>NC_141875.1:443956885-453956885 GCF_056163025.1 Triticum urartu | reverse complement strand
CGATCTTAAGCATGTTCATACCAATAAGCAATAGGTGGATATATTCACTAAACCGCTTGATGAGAATGTATTTTGCCGTTTGAGAGGTGAATTGAACATCGTTGATGCCTCGGACTTGGAGGAGAAACTCCATTTGGATGCATGCAAGGCATGAGCCTTTGATTAATCCTTGATATTTCTCTTATGATGATGATCATATGTCTTGGATCTGCACTTGTACCCTTGCATGTTATCTAACCATTGTAGGTACTTGGATGAGTCAATATAGAGTCACATGAAGTTGCAGATGTCTAGTGGCACTTAGTCTCTCGGGGATTCATGGATGGATATACACGTTGGACCATACACGGTAAAGAGGAGGTCATGGATGGAGATACCCAGGGCTGCGAGATGCCAAACCCCGATCAGTGTCACATGAATGTTGAGTCTACCAATGGAAAACCGGAAAGCGAAACGCCCACTGGAAAACCAAGACGTCGATGCATATGATGACCAACTTGATATGCTAGATTTTGCTGCTATGATTGCTGATGTCTACTATGCAACTTTATTCTTGTAGACACGTGTTGGGCCTCCAAGCGTAGAGTTTTGTAGGACAGTAGCAATTTTCCCTCAAGTGGATGTGTTGGGTTTCGTAGTAATTTCAAAAAATTTCCTATGCACATGCAAGATCATGGTGATGTATAGCAACGAGAGGGGAGAGTGTGATCTACGTACCCTTGTAGATCGACAACGGAAGCGTTAACTTGGTTGATGTAGTCGTACGTCTTCACGGCCCGACCGATCAAGCACCGAAACTACGGCACCTCCGAGTTCTAGCACACGTTCAGCTCGATGACGATCCCCGAACTCCTATCCAGCAAAGTGTCGGGGAAGAGTTCCGTCAGCACAATGGCGTGGTGACGATCCTGATGTACTACCGTCGCAGGGCTTCGCCTAAGCACCGCTACAATATTATCGAGGACTATGGTGGAAGGGGGCACCGCACACGGCTAAGAATATGATCACGTGGATCAACTTGTGTCTCTAGGGGTGCCCCTTGTCTCCGTATATAAAGGCTCAAAGGAGGGGGGCCGCCGGCCATCATAGGGCGCGCCATGAGGAGTCCTACTCCCTCCGGGAGTAGGACTCCCCCCTTTCCTAGTTGGAATAGGATTCGTGAAGGGGGGAAAGAGAGAGAAGGAAGGGGGGCGCCGGCCCCCTCTCTCCTTGTCCTATTCGGACTAAGGGGGGGAGGGGTGCGCGGCCCATCCGTGGCCACCTCTCCTATCTCCCACTAAGGCCCACTAAGGCCCATATACCTCCCGGGGGGTTCCGGTAACCTCCCGGTAATCCGGTAAAATCCCGATTTCACCCGGAACGCTTCCGATATCCAAATATAGACTTCCAATATATCGATCTTTATGTCTCGACCATTTCGAGACTCCTCGTCATGTCTGTGATCACATCCGGGACTCCGAACAAACTTCGGTACATCAAAATGCAAAAACTCATAATATAACTGTCATCGTAACCTTAAGCGTGCGGACCCTACGGGTTTGAGAACAATGTAGACATGACTGAGACACGTCTCCAGTCAATAACCAATAGCAGAACCTGGATGCTCATATTGGCTCCTACATATTCTACGAAGATCTTTTATCGGTCAGACCGCATAACAACATACGTTGTTCCCTTTGTCATCGGTATGTTACTTGCCCGAGATTCGATCGTCGGTATCCAATACCTAGTTCAATCTCGTTACCGGCAAGTCTCTTTACTCGTTCCGTAATACATCATCCCGCAACTAACTCATTAGTTGCAATGCTTGCAAGGCTTAAGTGATGTGCATTACGGAGAGGGCCCAGAGATACCTCTCCGATAATCGGAGTGACAAATCCTAATCTCGAAATACGCCAACCCAACATGTACCTTTGGGGACACCTGTAGAGCTCCTTTATAATCACCCAGTTACGTTATGACGTTTGGTAGCACACAAAGTGTTCCTCCGGCAAACGGGAGTTGCATAATCTCATAGTCATAGGAACATGTATAAGTCATGAAGAAAGCAATAACAACATACTAAACGATCGGGTGCTAAGCTAATGGAATGGGTCATGTTAATCAGATCATTCAACTAATGATGTGATCCCGTTAATCAAATGACAACTCTTTGTCCATGGTTAGGAAACATAACCATCTTTGATTAACGAGCTAGTCAAGTAGAGGCATACTAGTGACACTCTGTTTGTCTATGTATTCACACATGTATTATGTTTCCGGTTAATACAATTCTAGCATGAATAATAAACATTTATCATGATATAAGGAAATAAATAATAACTTTATTATTGCCTCTAGGGCATATTTCCTTCAGTCTCCCACTTGCACTAGAGTCAATAATCTAGATTACACAGTAATGATTCTAACACCCATGGAGCCTTGGTGCTGATCATGTTTTGCTCGTGGAAGAGGCTTAGTCAACGGTTCTGCTACATTCAGATCCGTATGTATCTTGCAAATCTCTATGTCTCCCACCTGGACTAGATCCCGGATGGAATTGAAGCGTCTCTTGATGTGCTTGGTTCTCTTGTGAAATCTGGATTCCTTTGCCAAGGCAATTGCACCAGTATTGTCACAAAAGATTTTCATTGGACCCGAAGCACTAGGTATGACACCTAGATCGGATATGAACTCCTTCATCCAGACTCCTTCGTTTGCTGCTTCCGAAGTAGCTATGTACTCCGCTTCACATGTAGATCCCGCCATGACGCTTTGTTTAGAACTGCACCAACTGACAGCTCCACCGTTTAATGTAAACACGTATCCGGTTTGCGATTTAGAATCGTCCGGATTAGTGTCAAAGCTTGCATCAACGTAACCGCTTACGATGAGCTCTTTGTCACCTCCATATACGAGAAACATATCCTTAGTCCTTTTCAGGTACTTTAGGATGTTCTTGACCGTTGTCCAGTGATCCACTCCTGGATTACTTTGGTACCTCCCTGCTAGACTTATAGCAAGGCACACATCAGGTCTGGTACACAGCATTGCATACATGATAGAGCCTATGGCTGAAGCATAGGGAACATCTTTCATTTTCTCTCTATCTTCTGTAGTGGTCGGGCATTGAGTCTGACTCAACTTCACACCTTGTAACACAGGCAAGAACCCTTTCTTTGCTTGATCCATTTTGAACTTCCTCAAAACTTTGTCAAGGTATGTGCTTTGTGAAAGTCCAATTAAGCGTCTTGATCTATCTCTATAGATCTTAATGCCTAATATGTAAGCAGCTTCACCGAGGTCTTTCATTGAAAAACTCTTATTCAAGTATCCCTTTATGCTATCCAGAAATTCTATATCATTTCCAATCAGTAATATGTCATCCACATATAATATCAGAAATGCTACAGAGCTCCCACTCACTTTCTTGTAAATACAGGCTTCTCCGAAAGTCTGTATAAAACCAAATGCTTTGATCACACTATCAAAGCATTTATTCCAACTCCGAGAGGCTTGCACCAGTCCATAAATGGATCGCTGGAGCTTGCATACTTTGTTAGCTCCCTTTGGATTGACAAAACCTTCTGGTTGCATCATATACAACTCTTCTTCCAGAAATCCATTCAGGAATGCAGTTTTGACATCCATCTGCCAAATTTCATAATCATAAAATGCGGCAATTGCTAACATGATTCGGACATACTTAAGCATCGCTACGGGTGAGAAGGTCTCATCGTAGTCAATCCCTTGAACCTGCCAAAAACATTTTGCGACAAGTCGAGCTTTGTAGACAGTAATATTACCGTCAGCGTCAGTCTTCTTCTTGAAGATCCATTTATTCTCAATCGCTTGCCGATCATTGGGCAAGTCAACCAAAGTCCATACTTTGTTCTCATACATGGATCCCGTCTCAGATTTCATGGCTTCAAGCCATTTTGCGGAATCTGGGCTCACCATCGCTTCTTCATAGTTCGTAGGTTCATCGTGATCGAGTAGCATGACTTCCAGAATAGGATTACCGTACCACTCTGGCGCGGATCTTACTCTAGTTGATCTACGAGGTTCAGTAGTATCTTGTTCTGAAGTTTCATGATCATTATCATTAGCTTCCTCACTAATTGGTGTAGGTGTCACAGAAACAGGTTTCTGTGATGCACTACTTTCCAATAAGGGAGCAGGTACAGTTGCCTCGTCAAGTTCTACTTTCCTCCCACTCACTTCTTTCGAGAGAAACTCCTTCTCCTGAAAGTTTCCGAACTTAGCAACAAAAGTCTTGCCTTCGGATCTGTGATAGAAGGTGTATCCAATAGTCTCCTTTGGATATCCTATGAAGACACATTTCTCCGATTTGGGTTCGAGCTTATCAGGTTGAAGCTTTTTCACATAAGCATCGCAGCCCCAAACTTTCAAAAACGACAACTTTGGTTTCTTGCCAAACCATAGTTCATAAGGCGTCGTCTCAACGGATTTTGATGGTGCCCTATTTAACGTGAATGCGGCCGTCTCTAAAGCATAACCCCAAAACGATAGCGGTAAATCAGTAAGAGATATCATAGATCGCACCATATCTAGTAAAGTACGATTACGACGTTCGGACACACCATTACGCTGTGGTGTTTCGAGTGGGTGAGTTGCGAAACTATTCCGCATTGTTTCAAATGTACACCAAACTCGTAACTCAAATATTCTCCTCCACGATCAGATCGTAGAAACTTTATTTTCTTGTTACGATGATTTTCAAGTTCACTCTGCAATTCTTTGAACTTTTCAAATGTTTCAGACTTATGTTTCATTAAGTAGATATACCCATATCTGCTTAAGTCATCTGTGAAGGTGAGAAAATAACAATATCCGCAATGAGCCTCAACATTCATCGGACCACATACATCTGTATGTATGATTTCCAACAAATCTGTTGCTCTCTCCATAGTACCGGAGAACGGCGTTTTAGTCATCTTACCCATGAGGCACGGTTCGCAAGTACCAAGTGATTCATAATCAAGTGGTTCCAAAAGTCCATCAGTATGGAGTCTCTTCATGCGCTTTACACCGATATGACCTAAACGGCAGTGCCACAAATAAGTTGCACTATCATTATCAACTCTGCATCTTTTGGCTTCAACATTATGAATATGTGTGTCACTACTATCGAGATTCAATAAAAATAGACCATTCTTCAAGGGTGCATGACCATAAAAGATATTACTCATATAAATAGAACAACCATTATTCTCTGATTTAAATGAATAACCGTCTCGCATCAAACAAGATCTAGATATAATGTTCATGCTTAACGCTGGCACCAAATAACAATTATTTAGGTCTAATATTAATCCCGAAGGTAGATGTAGAGGTAGCGCGCCGACCGCGATCACATCGACTTTGGAACCGTTTCCCACGCGCATCGTCACCTCGTCCTTAGCCAATCTTCGCTTAATCCGTAGTCCCTGTTTCGAGTTGCAAATATTAGCAACAGAACCAGTATCAAATACCCAGGTGCTACTGCGAGCATTAGTAAGGTACACATCAATAACATGTATATCACATATACCTTTGTTCACCTTGCCATCCTTCTTATCCGCCAAATACTTGGGGCAGTTCCGCTTCCAGTGACCAGTCTGCTTGCAGTAGAAGCACTCAGTTTCAGGCTTAGGTCCAGACTTGGGTTTCTTCTCTCGAGCAGCAACTTGCTTGCTGTTCTTCTTGAAGTTCCCCTTCTTCTTCCCTTTGCCCTTTTTCTTGAAACTAGTGGTCTTGTTGACCATCAACACTTGATGCTCCTTCTTGATTTCTACCTCCGCAGCTTTCAGCATTGCGAAGAGCTCGGGAATAGTCTTATTCATCCCTTGCATATTATAGTTCATCACGAAGCTCTTGTAGCTTGGTGGAAGTGATTGGAGAATTTTGTCAATGATGCCATCATCCGGAAGAATAACTCCCAGTTGAATCAAGTGATTACAATACCCAGACATCTTGAGTATATGCTCACTGAAAGAACTGTTCTCCTCCATCTTGCAGCTATAGAACTTATTGGAGACTTCATATCTCTCAATCCGGGCATTTGCTTGAAATATTAACTTTAACTCCTGGAACATCTCATATGCCCCATGACGTTTAAAACGTCGTTGAAGTCCCGGTTCTAAGCCGTAAAGCATGGCACATTGAACTATCGAGTAGTCATCAGCTTTGCTCTGCCAGACGTTCATAACATCTGGTGTTGCTCCAGCAGCAGGCCTGGCACCCAGCGGTGCTTCCAGGACGTAATTCTCCTGTGCAGCAATGAGGATAATCCTCAAGTTACGGACCCAGTCCGTGTAATTGCTACCATCATCTTTCAACTTTGCTTTCTCAAGGAACGCATTAAAATTCAACGGAACAACAACACGGGCCATCTATCTACAATCAAACATACATAAGAAAGATACTATCAGGTACTAAGTTCATGATAAATTTAGGTTCAATTAATCATATTACTTAAAGAACTCCCACTTAGATAGACATCCCTCTAATCCTCTAAGTGATTACGTGATCCAAGTCAACTAAACCATGTCCGATCATCACGTGAGATGGAGTGGTTTCATTGGTGAACATCACTATGTTGATCATATCTACTATATGATTCACGCTCGACCTTTTGGTCTCCGTGTTCCGAGGCCATATCTGTATATGATTGGCTCGTCAAGTATAACCTGAGTATTCCGCGTGTGCAACTATTTTGCACCCGTTGTATTTGAACGTAGAGCCTATCACACCCGATCATCACGTGGTGTCTCAGCACGAAGAACTTTCGCAACGGTGCATACTCAGGGAGAACACTTCTTGATAATTAGTGAGAGATCATCTTATAATGCTACCGTCAATCAAAGCAAGATAAGATGCATAAAAGATAAACATCACATGCAATCAATATAAGTGATATGATATGGCCATCATCATCTTGTGCTTGTGATCTCCATCTCCGAAGCACCGTCGTGATCACCATCGTCACCAGCGCGACACCTTGATCTCCATCGTAGCATCATTGTCGTCTCGCCAATCTTATGCTTCCACGACTATCGCTACCGCTTAGTGATTAAGTAAAGCATTACAGCGCGATTGCATTGCATTCAATAAAGCGACAACCATATGGCTCCTGCCAGTTGCCGATAACTCGGTTACAAAACATGATCATCTCAGACAATAAAATTTAGCATCATGTCTTGACCATATCACATCACAACATGCTCTGCAAAAACAAGTTAGACGTCCTCTACTTTGTTGTTGCAAGTTTTACGTGGCTGCTACGGGCTTAAGCAAGAACCAATCTTACCTACGCATCAAAACCACAACGATAGTTTGTCAAGTTGGTGCTGTTTTAACCTTCGCAAGGACCGGGCATAGCCACACTCGGTTCAACTAAAGTTGGAGAAACTGTCACCCGCTAGCCACCTTTGTGCAAAGCACGTCGGGAGAATCGGTCTCGCGCAAGCGTACGCGTAATGTCGGTCCGGGCCGCTTCGTCCAACAATACCGCCAAACCAAAGTATGACATGCTGGTAAGCAGTAAGACTTATATCACCCACAACTCACTTGTGTTCTACTCGTGCATATAACATCAACACATAAAACCTAGGCTCTGATACCACTGTTGGGTTTCGTAGTAATTTCAAAAAATTTCCTACGCACACGCAAGATCATGGTGATGTATAGCAACGAGAGGGGAGAGTGTGATCTACGTACCCTTGTAGATCGACAACGGAAGCGTTAACTTGGTTGATGTAGTCGTACGTCTTCACGGCCCGATCGATCAAGCACCGAAACTACGGCACCTCCGAGTTCTAGCACACGTTCAGCTCGATGACGATCCCCGGACTCCGATCCAGCAAAGTGTCGGGAAGAGTTCTGTCAGCACAACGGCGTGGTGACGATCTTGATGTACTACCGTCGCAGGGCTTCGCCTAAGCACCGCTACAATATTATCGAGGACTATGGTGGAAGGGGGCACCGCACATGGCTAAGAATATGATCACGTGGATCAACTTGTGTCTCTAGGGGTGCCCCTTGTCTCCGTATATAAAGGATCAAAGGAGGGGGGCCGGCCGGCCATCATAGGGCGCGCCAGGAGGAGTCCTACTCCCTCCGGGAGTAGGACTCCCCCCTTTCCTAGTTGGAATAGGATTCGTGAAGGGGGGAAAGAGAGAGAGAAGGAAGGGGGCGCCGGCCCCCTCTCTCCTTGTCCTATTCGGACTAAGGGGGGAGGGGCGCCCGGCCCATCCCTGGCCACCTCTCCTATCTCCCACTAAGGCCCACTAAGGCCCATATACCTCCCGGGGGGTTCCGGTAACCTCCCGGTAATCCGGTAAAATCCTGATTTCACCCGGAACGCTTCCGATATCCAAATATAGGCTTCCAATATATCAATCTTTATGTCTCGACCATTTCAAGACTCCTGTTCATGTCCGTGATCACATCCGGGACTCCGAACAAACTTTGGTACATCAAAATGCATAAACTCATAATATAACTGTCATCGTAACCTTAAGCGTGCGGACCCTACGGGTTCGAGAACAATGTAGACATGACCGAGACACGTCTCCGGTCAATAACCAATAGCGGAACCTGGATGCTCATATTGGCTCCTACAAATTCTACGAAGATCTTTTATCGGTCAGACCGCATAACAACATACGTTGTTCCCTTTGTCATCGGTATGTTACTTACCCGAGATTTGATCGTCGGTATCCAATACCTAGTTCAATCTCGTTACCGGCAAGTCTCTTTACTCGTTCCGTAATACATCATCCCGCAACTAACTTGGTAGTTGCAATGCTTGCAAGGCTTAAGTGATGTGCATTACCGAGAGGGCCCAGAGATACCTCTCCGACAATCGGAGTGACAAATCCTAATCTCGAAATACGCCAACCCAACATGTACCTTTGGAGACACCTGTAGAGCTCCTTTATAATCACCCAGTTACGTTGTGATGTTTGGTAGCACACAAAGTGTTCCTCCGGCAAACGGGAGTTGCATAATCTCATAGTCATAGGAACATGTATAAGTCATGAAGAAAGCAATAGCAACATACTAAACGATCGGGTGCTAAGCTAATGGAATAGTTCATGTCAATCAGATCATTCAACTAATGATGTGATCCCGTTAATCAAATGACAACTCTTTGTCCATGGTTAGGAAACATAACCATCTTTGATTAACGAGCTAGTCAAGTAGAGGCATACTAGTGACACTCTGTTTGTCTATGTATTCACACATGTATTATGTTTCCGGTTAATACAATTCTAGCATGAATAATAAACATTTATCATGATATAAGGAAATAAATAATAACTTTATTATTGCCTCTAGGGCATATTTCCTTCAGGATGACCTAATAAGGTTTATCAATCCATGGGAGGCGTAGGATGAAGATGGTCTCTCTCAAACAACCCTGCAATCAAATACTTCCTCTGTCCCAAAATAAGTGACTCAAGTTTGTACTAACTTTATACAAAGCTAATACAAAGTTGAGTAACTTATTTTGGGACGGAAGGAGTACAAGAAATCTCTTGTGCCCCAACACACCCAATACAATGGCAAATTATATAGGTCCACTAGTTCGGCGAAGAGATGGTAATAAAAGTGTAATATGGATGGTAGTAATATATTTTTATGATCTGAATAAATAAAAACCACAAGGTAGAAAATAGTAAACGGGCAGAAAAACGGTATTGCAATGCTTAAAAATGAGGCCTAGGGTCTGTACTTTCGCTAGGACCATCTGTCAACAATGCTAATATAATTGGATCATATAACCGTCCCTCAACGTGCAATGAAGAATCACTCCAAAGTTCCTATCTAGCGGAGAACATACGAAGAAATCATTTTTAGGGTACGAAACCACCTCGAAGCTATTCTTTCTGATCGATCTATCCAAGAGTTCATACTAAAATAACACCAAATAATTTCAGATTCATAATACTCGATCCAACACAAAGAACTTCAATGAGTGACCCAAGATTTCTATCGGAGAAACAAAAGACGAGAACGTGCATCAACCCCTATGCATAGATTACCCCAATGTCACCGCGGGAATCTGCAAGTTGAGTGCCAAAACACATATCAAGTGAATCAATATGATACCCCATTGTCACCACGAGTATTCATATGCAAGACATATATCAATGCTCCCAAATCCATAAAAGTATTCAATCCGATAACAACGAAATCTCGAAGGGAAAAACTCAATTCATCACAACAAGATAGAGAGGGGAAAATACCATATGTTCCGACTATATTAACAAAGCCCGCAATACATCAAGAAGTGATCCTGTACTACTTACATTCAAACATAACCCAACCGTGTTCTCCTCTCGAAATTCCCTGAAAAGAGACAATCACGGTTACGCACGCGATTGGTGTATTTTAAATTGAGTTTACTTCAAGTCCTCTACAACCGGATATTAACAAATTCACATCTGCCACATAACTGCAGGCACGACTTTTGAAAGTTTAAACCCTGCAGGGGTGTCCCAACTTAGCCCATGACCAGCTCATGATCCGCGGAGACAATCCTCCATCGCGGGACCCTCCGATCAGAATCAGAATTCCAGTGCAGAAGACATTTCGACAATGGTAAAACAAAACTAGCAAGACCTCCCGATGTGCCGACAAATCCCGATAGGAGCCACACGTATCTCGTTCTCAGGTCACACCGGATGGGCCAGACGTCGGGTTGGCTGAGACTCTGGTTGCCCAGGGGTGCCGGACATCGCCCAGTTTGGACCAACACTCGGGGAGCAGTGTCCCAGGGGGTTGTTTAAAAATCCTCAAGGTCCAGAAAGTCCCTATGCAAGTCTTAGTTGTTATTAGGCAAATGGTAAAACCAATGTTGGGCCTTGCTGGAAGAGTTTTATTCAAAGCGAACTGTCGAGAGGGCCCCATACTCCTCACCGTGTTAGGGACGCAAAATCAAGGAACATAACACCGGTATGACGAAAACTAGGGCGCCAAGAGTGGAACAAAACACCAGGCATAAGGCCGACCCTTACACCCTTTACCAAGTATATATGTGCATTAATTAAATAAGAGATAATGTGATATCCCAAAATATCCATGATATCCATGTCCTAACATGGAACAACCTGCAACTTCACCTGCAACTAACAACACTATAAGAGGCGCTGAGCAAAGAGGTAACATAGCCAAACAACGGTTTGCTGGGATGGTGGAAAAGGTTAGAGGTTGTTTCATGGCATATAGGGAGGCTTGATAACCAAGTGGTAGGAAGCGCGACATAGCAATAGCATCGAGACAAGTAGCATAGCAAAGATAGTAGTGAGATCCAAGGTGATGGTCATCTTGCCTGAAATCCCGCTAGGAAGAAGACCGAATCCATGAAGAATATGAACCAACGTAGCCGAACGGATCCTCAAAATTGCAACGTAACCGGAACTATCAAGGAGAAGCGCAACCGGAAAGAAGCAAACGACATAGTAAACCAACAAGCATAAACATGGCATGATGCACAATCAAGTATAATGCATGTCCAATTTAATGAGGCATGGCATGGCAAAGTGCAACAAACAATACTACAAATTAAGTGGAGCTCAACATGCAACAAGTTGCATATTGATGAAACACCACATTCAATTATTTAGTTCACTCTTGTTTATGCTATGCAATAATATTTAATATTGGTTACCATGGCAAGAGGTGAAGCATATCAAAACGATACTATCTAAGCAATTTAAATGGGGCCGGATATAACAATCAACAAATCCGGAAAATCCCCATGTGCATATTTTGGTTATGAATCTGTTCTGCCCTAAACCATATTTATAGTTAAACATGCAAAGTAAGTGAACCATGTTAATCTATGCATTTTCCTACCCCATTTACATATAAAGAACATTTAATTTGGAGCTATGGTTAATTAGATATTAAATATTTTAGCATGGCATTTGAGCAAATTGAAACAAACAACATTTTAAACATTTTAAACATGGATGCAAGTGGCAGAGTATGAAACTAGATGAAATTCTAACCATTAAACATATTTAAATCATTTTAATCTGATGCACATTTTGTGAGTAATTAAATGCATGAACTAGGAGGGTTTTTCTGCAAAACTCCAGCTTCCCGATTAATTAGCAAAATCTTTCACGAAAAAAACCAGTGACTCGGGCTAAATCTGCTGGTTGCGGGGGCGCTCACCATGGGCCACTGGGCCGGCTGGGGGAGAGGAGGCATATGGGCCGGCAGATTTGGGCCGGCTCGCTGGGGCGGCGCGGCTAGTGGGCGAGCAGTTCAGAGAGGCGGGGGAGGTCAACACGAGCATTGACCTGGCGCGGGGCGGAGCAAAAGAGGACCCCCGTGGTTTAGGCGAAGCAGAGACAGCGGCGGCGGGGTGTTCTCCGGCGATGGTAGCCAAGACGGCGGCGGCGGCCATGGGTGCTCCTGTTCACCTTGTACATAGAGAGGCAGAGGACAGAGAGAGAGAAGGAGGAGTAGGCAGGAGAGAAAGAGAAGAGGGGATGGGCAGAGGCATGGCGACCTGTGGTTCTTCGGCGTCGTGCTCGTCGGCGCAGCGGTGAGGTAGCATATCGAGCGGAGGCGGAGCTTTGCTCGGGCCAGAGGAAAGGGACGTCACGATGTGGAGCTTGGGTCAGCGACGGACGCGCTTGCCTGCTCGGGGAGGAGAGCGCTCGTCTCCTTGTGCGGGCGCATAAGGCAGGGCCTCTGGCGGTGCTACAACTCTGCAGGGGGACTCGGTTGCCGGCGACGAGGCCCTCGAGCAGTGGCGTGCTCGGGCGGAGCTCTGGATCGGGGCTCCTCCCCCGATCTAGAAGCTCGGGCAGGTCGGGGAGGCGGGCTTCTGGTGACGAGGAGACAGGAGGCCTCGGGCGCCATGGCTGCAGGGCACGAGGAGAGCTTGGCTGGAGGTGCAACGATAGCAGGCAGGGGGCATGCGGGCGGCGTTGAAAGCGAGGAGGAGCGGCGCAGTTGTGGGTTTGTTCGAAGATGAAAACGAGGCTATCGGGAGGGATCCGGAGGGAGAAGGTGGCGGCGGTGGGCGAGGGGATTTGGTGGATGGGACAAGCCCCTAGGATCTAGGGTTGGACTGATATTTATATCAGATGAATTTAGGTTAGGGGATATCACGTCCCTATGATCGTAATCGGACAGCTGCGAAAATATAGATTAGGAAGTCCAACTAAGAAAACGGAGATGTTTTATAGATGTTTGGGGATGATCCGGACCCAACGGTAACGATAGCCCGGTTTGGGTTCGGAGAAGTTTCGGACACGGGCGAGGGGTTGATGCACTGTACAAAGAGGGTTAGGCGGACGAGGTTAAGTGTGTGGTTGGACTGAGAATGGTCAAGGAAGACAAATGGTCTGACGACATGCCCCGGAGACAAGGAGAAGCAGCAACTATGAACGACTATGAGTTTTGTAAACATGATGGCAACGGAGCGCCGATGCAATGCAAATGATGACATGATGTGACATGATGAATGCAACAAATAAATAAAACACACAACAACGACAACAACAAAATAACTGAAGGCTTCTGGAGCGTCGGTCTCGGGGCGTCACATGTGACATCTCAAGGACACGAGAGAGAGAGAGATATTAAACACATAGCTACTGGTACAAACCCTCAGCCCCGAGGGTGGACTACTCCCTCCTCATCATGGTGGCCGCCGGGATCATGAAGATGACCACCGGTGATGATTCCCCCCCTCCGGCAGGGTGCCGGAACGGGGTCTATATTGGTTTCTCGTGGCTACAGAGCCTTGCGGCGGCTGAACTTCTAATCTAGGGTAACCCTGAGGGTTTTTGGAATATTTGGGATTTTATAGGGCAAAGAGGGGGTGTAGGAGGCCACCGAGGTGGGCACAACCCACCTGGGTGCGCCTGGCCCCCCAGGCGCGCCCTGGTGGGTTCTGCCCCCCTCGGGGCACCCCCAGGTGCTGCTCTAGCCCACTGGTGGTCTTTTGGTCCATAAAAATCCACAAAAAGTTTCGCGGTGTTTGAACTTCGTTTGATATTGATTTCCTGCGATGTAAAAAAACAAGCAAAAACAACTACTGGCACTAGGCATTGGGTCAATAGGTTAGTCCCAAAAAATGATATAAAGTTGCTATAAAATGATTGTAAAACATACAAGAATGATAATATAAGAGCATGAATACTTCATAAATTATAGATACATTGGAGACGTACCAGCATCCCCAAGCTTAATCCCTACTCGTCCTCGAGTAGGTAAATGATAAAAGAAATAATTTATTAAGTGTGAATGCTAGCAAAGTGCACAAGTTTGATCAATGACAATTTCAATCACTTTTCCTAGCATCGTAACATCAATTCTTTCTTATAAAACTTCTCATGTTAAAGTAGCAACCAGTTCACATGTTAAGGTTCAAACAATGAATTCTCTTGAAACTCAACAACCTATGTTCTCAGTCACCAAGCAATTGCAATTGCAATATAATAAACAGAGTCAAAGTAAGAGCTCCACATACTAAACCATCATATAGTCTTCTATGATTTCTAACACTCACCACATACACATGAGCAACACGTTTCAACCGGACACATAGAAAGATAGGGGCTTCTAATTTCGCCTCCCAACGTATTCACCTCAAGGGTGATGTCAACAATAATAAATTATGCTACCCATTTCCAATTGGATATATGTGCCTAGATCTTTCCTCGCCACATGATGCTTGCCAAAAGAGAAAAATAAAAAGGAATCGAGAGAACTTTGACTCTTTGCATAAAAGCAAATACTGAAAAGTAAAAGATAGGCCCTTCGTAGAGGGAAGCAGAGGTTTCCATGTGCTTATTTGTTTGTATGCTCAACCCCTTAGTGCAAAATAACGTCACATTGTATTGCCCCTTATGATAGCAACCTTTATTATGGAGTCTGTCGCTTTTATTCTTTGTCATCACAAGTTCGTACAACGCTCAATTTTCTCTTACACTAACTGATCTAACACTTTTAGAAGCAATTTTTATTGCCTTATTGCACCGATGACAACTTACTTGAAGGATCTTGATCAATCCTTAGGTACGTATGGTGGACACTTGAAAATAAGATTTGGGTTTAAGGTTTTTCATGCACAAGTAGTATCTCTACTTGGTGTGCAGTTTTTGGCTAGCAAAGATGGGGGGCAAGCACCACATGTTGAAGGATCTATGACAATATAACTTCTATGTGAATGTGAAAAAACATAAACCATTACGTTGTCTTCCTTGTCCAATGTTGACAATTTTGGCATATAATATTTTTATGGGGGCTCACAATCACAAAAGATTTCCAAGATAGTGCATTTGCATGTGAAAGTTCTCTTCCTTCTACTAATCATTCGTGAATTACTTGTATGACCAATATTGTGATTGTCAAGCCTCAGAAGATTTCACTTTCTAAACCCAATGTGAAGCTACCACTAGGCATGATATGATTTCAACTTCATGACATTCAATTTATTCAACAATTCACTCATAGGATATAAGTGAAGCACAAGAGTAAATGACAAGCTACTGCAAAATGATATAAGTGAAGATCAAATGAGTAGTTAAGTAAACAGATAGCTAGGTGAGGATCTCTCTTATTTAAAACTTTCAGATCTAAGTATTTTATTAAAACAGCAAGCAAAATGAAAATAAAATCACATTTCAAGGATAGCACAACTCATGTGAAGAAGCAAAAACTTAGGATTAACCGATACTAACCGATAATTGTTGATGAAGAAAGGTGGGATGCCTACTGGGGCATCCCCGAGCTTAGATGCTTGAGACTTTTTGAATATTTTCTTGGGATGCCTTGGGCATCACCAAGGTTGAGCTTTTGTGTCTCCTTAATTCCTTTTATATCACATTATCCCTAAATCTTAAAAACTTCATCCACACAAAACTCAACAAGAACTCATGAGATAAGTTAGTATAAACCAATGCAAAAACTTTATCATTCTCTATTGTAGGAAATCACTAAAGTCATTATTCAATATTTCATACTAAATGCCTCAGCATATTTAATACTTCTATCCTCAAATAGAATCATTAAACAAGCAAACATATGCAAACAATGCAAACCTAACAGCAATCTGCCAAACCAGTACAGTCTATAAATAATGCAAGAGTATAAATACTTATTAAACTCCAAAAGTTATGAAAAATTACCACACTGTAGAAAATTTATCAGAACTCATTTTGTAAAAAGTTTCAACATTTTATCACATTCTGACTTTTCTAGGGAATTTTTGCAACAGCGGTAAATTTTCTGTTTTCAAACAACAACATGTAAACTTGCAAAATAAGCACGACAAAGGCTACCATTGCCACTTTTATTGAAATAAAAGATGCAAAACATTATTATAAATAATAGCAAGCAAATCCTAACAAAATAAAATGACGCTCCAAGTAAAACTCATATCATGTGATGAATGAAGACATAGCTCCAAGTGAGGTTACCGATATTGTTGAAGACGAAAGAGGGGATGCCTTTCGGGGCATCCCCAAGCTTAGTTTCTTAGATCTTCCTTGAATATTACCTTGGGATGCCTTGGGCATCCCCAAGCTTAGGGTCTTTTCACTCTTTATTCTCCTCATATCGACATCTCACCCAAAACTTGGAAACTTCAATCACACAAAACTTAACGGAACTTTGTAAGATAGGTTAGTATGATAAAGGGCAAACCATTTCACTTTGGTACTGTCAAAGACACGATTCATAATTGTTTCCACACAATTCCTAATATAGAATATCATTTCCACAATTTATATTGAGCAATATAAGCCATAGAAACTGGAAAACAAGCAAACTGTGCAGTGAAAACAAAATCTGTCAAAAACAGAACAGTCTGTAGTAATCTGCACTCCAACCATACTTCTGTTACTCCAAAAATTCTAAAAAATTAGGAAAACCTGGGAAATTTATGTAGGTGTACTAGAATAGGGGTACCCTAGTATCCCGAACTTGTGCACGGGCAGTCGCAGCGTACCGCGGCAAGGCTTGCCGGGTGACCGCCAAGGTCCTCCGTGGTTCCTTTGGAGCCATTCAAGAACAAAGTGTCCAAGCTAAGAAGACAAGACCCCGGCAAGAGGAGCTTGCCGAGAAGGCTAACAAAAGCATCCCAAGACCCCGGCAAGAGGAGCTTGCCGGGAAGGCCATCCAAAGCATTTCAAGGAACTTGCCGCGGCGCACCACGCGCCCCGGCAAGGCCCGGTGAGCGACAAGCTCCCGGGCGCGACAAGACAACAACCACGGCAAGGCACTTGCCGCGGGAAGACGCCACTGTGCCCGCGCTCCAGCACATCCACCAACGTGTCACTCTGGGACCCCTCCAGGCGTACGTGGCAGAAGGCTGTGCAGCTTGCGGTGCGCGGTGGCAAGCGGCGCTGACAAGATCGCCATCGTGGCGAACAGTGGCGTCCCTGGCGGTCCCTTTTCGCACTGTTTAGGCGACACAAACGGGCATTTAAGGCCCTTGTCCCCTGCCGTCAGGGTTAGGTATGATACACTGTAGCGGGTAGCTATGCCTACCACAGCACCTTTCCATTTTTGCCCTTTACCTCCGTTTCCACCTGTCGGTAACCCCTTGAGCATATAAAAGGAGGCCCGTGCGCAACGTAGAGGGGGGTTCGAACACTCACGCTCGGTCTCGCTAGCTGCTGGTATGTACTGTAGCATTCAGCGCTCCCGAGCAAGAAATCAATACAAACCACAAAGCAGGAGTAGGGTTTTACGCATCCGTGCGGCCCGAACCTGGGTAAATCGCTCGCGTGTATCGCCTCGATCCGCTCTTTGCGCGATCTCCGCCCCCGCCGAACCGAAAGGGACTCGGTCCGCCGGTCCCATAGGTGCCCGTGGATCAGTACCCCGGCATCTTTGGCGTGCCAGGTAGGGGGCGTCGAGGTTGTGTGAACCAGATCCGGCGTTCTCGTGAGCTAGATCTTCATCATCTTCATCAACATGCCGCCGAAGAAGAAGGCTTCGGAGGCGGCTGCTCCGTCCGCGCCGAACCCACCATCGCCGGAGCAAACGGCTGATGGGGCAGGCGCCGGCGGAAGAACGCGCGTCGACGAGGGAGCTCACGGTGCTGCCAGGTCCAAGGACAGGGCTGCGCTGCCCATCGGCGGCGTAGCCGGCTCCCACAACGACCGGGCGCACTCCAAGACCTCGGCGTCCGTACATGCACCGCGCCCATCTCAGGAGGCGCGGGACCGGCAGCGTCATGGTACTCACGGTACCATGCGTTTGCTAGACGAAGATCAAGCTGGTGGATCTCGGAGCGCTCAGGACCACCATGCACGCCAACATGCTGGCACGAGTGAGGCACGGTCGCCTGGACAGGGTATTGCTCCTTCTAACATAGTTAGAAGTCCGAGCATATCCCGCTCCTCGCACCGTTCGCCACCGCCACCCGCCACTGCAGCAGAAGCTTTGGCGCGAGCTCAGCTGCTCCTAGACTACCCTCCAACGGCGGACAAGATCGACGATTGGAGGGCCACCATCCAGAGTCTCATCGGCTTCGCCAACGGCGACACTCCACGGCAACCGAGCACGTCGCAGTCGCGGCAAGACAGCCAGGCACGAGCCGGAGACGACAAGACTGGTGGGGGTGCAACTACTGTGCACTCTCCGCCCCGAAGGCCAAGATCGCCGACTCGCCGGATCCACCTCGACAGCGACTCCACCGCGTCGTCAGATCCGCGAGCTCGTCGCGATCAGCGCCAGGTTCTTCAAGAACGACAACAAGAAGACGCTCGTACTCGCATCGAGCGCCGAAGAGAAGCGCGACGTCAGTCAGACCAGCGCGCTGGGCCCTCTGTTGACATGCATGCGCCAGGGGAACCAGGCGACTTGCCGTACACGGTAGGTTGCCCTGCGTTCACTCGTGAGCTGCGGCAAGTCCAGTGGCCCAGCACGAAGAATTTCAAACCAGGTGTACCAGAGAAGTACGACGGCAAGACGCATCCGTCGGAGTTCCTCAGCATCTACACCATCGCGGTGCAGGCTGCCGGGGGGCGAGACGACAAGATCCTTGCCAACTACTTCCCGCTGGTGCTCAAGCCCAACGTCAGGTCCTGGCTCATGCACTTGCCGGACAACTCCATATCCTCCTGGGCTGACCTATGCCATCAGTTTGTCGGCGCCTTTACAGGCGGCCACAAAGCTCATGGCCAAGAGAGCGACCTTCACCTGCTCGCCCAGAAGGAAGGAGAGCCCCTGCGCAAGTACATTCAGAGGTTCAGCCGTGTACAGTATAACATCCCAAACGTCCACCCCGCCGCGGTCATCAGCGCGTTCCATCAGAACGTGCGTAACCGCATGATGTGGGAGGAGATGGCGATGTGCAGGATCAGAGACGTCAGTGAGCTGTATGCCTTGGCCGACAAGTGTGCACGCGCTGAGGAAGGGAGGAAACTCCCCGGAGAGAAGACCGGAGTAGAAGGATCTGACAGTGAGGATGCTTCCCCAGCAAAGAAGAACCGGCGGCGGAACAGGAAGAAGAAAGGCAAAGAGGTGCTAGTCGTTGAGCAGTCCGGCAATGAAGGTGGCGCCAAGAAGGCCAAAGTTGGCAGCTCCGGCAAGGAGGTTGCCGCATGCACCAACTGCCAGGCTGTGGCAGTCGCCGACAAGCAGGACGGCACCGACAAGCAGTACTGCAAGATTCACCGCACCAAGGGCCATGACCTCCAGAGCTGCAAGAAGGTCGAGCAGCTTGTCCAGCAGCAGAAGGCTGAGTACGAGCGACGCGACAAGGAGAGGGCCCAAGGAGGTGCTGGAGAATCCGGCAAGAAGCACGCCGGCCGGGGAGGATGCCGCGGCAAGGCCAAGCAGCGGCAAGGAGATAGACCTCCCCGCGGCCACGACAACGATGAAGACAACGACGACGACGAAGACATGGATGATGTTGAGACCAGTGAGCAGGAGTTTCAGAAAGCCACAGAGGTCTTGTGCGTTGACGGTGGTGCTTCTCTGCATACTTCACACCGCCAACTCAAGCAGTGGGTGCGGGAAGTCAATGCAGCAGAACCACCTGTCGAATCGCGCAAACTTCTGAAATGGTACAGCACGCCTATCATCTTTGACATTGAGGACCACCCTGATCGCACAACTGCGGTCGGGTGTCTGCCGATGTTGGTTTCACCAACTATCCGCAACCTCAAGGTCACCAAGATGCTAGTTGACGGCGGGGCCGACTTGAATCTCATCTCCTCCGCTGTACTCCAGAAGCACCAGATCCCTGACAGCAAGCTCGAAGAGACCGGCACATTCCAAGGAATCAACCCGGGAAGGAGCAAGCCGAAGGGGAAAGTCACGCTGCCGGTAACATTTGGCAGCGAGCTGAACTTCAGGACTGCGAGGGTCACTTTCGACGTTGCCGATATTCCATTACCTTACAATGGGATACTTGGCCGTCCAGCACTCGCCAAGTTCATGGCAGCCTCTCACTACGCATATAACATGCTGAAGATGCCAGGCCCGATAAGCGTCATCTCTGTCCCCAGCGACAAGAAGGATGCTCTTATCTGCACCGACAAGATCTACCGGGAAGCAGCAGCCGCAGCAGAACGCGAGTCACTTGCCGCTGAAGCTCCCGGGGGGAAGAAGACCAAGTCCGGCAAGAGTTCTGATGCCCACTCCGGCAAGCGCACCTCTTCGGAGTGCTGCGCTGCCGTCGAGGACGCACCATCGAGCTCCACCGGCAAGTGTAAGAAGACGATGGCAGCTCCACCAGAGACGAAGAAGGTGTCCGCCAAGGAGGACGGCGCTGGTGGCACCTTCACCATTAGTGCCACTCTCGACCCTAAATAGGAAAGCGCGCTTGTTGCTTTCCTGCGGGCGAATGTCGACGTGTTTGCGTGGCAACCGTCTGACATCCCCGGTGTTCCCAGGAAAGTAATTGAGCACCACCTTGCCGTTTGTCCTCATGCGCGGCCCGTCAAGCAGAAGGTCAGGAAACAGGCAGTGGAGCGCCAAGAATTCATAGCAGAAGAGATCAAGAAGCTGGAAGCGGCAGGCCTTGTCAGAGGAGTGCTCCATCCTACGTGGTTGGCCAATCCTGTAGTCGTGCACAAGGTGAACGGGAAATGGAGACTTTGTATCGATTTTATCGATGTTAACAAAGCTTGTCCCAAAGACCCATTTCCTTTGCCGCGCATTGACCAGATTGTTGACTCCACAGCCGGATGTGATTTGCTTTCATTTCTTGATGCATATTCAGGATACCATCAGATCTTCATGGCAGAAGAAGATGAGGAGAAGACCGCATTTATTACTCCGTGTGGCACGTACTGTTTCGTACGGATGCCTTTCGGATTAAAAAATGCTGGTTCGACATTTGCAAGAGTAGTACATGTCGCTCTTGAGCCACAAATACACAGAAATGTGGAAGCCTACATGGATGATATAGTGGTCAAGAGCAAGGACAGAGCAACCCCGATTCAAGATTTAGACGAGACCTTTGCAAATGTGCGCAAGATCAGCCTCAAGCTCAACCCAGAGAAGTGTGTGTTTGGAGTCCCTTCCGGCAAGCTTCTCGGGTTCTTCGTGTCTCAGCGGGGAATTGAAGCCAATCCCGACAAGATCAAGGCCATTGAGCAGATTGAAGCACCCAAGCGCGTCAAGGATGTACAAAGACTTACCGGTTGCGTGGCTGCTCTCAGCAGGTTTATCTCTAGGTCTGCTGAGCGCGCCCTGCCCTTTTTCAAATTATTCAAAAAGGCAGGTCCAATGAGATGGACTCCGGAAGCGGAGGCTGCGCTGCAAGACTTGAAGAGATACCTGTCCTCCCCTCCAATACTTGTCGCACCTAAGCCACAAGACAAGTTGCTGCTGTATATAGCGGCAACCAATCAAGTGGTTAGTGCTGCGTTAGTAGCAGAGAGGGAGGCAGATGACGAGCCAGCAACCACGGCAAGCCCATCCAGTGACAAGCAGGAGGCTTCCCCGACAAGCTCTGGTCCCGACAAAGATGGATCTGCGCAGATGCCAGAGGAGATACAGAAGAAAATGGTGCAGCGCCCAGTTTACTTTGTCAGTTCCCTTCTGCAGGGGGCTAGGTCAAGGTACTCTGGCGTGCAGAAATTGCTTTTCGGCCTTCTCATGGCCTCGAGAAAGCTGCGCCATTACTTCCAAGCACATGAGATTACAGTTGTCACTTGCTTTCCGCTGAAGAGGATATTGCAGAATCCAGAAGCGACAGGCAGGATTGTTGAGTGGGCACTGGAACTGTCAAGCTTTGGTCTCAAGTTTGAAAGTACTTCAACTATCCAGAGCAGAGCATTGGCAGAATTTATAGCAGAATGGACGCCAACACCAGATGAAGAAATTCCAGAAACGAGCATCCCCGGCAAGGAAGTAAGCAAAGAGTGGCTGATGTACTTTGACGGTGCCTTCTCGCTGCAAGGAGCCAGCGCTGGTGTGCTGCTTGTCGCACCCACCGGAGAGCACCTCAAGTACGTAGTCTAGATGCACTTTCCCAAGGAGCAAGCGACAAACAATACTGCAGAGTATGAAGGCTTGCTTGCCGGTCTCTGGATTGCGGCAGACCTTGGGATCAAGAAGCTCATTGTCAGGGGTGACTCACAGCTTGTCGTCCGCCAAGTAAACAAGAATTATCAGAGTCCGTTGATGGAAGCTTACGTCGACGAAGTGAGAAAGCTAGAAGAACACATTGACGGCCTACAAATGGAACACGTTCCAAGAGCTCAGAACGCCATTGCAGATGGCCTGTCGAAGTGCGCTGCACTTAAGTTACCTGTGGAACCAGGGATCTTTGTGCTCAAGCTGACTCAGCCGTCCGTAACGCCATCAACTGGACAGAGCAAAAAGAGGAAGTTGATTTCTGGTGACGATTTGCCGGCAGAGCTTCCCGAAGCCGCCGCCAAGAAAGTCCCTAAGATCAACGCCAAGAGCGCTGAGGAGCAGTCTGCTCCGGCAAGCCCTAGGGTTTGTTCCGTTGAAGCAGGAGCTCCCGACAAGTTTTGCTCCGGCAAGCTTGCCGAGGAACATCACGCTCCGGCAGAGCCGCAGGTTCTTGCCGTAGAAGCAGATGTTCCCGCAGCAGTCCCCAAGATCAACACCAAGAGCGCTGAGGAGCAGTCTGCTCCGGCAAACCCCAGGGTTTGTTCCGTTGAAGCAGAAGCTCCCGACAAGTTTTGCTCCGGCGAGCTTGCCAGGGAACGTCAAGCTCCGGCAGATCCGCAGGTTCTCGCCGTAGAAGCGGATGTTCCCGCAGCGGCAGATTTGCCTTTAGTCCTTGTTGTTGAGCCACAAGCTCCAGCATGGGTGCAGCAGATTGTCCGTTTTCTCCAGACAGGAGAACTTCCCGAAGAGCAAGAAGAAGCGGAAAGAGTAGCCCGGCAGTCAAGTATGTACCAGTTTGTCGACAAGACACTGTATAGAAGAAGACTCAACGGCGTGAAATTGAAGTGTATTCACCGGGAAGATGGACAAAAGCTGTTGGCAGAGATACATGGAGGCATATGTGGTCACCACATCGGCGCAAGAGCACTTGTCGGTAAAGCATTCCGGCAAGGTTTCTTCTGGCCAACAGCCCTCCAGGATGCAACTGCACAAGTAACCAAGTGTGAAGCGTGCCAGTTCCATTCCAAGCAGATACACCAACCAGCTCAAGCTCTCCAGACGATCCCTTTATCCTGGCCATTTTCAGTCTAGGGGCTCGATATCCTCGGCCCCTTTCCCCGAGCTGTCGGGGGCTTTGAGTACTTGTACGTTGCAATCGACAAGTTCACAAAGTGGCCGGAAGTGGAACCAGTGAGGAAGGTGACAGCACAGTCAGCAGTCAAGTTCTTCAGGTCGATTGTTTGCCGCTTCGGGATCCCTAACAGGATAATCACCGACAACGGTACACAATTTACGAGCCGCACCTTCATGCAGTATGTCCAAGATCTTGGCGCCAAGGTCTGCTTCGCTTCTGTTGCTCACCCGAGAAGCAACGGTCAAGCGGAGAGGGCAAATGCTGAAGTGCTGCGTGGGCTCAAGACCAGAACTTTCGACAGGCTGCACAAGTGCGGAAGAAACTGGATCGAGGAGCTGCCAGTGGTTCTTTGGTCGATCAGGACGATGCCAAATCGAGCCACTGGACAGACACCTTTCGCTCTAGTCTATGGAGCAGAGGCAGTTAACCCCACGGAACTCGTATACGGGTCACCTCGAGTGCTCGCTTATGATGAGCTCGAGCAAGAGCAGCTGCGACAAGATGACGCGCTGCTCCTTGAGGAAGACCGTCTTCAGGCTGCTATGCGAGCTGCTCGCTACCAGCAAGCTTTGCGCCGCTACCATAGCCGCAAAGTTAACGCCAGAAGTCTCGAGGAAGGCGACCTTGTTCTTCGGCGTGTTCAGTCTGCCAAGAATTCCAACAAGTTGACGCCGAAGTGGGAAGGCCCTTACCGGGTGAAACGAGTCACAAGGCCTGGCGCCGTCCGCCTTGAGACCGAAGATGGCGTTCCGGTGAGCAAATCCTGGAACATTGAACATCTTCGTAAGTTTTACCCGTAAGGCGTGGTTGTCGGAACCTGTTTCGGCAACCACCTTTTGTACAAGTCTTGCCGCTGTTGCATGTAATCCTTTGTACAAAGCCGGGAGCAGACCCCGTGCATAAGTAAAGCTCATGTGCTCCGCACATTTTGTCGATTTCATGCTTTCTATTTTTAGCATATATGATCTAACACTTTGTGCAGCAACTACCCCACGGTAAGCAATAACGAGCCGCAAAGGCCCATACATGTATTGTCTCTTCTTTCTTTTTGAAAGCAAGGTTCCCCTCGCCCACAAGTTTGCCGGGGGGGAGAGAGAAGACGATGGTATGGACCAGGCGTCGTTCAAGAAAGGTTCGCCTTGCCGGGAAGCAAACAACAGAAAAGCTAAGTTGCCAAAGTTTGAGCAATCAAATTTTTTAAATTTTAAGTTATCTCCCTTGAATGACCGCACTTTTTATGGAAAACCTGTGCGCGGAGGAACCAACTCGTAGCTAGTTGCGCCCTTACTTTGTTTCGAGTCCGCTCAACAAATTAAGTGAGCTGCTAGCGCCCTTACTTTGTTTCGAGTCCGCTCAGCAACTTAAGTGAGCCGCTAGCGCCCTTACTTTGTTTCAAGTCCGCTCAGCAACTTAAGTGAGCTGCAACTAGTTGCGACAAGGTTTCTTGCCGGTAGCGACACCGCCAGCAGGCTGCTGACGTCCCGCACTCAGCGCTCGCGGCTAAGGTGCCTGCACCGGCAAGTTCCCTAAAAGCGTAGGGTAAAAAGACATACAAAGGGAGGGATCAAGTAAAGGGAATAACATTGCAGTCATTCCATAAAACAAAGCTTTATTACAAAGATAGCTTGTCGCAGCTCTAATAGATTGTTTTCATGACATGATAAACAGCGACAAGGAAAGAAGAAATGGGCGGCCTAATCTACGCGATCGCCTTCGACCCTCTTGATCCCGCTCACCTTGTCCACAATGGGTGCGACAAGGGCCTTGAGCTCCTCCAGATCAGCTTCTGGCGGCAAGGTCCTGAGGATGTTGGTGAGGCGGAGGCACGGATTGCGGAAGGCCACCTTCATCAACACTTTCTGGAGGGCTCCTGCACAGATCTTGCGCGACTCGTCAGCCAGCTGCTTGGGGATCCTTTCCCGGAGCCGCTGAAGGTCCGTCGCCACGCCCTTGAAGAACAGGACGAGCTTGGCGCTGGGTTGGAGGTTGTCGTCGGAGGGATACCCGAGATCTTCCATCCCCAGCTGCGCCAGCTCCCTGTCGATGTCTGTGGCGGTATTCACAAGACTCTCCGTCCAGTGCGTCACAGTCTCCCTGAAGGCGTTCTGGGCGGCGGCAGCATTCTCCAGCAGCGCCTTGTCGGCCTTGATTTCCTCCTTCAAGGCCGCCTCCCGCTTCTTGGCGCTGTCCAGAGTCTTGGTCAAAGTGGTTAGCTTCAACTCAAGATCCACGTTGGAGACCTTGGCGGCGCTGAGCTCTTTGCCCTTCTCGGAGAGATCGGCCTCCAGCCACGCCACCTTCGTCTTCAACTCCTCCTTGGTGACTTCGGCGGCGGCGGCGGCGTCCTCTGCTTGTTTGAGGGCTCCACTGAGTTTTCCCTCGCGCGCGGCAAGCTCCTCCTCATGGGCGTCGAGATTGACCTTCCGCTGCGCCAGCTCGCCCTCCTCCGCGGCTAGCTTCACAGCGGCAAGTCGCTGCCGCTCTTCGGCTTCGGCCTTCTCGAGGAGGAAGGCTTTCTGCGCTTCAGTGAGCTGCTCCCGCTCCTCCGCCAGGTTTCGGAGGGCTTCCCGATGGAAACCCTCGAGATCCTCCGCGCGCTTTTCAATGTCTGCTCCCGCCTTCGCGACGAGCGCCTCGCGGGACTCCAGCTTGGCTTGCCGCGCGCGGTAGAGCGACATCAGCTTCCGCAGCAGCCGCTCTTCTTCGGGCTCATTGCTGCTGCTGCTTGGCGCGTTGACCAGCGTCAACCCCGCGGAGGCAAGCACTTCTCCGTCGAAGATCTCCCCCTCGACCGGCGCCCTGGAGCTTGACGCCCAGGGGAGGTTGATGAAGACGCCTTCGCCGGCCTTCAAGTAAACGCCCGGCTGGGGCTCCTCGGTGCTTGGCGCTGCGGCTTCAGCGGACGGGTCGGCGGTCGGTGTAGCGCCTGGCGCTCCTGCGGCCTCTGGGCCGTCAGTACGATCGCCAGATCCCTTGCCAGTCGCCGCGGCGCCAGCCTTGGCGGCCTCGGCGCCGGCGGGATCACCCGCGCCGGCTACGTCCTCGGCGGCGACCTCGGTCTCCATCCGCTCCGTAGCAGATGGGTCTGACAGCCGGCAAGGGGAGAAGAGTCAAGCAAAATCCAGCAAAAACTCAAGAAGATCAAAAGAAGAAGAACCCAAGGGAAGTTTTGAAGCAAGAGGAGTACCTGCACCGGGCTCTGCAGTAGTGGTCTCCGCCGTCGGGGGGCCGCTGATGCTGTCCCTTGCCGGAGAACCCTCCCTTGCCGGAGACTTCTCCCTTACTGGGAAGCCCTCCCTTGCCGGAGAGTTCTCCCTTGTCGGGGAATTCTCCCTTGGCTCCTGGTGGGGCTGCTCGGCTCCTACACAAGTCAACAAGCAGATATCAGCAAAGACAAGTACCCACGCGCGCCTCGCAGCGGAAAGCAAATCAAACACTTACGCCGGGGGCTGCCCTGGAGAAAAGTCGCCGGGTCCGGCAAGGTTGTCTCGGGCGCGCCACCTGCTGTCGCAGTAGGCTCGTCCTCGATGACGATCACCGGGACCTTTGCTCTCTTTGCCGCTCTCTGGGCCAGAGTCCTAAAGAGGAGCAAGTTTAGAGAAAAGCAAGTGAGAAACAAGACAAACAACAAGAACTGAAGAACTACAAGTACAGCAAGAGAAGCTTACTCTTCTTCTTCTTCCTCGTCGGAGCTTAACGCGGAGAAGTCGAAGCCCGGCGCGCGCCCGGCGCGAGAAGGCGGAGGAGAAGCTTCCCTTGGCCGCTTGGCGGGAGCAGTGGCGGCGGTCTGAGACGACCCCGCTCCGGCTGTCGGCGCGGCGTGAGCAGCGGCAGGAACTGAAGCGGTGGTCCGGCTAGACTCCGCTCCAGTTGCCGTCGCAGCATGAGGCGCTCCCGTGGCAACGGTGTTTGCCGCGGTGGAGCGTATCACGCGGCGTGGCGACTGTTGACCCGCTTGCCGCTCCGCCACGTCACCGACCTTGCGGAGACGCCTTCTTGGTGGGGATGGAGGCTCTGCTTGCGGTGGGCTGTCTGAAGACGAGGTGGAAGAGGAGTTGATTTCCAACGAGCCGCTCGTGTCCTTGGCGGGCTCGCTCGGCTCGACGCCACGCCCGGCAAGCTCCTTCTTGCCGGCGGGCTCCCCTCGCTCGGCACGGCTTGCCGCCTCTGCTGCGTCTGCCTCCTCCATCGTGAACCCAAACTCGCCCGCGGCTGCGGCTGCCGCTGCCTCCTCCAGCCTAGTGGCGATGAGCGCCATCTCTGCGTCGGTGGTGTCGCGGGTGAGGCCATCCTTCTCGTCGGAGCGGATTGGCACTTCTACCAAGTCGTCGAAGAACTGCTGCACGACCTCGTCTGCAGGCTCCTGCCAAGTTGGCACAATTCCATGCGAGTCGCACTCCGGCATCATTGCGCGGATGCGGTCGAGCGAGGAATTGTTGCACAACGGAACGACGCCCCCCGGCAACCTGAAAACCTCGGGATGTTGGGGGTCATACTTGAAGAGCTCCTGCAGCATCGCGTTGAGCTACAGGACTGTGAAGTTGTAATTGAGGCCCGGCCGCAGCCTCATGATGTCTGCCGCATTCTTGAACTCCCAAGTGGGCCTCCCCCGTTCCTGCAGGGGGCGATGCGGCGGCGAAGGAAGTCTGCGCCAACAGCGCCAACAGTAAGCCCGGCAAGCCTGAGGCGCAGGATCCTGGTGACGGCAATCTTCAGCCTGTCGTCCTCTGGGGCCACGTCACTCCAATCGCTGCCGCGCGCTACTAGGGTTTTGCGCCCGGTGGTGAATGGCTGCGTGCTCTCCTCGTCAATCCAGCACCAATCAGCTCTCCACTCCTCCCACTTGCCGCGGAATTCTCCCTCCAGATACGTTTCCTTCTTGCCGGTTCTTGAGATCCAGGCGATTCCGCCGGATAGAGCCTCTCCTCTCTCTACTCGGGGTATGAAGAAGTGGCGGAAGAGGGCTATGTTGGGAAGGACTCCGACAAAGTTTTCGCAGAGATGTGCGAAAACTGCCATGGTCAGGACGGCATTGGGGGTGAAGTCAAGGAGGTGGAATCCGTAGGTATTCATGATGTCGCAGAAGAAATCAGAGAAAGGCGGGCAGAGCCCGCAGTAGAAGAATAGAGCAAAAAAGGGGTATCCATTCGGAGCCTTCTTCCAAGCGGCTGCGGGGAGTACCTTTGTGCGCGGATGCGCGCGCGTCTCCACCGACCAGAAAAGGTAGTAGTTCTCCCTCAGCTCCTTCGCGCCAAGCTTGGGGGGGAAGACGACCCGCTCCTTCCGCAGCGCCGCGAGCCGCTGCGCCTCGATCGACTTCACGGCCTTCCCCTTGTCGGCTTTCGGAGCCATGGCGGAAGCAGTGGAGGAGGTCGACGGCGTTGGTGGTGCTGGTGGCGATGTGGGGGCGGAGCGCTGCTCTCTCTCTCAGTTTTGGGAAGGCGAGGGAGCGGCGGAGATTTCTGAGATTGGAACGACAACGGGCAAGTGGGCGAACTGCCCCTGTTTCCCCTGCTTATAAAGGGGGAGGGGGCGGACGTTCCGCATTTCCGAATAAAGAAACCCCCACGATCTCTCCCACGACGCCGCATTCGACGCGTGCCGTTCGGGGAGGGCGTGGTGGATACGGAGTGAGATACGGCGTAACTTAGGCCGCGCGTGCCCATGCCCTGTTTTGGGCCTGGCCCAACAGCGCTCGGCACCGTGTATGGCCCAGGCCCGGGGGCTCCTGTCGGTGTACTAGAATAGGGGTACCCTAGTATCCCGAACTTGTGCACGGGCATTCGCAGCGTACCGCGGCAAGGCTTGCCGGGTGACCGCCAAGGTCCTCCGTGGTTCCTTTGGAGCCATTCAAGAACAAAGTGTCCAAGCTAAGAAGACAAGACCCCGGCAAGAGGAGCTTGCCGGGAAGGCTAACAAAAGCATCCCAAGACCCTGGCAAGAGGAGCTTGCCGGGAAGGCCACCCAAAGCATTTCAAGGAACTTGCCGCGGCGCACCACGCGCCCCGGCAAGGCCCGGTGAGCGACAAGCTCCCGGGCGCGACAAGACAACAACCACGGCAAGGCACTTGCCGCGGCAAGACGGCACTGTGCCCGCGCTCCAGCACATCCACCAACGTGTCGCTCTGGGACCCCTCCAGGCGTACGTGGCGGAAGGCTGTGCAGCTTGCGGTGCGTGGTGGCAAGCGGCGCTGACAAGATCGCCATCGTGGCGAATGGTGGCGTCCCTGGCGGTCCCTTTTCGCACTGTTTAGGTGACACAGACGGGCATTTAAGGCCCTTGTCCCCTGCCGTCAGGGTTAGGTATGATACACTATAGCGGGTAGCTGTGCCTACCACAGCACCTTTCCATTTTTGCCCTTTACTTCCGTTGCCACCCGTCGGTAACACCTTGAGCATATAAAAGGAGGCCCGTGCGCAACGTAGAGGGTGGTTCGAACACTCACGCTCGGTCTCGCTAGCTGCTGGTATGTACTATAGCATTCAGCGCTCCCGAGCAAGAAATCAATACAAACCACAAAGCAGGAGTAGGGTTTTACGCATCCGTGCGGCCCAAACCTGGGTAAATCGCTCGCGTGTATCGCCTCGATCCGCTCTTTGCGCGATCTCCGCCCCCGCCGAACCGAAAGGGACTCGGTCCGCCGGTCCCATAGGTGCCCGTGGATCAGTACCCCGGCAATTTATCTATTAATCTTCTGCATAAAGAATCAACATTTAATGCACTTATTTTAAAGATGAGAATTGTTTTCCTGAGCGCAAAAGTTTCTGTTTTTCAGCAAGATCAAATCAACTATCACCGTAAGACATCCCGAAGGTCTTACTTGTCACTTTATTGAAACGGAAGAATTAAAACATGATTACTACATTAGCTTAATCATGTGAACACACAAAAACAGTAGGTAAAAGTGTTGGGTTGTCTCCCAACAAGCATTTTTCTTTAATGCCTTTTAGCTAGGCATGATGATTTCAATGATGCTCGCATAAAAGATAAGAATTGAAACATAAAAAGAGCATCATGAATCACAAGTTCCTCTCTCATAATAATTTTCAGTAGCATCATGAATGGATTCATCAATATAACTATCGCATAAAGCATTCCTTTCATGATCCACAAGCATAGAAATTTTATTACTCTCCACATAAGCAAATTTATTCTCATCAATAGTAGTGGGAGCAAACTCAACAAAATAACTATCATGAGAGTGAAAATTAAAATCATGATGACAAGTTTCATGGTTATCATTATTATTTATAGCATACATGTCATCGCCATAATCATCATAGATAGCAACCTTGTTCTCATAGTCAATTGAAGCTTCATCCAAAATGGTGGATTCATCATTAAATAAAGTCATGACCTCTCTGAATCCACTTTCATCATTATAATCATCATAAATAGGAGGCATGCAATCATTATAACAAATTTGCACATCAAATTTTGGGGGATTAAAAATATCATGTTCATCAAACATAGAATCCCCAAGCTTATGGCTTTGCATATCATTAGCATCATGGATATTCAAAGAATTCATACTAACAACATTGCAATCATGGTCATCATTTATACCAAACATTTTGTTGAATTGTTATTCTATCTATTAGGCACAATTTTCCTTTCCATCATTTTCACAAAATACACTATAAAGATGAATAATATGATGCAACGTCAATTCCATTTTTTTTGTAGTTTTGTTTTTATAAACCGAACTAGTGATAAAACAAGAAACTAAAAGATTCAATTGCAAGATCTAAAGATATGCCTTCATGCACTCACCTCCCTGGCAATGGTGCTAGAAAAGAGCTTGATGTCTACTACGCAACTTTATTCTTGTGGACACATGTTGGTCCTCCAAGCGCAGAGTTTTGTAGGACAGTAGCAATTTTCCCTCAAGTGGATGACCTAAGGTTTATCAATATGTGGGAGGCATAGGATGAAGATGGTCTCTCACAAACAACCCAGCAATCAAATACAAGAAATCTCTTGTGTCCCCAACACACCCAATACAATGGCAAATTGTATGGGTGCACTAGTTCGGCGAGGAGATGGTGATAAAAGTGTAATATGGATGGTAGAAATATATTTTTATAATCTGAATAAATAAAAACAGCAAGGCATCAAATAGTAAACGGGCACAAAAACGGTATTGCAATGCTTAAAAATGAGGCCTAGGGTCCGTACTTTCGCTAATGCAATCTCTCAACAATGCTAATGTAATTGGATCATATAACCATCCCTCAATGTGCAACGAAGAATTAATCCAAAGTTCCTATCTAGCGGAGAACATACGAAGAAATCGTTTGTAGGGTACGAAACCACCTCGAAGCTATTCTTTCCGATCGATCTATCCAAGAGTTCGTACTAAAATAACACCAATAATTTTAGATTCATAATACTCAATCCAACACAAAGAACTTCAAGGAGTGCCCCAAGATTTCTACTTGAGAAACAAAAGACGAGAACGTGCATCAACCCCTATGCATAGATTGCCCCAATGTCACCGCGGGAATCCACGAGTTGAGTGCCAAAACACATATCAAGTGAATCAATATGATACCCCATTGTCACCACGAGTATTCATATGCAAGACATATATCAAGTGCTCTCAAATCCATATAAGTATTCAATCCTATAACAATGAAATCTCAAAGGGAAAAACTCAATTCATCACAACAAGATAAAGAGGGGAAAACACCATATGATCTGGATATATTAACAAAGCCTGCAATACATCAAGATTGTGTCATCTCAAGAACACAAGAGAGAGAGAGATTAAACACATAGCTACTAGTACAAACCCTCAACCCCGAGGGTGGACTACTCCCTCCTCATCGTGGTGGTCGCCGGGATGATGAAGATGGCCACCCGTGATGATTCCCCCCTTCGGCAGGGTGCTGAAACGGGGTCTAGATTGGTTTCTCGTGGCTACAGAGCCTTGTGGCGGCGGATCTTATGATCTAGGGTAACCTTGAGGGTTTTTGGAATATTTGGGATTTTCTAGGGCAAAGAGGGGGTGCGGGAGGCCACTGAGGTGGGCACAACCCACCTGGGCACGCCTAGGCCCCCGGGCGCGCCCTGGTGGGTTGTGCCCCCCGGGGGCACCCCCCATGTGCTGCTCTGGCACACTGGTGGTCTTCTGGTCCATGAAAAATCCACAAAAAGTTTCACGGTGTTTGGACTCTGTTTGATATTGATATCCTGCGATGTAAAAAACAAGCAAAAAAACAGCTACTGGCACTGGGCACTGGGTCAATAGGTTTCAAGGAAATATGCCTTAGAGGCAATAATAAAGTTGTTATTTTATATTTCCTTATTCATGATAAATGTTTATTATGCATGCTAGAATTGTATTAACTGGAAACTTGATACATGTGTGAATACTTAGACAAAACAAAGTGTCCTTAGTATGCCTTGCTACCTCTTGAGCACTGCGTTGGATTTCCTTGAAGACGAAAGCATGATGCAGCAAAGTAGCGTAAGTATTTCCCTCAGTTTTTGAGAACCACGGTATCAATATAGTAGGAGGCTACACACGAGTCCCTCGTACCTACACAAAACAAATAACTCCTCGCAACCAACACGATAAGGGGGTGTCAATCCCTTCATGGTCACTCACGAGAGTGAGATTTGATAGATATGATAAGATAATATTTTTGGTAATTTTGTGATAAATATGCAAAGTAAAATAAAATAAAAGTAAAAGGCAAAGTAAATAAATAAGTATTGGAAGATTAATATGATGAAGATAGACCCGGGGGCCATAGGTTTCACTAGTGGCTTCTCTCAAGAGCATAAGTATTTTACGGTGGGTGAACGAATTACTATTGAGCAATTTATAGAATTGAGCATAGTTATGTGAGTATCTAGGTATGATCATGTATACATGATCACATCCAAGACAAGTAGACCGACTCCTGCGTGCATCTAATACTATTACTCCACTCATCGACCGCTATCCAGCATGCATCTAGAGTATTAAGTTCATGAAAACAGAGTAATGCCTTAAGCAAGATGACATGATGTAGAGGGATAAATTCATGCAATATGATAAAAAACCATCTTGTTATCCTCGATGGCAACAATACAATACATGCCTTGCTGCCCCTGCTGTCACTGGGAAAGGACACCGCAAGATTGAACCCAAAGCTAAGCACTTCTCCCATTGCAAGAAAGATCAATCTAGGAGGCCAAACCAAACTGATAATTCGAAGAGACTTGCAAAGATAACCAATCATACATAAAATAATTCAGAGAAGATTCAAATATTGTTCATAGAGAATCTTGATCATAAACCCACAATTCATCGATCTCAAGAAACACACCGCAAAAAGAAGATTACATCGAATAGATCTCCACAAGAGAGGGGGAGAACTTTGTATTGAGATCCAAAAAGAGAGAAGAAGCCATCTAGCTAATAACTATGGACCCGAAGGTCTGAGGTAAACTACTCACACTTCATCGGAGAGGCTATGGTTTTGATGTAGAAGCCCTCCGTGATGGATGCCCCCTCTGGCGGAGCTCCGGAACAGGCCCCAAGATGGGATCTCGTGGATACAGAAAGTTGCGGCGGTGGAATTAGGTTTTTGGCTCCGTATCTGATCGTTTGGAGGTACGTAGGTATATAGAGGAGGAAGGAGTACGTCGGTGGAGCAACAGGGGGCCCACGAGGGTGGAGGGCGCGCCTGGGGGGGGGGTAGGCGCGCCCCCTACCTCGTGGCATCCTCCTTTGTTTCTTGACATAGGGTCCAAGTCTCCTGGATCATGTTCGATCCGAAAATCACGTTCCCGAAGGTTTCATTCTGTTTGGACTCCGTTTGATATTCCTTTTCTTCATAACCCTAAAATAGGCAAAAAAAACAACAATTCTGGGATGGGCCTCCAGTTAATAGGTTAGTCCCAAAAATAATATAAAAGTGGATAATAAAGCCCAATAATGTCCAAAACAATAGATAATATAGCATGGAGCAATGAAAAATTATAGATACATTGGAGACGTATCAAGCATCCCCAAGCTTAATTCCTGCTCGTCCTCGAGTAGGTAAATGATAAAAAAGATAATTTTTGATGTGGAGTGCTATTTGGCATAATTTGAATGTAATTCTTCTTAATTGTGGTATGAATATTCAGATCCGAAAGATTCAAGATAAAAGTTCACATTGACATAAAAATAATAATACTTCAAGCATACTAACTAAGAAATTATGTCTTCTCAAAATAACATGGCCAAAGAAAGTTCATCCCTACAAAATCATATAGTTTAGTCATGCTCCATTTTCGTCACACAAGAATGCTCTCATCATGCACAACCCCGATGACAAGCCAAGCAATTGTTTCATACTATAGTAATCTCAAACCTATAAACTTTCACACAATACATGAGCGCGAGCCATGGACATAGCACTATGGGTGGAATAGAATATGATGATGGGGGTTATGTGGAGAAGACAAAAAAGGAGATAGTTTCACATCAATGAGGCTAATTAATGGGCTATGGAGATGCCCATCGATTGATGTTAATGCAAGGAGTAGGGATTGCCATGCAACGGATGCACTAGAGCTATAAATGTATGAAAGCTCAACAAAAGAAACTAAGTGGGTGTGCATCCAACTTGCTTGCTCACGAAGACCTAGGGCACTTGAGGAGGCCCATTGTTGGAATATACAAGCCAATTTCTATAATTAAAAATTCCCACTGGTATATGAAAGTGACAAAACAAGATACTCTCTATCATGAAGATTATGGTGCTACTTTGAAGCACAAGTGTGGTAAAGGATAGTAACATTGTCCCTTCTCTCTTTTTCTCTCTTTTTATGGCCTTCTCTTTTTTATGGCCTTTCTCCTTTTTTTGGGGCCTTCTCTTTTTTATGGCCTTTCTATTTTTTTATACTCCTCACTTGGGACAATGCTCTAGAAAATGATGATCATCACACTTCTATTTATTTACAACTCAATGATTACAACTCGGTACTAGAACAAAGTATGACTCTATATGAATGCCTCCGGCGGTGTACCGAGATATGCAATGAACCAAGAGTGACATGTATGAAATAATTATGAACAGTGGCTTTGCCACAAATATAATGTCAACTACATGATCATGCTAAGCAATATGACAATGATGAATGTGTCATGATAAACGGAACGGTGGAAAGTTGCATGGCAATATATCTCGGAATGGCTATGGAAATGCCATAATAGGTGGGTATGGTGGCTGTTTTGAGCAAGATATAAGGAGGTTTATGTGTGAAAGAGCGTATCATATCACGGGGTTTGGATGCACCAGCGAAGTTTGCACCAACTCTCAATGTGACAAAGGGCAATGCACGGTACCGAAGAGGCTAGCAATGATGGAAGGGTGAGAGTGCGTATAATCCATGGACTCAACATTAGTCATAAAGAACTCACATACTTATTGCAAAAATCTACAAGTCATCAAAAACCAAGCACTACGCGCATGCTCCTAGGGGGATAGATTGGTAGGAAAAGATCATCGCTCGTTCCCAACCGCCACTCATAAGGATGACAATCAAAGAACACCTCATGTTTCAAATTTGTTACACAATGTTTACCATACGTGCATGCTACGGGACTTGCAAACTTCAACACAAGCATTTCTCAAATTCACAACTATTCAACTAGCACGACTTTGTTATTATTACCTCCATATCTCAAAACAATCATCAAGCTTAGTATTCAAAACACTCATAAGAAAGTTTTTACTAATCTTGAATACCTAGCACATTAGGATTATTTAAGCAAATTACCATGCTATTTAAGACTCTCAAAATAATCTAATTGAAGAATGAGAGATCAATAGTTTCTATAAAACAAATCCATCACCGTGCTCTAAAAATATAAGTGAAGTACTAGAGCAAAACTATATAACTCAAAAGATATAAGCGAAGCACATAGAGTATTCTAACAAATTCCAAATCATGTATGGCTCTCTCAAAAGGTGTGTACAGCAATTATGATTGTGGTAAACTAAAAAGCAAACACTCAAATCATAAAAGACGCTCCAAGCAAAACACATATCATGTGGTGAATAAAAATATAGCTCCAAGTAATGTTACCGATAGAAGTAGACGAAAGAGGGGATGCCTTCCGGGGCATCCCCAAGCTTTGGATTTTAGGTGTCCTTAGATTATCTTGGGGGTGCCATGGGCATCCCCAAGCTTAGGCTCTTGCCACTCCTTGTTCAATAATCCATCAAATCTTTACCCAAAACTTGAAAACTTCACAACACAAAACTCAAAGTAGAAAATCTTGTGAGCTCCGTTAGCGAAAGAAAACAAAAGACCAGTTCAAGGTTGTGTAATGAACTCATTATTTATTTATATTGGTGTTAAACCTACTGTATTCCAACTTCTCTATGGTTTATAAACTATTTTACTAGCCATAGATTCATCAAAATAACAAAACAACACACGAAAAGCAGAATCTGTCAAAAACAGAATAGTCTGTAGTAATCTGTAGCTAGTGCAAGATATGGAACCCCAAAAATTCTAAAATAAACTGCTGGACTTTAGGAATTTATATATTAATCATCTTCAAAAAGAATTAACTAAATATCACTTTCCAAATAAAAATGGAAGCAGTTCTCGTGAGCGCTAAAGCTTCTGTTTTTTTACAGCAAGATTAACAAGACTTTCCCCAAGTCTTCCCAACGGTTCTACTTGGCACAAAAACTAATTAAACACAAAAAACACAACCAAAACATAGGCTAGATAAATTATTTATTACTAAACATTATAAAAAGCAAGGAATAAAAATAAAATTGGGTTGCCTCCCAACAAGCGCTATCGTTTAACGCCCCTACCTAGGCATAAAAAGCAAGGATAGATCTAGGTATTGCCATCTTTGGTAGGCAATCCATAAGTGGCTCTCATAATAGATTCATAAGGTAATTTGATTTTCTTTCTAGGAAAGTGTTCCATGCCTTTCCTTAACGGAAATGGGAATCTAATATTTCCTTCATTCATATCAATAATTGCACCAATCGTTCTAAGCAAAGGTCTACCAAGAATAATAGGACATGAAGGATTGCAATCTATGTCAAGAACAATGAAATCTACGGGCACATAATTCCTATTTTCAACAATAAGAACATCATTGATTCTTCCCATAGGTTTCTTAATAGTGGAATCCGCAAGGTGCATGTTTAAAGAGCAATCATCAAAATCACGGAAACCTAACAAATCACACAAAGTCTTTGGAATCGTGGAAGCACTAGCACCCAAATCACACAAAGCATAGAACTAATGATCTTTAATTTTAATTTTAATAGTTGGTTCCCACTCATCATAAAGTTTTCTAGGGATAGAAACTTCCAACTCAAGTTTTTCTTCATAAGATTGCATCAAGGCATCAACGATATGTTTAGTAAATGCTTTATTTTGACTATAAGCATGAGGAGAATTTAGCACGGATTGCAACAAGGAAACACAATCAATCAAAGAGCAATTTTCATAATTAAATTCCTTGAAATCCAAAATAGTGGGTTTATTAGTATCTAGAGTTTTGATTTCTTCAATCCCACTTTCATCAAGTTTAGCATCAAGATCTAAAAACTCCGGGTTTTTTGAACGCCTTCTAGGTAAAGGTGGATCATAATCAGTCCCATCATTATCAAGATTCATATTGCAAAACAAAGATTTAATATGGGACACATCAATAACTTTTAGATCTTCATCTTTATTTTCATGGGAACTAGAAGAACACGCTCTTATAAAGGCATCTTTCTTAGCACGCATCCTAGCGGTTCTTTCTTTGCACTCATCAATGGAAATTCTCATGGCTTTGAGAGACTCATTGATATCATGCTTAGGAGGAATAGATCTAAGCTTTAAAGAATCAACATCAAGAGAAATTCTATCAACGTTCCTAGCCAAATCATCAATCTTAAGCAATTTTTCTTCAATCAAAGCATTGAAATTCTTTTGCAAAGTAATAAATTCTTTAATATTAGATTCAAAATCAGAGGGTATCTTATTAAAATTTCCATAAGAATTGTTGTAGGAATTACCATAATTATTTGAGGAATTACTAGGATAAGGCCTAGGATTAAAGTTTCCTCTATACGCGTTGTTACCAAAATTATTCCTACCAACAAAATTCACATCCAAAGATTCATTATTATTCTCAATCAAAGTAGACAAAGGCATATCATTAGGATCAGAAGAAACACTTTTATTAGCAAATAATTTCATAAGTTCATCCATCTTTCCACTCAAAACATTAATTTCTTCAATCGCATGCACTTTTTTATTAGAAGATCTTTCAGTATGCCATTGAGAATAATTAACCATAATATTATCTAGGAGTTTAGTAGCTTCTCCTAAAGTGATTTCAATAAAAGTGCCTCCCGCGGCCGAATCTAAAAGATTTCTAGAAGCAAAATTCAATCCGGCATAAAAAATTTGTATAATCATCCACAAATTCAAACCATGAGTAGGGCAATTACGTATCATTAATTTCATCCTCTCCCAAGCTTGTGCAACATGTTCATGATCAAGTTGCTTAAAATTCATAATATCATTTCTAAGAGAGATGATCTTCACGGGAGGAAAATACTTAGAGATAAAAGCATCTTTGCACTTGTTCCAAGAATCAATACTATTTTTAGGCAAGGATGAAAATCGAGCTTTAGCACGATCTCTAAGCGAAAAAGGAAATAGCTTCAATTTAACAATTGTCCACATCTTTCTTCTTTTGCATATCACACAAATCAACGAAGCTATTTAGATGGGTAGCGGCATCTTCACTAGGAAGGCCGGAAAACGGATCTTTCATGACAAGATTCAGCAAAGCGGCATTAATTTCACAAGATTCAGCATCGGTAAGAGGAGCAATCGGAGTGCTAATAAAATCATTTTTGTTGTTATTGGTAAAGTCAGACAATTTAGTGTTATCTTGAGCCATCGTGACAAGCAAGCAATCCAACACACAAGCAAACAAAAAGCAAGCGGAAAAAAGAGGCAAATAGAGAAAGAGAGGGAGGATAGAGAGAGAGGGCAAATAAAATGGCAAGGGTGAAGTGGGGGAGAGGAAAACGAGAGGCAAATGGCAAATAATGTAATGCGAGAGATAAGGGTATGTGATGGGTACTTGGTATGTTGACTTTTGCGTAGACTCCCCGGCAACGGCGCCAGATATCTTCTTGCTACCTCCTGAGCACTGCGTTGGGTTTCCTTGAAGAGGAAAGGATGATGCAGCAAAGTAGCATAAGTATTTCCTTCAGTTTTTGAGAACCAAGGTATCACTCTAGTAGGAGGCTACGCGTGAGTCCCTTGTACCTGCACAAAACAAATAACTCCTCGCAACCAACGCGATAAGGGGGTGTTAATCCCTTCACGGTCACTCACGAGAGTGAGATTTGATAGATATGATAAGATAATATTTTTGGTAATTTTGTGATAAAGATGCAAAGTAAAATAAAAGCAAAGTAAATAAATAAGTATTGGAAGATTAATATGATGAAGATAGACCCGGGGGCCATAGGTTTCACTAGTGGCTTCTCTCAAGAGCATAAGTATTTTACGGTGGGTGAACGAATTACCGTTGAGCAATTGACAGAATTGAGCATGGTTATGAGAGTATCTAGGTATGATCATGTATATAGGCATCACGTCCAAGACAAGTAGACCGACTCCTGCATGCATCTACTACTATTACTCCACTCATCGACCGCTATCCAGCATGCATCTAGAGTATTAAGTTCATGAAAACAGAGTAACGCCTTAAGCAAGATGACATGATGTAGAGGGATAAATTCATGCAATATGATAAAAAAAAACCATCTTGTTATCCTCGATGGCAACAATACAATACGTGCCTTGCTACCCCTGCTGTCACTGGGAAAGGACACCGCAAGATTGAACCCAAAGCTAAGCACTTCTCCCAGTGCAAGAAAGATCAATCTAGGAGGCTAAACCAAACTAATAATTCGAAGAGACTTGCAAAGATAACCAATCATACATAAAAGAATTCAGAGAAGATTCAAATATTGTTCATAGATAATCTTGATCGCAAACCCACAATTCTTCGGTCTCAAAAAACACACCGCAAAAAGAAGATTACATCGATTAGATCTCCACAAGAGAGGGGGAGAACTTTGTATTGAGATCCAAAAAGAGAGAAGAAGCCATCTAGCTAATAACTATGGACCCGAAGGTCTGAGGTAAACTACTCACACTTGATCAGAGAGTCTATGGTGTTGATGTAGAAGCCCTCCGTGTTGGATGCCCCCTCCGACGGAGCTCCGGAACAGGCCCCAAGATGGGATCTTGTGGATACAGAAAGTTGCGGCGGTGGAATTAGGTTTTTGGCTCCGTATCTGATCGTTTGGGGGTACATAGGTATATATAGGAGGAAGGAGTACGTCGGTGGAGCAACCGGGGGCCCATGAGTGTGGAGGGCGCGCTTGAGGGGGTAGGCGCGCCCCCCGACCTCATGGCCTCCTCCTTTGTTTCTTGACGTAGGGTCCAAGTCTCCTGGATCATGTTCATTCCGAAAATCACGTTCCCGAAGGTTTCGTTCCGTTTGGACTCTGTTTGATATTCCTTTTCTTTGAAACCCTAAAATAGGCAAAAAAAACAACAATTCTGGGTTGGGCCTCCGGTTAATAGGTTAGTCCCAAAAATAATATAAATGTGGATAATAAAGCCCAATAATGTCCAAAACAGTAGATAATATAGCATGGAGCAATCAAAAATTATAGATACATTGGAGACGTATCATGCCTCTACTAGACTCGCTCGTTAATCAAAGATGGTTAAGTTTCCAAACCATAGACATGTGTTGTCATTTGATGAACGGGATCACATCATTAGGAGAATTATGTGATGGACCAGACCCATCCGTTAGCTTAGCATAATGATCATTAAGTTTTATTGCTATTGCTTTCTTCATGACTTATACATATTCCTTTGACTACGGGATTATGCAACTCCTGAATACCGGAGGAATACCTTATGTTCTATCAAACGTCACAACGTAACTGGGTGATTATAAAGATGATCTACAGGTACCTCCAAAGGTGTTTGTTGGGTTGGCATAGATCGAGATTAGGATTTGTCACTCCAAGTATCAGAGAGGTATCTCTGGGCCCTCTCAGTAATGCACATCATGATAAGCCTAGCAAGCAATGTGACTGATACATCTCCAATGTATCTATAATTTTTGATTCCTCCATGCTATATTATCTACTGTTTTAGGAAATATTGGGCTTTATTATCCACTTTTATATTACTTTTGGGACTAACCTATTAACCGGAGGCCCAGCCCAGATTTGTTGTTTTATGCCTATTTTAGTGTTTTGAAGAAAAGGAATATCAAATGGAGTCGAAACGGAACGAAATAAACTAGAGAAGTTATTTTTGGAACAAAAGCCACCGGATAGACTTGGACTCCACGTTAGGAGATACGGGAGGTGCTCACGAGGGTGGCCCCCCTAGGGCACGCCCCCTGCCTCGTGGGGCCCTCGTGGCTCCCCTGGCGTACTTCTTCCGCCTATATAACTCCACGTACCCTAAAACTTCCAGAACGCACAATAGATCAGGAGTTCCGCCGCCAGAAGCCTCCGTAGCCACCGAAAACCAATCTAGACCCGTTCCGGCACCCTGCCGGAGGGGGAAATCCTTCTCCGGTGGCCATCTTCATAATCCCGGTGCTCTCCATGACGAGGAGGGAGTAGTTCTCCCTCGGGGCTGAGGGTATGTACTAGTAGCTATGTGTTTGATCTCTCTCTCTCTATCTCTCTCTCGTGTTGTTGAGGTGATACGATCTTGATGTATCGCGAGCTTTGCTATTATAGTTGGATCTTATGTTTCTCCTCCCCCTCTACTCTCTTGTAATGAATTGAGTTTCCCCTTTGAGGTTATCTTATCGGATTGAGTCTTTAAAGATTTGAGAACACTTGATGTATGTCTTGCCGTGGATATATGTGGTGACAATGGGATATCACGTGATTCACTTGATGTATGTTTTGGTGACCAACTTGCGGGTTTCGCCCATGAACCTATGCATAGGGGTTGGCACACGTTTTCATCGTGATTCTCCTATAGAACTTTGGGGCACTCTTTGAGGTCCTTTGTGTTGGTTGAATAGATGAATCTGAGATTGTGTGATGCATATCGTATAATCATACCCACGGAGAGGTAACATTGGAGTATCTAGGTGACATTAGGGTTTTGATTGATTTGTATCTTAAGGTGTTATTCTAGTACGAACTCTAGGGCTGTTTGTGACACTTATAGGAATAGCCCAACGGATTGATTGGAAATAATAACTTTGAGGTGGTTTCGTACCCTACCATAATCTCTTCGTTCGTTCTCCGCTATTAGTGACTTTGGAGTGACTCTTTGTTGCATGTTGAGGGATAGTTTTATGATCCAATTATGTTATTATTGTTGAGAGGACTTGCACTAGTGAAAGTATGAACCCTAGGCCTTGTTTCCTAGCATTGCAATACCATTTGTGCTCACTTTTATCATTAGTTACCTTGCTGTTTTTATAATTTCAGATTACAAATACCTTTATCTACTATCCATATACCACTTGTATCACCATCTCTTCGCCGAACTGGTGCACCTATACAATTTACCATTGTATTGGGTGTGTTGGGGACACAAGAGACTCTTTTTTATTTTGTTGCAGGGTTGCTTGAGAGAGACCATCTTCATCCTATGCCTCCTACGGATTGATAAAGCTTAGGTCATCCACTTGAGGGAAATTTGCTACTGTCCTACAAACCTCTGCACTTGGAGGCCCAACAACGTCTACAAGAAGAAGGTTGTGTAGTAGACATCAAGCTCTTTTCTGGCGCCGTTGCCGGGGAGGTTAGCACTTGAAGGTATATCTTTAGATCTTGCAACTGAGTCTTTTAGTTTCTTGTTTTATCACTATTTTAGTTTATAAAAGAAAATTACAAAAAAATGGAATTAAGTTTGCCTCATACGCTTCACCTTTTTAATATCGTCCGTGAGTATGATGGAAAGGATAATTGTGCTCAAGTGCTAGAAGAAGAAATCTATAAAATGTTTGGCACTAAATATTTGAATGATGAGCATGATTTCAATGTTGTTAGTATGAATTCCTTGAATATCTATGATGCTAATGATATGCAAAGCCACAAGCTTGGGGAAGCTATGTTTGATGAAGATGATACTTTTTGTCCCCCAAGTTTTGATGAGAAAATTTATTATGATGAAAGCATGCCTCCTATCTATGATGATTATTGTGATGACACGTATGCTTTAAAGAATAATGATAACCATGAAACTTGTCATCTTGATCTTAATTTTCAATCACATGATAGTTATTTTGTTGAGTTTGCTCCCACTATTATTCATGAGAAGAATTTTGCTTGTGTGGAGAGTAGTAATTTTTCTATGCTTGTAGATGATGAAAAGAATGCTTTAGGTGTTGGTTATATTGTTGAATTCATTCATGATGCTACTGAAAATTATTATGAGGGAGGAACTTATGCTTGTAGAATTGCAATAATATCAATTTTCCTCTCTATGTGCTTAAAATTTTGAAGTTATGCTTGTTTTACTTGTGACGCCCTCGATGCGGCTATATCTCCCACATGTCGAAGCACGACTTAGAGGCATAACCGCATTGAAAGCAATGTCGCAAGTGAGGTAATCTTCACAACAACCCATGTAATGAATAAGGGAATAAGAGGTACATAGTTGGCTTACAATCGCCACTTCACACAATACATGAATAAAGCATTACATCATCCAGATACGCTCAAGGTCCGACTACGGAACTAAAATAAAAGAAGACTACCCCAAATGCTACACATATCCCCGATCGACCCCAACTGGGCTCCACTACTGATCGACTGAAATGAAACAACACAATGGACAAGATCATGATAGAGCTCCTCCTTGAGCTTGGTTGCATCATCTGCACGGTATCATCAGCACCTGCAAACTGGTTTTGGAAGTATCTGTGAGTCACGGGGACTCAGCAATCTCACACCCTCGCGATTAAGACTATTTAAGCTTGTAGGAAGGGTAAAAGGTATGAGGTGGGGCTGCAGCAAGCGACTAGCATATATGGTGGCTAACATACGCAAATGAGAGCGAGAAGAGAAGGCAAAGCACGATCGATGAACTATGATCAAAAGTTGATCCTAGAACAACCTACGTCAAGCATAACTCCAACACCGTGTTCACTTCCCAGACCCCGCCGAGAAGAGACCATCACGGTTACACACGCGGTTGATGCATTTTAATTAAGATAGGTTTCAGGTTTTCTACAACTGGACATTAACAAATTCCCATCTGCCCATAACCGCGGGCACGACTTTCGAAAATTCAAAACCCCGCAGGGGTGTCCCAACTTAGCCCATCACAAGCTCTCACGGTCAACGAAGGATATTCCTTCTCCCAAGACAATTCGATCAGACTTGGCATCCCGGTTACAAGACATCCTCGACAATGGTAAAACTAAACCAGCAAAGCCACCCAAATGTGGCGACAAATCCCGATAGGACCTGCACATATCTCTTTCTCAGGGCACACCGGATTGTCTAAGGTTCCGGTAGGCCGGCCCAGAGTTGCCCCTGGTGGCCACCGGCAGCTGACAGGTTGGACCAACACTCAGAGGAGCACTGGCCCAGGGGGGGTTAATAAAGATGACCCTTGAGCCGGCCGGCCCAAGGGAAAGAAAAAGGCTAGGTGGCAAATGGTAAAACCAATGTTGGGCCTTGCTGGAGGAGTTTTATTCAAGGCGAACTATCAAGGGGTTCCCATTATAACCCAACCGTGTAAGGAACGCAAAATCCGGGAACATAACACCGATATGACGGAAACTATGGCGGCAAGAGTGGAACAAAACACCAGGCATAAGGCCGAGCCTTCCACCCTTTACCAAGTATATAGATGCATTAATTAAATAAGAGATATTGTAATATCCCAACAAAATATCCATGTTCCAACATGGAACAAACTCCAATCTTCACCTGCAACTAACAACGCTATAAGAGGGGCTGAGAAAAACGGTAACTTAGCCAAACAACGGTTTGCTAGGACAAGGTGGGTTAGAGGCTTGGCTTAACAACATGGGAGGCATGATAAGCAAGTGGTAGATATCGTAGCATAGGCATAGCAAAAGAGCGAGCAACTAGCAAGCAAAGATAGAAGTGATTTCGAGGGTATGGTCATCTTGCCTGAAATCCCGCAAGGAAGAAGAACGAGTCCATGAAGAAGACAAATGGACGTAGTCTAACGGGTCCTCACAAACGCGACATTATCGGAACCAACCCGAAGAAGCAACACCGGAAAGAAGCACACAACATAGTAAACAAACAACACATGAACATGGCATGATATGCGGGATGCGGGATGTGATGCCTATGCATGATTTGGAAAGGAATGATTGAACCTGGCCTCAACTTGGAAAACCAAGAGTGCCACTGGAAAGAGGAGATGATTTCAGTTGAAATCGATATAAAGATCACCGGAATCGGATGCACGGTTTGGAAATGGCAAGCAAAACAAATATGGCACTGGTCTGCGATAAATAGCAAGTAGCCTCGTAAATGCATCAAGAACAACATGCTACAGCACTCAAACATAGCAACAAAATACATGGAAGGGATCCACTCATGATTCTTGACAAAAGATGAACACTGAGGTATGGCTAATTCAATCAATAACAGGTTCAAACAAGCATGGAAAAAGTGCAAAAGATAACAGGTTTCAGACTTAGTGAAATTAACAGGATATCAGGAATTTATCATCAGGAAGCAATCTTTAGAGCATGAAAACTACAAGCTACAGGAACATATCATGGCAAAGCAAGGCATGGCATGAAGCTACTCAAAGCATGTAACAAAAGTCCCTTAGTGACAATGACCCAAAAGGAATCAGATAATACAATTTCAAGCATGTGAACATAGCAAAAACACAAACAGATTCAGACTTGGTGAAAAACTGGAGCATGCAAAACAGATAACAAGTAGGCAAGTTTACGAGCTCGATGCCCTCACTATAAAGCATGGCATGATAATATAAGCATACACCCAGCAAGAAGACATGGCATAGAAGCTATACATGGCAAGAACAACATCATAGCATGCACAGATCAACTACAAAAAGCTTGGCAAAATTGCAAAACATGTTCACAATCTGCCAGGAACATTTTATAGCAAAAGTAGAGCTTGATTGACTCAAGCTAGGGTGCTCCATAAATGCAAAAAAATACATGGATGGATAGAGCACCACATTATTAACAAAACATCCTTACTGATCATCCTCAAAAGAGGCACGGATCACTAGGAAACAACATGAACATATGGCATAAAAATAAGGACAGGGCAAGGACTTGGTGAAATTCTAAGTCCCTGAAATCAGCATCATTGGGTGAGCTACTTTGCATGCTTGTACTAGTCACCACATAGATCACAAAAATACATGGCGTACACCCCTGTAAATATGGCATGGCATTCTACAAAACACATGTAGAGCTCAGGATCATAGCATGCACACATTAATCATGGCAAAAATGACAAAAGGGCATATGCTGAAACAGATCTGACATTATCATCACATAGCCCTCTTCCAAAAGCATTTCGGGCATCAAGATGAACTCAAATGAAAATGATGCAATGAGATGAAATGATGTACTCGTCGAGACGAACATTTTGATATGCTACATGCACGAATCGGAGCCACGATGAGGAAGTTATGATGCAATGAAAATGCCCAAAATATTAGGGTTAGGAGAGGAAGTCAACCGTCGGGATCTCAGATCCAGATCTGCACGCGGATCGAGGCATCACCGGAGTTCATCGCCGGAACAGTGCCTGTTCACTTGAGTTGGAGTAGGGGAACCGGATCCGGCCACCGGCGTCGCGGACGAGGGCAGCGGGCTCCGGGCGAAGCTCGCCGGACGGCGAGGGACGACGCGCGGTGATGGCGGCCCGCGGCGACGAAGGCGGCCCACGACGGCTCGGGCGCGGCCGCGGCGGAGCATGGCGAGCTCGGCCATGGCGCGGTGGCGGCGCACGCGGTCGGCGGGCGGCGGTGAACGGCGCTGGAGGCGGCGGGAGCGCGAGCGGGCGCGGGGCGCGGCTCGGTTGGCGGCGGAGAGGGCCCGCCCTGGGCCGGGACGGGCCGGCGGCGAGGGAGGCGGCCGGGCGAACTGGGTAGTGCCACGTGGCGGCGGCGGGACAGGTCGGACATGTCCGGGCGGCGAGGTTTTGTCCGGCGGCGCGGAGGGAGTTGGATCTAGGGTTTGGGGTTGAAGAGACCCGAAAATTTCGGGAGGAGGCCTATTTATAGGGGTAGAGGGAGCTAGGAGAGTCCAAAAGAGGTGTGGTTTTCAGCCACGCGATCGTGATCGAACGACCGAGATGATAGAGGGGGCTTAGGTGGGTTTTGGGCCACTTAGAAGGGCTGTTGGGCTACAACACACACAAGGCCTTTTTGGTCCCTTGGTTAACCGTTGGCGTATCAAACGAAGTCCAAATGGCACGAAACTTGACGGGCAGTCTACCGGTAGTAAACCAAGGCCGCTTGACAAGTATCGGTTCAATCCGAAAATGTTTAATACCCGCACACGAAAAGAGGTAGAAAGGGGCACCGGGTGACATAGGAGCACCGGAATGCAAAACGGACAACGGGGAAAAAGCTCGGATGCATGAGACGAACACGTATGCAAAAAAATGCACATGATGACATGATATGCAATGCATGACACGCAAGCAATGACAAGGCAACAACAGCGAATAACTGGAAGACACCTGGCACATCGGTCTTGGGGCGTTACATTACCTTCCTATGCAAGCTGATTCTTGTTCCCACAAGTTGTTTTCTCACAAAATCCCTATGCATAGGAAGTGGGTTAGACATAAATGTGCTATTCATCTTCATGATGCTCTCTTTATGTTTCAATTCTTATCTTTTATGTGAGCATCGTTGAAATCATCATGCCTAGCTAGGGGCATTAAACGGTAGCGGTTGCTGGGAGGCAACCCAATTTTATTTTAGTTCCTTTATTTTTGCTCCTGTTTAGTAATAAATAATTCATCTAGCATTTGTTTATATATGGTTTTATACTTTTAATTAGTGTTTGTGCCAAGTAGAACCTTTGGGAAGACTTGGGAGAAGTCTTGTTGATCATGCTGTAAAAAACAGAAACTTTAGCGCTCACGAGAATTGCTGCCATTTTTATTTGGAGAGTTCTATTTAGTTAATTATTTTTTCAGGTGATTAATAGATAAATTCCTCAGGTCCAGCAATTTATTTAATAATTTTATGAGTTCCAGAAGTATACGTTTGATCCAGATTACTAGACTGTTCTGTTTTTGACAGATTCTGTTTTTAGTGTGCTGTTTGCTTATTTTGATGAATCTATGGTTAGTAAAATAGTTTATAAACCATATAGAAGTTGGAATACAGTGGGTTTAACACCAATATAAATAAATAATGAGTTCATTACAGTACCTTGAAGTGGTGTTTTGTTTTCTTTCGCTAACGGAGCTTACGAGTTTTCTGTTAAGTTCTGTGTTGTGAAGTTTTCAAGTTTTGGGTAAGGACTCGATGGACTATGGAATAAGGAGTGGCAAGAGACTAATCTTGGGGATGCCCAAGGCAACCCAAGGTAATATTCAAGGATAGCCAAGAGCCTAATCTTGGGGATGCCCCGGAAGGCATCCCCTCTTTCGTCTTCGTTCATCGGTAACTTTACTTGGAGCTATATTTTTATTTACCACATGATATGTGTTTTTCTTGGAGCGTCAATTTATTTTTTTAGAATTTTCTTTCTGTTATTTAGGATAATGTTTTGCATCTTTTATTTCAATAAAAGTGGCATCGATAGCCTTTACTATGCCTATGTTACAAGTATACATGTTGCTGTTTGAAAACAGAAAGTTTACCGCTGATGCAATAATTCCCTAGAAAAGTCAGAATGTGATAAATTGTTGAAACCTTTTGAATATTAAGCTCTTATAAATTTAATACAGTGGGAATTTTCTTTCATAATTTTTTGAGCTAGGGAAGTATGGATGTTGCAGCATTCTTTACAGACTATCCTGTTTAGGCAGATTACTGTTATGTTTGCATTGTTTGCATATGTTTGCTTCTTTAATGATTCTATTTGATGATAGGACTATTAAATATGCATAGGAATTTAGTATGCAATGTTGAATAATAATTTTAGTGATTTTCTACAGTAGAGTATGATAAGTTTTTTGCAATGGTTTATACTAACTTATCTCACGAGTCCTTGTTGAGTTTTGTGTGGATGAAGCTTTTGAGATTTAGGGAGACCTTGATATGAGAGGAATTAAGGAGACACAAAAGCTCAACCTTGGGGATGCCCAAGGCACCCCAAGATAATATTTCAAGAAGTCTCAAGCATCTAAGCTTGGGGATGCCCCGTTGGCATCCCACCTTTCTTCTTCAACAACTATCGGTTAGTTTCGGTTGATCCTAAGTTTTTGCTTCTTCACATGATGTTTGCCATTCTTAGAATGTAATTTTATTTAGTTTTGCTTTCTGTTTGAATAAAGTATCAAGGTATGAAATTATTTAATGGGAGAGTCTTCACATAGTTGGACAATTATTCGACTACTCATTGATCTTCACTTATATCTTTCGGAGTAGTTTGTCATTTGCTCTAGTGCTTCACTTATATCCTTTAGAGCATGGTGGTAGTTTTATTTTGAAGAAATAGATGAACTCTCATGCTTCACTTAGATTATTTTGAGAGTCTTAAATAGCATGGTAATTTTCTTAAAATCCTAATATGCTAGGTATTCAAGAATAATAAAATTCTCTTATGAGTGTGTTGAATACTATGAGAAGTTTGATACTTGATAATTGTTTTGAGATATGGAGATGGTGATATTAGAGTCATGCTAGTTGAGTGGTTATGAATTTGAGAAATACTTGTGTTGAAGTTTGTGATTCCCGTAGCATGCACGTATGGTGAACCGTTATGTGATGAAGTCGGAGCATGATTTATTTATTGATTGCCTTCCTTATGAGTGGCGGTCGGGGACGAGCGATGGTCTTTTCCTACCAATCTATCCCCCTAGGAGCATGCGTGTAGTACTTTGTTTCGATAACTAATAGATTTTTGCAATAAGTATGTGAGTTCTTTACGACTAATGTTGAGTTCATGGATTATACGCACTCTCACCCTTCCACCATTGCTAGCCTCTCTAGTACTGCGCAACTTTCGCCGGTACCATAAACCCACCATATACCTTCCTCAAAATAGCCACCATACCTACCTATTATGGCATTTCCATAGCCATTCCGAGATATATTGCCATGCAACTTTCCACCATTCCGTTTATCATGACACATTCATCATTGTCATATTGCTTAGCATGATCATGTAGTTGACATAGTATTTGTGGCAAAGCCACCGTTCATAATTCTTTCATACTTGTCACTCTTGATTCATTGCATATCCCGGTACACCGCCGGAGGCATCCATATAGAGTCATACTTTGTTCTAGTATCGAGTTGTAATCATTGAGTTGTAAATAAATAGAAGTGTGATTATCATCATTCAATAGAGCATTGTCCCAAAAAAAAGGAAGACCAAATAAAAAAATAAAAGGACAAGAAAAATAAAGGCCAATAAAAAATATAAAATATAAAAGGGACAATGTTACTATCCTTTTACCACACTTGTGCTTCAAAGTAACACCATGATCTTCATAGTAGAGAGTCTCTCATGTTATCGCTTCCATATACTAGTGGGAATCTTTCACTATAGAACTTGGCTTGTATATTCCAATGATGGGCTTCCTCAAAATTCCCTAGGTCTTCGTGAGCAAGCAAGTTGGATGCACACCCACTAGTTTCTTTTGTTGAGCTTTCATATACTTATAGATCTAGTGCATCCGTTGCATGGCAATCCCTACTCACTCACATTGATATCTATTGATGGGCATCTCCATAGCCCGTTGATACGCCTAGTTGATGTGGGACTATCTTCTCCCTTTTTGCCTTCTCCACAACCACCATTCTATTCCACCTATAGTGCTATGTCCATGGCTCACGCTCATATATTGCGTGAAGATTGAAAAATTTTGAGAACATCAAAAGTATGAAACAATTACTTGGCTTGTCATCGGGGTTGTGCATGATTTAAATACTTTGTGTGGTGAAGATAGAGCATAGCGAGACTATATGATTTTGTAGGGATAACTTTCTTTGGCCATGTTATTTTGAGAAGACATAATTGGTTTGTTAGTATGCTTGAAGTATTATTATTTTTATGTCAATATAAACTTTTGTCTTGAATCTTTCAGATCTGAATATTCACACCACAATTAAGAAGAATTACATTAAAACTATGCCAACTAGCATTCCACATCAAAAATTATCTTTTTATCATTTACCTACTCGAGGACGAGCGGAATTAAGCTTGGGGATGCTTGATACGTCTCCAACGTATCTATAATTTTTGATTGCTCCATGCTATATTATCTACTGTTTTAGGCAATATTGGGCTTTATTATCCACTTTTATATTACTTTTGGGACTAACCTATTAACCGGAGGCCCAGCCCAGATTTGCTGTTTTATGCCTATTTCAGTGTTTCGAAGAAAAGCAATATCAAACGGAGTCGAAACGGAACAAAATCAACTGGAGAAGTTATTTTTGGAACGAAAGCCTCCGGATAGACTTGGACTCCACGTCAGGAGATACGGGAGGTGCTCATGAGGGTGGGGGCGCCCCCCCCCCTAGGGTGCGCCCCCTGCCTCGTGGGGCCCTCGTGCCTCCCCTGACGTACTTCTTCCGCCTATATAACTCCACGTACCCTAAAACTTCCAGAACGCACAATAGATCGGGAGTTCCACCGCCAGAAGCCTCCGTAGCCACCAAAAACCAATCTAGACCCGTTCTGGCACCCTGCTGGAGGGGGCAATCCTTCTCCGGTGGCGATATTCATCATCCCGGTGCTCTCCATGACAAGGAGGGAGTAGTTCTCCCTCGGGGCTGAGGGTATGTACCAGTAGCTAGGTGTTTGATCTCTCTCTCTCTCGTGTTGTTGAGGTGATACGATCTTGATGTATCGCGAGCTTTGCTATTATAGTTGGATCTTATATTTCTCCTCCCCCTCTACTCTCTTGTAATGAATTGAGTTTCCCCTTTGAGGTTATCTTATCGGATTGAGTCTTTAAAGATTTGAGAACACTTGATGTATGTCTTGCCGTGGATATCTGTGGTGACAATGGGATATCACGTGATTTACTTGATGTATGTTTTGGTGACCAACTTGCGGGTTCCGCCCATCAACCTATGCATAGGGGTTGGCACACGTTTTTGTCGTGATTCTCTGGTAGAACTTTGGGGCACTCTTTGAGGTCCTTTGTGTTGGTTGAATAGATGAATCTGAGATTGTGTGATGCGTATCGTATAATCATACCCACGGATACTTGAGGTGACATTGGAGTATCTAGGTGACATTAGGGTTTTGATTGATTTGTGTCTTAAGGTGTTATTCTAGTATGAAATCTAGGGCTGTTTGTGACACTTATAGGAATAACCCAACGGATTGATTGGAAATAATAACTTTGAGGTGGTTTCGTACCCTACCATAATCTCTTCGTTCGTTCTCCGCTATTAGTGACTTTGGAGTGACTCTTTGTTGCATGTTGAGGGATAGTTTTATGATCCAATTATGTTATTATTGTTGAGAGGACTTGCACTAGTGAAAGTATGAACCCTAGGCCTTGTTTCCTAGCATTGCAATACCGTTTGTGCTCACTTTTATCATTAGTTACCTTGCTGTTTTTATAATTTCAGATTACAAATACCTTTATCTACTATCCATATACCACTTGTATCACCATCTCTTCGCCGAACTAGTGCACCTATACAATTTACCATTGTATTGGGTGTGTTGGGGACACAAGAGACTCTTTGTTATTTGGTTGCAGGGTTGCTTGAGAGAGACCATCTTCATCCTACGCCTCCTAAGGATTGATAAACCTTAGGTCATCTACTTGAGGGAAATTTGCTACTGTCCTACAAACCTCTGCACTTGGAGGCCCAACAACGTCTACAAGAAGAAGGTTGTGTAGTAGACATCAGTGACTAATGAGTTGGTTACGAGATGATGTATTATGGAACGAGTAAAGAGACATGCCAGTAACGAGATTGAACTAGGTATGAAGATACCGACGATCGGATCTCAGGCAAGTAACATACCGATAGACAAAGGGAATAACGCATGTTGTCATTACGGTTTGACTGATAAAGATATTTGTAAAATATGTGGGAACCAATATGCGCATCCAGGTTCCGCTGTTGGTTATTGACCAGAGAGGTGTCTCGGTCATGTCTACATAGTTGTTGAACCCGCAGGGTCTGCACGCTTAACGTTTGATGACGATTTGCATTCTGAGTTATTTGTTTTGGTGACCGAAGATTGTTTGGAGTCCCAGATGAGATCACTGACATGACGAGGAGTCTCGAAATGGTTGAGGGGTAAATCTTGATATATTGGACGATAGTATTCGGACACCGGAAGTGTTTCAGAATGTATTGGGGACGAATCGAAGTATGGGGGGTTACCGGAACCCCCCAGGGGAAGATATGGGCCATATGGGCCATAGGAGGGAGGCAAGGCAGCCCACAAGGGGTGGCGCCCCCCTAGGAAAGGAGTACAAATTGGAAAAGTGGAGGGGGCGGCGCCCCTCCTTTCCTTCTCCTCCTCCTTCTCCTTCCCCCTTCCCCTTCCGGTAAAAGGAAAGGGGGGCTAAATTGGACTAGGAGTCCGAGTGGGACTCCTCCCACTTGGCGCACCCCTAGGCCGCCCTCCTCCCCTTTCCCTTATTTATATATGGGGCGGGGAGGGCACCTCTAAGACACATCAATTGTTCTTAGCCGTGTGCGGTGCCCCGCTCCACTCTTTACTCCTCCGGTCATATTGTCGTAGTGCTTAGGCGAAGCCCTACGCGGATCACTTCACCATCACCGTCACCATGCCGTCGTGCTGACGAAACCCTCCCTCGACACTTTGCTGGATCAAGAGTAAGAGGGACATCATCGAGCTAAACGTTTGCAGAACTCGGAGGTGCCGTACGTTCGGTACTTGATCGGTTTAATCGAGAAGACGTTCGACTACATCAACCGCGTTAAACTAACTCTTCCGCTTTCGGTCTACAAGGGTACGCGGACACACTCTCCCCCTCTCGTTGCTATGGATCTCCTATATAGATCTTGCATAAGCGTAGGATCATTTTTTGAAATTGCATTCTACGTTCCCCAACAGTGGCATCCGGCCAGGTCTATGCGTAGACGATATGCACGAGTAGAACACAACGAGTTGTGGGTGGTGATCATCATCCTGCTTACCACCAATGTCTTATTTTGATTCGGCGGTATTGTTGGATGAAGCGGCCCAAACCAACCTTACATGACTACGTTCATGAGACTGGTTCCACCGACAGACATGCAACTAGTTTTGCATAAAGGTGGCTGGCGGGTGTCTGTTTCTTCAACTTTAGTTGAATCGAATTTGACTGTGGCCGGTCCTTGTTGAAGGTTAAAACATCAAACTTGATAAGTCACCGTTATGGTTTTGATGCGTAGGTAAGAACGGTTCTTACTAGAAGCCCGTAGCAGCCACGTAAAACTTGCAACAACAAAGTAGAGGACATCTAACTTGTTTTTGCAGGGCATGTGGTGATGTGATATGGTCAAGACATGATGTGATATACGTTATTGTATGAGATGATCATGTTCTATAAAAGTTATCAGCAACTGGCAGGAGCCTAATGGTTGTTGCTTTATTGTATGAAATGCAAACGCCATGTAAGTGCTTTACTTTATCACTATGCGTTAGCGATAGTTGTAGAAGAAATAGTTGGCGAGCCGACAATGATGCTATGATGGAGATCAAGGAATCAAGCCGGTGATGATGGAAATCATGACGGTGCTTTGGAGATGGAGATCAAAGGCACAAGATGATGATGGCCATATAATGTCACATATTTTGATTGCATGTGATGTTTATCTTTTATGCATCTTATTTTGCTTAGTATGGCAGTAGCATTTTAAGATGACCCCTTACTAAAATTTCAAGGTATAAGTGTTCTCCCTGAGTATGCACCGTTGCGATAGTTCGTCGTGATGAGACACCACGTGATGATCAGGTGTGATAAGCTCTACATTCACATACAACGGGTGCAAGACAGTTTTGCACACGCGGAATACTCAAGTTAAACTTGACGAGCCTAGCATGTATAGACATGGCCTTGGAACACTGGAGACCAAAAGGTCTAACGTCAATCATATAGTAGATATGATCAACATAGAGATGTTCACCATTGAAGAGTACTCCACCTCATGTGATGATTGGACATGGTTTAGTTGATATGGATCACGTGATCATTTAGATGACTTGAGGGATGTCTATCTAAGTGGGAGTTCTTAAGTAATATGATTAATTGAACTTAATTTATCATGAACTTAGTCCTGATAGTATTTGCATATCTATGTTATAGATCAATAGCTCGCGTATAGCTCCCCTGTTTTATTTTTGATATGTTCCTAGAGAAAACTAAGTTGAAAGATGATAGTAGCAACAATGCGGGCTGGATCCATGATCTAGGATTATCCTTGTTGCTGCACAGAAGAATTATGTCCTTGATGCACCGCTAGGTGATAGACCTATTGCAGGAGTAGATGCGGAAGTTATGAACGTTTGACAAGCTCGGCATGATGACTACTTGATAGTTTAGTGCACCATGCTTTACGTCTTAGAACCGGGACTTGAAAAATGTTTTGAATGCCATGGAGCATATGAGATGTTCCAAGAGTTGAAATTGGTATTTCAGACTCATGCCCATGTCGAGAGGTATGAGACCTCTGACAAGTACTTTGCCTACAAGATGGAGGGGAATAGCTCAACTAGTGAGCATGTTCTTAGAATGTGTGGGTACTACAATCGCTTGAATCAGTGGGAGTTAATCTTCCAGATAAGATAGTGATTGCCAGAGTTCTCTAGTCACTATCACCAAGTTACTAGAACTTCGTGATGAACTATAATATGCAAGGGATAATGAAAATGATCCCCAAGCTCTTCACGATGCTGAAATCGGCGAAGGTAGAAATCAAGAAAGAGCATCAAGTGTTGATGGTTAACAAGACCACTAGTTTCAAGAACAAGGGAAAAGGGAAAGAAAGGGAACTTCAAGAAGAATGGCAAGCAAGTTCTCACTCTTGGGAAGAAGCCCAAAGATGGACCCTAGCCTGAAACTGAGTGATTCTACTACAAAGGGAATGGTCACTGGAAGCAGAACTGCCCCAAATACTTGGCGGATAAGAAGGATGGCAAAGTGAACAAAGGTATATTTGATATACATGTTATTGATGTGTATTTTACTAGTGTTCATAGTAACCCCAGGGTATTTGATACCAGTTCAGTTGCTAAGATTAGTAACTCAAAACAGGAGTTACAGAATGAACAGAGACTAGTTAAGGGTGAGGTGACAATGTGTGTTGGAAGTGATTCCAAGGTTGATAAGATCACCATCACACACTCCCTCTACCTTCAGGATTAGTGTTGGACCTAAATAAATGTTATTTGGTGTTTACGTTGAGCATGAATGTGATTGGATCATGTTTATTGCAATACGGTTATTCATTTCACTAATGCAGGATGCTGCTAACGCGACACTACGATCAGAGAACCTTCGACGAAACTGTGTGCGATGACATAATCGCAAATGGTGGTGTAAAAACCCCATCAAAAAGGTGCAAAATGTTTGTGATGGAGGATGCATCAAACACGGTTCATATTTTAGTTGCGTGTGCGATGCAAGGCATACAGTTCGGTTCAATTAACTGTTTGCGATGAGGAGGAACAAAAGAAACGGGCACTAGATGAAGGTGTGTGCGATATACAGCATACGGTTCACTCGGATGAATTGTTTGTGATTAATCAACACAAAAGAAATGGTCAGCCAGATCAAAGGTGTGTGCGATATACGGCATGCGGTTCACTCGGATGAACTGTTTGTGTTGAGACAAGAGAACAGAAATGGTTCAATATAACAAGATGTGTGTGATACGCGGCAAACAGGTCTGTAATCAGAAATGTGTGCGAAGACCTATAATAACACAAACGCTTGGTGCTAATAAGACATGCGTGTTGTGCGATGGGATTGCATATAGAACAACAATATATATATATACACACACACACACACAGACACACACACACTTATAAGGACATGGTTGCATAACCAAATTAAACATCCAGTTACATAGGTGGCTACTAAAACCATGGCATTTGCACACACCAAAGTAAACTATTACATGCATAATTACATACGTGGCTACTACACACATGACATTTCCACACACCAATAAAGTAAACTATATATTACATGCATGATTAAATAGCATAAACGATCATCTGATCATCATATATTTCTTGTGATGCTTTCTCTTCTGGTGGCTCGATCCGGGCTCGTCGATTTGGGTAACGAGGCACTTCCTCATGTCAACGATCCTCCTATGCATATCGTAGCATGTGTACACTCTATTGGCCGCGAACCTGAGGTGAGGTTCATCTAGTTGCCGCATACAGGCCTTCTGCAAGATAGGGGACTTGTTCTCTAGGCATCTTGCTTCATCTTTTCATAGTAGGGGTCGATGATGGCCGAGGCGAGTTTGACTAGGGAGTCCTTCTTCATGCTACCCCAGACCTTGTAGTGGTCACGAATTTTGAGAAGGTTCTTGCAGGCCAAGCCCGTAATACTAAGCACGTTTACATCGTCCATGGTTTCCACCATGGCGAACTTGTAGTCAGTGTTGTTGACAAACTTGTTGAAACGGTCGCAAGGCTCTATGGCCATGTAGTAGTGGTAGATGAGGACATGATGGCGCACGCACAACTGGGCGATGACAACCTTCTGATCTATGCCGGGATGGCCGGCGGTGTACTGGAGGTCGATGCCGACCACCTTGTACTTGTCTCGAGCAAGCAACTGCTCAACTCTGTTGATGTAGTCGTCCACCATGACCGGGTCGATGGTGTACACCACCGAGAGATCCGTCTCCCTCGCATGGGTATCCACTCTATGCTCGCCGAACTCCATTGGAGCATCGCTAGACATCCCCTCTCTATGTGTCTTCGTGGGTGTGCTTGTTGTGTTGTGGGGCGCGATCGAAAGTTTGAAGAGAGTAAGGTTATAATGGTCGCGGGAATTAAAGGGGTAGTCGGACGGCCAGGAATATCGGTAGGCCCTGATGGCAATTCTAATTTGCAGCGTGTAACTCCATCGTGCCGCACGTAATTGCATCGCGTGGCAACACGCGCGGCGCAACCGCATGCATATGGGGCCCCCGACGTGATCGTGCGCATGCCCAACCGCTGGCAGAGCACGTGCGGAGGGACGCGAGAAGAGCGCTCCGCAGTCGCCTCAATGGCGAGCAACCATATATATGCATATAGCAGTTGAACATGCAAGGAAAAGCTGTCCACAAGCCAAGCGTGCCAACGGAAGCGGGCAGAGCGCGCCACGGCGCCTAACGGCGAGATAGACCTTCATTCAAGCCAATCAACATGTGTTCAAATTTTTTTATCAAAAAGTGACGAGATAGACACTGGCAACACAACTTATACATTGATGGATGGAGTACTAGTTAGAGTGATGCATATAATTAAGCAAAGGGATCGCACATGTCTGTATTGACTGGAACGAGAATGCAATAGCAAAATAAGAATTAAGGCCACGATGATGCGATCGCAGTGGTGGTTACAGGAGGCAAGAAGAAAGATGCATTCATCAACATACGACCTCCTCCTCCTCAACTCAGTGTGCCGGCCGGGCCACCAACCGGTGGCTAAGGAGCGGCGGCTTTTATGGCGAGGTCAAGGTGCTTCTCAGCAAAGGCATCTAAGGCTTCCAGCCAGCTGAAGAAGGCCAATGTCGTAGCATCCTCTAGCCTTGTGGATACATATGTACACGATTCGCTCGTACACATGGATGTTTAGGTCGACGGTTTCTTGCAGGGTGAGGTGCCTCGCGGCAAGCGCGACCTCCAGGTGGACATTCTTCATGGCGTCGGTGGGCAGTCGTAGGGCCACCAGTTCTTGAAAGATGTTCCGACCATGGAGGCCGATTAGGGTGGCAAGCAATGAGGATCCTGGGCGCGCGGGATAGAGGAGTACGGCGATGTCGTCCGCAAGCTTCTTGACGATGGTGAACCAGTGGTGGTGTGAACGATCATCTTTCACAACTGAGAGTCGTAGCTGGCGTCGACGGCGGCCATCCACCAGCCGGTCGCCAACACCGTCTGGAGACGATCCACGGTGCCATGCCGCAGGCCGGTGTCGTGGACCATCTGGCACAGCCGCTGGCTGCTCGCGCGCATCGCCACCATGGGTCTGGAGTGCACACTTTTGCGCTTATTAGTATAGGTGCTTAGGCAAATGCTTAGGTGCGTACGATGTGGTAGATGCATTGGAATGGAGGGCCGCCTTTATATGAGTGCAAACTGCATTGCATTCACATTGTGCTGCCTCTTTTCTCGGTCCTCCTCCCATTACTTCCCTCATGCATTCACACAATGCTAATTGAAGGAGGATGCATCATTGGCCGTTCAACATTTCGGGAACCACTACCCTCTCCCTCGTCTGCATTAAAGCTGTATCGGGAATGGCGCTGCCCGCTGTCAAATCAAATAGTACTGCGCCGCCTGCCGCACTCCCGGCTGAACACGCCTCCTCGCCTCCATCTATGCTTAATTACTGAATTTTAGTTGCAAAAATTAGATACTGCTAGTGACTTTTAGCTTCATATTTTGACAAATCGCAGTGTTACAAGGTTGGCAAATGGCAATGTTACTAGATCAACAAATGTCAATCTTTCTAGTTTGACAAATGGCAACATACCCAATATGACAGATGCAAATCTTCCCAAATTGTTTGTAAGTGGTCCACACGGGTCATCCAAAATAACCGTTTGTGTTCAAGAGATGCATAAATCCCGCTCTCACTTTGCATACAGGTGTTCTATCTAGAACATTTGCGATCAAGAGCCATTAAAACCTATAGCCATTAAAACAAAGACATGTGGCATCACGTGAATGGTATGTTGATGCCGCTCCATGATAGAATGCCAAGTTTCTTGAATTTTAGACGAGTTTTGGATTTACTAGAATTTAAAACCCAGGTATCTCAATGTTTGTGGCCGAGTGACGGTGGCAGGGTGTTTGACATTCATTCCCGTTTCTTGCATGGGACCTAAGCATGCACCCAACGACAAAGATTTGATTTTTCGACCAATTTATATGCACTATAGGATGTGCATGTAGTTAAAATTTGAATTATGCACATAAATGCATTGAAAACACACTTAATGCATAAAAATGTGCAAACGAACACCGAAAAATCAAAAAAATAACACAACACTCATGTTGTTCTATGTTGACATGAGAAATTTTTTGAAAGCAATAAGAGGCAATGGATATCATTTCGTCCCCAAAGGTGGGGCGTTCCCTACCGAAACCATCATGCTTGTTGTGAGAAGCTCTAGTTTGTGAGAAGCATATACCCAAACTTGCCCCAAATGGGACAAAAATTTACCACGACATGTTGATGCTGCTCCATGATAGAATGCCAAGTTTCATGAATTGCAGACGAGTTTTGGATTTACTAGAATTTAAAAACCAGGTATCTCAATGTTTGCGACCGAGTGACGGTGGCAGGGTGTTTGACATTCATTCCCATTTCTTGCATGGGACCTAAGCATGCACCCAAGGACAAATATTTGATTTTTTAACCAATTTATATGCACTGGAGCATGTGCATGTAGTTCAAATTTGAATTATTCACATAAATGCATTGAAAACTCACTTAATGCATAAAAATGTCCAAACGAACCCCAAAAAATCACAAGAAATAACACAACACTCCTGTTGTTCTATGTTGACACAAGAAATTTTTTGAAAGCAATAAGAGGCAATGGATATCGTGTCATCCCCAAAGGTGGGGCGCTCCCAACCGAAACCATCATGCTTGTTGTGAGAAGCTTTGGCTTGTGAGAAGCATATACCCAAAACTGCCCCCAAATGGGACAAAAAATTTACCACGGCATGTTGATGCCGCTCCATGATAGCATGCCAAGTTTCATGAATTTCAGACGAGTTTTGGATTTACTAGAATTTAAAAACCAGGTATCTCAATGTTTGCGGCCGTGTGACGATGGTAGGGTGTTTGACATTCATTCCCATTTCTTGCATGGGACCTAAGCATGCACCCAAGGACAAAGATTTGATTTTTTAACCAATTTATATGCACTGGAGCATGTGCATGTAGTTCAAATTTGAATTGTGCACATAAATGCATTGAAAATGTTGCATTCACGTTATGCTTTAGAGACGGTTATGCTTTAGAGACGGTTATGCTTTAGAGACGGTTGCATTCACGTTAAATAGGGCACCATCTAAATCCGTTGAGACGACACCGTGTGAAATGTGGTTTGGCAAGAAACCTAAGCTGTCGTTTCTTAAAGTTTGGGGTTACGGTGCTTATGTAAAAAGCTTCAGCCTGATAAGCTCGAACCCAAATCAGAGAAGTGTGTATTCACAGGATACCCAAAAGAAACTGTTGGGTACACCTTCTATCACAGATCCGAAGGCAAGATCTTTGTTGCTAAGAATGTATCCTTTCTAGAGAAGGAGTTTCTCTCGAAAGAAGTGAGTGGGAGGAAAGTAGAACTTGATGAGGTAATTGTACCTTCTCTTGAATTGGAAAGTAGCTCATCATAGAAATCAGTTGCAGTGATGCCTACACCAACTAGAGAGGAAGCTAATGATAATGATCATGAAACTTCAGATCAAGTTGCTACCGAACCTCGTAGGTCAACCAAAGAATGTTCCGCATGTGAGTGGTACGGTAATCCTGTTCTGGAACTCATGTTACTAGACCATGATGAACCTACGAACTATGAGGAAGCGATGATGAGCCCAGATTCCGGTAAATGGCTTGAGGCCATGAAATTTGAGATAGGATCCATGTATGAGAACAAAGTGTGGACTTTGGTGGACTTGCCCGATGATCGGCAAGCCATTAAGAATAAATGGATCTTTAAGAGGAAGATGAACGCTGATGGTAGTGTTACTATCTACAAAGCTCGACTTGTCGCAATAGGTTTTTCGACAAGTTCAAGGTGTTGACTATTGCTACGACTCCAATGTATATATAATTTATGAAGTATTCATGCTCTTTTATTATCATTCTTGGATGTTTTACAATCATTTTATAGCAACTTTATATCATTTTTGGGACTAACCAATTGACCCAGTGCCCAGCATCACTTGCTGTTTTTTGTTTGTTTTTTACATCGCAGGAAATCAATAGCAAACGGAGTCCAAACACCATGAAACTTTTTGTGGATTTTTTCTGGATCCGAAGACTCCTAATGGGCTAGAGCAGCACCTGGGGCATGCCTCGAGGGGGGCACGACCCACCAGGGCACGCTTGGGGGCCCAGTTGCGCCCAGGTGGGTAGTGCCCACCTCGGTGGCCTCCAGCACCCCCTCTTTACCCTATAAATTCCCAAATATTCCGAAAACCCTTGGGGTTAACCTAGATCAGAAGTTCCACCGCCGCAAGGCTCTGTAGCCTCCAAAAACCAATCTAGACCCCGTTCTGGCACCCTGCCGGAGGGGGGAATCATCTCCGGTGGCCATCTTCATCATCCTGGCGGCCACCACGATGAGGAGGTTATAGTCCACCCTCGGGGCTCAGGGTTTGTACCAGTAGCTATGTGTTTAATCTCTCTCTCTCTCTCTCGTGTTCTTGAGATGTCACGATCTTATTGTATCGCGGGCTTTGTTAATATAGTCGGATCATATGGTGTTTTCCCCTCTCTATCTTGTTGTGATGAATTGAGATTTCGTTGTTATCGGATTGAATACTTTTATGGATTTGAGAGCACTTGATATATGTCTTGCATATGAATACTCGTGGTGACAATGGGGTATCATATTGATTCACTTGATATATGTTTTGGTATTCAACTTGCGGATTCCCGAGGTGACATTGTGAAAGTGCATTATATCGACTAGAGGGGGGGTGAATAGGCGATTTTTATGGAAGTCTTCAAAACGTGGAAGTTATGAAGACAAACGATAGAAATAAACCTATTACCATGCAGCGGAAGGTAGACTACACTAGGCAAGCCATAGTCAAGTATTCAATAGAGTGAAAGCACAATGACTTAATAGCAGCAATGTAGTAGGATCAGGTAGGAAGATATTATGAAGCCATATAGAACATGCAGTCACTCAGTGAAGACAAAGGATAGTGCAAACATACAATGACTTCACAAGGAGCAACTGTAAGTAAAGGGAAGGGAAGATGAAACCAGTGACACACTGAAGACAATGATTTGTTGGACCAGTTCCAGTTGCTGTGACAACTGTATGTCTAGTAAGGGCGGCTAGGTATTTAAACCTTAGGACACACAGTCCCGGACACCCAGTCCTGAACACGCAGCTCAGAACACCCAGTCCTCACTGTATTCCCCTTGAGCTAAGGTCACACAGACCTCGCCCAATCACTCTGGTAAGTCTTCAAGGTAGACTCCCAAACCTTCACAGACTTCGTTCACCAGCAATCCACAATGTCTCTTGGATGCTCAGAACACGACGCCTAACCGGCTGGAGGATGCACAGTCCTCAAGTGTAATAAGTCTTCAGATCACACAGACAAGAAGACTTAAGTGATGCCCAATTCTCTCTGGCTCTGGGTGGTTAGGGCTTTATCCTCGCAAGGAATTCTATCTCAAAGGCTTCGAGGTGGGTTGCTCTCAAACGACAAAAGTCGTACTCTCAATCTGAGCAGCCAACCGTTTATGGTTGTAGGGGGTGGGCTATTTATAGCCACTTGGCAACCCGGCCTGATTTGTCCGAAATGACCCTGGGTCACTAAGGAACTGACACGTGTTCCAATGGTCAGATTTCAAACTCACACGGCAACTTTACTTGGGCTGCAAGCAAAGCTGACTTGTCCGACTCTGGACAAGATTCGCTCTCATAGTCTTCACTCGAAGACATAAGTTTTAGTTTAGGCATCACTTCAGTCATTCTGACTGGTTCTCTTGGACCCCACTTAACAGTACGGTGGTTCCTATGACTCAACACAAAAGAAAAAGAACTATGAAAGATCTAAGTCTTCGAGCTCCATAGGCTTCATGTGGTGTCTTCTCTTGTCATAGTCTTCAATGTGAATATCTTCATATACCACCTTTGACTTCAATGTCTTCATACATTTTTAGGGGTCATCTCTGGTAGGAAAACCGAATCAATGAGGGACTTCTACCTGTGTTATCTTGCAATTCTCACAAACACATTAGTCCCTTAACTAGGTTTGTCGTCAATACTCCAAAACCAACTAGGGGTGGCACTAGATGCACTTACAATCTCCCCCTTTTTGGTGATTGATGACAAACTAGTTGAAGTTTTCAACGGGGAATATAATCTGTGAAATTGTAAAGGATAAGGAATTGTCTTCATAAGTTGCAAGGGCTCCCCCTGAAGATGTGCATATAAGTAATTTGCTTTTGGAATGCAAATGCACATGGCAGGTTGTACTTGTGGAGATCCACTTCAACTTATGATGACAATCCACTATGCATGTGAAAGTATATGAAGATAATGACATGCATAATGGAAAATGGACGTCTGCAGAATGATCTAAGTGTGGAGTTTATCGTCGCACATGCGGAATTTATCATCGCAAAACAAAGTGGCAGATAAGTAGCAGACAACCATCGAGTTTAAGTGTTACAACTCAAAGAACCAAATGTAGCAAAACGAGAGTTGTAAGCATGAAGCAAAATATAAAGCACCCGCCCATATGGACCCGCTTGAAGACTATCAACCTCATATGCTTCTCCCCCTTTTGTCAGTAAGGACCAAAAAGGTTTGAAGACATAGAGCATCTACTCGTTCCCATGCAGAGTAGGTGAAGTAGCAGAGTCGGTGGTGGTGTTTGGCGGTGCTGAAGAGCTTGGAGCAGAGTTGACGCGTGCTGAAGGAGGTGGTGGTGAAGTAGCATCATCTTCATCCTCGATAACTCTGGCAGTCAATGTTGCAGCAGATGAAGAGAACTCAGAGTCTTCAAGGAATGGAGTTCCTAGCAGAACATCCCTTCGAGGAGGTGTGGAGTCGAACTTGAATCACTCAGTGAAGCCATCCGCTTGAAGATCATCTTCAGAACACATAATCATTAGCCCTTTCCATGTGCGGCGACATGTTTCATGGGCAACGAAAGCATTCTTGGTGGCAAGATTGCGAATGCGATTAACATCCACCAAGAGGCTTTTCATCTGACGCTTCAGCCAGTCATGATGCCTATCCTGTTTCTGATGAAGAGCCACAAGAAGCTCTCGGTCGTTGAGAACACGAGTGCGCTTATTGGGTCTTGGAGCAGTTGTACTATCAGTGGCTTCAGTGGACGCAGGGTGTGGTGCACGTGTAGTGCCAGCCAAAGGATACACCCGAGTGACAGCTTCAACTCCTTCAATGTTCTGTGAGAAACTCTGATGCTCTGCATTCTGAAGACTTAGAGGTTCCTTTGCAGGCTCAGGATAGATGGCTTCAGTAGAGATGTCCACATCAGGTAGAAAAATCCTATGATTGCGAGCAGATGGCTGATATGAGATATCTGAGTGAAGTTTGATGAGCCGCATCACCCATGGGGCGTAGAACTTCAAGCTAAACAAATCAGAGCCTGATGCAGCAAGTTGGCGGATGAATAAGTCCTATGCATTGAAGCATTTTTCATGAAGAATATAGAAGACCAAAGTCTTCATTGCACCCTCAAGCTTGGCATTTGGAGAGTGCCCTTTGATGGGCCAGAGAGTTCTCCTGATGATGTGATAGATGGTTCTGGGCAGATACTCAAGGTCTTCAACGAAGAACTCCGTGGGATAAGCAGCATCTTGGGGCAATGGCTTCATCATGCTGAGCATCTGACTCATATCAGGTTCAGGCCTCTTAAAAATGCTCTCAATAGCTTCACTATGCAGCTGACAGCCATGCTCGTAGAGATCGCCAGGAGTGGGCAGGCCAGTGAGCTCAATGATGTCAAAGGCTTTGGCTTCGTGATGAACGTTTCCAGTCATCCACTCCAGGACCCAAGTCTTCGGATCTCTGCTATACCCGCTGATGTGAAGTGTGGCATAGAATTGGAGCAGCAGCTCTTCATTCCAATGCTCTTGGTCAGTAACGAATGGCAGCAGTCCAACTTCCTTGAAGCAATCCAAAGCTTCTTCTAGACAGGGCAGACCAGCTATAGCTTCAATGTCAACGTGCTTGTGTGGGAAGATGCGACCTTGGTTGTAAAGAATGCATGAGTAATAGCTTCGCTGAGGATAGCTCCAGAACCGATCAGATGATATCCTTTCCCTTGAGTAGGGGTTCCTGGAGCTATCGAAGAATGTGTTGTCTGCCCTGAAGCCATTGATATTGAAGGAGCCAGGTGCTGATGCAGGACCTGGGAACCTTGGCAATCTTGGGATTGGCTTCTGTACCTGAGGCCTGTGCCCAACATGATAGTCGAACTGGGGACCGGCAGCAGACTCAGGAACAGAAGTGGCAGGATCAGTGGCCTCGCTGTCTTCTGAAGCTTTTGTTGTTGAGGGCTCCACATTAGCTTCATTGGTGGTTGTGGCAGCCTCAAGATTTTCATCCTCCACTTGACGAGCTGGAGGGTCAGACATAAGCACGTTCTCCTTGAGAACTGCTTCTTGGTGGGACAGGGGAGTGGGAACTTGTGGGACTTCTTCCGCGGCTGATGCAGCCGGAATGTCTTCAGCAGAGACTTGAGGCCTTGGACCTTTGCGAAGCCTGCGCAACGCGGGCGACGCCTGTGGAGTTGGAGTGGGCTGGGCCTCATAGTCTTCTTCCTCTTGTGGGCGATCCGCCCATGAAGCATCTTGTGCAATTGGTGTTAGTGTACGACCAATGCTGATGAGTTCGCTGTTCTGAGGAAGGACTGCACCATCTTCTACATGGTCATGTCGACCAATGTCTTCAGCAGCGATGGGATCAGCTGCTGGAAAGTCTTCAGCTCCATGAGCCTCTGTGGAAGCAGGCTCATGGATTGTCAGTTGACGTTCAGCTTCAGGATAGACCATTGAAATAGGTTCAACTATCAAAGGCTCTGTGGGAGCAGCCCGATCTTTCTTGGTCTTCCTCTTCTTCTTGGAGGGGGCATTAGGAGAGGCTTCAGAATGTTTCCTCTTCCTGGCTTCAGCCTCAGCAGTCCTTGTCTTCTTGAGCTCTGAAGCGGTTGATTGGCTTTTTGGCTTCGAGCCAGTCCTAGTTGGGAAGACAATCGGAACTGCTTCCTGCCTTGGTGCTTCGGGTTCAGCCGTAGCAGACTTCTTCTTCTTCTTTGCGGCCATCCTGGGGTCGATGCCAGGACGCCCAAGGGCCTTGCGCTTCTCAGCCTCATTGTAGGCTTGCACACATCTGTCAGCCAGAGTCTTCATGCGCTCACGCGAACCCTGTGCTTCCGCACGTTTCTTCAGAAAGGCTTCCTTGAGCTCGTGCATCATACTCTTGAAGTTCTTCACTTCTTGCACGCTGAGCTTGGCCATATGCTTCTTGAACTGAGCCTTTTCATAGTCAATCTTTTGCTTCAGTTGAACAATGCGTTGGGCGACAGCTAGCTCTGAAGCAATGGCGCCTTGGAAGGCGACACTGAGGCCAATGGGTAGCTGCAGATCTTCGAAGCTGATGTTTGGCGTGTCAAACCACTCATCAATGAAGTTCTGGATGATTGTCACATCAAAGAGAGGCAGATCATTGAAGATTTCTGCTTCTTCTTTGCTCTTGATGAGTTGCTCAAGAGCGTCATCTGCAAGATCTTCATCACTTGGCAGATCAATGTCATCATTGCGCAGAATGGCAGCAGCTGTTAGCTCTTGGCCTGTGTGTGGCAAAGGAATCTTGACCTTCTGGGGCTTGGAGATGCGAGATAAATCTTCAGACTGCACACTGTCTTCAGGAGGTGCAGTTGCCAGTGGCTTCGCCCGTGCTATTTTTGGTGAAGGGGCAGGCTTTGAAGCTTTAGCCTTCTTCAGCTTCTTTGTCTTCAGCGCTGCAGGCGCTTCATCTGATTCAGCGTCAGCGGCAGGCTCATTCACTGCAGTCCCTTGAACCAAGATGCGGGTGATGAGGCCTTCAAGGTTGTAGAAAGGACCGATGACATTGGGTTCTGCATCTCGTGTGCCATCTGCCCTTGGTGCTGAGGGACCAGGGTTGAAGTCTAACCCCAAAGTCTTCTTGTTCTGCTTCGCTGAGTTCTGGGAAAACTGGAAGTTGCGCTTGAACAGATTGTCGTCACGACACCATAGTAGTGACGATGGGTGTGCATCTGCAGGCTGTGGCCCACGGACCATGCAGGGATAGAAGCCTTGTTCAATGGCTTCATCTCTGGTCCTGGGAAGAAGATTCTTGTATAGGATGTCTCCCCACGGCCTCTTGATGGCGCTTTTCTCAGCATACTCCTCGGTTACAAATCGGTATTTGAACCATTCTTCTGCCGAATATCTTCGAATCCATTGGATTCGGGTCTTGCGCTAATTGTAATCCTCTTCAGGATCTGTCTTGTACAGTTCTGAGAGGTCATCAGGCAGATCTCTTGATGTGCCGCCACGACGCTGTCTGCCACCCTTCCGTGCTGTTTTCTCTGAAGCCATAAACTTTAACTTGAAAGGCTTCAACACGTTCAAAGGCTTCAAAGGTTTTCTCTTGCTGGACCAACAGGAACTGGCTTCGGGAGAATTTATGTGATGCACTCATAGATAAGAAGTTGGTTCCAGATTTGTACGAATCCATAGATCAGCACAAGTGAGGAATCTAACTACTTTGTGAAGCATAAGTGAATACACTAGGCATGTTATGAGATGCAGTATGAGAGAGATCTAACTTGTGTGAACAGAAACTGCTTGTGGTAGAAAGTGACAAATCCATAGGATCAACGGTGCTGTAAAAAGGAGGTTTTATTTACCACACTAAGAACTGCTAGACGAAGTGGAAGATGAGGCCGAGCAGTTCGATCTTCTGTGCCCTAACTTGGCGACGAAGGACACCTACGGCGACGGCGGAGAGGACGATGTCCGCGGTCGGCATGAAGACGGTGTCGGAGAGGTTGCGGCAGCGAAGCGCTTCGTCGCCGGTGTCGTCGAGTGCTAGCGGTGGCGCTAGGGTTCGTGCGAGAGTGGAAGAAGAGATAATGACCGCTGTGAAGTGTGTATTTATAGGTACAGGGGCGGCACTGCGCTATTACACAGGTGCCCCTGGCGATTTGCATCTGAGGAACACGTGGCCATTATGTGGAAATTTGGGGTTTGTTCCACGTCCCACGCACGCCTTGATTGTCGGGTGGTCGTTCCTACTTCTCCAGGTTTTATGTGGAGGAATGAGCATTGAAAACGGACTTAATGGTTGTCTCCGTGTCTTCTGCTGACAAGGACGCAGAGAAGACATTCGACAGTTTCAATAGAATGCATATGATTTGGAGAGATAGAATTTGAGATAGAAAGCATAGAGAGGTTAGGGTCCGATCACATTCACTTAGTTCAAAAGATTCAACAAGAAGACATAGCTATAAGTGAATGCTGTAGAGGACAGAACACTAGTAGATATATATATCTACATAATCAACATAGTGAAGATAATCATGAAGCTATGTTGAGATCCAAGCCAAACCAAATGTCTTCCTTCACAACATGATCTCTGAGAAAGTGATGACGAATTTCAATGTGCTTTGTCTTCGAGTGTTGAACTGGGTTCTTGGCAATCTTGATGGCGCTTTCGTTGTCGCAGTAAAGTGGCACTTGCTTCAGATGAATGCCATAGTCCTTGAGTGTTTGCTTCATCCACAGAAGCTGAGCACAGCAAGATCCAGCAGCAATGTATTCAGATTTAGCAGTGGAGAGAGATACACAGTTCTGCTTCTTTGAAGACCAACATACAAGTGAACGTCCCAGAAAGTGACATGTGCCTGATGTAGACTTGCGATCAACTTTGTCACTAGCATAATCAGCATTCAAGAATCCAACCAGATCAAACTCTGAGCCCTTTGGATACCATAATCCTAGAGTTGGGGTGTGAGCCAAATATCGAAGAATTCGCTTCACAGCTAAGTGATGCGACTCCTTTGGTGCCGCTTGAAATCGAGCACACATGAAATAACTAAGCATAATATCTGGCCTAGATGCACATAAATAAAGTAATGAACCAATCATGGAGCGGTATACCTTTTGATCGAACTCTTTACCATTGTCGTCGGGACCCAGATGATGTTTGGCTGGCATTGGTGTTGTGAAGCCTTTGCAGTCTTGCATACCAAACTTCTTCAGGCAATCTTTGAGATACTTCTCTTGAGATATGAAGATGCCATTGCGTTGTTGTCGTATTTGAAGACCAAGGAAGAACTTCAGCTCTCCCATCATGGACATCTGATATTGCTCTTGCATCATATATCCAAACTCTTCACTGTACTTCTGATTGGTGCATCCGAAGATAATGTCATCCACATATATTTGGCACACAAACAGTTCACCATCATATGTCTTTGTGAAGAGAGTGGGGTCTAGGGAACCAGGTATGAAGCCTTTGCTCTTCAGGAAGTATTTGAGTGTGTCATACCAGGCCCGAGGGGCTTGTTTGAGGCCATACAGTGCCTTGTTGAGCTTGTATACCATGTCAGGATGTTTTGGATCTTCAAAGCCTGATGGTTGTGCAACATACACTTCTTCTTCAATCTTGCCATTGAGAAAAGCACTCTTCACATCCATTTGATATAGAAGTATGTTATGATGATTTGCATAGGCCAGCAGTATGTGTATGGCTTCAAGTCTAGCCACAGGAGCAAATGTTTCATCGAAGTCAATGCCTTCCACTTGAGTATATCCTTGAGCAACGAGACGAGCTTTGTTTCTGACAACTTGACCATGCTCATCTTGCTTGTTGCGGTATATCCATTTGGTGCCTATTATATTGTGCTTCCGTGGATCAGGACGCTTAACTAGTTCCCATACATTATTCAGCTCAAACTGTTGAAGCTCTTCTTGCATAGCTTGAATCCATTCAGGTTCCATGAAGGCTTCTTCAACTTTCTTGGGTTCTGTTATTGAGACGAATGCGAAGTGCCCACAGAAGTTTGCTAGCTAAGTTGCCCTTGAACGAGTGAGTGGACCGGGTGCATTAATGCTATCAATTATTCTTTCAATTTGCACTTCATTGGCAACGCCAGGATGTACAGGGCGAAGACTTTGTTCTTGCTGATCATTGTAGTTGTTAGAAGGAATGTCTTCAGGCTGAGCATTGTCTTCATGTTGATCAGGTGCTGAGATGATAAGTTCTTCTTCAGGATGAGCTTCAGAAGGTATAATTTCTCCAGTTCCCATTAGCTTGATTGATTCATTCGATGGAACTTCATCCAGCACATTTGGCAGTTGCTCTCTTTGTGAACCGTTGGTCTCATCGAACCGCACATCCACTGTTTTAATCACTTTGTAATGAAAGAGATTGAAGACTCTGTAGGAGTGCGAATCCTTTCCATATCCAAGCATAAAACCCTCATGTGCTTTTGGTGCAAACTTTGAGGTGTGATGTGGGTCCTTGATCTAGCACTTTGCGCCAAATACTCTGAAGTAACTGACATTTGGCTTCTTGCCAGTAAGGAGCTCATAAGATGTCTTGTTCAGAAGCTTGTGAAGATAAACACGATTGATTGTATGGCATGCAGTATCAATGGCTTCGGGCCAGAATTTTCTTGGAGTCTTGTATTCATCTAGCATCGTTCTGGCCATCTCAATGAGTGTTCTGTTCTTGCGTTCAACGATGCCATTCTGCTGTGGTGTGTACGGGGCCGAGAATTCATGTGTGATGCCCAAGGTATCAAGATATGTGTCAAGGCCGGTGTTCTTGAATTCAGTGCCATTGTCACTTCTGATGTGCTTTATCTTGGCGCCATAATTGTTCATAGCTCGATTGGCAAAGCGTCTGAAGACATCCTGCACTTCAGTCTTGTAAAGGATTATGTGCACCCAAGTATATCTAGAATAATCATCAACAATGACAAAGCCATAGAGACAAGCAGTAGTAGTGAGAGTTGAGTAATGAGTGGGACCGAAAAGATCCATGTGAAGCAGTTCGAAGGGTCGAGTAGTGATCATGATTGTCTTCGAGGGATGTTTGTCCCTCGTCATCTTCCCTGCTTCACAGGCACCGCATAAGTGATCTTTCTTGAACTTGACGCCCTCGATGCCTATGACATGCTTCTTATTTGCAAGGGTGTGGAGGTTCCTCATGCCAGCATGCCCTAGCCTCCGATGCCAGAGCCAACATTCTGAAGCTTTTGCTAGAAGACATACGGCAAGTTGTGGTCCTGCTGAGAAATCTACCACGTACAAATCATCTTTTCGATACCCTTCAAATACTAGAGACTTGTCAGATTCCATTAGTACAAGGCAATGATATTTTCCAAATATTACGATCATGTTCAAATCGCAAAGCATTGAGACAGACATTAAGTTGAAGCCAAGGGATTCAACAAGCATGACTTTATCCATGTGTTGATCCCTTGAGATTGCAACTCTACCTAGACCCAATACCTTACTTTTACCAGTGTCAGCAAATGTGATGTGGCTCTTGTCGGATGGACGTAAGGTTGAGTCCATAAGAAGGCTTCTTTTGCCAGTCATGTGATTTGTACACCCACTATCAATAATCCATTCTGAAGACACTGGTGTCGTACCCTACAGTGCAGTTAGGGGATAGGCTTCACCAAGAGCATTGTGAAGCAAAAACATTTGACGAACCAATGGGTTATGAAAGCTTAGATCCAGATTAGGACTAATAGGGAGAGTAGCAAGCGATTCAGGAACGAAGTACATAGTAAGACCATTCGGGCATTTGATCTTGCGCCCTACAAGATGTTTAAGGTCCCCAGCAATAGCGTCAGACGATTTTGGTTTTCTGCTGGAGACCTTTCCCTGCAAAAGAGAGTTAAGCTTTCTTAGCCACCCACATCTTCAAGGGTGGCTTAGAGGCAATAAGTCTAAGTGCAGCACCTGAGAACTTTGGCTTTGGAGCCCTAGCAAACAGTCTTGCAGGCGGACAATAGTACTCATAAGAATAAGCAGAATAGTTCTTGGTCTTATGAACATGGCGGTTTGATGAACTGCTCTCATATTCATATGCCTGAGTATGGTTCCCCTGCAAAGCATTTGCGTTAGTGCGACTCAGGTGAGTCCTCTGTCTGTATGAAGCCTTTGGACCATATGAAGCCTTTGGTCTAAGGTTTGTCTTCTTCACGTGAGGTGTCATTATGACATTCACAGGAAGATTCTCCAGACACCTTTTCGGAACCTAGATCTTCTTCATAGGCGGTCCATTCCTGCAGTTAGTACCAATGTACATGGCAAACACTTCACCATTCTGATTCTTAAACAATATATAGTTTGCATCAAAGGATTCATCAATGATAATGGGGTTAGCACAAGTGAAGCCAGATAGATTGGATGGATCTTCTGAAGGTTCCTTTGCAGCAACCCACATGGTTTTGGGGTACTGCTTAGGTTTCCGGTACGAGCCATCAGCATTCATTTTCCTTACGAACCCTACACCCTCTTTCCTCGGGTTTCGGTTCGGAATCTGCTTTTTGAGGACATCACATAGTGTCTGATGCCCTTTAAGACTTCTGTACATCCCTGTTTCAAGCAATGTCTTCAACCTAGCATTCTCATCAGCAATAGCGGTGGTATCCTCAGCAGAGGGGTTAGTTACCACATCAACAGTTGAAGATATTGCAACAGCAGTAGCAGTAGAACATTCAGCAACAGAAGTAGCATTATCACGCTCAATGCATTTAAGACATAATGTTCAAATCCTTCCTGAGTGGAACTGATCTATTTGGCGCGAAGTGACTCGCTTTCCTTTTGAAGATCTTCATGAGCCGCTCTCAATTTCTCAAGATCTTGCTTCCTTTAAAGATAATCATAGGAAAGCTTTTCATGAGTTGTTGAGAGAGTTTCATGACGACTTTCAAGTTCCTGATACTTAACGTGAAGATTTTTTATGTCTTCAATTAAGGATTCAGATCGAGTCATTTCAGCACCTAACAGATCATCGCTTCTGTCTAACAGTTTTTGAATACATTCCATAGCATCCTGTTGTTCAGTTGCAATTTTAGCAAGTGTTTTGTAGCTGGGTTTTGAACCACAATCAGAGTCATCGTCACTTGATGTTTGATAGTGAGTAGTGCGTGTGTTTACCTTGGCACCGCGTGCCATGAAGCAGTAGGTAGAAGCGGAGTAGTCCTTGTCATTTGCATCGGTGTCGGTGATGAAGTCATTGTCTACAGTATTGAAGATGGACTTGGCAACGTATGCTGTAGCCAGACTTGCGACGCCTGAATCGGACTCCTCCTCAGACTCCACCTCCGCCTCCTCAGAAGTGGACTCCTCCTCTGAATCCATTTCCTTGCCAACAAACGCACGTGCCTTTCCAGATGAGCTCTTCTTGTGTGATGTAGACTTTGAGGAAGACTTGGAAGAAGACTTTGAGTATTTCTTCTTCTTCTTGTCGTCAGAGTCATATTCCTTGCTCTTCTTCTTCTTTTTGTTCTCATTGTCCCACTGTGGACACTCAGAGATGAAGTGGGCAAGTTTCTTGCACTTGTGACATGTTTTCTTCTTGTAGTCATGAGCAGAAGCTTCATCATTCCTTGAGCTTGATCGGGAAGACTTTCTGAAGCCTTTCTTCTTGGTGAATTTTTGGAACTTCTTGACAAGCATAGCAAGTTCCCTTCCAATGTCTTCAGGATCATCAGAACTGCTGTCAGATTCTTCTTCAGATGAGGAGACAGCTTTTGCCTTCAGGGCACGAGTTCGCCCATAGTTTGGACGGTAGATGTCTCTTTTCTCAGAAAGCTGAAACTCATGTGTGTTGAGCCTCTCAAGTATGTCAGACAGATCGAGTGTCTTGAAATCAGGACGTTCTTGAATCATCAGGGCTAGGATGTCAAACGAGCTATCAAGTGATCTTAGTAGTGTCTTGACGACTTCATGTTTGGTGATTTCAGTGGCGCCGAGGGCTTGAAGCTCATTTGTGATGTTAGTGAGTCGGTCAAATGTGTGCTGGACATTCTCATTGTCATTTCGCTTGAAGCGGTTGAAGAGGTTGCGAAGGACACTGATTCTCTGATCTCTCTGGGTTGAGATGCCTTCATTGACCTTGGAGAGCCAGTCCCAGACCAGCTTAGATGTCTTCAAAGCACTCACACGGCCATACTGTCCTTTGGTCAAATGACCACAGATGATATTCTTGGCAGTAGAGTCCAGTTGAACGAATTTCTTGACATCAGCAGCAGTGACACCTTCTCCAGCCTTGGGAACGCCATTTTCGATGACATACCATAGATCGACGTCAATGGCTTCAAGATGCATGCGCATCTTATTCTTCTAGTAGGGATATTCAGTTCCATCGAAGACGGGGCACACAGCGGAGACTTTAATTATCCCTGCAGTCGGCATAGCTAAAACTCCAGGTGGTTAAACCGAATCACACAGAACAAGGGAGCACCTTGCTCTGATACCAATTGAAAGTGCGTTATATCGACTAGAGGGGGGGTGAATAGGCGATTTTTATGGAAGTCTTCAAAACGTGGAAGTTATGAAGACAAACGATAGAAATAAACCTATTACCATGCAGCGGAAGGTAGACTACACTAGGCAAGCCATAGTCAAGTATTCAATAGAGTGAAAGCACAATGACTTAATAGCAGCAATGTAGTAGGATCAGGTAGGAAGATATTATGAAGGCATATAGAACATGCAGTCACTCAGTGAAGACAAAGGATAGTGCAAACATACAATGACTTCACAAGGAGCAACTGTAAGTAAAGGGAAGGGAAGATGAAACCAGTGACACGCTGAAGACAATGATTTGTTGGACCAGTTCCAGTTGCTGTGACAACTGTACGTCTGGTTAGGGTGGCTAGGTATTTAAACCTTAGGACACACAGTCCCGGACACCCAGTCCTGAACACGCAGCTCAGAACACCCAGTCCTGAACACGCAGCTCAGAACACCCAGTCCTCACCGTATTCCCCTTGAGCTAAGGTCACAGAGACCTTGCCCAATCACTCTGGTAAGTCTTCAAGGTAGACTCCCAAACCTTCACAGACTTCGTTCACCGACAATCCACAATGTCTCTTGGATGCTCAGAACGCGACGCCTAACCGGCTGGAGGATGCACAGTCCTCAAGTGTAATAAGTCTTCAGATCACACAGACAAGAAGACTTAAGTGATGCCCAATTCTCTCTGGCTCTGGGTGGTTAGGGCTTTATCCTCGCAAGGAATTCTCTCTCAAAGGCTTTGAGGTGGGTTGCTCTCAAACGACAAAAGTCGTACTCTCAATCTGAGCAGCCAACCGTTTATGGTTGTAGGGGGTGGGCTATTTATAGCCACTTGGCAACCCGACCTGATTTGTCCGAAATGACCCTGGGTCACTAAGGAACTGACACGTGTTCCAACGGTCAGATTTCGAACTCACACGGCAACTTTACTTGGGCCGCAAGCAAAGCTGACTTGTCCGACTCTGGACAAGATTCGCTCTCATAGTCTTCACTCGAAGACATAGGTTTTAGTTTAGGCATCACTTTAGTCATTCTGACTGGTTCTCTTGGACCCCACTTAACAGTACGGTGGTTCCTATGACTCAACACAAAAGAAAAAGAACTATGAAAGATCTAAGTCTTCGAGCTCCATAGGCTTCATGTGGTGTCTTCTCTTGTCATAGTCTTCAATGTGAATATCTTCATATACCACCTTTGACTTCAATGTCTTCATACATTTTTAGGGGTCATCTCTGGTAGGAAAACCGAATCAATGTGGGACTTCTACCTGTGTTATCCTGCAATTCTCACAAACACATTAGTCCCTCAACTAGGTTTGTCGTCAATACTCCAAAACCAACTAGGGGTGGCACTAGATGCACTTACACATTGGGGTAATCTATGCATAGGAGTTGATGACGTTCTTGTCTTTGTTTCTTCGGTAGTAATATTGGGGCACTCTTTGAAGTTCTTTGTGTTGGATTGAATATTATGAATCTGAATTTGCTTTGGTGTTATTTTAGTATGAACTCTTAGTTAGATCGATCGGAAAGAATAGCTTGGTGTTATTTTAGTATGAACTCTAGGATAGGTTGATCGGAAAGAATAGCTTTGAGGTGGTTCCGTACCCTACAAACAATTCCGTCTTATGCTCTCCGCTAGATAGGAACTTTGGAGTGATTCTTCATCGCATTTGAGGGGTGGTTATATGATCCGAATATATTAGCACTGTTGAGAGATTGCACTAGCGAAAAGTGCGGACCCTAGGCCTCATTTTAAAGCATTGCAATACCGTTTTTGTGCCCGTTTGCTATTTGCTACGTTGCTGTTTTTATTTATTCAGATTATAGAAATATATTTCTACCATCCATATTACACTTGTATCACCATCTCTTCGCCGAACTAGTGCACCTATACAAATTGCCATTCTATTGGGTGTGTTGGGGACACAAGAGATTTCTTGTATTTGATTGTAGGGTCGTTTGAGAGAGACCTTCTTCATCCTACACCTCCCACGGATTGATAAACCTTAGGTCATCCACTTGAGGGAAAATTGCAACCATTCTACATAACTCTATGCTTGGAGGCCCAACACGTGTCTACAAGAATAAATTTGCGTAGTAGACATCGAGCTATTTTCTGGCGTCGTTGCTAGGGAGGTGAGTGCATGAAGGTATATCTTTAGATCTTGCAATCGAATCTTTTAGTTTCTTGTTTTATCACAAGTTTTCTTTATAAAAGAAAACTACAAAAAATGGAACTGAGGTTTCATTATATTATTCATATTTATAATGTCTTTCGTGAAAATGATGGAAAGGAAAATTTTGCTCAATTGATAGAAGAAGAATTCAATAGAATGTTTGGTATAAATGGTGAGCATGATTAGAATGTTGTTAGTATGAAATGTTTGAATATCCATGATGCTAATGATATGCAAATCCATAAGCTTGGGGATGCTATGTTTGATGAAGACACTACAAAAAAACGACACATCCGTGATATTTTGGGCTGAACGAAAAAAAATTATGTCATACTTATGACACTTCTATGAAAATAAATGTGACAAAACCCGGTATCATCATAGATGTGGTGGGGTCCTACTTCTTTGACAAAAATCATGACATAAAATGGGCTTTTCATCCTGGGCGGGCCGGAGACGCAGCTGCATGACATTCTTTAGGCCATCCATGACGGAAAAAACCATGGTAGAAACGAGGGCGAGGAAAATATCAGGGAGTTCCCGGTTACGGTGGCTGGTCGGGGGCCGAGCGATGCGCGTTTCTCTCGTACATACGCGCGTGTGTGCGAGGCGTTGGGCTCTAACTGAACCCGAGCGAGGCGTTGGGCTCTAAATGAACCCGAGTGATTGCACCACAGGCTATGCGTTACTGAACCCGAGCGATCGATCGATCCCTTGCTGTTAACTGAACCCGAGTGATTCCTTCGCTACTGCTGCTAACTGAAGCCAATCGATGCTGCCTCTGGATGAATAGTGAGCATTGTTGGGGGGTTTGGATGAATAGTTCCTGGTGGGGGTTGGATGAACAGGAACACGTGGTAGTAGAGGCCGTTGCTGCTAGATGAACAGTACCCCAATAGATCGAGCCTGTGGATGAACAGGACCCCGTGGAGGGATGGTTGAACAGTAGCCGGTGGAGGGCTGGTTGAACAGTAGCCGGTGGAGGGCCGGATGAACAGTAGCCCGTGGAGGGGTGGTTGAACAGGACCCCGTGGAGAGGGCTGGTTGAACAGTAGCCAGTGGAGGCTGGATGAACAGGAGCCCGTGGATGAACAGTCGCAGGTGGAGGCTGGAGGAGGTCGACGGTGGATGAACAGTAGCCCATGAAGGATGGAGGATGTCGACGGTGGAGATGAACAGTATCCCGTGGAGTCCCGTTTTGCGGTACGCCACACCCCTCCCGATGAACAGGACCCCCGTTTTGACCGTAGCGCTCCAACACAAGTCTGTTTCCTCCGTTTGCAGTACGCCACACCCCTCCCGATCAACAGGATCCCGTTTCGACCGTAGGAGGTCCGTTTCCTCCATTTTGCGGTACGCCAGATCCCTCCCGATGAATAAGATCCTGTTTCCACCGCGGTCGGTCGAACACAAGGCCGTTTCCTCCGTTCTGCAGTACGCTAGGCCTCATTTCCATCGGTTGTTCCGTCCAAGCCGGTTGGCTCCCGATGAATAGCACGTGTTTCGTTGCCTCCTGATGAACACGATGCATTCCATTGCCTCCCAATGAACAGGACGACGCAGTTTCTCCGTTCCGACCCAGCCACATCCATGTACACGAGCCCTGATCGTACGTATGCATGAGTAGGCGTTCGAGACCCCCCCCCCGTATGTACGTACGTGGCCGTATTTACTTTCTTGCACCCTGGCCGCTGTACGTACGTGTACATGCTACATGCGCGCCTCTACTACCACACGTGTGCGCCTCTACTACCACACGTGCACGCCTCTACATCGACCAGTATGTATGTACACGTTCGCGACCAGAATGACAACGCTACGTACGCTTCGACCGGGTGGGTCCCGACTGTCAGGAACTTCCTTGCGTGTGAAGATGTAGCTGGTGGGTCCCAGCAGTCAGGGGGCGAATCGTTTTTTTTCATAATATGGACGCACTTCCTTGCATGCGAAGATGTAGCTGGTGGGTCCCAGCAGTCAGGGGGGCGAATCATTTTTGCCTGTAATATGGACGCACTTCCTTGCGTGCAAAGATGTAGTTGGTGGGTCCCAGCAGTCTGGGGGGAAATGTTTTTTCGTGAAATACGATGGCCCGTCTGGTGGGTCCCTGCTGTCAGGTGGAGGAATAATGATTTTCCACGTAATAAGGAGGCACTTCCTTGCTGCGGTCGTGGACCCAGCTGTCAGCCTCTCCACGTACAGTACTCTTTTGATGGAAGTCAGTCGTTGACCACATTGACCACGCCGCGCCGAGAGCACCAAGGCGGTGGACGACGAGGAGGCCTAGGAAGGGGACGAAGCGGAGCCAGGGAAGACGCGGCAGTGGATGCCCATGCAGAGAGGAGTACGAGGGTTCACTGGTTCGGCATCGGTGTGATGTTGCCGTCCCGCAGAATAACAGGGGGTGTGGGTGAGTGGAGGGATGGCCTGGCCAGCGGTAGGAGTAGGAGTAGTAGGGGGTGGTGAGGCCTCCGCGGTAGCACAGCCGGCCACGGGAGGCAGGAGCAGGCGACACGACTGGCGCTGCTTTGGGTGGCTGGAGCGAGAAGACCAGAGGTTGAAGAAGCACTACGACCGTTGGATGGACATCGCACGGTCACTGGAGGTAGAATCGTTCATATTGTGTAAGTTGACAAAGCCCTCCGTCCCCGTCATCTTAGTAGGCCCACAAGTCAGCCTCCCACAATGGTGGGTCCCAGCTAATAAGGGGCAGTTTTCTTTTTTTTTGTGCGTAATAAGGAGGCACTTCCTTGTGTGCGAAGATATAGCTGGTGGGTCCGAGCTGACAGCGAGGGGAACATCTTTTTTATTCAAGAAATACAGAGGCCCTTCTGGTGGGTTCCATCTATCATGTGGAGGAATCATTTTTGTGCGCAGTAAGGAGGCATTTCCTTGTGTGGACCCCTACTGTCAGCCTCTTTCGATGGTTGTTGTTTGTTGACCATGTTGACCTCACCGCGCCGAGATCACAAACGATGTGGACGAGGGTGAGGCCTGGGTAGGGAACGACTTCGAGCTGGCGAAGCCACCGCAACAGATGCCCACGCTGAGGGGTGTACGAGCGCTGACTGGTCGGCTGCGGGGTGAGGCTGACGTCGTCGGAAAATAACAAGATGTGCGGGTGTGTAGAGGGATGGCCTGACGGCAGCACAACCAACCACGGGGGAGGGAGCAGGTAGTCCCGCCGGCGCTGATTTGGGCGGCTGGAGCAGGAAGATCAGAGATTGAAGAAGCACGACGACTGTTGGATGGACATCCAACAGTCACTGCTCTGTGTTGACTAAGTTGACAAAGCCTTGCGTACGCGTCAAAAAAAATTTAGGACAGCGTCATCGTCAACCTAGTAGGCCCAGAAGTCAGCCTCCAAATTTGTGGAAAACAACATACAGCCCATTAGCCATTATTTTCAATAATTTACAGCCCGTTTGCTAATTCTTAAGGATATTTGAAGCCCATATTCTTTTTATTAGCATTACAGACCATATATTCTGGGCACTGCTAAAAATTTCAATGAAATTTTTCATATTTCGGTGGGGTCCGAATTCTTTTAATCATGAAATTTCGAGTCGCGTTAAAAATATTTTTTAAAAAATTATATCAAAATAAAATTCAAAAAATAATTCTCCACAAAAAAATAATGAAATTTAAAATCTTAACTAGCAAAGATGCCCGTGCGTTGCATGGAACATGAAGATGCATTTCTATGAGTAGTTTATCTTATGGGAGAAAAGACGATCTTTTAATGTAACTGCCAGTTGGCTTTGGTTTTCTATAAGAGTGGAGAGTAGAGAAATCTAGAAAAAAAATCATATTTTAATGTAATTGCCGGTTAGCTTTGGTTTAAAAATTTACAGCCCATTTCTTACAACTTATAGCCCATTTTCTGGGGAAGCCCATTTCTTACTACTCTGCATCCCTCCCTCCTTGTCTTGAAAGATTTGCTGCCCAGCAGGGATGAGAAAAGCAAGTAGGCCTCGGTTTTGGTGTTCTCCAAAAAAAGAACTGGGCTACCCATTTTCAGAAAGAAAAAAGATATCAACTGGGCCCGTCATGTGCATAAATAAAAGCATAAGCGTGGGCTAGACGGGCCACAACCCCCGCACAGCGCGCAGTTGAGCTCCATATCTGAAACTAAAAAAACAACAGGGTGAGCTGCTGGGTCCCTGATGTTATCCGCTCATTGTGTAATTTTAACAAATCCGCCACCGCGTCGCCCTATGCATCGCCGGTGTGAGATGAGACGTCGATGACTTGTCCTGGCGACATGATGCCATTGGTGGACTCCGCGCCCCCCTTGCTGAAGTCGACTGTGTCCTTGTCCTTGTCCTCGTCCTCGTCCTCGTCATCGGCGCCGCCCTCAAGGTTGTAGTACTCGTAGTAGTGGTTGCGCTAGAGCTCGCGTTTGTACTCCATCGCCGATTCCTCGACGTACAGACTCTTCTCTATCTCGACCTCGGCCACGCGCAACTCCTCCTCGCGACGCTCCTCGATCTCCGCCGCCTCCTGCATCTCCAGCTCCTGCTCGGCGACCTCATGAGGAAGCAAGTGCTCCATGGCCACCGCCGCCTTTTCAGATGTGGGTTGCATGTTGGAGTCCGAGGTGGCCTGGAATATCTTGGCGCGTGCATCCCCGATCTTGGCGTGGATGGCATCGACCCGGGCCAGGGCGACATCGGCGGCATGGACAACAGCTCAAGCACTCTCGGCGTTTGCAGCCGTCGCCGCAGCAGCAACTGCAGCCGTCTCGGCTGCCATGGATGCCCTGTCGGCTACTGTAGACGCCCTCTCGGAGAAAGCAGCCGCACTCAATGTGGATGCGATGACACTCTCAGCGTAGGCGGCTGCGCTCTCGACGCAGGCGGCGGCACTCGGGGGGGACGCGACCATCGTACGGTCCTTCACAAAGCGTTTCCATGGTGTCATCTTTGAAAGAAGGGGGTGCGGGAATGGGGATTGAGATTCGTGGATTCGGGGGTTGCCGGCACTGGAACAGACGAGCCGACAAAGCTTAAGGAGGGAGACTTAAATAGACCCAGATATTTTCATCGCAAACGGTTCCTAGAAAACAACTATGTGTGATGTTGTACATATTTTTTATTAGCTGAGAAAGACGAATTTGGAGTAAAGTGGCAACGGAGACATTTAAGTGATTTTCTAGCAATGAGGAATTAGGAGGAAGTATTTTTTTGGCTTGTAATAACGAGGCACCTGCTTGCGTAATGCAATGACCTTGGTGGGTCCCTACTGCCAGCCTCTCCATGTACAGTCATCTCCTGATTCCTCTTGGTTGCTGACCATGTTTTTTTGTGGGGAGGTTGTTGACCATGTTGACAACGCTAGACGGCGGCAGGCACAGCGAGCAAACCAAGGCGAAGAACGACGGCGAGGCCTCGGACAGGAAGGAACAGCAGCCGTGGAAGATGCGGCAGTGTAGTGGCAGGTGGAGGGGTGTACGAGGGCAACAACATGTAACTCAAGCTTACAAACCGTACAAAAAGCCCAAGGATTAATTGTTCATCAAATTTTTAGAAAAAACCCAGATTGAACATGGCAGTAACATCTAACCCAACCACTCTTTTTTGCAGTCACAATCAAATGGATCAGTTTGATCCATAAAATCAACATCCTGTGCAAAAAATATATTTTAGGATGACTACAACTTGTTGTAAATAGAAGCCGAGCATGTTTAGAAGCCCATTTGTCCACCTGAAACTTCTCTTTTTGCTGTCCAACATGTCCGTCCATGAGAAATCTCTTGCGGTAAAACTTAATCCTCATGGACAATAGTAACCTCGCAATCAACAGAAAGAATGTGACAAAGTTTCTGTTTGCCTGGATGGATGCATATCCTTCCATCGTTATTGTCCTCAAACAAATTTCATGAGCACTAAGAAAATCCTGGTGCTTATTACGCCACCGATTGGTTATACATTTTTTCCATGTGGTAGCACTGCCTAAGTAGACATGAAGATTGAAAATAGTTAAGTTTTGAACAAAGAGTATGTCAAAAGAGCGACAGCTGAACGATTAATTCTAGTACAATATATACGGGCTTTCAATGTGCATGAAATCATCACCTCTATATATAAATTCTCCAGAGAAGGAAAGCATCGCAGCAAGCCAATAATTATGTTCAGATCAAAACTAAACATTCTGATATATAAGATCTTGACAGAATCCAGCAGCATTGATAGGCTATCCATGGACAAACTCTTCATTGAGCATATACCATAATATTAGTACCCAAAGTGTACTCCAAGATGATATAAAACTTATGCGCACAAATGAAAAATGCAGCTTATGATTACAAATGTGTAGATGATAATATACGATACCTGAATAAGTGTGGAGCCAAACATTAACTTGTTGTGATCATCAAACGGATCACAAATTACACCCAAGGTCTCCAGTTTGGGCGCAGAGATGACAATTATTTGCGAAGGTGTATAACAATTATAAGGAGCAACCTTTGAAGTGAAGGGGCATCTTCGATGATGATTTTTTGTCCTTCAAAACAAATTCCAATGCTTTTAAGGTGAGGCGACTTTATTTTGAGACAACTGATAGGGATTTCTATTCCCAAAACAATCAGCAAGCGCTCCAGGGCAGGGCAACTGGAGTGGATGATGATGTGCAGTGAGGCCTTCGACAGATAAACCACCACAAGCGAAAGTTTTTTTTAGCAGTGGGAGTCGAAGCATTTGTACCAGATTGTCTGGTAGATGCCACCGGGCGAAGGTGGCAGTGTCTAGAGAGGAGGAAAACCGCGAGATGGACAACGGTGGTGTGGGCACGAATTCTTGGCGTGTTCGTGGTATGAAACTTTCATGGTAATGGTGAACTCGAACTGCTGGAGTTTTCTGAATTCAGGGGATGTCAGCCAAGCGTCCACCGTGCCCGGTATGGACAACAGGTATCATGTCGGGATGCAGAGGCGTTGAACGGGGCCCTGCTGGTGAGAGGAGACGATGGCTCCAAGGAGATCAAATTCAGGAAGGACAGATATCTGACGGCAGTCAAGATTGAGGGGCGCGGTGCGCCATAGAGGGTGCCACCGAGTTGAGAGGACTTGTGTGCGGCAGCAATCCTTGGTGGGGAGAAGCGAGATGGTCTCCTCAAGGATGACGTCCAGGAGATCACTGATGTGGTCCATCAAAGATTCTACCGGTTCCTCAGATCTGGGTGGGGGGGCTCGCCGCTTCTCCCCGTGCTGCCGGGTGCGGGATCTACAAACGCTGTCGCCACTGGCGGGAGCCTCGCCTTCTTGGCATTGGGGCCAGCCGACTCCATTTTCCTTGTGGGCGTCGCGCCGAGATCACGGGTTTGAGAAGAGTAGCCAGAGACGAGCCTAGTCGCACTGCGAGTGGGGAAGAAGGAGGGCTGGGGTTTTCTGTAGGAGTGGAAGAAAAGGAGCCGGCGTTTTCTATACTTGTCAGGAAGAAGGTGAGCAGGGGTTTTCTGGACGAGTGAGGAAGATGGGGAGCGGGGGGAATTGGGGGGCGATGGAAGCGGGAGGGTCCAGCGAGCTGTACTATAAGTGGAAGCGAGGCGGAAGGAGGGTTTTCCCGGGATCGCCCCCTCTTCAAGAAATATGGGCTTCTCCTTGCAAAAAACAAAAACAAATGGGCTTTAAGATGGATAGGCTTTTGTATCGGCCCAGTTGGCTGCCCGTGTTGTCGGCGTTCTGGGAACGGGGGTCCCCAGACTTGCCTGCCTGCGGCGTGCGGCGTGGCTCAAAAGGGGGCCCAGCACGGACCATCTTCATCAACACAAGACTCAAGACCCTCGCGAGGGGCCAAGCCTCGCGGGGCGGACGACACGGGCCTTCCTCAGGCACGGCCTCGTCAGGCTGGCTCGCGAGGAGGCGGAGAGATCAAGGCGGGGTACCTCGCGAGGTGCCCGTGACGCGAGCAATGACGACTCAGGGCGCCAGGCAGGTGCCAGCCCGCGCAGCGTCCTCCTTTCCTCTTTGGTGCAAAGGGGGCAAGCGCAGCCGCGGAGTACCGAGGCATCAGGCAAAGGTTGCCATTTCGGTGCAACGAGACCAACACCAGGAGGACTACGAGACGGAGGTCACCGTGGAGCCCAAGACGGCGTCATCACCAGAGCTTTGCGCAGGCGAAGACTGCTTTTGTCAGGATAGTTGATACTTGCTGTCTCCCTTCAAATTAGCCCGCCATTGTTGGCTCCCTTCTCGCTCAATACTCCTCTCAGCAGTTCATCGCCCCAGCCAAGAACAGACCCTCGCGAGGCTGTTCTTCCTTATATTGTTCATCATCATCAGCCCCAAGAGGCAATCCACCCACCACACACTGGAGTAGGGTATTACACCACAACGGTGGCCCGAACCAGTATAAACCTTGTGTCTCTTGTGCAGTTCTTTCAGTAGTCTAGATCTTTGCGAGACGGAGAGGTAGAAGGCGTAATCTCCGCGCGCACCCCAGTGTTCGAACCTTAAGGGTCTGCCGGAACCCGAAATCCGACATTTGGCGCGCCAGGTAGGGGTGCGCCAGAATTCGTCTTCCACCGCTCCGTGCCCCGTCGCGTCATCATCACCATGCCCGGCGACCAGGAGGGCAACCCTGACCCATGGGCTGCGTGGCCCGCCCGCGCGGAACCGCTCGCCTCGGGCGACCCCGTGCCCCAGGCAGCTCGCGGTCCGCAGGGCGCTGCGGGACGTGGGCGACGTGGACAGACTTCGACAACTCTTACACTGCGGCACGCATGGTCGGCAGCAAGGGCCTCCAATCACGCCGCGACCACGACACCGTACACCCGCCGGGAGCAGGCGAACTCGAGGGCCGCGCTCGCGGTGGCCCGAGAGCTGCTGCGGTGCAGACTGCTGGAGGGCGGCCATGACGTGCTGCTGGAGCGAGTGGCGGAGCTCCTGGGCTTCACCGCCTCGAGGGCTCACCCCTTCTCCACCCAGCTCCCATCTCAAACCCAGGGCGACCCGCGCGGGGGCTCCGCGCGCTCCCGCGGGCCCCAAGGCTACTCCGACGACAGCGAAGCTGTCAGCACCGGACCGGCGGCGGCGCTGCCCCCGCCCCCGGCCCACGAAGAAGAAGGACTCAATGCGACCCACGGCCCCAGTGGGCGGCCGCGCTGCCACCCCGCAGTGGGCGTGGCAGGCGGGACCGCGTGGCATGTGGGGTATCACGGCGTGGCATTCGGGATGACGGCGTCGGAGGAGTACGTGCCCCTCATGACGGACCAAGGACACCCTCACGAGAGCGGACAAGGCTCGCTCCTCGACCCAAGCTGGGGGGACGAGGCACTGGAAGCTGAACCTTTCTAGGAGCCCCGGGATGGTCCCGCTGGCCACGCTGGAGGCAACGATTATCGGGCACCGCTAAATCTTCAGGAGCAGGTATACGCTAACCATGGATCGCAGGAGGTGCAGGTCGCCGCGGCAAGCAGCTGCCCCGCTCCCACAGTCTCCTACCCCTCGGGAGGAGGGCGCAGGGGGCTGCAGGAGAGGGACAGGGATCCGACATCGCCACCGTGGCGTTTGGAGCAAGGTGTTCTCAGGAGGTAGGCCCTCTGCTGGGGAGGTGCCTCCGGGCCTGCCCCTGGCGGAGGACCCGTGGTCGTCGGGGGAACCGCTGGCGACCGCTCTACCCCATCGGGCGGCATCCTAGGTTCCGGTCATTGCTGATGGCACTAGAGTGTGGCGCAAGGCGGGGCCCTCGTCTGGCGATATGAAGCAAGGCCAGTACCTGTGAAGAAGGCCCAGTGCCTATGAAGCTCGCCGCCCCGTGACACTCTCACGTAATAATGAGTGGGGTTGTACACGCCCCGGAGTCTCAGGGGTGCCGGCCTCAGGCCCTGGGGTTCCCTCCCATGCCCAGTGGCAGCACTTAGCTCCGCGCTGGTGAGAAGACGTCCAAGACTAGACTAGGTGCTGGACGCGGCCTTTTGCTTGCTTTTGTTGCCTTTCCCTTTGGTTGTATCTTTCCCCCGCTGGATTTAAGTTGGATTCGAATTTGAGATTTGCGCGTGTTCGGGGAAGGGGTGCTTATTCTCGCTTGAGCCGTTTCTCGCGTTTTGGTTAGCGCTTCGCCACAGCTGCCTCCCCTCGCGAGCCGGGTCAGGCCGGGCTCGTGCACAACCCAAACTGCCGCTGTTGCTCCCTTTCGGGAGGATTTTCGGGTGCCTGCAGAGGTTGTCCTACTTGGAAAAGACCCAGAGCCTGTGAAGCAAGGCGAGTGCCTGTGAAGCTATTGCTTTTTGGAAAAGGCCCAAAGCCTGTGAAGCAAGGCGAGTGCCTGTGAAGCTATCGCGCTTTGGAAAAGGCCCAGAGCCTGTGAAGCAAAGCGAGTGCCTGTGAAGCTATCGCGCTTTGGAAAAGGCCCAGAGCCTGTGAAGCAAGGCGAGTGCCTGTGAAGCTATCGCGCTTTGGAAAAGGCCCAGAGCCTGTGAAGCAAGGCGAGTGCCTGTGAAGCTATCGCGCTTTGGAAAAGGCCCAGAGCCTGTGAAGCAAGGCGAGTGCCTGTGAAGCTATCGCGCTTTAGAAAAGGCCCAGAGCCTGTGAAGCAAGGCGAGTGCCTGTGAAGCTATCGCGCTTTGGAAAAGGCCCAGAGCCTGTGAAGCAAGGCCAACGCCTGTGAAGCTCCCCGCCGGCGACACTCTCATACCCTACGGATTCAACTAAAAGAACACCCAAGACGTCATAGGGTGCTTCGGGGCTTGCGCGAAACAAAGGTAAACCAGCCAACCACCGGGCATGGGCGCTCGTGCAATATGACAACTACCAATACGATGAACACAGGCTTTACATGAGGGGCTTCCCCTCCCAAAATGCTCTCACGGCCATCAGGTCAAAAACCTGAGTTCTATTCATGCAGGGTAAAAAAGACAGGAGCAATACACACCCAGTCGGACCAATCCCCCAATGCATCCTCGGAAGCACCTCCCGAGCCGTCGCTGGCATCGCCGAACTCGCCATCGTTCTCTGCGTCGCCACCAGCGGCGTCAGGGCCGTTCACCGCGCCGCCCTTGTAAGCAGCCACGATCACGTCGTCATCATGCGAAGCGAAGGCCCTGACAAGGGCGTCCATGTTGTCTTCCACCCAGTGCGCTAGATTGCCTCGGACGGCCCGGGGAACTGGGGCGATGACGGTGTCAAAATCGAAGTGGGGATCCATGTTCAGGAGATGACTGAAGACGCGGGAAAAGGCCCGCCCGAGCAGGGCGCGGCTCCTCTCTTCCACCAACCTGTCGGCCCTGGTCGACCGCGCCTCCAGCTGCGTCACCACGGCGGTGAAGTACTGAAGGTTGCCCACATAGTTGGCTGTGTGCGGCTCGCCAACAGCCGCCTCGCAGATGTTGCCCAAGGCTGCGCTAGCTCTCTCCCGGAGCTTGGCGAGCATGGGGCCATGCACGTGCTCCAGGACCTGCCGCTGACGTATCTCATTCGCGTTCTGGCGCGCGACGCCCTCAGCCTCCTCCACCCGCTTGCGAAGACGGAGCATCTCGGCCTGGGAGGTGGCTAACTCCCCCTGCGCCACCTCAAGGGCGGCCCGGGAGGCGTCGGCCAGCCGCGTCGCCTCCTCCCGCTTGACCCTCAAGGCTGCGGTCCTCCCTTCAGCTTCGACCCGGATCAACTCCAGCCTCCCCTCGAACTCGCGCTCGAGGTCTTGGCGCGCCATCGCCACCCGACGTCCGACCTCTTCCAGGACACGAGCTTCCCGTGCGGCGACATCGTCCTCCGCCTGCGTCACCAAGCGCTCCCTCGTCTCCAGCCGCTCGTACTCGCGGGTGCGTTCGGTAGCTTCCAGTGTCAACGCTTCCTCATGCTTCAGGAGCTCAGCTGGGTCGCCAGAGGCCACCCGCATCGACACAAGGGCCGACTCGCGCAGCTCCGCCTGCTCCTCCAGTGAGTGGCACCAGGCCAGGAGCTCCCGAGCCCGCTCCTCCGCCGCCTCTCGCCGTCGGTCAGCTCTCTGGGCCTCCTTGGCAGCCTGGGGTCAGGCCACCCAAGAGGCCTCTAGCGACGCCTTCGCCTCTTCATCGTCAAGATCACGCTGACGGCGCGCGAGGGCGATGGCGGCCTCCAGCTCACGCCTCCCTGCAGCCAAGCGCAGGTCCTCGGCCTCCAGGCATGCATCTTCGTCAGCAAGTTCCTCCCCAAGCAGGTTCACCGTGTCATTCGCCCTTCGAAGGAACCCTTGGAGGCGAGCGTGGCGCTCCCGGGCGCGCTCGAGCATGTCTTCCACACCACCATCTGCCTCAAGCAAGCGCCGGGGGCCACGAATCATTGTTCCCCCTCCGGGAAGGGGGCTGAGGGCTGGCACCCTCGTGACGGCCGGGCGCGCCGCACCAGAAGCCCAGCCTGGAGCCAGCCCGTCTCCAGATGAAGGGCGCAGGGGGCGCTTCAACCAGTCACAGTCCGCGGCCAGACGAGAAGCCCACGGCAGGCTGGCTATGCCTCGAGAGGGCCCATGAAGGAAAATCGGGGGGAATGAAGGGCCGCGGTGCACCTCGGGATGGTCCACCCCTTCAATCTCCATCACCACAAGGGCAGAGCTGCTCGGAGCACTTGAGGACGGTAGAAGGGGCGAAGCCAAAGGAGGTGGCACCTCGGCTACTTCCGCGAGCTCGGCCGGAAGGGGCCTGCGGAGCAAGGATCAGTGAAAGCAACAAGAGGATCAGGAACCAGAAAGGGAGATGACTTACTCGTCAGTGGCGAAGTACTTCCTACGCTTCAGCACGCGACAAGGGAAGTCATCACCCAGAGCCTCCCTTTTCCTCCGGAGGGCCTCAAAGTCCACGTGAAAGCGGCCCAAGAGAAGAGCGCAAGGATCAACCTGTGACGAAGATGGAGCATCAAGGCGACCCGCGTCAGGGGCGCGTGCCGCCCATCGCCTCGCCAGAAGACGCGGCTGGGGCCTCCGAAGCCTCAGCCCCGGGCGCTGGGAGCGGCTGCTTGCCACCCTCAGCCTCAGCAGCATGGGTCCCAGGAGCTGCCCCCTCGAGAGCATCACCCGACGTTGTCACCTCATCGGGAGCCCCCTCGGCCTCTGGCGCCTCCTGCCTCCCTGCTCCGCCACTTGAAGAGGAGTCGCCTTGGCCGATTGGAAGGGCAGTCACCATCACTGGATTCTCACGAGGTCCCTGTAGGCCGGCGGGGCGCAGCCCCCACTCATCAAAGACGGGCATCTGCTTCACGAAGTCGACCCTGCTCTGGCAGAGATACAGCAAGGCCCCTCCCTGCCGGACACTGCCGGGGTTGGGGTCCCCGGCCAAGGTCAAGAGCGCTGACTTCAGCACCTCAGGAGCCAGGTCCTCTTCCTGGAGCCTCATGCCATCCTCGCGCCCACGGAAGGCCCACATCCGGCGAGAGTGGCGTTGAAGGGGAGCAACACGGCATAACAGAAACTCCTTCACCACCTTGGGCGCTGTCACGCCGAGCTTCCTCAGGAGCGCGAAGCGGCTCTAGACGAAGACGAGCCGGGGGCTCATGAGCCTCTCCTGGCCCCAACCCGAATTGGGGACAGCGGGCGAGGTCGTCTCCAACAGCAGGGGGCTGGGCACCCCTACGTCCACATACAGCCACCGCTCGCGGAACCCAACCGCGGGCAGGGGGAGCTTGAAGTCAATCCCAGAGGCCGCAGTCTCAGGCTCGGCAGCGAAGCTCACGCACACCCAGCATTGGGTAGGGTCGACGTGATGCAGCGAGAAGAAGTGGCACAGCAAGGCAACCGAAGGAGGGATGCCCACCATGGCTTCGCAAACGAAGGCGAAGACCGAAAGGAGGGTGATGGACTCAGGACTTAGGTGCATCATGTGGATCTGATAATGGGAGAGCACGGCATTGAAGAAATCAGAAAAGGGGGGAACCAGACCCGCCCACAGGGCGTCCTCAAAGCATGGGACCTCGGTAGCTATCCTGCTGATGGAGAAGTGTGGCGCGGGCCAGGCCGTTGTCCTCCCGCACACATTGAAGATGGTGGCCAGAGCCGAGCTGACCTTGCCCAGGCACTCTCGATCGAGTACGGTCAACCGGCCGGCGGCGGGGGCCGCCGATGGTGGTACGCAAGACGGAGGCATGGGTTTCTTCCCTCTCTCCTTCTTCGTCGGAGTCATGGCGATGGGAAGGAGGGGGAAGATTCGATATTGGATTGGAAGCAGGAGCTGGCGTTCGAAGGGAGGAAGAACAGGGGACGCTCGAGCAACAGGAAGGGGAGCAGCTGTGTACAACTACAAGTCTGCCTAGCAGGGCGCAGAATAAGGGGGCGTGGGGGAACAGTGCCGCCCACGTCCAATCAACCGCCACGCGGCGTCCAAGGCCGCAGGCTGTTAGGGCCCGCGGCGCTTCGCCCTTGCCCTTTCGCCAGTCCGGGCGCGCCTTGGGCCCGGGGGCTACTGTCGGCGTTCTGGGAACGGGGGTCCCCAGACTTGCCTGCCTGCGGCCTACGGCGTGGCTCAAAAGGAGGCCCAGCACGGCCCATCTTCATCAACACAAGACTCAAGACCCTCGCGAGGGGCCAAGCCTCGCGGGGCGGACGACACGGACCTTCCTCAGGCACGGCCTCGTCAGGCTGGCTCGCGAGGAGGCGGAGAGATCAAGGCGGGGTACCTCGCGAGGTGCCCGTGACGCGAGCAATGACGACTGAGGGCGCCAGGCGGGTGCCAGCCCGCGCAGCGTCCTCCTTTCCTCTTTGGTGCAAAGGGGGCAAGCGCAGCCGCGGAGTACCGAGGCATCAGGCAAAGGTTGCCATTTCGGTGAAACGAGACCAAGACCAGGAGGACTACGAGACGGAGGTCACCGTGGAGCCCAAGACGGCGTCATCACCAGAGCTTTGCGCAGGCGAAGACTGCTTTTGTCCGGATAGTTGATACTTGCTGTCCCCCTTCAAATTAGCCCGCCATTGTTGGCTCCCTTCCCGCTCAATATTTGGGAAGAGGACCAGGGCCTCTATAAATAGGACTAGCCACCTACATAGCAAGGGGTTCGGTTCGGTCGGTTGGCTAGAGAGAGAAAGAGAGATAGAGAGAAAGGTGGCTGAACTCCTCTCAGCAGTTCATCGCCCCAGCCAAGAACAGACCCTCGCGAGGCTGTTCTTCCTTGTATTGTTCATCATCATCAGCTCCAAGAGGCAATCCACCCACCACACACTGGAGTAGGGTATTACACCACAACGGTGGCCCGAACCAGTATAAACCTTGTGTCTCTTGTGCAGTTCTTTCAGTAGTCTAGATCTTTGCGAGACGGAGAGGTAGAAGGCGTAATCTCCGCGCGCACACCAGTGTTCGAACCTTAAGGGTCTGCCGGAACCCGAAATCCGACACGTGTTTCGTACTGGAGGGCCTTGTGCTACAGGCAGCGCGAGACACTCTCCAGCTTATTGCCCATTCGAAAGAAAAAAAGAGATGCCTCCGACTTATGGCTACTCATTGGTAACCTTTTTCAACTTGGCATCCACCAAATTAGAGAATGCGGTACTGGATGCAGACACTCACACTGGTCGCATAGCGCGGAAAAGTGAGGTGTCAAATAACAGGCCTACAATATACTTACTAGATTGTGAAGGTTCACAAGCTAGTCAACATTTACATTGAACTAAGCTTCAGAAGATACGGTATGCATACTAACATTCATAAGAACAAAAGTTCACCATGTTTGTGCATCTCAATGATTCACCATACTATAACCAATACAAAGCTGTGAGAAGGTGTGGAAATAAAGAAAATCGGTCGATGCTTCTCCGAGCAAAGGGCCTCCCTGCGCACGCATTAATTTCCTTAATTCCCGGGCATGCTTGTTTCTTCTCAATGTTGCGAGCACTTTGAGCATGTTGGCAACTCCACAGCTAGCTAGTTCCCTCATCTTGCAATTGATGCTGACACATTTGCAGCAAACACATGAGGCAATAGAGATGACTCAACATGAGTCCATATTGTGCAGTTCCCCTAAAATCATCTTCATTGTCCTGAATCTGAAAAGATAGGAAAACAATAGCTATACTTAAACGGTGTTGCAAAACAGTAGCACATATCAATAGCTCGGCATGACAAAACATGATCATCTGGACGAAGGGGATACTGACCTGCCTGAGGAAGATTATATATAATTTCATAAGTCCTTGGTTGATTTCCACCTTTGGCTGCACTGCTTGTTTGCTACTCCACACATGACAGGATCGTTCCGCACTACAATCAGCAAGTCAACGTACAAATAAGCTTATGTCATCTTGCGGTGGTGATTGTACCTAGTTATGAATGTAGGAATACCTGGAGCACCATGAGATTAGCTGACAGCAGGTAGATGCAGCCATATAAGTTTTGTGCGGTGCTACCGAAATTGAGGTTTGTATCCCTTCCCGTTATGAGAATTTTTCTTGAAGTTGGTAGAATGTGACGGCTTGTTCTTTGCATCAAACTTGCCTTTCCCCTGAGATTTGTTCTTGTTGTTTTGGGGCTGGTTGGGCTGGAAGTTCTTCTCATGTACCATGTGGGCAGTAGAAGCTCCTTGAGCGACCCAAGCACATGTGTCTTTTGCTCTCGCATTCTCTTCAAAATGAAGAGTGCTAATGAGATCCAAAACGGAGAACTCATGTCTCTTGTTTTTCAGAGAAGTAGCAAAATCGTTCCATGAAGGTGGAAGCTTGGCAACGATGATCCCAGCAACAAATTTGTCCGGCAACACACACTTGAAGTTCTCAAGTTCCTTAGCGAGTGACTGTATCTCATGAGTCTGCTGAACAACAGAGCGCTCATCAGTCATCTTGTAGTCACAGAATTGCTCCATGATGTACAACTCGTTGCCAGCGCCCGAGGCCCCAAACGTGGCCTTGAGCATGGCCCACATGTCTTTGCCGCTGTCAAACGGCATATATGAATCCACAATGGAATCGCCAAGAACACTAAGCAGGGCGGCTTTGAAGAGGGTATCCATGTACTCAAAAGCTTCCTGATGTGTAGGATTAAGATCGCCCTTAGGCTTACCCTTAGTGGTGTCATAGAAGTACATGATCTGAAACCAATATACTGCTCTTGTGCGCCACCTTTTATATTGCACCCCCTTAAAAGTAGACGGCTTCAAAAGCGCAGCAAAACCACTCAGAGTAAATTGCCTATAATAAGGTTTTTGGATTGGATTGTTGAATATATGAGCAATTTACTATGAGATGTAATCCGAATCAACAGTAAATAGATCATGACGACAATTGCAAAGATCAAAGTAATGACGCAGACTAAACCAGGAGGACAGAATCACATATTGTACAGCAGGAGCAGAACCGTTGTAGTTGATGAAGAGGTTACCAAGGTCGGGGAACAAGGCTATCGTTGAGGAAGTCGTTGCTGGAAGCAGCCACAGGAGTGTGCTCCCCAAAAACCTGATCGCCCCTCTCCCGTATAGGATCACGAAAGGCGGGGTTCGGAGGACTGATGTCCCTTCTCGCAATGCATGCCGGAAGGAGGGATGGAGAAGAATTGCATGGCGGCGCTAAGATCTAGAATGGTGCGAAACCATATGATACAGCGGCGGCTAGGGTAGAGCCTGTCAAGTTGGTCGTGCGAGTAAGACCAAGAAGTATAATAGTAGGCCTTTGGCCCAAAACCCACGTCCAAGTCAATAATAGCCCCACTATCCAAAAGAATCAGAAACGGCTGAGTAATTAAGGCGTCCATTAATTATTAATTAATGACTTAGTAAATTTTCCGACTCACACCACACTTACAGCATGGTTAATAGTATAGCCAACATCCGGCTATATGAAGTTGACACATCATCTAGAACCAACCTAATACGGAGCTTGCTTACAATAGTTAGTCCCTTTAGTATAATACTATATCATTAATAATGGCCCCACCTTTTGTCTCACAAAGTATGTGTAGTCTGAAATGTCAGGCGTGCAGCGGGCGGTGCCCTCGGTCGGCGCGCCGCTTCAACGGCGGAAGCAGTGAGAGGTCGTGTCGCCCTGACTTGCCATCAATGTGGAGCGGCGGGCTCAGCTGGCGCCGGTCAGGAAGGTTTTGATTTTTGATTCAGCTGTTGTGCTCCTACCATCCAATATTCGTGTGTGGATGTTTCTAGAATAAAAAAGGAGGCACTCCTACTTATGTTACTCCCAATATGGCTAGCCTTGCGCTTGGCTCTTCGCCTCTTCCGGAAGTCGAATAATAATGGTTGTACTACAATAGTACTTCTGGCAATCTAACACCAAATGAACTGTTGCACGTCCACCGCTTGTAAGCAAAAGTCTCTCCTCATGCTGAGAGCCACCGCGCACGCGTTGGCGAGGGAGAAGGCGTAGTAAGCAAGCTTGTCGTCGTTCTGCGAGTTGACGGGACACATCAAAGTTATTTAGTACGTACTCTCTCCAAAAAAGGGCTGACCATGTCATGGCTACCATCCCGTGCTCCGTTGTTAAGTACGTGCACTATTCACGTGCCATCGAGGAGAAAAAATATTGCGTATAGGAGTAGGTGCCATGAAAATGCATGACTCACTTACACACTGCTTATCTGATTATCTCCATTTTCTTGCATGACACGTGCACCTTGATGCTAGATGTCTCACGTGTTGGCAAAAGGATGAACAAAGCTCACATAAAAAAAGAGTGGAAGAACATAGATTCCCGACGACCAAGAAGGAGCAAGGAACCTCGCGGTGGAGCGTCTGCAAGGAACCTTGCATGTTTTCCCCCGTTTTTTGTCTCCTGTCCGCCTATAAACAAATAAAAGAACATGAACTCTTTGCTAACCACTAGAGACGATACATCAGGATGCTAAGTTGAAGATATTTTATTAGTTTATATTGATAACCACGCAAGAAGCCACGCAAGTACACACACCAACGCACTAACTCATGCCGATCCAACTCATGCACAAACACGCACAGCATGGAGCACACAACGCACGTACACAACACATGCCTACACACACACACTTGGCCGTAGAATGCATGTGAATAACACATGCATGCGCACACACTCGGTTGCATGGAGGCGTGCGCCATCTACGGTGACGTCCGATTCATCGTGCTATGGCGAAGCTCGCACACAACGGCGCCTACACATCTCTTGCAGCACCTCTTTGCCATTGTTGCTCAACGACTAGCCGAAGACGAGGACGACCGCAGCCTCGGCCTTAGAGCTAGCACCGATGGAAAAGGACGCACACTGCACGCACACGAGCACGTACGGAGTGCCCATGACGTGGTGCATCCCCAGTCGCCTCTACTCCTTTTGTGCACGTTGTCTATGAAGGCGGCTGCATGCCTAATGATGATGTGGGTGAGATCTTCTAGGACTCAGATGATGATGAGGAGGGTGTCTCCAACAGCGTTCCTCGGCTCGCACCTCTTGCATCACGGTGGTCGAGCTTGGAGTCATTCATCTGGTACACGTGGCATCTTAGATCTGGACACAAGGTGACATGCACCATCAAGGGGGTCAGGGCGGACGTGACCTCTCACTACATCCGCCATTTGAAGCGGCGCGCCGGCCCAGCGCGCCGGCCGCTGCACTCCCAGTTGTACCCGCCTCCTCGCGGCATTCAAAACCCTACATTTGCTAGTATGTATACACGTGCAAGGCACGTCTTAATATTACTATTCCGTGCAACGCACGGGCACCTTACTATAGGCCCTATTTGGATCCATGAGTTAGAGTTAGTTTGAGCTAGTTGGGGCTCAAATAGCCCTGAAGTATCTAAACATGAGGGCTAGATTGGAGCTAGTTGCATCTAACCCACCCAAAAAACTATCCCACCCAAGAGGTGCTAATTGGAGCTAGTTCTCATGGGGCTCACTGAAAAATCACTTTTCTCTCTCTATCCCGCCAGCCAAGTGGTGATAATTGGAGCTAATTCTCGTGGGGCCACTGAAAAACCACTTTTCTCTCTCCATCAAATGCATTTATTGTCAATATAACCCTGTCATCCAAACACCTCTTTAGCTAGAGTTAGTTCAGGGTTAGTCATGAGCTAGAAACTAACTTTAACCTCTAGCTAAGTTAGAGTATCCAAACAGGGCCATAGATTAGTATGACCAAAAATTGAACTAACATTATATATTGTACGATAAATGCTGATGCATGTCACCTAAAATTATATCATTGAAAACTATGTTCAAATACTAATCCAACGATATAGTTTTTGTTGACATGCACTAACATTTTGTCAGTTAAATCTTCAGTCAAATTCAATGGGGGACTAATAAACCACGACCGATGTAGTACTAGTGTAGAGGGCGGCGCTGCACGCAAGTCTCGCGGCAGTAAAGCCGTCTATCACAAAACCCAACCACTAATAAGTGGCCTGGTAAAACAAACGGACAAGCAACCATCACATCCCTCCGTCTTGATTGTTCTAGAACACAGGTGAGGTAGTAGCAGTGTACTGTTCATGTGAATCCTACTGATATTGGCCGTTGGATTTAGAAGATCAACGGTTATGATTGATGTTCTCAGTCCTACTTAAAATTGGTACACTATATAGTAGTATAGATATAGATATAGATATAGAAACCCGCGTGGAATGCGAGAAACCAACTCCGGGCACACACGCCCATTCAGGAGTAGGACACCGGCCAAGCTCCTCCTTCCACCATTTTGTCCACTCTTTCGGCGGCATCCGACAAGCAGGAAGAGCAGTTCTCCGGCATAAAAGTCGTCTGGGTGGCCTGCCGAGCCCGGCAGCTTGCTTCTCCACCTACCTAGCCTAGCCCATCAGAGGTAGTTGCCGCACTAAGCCAGCGCGTGGTTCCGTAGCTAGCCTCTCCAATACAGCTCGAGGAAGAGTGCCGACTTGCTCCACGCCGACTTGTTGGGGAGCACGGTGGCACAGGCATCGTCACTGCCCTCGACGTCGCCGCGTCGTACAACGCCTCCAATGTCTGCGACTGCGCCATCCGCCGTCGACGCGCGCGTAGCCGCGACATGCAGGCAGAGAAAGAAGCCGCCGTGGATGTCGACGAGGTGGTGCGGCTATGCGGATGTGGACGAGGTGACGTGCAGCACGTCCTCGCCCGCCGCCATCATCGAGGAAAAGTAGAACACAGGAGGTCGCCGCCAATTGGATCCCATGAAGGCCACCGCCGAGGCGATGCCGATGAATACAGCCAGTGTCTTGCTCGATTCTTCTTCTACCAGATGTTGGAGGAGGACAAAGAGATCAGGCGGCGACCAATTAGATTAGGTATTTTAATTCTACCAGGCTGGTTGTAATGGTAGTATTATAGGTAGTATCATGCATGCCAAGTACTCCCTCCGTTCCTAAATATGGGAGTATTATAAGAGCATGGTTAATAGTATAACCAGCTGATGGCTACATGACACTGCCACATCATCTATAGCCAACCTTGTAGCCTTCAAGTATAATACTCCCTCCGTCTAGGTGTCATCTTACGAAAACCAAATAATCCCAAAATACTTACGCGCGGTGCATTAACTTCTACCTCGTTTCTTGTTTCTTGACATATCAACCAACGAGATGTGGGTGTGCATGCTTTTAATGACTTGAGACTAGCAAACACGACATGCAGTGGTTAGTTCATTGCAGGCAGTGCTATTAATTAGCAAATAAACATTAAGTTCTCTCGTCTCTACCAAAAGTCGAACAATGATGATGGTACTACAGTCGATAGTGCATTAGTCTCCAAAAAGAGTTGACCATGTCCATGGTTACCATCCCATGCTCCGTCATTCATTGTGTGCTCCTCGTCGTTCCACGAGTTGACAGGACACATCAAATTTAATACGTATTCAGTACTCTCTCCAAAAAGGGCCAACCATGTCCATCAGTCCATGGCTACCATCCCATGCTCCGTCATTGAGGACGTGCAATATTCACGTGCCATCGAAGAGGAAAAAATATTACGTAGTACTAGGTGCCATCGTAGTGCACGACTCACTTACGCACTGCTTATCTCCATTTTCTTGCATGACACGTGCACCTTGATGCTAGATGTCCCGCGTGTTGGCAAAAGGATGAACAAAGCTCATGTCAAAAAAAAGAGTGGAAGAACATAGATTCCCGATGTCCGAGAAGGAGCAAGGAACCTCGTGGTGGAGTGTCTGCACTCATAGTATTTTATACTTAGCGACATAAAATCAACCAATCATCTCCACAGTAGACCGGAAGAGTACGAAACACGGCAGCCCAGTGTAGTTACATCATATTGTACGTGGCCAACCCATGCTATCACCATATTTATTGGCCTCCGTGCGACACCTAGCTCTAGTAATCCACCAGCCCATATTACTTCTCGCTCCTCGACTCTCTCAAAGTGCGGGGGCTGGTGTTTTTGCCGTCTATTGTGGTCGGTTAACTCATCACATGTTAGCGACATGCCAAGAGCATTCTAAAAAAATTATTGTATTCTATTGTTATGCCAAGAAGAGGAAGCGCTTTGACCGACGGACCAAACGAGACAGGCGTGTCGTGCCGTGAGTGGGTCCAGCTTCTCGTTTTGAACTTGTTTGGTGTAGTAGTAACACTTGGTTTTGACTGTTGGTAAGATTTTATAGACTCCCTCCGTCTAGTGAATAAATCATCTTAGATTGTGCACCGTGACCAAGGAAGAGGGGGAAAACAAGAGAAATTAATATTTATTTGCTAATTAATAGCATTGCATGCAATGAACTTACCATTGCATGTCGTATTTGGTAGTCTAGGTCGTTGAAAACATGCACGCCCCACATCTCTTATTGGTGGATATGTCAAGAAACAAGAAATGAGGTGGGAGTTAATGCACCGCGCCTAAGTATTTTGGGATTATTTGGTTTTCGTAAGGTGACTTATACACCTAGATGGAGGGAGTAGGGCCTAATGTATTCTTCAAGGATGCCTTTGACTATTGATAAGATTTTATATAATTTGAAACTTATATCATTCGAAGATCCTTTCACGTTCCGTTTTCAAAAATAAAAAAGATCCTTTCACGTACGGATTTGACTGTATGCTTTGAGCAACTTGCATGTCCTATACTACTCCTGTTTGGATATTCTAACTTAACAAGAGGTTATACTAACTCATGCGTAGCCCTGAACTAACTGTAGCCAAAGAGGTGTTTCGGTGACAGGGTTAGATTGACAATAAATGCACTTGATGGAGAGAGAAAAGTGATTTTTAGTGGGCCCAAGGAGGTACTTACTGTGGGAAAGGTGAAGTGATGGTTGCTTCACCCAAGCAACTTATTACTCTGGGAATATGGGAGTACCAACAAATTCAAGGAATAGAGAAATGATGGTCGCTTCATCTGAGCAACTTACTGTGGTGAAGGTGGGGCTGTGTGATTTGACTGCTCACTAGTCATTACTAATGCGGCGCAACGACCAGGGTGAATCTTTCCCTGTAGTTGTGCACTCAATATTGTTGCACGGTAGGTGGATACGGATGAAGGATGTCCCACATGTCGGCGAAATGAAGTTGAATTGTTTCTGGCATTGCTATCAATCCTTCAGGATTTGTTTATATGTATGCATAATTTTAATGAAATTGTACTGTGATGATATGAAGGTTTCAACTTTGGTTCCCATAGGAAAAAAAGGTTTTAACTTAGGATTCAAGTGTCCTCTTGCCTCAAGATTATCTCGTTACAACATTCCATCAAATACAAATGAAACTACCATGGCTGCTAATGCATCTCAATGGATAGAAGATCAACGCCAATATTCACATCACAACTGAAGAAAAAGTTGTGAGAAGGTGTACAAATAAAGAAAAATATATAATTTATTGATGGCATGGCTCCATTTCCTGGGCATAGTGTTCATTGCTTAGCGACTAGTTTCACCTAGCGCTGTAGCCAAAAAGCGGGTGTACGGAGGACACCACAATCCGATCATTTTGTGCAGCTCCACTAAAATTGAGCTGACCATCCTTGTTTGCAAAGATATCCAGTCAGTGTAATTACAATAATAGTGTAACTAGATGATGAAACATAACACACACAAATAGTAGCCGATCACCTCTATGATCTCTCTTTAGGAATAACTACTTGTTGGAGAAAATTAGGCAGGATTTGGATGAGGAGGATAGCAAAACCAATATCCCTTTCTGCAGTCCCACAGAAATGTAAAAATGTTGCCCATGTGAAATTTTGGCAGAACTGCACAAAATACTCTTAAGAAAAAAAGTGATTTGTGCAGTTCACCAAAAGGTCGCAATAGCAACGAGGTGAAATGGCTAGCCCTGTTTGCAAAAAAGAGGTAGAAAGGAAATAATTACTGGTGAATAACACGAGTTGAAGACACATACGCCGACAAAAAGAAGCATATTCCATGTAATAAGGGAAAGATAGCAGCATGGTGGTTTATCAAAAATGGTTTGAGGACGAGATTGCAAGATGGAAAGTACGCCGGCCGAGATACGTTTTAAGCAAACAACTAAAGAAGATCCACATGCAGCAATGTGGGAAGATGGGCAATGGAGCAAGGCCGGAGGAAGCTGTACCTAAGGGTCATCGGGATGTTACTAGGAGGGCACCGGTGGCCGAGGTCTGCCCATACTGCGACAGCGAGCAAGTGGTGAAGGCCCTACCGCGCTGGAGCTTGGTCAGAGAGAACGGTGGGTACCGCAGATCGAGACATGCTGCCTCAACGCCGTTGAACGAAGAAACGATGCTCGTCCTCCCTTTCTGCCGGCGGACGAGATGCGGCCGGATCACTGACCAACGGTGAGAGAGAGAGGCCACCGCCGCCTTGTGTGAGATGGTGTGACGAGAGACAAACCCCGGCAGGCAGGCTCCGTTGTATATAGTGGACCGGATTTTTCCATTTTTCCCTCGGCAATCATTTTATATTCTGTACTACGTGCCATTGAGGAGGAATATATAACTTTATTAAATACAAATGCATCAAGTCGAACTTTGTTCCGTCTAGGCATGGTACCCGGCCCTCCTTCGAGTAAACAACCGCTACACGCGTCAAATTATCACGTGGGCTGCCTTTCCGTACAGAAATGAACTCCGCCGTGTACCCGCGTGGGTGTGGCCGGGAACGAGACATGAGTACGTGTGTCCTGCGTGCACCTCTTCTTTAGGTGCAGATACGTACGTGGGTGGGTGTGAGAGAGATGGTTTGTGTGAAACTGTGGCAATGTGTCGATGATATCTCAAACAAAAAACATAACATATGCAATGTGTGTGAAACAGAGTCATGGATATATCATATATAGAGGGAGCAATCCATGAGAAGAGAGTGGAGGGATCATTGGCGTGAGATATCAATAGAATCAAAAACAAGGGTGAAGTGTGTGGCTATGCGATCGATAAAGAGTGCCATCAAATTTGTGTTTGCCCGCGTCAAAGATACAGGGTGACTGGACTACTGGAATTTGAGAGGGCAGAAGTGCAGTTTTTCTTTGTGGCATGGATACCTACCTACAACGTTCGACTATCGGTGGGGGGAGGGGGCAGAGACCTAACTATAGAGAGGTAGATCGACTAGTATATGTGTGGATAAGGAGAGAGACCTAGCTAAGTATAGAGGGAGATCGATCGGCATCCATGGATATGTGTAGCATAGGAATAAGGTTGGGAGAAAGACAAAGGTAGAGTGTCGGAGGGTTGGTGGTGGAGTAGCGTCTCACAAATGGTGGGAGAGGCCTGCTAGACAAATGGAGGGTACGTGTGCAATATCAATAAGAGAGGGCGGGGATGTCTGTCTGTCTATGCACGTGCGTGTGAGAGATGGGTCAGGAGGTGTGCAAGGATTATGAGGGGAGACGATATGGTTGTGGCAAGCATACGTAACTACATGGGAAGATCAACTGTCGTGTGTCTGAGAAAGGGAGAGACATAACTAGTGAGGTAAGTCTATCAATGCATGGGAAAATAATTATAGTCGACCTAGCTATATGTAGGGAGATCAGTACGTATACATGCATGCATGTGTTAGAAGCAAATAAGGTCCGGAGAGACAGACAGGGGGAGAGAGGTGTGGCTAGGAGGTGGTGCGAGAGGCCTACTATGTCAAGGGGGAGGAGTGTGTGACTATGACATCGATGAAAAGAGGGGCGGGAGTGTGCACCTGCGTGGAACCGTATTGGACATAGGGGCATGGACGGTGAGAAGAGAAGAGGGGAAGTATGTGTTTGTGGTAGGCACACTTGGCTAGAGAGGTATATCGACCGGTGTGTGCCAGAAAGAAGGAGTCGGGGGGGCCTACACACACCGCGGGTGAACGACCTAAAGAGAAATAACGAACGTGCGTGATGGATTGGACGCTGAGGGAGGGTGAGACGGGGGCGGGCGTGTGCATGCATGATAGAAAATTAGCGCTAGCTAGCTACAAAGAGAAGAGGGTCGTGAAGGTTTTAAAGACGAACATAGATCAGAATTCATTATAAAAAAGTGGATACGGATACTTGAAGAAGATATCATAATGTAGAACATTGATTATAATTTGGGCTAATGAGTGGCTTTTGCAGCATAGGGCTAAATACTTGGCATAATGTAGGGGGGCGGGGCGCTATACTTTGTGTGTTGTTAAGGTAATACACAAATGATGGTTGAAGTTGGCAACAATCATGATTGTAGATTCTTATAGAAATAGAGAAACGAATTCAAATTCAGTTCGAATTGTAGCGGTAGTATAAACATTTGGAATGCACTAAAATGTTGGTATGAGTAGGTTACATGCACTATACAGCCAGCGAAAAAATTTAATTGGACATAACATGGATTCATACTCTCTCTTTGTGTAGCTTTGAATAGCATTTGTATAGTACTCCCTACGTCTGAAAATACTTGTCATCAAAATGGATAAAAAGGGATGTATCTAGAACTAATATACATCTAGATACATCCCATTTTATTCATTTTGATGACAAGTATTTCCGGACGGAGGGAGTAAAATGGGACAAGACTCTATCTTTGTGTGGTGTGAATAGTTTTCTTTTTTCTTTTTTTTCATTGAGGGAAGTGCGAATTGATTTGGTACGTACAAGTACAATATTACACATTAGACTTGTCCCTAAAATTCAACCCACGCCTTGTTATATCCCAAAAATTCTGATATCGTGCTTCAAAAACTGATGCCTTCACAACCCGCGCCTTGCAATCCAGAAATTACAATGCGCGCGAAAACTCCCTCCAGCTGCCAAATCCCAACACGTGAAATCCCCCTTCTAACCCTGAGCCCATAGTGCCGCTAGTTCAAATCGGTGGGGGTACTTTTGTAACACGCACTACATTTTGGACAAGCGCGTCCCTAAGTCATGGTTCCCCCCTCCCATCGCCTCCTTTTCGCCATTCGAAATCACAGGCCGCCATAACCTCTCCGCTCCAGCCGCGAAACCCCACCCTCCTCCGTCTGCCACCTCACCTTTGCCAGCCGGAGCCTCTTCCCTAACGACATCATCCATCGCCACAGCTCGACGTCCCTCATCCACCTCCCCGAATGAGGATCTGTTGTCCATCTCGTCGTCCCGCCGGTTCAGCCGCCCAGTCCTTCACCTCCAATGAGCTGCTCTGATGATCGCCTCAAATATCACGGCTACTCCATCCCCACAGTGCCGCCTTAACCTGCTCCACCGGAACCGCAGCATCCTCACTGACTCCTCGGACGAAGCCGAGGCCTACTCGGCGCCACCAAAGAGGTTGTACACTCATCGCATCGCACCTTCTCCTTAACTCGACCTCCCAGCGCTGTCGGTGCTCCATCCTGCACACCCATGGAGCGGCTACCTCAAAGCCGGTGCCACGGGTGTCGGCGTTCTGGGAACGGGGGTCCCCAGACTTGCCTGCCTGCGGCCCACAGCGTGGCTCCACTAGCGGCCCCATACGACCCGTCTTCACCAAAAAATATTCAAGACCCCCACGAGGGGCCAAGCCTCGCGAGGCGGACGACGCAAGACCTCCTCAGGGGCGGCCTCACCAGGCTGGCTTGCGAGGGGCGGAGAGATCAAGACGAGGGGCACCTCATGAGGTTCCTGTGATGCAAGCCATGACGACTGGATCCAGGCGGGCGCCAGCGTGCGCAGTGTCCCCATCTCCTCTTTGGTGCTAAAGGGGCAAGCGTAGACGAGGAGTCCCGAGGCATCAGGCAAAGGTTTCATATCGGTGCAACAAGACCAAGACAAGCTGGACGGTAGGACGGAGGTCACCATGGAGCCCAAGACGGTGTCACCGCCAGAGCCTTTGGCAGGCGAAGACCACTTTTGTCAAGATAGCTTGTACTAGTTGTCTCCCTTCGAATTTGGCCGTTGTGGGATCCCTTCCCGCTCAATATTTGGGAAGAGGGCCAGGGCCTCTATAAATAGGACTAGCCACCACCATAGGGAGGCATCTGATTCCGATCCTCAACCACACGAGCACACCAAGCACAAGAACCCCTCACCTTACAAGGTTGTTCTTCCCTTGTAACTGTTCATCATCAGCCCAAGAGTCAATCCACCACACCACACTAGAGTAGGGTGTTACACCACAATGGTGGCCCGAACCAGTATAAATCTTGTGTCTCATGTTCTTTGGTTCCGTCGAGCTAGGCCGTGAGATGATAGAGTGTGCGAGCTAGAGAGGGGGAGAGATCTTTGTGCACAACCCAGTGTTCGAACCTCAAGGGTTTTGTCGGAACCTGAAATCCGACATTTGACGCGCCAGGTAGGGGTGCGCCGAAGCTTTCCTCTTCGTCAATCCACGTTTCACCACTTCGCCAAGCTCATGGCCGACGCTCGCCGGGCCCGCACTGAGTGCCAGGCTGCTCTCGCCCCCCATGTCGCTCAGATAGCCCCTGTCGGTGGACCTCCCCGTCATTCTCCGTCACCTGCCGCCAACGCCGCCACCGGCCTGGCGGCAAATGAGCAGCAAGCCTCTTCACCACACCCCTCTGTGTGGCAAGATCGTCGCACCGCCACCCCGTCGCTGACTCCGGCCGTCTCATCGTCTCATGCTCGCCGCGCCCCCACGGACGCACAGGCCGCACTGCTCATGGCACGCGAGCTCCTGCGCTACCGCCCGGTCGACGACCTCTATGAGGACTGGTTGGACCGCATCGCCGATCTCGTCAGCGCTGCAGGGGGCTCTCCTGCACCATCCCTCTCGCTGCCTCGCCCACCCCCGGCTGCGGGCGATGTGGCTCACGGAGCGCCTCCTCCCCCTCAGCACCAAGATGGCGCCCTCGCGCCGAGGCGCGCGGCTCATGGAGCGCCTCAGCCTCCCCTGCGTCAAGATGGCATCCTCGCTCCAAGGTGCGCGGCCCAGCGGCGTGATCCGCTGCGCCGTGTGCCCGCGCACGAAGAAAGAAGTTGCCAGGAGGTTCCCCATACAAAGAAGATGCTCCACCACTTCTAGCACCACAACGTCAGGATCGCTTACTGTGGCAGGGCCATGTGCCACTTGTTGTGGCGGCACAGGGATGCCAAGGTTAGGCTCCAACTCCATGACGGGCCCCGGTGGATACGGCGGGCTGCCGTGCCTTCACTCCTGAGTTGCGTAGCGTCGTCTGGCCGGGCAAGTTCAAGACGGATCTGCCTCCTTGCTACGACGGCACTCCCGACCCTGCGGAGTTTCTGCAGCTCTACGAGCTGAGCATCGAGGCGACGAACGGCGACGAAATGGTCATGGCGAACTAGTTTCTCATGGCTCTCAAGGACGGCGCCCGCTCATGGCTCCTAAACCTGCCCCAGGCTCGATTTCCTCCTGGGAGGAGATGTGCAGCCACTTCATCGCCAACTTCCAGGGCACTTGCGACCGCCCCCCGGTCGTGGGTGACCTGCGCCGCGTCAAGCAACAACCGGGAGAAACCCTGCAGAAATACATCCAGCGCTTCAACAGTGCACGTATCAAGATCCCCAAGGTGACGGACGAGGCCATCATCTCAGCATTTTCCGACGGCGTCCGCCGCATCAAGATGAAGGAGGAGTTCGCCATCCATGAGGAGCTATGCATGACCTTGGAGCTGTTCAACATAGCAACCAAGTGTGCAAGGGCTGAGGAGGGGTGTCTCTCCCTCCTCGAGCTCCCCGCTGCGGATCCAGAGGAGAAGAAGGCCAAGTTCAAGGAAGTGAAGCGCAAAGGGGTGGCCGTGCTCGCAGCAGAACCGGACACCAAGCGCGGCCGAGATCTTCCCGAGTCGTCCAAGGGCAGCCGTACGTTCTGCACCTTCCACAACGTGCGCACGCACAACACCAACGATTGTCAAGAGCTCAGGGCCATTCGAGATGGACGCTTCGGTCGACGCCCCGAGCGCAACGACCGGGGCTAAGGCCGAGAAGGTGGACGAGGTGGAGGACGTTGGGACGACCATGGGCCCCGCCAGGAGTGGCGCGACCAGCCTCGCGAGGATCGTTGACAGAACCAGCCTCGTGAGGGCGCCTGGAGGGACCAGCCTCGTGAGGATCGTCCTCAGGGCAACCCTGGTCTCCCTCCGCTGCCGCCGCCAAGAAGGAATGACGACCATCAACAGGACGAAGGGGCTGGGGGCTTCCAGGAACCCCGTGCCATCGCCTGCATCTTGGGTAGCGCTCAGGCCCCAGCCTCCCAATGCATCTTCTAGCAGTTCTCCCGCGAAGTAAATGCAGCCCTCCCCAAGCTCGAGCTACTTGCCCGCTCAGCTGGTCCAAGTACGCCATCACCTTTAGCTTGGCGGACCAGCTCAATTGCGCGGCAACCGCTGGCGTCCTCCCGATACTCTGCTCACCCATCATCAGCAATGTCCAAGTCACCAAGACCCTCATCGATGGCGGTGCAGGACTCGGTGTCCTGTTCGTCGAAACATTTGACAACCTTCAAGTGCCATACGATCAGCTCCATCCCACCAAGCCTTTCTCAGGTGTGACAGACGGCTCCACCACCCCGATAGGGCAAGTCCGCCTCCCTGTCACCTTCGGTCAGCGCGACAACTACCACACCGAGCTCATCAACTTCGACGTCGCCCACATCCGCATGTTGTACAATGCCATCCTCGGGTACCCAGCACTGGCCAAATTCATGGCAGTCGCCCACCATGGCTACAACGTCCTCAAGATGCCGGGAAGCGGCAAAATCATCACAGTCCCCTGCAAAGAAAGAGACGCGGTGTGCTCCCTTGGTTGCTTTCCATGCATAATTTATCTATGGTTATCACCTGCTTGATTGTCACCCACCACGGGAGCCGCGTGCTGATTGTCTTTCTTCAGGATCCTTCGCATAAGAAGGCTAATCACGGCGTCTATGCTCGGGCCCGTCCCTGCAGCATCGATAAATCCAAGGGCAGAGCTCTGTCTGGCGGGCCGACCCTATTCACGTCACCTCCTGGGGTCATTGGTGCTTGGCCTTCTCATGCGATAGCCTCAGGAAATCCACTCGACGCGGGTTGTCTAACCATCTCGCAGGAATGCCGCAGCCATCAAGAACCAAGACCAGGCGCAACCTGCCTTGAGGTAGGGCCTTGTGAGTCCCGTGCTGGCTCGCGAGTGCCCAGATACACCTTGTCTAGCCCTGCCATGCAAGCCACGTGTTAGGGCAGGGTTGTACACGCTCCGGGGGCTCTCCGTAGTAGGGAGTCTCCTTCCACGTACCAGTGGAAGCACCATGCTCCGTGCTGGTTGTCGACACTACCGAGGAGCGGCTATGCCCGTGCAAGTGCGGAAGCGCCATGGTCCGTCCTGGTGATAAACAACTGAGGGTGGCCTCACGGCCGTATCAACCTCAGGGGAGCTCTGAGCTCGGTGTTCGGCCTCATTGCAACACCTCCCCTTGGGAGAGTCACGCGAGGGGGCTGGGCACTGGGGCTGCGCTCAGGTCACGCCCAAGCATACACCACCCTGCCAGGTCCCTCGGACCTGGTCATCGCACGCCCTCCCAAGTGGAGCCAAGGTACCCCAAGCGGAGCCACGGCACGAAGGTCATTTGAACGTCAAGGGGGACTCCTGAGCATCGCGACTCAGGAGCCTAACTGACCACGTAGCCCCTACTCCTTGGTCCGTCCTGGTGATCCAGTTGGCCCAATGGCGGCTGAGGTATGCGCGAGATCGGGCCCTACCGACGTAGAACACTAGACCTACTCCCAGATCTCCTTTTTATAAGTTGTTTGCGCGTCAAGGGGGACTCCTGAGCATCGCGACTCAGGAGACTAACTGATCACGTAGCCTCTCACTCCTTGGTCCATCCTGGTGATCCGGTCGGCCCAATGGCGGCTGAGGTATGCGCGGGGATGGGCCCTGCCGACGTAGAACATAAAGCAAATAGAAAGGAAATCACAGAATCTCATAGCAAATATTACAGGACTGTCAGATTTCAGGTTCCGGCAAAACCCTTAAGGTTTGAACACTGGGTGCGCGCGAAGATCTCTCCCTCATCGATCACGCCCTCAAGCACTTCGCGATCTCAAAGGCTAGCTCGACGAACTCGCAACACAAGAGACACAAGATTTATACTGGTTCGGGCCACCGTTGTGGTGTAATACCCTACTCCAGTGCGGTGTGGCGGATTGCCTCTCGGGCTGAGGATGAACAGTACAAGGGGAAGAATAGCCTCCTGAGGCGAGGTGTTCTTATGCTTGGTTGGTGTGTGGCTAAGGATGGAATGGCTCGGCTCTAAGATGAGGTCGTTCTTCCTCCATTCCTTCCTTTCTTCCTTGCCCCCTTATGGTGGTGGCTAATCCTATTTATAGAGGCACTGGTCCTCTCCCTAAATATTGAGCGGGAAGGGATCCAACAACGGCCAATTTGAAAGGGGACAGCTAGTACAAGTTATCCTGACAAAAGCAGTCTTCGCCTATCAAAGGCTCTGGTGGTGATGCCGCCTTGGGCTCCACGATGACCTCCGTCCTGCTGTCCTGCTGGTCTTGGTCTTGTTGCACCGATATGGAACCCTTTGCTTGATGCCTCGGTACTCTTCGTCTGCGCTTGCCTCCTTGACACCAAAGAGGAAACAAGGACACTGTGAGCGCTGGCGCCCGCCTGGCACCCGCTTGGTCTCCATCGTCATGGCTCACGTCATTGGAACCTCGCGACGTTTTCCTGGCCTTGATCTCTCCACCCCTTGTGAGCCAGCCTAGTGAGGCCGCTCCTGAGGAGGTCTTGTATCGTCCGCCTCTCGAGGCTTGGCCCCTCGCGAGGGTCTTGAATGCTTGTTGGTGAAGATGGGCCGTACGGGGCCGCTTGCAGCACCACGCCATGGGCCGTAGGCAGGCAAGTCTGGGGACCCCCATTCCCAGAACACCGACAGTAGCCTCCGGGCCCAAGGTGCGCTCGGGGTTGGCTTCGAAGCGAAGCCAAGGGGCAAGTGTGGAGCGTTGCGGGCCCCAATAGCCTGTGGCCTTGGTCGACGCGTGGAGGTTGATTGGACGTGGGCGTCTCCACTTCCCCACGTTGCCTCCGCAACTGCCCAACTGTCAAAAGGCTGGCGTAGACAGCGCTTGCCTTCACTGCTTCTTTTCGCCTTGCTCCAGATCCCCTTTCCTGCTCCCTGCTTCCGAAACCTCCACATCTACTCCCATCCTTTCCCGCATCAGCGACCAATGGCGCCCTAGAGGGTCAAGCCCGCCTCGTCGCCGGCTTGGTACGAGCCAACCCTCGACGCGCCCAACATCTCGGAGAAGAACTTCGCCGCCATGTGCTTGCTGACGGTGGGTGAAAGCAACGAGAAGGGGAAGACCGGGCTCCGGGCCGGCTCTGACGTGCCGGAGCCCGAGGGAAGCACCTTCTTCCCCTTCTTTACGAGCAGCATCGTCGCGGGGCTGGTTCCCCCCTTTTCTGACTTCTTCTACGAGGTCCTTGACCACTATGGACTGCAGGCGCTGCATCTTCATCCCAACTCTATCCTTCTCTTGTCGATCTTCGCGCTACTACTGCGAGGCATACCTCGGCGTGATGCCGTCCGTGGCTCTGTTGCACCACTTCTTCTTCCTCTGCATCAACGATGGCCATACCTCCGGGTGTGCCAATTTCATCGCGTCCGGCAAGGCCAACTCAATCTCGAAGACTGTGAAGAAGGCCGACGCCTTCCGGAGCAAGTGGGCCATGATGGATGCCAAGTGCACCCACCCACGCTTGACGCTGCAGACTGAGATGCCCGAGTCCGACAAGGGGTGGTCTCGCGCGAAGCTCACTGATGAGCGGGCGATGTTGGTGCTGGAGCGGATGAACGCCGACTTGAAGCCGGGCAACGCAAAGGCGGCAAAGGTGACAGGGGCCATGCTTCTGAGGGAATTCCTGACGCTGCGCATAGCCCCACTCCAGGCGCATACGCGCCCCTTGTGGGAGCTTGGGAACGAAGAGGACAAGTTTCTCCTGAGCCCGAGAGCCTTGTCCGATGATGAGCTGGTTGTGGCTCTACACATCCTGGTCGGGGACGACCAGGAGTACCCGCTGAATGTCTTCACTCCCTTGTTCTGCCGCAAGGACGGGCGCTGGTCGTGGCCTCCAGGCCGACCTTTGACGGGTGTGGACTGGTGCCGCCGGCGCCCACCAAGGCCCCCACGGCGTCGACGTTGGTGGAGCTATCTTCTGGTGAGTCCCGCGGGGAGGAAGAGGAGGAGGAGGAAGACTCGGAGGTGACCCTTGAAGGGATGGGGGAGACCTCCCCCTTGAGCAAAGCTGACATCCTCTGCACCCTTCCTGACGACGACGAGGCTGGCGCCCGCCTGGAGAAGGGAGAGTCGCCCGTCATCCCGACGAGGGACCGATCGGCGTTGATCTCCCAGGATGCTGCTTCTGCTCCGACGCCGTCTGGAGCCGCTTTCGGCCCAGCTGCCACTCCTTCTTCTGCTTCCGGAGCTGGCATGCCCGCGCCTCGGGTTGCAAAGCTCTCCGGCTTCAAGCTCCCAAACCGGATGGACTATGTCACGGAGGATCAGTAAGTGTCCCCGTCTTGCCTTGTTCTTGTTGTTCATGCTTGTTTTCGACTATTTTTCCTTGTTGTGTAACCAGGCCGACGCCTGCGGCGATGATGAGGACATGACTACCTTGTATACGACCAAAAATATTGCATGCATGTATATTTGTGAGGTGATTTCTAATGCAAACTATGCAATAATTTATTTATGTCATCCAGGACAAAAATACTTCAACTTTTGTGCCATGTCTAATTGCAGGTGTATGGGACATTTGTACAATCCACATATGAAGATAAGGGAAAAAGAGAAGTTTAGGTGTTGTTCAAAAAGTCCTCTCACGTCACTTCTGGGCCAAGAGAAGAGAGAGTCCAAGTCTCTCACGTTCTAGATTCAGATTCAGACTGCACAGACATACCTGACTCAAAACACCAACAACTTTTTCATACGGACTCTGAATTGGGTGATTCTTTTTTGTTTGAAAGTAGATTTCGTGCTCTTTCCAACACAATTGGATTCACCTTCAAATTTGTCCGGAGCGTTGAGTTATGGACGAAACAATCTGATGTTGCAGCAGAATCTGAGTCAAACTACAAGCCCAAAGGTGTTGCATCACCTCCACTTGGGCCCATGATCCTTGTACGGCCTAGGGTTAGTTTTAGACTACCTTGGGACGCCCTCCCACCTCCTTGGCCGCCACCCCTTGCTCCTATATAAGTAGACCCATCTAGTAGCTTTTTCCTTGGAATTTGTTTAGTTAAAAGTTAGCCATTGCAACTTCGTGTACTTCGATTGTGTCCAACGACCAGACCAAGACGGCTTACGGATCCCCACCATTATCAATACTTCATATATATTCACTATATTCAGATTGCTTTATCATATTCTTGCCCGTTCTTCGATTGCTTGCAGGAATAGACCTTCGTGGTCAGGCTGATCGTGCTTCCAGCATCGTTAGTAACCTCAGGAGATTGGTTTAGCGATTGCTAAGGCGCAACGTCGTGCATGTTTGTAGTCGGATCGTCAAAGTCCTGTCCACCAAATCGATAGTTATCATCTCATCAAAAGATCGGGATACCCTCGCCTCTATCAAGTGGTATCAGTTTTTAGGTTGCTCGGTGAGAATTTCCAATTTTTCCTAGATTAGATTTATTTTCTTACCTACTGTCCAAGAAAAAGCCACAAAAAAAGTTACATCTATTCATCCTTTGTCCAAGCCAGTTTGAGCCTTTGCAATTTTCTTTTCATTGCTTGCATAGTTGAATTATCAGTTGCATCATCGTGTCGAGTTGGTGGTCTTAGTATCTAGTTCGTTTAGAGTTTCGAGTTCTGTTCACATTAGGCACGCCGCCGCTGCATCATTATCCCTTCCGATGTCCACCACCCATCCATCAATTTCCACCACGTGCTACCCATCGTTCATTATCACAATCATAGTTGAGGTCGTTCACATCTTCACTAGATCCAATCTGCATCTTATCTAGTTTGTCTTGGAAATAGGGAGGGAGAAAAAAGGCAGAGAACAAAAGTAAAAAAAAGTCAGAGAAAAAAGGAGAGGAAGAAAAAAAGTGTGAAAAAAGAGAAAAAAAAGGTAAAAAAAAGTCAGCGAAAAAAAGAGAGAAAGAAATAGAAAAAAGTGTGAGGAAAAAAGAGAGAAAAAAACAAAATTTGGATCTATCTAGACTCAATCTCGTAGTTGAATTCGGATTGGAATCTGTTTTGTGTACTGTTCAGTAAAACAGGCATAACTTGCTCATACGAAGTCCGTTTTGGCTCCGCAAGTACTCAAATGAAAGCTAGCGATGAGCCCCATCTAAATAGTTGTAAAAGTAAGTTCAATATTTGGTACCTCAAAATTGGCTTCTAAATAGGTCTTTTTGCTCTCTGAAGCTCACGAACACGGCTTATTCCAGTTTTTCACGTTAGTTTTTGAATTTTTTGACTCCTCATATCAACTTGGAATTGAGTGATTCCTTTTGCGTTTGAAATCTTGAGTCAGTATCATTCTTGAAAAAAATTAGCAAAAAATTGGCACAAACTTTTCTAGAGAAAAGTTAAAGAGAAAGTTGTTGATATATCCTGCTTGGTTGTTGTTTTACATCATTATCTTTACTGCTATTGTGATCTTCACTTATATCTTGTTGTCCAGAGCTGCTTCATATCCTTTATTGATGCTAGTTGTGCTACGACGTGACCTCATTAGTGTTCTGGGCTCGCATCTCTAGTTTGGTCTAGCCTAGGACCAGCACAGTAACGTCGTTGAGCGTTTATTCAACATTGCATCTCTGAATTGATTATTGCTAATCTTTTGCTACCATATATTTAAGCCTTCCAAAATCCACATATTTCTACACTATGTATATATACGTTCCCATAGCAATCGCTTTACTCAATCTTCGGAGTTATTTAACACCGATGGTTGCCTGTCACCACCTGCTGCTTGGTAAGAACTTGTAAGATATTGATATTTTGCTTTACTGTGAGCGCTTTACCACCACACCCTAGTAGTTCATAGGAACATTATTCTTGAATTTTGTTTCTTGTTTCTACTAATCATGACAGGTTCCGGAGATAGAAGTTCTTGGATGATGGACACATCTTCACCATCACGAGAGTTGGGACAACACACACAAGCACATGGTCAGGTTATATTTTTACCATCTTTTGAGGGTAGATTTAATCCTGCTATTTATGTAGCTTGGGAGCTTGAAGTAGAACAAGTTTTTAGTCACCATGACTTTTCTGAACTTGAGCGAGTACGAGCTGCCACCAGAGCATTTACTAGTTTTGCTTCTGTTTGGTGGGGTGTGCATTGTAAGAAAAACATTGATAATCAACCCACAACTTAAAAAGATTTGAAATATGTATTGAGACAAGAATTTTTCCCTTCTTACTATAGTCGTGAATTGCTTTCCAAATTTAAACAATTTAAACAAGGCAACAACATTGTTCATGCTTACTACCAAGAGTTCAAATCTTATATGCATCATTGTGACATAGAAGAATCTGAGGATGATACAATGAATAGATTTTTTGGTGGTTTGAACCATGATATTCAGGCAAGATTTCAGTATATTCCTCGTTGCATTACTGGTATATATTTTCGTTCTTGTACCTTTGAGAGACAGATATAGGAGGATGCATTGGGTGACTACAACAACTACTATTCCAGTTCATGCTCACCACCGCCGGTTGGTTCCTCCACCGTTGCACCTACTAGAGCAGCCCCACCTCGGATTGTGAGTGCGACATCATCTCAAGAGTATGGTACATTGTCAACGTCCGTACCTACATCAGCTACGTCTTTGCGACAAGGTAACAGTAAAGGTACTGATGATATAACTTCACATGAGAATGATGCATGCCTAGTTAACTTGAATGCATCATGTGTTGAGTTACCTCTTGATTTGAGCACACCACCTATTTTAGAGAATCTTGTTACTGTCATGAATGTGTTATGTGATCAAACAACTGAAATACCAATAATTTTGAGTGCAGCCATTGAATTAACTGTTGATGCAAAAGAACCAATGTTTAATCATTTTGATATGACCTCTAATCTTAATGATGATTCTGTGTCAAATGACTTATTGCATGTTTTCTTATTAAGCATGTTGTAGCATGTAACTTTGATGCAAGTAAGATTTATTCACCAATGTTGGGAAGGCTTAATGATGAACATTGCCAATCCTTTGATATGAATAAGAGCTTCACTTATATGTGCAAACTGAGTTGCAATATTTTCATGCCTTCTACTTCTTGTGATAATATTTCGGCTTCCGATTTTATGAACTATTAAAATTACTCATGTATACATGTGTCATTTGTGCAAAACCCAAGGGAAGTAAAAATGGATGACATATACATATACAACATGTACACCTTGTCTCTTTTGTTAGCCACATTTCAGATTAAGCAACACCGAGGACGGCTTTGTTTTCAAGAAGGGGAGGATGATGAGGACATGACTACCTTGGATACAACCAAAAATATTGCACGCATGTATATTTGTGAGGTGATTTATAATGCAAACTATGCAATAATTTATTTATGTCATCCAGGACAAAAATACTTCACAAACTTTTGTGCCATGTCTAATTGTAGGTGTATGGGACATTTGTACAATCCACATATGAAGATAAGGGAAAAAGAGAAGTTTAGGTGTTGTTCAAAAAGTCCTCTCGCATCACTTTTGGACCAAGAGAAGATAGAGTCCAAGTCTCTCACGTTCTGGATTCAGATTCGGACTACACAGACATACCTGACTCAAAACGCCAACAACTTTTTCATACGGACTCCGAATTGGGTGATTCTTTTTTTTTGAAAGTAGATTTCGTGCTCTTTCCAACACAATTGGATTCACCTTCAAATTCGTCCGAAGCGTTGAGTTATAGATGAAACAATCTGACGTTGGAGCAGAATCCGAGTTAAACTACAAGCCCAAAGGTGTTGCATCACCTCCACTTGGGCCCATGAGCCTTGTACGACCTAGGGTTAGTTTTAGGCTGCCTTGGGACGTCCTCCCACCTCCTTGGCCGCCACCCCTTGCTCCTCTATAAGTAGATCCATCTAGTAGCTTTTTCCTTGGAATTTGTTTAGTTAAAAGTTAGCCATTGCAACTTCGTGTACTTCGTTTGTGTCCAACGACCAGACCAAGACGGCTTACGGATCCCTACCATTATCAATACTTCATATATATTCGCAATATTCAGATTGCTTTATCATATTCTTGCTCGTTCTTCGATTTCTTGCAGGAATAGACCTTCGTGGTCAGGCTGACCGTGCTTCCGACATCGTCAGTAACCTCAGGAGATTGGTTTAGCGGTTGCTAAGGCGTAACGTCGTGCACGTTTGTAGTCGGATCGTCAAAGTCGTCTCCACCAAATCGATAGTTATCATCTCATCAAAAGATAGGGACACCCTCGCCTCTATCAGGCGAAGAGGATAAGGGAGGGCGAGGTGGTGCCGCTTGAGTCCAGGTCGCCTCCTGCGACCACACCCCTCTCCGTGAGCAAAGGTAGGGATAGTGCTCGTGCTTCTCCAGCCCGGTCATCCTCGTGAGGCTGGGTGGAGCATCCTCGGGAGGAGTCAGCCCCCGAAGCGCCGCTGACTCAGGAGGTGCCAGCGCCCGGCTCGGGTGCTGAGGTCCAAGAGGCTCAGGAGCTTCCTGCCTCCCAGGCCATGGTGACGACGACGCCTCTTCCTCCTTCTTCTGCCATGTTGCTGACCCCAGGTTCCTACACTTCTCCTGACGTCCTGGAGCGGGCCCTTTCTGAGATGGCCTGGATGCGAGAAGATCTCCAGAGCGCCGAACCCCTCTTGGCGGCTGGTCGCCTGGAGCTGGTCTCTAGTTGGCTCCATTCTGACGTGTCCGTTTGGGCGGCGCTGAGCCAGGTCGCGACGACCTATGAGGGGGAGAAGCGAGCCGCAGCTCAGGCAGCAGTTGCTCACGAGGAGGCGCTGAAGGACGCCGAGGCCACCCAAGGTCGCTGCCAGGTGCTGGAGGCTGAGCTGAAGATCCTGCGCGACGAGCGTGCCGAAGATGCCCGTGGCCGCAAGGCAGAGGAAGAGAGGATGAAGGCCCGGGAGGACGCCGTCAAGGGTCGCGACGCCGAGCTAGAGCAGCTGGCGCAGGCACAGGCCGCTGAGCCCGGCTAGCTAGAGGGGCTGGAGCAAAAGGTGCAGGCTGAGAAGGCTGAACTTGATGCCCAGGCAAGGGTTCTGGCCGAGGACCGCGCGGCCTTCGCGCTTCTGGAGAAGAGGTCTCGCGAGGCCCTAAAGTCACTCTATGAGAAGGGCTTGGAAAAGCCGTTGGCCACCAATGAGGACGGCCCTGCCCAGTTGCTTCCCTACTTGGTCGAGGCGCTTGAGGAAGTCGTGCGCGGCATCGGCCCCATGGCAGATGCTCGCGTTCTTTCTTCAACAGCGCGGACGCGCGTTTTCACCCACCTCCATCTTCGTTATCCCGTCGCCCGCCTTAACGAGCTGTTGGAGCCCATGGCTGATGAACACTACTTAGCCGCCGCCGCGGCCCTGAAAGGTCAGGTGGAAGCCCTGCTGGAGAAGTTCGACGCCTTCACCCCCGCGCCTTCGATCGGTGGTGCAGGTGAAGGCGACGCCACCCAGGAGGGGGCACCTCTTGCTGGTGTCGGCAGTATCGAGGGTGACTGGCTTGCGGCTCCTTTCATGTTAAAACTCCTGCAGCATGTAGCGTACCTCATGGAGGCGTTTAAACTTGTGTTTGATATTCGGAGAACAATATGTCTTGTAATATTTGCTTTGAGATTTTGTGATTTCCTTCCCATTTGCTTTACATTCTACGTCGGCAGAGCCCGACCCCGCGCATACCTCAGCCGCCGTTAGGCCGGCCGGATCACCAGTACGGTCCAAGGAGTGGGGGGATACGTGGTCAGTTAGGCTCCTGAGTCGCGATGATCGGGAGTCCCCCTTGACGCGCAAATAGCTTGTGGAAAGGAGATGCGATGGTAGGTCTTGTGTTCTACGTCGGCAGGGCCTGACCCCGCGCATACCTCAACCGCCAGTCCGACCGGATCACTAGGACGGGCCAAGGAGTGACAGGCTATGTGATCAGTTAGGCTCCTGAGTCGTGATGCTCAGGAGTCCCCCTTGATGTTTAAACGACCTTCATACCTTAGCTCCGCTTGGGAGGGCGCGCGACGACCAGGTCCGAGGGACCTTGCGGGGTGGCGTACGCTTGACGTGACCCGAGCGCAGCCTCCGTTGAGGGAGTCCTGGACTAAGGGGTCCTCGGGCGTCCGGCCTATTGGCCATGGGCCGGACTAATGGGTTGTGAAGATACGAAGACTGAAGACTACTTCCGTGTCCGGATGGGACTCTCCTTGGCGTGGAAGGCAAGCTTGGCGACCGGATATGTAGATTCCCTTCTTTGTAACCAACCTTGTGTAACCCTAGATCCTTCCGGTGTCTATATAAACCGGAGGACTTAGTTCGGATAGGGAATATTCATTATCATAGCCATACAAGCTGGACCTCTAGGGTTTAGCCATTATGATCTCGAGGTAGATCAACTCCTGTAATACTCATACTCATCAATATCAATCAAGCAGGACGTAGGGTATTACCTCCATAGAGAGGGCCCGAACCTGGGTAAACATCGTGTCCCTTGTCTCCTGTTACCATCGACCTTAGACGCACGGTTCGGGACCCCCTACCCGAGATCCGCCGGTTTTGACACCGACATTGGTGCTTTCATTGAGAGTTCCACTGTGCCGTCAACGAAAAGTTTGATGGCCACTTCAATCGTTGATAGCGACGATGTCCAAGGAAAAACTTTCCTCCCCGGACAGATCTTCATGTTCGGCGGCTTCGCACTACGGGCCAACTCGTGTGGCCACCTAGAGCAGATCGATAGCGACGCCCCTGGCCATCAGGTCAGATTTGGGAGCTTGAACTACGTTGCACACATCCATGGAGACTTGATCTTCGCTAGATTCTAGACCGCGGCTGCCACCCCTGGTCACCCCGATGATCATGACGTAAATCTGTGATCAGACTGCATCCAGGAGATCGCCCCTGTAACCGCTCTGGCCTTAGAGCCGGAGCAGATTGCGCCATCCGAAGACGGGAGGACCAACCCCACCACGGAGGCCACAGATTCCACGACGTTGGAGCCGCACATAGACTTAACCTCTCACGACGTCTTTGTCACCGGAACTCTGGACTCATCTCCGGCCGTAAGTTCAGAACCACATGAGCCCGCGGACGCCGAACTTGATCGTTTATCGATCTTCGAGTTTAGCGTCGCAGATATCTTCCAGCACTCACCTTTGGGCGATGTGCTAAATGCTACCTCTTTTAGCACTGCGTAGTTTTCCCCGAAGAGGAAGGGATAATGCAGTAAAGTAGCGTAAGTATTTCCCTCAGTTTTTGAGAACCAAGGTATCAATGCAGTAGGAGGCTACGCGCGAGTCCCTCGCACCTGCACAAAACAAATAAATCCTCGCAACCAACGCAAATAGGGGTTGTCAATCCCTATAGGGCCACTTACGAGAGTGAGATCTGATAGATATGATAAGATAATATTTTTATATTTTTATGATAAAGATGCAAAGTAAAATAAAGGCAAAGTAAATAGCAAAGTAAATAACTAAGTAGTAGGAGATTGATATGATAAAGATAGACCCGGGGGCCATAGGTTTAACTAGTGGCTTCTCTCGAGAGCATAAGTATTCTATGGTGGGTGAACAAATTACTATTGAGCAATTGACAGAATTGAGCATAGTTATGAGAATATCTAGGCATGATCATGTATATAGGCATCACGTCTGAGACAAGTAGACCGACTCCTGCCTGCATCTACTACTATTACTCCACTCATCGACCGCTATCCAGCATGCATCTAGAGTATTAAGTTAAAAACAGAGTAACGCCTTAAGCAAGATGACATGATGTAGAGGGATAGACTCATGCAATATGAAGAAAACCCCATCTTGTTATCCTCGATGGCAACAATACAATACGTGCCTTGCTGCCCTTACTGTCACCGGGAAAGGACACCGCAAGATTGAACCCAAAGCTAAGCACTTCTCCCATTGCAAGAAAAATCAATCTAGTAGGCCAAACCAAACTGATAATTCGAAGAGACTTGCAAAGATAACCAATCATACATAAAATAATTCAGAGAAGATTCAAATATTATTCATAGATAGACTTGATCATAAACCCACAATTCATCGGTGTCAACAAACACACCGCAAAAAGAAGATTACATCGAATAGATCTCCACAAGAGAGGGGGAGAACATTGTATTGAGATCCAAAAAGAGAGAAGAAGCCATCTAGCTACTAACTATGGACCCGTAGGTCTGAAGTACACTACTCACACTTCATCGGAGGGGCTATGGTGTTGATGTAGAAGCCCTACGTAATTGATTCCCCCTCCGGCGGAGCTCCGGAACAGGCCCCAAGATGGGATCTCGTGGATACAAAAAGTTACGGCGGTGGAATTAGGGTTTTGGCTCATGTTCTTATCATTTGGGGGTACGTCGGTGGAGCAACAGGGGGCTCACGAGGGTGGAGGGCGCGCCTGGGGGGCAGGCGCGCCCCCCTACCTCGTGGCCTCCTATTAGTTGGCTTGACGTAGGGTCCAAGTCTCCTGAGTTGTATTCGATGAGAAAATCACGTTCCCGAAGGTTTCATTCCGTTTGGACTCCGTTTGATATTCCTTTTCTTCAAAACCCTAAAACAGGCAAAAAACAGCAATTCTGGGCTGGGCCTCCGGTTAATAGGTTAGTCCCAAAAATAATATAAAAGTGGATAATAAAGCCAAATAATGTCAAAAACAGTAGATAATATAGCATGGAGCAATCAAAAATTATAGATACGTTGGAGACGTATCAAGCATCCCCAAGCTTAATTCCTGCTCGTCCTCGAGTAGGTAAATGATAAAAATAGAATTTTTGATGCGGAGTGCTACTTGGGATAATTTTAATATAATTCTTCTTAATTGTGGTATGAATATTCAGATCCGAAAGATTCAAGACAAAAGTTCATATTGGCATAAAAATGATAATACTTCAAGCATACTAACTAAGCAATTCTGTCTTCTCAAAATAACATGGCCAAAGAAAGTTCATCCTTACAAAATCATATGGTTTAGTCATGTTTCATTTTCGTCACACAAGAATGCTATCATCATGCACAACGCCGATGACAAGCCAAGCAATTGTTTCATACTTTAGTAATCTCAAACCTATAAACTTTCACGCAATATATAAGCGCGAGCCATGGACATAGCACTATAGGTGGAATAGAATATAATGAAGGGGGTTATGTGGAGAAGACAAAAAAAAGGAGAAAGTCTCACATCAACGAGGCTAATCAATGGGCTATGGAGATGCCCACCGGTTGATGTTGATGCAAGGAGTCGGGATTGCCATGCAACGGATGCACTAGAGCTATAAATGTATGAAAGCTCAACAAAAGAAACTAGTGGGTGTGCATCCAACTTGCTTGTTCACGAAGACCTAGGGCACTTGAGGAGGCCCATTGTTGGAATATACAAGCCAAGTTCTATAACGAAAAAATTCCCACTAGTATATGAAAGTGATAACATGAGAGACTCTCTACTATGAAGATCATGGTGCTACTTTGAAGCACAAGTGTCGCAAAGGATAGTAACATTGTCAGTTCTCTCTTTTTCTCTCATTTTTTGGCCTTTTCTCTCTTCTTTTTTATGGCCTTTCTCTTCTTTTGGGGCCTTTTCTTTTTTATGGCCTTTCCTCTTTTTTTATATTCCTCACTTGGGACAATGCTCTAGAAAATGATGATCATCACACTTCTATTTATTTACAACTCAATGATTACAACTCAATACTAGAACAAAGATGAATCTATATGAATGCCTCCGGCGGTGTACCGGGATATGCAATGAACCAAGAGTGACATGTATGAAAGAATTATGAACGGTGGCTTTGCCACAAATACTATGTCAACTACATGACCATGCTAAGCAATATGATAATGATGAATGCGTCATGATGAACGGGATGAGGGAAAGTTGCATGGCAATATATCTCGGAATGGCTATGGAAATGCCATAATAGGTAGGTATGGTGGCTGTTTTGAGGAAGATATAAGGAGGTTTATGTGTGAAAGGTTGTATCATATCACGGGGTTTGGATGCACCGGCGAAGTTTGCACCAACTCTCAATGTGAGAAAGGGCAATGCACGGTACCGAAGAGGTTAGCAAGGATCGAAGGGTGAGATTGCGTATAATCCATGGACTCAACATTAGTCATAAAGAACTCACATACTTATTGCAAAAATCTACAAGTCATCAAAAACCTCGGTACTACGCGCATGCTCCTAGGGGGATAGATTGGTAGGAAAAGACCATCGCTCGTCCCGGACCGCCACTCATAAGGAAGACAATCAAATAACACCTCATGTTTCAAATTTGTTGCATAACGTTTACCATACATGCATGCTACGGGACTTGCAAACCTCAACACAAGTATTTCTCAATTTCACAACTACTCCACTAGCATGACTTTGACATTAATGCCTCCATGTCTCAAAACAATCATCAAGCATCAAACTTCTCTTAGTATTCAACACACTCATAAGAAAGTTTTATTATTAATCTTGCGTACCAAGCATATTAGGATTTTAAGCAAATTACCATGCTATTAAGACTCTCAAAATAATCTAAGTGAAGCATGAGAGATCAATAGTTTCTATAAAACAAATCCGCCACCGTGCTCTAAAAGATATAAGTGAAGCACTAGAGCAAAATTATATAACTCAAAAGATATAAGCGAAGCACATAGAGTATTATAAATTCCAAATCATGTATGGCTCTCTCAAAAGGTGTGTACAGCAAGGATGATTGTGGTAAACTAACAAGCAAAGACTCAAATAATACAAGACGCTCCAAGTAAAACACATATCATGTGGCGAATAAAAATATAGCTCCAAGTAAAGTTACCGATAGAAGTACACGAAAGAGGGGATGCCTTCCGGGGAATCCCCAAGCTTTGGCTTTTAGGTGTACTTAGATTATCTTGGGGGTGCCATTGGAATACCCAAGCTTAGGCTCTTGCCACTCCTTGTTCCATAATCCATCAAATCTTTACCCAAAACTTGAAAACTTCACAACACAAAACTTAAAGTAGAAAATCTCAAGAGCTCCGTTAGCGAAAGAAAACAAAAGACCACTTCAAGGTACTTTAATGAACTCATTATTTATTTATATGGGTGTTATACCTACTGTATTCCAACTTCTCTATGGTTTATAAACTAATTTACTAGCCATAGATTCATCAAAATAAGCAAACAACACACGCAAAACAGACTCTGTCAAAAACAGAACAGTCTGTAGTAATCTGTAGCTAGCGCAAGATCTGGAACCCCAAAAATTCTAAAATAAATTTCTGGACGTGAGGAATTTATCTATTAATAATCTGCAAAAAAATTAACTAAATAGCACTTTCTAAATAAAAATGACAGCAGTTCTCATGAGCGCTAAAGTTTCTGTTTTTTACAGCAAGTTCAACAAGACTTTCCCCAAGTCTTCCCAACGGTTCTACTTGGCAAAAACACTAATTAAACACAAAAAACACAACCCAAACAGAGGCTAAATAATTTATTTATTACTAAGCAGGAGAAAAAATCAAGGAATAAAAATAAAATTGGGTTGCCTCCCAACAAGCGCTATCGTTTAACGCCCCTAGCTAGGCATAACAAGAAAGAATAGATCTAGGTATTGCCATCTTTGGTTGGCAATCCATAAGTGGAACTCATAATAGATTCATAAGGTAATTTAGTTTTGTTTCTAGGAAAGTGTTCCATGCCTTTCCTTAATGGAAATTGAAATCTAATATTTCCTTCCTTCATATCAATAATTGCACCAATCGTTCTAAGGAAAGGTCTACCAAGAATAATATGACATGAAGGATTGCAATCTATGTCAAGAACAATAAAATAAACGGGCACATAATTCCTATTTGCAACAATAAGAACATCATTAATTCTTCCCATAGGTTTATTAATAGTGGAATCCGCAAGGTGCAAGTTTAGAGAGCAATCATCAAAATCACGAAAACCTAACAAATCACACAAAGTCTTTGGAATCGTGGAAACACTAGCACCCAAATCACATAAAGCATAGAATTCGTGATATTTAATTTTAATTTTAATAGTTGGTTCCCACTCATCACAAAGTTTTCTAGGGATAGAAACTTCCAATTCAAGTTTTCTTCATAAGATTGCATCAAGGCATCAACGATATGTTTAGTAAACGCTTTATTTTTACTATAAGCATGAGGAGAATTTAGCACGGATTCCAACAAGGAAATACAATCAATCAAAGAGCAATTTTAATAGTTAAATTCCTTGAAATCCATAATAATGGGTTTAGCAACATCTAGAGTTTTAATTTCTTCAATCCCACTTTTATCAAATTTAGCATCAAGATCAAAAGATTCAGAATTCTTGGAACGCCTTCTAGGTAAAGGTGGATCATAATCAGTCCCATCATTATCAATATTCATATTGCAAAACAAAGATTTAATAGGGGACACATCAATAACTTTTAGATCTTCATCATTATTTTCATAGGAACTAGAAGAACACGCTTTTATAAAGGCATCTTTCTTAGCACGCATCCTAGCGGTTCTTTCTTTGCACTCGTCAATTGAAATTCTCATGGCTTTGAGAGACTCATTGATATCATGCTTAGGTGGAATAGATCTAAGTTTCAAAGAATCAACATCAAGAGCAATTCTATCAAGGTTCCTAGCCAAATCATCATTCTTAAGCAATTTTTCTACAATCATAGCATTAAAATTCTTTTGCGAAGTAATAAATTCTTTAATATTAGAATCAAAATCAGAGGGCGTATTATTATAATTTCCATAAGAATTGTTGTAGTAGTTACCATAATTATTAGAGGGATTACTAGGATAAGGCCTAGGATTGAAATTTCCTCTATACGCGTTATTACCAAAATTGTTCCTACCAACAAAATTCACATCCATAGATTCATTATTATTCTCAATCAAAGTAGACAAGGGCATATCATTAGGATCAGAAGAAACACTCTTATTAGCAAATAATTTCATAAGTTCATCCATCTTTCCACTTAAAACCTTAATTTCTTCTATCGCATGCACCTTTTTATTAGTAGATCTTTCAGTATGCCATTGAGAATAATTAACCATAATATTATCTAGGAGTTTAGTAGCTTCTCCTAATGTGATTTCCATAAAAGTGCCTCCCGCGGCCGAATCCAAAAGATCTCTAGAAGCAAAATTCAATCCGGCATAAAAATTTTGTATAATCATCCAAGTATTTAAACCATGAGTAGGGCAATTACATATCATTAATTTCATTCTCTCCCAAGCTTGTGCAACATGTTCATGATCAAGTTGCTTAAAGTTCATAATATCGTTTCTAAGAGAGATGATCTTAGTGGGAGGAAAATACTTAGAGATAAAAGCATCTTTGCACTTGTTCCATGAATCAATACTATTTTTAGGCAAAGACGAAAACCAAGCTTTAGTACGATCTCTAAGCGAAAAAGGAAATAGCTTCAATTTAACAATATCATTATCCACATCTTTCTTCTTTTGCATGTCACACAAATCAACGAAGCTATTTAGATGGGTAGCGGCATCTTCACTAGGAAGGCCGGAGAACGGATCTTTCATGACAAGATTCAGCAAAGCAGTATTAATTTCACAAGATTCAGCATCGGTAAGAGGAGCAATCGGAGTGCTAATAGAATCATTGTTGTTGGTATTGGTGAAGTCACACAATTTAGTATTATCTTGAGCCATTGCGACAAACAAGCAAACTAACACACAAGCAAACAAAAAGGCAAGCGGGCAAAAAGGGGCAAATAGAGAAAGAGAGGGAGGATAGAGAGAGAGGGTGAATAAAACGGCAAGGGTGAATTGGGGGGAGAGGAAAACGGGAGGCAAATGGCAAATAATCTAATGCGGGACATAAGGGTATGTGATGGGTACTTGGTATGTTGACTTTTGCATAGACCTCCCCGGCAATGACGCCAGAAATCCTTCTTGCTACCTCTTTTAGCACTGCGTTGGTTTTCCCCGAAGAGGAAGGGATGATGCAGCAAAGTAGTGTAAGTATTTCCCTCAGTTTTTGAGAACCAAGGTATCAATCCAGTAGGAGGCTACGCGTGAGTCCCTCGCACCTGCACAAAACAAATAAATCCTCGCAACCAACACAAATAGGGGTTGTCAATCCCTATAGGGCCACTTACGAGAGTGAGATCTGATAGATATGATAAGATAATATTTTTCGTATTTTTATGATAAAGATGCAAAGTAAAATAAAGGCAAAGTAAATAACTAAGTAGTAGGAGATTGATATGATAAAGATAGACCCGGGGGCCATAGGTTTCACTAGTGGCTTCTCTCGAGAGCATAAGTATTCTACGATGGGTGAACAAATTACTGTTGAGTAATTGACAGAATTGAGCATAGTTATGAGAATATCTAGGCATGATCATGTATATAGGCATCACGTCCGAGACAAGTAGACTGACTCCTGCCTGCATCTACTACTATTACTCCACTCATCGACCACTATCCGGCATGCATCTAGAGTATTAAGTTAAAAACAGAGTAACGCCTTAAGAAAGATGACATGATGTAGAGGGATAGACTCATGCAATATGAAGAAAACCGCATCTTGTTATCCTCGATGGCAACAATACAATACGTGCCTTGCTGCCCTTACTGTCACTGGGAAAGGACACCGCAAGATTGAACCCAAAGCTAAGCACTTCTCCCATTGCAAGAAAGATCAATCTAGTACGCCAAACCAAACTGATAATTTGAAGAGACTTGTAAATATAACCAATCATACATAAAAGAATTCAGAGAAGATTCAAATATTATTCATAGATAGACTTGATCATAAACCCACAATTCATCGGTCTCAACAAACACACCGCAAAAAGAAGATTGCATCGAATAGATCTCCACAAGAGAGGGGGAGAACATTGTATTGAGATCCAAAAAGAGAGAAGAAGCCATCTAGCTACTAACTATGGACCCGTAGGTCTGAAGTACACTACTCACACTTCATTGGAGAATTTTGCTTCCCACCCACCACCCACTCCATAGCCACGGTCGAGGATTCGACCGACACACTTGGTTACGACTCCGACGACATCGACGGTATGGACGACAATGCCAGAGAAGAAGAGGCCGAGAACCCACTGTTCACCGGACGCTGGAGGACCAGTTCCTCGTATGATGTATACACGGTGGATGCACCAAAGGAGAACAGTGGCGATGGCAAGGAAGATCCAGCTGAGGATAAACCTTCCGAAATACAATCCAAGCGTCGACGTCAGCGGCGCCGCTCTAAGTCACACGGCAGCAAATACAGCAACACCGGCACAGGAGAAGATAACACTCTGGAAGGTGCCAAAGACAATGAAGACCCCGTTGAAACAGCTAATGAACAAGATGAATGGGAAGATGGGCAGGCTAGCCCTGGTAAGCAGGCCACGCATGAAGACTCAGAGGATGGAAGTTATCTTCTGCTCTATGAGGAGGAGGTGAGCCTCGGCATCGATGATTTCATCGTGCCTGAGGAACCTCTTGAGCGGGAGCGCTTTAAAAGCCAGCTAATCGCCACTGCAAGGAGCCTGAAAAAGAAGCAGCAGTAGCTTCAAGCTGACCAAGATCTGCTCAATGATAAATGGACCGATGTCCTAGCAGCTGAAGAATACGGCCTCAAGTGCCCAACCAAAAGCTACCCAAAGTGCAAATTGCTACCTCGGTTTGACGAGGAGGCGCTGGAATACATACCTCCATCGTACAATGCGGTTGATCGACCACCACGCTGTCAGGACAAAACGGCAACTCACGCCGAACACCAGCCAGCCCCGCCTCATCGCACAGGTAGAGGTAAATTAGCCCACGGTCATATATATTACCTCCGGCAAAACCTGCACAATAAAGCAGGACATACTAGATCAATCTATGGATCACGAGGACGTGCCTCGACACGCGACGACGGCCACCTGTTCGGATGTGGCAAACCTAGTCATGCGCGGTCTGAAAACCGTAGACGGACTCTATCAGAGCTACGTTGCGATACTGCCCGATATAGAGGTGCTGCACACCCTCATTGCTTCACTGATGAGGTCCTAGATCATGAATTCCCAGAAGGGTTCAAACTAGTGAATATAGAATCATACGATGGAACCATAGAACCCGTGGTGTGGATCGAAGACTTCATTCTCCACATTCATATGGCCCGTGGTGATGACCTCCATGCCATCAAATACATCCCTTTAAAACTCAAGGGGCCAGCTCAGCACTAGCTCAACAGTCTGCCTGCAAATTCTATTGGCAGTTGGGAGGACTTGGAACAGGCCTTCCTCGATAACTTCCAAGGTACATATGTTTGACCTCGGGACGCTGATGACTTAAGCCATATAGTTCAATAGCCCGTACAGTCCGCCAGGAAATTCTGGACTAGGTTCTTAAAAAAAAGAACCAAATCGTCGATTGTCTGGATGCCGAAGCCCTAGCAGCCTTCAAACACAGCATCCGCGACGAATGGCTCGCTCACCACCTCGGCCAAGAAAAGCCAAAATCCATGGCAGCCCTCACGGCACTCATGACCCGATTTTGCGCTGGCGAGGACAGTTGGTTGGCCCGTAGCAAAAACAATGCAAGTGATGCCGATACCCCTGAAGCTAAAACGAGCAAAGACAAGTCTTGACGCAACAGATACAAGCGTCGAAACAACAGTGATAACACCGAGGACACGGTAGTCAATGCCGGATTCAGGGGCTCTAAGTCCGGTCAGCAGAAGAAGCCGTTCCAAAAGAACAATTTAGGCCCATCCAGCTTGGACCGCATACTTGATCGTCCGTGCCAGATTCATGGCACCCCAGACAAACCACCCAATCATACAAATAGAGATTGTTGGGTTTTTAAACAGGCCGGCAAATTAAATGCCGAGAACAGGGAAAAGGGATCACAAAGCGAGGACGATGACGAAGAGCCCCAGCAACCGAACACAGGGGGACAGAAGAAGTTTCCCCCTCAGGTCAAAATGGTGAACATGATATATGCTACCCACATCCCCAAGAGGGAGAGAAAGCGTGCGCTCAGGGACGTCTACGCGATAGAGCCTATCGCCCCACAATTTAATCCATGGTCGTCATGCCCGGTCACCTTTGATTTCCGAGATCATCCGACCAGTATCTGTCATGGTGGCTCAGCTGCACTAGTCCTAGACCCAATAATTGATGGGTTCCACCTGACTCGCGTCCTTATGGACGGAGATAGCAGCCTTAATCTACTCTATCAGGATACAGTGCGAAAAATGAGCATTAATCCATCTCGGATCAAGCCCACCAGGACTACCTTCAAAGGAGTCATACCAGGTGTAGAGGCCCGTTGTATGGGCTCAATCACACTAGAGGTTGTCTTCGGATCTCCGGACAACTTCCGAAGCGAGGAGTTAATCTTCGATATCGTCCCCTTTCGCAGCGGCTATCACGCACTGCTCGGACGAACCGTGTTCGCTCGATTCAACGCAGTACCACACTATGCTTATCTCAAGCTCAAGATGCCCGGTCCACCCGGCGTCATAACAGTCAACGGAAATACGGAACGCTCCCTCCGTACAGAGGAGCACACAGCTGCCTTAGCAGCAGAAGTACACAGCGGCCTTCTCAAGCAGAACCTTAATCCGGCTGCCGAGCCCACGGACACCGTTAAGAGGGTCCGACCTAGTCTGCAGCAGGAGAGCTCAGCTCGTCAGGAGCTCGACTAGCAATCCGGCCTCCGTCGCAGTTCCGATCAAGTGGTGGCATTTTTGCCGCGCGTACATAACTACGCACTCAAAATCCCATGGGCATCGACGGAGGCATAGCTAGCTTGTGGTCCGTAGTACGGTTCAACCGACATCGGATACACACATACTTTCACGTTTACTTGTTTCATTTTCAGGTCTCAATCCCACAGGCACCATCTGGTGGTCTGGTCATCGGTCCTCTTGAAGGATAAACACACCAAGACGGCGAGAAACGCAGACATATGGAGGACTTTTAGGTGATTCCGTTAACGATAACTCTACCTGTTTTTCAGGACCCACATGCAGTTCTCCCTTGGTTTTGGCATGTCAAATAGCCTGTTGCTTATCGCACTACCTGTATCAATGTGCCTTGACGTATTAATTAAATTGCAATGAGAACAGTTTGCGGCTGGAGCTGTAGGACTCCAGCTTTTTACCTTCGTACCTTTTCTGTTTTCTTTTTTTTTCAGCTCCCCTGTGGATAATCATATCAGGTAGCACCTGTACACTTTGGTACGCTTGATGTTTGCCAGGGGCTTCATAGCACCCCACATTATGGCAACAAAAGTCCGAACACTTTTTATAAGTATAGTTCGGCACCCCGAATTTAGCATTATATGCATTGGCTCTGAATCATGTCTTTGGTCAATAGTTGGTTTGCCTGGCTCCTGTGCTTGCTACCTTACGTTCTGCTATATCGGCTAAGGTAGTAAAGGGAGAACTACTGCGATTGTGCCTTGGTTTATCCAAAGGATCACCTCAGTAGAGAAAGCCGAAAACAGACTGTCACGATGCGGCGAGAGCCGGTCAGCTGTTCGGAGGTTGCAAATCGTTGGATATTTCTTCCGCATTACGCGAAGGATTGGTACTTCCCGATCAGACGCTTATAGCACTCTAGTTTGGATACTAGGGGTTGCGCCCATGTTTTTATTGCCGCACTCCTATGGCTAAGTGAGGGTGTTACAGCCGCATAGTCTGTTTGCCTGGTTCGTTGTGCTAAACAACTCCTTCAAGGACCACCTAATTGGATCAAGATTGTTTAGATTCCATCCCGAACACCCTCGTACTACCTACGTGGGGGCAGAAGCCGAAGACTGTTTAACCCTCAGATTTCATACAACACGGACGCACAGGAAGTAAAAATTTAAAAACATAACAAGCATTATATTGCATAAACACTTTGCTTCATCATACAAGGCAGAGGGAGCTCGAATACATTCATTCAAAGATGGTGTCCTTCGTACAATGATCCGTAACAATGCGGGACCCCTCTAAGACATCGCCGAAGTATCGCTTAGGTGTGCGGTGCTCCTTGCCCTCCGGCGGCCCCCCGGTTGCTAACTTGACAGCGTCCAGCTTCGCCCACTAGACCTTGGAATAAGAGAAGGCCAGACGCGCGCCCTCGATGCAGACGAACCGCTTGATGACATCCAGCCGAGGACAAGCATCCACCAGCTTCTTCATGAGGCCGAAGTAGCTGCTGGGAATAGCTTTGGCTGGCCACAGCCGGATTATCATATCCTTCATGGCCAGTTCGACCACCCTGTGCAGCTCGACCAGCTGTCTCAGCTGACCGCTGAAGGACACCGGATGTTCTGGCATGCAATATTGCGACTAGAACAGCTTCTCCGTGGAGATCCCTTCTTCGGCTCGAAAGAACTCCGCAGCGTCGGTCACACTGCATGGCAGATCGGCAAAGGCCCCTAGAGAACTCCGAATCCGGGTGAGTAAAAGAAATTTCCTCTTCAAACTCCTGCTTTGCATATTGAATGCCTTACCCGCCGCGATCTTCCGGGCCCCCTGGATCTCATGAAGGGCGGCATGGGCTTCAATCCGGGTCGCCTCCACACTCTTACGAGCCTTGGCGAGTTCGGCCTCTTGAGCCGACGCATTCTTCTCTAAGGTCTCGCACTTCCTCACCGCGTCCTGGAGCTCCTGTTGGACTTTGTTGACCCAGGCCTTGAGCCTCTTACGGGTGGCCTACTCCTTGACAGCCTTCCCCTCGGCTTCGACCAGGGCCGCTTTCAGGGCCTCGACCTCGGTCGTCGCCTCTGTTCACATCATGGTATTTCGGTCATTGCATATCATTTTTTTTCTTTTTCGAATCCATAACAGGTTATTACTTACCTTGTTTTTCCTGGAGCTGCCTCTTCACCAGGCCCAGCTCCTCCTCGGCCTCCGCTAGTTTCTGCTTCAGTCCGGAGACTTTGGCAATATGCGAGGCCGCGGCCAACGGCGACGCCTGCGCATACATTTCAGACAAGTTTAGTTAGTTTCCTGCAATAGGAGATTGATCCTCTGTCCGGTTTTTTCTTTCCGAACACCGGACAGTGTCTCAGGGGCTACTGTCTATATTGGGATTTTCTCCTTTTTTGCGCTACTTACCTCAAAACCTGTCAACAGGTTGTTGCAGTCTTTGATTAGTCCGCTCTTGGCGGACTGAACCCTTTCAATTACCGTGCCCATAAGGCCACGGTGCTCATCTACAATGGAAGCTCCTCGCAGCCCTTCCAGCAGATTATCCGGTGCCCCTGGTTGGACAGGGGTCACCGGGGGAACAGGCATCCCCCTTCTTCCGAAGGAGGTTGCGTGCCGGATTCCGGAGCAGCCTCGGTCTCCGGAATTGAGTCCGGCTGAGGGTCGAACTAAGTACGGCCCTCCCCGCCAGTCTCCATGGGGATTGATTCCCCTTGGTGTTTGGCAACGGGGATTTCGCCTTCTGGCGCCTCCTGAGCCTCTCCCCCGCCCGGAAAAGTCCTCCGGGATAGCACCTCCGCATCATCCTGGGCCTTGGGGAAGTGAGTGGCTGGCGGTGAGTCGCGGGCCACCGCCTTGGAATCCAGCGAGCCTCCTAGCGAGGATCGCGGGGAGCGGTTGTGGGCCGGACTACAATAACATAACTAATCATGTTAATACAATGAGGGGGAGACATTTTATGGGCGGGTATAAGTCTTAGCACTTACGATGCGGCCCGAGGCTTAGTGCAACGGCGTCTCTCTGGACTGTTGTCAACATCACATGCAGAGTTATCCGCGAGGGAGCCTTTCCCCTTCTTGGGCGCCTCCGCCTCCAGAATTGTGGAGGCCGCCCTCTTCTTCTTCCCCCCATCAGGGGGAGAGTCACTTTCCTCCTCCTCCTCATCCTCGTCGTCTTCCACCCATCCGAAGACAAGACCCCCTTGGCCTTTCATGTGGCCTTCTTCTCTGGTGCCTTATAAGGCGCCGGCTCCAGCATCTTCGCTAAACACGGGATGACTGGCTCTTTAGGCAAGGGAGCCGGACACCAGATCTGCTTCGCCCTCTTCAACCAGTACTGAAAAAGCAATGATAATAAAATCTTAGATATCGCCCTTGAAACAAACAAGTAGGGGATGTGTTGAAAATAACATACCTCGTTGGGGAGGTGATTTGTGTCATGACCATGGTCCGAATCTGTGGCCGGCGGTATCTTGTTTCCCTTGAAGAGCAACTTCCAGACATCTTCGTGAGTTGTTTCGAAGAGCCTCTCCTGGGTGTGGTGTTTTTTCGGGTTGAAATCCCATAGCGGGCGGCTTCGTCTCTGGCAGGGGAGGATCCGGCGCACCAGCATCACTTGGATTACGTCGACAAGCTTGATGTCCCTATCGATCATGCTTTGAATGCGCGTTTGCAGCGCAATCAGCTCATCTGACGAACACCAGTTCAGGCTCTTCTCGACCTAGGAGGTGAGTCGCACGGGAGCGCCGGAGTTGAATTCGGCAGCCACGACCCAGGTGGCATCACGGGGTTCGGTAATGTAGAAGCATTGTTTCTGCCATTCCTTGATAGACTCCACGAATATGCGCTTTGGCCAAGAGACGTTGGTGACCTTGCTCACCATGGCGCCCCCGCACTCTATGTGCTAGACATCCACCACCTTCGGCTTCACATTGAAGATTTTGAGCCATAGCCCAAAGTGGGGTTGGATGCGGAGGAAGGCCTCGCACACGACGATAAACACCGAGATATTGAGGAAGGAGTTCGGGGATAGGTCATGGAAGTCTATCCCATAGTAGAACATTATCCCACGGACGAAGGGGTGGAGTGGAAACCCTAGCCCGCGGAGGAAATGGGAGATGAATACTACCCTCTCATTGGGCTTCGGTGTGGGAATGATTTGACCCTGGGCTGGAAGACGGTGGGCGATTTCCTTCACCAGGTACCCGGCCGCCCAAAGCTCGGCGATGTCCTCCTCCATGACGGAGGAAGCCATCCACTTGCCTTGACCTCCAGATCCGGATGTGGTTGAGTGCTTTCTTGAGTGGGAACAAATGAGAACTTGAGCGCTAGAGATCAAGAGTGGAAAGGCAAAAGAAGAGAAAAGGCGTGGGAGAAGAAAGGGGAATCTTATCTCCTCATAAGGGCAACGAATATCGAACGCCTCCCCACTCGCCTTAAAATTCGCCTACCCTTGAGGGCTATGTAAACAGCACGGTTGGGTTACCCACACCCGTATTGATGAGAATCCTGTAATAAGGGGACACAATCTCTGCTTTGACAAGATGTGTCAATGGCAACCACGTCTCGAAACGCGGAGCGGCAGACGCGGTACGAAATTATGACCAGACGGACGTGATGTCATGTTGTAAAAAGTTGTCAGCGGATTGGACTCATGGATTATTGTATTCTCTCTACGGTTGCGTGTGGTGTGTGTTACAGGTCCGGACACGATCAATTTGTCTGAAGACTATTTTGGAGTTTGGGAGGAGGAACCCGCCTTGCAATGTCGAAGACAGAACTACGCGTCAGATATCTTGTCATTGAAGCCAGGTTCAGGGGCTACTGAGGGAGTCCTGGACTAAGGGGTCCTCGGGCGTCCGGCCTGTTGGCCATGGGCCGGACTAATGGGCTATGAAGATATGAAGACCGAAGACTACTCCCGTGTCCGGATGGGACTCTCCTTGGCGTGGAAGGCAAGCTTGGCGACCGGATATGTAGATTCCCTTCTTTGTAACTGACCTTGTGTAACCCTAGATCCTTTCGGTGTTTATATAAACCGGAGGACTTAGTTCGGATAGGGAATATTCATTATCATAGCCATACAAGATGGACCTCTAGGGTTTAGCCATTACGATCTCGAGGTAGATTAACTCTTGTAATACTCATACTCATCAATATCAATCAAGAAGGACATAGGGTATTACCTCCATAGAGAGGGCCCGAACCTGGGTAAACATCGTGTCCCTTGTCTCCTATTACCATCGACCTTAGACACATAGTTCGGGACCCCCTACCCGAGATCCACCGATTTTGACACCGACACCCGTGCCCAGCCCCCTCTCGCGGCTCTCCCGAGGGGAGGCATTGCGTTGAGGCCAGACACCGAGCCGGGAGGATCCCTGAGGTTGATACGGCCGTGAGGCCGTCCTCAGTTGTTTATCAGCAGGACGGACCATGGCGCTTGCGCACTTGCACGGGCATAGCTGCTCCTCGGTAGTGTCGACTGCCAGCGCGGAGCATGGTGCTTCCACTGGTTCGTGGGAGGGGACTCCCTACTGCGGAGAGCCCCCGGGGCGTGTACAGCCCCGCCCTGACACGTGGCTTGCACGACAGGGCTAGATGAGGTGTGTTTGGGCACTCGTGAGCCAGCGCAGGACTCACGAGGCCCTACCTCAAGGCGGGTTGTGTCTGGTCTTGATTCTTGTTTGTTGTGTTGGTCCTGCGAGGTGGTCAGACAACCTGCGCCAAACGAATCTCCTGAGGTTATCGTGTGAGAAAGCCAAGCACCAACGGCCCCAGGAGGTGATGTGAATGGGGCCGGACTGCCAGATAGAGCTCAGCCGTTGGATTTATCGACGCTGCAGGGACGGACCCGAGCACAGACGCTGTGCCTAACCCTCTCACGCGAAGGGTCCTGAAGAAAGACGACCGGCGCGCGGCTCCCGCGGTGGGTGACAATCAAGCTAGTGATAATCATAGATAGATTAAGCATGGAAGGCAAACTAGCTCAGGTAAATGCATGAACGATACGCGCCACTGGGTCCGGTCGGAGCGGCTTGGGGATGATGCAGCCTGAGGGGCGCCCCCAGCAAGGTAAACTGAAGACATAAAAAAGAAGGGATACATGCCACAGGGACGGACCCACGCGGCCTGGGAATAATGCAGCCCCCTGGGCGCTCCCAGCTAAATAAACTTGGAAAATGTCACCTGATTCCGTTGATGAAGGGGTGTTGAGGCAACTGAAGGTACGCGGCGAAGGGGTTGCTCCTCACGAGCCACCGGGGCCCGGAGCCTCGGGAGGCTCTGGGGGTCCAGGCAGTTCCTTGAGGACCGTCGCCATCTCTGCTAGGACTGCATGGTGCCTGGCCTCCTAACCCACCATGACGCTCCGCATGTTGTGCTGGAAGGCAACAACCACGCTCGGCAGGCCGAATGGCATGCGAACGTAGCTGTGAGGTGGACCTTCGCAACGCCCAACACGCGAAGGCCAGAAGCGCTCCTGAGATATGGCTCGGTTGATCCCTGGTAAGTCGATGCAGACGCGCAGCTCACCACCCTCACCTGGGTGGGGAGAAACGCCAGGTGGGCGGCGGACGCTGCATGTTCCTCTTGCCTCCAGAAGCTCCTGAGATACCTTGGTAATGAACTCCTGAGCGTCGGGCGCTCCTTGCCAAGTGTCCTCCTAAGGGAGACATGCCACGAAACACGCCTCCAAGTGGTGCCCGAGCGCCTCCCTCGTGACGTTGGCAAGGTCTGAGGCCCTCCAGAAGAGAGCCCCCAAGCCCTGCCCGAGGAGGGCGCCGGGCACGCCTTCCTATGCAACAGAGGGAGGCGCCCCAGGTGCGGGCGCTGATCCTGATGATGTACCACTTGCGACGCCGCCCTCCTAAGGTCCAGCACGGAGTAGCTGCTTCTTCTTCTTGGGGACGACCTCAGGAGGGTATCGAGTTGCATTGTTGCCGGCTCTTTGATTGACGCTGCTTGGAAGGCACGCTCGAGGGAGCACACCGCATCTCTTTCTTCGCAGGGGACTGTGATGATCCCGCCACTTCCTGGCATCTTGACGATGTTGTATCCGTGGTGCGTCACTGTCATGAACTTGGCCAGGGCTAGATACCGGAGGATGGCATTGTACGGCAGACGAATGTGGGCGACTTCGAAGTCGATGAGCTCGGTGCGGGCTAGATACCGCTTAGGTGACTGGGAGGCGGACCTGACCTATCAGCATGGTGGAGCCGCCGGTCACTCCTGAGAAAGGTTTGGTAGGCTAAAGCTGATCGTATGGCACTTGAAGGTTGTCGAATGTCTCGACTCACAGGACGTTGAGCCCTGCGCCACCGTCGATGAGGGTCTTGGTGACTTGCACGTTGCTGATGACGGGTGAACATAGCATTGGGAGAGCGTCAGCGGTGGCCGCGCACTTGAGCTGATCTGCTGAGCTGAAGGTAATACGTACTTGGACCACCTAAGCGGGCGTGTAGCCTCGAGCTTGGGAAGGATTGCGTTCACCTCATGAGCAAACTGCTTGAAGATACGCTGTGAGGCTGGAGCTTGAGCTCCTCCCAAGATGCAGGCGATAGCACGCGGTTCCTAGAAGCCCCCAGCCCCCTCGTCTTGGTGGTGGTCGTCGTTCCTTCTTGGTGGCGGCAGTGGAGGAAGCCTAGCATTGCCCTGAGGATGGTCCTCGCGAGGCTGATCCCTCCAAGCACCTTCGGGAGGCTGATCCTGCCAGCGGTCCTCACGAGGCCGGTCGCGCCACTCCTGGCGTGGGCCCTGGTCGTCCCAGCGTCCTCCGCCGCGTCCTTCTCCTCGGTCGTAGCCTTGGTCGTTGCGCTCAGAGCATCGACCGAAGCGTCCATCGCGCATGGCTCTGAGCTCTTGTCAATCGTTGGTGTTGTGGCTGTGTACGTTGTGGAAGGCGCAGAACGGTCGGCTGCTGAGGGAGTCCTGGATTAGGGGGTCTCCGGACAGCCGGACTATCTCCCTTGGCCGGACTGTTAGACTATGAAGATACAAGATTGAAGACTTTGTCTCGTGTCTGGATGGGACTCTACTTGGCGTGGAAGGCAAGCTAGGCAATACGTATATGGATATCTCCTCCTTTGTAACCGACCTTGTGTAACCCTAACCCTCTCCGGTGTCTATATAAACCGAAGGGTTTTAGTCCGTAGGACGACAACAATCCCAACATACAATCATACCATAGGCTAGCTTCTAGGGTTTAGCCTCTCTGATCTCGTGGTAGATCTACTCTTGTACTACCCATATCATCAATATTAATCAAGCAGGACGTAGGGTTTTACCTCCATCAAGAGGGCCCGAACTTGGGTAAAACTTCGTGTCCCCTGCCTCCTATTACCATCCGGCCTAGATGCATAGTTCGGGACCCCCTACCCGAGATCCACCAGTTTTGACACCGACATTAGTGCTTTCATTGAGAGTTCCGCTGTGCCGTCGCCATCAGAAAGGATGTCTCATCCCGTCTTTAAAGATGGCACTGTTGCTGAGGGAGCTTTGGCTATCAGCCAAACTCTCCGGCTGGGTGGTTTTCTTATGACCGCCTGTTCGGCTGCTGTGCTGACGATGACCTCTCGGGTCATCGAAAGCAATCTTCACGTCAACTCAGAACTCACCGAGCAGTTAGATCCAATGGAGCTATCTTCCCTGAATGAGCTCATGGATCGCATCGCCGCCCTGGGAGTCACTACAGACTATGATCAGATTGGGCCTAAACCCGATCTGAGAGAGATCAACTCTCCCCAGGTCACCCATCACGTTGCAGTGGTGGAGGAACAATGCGGCAACCCTTCATCTATCTTAAGGACTAGCTATGTCCGGATTCCCGATCCCTCCAAGCCGGATACCCGTGGAGGGGAGGACGTCACTCAAGGCCTGAACCTAGAATCAGGCAGCGGGCTAGATTTCTCGGAAAACATCCAAGAATCCAAACTTTCGAGTTCAGAAACTCCTTGGCCCCTGAGTCTCAGATTGGGCAAGGATTCGGATTCAATTCCACCCACCCACCCAAACATACGCGATCTATCCCAAATCAAGCAAGAGCCCGAAGAAACAGTACATCATTACTGGGCCAGATTCCTCCTGGTCATGAACAGGATAAAGGACTGCCGCGAGGAAGACGCAATTTCATTCTTCTGCAATAATTGCATGGACAAGGGAATCCTCAACGCCATAAGTCGCCATGAAATTACACGCTTTTCCGACTTGGTGTCCATAGTACGAAAGTACTATGCGATGGAAAGCGCCTGGAAAACCAAAATAAAATTTTGGGATAATCCGTCCCTGAATACAAACCCAGTCCGAAATAAAAGGGTGCATTATCACAATACACCTGGGTTAACTACCAAAAAGCAAAATCCCTCTACGGGGCAAGGAACCCTACTAGAGGGATGGCTCAACGGACCCTGCAAAATTCATAGTACAGCGGATGCAATACCAACGCACAGCCTTAGAGCATGTTGGATACTCCGTCAGGTGGCCAAAAGTGGTGAGGATCTACTCCTCCCAAAAACCACAGAGCACCATCCTGTGGACAACAATACGGTGTTAACGGTCTTTGATACCTTCGCGTCAAATAATAGATGCAAGCGAACACTCCGCAGCATGGCCGAAATCTGCCACATAGCAGAAATAAATCCTTGGAGTGACACGGCTATTACCTTCAATGCCAGTGACGAACCCAAATTCCGAACATCCCGAGCACCAGCCGCACTGGTCCTTAGTCCAATCATGGACGGCTTTTGACTCACCAAGGTACTCATGGACGGCGGCAGCGGATTAAACCTCATCTATGAGGAAACTCTTCAAAAGATGGAAATAGACTAGAGCCGCATTGAGCAAAGTAGCACAACCTTTAGAGGAATCATCCCCAGTCGGGAAGCATGTTGTGCTGGGAAAATCACACTAGATGTGGTATTCGGCACGCCAGATAATTATAGGTCCGAAGAAATTACATTCCAAGTGGCCCCGTTCAGCAGCGGATACCACGCTCTACTAGGGCGGGAGGCGTTTACAATCTTCCAAGCCATACCCCATTACGGGTACATGAAGCTCAAAATACCCGGGCCCAACGGAATCATCACTCTTGCTAGTGATCCGGACATAGCACTCCGCGCCGAAAATAAGACAGCCGCACTAGCCCTCTAGGCACTATCCGAAGCCCTAGCGGCCGAGGAACTAACTGCGCTGCGGTCCATGGTGAACAGGGACGATGTGATACTCGATAAAAGATCCAAGTCTGCCTCCTTTAAACCGGCGGACGAAATAGTTAAATTCCAAGTCCATCCAACGGACCCTACAAAAACAGCTTCCATCGGAGCACAATTAAACCCGGATGTCGACGCCGCACTGCGAGAGTTCCTGCGCGAGAACTGGGACATTTTTGCCTGGCACCCTTCAGACATGCCAGGAATCCCACGCAGGCTGGCTGAGCACAGCCTAAATATCCTAAAAGGATTGAAGCCAGTCAAGCAGGCTCTTCGACGTTTCTCCGAGCCTAAGAGACAAGCCATGGGAGAGGAACTAGCCAAGCTATTGGAGGCCGGGTTCATCAGAGATATAAAACATACGGACTGGCTAGCAAACCTGGTGATGGTACCAAAGAAGGACAAATCCTGGCGCTTGTGCGTCGATTTTAAGGACCTTAACAAGGCCTGCCCAAAGGATCCCTTCCCCCTCCCCCGCATCGATCAAATCATCGATGCTACCGCAGGACACGATTCATTGTGTTTCCTCGACACATACTCCGGCTACCATCAAATTAAAATGGCGGAGCCAGACCAAGCCGCAACGGCATTCATCACACCATACGGCCCATTCTGCTTCAACACAATGCCCTTTGGGCTCAAAAATGCCGGCGCAACATATCAGCGCATGATTCAGACATGTCTGGCAAACCAGATCGGCAAAACAGTGGAGGCATACGTGGATGACATGGTCGTTAAAACCAAGCATGTCAAAACTCTAGTAGACGACTTGAGGCTCACATTTGACAACCTCCGAACATATGACATCAAGCTCAATCCAGAAAAATGCGTTTTCGGCGTACCAGCCAGAAAGCTCCTGGGATTGATTGTCTCCAGTAGAGGTATTGAAGCTAATCCGGCCAAAATCCGAGCGTTGTCACAGTTGGCTACCCCAACAGACCTCAAACAAATACAAAAATTGACTGGATGCGTGGCGGCTCTAAGCCGCTTTATCTCCCGCTTGGGAGAAAAGGCATTACCCCTTTATCGCCTGCTCTGGCGCACCGAACACTTCGAGTGGACAGATGCCGCCTCGGCCGGACTCAATGAAATAAAAGCCATATTGGCAACAAACCCAGTCCTGGCCGCACCAAACATTGGCGAACCAATGCTATTATACATCGCGGCAACTCATCAAGTAGTAAGCGCAGTGCTCGTCGTCGAGCGAGAAGTGGATGGACACAAATTCCCCCTTCAAAAGCCGGTTTACTATGTGTCCACTGTCCTTACTCCATGCAAATCACGGTACCCGCATTATCAAAAGATAGCGTACGCGGTATTTATGGCATCCCGGAAGCTGCGACACTACTTTCAAGAGTGTTCGATAACGGTAGCCTCGGAAGTACCACTTAACGATATTAGAAACAACCGCAACGCGACAGGCCGGATTGCCAAATGGGCCATTGAGCTCCTCCCGTTCGACATAACTTACAAGCCATGGCGAGCTATTAAGTCGCAAGTTTTGGCTGACTTCGTCGCTGAGTGGACGAAAGCCGAACTCCCTAAAGAGTACGGCACATATTCAAACTGGATCATGCACTTCGACGGCTCAAAAATGCTGGCTGGTCTGGGGGCTGGCGTCGTTTTGACATCCCCAACAGGAGATACCGTTCAATACATACTATAGATAATGTATACGGACTCCAACAACGCAGCCGAATATGAGGCCCTTCTACATGGTCTCCGGATGGCAATTTCCATGGGCATTCCACACCTAGAGGTGCGCGGGGATTCGAACCTCGCGATATCCCAAATAAATGGAGATTTCGATGCCAAGGATTCAAAAATGGCAGCTTATCACAATGCCATCCTAAAAATGTCAGCTCGGTTCGAGGGGCTCAAATTTCACCATGTGGCTCGGGAAAACAACCAGGAGGCGGATATCCTCGCCCGCATCAGTGCAAAACGCGACGCGGTCCCTCCCAACATATTTCTGGAATGGCTCTCCAAGCCATCCGTAGCATGGGAAGGGGACACCGGTAACAACAGTCCGGACCCGGCCAAAATACCCGACACCGAACTCTCTGACACAATCGGAGGCTCCGCCACCGAAAGAACACATTCAGCCCATGAAATAATGGCCATTATTGCCCCATGGACAGAACCATTCCTGGCCTACCTAACTAGACAGGAACTTCCGGAGCACCAAAATGAGGCACGCTGCATAGTGCGGCGATCCAAGGCCTACAGGGTCCATGAGGGAGAATTGTACAAAAAAAGCGCTACTGGAGTCCTTCAAAGGTGCATCTCCGAAGAGGAAGGGCGGAACCTTTTGGCAGAGATTCACGCCGGACTCGACGGTCATCACGCCGCAGCCCGAGCTCTTGTAAGCAAGGCCTTCCGTACAGGATTCTATTGGCCAAAGGCCCGGGCAGATGCACAGGACTTGGTCCAATGTTGTGCCGGTTGCCAGCTCTTTGCAAATCAAAGCCACATGCCACCCACCGCCCTCCAAACAATCCCCATTACGTGGCCCTTCGCGGTCTGGGGGCTTGACATGGTTGGACCCCTTAAAGGGGGAACCCATAAGAAAAAAATACTTATTGGTCATGGTGGATAAATTCACCAAATGGATAGAGGCTAAACCGGTTAAAATAGCCGAATCCGGACCGGTGATAGATTTCATATCCGGGGTTGTACACCGTTACAGCGTCCCCCACAGCATCATCACTGATAACGGCCGACGAGGTAAAACTCTGGTGCAGCAAAATGGGCATCAAGTTCGATTATGCTTCAGTCTATCACCCACAAACCAACGGTCAAGTCGAACGAGCAAATGGTCTTATAATGAGCGGCATTAAACCCAGATTAGTGTGCTCCTTAACGGAGTCTGACACGCACTGGGTAGAGGAGCTCGACTCCGTACTCTGGGGGCTGCGGACCACGCCGAATCATAGTACCGGATATACACCATTTTTATGGTGTACGGCGTAGAGGCAGTCCTGCCCTGTGACATAATTCATGACTCACCTCGAGTGCGCATGTACGAAGAAAGAGAAGCCGAGCTCGATCGGCAAGATAGTCTGGACACCTTGGAGGAAGAGCGCGACATAGCCAAAGCTCGATCCGCATTTTACCAGCAACAGGCTCGCAGATACCAAAGCAGAGAAGTACGGGCCAAAAATTATAACGTTGGCGAACTAGTTCTACGACTGCCGGATAAGAAAAAGAACAAGCTCGAGCCTAAATGGGAAGGTCCCTTCATTATCGACCAAGTTCTGACCGGTGGAGCATAGCGACTGCGGATGCATCGACTAGTCGACTCGAGCCGAACCCATGGAACGCAGCCAGGCTTCGAAGATTCTACGCTTAGCACCGGACTCTATTTTAGTCCCCTTCCTTTGTCCATTTTCTGCATATGCATCATCTGTCTTGTTTCCCTTTCTTTCTTTTATTTCTCTAGGCTTTCAAGGGTCACCTTGTGCCTCACTCATACATTACAGATGCGCTAGCCGCACTCTTCATACCTGGGGGCTTCTTTCACAGAAGCTTTAATTATTTTCCTGGGCCTCACACCCAACACATGTGTTATACTTCAGCATGTACCTTTTTTCACCATTATATGCATCGATATGACTTAAGTTTTGGCCAAGCTGGGTTGCCTGGCTCTTGTATTTATGCCCTACGTTCCCGTTAATTCGGCTAGGGCATAAGGGGAGCACCTCTGTGATTGTTACCGTCGGGTCAGCCGGACGTGTACCTCAGACTGGGTGAAGCCGAAAGCTTGCGTTCTTAAGGGAATATTTAGTCGATGAACAAAAGATGACTTTTATTATTCATATCTGCCCCCAGATGATTTTTCTGCACTTCTTATCGCAGTCCGGACATGCACTTTAGGGCATGCTTACCCAGGGAAAGGAACCCTTAACTGAACTATTCTCCCTGGAAGATGTTTCTTACTACCCATGTAATATAACATAACTAGTTGGGCACTTGTCTGATAAAGCACTAATGACCCCTACGCCTGGTCTTCACGCATGCCCCGGTTCTTACATAACCGAGAGGGTATTCGGACACACTGCGGACTGTCGGGTCCCGAGGTTGACGCAAAAAGGTCCGCCACGACAAACGATCTACAATCCGGCTAGAAGGCATTATACATGTCACTTTAAAATTACATAGTCAATTTGACTGGTTGAATTCCTCTTCAATACCATCCAATAGGCTGTCTAGTCTACAGTCCTGTTGGGAATACTTTGCGGCCAATTCTACTTGGCCGTACACTAAGCTCACAGGGATCTCCTTCCCATCAGGCCCCACAGGTCCGACTTCGGCCATGTGGTTCGGGTCAGCCTTCGTGTACCATGTCTTCACCATTGCCCAGGCTTCCCTGGCGCCCTGACGGCAGGCCGATATCTTCCATAGCCGGAAGCACCGTCGTGCTCCCTTCAGCTTTTCTGCAAGTTCTCCAAGGCCTTCGGGTATGGAGACGGATGGCCACAAGGCCTGGGCGACGCCTTGCATCACCTGCCGAACTCGTTCGTGCAGCTGTGAGAGCTCGGGAAGGAGATCACCCGTTGAACCGGGCATCTCCTCGGCAGGACGACCTGTTAGCATACCTACAGACATAACTCTGTCAGCCAGCTTCCTCACCAAACTCTTTTTTCGTTCAAGCACTTACTAAATATGCCGTGTCGAAGCCGCCAATTCTCCTTAATAGAGTCTGACAGTTGGGCACGAACATCTTTTAGTTCCATGCCCAGCTTGGTGTTGGCATCTAAGAGATCATTCTTCTCCTGCCTCACCCTCGTAAGCACGCTCTCACCGGCCTTCAGCTGGCGTATGAGCTGTTGCTTATCCGGATTTACTCTAGCGTCATCTGCAATTTTATCGTCAGATCTGCATATATGCCGCATTCTAATATGATACTTATCATTCGAAGGATATGTTACTGGAGGGGGTCTATTTGGGCTCCCCTGCTGCGGCCAGTGCGGCCTGAAGTTGGGCTTTGCACTCTTCCAGCTCCTGGGACAGTTGAGTATTCTTTTCTGTAAGAACTTGCATAACAAATGATCCTTAAATCAGTTATCCTAACTGTTTCAAGTCTCAGGGGCTACTGATATATATAATCATCAAATTTTCTCACCCGTATGTCTTTTACATACTGCTCCATGGCTCTGGCTAGACCATTTTGAGCGGCACAGAGATGCGCATCTCCCGAGTTGAAGGCATCCAATGCCTCTTGGGAGAAACAAGCGTCACGAAGAAAAGTCCAACGACGCTTGTGGTTCATGGCACTTTCCACCTCGGAATGGGTGGCGGACAATTTATCCGCATCCTCTATCGGAGGAGCACCCGGCGCACGCCTTGTATTCATTCCCGCCTCCGAATCCGGCCTTGGAGCCTGGCTTGTGGAGGCGCGATTGGTAGCCTCTCCGGGTATAGTCCGGCGAGCGCTCTTTTTCTTGAAAAGAAGGCATGGGCGTTAATATGCCTCTGAGAATAATGTCTTGCAATAAAGACGGCGCGCTGTACCACTGCATCGGTGTCTCAATCCGGACTGCGGATCTTTTCAGCCTGCCTGGCCTCGCGGCCCCTTGTTGGCTAGTTGCCACAGGCTCGACCTTCTGCCCCGAGGACCTCCCCTGCAAAACACGGCTATTATACGACAATCAAAAGAATCAAGGACGGATCCCTTTTTGAACTACTAGGACTTCGGTCTCAGTCACCTGTGAGGCTGGAACTAGCCCAGAGTAATCAGCCGTAATGGCCACCAAAGCATTGTCATTACTCGCTTGGTAAAATACCCCATCGATCAGCTCCACAGATATGTCCGGATCCTCCTGGGAGGCCGGGTCAAGGGACCGTACAGGGTCCTCGGGTTGTGGAGGAGGGCTGTTTATCTCCTTTACAGCCTGGCGTAGCTCCTGCGAATGAAATCGCTAGAATGAATACTTAACTGGGAATACGAAATGGATGGGCGATAAAAAGTCTCCGCTTACCCAGCTCGGAGGATTGTACATAGAAAATCCGCCTTGCGGGTTGACACGAAGGAATTCCTCCTCTTCTCCCTTGTACAAAGTGGATAAGATCTTTATTAGATCAGCAGCGATCCTGGCCCTTTGCGGCCATGGCAGGTGGCGTCATCCTCCCCGTTGAAATCCCACATGGGGTGGCCTCTATACTGAAGCGGCTGCACCCCCCGCATGATGCATGTGGCCCTGACCTCGATCATGGTCAATCCAGATCGAGCTAAAAAACTTATCCGGCTCATCAGGTAAAGAATGTCCCTGTCATCTTCCTCCAGGGAGCTCCGTGGACGCCAGCTCCGGCGCTTCTTCAAAGGGGCGTTGTCAACTTAGGAAGGCCGATCTGAATAGGATCCGGGAGGGGGCGTCTTCTATATAAAACCATTCTAAAGGCCAGTCTTCGGACGTCTTCTTTGGGGTCCCGGACAGGTATCCGGTCCCGGCAATACGCCACACTTTGGCTCCGCCCACTTGATATATTGACCCCTTCTGAGAACGATGCACAAGGCAGAACATCTTCTTCCACAGAGCGAAATGAGCCTCACAGCCCAAAAACAACTCGCAAAGGGCTACGAATCCCGCGATATGCAGCACGAAGGCAGGCATAAGGTTGTGCAACTGGAGGCCGTAGAACTCCAGGAGCCCCCGGAGAAACGGATGAATTGGGAATCCGAGCCCTCTTACCAAATAAGGGACGAGGCATACCCGCTCTCCCTTGGAGGGATTGGGAAGGCTCTCCGCTTGCTCTCCGCCATTATAGGTGGCAATCCCGGCTCGAACCGGGACCAGGTACGCTGGGGGAAGAAATCCCTTGGACTGAAGCATCACTAATTTGCTGTGCGGGATGGAACATCTCTCCCAATCTCCAGTCTTGGAGCTAGGGGTGCGAGAGGAGGAGCTGCATCGACCGGCCATGATGGAATGGATCTTTGTCGGGTGCGCTCCGATGAAGGCTCGCCAAGGGAGGATGGTGTGATTTGGATCTAAATCCTCTTCTTTTTAAATAGGCGGATCATTCACACAGCTAGGGGGGTAAATGTGAAAACACCCTGGCTCTTCACATTCACTCGACATGTGGAAAGTGGCCATTATTGGGCGTAGAAGCCAAGGAGTACAAACATTCACAAGAAACCAGACATTATTTCGATAGGTACACATAATTTGGAGAGGAACCCGCCTTGCAATGTCGAAGACAATACTGCGCTCCGGACTCATCGTCATTGAAGCCTGGTTCGGGGGCTACTGAGGGAGTCCTGGATTAGGGGGTCTCCGGACAGCCGGACTATCTCCCTTGGCCGGACTGTTAGACTATGAAGATACAAGATTGAAGACTTCGTCTCATGTCCGGATGGGACTCTACTTGGCATGGAAGGCAAGCTAGGAAATACGTATATGGATATCTCCTCCTTTGTAACCGACCTTGTGTAACCCTAACCCTCTCCGGTGTCTATATAAACCGAAGGGTTTTAGTCCGTAGGACGACAACAATCCCAACATACAATCATACCATAGGCTAGCTTCTAGGGTTTAGCCTCTCTGATCTCGTGGTAGATCTACTCTTGTACTACCCATATCATCAATATTAATCAAGCAGGACATAGGGTTTTACCTCCATCAAGAGGGCCCGAACCTGGGTAAAACTTCGTGTCCCCTGCCTCCTGTTACCATCCGGCCTAGACGCATAGTTCGGTACCCCCTACCCGAGATCCGCCGGTTTTGACACCGACAGCTGCACTTTGATGACTTAGGCTGGTCCCTGCCGCGCTTCGTGTCTGGCTCTGCCGCAAGCACGGCGACTCCCTTGCGCTTCACGTCCTTGGCCTTGGATTTCTTCTACTCCGGGTCGGCAGCTGGGAGCTCGAGGAGGGAAAGGCGTCCTTCCTCGGCCCTTGCGCACTTGGTCGCCAGGTTGAACAGCTCCAAGGATGTGCATAGCTCCTCGTGGATGGCGAGCTCCTCCTTCATCTTGATGTCGCGGACGCCATCGGAGAACGCAGAGATGATGGCCTCGTCTGTCACCTTGGGGATCTTGAGACGAACGTTGTTGAAGCACTGGATGTACTTCTGTAGGGTCTCCCCTGGTTGTTGCTTGACGCGGCGCAGGTCACCCACGGCCAAGGGGCAGTCACGAGTGCCCTGGAAGTTGGTGACAAAACGGTCGCGCATCTCGTCCCACGAAGATATGGAGCCAAGAGGCAGGTTCAGGAGCCAGGAGCGTGCGCCATCCTTGAGAGCCATGGGGAACCAGTTCACCATGACTTTCTCATCGCCGCTCGCCGCCTCGATGCTCAGTTTGTAGAGCTGCAAGAACTCTGCGGGGTCGGGGGTGCCGTCGTAGCGCGGAGGTAGGTCTGGCTTGAACTTGCCTAGCCAGGCGACGCTACGCAACTCAGGGGTGAAGCCGCGGCAGCCGGCTGTGGTGTGAGGGATACGGATTGTCGTTCGATCATGGCGCATCCTACGGTGCACATGCGCGATCCGTGTGGCTGGGGTTCCGGCCAATCATAACGCAACACACAATAGGCTCAACGTGAAGGAAATATGCCCTAGAGGCAATAAGAAAGTTGTTATTTATATTTCCTTATATCATGATAAATGTTTATTATTCATGCTAGAATTGTATTAACTATAAACTTAGTACATGTGTGAATACATAGACAAACAGTGTCACTAGTATGCCTCTACTTGACTAGCTCATTGATCAAACATGGTTAAGTTTCCTAGCCATGGACAAAGAGTTGTCATTTGATAAATGGGATCACATCATTAGAGAATGATGTGATTGACTTGACCCATCCGTTAGCTTAGCACAATGATCGTTTAGTTTACTGCTATTGCTTTCTCCATAACTTATACATGTTCCTATGACTATGAGATCATGCAACTCCCGAATACCGAAGGAACACTTAGTGTGCTATCAAACGTCACAACGTAACTAGGTGACTATAAAGATGCTCTACAGGTGTCTCTGATGGTGTTTGTTGAGTTGGCATAGATCGAGATTCGGATTTGTCACTCTGAGTATCGGAGAGGTATCTCGGGGCCCTCTCGGTAATGCACATCACCATAAGCCTTGCAAGCAATGTGACTAATGAGTTAGTTACGGGATGATGCATTACGAAACGAGTAAATAGACTTGTCGGTAACAAGATTGAACTACGTATTGAGATACCGACGATCGAATATCGAGCAAGTGACATACCGATGACAAAGGGAACAACGTATGTTGTTATGCGGTTTGACCAATAAAGATCTCCGTAGAATATGTGGGAGCCAATATGAACATCGAGGTTCCGCTATTGGTTATTCACCGGAGATGTTTCTCAGTCATGTCTACATAGTTCTCGAACCCATAGGGTTCACATGCTTAACGTTCGATGACGATCGGTATTATGAGTTTATGTGTTTTGATGTACCGAAGGTAGTTCGGAGTCTCGGATATGATCACGGACATGACAAGGAGTCTCTAAATGGTCGAGACATAAAAATTGATATATTGGACGGCTATATTCGGACACCGAAAGTGTTCCGAGTGATTTCGGAGAAAATCGGAGTGTCGGAGGGTTACCGGAACCCCCCCCCCCTCGGGGGGGGGGGGGGGAAGTTGGGCCTTCATGGGCCATAGGGAAGAGGGGAGGCATCCCACAAAGGGCAGCCGCGCCCCCTCCCTATAGGGAGTCTGAACTGGACTAGGGAGGGGGGCACCCCCCCCTTTCCTTCTCCTTTTCATCTTCCTTCCTTCCTTCCCCTTCCCCTCCTAGTAGGACTACGAAAGGAGGAATCCTACTCCTACTAGGAGGAGGATTCCTCCTCCCTTGGCGCGCCACTAGGGTCGGCTGGCCTCCCCCCTTGCTCCTTTATATACGGGGGCAGGGGGCACCCTAGGACACACAAGTTGATTGCTTTTAGCCGTGTGCGGTGCCCCCCTCCACCATAATACACCCCGGTCATATCGTCGTAGTGCTTAGGCGAAGCCCTACGCCGGTAGCTTCATCATCACCGTCATTACGCCATCGTGCCGACGAAGCTCTCCCTTGACACTCAGCTGGATCGAGAGTTCATGGGACGTCACCAAGCCGAACGTGTGCAGATCACGGAGGTGCCATACTTTCGGTACTAGGATCGGTCGGATCGTGAAGACGTACGACTACATCAACCGCGTTGTCATAACGCTTCCTCTTACGGTCTACGAGGGTACGTGGACAACACTCCTCCCCTCTCGTTGCCATGCATCACCATGATAGATCTTGCGTGTGCGTAGGCAAATTTTTCTAATTACTACGTTCCCCAACAGTGGCATCAGAGCCAGGTCTATGCATAGATGTTATATGCACGAGTAGAACACAAAGGAGTTGTGGGCGTGGGTATATATACATATTGCTTGCCGTCACTAGTTGATTCTTGATTCGGCGGTATTGTTGGATGAAGCGGCCCAGACCGACATTACATGTACGCTTACGCGAGACTGGTTCTACCGACGTGCTTCGCACACAGGTGGTTGGTGGGTGTCAGTTTCTCCAACTTTAGTTGAATCAGATTGAATGAACAGGGTTCTTTCTGAAGATCAAAAAGCAATCACTATACTGCGTTGTGGTTTTTTGATGCGTAGGTAAGAACGGTTCTTGCTCAGCCCGTAGCAACCACGTAAAACTTGCAACAACAAAGTAGAGGATGTCTAACTTGTTTTTGCAGGGCATGTTGTGATGTGATATGGTCAAGACATGATGCTAAATTTTATTGTATGATATGATCATGTTTTGTAACACAATTATCGGCAACTGGCAGCAGCCATATGGTTGTCGCTTTATTGTATGAAAAGCAATCGCCATGTAATTGCTTTACTTTATGTCTAAGCGGTAGCGATAGTCGTAGAAGAAATAGTTGGCGAGACGACAACGATGCTTCGATGGATATCAAGGTGTCAAGCCGGTGACGATGGTGATCATGACGGTGCTTTGGAGATGGTGATCAAAGGCACAAGATGATGATGGCCATATCATATCACTTATATTGATTGCATGTGATGTTTATCCTTTATGCATCTTATTTTGCTTAGTTCGGCAGTAGCATTATAAGATGATCTCCCACTAAATTTCAAGGTATAAGTGCTCTCCCTGAGTATGCACCGTTGCTACAGTTCGTCGTGCCGAGACACCATGTGATGATCGGGTGTGATAAGCTCTACGTTCACATACAATGGGTGCAAGCCAGTTTTGCACACGCAGAATACTCGGGTTAAACTTGACGAGCCTAGCATATGCAGATATGGCCTCGGAACACTGAGACCGAAAGGTCGAGCATGAATCATATAGTAGATATGATCAACATAGTGATGTTCACCATTGAAAACTACTCCATCTCACGTGATGATCGGACATGGTTTAGTTGATATGGATCACATGGTCACTTAGATGATTAGAGAGATGTCTATCTAAGTGGGAGTTCTTAAGTAATTTGATTAATTGAACTTTAATTTATCATGAACTTAGTACCTGATAGTATTTTTCATGTCTATGTTGTTGTAGATAGATGGCCCGTGTTGTTGTTCCGTTGAATTTTAATGTGTTCCTAGAGAAAGCTAAGTTGAAAGATGATGGTAGCAACTACACGGACTGGGTCCGTAACTTGAGGATTATCCTCATTGCTGCACAGGAGAATTACGTCCTAGAAGCACCGCTAGGTGACAAACCCGCTGCAGGAGCAACACTAGATGTTGTGAACACCTGGCAGAGCAAAGCTGATGACTACTCGATAGTTCAGTGTGCCATGCTTTACGGCTTAGAACCGGGACTTCAATGACGTTTTGAACGTCATGGAGCATATGAGATGTTCCAGGAGTTGAAGTTAATATTTCAAGCAAATGCCCGGATTGAGAGATATGAAGTCTCTAATAAGTTCTATAGCTGCAAAATGGAGGAGAATAGTTCTGTCAGTGAACATATACTCAAAATGTCTGGGTACCACAACCAATTGACTCAGCTGGGAGTTAATCTTCCTGATGATAGTGTCATTGACAGAGTTCTTCAATCACTGCCACCAAGCTACAAGAGTTTCATGATGAACTATAATATGCAAGGGATGGATAATATTATTCCCGAGCTCTTCGCAATGTTAAAGGCCGCGGAGGTAGAAATCAAGAAGGAGCATCAAGTGTTGATGGTTAACAAGACCACTAGTTTCAAGAAAAAGGGTAAAGGGAAGAAGGGGAACTTCAAGAAGAAGAACATCAAGCCAGTTGCTTCTCAAGTGAAGAAACCCAAGTCTGGACCTAAGACTGAAACTGAGTGCTTCTACTGCAAAGGGACTGGTCACTGGAAGCGGAACTACCCCAAGTATTTGGCGGAGAAGAAGGATGGAAAAGTGAAAGGTATGTTTGATATACATGTTATGGATGTGTACCTTACTAATGCTCGCAGTAGTGCCTGGGTATTTGATACTGGTTCAGTTGCTAACATTTGCAACTCGAAACAGGGGCTACGGATTAAGCGAATATTGGCTAAGGACGAAGTGACGATGCGCGTGGGAAATGGTTCCAAAGTCGATGTGATCGTCGTCGGCATGCTACCTCTACATCTACCTTCGGGATTAGTTTTAGACCTAAATAATTGTTGGTGCCAGCGTTGAGCATGAACATTATATCTGGATCTTGTTTGATGCGAGACGGTTATTCATTTAAATTAGAGAATAATGATTGTTCTATTTATATGAGTAATATCTTTTATGGTCATGCACCCTTGATGAGTGGTCTATTTTTACTAAATCTTGATAGTAGTAATACACATGTTCATAGTATTGAAGCCAAAAGATGCAGGGTTGATAATGATAGTGCAACTTATTTTGGGCACTGTCGTTTGGGTCATATTGGTGTAAAGTGCATGAAGAAACTCCATTCTGGCGGACTTCTGGAATCACTTGATTATGAATCACTTGGTACATGCAAACCATGCCTCATGGGCAAGATAACTAAAACTCCGTTCTCCAGAACAATGGAGCGAGCAACAGAGTTATTGGAAATCATACATACTGATGTATGTGGTCCAATGAACATTGAGGCTCATGGAGGATATCGTTATTTTCTCACCTTCACAGATGATTTGAGCAGATATGGGTATATCTACTTAATGAAACATAAGGCTGAAACATTTGAAAAGTTCAAAGAATTTCAGAGTGAAGTGGAAAATCATCGTAACAAGAAAATAAAGTTTCTATGATCTGATCGTGGCGGAGAATATTTGAGTTACGAGTTTGGTCTTCATTTGAAACAATGCGGAATAGTTTCGCAACTCACTCCACCCAGAACACCACAGCGTAATGGTGTGTCCGAACATTGTAATCTTACTTTACTAGATATGGTGCGATCTATGATGTCTCTTACTGATTTACCGCTATCGTTTTGGGGTTATGCTTTAGAGACGGCTGCATTCACGTTAAATAGGGCACCATCTAAATCCGTTGAGACGACACCTTATGAACTATGGTTTGGCAAGAAACCCAAGTTGTCGTTTCTTAAAGTTCGGGGCTGCGATGCTTATGTGAAAAAGCTTCAACCTGATAAGCTCGAACCCAAATCGGAGAAATGTGTCTTCATAGGATGCCCAAAGGAGACCGTTGGGTACACCTTCTATCATAGATACAAAGGCAAGATATTCGTTGCTAAGAATGGATCCTTTCTAGAAAAAGAGTTTCTCTCGAAAGAAGTGAGTGGAAGGAAAGTAGAACTTGATGAGGTAATTGTACCTGCTCCCTTATTGGAAAGTAATTCATCGCTGAAATCAGTTCCGTTGATTCCTACATCAGTAAGTGAGGAAGCTAATGATGATGATCATGAAACTTCTGATCAAGTTACTACAGAACCTTGTAGGTCAACTAGAGTAAGATCCGCACCAGAGTGGTACGGTAATCCTATTCTGGAGGTCATGTTACTTGACCATGACAAACCTACAAACTATGAGGAAGCGATGATGAGCTCGGATTCCGCAAAATGGCTTGAAGCCATGAAATCTGAGATGGGATCCATGTATGAGAACGAAGTGTGGACTTTGGTTGACTTGCCCGATGATCGGCAGGCCATAGAGTATAAATGGATCTTCAAGAAGAAGACTGACGCTGACGGTAATGTTACTGTCTACAAAGCTCGACCTGTTGCAAAAGGTTTTCGACAAGTTCAAGGAGTTGACTACGATGAGACCTTCTCACCCGTAGCGATGCTTAAGTCCGTTTGAATCATGTTAACAATTGCCGCATTTTATGATTATGAAATTTGGCAAATGGATGTCAAAACTGCATTCCTTAATGGATATCTTAAAGAAGAGTTGTATATGATGCAACCAGAAGGTTTTGTCGATCCAAAAGGTGCTAACAAAGTGTGCAAGCTCCAGCGATCCATTTATGGACTGGTGCAAGCCTCTCGGAGTTGGAATATACGCTTTGATAGTGTGATCGAAGCATATGGTTTTATACAGACTTTTGGAGAAGCCTGTATTTACAAGAAAGTGAGTGGAATCTCTGTAGCATTTCAGATATTATATGTAGATGACATATTGCTGATCGGAAATGATACTGAATTTCTGAATAGCATAAAAGGATACTTGAATAAGAATTTTTCAATGAAAGACCTCGGTGAAGATGCTTATATATTGGGCATCAAGTTCTATAGAGATAGATCAAGACGCTTAATTGGACTTTCGCAAAGCACATACCTTGATAAAGTTTTGAAGAAGTTCAAAATGGATCAAGCAAAGAAAGGATTCTTTCCTGTGTTACAAGGTGTGAAGTTGAGTCAGACTCAATGCCTGACCACTACAGAAGATAGAGAGAAAATGAAAGTCATTCCCTCTTCTTCAGCCATAGGTTCTATCATGTATGCAATGTTGTGTACCAGACCAGATGTGTGCCTTGCTATTAGTTTAGCAGGGAGGTACCAAAGTAATCCAGGAGTGGATCACTGGACAGCGGTCAAGAACATCCTGAAATACCTGAAAAGGACTAAGGATATGTTTCTCGTATATGGAGGTGATAAAGAGCTCGTCATAAACGGTTACGTCGATGCAAGCTTTGACACTGATCTAGATGACTCTAAGTCACAAACCGGATACATGTTTTTATTAAATTGTGGAGCTGTCAGTTGGTGTAATTCCAAGCAGAGCATCATGGCGGGATCTACATGTGAAGCGGAGTACATAGCTGCCTCAGAAGCAGCAAATGAAGGAGTCTGGATTAAGTGGTTCATATCCGATCTAGGTGTCATACCTAGTGAATCGAGTCCAATGAAAATCTTTTGTGACAATACTGGTGCAATTTCCTTGGCAAAGGAATCCAGATTTCACAAGAGAACCAAACACATCAAGAGACGCTTCAATTCCATCCGCAATCGAGTCAAGGAGGGAGACATAGAGATTTGCAAGATACATACGGATCTGAATGTTGCAGACCCATTGACTAAGCCTCTCTCACGAGCAAAACATGATCAGCACCAAGACTCCATGGGTGTTAGAATCATTACAATGTAATCTAGATTATTGACTCTAGTGCAAGTGGGAGACTAAAGGAAATATGCCCTAGAGGCAATAATAAAGTTGTTATTTATATTTCCTTATATCATGATAAATGTTTATTATTCATGCTAGAATTGTATTAACCGGAAACTTAGTACATGTGTGAATACATAGACAAACAGAGTGTCACTAGTATGCCTCTACTTGACTAGCTCATTGATCAAAGATGGTTAAGTTTCCTAGCCATGGACAAAGAGTTGTCATTTCATAAACGGGATCACATCATTAGAGAATGATGTGATTGACTTGACCCATCCGTTAGCTTAGCACGATGATCGTTTAGTTTACTGCTATTGCTTTCTCCATAACTTATACATGTTCCTATGACTATGAGATCATGCAACTCCCGAATACCGGAGGAACACTTAGTGTGCTATCAAACGTCACAATGTAACTGGGTGACTCTAAAGATGCTCTACAGGTGTCTCCGATGGTGTTTGTTGAGTTGGTATAGATCGAGATTAGGATTTGTCACTCCAAGTATCGGAGAGGTATCTCTGGGCCCTCTCGGTAATGCACATCACCATAATCCTTGCAAAAAATGTGAATAATGAGTTAGTTACGGGATGATGCATTATGGAACGTGTAAAGAGACTTGCCGGTAACAAGATTGAACTAGGTATTGAGATACCGACGATCAAATCTCGGGCAAGTAACATACTGATGACAAAGGGAACAACATATGTTGTTATGCGGTTTGACCGATAAAGATCTTTGTAGAATATGTGGGAGCCAATATGAACATCTAGGTTCCGCTATTGGTTATTGACCAGAGATGTGTCTCGGTCATGTCTACATAGTTCTCGAACCCGTAGGGTCTGCACGCTTAATGTTCAGTGACGATCGGTATTATGAGTTTATGTGTTTTGATGTACCGAAGGTAGTTCGGAGTCCCGGATATGATCACGTACATGACGAGGAGTCTCGAAATGGTCGAGACATAAAGATTGATATATTGGGCGGCTATAACCGGAGTGCTGGAGGGTTACCGGACCCCCCCCCGGGGAAAGTTGGGCCTTCATGGGCCATAGGGAAGAGGGTACGCAGCTCACAAGGGGCAGCCGCTCCCCCTCCCTATAGGGAGTCCGAATTGGACTAGGGAGGGGGTGCCCCCCCTTTCCTTCTCCTTTTCCTCTCCCTTCCTTCCTTCCCCTTCCCCTCCTAGTAGCACTAGGAAAGAAGGAATAATACTCCTACTAGGAGGAGGATTGCTCCTCCCTTGGCGCGCCACTAGGGCCGGCCGGCCTCCCCCCTTGCTCCTTTATATACGGGGGTAGGGGCACCATAGGACACACAAATTGATTGCTTTTAGTTGTGTGCGGTGCCCCCCTACACCATAATACACCTAGGTCATATCGTCGTAGTGCTTAGGTGAAGCCCTACGTCGGTAGCTTCATCATCACCGTCATCACGCGGTCGTGCTGACGAAGCTCTCCCTCGACACTCAGCTGGATCGAGAGTTCGTGGGACGTCACCGAGCCGAACGTGTGTAGATCACGGAGGTGTCGTACTGTCGATACTAGGATTGGTCGGATCGTGAAGATGTATGACTATATCAACCGTGTTGTCATAATGCTTCCGCTTATGGTCTACGAGGGTACGTGGACAACACTCTTACCCTCTCGTTGCTATGCATCACCATGATAGATCTTGCGTGTGCGTAGGAAAAATTTTGTAATTACTACGTTCCCCAACACAACGCACACTGTTTCCGGAAGCGAGAGAGATGAACCGTGTGCGATAATGAACGAACAAAATTGTAAGGGAAGCCAAATTTCTATTGTCGTTTGTCATTGAGCTCTTGAATACCACTGCACTGTATGGCTCCGTCCCAGAGCTCTCTCCAAGTGTCGTTCATGGCACCGTGGCGCACAGTAACTGGTAAGGAAATGATGGCATCCCGCCACGCCGCGTTCCTCGCCGCCCGCGACCGCACACATATGGTAAGGAAGCGATGGCATCTCGCCGCGCCGAGTTCATCGCCGCTGGCGGCCACACAGTTACGTGGGCGGACTTTGAGACTGCCATGGCCAAATGGGCGGTGGATCTAGAGGCGGCCAAAGCCGCACAGAAGGAGCGGAAAAGGCATAAAGCAGTCAAGAAAAGAGAGTCCCGCCGCCGCAAGAAAGAAGAGGAGAGCTTGGCGGAGATCGAAGCACGGTGGGCTGCCACCTACAACACCGGGAAGGAGAACACCGGCGTTTGGCCAGCATGCCCTGATGGCAACAAGTGAGAACTAGTTTAAGTTTGTAGTTTTAGAGAAAATTACCAGTGGTACTTTAAGTTTGTAGTATTAACGTGCAATGTCGGTAAGAGCATCCTTTGAGTGCTTGAGCGTTGATTAGCCCATGTGCCTGTGTGCATTTTTTCATGTTAATCATTAGAAGATCACAAAACACACAGTTTCTATGCCGTGCACGTCTGCGTTTTTTTGCATTAATGATCCATACTTCAGTTACCTCTGCGATGTTTCCTAATAAACTAGGTGTACCATTGACCGAAAAACAACTACATGTGTATTTTTTTTGGAGATGGGATTTGCCAATTTTCTGTTTTCTCGCACACGAGTATTTTACGCGCTTCGTCTGTGTTGTGTGTTTCCCCCGCCCAAGTTTCCAAGTTTCACGGTGAAATTTTCATTAGGCGCGCGATTTCAGAATTTATTTCTCCAACCACATCCCCACCCATCAAATTTCCTCAGTATCTCCCCCCCCCCATGCCTCCCCCTATCGGCAGCTCAAACTGCCGCCACCGCAACCACAGCTTCAACCACATCTACGTTCTGCTCGGATCTAGTCAGGTAACCCACCGATCTCTATCACGGCCCCGACCTGATTGCTTAAATGGCGCCTGTGAAACATCCTCATGCCTCCAAATCCCCACCGCCAGGAGCTGATGGCGGTCCATGGCGCGATGGCCGTTGTGCATGTTGACCCAGAGGACACCTCGCCTCTGCCGTCGCCGACATGGTGCAGGCTCTGGCCCAGATGAAGTGCCCCAGTGACTACCCCCCAGAACTTAACAGGTAAGATCTGACTAGCTAAATCTTACCAATACCACTTGCAACGGCTATGATTTGTACGGTTGATGTATTAAGCATGTTCATGCCTTGTTTATTTCAGTACTGCACACTGTGTGATGTTCAAATATTAACTGTCCATCTCAATTTCACCAATATCAGCAACAAACTTACAATACATGACCTAGGATATCACTAGAGATGATGCCCATTTGCTATTTCTAGTGGATGCTAACCATGTTGTACTTAACATGCATGTCCATGTACTTACATAGGGTCATAATGGCCGATGCTATTGTTTGCCGTCGAGGTTAGTTGCATCCCATGTCTTACAGTATTTCACATCATTTGTGCAATTGCAGTTTAACTTCTACCATTTACCGGTTGCCTGTAGGTACACATGTCAGTGGCACTGATACACGCTTCGACCCAGAGGAACAGCTCACCTCCGCCGCTGCTGACTTTGGGCGGGCTCTGGCCAAGATGAAGTGCCCCAGCAACTACCTCTCAGGACTTACCAAGTATGTACTCACCAGTTCAATCTTACCAATACTAGTTGCAATTAATGGCTATGTTCTGTACGGTCGATGTATTAAGCATGTTCTAGTAAACATGCCTAACACGTTTTAGCTACTTTTCCTACCTCTTTATAGACAACTGGGTCATTCTCTACTCTGGCAGCACCTCCTTGTGATGTTTAACTCTGCCAATTGCATTTTTATCAGTACTGGTTTCAATGGCTATTAAGCCTGTTGCAATTAACAGTTGAATCCATTTTTAAATAGTTGTATTTCAATGGCTGCAAACTTACAAAACATGACTTAGGATGCTGTTAAGCCTGTTGCAATTAACAGCTGTATCCATTTTTTAATTTGTCCCTTTGCTACCATGCTACTCTCCGCAATGAACATATACTAGAGATGCTGCCCATTTGCTATTTTTGGTGGATGCTAACCCTGTTGTACTTAACATGCCTGTCCATGTACTTACGCAGGGTCATAAAGGCCGATGCTGTTGTTTGTCGTCGAGGTTAGCTGCATTGCATGTCTTACAGTTTTTCACATTATTTATGCAATTGCAGTTTAACTTCTACCATTTACTGGTTGCCTGTAGGTACACATGTCAGTGGCACTGATCCATGCTTCGACCCGGAGGAACAGCTCGCCTCCGCGGCCGCTGACTTTTGGCAGGCTCTGACTAAGATGAAGTGCCCCAAGAACTACCTCTCATGACTTACCAAGTATGTACTCACCAGTTTAATCTTACCAATACCAGTTGCAATTAATGACTATGTTTTGTACGGTCGATGTATTAAGCATGTTGTAGCAAACATGCCTAACACATTTTAGCTATTTTCCCTACCTTTTTATAGACAACTAGACCATTATATGCTCTGGCAGCACCTGCCTTGTGATGTTTAACTCTACCAATTGCATTTTTATCAGTACCGATTTCAATGGCCATTAAGCTTGTTGCAATTAATAGTTGTATCCATTTTTAAATAGTTGTATTTCAATGGATACAAACTTACAAAACATGAATTAGGATGCTATTGAGCCTATTGCAATTAACAGTTGTATCCATTTTTAGTCCGTCCCTTTGCTACCGTGTTATTCTTTCGCAACAAAGATATCACTACAGATGCTCTCGTTTTATTACCATTTGTTATTTTTGGTGGATGTTAACCCTGTTGTAGTTGACATTGGCTTTCCATGTACTTACACAGGGCTACAATGGGTGATGCTGTTTTTTCCGTCGAGGTTAGCTGCATCCCATGTCTTATACACCATCTATTCCTAAATATAAGTATTTTAGAGATTCCAATATAGACTACATAAGGAGCAAAATGAGTGAATCTAGATTCTAATCTAAATTATATCTATAATTCTATATACATCTGTATGTAGTTCATATTGAAATCTCTAAACATACTTGTACTTAGGAATGTAGGTAGTTGTATTTTACATCATTTGTGCAATCTCGGTTTAGCTTCTAACATTTACTGGTTGCTTGTAGGTACATATATGAGTGGTACGAATCCACGCTGCGATCCCTTTTGCGTATGGGGCAATGAGATATTCATGAACAAGCGTCAGGTGAGGAAACTAAGAAAGATTGTTAGGCGAAAGAAACGGGTGATTGAAATCAAGCTCTTTATTTACACTTTGTCCAAGACAACGGTGAACTTTAGGATGGTAAGTAATGTGTTGCCTTTTCTCCCTGCCCACAACAAGTTACTCTATTAGACCTCAGTATCTAATATTTTTCTCTTTTCAGTGGTTTCTGAAGCTATTTACTAATGATTACCTTGCAAACTACATGGCCGGAGTGGAGGCAACTAAGGTTAAAGTATATAATTCATGCTACCATGATAATTCTCTAGAAGTCTTCCTGAAGGTGGTGAAGGATAGGCTGGCAATCGTCACAAGGGGTTGGACAAAAGTGGTTCGTGCCTATGCCATGCAGGAAGGCACATTATGGGCATTCCACTTCTTCAACACCATCGACAGTCAAATTGATTTACACTTGTCTCTTCACGTTTACCGCCTTTAAATATTATGGTTCATCATAGTTAATTGTTGTCTAATCCTGCAATCCAGTAATTATTGAATATATTGTACTGACAATTTTATTTATGGATTCGTTGTTGAACCATTGTGCTGAGAATTTGAATTGCACGTTTCATATTTCAAAATTTCCAATTCAAATAATAAATTACAGGCAAAAATAAAAATATACAGGAGCTAATAAAATAATGTGCACGCGGTTAGAAAGAAAACAACGTGTGCGATGAAAAAAAGAGTACAAACGGTTCTTTGACGTGAAATGTTTGCGATGCCCGACGGACGCACACACGGTTTCGTATCATATGCGTGTGCGATTCATGGTAATACGATAAACGTTTCAAACCAGTGTGCGTGTGTGATACGAATACCAATCTCACACAGTTATGAAAATGGACACGTTGGCGTTAGTAGAGGCACCGCACACATTTTACACTCTTGAACCATGTGCGATAACGTACCTATCACAAACATATCGGCAGATTAAATGTTGATGTCCACCTTTTTCGCATGACTATAGCGGCATAATCGTTTGGGATGTCTCTCTGATCAGAAACGTAACGTGTGGGACTGGGGCGGCTTCTCATACGTTTATTCTATGGCGATTGTTAGTAGCCCCTCGCCCATCCCCGACGGTTTCTGGGTCATGTGGGAAGTACCCCTTATCGCCCACACTCACTTGGCGACGGTTCCAAATGCCGTCGCAGAAAGGGGTTAAAAACCGTTTGTATAGCACCGACGCGTACCAGTGTGGTGTCATGACATGGCACCAATATATTGTGGTAAATTTTTTATCCGATTTTGTGAAGGCGCACACATTAACAATCCACAAAGTCATTTTGGAACAAGTGATGTCACGTTACAAATCGGAAACACAAGTATTATTGAAACCGTGGGCGTTCTACTTACCATTTACGTGCCGCCGTGCATCCCCTTTTTTATTGGCTACGAGGTGTCGTGCGGGGTAGCTATTTGAGTACGGGAGGCGTGCGATCAGACCCCTGTGTTTGCTCATTGGGAGGAGAGCCCTTTGACCTCTATCTGCCGCCCACCTCCCTCCCGATGTCTCCATTAATGGCGCTCGAGCCCCTGTTTCATGGCGTGGCTATGTCTCACTCGACTGAGATTTAAGAGGAAAAAAAAGAAAATCTGAAAAGAAAGTTTTGCATGGATCTTGATGTAAGATCGGACGGACCTATATAGCATCGACTGCGACTTATAGCAAGACTGATGAATATAAGGGTGATGACAGTGCATAATAATTGTCTTACATATTTAGGCAGATAATTAAAAAGCCACATGCGGCAACGCCCGAAATACACAAGGGCAAAACAAGAAGACAACGATTTGGCTCGTTGATCTCTACTTTCTTGATGCTTTGCTGCAGGCTGCGGGAAGTAGTCTCCGCGGCGAGCGGCGATGAGCTCTTTCGTGTCCTTAATACGCTGCTTGGCAGCATCCACGGATTCCTCCATCGGCCTTTGGCGCTCAATGCAGAGCATGTCATTCTCGTCAATAAGTTTCTTGACGATGACGTCGGTCGTCTTCAACAAGGCAGTGGTCTCCTCCTGCTGCTCCACACTTCCGACGATCTTCGCCTTCAGAAGTTCGCGCTCGTCCCGGAGCTTCGCATTGCCCTCACTTAGTTGTCGGATGAGGCCGATAGCCTATTCAAACGAGGCTTTCATATCGTCCTGCAACCTCGCCCAGCCGAAGATCTGATCCATCTGTCTATGGTCGATCGCACTCATGCGCCTGTAAGAGTCCTCGCCTGCCCGCGAGATATTTTCCCAGGCCACCATGATGCTGGAGGACATCTCTGTTGCATTCACGGCACGGCGGGACATCTCTGTCGCTTCCGCCGCGCGGCCAGACCAGTCTACTGCATTGATGGCGCAGCGGGGCCTCCATGCTTCTTCGGCGGCACGGCGGGACCTCTATGCGGCTACGACCATGCGGTGGGACATGCCGGCTGCTTTCGCGGCTAGGCGGGACATCTCTCATGCTTTCGCTTCCATGCTCGCCTCTCCTTGGTGGTAATCTCTCGACCCAAAACTCACGCTAGCCATGGCAGACGCAAGGGAACGATGATGAATGACTTGTTTGTTTTTGTGGATGAGGAGTTGAGGAGGAATGTGGATTCATCTTGGAGTAGTAGTATTTATAACTGATTACTAATACGCTCCTAAGTGGGAAACTGTTTAGGTTTTGATCGGTGTGAACAAGTTTGCAATTAAATATAGCATGGTGGTAATTTAGAATGTGGCAGGACGCAGGCTCAAAATTTATTGACGGTTCTCTAATTTCTAAGTGTGGCACTATTCCCAAACGGTGTAACGTGGGCACGCTTTCTCGGCCGCGTATGTGGCATTTGCACCATAGGGTGCACCGCAATAGGCAATGCCAGCACATGTCTTGTTCCAACAACCGTGGGCGCTCGTTATTACCATCGCGCACTTCTTTTAATTAGAATGTGTGCCCGTCTAGCGCACACACATTGATTTGTCTAACTTTTTGTATTTGTTGTGGCTAATCACAAACAGTTCATCCGTGTGAAGTGTATGTCATCAATCGCAGACACTTTGATCTAGCTGACCATTTCTGTTGTGTTGCCTAATCGCAAACAGTTAATTCTTATGAAGCGTATGCCCTCAATCGCACACACCTTCATCTGGTTGCCTGTTTCTGTTGTTCCGCCTAATCACAAATAGTTCATCCAAGTGAATCGTATGTTGTGTATCGCACACGCCTTCATCTAGCTGCCCGTTTCTGTTCTTCTGCCTCATCGCAAATAGTTCATTGAACTAAACCTTTTGCCCCTCATCGCACACGCAACTAAATTCTGAACCATGTTTGATGCATCCGTCATCGCAAATGTTTTGCATCTTTTTTGATGGTTTTTTACATCACCATTTGTGATTATTGCATCGTACACAGTTTCATCGAAGGGTCTCTGATCGTAGTGTCGTGTTAGTAGCATCCTGCAGTAGTGTAGGGACATGTTGTTGTCTATGTATCCACACATGTATTTGAGTTTCCGATCAATACAATTCTAGCATGGATAATAAACAATTATCATGAAAAGGGAAATATGATAATAACCAATTTATTATTGCCTCTAGGGCATATTTCCAACACATCCGTGTGTACCTTGCATATGTTTACATCACCTCTCTCGACAATGTCGTGAATAAGGTTAAAATGCTTGAGTATATGTTGGGTTTTATGATGGTTCTGTGGTTCCTTGACTTGCGTGATAGCACCACTATTATCACGATAGAGCTCCAATGGATTGGACGCGCTCTGAACCACACCAAGATCATAAATAAAATTCTTCACCCAAACACCTTCTTTTTTAGCTTCAGAAGTCGCGGTGTACATGGCCTCTATTGTAGAATCAGCTACCGTATCTTGCTTGGAACTCCTCCAGCTCACTGCTCCTTCGTTCAGAATGAACACAAACCCAGATTGTGATGTGATCGACTGTCATCCCTATCAGTTTGGAAACTAGTATTGGTGTAACTCTTTACAACGAGCTCATCCTCACCTCCATAAACTAGGAACATATCCTTAGTCCTTCTCAAGTACTGTCACACACATATCTTCAGTTAGTAGGCCGTGACCATCTTCCATGCAAAAAAAGGTCATGGTCATCTTCAGTTACCTGTAGCGGTGAGCTAATCCAAGGAAGTCCAAGGCGCCGTCCGATCATCACTTGGTAGAAATAGTTCTGGACATTGAATGTGGGTATTGGTTTTGATTTGGTACTAGCAAGATCATGGAGTCAAAGGTTGCTTTCAGATGTAGCGTGTTCGTCGGTGCCGTCTTCGAAGCACACTATTCCAGCATCACCGGGAAGCCCGGGTCGCCGTCACCGTCGCGTAGCCGTCGAAGCACGCCGTCGCACAATCATCGAGCAGCCATGTCCATAGTCACAACAGTGTCGCGTCCGTGAACATGCCATTGCGGCATCATCAAAGTAGCCAGGCCTCCGTCATAGTATTGATGTGGTTGTCGAAGCACGACATTGTAGCATCACCATGACTGTTCGAAGCACAACATCGCAACATCGCCATGGCCGTCGAAGCGTACCATTGCGGCCATCAAAGCACACCATGGGCATTCGAAGCATGTCATCGCGCCATCGTCACCGCCGTTGCAACATGCCTCATAGCATCATTTCGGCCATTGAAGCATGTCGTTGTGGCATTGTGGTAGCCATTGAAGCCCGCCACGGGTGTCACAACATGCCCCATAGCATCGATACCGCGGTCGAAGCAAGCCACTGCAACATCTTTGAAGAAGACAGGATGTCGTGGCAAGACACCACAAGCGTTTGAAGCATGTCATCGCGCCATCGTCGGGGCCATTGCAGCACACCTCATAGCATCACTTCAGCCATCGAAGCATGCCGTCAAATTCCTCCACGGGTGTTTGAAGCATGTCATTATGTTAACACCGAGTGTCACAACACGCCCTACTCCATCAACGCGGTGGTCAAAGCAAGCCGCCGCAACATCCTTGAAGAGGTCATGATGTCCTCGCAACACACCACAAGCGTTCGAAGTATGTTGTCGCATCATCGCCAGGGTCGTCACATCACACCTCATATCATCGCCACAACCATTGAAGCGGTCGGGTATCGCAAAGACTGATGTCAAGCGTGGCAACACTGCCTCGCAGCCTCAAGTGACACCCGTAGCAGCCAGACGACCCTCGCAGCAGCATCTTTTTCGGAGTGCATCAGTCATCGTACGCAGAAGTCACTCTAGCGTTGGTCTTTGAAGCAGTTCATGCGGCTACAACGGCGGTTGTTGTTGGGGAACGTTGCAGAAAACAAAAAAAATTCCTACGTTTTCACCAAGATCCATCTATGAGTTCATCTAGCAACGAGTGATCGGATGCATCTACATACCTTTGTAGATCGCGAGTGGAAGCGTTCAAAGAACGGGGATGAGGGAGTCGTACTCGTCGTGATCCAAATCACCAGAGATCCTAGCGCCGAACGGACGGCACCTCCGCGTTCAACACACGTACGGTCAGCGTGACGTCTCCTCCTTCTTGATCCAGCAAGGGGGAAGGAGAGGTTGATGAAGATCTAGTAGCACGACGGCGTGGTGGTGGATGCAGCAGTCACCGCAGCAGGGCTTCGCCAAGCTTCTGCGAGAGGGAGAGGTGTAGCAGGTGAGAGGGAGGCGCCAAGGCTTCAGGGTGCGGCTGCCCTCCCTCCCCCCCTTTATATAGGCCCCCCTAGGGGGTGCGCCGGCCATAGGAGATGGGATCTCCTAGGGGGGGCAGCGGCCAAGGGGGTGGAGTGCCCCCCAAGGCAAGTGGAGGCGCCCCCTCCCCTAGGGTTCCCAACCCTAGGCGCATGGGGGGGCCAAGGGGGGGCGCACCAGCCCACTATGGGCTGGTTCCCTCCCCACTTCAGCCCATGGGGCCCTCCAGGATGGGTGGCCCCACCCGGTGGACCCCCGGGACCCTTCCGGTGGTCCCGGTACAATACCGTTGACCCCCGAAACTCTCCCGATGGCCGAAACTGCACTTCCTATATATAATTCTTCACCTCCGGAACATTCCGGAACTCCTCGTGATGTCCGGGATCTCATCCGGGACTCCGAACAACTTTTGGGTTACTGCATACTCATATCTCTACAACCCTAGCGTCACCGAACCTTAAGTGTGTAGACCCTACGGGTTCGGGAGACATGTAGACATGACCGAGACGACTCTCCGATCAATAACCAACAGCGGGATCTGGATACCCATGTTGGCTCCCACATGCTCCTCGATGATCTCATCGGATGAACCACGATGTCGAGGACCTAATCAATCCCGTACTCAATTCCCTTTGTCAATCGGTACGTTACTTGCCCGAGACTCGATCGTCGGTATCCCAATACCTTGTTCAGTCTCGTTACTGGCAAGTCGCTTTACTCGTACCGTAATGCATGATCCCATGATCAACCACTTGATCACATTGAGCTCATTATGATGATGCATTACCGAGTGGGCCCAGAGATACCTCTCCATCATACGGAGTGACAAATCCCAGTCTCGATTCGTGCCAACCCAACAGACACTTTCGGAGATACCTGTAATGTACCTTTATAGTCACCCAGTTACGTTGTGACGTTTGGCACACACAAGGCACTCCTACGGTATCCGGGAGTTGCACAATCTCATGGTCTAAGGAAATGATACTTGACATCCAGAAAAGCTACAGCAAACGAACTACACGATCTTTGTGCTATGCTTAGGTTTGGGTCTTGTCCAACACATCATTCTCCTAATGATGTGATCCCGTTATCAATGACATCCCCATGTCCATAGCCAGGAAACCATGACTATCTGTTGATCAACGAGCTAGTTAACTAGAGGCTCACTAGGGACACATTGTGGTCTATGTATTCACACATGTATTACGATTTCCGGATAATACAATTATAGCATGAATAATAGACACTTATCATGAACAAGGAAACATAATAATCATTTTATTATTGCCTCTAGGGCATATTTCCAACAGTCTCCCACTTGCACTAGAGTCAATCATCTAGTTACATTGTGATGAATCGAACACCCATGGAATTCTGGTGTTGATCATGTTTTGCTCTAGGGAGAGGTTTAGTCAACGGATCTGCAAAATTCAGGTCCGTATGTACTTTACAAATCTCTATGTCTCCATTTTGAACACTTTCATGAATGGAGTTGAAGCGACGCTTGATATGCCTGGTCTTCCTGTGAAACCTGGGCTCCTTGGCAAGGGCAATAGCTCCAGTGTTGTCACAGAAGAGAGTCATTGGGCCCGACGCATTGGGTATGACTCCTAGGTCGGTAATGAACTCCTTCTCCCAGACTGCTTCGTGTGCTGCCTCCGAGGCTGCCATGTACTCCGCTTCACATGTAGATCCCGCCACACAACGCTTTGCTTGCAACTGCATCAGCTTACTGCCCCACCATTCAAAATATACATGTATCCGGTTTGTGACTTAGAGTCATCCAGATCTGTGTCGAAGCTAGCATCGACGTAACCCTTTACGACGAGCTCTTCGTCACCTCCATAAACGAGAAACATTTCCTTAGTCCTTTTCAGGTACTTCAGGATATTTTTGACCGCTGTCCAGTGTTCCATGCCGGGATTACTTTGGTACCTTCCTACCAAACTCATGGCAAGGTTTACATCAGGTCAGGTACACAGCATAGCATACATGATAGACCCTATGGCCGAGGCATAGGGGACGACACTCATATTTTCTCTATCTTCTACCATGGTCGGGCATTGAGCCAAGCTCAATCTCGTACCTTGCAATACAGGCAAGAACCCCTTCTTTGACTGATCCATTTTGAACTTCTTCAAAATCTTGTCAAGGTACGTACTCTGTGAAAGACCAATGAGGCGTCTCGATCTATCTCAGTAGATCTTGATGCCTAATATATAAGCAGCTTCTCCAAGGTCCTTCATTGAAAAACACTTGTTCAAATAGGCCTTTATGCTTTCCAAGAATTCTATATCATTTCCCATCAACAGTATGTCATCCACATACAATATGAGAAATGCTACAGAGCTCCCACTCACTTTCTTGTAAATGCAGGCTTCTCCATAAGTCTGCATAAACCCAAACACTTTGATCATCTCATCAAAGCGAATGTTCCAACTCCGAGATGCTTGCACCAGCCCATAAATCGAGCGTTGGAGCTTGCACACCTTGTCAGCATTCTTAGGATCGACAAAACCTTCCGGCTGCATCATATACAATTCTTCCTTAAGGAAACCATTAAGGAATGCCCTTTTGACGTCCATTTGCCATATCTCATAATCATAGAATGCGGCAATTGCTAACATGATTCGGACGGACTTCAGCTTCGCTACGGGTGACAAAGTCTCATCGTAGTCAACCCCTTGAACTTGTCGATAACCCTTAGCGACAAGCCAAGCTTTATAGATGGTCACATTACCATCCGCGTCTGTCTTCTTCTTAAAGATCCATTTATTTTCTATGGCTTGCCGATCAACGGGCAAGTCAGTCAAAGTCCATACTTCGTTTTCATACATGGATCCTATCTCGGATTTCATGGCTTCCAGCCATTTGTCGGAATCCGGGCCCGCCATCGCTTCTTCATAGTTCGAAGGTTCACCGTTGTTGTACAACATGATTTCCAAGACAGGGTTGCCGTACCACTCTGGTGCGGAACGTGTCCTTGTGGACCTACGAAGTTCAGTAGCAACTTGATCTGAAGTTTCATGATCATCATCAACAACTTCCTCTCTAGTCGGTGCAGGCACCTCAGGAACATTTTCTTGAGCTGCGCCACTTACTGGTTCAAGAGGTAATACTTCATCAAGTTCTACCTTCCTCCCACTTATTTCTTTCGAGAGAAACTCTTTCTCTAGAAAGGACCCATTCTTGGCAACAAAGATCTTGCCTTCGGATCTGAGGTAGAAGGTATACCCAATAGTTTCTTTAGGGTATCCTATGAAGACGCATTTTTCCGACTTGGGTTCGAGCTTTTCAGGTTGAAGTTTCTTGACATAAGCATCGCATCCCCAAACTTTTAGAAACGACAGCTTAGGTTTCTTCCCAAACCATAATTCATACGGTGTCGTCTCAACGGATTTCGACGGAGCCCTATTTAAAGTGAATGCGGCAATCTCTAAAGCATAGCCCCAAAATGATAGCGGTAAATCGGTAAGAGACATCATAGATCACACCATATCTAATAGAGTGCGATTACGATGTTCGGACACACCATTACGCTGAGGTGTTCCAGGCGGCGTGAGTTGTGAAACTATTCCACATTTTCTTAAGTGTGTGCCAAATTCGTGACTCAAGTATTCTCCCCCACGATCTGATCACAAGAACTTGATTTTCCTGTCACGTTGATTCTCAACCTCACTCTGAAATTCCTTGAACTTTTCAAAGGTCTCAGACTTGTGTTTCATTAAGTAGACATACCCATATCTACTCAAGTCATCAGTGAGGGTGAGAACATAACGATAGCCACCGCGAGCCTCAACACTCATTGGACCGCACACATCAGTATTTATGATTTCCAATAAGTTGGTTGCTCGCTCCATTGTTCCTGAGAATGGAGTCTTGGTCATTTTACCCATGAGGCATGGTTCGCACGTGTCAAATGATTCGTAATCAAGAGACTCTAAAAGTCCATCTGCATGGAGCTTCTTCATGCGTTTGACACCTATGTGACCAAGGCGGCAGTGCCACAAGTATGTGGGACTATCATTATCAACCTTACATCTTTTGGTATTCACACTATGAATATGTGTAGCATTACGCTCGAGATTCATTAAGAATAAACCATTCACCATCGGAGCATGACCATAAAACATATCTCTCATATAAATAGAACAACCATTATTCTCGGATTTAAATGAGTAGCCATCTCGTATTAAACGAGATCCTGATACAATGTTCATGCTCAAAGCTGGCACTAAATAACAATTATTGAGGTTTAAAACTAATCCCGTAGGTAAATGTAGAGGTAGCGTGCCAACGGCGATCACATCGACCTTGGAACCATTCCCGACGCGCATCGTCACCTCGTCCTTCGCCAGTCTCTGCTTATTCCGCAGCTCCTGCTTTGAGTTACAAATGTGAGCAACCGCACCGGTATCAAATACCCAGGAGCTACTACGAGTACTGGTAAGGTACACATCAATTACATGTATATCACATATACCTTTTGTGATGCCGGCCTTCTTGTCCGCTAAGTATTTGGGCAGTTCCGCTTCCAGTGACCACTTCCCTTGCAATAAAAGCACTCAGTCTCGGTCTTGGGTCCATTCTTTGGCTTCTTCCCGGCAGCTTGCTTACTGGGCGCGGCAACTCCCTTGCCGTCCTTCTTGAAGTTCTTCTTACCCTTGCCTTTCTTGAACTTAGTGGTTTTATTCACCATCAACACTTGATGTTCCTTTTTGACTTCTACCTTTGCTGATTTCACCATTACAAATACTTCAGGAATGGTCTTTTCCATCCCCTGCATATTGAAGTTCATCACAAAGCTCTTGTAGCTTGGTGGAAGCGACTGAAGGATTCTGTCAATGACCGCGTCATCCGGGAGATTAACTCCTAGCTGAGTCAAGCGGTTATGCAACCCAGACATTTTGAGTATGTGCTCACTGACAGAACTATTTTCCTCCATCTTACAGCTGAAGAACTTGTCGGAGACTTCATATCTCTCGACCCGGGCATGAGCTTGGAAAACCATTTTCAGCTCTTCGAACATCTCATATGCTCCGTGTCCCTCAAAACACTTTTGGAGCCCCGGTTCTAAGCTGTAAAGCATGCCGCACTGAACGAGGGAGTAATCATCAGCACGTGTCTGCCAACCGTTCATAACGTCTTGGTTCTGTGGGACGGGTGCGTCACCTAGCGGTGCTTCTAGGACATAATCTTTCTTGGCAGCTATGAGGATGATCCTCAGGTTCCGGACCCAGTCCGTATAGTTGCTGCCATCGTCTTTCAGCTTGGTTTTCTCTAGGAACGCGTTGAAGTTGAGGACAACGTTGGCCATTTGATCTACAAGACATATTGTAAAGATTTTAGACTAAGTTCATGATAATTAAGTTCATCTAATCAAATTATTCAATGAACTCCCACTCAGATAGACATCCCTCCAGTCATCTAAGTATAACATGATCCGAGTTAACTAGGTCGTGTCCGATCATCACGTGAGACGGACTAGTCAACATCGGTGAACATCTTCATGTTGATTGTATCTTCTATACGACTCATGCTCGACCTTTCGGTCTTATGTGTTCCGAGGCCATGTCTGTACATGCTAGGCTCGTCAAGTCAACCTAAGTGTTTGCATGTGTAAATCTGTCTTACACCTGTTGTATGTGAACGTTGGAATCTATCACACCCGATCATCACGTGGTGCTTCGAAACAACGAACTGTCGCAATGGTGCACAGTTAGGGGGAACACTTTCTTGAAATTATTATGAGGGATCATCTTATTTACTACCGTCATTCTAAGTAAACAAGATGCAAAAAACATGATAAACATCACATGCAATCAAATAATAGTGACATGATATGGCCAGTATCATATAGCTTCCTTTGATCTCCATCTTGGGGCTCCATGATCATCTTGTCACCGGCATGACACCATGATCTCCATCATCATGATCTCCATCATCGTGTCTCCATGAAGTTGCTCGCCAACTATTACTTCTACTACTATGGCTAACACGTTTAGCAATAAAGTAAAGTAATTTACATGGCGTTTCTCAATGACACGCAGGTCACACAAAAAATAAAGACAACTCCTATGGCTCCTGCCGGTTGTCATACTCATCGACATAAGTCGTGATTCCTATTACAAGAACGTGATCTCATACATCACATATATCATTCATCACAACTTTGGCCATATCACATCACAAAACACTTGCTGCAAAAACAAGTTAGACGTCCTCTAATTGTTGTTGCAAGTTTTACGTGGCTGCAAGAGGGTTCGAGCAAGAACGTTTTCTTGCCTACGTTAAAGCCACAACATGATTTGTCAACTTCTATTTACCCTTCATAAGGACCCTTTTCGTTGAATCCGCTCCAACTAAAGTGGGAGAGACAGACACCCACCAGCCACCTTATGCAACTAGTGCATGTCTGTCGGTGGAACCGGTCTCACGTAAGCGTACGTGTAAGGTTGGTCCGGGCCGCTTCATCCCACAATACCGCTGAAGCAAAATAAGACTAGTAGCGGCAAGAAAGTTGACAACATCTACGCCCACAACAAATTGTGTTCTACTCGTGCAAAGAGAACTACGCATAGACCTAGCTCATGATGCCACTGTTGGGGAACGTTGCAGAAAACAAAAAAAATTCCTACGTTTTCACCAAGATCCATCTATGAGTTCATCTAGCAACGAGTGATCGGATGCATCTACATACCTTTGTAGATCGCGAGCGGAAGCGTTCAAAGAACGGGGATGAGGGAGTCGTACTCGTCGTGATCCAAATCACCGAAGATCCTAGCGCCGAACGAACGGCACCTCCGCGTTCAACACACGTACGGTCAGCGTGACGTCTCCTCCTTCTTGATCTAGCAAGGGGGAAGGAGAGGTTGATGAAGATCCAGCAGCACGACGGCGTGGTGGTGGATGCAGCAGTCACCGCAGCAGGGCTTCGCCGAGCTTCTGCGAGAGGGAGAGGTGTAGCAGGTGAGAGGGAGGCGCCAAGGCTTCAGGGTGCGGCTGCCCTCCCTCCCCCCCTTTATATAGGCCCCCCTAGGGGGTGCGCCGGCCATAGGAGATGGGATCTCCTAGGGGGGGCAGCGGCCAAGGGGGTGGAGTGCCCCCCAAGGCAAGTGGAGGCGCCCCCTCCCCTAGGGTTCCCAACCCTAGGCGCATGGGGGGCCCAAGGGGGGGCGCACCAGCCCACTATGGGCTGGTTCCCTCCCCACTTCAGCCCATGGGGCCCTCCGGGATGGGTGGCCCCACCCGGTGGACCCCCGGGACCCTTCCGGTGGTCCCGGTACAATACCGTTGACCCCCGAAACTCTCCCGATGGCCGAAACTGCACTTCCTATATATAATTCTTCACCTCCGGACCATTCCGGAACTCCTCGTGACGTCCGGGATCTCATCCGGGACTCCGAACAACTTTTGGGTTACTGCATACTCATATCTCTACAACCCTAGCGTCACCGAACCTTAAGTGTGTAGACCCTACGGGTTCGGGAGACATGTAGACATGACCGAGACGACTCTCCGATCAATAACCAACAGTGGGATCTAGATACCCATGTTGGCTCCCACATGCTCCTCGATGATCTCATCGGATGAACCACGATGTCGAGGACCTAATCAATCCCGTACTCAATTCCCTTTGTCAATCGGTACGTTACTTGCCCGAGACTCGATCGTCGGTATCCCAATACCTTGTTCAGTCTCGTTACCGGCAAGTCACTTTACTCGTACCGTAATGCATGATCCTGTGATCAACCACTTGATCACATTGAGCTCATTATGATGATGCATTACCGAGTGGGCCCAGAGATACCTCTCCGTCATACGGAGTGACAAATCCCAGTCTCGATTCGTGCCAACCCAACAGACACTTTCGGAGATACCTGTAATGTACCTTTATAGTCACCCAGTTATGTTGTGACGTTTGGCACACCCAAGGCACTCCTACGGTATCCGGGAGTTGCACAATCTCATGGTCTAAGGAAATGATACTTGACATCCAGAAAAGCTACAGCAAACGAACTACACGATCTTTGTGCTATGCTTAGGTTTGGGTCTTGTCCATCACATCATTCTCCTAATGATGTGATCCCGTTATCAATGACATCCCCATGTCCAAAGCCAGGAAACCATGACTACCTGTTGATCAACGAGCTAGTCAACTAGAGGCTCACTAGGGACACATTGTGGTCTATGTATTCACACATGTATTACGATTTCCGGATAATACAATTATAGCATGAATAATAGACAATTATCATGAACAAGGAAATATAATAATCATTTTATTATTGCCTCTAGGGCATATTTCCAACAGTTGTCATTTCACTTTCAAAATTGCATGCTGCTGCATGTCGGTTGCCAATAGGACATCAATGCTCCAAGGTTCTCCTTCATTGTTGATTCATTGTAGCATGCAACGCCAAGGGTGTGGTTGCTGCGTTGGTGGCATGGGATGCATGCGTGCATGCAGGGTTGACAGTATACAGACTAGCTACTACCAGGGCCCATGCCACTGAGGTGTGAACGCATTTTCTAGATATTACCAGGACGGGTGCCTACGTGAGGTGTGAACGGACTCACGCAAACAAAAGTTTACGACTAATCATACGGCTGACAAGTGTCTAATCCAAGGGCTCCCGAGGTGGATGTTGTTTTACTTCCCGCATTTAGATGGCGCCTAGGAGCTGCCAAGAAAAAACTAGATGGAGAGGGTGGTGGAGGTGAGGTGAAAATAAACATGTGAGAGGGGATTGCTTAAAAAACATATGAGAGGGGATGACAAAAAAACCCAATGAGAGGGTGTGAGGCGGAAAAAAGACTGCATATGTCACGCTGCCAACTCTCCTTTATGTTGTATACCGCAACTAAGGCGTAGGAGAAAACAAGAGAACTTAATCTTTATTTGTTAATTAATATCATTGCATGCAATGAACTGACCACTGCATGTCATGCTAGGTTGTCTCAAGTCATTTAAAATATACACGCTCCACGTCTCTTATTAGTGTCACTAGAAACATACACGCCCACATCTCTTATTAGTGTCACTAAAAATATACACGCCCCACTTATGCACTGGTACTGAGGGAGTAGAGGTCTTTAATAACCCTCCACGTCATCATTTGTCCGTGGTTGACAAATTAATTAAGTTAGAACCCCGATATCGCATTGATGTTAGGTCTCGGAGTCACGACTCATTCGTGGTAGAGTGGAGAAGGATCGAACAAATTCGTTCGGTGGAAAAGAACCTCCAGCCAGAATGCCTCACCTCCCGTAATGATCAAACTTGTTGAGGGAGTCCTGGATTAGGGGGTGTTCGGGTAGCCGGACTATACCTTCAGCCGGACTCCTGGACTATGAAGATACAAGATTGAAGACTTCGTCCCGTGTCCGGATGGGACTTTCCTTAGCGTGGAAGGCAAGCTTGGTGATGCGATATTCAAGATCTCCTACCATTGTAACCGACTCTGTGTAACCCTAACCCTATCCGGTGTCTATATAAACCGGAGGGTTGTAGTCCGTAGGACAGAATCAACTCCATACACAACAATCATACCATAGGGTAGCTTCTAGGGTTTATCCTCCTTGATCTCGTGGTAGATCTACTCTTGTACTACCCATATCATCAATATTAATCAAGCAGGAGTAGGGTATTACCTCCATCGAGAGGGCCCGAACCAGGGTAAAATAAAGTGTCCCCTGTCTCCTGTTACCATCCGGCCTAGACGCATAGTTCGGGACCCCCTACCCGAGATCCGCTGGTTTTGACACCGACATTGGTGCTTTCATTGAGAGTTCCTATGTGTCGTCGCCTTTAGGCCCGATGGCTCCTTCGATCTTCAACAACGATGCGTTCCAGGGTGAGACTTTTCTCCCCGGACAGATCTTCGTCTTCGGCGGCTTCGCACTGCGGGCCAATTCGCTTGGCCACCTTGAGCAGATCGAAAGCTACGCCCCTGGCCATCAGGTCAGGTTTGGAAGCCTAAACTACACGACTGACATCCGCGGAGACTTGATCTTCGACGGATTCGAGCCACAGCCAAGCGTGCCGCACTGTCTCGAGGGGCACGATATAGCTCTACCGCCGAACAGCGCCTTGGAGGCCGCACACGCATCGGTTTCGACCATTGATTCGGAACCTACTACGCCGATCGAGGATCGGCGATTGGACGCTACCTCAGGGGCTGCGATCTCAGAGGCGATCGAGCCGAACTCCAGCCCCGCACTCTGCATGGCCCGTGACTCCGAGGAGCCGGATTCCTCTCCAAACTCCGAGCCCCCCGCGCCCCTGCCAATCGAATTCGATTGGGCGCCGGTAATGGAGTTCACCGCAGCGGACATCTTTCAGCATTCGCCTTTTGGCGACATCCTGAATTCTCTTAAGTCTCTCTCTTTATCAGGAGAGCCCTGGCCGGACTACGGTCAGCAAGGGTGGGATACGGACGGTGAGGAAATTCAAAACCCACCCACCACCCACTTTGTAGCCACTGTCGACGATTTAACTGACATACTTGACTTCGGCTCCGAAGACATCGACGGCATGGACGACGATATAGGAGCCGAACAGGAACCAGCACCTGTAGGGCGCTGGAAGGCCACCTCGTCATATGACATATACATGGTGGACACTCCAAAAGACGGAGATGGCGATGGAACAGTGGGGGATGACGCCCCCAAGAAACAGCCAAAGCGCCGGCGTCAGTGGCGCCGCTCTAAATCCCGCCAAAGCAAAAACGGTGATTCCGGCACAGGAGATAATACTACCCTGGATAGCGCCAAATAACACCCACCCCATCAAGATTCAGCACAGGAAGATGGAGAAGCCAGCCCTCATGAGAGAGCGGCAGACCAAGAGGTCAAGGATGATAACTATACGCCTCCCTCCGAAGACGAGGCAAGCCTCGATGACGACGAATTCGTCATACCATCAGACCCTGCCGAACAAGAGCGTTTTAAACGCAGGCTTTTAGCCACGGCAAGCAGCCTCAAGAAAAAGTAGCAACAGCTTAGAGCTGCCCAAGATTTGCTAGCTGACAGATGGACTGAAGTCCTTGCGGCCGAAGAGTATGAACTCGAACGCCCCTCCAAGAGTTACCCGAAGCGCAGGCCGCTACCCCGATCAGAGGAGGAAGCACCTACATCACCAGCGCATGACATGGCAGACCGGCCACCCCGTGGCCGCGACAGAGAGGCCTCTCAGCCCTCCACCCAAGCCATGCCCCGACGCCGCACAACTAAGGCACGGGAAAATGCGCTCGACCTGCGAGACATACTGGAGGATAAGGCAAGACAGACAAGATCAATCTACGGATCGCGCAGGTGCCCTACGGCATGTGACAATGATCTTCACTCCGGATACAACAAATCCGGCTGGGCCGAACACAACAGACATAGCTCTTCCGAGCTGCGTCGTGATATAGCCCAGTACAGAGGCGCCGCACAACCGCTATGCTTCACTAATGAAGTAATGGATCATAAAATCCCAGAGGGCTTCAAACCCATAAACATTGAATCATACGATGGCACCACAGACCCGGCGGTATGGATTGAGGACTATCTCCTTCACATCCACATGGCACGCGGCGATGATCTACACGCCATCAAGTACCTCCCGCTCAAACTTAAAGGACCGGCCCGGCATTGGCTTAACAGCTTGCCAGCAGACTTAATCGGTTCTTGGGAGGACCTGGAAGCCGCATTCCTCGATAACTTCCAGGGCACTTACGTGCGGCCGCCGGATGCCGACGACTTAAGCCACATAATTCAGCAGCCAGAAGAATCAGCCAGACAATTCTGGACACGGTTCCTAACAAAGAAAAACCAGATAGTCGACTGTCCGGACGCAGAGGCCCTAGCAGCCTTCAAGCATAACATCCGCGACGAGTGGCTTGCCCGGCACCTGGGACAGGAAAAGCCAAAATCCATGGCAACCCTCATGACACTCATGACCCGCTTTTGCGCGGGAGAAGACAGCTGGCTAGCTCGCAGTAACAACTTATCAAAGAACCCTGGTAATTCGGATACCAAGGCCAAAAGTGGCAGGACATGTCGGAACAAACAAAAACGCCGCGTTAACAGCGACAGCAATGAAGACACGGCAGTCAATGCCGGATTCAGAGGCTATAAATCCGGTCAGCGGAAAAAGCCATTCAAAAAGAATACTCAGGGCCCGTCCGGTTTGGACCGAATACTCGATCGCTTGTGCCAGATACATGGCACCCCCAAAAAGCCAGCCAATCACACTAACAGGGATTGTTGGGTGTTCAAGCAGGCAGGCAAGTTAAGAGCCGAAAACAGAGACAAGGGGCTGCACAGCGATGACGAGGAGCCCAAGCCACCGAACAACAATGGACAGAAGGGCTTTCCCCCACAAGTGCGGACGGTGAACATGATATACGCAACCCACATTCCCAAGCGGGAGCGGAAGCGTGCGCTGCGGGGCGTATACGTGATGGAGCCAGTCGCCCCAAAGTTCAACCCATGGTCCTCCTGCCCGATCACTTTTGACCGAAGGGACCATCCCACTAGCATCCGTCTTGGCGGCTTCGCCGCATTGGTTCTTGACCCAATCATCGACGGATTTCACCTCACAAGAGTCCTCATGGACGGCGGCAGTAGCCTGAACCTGCTTTATCAGGATACAGTGCGAAAAATGGGCATAGATCCCTCAAGGATCAAACCCGCAAGAACGACCTTTAAAGGCGTTATACCAGGTGTAGAAGCCAACTGTACAGGCTCAGTAACACTTGACGTGGTCTTCGGATCCTCGGATAATTTCCGAGGCGAAGAGTTAATCTTCGATATAGTCCCGTTCTGCAGTGGCTATCACGCCCTGCTCGGACGAACCGCATTCGCAAAATTCAATGCGGTGCCGCACTACGCATATCTCAAACTCAAGATGCCAGGCCCTAGAGGAGTAATCACGGTCAACGGAAACATCGAACGCTCCCTCCGTACGGAGGAGCATACGGCGGCTCTCGCAGCAGAGGTACAAAGTAGCCTTCTTAGGCAATTCTCCAGTCCGGCCATTAAAAAGCCAGACACTGCCAAGCGTGCCTGGAGTAACCTACAGCGGGACCGCCTGGCACACTCTGAGCAAGCGTAGCAAGGTGGCCCCAACCCCAGCTTTCGCGACCTAGCGAAACCAGTACCTCGCGTACATAACTACGCCCTTGAAATACCATGGGCACAGGGGAAGGGGCACAATAACGGCACGCCCAAAATACGGCTTAAAATGTACCAGGGGCTGACGGATTCTTTTTTTAATCTTTTCTTACTTTCAGGACTCCATACTTCGGACGACCTGTTCGGCAATTCGACTGCCGCACAAACGATGCAAGATCCAGGGAGACAGACAAGCCATGCCGCATTATGGAACCCCCAGGTGGTCTCTGTTACGAGCGGTATACCTGTTTTAAATAAAATTCCGCGGCCTACCCCTGGTCAGGACATACTGAATAGTCCAATATCTTTTGCTTACCGCACCATTTGTATCGTTCGGCTTTGATAAACAGCCTCTCTATAAACAATGCTTAGCTTTTTGTCTATTTTTTGCATTACTCTTTTCATATATATGTTCATTAATGACATGTTGCACCCGTACACTGTGGTACGGCAAGTATGCCAGGGGCTTCAGTACCCTTTAATATGATGTGAGAAGTCCGTACACTTTCACAAGTGCGGCACCCCGAACTTATAGCACTATATGCATCGGCTCCGAATCATGATTTGGGTCAATAGTTGGGTTTACCCGGCTCCTATGTTTTGGTGCCTTATGTTCCGCTATATCAGCTAAGGTAGCACTAGGAGAACCACTGCGATTGTGCCCCGGTTGAGCTGGGTTAAGCACCTCAGTGGAGAAAGCTAAAACTGACTGTCATGATGAGGCGAGAGACCGGTCGCTGTTCGAGAGGTTTTTCGAGTCCCTAAAGGCTTATGCCGCTTCGAGCGAGGAGCTGGATAACCCCAGCCAAGGCGTGGATAGCGCCCCGAACTCGGTCTTCCGAACTAGGGGCTTCGCCAAAATTTAAAATTATAAAGTTCTATGGCTAAGTGAGAGTGTTCAAGCATTATAGTCTGATTGCCTGGTTCGTTGTGCTGAGCGCCTCCCTCGAAGGACCCAACTATGGGAAAAAGAGTGCTCAGGTTTATCCCCAAACACCCCAGCACTAGTGGCATGGGGGCAGAAGCCGACGAGTGGCCATCTCTCAATTTTTTGATAAACGGCCGCACAGAAAATAATATTTTAAATTCAACAAGCATTGCTTAAGCGCCTATGAACAAGTTTTCAGCGCACAGGATAAAAACGAGTGATTTTATTCAAAAATTACATCCTTGGTACATTCATCCGCCACAAGGCAGGCACCCGCAAGAACATCCTTGTAATAGTTCTCGGGCTTGTGATGCTCCTTCCCCGGCGGTGGCCCGTCCTTCACAAGCTTCTCACCGTCTAGCTTACCCCAGTGCACCTTTACACAGGCAAGGGCCCTACGGGCACCTTCGATGCAGACGGAGCGCTTGATGACCTCGAGCCTTGGACAGGCCTCCACCAGCCGCCGCACCAGCCCGAAGTAGCTCCCAGGCAGGGCCTCTCCGGGCCACAGCCGAACTATGAAGCCCTTCCTGGCCTGTTCGGCCGCCTTGTGGAGTTCGACCAGTTGTTTCAGCTGGTCGCTCAAGGGCACAGGGTGTCCAGCCTCAGCATACTGAGACCAGAACACCTTCTCCGTCGAGCTGCCCTCTTCAGCTCGGTAGAATGCGGCGGCATCGGATACGCTACGGGGAAGATCTGCGAATGCCCCTGGAGAACTCCGGATTCGGGTAAGTAACAAGTAGTTTACTTTTATATTTCTGCTTTGCATAAAGAATGCCTTACCCGTTGCTATCTTCTTCATATCCTCCAACTCTCGGAGGGCCTTTTGGGCTTCGGCCTTGGCAGACTTGGCAGTCTCAAGGGCTGTCGCGAGCTCGGACGCTTGGGTCTTTGACTCAAGCTCCAAACTCTCATGTTTTTTCATGAGAGCCTGAAGCTCTTGCTACACCTCGCCGACCTGAGTCCCAAGTTTCTCTCGCTCGGTGCGCTCCACGGCTGTTTTCTTTTCGGCCTCGGACAGCGCCTGCTTGAGGGTCGCCACCTCAGTCGTGGCCCCTACAATAAGCAGTACAATCCTGTTATTTTTTGCAATCACGCCTCTCTATAGGCACCTTTTTATAAGGTATTTCTTACCTTCTTTCTCCTTGAGCTGCCGCTTGGCAAGGCCGAGCTCTCGCTTGGACCGCTCGAGCCCCTGCTTCAGGGTACCCACCTCCGCAGTCAGTGCGGCGGTGGCTAGCAGCGAAGCCTGCATATGCATATTGACTTTTTATTGTTAGACTCCTGCAAAATTTAATAGATCCTCTATTCGGCTTTTCTTTTCGAACGCCAAACAGAGCATCAGGGGCTACTATCTATGCGGTAATATTTTTACATATTTTTACTTACCTCGAAGCCTGTTAGGAGGCTAGCGCAAGCTTCACTCAGCCCGCTCTTGGCGGACTGAACCTTCTGGATCACCGTACTCATAATAGTACGGTGCTCCTCGTCGATGGAGGCGCCTTCAAGCACCTCCAGCAGATTGTCCGGCGCCTCCGGTTGGACGGAGGCTGCCGGCTCAGAAGGCTTGCTCCTCTTGGAAGGAGTTCGCCTGCCGCAGTCCGGAATTGTTGAAGATTCCGGCACGGTGTCCGGCTTAAAGCCGGACTTGGAGCCCTGGGGGGTCTTGTCCCCTTCACTCCTGGGGTCCGGGAGGTCGCCTTGCGGCTCCTCCAGGACCAACTCCTCCTGCCCCGGAGCTCGTTGCGACGCCACTTCGGCGTCATCTGCAATGCGGGGGGAGACAGCGGGCGGAACGGACTTCACGTCCGATGAATCCAGGGAGCCGCTCGACGACTCGTTGAGTTCGGCCCGGGGCGGGCTGCATGATTATATTCGACATTAGGGAAAGCTGTGCAACAAAAGGAATATCATGAGTTACTCTGGTATCTGAACACTTACGATTTCGCCGGACGCCTGGCCCTGTCCTGCCACTCCTCTTCGCCCTCATCGGCGTCGGGGGCGTAGTCCGGCGGAGGGGTTTTCCTCTTCTTGGACCCTTCGCCCCCCCCCCCACTGGGGCGGCCTTCCTTTTCTTTCCTCCCCCTGCTGGAGGGGGAGAGGTTTCTTCTTCCTCCTCCTCGTTTTCATGGGAAGAGGGCATCTCGGACTCGTCGGATGACGAGTCCGACAGCACCACATTACGGGTACTCTTCCGAGTCCCCGTGGTCTTCTTATTCTTGGCCTTCTTTTCCGGCACCACATAAGGCGCCAGAGCCAGCAGCTTCACTAGCAGAGCTGGGGCTGGGTCTTCGGGCAGCGGAGCCGGACAGTTAATTGGTTCGGCTATCGCCCGCCAAGCCTGTCAAAGGTAAGGGAGTTTAGATCCCGCACAGAGTCAATCTATGAAAAAAGCTTAACATCCTGTAAAAGGTGTAGACGGCATACCTTGCTAGCGTGACACTGCAAGCTGTATCCGCGGTCCTCGGAAGCGGATGCGGGAGCCTCGGCGCCCTTGAATAGCATCTTCTAGGCGTCCTCGTACGTTGTGTCGAAGAGCCTGCTGAGGGTTTGATGCTGCACCGGGTCGAACTCCCATAGATTGAAATCCCGTTGTTGGCACGGGAGGATCCGGCGGACGAGCATAACCTGGATTATATTAACTAGCCGGACTGGCTTGTTCACCAGGGACTGGATGCATGTTTGCAATCCAGCCACCTCTTTCTCGTCACCCCACGACAGGCCCGTCTCTTTCCAGGACACAAGCCGCGTGGGGGGTCCGGATCGGAACTCGGGGGCCGCGGTCCATTCCGGATCGCATGGCTCGGTGATATAAAACCACCTGGATTGCCATCCCTTTAGGGTCTCCACAAAAGAGCCCTCGAACCATAGGGCGTTGGCCATCCTGCCCGCCATGGCGCCTCCGCACTCTGCCTGGCTGCCGCTCACCACCTTGGGCTTGACGTTGAAAGTCTTGAGCCAGAGGCCGAAATGGGGGCGGACGCGGAGAAAAGCCTCGCACACGACGATAAACGCCGACATATTGAGGATGAAGTTCGGAGCCATATCGTGGAAATCCAGGCCGTAGTAGAACATGAGCCCCCGGACAAATGGGTGGAGTGGAAAACCCAGTCCGCGGAGGAAGTGGAGGAGAAATACCACCCTCTCATGGGGCCTTGGGGTGGGGATGAGCTGCCCCTCCTCGGGAAGCCGGTACGCGATGTCCTTGGACAGATACCCGGCCTTCCTTAGCTTCTTGATTTTGCCCTCCGTAACGGAGGAGACCATCCATTTGCCTCCTGCTCCGGACATTGCTGGAAAAGGTTGAGGCGGGAAGTGCGGGCTTGGGCGCTGGAGCTCGGGTGCACGAGAGATGGGTAGGCAAGGGAGGAAGAAGGCGTAGGTAAAAAGGGTGGATCCTTATCCCCTTATATAGGCGGATGCGGTTATGCGTCCCCACCTGCCTAATAAAACTAGCTTGCCTCCCGAGAGCCGTGATAAATGGCGCGGTTGGGTTACCCACGTCTGTATTGATGAGAATCCCGTAAAAAGGGTACACGATCTCTGCTTTGACAAGACGTGCCAAGGAAACCGCCTCGCAAAACATGCTGAGGTGGAAAAGTAAAAACGATTCGAGTAAAGGACTTGGCTGTAGTGTGATGGCGCACTGTAGAATACGTCAGCAGATTTGATTTGTGTTAATATTATTCTCTCTATGGCAATATGTGGAAACTTATTTTGCAGAGCCGAACACTACTCTTGGTGTTTACAATCTTCTATGAAGGACTTGGAGGAGGAACCCGCCTTGCAATGCCGAAGACAATTTGCGTGCCGGACTCGTCGTCATTGAAGCCTGGTTCAGGGGCTACTGAGGGAGTCCTGGATTAGGGGGTGTTCGGGTAGCCGGACTATACCTTCAGCCGGACTCCTGGACTATGAAGATACAAGATTGAAGACTTCGTCCCGTGTCCGGATGGGACTTTCCTTGGCGTGGAAGGCAAGCTTGGTGATGCGATATTCAAGATCTCCTACCATTGTAACCGACTCTGTGTAACCCTAACCCTATCCGGTCTCTATATAAACCAGAGGGTTGTAGTCCGTAGGACAGAATCAACTCCATACACAACAATCATACCATAGGCTAGCTTCTAGGGTTTAGCCTCCTTGATCTCGTGGTAGATCTACTCTTCTACTACCCATATCATCAATATTAATCAAGCCGGAGTAGGGTATTACCTCCATCGAGAGGGCCCGAACCTGGGTAAAATAAAGTGTCCCCTGTCTCCTATTACCATCCAGCCTAGACGCACAGTTCGGGACCCCCTACCCGAGATCCGCCGGTTTTGACACTGACACTTGTCGTTATACAAAACACACGATCCTGTAGAGAAAGTGGGCCAACAGGCCTTTTTTTCTTGTGAAAAGGAAAACGGAAAATAAAGCCCGTATTAAGTTATGACTAGTAAAAAGCACAATTTTTTCTGTGGCTAATAAACACTGGTCTTCTGCACAACAAAATTACCATTGACTTTTTCCATTCTATGAAAAAAATTGCCATGTTCAAGTTTATGTTTTCAAAAGTGGCACAAAAAAAGGAAGAAGTTCATGGCAATCTGCATCTCTACAGTACGAAAAGTTGCCATCACTACGAAATTTACAAAAAAAATGAAAAATTTGTCATGAAGTGATATGGTGAAAAAAGTTCGCTCTAGACACATAGAAAGCATCCTATGGTAAAACATCCGAAGTTGTAATGATATCATTCATGTAATCCCCCTGGCACAACAAATTTCAAAGGATCAAAACTTTTTGCCATGGCAAAAACAAATTTGAAAGAACAAACTTGACGTGTTCTCAAACTAATTTGTAAATGGCCATGACAAACATTCTTCGGATGGACATGGCAAAAAGACACAACGAACCATGGAAAAAAATGCATTTAGTTGCCATGGAAAAAAACACATCTATAAACAAATATTGATTTTAGTTGCCATGGCAAGCTTGTCATGTTTTTGCCCATCTTAAGTTTGCCATGGCAAGTTTGCAAATGTTTTTGACATCTTAAATTTCCATTGCAATTTGCCATGTTTTTAAACATCTGCAACGTTGCCATGTTTTTGAACATCTTTAGTTGCCATGGCAAGTTTGCATGATTGTGAACATGATTGTTAAAAGAAGTTACCATGTTGTTGCACATATTAAAGTTTGCCATGTTTTTGAACATTTTAAAATGCTATGGCAAATTTGCCATAGTTTTGAACATATACAAAGTTTGCCATGTTTTTGAACATCTTTAGCTGCCATGGCAAAGTTTGCCATGTTTGTGAACATGTTAATTAAAAGAAGTTTGCCATGTTTTGAACAAAATTAATTGAAATAAGTTACCTTGTTTTGCACATATTAAATTTTTGCCATGTTTTTGAACATTATAAAATGCCATGGAAAATTTGCCATATTTTTGAACATCTACAAAGTTTGCCATGTTTTTGAACATCTGTAACTTTTCCATGGCAAGTTTGCATGTTTTTGAACATGTTAATTAAGGAAGTTTGCCATGGCAAAAATGTAGTACTTTTGCCATGGAAATAAATTAAAAAATGACATGGCTACACAAATATACATTGTAAAAGTTGCCATGTTCTATAAATGTAAATTGGCCATAATATTTAAATTAAAATTGTCATGCTCTTTACAATAAATTTTCCATGGCAACTTAAAAGAGAATTTGCCATGGTGACTCAGTCCACAATTTGCCATGTGAAATAAAAGTATTTTTCCATGGCAAAAAAATGGAGTTAAATTTGCCATGGCAAAAATAGAGTAAAAATTTGCCCTGGCAACGTAAAATAAAATTTGCCATGGCAACTTAATCTAAATTTTTCCATGTGAAATCATTGTTCAAAAAGCGCTATTAGGCGCTCGCCTAGGCGTGCTTAAGCATTGGGCGTTGGCATATCACCTCGCTTTGGCCCTATGCGCTCAAAAAAGCGACAGGCGAGGTCCTCCGACGAGAAATCGGCCTCTCCGGCAAGGAATCATGTTTCTACGGCGAGGAATCAGTTTCCCCGGTGAGGATTCGACCTCCCTTGCGAGGGTTCATCCTCGCCGACGAGGGATTCAACTGCCTCAATGACAAATTGAGCTTCTCCGGCGAGGGATCGAGTTTCTACGACGAGGCACAGAGGAAGAGGGAGAGAGGCAACCTTGTGCAACAAGATAGAGAGGATGAGGGGGGAGGTGGCGTGAGGAGGAAACCTAAATTTCCTATTGGCTGCACCAGACGATAGCTTTAGTAGGAGGATATGAAGATGGGCATGTGGTTTAATGGGCTAGGCCAGCCCATCTAGCTTATTTCGTCACGTTACAATACTAATGCCTAATTGCGCCTAAGCTAGAAAAGCGCAAGTAGATGCCCAAACAAATAATTAATGCCTAGCGCTTTTTTGAACTTTATGTGAAATACAAGTATTTTTGCCAAGGCAATATTGATGTTTGCGAAGCAAAAAACATGACAATTTTGTAGTGAGGGTGCATATCAACTTGACATAATTGAAACAGATTCGCCATCATTTTTAGGGGGAGAGGCGACATTTTAATCTGTAACTTGAAATGTGCTCCCGAACAAAACCACAAAAATGGCAGCCTACAACAAATTGCTGCAGCAAATATGCCATGGCAACATCTACCCACATTTGTGCCAATTAGCACGACACAAATGAGAATTCATCTCCTGCAGCTCATACATACGTTCCAGTTCCCAAAGTACTACACTAACCAACACCCCTTGTTGATTATCTTCTAAAAACCTAGCAATGTAGGACGACAATTCGTCTCGGGAAAACTTACATTAGTCAGTAGAAGAACTGTAATGGGAGAGGCGTGGGCACGACTCATACCTCAGACGTGAGTTGCATTTTAACATATAAGGGCATGTACAATCGTTCCAATGCTGGGTGTCTGTAAAACTTCTCCACGTCACCTATAGACATCGTAACGGATAACCAATACAACAGGGAGTCTAGGCGACTGTCGCTAATCACCAAATTTCACGAGAAAGGAGAGAGGTGGTTTTCGTGGAAGATGGGATCCCATCCGACGACGCTCTCGATACAACGGAAAATAGACTATTGGTAATCAGCAATTTTCACGCTAATAGACCGTCGTTATTTCTACCGACAGACTGTGTCGTTTTTTCTTCTCTCTCCCCCACATCATCTAATTTCCTACATGGACTATGTTGCAGACAGCTGATTAGACACTGTTGTACATGCCCTAATGAGGCTAGCCAACTCGTCTCCATGGTTGTCCCCCAATTTGCTTCAGTTTTGTCCATTGGATGTTGGTCAAACATCGGTTTTCTTCGTTTGTTGATGTTGGATCTTCGGTTGTTTTTGTCTTGACCGCGGGATGAGTTCATGCAGGCCATGACATGTGGGCTCGGGCTCTCATCAGATTGGCTAGGTGAGCCTTTTTCGGATGTTGGGCATCCAATCCTGCAGCGCCGCGTGCGCGAGCGTCACGGGCGAGTGTGCGTCGTGGCCTCTGCGCTGTCTTTGTTTCTAGTCGCCCCTCTATTCAATCATATGTGGTTCCCCCTGACCCGTTGTAGTGGGCCTGCCATCTCCTTGGCCCCGCATGTCGGTGACGTGGTTGTTGTTTTTCTGTGTGCGGGCGGCCTCCCGTGTTTGGGTTGGCTCGGTGACGTCGTGATTCTGCTGACCGTGTCTCACGTTTGGAGCGGACGCCATCGCCATGTGGCAAAATTTCATGTTTTGACCCTTCTCGCATACAAATTCAGGATCTGACCCCGGTTGGGAAAAAAATTGGGATTTGACCCTATTTCTTACCGCCAGGGACCCTGGCGGTAGGGTTAAACATCCTACCGCCAGGGACCCTGGCGGTAGGGTACTAATCCACGTCAGCACGTGGAGACGGCTGCCATCCCCCTCCGTCGCACTCTACCTCCAGGGACCCTGGCGGTATGATGTCTAACCCTACCTCTAGGACCCCTGGCGGTAGGGTGCGAGCAGTTATTTCACCCAACCCCGCGCCCTTGCCCATCTCCCCACCCCTCCCCCTCCCCCGTCGGTAGTTTCTTCTTTTTTTCTCGCCCCTCTCTCCCTCTCTCATCTCCTCCACTCTCCCCCTCGGATCTTCACTATTTCTTCATCGTTTTTGCGGATCGAGATGGCCCCGAAGAGAGAAACGTAAGCTCCTCTGATCCCTCCAAGTAGTTTTTGCAAACTTGCTTCTGATTTGACGCATTATTTGCTTGAAATCCCTCATATTTTTGAACCTAGATTGGAAAAAAAATTCACCTAGGATTGTTTTAGTTTGATTGTAGTTCTAGTTCTTAGTTCTTTAGTAACTAGTGGTATTGAATATGAACTCTAAATCAATAGTTGATATGTTAGTGTGAAGATGAACCCTAGTTCATAATTGTTTTTGTTAAAAAGATTATGATGTAATGCATGTGGGAGGACTTGTTTTGTTTTATGATGCATGTTGATATGATGATATGAAGATGTTGTTTGGATAAAATACATTCAAGATGAACTCTATTTCAAAAAAATTGTTAAAAAATGATGATATGATGCATGTTGGAGGATTTTATTTTGATATGATGCATGTTGATATGATGTGATCCATCATGTGTAGTAGATGTTGTTGGAGGAATATGCATGTTGGAAGATGAACCCTACTTCATGTAACCAAGAAATTTCACTTTTTTTGTTTATGTATGCTTATGATGCTTTTGTTTATGAAATTTTATTAAGGCGGGCACCTCTTGCAGACAATATCGGCCCACGGTACTCCATGCTTGACTACGCATTCGACAAGGGTCATAGTGCCCGTTTTATAGAGAACGGAGTGGTAACTAATATGAAGGAAATATTGATCAAAGTTTTCGGATTGATGAAAATAAGTTCCTAACTTTTTTCGTCCACTTTTTGACAAATGCTCCAGCCACTGCGCATGAGAGGTCACGGGGTTGCCGAGAATATGGACTACAACGAGCGCTACGCGCCGTACTTCAAGAGAGCCCGACTATTGGGTTTCGTGTTGCAGTTCAAGCGTCAGCCGCCGACGCCTGTCCACGCAGCTCTGACAGCTTTGATTGACCGGTGGCGACCAGAGACCCATTCTTTCCATCTGCCATGTGGGGATATGACGGTGACCCTTAAGGATTGGTCAATGATTATTGCCATGCCGGTCGAGGGTCAAGCACTCACCAGGCGAGCGGAGAGGGCCAACTGGTAGCAGAGGATTACCACCCTCATCGGCGACTGCCCCGGTGCTAAAGGTAACCGTACATTCGGTGTATCATTGCCCTGGCTCTCAGAGCACCGGAAGACATGCCCCGAAGACGCCGATGAGGCGGCTGTGGAGTGGTAGGCGAGGGCCAACCTGTGGTATCTTCTCATGGAGGTAGTGTTTCCAGACAACTCGGTGAACTCTGCCAACTGGTCGTATCTGTTCTTCCTAGCCGGCTGGGATGCAGGGTACAGTTGGGGGACCGCATCTCTCACCTACCTATTGTCAGGACCCCGATTCCAAGTCACATCGATCTAGCAGGTAACACCTCATATCACTTTGTGACCTCACGCACGGTATCCCACGGGTGTCGCCTTACCATGGCCCGGGACCGTTTGCGCCTTTTGGCTCACGTATATGATAGTGTCGCTAGCATCCATATGACAGAGAACCCGGGCCGACATGGCTAGTCGTGAACCCAAAGCGGCACAGACCTATGGAGACAGGCATACATGAATCACATCGAGCATGTCGGTCATCAGCGAGTGATTCCGGGCTGTAGCACTGGGCTAACAGGACTCCAGGGAACCCGGGCTGTAGTAGGCTAGGCAGGACTCCAGATATCACCGCGTGACATTTCCCCGAAGGGACAGACATAGGAACGAAGTGAAACACATGCCGGCCAGTCAAGTGTCCTGAGCAGTAGTGCTGGGCTAGCAGGACTCCGGTGAACCGGGCTGTAGCGGACTACTATGGCTCGAGGAACACTAGACTACATTTCCCCATAAGAAAGGCTGCCAAGGATAAACAACTAGATTGTCCGATCCCACTCATACCAAGCATTTCAATCATACACACAATATGCCCGATATGAGTACATACAACATGGCATCACAACAAAACTCTACAACTCAAGTACTTTATTTAAAGGCTCCAGAGAGCCATACATAACATGTTCATACAGATAGGGGTCACATGACTCGGCACTCAAGTCATACACTCATACAAGCACATGCGGAAGCAACTAGTCTGAGTACAGACTCTAGAAAGAAAGAAGGCTTCTCGAAGCCTGTCTATCTACATAGGGCCCACCATGGCCAGGATCACCACCTGGGTGGCTAGTCACTCATCGACGTCAAGGTCTACGTAGAACCCATCGGAGGGGGCGGTGTTGTTGTCTGAAAACAGTAATTAAGCAAACATGAGTACAAAGGTACTCAGCAAGTCTTGCATCAGAACCTACTATACATGCTTATTCTCAAGAAGGTGGTGGGGTTAATGCAGCAAGCCAGCTTTGACTCTTGGCTAAGCTATCCTACGGAACTTCACCAGTAAAATAGTTTTCGCACACGAGTCCACTACTCACCAACACAATACTCCACCGGGGATCCTCCCTCGTCATCCTACGAGAGGGCCATCCTCGGTACTCACACTTATCTTGAGTCTTTTATTAGTATCGGTTAACTTGTCTATGAACTGTATAGGCAACCAAGTAGTCCTTTACCGCGGACGCGGCTATTCGAATAGTTTTATACCCTACAGGGGTGTACTTCTTCATACACGCTTTCACCACTTACCGCCGCTTACACGACATGTACTCGGCAACCTTCAAGCGGAAGCCCAGCGAGGGTGTCGGCCACGGCCTACCTAAACACTTAAGTCTCTAGTCCAAGTTTATCGCCTATCCAGGTTCCATCCGCAGGGAGTCCGGCCGAGGTTTCCACATACGGCCCCGAACGATGTGAACAGGGTCCCGAGACGCCAAACGGGCGCACGGCATACCCGGCCACGGTGTATCTACCGCAACATAGCCCACCCCTAGGGTCAGCGCTACGCACGGCCGCCAACACATATCCTACAAACACCAGAAACTATTTGCAACTCCTGGACAGAGTACTAAGGTGGTTAAGAAGCCGAGAGGGTCCATTGGTTTCGGGCCCAATGTATGGTAGTAACTGCATCTTAAATCACACATACATATCTCAGTTCTTAGGGACGGCCTCAATGAAACAACCCACCATGTACTCCTACATGGCCTCTCATCGATACCTTTACCAAAACATGTTCAACACATCCCTCACATTACCGACATAAGCATTTCACTCTAGCCCATCACCCAGAGGAACCAGACCTGACACAACTCTAAGCATAGCAGGCATGGCAAGGTAGGAATCACATACATGGCTCAATCAACTCCTACACATGCTAGTGGGTTTCATCTAGTTACTGTGGCAATGACAGGTCATGCAGAGGATAAGGGTTCAACTACCGTAGCACACAGCAGTTTGAATCGCGTTGTCTTAATGCAGTAAACAAGAGCAGAAGCGAGAACATGGGTTTGTATCGGAATGATCAATGGTTGCTTGCCTGATGGAGTGGTAGTGGGATACTGCCCTTCAGTTGGATACTCGTGAATATCCTCGGAGGTAGAACCTACCATGAAGAACGCATCGGAACACAATCAACACATGACGATATGCAACAATATGATGCATGCTATGACATGGCAATATGAATGTGTCTTGGCCTAATGCAAGTTATAGTAGAAAGGAATGAACTCATTTGAATCAAAGATTCAAATATTAGCTCATTAAACATGGCCTTAATAGTGCATTTCCTTATTCTGCTTAAACAGCGAGGTAAACTTGTTTTGTCATGCATGAAACCATTACATATAGATAGATTGAATTTTTCTGATCATTTTTCATATATAAATCTTTGCATTTGGAGCTATGGTTGATTTTCTATGATTTTTAGAAGTTTTGACTATTTTCTGGAATTTCCTGAATAAAAATAAATCCAGAAAATGCATTACTGCATCAGCATTGCATCATGCTGACCTCAGCAGGTCAAAGGCGCCAGCCCAGGTCAAACCTGACTGGTGGGCCCCTTCTGTCAGCCTCTCCGCTAATTAACAGGATTAGATTAACACTAATTAGCTGTCAATGGGTCCTGGGCCCACATGTCAGTGACTGATTTAATTAGAATTAATTAAAACTAATCCTAATTTAGTTAGCAGACCGGCCCCACCTATCATAGACTCAGGGGGGTCTACCTGGGCCCACCCAGGGGTCAAACTGGGTCAAACTCGCCGGCGTTGAGCCGCCGGCGAGGCCGAGACGGCGGAGGGCTTCGGATTTGGTCCTCCGGTGACCAAATCGACGGCGGAGACGTGCTACGCGTAGCTGGGGCTCGTGCGCATCTAGTGGGGCAAGTGGGAGGAGCTGGGGTGGAGCGAGCTCGCCGGAATCGAGCTCGTGGCGGCGGCCGGAGTTCGGACGGAGAGGGAAAGAGGGCTATGGTGCACGGCAAGGCGAGGAAGTGCGTGCGTTAGGCTCCTGGGGACGCACTGAATGCGGTGGTGCGCTCGGACGCGTGCTTGCACGGCCGTAGCCACGACGGCGACATGGCCGGCGGCGAGGAGCTCTCGGGTGCGGTGGAAACGGCGGCTACAGAGGCCAAACGAGCACGGGAGCTAGGGGGAAAGGAAGAGGAGCTCACAGCGGAGTCGGAGAGGGGGTCAGCGAGCTCGGGGAGGTCCTGGCGACGGCGAATCGGCTGGAGACGGCTCGGGTGCCCGAGGGTGAAGACGAGGGCGTAGACGGCGTTCGGCGGCGTTTGGGGTCGCGTGGGTCGGCGAAGAGGTCCAGGGCGACGAGGCGGAGCTATTGGGCTCGTCGGAGGGGCGAGGGAGTGGCTGTGGTGGCAACTACGGCGATCGGCGGCGAGGTTCGCGCTCGGCCATCACGGGGGAGAGTGAGAGAGACGAGGGGGAGAGTGGGAGAGGATGAGAGGGGGACGTGGGGGTCGCGTGGCACCTCTAGGCGTCTCCGGGCGTCGGCGGAAGCAGGAGGTGGCCAGCGCGTGGCCAGCGCGCGGCGAGCACGCGCCCCTGCCTCCTGGTGCGAGGAGGAGGACGACTGGCGAAGCCAGTAGGCTGGGCCGAGCCAGGTGGGCTGGCCAGCTCAGGTAAGGCCCGGGTGGCTTCCTTCTCTTTTTTTGTAAATTTGTTTCTGTTTTCTATTTAATTGCAACTGTTGGGCTTTATTAAAAATACTAAAACGTTTCCAAAAATCTTGAAAATAATTGTGGGCTCTGTTTAGATTATTTCCAACAGCAAACATTTATTTCCAGAATTATTTGGGCATTTAAATTATTTTGTAGCATTTAAATGCCCAAATTCAAATACTTATGATTTAATTCAATGACCTTCTGTTGACCTAGAAAAATGTGCACCAATTTTGCCAGAGGTTTTAACCCAAGACAAAGAGGGTGAACTTTTTAGAAGGGCATTTCAGGTTCATTGAAAATAATTTTAGTAAACCCTAGTTGTTTCCAGGGGGGTGTTGGGGGTTCTGTCATCCCCATTTCAAATTTAAGAGGAAAATAAACATGATGCACACTCTAATGCTTGAACTAGCTAGGGTGTGACACCTATATCGTTCGGTAAGAGATTATCTCATTGCCTACCTACGAAAGTATGTCCATGACATTTTGTTATATCTGATCCTCATTTGATGTTTTGCAGCTTGACGACGCAACCCAGAGGACGGGAGACAAGTCCAATATGGGTGGCTTTGTCTGGGCCCTCTCCATTTGGATGTGGGAGCGGCTGCCGGTGGGGCGTCTAGAGAAGATGCCAAGACGCTCATGGGGTGCCTATAGCGAAGACGGCGACGAGACTCGACACCCCACCGTATGAGTGGGATGTTGTCAAACTCTACACGGGCCTAAACAAGACTTCGTACAAGACCTACACCAACGAGTTGGACGCTTTGACGCATACGCAGGTATATGAACTCGCTCACCACCTTTCTCTTTGATTCCACTTTTGACTGAGAGTGGGAACTTACCAATGTATATGTAATAGGTAAACTGGTGGCCGTATCATGATTGAGAGTGGGACTTTGATCTGAACGTGATGTGCGATGCAGACAGTGGTCTTTGGCGGTGCATCGTGCCCATGATATGTGTGTACGCCGTCGAGTGGCACTTGCCACACCGCGTGGCCACGCAGTTTGGGATGTATCAGCATATCCCACCGGGCCCGCCGACCGATACCGGCGGGCATGCACTCCACATGTGAGCGCGCTTGTTCTTCGTGCCCATGATTTCATTGCGTTTGACTTTATTATGATGTTTCTTGTGGTCTATGCCTTGCAGGATGAGTCGGCAGAAGAATTAGTCGATCATAGACTGGGAGAGGAGCATAAAACTCATGTGACGGAGTGGAACCGGCGGAGGTTCCGTAAAGATGGGGAGAGGAAAGTGACTGACTGGGATGCTTACCTGGGCCGACACATGAGGTGGTACGATGACGGCCAGAAGCACCGTCTTCGTCTCAGGCCTCGGTGGACGGCGAAAGACATCGTGGAGCTGGAGAGGGATGACCCCGAGGAAGAGGCCTACCAGACCGGCATTAGAGACATGCATAGTGGATTTAGGGAGTTTGCACCCCTCATCAACAGAGTGGTAAGTTTGAACCGACGGTTGTATTTAAATTATTTTATTCGTCATCATGACTGACTTATGCCGTTACAGTCCGGTGAGTTGAACGGATGCATCTTTGAAGCCTGAAATGCACTAGGTGATGCCCCCGGGAGCGCACAATCTGAGAAAAAAGTGAGGGGGGCGATGAAGATACAATTTCAGCCTCCTCGGAACAGATGCATCTTGTTCACTTGCAATCAACAATCTGATACTTATTATGCAACCGTTTTCTATTTTCGTAAACCCTAATTGCAACTGTTGGGCTTTTTTAAAAATACTAAAACGTTTCCAAAAATCCTGAAAATAATTGTGGGCTCTGTTTAGATTATTTCCAACAGCAAACATTTATTTCCAGAATTATTTGGGAATTTAAATTATTTTATAGCATTTAAATGCCCAAATTCAAATACTTATGATTTAATTCAATGACCTTCTGTTGACCTAGAAAAATGTGCACCAATTTTGCCAGAGGTTTTAACCCAAGACAAAGAGGGTGAACTTTTTAGAAGGGCATTTCAGGTTCATTGAAAATAATTTTAGTAAACCCTAGTTGTTTCCAGGGGGGTGTTGGGGGTTCTGTCATCCCCATTTCAAATTTAAGAGGAAAATAAACATGATGCACACTCTAATGCTTGAACTAGCTAGGGTGTGACAACTCACCCCCACTCAAAAGAATCTCGTCCCGAGATTTAGGATCCTCCGGGAAGAAGGTGGGGTACTCAAGTCGAAGACGATCCTCCGTTTCCCAAGTGGCTTCTTTCTCGGAATGGTGTGACCATTGAACCTTGAGAAACTTGATATTCTGACGTCGAGTGGTACGCTCGGCCTGATCAAGGATACGAACGGGATATTCCCGATAGGAGAGGTTATCTTGTAGATCAAGCGTTTCATGGTCCACTCCACGGATAGGATCCGTGAAGCAACCCTTAGTTGTGAAACGTGGAAGACATCGTGAACTCTGGAAAGATGCGGAGGTAGTTCCAATTGGTAGGCAACTTCTCCTTGTTTGGCAAGAATGCGAAAGGGTCCAATGTAACGAGGAGCCAATTTGCCTTTGATACCGAAACGATGGGTTCCCTTTAACGGAGTAACCCGAAGGTAAGCCTTCTCGTCGACTTCATAAGTCATGGGCTTATGTTTACGATCATATTGACTCTTTTGACGAGATTGGGCTGTTTTCAATTTCTCACGAATATCGCGAACCTGCTCTTCTGCTTCCTGAATCATATCCGGGCCAAAGAGTTGTCTTTCCCCGGTTTCTGACCAGTTAAGAGGCGTTCGACATTTTCGTCCATAGAGAACTTCGAAAGGAGCCTTGCCCAAGTTGGCTTGATAACTATTGTTATAAGCAAACTCCGCGAATGGAAGGCATTTCTCCCAACTCATTCCGAACGAGATGACAGAAGCTCGGAGCATATCTTCCAGAATTTGATTGACTCATTCTACTTGACCACTTGATTGAGGATGGAAGGCGGTGCTAAAGAAGAGACGAGTTCCCATAGCATTTTGGAAACTTTCCCAAAATCAAGAAGTGAAGAGACTCCCACGGTCTGAGTTAATTTCCAATGGAACACCATGAAGAGACACTATTCAGGAGATGTATAAATCAGCTAGCTGGCTAGCGGTGATACTCTCACGAACAGGTAGGAAATGGGCTACTTTGGAAAGACGGTCGATCACGACGAAGATGGCATTATTCCCTCTCTTGGTCCTGGGAAACCCAGTGATGAAATCCATACTGATTTTATCCCATTTCCATTCGGGAATAGCCAAAGGTTGAAGGGTGCCAGCAGGCCGTTGATGCTCTGCTTTAACACGACAACAAACGTCGCAATTAGCAATGTATTGAGCGATTTCTCTCTTCATCCTAGTCCACCAAAACCTATGGCGTAGGTCTTGATACATTTTAGTACTACCGGGATGAATGGTGAGAGGGGATTCATGAGCTTCCTTAAGGATCAGCCGCCTCAGGTTTTGTGCCTTTGGAACCACTAGGCGATTCCCAAAGTATACGACACCTTGATCATCAATGGAGAAACAATTCGCGACTCCTTTCTTAATGTTTCTCTTAATATGGGAGATTCCCGGATCTACCTTCTGTGCCTTGATGATCTGATCCGTAAGGGTAGGTTTCGCCACCAGGGTGGATAGGAATCCTTGAGGAACAATGTGAAGATTTAGCTTACGAAATTCCTCATGGAGAAATGGTTGACTTTGTTGTAACATCAGGCCGTTACAATAGGACTTACGGCTTAGCGCATCAGCCATGACATTGGCTTTGCCCGGGGTGTAAGTTATTCCTAAGTTGTAATCCGAGATCAACTCAACCCAACGTCTTTGCCTGAGATTCAAATCTGGTTGGGTGAAGATATATTTCAAACTTTGGTGATCGGTGAAGATCTCGCAACGATTACCGAGAAGGTAATGTCGCCAAGTTTTAAGTGCATGGACTACAGCTGCAAGCTCTAGATCATGTGTGGGATAATTTTCCTCATGTGGGTGTAATTGCTGTGAAGCATAGGCAATTACCTGACGATCTTGCGTGAGTATGCAACCTAGTCCTTGTCGCGAGGCGTCGCAATAGATAATAAAGTCCTTGGAGAAATCTGGTGGTACCAGTACGGGAGCAGATGTCAGGCGTCTTTTCAGTTCCTGAAAACTGAACTCGCACTATGGAGTCCACTCGAACTTTTTATCTTTCTTGAGGAGTTCAGTTAGAGGTTTAGCAACCTTGGAGAAATTCTCGACGAAGCGGCGGCAATAGCTCGCTAAGCCAAGGAAGCTCCGAACTTGCTTAACCGTCTCAGGTGGAGTCCAATCAAGGACAGCTTGAACTTGCTCGGGATTGACAGCAATACCCTTGCCAGAGATCACATGGCCTAGATAGGTCACTTCTGGCAACCAAAATTCACACTTGGAGAATTTGGCATAAAGACGATGCTCTCGAAGTTTCATCAATACCAGCCTTAGATGTTCGGCATGTTCCTCTTCATTCTTGGAGTAGATGAGTATGTCATCGAGGTATACTACGACAAATTTGTCCAAGTACTCCATGAAAACCGAGTTCATTAACCGGGAGAAGGTGGCTGGGGCATTGGTTAAACCGAAGGACATCACGGTGTACTCGTATTGGCCATAACGAGTAACAAAGGCCGTTTTGGGAATGTCCCCGTTTCTGATTTTGATTTGATGGTAACCCAACCTCAAATCCATCTTGGAAAAGACTGAGGATCCAGCGAGCTGGTCATACAGATCATTGATCCTGGGAAGAGGGTATTTGTTCTTGATGGTGACCAGGTTGACAGGGCGGTAATCCACAACCATTCGATCCGTTCCATCCTTCTTCTTAACGAAGAGGACGGGGCAAGCCCAAGGAGAGGAACTAGGACGGATGAAACCCTTTTTCAAGGACTCATCGAGTTGGTTCTTAAGCTCGGCTAGTTCTAAGGGTGCCATCTTGTAGGGTCTTCTAGAAATTTGCATGGTTCCTGGAACAAGGTCTATCACAAACTCTACATCCCTGTCAGGTGGAACACCTGGCAGTTCTTCTGGAAAGACATCCGGAAAGTCTCGGACTATCGGAACATCCTCAAGGTCTGGAAGGGGGTTGGCATTTAAGGAGTAAAGCTGGCGCTTGGCCACTCGAGTTAAGACATTGACTGTCTTGCCCGATGGGTGAGTAAGTTGAACGGTTCTAGTGGCACAATCGATCTTAGCATAATGAGCTGACATCCAGTCCATACCCAAGATGATGTTTATGTCCGAGGACTTGAGAGCTATTAAGGATGCAAGGAAGACAAGTCTATCGACAAGAATTTCGTTCCCATGGCTTACTCTAGAAGTTTGCCATCTAGAGCCAGGAGTTTGAATTTCCATGGTAGAGGGCATGTCACAGAATGTCGTGTTGTGCAATCGAGCATAGTTCTTGGATATGAATGAATGAGATGCTCTAGTATCAAAAAGAACAGATGCCGGATGGCAGTTAACAAGGAGCGTACCAAGGACGACGTTGGGATCCTCATGAGCCTCCTCGGCTGAAACATAGTTGACATGGCCACGTGCAGTGGTGGCCGGCTTGGCGTAGAATGTTTTTCCCGCGGGCTTACCACGACCAACGGACTTTCCAGTTTGATTGGGGTTGTTGTTCTGGGGACACTCTCGACTATAGTGACCCGGCTCTCCACACTTAAAGCATGTCACCACATTGGGGCGTGGAGCAGCATTAGCAGCGGGGCCACCATAGGGCTTGGGCGGTGCAAATTGCTGGTTGGGACGAGGCGCCTCAAAGGATGGCCTCGGGATGAACCTGGGTGGCAGTGCCGTGCTTGGAATCCACACCCGGCGCTTCTGAGTTCCAGAGCCGGATGAAGAGCCAAAATCACGGGAGTGCTTGCGTGAAGCGTCATAATCAGTCTGGCCTGTCTCAGCACTGATGGCTTTATTGACCAACTTTTGAAAGGAGGTGCACTGGTGCAGACGAAGATCGCGGCGAAGCTCAGGGCTAAGTCCCTTGCGGAACCTTGCTTGCTTCTTAGCGTCAGTAGATACCTCTTCGGGAGCATAGCGTGCCAGATTTCCAAATTCACGACTATATGCATCCACAGTCAGTCTTCCCTGGGTGAAGTTGCAAAACTCCTCCCTCTTGCGATCCATGAGACCTTCCGGAATGTGATGCTCGCGGAAATCCTCACTGAACTCAGCCCAAGTAGTAACTTGGCCGACCGGGCGCATAGCTTCGAAGTTTTCCCACCAAAGGCTAGCAGGGCCTTCGAGGTGATAGGCAGCATAGGTAACCTTGTCGGCTTCGGCTACGTTGGCAGAACATAGCTTGTGGGTAATGCTGCGAAGCCAGTCATCCGCGTCGAGGGGTTCGACGGATTGGTTAAACTTTGGTGGGTATAGCTTGATAAAGTCATTGATTGACACCAAGTCATTTCGTGGGTGGCGTGTAGTGTTCTGCTCAATCCGCTCTAGCAGGCGGTTAGTCTCACGCTTGTTTCTTTCCGCCTCCAGCATTACCTCGGCCAGAGAAGGCGGGTGAGGCAGATTTTCACCCCTAGCTGCACTGGCTTCCCCCTGCTCCGAGGCAGCAGGGTTGCTGCGGGTGTTGACCATCCTAGGAGAAAACAAGACAATGGTTTAGATAAGGATGGCTCAAACTTAGCAAGGAAGTGCAGAATGTAATGGATAACACGGAATGCAGAGATGTTCATCCGTATGTCATGGTAATATAAAGCTGCCATATATATACCAACGGTCATACACATCATACATAGTTTAGTACAAGCCCAGGCTACAGTACAACTATGATGAAAGACATTACATCTCATCGGAGGCATTCCAAGCTCCTATACATTATTTGTCTACACCTCCGGAATTGACTACACACTAAGTCGTATTCCACAAGTCACGCAGGACAGTGGAAATACAACTACTACAATACTAGTGGTACTACTACTAACTCAGACAGCTCCGTAGTAGTTCTCATAGAAGTCACCTCTGTAGCCTGGAAGTTCAACATGACCATCCGGGAACAGACGGTCCTGAGGAGCCTATGGACCAAAGGGGCTAGGATGAGGTCTTGGACCAACAAACGGTGGCCTGCGGGGACCACGGGGTGGGGTGATGCCTCCCACATCACACCAATCCACCATGTCTGGCAGAGCTGATCTCATAGGATACAGATCCCTTGTATCCATACATCCAGCCTGCACCGCAGGTGCAAACCGAGTCAATGTGGCCCAATGATTAGCACGGGTATTGAAAAGCTCCAGCCTCAAGGCCCGATTCTCTCGGTCCTTATCTTCGAGCATCTCGGTAGTGGTACGAGTTAATGAGTCCTCCTGAGTGGAGTCAGCATAGATAGCCTGAAGATACCCTTGCGCTCCCGGAAGTGAAGCTGGCATGTAACGGAAGTCGGTGTTCCGAAGCAAGCCAGTCCGGACTCGCAAGATGGTCATCATGGAATAGGCAGCATCCTGCACAGCCATCTCAACAGTAACCCCGAGTCCATAGGAACAGTGAAGGGGCTCGGTAGATCTAGGATAAGAAGGAAATATCTTGACGGTGCAGAGATATTGGCTTTGATTAAAGTCACGGAACTGCTCTTCGACGGTGTATTCGAGATACCAACGGTAGCCCGTCTTGATCATTACCCGGACTAGCATAGCAGTATGACCGGGCACGTCGAGGCACCGGGTCAGGCGAACCACTTGGTTTTGAACACGGTTGGCCATCTGAAAGCACAACCACAATGCAAAGACATCAGAATTTCTAGGGAAAATTGGACAGCATAACAGCTGTAAATGCTCAGAAAAAGATTTGAGACATCCACAACAGTTCACAATACCACTCAACAACATCATATCAAGATTCTGATCCAATTAGCAACATACTAAGAATAGTAGAAACTGAACTGGGACTGGTAACAACAATCCTATAAGCTACTACGGATTAGTAACACGTGAACCTGATAGAATAAGAGAGCCTAGTCCTCAACCCATGTTGAATGAGAAGAGAATGACTCAGATCAGAGGCATAGGGTAAAGGAGTAAAAGAGCCTTACGTTCCCTCCCACAATCAATTCCCCTACATATAACTAAAGCATTTCTAGACTCGACATCGACCAGTTTGGCTCAACGAACCTACAGGCAGTCCGGCTCTGATACCAACGCTGTCAGGACCCCGATTCCAAGTCACATAGATCTAGCCGGTAACACCTCATATCACTTTGCGACCTCACGCACGGTATCCCACGGGTGTCGCCTTACCATGGCCCGGGACCATTTGCGCCTTTTGGCTCACGTATATGATAGTGTCGCTAGCATCCATATGACACACAACCCGGGCCGACATGGCTAGTCGTGAACCCAAAGCGGCACAGACCTATGGAGACAGGCATACATGAATCACATCGAGCATGTCGGTCATCAGCGAGTGATTCCGGGCTGTAGCACTGGGCTAACAGGACTCCGGGGAACCCGGGCTGTAGCAGGCTAGGCAGGACTCCGGATATCACCGCGTGACATTTCCCCGAAGGGACAGACATAGGAACGAAGTGAAACACATGCCGGCCAGTCAAGTGTCCTGAGCAGTAGTGCTGGGCTAGCAGGACTCCGGTGAACCGGGCTGTAGCGGACTACTATGGCTCGAGGAACACTAGACTACATTTCCCCATAAGAAAGGCCGCCAAGGATAAACAACTAGATTGTCGGATCCCACTCATACCAAGCATTTCAATCATACACACAATATGCCCGATATGAGTACATACAACATGGCATCACAACAAAACTCTACAACTCAAGTACTTTATTTAAAGGCTCCAGAGAGCCATACATAACATGTTCATACAGATAGGGGTCACATGACTCAGCACTCAAGTCATACACTCATACAAGCACATGCGGAAGCAACTAGTCTGAGTACAGACTCTAGAAAGAAAGAAGGCTTCTCGAAGCCTGTCTATCTACATAGGGCCCACCATGGCCAGGATCACCACCTGGGTGGCTAGTCACTCGTCGACGTCAAGGTCTACGTAGAACCCATCGGAGGGGGCGGTGTTGTTGTCTGAAAACAGTAATTAAGCAAACATGAGTACAAAGGTACTCAGCAAGTCTTGCATCAGAACCTACTATACATGCTTATTCTCAAGAAGGTGGTGGGGTTAATGCAGCAAGCCAGCTTTGACTCTTGGCTAAGCTATCCTACGGAACTTCACCAGTAAAATAGTTTTCGCACACGAGTCCACTACTCACCAACACAATACTCCACCGGGGATCCTCCCTCGTCATCCTACGAGAGGGCCATCCTCGGTACTCACACTTATCTTGAGTCTTTTATTAGTATCCGTTAACTTGTCTATGAACTGTATAGGCAACCAAGTAGTCCTTTACCGCGGACGCGGCTATTCGAATAGTTTTATACCCTGCAGGGGTGTACTTCTTCATACACGCTTTCACCACTTACCGCCGCTTACACGACATGTACTCGGCAACCTTCAAGCAGAAGCCCAGCGAGGGTGTCGGCCACGGCCTACCTAAACACTTAAGTCTCTAGTCCAGGTTTATCGCCTATCCAGGTTCCATCCGCAGGGAGTCCGGCCGAGGTTTCCACATACGGCCCCGAACGATGTGAACAGGGTCCCGAGACGCCAAACGGGCGCACGGCATACCCGGCCACGGTGTATCTACCGCAACATAGCCCACCCCTAGGGTCAGCGCTACGCACGGCCGCCAACACATATCCTACAAACACCAGAAACTATTTGCAACTCCTGGACAAAGTACTAAGGTGGTTAAGAAGCCGAGAGGGTCCATTGGTTTCGGGCCCAATGTACGGTAGTAACTACATCTTAAATCACACATACATATCTCAGTTCTTAGGGACGGCCTCAATGAAACAACCCACCATGTACTCCTACATGGCCTCTCATCGATACCTTTACCAAAACATGTTCAACACATCCCTCACATTACCGACATAAGCATTTCACTCTAGCCCATCACCCAGATGAACCAGACCTGACACAACTCTAAGCATAGCAGGCATGGCAAGGTAGGAATCACATACATGGCTCAATCAACTCCTACACATGCTAGTGGGTTTCATCTAGTTACTGTGGCAATGACAGGTCATGCAGAGGATAAGGGTTCAACTACCGTAGCACACGGCAGTTTGAATCGCGTTGTCTTAATGCAGTAAACAAGAGCAGAAGCGAGAACATGGGTTTGTATCGGAATGATCAATGGTTGCTTGCCTGATGGAGTGGTAGTGGGATACTGCCCTTCAGTTGGATACTCGTGAATATCCTCGGAGGCAGAACCTACCATGAAGAACGCATCGGAACACAATCAACACATGATGATATGCAACAATATGATGCATGCTATGACATGGCAATATGAATGTGTCTTGGCCTAATGCAAGTTATAGTAGAAAGGAATGAACTCATTTGAATCAAAGATTCAAATATTAGCTCATTAAACATGGCCTTAATAGTGCATTTCCTTATTCTGCTTAAACAGCAAGGTAAACTTGTTTTGTCATGCATGAAACCATTACAGATGGATAGATTGAATTTTTCTGATCATTTTTCATATATAAATCTTTGCATTTGGAGCTATGGTTGATTTTCTATGATTTTTAGAAGTTTTGACTATTTTCTGGAATTTCCTGAATAAAAATAAATCCAGAAAATGCATTACTGCATCAGCATTGCGTCATGCTGACCTCAGCAGGTCAAAGGCGCCAGCCCAGGTCAAACCTGACTGGTGGGCCCCTTCTGTCAGCCTCTCAGCTAATTAACAGGATTAGATTAACACTAATTAGCTGTCAGTGGGTCCTGGGCCCACATGTCAGTGACTGATTTAATTAGAATTAATTAAAACTAATCCTAATTTAGTTAGCAGACCGGCCCCACCTGTCATAGACTTAGGGGGGGTCTACCTGGGCCCACCCAGGGGTCAAACTGGGTCAAACTCGCCGGCGTTGAGCCACCGGCGAGGCCGAGACGGCGGAGGGCTTCGGATTTGGTCCTTCGGTGACCAAATCGACGGCGGAGACGTGCTACGCGTAGCTGGGGCTCGTGCGCATCTAGCGGGGCAAGTGGGAGGAGCTGGGGTGGAGCGAGCTCGCCGGAATCGAGCTCGTGGCGGCGGCCGGAGTTTGGACGGAGAGGGAAAGAGGGCTACGGTGCATGGCAAGGCAAGGAAGTGCGTGCGTTAGGCTCCTGGGGACGCACTGAATGCGGTGGTGCGCTCGGACGCGTGCTTGCACGGCGTAGCCACGACGGCGACATGGCCGGCGGCGAGGAGCTCTCGGGTGCGGTGGAAATGGCGGCTACAGAGGCCAAACGAGGACGGGAGCTAGGGGGAAAGGAAGAGGAGCTCACAGCGGAGTCGGAGAGGGGGTCAGCGAGCTCGGGGAGGTCCTGGCGACGGCGAATCGGCCGGAGACGGCTCGGGTGCCCGAGGTTGAAGACGAGGGCGTAGACGGCGTTCGGCGGTGTTTGGGGTCGCGTGGGTCGGCGAAGAGGTCCAGGGCGACGAGGCGGAGCTATTGGGCTCGTCGGAGGGGCGAGGGAGTGGCTGTGGTGGCAACTACGGCGATCGGCGGTGAGGTTCGTGCTCGGCCATCACGGGGGAGACTGAGAGAGACGAGGGGGAGAGTGAGAGAGGATGAGAGGGGGGCGTGGGGGTCGCGTGGCACCTCTAGGCGTCTCCGGGCGTCGGCGGCAGCAGGAGGTGGCCAGCGCGTGGCCGGCGCGCGGCGAGCACGCGCCCCTGCCTCCTGGCACGAGGAGGACGACAACTGGCGAAGCCAGTAGGCTGGGCCGAGCCAGGTGGGCTGGCCAGCTCAGGTAAGGCCCAGGTGGCTTCCGTCTCTTTTTTGTAAATTTGTTTCTGTTTTCTATTTAATTGCAACTGTTGGGCTTTATTAAAAATACTAAAATGTTTCCAAAAATCCTGAAAATAATTGTGGGCTCTGTTTAGATTATTTCCAACAGCAAACATTTATTTCCAGAATTATTTGGGCATTTAAATTATTTTATAGCATTTAAATGCCAAAATTCAAATACTTATGATTTAATTCAATGACCTTTTGTTGACCTAGAAAAATGTGCACCAATTTTGCCAGAGGTTTTAACCCAAGACAAAGAGGGTGAACTTTTTAGAAGGGCATTTCAGGTTCATTGAAAATAATTTTAGTAAACCCTAGTTGTTTCCACGGGGGATGTTGGGGGTTCTGTCATCCCCATTTCAAATTTAAGAGGAAAATAAACATGATGCACACTCTAATGCTTGAACTAGCTAGGGTGTGACACCTATATCGTTCGGTAAGAGATTATCTCATTGCCTACCTACAAAAGTATGTCCATGACATTTTGTTATATCTGATCCTCATTTGATGTTTTGCAGCTTGACGACGCAACCCAGAGGACGGGAGACACGTCCAATATGGGTGACTTTGTCTGGGCCCTCTCCATTTGGATGTGGGAGCGGCTGCCGGTGGGGCGTCCAGAGAAGATGCCAAGACGCTCATGGGGTGCCTATAGCAAAGACGGCGACGAGACTTGACACCCCACCGTATGAGTGGGATGTTGTCAAACTCTACACGGGCCTAAACAAGACTTCGTACAAGACCTACACCAACGAGTTGGACGCTTTGACGCATACGCAGGTATATGAACTCGCTCACCACCTTTCTCTTTGATTCCACTTTTGACTGAGAGTGGGAACTTACCAATGTATATGTAATAGGTAAACTGGTGGCCGTATCATGATTGAGAGTGGGACTTTGATCTGAACGTGATGTGCGATGCAGACAGTGGTCTTTGGCGGTGCATCGTGCCCATGATATGTGTGTACGCCGTCGAGTGGCACTTGCCACACTGCGTGGCCACGCAGTTTGGGATGTATCAGCATATCCCACCGGGCCCGCCGACCGATACCGGCGGGCATGCACTCCACATGTGAGCGCGCTTGTTCTTCGTGCCCATGATTTCATTGTGTTTGACTTTATTATGATGTTTCTTGTGGTCTATGCCTTGCAGGATGAGCCGGCAGAAGAATTAGTCGATCATAGACTGGGAGAGGAGCATAAAACTCATGTGACGGAGTGGAACCGGCGGAGGTTCCGTAAAGATGGGGAGAGGAAAGTGACTGACTGGGATGCTTACCTGGGCCGACACATGAGGTGGTACGATGACGGCCAGAAGCACCGTCTTCGTCTCAGGCCTCGGTGGACGGCGAAAGACATCGTGGAGCTAGAGAGGGATGACCCCGAGGAAGAGGCCTACCAGACCGGCATTAGAGACATGCATAGTGGATTTAGGGAGTTTGCACCCCTCATCAACAGAGTGGTAAGTTTGAACCGACGGTTGTATTTAAATTATTTTATTCGTCATCATGACTGACTTATGCCGTTACAGTCCGGTGAGTTGAACAGATGCATCTTTGAAGCCTGAAATGCACTAGGTGATGCCCCCGGGAGCGCACAATCTGGGAACAAAGTGAGGGGGACGATGAAGATACAATTTCAGCCTCCTCGGAACAGATGCATCTTGTTCACTTGCAATCAACAATCTGATACTTATTATGCCCTTGTTTCATTGTGAGTGCAGAAGTTCGTGAAACGTTGTCGCAAGCTGGTAGGCCTGCTTGGGTGTGCTGGAGCTGGGTCGGTTGAAGCTTATCATCCTGCAGCCACACAGGGTCACATCGGCTCATCGAGCCATGTTCCCCCGTCGTCTAGGTTGGTTGAGAAGGAGGAGGAGGAGGAGTATCATGAGGAAGAGGAGGGTGAGAGCAATGGGGAGGAGTACGATGAATATTATGGACCTCCACCAACTCAATCATCTGAACCATATCATCTGCCGAAAAGGAATCCAAAGAAGAAGGATTTGCTGAGTCCGGACCCTTTACAGAGACCGGTTACTCGACTGTCCAAGAAGAAGACTGAAGAGACTCGTTCAAAGAGGAACGAGGACCGTACCTCCAAGAGGAGCAGGAGCAAGTAATTCTGCTCTTGAATACTTGGCTCTTGTAGTTGTTTAGTGGTTGTGAGACTACGTGGAACTATGTGTTAGCTATTTGTGAAACTATGTGGAACTCCGTTTGCTAATTAGTTGAACTTCGTTTGTCATGTCTATGTACTTCAAGTTTTATTAATGTATATGTGATGCCCAAGTTTAATTGTTTGAAATCTGTTTTCTAGACACTATATCATTGCTGTGATATTGTTTTTGAAAAGAAGCAAGCAATTAAACTTGAAACCATAAAACACAGGACCCTACCACCAAGGACCCTGGCAGTAGGGTCACACAGCCTACCGCCAACCCCCTGGCGGTAGGTTGAACCTACCGCCAGGGCACTGTAATTTTTCGTTACAAAAACTTCAAAGGCAAAAACCCCTGCCATAGCCTACCGTCAAGGGTTCTGATGGTAGGGTCAGATAAGCTACCACCAGGCCCTTGGCGGTAGGGTACTTATCCACGTCAGCTCGGGCAAACGGCCGCCGTCGCCCTCCGTCGCACCCTACCGGCAGAGACCCTGGCGGTAGCCTGTCTAACCCTACCGTTAGAACCCCTGACGGTAGCAAAAGAATCAAATCCCGAAATTCTTTCCAACCGGGATCAGATCCTGAATTGATATGCGAAAAAGGGTCAAAACACGAAAATTTGCCTAGCCATGCCGCGTCGCGTCGTGGGACATAGGCAGTTGCTTTTCCTTCAGGTCGTGTGTTAGGGCATGGCCAATGCATAGCCCCAGGGTGATGCCTCACATGCCATGTAGGATCGGATAACAGAAAAAGTAGGTTCGGATGGGGAAGCGGGATCCTCTCCAGGAGGCGGGTGCTTAGAGACAAAAAGTGTGGTCCAGTGCATAAAGTTGAAAAAGTTGAAATGAAAAGGAGGGATGCATGTGTAGTGAGAGTCACTTTCTATTCTTTGATGAGGTCTACTAGTAGTAGCTTGCATTGGGGAGAAAAAATCAACACATATACTCCCTCCGTTCCTAAATATTTGTCTTTTTAGACATTTCAAATGACTACTACATACGGATGTATGTAGACATATTTTAGAATGTAGATTCACTCATTTTGCTTCGTATGTAGTCATTTGTTAAAATGTCTAGAAAGACAAGTATTTAGAAACGGAGGGAGTACTTCAAATTACTTTTGTCATGAGGCATATATATCCATATGCCACCATTGTACATCCCTTATTCTGTTTACCGGCGCGCTCGGGCACTGCCACCTGGTCCCGCTTCCCTTGACCCCACTCGTCATTGGGGATCATCTCTTTACCTGTGTTCGCGTTAACCGTCTCCCATCTCTGCGCCCTCTGTTCTATTCTAGTGGGTGGTTTCTCTGCTCGGGCTGCTGTGCCCGACGCGCGGCCGGGGCGCGATGACGTGCGTGTGTCACTCCGTGGGGCCGCTGCCGCGTCGCGTGCGTCTGCCATGCCCAGGCTGCTGAGTGCCCTTCTTCCTCGTCTCCGCCCCGCTGCAACCTCTCCTCGTGCCTCGCCTAGCTTCCTTCGACTGTCCTCTGCTGCGGTCTGTTGCGGTGGCCTCCTTTGCTCTATGGACGCCGCTGGTTGAGGTTCGTGCTGCTGTTCTTCTTGTGTTCTTTCCAACACCTCTCTTCTTGCTTCGCTCTACTGATTTCACGTAGTTGGGCTTCTTTCGATCGTGTGCAGCTTGGTTCGACTTGCCGTTGTCGCCTGCGTCGAGCCGTGGGTCTTTCTGTCCTTCGCGTTCAGGTTAGTGGGCGCCCCTTCTACTTGCCTATAAGATGTTTGATGAAATGCGCGCGTGATGTTCGGTGAAATGCATCTGTGCTAACGTTTGTTCTACGGTTTAGGTTGTTTTCCTAGTTCGTCCTGATGTTTGGATCGCGTGCTCCTCCAGTCCTCCTTCCTAGCTTTGGTAAATAGGCTGTTCTTTTGCTTATCTGAACCGCTATGAGCCGCGATTGTTTCTTGCTTGCATTTGCATCGTTCATCCCGTGGTGTTGTCTTTTGACCGGTTATTTTCTAAAATTCGCAGGTTGTACGATCTTGCCCGCTGCTGCTTGCCATTTGGTTATGTGGTACAGTGTGAATCCGGTGGCTGCCCAGATCTGAACTGCGCGTAGGGGCGGGTGTTCTCGGCCAGAGTTGGGCGTTCTTGCTGACTTTCTGTCTAACCTATCCACAAGTATACTAGCCAATTTCTGTTTATTTGATTTTCCTTTCCAAGTACTCCCTCAATTCCTAAATATTTGTCTTTCTAGAGATTTTAAATGGAACACCACATACGGATGTATATAGACATATTTTAGAGTGTAGATTCACTCATTTTGCTCCGTATGCAGTCACTTGTTGAAATATCTAGAAAGACAAATATTTAGGAACGGAGTGAGTACATGCTTTAGTTTATCCTGGTCTGCGTACCTTTTTTATGTTACCTTGGTGGTCGATGCAGAATAACAAATGCAAAACAAGATGTGCAAATGTGAGGATAGACCTATGATTCGCGTTCACAACTTGTTCTTGTTAAAAGAACTACTCTACAAGTTTGTTGCAAGTTACAGTAATTGTGAGGATATGATACCTTATAGAAATGATGCCTTAGTGTTTCTTGCTTGTATCTGCATCGTTGCATGCCGTGATTGTGTTCTGACCAGTTTTTTGTTGTATTTTACAAGTTGTATGATCTTGTCCGTTGCTGCATCTCGGTTCTGCTGATTGCTTCATCACCATTACAATTTTTGAGATATCTAAGCTGACGTCTCGAATAGTACAGAACAGTCAGTCGGAACTGCAGGAGTCATCTTCACCTTAATCTAAAAATAGAAGGTTTTCCTTTTGCTAGATCTCTGAAAAATCTGCAGTGGAGTAAGCGCTGGCATTACCTACTGCTCTGGTTTTTGAAGTTAATTGCAGCTGGCAAAGCTTGCACTGATGTTCATCGTTCGCTGTGTGGAAGCTACATAATTCTATAGTAGTGGAACACTTGTTCTGGTCTGATCATCTTGTAATTTTCCTTTTTTCAGCTTAACTATTGTAGGGTAGACAGACTCTATACATACTGAAGAAATGTGCCCGTCCGACAGTCCTTCATGCTCAGTTGTAGTGATAGCTTTGGGTACTGTGTGCACCCTTTCATGTAATTGTGTTACCCCGGCGAAATTTATAACTATGTTGTCACATACGTCAACTTAGATCTCGGAAAGCGTGGGTGCATTACATTGTGGAATGAAGGGAGTATCTTATACTGAGTTTATGAGGAAACAACTGGACTAATGTTAATGATCCGGTGTTGAGAATAAAAAAAGGTGGAAGAACATTGAGTGGCTTTAGTTTTGTTACCGGACGTACAACGTACCTTTACTGCACTGTTATGGATTCAGATAAACTGGGCGTGGTGCATGCCTTTGTATTGTGTTCCTGAACGTTGCTTTCTCCATGCCAAGTCTTTTGTTCTTAGAAAAGAACTCTTTTGTTGCATCCACATTAACCATATATATATTTCCATTTTCCATATATATTTCTATTTCTTTTGTTCGAATTGTAACGTTGGTACAAAATAAAGGCCTCAATTTGCAAAAAATTATTTTCCCTAATTTATTTTTTTGCAAATAGCTCTTGGTTTAAATCTGGGCATTGTGGTGCTGGAGAAGGACGTGTGACACACATTCTTCTCAGCTATTTTCTCCTCTGATTGAGCCCAGCCCAGCAAACATTCATGTGCCGGATAAGCTACTTTTGGAAGCTCTGGTATATATTTTGAACAAATATTTCCTTTCTTTAATGCATGATAGAACATCCAACAACACAGCAATATAAGAAAACGCTTTGGTACAATTGCAATATATTATAGGATAAAAATATATCCTCTACGATGCTAACTATTCATTTGCAAAGTTATCTAAAAAAACATATCAATTCAAATAACAAGGCCATTGTACTAAGATCACCCAAGTGCATTCTTAAGTTAAGCAAAATACTTGCATTTAATTCTTGGTTTGAATTGGGCTTTTTTGCCATTTAGCGCAACAGGAGCTTGCATGTTTGGATAGCCATATCTTAATAAATTATGTGTTTGATCTCTAAATGTGCTTGAACACAATCAAGTCAAGGAAGATGTCACGTCGCATCTTCGTGGAAAGTAAAGTTCTCTATCATATACCTACCTTGCGCCATTTGGTTCTATGTTACCCAATAAGATAACAAAATATGCATGCTCAAGTATATATTTTCAAAGATAAACTATCCTTCATTTTCACCTTAAAGGGTTTGAATTAGTATCCTAAGTGGTTACTAAAACCCACTTCTAATGAATTCAAATATTTGCAAAACACTTGGGTTTGACATGGTATCTGCACTTGCTCAAACATAAAGTTACTGAAAAATGCATATTTTCAACACGCATGGTTTTAAATGGGCCTCTGCGCCATTTGGTGCAATTGGTCATCTAGTAATTTGTAGAAAATGTGGCGAGACGTAGAGCTTGTAGAACGGATTCCACTTCGCGCGGAGCTACTACCGAACGATTACTAGTGCCATGCGACCAAGAAGATATGATTGCGCATGGTACATCAAAAGTCATACTAGACCGATGCTCAATACCAAAATTCTGGCAAATTGAATAATCTGAAAGGATATCGACAGGAGCTCAAAGTACTAAGCATCATCATAACAACACGTCATAGTAAATTTGTCAAAACAGACTGATGAACAAGTAAATAGGCCAATGAGCACCATAACAAAATAACGGTCCTCGGTAAATATTCAAACACGGTAAATTTGTTCAGCCAGAGTCACAACAGACTAATGCTCATGTTCAGGCCAACGAGCACCATAACAACACCAGGTCATATTCAGGCATTCTTGGTTGTGAGCTCCAATAGCCGTCATCCGAAGGCTAATCATCTTCCTTGCTTGGTTTAGGCGGCAAGCCCAATAGTTGTTCTCTAAAAATCGGCCCCCCGTGTGTACGGGCCACACCATAGAGTATTGCAAGGACTCCTATAGCCGTCCCGATTGTCCCAAAAAATATATTACGTACATAATTGGGGTGACTTAATACGAACCTAAAATCAAAACATAAATCAATTAGAAGCGGATTTAAATAAGTTGTTTACAATCATCTAAAATCTGAGTAGTCCATGTGACATAATAATTACCATGGTGTGTGCTTCGACGACTTTGTAGTGTTTGCAGCTGATTGAGGTCCATGCTGCTGTGGTCCCGCAAAAGAAAATTACATAGTTAGCCTTACAAACGGTGAGACAGAATTTGGAGTAGAACATATAAAGATAGTTAGTAAGCGCTAACTTTGCATATATGATTGATCGTTTGATATATGTTTTTTCTTTAGGGATAAACCACACTTATTGATTGGTAGAAGCACGGTTTACAGGGATAACAAACAGGTCGTGGGGTAAACCCATCAACAAGTGGCGACCACCAGCTAAAGAAGAAGAAAAGTTAGCTAAATTGTGAGCATTAAAATTCAAACTATATGACTTTCAAAAATAAATTCACAACTCAAGAAATCCCTTGATTGGGCACGAATCTCCTTTATAAGATCGTTTGATCTGGTGGAGCCAGAAAAAATAATGTAAGATTAACAAATGAGCAAGAGCATGGCCCAAAATTGATTATGCTGTTCCGCTAGCAGTTTCTTTTGCCACAATATGGTAAGAATTCTAACAAGAAAGAAAAGGCTGCTAAATCTGCGGAAGTAGAATTCGTATTGTTGATCTCAACGCAATAAATTATACCTATTCTACAAATTTGACAAGGGCAGAATTAGGTCTGATTCTGCGGGAGTACCTTTTTTGAAAGACTTGATTCAGAGGAGCTGAAGCGGCGAGGGAAGCTCCTGCCATGGCCAATCCTTGGCAACAGCAGACTCTGTTCCTCCTTAACGGCCGCCCTAAAATACAACTGCGGTGGTCGCCCAAGGGCGCGACCGCAGATCTTTCTTGCGGCAAACATAAGCGAAGCTGCCATCTCGTCCTAGTTTCATTCTCGTCGCCGGATCTGTTGGAGTTCCTCAATCCTCTTCTTCCAATCCAATCCAGTCCCCTCACCCTGGTGCCCATTATAATGTGTCGGTCGCTAGGTTTCCCGTATCCGACGGGAAACGGCCCGCTGTTACCAACCTTCTCGTTATCGTGTTCATATCCGTTTACCTCTCCAAAAGCCTGGCCCGTGTTCATGCCCGGGCTGGACACTCGGCAAACCCTAAACGGCGCCCGTAGCGCCCGTTATAGCGTTAATGGTACAGGGCGCACACCCCTCGTCCGCGATGGGCCAGCCCATGTTTCAATTTTTTCTTTTGTAAAATGATGCAAAAATCGACGTGCTGAGAAGGATTCGATCCTGTGACGCGGGCTTACAGCGCAGCACTCGCTAGCCACCCGTCGGATAATGGAGTTCCTCAATCCTCTTCTCCCAATCCAATCCAGTCCCCTCACCCTGGTGCCCATTATAATGTGCCGGCCGCTAGGTTTCCCATATCCGACGGGAACACGGCCCGCTGTTACCAACCTTCTCGTTTTCGTGTTCATATCCGTTTACCTCTCCAAAAGCCTGGCCCGTCTTCATGTCCGGGCTGGACACTCGGCAAACCCTAAACGACGCCCGTAGCGCCCGTTATAGCGTTAATGGTACAGGGCGCACACCCCTCGTCCGCGATGGGCCAGCCCATGTTTCAATTTTTTCTTTTGTAAAATGATGCAAAAAATCGACGTGCTGAGAAGGATTCGATCCTGCGACGCGGCCTTATAGTGCAGGACTCGCTAGCCACCCGCCCTAGTTGAGTCATGCGATAACTTTGAGCTTCTTATCTCTTTTAGTCTTTCTTTCTCTCTTTTCCTTTTCTTTTTTTTCGTTTTTCTTTTCATTTCTTCCTTTTTCTTTTTATTCATTCTTTTTCTTTTTTAGTCTTCTTTCTTCCTTTTCTTTTTCTAATTCAATATAAAAAGTTCACCGGATTTATGAACTTTTTTTCAAATTCGATGAACTTTTTTCAAAATTGGTGAACTTTTTCTCAAATTAAATGAAATTTTCTAATTCGATGACATTTTATCAAAACCGGTGAACTATTTTCAAATGCGATGAACTTTTTTTCAATTTTGGGTGAACTCTTTTTTGAAGTCGGTGAACTTTTTCCAAATTCAATGAACTTTTTTTCAAGTTCGATAGCTTTTTCTCAGGTTTGTGAACCTTTTTCAAAACCAATGAACTTTTTTTGAAAGTCGGTGAACTTTTTGTCCAAATTAGATGAATTTTTTATTAAAAATTGGTGAACTCTTTCAATTTAGATGAACTTTTTTTGAAATTCATGAACTTTTTAAAATTTGCGATTTTTTTGCAAAAATATTTGACCTTTTTTTGGATTCCAAGAACCTTTTTTAGTTCGTGATTTTTGAAAAAAATTCACATTTTTTGTGAACCTTTTCTGAAAAGTCAACAGTCAATGTTGAACAGATCAGCGGTCAACAACGACCGGTTAATTCGAAACTGAGTAAAACGATCGAACCAGAAAAAAACGAAGCGAAGCAACACCTTTTGTTTTTTGAACGAGCGATCAAGGGAACGAATGAGCGCTCGCACTCTTTTATATTGGGCCGGCCCATGACTGGATGTACGTGAGCGTTCATTCTCCTTACCGGCGCAGAAGGCGCCGGTTAGGAGCTCCCTGGACACTCGGTGCCCACTATTCTTCTTGTCTCTCAATTCTTCCTTCTGAATCTGCTAGGCCCACTAGGCCCACTGGCACCTTCTAGTCTAGATCCCTTCTCTATCCTTTTTTTCCCCTAAGTGCCTGCGCAGCGACTATTGATCACATTATAAGCGATCGCTGTGGGATGTCTCGCTGAAGCTTTTCGAGTAATCGCGCCCGCCCATGATTCGCACAGAAAAAGAAAAACAACGTACGGGTGAAGCGCGATTCAAGGGAGCTCCTGTTCGGCGCCTTAAGCGCCTGAACAAGTAGCTGGCGCTCCTGCACGTGCCCCACCTCATGGGCCGGCCCGAGAACGTGTATCGCAGGAAACTATAAAGGCGCGAAAAACAGCCAAAAACTAACGCCATCCCCAGGATTCAAACTCCCGTCATTACGCTAAAGTAGGAGTTCGGCTAACCACCACACCCTCTCCACTGTTGTGAAACATAATAGCTCTAACGCTATAAGAACAACGTGGCAACACTATTTATTGTATAGTAGCATTCCATCTACTGTATCATTTAGTTTTGTGACTTATTTGAACAAAACATGTGAATTTGAAAACATTCATAATTTTTGAAGAAAAAGTTCATCAAATTTTCAAAAAAGTTCATGAAAAAGGGAAAAAAGTTTATCAATTTCAAAAAAATCAACAAATAAAAAAAATCATTGATTTCCAAAAAAAGTTCAACAAATTGGAAAAAAAGTTCATTGAGTTTGAAAAAAGTTCACTGAATTACAAAAAAGTTCATTGAATTTGCAAAAAATCACGAATTGGAAAAAAAGTTCATCAAATTTCAAAAATGGTTCATCGATTCTAAAAAAGAGTTCATCAGTTTTGGATAAAAGTTCATCAATTTGAATAAGTTCATCGAAAATTGAAGAAAACTTCAGGTGGTTAACAAAAATTGAATAAGTTCAGGGATTTAAATAAAAGACCACAAAAATTGAAGAAATTTCATGGAATTTCAAAAAAAAATCATTGATTTGAATAAGTTCATGTATTTGCAAAAAATTCGTCAAACCAGTTCGAAGAAAAAATAAAAAGAGAAAACAAAAAAAAGGATCAGGAAAAAGGAAAAGGAAAAGAGAAAAAAGGGAAAGGACAAAATAAAAGAAGCAAAATGTTGCAAGTTAATGCAACCGTCTTTGTTGCCCGGTGGTTACACCAGTATGTATCAATGGGGGGATATCCCAGGTTCGAGTTGCGACCAACTCGCGTGCATTTTTTGCGAATTAAAACATAGGAACCGAAACCTACATTTTGCAAAAAATCACGAATTGGAAAAAAAGTTCATCAAATTTCAAAAATGGTTCATCGATTCTAAAAAAGAGTTCATCGGTTTTGGATAAAAGTTCATCAATTTGAATAAGTTCATCGAAAATTGAAGAAAACTTCAGGTGGTTAACAAAAATTGAATAAGTTCAGGGATTTAAATAAAAGACCACAAAAATTGAAGAAATTTCATGGAATTTCAAAAAAAAATCATTGATTTGAATAAGTTCATGTATTTGCAAAAAATTCGTCAAGCCAGTTCGAAGAAAAAATAAAAAGAGAAAACAAAAAAAAGGATCAGGAAAAAGGAAAAGGAAAAGAGAAAAAAGGGAAAGGACAAAATAAAAGAAGCAAAATGTTGCAAGTTAATGCAACCGTCTTTGTTGCCCGGTGGTTACACCAGTATGTATCAATGGGGGGATACCCCAGGTTCGAGTCGCGACCAACTCGCGTGCATTTTTTGCGAATTAAAACATAGGAACCGAAACCTACATGGGCAACGCAGAGCGTTATCAGATTACACACAAAGCGCCGAATAGGAATTGCCGTGATTCGATCCCTGGTCTCGTGGCAAGAGCTAGCTCTAGTAGCCACTACCCCCGGATCTGGTTCATGATAATATTGAGATGTTATTTTAGTTGAGGCGAGTGAAGCCGGTTTTCCTTTTTTTTCACGTTATTTTCATCTTTTTTTTCTTCTGTTTTTGTGTTTTCTTTTTTTCTTCACTTTTTGTTTAGTTTTCCTTTTCCATTTTTTGCTTATTTTGATTTTAATCTTCTGCGAGTTTTGTTTCTTTTCAGTTTTCCATTCAAATGCTTGTTCAACATTTTGTCAAATACTTGTCAACATTTAAAAAAATACTTGTTCAACATTTTCCAAATACTTGTTCAACATTTTCTTAAATACTCGTTCAACATTTTTATATACACGATCAACATTTTTTAAAATATTTGTACACCATTTTTTCAAATATGTGTTCAACATTTTTCAAATCCCCGCTCAATATTTTTTATATACTTGTTCAACATTTTCAAATAGTTGTTCAACATTTTTAAAATACGTGTTCAACATTTTTTATTATTCAACATTTTTTAAATACTTGTTCAAAAATTTCAAATACTCGTTCAAAATTTCAAATACTTATTCAACATTTTTCAAATACTTGTTAAACATTTTTTAAATGCCTGTTCAACAATTTATAATACTTATTCAACATTTTCAAATACTCGTTATAAACATTTTTAATAGTTATTCAAATTTTCAAATACTTTTTCAACATTTTTTAGAAATTATTTCAACATTTTCTAAAACTGATTCTACATTTTTAAAATACTTGTTCAACATTTTTCTAAATGCGTTTTTAGGAGTGTTTTTGTGTATATATATAGAAATATAACATTTTAAAACATAAATAAAAGTATAAAAATAAAGCAAAAACGAGAACAGAAGACAAAAAGACAGGCTTTGTGTCCCGCGCGGCAGGGCCAACCCATATGGGCTCCCCCCGACGTCCATGTGCACTCGCTGAAAGCGAGAAATAGGGGTCCCCAAGCGCCTGTTGAGCTACTTGGCGCCCACGCGTCCCCGCTCATGGGCCAACCCAATAAAAACAACGCTTGACTGGATTCCTAGCTCCCTCGCGTTCGACCAGTCGCCGTTGATAAGTTGACAGATAACAATTTCTCTCGTTAGGGTTTTCGTCTTCCTCTCGCCGCCACCGGCGACGTAGAGAACTTTATCCCTCGCAGCCATCTGTCTGATCTTCTCCGCTCGGGCTGACCACGGGGTAGTCTAGCACTGCTCCCCGGCCTTGTTGGGGGGTTAGGTGTTTCGGTTTGCGTTAGGGTTTTATGTTGTTCCTGGCAGCAAGGAGATCGCGAGATCGGATCCAAGTTTTCTGAGACGATGCTAAGCAAGGTACTCCAGGCTCGTCTGGTAGCAAGGGGAAGGGGAAGCTTGAGGATCTCATGGAGGAACTCGCCCTAGAGGAGGATGACCTGGATGACGTTGTCTTTGAGGAGGAGGACGCACCACCGGAGGAGGATCTCCGGTGGATGATTCTGGTTCGTGTTCACATCGACAAAACCTTTAGCACCTACTAGTTCTTCCGCAACATGAGGTCAGCCTGGGATCTCGCTAGACGAGTCAAGATCAAATCCCTAAAAGATAATCTGTTCATCATGCAGTTTGAGTGCCTAGGAGACTGGGAAAGAGTGACTCTTGGGGGTCCATGGCACTTTCGGGGTCACCCGGTGATCATTGAACCTTATGATGGTTATTCAAAACCCACGTCGATCGAGCTTTTTAAGTTTGAAATTTGGCGAGGATTATCGACCTCCCCATTGCCTACCATGGAAAGGTGAAGGCATTGGCGGCTAAGATTGGTGAGTTTGTGGAGTCAGAGCCAGCATCTTTTGATTTTGAAGGGAACTTTTATAGAGTGAGAATCCATCTGGATGTCCGTAAGCAGTTGAAGAAAACGACATGGATCGTTCAAGGTGGCCAGAGAGATATCTTTGTGGTAAAATATGAGCGGCTTCCGGATTGGTGTCAGGTCTGTGGTATGATGGGTCACGAATTCAAGGAGCATGGCGATGGTGTGCACCCTCCCTCGGCCCTGGTTTTTCAAGAACCTGTGGGCTCCTGCTACTACGGCATGGGGTTCCAAACGCCGCAATAAGGGGCAAAAACCCTGGGGCCATGTTGGAGGGGGAGGCGGAGCTGGTCTGAAACCGTAAGTTGATGCAAAGGAGTGTGAGGATACTGATATGGAGGAGAGCGATGCTAGTCGCAAAAGGGCTTCTGATGAGGTTGTAGGTGTCCAAAAACTGCAGCGTCCAGCACAAGCCTAGAGCTTGTTCCTATTGAGAAAAATAATGGTAGTGCTGCAGATGTCCCTCCTAGCCCCCCACTGAAACAGGACCCAAAACACTCAAGGTTAACACAGCAGTCAGAGAAGGCACTAAACTCAAGCGGGAGGAAGAACTTGGTGGTTCTAAAGAATTCTGATGCAAAAATGGCGGCCTCCCCGGCGGAGGACCGCCGAGCACAATGAGTTGCTTAAGCTGGAACCGTCGGGGACTAGGCAACGCCCCGACAGTTCAAGAGCTGCGAGGAATCATGTTAAAGTTTGCCCCTAGAGTACTTTGCATTGTTGAAACACAAATTTGTCAAGATAGAGCTGAAAACTTATCAAGTACTTTAGGTTTTGATTCTCCGTTTGCTGTTGGTTCCACCGGTCGTAGCGGTGGTTTAGCTTTGTATTGGAATGATGAAATAAAGATCGAGATTTTAGGCTACTCGCAGTACCACATAGATGCAAAAATCTCAGATTTTGGGGGCGATCCTTGGAGGCTCTCATGCTTTTACGGAGAGGCACAAACACACCTCCGACATAGAACTTGGGACACAATGAAAAACTTATCAGCCCTCCAAAACATACCATGGGTGTGTATGGGGGATTTTAACGAGGTTCTCCGTTATGATGAGCACGAGGGGATTGGCCAGAGGAGTCAATCTCAGATTCAAGGATTCCGCGATGCAGTTGACGTGTGTGGATTAATCGATCTTGGCTTTCAGGGTCGTAAATGGACGTTTGAAAAGAAAGTGATAGGGGGATCTTACACGAGAGTAAGACTTGATAGGGCATTGTGCATGCCCGAGTAGGGTGCTCGTTTTCCACTAGCGGCTGTGGAGCATCTAACAGCCGCGACTTCTGATCATTCTCCCATCAGGTTGATGCTTGATCCACCGGACAAAAGCAAGCAAGTTAATAAGCAGTTCCGGTATGAATGCATGTGGGACACGCACCCCGAGCTAATCCCCACGGTTCAGCATGCATGGGAGGCGAATGGCCCTAATCTGATGACTGCGGAAGTTCGGGCTAACTTGCAGTCCTTGTCCAATAATTTGGGCGAGTGGAGCAAGTTCACTTTCGGCAGTGTCAAGGCAGACATAAAGAGGTTGAAGAGAGACTTGGAACGACTAAGAAATGATCCGTTGAGGACTGCACCGAGCCATATAGAGATTAAAACAAATGATCGCTTGATTGAGTTATATCTACGAGAAGAGATAATGTGGCGCCAAAGATCAAGGGTGGCATGGCTGTCAGAGGGAGATAGGAACACACATTTTTTCCATCTTCGAGCTTCGAACATAAGGCGCAAAAACTTGATAAAAGCATTGCAGAAGCAGGACGGGAAGTTAATGGATGATTTATCGGAGATGCAGCAGTTAGCTCTTGATTTCTATAAGACCTTATACAACTCGGAGGGGTGGAGGGACTAGATGAGGTTCTCCAACATGTACCCTCAAAGCTTACAGCAGCCATGAATGACACTCTTTTGGCCCCCTATAAGGAAGACGAAGTGAAGAAAGCGCTTTTTCAGATGTTCCCAACCAAGGACCCAGGGCCTGACGGGTTCCCCGCGCACTTCTTCCAAAGGCATTGGGACATATGTGGAGCTGCGGTCACACGTGCGGTATTGAGTATAGTTCAAGGAGAAGAGAGCCCGGAGTGTGTCAATGATACGGTCCTAGTCTTAATTTCTAAGGTATCAAAACCAACTCTTCTATCTCAATTCTGAACGATTAGTTTATGCAATGTCTTTTACAAGATTGCTTCAAAGGTTTTGGCTAACCGGTTGAAGGCTATTCTGCCTGAGATTATTTCCGAAGAACAGTCAGCCTTTGTGTCTGGCAGACTCATTACTGATAGCATAATCTTAGCGTACGAGTGTTTGCATTTTATGAAGAGGAATAAGTCAAAGAACAATAATTATTGTGCTCTCAAACTTGACATGATGAAGGCATATGATCGAGTGGATTGGAATTATCTGGAATCCATCATGAGGAAGTTGGGTTTTGCAGCATCATGGATCAATACGGTAATGAATATGGTCAGAACGGTTTCTTTCTCAGTTTTGTTTAATGGAAGTAAATTGGAGGAGTTCAAACCATCTAGAGGTATCTGCCAGGGAGACCCAATCTCTCCATACCTTTTCTTGTTGGCAGCAGAGGGCCTTTCGTGCCTGTTGAAATCTCAGAATGGATCATCCCAACTCAGTGGCATCAAGGTGGCTCCATCGGCTTTGTCAGCGAACCACCTTCTATTCGCGGATGATAGCCTGCTGTTCTTCAAGACGAGTGTTGATGGAGCTGAAGTTGTGTCACACCTTTTGGATACTTATTGCATGGCCTTGGGCCAAAGGATTAATAGGTACAAATCATCTATTTTTTCAGTAAAGGATGCCCGCAGATTGTGAGAGATGCAGTCAAGGGATGCCTTCAGGTCCCTAATGAGTCTTTAAGTGACAGATACCTTGGCATGCCCACAGATGTTGAACATTCAAAGAAAGGCGCATTCAAACATTTGAGTGATCGTGTTTGGGACAAGGTAATAGGATGGATGGGCAAGTGTTTGTCTGCCGGAGGAAAGGAGGTTTTGATTAAATCGGTTGCACAGGCCATACCGGTCTACTCCATGTCCTGTTTCAAGCTCCCTAGAGGTTTATGCGAGCATATAAATTTGATCATCCGGAAATTCTGGTGGGGATGCAAGGAGGGGCAACGGAAGCCGGCATGGGTCTCGTGGGAAGTAATGACAAGACCTAAGTATTTAGGAGGATTGGGATTCAGATACCTTGAACTTTTTAACCTAGCACTTTTGGCTAGGCAGGCTTGGAGGGTGCTGCAGGACCCATCATCTTTGAGCACAAGAATTTTGAAGGCCTTTTATTTCCCCAACACTGACTTTCTAGCAGTAGAACTGGGCTCTCGTCCATCGCAAATTTGGCGAGCGGTTTTGGAAGGACGAGACATTCTTAAGCAAGGAATCATTTGAAGGATTGGTAATGGACAATCGACAAGCATATGGGATCATAACTGGATTCCCAAGGAGGGATCTGAAGGAAATATGCCCTAGAGGCAATAATAAAGTTATTATTTATTTCCTTATTTCATGATAAATGTTTATTATTCATGCTAGAATTGTATTATCCGGAAACATAATACTTGTGTGAATACATAGAAAAACTAAACGTCACTAGTATGCCTCTACTTGACTAGCTCATTAATCAAAGATGGTTATGTTTCCTAACCATAGACATGTGTTGTCATTTGATTAACGGGATCACATTATTAGGAGAATGATGTGATTGACATGACCCATTCCATTAGCTTAGCACCCGATCGTTTAGTATGTTGCTATTGCTTTCTTCATGACTTATACATGTTCCTATGACTATGAGATTATGCAACTCCCGTTTACCGGAGGAACACTTTGTGTGCTACCAAACGTCACAACGTAACTGGGTGATTATAAAGGAGTTCTATGGGTGTCTCCAAAGGTGAATGTTGGGTTGGCGTATTTCGAGATTAGGATTTGTCACTCCGATTGTCGGAGAGGTATCTCTGGGCCCTCTCGGTAATGCACATCACCTAAGCCTTGCAAGCATTGCAACTAATGAGTTAGTTGCGAGATGATGTATTACGAAACGAGTAAAGAGACTTGCCGGTAACGAGATTGAACTAGGTATTGAGATACCGACGATCGAATCTCGGGCAAGTAACATACCGATGATAAAGGGAACAACGTATGTTGTTATGCGGTCTGACCGATAAAGATCTTCGTAGAATATGTAGGAGCCAATATGAGCATCCAGGTTCCGCTATTGGTTATTGACCGGAGACGTGTCTCGGTCATGTCTACATTGTTCTCAAACCCGTAGGGTCCGCACGCTTAAGGTTTAGATGACAATTATATTATGAGTTTATGAGTTTTGAAGGAGTTCGGAGTCCCGGATGAGATCGGGGACATGACGAGGAGTCTCGAAATGGTCGAGACATAAAGATCGATATATTGGACGACTATATTCGGACATCGGAAAGGTTCCGAGTGGTTCGGGTATTTTTCGGAGTACCGGGGAGTTACGGGAATACGGGAGAAGAAGTATATGGGCCTTATTAGGCTTTAGGGGAGAGGGAGAGGCAGGCCACGCGCCCCCCCAAGGCCTAGTCCGAATTGGACTAGGGGGAGGGGCTGCGCCCCCTCCTTCCTTCTCTTCTCTCTTCCCCTTCCTTGTCTCCTACTCCTACTACATGGAAGGACTCCTAGTTGGACTAGGAAAGGGGGAATCCTACTCCCGGTGGGAGTAAGACTCCCCTAGGGCGCGCCATAGAGAGGGCCGGCCCTCCCCTCCTCCACTCCTTTATATACGGGGGCAGGGGGCACCCCATAGAGACACAAGTTGATCCACGTGATCATATTCTTAGCCGTGTGCGGTGCCCCCTTTCACCATAATCCTCGATAATATTGTAGCGGTGCTTAGGCGAAGCCCTGAGACGGTAGTACATCAAGATCGTCACCACGCCGTCGTGCTGATGGAACTCCTCCCCAACACTTTGCTGGATGGGAGTCCGGGGATCGTCATTGAGCTGAACGTGTGCTAGAACTCGGAGGTGCCGTAGTTTCGGTGCTTGATCGGTCGGGACGTGAAGACGTATGACTACATCGACCGCGTTGTCATAACGCTTCCGCTGTCGGTCTACAAGGGTACGTAGATCACACTATTCCCTCGTTGCTATGCATCACCATGATCTTGCGTGTGCGTAGGAAATCTTTGAAATTACTACGCTCCCCAACAGTGGCATCCGAGCCTAGGTTTTATGTGTTGATGTTATATGCACGAGTAGAACACAAGTGAGTTGTGGGCGATATAAGTCATACTGCTTACCAGCATGTCATACTTTGGTTCGGCGATATTGTTGGACGAAGCGGCCCGGACCGACATTACGCGTACGCTTACGCGAGACCGGTTCTCCCGACGTGCTTTGCACAAAGGTGGCTAGCGGGTGACAGTTTCTCCAACTTTAGTTGAACCGAGTGTGGCTACGCCCGGTCCTTGCAAGGTTAAAACAGCACCAACTTGACAAACTATCATTGTGGTTTTGATGCGTAGGTAAGATTGGTTCTTGCTTAAGCCCGTAGCAGCCACGTAAAACTTGCAACAACAAAGTAGAGGACGTCTAACTTGTTTTTGCAGGGCATGTTGTTATGTGATATGGTCAAGACATGATGCTGAATTTTATTGTATGAGATGATCATGTTTTGTAACCAAGTTATCGGCAACTGGCAGGAGCCATATGGTTAAATGAACTTAAATTTATCATGAACTTAGTCCTGGTAGTATTTTGTAAATCATGTTGTAGATCAATAGCTCGCGTTGTTGCTTCCCTGTGTTTATTTTGATGTGTTCCTAGAGAAAATTGTATTGAAAGATGTTAGTAGCAATGATGCGGATTGGATCCGTGATCTGAGGTTTATCCTCATTGCTGCACAAAAGAATTATGTCCTTGATGCACCGCTAGGTGACAGACCTATTGCAGGAGCAGATGCAGACGTTATGAACGTTTGGCTAGCTCAATATGATGACTACTTGATAGTTTAGTGCACCATGCTTAATGGCTTAGAATCGGGACTTCAAAGACGTTTTGAACGTCATGGACCATATGAGATGTTCCAGGAGTTAAAGTTAATATTTCAAGCAAATACCCGAGTTGAGAGATATGAAGTCTCCAACAAGGTCTATAGCTAAAATATGGAGGAGAATCGCTCAACTAGTGAGCATGTGCTCAGATTGTCTGGGTACTACAATCACTTGAATCAAGTGGGAGTTAATCTTCCAGATAAAATAGTGATTGACAGAATTCTCTAGTCACCATCACCAAGTTAGTAGAACTTCGTGATGAACTATGATATGCAAGGGATAACGGAAACGATTCCCAAGCTCTTCGTAATGCTGAAATTGATGAAGGTAGAAATCGAGAAAAACATCAAGTGTTGATGGTAGACAAGACCACTAGTTTCAAGAAAAGGGTAGAAGGAAGAAGGGGAACTTCAAGAAGAACAACAAGCAAGTTACTGCTCAAGTGAAGAAGCCCAAGTCTGGTCCTAAGCCTGAGACTAAGTGCTTCTACTGCAAAGGGACTGGTCACCGGAAGCGGAACTACCCCAAGTGATTGGCGGATAAGAAGGATGGCAAAGTGAACATAAGTATATTTGATATACCTGTTATTGATGTGTACTTTACTAGTGTTTATAGCAACCCCTCAGTGTTTTATACTAGTTCAGTTGCTAAGATTAATAACTCGAAACGGGAGTTGCAGAATAAACAGAGACTAGTTAAGGGTGAAGTGACGATGTGTGTTGGAAGTGGTTCCAAGATTGATATGATCATCATCGCACACTCCCTATAATTTCAGGATTAGTGTTGAACCTAAATAAGTGTTATTTGGTGTTTGCGTTGAGCATGAATATGATTTGATCATGTTTATTGTAATACGGTTATTCATTTAAGTAAGAGAATAAATTGTTGTTCTGTTTACATGAATAAAACCTTATATGGTTACACACCCAATGAAAATAGTTCATTGGATCTCGATCATAGTGATACACATAATCATAATATTGAAACCAAAAGATGCAAAGTTAATAATGATAGTGCAACTTATTTGTGGCACTGCCGTTTAGGTCATATTGGTGTAAAGCGCATGAAGAAACTCCATGCTGATGGGCTTTTGGAATCACTTGATTATGAATCAGTTGATGCTTGTGAACCATGCCTCATGGGCAAGATGACTAAGACTCTGTTCTTCAGAACAATGGAGCGAGCAACAAATTTGTTGGAAATCATACATACTGATGTATGTGGTCCGATGAATATTGAGGCTCGCGACAAGTATCATTATTTTCTGATCTTCACAGATGATTTGAGCAGATATGAGTATATCTACTTGATGAAACACAAGTCTGAAACATTTGAATAGTTCAAAGAATTTCAGAGTGAAGTGGAAAATCATCGTAACAAGAAAATAAAGTTTCTACGATCTGATCGTAGAGAAGAGTATTTGAGTTACGAGTTTGGCCTTCAGTTAAAAACAATGTGAAATAGTTTCACTACTCACGCCACCTGGAACACCACAATGTAATGGTGTGTCCGAACGTCATAACCATACTTTATTAGATATGGTGCGATCTATGATGTCTCTTACCGAACTACCACTATCGTTTTGGGGTTATGCATTAGAGACAGCTGCATTCACGTTAAATAGGGCACCATCTAAAATCCGTTGAGACGACGCCTTATGAACTGTGGTTTGGCAAGAAACCAAAGTTGTCGTTTCTGAAAGTTTGGGGCTGCGATGCTTATGTGAAAAAGCTTCAACCTGATAAGCTCGAACCCAAATCGGAGAAATGTGTCTTCATAGGATATCCAAAGGAAACTATTGGATACACCTTCTATCACAGATCCGAAGGCAAGACTTTTGTTGCTAAATTCGGAAACTTTCTAGAGAAGGAGTTTCTCTCGAAAGAAGTGAGTGGGAGGAAAGTAGAACTTGATGAGGTAGCTGTACCTGCTCCCTTATTGGAAAGTAGTTCATCACAGAAATCTGTTCCTTTGACTACTAGACCGATTAGTGAGGAAGCTAATGATGATGATCATGTAACTTCAGATCAAGTTACTGCCGAACCTCGTAGGTAAAAACAGAGTGAGATCCGCACCAGAGTGGTACGGTAATCCAGTTCTGGAGGTCATGTTACTTGACCATGACGAGCCTACGAACTATGAGGAAGCGATGATGAGCCCAGATTCCGCGAAATGGCTTGAGGCCATGAAATCTGAGATGAGATCCATGTATGAGAACAAAGTATGGACTTTGGTTGACTTGCCCGATGTTCGGCAAGTCATTGAGATTAAATGGATCTTCAAGAGGAAGACGGACGCTGATAGTAGTGTTACTATCTACAAAGCTGGAATTGTCGCAAAAAGTTTTCGACAAGTTCAAGGTGTTGACTACGATAAGAGTTTCTCAATCGTATCTATGCTTAAGTCTGTCCAAATCATGTTAGCAATTGCCGCATTTTTATGAAATCTGGCAAATGGATAAACAAAACTACATTCCTTAATGGATTTAAAGAAGAGTTGTATATGATGCAACCAGAAGGTTTTGTCAATCCTAAAGGTGCTAACAAAATATGCAAGCTCCAACGATCCATCTATGGACTGATGCAAGCATCTCGGAGTTGGAATATACGCTTTGATAAGTTGATCAAAGTATATAGTTTTATACAGACTTGTGGTGAAGCCTGTATTTACAAGAAAGTGAGTGGGAGCACTACAACATTTCTGACAAGTATATGTGAATGACATATTATTGATCGTAAGTAATGTAGAATTATTCTGCAAAGCATAAAGGAGTGTTTGAAAGAAGTTTTTCAAAGAAAGACCTCGGCGAAGCTGCCTACATATTAAGCATCAAGATCTATAGAGATAGATCAAGACGCTTGATAAGTTTTTTCAATAAGTACATACCTTGACAAGATTTTAAAGTAGTTCAAAATGGAACAGTCAAAGAAAGAGTTCTTGACTGTGTTACAAGGTGTGAAATTGAGTAAGACTCAAAGCCCGACCACGGCAGAAGATAGAAAAAGAATGAAAGTCATTCCCTATGCCTCAGCCATAGGTTCTATAAAGTATGCCATGCTATGTACCAGATCTATTGTATACCCTACACTGATTTTGGCAAGGGGGTACAATAGTGGTCTAGGAGTAGATCACTGGACAGCGGTCAAAATTATCCTTAGTGGAATAAGGATATGTTTCTCAATTATGGAGGTGACAAAAGGTTCGTCGTAAAAGGGTTACGTCGATACAAGTTTTGGCACTGATCCGGATGACTCTAAGTCTTCATCTGGATACATATTGAAAGTGGGAGCAATTAGCTAAAGTAGCTCCGTGCAGAGCATTGTAGATATAGAAATTCGCAAAATACTTACGGATCTGTATGTGACAGACCCGTTGACTAAGATTATCTCACAAGCAAAACAAGATCACACCTTAGTACTCATTGGGTGTTAATCACATAAGCGATGTGAACTAGATTACTGACTCTGGTAAACCCTTTGGGTGTTGGTCACATATCGATGTGAACTATGGGTGTTAACCACATAAAGATGTGAACTATTGATGTTAGATCACATGGCGATGTGAACTAGATTATTGACTCTAGTGCAAGTGGGAGACTGAAGGAAATATGCCCTAGAGGCAATAATAAAGTTATTATTTATTTCCTTATTTCATGATAAATGTTTATTATTCATGCTAGAATTGTATTATCCGAAAACATAATACTTGTGTGAATACATAGACAAACTAAACGTCACTAGTATGCCTCTACTTGACTAGCTCATTAATCAAAGATGGTTATGTTTCCTAACCATAGACATGTGTTGTCATTTGATTAACGGGATCACATTATTAGGAGAATGATGTGATTGACATGACCCATTCCATTAGCTTAGCACCCGATCGTTTAGTATGTTGCTATTGCTTTCTTCATGACTTATACATGTTCCTATGACTATGAGATTATGCAACTCCCGTTTACCGGAGGAACACTTTGTGTGCTACCAAACGTCACAACGTAACTGGGTGATTATAAAGGAGCTCTACAGGTGTCTCCAAAGGTGAATGTTGGGTTGGCGTATTTCGAGATTAGGATTTGTCACTCCGATTGTCGGAGAGGTATCTCTGGGCCCTCTCGGTAATGCACATCACCTAAGCCTTGCAAGCATTGCAACTAATGAGTTAGTTGCGAGATGATGTATTACGAAACGAGTAAAGAGACTTGCCGGTAACGAGATTGAACTAGGTATTGAGATACCGATGATCGAATCTCGGGCAAGTAACATACCGATGACAAAGGGAACAACGTATGTTGTTATGCGGTCTGACCGATAAAGATCTTCGTAGAATATGTAGGAGCCAATATGAGCATCCAGGTTTCGCTATTGGTTATTGACCGGAGACGTGTCTCGGTCATGTCTACATTGTTCTCGAACCCGTAGGGTCCGCACGCTTAAGGTTTAGATGACAGTTATATTATGAGTTTATGAGTTGGACTAGGAAAGGGGGAATCCTACTCCCGGTGGGAGTAAGACTCCCCTAGGGCACGCCATAGAGAGGGCCGGCCCTCCCCTCCTCCACTCCTTTATATACGGGGGCAGGGGGCACCCCATAGAGACACAAGTTGATCCACGTGATCATATTCTTAGCCATGTGCGGTGCCCCCTTCCACCATAATCCTTGATAATATTGTAGCGGTGCTTAGGCGAAGCCCTGAGACGGTAGTACATCAAGATCGTCACCACGCCGTCGTGCTGATGGAACTCCTCCCCAACACTTTGCTGGATCGGAGTCCGGGGATCGTCATTGAGCTGAACGTGTGCTAGAACTCGGAGGTGCCGTAGTTTCGGTGCTTGATCGGTCGGGCCGTGAAGACGTATGACTACATCGACCGCGTTGTCATAACGCTTCCGCTGTCGGTCTACAAGGGTACGTAGATCACACTCTTCCCTCGTTGCTATGCATCACCATGATCTTGCGTGTGCGTAGGAAATCTTTGAAATTACTACGTTCCCCAACAGGATCGCTGCGGCCAATCATGTCTTTGGTCCAAAACCCTCCTGAACTTGTCTCCGAGCTACTCCTCCCAGCAACTGGCTCCTGGAACGTTGATCTTGTTAGATCGTTTTTCTTGTCAACTGATGCGGAGGCAATCTTGAGAATTCCAGTATGCACAAGCAACATAGACGACTTTTGGGCATGGCATCCGGAGAAGAAGGGACGGTTCTCGGTGAGCTCGGCTTATAAGTTCATGATCAAAACGAAAATTACCACAGAGAACTAGCTCGAAGGCAGGGGCAGGTCCTCCAGCAATTATAGAGAGGAGCACGATTGGACCTCGCTTTGGTCCCTGATGATACCATCAGAAGTCAGGCTTTTCTTGTGGCGTCTCGCCCGCCACTCTCTACCGACAACGGATGTCCTGAGTCGGAGAAACATGGCTACTCATGATGCTTGTCCACTATGTGTCTCTCCCGATTCGTGGCGGCATGCGTTGTTGTCATGTTCTTCGGGTCGCTGCACCTGGGCACTGTCCGATCCCGGTCTGGTTGCGAAGATGGCGGAGATTGATGAAGCCAGTGCAAAGAACTGGTTGTTTCATTTGAACGAGGACCTGGATAACAAGTTATTTACAACACTAGTTGTGACTCTTTGGGCAATATGGTATGCCAGGAGGAAGGCCATCACGAGGGGATCTTCCAGTCCCCAATGCAAACATCTTCGTTTGTGGCGTCTTACATCAACGAGCTGCAGCAGATTGAAAAACCTATGGACCATCCCAGGAGGACAGCAGCAATCAGCAGAGGGCCAAGGAGATGGATAGCTCCACCAGAGGGGCTGGCAAAAATCAATGTTGATGGAGCTGTTGCGCGACATAAACGTGGAGGGGCAGTTTCTGCGGTGTGCCGAGACCACACAGGACTATATCTAGGTTCTTCGGTGGCAGTCTATCGAGGCATCACCGATCCCACAACCCTGGGAACTTTTGCTTGTAGGGAGGCGTTGGCGCTGGCTCTGGATCTTCAGCTCACAAATATGATGGGCGCTTCAGACTGCAAAGGCGTGGTACTGGACATAAACGAGGGGACAGGAGGTCCGCATTCAGCTATCATACATGAAATAACGCAACAGACAAGCTCCTTCGACTTAGTCTCTTATGTTTTTGAGCATAGAAATCACAATTTCGAGGCTCATAATCTCGCCAAGTTCGCTTGTAATTTAGAAGTAGGTCGCCATGGTTGGCTGGGAATTCCCCATGACCAGATCCGTGTACCTATGAACATTTCTATAATTTAATAAAGTGGCGAGATTTCTCAAAGAAAAACATTTTCTCAAAAAAAAGTTGACAGATAACCATTGATTGTTGAAAAAATACAAAAAAAATATAAATAGCAAAAATCAAAAGAATTATGAATGTAAAAAATGTTCACGGATTTTGAAAAAAAGTTCACAAACATAAAAAAACTTCTTGAATTTGAAAAAGTTTATCAATTTTGAAAATTTGTTCACCAATTTTAAAAAATTCATTGATTTTCAAAATTACATCGAATTTGGAAAAATGATCGATTATCAAAAAAGGTTCAAAAAAATTGAATAAAGTTTAGCCATATTGAAAAAAATCATGGAATTTGAAACAACGTTTATCAAATTTGAAAGAAAGTTCAACAATTTTGAAAAAACTTTCGTGATTTGAAAAAAGTTCCAGAAAATAGGAACAAAAGTTCAAATTTTGAAAAAAAAAGTTCAGCGAATTTAAAAAAGATCACGCAACTGGAAAAAGAACAAAGAAAGAAGGAAAGAAAAATTTGAAATCCCAGATGGAAACATGAAAAAACAAATAGAAAAATAAATGGGTCGGCCCGCTAACTTGACCTAGTGTACAGGGGGTGCGCCCTATGGATTACCCTTTAAGCGGTGCTTAAGGTGCCGTTTAGGGAATGCCCTTGGTATCCACCCTTCTTCTTCTCTCTCAGTTCTTCTTTCTGAATTAGCTAGGCCCACGAGGCCTGTTAGGGCCTTCTAGTCCAAATCTCTTTCTATCTTTTATATACCGCTAAAAAAATCTTTGTCTCTTATATCTGTTATTATATATTAGTAGTTACATAGGTAGTACATTTTTATTTTCTATATTTACTATTTAGAAAACAAGTAAGGTTCCCTTTCCTGCCAAGTTGACCGCATCGTACCCAACCTTTGTCCAACCTCCCACCTCATACACCAAAAAACCCAACTCATCAACCTCGTTGATTCCCAGCTACCAACTCCCCGACCCTGTTTTCTGCAGACAAACACTACTGCAGGATGCATTAACGCGACACTACGATCAGAGACCCTTCGACGAAACTGTGCATGATGCATTAATCGCAAACAGTGATGTAAATAAATCGTCAAAAAGATGCAAAACGTTTGTGATGAAGGATATATACATCAAAAATGGTTCAGATTTTAGTTGCATGTGCGATAAAGAGCATACGGTTCAGTTCAATGAACTGTTTGTGATGAGGCAGAACAACAGAAACGGGCAGCGAGATCAAGACGTGTGCGATTGATGGCATATAGTTCACTCGGATAAACTGTTTGTGATGAGGCGGAACAACAAAAATGGGCAGCCAGATGAAGGTGTGTGTGATATATGGCATACAGTTCACTTGGATGAACTGTTTGTGATTAGGCAACACAAAATAAACGGTCGGCCTGATCAAGGTGTGTGCGATATACGGCATATTCACTCGGATGAATTGTTTTCGATTAGGCAATGCAACAGAAACATCCAATTACATAGGTGGCTAGTACACACATGACATTTCCACACACTAAAATAAACTATTACATGCATAATTAACTAGGATAAACGATCATCTGATCATCATGTACTTCTTGTGATGCTTGTCGCCACTACTCTACTAGGATAAACGGAACAATATTCTTTACTGTGAATAGTGTGCTCTATTGGGCACACAAGTACATGGATCATAGCCTTGGGCAAGCAATGTGCCCACACGCGTTGTGCTAGCTCGATGTTCCTTCTATGCTAACTTTCCATTAATTGATGGCGTTTTATGAACACGCAACCGTTTTCCGCCATTTTCTCACCAGTTTCCCGCTGCCATCCAACGATATTGCACGTAAACCTAGGCGGCACGCGACACACGGAGGCAACAAGCGTAGCCTGTAGCACATCCATCTTTTCCAAGCATGCCAACCCACCAAAGCGCCACCTCTGGCATCAACCTCCTCGATGAGGAAAATGAGAAGGCGCCACAGCCCGTCGAGGCGGAGGCGCTCCCCGTCAATGCGATGGACGATGCCGTGATGCACGTCATCGCCAAGGTTGAGCAGACCCTTGGTGCATGGTGCTTCAGCGCCGCGGATCAACATAGGCATGTCAGCGCCGAGAGGCTATAGCTCCTCGCACAACATGATCGATGGCGTGCCGCAAAGCAAGCTAGGCGCGTCCACGCCGATAGGCTGCGGCTCGCCGCACAACAAGACCGTTGAAGCGCCAGACAACAAGAGCGGATCCATCGGCGCTTGTCTGTTGTCATCAGAGCATCGCAGCTGGATACACGTCCCATCAGTACCCCCATTCCTCGCCAGGAGTGGGCAGAGGCTGTCTGCGCTGTACCTGCACCAGAGGCCTGATAACCCACAACTATAGGGGATCGTTTGTAGCCTTTTTTGATAAATAAGAGTGTCGAACCCAACGAGGAGCTAAAGGTAGAACAAATATTCCCTCAAGTTCTATTGACCACCAACACAACTCTACACACGCTTGACGTTTGCTTTACCGGAAACAAGTATGAAACTATTTTGCAAGGATAAAACTACAAGTACTTTGCGAGAGTAAAACTATGGATAAATTGCAAGGTAATAAAAGTGGAAAGCTTTTGTCAATAAGAAAGTCATTTGTCCCTAGGCAATCGATAACAAGTACCGGCAATCATTCTTGCAATTTTACATGAGGGAGAGCCATGAGCTAACATATTTTCTCAAATTGGATTATATGCACTTATGATTGGAACTCTAGGAAGCATCCGCAACTACTAACGATCATTAAGGTCATGAAACCCAACCATAGCATTAAGTATCAAGTCCTCTTCACTCCCATACGTCATACCTGGCCCCACCTACTTGGGTTTAAGTTTCTGTCACTCTTGCAACCCACCGTAAGAAAACCATGAACATATTGCAACACCCTACAGCGAGGGCCCCTCACGTTTGTGAGAGATGGAGGGCACCATAGGACAGCACCATAAATAAAATATACAATCATACCAACCAAGATCACAATTAACCCACAGGACAAAACAGATCTACTCAAACATCATAGGATAACCATAGATCAAAGGGAAATAATATATGGAGTTGAGAACCATGTTTAAATAGAGATTACAGCGGGGGGGGGGGGGGAGGTGTTACACCGCTGCATACAGGGGGAGAGAGTTGGTGTTGACGGTAGCAAGATTGTTGATGTAGATCACCGTCCCGATTATTGCCCCGGCGGCACTCCGGCGCACCAGAAGCGAGGGGGAGAGAGCCCCCTCCTCCTTCTTCTTCCTTGACCTCCCCACTAGATGGGAGGAGGGTTCCCCCTTTGGTCCATGGTCTCCATGGCAGAGGAGGGGCGGAAGCCCCTCCGAGATTGGATCTCCCTCTCCGTTCTCTTCTGTTTCGCGTTTCCCAAATCTGGCTGAAAACCATTTCTTATATTCCCGGAGATCCATAACTCCGATTGCACAGAGATTTTAATGCATTTTTTTCCGGATATAAGCTTTCTTGCGCCCGAAGTAGAGGTCCAACCGACGTACGAGGTGGGCACAACCCACCACTGTGCGCCAGGGGCCTCTGGCGCGCCCTGGTGTATTGTGCCTTGTGTGGGCCTCCGTTTGCGGTGATTCCAACTCTCAAAAATCACATATATTCCAAAATAATTCACCGTAAAATTTTATTGCATTTGGACTTCGTTTGATATGGATACTCTGCGATACAAAAAACATGCAGAAAACAGGAACTGGCACTGGGCACTGGATCAATAGGTTAGTCCAATAAATCATATAAAAATTTGCCAAAAGTATGTGAAAGTGGTATGATATTGGCATGAAACAATCAAAAATTATAGATACGACGGAGACCTATCAGCATCCCCAAGCTTAATTCCTGCTCGTCCTCAAGTAGGTAAATGATAAAAAAGATAATTTTTGATGTGGAATGCTACCTAGCATAAACTTGACTATATATCTAATCATGGCATGAATATTAAGACATAAGTGATTCAAAGCAATTGTCTATAATTTGACATAAAGACATCAATACTCAGGCATCCCAACAAACAATCATGTCTTTCAAAATATCAACGCTAAATAAATCTATCCATACAAAATCATATAGTCCTGTCATGCTCTGTCTTCTTAACACAAAGTATTTATCATGCACAACCCCGATGAAAAGCCGAGCAATTGGTTCATACTTTTTAACGCGCTTCAGCTTTTTCAACTCTCACGCAATACATGAGCGCAAGCCATGGATATAGCACTATAGGTGGAATAGAGTATAATGATAGGGGTAAATATAGATAAGACAAAAAGTAAGAAAGTCTCACATCGACGCGGCTAACCAACGGGCTATAGAGATGCCCATCAATTGATGTCAATGTGAGGAGTAGGGATTGCCATGCAACGAATGCACTAAGAGCTATAAGTGTATGAAAGCTCCATATGAAAACTAAGTGGGTGTGCATCTCCTATAATGAAAAAATCCCACTAGTATATGAAAGTGACAACATAGGAGACTCTCCATGTGAAAAACATGGTGCTACTTTGAAGCACAAGTGTGGTAAAGGATACTAACAATGCCCCTTCTCTCTTTGTTTATTTTTTCCTTTTTTTTCTTTCGTTTATTTTCTTCTTCTTTTTTTCCTTTCCTTTTTATTTTTCTCTCATTGTCCGGAGTCTCATCCCGACTTGTGAGGGAATCATACTCTCCATCATCCTTTCCTCACTGGGGCACTACTCTAAAAATGAATAATGATGATCATCACACTTCTATTTACTTATAACTCAAAAGAAATAAAAATTACAACTTGATACCTATGACAAAATATGACTGTATATGAATGCCTCTGGCATGTACCGGGATGTGCAATGATCTAGCGTAACATGTATGAAAAATGATGAACGGTGGCTGAGCCACAACTACTATGTTAGCTATATGATCATGCAAAGCAATATGACAATGAATTCTCAAGTCATCAAACGGAAGCGGTGGAAGTTGCATGGCAATATATCTCGGAATGGCCATGGAAAAGCCATAATAGGTAGGTATGGTGGCTGTTTTGAGGAAGATATAATAAGGCTTATGTGTGATAGAGCGTATCATATCACGGGGTTTGGATGCACCTGCGAAGTTTGCACCACGTCTTGATGTGAGAAAGGGCAATGCACGATACCATAGAGGCTAGCAAATTGCGGAAAGGTAAGAGTGCGTATAATCCATGGACTCACATTAGTCATAAAGAACTCATATACTTATTGCAAAAGTTTATTAGCCCTCGAAGCAAAGTACTACTACGCATGCCCCTAGGGGGATAGATTGGTGGGAAAAGACCATCAATCATCCCCGACCGCCACTCATAAGGAGGACAATCAATAATAAATCATGCTCCAATATCATAGCATAATGAGAGACTATACGTGCATGCTTAGGGAATCACAAACCTTAACACCAATATTGCTACTAAACACAACCGTTTACTAGTACCTCCCACATATCCATCTCCATATCGCAAAACTATTGCAAGGAATCAAACATATCCTATTCAGTGATCCATAAGTTTTATGTAGGATTTTATGACTAACCATGCAATTGACCAATTCCTTTTGACTCTCTAAATAGATATACGTGAAGCATGAGAGTTTAATTCTTTCTACCAAATACCATGCTCTAACAAATATTAGGGAAGCAAAAGAGCATTCTTCAAACAACAGTTTTCCATGTGAAGAGAAACAGGCAATCCAAACTTCAAATGATATAAGTGAAGCACATGAAGCATTCTATAAAGCCACACTCAAAAGATATAAGCGAAGTGTAATGAGCATTCTATAAATCAGCCATGGACTATCTCATACCAGCATGGTGCATAAAAGGAAAATGAAAACTAAGAGCAAAACATGCTCCAAGATTTGCACATATCACGCGTACGAAACGAAACCGAAAACATACTGATACTTGTTGAACAAAGATGGGATGCCTTCCGGGGCTTCGCCAAGCTTAGACGCTTGAGTCTCCTTCAATATATACTTGGGGTGCCTTGGGCATCCCCAAGCTTGAGCTCTTGCCTCTCCTCCTTCTCCTCATATCGAGACCTCCTCGATCTTTGATCACTTCATCCACACAAAACTCAACAGAAAGTTTGGTAAGATCCGTTAGTATAATAAAGCAAATCACTAATCTAAGTACTACTGTAAACCAATTAATATTTTGTTTTTGCATTGTGGCTACTGTAATATAACTTTTCCATGGCTTAATCCACTGATAGAAATCGATAGTTTCATCAAAACATGCAAACAATGCCTCAAAAATAGAATCTGTCTTAAACAGGGAAGTCTGTAGTAATCTGAACATTAACCATACTTCTGGTACTCCAAAAATTATGAAAAATTTAGTAAAAATACAAAATTTGTATAGAAAGACACCGCAAAAAGTTTGAGAACCGTTTGACGTTCCAGTAGAAAATGCAAAATCACGCACTACAGCCAAAGTTTCTGTTTTGCACCACACAAACCAACAAGCAATCTAATCATCCTAAAGGCAAACCTTGGAACATTATTTTTATAATACAATGGAATTGTACAAGGGGATAATTATTTTTGTTGAAAAGTTTCTGTAGTTAAGATTCAAAATTTTTCAGTGAGCATGAACAAAGTTCAAGGAGCTCCCCCACTTCAAAAATGCTTATCTCTTTCACTTTCACTTTCCTTTTTGAAAAGTTTTGTGTTCCCCTATATATTTTTTGTTTTTAAACTTTATAAAAGAACTCAACAGAAATAAATGACTCTCTAAAATGTCTCCCTGGCAGCGCTTTCTTTAAAGCCATTAAGCTAGGCATAAAGTGCTCAAGTAATGAATCCACCCGGATCCCAATGTATATCAAAGCCAATTTTAATTAACAATGATTTGACATTTAGTAGTGAGCACAAAGCAACATATATCATGCAATGACGAAGTCTAACTCTCTTCCTATGCATCGGCATGGCATACAAGAACAATTCATGCACATCAAGTAAAGGCCAATACATAGTACAAGAAGTCTCTTGCAATTTTTTCGTGTTGGAAACATAAAGAGGTGGATATGTAGTTCCTCTCTCATAATAATTGCAAGTAGGAGCAGCAAGCACATGCATATTATATTCATCAAAATCATCATGTATAATGGTAGAATGCAACCCATCAATGTAATCCTTAATAAGTGCAACTTTCTCTGATATAGTGTAGTTTGGAGAATTCAAAAAGATAATAGGACTATCATGTGTGGGTGCAATAGCAACAATTTCATTCTTAACATAAGGAACTATAGCAAGTTCATCTCCATAAGCATAATTTAAGTTGGCATCATGACCACAAGCATAGCAAGCATCATCAAAAAGGGATATTTCAAACGAATCAACGAGATCATAGAAATTATCATAGCATTCATCCTTCGGTAAGAATGAAGGGGCATTAAACAATGTATGAGTTGGGGGGTTACTCTCATTAGAAGGTGGGCACGAGTGATCAATCCGGTCTTCCTTCGCTTATTCTTCGCTCTCCTCCTCATCTTTTTCATCCAGTGAGCTCACAGTTTCATCAATTCCTTCTTCCATAGACTCCTGCAAAATATTATTCTCTTCTCGCACAGCGGAGACTTTCTCAATAAATGCATCAATATCAGAATTGTATTTATAATTATCATAGCAATATTTAAGGATATCAAAATTTTCAGGTCTATAAACTGAATCATCAAAATCTTCAAACTTTTCAAACAAAGATTCAATTTCATAAGCACCCTTAAAAGCAACAAATTCTTGTATTCGTTCCACATCATAGTAACCATATACACCTCTAGCATAAGAAGCCAAGGTTTCATTATCATTAAATTCACATGAAAAGGGAAGATGTGGAGCATTCATCCTAGAGCAACAAGTATAATCATATCTCTGGCATAAATCCCAAGCATACCAATGCAACATATGAATTTGATCCCATAAAAGTTTTCCCTTTTGAGTCAAGCGATAATCCCTAAAGTATTCACGTTGATCCAACGTTACTCCCATTATCAAGTTGAATGGGATTTTCTCAGGATTATCAAAGTAGTGCATAATATTTTTCACATAACGAGCATCGAGGGTTTTAGGAGGTTCCCCATCTCCATGAGTAGCAAGTACCACTAATTTTTTTGGTGTTTCATGTTCCATATCCATAACTAAAGATAGAGAACAAGTTAGAACAGGAAATAAAAACTACTTAGTGATAAAGCAAACAAGCACACACACGAGAATATTCACCCCACGCTATTGCTCCCGGGCAACAACGACAGAAAAAGGTCTTGATAACCCACAAGTATAGGGGATCGTTTGTAGCCTTTTTCGATAAATAAGAGTGTTGAACCCAACGCGGAGCTAAAGGTAGAACAAATATTCCCTCAAGTTCTATCGACCACCGATACAACTCTACGCACGCTTGACGTTTGCTTTACCGAAAACAAGTATGAAACTATTTTGCAAGGATAAAACTACGACTACTTTGCAAGAATAAAACTATGGATAAATTACAAGGTAATAAAAGTGGAAAGTTTTTGTCAATAAGAAAGTCATTCGTCCCTAGGCAATCGATAACAAGTACCGGTAATCATTATTGCAATTTTACATGAGGGAGAGGCATGAGCTAACATACTTTCTCTACTTGGATCATATGCACTTATGATTGGAACTCTAGCAAGCATCCGCAACTACTAAAGATCATTAAGGTTGTGAAACCCAACCATAGCATTAAGTATCAAGTCCTATTTACTCCCATACGTCATACCCCACCTACTCAAGTTTAACTTTCTGTCACTCTCGCAACCCACCGTAAGCAAACCATGAACATATTGCAACACCCTACAGCGAGGGCCCCTCACGTTTGCGCGAGACGGAGGGCACCGTAGGACAACACCATAAATAAAATATACAATCATACCAACCAAGATCACGATTAACCCACAGGACATAACGGATCTACTCAAACATCATAGGATAACCATAGATCATTGGGAAATAATATATGGAGTTGAGTGAAGGAAATATGCCCTAGAGGCAATAATAAAGTTGTTATTTATATTTCCTTATATCATGATAAATGTTTATTATTCATGCTAGAATTGTATTAACTGGAAACTTAGTACATGTGTGAATACATAGACAAATAGAGTGTCCCTAGTATGCCTCTACTAGACCAGCTCGTTAATCAAAGATGGTTAAGTTTCCTAGCCATAGACATGTGTTGTCATTTGATGAACGAGATCACATCATTAGATAATGATATGATGGACAAGACCCATCCTTTAGCTTAGCACTATGATAGTTTAGTTTATTGCTATCGCTTTCTCCATAACTTATACATGTTCCTATGACTATGAGATTATGCAACTCCAGAATACCAGAGGAACACTTAGTGTGCTATCAAACATCACAACGTAACTGGATGATTGTAAAGATGCTCTACAGGTGTCTCCGATGGTGTGTAGCGATCCGACCTCAAACAGTCAAATCTCTGTGCATAAGTGTCATCCCTGGATCAGTAATGCTGACACACACAATACTTGACGGATTTATAATAGAGTTTAATCACACACTTATTACATTGAATATCTCAAAAGAGAGCACTTGTTACAACAATATGGCTGAAGGCCATCTAATGAAGATACCAGCGAAAGGCTTCGAAGGTAAAATGAGTCCAACAACTCCAACGGCATAGCTGAGTGCACGACAACGACCTAGCGCACCTTACTCTTCATCTGAAAAGTCTGCAACATAATATGTTGCAGCCCGAAATGGGTCAGCACATGGAATATGCTGGCAAAATAACACTGTAGAGCAATGAACAAGTAGCAGCTATAACTATATGCATATTTGGCTGGTGGAGGCTCTATGGTTATTTTTGCAGAAAGCTAGTTTTCCCTACAACAAAGGAATATGTTTTATTTAACTACAAAGTTTGTTTAAAACATTGAGAATGGTAACCCCATCTCAATCCCAAATTAATAATCATTAACCCATCAAATTAATTAAGTAAAGTGATGAGATCAACATAATAATTCAAGCACCAGATACTCAAGATGTCCATAACCGGGGACACGGCAAACCATGATTAGTTTGTACACTCTCCAGAGGTTTGCGCACTTTTCCCCACAAGACTCAATCTCCTCCATTTGATTTCTCGCACTGCATGATGTTTGAGAAACGTATGACCGAGACACAGTCTTTCAGAAGCATCAGCCCTTTTCGACGGGTAAACTGTACCACCCACATCCCCTACATCTGATAGTTTACCACTGAAAGAGGTCACGCAACATACTCAACTATGCCAGATCCCATAATGGCTTGTGGCTGCACACGGAAGTTTCTAGCATGAATAATTTTATGACCCCTTTGAGCCTGGGTGGCGGACCATAGGATGATCACACGGATTCCCCGGGATCTCCTTGGACAACACTGGATTACCCCAGGTGCCCACAAACAATCCCAGATGTGTGTTAAAGTAGCCACCTTTAATAAACCCTTAGTTCATAATAATACTCACAACTTTCATGAATCACTCAAACCAAACCACGTCTACGAGCATAGCATAGCAGTATAAGCATGACGTAGAAGTAACTCCCAGGGTTTGAATGAAAAGGGCAATAGGTACTACCTAAACAACTACTTCCCAATACCCACATGTTAAACAGTTCCTACTCATGCAATGTTTGAGGGTTTGAAACTAATGCATAAAAACTGGGTAATAAAGGGGTATGATCAAAGTGTTACTTGCCTTGCTGACGATCTGAAAACCCTAGTGACTCGTAGTAGCACGCTTCGCACTCCGGAAAACTCTATCGCAAAAAAATAATAGCATACATAAGCACTCAAGCAATAGATGCAAGGGTAAAACTCAAGAGAGAAGATCCAAATTGAAAGTACAAGAGAAGAGCTTCGATTTGCAAAAAGAATCAATCAAATCGGAGCTACGAAACTCAAACTACGGTCAAATGAAGTTTAGAATTCTAATGTGCTTGCAACCAAATTTCAAAACCATGTTCAAATTAGTTAACTAGAAAGAGGGGTCCAAGACAAAGATTTTGGCATTGGTTTCACTGGATTTGAACGAGCGAGCAAAAAGTTGCGAGCGTTTGAAGATCAGGGGCTAATCTGCGATAAAAATAATCACGGATAGGTCCCTGACCGAAAATAAACTAAAAAGAAAAATGCTAACAAACGAACGTTCGCTATGAAACCCTAACAAACGAAAACATTCGCTATAGAGAGTTAAGGGACGAACGCCGCAACATAAAACCGATCAGAAAACCGAAAGAAAACCCTATCTTTTTTTAGAAAAAGCAGAAGAAAACCGGGGAATAAACCAGTTTGGTTTTTACCGGTCAACCAAGGGTAAGTCGCTGGCGGAATCCGGCGAACGGCGAGGTGGCGGCAGCTCTGGCGTTGGCAGCGCGGGGCTTCAGCAGCGGGCGGCAGCGGCTCTAGCGGCGGCGGAGCGCGGCGAGGTCATACGTCCATTTTGCATCATGCTTTTATATCAATATTTATTGCATTATGGGCTGTTATTACACATTATGTCACAATACTTATACCTATTCTCTCTTATTTTACAAGGTTTACATGAAAAGGGGGAATGCCAGCAGCTGGAATTCTGGGCTGGAAAAGGAGCAAATATTAAAGACCTATTCTGCACATCTCCAAAAGTCCTGAAACTCCACGGGAATTATTTTCAGAATATATAAAAAATATTGGGAGAAAGAAGTACCAGAGGGGGGCCACCCGCCGTCCACAAGGGTGGGGGCGCGCCCCCTGCCTCATGGGCCCCCTGGTGGCCCTCTGATGCTCATCTTTAGCTATATGGAGTCTTTCGTCGAGGAAAAAATCATAAGCTAGCTCACGGGATGAAACTCCACCACCATGAGGCGGAACCAATCTAGGGCTCCGGCGGAGCTGTTCTGCCGGCGAAACTTCCCTCCGGGAGGGGGAAATCATCATCACCAATGATCCTCTCATCGGGAGGGGGTCAATCTCCATCAACATCTTCACCAGCACCATCTCATCTCAAATCCTAGTTCATCTCTTGTATCCAATCTTTGTATCCAAACCTCAGATTGGTACCTGTGGGTTGCTAGTAGTGTTGATTACTCCTTGTAATTGATGCTAGTTGGTTTACTTGGTGGAAGATCATATGTTCAGATCCATTATGCATATTAATACCCCTCTAATTATGAACATGAATATGCTTTGTGAGTAGTCACGTTTGTTCCTTAGGACATGGGAGAAGTCTTGCTATTAGTAGTCATGTGAATTTGGTATTCGTTCGATATTTTGATGAGATGTATGTTGTCATCCCTCTAGTGGTGTCATGTGAACGTCGACTACATGACACTTCACCATTGTTTGGGCCTAGAGAGAGACATTGGGAAGTAATAAGTAGATGATGGGTTGCTAGAGTGACAAAAGCTTAAACCCTAGTTTATGCGTTGCTTTGTAAGGGGCTGATTTGGATCCATATGTCTGATGCTATGGTTAGGTTTACCTTAATACTTCGGTTGTAGTTGCGGATGCTTGCAATAGGGGTTAATCATAAGTGGGATGCTTGTACAAGTAAGGTCAGTACCCAAGCACAGGTCCACCCACATATCAAATTATCAAAGTACTAAACGCGAATCATATGAACGTGATGAAAACTAGCTTGACGATAATTCCTATGTGTCCTCGGGAGCGCTTTAATTTATATAAGAGTCTGTCTAGGCTTGTCCTTTGCTACAAAAAGGATTGGGCCATCTTTTTGCACCTTATCTACTTTCATTACTTGTTACTCGTTACAAATTACCTTATCACAAAACTATCTGTTACCGATAATTTCAGTGCTTGCAGAGAATACCTTACTGAAAACTGCTTATCATTTCCTTCTGCTCCTCATTGGGTTCGACACTCTTACTTATCAAAAAGGCTATGATAGATCCCCTAAACTTGTGGGTCATCAAGACTCTTTTCTGGCGCCGTTGCCGGGGAGTGAAGCACCTTTGGTAGGTGGAATTTGGTAAGGAAAAATTTATATAGTGTGCTAAAATTTACTGTCACTTGTTACTATGGAACATAATCCTTTGAGGGGCTTGTTCGGGGTATATTCACCCCGACCAGTAGAGCAAAGAGTTGCTCCTCAACATACTGAACCTACTGAAAATGTTTACTTTGAAATTCCTTCGGGTATGATAGAGAAACTGCTAGCTAATCCTTTCACAGGTGATGGAACATTACATCCTGATTTGCACCTAATCTATGTGGATGAAGTTTGTGGATTATTTAAGCTTGCAGGTATGCCCGAGGATGTTATCAAGAAGAAGGTCTTCCCTTTATCTTTGAAGGGAGATGCATTGACATGGTTTAGGCTATGTGATGATATTGGATCATGGAACTACCAACGATTGAAATTGGAATTCCATCAGAAGTTTTATCCTATGCATCTGGTTCATCGTGATCGTAATTATATATATAATTCTTGGCCTCGCGAAGGAGAAAGCATCGCCCAAGCTTGGGGGAGGCTTAAGTCAATGTTATATTCATGCCCCAATCATGAGCTCTCAAAAGAAATGATTATTCAAAAAATTTATGCTCGGCTTTCTCTCAGTAATCGCTCCATGCTCGATACTTCTTGTATTGGATCTTTTATGATGAATACTATTGAATTCAAATAGGATTTATTGGAAAGAATTAAGCGCAACTCTGAAGATTGGGACCTCGACGAAGGTAAGGAGTTAGGTATAACACATAAGTTTGATTGTGTTAAATCTTTTATGGATACCGATGCTTTCCGTGAATTTAGCACTAAATATGGACTTGACTCTGAGATAGTAGCTTCTTTCTGTGAATCCTTTGCTACTTATATTGATCTCCCTAAGGAGAAGTGGTTTAAATATAATCCTCCCATTGAAGTAAAAGTAGTTGCACCTATTAAAGTTGAAGAAAATACTATCACTTATAATGATCTTGTTGTTCCTACTGCTTATATTGAGAAACCACCTTTCCCTGTTAGCATAAAGGATCATGCTAAAGCTTCAACTGTGGTTAACAAAAGTAATATTAAGACACCTAAACCCCCTGAGCAAATTAAAGTTGAACCTTGTGTTGCTATGATTAAAGATCTCTTTGCCGATAATATTGATGGGCATGTTATTTACTTCTGCAATGAATCTGCTAGAATTGCAAGACCTGATACTAAAAATAAACATAGACCTGTTGTAGGCATGCCTGTTATTTCTGTTAAAGTAGGAGATCATTGATATCATGGCTTATGTGATATGTGTGCTAGTGCAAGTGCAAGTGCAATACCTCATTCCTTATACAAAGAAATTATGCATGATATTGCACCTGCCGAGATAGAAGAGACAGATGTTACAATTAAGCTTGCAATAGAGATACTATTTCACCAGTTGTTATTGTTAGAGATGTTGAAGTCTTGTGTGGGAAAGTTAAATATCCTGCTGATTTTCTTGTTCTTGGTTCCCCACAAGATGACTTTTGTCCCATTATATTTGGTAGACCCTTCTTGAATACTGTTAATGCTAAGATAGACTGCAATAAGGATATTGTTTCTGTTGGTTTAGGGGATATGTCTCATGAGTTTAATTTTGCTAAATTTCGTAGACTACCCCATGATAAAGAATTGCCTAGTAAAGATGAAATTATTGGTCTTGCTTCTATTGTCGTGCCTCCCAGTGATCCTTTAGAACAATATTTGCTAGACCATGAAAATGATGTTTATGAATGAAAGAAGGGAAATAGATGAAGTATTCTTTAAACAGGGACCTATCTTGAAACACAACTTGCTTGTTGAAACTCTACGGGATCCTCCTCCACCCAAGGGTGATCCCATGTTTGAGCTTAAACCTTTACCTGATACTCTCAAATATGCTTATCTTGATGAGAAAGATATATATCCTATTATTATTAGTGCTAACCTTTTAACGCATGAGGAAAAGAAATTATTGAAAACTCTAAAGAAGCACCGTGTTGCTATTGGATATACTCTTGATGATCTTAAGGGCATTAGTCCCACTTTATGCTAGCACAAAATAAAATTGGATAGGGATGCTAAACAGGTTGTTGATCACCAACGACGGTTAAATCCTAAGATGAAAGAAGTGGTAAGAAAACAAATACTAAAGCTTCTGGAGGTAGGTATAATTTATCCCGTTGTTGATAGTCAGTGGGTAAGTCATGTCCATTGTGTCCCAAAGAAGGGAGGTATTAGTGTTGTTCCTAATGACAAAGATGAATTGATCCCACAAAGAATTGTTACAGGTTATAGAATGGTAATTGATTTCTGCAAATTAAATAAAGCTACTAAAAAGGATTATTACCCTTTACCTTTTATTGATCAAATGCTAGAAAGATTATCCAAACATACACATTTTTGCTTTCTAGATGGTTATTCTGGTTTCTCTCAAATACCTGTGTCAAAAGAGGATCAAGAAAAGACAACTTTTACTTGCCCTTTCGGTACCTTTGCTTATAGATGTATGGCTTTTGGTTTATGCAATGAACCTGCTACTTTTCAAAGATGTATGTCTGCTATATTCTCTGACTTTTGTGAAAAGATTATTGAGGTATTCATGGATGATTTCTCCGTTTTCAGAACTTCTTTTCATGATTGCTTAAGCAACCTTGATCGAGTTTTGTAGAGATGTGAAGAAACTAATCTTGTCTTGGATTGGGAGAAATGTCACTTCATGGTTAATGAAGGTATTGTCTTGGGACATAAAATTTCTGAAAGAGGTATTGAAGTTGATAAAGCTAAAGTTGATGCTATTGAAAAGATGCCGTGTCCTAAGTACATTAAAGGTATAAGAAGTTTCCTTGGTCATGTCGGTTTTTATAGGAGGTTCATTAAGGACTTCTCTAAAATTTCTCAGCCTCTGACTAATCTCTTACAAAAAGATGTTCCTTTTGTCTTTGATGATGATTGTGTAGAAGCATTTGAAATACTTAAGAAAGCTTTGGTTTCTGCACCTATTGTTCAACCTCCTGATTGGAATTTACCATTTGAAATTATGTGTGATGCTAGTGATTATGCTGTAGGGGCTGTTCTAGGACAAAGAGTTGATAAGAAATTAAATGTTATTCAATATGCTAGTAAAACTCTAGACAGTTCTCAAAGAAATTATGCTACTACTGAAAAAGAATTTTTAGCAGTTGTATTTGCTTGTGATAAGTTCAGACCTTATATTGTTGATTTTAAAGTAACTGTTCACACTGATCATGTTGCTATTAAATATCTTATGGAAAAGAAAGATGCTAAATGTAGACTTATTAGATGGGTTCTCTTGCTACAAGAATTTGATTTGCATATTATTGATAGAAAGGGAGCTGAGAACCCCGTTGCAGACAACTTGTCTAGGTTAGAGAATGTTCTTGATGACCCGCTACCTATTGATGATAGTTATCCTGATGAACAATTAGCTGTCATAAATGCTTCTCGTACTGCTCCATGGTATGCTAATTATAATAATTACATTTTTGCTAAATTTATACCACCTAGTTTCACATACCAGCAAAAGAAAAGGTTCTTCTATGATTTAAGACATTACTTTTGGGATGATCCACATCTTTATAAAGAAGGAATAGACGGTGTTACTAGACATTGTGTACTTGAGCATGAACATGAACAAATCCTACGCAAGTGCCACTCCGAGGATTATGGAGGACACCATGCTGGGGACAGAACTGCACATAAGGTATTGCAATCCGGTTTTTATTGGCCTACTCTCTTCAAGGATGCCCGTAAGTTTGTATTGTGATGAATGTCAAAGAATTGGTAATATTAGTAGACATCAAGAAATGCCTATGAATTATTCACTTGTTATTGAACCATTTGATGTTTGGGGCTTTGATTATATGGGACCGTTTCCTTCATTTAATGGGTATACTCATATTTTAGTTGTTGTTGCTTACGTTACTAAGTGGGTAGAAGCTATTCCAACTAGTAGTGTTGATCATAACACCTCTATTAAGATGCTTAAAGAAGTTATTTTTCCGAGGTTTGGAGTCCCTAGATATTTAATGACTGATGGTGGCTCACATTTCATTCATGGTGCTTTCCGTAAAATGCTTGCTAAATATGATGTTAATCATAGAATTGCATCTTCATATCATCCACAGTCTAGTGGTCAAGTAGAATGCTACCTCTTGAGCATGCGTTGGTTTTCCCCGAAGAGGAGGGGATGATGCAGCAAAGTAGCGTAAGTATTTCCCTCAGTTTTTGAGAACCAAGGTATCAATCCAGTAGGAGGCTACGCGCGAGTCCCTCGCACCTGCACAAAACAAATAAATCCTCGCAACCAACGCGATAAGGGGTTGTCAATCCCTACATGGCCACTTACGAGAGTGAGGTCTGATAGATATGATAAGATAATATTTTTGGTATTTTTGTCGTAAATATGCAAAGTAAAATAAAAGCAAAGTAAAAAAGCAAAGGAAATAACTAAGTATTAGTAGATTGATATGATGAAGATAGACCCGGGGGCCATAGGTTTCACTAGTGGCTTCTCTCGAGAGCATAAGTATTCTACGGTGGGTGAACAAATTACTGTTGAGCAATTGATAGAATTGAGCATAGTTATGAGAATATCTAGCTATGATCATGTATATAGGCATCACGTCCGAGACAAGTAGACCGACTCCTGCCTGCATCTACTACTATTACTCCACTCATCAACCGCTATCCAGCATGCATCTAGAGTATTAAGTTAATGAAAACAGAGTAACACCTTAAGCAAGATGACATGATGTAGAGGGATAAACTCATGCAATATGATGAAAACCCCATCTTGTTATCCTTGATGGAAATAATAAAATACGTGCCTTGCTGCCCCTACTGTCACTGGGAAAGGACACCGCAAGATTGAACCCAAAGCTAAGCACTTCTCCCATTGCAAGAAAGATCAATCTAGTAGGCCAAACCAAACTGATAATTCAAAGAGACTTGCAAAGATAACCAATCATACATAAAAGAATTTAGAGAAGATTCAAATATTGTTCATAGATAGACTTGATCATAAACCCACAATTCATCGGTCTCAACAAACACACCGCAAAAAGAAGATTACATCGAATAGATCTCCACAAGAGAGGGGGAGAACTTTGTATTGAGATCCAAAAAGAGAGAAGAAGCCATCTAGCTAATAACTATGGACCCGTAGGTCTGAGGTGAACTACTCACACTTCATCGGAGGGGCTATGGTGTTGATGTAGAAGCCCTCTGTGATCGATACCCCTTCCGGCGGAGCTCCGGAACAGGCCCCAAGATGGGATCTCGTGGATACAGAAAGTTGCGGCGGTGGAATTAGGGTTTTTGGCTCCGTATCTGATCGTTTGGGGGTACGTAGGTATATATAGGAGGAAGGAGTATGTCGGTGGAGCGACAGGGGGCCCATGAGGGTGGAGGGCGCGCCTGGGGGAGGTAGGCGCACCCCTACCTCGTGGCCTCCTCTTTTGTGTCTTGACGTAGGGTCCAAGTCTCCTGGGTCTTGTTCGTTGAGAAAATCACGTTCCCGAAGGTTTCATTCCATTTGGACTCCGTTTGATATCCCTTTTCTTCGAAACCCTAAAACAGGCAAAAAACAGCAATTCTGGGCTGGGCCTCCGGTTAATAGGTTAGTCCCAAAAATAATATAAAAGTGGATAATAAAGCCTAATAATGTCCAAAACAGTAGATAATATAGCATGGAGCAATCAAAAATTATAGATACGTTGGAGACGTATCAAGCATCCCCAAGCTTAATTCCTGCTCGTCCTCGAGTAGGTAAATGATAAAAACATAATTTTTGATGCGGAGCGCTACTTAGCATAATTTTAATATAATTCTTCTTAATTATGGTATGAATATTCAGATCCGAAAGATTCAAGACAAAAGTTCATATTGACACAAAAATAATAATACTTCAAGCATACTAACAAGCAATTATGTTTTCTCAAAATAACATGGCCAAAGAAAGTTCATCCCTACAAAATCATATAGTTTAGTCATGCTTCATTTTCGTCACACAAGAATGATCTCATCATCCACAACCCCGATGACAAGCCAAGCAATTGTTTCATACTTTAGTAATCCCAAACCTATAAATTTTCACGCAATATATGAGCGCGAGCCATGGACATAGCACTATGGGTGGAATAGAATATAATGAGGGGGGTTATGTGGAGAAGACAAAAAAGGAGAAAGTCTCACATCAACGAGGCTAATCAATGGGCTATGGAGATGCCCACCGATTGATGTTAATGCAAGGAGTAGAGATTGCCATGCAACAGATGCACTAGAGCTATAAATGTATGAAAGCTCAACAAAAGAAACTAAGTGGGTGTGCATCCAACTTGCTTGCTCACGAAGACCTATGGCACTTGAGGAGGCCCATTGTTGGAATATACAGGCCAAGTTCTATAATGAAAATTCCCACTAGTATATGAAAGTGACAAAACAAGAGACTCTCTATCATGAAGATTATGGTGCTACTTTGAAGCACAAGTGTGGCAAAGGATAGTAACATTGTCCTTTCTCTCTTTTTCTCTCATTTCTTTTTTTCTTCTTCTTTTTTTCTTTTTTTGGGCCTTCTCTTTTTTTATGGCCTTTCTCTTTTTTTGGGGGGGCCTTCTCTTTTTTATGGCCTTTCCCTTTTTTTATTCCTCACTTGGGACAATGCTCTAGAAAATGATCATCACACTTCTATTTATTTACAACTCAGTGATTACAACTCGATACTAGAACAAAAGATGACTCTATATGAATGCCTCCGGCGGTGTACCGGGATATGCAATGGACCAAGAGTGACATGTATGAAAGAATTATGAAGAGTCTCTTTGCCACAAATACTATGTCAACTACATGATCATGCTAAGTAATATGACAATAATGAATGTGTCATGATGAACGGAATGGTGGAAAGTTGCATGGCAATATATCTCGGAATGGCTATGGAAATGCCATAATAGGTAGGTATGGTGGCTGTTTTGAGGAAGATATAAGGAGGGTAATGTGTGAAAGAGCGTATCATATCACGGGGTTTGGATGCACTGGTGAAGTTTGCACCAACTCTCAATGTGAGAAAGGGCAATGCACGATACCGAAGAGGCTAGCAATTATGGAAAGGTGAGAGTGCGTATAATCCATGGACTCAACATTAGTCATAAAGAACTCACATACTTATTGCAAAAATCTACAAGTCATCAAAAACCAAGCACTACGCGCATGCTCCTAGGGGGTAGATTGGTAGGAAAAGACCATCGCTCGTCCCCGACCGCCAGTCATAAGGAGGACAATCAAGGAACACCTCATGTTTCAAATTTGTTACATAACGTTTACCATACATGAATGCTACGGGACTTGCAAACTTCAACACAAGTATTTCTCAAATTCACAACTACTCAACTAGCACAACTTTAATATCACTACCTCCATGTCTCAAAACAATCGTCAAGCATCAAACTTATCTTAGTATTCAACACACTCATAAGAAAGTTTTTACTAATCTTGAATACCTAGCATATTAGGATTATTTAAGAAAATTACCATGCTATTTAAGAATCTCAAAATAATCTAAGTGAAGCATGAGAGATCAATAGTTTCTATAAAACAAATCCACCACCGTTCTCTAAAATATATAAGTGAAGTACTAGAGCAAAACTATATAACTCAAAAGATATAAGCGAAGCACATAGAGTATTCTAACAAATTCCAAATCATGTATGGCTCTCTAAAAAGGTGTGTGCAGCAAGGATGATTGTGGTAAACTAAAAATTAAAGACTCAAATCATACAAGACGCTCCAAGCAAAACACGTATCATGTGGCGAATAAAAATATAGCTCCAAGTAAAGTTACCGATGGAAGTAGACGAAAGAGGGATGCCTTCCGGGGCATCCCCAAGCTTTGGCTTTTTGGTGTCCTTAGATTATCTTGGGGGTGCCATGGGAATCCCCAAGCTTAGTCTCTTGCCACTCCTTGTTCCATAATCCATCAAGTCTCTACCCAAAACTTGAAAACTTCACAACACAAAACTCAAAGTAGAAAATCTCGTGAGCTCCATTAGCGAAAGAAAACAAAAGACCACTTCAAGGTACTGTGATGAACTCTTTATTTATTTATATTGGTGTTAAACCTACTGTATTACAACTTCTCTATGGTTTATAAACTATTTTACTAGCCATAGATTCATCAAAATAAGCAAACAACACACGAAAAACAGAATCTGTCAAAAACAGAATAGTCTGTAGTAATCTGTAGCTAGTGCAAGATCTGAAACCCCAAAAATTCTAAAATAAATTGCTAGCCGTGAGGAATTTATCTATTAATCATATGCAAAAAGAATTAACTAAATATCACTTTAAAAATAAAATGGCAGCAGTTCTCGTGAGCACTAAAGTTTCTGTTTTTTACAGCAAATGTAACAAGACTTTCCCCAAGTCTTCCCAACGGTTCTACTAGGCACAAACACTAATTTAAAAACAAAAAACACAACCAAAACAGAGGCTAGATAAATTATTTATTACTAAACAGGAGCAAAAATCAAGGAATAAAAATAAAATTGGGTTGCCTCCCAACAAGCGCTATCGTTTAACGCCCCTAGCTAGGCATAATAAGCAAGGATAGATCTAGATATTGCCATCTTTGGTAGGAAATTCTTCAATGAGGCATCTTCCATCTTTAGGAATTTCTTTCTTTTTATTGATTATTAAAATTTTAGGCACAAGATCGAAAAAATCATTTGTAACAAATGGTTCCTTAATGATAGCAAAAAGATTGGGATGAATACTTATAGATTTGAGATCCGCAGTTTCCTTACTAGAAGATTCACCCTTATTTTTAGGAACATACATAAGCTTGGAAATTTTAGTGGGAGTACTTGGAGTATTCTTTATGGAAGAAAAAGCGGTTCCCAAGTTGGTAATAATATCCTCAAGTTTATCGATTCTAGTGGAATCATGATTTATTTTCTCATTAACTATGGGTTCCTTCTCTTTAATATTTTTCAAAGTGACTCCTACTTTAGATCCATATTGAGAGATTCGGTTGTGGATCTTTTTATCCAAATTTTCAATTAACTCTACGGTAGCAACCTTATTTTCAATAATTTCAAGTCTTTGCATTACATGCTCCAAAGTTAATACAATTCCATTAACCAAAAGAGGGGGTGAGCCAAACAAATCTATCATAGCATTATAAGAATCAAAAGTATGGCTACCCAAGAAGTTCCCTCCAGTAATAGTATCAAGGACATATTTGTGCCAAGGAGTAACGCCTACATAAAAATTGCGAAGAAGAACAGAAGTAGATTGCTTTCTGGTAGATCTATTTTGAGCATTGCAAATTCTATACCAAGCGTCTTTTAGATTTCCCCCCTCCCTTTGCTTAAAATTTAGAATTTCATTCTCGGGAGACAACGGAGAAGATAAGGGGCTAGCCATAACGACAAGCAAGCAAACTAACACACAAGCAAACAAAAAGCAAGCGGGCAAAAAGAGGCAAATAGAGAAAGAGAGGGAGGATAGAGAGAGAGGGCGAATAAAACGGCAAGGGTGAAGTGGGGGAGAGGAAAATGAGAGGCAAATGGCAAATAATGTAATGCGGGAGATAAGGGTATCTGATGGATACTTGGTATATTGATTTTTACGTAGACCTCCCCAGCAACGGCGTCAGAAATTCTTCTTGCTACCTCTTGAGCATGTGTTGGTTTCTCCGAAGAGGAAGGGATGATGCAGCAAAGTAGCGTAAGTATTTCCCTCAGTTTTTGAGAACCAAGGTATCAATCCAGTAGGAGGCTATGCGCGAGTCCCTCGCACCTGCACAAAACAAACAAATCCTCGCAACCAACGCGATAAGGGGTTGTCAATCCCTACACGGCCACTTACGAGAGTGAGGTCAGATAGATATGATAAGATAATATTTTTGGTATTTTTGTGGTAAAGATGCAAAGTAAAATAAAAGCAAAGTAAAAAGCAAAGGAAATAACTAAGTATTAGGAGATTGATATGATGAAGATAGACCCGGGGGCCATAGGTTTCACTAGTGGCTTCTCTCGAGAGCATTAGTATTCTACGGTGGGTGAACAAATTACTGTTGAGCAATTGACAGAATTGAGCATAGTTATGAGAATATCTAGGTATTATCGTGTATATAGGCATGACGTCCGAGACAAGTACACCGACTCCTGCCTGCATCTACTACTATTACTCCACTCATCGACCGCTATCCAGCATGCATCTAGAGTATTAAGTTAATGAAAACAGAGTAACGCCTTAAGCAAGATGACATGATGTAGAGGGATAAACTCATGCAATATGATGAAAACCCCATCTTGTTATCCACGATGGCAACAATAAAATACGTGCTTTGCTGCCCCTACTGTCACTGGGAAAGGACACCGCAAGATTGAACCCAAAGCTAAGCACTTCTCCCATTGCAAGAAAGATCAATCTAGTAGGCCAAACCAAACTGATAATTCGAAGAGACTTGCAAAGATAACCAATCATACATAAAAGAATTTAGAGAAGATTCAAATATTGTTCATAGATAGACTTGATCATAAACCCACAATTCATCGGTCTCAACAAACACACCGCAAAAAGAATATTACATTGAATAGATCTCCACAAGAGAGGGGGAGAACTTTGTATTGAGATCCAAAAAGAGAGAAGAAGCCATCTAGCTAATAACTATGGACCCGTAGGTCTGAGGTGAACTACTCACACTTCATCGGAGGGGCTATGGTGTTGATGTAGAAGCCCCCCATGATCGATACCCCTTCCGGCGGAGCTTCGGAACAGGCCCCAAGATGGGATCTTGTGGATACAGAAAGTTGCAGCGGTGGGATTAGGGTTTTGGCTCCGTATCTGATCGTTTGGGGGTACGTAGGTATATATAGGAGGAAGGAGTACGTCGGTGGAGCAACAGGGGGCCCACGAGGGTATAGGGCGCGCCTGGGGGAGGTAGGCGCGCCCCTACCTCGTGGCCTCCTCTTTTGTGTCTTGACGTAGGGTCCAAGTCTCCTGGGTCTTGTTCGTTGAGAAAATCATGTTCCCGAAGGTTTCATTCCGTTTGGACTCCGTTTGATATTCCTTTTCTTCGAAACCCTAAAACAGGCAAAAAACAACAATTCTGGGCTGGGCCTCTGGTTAATAGGTTAGTCCCAAAAATAATATAAAAGTGGATAATAAAGCCCAATAATGTCCAAAACAGTAGATAATATAGCATGGAGCAATCAAAAATTATAGATACGCTGGAGACGTATCAAGCATCCCCAAGCTTAATTCCTGCTCGTCCTCGAGTAGGTAAATGATAAAAACAGAATTTTTGGTGCGGAGTGCTACTTAGCATAATTTTAATGTAATTCTTCTTAATTGTGCTATGAATATTCAGATCCGAAAGATTCAAGACAAAAGTTCATATTGACATAAAAATAATAATACTTCAAGCATACTAACAAGCAGTTGTGTCTTCTCAAAATAACATGGCCAAAGAAAGTTCATCCCTGCAAAATTATATAGTTTAGTCATGCTTCATTTTCGTCACACAAGAATGCTCTCATCATGCACAACCCCGATGACAAGCCAAGCAATTGTTTCATACTTTAGTAATCTCAAACCTATAAACTTTCACGCAATATATTAGCGCGAGCCATGGACATAGCACTATGGGTGGAATAGAATATAATGGGGGGGGGTTATGTGGAGAAGACAAAAAAAGGAGAAAGTCTCACATCAACGAGGCTAATAAATGGGCTATGGATATGCCCACCGATTGATGTTAATGCAAGGAGTAGGGATTGCCATGCAACGGATGCACTAGAGCTATAAATGTATGAAAGCTCAACAAAAGAAACTAAGTGGGTGTGCATCCAACTTGCTTGCTCACGAAGACCTATGGCACTTGAGGAGGCCCATTGTTGGAATATACAAGCCAAGTTCTATAATGAAAATTCCCACTAGTATATGAAAGTGACAAAACAAGAGACTCTCTATCATGAAGAATATGATGCTACTTTGAAGCACAAGTGTGGCAAAGGATAGTAACATTGTCCTTTCTCTCTTTTTCTCTCATTTCTTCTTCTTCTTCTTCTTTTTTTATTTTTTTGGGCCTTCTCTTTTTATGGCCTTTCTCTTTTTTTGGGCCTTCTCTTTTTTATGGCCTTTCCCTTTTTTTTGTTCCTCACTTGGGACAATGCTCTAGAAAATGATCATCACACTTCTATTTTTTTACAACTCGATGATTACAACTCGATACTAGAACAAAAGATGACTCTATATGAATGCCTCCGGCGGTGTACCGGGATATGCAATGGACCAAGAGTGACATGTATGAAAGAATTATGAACGGTGGCTTTGCCACAAATACTATGTCAACTACATGATCATGCTAAGCAATATGACAATAATGAATGTGTCATGACGAACGGAATGGTGGAAAGTTGCATGGCAATATATCTCGGAATGGCTATGGAAATGCCATAATAGGTAGGTATGGTGGCTGTTTTGAGGAAGATATAAGGAGGTTTATGTGTGAAAGAGCGTATCATATCACGGGGTTTGGATGCACCGGCGAAGTTTGCGCCAACTCTCAATGTGAGAAAGGGCAATGCACGGTACCGAAGAGGCTAGCAAGGATGGAAGGGTAAGAGTGCGTATAATCCATGGACTCAACATTAGTCATAAAGAACTCACATACTTATTGCAAGAATCTACAAGTCATCAAAAACCTCGGCACTACGCGCATGCTCCTAGGGGGATAGATTGGTAGGAAAAGACCATCGCTCGTCCCCGACCGCCACTCATAAGGAGGACAATCAAATAACACCTCATGTTTCAAATTTGTTACATAACGTTTACCATACGTGCATGCTATGGGACTTGCAAACTTCAACACAAGCATTTCTCAATTTCACAACTACTCAACTAGCACGACTTTTATATTATTACCTCCATATCTCAAAACAATCATCAAGCATCAAACTTCTCTTAGTATTCAAAACACTCATAAGAAAATTTTACTAATCTTGAATACCTGGCATATTAGGATTTTAAGTAAATTACCATGCTATTTAAGACTCTCAAAATAATCTAAGTGAAGCATGAGAGATCAATAGTTTCTATAAAACAAATCCACCACCGTGCTCTAAAAGATATAAGTGGATGTGGGTTTTCATGAACTATTATTGTTGACATTATCCTTGAGGTAATAGGTTGGGAGGAAAAACTATAAACCCCTATCTTTCTCTATGTCTCATTAAAACTACATAACCATAAATATTGCGTGAGTGTTAGCAATTATGAAAGACTAAATGATGGTTGAGTATGTGGACTTGCTGAAAAGCTCTTATTGACTCTTTCTGATGTTATGATAAATTGCAATTGCCTCAATGACTGAGATTATAGTTTGATGGTTCTCAATGAAGTTTCTGATTCATACTTGAAATCGTGATTGAATTATTACTTTAGCATAAGAGATCATATGACAATATTTATATATGTTGCTGTTATAAGAATGATCATGATGCCCTCATGTACGTATTTTATTTTTATCGACACCTCTATCTCTAAACATGTGGACATATTTTTCGATTTCGGCTTTCGCTTGAGGACAGGCGAGGTCTAAGCTTGGGGGAGTTGATACATCCATTTTGCATCATGCTTTTATATCGATATTTATTGCATTATGGGTTGTTATTACACATTATGTCACAATACTTATGCCTATTCTCTCTTATTTTACAAGGTTTACATCAAGAGGGGGAATGCCAGCAGCTGGAATTCTGGGCTGGAAAAGGAGCAAATATTAGAGACCTATTCTGCACATCTCCCAAAGTCCTGAAACTCCACAGGAATTATTTTCAGAATATATAAAAAATATTGGGCGAAAGAAGTACCAGAGGGGGGCCACCCACCGTCCACGAGGGTGGGGGCGCGCCCTACCCCCCTGGGTGTGCCCCCTGCCTCGTGGGCCCCCTGGTGGCCCTCTGATTCCCATCTTTGGCTATATGGAGTCTTTCGTCGAGGGAAAAATCATAAGCTAGCTCACGGGATGAAACTCCGCCGCCACGAAGCGGAACCTTGGCGGAACCAATATAGGGCTCCGGTGGAGCTGTTCTGCCGGGGAAACTTCCCTCCGGGAGGGGGAAATCATCACCATCGCCATCATCAATGATCCTCTCATCGGGAGGGGGGAAATCTCCATCAACATCTTCACCAGCACCATCTCATCGCAAACCCTAGTTCATCTCTTGTATCCAATCTTTGTATCCAAACCTCAGATTGGTACCTGTCGGTTGCTAGTAGTGTTGATTACTCCTTGTAGTTGGTGCTAGTTGGTTTACTTGGTGGAAGATCATATGTTCAGATCCATTATGCATATTAATACCCCCTGATTATGAACATGAATATGCTTTGTGAGTAGTTATGTTTGTTCCTGAGGACATGTGAGAAGTCTTGCTATAAGTAGTCATGTGAATTTGGTATTCATTCGATATTTTGATGAGATGTATGTTGCCATCCCTCTATTGGTGTCATGTGAACGTCGACTACATGACACTTCGCCATTGTTTGGGCCTATAGGGAGGAATTGGGAAGTAATAAGTAGATGATGGGTTGCTAGAGTGACAGAAGCTTAAACCCTAGTTTATGCGTTGCTTCGTAAGGGGCTGATTTGGATCCATATGTCTCATGCTATGGTTAGGTTTACCTTAATACTTCTATTGTAGTTGCAGATGCTTTCAATAGGGGTTAATCATAAGTGGGATGCTTTTCCAAGTAAGGGCAGTACCCAAGCGTCGGTCCACCAACATATCAAATTATCAAATTACCGAACGTGAACCATATGAACGTGATGAAAACTAGCTTGACGATAATTGCCATGTGTCCTCGGGAGCGCTTTACTTTATATAAGAGTCTGTCTAGGCTTGTCCTTTGCTACAAAAAGGATTGGGCCATCTTGCTGCACCTTATTTACTTTCATTACTTGTTACTCGTTACAAATTATCTTATCACAAAACTATCTGTTACCGATAATTTCAGTGCTTGCAGAGAATACCTTACTGAAAACTGCTTATCATTTCCTTCTGCTCCTCGTTGGGTTCGACACTCTTACTTATCGAAAAGGCTATGATAGATCCCCTACACTTGTGGGTCATCACGGGGAAGCATTGGCAGCGGGCGGCGCGAGTTGCGGCGGCGGTGGCTAGCGACGCTCGGGGCGGGGTGAGAGGAGGCGGCAGGGGGGTATAAAGGCGAGGGGGGCGGTGCCTTGTGGAGGGGGGGGGGGGGGGCGGCGCGTGCCGAACCGGACACGGCGGTGGCGACGGGTGGCGTGCGGTGGTGGGAGACCAACCCGTGGTCGGGGGTGACGCGGGCGTCGTGCTGGGCCATGGCCTGCTCGGCTGGGCCTTCGGCCCAGTTGGGCGGGAACCCTTTTTTCAAATAAAATTCCGCCCGGATAAAATCCTAATAAAATATTAAAAAACTAAAAATGCCAAAAACAATTTTCACCGTCTAAATAAAATATTTAGAACAAAGTGAACGTTTTTCTGGCATAAAAATGCAATTTTCAAAAATGCATATTTTTTCTAATTCGAATAAAATTTCAAATAAAATCCGAATAAAATATTTATTTGATTTTATAATTTTTCCTCCAATATTGCTCTCTTTTTAAAGAAGTCATATTATCTTCCCTCTTTTATTTTTAATATTGGGAATAATTGGAGAGAAAAATATTAACATCAAAATGATCCTCTTTTCAAATTTGTGAAAATTCAAATATGAAAATTTATGAAATTCCCAACTCGCTCCTTGGGTCCTTGAGTTGCTTAAGATTTCTAGGATCTCAACCAAAAATGCAAGTAAAATATGATATGCATATGGTGACCTATGTATAACATCCAAATTGAAATTGGGATGTTACAAACCTACCCCCCTTAAGATGAATCTCGCCCTCGAGATTCGGGTTGGCTAGAAAATAGGTGTGGGTGGTCTTTCCGTAGGTCTTCCTCTCACTCCCAGATGGCTTCATCCTCGGTATGGTGGCTCCACAGAACTTTGCAAAACTTGATAACCTTGCTGCGTGTAACTCGGCTGGCAAACTCGAGAATCTTGACGGGCTTCTCCTCGTAGGTTAGGTCACTATCCAACTGAATTGCTTCCAGGGGCACTGTATCTCTCAGAGGAATATCGGCCATCTCAGCATGGCACTTCTTCAACTGGGAAACTTGAAACACATCATGAACTCCTGACAATCCTTCTGGTAACGCCAACTTGTAGGCAACTTCTCCCATACATGCCATCTTCAAACTAGCCTGGTAACTGTTGTTATATGAGAACTCTGTGTAAGGCAAATTGTCATCACAACTAGATCCGTAATCTAGCGCACAAGCTCTCAACATGTCCTCCAAAATCTGATTGACTCTCTCGGTCTGTCCATCTGTCTGCGGATGAAAGGTTGTACTGAACTCTAGCCTAGTACCCAAGGTCTGGCGCAATTGATTCCAAAACTTTGAAGTAAACTGTGTTCCTCTATCTGATACGATGGTCCTCGAAACTCCATGCAGACATACGATCCTGGTCATATATATCTTGGGCAACTTCGTGCTTGTATAGGTGGTTTTCACTGGAATAAAGTGAGCTACCTTGGTCAAGCGATAAAATAATACCCAGATTGAATCATATCCCGATCGGGTCCTAGGTAATCCGGTGATGAAATCCATGCCAAGCTTGTCCCACTTCCATTCGGGTATCGGCATAGGCTGAAGCAACCCTGTCGGCTTCTGATGTTCTGCCTTCACTCTCCGACATACATCACATACCACTACATACTCAGCAATATCCTTCTTCATACCCGTCCACCAGAAACGTTCCTTCAAATCCAAATACATCTTGGTGTTTCCGGAGTGAATCGAGTATGGCAAGTCATGAGCTTCCTGAAGTATTAACTTCTCGATCTCCGCATTATTGGGCACATAAACCCGGTCCTCAAACCATAAAGTCTCGTGCTCATCCTCAAGAAAACCCTTGGCTTTTCCCTTGCTCATCTTCTCCTTTATCTCAGCGATTTCCTTATCATCCTTCTGAGCTTCTCGAATCTTTCCCAATAACATAGACTGAACCTCCATTGCTGCAACAAAACCTCTTGGAACTATCTCCAAACAAAGTTCCTTGAGATCGTCAACTAACTCCTGCGGTAATCCTCCACTTACGAGGGTATTGGCATAACTCTTGCGGCTCAAAGCGTCTGCTATGACATTGGTCTTCCCTGGATGATAATGCAACTTCATATCATAATCCTTTATGAGCTCCAACCATCTCCTCTACCTGAGATTCAACTCCTTCTGCGTGAAAATGCACTTCAAACTCTTGTGATCCGTGTACACATCACATCTGTTTCCAATCAGAAAATGTCTCCAGGTCTTAAGCGCATGCACTACGGCTGCTAACTCCAAATCATGGAAGGCATAATTCAACTCGTGAGGTCAAAGCTGTCGTGAGGCATATGAAACTACTCTTCTGTCCTGCATCGGTACTCCTCCAAGTCCTAAGCGTGAAGTGTCGTAATACACTTGGAAATCCTTGCGTATATTCGAAAGAATCAGCACTGGGGTTGTAACCAAACGTTTATTCAACTCCTAAAAACTGGCCTCGCAATCTTCATTCCATTTGAACTTGGTGCCCTTCTTCAACAACTCGGTCATGGGTTTCGCAATCTTGGAGAAATTCTCAATGAACCTCCTGTAATATCCTGCGGGTCCCAGAAAATTGCGGATCTCTCCAACTGAGGTGGGTGCCAACCACTTAGTGACAGACTGAACCTTGGTGGGGTCTACTGCTATACCTTCTCCTGATATAACATGTCCAAGACATCCAACTTCCTTCAACCAAAACTCACACTTGCTAAACTTGGCATACAACTGATGTTCCCTGAGCTTCTCGAGAACTAAGCGGAAGTGTTCCTTGTGTTCCTCTTCATTCTTCAAGTACACCAAAATATCATCAATGAACACCGCTACAAACTTATCCAAAAATTTCATGAACACCTTGTTCATCATGCTCATGAAATGGGCAGGAGCATTAGTCAGTCCAAATGATATGACCGTGTACTCATATAGCCCGTACCTTGTGGTAAAAGATGTTTTAGGTATATCCTATTCTCGTATCTTCAGCTGGTGGTATCCTGATCGCAGATCGATCTTGGAGAATACTTTAGCTCCTTGCAACTGGTCAAATAGATCATTGATCATCGGTAGTGGGTACTTGTTCTTGATCGTCACTTCATTCAAGGCCTGATAATCAACAACCATTCTCAAAGATCCATCCTTCTTCTCAACTAAGAGCACTAGGGCTCCCCACGGTGACGAACTTGGTCGGATGTAACCTTTCTCCAATAACTCCTTAATCTACTTCTTAATTTCCTCCAGATCATTTGCAGGCATCCGATACGGTCTCTTCGATATTGGTCTGGTGCCTGGCAACAGTTCAATCAAAAATTCTATGTCTCGATCTGGCGGCATGCCTGGTAGTTCCTCTGGAAATACATGCGGGTAATCCTTCACAACAGGCACTTCTTCCTGAACAACTCTCGAGAGAGAATTTACTTGGGTCCTCCTTGGCCCATGCCTAGACACATACTTGATCCTTTTTCCCTCCGGGGTGGTGAGTAAAATTGACTTACTAGCCCAATCGATGTTTCCTCCATACTTCGATAACCAATCCATGCCTAATATTATATCCAATCCTTGTGACTCTAAAATTATTAGGTCTGAGGGGAAAACATGGCTACCAATGGTTAAGGGTAACCGATCACACCATCAGTTGGCCATATACGCTGCTCCTGGCAAGCTTACTAACATGGGTGACCTAGAGGCTATGGTTGGAAACTTAAACTTGTCCACAAATCCCCTTGATATGTATGAATGCGATGCACCAGTGTCAAAAAGAATGAGTGTAGTAAATGACTTAATCAAAAACTTACCGATCACTGCGTCAAGTGTGTTCTTCAACCTCCACCACATTGATGTGGTTCACCTGACCTCTAGTGAAGGGATTAGGCTTCTTCCCAAAGTTTCCATTTCTGTTGCCATTCTTCAACTCTGAGCAATCATTGGTGTAATGTCCAGTCTTCCCGCACTTGTAATAGGTAACATGGCTCAGGTCCTTCTTGGCGGGCGTTACTGGGTTGGGACGGTTCTAGTTGCTGCTTGCTCCATTCCCGTTTCCATTGTTAGGCCCACTATGGTTATGTGAGCTTCCTCCATTGTGGGTATGGCCTCCATGATTATGGGTGTAACCTCCAGAGTTAGGGGTAAAGCGAGGCTTCTGCTGAGCTCCAGAATTGTACTTCCCTTGTCCATACTTCCATTTGCGGCTCTCTATCTGCTTCTATTTGCTTTCAACCATAAGGGCCCGGTCTACCAACTCCTGGTAGTTAGTGAATGTTGCCACCATCAACTGCATACTCATCTCATCATTCGGCCCTTCCATAAACTTCCCCTGCTTCGCGACATCTGTGGCCACATCATTTGGGGCATAGCGGGCTAACTTGCTAAACTCATCCACATACTTCCTCACAGTATGATTTCCCTGGCGTAAGTTGCGAAACTCACGCTTCTTCATATTCATTGCTCCTATAGAGACATGTGCTGTGCGGAAAGCTTGCCGAAACTGATCCCATGTGACATTGGCTATGAGAAAAGTGGATGTGTAATTCTCCCACCATGAGGCTGCATGTCCATCCAATTGATGTGCGCCAAAGCGCACCTTCTCAGCATCTGTGCACCCTGCGGTGGTCAGCTCCCTTCCAATCATGCGGAGCCAGTCATCAGCAACAATTGTCTTGGTGCTACTCAAAAACACCGGCGGATTCAACCTTAGAAAACGAGCTAAGTTGTCAACTGGAGGTGGCGGTGGTGGGTTGTTGTTGTTGTTGTTGTTGTTGCTGTTGTTGCCTTGGTTCTGGACTAGTAGCTGCACCAAGGCATTCTACTGCTGGATCAATTAGGTGAGCTCCGGTGGGAAGACAAATCCGGGGTCACGTCTCGGAGGCATTGATACGTCCATTTTGCATCATGCTTTTATATTGATATGTATTGCATTATGGGTTGTTATTACACATTATGTCACAATACTTATTCCTATTCTCTCTATTATTTTACAAGGTTTACATAAAGAGGGAGAACGCCGGCAACTGGGATTCTGGGCTGGAAAATGATCAAATATTAGAGACCTATTCTGCACAGCTCCAAAAGTCCTGAAACTTCACGGAAGACGTTTTCAGAATATATAAAAAATACTCAGCGGAAGAAGTTCACCAGGGGGGCCACACCCTGCCCACGAGGGTGGGGGCGCGCCCCCTACCTCGTGGGCCCCCTGGTGGCCCTCCGATGGCCATCTTCTGCTATATGGTGTCTTTCGATGAGGAAAAAATCATAAGCCATCTTCCCGAGCAAAACTCCGCCGCCACGAGGCGGAACCTTGGCGGATCCAATCTAGGGCTCCGGCAGAGCTGTTCTGCCAGGGAAACTTCCCTCCGGGAGGGGGAAATCATCGTCATCGTCATCACCAACGCTCCTCTCATCGGGAGAGGGCAATCTCCATCAGCATCTTCATCAGCACCATCTCCTCTCAAAACCTTAGTTCATCTCTTGTATCCAATTCTTGTCTCCAAGTCCGGGATTGGTACCAGTAGGTTGCTAGTAGTGTTAATTACTCCTTGTAGTTGATGCTAGTTGGTTTAATTGGTGGAAGATCATATGTTCAGATCCTATATGCATATTAATACCCCTCTGATTATGAACATGAATATGCTTTGTGAGTAGTTACGTTTGTTCCTGAGGACATGGGAGAAGTCTTGCTATTAGTAGTCATGTGAATTTGGTATTCATTCGATATTTTGATGAGATGTATGTTGTCTAGCCTCTAGTGGTGTTATGTGAACGTCGACTACATAACACTTCACCATTATTTGGGCCTAGAGGAAGGCATTGGGAAGTAATAAGTAGATGATGGGTTGCTAGAGTGACAGAAGCTTAAACACTAGCTTATGCGTTGCTTCGTAAGGGGCTGATTTGGATCCATATGTTTCGTGCTATGGTTAGGTTTACCTTAATACTTTTGTTGTAGTTGCGGATGCTTGCAATAGAGGTTAATCATAAGTGGGATGCTTGTCCAAGTAAGGACGGTACCCAAGCACCGGTCCACCCACATACCAAATTATCAAAGTACCGAACGCGAATCATATGAGCGTGATGAAAACTAGCTTGACGATATTCCCATGTGTCTTTGGGAGCGCTTTTCTCTATATAAGAGTTTGTTCATGCTTATCCTTTGCTACAAAAAGGAACGGGCTACCTTGCTGCACTTTATTTACTTTTGTTACTTGTTGCTCGTTACAAATTATCCTATCACAAAACTATCTGTTACCACTTATTTCAGTACTTGCAGATAATACCATGCTGGAAACCGCTTATCGTTTCCTTCTGCTCCTCGTTGGGTTCGACACTCTTACTTATCAAAAGGACTACGATAGACCCCCTATACTTGTGGGTTATCAAGACTCTTTTCTCGCGCTGTTGCCAGGGAGTGAAGCGCCTTTGGTAGGTGGAATTTGGTAAGGAAAATTTTATATAGTGTGCTGAAATTTACTGTCACTTGTTACTATGGAAAGTAATCCTCTGAGAGGCTTGTTCGGGGTATCTTCACCCCGACCAGTAGAGCAAAGAGTTGCTCCGCAACCTACTGAACCTACTGAAAATGAAAATGTTCCCGTCGGTGTCAAAACCGGCGGATCTCGGGTAGGGGGTCCCGAACTGTGCGTCTAGGCGGATGGTAACAGGAGGCAGGGGACATGAAGTTTTACCCAGGTTCGGGCCCTCTTGATGGAGGTAAAACCCTACGTCCTGCTTGATTAATATTGATGATATGGGTAGTACAAGAGTAGATCTACCACGAGATCAGAGAGGCTAAACCCTAGAAGCTAGCCTATGGTATGATTGTGTGTTTTTCTACGGACTAAAACCCTCCGGTTTATATAGACACCGGAGAGGGCTAGGGTTACACAATGTCGGTTACAAAGGAGGAGATATGCATATCCGTATTGCCTAGCTTGCCTTCCACGCCAAGTAGAGTCCCACCCAGACACGAGACGAAGTCTTCAATCTTGTATCTTCATAGTCTAACAGTCTGGCCAAAGAATATAGTCCAGCTGTCCGGAGACCCCCTAATCCAGGACTCCCTCAGTAGCCCCTGAACCAGGCTTCAATGACAATGGGTCCGACACGCAGTATTGTCTTCGGCATTGCAAGGTGGGTTCCTCCTACGAATACATCACGGAAGAATTTGAACACAAGGATAGTGTCCGACCCTGCAAAATAAGTTCCACATACCACCGTAGAGAGAATAATATTTCCACAAATCTAATCTGCTGACACGTTTCGGCAACACGATATTATGCCATGGCCCAGTAATTATTCGAACCATTTTTCTTCAACCAGCTCCACACATAACGCGAGGTGGTTTCTTGACACGTCTTGTCAAAGCAGAGATCGTGTTCCCCTAATTACGGGATTCTCATCAATACGGTCGTGGGTAACCCAACCGTATCTAGGACTCCTAGATTATAGGCAAGTCCCAAACGGCTACGGAGAGGACACTTGATATTCACCCTCTTTATAAAGGGACAAGGCTTTTACTTTTTCCCTCCCGTGCTCAATCGAATCCTTCCCCCGCCTCGAGTTCTAACACCCAAAGCCCAGGTCAGGTGCTCCGGACCTTCAATCATGTCTGGATCTAGCTTTCAAGGCCGGTGGATGCCCTCCTCAGTTACGGAAGAAGATATCAAGAAGTTGAGGGAGGCCAGATACCTGACCGCCGAGGTTTCTGTAAGTGCATCTAGTGCCACCCCTAGTGGTTTTGGAGTATTGACGACAAACCTAGTTGAGGGACTAATGTGTTTGTGAGAATTGCAGGATAACACAGGTAGAAGTCCCTCATTGATTCGGTTTTCCTACCAGAGATGACCCCTAAAAATGTATGAAGACATTGAAGTCAAAGGTGGTATATGAAGATATTCACATTGAAGACTATGACAAGAGAAGACAACACGTGAATCCTATGGAGCTCGAAGACTTAGATCTTTCATAGTTCTTTTTCTTTTTTGTTGAGTCATAGGAACCACCGTACTGTTAAGTGGGGTCCAAGAGAACCAGTCAGAATGACTGAAGTGATGCCTAAACCAAAACCTATGTCTTCGAGTGAAGACTATGAGAGCGAATCTTGTCCAGAGTCGGACAAGTCAGCTTTGCTTGTAGCCCAAGTAAAGTTGTCGTGTGAGTTTGAAATCTGACCGTTGGAACACGTGTCAGTTCCTTAGTGACCCAGGGTCATTTCGGACAAATCAGGTCGGGTTGCCAAGTGGCTATAAATAGCCCACCCCCTACAACCATAAATGGTTGGCTGCTCAGATTGAGAGTACGGCTTTTGTCGTTTGAGAGCAACCCACCTCGAAGCCTTTGAGAGAGAATTCCTTGTGAGGATAAAGCCCTAACCACCCAGAGCCAAAGAGAATTGGGCATCACTTAAGTCTTCTTGTCTGTGTGATCTGAAGACTTATTACACTTGAGGACTGTGCATCCTCCAGCCAGTTAGGCGTCGCGTTCTGAGCATCAAAGAGACATTGTGGATTGCCAGTGAAGAAGTCTGTGAAGGTTTGGGAGTCTACCTTGAAGACTTACCAGAGTGATTGGGCGAGGTCTGTGTGACCTTAGCTCAAGGGGAATACGGTGAGGACTGGGTGTCCTGAGCTGCGTGTTCAGGACTGGGTGTCCGGGACTGTGTGTCCTAAGGTTTAAATACCTAGCCGCCCTAACCAGACGTACAGTTGTCACAGCAACTGGAACTGGTCCAACAAATCATTGTCTTCAACGAGTCACTGGTTTCATCTTCCCTTCCCTTTACTTACTGTTACTCCTTCTGAAGCCATTGCATGTTTGCACTATCTTTTGTCTTCACTGAGTGACTGTGTTTTCTGTTTGGCTTCACAATATCTTCCTACCTGATCCTTACTACATTGCTGCTATTAGTCATTGTACCTTCACTCAATTGAATACTTGACTATGGCTTGCCTAGTGTAGTCTACCTTTCGCTGTAGGGAAATAGGTTTAATTCTATCGTTTGTCTTCATAACTTCCATGTTTTGAAGACTTTCATAAAAATCACCTATTCACCCCCCTCTAGTCAATATAACGCACTTTCAATTGGTATCAGAGCAAGGTGCTCCCTTGTTCTGTGTGATTCGGTTTAACCACCTGGAGTTTTAGCTATGTCGACTGCAGGGATAATTAAAGTCTCCGCTGCGTGCCCCGTCTTCGATGGAACTGAATATCCCTACTGGAAGAATAAGATGCGCATGCATCTTGAAGCCATTGACGTCGACCTATGGTATGTCGTCGAAAACGGCGTTCCCAAGGCTGGAGAAGGTGTCACTGCTGCTGATGTCAAGAAATTCGTTCAACTGGACTCTACTGCCAAGAATATCATCTGTGGTCATCTGACCAAAGGACAGTATGGCCGTGTGAGTGCTTTGAAGACATCTAAGCTGGTCTGGGACTGGCTCTCCAAGGTTAATGAAGGCATCTCAACCCAGAGAGATCAGAGAATCAGTGTCCTTCGCAACCTCTTCAACCGCTTCAAGCAAAATGACAATGAGAATGTCCAGCACACATTTGACCGACTCACTGACATCACAAATGAGCTTCAAGCCCTCGGCGCTACTGAGATCACCAAACATGAAGTCGTCAAGACACTACTGAGATCACTTGATAGCTCGTTTGACATCCTAGCCCTGATGATTCAAGTACGTCCTGATTTCAAGACACTCGATCCGTCTGACATACTTGAGAGGCTCAACACACATGAGTTTCAGCTTTCTGAGAAAAGAGATATCTACGGTCCAAACTATGGGCGAACTCGTGCCTTGAAGGCCAAAGCTGTCTCCTCATCTGAAGAAGAATCTGACAGCAGTTCTGATGATCCTGAAGACATTGGAAGGGAACTTGCTATGCTTGTCAAGAAGTTCCAAAAATTCACCAAGAAGAAAGGCTTCAGAAAATCTTCCCGATCAAGCTCAAGGAATGATGAAGCTTCTGCTCATGACTACAAGAAGAAAACCTGTCACAAGTGCAAGAAACTTGGCCACTTCATCTCTGAGTGTCCACAGTGGGACAATGAGAACAAAAAGAAGAAGAAGAGCAAGGAATATGACTCTAACGACAAGAAGAAGAAGAAATACTCAAAGTCTTCTTCCAAGTCTTCATCAAAGTCTTCATCACACAAGAAGAGCTCATCAGGAAAGGCACCTGTGTTTGTTGGCAAGGAAATGGATTCAGAGGAGGAGTCCGCTTCTGAGGAGGCGGGGGTGGAGTCTGAGGAGGAGTCCGATTCAGGCGTCGCAAGTCTGGCTATAGCATACGTTGCCAAGTCCATCTTCAACACTGAAGACAATGACTTCATCACCGACACCGATGCAAATGACAAGGACTACTCCGCTTCTACCTACTGCTTCATGGCACGCGGTGCCAAGGTAAACACACGCACTACTCACTATCAAACATCTAGTGACGATGACTCTGATTGTGATTCAAAACCCAGCTACAAAACACTTGCTAAAATTGCAACTGAACAACAGAAAGCTATGGAACATATTCAAAAACTGTTAGACAGAAGCGATGATCTGTTAGGTGCTGAAATGACTCGATCTGAATCCTTAATTGAAGACATAAAAAATCTTCACATTAAGTATCAGGAACTTGAAAGTCGTCATGAAACTCTCTCAACAACTCATGAAAAGCTTTCCTATGATTATCTTCAAAGGAAGCAAGATCTTGAGAAATTGAGAGCGGTTCTTGAAGATCTTTAAAAAGAAAATGAGTCACTTCGCGCCAAACAGATCAGTCCCGCTCAGGAAGGATTTGAACCACCATTTCTTAAATGCATTGAGCGTGATAATGCTGCTTCTGTTGCTGAATGTTCTACTGCTACTGCTGTTGCAATATCTTCAATTGTTGATGTGGTAACTAACTCCTCTGCTGAGGATACCACCACTATTGCTGATGAGAATGCTAGGTTGAAGACATTGCTTGAAACAGGGATGTACAAAAGTCTTAAAGGGCATCAGACACTATGTGATGTCCTCAAAAAGCAGATTCTAAACCGAAACCCGAGGAAAGAGGGTGTTGGGTTCGTAAGGAAAATGAATGCTGATGGCTCTTACTGGAAACCTGAGCAGTACCCCAAAACTATGTGGGTTGCTGCAAAGGAACCTTCAGCAGATCCATCCAATCTATCTGGCTTAACTTGTGCTAACCCCATTATCATTGATGAATCCTTTGATGCAAACTATATACTATTTAAGAATCAGAATGGTGAAGTGTTTGCCAGGTACATTGGTACTAACTACAGGAATGGACCGCCTATGAAGAAGATCTGGGTTCCGAAAAAGTGTCTGGAGAATCTTCCTGTGAATGTCATCATGACACCTCACATCAAGAAGACAAACCTCAGACCAAAGGCTTCATACGGTCCAAAGGCTTCATACAGACAGAGGACTCACCTGAGTCGCACTAACGCAAATGTTATGCAGGGAAACCATACTCAGGCATATGAATATGAGAGCGGTTCATCAAACCGCCATGTTCATATGACCAAGAACTATTCTGCTTATTCTTATGAGTACTATTGTCCGTCTGTGAGACAGTTTGCTAGGGCTCCAAAGCCAAAATTCTCAGATGCTACACTTAGGCTTATTGCTTCTAAGCCACCCTTGAAGATGTGGGTGGCCAAGAAAGCTTAACTCTCTTTTGCGGGGAAAGGTCTCCAGCAGAAAACCAAAATCGTCTGACGCTATTGCTGGGGACCTTAAACATCTTGTAGGGCGCAAGATCAAATGCCCGAATGGTCTTACTATGTACTTCGTTCCTGAATCGCTTGCTACTCTCCCAATTAGTCCTAATCTAGATCTAAGCTTTCATAACCATTGGTTCGTCAAATGTTTTTGCTTCACAATGCTCTTGGTGAAGCCTATCCCCCTAACTGCACTGTAGGGTACGACACCAGCGTCTTCAGAATGGATTATTGATAGTGGGTGTACAAATCACATGACTGGCAAAAGAAGCCTTCTTATGGACTCAACCTTACGTCCATCCGACAAGAGCCACATCACATTTGCTGACACTGGTAAAAGCAAGGTATTGGGTCTAGGTAGAGTTGCTATCTCAAAGGATCAACACATGGATAAAGTCATGCTTGTTGAATCCCTTGGTTTCAACTTAATGTCTGTCTCAATGCTTTGCGATTTAAACATGATTGTGATGTTTGGAAAATATCGTTGCCTTGTACTAATGGAATCTGACAAGTCTCTAGTGTTTGAAGGGTATCGAAAAGATGACTTGTATGTGGTAGATTTCTCAGCAGGACCACAGCTTGATGTATGTCTTCTAGCAAAAGCTTCAGAATGCTGGCTCTGGCATCGGAGGCTTGGGCATGCTGGCATGAGGAACCTCCACACCCTGGAAAAGAAGAAGCATGTCATAGGCATCGAAGGCGTCAAGTTCAATAAAGATCACTTATGCGGTGCCTGTGAAGCAGGGAAGATGACGAGGGCCAAACATCCCTCGAAGACAATCATGACCACTACTCGACCCTTCGAACTGCTTCACATGGATCTTTTCGGTCCCACTCATTACTCAACTCTTACGACTACTGCTTGCCTCTATGGCTTTGTCATTGTTGATGATTATTCTAGATATACTTGGGTGCACATAATCCTTTACAAGACTGAAGTGCACGATGTCTTCAGACGCTTCGCCAATCGAGCTATGAACAATTATGGCGCCAAGATAAAGCACATCACAAGTGACAATGGCACTGAATTCAAGAACACTGGCATTGATACATATCTTGATACCTTGGGCATCACACATGAATTCTCAGCCCCGTACACGCCACAGCAGAATGGCATCGTCGAACGCAAGAACAGAACACTTATTGAGATGGCCAGAACGATGCTAGATGAATACAAGACTCCAAGAAAATTCTGGCCTGAAGCCATTGATACTGCATGCCATACAATAAATCGTGTTTATCTTCACAAGCTTCTGAACAAGACATCTTATGAGCTCCTTACTGGCAAGAAGCCAAATGTCAGTTACTTCAGAGTATTTGGCGCAAGGTGCTGGATCAAAGACCCACATCACACCTCAAAGTTTGCACCAAAAGCACACGAGGGTTTTATGCTTGGATATGGAAAGGATTCGCACTCCTACAGAGTCTTCAATCTCTTTCATTACAAAGTGGTTGAAACAATGGATGTGCGGTTCGATGAGACAAATGGTTCACAAAGCGAGCAACTGCCAAATGTGCTAGATGAAGTTCCATCCAGTGAATCAATCAAGCTAATGTGATGGTGAACTGTTTGTGTGCCAAATATATGTGGATGACATTATCTTTGGCTGCACCAATCAGAAGTACAGTGAAGAGTTTGGATATATGATGCAAGAGCAGTATCAGATGTCCATGATGGGGGAGCTGAAGTTCTTCCTCGGCCTTCAAATACGTCAACAACGCAACGGCATCTTCATATCTCAAGAGAAGTATCTCAAAGATTGCCTGAAGAAGTTTGGTATGCAAGACTGCAAAGGCTTCACAACACCAATGCCAGCCAAACATCATCTGGGTCCCGACGACAATGGTAAAGAATTCGATCAAAAGGTATACCACTCCATGATTGGTTCTTTACTTTATCTATGTGCATCTAGGCCAGATATTATGCTTAGTGTTTGCATGTGTGCTCGATTTCAAGCAGCACCAAAGGAGTCGCATCACTTAGCTGTGAAGCGAATTCTTCGATATTTGGCTCACACCCCAACTCTAGGATTATGGTATCCAAAGGGCTCAGAGTTTGATCTGGTTGGATTTTCGGATGCTGATTATGCTGGTGACAAAGTTGATCGCAAGTCTACATCAGGCACATGTCACTTTCTGGGACGATCACTTGTATGTTGGTCTTCAAAGAAGCAGAACTGTGTATCTCTCTCCACTGCTGAATCTGAATACATTGCTGCTGGATCTTGCTGCGCTCAGCTTCTGTGGATGAAGCAAACACTCAAGGACTATGGCATTCATCTGAAGCAAGTGCCACTTTACTGCGACAACGAAAGCGCCATCAAGATTGCCAACAACCTAGTTCAGCACTCGAAGACAAAGCACATTGAAATTCGTCATCACTTTCTCAGAGATCATGTTGTGAAGGAAGACATTGATATCATACACGTCAACATTGAAGAGCAATTGGCAGATATCTTCACCAAGCCCTTGGATGAGAAGAGATTTTGCAAGTTACGGTGTGAGCTAAATATCCTGGAATCCTCAAATGTCCTGTGATCAGGCACACATCCTAACCCTTATGCATATTGATGACTTAGATGTGCAACACACAAAGTAAAGTATATCTTAAATCAATGAAGACATACACTCTAAGTGTGAATACATTAATGTGGAATTTGACTTCGGAGCACCACGATAATTGTGCGTCGTGTCCGGGTCTAATACTTCCTATACGGTGGGTAACGCCACCACCAAACGTTCTATTTTGAAGTGTTTCACTCATGGCGTTACCTTGCAATGTCTTCACATTTTGTTTGGCTTCGATCTCAACATATCTTCATGATTATCTTCACTATGTTGACATATATATATATATACTAGTGTTCTGTCCTCTACAACATTCACTTATAGCTATGTCTTCTTGTTGAATCTTTTGAACTAAGTGAATGTGATCGGACCCTAACCTCTCTATGCTTTCTATCTCAAATTCTATCTCTCCAAATCATATGCATTCTATTGAAACTGTCGAATGTCTTCTCTGCGTCCTTGTCAGCAGAAGACACGGAGACAACCATTAAGTCCGTTTTCAATGCTCATTCCTCCACATAAAACCTGGAGAAGTAGGAACGACCACCCGACAATCAAGGCGTGCGTGGGACGTGGAACAAACCCCAAATTTCCACATAATGGCCACGTGTTCCTCAGATGCAAATCGCCAGGGGCACCTGTGTAATAGCGCAGTGCCGCCCCTGTACCTATAAATACACACTTCACAGTGGTCATTATCTCTTCTTCCACTCTCGCACGAACCCTAGCGCCACCGCTAGCACTCGACGACACCGGCGACGAAGCGCTTCGCTGCCGCAACCTCTCCGACACCGTCTTCACGCCGACCGCGGACATCGTCCTCTCCGCCGTCGCCGTAGGTGTCCTTCGTCGCCAAGTTAGGGCACAGAAGATCGAACTGCTCGGCCTCATCTTCCACTTCGTCTAGCAGTTCTTAGTGTGGTAAATAAAACCTCCTTTTTACAGCACCGTTGATCCTATGGATTTGTCACTTTCTACCACAAGCAGTTTCTGTTCACACAAGTTAGATCTCTCTCATACTGCATCTCATAACATGCCTAGTGTATTCACTTATGCTTCACAAAGTAGTTAGATTCCTCACTTGTGCTGATCTATGGATTCGTACAAATCTGGAACCAACTTCTTATCTATGAGTGAATGTCTTCGCACGATGAGGTCAATGTCTTCTAAACTGATTTATCTTCAAAATCTTCTGAGAATGCATATGACTTCTTCCCCTTCCCTCGCACCTTAATGCTGTCACAGGTACATGTCCGTGGGAGAATCCTTTGGTTCTCATAGTCTGCATTCATTTGCAGAATTCTTACAGCATCACATAAATTCTCCCGAAGCCAGTTCCTGTTGGTCCAGCAAGAGAAAACCTTTGAAGCCTTTGAACGTGTTGAAGCCTTTCAAGTTAAAGTTTATGGCTTCAGAGAAAACAGCACGGAAGGGTGGCAGACAGCGTCGTGGCGGCACATCAAGAGATCTGCCTGATGACCTCTCAGAACTCTACAAGACAGATCCTGAAGAGGATTACAATTAGCGCAAGACCCGAATCCAATGGATTCGAAGATATTGGGCAGAACAATGGTTCAAATATCGCTTTGTAACCCAGGAATATGCTGAGAAAAGCGCCATCAAGAGGCCGTGGGGAGACATCATATACAAGAATCTTCTTCCCAGGACCAGAGATGAAGCCATTGAACAAGGCTTCTATCCCTGCATGGTCCGTGGGCCACAGCCTGCTGATGCACACCCATCGTCACTACTCTGGTGTCGTGACGTTAATCTGTTCAAGCGCAACTTTCAATTTGCTCAGAACTCAGCGAAGCAAAACAAGAAGACTTTGGGGTTAGACTTCAACCCTGGTCCCTCAGCACCAAGGGCAGATGGCACACGAGATGCAGAACCCAATGTCATTGGTCCCTTCTACAACCTTGAAGGCCTCATCACCCGTATCTTGGTTCAAGGGACTGCAGTGAATGAGCCTGCCGCTGACGCTGAACCAGATGAAGCACCTGCAGCGTTGAAGACAAAGAAGCTGAAGAAGGCTAAAGCTTCAAAGCCTGCCCCTTCACCAAAAATAGCACGGGCTAAGCCACTGGCAACTGCACCTCCTCAAGACAGTGTGCAGTCTGAAGATTTATCTCGCATCTCCAAGCCCCAGAAGGTCAAGATTCCTCTGCCACACATAGGCCAAGAGCTAACTGCTGCTGCCATTCTGCGTAATGACGACATTGATCTGTCAAGTGATGAAGATCTAGAAGATGACGCTCTTGAGCAACTCATCAAGAGCAAAGAAGAAGCAAAAATCTTCAATGATCTGCCTCTCTTTGATGTGACCATCATCCACAACTTCATTGACGAGTGGTTTGACACACCAAACATCAGCTTTGAAGATCTGCAGCTACCAATTGGCCTCAGTGTCGCCTTCCAAGGCGCCATTGCTTCAGAGCTTGCTATTGCCCAGCGCATTGTTGAACTGAAGCAAAAGATTGACTATGAAAAGGCTCAGTTCAAGAAGCATATGGCCAAGCTCAGCGTGCAAGAAGTGAAGAACTTCAAGAGTATGATGCACGAGCTCAAGGAAGCCTTTGTGAAGAAACGTGCAGAAGCTCAGGGTTCGCGTGAGCGCATGAAGACTCTAGCTGACAGATGTGTGCAAGCCTACAATGAGGCTGAGAAGCGCAAGGCCCTTGGGCGTCCTGGCATCGACCCCAGGATGGCCGCAAAGAAGAAGAAGAAGTCTCTACGACTGAACCCGAAGCACCAAGGCAGGAAGCAGTTCTGATTGTCTTCCCAACTAGACTGACTGGCTCGAAGCCAAAGAGCCGGTCAACCACTTCAGAGCTCAAGAAGACAAGGACTGCTGAGGCTGAAGCCAGGAAGAGGAAACATTCTGAAGCCTCTCCTACTGCCCCCTCCAAGAAGAAGAGGAAGACCAAGAAAGATCGGGCTGCTCCCATAGAGCCCTTGATAGTTGAACCCATTTCTGTGGTCTGTCCTGAAGCTGAACGCCAACTGACTATCCATGAGCCTGCTTCCACAGAGGCTCATGAAGCTGAAGACTTTCCAGCAGGTGATCCCATCGCTGCTGAAGACATTGGTCAACATGACAATGTAGAAGATGGTGCAATCCTTCCTCAGCTTGAAAACAGCGAACTCATCAGCATTGGTCGTCCACTGATGCCAATTGCACAGGATGCTTCATGGGCAGATCGCCCACAAGAGGAAGAAGACTATGAGGCCCAGCCCACTCCAACTCCACAGGCATCGCCCGCGTTGCGCAGGCTTCGCAAAGGTCCAAGGCCTCCAGTCTCTGCTGAAGACATTCCGGCTGCATCAGCCGCGGAAGAAGAAGTCCCACAAGCTCCCACTCCCCTGTCCCACCAAGAAGCAGTTCTCAAAGAGAACGTGCTTGTGTCTGACCCTCCAGCTCGTCAAGTGGAGGATGAAAATCTTGAGGCTGCCACAACCACCAATGGAGCTAATGTGGAGCCCTCCCCAACAAAACCTTTAGAAGACAGCGAAGCCACTGATCCTGCCACTTCTGTTCCCGAGTCTGCTGCTGGTCCCCAGTTCGACTATCATGTTGAGCACAGGCCTCCGGTATAGAAGCCAATCCCAAGATTGCCAAGGTTCCCAGGTCCTGCATCAGCACCTGGCTCCTTCAATATCAATGGTTCAGGGCATACAACACATTCTTCGATAGCTCCAGGAACCCCTACTCAAGGGAAAGGATATCATCTGATCGGTTCTGGAGCTATCCTCAGCGAAGCTATTACTCATGCATTCTTTACAACCAAGGTCGCATCTTTCCACACAAGCGCCTTGACATTGAAGCTATAGATGGTCTGCCCTGTCTGGAAGAAGCTTTGGATTGCTTCAAGGAAGTTGGACTGCTGCCGTTCGTTACTAACCAAGAGCATTGGAATGAAGAGCTCCTGCTCCAATTCTATGCCACACTTCACATCCGCAGGTATAGCAGAGATCCGAAGACTTGGGTCCTGGAGTGGATGACCGGCAACGTTCATCACAAAGCCAATGCATTTGACATCATTGAGCTCACTGGCTTGCCCACTCCTGGCGATCTCTACGAGCACGGCTGTCAGCTGCATAGTGAAGCCATTGAGAGCATCTTCAAGAGGCCTGAACCTGATATGAGTCAGATGCTCAGCATGATGAAGCCATTGCCCCAAGATGCTGCTTATCCCACGGAGTTCTTCATTGAAGACCTTGAGTATCTGCCCAGAACCATCTATCACATCATCAGGCAAACTCTCTGGCCCATCAAAGGGCACTCTCCAAATGCTAAGCTTGAAGGTGCAATGAAGACTTTGGTCTTCTATATTCTTCATGGAAAATGCTTCAATGCACATGACTTATTCATCCGCCAACTTGCTGCATCAGGCTCTGATTTGTTTGGCTTGAAGTTCTACGCCCCATGGGTGATGCAGCTCATCAAACTTCACTCAGATATCTCATATCAGCCATCTATTCGCAATCATAGGATTTTTCTGCCTGATGTGGATATCTCTATTGAAGCCATCTATCCTGAGCCTGCCAAAGCACCTCTAAGTCTTCAGAATGCAGAACATCAGAGTTTCTCTCAAAACCTTGAAGGAGTTGAAGCAGTCACTCGGGTGTATCCTTTGGCTGGCACTACACGTGCACCACACCCTGCGTCCACTGAAGCCACTGATAGCACAACTGCTCTAAGACCCAAGAAGCGCACTCGTATTCTCAACGACCGAGAGCTTCTTGTGGCTCTTCATCAGAAATAGGATAGGCATCATGACTGGCTGAAGCGTCAGATGAAAAGCCTCTTGGTGGATGTCAATCGCATTCGCAATCTTGCCACCAAGAATGCTTTCGTTGCACATGAAACCTGTCGCCGCACATGGAAAGGGCTAACAATGATGTGTTCTGAAGATGATCTTCAAGCGGATGGCTTCACTGAGCGATTCAAATTCGACTGCACACCTCCACGAAGGGCTGTGCTGCTAGGAACTCCATCCCTTGAAGACTCTGAGTTCTCTTCATCTGGTGCAACAGTGACTGCCAGAGTTATCAAAGATGAAGACGATGATACTTCACCGCCACCTCCTTCAGCACGCGTCAACTCTGCTCCAAGCTCTTCAGCACTGCCAAACACCACCAACGACCCTGCTACTTCACCTACTCTGCATGGGAACGAGTAGATGCTCTATGTCTTCAAACCTTTTTGGTCCTCACTGACAAAAGGGGGAGAAGCATATGAGGTTGATAGTCTTCAAGCGGGTTCATATGGGCGGGTGCTTTATATATTTTGCTTCGTGCTTACAACTCTCGTTTTGCTACATTTGGTTCTTTGAGTTGTAACACTTAGACTCGATGGTCGTCTGCTACTTATCTGCCACTTTGTTTTGCGATGATAAATGCTGCATGTGCGACGATAAATTCCGCACTTAGATCATTCTGCAGACGTCCATTTTCCATTATGCATGTCATTATCTTCATATACTTTCACATGCATAGTGGATTGTCATCATAAGTTGAAGTGGATCTCCACAAGTACAACCTGCCATGTGCATTTGCATTCCAGAAGCAAATTACTTATATGCACATCTTCAGGGGGAGCGCTTGCAACTTATGAAGACAATTCACAATTTCACAGATTATATTCCCCGTTGAAAACTTTAACTAGTTTGTCATCAATCACCAAAAAGGGGGAGATTGTAAGTGCATCTAGTGCCACCCCTAGTGGTTTTGGAGTATTGACGACAAACCTAGTTGAGGGACTAATGTGTTTGTGAGAATTGCAGGATAACACAGGTAGAAGTCCCTCATTGATTCGGTTTTCCTACCAGAGATGACCCCTAAAAATGTATGAAGACATTGAAGTCAAAGGTGGTATATGAAGATATTCACATTGAAGACTATGACAAGAGAAGACACCATGTGAAGCCTATGGAGCTCGAAGACTTAGATCTTTCATAGTTCTTTTTCTTTTGTGTTGAGTCATAGGAACCACCGTACTGTTAAGTGGGGTCCAAGAGAACCAGTCAGAATGACTGAAGTGATTCCTAAACCAAAACCTATGTCTTCGAGTGAAGACTATGAGAGCGAATCTTGTCCAGAGTCGGACAAGTCAGCTTTGCTTGTAGCCCAAGTAAAGTTGCCGTGTGAGTTTGAAATATGACCATTGGAACACATGTCAGTTCCTTAGTGACCCAGGGTCATTTCGGACAAATCAGGTCGGGTTGCCAAGTGGCTATAAATAGCCCACCCCCTACAACCATAAATGGTTGGCTGCTCAGATTGAGAGTACGGCTTTTGTCGTTTGAGAGCAACCCACGTTGAAGCCTTTGAGAGAGAATTCCTTGCGAGGATAAACCCTAACCACCCAGAGCCAAAGAGAATTGGGCATCACTTAAGTCTTCTTGTCTGTGTGATCTGAAGACTTATTACACTTGAGGACTGTGCATCCTCCAGCCGGTTAAGTGTTGTGTTCTGAGCATCAAAGAGACATTGCGGATTGCCAGTGAACGAAGTTTGTGAAGGTTTGGGAGTCTACCTTGAAGACTTACCAGAGTGATTCGGTGAGGTCTGTGTGACCTTAGCTCAAGGGGAATACGGTGAGGACTGGGTGTCCTGAGCTGCGTGTTCAGGACTGGGTGTCCGGGACTGTGTGTCCTAAGGTTTAAATACCTAGACGCCCTAACCAGACGTACAGTTTTCACAGCAACTGGAACTGGTCCAACAAATCATTGTCTTCAACGAGTCACTGGTTTCATCTTCCCTTCCCTTTACTTACTGTTACTCCTTGTGAAGTCATTGCATGTTTGCACTATCTTTTGTCTTCACTGAGTGACTGTGTTTTCTGTTTGGTTCACAATATCTTCCTACCTGATCCTTACTACATTGCTGCTATTAGTCATTGTACCTTCACTCAATTGAATACTTGACTATGGCTTGCCTAGTGTAGTCTACCTTCCGCTGCAGGGAAATAGGTTTATTTCTATCGTTTGTCTTCATAACTTCCACGTTTTGAAGACTTTCATAAAAATCGCCTATTCACCCCCCCCTCTAGTCGATATAACGCACTTTCAGTTTCACATCGGCTGCCCACCCGAGGGCAGGTTGTCCCTACTCCTGAACCCAACGAAGACGTCGTGTTCATCTCCCACTTCCTCCGAGGTCTATGCCTCACTCTGGATCCCTTCGTTAGGGGGCTAATGTTTTATTACGGGCTAGATTCCACGATCTAGCCCCGGACTCCTTTCTCCACATCTCAGCATTTATTGTTGTATGTGAGGCTTTCCTCCGCATTACCCCTCACTTCGGCTTGTGGCTCAAGACCTTTGACGTGAAGCCGAGGATGGTCGAGGGGCAGCATGTAGCGTGCGGGGGCGCATTAATAAGCAAGATCGCTGGAGCTCCATGGCCAAAGGCTTCTATTCCAGAGGTGTCCGGATCATGGCAACGGGAGTGGTTTTACATCACAGCTCCTAGAAGTGCCAAGTGGGCGGCTAGCCCTGCTTTCCGCTCAGGCCATCCCCCACAACTGATGTCATGGATTAGCAGAGGGCTGAGCTGGGGTCCAGCCAAGGACGTGCCTGTACTGCAGAGCCGCATTCAAGATTTCTTCGAAGGAGATTTTAGTTTGATTATGGTGATGCAAGTCATGCTGGTTCGACAAATCCAGCCATGCAAACGCCGACCCCTTCGCATGTGGGAGTTCAACCCAGAGGGACCGCGCGCTATTCAGAATTTCCTCGGCCTGACACACGAGGAGATGTATAGATCATTCTTCGGACCCCAGATAGAGTGTCCGGATACTACCGAGGACGTGGGCCTGAGCAGTAACCGCACCGCCGACCAAGTAAGCTATCCTCTAGCCGAACACACCATCTTTCATTTATCATGATGTTATTCTAAGAAATCGCTCTTTGACCAGGACTGGATAACAAAGGCGAAGATGATCCGGTGTTCGGCCCCCCTTCCGGAAGGCTTGGAGAATCCGGTACTCGAAAAGATTCTCGAGCTAGCACCTTGCCCGGAGCCCTCACAGGAAGATAAAGGGGGGAATAAAGGAGGAGAAAGCAGGCCTCCACCGCTACCCATTCCGACCGAGGGAACGGGCGCCTCCATGAGGGAGGATAACCAAGGGGAGGAATCTGGCATTCTCTCACCCCGGGGAAGGAAGAGGACTACCCCTGTAGATCCGGAAACCAAGGTTTCCAAACGGGAGAAGAAGTCTCCACCAGAGGGTCCTGCCTTGGAGGGTGCTCTTGCCGCACAAAGTCCGCGCGGGGATCTGCCTTCTAACGACCTGTAAGTAAGAAAAAAGTCCTTTAATAGTGAGGATATACCACTTTACCTCTGATGAAAATAACCAAAGCATTTATCTTGCAGTTCGGATCTTAGCCCTTCTCAGCAGAGCTCGTCTTCGGGGGATCTTCTTCCGGAGATGATGGAGAGCGAAACGCCTCCCCTGGACTCCCCCGCTCAAGAAGCGGGCGACCTTGAAGTTTCGTCATGGAGGGCCTCTCCGGATCTGGTGAGGCCAGAAGATAATCCTTTACTCACCTGAAGTCCTCATCATCCGGCTCTTGAAGAGAGCAAACAAAAGAGTCCGGCACCGTCTGGTATGCGGTCGGACATACTGAGGGAGCTGTTGGAGCGAGCGGCCATCTCAGAAGAACACCGTACATTAATGGGTACGGTGATGGAAAGAATTTCATCCGCCGAAAGCGGATTGCATGAAGCCTTTATGACTCTACTGACAGGCTTTGAGGTACGTGATACTTTTTGATAGTACCGCACATTTTTAGGTGTGCCCTATGTAGATAGTAGCCCCTGAGACTCTGGTTGTCGTCGAGAATGGCGGCGAACAGAGGATCGTAGTCCCAGGTAGTAACCAAACCGCCTTTATGTGCAGGTGGTGGAAACTTCGGTGGCTAGCCGGACTAATGAGTTTGCCGAACTAAAGCGGCAACTGGATGCGGCAGATGCCGACATCGAGCTTGTTAACAAGCGGCTTGACAAGGCACAGGGTAAGTAATGCTTTCTGGTGAATGTCACATAGTAAGAGCAGCATGATGCCAGTATCTTTAATATGTTGTGACTGTAGATGGAGCTGCCACCATGGAGACCCTTCGGGCGGAACTTGCCCGAGCCAAAGAACAAGCAAGGAGGAGTAATGCGGCTGCTTTGAAGGCGGCCGCAGAGTTGAGGGCCGAGAAGGCCACGCATTGTGAGAGCAAAGAGAAAATGGCCAAGATGGCTGTAAAGTTAAAAGACACTACCGACCGTTGCCAGTTCCTTGATGAAGAAAACCGAGTGAAGGCGACGAACCTTGAAAAGGCCACGATGACGACCAAAGACACCCGCTCTGCTATGAGAGCGAAGAAGGAGGAGCTGCGTGAAGCCGGGGATATTGCGGCTAGGAAGCCCTTCATGCTACAGAGGAAGTTCGGAGATCCAAGGTATGCCCCTCTGGATCGGCTGTGGAGTTCGGCAGACGCATATATGGACTTGGCGGCGAGCGCTGTCGATGCGGCCAAATACTTCCGAGATCAAACAGATCGTGAAGTGGACAAGCTGTTCTGGTCGCAATTTAACGTTCTAGAGAGTCCGCTTCCATTGACTGATCAGCTAGCCGAATGGGCCGAACTCAATAGGTTGTCCGGACTCGCCATGAGGTCTGTCGTGGATCAGCTATGGCCGAAGAAGCCGAAGCCGAACAGTTATTTCAGCTTAGTGCAGTAGTTCCTTGGTGCGATGCCGCGCATCAATGCGATGAAGAGGTCGGCGTGCATAGAAGGCTCGCAGATGGCCCTTGCCCGTGTTAAAGCATACTAGGCGGAGATGGATGCTACCACTATTGCGGCGCAGGGTTCGGCCATAGGCCGAGTGGATGCCGAGCACTATTTCGAAGAGGTTCTCGAGGGTGCTCGTTTGATAGAGGCCAAGTGCTCGAAGAATATTATGTTTGAGTGACATGTATTCCCATTGTAAACACAATGTTTTTATGAAATTTATTAGGGTTGTGTTTATACTTTTGCCTGAAAGTAATATGATGCCTCCTGTGCGGCCGTTTATGTATACATGTGTATAACCTGAAAGATTGCAGTCGTCGGCTTCAGCCTCCACACATATAATGCGGATGTGTTTGCAGAAGACGCGTGTTCACACTTAACCCAACGTCTTGGCCCTATTAAGGAGGTGATAGCGCAGCGAATGAGGCAACCGGACTATAATGCTTTAACACTTTCACTTAGCCATAGGAGTTTGACGGTGGGGCTACTATATAGCCCCTGGTGGCTCCGCACTCTCCCGAATTCGGGGTGCGTACATGCCTGGCCGGGAAACGGCCCTTCGTTAAGGCGGAGGAATTCTAACATTCCGATAGGTCATCGAGTGGTTGACCAGTCTCATGCTATATCATGACAGTCACTTTTCGGCTTTCTCTACTGAGGCGCTTGTCCGGATGACCTGGGGCACAATCGCAGTAGTTCTCCTAGTGCTACCTTAGCCGATAGAGCGGAATGTAAGGTACCAAAACATAGGAGCCGGGCAAACCCAACATTTGACCAAAGACATGATTCGGAGTTAATGCATATAAGGCCAAACTGAAAGTGCAACTATCCCTAGGTGGTTTTGGTAATTCATAACAACATATAGCTCATTGAGCTAATGCTATTCCAAGATGACTATTTCAGGAAAGCTCAATGATTGGCATGGCATGGATGTGAAAGTGGAACCCTCAAAATGCTAAGGACAAAGGATTGGCTCAAGCTCAAAAGCTCAAGACTCTTCATTTTATATTTTAGTGATCCAAGATCACATTGAGTCTTTAGGAAAAGCCAATACTATCAAGGAGGGATGAGGTGTTGCTTAATGAGCCTTTTGCTTCATGTGCTTAGTGATATGCTCCAAAACCCTCAACTACTTTCCCATATCCACATATGACCTAAACCCTAAGCCAAACCCGGTCCTACCAATTCTTTCTATCCGGCGCCACCGAGTTTCACTTGTCATAAGCCACTGCCAAACCCTAGCAATTCGGTTCTACCGATAGGGATCTCGGTCTCACCGAGATGGGATTGCAAACTCTCTGTTTCCCTTTCATAACTTTTCGGTCTCACCGAAAGAGCGAATCGGTCCCACCAAGATTGCAGTATAAACTCTCCGTTTCCTTTTTGTAACTTTTCGGTCTCACCGAAAGAGCAAATCGGTCCCACCGAGTTTACCTGACCAACTCTCTGGTTAGCTTATTACCAAACTCGGTCTCACCGAGTTTGTGTAATCGGTCTCACCGAGATTACGTTATGCCCAAACCCTAACCATATCGGTCCTACCGAGTTGCATGTCAGTCCCACCGAAAATCTCTAACGGTCACTAGGTTTACCTTTTCGGTCCGACCGAGTTTGTTGATTCGGTCCCACCGAGATTGGAAAACTGTGTGTAACGGTTGGATTTTGTGTGGAGGCTATATATACCCCTCCACCTCCTCTTCATTCGTGGAGAGAGCCATCAGAACACATACACAATTCCAACTCATATGTTCTGAGAGAGAACCACCTACTCATGTGTTGAGACCAAGATATTCCATTCCTACCATATGAATCTTGATCTCTAGCCTTCCCCAAGTTGCTTTCCACTCAAATCTTCTTTCCACAAAATCCAAATCCTATGAGAGAGAGTTGAGTGTTGGGGAGACTATCATTTGAAGCACAAGAGCAAGGAGTTCATCATCAACACACCATTTGTTACTTCTTGGAGAGTGGTGTCTCCTAGATTGGCTAGGTGTCACTTGGGAGCCTCCGACAAGATTGTGGAGTTGAACCAAGGAGTTTGTAAGGGCAAGGAGATCGCCTACTTCGTGAAGATCTACCGCTAGTGAGGCAAGTCCTTCGTGGGCGATGGCCATGGTGGGATAGACAAGGTTGCTACTTCGTGGACCCTTCGTGGGTGGAGCCCTCCGTGGACTCGCGCGACCGTTACCCTTCGTGGGTTGAGGTCTCCATCAACGTGGATGTAGGATAGCACCACCTATCCGAACCACGGGAAAAACATCCGTGTCTCCAATTGCGTTTGAATTCTCCAAACCCTTCCCTTTACATTCTTGCAGGTTGCATGCTTTACTTTCCGCTGCCAATATACTCTTTGCATGCTTGCTTGAATTGTGTGATGATTGCTTGACTTGTCCTACAATAGCTAAAATCTGCCAAGAACTAAAATTGGGAAAAGGTTAAGTTTTTATTTGGTAAAGTAGTCTAATCACCCCCCCTCTAGACATACTTTCGATCCTACAAGTGGTATCAGAGCTTTGGTCTCCATTTGCTTTGATCTCCATAGCTTTTGGTGGTCATAGCCTTGGTTTCACAACCTAGGAGAGTATGGCGTCTAGCGAGGGAAATTATCACCGTAGAGGTCCTTACTTTGATGGTACTAATTTTGCTAGTTGGAAGCATAAAATGAAAATGCATATTCTTGGACATAACCCCGCCGTTTGGGCTATTGTGTGTGTTGGTTTGCAAGGTGACTTCTTTGATGGGAAAGAACCAAACCGTGAAGCTACCGCGGATGAGTTGAAGATGTTGCAATACAATGCTCAAGCTTGTGATATTCTCTTCAACGGATTGTGCCCCGAAGAATTCAACAAAATCAGCCGTCTTGAGAATGCAAAGGAAATTTGGGACACTTTGATTGATATGCACGAAGGTACCGACTCCGTCAAGGAATCCAAGTTGGATGTGCTTCAAAGTCAACTTGACAAGTTCAAAATGAAGGATGGTGAAGGTGTCGCTGAAATGTACTCTAGGCTTTCTCTCATCACAAATGAGATTGCCGGCTTAGGAAGTGAAGAGATGACCGATAGATTCATCATCAAGAAGATTCTAAGAGCCTTGGATGGAAAATATGATACCGTGTGCACATTGATCCAAATGATGCCCAATTACAAAGATCTCAAGCCAATGGAGGTGATTGGAAGAATTGTTGCTCATGAGATGTCACTTAAGGATAAAGAGGAACTTCACAACAAATCAAGTGGTGCCTACAAAGCCTCATGTGAAGCCCCTACATCATCAAGTGAGAAACAAAACTTCAATGAAGAATTGAGCTTAATGGTGAAGAACTTCAACAAGTTCTACAAGAGTAGAAGCAAAGATAGAAGCTTCAAGTCAAGGTCCTACAATGACAAAAGATCTTCTAGTCGAGAGCGAAACTGCTATAGTTGTGGAAGACCCGGACACTATTCCAATGAGTGTACGGCTCCCTACAAGAGAAGAGAAGATTCTCCAAAAAGAAGAAGCAAAGAATCACCACCAAGAGAGAGAAGGAGTAGAGATGATCGTTATGAACGAAGATACTCACGGAGAAGCAAGGATTCGGAAAGGAAGGAAAAATCATCAAGGAGCTACACAAAACGAAGACATCAAGCTCATGTTGGTGAATGGGTATCCGGCTCCGACTCCGACAGCCACTCCGAGAGAAGTTATCACTCCGACTCCGAAGATACTCAAGATGAAGGTGTTGCCGGTCTAGCACTTGTGTCAACCAACTCCTACGACATATTTGACTCACCAAATGAAGGAATTGGAAGATGCTTCATGGCCAAAGGTCCTAAGGTAACACACCCCGAGTATGTTGATTTCAATAGTGATGAAGATGACTTGTTAGGTGATGATTTGCTTGTTGACAACTCTAGTGATGAATACTATGATGAAACGTCAATTAATCATGCTAATCAAGATAAAACGAATGACAATGATAAGGAGAAGATTGAGGCTCTAACTAAAGAACTAAACACTCTTAAGTTAGCTCATGAAACTATCTTCGAAGATCATCGAGAACTTTTAAGAGCTCATGAGAAATTACGCTTTGAAAAGCTCAATCTTGAGCAAGAGCATGAGTTCTTAAAAGCAATCAATGATGATCTCCGCAAGAAAAGTTCTTCTTACATTGCCAAGCGTTTACTCTTATCCACTTACATGCCTCAAGTCAAGTCTAGTAACAAGAACAAGAAAGATTCTTCCTCTAGCAGTAACAATGATCATGCTAAATCCAATATTGTTGCTTCTAGTAGTTCTCTTGATTCCACTAATGATTCTCTTAGCCAAGTTACACTTGAGCAAGAAAATAGCTTATTGAAGGGAATCATAGAGAAAGGAGTGTACAAAAGCCTTGCCGGGAGTAAGCAATTCGAGGAAATTGTGCGCAAGCAAGGAATGCACCGGAAGAATCAAGGTGTTGGTTTTGAACGAAAGTTCAATGCCAATGGAGTTGAGTGGGAAGAAGATCAATACCCCAAGACAAAGTTTGTTCCTCAACAAGAGAAGTATGATACTTCTTTAAAGGGGACACAAGCTCAAGATGATCTTCCACCACAAGACTATAAGCAAAAAGGCAAGGACAAGCTTCAAGAGGAAATTGATGCATTTGAAGAAGCTCCTAAGACCTTAGTCAAGTGGATTCCCAAGACTACTTCAAGTTCCACTTCATCAAGTACGACTACAACTCCAAGGATTCCCATCAAGATGGTGTGGATCCAAAAGAAGAAGAACTAGAGAGTTCTTGAGGGTGACTCCGCCAACATACTTCACTCTTATCATTTTGGCAAGAACAAGTGCAATCAACTTCCACATCTTGCACTAGTTCAAGGAGTCACAAACCCTCTTGTTGGTAAGACAAGGGACAAGGTAACCTAAAAGTTTTCATGGACATCATCTTGTGTGTGCATCACTCTATGTCTATGGATATCCTTGTTTGTTCCTTGTGGGACTAACCCATGTAGGTATTGAAAGTGCAATTCACTCAAATGGATAGCTCCAAGTGATCTACATCAACATTGAGCATCCACATCTTCAACATCTACATGAAGTCATCATCGACAAAACCCGAGGTTAGTTCATCCCTCTAAGGGGGGATATCACATCTAGGGGGACCTTTACTCTAAGACTTGAGCTAAAGCAACTCTAAAGATGTGAACACAACAATGCTTTATGTAAAAGTGGTAACCCCACTTGAGCTTAAACGATGAGTATGACCTATGATCAAGTGTTCTCACTTGACTCCTAAGTCAATATACTCATATATAGATGACCTTGTCATCGCAAATTGCTTGATAGATGCTAGAATTGGTTGTGCATGCCTTGTCACATATTTCATTTGCCATCTTATTGTGTGAGCATGTTGGTTGCATATTTTACTCATTCGAGGACATCCACTTGTTGTTTTGATTGTTTGGTTTTATTTCCTTTTGCCAAGTGGATGGACAAGAATGCCTAAGAACCTCCTCTAGCTATCTATGCTTTTCTCGTCTCAAATTCTATTCATGCTACATCACAAAATTTGATCAAGTCAGATTCGAACCACTCTGTGTGAGGAGCGCTCGGAGTCCCCGATTCGTCATAGACTTAAACTTCCAAAACCTCTTTATGATTCTCGGTCTGACCGATACCCTACTTTCGGTCCTACCGAGATCATTAAGTTGATCTAGGTTTTCGATCTCGGTGCAACCGATTTGAACCATTCGGTCACACCGAGTTGCAACAACTGTATACAGTTTTGCATCTCGGTGCCACCGAGTTGTTCCACTCGGTCACACCGACAGGGTCGGGCTATATATAGTCACGGGCAAAAATTTGGAAATTTCTCCGAACCCCTTCGCCCGCGCGATAGCCTGCTCTACCAACTTGGTCTCCGGATCATCTCCTCGCTGCCAGCCGCCTCCAGTCGCTGGTCTCCGTCGCCGTCAACGGAAATTCAACCCCGCCATTGCCGCCGTAGCGAGTCTCCGCCGAACTAGGGTATGGACTCGATCTTTGTGCTATTCCCCAATCCGATTCTTAGCACATTGTGATCATCATGATTCTTGCCACGTTTGTTAAACTTCTATCTAGTCAATGAACTCGTAGATTAGGTTTAATTCGAAAATTTTAGGGTTAGGTTTCCGCCGAAACCATCTCAGACCCAGCGAGTTGAAAAACTCGGTCCCACCGATTTGGCTTATGCCATTGCACAAGTGAGACTCGGTCTGACCGAGAATTACTTATCGGTGTGACCGATTTTGGAACTCTGTGAAACCCTAGCAGTCTCGGTGCCACCGAACTGTGACTCGGTCTGACCGAGTTCACTAGTTTAGGTGCCAAAACTGCTTCGGTATCACCGAGTTTAGAAATTGGTAGATCCGAGATGCTTTCAGTGGGAAACTAAAACTAAGTTTTTGAATTATTCATTTGCAAAAATCTATGCATTTTGTGATGCTTATCCACTCTATCTCATCTATAACCTATTCACAGGGTCAGCAGTCAGAGTTTGCATCATGTCAGACCAAAGTGATAACCAGAACTTGTCAGAGCAGCAAGTGCAGATGAGTGAGGGCACTAGTCCCTCAAGTTCCTCAGATGATGGCAGCAGGAGCACCCCTAGCAATCTGCCTAAAGCTGCCACAAGACAGAGAAAGAAGAGAACCTCAGACTCAGAAGATGAGGATTATGTGGCAGAAGAGGAAGCAACTTCCAAGAGAGTTAAGCCAGCACAGGGCATAAAACCAGGGATGAAGATCAAAAGGCCAGCAGGCAGGCAGCCTATGTCAAAGGCCAGAGCTTCAACTGAGAAGCCCACTCCCATTGAGCCAGTTGCTGCTGAAGGCAAGAAGAGGAAAGAAAGGGTGAAGAAAACTGTAGCCAGAGTGCTTGGCAAGGCTTCCATCATGGAAGATGAGGAGGAAGAAGAAGAGGTAGCTGCACCAGCACCTAAGGCACCCAAGCTGATGGGTGATGCCATAAGAACAGGGGCAGCTGCTTCCAAGGCCAAGCCAGCTCCAAAGCCAAAGCCAAAGAGGAACACAAGAAGCATCCCAGCTACTGAGAAGAACAAGGCCCAGTGCCTGAAGCTGCAGAAGAAGAAGAGAATGTTCTTAGAAAGCTCAAGCCCAAGACCCCGGAGCCACCACGTCTGCACCAGCTACAGCCTCAGTTCCACCAGCTCCAGCGTCCACTTCAGCCTCGACTCCGACCACGTCTACAGAAGGCTTCGTCCTTGGAGTGCTCTGGACTCCACCACCACCTGAAGATCAAGCCTGAGTGTCGACTTAGCACTATGCATTTTCTAGAAACTTTTTGGTAACTTGTTGCCAAAGGGGGAGAAAATGTATAGATCATAGGATTCGAGAGAGAGTGTTGCTTTTATTCTCTCTTGTTTTATTTGGTGGTTTTTCGAACTTTGTTTGCTTTTGTGTGAGATACTATGTCATTGCTCGTGAGACATTGATGATCATGTGTTTGATCATAAGCTACACTTAATGTTTGCTTAATATTATCATCTTATCTATCTTATGTGATCATTCACTATTCTTGGTGATGAGTGCATGTATTTCATTCTTATCATTTTAAGCGCTCCACCAAGATGTATGTGACATGGAAGAGTAACCCATGACTCTAACTCTTTGTGCATTTGCAGTCCAAAGCAAATTTTAAATATGCACAAATTTAGGGGGAGCTCTTACTTGTCACATACTTCTCAAAGCGACGATATATTTCATGCTTATTATCATTTGTCGAAGCTTTGATCTATATGTTGTCATCAATTACCAAAAAGGGGGAGATTGAAAGTGCAACTATCCCTAGGTGGTTTTGGTAATTCATAACAACATATAGCTCATTGAGCTAATGCTATTCCAAGATGACTATTTCAGGAAAGCTCAATGATTGGCATGGCATGGATGTGAAAGTGGAACCCTCAAAATGCTAAGGACAAAGGATTGGCTCAAGCTCAAAAGCTCAAGACTCTTCATTTTATATTTTAGTGATCCAAGATCACATTGAGTCTTTAGGAAAAGCCAATACTATCAAGGAGGGATGAGGTGTTGCTTAATGAGCCTTTTGCTTCATGTGCTTAGTGATATGCTCCAAAACCCTCAACTACTTTCCCATATCCACATATGACCTAAACCCTAAGCCAAACCCGGTCCTACCAATTCTTTCTATCCGGCGCCACCGAGTTTCACTTGTCATAAGCCACTGCCAAACCCTAGCAATTCGGTTCTACCGATAGAGATCTCGGTCTCACCGAGATGGGATTGCAAACTCTCTGTTTCCCTTTCGTAACTTTTCGGTCTCACCGAAAGAGCGAATCGGTCCCACCAAGATTGCAGTATAAACTCTCCGTTTCCTTTTTGTAACTTTTCGGTCTCACCGAAAGAGCAAATCGGTCCCACCGAGTTTACCTGACCAACTCTCTGGTTAGCTTATTACCAAACTCGGTCTCACCGAGTTTGTGTAATCGGTCTCACCGAGATTACGTTATGCCCAAACCCTAACCATATCGGTCCTACCGAGTTGCATGTCAGTCCCACCGAAAATCTCTAACGGTCACTAGGTTTACCTTTTCGGTCCGACCGAGTTTGTTGATTCGGTCCCACCGAGATTGGAAAACTGTGTGTAACGGTTGGATTTTGTGTGGAGGCTATATATACCCCTCCACCTCCTCTTCATTCGTGGAGAGAGCCATCAGAACACATACACAATTCCAACTCATATGTTCTGAGAGAGAACCACCTACTCATGTGTTGAGACCAAGATATTCCATTCCTACCATATGAATCTTGATCTCTAGCCTTCCCCAAGTTGCTTTCCACTCAAATCTTCTTTCCACAAAATCCAAATCCTATGAGAGAGAGTTGAGTGTTGGGGAGACTATCATTTGAAGCACAAGAGCAAGGAGTTCATCATCAACACACCATTTGTTACTTCTTGGAGAGTGGTGTCTCCTAGATTGGCTAGGTGTCACTTGGGAGCCTCCGACAAGATTGTGGAGTTGAACCAAGGAGTTTGTAAGGGCAAGGAGATCGCCTACTTCGTGAAGATCTACCGCTAGTGAGGCAAGTCCTTCGTGGGCGATGGCCATGGTGGGATAGACAAGGTTGCTACTTCGTGGACCCTTCGTGGGTGGAGCCCTCCGTGGACTCGCGCGACCGTTACCCTTCGTGGGTTGAAGTCTCCATCAACGTGGATGTAGGATAGCACCACCTATCCGAACCACGGGAAAAACATCCGTGTCTCCAATTGCGTTTGAATTCTCCAAACCCTTCCCTTTACATTCTTGCAAGTTGCATGCTTTACTTTCCGCTGCCAATATACTCTTTGCATGCTTGCTTGAATTGTGTGATGATTGCTTGACTTGTCCTACAATAGCTAAAATCTGCCAAGAATTAAAATTGGGAAAAGGTTAAGTTTTTATTTGGTAAAGTAGTCTAATCACCCCCCCTCTAGACATACTTTCGATCCTACAAGTGGTATCAGAGCTTTGGTCTCCATTTGCTTTGATCTCCATAGCTTTTGGTGGTCATAGCCTTGGTTTCACAACCTTGGAGAGTATGGCGTCTAGCGAGGGAAATTATCACCGTACAGGTCCTTACTTTGATGGTACTAATTTTGCTAGTTGGAAGCATAAAATGAAAATGCATATTCTTGGACATAACCCCGCCGTTTGGGCTATTGTGTGTGTTGGTTTGCAAGGTGACTTCTTTGATGGGAAAGAACCAAACCGTGAAGCTACCGCGGATGAGTTGAAGATGTTGCAATACAATGCTCAAGCTTGTGATATTCTCTTCAATGGATTGTGCCCCGAAGAATTCAACAAAATCAGCCGTCTTGAGAATGCAAAGGAAATTTGGGACACTTTGATTGATATGCACGAAGGTACCGACTCCGTCAAGGAATCCAAGTTGGATGTGCTTCAAAGTCAACTTGACAAGTTCAAAATGAAGGATGGTGAAGGTGTCGCTGAAATGTACTCTAGGCTTGCTCTCATCACAAATGAGATTGCCGGCTTAGGAAGTGAAGAGATGACCAATAGATTCATCATCAAGAAGATTCTAAGAGCCTTGGATGGAAAATATGATACCGTGTGCACATTGATCCAAATGATGCCCAATTACAAAGATCTCAAGCTAACGGAGGTGATTGGAAGAATTGTTGCTCATGAGATGTCACTTAAGGATAAAGAGGAACTTCACAACAAATCAAGTGGTGCCTACAAAGCCTCATGTGAAGCCCCTACATCATCAAGTGAGAAACAAAACTTCAATGAAGAATTGAGCTTAATGGTGAAGAACTTCAACAAGTTCTACAAGAGTAGAAGCAAAGATAGAAGCTTCAAGTCAAGGTCCTACAATGACAAAAGATCTTCTAGTCGAGAGCGAAACTGCTATAGTTGTGGAAGACCCGGACACTATTCCAATGAGTGTACGGCTCCCTACAAGAGAAGAGAAGATTCTCCAAAAAGAAGAAGCAAAGAATCACCACCAAGAGAGAGAAGGAGTAGAGATGATCGTTATGAACGAAGATACTCACGGAGAAGCAAGGATTCGGAAAGGAAGGAAAAATCATCAAGGAGCTACACAAAACGAAGACATCAAGCTCATGTTGGTGAATGGGTATCTGGCTCTGACTCCGACAGCCACTCCGAGAGAAGTTATCACTCCGACTCCGAAGATACTCAAGATGAAGGTGTTGCCGGTCTAGCACTTGTGTCAACCAACTCCTACGACATATTTGACTCACCAAATGAAGGAATTGGAAGATGCTTCATGGCCAAAGGTCCTAAGGTAACACACCCCGAGTATGTTGATTTCAATAGTGATGAAGATGACTTGTTAGGTGATGATTTGCTTGTTGACAACTCTAGTGATGAATACTATGATGAAACGTCAATTAATCATGCTAATCAAGATAAAACGAATGACAATGATAAGGAGAAGATTGAGGCTCTAACTAAAGAACTAAACACTCTTAAGTTAGCTCATGAAACTATCTTCGAAGATCATCGAGAACTTTTAAGAGCTCATGAGAAATTACGCTTTGAAAAGCTCAATCTTGAGCAAGAGCATGAGTTCTTAAAAGCAATCAATGATGATCTCCGCAAGAAAAGTTCTTCTTACATTGCCAAGCGTTTACTCTTATCCACTTACATGCCTCAAGTCAAGTCTAGTAACAAGAACAAGAAAGATTCTTCCTCTAGCAGTAACAATGATCATGCTAAATCCAATATTGTTGCTTCTAGTAGTTCTCTTGATTCCACTAATGATTCTCTTAGCCAAGTTACACTTGAGCAAGAAAATAGCTTATTGAAGGGAATCATAGAGAAAGGAGTGTACAAAAGCCTTGCCGGGAGTAAGCAATTCGAGGAAATTGTGCGCAAGCAAGGAATGCACCGGAAGAATCAAGGTGTTGGTTTTGAACGAAAGTTCAATGCCAATGGAGTTGAGTGGGAAGAAGATCAATACCCCAAGACAAAGTTTGTTCCTCAACAAGAGAAGTATGATACTTCTTTCAAGGGGACACAAGCTCAAGATGATCTTCCACCACAAGACTATACGCAAAAAGGCAAGGACAAGCTTCAAGAGGAAATTGATGCATTTGAAGAAGCTCCTAAGACCTTAGTCAAGTGGATTCCCAAGACTACTTCAAGTTCCACTTCATCAAGTACGACTACAACTCCAAGGATTCCCATCAAGATGGTGTGGATCCAAAAGAAGAAGAACTAGAGAGTTCTTGAGGGTGACTCCGCCAACATACTTCACTCTTATCATTTTGGCAAGAACAAGTGCAATCAACTTCCACATCTTGCACTAGTTCAAGGAGTCACAAACCCTCTTGTTGGTAAGACAAGGGACAAGGTAACCTAAAAGTTTTCATGGACATCATCTTGTGTGTGCATCACTCTATGTCTATGGATATCCTTGTTTGTTCCTTGTGGGACTAACCCATGTAGGTATTGAAAGTGCAATTCACTCAAATGGATAGCTCCAAGTGATCTACATCAACATTGAGCATCCACATCTTCAACATCTACATGAAGTCATCATCGACAAAACCCGAGGTTAGTTCATCCCTCTAAGGGGGGATATCACATCTAGGGGGACCTTTACTCTAAGACTTGAGCTAAAGCAACTCTAAAGATGTGAACACAACAATGCTTTATGTAAAAGTGGTAACCCCACTTGAGCTTAAACGATGAGTATGACCTATGATCAAGTGTTCTCACTTGACTCCTAAGTCAATATACTCATATATAGATGACCTTGTCATCGCAAATTGCTTGATAGATGCTAGAATTGGTTGTGCATGCCTTGTCACATATTTCATTTGCCATCTTATTGTGTGAGCATGTTGGTTGCATATTTTACTCATTCGAGGACATCCACTTGTTGTTTTGATTGTTTGGTTTTATTTCCTTTTGCCAAGTGGATGGACAAGAATGCCTAAGAACCTCCTCTAGCTATCTATGCTTTTCTCGTCTCAAATTCTATTCATGCTACATCACAAAATTTGATCAAGTCAGATTCGAACCACTCTGTGTGAGGAGCGCTCGGAGTCCCCGATTCGTCATAGACTTAAACTTCCAAAACCTCTTTATGATTCTCGGTCTGACCGATACCCTACTTTCGGTCCTACCGAGATCATTAAGTTGATCTAGGTTTTCGATCTCGGTGCAACCGATTTGAACCATTCGGTCACACCGAGTTGCAACAACTGTATACAGTTTTGCATCTCGGTGCCACCGAGTTGTTCCACTCGGTCACACCGACAGGGTCGGGCTATATATAGTCACGGGCAAAAATTTGGAAATTTCTCCGAACCCCTTCGCCCGCGCGATAGCCTGCTCTACCAACTTGGTCTCCGGATCATCTCCTCGCTGCCAGCCGCCTCCAGTCGCTGGTCTCCGTCGCCGTCAACGGAAATTCAACCCCGCCATTGCCGCCGTAGCGAGTCTCCGCCGAACTAGGGTATGGACTCGATCTTTGTGCTATTCCCCAATCCGATTCTTAGCACATTGTGATCATCATGATTCTTGCCACGTTTGTTAAACTTCTATCTAGTCAATGAACTCGTAGATTAGGTTTAATTCGAAAATTTTAGGGTTAGGTTTCCGCCGAAACCATCTCAGACCCAGCGAGTTGAAAAACTCGGTCCCACCGATTTGGCTTATGCCATTGCACAAGTGAGACTCGGTCTGACCGAGAATTACTTATCGGTGTGACCGATTTTGGAACTCTGTGAAACCCTAGCAGTCTCGGTGCCACCGAACTGTGACTCGGTCTGACCGAGTTCACTAGTTTAGGTGCCAAAACTGCTTCGGTATCACCGAGTTTAGAAATTGGTAGATCCGAGATGCTTTCAGTGGGAAACTAAAACTAAGTTTTTGAATTATTCATTTGCAAAAATCTATGCATTTTGTGATGCTTATCCACTCTATCTCATCTATAACCTATTCACAGGGTCAGCAGTCAGAGTTTGCATCATGTCAGACCAAAGTGATAACCAGAACTTGTCAGAGCAGCAAGTGCAGATGAGTGAGGGCACTAGTCCCTCAAGTTCCTCAGATGATGGCAGCAGGAGCACCCCTAGCAATCTGCCTAAAGCTGCCACAAGACAGAGAAAGAAGAGAACCTCAGACTCAGAAGATGAGGATTATGTGGCAGAAGAGGAAGCAACTTCCAAGAGAGTTAAGCCAGCACAGGGCATAAAACCAGGGATGAAGATCAAAAGGCCAGCAGGCAGGCAGCCTATGTCAAAGGCCAGAGCTTCAACTGAGAAGCCCACTCCCATTGAGCCAGTTGCTGCTGAAGGCAAGAAGAGGAAAGAAAGGGTGAAGAAAACTGTAGCCAGAGTGCTTGGCAAGGCTTCCATCATGGAAGATGAGGAGGAAGAAGAAGAGGTAGCTGCACCAGCACCTAAGGCACCCAAGCTGATGGGTGATGCCATAAGAACAGGGGCAGCTGCTTCCAAGGCCAAGCCAGCTCCAAAGCCAAAGCCAAAGAGGAACACAAGAAGCATCCCAGCTACTGAGAAGAACAAGGCCCAGTGCCTGAAGCTGCAGAAGAAGAAGAGAATGTTCTTAGAAAGCTCAAGCCCAAGACCCCGGAGCCACCACGTCTGCACCAGCTACAGCCTCAGTTCCACCAGCTCCAGCGTCCACTTCAGCCTCGACTCCGACCACGTCTACAGAAGGCTTCGTCCTTGGAGTGCTCTGGACTCCACCACCACCTGAAGATCAAGCCTGAGTGTCGACTTAGCACTATGCATTTTCTAGAAACTTTTTGGTAACTTGTTGCCAAAGGGGGAGAAAATGTATAGATCATAGGATTCGAGAGAGAGTGTTGCTTTTATTCTCTCTTGTTTTATTTGGTGGTTTTTCGAACTTTGTTTGCTTTTGTGTGAGATACTATGTCATTGCTCGTGAGACATTGATGATCATGTGTTTGATCATAAGCTACACTTAATGTTTGCTTAATATTATCATCTTATCTATCTTATGTGATCATTCACTATTCTTGGTGATGAGTGCATGTATTTCATTCTTATCATTTTAAGTGCTCCACCAAGATGTATGTGACATGGAAGAGTAACCCATGACTCTAACTCTTTGTGCATTTGCAGTCCAAAGCAAATTTTAAATATGCACAAATTTAGGGGGAGCTCTTACTTGTCACATACTTCTCAAAGCGACGATATATTTCATGCTTATTATCATTTGTCGAAGCTTTGATCTATATGTTGTCATCAATTACCAAAAAGGGGGAGATTGAAAGTGCAACTATCCCTAGGTGGTTTTGGTAATTCATAACAACATATAGCTCATTGAGCTAATGCTATTCCAAGATGACTATTTCAGGAAAGCTCAATGATTGGCATGGCATGGATGTGAAAGTGGAACCCTCAAAATGCTAAGGACAAAGGATTGGCTCAAGCTCAAAAGCTCAAGACTCTTCATTTTATATTTTAGTGATCCAAGATCACATTGAGTCTTTAGGAAAAGCCAATACTATCAAGGAGGGATGAGGTGTTGCTTAATGAGCCTTTTGCTTCATGTGCTTAGTGATATGCTCCAAAACCCTCAACTACTTTCCCATATCCACATATGACCTAAACCCTAAGCCAAACCCGGTCCTACCAATTCTTTCTATCCGGCGCCACCGAGTTTCACTTGTCATAAGCCACTGCCAAACCCTAGCAATTCGGTTCTACCGATAGAGATCTCGGTCTCACCGAGATGGGATTGCAAACTCTCTGTTTCCCTTTCGTAACTTTTCGGTCTCACCGAAAGAGCGAATCGGTCCCACCAAGATTGCAGTATAAACTCTCCGTTTCCTTTTTGTAACTTTTCGGTCTCACCGAAAGAGCAAATCGGTCCCACCGAGTTTACCTGACCAACTCTCTGGTTAGCTTATTACCAAACTCGGTCTCACCGAGTTTGTGTAATCGGTCTCACCGAGATTACGTTATGCCCAAACCCTAACCATATCGGTCCTACCGAGTTGCATGTCAGTCCCACCGAAAATCTCTAACGGTCACTAGGTTTACCTTTTCGGTCCGACCGAGTTTGTTGATTCGGTCCCACCGAGATTGGAAAACTGTGTGTAACGGTTGGATTTTGTGTGGAGGCTATATATACCCCTCCACCTCCTCTTCATTCGTGGAGAGAGCCATCAGAACACATACACAATTCCAACTCATATGTTCTGAGAGAGAACCACCTACTCATGTGTTGAGACCAAGATATTCCATTCCTACCATATGAATCTTGATCTCTAGCCTTCCCCAAGTTGCTTTCCACTCAAATCTTCTTTCCACAAAATCCAAATCCTATGAGAGAGAGTTGAGTGTTGGGGAGACTATCATTTGAAGCACAAGAGCAAGGAGTTCATCATCAACACACCATTTGTTACTTCTTGGAGGGTGGTGTCTCCTAGATTGGCTAGGTGTCACTTGGGAGCCTCCGACAAGATTGTGGAGTTGAACCAAGGAGTTTGTAAGGGCAAGGAGATCGCCTACTTCGTGAAGATCTACCGCTAGTGAGGCAAGTCCTTCGTGGGCGATGGCCATGGTGGGATAGACAAGGTTGCTACTTCGTGGACCCTTCGTGGGTGGAGCCCTCCGTGGACTCGCGCGACCGTTACCCTTCATGGGTTGAAGTCTCCATCAACGTGGATGTAGGATAGCACCACCTATCCGAACCACGGGAAAAACATCCGTGTCTCCAATTGCGTTTGAATTCTCCAAACCCTTCCCTTTACATTCTTGCAAGTTGCATGCTTTACTTTCCGCTGCCAATATACTCTTTGCATGCTTGCTTGAATTGTGTGATGATTGCTTGACTTGTCCTACAATAGCTAAAATCTGCCAAGAATTAAAATTGGGAAAAGGTTAAGTTTTTATTTGGTAAAGTAGTCTAATCACCCCCCCTCTAGACATACTTTCGATCCTACAAGTGGTATCAGAGCTTTGGTCTCCATTTGCTTTGATCTCCATAGCTTTTGGTGGTCATAGCCTTGGTTTCACAACCTTGGAGAGTATGGCGTCTAGCGAGGGAAATTATCACCGTAGAGGTCCTTACTTTGATGGTACTAATTTTGCTAGTTGGAAGCATAAAATGAAAATGCATATTCTTGGACATAACCCCGCCGTTTGGGCTATTGTGTGTGTTGGTTTGCAAGGTGACTTCTTTGATGGGAAAGAACCAAACCGTGAAGCTACCGCGGATGAGTTGAAGATGTTGCAATACAATGCTCAAGCTTGTGATATTCTCTTCAACGGATTGTGCCCCGAAGAATTCAACAAAATCAGCCGTCTTGAGAATGCAAAGGAAATTTGGGACACTTTGATTGATATGCACGAAGGTACCGACTCCGTCAAGGAATCCAAGTTGGATGTGCTTCAAAGTCAACTTGACAAGTTCAAAATGAAGGATGGTGAAGGTGTCGCTGAAATGTACTCTAGGCTTGCTCTCATCACAAATGAGATTGCCGGCTTAGGAAGTGAAGAGATGACCGATAGATTCATCATCAAGAAGATTCTAAGAGCCTTGGATGGAAAATATGATACCGTGTGCACATTGATCCAAATGATGCCCAATTACAAAGATCTCAAGCTAACGGAGGTGATTGGAAGAATTGTTGCTCATGAGATGTCACTTAAGGATAAAGAGGAACTTCACAACAAATCAAGTGGTGCCTACAAAGCCTCATGTGAAGCCCCTACATCATCAAGTGAGAAACAAAACTTCAATGAAGAATTGATCTTAATGGTGAAGAACTTCAACAAGTTCTACAAGAGTAGAAGCAAAGATAGAAGCTTCAAGTCAAGGTCCTACAATGACAAAAGATCTTCTAGTCGAGAGCGAAACTGCTATAGTTGTGGAAGACCCGGACACTATTCCAATGAGTGTACGGCTCCCTACAAGAGAAGAGAAGATTCTCCAAAAAGAAGAAGCAAAGAATCACCACCAAGAGAGAGAAGGAGTAGAGATGATCGTTATGAACGAAGATACTCACGGAGAAGCAAGGATTCGGAAAGGAAGGAAAAATCATCAAGGAGCTACACAAAACGAAGACATCAAGCTCATGTTGGTGAATGGGTATCCGGCTCCGACTCCGACAGCCACTCCGAGAGAAGTTATCACTCCGACTCCGAAGATACTCAAGATGAAGGTGTTGCCGGTCTAGCACTTGTGTCAACCAACTCCTATGACATATTTGACTCACCAAATGAAGGAATTGGAAGATGCTTCATGGCCAAAGGTCCTAAGGTAACACACCCCGAGTATGTTGATTTCAATAGTGATGAAGATGACTTGTTAGGTGATGATTTGCTTGTTGACAACTCTAGTGATGAATACTATGATGAAACGTCAATTAATCATGCTAATCAAGATAAAACGAATGACAATGATAAGGAGAAGATTGAGGCTCTAACTAAAGAACTAAACACTCTTAAGTTAGCTCATGAAACTATCTTCGAAGATCATCGAGAACTTTTAAGAGCTCATGAGAAATTATGCTTTGAAAAGCTCAATCTTGAGCAAGAGCATGAGTTCTTAAAAGCAATCAATGATGATCTCCGCAAGAAAAGTTCTTCTTACATTGCCAAGCGTTTACTCTTATCCACTTACATGCCTCAAGTCAAGTCTAGTAACAAGAACAAGAAAGATTCTTCCTCTAGCAGTAACAATGATCATGCTAAATCCAATATTGTTGCTTCTAGTAGTTCTCTTGATTCCACTAATGATTCTCTTAGCCAAGTTACACTTGAGCAAGAAAATAGCTTATTGAAGGGAATCATAGAGAAAGGAGTGTACAAAAGCCTTGCCGGGAGTAAGCAATTCGAGGAAATTGTGCGCAAGCAAGGAATGCACCGGAAGAATCAAGGTGTTGGTTTTGAACGAAAGTTCAATGCCAATGGAGTTGAGTGGGAAGAAGATCAATACCCCAAGACAAAGTTTGTTCCTCAACAAGAGAAGTATGATACTTCTTTCAAGGGGACACAAGCTCAAGATGATCTTCCACCACAAGACTATACGCAAAAAGGCAAGGACAAGCTTCAAGAGGAAATTGATGCATTTGAAGAAGCTCCTAAGACCTTAGTCAAGTGGATTCCCAAGACTACTTCAAGTTCCACTTCATCAAGTACGACTACAACTCCAAGGATTCCCATCAAGATGGTGTGGATCCAAAAGAAGAAGAACTAGAGAGTTCTTGAGGGTGACTCCGCCAACATACTTCACTCTTATCATTTTGGCAAGAACAAGTGCAATCAACTTCCACATCTTGCACTAGTTCAAGGAGTCACAAACCCTCTTGTTGGTAAGACAAGGGACAAGGTAACCTAAAAGTTTTCATGGACATCATCTTGTGTGTGCATCACTCTATGTCTATGGATATCCTTGTTTGTTCCTTGTGGGACTAACCCATGTAGGTATTGAAAGTGCAATTCACTCAAATGGATAGCTCCAAGTGATCTACATCAACATTGAGCATCCACATCTTCAACATCTACATGAAGTCATCATCGACAAAACCCGAGGTTAGTTCATCCCTCTAAGGGGGGATATCACATCTAGGGGGACCTTTACTCTAAGACTTGAGCTAAAGCAACTCTAAAGATGTGAACACAACAATGCTTTATGTAAAAGTGGTAACCCCACTTGAGCTTAAACGATGAGTATGACCTATGATCAAGTGTTCTCACTTGACTCCTAAGTCAATATACTCATATATAGATGACCTTGTCATCGCAAATTGCTTGATAGATGCTAGAATTGGTTGTGCATGCCTTGTCACATATTTCATTTGCCATCTTATTGTGTGAGCATGTTGGTTGCATATTTTACTCATTCGAGGACATCCACTTGTTGTTTTGATTGTTTGGTTTTATTTCCTTTTGCCAAGTGGATGGACAAGAATGCCTAAGAACCTCCTCTAGCTATCTATGCTTTTCTCGTCTCAAATTCTATTCATGCTACATCACAAAATTTGATCAAGTCAGATTCGAACCACTCTGTGTGAGGAGCGCTCGGAGTCCCCGATTCGTCATAGACTTAAACTTCCAAAACCTCTTTATGATTCTCGGTCTGACCGATACCCTACTTTCGGTCCTACCGAGATCATTAAGTTGATCTAGGTTTTCGATCTCGGTGCAACCGATTTGAACCATTCGGTCACACCGAGTTGCAACAACTGTATACAGTTTTGCATCTCGGTGCCACCGAGTTGTTCCACTCGGTCACACCGACAGGGTCGGGCTATATATAGTCACGGGCAAAAATTTGGAAATTTCTCCGAACCCCTTCGCCCGCGCGATAGCCTGCTCTACCAACTTGGTCTCCGGATCATCTCCTCGCTGCCAGCCGCCTCCAGTCGCTGGTCTCCGTCGCCGTCAACGGAAATTCAACCCCGCCATTGCCGCCGTAGCGAGTCTCCGCCGAACTAGGGTATGGACTCGATCTTTGTGCTATTCCCCAATCCGATTCTTAGCACATTGTGATCATCATGATTCTTGCCACGTTTGTTAAACTTCTATCTAGTCAATGAACTCGTAGATTAGGTTTAATTCGAAAATTTTAGGGTTAGGTTTCCGCCGAAACCATCTTAGACCCAGCGAGTTGAAAAACTCGGTCCCACCGATTTGGCTTATGCCATTGCACAAGTGAGACTCGGTCTGACCGAGAATTACTTATCGGTGTGACCGATTTTGGAACTCTGTGAAACCCTAGCAGTCTCGGTGCCACCGAACTGTGACTCGGTCTGACCGAGTTCACTAGTTTAGGTGCCAAAACTGCTTCGGTATCACCGAGTTTAGAAATTGGTAGATCCGAGATGCTTTCAGTGGGAAACTAAAACTAAGTTTTTGAATTATTCATTTGCAAAAATCTATGCATTTTGTGATGCTTATCCACTCTATCTCATCTATAACCTATTCACAGGGTCAGCAGTCAGAGTTTGCATCATGTCAGACCAAAGTGATAACCAGAACTTGTCAGAGCAGCAAGTGCAGATGAGTGAGGGCACTAGTCCCTCAAGTTCCTCAGATGATGGCAGCAGGAGCACCCCTAGCAATCTGCCTAAAGCTGCCACAAGACAGAGAAAGAAGAGAACCTCAGACTCAGAAGATGAGGATTATGTGGCAGAAGAGGAAGCAACTTCCAAGAGAGTTAAGCCAGCACAGGGCATAAAACCAGGGATGAAGATCAAAAGGCCAGCAGGCAGGCAGCCTATGTCAAAGGCCAGAGCTTCAACTGAGAAGCCCACTCCCATTGAGCCAGTTGCTGCTGAAGGCAAGAAGAGGAAAGAAAGGGTGAAGAAAACTGTAGCCAGAGTGCTTGGCAAGGCTTCCATCATGGAAGATGAGGAGGAAGAAGAAGAGGTAGCTGCACCAGCACCTAAGGCACCCAAGCTGATGGGTGATGCCATAAGAACAGGGGCAGCTGCTTCCAAGGCCAAGCCAGCTCCAAAGCCAAAGCCAAAGAGGAACACAAGAAGCATCCCAGCTACTGAGAAGAACAAGGCCCAGTGCCTGAAGCTGCAGAAGAAGAAGAGAATGTTCTTAGAAAGCTCAAGCCCAAGACCCCGGAGCCACCACGTCTGCACCAGCTACAGCCTCAGTTCCACCAGCTCCAGCGTCCACTTCAGCCTCGACTCCGACCACGTCTACAGAAGGCTTCGTCCTTGGAGTGCTCTGGACTCCACCACCACCTGAAGATCAAGCCTGAGTGTCGACTTAGCACTATGCATTTTCTAGAAACTTTTTGGTAACTTGTTGCCAAAGGGGGAGAAAATGTATAGATCATAGGATTCGAGAGAGAGTGTTGCTTTTATTCTCTCTTGTTTTATTTGGTGGTTTTTCGAACTTTGTTTGCTTTTGTGTGAGATACTATGTCATTGCTCGTGAGACATTGATGATCATGTGTTTGATCATAAGCTACACTTAATGTTTGCTTAATATTATCATCTTATCTATCTTATGTGATCATTCACTATTCTTGGTGATGAGTGCATGTATTTCATTCTTATCATTTTAAGCGCTCCACCAAGATGTATGTGACATGGAAGAGTAACCCATGACTCTAACTCTTTGTGCATTTGCAGTCCAAAGCAAATTTTAAATATGCACAAATTTAGGGGGAGCTCTTACTTGTCACATACTTCTCAAAGCGACGATATATTTCATGCTTATTATCATTTGTCGAAGCTTTGATCTATATGTTGTCATCAATTACCAAAAAGGGGGAGATTGAAAGTGCAACTATCCCTAGGTGGTTTTGGTAATTCATAACAACATATAGCTCATTGAGCTAATGCTATTCCAAGATGACTATTTCAGGAAAGCTCAATGATTGGCATGGCATGGATGTGAAAGTGGAACCCTCAAAATGCTAAGGACAAAGGATTGGCTCAAGCTCAAAAGCTCAAGACTCTTCATTTTATATTTTAGTGATCCAAGATCACATTGAGTCTTTAGGAAAAGCCAATACTATCAAGGAGGGATGAGGTGTTGCTTAATGAGCCTTTTGCTTCATGTGCTTAGTGATATGCTCCAAAACCCTCAACTACTTTCCCATATCCACATATGACCTAAACCCTAAGCCAAACCCGGTCCTACCAATTCTTTCTATCCGGCGCCACCGAGTTTCACTTGTCATAAGCCACTGCCAAACCCTAGCAATTCGGTTCTACCGATAGAGATCTCGGTCTCACCGAGATGGGATTGCAAACTCTCTGTTTCCCTTTCGTAACTTTTCGGTCTCACCGAAAGAGCGAATCGGTCCCACCAAGATTGCAGTATAAACTCTCCGTTTCCTTTTTGTAACTTTTCGGTCTCACCGAAAGAGCAAATCGGTCCCACCGAGTTTACCTGACCAACTCTCTGGTTAGCTTATTACCAAACTCGGTCTCACCGAGTTTGTGTAATCGGTCTCACCGAGATTACGTTATGCCCAAACCCTAACCATATCGGTCCTACCGAGTTGCATGTCAGTCCCACCGAAAATCTCTAACGGTCACTAGGTTTACCTTTTCGGTCCGACCGAGTTTGTTGATTCGGTCCCACCGAGATTGGAAAACTGTGTGTAACGGTTGGATTTTGTGTGGAGGCTATATATACCCCTCCACCTCCTCTTCATTCGTGGAGAGAGCCATCAGAACACATACACAATTCCAACTCATATGTTCTGAGAGAGAACCACCTACTCATGTGTTGAGACCAAGATATTCCATTCCTACCATATGAATCTTGATCTCTAGCCTTCCCCAAGTTGCTTTCCACTCAAATCTTCTTTCCACAAAATCCAAATCCTATGAGAGAGAGTTGAGTGTTGGGGAGACTATCATTTGAAGCACAAGAGCAAGGAGTTCATCATCAACACACCATTTGTTACTTCTTGGAGAGTGGTGTCTCCTAGATTGGCTAGGTGTCACTTGGGAGCCTCCGACAAGATTGTGGAGTTGAACCAAGGAGTTTGTAAGGGCAAGGAGATCGCCTACTTCGTGAAGATCTACCGCTAGTGAGGCAAGTCCTTCGTGGGCGATGGCCATGGTGGGATAGACAAGGTTGCTACTTCGTGGACCCTTCGTGGGTGGAGCCCTCCGTGGACTCGCGCGACCGTTACCCTTCGTGGGTTGAAGTCTCCATCAACGTGGATGTAGGATAGCACCACCTATCCGAACCACGGGAAAAACATCCGTGTCTCCAATTGCGTTTGAATTCTCCAAACCCTTCCCTTTACATTCTTGCAAGTTGCATGCTTTACTTTCCGCTGCCAATATACTCTTTGCATGCTTGCTTGAATTGTGTGATGATTGCTTGACTTGTCCTACAATAGCTAAAATCTGCCAAGAATTAAAATTGGGAAAAGGTTAAGTTTTTATTTGGTAAAGTAGTCTAATCACCCCCCCTCTAGACATACTTTCGATCCTACAAGTGGTATCAGAGCTTTGGTCTCCATTTGCTTTGATCTCCATAGCTTTTGGTGGTCATAGCCTTGGTTTCACAACCTTGGAGAGTATGGCGTCTAGCGAGGGAAATTATCACCGTAGAGGTCCTTACTTTGATGGTACTAATTTTGCTAGTTGGAAGCATAAAATGAAAATGCATATTCTTGGACATAACCCCGCCGTTTGGGCTATTGTGTGTGTTGGTTTGCAAGGTGACTTCTTTGATGGGAAAGAACCAAACCGTGAAGCTACCGCGGATGAGTTGAAGATGTTGCAATACAATGCTCAAGCTTGTGATATTCTCTTCAACGGATTGTGCCCCGAAGAATTCAACAAAATCAGCCGTCTTGAGAATGCAAAGGAAATTTGGGACACTTTGATTGATATGCACGAAGGTACCGACTCCGTCAAGGAATCCAAGTTGGATGTGCTTCAAAGTCAACTTGACAAGTTCAAAATGAAGGATGGTGAAGGTGTCGCTGAAATGTACTCTAGGCTTGCTCTCATCACAAATGAGATTGCCGGCTTAGGAAGTGAAGAGATGACCGATAGATTCATCATCAAGAAGATTCTAAGAGCCTTGGATGGAAAATATGATACCGTGTGCACATTGATCCAAATGATGCCCAATTACAAAGATCTCAAGCTAACGGAGGTGATTGGAAGAATTGTTGCTCATGAGATGTCACTTAAGGATAAAGAGGAACTTCACAACAAATCAAGTGGTGCCTACAAAGCCTCATGTGAAGCCCCTACATCATCAAGTGAGAAACAAAACTTCAATGAAGAATTGATCTTAATGGTGAAGAACTTCAACAAGTTCTACAAGAGTAGAAGCAAAGATAGAAGCTTCAAGTCAAGGTCCTACAATGACAAAAGATCTTCTAGTCGAGAGCGAAACTGCTATAGTTGTGGAAGACCCGGACACTATTCCAATGAGTGTACGGCTCCCTACAAGAGAAGAGAAGATTCTCCAAAAAGAAGAAGCAAAGAATCACCACCAAGAGAGAGAAGGAGTAGAGATGATCGTTATGAACGAAGATACTCACGGAGAAGCAAGGATTCGGAAAGGAAGGAAAAATCATCAAGGAGCTACACAAAACGAAGACATCAAGCTCATGTTGGTGAATGGGTATCCGGCTCCGACTCCGACAGCCACTCCGAGAGAAGTTATCACTCCGACTCCGAAGATACTCAAGATGAAGGTGTTGCCGGTCTAGCACTTGTGTCAACCAACTCCTACGACATATTTGACTCACCAAACGAAGGAATTGGAAGATGCTTCATGGCCAAAGGTCCTAAGGTAACACACCCCGAGTATGTTGATTTCAATAGTGATGAAGATGACTTGTTAGGTGATGATTTGCTTGTTGACAACTCTAGTGATGAATACTATGATGAAACGTCAATTAATCATGCTAATCAAGATAAAACGAATGACAATGATAAGGAGAAGATTGAGGCTCTAACTAAAGAACTAAACACTCTTAAGTTAGCTCATGAAACTATCTTCGAAGATCATCGAGAACTTTTAAGAGCTCATGAGAAATTATGCTTTGAAAAGCTCAATCTTGAGCAAGAGCATGAGTTCTTAAAAGCAATCAATGATGATCTCCGCAAGAAAAGTTCTTCTTACATTGCCAAGCGTTTACTCTTATCCACTTACATGCCTCAAGTCAAGTCTAGTAACAAGAACAAGAAAGATTCTTCCTCTAGCAGTAACAATGATCATGCTAAATCCAATATTGTTGCTTCTAGTAGTTCTCTTGATTCCACTAATGATTCTCTTAGCCAAGTTACACTTGAGCAAGAAAATAGCTTATTGAAGGGAATCATAGAGAAAGGAGTGTACAAAAGCCTTGCCGGGAGTAAGCAATTCGAGGAAATTGTGCGCAAGCAAGGAATGCACCGGAAGAATCAAGGTGTTGGTTTTGAACGAAAGTTCAATGCCAATGGAGTTGAGTGGGAAGAAGATCAATACCCCAAGACAAAGTTTGTTCCTCAACAAGAGAAGTATGATACTTCTTTCAAGGGGACACAAGCTCAAGATGATCTTCCACCACAAGACTATACGCAAAAAGGCAAGGACAAGCTTCAAGAGGAAATTGATGCATTTGAAGAAGCTCCTAAGACCTTAGTCAAGTGGATTCCCAAGACTACTTCAAGTTCCACTTCATCAAGTACGACTACAACTCCAAGGATTCCCATCAAGATGGTGTGGATCCAAAAGAAGAAGAACTAGAGAGTTCTTGAGGGTGACTCCGCCAACATACTTCACTCTTATCATTTTGGCAAGAACAAGTGCAATCAACTTCCACATCTTGCACTAGTTCAAGGAGTCACAAACCCTCTTGTTGGTAAGACAAGGGACAAGGTAACCTAAAAGTTTTCATGGACATCATCTTGTGTGTGCATCACTCTATGTCTATGGATATCCTTGTTTGTTCCTTGTGGGACTAACCCATGTAGGTATTGAAAGTGCAATTCACTCAAATGGATAGCTCCAAGTGATCTACATCAACATTGAGCATCCACATCTTCAACATCTACATGAAGTCATCATCGACAAAACCCGAGGTTAGTTCATCCCTCTAAGGGGGGATATCACATCTAGGGGGACCTTTACTCTAAGACTTGAGCTAAAGCAACTCTAAAGATGTGAACACAACAATGCTTTATGTAAAAGTGGTAACCCCACTTGAGCTTAAACGATGAGTATGACCTATGATCAAGTGTTCTCACTTGACTCCTAAGTCAATATACTCATATATAGATGACCTTGTCATCGCAAATTGCTTGATAGATGCTAGAATTGGTTGTGCATGCCTTGTCACATATTTCATTTGCCATCTTATTGTGTGAGCATGTTGGTTGCATATTTTACTCATTCGAGGACATCCACTTGTTGTTTTGATTGTTTGGTTTTATTTCCTTTTGCCAAGTGGATGGACAAGAATGCCTAAGAACCTCCTCTAGCTATCTATGCTTTTCTCGTCTCAAATTCTATTCATGCTACATCACAAAATTTGATCAAGTCAGATTCGAACCACTCTGTGTGAGGAGCGCTCGGAGTCCCCGATTCGTCATAGACTTAAACTTCCAAAACCTCTTTATGATTCTCGGTCTGACCGATACCCTACTTTCGGTCCTACCGAGATCATTAAGTTGATCTAGGTTTTCGATCTCGGTGCAACCGATTTGAACCATTCGGTCACACCGAGTTGCAACAACTGTATACAGTTTTGCATCTCGGTGCCACCGAGTTGTTCCACTCGGTCACACCGACAGGGTCGGGCTATATATAGTCACGGGCAAAAATTTGGAAATTTCTCCGAACCCCTTCGCCCGCGCGATAGCCTGCTCTACCAACTTGGTCTCCGGATCATCTCCTCGCTGCCAGCCGCCTCCAGTCGCTGGTCTCCGTCGCCGTCAACGGAAATTCAACCCCGCCATTGCCGCCGTAGCGAGTCTCCGCCGAACTAGGGTATGGACTCGATCTTTGTGCTATTCCCCAATCCGATTCTTAGCACATTGTGATCATCATGATTCTTGCCACGTTTGTTAAACTTCTATCTAGTCAATGAACTCGTAGATTAGGTTTAATTCGAAAATTTTAGGGTTAGGTTTCCGCCGAAACCATCTCAGACCCAGCGAGTTGAAAAACTCGGTCCCACCGATTTGGCTTATGCCATTGCACAAGTGAGACTCGGTCTGACCGAGAATTACTTATCGGTGTGACCGATTTTGGAACTCTGTGAAACCCTAGCAGTCTCGGTGCCACCGAACTGTGACTCGGTCTGACCGAGTTCACTAGTTTAGGTGCCAAAACTGCTTCGGTATCACCGAGTTTAGAAATTGGTAGATCCGAGATGCTTTCAGTGGGAAACTAAAACTAAGTTTTTGAATTATTCATTTGCAAAAATCTCTGCATTTTGTGATGCTTATCCACTATATCTCATCTATAACCTATTCACAGGGTCAGCAGTCAGAGTTTGCATCATGTCAGACCAAAGTGATAACCAGAACTTGTCAGAGCAGCAAGTGCAGATGAGTGAGGGCACTAGTCCCTCAAGTTCCTCAGATGATGGCAGCAGGAGCACCCCTAGCAATCTGCCTAAAGCTGCCACAAGACAGAGAAAGAAGAGAACCTCAGACTCAGAAGATGAGGATTATGTGGCAGAAGAGGAAGCAACTTCCAAGAGAGTTGAGCCAGCACAGGGCATAAAACCAGGGATGAAGATCAAAAGGCCAGCAGGCAGGCAGCCTATGTCAAAGGCCAGAGCTTCAACTGAGAAGCCCACTCCCATTGAGCCAGTTGCTGCTGAAGGCAAGAAGAGGAAAGAAAGGGTGAAGAAAACTGTAGCCAGAGTGCTTGGCAAGGCTTCCATCATGGAAGATGAGGAGGAAGAAGAAGAGGTAGCTGCACCAGCACCTAAGGCACCCAAGCTGATGGGTGATGCCATAAGAACAGGGGCAGCTGCTTCCAAGGCCAAGCCAGCTCCAAAGCCAAAGCCAAAGAGGAACAGAAGAAGCATCCCAGCTACTGAGAAGAACAAGGCCCCAGTGCCTGAAGCTGCAGAAGAAGAAGAGAATGTTCTTAGAAAGCTCAAGCCCAAGACCTCGGAGCCACCACGTCTGCACCAGCTACAGCCTCAGTTCCACCAGCTCCAACGTCCACTTCAGCCTCGACTCCGACCACGTCTACAGAAGGCTTCGTCCTTGGAGTGCTCTGGACTCCACCACCACCTGAAGATCAAGCCTGAGTGTCGACTTAGCACTATGCATTTTCTAGAAACTTTTTGGTAACTTGTTGCCAAAGGGGGAGAAAATGTATAGATCATAGGATTCGAGAGAGAGTGTTGCTTTTATTCTCTCTTGTTTTATTTGGTGGTTTTTCGAACTTTGTTTGCTTTTGTGTGAGATACTATGTCATTGCTCGTGAGACATTGATGATCATGTGTTTGATCATAAGATACACTTAATGTTTGCTTAATATTATCATCTTATCTATCTTATGTGATCATTCACTATTCTTGGTGATGAGTGCATGTATTTCATTCTTATCATTTTAAGCGCTCCACCAAGATGTATGTGACATGGAAGAGTAACCCATGACTCTAACTCTTTGTGCATTTGCAGTCCAAAGCAAATTTTAAATATGCACAAATTTAGGGGGAGCTCTTACTTGTCACATACTTCTCAAAGCGACGATATATTTCATGCTTATTATCATTTGTCGAAGCTTTGATCTATATGTTGTCATCAATTACCAAAAAGGGGGAGATTGAAAGTGCAACTACCCCTAGGTGGTTTTGGTAATTCATAACAACATATAGCTCATTGAGCTAATGCTATTCCAAGATGACTATTACAGGAAAGCTCAATGATTGGCATGGCATGGATGTGAAAGTGGAACCCTCAAAATGCTAAGGACAAAGGATTGGCTCAAGCTCAAAAGCTCAAGACTCTTCATTTTATATTTTAGTGATCCAAGATCACATTGAGTCTTTAGGAAAAGCCAATACTATCAAGGAGGGATGAGGTGTTGCTTAATGAGCCTTTTGCTTCATGTGCTTAGTGATATGCTCCAAAACTCTCAACTACTTTCCCATATCCACATATGACCTAAACCCTAAGCCAAACCCGGTCCTACCAATTCTTTCTATCCGGCGCCACCGAGTTTCACTTGTCATAAGCCATTGCCAAACCCTAGCAATTCGGTTCTACCGATAGAGATCTCGGTCTCACCGAGATGGGATTGCAAACTCTCTGTTTCCCTTTCGTAACTTTTCGGTCTCACCGAAAGAGCGAATCGGTCCCACCAAGATTGCAGTATAAACTCTCCGTTTCCTTTTTGTAACTTTTCGGTCTCACCGAAAGAGCAAATCGGTCCCACCGAGTTTACCTGACCAACTCTCTGGTTAGCTTATTACCAAACTCGGTCTCACCGAGTTTGTGTAATCGGTCTCACCGAGATTACGTTATGCCCAAACCCTAACCATATCGGTCCTACCGAGTTGCATGTCAGTCCCACCGAAAATCTCTAACGGTCACTAGGTTTACCTTTTCGGTCCGACCGAGTTTGTTGATTCGGTCCCACCGAGATTGGAAAACTGTGTGTAACGGTTGGATTTTGTGTGGAGGCTATATATACCCCTCCACCTCCTCTTCATTCATGGAGAGAGCCATCAGAACACATACACAATTCCAACTCATATGTTCTGAGAGAGAACCACCTACTCATGTGTTGAGACCAAGATATTCCATTCCTACCATATGAATCTTGATCTCTAGCCTTCCCCAAGTTGCTTTCCACTCAAATCTTCTTTCCACAAAATCCAAATCCTATGAGAGAGAGTTGAGTGTTGGGGAGACTATCATTTGAAGCACAAGAGCAAGGAGTTCATCATCAACACACCATTTGTTACTTCTTGGAGAGTGGTGTCTCCTAGATTGGCTAGGTGTCACTTGGGAGCCTCCGACAAGATTGTGGAGTTGAACCAAGGAGTTTGTAAGGGCAAGGAGGTCGCCTACTTCGTGATGATCTACCGCTAGTGAGGCAAGTCCTTCGTGGGCGATGGCCATGGTGGGATAGACAAGGTTGCTACTTCGTGGACCCTTCGTGGGTGGAGCCCTCCGTGGACTCGCGCGACCGTTACCCTTCGTGGGTTGAAGTCTCCATCAACGTGGATGTAGGATAGCACCACCTATCCGAACCATGGGAAAAACATCCGTGTCTCCAATTGCGTTTGAATTCTCCAAACCCTTCCCTTTACATTCTTGCAAGTTGCATGCTTTACTTTCCGCTGCCAATATACTCTTTGCATGCTTGCTTGAATTGTGTGATGATTGCTTGACTTGTCCTACAATAGCTAAAATCTGCCAAGAACTAAAATTGGGAAAAGGTTAAGTTTTTATTTGGTCAAGTAGTCTAATCACCCCCCCTCTAGACATACTTTCGATCCTACACAAACTCGCGACGCCGAACACTCCCTAAGGTATTCGGTCTTTATGGTATAAACCGGGCCTAAACAGTGCCCTTTGTAAGAAGCCCCTGGTGTCTAGGTACGTGCATTATTCTGACGTGGCCACATGCCAAGACGCCAGCATCCTTCTCAATTATACTGAGAATCCGAGGGATGTGTATCAACAAGAGACAGTAAAAAAGGTTGACGCAGGGTCTTAATCTAAAAAGAATCCTTGGGACGGGTCCCTGCTGCACGTCTGCGCCTGTGTCTCCGTTGTGCCGTATCCTGGACGGGTGTAGCACGATGGTCATCTGTAAAAGAGAGGAACTTAGGTGAAAAGTTGTCATGCAAAAAGGTAGGTTTTAAAGAAACCATGTAAATTTCAAGATGAGTAAAAATTGCCACTTGTCTGCGCGCATTGAGCCCCTTGTGTTTGTGATAGGGGTGTGGCCATCAATCATGTACGAATTACATATAGATGCGCCGGACTCGTCTAACCGTGTTCGTGGTCTTGACGACCTATCGAATACTTTAGTTGGTGAGGCCGTTTTAGTGTGCGGCTGCCGAGGCAGCCGCACCCTCCTCGGTGCGCAGGGATCGCTCGATATTTCCATTTACTGTAATGATGCCACGTGGACCGGGCATCTTAAGCGTGAGGGAAGTGTAATGCGGTATTGCATTAAAGCGAGCGAAAGCTTCGCGTCCAAGTAGTGCTTGATAGCCACTTTGGAACGGAGCAATGTGGAAGGTTAAATTTTCGCTACGGAAGTTATCGGGGGAGCCAAATATAACTTCTAGTAGTAGGGAGCCCGTGCAATGAGCCCCTGGGCCTGGCGTTACTCCTTTAACGGTAGTATTGCTGAGGCAAATTCTCGTTGGGTCTATCCCCATTTTGCGGATTGTGTCCTGATATATCAGGTTTAGACTGCTGCCACCGTCCATCAGGACTCGTGTGAAGTGGTATCTGTCAATTATTGGGTCTAATACCAAGGCAGCCCGTCCTGCACGCCAGATACTTGCTGAGTAATCCCGATGGTCAAAGGTGATCGGTTGAGACGACCAGTGGCAGGACTCCGCGGTGATAGGCCCTTGGGCATATTTCTCTGGGAGTGCCGCTTTGTTTCTCCCCTTGATCACGCGTAACACGTTTACTGTGTTGACTTCTGGTGGAAATTTCTTTTGTTCACCAATGTCTTGCTTGAGAGGCTCATCCTCGTCTTCGCTTGGTGTATCCTGCCCCTTGTGTACGGTGTTGAGCTTGCCGGACTGCTTGAAAACCCAACATTCTCTGTGGGTGTGATTAGCGGGTTTACCAGGGGTGCTATGGATCTGACATATTTGGTCCAGTATTTTATTTAAGCTGGACAGTTCGTCTCTGGCGCCTTTAGAGGGCGGATTTTGCTGACCTGGCCGAGAGCTTCTGAATCCGGCGTTTACCGCGGTGCTCTTCGGGTTGTCTTCTTTATTTCGGCGCTTATTATTTTTGTTGCGTCGTGATTTCCCGTTTTCATCTCTAACTTCGGATGTACTTGGGTCGTTGGTGCTGCATCTGGCTAGCCAGCTGTCCTCACCCGCGCAAAAGCGGGTCATGAGGCTTGTTAATGCTCCCATTGTTCTCGGCTTTTCTTGGCCGAGGTGTCTGGCAAGCCATTCGTCGCAGACGCTATGCTTAAAAGCTGCCAAGGCTTCGGCGTCCGGACAGTCAACTATTTGGTTCTTTTTAGTAAGAAACCTATTCCAAAGCTTTCGGGCCGACTCTCCGGGCTGTTGAGTTATATGACTCAAATCGTCCGCATCCGGAGGTCGGACATAAGTCCCTTGAAAATTTGCCCGAAAAGCGTCTTCGAGCTCTTCCCAGCTTCCAATGGAGTTTTCCGGGAGGCTTTTAAGCCAGTGCCGAGCTGGCCCTTTGAGATTGAGGGGTAAGTACTTGATGGTGTGGAGATCATCTCCTCGAGCCATATGGATATGGAGGATATAGTCCTCAATCCAGACCCCAGGGTCTGTTGTTCCGTCGTATGCCTCTATGTTTACGGGTTTGAATCCCCCTCGAAATTCATGGTCTAGCACCTCATCGGTGAAACATAGGGGGTGCACGGCACCCCTGTATCTGGGTGTACCATGTTGTTCGGATGTTTGTTGTGTTGCATTGTATGCTGGAGCGCGCTTGCGTGGTCCGTAGATGGATCTGGTTGCGCCGTCCTTTTGATGCGAGCCCTCGCGTGGATCGCGTATTGGCTTATGTGCGGCGTTGTTTGCCGCTCTATGTTGGCCGTGAGGTCGTCTGTCCGGCCAGGTGGCCGTTTTAATTTTTGGTCGCGGGGGGGTCTAAGGCCTCCTCATCGAATTCAGGTAGCAACTTCCGCTTCGGGTAGCTCTTGGTGGGGCAATTACCGCCGTACTTCACTGCTGTGTTGAGTACTTTACTCCATCTGATTTTAAGTGTGTCTTGCGTAGCCTTGAGCCTTTGCTTCTGCTTTTTTAGACTCCTCACGGTGGCAACGAGCCTTTGACGGGCATTCTGTTGCTCCGGGTGTCTGTCCGGTGTGATGTCGTCCGGACTATTATCTTTGACAGAATCGGGTTGTTCGGTTTGATTCTTCGTGTTGCCGTGGTCCGGCGATGGTTCACCCTGCTCTAACGCTGGGTCTGTATGATCGTTGTTTCTGCCGAGGCGGGATTTGGAGCGGCGCTTACGCCGCCGCTTTGACTGCTTCTCGAGGGGACAACCCTTCGTTGCGTCCTTCTGTTCCTCGTCATCGTTTTCTTTTGGTGTGTCCACCATGTATACGTCATGTGATGAAGTGGGCGTCCAGTGCCCTGTGGGCAGTGGTTCTTGTTCATCTCCTGCATTGTCGTCCATACCTTCGATGTCTTTGGAGTCGAAGTCGAGCATGTCGGTTAGGTCATCGACAGTGGCTACTAAGTGGGTGGTGGGTGGGCGGTGAATTTCTTCGTCGTCCGCATCCCAATCCTGCCGGACATGGTTCGGCCAGGATCCTCCTGACAAGGAGAGAGACCTTAACGAGTTCAGTATGTCGCCAAAGGGTGAGTGCTGAAAAATATCCGCGGAGGTAAACTCCATGATCGGAGCCCAATCGTATTCGCTAGGAACGGGTGCAGGCGGTTCGGAGTCCGTGGCCGAAGAGAGATCCGGCAGTTTGTCAACACGGCTCTTGTGCAGAGTAAGGTCGATGTTTGGCTCGATCGCCGATGAGGGTAAGGCCTCTGTGGCGGCGTCCATCCACCCGTCCATGGATGGCGCAACTGGCTCCAAATTGAGGGTCAGAGCGGCTGCCGGTGCGATCTCCTGAACATTGTTTGATGGTAGAGCTAAATCGTACTCATCATGACCGCGTGACGCACAAGGCAGAGGCTCGATTCCGTCGAAGATCAAGTCTCCGCGGATATCGGCCGTGTAGTTTAAGCTTTCAAACCTGACCTGATGGCCAGGGGCGTAGCTTTCAATCTGCTCTAGGTGGCCAAGCGAATTGGCCCGCGGTGCAAAGCCACCGAATACAAAAATCTGTCCGGGGAAAAAAGTCTCACCCTAGACTACATCACTATCGATGACCATAGGAGCCATCAATCCTAACGGCGACAACACAGAGGAACTCTCAATGAAAGCACCAATGTCGGTGTCAAAACCGGCGGATGGTAACAGGAGGCAGGGAACATGAAGTTTTACGCAGGTTCGGGCCCTCTTGATGGAGGTAAAACCCTATGTCCTGCTTGATTAATATTGATGATATGGGTAGTACAAGAGTATATCTACCATGAGATCAGAGAGGCTAAACCCTAGAAGCTAGACTATGGTATGATTGTGTGTTTTTCTACGGACTAAAACCCTCCGGTTTATATATACACTGGAGAGGGCTAGGGTTACACAAGGTCGGTTACAAAGGAGGAGATATGCATATCCGTATTGCCTAGCTTGCCTTCCACGCCAAGTAGAGTCCCACCCGGACACGAGACGAAGTCTTCAATCTTGTATCTTCATAGTCTAACAGTCCGGCCAAAGAATATAGTCCGGCTGTCCGGAGACCCCCTAATCCAGGACTCCCTCAGTTCCCTTTGAAGTTCCTTCGGGTATGATAGAAAAACTGCTAGCTAATCCTTTTGCAGGAGACGGAACAATGCATCCTGATGAGCATCTAATATATGTGGATGAAGTTTGTGGATTATTTCAGCTTGCAGGTGTACCCGGAGATGTTGTTAAGAAGAAGGTCTTCCCTTTATCTTTAACGGAAGATGCATTGACATGGTATAGGCTATGTGATGATATGGGATCATGGAACTACAAACGATTGAAATTGGAATTTCATCAGAAGTTTTATCCTATGCATCTCGCTCATCGTGATCGCAATTCTATATATAATTTTTGGCCTCGCGAAGGAGAAAGCATCACTCAAGCTTGGGGGAGGCTTAAATCAATGTTATATTCATGCCCCAACCATGAGCTCTCAAGATAAATGATTATTCAAAGTTTATATGCTCGGCTTTCTGAAAACAATCGCACCATGCTCGATACTTCTTGTGCTGGCTCTTTTATGACGAAGACTATTGAATTCAAATGGAATTTATTGGATAGAATCAAACGCAACTCTGAAGATTGGGACCTCAACGAAGGTAAGGAGTCAGGTAAGACACCTAAGTTTGATTGTGTTAAATCTTTTATGGATACCGATGTTTTTCGTAAATTTAGCACTAAATATGGACTTGACTCTGAGATAGTATCTTCCTTCTGTGAATCTTTTTCTACTTATATTGATCTCCCCAAGGAGAAGTGGTTTAAATACCATCCTCCCATAAAAGTAAAAGTAGCTGCACCTATTAAAGTTGAAGAAAATACTATCACTTATAATGATCCTATTGTTCCTACTGCTTATGTTGAGAAACCACCTTTTCCTCTTAGGATAAAAGATCATGCTAAAGCTTCAACTGTGGTTTGTAAAAGCAATATTAGAACTTATACACCTCCTTAGCAAGTTAAAGTTGAACCTAATATTGCTATTGTTAAAGATCTCTTGGCTGATAATATTGATGGGCATGTTATTTATTTCTATGGTGAAACTGCTAGAATTGCTAAACCTTGTGCTAAAGATAAAGATAGACCTGTGGTAGGCATGCCTATTATTTCTGTTAAAATAGGATATCATTGTTATCATGGCTTATGTGATATGGGTGCTAGTGCTAGTGTTATACATCATGACTTATACAAAAAAATTAAGCATGAGATTGCACCTGTTGAGTTAGAAGAAATTGATGTCACAATTAAACTTGCCAATAGAGATACTATTTCACCAATGGGAATTATTAGAGATGTTGAAGTCTTGTGTGCGAAAACTAAATATCCTGCTGATTTTCTTGTTCTTGGTTCCCCACAAGATAGCTTTTGTCCCATTATATTTGGTAGACCTTTCTTGAACACGGTTAATGCTAGGATAGGCTGTGAAAAGAATGTTGTTACTAATGGTTTAGGCGATATGTCTCATGAGTTTAATTTCTCTAAATTCAGTAGATAACACCGTGAAGAAGAATTGCCTAGTAAGGATGAAATTATTGGTCTTGCTTCTATTGCCGTACATCCCAGTGATCCTTTAGAACAATATTTGTTAGACCATGAAAATGATATGTTTATGAATGAAAGAAGGGAAATAGATGAAGTATTATTTAACCAGGAACCTATTCTTAAACATAATTTTCCTGTTGAAATCCTAGGGGATCCTCCTCCACCCAAGGGTGATCCCGTGTTTGAGCTTAAACCGTTGCCTGATACTCTTAAATATGCTTATCTTGATGAGAAAAAGATATATCCTGTTATTATTAGTGCTAACCTTTCAGAGCATGAAGAAGAAAGATTATTAAAAACTCTAAAGAAGCACCGTGCTGCTATTGGGTATACTCTTGATGATCTTAAGGGCATTAGCCCCACTCTATGTCAGCATAAAATAAATTTGGAAGAAGATGCTAAACCAGTTCGTGATCATCAACGACGGTTGAATCCTAAAATGAAAGAAGTGGTAAGAAAGGAAATACTAAAGCTCCTTGAGGCAGGTATAATTTATCCCGTTGCTAATAGTCAGTGGGTAAGTCCTGTCCATTGTGTCCCTAAGAAGGGAGGTATTATTGTCGTTCCTAATGATAAAGATGAATTGATTCCTCAAAGAATTATTACAGGTTATAGGATGGTAATTGATTTCCGCAAATTAAATAAGGCCACTAAAAAAGATCATTACCCCTTACCTTTTATCGATCAAATGCTAGAAAGATTATCCAAACATACACATTTTTGCTTTCTAGATGGTTATTCTGGTTTCTCTCAAATACTTGTGTCAGCTAAGGATCAATCAAAGACTACTTTTACTTGCCCTTTTGGTACTTTTTCTTATAGACGCACGCCTTTTGGTTTATGTAATGCACCTGCTACCTTTCAAAGATGCATGATGGCTATATTCTCTGACTTATGTGAAAAGATTTGTGAGGTTTTCATGGACGACTTCTCCGTCTATGGATCTTCTTTTGATGATTGCTTGAGCAACCTTGATCGAGTTTTGTAGAGATGTGAAGAAACTAATCTTGTCTTGAATTGGGAAAAGTGTCACTTTATGGTTAATTAAGGTATTGTCTTGGGGCATAAAGTTTCTGAAAGAGGTATTGAAGTTGATAAAGCCAAGGTTGATGCTATTGAAAAGTTGCCATGTCCCAAGGACATCAAAGGTATAAGAAGTTTCCTTGGTCACGCCGGATCTTATAGGAGGTTCATTAAGGACTTCTCAAAAATTTCTCGGCCTCTGACTAATTTACTACAAAAGGATATACCATTTGTATTTGATGATGATTGTGTAGAAGCATTTGAAATACTTAAGAAAGCATTGGTCTCTGCACCTATTGTTCAGCCACCTGATTGGAATTTACCCTTTGAAATTATGTGTGATGCTAGTGATTATGCTGTAGGTGCTGTTCTAGGGTAAAGAGTTAATAAGAAATTAAATGTTATTCAATATGCTAGTAAAACTCTAGACAATGCTCAAAGAAACTATGCTACTACTGAAAAAGAATTCTTAGCAGTTGTATTTGCTTGTGATAAGTTCAGACCTTATATTGATGATTCTAAAGTAACTATTCACACTGATCATGCTGCTATTAAATATCTTATGGAAAAGAAAGATGCTAAACCTAGACTTATTGGATGGGTTCTCTTGCTACAAGAATTTGATTTGCATATTATTGATAGAAAGGGAGCTGAGAACCCCGTTGCAGACAACTTGTCTAGGTTAGAAAATGTTCTTGATGACCCACTACCTATTGATGATAGTTTTCATGATGAGCAATTAAATGTCATAAATGCTTCTCATACTGCTCCATGGTATGCTGATTATGCTAATTACATTGTTGCTAAATTTATACCACCTAGTTTCACATACCAACAAAATAAAAAGTTATTCTATGATTTGAGGCATTACTTTTGGGATGACTCACATCTTTATAAAGGAGTAGATGGTGTTATTAGACGTTGTGTACCTGAGCATTAACAGGAACAGATCCTACGCAAGTGTCACTCCGAAGCTTATGGAGGACACCATGCTGGAGATAGAACTGCACATAAGGTATTGCAATCTGGTTTTTATTGGCCTACTCTCTTCAAAGATGTTCGTAAGTTTGTCTTATCTTGTGATGAATGTCAAAGAATTGGTAATATTAGTAGACGTCAAGAAATGCCTATGAACTATTCACTTGTTATTGAACCATTTGATGTTTGGGGCTTTCATTATATGGGACCTTTTCCTGCCTCTAATGGTTATACACATATTTTAGTTGCTGTTGATTACGTTACTAAGTGGGTAGAAGCTATTCCAACTAGTAGTGTTGATCATAACACTTCTATTAAAATGCTTAAAGAAGTTATTTTTCCGAGGTTTGGAGTCCCTAGATATTTAATGACTGATGGTGGTTCACATTTTATTCATGGTGCTTTCCGTAAAATGCTTGATATGTATGATGTTAATCATAGAATTGCATCTCCTTATCACCCACAGTCTAGTGGTTAAGTAGAATTGAGTAATAGAGAGCTCAAATTAATTTTGCAAAAGACTGTCAATAGGTCTAGAAAGAATTGGTCCAAGAAACTTGACGATGCATTATGGGCCTATAGAACTGCATATAAAAATCCTATGGGTATGTCTCTGTATAAAATGGTTTATGGAAAAGCATGTCACTTACCTCTCGAACTAGAACACAAGGCATATTGGGCTATTAAAGAGCTCAACTATGATTTTAAACTTGCCGGTGAGAAGAGGTTATTTGATATTAGCTCACTTGATGAATGGAGAACCCAAGCCTATGAAAATGCCAAGTTGTTTAAAGAAAAAGTTAAAAGATGGCATGATAAAAGGATACAAAAGCGTGAGTTTAATGTAGGTGATTATGCACTGCTATACAACTCTCTTTTAAGATTTTTTGCAGGAAAACTTCTCTCTAAATGGGAAGGTCCTTACGTTATCGAGGAGGTCTATCGTTCCGGTGCCATAAAAATCAACAACTTTGAAGGCACAAATCCGAAGGTGGTGAACGGTCAAAGAATTAAACATTATATCTCAGGTAATCCTATAAATGTTGAATCCAATGTTATTGAAACCATAACCCCAGAGGAGTACATAAGGGACACTTTTCGGAACGTTTCAGACTCCGAAAAGGAATAGGTATGTGGTACGGTAAGTAAACCGACTCCAAAACAGTTTTTAAGGCAATATTTCTCCGTTTTGGAATATTTAGAAAAATAGAAAAAATAAGAAGCAGTCCGGGAAGGACACGAGGGCTTCACGAGGGTGGAGGGCGCGCCCTACCCCCTGGGCGCCCCCTACCTCGTGGGCACCTCATGCGCTCTCCGGACTTCATTTTCTTGCATGATACATATTTCGGTCGGTGAAAATTCATTATATAATCTGCCGAAGGTTTTGACTCTTGTATCACACAAATATCCTCTGTTCTTGTTTCGAGCTATTGCTGCTGCAGATTAGAGCGAGATGTCTTCTCAAGAGTCAGTCGGGGAGAGCCGGGTGTCTCATCCGGCATCGGAACCAAGGACAAACAGTGATGCTGACCACTTTGGGCCAACAACGGAGGAAGAGATGGAGGCTGATTTGATGAGGATAGATGCCATGGAGGATCAAGAAGTCACTTCTCGCTTCCGACCTAGGTTCACGATGGGAGAACTACAGAGCTCAGCTATTCCAAATTCGGTTATCCCTTCCAATGTTAGATTTCTTTCTTATGAGAATATGAAAAAGAGTGTCACTAGTTCTCCCGCAGCTATGCAGCACCCTTGGGTGCAGGGAGCTTTGGCTGTTACAAGAAAACTTTGAAAGGAAATAGTGGACCTCAAGCAGCAAGTCAATAAGCTCGAGGAGGAGAATCGTATCCTGAGGGGCATCATCGCCAAGAATATCACATCACCATCCCCGAAAAGGGAGGCATAATCACATGAGTATGGGCACTCCCCTTGGCAACTGCCAAGCTTGGGGGAGTACCCCGGTATCGTATCACCATCACTTTTATCTTTACCGTTTTTCTTAGTTCGATCCTTTTGGTAATATCTTGATCTAGTAGAATAAAGTTTTAGTATGATCTAGTTGTGAGTTTTGCTTTATGATCCTTCTATGTAATCGAGTTTGTGTGCTATATAATAAAGATTAGTGTTGAATCAAGGGCTTGATTATTTTGCCATGATCTTGAGTGAATAAAAGGAAAGAGAAAAGAATAAAAAGAAATAAAAAGTTCATATTGATCTTATTGAGAGTAATGAGCTCACATAGAAAAGGTATGATGAATAAAAGTTGTTGAGAGTTGGCAAACATAGTTTTGGTCATTGTTGCAATTAATAGGAAGTAATAAAGAAAGAGAGGTCTTCACATATAAATATACTATCTTGGACATCTTTCATGATTGTGAGCACTCATTAAAATATGACATGCTAAAGAGTTGACATTGGACAAGGAAGACAACATAATGGGTTATGTTTTCTTACATCTGAGATAAATTATATTGTCATGGATCCTCCAACATGTTGAACTTGCCTTTCCCCCTCATGCTAGCCAATTCATCGCACCAAGTAGAGATACTACTTGTGCTTCCAAATACCCTTAAACCAGTTTTGCCATGAGAGTCCACCATACCTACCTATGGATTGAGTAAGATCCTCCAAGTAAGTTGTCATCGGTGCAAGCAATAAAAATTGCTCTCTAAATATGTATGACTTATTAGTATGTGAGAAAATAAGCTTTATACGATCGTGTGATATGGAAGAAATAAAAGCGACAGACTGCATAATAAAGATCCATATCACAAGTGTCAATATAAAGTGATGTTCTTTCGCATTAAGATTTTGTGCATCCAACCACAAAAGCGCATGACAGCCTCTGCTTCCCTCTGCGAAGGGCCTATCTTTTACTTTTATCTCCTACCTTGCATAAGAGTCATGGTGATCTTCACCCTTCCTTTTACGTTTTATCCTTTGGCAAGCACAGTATGTTGGGAAGATCCTGGTATATATGGCTAATTGGATGTGAGTTTTCATGAACTATTATTGTTGACATTACCCTTGAGGTAAAACATTGGGAGGCAAAACTATAAGCCCCTATCTTTCTCTGTGTCCGATTAAAACTCCATACCCATAAGTATTGCGTGAGTGTCAGCAATTGTGAAAGACTATATGATAGTTGAGTATGTGGACTTGCTGAAAAGCTCTTATATTGACTCTTTCCTATGTTATGATAAATTGCAATTGCTCCAATGACTGAGATTATAGTTTGTTAGTTTTCAATGAAGTTTATGATTCATACTTGAAATTGTGATTGAATTATTACTCTATCATAAGAAATCATATGACAATGTCCATATATGTTGCTGCTTTAGGAATGATAATGATGCCCGCATGTCCGTATTTTATTTTATCGACACCTCTACCTCTAAACATGTGGACATATTTATCGTTATCGGCTTTCGCTTGAGGACAAGCGAGGTCTAAGCTTGGGGGAGTTGATACGTCCATTTTGCATCATGCTTTTATATCGATACTTATTGCATTATGGGTTGTTATTACACATTATGTCACAATACTTATGCCTATTCTCTCTTATTTTACAAGGTTTACATAAAGAGGGAAAATGCCGGCAGCTGGGATTCTGGGCTGGAAAAGGAGCAAATATTAGAGACCTATTCTGCACAGCTCCAAAAGTCCTGAAACTTCACGGAAGACGTTTTCAGAATATATAAAAAATACTCAGCGGAAGAAGTTCACCAGGGGGACCACACCCTGCCCACAGGGTGGGGGCGTGCCCCCTACCTCGTGGGCCCCCTAGTGGCCGCCCGATGGCCATCTTCTACTATATGGTGTCTTTCGATGAGGAAAAAATCATAAGCCATCTTCCCGAGTGAAACTCCGCCGCCACGAGGAGGAACCTTGGCGGATCCAATCTAGGGCTCCGGCAGAGCTGTTCTGCCAGGGAAACTTACCTCCGGGAGGGGGAAATCATCGTCATCGTCATCACCAACACTCCTCTCATCGGGAGAGGGAAATCTCCATCAACATCTTTATCAGCACCATCTCCTCTCAAAACCCTAGTTCATCTCTTGTATCCAATTCTTGTCTCCAAGTCCGGGATTGGTACTAGTAGGTTGCTAGTAGTGTTAATTACTCCTTGTAGTTGATGCTAGTTGGTTTAATTGGTGGAAGATCATATGTTCAGATCCTATATGCATATTAATACCCCTCTGATTATGAACATGAATATGCTTTGTGAGTAGTTATGTTTATTCCTTAGGACATGGGAGAAGTCTTGCTATTAGTAGTCATGTGAATTTGGTATTCGTTCGATATTTTGATGAGATGTATGTTGTCTAGCCTCTAGTGGTGTTATGTGAACATTGACTACATAAAACTTCACCATTATTTGGGCCTATAGGAAGGCATTGGGAAGTAATAAGTAGATGATGGGTTGCTAGAGTGACAGAAGCTTAAACCCTAGTTTATGCGTTGCTTCGTAAGGGGCTGATTTGGATCCATATGTTTCATGCTATGGTTAGGTTTACCTTAATACTTGTGTTGTAGTTGCGGATGCTTGCAATAGAGGTTAATCATAAGTGGGATGCTTGTCCAAGTAAGGACAGTACCCAAGCACCGGTCCACCCACATACCAAATTATCAAAGTATCGAACGCGAATCATATGAGCGTGATGAAAACTAGCTTGACGATATTCCCATGTGTCCTCGGGAGCGCTTTTTGTCTATATAAGAGTTTGTCCAGGCTTATACTTTGCTACAAAAAGGATTGGGCCACCTTGCTGCACTTTATTTACTTTTGTTACTTGTTGCTCGTTACAAATTATCCTATCACAAAACTATCTGTTACCACTTATTTCAGTACTTGCAGAGAATACCTTGCTGGAAACCGCTTATCATTTCCTTCTGCTCCTCGTTGGGTTCGACACTCTTACTTATCGAAAGGACTACGATAGATCCCCTGTACTTGTGGGTTATCAGGCATCTAATAGGTTTTAGAGGGAGAGATTAGAATAGAGTGAGGTCTAAGGAGAAAATCACTACCCATATGCACATGAGACAAACACACATTCGTAATCACACCACTCAATTCAAACAAGGGCATACAATCGATCTGGCTACCGTTACAAAATACTTGGACTATTCTATATACATGGGGAATACTACTGATAATATGGTGGTCAACTAGAAAGTTTGATCGGAAGAAGACTCCATGATATCAGCTCCAGCTTCATCTTCATAGTCATCATCACTGTCAGGGTCGGAGTCTGTGTCGTTGATGATGATGTAGTCTTCGGGATGGTCGTCACCTCCTGGCGCAGGGTCTCCCATGAATACTCCAAGCTTCTTCTTCAGATCTTCATTCTTCTCCAGTAGTACTGCAATTTCCTCTTCATATCCATCGCGTGTAGACTTGAGTTCCTCTTCTAGCTCCATGTTCCTGGTCATCACCTTCTTCAGGTATATCATGATGGCGCACATTTGGTCCTCCTGACGACGAATGTGTTGGTTTAACTCCTGGATGTAGGTTGCAATGGACTTGTCCCTCCTGGTGCTGATCATCTCCCATTGCTCATCTCGGCGTCCACATATCTGGTAGATGGTGTCCTTAAGATCCTTGTGGTAAACTTCGCCGATGCGTCCCATGGTGATGTGAGTTGCCATGCTCTTTCCTAGACTCCATGTTGGTGCATCAAAGGAAAACTCTATGGGCTCAGTAACTAGTGTGAATGTCCTTCCTGGGACATGTACTCGAATGGTCCAGCGCTCTTCTTCCAGTAGAGTGGCGGTGTAGGTCCCGATGAAGCTTGGTATTCCAATGTTCAGGTATCTAGTGGCCTCCTTCAAGTGTCGTCCAAAAGGGGTGTCTTCATCCGGTTGAGCAAACTTGTTCCTTGAATCCGACATCTATAGAGTGGAAAGTGGAGAAGAGTCAGAAATGAGTAGAGAAGAGTGACCTAAGGCTTATCTTGATGGTCGCGTCCTACAGTCAGCGTGTGATCTGATACCATCTTGTAGCGATACGACCTCAAACGGTCAAATCTCTGTGCATAAGTGTCATCCCTGGATCGTTAATGCTAACACACACAGTACTTGAAGGATTTATAACAGAGTTCAATCACACACTTATTACATCGAATATCTCAAAAGAGAGCACTTGTTACAATAATATGGCTGAAGGCCATCTAATGAAGATAACAGCGGAAGGCTTCAAAGGTAAAATGAGTCCATCAACTCCAACGGCATAGCTGAGTGCATGAAAACGACCTAGCGCACCTTACTCTTCGTGTGAAAAGTCTGCAACATAATGCGTTGCAGCCCGAAACGGGTCAGCACATGGAATATGCTGACAAAATAACAATGTAGAGCAATGAACAAGTAGCAGCTATAACTATATGCATATTTGGCTGGTGGAGGCTCTATGGTTATTTTTGCAGAAAGCTATTTTTTTCCTACAACAAAGGAATATGTTTTATTTAACTACAAAGTTTGTTGAAAACATTGAGAATGGTAACCCCATCTCAATCCCAAATTAATAATCATTAACCCATCAAATTAATTAAGTAAAGTGATGAGATCAACATAATAATTCAAGCACCAGATACTCAAGATGTTCATAACCGGGGACACGGCTAACCATGATTAGTTTGTACACTCTGCAGAGGTTTACACACTTTTCCCCACAAGACTCGATCTCCTCCGTTTGATTTCTCGCACTGCATGATGTTTGATAAACGGATAACCGAGACACGGTCTTTCAGAAGCATTAGCCCTTTCGATGGGTAAACCGTACCACCTACATCCCCTACATCTGCTAGTTTACCACTGAAAGAGGTCACGCAACATACTCAACTATGCCAGAGCCCATAATGGCTTGTGGCTGCACACGGAAGTTTCCAGCATGAATAATTTTATGATCCCTTTGAGGCTGGGTGGCGGACCATAGGATAATCACACGGATTCCCTGGGATCTCCTTGGACAACACTAGATTACCCCAGGTGCCCACAAACAATCCACCCAGATGTGTGTTAAAGTAGCCACCTTTAATAAACCCTTAGTTCATAATAATACTCACAACTGTCATGAATCACTCAAACCAAACCACGTCTACGAGCATAGCATAGCAGTATAAGCATAGCGTAGAAGTAACTCCCATGGTTTGAATGAAAAGGGTAATAGGTACTACCTCAACAACTACTTCCTAGTACCCACATGTTAAACAGTTCCTACTCATGCAATGTTTATGGGTTTGAAATTAATGCATAAAACCTAGGTAATAAAGGGGTATGATCAAAGTGTTACTTGCCTTGTTGACGATTTGAAAACCCTAGTGACTCGTAGTAGCATGCTTCACACTCCGGAAACTCTATCGCAAACAAACAATAGCATACATTAGCACTCAAGCAATAGATGCAAGGGTAAAACTCAAGAGAAAAGTTCCAAATCGAAAGTACAAGAGAAGAGCTTCGATTTGCAAAAAGAATCAATCAAATCGAAGCGACGAAATTCAAACTGTGGTCAAAAGAAGTTCAAAATTCTAATATGCTTGCAACCAAATTTTAAATTGTCAAAACCATGTTCAAGTTGGTTAACTGGAAAGAGGGGTCCGAGACGAAGATTTTGGCATTGGTTTCACTGGATTTGGATGAGCGAGCAAGAAGTTGCGAGCGTTTGAAGACCAGGGGCTAATTTGTGATAAAAATAATCGCGCATAGGTCCCTGGCCGAAAATAAACTAAAAAGAAAACGCTAGCGAACGAACATTCGCTATGAAACCCTAACGAACGAAAATGTTCGCTACTGAGAGTTAACGGACGAACGTCCGCAACATAAAACTAACCAGAAAACCGAAAGAAAACCCTAACTTTCTTTTAGAAAAACCGAAAGAAAACCGGGGAATAAACCGGTTTGGTTTTTATCGGTCAACCGAAGGTAAGTCGCCGGTGGCAATGTCAGAATCCGACGAACGGCGAGGTGGCGGCGGCTCCGGCGTCGGCGGCGCGGGGCTTCGGCAGCAAGCGGCGACGAAGCGCACCGGCGCAGCAGTGCCAGCGGGCGGCGCGAACTGCAGCGGCGGTGGCTAGCGGCGCTCGGGATGGGGTGAGAGGAGGTGGCGGGGGGTATATAAAGGCGAGGGGTGCGTGCCTTGCAGAGGGGGGCGGCGGCGGCACGTGTCCGAACCGGACACGGCGACGGCAGCGGGAGACCGCCTCGCAGTCAGGGGCGACGCGGGCGCGGTGCTGGGCCGCGGCCTGCTCGGCTGAGCCTTCGGCCCAGTCGGGCAAGAACCCTTTTTTTAAATAAAATTCCGCTTGAATAAAATCCTAATAAAATATTAAAAAATACTAAAATGCCAAAAACAATTTTCACCGTATAAATAAAATATTTAGAACAAAGTGAACATTTTTCTGGCCTAAAAATGTAATTTTAAAAAATGCATATTTTTTCTAATTCAAATAAAATCTGAATAAAATATTTATTTTACTTTAAAAAATTTCATCCAATATTCCTCTCTTTTTGAAGAAGTCATACTATCTTCCCTCTTTATTTTTAATATTGGAAATAATTGGGGAGAAAAATATTAACATCAAAATGATCCTCTTTTCAAATTTGAGAAAATTCAAATATGAAAATTTATGAAATCCCCAACTCTCTCCTTGGGTCCTTGAGTTGCTTAAGATTTCCAGGATCTCAACCAAAAATGCAAATAAAATATGATATGCATATGATGACCTATGTATAACATCCAAATTGAAAATTGGGATGTTACATGCTGTTTGTTGAGTTGGCATAGATCGAGATTAGGATTTGTCACTCCGATTGTCAGAGAGGTATCTCTGGGCCCTCTCGGTAATCCACATCACTATAAGCCTTAAAAGCAATGTGAATAATGAGTTAGTTGCGGGATGATGCATTATGGAACGGGTAAAGAGACTTGCCGGTAACGAGATTGAACTAGGTATGATGATACCGACGATCAAATCTTGGGCAAGTAACATGCCGATAACAAAGGGAACAACGTATGTTGTTATGTGGTTTGACCGATAAAGATCTTTGTAGAATATGTAGGAACCAATATGAGCATCCAGGTTTCGCCATTGGTTATTGACCGGAGATGTGTCTCGGACATGTCTACATAGTTCTCGAACCCGTAGGGTCCGCACGCTTAATGTTTGATGACGATATGTATTATGAGTTATGTGATTTGATGTACCGAAGGTTGTTTGGAGTCCCGGATGTGATCACGGACATGACAAGGAGTCTCGAAATGGTTGAGACATAAATATTGATATATAGGACCATGTTATTCGGACACCAGAAGTGTTTCGGATAGTTTAGGATAAAACCGGAGTGCCAGAGGGTTACCAGAACCCCCCCCCAGGAAGTTATGGGCCTTAGTGGGCCTTAGGAGAGCGAGAGGGCCACACCCCGGAGGTGCCCCCCCAAGGGGAGTCCGAATAGGACAAGGGGAGGGGGGCACGGCCCCTCTTTCCCTCTCCCTCTCCTTCCTTCTTCTCCTAGTTGGACTAGGAAAGGAGGGAACCTACTCCTACTAGGAGTAGGATTCCCCTCTTGGGGTGGGCCCTAGGGGCCGGGCGGCCGGCCCTCCCCTCCTCTCTCCTTTATACACAGGGGAGGGGGGCACCCCATAGACACATAAGTTGATCTTTAGCCGTGTGCGGTGCCCCCCTCCACAGTTTTCTACCTCGGTCATATTGTCGTAGTGCTTAGGCGAAGCTGCGTCGGTAACTTCATCATCACCATCAACACGCCGTCGTGCTGACGAAACTCACCCTCGGCCTCAATTGGATCAAAGAGTACAAGGGACGTCACCAAGCTGAACGTGTGCAGATCGCGGAGGTGTCGTGCGTTCGGTACTTGATCGGTTGGATCGCGAAGACGTTCGACTACATCAACCACGTTACTAAATGCTTCCGCTTTTGGTCTACGAGGGTACGTAGACACACTCTCCCCTCTTGTTGCTATGCATCTCCTAGATAGATCTTGCGTGATCGTAGGAAATTTTTGAAATATTGCGTTCCCCAACATTGAGCACCATGTTTAAGTAGAGATTACAGTGGGGGGAAGAGGTGTTACACCACTGCATAGAGGGGGAGAGAGTTGGTGTTGACGGTAGCAAGATTGTTGATGTAGATCGTCGTCCCGATCGTTGCCCCGGCGGCACTCCGGCGCCACCAGAAGCGAGGGGGAGAGAGCCCCCTCCTTCTTCTTCCTTGGCCTCCCTCCTAGATGGGAGGAGGGTTCCCCCTCTGGTCCATGGTATCCATGGCGGCGGAGGGGTGGGAGCCCCTCCGAGATTCGATCTCCCTCTCTGTTCTCTTCTGTTTCGCGTTTCCCACATCTGGCCGAAAACCGTTTCTTATATTCCCGGATATCCGTAACTCTGATTGCGCTGAGATTTTAACACGATTTTTTTCCGGATATAAGCTTCTTTGCGCCCGAAGTAGAGGTCCAACCGACGTATGAGGTGGGCACAACCCACCACCGCGCACCAAGGGCCTCTGGCGCGCCCTGGTGTATTGTGCCCTGTGTGGGCCTTCGTTTGCGGTGATTCCAACTATCAAAAATCACATATATTCCAAAATAATTCTCCGTAAAATTTTATTGCATTTGGACTTCGTTTGATATGGATACTCTGCGATACAAAAAACATGCAGAAAACAGGAACTGGCACTGGGCACTGGATCAATAGGTTAGTCCAATAAATCATATAAAAAGTTGCCAAAAGTATGTGAAAGTGATATAATATTGGCATGAAACAATCAAAAATTATAGATATGACGGAGACGTATCAAGGCCGGCTGCGTCATACTTGCACGAGATGGCCGCCGCATCTTTGCCTTGTCCGCGGCCCGCTCGATGCCATCGCGCTGGTCGCTAGGCTCGACCGCCTCCTTGGCCCAAGTGTCCACCTGGGCGTAGTAGAGGAACATGCACTGGTACAGCGAGGTGCTATACTAACGGTTTTTAACCCCTTTCCGGGACGGTGTTTCGAACCATCGCCAAGTGAGTGACTGCGATAGGGGGTTGATACGTCTCCGTCGTATCTATAATTTTTGATTGTTCCATGCCAATATTCTACAACTTTCATATATTTTTGGCAACTTTTTATACTATTTTTGGGACTAACATATTGATCCAGTGCCCAGTGCCAGTTCCTGTTTGTTGCATGTTTTTTGTTTCGTAGTAAATCAATATCAAACGGAGTCCAAACGGAATAAAAACTGATGGAGATTTTTTTGGAATATATGTGAATTTTGGGAAGTGAAATCAACGCGAGACGATGCCCGAGGGGGCCACGAGGCAGGGGGCGTGCCCCAAGGGGTCAGGCGCGCCCTGGGCCCTCGTGGCCACCCCATAAGGCGGTTGATGCCCTTCTTTCGCCGCAAAAAAAGCTAATATCCGGATAGAGATCGTGTTAAAATTTCAGCCCAATCGGAGTTACGAATCTCCGGGAATATAAGAAACGGTGAAAGGGCAGAATCTGAGAACGCAGAAACAGAGAGAGACGGAGAGACGGGTCCAATCTCGGAGGGGTTCTCGCCCCTCCCATGCCATGGAGACCATGGACTAGAGGGGAAACCCTTCTCCCATCTAGGGAGAAGGTCAAGGAAGAAGAAGGAGGAGGGGGCTCTCTCCCCCTCGCTTCCGGTGGCTCCGGAACGCCGCCGGGGGCCATCATCATCACCGCAATCTTCACCAACACCTCCGCCATCTTCACCAACATATCCATCACCTCCCCCATCTATCTACAGCGGTCCACTCTCCCGCAACCCGTTGTACCCTCTACTTGAACATGGTGCTTTATGCTTCATATTATTATCCAATGATGTGTTGCCATCCTATGATGTCGGGGTAGATTTTTCGTTGTCCTCTCGGTGGTTGATGAATTGCTATGATTGATTTAATTTTCTTGTGGTTATGTGGCTGTCCTTTGCTGCCCATCATATGAGCGCGCGCGTGGATCACACCATAGGGTTAGTTGTATGTTTATAGGACTATGTATTGGAGGGCAAGAGTGACAGAAGCTTCAACCTAGCATAGAAATTGATGCATACGGGATTGAAGGGGGGGAAGAAATATCTTAATGCTATGGTTGGGTTTTACCTTAATGAACGTTAGTAGTTGCAGATGCTTGCTAATAGTTCCAATCATAAGTGCATAGAATTCCAAGTCAGGGATGACATGCTAGCAGTGGCCTCTCCCACATAAAACTTGCTATCGATCTAGTAAAGTAGTCAATTGCTTAGAGACAATTTCGCAACTCCTTCCACCACTTTTCCACACTCGCTATATTTACTTTATTGTTTCTTTATCTAAACAGCCCCTAGATTTTATTTACGCGCTCTTTTTTATCTTGCAAACCTATCCAAAAACACCAACAAAGTACTTCTAGTTTCATACTTGTTTTAGGTAAAGCGAATGTCAAGCGTGCGTAGAGTTGTATCGGTGGTCGATAGAGCTTTAGGGAATATTTGGTCTACCTTTAGCTCCTCGTTGGGTTCGACACTCTTACTTATCGAAAGAGGCTACAGTTGATCCCCTATACTTGTGGGTTATCAAGACTTTTTTCTGGCGCCGTTGCTGGGGAGCAATAGTGTGGGGTGAATATTTTCATGTGTGCTTGTTTGCTTTTATCACTAAATAATTTTTATTTTCTATTATAAGTTGTTCTCTACCTTTAGTTATGGATATGGAACACGAAATACCAAAAAAATAGGTTTACTTGCTACTCATGGAGATGGGGAACCTCCTAAAACCCTTGATGCTCATTATGTGAAAGATATTATGTACTAGTTTGATAATCCTGAGAAAACCCCATTCAATTATATAATGGGAGACACGTTGGATCAACGTGAATACTTTAGGGATTATCGCTTGACTCAAAAAGGGAAACTATTATGGGATCAAATTCATATGTTGCATTGGTATGCTCGGCAACTTTGCTTGAGATATGATTATACTTGTTGCTCTAGGATGAAGGCTCCACATCTTCCCTTTTCATGCAAATTTGATGATGATAAAACTTTGGCTTCTTATGCTAATGGTATATATGATTACTATGATGTGGAACAAATAGAAGAATTCATTGCTTTTATGGGTGCTTATGAAATTGAATCTTTGTTTAAAGAGTTTGAAGATTTTGATGATTCAGTTTATAGACCTGAAAATTTAGCTATCCTTAAATATTGCTATGAGAATTATGAATTCAATTCCAATATTGATGATTTTATTGAGAGAGTCTCCGTTGTCCAAGAAGAGACTAATATTTTGCAGGAGTCTATGGAAGAAGAAATTAATGACATTGTGAGCTCATTAGATGAAAAAGATGAGGAGGAGAGCAAAGAACAAAAGGAGGAAGAGCGGATTGATCACCCGTGCCCACCTTCTAATGAGAGTAACTCTTCAACTCATACATTGTTTAATTTCCATTCGTTCTTACCGATGGATGATTGCTATGATGACTATTATGATCCCGTTGAAATATCCCTTTTTGATGATGCTTGCTATGCTTGTGGCCAAGATGCCAATATGAATTATGCTTATGGAGATGAACTTTCTATAGTTCCTTATGTTAAACATGGAATTGTTGCTATTGCACCCACGCATGATAGTCCTATTATCTTTTTGAATTCTCCCAACTACACTATATCGGAGAAGTTTGCACTTATTAAGGATTATATTGATGGGTTGCATTTTACTATTACATATGATGATTTTGATGAATATAATATGCATGTGCTTGCTGCTCCTATTTGCAATTATTATGAGATAGGAACTATATCTCCACCTCTCTATCTTTCCAATACGATAAAATTGCAAGAACCTATTTATACTATGCATTGGCCTTTACTATGTGTGCATGAATTGTTCTTTCATGACATGCCGATGCATAGGAAGAGAGTTAGACTTTGTCATTACATGATATGTGTTACTTTGTGCTCACTACTTAATTACAAATCATTGTTGATTCAAATTGGCTTTGATATACCTTGGGATCCGGGTGGATCCATTACTTGAGCACTTTATGCCTAGCTTAATGGCTTTAAAGAAAGCGCTGCCAGGGAGACAAATCGGAAGTTTTAGAGAGTCATTTGTTTCTGTTGTGTGCTTTTACAAGGTTTAAAAATAAAAAAATAATGTGCCAAGGTTTTCCTTTAGGATGTTTTAGATTGCTTGTTGGTTTGTACGGTGCAGGACAGAAACTTTGGCTGTAGTACGCGATTTTACATTTTTTTACTGGAATGTCAAACAGTTCTGAAACGTTTTGCACTATCTTGATATACCAATTGTTTATTTTTAATAATTTTGGTAGAATTTTTGGAGTACCAGAGGTATGGTGAATGTTCAGATTACTACAGACGGTCATGTTTAAGACAGATTCTGTTTTTGATGCATAGTTTGCTTGTTTTTTATGAAACTATCAATTTATATCAGTGGATTAAGCCACGGAAAAGTTATATTACAGTAGCTATAATGCAAAAACAAAATATGAATTGGTTTGCAACAGTACTTAAAGCAGTGATTTGCTTTATTATACTAACGGATCTTACCAAGCTTTCTGTTGAGTTTTGTGTGGATGAAGTGTTCGAAGATCGAGGATGTCTCGATGTGAGGAGAAGAAGGAGAGGCAAGAGCTCAAGCTTGGGGATGCCCAAGGCACCCAAGTAAATATTCAAGGAGACTCAAGCGTCTAAGCTTGGGGATGCCCCGGAAGGCATCCCCTCTTTCTTCAACAAGTATCGGTATGTTTTCGGATTCGTTTCGTTCATGCGATATGTGCAATCTTGGAGCGTCTTTTGCAATTAGTTTTCACTTTTCTTTTATGCACCATGCTGGTATGAGATAGTCCTTGGTTGATTTATAGAATGCTCTTCGCACTTCACTTAAATCTTTTGAGTATGGCTTTATAGAATGCTTCATGTGCTTCGCTTATATCATTTGAAGTTTGGATTGCCTGTTTCTCGTCACATAGAAAACCACCATTTGTAGAATGCTCTTTTGCTTCACTTATATTTGTTAGAGCGTGGGCATATCTTTTGTAGAAAGAATTAAACTCTCTTGCTTCACTTATATCTATTTAGAGAGTTGACAGGAATTGGTCATTCACATGGTTAGTCATAAAATCCTACATAAAACTTGTAGATCACTGAATATGATATGTTTGATTCCTTGCAATAGTTTTGCGATATAAAGGTGGTGATATTAGAGTCATGCTAGTTGAGTAATTGTGAAATTGAGAAATACTTGTGTTGAGGTTTGCAAGTCCCGTAGCATGCACGTATGGTGAACCGTTATGTAACGAAGTTGGAGCATGAGGTATTTATTGATTGTATTCCTTATGAGTGGTGGTCGGGAACGAGCGATGGTCTTTTCCTACCAATATATCCCCCTAGGGGCATGCGTAGTAGTACTTTGCTTCGAGGGCTAACAAACTTTTGCAATAAGTACATGAGTTCTTTATGACTAACGTGAGCCCATGGATTATACGCACTCTCACCCTTCCATCATTGCTAGCCTCTTCGGTATCGTGCATTGCCCTTTCTCACCTCAAGAGTTGGTGCAAACTTCGCCGGTGCATCCAAACCCTGTGATAGGATACGCTCTATCACACATAAACCTCCTTATATCTTCCTCAAAACAGCCACCATACCTACCTATTATGGCATTTCCATAGCCATTCCGAGATATATTGCCATGCAACTTCCATCATCATCATATACATGACTTGAGCATAATTGTCATATTGCTTTGCATGATCGTAAGATAGCTAGCATGATGTTTTCATGGCTTGTCCGTTTTTTGATGTCATTGCTACGCTAGATCATTGCACATCCCGATACACCACCGAAGGCATTCATATAGAGTCATATTTTGTTCTAGTATCGAGTTGTAATATTGAGTTGTAAGTAAATAAAAGTGTGATGATCATCATTATTAGAGCATTGCCCCCCCCCCCCCGAAAAAAAGAGGCCAAAGAAGCCTAAATAAAAAAGGGGGCCAAAGAAGCCTGCAAAAAAGGGGCAATGTTACTATCCTTTTACCACACTTGTGCTTCAAAGTAGCACCATGTTCTTCATATAGAGAGTCTCTTGAGTTATCACTTTCATATACTAGTGGGGATTTTCATTATAGAACTTGGCTTGTATATTCCGATGATGGGCTTCCTCAAATGCCCGAGGTCTTCATGAGCAAGCAGGTTGGATGCACACCCACTTAGTTTCCAGTTGGAGCTTTCATACACTTATAGCTCTAGTGCATCCGTTGCATGGTAATCCCTACTCCTCGCATTGACATCAATTGATGGGCATCTCCATAGCCCGTTGATTAGCCGCGTCGACGTGAGACTTTCTTCCTTTTTGTCTTCTCCACACAACCTCCATCATCATATTCTATTCCACCCATAGTGCTATGTCCATGGCTAGCACTCATGTATTGCATGAGGGTTGAAAAGGCTGAAGCGCGTTAAAAAGTATGAACCAATTGCTCGGCTTGTCATCGGGGTTGTGCATGATTTGAATGCTTTGTGTGGTGAAGATGGAGCATAGCCAGACTATATGATTTTGTAGGGATGAGCTTTCTTTGGCTATGTTATTTTCATAAGACATAATTGCTTGGTTAGTATGCCTGAAGTATTATTGTCTTAATGTCAAATGATAGACTATTGCTTTCAATCACTCGTGTCTTAATATTCATGCCATGATTAGATTACATGATCAAGATTATGCTAGGTAGCATTCCACATCAAAAATTATCTTTTTTATCATTTACCTACTCGAGGACGAGCAGGAATTAAGCTTGGGGATGCTGATACGTCTCCGTCGTATCTATAATTTTTGATTGTTCCATGCCAATATTCTACAACTTCCATATACTTTTGGCAACTTTTTATACTATTTTTGGGACTAACATATTGATCTAGTGCCCAGTACCAGTTCCTGTTTGTTGCATGTTTTTTGTTTCATAGTAAATCCATATCAAACGGAGTCCAAACGGGATAAAAACTGACGAAGATTTTTTGTTGGAATATATGTGAATTTTGGGAAGTGAAATCAACGCGAGATGATGCCCGAGGGGGGCACGAGGCAGGGGGCGTGCCCCAGGGGGTCAGGCGCGCCCTGGGCCCTTGTGGCCACCCCGTAAGGCGGTTGATGCCCTTCTTTCGTTGCAAGAAAGCTAATGTCCAGATAGAGATCGTGTTAAAATTTCAGCCCAATCGGAGTTATGGATCTCCGGGAATATAAGAAACGGTGAAAGGGCAGAATCTGAGAACGCAGAAACAGAGAGAGACAGAGAGACAGATCCAATCTCGGAGGGGCTCTCGCCCCTCCCACGCCATGGAGACCATGGACCAGAGGTGAAACCCTTCTCCCATCTAGGGAGAAGGTCAAGGAAGAAGAAGAAGGAGGGGGGCTCTCTCCCCCTCGCTTCCGGTCGCGTCGGAACGCCGCCGGGGGCCATCATCATCACTGCAATCTTCACCAACACCTCCGCCATCTTCACCAACATCTCCATCACCTTCCCCCATCTATCTATAGTGGTCCACTCTCCCGCAACCCGTTCTACCCTCTACTTGAACATGGTGCTTTATGCTTCATATTATTATCCAATGATGTGTTGCCATCCTATGATGTCTGAGTAGATTTTCGTTGTCCTGTCGGTGGTTGATGAATTGCTATGATTGATTTAATTTACTTGTGGTTATGTTGTTGTCCTTTGGTGCCCATCATATGAGCGTGCGCGTGGATCACACCATAGGGTTAGTTGTATGTTGATAGGACTATGTATTGGAGGGCAAGAGTGATAGAAGCTTCAACCTAGCATAGAAATTGATGCATACGGGATTGAAGGGGGACCAATATATCTTAATGCTATGGTTGGGTTTTACCTTAATGAACGTTAGTAGTTGCGGAAGCTTGCTAATAGTTCCAATTATAAGTGCATAGAATTCCAAGTCAGGGATGGCATGCTAGCAGTGGCCTCTCCCACATAAAACTTGCTAACGGTCTAGTAAAGTAGCCAATTTCTTAGGGACAATTTCGCAACTCCTACCACCACTTTTCCGCACTCGCTATATTTACTTTATTGTTTCCTTATCTAAACAGCCCCTAGATTTTATTTACGTGCTCTTTATTATCGTGCAAACCTATCCAAAAACACCTACAAAGTACTTCTAGTTTCATACTTGTTTTAGATAAAGCGAACGTCAAGCGTGCGTAGAGTTGTATCGGTGGTCGATAGAACTTGAGGGAATATTTGTTTTACCTTTAGCTCCTCGTTGGATTCGACACTCTTAATTATGGAAAGAGGCTACAATTGATCCCCTATACTTGTGGGTTATAAGGGGTCCTTATGTAACGCCCACGATGCGGCTATATCTCCCACGTGTCGAAGCACGACTTAGAGGCATAACCGCATTGTAAGAAATGTCGCAAGAGGGGTAACCTTTACACATCCCATGTACTGAATAAGAAAAGAGGTACATAGTTGGCTTACAATCGCCATGTCACACAATAGCATAAAATATATCATTACAATCATCCCGATACAATCAAGGTCTGACTATGGAACCAAAATAAAGACAACCCCAAATGCATAATGACCCCGATCGCCCCAACTGGGCTCCACTACTGATCGTCTGGAAAAGAAATGTAGTATCGTCCTGAGTCCTCATCGAACTCCCACTTGAGCTCAGTCGTATCTCCTGGAACAGTATCATCGGTCCCTGCATCTGGTTTTTGAAGTAATCTGTGAGTCACGGGTACTCAGCAATCTCACACCCTCGCGATCAAGACTATTTAAGCTTATAGGTAGGGAAAATGTATGAAGTGGAGCTGCAGCAAGCACTAGCATATATGGTGGCTAACATACGTAAATGAGAGCGAGAAGAGAAGGCAAGGCACGGTTGAGAAACTATGATCAAGAAGTGATCCTAGAACAACCTACGTTCAAGCATAACACAAGACCGTGTTCTCTTCCCGGACTCTGCCGAAAAGAGACCATCATGGCTACACACGCTGTTGACCCATTTTAATTAAGTTAAGTTTCAGGTTTTCTACAACCGGACATTAACAAATTCCCATCTGCCCATAACCGCGGGCACGGCTCCTGAAAGTTCAAATCCCTGCAGGGGTGTCCCAACTTAGCCCATCACAAGCTCTCACGGTCAACGAAGGATATTCCTTCTCCCAGGACGGCCCGATCAGACTCGGAATCCCGGTTACAAGACATCTCGACAAAGGTAAAACTAAACCAGCAAAGCCACCCGAATGTGCCGACAAATCCCGATAGGAGCTACACATATCTCGTTCTCAGGGCACACCAGATTGTCCAAACTTCCGGTAGGCCAGCCCAGAGTTGCCCCTGGTGGCCACCGGCGGCTGACAAGTTGGACCAACACTCATAGTAGCACTGGCCCGGGGGTTTAAAATAAGATGACCCTTGAGTCCACGGAACCCAAGGGAAAAGAGGCTAGGTGGCAAATGGTAAAACCAAGGTTGGGCCTTGCTGGAGGAGTTTTATTCAAGGCGAACTGTCAAGGGGTTCCCATTATAAGCCAACCGTGTAAGGAACGCAAAATCAAGGAACATAACACCGGTATGACGGAAACTAGGGCGGAAAGAGTGGAACAAAACACCAGGCATAAGGCCGAGCCTTCCACCCTTTACCAAGTATATAGATGCATTAAAATAGACAAGATATAATAGTGATATCCCAACAATAAACATGTTCCAACAAGGAACAAACTCCAATCTTCACCTGCAACTAGCAACGCTATAAGAGGGGCTGAGCAAAGCGGTAACTTAGCCAAACAACGGTTTTCTAGGACAAGGTGGGTTAGAGGTTTGGCATGGAAATATGGGAGGCATGATAAAGCATGTGGTAGGTATCGTAGCATAGGCATAGCAAAAGAGCGAGCATCTAGCAAGCAAAGATAGAAGTGATTTCGAGGGTATGGTCATCTTGCCTGCAAAGTTCTCCAAGTTGATGTTAGCTTGATCCTCGTAAGCGTACTCAACGGGTTCCTCGATCACGTACTCATCTTCCGGCTCTACCCAAAGCAAGAAAACAAGCAAAGGGAGACACAATCAACCACGGTGCAATGCGCAAGCAACATGATGCAAAACATGGCATGATATGCGGGATGTGATATGCAATGCATATTCATGCTTCGGAAAGGAAAGATTGAACCTGGCCTCAACTTGGAAAACCAAGAGTGCCACTGGAAAGGGGGGTTGATTTTGGTCGAAATCGATATAAAGATCACCGGAATCAGATGCACGGTTTGCAAATGGCAAGCAAAACAATAATGGCACAAAGCTACGATTAACAACACGAGGCCATCTAAATGCATCAAGAACAACAAGCTACTGCACTCTAACATAACAACAAAGTACATGGAAGTGATCCACTCAAGATGCTTGACAAAAGATGTACACTGAGCTGTGGCTAAATCACACAATAGCAGGTTCAAACAAGCATGGAAAAAGTGCAAAAGATACCAGGTTCACAGACTTAGTGAAAATAACATGTCAGGATTTAACATCAGGAAGCAATGTTTAGAGCAAGATAACAACATGCTACAGGAACATATCATGGCAAAGCAAGGCATGACATGAAACTACACAAAGCATACAACAAAAGTCCCTTACTGACCATAAGCCAAAAGGGATCATAAAATGCAATGGCAACCATGTGAACGTAGCAAGCTTCGTTAACAGATTCAGACTTAGCAGAAAACTGGAACATGGCAAAACAGATTTGCGTAGGCATGTTTACGAGCTCGATGCACTCACCAGAAGGCATTGCATGACAAACTAAACATACCCAGCAAGTAGACATGATAAATAAGCTAACCATGGCAAGAACACTCTCATAGCATGCATGGATAAACTATAACAACCTCGGCAAAATCGCTTAACACGTAAACAATCTTCCAGGAACGTTTTATAGCAAAAGTAGAGCAAGATTGAATCATGCTAGGGTGCTCCATAATTGCAAACAAAGACATGGATGGATAGAGCATAACAATATCTCAAAATCACCCTTACTGAACATGCTCAAAAGAGGCATGGATCACTTTGTAGCAACATAAATACATGGCATAAAAATATTATCAGGGCAATGACAGAAGAATTCTAACTCCCTGAAATCAGCAACATTACGAGAGCTACTTTGCATGCTTGTGCTAGTCACCACAATGATCACAAAAATACATGGCATACACCCCTGTAAAGATGGCATGGCATACCTCAAAACACATGTAGGGCTCAAGTTCATAGGAGGCACACATTAAACATGGCAAAAATGACAAATGTCCAATCTCTGCTAAGAAACTGAAACTAACATTACATAGCACTCTTGCAACAGCATTTAGGGCATCAAGATGAACTCAAATGAACATGGTGCAATGGAATGAAATGAAGTACACATCGAGACAAATAATTTGATATGCTACACGCCCAAAACGGAGCCACGGGTGCAAAGTTATGATGCGATGAAGTATGCTAAAAATTACTGGGACTTAGAGAAAAAACGAGGTCAACCTCCCAGATCTGGATCTAGGGTTCGTGCACGCGGATCGAAGTTCGCCGGGGAGTCGCCGGAAAAGACGCCGGCGTCGAGGAGGAGGCCGGCCGGGGCTTGGGGTCGCCGGAGAAGCGGGATCCGCTCCGGGAGCTCGTCGGGGCGGCGATGGACAGCGAGGAGGCGCGCGCGGGCGCTGGACAGTGCGGTGGCGCGGCGGTCGGCGACGATGGCGAGGCGGCAGCCGAGCGGCGCGGTGGCGAGGGCGGAGCGGGGCGGCGCGGGCGGGCTCGGGGAGGGCCTGCCCTGGGCCCGGACAGGCCGGCAATGTGGGGCGCGCGGTGGACGAGTGGAGAGGCGACACGTGGCAGCGGTGGGATTCTGTCCGGCGGCGGGCGGACGCGTCCGGACGCGCGGAGGGGAGAGGGAGCTAGGGTTATGGTAGAATGGATCCCGGATTTTTGGTGGAGGTGCCTATTTATACATAGAAGGAGCTAGGAGGCTCCAAATTGAGCACGGTTTGCGGCCACGCGATCGTGATCGAACGACTGAGATGATGGAGGGGGTTTAGCTGGGTTTTGGGCCACTTTGGGGAGGTGTTGGGCTGCAACACACACGAGGCCTTTACGGTTCCTCGGTTAACCGTTGGAGTATCAAACGAAGTCCAAATGGCACGAAACTTGACAGGCGGTCTACTGGTAGTAAACCAAGGCCGCTTGGCAAGTCTCGGTTCAATCCGAGAATGTTTAACACCCGCACACAAAAAGAGGTAAAAGGGGACACCGGAGGACATAGGAGCGCCGGAATGCAAAACGGACAACGGGGAAAATGCTCGGATGCATGAGACGAACACGTATGCAAATGTGATGCACATGATGACATGATATGAGATGCATGACAAAGACAAAAGCAACACGGAGACAAAACCCAACAACGAGGAATATCATAACTTAGTGCCGAAATTGGCAAGAGTTGGAATACAAATATGGCAGGTTACATATGGGGCGTTACAACACTCCACCACTACGAAAGGATCTCGTCCTGAGATCTAGGACTGGAAAAACTCCGGATATTCAGAACAGAGGTGGTCCTCGCGTTCCCAGGTGGCTTCACGGTCGGAATGATGTGACCACTTCACTTTCAAGAATTTGATAGACTTGTTGCAAGTCTTACGCTCAGTTTCTTCAAGAATAGCAACGGGATGCTCATGATAAGACAGGTCTTCTTGGAGATCAATCTCTTCAAAGTTGATGGTGCGGTCAGGAGTCTTGAAACACTTGCGAAGCTGAGACACGTGAAACACGTCGTGCATGTTTGCAAAGTTTGATGGAAGCTCAAGTTGATAGGCGAGATCGCCTCTTTTGCCAATGATCTTGAAAGGACCCACGTATCTAGGGGCAAGCTTCCCTTTGATACCGAAGCGACGAGTATCTTTCATTGGAGAGACGCGAAGGTAGACATGGTCTCCGATCTCGAAAGCCAAGTCACGATACTTGCTGTCATAATAACTCTTCTAGCGCGATTGCGTGGCTTTGAGATTTTCACGAATGACTTTGCACATTTCTTCAGCCTCTGTGATCAAGTCATTGCCAAGAAGTTGGCGTTCACCAGTCTCTGACCAGTTAAGAGGAGTACGGCACTTTCTGCCATAGAGAATCTCGAATGGGGCCTTACCCGAACTTGCTTGGAAGTTGTTGTTGTAGGAGAACTCGGCATATGGAAGACAATCTTCCCACTTCATACCGAAAGAAATGACACATGCCCTGAGCATATCTTCAAGAATTTGATTGACTCGCTCGACTTGGCCACTAGTTTGAGGATGAAAAGCTGTGCTGAAACGAATGTTGGTGCCCATGGCCTTCTGAAAAGAATCCTAGAACTTAGAAGTGAAGATGCTTCCATGATCTGAAGATATCAACTGTGGAATGCCATGCAGAGAGACAATCCTGGAGGTATATAGCTCTGCCAACTGAGCTGTTGTGATAGATTCTTTGATAGGAAGAAAATGAGCCACTTTGGTGAGCTTGTCGATGACAACGAAGATAGCATCATTGCCACGCTTGGACTTGGGAAATCCAGTCACGAAGTCCATCTCAATATGGTCAAACTTCCATTCTGGAATGGCAAGAGGTTGGAGGAGACCAACTGGTTGTTGGTGTTCTGCTTTCACTCTTCTGCAGATATCACATTCATTCACGAACTGAGCAATCTCGCACTTCATTCGAGTCCACCAATACGACTGCTTGAGGTCTTGGTACATCTTTGTACTTCCAGGGTGAATAGAGAGGAGTGAATTGTGAGCTTCATTCATAATGACTTTACAAAGGTCACCCTTAGGCACCACAATGTGATCCTCGAAGAATAGAGTATCCTTGTCATCAAGGCGATAGCACTTGTACTTGGGTTGACTCTTGGCAATCCCAATCTTCACCTTCTTCACCATAGCATCAAGAAGTTGAGCCTCGCGAATCTGATCTTCCAAAGTAGGAGAGACTTGGAGGTTGGCAAGGAATCCTTGAGGAATAACTTGGAGATTAAGTTTGCGGAAAGCTTCACAAAGCTCTGGTTGGTAGGGCTTGAGAATCAAACTATTGTAGTAAGCCTTCTTGCTCAATGCGTCAGCAATGATACTGGCCTTGCCTTGAGTATATTCAATACTCAGATTATACTCTTGAATCATTTTGACCCAACGAGTCTGCCTGAGGTTGAGGTTGGGCTGAGTGAAGATGTACTTGAGACTCTTATGATCAGTGAAGATGTCCACTTTCCTTCCCAACAAGAGGTGTCTGATAACCCACAAGTATAGGGGATCGCAACAGTTTTTGATAAGTAAGAGTGTCGAACCCAACGAGGAGCTAAAGGTAGAACAAATATTCCCTCAAGTTCTATCGACCATCGATACAACTCTACGCACGCTTGACGTTCGCTTTACCTAGAACAAGTATGAAACTAGAAGTACTTCGTAGGTGTTGTTGGATAGGCTTGCAAGATAATAAAGAGTGCATAAATAAAAAGTAGGGGCTGTTTAGATAAAGAAACAATAAAGTAAATACAGCGAGTGTGGAAAAGTGATGGTGGGAGTATCGATATTGCCCCTAAGCAATTGACTACTTTACTAGACCGATAGCAAGTATTATGTGGGAGAGGCCACTGCTAGCATGTCATCCCTTCTTGGAATTCTATGCACTTATGATTGGAACTATTAGCAAGCATCCGCAACTACTAATGTTCATTAAAGTAAAACCCAACCATAGCATTAAGATATATTGGTCCCCCTTCAATCCCGTATGCATCAATTTCTATGCTAGGTTGAAGCTTCTGTCACTCTTGCCCTCCAATACATAGTCCTATCAACATACAACTAAACCTAGGGTGTGATCCACGCGCGCAATCATATGATGGGCACCAAAGGACAGCAACATAACCACAAGCAAATTAAATCAATCATAGCAATTCATCAACCACCGATAGGACAACGAAAATCTACTCAGACATCATAGGATGGCAACACATCATTGGATAATAATATGAAGCATAAAGCACCATGTTCAAGTAGAGGGTACAGCGGGTTGCGGGAGAGTGGACCGCTGTAGATAGAGGGGGGAAGGTGATGGAGATGTTGGTGAAGATGGCGGAGGTGTTGGTGTAGATCACGGTGATGATGATGGCCCCCGGTGGCACTCCGGTGCCACCGGAAGCAAGGGGGAGAGAGCCCCCCTCCTTCTTCTTATTCCTTGACCTCCTCCCTAGATGGGAGAAGGGTTTCCCCTCTGGTCCATGGCCTCCATGGCACGGGAGGGGCGAGAGCCCCTCCAAGATTGGATATGTCTCTCAGTCTCTCTCTGTTTCTGCGCTCTCAGATTCTTCCCTTTCACCGTTTCTCATATTCCCGAAGATCCGTAACTCCGATTGGGCTGAAATTTTGACACGATATCTATCCGGATATTAGCTTTCTTGCGACGAAAGAAGGGCATCAACCGCCTTACGGGGTGGCCACGAGGGTCAGGGGCGCGCCTGCCTCCCCAGGGCACGCCCCCCTACCTCGTGGGCCCCTCGAGCATCGTCTCGCGTGGATTCTTCTTCCCAAAAATCATATATATTCCAAAAAAATCTCCGTCAGTTTTTATTCCGTTTGGACTCCGTTTAATATGGATATTCTGCGAAACAAAAAACATGCAACAAACAGGAACTGGCATTGGGCACTGGATCAATATGTTAGTCCCAAAAATAGTATAAAAAGTTGCCAAAAGTATATGAAAATTGAAGAATATTGGCATGGAACAATCAAAAATTATAGATGCGACGGAGACGTATCAGTGTCTCCATGTTAAAAGAGCATGGACAACTGCCGCCAACTCGAGGTCATAAGTGGGGTAGTTCTTTTCGTTGGGCTTCAACTGGCGAGAGGTATAGGCCAAAACTTTCTTCTCTTGCATCAACACTGCACCGAGACCTTGAAGGGAAGCATCACAGAAAACCTCAAACGGTATGGATTCATCACAAGGAGTCAGAACTAGAGCTGTGACTAACTTCTCTTTGAGGGTGTTGAAAGCGATGTCACATTCAGGCGACCAGACATACTTCACATGCTTCTGGAGAAGGTTGGAAAGAGGCTTCGCGATCTTAGAGAAATTCTCAATGAACCTTCGACAAATCTTGCGAGCCCAAGGAAGCTACGGAGTTGCTTCACATTCTAAGGTGGTTCCCAATTCACAATTGCAGACACCTTCTCAGGATTCACGGCTATGCCCTTGGCGGAGATGATATGCCCAAGGTAGAGAACCTCATCGAGCCAAAACTCGCACTTTGAAAACTTTACATAGAACTGATGTTCTCTGAGTTTGTCCAGCACCAATCTCAAGTGCTTGGCATGATCCTCCTTGTTCTTGGAAAAGACCAGAATGTGTAGGCATTAAAGATGAAGTTCATCATGCGAGAGAATGTTGGAGGAACATTGACAAGGCCGAAAGACATGACAGTGTATTCATATGAACCATAGCTTGTTCTGAATGCTGTCTTGGGGATATCTTCTTCACGAATGTGAATCTGATGATAGCCCATATGGACGTCAAGCTTGGAGAATACTTGAGCACCTTTGAGTTGTTCGAAAAGCTCATTGATGTTGGGAAGTGGGTACTTGTTCTTTATGGTCTTCTTGTTCAATGGATGGTAGTCGACACAAAGTCGGTCCATTCCATCCTTCTTCTTGACAAAAAGAACACCACGACCCCATGGAGAAGAACTTGGTCGGATGAGACCCATACGCTCTTGAATATCGAGTTGTTTCTTCAGCTCCTTCAACTCTCCAGGTCCAAGCTTGTAAGGAAGTTTGCAAATAGGTTCCATGCCAGGCTCAAGATCGATGACGAATTCAACTGACCGGTGAGGAGGCATTCCTGGAAGCTCTTCTGGAAAGACGTGTTGATATTTGCAAACGACTGGAATCTGAGAGATGGCATCCAACTCGCCCTTCTCATTGAGAGAAAACAGTCGAATGGTATCATCACGAGCGGCAAAGACAATCACATCCTCAGACGAATGTGTTAATTGAATCTGCCTGGCAGCACAATCAAGCTGAGCCTTGTGCTTAGAAAGCCAGTCCATTCCGAGAATAAGATCAATATCCGAGTTACCAAGAACCACCAGAGAGGACAGAAACTTATAGTCGCCCAACGTGATAGTAACATCCGGGACGCAATTGTTAGATGTCATTTGCTTGCCCGGGGACACAATCTTCAACGGGAAAGGAATCTTTTCGGTCACAAATTCATGCTTGGCAACAAAAGGTCTTGAAATGAAAGAAAGCGATGCACCAGTGTCAAAAAGAACTTTTGCAGGAATATTGTTAACATGAATGTTACCCATGATCACATCTGACGAGTCCTCTGCCTGAGCTGCGTTCATCATGTTGACCTTTGCAAACTTGGGATTATGCTTGACCACTGCGGTGCTGGCAGATCTCATAGGAGGAGGAGGAAGACGCCTCTGGTTGAAGCATTTGTTTGCAAAGTTGGTATAGTGACCCTTCTGCTGACACTTGTTGCACGTGACCTCTGAAAGCGGACGGTGATACGGAGCACTTGATCTTGGAGCATGAGACGAAGTCTTGTTCTGAAAGCCTGGGTTGGGTGGGTGGGAAGATCCATTGCCACCTTTGCTCTTATGCTGATAAGGCTGACAGAACGGAGGAGGAGGAGGCAACCAATACTTTTGCTGCTTAGTTGTCACTTGAGTTGAGGAAGAAGGAGTTGCATCCCTGACTCGCTTCTTGGAAGCATCGCACTTGAGCTGAGCAGTCTCTTGCTTCAGTGCCATGTTGTAAAACTCATCGTACTTCTTCGGCTCAAAAAGCACAAGGGCTAGTTGCAGATCTTCTCTGAGGCCACCTCTGAACTGATAAATCATGCTCTTCTCGTCAGGGACATCTTGCTTAGCGAAATGAGCGAGCTTCTGGAACATGATGTTATACTGGTAAACAGACAAGCTGTCTTGCTTTAGATTGCGGAACTCCTCACGTTTGCTCTCAACAACAGAATGTGGTGAGCTTTGAAGTCTTGGCGGAATTCATCCCAGGTAATCACACGACCTCCTCTGGAATCTTTGTATTGATGATACCACTCTGCAGCTTGGTCTTTGAGTTGGAACGAAGCAAACTTGACAAAGTCCTCAGGCCTGACGTTGCTGCACTCGAAATGCTTGCAGATATCCACGAGCCAATCATCAGCGTTTGTTGCCTCGACACAGTTACTGAAGGTCTTTGGCTGGTTTGCGAGGAACTGGTTGAGTGTAGCAAACTGATTCTAATTGTTGCCATGGCCTTGATTTCCTTGGTTGCGCTCTTGCAAGAGTTGCATGATCAGCTGCGTGTTGGCGTTGGTAGTAGCCATCACAGCTTGCCATGCCTCCGGAGGTGGAGGTGGTGGCGGCGGTTCCGGATTTTGACGCGTTGGAGGAGCCATCCTGAAGAGGGTGACATCCGTTAGCATCTTGACAGACATATATTCAAGCTGAATCAAATGGATCGAAATTGCAACATATAGTCTCAACATTTCGAACAAGAATGAACGAATGCAATACAAATTAAATGGTCACACTTTCATAAATTGAGAAGCCACTTAGATAGAGGTAGATGAATAAAGCAACAAGGTACGGACATGAACAAATACTTGGTAAGGATTACCCAATCACAAACCAAATATCTGCGGAAGAAATACTAGAGCTACATGAAATATTTGGTTTGTGATTGGGTAATCCTTACCAAGTATTTGTTCATGTCCGTACCTTGTTGCTTTATTCATCTACCTCTATCTAAGTGGCTTCTCAATTTATGGAAGTGTGACCATTTAATTTGGATTGCATTCGTTCATTCTTGTTCGAAATGTTGAGACTATATGTTGCAATTTCGATCCATTTGATTCAGCTTGAATATATGTCTATCAAGATGCTAACGGATGTCACCCTCTTCAGGATGGCTCCTCCAACGCGTCAAAATCTGGAACCGCCGCCACCACCTCCACCTCCGGAGGCATGGCAAGCTGTGATGGCTACTACCAACGCCAACACGCAGCTGATCATGCAACTCTTGCAAGAGCGCAACCAAGGAAATCAAGGCCATGGCAACAATCAGAATCAGTTTGCTACACTCAACCAGTTCCTCGCAAACTAGCCAAAGACCTTCAGTAACTGTGTCGAGGCAACAGACGCTGATGATTGGCTCGTGGATATCTGCAAGCATTTCGAGTGCAGCAACGTCAGGCCTGAGGACTTTGTCAAGTTTGCTTCATTCCAACTCAAAGATCAAGCTGCAGAGTGGTATCATCAATACAAAGATTCCAGAGGAGGTCGTGTGATTACCTGGGATGAATTCCGCCAAGACTTCAAAGCTCACCACATTCTGTTGTTGAGAGCAAACGTGAGGAGTTCCGCAATCTGAAGCAAGACAGCTTGTCTGTTTACCAGTATAACATCATGTTCCAGAAGCTCGCTCATTTCGCTAAGCAAGATGTCCCTGACGAGAAGAGCATGATTTATCAGTTCAGAGGTGGCCTCAGAGAAGATCTGCAACTAGCCCTTGTGCTTTTTGAGCCGAAGAAGTACGATGAGTTTTACAACATGGCACTGAAGCAAGAGACTGCTCAGCTCAAGTGCGATGCTTCCAATAAGCGAGTCAGGGATGCAACTCCTTCCTCAACTCAAGTGACAACTAAGCAGCAAAAGTATTGGTTGCCTCCTCCTCCTCCGTTCTGTCAGCCTTATCAGCATAAGAGTAAAGGTGGCAATGGATCTTCCTACCCACCCAACCCAGGCTTTCAGAACAAGACTTCGTCTCATGCTCCAAGATCAAGTGCTCCGTATCACCGTCCGCTTTCAGAGGTCACGTGCAACAAGTGTCAGCAGAAGGGTCACTATACCAACTTTGCAAACAAATGCTTCAACCAGAGGCGTCTTCCTCCTCCTCCTATGAGATCTGCCAGCACCGCAGTGGTCAAGCATAATCCCAAGTTTGCAAAGGTCAACATGATGAACGCAGCTCAGGCAGAGGACTCGTCAGATGTGATCATGGGTAACATTCATGTTAACAATGTTCCTGCAAAAGTTCTTTTTGACACTGGTGCATCGCTTTCTTTCATTTCAAGACCTTTTGTTGCCAAGCATGAATTTGTGACCGAAAAGATTCCTTTCCCGTTGAAGATTGTGTCCCCGGGCAAGCAAATGACATCTAACAATTGCGTCCCGGATGTTACTATCACGTTGGGCGACTATAAGTTTCTGTCCTCTCCGGTGGTTCTTGGTAACTCAGATATTGATCTTATTCTCGGAATGGACTGGCTTTCTAAGCACAAGGCTCAGCTTGATTGTGCTGCCAGGCAGATTCAATTAACACATTCGTCTGAGGATGTGATTGTCTTTGCCGCTCGTGATGATACCATTCGACTGTTTTCTCTCAATGAGAAGGGCGAGTTGGATGCCATCTCTCAGATTCCAGTCGTTTGCAAATATCAACACGTCTTTCCAGAAGAGCTTCCAGGAATGCCTCCTCACCGGCCAGTTGAATTCGTCATCGATCTTGAGCCTGGCACGGAACCTATTTGCAAACTTCCTTACAAGCTTGGACCTGAAGAGTTGAAGGAGCTGTAGAAACAACTCGATATTCAAGAGCGTATGGGTCTCATCCGACCAAGTTCTTCTCCATGGGGTCGTGGTGTTCTTTTTGTCAAGAAGAAGGATGGAACGGACCGACTTTGTGTCGACTACCATCCATTGAACAAGAAGACCATAAAGAACAAGTACCCACTTCCCAACATCAATGAGCTTTTCGAACAACTCAAAGGTGCTCAAGTATTCTCCAAGCTTGACCTCCATATGGGCTATCATCAGATTCACATTCGTGAAGAAGATATCCCCAAGACAGCATTCAGAACAAGCTATGGTTCATATGAATACACTGTCATGTCTTTCGGCCTTGTCAATGTTCCTCCAACATTCTCTCGCATGATGAACTTCATCTTCAATGCCTACACAAATGCCGCCGACAAATCCCGATAGGAGCTACACATATCTCGTTCTCAGGGCACACCGGATTGTCCAAACTTCCGGTAGGCCAACCCAGAGTTGCCCCTGGTGGCCACCGGCGGCTGACAAGTTGGACCAACACTCATAGTAGCACTGGCCCGGGGGTTTAAAATAAGATGACCCTTGAGTCCACGGAACCCAAGGGAAAAGAGGCTAGGTGGCAAATGGTAAAACCAAGGTTGGGCCTTGCTGGAGGAGTTTTATTCAAGGCGAACTGTCAAGGGGTTCCAATTATAAGCCAACCGTGTAAGGAACGTAAAATCAAGGAACATAACACCGGTATGACGGAAACTAGGGCGGCAAGAGTGGAACAAAACACCAGGCATAAGGCCGAGCCTTCCACCCTTTACCAAGTATATAGATGCATTAAAATAGACAAGATATAATAGTGATATCCCAACAATAAACATGTTCCAACAAGGAACAAACTCCAATCTTCACCTGCAACTAGCAACGCTATAAGAGGGGCTGAGCAAAGCGGTAACTTAGCCAAACAACGGTTTGCTAGGACAAGGTGGGTTAGAGGTTTGACATGGCAATATGGGGGGCATGATAAAGCGTGTGGTAGGTATCGTAGCATAGGCATAGCAAAAGAGCGAGCATCTAGCAAGCAAAGATAGAAGTGATTTCGAGGGTATGGTCATCTTGCGTGCAAAGTTCTCCAAGTTGACATTAGCTTGATCCTCGTAAGCGTACTCAACGGGTTCCTCGATCATGTACTCGTCTCCTGGCTCTACCCAAAGCAAGAACACAAGCAAAGGGAGACACAATCAACCACGGTGCAATGCGCAAGCAACATGATGCAAAACATGGCATGATATGCGGGATGTGATATGCAATGCATATGTATGCTTCGGAAAGGAAATATTGAACCTGGCCTCAACTTGGAAAACCAAGAGTGCCACTGGAAAGGGGAGTTGCTTTCGGTCGAAATCGATATAAAGATCACCGGAATCGGATGCACGGTTTGCAAATGGCAAGCAAAACAATAATGGCGCAAAGCTGCGATTAACAGCACGAGGCCATCTAAATGCATCAAGAACAACAAGCTACTGCACTCTAACATAACAACAAAGGACATGGCAGTGATCCACTCAATATTCTTAACAAAAGATGAACACTGAGCTACGGCTAAATCACACAATAGCAGGTTCAAACAAGCATGGCAAAAGTGCAAAAGATACCAGGTTCACAGACTTAGTGAAAATAACATGTCAGGATTTAACATCAGGAAGCAATGTTTAGAGTAAGATAACTACATGCTATAGGAACATATCATGACAAATCAAGGCATGGCATGAAACTACACAAAGCATACAACAAAAGTCCCTAACTGACCATCAGCCAAAAGGGATCAGAAAATACAATGGCAACCATGTGAACATAGCAAGCTTCGTTAACAGATTCAGACTTAGCAGAAAACTGGAACATGGCAAAACAGATTTACGTAGGCATGTTTACGAGCTCGATGCACTCACCACAAGGCATTACATGACAAACTAAACATACACCCAGCAAGTAGACATGATAAATAAGCTAACCATGGCAAGAACACTCTCATAGCATGCATGGATAAACTATAACAACCTCGGCAAAATCGCTTAACACGTAAACAATCTGCCAGGAACATTTTACAGCAAAAGTAGAGCAAGATTGAGTCATGCTAGGGTGCTCCATAATTGCAAACAAAGACATGGATGGATAGAGCATAACAATATCTCAAAATCACCCTTACTGAACATGCTCAAAAGAGGCGTGGATCATTCTGTAGCAACATGAATACATGGCATAAAAATATTATCACGGCAATGACTTAGAAGAATTCTAAGTCCCTGAAATCAGCAACATTATGAGAGCTACTTTGCATGCTTGTGCTAGTCACCACAATGATCACAAAAATACATGGCATACACCCCTGTAAAGATGGCGTGGCATACATCAAAACACATGTAGGTCTCAAGTTCATAGGAGGCACACATTAAACATGGCAAAAATGACAAATGTCCAATCTCTGCTAAGAAATTGAAACTAACATTACATAGCACTCTTGCAACAGCATTTAGGGCATCAAGATGAACTCAAATGAACATGGTGCAATGGAATGAAATGAAGTACACATCGAGACAAACAATTTGATAGGCTACATGCCCAAAACGGAGCCACGGGTGTAAAGTTATGATGCGATGAAGTATGCTAAAAATTACTGGGACTTAGGGAAAAAACGAGGTCAACCTCCCAGATCTGGATCTAGGGTTCGTGCACGTAGATCGAAGTTCGCCGGGGAGTCGCCGGAGAAGACGCCGGTGTCAAGGAGGAGGCCGGCCGGGGCTTGGGGGTCGCCGGAGAAGCGGGATCCGCTCCGGGAGCTCGTCGGGGCGGCGATGGACGGCAGGGAGGCGCGCGCGGGCGCGAGACAGCGCGGTGGCGCGGCGGTCGGCGACGATGGCGAGGCGGCGGCCGAGCGGCGCGGCGGCGAAGGTGGAGCGGGGCGGCGCGGGCGGGCTCGGGAAGGGCCTGCCCTGGGCCCGGACGGGTCGGCGATGGGGGGTGCATGGTTGACGAGTGGGGTGGCGACATGTGGCGGCGGCAGGATTCTGTCCGGCGCGTCCGGCCACGCGGAGGAGAGAGGGAGCTAGGGTTAGGGTAGAATGGATCCGGGATTTTTGGTGGAGGTGCCTATTTATACATAGAAGGAGCTAGGAGGCTCCAAATTGGGCATGGTTTGCGGCCACGCGATCGTGATCGAACGACTGAGATGATGGAGGGGGTTTAGCTGGGTTTTGGGACACTTTGGGGAGGTGTTGGGCTGCAACACACACGAGGCCTTTACGGTTCCTCGATTAACCGTTGGAGTATCAAACGAAGTCCAAATGGCACGAAACTTGACAGGCGGTCTACTGGTAGTAAACCAAGGCCGCTTGGCAAGTCTCGGTCCAATCCGAGAACGTTTAACACCCACACACGAAAAGAGGTAAAAGGGGACGCCAGAGGACATAGGAGTGCCGGAATGCAAAATGGACAACGGGGAAAATGCTCGGATGCATGAGACGAACACATATGCAAATGCGATGCACATGATGACATGATATGAGATGCATGACAAAGACAAAAGCAACACGGAGATAAAACCCAATAACGAGGAATATCAGAACTTAGTGCCGAAATTGGCAAGAGTTGGAATACAAATATGGCAGGTTACATATGGGGCGTTACACCTTCCCACACGACCCAGAAACCGTCGAGGATAGGCCCTCCTGGCACACACGCTTAGCAAAATGATATCGTGTGCAACGGGCGAGCGATCAAATACAGTTATATGTATAGTTGTGCTAAAAAAATAAAACTATACAGGCCAAATCATTTTCGGTCGTAAGTACGTTCCCGCGGCGCGCCATCGATCATGTTGTGTGGCGAGCTGCAGCCTCTCGATGCTGACATGCCTATCTTGATCCGCGGCATTGAAGCGCCATGCGCCAAGGGTCTGCTCAACCCTGGCGATGACGCACATCACAATGTCATCCATTGCGTTGCCGGGGAGTGCCTCAGCCTCGACGGGCCGTGGCGGCTTCTTGTTTTCCTCGTCGAGGAGGTCGATGGAAGAGGTGGCACTTTGATGGGTTGGCATGCTTGGAAAAGGTGGATGTGTGCTACCTCTTGAGCATGCGTTGGTTTTCCTTGAAGAGGAAAGGGTGATGTAGCAAAGTAGCGTAAGTATTTCCCTCGGTTTTGAGAACCAAGGTATCAATCCAGTAGGAGACAACGCACAAGTCACCTAATACCTGCACAAACAATCAAGAACCTTGCAATCAACACGATAAAGGGGTTGTCAATCCCTTCACGGTCACTCGCAAAAGTGAGATCTAATAGAGATAGTAAAGTAAATATTTTTTGTATTTTTGTTGTATAGATTGGAAAGTAAAGATTGCAAAATAGTAAATGAGATGCAATGTAAATAAAAGAGATGTAATATAATATAAAAGAGACCCGGGGGCCATAGGTTTCAATAGTGGCTTCTCTCAAGATAGCATGTATTACGGTGGGTGAACAAATTACTGCCGAGCAATTGATACAAAAGCGCATAGTTATGAAGATATCTAAGGCAATGATCATGAATATAGGCATCATGTCCGTGTCAAGTAGATCGAAACGATTCTGCATCTACTACTATTACTCCACACATCGACCGCCATCCAGCATGCATCTAGAGTATTAAGTTCATAAGAACGGAGTAACGCATTAAGCAAGATGACATGATGTAGAGGGATAAACTCAAGCAATATGATATAAACCCCATCTTTTTATCCTCGATGGCAACAATACAATACGTGCCTTGCTGCCCCTACTGTCACTGGGAAAGGACACCGCAAGATTGAACCCAAAGCTTGTGACGCCCTCGATTTGACCGTACACTAATCATGCACGTAAATGTGTACGATCAAGATCAGGGACTCACAGGAAGATACCACAACACAACTCTAGACACAAATTAAAATAATACAAGCTTTATATTACAAGCCAGGGGCCTCGTGGGCTCGAATACACAAGAGTCAGCGGAAGCAACAATATATGAGTACAGACATAAGTTAAACAAGTTTTCCTTAAGAAGGCTAGCACAAAAGTAGCAACGATCGAAAAGGCGAGGTCTCCTGCCTGGGACCTACTAACTACTCCTCGAAGTCGAAATCCATGTAGAATCATCCTCGGGATCCTCTGGCTCCTGGACTCCATCATATGATCGCAATAACCGGGAAAAGGGGAAAAAGAAGTAGCAAAGCAACCGTGAGTACTCATCCAAAGTACTCGCAATCAAGGATCTACACTACATACGCATTGGTATCAATGGAATGGGTAGTATCTGTGGACTGAACTGCAGAATGCCAGAATAAGAGGGGGATAGCTAGCCCTATCGAATACTACGCTTCTGGTAGCCTCCATCTTGAAGCAGTAGAAGAGAATAGATAGTAAGTTCACCAAGTATCATCGTATAGCATAATCCTACCCGGCGATCCTCTCCCCGTCACCCTGTGAGAGAGCGATCATCGGGTTGTATCTGGCACTTGAAAGGGTGTATTTTATTAAGTATCTGGTTCTAGTTGTCATAAGATCAAGGTACAACTCCGGGTCGTCCTTTTACCGAGGGACACGGCTATTCAAATAGATAAACTTCCCTGCAGGGGTGCACCACATTTCCCAACACGCTCGATCTCTCTGGCCGGACACACTTTCCTGGGTCATGCCCGGCCTCGGAAGATCAACACGTCGCAGCCCCACCTAGTCAGAACAGAGAGGTCAGCACGCCTGTCTACATCCTATGCGCAGGGGTCTGGGCCCATTGCGCATTGCACACCTGCATGTTGCGTACGCAGCCGGTGAGCAGACCTAGCAACCTCCATTACAAAGGAAGTTGCGTTACGCGGTCCAACCCGGCGCGCGTCGCTCAGTCGCTGACATCAAGAAGGCTTCGGCTGATACCACGACATCGAGTGCCCATAACTATTCCCTCGTAGTTGGTTAGTGCGTATAGGCCAGTGGCCAGACTCAGATCAAATACCAAGATCTCGTTAAGCGTGTTATTTTGAAGTAACCGCGGACGCCAATCAGGGACCAGGCCCCACATGTCTCCTAGGTGGTCGCAACCTGCCCTGTCGCTCCGCCACAAAGTAACCATCAGGGGGCTGTCGGAAACCCAGGCCCATCACTACCTGGATGGAATCACTTGCCCCTTCAGCCCCCATCTTCGAACAGTAACATAAGTATGTAAAAATATATAGTATATGTACCTGTGATCACCTCCCGAAGTGATCATGGCCCAGTAGTATAGCATGGCGGACGGACAAGAGTGTAAGGTCACTGATGATAAACTAACATCCTATACTAAGCATTTAGGATTGCAGGTAAAGGTATCAACAATTGTAGCAACAATGACAGGCTATGCCGCAGAATAGGATTAACCAAAAGCAGTAACACACTACACTACTCTAATGCAAGCAGTAGAGAGAAGAATAGGCGATATCTGATGATCAAGGGGGTGCTTGCCTGGTTGCTCTGGCAAGAAGGAGGGGTCGTCAACACCGTAGTCGTACTAGGTAGCAGCGATGTCGGTCTCGGTGTCTAACGAGAGAAGAGGGGGAAGAAACAATAAATATAATGCATACATAAGCATGGCGATGCATGACATGACAAGTAACGGTGCCAGGTGTGCCTAACGCAGTAGGAGGTGATACCGACGAAGGGGGACACATCCGGGAAAGTATCCCCGGTATTTCGCGTTTTCAGACAGATGAACCAGAGGGGGAAAGTTGTGTGTTTTCTATGCTAGGGATGTGTGACGGACGAACGGACTGCGTATTCGGATTCCTCTCGACGATCTGAGCAACTTTCATGTACAAAGTTTTTTTATCCGAGCTACAAATTATTTTATATGATTTTTAAAAGTTTGTTTGAATTTCTGGAATTATTATATTTAGCTTAAACCGAAATGAGCAAATTAATTTGACTAGTCAAAAGGGTAGGTGTGACTCACATTCATAGACTATTTACCTATAAACAAATAAATAAACCTAACTTATTTAATAGGGGCCTACATGTCATCTACTACTCGACTAATTTAGCACTAATTAATATACCTACTAGTAGTACTAATCTAAGTGCCATTACTGGGCATAGCCCAGCCGGCCACACGCACGGCGCACACACGCACCACGCTGCACGCACACACACCACGCTACACAAGGCACACACACAACACACGGGCGCACACGGCCATGGCCAGCTGCACGCACACACACCACGCAGAACACCCACACCCACACACAGATCGGCCATACCCGGCCGTAGCAGCGGCGGCGGCGACGGACAGTAGCGGCAGCAACATGAGCGACGCAACAAGCAGTGGCGGCAGTGGCAAACAGCAGTGACAGCACAAGGGGCAGTCAGCAGCAGTACAACGACAGTAGCAACAGCAAGCAACATAGCGGCAGTAGCTTGCGAGCAAGGGGCAGCAGTAATAGCCAGCATGGCAGGGCGGCCGAGAGCGCGGCAGCACGGGCGCACGGCCGACGCACCACGCCCAGGCGGACACGGCCAGGGGATGGGTTGGGCGTGCGGGTACGGCAGGGGGAACCCAGGTTGCGGGTTGGGCGCGGTGAGCGCGTCCAGAGGCGAGCGGGCACGCGGAGTTCCAGGGCAGCGGCTACGGCACAGATTCTAAGGGGGTAAAGAAGGGGAATTGGACGAGGGCCTCACAACGGTTCTCGATGACGTGCTCGGGAGGCCAGGGAGCGCTGAGGGAGGAGATCCGGGGCTGGGCAGCAGCGACCGGATGGGGGAAAGACGACTCGATCCCGGGCGTACGGCGCGACCCGGCTCGATTCAGAGCACGCAGGTGAAGGAGACGAGGACAGGGAGGCTCCTGAACATGAACTCAGGCGACGGGGAGGTCGGTGGCCGCGACGACGAAGGGGGTCATGGCGATGGTGCCTCGGGTGTGTGCGCGGTAGAGGGAAACGGCGCAAGGGAGAGAGGGAATCGAAGCTAGGGTTGCACGGGGGGTTCGGGGTGGCCTCCTTATCCGCCAGAGGAGCCGTGGGATGGCCTCCACGGCACCATCGGTGGCCATGGTGGCCTGGATGGCCGCCACGATCCCGCCCGTGTACAGGAGGTAGTAGACGAGGGGAGATGGGCTGGGCATCCTACTTTTGGTAATTGGGCCAAACATGTACCATGGTTCTTTATGGTTATTTCTTTTCTTTTTTTGTTATACTAGTAAGATGCCCGTGCTTCGCTACGGGATCAAAAAAATAAGGTGGACTTAAGTTATAGTCAGGAACTCATACATTGATCAAAGTAAGGATATATTATTATTGATAGATAGACATCGAGCACAATCAAACATATGGTTTTTAATGAATGAACCCCTTCATCACGAAGCCGAACTCTTTCTTCTCCATCTCCATCTCGTAGGAAGACCCTTTGTTCTCCATACTCAGCTCTCTAATTAGGGGGAGACTTGTATAGGATCTGACCTTTAGATGAGATCGTAGGATCAACACCAAAATTTCATATTTAGACAATTCAAAAAATCTGAATTTTTTACATACCTGCAAGGTATGTTTACAACTCTAAAAAACCAGCTTCAAACTCGGTCTACGGTAAGAGATTCAAAAAAAGACAAATTCGACTATGAATAGTGTCATCTTGGGGTGAATAGTATTTGGCACAATTCATATCCGATTTTGTCTTTCTTGGTTCTCTAAGTGTACTTCAAATTAGGAGCTGAAACCTTTTAAGGTTGTACATCAAACACGGATGTGTCTACAAATATTTTCAGAATTTTTGAACATGTTTTGAGTCTTCAAATAGATTGATCTCATTGATCTCATCTAAAGCTAGATCTAATACAAGTCTTCCCCGCTCGCTCTATCCTATATCGAAGGGAGAGAATGCAGCAAATATAAAATTCGTCTACACACGTGGCAACTGACAACATTCGCCAACTTTATCTCTCCATTTGCTTGTCTTTGGCTTCTGTTTGCTTAACATGGACTACAACTCCAGCCCGCACATAATTATCAGCTAGAAATGGTAAAAGCACATTAATCACCTCACAAACATATCACATTCAGTAACCAGTCATGAAAACTCACATGAGAAAAGATAACACAATCACAAGCACTTGGTGCATAACTTACTTACATAAGAGAGTACATACAAGATTGGGCTGAGTAAGCAAGATTTTTTTTTGCGGGTAAGAGTAAGCAAGATTACTATGGCAAAAAGTAGAGATGATGTGCCATGTGTCAGCATCCTTCAAATAATAGCTTCGTCAAATGCAAGCCCTGTGGGCGTCACAGACGATAACTCTGAATTGCGATAAATGTGATAACCGCTCTCACCAGATCTCCCAAATCACCAGCACGTCCAGCAATCTTGATTACATATTATCATGTCCAGCCTTAGAACCACTGCAACAGAACTGCTTCTTTCCTTGGATAGGCTGTAGAAAGCAAAAAAGGATATTATGTTACCATTCATCCAGGAATTGAACATTTCATGCCACCAGAACTAATGTTAAGATAAATGGCAGTAATCAATATACCCAAATAACATACATACTTTAGAAGCCTAAAGAAGAAAGGCAATGCTACTGATGAATGCATGGCGGCAGTGTATATTGCATGGCACCTTTTAGATTGAGAGAAAGAACAGAGTTTTCAAGGCCTCGTCAAGCTCTACTTCTACTGTGCTGCTTCTTGCAAGAGATGTGATCGGCCTCCTTAAGGAGGCAGGGGAGTAGTAGCCTGAGGGTGGCATGGCTGGATGCATTTGGCTTCAGCCTATTTTCCCTTTTTCTTCCTTGTTGTAATCATTTCCGGCTACTGCTTCCAGCAGTTTTGTACAGTTTTTCCCTCTAATATAATGAAAAGGCAGAGCTCCTGCCATTCCGGTCAAAAAAATACATACTTTAGCTTGAGCACACTCTTATAAATGGTTCCAGGACAAACAAGATTGAAGGAGTGTTTAACTGAAGCTTTACTAAATATGTACAAGAAACATGAATCTGTATACGGCACCACCATGAAGAGAGGAAATATTCCAGACATGACTCAGATAGCTAGTTCCACTTAATTAGTTATTTCATACCTTAGGCATTTATCAGGCCATGAAGTCATTTCTCAGCATAGTATACTCTTCTTTAGTTGTTTGCTCAAAACATTTATGCCAACAATATTAGCTTTGGAGCTCTCACATCATCCATCTGCTCACCTAAAAAGAATAAAGGATATTAGACAATCAGTACAGCATACGTGACAGTCGGGTATATTCAGGAAAAGGAAAAAAATATTGAGCCTGTAGAGGGTCTGTAGTATATTTAGTCAAGGAAAAAACAATGAACAACACTTGCAATACATTTCTGAAAGTCCTCTACATAAACTTCAGAACCATAATAGATGGGAAGCAATTTTAGATGATTGACCCTAGTAATCTAGATAGATTGGATTTCTACAGCCACCAAATTGTACTTGAGTGATTCATACCTCGAACTACACGCCGAGAACTTCTTTGTAGACTATGTTCTTTGTAAATTTTGCAATGGAGTTGGATTGGCCTTCCTTTTGCTTATCTGGGACAGTAAGAATCTTCATATCACTTCTAGATGTAGCTCTAGAGAGAGCAACATAGAGTTGCCCATGTGAAAATACCGGTTCAGGGAGGTATACACCAACATTTGGTATAGTTTGTCCCTGTGCCTTGTTAATGGTCATAGCAAAGCTAAGTCTGACTAGAAACTGCTTCCTCTTGAACCTAAAGGGAAACATCTCGTCATCTGATGGGCAAAGAGGAATTCGAGGAAGGAACACCCTCTTACCAGCATGCTGGCCCGGCACAATCTCAGCATCAATTGCATTCCTCATGAAGCCCCGGACAACCAGCCTCGTCCCGTTGCACAACCCACTCGCTGGGTCAATGTTCCGTAACAATATAATAGGACAATTAATCTTCAACTTGAGGATATGGGAGGTAGACCATTAGGTGTCAGTGAATTCAAGAAATCTGCAGGGTAGTAGTTGTGTGGATCATCCTCCGCGTGATCAAAACTGTAGTATATCATCTCCTCCCCAGGAAATCTATCAATCATCCTCATATTGATTTTGTCAACGTACTCATTCCGAGTTGACAGAATTTCTCAGGACGTTATGTAGTTTGGATCCAAGAGGTTTTCATCTAGCGGCATCGGAAAAACACTTTCAATAAGCTTGTAAATATCAGAGGCGGTGCCGGTATATGGTACACGAATCTCATCCGGAAGTCGTATGTAACCATCATCCATAGTATCTTCGGTGCCATTCCCAACACGCAGAAGATAATCAGCAAACCATGGATCACTCTGAGCCCTCATATTACGGACAAGTCTTATATGTCTCATACTCTCCCAAAGGTAAGACTTGCGTAGCGTCGCGTCAGTTATTTGTGACCTTGTTCCCTTGCGAACAACAGGAAGCACTTGTCTGAAATCTCCCCCAAACACAACTGTCTTTCCGCCAAATGGCAGGTCAGGTTGAGCCATGATGTCCCTCATGCTATTATCAAGGGCCTCGACTGCCTGTCGCCTTGTCATGGATGCCTCGTCCCAAATTATGAGGGAGGCGCTCATAAGAAGCTTAGCTGTCCCACTTTGCTTGGTGAAACTGCAAACCCCACCATCTTCAATGTTCAATGGTATTTTAAACCTCGAGTGTGCAGTCCTCCCTCCGGGCAAGATGGATGCAGCAACGCCTGATGTCGCTGTTGCAATAGCTATTTTACCCTCACTACGTACTTTTGCAAGTAGTGCTTTGTATAGATAAGTCTTTTCGGTGCCTCCCGGTCCATCAACAAAGAACACACCTCCTTGGCCACTATTGATTGTCATAAGTATCTCATCATATGCATATCTCTGTTCTGGGTTTAGGAAAGATGACAAGCCAAGGTGTTCTGGGTTCACCCCTATTGTGGACTCCTCTGTGATCTCCCTAGCCTCATTATTTGAGGCATCATATGACTCATCAATTTCTGGAAGAGGGAATGATGATATGTCCTTCCCCATCGATTCAAGCATACTTTTTATATCTAACAAAGCCATCTGCTCAACTGCATGAGGGGACATGTGGTTTAGTCGATAGTCTTCTGTCATAGCTTCCAAGTGTCTGTCCCATAGGCCACGCACATTACTGGGCTCACAAAAGACCAATATAGTAGCAAATAGCCTTCGAAGGGAAGATGGCATCTGAAAAACCTCAGCTTCATTAAGACACTCGTCAATAGTATTATCTGACTCGATAAGACCCCTCCTTTCAGCAGCTTCACGAAATGTCGGGAATACAATACCATCCACTGTCCTTAAGTCTTGGAAAGATGTAGCACCTGTGACATGGTTTAGAAGCACTCTAAGATAATATCTCTCCCCTTCGGCTGGATGTGCAGACACAATTCTCCCAATCTGTGTGCGTTCATCCCTCCTTTTCCAATATTTTCCACCCGAGATCCAAACAAAAGATGTCGGAAAATCCTTATATAAAATTCCCCGGGCCAAATCATATTTCTTGTTTGCTTCAAAATACTCGGTTAGCATGGTCTTGGAAGCTCCTTCCTGAGAGAGGACATCGTTCAGATTTGCGCCCGCCGGGAATGACACCATGTGCATATTAGGGAGGTGGAGTTGTAGCTGCCTAACAGAAGGAAATATCTCACTAAGGTCAAAACCATAGATCCTCCATAATGCTTCTGGTGGTGTAACCCATTTGGAATCTCTGTATTGCTTTATTTCATCAATGTTTCCATCACTATCCACCGCGTCGATAGAAACAGATGCTCGATCATGCCCCTTATATATGTATTTAAAGAGGTACTTCACGGCTTTTATGCTTGAGCAAACCTCAACATTGATGTGGCAGTTATACCTTCTTAGTAGGTAAGGATTGTATGGAACAACCCACCTATTGTCTAAATCTTCACCCCGTACCTTTGCACGACGTCCATCATCTCTCCTCCAGTATATGGGATATGAGTCCTTTCCCTGAAGGGTTGACGGATTAAATGGTCGTGGATAGTAGTTCTTGCAGCTACCATTTTGCATGCACACGTTCTTGGGGTTGAGGACTCCACACGGGCCATGCATCATGTGCTTGACGACCATTTTGTACAACTCTGGGTACTTGGATTTGTCTGGCAATTCAGCAGATATTAGACAGTCATATTGCTCTGGGCAAGTTAGCTTGTACCTCCCCTCCATGATTAGGAGGAAATGAGCATGTGGTAGACCACTTTTCTGAAACTCAACGACATACACATATGCTGCTACCTTACCGAGCATGTGCTTTTTAAAAAGTTGTATCTTGAGGTCTTCCAACTTTGCTCGAAATACTTGTACGATAAGATCAGGGCGATCCTGTGGGGTTTGTCCAGGCTCCAGCTCACTAATTATCTCATCCCAATTCGGATTGCAAGTCATGGTTAAAAATATGTCTGGTTTCCCATACTTTTGCACCAAGGCCATGGCATCAAGATACCTTCGTCTCCTATCTCTCTTTCCCCCAATAAATGATGTAGGAAGTATAGTCCATTTGCCCACTGCATCCGCACAGTTTTCCCCAGCTTGAAGGCTATCAACAACACCTTGGTAAAGATCAGCACGTATTTGTTTCTGGTGATTTCTGATATAGTCCAATCTTGAGCTCTCAACCTTGATGTACATATCAACCACATACTGTTGGAACAGTCGTTTACCGTATAGCATGGTGTTAAATACACCACGACGTATTTGAAACTTGTAGCAATAGTAGTCTCTAACAGATACGCATAATCGACTATTTGTATATGTACCTATGGAAATGAGAGGTAACAAGAGGAAATATTAAGAAAAGTAAGTACAATGAGGATAAACAAAATGAACACGTGCTATTTCTATTATATGAATTACCTAGACTATGTCGACCACTGCGACGAGATTGAAGTATCTCATTCAAGTTGACGCCGTTCTTTGGGATTTCAGGATGCCAACCAATCTCCCCTCTTGGAAAGAATAAAGGGTAAGACAACGGATCATAACATCTATAATATGGCCGTATGCTATATCTCTTGTTGTCGTTACCAAACAGTACTATGCTACAATCAAAGTGCTTACATAGTTCATTACCCTCAACCCAAATAGCCGCAACCTCCGATGATATAGGCAAGTTATATCTCCGTTGGTCCAACCTCATATCGGTATTCAGTTCAATACGGTATTCCTCAAGGTCATCGACTCCACCTAGATTCCTGAATGTCTCAGAATAAGGATTTTCCTTGAGGATGTCGACAAGCCTACGAATGACATCTCGGTCTAGGTTTGGGGAGTGCCGAAACCTATGTTGTAAACTTGGATCATCATCATAGAAGTAGAGCTCCAAATGCTTAGGTCCATCTTGAGTTGGACCAAATGAGAAGACGTTGTGGTAAATCTGACCGTGAGCTCGGAACGTATACAATCCTGAACTCATGTTTGTGTATCTATTGTCCAGACTGACTCCAAGGGTGGTGAATGAGAAGTGTCCATTAAAGTACCGAATGTTCTCCCTAAAATGCACATCATTGGGATCTGAACTTGTGTATAACATTTGAAGTTCCAAGGGAGGTTCTGAGTGTGCTAGGTTAATCTTTCCGGACCGACAACAAAATCCACTTGTTTCATACTGGAACCTCTTTGCACCACAATGATTGCAATCAGGTTTTGGTGTCAACATGTGAGTACTTACTGGTATATTGTGGTAGACATGATCATATAGGTCGGGGACAATGGTGTCTGTTGTAAAGGCATCTACCAAGTCTTCATCGTCACCTACATATACATGAGATGAATGGTGTTATATAGGTCTTGCATTTTTTTGTGCTACATGTAGAGAAATAAGGTATCCATGGCATTGGCAATACCTCTCCCAGCAAATGCGAAGTACTCATCATCTTGTTCTTCAGACATGTGAGAATCATCATCATCGGCGACAAAGCTTTCTATTGGGGAATCTGAACATACGAAACCATCGTGGGGTGATGATGAATTGTCCACTGATGTAGATGTTGGACATTGCACCGATGTGACTTCCCTCTGCTGGGTAGTATCATTTTCTCCTAAATGTAATTTGAATATCGATGTTATTACATATACTGTGAGTAGTGTGTGTTATAATATAATTAGTAGAGAAAAGTAGGCGTCCACACCATAAGCGTACCTGTGCTAGTGAAAAGTATGTGATCATATTCCACCATTTCAGTTATGCTTCCTAGATTACCTGTTAGGTTGATGACAGTGTCAAAATACCAGCTAAACCTTTGACAAAATTGGCAAAAATGAACAGATGTGTGTGAGAATTACCTTGAATTGTAGCAGAAGTTTGTGCGAGCGTACTTGGGTAGCTAAAGACATAAGAACTTGATGATGGATGTCCCACCAATGAACCTGTAGGGCACTGTAGTGCAATAGAATCCCTGCAGAGGGCATCTCGTTTAGATGCGTAGCTTGCATTACGTTGAGCTAGGAGTGCTTGCCGCTCTTCAGGTTGTAGGCTTTGCCTACGTGCTCGCTGGCGTGCATTTATTTCTTGCCTCTCATCTAATGTCAAACTTTGCCTACGTGCTCGTTGGCTTGCATTCCTCTCATCAAGTGCCATTCGTTGTCTTTTTTCTCTTCTTTGTGCATTAATCTTTTCCTTCTCAGCAGGTGTTAAATTTTGCCGACGTGCTCTAACACGTTCTCGCCTTGCTTGGATTTGTTCTGGTGTACGGCTAGCATATCTTATTGCTTCACATGCACGCTTTCGCCCTATAGCATTTTTATGAGAAATTAATTAAGTAGTTAAATAAAATTACTTATGCACACAATTTCACCTTATAGATTTACCTTTTGAGCTTTTTCCGCGCTCCAAGCCCTCAGTTGATATGAGCTTGCCATTAGAAGGAAAAATCGTAGATGATTCGTTTGTCACTTCATCGTCCAAAGACGAGTGACTTGAACTTGTCATATCTGTTGGCTCACGTATAAATAGACTTGTATGAGCACTTGGCATGCCACTGGAGCAAGTTCTGTTGGAATTGGCTACAAAATAATGCATTCAAACTGCACACTGATTAGATGAAATAAGCTATGAAATGCATAAAAACTGCAGTCAGATTAGATATAAATAATTCAGGATGTTGGAGTCAGTTATGTAAGATGTGTATCATTCAGTACTTTTCCAACTGCTACTGATACAATATTCAGACGGGGGAAGCTAGAATGAGTTTTTTTATGTATGGCCATCATGCGTGAAACATGGGCCACAAAAACCTCCCATGGAAATACCACGCCACTCCATAGATGAAAGGTGAAGCGCTTGGCCTATGGCAAATATAACCAAATCAGTATAATACATGAACCTTCAAATTCTTAGTTTGTGATTCCTTTTATAATACTCAAGTTTCATTCCACAAGATGATTCTGGAAAGATATTGCAACTAAACACTGCTTATGGAAAAATAGAAAACAGTTCCATGTGCTACCACCACCACATATGCAATTGCACAAGTAAGATTGTCTAATAACAAAGATGAAGTAAGGGTTGATGAGATCGTAGAGAAGATTTTAATATTCATTCACAACCCATACCTTGCCCTTGACGAAGAAGATTAGATGGCGAAGAGGAGTGAATCACACTTCCTCACACTCCCTTCAATCTGAAGGTTTGCCTGACCAATGTGTGACTTCTTGGGGGTGTAGTTTGAGCAGCGTGAGTCCCATATGCCTGCCCACTTATTTATATTGGGTTGTAGGAGTGGTTTCTAGAGAGTTCGAACTGGGCGCGCGGATTTGAACTTTGACAGAAATTTTGAACTTGGGAGGCGGGACGGGCGGGAAGGAGAGGCATCTCACCAGACCAGACCAGCCGTCAACCATCACACCAGACCAGCCGTCTCTAAGACAGGGTTTACTGGAGGAGGACGCGGGAGTGAACCAGCAAGTACTCGAAGGGAACGGCCTGGAGCGCGTCGGCAGGGAAGCTGGCGTCGGCGTTGCTGAAGAGGCGGCCAGGAGGAGGGGGGTGGGTGGCCGGGTTTCTGCATCAGAGAAGGAGGCAAGAGTGGCATCGCGAGCTCGGGGGATGGAACGTGCCGGCGGCGTACTTGCCAACGTCGGCGTCGGAGGAGATGGGGTGGAGGGAGGAGACGCCGGGAAGGAGGAGGGGGGAGTTGGTGGGCGATTGGGCTGCTGCGTCAGAGGATAAGGCAAGACAGGGGTCGCGGAACCGGAGGCGGACGGCGGCGGTGGCGTACTTGCCGACATCGGCATCGGAGGAGATGGGGTAGGAGGGACAACAGCGAGGAGGGGGATTGGTGGGCCTGCTACATCAGAGGGCGAGGGAGGAGAGGCGTCACGAACTTGGGGGACGGGCGGCGGCGGCGGCGTGTTTGCCGACGTCGGCGTCGGAGGAGACGGGTTCGGCAGGAGGACAAATCGGGAAGGGCCGGAGGGGGAGGTGGTAGTGAGCGGTGGGATGCTGCTGCAGTGAGGAGGCGGAAGAGGGCATTAGGAGCGGACTGCGTCGGCGGCGCCAGCGGTGTGTGGAGCGGCAGCGCGCTGCCCTCTTCGGTTCCACTATTTTCTTTTGTTTTCGTGAAGGATCTGGATAAGGTTGGGATGGCTGGAGCTCAACGAAGAGACACAAGGTTTTTTTTACAACATGTATCGCGGTTGGCTCCCATGCGTCGGATGCAGATCTGATGGTTGAAAATGAAGTATGGCAGGCACACCATCATACCAACTGAGTATTTTATAGTAGTAGAGATAAGTAGCTATGTCCTCTGAAAAGTTTAGTGATCAAACGAATTCTGTTAATTATGAAACTTTGCTTAAACTTCCAGCGCAAGATTATTGATCCACGCATAAGTCTCTAGAATATTCGGAAAAGGATAATTATTTTTTGAATTCAAAAATGCCAAGTTACGTGTTGTTGGACCACTTTAAATATTTCTAGGGGCATTTGGGGAATTCAAATTATGTTGGTTTCTTCATGAAAAATAGTTAGTGAATATTTACAATCAAACAAAGATTTTTATTTGTGGTTGGGATAAATATTGTTTTTACTTTATTTTAAATTTGAGTTTGACTTGAATTTTGATCAAGTGACCATTGGCTTAGTAAAAAGGTGATGACGTGGTATCATAAGGGGGAGATTACTATAGCATGATTATCGGGGTGCTATAAATCTCCTCCACTACAAGAAATCGCGTCCCGAGATTTAAGAGGTAGAGTCAAGGGAAAAAGTTCTGGTTACGAAATTCTAGCAAGTGTTATCGGGCTTGGTTGCCATTCTCGAAGAATTGATCCCTCTCGTTGATGTCTTCATTTCTCTACTTCAGGTCAGCATGATGAAGTCGTCATCCCTTCTTCGGGAACTCCATCGTACTTACGAATAGGTAAGGGCAGCTCGGCAACTATAAAATGCTAAGAGGGTATTCATCTAAGCACTTCTCCCATTACAAGAAAGATCAATCTAGTAGGCCAAACTAAACCGATAATTCAAAGAGACTTGCAAAGATATCAAATCATGCATATAAGAATTCAGAGAAAAACCAAATAATGTTCATAGATAATCTTGTTCATAAATCCACAATTCATTGGATCTTGACAAACACACCGCAAAAGAGTACTACATCGAATAGATCTCCAAGAACATCGAGGAGAACTTTGTATTGAGAATCAAAGAGAGAGAAGAAGTCATCTAGCTAATAACTATGGACCCGAAGGTCTATGGTAAACTACTCACGCTTCATCGGAGAGTCAATGGTGTTGATGTAGAAGTCCTCCGTGATCGATTCCGCCTCCGGTAGATCACCGGAAAAGGCCCCAAGATGGGATCTCACGGATACAGAAGGTTGAGGCGGTGGAAAAGTGGTTATGTGGCTCTCCCTGATGTTTCTAGGGTATAAGAGTATATATAGGCGAAAGAAGTACGTCGGTGGAGCTACGAGGGCCCCACGAGGGTGGGGGCGCGCCTACCCCCTGGGCGCGCCCTCTTGCCTCGTGGCTTCCTCGTGGAGTTCCAGACTTCGACTCCAAGTTTTTTGGATTGCTTTCGGTCCAAGAAAGATCATCGCGAAGGTTTCATTCCGTTTGGCCTCCGTTTGGTATTCCTTTTCTACAAAACTCTAAAATAGGCAAAAAATAGAAACTGGCGCTGGGCCTCTGGTTAATAGGTTAGTCCCAAAAATAATATAAAAGAGCATATTAAAGCCCATTAAACATCCAAAACAGATAATATAATAGCATGGAACAATCGAAAATTATAGATACGCTGGAGACGTGTCAATGTGCTACAGGCTGCGCTTGTTGCCTCTGTGCGTCTCACGCCGCCTAGGTTTATGCGCAATATCACTGGGTGGCGGCGGGAAATGGTGGCGTGTTCATAAAATGCCATCAATTAATGGAAACTAAGCATAGAAGGAACATCGAGCTAGCACGACGCGTGCATGCACATTGCTCGCCCAAGGCTATGATCCATATAGTTGTGTGCCCAACAGAGCACACTATTCGCAGTAAAGAATATTGTTTCGTTTATCCTAGTAGAGCAGTGGCGGCAAGCGTCACAAGAAGTAGATGATGATCAGATGATCGTTTATCCTGGTTAATTATGCATGTAATAGTTTACTTTGGTGTGTGGAAATGTCATTTGTGTACTAGCCATCTATGTAATTGGATGTTTCTGTTGTCAAGCCTAATCAAAAACAGTTCATCCGAGTGAATCGTATACCGTATATCGCACACACCTTTATCTGGCTGACCGTTTCTTTTGTGTTGCCTAATCACAAACAATTCATCAGAGTGAACTTTATGCCGTATATCGCACACACCTTCATCTGGCTGCCCGTTTTGTTGTTCTGACTCATCACAAACAGTTTATCCGAGTTAACTGTATGCCGTATATCCCACACACCTTGATCTGGCCGCCCGTTTCTGTTGTTCTTCCTCATCACAAACAGTTCATTGCACTGAACCGTATGCCCTGCATCGCACACGCAACTAAAATCTGAACCATGTTTGATATATACTTCATCACAAACATTTTGCATCTTTTTTGATGGTTTTTTAATCACCATTTGCGATTAATGCATCGCACACAGTTTCGTCCAAGGGTCTCTGATCATAGTGTCGCGTTAGCTGCATCCTGTAGTAGTGTAGCATTACTTGTTCCTCAAGTAATATTACCATTGCTCCAAAATACGACCATTGTGAACGTGTCGGCTGGCCATTGGCTGGACCGCGTGTCCAAAATGCTCATTTCCCATCCGGGAAGGCTGCGGCTATAAATAGCCACCCCGCACCGACTTTGTCCGGTGGTTGCTCCGTTTGATTCTAAGAAGATTGTTGAGCAACCCCCTATCCGAGTGATTTGAGTTTAAAATCCACTAAGAGAAAACTCCTAGAGCCAAAAATTAGACAGTGGTTCAACATCGCTCGAATCTAAGTCTAGTATGCTCCGCCTATAACTCTTGAGAGCTGCAAACTCTCTAGATGGTTAGGTGTCAATTTCTTCAGAGACCAAGAGTGATTGTGGTTTTCGAAGAAGTCTGTGAAGGTTTGGAGAACGCCTCAAGTATCTACCATGAGTAATCGACATTGGTTGATGAACCAATTGTCGAGGAGAATAGTGCGAAAAGATATCTTCTATGTTAACTCACAACCTCTCCAACCAGACGTAGTCCTTGTGCAGAAGGACAGACATGAAGGAAATATGCCCTGGAGGCAATAATAAAGTTGTTATTTATATTTCCTTATATCATGATAAAAGTTTATTATTCATCCTATAATTGTATTAACCGGAAACTTAGTACATGTGTGAATACATAGACAAAAACGGAGTGTCCCTAGTATGCCTCTACTAGACTAGCTCGTTAATCAAAGATGGTTAAGTTTCCTAGCCATAGACATGTTTTGTCATTTGATGAACGGGATCACATCATTAGAGAATGATGTGATAGACAAGACCCATACGTTAGCTTAGCACTATGATAGTTTAGTTTATTGCTATTGCTTTCTCCATAACTTATACATGTTCCTATGACTATGAGATTATGCAACTCCCGAATACCGGAGGAACACTTAGTGTGCTATCAAACGTCACAACGTAACTAGGTGATTATAAATATGCTCTACAGGTGTCTTCGATGGTGTTTGTTTAGTTGGCATAGATCGAGATTAGGATTTGTCACTCCGATTGTCGGAGAGGTATCTCTGGGCCCTCTCGGTAATGCACATCACTATAAGCCTTGTAAGCAATGTGACTAATGAGTTAGTTGCGGGATGATGCATTACGGAACAAGTACAAAGACTTGCTAGTAACGAGATTGAACTAGGTTTGATGATACCAACGGCCGAATCTCGGGCAAGTAACATACTGATGACAAAGGGAACAACGTATGTTGTTATGCGGTTTGACCGATAAAGATCTTCGTAGAATATGTGGGAGCCAATATAAGCATCCAGGTTCCGCTATTGGTTATTGACCGGAGATGAGTCTCGGTCATGTCTACATAGTTCTCGAACCGGTAGGGTCCGCACGCTTAACGTTGATGACGATCGGTATTATGAGTTTATGTGTTTTGATGTACCGAAGGTAGTTCAGAGTCCCGGATGAGATCACGGACATGACGAGGAGTCTCGAAATGGTTGAGACATAAAGATTGATATATTGGAAGACTATATTCAGACACCAGAACAGTTCCTAGGTGTATCGGGTATTTTCTGGAGTACCGGGGGGTTACCGGAACCCCTCGGGGGGTTATTGGGCCTCATGGGCCTATTGGTGGAAGATAGGAGGTAGGCCAAGGTAGGGCGCGCGCCCCCTAGCCCAAACCAAATTGGACTAGGGGGCCGGCCCCCCTTGAGGGAGTCCTGGACTAAGGGGTCCTCGGGCGTCTGGCCTATTATCCATGGGCCGGACTGATGGTCTGTGAAGACATGAAGGCCGAAGACTGCACTGTGTCTGGATTGGACTCTACTTGGCGTGGAAGGCAAGCTTGGCGACCAAAGATTCCTTATTATGTAATTGACTCCATGTAAACCCTAGATCCCCTCGGTGTCTATATAAGCAGAAGGGGATAGTGCGAAAAGGACATCACATATACTCATTACCATATTCATAGGCTAGACTTCTAGGGTTTAGCCATTACGATCTCGTGGTAGATCAACTCTTGTAATACTCATTCATCTAGATCAATCAAGCAGGAAGTAGGGTATTACCTCCATAGAGAGGGCTCGAACCTGGGTAAACATCGTGTCCCCTGTCTCCTGTTACCATCGATCCTAGACGCATAGTTCGGGACCCCCTACCCGAGATCCGCCGATTTTGACACCTACATTGGTGCTTTCATTGAGAGTTCCACTATGACGTCGACAAAAGGTTCGATGGCCCCTTCAATCTTCAATAATGACACTGTCCAAGGAGGAATCCCCCTCGGACAGATCTTCGTATTCGGCGGCTTCATACTGCGGGCCAACTCGCTTGGCTATCTGGAGCAGATCGACAGCTACGCCTCTGGCCATCAGGTCGGATTCAGAAGCTTGAACTATGTTGTGGATATCCATGGAGACTTGATCTTCGAGGGATTTGAGCCCGCGGCGATCGCTCCCCCTCATCCCGTTGAACGTGACTTAAAACTTTCATCGGATCACACCCAGGAGATGGTTCCTGTGGCTGCAACGACCTTAGAGCTGAAGCAGATCGAGCCATCCGAGGCCTCATAGTCTGCGGCGTTGGAGCCACACATGGACTCAACGCCCTGCAATATTCGCTTTAACGGAACTTCGGACTCGTCTCCAGTTATAAGTTCTGGATTGTGTACACCCGCGGACACCGAGCTAGATCGATTATTGATCTTCGAGTTCAGCGCCGCTGACGTTCTCCAGCACTCGCCTTTGGGTGACGTGTTAAAATCTTTAAAGAATTTGTCCTTGGAGAAGGACTCACAGCCGAACTATGTCTGGTTCGAGCTAGAGACGGATGATGAGGAATCTTGCTTCCCACCCGCCACCCACTTCATAGCCACCGTCGATGACTTAACCGACATGCTTGACTATGGCTCCGAAGACATTGACGGTATGGACGACGATGCCGATAAGGAGCAAGGCCAAGACCCGCCATTCACTGGACGTTGGACGGCTACCTCTTCATACGACGTGTACATGGTTGATACACCTAAAGGATCTGGCGACGACAAAGAAGAGCCAGATACGAATAAAACCTCCGAGACACAGTCCAAGTGTCGGCGGCCCAAGCACCGCCTCAAGCCCCGCCACTCAAAGGACGACAACACTGGCACCGGAAAAAATAGTACTCTGGGCGACGCCGAAAACAATGAAGATCCTGTCGGGGCTACATCCGAACAGGAACACGACAGCAGGCAAGACAACTCTGACGAACAGGCCATTGTAACATCCCAAAATTCTAAATTTTGGAATGTTATATTAAATAGATAGATTTGAGTGATTGTTTGATTGATTGACTGAAAGTGAGTGAATTCGAAACTTTTTGAAAGTTAAATGAGAGGGGATAAAAGGACTTTCACAAACTTTCATATTTGCTTTCTCATCTCCATGAATTCAAATTCTTTTTAAATACAAAACCCTTGAGCGAAGATGATATGACTTCTTCCATTTAAATTAAATGAAAGGGTATTTGAAAATAATTGAATTTCATTTGGAAATATTTCAATTCATAAACTTCATGCAACTCAATGATTTTCATGAGAGAAGATAAAATGACTTCTTCAAATTATATGAAATATGAGTTGGGAGTTTCAAAGAATTAAATTCAAAGTTCTTTTGAATTTATTTTCAATTTGGAGTTATTTGAGTTTTATTCAAATTATTTTTCTCCAAAAATAAAATATATGGAAATTAGGGTAACATAATTCCCTACAACAGAAAATTGGAGAGAAATAAATTTAAAATCATTTTGATATTTTTAAAATGATTTTTATTGGATTTTATTAGACCAGTAGCACTCTTTGAATTATCTAAATTTGAGTGGATTTTATTTGGCATTATAAAAATGTTCAACTTGTAGAAAATATTTTTCTGAAAATTTTGATATATAATATGCCTATACAAAGTTTTATTTTTATTTTCGTTTTTCAGATTATCGCATTCTGCAAAGAAACAAAAAACTGCGCGCGCGCCTGAAACTAACTGTCGCTCATGTGCGCATCATAGTACCAGCGGGCGCCCTATTTTTTTGCTTTATGCTATATGGGCCAGGCCCAGCGAGCCTTTTCCTTTTATTTTTCTCTTAGGCTGATTTTTTTTTTAAAACGCAGCCGCAGCGTGCGCCTGCGGCCGGCCGAAGCCCTTTAGGCCCATCCGCCTTTTTTTTCTCTGTTTCGTATATTTTTGTCTACGTTTAGTCCCACATTGCCTAGCCTTTGACTACTAAGCCTCTTTTCCACCAATAAATATAGACCCATAGAGCCTCCAAAAATCATTCGATTCGAGTTAAATCAATATTTTGGTTTGACTAGATTCATTTAAAAAAAAATATTTGTCCTCTTCTGTGTGACTTTTGGAAATTGTTCCTTTTTCCAAAATCATCTTTTTTCCGCCTTATAAAGGTATCTTTCTTTGTTTTTTTTCTTCTCATACTTCCATAGTTTATTATTTCTAGACTAATGTGATAAAATAATTAGATTATCAATTAGTCTACGTATTTATACATTAGACCCTAGCCGTAGCTATTTTTCTTCCGTAAAACAGCTTGGCCCAGATTTTTAAAATAGCCAACTTTTTACTTGTTTATCCAAATCCAACGAAACCAACGCCCACTTCTTCGTTATGATCCCCTCTATCCAGTAATCCAACCCAAACATGTTTTTGAAATTTTGAAATTTCGAAATTTGTTTAGATTCATATTCAAACTTCTTTTGAACATAACTTGAGTTTTATAACTCCGATTTAGTCGATTCTTTTTGCAAATCGAAGCTCTTGACCTAAACTTTCTGATAAGGCCAAATTCATATAATTTTGGTACTGTTAGAAATTGTTTTATGTTGCAAGAGTTATTTGCTTGATTTTGATGTTTTCCGAACTGTCTTTTTCGTTCTTCCAGATCTTTTGAGTGATTGCTTATGTGTGGTTACTATTGCTTGCTTATGATAGATTGACCGGAGTGTGACGAGTAGAACTATCAAGAGTTATGAGTGCGAATCATCTTTATCAACATTGCAGGCAAGTTCACACTTTTATCATATCCCCTTTCATACCCAGTTTTTATGCATTAGTTTCACCCTCAAACATTGCATGAGTAGGATTGATAACATGTGGGTATTGGGAAGTAGTTGATGAGGTAGGAACTTATTGCCTTGCATTCAAACCTTGGGAGTTACTATTAAATTATGCTTATAGTGCCATGCTATGCTCGTAGACGTGGATTGGGGTTTGAGAGTATTCATGACAGATGTGAGATTGTTAATTAATAGTTTACTTAAGGTGGCAACTTAAACACACATCTGGGTGGATTGAGGTACCTGGGTAATCCAGGATTGCCTGTCTAGGCACCTCGGTAGACCAGGATTGCCTGTTTTTTATGGACCGCCACCCAGGCTCAAAGGGATCGTGAGATTATTCATACTAGAAACTTCCGTGTGCAGCCACAAGCTATTATGGGCTCTAGCATAGTTGATTAAGTCGTGCAAACTCTTACAGGGTAGACTAGCAGATGTAGGGGAAAGTAGGTGTAACGGTCTATCCATCGTAAGGTGCTAGCGCTTCTGAAAGACTATGTCTCGGTCATCCGTCTTCTCAAACACCATGTAGTGCGAGAAACCAAACGGAGGCGATTGAGTCTTGTGGGGAAAAGTGCGCAAACCTCTGCAGAGTGTATAAACTAATCATGGTTAGCCGTGTCCCCGGTTATGGACATCTTGAGTATCTAGTACTTGGATTATCATGTGAATCTCATCATGTTACTTTAAATTAATTTTGTTGGGTTTTAATGATGATGCTTAATTGGGATTGAGAATGCTGTCAACCATTCTCAATGTTCAACAACCACCATGATAGTTAAATAAAATTTATTCCTGTGTAGTAGGGAAAAATTGGCTTTTCGCAAAAACCTTATAACCATAGAGCTTTTCCACCAGCCAAATATGCATGTAGTGATAGCCATTGTTCATCATTCTCTATGGTGTGAATATGCCAGTACATTCAATGTACTGACCCTTGTGACTGCAACGTCTCATGTTGCAGGTTTATCTTACGACGAGTAAGTGATACGTTAGGGTTACGATTTCTACACTCAACTTTGACGTTGGTGTTGATGGGAATCCACAACCTTGTTACTTCCGCTATTTTGGATTGAGGTAATAGTATTTTACGTTACTTATACATGTGATTTACCTCTGTTATAAATCCTCGAGTACTGTGTGTGTCAACATACCGATCCAGGGATGACACTTAAGCACAGAGACTTGATCCATTCGGGTTGGGTCGCTACAAGATGGTATCAGAGCACATGTTGACTGTTGGACGTGACCCCTAGAAACTGGCAAGCCCATAGGAAATATTTTCTCTACAACTTTCTTTTCAAAAAGATCTTTTACCTCCCTTCTCTTCTGAGTTTATTCAAAAATTCCCTTTAGTGAGACCATACCCCTTTCCCCTTTTAACCACACGAAGATTCGACTGATGAGACCACTCCAAGAAGTACAAGATATCGGACAACTAAGACCACTTCGGAATGAAGAGTATTTTCTGTGCATCTGAATAATAGAAACTACAATGGTTGAAGACCGAAGACAAGTAGAATTTGAAGGCTCTGAAGAATTTCCAGATTTGTATGACCTAGGAAGGCTACCCTTATGGAACTTGGCAGACTATGGAAGTTGTCAATACCCGAGATCAAGGTGTATCGGAGAAAGACTGAAACAAGGAGCATGAGAACTCGAAGTTTTGTCAAAGAAAACCCTAAGGTAGGAGATATCAACTATGGAATGATAGCTCATGGGAATGACAAGAGCAGAAACATAGCTATCCATGATGTTATCGCCTTCTTATGCTATTGTCGCCGTGCTGAGTTAAGCATGCATATACATGGAAGGATTGGATGGTAGAAGGCTGATGGTGCATCTAACAGCAAGAGGTGAAGTTTTAACCTTAGCTAGTGTATCACCAGGATCTGGAGTATTACATCAAGAAGTTAAGATGGACCTACAAGAAGCAGTATTTTGATAAGGAAGTATTTCATGAGGAACTCAGGACCCTAAAGATGAGAGTAGCCAAGCTGGAGGAGCAAAACCTCGAGAAACTAACGATTCGTCAGGAACTAGACCATGGTTCACGCCAAGGATGTTGAAACCCAGAAGTTTGGAACGCAACTCCAGGATATTAAAGGACGTCACGAGAGACTTCGCGTCAACAGAGTTGATCTGGCAAAAGAACTTGAGAAAGACAAGCATGATTGGAAGAAGCCATTAGAGGCATGAACAAGGCTTGAAGAGTTTGGAGACGTTGAAGATTTATTGACCTTTAGAAGACCAAAACCCTGTTATATAGCTACGTTAGATGCGACGTATGTGAGCTGTCATTTGTTTGATGTTTTTCCCGACGGCCACAAATAAAATCTGTCTTTTCAAAACTGTTGTTTGCATTGTGTGTATCCCTCTCTATCTTTCTTATCTCACCCCAAACCCATGGACCCAATAGAGGATGAATGAAGATGAGCTTGTATTTTCTGGACCGATGAGTCAGTTGGAGACAGACTGATGGATTCAGAACATGGAGGATCACATGGAGAATAACCCTATAGTCGGAAAGGATATGACCCAGCATGCTCTTCAGTGCTTTAAAAGAGGTACTGCTACTTGGTGGAGAATGTACCAAACCATCAATGGATGGCAAGGAGTAACCACTTGGAAAGAATTTAAGTTGACTTTGCCAAAGTCTCGGTTTGTGTCCCAGAAGTTGAAGCCTTATGGAAAGGATATGAAGAAACCTTGTGCATGCAAGATTTGTGGAGAAATAGGACACACCCATAAAGAACACAAGGATGAATGCCCTAATTGTGAAGGAAGTCACCCAGTTGAAGAATGCCCAATTAGGCAGATTACTTGTTTCTTGTGTGAAGGGACTACCCACTATCCTGCTCAGTGTCACATTTACCCCATGGTACAATGAACCATCCAGCAGAAGAAAGAAGTAATGAAAGGAGCCCTTATGGAAATTTTAGAAGAACCCGTGATGAAGGAAGAGATGGAGGACACGCCCAAAGAAGAACCAATTAAACCATGCACCAAGTCATGCTATTCATGTGGAGAAGAAGGACACATCTCCCAGAATTGTATGAATGAGGATCTAGTAGAATTCCCGACAGAGGAAGTAGAATATGACCCACAAGAAATAGAAGCCATGATTGGCATGGAAAGGTCCAGGAAGAGAAGCAGATTGGATTCCAGGAAGGACCTGAGTCATATCACCTGTTATAGGTGCAAGGAGTCAGGGCACTACCTCAACAATTGCCCAAAAAGAAAACCTCGATACTTGTCAGAAGTAATATGTTTTAGTTGTAATGGAGCAGGGCACTTTGCCAGAGAATGCCCCAAGGAGAAGGAAACTTGTGCTAAATAGTTGAGTTTGCAACAAAAGAAATGGAGTAGTAGAAGTGAGAACATTTTCTTTTATATTGAGGTGTTGAGTTGAGACATGTAATGGAAAAGCGAGAGATTGTAATCACTTGAGAATGAATAAAGTTAGCATCGTTGGTACTGATATGGATCTTATGAGTTGTTACTCTATGAAGAAGAATTTTGGCCATTCTGAGGATATGAGAAATATGGTCTATGAAAGATTTGTGCATTTTAAGGGTGGTAGTACCCTGTAAGAACCCTTGACCCCTGGAAAAGATAAGGATACTCCACTGAGTGGATTTCAGACAAAATGAATACGAGTTTTGTCTCAATATGTGTGATACTCCAAGAGTATGTGGGATGAAGTTGGAGACTGTCAGTTGTTTGGACCAAATGTGATCAAGGAGTCAGAAGAGAATGTTAAGTTGATTCGAGATAGACTGAAGGTAGCTCAGTCCAGACAGAAGAGTTATACAGACTCAAAAATGCAAGGAGGTACTCTATGAAATTGGAGACAGAGCATGTCTTCATGTGCCCCCTCTGCGAGGAGTTAAACGATTTGGAGTTAAGGGAAAGTTAGCTCCGAGATTTGTAGGACCATACCGAGTCTTGGAGCGTATGGGAGAAGTGGCCAACAAGTTGGAGTCACCCGAAGGACTGTCAGGAGTTCATGATGTGTTTCACGTTTCCCAGTTGAAGAAGTGCCATGTAGAGATGGCCAATATTCCCCTGTAAGGACGCTTGACCCTGGAAAGGATAATGATGTTCTACGAAGTGGAGTATGGACTTCATAAGTATAAGTTTTTATCTCGGTATGTGGGATATCCCACGAGGATGAAGAGATGAATTACTATTGGAAATAAAGGAGGTATGATGTTGGAAATATGGATCAATGGAAATTCCATGATGAGTCTGAGCAATCATGTCCTAGTTGGTGCCAATAGAAGGAAGGAAGACAGTACAATTTGATGGATTTTAAGTATGCTTGGAAGTTGGATGTTGGAATAATGATCAGTTGCCCCGAGGATGAGTTCAAAGTTTACAAGTGATGAGATGGGCCATAACCCACAGGCCCAGGACCTGCCAAGAAGCAAGCACATTCTTGCTGAAGGAAAAACCCTGGAGGAAGATACGATGTTTATCGGCAGACAATTTTATAGGAGTAACGCAAAACCTGAGAGTTGTGAAGGAACGATAGATGTTTGTTTGGCTTGCGGAATCAATGGATTATTCCGAACGCAGTTCGTGGACAAGAGAAATTCTGCAATGCTTGTGAGGATGACCGAGTGTTAGAATGCGAGATTCGCTAAACCGTATACAAGGTAATGATTTGGGTGCGGGATGGATTGATCACCATACCGACTTACTCTTATTATTCGCCTTGCTATGTGGGATGGTAAATCTGAGTGACTTACCTATAGTAAAGAGACGACGATCAAAACCCTGTTAAACTTAGAATGGTATAAGTATTTTCCCCTTGTACACGGCAGTTTTTGCCAACCGTAGGTTATACGGTGAGGATCAACCCAGACCCATTTCCTGCAGGAGAAACCATAAATTGTTGACCACCATGAGATATCGATTAGTTGTTTAGTACTGGCGCCATACATGTCAGGTAAGAAGACCCAGTCTCAGAATAACCTTACCAAGATGAAAGGACAGAAAAATTGTGGTAAAGGTTATGCCACTACCGGAAGAGCCCGGATAAGGAATTATCCTGAAGATCTGAGAAGACCGACACTGTTAACAATATGGATGAAGTATATGAGTTTTGATGGAACCGTAACCATGCTTCTAAGGGTGGTAGCACCCCAAACCCCCTCCTGCGACAATTGATGGATTTTGAGAAGACCCCGACCCTAACCTATTTCTTTCTAGCCTCTCCGAATCTCGAGGACGAGATTCATTTTAAGGGTGGTAGGTTTGTAACATCCCAAAATTCTAAATTTTGGAATGTTATATTAAATAGATAGATTTGATTGATTGACTGAAAGTGAGTGAATTCGAAACTTTTTGAAAGTTAAATGAGAGGGAATAAAAGGACTTTCACAAACTTTCATATTTGCTTTCTGATCTCCATGAATTCAAATTCTTTTCAAATACAAAACCCTTGAGCGAAGATGATATGACTTCTTCCATTTAAATTAAATGAAAGGGTATTTGAAAATAATTGAATTTCATTTGGAAATATTTCAATTCATAAACTTCATGCAGCTCAATGATTTTCATGAGAGAAGATAAAATGACTTCTTCAAATTATATGAAATATGAGTTGGGAGTTTCAAAGAATTAAATTCAAAGTTCTTTTGAATTTATTTTCAATTTGGAGTTATTTGAGTTTTATTCAAATTATTTTTCTCCAAAAATAAAATATATGGAAATTAGGGTAACATGATTCCCTACAACAGAAAATTGGAGAGAAATAAATTTGAAATCATTTTGATATTTTTAAAATGATTTTTATTGGATTTTATTAGACCAGTAGCACTCCTTGAATTATCTAAATTTGAGTGGATTTTATTTGGCATTATAAAAATGTTCAACTTGTAAAAAATCTTTTTCTGAAAATTTTGATATATAATATGCCTATATAAAGTTTTATTTTTATTTTCGTTTTTCAGTTTATCGCATTCTGTAAAAAAACAAAAAACTACGCGCGCGCCTGAAACTAACTGTCGCTCACGTGTGCATCATAGTACCAGCGGGCGCCCTATTTTTTTCTTTATCCTATATGGGCCAGGCCCAGCCAGTCTTTTCATTTTTTTTCTCTTAGGCCGATTTTTTTTAAAACGCAGCTGCAGCGTGCGTGGGCGGCCGGCCGAAGGCCTTTAGGCCCATCCGCCTCTTTTGTTTCTCTGTTTTGTATATTTTCGTCTACGTTTAGTCCCACATTGCCTAGCCTTTAACCCCTAAGCCTCTTTTTCACCAATAAATATAGACTCATAGAGCCTCCAAAAATCATCCGATTCGGCTTAAATCAATATTTTGGTTTGACCAGATTCATTTAAGAAAAATATATTTGTCCTCTCCGGCGTGACTTTTGGAAATTGTCCCCTTTCTCCAAAATCATCTTTTCTCCGCCTTATAAAGGTATTTTTTTGTTTTTTTTCTTCTTATACTTCTATAGTTTATTATTTCTAGACTAATATGATAAAATAATTAGATTATCAATTAGTCTACGTATTTATACATTAGACCCTAGCCGTAACTATTTTTCTTCCATAAAACAGCTTGGCCCTGATTTTTCAAATAGCCATAACTTTTTACTCGTTTGTCCAAATCCAACGAAACCAACGCCCACTTCTTCGTTATGATCCCCTCTATCCAGTAATCCAACCCAAACATATTATTGAAATTTTTCAAATTTCGAAATTTGTTTAGATTCATATTCAAACTTCTTTTGAACATAACTTGAGTTTTATAACTCCGATTTAGTTGATTCTTTTTGCAAATCGAAGCTCTTGACCTAAACTTTCTGATAATGCCAAATTCATATAATTTTGGTACTGTTAGAAATTGTTTTATGTTGCAAGAGTTATTTTCTTGATTTTGATGTTTTCCGAACTGTCTTTTTCGTTCTTCCTGATCTTTTGAGTGATTGCTTATGTGTGGTTATTATTGCTTGCCGATAGATTGACCGGAGTGTGACGAGTAGAACTATCAAGAGTTATGAGTGCGAATCATCTTCATCAACATTGCAGGCAAGTTCACACTTTGATCATATCCCCTTTCATACCCAGTTTTTATGCATTAGTTTCACCCTCAAACATTGCATGAGTAGGATTGATAACATGTGGGTATTGAGAAGTAGTTGATGAGGTAGGAACCTATTGCCCTGCATTCAAACCTTGGGAGTTACTATTACGTTATGCTTATAGTGCCATGTTATGCTCGTAGACGTGGATTGGGTTTTGAGAGTATTCATGACAGATGTGAGATTGTTAATTAATGGTTTACTTAAGGTGGCAACTTAAACACACATCTGGGTGGATTGAGGTACCTGGGTATTTCAGGATTGCCTGTCTAGGCACCCGGGTAGACCAGGATTGCCTTTTTTTTATGGACCACCACCCAGGCTCAAAGGGATCATGAGATTATTCATACTAGAAACTTCCGTGTGCAGCCACAAGCTATTATGGGCTCTAGCATAGTTGATTAAGTCATGCGAACTCTTACAGGGTAGACTAGCAGATGTAGGGGAAAGTAGGTGTAACGGTCTATCCATCGTAAGGTGCTAGCGCTTCTAAAAGACTATGTCTCGGTCATCCGTCTTCTCAAACACCATGTAGTGCAAGAAACTAAACAGAGGCGATCGAGTCTTGTGGGGAAAAGTGCGCAAACCTCTGCAGAGTGTATAAACTAATCATGGTTAGCCGTGTCCCCGGTTATGGACATCTTGAGTATCTAGTACTTGGATTATCATGTGAATCTCATCATGTTACTTTAAATTAATTTTGTTGGGTTTTAATGATGATGCTTAATTGGGATTGAGAATGATGTCAACCATTTTCAATGTTCAACAACCACCATGATAGTTAAATAAAATGTATTCCTGTGTAGTAGGGAAAAATTAGCTTTTCGCAAAAACCTTATAACCATAGAGCTTTTCCACCAGCCAAATATGCATGTAGTGATAGCCATTGTTCATCATTCTCTATGGTGTGAATTTGCCAGTACATTCAATGTACTGACCCTTGTGGCTGCAACGTCTCATGTTGCAGGTTTATCTTACGACGAGTAAGTGATACGTTAGGGTTATGATTTCTACACTCAACTTTGTCGTTGGTGTTGATGGGAATCCACAACCTTGTTACTTCCGCTATTTTTGGATTGAGGTAATAGTATTTTACGTCACTTATACATGTGATTTACCTCTGTTATAAATCCTCAAGTACTGTGTGTGTCAGCATACCGATCCAGGGATGACACTTAAGCACAGAGACTTGATCCATTCGGGTCGGGTCGCTACAGCCATAGAACATGACTCGGAGGATGATAGTTACCGTCCACCCTCCGAGGAGGAGACAAGCCTTGGCAACGAAGACTTCATCGTGCTCGAGGATCCTCTCGAGCAAGAGCGCTTTAAGCTTCAGCTCATAGCCACTGCAAGGAGCCTGAAAAAGAAACAACAGCAGCTTCAAGTTGAACAAGACCTGCTCGTCGACAGATGGACTGATGTCCTGACAGCCGAGGAATAGGCCTCAACCGCCCAGCCAAGAGCTATCCGAAACGCAGACTGCTACCTCAATTCGATGAGGAGGCGCCGGAGCACATATATCCCTCACGTAGTGCGGACCGACCACCATGTGGTCGGGACAGAGCGGCTGAACGGCCACCCCGTGGTCGGATAAACCAGCAACTCGGGCCGAACAGCAGAACGCCCCACCACCCCGCCAATATAGGGACGGAAGAGTCCGGAGTCATATGTACGACCTCCGACAGACTCTAGACAGTAGAGCAGGACACACAAGATCGATCTACGGATCGCGAGGACGTGCCTCAAAGCACGACGATGGCTACCTATTCGGACATGACAAACCTAACCACGCTCGGGCCGAACGCCGCAGACAGACTCCATTAGAGCTCTGCCATGATGCGGCCCGGTATAGAGGTGCCGCACATCCGCTCTGCTTCACAGATGAAGTACTGGATCATGAATTCCCCGAGGGGTTCAAGCCCATCAATATCAAATCATACGACGGCACAACCGATCCTGCAGTATGGATCGAGGATTTCATTCTCCACATCCGCATGGCCCGAGGAGACGATCTCCACGCCATCAAATACCTCCCATTAAAGCTCAAAGGACCAGCTCGGCACTGGTTAAATAGCCTGCCTGAGAACTCCATCGGCAGCTGGGAGGACTTGGAAGAGGCTTTCCTCGGCAACTTCCAAGGAACTTATGTCCGGCCACCAGATGCCGATGACCGAAGCCACATAGTTCAACAACCCGGAGAATCAGCCAGAAAATTCTGGACTAGGTTCCTAACCAAAAAGAACCAGATCATTGACTGTCCGGATGCTGAGGCCCTAACAGCCTTCAAAAACGGCATCTGTGACGAATGGCTAGCACACCACCTCGGACAAGAAAACCCGAAGTCAATGGCAGCCCTTACGGCACTCATGACCCGCTTTTGCGCAGGCGAGGACAGCTAGCTGGCTCGTAGCAAAAACACAGCCAACGAGGCAGGCCCCACAGAGGCCAAGAATTGCACCGGCAGGCTCCGGCGTAATAGACACAAATGCAGAAGCAATGGCGACAACACCGAGGACACCATAGTCAACGCCAGATTCAGTGGCTCCAAGTCCGGCCAACGGAAAAAACCCTACAAAAGAAACAACGAAGGACCTTCCAGCCTGGACCGCATACTCGACTGTCCGTGCCAAATTCACGGCACCCCGGATAAGCAAGCCAATCATACCAAAAGGGATTGTTGGGTCTTCAAGCAGGCTGGCAAGTTAAATGCCGAAAACAAAGAAAAGGGATCACAAAGTGAGGACGAGGACGAAGAGCCCTGACAACCGAACACCGGGGACAAAAGAAATCCCCCCCAAGTCAACACGGTGAACATGATATATGCCACGCACATCCCCAGAAAGGAGCGCAAACGAGTACTCAGGGACGTCTACACAGTAGAGCCAGTCGTCCAAAAATTCAATCCATGGCCGTCATTTCCGATCACCTTCGATCGACGAGATCATCCGACTAGTATCCACCACGGCGGTTCGGCCGCACTGGTCCTTGACCCAATCATCGACGGATTCCACCTAACACGAGTCTTGATGGATGGTGGAAGCAGCCTCAACCTGCTGTACCAGGATACAGTACGGAAGATGGGCATTAATCCCTCACGAATCAAACCAACAAAGACTACCTTTAAAGGAGTCATACCAGGTGTAGAGGCCTGCTGTACAGGCTCAATCACGTTGGAGGTGGTCTTTGGTTCTCCGGACAACTTCCGAAGTGAAGAGTTAATCTTAGATATCGTCCCCTTCCGCAGCAGCTACCACGCACTGCTCAGACGAACCGCATTTGCTAGATTTAACGCAGTGCCACACTATGCATATCTCAAGCTCAAGATGCCCGGTCCATGCGGCGTCATAACAGTCAATGACAATATGGAACGCTCCCACTAAACAGAGGAGCAAACCGCCGCCCTAGCAGCAGAAGTACAGAGCGGCCTTCTCAAGCAGCATTATAATCCAGCTGCCGAGCCCCTGGACACCATCAAGCGGGTCCGGACTACACTGCAACAGGATAGCGCGGCTCGTCAAGAGCTCGACTAGCAATTCGGCCTCTGTCCTAGCCCCAATAAGGTAGTGGCATTCGTACCGCGCGTACACAATTACGCATGCAAAATTCCATGGACATCGACGGAGGCACGAGATAACCCGGGGTCTACAATTCAGCCAGACCGACCCTGGACACACATACTTTTACTTCTTTTTCTTGTTTCAGGCACCTTTTTCCGCGAGCCTGATGTCAAGTCCTTTAGCAGGACTGAAATACAACGGAGGCAAGCAACACAGGTGTGTAGGGTAACCTTTATACGTTCTTCTTGACGGTGCTCATACTTATTTCTCAGGACCCACACGCTGCGCCCTATTGATTCCGGCATGTTAAATGGCCGGATACTTCTCGCACCATCTGTACAAGATATGCTTTGACGTATCCATCCAGTTATAATAAAAATGGTTCATGGCCCAGTTCCTGTGGTTTTTGCTTCTTACTTCATTTTTATTTCGATCTGCTTATTTGCTGGATCGACACCATTTTACGTTTAATATCTGCGAGGGGCTGCCTGTCGCCCCACAATACGGCAGCACGGTCCGAACACTTCTTATATAAGTTCGGCACCCCGAGTTTAGCATTATATGCATTGGCTCCGAATCATGTCTTTGGTCAATAGTTGGGTTGCCCGGCTCCTGTGCTTGCTACCCTACGTTCCGCTCCATCGGCTAGGGTAGTAAAGGGAGAACTACTGCGATTGTGCCCTGGCTTTGACCAGACGAGCACCTTAGTAGAGAAAGCCGAAAACTGACTGTCATGATGTGGCGAGAGCCGGTCAGCTACTCGAGGGTTACAAATCGTTGGAGATTTTTTCCGCGTTATGCGAGAGATCGGCACTTCCCGATCAGATGCTGACAGTACTCTGTCTTAAACCAGGGGTTGCAACCATGCTTTATTATAAAACTCCTATGGCTAGTGAGGGCGTTGAAGCCATAAAGTCTGATTGCCTTGTTCGTTGCGCTAAACAACTCCTTCAAGGACCATGTAATTGGATCAAGATTGTTTAGATTCCATCCCGAACACCTCTGTACTATCTACGTGAGGGAAGAAGCCGACGACTGGCCAACCCTCAGATTACACACAACACGGCCGTACAGGAGGAAACAATTCAAAGCATAATAAAATTACTTTACAAAAACTGGCTTTGTTCCCATAATACAAGTCAAAGGCAAACATGAATACATTTATTCAAATACAATGTCCTGCGAACATTGCGCCGCTACAAGTCGAGACCCTTCTACGACATCCTCGAAATATCGCTCGGGTGTGCGGTGCTCCTTGCCCTCCGGCAGCCTGCTGGCGACTTCAACAGTGTTCATCTTCGCCCACCACATCTTGCAGCGAGCGAAGGCCATACGGGCACCCTCAATACAGACGGAGTGCTTGATAACGTCCAGCCGTGGACAGGCGTTCACCGTCCACCTCACGAGTACGAAGTAGCTACTAGGCATAGCTTTGACTGGCCACAGCTGGATTATCAAATCCTTAATGGCTAGTTCGGCCACCCTATGCAGCTCCACCAGCTATTTCAGCTAATCCCTGAAGGACACGCGATGCTCTAGTGCCGCATACTGCGACCAGAAGAGCCTCTTCGAACCCCCCTCCTTCGACTCGATAAAACTCCACGGCGTCTGATACACTGTGTGGCAAATCCGCAAAAGCCCCTGGGGAACTCCGAACCCGGGTTAGTAAAAGGTACTACTTCTCTGCATACTTGCTTTGCATCTTAAATGCCTTACCCGCTGTGATCTTCTTGGCCTCTTGGATCTCCTGGAGGGTGGCATGGGCCTCATTCCGTGCGGTCTCCACTCTCTGACGAGCCTTGGCGAGTTCGGCCCCTCAAACCGACGCATCATGCTCCAAGGCCTCGCATTTTTTCACCGCATCCTGGAGCTGCTAGTGGACTTCTTTGACCCGGGCCTTTAGCTTCTTACGGGCGGCCTGCCGCTGGACAACCTGCTCCTCGGCCTCACCCAGGGCCTTCCTCAAGGACTCAACCTCGGTCGCGGCTTCTGCACATATCACAACACTGTTGTCAATATACAGCGCTTATCCTTTTCCGAACATATAGCAAGTCGTTCCTCACCTTGCTTCTCCTGGAGCCGAACCTTAACCTCGCCGAGCTCGTTCTCGGTCCGCTCCAGCCTCCGCTTCAGCTCGGAGACCTCGGCGGCATGCGAGGTCGCGGCCAACAGGGACACCTGCTTATCGATACATATTTAGTCAGCCTCTTATAATTAAGGATTGATCCCCTGTCCGGTTCTCCTCGCCGAACACCGGACAGCGTCTCAGGGGCTATGGACTATACGGGGTTTTTCTCTTTCTTACCTCGAAACCTGTTAACAGGCTGCTGCAGGCTTCATTCAGTCCGCTCTTGGCTGACTGAATCTTCTCGATCACTGCACCCATAAGGATATGGTTCTCGTCCACGATGAAGGCGCTTCGTAGCGCCCCCATTAGGTCATCTGGCGCTCCTGGATGGACAGGAGCCACCGGTGGAGGCGACGCACCCCCTCCTTCAAAGGGGGCTGCTTGCCCGACTCCGGAGCCATATTGGTCTCCGGAATCGTATTCGGCTGAGGGCCAAACTGGATACGACCCTCTTTGCCAGTCTCCATGGGGATTGACTCCCCCATGTGCCCGACAGTGGAGGTCCCTCCTTGTGGCACCTCCCGGACAACGTCCTGGGCTCCTCCCTTCAGAGTGGTCCTCCGGGATAACACTTTGGTGTCGTCCCTGGCCCCGGGGGAGTAAGCAAGCGGTAGCGACGTGCTCGCCATCTCCGATGGAGCCAACGAACCACCAGATGAGGATCGCTGGATAAGGTCACGGGCCAGACTGCAATAGTGTGGATTAACCATGTTAGAATAATAAAAAGAAAGGGCTGGATGTGCGCATAAATAAGCCATGTCACTTATGATGCGGCCTAGGGCCTAGTGATCCCACAAGTATAGGGGATCGCAATAGTTTTCGAGGGTAAAGTATTCAACCCAAATTTATTGATTTGACACAAGGGGAGCCAAAGAATACTCTCAAGTATTAGTAGCTGAGTTGTCAATTCAACCACACCTGGAAACTTAATATCTGCAGCAAAGTGTTTAGTAGCAAGGTAATATGATAGTAGTGGTAATGGTAGCAAAAGGTAACAGTAGTAAAAGTAATGTTTTTAGTATTTTGTAGTGATGATAGCAATAGCAACGAGAAAGCAAATAAGCGAAAAACGGTATATGGAAAGCTCGTAGGCAATGGATCGGTGATAGAGAATTATGCCGGATGCGGTTCATCATGTAACAGTCATAACCTAGGGTGACACAGAACTAGATCCAGTTCATTGATATAATGTAGGCATGTATTCCGAATATAGTCATACGTGCTTATGGAAAAGAACTTGCATGACATCTTTTGTCCTACCCTCCCGTGGCAGCGGGGTCCTTACGGAAACTAAGGGATATTAAGGCCTCCTTTTAATAGAGAACCAGAACAAAGCATTAACACATAGTGAATACATGAACTCCTCAAACTACGGTCATCACCGGTAAGTATCCCGATTATTGTCACTTCGGGATTAACGGATCATAACACATAATAGTTGACTATAGACTTGCAAGATAGGATCAAGAACTCTCATATATTGATGAACACATAATAGGTTCAGATCTGAAATCATGGCACTCGGGCCCTAGTGACAAGCATTAAGCATAGCAAAGTCATAGCAACATCAATCTCAGAACATAGTGGACACTAGGGATCAAACCCCAACAAAACTAACTCGATTACATGATAGATCCTATCCAACCCATCACCGTCCAGCAAGCCTATGATGGAATTACTCATGCACGGCGGTGAGCATCATGAAATTGGTGATGGAGGATGGTTGATGATGACGATGGCGACGGATTCCCCTCTCCGGAGCCCCGAACGGACTCGAGATCAGCCCTCCTGAGAGGTTTTAGGGCTTGGCGGCGGCTCCGTATCATAAAAAGCGATGATTTCTTCTCCTAGATTTTTTTCTCCCCGAAACACAATATATAGAGTTGGAGTTGGAGTCGGAGAGGCAACAGGGGGCCCACGAGGTAGGGGGCGTGCCCTAGGGTGGCAGGCGTGCCTCCCACCCTCGTGGAGAGATGGTGGGCCCCCTGGCCTTCATCTTTGGCAGGTATTTTCCTTGTTTTCTGAAAAGTGGCTCCGTGAAGTTTTAGGTCATTCCGAGAACGTTTGTTCCTGCACATAAATAACACCATGGTAATTCTGCTGAAAATAGCGTCAGTCCGGGTTAGTTCCATTCAAATCATGCAAGTTAGAGTCCAAAACAAGGGCAAAAGTGTTTGGAAAAGTAGATACGACGGAGACGTATCAACTCTCCCAAGGTTAAACCTTTGCTTGTCCTCAAGCAATTCAGTTGATAAACTGAAAGTGATAAAGAAAAACTTTTACAAACTCTGTTTGCTCTTGTTGTTGTAAATATGTAAAGCCAGCATTCAAGTTTTCAGCAAAGATTATAACTAACCACATTCGCAATAACGCATAGGTCTCAAGTTTACTCATATCAATAGCATAATCAACTAGCGAGCCATAATAATAAATCTCGGATGACAACACTTTCTCAAAACAATCATAATATGATATATATATATAAGATGGTATCTCGCTAGCCCTTTCTGAGACCGCAAAACATAAATGAAGAGCACCTTTAAAGAGCAAGGACTGACTAGACATTGTAATTCATGGTAAAAGAGATCCAGTCAAGTCATACTCAATGTAAACTAACAATAATGAATGCAAATGACAGCGGTGCTCTCCAACTAGTGCTTTTTAATAAGAGGATGATGACTCAGCATAAAAGTAAATAGATAGGCCCTTCGCAGAGGGAAGCAGGGATTTGTAGAGGCGTCAGAGCTCGGTTTTGAAACAGAGGTGAATAATATTCTGAGCGGTATACTTTCATTGTCAACATAACAACCAAGAGATGGAGATATCTTCCATGCTACACACATTATAGGCGGTTCCCAAACAGAATGGTAAAGTTTATACTCCCCCTCCACCAACAAACATCAATCCATGGCTTGCTCGAAACAACAAGTGCCTCCAACTAACAATAGTCCCAAGGGGAGTTTTGTTTTGCAATTATTTTGATTTAGTTTGCATAAAGCATGGGACTGGGCATCCCGGTGACCAGCCACTTTCTCGTGAGTGAGGAGCGGAGTCCACTCCTCTTGAGAATAACCCGCCTAGCATGGAAGATACAGACAGCCCTAGTTGATACATGAGCTATTCGAGGATACAAAACAGGATATTTATTTGAAGGTTTAGAGTTTGGCACATACAAATTTACTTGGAACGGCAGGTAGATACCGTATATAGGTAGGTATAGTGGACTCATGTGGAATAACTTTGGGGTTTAAGGAGTTTGGATGCACAAGCAGTATTCCCGCTTAGTACAGGTGAAGGATAGCAAAAGACTGGGAAGCGACCAGCTAGAGAGCGACAACAATCATGAACATGCATTAAAATTAATCAACACTGAATGCAAGCATGAGTAGGATATAATCCACCATGAACATAAATATCGTGAAGGCTATGTTGATTTTGTTTCAACTACATGTGTGAACATGCGCCAAGTCAAGTCATTTAAATCATTCAGAGGAGGATACCACCCTATCATACCACATCATAACCATTTTAATAGCATGTTGGCACGCAATGTAAACCATTATAACTCATAGCTAATCAAGCATGGCATAAGAAACTATGATCTCTAGTTGTCATTGCAAACATGTTTATTCATAATAGGCTGAATCAGGAACGATGAACTAATCATATTTACAAAAACAAAAGAGGTCGAGTTCATACCAACTTTTCTCATCTCAGCCAGTCCATCATATAACAACATAATGCCTTTCACTTGCACGACCGAATGATGTGAATAATAATAATAGTGCGCGTGCATTGGACTAAGCTGGAATCTGCAAGCATTCAATAAACAGGAGAAGACAAGGCAATATGGGCTCTTTTGTCAGAGCAACAATAATGCATATAAGAGCCACTTCAACAATTTAATTATGGTCTTCTCCTATCGACCCCCAAAGAAAAGAAAAGAAATAAAACTATTTACACGGGAAAGCTCCCAACAAGCAAAAGAAGAACATGAAATCTTTTTGGGTTTTCTTTTTAATTACTACTACAAGCATGGAAGGTAAATTAATTAAAAGCTATAACTATTTTTTTTGTTTTTCTTAAGGTTTATTAAACACACAAGAAGAAAGCATAAAAAGGGAAAATAAACTAGCATGGATGATACAATGAAAAAGTATGAGCACCGACATCTAGCAATGAGTGTGTGGGCATAAATGTAATGTCAGTGGGAAATACGTACTCCCCCAAGCTCAGGCTTTTGGCCTAAGTTGGTCTATGGCCACGGCTGGCCTGGCGGATATCCATAATAGTAGTTGTTGGGGTCGTACTGAGATGAAGAAGAGGAAGGCTCTGATTGCCACTGGCTGACAATCATCTCCGGATCCCACTGGTAATTAGACTGTCGTGCAGGATCAACTTGTGGTTCCGGCTCTGGCTCCTCCCGGTAGGCGTGAATATCCCTCAACGGAACAAGGTACGTGCCTACAGATAAATCAAACAAAGGAGCAGGCAGGGTAATAGTCTCAGGGTGATGTTTATTAAAGAACAATTGATATTTAAGCTCTCCTTCCCTATTCTTAACAATAAAATCATGTGCCATCGTACTTTTATAATCTAAATAAACACGAGGCAACACTTTTTCTTACTTCTCATAATGCCTAATAGGTATGTTAAAATGTGCAGCTAGGCGTGAAGCATAGATGCCTCCAAAGATGGGGCCCTTGGTACGGTTCAGACTTAACCGTTTGGCAATAATGCCACCCATACTAACAGAGTTATCACCGTATAAACCATGGAGCAAAATAATAATATCAGGGATACTAAGGTTTCCACAGTTCCCGCGACCAATTAAACAATGACTAGCAAATAATGCAAAATAACGTAAAACAGGAAAATGTATGCTAGTGATTCGTGCATCGGAAACCTTCCTTGTTTCCCCTACAGTGATAGTATCAATAAATCCCTCCACATCATCACGATGTGGTTCTTCTATCTTGCCCTCAAAAGGGACTAAACAAATCCGACAAAAATCATAAAGTGACATCTCCTTATGCTCATCATATAAATAAAACTCCACCATAGGTGGTGAGCTCCTAGAATGGAAATGAAAGTTTTGCACAAAGATATTTGTGAGTAAGAGATACTGATCGCATTGGTCGTGGAGGAAAGCGGTAAGGCCTGCATTCTTAGCCATTTCATGAAAATCTTCATAAATCCCGGCTGCTCTCAAAAAAATCCTCGGAAGGCCATTCACACGCCCGAACCTCCGCGGTGTGAGGCAGATTATACTTAGGCTTCGGTCCCTTTTCCTCCGAGCTTTGGCTCGATGAGCCCCTCAAAAGTCTCCTCATCATTTTCTGAAAAAATCTGAATTTTTTAGTAACTTCAAAATAAAAGTAAACCAAACTCAATAATATTGATAGAAACTACTCCTACAAGTGCCTAGGGCCTATAACATGCATCAAAACTACTTTTGACCATATAAATTTGACATGCAAGCTCAAGAACAGGGTCACCTAAGCAGCAAAAATTTGCAATGAATAAAGCACTAGAACAAAAACTAATTGGACCAATGGAGGAGTCACATACCAAGGAACAATCTCCCCACGCAGTTTTGTGAGAGGTGCTTTGAGCAAGGAGATCGAAAATGGCAGCAAAATGAGCTAGAACTCGTGCTTGAGCTGGATATTCGTGTTTGTGGGAGGAAGACGAAGTGTATGGGTGAAAGGATAAGTGGAGGAGGGCCACTGTGGGCCCACGAGGCAGGGGGCGCGCCTTCCACCCTCGTGGGCAGGTGGTTGCCCCCCCTAGTGTGTTCTCAGTTCCATAAATCCTCAAATATTCTAGAAAAAATCATATTTAAATTTCAGGGCATTTGGAGAACTTTTATTTTTGAGGTATTTTTATATTGCACGGATAATCAGATAACAGACAGAAAAATATTTATTTTGATTTTATTTAATATAATTAACAAAAAGTAAAAGTGGGGTACAGAAGGTTGTGCCTTCTAGTTTCATCCATCTCATGATCATCAAAAGGAATCCACTAACAAGGTTGATCAAGTCTTGTTAACGAACTCATTCCGAATAACATGGAACCGGAGAAATTTCGAATAACACTATGTTACCTCAACGGGGATATGCACATCCCCAATAATAAGAATATCATATTTCTTCTTGACAATAGGAAGAGGCAATTCAAAACCTCCAAATATAATCGATGGAATTTTTCTAATAGAGTTGATACTATGAACTTGAGGTTGTTTCCTCGGAAAGTGTACTGTGTGCTCATTACCATTAACATGAAAAGTGACATTGTCTTTACTGCAATCAATAACAACCCCTACAGTATTCAAAAAGGGTCTTCCAAGAATAATAGACATACTATCGTCCTCGGGAATATCAAGAATAACAAAGTCCGTTAAATTAGTAACGTTTGCAACTACAATAGGCACATCCTCACAAATACCGACAGGTATAGCAGTTGATTTATCAGCCATTTGCAAAGATATTTCAGTAGGTGTCAACTTATTCAAATCAAGTCTACGATATAAAGAGAGAGGCATAACACTAACACCGGCTCCAAGATCACATAAAGCAGTTTTAACATAGTTTCTTTTAATGGAGCATGGTATAGTGGGTACTCATGGATCTCCAAGTTTCTTTGGTATTCCACCTTTAAAAGTACAATTAGCAAGCATGGTGGAAATTTCAGCTTCCAGTATCTTTCTTTCATTTGTAATGATATCTTTCATATACTTAGCATAAGGATTTGTTTTGAGCATATCAGTTAATCGCATACGCAAAAAGATAGGTCTAATCATTTCAGCAAAGCGCTCAAAATCCTCATCATCCTTTTTCTTGGATGGTTTGGGAGGAAAAGGCATGGGTTTCTGAACCCAAGGCTCTCTTTCTTTACCATGTTTCCTAGCAACAAAGTCTTTCTTATCATAACGTTGATTCTTTGATTGTGGGTTATCAAGATCAACAGCAGGTTCAATTTCTATATCATTATCATTACTAGGTTGAGCATCATCATGAACATTATTTTTAACATTATCACTAGTTTCAGGTTCATTACCAGATTGTGTTTCAGCATCAGAAATAGAAATATCATTTGGATTCTCAGGTGTTTCAATAATAGGATCACTAGAAGCATGCAAAGTCCTATCATTTTTCTTTTTCTTCTTTTTAGAAGAACTAGGTGCATCTATATTATTTCTCTGAGAATCTTGCTCAATTCTTTTAGGATGGCCTTCAGGATACAAAGGTTCCTGAGTCATTCTACCACCTCTAGTCATAACTCTAATAGCATTGTCATTATTCTTACTATTCAATTCATTGAGCAAATCATTTTGAGCTTTAAGTACTTGTTCTACTTGAGTGGTAACCATAGAAGCATGTTTACTAATAAGTTTAAGTTCACCTTTGACATTAGCCATATAATCACCCAAGTGTTCAAGCATATTTGAATTGTATTTCAATTGTCTACCAAAATAAGCATTAAAATCTTCTTGCTTAGCCATAAATTTATCAAACTCATCTAAGCATGGGCTAGCAAACTTAGTAATTGGGATTTCAGCTTTATCATATCTATAGAGAGAATTTACCTTTACTACCTGTGTCGGGTTATCAATACCATGAGTTTCTTCAATAGGTAATGGATTAAGATCATGTGTTTCTTCAACAGGCGGTAAATTTAGGACCATGTACTTCTTCAATAGGAGGTAAATTCTTAACATCTTCGGCTTTAATACCTTTTTCTTTCATAGATTTCTTTGCCTCTTGCATATCTTCAGGACTGAGAAATAGAATACCCCTCTTCTTCGGAGTTGGTTTAGGAATAGGCTCAAGAATTGCTCCAGAGGTGTCCAATTATTTTCATTTGTCAATATATTATTCAATAGAATTTCAGCTTCATCCGGTGTTCTTTCCCTGAAAACAGAACCAACACAACTATCCAGGTAATCTCTGGAGGCATCGGTTAGTCCATTATAAAAGATATCAAGTATTTCATTTTTCTTAAGAGGATGATCAGGCAAAGCATTAAGTAATTGGAGAAGCCTCCCCCAAGCTTGTGGGAGACTCTCTTCTTCAATTTGCACAAAATTGTATATATCCCTTAAAGCAGCTTGTTTCTTATGAGCAGGGAAATATTTAGCAGAGAAGTAATAAATCATATCCTGGAGACTACGCACACAACCAGGATCAAGAGAATTAAACCATATCTTAGCATCACCCTTTAATGAGAACGGAAATATTTTAAGGATATAAAAGTAGCGAGTTCTCTCATCTTTAGTGAACAGGGTGGCTATATCATTCAATTTAGTAAGATGTTCCACAACAGTTTCAGATTCATAACCATGAAAAGGATCGGATTCAACCAAAGTAATTATATCAGGATCAACAGAGAATTCATAATCCTTATCAGTAACACAGATAGGTGAAGTAGCAAAAGCAGGGTCAGGTTTCATTCTAGCATTTAGAGATTGCTTATTCCATTTAGCTAATAACCTTTTGAGTTCATAACTATCTTTGCAAGCTAAAATAGCTGCAGAAGCTTCCATATCAAAAACATAACCCTTAGGAATAACAAGTGATTCTTCATCATCACTTTCATCAGTATTATCAGATTCAATATTTTCAATCTCTCTAGCCCTAGCAATTTGATCATCAAGAAAATCACTAAGTGGCACAGTAGTATCAGGCATAGAGGTAGTTTCATCATAAGTATCATGCATAGCAGAAGTGGCATCATCAATAACATGTGACATATCAGAACGAATAGCAGAAGCAGGTGTAGGTGTCGCAAGCTTACTCAAAACAGAAGGTGAATCAAGTGCAAGGCTAGATGGCAGTTCCTTACCTCCCCTCGTAGTTGAGGGATATATCTTGGTTTTTGGATCTCTCAAGTTCTTCATAATGATAAGCAGATATATATCCCAAGTGACTCAAAGAATAGAGCTATGCTCCCCGGCAACGGCGCCAGAAAACAGTCTTGATAACCCACAAGTATAGGGGATCGCAACAGTTTTCGAGGGTAAAGTATTCAACCCAAATTTATTGATTCGACACAAGGGGAGCCAAAGAATACTCTCAAGTATTAGCAGTTGAGTTGTCAATTCAACCACACCTGGAAACTTAATAGCTGCAGCAAAGTGTTTAGTAGCAAGGTAATATGATAGTGGTGGTAACGGTAGCAAAAGGTAACAATAGTAAAAGTAATGTTTTTGGTATTTTGTAATGATGATAGCAATAGCAACGGGAAAGTAAATAAGCGAAGAACAGTATATGGAAAGCTCGTAGGCAATGGATCGGTGATAGAGAATTATGCCGGATGCGGTTCATCATGTAACAGTCATAACCTAGGGTGACACAGAACTAGCTCCAGTTCATTGATATAATGTAGGCATGTATTCCGAATATAGTCATACGTGCTTATGGAAAAGAACTTGCATGACATCTTTTGTCCTACCCTCCTGTGGCAGCGGGGTCCTTACGGAGACTAATGGATATTAAGACCTCCTTTTAATAGAGAACCGGAACAAAGCATTAACACATAGTGAATACATGAACTCCTCAAACTACGGTCATCACCGGTAAGTATGCCGATTATTGTCACTTCGGGGTTAACGGATCATAACACATAATAGGTGACTATAGACTTGCAATATAGGATCAAGAACTCTCATATATTGATGAAAACATAATAGGTTCAGATCTGAAATCATGGCACTCGGGCCCTAGTGACAAGCATTAAGCATAGCAAAGTCATAGCAACATCAATCTCAGAACATAGTGGACACTAGGGATCAAACCCTAACAAAACTAACTCGATTACATGATAGATCCCATCCAACCCATCACCGTCCAGCAAGCCTACGATGGAATTACTCACGCACGGCGGTGAGCATCATGAAATTGGTGATAGAGGATGGTTGATGATGACGATGGCGACGGATTCCCCTCTCCGGAGCCCCGAATGGACTCCAGATCAGCCCTCCCGAGAGGTTTTAGGGCTTGGCGGCGGCTCTGTATCGTAAAACGCGATGATTTCTTCTCCTAGATTTTTTTCTCCCCGAAACACAATATATAGAGTTGGAGTTGGAGTCGGAGAGGCAACAGGGGGCCTTCATCTTTGGCAGGTATTTTTCTTATTTTCTGAAAAGTGGCTTCGTGAAGTTTCAGGTCATTCCGAGAACGTTTGTTCCTGCACATAAATAACACCATGGTAATTCTGCTGAAAACAACATCAATCTGGGTTAGTTCCATTCAAATGATGCAAGTTAGAGTCCAAAACAAGGGCAAAAGTGTTTGGAAAAGTAGATACGACGGAGACGTATCACCTAGTACAGGGCGACGTTCCGGGCTACTGTCAACGTCCCACGCGGTGTCGACCACTGGGGCGCCCTTCCCCTTTTTGGGCGCTTTCGCCTCCAGATGTGCCGAGGCCACCCTCTTCTTCTTCTCCTCGGGAGGAGGGTTGTTTTCCTCCTCCTCCTCTTCCTCGTCGTTGTCCTCTGGGACAGAGGAATGGGCCTCGTCATCTTCGGACGTCACGTCCGAAGTGCCCTTGCGACGGGGGCCACTCTTGGCCCCCTTGGCTTTCTTCTTGGGCTTCTTCTCCGGCGCTGTATATGGCGCCGATACCAGCATCTTCGCCAAGCGCGGGACGACTGGTTCTTCGGGCAGCGGAGCCGGACATTGGATCTGCTTCGCCCTCTCCACCCAGTCCTGAGAGAGAAATACTAAGATCTCAGACATCATCCTCGAAACATTTAAGTTGGGAATACATCAAAAGTAACATACCTCATTGACGGGGCGGTTACAATTGTGACCACGGTCTGAGTCCGTGGCCGGTGGCTCCTCGTTGCCCTTGAAGAGCAACTTCCAGGCCCCTTCGTGAGAAGTATCGAAGAGCTTTTTCAGGGTCTAGTGCTTCTTCGAATTGAACTCCCATAAAGGGCGGCTTCGGCGCTGGCACGGAAGAATCCGGCGGATTAGCATCACCTGGATAATGTCAACGAGCTTGACGTCCTTGGTCACCATGCTTTGAATGCGCGTCTACAGTGCTATCAGCTCGTCAGGTGAACACCAGTCCGGACTCTTCTCGACCCAGGAGGTGAGTCGCATGGGAGCACTGGAGCGGAATTCGGCAGCTGCGGCCCAAGTGGTTCCACGAGGTTCTGTAATGTAGAACCACTACTTCTGCCATTCCTTTGCTGTCTCCGCAAAGGTGCCTTTGGGCCAAGAGACGTTGGATACCTTGCTCACCATGGCCCCTCCACACTCCGTGTGCTGGCCATCCACCACCTTCGGCTTCACGTTGAAGACTTTGAGCCACAGCCCGAAGTGGGGATGGATGCGGAGGAAGGCCTCGCACACGACAATAAACACCGAGATGTTGAGGAAGGAATTCGGGGACAGATCATGGAAATCTATCGTGTAATAGTACATCAGCCCGCGGACGAAAGGGTGGAGTGGAAACCCTAGCCCGCGGAAGAAATGGGCTATGAATACTACCCTCTCTGTGGGCTCCGGCGTGGGGACGATTTGTCCCTCGGCTGGCAGACGATGGGTGATCTCCTTCGCCAAATATCCAGCCGCCCGAAGCTTAGTAATGTCCTCCTCCTTGATAGAGGAGACCATCCACTTGCCCTGACCACCAGATCCGGACATGGTTGCTTGAGTGGAAAGGAGATGAGAACTTGGGCGCTGGAGCTTGAGATCGGAAAGGCGGAGACGGAGAGAGAGCGCGAGGAGAGGAAGAGGGAATCCTTATCCCCTTATAAAGGCAGCAAATATTGAACGCCTCCTCACTCGCCTTAGGATTCACATGGTCCCTAGGGATATATAAACGGCACGGTTGAGTTACCCATGCCAGCATTGATGAGAATCCCGCAATAATGGGGCATGATCTCTGTTTTGACAAGATGTGTCGATAGCAACCGCATCTCGAAGCGTGGAATGGCAGAGGAAAAATGGTTCGAAATTATAACCGGACAGACGTGATGTCATGTTGGAAAAAACCTGTCAACATATTATATTCGTGCAAATATTATATTCTCTTTGCGGTTGTGTATGGTGTGCGTAACAGGTCAGGATACTATCATTACATCCGAAGACTATCTTGGAGTTCGGAGAAAGGGGAACCCTCCTTGCAATTCCGAAGACAATCTGCACGCCGGACTCCTCGTCATCGAAAGCCCGGTTTAGGGGCTACTGAGGGAGTCCTGGACTAAGGGGTCCTCAGGCATCTGGCCTGTTATCCATGGGCTGGACTGATGGGTTGTGAAGACATGAAGGCCGAAGACTGCACTATGTCCGGATTGGACTCTACTTGGCGTGGAAGGCAAGCTTGGCGACCAAAGATTCCTTCTTATGTAACCGACTCCATGTAAACCCTAGATCCCCTCGGTGTCTATATAAACCGAAGGGGGTAGTCTGAAAAGGACATCACATATACTCATTACCATATTCATAGGCTAGACTTCTAGGGTTTAGCTATTACGATCTCGTGGTAGATCAACTCTTGTAATACTCATATTCATCAAGATCAATCAAGCATGAAGTATAGGGTATTACCTCCATAGAGAGGGCCTGAACCTGGGTAAACATCATGTCCCCCGTCTCCTATTACCATCGATCCTAGACGCACAGTTCGGGACCCCCTACCCGAGATCCACCGGTTTTGACACCGACGCCCCTTTCCTTCTCTCCTCCCTCACCTTCCCTCTTATCCTTGTTGGAATAGGAAAGGGGGGGCCAATCCTACTTGGAGTAGGATTGCTCCCCCCTCATGGCGCGCCTCCTCCCCCTGGTCGGCCTCCTCCTCCCTCCCCCTTTATATACGTGGGAAGGGGGCACCCCCAAGGCACACCAAAGTTTCTCTTAGCCGTGTGCGGTGCCCCCTCCACAGAAACACACCTCGGTCATATCGTTGAAGTGCTTAGGCGAAGCCTTGCGCCGGTAACTTCATCATCACCGTCACCACGCCGTCGTGCTGAGGAAACTCTCCCTCGGACTCACCTGGATCAAGACTTCGAGGGACGTCACCGAGCTGTACGTATGCAGATCGCGGAGGTGCCGTGCGTTCGGTACTTGATCGGTTGGATCATGAAGATGTTCGACTACATCAACCGCGTTACTTAACGCTTCCTCTTTCGATCTACGAGGGTACGTAGACACACTCTCCCCTCTCATTGCTATGCATCTCCTAGATAGATCTTGCATGATCGTATGAATTTTTTGAAATACCGCATTCCCACAGTGGCATCCGAGCCAGGTCTATGCGTAGATGTTATATGCACGAGTAGAACACAAAGAGTTGTGGGCGATAATAGCCATACTGCTTACCAGCATGTCATACTTTGATTCGGCGGTATTGTTGGATGAAGCGGCCCAGACCGACATTACATGACCGTGTTCATGAGACTGGTTCTACCGACGTGCTTCGCACACACGTGGCTAGTGGGTGTCTGTTTTGTCCAACTTTAGTTGCATTGAGTGTGACTACGCCTGGTCCTTGTTGGAGGTTAAAATAACACACTTGACAAAAAATCGTTGTGATTTTTGATGCATAGGTAAGAACGGCTCTTGCTAAGCCCGTAGCAGCCACGTAAAACTTGCAACAAAAAAGTAGAGGACGTCTAACTTGTTTTTGCAGGGCATGTTGTGATGTGATATGGTCAAGACGTGATTATATAAATTGTTGTATGAGATGATCATGTTTTGTAACAAAATTATCGACAACTGGCAGGAGCCATATGGTTGTCGCTTTATTGTATGAAATGCAATCGCCATGTAATTGCTTTACTTTATCACTAAGCGGTAGCGATAGTTGTGTAAGCAATAGTTGGCGAGACGACAACGATGCTACGATGGAGATCATGGTGTCAAGCCGGTGACGATGGTGATCATGACAGTGCTTTGGAGATGGAGATCAAAGGCACAAGATGATGATGGCCATATCATATCACTTATATTGATTGCATGTGATGTTTATCCTTTATGCATCTTATTTTGCTTAGTACAGCGGTAGCATTATAAGATGATCTCTCACTAAATTTCAAGGTATAAGTGTTCTCCCTGAGTATGCACCATTGCTACAGTTCGTCGTGCCGAGACACCACGTGATGATCGGGTGTGATAAGATCTACGTTCACATACAACGGGCGCAAGCCAGTTTTGCACAAGCAGAATACTCGGGTTAAACTTGATGAGCCTAACATATGCAGATATGGCCTCGAAACACTGAGACCGAAATGTCGAGCGTGAATCATATAGTAGATATGATCGACATAGTGATGTTCACCATTGAAAACTACTCCATCTCACATGATGATCAGACATAGTTTAGTGTATATGGATCACGTTATCATTTAGATGACTAGAGGGATGTCTATCTAAGTGGGAGTTCTTAAGTAATATGATTAATTGAACTTTAATTTATCATGAACTTAGTACCTGATAGTATTTTGCATGTCTATGTTGTTGTAGATAAATGGCCCGTGTTGTCATTCTGTTGAATTTTAATGCGTTCCTAGAGAAAGCTATGTTGAAAGATGATGGTAGCAACTACACGGACTGGGTCCGTAACTTGAGGATTATCCTCATCGCTGCACAGAAGAATTACGTCCTTGAAGCACCGCTAGGTGCAAAGCCCGCTGCAGGAGCAACACCAGATGTTATGAACGTCTGGCAGAGCAAAGCTGATAACTACTCGATAGTTCAGTGTGCCATGCTTTACGGCTTAGAATCAGGACTTCAACGACATTTTGAACGTCATGGAGCATATGAGATGTTCCAGGAGTTGAAGTTAATATTTCAAGCAAATGCCCGAATTGAGAGATATGAAGTCTCCAATAAGTTCTATAGCTCCAAGATGGAGGAGGATAGTTCTGTCAGTGAACATATACTCAAAATGTCTGGGTACCACAACCACTTGACTCAACTGGGAGTTAATCTTCCTGATGATAGTGTCATTGACAAAGTTCTTCAATCACTGCCATCAAGCTACAAAAGCTTCATGATGAACTATAATATGCAAGGGATGGATTAGACAATTCCCGAGCTTTTCGCAATGCTAAAGGCTGTGGAGGTAGAAATCAAGAAGGAGTATCAAGTGTTGATGGTCAACAAGACCACTAGTTTCAAGAAGAAGGGCAAAGGGAAGAAGGGGAACTTCAAGAAGAACGGCAAGCAAGTTGCTGCTCAAGTGAAGAAGCCCAAGTCTGGACCTAAGCCTGAGACTGAGTGCTTCTACTACAAAGGGACTGGTCACTGGAAGCGGAACTGCCCCAAGTATTTGGCGGATAAAAAGGATGGCAAAGTGAAAGGTATATTTGATATAAATGTTATTGATGTGTACCTTACTAATGCTCGCAGTAGTGCCTGGGTATTTAATACTGGTTCTGTTGCTAATATTTGCAACTCGAAACAGGGGCTACGAATTAACCGAAGATTTGCTAAGGACGAGGTGACGATGCGCGTGGGAAATGGTTCCAAAGTCGATGTGATCGCGGTCGGCACGCTACCTATACATCTACCTTCAAGATTAGTATTAGACCTGAATAATTGTTATTTGGTGCCAGCGTTAAGCATGAACATTATATCTGGATCTTGTTTGATGCGAGACGGTTATTCATTTAAATCAGAGAATAATGGTTGTTCTATTTATATGACTAATATCTTTTATGGTCATGCACCCTTGGTGAGTGGTCTATTTTTATTGAATCTCGATAGTAGTCATACACATATTCATAGTATTGAAGCCAAAAGATATAAGTTTAATAATGATAGTGCAACTTATTTGTGGCACTGCCGTTTAGGTCATATTGGTGTAAAGCGCATGAAGAAACTCCATGCTGATGGGCTTTTGGAATCACTTGATTATGAATCACTCTTGCGAACCATGGGCAAGATGACTAAGACTCCGTTCTCCGAAACAATGGAACAAGCAACAGACTTATTGGAAATAATACATACTGATGTATGTAGTCTGATGAGTGTTGATGCTCGTGGCGGGTATCGTTATTTTCTGACATTCGCAAATGATTTGAGTAGATATGGGTATATCTACTTGATGAAACATAAGTCTGAAACATTTGAAAAGTTCAAATAATTTTAGAGTGAAGTGGAAAATCATCGTAACAAGAAAATTAAGTTTCTATGATCTGATCGTGGAGGTGAATATTTGAGTTACGAGTTTGGTCTTCATTTGGAACAATGCGGAATAGTTTCGCAACTCACGCCACCTGGAACACCAGAGTGTAACGGTGTGTCCGAACGTCATAACCACACTTTATTAGATATGGTAAGATCTATGATGTCTCTTACTAATTTACCGCTATCGTTTTGGGGTTATGCTTTAGAGACGGCTGCATTCACGTTAAATAGGGCAGCATCGAAATCTTTTGAGACTACACCATATGAACTATGGTTTGGCAAGAAATCCAAGTTGTTGTTTCTTAAAGTTTGGGGCTGCGATGCTTATGTGAAAAAGCTTCAACCTGATAAGCTCGAACCCAAATCGGAGAAATGTTTCTTCATAGGATACCCAAAGGAGACTGTTGGGTACACCTTCTATCACAGATCCGAATGCAAGATATTCGTTGCTAAGAATGAATCCTTTCTGAAGAAGGAGTTTCTCTCGAAAGAAGTGAGTGGGAGGAAAGTAGAACTTGATGAGGTAATTGTACCTTCTCCCTTATTGGAAAGTAGTTCATCACAAAAATCAGTTCCAGTGATTCCTACACCAATTAGTGAGGAAGCTAATGATGATGATCATGAAACTTCTGATCAAGTTACTACCGAACCTCGTAGGTCAACCAGAGTAAGATCCGCACCAGAGTGGTACGGTAATCCTATTCCGGAGGTCATGTTACTTGACCATGACGAACCTATGAACTATGAGGAAGCGATGATGAGCCCAAATTCCGCAAAATGGCTTGAGGCCATGAAATCAAAGATGGGATCCATGTATGAGAACAAAGTGTGGACTTTGGTTGTCTTGCCCGATGATCGGCAAGCCATAGAGAATAAATAGATCTTCAAGAAGAAGACTGACGCTGACGGTAATGTAACTGTCTACAAAGATCGACTTGTTGCGAAAGGTTTTTGACAAGTTCAAGGAGTTGACTAGGACGAGACCTTCTCACCAGTAGCGATGCTTAAGTCCGTCCGAATCACGTTAGCAATTGCCGCATTTTATGACTATGAAACTTGGCAAATGGATGTCAAAATTGCATTCCTTAATGGATATCTTAAAGAAGAGTTGTATATGATGCAACCGGAAGGTTTTGTCGATCCAAAAGGAGCAAACAAAGTGTGCAAGCTCCAGCGATCCATTTATGGACTGGTGCAAGCATCTCAGAGTTGGAATATACGCTTTGATAGTATGATCAAAGCATATGGTTTTATACAGACTTTTGGAGAAGCATGTATTTACAAGAAAGTGAGTGGGAGCTCTGTAGCATTTCTGATATTATATGTGGATGACATATTGTTGATCAGAAATGATACTGAATTTCTGAATAGCATAGAAGGATACTTGAATAAGAATTTTTCAATGAAAGACCTCGGCGAAGCTGCTTATATATTAGGCATCAAGATCTATAGAGATAGATCAAGACGCTTAATTGGACTTTCACAAAGCACATACCTGGATAAAGTTTTGAAGAAGTTCAAAATGGATCAAGCAAAGAAAGGGTTCTTGTCCGTGTTACAAGGTGTTAAGTTGAGTCAGACTCAATGCCCGACCACTACAGAAGATAGAGATAAAATGAAAGTCATTCCCTATGCCTCAGCCATAGGTTCTATCATGTATGCAATGTTGTGTACCAGACCTGATGTGTGCCTTGCTATTAGTTTGGCAGGGTGGTACCAAAGTAACCCAGGAGTGGATCACTAGACAGCGGCCAAGAACATCCTGAAATACCTGAAAAGGACTAAGGATATGTTTCTCGTTTATGGAGGTGACAAAGAGCTCGTCGTAAACAGTTATGTCGATGCAAGCTTTAACACTGATCCTGATGACTCTAAGTCACAATCCGGATACGTATTTTTATTGAATGGTGGGGCTGTTAGTTGGTGCACTTCTAAGCAAAGCATCATGGCGGGATCTACGTGTGAAGCGGAATACATGGCTGCTTCGGAAGGAGCAAATGAAGGAGTCTGGATGAAGGAGTTCATATCTGATCTAGGTGTAATACCTAATGCATCGGGTCCAATGAAAATCTTTTGTGACAATATTGGTGCAATCGCCTTGGCAAAGGAATCCAGATTTCACAAGAGAACCAAGCACATCAAGAGACGCTTCAATTCCATCCGTGATCAAGTCAAGGAGGGAGACATGGTGATTTGCAAGATACATATGGATCCGAATGTTGTGGAACCGTTGACTAAGCCTCTCTCACGAGCAAAACATGATCAGCACCAAGACTCCATGGGTGTTAGAATCATTACTGTGTAATCTAGATTATTGACTCTAGTGCAAGTGGGAGACTGAAGGAAATATGCCCTAGAGGCAATAATAAAGTTGTTATTTATATTTCGTTATATCATGATAAATGTTTATTATTCATCCTAGAATTGTATTAACTGGAAACTTAGTACATGTGTGAATACATAGACAAACAGAGTGCCCCTAGTATTCCTCTACTAGACTAGCTCGTTAATCAAAGATGGTTAAGTTTCCTAGCCATAGACATGTGTTGTCATTTGATGAATGGGATCACATCATTAGAGAATGATGTGATGGACAAGACCCATCCGTTAGCTTAGCACTATGATCGTTTAGTTTATTGCTATTGCTTTCTCCATAACTTATACATGTTCCTATGACTATGAGATTACGCAACTCCCGAATATCGGAGGAACACTTAGTGTGCTATCAAGCATCACAACGTAACTGGGTGATTATAAAGATGCTCTACAGGTGTCTCCAATGGTGTTTGTTTAGTTGGCATAGATCAAGAATAGGATTTGTCACTCCGATTGTCGGACAGGTATCTTAGGGCCCTCTCGGTAATGCACATCACTATAAGCCTTGCAAGCAATATGACTAATGAGTTAGTTGCGGGATGATGCATTACGGAACAAGTAAAGAGACTTGCTAGTAACGAGATTGAACTAGGTATGATGATACCGACGATCGAATCTCGGGCAAGTAGCATGCCGATGACAAAGGGAACAACGTATGTTGTTATGCGGTTTGACCGATAAAGATCTTCGTAAAATATGTAGGAGCCAATATGAGCATCCAGGTTCCGCTATTGGTTATTGACCGGAGATGAGTCTCGGTCATGTCTACATAGTTCTCGAACCCGTAGGGTCCGCACGCTTAACGTTCCATGACGATCGGTATTATGAGTTTATGTGTTTTGATGTACCGAAGGTAGTTCGGAGTCCCGGATGAGATCACGGACATGACGAGGAGTCTCGAAATGGTCGAGACATCAAGATTGATATATTGGAAGACTATATTTGGACACCGAAATAGTTCTGAGGTGTATTGGGTATTTTCCGGAGTACCGGGGGGTTACCGGAACCCCCCGGGGGGTTATTGGGCCTCATGGGCCTATTGGTGGAAGAGAGGAGGCAGGCCAAGGGAGGGCGCGCGGCCCCTAGCCCAAACTGAATTGGACTAGGGGGGCCGGCCCCCTTTCCTTCTCTCCCCCCTCACCTTCTCCCTTCTCCTTGTTGGAATAGGAAAGGGGGGAGGCTGAATCCTACTTGGAGTAGGATTGCCCCCCCATGGCGCGCCTCCTCCCCCTGGCCGGCCTCCTCCTCCCTCCCCCTTTATATACATGGGAAGGGGGCACCCCAAAGGCACACCAAAGTTTCTCTTAGCCATGTGCGGTGCCCCCCTCAACAGAAACAAACCTCAGCCATATCGTTGCAGTGCTTAGGCGAAGCCCTGCGCCGGTAACTTCATCATCACCGTCACCACGCCGTCGTGCTGACGAAACTCTCCCTCGGCCTCAGCTGGATCAAGAGTTCGAGGGACGTCACCAAGCTGTACGTGTGCAGATCGCGGAGGTGCCGTGCGTTCGGTACTTGATCGGTTGGATCGTGAAGACGTTCGACTACATCAACCGCGTTACTTAAGCTTCCGCTTTCGGTCTACGAGGGTACGTAGATACACACTCCCCTCTCGTTGCTATGCATCTCCTAGATAGATCTCGCGTGATCGTAGGATTTTTTTTGAAATACTGTGTTCCCCAACAGGACTGGTCGAACAAATTCTCTATCACTATCGAGCATCACTGGTTACATCTGTTCCTCCGCTTTACATTCGTACTGTTTCAACTATGTGATTTGCCTCCATGCATGCTTTAGTTTCCATTCGATAGTTTTTTGTCGCTCACTGTACTCTGTTTTCATTCGCTCCGCTGCTGGGTTATGAGAGTTTTGATATTTTCGAAAGAAATTTCAAAACTCCCATTCACCCCCCTCTGTTAGACATACTTCGTCCCTACACCAACCCCTACTCATCCTTAGATTTGAATCGCTGTCGAGAATCAACTAGCTGTAGATCCCAATTGTTAGGAGTGAAACTGAACTAAACTTTCACGCTAATATCTAGAGAATTTGGGTTCGAAATCCACCATCATGAGGTTTATATTGGAAATGATGAACAACAAACAACATAAAACATCATGAATGGCTAGGGTTTAACCCAAACTCAGAAGAGATGATCCAAATGAACAAGAAAGAGGGGCTTCATACCCAATACAGTACATGAGCATGTGAAAGCAGAGTGAGGCAGAAATTAAAGCAAACGAGTCGTTGTCGGGTAGGAAACAACGATGTCCGATGTTTTGCGCGATATCGGATGAACGATCAATGACTAAGGTTGCCACCAACGTTGTATTGCAATTGTGACCAAAAGATCAATGTCGATAGCATGCTCTAGAGCACAAGAACAATATAATTGTTGAAGTTTGTAGTTAACTTGAGACTTGAGACAGTCTTTCGCGCTTCGATCGTCCTCATGTGCGCTCATCGGGGCGGATTAGACGTAGGTCTCGCGTAGATTCTTGTTAGATCCTCGGGGCGGCAAGGTTAGGTTTTATCGTCGTGTGTACACGACGACGAGATTTGGTGTCATGTTCTTCACATCGATTCAAAGTTTCAACGGCTACGACCGCGACTCCAAGATGCTGGTCCTTAGGGGCACTTGCACAAAGACTTCTCGACTATCATCGACGAGGTCAAACTGATTTCGATACAAGAGCAATGTCAACAACACATCAGCAGCTCGTTCTGCCGGCGACAGTGGTCGTTCAGTGGTCCATAGACCTTGATGTAGTTTTTATTATGTTTAAAATGTTTTGTACTTCTGATGAATATTTAATATATAATTTGGGTTTGCAGAAAAAAAATACTTGAGAGTAGTTGAATATATGGCCAACTCCACCGCGTGACCCAAATCTATACCCATTTTGTCCGGATTTTGTCCGTATGGGGTAGAAATAGGGAGAACAAATGCCGGACAGAGGCCGGACAAACTCGCCGCACCCAATGCTGCTACCCCCATTTTCATCCCATTTCACCAGCTGTCCGTCCTCGTCATTTATTCGAACACGTAGCAGGCATAGCGAACTTGACGCCGCCCGCGGCCGCTCCTGCTCATGCACGCCCTCGCTCCCGTCGCGACCGCATGCCCGCTGTCGCGCCCGACGACTGCATGCCCGCCGTAGCGCCCGCTCGTGCCCCGATCGTGCCTCGTCGTCTTCCTCCTCCTGCTCGTGCCCCGATCAAGACAGAGCAGGGGAAGCAGGGAAGGGGCGTAGGAGGGGCCCGGCCTGCTGCGACCGTCTCCAGCCGAACTGAGGCCACCGTCGGGTGCGGAGACCGGCCCGCACCCGTTCAGAGGCGAAGGGGCCGCCGGGAAGGAGTGGGATGGCGGCTACGGGCGGCGCCATGGGAGGACAGTAGGCGGGCGGGTGGTGGCGGTTGACGACGATGTGGGCTACTCCGGCGAGGGCTGAGGGGGTGGGGCGGCTCACGGTGACGAGGGGGAGGCAGAGGAGGTGGAGGAACGGCGAGGGGATGCTCGAAACGGTCGAAATAGCTCGAACTCCGGCGAGGCCGAGGAGGGCACGAAGAACTCCAGCAAGGCGCGATGGGGCCGCGTGCTCGGCGCCGCCGCGCGCAGGGAGTGAGAGGCGGAGCTGGCCGCTAGAGCGCCCGCCGCTCTCGGTGATGGGTGCGCGTGGTGGGCCAGGTACAGAAAAGAAGAGAATGACAGGTGGGGTCGAGGGCGGACACAGACGGACGACAAGAACGCGAAGACGTCCGCTTTCTGTCCGCTTTGGCCCCAAACCGAGAGCAACTTTGGTATGGAAATGGGGCAAAAGCGGACATAGACCGTACGAAATGTCTGTATGCTCCTATGCGTTGGATCGTTTGGTTTGTCCGTTTTACCCCAAACAGACGATTTGAGATTTGGGGTCGATTTGGGTCACGCGGTGAAGTTGGCGTGAGAGTAGTGAGAGCAACTCCAACGGGCCGACCCAAACGGACGGCGTTTTTGTCCGTTTGGGCTGGCCGCCCGCCCGTCGTCCGCCCTCTTTTAATTTTGGGTCGGCAGTGCGCCCAACGGGCCGACCCATTTCATGACCGTGCGCGTTTAACATCATGCCGTCACCCTGATTTTGGTGCTCCAGCGCGCGGGGGAAAGTGGCCTAGCGCGTGGGAAAGGTTCACGCGCGTGCCGCGGCCGGCGCTCGCTATAAAGAAGGCGCTTCCTCCACACTCTGTCGGCCGCCCACTCTCGCCGCCTCTGCGCCACCATGTCGATCCGCCGCCTGGGCGCTTCGGATTTTCGCGGAGTCCGCGAGCGCCGCTCCGGCGCCTTCTCCGCCGAGATCTGGTTTCACGAGAAACGTCTCGTCCTCGGCACCTTTGATACCGCAGAGGAGGCGGCCTGCGCGCACGACGCGGCGGCGTGGCGCCTCCTGAGGCCTCGTCGGGATATGAATTTTCCCAACGTGTCGAGCCAGCGGGCGCAGGATCTGGCGCCTCTCTCGCGGCTTTTCACCGACGAGGATCGTCGTGTCCACCGGAGGCGGCAGCGTCGCCTCGCCATCGTAGAGAAGAACGTGGAAGCCTTGGTGGTGTGGCGCGGAGGCTACCCGCAGGACATCATCGACGAGCGCTAGTTCTACAAGCAATTGATATCGGAGAGGGACGCGAGGAGGAGGGAGCGAGCCGCCTATCGGGAGGACAAGCGTTCGCGGAAGCAGGCAACTCAATTAAAACTGAAGTTACGAGAAACGGCGGGTTGGGACTTTGAAGACGAGGCGTATGCTGACGCCTACATTCAGACATTGGAGGAGGACATTACCGAGTCGGAGTTAGAAATCGACGAGTAGTGGTCTTTTCTTTTTATCAGTGTGCGGTAGAACTATCTATGTACTGAAAAAATGGCCGGCGGCGTCGACGACGTAGCAGGTGAACGAGGATGTGAATCCACTGTGCCATCGACCAGCGGGTCCGGTGAGGAAAGAGGATGAACGCGCGTTCGTTTTGTGTCCGCGTCGACGTAAATCAGGCTAAAAATGATCGAAAATGGGTCAACAGGCAGACGAAAGCGGACGCGCGTCCGTTTGGGTCGACGCATTGAGCCGGCTTTTTTGTCCATGCCGACCCAAACGGACAGCCGCGGACGAAATGGGTCCCCCATTATAGTTGGGCTAAAGACATAGCACAACCCATTCAGTTCTGTGCATTTTTCACGACGGGGCGGGAAACATTCGGAATGGCGGGTCGGGTGCGCGCGCGTGCGAGTGCGACAGGGTGCAGCGCACCGCCTATCTTTCCTCGCCGGTGAGGTGATGGGCGAGACGAACGATGACTCAGACCGCAGTCACCCGGGCATCCAACGGCCGGGATCCCCCCTCTCCGCCTCCGGCCCTCCATCCGCTCCGTCCGCGTGCCCTCCGGGCTTTGACCCTTCCTCACCAACCCCGACACGCAACCCTCCCTATGACATGTCGGCCCTGACAAGCCTACTCCAAGCCGCAAGCCCTCTCAGACCGCCGTAATCCCATCCGCACATCCCAGCGCAGCCTACCCCCTCACTGACACCCCGTACCAAAAAAAAAAATTAAAAAAAATTCGGGAGGCACGACACGGCCGGCCACAGCTGTCCCTGGCGGCATGACATGTGGGCCCGGGCCGCGTACGCGGCCCACCGGTCAGTGAACCCGTCGAAGACGAGTGGAGACGGGCTATACCAAATCGGAGACCGAGCCCTCATAATTCTCCTCTCTCCCCCCTCTTGTGATTCCGGTGCGTCTCCCCCTCCTCTCTGCCTGCGCGCACCGGCTTCCCTCCCCCTCCTCTCTCCTCCCTCCGTCCGCCTCCGGGAGAGGCCGAGAGAGAGGGAGAGAGAGAGGACGCGCCGGAGCTACCCGCGGCAGCATCGTCCCGTCTCGGTAAGCTCTGCGGAACTCCTCTCCCGGATTCGGTCCTCCTCGGTTAGGGATGGATGGCAGCGACTGGTAGTAGCTCTGCTCGATTCGGTAGAATTCGTCTCCGTTTAGCGTGCTGGGGCCTCGTCTCGAGTTTTTGGCTCGCGGAGATGCCGCGGGAATTGATTCCCTTGTTCTCTCCAGGCCGGGGGGTTTGGGTTTTGGTCGATTTGTCGGGAAGTAAGTCGGGGAATTTGAACCGCCGGGTTCTAAATCCGGCTAGAAACACGCGGGATTTTGATTCTCACGCACCCGCTAGATTCTGAGAGTTGGCGACGCTTGTTTGGAAACCCTTGCATCTTCCTTCTAGTTGGGGATTTCTATTTTTCTTCCGTCGGGTTGGGCTCTGCTGCTTTGCTTTGGCTACTCTGGTGGTTCTTTCTGTCGGAATCGCACCCACCGTGTAATTTCTAGCTAAATCTCTAATTCGACTAGGCAGTTTGTGGGGTTCTAGTGCACAGCGGCGATCTGAGTGTTTCAAGTCAGATATTGTAGGGTTTGTTTGTAGTAATCTCACTTTTGGTACCCCCTTAAATTGGAGTACTGTGTTTTATAGAGAATCTAATGGGAACATCCCTCCAGTCAAGGAAACAATTTTAATGGAAATATTCCCCTCTGTCTAAATTTACTTGTTCTTCTCCTCTAGGGTTTGGGTTCTCGTTTTAGTTTACCCCATCTTACCTTGTTGCTGCTTAACCTAGATGTTTTGCTACCTTTGTAGATCTGCGTTGTACTCCTTGACCGGCTATGGCTTTTATGAAGTCAGACTCATTTCAAGCCTTCCGTCTAAAACAGAACTTAGGTATTGGATGCCCTTCGTTATTTTGCTAGAGGGTTTTGCTGTTGACCTAGCTCCAAAAGTAATTCTTTTGCTGTAATATGTTGGCAACGCAGATGATTTTGTCCTGAAATCTCTTACTCTAGCTTGCAGCTTACATGCAAAATTTTTGCTAACGTTTGATGCTTCTCAATGTTAGTAATTAATACTAGAACACAAGTAAAGCTACACTAACTAAACCAGTCTAACGGTTTCTGTCGGTTCCCTCCTGCTTTGCTGGTAAAAGGATACCGCTTTTGCGTAAATAAAGTAGCAGTTGCGGAAACATGTGATTAAGAGCGCAAACTGTGTGAGACAGCAAGACTTTTGCTCAAAGGCAGGACTTTTGGGGTTTGGGTTATATTATCGACCCTGTCCAGTATTGGCATAAGCAATGTTGCACAATGCTGAAGGTTTTAAGGTGTGGGAAAAATTGCAATGTGCATTCATCTTTTGGTAATCTTGTATGTTTTCACTGAAAATTGTGACAAAAATTGGACCGATAGGACGCTTTTTATGTTAAACCTGTTTGTTGCGCACATATTGTTGGCATTGCTCTATTTGTATGTGCTAGGAGGGTAAGTAAGGAGAATTGGAGTGGTACACAATATTAGCTCACCAGTAGACACCGTGCCACGTCTGCTGCTTGGGTCACTAACATGCTGTGAGATGAATACTAATGCTGCCCATGCATTAGTTTGAAAACTTTCAAGTAACATCAGACCTACGCGCCATCTTAGTATAGTCACTAACGAGGTTTGTTCGCTTTTGGTGTGTATGTCACAGAAGCATGATGATGTTTCTTTCTTTATTCTGCAAAATACCATGGGTTTAGGGTTTTGTTTAATATCAATACACATTATACACTCGTTAGTCCATGCTGAATAAGGATAGGCAGAAGTATTTTTTTTCTTTTCCTTTTTCACTAGTAACCCGACAGGGTAGGTAAAAATGTTGGCATGGCATGTATTCATTAAACTATTATGGTTTTGTTTCCTTATATCTGTGAATGTTGGGCCCCACTGTTCTCTTCCTTTTGTAAAGTTGTATTTTTTAACTTCTGTAATGGATGTGCAGACAGCTTTGGCACTCTGAACTGCTGATCAAGATGCCAGCACTGAGAATGAAGAGGAAGTTTGATGATGACATTTTCGCGAATGAGTTTGACACCAAATCCATGAAATCGATGAAAATCTCGAATTTTCAAGTTGATGAGTTCGAGCAGGCATTTGTGTTGAACTCGTCTTACAAGGACCGTCAGGATGGTAAGTGACTGCATGGTTGCTCTTTCAAGAGAAGAGGTGACTGCATAGGTGTCTTGTTCTCTTATGAATAAAATATATTGAGCGTAGATATTTCCCTATGTTTCAAATAGAAAAAACCTTCCAAGTTAGCTCCAATGTCCATTCTTAGTTATCTATGCTGGTGTTGAATGTGTACCCTTGACTGGAATTCTGACAACTACGTATGTCCTTAGCAGTATATTCAGGAGATACTCCTCTAGTCCTGTTTCTAAGTACTTGGCACTGTATGACCAAATCACACATATCAAGATATGGCTTCAGTAAAGTTGAACCATAAAACGCTCTACCAATATTGTAAGCACGACTGTGAATTTATAACATGGAGCAAAATTAATAGGGGTATTTGGGGGAAATTTGCCTTCAGATTAGCAGGTTGACAAGTGTTGGGGAAAGATATTGGTTTCAATCTTTTAGAAACGGAAGGAGTATTATCTGTAAACATACAGTAGATAGCTAGATTAGTTGGTTGTGTCTTACCATTGATTTGTTTACTTTTACACGTAATATTTGTAAACAAAGTAGAGCAATACACTGCGCATGGTTGATAATTCAAGGTTAGTGTACCTGTGTATATTTTATATGGATTGATGATCTCTCTTTTTTCAGAGCCTGAGTCGACAACTCAACTAGCTGGCCAGGATATTAGGGTTACAGAATTTTCTGGCTTGCATGCTGTACTTGGAGGAACATCCGTTGCTCTGCTGAAGGTATTGCTACATCATCTGATCTCAAACTTGACTCGGTGATAAAATATTGTGCACTTATCCTTGTGTTTAATCATTTTGATTTCAATACAAATATCTAGTGGCCTCTTGTATTTCAACTGCCAAATTATCACATTGCTTCCATTGTTTGTAATATTACCACTTAGACTACTGTTCGGTACTTGGTCAAGTTGAATGTTCTTTTGATGTTAGCTTGCTTACATCCCAATTGATGATTGCCTGACAACATTAATTGGACGTTTAAATTTCTTTTTGGTTTTCTTGTTAATATGTTTGGATGATTGCTTTCAGCAAGTTATCATTGCTGATTTCCAAATTCGATGACAAGTGAAAAAGGGTGCAATTTCTAACTAGAACTTTGGATGATGGAATTTACCTGTTGCCTATTGCCATTTCACCTTCTACATCAACTTGTTCAGATTAAATGATTAAATGCTTAAATGCCTCAAATATCTTGTAAAGGCTCTAGAATGTCACCATTGTTTGATATTTGCTATATTAGGATATGAACTTCGATGTAGCATCTTAAGGTCGGTAGTGGTTTGCTTTGTTGCTTTTTTTGGTCATGTCTCATGCTCATTTTCTTTCTGAAATCCCAACATTATATATCAGCATCACTATTTTCATTTTTTTTTGGAAAAACCTCTGCAGCCTAAGATTTATCCTATTGATATGCAGGATTTAATATCTGAAACTGTTGTTCCACCAAATTTGGAGCCTGATTCCTTATCTAATAATGATGACGGCAAATCTCAGTCAAATGTAGTGAACACCGGTGATAAAGGTAAGAGTACCCCCTTACCCCTCGAGCAGTTTCTGTAACTAATCTGGCTAGTTTAGGTGATAAGTTTTGTTCACGGCCAATGTCTATTTGTCACGTATAAAAATACACAGCCGCCAAATACAATGTTTTATAGAACACATTTGATATGCTCACAAACAAGGTTTGCAGATGAAGATGTAAATTCTGCAGCACAAGATATTCATTTATATTCATTTGGGCCGCACTGTGCACATGTATATTCATTTACAATTTTGCATTGCAGAGTTTGCAGATGAAGTTGTAAGTTCTGCAGCACAAGATATCTGTGCTGTCAATAATCATGAGAAAAGCCTGGGCTCAAACCTGGATTGCAGCCTGTTGGATATTTATAATCCTGATGATGCTTTTCCTTTCTTATTTGATGTTCCAACTGGTCTCCTGGCTAGTTACAGTACATTTTGTGATGAATTTGTACCCATTGATTCATTGATAGACATGAGTGGCATATGCGGAGTATTTCCACTTAATGAAAGCACCGTGGAAGGTGGCATTGGCAATGAACCATGCCCATCACCAGGGGATATGTGCTTTAATAACTCTGGTGGGGAGTGCTTTAGCCATTCTGAGGTTTTAGACTGGCTTAATCCATATATGGATGAGGAGGATTTACCTAATCTTATTGATTATACCGAGTTGAGCTCAAATGCTGCTTGTGTATCTAAAGAGCAAGGGGCCAGGAAGGTCACTCTTGTGCTTGATTTGGATGGTACGTTGCTAGCATGAAAATACTTGCTTTGTTTGGTAACTTGTTGCTTGCCATTGAGAATAATGTATTGATTCTTCCTGTGCAGAAACCCTTGTTCATTCAACTATGGAGCACTGTGATGATGCAGATTTTTCTTTTCCAGTGTCCTTTGGTATGAAAGAACATCTGGTATATGTGAGGAAGAGACCACATTTGCATATGTTCCTCCAGAAGATGGCTGAGATGTTTGATGTTGTTATATTCACAGCAAGCCAAAGTGTTTATGCAGACCAGCTGCTTGACAGGCTCGATCCAGAGAACACATTGTTCTCGAAGCGTTTTTTCCGTGAGTCATGTGTATTTACGGAAAGTGGCTACACAAAAGATCTGACTGTTATTGGAGTTGACCTTGCAAAGGCTGCCATAATTGACAACACTCCGCAGGTAAATTGCTACGATTAATTCTCAGCACCTCTCTCACTCAGTACTTCCATAGTAGTAGGATTAAATCTTCCAAAGTGTCCTTAACCAACATTTCCGTTTGGAGGCTTGCACTTTGGCTATCCGTTTCTTATGGTACTTACTCTGTGTTGTGTATACAGGTTTTCCAGTTGCAAGTGAATAATGGTATACCCATAGAGAGCTGGTATAACAACCCCTTTGATGAGGGGTTACCTCAGCTGATTCCATTCCTGGAGACGCTTGCTGTTGCTGATGACGTCCGACCCATAATTGCCAAGAGGTTTGGCAACTAAAAGGACAATGGCTTGAGGTTTTCCAGCAGGTGTTAGGAAGAGTTTGTTGGTTACTCACATAGAGGAACAAGAACTTACATGACACATTGACCGAGCTAGTCGAGACTTGCCTTTTTCTTAACTTCATTTACATGTGTTCCATAGGATCAAGAATTTTGGTGGCAGAGCTATTCGTTGTGAATTGTACATATCCTCAAAACACTGTTATAGAATTTTGTACATAAAAACTGTTAGAAATGAAAGTGAACCCCTCCAAAATTTCTTCTTTCCCCGTTGCCGAAGTATCTACGTTCAACAGTCCACTTTCCAGTGTTTTTTTTTGTTTCATGATGCCAGCTAGAATTTACTGTATTTTGTAGCAAGTTTCAAGTGGCTTGTTAATTGTCTGACATCTTCCGCTAAGATGAATTATCATGATTGACTCTTGGTAGGAATAGATCGTAAGTACAGTAAATTACATAACTGGGTACGTGGAGATTGCTCTGAATACTTGATCCATCTTTGTCTGATGTGGGGATCTAGGCCATCCAGCTTAAAGGTGAAATCTCATGTAAAAGTCGCTCCCGGCTGCCGTATTGTTCGTCGGATATCCATGCCATTCGACACGCAGCAATGCAATTGTTAAAATAAGGCAAGAGTCAGGTATTTCGTGCATGGTTGTGAACTCGATCTTCTGGTTCAACATCATCTACAACTAAACACTTCCGACATTCCGACTCCACTTGAAGCCATTCTGAACTTGACTTGGAGATTGAGGAGCACCGACCATTACCTAGCGCCTCTGTCTAACAAAACAAGACCTTCATTATGATGTCAAACAAAAAAAAACAAGACCATCATTATGAAAATCTTGTACTCTTTTTGATCCATATTACTTGTCACTCAGCTGGATGTATCTAGCATTGGAATACATCTACATACACCCGTTTCAACGATAAGTAATATGAATTGGAGGAAGTTGCATCATGTGTTCTCAAAGACTAGTCGTTCCTGACGTGATGGTTATTTCCCCGTTCGGTTCACCTTTGTTGAGCTAGTCCAAATATCCGAGTTGGTTCCATCATCCATCACTGCAGCTCCTTGAAGACACATGTTGAAGAGAAAATTCCTTATTTGATACTGTCTTAAAATCTGGTTTCTTATTTGACATTGGAATTTTTTTTTTCTATTTGACACTAGTCCTACATTTTATTCCCTATATGACACTTCCGTCCATTTTGAGACTAAATGACACCTGAAAAGACGATTTTGCCCCCCATGCGATATGTGTGTGCGCGCGTGTGTGCTGTTGCGTGTGTGGGTGCACGCGCACATGTGTGCTGCTGCTGCATGTGTGTGTGCATGTGTGCCGCTGCGTGTGTGTTTGCTACTGCGTGTGTACGTGCGCGCGCGTGTGTGTGTGCTGTTGCGTGCCTATGTGCTGCCTGTGTGTGTGCTGCTGCTGCGTGTGTGTATGTGTGTGTGCTGCGTGCGTGTGTGTTGCTGCGTGTGTGCGCGCGCGCATGTGTGTTGCTGCGTGTGTGTGCGTGTGCGCATGCGTGTTGTTGCGTGTGTGTGCGCGTGCGTGTGTGTGTTGGTGCATGTGTATGTGTTGCTGCATGTGTGCTTCTGCCCTCGCACTGATGCTGCGTGTGTGCGCTATTGTCCCCCACACATATACCACATGAGGGGCAAAAGAGTCTTTTCAGGTGTCATTTAGGCTCAAAATGAACGAAAATGTCATATAGGAAATAAAATTTAAAACTTGGGTCAAGTAGGGAAGAATTTTTTTTCCAGTGTCAAATAAGGAAGTAAATTTTGAGATAGTGTCAAATAAAGAATTTTTTCAATGTTAAAAGACAATATCCATACATGATGATGGACAATTGGACATAAACCATGGAACGGTAGAAATTAAATGTGGCCACAAAATATAGATGAATATAAATCACATGCCCAAGTTTCAAGGTTATACTCTAGCACCGATACAAAAATATTCAAAGATACAAAGAAATTAACATCCCTGTGTAATGTTAGCACGCAACACATGGGGACTTCCAAAGCTCAAGGAAAATAATAGATCCAACAATTAATGCAGCACCACATGATATATATATATACAACACTATTCTAATCCCAAGATTAGAATAGTTATTTGGATCATAGCAGCCCCTATATAGGGCTTGATAGACCCCTCCCGAACTTCCCTGAACTGTCGGCTCAACCAGACAACATCCCACCCGATCCCGAGCCGCCCCGACACGATCCACCTGATCCCCCGATCTCGAGCCGACCCACCCCCCTCCTCGCCGCTCCTCCACTCGATCCCCGACCTCCTCCCCTCCTCGCCGCCCATCTTCACCGGATCCGCCGCCTCCCCCACCCCGTCTACAGCTCCTGGCCGGCCGGATCCGCCGCCTCCCCTCCTTCCCCAGCTCCTGGCCGGCCGGGTCCTCTGCTTCCCCTCTGTCTCCAGCTCCTGGCCGGCCACCGGCGCGGGCGAGCGAGCGACGGCGGACGCCGGCGCGAGGGAGCCCGCGTCGCCTGGACGCGGCGAAGCCGCCATGGACTTCAGGAAGCCGCATCCTCGTCCCATCACCACCGCCCGAAGCCTTGGCAGACCAGATGACCGGCCCGACGCAAGCTACGGCGAGCGACGCGACCAACGGAGCAACTCCTCCGCGGAGGCGGCATCTGCTGCGACCTCAAATTCAGCGGCAACAGTACATGAACTTCCTCCCGATTTTGCCTTCTTCTTCAATCTTGCCTTCTCTGGCCTTCTTGCTTCGTGCAGATGAACTTCATGCCCTCTGCAAGACATGGATTGCCATTGAATTCCTCTCATACCTCCACGACGAATTGTTCTCAAGGTGGCCTATCAGCTGCTGGAAAAAGGTTGGCCGACCTTCTAGCCAGGGTATGGTTGAACTTCTTCCTTCGGTTTGTTATTTGCTTACAGCTATGTGAAGTTCAGGTGGTGTGTGAGCATCAGTCTAGGCTACAAAAGCTTTTTTAAAATCTTCCTGGCTGCTTACAAACATGTCAAGTTCTGGTAGTGTATGAGCCTCAGTCCAGGCTACAGAACAACATTGTAAAATCTGCCTGCCTGCTTACAGACATGTGAAGTTCAGGTAGTATGTGAGCCTCAGTCCAGGCTACAAACACTATAAAATCTGCCTGCATTCACATTCACATGTGCAAAAGCCATGTGAAGTTCAACTAGTAAGTGTGCTAGAGTTCAGGTTGGTATGTGTCTGGTTCTGTGCAAAAAAAAACAGGAAAATAGAACATGCATGTGATATGACATGAAGGTCAGGTTGGTATGCACTAGCAGTCCAACCATTCAAAAACTCATGAAGGTTCAGGTTTTTTAACTGTAGACAGTATTTCCCCTTTGCAAAACAAGAAGTTCAGGTTGTGGAGAGTGCTCAGTTCAGGTACATATAAGTAATCAAATATTGTAGAATTAAAAAACATGATGTGAAGTTCATTCTGTGAAGGGTGCTCAGTTCAGGTACAAAGGCATTGGCAGATGCTCGGCTCAGTGCATAGTGTGATGGCTCTCACCGCTTTTATATGAGAAGTTCAGGCTGTGAATAATGCTAAGTTCAGTTACAAAGGTATATGCAGATATAACTTGTGTGCTAATAGACACTTTTTTTCTTTTATGTCAGCAAGACGAGAGACGCATGAAGAAGCTTAGAAGTTTCCAGCAGCAAGTACACAATCCAAAGCCTGTACGCGTTGCACCACCCCCTCAATGGGTCACACCTCAAACGCACCAACAGCATTACCAACATGCTCCAGACCAAAAATGGATGACACCCGAATCACACGGATACTTCCAAGATGCTGGGTCACAGCCCTATCCGCACAGGTTTGCGCCTCCACCTGATTGGGTGACGCCGGAAATCCCCCGCGGATTCTTTGTATCCACCAGCAGACTCCCAAGCACGCCAATGGAGGAGGGGGTTAGCTCAAGTCGTGCGTGTAACTCTGGAGGTTATCCTGGTGTGCCTCATCAATGCCAAAGCGAAGCAACTAAACTGGATCCCAGGACAAATCCAACAGCAACACACACACACGGAGGAGAGTGATCTGCACACTACCACCGTTTGATCCTGCTGCTGCTGCTACAGGTCAGAATTCTACGGGGCATAAGGTAGATGGATTGCTTCACAAAACAAAAGAGCAAACCAAGACCCGGATCGCAATACCCCCACAACCACCTCAAGCAAAAAGGACGCAAACAAGAGAGAGGCCATCTTCAGCCCTCCTTCCTCCTCGTGATCCATTGCTGCATCCTGCTATGATTACTCCGCCATGCCCCATCCCAGAGGGACAGCAGCCGACACCAGCAGAGTTGCGATCATACACGCACTTAAGTGAAACAAAAAATATTTATATATGCATCTTGTATTATCTGCACATTTTCTGCTCCCTCCAGGATAACAAGTTCATAAACTGCATTTTAAGGTGCTGTTTGGATTATTTTTTTTCTTTTTCTGCAGACGCCAGATCTACCGGATTATCTAATACCAAGACTAAAGATGCGATTCAAAGATGTAGAGAAAGCAATGGAATTTTATAACAGATACGCTAGACACGCTGGTTTTGGAATCAGGAAGACGGGTGGAAATGACAACCACAAGTATTTTGTTTGCGCCTTCCAAGGGATACACACATCTTCTATTTCAGAGGCCAACAAGAAGCGAAACAAAACATCGCAGAGGGCGGGCTGCAATGCAAGAATGAGAGTGAAGGTGCAGGAGGATGGCACATGCGTGGCAGTGGACATTGAGTACAATCATAATCACCAGCTCATGCAAACTGATGACATGCTGGTATTTTTGCACTCACACAAGAATTATGACCCCACTATTTTGGAGTACGTAATGCTCCTGTAGTACCATGATGTCAAGCGCACAACAATAATGTCCATGCTATCTGAAAATGAAGATGGAAGCTACTTCCTAAGCATGACCGGACGAGACCTGCTAAACCAGTAAGTATTCAAACACCCACATACTACAATGTAAAATAGCATCCTACTCACAGCCCTTTGCTAGCAAAAAATAAACAAATGCATGTTTGCATGTGATTTGCAGGAAAGCCATGAATGCAAGGAAAGATGATTTGGATGATGTATTGAAACTTGTTTCATTCTTCAAAGACATGAAGGCAATAAATGATGAGTTTTTCTATGACATCCAAGTGGACAAGGACAAGTCAATTAAAAACATTTTCTGGTCCAATGCAAGTTGCCGAGGAGCCTATCAAGACTTCAGCGATTGCGTAACATTCGACACGACTTACAAGACCAACAGATTTCATATGCCCCTGGGAGTGTTTGTTGGAACAAACCATCACTTGCAGTCAACGATATTTGCTGTTGCCCTGATAAGAGATGAAGATGCAAAGTCATTTAAGTGGCTGTTCGATACATTTCTATGGTGCATGAACAACAAGCACCCAACTTGCATTCTAACAGGTGAGTTCAAAAAAAACTCCTTAAGTTTCATCATCTTTTTCAGTCTATGGGTCTGTGTTGGTTGGGTACATTGGTTTTGTCTAAAAATAATGTAAAGAATGCAGTTCAACCACTGTAAGCACAGAAGTCCAACTAGCAGTACAAGAAAGCAAAATTATCTGTCACATGCTTAGAAAAAAAATAGTTATGAATGTGAAGTTCAAATACATGAATCATAGAAGTTCAAGGACAAAGCTGTAAGATAAATATATGTAGCATGTTCAGAAAAATATAATTATTTACGTGAAGTTCAGGCAGTGCCACCATAGAAGTTCAACAACAATGCTTTAAGAAAAAATTTGATTGCGACACTACTAGTTTGTCCTACTACTAACTGTAAAGTTCAAGCACTGATACCAAAGAAGTTCAGCAACGCTGCTGTAAAGAAAAAATACATGTGACATTCTTAGATACCATATTGCCAAGATGTGTAGTTCAAGTACTTGTACAATATAAGTTCACCATCAGTACAAAAAAAGAATCAAGTTTCATTTTTTTTAATTCATGCAGACCAATGCCCATCGATGGAGAAAGCTATACCACAATCATTTCCAAACACCATCCACAAGCTATGCCGTTGGCACATCATGAAGAAGTACAGGGAATACCTCGCGTTGCTGTACAAAAAGTATAAAACATTCAAAGAGGAGTTCACAGCTATATTAAAACTGGCCGCTGATGCCAACGGAGTTTGAAGATGCCTGGGCTAAACTCGTGCACAAGTACAACCTGGAGAACGACCAGATGATGATGCAGCTCTGGAGTGATAGGAAGATGTGGATTTCGGCATATTACAAGAACATTTTCTGTGCTAGAATGACTTCCACACAACGAAGCGAGAGCATGAACCACGTGCTAAAGAAAGGGTTTGTCAAGGGGACCCAAAACCTACACAAGTTTGCTAGGCGGGTCAATGCTTGCATACAAACTCGGATGTAGAAGGAGAACGAGCAAACAATGACCAGCATGGTATGATGACAAGTACAAAACACCCCCATCATGTTTTGTTTTACCTTAAACATGTGCACTTTGAATTTAAAAAAATGAAACCCATGACTCTGCTTTGACTAATATCTCACTTTTTGACATGTGCAGACCAATCCTGTGATAAAAACAACTTACGGCTACGAGGAAGACATGTCTATCAAGTACACAAGAGCCGTGTACACTGAGATGAGGAATAGGATGAGAAAGGCCACGCTATTTCGCGCAAACCATACAGCAGAGCCCACTAAGTACCTTGTGTACTACCACAACAAGCCTAGCAATGATGATGAAGAAAGATTTTCCTGGTCAAAGCATGAATTTCAGGTTGTAGCTGACCCAGAGAAGGAAATATATGAGTGTGAATGCAAGCTCTGGACACACACAGGTGAGCGAAAAAACAAGATCATTAAATAGCTAGACTAGTAGTATCATATCAAAATTTATGAAACTCATTGCTGGCTCACAAACTATGTATTCTGCATTCATCACAAAAATGCAGGCCTGTTCTGCCTTCACATCATGAACATACTGGAGTACATCAAGCCTGACAAATTTCCAAGCAAGTATATCCTCAAACGGCACACAAAGACTGCAAGATCACAACCAACCTTTGATACAAGGGACTACAACACAACCGCATCGGATGGCAGCTCAAGGCTATCGAAGCAAGACATCTTGCTGCAGCTGAATTTGATGGTTAACAAGAAAGCGATGAGATGTGACCAGCAATATGACAGAGCCTACTATGTTCTCAAGAGGCTTGTGGAAGAGCTTGATACAATACATTCAGCAAATCAAGCAGATGCTGACGAAAGGATGGCTGAAGAGGACGCTGAAATTGAAGATGACCTTCATTATTATGCAGCTGAAATGCTCAATGCCGCCGCTGAAGCCAACCAATGCAAGCAGGGTGATGGCCAATCAATGGAGCAACGGCAGCAAGAGACGATGAAATTGCCGTTGTATTCTGAACAAAGGGTAGGAAGAAAATTACTGCAGCAAAGAAAAGTGACAAGAGAGCTCAAATGAAGGCACCACCTGCAGGAAGAGTCGTCGTGCACGATGAGGACGGAGTGCCACTTGGACACAAGAAATGCTATGTGTGCAACCAGGTTGCGGGACACAACAAACTGACCTGTCCAACACTATTGGAAAGAAACAATGCTGAGGAGATCAAGCAAACCAAATCTCAAAAACAGCAGCCCAAAGTTCAGGAACAAAAGAAGGGACCACACCCAAAGAAAGCAAGCAGCAGACTTTGTAGCATATGCAAGGAGTATGAACCACATAATGCAAGAACATGCCCGAAGCGCGTAGATGCTGAAAAGACAAGCAAAATGCCAGAGAAGAAACAGAAAGCAAGACCTAGAGCCAACAACAAGAAAGTGGTGGAAGATGAAGAGGAAGACGAAGATGAAGACACCGTCGAAGAAGAGGAAGACGAAGAGGAAGTGGAATGCGATGATGAAGAGGAACACGACGATGAAGAGGAAGAGGACGATGAAGAGGAAGAGGACGATGAAGAGGAAGAGGTACATGTCAAGCAAAAACCTCTACCACCAAAGCCTAGGAGGAGCGCAAGGCTCATGAATAGTTAGAATAGGTCAATTAACACAATGCAAACTTGTTTCATGTCAATGTGCAGAACATTATGTCATCCCCTGGTAACATACACTGTGAAGTTCAAGTAATATTACTGCAGAAGTCCTGGTATGTTATGGCAGGAAGTGATGTGCTGGTGTTGTATTGCATGAAAGAGCAAGCAGTAATAAATTAAAAAATATACACTGTGAAGTTCAAGTAATATTACTGCAGAAGTCCTGGTATGTTATGGCAGGAAGTGATGTGCTGGTGTTGTATTGCATGAAAGAGCAAGCAATAATAAATTGAAAAACATACACTGTGAAGTTCAAGTAATATTACTGCAGAAGTCCTGGTATGTTATGGCAGGAAGTGATGTGCTGGTGTTGTATTGCATGAAAGAGCAAGCAGTAATAAATTGAAAAACATACACTGTGAAGTTCAAGTAATATTACTGCAGAAGTCCTGGTATGTTATGGCAGGAAGTGATGTGCTGGTGCTGTATTGCATGAAAGAGCAACCAGCAAAATAATCATACAGTTTTGAAGTTCATGTCAGCTTACAGAAGAAGTTCTGGTATGTAAAATCGATGTAGGAAAAGAATATGCTTAAAAAATAAAGTTTCGCCGCATAAACTAAGGTTAGCAAGCCTAAGACAACGCGTTCAAATGTGAAGTTCTGCTTGGATACGTGCAGAAGTTCATGTACAATGCAACAAAGATAAAGAAACGTCAACAATATTTCTGCACATATTTACATATGAAATACGTTCGCACTTGAACAAACACAAAAAACAAAAATAGATTCTACGCAAAAGCATACATATTGGTTGGGTTGAACATTACCAATACATTACACAACACAGAATATCCTCTCCATCTGAAACCAGCAGCCCAGCCACATCTCAAAGCAGAAGTTCAAGTCTACGATCATATTGTGGGAGCCCAAAAATAAACAACACAAAAAAATCAAGCAGTTCAACCAAAAACCGAGGCAGAAGTTCAGGTACATCTATTGGGGCAAAAACATTCAACACATGGATACTGAAAAACGACGTAGTACATTGAAATTCACAAAGCCAAATCATTCTTCACACCAAATGCATTTGTCCACAATATCATAAGTAATAGTGCTACACCTATAGATACACAAATCACTAAAAAACATTCTTACAACCAAATCTTTACGGAATTGTTCCAATCATTATCAAACCTAAAAATCTGTACGAAATCAAATCTACAATGAAACTAATGCTTCGAATTCACGGGCCAAAGGACTGGATCTCTTTAGGGAGCTCTAAACGCACGACTTCATTCTTCTCGCTAAAAATCAGAGTGTGCATGAACTCAGCCTTCCAGTCATCTGCAGCAGCCTGCAAACAAAGAAAGGTGAAAATGATGGTTTAGTAACGGATATCTAAAACCACAGCAGGAGCGTCTCAGCAAAAACACACAAGAATAATCAAAGGATGATGAGACAAGAACAAAGACAGAACATACTTCCACATCACCAAAATCTTCAACAACCTCATCGCCATCATACGAAGAGCAGAACTTCATGGCAAAGAAACCACAATCATTACTCTTCTGCTTCGGAACATCGATGAAAGTCGGCCTCTTTGCAATAGTCACCCAGTTAGGCTGCTTGCTCGCCTTGTATGCAGCCTTGCCATACACCTCCTCGAGCAACCCAACAAATCTCTTCATCTGCCAGAAATAACAAAATTAGATGAAGTCAAAAACATGTTAACCAAAATAGTTAAGTTCAGGTACATAAAAAAGCGACACTTGCATAAGATCCACCTAAACAAAATAGTAGAAGTTCAACTTCTAAATGACAGTCAGTTTAAGCAGTATTACCAAAACAGAGACAACAACATATTTTGTCAACACAAGGCATAATAAACTTCATGTCAAACAAGAGAATGTGAAAGGAGGTTCAGGCTAAGAAACACTCACGATATTTTGGCAGTCCCCGTGGAAACTCGTTCACGACGTTTCCATATTAGCGTAAGAAAGTGAATCAAGGATGTCAATGTTCCCACGATATCTATTCACCACGTACACACTTTAGTGTGCCGTTGTGCCAATTGGCTTGAATAGAATCAAGAAAACCTGCAAAAGAATGAAAGGACCGGTGAACACAAACTATAAAGCATATGTACCCAAGAACTGGCATGAACAAAAACTTCTTGACAAACTCAGCAAAAGGATGCACATGAAATTAAAAAAAGCAAGAGTTATGAAAAACTAACCAGCTTTGCGTTAAGAAGGTCTTCTTCCTTGCGAACAAACATTGGGAGGAGACCAACAGATTTTCCTGCATCAAACTTTGGAACTGTTGCGGCGTAGAAATCATACTCCAGGCAGTACTGAGCATTCACCAAAACACAATTAAAACACCTCCCAGATGCCACTACAACAAAACTAAGGCAAAAAAAAGGAGATAGGGGTGCAAAGAACTAAAACCTGTATGAAGTAGGGACTAAGTACAACCCTGTCAGCACTAGTGAAAATCTCAGAGGTCTCCGACTTATCCTTCCACAAATTTATGAGATAATCCATTATGTCTCCTTCCATCTGCTGCCCTTCACCGAAAAGCATATAAAGGACACGTCCTGTGAGGTCAATCACATTCCCAGGGATGGTAAACATGCAGTAGCTTGTCCTGCAGAATACAAAAGGATGGTAAAAAATATATTAGAAGTTCAGATACAACAACAAACAGAAGTTCAGACACTATAACTCAAAAGGCAAGAGGAGACATAAAACAGAAGCTCAGATACTACAACAACGGCAGTTCAGACAATACAACAAACAGAAGTTCAGACACTATAACTCCAAGGCAAGGGAGAAATGAATAGAAGCCCACATACTACAACAACAGAAGTTTCAGACACAGAGTAGCATCTCTGGCAGCAACAAAGTTAAAGAAGAAGAAAACTCACTCAAAATACTTCTCCAGACCGTCTTTACTCAGCACATACTGTTTCAACTTCCGGGCCTCGGATAGATGAGGGTAACTGTATTTTTTCAGGGGAGCGACAGGAGAACGCCACTTCAAAGGCAATCTTGATGCTCTCTTGGAGGAAGTTATGTTCCCAGACTCAACTGCCGGTTTCCTCCTAGTAATCACAACATTCTTCCCACCTCTACCAGCAACAGTACCAGCAGCACATTTAACATTCTTCGGGTAAGCAATCTTCTCAAAATCATCATCGGATGAAATCACTTCTGCTTCGGCTGCTTCGACTGCATCAACCTTCCTATAGCAAGGGGTTTTTGGAGTACCACGAATACCACCAGCCTGCTTCCCCAACTTGGAAGGAATGAGGGTCCGAGGTCTATCATCTTCTATCGGAGCTGTACTCATCGGTTCCTCCCTAGGCTGGTATTCCTATGACCCGAGGAATGAGTAGTGGTAATCGATCAACTCCAACGGATCCACTGTCAAAGAAAAAAGGAAGAGAAAACATCACCATTGAAATACAACTGAAGTTCAGGAACATCACAATGTGCAGTCCAACTAATAAAGATGACATGGTTACTACTCAAGCTGACCTAAAAAAATTAGTTGCAGTAAAAAACTAAATGAAGTTCAGGCACAACCAAAGGCACAGTTCAAGATAAACCGATGAACTGGAAATCATTCAACCACAGCTAACAAAACCATAGAAAGGCATCATCTCTGAAGTTCAATTAGAAAAGAAAATGCTCATGTCCATTTAAGCAATGGAAGGACAGAAATTACTGAAACAAAACACACAAGCAAAATTAAAAAAAGATAAAAATGAAGTTCATGTACAAAGAAAATGCTCCTCTCCTTCCAAAACCAGAAGCCCAGCCAGACCTCAAGCAGAAGTCCAAGTTTAGAGAAAAAAAATATGAAGTTCAGGTAGAATAAAAGATGCAGTGCAGGTAAGCAGTACAAGTTCCAAAAATACTTACGTGTGTAGTAGCCAAACAGAGCTTGGAAGTCTGTCTCAAACAGGTTAGAAGAAGCGATTGAGTACAACCATGTCTTCCTGATATCCCCGATATTCTCATGGGAATAATTTGCAAGAACCTCGTCATGATACGAATTAACATTCGTAAGCATGAAGAATCCGCAGTCGATACTGCCATCAAACGAAGTAAAAGAAATAGTGTTAGGACAAAAAAATAAAGCCAACAAATTTAACACGTCGCAACTTAAGTACAACTATAGTTAAACAGATGTGATAAAGAGAAAAAGTCGAACTCATACTTGTTTTGCTGCTGGGGGACATCAATCCAATCCAGAGGGAAATGGTCGATGCTAAGAGGAGTGAAGGGTGTCTCCCTGTCGTTGCTGGCATCCTTCCAAAGCCTCTTGATGTTGTCGGTCATCCGCCGAAACAGGCGTACCGCACATTCATCTTTTGGTCCATAGTAGGAATCGAGAAGCTGGAACCTTGAATTCTTCAGGTCAAGGAATACCGACACCCAATGACCAACACCACCCATGGAAGCAGGAATCTCAGGTGGGTCAAAAGTAGGGAAAACAACCTGAAGCATCATACACACACGAATCGTTAAAAAATGAGAATTAATATCAGAACGGTACAAAAGAAAAATAAAGCAAATATTAACACAGTGGATCGCACTGCAAAACTAAATACAGAGGCAAAGAACAAGATATTGCATACCAAATCATGTGCATCCATGCTATCTGGACCACTCGCCATGAAGTACTTCCTCACACGGGAATCAAATTGACCTTTGAAAATCTTGTCCTAAAATAATGCAGACAACACCAACATATGAAAAAAAAACAAAAATGAGACAAACAAGTTTTACCTAAAATGGTAACGAACAAAACAGAAAAGAAATCACTGTATGGTTGACTTACACAAACCCAATACGGCAGGATGAGTTTATCCGATCCCTGGTACTTCGCATGTAGACAGTAGAGTGCACACTCAGCCACATTAGATCGAAGCATTCCACGAGGACCAAAAGATATTGCAACATCTTCAACAAAAGTTTAACACTCCTTGTTTTGGAGCATAATCATTGATCTAAAACAAGCAAATAGAAAGTAAAACAAGTTCAGCAGCAGGAACTCAGGAAGTTCATAACTAATGTTAGCACAGAAGTTCAGCTATATCACAACAGGTAGTACAGTACAAAAGAGGCCAGAAGTTCAGCACCAGAGAAGTAAAAAAACAAGAAGTTCATGTACATAGAGTTGGGAAGTTCAGGTAAGAAACCACAGGCAGTTCACAGGGGGTACATGGATGATGTAAATATTGAGCAGACACAGAAGTTCAGCTATATCACAAAAGGCAGTACAGTGCAAAAGAGGCCAGAAGTTCAACACCAGAGAAGCAAAAAAAACAAGAAGTTCAGGTACATAGAGTTGGGAAGTTCAGGTAAGAAACCACAGGCAATTCACAGGGGGTACATGGATGATGTAAATATTGAGCACCTGCACTCACCTCTTGGAACGATCATTCCTAAGCCTAGTTACACTGTAATAAAAGTCATCAACCTTCTTTCGGACGACAACAAGGTCGCTATCTGCTCACCAAAAAGAAAATAGCAATTAACAGCAACACTCAAAGCACATAGATTCATGACAATTTCAATTAAGACCAACATTCAAGCACAAACATTCAAAACATAAGCACATCTTAGCTGCTACATCAGAAAAGATAAAACCACAACATCATAGACATCACAACCCATGCATTACAAACCTCCACCCACATACAAAACAGGTTCACTTAACATTCTTTACAACCCACACGACAAACAACAAAACCAGAAGTTCAACTTAGACCACACAGGCAGTTCACAGGGGATATCATGGACTAAACCAAACAACAAAGAGGGAAGGGGATGGGGAAAGAAGAGAGAAGTATGCTCCTCTCTTCATGGATCCTTGCCTAGACCAGTGGCAGCACTGGAATGATCAACCTCCTCTCCATAACTATCGCTTGCGGTATCTTCATCATCGTCTCCAGTAGACGTTGCAGCGTCGTCGGGAAGGACACCAGCAGCAGCTGGAGCGACTGAAGAATCTGAAACAAGAAAAACATTTGGTTGTGCCTATACAGCATCAACATCAACTGATGGCTCTGCTGCAGGAGACTTCTCCGGGCTTGCAGCAGCACTACCACTAGTTTGTACAACAGACTCAACATGATCTTTCTCCAAAATGATGTCTCAATTTGTCTTGCCCTGCTCAGCATCAGAAACCTCAGCGCCAATGGACGAAAAATGTTCAGTTAGGACCACCCCGTCGGAGCAACCGGTGCCTGAGACGGACATGTCTGGAACCTTCTTTGGAGCAACACTAACATCATCATTCTGCTGCTGCAAAAAAGAAACAAAAAGTCATTACAAAGGGCTGACTGAACCTCATGCACAGGGGCAGCAAGTCCGTCTCAAGGGCAAGCAAGACAAATGGACAAGAAAAAATGGTACCTTATTTTCACTGCCATGAACCTCATCAACTATTACGCCACTAGCGGGAGCAGGTTCATGCACAGGGGCAGCCTCATGCACAGGAGCAGCTTCATGCGCAGGTAAAACATCCTCCTCAACCCTAGCATCATCATCAACAGCCTACAAAAAAGAAATCATGTAGAAAACAAAATACCTAATCAGCAGAAGTTCAGATTGCATAATCAGTGAAGGTCAGCTATCACAACTGACATATAATGGAAGTCCAAATACAGTAAACATAGCAGGTCAGATATCAAACTACTCTAAGATACAAAAGGGAACAAAAAAGGGCCAGTCATGGAAGTTCAGGTGCTCTAGCAGTTGAAGTTCAGGTTCTATAAACAGAGAAGGTCACATAGGAACACTAGTGCTAAAAAGAAACGGTTTACGACACATGAAATCAATAACGGTCGCCTATGACTACAAACAGTAATAACTAAAAGCTAACATTAAACATTACTGCAAAGAAATATCAAAAGCCAACATAGACAAACCTCTTTGGTATGCTCCGCGTGGCCTCCTTCATGACCCGAACAAACAGAATCCTGCCTCTGAATCTGTCTCACAACAACACTTGCCTCATCTTCAAAAGGCTTGCAACGAGCATCCTACATTTTCTTGAACAGCCCAACGCTAGTCCGGAGGTGGGAAGTGCTCTGACGAAGCTCTTCAAGAAATTTAGCTTCAATAGATAAGACCCCCTTCGAAGACTCAGCATCAAATCCGTGTCCGGGAGGAAGAATCCCATCAATGTGACTAAGACGCTCAACAGTTGAAGGAACACGAGCCAACTCCCCACAAACAGTTTCAAGAAGACTGTCAATCCTAACCAGAGAAACATTGGCAGCTTCAAACAAATTCTCGGAAGAAACGCCACCAGCAGCACTCACACGAGCAGAAGAACCTCCTGGATCTACAAGGGGGCACCGGTATTAACATCCCAGGAGAATTCAAATCTTGGGGAAGTTCCACTCCCTAGGCCGGCAGAACGAGGCATAGTTAGAACAGGACATTCAATAACCCTAAAGAACACAACCTCAGCCTGTGTCTTCCACTGCATACAAAAACAAAAGTCAAAGCGTCAGAAAACAAATGAAGGAACATGGGAACAAAAAATATACAAGACAATACAATAAGTTCAAGTTAAACTACACATGAAAGAATAATGCATAGAAACACTCACAGGCAGTCTCCCAAACACCCAGTTGGCTGGGTCATCATCACCCTTCGTGACCAAGTCAGTCGCAGCAAGCTCAAGAAGCTTGGCCTGATCCATGAAATTGATGCGAGGGGTCCTCAAGTCAATATTAGGCGTCTTGCCAATGATAAGGCAGTCCAGATACATAAGCAGCGGCGCGATGGCACAGCCTGTGACAGCTTTTCCTCTGCTAGTACCTTACTGATACCTAACAACAACACTCCGAATATTGTCAACAACCAACTGGCAGTAGTCCATGTCTGCCATGTCCTCAAACACAAGGTTCTCGGCCATTGCTGCCTCCCTGGACACTCGTGTAGACATTCCAGGGATAACCACCTTCATGAAAACAATAAGGTAAAACACCTGCAGAGCAAGATCATCCTTCGTCTCATCCTTCACAAGTTCAGCGAGGATATTCCGCAAATCCTTTGTCTTGATGTCGTCACTCCTAGCATACCCAAGCTTGCCCTTCAACCTCATAACAGCATCATCGAAACCATCATTTGAGGGCCTAGGGGGGGTACGATTACCTTGAGGGAACCCAAAGAGATGGTGAATAGCATCACTTGTAATACGTATAACCTTGTTCGCCTCACCCATGTCCAAAATCATGGTTGAAGGATCAATCCTCGTGTAGATGTTGCCCATCAAAGGACGAGAAATGTTGGAATCAACCTTCAAGTCAAACACACAACCAAAACCAACCTTGATAACCCTCGTCTTGTGCCTATATTGTAGCATTTTAGCACACGTCTTGACCTCTCCTAGTGAGCAGCGAACTGTCTTGTTAAAACGTTTCACCTCACCTCCTCCTTGGCCACCTTCTTCGGGCGCTTTGCCTCCTCTCTTCCTCCTCTCAGGCCGCAGCACAAGCTGATACTGAAAAAATACATTGACAAGGAAAAAAGACAGAACAATGAGACACACAAGCTTCACCAAAATTCCACTAATGCCTACATACACACCACATCTCAAAAGTCCAACTATGTCTACATAGGCAGTACAACCATGTATGACCAGAAATTAACATGCTTTCAAAAATGTTGGAAATTTACAAAAGCAGAAGTTCAACCATGTATACCAAGGCAGTAAGCAAACATGTATCTCAGAAGTCCAACTATGTCTACATAGGCAGTACAACCATGTATGACCAGAAGTTAACATGCTTTCAAAAATGTTGGAAATTTACAAAAGCAGAAGTTCAACCATGTATACCAAGGCAGTAATCAAACATGTATCTCAGAAGTCCAACTATGTCTACATAGGCAGCACAACCATGTATGACCAGAAGTTAACATGCTTTCAAAAGCAGAAGTTCAACCATGTATACCAAGGCAGTAATCAAACATGTATCTCAGAAGTCCAACTATGTCTACATAGGCAGTACAACCATGTATGAACACTAGTTAACATGCTTTCAAAAATGTTGGAAATTTAAAAAGCAGAAGTTCAACCATATACACTAAGGCAGTAATCAAACATGTATACAAACAAGTTGAGCTAATTTCTTCATGTATATACCCAGAAGTCCAACTATGTACACAAAGGCAGTAATACCATAAAAGCAAAGCACGTCAGCTAATTTATTCGTCTATATTGAGATGGAGCAGAAGGTCAGCTATGTACGCCAAGGCAGTGCTAAAAACAATAAAACTACAGCAACGGCGACAGATGCTCTAAAAAATAGTAAACATGAGACATTCATACCTGATTAGCGGCATCATCATCATCGACGTCGTCCTCATCATCAGCACTGAAATCAGCATCATCCTTGTCCTCTGGATTAACACGAGAACGCTTCTTCACACCCTTGTTGACCTTTGCAGGTGGAACCTTGCGCTTCACGCCGCATTTCTTACCCTTACCAGATGCACCAGCACCAAGCGGAGAAGGTGTAGGAGCGGCAGTGGCAAGCACACGAGGACTACGGCGTGGCGTACCACCAAGGCCTAACCCTTCATCTTCAACAACTTCTGCAGGCCTTGAAACACGTGGGCTCCTCCGAGGAGTAACTTCACCAACTACTAGCTTCCTCGCAGCAGTCTTCTTGATTTTCTTCTTAACAAGGACAACCTTGCCATCACTACCACACGACACGTCTTCCTCAACAGTGAGCTCAGCCGCATGAACAGATCCAGGAACATCAAAACCTTTCTCAAGGCGGGCCGCCCTCTTCTTGTCAAAATCTTCTTGCTTCTTCCTCTTATGTTGGTCCTCCAGGAGAAGCTGAACAGACACATCCTCGGGTTGCGTGACAGGTTCAGTGCCATCAACAGACTGCGACTGCGTCTCTGACATCTGAAGAGAGCACAAAGGATCCGGAACAGAATCATAACCTTTGATTGACGGAGCCACCTCCTCAGCAGCAACAGGGGTTTCTGATAAACCCAACTCAGATAAAACATCGTTGATGGTGTTCACAGCTTCCTCCTCTATGGACACATATGCAAAGAACACAAAAAATCGAAGCAAAAAATAAAAAAGTCAGGAACAAAAACAAAAACAAACGACAAGAACAAGCTAAAAAAACATGGCTCAAAACTTTAAAATGAAAAAAGGGCTTTCACATACTAGGTGAAGCAAGAGCTGCAGAAGCGAGATCCTCAAGGCTTGAAAAATTCTCAAGGCTCGAAGCAACCTCGGCAATCACAGTCAAAGGGATAATGGGTGATTTAGCCGCATCAGATATTGGAGCATCAGTATTAACCTGTGAAGCTCCATCTTGATCGCATGCATTTTTTCAGAACTATTCAACTCATCACCAACTACAAAAAATGCAAGTAAAAAGGCAGCTGAGTTCTAATCCGCAATCCTACACCAAAGGGACTTCTACTTTTACAACAATGTCCAATACCTAGAAGTTCAACAATACCTAACAAAGCAGTAACAACAAAAAACAAACTAAAAATCTACAAACTAAATATAAAAACAATCTACACCAGAGGGGCTACTACATATATCATGAATGCCCAGAAGTTCAACGATACATAACAAAGCAGTAAAACAAAATGTGCATAACAGAAGTTCAACCAAATTTCATTACAATCAAACAATAATTAAAACCAGAAGTTCAACTATGTGACCCAAGCAAGTAGCACATAAAAAAGATGTAGCATGACCACAAACAGTATTTCATAGGCAAACTAAATATCAATGCCATCAAAATGATAACAAAAAAAAGATATAAACTGCAAAAATGAAACATCTGGGAAGTCCAACAACACTTGGTGACAAAGTTTCACCTGCAAAATCATCAACTACAAAGTACGCAAACACTCTGCTAACTCAAACTAATGGTAAAAAGGATACACATAACCATTACTAGAAGTTCACACTATTAAGAATGGCAGTCCAACATGAATACTAAGTGAAGATATGGGAAGACATACATGAGAATAATGCTATTTAAAATACAAGATACGACTACATTAAGATACCTGGAGAAGGTTTTGAAGCCATGACAACACAACCGCCTTGATGAATGCAACTCCAAACACTAGAACAACCTGCTAAAAACAGGGGATTGATTGCATATAGTTAGCAAGTACAAAATCACACAACAAAATACAAAAAGAAACTGAATCAAACCCTAGGATGAAACAACTACAACATACCAACAAAGGATGAACAGTAGCACATCTAGGCAAGCACAACAAAAAAATGTATCCATAAACTAAATACAATGTCACAGACATAATCTAGACTTCGAAATCCACAGCACTAATGCAGTTAAATACATCAGATCCAGCATCAACCATCCATCACACCACACCCTCTCTTACATTCATCTGACTGCTAAAATCAACAAAGGGGAAATGAAAACCACACAAGTATGAAGGGACAAATAGCACACACAAGCATCTCACAAACAAATCTGACCACGGGGAATTGAAATCCAACCACCACACACACAAGAACCCTACCTAATCTACCACCAAACCATCAGAAGAAGGGGGAGGGAGGCGGACGCGAGAGCACACAGAAGAAACAGGCATGCCTCGACAGATCTGGCGAAACTAGAAGCAAGCATTAGGAGGGGGGGCAGCACTTGTACCTCTCCAGATGACTCCCGCACGCACAAATCCGCGTCGGTTCTTCCACTCCCCACGACGCCACGCGCACCTTGCAACCGTGCAGGCAGTTGCCGCCCTCGCTTCAGAGCAGAAGAGAGAAGGCTGGGTGAGAGAGAGCGGGGCGTGGGGGAGAAATAGGAGCGGGGGCGTGCGCCGGTTACTCCAGCACGAGGGCAGGGGACAGGGGCGGAGAAATCGGGGGGAGTTGGAGGAGAGGAAGGCAGCGGAGCGACGGAGAGGGGGGAGAGAGCGAGCGACAAGGGGAGAGGAGTTTTCTGACAGGTGGTCGCGAGGGAGATGGTCACTTAATGCCTCTCTGTCGTGGGACTTGCAGTGCCACTGAATTCACACTTTTACCCCCAACACCTAAAATAGTAAATACATGTGTAGATAAATAAGTGCTCCATTTGAATGCATCTATTATAATGAGATAAGATCACAAAACAGCACAGCTGATATCCTCAAAACCAAAAATAGATGGCAAATACAGTACTAAAGGAAGAAACATACATAAATATGCCCCTAAAAAAACAAGAGAAAAGAAGTTCAAAAAATAAAGAACAGAAGTTCAAGTACACTAATAAAAGAAGTAAAGGAAAAGGAATAAATAAACCATAAAGAAACAAAAAGAAGAAGTTCAACTACAAAAACAGATGAAGTTCACCCTAAACCCTAAAAACCCTAAGATAGATAGTGGGGTCACGGATCTGACGGACTCGCCTCCGCATGCGACGACGCGGCACGCCGCGTCGTCGCCTGCTCCGGCTCGTTCCTGTCTCGACCTCGCAGGGGGAGGGGAGGGGGGTCCCTCGCCCCATGCCCGGCCTCGCGCTACCGCATTGCTGCGCGCTAGGATTTGATAGGACGCAATGCGGTTATTCTGTTTCCACCCCCACCGCACGCTCCCTAAACCCTAAAAACCCTAAGATAGATAGTGGGGTCACGGATGTGACGGACTCGCCTCCGCATGCGACGACGCGGCACGCCGCGTCGTCGCCTGCTCCGGCTCGTTCCTGTCTCGGCCTCGCACGGGGAGGGGAGGGGGGTCCCGACCCCCCTCCCTCTGCTCGGCCTCGCGCTACCGCATTGCTGCGCGCTAGGATTTGACAGGACGCAATGCGGTTATTCTGTTTCCACCCCCACCGCACGCACCCTAAACCCTAAAAACCCTAAGATAGATAGTGGGGTCACGGATGTGACAGACTCGCCTCCGCACGCGACGACGCGGCACGCTGCGTCGTCGCCTGCTCTGGCTCGTTCCTGTCTCGGCCTCACAGGGGGAGGGGAGGGGGGGTCCCAACCCCCCTCCCCCCTGCTCGACCTCGCGCTACCGCATTGCTGCGCGCTAGGATTTGATAGGACGCAATGCGCTTATTCTGTTTCCACCCCCACCGCACGCACCCTAAACCCTAAAAACCCTAAGATAGTGGGGTCACGGATGTGACGGACTCGCCTCCGCATGCAACGACGCGACACGCCGCATCGTCGCCTGCTCCGGCTCGTTCCTGTCTCAGCCTCGCAGGGGGAGGGGAGGGGGGTCCCGACCCCCCTCCCCCCTGCTCGGCCTCGCGCTACCGCATTGCTGCGCGCTAGGATTTGACAGGACGCAATGCGGTTATTCTGTTTCCACCCCCACCGCACGCACCCTAAACCCTAAAAACCCTAAGATAGATAGTGGGGTCACGGATGTGACGGACTCGCCTCCGCATGCGACAACGCGGCACGCCGTGTCGTCGCCTGCTCCGGCTCGTTCCTGTCTCGGCCTCGCAGGGGGAGGGGAAGGGGGGTCCCGACCCCCTCCCCCTTGCTCGGCCTCGCGCTACCGCATTGCTGCGCGCTAGGATTTGACAGGACGCAATGCGGTTATTCTGTTTCCACCCCCACCGCACGCACTCTATATTTTCTAAAACCTCAAATTAACATGTTAAAAACGATTATCATACAGAAGTTCAGGATAGTTATTGAGTGAAGACCAACAACTATTATAAGTACAAAAACATACTAGAAAAAATAAAAAAATATGCATATCCGTCGACCAATTCCATGGCTGCTCATGGGACTAAGTAAAAAAAAATCCAAACCAACGCAAAGAATGAAAAATAACAGAAAAAGAAAGAAATACAGAGGACTTGCTGCATTACTTTGCAAAGAAGGAAAAGCAGAAGTTCATGTACGAACAACATAGAAGTCCATCTTCTACAATGACCCTTAGATGATCTGGAAAAAGTGCATGCATACTTGGGCTAATCCCATGATTGCTCATGAGACAGAAGTCTAAAAAACAACATCCGAAGAATTAAAATTACAAAGAAAACCAAACAAAGAAAATATATAGCACCATGCACCTTCGCCTTGCTAATGTGGGATGCAATCTGGAAAACCAGAAGTTCAACCATTAATAAAAAAGGTCCAGATCCTACTGAAGATAGTGGATGATCAAAAAACTATACCAAAACATAGACTAAGGGAAAAGAGGATGCATGTGTCTGTGGTCCAGCTCCACACTTACACACTAGCTACAACAAATTTGCAGAAGAAATCTAGTAAGGGTTTTTGATTCCTGGAATGTAATCTGTCCTGGAATATCAATGTCAAAAAGATGGACCTGCATTCATGAAAAGTTTCATTGCTGTGACATAAAAAACCAAGAAAGAAACACCTTAGGAATAATAATTTTTAGTGTCGAAGAAACAAAAATGCACGAGGCGTAAGTTAACTAATCAAATGTTCTAAATAAGGTAAGTTCAATAATTAGCTTCGTAAATCAGTAAATTTATATAAATATGTGCTTCTCCTGTGACTCCGCGAGGCATAAGTGAAGTCCAACAAACTATTAGAAGTACGAAAACAAACTAGAAAAAACAGAAAAATATATGCATATCCATCGGCCAATTAATTCCATGGTCACTCATTGGGCTTAGTCAAAAAAATCAAAACAATGCAAGAATGAAAACTGATAGAAAAAAGGAAAGAAATACAAAGGACTTGCTGGATTACCTTGCAACGAAGGAAAAGAAGAAGTTCAGGTATGACAACGCAGAAGTCCAGCACAGAAACCCGGCCAGACCCACAGGATCCACCTGATCCTCCCCCGATCCCGATCCTGATCCTCCCCAGCCCCGACAGGATCCAACGAAGGAAAAGCAGAAGTTCAGGTATGACAACGCAGAAGTCCATCTTGTACAATGACCATTAGATGATCTAGAAATAATGAACGAACGAATTCGTCCGAAGCATAAAATCTTCTGCACAAGATTACAACACGTCCGCACCCCCTTGGAAATGATCTGGCAACTCCCTTTCCACAACTAAAATGACCAGAGGGCAAATTTCAAAACCGCAAAAATAACCTGTGCAAAAACCCACGGGAGTGCCAACATCAAATCGCTAGAAATCAAACCGTATGGACCCTCCCGATTAAAATTGATGACTCAGTAAGCCTTGAATTTCACTAAAGTACACAAATCAGCCAGCAAACTTTATAGAAAAACGAGAAATCAACAGAAGGGCAGGCTGCAGCTCGGGCGGATGAAGAACACGGGCGATTTCAAATTTGTTTGAAATAACAAGAATTTGTGCACCAAACTCGTACCAAAACCTAATTCCCATCGTGCCAGAGCTTCAACAACATCCACAACATGCATTAAACTTGTTACATACACAAGTTCATCACCACCCCGAGAGCAAATCCGCCAATGATCGGAATTCCTATTTAAAACGGGTATTTAGTTGCTAAAAACTGTTTACAAATTACACTTACATAACAAACAACACGAATGATCAGAAAAACTCGCGGTAGAGGGCACAGTTGCGAAGATAGCACGAAGGTCGGGTTCGTACAAAGGGAAGTTCAGGCGCGTTACTCAGGCAGTTCAGGTTGTGATCAGAATATTATTCTGATCCCATGATCAGAATAGTGTTTATGTATATGATCAGAATAGTGTTTATGTATATATATGTTGTTCGTACTAGAAGAACGCCCGTGCGTTGCAACGGGGCCACATTAACTTTAATAGTTCAATATTAATATTCTCATACATATCAAGTGACATTGGCGACCTTTTTATCATCAAATCCTCTCTCTCTCTCTCACACACACACACTCTTTCCCTCCCTCTTCCTCACTCTCTCTCTCTAACACACGCACACACATATCCATCTTATTGGGTACGGGACCATAATCCATCTATTTCACGCACACACGCTAGTGCATAATAATATGGATTATATATATATATACACACTAGAAGAACGCCCGTGCATTGCAACGGGGCCACATTAACTTTAATAGTTCAATGTTAATATTCTCATACATATCAAGTGACATTGGCGACCTTTTTATCATCAAATCCTATCTCACACACACACTCTCTCCCTCCCTCTTCCTGACTCTCTCTCCCCCTCTCCCTCTCTCTCTCTAACACACGCACACACATATCCATCTTATTGGGTACGGGACCATAATCCATCTATTTCACGCACACACGCTAGTGCATAATAATATGGATTATGTGTATTATATTTGCCACCACAACTGAGGGAATTAATTTCATGTAAATCGGCCAGCCACAGCTCCAAGAATACGCGGAGGAGGTGGCCCGGGTCGGCGTTGGCGCCGTCCGGCGCGGGCCACGGGCCTGCTTCCAAGTGCGTCTGCGTGCCGGCCACCCACGCCGGGTCCTTCAAGTGCCGCTTCCACTGCACCAACTCCCAGGGCCACGGCCACGACCAGGGCCAGGGAAGCCGCCCTTCTTCGCCCCCTTCACCAGCCGCGGCCAACCGGTGCCGCGGCACCCGGCCTCGCCGTCATCGTCCTCCGGCACCGTTGCGACCCAGTGACACCGCCCAAGCATCGGCCTCGAGAATCAAGAACGCTCGACAACGGAGAAGGAAGGGAAGATCATATACATGTCATAAAAAAAGGGAGTTTATTTACTGCTCCCTCGATGTATTGTTTCTTTTGTTTGGAGATTGATTACAATCTGTGAGTTAAAGTAAGGTTAATGTGATTGAGTGATTTTTCTGAAAATCAAATATTTGTTTTCTAATTAATTAATATGATTGAGTGATTTAAGGTAAGGTTAATTAATTTAGATTTGATCTTTAGAGATTGTTTGTGATTGATTCTACATTACTAAATAACTTGCGCCAGTATAGAAAGTTCTGATCTGTTCAGATTTCTTTCGTTGTGTGAGAGGGTGACGCGAAAATAAACCGATGAAGTGGGGGGAGGGGACGAAAAAAAATCTACGAAAAAACCCAGCGAAGGTGGGAGGAGGTACCAAAAAAACAATGGAAGATGGGACGAAAAAAACCTGAAAGCGAGACTACCAACTGCTCCATTAGGAGTAGAGATATATCTTCTACTACATTTTCCTATTCGCACTATGCCTCTTCAGCCAATCAAGTCTACCCTCACTTGTCTTCATGATATTAAAGAAGCAACAATGTATAGATCTCCCAAATAATTTAGTTGCCGTGTAGTACTCATCGCTTCATTCGGGTGCCCCACATTCCACAACTTTGTCCACAATGACTTCAATTTCCCTAGCTAATGCTGTGGCATCACTATTATATGTCTCTGAATGCTACCAGTAATAGATGTCATGGAATCACTTTCAGAAGTATGATGGTCAACCTGGCCCTTGAACTCGCTTTGCACAAAATCTGACTTCTTTTTCTTCTCCGGGTAGAGGAAATACAAGGAACCCCAAGCTTTATATTCCCAATGACTAGGCTAGCTTGTATCTCATCGGTGTCATCACTATCGACATGGTTAACACGCTTGTTGGTAGCCCCGGGCATGACTGAACCATTCTCATCAATATGATCTTTTCGACTCATAACCTCAAGATCCTCCAAATGCTCTAGAATTGTAAGTGCATCTAGTGCCCCTTAGTGATTTTGGTGTATTGAAGACTTATAGGTTAAGGGACTAATGTGTTTATGAGTGTACATAGGTATATAAGTCTATGAGGAGTTTGATATTTACAAAGAAAGTCGACCCCTAAAAATGAAGTTCTTCAACTAAAGACTTTGGCTTTCTGAAGACTTTTTGAAGACTTTGAAAGTGAAGAAATTGGTGCAATCCTGAAGACTTGGTATTCATTCAAGGAACATGAAGCATGAAGATTTTTGTTTTCGTAGTTTCATTTTCTCTTTCTTGAGTCATAGGAAACACTATACTATTAAAGGGGGTCGAGGAAATACTAAGGAAAAATTTCCAAGTGATGCTCAACTCAAATCCTACACCTACCAATCCCTTCGAGTGGAGCCATTGGAAATCTCATACAGTTCAGTCAAATTTCTTCAGTGACAGAGACGAAGTTCTTCTGGTCTATGAGGAATTTATTCTGACTGAGGAGTTAGGAATTCGCCAGTGCGGATTGCCTACACAGTGAGGAACATGATAGCCCTAAGGAATTTGTTAGTCAAATTTCCGACCGTTGCTGTGCTACGCGCCAGCTGTCCCAAAATATCCTTCCACCTAACGGTCATATCATTGAAGTGCATTTATATCTTATCATATCGGGCTGCTCCCTAGGCTATAAATAGCCGCCCCCTACAACCACTAGATGGTTGGCTGCTCCGAGAGAAACTGACACTTGTCATTTGAGAGCATCCGATCCTCCGAGGACTTTGAGTGAAAATCATCAAGTGAGGAAAACCCAAACCCAAACACCTACAAACCCAAAGTGATTGAGCATCACTGAAGAGATTGATCCTGTGTGGATCCGACGCTTGTTACCTTTGAAGACTGTGCATCTTCCAGACGGTTAGGCGTCATGGTCTAGAGTATCCAAGAGGAAATTGTGGATCGCCGAGTGACCAAGTCTGTGAAGGTTTGGAAGTCACCTGAAGACTTACCATGAGTGATTGGGCGAGGTCTGTGTGACCTTAGCTCAAGGGGAATACAGTGAGGACTGAGTGTTCTAGAATGCATGTTCAGAACTGGGTGTCCGGGACTGTGTGTCCTCAGGTTTAAATACCTAGCCGCCCTAACCAGACGTACAACTATCACAACAATTGGAACTGGTCTACCAAATCATTGTCTTCACCAAGTTACCTGGTTCCATTTCCTCAACCCTTTTGTTTCCTCTTTTATGTGTTGAGTGCTTGTTCATATCTGTTTGAAGACTATGACTGAAGACCTCCTCTATTTCCTTAGTTCAATTTCTTCAGTCTATTTTTCTTATCCTGTGTTATCCTGTGTTTATGCTTTCTATACTCTGTACTTGTTTTTGTTTCATCATGGAGGCCATGCTCATGCACTGCTATGTTTACTTCTGAGTACTTATTCCGCTGCAAGTAGTTCTTCACTCAGGAATTTCCTCACCCGCAAATTCCACAGTGAAGAACTCATAAAAATCGCCTATTCACCCCCTCTAGTTGATATAACGCACTTTCAATTGGTATTAGAGCAAGGTACGCCTTGTTCTGTGTGATTTTGGTTTAACCACCTGGAGTTTTAGTTATGTTAACCGCAAGTATGATCAAGGTTTTTGCTGGGTGTCCTACCTTCGATGGGACGGACTACCCCTACTGGAAGAATAAGATGCGCATGCATCTTGAGGCAATTGATAACGATCTCTGGTATGTTGTGGAGAATGGTGTTCCCTCTGTCACTCCCACTATCAATGCTGCTGATGTGAAGAGATTCAAGCAACTCGTGTCTCAAGCGAAGAATATCATATGTGGCCATCTGAGCAAAGGGCAGTATGGCAGAGTGAGTGCTCTGGAGACAACTAAGCTTATCTGGGACAGGCTGACCAAGGTCAATGAGGGAGTCTCAACATAGCGTGACTCTCGAGTTGACGTTCTTCGAAATCTCTTCAACCACTTCAAAAGACTCGACAATGAAAATGTTCAGCAAACCTTCGATCGCCTCACTAGCATCTCAAACGAGCTTCAAGCACTTGGTGCCGATGATATCACCGACCATGAGGTGGTGAAGAAATTGCTGAGATCGCTTGATTCCTCATTTGATACCTTCGCATTGATGATACAAGAACGTGGAGACTACAAGTCACTTGATCCCGCTGATATCCTCGAGAGACTAAACACTCATGAGTTCCAGCTTGCTGAGAAGAGAGATCTCTATGGACCAAGTTATGGTAGATCACGGGCTCTGAAGGCCAAGGAAGTATCCAAATCTGATAGTGAAGATTCTGACATCGGCCTTGGTGACCCTGAAGAACTGAGCCAGGAGCTAGCAATGCTCGTGAGGAAGTTCCAAAAGTTTTCAAGACGTGGTCATTTTGATAAATCCTCAAGAGGTGGTGACTTGAGATCAGATTCCTCATCCCATGATTACAAGAAGAGACTCTGCCATAAATACAAAAAACCTGGACACTACATTCAAGACTATCCTCAGTGGGAAAAGGAATCAAAGAAGAAGAAGAAGTACAAGGATTACAGTTCTGATGATTCAAAGAAGAAGAAGAAATCTTCAAAGTCCTCATCATCAAGACCCTCAAGGTCCTCACCTCACAAGAATAGCAGCTCCAAGAAGGCTCGAGCATTCATTGTCAAGGAAATGGATTCTGAGGCTGAATCTGAGGAAAATGAGGAAGAGGAGGAATCTGAGGAGTCATACTCTGGTGTGGCGAGCCTAGCCCTCGCTACCGCGTTCGTAAGCAAGTCCATCTTCAACTCTGAAGAAAAGGACCTCCCCAACACTACTGATGACGACGATGAGGACTACGCTCCCACCTATTGCTTCATGGCAAAAGGCTCAAAGGTACTCAAATATCCCTCATCTGAATCTAGTGAGAATGAATCTGATGAAAACCTCAAACCCATCTATTCTAAACTTGCTAAGATTGCCGTGAAACTGCAAAAGGCTCTTGAAAAGGCTCAAAATATGCTAGATAAAAGCAATGATATGTTAGGCGAGGAAATGGATCGCACTAAAATCTTGACTGAAAATCTTCAGAGACTTCAGTCCAAGTTTGACAATCTTCAAGCTCATCATAACACTCTCCTATCTGATCATGAGAAGCTTTCTTATGAATTTCTTCAAAGAAAGCAAGATCTTGAGAAGCTAAGAGTGAGTTATGAAGATCTTCAGAAGGAGCGTGATTCATTACTTGCTCAACAGATCAGCGCTACTCAGAATGAATTTGTTCCTCCATGTTTGAAGTGCATTGAACGTGAAACTGCTAATTCTTCACCTGAATGCTCAAATACTTCCATTGCTGAAAATTCTTCAACTGCCTCTACTATCACTGATTCCTCATCTGAGGACATTGCTAGTATCACTAATGATGCAGGGCTGAAGGAATTGTACATGACATGCATGTACAAAAGCCTCAAAGGGCATCAGGCTCTCTGTGACGTGCTTAAAAGGCAGATCCTCAACATGAACCCTAGGAAAGAGGGTATTGCCTTTGAGAGGAAAATCAATGCTGATGGGACCTACTGGAAACCTGAGCAGTATCCCAAAACCTCATGGGTTGCTGCAAAGGGACCTTTAGTGGATCCATCTACTTTATCTGGCTTTCATGTGAATCTTCATATTCTTCTGATGAGTCCATTGACTCTAACTATAAACTATTCAAAAATCAGAATGGTGAAGTATTTGCTAGATATGTTGGTACTAACTGCAGGAACGGTCCTCCTATGAAGAAAATCTGGGTTCCCAAAAGGTGCCTTGAAAATCTTCAGGTGAATGTCATCATGACACCACCTGTGAAGAATAGGAACCCCAGATCAAATTCTTCATATGGACCAAATTCTTCATATGGATCCAAGTCCTCATACGGACCAAACTCCTCTCATGGATGAAATTCCTCAAAAGGATCAAAGTCCTCATATGAACATCATCGTGCTAACTCGTCTGTTTCACAGGGAAGATCTAAGGACAATGGATATGTGCATTATTCATCAAATCATTATGTCCATAAGTCCTCGAAGAATTTTTTTGCCTACTCTTATGCTTATCCTAACCCCTCTTATGTGAAATGAAGTGGATTGGTGTCTATGCCACCTTTCTCTTATGGAGCTCGCAGAATGATGAACTCTTTGCCACCCCTTCAGATGTGGGTGGTGAAGAAAAAGAACTAACCTCTTATGCAGGGTCAGGTCTCCAGACGAACTTAACCGCCTGAAGGATTTGCTGGAGACCTAAATGTGCTTGAAAGGATGCAAGCTAATCATGAAGAAATGAATTTTCATTTCTCACGTCCTCATACTGCTTTACCTGTTTTATTGCTTGATGAACTTGATCTGATGAAATTCATACCATATTCTTCACTGATGAAGTATATGAGTTCGTAAGCTGCACTAATTCATCTGTAGGATGATCAACCCAAAGCCACTGAGTGGGTCCTCGATAGTGGATGTACAAATCACATGACTGGTGACAGGAGCTTATTGATGGACTCTGCTTTATCTCCATCACATCTGAAGCATATCACCTACGCTGACAAAGGCAAAAGCAAGGTATTGGGTCTAGGTAAGGTTGCAATCTCAAAGGATCAACACATGGACAAAGTCATGCTTGTCGAGTCCTTAGGGTTCAACCTCATGTCTGTCTCAATGCTTTGTGATCTTGATATGGTGGTTGTCTTTGGCAAGTATCGTTGTGTTGTGATCATGGAAACTGACAATTCCAAAGTCTTCGAAGGCTTTAGGAGAGGATTTGTATATTGTTGATTTCTCTACAGGACCACAACCTGCTACATGTCTTCTTGCAAAAGCTTCAGAAGGCTGGCTATGGCATCGACAACTTGGTCATGCTGGCATGAGGAATCTGCACACACTCGCGGAGAAGAAGCATCTCATTGGCATTGAAAATGTCAAATTCCTCAAGGATCACTTATGCGAAGCCTGTGAAGCTGGAAAGATGACCAAGGCCAAGCATCCAGCAAAGACTATCATGACTACTACTCGACCATTTGAATTGCTTCACATGGATCTCTTTGGCCCTACTCACTATGCCACATTTACCAATGATGCATCTTTATATGGCTTTGTCATTGTTGATGATTACTCTCGATATACATGGGTCCATATTATCACTTACAAAACTGAAGTGCAGGAAGTCTTCAAACGATTTTCCTCGAGGGCTTCAACTAACTTTGGTGTGAAGATCAAGCACACCAAGAGTGATAATGGAACTGAGTTCAAGAACACTGGCCTTGATGACTATCTTTATGAACTTGGTATTACTCATGAGTTATCTGCTCCTTATACTCCTCAGCAAAATGGCGTCATGGAGCGCAAGAACATGACTCTTGTTGAGATGCCCCGCACTATGCTTGATGAATACAAGACGCCTCCTCGCTTCTGGCCTGAGGCAATTCATACTGCATGCCACATCATCAACAGGGTCTTCAAATTCGTCAACAACGCAATGGCATATTCATATCTCAGGAGAAATATCTCAAGGATGTACTGAGGAAATTCGGCATGCAAGATTGTAAAGGAGTCAAAATCCCTATGCCCACAAATGGCCATCTATGCACTGATGAAAATGGTATTGACTTCAATCAAAAGGTATACCGCTCCATGATTGGTTCTTTATTGTACCTATGTGCATCTAGGCCAGATATTATGCTTAGAGTTTACATGTGTGACCGATTTCAAGCTACACCGAAGGAATCACACCATAAAGCTGTGAAGTATATTCTTCGATATCTAGCTCACACACCAACACTTGGATTATGGTACCCCAAGGGCTCGGCTTTTGATCTCATTGGATTTTCAGACTCTGACTATGCTGGTGATCGCGTGGATCGCAAGTCAACATCTGGCACATGCAATTTCCTCGGACGATCTTTGGTCTGTTGGTCCTCGAAGAAACAGAACTGCGTATCACTGTCTACTGCTGAAGCTGAGTACATTGCTGCTGGTTCTTGCTATGCTCAACTGCTATGGATGAAGAAAACTCTCAAGGACTACGACGTCAACGTGAAGAATGTGCCACTCTACTGTGACAATGAGAGTGCCATCAAGATTGCTTATAACCCAGTTCAGCACTCAAAGACAAAGCACATTCAAATTTGTCATCATTTCGTGATCATGTGTTGAAGGGCGACATATCTATTGAGCATGTGAAGACTAAAGAACAACTAGCCGATATCTTTACTAAGCCCTTGGATGAGAAGAGATTTAGCAACTTGCGATGTGAGCTAAATATCCTAGAATCTTCGAATGTTCTTTGAAAAGGACACCCATCCTAACACTTATGCAAAATTGATGACTTAGATGTGCAACACATGAAGAAACATTTTTCTTCAATCAATGAAGACTAACACTCTAAGTGCGAAGAAATTAACGAAGAATTTGATTCTCAGAACCCTACGACAATTGTACACGGTGTCTGAAATCATCATTCTTATACGGTGGGTCACGCCTCCACAAAATGTTGAAAATCTTCAATTGAGCTTTTCCTCAATTCTTTGAAATTCCTCAGTTGTTTTTCAATTTGCATTGTCTTCTCCATTTCCGTCATTTTTCTTCAATAGCTTGCCACAGAACCAGTTAAGGGTTTCAACGGTGCAAAAGTTCTCAAAAATACTGAAAAAAATACTGAACCAACACAACTATAATATAACATGATCCAACGGAGGGATTAAAAAAATATGATTGCATGTGTCCTGCACGAAAAAAACAAATAGTTCAGTATATATTTATGTCGTAGTGAGCTGAAATGCGTTTATTTTTGCCGAGGACACATAAATGCATATTTTGACAATCCCTCCGTTGGATCATCTTATTACATTAGAGAGATGCTCCCATATTTATTTCAGATTTTTTGATAACTTTTAAACCATTAAAAGTTTAGAGAGCCTAAACAAGTTCAGTGGCGAGCTATGGTAGACACAGTTTTACCTATATATATATGAGTTTATGTCCTCTACAATATTCACTTATTGCCATTTCTTCAAGTTGCTTGTTTCGCTAAGTGAATGTGATCGGACCCTTCCCCCTCTATGCCAAACTCAACCCAGTCTATTCACAAATTCTTCATGTGCGTTCTATTTGAAACTCGTTCAAAATCTTCATTGTGTCCTTGTCAGCTGAAGAAATTGCGAACGTAACTTTAAAACCTATCTTATCTAAATTTTTGGCTTTGCCGCTCAAACTGTTCCACATCCCATGACAACACTTATCCATTCACCCATGATCTCACATGATCTCCACTTCTCAGTACGTGGGTGACACATGTCAAGCGAATGAGAAGGGTCAGGGGCACATTCGTCCAATTTCTTCGGGCGAACAATTTTTTCACCGTGGCTATAAATACCCCTTCCCTTCCCCACTTCACTTTTACTCCGCTCGTTCTCACTCCAGCTCGAGCTTCTCAAATCCTAGCGCCGCCGCTACTTCATCGTCATCGGTGAGGAAGAGCTTCATTGCCTCAACCTCGTCGCCGTCGTACTCGCGCCGACTGCGGATTTCTTCACTCCGCCGCCGCCGTAACTATCTTCCTCTGCCAAGTTAGGACGTGGAAGATCTGAACTGACGAACTTCACATCTACACCTCTCAGTTCGTCGTGTACTTCGTCCAGGGTAATTAAAAGTTACTTTTATTGCCCTCTTTGATTCAAATGATAACTACAAAATCTTCAAAGGTGTTTATACTTCAAGTTCATCACACACTGAACACCTCACATGTCATCTGTTCTTGATTCATTTCTCTAAAGCTATATTTTTCTTCAAGATTCCTCAAATGTGTGGATTTTCGATCTATACATCTCTGGAACCTAAGACAAAGAACGCTTAGTGAAATTCTTCAAGACTCGCCTGGTCAAATTCCTCAAATTTGCTCCTTTTTGAAAAACCTATGAGAACGCATATGACCTCTCCATATTCCTCGCAACTATACTCTATTCACAGGTACTCATGTCAGTTGCTGAATCACTAGGTTCTCATAAACTTAACTCATTTGCAGTGTTCCTCGAAGAAAAGTTGCATACATCTTCAGAGAATTCCATTGTTCAAATTCCTCATCTGAAGAAAATGGCTGATGGAAAGAAGCCACAGAAGGGAGAAAAGAGGCCTGAGGTCAATACTGCTTTTGAGATCCCTGATGACATATACAAGGACTATTGCACTCCTGATGAGACCACACATGGAAAGGAAACCAAGAATGAGCGCAAAGTGCGCATTCAAAGAATAGAGAGGAGATGGGCAAGAGAGTGGAGGGAGTACATGTATGTTACTCCCAAGTACATGAAAAAATTCGCTCTCAATCCTCCATGCCCAAGACCTCCGTTGGCGCCTAGCCAAGAAGCAGATCCCACCAGCCTCAAGCGCGGTGAGGATTATCCTAATGAATGGGCCAAGCGCCAGGCCAAGTTGGCCAGACAAGCAAGAGAAGCAGTGAGGAAATTCAGTGAAGACTCTGCTGCTGCTGCCACTACTAAGGCCTCTGCAAGCAAGCCAAAGAAGGCCATGCCAAAGAAGCCTGCTCACAAGCCAAGTGCTTCACCAGCAATGCCCTCATAGCCAAGTTCCTCAGCAATGCCCGCACGGCCAGATTCTTCAAAGCCCTCATGGCCAACTCCTCAAGCTGCTTCCACTTCAAAATCCTCAGCTCCTCCACCAAAGTCCTCAGCTGCTGCGACCAAATCCTCAGCACCTGCGCATCTCGCCATGTGCCAAAGGATGACGGGCATCTCTATTGCCTCAGGAGCATCTACTAGTTCCTCAGCACCACTGCATTCTTCAACTGGTCCCACTCTGTTGAAGACCAAGGCAACTGCTGGACGAGGCTCTCGACCAAGTCCTCAAAAGAAGCAGGTCGCTTTTCAAGTGCCGTCAGATGAAGACGAAGCTGATGATGATGAACTGCAGAAATCATCAGAGATAGGCAGGTCAAGGCCGCTAGAGCCAAGGTCACAAGTGTGCCTCTGCTTTTGGATCCAAAGTTGATCCTTGAGTACATTGACCTATGGCATAAGGACCCAAATACTCCTATGCCTGATTTCAAGCTGACTCCTGGCCAAAGTCATATGTTGACTCACTTCATACAAGAAGAAAAATGGAAGTTTGAGAAGACCAGGCAGATCAAGAAAGCGCAGTACAAAAAGGAGCGCTACCTGAAGAAAAACGTTGTCTCTATGACAACTAAAGAACTCATCAATATACAGTCTGAGATCAAGAAACTCAGTGATGAATTTGACGCATACCATGCTGATTGGCTGGGAGCCAAGGTTCTTTTTGTGAGACTCGCTGACAGCTTCACTTCAAATGTTGCAGCCCCAACGCAACAGGAAATTCCTCAGGCTGAAGCATCTGCTCAGCCTACTGAATAAAATGGCAGCACCGCTGATGACAATCAGGCTGCTAAAGAAAATGCTAATTCCAGGGCTGATGACTGCATTCCAGCCACTAAAGAAACTGCCAGGGCAACCACTAGAGTTGTGCCTGAAGAAAGTGAAGACGTCAGGGCAACTGCATCAGTTGCGCCTGAAGAAATTCAACCAAATTCCTCTACTCCTCCTGTGCCTACACCAACTTCGATCCTTCCATCTGCATCAGATGTGAAGAAAACCAAGGCTGCAGAGCGTGCAATAGTGAAGAAAGGGAAGGCATCAACTTCATCAGATTCTTCAGCCCCGAAGAAGATGAAGCCATTGACCAGCTCATTTTCCAACCCAATTGATGCTGTTCCTATCTCAACCATGCCATCAAAGGACCTTGTTCCTTTTGATGAAGAATATGTGATTCCAAGTGAATCCGATGAAGAGAATCCCTCTGCTGCTTCGTTAGAGCAGTTGGATGAAAAAATTGAAGTGGATGAAATCCCTTCAACCCCAATTATCTCATCGCCCATGCCTCAGTTCGTTGCTGAAGAGGCCGGCGTTGAAGAAATGGATGAAGGAGTCGATGTGGACATTGGATGCACCATGCCAGTGATGAATGATGACTTTTGGGAAAGTCAGCACCCCAACTCTCCTCTGTTCACACCTCTTCAACAAATTCCTCAGTCCCTAGTAACTACTGAAGTCCAAATGGGATCTGAAGAACCTCGTGCAACTCCGTCCATCCATGAATAAATTCCAGCCACTAGTGCTGATGAACATGTAAATGAAGAATTGAAGTCCCAGGCTGCCATTGAAGAAGTACCTGAAATTCCTCAGCCTGTGGAACCTGAGATTGAGATCTCTGAGGTTGTGATGCAATTGACTGACACTCCTCACCCCAAGCCAAAGGATCCCTTCTCAAAGAAACAAAAATTCAAGGCTGATGACTTCTTTGGCGAGCATGTATTCTCCACTGACTACAATCCTTATGACTCTGCTCATCTTAGGAGGAAGCGCTTCTGGACTGCCAGCCAAGCCAATTTCTATTCTTCGCTGCTTTTCAACAAGGACAAAATCTTCTACCATGAGCATATTCCTCATGTGGACATGGAATCATTGCCTTGGTTCACTCCTGTACTCAGTGTGCTTCATGACGCAGGTCTCCTCAACTTTTGCTCTGACATTCTTGATTGGAATGAAGAGCTTATTCTTCATTTCTACGCTACACTGCATATCACAGGTGATCCTGAAGATATCAACTCCTGGGTCTTGGACTGGATGACCGATAATACTCATTATAAGGCACCGGCCTCTGAATTGCTTCACGCCCTGCCCATCAGTCCACCCAGTGAAGGAGCTCGCTGCCTGTACCAAGAACCTGAACTCACTGCTCATTACATGCAAGTGTTAATGAAGCCTCTGAAGCCCAGTCAAGCCCCAAGGACCAAATTCCTCATAAAGGACTTACTCTATGTGCCCAGAACAGTCTATCGCATTCTGACGAGGACAATGAGTCCCATCAAAGGCCACGACTCATCTGATGAGGAAATAGTTGGCATCATGAAGAATCTACTATTCAACATCATTCATAGCATTCCAACCAATTATTATGATTTCTTCATGAGGACTCTGGCAAATGTTGCAATCTCTCCATTTGAGTTGAAGCCTTATGCTCCTTGGATTATGAGATTCCTCAGAACAAGGTCTTCCCTCAACTACAAGGCTGATTTTCAGAATCACCTCAGCTACTTGCCCCCGATTGAAGTCCTCAAGCAGACTTTTACTTCAACTGATGAAAAGGGCAAGACACCTCTTGTCATTGATGAAGGCATTCGTCCATTGGATGGTCAGTTTCGCAAAGCTGCATCTTACTCCACCAATGATGACTCTGCCACTCATGATTCTGCTGCCAATGCACCCAAGTCTACTCCTCAAGCCACAGCTCCACGTGTGATGACTGACCGTGAGCTGCTTCTTAGTCTTCACCAGAAGGTGGATCGAAATCATAAATGGGTTAAGCGCCAGTTTGGTTCTATTCTTCACAACATGACTGCTACACATAATGCGGTGAAGAAAAACCATTACTACCTCCATGAAGTTTTCGGTCGCACCTGGGCTGTCTTATCTCATCTGTATGGTGAAGAAGATCTGAAGAAAATGGGTCTCAAGGAAGATTTTGACTGGTCTGCACCTCCTCCGAAGAAATTCAAGAAGGTCAAAGTTCCTACCTTGGTGGCCAGTTCATATTCTTCATCCCGTGACACCAACGAGTATGAAGACTTGGACGACACTGCGGTAGGCCCTACAACGACAAATGACCCCAACAACGCCGGCGCTCCTCCATCAACTTGATATTCTTCAGGGGCGTTAGTCCTCATTTTCAACTCTTTTGGTCATTCGATGACAAAGGGGGAGAAATTTGAGTTAGTCTTCAAGCGGGTCTACTTTTATGGGCGTTTTTTTCTAAGTTACAACTCTCGTTCTTCTGAAGACTTTGCTGGATCGAGTTGTAATCTTAAACTCTATGGTGGCTTGATACTTTTGCTGTGCTTTCCTGCATGCTTACTCCTTATTAATGTTAATGCACGTGTGTTGGATTACATCAGTCACCATATTTCATCATGCGTATCAAATTCTTCATATTATATGTCAATGCGTGTATGAATTACAAGATATAGGGGGAGATCTCCATGATTCTACTCTTCAAGTGTGCTTTGCTTCAAAAGCAAATTCCTCACTATGCACATCTTCAGGGGAGTTCTTATATATCTTGCAATCAAATTCCTCAATTCCAGTATTTACACTTCATATGTTTATCCCCGTTGAAAACTTAACCTATATTGTCATCAATCACCAAAAAGGGGGAGATTGTAAGTGCATCTAGTGCCCCTTAGTGATTTTGGTGTATTGAAGACTTATAGGTTAAGGGACTAATGTGTTTATGAGTGTACACAGGTCTATAAGTCTATGAGGAGTTTGATATTTACAGAGAAAGTCGACCCCTAAAAATGAAGTTCTTCGACTAAAGACTTTGGCTTTCTGAAGACTTTCTGAAGACTTTGAAAGTGAAGAAATTGGTGCAATCCTGAAGACTTGGTATTCATTCGAGGAACATGAAGCATGAAGAGTTTTGTTTTCGTAGTTTCATTTTCTCTTTCTTGAGTCATAGGAAACACCGTACTATTAAAGGGGGTCGAGGAAATACTAAGGAAAAATTTCCAAGTGATGCTCAACTCAAATCCTACACCTACCAATCCCTTCGAGTGAAGCCATTGGAAATCTCATACAGTTCAGTCAAATTTCTTCAGTGACAGAGACGAAGTTCTTCTGGTCTATGGGGAATTTATTCTGACTGAGGAGTTAGGAATTCGCCAATGCGGATTGCCTACACAGTGAGGAACATGATAGCCCTGAGGAATTTGTTAGTCAAATTTGCGACCATTGTTGTGCTACGCGCCAGCTGTCCCAAAATATCCTTCCACCTAACGGTCATATCATTGAAGGGCATTTATGTCTTATCATGTCGGGCTGCTCCCTAGGCTATAAATAGCCGTCCCCTACAACCACTAGATGGTTGGCTGCTCCGAGAGAAACTGACACTTGTCATTTGAGAGCATCCCATCCTCCGAGGACTTTGAGTGAAAATCGTGAGGAAAACCCAAACCCAAATACCTACAGACCCAAAGTGATTGAGCATCACTGAAGAGATTGATCCTGCATGGATCCGATGCTTGTTACCTTTGAAGACTGTGCATCTTCCAGACGGTTAGGCATCATGGTCTAGAGCATCCAAGAGGAAATTGTGGATCCCCGAGTGACCAAGTCTGTGAAGGTTTGGAAGTCACCTGAAGACTTACCACGAGTGATTGGGCGAGGTATGTGTGACCTTAGCTCAAGGGGAATATGGTGAGGACTGAGTGTTCTGGACTGCGTGTTCAGAACTGGGTGTCCGGGACTGTGTGTCCTCAGGTTTAAATACCTAGCCGCCCTAACCAGACGTACAACTGTCACAACAGTTGGAACTGGTCTACCAAATCATTGTCTTCACCAAGTTACCTGGTTCCATTTCCTCAACCCTTTCATTTCCTCTTTTATGTGTTGAGTGCTTGTTCATATCTGTTTGAAGACTTTGACTGAAGACTTCCTCTATTTCCTCAGTTCAATTTCTTTAGTCTGTTTTTCTTATCCTGTGTTTACACTTTCTGTACTCTGTACTTGTTTTCATTTCATCATGGAGACCATGCTCATGCACTGCTATGTTTACTTCTGAGTACTTATTCCATTGAAGTAGTTCTTCACTCAGGAATTTCCTCACGCAAAAATTCCTCAGTGAAGAATTAATAAAAATTGCCTATTCACCCCCTCTAGTCGATATAACGCACTTTCAAGAACCCTCTGCACAAACTTTCTCAGAACTTGTGACCTGTGTAAGAAACACTCTTAAGTTAGAATGAACTCATATTGCAGAATGTACTACAGTGAAAAAATGAAAAGAAGTATCGATAATTGTTTAACCATTGTTATTTCCACCAATCATCATCAGTTGTTACTTATTTTTTTCTCAAGTCTAGAAAGCAATAGGGACCTATTTCGAACCTACTAGCTTCTCCTTAGCACGAAGTAAATGCATCTCAATTTGCTTTCGGTATCTTACCTTCTTTATATGTACACCCTCATAAAGTTGACATCAAATATGCATCTAACTCTTACATTAAGAAAATTTCGTAAGAAGAAAAGCATTTCTGCCAGGTTTGGTGCCAAGGAGAGCACATGCATAAAAAAATATAGATGACCATGGAGCATATATGCTCTGAAAATTTGCTGTCACTGTGGCACAAATCAGTCATCATACATGAAGTACACTAAGGATGTACTCCACGCTCTTGCCAAAGAAAGAACATACATGAAAAACAAGCATAACTCTGAAACTTTGCTGCCACTGTGCCATGCATCAACCATAAAAAAACAATCATATGCTCTAATTTCACTGTAAACTCTTGCAACCACGACAAAAAGCATATACATGTGAAAAATCTTGGATATGTTGGGTTTTAAAACACATGTGAAAAATCTTAGATGCACACAGGAAAAAACCCAATTAAGAAATCAATAGCAGTAGCACCCACGGGGGTGTAGGAACGAAGTATGTCTACCAGAAGGGGGGGGGTGAATGGGAGTTTTAGAATTTCTTCGAAAATATCAAAACTCTCAGAACCCAGAAGCGGAGCGAATGAAAACTGCGTACAGTGAGCGAATACAAACTACCGAATGGAACTAAAAGCATGCATCGAGACAAATCACATGATACAGACAGTTCGAATGTAAAGAGGAGAATCAGAAGTAACCAGTGATGCTCTATGGTGACAAGGAATTTGGTAGACTAGTTCATCCTTCTGCATAAGGACTATGTCTGGTTGGAAGGGTTGTGATTTAACACAGAAGATAAACTCTCTTCGCCCTATTCTCCTCGGCAATTGGTTTGCCAACCAATGTCGATCACTCGTGGTAGATACTTGAGGCAATCTCCAAACCTTTACAAACTTCTTCTTCGAGAACCAAAATTACTCTTAGTCTCTGAACAAATTGACACATAACCGTTTAGAGTTTGTAGCTCTCAAGAGTAATAGGCAAAGCATACTGGACTTAGATTCGAGTGATACTGAACCACTATATAATTTTTCGGCTCTAGGGATTTTCTCTCGATGGATTTTAAACTCAAAACCACTATGGAGAGAGGGTTTCTCAACAATCTTCTCACAATCAAACAATGTAGCCACCGGACAACGCCAGTCCGGGGTGGCTATTTATAGCTGCAACCTTCCCTGGTGGGAAATGACCATTTTGGACATGCGGTCCAGCCAATGGCCAACCGACACGTTTACAACCGTCAGATTTCAAGAGCAACGGTAACATTACTTAAGGACCAAGTAATGCTAACTCCTCGGCTAGAGACAAATATCTTGCAGCGAAGAAGATCACAGTCTCTTGCTGGCAAGTATTTGCTCAGAACACAAAGAGATTTCTCTCGCAACTTTCATATGATTTGGGTTTAGCATAAGAGAATCAAAGCTTCGAATGCTACACCCCTCTTAACAGTACGATGGTCCTATGACTCAACAAAGAGAAGAGAAACAACAAAATAAATGCTACGTCTTCACTTCGTCTTTGTAGGATCGAAAGTATGTCTAGAGGGGGGGGGGTGATTAGACTACTTGACCAAATAAAAATCTAGCCTTTTCCCAATTTTAGTTCTTGGCAGATTTCAGCAACTTTGAACAAGTCAAGCAATCTTAACACAATTCAAGCAAGCATGCAAAGAGTATATAAGCAGCGTAAAGTAAAGCATGCAACTTGCAAGAATGTAAAGGGAAGGGTTTGGAGGATTCAAACGCATTTGGAGACACGGATGTTTTTGTTGTGGTTCCGATAGGTGGTGCTATCGTACATCTACGTTGATGGAGACTTCAACCCACAAATGGTAACGGTTGCGCGAGTCCACGGAGGGCTCCACCCACGAAGGGTCCACGAAGAAGCAACCTTGTCTATCCCACCATGGGCATCGCCCACGAAGGACTTGCCTCAATAGCGGTAGATCTTCACGAAGTAGGCAATCTCCTTGCTCTTACAAACTCCTTGGTTCAACTCCACAATCTTGTCGGAGGCTCCCAAGTGACACCTAGCCAATCTAGGAGACACCACTCTCCAAGAAGTAACAAATGGTGTGTTGATGATGAACTCCTTGCTCTTGTGCTTCAAATGATAGTCTCCCCAACACTCAACTCTCTCTCACAGGATTTGTATTTGGTGGAAAGAATATTTGAGTGGAAAGCAACTTGGGGAAGGCTAGAGATCAAGATTCATATGGTAGGAATGGAATATCTTGGTCTCAACACAAGTGTAGGTGGTTCTCTCTCAGAAAATATAGGTTGGAAGTGTAGGTTTGTTCTGATGGCTCTCTCCACGAATGAAGAGGAGGTGGAGGGGTATATATAGCCTCCACACAAAATCTAACTGTTACACATAACTTTCCAAACTCGGTGGGACCGAATGGTTAAACTCGGTCTGACCGATTTAGCAAAGCTAGTGTCTGTTAGGGTTTTCGGTGGGACCGACAAGCAACTCGGTAGGACCGATATGATTAGGGTTAGGGCATAATGTAATCTCGGTGAGACCGATTACACAAACTCGGTGAGACCGATTTTGGTAATAAGTTAACCAGAGAGTTGGTCATGTAAACTCGGTGGGACCGATCGCTCATTTCGGTGAGACCAAAATGTTACGAAGGGAAAACAGAGAGTTTACATTGCAATCTCGGTCGGACCGATCGCTCATCTCGGTGAGACCGAAATGTTACAAAGGGAAACAGAGAGATTACAACCCCATCTCGGTGAGACTGAGATCCCTATCGGTGAGACCGATTTGCCTAGGGTTTGTGGCAGTGGCTAAGACATTTGAAACTCGGTGGCGCCAGATAGAAAGAATCAGTGGGGCCGAGTTTGACTTTTGGTTTAGGTCATATGTGGATGTGAGAAAGTAGTTGAGGGTTTTGGAGCATATCACTAAGCATTTTGAGCCAGAACCTCATTAAGCAACACCTCATCCCTCCTTGATAGTATTGGCTTTTCCTATAGACTCAATGTGATCTTGGATCACTAAAATAGAAAATGTAGAGTCTTGAGCTTTGAGCTTGAGCCAATCCTTTGTCCTTAGCATTTTGAGGGGTCCACTTTTCTCATCCATGCCATGCCAATCATTGAGCTTTCCTGAGATATTAATCTTGAAATAGCATTAGCTCAATGAGCTATATGTTGTTAGGAATTACCAAAACCACCTAGGGATAGTTGCACTTTCAATCTCCCCCTTTTTGGTAATTGATGACAACATGTAGATCAAAGCTTCGACAAATGATAATAAGAGTGAAAAACATTGTCACTTTGAGAAGTATGTGAAAAGCAAGAGCTCCCCCTAAATTTGTGCATAGTTTAAGATTTGCTTTGGACGACAAATGCATAAAGAGTTAGGATCATGGGTTACTCTTCCATGTCACATACATCTTGGTGGAGCACTCAAAATGATAATAATTAAAGTACATGCACTCATCACCAAGCAAAGTGAGTGATCACATAAAAGGATAATGTCATCCAACAAGCATTAAGGTAGCATATGATCAAACACATGATCATCCAAGTATCACAAAGTATAAAGTATCTCAACCAAGCAAATAAATGAAGTTTAACCACCAAACAAAAAGAGAGAATAAAAAGCAACGCTCTCTCTCGAAGCCTATGATCTATACATTTTCTCCCCTTTGGCAACAAGTTACCAAAAAGTTCATAAAAATGCATAGTGCTAGATCGACACTCAGGCTTGGTCTTCAGGTGGTGGTGTAGACAGAACTCCAAGAACGAAGGCATCAGTCGATGTAGATGGTGCTGGTGAAGTAGATGCTGGAGCCGGTGGCACTGAAGCTGTAGCTGGTGCAGATGAAGTAGCTCTGGTGTCTGGAATAGGCACTGCAGCGGACCTGTGACCTCTGGGCACTCTAGCAAAAGCATCAGTGGTTGTCTTGCCCTTCTTATCCTCCACTTCATCCTGAAGTTTCTCGACGACTGACTGGATCTCAGTGACCTTCACATCTAAGTCATAGAACTTCTACTCCACGATACTCTCCAAGCTCTCCTGGTTTTGAGTCAGGGTGGCCAGTCCCTTCTCAATCCTCAGAGTGGAGGCAATCAAGTAGCCAAGCTGATCTTGCTTGCTCTTCAGAAGATACTGAGATGCTTCTTCAGTAGTTGGCATCCTTGCAGCCTTTCCAGCCTTTGCCTTCTCCTTCTTGGCTTGTGCGTGCACAGAAGATGGTTCATTTTCATCCATCACCACAGTGTTGTCCTCAAAGTCTGGGTAGATGGGCAGATGCTTCTTGTCCAGCAGATATGTGCCAGTGCCCATCTTGGAGTTGATCAGCTCCTGGATCTGTGGGGCATACCCACAACTCCTCTTCTGATCTGCAGCTGTCCTCTTTATGCTTTCCACTATTAGGCTCATGACTTTGAACTTCTGTGGGACATCAAAGATGTGAAGCAAGTTAATTTCATGGCCTTTGATCATCTTGTGATCACCTGACTTTGGCAAGAGAGTGTGCCTGAGGATCCAGTTGATAGTTGGCAAGCCTGACAGAAGGTAATGTACAGATCCAAACTTGTGTGTTTCAAGAGCAGCATCTGGGATCTCCTTGTACATGTGTGCCATCGTGTTGTGATCCTTCTTCTTCTTGGCATAGACATCCAAGTCATCTTCACTCTTCTGGGGCATTGATCAACTTAGCCCATTCTGCAACTATGGACTGGTACCTCGTACCTTCAGACATCCAAACAATCCTTCCATCTGGGTAGAAGTGAGCTGTGGAGTAGAACTGCATGATGAGCTCATCATTCCATTTTGTGAGCTTCTGAGCCACAAACTCATCAACTCCACAAGCCTTGAAGCTGTCATATACACCAGGGAAGTGATCCTCATTTTCCTCAATGAATTTCCAATCAACCCATCTCATGTCACACACTATTGGCTTCTTGTCAAGCAAGATGGTCTCATAGAAGTCCTGCTGTTCCTTTGTATGGAACCTGTAGTCCACAACAGTCCTTCTCCTGGTGGCATATGGATCTGACTCTCTCCATAGCCTCAATCCTGAATCCTTCCTTATCTTCATGTTCTCAGCTACTGGATGAGCATCATTGTGATCTAGAATTTTTGGCTTTAATTTCCTCAAGACAACAGAATCATCTTCTTCTTCCATTGCAGCTTCAGGCATTGGGGCCTTGTTCTTCTCTGCTGTTGGGATGTTCCTGGTGCTCCTCTTGGGTGTAGTTTTGGGTTTTGGAGTAGTTTTCTTAGGAGTTCCTTTGGGCTTAGATGGAGCGGCCCCTGATCTTATGGCATCTCCCATAAGCTTCTGAGCTTTAGGTGCTGGTGCAACATCCTCTTCCTCTTCCTCTTCTTCAGAGTCTTTCATGATTGAAGATTTCCCAAGCACTTTGGCAGTGGTCTTCTTAACCCTTTCCTTCCTTTTCTTTTCTGCCACAACCTGCTCTTTGGGTGCAGATCCCAAAGTCTCTTGAGTGGATGCTCTGGCTTTAGACATTGGAGCTCTCTTGGCAGGAACCTTTCACTTCATCCCTGGCTTGGTGGCAGCAGCTGTGCCATATTCCTTCTTCAGGACTTTCCTCTTTGAGGTGGTTTCTTCCTCCTCAGCCACATAGTCCTCATCCTCTGACTCTGAGGTTCTTTTCTTGCTGGCCCTTGTGGCAGCCTTTGGCAGATTGCTTGGTGTGCTCCCGCTTCCATCATCTGAGCTGCTAGAGGGACTAGTGCCCTCACTCAAGTGAACCTGTTCCTCTGACTTGTTTTGACTGTCACTCTGATCTGACATGATGCAAACACTGACAGCAGACCCTATGAATAGATTATAGATGAGGTAGAGTGGATGAGCATCACAAAGTACAGAGGTTTTTGCAAAAGAATGAGTTAAAAACTTAGTTTTAGTTTTCCACAGAAAGCATTTCGGATCTACCGATTTGCAAACTTGGTGATACCGAAGCAGCTTTTGGAACCTAAACTAGTGAACTCGGTCAGACCGAGTCACAGTTTGGTGGCACCGAGACTGCTAGGGTTTCACAAAGTGCTGAAATCGGTCACACCGATTTGCAATTCTCGGTCAGACCGAGAATCACATGTGCAATGGCCTGAGCCAAATCGGTGGAACCGTTTTCATCAACTCGGTCGGTTCGAGATGGTTTCGGCGGAAACCTAACCCTAAATTTTCAATTCACGACTAAACTACAGAGTGTTTTCGATGGATAGATTGATCTCAATCATGGCAAGATACATGGCAAAGCAATGTGCTGTGGAATCGGAGTTAGAACAGCACAAAGTTCAAGTCCATACCCTAGTTCGGCGATGAACTTGCTACGGTGGCAACGGCGGAGATGATCCCGTTGACGGCGGCGGAGACCAGCGACAGGAGGCGGCTGGCGACGAGGAGGATGATCCGGAGACCCAGGGAGTCAGAGCAGGCTAAGCGCGGGCGAGGAGGTTCGGAAAGTTTTCCAAAATTTGACCCGTGGATATATATAGCCTAACCCTGTCGGTGTGACCGTGTGAAACAACTCGGTGGCACCGAGACTCATGTCGGTGTGACCGTGTGAAACAACTCGGTGGCACCGAGACTCATAACTGCAAGCAGTTACTGAAACTCGGTGTGACCGAAAAGTTCAAATCGGTTGCACCGAGATTGAAAACCTAGATCGACTTAGTGATCTCGGTATGACCGAAATGGATGAACCGGTCAGACCAAAACACAAAAGAAGTTTTGGAAGTTTAAGTCTATGATGAACCAGGGACTCCGAGTGCTCCTCACACAGAGTGGTTCGAACCTGACTTGATCAAACTTTGTGATGCAGCATGAATAGAATTTGAGACGAGAAAAGCATAGATAGCTCGAGAAGGTTCTTAGGCATTCTTGTCCATCCACTTGGCCAAAAGAAAAGGAAACCAATCAATCAAAACAACAAGTGGATGTCCTCGAATGAGTAAATTATGCAACCAACATGCTCACACAATAAAATGACAAATGAAATATGTGGCAAAGCATGCACAAACAATTCTAGTATCTATCAAGCAATTGGCGATGACTAGGTCATCTATATATGAGTATATTGACTTAGGAGTCAAATGAGAACATTTGATCGTAGGTCATACTCATCGTTTAAACACAAGTGGGGTTACCACTTTTACATAAAGCATTGTTGTGTTCACACCATTAGAGTTGCTTTAGCTCAATTCTTAGAGTAAAGCTCCCCCTAGATGTGATATCCCCCTAAGAGGGATGAACTAAACTTGGGTTTTGTCGATGATGACTTCATGTAGGCGTTGAAGATGTGGATGCTCTAAGTTGATGTAGATCATTCGGAGCTATCCTTTGGAGTGAGTTGCACTTTCAATACCTACACGGGTTAGTCCCACAAGGAACAAACAAGAATATCCATAGACATAGAGTGATGCACACACAATATGCTGTCCATGAAAGCATTAGGTTACCTTGTCCCTTGTCTTACCAACAAGAGGGTTTGTGACTCCTTGAACTAGTGCAAGATGTGGAAGTTTATTACACTTGTTCTTGCCAAAATGATAAGAGTGAAGTATGTTGGCGGAGTCACCCTCAAGAACTCTCTAGTTCTTCTTCTTCGGGATCCACACCATCTTGATGGGAATCCTCGGAGTTGTACTTGTACTTGATGAAGTGGAACTTGATGTAGTCTTGGGAACCCACTTGACCAAGGCCTTGGGAGCTTCTTCAAATGCATCAATTTCCTCTTGAAGCTTGTCCTTGCCTTTTTCCTTGTGGTCTTGTGGTGGAAAATCATCTTGAGCTTGTGTCCCCTTGAAAGAAGTAGGATCATACTTCTCTTGTTGAGGAACAAACTTCGTCTTGGGGTATTGATCTTCTTCCCACTCAACTCCATTGGCATTGAACTTTCATTCAAAACAAATACCTTGATTCTTCCGGTGCCTTCCTTGCTTGCGTACAATTTCCTCAAATTGCTTACTCCCGGCAAGGCTCTTGTAAACACCTTTCTCTATGATTCCCTTCAATAAGCTATTTTCTTGCTCAAGTGTAACTTGGCTAAGAGAATCATTAGTGGAATCAAGAGAACTACTAAAAACAACAATATTGGATTTAGCATGATTATTGTTACTACTAGAAGAAGAATCCTTCTTGTTCTTGTTACTAGACTTGACTTGAGGCATGTAACTGGATAAGATTAAACGCTTGGCAATGTAAGAAGAACTTTTCTTGCGAAGATCATCATTGATTGGCTTTAAGAACTCATGCTCTTTCTCAAGATTGAGCTTCTCAAAACGTAATCTCTCATGAGTCCTTAAAAGTTCTCGATGATCTCCTAAGATAGTTTCATGAGCTAACTTAAGAGTGTTTAGTTCTTTAGTTAGAGACTCAATCTTCTCCTTATCATTGTCATTCGTTTCATCTTGATTAGCATGATTAATTGATGTTTCATCATAGTATTCATCACTAGAGTTGTCAAAAAGTAAATCATCATCACCTAACAAGTCATCTTCATCACTATTGAAATCAACATACTCGAGGTGTGATACCTTTGGACCTTTGGCCATGAAGCATCTTCCAATTCCTTCATTTGGTGAATCAAATATGTCATAGGAGTTGGTTGACACAAGTGCTAGACCGGCAACACCTTCTTCTTGAGTATATTCGGAGTCGGAGTGATAGCTTCTCTTGGAGTCATTATCGGAGTCGGAGCCGGATACCCATTCACCAACATGAGCTTGATGTCTTCGTTTTGTGTAGCTCCTCGATGACTTGTCCTTCCTTTTTGAATCCTTGCTTCTCCGGGAGGGTCTTCATTCATAACGATCATCCCTACTCCTTCTCTCCCTCGATGGTGATTCTTCTTTTCCACTTCTTCTTTTGGGAGAATCTTTTCTTCTCTTGTGGGGATCCGTACACTCATTGGAGTAGTGTCCGGGTCTTCCACAATTGTAGCAGTTTCGCTCTCGACTAGAAGATCTTTTGTCATTGTAGGGCCTTGACTTGGAACTTCTCTCTTTGCTTCTATTCTTGTAGAACTTGTTGAAGTTCTTCATCATTAGGCTCAATTCTTCATTGAAGGTTTGTTCTTATTTGATGATGTGGGAGCTTCACATGAGGCTTTGTAAGCACCACTTGACTTGTTATGGAGCTCCTCCTTATCCTTGAGTGACATCTCATGAGCAACAATTCTTCCAATGACTTCCGTTGGCTTGAGATCTTTGTAATTTGACATCATTTGGATTAATGTGTATATGGTATCGTATTTTCCATCCAAGGCTCTTAGGATCTTCTTGATGATGAATTTGTCGGTCATCTCTTCACTCCCTAAGCCGGCAATCTCATTTGTGATAAGAGCAAGCCTAGAGTACATTTCAGCGACACCTTCACCATCCTTCATTTTGAACTTGTCAAGTTGACTTTGAAGCACATCCAACTTGGATTCCTTGACGGAGGCGGTACCTTCGTGCATATCAATCAAAGTATCCCAAATTTCCTTTGCATTCTCAAGACGGCTGATTTTGTTGAATTCTTGGGGGCACAATCCGTTGAAGAGGATATCACAAGTTTGAGCATTGTATTGCAGCATCTTCAACTCTTCCGCGGTAGCTTCAGGATTTGGTTCTCTCCCATCAAAGAATTCACCTTGCAAGCCAACACACACAATAGCCCAAACAGCGGGGTTATGTCCAAGAATATGCATTTTCATCTTATGCTTGCAACTAGAAAAATTATTACCATCAAAGTAAGGACCTCTACAGTGGTAATTTCCGTCGCTAGACGCCATACTCTCCTAGGTTGTGAAACCAAGGCTATGACTTCCAAAAGCTATGAAAATCAAAGCAAATGGAGACCAAAGCTCTGATACCACTTGTAGGATCGAAAGTATGTCTAGAGGGGGGGGGGTGATTAGACTACTTGACCAAATAAAAATCTAGCCTTTTCCCAATTTTAGTTCTTGGCAGATTTTAGCAACTTTGAACAAGTCAAGCAATCTTAACACAATTCAAGCAAGCATGCAAAGAGTATATAAGCAGCGGAAAGTAAAGCATGCAACTTGCAAGAATGTAAAGGGAAGCGTTTGGAGGATTCAAACGCAATTGGAGACACGAATGTTTTTGTCGTGGTTCCGATAGGTGGTGCTATCGTACATCCATGTTGATGGAGACTTCAACCCGCGAAGGGTAACGGTTGCGCGAGTCCACGGAGGGCTCCACCCACGAAGGGTCCACGAAGAAGCAACCTTGTCTATCCCACCATGGCCATCACCCACGAAGGGATTGCCTCACTAGCGGTAGATCTTCACGAAGTAGGCGATCTCCTTGCCCTTACAAACTCCTTGGTTCAAGTCCACAATCTTGTCAGAGGCTCCCAAGTGACACCTAGCCAATCTAGGAGACACCACTCTCTAAGAAGTAACAAATGGTGTGTTGATGATGAACTTCTTGCTCTTGTGCTTCAAATGATAGTCTCCCCAACACTCAAATCTCTCTCACAGGATTTGGATTTGGTGGAAAGAAGATTTGAGTGGAAAGCAACTTGGGAAGGCTAGAGATCAAGATTCATATGGTAGGAATGGAATATCTTGGTCTCAACACAAGTGTAGGTGGTTCTCTCTCAGAAAATATAGGTTGGAAGTGTAGGTTTGTTCTAATGGCTCTCTCCACGAATGAAGAGGAGGTGGAGGGGTATATATAGCCTCCACACAAAATCTAACTGTTACACATAACTTTCCAAACTCGGTGGTACCGAATGGTTAAACTCGGTCTGACCGATTTAGCAAAGTTAGTGACCGTTAGGGTTTTCGGTGGGACCGACATGCAACTCGGTAGGACTGGTATGATTAGGGTTAGGGCATAACGTAATCTCGGTGAGACCGATTACACAAAATCGGTGAGACCGATTTTGGTAATAAGCTAACCAGAGAGTTGGTCATGTAAACTTGGTGGGACCGATCGCTCATTTTGGTGAGACCGAAACGTTACGAAGGGAAAACGGAGAGTTTACATTGCAATCTCGGTGGGACCGATCGCTCATCTCGGTGAGACCAAAATGTTACGAAGGGAAACAGAGAGATTACAACCCCATCTCGGTGAGACCGATTTGCCTAGGGTTTGTGGCAGTGGCTAAGACATTTGAAACTCGGTGGCGCCGGATATAAAGAATCGGTGGGGCTGAGTTTGACTTTTGGTTTAGGTCATATGTGGATGTGAGAAAGTAGTTGAGGGTTTTGGAGCATATCACTAAGCATTTTGAGCAAGAACCTCATTAAGCAACACCTCATCCCTCCTTGATAGTATTGGCTTTTCCTATAGACTCAATGTGATCTTGGATCACTAAAATAGAAAATGTAGAGTCTTGAGCTTTGAGCTTGAGCCAATCCTTTGTCCTTAGCATTTTGAGTGGTCCACTTTTCTCATCCATGCCATGCCAATCATTGAGCTTTCCTGAGATATTAATCTTGAAATAGCATTAGCTCAATGAGATATATGTTGTTAGGAATTACCAAAACCACCTAGGGATAGTTGCACTTTCAGTCTTCAATCTTCTCAGTCGCAATCCCTTCCTTCGGATGAACACCGAATCAATTGCTTAGCGTAAATAATTTTTGAGGGGTCACTCTTGTTGTCATAATCTTCGGTGATAACCTTCACTACCACGCAGGGGATTATCTTCATCGTTTGAATCAAACTCCTCCTGATTCCAAGGACCTATTACTCTGTGTGCACTAGCAAACACATAAGTCCCATATTGTTTATGTCAACAAACTCCAAAACATAAGGATGGCAGATTATTGCACCAACAATCTCCCCCTTTTTGGACGGTTGTTGACAAAACAGATAATCATCAAAGTGAAGATAGATAAGTGAAAAGTAATTCCAACAAGAGTGAATACGTGTTACTTTGCCCGATGATGAAATAGACCCCCCCTAAATGAATGCAGGGATAAAGATGTGATATTAATTCCCTTGCAAGTATTGAAGTATACGAATGAAATTTCAATCATCCAAGTCAATGATTTGCACTAATGATATATAATCTATCAAGGTTGTAGTGCTATCATTCATAACTTCCGATAATAATTCCACCTGCAAAACAAATGCTTCGAGAGAAATAGTGCAGCAGGAGGGATTATTAACATTACATCAAAAAACTTTTCACAACTTAAGCTTAAACTAGAAGTTTCAAACTTGCACAAAACCAAACCAAAGAAACACAGAAAGCAAATCTATCGAGACTCGATGTAATTCTCGCCCTTTTTGTCAACTAGTGTAAAAAGGTGACGAACAACATGAGTGCAAAAACGCAGAACTTGGTTCACTCGGTGGCATCTCCAGAAGAACTGTCCGAGGTGATTCGTCTTCGGAAGTGACTGGATTGGCTTCGTCTTCAGCAGCAACAGATTTTCCTTCAGGGATAACAACTTGGGGCTAAGAGGACAAGGTCATATTGGGGGCAGCCACATGAGGAACATGGGATAGCACATTGCCTTCGGTAGGTTTCTCAGTCGATGAGGTGGCTTCAGATTCTTCAAGCAGTTTGCGAAGGTTGAGATGTAGAAGATCAGTGGTTGGCTCAAGACTAGGAAGAGGAGGAGTACTCTGATCTTGGAAATCGTGAACAGCGAAGCCTTTGTCAAGATAATCATAGAGCTCTTAGAGATTTACATTCATGAGTTGTTTCTTGGTAAAGAACTTGTGAAGCAATTTCCAGAGCCTTTCTTGTTTTCATCCACAGTCAGATGCATGATTCTGGTTTGATTGTGGAGAGCATTTAGCTCGGAGGCGAGATGTTCTTTTTCGCATTGATCCTCAGCGATGTGCTGTAGCAGCTGTTGTTGAGTATGCAAACTAACTTTGAGTTATGATGGAGGTGAGGCGAAATCTGCCAGTCGCGCTGAGGGAGACGTGGCCCATCAAATTGCTTGTGATAATCATGAGGACTTGACGCGGGCTCTTTATCGGAAGAAATATCTTCCATGATTTGCAGGGTATCGCGAACGGGAGGTATGAAGATTTTATGACTTTCCTTCGCCAGATATACCGTGCGCATAGTGTGATCAATAACTTTCTGGATCCATGGCGCCAAGACTTTGACGCAGAAAGGATGTTGAGCAGAATCTTTTAGAATATGCAGAAACATGTCCTCAACATTGAAGATATACCTCTCCGAGATGGCATTTCAAAGAACATCTGAGATGGACTTATCTGTATTCATCCCGGCCAGAGGGCAAATAGTGTAGGAGAGCATATGAAAGAGTGTCTGATTTTCAAATTTTAAATGCTCAGGACGGGGAGGACTAGTGTAGTCATGAATCTTTTCTTTATCCATAGTGCGCCGAAAGGTTTCATCTGATATGACATCAATATTGTGTACATGAATTTCAGTGTTGCCATGCTCAAAGTGAGGGAAATGGAAGTGCGAGACAAAATCGTTTGAAGTGCATTTGAGATGTTTTCCTTCGGTCATACACTCCATAATCCATTTGAGCTGCCGAATTCATCACCAGAGATATACAAAGTAGCATAGAACAGAAGAATAATCTCTTTGTTCCAAGGATGCTCGAATTTGAATACTTCGGTGAGGCAAAAATCATCCAGATCTTGCAACAACTGATTGAAGCAGCCAATATTTCACATAGTAGGGATGTTCAGGTATTCATGCAGGAAAATCTTATTGCTCTCATATAGGACCCGAGAGTAATATATGGCATGTTCCTTTGTCCAGAAATGAGGAAATTCTGAAGTGCGCGGCCCATCATACGGATTAGCTTGAAAGAATGTGGGATGCGTATTCTGATTGAAAAGATGACCTTTGGCGCGAGCTCCTGCCAAGAACAAACGCAATTCTTCATGAGGGTATGGATATGTGAGTTCGTCTTCTGGTGAGAGAAATTCATTGCCATATACAACAGAGTCAGTACGGATAGCAGAGACATATTTTCGATTGGCGGGACCAACATATGGCATTCTTGTCGCTGTGTTGATGGATAACTTAAGTGGAGATGAAGCTGGTGGCACAATAGCGGGAGCTGTAGAGTCAGTAGGCATCATATCAGATTCCTTTTTTGTAGGCACTGGGGCCGAATCAAGTACCGGAGGTGGTTGAGGTTGTCCCACTGGAATCTGTTGTTGCTGAATAGTTGGAGAGGCTGAGACTTGTGGTGCATCATGAGCCGGAGAAGCTTGGGGCTCGGAGTGAGGGATTTCACCTTCCTCAGAAACATTTCGCAGGGATGGAACATCAGCTTGAACAATGCAGGCCACATGCACTGATTCAGCTGGCCTTGGCGAGGGAGGAGCATCCGGGTCTTTGACAGGGGAGTGCGAAGGAATTGCTGGCTCAGGAGATTTTTCTTTCTGAGACTGAGTGTTGTAGGGTGGAACCCTAAGTGGAGATCTTTCACGAATTGAGGGGAATCCCACGAAGAACTCGAAGAACACAGAGAAATCACAAGAGGAACACTCAAGGACAAGCCCAAATCACACATCCACTAGACTCACATCCACACAAGATCCACAAAGGTATAAGAACAACAAAAGAGTTCATCCCAAATCCTATGAAGGAGATGAGGTCTTGATGATCCTAAGATGGGGATCCTTCCCTATATGGGGGTCTTGATCTCCATGGGAGAGGTCTTTCTCTCTCAAGAGGAGGTACAAGGAGCAAAGCTCAACTAGATCATGTCATATCCTTTGCTAAGTATAAATGGAGGAGATGGAGGAGTATATATAGCCCTAGGGGATGAAGGGGTAAGAAGGGGCATAATGGGCATTACATGGGCAAAGCCCGCAGCTGCACATAGGCAGCCCCGTGTGCACGGGGTAAGTGGAGCCCGTGCACACGGGGTATCCAGGTGGCCAGCGACTTAGCCCCGTGCGCACGGGCTTGTACCGTGGGCACGAGGGTGGGTCCAGGTCCCGTGCACACAGGGGTGCACGTCTTCACCTCCATAAGGCTTCTTGGTGGCCCGTGGGCACGAGGTCGGGGAGGCTCGTGCACACGGGGTCGCCTGGGAGCTGCAGCCTTCTTCTTGGTGGCCGCCTCCTTCTTCCTTGTGGCCTTGGGGATCTTCCGTGCGTGATCCTCACTAAAGGTGTATGTGTACTCTTGATCTTGGACTCCTCCTCGATGAATGTAACCCCGCTCACACCTATGCATCCAGACGAGAGAGGGGTCAAGTAGTATACCATCCTCGAGGGATACAAATGGACACGTGTAAAGGAGATGATTCACCTTTATGAAGTAGATGTGGCACGTGTCACTTGCCAAACGGACTCTTGACATGGTGATGTCCATAGTATTCTTTGCATCATCCCCTCCCCCTTGGGAAAGATCCGACCTCGGATCGAAAACCAAATCACCATGGGAAAAAGATGATGTCATCGTGTAGAAGTTGACAATCACCAAGCATTCATCATCTTATAGCTCGAAATGGGCACTCTCCAATGTTGCACCGTCATGTAAGTCCTTCAAAAGGAGCAAGGACAACAAACACTTGGACAAACAAATGTGGTTAGTGTTAGTGAAAACCAAGCATTCAAGAGGTTATTCACCCAACAAGTGTCATCATCAAGCATAGCATATGGTGTGACAAAGAAGTGTGGCATGGCAAGTAAGCATATAAGTTGAGCATAATCAAGTACATCATGGAAACAAACATGCAAATGGGAGGTTGAGATGCAAATATGTGTGACAAGTGAACAAGCATCTACCTCAAGGTCATAGCAAGAATGTGTGAAGCGCTCAACAAAAGGTCTATGGTAGGCATAAGAATAATCCACAACACCAAATATAATGATATGTCTGAACACATGGGGAAAGTGCAAGACAATCCAAGCATAATGTGCATAGGGTGTAGTGAAGATATCCTAGCACTCAACACAATGGAAAGAGCAATTGTTCAACATGTGTGAGGCAATCAAGTCAATCATGCGACAATCAAAGATGCATAGCATACGTGAAGAAATGACATTGTTGCAACCAAACATATGATAGGAGCAAATCATAAACAAGTTGGATGCAACACACAAGGCATATATGTCATGAGGCATAGCAATATGGAAATCATGAATGAAAGCACTACTCTAACATGTGTGCAATCAAGTGGTCCAAGATGACCAATAAGTCCCATGGTGGAAGCAACACAAGTAGTATGATCCACAATATCCATGCTCATGGTTTTGTGTTTCTTGAAAAATAAGGATATCACCTCGAAAGCATGTCCTTGTGCGTCCTTCACAATACCCACTACAAAAAAGACACTTCCGTGATGATACATGTTTGTCACAGTAGGTCACATTTTCTGTCATGCATGTACATCCATGACGATTTTATGACAGAATCAAGATAGTCATACCTGTGCTGTTGTATAAGTGTTCCATGACATTACCAAAATTATCATCATGGAAGTGTTCACTTCCATGATGATAAATGCTGCGTCATGGAAGTGCTTTCATGAAGGGTGACAGACACATGGCATCCACTGTAACGGGTCGCCGTTAAGCTATCGGGTCCGGTTTTGGATCTGATAACCCGCTAACAGCCACGACCAATGACGATTTTCCACGTGTAAAATTCTCATTGGCCGACGAAACCACGTGTCAGCTCCGTGTCGGCATATGTGTCACTCATCCAATGGGCGAGATGCACCTATGATATGTTGACACGTGGACCGGCCCAAAAGTGGCCCATAAAGATTAAATGGGCTGGCCCAACTAAAGGGCCATGAGATTTCGCTAACCATAATGGGCCGACCCAGCTAAAGGCCCACGAGATTTCGCTGACCATAATGGGCCGGCCCACCTAAAGGCCCATAAGATTTTGAGGACACTAATGGGCCGACTCGTTAACAGGCTGTCATGTTTTGGGCCAAATGCCGACCCATATTTGATCCGGTCCATTAACAGCCTGCCACGTTCCGGGCCCAATAAAGGCCCATATGAGATCCGGCCCGTTAAAAGCCTACCACGTTCCAGGCAAAATTACGGCCCAGATCAGATCTGGCCCTTTAAGAGGCTTCGGGCTAAATTATGGCCCATATCAGATTCGGCCCATCAACTGAACACTATGCTTTCGGGCCCACTTGCTAAAGGCCCATTTAGTAATTCAGCCTGATATTAGTTTCGGCCTGTTTAACATTTCGGCCCTACATTTATTTTGGCCTGTTAAAAGCCCGTCATATAGTTGGGCCTAACTACGACCCGGTTTGCATCCGACCTGCTCACAGCCGATAATCTGATTGGGCCAAACAAGGACCAAGACAATTTTGGCCTATTAACGGCCCATGATGTGATTGGCACAATCATGGGCCGGGGGCTATTTCGGCCTGCTGTCGGCTGTGAGCTGTTCGGCACGTTTCAGGCCCAACCTACTTTTCAGCCTCCTAAATGGCCATTGAGTTTTCTTGCGAAAATAGGGCCGGCGGTTTACTCGGTCTATTAGAGGCCCAAATCTACTAGTGGGCTAGTTTACATTTAGGCCTGTTAACGGACCGATTATGTAGTGATTTGCATGACGGCCCGATTATGTACCATAATTTTACGGTTTGGCCAGTTTACTGCGAAGACATGATATATATACAGTAAAATAACTACAGCATCGTGAATAAGAGAAAACCTAGACTATACAATAATGAAATTACAACATATTACATCCACTTGGCATCAAAGTTCGCCACTATGATAATAAAACACAAGCAGACAACAGATTTCATACACTGGGCATCAAAGATCGCCACCAGTGCAAATAAACACGCCGGCAAAATAATATACAAAACTGACAACACTTCAATAGAGTTCAAGAAAGGTTAGCCCTGCTCGGGAGCTGCAGCGCAAGCAGCTGAGGAAGCTGATGAGACTGCGCTTGTTTGACACTTATATCCTCCTCACCGTGAAAGATAAACAAGCAGACAGATGGCGGGTTTTGCACATATAAGTATCAGTGCTGACAATTCATCACATTTCTTACTGACGAATAAAGTGACACAGTTTAAAATAGCATTAACACAATATGGCATTGTTCAGGTTAAGACATGGCAGGAAATGACATTGTGAAGGAGTTGGAAGCTTCACGACACCACTGGATTACAGATCAAGAACTCATAAGTATCAATGGTTAGTGTGCTGTCAATTTATCCCATTTCATATTGGCAAATAAGGAGACAGTTTAAATAATAGTAGAATGATATGACATTGTTCATAGTTAAGACATTGCAGAATATGACATTGTGCTGTAATGGGTAGGTTCACCACACCACTGGATTACAGATCAAGAACAGAAGCATACATGCAGTGCAATAGAAGATCACTTGCTCTGTATAGTTTAATTTACATGGTATGAAGAAGGAACTTGGTTGTACAACTGAAAACTTAAATTAAGAAGGACAGGAAGATGTGAAAATTAACTACATAATAAACTTTAAACATGTAATTTGATGCAAACACCAAACATAAACAACTGTTGCAGTCATGCCTAACCAAATATACACAACAAAGTTTGAAGGCTTGAGAAGGACAAACTTACATTATTGGTGAAGAGAGGCTCTATAAAGCCCTTGTCCTTGCTGATTGGGGGGGGGGGCAATTCAAGAAGTTTACCACAAAATCTTCTTCATAAGCATTGCCTTTATTCTACATTTTGTTAAGAGTAAATATAGATGTGATAATATAAGAAAAAATGGAGAATATTTAAGATAAGATGAAGAGTGACGCTACATAACCAAGTAGCTATAAATGTAAGTACAACGATACAGGCAAAAGGTACATCCAAGAGCAATGCAGAGCTAAACTTCTTCAGGACCATCGGTGTTATCCAACCTTATGGTAAGAGTAAATATAGATCTGATGCGTAGAAAATGGAGGGCAAAGGAAAATAAGCTGCAGAGTGATGGCACATGAACAACACCTGTCAATATAAGTACACTGATAAAGGACAACATGTACTTACAAGAACAATGCAGAGCTAAAAAATTTCATTGGCATTGGATATATTCTACACTAATATAACCATTCATACAGATCAGATAATTTGGAGCAAACAATTGATAAGCAAGCTATCATTCATACTGCTGTCACATAATGGACCAGGTATGAATGCAAGTACAGTGATACAGGACAATAGGTACTAACAAGAGCAAAGCAGTGGGCAGCATATTTGTGATATCCTATCGTTCTTTTCAAACCAGAATTCTTCTTCGAGCTGATTTCCTGCAAAAAAGATCCGTAAGGCACATGCAAAAAAGTAGAAGTTCAAATTGTCATGTGATATCATAGACAGTACCTCATCATCGGAATGAGACCAGTGCATAACAAGGTTTTTCCATTCAATGTCTTCTAAATTTAGCACAGGAGACTTCATCGGAAATTCGTTTATAGACTTGCCATCAAAGTGTGATTTCCTTAGGTAACACCGATACTGCTGCAATGCTTCCTTGAAAAGCGCAAGCAAGCTTTGCTTGTCATGACTATCCAAATTGACCCTCGCCTACTTACAACAATGTAATGTAAACCATTGATGTGTTCAATCAGCAGAAAACAGGAAAATAATCACCATGAATAATAGCACTTACACGTAAGTGGGACATGAAGATGTGAAAATGGTGTTTGTCTGCACTATAATCTTCCCATGATGGGAATATATGCATGTAGTCCCTAACAACATTGAAATCATTGTATTTAAAACTGGGAATACCTGGAATGGGGTTCCAATCTGCAGGAATTGGCCATCTTTGCAGTTGGGATAGGTCTTCGGCCGGTGGACTTGCTGTACTTTTTGCTGGAGTGGGATTTTTCTATGGTATGGCTGATGCTATGGCAACTGAAATCGACATACTTTTTGCTGGAGTGCAGGTCCTATGTGGTGGGGCTAGTGGTGTGGCCAGTGAAGTATGGGTACAGTCAACTGGAGTTGGTCCTACGTTTTGTGTCACTGGTTGTACAGCCAATATACGTGGGGTGCTGTCTGATTTCTCTGGCACCACCACGTTTTCCAAGGACTTTGCTGGTGCTCCTTCAGGTTCGGCAATCACCCTCTTCCTTTTTGATGTCTGATGCACAAGAACAACATTTGAGTGAGAAAACATGGTATGATGACAGATGGAATATGTATTGATAATGGATGGGCATGGCATCTTGACATATATGATGAGTAAACTAAGCAGATGGCGGTGCAACAAAGTAGAAGAAATGCAAGACAACATGTGCAAGATACGCGCAATCAATAAAACCTTGCCAAATTAGAACATGCATCTTGATGGGTGAACAGGACAGGCCATCTGCCTTTGACTCCTCGAGGTTAGAATAGTCATTAGGATCATATTCTGAACAAGAATCTATAGGTGGGGAGCGTATGACTCTCATTGCATCCAGAATGGCACTCAATGCCTTGGTGCCAATTTTGTAAGTCGTTGCAGTGTTCCACAATATTCTTCTGATGCGCGGATTCTGATATTCACTATAATTACGTATAATATCTGAGAACCATGAAAACATAAATAGTAGTGAGATTATCTTTGTAATGTAGAGGATATTCTAATATAGGGGCGCCCCTGTAAACCCTTGTGTGCTATCACTGGATTATGATGAGAGAGCTCATGTGTGCTGTAATATGGTGCGTGCATTAATATAATCTGGCACAAGTACACAAAAAATATGTTCCAGAAGTAAGGATAGTTGGCAGATGATAGGTTCATAATATACTGTATAGAGAGTTTATTGCCAAACCATGATAACAAGAGCACACAACAACTAGGTATATCGTAGTGTACACAAAAGGGGTACACCATAACCACGATATATAAATCGGGAAAGTGGAACTGGCTGGAAAATACGATGTTGTATTGCCGCTACTAATTGAAAGCCTATCGATCACATACAGGCCAGCTCTATCAGCTGTTGACTGCAGATGTCCCTGCGCCCCTTCCGGACAAGGAACATACTGTACATACTAAATACAGAATAAAAAGAGAGGAACATGTTAAAGAAAAGAAGAGGAAGCATATTCTTGAGGTTCCGCTTCATTGCATACAATGTTGGTTGCCCACTCATTATGAATCACAGCGCCCAAAGAAATGCAATTCCATGCTGTCTATCTATATGTGGCCACATGCATTTGGAAAATCAAGTGGGAGCATTACCTGACCAATTAAATGTGTGTCTGTTAACTAATATCAGTATCATATCACAATTTGTATTTGAAGAAGTAAGCTTTGGACTTATGATTGGTGTGTTGTTTAGCTTCAAGAGTGGACTGCTGCTAGTGCTGGCACATAGCAGCTACACAGATCATAGTGTAGATATAACGGGAAAACCATAAGCATCAGGAGTAAAATCAACAAAGTGGAACTTGCTGGAATATATGTGCTAGTATTGCCGGTACGGCTAGAAAGGCTTCGGATACCATCTCTCTTCAACTGAAGGTGTGGTACTGTTAATATCAGTGTAACTCTCAAAGGCAACACAACTCCCCGCATTTCCTTGCTAATCTTATAGGATTTAAGTGGGCGGGCCAGTACAAATCCTATTCCTATGTTTACAAAATCCTACGAATCAAAGAGGCCCGAAGAGTTCAAAGTGTCCATCACAACCGACCGTATAGACCTCTACACTGCAAATGTCCCTTCTCATCTTCACTACAAGGAACATACTGTACTACTATCATACTCCCTCCGTTCCAAAATATAAGTCTTTGTAGATATTTCCACCATGGATCACATACAGATGTATACAGATACATCTTAGAGTGTAGATTCACTCATTTTGCTCCATATGTAGTCCATGGTGGAATCTATACAAAGACTTGTATTTAGGAACAGAGATATTACTTATTAAAGAAGAACGGAAGAGGAACATGCTAAAGAAGAGCAAGCAGATTTTGGATAATAAAATGTTCATTGCATAGTGCCCACACATGATGAACCAGAGCGCATTAAGAATGTAACTCCCTGCTGTCTCTCTATATGTGGTGCACGTGTTTTTCGAAGGTAAAGTAGGAACATTAGCTGACCAATTAAACATTATCTGTTTTAGTAATATCAACATCATATCAGATTCATATTTGAGCAACAAGTTTGGAATTATGAGTGGACGTTGTTTAGCTTGATGGATTCAGGAGCAGTGCTAAGCAGGTACGATGATGGTACTGAATATAAAGGCATGTCTGCATGCAAGTCGCGTGACTTTTGTCATTTGGGCCAGTTGACCATTTTAGGTGGTTGGGTGAAGATCCTACATCTCCTAGCTCTTCTTCTTCCTTGTTTCCGATTCTTTCCATATAGAACACCGCATGGGCCGCTGGCTAAACCACCGGCCCCCATCGCCTGTGTTCCTCCGCCACCCCCACCCCCAGGCCCGCCCCCACCCGCGTCGAGTGTTCTTAGTTCGGCGAGGCCCCACCACCGCCCCCACAACCACCATCCCCACCCGAGCTTCCTTCACACCGGCGAACTCCGGCGAGCTCTGAAAAATCGACTGACCCAATTTTGAAATTTAGTCTACTGTCATTTAACTAGTGTGGAATATAAAAGGGGAAAACCATAAGCATTGCGAGTATAGTGTTGAGCATGCCATGGCGGATCTGAAGGTGCAATTCGGACAAAGGCAACTTCGCAACCAATGTTTGCTTTCAACTAGCAAGTAAGTGATGGACAAGAAATCAGAGTAAAGCAGTGCCGATCTATTTTCTTGCTACGATAAATAAGTTGAGAAGATACGAAAGAGTACTGCCTCTGGTGCGGCGCCGTAAATGCATCTGCTGAGAATTTGACGGTCCTGCATTAGCGATGGCTGTCGGCGGTGTGGAAGTAGATCTAGGAGGGTAGACGGTGGCGGCGGGGTGCGGTGGACGAGACGGTCATAGGAGCGGCGCCGGCAAGGTGGACAACGGCGGGGATGAAGCGAGAGGACAGGATGCAAGGATCCTGGTCCGAAGCCATGGATGGGAGAGGTCGATCTCTTTTGATGGACGACGGCGTCAGGGTATCAGCTCCGACATGGTGAAGGAGGACGGCGGTGGATGGGGTGGCGGACGGAGGAGGATGGGATGGAGAGGGTGTTTTGGCGCCCACAGAGTACGAATGGGGAAATGGAGGGAGAGAGGAAGGGGGGGACCATGTCTTCAGGGCGCGCTTGTCTCAAATGCCAGGAAATTTACAAACTTAGCCCCCGTTTAAAATTTCCTACATCACAACAATATTAGTCGGTTGGGGATAGGACGGTAATCTTGCATACACCGAATATTTGCCGATGAGAGTTTGTTTTTGGTGCCCACCGTGTATGAATCGGGGAGGGAGTCGATTTCGGCCGAGGAGATACTGTGTTTTGGCGCCCACCGTGTATGAATATGGGTGAGAGGCGGTTATGTCATGTTTGAGTGAAATTACAAACCTACCCCTATCGAACCTATAGAAATCGAGCCGATAGGCTTTGCGTGTCAGGGATAGGCAGTAATTTCCATCTCGCAGATTTTGGTTTCGGGCGGTTACTATGACTTTCCCCACTTCATTCAAATTTTTGCAGAGCAAGAGTGCACGTTTACCGTGCCAACTCAATTCGAATCCAGTTTGTATTCTATTTTTGTTCAGGCAGGATCCATTTGCGATTGGAATAAAATTCTATATACATCATTTTTTATATATACTTTCAAAAGCACAACAAATAATTCTGCTCCTTTATATGTATATAATATGATTTACAAATACAATGATCTCAAAATCATAAGGTCGAATTCAAAAAAATTTAAACCAAAGTATGTTCTACTAAAATGTATGGATCAGTAATATCTACATATTAAATAACATAGATGCACGTGAATTCATATGAGTATGCATGTTTGATAGATCAATTTTGGTTCGAGTATGAATTACATGTATCATCATCTCGAATTCAAATATTTGAATCCCTTTTATGTTGACTCCTTTCACGCCCATCTCTCTCGCATGCTCCTTCATGTAGCTATCATTCTCTTTTCTCCAGCTCACCCGCACGCTCACTTCATGTTTCTCCTATCTTCGGAAACATGGTATCTCGACGTCTCCCTTGAGAAGTGTCACACTCTCCCTATCATTATACATTACACGGTTTTCATTATCTCTCACGTCTCTACCATTCTCTGATATCACTAGGTACCTAAGCTTTCTTTTTCACCGCTACACATAGTCTCACTCGTCTTTCACTTTGTCTTTCTCTCTATGGGGTTCTCTCACACACCCTATATGTCTCTAGATATAACTTATACCACTAAAATTACTCTCTCCTCCAGACACAACATTTGTTGCGGTCTCCTTTCCGTCTACATCCCAGTTATAAATCCTGAACGTGGAGGTGCCGTACATTCAGTACTTGGATCGGTTGGATCACGAAGACATTCGACTACATCAACCGCGTTACTAAACGCTTCCGCTTTCGGTCTACGGGGGTACGTAGACATACTCTCCCCTCTCGTTGCTATGCATCTCCTAGATAGATCTTGTGTGATCATAGGAATTTTTTTGAAATACTGCGTTCCCCAACATATGTATTAATCTACTTTGGTCGTGTGGCAACGCATTGGCACATTGCTAGTAGTTATTACTACTGTATAATGTTTTGGACACCGGACAAAGTACATATACAAAGAGAAGATGCACACGCACGCAGTCGGTCTCTTGCTGTCTCGCACACATGATATTTACGTAAAGGTACCGTTAACAAATAAACCCTAAACCCTAGGTGCACGATTGCTGCATGCGTTGGTATCAGGTACGTGGTCGAGCGCACCTTTGTAGGAATAGTCAGCTCGTGTGATAATTTGATCCGTAGGAGTTGATGGTCGGGACCACAGGTGAACGACCTGGAGGCGGCGGCTCGCCAGTTGCCACAGATCGAGTAGCCATGTTTAAAACATCATTTTTAGCGGGGTAAGAGTTCCGATTTTCAAGGGCGTGTTATAAGTACTTAAGTAGTTTTTAGAACGATTGGTATGGAGCAAAAATGGAATTCATAACTACTACCTCCTTGGCGTATGGTTGTATGGGTTTATATTGCGAGATGTGAACCTGGTAGTTCTAGGGGAAATACTATGTTTAGATGTTGGTTTTCAGTAATGAAAATCGGAAGGGGAAACCCTTCTTTGATAAAAAAGAACTACTACCTCCGTCGTAGGACTAGTCCCCATCATATTTTGGGTCCAAGTTTGTCCACGAATTTTACTTGTAAAATGTGAATGGAAAACTAGATTTTGTTATACCCAAACAAAAAAGGACTGGAGGGAGTGATTGCTCTGAGATGGACGCAACCTCTCATAGCACACCCATTGAACCGGTGCGCCGGCCAAGAGGGCCCCACTCGCTGCAGGCCTGGCTGAACACGCCTCCTCGCCGCATGCAATCGGCTTCAGACTGCCCCGCCTGCCTCCATTGAATCTGCGCATGTGCCGGCAACACGTCCTTCCACGAGCCGGCCGGCATTTTAGAACACAAAAAATGATCAAAATATAATTAATTACACATGGTCTTGACTTGTTGTGCTCACACTGGTAGCAGGAACTAGAGGTTTTTCTTTATTTATAACTCTCCTCACATTTTTTTGGCTTTGAACTGAATCATGGTTGTGGACATTATCTATGAATGTGTAGATATCTGTGAACATGAGTTTGATGTGGAAGTTGAACTTGGAATGTTGGGCTTGCACGTGAACTATACCTTGTCCAATGCTTCGTCTGTTATTATTTGGAAAGTAATTGTTGTTATTACATGACCCTAAAATATATATTTTGTGCCACATCAGTAGATGCACGGACAGCACAACAGGCATGCTGACTGGATAAACATTTGAATCTAGCTATTATGAAGGAAAATTTGTATTGACAACAGTTTTAGATAGCAGGAGACGCCTAGCCTGCTTTGCCTCTGCTAGTTTCTTTCTGGCTTCTTCCATCTCTTCTTTGGCTTGGGTGAAGAGAGCATCTGATTGCTCTTTTCGCTTCTTCAGGAACTCAGCTACATTCTTAAGGGCTGCTGCATGCTTTCTTCCATCCTTTACTAGAGCCACGAGGACACGAATAGTTGATGACTCCACCTGGCTTGTGTGTAATCCAGCATCATCTGGGAATTTGCACCTGGTGTCTAATCCAACATCATTAGGGAACTGACACCTTGTGTGTAATCCAGCCTAATTTTGGAAACATGATCTCGAGGTTGACCATACTTCCCTCCTTGTAGGAACTGCATCCTGACATGAAGTTACTTCTTTTTAGATCAATACTCAGAGCAACCCAGATCCATTTAGTAGAAGCTAGATAAACATGACTCGGAGGAGTGAATTCAAAAGGAAGAAAATATAAAAATAGACTACAAGGTGAGAACACCCACTTCCTACATCAAGCTAAAAGTGAAAGCACTAGGACGATTAAGACTCTTCTTATTACACATGAAGAACACGCGGCTAAGATCAACAGAAACTACAACGTATACACATCAAAGAACACGAGGCTAAACGAAAGTAATTGAAAGGGTGTTACTTACCAAAGCTCGTTCTACAGGTTCGGTGCAGCTCCTCTTTAACTTGCCACGCTCCTTGAAGATGTCCCCAATATCCCGTGTTTGGTCTTCATTGCTCCTCTGCATGTTTGCACTCGTGGTTTTAAAATCTCAACATGGCAAGAAAAATATACCATCTTGTGGGCAACATTAAAGCACTCGTCTGCCATGTTAGAGCATCTCCAATAGAAGCGCAACAAGCATCGCTTTAAAAAAGCGTTTACAGTGCTGATATCGAGAAGTAGAGATAGAGAGTAGAGATAGAGAGTAGAGACTAGAGAGTAGAGACATAGATAGTTCTCAGCATAGATATAACATAAATAGATAAAAAATAGATAGTTCAACTAATCCTCATCGTCCGACTCCTCCTCGGTGATGTCCTCCTCCGACGTCTCAATGTAGGCATGAAGATACCGACCGCCGTTGGATTCCTAGGGCGACGCTGCTCCTAGCCTCATGTTGAATTGAGCATCCGCTTTTCGCGTACGCTTGTCCTCGCGATAGGTAGCTCGCTCCACCATCCTCTTCTCCCTCTCCGCCCTCCTTTGCGCGTAGAACTCACGCTCATTGATGATGTCCTGCGGGAAGCATTGGCGCCACAGCACCATGGCTTCCTCGTCCCTCTCGGCGATGCCAAGACAGTGCTCCCACCTCCGGTTGTCGCGACGATCCTTGTCGGTGATAAGCCGCAGCAGAGGCGCGAGCTCCTGCGCCTGCTCCCACGTCGGCACGTTGGGGAAGTTCAATGTTCTATGAGGCCACCGGAGGCGCCACACCGCCGCGTCGTACGCGCAAGCGGCCTCGTTGCCGGTGTCGAAATTGCCGAGGCCGAGGCGCATCCCGCGGAACCGGATCTCGGCGGAGAAGCCGTCGGAGGGGCGCGCGCGGACGCCGCGGTATCCCCATGTTTCCCAGCGACGCGGCGGCATGGTGGCGGCGAGGCGAGAAAGAGCGGAAAGAGAGCGGTGGCGAGGAACAGAGCGGGGAGAGAGCGGTGGCAAGGCACAGAGCGGTTGGAGGGCGTTGGATTTTATAAAGCGCGCCGGACGCCGCGTGCCAAAACTAGCACGCGCCCGACCGCTTTTTCCCGTGCGTGCGTGATCCTTTCCCCGACGTCCCTGCTATCTCTACTCTCTTCTCTACTATTATATTTATTTTATATTTAATATTTATCTCTACTCTCTTCTCTACTGTTATATTTATCTTATATTTAATATTTATCTCTACTTCTCTACTCTCTACTCTTTTTTTCTACTTTCTTTTCTTTTAAAAAACAGAGTTGGTGATGATGGTGTGCCTGCCATCCCGCAATATAGGCCGTCCGATTTATATCCGACGGATAGGAAGGAAACTATGGCAATTTTGCAGAAAGATACCCACACCCCTCTCCAGATTTGCAAATAAGGCCTTCCCTCGTTCATCCTTTTCTCCTACAAGATATAAACTACTCATACAAATGCCTCTTGCTGTTCCGTGCAACGCATGGGCATCTTGCTAGTTCTGAAAAACTTTCCATCATTTGCCACACTACTGGTTGCAGATGAAGAACCTACCCAAGCACAACGCGATACAGGAGCGACGCACAATTACAAGCTGATATTCTGTTGGACAATGGAGGCGATAACCAATTACTTTTATGGGAACAATAGCAACCAGGAAATTTGAAGGGTAGGTATGAACAAAATTGGAACTACACATGTACTGCTAAGTGATTCAATACACACATTACCAATCGAGAAGGAGAACGATGGTCGCGGCGGCCTCTGTGCATCATGGTCGGCAGCAGGAGTCAGTTCATTGTCCACGACGGTGGTGCTTCTGCGCTTGGCGTCGGCTTCCGGGAAGTAGATCCGAGACCGTGGAAGACGGTGCCGGGGAAGAGGCTCCGTGTATGAAGACGATGATGGACCGGCTCCAGTGGGGCATACGAGGTCGTCGATGAGGCAGATGCGCTGTGGTGGACGAGTGCGCCGATGGAGAAGGGGAGGAGCACGAAGGCTGCGGTGCCATGGAGAAGTCTATTTTGGTGTGGGGATAGAAAATGGGGAGTATTCAGGTGTACTACTCTGGGTGCCGGGGTGGGGTTGGCTGGGTAGGGTGAACCTGAAGTTACGAAAACAGGCCCCTACCAAGCGTAATTCATAGACCCATTTCGAAGGTTATGATGGTAACTTTGCACTGCTTGAATAAGGGTCGCGGGAGATTTTCCCGCCGACCTCAAAATTTTGTGACACTGAACTCCCCGTGTGGTGTGTTGGGTGATTGGGCTAAGCAACTAGCGAGTAGTACTAGTAACTACCGGTACTCCCTCCGATTTTATTAACTCTGCATATTAGGTTTAACCGAAGTCAAACTTCCTAAAGTTTGACCAAGTTTATAGAAAAATATAAACATTTACCATAACAAATATGTATGATGTGAAAGTACATCCAATAATGAATCTAATGGTATTTATTTGTTATTGTATATGTTAATATTTTTTGTTATAAACTTTCTGAGAGTTTATAAAACTTGACTTTGACCAATGCTAATACGCAGACTTAAATAAAAGGGCCATTTGCATTTCTGTCCCTAACTCGAACCACCTAATCAAATATACCCCTAATTCCAAAGCCTGCTCAAAAATGCCCCTCCGCCGTGATGTGCCCTTATAGAAATGCCCCTCCGAGCCGTTTCCGTCCAGTCAAGGCTGTTTGACCGCTAACGTGCCGTTTCTTTGACATTTTTGCCCCTCCTGCCGTACATCTGGGCCCAACTAACCGGTTCACTCTCTCTCCCCTCTTTCTTCTTCCTCGCGACGACAGGGGCATTTTTGAGCACGTACTGCATCGGGCGTTTCCGCGGTCGGAGAGAGAGGGGCAGGTCAAGCACGGCGTGGTTAGCGATGTCTACGGCGGGCACGGCGGGGATGTCTTCTACGAGCTCGTCGGTGGCCGCCAATGTAAGTTTCAGTGTCGATTTGGGGGAGATATGGGCATATTGCGAAATTAGGGTTCATCAATTTGGGTTTTTTTTGCTGCTGTTAGGTTGATGGTGTCGGCATAGTTCAGTTTCAATCGGAGTTTTACATCCCTGATCTGACATTCTGTGGCCTTGAGGTTCGCTCGATGCAGCGGTGCCCTGGCCACGGGCTTATTCCTGCTCGTCGTGTCGCCTGGGGAGGAGCAAGCTCTGGCAGAAGGTTTCTCGGCTGCCCTCTTGATGTAAGTGTTTGGCTTTTAAGCTTGATTCGATTCTGCTCTTTCCCCTCTTTCTAATTCGATCATTGATTTTGCAGCTTCCTGATGAATGTGAGTGGGTTGTATGGATTGACCCGCCACCGACCGAACGTGTTGCTCGTGCATTTGAGGAGCTTCATGCAGGATTGGAGAAGAGCTGGCTAAAATCTCATGATTTAGAGAGGAGGGTGATGCATCTAACCGAGAAGAACAAGAAACTGAAGCTGAAGATGAAAAAGAGGAACGAGCTTATGCAAGCATGGGGATTTATCATAGTTCTTGGTATTAGCATTGTGGCCACATTTGTTTCTGGGTGGTCTAATAATCCATACTAAATGGATTTCTCTTTGTAGTGTATGTTGTGATGGAGCTTGGTGTGGGTATGTATTATCACAGGACAATGCTGTGATTTGGGAATGTTGTGGGTATGTATTATCACAGGACAATGTTGAATGTTGTAATGCATGCATCCTCCATTGACACCTCTTATAAGCACAATGCACTGTCAACCTAGTACTGTCACTCTTGTCTATCACAAATTCACTTTCAGTCTTTATTGAGAAGGTTGCAAGAGCATTTCTACAGTCTAAAGCACTGGAAAATATTGTTCCCTGTGCCAAAGAAGGATCATCTCTATTGTATTGCACATCTGGTCTTTCCTCATCAGATGTTTCAGAGTATCCCATGTCCCTGTCCTCCTCCTCATCTTCACCTACCTCAGCAAACATGCCTTCAGGGGGTGGAACATAATCTTCCCCCTCATCATCTTTCTCCTTGCCCTTCTTCCTTGTTACAAACTGTGGAAACAACTTTTCATCCTCATCATCACTTGGCCAATCATCTGGTAGTCCCTCTTCAGTATAGGGGTCAACTGAATCTCTACTCTGAGAGGGACCTGCATTCTTAGGAACTTCTACAGTAGGTGTTCCTGGTGCCTGCATGGAACTGCTGCTGCCTCTACTATGAGCATTTTTTTTCCTGCCCCTTGATTGGCTGGTCCTACCTTTATCCCTAGACCTAGACTGAGATCTTGTTCCTCTGCTCTCTGGCTCTCCTCTCTTCCTTTGTATGACACTGATTTCTAGTTTAGCAGGGAAATAATCATGTATTGCAAACATGATACCAAGCTCATCATCACACTAGACAGGGACCCAAGCTGTTTTGTCCATGTCCTAGTACCTGAATTCCACTACATCATATAGACCCCATGGATATTGAGCACATATGGCAGATCTAAACTGATTAAAAGTCCATTGATTGTCAGCAACAAAAGGAAAAGAGAATCCTGTATTGGTTGCTTTTGTGCTAGCTCTAGCTAGAAGTGTGGTTTCCATTCTACATTCCATCCCAACTGCTCTATCGGGGTCGATCCTACGATGACCATGGAAAACAGAGACAGATCCCAACTCCATGAGCACTATGAACTAGGTCAACAAATCCCAAATCGAACTACAAATGGCATGAGACTCCGCCAGATTAGAAGAGAAACTTACCCCGCTGAAGCATGCTTCTGTGGCTGCGGTGTGCTCCCTCGTTCGCCGCCGCCGCTGCCGTAGTAGAGTGTCGCGCAGAGTCAAATCTGAAGCTCCACCATGGCTGCCATCAGGAGATCGAGCCTTGCGAGTTGGATCGAGCGAGCTAGGGTTAGGGTTACGGCGGGAGGCGATTTGGGGGAGAAAGAGAGAGCGTGCGGCTCGGGCGAGAGAATGAGAGGGAGAGAGAGTGAACTGGTGACCTGGGCCCAGGTGTAAAGACGGAGGGGCAAAAATGTCAAAGAAACGGCCGCTTACCAGTCAAACAGCCTTGACTGGACGGAAACGGCACGGAAGGGCAATTCTATAAGGGAACATGACGGCGGAGGGGTATTTTTGAGCAGGCTTGCGAATTAGGGGCAAATGTGAGTAGTGGGTTCGAGTTAGGGATACAGATGTAAAAGACCCTAAATAAAAACGGAGGGAGTACACATTTGTTTTCTTAATTTGTAGTGAATTAATCATTTGTTGTAATTGTGAAATAAATATATTAGGCTACCGACTTCGAATGTAATGGTCTATACAATTCAATAGTTACAATCATTATTGAATTCCAAGATGTATACGAGGTCTATAGTACTTCACAATATGCTCAAACTCACATAATACCAATCAAATGAGAATCTGAATGCATTCCATAGTTATTACTTTGTAGGATGCAACAAAACCAACCATAAGTCTACATCATCCATTATAAAAGCAACATTTCAAACACATCCCAATGTGTGAATGAAACGTGTAGAGAGAGCTTGCGAAGCTGGAGCAGATAGGGCGGTAAAGATTGTGTGTATGTGGACAAGACAGTAGGAGACAAACCTAATGAGAGAGAGAGAGAGTGTGTCGGCGTTCTGGGAACGGGGGTCCCCAGACTTGCCTGCCTGCAGCCCACGGCGTGCCTCGTCCGTCGGCCTAGTACGACCCATCTTCACTAGCAAACACTCAAGACCCTCGCGAGGGGCCAAGCCTTGGGAGGCGGATGACACAAGACCTCCTCAGGGGCAGCCCCGCTAGGCTGGCTCGCGAGGAGCGGAGAGATCAAGACGAGGGGCACCTCGTGAGGTTCCCCTGACGTGAGCCATGACGACCAAGGCCAGGCGGGCGCCAGGCGGGCGCCAGCGGGCGCAGAGCACCAGTTGCCTCTTTGGAGCTAAAGGAGCAGGTGCAGGGGAGGAGTCCTGAGGCATCGGGCAAAGGTTTCATTATCGGTGCAACAAGACCAAGACCAAGACCAGCACGATGGTAGGATGGAGGTCATCGCGGAGCCCACGACAGCGTCACCACTAGATCCTTTGGTAGGCGAAGACCACCTTTTGTCAGGACAACTTGTACTAGCTGTCCCCCTTCAAATTGGCCGTTGTGGAATCCCTTCGCGCCTAATATTTGGGAAGAGGACCAGGGCCTCTATAAATAGGACTAGCCATCACCATAGGGAGAGAGGGGATCCATTCCACCCTGATACGCACAAGCTCATCGACCTCAAGAACACATCTCCTCAGGAGGCTGTTCTTCCCTTGTACTTGTTCATCCTCAGCCTACAAGGCAATCCACCACACCACACTGGAGTAGGGTATTACACCACATTGGTGGCCCGAACCAGTATAAACTCTTATGTCCCTTGTTCTTCGAGTTCGGCAAGCTAGGGTTTTAGATCGTTGCGAGAGCGTGAGGGGGAAGGAAAGATCTTTGTGCGCACCCCAATGTTCGAACCTCATGGGTTTTGCCGGAACCCGAAATCCGACATTTGGCGTGCCAGGTAGGGGTGTGCTGAAGCTTTCCCTTCGTGGATCCACATTCCGCAACTCCATCACATCCATGTCAAATGCTCGCCGGGCTCGCGCTGAGCGCCGGGTCGCCCTGGCAGCTCGCGTCGTCCAGACGGCCCGTTGGCGGACCTCCCCGCCATTCCCCATCACCTGTTGCCAACGCCGCTACTGGCCTGACGGCAAACGAGCAGCAAGTGTCGTCGCTGCACCCCTTTGTGCGGTGGGACGGCCGCACTGCCACCCCGTCGCTGACTCCGGCCGGCTCATCGTCCCACGCTCATCGCGTGCCCATGGATGCGCAGGCCGCGTTGCTCATGGCATACGAGCTCCTGCGTTACCGCCCGATCGACGACCTCTACGAGGACTGGCTGGACCGCATCGGCGAGCTCGTCAGCGCCGCTGGGGGTTCTCCTGCACCATCCCTCTTGCTGCCTTGGCCACCTCCAGCCACGGGCGACGTAGCTCACAGAGCACCTCCGCCGCCTCTGCATCAAGACGGCGCCCTCACGTCGAGACACGCGGCTTACGGAGTGCCCCTGCCTCCTCCGCACCAATACGGCGTCCTCTCCCCAAGACGCGTGGTCCCGCGGCGTGATCCGCCACGCCGTGTGCCCGCACACGAAGAAGGAAGCTGCCAGGAGGTCCCCCGACCGCAAGAAAATGCTCCTGCACTTCCCGCACCACCACGTCAAGACCGCGCGCCGCCTGCGGTGGCGGTGCATAGGTACCAAGACTAGGCTCCACCACCACGACGGGCTCCGATGACCACAGCAGGCTACCGAGCCTTCACTCCCGAGCTGCGCACCGTTGTTTGGCTAGGTAAGTTTATGTCGGATCTGCCTCCATGCTACAATGGCACCCCCGACCCTGCAGAGTTCCTGCAACTCTACGAGCTAAGCATCGAGGCAGCCAACAGAGACGAGAAAGTCATGGCGAACTAGTTCCCCATGGCTCTCAAGGATGTCGCTCGCTCATGGCTCCTGAACCTGCCCGCGGGGTCGATCTCCTCCTGGGGCGAGATGCGCGAGCATTTCGTCGCCAACTTCCAGGGCACTCCCGACCGCCCTCCGGCCGCGGGTGACCTGCGCCGCATCAAGCAACAGCCGGGAGAGACCCTGTAGAAGTACATCCAGCGCTTCAACATCGTTCTCCTCAGGATCCCCAAGGTGACGGACAAAGCCATCATCTCAGTGTTCTCCTATGGCGTCCGTGACGTTAAGATGAAGGAGGAGCTCGCCATCCACGAGGAGCTATGAACGGCTCTGGAGATGTTCAACATGGCGACCAAGTGTGCAAGAGCTGAGGAAGGGCGCCTCTCCCTCCTCGAGCTCCCTGCTGCCGACCTAGAAGAGAAGAAAGCCAAGGCCAAGGACACGAAGCGCAAGGGAGTAGCCGTGCTCACGGCGGAGCCAGACATGAAGCGCGGTCGGGACCACCCCGACTCATCCAAGAGCAGCCGTCCGTTCTGCGCCTTCCACAACATACACAACCACAACACCAAGGATTGTCAAGAGCTCAGGGCCATCCGAGATGGATGCTTCAGTCGACGCCCCGAGCACAATGGCCGGGGCTACGGCCGAGGAGGAGGACGAAGTGGAGGACACTGGGATGACCGCAGCCCCCGCCAGGAGTGGCGCAACCGGCCTCGTGAGGACCACTGGCAGGAACAGCCTCATGAGGGCGCCTGGAGAGACTAGCCTCGCGAGGACCGCCCTCATGCCAATCCTATCCTCCCTCCGCTTCCGCTGTCGATGTCAAAACCAGCGGATCTTGGGTAGGGGGTCCCGAACTATGCATCTAAGGCGGATGGTAACAGGAGGCGGGGGACACAATGTTTACCCAGGTTCGGGCCCTCTCGATGGAGGTAATACCCTACTTCCTGCTTGATTGATCTTGATGATATGAGTATTACAAGAGTTGATCTACCACGAGATCATAGAGGCTAAACCCTACAAGCTAGCCTATGATTATGATTGTTCTTGTCCTACGGACTAAACCCTCTGGTTTATATAGACACCGGAGGGGGCTAGGGTTACACAAAGTCGGTTACAAGGGAGGAGATCTATATATCCGAATTGCTAAGCTTGCCTTCCACGCAAAGGAGAGTCCCACCCGGACACGGGACGAAGTCTTCAATCTTGTATCTTCATAATCCAATAGTCCGGCTGTTCGAGGACCCCCTAATACAGGACTCCCTCAGTAGCCCCTGAACCAGGCTTCAATGACGATGAGTCCGGCGCGCAGATTGTCTTCGGCATTGCAAGGCGGGTTCTTCCTCCGAATACTCCATAGAAGATTTCGAACACAAGGATAGTGTCCGGCTCTGCAAAACAAATTCCACATACCATCGTAGAGAGTATAATATTTCCACAAATCTAATCTGCTGACAACTTTTCATAACGTGACATCACGCCATGGCCCGGTCATTATTCAAACCGTTTTTCTCAACCAGCTACTGCACATATTGCGAGGCGGTTTTCTTGGCACGTCTTGTCGAAGCAGAGATCGTGTCCCCTTATCACGGGATTCTCATTAATACGGGTGTGGGTAACCCAATCGCGCCTGCTAGTATGACTCCTCGATTTTAGGCAAGTTCCGAATGGACACGCGGAGGACGCTTGATATTCATCCTCTTCATAAAGGGGCCAAGGCATGTCCTTTTCTTCTCGTGCTCGATCCTTCCCTTTCCCCACCTCGAATTCCAACACCCAAGGCTCAGGCTAAGCGCTTCAGACCTTCAATCATGTCCGGATCCGTCCTTCAAGGCCAGTGGATGGCCTCTTCTGTCACAGAGGAGGACATCAAGAAGCTAAGAGAAGCCAGGTATCTGACCGCTGAAATTTCGCACAGGCTGCCTGCTCAAGGGCAGGTCATCCCCACTCCCGAACCCAACGAGAGTGTCATATTTGTTTCCCACTTCCTCCGAGGGCTAGGCTTCAGTCTTGATCCCTTTGTTAGAGGGCTTATGTTCTATTACGGGCTCGACTTCCATGATCTAGCTCCAGATTCCATCCTTCACATCTCGTCGTTTATCGTCGTGTGTGAGGCCTTCCTCCGCATCACCCCGCACTTCGGCTTACGGCTTAAGACCTTCAATGTGAAGCCGAAGATGATCGATGGGCGACATGTAGAATGCGGAGGTGCCATAATAAGTAAAGGCATCGATGCTCCATGGACAAAGGGTTCCTTCCCGTAGATGTCTGACTTATGGCAGCGGGAGTGGTTTTACATCACAGCTCCCCAAAGTACTAAGTGGGTAGCTGCCCCCGCCTTCCGTTTGGGCCCCCCGCCACAACTGGCGTCATGGGTCAACAAGGGGCTGGACTGGGGGCCAGTTAATGACGTGCCAACATTGCAGAGTCGCATCCGAGATCTCCTCAAGAGAGATGTCAGCCTTGTCAAGGTAATGCAAGTCATGCTAGTTCGTCGAGTCCTGCCATGCCAATGTCGACCTCTCCGTATGTGGGAGTTCAACCCAGAAGGACCTCGAACTATTCATCAATTCTTCGGCCTGACGCTCGAAGGGATGTATGGATTGTTCTTCGGATAACGAATAAAGTGTCTAGACACCACCGAGGATGCGGGTCTAAACTGCAATCGTCCAGATACCCACGTAAGTAATTCTGCGTCCGAACACGCCGTCTTTTCATTTGTCATAACATCATTCTGAAAAATTGCTCTTGGCCAGGACTGGATAAGAAAGGTGAAGATGATCAGGTGTTCGGCCCCCCTTCCCGAAGACTCACCGGATCCTGTACTAGCCAGGATGCTTGAGGTCGCACCTTATCAAGTGCCATCCGGGGAAGATAAAGGGAGGAATAAAGAAGCCTAAAGCGGGCCTCATGCATTACTCATCCAAACCGGTGGAATTAGTGTCTCCACGAAGGAGGATGCCCGGGGAGAAGAATCTAAAATTCCCTCTCCCCAAGGATAGAAGAGGACCGCCTCCGAAGACTTGGAAACGAGGGTTTCCAAGCGAGGGAAGAAACCTTCGCCAGGGGCCCCTGCCCCGGAGGGCATCCTTACCGCATAGTGCCCGCAAGGGGATCAACCCTCCACCGAGCTGTAGGTGGACCAGAGTACTTTTGGTAAATATATCCTACTTCATCTCCGAGGACAATAACCGAGACATGTGTCTTGTAGTTCGGATCATAGCCCTTCTCGACAGAGTTCTTCTTCGGGGGATCTTCTTCCGGAGATGACGGAGAGCGAAACGCCTCCCCTGTCTCCCCATCTCATGAGGCGGATGACCCCGAGGTGTCGTCACAGAGGATTTCTCCTGATCCGCCAAGGCCGGAAGGTAACCCTTCGGCCACCACCCAAAGTCCGGAGTATTCGGCTCCTAAGGGGAGCAATAGAAAGAGTCAGGGACTGTTCGGTGCACAACCGGACACACTGATGGGTCTTCTGGAGCAAGCGGCTATCTCAGAGGCGCATCGTACTTTAATGGGTACGGTGGTTGAAAGGATTTCATCCGCCAAAAGTGGGTTGCATGAAGCTTTTATGATCCTGCTGAAAGGCTTTGAGGTACGCAAAGTAATATATATATATATATATATATATATATATATATTGATGGTACCACACACGCTAGGTGTGCCCTGTACAGATAGTAGCCCCTGAGACTCTGGTTGCTGTCCAGAGGCGGCAAACAGAGGGGATCATAGTCCCAGGTAATGATCATGCTGATCACATGTGCAGGCGGCTGAGGGTCCGGTGGCTGGCCGGACTGGTGAGTTTGCCGAACTGAGGCGACAGCTTGATACGGCAGATGCCAACATCGTGCTTGTGAACAAGCGGCTTGATGAGGCACAAGGTATGTATTCTCCGGTGGTCAATAGATCTTAAGAGGAGCATGATGCTAGTATCCTTAACATGCTGTGACTGTAGATGGAGCTGCCGCCGTGGAGACCCTTCGGGCGGAGCTTGCCCGAGCCAAGGAAAAAGCCAGTAGAAGTGATGCGGCCGCCCTAAAGGCGATCGAAGAGTTAAGAGCCGAACGGGCTGCTCATCGCTAGAGCGAAGATAAAGTAGCCAAGATGGCTGTTGAGCTGAAGGATGCCGCCGCCCGGTATGAGCTTCTTGAAAAGGAAAGCCAAGCGAAAATGGCGGACCTGAAGAAAGCCATGGTAGCAACCAAGGAAACCCGCTCTAAAATCAGAGCGGCGAAGGAGGAGCTTCGTCAAGCCGGAGATATCACGGCTGGGAAGCCCTTTTTGTTGCGGACGAAGTTTGGAGATCCGAAGTATGCCCCTATGGATCAATTATGGAGTGCCACAGATGCGTACTTGGACTTGGCAATGAGTGCTGCTGATGCGACTGAGTTTTTCAAAGATCACAAAGATCACGAAGTGGAAAAGTTGTTCTGGTCGCAGTTCAGTGCTCCAACGCGTCCGCTGTTGTTAAATGAGCAAATGGCCGAGTGGGCCGAGCTCCATAGGTTTTCTGGGCTTGCCATGAGGTCTGTCGTGGATCATCTTTGGCCGGAAGGACCAAGGCCGAATAGTTATTTCGGTTTAGTGCAACGATTCCTAGGTGCTGTGCCGCATATCGACGCTGTAAAGAGGTCGGCGTGCATAGAGGGTGCGCGGATGGCTCTTGCCCGTGTTAAGACATACGGCAGATATGGATGCCACCGCTATTGCAACCGGGGTCCGGCCGTAGGCTAGGTCTCGGCCGAGCAATATTTTGAAGAAGTCCTAGAAGGCGCTTGTTTAACAGAGGCTCAGTGCTCGAAGAGTATCATGTTTGAGTGACATGTATCCCAATTGTAAAAACAATGCTATTTGGATTATAAAGGCTGTGTTTATACTTTTGTCTGAAAGTATTGTGATGCCTCCTGTGCGGCCGTTTATGTATGCATATAACCTGAAAGTTTGCAGTCGTTGGCTTCAGCCCCCACACATATAATGTGGGGGTGTTCAGAAAAGCGCGTATTCACACTTTATCCAACGTCTTGATCCATTAAGGAGGTGATAGCGCGGCGAACAAGGAAATCGGACTATATTGCTTTAACACTTTCACTTAGCCATAGGAGTTTGACAGTGGGGCTACTATATAGCCCCTGGTACTTCCGCGCTTATCTGAATACGGTGCGCGTACATACATGACCGGGAAACCGGTCCTTCGTTAATGCGGAGGAATCGCGAAGATTCCGCTGAGTCCTCGAGTGGTTGACCAGTCTCGCGCTTTATCATGACAGTCAGTTTTCGACTTTCTCTACTGAGGTGCTCATCCAGATGAACCAGGGCACAATCGCAGTAGTTCTCCCGGTGCCACCTTAGCCGATAGAGCGGAACATAAGGTAGCAAAACACGGGAGCCAGGCAAACCCAACTATTGACCAAAGACATGATTCAGAGCTAATGCATATACGACCAAACTCGCGACGCCAAACACTCCCTAAGGTATTCGGTCTTTACAACATGTACTGGGCTGAGTAACGCCCTCGATAATAAGCCTTGAATTTCCAGGTACGTGCATTAGTCAGACATGACAAAATGCCAATAACGCCAACATCCCTCTTGGTTATGTTGAGTATCCGGAGGGTGTGAAGCAACAAGAGACAGTAAAAAAGGTTTACACAGGGTCTTAATCTAAAAAGAAATCTTTGAACGGGGCCGTGCTGCATGTCTGCGCCTGTGTCTCCGTTGTGCCGTATCCTGGAAGGGTGTAGCACGATGATCATCTGTAAGAGAGAAAAGCCCAGGTGAAAGTTTTCGTGCGAAAAATTGGTTATTCTTAATAAACCATTAAAATTCAATCTAAATACGATCGAGACAAACTGTGGTCCTTTTTACATGTGGGAAGCCCCTAGCACCACCTATGGGGGTATATCCATCGACCCAGTCTTAGTATCTGAGCTGTTACAACTAGTGGTGCGCCGGACTTGTCTAGCCGTGTCCGCAGTCTTGACAACTGATCATTTATTCTGGTTGGAGAGGCCATTCAGTGTTTGGCTGCTAAAGCCGCCACACATTCTTCCGCACGTAAGGAACACTCTGTTTTTCCGCTAACTATGATGATGCCACGTGGACCGGGCATCTTAAGCTTGAGATAAGTGTAATGCGGTATTGCATTAAAACGAGCGAAGGCCATTCTTCCAAGTAGTGCTTGATAGCTGCTTTAGAATGGAGCGATGTCGAAGGTTAACTTTTCACTTCGGAAGTTGTCGGGAGAACCGAATACAACCTCTAGTACTAGAGAGCCCGTGCAGCGGGCCTCTGGGCCTGGTATTACTCCTTTAAAGGTAGTATTGCTTTGGCTGATTCTTGTCGGGTTTATCCCCATTTTGCGGACTGTGTCCTGATATATCAGATTAAGACTACTGCTGCCGTCCATAAGGACTCGGGTGAGATGGTATCCGTCAATTATTGGGTCTAGTACCAAGGCAGCCGACCCTCCGTGCCGGATACTATTCGGGTGATCCCTGCGATCAAAAGTGATCGGGCAGGCTGTCCAAGGGTTGAACTTGGGGGTGACGGGCTCCACGGCGCATGCGTCTCGGAGTGTGTGTTTGCTCCTCCTCTTCGTTACGTGAATCATGTTCACTGTTTTGACCTCTGGTGGGAATTTTTTCTGTCCCCTAGTGTTTTGCTGGGGAGGCTCATCATCGTCTTCACTTGGTGTCTCCCTCCCCTTGTGATCGGTGTTTAGCTTGCCGGCCTGCTTGAAGACCCAGCATTCCCTGTTGGTGTGATTTACCGGTTTGCCGGAGGTGCCATGAATCTGGCATAATATATCTAGAATCTTGTTTAGGCTGGACGGTCCATCTCTGCCGCCTTTAATGGCTTTTTCCGTTGATCGGGTCGAGAGCCCCTGAATCCGGCATTTACCGCCGTGTTGTCTGGGCTGTCTTCATTGTTTCGATGCTTGATTTTATTGCGTCGTGGTTTTCCATTGCCATCCCTGACTTCAGATGTGCCTGGGTCGCTGGTGCCGCTACGGGCCAGCCAACTATCTTTGCCCGCGCAAAAGCAGGTCATAAGGCTTGTTAGGGCTGCCATTGTCCTCGGTTTTCGCTGGCCGAGGTGTCTGGCGAGCCATTCATCCCGGACACTGTGTTTGAAAGCCGCTAAGGCTTTGGTATCCGGGTAGTCAACAATTTGATTCTTCTTAGTGAGGAATCTGTTCCAAAGCTTTCGGGTTGACTCTCCGACTGTTGAATTATATGACTTAAATCGTCTGCATCCGGAGGTCGGACATAGGTCCCTTGAAAATTAGCCCTAAAAGCATCCTCGAGCTCTTCCCAACTTCCAATTGAGTTTTCGGGGAGGCTCTTCAGCCAGTGTCGAGCTGGTCCTTTCAACTTGAGGGGCAAGTATTGATGGCATGGAGATCATCTCCGCAAGCCATGTGGATATGAAGGATAAAGTCCTCAATCTAGACCCCAGGGTCTGTCATTCCGTCGTATGCCTCTATGTTCACGGGTTTGAATCCTTCTGGAAATTCGTGATCCAGAACCTCATCGATGAAGCATAGGGGGTGCGCGGCACCCGTGTATTTGGATGTGTCATGGCATTCTGACGGTTGTAGTGTTCGGTTTTGATTCTGTGCCAGAGCGCGCTTCCTAGATCTGTAGATGGACCTGGTCATACCGGCTTTTTGGTGCAAGTCCTCACGTAAATCGTGTGCTGACTTATGTGCGACATCATTAGCCGCCCTATCACGGCCACGGGGTGGTCGATCTGGCTGATCGGCTGTTTTATTTTTCGGCTGTATAGGCTCTAAAGCCTCGTCATCGAATTCGGGCAGCAACTTGCGCTTTGGATAGCTCTTTGTGTGGCGGCTGCCACCGTACTTTTCTTCAGTGTCGAGCACTTTGTTCCATATACTATTGAGTGTATTTTGCGTGGCCTTAAGCCTTTGCTTCTGCTTCTTCAGACTCCTCGCGGTGGCAATAAGCCTTCTGTGGAGGTCCTCTTGCTCCAAGTGCCTTTCCGGGATGATGTGTGCATTGTCGTCCGGACTGTTCTCCTCTCCGGAGACAGGTTGATGAGCTTTACACTCGGCGTCGCCGTGATGGGACATCGGCTCCGTACTATGTTCGCCGTCCGCTGGTTCATCTTGCTCTGTCGCTGGGTCCATGTGGTCGTCGTTTGCTTTGGAGTCGACCGGGGTATTATTCTTTCTTGCGCTGTTATCGCTGTTTTTGCTGAGGCGGGATTTGGAGCGGCGCCTACGTCGTCACTTTGGTTGCTTCTCGAGGGGATTATCCTTCGCTGCATCCTTCCGTTCCTCATCATTGTTTTCTTTGGGTGTATCCACCATGTATATATCGTGTGATGAAGTGGCTGTCCAGCGCCCTATGGGCGGTGGTTCCTGTTCCTCTCCTGCATCGTCGTCCATACCGTCGATGTCTTCGGAGTCGAAATCAAGCATGTCGGTTAAGTCGTTGACAGTGGCTATTAACTGGGTGGTCGGTGGGGAACGAATTTCTTCGTCGTCCGCTTCCCACTCCAGCCGGACATAGTTCGGCCAAGGGCCTTCTGACAAGGAGAGAGACCTTAATGGATTCAGCGCGTCGCCCAGGAGCGAGTGCTGAAAGATATCCACGGAGGAAAACTCCATAATCGGCGCCCAATCAGATTCGATAGGCACGGACGCAGGAGGTTCGGAGTCCGTGGCCGGGGACGAAACCAAGGGTCTGGCAACACAGGTCTCATAGGAGGTGAAGTCAGTACTCAGCTCTATCGTCGCTGAGTGTGCGGCCTCCATGGCGGGGTCCATCCACCCGTCCTCGGACGACGCGATCTGCTCCGGATCAAGGGCCGTAGTTGCCATAGGTGTGATCCCCCGAACACTGTCCGGCAGCAGAGCTAAGTCATGCTCATCCTGGCTGTGCGGCGCACCCGACACGGGCTCGAATCCGTCGAAGATCAAGTCTCCGTGGATGTTGGCAGTATAGTTTAAGTTTCCAAACCTGACCTGACGGCCAGGGGCGTAGCTCTCGATCTGCTCTAGATGGCCAAGCGAGTTGGCCCGCAGTGCAAAGCCGCAGAATACGAAGATCTGTTCGGGGAGAAAAACCTCACCTTGGATCGCATCGAAGCCGATGATCGAAGGAGCCATCAAGCCTTAGGGTGACGACACAGTGGAACTCTCAATGAAATCACCAATGTTGGTGTCAAAACCGGCGGATCTTGGGTAGGGGGTCCCGAACTGTGCGTCTAAGGCGGATGGTAACAGGAGGTGGGGGACACAATGTTTACCCAGGTTCGGGCCCTCTCGATGGAGGTAATACCCTACTTCCTGCTTGATTGATCTTGATGATATGAGTATTACAAGAGTTGATCTACCACGAGATCGTAGAGGCTAAACCCTAGAAGCTAGCCTATGATTATGATTGTTCTTGTCCTACGGACTAAACCCTCTGGTTTATATAGACACCGGAGGGGGCTAGGGTTACACAGAGTCGGTTACAAGGGAGGATATCTATATATCCGAATTGCTAAGCTTGCCTTCCACGCAAAGGAGAGTCCCACCCGGACACGGGACGAAGTCTTCAATCTTGTATCTTCATAATCCAACAGTCCGGCTGTCTGAGGACCCCCTAATCTAGGACTCCCTCAGCCGCCACCACCAAGAAGGAAGCATGACCACCATCCGGACGAGGGGGCTAGGGGCTTCCAGGAGCCGCGTGCTATCCCCTGCATCTTGGGCGGTGCTTAGGCCCCAGTTTCCCAGCGCATCTTCAAGCAGTTTGCTCGCGAGGTGAATGCGACCCACCCCAGGCTCAAGGCCACGCGCCCGCTCAGGTGGTCCAAGTACGCCATCACTTTCAGCTCGGTGGACCAGCTCAAGTGTGCGGCAACCGCCGGCATCCTCCCGATGCTCTGCTCACCCGTCATCAACAACGTCCAAGTCACCAAGACCCTCATCGACGGTGGCGCGGGGCTCAATGTCCTGTCCGTCGAGACGTTCGACAGCCTCCAAGTGCCATATGACCAGCTGCAACCTACCAAGCCTTTCTTTGGAGTGACCGACGGCTCCACCACCCTGATACGGCAGGTCCGCATCCCTGTCACCTTCGGCCAGCGCGACAACTACCGCACCGAGCTCATCGACTTCGACGTTGCCCACATCCGTCTGCCGTACAACGCCATCCTTGGGTATCCAGCATTGGCCAAGTTCATGGCCGTGACCCACCACGGCTACAACGTCCTCAAGATGCCAGGAAGCGGCGGAATCATCATAGTACCGTACGAAGAAAGAGATGCGGTGTGCTCCCTGGAGCGCGCCATCCAAGCTGCAACAGTCGAAGACCCTAACAGCGAGGGCACCCTATACCCTCCTGAGGCCACCCCCAAGAAGAAGAAGAAGCAACTACTCCGTACAGGGCATCAAGAGAGCGGCGTCTCCAGCAGCACCGCCTCAGGATTAGCGCCTGCACCTGGGGCGCCTCCCTCCCTCGCATAGGAAGGCGCGCCCGGCGCCCTCCTCGAGCAAGGTTCAGGGGCTCTCTTTTGGAGGGCCTCAGACCTGGCCAACATCACGAGGGAGGCGCTCGGGTACCACGTGGAGACATGCTTCGCTGCACGTTTCCCTCAAGAAGGCACAAGGCAAGGATGGCCAGGTGCTCAGGATTTCATCACCCAGGCAGTCCACGGGCTTTAGGAAGCAAGGACCATACGCGGCGACCGCTGCCCACCACCCGACGCAGCTCCCCATCCTGGCAAGGACAGTGGGCTGTGCGCCCGCGTCGACATTCGAGGGCTCAATAGGTGTAACGCCCTCGATGCGGCTATATCTCCCACGTGTCGAAGCACGACTTAGAGGCATAACCGCATTGAAAGCAATGTCGCAAGTGAGGTAATCTTCACAACAACCCATGTAAATAAATAAAGGGGAAAAGATACATAGCTGGCTTACACTCGCCACGTCACACAAATACATAGATAACATTACATTCATCCAAATACACTCAAGATCCGACTACGGAACCAAAATGAAGATAAAAGCCCAAATGCAACATAGCCCCGATCGCCCCGACTGGGCACCACTACTGATCATCTGGGAAAGACACGTAGTAACGACGAGAGTCTTCATCGAACTCCCACTTGAGCTCGGTAATATCATCTGGAACGGTATCATCGGTCCCCGCATCTGGTTTTGGAAGTACTCTGTGAGTCACGGGGACTCAGCAATCTCAAACCCTCGCGATCAAGACTATTTAAGCTTATAGGTAAGGTAAAGGTATGATGTGGAGCTGCAGCAAGTGACTAGCATATATGGTGGCTAACATATTCGCAAAAGAGAGCGAGAAGAGAAGGCAAAAGCACGGTTCGAACAACTATGATCAAGAAGTGATCCTAGAACAACCTACATCAAACATACTCCAACACCGTGTTCACTTCCCGGACTCCGCCGAGAAGAGACCATCACGGTTACACATGCGGTTGGTGCATTTTAATTAAGTTAAGTTTAAGTCTTCTACAACCGGACATTAACAAATTCCCATCTGCCCATAACCGCGGGCACGACTTTCGAAAGTTCAAATCCCTGCAGGGGAGTCCCAACTTAGCCCATCACAAGCTCTCATGGTCAACGAAGGATATTCCTTCTCCCAAGACATTTCGATCAGACTCGGCATCCCGGTTACAAGACATCCTCAACAATGGTAAAACAAGTCCAGCAACACTGCCCGAATGTGCCGACAAATCCCGATAGGAGCTGCACATATCTCGTTCTCAGGGCACACTCAGATGAGACTAGCTACGAGTAAAACCAACCCTCAAGTTTCCCCGAGGTGGCCCCGCAGGAAGCTCAGTTTGGACCAACACTTAGAGGAGCACTGGCCCCGGGGGGGGGGGGGGGGTTAAATAAAGATGACCCTTGAGTCCGCGAAACCCAAGGGAAAAAGTGGCTAGGTGGCGAATGGTAAAACCAATGTTGGGCATTGCTGGAGGAGTTTTATTCAAGGCGAACTGTCAAGGGGTTCCCATTATAACCCAACCGTGTTAGGAACGCAAAATCCGGGAACATAACACCGATATGACGGAAACTAGGGCGGCAAGAGTGGAACAAAACACCAGGCATAAGGCCGAGCCTTCCACCCTTTGCCAAGTATATAGATTCATTAATTAAATAAGAGATATTGTGATATCCCAACAAAATATCCATGTTCCAACAAGGAACGAACTCCAATCTTCACCTGCAACTAACAACGCTATAAGAGGGGCTGAGCAAAGCGGTAACATAGCCAAACAACGGTTTGCTAGGACAAGGTGGGTTAGACGCTTGGCTTAACAATATGGGAGGCATGATAAGCAAGTGGTAGGTATCGTATCATAGGCATAGCAAAAGAGCGAGCAACTAGCAAGCAAAGATAGAAGTGATTTTGAGGGTATGGTCATCTTGCCTGAAATCCCGCAAGGAAGAAGAACGAGTCCATGAAGAGGAAAAACGGACGCAGTTGAACGGGTCCTCACAAATGCGACGTTATCAGAACCAACCCGAAGAAGCAACACCGGAAAGAAGCACACAACATAGTAAACAACCAACACGTGAACAAGGCATGCTATGCGGGATGCGGTATGTGATGCCTATGCGTGATTTGGAAATGAATGATTGAACCTGGCCTCAACTTGGAGAACCAAAAGTTCCACTAGAAAGAGGGGTTGATTTCGGTTGAAATCGATATAAAGATCACCGGAATCAGATGCACGGTTTGGAAATGGCAAGCAAAACAAATATAGCACCGGTCTGCGATAATCAGCAAGTGACCAACCAAATGCAACAAGATAAATATGCCACAGCACTCAAACATAGCAACAAAATATATGGTAGGGATCCACTCATGATGCTTGACAAAAGATGAACACTGAGCTATGGCTAATTCATCCATTAGCAAGCTCAAACAAGCATGGCAAAAGTGCAAATGATAACATGTTACAGACTTAGTGGAATTAACAACATATCAGGAATTAATCATCATGAAGCAATCTTTAGAGCATGATAACTACATGCTACAGGAACATATCATGGCAAAGCAAGGCATGGCATAAAGCTACTCAAAGCATATAACAAAAGTCCCTTATTGACCTTGAGCCAAAAGGGATTAGAAAATACAATTGCAAGCATGTGAACATAGCAAAAACATAAACAGATTCAGACTTAGTGAAAAACTGGAGCATGCAAAACAGATTGACAAGTAGGCATGTTTACGAGCTCGATGCACTCACTACAGAGCATTGCATGACAATATAAGCATACACCCATCAAGAAGACATGGCATAGAAGCTACAAATGGCAAGAACGACAACATAGCATGCACAGATCAACAACAACAACCTCGGCAAAATCGCTAAACATGTTAACAATCTGCCAGGAACATTTTATAGCAAAAGTAGAGCTCGATTGACTCAAGCTAGGTTGCTCCATAATTGTAAAAAAAGACATGGATGGATAGAGCACCACAATATTAACAAAACATCCTTACTGATCATCCTCAAAAGAGGCACGGATCACTAGGAAACAACATGAACATATGGCATAAAGATAATAACAGGACAAGGACTTAGTGAAATTTTAAGTCCCTGAAATCAACATCATTGAGTAAACTACTTTGCATGCTTGTGCTAGTCACCACAAAGATCACAAAAATACATGGCATACACCCCTGTAAAGATGGCATGGCATTCTACAAATCACATGTAGAGCTCAGGATCATAGCATGCTGTCGGGTGGTAGGTGCGACATATGCCAACGGGTGGCTTATCATTGTGGGAGCCAATAAGACGTCGCCGGTGCCTGGAAGCGGGATGAGGCGAAGACATGCACGCCAGCGAATCTTACCCAGCTTCGGGGCTCTCCGAGGAGATAACACCCCTACTGCTGCTCTGCGGGGTCTCCGCATGATCACTAGATGAACGAGTGGCTACAAGATGCTCCTTGAGCTGTTTGGCGAGAGGAAGAAGAAGGGCACAACTTGCTCTCCTCTCCTCTCTATGTGGTGTCTAAAACTAGCTCTGATCCACCCATTGCATGGGTGCCCCGGGGGGTTTATATAGGCCCACCCCTCGGGGGTACAATGGTAATCCGGCTGGGCGTGGGCCCCAGCCGTCTGTGCCTACGCTCGCCGGCTTCTGTGCCGGCTGCTGGGGCCCGCCGGCTGGTGGGCCCCACCGGCTGCCGGCTCCTTGGTCGACAGGCAGGCCCCAATGTCAAGGGCCTTGTCGATGGCTGGTTACTGTTGCCTCAACCTGGTGACAAGGGCTTCGCCGAGGTGGGCGTGGCTACAGTGCCGCCGCCCGGCGGGCGATCGCTGTAGCCTCACCGCGTCTTGTCTCCTTAATGGGGCGTCTCCTTCGAGGGAGGAGGCAAGCCGGCTGCGGGGAGCCGGCCCTGTCTTGGGCCGACTGGGGGAGGCCTGGCCGCCTTCGGGTGTCTCTTTGCCTGGAGGGGCCCATCGCCCGTGGGCCGCGCTGACAGCCCGTCGTAGGTGGCGTCAGGGTCAACATGGCAACAGTGCCGCGCCGGACGGGTCATGGCTACCCCGTACGGCGCACTGTGCCAGGCGTGCTCCGGGATTCGGGGGTGGCAGGCTTTACTGTAGCCATGCCCCGTCTCATCGCCGTTATGTGGATGCAAACTTCGAGGGTACGATCTTGACCGCTTTGTGGGAGCCGACCTCTTGGAGTCGGCCTTCTCGTGGCCGGCTTCTTGGAGCCAGCCCTCCCGCGGCTTTCTTCATGAGGGCTAAAGCCGGGCCGCCTTCCGATAGTCATCCTGGGAGACAGCCGGCAAGGGGAAGGCGGCCCCACGTCTTGGATTCTTTGAGGGCCGGATCGGCTCGTAATTTTTTCAGATGGGCCAGGGGGAGCCGGCTAGGCTACCCGTGGTCATTTACTCCGACAGTAGTCCCCGAAGCTGGTCGAGCTTCAAGGCTGACAAAGGGACGAGAAGCTTGGTCAACTTCCTATCTCGAGGAGCCGGTTTTTCTTATGCGTGCCGTCTTCGGAAAGCTCCGTTTCTTGCAGGCGGGAACGTGGGTCGGCTTGCGAGCGGACCGCGTGCCATCCCGCGGGCCACGTGGCAAGGAAAACCTGCCAACACACGCGCGCGATGGGACGCCGCCGCAGGCTCGGGCCCGCCACTCCTAGGCCTCGGCCCGAGCACGGATCTTCTGCGGCCCACAACGGACCGCTCGCCTTCCCGCGGCGGTTTTATTACGCCATCAGGGCGCAATAATCGCGGGACATGGGGGAGTGGGCGCAGTTGATCCCACGTTCCCCCACACCACGCCTCCTCGGCTCCGCCGCGCGGGTCTATAAGTAGGGGGAGGAGGGGGAGCGGCAGAGGCTCACATGATCTCCCTCGCTCCGCCCCTTCTCACCTTCCTTCTTCTTCCCTTCGCCGCCGCAGCGACCCATTGCCGCGCCGCTCCGCCGTCGGACCTCTCGGTTCCTTTGGTCCCGCCGTAGCGGGGTCGTGCGCGTCTCCGCCGTCGCATCGTCTTGTTCCTCGCTGCGTCGTTCCCATGGCGTTGTCGAGCTTGTGGGATGGCTCCAACGTCCACGAGGACCACGTTGAGTTCCTCCGCCGGACGCGGCGTCTGCCGGGCGAGAACTACGTGCGGGTTCGTCGTGCGCCGGCGAGGGAGATTTCGCCGGCACCGGAGGAGGGCGAGCGGGTAATATTCCGCTCGCACTGCCTGCGCGGCTTTGGCCTCCCGGCGAGCGGATTCCTTCGCGCTTTTCTTGAATTTTACCACCTCCAGCCGCATCACCTCACGCCCAACGCGGTGATGCTGCTGTCGGCTTTCGTCACCTTGTACGAGGGCTTTCTTGGGGTTCTCCCCACTCTCGAGCTCTGGGGAGAATTCTTCCAGAGCAAGTTCGGCACCGTTGTCGCGGGCGTGCCCACCCCCTGCGGAGCCTTCATTGCCATGAGGCGGACGGGCGAGAACAATCCGTTCCCGCCCATCCCGCTGATCCAGTCAGTGAAGCTCTGGCAGAAGTCCTATTTTTACGTGAAGAACGTCGCCCAGCAAGGCGACTACGTCAACCTGCCGGCTTACGTAGCCGGCCCGCCAGCTGGGAGGCAACCCTTGTGGAGCTACCGGGCCAGGTCGTTGTCTCAGGTCGGGAACACAGGCGTCTCCCGGCTCCGGGTGATGATCCAGTCGGAGGGCCTGACCGGAGCCGACCTGGTGGCCGCCTTCATGGAGCGCCGAGTACTTCCGCTCCAAGGCCGGCTTCACATGATTTGCCAGATGAGCGGCCGCTTCGACCCGTGCCGGCTGAGCACCAGGGAGATGCCTCATGCCGAGGTGTCTTACATGGTGAACTACATCTCCAACTGCAAGCTCACGGAGGATTGGGGATATGGCAAGGGGCCATATTCTCGCGCCAACCCTCCGCCTGCTGTAAGTTTTTCTTCTTTTTTGTAGCCGTCCTCATGATGGCTGACTTCTGATCAATTGGTTTGCCCTTAGCAGAACCCTCTTCTTCCGCCGACGGTCGGGGCCGCAGGGGTAGAGTGCCAGCTCCTCCTCGACCGCACGGTGGACGACGTCGATGATCCGGACCTGGGAGAGGCCGCCATGGAAGATGCCATCGTGGGGGAAGGCGACGAGGCAGGAGGCGCGGGGCTCGGGGCCAGCCTCGAGGACTGGGCAGCGATGACGAGGCCGAAGCCGCCCCGCACCGCCAGCCGGCGCTTGATCATCAAGGCACAGGCCCGTCTGCCACGCCGGCTGCCCGTGGCGGCGCGCAGAAACGCCGGGCCGCGTCGACCTTCTTCGGCAGCCGGCCGAAGAAATCCAAGGGTTCCACGGCGGCGACCAAGCGGAATGAGGCGGCCGTGAAGGCGGCCCGCTTCCGCAAGGCGGTGAAACAGCCGCAGGCGATCTCGGCGTAAGTCGTCGAACGTCTTGTATATTTTTTTGTTGTCCTCTTCGATTGCGGCTCTTCTAAACCTTTCTTTGCTCTCCGGGCAGGGCACCGCTTTCCCTCGAGCGAGGTCCTGGCGGCTCCGTAGTCGGGCCGACTGGAGGGTCCTCAGGCTCCCGCCGCATGGATCCCTGCGCCGACCTCATGGAGGCCACGAAGCGGAACGCACGGGAGGTGCGGGAGGAGCGGGAGGCGGCGGAGCGAAGGACCGTCCAGGCGGCGAAGGAGCAGGCCGATGCGGCGGCCAAGGCCCGGGCGGAGGCGGCAGCCGTGGAGACGGAGGCGGAGGCCTCGCACAACCAGCCTCCGCTGCTCGTCGTTCCCCTCCGCGCCGTGGCCCCCGACATCCCCGTGCCCCCGTCGGAGGAGGTTGACCAAGACCCGCCGGTGATGGAGAGGAGGGAGGACCACGTGGTCTTCGTGGAGGAGGCGCCGCAGACGGCGCCGACTGGAGCGGGCCAAAGCGGCCAACCAGCCGCGACGCCAGAGCGGCCGGTCGGGGGCGAGCCAGAGGCAGGGGCCGGCCTCGAGGTGCAGCCGGCATTTCTCCGGCGCACAGGGGGAGCTACCTCCGCGCCGGAACCGCACCGAGCTGCGGGCGCCAGCCAGACGGCGGAGGCCCTGGAGGCATCCAGCGCTAGCACGTCCGAGTGGACGCCCAGCGGGGGGACGGCCGAGCTGAACACGGCGGCCCAGGAGGTCCGGAGCCGGCTTCAAGCCCAGGCTGCTTCGCTGCAGCGATATACCCAAGAGTTCCTCGCGACGCGGGCCGTCATCCGCGTGAGCCTTCTAGCCTTGGTTGTTTTGCTTTTTTGATTTCTTCCGTGGGGGCGCGTCAGCGCACCCGCTAGGTGTAGTCCCCAAGTTTCGAGTCGGCTGCTGAGCAGGCGGCTTGGTACTTACTAGGTCCTGACAGCTATCTTATTCTTGCATCCTGTCTGATCTCCCAGGAATACCATAACCTCCGCGCTGCTGCCTTCAACTCCCAGGCTCAGGAGCTGGGCCGGAAATCGAGGACCTGACCAACAACTGGAGTGCATGCTTTGTCTTGTTCATCTCTTGTGGGGGCACATCAGCGCACCCACTGGGTGTAGTCCCCGAGATTCGGGCCGACTGCTGAGCAGTCGGGTCGGATCTTCCTTGACGACTTCTTCCTTATTGATTTTTCCTTCATCTTCATGCTTGCAGGAGCCAATGCCGACTTGAGGGGGCAGCTCAGCGGGGCCCAGGCCGCCCTTCGCGCCAAGGAAGTCGAGTACAACGCCTTGGTCCTGGAGCGTGACCGCCTGGCCAAGAAGTTGGCCGACCAGGAGGAGAGCCACAAGGCGGCCCTGAAGAAGGCGCAGGACAGCGAGGACGCCCTCAAAGCTGAGTTTGAGACCGAAGCGGCGGGCTGGGCTGAGGCAAAACAAGCGCTGAGCGAGGGCTTCGGCCGGATCGAGGATCTGATTGATGGTAAGCCGCCTTCCTCACTCCTTACTTGCCCCTTGCCCCCTGATTTGTGTTCTAACTTGTGCTGCTTTTTGTTCTTTGTGCAGACTACTTCCCCGGCTACTCCGTCTTCGCCACCCAGACCATCGAGGCCCACCGCGAGGCGCGCCGGCAGGCGGGGGCTGAAATCGCGCCGGACGGACGCTTGAGGAGCAACTCTTGGCGGTCCAAGCCCGGCTGCAGCCGGCTCACCGCATGCTCCTTCGCCTCCAGCGCACCGGGGCATAGGTGTTGGCGGCCCTCTGGCCAGGCGAAACGATTCCCCGCACCCCGAGTCGGACTGCCGACTGGCTGGAGGTTGCGGCTGGCCGCTTCGAGGCCTGGAAGGCATCGGCGGCCCGGCTTGGAGCTGGGCGGGCGCTGGAGTTCATCCAAGCCTGGTATCCCAGGCTGAACCTGGACCAGCTGCGCACCTGGCGGCTGGAGGCCAACGAGGAGATGGAGGAGGTGCAGCCGGCTATCGCTCAGCGTGCCTCGAGGATCGCCCAGTGCACTGACATCAGCGTCTTTGCTCCTGAAATAAATGACGACGGCGTTGCCCAGCCGGAGGAATGGTTTGGGCTGGACCCGGCAGCGGGTGAGGACTCGGCGGAGGAGATCACTTCCAGCAATGAAGGTGAAGACGACGAAGGAGAGGAAGGCGAAGACGTCGAGCCGGCCAGTGAAGCGGCCAGCCAGCCCCAGCCTGACCGTGCCTCCAGCAACGAGGCGTGTGCTAGCGCGCCCTCTGCGGGAGGTGGTGATCATGCCGAGGTTCGCCAGCCGGCCACTCCTCCAGCCAGCACTGCCGTCTCTACCGACCTGCCCGACTCGCCAGTCGCTCCCTTGGCTTAATCTACCGTCCTTGCTTTTCCTGCTTGTTACTCTTTGAACAATTTTTGTTAAACTTGCGCAGTTCCACCCACTGGGGGTGTATTCAAACTATGTTGAATGCTGGCCTTTCGAAGGCCTTTTGTGTAAATATGATCGTGTGTGTGTTTGGCTTTCATTCGCGTATGCTTTTTATCTTTAGGCTGTTTCCTTTGCCGCCTTCCCCTAGCTGCTGCCTTCCCAACCGGCAGCTGCTCTGCAGCCTGCGGCTAAGGAAGAACTTGGCTATATTTTTTTTATTTTTTTTGGGGAAGGCAAGTACTCGAGCTTTCTTAGATTGAAGCAAGGTGAATGGAAGCCGGCCGGCCGACTACTCTGGTAGTCGGTCGGTGGTGGGAGAAAAACCAGCTTTTGTTATATTAGTCCGTTTGTCCCTAGCCGTTTTTCGTGTGGGCGTCCTTTCCTGCCTTTAACTCTTGCCAGCCGAACAGCCGGTTCTTCGAACTGCGACTTTTGGCAAGAGAAGGCTTGGGTGCCGGCACACTACTTGTCTGACCGCGGGTAGGACTTCTAATATAACTCAAGGTGGCCAGTCCCCGGGCCGACTAGTCGAACCCGGTGCCGGACGAAAAAAGTGAATGTAATGACATGATCATAAGCATGATACTCTTCTTTTGTAGATAAAAGATGGCAGTCCCCGATCTCTCCTCGGGGGGCCTATTGTCTCGTACTTAGTACAAAAGTTAGCATGATACATACTGCATTTCAACTATAAAATCTTCGAAGGAGGTTGGCGTTCCATGGTCGTCCCGACTCCTTGCCGGAGTCGTCTCTCTTTCGTACCTTCGGCTTCTGTGCGTCGATCAGGTAGTAGGAGTCATTTCCCAGCGCTCTGCTGATGACAAAGGGGCCTTCCCAAGGGGCTGAGAGCTTGTGCTGGCCGGCTGTTCGCTGGATCAGCCGGAGCACGAGGTCGCCTTCTTGGAAAGATCTTAGTCTGACCTTCCGGCTATGGTAGCGGCGCAAGCCCTGCTGGTAGATGGCGGACCGGCTGAGGGCTAACAGCCGGCCTTCTTCCAACAGGTCGACGCCGTCTTCTCGTGCTTCCTTGGCCTCCGCCTCTGTGTACATGGTTACCCGAGGCGAGTCGAACTCGATGTCAGTTGGGATGACCGCCTCGGCACCATACACGAGGAATAAAGGAGTGAAGCTGGTTGACTTGTTTGGGGTAGTGCGCAGACTCCAGAGGACGGCCGGCAGCTCATCGAGCCAATAGCTGGCCGAACATTCCAGTGGTACGACCAGTCGGGGCTTGATGCCGGAAAGGATGAGGCCGTTGGCTCGCTCGACTTGGCCGTTTGACTGTGGGTGGGCAACGGACGCTAAGTCCAACCGGATGCCCTGCGTCGCGCAGAAACGTGCCAATGCTCCCTTGGCGAAATTCGTGCAGTTGTCGGTGATGATGCTATGTGGCACGCCGTAGCGAGTTGTTATATCTGCGATGAATGTCACGGCAGTCGGCCCATTCAGCTTCTTGATCGGCTTTGCCTCAATCCATTTGGTGAATTTGTCCACGGCGACAAGCAGATGTGTCATGCCGCCGCGCGCCATCTTGAATGGGCCCACCATGTCCAGTCCCCAAACGGCGAAGGGCCAAGTGAGGGGAATGGTCTTGAGTGCCGAAGCCGGCATGTGTTGCTTGGAGCTGAAGACTTGGCACCCTTTGCAATGTTTAACTAACTCCTTGGCGTCATCCAAAGCAGTCGGCCAAAAGAACCCATGGCGGAAAGCTTTGGCGACGACTGATCTTGAGGCCGCATGGTGGCCACATTCTCCTTGGTGGATGTCTCTGAGGATTGCAATGCCCTTCTCTTGCTCGACGCATCGCTGGAAGACTCCAGTGACACTGCGCCTGACGAGCTCTCTGTTGACGATTGTGTATGCTCTGGCTCGGCGTTGGACTTGTCTTGCCTCTATTTCGTCAGCCGGCAGATCTTGGTTTATTAGGAAGTTGAGGATGGACTGAGCCCATGATGGAGCTGCGACTTCTTCTATTGCCAACACGGCTACTGCGACAAGGGCGGGTGGGTTGGGTGGTGAAATGCTAGAGTCGGCCGCCGCCTGTTGTGTTGGTGCAGTCCCCGGGCCGACTACCGCAGTCCCCGAGCCAGGTGTGGCAGTCCCTGGGTCGGGCGTAACTACGAAGTCCCCGAGCCGCCTACTGGCGTCCCCGGGCCGACTATCGAAGTCGCCGGGTCACCTGCTTGGTTTTTCGAGCCGGACCCGGCCGCTTCGGGGTCAGGCGGCACGAAGATGGAATCGGACTCTGGAGACGGCTTGATAGACGGCTTGAGGAGGCGTTGCAGAGAGACACCGGTTGGTATTGTCTGCCGAGTGGAGCCTATTCGAGCCAGGGTATCAGCTGGCTCGTTGTCGGCTCGCGGTACATGGAGGAACTCGCATCCTTCAAAGTGCCCGCTGATCTGCTGAACGAGGAAGCGGTAGCTTGCCATATTTGTGTCCTTGGCGTCCCAGTCGCCGGATGATTGCTGGACTACCAAGTCCGAGTCGCCGTAACATAGGATCCGGCGTATGCCGAGCTCTTTGGCAAGCCAGAGCCCGTGTATGAGCGCCTCGTACTCGGCCATGTTGTTGGAGGCGGCAAAGTGAATTTGCAGCGTGTATCTGAGCTTGTCGCCTTTGGGAGAGGTGAGGATGACGCCGGCTCCCAAGCCGGTGCGCATCTTGGACCCGTCGAAGTGCATGCGCCAATGAGTGGAGTCGAGAGCTGGCGGTAGGTACTGGGTCTCGGCCCAGTCGACGAGGAAGTCGGCCAATGCTTGGGACTTGATGGCGGTGCGAGGCTGGTAGAAGATTGTGTAGGGGGCCAGCTCGATGGCCCATTTCGCCACCCAGCCGGATGCATCCCGGCTGCCTATGATCTCGGCAAGTGGGGCGGTGCATACGACCGTGATGGGGTGCTCTTGGAAGTAGGGCTTCAGCTTCTTGGCGGCGAAGTACACGCCATAGCACATCTTCTGGTAGTGCGGGTAGTTCTGCTTCGAGGTAGACAACACCTCGCTCAAATAGTACACCGGCCTCTGGACCGGCTGGGCTCGGCCCTCTTCTGGGCGCTGGACTATGATGACGGTGCTGACCACCCGGCTGGTTGCGGCAATGTAGAGGAGCATGGGCTCTTTCTCAATCGGCGCCGCCAGGACAGGCGGCGTGGCCAGCATCTTCTTCAGCTCGTGAAAAGCTTGGTCGGCTTGGTCGTTCCACTCGAAGCGAGAGGTCTTCTTCATGAGGCGGTAGAGGGGGAGAGCTTTCTATCCGAGCCGGCTGATGAAGCGGTTCAGGGAGGCCAAGCACCCGGTGAACTTCCCCCACGGTGGGCGCCAAATGTCGGGTGGTAGGTGCGACATATGCCAACGGGTGGCTTATCATTGTGGGAGCCAATAAGACGCCGCCGGTGCCTGAAAGCGGGATGAGGCGAAGACATGCACGCCGGTGAATCTTACCCAGCTTCGGGGCTCTCCGAGGAGATAACACCCCTACTGCTGCTCTGCGGGGTCTCCGCATGATCACTAGATGAACAAGTGGCTACAAGATGCTCCTTGAGCTGTTTGGCGAGAGGAAGAAGAAGGGCACGGCTTGCTCTCCTCTCCTCTCTATGTGGTGTCTAAAACTAGCTCTTATCCACCCTTTGCATGGGTGCCCCGGGGGGTTTATATAGGCCCACCCCCCGGGGGTACAATGGTAATCCGGTTGGGCGTGGGCCCCAGCCGTCTGTGTCTACGCTCGCCGGCTTCTACGCCGGCTGCTGGGGCCCGCCGGCTGGTGGGCCCCGCCGGCTGCCGGCTCCTTGGTCAATAGGCAGGCCCCACTGTGAAGGGCCTTGTCGATGGCTGGTTACTGTTGCCTCAACCTGGTGACGAGGGCTTCGCCGAGGTGGGCGTGGCTATAGTGCCGCCGCCCGGCGGGCGATCGCTGTAGCCTCACCGCGTCTTGTCTCCTTAATGGGGCGTCTCCTTCGAGGGAGGAGGCAAGCCGGCTGCGGGGAGCCGGCCCTGTCTTGGGCCGACTGGGGGAGGCCTGGCCGCCTTCGGGTGTCTCTCTACGTGTCCGGCCGAAACGGACACGTCCGGCAGCGCGGAGGACGAATTTTTAGGGTTTTGGGGGAAGAAGACCCGGGATTTCGGGGAGGGGATCTATTTATAGAGTTAGAGGGAGCTAGGAAGCTCCAAATGAGGTGCGGTTTGCGGCCACGCGATCGTGATGGAACACTCTAGAAGATAGAAGGGGTTTAGGTGGGCATTGGGCCAGTTAGGAAGGGTGTTGGGCTGCAACAGACATGAGACCTTTTTGGTCCCTCAGTTAACCGTTGGAGTATCAAACGATGTCCAATGGCACGGAATTTGACAGGCAGTCTACCGGTAGTAAAGCAAGGCCGCATGAAAAGTCTCGGTCCAATCCGAAAATGTTTAACACCCGCACACGAAAAGAGGTAGAAAGGGGCACCGGATGACATAGGAGCGCCGGATTGCAAAACGGACAACGGGGAAAATGCTCGGATGCATGAGACGAACATGTATGCAAATGAAATGCACATGATGACATGATATGGAATGCATGACATGCAAGCAATGACAAGGCAACAACAGCGAATAACTGGAGGACACCTGACACATCGGTCTCGGGGCGTTACAATAGGGCCGCGTCTCAGGAGCGCTTCTGGCCTTCATGCACTGGCAGGTGCGAGGGTCCACCGCACAGCTACGTTCCCATGCCGTTTGGCCTGCCAAACGCGGCTGTCACCTATCAGCGTCATCTACGGAGCATCCTAGCGGCTCAGGAGGCCAGGCACCACGCAGTCCTGACGGAAATGGCGATGGTCCTCAAGGAACCACCCGAGCCCCCAGAGCCTCCTGAGGCTCAGGGCCCTGGTAGCTCATGAGGAGCGACTCTTCGGCACGCATCATCAGCTACTCCAACACCACTCTGGCAGTGTTATCAGGTGACTCTTTTCAATTCATTCAGTTGGAGGCGCCCCTCGGGCTGCATCATCCCCAGGCCGCTCGGGTCCATCCCACTGGCGTGTATCATTTTTACATCTATTTGAACTAGCTTATCTCCTAGCATGGTTCTCTTACAGCTATCGCTTGTTAGATTACATCTCACGGCATCCCACATTACTGGCCAATCTCCTATTTACCCCGTGGCGAGAACTCTACATACGGGCACGACGCTTGTGCTCGGGTCCGTCCCTGCAACGTTGATAAATTTGAGAGATCGAGCTCTGGCTGGCGGCTCGCTCCACACACGTCACCTCATCAGTTCCTCAATGCTTTCGTCTTCTTGTGGGGCAATCAGCAACAGGGTAACATCGCGACCATGGGCTATGCTCTCTCTCTGGCTAACCCGCAGGAACTTCCCGAGGATAACAACGGGCGGTACCGCGGGCTCCTTCCTTTCGCATGCAATTCCCTTGCACATTAAAGGGGGGCACCTGAGCATCGCTCCTCAGGAGCCCTTACTGGCTCTCCAACCCTCACCCCCTGGCCTTGACCACGGCATCGCGACTTGGCATACCAGCGGCGGCTGAGCTCGCTCGAAGGCCGGGACCCAGGGACGTAGAGCGTACGGAAGAACATGGTAAAGAAGGGAAAGCTCGCATGGACCTAACCCGGCTATGCTGTGGCCATTGATGCGCGAGCCTGGCACAACTCAAGGAATCGATTCTGGACCGCTAAGATAAGTTTTTGCACTTGGGTCAGCCAAGCGATGTGGCATAGGATTCCCATCTCTTGCAACCTTGCTACGGCGCCGCCGCTTTCCTTTCCCATCCTTAGGTAGCTGCTTGCGTGCTAAAGGGTTCCTCTTGAGCATCACGTCTCAGGAGCTCTTACTGGACCTCGGGCCGCTCACATCCTGGCCTTGACCACGGCATCACGACCTGGCATACCAGCGAAGGCTGCAGCCTGCCTGGGGACCGGGACCTGTCGGCGTAGAGCACCAAGCTACCCCGAGGTTGGAAAGGGGGGGCTGAGCCGAAGTAGGACATGCAGTCGTACATCTTAATAATAAGGACAATATTAACCAAAGGGCACTACATATTCTTTACACACCCCCATGGGGTTCGTCTCGATTCCTCATGGGGAACAAAAGAAGATGGTTCCTATGAGCCCTATCTAGAATCGTCAACGCCACCGACGCCATCATCAACAGTGGGCCACGGGAGACCGACGCCAACCCCATACAGATCATCGATGGCGGCGGGCAGATGCCGCAGCCGCGCTCCGGGCACGGCGAGAGCTCGGGGGCAGGTAGATGTCGTCGCTCATCTCTAGAGTCTCGTAGGGCTCGGGAGAGTCGCTGGACTCCCAAGCGCCGTCGCTGCTGCTGGAGGAACTGCTAGCTAGGCCAGCGGCAAGCCCGGCTCCTGCCACTGGGCCGCCCTGATGACCCCCTCCAGGGCAGCACTCCAGGCGGCGGCCTTCCTTGTCAAAGAGGTTGAAGAACATCGTGGAGGCGCCATCGTATTCGAAGTGGATGGCTAGGGCGCCCTACGCACGGCATACCCGGGCGACCTCACCCCATCCGCGGGTCATGAAGATCTTGCCCGGGTAGACGAGCTCAACCTCCGCCCCTGTCGTCGGGGCATCGCACTCAGCGTGCTGCAGCCATAGCTCGAGGGACCCCTCGGCGGCATTTCGACGAAGAAGAACGAAGGGAACCGGATCCACGCACGTGGTGGCATCGCCGCCCACAGCACGAGTTCACGCGAGGAGCCCTCAGCGTGGGTTCGTGGGGCGGTAGTGTGCGCCACCACTGCATGGGCACTATAGCCATGGCGCGTGGGGCGTCGGTCCCTGCCCCCTCCTCCGGAGTATGCTGCCTGGGCGTACAAGGGCAGTGGATAGCTGGGGGAAGGCCGTTCGTGCCAAGGCCTCGACACCTCCGGCCTTGCGACGACTTCGCGAGGGAGGGCAAGCCTCTTCTTCAGCGGAAGAGGCCCAAGATCTTCACGAGGGGATTTTCCCTTCTCGCCAGCGGAAAATCTCCGTATCAGCGCCATGGATGATGCAACGAGGCAGTAAAGCAAGGGAAAAGAAGCAAGCGGGACGGAGGAAGAGATGGGTGACGGGGGCTCCACCCCCTCCCCATTTATAGCGGGAGAAGGCCAACCGACAACCCCCACGATCGCAGTTCGCAGGTAATGATGGCTTTTCTGCATGCACCAGTGACTCGTCAAGTAGGGCAGTTGCCGAGGCAGCATGGGGAAGCGGAGATGCCCACGTCCCGTCAGTCGCCACGCGTCAATCGAGGCCACAGGCTATTGGGGCCCGTGGCACTCTGCACTTGCCCCTTGGCTTCGCATTGAAGCCAAGTCCGAGCGCGCCTTGGGGCCGAGGGCTACTGTCGGCATTCTAGGAACGGGAGTCCCCAGACTTGCTTGCCTGCGGCCCACGGCGTGACTCCTCCAGTGGCCTGGTATGGCCCATCTTTACCAGCATACACTCAAGAACCTCACGAGGGGCCAAGCCTGGCGAGGCGGATGACACAAGACCTCCTCAGGGGCAGCCCCGCTAGGCTGGCTCGCGAGGAGCAGAGATATCAAGGCGAGGGGCACCTCGTGAGGTTTCGTGACGTGAGCCATGACGACCAAGGCCACGCGGGTGCCAGGTGGGCGCCAGCGGGCGCAGAGCACCAATTGCCTCTTTGGTGCTAAAGGAGCAGGCACAGGCAAGGAGTCCCGAGGCATCAGGCAAAGGTTTCCATATCGGTGCAACAAGACCAAGACCAGCAGGACGGCAGGACGGAGGTCATCGCGGAGCCCACGACGGCGTCACCACCAGAGCCTTTGGCAGGCAAAGACCACCTTTTGCAGGATAGCTTGTACTAGCTGCCCCCCTTCAAATTGGCCGTTGTGGAATCCCTTCCCGCCTAATATTTGGGAAGAGGACCAGGGCCTCTATAAATAGGACTAGCCATCACCATAGGGAGAGAGGGGATACATTCCACCCTGATACGCACAAGCTCATCGAGCTCAAGAACACCTCTCCTCAGGAGGCTGTTCTTCCCTTGTACTTGTTCATCCTCAGCCTACAAGGCAATCCACCACACCACACTGGAGTAGGGTATTACACCACATCGGTGGCCCAAACCAGTATAAACTCTTGTGTCCCTTGTTCTTCGAGTTCGGCGAGCTAGGTTTTTAGATCATTGCAAGAGCATGAGGGGGAAGGAAAGATCTTTGTGCACACCCTAGTGTTCGAACCTCAAGGGTTTTGCCAGAACCCGAAATCTAACACACAGAGAGAGAGAGGGAAAGAGAAAGAGGAAGAAGTTAGATCTGTGAGATAGATGGAGACATGTAATATATGTGAGATGTGTGTGTATCCGGATTCTGTAGACGTGGAAGGAGAAGAGACAAATGTTTGATGAGAGAACTGGGAAAACATGCACGAGAGGGGAAGGATCTCGTGGGTTGAGGGATCGATAATTTTGTGCGGGAGAGAGAGGGATTGATAATTTTGTGCGGGAGAGGGGGGGAGGAGTCAGTCAGCCGTCGTCACACCATCCTGGTTCCAAATGGCCCCGCATTCTCTAGTGCAGTGTGGTCATCGTCTTCGATCTCCTCGATGCCCTCTTTGAAGGTTGAGGTGTTGTGCATGCTGGGTTGCAGAGAAGCACAAGCGAGAGTGGCCGCCATATATCCTTGGATGGGGGTGAATTGTGTGCTCGGGGGAAGGGGAGTGTGTGTGTGTGTGTGTGCGGTGTGTCTGTGTGTGTCGGGTATTGAGAGAAATCAAACCTATGGAGAGAAATGTGTGTGTATGTGACGAAAAGCTACATGCTAAATAGGGTTTTCACGAAGAGATTGTGCGTGCGAGATAGAGAGCGATGTGCGGGCCTTGAGGTGGGCAAGGGACGGACGAATCGAGAGAGATGGTTGTTGTGTTATGAATGCTCCTCCCTCTCTCTCACACACACACAAGTACAAATAGAATACCATTCTCTCATGTATACACAACGTATCGGCATTTGTCTATGTCTCACTCATGCATGATCATTTGCACATTCACTCCTCTCTGTGTCTCTATCACACGCACACCAACTCCACATTGCCCTTCCGCCACAACACACATATGGACACATACACACGTTCTCTCTCAGTCACACACACAAAATCAGTATTAAAAAAAACTAGGGCGCACCTAAAACGTCCAAATCCAAATAAACACAAACTGGAGCTAAATTCAAATATATGGAAATATTGTAGCATCAAGAACTTTCCCAGGAAAAAAGTTGAGTAATATTTGGGGATTGTTTTCACACACACAAAAAGGTTCAGTGGGTGTCCTTCGAGCGCGACATGGTGACGTACCGTTCGATCGACCGTGCGATCGCGGTTCACGTGCTTGCACAGGATTCCGTATCGTGGCTGTGGTAACTAATATAAGCATTGCCTCAGTCTAATGTTTACGTGTACTAGTACAGTTTTCTTTTATGTTTGACCAACCCTATATAAAACTAAACTAAGCTCCCATACACGCACTCATCAATATGCTGCAGCCGCCGTTGCGCATGCCGCCACCCGCCTGCTCTAGCCAACCATTTCTTTCCCATCACCACTGTGTCGCCGACATCCCTGTACCATGAAGCCGAAGGCTCGCCCGCTCACGTCATCTGCAATCCCTCCTCACGATGCCGTCGCGCTGCCAAGCACGCGAGCAGCTGGTGGAGCCATGTCTATGCTCGCAGCGTACGAAGAGGAGGACGAGCGCGTGCTCTAGCACGCCGGCGAGGAGGTACTAGCGTGTCATTGTCATCTCCGCCCGCGCGGAGGAGGCGCACATGGTGGCTGTCACGGCGGAAGCCGGCCGCGCCCGCACCGAGCCCGCAAACCGAGTGTGGACGCGAAATCTACCTTCGAGACCTTGAATGCCACGTGGATCCTGCAATCTAAAGGAGTAATTTGGGTCAGTCGACTCTTATGAGCTGTTGTGTCGGATCACGGGTTCTGGCAAAACCCTCGAGGTTCGAACACTAGGGTGCGCGTGAAGGTTTTCTCCCTATCGATCCACGCCCTAGCTGTCTAAGATCTCGCGGACAAACTCGACGAACTCACAAGACAAAGACACAGGATTTATACTGGTTCGGGCCAACATTGTGGTGTAATACCCTACTCCAGTGTGGTGGTGGTAGATTGCCTCTTGGGCTGATGATGAACAGTACAAGGGGAAGAACAGCCTCCTGAGGTTGAGGTGTTCTTGTGCTTGGTGAACTTGTGTGGGTGAGATGCCTCTGAATGAGATCTCCCTCTCCTCTTTTCATCGTGTCCCTACTGTGGTGGCTAGTTCTACTTATATAGGCCCTAGTCCTCTCCCCAAATATTGAGCGGGAAGGGAGCCAACAACGGCCAATTTGAAAGGGGACAACTAGTACAGCTTATCCTGAAAAAAGTGGTCTTCACCTACAAAAGGCTCTGGTGGTAACGCCATATTGTGCTACATGGTGACCTCCGTCTTGCAGTCCTGCTGGTCTTGGTCTCGTTGCACCGATATGGAAACCTTTGCTTGATGCCTCGGTACTCCATGCCCGTGCTTGCGCCCTTGGCACCAAAGAGGAAACAAGGATGCTACGGGCGCTGGCGCTCGCCTGACGCCCACCTAGTCTCGATCGTCATGGCTCACGTCACGAGGACCTCGCGAGGTTTGCCTTGCCTTGATCTCTCCTCCCCTCGCGAGCCAGCCTGGCGAGGCCGCTCCTGAGGAGGTCTCGCGTCGTCTGCCTCGTGAGGCTTGGCCCCTCGCGAGGGCCTTGAATACCTCGTCAGTGAAGATGGGCTGTAAAGACCTGCTAGCCCAGCCACGCCGTGGGCCGCAGGCAGGCAAGTCTGGGGACCCCCGTTCCCAGAACACCAATAGTAGCCCCCGGGCCCAAGGCGCGCTCGGGCTTGGCTTCGAGGCGAAGCCAAAGGTCAAGCACGGAGCGCCACGGGCCCCAAAAGCCCGCGGCCTCGGTTGACGCGTGGCAGTTGATTGGACATGGGCGTCTCCGCTTCCCCATGCTGCCTCTGCAACTGCCCATCTTGACAAAAAGGCCGGCGCAGACAGTGCTTGCCTTCATTGCTTCTTCCTCGCCTTGATCCAGACCCCCTTTCTCGCTCCTTGCTGCCGAAACCTCCAGATCTGCTCCAACCTCGCTCCGCATCTGCGACCAATGGCGCCGCGCAAGGTCAAGCCCTCCTCGGCGCTGGCTTGGTTCGAGCCAGCCCTCGATGCGCCCAACGTCACGGAGAAGAACCTAGCCGCCACGCACTTGCTGACGGCGGGGGAGAGCAATGAGAGGGGGAGGATGGAGCTCCGGCTTGCCTCCGACACGCCAGAGCCTAAGGGAAGCACCTTCTTCCCTTTCTTCATGAGCAGCATCGCCGCCGGGTTGGTTCCCCCCTTTTCTGATTTATTTTTCGAGGTCCTCGACCACTACGGGCTGCAGGCGCTGCATCTCCATCCCAACTCCATTCTTCTCTTGTCTATCTTCACCTACTATTGCGAGGCGTTCCTGGGCGTGATGCCGTTCGTGGCACTGCTGCGCCACTTCTTCTTCCTCTTCCTCACTGGCGGCCATATCTCTGGGTGCGCCAACTTCATCGCGGTCGGCCAGGCCAACTCGATCTCGAACACCGGGAAGAGGGTTGATAACATCAGGGCCAAATGGGTCATGATGAGTGCCAAGTGCATCCATCCACGCTTGGAACTGCCGATGGACGCGCCCCAGTCTGACAAGTGGTGGTCTCGTGTAGAGCTCACCGACGAGCGGGCGTCGTCGGTGTTGGAGCTGATGAAGATCGATTTGAAGCCGGGCAATACGAAGGCGGCTAATGTGATGGGGGCCATGCTCCTGAAGGAATTCTTGACGCTGCGCGTTGCTCCACTTCAGGCGTGCGCGTGCCCTTTGTGGAAGCTTGGAGATGAAGAAGACAAGACTCGTCTGAGCCCGGTGGCCTTACCTGATGACGAGCTGACTGCAGTTATGCGCCTCTTGGTTGGGGATAACCAAGAGTACCCGCCGAGCGCCTTTGTTCCTTTGTTCCATCGCAAGGACTGGGAGCAATTCGTTGCCTCCAGGGCGACTTTTGGCGCGCACGGGCTGGTGCCGCCGGTGCTCGCTGGGGCCTCTGCAACGCCGAAGCCGGTGGAGGTGTCTTCTGACGAGTCTCGTAGGGAGGAAGAGGAGGAGGACTCGGAGGGGACCCCCGAGGATATGGGGGAGAACTCCCCCTTGAGCAAGGCCGACATCCTCCGCGCTCTACCAGACAACGCCGAGGTCGACGCCTGCCAGGAGGAGAGGGGGCTGCCCCTCATCCCAACAAGGGGTAGATCGTCGCTGGTCTCTCGAGATGCTGCCTCCAACTTGGTACCGCCTGGGGCCGGCTGTGGCCTTTCTGCTGCGCCGTCTTCTGCCCCCGGAGCCCGTGTGCCCACTCCTTAGGTCCCGACGCTTTCGGGTTTCAGGCTCCCCAAGTGGAAGGTGGACTATGTCGCAGTGGATCAGTAAGTGCTTCAAGCTTCGTATTGTTCCTGCTTGTACTTGCTATTTTCTGACATTCGCCCTTGGTTGATCAGGCCGGAGTCTTCAGCGAAGAAGAGGAAGGAAGATGCCGCGGCCGTGCCCCCTCTGTGGAGAAATGAGGCGACAGAACCCACGCCCCCCAGCCTGGTCGCCCTCGCGAGGCCAAGAGGAGCATCGGCAGGAGGAATCAGCCCCCATGTCTCTATCGGCTCCGGAAGTGCCGGCACCCAGCTCGGTTGATGAGGTCCCAAGGGCTCCGGATCCGTTGATCTTCCAGGCTCTGGTAACGACGTCGCCTCCTCCTCCTACTGCGCCTCCGGTCCCAAATTCTTCTGCTCCCTCCGTAGTCTTTTAGCGTGTCTTCTTGGGGATGGCCAAGCTGCGGGAAGACCTCCTAGGCGCGGACCCACACCTAGTGGCCGGGCGCCTGGAGCTGGCCTCAGGCTGGCTTCACTCTGACTCGACAGTTCGAGTGTCGCCGAGCCAGGCCACGGCGGCCTCCGAGAAGGAGAAGCAGGCCGCCACCAGAGCTGCAGCCGATCACGAGGCGGTGCTGATGGATGCCGAGGCCGCCCGCGACCGCTGCCGAAAGCTGGAGGGTGAATTGAAGAGCCTGTGCGACGAGCTTGCAAAAGGAGCACGTGACCGCAAAGCGAAGGAGGAGGAGATGAAGGCTTGGGAGGACGCCATCAAGGGTGGCGATGCCAAGCTGGGGGAGCTGACGAAGGCGTAGGCCACGGAACGCAGCCGACTGGAGGAGCTGGAGCAGAAGGTGAAGGCGAGGGAGGCCGAGCTCGATGCCAAGGCGAAGGTCCTGGCCAAAGACCATGTGGCCTTCTCACTTCTTGAGAAGAGGTCCAGCGTGGCGCTGAAGTCACTGTACGAGAAGGGCCTGGAGAAGCCGTTGACCACCGACGAGGATGGCCCTGCTCAGCTGCTTCCCCACTTGGTGAACGCGCTTGAGGAAGTCGTGGAGGGCATCGGTCCCATGGCTGAGGCAAAGGCTCGTGTCCTTTCTTCAGCTGCGCTGACGCGTGTCTTCAGCCATATGTACCTTCGCGACCCCAATGCTCGTCTCAACGAGCTGCTGGAGCCTGTAGCCGATGAACATTGTGCGGCCGCTGCCGCAGCTATGAAAGGTCAGGTGGAGGCCCTGCTGAAGAAGTTCCACGGCTTCGTCCTCGCGCCCTCGACCGGCGATGCCACTGATACTGCAGCTGGCGGTGCAGGTGAAGACGACGCTCCCAAGGGAGGAGCACCTTCTGCAAGCGATGGCGGTGTCCAGGGGTGACCTGCGGCTGCTTTCCTGTTTCATTCCTGCAATATGCATCCGGCCTCGTGGAGGCGTTAAAACTTTCATTTGATATTGTGAGGACAATATGTCTTGTAATATTTGCTTCGAGATTTTGTGATTTTCTTCCTATTTGCTTTGTGTTCTATGACGGCAGAGCCTGGCCCCGCGCATACCTCAACCGTCGTTGGGCCGACCGGAGACCAGGATGGGCCAAGGAGTGAGGGGCTACATGACTAGTTAGGCTCCTGAGTCGCGATGCTCAGGAGTCCCCCTTGACGCGCAAATAGCTTACAGGGAGAGTACGCAAGGACATGTTAATGTTCTACGTCGGTAGAGCCCGGCCCCGCGCATACCTCAACTGCCGTTGGGCCGACTGGAGACCAGGACGGACCAAGGAGTGAGGGGCTACGTGACCAGTTAGGATCCTGAGTCGCGATGCTCAGGAGCCCCCCTTGACGTGCAAACAGTCTCTATACCTTTGCCCTCGTCGAGGCTCGGCTCGGGAGGGGCGTGCGATGACCAGGTCCGGGAGACCTGGTTGGGTGGCGTGCGCTTGGGCGTGACCCGAGCGCAGCCCCCGTGCCCAGCCCCCTCGCACGGCTCTCCCGAGGGGAGGCGTTGTGACGAGGCCGGACACTGAGCTCTGGGGCTCCGTGAGGTTTGTACGACCGTGAAGCCGCCATCAGTTGTTTATCACCAGCACGGAGCATAGTGCTTCTGCTTGTGCATGGGCATAGCCACTCCTCGGTAGTGTCGACGGCCAGCGCGGAGCATGGTGCTTCCACTTGTGCATGGGAGGGGGGCTCCCTCTGCGGAGAGCCCCCAGGGCGTGTACAGCCCCGCCCTGACACATGGCTTGCACGGTAGGGCTAGACGAGGTGTATCTGGGCACTCGTGAGCCAGTGCGGGACTCACGAGGCCCTACCTCATGGCGGCTTGCGCCTGGTCTTGGTTCTTGTTTGCTGTGCTGGTCCTGCGAGGTGGTCATACAACCTGCGCCAAACGAATCTCCTGAGGTTATCGCATGAGAAAGCCAAGCACCAACGGCCCCAGGAGGTGATCGCTAGGCGAGGGCCCCGCCTTGCGCCACCCTCAACCACCATTGGGGCGTCCGGAAACCAGGACGAGACCAAGGGGCAAAGAGGATGCTGGCGGCACCCTCGGCGACCACGGGTCCTCTGTCGGGGGGGGGGGGGGGGCGGAGGCTCGCCGGCGCTTCCCCCGAGAGAGGGCCTACCTCCATGCAGCACCTTGCTCCGTATGGTGCGGGGAAGGGCCTGGCTCCGGGTCTCTCCCGTGCAGCCCCTAGAGCACCACTCTTGCCGCCGGCTGTGCCACTGCCCTAAGGTCTCTAACTGCTACTGCAGCCTGGTTCTCCTACAGTTCGTGGTTAGCGTGAGCTTGCTCCTAAGATATTGACCGTACCACGTCGTCGTTGTCGCTGAAGGGGTCGGCGAAGCCTCCGGGCGTCTCGTGGAAGACCTGCGCCTTGGGCCCTCTAGCCGCCCATCCCGGTCCGGGGAACGGATCGGGGCCTTCACCCGGCAAGTATTCCGGGTTCACCATGCGGGGCACATAGGCGTCCATGACCACCTCACCAGAACTGCCGCCAAGGTGCCCCGCGCCTTGAGCTGCTAGTCACGGCGCTTGGCCCTGGTGTCTGCTGTGTGGTATCCTGGCGCGCCCTCGCGGTGGACCGTCGACGCTTATCCCTCCCAGCGATGGCATGGTCGTGGCAGGACGGCCCATGCCAGGACCCACGCCGGCGTCGTCGGATCCCCCTGACGCCCCAGGGGGTGCGCGGGCTCGCCCGGGCCTCGCGCGCGCTTCTGCCACAACCTGGGGTGTGGTCAAGGAGCAGAAGGGCGGCGTACCCCTGCAGGCGGCGTCCAGTAGTTCGGCGACTCGCTCCAGTAGTGCATCACGACCGCTCTCCGCCAGCCTGCACCACAGCAGCTCCCGCGCTATGATGAGCGCGGCTCGCATGTTCGCCTGCTCCCGTTAGATGTATGGTGCCATTGCCGCAGCGTAACCTGAGGATCGTGCGGCTGCACACGTGTGCCGCGGCGCGAGGGCGGCGGGCGCCAGCCCATGCTGCTCGCGCCCGCGGGTGTTGGGCGGCGTGCGAGCTGCCTAGAGCGCTATTTGAGGTCTTCTGGAGCATATGGCGGCGCCCGGGCAGGCCAGGCTGCCCAATGGTCGGCTTGGTTCCTTAGACCGTCAGACATTGGAGTCGTGGGGCAACGACGGGTCGGTCGACGGAGAAGAAAGCTTCGGCACACCCCTACCTAGCGCGCCAAATGTCGGATTCGGGGTTCCGGCAAACCCTTGAGGTTCAAACTCTGGGTTGCGCACGAAGATCTCTCTCTTCCTAGCTTGCCGAACCCAAGGAACAAGGGACACGAGGGTTTATACTGGTTCGGGCCACCGTTGAGGTGTAATAACCTACTCCAGTATGGTGTGGTGGATTGCCTCGTGGGCTAAGCATGAATCAGTACAGTGGATGAACTGCCTCCTGAGGAGAGGTGTTCTTGCGCTTGATGAGCTGGTGAGATGGCCTTGGTGGAGTGGATCCGATCCAAGATGAGCCGATCCTAGACTACAATGGTGGCTAGTCCTATTTATAGAGGTCTTGGTCCTCTTCCCAAATGTTAGACGGGAAGGGATCCCACAACGGCCAATTTTGAAGGGAGACAACTAGTACAAGTTATCCTGACAGAAGGTGGTCTTCGCCTCCCAAAGGCTCTGGTGGTGATGTAGCTGTGGGCTCCACGGTGACCTCCATCCTGTGTCCTTCTCGTCTTGGTCTCGTTGCACCAATATGGAAACCTTTGCCTCATGCCTCGGGACTCCTAGTCTGTGCCTGCCTCTTTAGCACCAAAGAGGAAACTGGCACTCTGCGCCCACTGGCGCTCGCCTGGCTCCGGTCGTCACGGCTCATGTCACACGAACCTCGCGAGGTGCCCCCCCGCCTTGATATCTCCACCCCTAGGGAGCCATCCTGGCGAGGCTGCCCCTGAGGAGGTCCTGCGTCGTCCGCATCGCGAGGCTTGGCCCCTCACGAGGGTCTTGAGTGGTTGCTGATGAAGATGGGCCGTACCGGGCCGCTGGTAGAGCCACGCCGTGGGCCACAACACTAAAAAAAAATACACTTCCGTGATGATACATGTTTGTCACAGTTGGTCGCATTTTTTGTCATGCATGTACATCCATGAAGATTTTATGACAGAATCAAGATAGTCATACCTGTGTTGTCGTAGAAGTGTTCCATGACATTACCAAAATTATCATCACGGAAGTGTCCACTTCCATGACGATAAATCGCGCGTCACAGAAGTGCTTTCGTCAAGGGTGACCGACACGTGGCATCCATAATGGAACGCTGTTAAGCTATCAGGTCGGATTTTGGATCCGATAACCCGTTAACAACCCTGACCAATGGGAAATTTCCACGTGTAAAATTCTGATTGGCCGAAGGAAACATGTGTTGCCTCACCGTTGGGACATATGTCATCCACTCATTGGACAGGAGGCGCCTATGATAGGTTGACACGTGGCACGGCCCAACAGTGGCCCATTCCGGTGAAAAAGGCCGGCCCAGTAAAAATTAGCAGGCCGGCCCATATAAGGCCTAATTGTGTCAGGTCCATTTAAGCCCACAGCCCATAGGAGATGTGCCAATTCGGCCCGTCAACAGCCCATTAAAGATTTGACACCATTGAAGCCCATCGTCAGTTCGAGCCCATTAACAGCCCACTATATATTTGGGCTCAATATCGGCCCAATGAGATTTCGGCCTGTTAACGGCCCATTTAATGGATGGGCCAATTTTCAGGATGTACATCTTTCGGCCTTTTAGCGACCCATTTAAATGTTGGGCTAATTTCCGGCCCGGAGTATCTTTCAGCCTGTTGACGGCCCATAAATTTGATAGGCCATTTGTAGTCGGACCTGAGTTTCGGCCTTTTAGAGGCCCATTTAAGTGTTGGGCCAATTTCTGGCCCGGTGTCACTTTCAGCCTATTGACGGCCCATAAATCAGTTGGGCCATTTGTAGTCGGACATGAGTTTTGGCCTTTTAGTGACTCATTTAAGTGTTGGGCCAATTCCCGGCCCTGTGTGCCTTTCGGCCTGTTAACGGACCATAAATGAGTTGGGCCATTTGTAGTCGGACCTTAGTTTTGTCCTTTTAACGGCCCATGCCCTTCATGGTCCAATACCAGCCCGGTTTCTTTTTCGGCCTGCTAAAGGCCCACAACACAGTTGGGCCGTTTACAATACGACCTGACTTTCGGCCTCTTAGCGGCCCATGCTCTTCATGGTCCAGTACAAGCCCGCTGTCTCTTTCGGCCTGCTAAAGGCCTACAGTATAGTTGGGCCATATGTACCCAAACTTAGTAACGGCCTGTTAACGGCCCGTGAAATAAATTGGGGCCACCTGTTGCCCGCTTCGATGTCACCCTGTTAACGACCCGGGAGGTAAGAGGGCCGACCATTAACTTTCGGCCTAGTAAAGGCCCATTAAATTAATGGGCCCACTAAAGTTCGTTCATGTCTTTAGGCCAAATTAGATAATTTGAGCCCATTACGACGAGCAATTATGCATAGGACCAAAACCGATCAAGCAAAGGTACGACATATAGGGAATAACGTTGCACATCCAGCATATATTACAGGAAATTACATCCACTGGGCAATCAAAGATTGATGCCAGTGCAAATAAATGAGCAGAACCTAACCATCTACAACGTCACAATCTGCAACCTCAGCACAGATGACGCCCATAAGCATGTGGGCAAGTTCTTGCTGCTTTGCTACACTGTCTCTGAAAACATTGATCAGTTGTTGTGTCGCATGACTCTGCACCTCTGATTCATCAACCATTTCCATCATTGCTTCAGCCATTAATTGGTTCACAAACATACATTTATTCTGTTGCATTCGAGACAGAGGATACTGAATAGATTCAGATGGCGATTTTGGCAGGCCTGTATTACTGATAGTGGAGAGTGTCTCGACCACTGCATCATAACATAAATTAGGATGGGAACCAAACAGATTAATCATGAGTTATTGCCATATTACCTGTCCTTGATTTACTAGAAAGAAACAATGGGGTTGCCTTGCTGTTTTCAGAGTTTGTCTTCTTATCTTCAGCAGCATGCACAAAATTAACACACTAGCATTGCTATCATTGGCCAAGTCAGATAATAGGAAAGCAACATTGACACAATGAACGTTTGGGCAACTAGCCTACACCAAATTAACACAATATGGCACAGCTATCATCAGCCAGGTAAGGTAATACGAAAGCAACATTGACACAATGAATGAATGGGTAACCAGAGAAGCACTACAATTCAGTAATGTGCGTGATATGAGATAGTACATTCATGCAGCTCAGTATGCAAAACTACCAGGCAGTTTTCCTTACAAAAATCAACATTGGCGCCTTTAACATTTTGCTACAACTAATTTTAGATCAGATAAAGGTTAGATTCATGCCGATTAACAAAATACATGCTGATGTAAAAATGTACTGATATACAACAGGTACTTACATCAGCATTGGAGCACAGAGAATTCCTGCAAGATATTTTCCTCGAATAGGATCCCAATGGAGGAAGTCTTGTATCATTTAACCTTATTTTCTAAAAGAGAGATGGGTAAGAAACATGTAGAAAATATGATCAGAATGCTATAAAATTTCATGATGCGAGGATACACACACGCTTCTTAGAATGGAGTTGACATTCTTTTGCTAGACTGGAGCGGACTAGTTCTTTGGCCACTGGAATCTGATTATTATCAGTGGGAGTTGGGTTTCTCTATGCTGGAGCAGTATCTATGAAAAATGGAGTTGGTTTATTATCTCCTAGCGTTTGGATCTTTTGCAAAGACCTGGTTTGTAACCCTTCAGATTCTAACATAGCCGTCTTCCCCTTGCATGCCTTATATAGAAGAATGGTGATTCAGTTATAAAACATGCTACAACAGAGATGGAATAGGTACTGAAGAATAGAAAGGCATGACATAGTGACATGTATTCCCTCCATCCGGAAATAAATAGATGGGTCTAGGCGTATTTCAGTTCTAGATACATCCAGTTTTATCCATTTCTGCGACCTAACGGAGGGAGTATGATGTAAGAGCTAGGGGTACGACAGGACAACACAGTAAAAAACCACTGAAAAACCCACTGCAGAACCAAAGTATTCAAACCCACTGATATGAGATAGTACACTCATGCAGCTCAGGATGCAAAACTACCAGGCAGTTTTCCTTGCAAAAATCAACATCGTGGCCTTTAATCATACATTTTGCTACAACTAAATTTAGATTAGATAAAGTTTGGATTCACGCCGATTAACAAAATACATGCTGATGTAAAAATATAGTGATATACAATAGGTACTTACATCTACATTGGAGCATAGAGAATTCCTGCAAGAATCTTTCCTCAGAAACGATACCATTGCAGAAATTCTTCTATCTGTTAAGCTTATTTTCTAAAAGAGAGATGGGTAAGAAACATGTAGAAAATATGATCAGCATGCTATAAAATTTCATGATGGAAGGGTACGCACCCGCTTCTTAGAATTGAGTTAACATGTTTTTGCTGGACTAGAGCGGACTAGTTCTTTGGCCACTGGAATCTACTTATTATCAGTAAGAGTTGGGATTCTCTGTGCTGGAGCAGTATCTATAAAAACTGGTGTTGGTTTATTATCTCCCGGCGTTTGGATCTTTTGCAAAGGCCTTGTTTGTAACCCTTCAGATTCTAACATAGTCGTCTTCCCCTTGCATGCCTTGTATAGAAGAGTGGTGCTTTAATTATAAAACATGCGACAACAGAGAGATGGAATAGGTACTGAAGAATAGAAAGACATGACATATTGACATGTATTCCCTCCATCCGGAAAAAAATGGATGTGTCTAGGCGTATTTCAGTTCTAGATACATCATTTTTATCCATTTCGGCAACATGTAATCCAGACGGAGGGAGTATGGTGTAAGAGCTAGGGATACAACAGGACAACACAGCAAAAAAACACTAGTTGAATGTAAAACTGTATGGTAGCGGAATACGTACAGAAATAACTAAGGCAACATACACGTGTATGATTGGGAAAATAAGATGGCATTGCAACAGAGCACTAGAACATCACTTCAATGTAAAAAAACATGGTATGGTAGACAGATGAAGTACATACCAATGAATAACAATGCATAAGATATTCAGAAGCATGATGTCCAAATTAAGTAGATGGCATTGCGATAGAGTAGAATGACAGTACTTGAATTTGAAAACATGTTATCATGAATGGAATAGGTACTGAAAAACAGGAAGGCATGACATATTTACATGCATGATCAGCATGCTAAGCACATGGCATTGCAACAGAGTAGATACACTCCAGGACATTATATGCATGTTGTGCCCATATCACAGGCCAAGTTAGAGCAAGGACCTTGTGGGGTGAAGAGGATTCATCATCTTTCTGCAAGTCTTCTGAAGAACTGCCTTTACATGTTCCATCATATTGGGTATCATTAACATCAAGTTTATTGGCCTTTACATTGCTCCGTGAGGTTCTTGTGGATATATCAGTGTGTGCAATTATATCTGACATGCATGGAAGACAACTAGTAGTTAGATTTATGTAATGAGTGCCTGTAGGAGACGACATAAATAGTAGGACTGGGGTTAACTAGAAGCAACATGTCTCATAAACTAAAGGGAGAACACAGATGAAAGCTACAGAATATGTATCGTTTGTACTCGAGATTAACTAGATGGCACACAAAAGTATTAAAGAACAACATAGGTAATACTAGAAGTGGTATAATACTATAATCACCAGCCTGTGGGATAGCATTGGCTGATGGATTATAACTATGGAACAACGTTACCTAAAGAACAAGTATCTTAGCTGAACTATGGAACATCATTAACTCCTGAACAAGACCCGTAAGAGATCAGCATGAATATACAGTGAAATGTGATGATCTATTTTCCATGCTTAGATGAATAACAAAGCCATAAATGTTGCACACAAGTAAGATGAGGGTACAACCTATCTGGCTGCCATCCATAGGAGTGAGCATCATGTGCTGACTTGTTGATGGCCCTGCAGTTTTTGTGGCTGTCCATGTTGGGCACGCGCATTCGATGCAGGGAACTGTTGAGTGGGGACTATAGCTCCCTTCTGGTGTATGCTTCCCTTGTTGGAGCAGCTGCGGTGAGTCGGAAGACGGTGTGTCTGAAGATGCAGATAACGCATAATGTTAAGAACGGCATATCTCTTTGATCTGAAGAAATACACTAAGAGATCAACAGCAAGGTACGAGAGTGGTCACACGTCTGTTGACTGAAGAGTAAATTGGGGTCACACAATTTTATTTTATTTTGGTACTGTCCGATCTACGCCGGATGGCTGGCCGTCTTGTGCCTCCCGGCTGACACTGTTCGGAATCTTCCCCGAAGAGACATCGACCAACGGCAGAGCAGCCTGCCTCCACCGTCCGTGGCCCCAGCCAAAACCCCGTTCCCCGCCCCACCGCACTGCCGTGGTTGCACCGCCCCCGGGCCAATCCACAAAGACACCCCGTCATCCAGATCCGGCGGCGGCAGTACCTTCAACCCATGCAACTCTAAAAGATAGCCATCTAAGCGCTGCTTCCACGGTGAACCTGTGGCCCCGCACCCTTACGTTAGACACCAGCCAACCGACAGCCTAGGAGCTCAGCCGCCTCGAGGGGTGCTACTTCCCATTGGGAATTGATTGGCCTAGAGTAAAAATTCAGACAACTGACGCCTAAATAAAGTGATTTGAGATGAGGGTGCGACCTATCTAGCGGCATGGTGAAGTAGGCAGGTCCAGCTGCTAAGTCGGTGAGGCCGGCGCGGTTGCGGTGGCGATCAGCGGCAGGGAAAGAGTGATGTCACGACGGTCGACGGCTACGCAGAAGCATCGCCAGGACTCTGGACGGATCCGAAGTTGGAGCCGCTCCGGCGCCATGAACAACGGTGGGGGTGAATCGGCTCCGGTACGGTTCACGCGGCCGTCGTCGAGGCAGCACCAGCAGCACAGAGTAAGAGGCACACGGCCCAGTGCACGACGGCAAATGGACAGCGTCTCCAGCATTAGGGAGGAGGGCGGCTATGAAACTGGTGCGGTGGGGGCGCCATGGAGGTGGGGCTGAGGTTTTGTGGCTCGGGAGAAGGGAGCTTCCCGGGGAGAAGGTGATTTGGCGCCCACGAGGTATGAATGGGGGCGGGCGGGGGGGGGGATTGGGAGGGGAGTGGAACCATGTCTTACGGACGCATTTGTCTGAAATGTGAGGGGAAGTTACAGTTCTACCCTTGCCTATAGGCTTCTCGGCTTGGGTCTATGTACTGAGGGTCGGGGATATTAGAGTAACTTTGCTTCTCCCCAAATAGTGGGCGGGAGCGATTTCGGGCGAGGAGGCCATGTTTTGAACTATAGTGGGCGCGAGCGATTTCGGGCGAGGAGAGCGTGTTTTGAAATAGTGGGCGCGAGCTATTTCGGGCGAGGAGAGTGTGTTTTGCCGACCATGGTTTATGAATTATTCGGCACATGTCATTTCGGCCGAGGAGAAGGCGCGCTTGGATGAAGTTATGAACCTATCCTTGATGTACAACGGGCCAATTGATGCGTGTCCCACATAGGACGGTAATTTCGCGTCTCCCATTTATTTGCTCGGGCGAATTCCACCGAGCAGAGAGGATGCTTAACGGTTTGTTCAAATTTTGGGAGAACGAGCATCCACGTCTACCTTACCAAGTCGATTTGGATCAAATTTTGAAATATTAGCTTGCCACTTCTTTTTTAGATGGAGAGATGATGCTTGGGAGTAATGTATTTTTACATGCTCGTTGCTAGTGATTTACTATATGACAAATAGTTGACCCACTCAAAAACGTGAATCAAACCCAAAATTAAATATCTCGATTCAATGAAATAGCTCGTTCAGTAGGTCAAAATAGTGAACTAAGTCCAAAATTGAACACCTCAATTGAGTAGCATGTTGTACAGTATTATAGTACTCCATGAACATGTTGAACGTCAAATTAATGAACTTGTTTGATATACGCATATATCCGTTCATGTGTGGATTGCAGACAACATGTTCTCCAATTTAAATATTTGAATGCAAGTTTATATCGAAACATGGTTTATATCAGTCTTTGATGCATAAAACGCGACCTCCCCCTCTCTCGGACTCCTGTTCTCTCTCTCTCTCTATCGCCGACAATCTTCAATTCTGTCGCACGCGTCCGACACAAAAACCTTGTTTGTCCCTCTCCCTTTTTCTCCATCTCTCTCTCTCTCTCTCTCTCTCTTTGTGTGTGTGTGTGTGGGGGGGGGGGTTCTTTCTAGTTTGCATGCATATATACACCATCTATAGGTCTCTCTCGCACACTATGTATGATACTCTAGCTAGTCCAAGCTAGATATATTGGGTGCACTCATCGTACGCACACAAATTCCTTGGCTCTTCGCCCGTAACTCTCTCACACACCACTATGTCGTCTCAGAGCTCTTCCCCCCCTCTCTCAAACTCTCCATCCACCTGGGTCACACATATACATGCATATCTCACTCGCACTCGATAGGCCCATCTAAAACTCTATCTCCCCCCTCGTTCTCTCTCCATCTCACACATGAACACACACAATCTCATGCCCAGCTAGCCAAGTATGATGGTCTCTCACTCAATTGTAGGCACACGCAGTCCCCCCTATATGTATATGACTAGCTAATCTTAGTCTCCATCACAAACATGTGCATGGTCTATCTCGATTTCTCTCGGGGCATCTTTCTATCGCGCACGCACTCCCTCGATCTCCCACCCATATAGTCCCCTCACAATCTCGACGGGATCTCTCTATCACAAACACACCCTCTCTCCCTCCCCATGCATCCATGCCAACCATGTGTCCCTCTCGACCTTTGTTCCTTGTTGGCCAGACCTCTATTGGACATGTGCTACAGGGGTGTCTCTCTCCGTTGCAAACAATCACACACTAGCTATCTTCGTGTATCTCCTCGCCTCGCTTTTCCATCTCGGAGATGCATGCGTGATATGTTTGCATAAGAAACAAAAACACACACGCTCTCTCTCTAATTTATCGTTTGTTGTCACTTTCTCTTTCACACACACATACTCTTTTTGCACACTTACTCATTCTCATTCACACGCACTTGATCAGTCTTGACTGAGGCACTCTCCTCGGTCCATAGCATATAGATTTATTGAAAAGTCAAACATCACAAAGTTTGACCATGTATGTGGAGAAAAATAATTACATCTAGTACGGCAAACATATACCATTAGATTCACCATGAGATGTAGTTTTGTATGATGTATCTTTGGTATTGTAGATATAAATAACATTTGCGTAAACCTGATCAAAGTTTCCAAAGTTTGACTTCTAAGAAATTTACATGCATTGCATTATTGAGCGGATGGAATATCTCTTTCCCCCTCTCAGCTATCTGACGCACCACTCAGCCTTGTCGGGGCTCCTCAATCTCTCTCAAACTTTATTGGTCAGTTTGGTTCATGACCTGACCCTCATGCCTTGATAGCCGGTACTGCCTGGTGTGGACATGAGATATAAAATATTTCTGCCTGGCCAGGCTTGTGTGGTGCTGAAGCGTTTGGTTCATGCCTGGGCCAGGCAAAGCATCAACGTCCCATCAATCAATCCATGCATCAATTATTTAATGCTAATATCCATCCATGTTGCTGTTAGCCTCGTGGCCAAACGACCAGGCACGACCAGGCGTTCGAAACCTGTCGCCTGGGCCAGGCTACTTGCAGTGTCTGGAGTTCAGCCAGGCTAATTAAAGTGCAAGGGAACCCCGGCCAGGCGGGCTTTCTTTTTCACAGGGTAGCAACCAAACAAGCATGCATGAAATCCAGCCACAACCCCATGCCAGGCAAAAGATGCTCAGGACGCAAGCCAAACTGGCCTTATATCTCCCTGGTTCACACATACACATGTCTCACTCGCGCTATACATATAGACCCATCCAACACTCTCCGCCCTTGTTCTCTCTCCATGTGACACGCACCCCCTAAGTACCATAATCCCTCACTCCATCATAGGTGCAAGCACTCCCCCTCCTAAGTATGATTATCTCTTACTAGCCATCAGGAACACACGTATTGTCTCCTTCCATCCATACGTCTATCTCGATATCTCTCGGGGCATCTTCTATCGCGCACACACCTTGTCACTCGATCTCCCACCCATGTAGTCCCATCACGATCTCCAGGGGATCTCTCTATGAAAAACATACACTCTCCCCTCCCCATGTCTGCATTTTCTCCGTACGTCTCTCTCGACCTTTCTCCCTTGTTTGTCAGACCCCTCTTGGCCACGTGCTAGGGGTCTTACTCTCTCGGTTCCAAACAACTACACACTATCTCCTCACCTTGCCTCCGTTGTCGAAGATGCATGTGTGATATGTTTGCATAAGACACACACACTTTTTCTCTACTTTTATCGTGTGTTGTCCATGTCTCTTTCACACACGCACACACACTTTTTTCACTCTCTCTCTCTCTCTAGTTAGGGACTCTGTCACGTCCATAAGCATATGGATGTTTTGAAAAGTCAAACCTCAGAAAAGTTTGACCAGGTATATGTGGAGAAAAACATTTACATCTGGAACGATCATTAGATTCATCACAACATGTACTTACTTCATACTATCATTTATCTTTGGTATTGTAGATATAAGTAATTTCTTTATAAACTTGGTCAAAGTTTCAAAAGTTTGACTTAAAAAAATGTTGGAACTACATTATCGAACGGAGGGAGTAGCTCTTTTTCTCTCTCTCTCTGCTATCTCTCACGGGCCTCCCCTCTCACTCGAACTCTCTATATCGATGGATTATACGCTCACTGTGTCAGCATATAGCTCCGTATATTGTTTAGTTGACCGGTCAACCAATCCACATGCTGCCTTGTCAGCTCATGTTCTGTATCTTCGTGTGCTGGCCCATGTGGCAGTGGGTGAAAGTAAGTAAACTAGAGGCCCATCTGACATGCGGTGAAGTAAACAAAGTTGAAACCACTCGGGGTACCACCCTGCACGCTAGTAAATTGAGGGCGCATTGAGGACAAACTTCTTGCGCGCGAAGGACACACTCTCGCACAATCACCACTCCGCGACGACATGCATAAAAGGACGCACTCGCGCACACCCAGCACACAACACACACCCGCACACGTGTACACCGGCGTCGCTGCCGGTTGAGATGGACGGCGAGGCAGCCAACAAGCGGAGGCGGCTCGAGCCAAAACCGCATCCGGCGAGCCTGGACTTCATCAGCAGCCTCCCCGATGATGTGCTGCTCGTCATCATCGGCCTCCTCCCCACAAAATCTGTCGTGCGGACCGCCCTGCTCTCCCGGCAGTGGCGCCCCCTCTGGTGCTGCGTCCCCCTCAACCTCACCGTCGACAGCTGCCTCTGCGACGGGGATTGCAAACGGATGGCCGCAGTCTACAAGATCCTTTCATCACAACTTGTAATATTGCCATGTCATATTCCTACGTTTTCAAAATCCTGTGAATCAAACAGGTCCTGAGTTGGTGATGATGTTGTGCCTCCCATCTTTCACCAATAGCCGTCGGATCTAGATCTGACGCATACAAACCAAGCTTCTCCATTTTTGCAAAAAGATGCCCGCACTTGTTCCCTATTTACAAACAACTCCTTGTCTCTCACAATCAGCCTTATCTCCTCCCCACCACATCTAGAAGGCCGTGGAAAAATCTGGCGCGATGGCCGCTGCCGGAGCCGTCCACCCCAATCTTGGTGTTCCGTGCAATGCACAGGCATCTATGCACGGGAAATTATGTCGAATAGGGCTAGTTGTAATCTGGCTAGCTCTACAGCCATGATGATAGTGACTGCAGACGGTGAGGCTAACTATGGTATGCCGAACACGGCGCCTATACTCAGGTGTCATCTCCGGCGCAGGGTCTTGTCACTTCACTGTGAGGAGCAGCACATAATAATTTGACCAACGGGTAGTACAGTGCTAGTACTCCTACTACTACATTGGTAGTACTAGTACTAGTAGTAGTAGCACCACTGTCTGGATGTAGGAGTACTACCACATCCATCTGGATTTTAGTATTTGACTAGCAATATCTAGTAATGCATGTCACAAAAAATGTACTACTCCCTCTGTGTTTTATTCCTATCGGCGAGAGAACTTAATGTTTTTTTGCTAACTAGAGTGCTAATAGGATTACATGCAATGAACTAAACACTGCATGTCATGTTTGGTAGTCTCAAGTCATTGAAAGCATGCACGGCCCACATCTCTCATTGGTTGATATGTCATGAAATAAGAAACAAGGAGGGAGTTAATGCACCGTGCCTAAGTATTTTGGGATTATTTGGTTTTCATAAGGTGACTTACACAACATTTTTATTCACATGCATTAACATTTTATTAGTTAAATCAAAGGTCAAACTTGGCGCAAAATGCAAAGGGTACCAATAAACATCAAACTTCTCTTGTTTGGCCCCAACTAGAGGTCCGGTGAGATGACTATACTGCACCGGCACGGAGGGGGACGCAGCTTCATTGACTTACGACAACTGCCTTTGGGTGAATGACACGTGGGCCCAGGGGGTGGCTGGCCCACCTATCATACAACCAAAGGCAGGTGCAGTAGAGGGCCGAGGAGTAGTACAAAATCCTACGCACCTACGCACACTAACCAAGGACAAGAGTGATCACTGGAATCGCAAGATCAGTTGACTAGAAGCTAAGCTAGACCCATGGAGGCGATGAGCGCGAGCATTAGCCGGCTGTGCCAGATGGTCCACGACGCCGGCCTGCGGCCCGACACCGAGGAACGTCTCCAGGTAGTATTGCTTGAGGCCACCAGGGCGAGGGGCCGCTTGGACGACAGCTTCGTCTCCTTGTTCGACGAGGTCCTCATTGGTTTTCTCGACAAGTTCACCGTTGTCAAGAAGCTTGCGGACGACTTTCACGTAAGCCTCCAGCCGACGCGCCCAGGCTCTGTGATGCCTGCCACCCTCAACGGCCACTATGGTGACAACCTCTTCGACGCACTGGTGGCCCTGCGACTGCCCGCCGTCGCGCCGGAGAATGTCCACCTCGAGGTCGCGCTCGCCGCGCAGCGCCTGGCGCATCAAGACACCATCGACATAATCACCCACGTCTACGCGCAAATCGTCCACAAGGACTACTACATGCAAGAGGAGGACGATAGGACGCTGACCTTCTTGGACCGCAGGGCAACCTTGGACAACACTGTTCAGAAGCACGTTGAGCTCGCCGCCAACGCCGCTGCTCCTCACACGTCGGTTGGTTACCCGACGCACTAGGGCGTGAGGATGTCGTTGATGGATCCATATGTATTTTTATCTTTCCATCAAATCCATGTAGTAGTATATGATACTACAGTAATTATCTTACCTTTCGCATCAACTTCATAATTTTTGTACGTACTCCATGCATGAACGGCGCAAGAACCAAACTTCTCATTACTCTAGGCAAAATCGTTATTTTCTATCTAACGGTTGCGCCATGGAGCAGAACCAAATTTTACAAGTTACGAGTTCAAAAGGAAAAGCCTGCCGTGTTCGCGTCACACCCCCACACGGTTGGCCCGGCACGCCGCTCAAGCGGGAATGCGTGCGGTGTTGCATTTTCACTTACAAGTGGGACTGCAGTTGAGCAAACCGACTATCGGCAAACCCCCACCCCGCCCACCATGCGATGACTGAGAAAACAGGAGGGAGAAGAGATGGCTGTAGCACGGACTCCAAGAAAATTGGTGTCGGATGGGACTCGTGTGGGTGACGTGTGTCGTACTAGTAGACGTGAATGCTAATTATGGCCCATGCCACCCCACTATATCAAGGTACGTAGAACAAATTTCCTGCAGTCCGTGCTCAGCCCTCCTCTATCTCTCTTCTCAGCCAGCCAGCGGACGCGCAGAGCCCATCGTCTATTTGCTCACATGCATCCCCACATGTCAGTGAAAACGCAAGAGGACCCACTGAACCTGCACATCTTTCACCTCAATGTGCTGGTGATGAAAAACAAATCCAATAAAGATCTTCGGTGGCCGCTTTTGGAGTTACTTAAGAGTAGTAAGATTCTATTTACAGTTTAACCCAAGATGCACATCTCGCGGCTTCAACTACCACTCTATTTTCTTTCATGAGATGACCTGGATGCTGGATGTCCCACGTCTTGGCAAAAGGAGGAAGAACCCGACCAAATCTTCAGTTGTGCTCTCGGATTAGACTAGTTGTGCTAACTTAAAAAATTTATTGTGTACTCCCTCCATTCCAAAATACTTGACTTCCATTTGTCCAAAAATGGATGTACCTATATACTAAAACATGTCTAGATACATATATATATTTTGACAAATAGAAGGCATGTATTGTGCAACGGAGGGAGTAGAATGAATGCAAGTTTTTGTATTGGGAAGAAGAGTACATCCATATATTGATAGAGCGCAATTTAGTAGATGTTCTATCACTTTTAGCTAGCACAGAGGCTAGAGATGAGATTAGTGCACTTGTTGATACTCCTACTAGAATAGAGGCTAGACATGAGACTAGATGCGAGGAAGCAACGTCTACTTCTTTACACTCGACGAAGAAAGAAGCACGCAAGATCGAGCCTCCGCAGATCAACAATGAATGCATCGAGAAGGCACTAATCCAACTTACAGGAGTAATAAAATGTATTCTTGTGGTTCTTGTTTTCTTTGGTCTTTCTTTTCTAGTCAAAATTATCGTTGGAGTTCATGCAAAACGGAGGTCCGTTTGGGGTCGTGCGTTGGAGTTGGCCTTACAAGTGGGACCGCAGTTAAGGAACCGACTATTGGCAAACCCCCACCTCGCCCGTCACGCGATGGCTGAAGTTAGAGAAACGACGAGGTTGAAGAGATTGCTCTAGCACGGACTCCAAGAAATAATATGGTGTCAAATGGATGTCGTGGTGGTGGCGTGTGCCGTACTCCGGGACGTGAATGCTTGTTCTGGCCCATGCCACCCTACTACTCCTACTACTTACTCCTACTATATAGTACTAGTATCGAGGATTCGAGGTGCTGGTTATGTACAGCGAACACATTAACATATGGCTACAGTAAAAACACCCGCCCGACGCGCAAAGCATGTGAAGCTAGTACAAATAGTGTACTACTATTATTGATTGGCCTCATCCGATAACCTATTGCAATGCACGTACAATTATGTATTCGGAAAATATTTTTTTGCCTCATCGCACCACTCACTCAGAAGCGACTCGAAAGCAATTCATAAATTTAGTAAGTTTATCACAGGCATACCATTTTATTACATACAACAGGTCATCAACCCACATCGACAACGAGGATACATTATAAATACTAAAGTTTTCACCACACAACAAATAACAAGCAATGAAATGAACTTCAACTCAACCATTCCTCGGCGTTGGAAACGCTTGCTTTGAACCACAAGTGATTCTCTGGGACGGGCCATCGATTGTCGATCTGGAAACCAACGCAGGACTGATCATCTAGGCTGAAGCGGCCTACTATATCAGTACCAGGGTAGGGAACCACCCAAATGTCCGAGGTATAGACACAGTTGCTTCTCATAAATGGTACTAGTAACGTTGTGTCAACAGCAGTTGGATCGCCTTTCACCATCATCGGATAGTTTTGTCCAAGGAAGAGCGAGTTTTCTCCAAGACTATCAATTCTGTACCAGGGAGAAGGAGTTGGCGCTAGCACACTAGTATCCATCCCGAATACCATGCAACGGGTGTTGGAATAGGTCCGGAGAGTGCGACCATGGGAGACTACACCTGCTTCCTTAGCAGTAACATCATCAGTGGGCTGTATACACACAAGAAGAGGTGACCCATCGGAATTAGTTGCCAGGCGCCACAGAGTATATGGGCACTGCTCATCCTCATGCTCGTGATCATCACCATCGTCATCTCCCCGTTGGTTATAAAAAATTTCAAGTATAGGTGGTGGGATGTTCACAGGACCTTCGAAACACAAGAAGAAGGTTAATTAGTAAAGGGAAACTTGCTAACCCACATGCATGTGGATGAAACAATTATAATTACGGTGGAAGACAAACGTACCGAAACTACGAGGATCCCATGCAAAAACAGTGCCACGAATGGTGGCAGCAAACACAAGGCCCTCGTATTGAATTGCATCACAGTACTCACCCGTGTACAGAAACTGATTTTTGAGCAATATCCATCGAGTCAAACCACCAAGGATGGCAACAAGCTTGTCGAAGATAGCAACAACTTGATAGTTGTTGTAATTCCAGGAGCGGTTGGGAACTCGACAAATTGCTATCTTCCGTAGAAGACAGTCACCATGATCGTATTTGAACGTGCGTACAATATCGGTGTGCTCAACCTCTGGGCAGTCTGCTGAGATTTTGGAAATGGAACTCGTCACGAGTGTACACATTCACAAGTTCCCACTCGCAGTTGGACCCAATGTAAACAACCCAATCTCCATTTGCGCCCGCCCAAGACTTGCTCTCAAGCGATGGCATCTTAACATCATACATATCATTATCAAGCGGCATCAACTGGCACAGGGCGAGGCCTCCGTCGTGCCGGCGCCAGTCATCAGGGTCACGGCGAAGAAGATAGGGGAGATCAAACCGCTCCTTTACTCTTGGGTTCTTTGTAATGATGTTATTAGTTGAGTCGAGAATGGGCTTGAACGAACCTGCCATGCTAGCCGAGGTGATGACGTCACATCGACCAATGAGTTCCTCCACCATGTCATCTTTCAGATCGGGGCAAGAATAACGGGGTCGTTTCTGGCCTGTTCCCTCCATGGAGAAGACGATCGAACAATGGCAGAAGAAAGGGTGAAGGGATGAAGGAAAATGGAGGTGGGAGAGGAAGAGCGTGCGACAACAGTTCCAAATCGAGAGGAAAAGGCGAAGAGTCGGTGGTCGATTGCGAGTTTGCCATGGTTCACGAAGTGGCGCCCTGGCCTACACGTTCGTTCGGAAATACTCCTACTACTCGCCGTCGTCTCACTGATATGTTAGAATGGGACCACATGTCAACGAAACATGGTGTGTAATTTCTCGTGCAAAATGCGATCTGGCCGTGTTGGCCCGAGGTGCCGCATTAGTTATCGACCTTTATTTTTTAATGGCGTGCCGATCAGTTTTGAAGCACGACTAACTGGTACTGTACGCAGAGAAAATATAGACTACTCTACCACTACTCCACCTCCAGTACTAGTTGTATAAAAAAGATATATAGGCTGGAGCTTGAGCGCTTTCTTGCTAAGGGCTGCCCACTTGCTTCTCACACTACCACCCTCTCTCCAGATCTAAAAAAGACGGCCCCTCTCTCCCTCCTCACCGGTGGCCACAGATCCACCGGGGAAGAAAAGGACATGCATCGTTGATGCACTCGTCGTCGGCGAGCGAGGTCACACACTAACGACAAGGCCGTCCTCTCAGACCTAGCGCCCGCGTGGGATGGCCTCCGTCCCCAAGCTCCCTGCCGTAATGTGTGCGGAGGACGACGACCACGAGCGAAGCCACTTCCCACCGACCCTCAGCTATGCTACCTCTTTTCGAACCCTAACCTTGTTCTATTGCCCCATATGCCACGTCGTTGCATGTGGATCTTTTTCCACTCCACCATCTTCCCAATTTGCTATCCTCTGCTCTGCTGGCCATGCAGACGAAAACCATAATTTGACTATTAAAGGAAACCCTACTTCATGTAGACTAATCCATGTCTGGGTTGAATAAGGAAAGGAAGGGAGACTGTACTGTCCAAGAGAGTAGGCATCGAACCCGCATCTAGGTTGAAAAGGGGAAAATCAATAGCTAAGGAACGAGTCTTGTGTCTCTTGGTTGAAGAAGGGTAGAAAGGCATGACAACGCAATAGAGAATGACCAGGTCGATCGGTTTGTTGTCCTCGCATAGGAAAAAGGTGGCTAAAGAGAACAAAAATGGGACGTAATCCACATATGCTGCCTGGATATTTGTTGCTCTGGGCAACCATACCTCCCTCACCACTCTGCGTCCGTGGAGGTACATCGTACTGGTGCGCCCACTGTCCGAATGGGCCTCCCATGCTCTTATTGTCATTTTTTTTGCTGTTAGTATAACGCCAGCAGTCAAGTCAAGCAATGCTACTGCTAAAGTGATGCCACATTTAACTAATGCCGCTCTCAGTCTAATGGCACCGATAAATTTAAGCAATGCCATTTAATGTCACTGGATTATTTTAGGGTTAGCTGTTGATTGTGGATGTATTAAAGATTTTTCAGCTAAGGCATTCTAATGCTGTTGCACAACCAGTATACCAACGATGAAACTTGTTACTACCTTCAGATTTTTGCACTGTTAATGCTTATAGATTACATACCTCACTTTCATGAGATAAGTTATTTTTTTTGTACAGTGTCACCAAAATGCCAAGGCACTGATGTCATTTTATTTTGGTTAAACTGCACAGACATTATGAAGACACGAGGAAAGGTCAAGAGTGGGCACCTCCTCCTCCGGCTATTCTCTTGATTCGTTCGATCAAGTTTTTATGTTTGATCGATTATCAAGATTGGGATAGCAATTTTTAAGGTCCCCCCGAGTTCAAAATGATATTTACCTTGGAGGTACATGGTTTGCAATTCTTTTATACTGTCATTAGTTAATAATGCTAGTTACTGTCGGTGTCAGAACCGGTGGATCTCGAGTAGGGGGTCCCGAACTGTGCGTCTAAGGCGGATGGTAATAGGAGGCAGGGGACACGATGTTTTACCCAGGTTCGGGCCCTCTTGATGGAGGTAAAACCCTACGTCCTGCTTGATTATTCTTGAAAATATGAGTAGTACAAGAGTTGATCTACCACGAGATCGGAGAGGCTAAACCCTAGAAGCTAGCCTAGGGTATGATTGTTTGTTGTCCTACGGACTAAAACCCTCCGGTTTATATAGACACCGGAGAGGGCTAGGGTTACACAAGGTCGGTTACAAAGGAGGAGATATACATATCCGTATTGCCTAGCTTGCCTTCCACGCCAAGTAGAGTCCCATCCGGACACGGGACGAAGTCTTCAATCTTGTATCTTCATAGTCCAACAGTCCGGCCAAAGGATATAACCCGGCTGTCCGGATACCCCCTAATCCAGGACTCCCTCAGTAGCCCCCGAACCAGGCTTCAATGACGATGAGTCCGGCGCGCAGTGTTGTCTTCGGCATTGCAAGGCAGGTTCTTCTCCAAATTTCGAACGTTTGTTAAGCAGTGTCCCGTCCCATAAATGTTGGACCTCTTGGCTTCTGCGCCCAATAAGGGCTATCTCCCACACGTCGAATGAATACGAGGCGCCAGGGCATTTTTACATTCGCCCCCCTAGCCAGATAAATAAATTGTCTATTAAAGGGATGGGGATTCTTAGATCCAATCCATACCATCCTCCCCCAGCGAGAATCCATCAGAGCGCACTTCGGAAAGATCCACTCCAGCATGGCCGACCTCCGCAGCTCCTCCTCCCGCCCCCGTAGCCCTAAGCCCGGTGATTGGGAGAGGTTTTCAGTCCCACACAGTCGATTAGTCGAACTGCAGACTAAGGGATTTCTCCCTCCAGCGTATATGGTGCACGTCCGAGCCGGGCTCGCTACCTACAATGGCGGGGAGCAAGCGGAGAGCTTCCCCAGCCCCTCTACGGGGGAGCGGGTATGCATTTTTCCTTATTTATTAAGGGGTCTCGGATTTCCAATTCATCCATTCCTCCGCGGGCTCCTGGAGTTTTACGGCCTCCAACTGCATAATTTCACCCATGCTTCCATTTTACACATCGCCGACTATGTTGCCCTCTGCGAGTTATTCCTGGGATGCGAGGCTCTTTTCAAGCTGTGGAAAAGGTTATTTTGCCTCGTCCCTCGCACACAGAAGGGGTCACTTTATCAAGTGAGCGGAGCCGAAATATGGCGCGTCGCCGAAACCGGATACCTGTCCGGTACTCTGAAGAATACGTCCGGAGACTGGCCTTCGGAATGGTTTTATATGGAGGACATCCCCCTTCCGGACCCTGTTCGGTGGGGTCTTCCTAAGTTCAGCAATGCTTCTCTAAAGAAACGCTGAAGTTGGCGCCCACGGAGCCCCCAGGAGGAAGAAAACGGAGAAGTCCTTTACCTGATGAACCGGATTAAAGCGCTGGCTTAATCAGGATTAACAGTAATCGAGGTTATGTCAATATGCATAATGCGGGGAGTGCAACCACTTCAATATCGAGGGCACCCCCTGTGGTGTTTTAACGGGGAAGATGACGCCACCCGTTGCGGGCGTAAGGGTCCGGACAACGCTGCCGCTTTAGCAAAAATTCTGTCCGAATTGTTCAAGGGAGAGGAAGAGGATTTCATCCGCATCAAGCCACGGGACATAGAGGACCCTGTTCAAGGCAGGGGAGAGGAAGAAAAATTCTGTCCGACTGTCCGAATTGTTCAAGGGAGAGGAAGAGGATTCTCCATGTACAACCCTCCAAGCTGGGTGAGTTATATCTCCTTACTCCCATTCTTCCCGCGTTCTTTGTCGTAGGTATTCACCTTGCCATTGTGCGGCAGGAACTGCAAAAAGCCATAAGGGAGGTCAACAGCCCATCCCCACAACTAGAGGACCCTGACCGGACCTTCGGTGCCGGACTCAAAGAAGATCCGGACATATTCGTGGAGCTGATAGACCAGCAGTTCTATCAATTAAGCTGTGATGACACCATAGTGGCCATTACGGCCGACTATCCCGGACTGCTTCCCGCGTCGCACGTAAGAAACACCAAAAATCCCAACTCCAAAAACTAGGATCCCCTTTTAGACACTTCACCTACCATATACATATGGTGTTTTACAGGGAAGGCCTTTGGGACGCCGTGCTGAACCTGCAGCAACTCGCCAACAAGAGGCACCGAGGCCGGGCAGGCCAAAAAGGAAGGCGGTCAGGACGGAGACGCCGGCACAGAGGTATGACAAAAACCCTGCTCCGTGGTTGTCGTCTTTCTCAAAATGTAATGATGCCCATGTTTCTTTAACAGAAAAAACACTCGCCGGAATATGTCCGGTGAGGCTGCCGATCATGCTTCCATCAGTCGGGCTCCAGGGCCGGACATAGAGGCGGAAGCCGACATGGGGAGGACGCCGGATACTCCTCCTACAGAGGATGCGGATAGACTATCCGCTACAAATTCAGAAGTGGAGAGCGCCATGAATCATAGGCGTCGCCCGAGCCGTACTCCGCGACGCTTGCTTCTCCCAGAGGCATTTGATGCCTTCAATTCTGGAGACGCGTACCTCCGTGCTGCTCAAAGTGGTCTGGCCAGAGCCATGGACCAGTATGTAAGGGATGTACGGGTAAGAAAATCTGACGATTATATGTATCAGTAGCCCCTGAGACTTGAAACAGTTAGCAGAAATGATTTAAGGATCATCTATTGTGCATGTTCTTACAGAGAAGAATACTCGTCTGTCACAGGAGTTGGAGGAATGTAAGACCCAACTTCAGGCCGCCGTTGCCGCATTGAAGGAACCTAAAAAGTCCCCAGCTGGTAACATTTGTTTCAAAGAATGATAGGTACCATATAGCATGCGGCGTGGCTGCAGATCTAACAGTAGATATTGCAGATGAATCCGGAGAGAATCCAGAGGAACAGCATGCCGTACGACAGCTAAAGGCTGGCGAACGCGTGCTGACTGAGGTCAGGCGGGAGAAAAACAATCTCCAAGACGCCAGTACCAAGCTGAGCGTGGAACTGAAAGATGTTTGAGCCCAGCTTGCGGACTCCGAGAAGGAGAATAAGTGGCTTCGGCGCGGCATTTTCAGTAAGTGCTTGAACGAACCCTTAAAAAAAGGGGTCGGCGGAGAAGCCGGCTAACAGAGTTATGTCTGCAGGTATGCTGACGGGTCGTCCCGCGGAGGAGATGCCCGGGTCTGCGGGTGATCTTCTATCCGAGCTCTCACAACCGCACGAACAAGTTTGGCAGGTGATGCAAGGTATTGCCCAGGCCTTGTGGCCGTCCGTCTCCCTGCTAGAAGGCATTGGAGAGCTTGCGGAGAAGCTCAAGGGAGCACGGCGGCGCTTCCGATTATGGAAGATATCTGCCTGCCGTCAAGGAGCCAGGGAAGCCTGGGCCATGTTGAAGACGCGGTATACCAAGGCTGGCCCAAATCACATGGCCGAGGTCGGACCTGCGGGGCCCGATGGGAAAGAGATCCCCATTAGCTTAGTCTATGGGCAAGTAGAATTAGCCGCAAAGTATTCCCAACAGGATTATAGGCTAGACTGCCTGTTGGATGGTATAGAAGAGGAATTCAGTCAGTCTGCATGACTATGTAATTAAAGTGACATGTATAATGCCTTCTAGCAGGATTGTAAATCATTTGTCATGGCGGACCTTTTCGCTTCAACCTCAGGACCCGGTAGTCTGGAGTGTGTCCGAATACCTGCTCAGTTATATAAAAACCGGGGTATGCATGGAGACCAGGCGTAGGGGTCATTAGTGCTTGAACAGACAAGTGCCCAACTAGTTATGTTATATTACATGGGTAGTAAGAAACATCTTCCAGGGAGAATAGTTCCGTTAAGGGTTCCTTTCCCTGGGTACGCATGCCCTAAAGTGCATGTCCGGACTGCGAGGGGAAATGCGGGCAAAAAACATCTAGGGGAACATATGGAAAATAAATAAAAATCATCTTTTGTTCATCGACCCGGCAGTAACAATCGCAGAGGTGCTCCCCTTATGCCCTAGCCGAATTAACGGGAACGTAGGGCATAAATACAAGAGCCAGGAAACCCAGCTTGGCCAAAACTTAAGTCATATCGATGCATATAATAGCGAAGAAAAGGTACATGTGGAAGAATAACACATGTGCTGGGCATGAAGCCCAGATAGATAATTAACCTTCTGTGTAAGAAGCCCCCAGGTATAATGAGCGCGGTTAGCGCATCTATAATGTGCAAGCGAGGCACAAGTTGGCCCTTGAAGGCCTAGAGAAAGAATAAAAGAAAGAAAGAGAAAAAGGACAGATAATGTATATGCAAAAAATGGATAGAGGAAGGAGACAAACATAGAGTCCGGCGCTAGGCGTAGAATCTTCGGAGCCTGGCTGGGTTCCATGGGTTCGGCTCAAGTCGATTATTCGATGCATCCCGCAGACGGTACGCTCCACCGGTCAGAACTTGGTCAATAATGAAGGGACCTTCCCATTTGGGCTCGAGCTTGGACTTTTTCTTCTCCGGCAGGCGTAGAACTAACTCGCCAACGTTATAAGTTTTGGCCCGTACTTCTCTGCTTTGGTATCTGCGAGCCTGTTGCTGATAAAATGCGGAACGAGCTTTTGCCACGTCGCGCTCCTCCTCTAGGGTGTCCAGACTGTCCTGCCGATCGAGCTCGGCTTCTCTTTATTCATACATGCGCACTCGAGGTGAGTCATGAATTATGTCGCAGGGCAGAACTGCCTCTGCACCGTACACCATAAAGAAGGGTGTATATCCGGTAGTACGGTTCGGAGTGGTCCGCAGCCCCCAGAGTACGGAGTCGAGCTCCTCTACCCAGTGCATGTTAGACTCCTTTAAGGACCGCACTAATATGGGTTTAATGCCGCTCATGATAAGACCATTTGCTCGCTCAACTTGGCCGTTGGTTTGTGGGTGATAGACGGAAGCATAGTCGAGCTTGATGCCCATGTTGCTGCACTAGAGTTTTACCTCATCGGCCGTGAAGTTCATGCCGTTGTCAGTGATGATGCTGTGGGGGACGCCATAATAGTGTACGACCTCGGATATGAAGTCTATCACCGGTCTGGATTCGGCTGTTTTAACAGGTTTGGCTTCTATCCATTTGGTGAATTTATCCACCATGACCAGTAAGTATTTTTTCTTATGGGTTCCCCCTTTAAGGGGTCCAACCATGTCAAGCCCCCAGACCGCGAAGGGCCAGGTAATGGGGATTGTTTGGAGGGCAGTGGGTGGCATGTGGCTTTGGTTTGCAAAAAGATGGCAACCGGCGCAACGTTGGACCAAGTCCTGTGCGTCTGCCCTTCCGTCGGCCAATAAAACCCTGTACGAAAGGCCTTGCTTACAAGGGCCTAGGCTGCGGCATGATGGCCGCCAAGTCCGGCATGAATTTCTTCCAAAAGCTTCCGCCCTTCCTCTTCGGAGATGCACCTTTGAAGGACTCCGGTAGTGCTTTTTTTATACAGCTCTCCCTCACGGACCCTGTAGGCTTTAGATCGCCGCACTATGCAGCGTGCCTCATTTTGGTCCGCGGGAAGTTCCTGCCTAGTTAGGTAGGCCAAGAATGGTTCTGTCCACGGGGCAATGATGGCCATTATGACGTGGGCTGAAGGTGTTATTTCGGTGGCAGAGCCTCCGATTATGTCAATGTGTTTGGTACCGGGAATTTTGGCCGGGTCCGGACTGTTGTTACCGGTGTCCCCTTCCCATACAACGGATGGCTTAAACAACCTCTCCAAAAAGATGTTGAGGGGACCGCATCGCGTTTTGCACCGATGCGGGCAAGGATATCCGCCGCCTGATTGTTTTCCCGAGCCACATGGTGAAATTCGAGCCCCTCGAACCGAGCTGACATCTTTAGGACGGCGTTTCGATAGGCCGCCATCTTCGGATCTTTGGCATCGAAGTCTCCATTTATTTGGGATATTTCGAGGTTCGAATCCCCACGCACCTCTAGGCGTTGAATGCCCACGGAAACTGCCATCCGAAGACCATGTAACAGGGCTTTGTATTCGGCTGCGTTGTTGGAGTCTGTATACAGTATCTGCAGTACATATTGCACTGTATCTCCAGTTGGGGACGTCAGGACGACGCCAGCCCCCAGACCAGCCAGCATTTTGGAGCCGTCGAAGTGCATGATCCAATTGGAGTATGCGCCGTACTCTTTAGGGAGTTCGGCTTCTGTCCATTCGGTGACAAAGTCAGCCAATACTTGCGATTTAATGGCTCGCCGAGGTTTGTATGTTATGTCAAACGGGAGGAGCTCAATGGCCCATTTGGCAATCCGGCCCGTGGCGTCGCGGTTGTTTATAATATCATTAAGTGGCACTTCCGAGGCTACTGTAATCGAGCACTCTTGAAAGTAGTGTCGCAGCTTCCGGGATGCCATGAATACCGCATAGGGTATCTTTTGATAATGTGGGTACCGTGATTTGCATGGAGTGAGGACAGTGGATACATAATATACCGGCTTTTGAAGAGGGAATTTATGTCCGTCCTCTTCTCGTTCGACGACGAGCGCTGCGCTTACAACCTGATGAGTTGCCGCAATGTACAACAACATTGGTTCGCCGATGTTTGGCGTGGCCAGGATTGGGTTGGTTGCCAATATGGCCTTTATTTCTTCCAATCCGGCTGTGGCAGTGTCTGTCCACTCGAAGTGTTCGGTGTGCCAAAGGAGGCGATAAAGGGGTAGTGCCTTTTCTCCTAAGCGGGAGATAAAGCGGCTTAGAGCCGCCACACATCCAGTTAATTTCTATATTTGTTTGAGGTCTGTTGGGGTAGCCAATTGTGACAAAGCTCGGATTTTGGCCAGATTAGCTTCAATTCCTCTACTGGAGACAATGAAACCCAGGAGCTTTCTGGCTGGTACGCCAAAAACGCATTTTTCCGGATTGAGCTTGATGTCGTATGTTCGGAGGTTGTCGAATGTGAGCCTCAAGTCGTCTATTAGAGAGTCGACGTGTTTGGTTTTGACGACCACATCATCTACATATGCCTCTACTGTTTTGCCGATCTGTTTCTCCAGACATGTCTGAATCATGCCCTGATATGTTGCACCGGCGTTTTTGAGCCCAAAAGGCATTGTGTTGAAACAGAAGGGGCCGTATGGTGTTATAAATGCCGTTGCGGCTTGATCGGACTCCGCCATCTTGATTTGGTGGTAGCCGGAGTATGCGTCGAGGAAACACAATGACTCGTGTCCTGCGGTAGCATCGATAATTTGATCGATGCGTGGGAGGGGGAAGGGATCCTTTGGGCAAGCCTTGTTGAGGTCCTTGAATTCAACACATAGGCACGAGGATTTGTCCTTCTTTGGTACCATCGCCAGGTTTGCTAGCTAGTCCGGGTGTTCTATTTCTCTAATGAATCCGGCCTCCAATAACTTGGCTAGTTCCTCTCCCATGGCCTGTCTCTTAGGTTCAGAGAAACACCGAAGAGCCTACTTGATTGGCTTGAATCCCTTTAGGATATTGAGGCTGTGCTCGGCCAGCCTGCGTGGGATTCCTGGCATGTTTGAGGGGTGCCAGGCGAATATGTCCCAATTCTCGCGTAGGAACTCTCATAGTGCGGCGTCCACGGCGGGGTTTAACTGTGCCCCGATGGTGGCTGTTTTTTAGGGTTCGTTGGGTGGACTTGGAATTTGACTATTTCATCCGCTGGTTTAAAAGTGGTGGACTTGGATCTCTTGTCAAGTATTACGTCGTCCTTGTCCACCGTGGAGCGTAGCGCAGTTAATTCCTCGGCTGAAAGAGCTTCGGATAATGCCTCGAGGGCCAATGCGGCTATTTTGTTTTCGGCGCGGAGTGCTATGTCCGGATCACTAGCGAGAGTGATGATTCCATTGGGCCCGGGCATTTTGAGCTTCATGTACCCATAATGGGGTATGGCTTGGAAGATCGTGAACGCCTCCTGTCCTAAAAGGGCATGGTATCCACTACTAAACGGGGCCACTTGGAATGTAATTTCTTCGGACCCATAGTTCTCTGGCATGCCGAATACCACATCTAGTGTGATTTTCCCAGCACAGCGTGCTTCCCGACTGGGGATGATTCCTTTGAAGGTTGTGCTGCTTTGCTCAATGCGGTTCCAGTCTATTTCCATTTTTTGAAGAGTTTCCTCATAGATGATGTTTAATCCACTGCCGCCGTCCATGAGTACTTTGGTGAGTCGAAAGCCGTCCACAATTGGACTGAGGACCAGTGCAGCTGGTGCTCGGGAAGTTTGGAATTTAGGTTCGTCACTGGCATTGAAGGTAATAACCGTGTCACTCCATGGATTCATTGCTGCTACGTGGCAGATTTCGGCGAGGCTGCAGAGTGTTCACTTGCGCCTATTATTTGATGCGAAGGTTTCAAAAACTGTTAATACCGTATTGTTATCCACGGGATGGTGCTCTGTGGCATTTGGGATAAGAAGATCCTCACCACTTTTGGCCACCTGCCGCAGTATCCAACATGCTCTAAGGCTGTGTGTTGGTATGGTATCCGCTGTACTATGAATTTTGCAGGGTCCGTTAAGCCATCCCTCCAATACGGTTCCATGCCCTGTAGAGGGTTTTTGTTTCTTTGTAACTAACTCGGGTGTCTTATGATAGTGCACCCTTTTACTTCGGACTAGGTGTATATTCTGAGCCGGATTATCCCAAAATTTCGTTTCGGTTTTCCAGGTGCTTTCCATCGCACAGTACTTTCGTACTATGGACGCCAAGTAAGCGAAGCGTGATATGTCACGGTGACTTAAGGCATTAAGTATTCCCTTGTCCGTGCAATTATTGCAGAAAAATGAGACTGCATCTTCCTCGCGACAGTCCTTAAACTTGTTCATCACAAGGAGGAATCTAGCCCAATAATGATGTACTGTTTCATGGGGCTCTTGCCTGATGTGGGAAGGATCATTATGTCTGGGTGGGTGGGTGGATTTGAGTCCGAACCCCGATCTGAGACCCAGGGGCCGAGGAGTTTCCAGTCTTGGAAGTTCGGGTTCTGGAGTGTTGCCCGATAAGTCTGGCCCACTGCCTCATTCTAGTTTCAGGGCTTGGGAGATGTCCTCCCATAAGCGGGTATCCGGCTCGGAGAGCTCGGGAATCCGGACATAGTTAGTCCTCAAAATAGAGGAAGAATCGCCGCATTGTTCCTCCACTACCGCAATATGGTGGGTGACCGGTGGAGAGTTAATCTCCCTTTGATCGGGTTTAAGCCCAATCCGATCATAGTCTGTAGCGACTCCCAAGGCGGCGATACGATCCAAGAGCTCGTTTAGGGAAGAGAGATCCATTGGATCCATCTGCTCGGCGAAATCCGAGCCGACATGGAGGCTGTTTTTGATGACCCGAGAGGTCATCATCGGTGCAACGGCCGAACGGGCGGTCATGATGAAACTGCCAAGTCGGAGAGTTTGGCCGACAGCCAGGGCTCCCCCGGCGGTAATGTCGTTTTTAACAAAGAGATTAGGCATCCTTCCTTACGGCGACGACACAGTGGAACTCTCAATGAAAGCACCAATGTCGGTGTTAGAACCGGCGGATCTCGGGTAGGGGGTCCCGAACAGTGCGTCTAAGGCGGATGGTAACAGGAGGCAGGGGACACGATGTTTTACCCAGGTTCGGGCCCTCTTGATGGAGGTAAAACCCTACGTCCTGCTTGATTATTCTTGATAATATGAGTAGTACAAGAGTTGATCTACCACGAGATCGGAGAGGCTAAACCCTAGAAGCTAGCCTATGGTATGATTGTATGTTGTCCTACGGACTAAAACCCTCCGGTTTATATAGACACCGGAGGGGGCTAGGGTTACACAAGGTCGGTTACAAAGGAGGAGATATACATATCCGTATTGCCTAGCTTGCCTTCCACGCCAAGTAGAGTCCCATCCGGACACGGGATGAAGTCTTCAATCTTGTATCTTCATAGTCCAACAGTCCAGCCAAAGGATATAATCCGGCTGTCCGGATACCCCCTAATCCAGGACTCCCTCAGTTACCTTCAGACTTTTTTATTTGGTTTAATGCTCATGCAGAAATAGTATACCAATGCTGAAACTTGTTACCTTTACATTTTGTATTGTTAATTCTTATAGAAACCTTCCAGTGCTAGAGTTTATTGAAATCTATTCAGTAAAACCATTGTATTGTACCCTGTAATAAACTAACTACTGTACTGTTGCACTAGCTACTGGATTAGTGTATATTTGTAGTATTCGAATGGTGTTGCATTAGCGTATGGACATAAATAAAGTGTGGAAAGCTTTCCCAGATATGTGCTCAAGAAAACTACTACCTGTTTTTCTAAATACTAGACGTTTGGGTACTTTAAATTGAACCGCGAAAACGTCTTATATTAAGGAACAAAGGGTGTAGAGTTCACTCAAATTATCCTGGTAAAGCTAGTCACAACTTTGTTAAAATTAATGTTCATTATGTTATCGGAGGAGGTCTGTATGTTTGTCTCTAATGCCTGTCGACTACATACCCAACATCATGATGTAATGTTAGGTCATTTCCTTTTGTACAGTGTCACTGAATTGTCAAGGCGGTGATGGCATTTTATTTTAGTAAAACTGCACAAAATTTGCTTAAAAGAAGAGGAAAGGTCAGGAATGGCTCAATTTTTCAGAAAAAACTATGTATGCCTTCCTGACATCAGCCGCTGTTGCTTTATTTATTCCTTCAAACAGGTGGTTAGAAACAGTCTTGCTACCTTTTCCCATTAAGAAATTAGAATGCTTATATTTGTGAGTCTATGCTTCAACTAGTGCCACTTTTTGAGTAATCACACTTTCAATATCTATGCAAACAGGGATGCTCGATTTTAGTGGAACCACACAAAAAGTCCAACTGGTTCAACATTAGGAGCATGTTTTTTTCCAAACCTTTATATCCAATTGGTGGCACTATGAGCTCTTCATTACGAAGGTACATGGTTTTCTACTATCTTGCTACTCGTTTTGTACTGTCAATAGATAGTAATACTAGTGGTTTGCATGTGAATTTATTGGCAGGGTGGACCTACATTGGAGGTGCAGGACAGGATTCAATGGTTGGATGCTCAATTTCGGTTGTATCAATTTCACCTCTTCCATCACTGCAAACATGGATATCCTTGGTCTGATGAAGAATAGGCACTATATTTCTGCTCTGAACCAGCAAATCAATTCAGTATGAAATTGTCCAGGGCAAAACATAACTGTATCAAATTGTCCAGGGCAGAACATGACAGGTGCTAAGCGGAAGAGACATGTTTAAACCGAAAATACAAGGTGTGGTATATGTTTACTAGCTGCTTGATATTTGTGCAGACAGAGATGTCTACCCGTTGCTATTTGGCAAACAAACAAAGTGTCCGCAATTTTGGTTGAACTGCACAAGAGAATAGAATAGTCACTGCATGTAGTGCCATTTGAAAATAGACACAAAAAGATTGGATAGTCACTTCATGGACTACAGAAAATTAATACTGTACTATTTATTGGCCAACACTAGGTGCTTCATTGCTTTGGTCTGATTATACAATGGGCATCATTTTGCCTAAGTTAAAGTTTGTATTCCAAAAATAGTCTCGCGGTGTGATCGAGAGAAGACCAAATCATATTGCAGTGGATGTTCCTCCATCATGTGTGGTTCATTCTCATGGTTCCAGCTGTTGGTGAAACCACTTACGTTTGCAAGAGGAATTGTAGACTTCACAAACAAATTTGTCTTTCAGTCTGTACTAAATGTTGGCCAACAGAAGCATCCATGTTAGTAGGAAGGACAGATGTTTTTTTTCTAGATCTTTGCTTTTGGAGCTACATATTTGTATATGATCTGTGAATCATTGAGATGCATTAACATGTTGATCTTATGTATGGGAATCGTACTAGTTAGTTTTAGTTGCAACGCAAGATCCAAAGTGACTGATCTTTGCTTTTGGAGCTACATATTAGTATATGATCTGTGAATCATTGAGATGCATTAACAATTACTTATTTTTGTTCACTCAGTGTTTACAAGTTACTGATAGATCACTAGCTAGCCTACAAATGCGCTCCTGACAGTTTTATTTGCGACGCAAGATGCGAAGTGGCAGTTTTTTGAATAAAAATGCCTACCTCTGAAGAAACTGACAAGCTACACTATCAATCCTAAACTGATAAAAATGCCTACCTCTGAAGAAACTGACAAGCTACACTATCGATCCTACATGGATAAATAGCGGATCACGCACGTACTACCTCCTTTCCGGTTCACAGGGCTCAATTCAAGAAATGACCTACTCGATCCTACACGAATAAATAGTGGATCACACACATACTAGTACCTCCTTTCCGGTTTGTAGGGCTTAATTCAAACCTCTCACCAACCAAGGTACTCACTCCGTCCGGGTTTATTAGTCCTGTGAGCAAAGCAACAAGACCAAGGCATGGCAATAATTAACGGCATGCAGAAGTTTAAGCCTAATTAATTCCAGCGATTTAAGTGGCTACATGCGTGCCCTCGGCTGCGACTCATTGCATGCTGCTTCGCGTACTGCCTGCGAGCGATTCCGAGTGCCTGCATGCAGCCGACCGTAATTAAGGCAGCTAACTGATGTGAAAAAAGATACGCTTTAATTGTTGCGGGCTTTTTAAATCCATGGAATCATTATTGAAAAGGAGGGAGATGATTCGAGTGCACTCGTTTGACCGCCATGCCGGCGTGCGACCCAGACAGGATGGGACGACACAGTCATAATTTCAGTTTCTCTAGTTTTCCACGGCAAGCTGGCGCGCTAAGCCATTATGCATTGAATTCCGATGATCGTCGCGCTACCTTCCGCCTATAAGTAATGTTTCTTGGCCTTCTCCGGTGCCACCGTGACCCAACTCAACATATCCTCATAAGCCCCCACCGGCCCGACATCGCTCGCCACGTCCGCCATGCCCCCGCCCGTCCGCGGTAGGCGACGCCGGAGGCGGTCACCGTCGGAACTAGTGTTCAGATTTTCGTTGGAAGGCAGACAGAGGGAGGAGGCATTCTATCTGTCTTTAGATGGCAATGCGGAGATCGAGGAGTTGTTGGAGCATGACCGCATGGCAGCAGAGGAGGAGTTGTTAGAGCGCTACCGCCTGGCAGAGGAGCAGCGTATCGCCGATTTGCGCTGCCAGCGGGACATGGAGCAGCAGCGCATCGAGGCTCTGAGTCGCGAGCAGAGCGCCCACAACTAGGCCGACTACGTGGAGGCCGGCGCCCGGCAAATAGCCCTGGAGGCTGTCGGGCACGCACGCGTTCACGACACCGATTTTTACTACCAGCTCGTCAAGTGGGTTTCCCGCTTGGAAGCCGAAGCTTCGGTGGACCACGCCGGCATGGAAAGGGCCAACGCGCGCGAGCAACACGCCCTATCGCACCTCTTGCAAGTCCGATGTGAGGCGCACGACGCCGGTGCCGGCTTTTAGCGTGTACCACAGATGGCGGTCGGCATCGTCTAGTTAGCTAAGAGTAAGTAAGTACTTGTACACTACTAGAGTATTAGTGGGAGTAGATAGTTAACTTGGCTATGATGGTTGTCAACATGGAAGTTCAGTACTCTATATGTGGATCATACCTGTTACTTTGCTCTGAATGTTGAACTTTACGTTTGAACGTATGGAATGGGCTGTTATTTTTTTAAATGGGTTGTATTTGTCCTCCACGGGTTTAGAGGCTGATTTGTGGGCCTAGCAAGTTGACGCGTACACAATCAGGAGATGATTATACATGGAGAGGATGACAACAGGGACCCACCAAGGTCATGGCAGTACGCAAGCAAGTGCCTCCTTATTTCAAGCCAATAAAAAATGGCTCCTCCTAGTGGATTTTCGACATCTGGGTCCCATGCCATCGTCAACGTAGTCAATAAATGAGAGAATTGCACAACGAGCGGCTGAAACCAGGGACCTAGCAATTCGCCAAGTTATTTTTGTTTTGGGTTAATTTGATAAATGCCACTCCAAATCTGGTGTATCCAAGAAATGCCACTACAATTTCCAAACTTTGAAAAATGCTATTTCATGCCATTTCTAGTGGCATTTTTTGAAGTCTGGAGTGGCGTTTTTCAAAGCTTGCAAATTGCAGTGGCGTTTTTCAAAGTTTGGAAATTGCAGTGGCATATTTATGAATCGCCATAATTGGAGTGGCATTTATCTAATTTGTTTTTGAGACGGAAGCAGGGTGTCAACTGGGCTATGCGAGACACTCTGGCCTGTCTAGACAGCCTTTTCTTTTATGTTTACCACAGACCAGCCCAATAGTTTTTTCCTTTCTGAAAATGGCTAGCCCAGTTTTTTTGTGATTTGTCAAGTCGCTTTATTAGGCCTGTTGGGCTGCAAATATTTCAAGACAAGGAGAGCTTCATTCGGCTGGCCGAGAAAATGGCCTATCAGTAATGAGAAATGGGCTGTACATTTTTAAAACACATCAAACCGGCAATTAGTTTCAAATATCTTTTTTTCATTTCGAGATTTTAAATTGCATTGATTTTTATGCTTGGACAATTTATTGGATTTTATATTGATATACATTTATTTTCAAAATCAGTCTGAATGTGACTCGAAATTTCGGGATTAAAAACAGTTCAGACCGCACCGACATATGCAAAATTTCGTATAATTTTTTAACCGTGGCCACAATATGGGCTGTTATGCTAACAAAAAGAATATGGGCTCCAAAAAACCCGTAAGAATTAGCAAATGGGCTGTAAATTATTTGAAATAATGGCAAATGGGTTGTATGTTGTTTTCCACAGATTTGAGGCTTTCCACAGATGGCCTGTATACTGTTGGATGTCCATCCAACGGCCGTCGTGCTTCTTCAATCATTGCTCTTCCTGCTCCAGCCGCTCAAACAAGCGCCGGCGGGACTGCCTGCTCCCTCCTCCCCGCGGCCGGCTGTGCTGCCGCGTAGGCCTCACCACCCCACCATACTCCCATCGCTGGCCTAGCCATCCCTCTACTCACCCACACCTGCTGTTATTCTCCGGCGACGGCAGACGAACCAGTAAACCCTCGTACAGTCGTACTTCCCTCCGCGTGGGAAACAAAAACAACTGCCGAGTCTTCCCTGCCTCGTGTCGTTCCCTTCCTAGGTCTCGCCGTCGTCCACTGCCCCGGTGCTCTCGGCGTGGCATGGTCAACGACCGACATGCATCTGAAGTGGAATGTACGTGGAGAGGCTGACAGCTGGGTCGACGGCCGCACTCAAGGAAATGCCTCCTTATTACGCGCAAAATAATGATTCCTCCACCTGACATCTGGGACCCACTGAAAGGGCCTCTGTATTTCGCGAAAAAAACGTTACCGCCGCTAACAGCTCTGACCCACCAGCTATATCTTCGCACGCAAGGAAGTGCCTCCTTATTATGCACAAAAAAATGAATACTCCCCCTACTAGCTGGGACCCAGTATAGTGGGCCTACTAAGTTGACGAGGACGAAGGGCTTTTTCAACTTAGTCAATATGCACGATTCTAGCTCGACTGACCGTACGATGTCCATCCAACGGCCGTAGTGCTTCTTTAACCTCTGGTGTTCTTGCTCCAGCCGCCCAAAGCAGCGCCGGTCGTGCCGCCTGATCCCGCCTCCAGTGGCCGGCTGTGCTGCCGCGGAGGCCTCACCGCCCCCATACTACTCCCACCGCTGGCCAGGCCATCCCTCCACTCCACTCACCCACACCCCCTGTTATTCTGCGGCGACGGCAGCGCAGCCGAACCAGTGAACCCTCGTACTCCTCTCCGCGTGGGCATCCACTACCGCGTCTTCCCCTGCTCCACGGCGCCCCCTTCCTAGGCCTCGCCGTCGTCCACCGCCGTGGTGCTCTCGGCGCGGCGTGGTCAATGTGGTCAACGACCGAATTCCATCGGAAGAATACTGTACATGGAGAGGCTGATAGCTGGGTCCACGACAGCCGCAAGGAAGTGCCTCCTCATTACGCGAAAAATAATTATTCCTCCACCTGACAGCAGGGACCCACCGGACGCCCACTAGTATTTCGTGAAAAAACGTTTGCCCCTGACTGCTGGGACCCACCCAACGGGCCACCGTATTTCGCAAAAAAAATGTTCCCCCTGCTGTCAGCTCGGACCCACCGGAAGTTCCTCCTTATTACGCACAAAAAATGAATACCCCCTGCTAGCTGGGACCCACCTTGGTGGGAGGCTGACTTGTGGGCCTACTAAGTTGACGGGGACGGAGGGCTTTGTCAACTTAGTCAATATAAACGATTCTAGCTCCAGTGACCGTGCGATGTCCATCCAACGGCTGTAGTGCTTCTTCAACCTTTGGTCTTCTTGCTCTAGCCGCCCAAAGCAGCGCCGGTCGTGCTGCATGCTCGTGCCTCCCGTGGCCGGATGTGCTGCCACGGAGGCCTCACCACCCACTACTATTCCCACCGCTGGCCAGGCCCTACGGCGACGGCAGCCTCACACCGCAGCCGAACCAGTGAACCCTCATACTCCTCTCCGCGCGGGCTTCCACTACCGCGTCTTCCCCGGCTCCGCGTCATCCCCTTCCTTGGCTTCGCCGTCGTCCACCGCCCTGGTGCTCTCGGCGCGGCGTGGTCAACATGGTCAAGGAACGACTTCCATCAGACATGGACTGTACGTGGAGAGGCTTACAGCTGGGTCCACGACCGTAGCAAGGAAGTGCCTCCTTATTATGCGGAAAATAATGATTCCTCCACCTGACAGCTGGGACCCACCGGACGGGCCACTGTATTTTGTGAAAAAACGTTTCCCCATGACTGCTGGGACCCACCAGCTACATCTTCGCACGCAAGGAAATGCGTCCGGGCAAAAAAAAAACAATTCGCCCCCCTGACTGCTGGGACCCACCAGCTACATCTTCGCACGCAAGGAAGTGCGTCCGGGCAAAAAAACGATTCACGCCCTGACTGCTGGGACCCACCAGCTACATCTTCGCACGCAAGGAAGGGCCTGACAGTCGGGACCCACCTGGTTGAAGCGTACATAGCGTTGTCATTCTGGTCGCGAACGTGTACGTACATATATACTGGTGGATGTAGAGGCGCGCACGTGTCGTAGTAGAGGCACGTACGTGTCGTAGTAGAGGCATGCACGTAGCATGTACACATACGTACAGCGGCCAGGGTGCAAGAAAGAAAATACGGCCACGTATGTGTACATACGGGCGGGGTCTCGAACGCCTACTCGCGCATATGTACGGCCAGTGCTCGTGTACATGGCTGGGTCAGAACAGAGAAACAACATCGTCGCTGTGTTCATGCGGAGGCAACGGAATGCGTCGTGTTCATGGGGAGGCAACGGAATGCGTCGTGTTCATCGGGAGGCAACGGAACGCGTGGGAGCCAACCGGCTGGGTTGGAACGGAATGCGTGGTCATGTTCATTGGGAGGGCATGGACGGAACAGGCGATGGAAATGAGGCCTGGCGTACCGCACAATGGAGGAAACGGACCTCCTACGTTTGTAACGGGGTCCTGTTGATCGGGAGGGGTCTAGCGTACCGCAAAACGGAGGAAACAGACCTCCTACGGTCGAAATGGAGGTCCTGTTCATCGGGAGGGGTGTGGCGTACCGCAAAACGGAGGAAACGGACCTCCTACGATCGAAACAGGGGTCCTGTTGATTGGGAGGGGTGTGGCGTACCGCAAAACGGACGAAACGGACGTCCTACGGTCGAAACGGCGGTCCTGTTCATTGGGAGGGGTGTGGCGTACTGCAAAACTGGACTCCACGGGATACTGTTCATCTCCACCGTCGACCTCCTCCAGCCTCCATGGGCTCCTATTCATCCAGCCTCCACCGCGCACTACTCCACCGGCTACTGTTCAACCACCCCTCCACGGGAACCCCTCCACCGTCTATTGTTTATCCAGCCCTCCACACCACGGGGTCCCGTTCAACCACCCCTTCACAGGCACCCCTCCACCGTCTACTGTTCATCCAGCCCTCCACCACACCACGGGGTCCTGTTCATCCAGAGGCAACGCCACGCTCACTGTTCATCCAACCCCCCCGCAACGCTCACAGTTCATCCAATCGATCAGCTTAAGTTAGCAGCAGTAGCGAAGGAATCGCTCGATCGGGTTCAGTTAACAGCCATCGATCGATCGCTCGGGTTCAGTAATGCGTAGCCTGCAGTGCAATCTCTCGGGTTTAGTTAGAGCCCAACGCATCGCTCGGGTTCAGTTATAGCCAACGCCTCGCACAGACGCGCATACGTGTACGAGAGAAACGCACATCGCTCAGCCCCCGACCTCCCACCGTAACCGGGAACTCCCCGAAATTGTCCTCGCCCTCGCTTCTACCACGGTTTTTTCCGTCATGGACGGCCCAAAGAATGTCATGCAGCTGCGACTCCGGCCCGCCCAGGACGAAAAGTCCAATTTATGTCATGATTTTTTGTCATAGAAGTAGGAGCCCACCACATCTATGATGATACCAGGTTTTGTACAATTATCGTCATAGAAGTGTCATATGTATGACAGAAAAAAAATTCGTTCGGCCCAAAATGTCACGGTTGTTTTTTTTTGTAGTGCAAGCAGGAAAGTCTGGGTACCCCCGTTCCCAGGACGCCGCCAGTGGTGTACTCAACATCTAGCCCAGTGACCCACTCATCCTTTGAGTTTTCGAACATGCTTCTGAAGCAAGCAAGGCATCCTTTCACCATCGCGGATCCATGGGTGTAGATGACGATGAACTCATCGCCAGTGATGGCTCTAACCTGGTACTCGGCAGTGACCATGGAGATTTGGGAGGCCATGGATTTTGGCGGAGGGTTAGGAGAAGTTGAACTGGTGTAATGTGAAAGGACAGGACGACTAGGAGCGAACTATTGTAAGGTAGAAGACGGGGACGAGTAGGGCGTGTGAACGACGTGGGGTTGTTGGCTTGCCTGGTGGATAAACGGCTGCAAGCCCCCAAAGAGTTCTCGAGTACTATGCGGGACCCACTAGATGTCATGTATACTAGACCCATATAGTAGGCCTGACGGTACAGCTTCTGCCTGTTTGGACGCCATGCCGGTGCGTGGATGTAACTTCACTTAATTCCATCAACCACCGCGCCTCCCACGACCTTCGCCTCCCTCGTTCGGTCACACCCTTTGAGACTTTAACCGGCTATAAATGAGCAATTTTTTTGCCTACTCCGCATGCATGATACTCCCTCTGGTCCTTTTTACTTCCGTCAACCGTTTGCATAGTTTTTGACCAAATTTATACTAAAAATATCAATATCTACAATATTGATTATAATGAGTATAAAAACTACGTTTTATAATGAGTATAAAAATATTGATTTGACATTGTGAATGTTGATGTACATTTTTCTATAAGTTTGGTGAAAGTAGAGGTACATTGATTTCAGGCAAAACTTAAATGCACAATGCAGACTAGTTCCTCCGTTCAGGTATATGCCATGTCCTATCTAGTCATCAGAACAAGGTTAGATATTAGAGTACCACTACCTCCTTCCTAGTTTAAAGGGCTCGATTCAAAATTTTCACCTACTCTTACCAAGATAGAGGTGGTGGAATAGTTTTTGTAGTAGTTTCTAGAGTCTGGACTCCATCTTCAGGAACCTTCGCCGCCGCCGGCAAGAATGCAAGGAGATGAACCAAAAAGGAAATGAGGCTAGAATGAGTAGTTTCGTATTTTATATAGTGGCGGAGGTGGGTAAATATCTGCTATACAGTACCTCCGGTGGCAAGGCCATGTCTCTATGCACACACACCTCAGCCGTTGGTTCCAAGTAGATCGAACAGCTCACGTTGTCCAGAGGCAGGCATACCATCACCACCAGCTGAGATTTTTATAGGAGTGGTCATGCATGCATGTGGTGTAATTAATGTATCGGTTTACACAAATTTTTGAGAAAAACTAGAGTACAAATTAAGTACTTTTGCAAAATACGGAATTAGTTCCACCATTCATCATCTACCTTGGTTGAAGAGATTTTCAAATTAAGCCCTATAAACTGGAAAGGAGGGAGTAACACATTACCACCACTATGGCCAGCCTTAATCATTGCATGCAATAATTTAGTGCACCTTGAAATCTGAACACCTGCTTGACTCTTCTTCTCCCTCCAGCAGTCCCACCACTCCACCCCGTGTGGAAAAAATCTGCATGCATGACTCTCCTCCCCCGCCCTCGTCCAATCCATTGTGACCAGCAGTATTTCCACCCCTTCCCTCACCCGTAATTTACTCCAACAAATATGCCCATGTAGCTGTCACTTACATGTGGGCCCAATATGCATTTGGCCCACATGTCAGTGACGCAACTGGACCTGCAGTTAAGTCAGTGAAGCTCTATCCATATATTACATAGGTGTGCCATTGCTCGCTATAAATACTGCGCCTCCCACGGCATTCGGAAGAACGCTCATGTTCATCGCTATCTCCTCCCCCTCCCTCTCACGTCGACCACCTTGGCATCCCCCACCCAAGCCCTAGGCGCCCCTCGCTGCACTGCGCGGACGGTCACGCGTCGCCGTTCCGTTCCTCGCCGCCACTAGTCGAGGACGTGTCGCCGTTCCGTTCCTCGTCGCCACTAGTCGAGGGATGTGATGGTTGCTTGTCCGTTTATTTTACCAGGCCACTTATTACTGGGAGTGATTGGGTTTTGTGATATGACGACTTTACTTCCTCGCCACGATTGGGGTGAGACTCGCGTCCAGCGCCACCCTCTACACTAGTACTACATCGGTCGTGGTTTATTAGTCCCCCATTGAATTTGACTGAATATTTAACTGACAAAATGTTAGTGCATGTCAACAAAAACTATATCGTTGGATTCATATTTGAACATAGTTTTCAATGATATAATTTTAGGTGACATGCATCAGCATTTATCGTAGTATATATAATGTTAGTTCAATTTTTGGTTGTACTAATCTATAGTAAGGTGCCTGTGCGTTGCACGGAACAGTGAAATGCATTGATCGGGGAGTTTTTTATTTTGACAAAGGATGTGGGGGTAATCATGTGTAACGGGTATTGATAGGTTTCTTTGGATATTATTTCATCTCTAGAGCTCACAAACATCCGGGTGAAATAGATAAAAAAGTGTCTTTTGTAAAAAAAGGCGTTCAACTGTTCAACCTGCATCCAAAACTTGTGAAGAAATAACACTTATTGTTCTTTGAAAGAAATGATTTTTAAGAATTAGTTTTTGAGTATCTATTTTTATACATGTTGGCTACAGATGACATGGCACTTTCTTATAGTCAACAGTTGGCTATACTATTAAGTATTAACCATGCCCTTATACACCTAGACGGAGGGATTAAATCAGGATGACTTGGAAGGGGGCAAACGAGATGTAAGAAATGGTTCATCATTAGTCTTTCACCAGTACTGTAGTAAAAAATTCATACATGGAAGATTCTAGACTAAACCATAAATGGATACACTTTTATTCATGCGCGATACTCCAATAGAGCAAGATCATGCATGGAAGTCTCCACATGCTTAGATAGCGCATTGCATTGAGCGAAGACTAATGATCAACATTTAACTTGGTAATGCATATGTCCAGGTGAACCTCCTTGGAGTCCCCATGCACCACGTTGGGCGCCAAGTCATACCATGCGTCTTCCATGTCCACATCGACGGGAAGGTCCCAGCTCGGCATAGTCCTAGTCAGCTTGATGTAGGCAGTGTCACCGCCCACGTACCTCCGAGGGGTAGTAACACTGAGCACGCACCCGTACATCGGCCTCATGTCAGTGTTAGCGTCAGCGGTGTCGCCCCTGACGCACACTATAGAGATGGGGCGGCGGCCTGCGCGGGCCTCACCGGTGCCCGCGATCAAGAGGAAGACGCTGTTGTCCTCCTCCGAGGCTAGCTGGCGGCGGTGATCCTCCAACGACTCTGACACGGCGAACGGGTAGCATGTCTCGTACTTGATGTTCTCTGCCGCGGGCCAGTAGTGATAGACGGACGCCTGCGTGAGGTGATGCACGATGTCCGCCGGCGAGCCCCAAAATGGCATCGGGCACTCATAGCAGTAGATGAAGGGCTCTTTGGAGGCATCGACCAGGCCGTCCATGAAACAGGAGTGGCTGTAGGGGATGTTGCGCCAGTTGAATATATGAGCAAGTTAATATGAGATTTAGTCGGAATAACCACAAAATAAATCATGACGGCTATAATAGAGATTAGACTAATCATGTGGACTAGCATAGTAGATGAACAGATCGAATCTAGGACATAGACTAGAAACATGAATTCTACCACTATTTCGAACAGGAAGGACAGAAAAACATACGGTGCAAAGGGAGCAACACCGTTGGCGTTGAGGTTGTCGCCCATGTCGTTGAGGAAGAGGTTGCTGAGGTCGGGGAAGAAGTCGTTGTCAGTGAAGTCGTCGCTGCCAGCAGTCGCGAGAGTGCGCTCCCCAAATTTCAACAGCGCCCGCCGAATGGAGCATAGGAGGGAGTGGCTATAGGGGAGGTTGCGGCGGCCGAATGGAGCGCAGGAGTAGCACACGAAGCAGTAGATGGTGCTTCTCCCTAGTCTCTATCTCTACTCTTATCTCTATCTCTACTACTCTTCTTTCTTCTTTATAATATACTAGTAGCTGTCAAATTGAATAGTACTGCGCCGCCCGCTGCACGCCCGGCTGAACACGCCTCCTCACCTCATCAAACCCCTCCGTTAAACCCGCATGCAAACCGAGAAACCTACTCCGGCCCGTGGGAGGAAATTTGCCGGTTGCCATTGGAGAATAATAGAGTCACGTCCAATCCATTTGAGTTAATTGCGTGTATGATTCTCCCTCTATAAAAAGTTAATTGCATCCTTAATCTTGTATTCTAAGTACTCTGTGGGTTCCACTATCAGTATAGTGTACATTACTTACAGGCTGGCTACAGATTCATACATAAAGTTAGAAAGAAATGAATCCATCCTTAATCTTGTATTCTAAGTACTCTGTGGGCTCCACTATCAGTATAGTGTACATTACTTACAGGCTGGATACAGATTCATACATAAAGTTAGAAAGAAATGAATCCATCCTTAATCTTGTATTCTAAGTACTCTGTGGGCTCCACTCCCAGTATAGTAGCGAAATAAGTATATATTAAGAAAATAGATAAAAAGCTACAATTTAGGACAGAATTCGAACTTAGGCCATCACGCTGCAAGCATCCGGCCCGGACCAGTACACTAGGTGTTCGTTGCGGATGATGCAGGAGATAAACCTTTATAGCAATGAGTCCGTCCATTGCAATGGATCCAAAGTAGAATAATACACATTCACAAATTTGAAAGAAAATAGTTTAGTTTTGATATACATATCACTAAAAATATCTTATGTTACAATCCAAATATATTCTTTGGGATGTTTTGATGAGGTAAGGGAGGAATGTGGTTGGTTTCAAGATACTAAGGAGTTCTGTGTAAACTGGAGTACAGAAGTGGGAATTGTTGCAAAAGGCCACAACTTACAACACAACCGTTGGATGTAGATCTAATCGTTAGAAATGGCGGATGGCAGACACACCATCATCACCAACTGAGTCTTTTATTGGAGTATAAGTATAAGTAATATAGGAGTAGGAGTCGAGAAAAAACCCGCGTTGGTGATGATGGTGTGCATGTCATCTTATAGTATAGACCGTCTGATCTATATCTGATGGATAGAAAGCAAACTATGACAATTTTACAAAAGATACCCGCACCTCTCTCCACATTTATTGATAAGGCCTTGCCTCGTTCATCCTTATCTCCCACAACCTCATTGCTGAGCAATTAAAAAAAGGAAGTCTCTGGAACAATCTGGCATGGTGGCCGCTGCCGGCGCCGTCCATCCCCATGCCTCTGCCCAGTCCGACCACCAGTCACCACCACGCCCCACTCCTCCTCACCTTATTTATCATCTTTATCGAGATATCATTTTCGATGAAATGGTCGAGATACCATGTTTACGATAAAATTCTCAAGATATCATTAGTTTTTACACATGGGATTACACCTGCATGGGTCAATCACAATAGGTGTTTCGTAAAAAAATGCATCTTGATGTTCTGTGCAATGCATGTGCATCTTGCTGATACGTCTCCAACGTATCTACTTTTCCAAACACTTTTGCCCTTGTTTTGGACTCTAAGTTGCATGATTTGAATGGAACTAACCCGGACTGGCGCTGTTTTTAGCAGAATTACCATGGTGTTATTTATGTGCAGGAACAAACGTTCTCAGAATGACCTGAAACTTCATGGAGCAACTTTTCAGAAAATATGAAAAATACCTGCAAAAGATGAAGGCCAGGGGCCCCACCACCTCTCCACGAGGGTGGGGGGCGCGCCTGCCCCCCTAGGGCGCACCCCTACCTCGTGGGCCCCCTGTTGCCTCTCCGACTCCAACTCCAACTCCATATATTGTGTTTCGGGGAGAAAAAAATCAGAGAGAAGAATTCATCGCGTTTTATGATACGGAGCCGCCGCCAAGCCCTAAAACCCCTCGGGAGGGCTGATCTGGAGTCCATTCGGGGCTTCGGAGACGGGAATCCGTCGCCATCGTCATCATCAACCATCCTCCATCACCAATTTCATGATGCTCACCGCCGTGAGTGAGTAATTCCATCGGAGGCTTGCTGGATGGTGATGGGTTGGATGGGATCTATCATGTAATCGAGTTAGTTTTGTTAGGGTTTGATCCCTAGTATCCACTATGTTCCGAGATTGATGTTGCTATGACTTTGCTATGCTTAATGCTTGTCACTAGGGCCCGAGTGCCATGATTTTAGATCTGAACCTATTATGTTTTCATCAATATATGACTGTTCTTGATCCTATCTTGCAAGTCTATAGTCACCTATTATGTGTTATGATCCGTTAACCCCGAAGTGACAATAGTCGGGATACTTACCGGTGATGACCGTAGTTTGAGGAGTTCATGTATTCACTATGTTCTAATGCTTTGTTCCAGTTCTCTATTAAAAGAAGGCCTTAATATCCCTTAGTTTCCGTAAGGACCCCGCTGCCACGGGAGGGTAGGACAAAAGATGTTATGCAAGTTCTTTTCCATAAGCACGTATGACTATATTCGGAATACATGCCTACATTATATTGGCGAACTGGAGCTAGTTCTGTGTCACCCTAGGTTATGACTGTTACATGATGAACCGCATCCGACATAATTCTCCATCACTGATCCATTGCCTACGAGCTTTCCATATATTGTTCTTCACTTATTTACTTTCCCGTTGCTATTGCTATCATCACTACAAAATACCAAAAACATTGCTTTTACTACCGTTACCTTTTGTTACCGCTATCACTACTGTCATATTACTTTGCTACTAAATACTTTGCTGCAGATATTAAGTTTTAAGGTGTGGTTGAATTGACAACTCAGCTGCTAATACTTGAGAGTATTCTTTGGCTCCCCTTGTGTCGAATCAATAAATTTGGGTTGAATACTTTACCCTCGAAAACTGTTGTGATCCCCTATACTTGTGGGTTATCACTTGCTAGTTTTTTTGCATATAATTCTAAACACCACGTAGACACGGTATTTGACCATTTTACAACTATGTTAGTATTATTGTTAGTGGTCAGCCAATGCAAGTTATAGCCCCAGGCGTTTTAACCTTTTTTAGTAATGATATCTGGCAATTGTTCGCCACGAGCTCAATCATGGCGAATCCCACGTAATGTCAGATTTCCATCCGACGGTGGCCTGTTTTTAAGCCATAGTATTTGACAAAACCGCCACCCTTACACACGTACTGTAACTGCGTCACGGCCGTTTGCAACTGCCATGTCTGCCAGCGAATGATTGATGGGGATTGGAGTTAGCACCGATGGCGGTTCTTAGTCGTTCCACGCTCGGGCATTGAAGTTTGTAACTATTTTAGATTAGAATATACTAATCCTCTGGTGCTAGTAGTAGAGCAGAGTTCTAGTCCACTACTACTCTAGTCAAGCAAGTTAGGGCATAGTAGTAGGTACTTTAGGGAGTACCAGTACTGTGATCACTCAAGAAAGTTGTCTGGCATCGATATGACCCTACGCTGCTGGTACGTGTCTCGTAAGTCAAGCGGCGTGCTGCAGTCATCATCCCCTGTCCACTTCCTGCAACACATATTCGCTTCACCATCCTTGTCCGCACATAATCATCCAATCTTCCATCCTGCTAGGGCGCCTCCACCCTCTTCCAAAACCCAAGAACTAACAATGGCAGAACCAAGCAGCGTCTGCCGAAAGAGTGGCTGGAATTCGCTCCCCATAGAGGTAATCAAGCTCATTGTTTCGCATGTGGACAATCTCAGTACCATGCCGCTCGCGGCATGCTCATCGGGGCTGTACCATTTACTCAAAGCCCTCAAGCCGGAGCTTTTTAAGCTAACTCCTTGCTTGCTGATGCCGCCTGATCTTCAGAAATGGCGTGTCATGCAGCATAACAATGGTAGGGTGGCGAGGATCAACCCTCTTGACTGCGATCTTATTCCCGTCACCCTCAACTACATTAACGGTATGTACTGGGTCGGCATGAACACATCTGGGATAGTGCTCGTCTACGGTGGCGGTAGCTGGATGCTCGTGGAGGTCTACACCCAGCGATTGGTCCCCCTTCCTTCGATTAACACTGCACTGCTTTGGCACTGAGGCCCAGAATACTCGGAGTCTTACAGTAGCCAACATGATACCAAGTTTGATTTGTTCAAGGTTGTAATCTGCCAAGTGCCCATAAGATCTGTGAATTATAAAGACTTCAGGCTAATTGCGTTCTTCAACCGCGGTCTCGCCTATCTGACAGGTCACTGCGGTAAGTGGATAAATCTGCACGTCCATCGCAGGATCATACATCCTCCATGGTTCTCTGATGCCATTGAACACAAGTGCTTCATTTACGTTGTCGACTCCTTCTATGGCTGGACGTATTGCTGGCCTACTCCAGTAATCCCTACAAACGGCTGTTACAGCAGCATGTTACTTTCCTATGATATCATGATGGCTTGCTTATATTACTGTCAACATTTACTGAAAAATATTCATGCTGATAACATGATGTTCTTAAGATTGACTACATTAAGAGCCCTTTTTTATTGGACTCCAACTTGATATGATGTTGTAGGCCGCCTGGTGTCCCTACCCTTCCTAATCCCGGAACCTTTTAAAGAAAAGCGGCATGGCAGTTGCAGGTGGTTCCTGGCTTGATCAGACAACGGTGATCGATTGATGATCGTTCGCACGTACCGGATGTGTTGTTTCACGGAATACAATCACAGTCACAACAAGGTCTTTGAGAAGGATCCCAGCTTCTCTAGGCCTTCAGGAATTTTTGACTGGAGGCTGGTAAGTAGCCTTGGTACACGCTCTATGTTTCTTGGACTGAATTATCCGATTAACTAGGAGATAACCAACGACAAGGATCATGATGGCAGCATGGTTTCGTTCATCGGGCAAAACTGTGTGTACACAACGTACCATGCGTCTCTACATGCACCATACCCTGATATGTGCCGCCATGCTCTACAGCCCAAAGTAGGAGAGAGGGTCGCAAGTATCAGACTTCGACCTGTTGGGTGGAGTTTCCCCCGTCAGGCACCCATCTGGTTCAAGCCATCAACCAATCTCCACAGGTTAATAAATAGTAACGTCCAACTGAGCCAGTTAGTTAGATGCGTACACTTGGTGTAGTAGGATCTTTATTTAGTTTGATGCATACACTTGTTCTTTTTTGGTAGCCCTTTTGTAATGATGGCTGATGTTTGGTTTGGAAGATAGAGCTGCGTCTTTACTCTTCTGGCCTGCTTACTGCTTCTATTGCACCCCCAGCCTTGGTTGCTGCTGCTGTTTTCAATGTATAATCAGTAGTATATTTCATCTGTTGGTTGAATAAATGTGTTGTTAGAACGACAAACACAATGTTTTGGAAGTCGTTGCACGGTCCGATCCTTTAGTGCCCCGTACCATACGTAGCGCATACTATTTTTCATAGGAACACATTTTCCACTTGTTGATAACATCCAACCTACTGATGAAGGCCCAATAGAGGAACCCATAATTAACTGGAAGGGAGGCTCTCACATGAATCCGGCCCAGGTACATGCTCATGGTCCCCTAAACATAAATAAGTAAATAAATAAATAAAGCTAAATGCTCATGCACCTGTTCTTTAAATTCATGATTTAACAGGACGATATTATTTCCTATGACAGTGTTGTTACATTCAGTCGATATAATTCTTAGGCAAAGATAGCGACCAGTCTTGTTTCTCCCACCATTTTCTTCTTGCAACCAGCGGACCCATGCAAATCGTAGTCAACGTCGTAAATAGTTCGGGTCCATTTTTTTTTTGATAAGAATGTCCAACCCAACCCAGCACATTGGCGACAACACTTTATCCTCCGCCTTGGTGCACTCGCCGCGGCGCCTCCGGCCCTGTCAACATAGTGAATCGGGAGAGGACTGTAGATGTGAGTATGATAGTATGGACCCACCAGGTCCACTCCCGAACACAAGCAAAGTGCCTCTTTTACTACTCAGATGCACCCCTCGTTTTTACTCTAATCCACCCTGCTAATATCTGGGACCCACATCATTTTCAATGTATAGTCAATTAACGACAAAATTGCATGATTTTTTTTGAGGATTTGTTCGGAGGAGCAGGCTATAAACTGGGTTGTGCGGTCTCTGTGGCCCGTCTGACAACAAGACCAGCCCAACAGTTTTTTCTTTGGGAAAATAGGTAGGCCACAATTTCTTTTTGAAGAATACCCAAGCTAGGGCTATTTGTTCTCTCCGACTTACTGGGCTGCAAATCTTTCAAGACGAGGATGGATGCATTCCGGCCTGGCCAAAGAGTTTGGTCAGTATCTGTTAAAAGTAAATGGGAAAATTAGTTTCCTTTTTTTGTTTTTATTCTTCACTGATATTTTATATTTCATTGGATTTCAACATGACATAGTACTAATTTATTTTTAAATTTGTCTTAGTATGGCTAATAATTTTTGGATTAAGAATATTTTGTTCCCCAACAAATAATTACGAATTTTCAAAATTTCGCACATTTTTAGTTCAATTTTTTAACCCTGGTACTGACCAGAAAATGGCCAGAAATTCTAAAAATGGAAAATGGGTTGCAATAAATTCCATATGAATTAGAAAATGAGTACAAATTATAAAAATAATAGCAAATGGGCTGTACACGCCACAAATTTTGAGGCTAACTTGTTTACGCAAGGCTTTGTCAGTCAACACACGATTCTAGCAGCAGTGACTGTTGGATGTCCATCCAATGGCCGGCGTGCTTCTTCAATCTCTGATCTTCCTGCTCGAGCCACCTAAACTAGCGCCGGCGGAACTGCCTGCTCCCTCCTCTTGTGGCCCACTGTCATGCCGCACAGGCTTCAGCGGCCCACCCTACTCCCTCCGCTGGCCTGGCCGCACGCAATCAAGTGCCTCCTTATTACGTGAAAAAATAATTCCTCCCATTGACATCTGGGGTGCACCAGTTCGGAGGCTGACCTGTGGGCCTACTAAGTTGACGCGTACGCAGGGCTTTGTCAACTTAGTTAACAAACGATTCTAGCAGCATTGACCATTGGATTTGAATCTAACGGTCCTGCTGTTTCTTCAATCACTGCTCTTCTTGCACCAGCCGCCCAAACCAGCGCCGGCGAGACCGCCTGCTCCTGCCTCCAGTGGCCGGCTGTGCTGCCATTGAGGCCTCGCCGCCCCAACTACTCCCACCACTGGCCAGGCCCTGCGGCGACGGCAGGCTCATATCACAGCCGAACCAGTGAACCCTCGTACTCATCTCCGTGTGGGCATCCACTGTCGCGTCTTCCCCGGCTTCGCGTTGTCCCCTTCCTAGGCCTCACCGTCATCCACCGCCCTGGTACTCTCGGCACGCCGTGGTCAACGTGGTCAACGAACGACATCCATCAGACATGGACTTTACGTGGAGAGGCTGACAGCTGGGTCCATGGTCGCACACAAGGAAAATGCCTCCTTATTACAAGAAAAATAATCATTCCTCCACCTGACATCTAGGACCCACCAGAAGGGCCTCTGTATTTCACGAAAAAAACATTCCCCCCGCTGACAGGTCGGACCCACCAGCTATACCTTCGCACGCAAGGAAGTGCCTCCTTATTACGCACACAAAAATGAATACTCCCCTGCTAGCTGGGACCCAGCATAGTGGGAGGCTGACATGTGGGCCTACTAAGTTGACGGGGATGGAGGGATTTGTCAACTTAGTCAATATGAACGATTCTAGCTCCAATGACCGTACGATGTCCATCCAATGACCGTAGTGCTTCTTCAACCTATGGTCTTCTTGCTCCAGTCGCCTAAAGCAGCGCCGGTCGTGCCACCTGCTCCTACCTCCCATGGCCGGCTGTGCTGCCGCAGAGGCCTCACCGCCCCCTACTACTCCCACCGCTGGCCAGGCCCTGCGGTGACGGCAGCCTCACACCGTAGCCGAACCAGTGAACCCTCGTACTCCTCTCCGCGTGGGCATCCACTGCCGCGTCTTCCTCGGCTCCGCATCATCCCCTTCCTAGGCCTTGTCATCGTCCACCGCCTTGGTGCTCTCAGCGCGGCATGGTTAATGTGGTCAATGAACGACTTCCATCAGAAGAGTACTATACGTGGAGAGGCTGACAGCTGGGTCCATGGCCGCAGCAAGGAAGTGCCTCCTTATTACGCGCAAAATAATTATTCCTACACCTGACAGCGGGGACCCATCGGACAGGGCCACCGTATTTCACGAAAAAAGCATTTCCCCCTGACTACTGGGACCCACCAGGTACATCTTCGCATGCAAGGAAGTGCATCCATATTACATGCAAAAAAATGATTCGCCTCGCTGACTGCCGGAACCCACCAGCTACATCTTCACCCGCAAGGAAGTGCCTGACAGTCGGGACCCAGCTGGTCGAAGCGTACGTAGCGTTGTCATTCTGGTCGCGAACATGTATATACATACGATCGGTCTGTCTGCAGGCTGCAGCGATGAACCGTGGCCGTGTAAGGAAGGGCACGTGTCGTAGTAGAGGCGCGCACATAGCATGTACACATACATACAACGTCCAGGGTGTAAGAAAGTAAATACGGCCACGTACGTACATACGGGCGGGGTCTCGAACGTCTACTCGCACATATATATACGGACGGCCAGGGCTTGTGTACATGGAGAGGCAACAGACGGCAGCAATGGCGTCCTGCTCATCGGGCAACGAACCGGCTGGGTCGGAATGGAGAAACATCGTCCTGTTCATCGGGAGGCAACCGACTGGGTCGGAATACGTCGTGTTCATCGGGAGCCAACCGGCTTGGATGGAACAGCCGATGGAAACGAGGCCTGGCGTACCACAAAATGGAGGAAACGGCCTTGTGTTCGACCGGCCACGGTCAAAACAGGATCCTGTTCATCGGGAGGGGTCTGGCGTACCGCAAAACTGAGGAAACGGACCTCCTACGGTCGAAACGGGGTCCTATTGATCGGGAGGGGTGTGGCGTACCGCAAAACGGAGGAAACAGACTTGTGTTGGAGCGCTACGGTCGAAACGGGGGTCCTGTTCATCGGGAGGGGTGTGGCGTACCTGAAAATGAGACTCCACATGATACTGTTCATCTCCACCGTCGACTGCCTCCACGGGCTACTGTTCATCCCCCGTCGACCTCCTCCAGCCTCCACCTGCGACTGTTCATCCACGGGCTCCTGTTCATCCAGCCTCCACCGCATGCTCCTCCACCGGCTACTGTTCAACTAGCCCTCTCCACGGGGTCCTGTTCAACCACCCCTCCACGGGCTACTGTTCATCCAGCCCTCCACCGGCTACTGTTCAACCAGCCCTCCATGGGGTTCTGTTCATGCAGCCCTCCACGGGGTTCTGTTCATGCAGCCCTCCACGGGGTCCTGTTCATCCACCCCCAACCGACTCGATCGGGGTCTTGTTCATCCAGTGGCAACGACCTCTACTACCATGGGGTCCTGTTCATCCAGTGGCAACGGCCTCTACTACCATGGGGTCCTATTCATCCAACCCCCCACCGGGAACTGTTCATCCAACCCCCCCCCCCAACAACACTCATTGTTCATCCAGAGGCAGTATTGATCGGCTTCAGTTAGCAGCAGTAGCGAAGGAATCACTCGGGTTCAGTTAACAGCAAGGGATCGATCGATCACTCGGGTTCAGTAACGCGTAGCCTGTAGTGCAATCGCTCGGGTTCAGTTAGAGCCCAACACCTCTCTCGGGTTCAGTTAAAGCCCAATGCCTCGCACACACACGCGTACGTACCAGAGAAACGCTCATCGCTCGGCCCCCGACCACCCACCATAACCTGGGACTCCCCCGATATTTTCCTCGCCCTCACTTCTACCATGGTTTTTTCCGTCATGGACAGCCCAAAGAATGTCATGCATCTGCGTCTCCGGCCCTCCCAGGACAAAAGCCCATTTTCTGTCATGATTTTTTTCATAGAAGTAGGACCCCACCACATCTATGATGATACCGGGTTTTGTCACAGTTATCCTCATAGAAGTGTCATAAGCATGACCCAATTTTTTTCGTTCGGCCCAAAATGTCATGGATGTGTCCTTTTTTTTGTAGTGACCGAAGCACAAGCAAAAGCGGTGTAGAAGCAAGTCGCGGCCGAAAGTATGAGGCTCACTCTCAAGAGCTCGAATGATAAACTCACATGAAGTAGAGGTTGACATGATGTCGAAAGATCCTACACATGCATAAAACAAAGCAAAGAACGTATGTACATGGTAGATAAACACATCATCCGTCATGATGGTTCTCTTCTCTTGCATATAACCATTAGAAGCAAAAGTGCATGAATAATACAATGCAACGGCTATACTCATGGCACTAGGCATATGGTGCAAAGAAGGAACATAAGCATGCTTCACACGAAATATGTCAAAAGCTCCAAACATATGGGAGAAAGCTATGGGGCCAATCTCATTAGTGAGACTAAAATCGTTGTTGCACTCAATACATGACAAATCATCTAGCACGAAAGGGGCAACATATGGAGACATATGACAACATGTAATAGCAATCATGTGCAAAGCATGGAAATGGATGTCATCAACCGCATGAAACGAGCAAGTATGAATCATCGGTGGTGTAACATAGGCAAGCATAACAATCGTAGCATGCAAACTAGTAGTGCGAACATGCAACATATTAGAGGAATCCATTAAAGTAACGTGGAAATAAGAAGCAATATCTCCACCAAGCTTGAATACACATACAAGTATGAGAATCAAGTGTCATGCGAGATGCAAGGCATGGGTCACAAATGCATGGCAAAGGCATAGGAATGAGCATATCATGCAAAGTGATCATGGCAATATGGGCATAAAGTGAGAAGTGGTATATAACCCATAACCATGTGAGGGCCATGTAGAATAAATGCGCGAAGTCTTTGCGCGAAGGGAGTGGTGGGAATGAAAATCCATGGAATTCCAAGTCATCATTGCTCTCTAGAGCTTGTTTCGTCAACTCATGGGCTTGCGAGGTGGACGAGTATGCATGGGTACCTACACAAAAGAGACACAAACAAAAGAAAGTGTGTGCATAGTAAATGTACACATCATCCATCATGATGTGTATATGAACGTGAGAGTTAGCACTAGATAAGCAATGCTCAAAGAAATTTGACGCATGGTAGAGAAATATGTCATCCATCATGCAATGATAGTTATTGTGTTCAAAATGATTGGGATGTAAATTATAACAAGTGTGGTGGCACAACAATAGTGTGTTTATTCATGGGATGCATAAGGTGCACACAATCATGGGAATCATGCAATGAACGGGATGGTTCAAAATATCCTAAAATGTATGAATGAACAATGGGGTCTCCTCAGGTGCAATAGTGGAAACATAACATGGAGAAAATTTACAACATGGCAAACAATGCATGTCCAAATCTAGGTGATCATGGAATGCATATGAGGTAAATGATGCAAAGGGAGCATATCAATATCATCACAAGAAAAACAAATGCCAATAACCATGGGCTTGTCATCTATGCCATATGTGCAAATTGGGTTTATTTTAATTGCATATGCATAGTCACTATGATGAGATTCCAAATATGACATATGGGTGATCTCATGCATAGCATATGACAAGTCAAGCAGATTATCAAACATGATGTGACCAAGAGAATTATCATAAGAAATCTTATGTAACATGGCATCACAACAAATAGAATCCATATGACAATCATCAAGCTCATCATAAATTGGTAAATCATCGCATGGGGAAATCATACTAGCATGAAGCATGGTAATAGGTGGATCAACATCATGCAAGCAATCAATGTCAAGAATGTCCACTAGTGGGACAAGAGCATCACCTTCACGTATGTTACCTTTCTCATTCCACTCATGTGGTGTAGGTGATGTGGAAAAGACCAAACGATGGTCAACGTCATCATCGTGATGGAACCATGTGGGGGTGCATCATAGTCCACCATGGCCATCATCTTGTCTCCTATATGGGACCTAGCACTAAATGAGAAGACAGTTGTGACACCCCGAGAACGATGTGCCAGGTGTCGTCCAGTTATTCGCTGTTGTTGCCTCGTCATTTGCTTGCGTGTCATGCATTTCATATCTTTGCATCATGTGCATTGCATCATGTCATAAATCTTTTGCATCTCAACTAAATAATTTGTGTGGATCTTCGATCCATTTAAATCGAGCGAAGAGTGACTTCTCTTTATAACTTTATCCTCCTAATATTTAGGGAGTTATTATAAATATTCCACTAATTTGGAATCATCGTAACACACGTGCAAAATAATTCCCATGTCCATTCCTCTTCGATTTCGACCTTCAAACCTTGCCAATATCTCTCATCTCTTTTATCGAGGCTCCTCCTAAAACCTCAACATTTTTGGATACCTCTAATTCCTAGCCCGTGTTCAAACCATTTGAATTAAATTCAAATGATTTTGAATTAAATCCTTGCGATCATGCCTCTCCTATTTTTCTTGGAACCAACGCATTTTTGCGAGTCCGGGAATATTATTTCCATGCGCTAATTCTTTCCCTATCCCTCTCTTTCTTTTTGTCTCTCCAATTCTTTTCTATTAAAGGAAATATGAGGGAGAGAGAGAGAAGAGAGATAGCACAGGCCGGCCCAACCTCCAGCGCAGGCCCATTTGCCCCTCCAAGGCCCAGCCATCCCACCTACACCTAACCCTAGCCCACACCCTCTGGACGATCCTCTCTCCCCCTTCTTTTCCTGCTTGCGCCGCCAGGAGAGGATCGCTCGCACCCGACTCCTTCTCCCTCTCCATTCGCTCGATCTCCCCACCTCTCGCTCCCGTGTCCGAACCACCTGCGCCTCCCTCTCTCTCGCTCACGCCGAGCCCCTCCACTCCTTCTTCCAGCAAGGCCTCGCACCACTCGTCCCAATTTTGGCCGGAGCTCGCCGGAGCCACAACACCGGCCGTCACCGGACCTCCTCCTCGGCTCCACCGCCGCCAAGCGCCGCCTCCAGCAGCCTCCCCCCTCGCTTTCCTGCCTTGCCCCGCCGTGGATGCCGCAAGACCTCGCCGCTGCCTCCCCGTCTCCGGCCATGGCGCCCACGCCGGCGACTCGACCTACCAGTGCCGCCGCCCTCCTTCATCGCGCCCTCGCCTCCCTCTTCCCCCGTTCGGGCCAACGCCGCCGCCACCGGATCAGGCTGCGCTTCGTCGGGTCCTCCCGTGCTGCCGGACCGGCCCTGCAGGAGCTTCTTGTCCCTCGCTGTCCGATGCTGCTCCGCCCTGCCGCCTCTTGCTGAGCTACCTGTCACCTACGTCGTCTACGTGCTGCTTCCCTGTTGCCTTTTTGTTGTCATTGCCAAGGCCACTGAATCCAGGGATGCAAGACCGCCTCCGTGGAATTTCGCCAAGTACACCACCGACAAGACCAAACGGATGCTCGAACGAGTACCGAACGAAACGCCAAGACCTACGAGAACGACTTCGTGGACCGACGAGTACCACGACGACCGTTGTTCGCCAAGTACACCTTCGGATGGCCAAGTTCCTCTTCAAATGTACGACTACACGGTGTTGCGCCAAGTACCACGATGCCCGGAGCCCTCGGACCGTCAAGTTTCACTACCGCCGACTAGCATGACTACCGTCGCAAAAACGAGACCGTCAAGGCCTGACCGACAAGTACCCCGACGACCCTGAACATCTACGATTGTGTACGACTACCGCCGCCGTGGTTTTCGACAAGACGTCGTGAGCCTCTACTTCCACTACCGCTCCGATGATCGCCGATGAATGATAGGATGACTACTTCGACTACCGTCGCGTGATTCACTACTTCCCTCAAAGAACCATGAACGACTACTTCCACAACGAACTCATTCCGCCCGAAACGCATGCTTCGAAGGTATAACCCCGAAACGACCGCCCGTGGACCGAATGCTTGCGATGTATGAGTTGAACCGTGTGTTGCTCCGTGTCCGAGTTGTTCTTTGCGAGTTCCTCGTTGCCATGCCGTCCACCCGTGGGAACCCGGCAACCGGGATCACCCCATCATCTTGCATGACACACTCACTCCCACTTCCTTTTGCACCGGTATCCATGTGAGCTACCGGAACCGATATGTTGTCATGGCATCATTTTCGGATTCATCACCGTGGCACCCTTTCTTTCCACCACGATGAAAAAATGCCCCATATATTATAACATGCCAACATTTTCATAAATTCTGCATAAAACTTGCTCATGTCATTCGCATCATGATAATAACATCAAAAATGTTTAAAATTGTTGTTGCACCAAATTGCTAAATGCATATGGGGATTTACCGGATTCGTTATTTGTTATATCCGGCCCCATTTAAATTGTTTAGATAGTGTAGTTTTGTTATGCCTCACTTCTTGCCATGTTTAACAACATTTAATATTGTTGAGTACCTAACCCGAGAGAGAACTAAATAAGACACGTGGTGTTTCGTCAATATGCAACGGAGTTGCATGTTGAGCTCCACTTAATTTGTAGGATTGTTTGTGCATTTTGCCATGCCATGCTTCATTAAACCGGACATGCATCATAATTGTTTGTGCATCATGCCATGTCTATGTGTTGGTTGTTTACTATGTTGTTTGCTTCTTTCCGGTGTTGCTTCTTCGGGTTGGTTCCGATAACGTCGCGTTTGTGAGGACCCGTTCGACTACGTCTGTTTGTCTTCTTCATGGACTCATTCTTCTTCCTTGCGGAATTTCAGGCAAGATGACCATACCCTCGAAATCACTTCTATCTTTGCTTGCTAGTTGCTCGCTCTTTTGCTATGCCTATGCTGCGATACCTACCACTTGCTTATCATGCATCCCATATTGTTGAACCAAGCCTCTAACCCACCTGGTCCTAGCAAACCGTTGTTTGGCTATGTTACCGCTTTGCTCAGCCCCTCTTATAGCATTGTTAGTTGCAGGTGAAGATTGAAGTTTGTTCCTTGTTGGAACATGGAGATGTTGTTCCTTGTTGGAATACGTTTACTTGTTGGGATATCACAATATCTCTTATTTAATTAATGCATCTATATACTTGGTAAAGGGTGGAAGGCTCGGCCTTATACCTGGTGTTTTGTTCCACTCTTGCCGCCCTAGTTTCCGTCATATCGGTGTTATGTTCCCGGATTTTGCGTTCCTTACGCGGTTGGGTGATAATGGGAACCCCTTGACAGTTCGCCTTGAATAAAACTCTTCCAGCAATGCCCAACTTTGGTTTTACCATTTGCCACCTAGCCTTTTTCCCTTGGGTTTCGCGGACTCAAGGGTCATCTTTATTTTAACCCCCTCGGGCCAGTGCTCCTCTGAGTGTTGGTCCAACCGAGCGATGTCCAGGGCTACCAGGGGCAACTCTGGGTTGGCCTACCCGACGTCTTGCTCATCCGGTGTGCCCTGAGAACAAGATATGTGCAGCTCCTATCGGGATTTGTCGGCACATCTGGGTGGTGTTGCTGGATTTGTTTTTACTTGTCGAAATGTCTTGTAGAACCAGGATACCGAGTCTGATCGAAATCTCTCGGGAGAAGGTATATCCTTCGTTGACCGTGAGAGCTTGTCATGGGCTAAGTTGGGACTCCCCTGCAGGGATTTGAACTTTCGAAAGCCGTGCCCGCGGTTATGGGCAGATGGGAATTTGTTAACTTCCGGTTGTATAAAACCTGAAGTTGACCTTAATTAAAATACATATATCGCGTGTGTAACCGTGATGGTCTCTTTCCGGCGGAGTCCGGGAAGTGAACACGGTGTTGGAGTTATGTTTGACATAGGTTGTTCTAGGATCACTTGATCATAGATTCTCGACCGTGCTTTTGCCTTCTCTTCTCACTCTCATTTGCGTTGTTAGCCACCAAATATGCTAGTCGCTTGCTACAGTTCCACGTCATACCTTTACCTTACCCATAAGATTAAATAGTGTTGATCACGAGGGTGTGAGATTGCTGAGTCCCCGTGACTCACAGATACTTCCAAAACCAGCTTGCAGGTGCCGATGAGTCCGTGCAGATGACGCAACCAAGCTCAGGAGGAGCTCGATGAAGATCTTGTCCTTTGTGTTGTTCCATTTCCAGTTGATCAGTAGTGGAGCCCAGTCGGGACGATCGGGGATCTGTGTAGCATTTGGGGTAGCCTTCTTTTATTTTGGGTTCCGTAGTCGGACCTTGATTGTATCTGGTTGATGTAATGCTTTATTCATGTAATTGTGTGAAGTGGCGATTGTAAGCCAACTATGTATCTTTTTCCCTTATGTATTATATGGGTTGTGTGAAGATTACCTCACTTGCGACATTGCTTTCAATGCGGTTATGCCTCTAAGTCGTGCTTCGACATGTAGGAGATATAGCCGCATCGAGGGCGTTACAAGTTGGTATTCAGAGCCTTCCCCGACCTTAGGAGCCCCCACTGCTTGATCGTTTTTAGCAACCGTTGTTGAGTCTAGAAAAATGTTTTAAGTCATGTAGGAATTATATATCGGAGAGTTTAGGAATTCTTTTTACTCCCCAGTCCCTTCATCGCTCTGGTTAGGCATCCTGACATACAGTTTTGACTCTTCTCTTCTCAAATTTCACTAAAAATTTTTTAGGATCACGCGGGTATCTTGGAATTGTTCCGATCGATTTTTGACGAGAACATTGTTCTTGGTGCCTTCTGTCATTTAGGGGTTGAGGCAGTGTCCCGGGGAGTTGAGCTCCGAGGTGTTGTCATCACAATTTTATCATTGCAGTTCTGGAATACCTGAGTTTAGTTCGCCGACATCGAAAATCTCTTTTATGCAGTTGTTGGTGAGATAACCTCGATGCCACCCAGTACTGGGGCGGGAGTTCGGGAGTATTGCCATAACTCGTACAATGGATGCTTTTCGAAGGTTGAGGTAAATGATTTCCGAAGGTTTCTTGGTTATGTGTTGAAGGATGGATACAGCTGGATGTAGGATTTGCTAGTTTTGGGTGAGATATTATGCTTCCCCTGTATCCCCAACACCTGATTGCATAACCGGAAAATTTCGGGAGTTTATAAGTGGGAATTCAAGTAGCTCTTAGGATATCTTTCCGACAGATGCATGATATGAAATTGGGGTTCGACGTCTAGTGGTCCGCCTATTCACGGTTGGTTTTACAGTGGTCTCGTTGTGTCTTAAAGAGTCCTTGGCTATGCCAACTCGAGGATGCTTCGTATGTCATGTGCACTGCCTTGTACATGATGGTGCTGTACGATCGAGCCCGTGTAGGCCCCGCCACGAAAACTTCGAACGAAATCTCTATCATATGTTTGTTCCGGCTTATTCTGCAAGCCAATTCTTGTTTTGTTTTGAGTGTGGTATTCGAGTTGCTTCGAAGTCAAATGTTGATTCCATACCTTCTCTAAATGGTGTTCTCATGTTCTTATGTGAATACAAATCCTTCATGATCATCGAGATTGTCATCTAAATTTCTTCTCTACCGGCAAGTGGATCCGCTCATTTTCAACATCCGCAAGATTCAATCTCAGCTTTCTCAATGGTGTTCGTTTCATCCATTCTATGTCGTCTTTGTTTTCCCACCCACCCACCCTTTTTCTTCAAGGACTAAGATTTCCCAATCAAGTATCATTTTATTGATGGAAGTCTCTCCTTTCTTTTCCTTCATGTTCTTACCCGGCGATTCTCATGAAGATTCTAACGGAGCTTCAAGTTCATCATTATACATTCTTTTTCTTCTCCGGTGGAACCAAGTCTAGCTTTGTTGACCATATATTTTTCCTCGTTTCAAATGTTTTGCCATACCGGTGCACCTCATAATAATTCATTTCTCGCTATTCTATTGTTCCGGAGAGCTAAAGATATCTCAAAGACTCATGTTTCCACTCTGCATTCGTTCAAGATCTTTCGAGGATGTTCTCTCATTCAAGTCTTTTAATTAAACTGGTGCAATCTATCTTCCAAGCAACCTTTTCAACGGTGTTTCTTTCAGTGGGCCCTAACTCACAGGTCTTTTTCCAAGATCTTACCTGACTCTTCTCATTTTCCCAGAGTATTCTCCAAGTTTGACGTAAGAATGACTCATCATCAGTCATATGTATTTCTCCAAGATCTTTCAAATTCTTTTCATCGCTGGTTCAACTTTTCTATTCTTCTTATTCCGAAGTATCTCAACGATTCATGGTGTTGTTTCTCGTCATCATTCTCGGATTTTAAGACCGGAGAAGAGTTTTCCTCCATACCTTGCTCCATTTCTCTTCAAGATTCGTGATTCTAGCTTGTTGCCATCCTCTCGTAATTGTTTTCGATGTGAGAATTCTTTTCACCCATCTGGAGCATTTCATGAGTTGTTTTTTTCAATTTCTTTTTCCCGAAGGCCATCTTTTCAAATATTATTCATTTCTCAGCTTTCAGCTCTCTTTCTCTAAATTTTACCGGTGCATCGATCAAATATCCTCTAATCAGTGCATGATCTCTTGGTTCTCTCATATATAATTTCTCTCAAGCATCTTCATTCATTTGCTAATTTTTCCCGGTGTTTCTTAATCTTCTCTTCGTTCATTTTCAATTCTTACGGTGGTTCGTTCAAGAGTTCCTCTTCCTTCGTTTATCATATTAATTCATTCGTCGTTTCAATCCTACCGGTGGTTCGTTGAAGACTTTCTCAAGTTGACGCTATATCTATCTTAATCCTTTTCAAAGAGAATAAGTAGTATGCCAAACCCGTTGTTTGTCATCAATTTAATTGGTGAAGGATAAGCATAATGTAATTCTTATTCTTTGTTTCATCGTGTAAATTCAATTCGTTATTCCGGAGGCGCATCAAATTCTCGGTTTCACTTGTTTCATCTTTTCTTTTCCGGAGTTCCAAGCTCTCTCAATATATTTCATCGTGAGGGTCCATCTAATCATTACAAGGTTTCACCTTGTGTTTTTCAATTTCTCTTTCCTTTTGTTTGATCATCCTTTTATTACCAGAGGTTCTACATGATGGTTTCATCAAGGATTTAATTTCCTTCTCGAAGTGTTCATCAACATTCTTTTCTAAGGAACTCAAGTATTCTTCTTCGTGTAATCCGGAGTGCAATTCTTTCTACCATATTATTGGAGGTGATATTATGTCATTCTTGATAACGTGAGCTCATGTTTCATGATTCACATGTTGTTAAGAATGAGGTATTTTAAATCCATCAACCTTTTCGTTGGAGTTATCTTGTGTCATGTTTCACCTAAAGCCTTTCCTAAGGACTGTTGCTATTTATGGTGCTCATAAATGACCCAAGTTCTTCATCTATCCTCCCGGTGTAATAGCTTTCTCATCTCCTTGTTCATACCAATCCAATTCTTTTCCCGTGAGTGGCGGGTTGTCACCTCATAATTTGAGATGTATTCCATAAGACCATATCAAGCTTATTCTTTTTGTTGTTGATTTTTTAACAACTCCGTTCAAGCCTTATTCGTAAGGATGTTTTCTTTCAAATTCATCTGTGGGAAGAATTATCATTTTCTTCTCCATAATTTAATTCCAATGATCTACCTTCGATTCCTTCATCCGGAGGCATTGTGATGTTTCTCTTTTCTCTCATCATCTTGAATTGTGAGGATCATGTTCTTTCGTGCTTATCCATTTAACCAGAGTGTCGTGCCCTCTTTCCAAGTTCTTATTCAATTCCTTTTCTTTTCAATCGAAGTGCTGCCCGAAGTTGTTCTCCCTTGTTCCTCTTTTCTAACGGAGTGTTTTCAGCTTCGTCATCTCCGTTGTATTATTTTCTCGAAATGGCTTAACCTTTTCAAGGTTCTTTGGTCTCACTCGTTTGTCAAAGAAGCAACTTTGTTTTACCTTTTCTCTTCCTCTTCCGTTTTTCTCCGGTGCCATCCTAGATCTCGGGACGAGATCCTCTCGTAGTGGTGGAGTGTTGTGACACCCCGAGACCGATGTGCCAGGTGTCGTCCAGTTATTCGCTGTTGTTGCCTCGTCATTTGCTTGCGTGTCATGCATTTCATATCTTTGCATCATGTGCATTGCATCATTCATAAATCTTTTGCATCTCAACTAAATAATTTGTGTGGATCTTCGATCCATTTAAATCGAGGGAAGAGTGACTTCTCTTTATAACTTTATCCTCCTAATATTTAGGGAGTTATTATAAATATTCCATTAATTTGGAATCATCGTAACACACATGCAAAATAATTCAGATGTCTATTCCTCTTCGATTTTGACCTTCAAACCTTGCCAATATCTCTCATCTCTTTTCTCGAGGCTCCTCCTAAAACCTCAACATTTTTGGATACCTCTAATTCCTTGCCCATGTTCAAACCATTTGAATTAAATTCAAATGATTTTGAATTAAATCCTTGCGATCATGCCTCTCCTATTTTTCTTGGAACCAGCGCATTTTTGCGAGTCCGGGAATATTATTTCCATGCGCTAATTCTTTCCCTATCCCTCTCTTTCTTTTCGTCTCTCCAATTCTTTTCTATTAAAGGAAATATGAGGGAGAGAGAGAGAAGAGAGATAGCACAGGCCGGCCCAACCTCCAGCGCAGGCCCATTTGCCCCTCCAAGGCCCAGCCATCCCACCTACACCTAACCCTAGCCCACACCCTCTGGACGATCCTCTCTCCCCCCTTCGTTTCCTGCTTGCGCCGCTAGGAGAGGATCGCTCGCACCCGACTCCCTCTCCCTCTCCATTCGCTCGATCTCCCCGCCTCTCGCTCCCGTGTCCGAACCACCTGCGCCTCCCTCTCTCTCGCTCACACCGAGCCCTTCCACTCCTTCTTCCAGCAAGGCCCCGCACCACTCGTCCCAATTTTGGCCGGAGCTCGCCGGAGCCACAACATCGGCCGTCACCGGACTTCCTCCTCGGCTCCACCACCGCCAAGCGCCGCCTCCAGCAGCCTCCTCCCCTCGCGTTCCTGCCTTGCCCCGCCATGGACGCCGCAAGACCTCGCCGCTGCCTCCCCGTCTCCGGCCATGGCGCCCGCACCGGCGACCCGACCTGCCAGTGTCGCCGCCCTCCTTCATCACGCCCTCACCTCCCTCTTCCTCCGTTCGGGCCAACGCCGCCGCCACTGGATCAGGCTGCGCTTCGCCGGGTCCTCCCCTGCCACCGGACCGGCCCTGCAGGAGCTTCTTGTCCCTCGCCGTCTGATGCTGCTATGCCCTGCCGCCTCTTGCCGAGCTACCTCTCACCTGCGTCATCTATGTGCTGCTTCCCTGCTGCCTTTTTGTTGTCATTGTCAAGGCCACTGAATCCAGGGATGCAAGACCGCCTCCGTGGGATTTCGCCAAGTACACCACCGATAAGACCAAACGGATGCTCGAACGAGTACCGAACGAAACGCCAAGACCTACGAGAACGACTTCATGGACCGACGAGTACGTTGTTCGCCAAGTACACCTTCGGGTGGCCAAGTTCCTCTTCAAATGTACGACTACACGGTGTTGCGCCAAGTACCACGATGCCCGGAGCCCTCGGACCGTCAGGTTTCACTACCGCCGACTAGCATGACTACCGTCGCAAAAACGAGACCGTTAAGGCCCGACCGACAAGTACCCCGACAACCCTGAACATCTACGATTGTGTACGACTACCGCCGCTGTGGTTTTCGACAAGACGTCATGAGCCTCTACTTCCACTACCGCTCCGATGATCGCCGATGAATGATAGGACGACTACTTCGACTACCGTCGCGTGATCCACTACTTCCCTCGAAGACCCATGAACGACTACTTCCACTACGAACTCGTTCCGCCCGAAACGCATGCTTCGAAGGTATAACCCCGAGACGACCACCCGTGGACCGAATGCTTGCGATGTATGAGTTGAACCGTGTGTTGCTCCGTGTCTGAGTTGTTCTTTGCGAGTTCCTCGTTGCCATGCCGTCCACCCGTGGGAACCCGGCAACCGGGATCACCCCATCATCTTGCATGACACACTCACTCCCACTTCCTTTTGCACCGGTATCCCTGTGAGCTACCGGAACCGATATGTTGTCATGGTCTCATTTTTGGGTTCATCACCGTGGCACCCTTTCTTTCCACCACGATGACAAAATGCCCCATATATTATAACATGCCAACATTTTCATAAATTCTGCATAAAACTTGCTCATGTCATTCGCATCATGATAATAACATCGAAAATGTTTAAAATTGTTGTTGCACCAAATTGCTAAATGCATATGGGGATTTACCGGATTCGTTATTTGTTATATCCGGCCCCATTTAAATTGTTTAGATAGTGTAGTTTTGTTATGCCTCACTTCTTGCCATGTTTAACAACATTTAATATTGTTGAGTACCCAACCCGAGAGAGAACTATATAAGACACGTGGTGTTTCGTCAATCTGCAACGGAGTTGCATGTTGAGCTCCACTTAATTTGTAGGATTGTTTGTGCATTTTGCCATGCCATGCTTCATTAAACCGGACATGCATCATAATTGTTTGTGCATCATGCCATGTCTATGTGTTGGTTGTTTACTATGTTGTTTCCTTCTTTCCGGTGTTGCTTCTTCGGGTTGGTTCCGATAACGTCGCGTTTGTGAGGACCCGTTCGACTACGTCCGTTTTTCTTCTTCATGGACTCGTTCTTCTTCCTTGCGGAATTTCAGGCAAGATGACTGTCGGTGTCAAAACCGGCGAATCTCGGGTAGGGGGTCCCGAACTGTGCGTCTAGGCCAGATGGTAACAGGAGACAGGGAATACTTTGTTTTACCCAGGTTCGGGCCCTCTAGATGGAGGTAATACCCTACTCCTGCTTGATTAATATTGATGATATGGGTAGTACAAGAGTAGATCTACCACGAGATCAAGGAGGCTAAACCCTAGAAGCTAGCCTATGGTATGATTGTTGTGTATGGAGTTGATTGCCTACGGACTACAACCCTCCGGTTTATATAGACACCGGATAGGGTTAGGGTTACACAGAGTCGGTTACAATGGTAGGAGATCTTGAATATCCACATCGCCAAGCTTGCCTTCCACGCCAAGGAAAGTCCCATCCGGACACGGGACGAAGTCTTCAATCTTGTATCTTCATAGTCCAGGAGTTCGGCTGAAGGTATAGTCCGGCTACCCGAACACCCCCTAATCTAGGACTCCCTCAGTAGCCCCTGAACCAGGCTTCAATGACGACGAGTCCGGCGCGCAAATTGTCATTGGCATTGCAAGGCGGGTTCCTCCTCCAAGTCCTTCGTAGAAGATTGTAAACACCAAGAGTAGTGTCTGGTTCTGCAAAATAAGCTTCCACATATTGCCATAGAGAGAATAATATTAACACAAATCAAATCTGCTGACGTATTCCGCAGTGCGCTATCACACTACGGCCAAGTCCTTTACTCGAATCGTTTTTACTTTTCCACCTCAGCATGTTTTGCGTGGCGGTTTCCTTGGCACGTCTTGTCAAAGCAGAGATCGTGTGCCCTTTTTACGGGATTCTCATCAATACGGACGTAGGTAACCCTAACCGCGCCATTTACCAAGCGAGTTTTATTAGGCAGGTGGGGACGCACAACCGCATCCGCCCATATAAGGGGATAAGGATCCACCTTTTTACCTACGCCTTCTTCCTCCTTTGCCTATCCATCTCCTGCGCAGTCGAGCTCCAGCGCCGAAGCCCGCACTTCCCACCTCAACCTTCTCCAGCGATGTCCGGAGCGGGAGGCAAGTGGAAGGTCTCCTCCGTCATGGAGGGTGACGTCAAAAAGCTTAGGAAGGCCGGATACTTGTCCAAAGACATCGCGTACCGGCTTCCCGAGGAGGGGCAGCTCCTCCCCACCCCAAGGCCCCATGAGAGGTAGTATTCCTTCCCCACTTCCTCCGCGGATTGGGTTTTCCACTTCACCCATTCGTCCGGGGGCTCATGTTCTACTACGGCCTGGATTTCCACGATCTGGCCCCGAACTTCATCCTCAACATCTCGGCGTTTATCGTCGTGTGCGAGGCTTTCCTCCGCGTCCGCCCCCATTTCCGCCTCTGGCTCAAGACCTTCAACGTCAAGCCCAAGGTGGTGCGCGGCAACCAGGCGGAGTGCGGAGGCGCCATGGCAGGCAAGATTGCCAACGTCCTGTGGTTCGAGGGCTCCTTTGTAGAGACCCTAAAGGGGTGGCAAGCCGGGTGGTTTTACATCACCGAGCCACGTGATCCGAAATGGATCGCAGCCCCCGAGTTCCGATCCGGACCCCCCACGCGGCTCATGTCCTGGAAAGAGACGGGCCTATCATGGGGTAACGAGGAAGAGGTGACCGGACTGAAGACATGCATCCAGTGCCTGGTAAACAAGTCAATCAGGCTTGTAAATGTAGTCCAGGTCATGCTCGTTCGCCGAATCCTTCCATGTCAACAACGGGACTTTACTCTGTGGGAGTTCGACCCGGCACAGCACCGAACCCTTAATAGGCTCTTCGACACGACGTATGAAGACGTCTGGAAGGCTCTAATCAAAGGTGCCGAGGCTCCCGCATCCGCTTCCGAGGACCGCGGATACAGCTCGCAGTGCCACGCTAGCGAGGTAAGCTATTTTCACCTTTTACAGGATGTTTAGCTTTTTTCATAGTTTAACTCTATGCGGGATCTAAACTCCCTTACCTTTGACAGGCTTGGCGGGCGGTATCCGGACCGATTAACTGTCCGGCTCCGCTGCCCGAAGACCCAGACCTAGCTCTACTAGTGAAGCTGCTGGCTCCGGTGCCTTATGTGGTGCCAGAAAAGAAGGCCAAGAAGAAGAAGACCACGGGGACTCGAAAGAGTGCCCGCAACGTGGTGTTGTCGGACTTGTCATCCGGCAAGTCCGAGGCGCCCTCCTCCCGGGAAAACGAGGAGGAGGAAGAAGAAAGCTCTCCCCCCCCCCAGCAGAGGGAGGAAAGAAAAGGAAGGCCGCCCCAAGGGGGAAGGCCGAGGGGTCCAAGAAGAGAAAAAACCCTCCGCCGGACTACGCCCCCGACGCCGACGAGGACGAAGAGGAGTGGCCGGACAGGGCCAGGCGTCCGGCGAAATCGTAAGTGTTCGGATACTAGAGCAACTCATGATATTCCTTACGTTGCACAGCTTTCCCTAACGTCGAATGTAATTATGCAGTCCGCCCCGGGCCGAACTCAACGAGTCATCGAGCGGCTCCCTGGATTCATCGGACGTGAACTCAGTTCCGCCCGCTGTCTCCCCCCGCACTGCGGACGACGCTGAAGTGGCGTCGCGACAAGCTCCGGGGTAGGAGGAGGTGGTCCTGGAGGAGCCGCAAGGCAACCTCCCGGACTCCAGGAGTGAAGGGGACAAGACCCCCCAGGGCTCCAAGTCCGGCTTTATGCCGGACACCGTGCCGGAATCTTCAACAATTCCGGACCGCGGCAGGCGAACTCCTTCCAAGAGGAGCAAGCAATTTGAGCCGGCAGCCTCCATCCAACCGGAGGCGCCGGACAATCTGCTGGAGGTGCTTGAAGGCGCCTCCATCGACGAGGAGCACCGTACTATTATGAGTACGGTGATCCAGAAGGTTCAGTCCGCCAAGAGCGGACTGAGTGAAGCTTGCACTAGCCTCCTAACAAGCTTCGAGGTAAGTGAAAATATGTAAAAATATTACCGCATAGACAGTAGCCCCTGATGCTCTGATTGGCGTTCGGAAAGAAAAGCCGAATAGAGGATCGATTAAATTTCACAGGAGTCTAACAACAAAGAGTCAATATGCGTATGCAGGCTTCGCTGCTATCTACCGCCGCACTAACTGCAGAGGTGGGTGTCCTGAAACAGGACCTCGGGCGGACCGAGCAAGAGCTCGGCCTTGCCAAGCGGCAGCTCGAGGAGAAAGAAGGTAAGAAATACCTTACAGAAGAAGGTGCCTATAGAGAGGCGTGATTGCAAAAAAAAATTAACAGGATTGTACAGCTTATTGTAGGGGCCACGACTGAGGTGGCGACCCTCAAGTAGGCGCTATCTGAGGCCGAAAAGAAAACGGCCGCGGAGCGCACCGAGCGAGAGAAACTTGGGGCTCAGGTCGGCGAGGTGCAGCAAGAGCTCCAAGCTCTCATGAAAAAACATGAGCGTTTGGAGCTTGAGTCAAAGACCCAAGCGTCCGAGCTCGCGGCGGCCCTTGAGACTGCCAAGTCTGCCAAGGTCGAAGCCCAAAAGGCCCTCCAAGAGTTGGAGGATGTGAAGAAGATAGCAGTGGGTAAGGTATTCTTTATGCAAAGCAGAAATATAAAAGTAAACTACTTGTTACTTACCCGAATCCGGAGTTCTCCAGGGGCATTCGCAGATCTTCCCCGCAGCGTATCCGATGCCGCTGCATTCTACCGAGCTAAACAGGGCAGCTCGACGGAGAAGGTGTTCTGGTCTCAGTATGCTGAGGCCGGACACCCTGTGCCCTTGAGCGACCAGCTGAAACAGCTGGTCGAGCTCCACAAGGCGGCCGAATAGGCCATGAAGGGCTTCATAGTTCGGCTGTGGCCCAGAGGGGCCCTGCTTGGGAGTTACTTCGGGATGGTGCGGCGGCTGGTGGAGGCCTGTCCAAGGCTCGAGGTCGTCAAGCGCTCTGTCTGCATCGAAGGTGCCCGTCGGGCCCTTGCCCGTGCTAAGGTGCACTGGGGTAAGCTAGACGGTGAGAAGCTTGTTAAGGACGGGCCGCCGCCGGGGAAGGAGCATCACAAGCCCGAGAACTATTACAAGGATATTCTTGCGGGTGCCCGCCTTGTGGCGGATGAATGTACCAAGGATGTAATTTTTGAATAAACTCGCTCGTTTTTATCCTGTGCGCTGAAAACTTGTTCATAGGCGCTTAAGCAATGCTTGTTGAATTTAAAATATTATTTTCTGTGCGGCCGTTTATCAAAAAATTGAGAGATGGCCAGTCGTCGGCTTCTGCCCCCATGCCACTAGTGCTGGGGTGTTCGGGATAAACCTGAAAGTAAGAAAAAATTTAAAAAAGTATCCGGCAGCCCCTGGTACGTTTTAAGCCGTATTTTGGGCGTGCCGTTATTGTGCCCCTTCCCCTGTGCCCATGGTATTTCAAGGGCGTAGTTATGTATGCGAGGTACTGGTTTCGCTATGTCGCGAAAGCTGGGGTTGGGGCCGCATTGCTATGCTTGCTCAGAGTGCGCCAGGCGGTACTGCTGTGGGTTACTCCAGGCGCGCTTGGCAGTGTCTGGCTTTTTAATGGCCGGACTGGAGAATTGCCTGAGAAGGCTACTTTGTACCTCCGCTGCGAGAGCCGCCGTATGCTCCTCCATATGGAGGGAGCGTTCAGTGTTTCCGTTGACCATAATTACTCCTCGAGGGCCAGGCATCTTGAGTTTGAGATATGCGTTGTGCGGCACCGCATTGAACTTTGCGAATGCGGTTCGTCCCAGCAGGGCGTGATAGCCACTGCGAAACGGGACTATATCGAAGATTAACTCTTCGCTTCGGAAATTGTCCGGGGATCCGAAGACCACGTCAAGTGTTACTGAGCCTGTACAGTTGGCTTCTACACCTGGTATAACGCCTTTAAAGGCCGTTCTTGTGGGCTTAATCCTTGAGGGATCTATGCCCATTTTCCGCACTGTATCCTGATAAAGTAGGTTCAGGCTACTGCCGCCGTCCATGAGGACTCTTGTGAGATGAACTCCGTCGATGATTGGGTCGAGAACCAATGCGGCGAAGCCGCCATGACTGATGCTAGTGGGATGGTCCCTTCGATCAAAAGTGATCGGGCAGGAGGACCATGGGTTGAACTTTGGGGCGACTGGCTCCATCGCGTATACGTCCCGTAGCGCACGCTTCCGCTCCCGCTTGGGAATGTGGGTTGCGTATATCATGTTCACCATCCGCACTTGTGGGGGAAAGCCCTTCTGTCCATTGTTGTTCGGCGGCTTGGGCTCCTCGTCGTCGCTGTGCAGCCCCTTGTCTCTGTTTTTGGCCCTTAACTTGCCTGCCTGCTTGAACACCCAACAATCCCTGTTAGTGTGATTGGCTGGCCTTTCGGGGGTGCCATGTATCTGGCACAAGCGATCGAGTATTCGGTCCAAACTAGACGGGCCCTGAGTATTCTTTTTGAATGGCTTTTTCTGCTGACCGGATTTATAGCCTTTGAATCCGGCATTGACTGCCGTGTCTTCATTGCTGTCGCTGTTAACGCGGTGTTTTTGCTTATTCCGACGTGTCCTGCCACTTTTGTCCTTGGTATCCGAATTACCAGGGTTCTTTGATAAGTTGTTACTGCGAGCTAGCCAGCTGTCTTCTCCCACGCAAAAGCGGGTCATGAGTGTCGTGAGGGCTGCCATGGATTTCGGCTTCTCCTGTCCCAGGTGCCGGGCAAGCCACTCGTCACGGATGTTATGCTTGAAGGCTGCTAGGTCCTCTGCGTCTGGACAGTCGACTATCTGGTTTTTCTTTGTTAGGAACCGTGTCCAGAATTGTCTGGCCGATTCTTCTGGCTGCTGAATTATGTGGCTTAAGTCGTCGGCATCCGGCGGTCTCACGTAAGTGCCCTGGAAGTTGTCGAGGAATGCGGCTTCCAGGTCCTCCCAAGAACCGATTGAGTCTGCTGGCAGGCTGTTAAGCCAATGCCGGGCCGGTCCTTTAAGTTTGAGCGGGAGGTATTTGATGGCGTGTAGATCATCGCCGCGTGCCATGTGGATGTGAAGGAGATAATCCTCGATCCATATCGCCGGGTCTGTTGTGCCATTGTATGATTCGATGTTTACTGGTTTGAAACCCTCTGGGATTTTATGATCTATTACTTCATTCGTGAAGCATAGTGGGTGTACGGCGCCTCTGTACTGGGCTATATCACGACGCAGCTCGGAAGAGCTATGTCTGTTGTGTTCGGCCTGGCCGGATTTGTTGTATCCGGAGTGAAGATCATTGTCACATGCCGTAGGGCGCCTGCGTGATCCGTAGATCGATCTTGTTTGTCTTGCCTTATCCTCCAGTATGTCTCGCAGGTCGGGCGCATTTTCCCGTGCCTTAGTTGAGCGGCGTCGGGGCATGGCTTGGGTGGAGGGCCGACAGGCCTCTCTGTCGCGGCCGCGAGGTGGTCGGTCTGCCATGTCATGCGCTGGTGATGTAGGTGCTTCCTCCTCTGATCGGGGTAGCGGCTTGCGCTTCGGGTAACTCTTGGAGGGGCGTTCGAGTTCATACTCTTCGGCCGCAAGGTCTTTAGTCCATCTGTCAGCTAGCAATTCTTGGGAAGCTCTGAGCTGTTGCTGCTTTTTCTTGAGGCTGCTTGCCGTTGCTAAAAGCCTGCGTTTAAAATGCTCTTGTTCGGCGGGGTATGATGGTATGATGAATTCGTCGTCATCGAGGCTTGCCTCGTCTTCGGAGGGAGGCATATAGTTATCATCCTCGACCTCTCGGTCTGCCGCTCTCTCATGAGGGCTGGCTTCTCCATCTTCCTGTGCCGAATTTTGCTGAGGTGGGTGTTCTTCAGTGCTATCCGAGGTAGTATTATCTCCCATGCTGGAATCACCATTTTTGCTTTGGCGGGATTTAGAGCAGCGCCGCTGACGCTGGCGCTTTGGCTGTTTCTTGGGGGCGTAATCCCCCACTATTCCATCGCCATCTCCATCTTTTGGAGTATCCACCATATATATGTCATATGACGAGGTGGCCTTCCAGCGCCCTACAGGTGCTGGTTCCTGTTCGTCTCCTACATCGTCGTCCATGTCGTCGATGTCTTCGGAGTCGAAGTCAAGCATGTCGGTTAGATCGTCGACAGTGGCTACAAAGTGGGTGGTGGGTGGGCTTTGAATTTCCTCATCGTCCCTATTCCACCCTTGCTGACCGTAGTCCGGCCAGGGCTCTCCTGATAAAAAGAGAGAGACTTTAGAGAATTCAGGATGTCGCCGAAGGGCGAGTGCTGAAAGATGTCCGCGGCAGTGAACTCCATTATCGGCGCCCAATCGGATTCGATTGGCAGGGGCGCGGGGGGCTCGGAGTTCGGAGAGGAATCCGGCTCCTCGGAGTCACGGGCCATGCGGAGTGCGAGGCTGGAGTTCGGCTCAATCGCCTTTGAGATCGCAGCCCCTGAGGCAACGTCCAACCGCTGATCCTCGATTGGCGCAGTAGGCTTCGAATCAACAGTTGAAACCGATGCATGCGCGGCCTCCAAGGCGCTGTTCGGCGGCAGAGCTATATCATGCCCATCGAGACAGTGCGGCGCGCTTGGCTGTGGCTCGAATCCGTCGAAGATCTAGTCTCCGCGGGTGTCAGCCGTATAGTTTAAGCTTCCAAAGCTGAGTTGATGGCCAGGGGCGTAGCTTTCGATCTGCTCCAGGTGGCCGAGCGAATCGGCCCGCAGAGTGAAGCCGCCGAAGAGGAAGATCTGTCCGGGGAGAAAAGTCTCACCCTGGACCGCATCGTTGTTGATGATCAAAGGAGCCATTGGGCCTAAAGGCGACGACACAGAGGAACCCTCAATGAAAGCACCAATGTCGGTGTCAAAACCGGCGGATCTCGGGTAGGGGGTCCCGAACTATGCGTCTAGGTCGGATGGTAACAGGAGACAGGGAACACTTTGTTTTACCCAGGTTCGGGCCCTCTCGATGGAGGTAATACCCTACTCCTGCTTGATTAATATTGATGATATGGGTAGTACAAGAGTAGATCTACCACGAGATCAAGGAGGCTAAACCCTAGAAGCTAGCCTATGGTATGATTGTTGTGTATGGAGTTGATTGCCTACGGACCACAACCCTCCGGTTTATATAGACACCGGATAGGGTTAGGGTTACACAGAGTCGGTTACAATGGTAGGAGATCTTGAATATCCGCATCGCCAAGCTTGCCTTCCACGCCAAGGAAAGTCCCATCCGGACACGAGACGAAGTCTTCAATCTTGTATCTTCATAGTCGAGGAGTCCGGCTGAAGGTATAGTCCGGCTACCCGAACACCCCCTAATCCAGGACTCCCTCAATGACCATACCCTCGAAATCACTTCTATCTTTGCTTGCTAGTTGCTCGCTCTTTTGCTATGCCTATGCTGCGATACCTACCACTTGCTTATCATGCATCCCATATTGTTGAACCAAGCCTCTAACCCACCTGGTCCTAGCAAACCGTTGTTTGGCTATGTTACTGCTTTGCTCAGCCTCTCTTATAGCATTGTTAGTTGCAGGTGAAGATTGAAGTTTGTTCCCTGTTGGAACATGGAGATGTTGTTCCTTGTTGGAATATGTTTACTTGTTGGGATATCACAATATCTCTTATTTAATTAATGCATCTATATACTTGGTAAAGGGTGGAAGGCTCGGCCTTATGCCTGGTGTTTTGTTCCACTCTTGCCGCCCTAGTTTCCGTCATATCGGTGTTATGTTCCCGGATTTTGCGTTCCTTACGCGGTTGGGTGATAATGGGAACCCCTTGACAGTTCGCCTTGAATAAAACTCTTCCAGCAATGCCCAACTTTGGTTTTACCATTTGCCACCTAGCCTTTTTCCCTTGGGTTTCGCGGACTCAAGGGTCATCTTTATTTTAACCCCCCGGGCCAGTGCTCCTCTGAGTGTTGGTCCAACCGAGCGATGTCTGGGGCTACCAGGGACAACTCTGGGCTGGCCTACCCGACGTCTTGCTCATCCGGTGTGCCCTGAGAACGAGATATGTGCAGCTCCTATCGGGATTTGTTGGCACATCTGGGTGGTGTTGCTGGATTTGTTTTAACTTGTCGAAATGTCTTGTAGAACCGATCGGAATCTCTCGGGAGAAGGTATATCCTTCGTTGACCGTGAGAGCTTGTCATGGGCTAAGTTGGGACTCCCCTGCAAGGATTTGAACTTTCAAAAGCCGTTCCCGTGGTTATGGGCAGATGGGAATTTGGTAACGTCCGGTTGTAGAAAACCTGAAGTTGACCTTAATTAAAATACATCTACCGCGTGTGTAACCGTGATGGTCTCTTTCCGACGGAGTCCGGGAAGTGAACACGGTGTTGGAGTTATGTTTGACGTAGGTTGTTCTAGGTTCACTTCTTGATCATAGATTCTCGACCGTCCTTTTGTCTTCTCTTCTCGCTCTCATTTGCGTTGTTAGCCACCAAATATGCTAGTCGCTTGCTGCAGCTCCACCTCATACCTTTACCTTACCCATAAGCTTAAATAGTCTTGATCACAAGGGTGTGAGATTGCTGAGTCCCCGTGACTCACATATACTTCCAAAACCAGCTTGCAGGTGCCGATGAGTCCGTGCAGATGACGCAACCAAGCTCAGGAGGAGCTCGATGAAGATCTTGTCCTTTGTGTTGTTCCGTTTCCAGTTGATCAGTAGTGGAGCCCAGTCGGGACGATCGGGGATCTGTGTAGCATTTGGGGTAGTCTTCTTTTATTTTGGGTTCCATAGTCGGACCTTGATTGTATCTGGTTGATGTAATGCTTTATTCATGTAATTGTGTGAAGTGGCGATTGTAAGCCAACTATGTATCTTTTTCCCTTATGTATTATATGGGTTGTGTGAAGATTACCTCACTTGCGACATTGCTTTCAATGCGGTTATGCCTCTAAGTCGTGCTTCGACACATAGGAGATATAGCCGCATCGAGGGCGTTACAACAATAGAGGTAGAGGTTAAGTTGTTAGAAATTGAATTGGCCTCATGTTCCCTATCAACTACCTCACTCTCTCTATGTGGTGGTGGATCACTCACTCCCTCAAGGTAGGTGCACTCAATGCCACATATGGTGGAGTCACTCAAATCACTCAAGTGGTGGCGGTGGCTCTCCTCACATAGGGAATTGGGGCAACTTGTCATATTTGGGGATAGTGGTGAAGTCACTCTCACTCTCAATATGGATTCACAAGTCACTCAACTCATCACCATACGCCTGCTTGGTCGAAGGGAAAATCCCATGCTCAACCTCCACATCCATAACACCTCCGAAGATGAATGTCGTAGTAAGTGGCAAATCATCACTCTCCCCCGAGACCAAAGATAAGGTCTCATGTGCGGTGTCGTAGCTCGACTCGGAGTAAGAGTCCCAATGGGGCGCCATCTTCATGTTGTTGGAGAGGTTTTTGCTCATCGCCGTGGTCGAAGGGGATGGTCCTTGCTCGACCATCTTGTTGCCGTCTTGTATGAGGCCCATATGATGTGGCACCTCGTAGCTTGTCTCCATGGCCGAAGGGAATTTCCCATGCTCGGCCATCTTCCTTGAGGGGCTTCCGAAGATGGAAATGTCGCCCTTGCTTGTAGGTGGTCGCCCTCGCTTGTAGGTGGTCAAAGTAGGCAAACTCGTGGGAAGTAGGCAAAGATGCCGTACATCCAAAGGCGAAGATGCCTTGAGAACACTTGGCAAATATGTTGAAGTGGTGGTGGTAGCCTTAGCATCCTCTTGGTGGTGTTCATCTCAAAGATGATGACGGTGCTGCATGGTACTTGCGTCATGTGGCCGCTCTGAAGGTGTTCGACTTGAGCATCTCTGCCTTGAAGATGACAAAGGGGAAGAAGACTTGTCGATGGAAGATGTGTCGGATGTCATCCGTGTGTGCGTCCAACTTGTCATCAAGGTAGTTGAAGGAAATATGCCCTAGAGGCAATAATAAAGTTGTTATTTATATTCCTTATATCATGATAAATGTTTATTATTCATGCTAGAATTATATTAAACGGAAACTTAGTACATGTGTGAATACATAGACAGACAGTATGTCCCTAGTATGCCTCTACTAGACTAGCTCGTTAATCAGAGATGGTTAAGTTTCCTGACCATAGACATGTGTTGTCATTTGATCAATGAGATCACATCATTAGAGAATGATGTGATGGACAAGACCCATCCGTTAGCTTAGCATAATGATCGTTAAGTTTTATTGCTTTTGCTTTCTTCATGACTTTTACATATTCCTTTGACTATGAGATTATGCAAATCCCGAATACCGGAGGAACATCTTCTGTGTTATCAAACGTCACAAAGTAATTGGGTGATTATAAAGGTGCTCTACAGGTGTCTCCGAAGGTGTTTGTTGGGTTGGCATAGATCAAGATTAGGATTTGTCACTCCGTGTATCGGAGAGGTATCTCTGGGACCTCTCGGTAATGCACATCATAATAAGCCTTGCAAGAAATATGACTAATGAGTTAGTTACGGGTTGATGTATTACAGAACGAGTAAAGAGACTTGCTAGTAACGAGATTGAACTAGGTATGAAGATACCGACGATCGAATCTCGGGCAAGTAACATACCGATGACAAAGGGAATAACATATGTTGTCATAACGGTTCGACCGATAAAGATCTTCGTTGAATATGTAGGAGCCAATATGGGCATCCAGGTTCCGCTTTTGGTTATTGACCAGAGAGGTGTCTCGGTCATGTCTACATAGTTCTCGACCCCCTAGGGTCCGCATGCTTAACCTTCGTTGATGATATAATATTATATGAGTTATGTATGTTGGTGACTGAATATTGTTCGGAGTCCCGGATAAGATCATGGACATGACGAGGAACTCCGGAATGGTACAGAAATAAAGATTGATATATGGGATAATAGTGTTTGGTCTTCGTAAGGGGTTCTGGATGTTTCCCGAAATTTTTGGGTACGAGAACACTTTATTTGGGCCAAAAGGGAAAGCCCACAAGGTTTTTGGAAAGCGCAAAAGGAAGTTTTGCGGAGTCTAGGGGCCAGACACCAGGGTCCCTGGTGTCTGGGTCCAGACGCCGAGAACCCTGGCGTCTGGACCTGGAGTCCGAGAAGGACTCTTGCCTTTCGGGTGAAACCAACTTTGTGGAGGCTTTTACTCCAAGTTTCGACCCCAAGGCTCAACATATAAATAGAGGGGCAGGGCTAGCACCCAAGAGACATCAAGAAACTGTAACACCCACAATGCGGCTATATCTCCGATGTGTCGGGGCACGACTTAGAGGCATAGCCGCATGGTAGGCATGTCGCAAGAGGGGTAATCTTTACACATCCCATGTACTGAATAAGAAATGGATAAAGAGTCGGCTTACATTCGCCACTTCACACAATACATAAATATTCATACATCATCCAAGGTACAAACAAAGGTCTGACTACGGAACCAAAATAAAAGAAGACAACCCCAAATGCTAGATCCCCGATCGTCCCAACTGGGCTCCACTACTGATCAACCGGAAAAGACACAAAACAACGAACACGGTCTTCATCGAGCTCCCACTTGAGCTGGGTAGTGTCACCTGCAATGGTATCATCGGCACCTGCAACTATTTGGAAGTATCTGTGAGTCACAAGGACTCAGCAATCTCACACCCGCGAGATCAAGACTATTTAAGCTTATGGGTAGGAAAGGGTAGTGAGGTGGAACTGCAGCAAGCACTAAGCATATATGGGGCATAACATACGCAAATAAGAGCGAGAAGAGAAGCAACGCAATGGTCGTTGTCGTGGAATTGTCACGGCAGATGTCCTTAGTGTCAGGACTTAGTCGTGAGGCCAACGCATCTATGTGGTAGCTTGAGAGGGGTTGAGCGGGACGAGAGACATGATGTTTTACCCAGGTTCGGCCCCTCATGGTGGAGGCAAAAGCCTACATCCTGCTTCATTGATATTGATGATGATGATCATGGTTACAAGAGTGCTCTATTTCGAGAGCTATTGTCTAAACCTAACTTGTCCAACTTTGTGGAACTTGTGAATCTTGTCCCTTTTGGGGAGCCCTGCCCCTCCTTATATATGTTGGAGGGGCGGGTTACATGTAGAGTCCTATTAGGATTAGGACTAGTCTATCTCTAATACAAACCGGATACAAGTCCAGGTCTTAACTCCTTGTAAGAAATGTTCCTCATGCCTTTCCTCTTAAACCGGCCCACCATTAACATAAACCGGCCTACTGGGCCTTGGGCCTTGTCATCCATCTGGAACACGCGCCGGGTCACCAATGAGTCTTCAGGCTCGTGAATCGTCATACCAGTGAACCGCCAGACACGTAAGTCGCCAATCCTCTGGCAGTTTACCAATGAAACGCCTAGTCCGGCCGGGTTATACTTCCGGCCGGTTTACGCCGCGGGGTATATCCCCGACATTAGCCCCCAAGTTTAGCTTGGATATATCCATGGTAAACTTATACTGCAAAATAAACACAAGAAGAAAATTGACAGGTTGTGCTTCGGGTTATGAATTCTTGTAAACCGGCATTTGATGATCCTTAAGTCCTTGTCATTTCCTCCTTCTAGAAAATCCGGGTTAACAAGCCAGCTTCATACTCAATTTGTTGAAATTGGTTTCTCACAGAGAAATATTGTAAAAAATAATCCACTTGAGTCGGCTTCCAAAGCGCCGGTTTAAGAAATATGGGTCTTGAAATACTTATCTGATATTCAGCCGGTTTGAAGATGTAAAACTTGCCGGTTTAATATTACCAAACTGGTCGGTTTATAAATATTGATGGCACCGGGTCATAATTGTTGTCGACACCGGGTCATGTAATTGATCTTCCTGATTTGCTCAAAACTGATAAAATGAAGATGTTCCTCCTTTATATGCATAATACATATAGCCCCCAAGTCTTAAGAGGAGAACATAGTGATAACTTAAGACTTGCTCCAATAAGTGTTTCAACCTTGAAGAAATCCGGTTTGTTCATCTCAATCATATAAACTGAATACTCCATATATGTAACCCCCAAGTGCCGGGTTGTCATGCTACAGCAACCTGGGACTTTTAATTGCTTATAAAAACTTCAATCAATGTAACCCCCAAGGGCCGGGTCATTATGCAATAATGAGCAGGAACTTTGTAAATATAATTATGTAGATTTTAGAAGTGATGTGTAGCCCCCAAGGGCCGGCTTAGTAAGATAATACTGAACCGGGACTTGATATATACTTCAATGAAAATAACATCTTATAATGTAGCTTCCATCGTAGGGCTTGAACCCACATCCACAAGGTTAAGAGCTTTGTGCTTTACCAACTGAGCAATGGATCCTTCAATATTATGGACGAAAACTTGTGTACCTTGAATTGTTGACAGGAACAATTGGTAGCCCCCAAGGGCCGGCTCATTATAATATGATGAGTCGGGTCTTCAATAAGACTAAAAATGACTTGGCATTAGCCCCCAAGTGTCATGATGCATGCTTACAGCAACATGAGACTTGCATGCAATCTTAATTTGAATAATGTAGCCCCCAAGTGCCGGGTTGTAAGCCTGCAGCGACTCCGGACTATTCCTTCCATTGTAGAATAAATCATATCCTTTGATAAAATAGTAGACATTGCGCTATAGCGACTTTGAAAACTCAATAATACCGGTTATTAATAACCATAAAAATCCAGCCATGTTGGCTACTCAAGATAATATAATCCGGTGAAAACCTTATTCATTCAATATCATAATGAAAATTCAGCCAAACTTGGCTATTTGAATAATATAACCCAATGATTTATAAGCGCATGATTCCAATGGCACAATCCAAATATATATATACTGGTGACTTATAGTCCAAAGCCAGGCCGGTTTAACAAACATGTTTCTGCATACAACAAGTTTAAAGTGTCCTGGCGGTTTACCGCCGGACGGGTCATAATGCCCAACATATAACCTGGGTTTATAACCAAGGCTGCACTTAAGAATAATCAAATATGAAATATATCATACCTGTGACATTGAATCACATTGTTGGTTTTACCAACTTTTTGTAGTAAAGGTAATAACCCAAAATTTGAGTACTGATAACTCCTTCCATATTGTGCCGGTTTATGATAAAACCGTACCGGGTTTGTGATAAACACCGGATTAACCATATATAATACTGGTGACTTGTAGTCAAACCAGACCGGGCTGATAGTCTCCGGATTATAACTTGAACGTGTACTGACAACTTGTAGTTGAAAGCCGAGCCAGGTTGATAAACACCGGTTTACTCCATAATAGGATGGTAACAGAAAATCAAACCGGGCAGATAGCCTCCGGATTAAGATTTGACCGTGTTCCGTCAATTTGTAATTGACAGTCGAACCGGTTTAAGAATTTGTCAGTTTAAAAAACGCAACAAAAAGAAAGAAATAGTTATCAAGGAAAATATTGAAGCAAAGGCAATGATAAAACCATTTGCAAAAAGAGGCTTGTTTGAGCTGATCAGATGGCGTTACCATGGTCGGACACGAGCAAGCTCCCGATAGGTTTAGCTATGGTTCAAGTCAGCCAGGTCCCCAAATGAAACCGTGGCATTTATGCCGATCAAGTGGCATGGCAATGGTTCGGGTTCGACCAAGCCCCCAAGTGATTCTGTGGCCTTAGGCCGATCAAGAGGCATGACTGGTTCAGACATGACCAAGTCCCCAAGTGATCTGGTGGCTCTCGCCTATCAAGAGGTATTGCATTGGTTCGGACACGACCAAGCCCCCAAGTGATATAATATGATGCTTTTGAAAAGCTAACTCAAGGGGTAAACCGGAGGCCGCTTTAGAACAACTCCGTGTAACCACACATGATGTAAAAGAACGGAGACCCCGCTTTATGAAGCAGAAGCCCCCATGTGATCAATAATATGTCTGGCCAGTAAGGCAGGATACCCATGTTTGAACCGCGCATCGTGGCAGCAGGTCCTCTTCGGCAATTTTTAACTTTTTGCAAGAGATAAATTCTTCTTGAACCGGATATTGAGAGCTTCAAAGCTTTGTGGGAGACATCTTTCCCTTGAACCGGATTTTAAACCAGAATCTTCATTTTTAGCTGGAAATTTTCTGACGGCCTTTAAACTCGAACTTGCGAGAAGTTAATTCCTTTTTGAACCGGAAATTCTTAAACCGGATTTGAGAGCTTCAGAGATTTGTCGGAGAACAAATTTCCCTTGTACCGGATTGTAAACCGGAATCCTTTTCTGATGACACGAAACTTCTTCATTGAGCGAGGATTTTGTAACTGTCATATACTTTCTAATCCGGAAATCTTCTTATAGCACGATTTGAATCCGGGACCAGGTTATCTTTCCCTCCAACATATTAGGGTTCTTGACTTCACTGTAAACCGGCAACGTTTGATAAGTCATATCATTGTAGCCCCCAAGTCTCAAGGTGACTCGAGGAGTTGGCTTGAGATTCTCCATATTTGACCGTGATATAAACCGGCATAACTTGTATATCATTGGTGTTGATAGCACGATGTGAATCCACAGAAGGCTGAGGTGACTGCGGCGGGTTGTAAATGATCCCATATGAGCCGTGTCAGCAACTCGGCCAATGGTTCCTTCCAACTGGTGATTTGAAGTTAACCAAACTGTAGTGGCAGTGATTTGTGCGCCTGCCCATTGAACCACCTAGTGCAGATGACGGTTGATAGTGTATGATGATTTGCCTCCATTTTGTTGAAAGAAAAACCGGGATACCCAAGCTGTGACTTGCTCATACTCAACAAATAGCTCATGCAGACAGGTGCGGCCCGGTATGTTGATGTAGACCAGGTCGCGAGAGACGGACGGCCGCAACATCAGAGGCAGCTCGGACAGATGAGTCAGCCGCGGCATTGTAAGCTGGTGCGGACGGGGAAGATCGGCACCGGTGTCATAAACCGGCTCGGACGGGCGAGTTAATCGCGGGCGCGGTCCTGGCAAGCTGATGTAAACCGGGCCACAGGGACGGCGACCTTCTCACGTTCATTCACCGGGTGGTAGGACACGGACGAAATGCCAGTGCAGAACGTTGCTAGCGCGTGCTCCGTGCCCGTAACATAGCGCCTCATTTGTAATGAACAATTGTCCTGCATAAACAGTATTGCAGACCAAGGCAAAGATAAACTGCTCTTTGATAAAAATAATATGTACTAATAAAATATATTTCATATGGGTATCACCTGATGTGTTTAGGCCGGAAATAACCCGCCATGAAGTTGATGATAACTGTATGAAGCTGAAATTAATCATGGGTGAACCGGCCACAGTGTGGTAAACCGGTGCGGACGGGTGAGTCGGCTGTGATGTTTGTAAACTAGCGCGGACAATGAGTCGGCCGCATGCGTGGACGGATGTAAACCAAATAGCGGGGGCGGCGATTTGCATGTGTATCCGTCGAGCAGCATGGCCCGGAAGAACGCCACTGCAAAACTATGCTGGCATGCGCTCCATGTCCGTGGTATAACAATACATTTGTCATAAATAATTATCCTGCATAAAAACATTGCAGCAAAGATAGATTGTTTTTTGACAAAAAACAATTTGTGTTAAAAGTAGACTCGGATGAATATCACCTGATTTATCCGGACGACAAATGATCCGTGCGCAGGCTAGAATTTGATCGGACCAAATATCAATGTAGATGCGCCATGCATGGCTGTTATTCTGTCTTTCTCTTCCTCCATGTACTAGTATCGGCAGTACGTCGACGACTCGGTGGAGATAGGCAGTAGAGACGGAGGGTGAGCCCACTGTGACGACTTAGGTATTCAAGGGCAGGCGACGAGTGAGGCGCGGTGGCGGCTCGACACAACAACCCAAAGCGGCCACTTCGAACGAAGGCAAGGCCAAAACAGGGCTAGCAGCCCATGTGAACGGGCGTTGTGGGCCGCTCCTGATGGAATCTTTCTCCTCAGTTTTTTCCTTATGTGACTAGCACTTGGACTTGGTCAATGTATTGACAGCAGAAAAGTATATGGGACGTTGGAGCAGCAAAACTCGGTGACTTGCACGCGTATAGAACTCCTGTCGGTCTCGGCCTCTTGTAGGTGGTACTTTCCAACCTCGATTTGGGTTCAGGTTGTTGTATATTGAGGGAAATAACAACAGCAGCTACGCGTAGATCCGATTTCAACGGTGTCAGCGACTTGGTGATTTGACGACTTGATGGATTGCAGCCGGCTCACATTCAAAACTTTTACCAATCGGATTTCGTCGAATCGTACGGAGACTTGTGTCGGCGGCGGCATATAGGCACGACCCTATCTTTCTTCTTCGACTTCAATCTCCCGGATTGTAAAATCTTCATCTAACAAATTGCAAACTCCTCGATCCCTGAAGAGATCCCTCCAAGAACTCAACACCACCGTGCGCAGGCCCCACGGTGGGCGCCAACTGTCATGGAATTGTCACGGCAGATGTCCTTAGTGTCAGGACTTAGTCGCGAGGCCAACACATCTATGTGGTAGCTTGAGAGGGGTTGAGCGGGACGAGAGACACGATGTTTTACCCAGGTTCGGCCTACATCCTGCTTCATTGATATTGATGATGATGATCACGGTTACAAGAGTGCTCTATTTCGAGAGCTATTGTCTAAACCTAACTTGTCCAACTTTGTGGAACTTGTGAATCTTGTCCCTTTTGGGGAGCCCTGCCCCTCCTTATATATGTCGGAGGGGCGGGTTACATGTAGAGTCCTATTAGGATTAGGACTAGTCTATCTATAATACAAACCGGATACAAGTCCAGGTCTTAACTCCTTGTAAGAAATTTTCCTCATGCCTTTCCTCTTAAACCGGCCCACCATTAACATAAACCGGCTTGCTGGGCCTTGGGCCTTGTCATCCATCTGGAACACGCGCCGGGTCACCAATGAGTCTTCAGGCTCGTGAATCGTCATACCAGTGAACCGCTAGACACGTAAGTCGCCAATCCTCTAGCGGTTTACCAATGAAACGCCTAGTCCGGCCGGGTTATACTTCCGGCCGGTTTACGCCGCGGGGTATATCCCCGACAGTCGTGAAGCTAGAAATGATCAAGAAGTGATCCTGAAACTACTTACACACAAACATAACCCAAGAACCATGTTCACTTCCTGGACTCCGTCGGAAAGAGACTATCACGGCTACACACGCGGTTGATGCATTTTAATTAAGTCAAGTGTCAAGTTCTCTACAACCGGACATTAATAAATTCCCATCTGCCACATAACCGCGGGCATGGCTTTCAAAAGTTCAAAACCCTGCAGGGGTGTCCCAACTTAGCCCATCACAAGCTCTCACGGTCAACAAAGGATATTCCTTCTCCCGAGAAGACCCGATCAGTCTCGGAATCCCGGTTACAAGACATTTCGACAATGGTAAAACAAGACCAGCAAAGCCGCCCGATGTGCCGACAATCCCGATAGAAGTCGCACGTATCTCGTTCTCAGGGCAACACTAGATGAGACATACTACGAGTAAAACAAAACCTCAAGTTTCCCCGAGGTGGCCCCGCAGTCTACTCGGTTCGGACCAACACTTAGAGAAGCACTGGCCCAGGGGGGTTAAAATAAAGATGACCCTCGGGTTGGCCGACACAAGGGAAGGGTAATAGGTTGATAGGCAAATGTAAAACCATGGTTGGGCCTTGCTGGAGGAGTTTTATTCAAAGCGAACTGTCAAGGGGTTCCCATAACACCCAACCATGTAAGGAACGCAAAATCAAGGAACATAGCACCGGTATGATGGAAACTAGGGCGGCAAGATGGTACAAAACACCAGTTATAAGGCCGAGCCTTCCACCCTTTACCAAGTATATAGATGTATTAATTAAATAAGAGATATTGTGATATCCCAACATATCCATGTTCCAACATGGAACAAACTTCAGCTTCACCTGCAACTAGCAACACTATAAGAGGGGCTAAGCAAAGCGGTAACATAGCCAAACAACGGTTTGCTAGGCAAGGTGGGTTAGAGGCTTGACATGGCAATATGGGAGGCATGATATAGAAAGTGGTAGGTAGCGCGACAAAGCAATAGAGCGAGCAATTAGCAAGCAAAGATAGAAGTGATTTCGAGGGTATGGTCATCTTGCCTGAAATCCTGCAAGGAAGAAGAACGAGTCCAAGAAGAAGACAAATGGACATAGCCGAACGAATCCTCACAACTCGGAAACGAAAATGAAGCAAACGAGAGAAGCAACAGGAAAGAAGCAAGCAACATAGTAAACAAACATCACATAATCATGGTATGATGCACAACCGAGTATGATGCATGTCCGATTTAATGAGGCATGGCATGACAAAGTGCACAAGCAAAACTACAAGTTAAGTGGATCTCAATATGCAACGAGTTGCATATTGATGAAACACCACAACAATTATTTAGTTCTCTCCCATTTAAGTACTCAACAACATTAAATGTTTGTTAGCATGGCAAGGGGTGAAGCCTAAGTAAACTACACATCTAGGCAAGTTTAAATGAGGCCGGAACAACAAGCAACAAGTCGGTAAAAACCTCATGTGCATATTTTAGGTTTGGTACTGTTCTGCCCTAAACCATATTTTAGAGTTGTTAAACATGCAAAGTAATGCCACCATGTTAAAATATGCATTTTTCCACCCCATTTACATATAAATTTTATTTAAAACCGAGCTATAGTTAATTAGTTATGAAATAAATCATTTTAACATGGCATTTGAGCAAATTTAACCAAACAGCAATTTTAAACATTTTAAACATGAATGAAAGTTGGAAATTATGAAAGTAGATGAAATTCTAGTCATGTTTTGTATATAAAGTTTTTACATATGATGCACGGTTTGTGAGTTTTAAAATGCATGAAGTGCAAGGGGTTTCTGCAAAACTGCAATTCTCCTGGTAAAAGATAAATCGTTCCGCTTAAAAAAAATACAAGCTGAGCCGAAACTGAAGGGGCTGGGGCTGCTCACATTGGGCCATAGCAAGCCGGTCGATGGAGGAGCTGGCAGGCCGGCTGCTTGGCCTTGAGGAGGGGCGTGGTCCACGCGACGATAAGTCAATGCGAGCGCTGACGGGGAAAGAGCGGGTGAGCGGGCACCTCGTCATGTGCTCGTCAGGAAGCAGAGCAGCGGCGGCGATATAGCGAAGTAGGGAGGTCCGGGATGGTGGCGGCGCAGCTGTAGAAGCCTGGAACGGCGGCGGCTTGGACCCGGCAGCAGAGCGATGCAGACCGGGACCCACCCTGGTGAACAACGAGGGCAGCGGCACCATGGCGGTCGACGACCACACCTGCAGGGAACGGCGGAAACTTGTGTGCGAGGGAGTTGAGCGGCGCTGCTACCGGTGGGCTTGGGGCGACGCGGACGAGCAGGACGGAGAGGAAGCAGTGGCACTGGGTGATGCAAGGAGCAGCAGCAGGCAAGGGCGGCTCCTAGAACTTCACAAGGCGGTGGAGCCGCAGGTCGGCAGGCGCGGGGAGGACCTGGGAACGGTGGGATCCGGCCGGGCCCTGGATGAGGATGCGTCTACTTGCGGTACAGTGGAGCTCCAGGGGCGGCTGCGCTCGGGCAGGAGGCGGCTCGGGTCGAAGACGGCGGGGCTCCGGTTGGTCCTGGAGACAGCGCAAGGACGACGGGGAGGAGCTGCGGCTAACTTGAGGTGGATTCTCTAGGGATGGACCGGATTCAACAGCTGCAGGAAACAGACGTGTCGAGGAAGGCCATGGAGTCGAGCTCTGGCGGCGGTGGTCAAATCCATGGAGGTGACGTGCATCCTCCTGTGAAAACGATGAGAGAGGGAGGTTACACAGAGAGGCAGGGGAACAAGGAAAACGGGAGGACGGGGCAGAAGAGAAGGGAGACGCGGGACGAGGCAACTCCGTCGGGGACTGGTCTAGTGACTCGCCGGATGGCGACATTGAGGAGCTCGGGATCGAGCCGAGCTCGATCTGGGAATCGGGCAGAAGGAGGCTGATTGGTCGGGCGTGGAAACTGAGCAGGAGCGGGGTTTGGTGGGGAACGATGGATGGATGGGTCAATGGGGGTAGTGGCTGAAAACGAGAAAGGGACGAGAAGATTGGTTGGGCAGGTGGATCGGGGAAGATCCCGAGGATGCTGGTGAGTGGGTGGCGGCGGCGCGATGGGACAAGGTGGAGAATTTTTAGGGTTGTCCAAAATGACTAAGGGCGGACTATAAATAGCAATTGGGCTTTGTTTTAGGGGTATTTGGTCCGTCCGATCGTAATTGGGCGGCCCGGAATAAACAGGTTAGGGGAGTCCAAATACGAAAACGAAGATGTTTAGGGGATGTTTGGGGATGATCTGGGACCCAACGGTAACGATACTCCGGTTCGGGTTCGGGGAGGTTTCGGATACGGGCAAGGGGTCGATGCACTGTGCAAAGAGGGCTAGGCGGACGAGGTCAAGTGTGTGGTTGAACTGAGAAGAGAGAGGAGGAATGCAACCCGGCAACCGTTTCTGAAGACCAGAAACGTCCGACGATAGACCGACTATAATGCCGCTATATTTTTAAAGGTTGGGCTATCAAACGAGCTCCAAATGCGACAAAAAATGACAGGCGGCCTACTGACAACATAACAACACCGCATGCCAACGTTCAACCCATTCCGAGAACATTTTTATGCCACTTATAAAATAATATTTCGAACATGACGCGGGCGCGTGTGAGTGTGGACGGTCTCAGAACGGACAACAGAAAGAACTGGGGGAACCTGGATGGATGCAAGTTTTGAAAACATGATGATGCAATGCACATGATGACATGGCAAGATGCAGCATGCAAGCAAATGACATGGCAACAACCGCGAATAACTGGAAGACACCTGGCACATCGGTCTCGGGGCGTCACAACACTCCACTACTACAAGAGGATCTCGTCTCGAGATCTAGGATGGCACCGGAGAGAAAATGAAAGAGGAAGAGGTAAAACTAAGTTGCTTCTTTTGACAAATGAGTGAAACCAAAGAACCTTGCGAGGTTGAACAAATTGAGAGAAAGGATACAACGAAGATGAACAAAGTTGAAAACACTCTGTTAGAAAAGAGGAACGAGGAACATTACTAGGGCCTTGTAGGTTGAAAGGCATAAGAAAAGGGTTGCAATGGACAAGAAGTACATGCAAGCACTTTGGTTGAAACGAGGTGTACAAAGAACGATGATTATCAATTACGACAACACTCCGGTTGGAAATGGAAGGCAATAATATGAACTTGGCAAAAAGAAAGCACTTGGATGAGACTCCGGTTAGAAGAGGAATGACATACACAACACTCCGGTTAAAACAAGATAGAGAAGGAATAAGAATGATATAATTTGGACAGCACTCCGACTATAAATGGATGTAATTGAACATGATCTTGACAAGATGAGAGGATACTTGATGAAATCAACAACACACTGCCTCCAGTACTATTGAAAAAAATGGCACAAGGGGTAAGAAAGATTTCATATGGCACTCCGGTTGAGAAGGGAGGGAAAACTAGATAAGATGAGAGAGCTCGAATGATAACACAACACTCCGGTTAAATGGATAAGCAAAAGGAAAGAACTTGATCCTCACAACTCGAGATGAAGAGTGAAGAGAACAACATCACAATGCTTCCGGAACAAAAGAATAGAAGCAAGATTGTTGGGATAAAGGGACGGAGAAGAAAATGACAACTTCTGCCACAAATGAGCTTGAAAAAACATCTTTAGGAGAAGGGTCGAACGGAGTTGTTGGAAAAGCAACAACAAAAAAAGAGTAAGCTTGTTGTGGGCTTATGGAAAACTTCTCAAAATTATGAGGTGAAATTCTGCCACTAACGGAAACAATTGCTTGCTTGAGATCAACGAAGATATGAAAACCTCTTTCGCCGAGAAGATAGGAGAAAACTTGGATCATTGATAAGCACCTAAATAGAAACATTCCTTAGGGAAAGGCTTTAGGTGAAATACAACCCAAGATAACTCCAAGGAAGAAAATGACGGGTTTAAATATCTCATTCCTTACAACTTGCGAATCATGAAACATGAAGGAAATTGTCAAGAATGACATAGCACCATCTCAAAAGATAAGATAGAGAGAATTGCCCTTTGGAATTCAAGGTGAAAGATACTTGAACTCCTCGAAACAACACATGTGTTGAGCACCAAGTTTATCTGAGAGTGTAGCTTGGCGGATCTTAACTTCGAGAGAAATCTTGAGGACAATTGAAGAATGAAAAGAATCCTTGATGAACCACCATGTAGCCTCCATGAAGAACTCTGGTAATAAAAGGATGATAAAAGAAAGAGCAGTTGAAAACACAAGGTGAATTCTTGTGATGATTTAGAGGAATCTTCGTGGTAATATAGTTGAGAGTTCTTGGAACTCCGGGGAAAGTATGAAGCACTTGAACCGAGAATTTACTCATCGTGAACAAACTGCGGAAGAAAGAATCCATCATTTGGATGAAGCAAGAATAAGAATTATGTTATGTGTATCCTTCACCAATTTAAATTGATGACAAGCAACGGATTTGGCATACTACTTATTCTCGTAGAACGAATTAAGATGGATGTGGCGCAAACTTGGGAAGGTCTTCAACGAACCACCGGTAGGATTGAAACAACGAATAAATTGATGTGATAATGAAGGAAGAGAACTCTTGAAAACGATTGAAGAAAAAAGAGAACGAATCACCATAAGAATTAGAAACTGAATGAATATACTTGAGAGAATTTAGATACATGAGAACGAAGAGATCACGATCTGATTAGAGAAAACTTGAACAATGCACCGGTAAGATTTGGAGAATGAGAGCTGAAAGCTGAGAATGAATAAACCCGAAATGATGGTCTTCGGAGAATCAAACTGAAAAGACTCCTGAATTGCTCCGGATGGGTGAAAAGAATTCTCACAATCGAAAACAATTATGAGAGGATGGTAATAAGCTAGAATCATGAATCTTGAAGAGAATGGAGCAAGATTGAGAGAAAATTCTTCTTCGGTCTTCAAATACAAGAATGACGACAAGAAACACCACCATGAATTGTTGAGTTACTCTGGGATGAAAATTAGAAAGGTTGAACCAACGATAAAAAGCATTTGAAAAAAAATCTTGGAGAAACCATCTGACTGATGATAATTCATTCTTACGTCAAATTTTGAAAGATTTGAGAATAGCTCCGGTAAAATTAGAAGAGTCAGGTAAGATCCTGGGAAAAGACCTATGGGTTAGGGCCCACTCAAAAGAAACACCGTTGAACGATTTAAAAGAGAGATTGCACCGGTTGAATTAAATGGCTTGAAAGAGATCACAACCTCGAAATAGGTTGAACGGATCTTGAATGAAAAGACGAGCCTTCTGAGATATCTTCAGCACTTGAGAACAAATGAGTAGCGAGAAGTGAATGATTCAGGGATGCACTGGCATGGGAAAGCATTTGAATCAGGGAAAAGGTATGATCAACACCGAAAGTTTGAATTCAATTCACCGGAGAAGAAAAGAGAATGAAGAATGATAACCTCGAAGTTTCATTAGTATCTTCAAGAAGAATCACCGGGTGAGAACATTGAAGGAAAATAATGAAGAGACTTCACGTGAATAAAAATGGATACTTGATTAAGCAATCTGATTCCTTGAAGGAAAAGAAAGGGTGGCAGGGTGGGAAAACAAAGCCAACTTGGACAGATAAAATGGATACCATCGAAAAAAACTTAGAGTTAATCCTGCGGATGTTGAAAAGGATTGACATGATAATCTTGATTATCATGAAGGATTAGTATTCACATAGAAAAATGAGAACACCGCTTAGGAAAGGTATGGAATCAACACTTGACATTGAAGCAACTCGAATACCACAACTGAAAAAACAAAACAAAGGATTGGCTTGCAAAATAAGCCAGAACAAACATATGATAGATCCCATATCGTATCATGTGTGTGCTGGAAAGATTATTCTAGGAGCTACTTGAATAGCCACTTATAAACTCCTGAAACTTTCTGGTTATGCAATCAGGTGTTGGGGATACAGGCGAAGCATAATATCTCACCCAAACTAACAAATCCTACATCCAGCTGTATCCATCCTTCAACACATAACCAAGAAACCTTCGGAAATCATTTACCTCAACCTTCGAAAAGCATCCGTTATATGAGTTATGGCAATACTCCCGAACTCCCGCCCCAGTACTGGGTGGCGTCGAGGTTATCTCACCAACAACTGCATAAAAGAGATTTTCGATGTCGGCGAAACTCAGGTATTCCAGAACTGCAACGCTAAAATTGTGATGACAACACGTCGGAGCTCAACTCCCCAGGACACTGCCACAACCCCTAAATGTCAGGAGGCACCAAGAACAATGTTCTCTTCAAAAAACCATCGGAACAATTCCAAGATACCCGTGTGATCCTAAAAAAAATTCGTGAAATTTGAGGAGAGAAGAGTCAAAACTTCTACGTCAGGAGGCCTCATATATATATAATCCTAAGACTCAAAACATTTTGTTCTAGACTCAACAACGTCAGTGATTCGATCAAGCAGGGGGCTCCTAAGTCGGGGATGGCTCTAATTACCAACTTGTAACACCCACAATGCGGCTATAGCTCCCACGTGTCGGGGCAAGACTTAGAGGCATAGCCGCATGGTAGGCATGTCTCAAGAGGGGTAATCTTTACACATCCCATGTACTGAATAAGAAAGGGATAAAGAGTCGGCTTACAATCGCCACTTCACACAATACATAAATATTCATACATCATCCAAGGTACAAACAAAGGTCCGACTATGGAACCAAAATAAAAGAAGACAACCCCAAATGCTAGATCCTCGACCGTCCCAACTGGGCTCCAGTACTGATCAACCGGAAAATACACAAAACAACGAACAAGGCCTTCATTGAGCTCCCACTTGAGCTAGGTAGCGTCACCTGCAATGGTATCATCGGCACCTGCAACTATTTGGAAGTATCTGTGAGTCACGAGGACTCAGCAATCTCACACCCGCGAGATCAAGAGTATTTAAGCTTATGGGGAGGAAAGGGTAGTGTGGTGGAACTGCAGCAAGCACTAAGCATATATGGGGGCTAACATACGCAAATAAGAGCGAGGAGAGAAGCAACACAACGGTCTTGAAGCTAGAAATGATCAAGAAGTGATCCTGAAACTACGTACGCACAAACATAACCCAAGAACCGTGTTCACTTCTCGGACTCTGCCGGAAAGAGACCATCACGGCTACACACGCGGTCGTTGATGCATTTTAATTAAGTCAAGTGTCAAGTTCTCTACAACCGGACATTAATAAATTCCCATCTGCCACATAACCGCGGGCATGGCTTTCGAAAGTTCAAAACCCTGCAGGGGTGTCCCAACTTAGCCCATCACAAGCTCTCACGGTCAACAAAGGATATTCCTTCTCCCGAGAAGACCCGATCAGTCTCGGAATCCCGGTTACAAGACATTTCGACAATGGTAAAACAAGACCAGCAAAGCCGCCCGATGTGCCGACAATCCCAATAGAAGTCGCACGTATCTCGTTCTCAGGGCAACACTGGATGAGACATCCTACAAGTAAAACAAAACCTCAAGTTTCCCCGGGGTGGCCCCGCAGTCTACTCGGTTCGGACCAACACTTAGAGAAGCACTGGCCCAGGGGGGTTAAAATAAAGATGACCCTCGGGTTGGCCGCCCCAAGGGAAGGGTAATAGGTTGTTAGGCAAATGTAAAACCAAGGTTGGGCCTTGCTGTAGGAGTTTTATTCAAAGCGAACTGTCAAGGGTTTCCCATAACACCCAACCGCGTAAGGAACGCAAAATCAAGGAACATAACACCGGTATGACGGAAACTAGGGCGGCAAGAGTGGAACAAAACACCAGGCATAAGGCCGAGCCTTCCACCCTTTACCAAGTATATAGATGTATTAATTAAATAAGAGATATTATGATATCCCAACATATCCATGTTCCAACATGGAACAATCTTTAGCTTCACCTGCAACTAGCAACGCTATAAGAGGGGCTGAGCAAAGCGGTAACATAGCCAAACAACGGTTTGCTAGGAAAGGTGGGTTAGAGGCTTGACATGGCAATATGGGAGGCATGATATAGCAAGTGGTAGGTAGCGCGACAAAGCAATAGAGCGAGCAACTAGCAAGCATAGATAGAAATGATTTCGAGGGTATGGTCATCTTGTCTGAAATCCCGCAAGGAAGAAGAACGAGTCCAAGAAGAAGACAAACAGATGTAGCCGAAAGGATCCTCACAACTCCGGAACGAAAACGAAGCGAACGAGAGAAGCAACCCGGAAAGAAGCAAGCAACATAGTAAAAAACCATCACATAATCATGGCATGATGCACAAACAAGTATGATGCATGTCCGGTTTAATGAGGCATGGCATGGCAAAGTGCACAAGCAAAACTAAAAGTTAAGTGGAGCTCAATATGCAACGAGTTGCATATTGACGAAACACCACAAAAATTATTTAGTTCTCTCCTGTTTAAGTACTCAACAACATTAAATGTTTGTTAGCATGGCAAGGGGTGAAGCATAAGTAAACTACACATCTAGGCAAGTTTAAATGAGGCCGGAACAACAAGCAACAAGTCCGGAAAAACCTCATGTGCATATTTTAGGTTTGGTACTGTTCTGCCCTAAACCATATTTTAGAGTTGTTAAACATGCAAATTAATGCCAACATGTTAAACTAGGCATTTTTCTACCCCATTTACATATAAAGTTCATTTAAAATCGAGCTACGGTTAATTAGTTATGAAATAAATCATTTTAACATGGCATTTGAGCAAATTTAATCAAACAACATTTTTAAGCATGTTAAACATGTATGAAAGTTGGAAATTATGAAACTAGATGAAATTCTAGTCATGTTTCGTATATAAAGTTTTTACATATGATGCACGGTTTGTGAGTTTTAAAATGCATGAAGTGCAAGGGGTTTTCTGCAAAACTGCAAGACTCCTGGAAAAAGATAAATCGTTCCGCTGAAAAAATACGAGTCGGGCCAAAACTGAAGGGGCTAGGGCTTCTCACATTGGGCCATAGCAGGCCGGTCGGTGGAGGAGTTGGCAGGCCGGCTGTGCTACCTCTTGAGCACTGCGTTGGATTTCCTTGAAGAGGAAAGGATGATGCAGCAAAGTAGCGTAAGTATTTCCCTCAGTTTTTGAGAACCAAGGTATCAATCCAGTAGGAGGTTGCACACGAAGTCCCTAGTACCTGCACAAGACAAATAATTCCTCGCAACCAACGCGCTAAGGGGTTGTCAATCCCTTCACAGTCACTTACGAGAGTGAGATCTGATAGATATGATAAGATAATATTTTTGGTATTTTTGTGATAAAGATGCAAAGTAAAATAAAAGAAAAGTAAAAAAGCAAAGGAAATAACTAAGTATTGGAAGATTAATATGATGAAGATAGACCCGGGGGCCATAGGTTTCACTAGTGGCTTCTCTCAAGAGCATAAGTATTTTACGGTGGGTGAACAAATTACTGTTGAGCAATTGACAGAATTGAGCATAGTTATGAGAGTACCTAGGTATGATCATGTATATAGGCATCACGTCCAAGACAAGTAGACCGACTCCTGCCTGCATCTACTACTATTACTCCACTCATCGACCGCTATCTAGTATGCATCTAGAGTATTAAGTTCATGAAAAAAGTAACGCCTTAAGCAAGATGACATGATGTAGAGGGATAAATTCATGCAATATGATAAAAAAAACATCTTGTTATCCTTGATGGCAACAATACAATACGTGCCTTGCTTCCCCTGCTGTCACTGGGAAAGGACACCGCGTGATTGAACCCAAAGCTAAGCACTTCTCCCATTGCACGAAAGATCAATCTAGTAGGCCAAACCAAACTGATAATTCAAAGAGACTTGCAAATATAACCAATCATACATAAAAAAATCAGAGAAGATTCAAATATTATTCATAGATAGTCTTGATCATAAACCCACAATTCATTGGTCTCAACAAACACACCGCAAAAAGAAGATTACATCAAATAGATCTCCACAAGAGAGGTGGAGAACATTGTTTTGAGATCCAAAAAGAGAGAAGAAGCCATCTAGCTAATAACTATGGACCCGAAGGTCTGAGGTAAACTACTCACACTTCATCGGAGAGGCTATGGTGTTGATGTAGAAGCCCTCTGTGATGGATACCCCCTCCGGCAGAGTTCCGGAACAGGCCCCAAGATGGGATCTCGTGGATACAGAAAGTTACGACGGTAGAATTAGGGTTTTGGCTCCATATCTGATCGTTTGGGGGTACGTAGGTATATATAGGAGGAAGACGTACGTCGGTGGAGCAACAGGGGGCCCACGAGGGTGGAGGGTGCGCCTGGGAGGGGGGGGTAGGCGCGCCCCCCTACCTCGTGGCCTCCCTGTTGGTTGCTTGATGTAGGGTCCAAGTCTCCTGGGTCTTGTTCGTTGAGAAAATCACGTTCCCGAAGGTTTCATTCCGTTTGGACTCCGTTTGATATTCCTTTTCTTCGAAACCCTAAAATAGGCAAAAAATAGCAATTCTGGGCTGGGCCTCCGGTTAATAGGTTAGTCCCAAAAATAATATAAAAGTGGATGATAAAGCCCAGTATTGTCCAAAACAGTAGATAATATAGCATGGAGCAATAAAAAATTATAGATATGTTGGAGACGTATCAAGCATCCCCAAGCTTAATTCCTGCTCGCCCTTGAGTAGGTAAATGATAAAAATAGAATTTTTTATGCGGAGTGCTACTTGGCATAATTTTAATGTAATTCTTCTTAATTGTGGTATGAATATTCATGTCCAAAAGATTCAAGATAAAGGTTTAATATTGACATAAAAATAATAATTCTTCAAGTATACTAACAAAGCAATCATGTCTTCTCAAAATAACATGGCAAAAGAAAGTTATCCCTACAAAATCATATAGTCTGGCTATGCTCTATCTTCACGACACAAAATATTTAAATCATGAACAACCCCGATTACAAGCCAAACATTTGTTTCATACTTTTGACATTCTCAAACTTTTTCAATCTTCACGCAATACATGAGCGTGAGCCATGGATATAGCACTATATGTGGAATAGAATGGTGGTTGTGGAGAAGAAAAAAAGGGAGAAGATAGTCTCACATCAACTAGGCGTATCAACGGGATATGGAGATGCCCATCAATAGATATCAATGTGAGTGAGTAGGGATTGCCATGCAACGGATACACTAGATCTATAAGTATATGAAAGATCAACAAAAGAGACTAAGTGGGTGTGCATCCAACTTGCTTGCTCATGAAGACCTAGGGAAATTTGTGGAAGCCCATCATTGGAATATACAAGCCAAGTTCTATAATGAAAAATTCCCACTAGTATATGAATGTGACGAAATGAGAGACTCTCTATTATGAATATCATGGTGCTACTTTGAAGCACAAGTGTGGTAAAGGATAGTAACATTGTCCCTTCTCTCTTTTTCTCTCATTTTTTTATTTTTTGTCCGGAGTCTCATCCTGACTTGCGGGGGAATCATAGTCTCCATCATCCTTTCCTCACTGGGACAATGCTCTAATAATGATGATCATCATACTTTTATTTTCTTACAACTCAACAATTACAACTCGATACTTAGAACAAAATATGACTCTATATGAATGCCTCTGGCGGTGTACCGGGATATGCAATGAATCATGAGTGACATGTATGAAAGAATTATGAATGGTGGCTTTGCCACAAATATGATGTCAACTACATGATAATGCTAAGCAATATGACAATGATGGAGTGTGTCATAATAAACGGAACGGTGGAAAATTGCATGGCAATATATCTCGTAATGGCTATGGAAATGCCATAATAGGTAGGTATGGTGGCTTTTTTGAGGAAGGTATATGGTGGGTGTATGATACCGGTGAAAGGTGCGCGGTATTAGAGAGGCTAGCAATGGTGGAAGGAAGAAAAGTACATATAATCCATGGACTCAACATTAGTCATAAAGAACTCATATACTTATTGCAAAAACCTACAAGTTATCAAAGCAAAGTATTACGTGCATGCTCCTAGGGGGATAGATTGGTAGGAAAAGACCATCGCTCGTCCCCGACCGCCACTCATAAGGAAGACAATCAAAAAATAAATCATGCTCCGACTTCATCACATAATGGTTCACCATATGTGCATGCTACGGGAATCAAAAACTTTAACACAAGTATTTCTCAAATTCACAACTACTCAACTAGCACAACTTTAATATCACTACCTCCATGTCTCAAAACAATCATCAAGCATCAAACTTCTCATAGCATTCAACACACTCATAAGACATTTTTTACTATTCTTGAATACCAAGCATATTAGGATTATTTAAGCAAATTACCATGCTATTTAAGACTCTCAAAATAATCTAAGTGAAGCATGAGATATCAATAGTTTCTATAAAACAAATCCACCTCCGTGCTCTAAAAGATATAAGTGAAGTACTAGAGCAAAACTATATAACTCAAATGATATAAGCGAAGCACATAGAGTATTCTAATAAATTCCAAATCATGTATGGCTCTCTCAAAAGGTGTGTACAGCAAGGATGATTGTGGTAAACTAAAAAGCAAAGACTCAAATCATACAAGGCGCTCCAAGCAAAACACATATCATGTGGTGAATAAAAATATAGCTCCAAGTAAAGTTACCGATAGAAGTAGATGAAAGAGGGGATGCCTTCCGGGGTATCCCCAAGCTTTGGCTTTTAGGTGTCCTTAGATTATCTTGGGGGTGCCATGGGAATCCCCAAGATTAGGCTCTTGCAACTCCTTGTTCCATAATCCATCAAATATTTACCTAAAACTTGAAAACTTCACAACGCAAAACTTAAAGTAGAAAATCTCGTGAACTCCGTTAGCGAAAGAAAACAAAAGACCACTTCAAGGTAATGTAATGAAATCATTATTTATTTATATTGGTGTTAAACCTACTGTATTACAACTTCTCTATGGTTTATAAACTATTTTACTAGCCATAGATTCATCAAAGTAAGCAAACAACACACTAAAAACAGAATCTGTCAAAAACAGAACAGTCTATAGTAATCTGTATCTAGCGCACGATCTGGAACCTCAAAAATTCTAAAATAAATTGCTGGACGTGAGGAATTTATCTATTAATCATCTGAAAAAATAATTAACTAAATATCACTTTCCAAATAAAAATGGCAGCAGTTCTCGTGAGCGCTAAAGTTTCTGTTTTTTACAGCAAGATATCAAGACTTTCTCCAAGTCTTCCCAACGGTTCTACTTGGCACAAACACTAATTAAACACAAAAAACTCAACCAAAACATAGGCTAGGTAAATTATTTATTACTAAACAGGAGCAAAAAGCAAGTAATAAAAACAAAATTGGGTTGCCTCCCAACAAGCGCTATCGTTTAACGCCCCTAGCTAGGCATAAAAAGCAAGGATAGATCTAGGTATTGCGATCTTTGGTATTAGGAAAGAAAAGAGCAAACTTGCTATCTATAGAATTAATCCTTCTATTTTGATAAAGCACATGGCTATTAATGGTAGAGGAAAGATTAAGTATGTTACGGAAATTTGTATCTAGGCTAGCCTTTATCTCTTTAATAGATTCGTTTTGGTAAGAGAGCAAAAGAGATGTAAATTCAACTTCTCATTCATGGGGTGCCCAAATATGGTTTTCATTTTTTCATAAGTGTCTACGACATCCCCTTCAAGAAAACCTTCTTCAAATATAGAATCTAAGACATGCTTAAAAGAAGAAGGAAGGGCAATATAAAAGCTCTTTAAGTAAACTTCAATTTGATATTGAGGCACATAGCTGGCCCTGGTCCTTAATAGTCTATACCAAGCATCTTTCAAAGATTCATCAAGTAAATAATGAAAAATTCCAGAATCATCTTCATCAAAATTATTAAGACTCTCATTGATAACTCCGGTAGGTTTTTCCATAGTATCCTTATTTTGAGCTTAGCGAGAATAGAAGGGTTGTCCAAAGTACTAAAACTCTGGAGAGAACCCCCAACCCTTTTTGATTTAGACATGGCGGAAGAAAGGCGTACGAGAAGAGAGGGCAAATAAAACGGCAAGGGTGAAGTGGGGGAGAGGAAAACGAGAGGCAAATGGAAAATAATGTAATGCGGGAGATAAGAGTATGTGATGGGTACTTGTTATGTTGACTTTTGCATAGACTCCCCGGCAATGGCGCCCGAAATGGCTCGTTGTCGGGAGTCAAATCTTGACTTGCGCGAACATCCCCGGAAACGGCACCAGAAATGGCTCATTGTCGGGAGTTAAATCTTGACTTGCGCGAACCTCCCCGACAACGGCGCCAGAAAATTCTTCTTGCTACCTCTTGAGCACTGCGTTGGATTTCCTTGAAGAGGAAAGGATGATGCAGCAAAGTAGCGTAAGTATTTCCCTCAGTTTTTGAGAACCAAGGTATCAATCCAGTAGGAGGCTGCACGCGAAGTCCCTAGTACCTGCACAAGACAAATAACTCCTTGCAACCAACGTGATAAGGGGTTGTCAATCCCTTCACGGTCACTTACGACAGTGAGATCTGATAGATATGATAAGATACTATTTTTGGTATTTTTGTGATAAAGATGCAAAGTAAAATAAAAGCAAAGTAAAAAGCAAAGGAAATAACTAAGTACTGGAAGATTAATATGATGAAGATAGACCCGGGGGCCATAGGTTTCACTAGTGGCTTCTCTCAAGAGCATAAGTATTTTACGGTGGGTGAACGAATTACTGTTGACCAATTGACAGAATTGAGCATAGTTATGAGAGTATCTAGGTATGATCATGTATATAGGCATCACGTCCTAGACAAGTAGACCGACTCATGCCTGCATCTACTACTATTACTCCACTCATCGACCGCTATCCAGCATGCATCTAGAGTATTAAGTTCATGAAAACAGAGTAACACCTTAAGAAAGATGACATGATGTAGAGGGATAAATTCATGCAATATGATAAAAAAAACCCATCTTGTTATCCTCGATGGCAACAATACAATACGTGCCTTGCTGCCCCTGCTGTCACTGGGAAAGGACACCGCAAGATTGAACCCAAAGCTAAGCACTTCTCCCATTGCAAGAAAGATCAATCTAGTAGGCCAAACCAAACTGATAATTCGAAGAGACTTGCAAAGATAACCAATCATACATAAAAGAATTCAGAGAAGATTCAAATATTATTCATAGATAGTCTTGATCATAAACCCACAATTCATCGGCCTCAACAAACACACGGCAAAAAGAAGATTACATCGAATAGATCTCCACAAGAGAGGGGGAGAACATTGTATTGAGATCCAAAAAGAGAGAAGAAGCCATCTAGCTAATAACTATGGATCCGAAGGTCTGAGGTAAACTTCTCACACTTCATCGGAGAGGCTATGGTGTTGATGTAGAAGCCCTCCGTGATGGATACCCCCTCCGGCGGAGCTCCGGAACAGGCCCCAAGATGGGATCTCATGGATATAGAAAGTTACGGCGGTGGAATTAGGGTTTTTGCTCCGTATCTGATCGTTTGGGTGTACGTAGGTATATATAGGAGGAAGAAGTATGTCGGTGGAGCAACAGGGGGCCCACAAGGGTGGAGGGCGCGTCTGGGGGGGTAGGCACGCCCCCTACCTCGTGGCCTTCCTGTTGGTTGCTTGATGTAGGGTCCAAGTCTCCTTGGTCTTGTTCGTTGAGAAAATCACGTTCCCGAAGGTTTCATTCCGTTTGGACTCCGTTTGGACCCTAAAATAGGCAAAAAAAAACAACAATTCTAGGCTGGGCCTCCGGTTAATAGGTTAGTCCCAAAAATAATATAAAAGTGGATAATAAAGCCCAATATTGTCCAAAACAGTAGATAATATAGCATGGAGCAATAAAAAATTATAGATACGTTGGAGACGTACCAGGCTGCTTGGCCTTGAGGAGGGGCGCGGTCCACGCGATGATAAGTCAACGCGAGCGCTGACGGGGAAAGAGCGGACGAGCGGGCACCTCGTCCTGTGCTCGTCAGGAAGGAGAGCAGCGGCAGTGACATAGCGAAGTAGGGAGGTCCGGGATGGTGGCGGCGTAGCTGTAGAAGCCTGGAACGGCGGCAGCTTGGACCCAGCAGCAGAGCGATCCAGATCGGGACCCACCCTGGTGAACAACAAGGGAAGCGGCACCATGGCGGTCGATGACCACACCTGTAGGGAACGACGAAGACTTGCGGGCGAGGAAGTCGAGCGGCGCTGCTATCGGCGGGCCTGGGGCAACGCGGACGAGCAGGACGGAGAGGAAGCAGTGGCGCTGGGTGATGCAAGGAGCAGCAGCAGGTAAGAGCGGCTCCTGGAACTGGACGAGGCGGTGGAGCCGCAGGTCAGCAGGCACGGGGAGAACCCGAGAACGGCGGGATCCGGCCGGGCCATGGATGAGGATGCGTCTGCTTGCGGTACGGTGGAGCTCGAGGGGCAGCTGCGCTCGGGCAGGAGGCGGCTCGTGTCGAAGACGGTGGGGCTCTGGTTGGTTCTAGAGAAAGCGCAAGGATGACGGGGAGGAGCCGCGCCGAACGTGAGGTGGATTTGTTGGGGACAGACCGGATTCAGCAGCTGCAGGCAACTGACGTGTCGAGGAAGGCCATGGAGTCGAGCTCTGGTGGCGGTGGTAAAATCCATGGCGGGGATGGGGCTCCTCCTATGAAAACGATGAGGGAGGGTGGTTACACAGAGAGGCAGGGGAAGAAGGAAAACGGGAGGACGGGGCAGAAGAGAAGGGAGACACAGGACGAGGCAACTCCGTCGGGGACTCGTGTGGTGACTCGCCGGATGGCGACATTGAGGAGCTCGGGATCAAGCCGAGCTCGATCTGGGAATCGGGCAGAAGGAGGCTGATTGGTCGGGCGTGGAAACTGAGGAGGAGCGGGGTTTGGTGGGGAATGATGGATGGATGGGCCGATGGGACGGGTAGTGGCTGAAAACGAGAAAGGGACGAGAAGATTGGTTGGGCAGGTGGATCGGGGAAGATCCCTAGGACGCTGGTGAGTGGGTGGCGGCGGCACGATGGGATTAGGTGGAGAACTTTTAGGGTTGTCCAAAATGACTAAGGGTGGACTATAAATAGCAAATGGGGCTAGGTTTTAGGGGTATTTGGTCCGTCCGATCGTAATCGGGCGGCCCGGAATAAATAGGTTAGGGGAGTCCAAATACGAAAACGAAGATGTTTAGGGGAGTTTGGGGATGATCCGGACCCAACGGTAACGATAGTCCGGTTCGGGTTGGGGAAGTTTCGGATACGGGCGAGGGGTCGATGCACTGTGCAAAGAGGGCTAGGCGGACGAGGTCAAGTGTGTGGTTGGACTGAGAAGAGAGAGGAGGAATGCAACCCGGCAACCGTTTCTGGAGACCGGAAACGTCCGACGATAGACCGGCTATAATGCCGCTATATGTTTAACGGTTAGGCTATCAAATGAGCTCCGAATGCGACGAAAAATGACAGGCGGCCTACTGACAACATAACAACACCGCATGCCAACTTTCAACCCATTCCGAGAAGATTTTTATGCCACTTATAGAATAATATTTCGTACATGCCGCAGGGTGCGTGCGAGTGTGGACGGGCTCAGAACGGACAACGGAAAGAACTGGGGGAACCCGAACGGATGCAAGTTTTGAAAACATGATGATGCAATGCACATGATGACATGGCAAGATGCAACACGCAAGCAAATGACATGGCAACAACCATGAATAACTGGAAGACACCTGGCGCATCGGTCTCGGGGCGTCACAGAAACACCATGTCGTGTGCCGGCAACCCCGTCCCCTCTAGTTTATCCTCCATCATAGTTTTCGTAGTGCTTAGGCGAAGCCCTGCGAAGATTGTTCTTCACCAACACTGTCACCACGCCGTCGTGCTGCCGAAACTCATCTACTACTTCGCCCCTCTGGCAAGATCAAGAAGGTGAGGACATCATCGAGCTGAACGTGTGCTGAACGCGGAGGTGCCGTACGTTCGGTACTTGATCGGGACGGATCGTGAAGGTGTACGACTACATCAACCGCGTTGATAAACGCTTCCGCTTTCGGTCTACGAGGGTACATAGACACACTCTCCCCTCTCGTTGCTATGCATCTCCTATATAGATCTTGCATGATCATAGGAATTTTTTTGAAATACCGTGTTCCCCAACAATGGCATCCAAGCCAGGTCTATGTGTAGATGTTATATGCACGAGTAGAACACAAAGAGTTTTGGGCGATAATAGTCATACTGCTTACCAGTAACGTCTTACTTTGATTCGGCGGTATTGTTGGATGAAGTGGCCCAGACCACCACGTTCATGAGACTGGTTCTACCGACGTGCTTCGCACACTGGTGGCTAGTGTGTGTCTGTTTCTCCAACTTTAGTTGAATCGAGTTTGACTACGCCCGGTCCTTGTTGAAGGTTAAAACAGCACACTTGACAAAAAATCATTGTGGTTTTGATGCATGGGTAAGAACTATTCTTGCTAAAGCCCGTAGCAGCCACGTAAAACTTGCAACAACAAAGTAGAGGACGTGTAACTTGTTTTTGCAGGGCATGTTGTGATGTGATATGGTCAAGACATGATGATATATAAATTGTTGTATGAGATGATCATGTTTTGTAACCGTTATCGGTAACTGGCAGGAGACTTATGGTTGTCGCTTTATTATATGAAATGCAATCACCATTGAGGGAGTCCTGGATTAGCGGGCGTTCGGATAGCCGGACTATACCTTCAGCCGGACTCCTGGACTATGAAGATACAAGATTGAAGACTTCGTCCCGTGTCCGGATGGGACTTTCCTTGCCGTGGAAGGCAAGCTTGGTGATGCGGATATTCAAGATCACCTACCATTGTAACCGACTCTGTGTAACCCTAACCCTATCCGGTGTCTATATAAACCGGTGGGTTGTAGTCCGTAGGACAAAATCAACTCCATACACAACAATCATACCATAGGCTAGCTTCTAGGGTTTAGCCTCCTTGATCTCGTGGTAGATCTACTCTTGTACTACCCATATCATCAATATTAATCAAGCAGGAGTAGGGTTTTACCTCCATTGAGAGGGCCCGAACCTGGGTAAAACAAAGTGTCCCCTGTCTCCTGTTACCATCCGGCCTAGACGCACAGTTCGGGACCCCCTACCCGAGATCCGCCGGTTTTGACACTGACATTGGTGCTTTCAAGCATTATAGTCTGATTGCCTGGTTCGCTTTGCTGAGCGCCTCCCTCGAAGGACCCAACTATGGGAAAAAGAGCGCTCAGGTTTATCCCCGAACACCCCAGCACTTGTGGCATGGGGGCAGAAGCCGACGACTGGCCATCTCTCAATTTTTCGATAAACGGCCGCACAGAAAATACTATTTTAAATTCAACAAGCATTGCTTAAAGCGCCTATGAACAAGTTTTCAGCGCACAGGATAAAAACGAGCGAGTTTATTCAAAAATTACATCCTTAGTACATTCATCTGCCACAAGGCAGGCACCCGCAAGAACATCCTTGTAGTAGTTCTCAGGCTTGCGATGCTCCTTCCCCGGCGGCGGCCCGTCCTTCACAAGCTTCTCACCGTCTAGCTTACCCCAGCGCACCTTTACACGGGCAAGGGCCCTACGGGCACCTTCGATGCAGACGGAGCGCTTGATGACCTCGAGCCTTGGACAAGCCTCCACCAGCCGCCGCACCAGCCCGAAGTAGCTCCCAGGCAAGGCCTCTCCGGGCCACAGCCGAACTATGAAGCCCTTCATGGCCTGTTCGGCCGCCTTGTGGAGTTCGACCAGCTGTTTCAGCTGGTCGCTCAAGGGCACAGGGTGTCCGGCCTCAGCTTACTGATGCCAGAACACCTTCTCCGTCGTGCTGCCCTCTTCAGCTCGGTAGAATGCGGCGGCATCGGATACGCTGCGGGGAAGATCTGCGAATGCCCCTGGAGAACTCCGGATTCGGGTAAGTAACAAGTAGTTTACTTTTATATTTCTGCTTTGCATAAAGAATACCTTACCCGCTGCTATCTTCTTCATATCCTCCAACTCTCGGAGGGCCTTTTGGGCTTCGGCCTTGGTAGACTTGGCAGTCTCAAGGGCCGCCGCGAGCCCGGACGCTTGGGTCTTGGACTCAAGCTCCAAACTCTCATGTTTTTTCATAAGAGCCTGAAGCTCTTGCTGCACCTCGCCGATCTGAGTCCCAGGTTTCTCTCGCTCGGTGCGCTCCGCGGCCGTTTTCTTTTAGGCCCCGGACAGCGCCTGCTTGAGGGTCGCCACCTCAGTCGTGGCCCCTACAATAAGCAGTACAATCCTGTTATTTTTTGCAATCACGCCTCTCTATAGGCACCTTTTTATAAGGTATTTCTTACCTTCTTTCTCCTCGAGCTGCCGCTTGGCATGGCCGAGCTCTTACTCGGACCGCTCGAGCCCCTGCTTCAGGGTACCCACCTCCGCAGTCAGTGCGGCGGTGGCTAGCAGCGAAGCCTGCATACGCATATTTGACACTTTATTGTTAGACTCCTGCGAAATTTAATAGATCCTCTATTCGGCTTTTCTTTCCGAACGCCAAACAGAGCATCAGGGGCTACTGTCTATGCGGTAATATTTTTACATATTTTTACTTACCTCGAAGCCTGTTAGGAGGCTAGCGCAAGCTTCATTCAGCCCGCTCTTGGCGGACTGAACCTTCCAGATCACCGCACTCATAATAGTACGGTGCTCCTCGTCGATGGAGGCGCCTTCAAGCACCTCCAGCAGATTATCCGGCGCCTCTGGTTGGACGGGGGCTGCCGGCTCAGAAGGCTGGCTCCTCCTCGAAGGAGTTCGCCTGCCGCAGTCCAGAATCGTTGAAGATTCCGGCATGGTGTCCGGCTTAAAGCCGAACTTGGAGCCCTGGGGGGTCTTGTCCCCTTCACTCCTGGGGTCCGGGAGGTCGCCTTGCGGCCCCTCCAGGACCACCTCCTCCTGCCCCAGAGCTCGTTGCGACGCCACTTTGGCGTCATCCGCAGTGCGGGGGAGACAGCGGGTGGAACATAGTTCACGTCCGATGAATCCAGGGAGCCGCTCGACGACTCGTTGAGTTCGGCCCGGGGCGGGCTGCATGATTATATTCGATGATTAGGGAAAGCTGTGCAACAAAAGAAATATCATGAGTTACTCTGGTATCTGAACACTTACGATTTCGCCGGACGCCTGGCCCTGTCCGGCCACTCCTCTTCGCCCTCGTCGGCGTTGGGGGCGTAGTCCGGCGGAGGGGTTTTCCTCTTCTTGGACCCTTCGCCCCCCCCTCTGAGGCGGCCTTCCTTTTCTTTCCTTCCCCCGCTGGAGGGGGAGAGGTTTCTTCTTCCTCCTCCTCGTTTTCACGGGAAGAGGGCATCTCGGACTCGTTAGATGACGAGTCCGACAGCACCACGTTACGGGTACTCCTTCGGGTCCCCGTGGTCTTCTTCTTCTTGGCCTTCTTTTCTGGCACCACATAAGGCGCCGGAGCCAGCAGCTTCACTAGTAGAGCTGGGGTTGGGTCTTCGGGCAGCAAAGCCGGACAGTTAATTGGTTCGGCTACCGCTCGCCAAGCCTGTCAAAGGTAAGGGAGTTTAGATCCCGCACAGAGTCAATCTATGAAAAAAGCTCAACATCCTGTAAAAGGTTTAGATGGCATACCTTGCTAGCGCGACGCTGCAAGCTGTATCCGCGGTCCTCGGAAGCGGATGCGGGAGCCTCGGCGCCCTTGAATAGCATCTTCCAGGCGTCCTCGTATGTTGTGTCGAAGAGCCCGCTGAGGGTTTGATGCTGCGCCGGGTCGAACTCCCACAAATTGAAATCCCGTTGTTGGCACGGGAGGATCCGGCAGATGAGCATAACCTGGATTATATTAACTAGCCGGACTGGCTTGTTTACCAGGGACCGGATGCATGTTTGTAGTCCGGCTACCTCTTCCTCGTCGCCCCACGACAGGCCCGTCTCTTCCCAGGACACAAGCCGCGTGGGGGGTCCGGATCGGAACTCAAGGACCGCGGTCCATTCCGGATCACGTGGCTCGGTGATATAAAACCACCCGGATTGCCATCCCTTTAGGGTCTCCACGAAAGAGCCCTCGAACCATAGGGCGTTGGCCATCTTGCCCGCCATGGCGCCTCCGCACTCCGCCTAGCTGCCGCTCACCACCTTAGGCTTGACGTTGAAAGTCTTGAGCCAGAGGGCGAAATGGGGGCGGACGCGGAGAAAGGCCTCACACACGACGATAAACGCCGAGATGTTGAGGATGAAGTTCGGAGCCAGATCGTGGAAATCCAGGCCGTAGTAGAACATGAGCCCCCGGACAAAGGGGTGGAGTGGAAAACCCAGTCCGCGGAGGAAGTGGAGGAGAAATACCACCCTCTCATGGGGCCTTGGGTGGGGATAAGCTGCCCCTCCTCGGGAAGCCGGTGCGCGATGTCCTTGGACAGATACCCGGCCTTCCTTAGCTTCTTGATTTTGCCCTCCGTAACGGTGGAGACCATCCATTTGCCTCCCGCTCCGGACATTGCTGGAGAAGGTTGAGGTGGGAAGTGCGGGCTTGGGCGCTGGAGCTCGGGTGCACAAGAGATGGGTAGGCAAGGAAGGAAGAAGGCGTAGGTAAATAGGGTGGATCCTTATCCCCTTATATAGGCGGATGCGGTTATGCGTCCCCACCTGCCTGATAAAACTCGCTTGCCTCCCGAGCGCCGTGATAAATGGCGCGGTTGGGTTACCCACGTCCGTATTAATGAGAATCCCGTAAAAAGGGTACACGATCTCTGCTTCGACAAGACGTGCCAAGGAAACCGCCTCGCAAAACATGCTGAGGTGGGAAAGTAAAAACGATTCGAGGAAAGGACTTGGTTGTGGTGTGATGGTGCACTGCAGAATACGTCAGCAGATTTGATTTGTGTTAATATTATTCTCCCTATGGCAATATGTGGAAACTTATTTTACAGAGCCGGACACTACTCTTGGTGATTACAATCTTCTATGAAGGACTTGCAGGAGGAACCCGCCTTGCAATGCCAAAGACAATTTGCGTGCCGGACTCATCGTCATTGAAGCCTGGTTCAGGGGCTACTGAGGGAGTCCTAGATTAGGGGGTGTTCGGATAGCCAGACTATACCTTCAGCCGGACTCCTGGACTATGAAGATACAAGATTGAAGACTTCGTCCCGTGTCCGGATGGGACTTTCCTTGGCGTGGAAGGCAAGCTTAGCGATGCGGATATTCAAGATCTCCTACCATTATAACCGACTCTGTGTAACCCTAACCCTATCCGGTGTCTATATAAACCGGTGGGTTGTAGTCCGTAGGACAGAATCAACTCCATACACAACAATCATACCATAGGCTAGCTTCTAGGGTTTAGCCTCCTTGATCTCGTGGTAGATCTACTCTTGTACTACCCATATCATCAATATTAATCAAGCAGGAGTAGGGTTTTACCTCCATCGAGAGGGCCCGAACCTGGGTAAAACAAAGTGTCCCCTGTCTCCTGTTACCATCCGGCCTAGACGCACAGTTTGGGACCCCCTACCCGAGATCCGCCGGTTTTGACACCGACATTTGTGCTTTCCCTGAGTATGCACCGTTGCTACAGTTCGTCGTGCCGAGACACCACGTGATGATCGGGTGTGATAAGCTGTACATTCACATACAACGGGTGCAAGCCAGTTTTGCACACGCAGAATACTCAGGTTAAACTTGACGAGCCTAGCATATGCATACATGGCCTCGGAACACTGAGACCGAAAGGTTGAGCATGAGTCATATAGTACATATGACCAACATAGTGATGTTCAGCATTGTAAACTGCTCCATCTCACATGATGATCGGACATGGTTTAGTTGATATGGATCACATGATCATTTAGATGGCTAGAGGGATGTCTATCTAAGTGGGAGTTCTAAAGTAATATGATTAATTGAACTTTAATTTAACATGAACTTAGTACCTGATAGTATTTTGCATGTCTATGTTGTTGTAGATCAATGGACCGTGCTACCGTTCCTTTGAATTTTATTGCGTTCCTAGAGAAATCTAAGTTTAAAGATGATGGTAGCAACTACACAAACTGGGTCTGTAACTTGAGGATTATCCTCATTGCTGCACAAAAGAATTACGTCCTGGAAGCATCGCTAGGTGCAAAACCCACTGCAGGAGCAACTCCGGATGTTATGAACGTCCGGCAGAGCAAAGCTGATGACTACTCGATAGTTCAATATGCCATGCTTGACGGCTTAGAACTGGGACTTCAACGACGTTTTGAATGTCATGGAGCATATGAGATGTTCCAGGAGTTGAAGTTAATATTTCAAGCAAATGCTCGGATTGAGAGATATGAAGTCTCCAATAAGTTCTACAGCTGCAAGATGGAGGAGTATTGTTCTGTCAGTGAACATATACTCAGAATGTCTGGGTACCACAACCACTTGACTCAACTGGGAGTTAATTTTCCTGATGATAGTGTCATTGACAGAGTTCTTCAATCACTGCCACCGAGCTACAAAAGCTTCGTGATGAACTATAATATGCAAGGGATGGATAAGACTATTCCCAAGCTCTTCGCAATGCTAAAAGCTGTGAGGGTAGAAATCAAGAAGGAGCATCAAGTGTTGATGGTTTCAAGAAAAAGGGCAAAGGTAAGAAGGGGAAGTTCAAGAAGAACGGCAAGCAAGTTGTTGTTCAAGTGAAGAAGCCCAAGTCTGGACCTAAGCCTGAGACTGAGTAATTCTACTGCAAAGGGACTGGTCACTGGAAGCAGAATTGCTCAAAGTATTTGGCGGATAAGAAGGATGGCAAAGTGAAAGGTATATTTGATATACATGTTATTGATGTGTACCTTACTATTGCTCGTAGTAGAAACTGGTTATTTGATACTAGTTCTGTTGCTCATATTTGCAACTCAAAACAGGGGCTACGGATTAAACGAAGATTGGCAAAGGATGAGGTGACAATCCGCATGGGAAATGGTTCCAAAGTTGATGTGATCGCCGTTGGCACGCTACCTCTACATCGACCATCGGGATTAGTTTTAGACCTAAATAATTGTTATTTGGTGCCAGCGTTGAGCATGAATATTATATCTGGATCTTGTTTGATGTGAGACGGTTATTCATTTAAATCAGAGAATAATGGTTGTTCTATTTATATGAGTAATATCTTTTATGGTCATGCACCCTTGATGAGTGGTCTATTTTTGTTGAATCTCAATAGTAATGATACACATATTCATAGTATTGAAGCCAAAAGATACAAGTTTAATAATGATAGTGTAACTTATTTGTGGCACTGCCGTTTAGGTCATATAGGTGTAAAGCGCGTGAAGAAACTCCATGCTGATGGAATTTTGGAATCACTTGATTATGAATCACTTGATGCTTGCGAACCATGCCTCAAGGGCAATATGACTAAAACTCCATTCTCTGGAACAATGGAGCGAGCAACAAACTTGTTGGAAATAATACATACTAATGTATGTGGTCCGATGAGTGTTGAGGCTCACGGCGGGTATTGTTGTTTTCTGACCTTCATAGATGATTTGAGCAGATATGGATATATCTACTTGATGAAACATAAGTCTGAAACATTTGAAAACTTCAAGGAATTTTAGAGTGAAGTGGAAAATCATTGTAACAAGAAAATAAAGTTTCTACGATCTGATCGTGGAGGTGAATATTTGAGTTATGAGTTTGGTCTTCATTTGAAACAATGTGGAATAGTTTCTCAACTCACGCCAATTGGAACACCACAGGGTAATGGTGAGTCTGAACATCGTAATCGTACTTTATTAGATATGGTGCGATTTATGATGTCTCTTACTAATTTACCGTTTTGGGGTTATGCTTTAGAGACGGCTGCATTCATGTTAAATAGGGCACCATCTAAATCCATTGAGACGACACCATATGAACTGTGGTTTGGCAAGAAACCCAAGTTGTCGTTTATTAAAGTTTGGGGCTGCGATGCTTATGTGAAAAAGCTTCAACCTGATAAGCTCGAACCCAAATCGGAGAAATGTGTCTTCATAGGATACCCAAAGGAGACAGTTGGGTACATCTTCTATCACAGATCCGAAGGCAAGATAATCGTTGCTAAGAATGGATCCTTTCTAGAGAAAGAGTTTCTCTCGAAAGAAGTGAGTGGGAGGAAAGTAGAACTTGATGAGGTAATTGTACCTTCTCCCGAATTGGAAAGTAGTTCATCACAGAAATCAGTTCCAGTGATCCGTACACCAATTAGTGAGGAAGCTAATGATGATGATCATGAAACTTCTAATCGAGTTACTACCAAACCTCGTAGGTAAACCAGAGTAAGATCTGCACCAAAGTGGTACGGTAATCCTGCTCTGGAGGTCATGTTACTTGACCATGACGAACCTATGAACTATGAGGAAGCGATGATGAGCCCAGATTCCGCGAAATGGCATGAGGCCATGAAATCTGAGATGGGATCCATGTATGAGAACAAAGTGTGGACTTTGGTTGACTTGCGTGATGATCGGCAAGAGATTTAGAATAAATGGATTTTCAAGAAGAAGACTAACGCTGACTGTCGTGAAAGGTTGACGACAATTTCAAGGAGTTAACTACGATGAGACTTTCTCACCCGTAGCGATGCTTAAGTCTGTAAACATCATGTTAGCAAATGACACATTTTATGATTATGAAATTTGGCAAATGGATGTCAAAATTGCATTCCTTAATGGATATCTTAAAGAAGAGTTGTATATGATGCAACCAGAAGGTTTTGTCGATCCAAAAGTTGCTAATAAAGTGTGCATGCTCCAGCGATCCATTTATGGACTGGTGCAAGCCTCTCGGAGTTGGAATATATGCTTTGATAGTGTGATCAAAGCATATGGTTTTATACATACTTTTGGAGAAGCCTACATTTACAAGAAAGTGAGTGGGAGCTCTGTAGCATTTCTAGTATTATATGTGGATGACATATTGTTGATTGGAAATAATACAGAAGTGAAGGATAGCATAAAAGGATACTTGAATAAGAATTTTTCAATGAAAGACCTCGGTGAAGCTGCTTATATATTAGGCATCAAGATCTATAGAGATAGATCAAGATGCTTAATTGGACTTCAAAGCACATACCTTGATAAAGTTTTGAAGAAGTTCAAAATGGATCAGTCAAAGAAAGGGTTCTTGCCTGTGTTACAAGGTGTGAAGTTGAGTCAGACTCAATGCCCGACCACTTCAGAAGATAGAGAGAAAATGAAAGGCATTCCCTATGCCTCTGCCATAGGATCTACCATGTATGCAATGTTGTGTACCAAACCTGATGTGTGCCTTGCTATTAGTTTGGCAGGGAGGTACCAAAGTAATCCAAGAGTGGATCACTCGACAATGGTCAAGAACATCCTGAAATACCTGAAAAGGACTAAGGATATGTTTCTCGTTTATGGAGCTGACAAAGAGCTGGTCATAAATGGTTACATCGATGCAAGCTTTGACACTGATCCGGATGACTCTAAGTCACAAAGCAGATACGTATTTATATTGAATGGTGGAGCTATCAATTGGTGCAGTTCCAAGTAGAGAGTTGTGGCGGGATCTACGTGTGAAGAGGAGTACATAGTTGCTTCGGAAGCAACAAATGAATGAGTCTGGATGAAGAAGTTCATATCCGATCTAGGTGTCATACCTAGTGCATCGGGTCCAATGAAAATCTTTTGTGACAATACTGGAGCAATTGCCTAGGCAAAGGAATCCAGATTTCACAAGAGAACCAAACTCATCAAGAGACGCTTCAATTCCATCCACGATCAAGTCAAGGAGGGAGACATAGAGATTTGCAAGATACATACGGATCTGAATGTTGCAGACCCATTGACTAACCCTCTCTCACGAGCAAAACATGATCAACACCAAGACTCCATAGGTGTTAGAATCATTACTATGTAATCTAGATTATTGACTCTAGTGCAAGTGGGAGACTGAAGTAAATGTGCCCTAGAGGCAATAATAAAGTTGTTATTTATATTTCCTTATATCATGATAAATGTTTATTATTCATGCTAGAATTGTATTAACCAGAAACTTAGTACATGTGTGAATACATAGACAAACAGTATGTCCCTGGTATGCCTCTACTAGACTAGCTCGTTAATCAGAGATGGTTAAGTTTCCTAACCATAGACATGTGTTGTCATTTGATCAACAAGATCACATCATTAGAGAATGATGTGATGGACAAGACCCATCTGTTAGCTTAGCATATTGATCGTTAATTTTTATTGCTTTTGCTTTCTTCATGACTTATACATATTCCTTTGACTATGAGATTATGCAACCCCCGAATACCGGAGGAACACCTTGTGTTCTATCAAACATCATAATGTAACTGGGTGATTATGAAGGAAATATGCCGTAGAGGCAATAATAGAGTTGTTATTTATATTTCCTTATATCATGATAAATGTTTATTATTCATGCTATCATTGTATTAACCGGAAACTTAGTACATGTGTGAATACATAGACAAACAGAGAGTCACTAGTATGCCTCTACTTGACTAGCTCGTTGTTCAAAGATGGTTAAGTTTCCTAGCATTGGAAAAAGAGTTGCCATTTGATAAATGGGATCACATCATTAGAGAATGACGTGATTGACTTGACCCATCCGTTAGCTTTGCAGGATGATCGTTTAGTTTACTACTATTGCTTTCTCCATAACTTATACATGTTCCTACGACTATGAGATCATGCAACTCCCGAATACCAGAGGAACACTTAGTGTGCTATCAAACATCACAACGTAACTGGGCGACTATAATGATGCTCTATAGGTGTCTCCAATGGTTGTTGAGTTGGCATAGATCGAGATTAGGATTTGTCACTCCATGTATCAGAGAGGTATCTCTGGGCCCTTTCGGTAATGCACATCACTACAATCCTTGCAAGCAAAGTGACTAATGAGTTAATTACAGGATGATGCATTACGAAACAAGTAAAGAGACTTACGAGTAACGAGATTGAACTAGGTATTGAGATACCGGCGATCAAATCTCGGCAAGTAACATACCGATGACAAAGGGAACAACGTATGTTGTTACACGGTTTGACCGATAAAGATCTTCGTAGAATATGTGGGAGCCAATATGAACATCCAGGAACCGCTATTGGTTATTGACCAGAGATGTGTCTCAGTCATGTCTACATAGTTCTCGAACCCGTAGGGTCCACACGTGTAACGTTCGGTGATGATCGGTATTATGAGTTTATGTGTTTTGTTGTACCGAAGGTACTTCGGAGTCCCGGATATGATCACGGACACGACGAGGAGTCTCGAAATGGTCGAGACATAAAGATTGATATATTGGACGACTATATTCGGACATCGGAAGTGTTCCAAGTGATTTCGGAGAAAACCAGAGTGCCGGAGGGTTACCGGAACCCCCCCCCCGGGAAAGATTGGGCCTACATGGGCCATAGGGAAGAGGGGAGGCAGCCTACAAGGGGCAGCCATGCCCCCTCCCTATAGGGAGTCCGAATTGGACTAGGGAGGGGGGTGCGCCCCCTTTCCTTCTCCTCTTCCTCTCCTTTCCTTCTTTCCCCTTCTCCTCCTAGTAGGACTAGAAAAGGAGGAATCCTACTCCTACTAGGAGGAGGATTCCTCCTCCCTTGGCACACCCCTATGTCCAGCCGGCCTCCCCCTTGCTCCTTTATGTAAGGGGCAGGGGGCACCCTAGAACACACAAGTTGATTGATTTTAGCCGTGTGCGGTGCCCCCCTCCACTATAATCCACATCGGTCATATCGTCGTAGTGCTTAGGCGAAGCCTTGCGCCGGTAGCTTCATCATCACCATCATCACACCATCGTGCTGACGAAGCTCTCCCTCGACACTCAGATGGATCGAGAGTTCGTGGGACGTCACCGAGCCGAACGTGTGCAGATCGTGGAGGTGCCGTACTTTCGGTACTAGGATCGGTCAGATCATGAAGACATACGACTACATCAACCGCGTTGTCATAACTCTTCCTCTTACGGTCTACGAGGGTACGTTGACAACACTCTTCCCCTCTCATTGCTATGCATCACCATGATAGATCTTGCATGTGCGTAGGAGATTTTTTGAAATTACTGCGTTCCCCAACAGTGGCATCCGAGCCAGGTCTATGCGTAGATGTTATATGCACGAGTAGAACAGAAAGGAGTTGTGGGCGTGGGTATATACATATTGCTTGCCGTCACTAGTTGATTCTTGATTCAGAGGTATTCTTGGATGAAGCGGCCCAGAATGACATTACGCGTACGCTTACGCGAGACTGGTTCTACCAACATGCTTCGCACACAGGTGGCCGGTGGGTGTAAGTTTCTCCAACTTTAGTTGAATCGGATTCAATGAACAGGGTTCATTCTGAAGATCAAAAAGCAATCACTATACCGCGTTGTGGTTTTTGATGCGTAGGTAAGAACGGTTCTTGCTCAGCCTGTAGCAACCACGTAAAACTTGCAACAACAAAGTAGAGGACATCTAACTTGTTTTTGTAGGGCATGTTGTCATGTGATATGGTCAAGACATGATGGTAAATTTTATTGTATGAGATGATCATGTTTTGTAATAGAGTTATCGGCAACTAGCAGGAGCCATATGATTGTCGCTTTATTGTATGAAATGCAATCGCCATGTAGTTGCTTTACTTTATCACTAAGCGGTAGCGATAGTCGTATAAGCAATAGTTGGCGAGACGACAACGATGCTTCGATGGAGATCAAGGTGTCAAGCCAGTGATGATGGTCATCATGACGGTGCTTTGGAGATGGAGATCAAAGGCACAAGATGATGATGGCCATATCATATCACTTATATTGATTGCATGTGATGTTTATCCTTTATGCATCTTATTTTGCTTAGTTCGGCGGTAGCATTATCAGATGATCTCTCACTAAATTTCAAGGTACAAGTGTTCTCCCTGAGTATGCACCGTTGCTACAGTTTGTCATGCTGAGACACCACATGATGATTGGGTGTGATAAGCTCTACGTTCACATACAATGGGTGCAAGCTAGTTTTTGCACACGCAGAATACTTGGGTTAAACTTTACAAGCCTATCATATGCAGATATGGCCTTGGAACACTAAGACCGAAAAGTCGAGCGTGAATCATATAGTAGATATGATCAACATAGTGATGTTCACCATTGAAAACTACTCCATCTCACGTGATGACCGGACATTGTTTAGTTGATATGGATCACATGATCACTTAGATGATTAGAGAGATGTCTATATAAGTGGGAGTTCTTAAGTAATTTGATTAATTGAACTTTAATTTATCATGAACTTAGTATCTGATAGTATTTTGCATGTCTATGTTGTTGTAGATAGATGGCCCGTGTTGTTGTTCCGTTGAATTTTAATGCATTCCTAGAGATTATATGCATTGCTGCACAGAAGAATTATGTCCTGGAAGCACCGCTAGGTGACAAATCTGCTGCAGGAGCAACGCCAGATGTTGTGAGCACCTGGCAGAGCAAAGTTGATGACTACTCGATAGTTCAGTGTTCGCCGTTCTTGCCTTTGCCGTCTGCCGTGGCAGATGGCAAAGTAGCTGATTCCTGTAGTGTGCCATGCTTTACGGCTTAGAACCGAGACTTCAACGACGTTTTGAACGTCATGGAGCATATGAGATGTTCTAGGAGTTGAAGTTAATATTTCAAGCAAATGCCCGCATTGAGAGATATGAAGTCTCTAATAAGTTCTACAGCTGCAAAATGGAGGAGAATAGTTCTGTCAGTGAACATATACTCAGAATGTCTGGGTACCTGTCGGTGTCAAAACCGCCGGATCTCGGGTAGGGGGTCCCGAACTGTGCGTCTAAGGCGAATGGTAACAGGAGGTAGGGGACACGTTGTTTTACCCAGGTTCGGGCCCTCTTGATGGAGGTAAAACCCTACGTCCTGCTTGATTATTCTTGATAATATGAGTAGTACAAGAGTTGATCTAGCAAGAGATCAGAGAGGCTAAACCCTAGAAGCTAGCCTATGGTATGATTGTATGTTATCCTATGGACTAAAACCCTCCGGTTTATATAGACACCGGAGGAGGCTAGGGTTACACAGTGTCGGTTACAAAGGAGGAGATATGCATATCCGTATTGCCTAGCTTGCCTTCCACGCCAAGTAGAGTCCCATCCGGACACGGGACGAAGTCTTCAATCTCGTATCTTCATAGTCCAACAGTCTGGACAAAGGATATAGTCCGGCTGTCCAGAGACCCCCTAATCTAGGACTCCCTTAGTAGCCCCTGAACCAGGCTTCAGTGATGATGAGTCCGGCGCACAGTGTTGTCTTCGGCATTGCAAGGCTGGTTCCTCCTCCGAATACACCACGGAAGTTTGAATACAAGGATAGTGTCCGACCCTGCAAAATAAGTTCCACATACCACCATAGAGAAAATAATATTTCCACAAATCTAATCAGCTGACACGTTTTGGCAGCATGACATCACGGCATGGCCCGGCAATTATTTGAACCATTTTTCTTTAACCAGCCCCGCACATAACGCGAGGCGGTTTCTTGACACGTCTTGTCAAAACAGAGATCGTGTTCCCCTTATCACGGGATTCTCATCAATACAAACATGGGTAACCCAACCGTGCCTGTTGGTATGACTCCTAGATCTTAGGTAAGTCTCGAACGGCCACGAGGAGGACGCCTGATATTCATCCCCTTTATAAAGGGACATGGCTTTTTCTTTTTTCCCTCCCGCGCTCAATCGAATCCTTCCCTCGCCTCGAGTTCTAACTCCCAAAGCCCAGGTCAGGCACTTCGGACCTTAAATCATGTCAGGATCCAGCCTTCAAGGCCGGTGGATGCCTTCCTCCGTCACGGAGGAGGACATCAAGAAGTTGAGGGAGGCCAGATATCTGACCGCCGAAATTTCGCATAGGCTGCCCGCCCGAGGGCAGGTCGTCCCTACTCCCGAACCCAACGAGAGCGTTGTGTTCGTCTCCCACTTCCTCCGAGGACTAGGCCTCACTCTGGATCCCTTTGTTAGGGGTCTTATGTTCTATTGCGGGCTGGATTTTCACGATCTGGCCCCGAATTCCCTTCTTCACATCTCGTCATTTATTGTCGTTTGTGAGGCCTTCCTCCACATTACCCCTCACTTCGGATTGTGGCTCAAGACCTTCAATGTGAAGCCGAAGATGGTCCAGGGGCAGTACACAGCATGCAGAGGTGCTCTAATAAGCAAAATTGCTGACGCTCCATGGCCAAAGGGTTCCTTTCCAGAGGTGTCCGGATTGTGGCAACAAGAGTGGTTTTATGTCACAGCTCCCCAAAGTGCCAAGTGGGTAGCTGCCCCCACCTTTCGCTCAAGCCCTCCACCACAACTGATGTCATGGATCAGCAGGGGGCTGAGCTGGGGTCCAGCCAAGGACGTGCCAATACTGCAGGGCCGTATCCGAGATCTCTTCAAGGGAGATTTCAGTCTGGTTATGGTAATGTAAGCTATGCTGGTTCGTCGAGTCCAGCCTTGCAAACACCGACTCTCTCGGCATGTGGGAATTCAACCCGGAAGGATCGTGCACTATTCAGAATTTCCTTGGCATGACGCACGAGGAGATGTACAAATCGTTCTTCGTACCCCAAATAGAGTATCCGAACACTACCGAGGACGTGGGCCTGAGCTGCAACCGCCCCGCTGCCCAAGTAAGTAATCCCATGGCCGAACACACTGTCCTTTTATTTATCATGACATCATTCTGAAGAATCGCTCTTTGACCAGGACTGGATAACAAAGGCGAAGATGATCCGGTGTTTGGCCCCCCTTCCTGAAGGCTTGGACAATCCGGTGCTGGAAAAGATGCTCGAGCCAGCACCTTGTCTAGTGCCCTCAAAGGAAGATGAAGGGAATAAAGAGGTTAGCGCCTCCACGAAGGAGGTTAGCCAGGGAGGAGGGACCGAAACTTGCTCTCCCCAGGGAAGGAAGAGGACCGCCTCCGAGGACCCGGAGACAATGGTCTCCAAACGGGGGAAGAAATCTTCTTCGGAGGGTCCTGCCTCAGGGGCTACCCTGGCCGCACTATGCCCTCAAGGGGATCAGCCCTCCACCGAGTTGTAAGTAAAAGGGTACTTAATAATGAAAATATCTCGCTTTACTTCTAAGGAAAATAACCGAAGCATTTATCTTGCAGTTCGGATCTTAGCCCTTCTCAGCAGAGCTCGTCTTCAGGGGATCTTCTTCCAGAGATGATGGAGAGCGAAACGCCTCCCCCTGCCACACCGCCTTATGAGGCGGGCGACCCCGAGGTGTCGTCGCAGAGGGTTTCTCCTGATCCGACAAGGCCTATGGCCACCCAAAGTCCTCAGTATCCGGCTCTTGAAGAGATCAATCAAAAGAGTCTGGCACCGTCTGGTGTCCATCCGGACGTACTGAGGGATCTGCTAGAGCGAGCGACTATCTCAGAAGAGCACCGTACATTGATGGGTACGGTGATTGAAAGGATTTCGTCCGCCGAAAGTGGGTTGCATGAAGCCTTTATGAGTCTGCTGACAGGTTTTGAGGTACGTGAAATGATGTATATTTTTGACAGTACGACACATTTTTAGATGTGCCCTGTGTAGATAATAGCCCCTAAGACTCTGGTTGTCGTTGAAAACGGCGGCAAACAGAGGATCATAGTCCCATGTAATAACCAGACCGCATGTATGCGCAGGTGGTTGAAGCTCCGGTGGCCAGCCGGACTGATGGGTTTGCCGAACTAAAGCGGCAGCTAGATGCGGCAGATGCCGACATCGTGCTTGTCAACAAGCGGCTTGACGAGGCACAGGGTAGGTGATTTTTCTGGTGATTGTCACGTAATAAGAGCAGCATGATGCCAGTATCTTTAATATGTTGTGACTGCAGATGGAGCTGTCACCGTGGAGACCCTTCGGGCGGAGCTTTCCCGAGCCAAGGAGCAAGCCAGGAGTAGTAATGCGGCCGCTTTAAAGGCGGCCAGAGAGTTAAGGGCCGAATAGGCCGCACATTGTGAGAGAAAGGAAAAAATAGCCAAGATGGCTGTAGAGTTAAAAGATGCTGCTAACCGTTACCAGCTTCTTGAAGAAGAAAACCTGGTGAAGGCGACGGAGCTGGAAAAGGCCCGGGTGGCGGCCAAGGAAGCCCGCTCCCAAATTAGAGGCACGAAGGAGGAGCTGCATCAAGCTGCGGATATTGTATCCGGGAAGCCCTTCTTGTTGCGGACTAAGTCTGGGGATCTGAAGTATGCACCTCTGGACCGGCTATGGAGTTCTGCGGACGCCTACATGGATTTGGTTGCAAGTGCGGCTGATGCGGCTGAATACTTCAAGGATCGAAAAGATCACAGAGTGGAAAAACTGTTTTGGTCACAGTTTCATGCTCCAGCCCGTCCGCTGCTGTTGAATGAGCAAATGGCCGAGTGGGCCAAGCTCCATAGATTATCCGGACTTGTAATGAGGTCCGTTGTGGATCATCTGTGGCCGAGAGGGCCAAGGCCGAATAGCTACTTTAGCTTAGTGCAACAATTCCTTGGTGCTGTGCCACACATCGATGTTGTAAAGAGGTCGGCGTGCATAGAAGGCTCACGGATGGCCCTTGCCCGTGTCAAAACATACTGGGCGGAGATGGATGCCACCACTGTTGTGGCACTGGGTTCGGCCATAGGCCGAGTGGCTGCCGAGCACTACTTTGAAGAAGTTCTGGAAGGCGCTCGTTTGATAGAGGCTCAGTGCTCGAAGAATATTATTTTTGAGTGACATGTATTCCCATTGTAAAAACAATGTTTTATTGAGTTTATCAAGGCTGTATTTATACTTTTGCCCAAAAGTGCTATGATGCCTCCTGTGCGGCCGTTGATGTATATATGTATATAACCTGAAAGATGGCAGTCGTCGACTTCAGCCCCCACGCATATAATGCGAGGGTTTTCGCAGAAGACGCATGTTCACACTTGATCCAACGTCTTGGTCCATTAAGGAGGTGATAGCGCAGCGAACTAGGCGACCGGACTATAATGCTTTAACACTTTCACTTAGCCAGAGGAGTTTGACAGCGGGGCTACTATATAGCCCCTGGTGGCTCCGCGCACATCCGGATTCGGGGCGCGTACATGCCTGGCCAAGAAACGGCCCTTCGTTAAGGCGGAGGAATCCCGAAGATTCCGCTAGGTCATGAAGTGGTTGACCAGTCTCACGCTATATCACGACAGTCTGTTTTCGGCTTTCTCTACTGAGGTGCTCGTCCAGATGAACCAGGGCACAATCGCAGTAGTTCTCCTGGTGCCGCCTTAGCCGATAGAGCGGAACGTAAGGTAGCAAAACACAGGAGTTGGGCAAACCCAACATTCGACCAAAGACATGATTCGGAGCTGATGCATATAAGGCCAAACTCGCGACGCCAAACACTCCCTAAGGTATTCGGTCTTTATGATGTAAACCGGGCCTAAACAGTGCCCTTAGAAATAAGCCCCTGGTGTCCAGGTATGTGCAATATTCTAATGTGGCCACATGCCAATACGTCAGCATCCTTCTCAATTGTACTGAGAATCCGAGGGATGTGTATCAACAAGAGACAGTAAAAAAGGTTTACGCAGGGTCTTAATCTAAAAGGAATCCTTGGAACGGGTCCCTGATGCACGTCTGCGCCTGTGTCTCTGTTGTGCCGTGTCCTGGATGGGTGTAGCACGATGGTCATCTGTAAAAGAGAGGAACTTAGTTGAAAAGTTGTCGTGCAAAAAGGTAGGTTATACTAAATAAACTATATACAGTTCAAGATGAGTAAAGTTGAGCCTAATTGCCACTTGTTTGTGCGCGTTGAGCCCCTTGTATTGTAATAAGGGTATAGCCATCAAACCTGTATCAAGTACATATAGCTGCGCCGGACTCGTCTAACCGCGTCCGTGGTCTTAATGACCTGGCAGATGCATTAGTTGGTGAGGCCGTTTAGTGTGCGACTGCCAAGGCAGCCGCACGCTCTTCCGCGCGCAAGGAGCGCTCAATATTTCCATTTACTGTAATGATGCCATGTGGACCAGGCATCTTAAGCATGAGAGAAGCGTAATGCGGTATTGTGGTAAAGCGAGCGAAAGCTTCGCGTCCGAGTAGTGCTTGATAGCCACTTTGGAACGGAGCGATATGGAACGTTATTTTTTTGTTGCGGAAGTTATCGGGAAAGCCGAATATAACCTCCAGTAGCAGGGAGCCCATGCAATGGGCCTCTGGGCCTGGCGTTACTCCTTTAAAGGTAGTATTATTGCGGCTAATTTTTTTTGGGTCTATCCCCATTTTGCGGACTGTGTCCTGATATATCAGGTTTAGACTGCTGCTGCCGTCCATCAGGACTCATGTGAAGTGGTATCCGTCAATTATTGGGTCTAATACCAAGGCAGCCCATCCTGCACGCCGGATACTTGCCAAGTAATCCCGATGGTCGAAGGTGATCGGTTGGGACGACTAGTGGCAGAACTCCGCGGTGATAGGCCCTGGGGCATGTGTCTCTAGGAGTGCCGCTTTGTTTCTCCCCTTTGTCACGTGTAACACGTTTAATGTTTTGACTTCTGGTGGGAATTTCTTCTATTCCCCAGTGCTTTGCTTGCGAGGCTCGTCCTCGTCTTCGCTTGGTGTATCCTGCCCCTTATGTTCGGCGTTGAGCTTGCCGGACTGCTTGAAGACCCAACATTCTCTATGGGTATGATTTGCAGGTTTATCAGGGGTGCTATGGATCTGACATATTTGGTCCAGAATCTTGTTTAGGCTGGACAGTTCGTCTCTGTTGCCTTTGGAGGGCAGCTTTTGCTGACCTGGCAGAGAGCTTCTGAATCCGGCGTTTACCGCCGTGCTCTTCGGGCTGTCTTCTTTATTCCGGCGCTTGTTTTTGCTGCGTCGTGATTTCCCATTTCCGTCCCTGACTTCGGATGTACTTCGGTCGCTGGTGCTGCATCGGGCTAACTAGCTGTCCTCGCCCACGCAAAAGCGGGTCATGAGGCTTGTTAATGCTGCCATTGTTCTCGGATTTTCTTGGCCGAGGTGTTTGGCAAGCCATTCGTCTTGAATGCTGTGCTTGAAAGCTGCTAAGGCTTCGGCGTCCGGACAGTCAACTATTTGGTTCTTTTTAGTGAGGAACCTGTTCCAAAGCTTTCGGGCTGACTCTCCGGGCTGTTGAGTTATATGAATTAAATCGTCTGCATCCGGTGGTCGGACATAGGTCCCTTGAAAATTTGCCCGAAAAGCGTCTTTGAGCTCTTCCCAGCTTCCAATGGAGTTTTCGGGGAGGCTTTTAAGCCAGTGCCGAGCTGGCCCTTTGAGCTTGAGGGGTAAGTACTTGATGGCGTGGAGATCATCTCCTCGAGCCATATGGATATGGAGGATGTAGTCCTCAATCCAGACCCCAGGGTCTGTCGTTCCGTCGTACGCCTCTATGTTTACGGGTTTGAATCCCTCTGGAAATTCATGGTCCAGCACCTCATCGGTGAAACATAGGGGGTGTGCGGCACCCCTGTATTTGGGTGTACTGTGGTGTTGGGATGTTTGTTGTGTTGCATTGCATGCTGGAGCGCGCTTGCGTGGCCCGTAGATGGATCTGGTTGCGTCGTCCTTTTGATGCGAGCCCTCACGTGGATCGCGTACTGCCTTATGTGCGGCGTCGTTTGCCGCTCTATGTTAGCCACGAGGTCGTCTATCCGACTGGATGGCCGTTTTGTTTTTTTGTTGCGGGGGATCTAAGGCCTCCACATCGAATTCAGGTAGCAACTTTCGCTTCTGGTAGCTCTTGGTGTGGCGATTACCGCCATACTTTGTTGTCGTGTTGAGTACTTTACTCCATCTGATTCTGAGTGTGTCTTGTGCAGCCCTGAACCTTTGCTTCTGCTTTTTCAGACTCCTCATAGTGGCAAGAAGCCTTTGATGGGCATTCTGTTGCTCCGGGTGCCTGTACGGTGTGATGTCGTCCGGACTGTTATCTTCGACGGAGTCGGGTTGTTCGCTTTGATTCTCTGTGTTGCCGTGGTCGGGCGATGGTTCACCCTGCTCTATCACTGGGTCTATGTGATCGCTGTTTCTGCTGAGGCGGGATTTGGAGCGGCGCTTACGCCGCCGCTTTGACTGCTTCTCGAGGGAACAACCCTTCGCTGCGTCCTTCCGTTCCTCGTCGTCGTTTTCTTTGGGTGTGTCCACCATGTATACATCATATGATGAAGTGGGCGTCCAGTGCCCTGTGGGCAGTGGTTCCTGTTTGTCTCCTGCATCGTCGTCCATACCGTCAATGTCTTCGGAGTCGAAGTCGAGCATGTCGGTCAAATCATTGATAGTGGCTACTAAGTGGGTGGCGGGTGGGCAGCGAATTTCTTCGTCATCCGCATCCCAATCCTGCTGAACATAGTTCGGCCCGGACTCTCCTGATAGGGAGAGAGACCTTAATGAGTTCAGTATGTCATCGAAGGGCAAGTGCTGAAAGATATCCGCGGAGGTGAACTCCATGATCGGCGCGTAGTCGGATTCGATAGGCACGGGCGCAGGCGGTTCGGAGTCCGTGGCCGGGGAAGAATCCGGTAGTTCGGTGTCACGGCTCCCGCGAAGGGTAAGGTCGATACTCGGCTTGATCGCCGCTGAGAATATGGCCTCCGTGGTGGGGTCTATCCACCCATCCATGGATGGCGCAATTGGCTCCGAATTGAGGGTTGGAGCGGTTGCCGGTGCGGTCTCCTAAACACTGTCCGATGGTAGAGATAAATCAGGCTCATCGTGACCGTTTGGCGCACTCGGCAGGGGCTCGAATCCATCGAAGATCAAGTCTCCGCGGATGTCGGCCATGTAGTTTAAGTTTCCAAACCTGACCTGGTGGCCACGGGCGTAACTCTCAATCTGCTCCAGATGGCCAAGCGAGTTGGCCTGCAGTGCGAAGCCGCCGAATACAAAGATCTGTCCGGGGAGAAAAGTCTCACCCTGGACTGCATCGCTATCGATGATCGAAGGAGCCATCAAGCCTAATGGTGACGACACAGAGGAACTCTCAATGAAAGCACCAATGTCGGTGCCAAAACTGCCGGATCTCGGGTAGGGCGGATCTCGGGTAGGGGGTCCCGAACTGTGCCTCTAAGGCGGATGGTAACAGGAGGCAGGGGATACGATGTTTTACCCAGGTTCGGGCCCTCTTGATGGAGGTAAAACCCTATGTCCTGCTTGATTATTCTTGATAATATGAGTAGTACAAGAGTTGATCTACCACGAGATCAGAGAGGCTAAACCCTAAAAGCTAGCCTATGGTATGATTGTATGTTGTCCTACGGACTAAAACCCTCCGGTTCATATAAACACCGGAGGAGGCTAGGGTTACACAAGGTCGGTTACAAAGGAGGAGATATGCATATCCGTATTTCCTAGCTTGCCTTCCACGCCAAGTAGAGTCCCATACGGACACGGGACGAAGTCTTCAATCTCGTATCTTCATAGTCCAACAGTCTGGACAAAGGATATAGTCCAGCTGTCCGAAGACCCCCTAATCCAGGACTCCCTCAGTACCACAACCATTAGACTCAGCTGGGAGTTAATCTTCCTGATGATAGTTTGATTAACAGTGTTCTTCAATCACTGCCACCAAGCTACAAGAGCTTCGTGATGAACTATAATATGCAAGGGATGGATAAGACTATTCTCGAGTTATTCGCAATGCTAAAGGCTACGGAGGTAGAAATCAAGAAGGAGCATCAAGTGTTGATGGTCAACAAGACCACTAGTTTCAAGAAAAAGGGTAAAGGGAAGAGGGGGAACTTCAAGAAGAACATCAAGCCAGTTGCTGCTCAAGTGAAGAAACCCATGTCTGGACCTAAGCCTGAAACTGAGTGATTCTACTGCAAATGTACTAGTCACTAGAAGTGGAACAACCCCAAGTATTTGGCGGAGAAGAAGGATGGCAAAGTGAAAGGTATATTTGATATACATGTTATTGATGTGTACCTTACTAATGCTCGTAGTAGTGCCTGGGAATTTGATATTGGTTCGGTTGCTAACATTTGCAACTCGAAACAGGGACTACGGATTAAGCGAAGATTGCCTAAGGTCGAGGTGACGATGCACGTGGGAAATGGTTCCAAAGTCGATGTAATCGTTGTCGGCACGCTACCTCTACATCTACCTTCGGGATTAGTTTTAGACCTAAATAATTGTTTTTTGGTGCCAGCGTTGAGCATGAACATTATATTTGGATCTTGTTTTATGCGAGACGCTTATTCATTTAAATTAGAGAATAATGGTTGTTCTATTTATATGAGTAATATCTCTTATGGTCATGCACCCTTGATGAGTGTTCTATTTTTACTAAATCTTGATATTAGTGATACACATGTTCATAGTATTGAAGCCAAAAGATGCAGAGTTGATAATGATAGTGTAACTTATTTGTGGCACTGCCGTTTGGGACATATTGGTGTAAAGCGCATGAAGAAACTCCATTCTGATGGACTTCTGGAATCACTTGGAACTTACAAACCATGCCTCATGGGCAAGATGACTAGAACTCCATTCTCCGGAACAATGGAGCGAGCAACAGAGTAATTGGAAATCATACATACTGATGTATGTGGTCCAATGAACATTGAGGTTCGCGGCGGATATCGTTATTTTCTCACCTTCACAGATGATTTGAGTAGATATGGGTATATCTACTTGATGAAACATAAGTCTGATACATTTGAAAAGTTCAAAGAATTTCAGAGTGAAGTGGAAAATCATCGTAACAAGAAAATTAAGTTTCTACGATCTGATCGTGGAGGTGAATATTTGAGTTATGAGTTTGGTCTTCATTTGAAACAATGCGGAATAGTTTCGCAACTCATGCCACCTGGAACACCACAACGTAATGGTGTGTCCGAACGTCGTAACTGCACTTTATTAGATATGGTGCGATCTATGATGTCTCTCACTGATTTACCGCTATCGTTTTGGGGTTATGCTTTAGAGACGGCTGCATTCACGTTAAATAGGGCACCATCTAAATCCATTGAGACAACACCTTATGAACTTTGGTTTGGCAAGAAACCCAAGTTGTCATTTCTTAAAGTTTGGGGTTGCGATGCTTATGTGAAAAAGCTTCAACCTGATAAGCTCGAATCCAAATCGGAGAAATGTGTCTTCATAGGATAACCAAAGGAGACAGTTGGGTACACCTTTTATCATAGATCCGAGGGCAAGATATTCGTTGCTAAGAATGGATCCTTTCTAGAGAAGGAGTTTCTCTCGAAAGAAGTGAGTGGGAGGAAAGTAGATCTTGATGAGGTAATTGTACCTTCTCCTTTATTGGAAAGTAGTTCATCACTGAAATCAGTTCCAGTAATTCCTACACCGGTAAGTGAGGAAGCTAATGATGATGATCATGAAGCTTCTGATCAAGTTACTACTGAACCTCGTAGGTCAACCCGAGTAAGATCTGCACAAGAGTGGTACGGTAATCCCGTTCTGGAGGTCATGTTACTTGACCATGATGAACCAACGAACTATGAGGAAGTGATGATGAGCCCAGATTCCGCAAAATGGCTTGAGGCCATGAAATCTGAGATGGGATCCATGTATGAGAACAAAGTGTGGACTTTGGTTGACTTGCCCGTTGATCGGTAGGCCATAGAGAATAAATGGATCTTCAAGAAGAATACTGACACTGACGATAATATTACTGTCTACAAAGCTCGACTTGTTGTAAAAGGTTTTCGACAAGTTCAAGGAGTTGACTATGATAAGACCTTCTCACCCGTAGGGATGCTTAAGTCCGTCCGAATCATGTTAGCAATTGCCGCATTTTATGATTATGAAATTTGGCAAATGGATGTCAAAATTTCATTCCTTAATGGATATCTTAAAGAAGAGTTGTATATGATGCAACCAGAAGGTTTTGTTGATCCAAAAGGTGCTAACAAAGTGTGCATGCTCCAGCGAACCATTTATGAACTGGTGCAAGCCTCTCGGAGTTGGAATATACGCTTTGATAGTGTGATCAAAGCATATGGTTTTATATAGACTTTTGGAGAAGCCTGTATTTACAAGAAAGTGAGTGGGAGCTCTATAGCATTTCTGATATTATATGTAGATGACATATTGTTTATCGGAAATGATACTAAATTTTTGAATGTCATAAAAGGATACTTGAATAAGAATTTTTCAATGGAAGACCTCGGTGAAGCTGCTTATATATCGGGCATCAAGATCTATAGAGATAGATCAAGATGCTCAATTGGACTTTCACAAAGCACATACCTTGATAAAGTTTTGAAGAAGTTCAAAATGGATCAAGCAAAGAAAGGGTTCTTGCCTATGTTACAAGGTGTGAAGTTGAGTCAGACTCAATGCCCGACCACTTCAGAAGATAGAGAGAAAATGAAAGTCATTCCCTATGCTTCAGCCATAGGTTGTATCATGTATGCAATGCTGTGTACTAGACCTGATGTGTGCCTTGCTATTAGTTTAGCAGGGAGGTACCAAAGTAATCCAGGAGTGGATCACTGGACAGTGGTCAAGAACATCCTGAAATACCTGAAAAGGACTAAGGATATGTTTCTTGTTTATGGAGGTGACAAAGAGCTCATCATAAACGGTTACATCGATGCAAGCTTTGCCACTGAGCCGGATGACTCTAACTCACAAACTGGATACATATTTTTATTAAATGGTGGAGCTGTCAGTTGGTGCAGTTCCAACCAGAGCGTCGTGGCGGGATCTACGTGTGAAGCGGAGTACATAGCTGCTTCGGAAGCAGCAAATGAAGGAGTCTGGATGAAGGAGTTCATATCCGATCTAGGTGTAATACCTAGTGCATCAGGTCTAATGAAAATCTTTTGTGACAATATTGGTGCAATTGCCTTGGCAAAGGAATCCAGATTTCACAACAGAACCAAGCACATCAAGAGATGCTTCAATTCCATCCGCGATCAAGTCAAGGAGGCAGACATAGAGATTTGCAAGATACATACGGATCTGAATGATTGCAGACCCATTGACTAAGCCTATCTCATGAGCAAAACATGGTCATCACCAAGACTCCATGGGTGTTAGAACCATTACAATGTAATCTAGATTGTTGACTCTAGTGCAAGTGGAAGGCTGAAGGAAATATGCCCTAGAGGCAATAATAAAGTTGTTATTTATATTTCCTTATATCATGACAAATGTTTGTTATTCATGCTAGAATTGTAATAACCGGAAACTTAGTTCATTTGTGAATACATAGACAAACAGAGTGTCACTAGTATCCATCTACTTGACTAGCTCGTTGATCAAAGATGGTTAAGTTTCCAAGCCATGGACAAATGGTTGTCATTTGATAAACGGGATCACATCAGTAGTGAATGATGTGATTGACTTGACCCATCCGTTAGCTTAGCACGATGATTGTTTAGTTTACTGCTATTGCTTCCTCCATGATTATACATGTTCCTGTGACTATGAGATCATGCAACTCCCGAATACCGAAGGAACACTTAGTGTGCTATCAAATGTCACAACGTAACTGGGTGACTATAAAGATGCTCTACAGGTGTCTCCGATGGTATTTGTTGAGTTGGCATAGATCGAGATTAGCATTTGTCACTCCGAGTATCGGAGAGGTATCTCTAGGCCCTCTTGGTAATGCACATCATGATAAGCCTTGCAAACAAAGTGATTAATGAGTTAGTTTCGGGATGATGCATTACGGAATGAGTAAAGACACTTACCGGTAATGAGATTGAACTAGGTATTGAGATACCGACAATCGACTCTCGGGCAAGTAACATACCGATGACAAGGGGAACAACGTATGTTGTTATGCGGTTTGACCGATAAAGATCTACGTAGAATATGTGGGATCCAATATGAACATCCAGGTACTGCTATTGGTTATTGACCAGAGATGTGTCTCGGTCATGTCTACATAGTTCTCGAACCCGTAGGGTCCACACGCGTAACGTTTGGTGACGATCGATATTATGAGTTTATGTGTTTTGATGTACCGAAGGTACTTTGGAGTCCCGGATATGATCATGGACATGACGAGGAGTCTTGAAATGGTCGATACATAAAGATTGATATATTGGACGACTATATTCGGACACAGAAAGTGTTTCGAGTGATTTCGGAGAAAACCAGAGTGCTGGAGGGTTACCGACCCCCCCCCCCCCCCGGGGAAAGATTGGGCCTACATGGGCCATAGGGAAGAGGGGAGGCAGCCTACAGGGTGCAGCCATGCCCCCTCCCTATAGGGAGTCCGAATTGGACTAGGGAGGGGGGTGCGCCCCCTTTCCTTCTCCTCTTCCTCTCCTTTCCTTCTTTCCCCTTCTCCTCCTAGTAGGACTAGAAAAGGAGGAATCCTACTCCTACTAGGAGGAGGATTCCTCCTCCCTTGGCGCGCCCCTAGGTCCGGCCGGCCTCCCCCATTGCTCCTTTATGTAAGGGGCAGGGGGCACCCTAGAACACACAAGTTGATTGATTTTAGCCATGTGCGGTGCCCCCCTCCACCATAATACACCTCGGTCATATCGTCGTAGTGCTTAGGCGAAGCGCTGCACCGGTAGCTTCATCATCACCGTCATCGCGCCGTTGTGCTGACGAAGTTCTCCCTCGACACTCAGCTGGATCGAGAGTTCGTGGGACGTCACCGAGCCGAACGTGTGCAGATCACGGAGGTGCCGTACTTTCGGTACTACGTTCGGTCGGATCATGAAGACGTACGACTACATCAACCGCGTTGTCATAACGCTTCCGCTTACGGTCTACGAGGGTACGTGGACAACACTCTTCCCCTCTCGTTGCTATGCATCACCATGATAGATCTTGTGTGTGTAGGATTTTTTTGAAATTACTGCGTTCCCCAACAGATTATAAAGGTGCTCTATAGGTGTCTCCGAAGGTGTTTGTTGGGTTGGCATAGATCAAGATTAGGATTTGTCACTCCGTGTATCGGAGAGGTATCTGTGGGCCCTCTCGGTAATGCACATCATAATAAGCCTTGCAAGCAATGTGACTAATGAGTTAGTTATGGGATGATGTATTATAGAATGAGTAAAGAGACTTGCCGGTAACGAGATTGAACTAGGTATGAAGATACCAACGATCGAATCTCGGGAAAGTAACATACCAATGACAAAGGGAATAACGTATGTTGTCATGACGGTTCGACCAATAAAGATCTTCGTTGAATATGTACACTACAAAAAAAGACACTTCCGTGATGATACGTGTTTGTCACAGTAGGTCACGTTTTCTTTCATGCATGTACATCCATGACAAATTTATGACAGAATCAAGATAGTCATACATGTGATGTCGTAGAAGTGTTCCATGACATTACCAAAATTATCATCATGGAAGTGTCCACTTCCATGAAGATAAATCGCGTGTCATGGAAGTGCTTTCGTCAAGGGTGACCGACACGTGGCATCCACCGTAACGGGTCGCCGTTAAGCTATCGGGTCTGGTTTTGGATCCGATAACCCGTTAGCAGCCCGGACCAATGAGGATTTTCCACGTGTAAAATTGTCATTGGCCGGAGGAAACACATGTTGGCTCACCATTGGGACAGATGTCATCCATTCATTGGACAGGAGGCGCCTATGATAGGTCAACACGTGGCATGGCCGAACAGAGGCCCATTCCGGTGAAAAGGCCGACCTGTTTGACTTGGTCAAAAGGTAATGGGCTGGCCCATGGAAAGCCTGTTCCTATATAGCCCATTTATAGCCCGCTAACTCACGACCCGTTATGGCCTATCGGAATTAAGCCTAGTAGCTTCATCTGGGCCGTCCAATATGATTTCAGCCTGTTGTAACTTCATGCCCATGTATGGCCCATGATGTCTTTCGGCCCATACGAGGCCATTTGTAACTCTTGGCCCATTAACGACCCGTAGTGAATCTGGCCCGCAATGAACACTGCATCGTTTCATACCCACTAACGACCCATTATTTCATTGGCCTGTTTCCAACCCGTGTTATCTTTTGGCCTTCTCAGGGCCCATTTATTATTGGGCTTATTTCCAGCATTCGGTTACTTACGGCCCATTAGTGGCCTTTTCTGCTCGTGGGCCAAATTCAGCCCGTGGTTACAATCGTCCCGTCAATCCGTTGGGCCGTTTTCATAGCGTCATCAAATACGGCTGATTAACGATGGCACATTATTGTTGGCCCATGAACAGACGATTCCAAATCTAGCCCGTTTACGGCCCATAAATGCGGTCTGTTGTTGGCCCATGTTTGGCTTATCGATCATACAACCCGTATAAGGCCCATTGATGCTACGGCCCGTATAAGGCCCATTGATGCTACGACCCGTAGAAGGCCCATTATTTCTATGGCCCTTACAAGGCCCATTGTTTCAACGGCCCATAGGAGGCCCATGGTAACTATAGTAAATATGTAGCCCATGGTTATTGTGGCCTAGTTTTAAAAAAAATAGGTTATTGAGGCCAAACCGCAGAAAAAGAACTACATTGACTACAAGCAACAAATAACAAAGACAACAAGGAAATAAATAAGCAAGAAACTTATGCTAGGCTATCACGACTATTACACATATTAAATCCACTGGGCATCAAAGTTTGCCACTAGTGCAAATATAGGGAACAAAGCAGCATATCATATACACTGGTTGTCAAACTTGGCGGCCAGTGCAAATAAACGCCGCAGCAAAACAAGTCCAGAACTAAAACCACTTCAGAAGATCTCAAGAAACAATATCCTAGGTACCCATAATGTTGGCAAGATGCTTAGCAAGCTTATTAACTTTCTGTTGTTTGGCGCTTAAATCCTCCAGCGTTTGCTGTTGCACCAGAAAGTATGCATCTAAATTCTGCAGGGACTTCCTCAGTCCTTCAGCTTCCTGTCGCAGTACATCTGATCGATGTCTTTCAACTTGAAGTTGAGACTCAAGAAGACGAACTGATTCAGGCAGCGAGTTCGAAGAGCTTGTGCCAGTAGTAGTGTCCAGTAACTCGAACACTACATCAAGATAGGACTTTTGGGTTCTCTCACTGTCGTCAAGATAGTTTTTATCAGCTTTCTTGGAGACCAACAGGGATGTCTCACTATCTTGAACCTTATCTGCATTACTTCCTTTACCATTGCATTATGGGGTACTGTTCTCCAATATCCGCATTCTAAAAGAGAAACAAGCAGACACATCATAGGTTTACCATGTTGTATATGCAACTCATTTTGGTAAATCAGTTCAGTAGTAAAGTGGACAAGATAGCAACATGAAACAAACATATATCTATGTACCATGGTCACGTTATGGTCTATATCATTCTAGTTTTTGCTGCCAATTCAAGATAGAGACACAGTTCAAAAAATATTTGTTCAAGACAAAGCAGAATAGACAAAATATAAGTGTGGGAAACTATAGAGCATAACAACAATTGTAATGTGCATGACATGAGAACATAACTGTTTATTCAATTGAAACTGAAATCAACATAGAGCAAGTTACAACAGCACACCAGTTAAAGAAACATGTTTAAAACATACCTGTTGCGCCATTGGAGTTACAATTCCATCCTTCAAATTTGAAAATAGTTGGTATGAGTAAATACAGTGATGCAAGAGCAAAGGAGTATGAACCATAGCTACAGAACCTGACCCGAGAACAATTATTCTTCTCCTTTAAGCATTGAGTTAGGATTCAGAGTGGTAGTCCTCGTGCTTCGGGCACTGCAGTTCCCTTACTAACTGATCGTGTTTGGGTGCTCTGTGGTGGAGACGGTGATGTGTCAACTGGAGCTGGGTTACTATCTACTGGGGTTGGGGTTTGAAGGGGAGTAGCTGGTTCTCTGTCCAACTGGGTAGGGGTACAATATGCGAGAGTCTGGGTTATGTGTGGTGGGGCTGGTTCTTGGGCAAGTACAACCGTGGTTCTATTTGCATCAACTGGTAGCACTATCTTTTCTGAAGATTGTGTTGTTACTCCCTTAGATACTGCCATCACCCTCTCCAATTCAAATGGCTGATAAACAAGAAAAGTAATTGAATGTACAGACATTGTATGATAAGACAGGTGCAATGGATAGTGGGGAATAAAAGAGGGCATGAAATAATTCACATTTATGTTGTCTAACCAAACAGGATAGCATGACACAATTTCACATATATGATGGCTAACTAAACATGATTGCATGACACAATTTCACATTATGATGGCTAACTAAAAAAGATGGAAAGACATAGTTCAAAATCTGATGACTATGTAAATAGGATGACATGATATAACTATATAATGTGTTTATTAAATAGGTTGGCATGCCATAATTCACATACACGCCACCTATGGAAACATGATATCATGATATAATTCACGGATAGAATGACATAATTCAAAATATGATGACTGTAAACACTAAACAGGATGAGATGATATAACTATATGATGTCTTTATTAAATGGGTTGCCATGCCATAATTCAGATACATGATGTGTATGTAAACATGATGGCATGATATAATTCAAATATACGATTTATATAGTAAGCATGTAAGCAGATGGCAATCCATATATGATGTAAAAAACTAAGCAATGCAACACAACATGCATGGCATGGGTAATATAACCCTGCCAAGTTTGAGCATAGACCTCAGGGGGGAAATAGGACTAGTCATCAGTCTCTGAATCCTCCTCTAAGAGCTCTCTGTAACAAGCAAGATGTCTGGTTCAGCAGGTAGCATTGTCTGCTCTGAATACCTTCTTTTCACTCCAGATACTTCCATCACCGCTTCAAATGAAACACGTAATACAAAAAATGATAGCATGATATAATTCACATACATGATGATTGGCTAAACAACATGGCATTGGATAATTCACATATATAATGCCTTTGCAACAAGATAGCATTGCATAATTCACATATATAATGTCTTGCAACAAGATGGCAATGCATAATTCACATATATGGTAATTAGACACTAAACATGTGGCATTCACACAAAGCATGTCTAAACTAATCAAATGACATAGCAATGCAATACACCATACGCACGATATGAGCAACATAACCTTGCCAAGTTAGAGCATACACCTTGGGGGGCATAGGACTGGTCATCTATCTCTGAATCCTCCTCCGAGGAGCTATCCGTAACCAGCGAGATATGCACATCGTCAGATAGCATAGTCTGCTCTGAATACATTGTTTTCACTCTAGAATTTTCCATTGCCGTGTCAAATGGCTGATGCACACAAGGAGTAGTTGAATGTACTAACATTGTTGACAAATGTAATACGTAACGAGAAAAGGATGTCTGATATAATTCACATGTAAGATGACTGGATAAGCAGGATGTCATTGCAAAATACACATATATGATGCCAGGCTAAACAAGATGGCATTGCATAATTCACATAAACGATGAATAAACTAAATAGATGGCATTCACACAAAGCATGTCTAAACTAAGCAAATGACATATTTGATTTATAAAGTAAGCACTGCAAGGCACCATATGCATGATATAACCAACATCAGCATGCCAAGTTAGAGCGAAGACCTTAGGGGGTAAATAGGAGTGGTCTTATCCTTCTAAATCTCCCTCAAAATAGATATCTTCCTCTCGATTACAATCCAAAATGGGTGGAGGGGGGCTGCCTTTGCACCTACCATGGAGCGACGTCTGCACAAAATTTTATTGCCATGCAAGGCTCGTCTCTTTTGCTCTACATGTTCAGTTCCATTATGTACAATAACTAACATGCATAGGAATAAAACATAGTGAGATTATGTAAGGAGTACATGCAGAATTCCAGAGTGATGGTAGCAACCTGTGGATAGACCAAAACAATGATAGCAGGCAGATAATGGCTTCAGTTAAAAAATATAGATAATGGCTTCTTTACTATTTGTTTCCCACCCAACATGAAACTCATAGTAGACACCAGAGATTAACCAGATAGTAGATATAAACTATTGATTGCGGCCCCGAAATGTACCAGACAACCATTTTAAAAACTCAAGTTTGACCATTAGTTTGGAGCTGACTCAGAGTCTAATCGGTGAAGAGGCCGATAAAGTAGCATGTAATATTAAGCGATGCATAATGTAAGCAGACATGAAAGAGTGCGACCTCTCTTGCGGACCCGTGTAGTCCTCGAGGTCATCTGCTAGGTTGACGATGGAAATGCGGTTGTCATGGCTAGCAGGGGCGGGGAAGAAGATCTGAGGCGGCAAAAGACAGTCTAGAGGCCGAATCTCTGCTGTGCTGGACCCTTCTGTCATTGGAGCAGCTGAGCGGGGGTGGACGATAGCGTAGCAGGAGCGGGACAAACCACATAAGGTTTTCTTTGACAACTATCTGTAAGAGAAGTAATTCTGTAAGGGCTCGTTTGAATTGGAGGATTCTAACAACGCATGGATAGGAAATACACAGTAATAGGATAGGAATGCACGTGCAAAACAGAGAATTTAAAAACACATGATTTCTGTCAATCTGGGTGTTCGGTTCACAAGAATTGGAAGATCACAGGATGCAAAGAAGCACGGTGAGATTAATTCAAACCACAAGAAAATGTACGGTTATAATGCTATTATGCTACTATCTCTTAGTCTTGTGCTACATGAATAGGAATTTGAAAAGGAGGACAAGTGGATATTAAAATTCCTATGGTATTTATTTCAAGGAGACACTAAGGCCTCCTTTGGTTTGTAGGAATGTCATAGGATTTCTATAGGATAGGATTTGCATAGGAAAATTTCCTTTAAGACCCTTTGGTTTGTAGGAATGGATTAATATTCCTATATAGCATAGGAATCAATCCTTCACATTTTGGAGGAAAAAAACATTAGCTTAGACTCAATGGAAAAATTCATATCCTATGCATCAAATGACATCTCTTTCTCTATAGGAATTGAGATGCATGTCATCTCACTTCCTATGATTTTCCTATTCCTACAAAATTTCTATCCTATGAACCAAAGGAGGCCTAAAGGAACAAAGCCTACAATTTTCCTTCGCTCCATTCCTTTGAACCAAATGCATGAATAGTAGTACCATAGGAAACTTTCCAATTCCTATGTTTTTCCTTCACTTTTCCTTTCAAGCACTGGCGATTCTAGCAGGCAGGCTTGAGCAAGGAAAAGCCTACACTCAAAAAATGTTTTTGTGCTATTTCTACTACTTTGGACCCAGGCCACTGCCCTACTATCTCAACTCCCAGGCCCATCGACAAATGCACAGCTCAAACACATAGAGATAAATAACGATGGCGTTCAAGAGAGGCCATCACGGATAGCTAAGTTTCCTGGTACCTCACTGCTTGTCGTATGGTGGGAGAAACTAATCGTATTTCACGTTACTGTGTGTGCTCTGTGGACAATATATATAACATGTAGAGTAAAAAAAGAGATGCAACAAGTGTACAACCTCTTTGGCGAAGCCATGTCGATCTCAGCGTGATTGGGTTGGTCAGTGAGGATGATCCGACTGACTTGGCTATCGGAGGAGGGGAAGAAGATCTTAGGCATCTTGAGATGAAGCCCAGGGTAATGCTCCACTGTGATGGAGGGTTTCATCATTGGAGCAGCTCCGGTGAGTTGTATGACGCTGAGGCTGAAGCAGGACAGGAGAAACAACGTTAACCTGAGTGGAATTCTAATAGCATCTCCAATAGATGACGTCAAATACATAACCATAAAGTGCTAGATGTAAAATACATCAGCCGCTCATCTCTGAACTTAACTATCGACACTGAATTTAACTATCGAAACTGAACTTAACTGTCGAAACTGAATTTTGCTCTCAAAACTGAACGCACTAGTAGAAGAAAAGCAGTAGTAGCAGCAGCAGCGCGTGCGAGAGCCGAGGCAGCTGGTCGTGTAGCAGCATCACGTGAGGCTACATGTAAGTCGACTAACTTTTTCATATCCGGTCAGTCGATTTTCCAGCCATTGGATACGAAATCAAGGGCCTACAGTTCATCTTCAACCTCCACCCCCATGAGCCGCCAGCCACCACCGGCCAAACAGCCGCCCCCGCCGCCCGCGGATGGCGGTATGCCGCCCCGCTCGCGCCGAAACCACTCCCCACCGCCCCGGCCATCCCTCTAGCCCCCCATGCCGAGCTTTTTCTCCGGCGATCCCCACACCATTACCCCACCACCGCCGGCGACCACCACCGCCACCCTGAACCCTAAGATAGATAGTGGGGTACCTCTCCAGCGAGCCCCCTCCCCGTTGCGGCTGGTTCTTCCTTAACTCCGGTGAACCCCCCCACCCCTGAAAATCAACTAACCTAAAAGTCGATTCAGTCGACTGAAGTGTAGCTAAATCGGAGCAGCATCATAAGCAAGAGCAAGAGCAGCAGCGCGAGCAAGAGCAGACCAATCAGGGGACCGAGAGCAAGAGCAGAGCAGTAGTGGGAGCGAGAGCTAAAGTAGCAGCAGCTCCTACTGATGTGGACGTCGCCGCCGAGGGAGTGACGCCATGGAGGAAGTGGCCGGCAATGCCGCCGTGGATGGAGCCGCGCCGTGTTGACTCGGGACCGAGCGCCGGCAGCACCGTGAGATTGAATCAAGAAGAAAATGCGGCGATTAGTGTACAACCTCTTTGGTGGCGCCGATTAGGCCTTAGCTTCATCCGAGGAAACGGTGATGATGATGCTCTTTCGGTGGTGCAGGTAAAGACGGCGGTGTGGGAATGGAGGTGGCGCGAAAGACGAGGGGAACGGTGGGGCAGCTCCTTGGAGGTGGAGGACGGGGTGGCTGAACCAGCGGGATGACGAGATCGACGACGGATCCTCATCTGGTACAATGGATGAGGGACGTCGAGGTGTTGCTGTGGACGACGTCGTCGGAGAAGAGGCTCCAGCTGGGTGGCAGACGGAGGAGGGTGTGGGGCTTCGCGGGTTTTTGGGACCTCGGTGCATGAATGGGTGGGCGGATGGGATGGGAGTGGGGAACCATGTCTTAGGGACACGCTTGTCCGAAATGTGGGGTAATTTATGAAAATACCCCCACCAATTTGACCTAGGCGGTTCTTTTGGTTCAAGGGTATCATGGGCATTTCGCGTGTCGTGATTTCACAGGAGGCGGGAGTTTTTGCGCGTGTTGTAATTTTGGAATAGCAAGGAGCGGGTGGAGATGGAGGGAGTCGTCGGAGCACAATGAGACAAAGATATGTCTTAAATATTTCTGGGTAACAAGGCACGGTTGAAATTTCCGGACAAGCCTAACATGTGCTGTACCAAATCAATTCGTACTTCCATCGACGAAAAAACAAAAAGAAATCAATTCGAAGCACACAAGAGTCTAGTCCAGTGTACTGTACCAAATCAATTCACACTACAAATGTCATTCAAAACTTTGAATTCATGTTATGTTCAATTAAAATATTTTGCTACGTGTATAATGCATGCAACCTGTTACTCAAATGAACGTTTTAGTGCATTCCAAACGTATATACTACCGCTTCAATATGAACTAAATTTGAATTTGTTTCTCTATTTGAATAAGATCTACAATAATGATTGTTGTGAAGTCAAACCATTTGAATTCGTTTCTCTATTTTAATAAGATCTACAATCATCATTATTGTCAAGTTAAACCATCGTTTGTGTATTATCTTCACAGCACACCACATGATTACTCTCGACTTAGATATGAACTATGTGTACTATATGAACTCGAACTCAATTTTTTGAATCCACTTTATGTTGTTTTCAAATCACAGTACATTTCAAGCTCTAGCTAGATCTTCATAATCTAAATGATTTCTCATATGTATAATGTTTTTATTACATATTGTATGGTGCCCCACCCCTACGCCTACAAGTATTTAGATGTGAGTTGCAAACACCACACATTACCACAAATTCAAATAAAATATGAGATTGTTCGATATATAGTATTGTTTAGATTGTTCGATATTTAGTTGTAAGCTACAAACGCCACACATTATCACACATTCAAATAAAATGTGAGATTGTTCAATGTATAGTATGGTTTAGATTGTTCGACATTTAGTTGTGAGTTACAAACGCCATGTATTATCACATTATGGTATAACATGTGCAAAACCACAGCACGCGTATCACCGCTATATTCATGCATGCATATGTTTATAACACTATGATATCCTATTCAAATATATGAATCCACTTTCATATCAAATTATGATCTTTCTTAGTCTCTTACACCCACAGAATCCTCTAACCTTTGTAGTTAACACTAACTTTCTCTCGTGCACACACACCGGCACACGCCCTCCTCGCCCTCCCCCTCCCTCAGCATTCTATCCATCACGCACATTCATTTTTTTCTTTAGGTCATTCTCCCACAGTCTCCACACAACTCCTTTCCAACACACACTGATTGATAAACCTCTCCAGCGATGTTTGCCTACAACATACACACGCACCTTCCATCTCCTCCTTTCTGTGTCCATGCCTCGTGTCTCTCATACGGTCCCACACACGTGTAAACTCTCACCCCTCTTTTCATCGATCTCACAACTGCACACTCCTCCCCCTATCTAGCTAGTAGCTCGGCCTCTCGCACCACCTCCTAGCTCCATTCTCTCTGTCTATCCGTCTCGCTGGGCCTTATTTTCCTCTAACAGATGGATGTACACCGACCGATCTACCGCTATACATATAGCTAGCTAGGTCCTTATAACTCGTTTTCCCCACGCGTCGATCAATCTAACTCATTAGTTATGTCCCTCCCTTCCTCTGACAAACAACAATTGATCTACTGATCTAGTTAGGTTTGCTTACCAAACACATGGTTCCCCTTCATCATCCATGCATGCGTCTCGACAGATCTATCACGCACAGGCACACATAGAAACACATCGCCACTCTTATTGATAATATTGCAGTTCTACCCTCAGTTTGTCTAGTAGGCCTCTCCCACCATTTTTGAGAAGCAAGCCCATCACCCATCCAGCACTCTACCCCTCTCCCTCTCTCTCTCTCTCTCTCTCTCTCTCTCTGTCCCAACCTATTTCCCGTCCTTCAGTTATGTATGGATGTCGACCACTCTCCCTCAAGACATAGCTGGGTCTCTCCTTCTCAACACATATACGAGTCGTTCTACCTCTCTAGTTAGGCCTCTTCCTCTCTCTCCCCCACCCCCCCCCCCACACCGATACATCGAGTGCTCTAGTCATGTCTCCCTGCCACACACAAACTTGCCCTGTGCCCTCTGACGTTCCGGTTGGTCAGTCGCCCAATATCTTTGACTTGCACACACACAATTTCGATGGCTCTCTTCATCGATCTCGCACCCACCCGCTTGATCGTCTCTTCGACTCTATCGATATCTATGACCCCTCCCTCTCTTCTCATGGATCACCCCTCTGTATATGATATGGACAGGCCTCTATTTCACACACATTGCATGCAAAATTTTGTTTCAGATGTCATCGACACATATTCCCACAGATACATTCATGAAATCACCCCAAACAAAAAACACTCACGAGTGCACGAAGAGAAGAGGTGCACGCACGAGGCACGTACTCCCGTCTCTTTCCCAACCACACCTGCGCGGGTACACGGTGGAGCTCATTTTTGTACAAAAAGGCAGCCCGCATGGTAATTTGACACGTGTACTGGTTGTCCACTTGATGGAGGATTGTCTACCATGGGTGGACAAACAAATTGTGACTTGACGCGTTATGTTAAAAAAGAGGCAAACCTTGTGGGGCCTACCTTAGAGGCATGTTTCTATACACTCGAGATGCTCTGTACGTATTACTTTTGATGTGTCCCGTCAACTCGCAGAACGAGGAGAAGCTTGCTTACTACGTCGTCTTCCCCGCCCACGGGCGCGGTGGCTCGCAGGACGAGGTGAAGCTTGCTTACTACTACTCACTGTACTATATTGGTTTATTGGTCCCCATTGTATATTGTGTCAAATTTTGACTATAGATTGAACTAACAAAACGTTCGTGCATGTTACAAAAAATTATATCATTGAAAACTATGTTGAAATACGAATCGAACGATATAATTTTTGTTGACATGCATTAACATTTTTTAGCTAAATATTTGGTAAAAATTTGGCACGAACTACAAAGGTGACCTATAAACCAGGACGGAGGTAGTAGTACTACACCTTACGCCCGCTCCCTCGCCCACACGCGTGGTGGCTCGCAGGATGAGGAGAAAATTTTACTACTCCCTCCGTTTACTCCTGGTCCCTACCTTGGTTAGAGATATTATCATATTGTTTGGAATATATGTCGTTTAGTAGATTTCAATATGAACTACTAGTACATACTCCAAACACTGATGTATATAGATGTATTTTAGAGTGTAGATTCACTCATTTTGCTCTGTATGTAGTTCATTTTGAAATGGACGTAATAGTACGCACTCTCCCTCGCCCCTCGACCCTCGCCCATGTGGTGGACGTGTAGCAATTCATTCGGTCTCATATAGCCAGAACAATATATACTGTAGTACTATTATTGCTCGACTTCCCGGAGAGGCGAAGAGCCAATCGCAAGGTTAATATTTTGGAGATGCCAAGCGCAAGGTTTATAGGAGAATGAGTAGTAGGTGTTGCGTCATTTGTAAATAATTTTTTTTCTTCAGTGGCACGTACGTAGTATAAATAGGTTCATATGGAGAGAAAAGGAAACCGCTCCACTATATACATAGGCAGGACGAGCCTACACAGTTTCTTGCTGGGGTTGCTCTCTTCACACTCTTCGCACAAAACAACTATGGCCACAACTCTAACATCCCAGCGGATCACATCCGCCGGGGGAAGGGGTGGATGCTTAGTGTAGATGCGGCCGCCGTCCCGATCAGGGGTCCTCGCCATTATCTCTCACAAAGCCGGTGAGGTTGCCTTCGTCCCTTGCTCACTGTCGTGACATGGGCAGTTGCCGCCTCCTACTGCCCTCCTGTAGGTTGAGCTACATCCCGACATCCCTCGGGTACAACTCCCTTTACAGCCGGCTTGCACCACTGCTCCAGCTGCCCACATCACTCCATGTGGATATTTCTCTACTTCTTTGCCCCTCACATACCTCTACTGGCTTCTATGTACTGTATTTGTGATGAGTTTATGTCTCATCAACTAGTCCCAGTAATATTATTCTAATCACGCTTCTTCAATTTCTTTGCCACAGGGATGCTCATCTCGATTTTGGTGAAACTGCACATTATGATCCGATGCTCAAAGGGTTGCAAACTTCATTTCTTCGGAAGCTCCAACGTTGCCAGCAAATTAAAGCCTGGTTAGGGTTTACGGTTCAGACTACCCACAGTGGGAGTAACATAGGTAGTAACATCACACCTATCTAGATAGAGTAGATGATGTGGCAAGCAATACATGAAGAAAGAGAGAAAAGTAGTAACATAGCTAGTTACTAGTAGTATGAGTAACATCACACATATTAAGGCAAGATGTGTCTATAGCCTAATAAATGAAGTGTTGCATGTTATCACACTTATGTTACTCCCCACTATAGAGGTAGTAACATAGACTAGTAACATGGGCATGTTACTAGTCTATGTTACTACCCATTGTGGCTAGTCTCAAGGGCTAGGGACTGCATGGATCATTTTTTCTTTAGTGTTCCAAAATAAGTGTCAACTTTAGTAGTAGTACAAAGTTTGCATAAAGTTGAGACACTTATTTTGGAACGGAGGGAGTACATATTGGCTATGATCTGTCAATCATTGAGATGCAATAGCATGCATGTTAGTTTCCTTTGTATTTGATGAAATGTTGCAACGAGCAACCTTGGATGCAAAATACATGAAATAGAAGCTAGAAGCTTCATATCATTGTACAAATTTATCTAGCTGATAAATTGCAGTACGTACTATACTAGTAGTAGTACTATCTAAAGAGTTAGGTGTCGCACAGTGTCCAGAAAATATGGTGATAATGTGAGGTGGGCCATGTAATCACAGAGCCTGCATGTTTTTGTTTCCCTCGCACTCCTCCGCTGTAAGAATGGAGAAAATTGTAATCTATTAGTACCTCCTTTCGCCGAAAGCATGGGACATCCAGTAGTCCTACCACGTCAAACCAATGAGTCGTCAAATCACATAGACCCAGCAGTAAGTTGGAAGAACAAAGAAACCATCACTCTTGAACCTGCCTCTCTCTTCAACGCAGGCGCCAGTGAGAGGTCGTGTCCGCTCTGTCCAAGCATGAATGCGGCACCGATTCTTTGGAGCCGCGCTGACCGTTTCGGGCGGGAAGCGGGCGCGGGCGATGGAGGGGCTTTGGGTGGGCCAGGCTGGTCAAGAGCGGGCGTGGCAGCGGTCCGCCTGTCCCGACCGGACGTTCGGAAGAGGATGCACTGACTCTTCCGGCTAAATCATACACTACACACCATCTCTCTGTAGGAGTAGGTTAATGTGTTGCTCTCTCTAACACACACATGTTGTTAAACACACACGCGCACGCACACACAAGTTCATAGAATACGAATATCGTGCGAGTTACTTAGGGAGTGTTTGGATCATTAGCAAGAACATTTTATAGCCTAGCCGGGCAAGGTTAGGTGTTTGGAACTAAGCAATGTAACCAAACGCTTACTCTGCCTTGTTATCTCCCCCGGAAACCCAATGCATGGAGCGCAACTACCCATTGATCAGTTAAGAAATCAAAGTCGGCTTGCATGCGAGTTAATACGTGGCCCTGCATGGTAGCTAAAACGGCATCTCTTAGTTGTTGGGATTAATTGTTGCGTTTAGAGACAGAAATCGGGGCTTTGATTGGAGGAAGGATCGGTCAAGTTTCTCCTTCTCCTCCAATTTGCTTGCACCTTGGTCCCGCTGCACCTTCTAACGTGACTGATTACACCTAGACGGAGGGAGTAGTACGAGATACGGTGGCACACTGACTTAGGTCGAATACAAGTGCCCAAAATTGTGTGCATCTTATAATAAGGATTCACTTAAAATAGTACGTGAGCGAACAGAGGGATCAATTGGACAGTGTTCACGAGCAGTAGCGAGATGTGTGAGGTAAGATAGAACGCTGGCGCTTTTAATTTTTCATATTAATTTGTTTGTTTCACACTCTAACTGGTGGGACCCAACGTACTACGTGGAGAGAGGTAAGGTGACTAAGGCTACATTATTTCTGTACTACCAACACTACTTTAAATCCCAAAAGACCTTACCAACAAATCCACATGACACGATTATGATTTAAATCCCAATGACTCGCATGCAAAAAAACACGGAATGCTTGTCACATGAATACAGGAATGTATAAAAGGTTATTTTCCTCTCATTTAACATAACAGGAGGGTGGTGTAGCTGCTTAGCCTGTTCGCTCATCAAACTTGAGGTCTCGGGTTGGATAACTACACTTGAGCATAATTTTATTTTTGTTCGACTTCTTTCTTCCACCCAATGACAGGTAGGCCCCGCAAGACAGAGAGAGAAAGTGATCTGGGGCAGTGCCAGGAGGATTCTTTGACTGGTCAAAATGGATGGATACGGAGCTATACGAAATCGTAGCGACCGTATAATCACCTCATCACGTATACGCTGCAGCCTCGGCGATTGTTTTCTAGGGTTTGCACTCTTCACACTCTCTCTCCAGTATATATATACACGCTGGAGCCTCAACGCCTGTAGTTGCTCTCTTCACAATCTCTCACCCTCTCCAGATCTAAACAAGACTTCGTTCGCCTCTCTCTCTCCCATCACTGCTGGTCAAAGAGTCGGTAGGATCCATCCGTTGGGAAGGGAACGAGGCTTAACCCTGTCGCCATCGGCGAGGGAGGGAATCCACCACCGGCACAACTGTTCTCTTTCACCTAGCGGTGACGCGGGAGGGCCTCCGACCCCTTCTTCCTCGCCGCCGTACGTAGTGTGGGCCGAAAATCCTCTGGTCGCCCACCGAACCACACCCCAAGAACCTGACGGTATAATTTACTTATTCCACATGCATTTCTCTAGCTGCATTGGGCTTTTTCCGCTTCTGCACTCGAATCTAGGTGTTGGATCAAATAGGAAAGTAGTGGGGAAAGTTGTATAGCATGAATCTAGGATGTGGTTCAAAGAGGAAAGGAATGGGGGAAAGTAGTGGGGAAAGTTATATAGCATGAATCTACGACATGGTTCAAAAAGGAAAGGAAGGGGGGAAAGTAGTGAGGAAAGTTGTATAGCATGAATCTAAGACGTGGTTCAAAGAGGAAAGGAATGGGGGAACGTAGTGGGCAAAGTTGTATAGCATGAATCTAGGACGTGGTTCAAAGAGGAAAGGAAAGGGGAAAGTACTAGTACAGACTGGCTATCCAACACCTACGTTGGTCGAAAAGGGAAAACAATGACAAACGCAGTACGCACATATGTAATGAACTGATCTTTTTGTTTTGGGGGACAAGGCTGTAGAGTTTGAGCATGACTAGATTTGTTGTGTTCACATAGGGAAAGGTCTCTAAAGATAACAAAACTGGGACCAACACAAATATGCTCCTTGGCTGTTTGTTCTTTGTTGCAACAGACTGTGCATCACCCCTTCATACATCGGTAGACGCACATGATGCTGGTGCGTCCACTGTCCCGAACAACTCTTTAGTTGTTGTTAATCTAAGGTCGTGTTTGGTTAAAAAGTCCCTAGTCCCTACCTGCTTGGTTCCAGGGACTAAACATGGACTAGAGGTTATTAAATAACATTCTAAAAGACCATGTTACCCCTAGTAATGAACTAATAGAGACAAGGGTGGGGAAGGAGCAACTGTTGGAAAAAGTCCCAAAAAGACTCTCCCTCGGGGTCTTCTTTCTTTAGTCCCAAATGCCCACTTTTAGTCCCTAAAAGTCCCCCCTGTTTGGTTTACATGGGACTGACAAGGACTTTTTTTAGTCCCTACACTAAAAAGTCCCTGTAAACAAACACCCTCTAATAATGCCGCTGGAAAATTGATGCAATGCCACAGTTAAAAGCAAATTACATATTTAACGAATTTTATTGTTAATACAATCTCTTTGTTAATATTAATCAATGCCACCATTTGAGAAATGCTACTGTCTTGATTTCTTTCCCATTTAGATACGTTAGATGCTTCTTTTTGTTGGCTTCTGTGTCATCCACCGTTATTGACCACTAGTTGTTTCCTTTGCACCTCTGTGTAAACAGGGTTATCTACTTCACCTCATTGCTATTGTGACCTTTTGTTGCACTGCACAAAACACTTTTGTTTTAAGAGTGTTTCGTATAGTTCAACCAAAATGGCACACCGACAACGTTGCTTGATTGCTTGATCTTAGTGGAACTGCACAAGAGGAGATCTTACTTCCTATCTGTGTTGGCAAATTTGATTCAGATCTTCTTCTTGTGAGTTGTTTGAATTCCGCATCATGAGAGGTCAGTACTAGCTTTCTTTCACATGATTGTGCAGTGTGCTTTCATATGTTGTGATACTTGTAAGGCAATGTTGCTTGATTTTAGTGAACTGCACAAATGGAGACAAGACTTTTAATCTATATGTGCACCGTAATATCCCATTGAGGTAAGATAAGGATATTTCACAATTGTTGGCCTGTATTTTGCCACTTTCATCAGAAAGTTAATGTCGTTGTTTAGTGCTATAATTGTGCACCGTAATTGACATGCCAAATCTTAAATTTAAGGCGAAGCTTGTCTGTTATTGAACCAAGTGATGAAGGGAAAGATCAAGCGGAAGAAAAACAAAAATCAACTCCCGGTGCTGTAATGGAGCACTGGCACTATGATGACACAAGTAATGATATAGTTTTGCATCTTAATTTATTACTGTCGCTGGAACGAACAATTGTTTTGCCACTGATTTGATGCCACTCTTAATGTAATATGTAATTATCTCTACTTGTGCAAACATGGATCTTCTTTGAAGATACCATATATTTTAGTGGAACTGCACAAGAAGATGTTGGAAACATTAAACTAATCGAGGAGTATATAGTAAGAATGGCAACCACAGTAGATAACAACAGATGGTTCCAGAGAAGTGCTTGATTTGTATGCTCTACACAATAAGCCTCCTGACAAAGGTTGGTACTCGCCCATGGATTTCACCCATATGACTGAGCTTTGTCATCTCTATTGGTGTTGTGCTACTGTTTAGATACTGTCATGAGAAAGTGGTATTGTCCTTGAGAAGTGCTTCATCTATGTTGTTTTAAATATTTCCTTTCCTTTTTTTCGAGCAAACAGATATGCTAGCATTTAGTTGTCCTCTTGTCTTTGCACAACAGGATCATCCTCCTCTGAAGAAGAATATGGAGTACGTGAAGTGACTAGTTTCGATTATGCCAGGATGAAGAAGCCTTGTCTATCTTCTCATCAGAAGGAGCAGTTGAAGGATGGTTACATTACTCCCCACAAGACCAAACTAACTTCAGCTCAGAAGGACTGACATATCTCCATCTTTTTTGATGTGATGCGCAAGTACAATGTTGTTCTAGGATTCTTTCCGATGAGTTCCATTTTTTAAAAGTGTGCTCTACATGGACCATGTAGGTTCATGTTTAAACTGTCAATTCATAGTACAGTTTGCTTTATACTAATCACTTTTTTTGTATTTGTGCAAATAGGGGTGCTCATCTTGATTTCAATGGGAACTGCACAAAATGTTTATGAATACATCGAATCATTCATTTCCACCACAAGAAAGGAGGTGCCCATATGTTCAAGGCGTTGCAACATATAAGGGTGAAATCATACAAGCTACGCACGAATTTGGTTGATTTTGGTGGAACTGCACAAAAAGAACATCTGGTTTTTTTAACACGAGGTGCCATGTCAATGTCTGAACTGATGGCAAACTCTGCCCATTCCATAATCGTAGGCATTTGATATTTTGGAATGGGAAAACCTTATCAAAGTTTGCGCATTGATGTATGCAAAACAACAAGCATTTGACATTTTGGAATGGGAAAACCTTGTCAAAGTTTGCTCATTAATGTACGCAAAACAACAAGCATTTCACATTTTGGAATGGGACAACCTGGTCAAAATTTTCTCATTGATGTTAGCAAGAAGACATGCGTTTGATATTTTTGAATGGGACGCCCTTTGCTGTCAGCATCGTCGATCTATTTTTCTTAATTCTTAAGTTGTGAAGTAAATATTGGCTCTGACATGTGAATCACTGAGATGCATAATCATCGATTGTTTTGAATGTTCTCTATGAATTTCCAGGCCCGTGAGTTTGATTGCAATGTATAGGAATGCTAAAAAGCTGCTCAGACTCTTTGTACTACGGTCAAAGTAGAGATACTTTGACTGCAGATAAAACTTGTATACAGACTAAAAAGGACCAGAGGGAGTACATGTGAAACTGCTGCAAACGAGGTGATCACCCCGGGAATAATGTTAGTACATTTTGTTTTGCATGTTCATCCAATGCTAGTGATACAAGAATTCGAACTAATCGAACTAAATTCATTCATGTACGGTCAGATTTCATATTAACATGCCAGATTTCATTACATTTCATACATTCTTCAACTAAAAAGGGGTGTGCTGGAGGTATAATTAATTAACCGAAGCTATCCACCTGTGTCCGGCTGAGCTGAACAGAAGCTTCTTTTCCAGCAGACTGAGCTTCAGTGACTTAACTGCAGGTGCAGGTGCGTAACTGACATGTGGCCCAGATGCTTGTTGGGCCTACGTGTCAGTGAGCCAACTACACCAGCAGTTAAGTAGAAGCAGCGTCCTTCTCCAACATAGCTCTCCGACTCCACATCACCGCCAAGAAGCTAATCGGCCGTCAATGGTCAACCCGCCTAGCTTCGCTTCAACCGGAGGGTAGCAGCGGTGGCCTTACTTGGACCCGAGCAGCGGTGACCTATCGTGTTCTACTCTTCCTCGTTGGCAGCGGGGCGGGGCCTCGCACTACAAAAAAAAGACACATTCGTGACATTTTGGGCCGAACGAATTTTTTTTGCCATACATATTACACTTCTATGACGATAATTGTGACAAAACCTGGTATCATCATAGATGTGGTGGGCTCCTACTTCTATGACAAAAAATCATGACAGAAAATGGGCTTTTCGTCCTGGGCGGGCCGGAGACGCAGCTGCATGACATTCTTTGGGCCGTCCATGATGGAAAAAACCATGGTAGAAGGGAGGAGGAGGAATACTTTGGGGAGTTCCCGGTTACGGTGGGAGGTCGGGGACCGAGCGATGCGCGTTTCTCTCGTACACGTACGCGCGTGTGTGCGAGGCATTGGCTCTAACTGAACCCGAGCGATTGCACTGCAGGCTACGCGTTACTGAACCCGAGCGATCGATCGATGGCTGTTAATTGAACCCGATCGAGTGATTCCTTTGCTACTGCTGCTAACTGAAGCCGATCGATGGGATGAACAGTGAGTGTTGCGGGGGGTTTGGATGAACAGTGAGCGGTGGCGTTGCCTCTGGATGAACAGGACCCCGTGGTGTGGTGGAGGGCTGGATGAACAGTAGACGGTGGAGGGGTGCCTGTGGAGGGGTGGATGAACAGGACCCCGTGGTGTGGAGGGCTCGATGAACAGTAGAGGGTGGAGGGGTGGTTGAACAGGACCCGTGGTGTGGAGGGATGGATGAACAATAGACAGTGGAGGGGTGCCCGTGGAGGGGTGGTTGAACAGGACCCCGTGGTGTGGAGGGCTGGATGAACAGTAGACGGTGGAGGGGTGGTTGAACAGTAGCCGGTGGAGTAGCGCGCGGTGGAGGCTGGATGAACAGGAGCCCGTGGAGGCTGGAGGAGGTCGACGGTGGAGATGAATAGTATCCCATGGAGTCCCGTTTCGCGGTACACCACACCCCTCCCAATGAACAGGACCCCCGTTTCGACCGTAGCGCTCCAACATAAATCCGTTTCCTCCGTTTTGCGGTACGCAACACCCCTCCCGATCAACAGGACCCCCGTTTCGACCGTAGGAGGTCTGTATCCTCCCTTTCGCGGTACGCCAGACCCCTCCCGATGAACAGGATCCCGTTTCGAACGTGGCCGGTCTAACACAAGGCCGTTTCCTCCGTTCTGCGGTACGCCAGGCCTCGTTTCCATCGCCTGTTCCGTCCAAGCCCTCTCGATGAACACGACGCATTCCATTGCCTCCCCATGAACACGACGACGACGTTGTTTCTCCGTTTCGACCCAGCCATGTACATGAGCCCTGGCCGTACGTATGCGTGAGTAGGTGTTCGAGACCCCGCCCGTATGTACACATACGTGGCCGTATTTTCTTTCTTGCACCTTGGCCGCTGTACGTACGTGTACATGCTACATGCGCGCCTCTACTACGACACGTGCGTGCCTCTACTACGACACGTGTGTGCCTCTACATCGACCAGTATGTACGTACACGTTCGCGACCAGAATGACAATGCTATGTACGCTTCGACCAGGTGGGTCCCGACTATCAGGCACTTCCTTGCCTGCGAAGATGTAGCTGGTGGGTCCCAACAGTCAGGGGGGCGAAATACGATGGCCCGTCCGGTGGGTCCCTGTTGTCAGGTGGAGGAATAATTATTTTGCACGTAATAAGGAGGCACTTCCTTGCTGCGGCCATGGACCCAGCTGCCAGCCTCTCCACGTACAGTCCACGTCCGATGGAAGCCGTTCCTTGACCACGTTGACCATGCCGCGCCGAGAGCACCAGGGCGGTGGACAACGGCGAGGCCTAGGAAGGGCACGACGCGGAGCCAGGGAAGACGCGGCAGTGGATGCCCACGCGTAGAGGAGTACGAGGGCACTGGTTCGGTGCGGTGTGAGGCTGCCGTCGCCGCAGAGTAACAGGGGGTGTGGGTGAGTAGAGGCATGGCCTGGCCAGCGGTGGGAGTAGTAGGGTGCGGTGAGGCCTCCGCCGCATCGCAGCCGGCCACGGGAGGCAGGAGCACAAGGCACGACCGGCGCTGGTTTGGGCGGCTGAAGCAAGAAGACCAGAGGTTGAAGAAGCACTACGGCCGTTGGATGGACATCGTACGGTCACTGGAGCTAGAATCATGCATATTGACTAAGTTGACAAAGCCCTCCGTCCCCGTCAACTTAGTAGGCCCACAAGTCAGCCTGCCACTATACTGGGTCCCAGCTAACAGGGGGAGTATTCATTTTTTTGTGTGTAATAAGGAGGCACTTCCTTGCGTGCGAAGATATAGCTGGTGGGTCCGAGCTGTCAGCGGCAGTAACATTTTTTGCACGTAATAAGGAGGCATTTCCTTGCGTGCGGTCATGGAACTAGCTGTCGGCCTCTCCACGTACAGTCCACTTCAGATGCATGTTAGTCGTTGACCACGTTGACTAGGCCGCGCCGAGAGCACCAGGGCGGTGGACAATGGCGAGGCCTAGGAAGGGAACGACACGGATCTAGGGAAGACTCGGCAGTTGTTTCCCACGCGGAGGGGAGTACGACTGTACGAGGGTTTACTGGTTCATCTGCCATCGCCGGAGAGTAACAGCAGGTGTGGGTGAGTAGTGGGATGGCTAGGCCAGCGACGGGAGTATGGTGGGGCGGTGAGGCCTGCGCGGCAGCACAGCCTGTCGCGGGGAGGAGGGAGCAGGCAGTCCCGCCGGCGCTTGTTTGAGCGGCTGGAGCAGGAAGAGGAGAGATTGAAGAAGCACGACGGCCGTTGGATGGACATCCAACAGTCACTGCTTGTGCGTCAACCTTTTTTAGGAAAGCCTCAAATCTGTGAAAAACAGCATACAGCCCATCTGCCATTATTTCTAATAATTCTCAGCTCATTTGCTAATTCTTAAGGTTTTTTTGGAGCCCATATTCTTTTTGTTAGCATTACAGCCCAAATTGTGGCCACGGTTAAAAAATTATACAAAATTTTGCATATTTCGGTGCGGTCCGAACTGTTTTTAATCCCGAAATTTCGACTCACATTCAAACTGATTTTAAAAATAAATGTATATCAATATAAAATCCAACAAATTCTCCACGCATAAAAATTAATGTAATTTAAAATCTTGAAATGAAAAAAAAGATATTTGAAACTAATTGCCGGTTTGATGTGTTTTAAAAATGTACATCCCATTTCTCATTACTGATGGGCCATTTTCTCGACCATCCGAATGAAAGCTCTCCTCGTCTTGAAAGATTTGCAGTCCAACACCCCTGACAAAGTGACTTACTTGGCAAATCACAAAAAAAACTGGGCTATGGCCGTGGACCCAGTTGTCAGCCTCTCCATGTACAGTACTCTTCCGATGGAAGTCGTTCCTTGACCATGTTGACCACGCCGCGCGGAGAGCACCATGGCGGTGGACGACGGCGAGGCCTAGGAAAGGGACGACGCGGAGCCGGGGAAGACGTGGCAGTGGAAGCCCGCGCAGAGAGGAGTACGTGGGTTCACTGGTTCGGCTGCGATGTGAGGCTGCCGTCGCCGCAGGGCCTGGCCAGCGGTGGGAATAGTAGGGGGCAGTGAGGCCTCCGCGGCAGCACAGCCGGCAACGGGAGGGAGGAGCATGCGGCACGACCAGCGCTGCTTTGGGCGGCTGGAGCAACAAGACCAGAGGTTGAAGAAGCACTATGGTCGTTGGATGGACATCGTACCGTCACTGGAGCTAGAATCATTCATATTGACTAAGTTGACAAAGCCCTCCGTCCCCGTCAACTTTGTTGGCCCACAAGTCATCGTCCCACTATGGTGGGTCCTAGCTAGCAGGGGGGTATTCATTTTTGTGTGTGTAATAAGGAGGCACTTCCTTGCGTGCGAAGATATAGCTGGTGGGTCCGACATGTCAGCGGGGGGAACATTTTTTTCGCGAAATACAGAGGCCCTTCCGGTGGGTCCCAGCTGTCAGGTGGAGGAATCATTATTTTGCGCATACAGTCCACGACCGATGGATGTCGTTCGTTGACCATGTTGACCAGGCCGCACCGAGAGCACCATGGCGGTGGACGACAGCGAGGCCTAGGAAGGGACCGATACGGAGCCGGGGAAGACTCACCAATGGTTGCCCATGCGGTGGGGAGTACGAGGGTTTACTGGTCCGGCTACCGTCGCCGGAAAATAATAGGAGGTGTGGGTGAGTAGAGGAATAGCCTGGCCAGCAATGAAGTAGGGTGGGGCGGTGCAGCCTGTGCGGCAGCACAGCCGGCCACGGGAGGCGGGAGCAGGCAGTCCCACCAGAGCTGGTTTGGGCGGCTGGAGCAAGAAGATCAAATATTGAAGAAGCAGCACGACCGTTGGATTAACATTCAACGGTCACTGCTGCTAGAATCGTTTGTGGACTAAGTTGACAAAGCCAAAGTACACGTCAACCTAGTAGACCCACAAGTCAGCCTCCAAATCTGTCCCAAACAGCATACAGCCCGAAATTTCTAGCGAGATTCAAATTAATTTTAAATCTAAATATACCTTAATCTAAATTCAATGAAATTTTACCCGCACAAAAACAATGAAATTTAAAATATCAAAATCCGAAAGAAAACAATATTTTGGAACTAATTGTCTGTTTGCTGTATTTTTTTCATTTTACAGCCCATTTATTATTACTTATAGCCCATTTCTTAGTACTTATAGCCCATTTTCTGGCAAAATGCATCCCTTCTCGTCTTGAAAGATTTCCAGCCCAGCGGGGCGTAGAAAAGCAAGTAGGCCTATGTTGGTTATTCTGCAAAAAACAAAATAGCTGGCTAGCAATTTTCAGAAAGGAAAAAAACAAACTGGGCTGGCCATGTGCTAAACATATGAAATAAAAGCCTAGGCTAGACGGGCCACGGGTCCCGCACAACCCAGTTGATACCCTTCTCCGTCCCGAAAAAACAAAATTACTGCGCGCGCTGCTGGGTCCCTACTGTCATCCTCACCATGTACAGTCATCTCCTTTTTCCTCTTAGTTGTTGACCATGTTGACAACACCGGAGGGCGGCGCCGCGGCAAGCGAACCAAGGCGGAGGACGATGGTGAGGCCTCGGACGGGAACGAACAGGAGCCGGGGCAGATCACAGCCAGCCGTGGGAGGCGGGAGCAGGCGGTCCCGCCGGCGCTGGTTTGCCTTTGGTGGCTCGAGGAAGAAGAGACTGAAGAAACGCGACAGACGTTGAATGTCAATCCAACGGTCAAGGTTGGCACAATCATTTTGTTGACTAAACGGACAACAAGTAGCATACTATTTTATATATAGGAAGAAAACTGCGAGGAAAATGCGTTCGTCTGCCGTCCTCCTCATAGGGAACGTTCGCCACATAAGTGACTAGCACCCTTGGTTTTCAACCGAGAGGTCTTGGGTTCGAGTCCCAGGAACTCTCAATTTTGTCCTCCTTCCTTCCTCGCAAAAAAGGGAAAGAAAATCAAAGACTTTGGAAGGCGTACAGAACAAGCTAGTGTACCAGTAATGAGACGTTGCCGAGTTTTAGAAAAAATAAAGACGTGCTCCTGTAGCTGGTTCGAATCCAAACCTAGACTATGACTATATATGGTGCTATGCTACTCTGCAAGTAATGAAACTGACATATCCAACGTTCGCTTCTCCTCTTCTCTACTTACTCTGCCTAGCATCAGAAGCTCTGGCCGCAGCAACCATGTCCGCTGGCTGCTCGTCCACCTGCTCTTCAGCAGGCAACAACCAGATATGCGCCAAGTCGCAACCCGTACCATCGCCTGTGGGTCTCATCACACCCTCGCCGGCACGCGCACCGCAGCCGATTGCTCATCGCAACCCGCTGCCGTTGGTGTGGTGCCACTGCTGCAAATCACGCAGAGTCATCCGTCGCGTCTCAACCACAATCTGCAACCCTGGCCGAGTCTTCTACAAATGCCTGAATCATGGGGTAATAATATGTTTAAGTGTTGTTCTGCTGCTTTTAGTTGCTGATTTTTTTAATAGTTTGGTTGATGATCTACCAATTTGATTCGTGCAGAAAAGGGAAGATTCATGTGATTTGTATTTCTGGGAAGTTGCTGATGTGGGGGAATGCAACTATGCTGATTATTTGGTTAGCCGAGGAATCCCAATACCAGCAGGTTGGTGTGTTGGACAAGTAACTGAAGGAATAGCAGAAGAGGAAGATGCAGAGCAGAAGCTTAAAGATGCAGTTCCTCTGATCATGGCCAAGCAACAGCTGCTGAACGGCCTTGACAGGAATGAGGAGATGAAAGAGCTTCTGAAGATAATGGGAAAAATCGATGTGCTCTGTAGGATGATTGTCTCTTTATTTGCAGTGTATGTAGCACTCATGATGTATTCAGTGGCTACGACATGAGCACTTTGCTGAAACTAGTAATGAATGAAACCTGTGTAGCAGGCTGGGTGTAGTGTTGTGAACATCTAATGATTTCTATTAACGGAAATCAGGGGGTATCCCCTTTTGCTCATATAAATAAATAAATAGCAGAGGCCCTGTCGGGTCAGCTTTGTTCTCATTCGAAGACGTCGAGAAAATTGCAGTCCAACAGCAAACTATGTCATCAAATTCAAGTTTCACACCCAAATATGAGTACAACTAAACAACAATGTCATCATGTTTTAGTTGTCACACAATCACCAAACACAAATCAGCATACATAACAAGTGATGTTCTCACAACAAAATACTAAACAACATGTTCATCAGGTTTCAGTTGTCATAGCAAACACAATTTCACATGGTAGATAAAAAATTTCTTCTGACAGGCAAATACGACAAAAGCAATGTAATCATCATCCACAGTAGCAACGTCAACATCTTCGCCATGTGTATCAGTCTGAATCGTAATTCCCCGTGGTGTCATCTTCTTCTTCGTCCTCAACGTCCTCGAACGTTGGCTTCTTCTTGATCAACTCTTGTATGTCCACAGCACGACAGGCAATATTTTCGCCGGCGTCATTGATGTGATGGTTCTCAAAGATATTAGGAACATCTGTGTTATCTTGTACATCAGGAGCAGTGTAAGGATCATCTTGTTGTGCAACTTCATTAACTGAATTCCTCTGCTCAAACCTTTGCAATACTCTCCAGTCATCGCTGCGCGCAAATGTGTCTTCCAAGAAAAATATCTGTGTTGCCTGATTTGCCAAAATAAAAGGCTCGTTGCTCTGGTACACCGCCTTGACATTGATGGATTTGAAATAATCATCAGCTCTGGGTTTTGCGATCCTGGAAAACAGGTTATACCAACGATGGCACAACAGAACCACACACCGATGATCCTAGAAACTGTAGAGATATACGGCAAGTGAATAATGTCTGTTATGTTAGCATACATTTCAGTTGTCTCTTTGTCATACGTATCCGTGCTCATGATGGCACTGTTTTGTGTCTTCCTGCCTTCGTCTCGTGCAAGGGTGTTGTAGCGCACATCTACAACAACGCAAGATTCATAATGTCTTACCCGAGTATAAGGACCCATTGCTAGTGAGTAACGGGCATCATCAACTGCCTGCCCATCCTCCCGCATCTTCTTAACCTATGGTTAGAAAATAGACAAGCTGATCATCTTATGTACTCAATATATTAAAAAACTGACAGTGCACTTCAAAAGCTTACATGGTTCTTGAACCATTTCGCAAATCCTGCCATAACCAGTTTGTCAATGTTTCTTGGATTTTGCGGCAGTAACTCCTCTTTGTAGATGCCGCACAACATAGTGATCGCGTCAAACATCTAAATATATAAGAATGTGCTGCAAGTTTAGTAGATTACGATGTATAAGCTACAGTACTACACTTATTTGATATAAGGTAGTATCTCAGGACAGTTATTCAACACATAACCATTTTGTCCAAATCTTTAGGTTTGTCCTCTTGTCGACTCTTCCCTGTAACTCGAACAGAATAATCGAAAACATTGAGCCCAGGATTGTCTTCACCCACCTCTTTGCTAAGCTGATCAGCAGTTTCAATGTATTTTGAGCAGAATGTCAACGCTTCTGTAGAAATGTAGGCCTCTGCAACGGAACCCTCGGGTCGAGCTCTGTTCCTAACATAGCCCTTGAAAGTGCCTAGCCACCTTTCAATAGGGTACATCGAGCCATACTGTACTGGACCTCTAAGTAGTGCCTCATCAGGTAGATGAACATCCAAATGCACCATCACATCAAAGAAGGGTGGAGGATATATCTTCTCAAGGTCGCATAGGATAGTTGGTATCTTGTCTCTAAGACGCTCCAAAGCATCTATCCTAATATTCCTACTGCAGAGTTCCCTGAAGAATTGTCCCAACTCTGCAACTACTTTGTATAAGTCAGGGCGGCACAATCCTCTAAGGATAACAGGTAAAACCCTTTGAAGTAGGACGCGGCAGTCATGAGTTTTCAACCCTTGTACCTTGTTTCCATCTGCACCGACTCTCCTTTCAGGGTTGGAAGCAAATCCATGTGGGAATCTCACACGTGACAGGACCTTGCAGAATTCTTTTCTTTTTACCTTGTCCAAGACGTACACAGCTGGTGCCATATCCCGTGGTTTACCATCATCTTGCACCTGCAAATTCTTTCTGATACCTAGGTGTGTCAAATCAATCCTAGATTTTAAGGTATCTTTCGTCTTGCCTTCAATATTAAGAAGTGTGCCGATAATGTTGTCACATATATTTTTCTCGATGTGCATCACATCAAGATTATGCCTTAGATCCAAATCTTTCCAATACTCCAAGTCCCACAAAGTGGACCTGCGAGTAAACAATAATCTCTCTTCTACCCTGCCACACTTCCTTTTCCCGCTACCATTACCAGGATGGTTTCCTGGTGTAATATGCCTGACCTTCTCTAATTCCACTTGCAAGTCATCGGCGGTGAGCCTCTTTGGTGCATCACGGTTTTCATGCTTTCCATTGAACACATGTCTTCGGTATTTTCTAGGATGCGGCTTGTCCTTGGCAAGGAAACGACGGTGTCCAATGTAACAGATCTTGTTAAGTATTGCGTATGACAGCGGATTCCTGTCATAGCGAACACATGCATTGTAACCATGTGTCGTTCGCCCTGACATAGTGCCCAAAGCCGGATAATCATGGATGCACCAAATTATAACAGCACGCAAAAAGAAATTAGTTGGGGGCTGCTATATAGGTCTCGAGTGAGAACACCCTTCCATAGCTGTTGAAGTTCCTCCACAAGAGGCTCCATGAACAAATCAAAATCCTTTCCAGGACTTTTAGGACCTGGGATGAGCAAGGCCATCATGTAGTTTGATCCTTCGGTGCAGACATTTGGAGGCATGTTGTAAGGGATAACAAGCACTGGCCACATGCTATATGTGGCGCTCTGGTGGCCAAATGGGTTAAATCCATCTAAAGCTAAACCAAGTCTAATGTTTCTCGGGTCAGCAGCAAACTCTTTGTGTTTATCATTGAAGCTTTTCCACTCACTACCATGAGATGGATGGCTCATTACATTCTGATCTCTATACTCCTGGTTCCTAGAATGCCACAGTACATCCTCTCTTGTTTCAGCATCATGAAACAACCTTTGCAATCTTGGTGTAATTGGAAAATGTCTCAGAACAATATGAGGAATCCTCTTCACAGCATCGCCATCTTTCCATCTTGATGATTTGCATTTCGGGCATTCACTTAAGTTGGCATAATCCTTCTGGAACAGAACACAATTATTCTTACAAACATGGATCATACCATATCCATTCCAACTGCACGAAGGAAATTCTTCATTTTACTGTAGGTGTGTGGCAGCTCAGACGCATCTGGGAAAGATTTGTGGAAAGCAGCCAACATCGCATCGAATGATTTGTTGGTCATTCACTGAGATGTCTTCACCTGAAGAAAGGTGACCATAGCTGAGAATACTGATAGCTTATTTCCTAGGGTGACAGCAACGTTGCATTGTTCCAACATGCGGGCCCACCGTTTCTCTTCTGCAGGTGAAAGTTCACGGAATGCACGAGCATTTCGTAGCAATGTTTCAATGTTGGTCAAACTCACTGGCTCCGCCACCACCACCTCCTCCTCCTCTTCCACCTGAGCATCAGGCAGATCAAGATGGTGATCTGCTGCTTACACGTAGTCAATAACATTGATGTTCACAGCTTCACCATGATGAACCCACCTAGTATATGTGACTGACATCCCATACAAGTGTAGATGATTTTGCACAGTTGACTGGGGTCTTGTAAGTGAATTCATACAACTGCTACACGGGCAGAGCACATCTGATTTCGGATCACCGTACTCAGCTCTGATAAAGTTCATGAAGTTTTCAACCCCCTCGACATATGCAGCGGAGAATCTTTGAGCTGAAGTTATCCAAGTCCTGTCCATCTGTTAGACATAGAAATTAGTTCTTCTACTAGATATTACAGGAAAACCATATATGATTGTTTTATGAAGTCCAGAAAAAAATACCTAGGTCGATGTCTAAAGCTATGGCAAGATATTTGGACGAGCAGATCTAAGTAACAAAATATATGTAAAGCTAATTCAGCAAACAGATTTGAGTGCCAAATTATGGCAGGCTGTTTCAGCAGTCAATGAGGCCGAGCACACAGCCATCGAACTATCGAAGGCCATCGCAGCAACAAAGATCGAGTATAAAATGGTGTAGAGCTATTTCAGCTAACAGATTGGCTACTAGACCATGGCAATCTACGTCACAATAAATATATGGCAGGATATTTTAGCAACTAATCGGCCTTGGCATGCCATCTCAGCTAAGCAGATTGAGTGCAGAACAGGGCAAGGAAGCTTCTTAAGCAGAGCATATTGACGGTAAACTACTTCGGCAAACAGTGAGATTAACAGCGTCTATGAACTAACATTCAGCGCTACACCGACATGAACGGGGCCTCAGTCTAGAATGCGCATACCGTGGGAGAAGCTGACCGCCATGCGTCTCCACACGAACGTCGCCAGCAGTGGCGGCGCTGACCGCCGTGCGCCTCCACAAGAACATAGCCAGAGGTGGCGGCGTGGCTAGAGGACGACAGTCTACGAGAGCGTACTGTGGGAGCGAGAGGATCGCCGAACCGCGGCGCCGACGTATCGGCGCGACGGGGAGGGCGTCTTTGGCAGAGCGAATGGAGTGGAGGGGGGACAGGGGGGAGGGGGTTTGGGGAATATTATTGGCTAGTTGGCCGAAGGGCAGTTGGATCGGATTTGGGGGGAATTTTTGGGTGTGGGGGGGGAGCATTTTCGCGCGGTGGGCGGGGGGAGTTTGGCGCATGGTCGGTTTCTCCAAGTGCAGTCCCACGTGTCAGTGAAGAGGCAAGCCGAAGCGCGTTCCGTTTGCGTGAGCCGTGTGCAGGACCGAACGTGTGTGGGGTGCAATGCGACCGCGACAGGAGTGTTGTGAGTGTACCACATTTTTTCCTTTTAAACTAGGTGCTTCGCCCCCTAAAAAAATATGTTGCTTCACGCGATCCATCGATACTACTACTAGTAATCTGTTGCATCCTCGATGAGTCGGGTGTTGGGGTGTGTTTGGATTGTGGCCAAAGTGCACCTTGCCAAAATTTTGGTCATGACCAAAAGATTGGTCTTTGTTTGGTTGGTTGCCATTTTTTTGGAATGCCAATGAACTCTAGCCAACTCTAGTTCATTTTTCTTGCCAATGTCGGCCAAATCATGGGCAACCAATACCTCAACCAAAAGTTTGGTCATGACCCAAAGATTGGTCTTTGTTTGGACGGTTGCCACTTCTTTGGCATGCCAATGAACTCTAGCCAACTCAAGTTCATTTTTCTTGCCAATGTCGGCCAAATCATGGGCAACCAATACCTCAACCAAAATTTTGGCTACCCAATGCTTTGATGGGGCAACCTTGGGCACAAACCAAACATACCGTTGGTCGTGCCACATCACTAACGCCACCCTCGGCAAACTAAAACCAACCGTGTCTAGCGACGATATGAGCGTGTCGCTCACCGCGGTCGCCGTGTCCAGAGGCGGTGGTGGAGCTGCGCCCCGTTGTTGGCCCCAACGACCCACATGAACAGTTGTTAGTGGTGAGGAGGTCGTGGGCCAGCTCCTCCATTGGACTAGTCTGTGCTACATCGTCCCGACGGGTGTGCCCCACATGTCTGTTTCCCTGTTTTCCCGGCCATATTCGAGCATCAGTGCTCTACATTGCGGATTAGGCCTTTCACTATGTAGGCCAAGAGAGACAACTTATTGTTTATTTGATCTGTTCAAGTATAATCATGTGGCGTTTGCTTATTTCTCATTCCTCTCCAACCCTCTTCTCCATTGATCATGTCGCCTTCCAGTCGAGTCCATCCTCCCGCATGCCTCATTTGAACATTCCGCCGAGTATCATTCGCATGTACCCACCCTAGTCCTCTTTTAATAGATCTCCGGAACCCAAGATGAAATCGAGAGGGAATGAGTGGGGCACGTGATACCTAAGGCAGATTCAAAATTTTGAACCGGTGATCATAGCATCCGCAAATCATATATAAAGGGTTTTCAATGTTTGTTTCGTTTTTCAACGTACAATATACTCCCTCCTATCCTTTCTAGTTTACATATAAGTTTTATGTGTAGTCAAAGTATATCTATTTTGATCAAAAAGGTATCAACATTCAACAACGCCAATCAATATTGTTAGATTCGTACGTACTCCTAGATTTGTACTCGAGATGGTTTCCAATTTGACTACTGACAAGATTAATAGTACATGAGATGTATAATGTGAAAATTATATCATTGGAAACTCCTTTCACATATGAATTTAACCGTATGCTTTGTGTAAGTTGCATGTCATATATTATTACTCTAACATTTGGTCAAAGTTAGCCTCGAAAAACGCATTAGACCCGGTATGCTTTGTGTAAGTTGCATGTCAAATAGGAGTATTATTACTCTAACATTTGTGTAAGTTGCATGTCATATATTATTACTCTAACATTTGGTCAAAGTAGTATAGTGGAAGTGGATCCTTTGACATAGGTATCCCTGCCTTACCCTCCCTTTCGGTCACTTACTGTCACACCCTAGCTGGTTCATGCATTAGAGTGTTGCGTCATGTCTACTTTTATAGAAACTTGAAATGGGGATGACAGAACCCCCAGCACCCCGCTGGAAACAACTAGGGTTTACTAAAATTATTTTCAATGAACCCAAAATGCCCTTCACAAAATGTCCATCATTTCTGGATTGGGTTAAAACCCCTGGCAAAAATGGTGCACTCTTTTCTAGGACATTCTGGATTCTTTGAACTAAATCATAAGTATTTGAATTTGGGCATTTAAATGCAATAAAATATTTTAAATGCCCAAATAATTCTGGATTTAAGTGAGGGCTGTTAGGAATAATCCCAACAGAGCCCACAATTATTTTCAGGATTTTAGTAAGTGCCTAAGTATTTTTAATAAAGCCCTAAAGTTACAGAAAAATAGAAAAACAAAACAAAACAGGTAAGAGAGAAAGAGAAAGGCTTACCTGGCGCCACCCAGCAGGCCCACCTGCCGGCCCAGCCCAGCCACCGCTCCAGCGAGCTGCTTGGCTTGGCCAGGCAGGCAAGCAGCTGCTCGACGGCGAGCACCGCATGCGTGCCACGCAGCTGCCCGCCGCCTCGCCGCTCCCCTCGTTGAGCTGTCGACGTGGGACGAACCTCCTCTCTCTCCCTGACCTCGCAGACACTCGCTCTCCCCTTTGGCTCCTCTCTCTCGCCCTCCCCGACGTCGCCCGAGACGTCACCATCGCCGCCGCTCGCCGCATCCCCGTGCCCGCGCCCTCTCACCGTGTCCGGATGGTTCGCCGTCGTCAACTACATCGACTAGCCAAGCCGCACGACGCCGGAGCCCCTGCATCGTCCCCACCGCCGCCGTCTTCAACCTTGGGCCGCCGAGATCGCCGTCGCCGTTCCGACCGCACCGATCGTTCCCCGAGCACGCTGACCGTCTCTGTGGCTTCCCAGTGAGCTACTGCTCCTCCCCCTTCTCTCCGCTTCGTCGCTAGAGCTCTGTAGCCGCCGTGCCTTTTCCGTCCGAACGCACCGTCGCCTGAGCTTGTCACCGACGTAGCTCCGGCCGCTTAGCGGTCCCGCTGGCACGTCCAGCATGCTCACCGCATCACATAGATGCTGTAGGTGCTAGTGCCATGCCGCCTAGGCCACTTCAGCCACGCGCATGAGCTGACCCGAGCTTCGGCCTCCGCCAAGCTCGTCACCGGCGATGCTTCGGCCACTCCCCGGCCAAGCCATCACCATGGCTGGATGCGGGCGAGCACCAGCTGCTCTCCGCGCAGCAAATGGTGCCCTGTGGGCAAATCCCGCAGCACGCCGCCGCGTCTGGCCTCGCCGGCGGCTAAACGCCGGCAGGCTTTGACCCACTGACTGGCGAGTTGACCACGTCTGACCCGTGTGGGCCCAAGTTGACTTTCCCCCTGAGCCTATGACAGGTGGGGCCGGCCTGTTAATTAGTTTAGGATTAGTGCTAACTAATTTTAGTTAGTTTAGGTCACTGACATGTGGGCCCAGGCCCCACTGACAGTTATGTAGTATTAACTTAATTCTGTTAGTTAGCTGAGACACTGACAGACGGGGCCCACCAGTCAGGTTTGACTGGCCCTGGCGCCTTTGACTCGCTGACGTCACAGTGATGCAGTGCTGATGCAAGTATTCATTTTCTGGATTTATTTTTATATAGGAAATTCCAGAAAATAGCCAAAACTTCTAAAAATCATAGAAAATCAACCATAGCTCCAAATCAAACAAATTATATATGAAAAATGACCAGAACAATTCAATCTATCCATCTGTAATGGTTTCATGCATGACAAACCACTTTAACCTTGCTGTTTAGGTGAAACAAGCTAACACACTTATTATGCATAGGAACTTTAACTTCCATTTGAATCTTTGGTTCAAATGGACCCATTTCAACTTGTTTCACATTGCATTAGGAAGGACACATCATTTTGCCATGTCATAGCATGCATCATATTGTTGCATATTGTCATGTGTTGATTATGTTCTGTGTGTCCTTCGTGGTAGGTCCTGCCTCCGAGGATATCTCCGAGTATCCAACTGAAGGGCAGTACCCTACTACCACTCCATCAGGCAAGCAGCCCCATTGATCATATCGATACAATCCCATGTTCTTGCCTCTGCTCTCATTTACTACATTTAAGACAACAACGTTTCAAACTGCTGTGTGCTATGGTAGTTGAACCCTTATCCTCTGCATGACCTGTCATTGCCACAGTAACTAGATGAAACCCACTAGCATGTGTAGGAGTTGATTGAACCATGTATGTGTTTCCTACCTTTCTATGCCTGCTATGCTTAGAGTTGTGTCAGGTCTGGTTCATCTGGGTGATGGGCTAGAGTGAAATGATTATGTCGGTAATGTGAGGGATGTGATGAACATGATTTGGTAAAGGTATCGATGAGAGACCATGTAGGAGTACATGGTGGGTTGTTTCATTGAGGCCGTCCATAAGAACTGAGATCTGTATGCGTGATTTAAGATTCAGCTACTACCACACATTGGGCCCTGAAATATGACGCCGCTCGACTTACTGACCCCTCTCGTCCTCTGTCCAGGAGTTGCAACTAGTTTCTGGTGTTTGTAGGTTATGTGTTGGCGGCCGTGCGTAACGCTGACCCTAGGGGTGGGCTATGACGCGGTAGATACACTGTGGCCGGGTATGCCGGACGCCCGTTTGGCGTCTCGGGACCCTGTACACATCGTTTGGGGCCGTTGAGGACACCCCGGCCGGATTTCCTTGCGGATGGAACCTGAATAGGCGATAAACCTGGACTAGAGACTTGTGCGGTTAGTCAGGTCGTGGTCTACACCCATGTCGGCTTTCGCTTGAAGTCTGCCGAGCACATGTCGTGTGCAGACGCTAAGTAGTGGAAACATGTGTGACGAAGTACACCCCTGCAAAAGGTACTTCCTCAATAATGGCCCCTCCCACCCCTCCTCCCACCGGCGTCCTACGTTCTCCGACGATCTCCCTCTCCAACCAGTAAATCTTGGTCCTTCTCCACGCATCATCTCCGGCATCCTCTGATCTCTCTCCCTATACCCATCTCCCATGGGTCATCATGGAGGATCAACTCTGGATCTGGATTTTTCTAAAGGAATGGCTTTTGCGGAGGATGTTTTCAGATCTTGTGGGAAATGCATTCATCTCGTGGATGACACGGGCCATTTTATTATGGTCGTGTCTTTTAGCAGGCACACTTTTCGTCTTGATGAGGATTCAGTGGTGCCGGCTTTGGAATTTGCAATTGGAGGATCTGCAATTGATTTGTCTGTTCAACTCATTAAAGACAAGGTATTCTCATTTATTGTCTCATGCAAATGTGTTGGCCTTCTTGTTCTTCATTTGAGATCTTTTGCGTGCCCGCAATTCAAATGTTTCTTCCATCTTTGGGGCAATGGTGGCCCTAATTGGAAATGTGAGTTTCTAATTTGGAAGAAGGAATGTGATGCGGAGTGGATCTTAATCAATCCCTCTAAGAGGCGTGCTTCTCTTGGTTTGATCGCGATGCACAAACCACCATCTAAGTCCGCTTTGCGTTCGGGTTCTGGATCTAAAAAGAAAATTTCGTTTGCAACGTTTCAACAATACAATGTTTGCAAGGGGTATAGTAATCCCGCCTCGCCTGGTATGGTTGATGATGTTATTCATGCTGGGTATTCTGTTCTTCCTCGTGAACGAGTAATTTTGCCTCCGCCGCCGGTGACTGACCTCCGATGGACGGTGGCGGAGCCACCCATCACTTTCGGAACAGTTAATGTTCCTGAGATTTCTTCGGTAGGGTTTTCTGTGGCAACGCAAAACACTCTCGATGTCAATCTGCATGTGCATGGGGATGAGCTGGTTGAACCAGCTCCGATTCTGGCCCAAGATGCTTCCCCGGCCCAATCAACAGACCCGGTGATTCCCATGGCCCAGGTTGTTTCCCCGGCCCTATCAAACATGGATCTGTCTGATATATCTCCATCTGGTTTCGGCAACGAGGTGAATATTGATTTCCAACCAACAGATTTATCTGGAGATTCTGCTGATTTAAATGAGTTTATTGATGACATGGTTTTTAATGTGTGGAAATGTCAGAATTGCTTATCCATGGATCATTTAACCAGAGCATGCACTAGCAGGGTCCGTTGCCATAGATGCTTTCGGTTGGGGCACAGGGCAAAGGGCTGTTCGGATTCTACTCCTTCACCAACTTACAAGTGGGTCCCGCGGATCAAATCGGGCGATTCCAGCCGGTCAGCAGGTTTTTCTATGCTGGATGCCTCGATTCCCTCCATAGCTAGTCCCGCTAGGTCTCTGCCCAGTCCCGTCGAGCCTGCCACCCCATCTATTCCACCTCTACCTGCAGAGCCACCGCCCATAACGCCTCAACCTCCCTCCTCGCCGTCTGCATCGCCTCCTTCGCCTCATCCATCGCACACTGCATTGCCTCCATACTGCGCCACTGATCAGCGCTTCTCCTCTTCGGCATCGGCAATGGCGACCTTTGCGTTGGACCCCATGGAGTTTGTCCCACAAGGCTTCGACATCATCGACGGTGGTGAGCTGCGCCTTGCCCGTACCTTCTTCGCGCCTGCGGTGGCTCCAGATCGGCAGCATGAGGACTATGCCATCACCATCGTCGAGCCAGCTCCTCTACCCGAAGAAATCGCCATCTTTCGTAACATGGTCAGTAATTTTGTTGTCAATGATCTGGGAAGAGCGGTTCTAGAGGCCCAACCTTGGATACAAGGAGTTGGGCTTTTTTGTTTCCATAGTGCCTTGGCTCGTCAAGCTCTTGTGGATCATCCACCTTTCAATCTGGGCAATGATAGATTTGTTAGGTCCATCCCGCATGATGAGGGAGTAAATTACAGAGCAACGCAGGGTTTTCGCCGTGGATGGGTTATGTTGCTCGGTGTTCCACTGGATTATAGGCGCACACAGCACCTTGCAAACGTAATTAGCACCTTTGGTAGATTTCATCATTGGCATCAAGATGATCCCATGCTTGTCCGCTTGCTCGCTTATGTGTCTTTCCCTACGCCAACTTTGGTTCCTCGCTCGGTGACTTACAGAGAATATGCAGACTTTGGTGGTGCTAGGATCTCTTGGTCTGCAGCTGTGTACATCTTGTCAGCGGATTTTGCAGACGTTCTACCAGCAGATGAAGACCCCATGCCCTTCAATGGCAATCCGCACCCCCTGCCTGGCAATTTACACTTTGAGAACCACAATTGGGTTATGCCAGAATTCCCTGAGCTAGGTTGGAATGATGTGCCATAGCCAGTCAATGAGCAGCAAAACAATGATGTGGTTCATGAAGATGTGCAACATCAGGAAGTTCAGGAAATCCAGTCATAGGAGTCCACTGTTTTGCAACCTTCAGATGATTCAGTTAACAATGTTGACAATGCTACTGAGGTGGCTCTCTTCCAGCCCCCAATGGGACCACAGCAACCTCCTCGTATGATTGGGCAAGGTCTCACCATCTATGGACCAGTTCTCCCACCTGTGATGCAGTGGCAGCATTCTTTTGAGAAGATGTTGCCGTTTATATGGTCGTCAAACATTCCCTAGTTTGTTTTGAAGTCTGACATAGGTGCTATACTCAACAAGCAATCCTGTGAAGCTCTCTGCAGTGGCCCTGTTTCCACTCTTAAGCTCCTTCCTGCACCTGACTCCTCGATCAACTTTGCTCCGGATGTGCCAACTGCTACTGTTAAAAGGCCAGTTGCTCGAGCTCTCTGCTTTGATGATCTGGATGACCCAGTTTCTGAAACCTTTGAATTTTCTGTTGTGCCTGAGGTGTCTCTGAAGCGAGCAAGGAAGTCTCAAGCCTCAAGAATTATTGTTGATACTGAGGTTCGGCGCAGTGCACGTCTGAGCGCCCTCCGTGATGGCTACCGCAAAGTTTCTCCCAAGAAGTCTCACACTTTGAAGAAGCGCAAGGCCAGCAACTCCCAGTCTGAAAACAGTTCTTCTATGCCACCACCAACTGCTATTGCAGATCTCCAATGCATTGGCGCCCGTCTCCGCATTGCACCTGAGAAGATCTCTACGGATAAGCTTGTTGCTGATCCGGCCAAGTCCAGCAGCAGCCAGGGTTCTGATGATTAGTTACTTCATGCAGGGTTCTGGTCTATGGCGAACTGTAATCGCCATTTATCTTTCTTTTCCTGTTAAGAACTATGTTATGCTTGTCTGCTGTGTGGGTCGGTATAGGTCATTGCGTGGCCTATTTACTATGCTTTTACTTTTGGTTTGTAATGAATCAGACAAGATTTAAGGAGTGGAAGGTGCTATGTTGGAATGTTCGTGGCCTCAATGCTGAAGCACGTCAGCTTGCAGTTAGGCAGAAGATCGATGAAAGTGGTTGCTCTGTTGTCTGTCTTCAGGAATCTAAATGCATGCAAATGGATCAGCGATTAATTAGGAAGTTTTGCCCGAGGCGTTTTGATAATTTTGTTTACGTACCTTCAGCTGGTGCGTCGGCTGGGATGGTGGTCGTTTGGAATTCATCCTTTTTCATAGGTTCTTTAATCGAGTCCAAATCCTATGGGATAATTGTGGAGTTTAAATCCAAACACACCTCAGAAACTTGGTCTCTAGTCTCTGTTTATGGCCCGTGTCAAGGCCCTGCCCGTGATGAATTTGTTCAATGGTTATATAATCTTGATATTTGGTTTGGTCAGAACTGGCTGCTTTTGGGTGATTTCAACTTCATGAGATCGTTGGAGAACTGCAATCTTCCGGGAGGTGATGTTAACGATATCTTTTTGTTTAATGAGATAATTGGTCATCTGGGACTTGTTGAGTTGCCAATCAAGGGGCGTCAATATACATGGTCGAATATGCAAACCTCACCTCTTCTAGAACAGATAGATTGGTTTTTCACTTCGGTTACTTGGACATCAGACCACCCCAACACAATGGTTTTTCCACTTGCACGCACTGCCTCTGACCATGTGCCGTGCGTGGTCTCGATTGTTACTTGTATCCCCAAGGCAAAGGTTTTCCGCTTTGAGAATTATTGGGTGGATTTTCCCGGGTTTGCTGACTGTGTTGCTGAAGTTTGGAATAGGCCAGTGGTAAAATCATCGATTGCACTAACAATTTCAGCTAAGTTTAAGTCCCTCCGATATGCTCTAAATAAATGGCATTTAAACCTGTCCACGGTCAAAGCTTTAATTTCTGATTGTAATAAAGTGATTATTTTCCTGGATAATCTAGAGGAAATTAGGCCTTTGAGTTGGCTGGAGTTCAATTTTCGTAGAATTGTTAAATTGCATCTTGAGGATATCTTACATTGGCAATTCATCTATTGGAAGCAGCGTTGCACGATCAGAAACATAAAAGTTGGAGAAGAGAATTCAAAAAAAATTCATGCCATGGCTACGGAAAGATTCCGTAGGAATACTATCTCCTCGATCAAGTCTGTGGAGGGGGATGTGGTCACGGACCATCAACAGTTGGCGGGAATGTTCTGGGCTGATTTTAATCAGCGAATGGGCCAATCAAAAGGCATTCAGATGGGTTTTGATCTAGACACATTAATTACCTGAATTGATGGGCTAGAGGAGTTGTCTTTACCATTCACTGATTCTGAGGTGGATACGGTAATTAAGAATATGCCTACTGATCGTGCTCCCGGACCAGACGGATTTACTGGGCTTTTCTTAAAGAAATGCTGGCCTATTTTGAAGGAGGACTTTATGAAACTTGTGCAAGAATTCTATGAGGGAAAATGTAATTTGGAGTGTCTCAATACATCTCTTATCACCCTCATTCCGAAGAAGCTAAGCCCTGAATATGTTGGCGATTTTAGACCCATATCTTTGACTAATACTTGTTTAAAGTTCTTAACCAAGCTTTTGGCAAATCGTCTTCAGGGTGTGATTCTGAAATGTATCCACCGCAACCAATATGGGTTTCTACGGTGTCGATCCATACAGGACTGTCTGGCGTGGTGTTTTGAATACATTCACCAATGCAAAGCTTCCAAGAGGCCTATCATTCTTCTTAAACTTGACTTCACAAAGGCGTTTGACACCATTGAGCATGAGCTGATTCTTAGGATTTTGAAATGTAAGGGTTTTGACGATCGTTGGACAAGTTGGATTGACAGCATTCTGTCCACAGGCTCCTCTTCGGTTCTTTTGAATGGAGTGCCTGGTAATCACTTTGTTTGTCGATCAGGTGTTCGCCAAGGTGATCCGCTATCTCCCTTACTCTTTGTGATCGTGGTGGACTTACTTCAATCGGTCGTAAATGAGATGTGCTCCAGGAATATTCTCACCTTGCCAATCCCAACTACATCGATGGACTATCTGATCGTACCGTATGCTGACGATACACTCATCGTTCTTCCTGCTATTGATAGCCAGCTCATTGCATTCAAAGAAATGCTTGAATTCTTTGCCAAATCAACCGGACTAAGGGTGAATTTCAGTAAGTCCTCTTTGATACCAATTAATATGACTGATGACGAGGGCACGCGTGTTGCTGCCTTGCTTGGATGTGATGTTGGTTCCATGCCATTCACTTACCTGGGCCTACCAATGGGTACTTAACGGCCAACAATTTATGATCTGTTGCCTTTGGTGGATCATATTGAGAGACGATTATCTGCATCCTCTTGACTCTTGAATCAAGGAAGCCATCTCCAACTATTACAGTCTTTCCTTAGTTCTATGCCGATATATTTCTTGTGCACCCTTTCGCTACCGCAGGGTATCTTGAAGCAGATTGAGCGGATTATGCGGCAATGCTTGTGGAGAGGGAACACGGATATGCCCCGGCAATCTTAGGCGGCTTGGGACTTGGTATGTCGTCCAAAATCTTTTGGTGGTTTGGGAGTTATGGACTTGAGCGTTCAAAACGATGCATTGCTCATCAAACATCTTTTTAAGTTCTTCAATAAGATGGACGTACCATGGGTATCTCTTATTTGGGACACTTATTACGCCTCTGCTCCCCCCCCCAAGTCACGCAAAGTTGCGGTTCTTTCTGGTGGAGAGATGTTTTCAAGCTGTATGATAAGTATTGCAAGTTGGCAGTTCCACTAGTTCGATCGGGGGATACGGTGATCTTCTAGCTTGACCGTTGGCAACTTGGCAACAATACGGTTAGCATGCAACATCAGTTTCCGAGGCTCCACTCCTTTGTGATCGACGACACTCTAACAGTCAAGGATATTCTAGAGCTACCGGACCCAACGGACAATCTCCATCTGCCACTGTCTGCACAGGCCTTTGAGGAGTTTAATCAACTTCAGGCGCTGCTTACTATGGTTAATCTTCAAGATGGGCAAAATGATGTCTGGAAATGGCCTTCCAAGTCTGGGGACTACCAGTCCAGGATCTATTACTTGTCATGCTTTTCGGACACAGTGGTTGATCCCATATTCAAGTGGATTTGGAAATGTTCTTGCACTCTGAAGTTTAAGGTTTTTGGGTGGCTCCTTTTGATGGATCGCCTAAACACTAGAGACATGATGCAGCGGCGGCATTGGATTATCCAGGATGACACTTGTGTTCTATGCCACTTGGCATCACATGAGGACAGAACCCGTCTCTTCTTCGCTTGCAATTTTAGCCAGCGTATCTGGAACTACCTGGGTATTTCATGGAATCCTCAACCAAACCAAACCACTTATGACATGGCTTCTGATGCTAGGAGGGATTTTGGACATCCTTTTTTCTCTGAGATAGTGTTCACTGCCACTTGGAATATTTGGACACAAAGAAATGGGAAGATCTTCAGGAATGAATCAGCTTCTTTCAGGGCATGGAGGAGGAATTTTTTACATGACATTTCTCTTTTAGCACATAGAATCAAATGTAAATATAGGAATAGTCTAATCTCTTGGATAGCTTCCTTACCCTAATCATTTCTTTTGTAAGTATTACTCTCTCCTCCTCTCTCTTAACATTGTAACTTTTTACACTTTGGCTCTATGGTTTAATAAAAGACTGTGAGGCTATTGCCTTGCAGTACATAGTCAAAAAAAAGTACACCCCTGCAGGGTATAAAACTATTCGAATAGCCGCGTCCGCGGTAAAGGACTACTTGGTTGCTTATACAGTTCATAAACAAGTTAATGGTTACCACTAAAAGACTCAAGATAAGTGTGAGTACCGAGGATGGCCCTCTCGTAGGATGACGAGAGAGGATCCTCGGTGGAGTACTGTGTTGGTGATTAGTGGACTCATGTGCGAAACTATTTTACTAGTGGTGTCTCATAGGATAGCTTAGCCAAGAGTCAAAGCTGGCTTGCTGCAATAACTCCACCACCTTCTTGAGAATGAGCATGTATAGTAGGTCCTGTTGTAAGACTTGCTGAGTACCTTTGTACTCATGTTTGCTTAATTACTATTTTCAGACGACAACACCGCCCGTTCCGATGGGTTTTATGTAGATCTCGACGTCGATGAGTGACTTGCCACCCAAGTGGTGATCCTGGCCATGAAGGGCCCTATGTAGATAGACAGGCTTCGAGAAGCCTTCTTGCTTTCTAGTGTCTGTACTCAGACTATTTGCTTCCGCATGTGCTTGTATGTTTGTATGACTTGAGTGTCGGGTCATGTGACCCCTACTTGTATGAACATGTTATGTATGGCTCTCTAGAGACTTTAAATAAAGTACTTGAGTTGTAGAGTTTTGTTGTGATGCCATGTTGTATTGCACATATCGAGCATATTGTGTGTATGATTGAAATGCTTGGTATGTGTGGGATCCGACAATCTAGTTGTTTATCCTTGGCAGCCTCTCTTATGGGGAAATGTAGTCTACTGCTCCTTGAGCCATAGTAGTCTGCTACAGCCCGGTTCTCCGGAGTCCTGCTAGCCCAGCACTACTGCTCAGGACACTTGACTGGCCGGCATGTGTTTCACTTCATTCCTATGTCTGTCCCTTCGGGGAAATGTCACGCGGTGACTTCCGGAGTCCTGCCTAGCCTGCTACAGCCCGGGTTCCCCGAAGTCCTATTAGCCCAGTGCTACAGCCCGGATTCACACGCTGATGACCGACATGCTCGATGTGATTCATGTATGCCTGTCCCCATAGGTCTGTGCCGCTTTGGGTTCACGACTAGCCATGTCGGCCCGGGTTCTCTGTCATATGGATGCTAGCGACACTATCATATACGTGAACCAAAAGGCGCAAACGGTCCCGGGCCATGGTAAGGCGACACCCGTGGGGATACCGTGCGTGAGGCTGCAATGTGATATGAGGTGTTACCGGCTAGATCGATGTGACTTGGAATCGTGGTCCTGACACTTACTGGCGGACCCCATGGTTGCTAGGCCCCGCATGTCAGTTACTCACTGGGTTCAGCCACGTCAGGGGATCCTCATCCGCGGTATACTCCCTCTGTTTTTATTTACTCCGCATAAACGGAGGGAGTGGTGGTATAATAAATGACGCGGACGGGAGAGGGGAAGGGACGTCGGTTTGCTCTCAACTGCGGTCCCACAAGCGAGCGAAAACGCAAGACGAAGCGCGTTCCATTCGGTGATCGACGTGGAGGGTCCAGCATGCCGGGCTGCAACGTGAACGCGACAAGAGAGATGTACAGTCGAAACTGATTGACCGCTCGTCACCGGAACCACTATTCACACCTGAACCTTCGCTGCTCGGCCTACGCCAGCCACTGCCCTAAAACCACACCAAATCTCCAGCCCATTCCCCCACCTTTCGATCCCCTAGCCCGCATCAAGCGTCCCCTAGTTCGCTGGAAAGCCATGGTGCGCTGCAACATCACTTACTACAAGATGCTGACGCCGGAGCGCCGCGCAGAAATCGCGGCGGCGGTCGGCGCCACAGACCTCCGTTCCCAAGCTCGCTTTGCGGCGGGCCAATCCCCAAGTTCTCTGGAGCCAAGCTACAAGGAGGAGGAAGCCGATACAATGTTCATGGCGGAGGTCGTGGCGCAGAAGGCCCCCGATGGGTATGAGATGATGGACGTCAACTTCGTGCCGGCGTCCGAGTCCCCCATGGTGCAGGCGGACCAGCGGTTCAACATGGCGATACTAAAGGAGGATCGGGAGGTAGAGGCTCAACTCAACACGGAGCGCGCGCATGCCGCTGCCATTGAGGCTCTCCTGCAGGCGGAACCGGATGTCGTGGATGTGAACCGGGCGGCGGAGGCTCAACTTGAGGCGGAGCGCGCGGATGTCGCTGCCATCGAGGCCCTCCTGTAGGCAGAACCGGACGTCCTGGACTTGAACCGGGCGGCAGAGGCTCGACTCGACGCAGAGCGCGTGGATGCCGCTCTCATCGACGCCCTCCTGCAGGCGGAACCGAATGTCCTGGACTTGAACCGGGCGGCGGAGGCTCGACTCGACGCGGAGCGCGCGGATGCCGCTGCCATCAAGGCCTTCCTGCAGGCGGAACCGGACGTCCTCGACTTGAACCGGGCTGTGCTCTCATCCGTGCAGAGCGCCCGCACGCTCCGCTTGAACGAGTAGCTGGAGGCCGAGGACAACCACGGTGCAGAGACGCACGTCGGCAGCGACGGCTGGTTCGCGCCGGCAGCCAAAGACGACGATGTCGTCTCTTTCCGTGAGCAGTGATAGTTTTTCTATATGTTGTTGTTTTTATGGATCATTTGTTGTGTAAAAACATATATTTGTTATGCAAGTCGCCTGACTTGGGTCAGTCTACCATTTCAGGCGGTTGGATGAATATCCTACGTCTCCTAACCCTTCTTTCCTTCTTCCTCACCTCTTCTTCTTCCCCAACAGACCACCGCATGGGCCGTACGGATCCTCCCCAACATGCGGTTGGATGAATATACTCTATGAACGAAAATTATGTGTTAGCGATAGGATGGCTGAGTTTGGTGTGTTCCCATGCAACAACACGTGTCAGCGAGGGTGCGTTCCCTTGGTTGGGTTTGCGGCGTGCAGGAGCGACCGTGTGAGGCTGCGGTGCGACCGCGGCGTGCAGGAGCGACCGTGTGAGGGTGCGGTGCGACCGTGATAGCCGTGCGCAAGTGTACCTCCTTCTCATTTTGAAAACTTTAGGCAAGCTTGGAAAAAATGTGTGGCGAAGTTTGGCAATGCAAGGCCTAGACCCAAACAGGATAAGTACGTACGTACTAGGAGTACTAGTGTTAAAAAAGAAAGGCTGGGTTTTCCTTCGCGGGATTTAATCGATACAAATCCTCGTTTCACATGTCAATTAATGTGTATTTTTTTCTCCAAAGACCAAAGAGCTAACCATCTCACTCCTCATCGCTTGATTAATGCAGCGCCATGCAAACCAACCTTCTCACTTCCGCATGCATGCAGGGGATATTAATGTCTTTGGTTGCTAACCCCATCAATTTTGCCTCGATTAGTGTTAGTGGCCCTTTGCAAATTGTAATTTTGATATACTGGCCTTGTGTACAAAAAAATGGAGGTAGTAACTATATTTTACTTCCTTCCCCATTGCGGTGACGTCGATGATATTTTTTTGGTGTTTTGGCGAAGTGCGTTCGACGGAGAACACCATTGAGGGAGACCACGGTAAGTCATTCGCAAGTGCCGCCTGCAAGCCGAGACAACCGCCTTATTTGCATCCAAGAAGTCCTTTACTAGTACTACCATAACTAATGCGGTGAGATGGCTTCTCGAAGAAGACGATGGAGAAGCGGAGTCAGCAAAGAGTGAAATGATGGTTGCTTCATCCGTGCTTTTGTGATTTGACGCCTCACTGCTTTGTGATTTGTGATAGAAGGGACAGGGGAGTAGACTCTGTGCTCTGTACTATAATACATGCGTCCAAGCATGGGAGAAAGAGGAGAGACGTTGCATTTTTCTATTCCTTCAATCAATCAATCAGGGAGCTTCGGTTCCATCTTTTTGGCTTTGGCAACACCGTCCACAATAGTTCCCACGATGCCAAAAGCTATTTTCACATTTGGCTACACATTGTGGAAGCCCTTAACCGTACCACTTGGTTTTGCTCCTGTGTGCTATCTATACAAATCTCAATTATATTGATCTAAAAAATTATAGAATCGAGATTAGTAAAAAGGAGGTGATTTTGCCGCGTGGATGGCGGGGGAGGTTTCTTATTTTTGGAGGACGTTGTCCTGGCAGTTTGCTAACATGCGGTCCCACGTGTCAGTGCTTTTCCAAGCCGATCCGCGTCCCACATGAGGTAGAACAATGGCAGAAGCATCACGTGGTTAAGTTGAAGAAGATGAGGGAGAAGCGGATTCAGCAACGAGTGAAATGATGGTTGCTTCGTCCCTCCAACTTAACTGCGGGAAAGGTGCAGCTTTGTGATTTGACACCTCATTGCTCATTACTATGCCGGTGCCATGACTGGGGTGCTTCACCCCGGCTGCTCTGCACTGTATTCCGGTATGGCACGTGGACCCGGTAGCTTGATGTCCCGCATGTCGGTGAAAGGGACTAGAAGATTTATGAAAGCGAGCGCTACACTCTTACGACGGAGGAGTAGACGACACGACGGCCCAGTGAACTGTCACTTGTACTGTATAGTACTATAGTTTTGCTATTTCGCATGATCCATCGATACAAACCCGATTAAACAGGAAAGGGCGGGATTTTTCTCGCGCGGTAGATGATACTGGCCATACATTTCAAAGGCAATTTTAATGTATGCAAACTGAATAATTATAAGTAACAATATGATATCTAGTAAAACTAAAAACACATATGATTTATTGTGTTAGAGTGTAGTAGTAGTGCTGTATTGCATAGTTGTTAGATGTAACATGCGAGAACGTGTAGAGATGTCGTTTTGGAGGGCCTACGGAGAGAAAAGCGTAATACGATCACCGAACTTCAGAATAAGCTGATTACGGTCACTATATACGTTTTGCGGTGATTATACGGTCACTTGCTCACAGCTCAGCATCGGATTGCACTCTATTGACCGGCCAAATAGTCTGTGTGGCGCCATGTTGACTAGTTAAATTGACCACGTTCGTTGTGGGTCCCACCTGTCAGTTCGCATAGGCAAAAGGTCAGATAAACACAAATTTACGCAGGCGCGACAAGGCTCCAACCCGTGCGCGGGAATCACCTGGTTGTGTATGTGTCTGTCAGGGCCTGATGTGTGCGCATGCACGTGTAGGTTGAGCACTTGAGCGTGAGAGTGTGTGTTGGTCGTGTAGTGTACTGGTGTGTGCATGCATGCGTGCATGTGTACGTGTGAGTGTTGCGTGCGTGCGTGGCTGTGTGTGTACGTGTGAGTGTTGCGTGCGTGCGTGGGTGCATGTGTTTGTGTGAGTGTTGCGTGGATGCAGTTCGTGTGCATGCGTGCGTGTGTGTGTGTATAATCACCACACCAGCTCCTGTGTGTTAAAACAGACGGCTCAGCATACCAATACAAGGCCACCTTGTCCTCTGTGCCCGCGGTCATGACTTCGAACCACCGTCCAAATATTTTTTTGTCGTTTGTTTTCATTCTTACTAGCAAGATGTCCGTGCGTTGCATGTAACATCAAGATGCATTTGTATGACTTGTTTATCTTGTGAGAGAAAAGGATGAACGAGGGAAGGCCTTATTTGCAAATGTGGAGAGGTGTGTGGGTACCTTTTTCAAAATTGCCATAGTTTCTTTCCTAGCCGTCAGATATAAATCGGACGGCCTATATTGCAAGAGTGTATTTTATGTATTTTATAAGAGTGTAGATGTAGAGTATATACAAGTCGACAGGTGGGCACGATGGTAGTGAGATAATGTGATGCAACACTAGAGGTGCCACGTTGAGCATTTAACTGGTCAACTAGTCATGTCATGAGCAAATACAGAGTTGTACGGTGAGCCCGTGACTGCATAATAACCACTAAACGTAAATGGTGACCGTAATGAGTGGATTCTGAAGTCCAATGTACGTATCGTGCTTTCGCTTCAAATACAATGATTGTCATTGCATATATCGCGAGAGAAAGATGAAACATGCGTGAACTTTCTGGGGGCTTACTTTTAGAGGACTTGGAGATACTTTTGTGTGCATACGTGAAAGGGGCGTACAGGGGGGGTATGCGATGGAGAGAGAGATGCTCTTCATTTCTCCTTATTATGAATAACTTTGTATATAGTATAAAAATATACAAATTCATAGTGCAGAATAAATATCATTGTGGGCACCATGCAATGCAAATTAGCGTTCGTACTCCTCCATATAACTTTGTAATGTTGTATATATGTAGAAAATCTAAAATAATTTTTTGGCCACACTTTATTCAAAAGGAATGTTGTATGCGAAATAAACATGAAGAGAGGGCTTTTTAGATCAATGGGGTAGGTGACGTAACATGTGTGAATGTGTAGTTGATGCATTTGGCGGAGCCTAGAGAGGTATGTGTGTGCATTACGTATTCGAGAGAGGCATGGATCGAGGGGCCGATGGGGGGCGTGGGAGAGATAGCACGAGAAATGAGAGTGGTCTAGAGAGAGAGACGAATATGACGTCACGACAAGAGATTCCATTCCCTTGAGTGTGTATATGCAAGGGGGGAGGGAATAGAGGCACCAGGAGAAATTTTCTGTGTGTGTGGTGTTTGTGTTGGTATGTGTGGGTGTGAGAAGATAATGAGACGTGGGGGCAGAGGGTGTGTCACAGCGTGAGGTCCGGTGGGTCGAGGTGAGGCCCTTCGTTCTGTTCCGTCCTGCGCCACATTGGTCGGCCCGTGATGCATTTAGGAAGACCCATGGATGACTAGTCATACAAGACAAAGATAGCAGAATTGTGAAGGACTCTGTGTCCACTGACAAAGCCAGCTAGGATTTGTAACCCTAGGTTCTCGGACTAAGGTAACCCCTTTATCTCTGATATTACTATCCATCCAACCTAACTTTAAGGGGCATCCTACAGAATGCACTGCTAGAATCATACTCGTCGATTAGGAAGAGAGGTGTGAGACAATGCGTGAGAGATAGGCGTAAAGATAATGTGTGTACATGAGACACATAGGCAGGTCCATGTATATAGAAAGGGTCGATGAGGATTGTGCGTGTGTATGTTTGCGAGAAGAAGAGTGCTTGTGATAAAGGTTAGCGAAAACAGTTGTAAATGGTTGCGAGAGGGAGGGAGGGTTATATCTAGAGCATGTGTGCGAGAAAGACACCTCGGGAGAGAGAGTGTGTGAGCATGTGTGAGAGACCACCGATGGAGAGTGAAACTACACGTAAAAGACTGCTCTACACATTGATTAAAGATATAAATTGTATCCAAATATTAGGATGGGATCATGATATTTGCAATTCGCGTAAGGAGCGGTCATTGATCCATCAGACATCTAGATTCTATCGAATTTGAGCATGTCTATGTTATTATTCGACACAATTGATCCACATAGTTAGTATTTTGAACTCCAGACAATGCATCGCTTTAGAAATCGAATATAAACGTGAGTATAGTTCATGTTGTGTATGTAAAGCACATTATACATACGAAAGTTACACAATGGACATTATAAATAGCTACTACCTATGAACTAGCATACATTTGAATTCAACTTAAGGTGGTTTAAAAAAATCGAATTCAACATGAAGTCGATTCAATTATTTGAATTTGATATCATTGCATTTGTAAACCATACCTAAATTATGGGGGCACCAATCTTTGCTCTGATTTTGTACATAATAGCATATGTAGTCGTGTACAAAATAGATTCAAATTTAGCTCCTCCATTCCAAAATAATCATAGTTATAGGATTTTCAAGTGTCAAAATTACAAAAAGAAGCGGATAATTTAATGAGGTTTTCAAACATACAAGGTCAAATATAACGTTGTATATTTAGGTCAATCCTCATAGTTCAAGAGTACTCTAAACGTGAATGCTTGTGTTTCAAAATTTCGAACGAACTGCCAAAAGAGCCTCTACTCGCCCGAAACCGCATGAGACCAATGTTTGGTAGTACAAGGAAATTACTTTTCTAATAACTCCGACCCGTGAAACCTACCGGCCCGACGTCCAAAGGTCTAAACCGGGGTAGGTTTGTAGCTTCATCTAGACGCCACGCAACCGCATCCGAAAAACATTCATACACAATGGCCGCCTAAGCACACATGCGCGCGGCCGAAATCGCTCCCGCCCACTATTTGGGACACCTGGGATTACCATCCTACCCCCGACCCGTAGTAGGTCAGAAATTTAAGAGGGGGCAAAGTTTGTACTTTCCCCAAATTTCAAACAAGCGCGTCCCATTTCTGTTCAAAAAAGTAAAAAACAAGCGCGTCCCAGACTGAAACATGGTTCCCCCCCACCCGTCCGATTCCCCATTCATACTCCGTGGGCGCCAAAACAACCTCTCCACCAGTCGCAAAACCCCGGCGTCCTCCGTCCGCCACCCCATCCCACCCATCAACCGCCGCCCTCCTCCATCACGCTGGAGCCGATACCCCGACGTCGTCGTCCACCGCAACCTCAACCGCAACGCCCTCCACGGCTAGTAGTTGAAGCCGAGGCCGAGCCGTCCGTACCCGAGCCAGTTCAACCACGCCGTCCTGCGCCTCACCGCTGCCGCTCCAACTTCGCCACCCTCCACCGCACCGGAGCTGTTCCTGCTACGCCGTCCTTCGCCGCCTCGGATCTGCTTCCCCTCCGCCGACATACGGCCATGGCAACACAGTCAACAATTTGGCCATGGGTTCGTCCAAGCCTGCACCCTCCAGAACATCGGTTTCCCTGGTAAAAAGAAGAAAACCAGCGCGACTTGTGGAGGTGACCACACCGGCAACCGAAAAAGGTACTCCTCTTCCCTTATTCGTGCAAATCTTACGTCTCTACTTGCACGGTATTCTTCCCATAGAAGACACTAGTTGACTGCTTCTTCTTGATACTAGATGTTCCTAGTAACTCACGATGCACAAGGTTTCTCATATACTATTTCACCTTAGCTAGAGGTCCGTCGCCCCCTTGAATTTCAATTTCTGGCCACTTGATTCCCAATTAACGGAAGCATTCCCCGGCGTAACAGGCGCTAGTACGCCTATTACGTCGGGGAAGCAGCGCCTTGGTGTTTATCTTAGGGGCGTGTGCAGCCTAGAGCTACTGGCGCCCGATCTGGAGGTCGGCCGGGATTAAAGGGATGGCCTAGGGGCGCTGCCAAGCACGGCGGTGGTGTGAGGTCGATGGGAGGGCGGGCGGCGGAGGTAGGGGTCTGGGCCGGTGGTCGCTGGCGGTTCGAGAAAGATCGTCAACAGTGACTGGCGGGAGGTAGACGAAGGCCATCTGCCCGTTCCTTATAGATCGGACGGTTCATTAAAAAAATCGACTGACCTATTTATTTTCAGTCGACTCTTATCTTACATATGACCACATGTGGTGGTGTGCTGGAGGAGTACCTGCATTTCCTGTGCTCATATATTACAAAATCATACAGAGTAGAATCTAATTTTGTTTGCCATGCAATGTTGTAGAGCTATCATATGTCTCCTGTCATTTATTTTTCAGCCACCTGCTATCTGCTACTTTTACAGTACACTAGTTCTGCACACACTTCACCCTTACTCTCACTGTTGTGTTTTTATGCAAGGGTATTTCAGACTCTGCTGCCATGAGAGAAGCCAAAAAGAAAAGAGAGAAGTCGCTCCAGTTTGGTGTGCGGGTAGGCAAGACACGTTTCAGCGCTATAATGGGTGCAGTGTCAGCAGATGGAGACGGTAAACGTAGCTCTGGAGTTGATGACCTCGCTCGCAATGAACCACCATCCCAGGTGCTTGCTTTCACGGTGTCATATGTGATTGCATGTTCCATATGGTGTCTAGCTTGTATTCGAAAGGCCGAAGTCGGTTAGATAAGGAAAGATATTTTTTTACATGAACCACCATCCCGTGAGCACCAGAAGACAAATAGCTAGTCAGGGCACTGCCCGAGGCAGTGACAAGCCCAGCAAAGATAGGCATCACCTGGAAGCCAACTAAAAAGCTGCGATGGTGGCGAAGCAGCCCGCCTCCCACCAGGCTCTCAGGTCCTAGATGATCATGCTCACCACTCCAGCCGGATGTCTAGCTTGTATTGCTTACAATTTGGTTAAATTGCATCTGCTTAGCTTACACATTATACCTTTGAATATGACATGCCTTTCTGTTTTTGGTACATACTAGTACATCTGTGTATTAACCATGTTCTTACATCAAACTAATGTTCTTGTGTATCCCTCATCAATCACTTATGACGAGGCAGGCAGGCAAGGGGACTACTCCTCATTTAAAGAATGCAGCATCAGCCTCCCGACATGATTCTCAAGAAACAGAAATGCTAGATGAAGATAGTGAACGTAGCTCTGTAGTTGATTACAGCATTTCCCCTACACTAGCATCGCAGGTGCTTGCTCTAACTTGGCAGCGTGATATGTGGTTGCATGTTGCATATGGTGTCTAGATTGTAATTCTTCCAATCTGGTTAAACTGCATGTGCTAGTCTGCTTAGCTTATACATTATACCTGTTAATGTGACATGCCTTCCTGTATTTAGTACATAGTACATCTGTCTATTAAGCATGTCCTTACATAAAACTATTGTTTTTTTGTATCCCGCATCAATCAACATGACGAGACACCTTTAGTATATGCAGTGCGATATTAGTTGCATCTTTCATATGATTTATAGCATGTGCTGCTTCTAATTTGTTGAAATTCCATTTATGATGGGACACTTTTAACTTGGCAGAGTCATATTGGTTGCATCTTTCATGTGGTCTCTAGCTTGCATTGCTTCTTATTTGCTGGAATGGTTTCTGCTTAGTTTACACAAACAGTTGTGAACATGCCATGCCGTTCTGTTTTTCGTACATATTCCATCCTGGTATCATGTGTTTGCCTTACATAAAAGTAGTGATTGTCAGTATCATGCATGAATGAGTTCTGAAGAGAGAATTTTATTGCTTTTTCTTGTCGGTTTTACTTGACAATTCAAAATCAATAAAGTGGAAGGAAGTTAGCAAGGTAGCGGATAAAGGTGCTCCTTCCGAACGGAGGGCCTCTACAGTTTCTACTCCCCCACACCCCCAAGATGATTTCCAAGACAACACATGCATAGACACTCAACAAAGCTGTGTTTATGATGAGCACATCTCCCCTAGTGCAGCATCACCGGTGCTCCCTCTAACTTGGCACTGTTATATGTGATTGCATGTTATGTGTGATGTCTAGCTTGTATTGCTTCTAATTTTGTTGAATTCCATCTGCTTACTTTACACATTATACTTGAATAAGACACGTGTTCCTGTTTCTAGAACATACAATATCTGTCTATCACACCATGTTCTTACATCAAATTACTACTGTTGTGTAACCTACAACAATCACTTATCATAAGACATGTTTGACTTTGGAGTGTGATATAGGTAACATCTCACATTCTTTTCTAGCTTGTATTACTAATTTGTTGAAATGGCACTTATGACGAGATAGTTTTAACTTGGTAGATTGATATTCGTTGCATCTTTCATATGGTGTCTAGCTTTCATTGCTTCTAATTTGTTGAAATGTCTTCTCCTTAGTTTACACATCATAAGCTGTGAATATGCAATGCTGTGAATATGCAATGGCACTAATGACGAGAGACCTCTAACATGGTAGTGTGATGTTGTTTGCATCTTGCATACGATTTATTTCTTGTACTTCTTCACATTTGTTTAAACGCCATTTATGATGAGACACTGTTAACTTGGCAGAGCGATATTTGCAGCATCTTTCATATGGTGTCTACCTTCCATTGCATTGCTTCTAATTTGGTGAAATGTCTTCTTCTTAGTTTACACATCATAGTTATGGTTATCTCTTCCATCCTGTTTTTCATACATATTACATCCTCCTATCATGTGGTTGTCTAACATCAAAGTTCAGTTCGTCTGCATCACGCATCAATTTGTTCTGAAGAACTAAATTGTTATTCGTTTTTCTTGTCGGCTTGACTTAACATGGCACAGAGAAAGAGGAAGAAACACAGAATGGCAAGGAATGAGAAGCGGATGAATCCTGCAAATTCTGCTGGTACTGATGGTGCAATAGAAGGTCAAAGTCTAGCAGAAAATTCGACAAACACGGCATCCCATGCTGCATGAGTTGCAAAAAAAGACAAACAGAAACAAATAGCTACCACCAAACAAGCAGAGACAGCCCTAGTTCTTGCAACACCTACAACAGTACTACCAGCTGCACGACGTACTCGTGCGTATACTGAGCTAGCAGCACGTTCCCAAGCTCCCTTTCCACCTGACACTACTTCCCAAGCACTCTTGACACAAGACAAGTTGGCAATATCAGATGAACCTTGTGAGCTTCAACAGCAAGAAGGTAGTTGCTGGAGTCAAGTTACAGTTGCATGCTTCTTTATATATAGTCTCACAGTTTGATGTACACTAACAGTTCCTATGTTTGTTGTTGGACTAGCACCTAGGCGCAAGAGGAAACAAACATCAGGGATAATGCTCGATGGGTTAACTAAATCTAGAGGAGGAAGAATGGAGATCCGTTTTGAGGCAGGTTTAAAAAGGCCACGTGATGCTACAGAGTCAGCCAAGTTAGTATCAAAGGCAGCGGTTGCTGTTAGGTGTCATGTACGTATCCTCCCAACATGGATTCAGTACAGGAATGACAAAGACGAAACCCAGTTCAACATCTTCCTCGACCATTTATTTGTAAGTATGGTTATGTATGGAAACTAGTAATATCGTCTTGCTCTGTCCAATACTTTCTAGGTTGCTGATAATGAGACTCCCATAATTTTCAACAAATGAGGTTCAAGTTGGATAGCCAAGATGATGCAACCAGACAAGCTTGCACCCATGTTTTCAAGTCTGCTCTGCGACAGTATCGGTATAACTTGAGGAAAACTCACTTTGAAGGCAAGGCTAACAGTGAACTTGCCCAAACATCTCCAGTGGAAAATATATCTGATGAAGACTGGAGAGGCCTCGTTAAACACTGGTCTGATCCGAAGTATCAGGTACATTATATATATGTCATCAGATCACATGTTGAAGTCCTTTTTACGCATGTGCCACACAAATCTATCTTCTTGTAGGTGAACTGTTCAAAGAACAAGGCCAACCGTACGAAAGTGAAATTCCAACAGACGACAGGATCTCATAGCTATATTGCACACTGCGAGGCTCTTGTAATTAGCTACTGTTTCACTCTTTTCGCTGTACCATATTATCAGATCTATATTGACTTGTTCCAAATGTAGAGGAAAGCCTGCAAGGACCAAAAAGAACCTGAACCAAATGCAGTGGAAATCTTCAAGGACTGTCACACCAGCAAGAAGAAGGGCATGACTACACCAGTCAAAGCCGTTGTTGTAAGTCCTTAATCCTCATGCCTTTTAACTACTACTTACTCTGACTGTGCCTTGAACTGCATGGTTTGCAGCCAATGTCTATTACTCTTTTCAATTTTATACACAATTGTCTTAGCGTATCATTGCACCTTACAAGGTTTAAAAGAGAGGAGTGATGTTCCTTTGATCTTGACCCGTAATCTAGTTCCGTGCTGGACTTGCCCACACAACGTTACAATTGCATGTTTGTCTGTTCTTAGTTGTTTTGTGATATGAATGACGTCATACTATGCTTACTGTATTATAAACTTCGTCTCTTTATCCTTAGCCCTCAATACAATGTGAAGAAATAGACAATACATTAGCGATGGTACATGGTCATATGTTTGGAACCTGGTTTTATTATGTACTTTGCAATAAAATACAACTAATATTTTACATGGGTTCACCAGAATAAGTTCTGTATATAGACCAAAGCTATTTTGTTTGGTTTTTCTGCCTCCTTAATATCTTCTGTTCTGGTACTACTAATGTAAAACCTCAACTTTTCAGCGAGCTATGGAAAAAATGGTGGAACCGCCACCTTATGAAGGTGGAGAGGCAACTATAACCGCAATGTCAGCTCTTGCTGCAGTGGGTCAGTACCTGTCCACTAACAGTGCCAAAAGCACGTTCCTGCATAATACTGGGTTGGTTGTTAAGGCAATATCGTCAAAACTGCCTCATGATCAAGATATGCAAGCTCAAAGCAATGTTGTATCTGCGCTCCAGACACAAGTCCATTCCCTAACAGAGACAATTTGTGAAACAAGGAGAAACATTGCTCAATGTCGTCAAGATATGCATGGTTTTGAAACCAGACTATCAGACATTTGCTATGTTGTTCAGGAGCCTAGGGGAAATGAAGGTGAGGGTTATGGTGTTCCATCGGACAATACAGCATGAAAACATAACAGTCAGGTCAAATGAACTGAGCTTCTGAACTTCTGGTGGTGCATTTATCTGCTAGACTGTTAAGTTTTATGCCAGCCTTCCTTTTGTTATATAGTTGTAATTTGTTTTGGTGCGATACAAAATTTATTCTTAACGTGCAGCCACCGCCTGAAGAAAACAGCAAGCCATTTTTGTATAGTGTAGGGTGTTCCCTATATTTGCACTAGTGGTCTACATGGGCCATAATCGGGCGTAATTGGTATAGGCCCAGTACAGTAGCAGGCCATTAACAGGCCGTAGGATAGCAAAGGCTTAATTCTGTCACAGGCATAACGGGTCGTTAATGGGCCAGAATATAGGACGGGCTGGAAATAGCACAGCGGGTTAACAAGCCAGAAACGGGCCGACTCTTGCCATGGGCCGAATTTGGCCCATTAGGGTAACAGGCCAGTAACGTGCCGACTCTTGCCATGGGCCGAATTTGGCCCATTAGTGGAATAGGCCAGTAACGGGACGACTCTTGCCATGGGCCAAATCTGGCCCATTAGGGGAACAGGCCAGTAAGGGGCCAGAAGTAATCGAGGGCCGAAAAGGAGCCCAAGAACGTATGGGCCGTCAATAGGCCGAAAGCTAACACGGGCTGGAAACGGCCCATGTAAATCACGGGCCATTAACGGGTATAAAGAAAATTACTATTCATTATGGGCTAGAGTCACCGTGGGCCTTTACCTGGGCCGGCCTATTATGGCACATGAAAATCTTGTGGGCCTTTACCTGGGCCGGCCCATTATGGCCCGCGAAATCTTGTGGGCCTTTAGTTGGGCCAACCAATTATGGTCCGCAAAATCTCGTGGGCCTTTAGCTGGGCCGGCCCATTATGGTCCGCATAATCTTGTGGGCCTTTAGTTGGGCTGGCCCATTTAAACTTGTTGGGCCGTGCCACGTGTCGACGTATCATAGGCGCCTTCTGTCTAGTGAGTGGATGACATCTGTCCCGACGATGAGCCGACACGTGTTTCCTCTAGCCAATGATGATTTTACACGTGGAAAATCCCCATTGGTCGGGGCTGCTAACGGGTTATCGGATCCAAAACCCGACCCGATAGCTTAACGGTGTTCCGTTACGGTGGATGCCACGTGTCGGTCACCCTTGACGAAAGCACTTCTGTGACGCGCGATTTATCGTCATGGAAGTGGACACTTCCGTGATGATAATTTTGGTAATGTCATCGAACACTTCTACGACAGCACAGGTATGACTATCTTGATTCTATCATAAATTTGTCATGGGTGTACATGCATGACAAAAAAAGCGACCTACTGTGACAAACACGTATCATCACGGAAGTGTGTTTTTTTGTAGTGTCGACGGAGCCGGCAATGTCCTATGTCTTGTTGCCGGCGGTGAGGCGCCTCGACGTGCGGGGGAAATCCTCCCCCTCGTTGCCGATAGGGTGGGGCCTCAGCTGAGCTGGCGATGTCCTCTGCCTCGTTGTTAGCGGGGCAGGGCCTCGGCGGAGTAGGGCCTCCGCCTCGGTGCCGGCGGGGCGGGGCCTCGTCGGAGCCGACGGTGTCCTCTGCCTCGTTATTGGCGCTGTGGGGCCTCGGTGAAGCAAGGCCTCATCGACGCCAATGGAGCGGGGACTCGTTGGAGCTTTCATTGGCCTCTGCCTCGTCCTCGGTCTCGCCAAACAGCGCCTCACCCGCTTCTTCGCCCTCTTTGTAGGTGGCCGCAGCCTCCGCCACCCGCATGCGGTACCGCCAGCGCTCGAGGCGGCCCTCGCAGGTGGAGCGGTACGATTCGAGCAGCACCTCCTGCTCTGCCCGCTCCGCGGCGATCTGCTCCTCCGCCTGTAGGTGCTCTTGGAGGAGATGGTGATTGTAGGCGGCGTCAGCCCGCGCCTCCCGGAACTACTCCTCACGCTTCTGCCTCACCGTGTCCATGTATTGGGCACGGGCCTCGCCGATGGTCATGGTGCAATGTGTCGGCGCCCTGGGAACGGGGGTCCCCAGGCTTGCCTGCCTGCTGCCCGCGGCGTGGCTAAGTTAGCAGGCCATACGGCCCACCTTCATCAACAAGGCATCCAAGACCCTCGCAAGGGGCCAAGCCTCGCGAGGGGGACGACACAAGACCTCCTCTGCAGCGGCCTAGTCAGGAAGGCTCACGAGGAGCGGAGATATCAAGGCGAGGCGAACCTCACGAGGCTCTCGTGACATGAGCCATGACGATCGACACCAGGCGGGCGCCAGGCGGGCGCCAGCCGCGCAGCGTCCTTGTTTCCTCTTTGGTGCTAAGGAAACCAGCGCAGGCGAGGAGTACCGAGGCATCATGCAGGGGTTGCCATTTTGGTGCAACAAGACCAAGACCAGAAGGACGGCAAGACGGAGGTCATCGTGGAGCCCAAGATGGCGTCACGACCAGAGCCTTTGGCAGGTGGAGACCACTTTTGCTAGGATAGCTTGTACTAGTTGCCCCCCTTCAAATTTGCCCGCTGTTGTTGGCTCCCTTCCCGCTCAATATTTTGGAAGAGGACCAGGGCGTCTATAAGTAGGACTAGCCACCACCATAGGCAAGGGATGACATCTTAGATCATCCCCAGCCACATAAGTTGGCCAAGCACAAGAACACCTCAACCTCAGGAGGCTATTCTTCCCCTTGTATTGTTCATCATCAGCCCAAGAGGCAATCCACCACCACCACACTAGAGTAGGGTATTACACCACAACGGTGGCCCGAACCAGTATAAATCTTGTGTCTTTCTGTGTTGCAAGTTTGTCGAGTTCGTCCGCGAGATCTTAGCGAGCTAGGGCGTAGATCGGTGGAAGGAAAAGACTTCACGCGCACCCCAGTGTTCGAACCTTAAGGGTTTGCCGGAACCCTACATCCGACATTTGACGCACCAGGTAGGGGTGCGCCGTAGCTTCCCCTTCGTTGATCTGCGCTCCGTCGCCACCGCGTTTCGCCCACATGGCAGGCGCCCAGCCGCCGACTCCGACAGTCAGCATTGACAATGGGTCCAGGGGCTCCGAGCCCTGGCCCCCGCCCTGCGGCGGGTGCAGTGGCCGCCCAAGTTCAGGCCAGAGATGCCGCCGCGCTACGACAGCGTCGCAGACCCGTCATCTTTCCTGCTGGCATATGAGGAGGCCGTCCTCGAAGCCGGGGGTGATGACAAGGTCATGGCCAACTGGCTTCCCATGGCCCTCGCCGGCGAGCCACACGCCTGGCTGCTCAACCTTCCCGGATCCATGGTGGCATCTTGGGAGGAGCTCCGCGACCTCTTCACTGCTCGCTACGCGGTGTCGGCGCACCACGCAGTTGCGGCCCTGCTGGGCGGCTCTCAAGCACCACCGTCAGACCGCCATGCCAAGACATTCCTCTGTCAGATCGGGGCCACCTCCAGGCGCCCGGGGGCTCCGCCGGGCTAGGCTGCGCTAGAGGCCAACCTTACCTTCGGCTCAGAAGACCACCCCGACTTCACCGCCGGCTCCAGAATGATCCCGATGCTCTGCACGCCCACCATCTGCAATGTGGTCGTCACCAAGACCCTCATCGACGGTGGTGTTGGCCTCAACTTGCTCTCCGTGGAAGCCTTCAGCCTTCTCCACGTGCCACTCGAGCGGCTCGGTCTCAGTAAGCCCTTCTCGAGAGTGGGTGGTGTAGCTGCCCAGTCCCTGGGACAGATCCGCCTCCCTGTCACCTTCGGCACACGCGACAACTACCGCACCGAGCTGGTGGACTTCGACATTGCTCGCATCGATCTCCCGTACAACGCCATCCTTGGGTACCCGGCTCTCGCTCAGTTCATGGCGGCGAATCACCCGGCTTACAACCTCATGAAGATGCCAGGGAGCAAGGGCGTCCTCACCATCAAGGGGGACACTAAGGAGGCCGTGACGGCACTCAGGCTCGCCTTCAAGACTGCAGAAGTAGCACAACTCGCCGACGTCAGTGCCCCCGTGGCCAGGGAGGCTGCGCCCACCAAGAAGAAGCAGTTGTTCACCCAAGACAAGGCGGAAACCAAGAAGGTATCGGTCAGCGAGGACGGGTCTCTAGGAGCCACCTTTACCATAGGAGCCGGCCTTGACCCGGAACAAGAAGAAGCCCTGGTGAGGTTCTTGCGTGCGAACAAGGAGATATTCGCTTGGGAGAACAATCAGCTGGTAGGGGTCCCGAGGGAGGTGATCCAGCATCATCTAAGGGTATGCCCCAACATCCGCCCCGTGAAGCAGCGAGCGAGATGGCAGTCCATTGAGAAGCAGGCCTTCATCGTCCAGGAGACATGCAAGCTGGAAGCGGCAGGTGCCATCCGAGAGGTCCGATACCCCGAATGGGTGGCGAACCCTGTCGTGGTGCCGAAAAAAGGCAGGAAGGAACGGATATGCGTCGACTTCACCAATCTTAACAAAGCCTGCCCTCAAGACCCGTTCCCACTCCCGTGCATCGACCAGATTGTTGACTCCACCGCCGAGTGTGACCTGCTGTGCTTCCTGGATGCGTTCTCAGGGTATCATCAAATCAAGATGGTGGTGGAAGATGTGGAGAAGACGGCCTTCCTGACACCATGTGGGGTGTACTGCTACACCTGCATGCCCTTCGGGCTGCGCAACGCGGGCGCGACCTTTCAGCGGTTGATGCACATCGCTCTGGGGCGGCAGCTCGGGAGGAACGCAGAGGCTTACGTCGATGACATAGTGGTCAAGTCTCGCGAGGCAAGGACATTGATTCAAGACTTGGAGGAGACCTTCGAGAGCCGCGCCAAGTGAACTTGAGGCTTAACCCAGAGAAGTGTGTGTTCCGTGTCCCCTCCGGCAAGCTATTGGGATTCCTCGTATCGCATAGGGGGATCGAGGCGAACCCGGAGAAGGACGAGGCTATCGAGGACATGAGCCTACCGCAGAACCTCAAAGAGATGCAGAAGCTGGCAGGGCGGGTGACCGTGTTAGGGCGTTTCATCTCCAAACTGGGAGAGCGTGCCTTACCATTCTTCAAGCTCATGAAGAGGAAGGGCCCGTTCGAGTGGAACCGGGAGGCCGACCGGGCCTTCCAAGACCGCAAGAAATACCTTACTAGCCCCCCAGTGATGGTGGCACCACGGCCCCTCGAGCCTCTGGTACTCTACCTTGCTGCCACCACGTACTCCACCAGCGCGGCATTGGTGGCAGTTCGGGAGGAGCGCCAAGCCAAGGGCGCGACCCGCCAGGCCAAGGCTAAAGTAGCACGGGGTCAGGAAGGCGCAGCAAAGGCATTAGTGGTGGAAGGCTAAGCTCAGCAGGGCAGCGTCGTAGGAGCTCCTGAGGACAGTCGGATCTCAGGGACCCTTCCACCTCAAGATATGCCCCGACCTCCGCAGGACCCGAGCCTCGACAGCGGTCCAGCCCTCGTCGAACACCCGGTGTACTTTGTCAGCACCGTACTACGGGACGCGAGAGAGCGCTACCCCATGCCCCAGAAACTCCTGCTCGCGCTCCTGGTGGCCTCACGCAAGCTGCGGCACTACTTCCAGGGCCACCCCATCAAGGTCGTCTCAGCCTACCCACTGGAAAGGATACTTAGGAGCCCTAACTCAGCTGGAAGGGTCGCAGAGTGGAACATCAAGTTGCAAGCGTTCCAGTTGGAGTTCAGCACTACCAGGGTCATCAAGGGGGCTGCACTTGCTGACTTTGTGGAAGAATGGACGGATGCCCCAACACTTGAGGAAGGAGAAGACCGGTCCACCTCCCCAGGAAGTGAGGCCCCGGACGGTTGGATCATGTATTTTGATGGCGCCTTCGCACACCAGGGCGCGGGGGCTGGAGAAGTGCTCATCTCGCCCACCCAGGACAAGCTCTACTACGCCATGCAACTCTGCTTTCAGCACGGCGAGAAGGTCTCTAACAACATCGCAGAATACAAAGGCCTCATAGCCGGCCTGAAGGCTGCAGCGGCCCTAGGGGTGAAGCGCCTCACCGTTAGAGGCGACTCACAACTCCTCGTCAACTTCTCCAACAAGGTGTATGAGCCGAAGGATGAGCGTATGGAGGCCTACCTCGCGGAGGTGCGCAAGATGGAGAAACAGTTCTCGGGCCTGGAGCTGTAGCACGTGCCCCGGGGCACCAACAAGGAAGCCGACGACATCGCCAGGAGAGCATCCAAGTGGCAACCGCAGGAGCCAGGCGTCTTTGAGGAGCGGCTCTTCAAGCCATCAGCTGCGCCACCTCTTTCAAGCACAACTCAGCCTCGGGAGGAGCTCCCCCAACCTCCGGCCGCGGGAGCCTCGAGCTGTGGACCGACCTCCGGAGCTCGGCTGCTCTTGGCGCTCGAGCCCCAGGAGGAATGCTGGACCAAGGAATTCAAGGAGTACTTAACGCACGGGACGTTGCCGGAGAAGGAAGAGGAGGTGGAGCGCGTGGCCCGGCAAGCCACGGCATACTGTATCCAAGACGGAGAGTTATATAGGCAGCGACCGAACGATGTCACACTATGCTGCATATCTCGCGACCAGGGAAGGGAGTTGCTGATTGACATACACGGTGGGGACTGCGGACACCACTCGTCGTCACGGACCCTCGTCGGCAAGGTGTTCCGCAGTGGATTCTACTGGCCTATAGTACTCAACGACGCAGCCGAGCTGGTGAAGTCTTGCAAAGCTTGCCAATTCCACGCCAAGCAAATCCATCAACCTGCTCAGGGCCTTCAAACTATCCTGCTCACATGGCCATTCGCGGTCTAGGGGCTGGATATCCTAGGCCCGTTCCCTCGGGCGCCAGGGGGCTACCGTTACCTCTACTCCACCATCGACAAGTTCACCAAGTGGGTGGAAGTAGAAGCCGTCCGTACCATCCCAACCGGCTTTGCTGTCAAGTTCATCAATAGCCTCGTGAGCCACTTTGGGGTCCCCAACCACATCATCACAGATAACAGTTCGTAGTTTACTAGCAACCTCTTCAAAACCTACCGTGCTAACCTTGGAACGCAGATCTGCTACGCTTCGGTGGCCCACCCCAGGAGCAATGGTCAGGACGAACGTGCCAACGCGGAGGTCATGAGGGGCCTCAAGACCAGGACCTTCAAGAAGAAGCTGGAAGCCTACGGCAGGGGCTGGCATGACGAGCTCCGGTCCATACTATGGTCCATCCGGACCACCGCCACCAAACCAACGGGAGAGACTCCATTCTTCCTCATCTACGGAGCTGAAGCGGTCCTCCCTCATAAGGTCAAGCATTGCTCTGCATGGGTCCTGGCATTTGATGAAACGCAGCAGGACGCCACGCGGGGGATGGACCTTGTGTTGGGGGAGGAACATCGCTGCGAAGCTGCGCTACGGGCGGCGAGGTACCAGCAAGCACTGCGGCGATACCACTGCCGCAACATCCGCTCGAGGACACTCGAGACGAGAGACCTAGTCCTGAGGCGGGTCCTCTCTAGGGAAGGGCTGCACAAGCTTTCACCAATGTGGGAGGGACCGTTCAAGGTCATCCACATCTCCAGGCCTGGCACCGTGCGCCTGGAGACACAAGACAGAGTACCAGTCCAAAACGCCTAGAACATCCAGCACCTCCGGAAGTTTTACCCATGAAGCAAGGCCTAGAGCCTGTGAAGCAAGGCCCAGAGCCTGTGAAGCAAGGCCCAGAGCCTATGAAGAAGGCTCGGTGCCTATGAAGAATCGCCGCCCGTGACACTCTCACGTAATAATGAGTTGGGGCTGTACACGCCCCGGAGTCTCAGGAGCGCCAGCCTCAGGCCCTGGGGCTCCCGCCCACGCCTAGTGGCAGCACTTAGCTCCGTGCTGGTGAGAAGACTTGAAGACTAGATTAGGTGCCGGACGCGGCTTTTCATTTGCTTTCCGTATTTGGCTTCCTTTTCCTTAATTGAAATTTGCTTTTGGCATTCCTTGCTGATTTGACCCCCTCGCCTCTCGCTGCGTTTTTCCGGCTTGGGTTAGCTCGTGTTCTCTCTCTCTCTCTCGCATGCCTCGTGAGGGGGCTGGGCAGGTGCCCTCGCGAGCATTTTCTTCCTTCTCTGCCTTCTCGTGAGCAACCCTCATTCGAACCCAAAAGCTGGCGTGCCTCTCCTAGTCCGTGCCCCTCGGATACCGCGATACAAGGCGCCAGGTCAGGGCCAGGGCGAACGACAAATCTTTTAACTCACTTCCTAACGAGCTTTTGCGGTTCTCGAGAAAATGCAGGCCACCAAGGCAAGATGGACGCGAGGAAATGAGCGCCTTGTGAGGAAGAGGGCATCCCGGATATACCAGGTTAAGTTATCTTTTCACGATGCCAAAACCGAGGAACCATAGTTCGATACACGCCCCCTGGGCCCAAACTGGTTACATTCTTGATGCAGGAAAAAGAGTAAACCAAAAGTAGCGTTGCGACAATCTACGGAGGCAGACCCCTAGCGGCACCCCGAGCCTAGCCGACTCCTTCTTCGCGCTTCACGGAGGCGCGGCGACGGGATGACCCACTGCCGCCTTCAAAACGGGCACGGCGGCTGATCGTGGCCACTGCTGCTGGAGCTGTCACCGGAGGAAGAGCCGCCGTAGCTAGACAAGACACAGCCGCCCCCAAGGGAAGGCTCGCCCTCATCCTCGTCGTGACCTTCCCCGAGACCAAGCACCTCCTCACCATCGTTCGCCTCGGGGCAGCACCCAGCGCGGCGACCATCTTCCCCAAACACCCTCACGTAGAGGGTTGACTCGTCGTCATACTTGAAGTGGAGGGCGCACCGCCGGCCCAAGCCGCGTGCGCGAGCGAACATCTGCCAACTGCGGGCCAGGGCTATGTTTCCCGCGGCGGAAGTCGCGACTGCAACCCAAGAGGCCTTGCTGCAGCAACCATCCGCCTACAGCCAGAGTCCGCCTGGACCAGAGGCCGGCAGCTCGTCGGCAAAGAAGCGCGGAAGTTGGAGCCAGTTGCCGGCCGGATTCTCCGACCAGACAACAAACTCTGGCGACAACTCCACCATGTGGAAACGCGGACGGGGGGGCACGCCGCCAAAGCACGCCTCCCCACGTCAACCGGATCGCCATGGCTGGGACGACCCCCTCCGCATGCTGTGCCGCCGCTCCGACAGTGGGCCGCGACAAGGGACATGGCGTGCTAGCGCGGACGGCCACGTCCGCGCTTGGGCGCCGGCGAGCCGGGCCCCTCGCGAGGGGCCTTCCCCTTCTCAGTGGCGGAGAACTTCCTTCGTGGCGCCATTGGTGGCACAGCGAGCAATGGAGCGAGGAAGAAGACGGGGGCAAGGCAGGAAGAGATGGGAAACGGGGGCTCTGCCCCCCTCCCCATTTATAGCAAGAGAAGGTCAACCGGCACCTCCCACAATCGCAGGTAATGATGGTTTCCCTTGCATTTCGCAGGGACTCGTCAAGTCATGCAGTTGCCGAGGCAGCATGGGGAAGTGCAGATGCCCATGTCCAATCAATCGCCACGTGTCAACCGAGGCCGCGGGCTTTTGGGGCCCGCGGTGCTCCGTACTTGGCCCTGGGCTTCGCCGCGAAGCCAAGTCCGAGCGCACCTTGGGCTCGGGGGCTACTGTCGGCGCCCTGGGAACGGGGGTCCCAAGGCTTTCCTCCCTGCGACCAGCGGTGTGGCTAAGCTAGCAGGCCGTACGACCCACCTTCGTCAACAAGGCATCCAAGACCCTCGCGAGGGGCCAAGCCTCGCAAGGGGGATGACACAAGACCTCCTCTACAGCGGCCTAGTCAGGCAGGCTCACGAGGAGCGGAGATATCAAGGCGAGGTGAACCTCACGAGGCTCTCGTGACGTGAGCCATGACGGTCGACACCAGGTGGGCGCCAGGCAAGCGCCAGCGCGCGCAGCATCCTTGTTACCTCTTTGGTGCTAAGGAAACAAGCGCAGGCGAGGAGTACCGAGGCATCAGGCAAATGTTGCCATTTTGTTGCAACAAGACCAAGACCAGAAGGACGGCAAGACGGAGGTCATCGTGGAGCCCAAGACGGCGTCACCACCAGAGCCTTTGGCAGGCGGAGACCACTTTTGCCAAGATAGCTTGTACTAGTTGTCCCCCTTCAAATTTGCCCGCCGTTGTTGGCTCCCTTCCCGCTCAATATTTGGGAACAGGACCAGGGCCTCTATAAGTAGGACTAGCCACCACCATAGGCAAGGGATGACATCTTAGATCATCCCCAGCCACACAAGTTGGCCAAGCACAAGAACACCTCAACCTCAGGAGGCTGTTCTTCCCCTTGTATTGTTCATCATCAGCCCAAGAGGCAATCCATCACCACCACACTGGAGTAGGGTATTACACCACAACGGTGGCCCGAACCAGTATAAACCTTGTGTCTTTCTGTGTTGCAAGTTCGTCGAGTTCATCTACGAGATCTTAGCGAGCTAGGGCGTAGATCGGTGGGAGGAAAAGACTTCGCGCGCACCCCAGTGTTCGAACCTTAAGGGTTTGCCGGAACCCTACATCCGACACAATGCACTGGCGAGGATGGTGCGGAGGAGGGGGTTGGTGCCGGATCATCGACTAGCATGTTCACCATTGGGACGTCGTCATACTCCGGCTGCCTGCCGGCCAAGCAGTCGGCAGCAATGGCTGCCATCTCCTTGTGGTCCATCGTTTGCCTGTCCCGAAGAGCGCTGGAGCGTGAGGAAGCCATGGTGGGCAGTAGTGGTGTGGATAGGAGAAAGGGAACAGAGGCGGATGACTGCGGCTATGGCCGACGCAGCAGTTTATATAGCAATGGTGGGCGGCAGAGGGACAGATGTGTAGCGCCGGAGTAGCCGCCTCGACAACCGACTATCATTAATGTGGGCGGCAGATGGACGGACAGACGGCACTTGTGTCGTTTGAAGGCGGAGAAATCGCCTACACCGAGAAGAAGGGTGGGCGGCGTTGACCGTTTCGGGCGGAAAGCGCGCACGGGCAAGGGAGGCAGTCTGGGTGGGCTAGGGTAGTGAGACTCGTGCTTGGCAGCGGATCGGTCCAGCAGCCGGATATGTTGGCTCTCCAGGAAGCTCGCCGAGCTGAGCGACAACAATCAGACGTTGGACATAGCTTCTGACCAGGAGCCGGCCACGGTCAAAATGGGATCATGTTCATCGGGAGGGGTCTGGCGTACCGCAAAACGGAGGAAACGGACCTCCTACGGTCGAGACGGGGTCCTGTTGATTGGGAGGGGTGTGGCGTACCGCAAAAAGAAGGAAAAAGACTTGTGTTGGAGTGCGACGGATGAAACGGGGGTCTTGTTCATCGGGAGGGGTGTGGCATACCAAAAAACGGGACTCCACGGGATACTGTTCGTCTCCATTGTCGACCTCCTCCAGCATCCACGGTCTACAGTTCATCCACCGTTGACCTCCTCCAGCCACCACCTACGACTGTTCATCCACTGGCTCCTGTTCATCCAGCCTCCACCGGCTACTGTTCAACCAGCCCTCTACAAGGGGTCTTGTTCAACCACCCCTCCATGGGCTACTGTTCATCTAGCCCTCCACTGGCTACTGTTCAACCAGCCCTGCACTGCCTGTTGTTCAACCAGCCCTCCACGGGGTCCTGTTCATCCAGCCCTCCACGGGGTCCTATTCATCCACCGGCTTGATCGATCGGGTTCCTGTTCATCCAGCGGCAATGGCCTCTACTACCATGGGGTCTTGTTCATCCACCCCCCACCGGGAACTGTTCATCCAAACCCCCCAACAATGCTCACTGTTCATCAAGAGGCAACATCGATTGGCTTCAGTTTGCAGCAGCGGCGAAGGAATCACTCGGGTTCAGTTAACAGCAAGGGATCGATCGATCGCTCGGGTTCAGTAACACGTAGCCTGCAGTGCAATTGCTCGGGTTTAGATACAGCGTAACGCCTCGCTTGGTTTCAGTTAGAGCGCAACGCCTCGCACACACACGCGTACGTACGAGAGAAACGCGCATCGCTCGGCCCCCGACCACCCACCGTAACCGGGAACTCCCCCGATATTTTCCTCGCCCTCGCGTCTACCACGGTTTTCACTGTCATGGACGGCCCAAAGAATGTCATGCAGCTCCGTCTCCGGCCCGCCCAGGACGAAAACCCCATTTTCTGTCATAATTTTTTGTCATAGAAGTAGGATCCCACCACGTCTATGATGATACCGGGTTTTGTCATAATTATCAACATAGAAGTGTCATAAGCATGATAGAAAAAATATTCATTCAGCCCAAAATGTCACGGATGTGTCTTTTTTTGTAGTGGTAGGAGCCAATATGGGCATCCAGGTTCCGCTATTGGTTATTGATAAGAGAGGTGTCTCGGTCATGTCTACATAGTTCTCGAACCCGTAGGGTCCGCACGCTTAATGTTCGTTGACAGTATAGTATTATATGAGTTATGTATGTTGGTGACCAAATATTGTTCGGAGTCCCGGATAAGATCACGGACATGACGAGGAACTCCAGAATGGTCCGGAAATAAAGATTGATATAAGGGATAATAGTGTTTGGTCTCCGGAAGGGGTTCCGAATGTTTCCCGAAATGTTTGGGTACGAGAACACTTTATTTGGGCCAAAAGGGAAAGCCCACAAGGTTTTTGGAAAGCGCAAAAGGAAGTTTTGCGGAGTCTAGGGGCCAGACACTAGGGTCCCTGGCATCTGGGTCCAGACGCCGGGAACCCTGGTGTCTGGCCCTGGAGTCCGAGAAGGACTCTTGCCTTTCGGGTGAAACCAACTTTGTGGAGGCTTTTACTCCAAGTTTCGACCCCAAGGCTCAACATATAAATAGAGGGGCAGGGCTAGCACCCAAGAGACATCAAGAAACACCAAGCCGTGTGCCGGCAACCCTGTCCCCTCTAGTTTATCCTCTATCATAGTTTTCGTACCGCTTAGGCGATGCCCTGTGGAGATTGTTCTTCACCAACACTGTCACCACACCGTCATGCTGCCGGAACTCATCTACTACTTCGCCCTTCTTGCTGGATCAAGAAAGCGAGGATGTCATCAAGTTGAACATGTGCTGAACGTGGAGGTGCCGTATGTTCGGTACTTGATCAGGACGGATCGTGAAGGTGTATGACTACATCAACCGCGTTGATAAACGCTTCCGCTTTCGGTCTACGAGGGTATGTAGACACACTCTCCCCTCTCGTTGCTATGCATCTCCTAGATAGATCTTGCGTGATCGTAGGAAAATTTTCAAAATATTGTGTTCCCCAATAGTAGTCCCTTTTCCTTGCTTCGGAGTGTCGTGTGTCGATGGCGATTCGCTCGAGGCGGTCAAAGACCGAAGATGATGTGCTTTGCCTATCCATCACAATTCTCTAGTAGAAGTGAGTAGGAAATGAGATAAATAATACCAAGATACCGTTTCCCAAAGTTGAGGATGTATCCCATGTCACTCAATGTGAAATGAAAGAATAGTGGAATTGGTACCGGACTTGTTCACTCACACCTACAAAGTAAAGCTTATCGAGTGGCTTGGTTAGTACAAGTGGCACATAATTCAAGCAAATGTTAGTCCGAGATATTGAAAATGTTGAGGAAGATTACAAAATTGTAATGTAAATCAAATAGATCTAAGCTATGGCAACACAGGAAACACACACAGAGATAGATAGATGGGATCCGCGCAACCAAGGAATGAGCACAAAATGTGTTGCCACAGAAAAAGCTCTTGTTGCACATATGCTAGAGAGACACTAGCTCGATTGCTCAAATAGGGAAGATATGCTTGTGCACCAACCTATAAGAGTAAACGTGTCGTCTTCAATCCCATGTATGCTATGTATGTAAGCTCCAAGTGTATGTACTATGCAAAATGGCTCAATGCTATTTATATTGCTTACAAGCTCTTTTGTATCTCCTCTTTTGCTTAAAAGCTTTTGCTATTTTTTTGATATTCTTGATGCTCGAGCCAAGTATGATACGAGACAAGTATGTAAGATATGCATGGGAGAGACTTATGGCACAATGATGATAACAAGATGATTGCATGCTAAAATTAGCTATGCGGCAAAAGCATATCATTAAGGTGCACAAATAGTGTGGCACGACAATTCTCAACTTGTTAGTCTTGATGGGTCAGGTACGTAATAGGCTCGGGCGATCATGCAATGGCAAGGAAATATACAATGGTGTCGTCGAAGTTACCATCCTCGCATACAGGTGATGGTGTCAAAAATGATGAAGTGGTCAATGTCGATGAAAACCTCGTGGTGATGATGAGTGACAATGAAGTCGAAGTTGAACCGTTCCTAAGTAGCCAAAACACCTTAGGAAACGGAAAAACCATGAACTCAAAATTTGATAGCCTGGCTTATTAGGGATGATAGACTACTCATATCAATAAGGAATTCCTTCTTTTCCGGGAGCCCATTCGGACAGAACTACAAAGTTAAGCATGCTCAGCTTGGAGTAGCTTCAGGATGGGTGACCGGCCGGGAAGTCGCTCCTGGGTGTCCACGAGTGAGGACAAAGTGCGCAGAAAAGACTAGTATTGATCTGTGAGGCCAGTCTAGATCTCGCCAGGAGTAACGACCACCGGCGGGTGTGTCCGAGGCGTTACAAGTTGGTATCAGAGCCTACCCTCGCGGTTACATGGATGTTTGCAGATAGGTACGCGGTCATATTGCGCATGACGTTTGTGACCCATCATGGCACACGACATGGCACATGTGCTGGACTGGAAGCACAGACGTATGTGCCAAGAGGGAACATTCTTGTGGCCCGACGAGGACGTTGGTTCCTCTGAGTGGGGGTGTATGTGATAGCTTGGCTTGTTAGGGATGATAGACTACTCATATCAATAAGGAATTCCTTCTTTTCCGGGAGCCCATTCGGACAAAACTCCAAAGTTAAGCGTGCTCAGCTTGAGTAGTTTCAGGATGGGTGACCGACCAGGAAGTTGCTCCCGGGTGCGCTCGAGTTAGGACAAAGTGCACAGAAAAGACTAGTATTGATCTGTGAGGCCAGTCTACATCCCACCAGGAGTAACGACCACCGGCGGGTGTGTCTGGGGCGGTACACAAAATCTCAAATGTGAAATGGTGGTAGCGGACCTGCGGCAATGGTGTCGGAGATGGCAATGCGGAAGTGGTGGTGGTGGTTGATAAAGAAAAAACCATCCCTATGTAACCAAAACACCTTAGGAGACTCAAGTCAGAACTCAAGCAACCACAAATGCTATATGGAGCGAAATGGGTTAGGTTGCAGAAAGCTATGGTGGTTTTGCGGATGATATGGTGGAGGGCCTAGGCAAAGATGCCAAAATGTCAAAAACTTTATGGAGTCAAATGATGTGGGAACCTATCTAGATGGATGGGGGATGCCAATGCGGAAGTGGTGGTGGTGGTTGATAAAGCAGCAACCATCCCTAAATAACTGAAACACCTTAGGAGACTCAAGTCAGAACTCAAGCAACCACAAATGCTATATGGGGCGAAATGGGTTAGGTTGCGGAAAGCTATGGTGGTTTTGCGGATGATATGGTGGAGGGCCTAGGCAAAGATGCCAAAATGCCAAAAACTTTATGGAGTCAAATGATGTGGGAACCTATCTACATGGATGGGGGATGTCAATAGCTACTCAACGAGCTAAAGAACGTCAAAAACAGACTCCGGATGCGAGAGTTATTGCTGAAATATTGAAGCGGTTGCGACTGTTGTAGGGGGGTCGTGCGCACGGGGTCCCATGTGAACCGTACACGTACCGAGGACAAGGGGTCACCTGGGACTTCGCGCGGGGGGGGGGGGGTGCGCACGGGGCTTGGGGCACAGGGATGGCGGAAATTTCACGATTTTGGGGTCGAAATTAATGAGAAATTTGGTGTATTTCATGGTGGGGATTGTGTGGGGGATGGGGGAAAGCTAGATCCACTTGCCGAACAACAAAATCATGGATCAAACAAAACAAAATCTCACAAGAACTAACAAATTGCAAAAAAAAATTGGGGCTATTTTTGTGGGGATTTTCAAAATTGGGCAAGAACAAGCAAAATTATGCTAGAAAACAAAGAAGGGAGACTCCAATTTCGTGATCAACCTTGGTCATGATACCATAATGTTGTAGGGTGGAACCATAAGTGGAGATCTTTCACGAATTAGAGAGGGAATATGTCGGAGTAATTGGACACGGATACCCCGAAGACGGTGAGACAATATTTCAAGACATCGGGGCTAGCAAAGCCCCTCAGTCCGACTGCCCGGCCGCTTCTGCTGACTCCCCATCCGACTGCTCTGCCCGGCCGGCTGCCGGCTGCTGACTGCAACGACCAGCCGGCTGCCGACTGCAGCCCGAAGCGACATCGACAAGACACCGACGAGACAATCGTACCCGAGCACTATTCACATGTCATCTCAGCCATCATGTATAGTGTCACTTGTCCCCTGGCACTATTTATGAAGTGACTCAGGGGACAAGGATGACATGCACCATGCCTTACCCATGCCCACTACCAAGGTTACATCCTAAGCTACCCTCTCCTATATAAAGGGGCATCCATCCATCCATCCAGGGGATGGACTCTCACGCACACACACACAAGCAACTAGCTAACAAGCTAGCTAGCTATCCATCCATCCATCCACATGAGCACACATGCTCACGGCCATGAGCATGGCCGGCCACTAGCATGCCTCATATAGGCATATACAAAGCCAGATGCCTATGGCACTAAGCTCAGATACAGCTCCAGGAGCACTCTGTACCAGATATACATACCAGATATACTCAGACATGCAGGAGTAGGGGTGTTATCTCTCCGGAGAGCCCCGAACCTGGGCAACTAACGTGTGCTACTCGCATACCCGCTCCCGGTCCTATCAGCAGCAGTCTTACCCTCACACTAAGCCCTTGTGGCATATGTCGCACCCAACCCCCAACATTTGGCACCCACCGTGGGTCGGTACTATGCTACCACGCTGCTGCTGGTTTCGCTATCCGGGCGGGACCACTTTCGTCATCACCGCGGCGTCGCCGTCGTCTCTCCGGTAGCGCTCGGGGGGGGGGCGACGTCAACACGCCCTCAGAGCAGCCGCGAGGGGTGGCGCGTCCTCGCCATCGGCATCTTCGTCTTCATCATCGCGGCATCGCGCCGCCTCTCCGATAGCGGTCGGGGGCTCGACATCGACATGCCCCGGAATGGCCGTGAGGGACGACGCGTCCTTGCCGTCGGCCTTGCCTTCGTCACCCCCAACGCAACGCCGGCCGTCCGTCCGCGCGCACGCCGCGCGCGGGGCCTCGCTTCGGTCGGCCGTGTTCGTCCACGTGCCGCTTGCGTCTGCTTCCCTCCACGTTGCGCCTTGCTCCGGCCGAAACACGCTTTCGCTCCTCCATATTTCGCCTATACAAGCTAGCTGGATGCTAGTCAACCGTGGTCATACTCAGCCCATACACGTCTCGGACATAGCCTGCACACTTCCTAGATAATGGCTGGATATGGACCATACATTGGGTGCTCGTCTTCTGCTCATCTTCGTTCGCACTGACCACCAAAGCAAATCAGGCGAGCTGCTCTGCCAGGCTTCGGCCCTCTCCACCTCCGTCCACACCCAGTGGACGTTGCCGGGCTCCTCGGGCTCCCTGCAGCTCTCCTCCACTCCGCCCGCTGCCGGCCATCTGCGAGCTCGCCCACGACTGCGCGTCTATGACTACTAGCGGCACCCCGTGCGTCCGCATCGCCGCGCCCAGCCTCCACGGCTCCGCGCGTCCGCACCCCGCCCTCCGTGTCGCGCTGCTCCACTCCGCTGCCGTGCGGATGCCCACGTCCGACCAGCACCGCCTCAAGCTCGTCCCAATGCTCCGCGTGTCCCCTCCACCCGGAGCCGCACCTGGTCGTCCGCGCTTGCAGCGAGCTGCCATCGACTCCGACCTCCGGCCGCGTCACCTCCCACCGTCCCCACTGGCCGCGCCTCGCACGCTACGGCGGCTAGGCTGCGCCGCGGCCTCTGCGCCACGCCCGTCTAGCTCCGGACAACCCGCGTGCTGGCTGCTCCGTGCTCGGCTCCCTCCACTCGGCCTGCTCGGTCCGGCTCCACCTCCTCCCCCGCAGTGGCGTCTCCCTCCGCTCCCCTGCACCCGAGTCCGCCCGTGTGCGGCTCCGCGTCCTCGCTCGCGGGCAGGGTCCCACCTCAGTCGGCCGCGCCCCCGTGCCGGCTTACCACGGCCGGCTGCGCCTCCTCCCCCCCCCCTCGTCTCCGGGTGGCCGCCCCGCGCAGGTCGGCTCCGTCGCCCGGCTCCGCCTCACCTCGCACTGGCCGGATCTCCTCCCGACCGTTTGGACGCGCCCAGCTGACTTCACGCCATCCGGCCACGCCCGGCTTCCCCTTCGCGCGCCCGCGGCGTACCGGCTCCCGTGCGGGTTCCCGCACCCGACCCCCGACCCGTTGTTCCGGCCGCCTGCCGGCTTCGGGCGGGCCGTCTGCTTGTTCCAGTCCGGCTCCCCCAGCACCTGCCGGCTCGCCGCCTGCACCCACAAGGCCGGGTCCAGCTCCTTCTACGTCGCGCTGGATCCGGCTGCCCCTGTGCGCCCGTGGCTCCGCCCGGCCGCCTCGCTTCGCCCGAGGCCGCCTTCGACCGCGCCGCACCGACTCCGCCCGCTAGTGCGTCCGCGGGCCAGCGTCCGCCCTGCCCGCGTGGCTGCGCGCCCCGGCCGCCCCGCCTCGCCTCAAACCCCGTGCGAGCTGGCTCCGACCATGCCGCGCCGACTGCGGCCCTGTCCCGGCTTCCCACGCCGACTGCCGGGTCGCGGTGCTTCGGCCGCCCGCCCCGTGCCGCCTGGGCCGACTCGCTGCTCCGGCTGACATCCACGCGTGCTGCCGGCTCACCGCTCCAGCCGGCGTCCGCGTGCCTGTCACCTCCCGCCTCCTGCCTCGCGCCGACTGGCGCCCTTGCAGGGCCGCCTGCCCAATGGCCGGCTGGAAGAAAAAGGACGACCGGGTAGAAAAAAGTTGGAGCCCGACTGTTAGAAAAGTCAATGGTCGAGTGCCAAGTAGGCTCCCCATCAAAAAAAAGAAAGAAGGGTCCGACTCCCCGCGTGTAGTCGGACAGAAAGAGAGAAGAGAAAAGAAAGGGCCGGCTGCCCGTGATCCAGCTAAAAAAGCCAAGGGCCGACTGCCCATAGCCGGCTGGCGAAAAAAAAGTGTGCGTTCGACAGCCAGATGTGCCTCCGACCGCTGGCTGCCTGGCCGGCTGCAAAGCGCCCGACTGCTGTGTCGGGGTCCGCCTGCCCAGCCGGCTAAAGAAGAAAAAGAAGAAGACAAAGTAGTTGCCGGGAGATCCGGCCCGATTGCTCAGCAGTCGGCCCGAATCTCGGGGGCTACACCCAGTGGGTGCGCTGACGCGCCCCCGTGAATAAGAAGACAAAATAGTTGCCGGGAGATCCGGCCCGACTACTCAGCAGTCGGCCCGAATCTCGGGGGCTACACCCAGTGGGTGCGCTGGTGCGCCCCACGGAAGAAAACAAGAGACAAGAGAAGAGTTTTGTCCGGCTGCCAGCAGCCGGCAGAGAAAAAAAAGAGAGAATAAAAAGGTGTTGCAGGCGCCTCGCCGCCTGGCCAGTCGAGCCTGACCGGCCGGGACCCCTTCGAGCACCCGGAGGCTCAACCTCCGCCTCGGCTACACGAAAACCAATATGAGCTCTTCACCCGCATATTTTTGCACTACGAAAGCACGGATAACCCCGAGCGATGCTCGGGGAACTATCTCCACATTTCATTACAGTTGCATCACCGTTTGCCCTGGTGCCAGCCAGAGTTGACCCAGGGGCTGGCCGCTTGGCCTGAGACGTTTGTTCCCGCAGACGGCTTAGTAGCATGTGCAGTACCAAAGGCCCACTCTTAGCCACAGACCGCAGAGCGGCTGTCCGTCTAGCAAGAGTGAACGCTGGAGGCCACCCACGCGAAACAACGTCCAGGAAGAAAAACGGTTTGGGCGACCTGGCCGTTTTCCTTTACAAGTATCTACTCGGTTGAATCTGCTCCCAAACTCTGAGTACTGTACACTCCGCTTCATGGCCCACTCTCAGCCATAGACCGCAGAGCGGCTGTCTGGCGAGCGAGAGCACGAGCCAAAAAGCGGAGGGAACATGAAAAAGATTAAGGGGCTCGGACGAAACCGAGTCGGCACCCTCCGCATAAAACTTGCAATGCTAAAAGAAAACATTTGATATATCTGCATGGACTAACTTTGTCTTTTTTCATTATCATTTCCATGAACACTCGCCTAAAAAACCTCCGCCAAACTTTGCCAAGTTGCCCGGAGGCTTGGGGGCTACTGTCGGAGTAATTGGACATGGATACACCGAAGACGGTGAGACGATATTTCAAGACATCGGGGCTAGCAAAGCCCCTCAGTCCGACTGCCCGGCCGCTTCTGCCAACTCCCCATCCGACTGCTCTGCCCAGCCGATTGCCGGCTGCTGACTGCAACGACCAGCCGGCTACCGACTGCAGCCCGAAGCGACATCGACAAGACACCGACGAGATAATCGTACCCGAGCACTATTCACATGTCATCTCAGCCATCATGTATAGTGTCACTTGTCCCCTGGCACTATTTATGAAGTGACCCAGGGACAAGGATGACATGCACCATGCCTTACCCATGCCCACTACCAAGCTTACATCCTAAGCTACCCTCTCCTATATAAAGGGGCATCCATCCATCCATCCAGGGGATGGACTCTCACGCACACACACAAGCAACTAGCTAGCAAGCTAGCTAGCTATCCATCCATCCATCCACATGAGCACATATGCTCACGGCCATGAGCATGGTCGGCCACTAGCATGCCTCATATAGGCATATACAAAGCCAGATGCCTATGGCACTGAGCTCAGATACAGCTCCAGGAGCACTCTGTACCAGATATACTCAGACATGCAGGAGTAGGGGTGTTATCTCTCCGGAGAGCCCCGAACCTGGGTAAACTAACGCATGCTACTCGCATACCCGCTCCCGGTCCTATCAGCAGTAGTCTTACCCTCACACTAAGCCTTTGTGGCATATGTCGCACCCAACCCCCGACAGAATCCCATGAAGAATACAAAGAAATTACAAGAGGAACACTCAAGAACAAGCCCAAATCACACATCCACTAGACTCACGTCCACACAAGATCCACAAAGGTACAAGAACAACAAAAAAAGATACAAGAAAGAGTTCTTGCCAAATCCTATGAAGGTGATGAGGTCCTGATGATCCTAAGATGGGGATCCTTCCCTAGATGGGGGTCTTGATCTCCCTGGGTGAGGTATCTCTCTCTCTCTCAAGAGGAGGTACAAAGAGAAAAGCTCAACTAGATCATGTCATATCCTTTGCTAAGTCTAAATGGAGGAGATGGAGGAGTATATATAGCCCTAGGGGATGAAGGGGTAAGAAGGGGTGTAATGGGCATTACATGGGCAAAGCCTGCAGCTGCACACAAGCAGCCCCATGTGAACGGTGTAAGTGAAGCCCGTGGGCATGGGGTAACCTGGTGGCCAGTGACTTAGCCCATGCGCACGGGCTTGTACCGTGGGAATGGGGTCCCCGTGGCATGGGGTATCCAGGTGGCCAGTGACTTAGCCCGTGTGCACAGGCTTGTGCCATCGGCACGGGGGTCCCGTGTGCACGGGGTCCAAGGCCCGTGCGCATGGGGGTGCACGTCTTCACTTACAGAAGGCTTCTGGGTGGCCCGTGGGCACGAGGTCAGGGAGACCCGTGCGCATGGGGTCGCCTGGGAGATGCAACCTTCTTCTTGGTGGCTGCCTCCTTCATTGTGGCCTTGGGGTTCTTCCGTGTGTGCTCCTCGCTGAAGGTGTACATGTACTCTTGAGCATGGACTCCTCCTTGAAGAATGTAGCCCCGCTCACACCTATGTATGCACACGAGAGAGGGGTCAAGTAGTATACCATCCTCGAAGGATACAAATGGACACGTGTAAAGGAGACGATTCACCTTTATGTATGTGAAGTAGATGTGGCATGTGTCACTTGCCAAACGGACTCTTGACATGGTGATGTCCATAGGATGCTCCGCATCACTAAGCCTCGGGGCGGTCAGGACACTTTTCTGTCGGAACAAGAGGAACATTTTTCTTCACAATTATCTTTTGTTGCTTCTTCCTTTGCTGAGTAACTTGACCAATGTGGCCTTTGCCCAGATCATTGTAGCTAGTAACCTTGTCTTGATGCTCATCATAGATCTCGCGAACAATTTCATCTAGATCCGTGTGAAAACGCAACCTTCTACTTCAGAGAAGAGTCATGGCACGGTTGATGTCCCTGTAGGAATCTTTGAGTGCTTTAATGACAAAATTTCAAGAGGCAGTTTTCATTCGACCATCAAGGTCATTAAGTTCGGCAGTGAGAGTGTTGATTTCAACTGAATGTTCTCTCATTCTTGAATAATGGAAATGGCCTGTGTAATAACTTCCGGAGGAATAGGCAGAGTGGCCACTACACCATCAAATGGATTATCAACAAACTTATCAAGTTGTTCCATGATGAACACATGATTATAGTAGCAAGGAGCATCAAACTGGACAACTGCAGCAGTTGGCACGGGAACTTGCTCGGAAGGAGGTTTAGAAGCCAACGGCTGAATTACTGTAGGAGAAAATTTAGCAGCCTTCTCCTTCGGAGCAGTAGCTTGAGGAGCATTACAATCGGTAGTAGGCTCCTTGATCTTCTTCAAGTCAGGCTTGGGAATCCGTTCGCCTGGCTTTGCAGTACTCACAGGAGCATCAACCACCAAATCCTTCAGATTGATAGCATATGGATGAGGAGTTGTATTCACATGCCCTTTCATCGTGACAGTGGTAGTTGGAGTTTTGCTAGTAGAGATCTTATTCGGTGGTGCTATTGGAACCATACAGACTCGAAGATCAGGCAACACCGTTGAAGTAGTGATATTTACTTGCTCACTGGAAGCAACATCAACCTCTTCCCTTGTGGGCAGAGGACCATCATCATCCAGAACCACTTGTGGCAACATCATCATCTAGCTCAGCAGTTCTCTTCTTTGGTGCACTCTTTCGCTTTGGTGCAGCAACATTGGGATCATGCTTGCATTTAGAGTGACCTTCAGATTTACCTTCGGCCCTTTTCTTCTCTACATCATCCTTGAGAAGGCGACGATTTTCCTCTTCACGAGCCATTTTCTTTTCAGCCCTCTTAGCTCACTTGATGGCATTGCGCTGACACTTAGCAAGCTCATCGGGATAAGATTCGGGTGTACGAAGGGAAGACTCATGAGCATTTGTTGGAGGTAGCGGTCTCTCCTAGGGATCACTTGGTTTTATGAGAGAAATTTCCTGGCAGTCACCCCATGGTGGATGAAATGCAAAGTTCTGAGCAAACCAAGGATGAAAAAAAATCATAATTGAACCACTTGCGCACTCAGTGACGTTGAATCCATTGCAAACGCTTATCTCTCTACTGCTTTGATTCTCCTGGAACAGTATTATAATGATCATGGGACATATATTCAGCTATATTTGTAATTGCTTGTGCGCCACCCTTCTTCTTATTTGGAGAATTCTCTTCTTGCTCATCAACATTTTGCTCGGATCTCTTATGCTTGCTTGTTGATGGGCCTACTGTTGGGCCCTTAGCATTCGGAGTTTCTGTTTCATCATCTGTGACCAAAAACAGCATCATCTTCGTCAGTCGTGCTCACTGGTCAAGCGGAATCCTCAACTGGCTGCATATACCTGTGAATAAGGATAGATGCCAGGGAAAATAGGGAGAGGGTTATGAATGCTCACAACGAGGTTTTTGAGAAAGAAAATGTTTTGAAGAAGAATTAGATGCAGACTTTGAGAAATGTTTTGGATGAAGAAATGTGTAGAGTGAACTAGTAGGTTCGAGGAATATACTAGTTAGCATGCTAAGCAATCCATCCGTATGAGACATAACACAAACCCTAGATCTGAAATATTTCAGATGCGAGGGACTTCTACAAACAACATCCGCACAAGTTACCTATCAGTAAAGATATGAGAAATGCGGTAAATACAGATAATTTCTACAGTGGACGTACTCGAGCAGGATGAATGGAAGAGTGAGATCGGACTACACATACCCTAACTTGGTGATGTGCAGCAACTATGACGGCACGGGGAGGAAGATGATCTGTGGCGGCGAGGAATGACTCCAGCCACCTCTTTCCGGCAGCAAAGCGGTGAAGGTGATCGACGGTGTCAAGCTCAAGGTGGAGCAGTGCGGTAGGGTTTTGGAAGGTGATGGTGGTGAAGAGACAAAGTGAATTTGGGGAAAGATGGGGATGCAGTATATATATGCGAGGAGGAATAACTGCATCGGGTGAATCTAATAAGACAACCACAGTCAGTAGACTATTGCAATTCAACGGACCAGATAAACTGGCAGTTGATGAAGAGCAGGTGGCAACCATTATCAAAGATCGTGGTCCAGACTTGGGCGGGAAATCCCAAATTTCGGACGGCTTTCGCCAAAATGAATTAAGTTCGGAATGAACCTTTAACGTGGTCAAGGATACCAGATAAAGTATCGTTACCAGATGAAATTTGAGCATTCATAACGGAACATCATAGACTAGAAGAAATAGATTAGAGGGAAAACAGGGTCCTTGGCATTTCACTCAGACAAAGAAACACAAACACCCGAGAGAAAAAGCTATGAGTGAAATACATTCGGACTTAACACAAAATCCTACAAATGAAAAGCGACTCAACAAAGGGAAATTGTGGTGGCGTGACCCACCGTATAAGAACTGTATGACCCCGAGCATCGCACAATTATCGTGGCACCCAGTTAGTCTAGTTCTTCGTTAATGTATTCACTCCCAGAAAGAAAATTTCACTTTGTCGAAATTTTCGTGCACCCATTCCTTCTAAGATGTGGAAGTGATGGTACAGGTGCCGAGTCCAGCTTACTGCACGTTTGCAAAATCTAGGATATTTAGCTCACACCGTAACACGTAGAATCATTTCTCATCGAGAGGCTTGGTGAAGATATCAGTGAGATTGTCTTCAGTATTGACGTGACTGATAACAATATCCTCTCGAGCTACATGACCGCGAATAAAATGATGTCTGATCGCAATAAGCTTGGTGCGAGAATGTTGCACATGATTGTGTGCAATTTTGATCGTAGTCTCATTGTTTAGAATAAAGGAATCTTCTTGACCTTGATGCCATAATCCTTCAGGGTCTGCTTCATCCATAATAAATGTGTGCAACACGCGCCAGCAGCAATATATCTGGCCTCAACCGTAGAGAGAGAAACACAATTATGGTTCCTTGATGACCAACATACCAAATATCTACCGAGGAAATGACATGTCCCCGAAGTAGATTTCCTTTCAACCCAGTTATCTGCCCAATATAAGTTTGAATATCCAATGAGATCAAACTATGCTCCCTTAGGATACCATAAACCTAGGGTGGGGGTGTGAGCCAAATATCTCAGAATGCGCTTGACCGCTTGGTGATGTGATTCTTTTGGTGCAGCTTGAAAACGAGCAAAAATACAAGCACTCAACATAATATCAAGTCTGGATGCACATGGGTAGAGTAAAGAACCAATCATCGAACGATAAGTTTTATGATCATAATCTTTACCGTACACATCTGCGTCCAGCTGACCATTTATGGGCATTGGAGTTTTGTAGCCCTTCAGTTTGCAATCTTGCATTTTGAACTTCTTCAGATAGTCTCTCAGGTATTTCTCATGAGATATGAAAATTCCATTATCTTGTTGACGTATTTGCAATCTGATAAAGAACTTAAGTCCACCCATCATAGACATTTGATACTTCTCAGACATCATTCACCCGAATTCCATGCTGCAAGCATTGTTAGTACAACCGAAAAAATATCATCCACATAAATTTGACACACCAATAGATCACCATCAATAGCACGTGTGAAAGGAGTGGAATCAGTAGATCCTGGCTTGAAACCTTTGTCGAGAAAAAACCTCTTCAAGGTGTCATACCAAGCTCGAGGGGCTTGCTTTAGCCCATATAAAGCCTTTTTCAACCAAAAAACTTTGTGAGGAAACTGAGGGTTTTCAAAGCCAGGTGGCTGCCTAACATATACTTCCACATCAATTTCGCCATTAAGGAAATCACTTTTAACATCAATTTTATAAAGCAGGATATCATTGTAGTTTGCATAAGTGAGAAGAATACAAATTGCCTCAAGGCGAGCAACAAGAGCATATGTTTCACTGAAATCAATACCTTTTACCTGTGTATACCCTTGAGCGACAAGATGTGCTTTTTTCTCACAACAATGTCATTTTCATCTTGCTTATTCCGGAATATCCGTTTGGTGTCGATCATATTGTGCTTCTTAGGATTCTGTTTGTCAACCAATTCCCATACATCATATAATTCGAATTGCACCAATGCCGGCGTTCTGGGAACGGGGGTCCCCAGACTTGCCTGCCTGCAGCCTGCGGCGTGGCTCAAAGGGGGGCCCAAGACAGCCCATCTTCACCAACACAAACTCAAGACCCTCGTGAGGGGCCAAGCCTCGCGGGGCAGACGACACGGAGCTTCCTCAGGCACGGCCTCGTCAGGCTGGCTCAAGAGGAGACGGAGAGATCAAGGCAGGGTACCTCGCGAGGTGCCCATGACGCAAGCCATGACGACTCAGGGCGCCAGGCGGGTGCCAGCCCGCGCAGCGTCCTCCTTTCCTCTTTGGTGCAAAGGGGGCAAGCACAGCCGCGGAGTACCGAGGAATTAGGCAAAGGTTGCCATTTCGGTGCAACGAGACCAAGACCAGGAGGACTACGAGACGGAGGTCACCGTGGAGCCCAAGACGGCGTCATCACCAGAGCTTTGCGCAGGCGAAGACTACTTTTGTCAGGATAGTTGATACTTGTTGTCCCCCTTCAAATTAGCCCGCCATTGTTGGCTCCCTTCCCGCTCAATATTTGGGGAGAGGACTAGGGCCTCTATAAATAGGACCAGCCACCCACAGAGCAAGGGGGTTGGGTGGTAGGAAGAAAGAGGCTCGTTAGAGAGGCTAGAAGCACAGAGAGAGAGAGAGAGAGAGAGAGAGAGAAAGGTGGTTGAACTCCCCCCATCAGTTCATCGCCCCAGCCAAGAACAGACCCTCGCGAGGTTGTTCTTCCTTGTATTGTTCGTCATCATCAGCCCAAGAGGCAATCCACACACCACACACTGGAGTAGGGTATTACACCACAACGGTGGCCCGAACCAGTATAAACCATGTGTCCCTTGCGTTGTTCTTTTCATACTTTGATCCTAGCGTGGCGGAGGGGTGCAGGTAGGTAGGAGGCGAAATCTCCACGCGCACCCCAGTGTTCGAACCTCAAGGGTCTGCCGGAACCCGAAATCCGACATTTGGCGCGCCAGGTAGGGGTGCGCCGGAATTCGTCTTCCACCGCCCCGCTCTCCTCCGACCATCACGCTCATGTCTGACGCACGTCGGGCCCGCGCGGAGCGCCGGGCCGCCCTCGCTTCCCGCGTCGCCCAGACAGCCCCTGTCGGCGGGCGTCCTCGCCGTTCCCCGTCACCTGCCGTCAACGCCGCCACCGGCCCGGCAGGGGACGAGCAGCAAGCATCGTCTCAGCATCCATCCGTGCGCCAAGACGGCCGCACCGCAACTCCCTCGCTCGCCCCAGCTGGATCTTTGTCCCGCGCGCTCCGCGCGCCCATGGAGGCTCGGGCTGCACTCATCGCGGCGAACGAGCTCCTGTGCTACCGTCCTGTCGACGACGTCTACGAAGAATGGCTCGGCCGCGTCGCCGAGCTCATCCGCGCTGCAGGGGGTTCTTTCGTGCCGTCCGTTCCGCTGCACCGCACCCCGCCCCGCGCGGGCGAAGAGGCTCCGGCGGTGCCCCGGCCGCCTCCTCCTCAAGAAGACGCCATGGCTCCAAGGTGCGTGGCCCCTGGCGGAACCCGCTCCGTCAGGTGCCAGCGCGGCAAGAACAGAGCTGCCAAGAAGTCCCTCGCCCACCAGAAGCTGCTCGGGCGCTCCCTGCTCCAGCACGTCGCGACCATCCTCCTGCTCCGGCACGTGGGGACGTGCAAGACCAGGCTCTCCATCACCCAAGGCCTCCCGTGGCCACAGCAGGCTGCCGCGCCTACACCACTGAGCTGCGCAGCGTCGCGTGGCCAGGCAAGTTCAAGCCGGACCCGCCTCCTCGCTACAATGGCACGGCCGACCCTGCGGAGTTCCTCCGGCTCTACGAGCTGGGCATCGAAGCTGCCAACGGAGATGAGAAGGTCATGGCAAACTGGTTTCCCATGACGCTCAAGGACGGGGCCGCACCTGGCTCCTGAACCTGGCTCCAGGCACAATCTCCTCCTGGGAAGAGATGCGCACCCGCTTCATCGCCAACTTCCAAGGTACTCGCGACCGGCCACCCGCCGTGAGCGACATGCGCCACATCAAGCAACAACCCGGGGAGACCCTGCAGAAGTACATCCAGCGCTTCAACAACGCACGCCTCAAGATTCCCAAGGTGACTGAAGAGGCCATCATCTCAGCCTTCTCCGACGGCGTGCGCGACGTCAAGATTTAGGAGGAGCTGGTGATGCATGAAGACCTGTGCACTTCTTTGGAGCTGTTCAATTTGGCGAACAAGTGCGCCAGGGCTGAGGAAGGGCGTCTCTCCCTCCTTGAGCTGCCTGCCGCAGACCCAGAAGAGAAGAAGCTCAAGGCCAAGGAAGTGAAGCGCAAGGGGGCTGCCGTGCTCACGGCAGAACCAGACACCGAGCGGGGCAGAGATCAGCCCGAACCTCCCAAGGGCAGCCGGTACTATGTGTACCACAACCTCCACACCCACAACACCAGCGAATGCCAAGAACTCCGAGCCGTGCGTAAAGGAAGGATCGGCCGTCGCCCCGACCGTGGTGACCGGGGATACGGCCGAGGAGGAGGAAGGAACCCAGGGCACTGGGAAGACCGTGGCCCGCACCAGGGGTGGCGCGACCAACCTCGTGAGGACCGCTGGCATGACCCACCTCGCGAGGGAGGCTGGAGGGATCAGCCTCGCGAGGATCGCCCGCAAGGCAACGCAGGCCTCCCACTGCTGCCGCCGCAGCCAAGGAGAAACGAGGACCGCCACCAGGACGAGGAGGCTGGGGGCTTCCAGGAGCCGCGCGCGATCGCCTGCATCTTGGGCGGAGCTCAGGCCCCAGCCTCTCAGCGCATCTTCAAGCAGTTCGCCCGCGAAGTGAATGCAGCCCTCCCCAGGCTCGAAGCCACGCGCCCTCTCAGGTGGTCGGCGTGCGCCATCACATTCAGCTCAGCAGATCAACTCAAGTGTGCGGCTACAGCCGGAGTCCTCCCGATGCTTTGTTCCCCAATCATCAGCAACGTGGTGGTCACCAAGACCCTCATCGATGGCGGGGCAGGGCTCAATGTCCTATCCGTAGAGACATTCAACAACCTCCAAGTGCCCTACAGCCAGCTTCAGCCAACCAAGCCCTTCTCCGGTATCACCGACGGCTCCACGGTCCCGATTGGGCAGGTCCGCCTCCCTGTCACCTTCGGGGCATGCGACAACTACCGCACTGAGCTCACCGACTTCGATGTCGCTCACATCCGCCTGCCGTACAACGTCATCCTTGGGTACCCAGCGCTGGCCAAGTTCATGGCCGTGACTCACCACGGCTACAACGTCCTCAAGATGCAAGGAAGCAGCGGAGTCATCACGGTGCCCTGTGAAGAGAAGGACACGGTGTGTTCCCTGGAGCGAGCCTTTCAGGCCGCATCACTGGAAGACCCGGATCGCGGAAGCAGGAGGCTTCCCGAGGCCGCCCCCAAGAAGAAGAAGACATCGTCCGGCCTGGCCCCTCAGGAGGCAGGCCCCTCTGGGCCCGTGCCTGCCCAGGGGGAACCTCCTTCCATCGCATAGGAAAGCGCGCCCGGCGCCCTCCTCAGGCAGGGCTCGGAGGCTCTCCCCTGGAGGGCCACCGACCTAGTCAGGGTCACGAGGGAGGCGCTGGGGCACCACATGGAGGCGTGTTTCGAAGCACGTTTCCATCAAGAAGGAGCAAGGCAAGGAGATCCAGACCCAGAGGAGTTCGTCAGCAAGGCCATTCAGGAGCTACAGGAGTCCAGAGTCATGAGAGGTGCCCGCCGCCTACCAGCAGTGGCTCCCCATCCAGGCGAGGATGGCGAGCTGCACGTCTGCGTTGATGTACCAGGGGTCAACCAAGTCGCCTCCCTGGAGCGCCTCTGGCCCTCGTGAGTGGGGCGCTGCGGAGGTCCACCCCACAGCTACGTTCGCATGCCTTACGGCTTGCCGAGCGCGGCTGACGCGTACCAGCGCCTCATGAGGGGCATCACAGAGGCACAAGGGCCAGGTGCCCCGCAGCCCTGGCAGAGATGAAGATGGCCCGTGAGGAACCGCCAGCGCCCCCGGAGCCTCCCGAGGCCCCTGGGCCTGGGGGCTCATGAGGATCGGCTTCCGCAGCCCACCGAGCCGGCTACACCAACACCCCTTCGTCTTCAGCGTCATCAGGTGACATCTTTCAAGTTTCACTTCCAGCTAGGAGCGCCCCCAGGGATGCATTATTCCCAGGCCGCATGGGTCCGTCCCTGCGGCGTGTACCCCTTTACATTCCATGTTGTCAGCTTACCTTGTTGGGGGCGCCCCTCGGGCAGCATGACCCCCAAGTTGCTCGGGCCTGACCCAGTGATCTCCGCATTCCCAGCATCTATTTGAACGAATCCACTCCTTCGTGTCTAATGTGCTTTACCTAGTTGCCTGCTCAGCTGACGCCAACTAACGGAGCTGCTCCCAAACGGCACGACGCTTGCGCATGGGTCCGTCCCTGCAACGCCGACAAACCTAGATGGCTGAGCTCTGGCCACGGCAGCCCCGCATAGCGTCACCTCGTCAAGCCTTCAATGCCTCACTACCCTTCGGAAGCAACCAACGGCTGACCGTCAATTGTTATGGCAACTCCTTGCTCCTTCTATGATGGACCTACAGGACCTCCTGAAGGAGCTGCATCAGGCGAGGCTCTTGCTGTGTCTCCTTCGCTCTCGTCCGCGCGAACCGCTTGCACGTTATAGGGGGGTGCCTGAGCATCGCGACTCAGGGCTCCTATTGGCTCTCCAGCCCTCACCCTCTGGCCTTGACCATGGCATCGCGACCTGGCATACCAGCGATGGCTGAGACTCGCTCGAGGGCCGGGACCCGAGGACATAGAGTAGAAATGGGAGCAAAGGCGAGAGGGGAGAGACACACGAGGACCTCGCCGAGCAACCTCGCGCCTGCCGATGCACGGACCCGGCCACACACCAGAGAGCGGCCCCTGATCCTCGAGATAAGTTATCGCCCGGGAGCGCCAGATACTGTGGCACCATCCCTGCACCTAATGCTATCCCATGTTAGCGACGTCGCTCCCCTTTCTCACCGAACGACGGCTGCTTGGGCGCCAAAGGGGACCTCCTGAGCATCACGACTCAGGGGCTCTTACCGGACTCCGGGTCGCTCACCTCCTGGCCTTGACCACGACATCGTGACCTGGCATACCAGCAACGACTGAAGCCGCCTTGGGACTGGGACCTGTCGGCGCAGAGCATCAAGCCCTCGTGAGGTTCGAAAGGGAGGACTGAGCTAAGACGGGATGAGCAACTCGCGCAGATCTACGACAAGGGTTATATTAACAAAACAGGGTCACCAGCACCTTACAAGCCCCCACGGGGCACGTTTTTGGTTCCTCGCAGGGAACAGATCATAAAGAGATGCAAACTATGCGCATCGCTACAAAAGACGCCATCATCAACAGTGGGCCGTCAAGCACCGACGCCAACCCCATCCAGATCAGAGTCGGCGGCGGCCTGACGAGCCTGCCCTGCTCCGGGAGCGGCGCCGGCTCGGGGGCTCGTAGCTGTCGTCGCTCGTCTCCGGAGTCGCAAAGGGCTCGCCGGAGTCGCTGGAGCCTCCGACGTCTCCACCGCCTGAGGAGCCGCCAAGGGAGCGATTGGCGAGCCCGGTCCTCGTCACAGCAGGGCCCTGGCCGCCTTCACCGGGGCAGCACTCCACCCGGCGCCCGTCCGCGTCGAAGACCTTGAGGAGCATCACCGAAGCACCGTCGTAGTCCAAGTGGATCGTGAAGACGCCCCTTGTCCTGCAAACCCGGGCAATCTCTCTCTAGCCCCAGGTCATGTAGACCTCGCCCGGGGCGACGACCGCGACCTCTGCCTCGGTCGCGAGGGTGCTGCAGCCGGCGTGCTGCAGTCAGAGCTCCAGGGGCTCCCCCTGCGGGATGACGGAGGCGAAGAAGGAAGACGGATCCAAGACTGAAGAGGAATGGCGACGTGGAGCACGAACTCTGGGGAGGAGCCCTCAGTGTGGACCCCAGGGGGGACGACCCACACCTTCGTGACCCGTCGGCGCCGGCGGCGGCGCCGCCCGTGGCAGTCAGCATCAGCTCCTTCGGGGCCCTCGACGTGGGTGTACAATGGAAGCGGGAACCCCGGCGGCGCCCGCTCGCCCCAAGGCCTCGACACCACCTGAAGGGCCCCCTCGTCCGGGCCATGGTGGACGTGTTGTTTCTTCGGCGGAAGTGGGTCTGGTCCCTCTCGGGGAGCCTTTCCCTTCTCTGTCGACGAGAACCGGTGGATCGGAGCCATCGCAGCAAGACGGAGCAAGGATCGGGAAGAAGGAGAAGCAAGGAGGGATGGACTGGAAGGGCGCACGACGTTCTGTACTTATAGCCGGCGGAGGCCAACCGCCGACCTCCACGATCGCAGGTAATCATGACCGGTTTTGCATGCAGGGACTTGTCCAATCCGTGCAGTTGCCGAGGCGTCATGGGGAAGTGGAGGCGCCCACGTCCAGTCAACCGCCACGTGGCGCCCAAGGCCGCAGGCTGTTAGGGCCCGCGGCGCTTCGCTCTTGCCCTTCCGCCTCCCTGCACGGCCAAGTCCGGGCGCGCCTTGGGCCCGGGGGCTACTGTCGGCGTTCTGGGAACGGGGGTCCCCAGACTTGCCTGCCTGCGGCCTGTGGCGTGGCTCAAAGGGGGGCCCGGCACGGCCCATCTTCAACAACACAAACTCAAGACCCTCGCGAGGGGCCAAGCCTCGCGGGGCGGACGACATGGAGCTTCCTCAGGCACGGCCTCGTCAGGCTGGCTCAAGAGGAGGCGGAGAGATCAAGGCGGGGTACCTCGCGAGGTGCCCGTGACACAAGCCATGACGACTCAGGGCGCCAGGCGGGTGCCAGCCCGCGCAGCGTCCTCCTTTCCTCTTTGGTGCAAAGGGGGCAAGCGCAGCCGCGGAGTACCGAGGCATCAGGCAAAGGTTGCCATTTCGGTGCAACGAGACCAAGACCAGGAGGACTACGAGACGGAGGTCACCATGGAGCCCAAGACGGCGTCATCACCAGAGCTTTGTGCAGGCGAAGACTACTTTTGTCGGGATAGTTGATACTTGCTGTCCCCTTCAAATTAGCCTGCCATTGTTGGCTCCCTTCCCGCTCAATATTTGGGGAGAGGACCAGGGCCTCTATAAATAGGACCAGCCACCCACAGAGCAAGGGGGTTTGGTGGTAGGAAGAAAGAGGCTCGTTAGAGAGGCTAGAAGCACACACAGAGAGAGAGAGAGAGAAAGGTGGCTGAACTCCCCCCATAAGTTCATCGCCCCAGCCAAGAACAGACCCTCGCGAGGCTGTTCTTCCTTGTATTGTTCATCATCATCAGCTCAAGAGGCAATCCACACACCACACACTGGAGTAGGGTATTAAACCACAACGGTGGCCTGAACCAGTATAAACCCTGTGTCCCTTGCGTTGTTCTTTTCATAGCTTTGATCCTAGCGTGGCGGAGGGGTGCCGGTAGGTAAGAGGCGAAATCTCCGCGCGCACCCCAGTATTCGAACCTCAAGGGTCTCCCGAAACCCGAAATCCGACAACCAACTCCTCTTGCATGGCATTCATCAATCGGGATCATTTGTGGCTTCCTCATACTTGGTAGGTTTTTTCAGTGAGACAAATGAGAAACTGCCACAGTAGTTAGCCAAACGAATGCGAGAACAAGTTGTGGGTCGATAACCTGGATTCTCGAGATCTTCAAGAAATAATGCAGGGTCAACTCGATTAGCCACTCGTGGGTGAGGACTTTCATCTTGATGAAAATTTTCATTTTCCTCATCATCAGCATTGGGATGAGCATCTGTGTCGCCATTTCCATCGAGATTGCCATTTTGATTGGCATTTTGTAGCGACCCGACCTCAGACGGTCAAGCCTCTCTGCTTAAGTGTCATCCCTGGATCGGTATTGCTAACACACACCGTACTCGAGGAATTATATCAGAGTTCAATCACACACTTATTACACCGAGTGTCTCAAAAAGAGTACTTATTACAATAATATGGCTGAAAGCCATCTAAATAAGATAATTGTGGAAGCATCAAAGATAAATGAGTCCATCCAGCTCCACGGCAATACTAAGTGCATGACAATGACCTAGCACACCTTACTCTTCGTCTGAAAATTCTGCAACATAATACGTTGTAGCCGTGTAGGTCAGCACATGGAATATGCTGGCAAGATAACATGATAGAGCAATGAACAAAAATAACTATCACTACATGCATATATGGCTGGTGGAGGCTCTATGGTTATCATTTGCATAAAGCTAGTTTTTCCCTACAACAAAGGAATATGTTTTATTTAACTACAATGTTTGTTGAAAAAAATATTGAGAAGGTAACCCCAACTCAATCCCAAAATTAAAATTTATAACCCGACAAATTACTTAAGTAAAGTGATGAGATCAACGTAATAACTCAAGTACCAGATACTCAAGATGTCCATAACTCGGGACACGGCTAACCATGATTAGATTCTACACTCTGCAGAGGTTTGTGCACTTTTCCCCACAAGACTCGATCTCCTCCGTTGTATTTCTCGCACTACATTATGTTTGAGAAACGGATGACCGAGACACAGTCTTTCCGAAGAGGTCCCATTAACCGATAGATAGGACGGTACACCTACAATTCCCCTACACCTGCTAGACCACCATGGAAAGGATTCCCATAACTTACTCAACTATGCCAGAGCCCATAATGGCTTGTGGCTGCACACGGAAGTTTCTAGCATGAATAACATTATGATCCCTTTGAGCCTGGATGGCGAACCATAGGATGATCACACGGGTTCCCTGGGATCTCCTCGGACAACACTAGTATATCCCCAGGTGCCCACAACCAATCCACCCAGAAGTGTATTAAAGTAGCCACCTTAAGTTCCCTTAATTAATAATAACTCTCACATCTTTCATGAATCTCTCAAACCCAATCCACGTCTACGAGCATAGCATAGCAGTATAAGCATAACGTAGTAACACCCAGGGTTTGAATATAAGACAATGGGTTCCTACCTCATCAACTACTTCCCAACACCCACAAGTTATCAAATCCTACTCATGCAATGTTCGAGGGTTGGAACTAATGCATAAAAACTGTTAATAAAGGCATATGATCAAACTATTACTTGCCTTGCTAACGATTGGAAAACCCTAGAGATTCATAGTAGCAAGCCTCGCACTCCAGAAACTCTATAGTGAACAAACAATAGCATACATAAGCACTCAATCATAAGATCCAAAGGTAAAACCAAAATAAAAGATCTAAACAGAAAGTTCAAGTGAAGAGCTTCGACTTGCAAAAAGAATCAATCGAATCGGAGTTCTGAAACTCAAACTACGGTCAAAAGAAGTTCGAATTCAAATCTTCTTGAGACCAAATTTTAAATTTCCAAAATCATGTTCAAGTTGCTTATCTGAACATAGGGGATCAAGACGAAGATTTTGGCGTTGGTTTCACTAGATTTGGACAAACAAGCAAAAAGTAGTGAGGGTTTGAAGATCATGGACTAATCTGTAAAGAAACTATTCGTGGATAGGTCCTTGGCCGAAAATAATAGAAAAAGAAAAATCTATCGGACGAATGTCCGGTAACAGAGACTAACAAACGAATACGTTCGCTAATAAAATGAACCAGGTGAACGCTCGCTATTTAATCTAACCGAATAAAAATAAACCGATCTAAAAGAAAAACTGAAAAAAAACTAAAGAACCGGATCGTTTTTTATCGGTTCGGCAGTTTTTTCGACGAAAAACTGGCGGCGGATCGGAAAAGGCAGCGGTAGTGGTGAACTCCGGCGAGCGGGGTGGCGGGCGTCGGCGCGACGCGGCTCCGGCGTCGGCGAGAGGTGGCGTGGGCGGCGTGCGGCTGCGGGCGCGGCGCGGCAGCAGCGGCGGCGGCGGGAGGCAGCGTGTGGTGGTGGCGGCGCTAAGCGGCGATGGCGGGAGGCGGGGCTGCGGTGGCGGCTTGGTGGGGAGGGGGTGTGGCGGCAGCAGTATTTAAGAGGGGGTGGAGGCCGGCTTGGGGAGGGGGCAAGGCGAGGCGGCGGCGGAGAGGAGTCCGGCTCGGACTCCGGCGGCGGCACGGCGCGTGTGGGAGGCGTACTCGGCGAGGCGGCGACATTGTGGGTCAGATGGGCCTCCGGCCCAGTTCGGTCCGACAGAGATTTTTTTTAAATAAATAAATTCCACCAAAATAAAAAAAATCCAAAAATAAAATAAATAAAAATCCTAAAATCCCCCAAAAATTCACGATCCTCTCCGAATATTTAGGATAACATGAACATTTTTCTGGGCTAAAATGCAATTTTTCCTAATTTAACCAAATAAAATCTCAAATAAAATAAATATTTTTATTTAAAATTAAATTTCCATTATTTCCTATGTTTTGAAGAAGTCATATTATCTTCTCTCATTATTTTATTTATTTTGAAATAATTATAAAAATAATTTCTAATAAAAATCACCCTGATCCAATTAAACAATTTTGAAAGTTCAAAAATGGAATTTTATGAAAATCTCCAACTCTCTCAAATGGTCCTTGAGTTGCTTAAGGTCTCTAGGATCAAAATGTCCAAATAAAACCAATTCAAAATGCAAGAATCATGGATGCATATGATGTCCTAATGATTAACATCCAAATTGAAAATTGGGATGTTACACATTTGCATTCTGGTTTCCATTTGTGTTCGGAGTGACATTTTCTTCAGCAGTGACTTGGTGTGTTCTGCTTTGAGTCATGGGTCATCATCATCGAAAGAGTCCGGTACATTTCCTTCAACTGGCTTGATGCTCCCAATGGCCATTTGCCGAATAGTGTCCGAAATCGGTGGTTCATCTATCACATTAGGCAGATGCTCCTTTTGGGAGCCGTTTGTTGGGGAACGCAGTATTTCAAAAAAATTCCTACGATCACGCAAGATCTATCTAGGAGATGCATAGCAACGAGGTTGAGAGTGTCGTACCCTCATAGACCGAAAGCGGAAGCATTAAGTAACGCGGTTGATGTAGTCGAACGTCTTCGCGATCCAACCGATCAAGTACCGAACGCACGGCACCTCCGTGATCTGCACACGTTCATCTCGGTGACGTCCCTTGAACTCTAGATCCAGCTAAGGCCGAGGGAGAGTTGCGACAGCACGACGGCGTGTTGACGGTGATGATGAAGTTACCAACGCAGGGCTTTGCCTAAGCACTACGACAATATGATCGAGGTGGAAATCTATGGAGGGGGCACCGCACACGGCTAAAACAATTGCTAACTTGTGTGTTCTAGGGTGCCCCCTGCCCCGTATATAAAGGAGCAAGGGGGAGGCCGGCCGGCCCTATAGGGCGCGCCCAAGGGGGGCAATCATACTCCAAGTAGGAGTTGGATCCCCCCTTTCCTAGTACTACTAGGAGAAGAAGGAAGGAGGGGGCGCCGCCACTCACCTAGTCCAATTCGGACTAGGCCCATGGGGGGGCGTGGCTAGCCCCTGGCTGCCCCTTTGTCTCTCCCCTAGGCCCAATAAGGCCCATTACTTCTCTGGTGGTTCCGATAACCCTTCCGGCACTCCGATATATATCTGGTGACCCTCGGAACTATTTCGGTGTCCGAATATAGTCATCCAATATATCAATCTTTATGTCTCGACCATTTCGAGACTCCTCGTCATGTCCGTGATCACATCCGGGACTCCGATCAACCTTCGGTACATCAAATCACATAAACTCATAATACCAATCATCATCAAACGTTAAGCGTGTAGACCCTACGGGTTCGAGAACTATGTAGACATGACCGAGACTCATCTCCGATCAATAACCAATAGCGGAACCTGGATGCTCATATTGGTTCCTACATATTCTACGAAGATCTTTATCGGTCAAACCGCACAACAACATACGTTGTTCCCTTTGTCATCGGTATGTTACTTGCCCGAGATTCGATCGTCGGTATCATCATACCTAGTTCAATCTCGGTACCGACAAGTCTCTTTACTCGTTCCATAATACATCATCCGGAACTAACTCATTAGTTACATTGCTTGCAAGGCTTATAGTGATGTACATTACCAAGAGGGCCCAGAGATACCTCTCTGATACATGGAGTGAAAAATCCTAATCTCGATCTATGCCAACTCAACAAACACCATCGGAGACACCTGTAGAGCATCTTTATAATCACCTAGTTACGTTGTGACGTTTGATAGCACACAAGGTGTTCCTCTCGTATTTGGGAGTCGCATAATCTCATAGTCATAGGAACATGTATAAGTCATGAAGAAAGCAATGGCAATAAAACTTAACCATCATAGTGCTAAGCTGACGGATGGGTCTTGTCCATCACACCATTCTCTAATGATGTGATCCCTTTCATCAAATGACAACACATGTCTATGGCTAGGAAACTTAAATATCTTTGATTAACGAGCTAGTCTAGTAGAGGCATACCAGGGACACTCTGTTTGTCTATGTATTCACACATGTACTAAGTTTCCGGTTAATACAATTCTAGCATGAATAACAATCATTTATCATGATATAAGGAAATATAAATAACAACTTTATTATTGCCTCTTGGGCATATTTGCTTCGGTCTCCCACTTGCACTAGAGTCAATAATCTGGATTACATTGTAATGATTCTAACACCCATGGAGTCTTGGTGCTGATCATGCTTTGCTCGTGGAAGAGGCTTAGTCGACGGGTCTGCCACATTCAGATCCGTATGTATTTTGCAAATCTCTATGTCTCCCTCCTTGACTTGATCACGGATAGAGTTGAAGCTTCTCTTGATCTGTTTGGTTCTTTTGTGAAATCTAGATTCCTTCGCCAAGGTAATTCCTCCAGTATTGTCACAAAAGATTTTCATTGGACCCGATGCACTAGGTATTACACCTAGATCGGATATGAACTCCTTCATCCAGACTCCTACATTTGCTGCTTCCAAAGCAGATATGCACAATGCTTCACACGTAGATCCCACCATGACGCTTTGCTTGGAACTGCACCAACTGACAGCTCCACCATTCAATATAAATACGTATCCGGTTTGTGACTTAGAGTCATCTGGATCAGTGTCAAAGCTAGCATCGACGTAACCATTTGTGACGAGCTCTTTGTCACCTCCATAAACGAGAAACATATCCTGAGTCCTTTTCAGGTACTTCAGGATGTTCTTGACTGTTGTCCAGTGATCCACTCCTGGATTACTTTGGTACCTCCGTGCTAAACTTATAGCCAGGCACACATCAGGTTTGGTACACAGCATTGCATACATGATAGAACCTATGGCTGAGGCATATGGAATGGCTTTCATTTTCTCACTATCTTCAGTAGTGGTCGGGCATTGAGTCTGACTCAACTTCACACCTTGTAACACAAGCAAGAACCCTTTCTTTGCCTGAACCATTTTGAACTTCTTCAAAACTTTATCAAGGTATGTGCTTTGTGAAAGTCCAATTAAGCATCTTGATCTATCTCTATAGATATTGATGCCCAATATATAAGTAGCTTTACTGAGGTCTTTCATTGAAAAATTCTTATTCAAGTATCCTTTTACGATATCTAGAAATTCTATATCATTACCAATCAACAATATGTCATCCACACATAATATTAGAAATGCTACATAGCTCCCACTCACTTTCTTGTAAATACAGGCTTCTCCGAAAGTCTGTATAAAACCATATGCTTTGATCACACTATCAAAACGTATATTCTAACTTCGAGATGCTTGCGCCATTCCATAAATGGAACGCTGGAGCTTGCACACTTTGTTAGCACCTTTAGGATAAAAAAAAACTTCTGGTTGCATCATATACAACTCTTATTTAAGAAATACATTAAGGAATGCAATTTTGACGTCCATTTGCCAGATTTCATAATCATAAAATGCGGCAATTGCTAACATGATTCAGGCAGACTTAAGCATCGCTACGGGTAAGAAGGTCTCATCGTAGTCAACTCCTTGAACTTGTCGAAAACCTTTTGCAACAAGTTGAGCTTTGTAGACAGAAGCATTTCCATCAGCATCAGTCTTCTTCTTGAAGATCCATTTATGTTCTATGGCTTGCCGATCATCGGGAAAGTCAACCAAAGTCCATACTTTGTTCTCATACATGGATCCCATCTCAGATTTCAGGGCCTCTATCCATTTCGCGGAATCTGGGCTCATCATCGCTTCCTCATAGTGCGTAGGTTCGTCATGGTCTAGTAACATGACTTCCAAGATAGGATCACCGTACCACTCTGGTGCGGAACGTGCTCTGGTTGACCTACGAGGTTCGGTAATAACTTGAGCCGAAGTTTCATGATCATCATCATTAGCTTCCTGTCTAGTTGGTGTAGGCATAATGAGAACGGATTTCACTGATGTGCTAATTTCCAATTCGAGGGAAGGTACAATTACCTCATCAAGTTCTACTTTCCTCCCACTCACTTATTTCGAGGGAAACTCCTTCTCTAGAAAGGATCCATTCTTAGCAACAATGATCTTGCCTTCGGATCTATGGTAGAAGGTGTACCCAACAGTTTCTTTTGGGTATCCTACGAAGACGCACTTCTCCAATTTGGGTTCGAGCTTATCAGGCTGAAGATTTTTCACATAAGCATCGCAACCCCAAACTTTAAGAAACGACATCTTAGGTTTCTTGCCAAACCATAGTTCATACGGTGTCGTCTCAACAGATTTAGATGGTGCCCTATTTAACGTGAATGCAGTTGTCTCTAATGCATAACCCCAAAACGATAATGGTAAATCGGTAAGAGACATCATAGATCGCACCATATTTAATAAAGTACGGTTACAACGTTCAGACACACCATTACGCTGTGGTGTTCCGGGTGGTGTGAGTTGTGAAACTATTCCACATTGTTTTAAATGAAGGCCAAACTCGTAACTCAAATATCCGTCTCCGCGATCAGATTGTAGAAACTTTATTTTCTTGTTACGATGATTCTCCACTTCACTCTGAAATTCTTCGAACTTTTCAAATGTTTCAGACTTGTGTTTCATTAAGTAGATATACCCATATCTGCTTAAATCATCTATAAAGGTCAGAAAATAACGATACCTACCGCGAGCCTCAACACTCATCGGACCGCATACATGGTATGTATTATTTCCAACAAGTCAGTGGCTCGCTCCATTGTTCCAGAGATCGGAGTCTTAGTCATCTTGCCCATGAGGCATGGTTTGCAAGCATCAAATGATTCATAATCAAGTGATTCCAAAAGTCAATCCGCACGGAGTTTCTTCATGCGCTTTACACCAATATGACCTAAACGGCAGTGCCACAAATATGTTGCACTATCATTATCAATTTTGCATCTTTTGGCATCAATAATACGAATATGTGTATTACCATGACCGAGATTCAATAAACCATTTACATTGGGTGTATGACCATAGAAGGTTTTATTCATGTAAACAGAACAAAAATTATTCTCTAACTTAAATGAATAATCGTATTGCAGTAAACATGATCCAATCATATTCATGCTCAACGCAAACACCAAATAACATTTATTTAGGTCCAACACTAATCCGGAAGGTAGAGGGAGTGTGCGATGGTGATCTTATCAACCTTGGAATCACTTCCAACACACATCGTCACCTCACCCTTAAATAGTCTATGTTCATTCTGTAACTCTTGTTTCGAGTTACTAACCTTTGTATGTTTCATTAAGTAGATATACCCATATCTACTTAAATCATCTGTGAAGGTCAAAAAATAACGATACCCGCCGCGAGCCTCAACACTCATCGGACCACATACATCGGTAGCACCCGTTGTATGTTGATACGTCTCCAATGTATCTATAATTTTTTATCGTTCCATGCTATTATATTATCTGGTTTGGATGTTTTATATGCATTAATATGCTATTTTATATGATTTTTTGGACTAACCTATTAACCTAGAGCCCAGTGCTAGTTTCTGTTTTCTCCTTGTTTTAGAGTTTCGCAGAAAAGGAATACCAAACGGAGTCCAAAGGATTCCAAATGGAATAAAACTTTCACGATGATTTTTCTTGGACCAAAAGACACCCAGGAGACTTGGAGTGCAAGTCAGAAGAGCCACGAGGCGGCCACAAGGGTGGAGGGCGCGCCTCCTGATATGTCTCCAACGTATCTATAATTTTTGATTGCTCCATGCTATTATATTATCTATTTTGGATGTTAATGGGCTTTATTTTACACTTTTATATCATTTTTGGGACTAACCTACTAACCGCAGGCCCAGCCCAAATTGTTGTTTTTTGCCTATTTTAGGGTTTCGTAGAAAAGGAATATCAAACGGAGTCCAAACGGAATGAAACCTTCGGGAACGTGATTTTCTCAACAAACGTGATCTAGGGGACCTGGAGTGGGCGTCAAGAAACGATCGAGGAGGGCACGAGGCAGGGGGTGCGCCTACCCCCCCTAGGCGCGCCCTCCACCCTCGTGGGCCCCACGTTGCTCCACCGACGTACTTCTTCCTCCTATATATATCCATGTATTCCCCAAACATCCAGGAGTGCCACGAAAACCTAATTCCACCGCCACAACCTTCTATACCCGAGAGATCCCATCTCGGGGCCTTTTCCGGAGCTCCGCCGGAGGGGGCATTGATCACGGAGGGTCTCTACATCAACTCCATGGCCTCTCCGGTGATGTGTGAGTAGTTTACTTCAGACCTACGAGTCCATAGTTATTAGCTAGATGGCTTCTTCTCTCTCTTTGGGTCTCAATACAAAGTTCTCCTCGATCTTCTTGGAGATCTATTCGATGTAATCTTCTTTTGCGGTGTGTTTGTCGAGATCCGATGAATTGTGGGTTTATGATCCAGTTTTTCTATGAACAATATTTGAATCTCCTCTGAATTCTTTTATGTATGATTGGTTTATCTTTGCAAGTATCTTTGAATTATCAGTTTGGTTTGGCCTACTAGATTGATCTTTCATGCAATGGGAGAAGTGCTTAGCTTTGGGTTCAATCTTGCGGTGCTCGATCCCAGTGACAGAAAGGGAACCGACACATATTGTATTGTTGCCATTGAGGATAAAAAGATAGGGTTTATATCATATTGCATGAGTTTATCCCTCTACATCATATCATCTTACTTAAAGCATTACTCTGTTCTTATGAACTTAATACTCTAGATGCATGCTGGATAGCGGTCGATGTGTGGAGTAATAGTAGTAGATGCAGAATCGTTTCGGTCTACTTGTCGCGGACGTGATGCCTATATACATGATCATACCTAGATATTCTCATAACTATGCTCAATTCTATCAATTGCTCGACAGTAATTCGTTTACCCACCATAATACTTATGCTCTTGAGAGAAGCCACTAGTGAAACCTATGGCCCCCGGGTCTATCTTCCATCATATTAATCTTCCAACACTTAGTTATTTCCTTTGCCGTTTATTTTACTTTGCATCTTTATTTCTTTTTATCATAAAAATACCAAAAATATTATCTTATCATATCTATCAGATCTCACTCTCGTAAGTGACCGTGAAGGGATTGACAACCCCTTTATCGCGTTGGTTGCGAGGTTCTTATTTGTTTGTGTAGGTGTGTGGGACTCGAGCGTGATCTCCTACTGGATTGATACCTTGGTTCTCAAAAACTGAGGGAAATACTTACGCTACTTTGCTGCATCACCCTTTCCTCTTCAAGGGAAAACCAACGCAGTGCTCAAGAGGTAGCAAGAAGGATTTCTGGTGCCGTTGCCGGGGAGATTCGCGCCAAGTCAAGTCAAGATTTGACTCCTAACAACGAGCCATTTTTGGCACCGTTGCCGGAGTCTACGCACAAGTCAAGACATACCAAGTACCCATCACAAACTCTTATCCCTCGCATTACATTATTTGCCATTTGCCTCTCGTTTTCCTCTCCCCCACTTCACCCTTGCCGTTTTATTCGCCCTTCTTCTGTTCGTCTTTCCATTTGCTTTGATGTCTTACTTGGCTCGTTTGCTCATTTGGTTGGAATAGTTGTTTATTTATTGTAAACAGAGAACCTAAGATCTATAGATCCTCATCCGCTTGCTAATCTTTTTAAGAGATCCAATTATGATGAACCAATTGCTAGTGAGTTTTGTGCACTTGATTATCTTTATGAAGTTTTGCTTGAAATTCGTGAATCTGGAAATTGTGATGAAGTACTTTATGGAGTGATTCACGATAGATCTTTGAATAGAAAGCATGATTGCAATGATGATAGTATAAATTCAATTAATGTCAACTGTGCTTATAATATGCAAAACCCTAAGCTTGGGGATGCTAGTTTTGCTATGTCTACTACTTGTTGCAGTGATCATGATTGGGGTGATTCTTCTTTTGATCTTGAAAATTTATTTAAGCCCCATGATGAATATGAGAATGATAATAATGTTTGCAATAGTATTGAAAGTGGGTTTGGAAGAGTGTCAACTTTAGATCCCACATATTTGGAGAATGTTCAATCTTATGAAGTCTTTGATAAAAGTGGGTTTGGAGAGGTCATGACTTTAGTTCATGTTAATCCCACTATTTTGGAAGAGTGTCAACTTTGCATACATGTGGATCGTGTTAAGAATATGTTTTGTGATAGCTATATTGTTGAATTTGCTTATGATCCGACCTGTAGTTATTATGAGAGAGGAAAATATAGTTGTAGAAATTTTCATGTTACTAAATTACCTCTCGTTATGTTGAGATTGCTATTGTTTCTTTCCCCTTCCTTGCATATGCTAGATTTTGCTTGCCGAGATAATTTGTTTGCCTATAAGATGCCTATGCATAGGAAGTATGTTAGACTTAGATGTGTTTGTCACGTGTTTTATGATGCTCTCTTTGTGCTTCAATTCTTGTCTTTCATGTGAGCATCGTTGAAATCTTATGCCTAGCTATAAGGCTTTAAAGAAAAGCGCTTGTTGGGAGACAACCCATTTTTTTTACATGCTGTTATTCAATAAATAATTTATCTAGCCTCTGTTTTGGTTGTGTTTTTTGTGTTTAGTTAGTGTTTGTGCCAAGTAGAACCGTTGGGAAGACTTGGGGAAAGTATTTTTGATCTTGCTGTAAAAAATAGAAACTTTAGCGCTCACGAGAATCGCTGCCATTTTTACTTGGAAAGTGCTATTTAGTTAATTCTTTTTGAAGATGATTAATAGATAAATTCCTCACGTCCATCAATTTATTTTAGAATTTTTGGGGTTCCATAGGTTTGCATTAGCTACAGATTACTACAGACTGTTCTGTTTTTGACATATTCTGTTTTTCGTGTGTTGTTTGCTTATTTTGATGAATCTATGGCTAGTAAAAGAGTTTATAAACCATATAGAAATTGGAATACAGTAGGTTTAGCACCAATATAAATAAAGAATGAGTTTGTTACAGTACCTTGAAGTGGTGTTTTGTTTTCTTTCGCTAACGGAGCTCACGAGATTTTCTATTTTGAGTTTTGTGTTGTGAAGTTTTCAAGTTTTGGGTAAAGTCTTGATGGATTATGGAACAAGGAGTGGAAAGAGCCTAAGATTGGGGATTCCCATGGCACCCCAAGGTAAAATTCAAGGACACCAAAAATCCTAAGATTGGGGATGCCCCGGAAGGCATCCCCTCTTTCGTCTTCGTCTATCGGTAACTTTACTTGGAGCTATATTTTTATTCACCACATGATATGTGTTTTGCTTGGAGCGTCTTGTATGATTTGAGTATTTGCTTTTTAGTTTACCACAATCATCCTTTCTGTACACACCTTTTGAGAGAGACTCACATGATTTTGAAATTTATTAGAATACTCTATGTGCTTCACTTATATCTTTTGAGTTATATATTTTTTGCTCTAGTGCTTCACTTATATCTTTTAGAGCATGGTGGTGGTTTTATTTTATAGAAATAATTGATCTCTCATGCTTCACTTATGTTATTCTGAGAGTCCTTTAGAACAACATGGAAATTGCTTTAATATAAAAACTTTGATAGAAGTGCATTGAATACTATGAGAAGTTTGATACTTGATAATTGTTTTGAGATATGGAGATGGTGTTGGGTAACGTAGTAATTTCAAAAAAAATTCCTACGCACATGCAAGATCATGGTGATGTATAGCAACAAGAGGGGAGAGTGTGATCTACGTACCCTTGTAGACCGACAGCGGAAGTGTTAGCACAACGCGGTTGATGTAGTCGTACGTCTTCACGGCCCGACCGATCAAGCACCGAAACTACGGCACCTCCGAGTTTTAGCACACGTTCAGCTCGATGACGATCCCTGGACTCCGATCTAGCAAAGTGTCGGGGAAGAGTTCCTTCAGCACGACGGCGTGGTGACGATCTTGATGTTCTACCGTCGCAGGGCTTCGCCTAAGCACCGCTACAATATTATCGAGGATTATGGTGGAAGGGGGCACCGCACATGGCTAAGAAAACGATCACGTGGATCAACTTGTGTGTCTAGGGGTGCCCCCTACCCCCGTCTATAAAGGAGCAAGGGGAGGAGGCCGGCCGGCCCTATTGGCGCGCCAAGGAGGAGTCCTCTTCCTAGTAGGAATAGGACTCCTACTAGGAGGGGGAAAGGAACTGGGGAGGGAGAAGGAAAGGGGGGCGCCCCCCCCTCTCCTAGTCCAATTGGGACCAGGGGAGGAGGCGCGCAGCCCACCCTGGCTGCCCTTCTCTCTCTCCACTAAGGCCCATATGGCCCATTACTTCTCCCGAGGGGGTTCCAGTAACCCTCCGGTACTCCGGTTTTCTCCGAAATCATCCGGAACACTTCCGGTGTCCGAATATAGCCGTCCAATATATCAATCTTTATGTCTCGACCATTTCGAGACTCCTCGTTATGTCCGTGATCACATCCAGGACTCTGAACTAACTTCGGTACATCAAAACTCATAAACTCATAATATAACTGTCATCGAAACCTTAAGCGTGCGGACCCTACGGGTTCGAGAACAATGTAGACATGACCGAGACATGTCTCCGGTCAATAACCAATAGCGGAACCTGGATGCTCATATTGGCTCCCACATATTCTATGAATATCTTTATCGGTCAGACTGCATAACAACATACGTTGTTCCCTTTGTCACCGGTATGTTACTTGCCCGAGATTCGATCGTCGGTATCTCAATACCTAGTTCAATCTCGTTACCGGCAAGTCTCTTTACTCGTTTCGTAATACATCATCTCGCAACTAACTCATTAGTTGCAATGCTTGCAAGGCTTATGTGATGTGCATTACCGAAAGGGCCCAGAGATACCTCTCCGACAATCGGAGTGACAAATCCTAATCTCGAAATACGCCAACCCAACATTTACCTTTGGAGACACCTGTAGAGCTCCTTTATAATCACCCAGTTACGTTGTGACGTTTGGTAGCACACAAAGTGTTCCTCCGGCAAACGGGAGTTGCATAATCTCATAGTCATAGGAACATGTATAAGTCATGAAGAAAGCAATAACAACATACTAAACGATCGGGTGCTAAGCTAATGGAATGGGTCATGTTAATCACATCATTCTCCTAATAATGTGATCCCGTTAATCAAATGACAACACATGTCTATGGTTAGGAAACATAACCATCTTTGATTAACGAGCTAGTCAAGTAGAGGCATACTAGTGACGTTTTAGTTTGTCTATGTATTCACACAAGTATTATGTTTCCGGATAATACAATTCTAGCATGAATAATAAACATTTATCATGATATAAGGAAATAAAATAATAACATTATTATTGCCTCTAGGGCATATTTCCTTCAGTCTCCCACTTGCACTAGAGTCAATAATCTAGATTACATAGTAATGATTCTAACACCCATGGAGCTTTGGTGCTGATCATGTCTTGCTCGTGGAAGAGGCTTAGTCAACGGGTCTGCAACATTCAGATCCCTATGTATCTTGCAAATCTCTATGTCTACCACCTGGACTAAATCCCGGATGGAATTGAAGCGTCTCTTGATGTGCTTGGTTCTCTTGTGAAATCTGGATTCCTTTGCCAAGGCAATTGCACCAGTATTGTCACAAAAGATTTTCATTGGACCCGATGCACTAGGTATGACACCTAGATCGGATATGAACTCCTTCATCCAGACTCCTTCGTTTGCTGCTTCCGAAGCAGCTATGTACTCCGCGTCACATGTAGTTCCCACCACAACGCTTTGTTTAGAACTACACCAACTGATAGCTCCACCGTTTAATGTAAACACGTATCCGGTTTGCGATTTAGAATCGTCCGGATCAGTGTCAAAGCTTGCATCAACGTAACCATTTACGATGAGCTCTTTGTCACCTCCATATATGAGAAACATATCCTTAGTCCTTTTCAGGTATTTCAGGATGTTCTTGACCGCTGTCCAGTGATCCACTCCTGGATTACTTTGGTACCTCCCTGCTAGACTTATAGCAAGACACACATCAGGTCTGGTACACAGCATTGCATACATGATAGAGCCTATGGCTGAAGCATAGGGAACATCTTTCATTTTCTCTCTATCTTCTGCATTGGTCGGGCATTGAGTCTTACTCAATTTCACACCTTGTAACACAGGCAAGAATCCTTTCTTTGCTTGATCCATTTTGAACTTCTTCAAAATTTTGTCAAGGTATGTGCTTTGTGAAAGTCCAATTAAGCGTCTTCATCTATCTCTATAGATCTTAATGCCCAATATGTAAGCATCTTCACCGAGGTCTTTCATTGAAAAACTCTTATTCAAGTATCCCTTTATGCTATTCAGAAATTCTATATCATTTCCGATTAGTAATATGTCATTTACATATAATATCAGAAATGCTACAGAGCTCCCACTCACTTTCTTGTAAATACAGACTTCTCCAAAAGTCTGTACAAAACCAAATGCTTTGATCACACTCTCAAAGCGTTTATTCCAACTCTAAGAAGCTTGCACCAGTCCATAAATGGATCGCTGGAGCTTGCACACTTTGTTAGCTCCCTTTGGATCGACAAAACCTTCCGGTTGCATCATATACAACTCTTCTTCCAGAAATCAATTCAGGAATGCAGTTTGGACATCCATCTGCCAAATTTCATAATTATAAAATGCGGCAATTGCTAACATGATTCGGACAGACTTAAGCATCGCTATGGGTGAGAAGGTCTCATCATAGTCAATCCCTTGAACTTGTCGAAAACCTTTTGCGACAAGTCGAGCTTTGTAGACAGTAATATTACCGTCAGTGTCAGTCTTCTTCTTGAAGATCCATTTATTCGCAATTGCTTTCCGATCATTGGGCAAGTCAACCAAAGTCCATACTTCGTTCTCATACATGGATCCCATCTCAGATTTCATGGCTTCAAGCCATTTTGCGGAATCTGGGCTCACCATCGCTTCTCCATAGTTCGTAGGTTCATCATGATCTAGTAGCATGATTTCTAGAACAGGATTACCGTACCACTCTGGTGCGGATCTTACTCTGGTTGATCCACGAGGTTCAGTAATATCTTGTTCTGAAGTTTGATGATCATCATCATTAGCTTCCTCACTAATTGGTGTAGGTGTCACAGAAACTGGTTTCTATGATGTACTACTTTCCAATAAGGGAGGAGGTACAGTTACCTCATCAAGTTCTACTTTCCTCCCACTCACTTCTTTCGAGAGAAACTCCTTCTCTAGAAAGTTTCCGAATTTAGCAACAAAAGTCTTGCCTTCGGATCTGTGATAGAAGGTGTATCCAATAGTTTCCTTTGGATATCCTATGAAGACACATTTCTCCGATTTGGGTTCGAGCTTATTAGGTTGAAGCTTTTTCACATAAGCATCGCAGCCCCAAACTTTCAGAAACGACAACTTTGGTTTCTTGCCAAACAACAGTTCATAAGGCGTCGTCTCAACGGATTTTGATGGTGCCCTATTTAACGTGAATGCGGCTGTCTCTAGAGCATATCCCCAAAACGATAGCGGTAAATCAATAAGAGACATCATAGATCGCACCATATCTAGTAAAGTACGATTACGACGTTCGGACACACCATTACGCTGTGGTGTTCCGGGTGGCATGAGTTGCGAAACTATTCCGCATTGTTTCAAATGTACACCAAACTCGTAACTCAAATATTCTCCTCCACGATCAGATCGTAGGAATTTTATTTTCTTGTTACGATGATTTTTAACTTCACTCTGAAATTCTATGAACTTTTCAAACGTTTCAGACTTATGTTCATTAAGTAGATATACCCATATCTGCTTAAGTCATCTGTGAAGGTGAGAAAATAACGATATCCGCCATGAGCCTCAACATTCATCGAACCACATACATCTGTATGTATGATTTCCAACAAATCTGTTGCTCTCTCCATAGTACGGGAGAACGGTGTTTTTGTCATCTTACCCATAAGGCACGGTTCGCAAGTACCAAGCGATTCATAATCAAGTGGTTCCAAAAGTCCATCAGTATGGAGTTTCTTCATGCGCTTTACACCGATATGACCCAAACGGCAGTGCCACAAATAAGTTGCACTATCATTTTCAACTTTGCATCTTTTGGCTTCAACATTATGAATATGTGTGTCACTGCTATCGAGATTTAATAAGAATATACCACTCTTTAAGGGTGCATGACCATAAAAGATATTACTCATATAAATAGAACAACCATTATTCTCTAATTTAAATGAATAACCGTCTCGCATCAAACAAGATCTAGATATAATGTTCATGCTTAACGCTGGCACCAAATAACAATTATTTAGGTCTAATACTAATCCCGAAGGTAGATGTAGAGGTAGCGTGCCGACCGCGATCACATCGACTTTGGAACCATTTCCCACGTGCATCGTCACCTCGTCCTTAGCCAATCTTCGCTTAATCTGTAGTCCCTGTTTCGAGTTGCAAATGTTAGCAACAGAACCAGTATCAAATACACAGGTGCTATTGCGAGCATTAGTAAGGTACACATCAATAACATGTATATCACATATACCTTTGTTCACCTTGCCATCCTTCTTATCCGCCAAATACTTGGGGCAGTTCCACTTCCAGTGACCAGTCTGCTTGCAGTAGAAGCACTCAGTTTCAGGCTTAGGTCCAGGTTTGGGTTTCTTCTCTTGAGTAGCAACTTGCTTGCTGTTCTTTTTGAAGTTCCCCTTCTTCTTTCCTTTGCCTTTTTTCTTGAAACTAGTGGTCTTGTTGACCATCAACACTTGATGCTCCTTCTTGATTTCTACCTCCGCAGCTTTCAGCATTGCGAAGAGCTCGGGAATTGTCTTATTCATCCCTTGCATATTATAGTTCATCACAAAGCTCTTGTAGCTTGGTGGCAGTGATTGGAGAATTCTATCAATGACGCAATCATCTGGAAGATTAACTCCCAATTGAATCAAGTGATTATTATACCCAGACATTTTGAGTATATGCTCACTGACAGAACTGTTCTCCACCATCTTGCAGCTATAGAACTTATTGGAGACTTCATATCTCTCAATCCGGGCATTTGCTTGAAATATTAACTTCAACTCCTGGAACATCTCATATGCTCCATGACGTTTAAAACGTCGTTGAAGTCCCGATTCTAAGCCGTAAAGCATGGCACACTGAACTATCGAGTAGTCATCAGCTTTGCTCTGCCAGACGTTCATAACATCTGGTGTTGCTCCAGCAGCAGGCCTGGCACCCAGCGGTGCTTCCAGGACGTAATTCTTCTGTGCAGCAATGAGGATAATCCTCAAGTTACGAACCCAGTCCGTGTAATTGCTACCATCATCTTTCAACTTTGCTTTCTCAAGGAACGCATTAAAATTCAACGGAACAACAGCACGGGCCATCTATCTACAATCAAACATAAACAAGCAAGATACTATCAGGTACTAAGTTCATGATAAATTTAGGTTCAATTAATCATATTACTAAAGAACTCCCACTTAGATAGACATCCCTCTAATCCTCTAAGTGATTACGTGATCCAAATCAACTAAACCATGTCTGATCATCACGTGAGATGGAGTAGTTTCATTGGTGAACATCACTATGTTGATCATATCTACTATATGATTCACGCTCGACCTTTCGGTCTCCGTGTTCCGAGGCCATATCTGTATATGCTTGGCTCGTCAAGTATAACCTGAGTATTCCGCATGTGCAACTGTTTTGCACCCGTTGTATTTGAACGTAGAGCCTATCACACCCGATCATCACGTGGTGTCTCAGCACGAAGAACTTTCGCAACAGTGCATACTCAGGGAGAACACTTCTTGATAATTTAGTGAGAGATCATCTTAAAATGCTACCGTCAAACAAAGCAAGATAAGATGCATAAAAGATAAACATCACATGCAATCAATATAAGTGATATGATATGGCCATCATCATCTTGTGCTTGTGATCTCCATCTTCGAAGCACCTTCATGATCGCCATCGTCACCGGCGCGACACCTTGATCACCATCGTAGCATCATTGTCGTCTCGCCAATCTTATGCTTCCATGACTATCGCTACCGCTTAGTGATAAAGTAAAGCATTATAGCGCAATTGCATTGCATACAATAAAGCGACAACCATATGGCTCCTGCCAGTTGCCGATAACTTGGTTACAAAACATGATCATCTCATACAATAAAATTTAGCATCATGTCTTGACCATATCACATCACAACATGCCCTGCAAAAACAAGTTAGACGTCCTCTACTTTGTTGTTGCAAGTTTTACATGGCTGCTACGGACTTAAGTAAGAACCAATCTTACCTACGCATCAAAACCACAAGGATAGTTTGTCAAGTTGGTGCTGTTTTAACCTTCGCAAGGACCAGGCGTAGCCACACTCGGCTCAACTAAAGTTGGAGAAACTGACACCCGCTAGCCACCTTTGTGCAAAGCACATCGGGAGAATCGGTCTCGCGTAAGCGTACGCGTAATGTTGGTCCGGGCCGCTTCGTCCAACAATACCGTCGAACCAAAGTATGATATGCTGGTAAGCAGTATGACTTATATCGCCCACAACTCACTTGTGTTCTACTCGTGCATATAACATCAACACATAAAACCTAGGCTCTGATACCACTGCTGGGTAACGTAGTAATTTCAAAAAAAATTCCTACGCACACGCAAGATCATGGTGATGTATAGCAACAAGAAGGGAGAGTGTGATCTATGTACCCTTGTAGACCGACAGCGGAAGCGTTAGCACAACGCGGTTGATGTAGTCGTACGTCTTCACGGCCCGACCGATCAAGCACCGAAACTACGGCACCTCCGAGTTTTAGCACATGTTCAGCTCGATGACGATCCCCGGACTCCGATCCAGCAAAGTGTCGGGGAAGAGTTCCGTCAGCACGATGGCGTGGTGACGATCTTGATGTTCTATCGTCGCAGGGCTTCGCCTAAGCACCGCTACAATATTATCGAGGATTATGGTGGAAGGGGGCACCGCACACGGCTAAGAAAATGATCACGCGGATCAACTTGTGTGTCTAGGGGTGCCCCCTTGCCCCCGTATATAAAGGAGCAAGGGGAGGAGGCCGGCCGGCCCTATTGGCGCGCCAAGGAGGAGTCCTCCTCCTAGTAGGAGTAGGAGTAGGACTCCTACTAGGAGGGGGAAAGGAAGTGGGGAGGGAGAAGGAAAGGGGGGCACCGCCCCCCCTCTCCTAGTCCAATTCGGACCAGGGGGAGGAGGCGCGCGGCCCACCCTGGCTGCCCTTCTCTCTCTCCACTAAGGCCCATATGGCCCATTACTTCTCCCGGGGGGGTCCGGTAACCCTCCGGTACTCCGGTTTTCTCCGAAATCATCCGGAACACTTCCGGTGTCCGAATATAGCCGTCCAATATATCAATCTTTATGTCTCGACCATTTTGAGACTCCTCGTTATGTCCGTGATCACGTCCGGGACTCCGAACTAACTTCGGTACATCAAAACTCATAAACTCATAATATAACTGTCATCGAAACCTTAAGCGTGCGGACCCTACGGGTTCAAGAACAATGTAGACATGACCGAGACATGTCTCCGGTCAATAACCAATAGCGGAACCTGGATGCTCATATTCGCTCCCACATATTCTACGAAGATCTTTATCGGTCAGACCGCATAACAACATACGTTGTTCCCTTTGTCATCAGTATGTTACTTGCCCGAGATTCGATCGTCGGTATCTCAATACCTAGTTCAATATCGTTACCGGCAAGTCTCTTTACTCGTTTCGTAATACGTCATCTCGCAACTAACTCATTAGTTGCAATGCTTGCAAGGCTTATGTGATGTGCATTACCGAGAGGGACCAGAGATACCTCTCTGACAATCGGAGTGACAAATCCTAATCTCGAAATACGCCAACCCAACATTTACCTGTGGAGACACCTGTAGAGCTCCTTTATAATCACCCAGTTACGTTGTGACGTTTGGTAGCACACAAAGTGTTCCTCCGGCAAACGGGAGTTGCATAATCTCATAGTCATAGGAACATGTATAAGTCATGAAGAAAGCAATAGCAACATACTAAACGATCGGGTGCTAAGCTAATGGAATGGGTCATGTCAATCACATCATTCTCCTAATAATGTGATCCCGTTAATTAAATGACAACACATGTCTATGGTTAGGAAACATAACCATCTTTGATTAACGAGCTAGTCAAGTAGAGGCATACTAGTGACGTTTTAGTTTGTCTATGTATTCACACAAGTATTATGTTTCCGGATAATACAATTCTAGCATGAATAATAAACATTTATCATGATATAAGGAAATAAAATAATAACATTATTATTGCCTCTAGGGTATATTTCCTTTAGATGGTGATATTAGAGTCATGCTAGTTGAGTAGTTTTGAATTTGAGAAATACTTGTGTTGAAGTTTGTGATTCCCATAGCATGCCCGTATGTGAACCGTTATTTGATGAAGTCGGAGCATGATTTATTTATTGATTGTCTTCCTTATGGGTGGTGGTCGGGGATGAGCGATGGTCTTTTCCTACCAATCTATCCCCCTAGGAGCATGCGTGTAATACTTTATTTCGATAACTAATAGATTTTTGCAATAAGTATGTGAGTTCTTTATGACTAATGTTGAGTCCATGGATTATACGCACTCTCACCCATCCACCATTGCTAGCCTCTCTAGTATCGCACAACTTTCGCAGGTACCATAAACCCTCCATATACCTTCCTCAAAACTGCCACCATACCTACCTATTATGGCATTTCCATAACCATTCTGAGATATATTTCCATGCAACTTTCCATCGTTCCGTTATTATGACACGCTTCATCATTGTCATATTGCTTGCATGATCATGTAGTTGACATCGTATTTGTGGCAAAGTCACCGTTCATAATTCTTCGTACATGTCACTCGTGCATCATTGCACATCCCGGTACACCGCCGGAGGCATTCACATGAGTCCTATTTTGTTCTAAGTATTGAGTTGTAATTCTTGAGTTGTAAGTAAATAAAGTGTGATGATCATCATTGTTAGAGCATTGTCCCAGTGAGGAAAGGATGATGGAGACTATGATTCCCTCACAAATCGGGATGAGACTCCGGACGAAAAAAAAGAAAAGAGGCCAAAAAGAAAAAAAAGGCCCAAATAAAAAATGAGAGAAAAAGAGACAAGGGACAATGCTACTATCCTTTTTCCACACTTGTGCTTCAAAGTAGCACCATGATCTTCATAATAGAGAGTCTCCTATGATGTACTTTCATATACTAGTGGGAATTTTTCATTATAGAACTTGGCTTGTATATTCCAATGATGGGATTCCTCAAAATGCCCTAGGTCTTCATGAGCAAGCAAGTTGGATGCACACCCAATTAGTTTCTTTTGTTGAGCTTTCATATACTTATAGCTCTAGTGCATCCGTTGCATGGCAATCCCTACTCACTCACAATGATATCTATTGATGGGCATCTCCATAGCCCGTTGATACACCTAGTTCATGTGAGACTATCTTCTCCTTTTTTGTCTTCTCCACAACCACAATTCTATTCCACATATAGTGCTATATCCATGGATCACGCTCATATATTGCGTGAAGATTGAAAAAGTTTGAGAACATCAAAAGTATGAAACAATTGCTCGGCTTGTCATCGGGATTGTGCATGATTTAAATATTTTGTGTGGTGACGATAGAGCATAGCCATACTATATGATTTTGTAGGGATAACTTTCTTTGGCCATGTTATTTTGAGAAGACATGATTGCTTAGTTAGTATGCTTGAACTATTATTATTTCTATGTCAATATTAAACTTTTATCTTGAATCTTTCGGATCTGAACATTCATGCCACAATAAATAAAAATTACATTGAGAAATATGTTAGAAAGCATTCCACATCAAAAATTCTTCTTTTATCATTTACCTATTCGAGGACGAGCAGGAATTAAGCTTGGGGACGCTTGATACGTCTCCAACGTATCTATAATTTTTGATTGGTACATGCTATTATATTATCTATTTTGGTTGTTAATGGGCTTTATTTTACACTTTTATACCATTTTTGGGACTAACCTACTAACCGGAGGCCCAGCCCAAATTGTTGCTTTTTTACCTATTTTAGGGTTTCGAAGAAAAGGAATATCAAACAAAGTCCAAACGGAATGAAACCTTTGGGAACGTGATTTTCTCAACAAACGTGATCCAGGAGACTTGGAGTGGGCATCAAGAAACAATCGAGGAGGGCACGAGGCAGGGGGCACGCCTACCCCCCTAGGCGCGCCCTCCACCCTCGTGGCCCCCTCGTTGCTCCACCGACGTACTTCTTCCTCCTATATATATCCACGTATCCCCCAAACATCCAGGAGCACCACGAAAACCTAATTCCACCGCCGCAACCTTCTGCACCCGAGAGATCCCATCTCGGGGCCTTTTTCGGAGCTCCGCCGGAGGGGGCATTGATCACGGAGGGCCTCTACATCAACTCCATGGCCTCTCCGGTGATGTGTGAATAGTTTACTTCAGACCTACGGGTCCATAGTTATTAGCTAGATGGCTTCTTCTCTCTCTTTGGATCTCAATACAAAGTTCTCCTCGATCTTCTTGGAGATCTATTCGATGTAATCTTCTTTTGCGGTGTGTTTGTCAAGATCCGATGAATTGTGGATTTATGATCCATTTTATCTATGAATAATATTTAAATCTCCTCTGAATTCTTTTATGTATGATTGGTTTATCTTTGCAAGTCTCTTCGACTTATCAGTTTGGTTTGGCCTACTAGATTGATCTTTCTTGCAATGGGAGAAGTGCTTAGCTTTGGGTTCAATCTTGCGGTGCTCGATCCTAGTGACAGAAAGGGAACCGACACGTATTGTATTGTTTCCATCTAGGATAAAAAGATGGGGTTTATATCATATTGCATGAGTTTATCCCTCTACATCATATCATCTTACTTAAAGCATTACTCTGTTCTTATGAACTTAATACTCTAGATGCATGCTGGATAGCGGTCGATGTGTGGAGTAATAGTAGTAGATGCAGAATCGTTTCGGTCTACTTGTCGCGGACGTTATGCCTATATACATGATCATACCTAGATATTCTCATAACTATGGTCAATTCTATCAATTGCTCGACAATAATTCGTTTACCCACCGTAATACTTATGCTCTTGAGAGAAGCCACTAGTCAAACCTATGGCCCCCGGGTCTATCTTCCATCAGATTAATCTTCCAACACTTAGTTATTTCCTTTGTCGTTTATGTTACTTTGCATCTTTATTTCTCTTTATCATAAAAATACCAAAAATATTATCTTATCATATCTATCAGATCTCACTCTCGTAAGTGACCGTGAAGGGATTGACAACCCCTTTATCGCGTTGGTTGCGAGGTTCTTATTTGTTTGTGTAGGTGTGTGGGACTCGAGCATGATCTCCTACTGGATTGATACCTTGGTTCTCAAAAACTGAGGGAAATACTTACGCCACGTTGCTGCATCACCCTTTCCTCTTCAAGGGAAAACCAATGCAGTGCTCAAGAGGTAGCAGCCCCCCGACCTTGTCGGCCCCTCGGTGACCTCCTGGCCTAGATCTTCCTCCTATATATTCTCAAATACCCCAAAAAACTTCCAGGGGAGGCACGAAACCACTTTTCCACTACCGCAACCTTCTGTACCTGTGAGATCCCATCTAGGGGCATTTTCCGACATCTTGTCAGAGTGGGATTCAATCACAGAGGGCTTCGACATCAACACCATTGCCTCTCCGATGAAGCGTGAGTAGTTTACCACAGACCAAGGGGTCCATAGCTAGTAGCTAGGTGGCTTATTTTCTCTCTTTGATTCTCAATACCTTGGAGATCTATTCTATGTAATACTCTTTTTGCGGTGTCTTTGCCAAGATCCGATGAATTGTGGATTTATGATCAGCTTATCTATGAATATTATTTGATTCTCCTCTGAATTCTTATATGCATGATTTGATATCTTTGCAAGTATCTTTGAAATATCGATTTGGTTTGGCCAACTAGATTGGTTTTTCTTGCAATGGGAGAAGTGCTTAGCTTTGGGTTCAATCTTGCGGTGTCCTTTCCCAATGACAGCAGGGGCAGCAAGGCACGTATTGTATTGTTGCCATCGAGGATAAAAAGATGGGGTTTTCATCATATTGTTTGAGTTAATTCCTCTACATCATGTCATCTTGCTTAAGGCGTTACACCGTTATTTATGAACTTAATACTCTAGATGCATGATGGATAGCGGTTGATGTGTGGAGTAATAGTAGTAGATGCAGAATCGTTTGGGTCTACTTGACATGGACGTGATGCCTATATTCATGATCGTTGCCTTAGATATCGTCATAACTTTGCGCTTTTCTATCAATTGCTTGGCAGTAATTTGTTCACCCTTCATAATAATTTCTATCTTGAGAGAAGCCTCTAGTGAAACCTATGGCCCCTGGGTCTATTTTCCATCATATAAGTTTCCAATCTATAATTTTAGTTTCCAATTTACTTTCCCATCAAATAGCGGTGGTGGAGGAGCAATGCGGCGATTCTCCCTCTATCCTGAGGACGAATTATGTCCGGATTCCCGAGCTCTCCAAGCAGGATACGCGCTCGCGGGAGGATGCCGCCCTAACCCTGAATCCAGAATCAGGCCGCATATCGAACCCGCAGGGCAATATCCCGGAGTCCGAACTTCCAAGATTGGAAACTCCCCTGCCCCGGGATCACAGATTGTGTCTGGACTTTAATCCACCCACCCACCCAGATACAAACTATCTTTCCCACATTAGGCAAGCTCCCTAAGAGACAGTACATCACTATTGGGCCAGATTCCTCCTTCTAATGAACAAGGTCAAGGACTGTCGCGAGGAAGATGCAATTTCGCTCTTTTGCAGCAATTGCACGGACAAGGGAGTCCTCAACGCCATAAGTTGCTGTGACGTAACACACTTCGCTGACTTGGTGGACATAGTACGGAAATACTGTACGATGGAAAGTGCCTGGAAAACCCAAATGCAATTTTGGGACAATCCGGCTCTGACAAAACCCCCAGTCCGGACTAAAAGGGCGCACTCTTATAAGTCGCCCGACTCAATTACAAAGAAGAAAAAGCCCACTACAGGGCATGGAACCGTATTGGAGGGATGGCTCAGCGGGCCCTGCAAAATCCATAGTACAGCGGATACCATATCAACACACAGCCTTAGAGCATGTTGGGTACTCCAGCAGGTGGCCAAAAGCGGCGAGGATCTTCTCACCCAAAATACCTCAGAGCACCTCCCCACGGATAACAACACAGTATTAATGGTCTTTGAGACCTTCACCTCAAATAATAGGCATAAGCGAGCACTCCGCGGCCTTGCCGAAGTCTGCCACGTGGCAGCAATAAATCCATAGAGCGACACGGCTATCACCTTCAACGCCAGTGACGAACCTAAATTCCGAACAGCCTGAGCACCAGCCGCTTTGGTCCTCAGCCCAATTGTGGACGGCTTTCGGCTCCCTAAGGTGCTCATGGATGGCGGCAGCGGATTAAACCTCATCTATCGGGAAACTCTCCAAAAATTGACATAGACCGCAACCGTATTGAACAAAGCAGTACGACCTTCCGAAGAATCATCCCTAGTCGGGAGGCACGTTGCGCTGGGAAAATCACACTTGATGTGGTATTCGGCACTCCGGAAAATTACAGGTCCGAAGAAATTACATTCCAAGTGGCCCCGTTCAGTAGCGGATACCACGCCCTTCTAGGGCGGGAGGCATTCATGATTTTTCAAGCCATCCCCCATTACGGGTACATGAAGCTCAAAATGCCCGGACCCAAGGGAATTACCACTCTAGCTAGTGATCCGGACATAGCACTCCGCGCCGAGAACAAAACAGCGGCACTAGCCCTCGAGGCATTATCCGAAGCCCTTGTGGCGGAGGAGTTAACCGCGCTGCGCTCCATGGTGGACAGGGACAACATGATACTAGACAAAAGATCCAAGTCCACCTACTTTAAACCAGCGGACGAAATAGTTAAATTCCAAGTCCATCCAACGGACCCTACAAAAACAGCATCCATTGGGGCACAGTTAGACCCCACTGTAGACGATGCACTATGAGAGTTTCTGCGCGAGAATTGGGACATATTCGCCTGGCATCCTTCAGATATGCCAGGAATCCCATGCAGATTGGCCGAGCATAGCCTTAATATTCTAACAGGATTCAAGTCGGTCAAGCAGACTCTTCGGCATTTCTCTGAACCTAAGCGACAAGCCATGGGAGAGGAGTTGGCCAAGCTACTGGAAGCCGGATTCATTAAAGAAATAAAACATCTGGATTGGCTAGCAAACTTGGTGATGGTACCAAAGAAGGACAAATCCTGGCGCCTATGTGTCGACTTCAAAGACCTTAACAAGGCTTGCCCAAAGTATCCCTTCCCACTCCCTCGCATCGATCAAATCATTGACGCTACCGCGGGACACGAATCATTGTGCTTCCTCGATGCATACTCCGGTTACCACCAGATTAAGATGGCGGAGTCTGATCAAGCCGCAACAGCATTTATAACACCATACGACCCCTTCTGCTTTAACACAATGCCCTTTGGGCTCAAAAACGTCGGCGCAACATATCAGCGCATGATCCAGACATGTCTAGAAAATCATATCGGCAAGACTGTGGAGGCATACGTAGACGATGTGGTCATTAAAACCAGACACGTCGACTCTTTAATAGATGACTTGAGGCTCACATTCACCAATCTCCGAACATACGACATTAAGCTCAATCCGGAAAAATGCGTCTTCGGCGTTCCTGCCGGAAAGCTCCTGGGCTTCATCGTCTCCAGTAGAGGAATTGAAGCAAACCCGGCTAAAATCCGAGCTTTGTCACAGTTGGCTATCCCAACTGACCTCAAGCAAATCCAGAAATTGACTGGATGCGTGGCGGCTTTAAGCCGCTTTATCTCCCGATTAGGAGAAAAGGCACTTCCCCTTTATCGCCTTCTTAGGCGCACCGAACACTTCGAGTGGACGGACGCAACCACGGCCGTATTGGAAGAAGTCAAAGCCATCCTGGCCGCCAACCCAATCCTGGCCGCGCCAACTGTCGGCGAACCAATGCTATTAAATATAGCGGCAACTCACCAAGTTGTAAGCGCAGTGCTCGTCGTCGAACGAGAGACGGACGAACATAAATTCCCGCTTCAAAAGCCGGTATATTATGTATCCACCGTCCTCACTCCATGCAAATCACGGTACCCACATTACCAAAAGATAGCATACGAGGTATTTATGGCATCCCGGAAATTACGACACTACTTTCAAGAGTGTTCGATCACGGTGGCATCCGAAGTACCACTCAATGACATAATAAACAACCGTGATGCCACGGGCCGGATTGCCAAATGGGCCATTGAGCTCCTCCCATTCGACATAAAATATAAGCCACAATGAGCCATTAAGTCGCAAGTACTGACCGATTTCGTAGCCGAATGGACAGAAGCCGAACTCCCTAAAGAGTACGACGCATACTCCAATTGGATCATGCACTTCGACAGCTCTAAAATGCTGGCTGGTCTAGGGGCCGGCGTCGTCCTGATGTCCCCCACCGGAGACACAGCGCAATACGTGCTCCAAATACTATATACGGACTCCAATAACGCAGCCGGATACAAGGCCCTACTACACGGCCTCCGTATGGCAGTCTCCATGGGCATCCAACGCCTAGAGGTGCGTGGGGATTTGATCCTCATAATATCCCAAATAAATGGAGACTTCGATGCCAAGGATCCAAAAATGGCGGCATATCACAACGCCGTCCTCAAAATGTCAGCCCGGTTCGAGGGGCTGGAATTCCACCACGTGGCTCGGGAAAACAACCAGGTAGCGTACATCCTAGCTCGTATCGGCGCTACAAGTGACCCTGTCCCACCAAATATCTTCCTGGAAAGACTGTTTAAACCATCCGTGGTATGGGAAGGGGACACCGGCAAAATTAGTCCGGACCCGGCCATAACCCTAGATACTGAATACTCTGACACAATCGGATGCTCTACCGCCGAAATAACACCTTCAGCCCACGTGATAATGGTCGTCATCACCCCGTGGACAGAACCATTCCTGGCCTACCTAACTAGACAGGAATTACCCGAGGACCAAAATGAGGCTCGCTGCATAGTGCGGCGATCTAAAGCCTACAAGGTCCATGAGGGAGAGCTTTATAAGAAAAGCACAACCGGAGTCCTTCAAAGGTGCATCTCTGAAAAGGAAGGGCGGAAGCTGTTGGCAGAAATCCATGCCGGACTCGGCGACCACCACGCAGCAGCCCGGGCACTTGTAAGTAAGGCCTTCCATACAGGTTTTTATTTGCCGACGGCCCGGGCAGATGCACAGCATCTGGTTCAACATTGCGTTGGTTGCCAGCTTTTCGCAAACCAAAGCCACATGCCACCTACCGCCCTCCAAACCATCCCCATTACTTGGCCCTTTGCGGTCTGGGAGCTCGATATGGTCGGACCCCTCAAGGGGGAACCCATAAGAGAAAATACTTACTGGTCATGGTGGACAAATTCACCAAATGGATAGAAGCCAAACCTATCAAAACAGCTGAATCCGGACCGGTGATAGACTTCATATCCGGGGTTGTACACCGTTATGGCGTTCCCCATAGCATCATCACCGACAAGGGCATGAACTTTACAGCCGACGAGGTGAAACTTTGGTGCAATAACATGGGCATCAAGCTCGATTATGCTTCTGTCTATCATCCGCAAACTAACGGTCAAGTCGAATGAGCGAATGGTCTTATCATGAGTGGTATTAAACCCAGATTAGTCCGGTCCTTAAAGGAATCAGACACCCATTGGGTAGAGGAGCTCGACACCGTACTATGGGGGCTGCGGACCACGCTGAATCGTACTAGTGGATACACACCGTTTTTTATGGTGTACGGTGCTGAGGCGGTGCTGCGTTGCAACATAATTCATGACTCACCTCGAGTGCGCATGTACGAAGAAAGAGAGGCCGAGCTCGATCGGCAGGACAGTTTGAATGCCCTGGAGGAGGAGCGCGACGTGGCAAAAGCCCGCTCCGCATTCTATCAACAACAGGCTCGAAGGTATCAAAGCAGAGAAGTGCGGGCCAAAACCTATAACGTTGGTGAACTAGTTTTGCGCCTCCCGGAGAAGAAAAAGAACAAGCTCAAGCCCAAATGGAAGGTCCTTTCATTATCGACCAGGTTCTGACCGGTGGAGCGTACCGTCTGTGGGATGCATCGAATAATCGACTCGAGCCAAACCCATGGAACGCAGCCAGACTCTGAAGATTCTACGCCTAGCGCCGGACTCTATGTTCGTCTCCTTACCTCCATGAATTTTATGCACATCTGTTTTTGCCCTCTTTCTTACTCTCTTTTCTCTTGAAAGCCCTAAAGGGCTAAACCTATGTCTTGGTTACACAATCTCGACGCGCTAACCGCGCTCAATATACCTGGGGGCTTCCTATACAGAAGCTTAATCTAATTATTTTTCCGGGCTTCATGCCCTGCACATGTGTCATTCTTCCACATGTACCCTTTTTTCGCCATTATATGCATCGATATGACTTAAGTTTTGGCCAAGCTGGGTTGCCTGGCTCTTGTGTTTATGCCCTACGTTCCCGTTAATTTGGCTAGGGCATAAGGGGAGCACCTCTGCGATTGTTACTATCGGGTTAGCTGGATGTGTACCTCAGACTGGGTGAAGCCGAAAGCTAGCGTTCTTAAGGGAATATTCGGTCGGTGAATAAAAGATGACTTTCATTTAAATTACTACACGCCCCCAGATGTTTTTAACCCGTGTCTCGCAGTTCGGACATGCACATTAGGGCATGCATACCTAGGGAAAGGAACCCTTAAAGGAACTATTCTCCCTAGAAGATGTTTCTTACTACCCATGTAATATAACATAGCTAGTTGGGTACTTGTGTGTTCAAGCACTTATGACCCCTACGCCTGGTTTCCATGCATACCCCGGTTTTTATATAACCGAGTGGGTATTCGGATACACTTCGGACTATCGGGTCCAGAGGTCGAAGCGAAAACGTCCGCCATGACAAATGATTTACAATCCGGCTAGGGACATTACATATGTCACTTGAAGTACACAGTCACTAAGACTGATCAAATTCTTCTTCTATGCCATCCAACAGGCTGTCTAGCCTACAATCCTATTGGGAATACTTGGCGGCTAAATCTACTTGATCATACACTAAACTAACAGGGATCTCTTTCCCAACGGGCCCCACAGGTCCGACCTCGGCCATGTGGTTTGGGTCAGCCTTGGTGTATTGTGTATTCACCATAGCCCAGGCTTCCCATGCACCTTGTCGGCAGGCTGGTATCTTCCATAACCGGAAGCGCCGTCGTGCTCCCTTCAGCTTCTCTATAAGCTCCCCCATGCCTCCTGGCGGGGACGCGGACGGCCACAAGGCTTGGGCAATACTCTGCATCACCTGCTGAACTTGTTCGTGTAGTTGTGAGAGCTCTGGCAAAAGATCACCCGAGGACCCGGGCATCTCCTCCGCGGGACGACCCGTCAGCATACCTGCAGATATAACGCTGTTAGCGGGCTTCTTCGCCGAACTCCTTTAAAAAGTTCGTTCAAGAACTTACTAAAAATGCCGCGCTGAAGACGTTTATTCTCCTTCACGGAGTCCGCAAGCTGGGCTCGGACGTCCTTTAGTTCCACGCCCAGCCGGATATTGGCATCTTGGAGATCATTTTTCTCCTGCCTGACTTGCGTTAGCACGCGCTCGCCAGCGTTTCGCTGTCGATCATCACGTGCCGTATCCGCCTCCACGGCCTCCGGATTCACTCCGGGGCCACCTGCAACATATATTGTTACGTGTGCATATACGCCGCATACTACCTGGTACCGATATTCTTTGCAATAGACAAAGGAGTTACCACGGGGACCATTTTGGACTCCTTCAATGCGGCAACAGCGGCTTCAAGCTGGGCCTTGCACTTGTCCAGCTCTTGAGACAGTTGGGAATTCTTCTCCATAAGAACCTGCACAAATATTGATCCTTAAATCAGTTGCGTCAACTGTTTCAAGTCTCAGGGGCTACTGATACATATAATCGTCAGATTTACTTACCCGTACATCCCATACATAGTGGTCTGTGGCTCTGGCTAGACCACTTTGAGCAGCACGGAGGTACGCGTCTCTAGAATTGAAGGCATCAAATGCCTCTAGTGAGAAGCAAGCGTCACGGAGTACGGCCCGGTGACGCCTATGATTCATGGCGCTCTCCACTTCTGAATTTGTAGCGGACAGTTTATCTGCATCCTCTGTAGGAGGAGTATCCAGCGTCCGCCCCATGTCGGCTTCCGCCTCTATGTCCGGCCCTAGAGCCCGACTGGTGGAAGCGTGATCGGCAGCCTCTCCAGACATATTCCGGCGAGCGTTTTTCCTATTAAAGAAACATGGACGTCATTACATTTTGAGAAAGACGACAACCACGGAGCGGGGTTTTTTCTTTCATACCTCTGCGCTGGCGTCTCCGTCCTGACCGCCTTCCTTTTTGGCCTAACCGGCCTCGGTGCCTCTTGTTCGCGAGTTGCTGCGGGTTCCGCACGACGTCCCGAATGCCTTCCCTATAAAACACCATATGCATGTGGTAGGTGAAGTGTCTAAAAGGGGATCCTGGTTTTTGGAGTTGGGATTTTGGTTTTTCTTACATGCGACGTAGGGAGCAGTCCGGGATAGTCGGCCGTAATGGCCACCATGGCGTCATCACAACTCAGTTGATAGAACTGCCTGTCTATCAGCTCCATGAATATGTCCGGATCTTCTTTGAGTCTGGGACCGAGGGCCCGGTCAGGGTCCTCTGGTTGTGGAGATGGGTTGTTGACCTCCCTTACAGCGTTTCGCAGTTCCTGCCGTAAAATGGCAGGGTAAGTACCCACGACAAAAAATGCGGGAAGAATGGGAGTAAGGAGATATGACTCACCCAGCTTTGAGGGTTGTACGTGGAGAATCCATCCCGTGGCTTGATGCGGATGAACTCCTCTTCCTCTCCCTTGAACAACTCGGATAGATTTTTTGCTAAAGCAGCAGCAGAGTCCGGTCCCTTACACCCACAACGGGTTGCATCATCTTCCCCGTTAAAACACCACAGGGGGTGCCCTCGATATTGAAGTGGTTGCACTCCCCGCATTATGCATATTGACATAACCTCGATTACTGTCAATCCTGATTGAGCCAGCGCTTTAATCCGGTTCATCAGGTAAAGGACTTCTCTGTTGTCTTCCTCCTAGGGGCTCCGTGGGCGCCAGCTTCGGCGTTTCTTCAGAGGAGCAATGTTGAACTCAGGAAGACCCCGCCGAACAGGGTCCGGAAGGGGAACGTCCTCCATATAAAACCATTCCGAAGGCCAGTCTTCGGATGTCCTCTTCGGAGTACCGGACAGATATCCGGTTTCGGTGATGCGCCATATTTCGGCTCCGCCAACTTGATAAAGTGACCCCTTCTATGTGCGAGGGACGAGGCAAAATAACCTCTTCCATAGCTCGAAATGAGCCTCGCAACCCAGGAATAACTCGCAAAGGGCGATGTAGCCGGTGATGTGTAATATGGAAGCAGGGGTGAAATTATGTAGTTGGAGACCATAAAACTCTAGGAGCCCGCGGAGGAACGGATGAATTGGAAATCCGAGTCCCCTTAATAAGTAAGGAACAAGGCACACCCGCTCCCCTGTAGAGGGGCTGGGGAAGCTCTCCGCTTGCTCCCCGCCATTGTAAGTGGCGAGCCCGGCTCGGACGGGAACCATATACGCTCGAGGGAGAAATCCCTGAGTTTGCAGTTCGACTAATCGACTGTGTAGGACGGAGCATCTCTCCCAATCACCGGGCTTAGGGCTACGGGGGCGAGAGGAGGAGCTACGGTGGTCGGCCATGTTGGAATGGATTTTTCCGAAGCACGTTCCGATGGATTCTCGCTATGGGAAGATGGTATGGATTGGATCTAGGAATCCCCATCCCTTTAATAGACAATTTATTTATCTAGCTAGGGGGTGGATGTAAAACCCCCCTGGCTCCTCGTATTCATTCGACGCGTGGAAGATAGCCCTTATCGGGCGCAGAAGTCCAACATTTATGGGTCTGAACACTACTTAACAAACATTCAAGATTTGAGGAGAACCCGCCTTGCAATGCCGAAGACAATACTACGTGTCGAACTTGACGTCATTGAAGCCTGGTTTGGGGGCTACTGAGGGAGTCCTGGATTAGGGGGTCTCCGGACAACCGGACTATATCCTTTTGTCGGATTGTTGGACCATGAAGATACAGGATTGAAGACTTCATCTCGTGTCCGGATGGGACTTTACTTGGCGTGGAAGGCAAGCTAGGCAATACGGATATGTATATCTCCTCCTTTGTAACCGACCTTGTGTAACCCTAGCCCCCTCCGGTGTCTATATAAACCGGAGGGTTTTAGTCCGTAGGACAACATACAATCATACCATAGGCTAGCTTCTAAGGTTTAGCCTCTCTGATCTCGTGGTAGATCTACTCTTGTAATACTCATATCATCAAGAACAATCAAGCAGGACGTAGGGTTTTACCTCTATCAAGAGGGCCCGAACCTGGGTAAAACATCATGTCCCCTGCCTCCTATTACCATCCGCCTTAGACGCACAGTTCGGGACCCCCTACCCGAGATCCGCCGGTTTTGACACCGACACCTAGCTAGGGGCGCTAAACAATAGCACTTGTTGGGAGGCAACCCAATTTTATTTTTGTTTTTGCTTTTCCTTTTTAGGTTTTGTTTTGCAATAAATATTTAATCTAGACTCTGGTTAGATGTGGTTTTGTGTATTAATTAGTTTTTGTGCCAAGTAAGACCTTTGGGATAGCATACGGTGATGGTTGATTTGATCCTATTGAAAAACAGAAACTTTTGCGCACAGGAGGTTAGTTTTCATTTTTATCAGAAGCGCGATAAAATACTTATTCTTTTTGAAGAGGATTAATAAACAAATTGTCTAGGACTTCCTAATTTCTCGGGATTGTTGGAGTTACGGTAGTATTCAAAATATCCAGATTGCTACAGACTGTTCTGTTTTTGACAGATTCTGTTTTTTCGCGTGTTCTTTGCTTATTTTGATGAATCTATGGCTAGTATCGGGGGGTATGAACCATGAAAAAGTTGGAATACAGTAGATATTACACCAATATAAATAAAGAATGAGTTCACAACAGTACCAAAAGTGTTGATTTAGTTTCTTATACTAACGGAGCTTACGAGATTTTCTGTTGAGTTTTGTGTTGTGAAGTTTTCAAGTTTCAGGTAAGGATTTGATGGACTATGGAATAAGGAGTGGTAAGAGCCTAAGCTTGGGGATTCCCAAGGCACCCCAAGGTAATATTCAAGGAGGGAAATGGTCCTAAGCTTGGGGATGCCCCGGGAAGGCATCCCCTCTTTCGTCTTCGCCTATTGGTAACTTTACTTGAGGCTATATTTTTATTCACCACATGATATGTGTTTTGCTTGGAGCGTGTATGATTTGAGTCTTTACTTTTTAGTTTGCCACAATCATCCTTGCTGTACACACCTTTTGGGAGAGACACGCATGAGTCGTGATTTATTATAATGCTCTATGTGCTTCACTTATATCTTTTGAGCTAGGCAATTTTGCTCTAGTGCTTCACTTATATCCTTTTAGAGCATGGCGGTGGTTTTATTTTATAGAAATTGATGAACTCTCATACTTCACTTATACTATTTTGAGAGTCTTTAGAACAGCATGGTAATTTTCTTTGGTTATAAAATTAGTCCTAATATGATAGGCATCCAAGAGGGATATAATAAAAACTTTCATATAAAGTGCATTGAATACTATGAGAAGTTTGATTCCTTATGATTGGTTTGAGATATGAAGATGTTGATATTAGAGTCATGCTAGTAAGTAGTTGTGAATTTGAGAAATACTTGTGTTAAAGTTTCCGAGTCTCGTAGCATGCACATATGTTGAACCGTTATGTAACAAAGTTGGAGCATGAGATGTTTTTTTATTGTCTTCCTTATGAGTGGCGGTCGCGGACGAGCAGTGGTCTTTTCCTAACAATCTATTCCCCTAGGAGCATGCGCGTAGTACTTTGTTTCGATGACTAATATATTTTTGCAATAAGTATGTGAGTTCTTTATGACTAATGTTGAGTCCATGGATTATATGCACTCTCACCTTTCCGCCATTGCTAGCCTCTATAGTACCGCGCAACTTTCGCTGGTACGATAAACCCACCACATATCCTTCCTAAAAACAGCCACCATACCTACCTATTATGGCATTTCCATTGCCATTCCGAGATATATTGCCATGCAACTTTCCACCGTTCCACTTATTATGACACGTTCCATCATTATCATATTGATTTGCATGATCATGTAGTTGACATCGTATTTGTGGCAAAGCCATCGTTCATCATTTTTTATACATGTCGCTCTTGATTCATTGCAGATCCCGGTACACCGCCGGAGGCATTCACATAGAGTCATATTTTTGTTCTAGTGTCGAGTTGTAATTTTTGAGTTGTAAGTAAATAGAAGTGTGATGATCTTCATTATTAGAACATTGTCCCGTGCGAGGAAATAAAAAAAGGGAGAGAAGGCCCAAAAAAAGAAAAATAATGAGAGAAAAAGAGAGAAGGGACAATGTTGCTACCCTTTTGCCACACTTGTGCTTCAAAGTAGCACCATGATCTTCATGATAGAGAGTCTCCTATGATATCACTTTCATATACTAGTGGGAATTTTTCATTATAGAACTTGGCTTGTATATTCCAACGATGGGCTTCCTCAAACGCCCTAGGTCTTCATGAGCAAGCAAGTTGGATGCACACCCACTTAGTTTTCTTTTTTGAGCTTTCATAAACTTATAGCTCTAGTGCATCCGCTGCATGGCAATCCCTACTCACTCACATTGATATCTATTAATGGGCATCTCCATAGCCCGTTGATACGCCTAGTTGATGTGAGACTATCTCTTTCTTTTTTGTATTCTCCACAACCACCATCTATTCCACCTATAGTGTTATGTCCATGGCTGACGCTAATGTATTGCGTGAAAGTTGAAAAGGTTTGAGAACATCAAAAGTATGAAACAATTGCTTGGCTTGTCATTGGGGTTGTGCATGATTTGAATATTTTGTGGGATGAAGATGGAGCATAGCCAGACTATATGATTTTGTAGGGATAAGCTTTCTTTGGCCATGTTATTTTGAGAAGACATAATTATTTGTTAATATGCTTGAAGTATTATTGTTTTTATGACAGTATTAAACTTTTGTTTTGAATCTTACGGATCTGAACATTCATGCCACAATAAATAGAATTACATGGATAAATATGTTAGGTAGCATTCCACATCAAAAATTCTGTTTTTATGATTTACCTACTCGAGGTCGAGCAGGAATTAAGCTTGGGGCTGCTTGATACGTCTCCAACGTATCTATAATTTTTTATTGTTCCATGCTATTATATTATCTGTTTTGGAGGTTTTATATGCATTAATATGCTATTTTATATGATTTTTGGGACTAACCTATTAACCTAGAGCCTAGTGCTAGTTTCTGTTTTTTCCTTCTTTTAGAGTTTCGCAGAAAAGGAATACCAAACAGAGTCCAAACGGAATAAAAATTTCGTGGTGATTTTTCTTGGACCAAAAGACACCCAGGAGACTTGGAGTGCAAGTCAGAAGAGCCATGAGGTGGCCACCGCGCGCCCAGGGAGTAGGGTGCGCCCCCCGACCTTATGGGCCCCTCGGTGACCTCCTGACCTAGATCTTCCTCCTATATATTCTCAAATACCCCAAAAACTTCCAGGGGAGCCACGAAACCACTTTTCCACCTCTGCAACCTTCTGTACCCGTGAGATCCCATCTAGGGGCCTTTTCCGGCATCTTGTCGGAGGGAGATTCGGTCACGGAGGGCTTCTACATCAACATCATTGCCTCTCCGATGAAGCGTGAGTAGTTTACCACAGACCTACATGTCCATATCTAGTAGCTAGATGGCTTCTTCTCTCTCTTTCATTCTCAATACCATGTTCTCCTCGATGTTATTGGAGATCTATTCGATGTAACACTCTTTTACGGTGTGTTGGCCGAGATCCGATGAATTGTGGATTTATGATCAAATTATCTATGAATATTATTTGATTCTCCTCTGAATTCTTATATGCATGATTTTATATCTTTGCAAGTCTCTTCGAGCTATCGATTTGGTTTGGCCAACTAGATTGGTTTTTCTTGCAATGGAAGAAGTGCTTAGCTTTGGGTTCAATCTTGCGGTGTCCTTTCCCAGTGACAGTCGGGGCAGCAAGGCATGTATTGTATTGTTGCCATCGAGAATAAAAAGATGGGGTTTTCATCATATTGTTTGATTTAATTCCCATACATCATGTCATCTTGCTTAAGGAATTACTCCGTTATTTATGAACTTAATACTCTAGATGCATGCTGAATAGCGGTCGATGTGTGGAGTAATAGTAGTAGATGCAGAATTGTTTTGGTCCACTTGACACGGACGTGATGCCTATATTCATGATCATTGCCTTAGATATCGTCATAACTTTGCGCTTTTCTATCAATTGCTCGGCAGTAATTTGTTCACCGACCGTAAAATAATTTCTATCTTGAGAGAAGCCTCTAGTGAAATCTATGGCCCCCGGGTCTATTTTCCATCATGTAAGTTTCCGATATATAATTTTAGTTTCCGATTTACTCTCTTTGCAATCTTTTACTTTCCGTTCCATAAACCAAAAAATACCAAAAATAGTACTTTGTTGTTTATCCATATCTATCAGATCTCACTTTGTGAATAACCGTGAAGGGATTGACAACCCCATTATCGCGTTGGGTGCAAGTTGGTGTTTGTTTGTGCAGGTATTCGGTGGCTTGCGCGTTGTCTCTGTAAGTGCATCTAGTGCCACCCCTAGTAGCTTTTGGAGTATTGACGACAAACCTGGTTGAGGGACTAATGTGTTTGTGAGAATGCAGGATAACATAGGTAGTAGTCCCTCATTGATTCGGTTTACCTAACGGAGATGACCCCTAAAAATGTGTGAAGACATTGAAGACAATGGTGGTATGTGAAGATATTCACATTGAAGACTATGATATGAGAAGACATCGTATGAAGACTATGGATTGCAAAGACATAGTTGTTTCGTAGTTTCCTTTTCTTCTTTCTTGAGTCATAGGAACCACCGTACTGTTAAGTGGGGTCCAAGTGAACAAAGTCAGAGTGACTGAAGTGATGCTCAGCCAAATCATATGTCTTCGAGCAAAGATAATGAGAGCAAATCTTATCCAGAGCTGGATGAGTTATCTTTACTTGCAGCCCAAGTCAAGTTGCCGCGTGTGTTTGAAATCTAACCATTAGACACGTGTCAGTTTCTTAGTGACCCAGGGTCATTTTGGACAAATCGGGTCGGGTTGCCTAGTGGCTATAAATAGCCCACCCCCTACACCATAAATTGGTGGCTGCTCAGAGTTAGTGCACGGCTTTTGTCATTTGAGAGCAACCCACCTTGAAGCCTTTGAGAGAGAAATCCTTGCGAGGACAAAGCCCTAAACACCCAGAGCCAAAGAGTGTTAGGCATCACTGAAGTCTTTCTGTCTGCGTGATCTGAAGACTTGTTACACTTGAGGACTGTGAATCCTCCAGCCGGTTAGGCGTCGCGTTCTGATCATCCAAGAGTCATTGTGGATCACCGGTGAACGAAGTCTGTGAAGGTTTGAAAGTCTACCTTGAAGACTTACCAGAGTGGTTGGGCGAGGACTGTGTGTCCTTAGCTCAAGGGGAATAAGGTGAAGATGCGGTCTTCTGAGTTGAATCTCAGCCTCCCTAACCAGACGTACAGTTGTCACAGCAACTGGAACTGGTCCAACAAATACATGTCCTCACCAAGCAACTGGTTCTATCCTTACCTCTCTGTTTACTTACATTTTGTCTTCGTGAAGTCATTGCCTGCTTGCATGATATGATTGAGTTCACTATGTGAAGACTGTTGTTGATAGGTTTCATACTTTCTTCCATCTTGATCCATACTACTTAGCTGCTGATAGTCTTCATGCTTTCACTTCATTGCTTACTTGACTATGGCCTGTCTAGTGTAGTCTACCTTCCGCTGCATATCAATAGGTTCATTTCTACTGTTTGTCTTCAAAGCCCCCGTGTTTTGAAGACTTTCATAAAAATCGCCTATTCACCCCCCCCCCCCTCTAGTCGATAACTAGCACTTTCAATTGGTATCAGAGCAAGGTGCTCCCTTGTTCTGTGTGATTCCGTTTAACCACCTGGAGTTTTAGCTATGTTGACTGCAAGGATAATCAAAGTCTCCGTTGCGTGCCCTGTCTTCAATGGCACTGATTACCCTTACTGGAAGAATAAGATGTGCATGCATCTTGAAGCCATTGATGTCGACCTCTTGTATGTCATCAAGAATGGCGTTCCCAAGGCCGGTGAAGGCGTCACCGCAGTTGATGTCAAGAAGTTCATTCAACTGGATTCTACTGCCAAGAACATCATCTGTGGTCATCTGACCAAAGGACAGTATGGCCGAGTGAGTGCTCTGGAAACTGAAAAGCTAGTCTGGGACTGGCTCTCCAAGGTCAATGAAGGCATCTCAACCCAGAGAGACTCAAGGATCAGTGTTCTTCGCAATCTCTTCAACCGCTTGAAGAGAAATGACAATGACAATGTTCAGCTGACTTTTGATCGCCTCACTGATATCACAAATGAGCTTCATGCACTCGGGGCCACTGAAATCACCAAGCATGAAATCGTCAAGACACTCTTGAGATCACTCGACAGCTCATTTGACACCTCGGCCCTGATGATTCAAGAACGCCCTGACTTCAAGACTCCCGAACCGGCTGACACACTTGAGAGGCTCAACACACATGAATTCTAGCTATCTGAGAAACGAGACATCTATGGTCCCAACTATGGCCGAGTTCGCGCCTTGGAGGCAAAGGCTATCTCCTCATCTGAAGAAGAATCTGACTGCAGTTCTGAGGATCCTGAAGACATTGGAAAGGAGCTTGCCATGCTCGTGAAGAATTTCCAAAGGTTCACTAGGAAGAAAGGCTCCAGACAGTCTTCAAGATCCAGCTCAAGAAATGATGAAGCTTCCCTCCCGTGACTACAAGAAGAGAACGTGTCACAAGTGCAAGAAACCTGGTCACTACATCTCTGAATGTCCTCAATGGGATAATGAGAACAAGAAGAAGAAGAAGAAGAAGAAGAGCAAGGAATATGATTCTGATGACAAGAAAAAGAAGAAATCCTCAAAATATTCTTCTAAGTCTTCGTCAAAGTCTTCATCACACAAGAAGAGCTCATCTAGCAAGGGTCGTGCATTTGTTGGCAAGGAAATGGATTCAGAGGAGGAGTCTACATCTGAGGAGGTGGAGATGGAGTCTGGAGAGGAATCTGATTCAGGCGTGGCAAGCCTGGCTTTAGCTTCAGCGTACGTCGCCAAGTCCATCTTCAACACTGAAGACGATGGCCTCTTCACCAACGTTGATGCTAACGAAGATGACTCTGCACCCACCTACTGCTTCATGGCACGTGGTGGCAAGGTAAACTCACGCGATGCTCACTATCAAACAACTAGTGAAGATGACTCTGAATGTAAATCTAAACCTAGCTACAAAACACTTGCTAAAATTGCAACACAGCAACAGACTGCTATGGAACATATTCAAAAATTGTTAGACAAAAGCGATGACCTGTTGGACGCGGAAATGACTCGAACTCAGTCTTTAATTGAAGACATTAAAAATCTTCATGTTAAGTACGAAGAGCTTGAAAGTCGTCATGAAACACTCTCAACTACTCATGAAAAGCTCTCCTACGATTATCTTCAAAGTAAGCAAGAACTTGAGAACTTGAGAGTGGCTCATGAAGATCTTCAAAAAGAGAATGAGTCACTTCGCGCTCAACAGATCAGTCCCGCTCAGGAAGGATTTGAACCACCATGTCTAAAATGCCTTGAGCGTGATAACGCTACTTCTGTTGCTGGATGTTCTACTGCTACTGCTATTGCAATATCTTCAACTGCTGATGTGGTAACTAACCCCTCTGCTGAGGATACCACTACTATTGCTGATGAGAATGCCAGGTTGAAGACGTTGCTTGAAACAGGAATGTACAAGAGTGTCGAAGGGCATCAGACACTATGTGATGTCCTCAAGAAACAGATTCTGAACTGAAACCCTAGGAAAGAGGGTGTTGGGTTCGAGAGGAAAATGAATGTTGATGGTTCTTACTGGAAGCCTAAGCAGTACCCCAAAACCACATGGGTTGCTGCAAAGGGACCTTCAGTGGATCCATCTACTTTGTCTGGCTTCACTTGTGCTAACCCTATTATCATTGATGAATCCTTTGATGCAAACTATAAATTGTTTAAGAATCAGAATGGTGAAGTATTTGCCAGGTATATTGGTGCTAACTACAGGAATGGGCCACCTTTGAAGAGGATCTGGGTGCCCAAGAGTTGTCTTGAAAATCTTCAGGTGAATGTCATCATGACACCACCTGGGAAGAAGACAAACCCCAGACCAAAGGCTTCACATGGTCCAAAGGCTTCATACAGATAGAGGACTCACCAGAGTCATCCTAACACAAATGTTTTGCAGGGAAACCATACTCAGGCCTATGAATATGAGTGTGTTTCATCAAACAGCCATGTTCATAAGACCAAGAAATACTCTGCTTATTCTTATGAGTATTATTCACCTCCTGCAAGACTATTTGCTAGGGCCCCAAAGCCAAAGTTCTCAGGTGTTGCACTTAGACTCATTGCTTCGAAGCCACCCCTGAAGATGTGGGTGGTTAAGAAAACTCAACTCTCTTTTGTAGGGAAAGGTATCCAGCCGGAAATCAAATGCGTCAGATGCTACTGTTGGGGACCTAAAACATCTTGTGGGGCGCAAGATAAAATGCCCAAATGGTCTTATTATGTATTTCCTTCCTGAGTCGCTTGCCATGCATCCTATCAGTCCTGATCTGGATCTGAGATTTCATAATCCACTTGCTCGTCAAATGTTTATGCTTCACAATACTCTTCGTGAAGCCTATCCCCTTAACTGCACTGTAGGGTATGACACCAGCTGCTTCAGAATGGATTATTGATATTGGATGCACTAACCACATGACTGGCGATCGAAGTCTTCTCATGGACTCAGCCTTATGTCCATCTGACATGAGTCATATCACATTTGCTGACACTGGTAAAAGCAAGGTATTGGGTCTAGGTAGAGTTGCAATCTCAAAGGATCAGCACATGGATAAAGTGATGCTTGTTGAATCCCTTGGTTTCAACTTAATGTTTGTCTCAATGCTTTGTGACTTGAACATGATTGTGATATTTGGAAAATATCGTTGCCTTGTGCTAATGGAATTTGACAAGTCTCTAGTCTTTGAAGGGTACCTAAAAGGTCATCTGTACATGGTAGATTTCTCAGTAGGACCACAGTTGGCAGTATGTCTTCTAGCAAAAGCTTCAGAGTGCTGGCTCTGGCATCGGAGGCTAGGGCATGCTGGCATGAGGAACTTGTACACTCTCGTGAAGAAGAAGCATGTTGTAGGCATCGAAGGCGTCAAGATCAAAAAGGATCATCATGTGGTGCCTGCGAAGCCGGGAAGATGACTAGGGCCAAGCATCCTTTAAAGACAATCATGACTACATCACATCCCTTCGAGCTGCTTCACATGGACCTATTCGGCCCTACTCATTACTCCACTCTTACTACTACTGCTTGTCTCTATGGCTTCGTTATTGTTGATGATTACTCTAGATATACCTGGGTGCATATAATTCTCTACAAGACTGAAGTGCAGGATGTCTTCAGATGATTCGCCAATCGTGCCATGACAAACTATGGCATCAAGATCGAGCACATAAGAAGTGACAACGGCACAGAGTTCAAGAACACCGGCCTCGACACTTATCTTGATACATTGGGAATCACTCATGAATTCTCAGCTCCATACACACCTCAGCAGAATGGCATCATGGAGCGCAAGAACAGAACACTCATTGAGATGGCTCGGACGATGCTTGATGAGTACAAGACTCCAAGGAAGTTCTGGCCTGAATCTATTGATACTGCATGCCATGTCATCAACCGTGTTTATCTTCACAAGCTTCTAAAGAAGACATCATATGAACTACTGACTGGTAAGAAGCCAAACCTAAGCTACTTCAGAGTATTTGGTGCAAGGTGCTGGATCAAGGATCCACATCACACTTCAAAATTTGCACCGAAAGCACATGAAGGTTTTATGCTTGGTTACGGGAAGGATTTGCACTCCTACAGAGTCTTCAACCTCTTTCACTATAAAGTGGTTGAAACTATGGATGTGTGGTTCGATGAGACTAACGGCTCGCAAAGAGAGCACCTGCCAAATGTGCTAGATGAAGTTCCACCTAGTGAATCCATCAAGCTTATGGGTACTGGAGAAATCATACCTTCAAAGGCACGGGCTGAAGAGGAACTTATCATTTCTGCACCAAATCAACATGAAGACTCTGCTCAGCCTGAAGCCAATAATGAAGAAGAAGACAATGATCAGCAAGAGCAAAGTCTTCGTCCAGTTCATCCTCGTGTTGCGAATGAAGTGCAGATTGAGGAGATAATTGATAGCATCAATGCACCTGGTCCCCTTACTCGTTCAAGAGCAACGCAACTGGCAAATTTTGTGGGCACTTTGCATTTGTCTCTATATCTGAACCCAAGAAAGTTGTTGAAGCCTTCATGGAACCTGAGTGGATTCAAGCTATGCAAGAAGAGCTTCAACAGTTTGAACTGAACAATGTGTGGGAATTGGTCAAGCATCCTGATCCTCGCAAGCACAATATCATAGGCACAAAATGGATCTATCGCACCAAACAAGATGAGCATGGTCAAGTTGTCAGAAACAAGGATCGTCTCATTGCTCAAGGATATACTCAAGTTGAAGGAATTGACTTCGATGAAACATTCGCTTCGGTGGCTAGGCTTGAAGCCATTGGCATTCTGCTAGCCTATGCCAACCATCACAACATCCTCCTGTATCAAATGGATGTGAAGAGTGCTTTTCTCAATGGCAAGATTGAAGAAGAAGTGTATGTTGCACAACCACCTGGCTTTGAAGATCCAAAACATCTTGACATGGTTTACAAGCTCAACAAGGCACTGTATGGCCTCAAACAAGCCCCTCGTGCTTGGTATGACACACTCAACGACTTCCTGAAGAGCAAAGGCTTCAAAGATGGTTCACTGGATCCCACTCTCTTCACGAAGACATACGACAGTGAACTGTTTGTGTGCCAGATCTATGTGGATGACGTTATCTTCGGCTGCACTGACAAAAGATACAGTGATGAGTTTGGACACATGATGCAAGTACAATATCAGATGTCCATGATGGGTGAGCTAAAGTTCTTCCTTGGTCTTCAAATTCGTCAGCAAAGCAACGACATCGTCATATCTCAAGAGAAATACCTCAAAGACTGCCTGAAGAAGTTTGGAATGCAAGACTGCAAGGGATACACGACGCCAATGCCAACCAAAAGTCATCTGGGCCCTGACGACAATGGTAAAGAGTTCGATCAAAAGGTATACCGCTCCATGATTGGTTTTTTACTCTATTTATGTGCATCTAGGCCAGATATCATGCTTAGCGTTTGCATGTGTGCCCGATTCCAAGCGGCACCAAAGGAGTCGCATCACTTAGCTGTGAAGCAAATTCTTCGATATTTGGCTTACACCCCAACACTAGGATTATGGTATAGAAAGGGCTCAGAGTTTGATCTAGTTGGATTCTCAAATGCTGATTATGCTGGTGACAAGGTTGATCGCAAGTCTACATCAGGCACATGTCACTTGCTTGCACGATCTCTTGTCTGTTGGTCTTCAAAGAAGCAGAACTGTGTATCTCTCTCCACTTCTGAATCTGAATACATTGCTGCTGGATCTTGCTGCGCTCAACTTCTATGGATGAAGGAAACTCTCAAGGACTATGGAATCCATCTGAAGCATGTGCCACTCTACTGCGACAATGAAAGCGCCATCAAGATTGCCAACAACCCAGTTCAGCATTCGAAGACAAAACACATTCAGATCCGTCATCACTTTCTCAGAGATCATGTCATGAAGGAAGATATTGATATCATTCATGTCAACACTGAAGAGCAATTGGCAGATATCTTCACAAAGCCCTTGGATGAGAAAAGGTTTTGCAAGTTGCGGTGTGAGCTAAATATCTTAGAATCCTCAAATGTCCTGTAATTGGACACACATCCTAATGCTTATGCATGTGATGCCTTAAATGTGCAACACACGAAGTAACATATATCTTCAAACAATGAAGACATACACTCTATGTCGGGGATATACCCCATGGTATGACCTGGCCGGAGTTAAGTAACCCGGCAGGAGTTAAGTCAGATGATAACCCGGCAGGAGTTAAGTCAGATGATAACCCGGCATGAGTTAAGTAACCCGGAAGGAGTTAAGTCAGATGATAACCCGGCAGGAGTTAAGTCAGATGATAACTCAGCAGACCATCATAAACCGGCAAACATCATAAACCGGCAGACCATCGTAAACCGGCACACAGTTATAACTGGCAGACAGTGATAACTGGTTGACATTCATAACCCGGCAGATAGAGTCGCTTGGGGTTATGAAGCCCGAGACATTATGAAGCCCAAGACGTTATGAAGCCCATGAAGAGAAGTCAGAATAGTTTAAGTCTTAGTCTGAGGTGGACTCTACATGTAACCCGCCCCTTCAACATATATAAGGAGGGGTGAGGGAGTCCTGGATTAGGGGGGTATCCAGGCAGCCGGATTATATCCTTTGGCCGAACTGTTGGACTATGAAGATACAAGATTGAAGACTTCGTCCCATGTCCGGATGGGACTCTCCTTGGCGTGGAAGGCAAGCTCGGCAGTACGGATATGTAGATCTCCTTCATTGTAACCGACTTTGTGTAACCCTAGCCCCCTCCGGTGTCTATATAAACCGGAGGGTTTAGTCCGTAGGAACAACAACAATCATACCATAGGCTAGCTTCTAGGGTTTAGCCTCTTCGATCTCGTGGTAGATCAACTCTTGTACTACTCATATTATCAAGAACAATCAAGCAGGACGTAGGGTATTACCTCCATCAAGAGGGCCCGAACCTGGGTAAACATCGTGTCCCCTGCCTCCTGCTACCATCCGCCTAGACGCACAGTTCGGGACCCCCTACCCGAGATTCGCCGGTCTTGACACCGGCATTGGTGCTTTCATTGAGAGTTCCTCGGTGTCATTATCGTTAGGCTTGATGGCTCCTTCGATCATGGAGAGCGATGCAGTCCAGGGTGAGACTTTTCTCCCCGGACAAATCTTTGTATTCGGCGGCTTCACACTGCGGGCCAACTCGCTTAGCCATCTGGAGCAGATCGAGAGTTACGCCCCTGGCCACCAGGTCAGGTTTGGAAGCTTAAACTACATGGCCGACATCCGCGGAGACTTGATCTTCGACGGATTCGAGCCCCTGCCAAGTGCGCCACACGGTCATGATGAGCATGATTTAGCTCTACCATCGGACAGTATTCAGGAGACCGCACCGGCAACTGCTCCGACCCTCAATTCGGAGCCAATTGCGCCATCCATGGACGGGTGGATAGACCCCGCCGTGGAGGCCGCATTCTCAGCGGCGATCGAGCCGAGTATCGACCTTACCCTTCACGGGAGCCGTGACGCCGAACTATCGGATTCTTCCCCAGCCACGGACTCCGAACCGCCTGCGCCCGTGCCTATCGAATCCGACTGGGCGCCGATCATGGAGTTTACCTCCGCGGATATCTTTCAGCACTCGCCCTTCGGCGACATACTGAACTCATTAAGGTCTCTCTCCTTGTCAGGAGAGTCCTAGCCGAACTTTGTCCGGCAGGATTGGGATGCGGATGACGAAGAAACTCGCCGCCCACCCACCACCCACTTAGTAGCCACTGTCGATGATTTGACCGACATGCCCGCCTTCAACTCCGAAGATATCGACGGTATGGACAACGATGCAGGAGACGAACAGGAGCCACTGCCCACAAGGCACTGGACGCCCACTTCATTATATGATGTATACATGGTGGACACACCCAAAGAAAATGACGACGAGGAACGGAAGGACGCAATGAAGGATCGTTCCCTCGAGAAGCAGTCAAAGCGGCAGCGTAAGCGCCGCTCCAAATTCTGCCTCGACAAAAACAGCGATCATACAGACCCAGCGATAGAGCAGGGTGAGCCAGCGGACGACAAACACGGCATTAAACTACCGTCCGACCACGACAACACGGAGAATCAAACCGAACAACCTGACTCCGGCGAAGATAACAGTCCGGATGACATCACACCGGACAGGCACCCGGAGCAACAGAACACGCATCAAAGGCTTGTTGCCACTACGAGGAGTCTGAAAAAGCAGAAGCAAAGGCTTAGGGCTGCACAAGACACTCAGAATTAGATGGAGTGAAGTACTCAACACTGCAGCAAAGTACGGCGGTAGTCGCCACACAAAGAGCTACCCGAAGCGAAAGCTGCTACCTGAATTCGATGAGGAGGCCTTAGATCCCCCGCAATCAAAAAACAAAACAGCCATCCGATCGGATAGACGACCTCGTGGCCAGCATAGAGCGGCAAACGACGCCGCACACAAGCCAGTACGCGATCCACGTGAGGGCTCGCATCAAAAGGACGGTGCAACCAGATCCATCTACGGGCCAAGCAAGCGCGCTCCAGCACGCAATGCAACGCAACAAAAATCCGAACACCACGGTACACCCAAATACAGGGGTGCCGCACACCCCCTATGTTTCACCGATGAGGTGCTCGACCATGAATTTCCAAAGGGATTCAAACCCGTAAACATAGAGGCATACGACGGAATGACAGACCCTGAGGTCTGGATTGAGGACTATATCTTCCATATCCACATGGCTCGAGGAGGCGATCTCCATGCCATCAAGTACTTACCCCTCAAGCTCAAAGGGCCAGCTCGGCACTGGCTTAAAAGCCTCCCCAAACTCCATTGGAAGCTAGGTAGAACTCGAAGACGCTTTTCGGGTAAATTTTCAAGGGACCTATGTCCGACCACCGGATGCAGACGATTTAAGTCATATAACTCAACAGCCCGGAGAGTCAGCCCGAAAGCTTTAGAACAGGTTCTCACTAAGAAGAACCAAATAGTCGACTGTCCGGACGCCGAAGCCTTAGTAGCTTTCAAGCACAGCGTTCGAGACGAATGGCTTGCCCGACACCTCGGCCAAGAAAAGCCGAGAACAATGGCAGCATTAACAAGCCTCATGACCCGCTTTTGCGCGGGCGAGGACAGCTAGTTAGCCCGATGCAGCACCAGCGACCCAAGTACATCCAAAGTCAGGGACGGAAACGGGAAGCCACGACGCAGCAAAAACAAGCGCCGGAATAAACAAGACAGCCTAAAGAACACGGCGGTAAACGCCGGATTCAGAAGCTCGCGGCCAGGTCAGCAAAAGTTGCCCTCCAAAGGCAATAGGGACGAACTGTCCAGCCTAAACAAGATTCTGGACAAAATATGTCAGATCCACAGCACCCCCGATAAACCTGCAAATCATACCCATAGAGAATGTTGGGTCTTCAAGCAGTCCGTCAAGTTCAAGGCCGAACACAAGGGGCAGGATACACCAAGCGAAGACGAGGACGAGCCTTGCAAGCAAAACACTGGGGAACAGAAGAAATTCCCACCAGAAGTCAAAACAGTAAACGTGTTACACGTGATAAAGGGGAGAAACAAAGCGGCACTCCTAGAGACATATGCCCCAGGGCCTATCACCGTGGAGTTCTGCCACTGGTCGTCCCAACCGATCACCATTGACCATCGGGATTACTCGTCAAGTATCCGGCATGCAGGATGGCCTGCCTTGGTGTTAGACCCGATAATTGACGGATACCACTTCACACGAGTCCTGATGGATGGCGGCAGTAGTTTAAACCTGATATATCAGGACATAGTCCGCAAAATGGGGATAGACCCAACAAAAATCAGCCATAGCAATACTACCTTTAAAGGAGTAACGCCAGGCCCATAAGCCCATTGCACGGGCTCCCTGCTACTAGAGGTTATATTCGGCTTTCTCGATAACTTCCGCAGCAAAAATTTAACCTTCCACATCGCTCCATTCCAAAGTGGCTATCAAGCACTACTCGGACGCGAAGCTTTCGGTCGCTTTAACGCAATACCGCATTACGCTTCTCTCATGCTTAAGATGCCCGGTCCATGTGGCATCATTACAGTAAATGGAAATATTTAGCGCTCCTTGCGCGCGGAAGACCGTGCAGCCGCCTTGGCAGCCGCACACTAGACGGCCTCACCAACTAGAGCATCTGACAGGTCGTTAAGACCACGGACACGGTTAGACGAGTCTGGTGCAGCTATATATAATTGATACAGGTTTGATGGCTATACCCCTACAACAATACAAGGGGCTCAACGCGTGTAAACAAGTGACAATTAGGCTCAACTTTACTCATCTTAAACTGTACATGGTTTATTTAGTATAACCTACCTTTTTGCACGACAACTTTTCAACTAAGTTCCTCTCTTTTACAGATGACCATCGTGCTACACCCGTCCAAGATACGGCAGAACGGAAACACAGGCGCAGACGTGTAGCAGGGACCCGTTCCAAGGATTCTTTTTAGATTAAGACCCTGCATAAACCTTTTTTACTGTCTCTTGTTGATACACATCCCCCGGATTCTTAGTACAATTGAGAAGGATGCCGACGTATTGGCATGTGGCCACGTCAGAATACTGCATGTACCTGGACACCAGGGGCTTATTACAAAGGGCACTGTTTAAGCCTGGTCTACATCATAAAGACCGAATACCTTAGGGAGTGTTCGGCGTCGCGAGTTTGGCCTTATATGCATCAGCTCCGAATCATGTCTTTGGTCAAATGTTGGGTTTGCCCGGCTCCTGTGTTTTGCTGCCTTACGTTCCGCTCTATCGGCTAAGGCAGCACCGGGAGAACTACTGCGATTGTGCCCTGGTTATCCGGACGAGCACCTCAGTAGAGAAAGCCGAAAACTGACTGTCATGATATAGCGTGAGACTGGTCAACCACTTGATGACCTAGCGGAATCTTCGGGATTCCTCCGCCTTAACGAAGGGCCGTTTCCCGGCCAGGCATGTACGCGCCCCGAATTCGGATGAGCGCGGAACCACCAGGGGCTATATAGTAGCCCCACTGTCAAACTCCTCTGGCTAAGTGAAAGTGTTAAAGCATTATAGTCTGATTGCCTAGTTCGCTGCGCTATCACCTCCTTAATGGACCAAGACGTTGGATCAAGTGCGAACATGCATCTTCTGTGAACACCCCCGCATTATATGCGTGGGGGCTGAAGCCGACGACTGCCATCTTTCAGGTTATATACATATATACATAAACGGCCGCACAGGAGGCATCATAGTACTTTCGGGCAAAAGTATAAATACAGCTTTGATAAACTCAATAAAACATTGTTTTTACAATGGGAATACATGTCACTCAAACATAATATTCTTCGACACTGAGCCTCTATCGAACAAGCGCCTTCAATAACTTCTTCAAAGTAGTGCTCGGCAGCCACTCGGCCTATGGCCGAACCCTGTGCCGCAATAGTGATGGCATCCATCTCCGCCCAATATGTTTTGACACGGGCAAGGGGCATCCGCGAGCCTTCTATGCACGCCGACCTCTTTACAACATCGATGTGTGGCACAGCACCAAGGAATTGTTGCACTAAGCTAAAGTAGCTATTCAGCCTTGGCCCTCTCGGCCACAGATGATCCACAACGGACCTCATGGCAAGTCCGGACAATCTATGGAGCTCGGCCCACTCGGCCATTTGCTCATTCAATAGCTGCGGACGGGCTGGAGCGTGAAACTATGACCAAAATAGTTTCTCCACTTCGTGATCTTTCCGATTCTTGAAGCACTCGGCCGCATCAGCAGCACTTGCAGCCAAATCCACATAGGCGTCCGCAGAACTCCATAGCCGGTCCAGAGGTGCATACTTCGGATCCCCAAACTTAGTCCGCAACAAGAAGGGATTCCCAGATACAATATCCGCAGCTTGATGCAGCTCCTCCTTCGTCGCTCTAATTTTGGAGCGGGCTTCCTTGGCAGCCACCCGGGCCTTTTCCAGGTCCGTCGCCTTCGCCCGGTGTTCTTCTTCAAGAAGCTGGTAACAGTCAGCAGCATCTTTTAACTCTATAGCCATCTTGGCTATTTTTTCTTTGCTCTCGCAATGCGTGGCCTGTTCGGCCCTTAACTCTTCGGCCGCTTTTAAAGCGGCCGCATTGCTACTCCTTGCTTGCTCCTTGGCTCGGGCAAGCTCCGCCCGAAGGGTCTCCACGGTGGCAGCTCCATCTGCAGTCACAACATATTAAAGATACTGGCATCATGCTGCTCTTATTATGTGACAATCACAAGAAAAATCACCTACCTTGTGCCTTGTCAAGCCGCTTGTTAACAAGCACGATGTCGGCATCTGCCGCATCCAGTTGCCGCCTTAGTTCAGCAACCCATCAGTCCGGCTAGCTACCGGAGCTTCAACCACCTGCACATAAAGGTAGTCTGGTTATTACCTGGGACTATGATCCTCTGTTTGCCGCCGTTTTCGGTGACAACCAGAGTCTCAGGGGCTACTATCTACACAGAGCACATCTAAAAATGTGCGGTACTATTAACAATGTACATCACTTCGTGTACCTCAAAACCCGTCAGTAGACTCATAAAGGCTTCATGCAACCCGCTTTCGGCCGACGAAATCCTTTCCATCACCGTACCCATCAACGTGCGGTGCTCTTCTGAGATAGCCGCTTGCTCTAGCAGATCCCTCAGTACGTCCGACCGCACACCAGACGGTGCCGGACTCTTTTGATTGCTCTCTTCAAGAGCCGGATACTGAGGACTTCGGGTGGCCATAGGATTACCTTCTGGCCTTGCCGGATCAGGAGAAACCCTCCGCGACGACACCTCGGGATCGCCTGCCTCATGAGGCGGTGTGGCAGGAGGAGGCGTTTCGCTCTCCATCATCTCTGGAAGAAGATCCCCTGAAGACGAGCTCTGCTGAGAAGGGCTAAGATCCGAACTGCAAGATAAATGCTTCGGTTATTTTCCTCGGAAGTAAAGCGAGGTATTTTCATTATTAAGTACCCTTTTACTTACAGCTCAATAGAGGGCTGATCCCCTTGAGGGCATAGTACGGCCGGGGTAGCCCCAGGGCGGGACCCTCCGGCGAAGATTTCTTCCCCCGTTTGGAGACCATTGTCTCCGGATCCTCGGAGGTAGTCCTCTTCCTTCCCTGGGGAGAGGAAGTTTCAGTCCCTCCTCTCCGGCTAACCTCCTTCACGGAGGTGCTAGCCTCCTTGTTCCCCCCTTTATCTTCTCCTGAGGGCGCTTGATAAGGCGCGATCTCCAGCATCCTGGTTAGCACGGGATTTGGTGAGGTCTCAGGGAGGGGGGCCGGACACCTGATCAACTTTGCCTTCACTATCCAATCCTAGTCAAAGAGCGGCTCTTTTAGGGCAACGTTGCGATAAATAAATGGATAGTGTGTTCGGATGCAGGGCTACTTACTTGGGTATCCGGGCGATTGCAGCTCAAACCTGCATCCTCAGTGATGTCTGGACACATTATTTGTGGTCCGAAGAACAACTTGTACATATCTTCGTGCGTCATGCCGAGGAAATGTTGAATAGCTCGCGGTCCTTCCGGGTTGAATTCCCACATGCGAAGGGGTCGGCGTTTGCAAGGCTGGACTTGACGAACTAGCATAACTTGCACTACCATAACCAAATTGAAATCTCTCTCAAAGAGATCTCGGATACGGCTTTGCAGTATTGGCACGTCCTTGCCTGGACCCCAGCTCAGCCCCTTGCCGATCCACGGCATCAGTTGTGGTGGGGGCCTGAGCGAAAGGTGGGGGCAGCTACCCACTTGGCACTTCGGGGAGCTGTGATGTAGAACCACTCCCGCTGCCACAATCCGGACACCTCTGGGAAGCAACCCTCAGGCCATGAAGCGTCAGCGATTCTACTTATTAAAGCGCCTCCGCACGCTGCGTGCTGCCCCTCGATCATCTTCGGCTTCACATCGAAGGTCTTGAGCCACAGGCCGAAGTGAGGGGTAATGTGGAGGAATGCCTCACATACGACAATAAATGTTGAGATGTGAAGAAGGGAATCCGGGGCCAGATCGTGAAAATCTAGCCCATAATAGAACATAAGACCCCTAACAAAGGGATCCAGAGCGAGGCCTAGTCCTCGGAGGAAGTGGGAGACAAACACAAAGCTCTCATTGGGTTTGGGAGTAGGGACGACTTGCCCTCGGGCAGGCAGCCGATGCGAAATTTCGGCGGTCAGATATCTGGCCTCTCTCAACTTCTTGATGTCCTCCTCCGTGACGGAGGAAGGCATCCACCGACCTTGAAGGTTGGATCCAGACAAAGTTGAAGGTCTGAAGTGCCTAAACCTGAGCTTTGGGTGTTGGAACTTGAGGCGGGAGGTGGATTCGATTAAGATCGAGAGGAAAAAGCCTTGTCCCCTTTATAAAGAGGGTGAATATCAAGCATCTTCCTCGTGGCCGTTTGGGACTTGCCTAAGATCTAGGAGTCCTACCATAGGCACGGTTGGGTTACCCACGTCTGTATTGATGAGAATCCCGTGATAAAGGGGACACGATCTCTGCTTCGACAAGACGTGCCAAGGAAACCGCCTCGCGAAACACGCTGAGATGGGTTATGAAAAATGATTCGAATGGTGACCTGGCTGTGGTGTGATGTCACACTGTGGAATGCGTCGGCAGATTAGAATTGTGGAAATATTATTCTCTCTACGGTGGTACGTGGAACTTGTTTTGCAGAGTCGGACATGATCCTCGTGTTCAAAATCTTCTATGGAGTGTTCGGAGGAGGAACCCGCCTTGCAATGCCGAAGACAATTTGCGCGCCGGACTCATCGTCATTGAAGCCTGGTTCAGGGGCTACTGAGGGAGTCCTGGATTAGGGGGTATCCGGACAGCCGGATTATATCCTTTGGCCGGACTGTTGGACTATGAAGATACAAGATTGAAGACTTCGTCCCGTGTCCGGATGGGACTCTCCTTGGCGTGGAAGGCAAGCTCGGCAGTACGGATATGTAGATCTCCTTCCTTGTAACCGATTCTGTGTAACCCTAGCCCCCTCCGGTGTCTATATAAACCGGAGGGTTTAGTCCGTAGGAACAACAACAACCATACCATAGGCTAGCTTCTAGGGTTTAGCCTCTTCGATCTCGTGGTAGATCAACTCTTGTACTACTCATATTATCAAGAAGAATCAAGCAGGACGTAGAGTATTACCTCCATCAAGATGGCCCGAGCCTGGGTAAACCTCGTGTCCCCTGCCTCCTATTACCATCCGCCTAGACGCACAGTTCGGGACCCCCTACCCGAGATCCGCCGGTTTTGAAACCGACAAGGGGCATGGCACCCCGTAAAAGGGAGAAATAATCTTAAGGGTTAGGGATAACTGGGAGAGCCGGTTTACGGCGACTCTCTCGTGATGAGAATAAGACCTAGCCACAAACAACACGTCGGGTTGTTGCCGGATGATGTTTCCTAGGGCCCGAATATAACACCCCGATAATTTAGCTACAGTAACCTCACCCTATTGTGCCATGTCAACATAATTTATTAAGCCAATTTGCTAGTTGATAAAAAAATCGGAGTCAAATTCAAAATTGAAATAACAAGTCAAGTTATTATTTCTTCAAACTATAAAATTAAAATGTTCAAATTTTAGTACAATTCCCTCTGATCATTTGTCATGTTGAATCCAATATCATTTGGCTCTCCGATTAATTTCTAGTAAAATATAAAGTGGTCCAACTACAACAAACGTAACCATTTCGAAATAAGCAAATAATTATAAGTTTCCAAATGACTCAAAACTTTATGTGCCACTCCAAAATATTGTGCTTGAATTTTGTGCCAAATTTCAGGATTAACTAGATCCATTTGCTAGCAGCTAAATAGAAAATTGTGGTCGAAATGTAAAGAAAAGAGAAAAGAGAGACGGGAAGAAGAGGACCTAATCTACTGGCTCTATGGCCCATCTAGAGAAAGGGTAGGCCCAGCCCACCTCCACCTCACCCCTTCCTCTGTACAGGAGACATGGGGGTCGTGGCACACATCCATGGCCATGGCCACGGCCATGGCGTGCGTGGCGACCATCGACGCCCCCTGGCCGCCTATAAGAGCGTCGCCCGAAAACCCTAGATCGAGCTCCTTCTTTCCCCCTTCGTTCCCCCTTCCTCTTCTTCTTGGAATTGAGCTTGAACCAGTCGTGGTCACCGCTGCCTCGCCGTCGTTGTCGCGGTCGTCGACGTCTCCGGCGTGCGGGGGCACGCCCAGGAGGTCCGCCGCGGTTGGCTCCATCACCACGCTTAAGGGCTCGAGCTAGGAGGCCCTGAGCGCTTGCCATCGATCATCTTCTTTGATTCCGGCCATCGCTTCCCGGCTCCGGATCTCCTTTCTCAACGCTTCCTCGACCTCCCGAGCACGTCGTCGAGAACCGCTGTGTGGCCCTTCCCCGATTCCCCTTGTTTCCCCTTCGATTCCGTTGCCGTAGTCACCTGTACGAGTCGGCGGCCGCCATGGCCGAACCTCAGTGTCCGCGTACGCGCGCCTGCTGCTCCTTGTGCTGCTTTGTTTGCTGTCTCCGCTCTACTAGTACGCTGTTGATGCCTATCGCCGCCCAACTCGCCGCTCGCTGTTGTCCGCACCCCTACTCCGGCTACCGCTGCTGCGTGCTGCGGCGCGGCCTACTACAGCCACTTCGCCTGCGCACACCCGCCCTTCACCCACATCGCGCGCTGGCCGCCCCCGGGCGTGCGAGCACGCCCGCCTCCTAGGTGATGTGCTGCTGCATGCTACAGCCGCCGGCGTCCCTGCGTTATGCGTGCGTGCGTGCCCGCGTCCCAACCTACTGCTTGCGCCGCCTGCTACTCCCACGTGCTGCTGCTCGTTGCTTCGGCGCGTAGCCGGCCGACGCTGCTTCTATGTACTGCTGCCACTTAGTTGTTGTCGCTGCCCATACCTCTACTTACTGTTGCTTCCTACTGCTGTTGCTCATGCCGCTGATGTTCTTTGCTGCTGCTGCTCGCTACCATCGTTGACTGCTCCTGCAACTGGCCTCGGTTGTGGCCTTGGCCATGGCCGAGCGCCCATGTGCTGTGCATGTGTGTGCACAAGCCGTGAGGCTGGCTGTGCCTCTGGCCGGCCATGTGCAAAGTAGTTTAGGTTAATTACTAATTAGGGTAGCTACTAGCCTATGACAGGTGGACCCCATTTAGTTAAGTTAGAATTTATTTATATTCTTAAGGTTTACTCTATGCCATGAGGGCCATGCCTTCCCTTTTGACCAGTCAAATTGACTTGGTCGATTTGGATTAAATAAATGCAGAAATTTCAAAATGTTTAAAACTTTAAAAAATCATAGAAAATAATCTGTAACTTGGATGAAAAAGTTTTATACATGAAAGTTACTCAGAACGACGAGACGAACCCGGATACACCCTCCGTTCGTCTGCCACACACCACTAGCTTAGCGAACATGCAACTTTCCCCCTCCAGTTTATCTGTCCGAAAACGCGAAATACCGGGGATACTTTCCCGGATGTTTCCCCCATTCGCCGGTATCACCTCCTACCGCGTTAGGTCACACCCGGAACATCTTATTGCCATGTTATGCTTTGTGGTGCTATGTTTGCTTTATATTTACGGTTTCCTCCCCCTCTTCTCTCCGGTAGACCCCGAGACCGATGCTGCCCTTGTGATCGACTATGTCGACGACGACCCCCTCCTTGCCAGAGCAACCAGGCAAGCAAACCCCCCTTGAGCATTCCGATATCGCCCATTTCTTTCCCCCTCATGCTTGCATTAGAACTGCTACTGCTTTATGTATGATCCTACTCTCATGCATAGCCTGTTGTTGTTACCTGCTTTCATACCTTACCTGCTTATCCTAAACTACTTAGTATAGGTTGGTTAGAGATCCATCAGTGACCCCCCCACCTTGTCCTAGTTGCCTCACTTTATGTTCGATGACTCGATCAACGCGATCGACGTCTAGGCCCCGACACCGCACATCACCCCCCTAGTTGTACGACTCTGCAGAGTTACCATTGAGTGCCGAGGGTGGAACCTCTTACATCGCTCCTGATGAGATCTCTGTAGTGTAGGTACACGGTCGAGGTCATCGAGGGTGATTTCCTCCTTAACCACTTTCGTTACGGCTCTGTCGTGCAACCCCTCAAGTGTGAACCTCGAGGGTGGATCCTCTTACGTTCACCTTGATGATCACATCGAGTGGAATTCACCGGGGGTGATTCCTCGGGTTTCCCCTTTGGTGTTATACACACAATTACTATGGTTACTATGACTTTACACTGAAACATGTTACTAAAGACGGGTTAGCCCTGAGGGGTATCCGCGCGAGCTTAATAGCGAGTGATGTGGAGTCGGGTTGACCTGGAAGGTACCCGCGAGATACTTACGAGGCGTGGCCAGGCATTCTTAGCCCTTGCCGCAAGTACTCGAGACGGGGCGACGGGGTAACATCTTTCGTGAGTCTCTGCTCGTTACCGCGTGCTCCTAATCCACTACGATTTGGATATTTGATCCGAGGGGCCTCTGGCCTGATAGCACTAACCATCACGTGGGCATTGTATGGGCATTCTGCGTCGTATGCATCAGTCGAAGCTTAATAGACGTCAGCGACTGAGCGGCGCGCGCCGGGTTGGACTGGTAAGCTCCTGCCTTGTTGAAGGAGGTAGCTAGGTCTGCTCACCTGCCGCCCACGCAACGTGCAGGAGTTCCCGGGGAGATGGCCCATGACCCTTGGGGGCATAGGTTTAGTCCGGCGTGCTGACCTCTCTATTAAGCCTAGGTCGGGTTGCGGCGTATTGTTTGGCCGAGGCCGGGCATGACCCAGAAAAGTGTGTCCGGCCGGAGTTAATCGAGCATGGTGGGTAAGTTGGTGCACCCCTGCAGGGAAGGAAACATCTATTGATAGCCTGTCCTACGGTAACGGACACTTGGAGTTGTATCCCGATCGATACAACTAAAACTGGATACTTGTGGTGAGAAATGGATGGATATGAGAAATGGATATGATGAATGGATAGTATGGCTCTAGGATTGCTTTCTCGCTGGGAGTCGAGAAAGGATCTCTGGCCGAGGTTGATAACACTACTGCTACTTTACTTTATGCTATTCTAGTCCCTCCTGTTGCTGCAAGATGGTGGTTTCCAGAAGATGCTAGTCATTGATAGGATTAAGCCCTTCCTCTATTCTGGCATTCTGCAGTTTAGTCCATAGATACAGCCCATTTCCTTTGATACAGATGCATACTTAGTTTATATCTGATGTAAGTCTTGCGAGTACTTTGGATGAGTACTCACGGTTGCTTTGCTACCTCTTTCCCCCTTTACACGGTTGTTGCGACCAGATGACGGAGTCCTGGAGCCAGACGACACCACTGAAGACTACTAATACCCCGAGGGTGCCTACTACTACGTGACGGCCGCTAACGACTTGGAGTAGTTAGGAGGCTCCCAGGCAGGAGGCCTTGCCTTTTCGATCGATGTTGCTTTTGTGCTAGCCTTCTTAAGAAAAACTTGTCTAACTTATGTCTGTACTCAGATATTGTTGCTTCCGCTGACTCTGGTGTATTCGAGCTTATGTATTCAAGCCCTCGAGGCCCCTGGCTTGTAATATAAAGCTTGTATTATTTTAATTTGTGTCTAGAGTTCTGTTGTGATATCTTCCCGTGAGTCCTTGATCTTCATCGTACACATTTGCGTGTATGATTAGTGTATGATTGAATCGAGGGCGTCACAAGTTTGTATCAGAGTCGACTACCTGTAGGTAGCCCCCTTTCCAACTCCTTGGCCGAAGGTGAGTCTAGTCTTTAAAAAAACTTTTACTAACATTGTTGTGTGGCTTACGGGCCCACATCACAATTGGGTGGTATTAGGATCATTTATTCCTCGTCTATACTATGGGATTCTGATCTATCCTCTATTTGGGTTAAATGATTTTGCTAAAATCTAACTTTAGGTTCTCGAAAATACTTTCTCCCGGAGAGCCCCTTCAGTCCAGATGATCGCTTGCTGCACCAGAAGATTTCAAAGATACTCTCCGATGTTTCCTCAAAACCCTTGTGCCCTTCGCCGTTGCAATTCCATATCATCGATAAATCCCTATGGATAGCTGCATACACTTGTCGTCCATACCTTCTTTTCCAATTGTTCTTGTTATTACAAGATACCCTGAAATACTGTGGATATTACGAGAATCCTTTGTGCCTGCTGCCTTGCAGCTCCTTTTCCGCATGAATACATGTATGAATGATTCCTCACACTTACATCCACAGTTGTTCATGCATTTCACAAATGTCTTCGAAACGCTATTCAATCTTTCGAGAATCCTCTACAAACTATTTCTCAGCAAATACTTGGCTGCTTGCATTATGGATGCTTCCCATATGTCTAGCAATATTCATTAGTATCCTTCGACACCGTCATTTTGATCCTATTGATTCAACATGTGAGCGAATGCACACAATCACCAGTTGATCCTTTTAAATTATCTTCCCGGCTCAGTCATCATTTTGGACATGAGCTGGTTCTCGACCAATCAAATTGTTGTCGAATGTACCCTTAAGTCTATTCAACTTATCCATCCTTAATCAGAGAGTTTGCTTCAGACTCCTTGATTCGGAAATCATAATTCCTTTGCTTTTGAGCTTTGAATTAGTTGGTTGTTTCTATAATCTGATCTCCTTGCACTCTGTCTTCTTATGGATGACTACCAGTGCTCACATGAGATCCCTTGTGAACCACCAGATCCTTTGATGGATTTTATCCAACAGCGTCCTTCATAATTTATAACCTTATGAGCCTTTCCTCGGATACGTACTGCCTTTGGTAAATTGTATCCTCTCCTTTTTGTCAACCATGTTGTACCTTCGAGCTTGTGTTGTTTACTCTTTAAGTTTGTGGTATATGTTCCTAAGATGCTCTTATGGGTTGAACCTATGCATTCCCTAATCCGTGTGAACCTGAGAGTTTTCGCGAGTCATACTCTTCTAGTGTTTTCCCAGATAAAATTTCAACACTACAACTTCATCGAAAGCGAGAAGTGAATGGAAGGTTATGCATTGAAGAAGTGGGAGTCGACCTTGAACTTTGTGTTCATGCCCATGGACCCGATGTGGAGCTTATCATGGAAGCTTTTTGCAATAATAAAAATCGCCTTGCTATATGTCCGTCTAGTATCTGTGATTTTGACCTTTGCAATCGTGGTTCCGACAAAGTTGATCTACTTGATCTCATTTATCGGACAAGTTAAAGTACTGGTCTTCTACAGATGAATACACATGTCCAAACTCTATTATGCCCTATCTTCGAGTATTACCCTCTAGTATCTCGAGGATATCATGCATTGCACTACATCTTGCGAACTTTTGATGAAGTACTACCTTTCCCTGTCTTAGTTACTTCATGGGTTCTGGGTTGTTTGTCAACCGAGAACACAGATAGGTGAATCGATTCCACACTCCAATTCAATAACTCATAAGTAATTTTTGTTGCTTACGAGTTTAATAATCCTTCAAGTCATTCCTAGCCTAATCGGCAATATCATTATCGTGCCAAATTTTAACTGTGCTACCTGGTCCTTCTTCCTGGAGCACAATTTTCGACGATGAGCTAAGCTTATGTCGATCTTCCTCGTCATATCATCTCACCTTGAACAACAAGCTTGATTTCAAGTTTGTGCAGTATCCATGGCTTCAATAATCTTTCGCTTCATCCTCCCTTTAACTAGTTGTCATCATCGATCGATTTCATCTTCTTTAAATCCCTCGATAAATGTGTCATGATCACCGACCATTTTTTTGTTTCCCTTGGAGATCTCCATTGAATTCATGACTAGAAATACCATCCCTGCCCCTCGATGATTTGTGATATCTTCGATGACATCCTTGACTTTCTGCCAACACATACCTAGTTGTGTTTGGTAAATCCTTACGTTCCAAGATAATCTTGGAAGTGTTCCTTTGTATCTCCTGTGATCTTTTGATCCAACCCTTACTTGAAACACCATGTTATCGCTAGCATGACTATGGTATTCTGAATATCATTGAGAATAGTGGAAGCGCAATGCTACATGATTCTTGGTCAATTATACAAACACCGTTGTATGGGTATTATCATGATTCTCCCCTCGTCGCTTTATCTAAATGCTTTTGAACTTGCTGTCCTATCATGTATACCATGCTCCACTTTTCCTTGGGAAGGATATACTTCCAATTCTTAAGGGTAAACACATTTTACTTTCCATTGGTTTGTTTAATCTGAAGATTTCGTTTCCCTCTCCATTGGTAGGTTTAACCTTTCTTGTGATTTATGAGACTAAGCAGTAATAGTTTCATGCTTAAGTAAACACCTCAGTGTGCAATTTGTCAGTAAGACCCTGTTATTATTGCTGTTGACATTCCGGTAGCCACCGATGGACGAGAACTTTGCCTATTGGTCCGCCTCGTTTCAACGGGCAGGATAATAGTTCTCTTTGTCCCTCGCCCTTGGTACCAACGTTGTTGCCAACATAACTGACAGGCTATCCTCTGACATGCCTTGCTACCATGACCGTGCAATATGTCAGCATCCTTCTACTTTTTGAACCACATGGTGGGCCCATTACACATAGTTCCACATGATCGAAACCTGACTCTCATGTACATACTTGATTCTGAAGTATCCTTTCCACTTGCCTTCGTATGTAATTCATGAGCCACCATCCTAGAGATGATCTATTCTGGTATCAAACACAATACTTTTTCCGCTGCTATGAACCCCCTTCACACTCTACTTCAGGTATCGAACGATTGCTTACCCGTTTGAAACTTTCGTACCCCCTAAAATTCCCTCGAGGTGTTTCATGCAAACAAATCGAGAGACACTTTATGCTTCTTCCCCTGAGTTAATCGTCCGATGCTCAATCTTGTTAAAACCCGTCCTTACAGAGTTTCCCCACTCATCCTTTCGTAAGTATGGTGAAGATCCTGAAAAGAGGACGATGACGTCATCATGATGCCCTGATGCAACGAAATGAAGGCATCAACGAAAGGGATCAACTTCTTTGAGAAGGGCAACCAAGACTGTGAAGACTCATTAGAATTTCTTAATCAACTCTTTTCCCCTTACTCCACCCCTCAAATCTCGGGACGAGATTTCTTGTAGTGGAGGAGATTTGTAACACCCCGATAATTTAGCTACAATAACCTCACCCTATTGTGCCATGTCAACATATTTTATTAAGCCAATTTGCCAGTTGATAAAAAAATCAGAGTCAAATTCAAAATTCAAATAACAAGTCAAGTTATTATTTCTTCAAACTATAAAATTAAAATGTTCAAATTTTAGTACAATTCCCCCTGATCATTTGTCATGTTGAATCCAATATCATTTGGCTCTCTGATTAATCTCTAGTAAAATATAAAGTGGTCCAACTACAACAAACGTAACCATTTCGAAATAAACAAATAATTATAAGTTTCCAAATGACTCAAAACTTTATGTACCACTCCAAAATATTGTGCTTGAATTTTTGCCAAATTTCAGGATCAACTAGATCCATTTGCTAGCAGCTAAATAGAAAATTGTGGTCGAAATGTAAAGAAGAGAGAAAAGAGAGACGGGAAGAAGGGGACCTAATCTACTGGCTCTATGGCCCATCTAGCAAAGGGTAGGCCCAGCCCACCTCCACCTCACCCCTTCCTTTGTACAGGAGACATGGGGGTCGTGGCACACATCGATGGCCATGGCCACGGCGTGCGTGGCGACCATCGACGCCCCCTGGCCGCCTATAAGAGCGTCGCCCGAAAACCCTAGATCGAGCTCCTTCTTTCCCCCTTCATTCCCCCTTCGCCCCCTTCCTCTTCTTCTCAGAATTGAGTTTGAACCAGTCGCGGTCACCGCTGCCTCGCCGTCGTTGTCGCGGTCGTCGGCATCTCCGGCGTGCGGGGGCACGCCCAGGAGGTCCGCCGCGGTCGGCTCCATCACCACGCTGAAGGGCTCGAGCTAGGAGGCCCTGATCGCTTGCCATCGATCGTCTTCTCCGAGTCCGGTCATCGCTTCCCGGCTCCGGATCTCCTTTCTCAATGCTTCCTCGACCTCCCGAGCACGTCGTCGACAACCGCTGTGAGGCCCTTCCCAGATTCCCCTTGTTTCCCCTTCGATTCCGTTGTCGTAGTCACCTGTACGAGCCGGCGGCCGCCATGGCCGAACCTCAGTGTCCGCGTACGCGCGCCTGCTGCTCCTTGTGCTGCTTTGTTTGCTGTCTCCGCTCTACTAGTACGCTGCTGCTGCCTATCGCTGCCCCGCTCGTCGCTCGCTGTTGCCCGCGCCCCTGCTCCGGCTACTTCTGTTGCGTGCTGCGGCGCGGCCTACTACAGCCGCTTCGCCTGCGCCCGCCCACCCTTCACCCACATCGTGCGCTGGCCGCGCCCCGGGCGTGCGAGCACGCCCGCCTCCCAGGTGATGTGCTGCTGCATGCTACAGCCGCCGGCGTCCCTGCGTTATGCGTGCGTGCGTGCCCGCGTCCCAACCTACTGCTTGCGCCGCCTGCTACTCCCACGTGCTGCTGCTCGTTGCTTCGGCGCGCAGCCGGCCGATGCTGCTTCTACGTACTGCTCACACTTAGTTGTTGCCGCTGCCCATACATCTACTTACTGTTGCTTCCTACTGCTGTTGCTTCCTACTGCTGTTGCTCATGCCGCTGATGTTCTTTGCTGCTGCTGCTCGCTACCATCGCTGACTGCTCCTGCAACTGGCCTCGGTTGTTGCCTTGGCCATGGCCGAGCGCCCATGTGTTGTGCATGTGTGTGCACAAGCCGTGATGTTGGTTGTGCCTCTGGCCGGCCATGTGCAAAGTAGTTTAGGTTAATTACTAATTAGGGTAGCTACTAGCCTACGGCAGGTGGACTCCATTTAGTTAAGTTAGAATTTATTTATTTTGTTAAGGTTTACTCTATGCCATAAGGGCCATGCCTTCCCTTTTGACCAGTCAAATTAACATGGTCAATTCGGATTAAATAAATGCAGAAATTTCAAAATGTTTAAAACTTTGAAAAATCATAGAAAATAATCTGTAACTCGGATGAAAAAGTTTTATACATGAAAGTTACTCAGAACGATGAGACGAATCCGGATACACTCTCCGTTCGTCTGCCACACCCCCCTAGCTTAGCGAACATGCAACTTTCCTCCTCCGGTTAATCTGTCCAAAACGCGAAACACTGGGGATACTTTCTCGGATGTTTCCCCCCTTCGCCGGTATCACCTCCTACCGTGTTAGGTCACACCCGGCACATCTTATTGCCATGTTATGCTTTGTGGTGCTATGTTTGCTTTATATTTACGGTTTCTTCCCCCTCTTCTCTCCGGTAGACCCCGAGACCGATGCTGCCCTTGTGATCGACTACGTCGACGACGACCCCCTCCTTGCCAGAGCAACCAGGCAAGCAAACCCCCCTTGAGCATTCCGATATCGCCCATTTCTTTCCCCCTCATGCTTGCATTAGAACTGCTACTACTTTATGTATGATCCTACTCTGATGCATAGCCTATTGTTGTTACCTGTTTTCATACCTTACCTGCTTATCCTAAACTACTTAGTATAGGTTGGTTAGAGATCCATCAGTGACCCCCCCACCTTGTCCTAGTTGCCTCACTTTATGTTCGATGACTCGATCAACGTGATCAACGTCCAGGCCCCGACACCGCACATCACCCCCCCTAGTTGTACGACTCTGCAGAGTTACCATCGAGTGCCGAGGGTGGAACCTCTTACATCACTCCTGATGAGATCTCTATAGTGTAGCTACACAGTCGAGGTCATCGAGGGTGATTTCCTCCTTAACCACTTTCGTTACGGCCCTGTCGTGCAACCCCTCAAGTGTGAACCTTGAGGGTGGATCCTCTTACGTTCACCTTGATGATAACATCGAGTGGAATTCACCAGGGGTGATTCCTCGGGTTTCCCCTTTGGTGTTAGACACACAATTACTATGGTTACTATGACTTTACACTGAACCATGTTACTAAAGACGGGTCGGCCCTGCGGGGTATCCGCGCGAGCTTAATAGCGAGTGGTGTGGAGTCGGGTTGACTTGGAAGTTGCCCGCGAGATACTTACGAGGCGTGGCCGGGCATTCTTAGCCCTTGCCGCAAGTAGTCGAGACGGGGCGACGGTGTCACATCTTTCGTGAGTCTCTGCTCGTTACCGCGTGCTCCTAATCCACTACGATTTGGATATTTAATCTGAGGGGCCTCTGGCCTGATAGCACTAACCATCACGTGGGCATTGTATGGGCGTTCTGTGTCGTATGCATCAGCTGAAGCTTAATAGACGTCAGCGACTGAGCGGCGCGCGCCGGGTTGGACTGGTAAGCTCCTGCCTTGTTGAATGAGGTAGCTAGGTTTGCTCACCGGCTGCCCACGAAACATGCAGGAGTTCCCGGGGAGATGGCCCATGACCCCTGGGGGCATAGGTTTAGTCCGGCGTGCTGACCTCTCTATTAAGCCTAGGTCGGGTTGCGGCGTATTGTTTGGCCGAGGCCGGGCATGACCCAGAAAAGTGTGTCCGGCCGGAGTTAATCGAGCGTGGTGGGTAAGTTGGTGCACCCCTGCAGGGAAGGAAACATCTATTGATAGCCTGTCCTACTGTAACGGACACTTGGAGTTGTATCCTGATCGATGCAATTAGAACTGGATACTTGTGGTGAGAAAATGGATGGATATGAGAAATGGATATGATGAATGGATAGTATGGCTCTGGGATTGCTCTCTCGCTGGGAGTCGAGAAAGGATCTCTGTCCGAGGTTGATAACACTACTGCTACTTTACTTTATGCTATTCTACTCCCTCATGTTGCTGCAAGATGGTGGTTTCCAGAAGATGCTAGTCATCGATAGGACTAAGCCCTTCCTTTATTCTGGCATTTTGCAGTTTAGTCCACAGATACAGCCCATTTTCTTTGATACAGATGCATACTTAGTTTAGATCTGATGTAAGTCTTGTGAGTACATTGGATGAGTACTCACGGTTGCTTTACTACCTCTTTCCCCCTTTACCCGATTGTTGCGACCAGATGATGGAGTCCAGGAGCCAGACGACACCACTGAAGACTACTACTACCCCGAGGGTGCCTACTACTACGTGACGGCCGCTGACGACTTGGAGTAGTTAGGAGGCTCCCAGGCAGGAGGCTTTGCCTTTTCGATCAATATTGCTTTTGTGCTAGCTTTTTTAAGGCAAACTTGTCTAACTTATGTCTGTACTCAGATATTGTTGCTTTCGCTGACTCTGGTGTATTCGAGCTTATGTATTCGAGTCCTCGAGGCCCCTGGCTTGTAATATAAAGTTTGTATTATTTTAATTTGTGTCTAGAGTTGTGTTGTGATATCTTTCCGTGAGTCCTTGGTCTTCATCGTACACATTTGCGTGTATGATTAGTGTACGATTGAATCGAGGGCGTCACATCGAAGTTGTCTAAATCTTAGTCTTGCGTTGCGTCTCTCGATTCCGCTCAACCCCTCTCAAGTTACCACATAGATGCGTTGGCCTCACGACTAAGTCCTCACACTAGGACATCTGCTGTGACAATTCCACGACAGTTGGCGCTCACCTTGGGGCGCGGGCACGGTTATGTTGAGTTCTTGATGGGATCTCTCCTACGGATCGTGAAGCTCGCGGTTGGATAGATGAAGGTTTGAGTTTAAGAAAATTAACATTGCGCCGGGTGCCCCGCCGCTGCTGCAAACTGAAGATGTGTTTGAGATCGATCAATGCACGGATCACGTCGCAGGAACCGGCACGATTGTAAGAGAAATATTGATAGCATGTTGTGTGATTAAGGAGCAGTCAGATCACAAGTCGCCGAGACCGCGGTTTCCTGTCGCAACCCGTCTCATCTGTGCGCCAAATCTCGATGGTGTTTGTTGCTACTACTCGTACTGTTTCCGAGTTGTAGAGCACCACGTCATCACACAAAAGATCAACAGGGTATGTACTTTTCATGAGTTACGTACTGCAGGGGAGGAGGGCGTGGGGTTACCAAGTCAACTACAATCCGGACATGGAGGCAGGCGCCGATTCAGCACTTGCTTTGCGACGCCATAACCTCTGCCTGAGAACCGGCGCAGTGGCCATCGGAGCCGCGGTGGTTTTCGCCTCTGCTCAAGCCTTACTCTGCGTCAGCCCGCCTCTGCTGATATGGCCGCAGGTGCGCCGCAAGTTATAAACCGCCGGCCGCCTCGCCACTGCTGCGTTTCCAAAGATCCAACCCACCGGCCGCAGCCGAGCCGCCGTTCCGGCAGCACTGTTTCTGCTGCGCCAAGTCGCCAGATCACTCCCATCTCCGCTAAACCGCCGAGCGCCTCGAGCCTCTTCTGCTGTCTTCGCCACCACCGCTGTTGTTGAACTGGCCGTCGAGCCTTGTGAGCCACGGCTGTTACTGAGCCGCCCCGTCGTCGCGGATCCGCTCCTGATTCTTATGCCTCGTCGGCTCACCGTGATCCTCTGCTATCTTCCCCTGCTCCGAACCGCTGTGGTCCTTGCATAAACCGCTGTAACCGCGAAAACCGCCAGCGATTCAAGAAATTCGCTGCTCCATCTCACCGATGTGCCATGCCAGGGTCTCCCACGCCTTGAGTCGCCTCCGCCTCCCTGGAGCTGCAGTCCCAGTGTTGAACCGCCGCCGGATTAAGATGACACGGCCTCACCCCCGCCCCTGCGACCGTCCAAGTTGTCGTGCCTCACCGAGTTGCTGCCCCGGCCTTAAACTGCCGCACCAGACCCGCCAACGCCGGAACACGCTAAACTACAGCCAGTGCGCCTCTGAGTCGCCTCTTCCGCCAATCTTCAGCAAGTCGCCGCTGTTTCCTGCCGGTTTACCACAGCTTCAATGGTTCCACCTCACCCGGCGCCCTGACCCGTGCCGCCCGGCCTTTCCTGTGATGAGTCTCGACAGCCTCACATCACGGTCTTGGGTCGGGGCTCCACCGCGATTGAACTGCCACCACCGTGGCCCCATGGGCCGCAGTGGCCTTGCCTGCGCCCCTATGCAGTTACACTCCGCCTCGTCGGGGGCTTCTTCAGCCGCGGATGCACCGGGCCGTCGCGGCCTCACTCGTCGCCCGTGCCTTGAGTGGCCAGACGACTTCACCACTGTGAGCCGCTCCAGCCATCGAATATTCGCGCCTCTGTGCCTGTACCCTGACGCCTCGCCCCTGACCCGAGCAAGCCGCTGACGAGCCGCCTCCTCTATGGTGAGTCAGCGCCGATGCATTCCTGGTCTCACTCCAAACCGCCGCCGGGCCCCGCAGCTGCGACCGCGACTCCGCCTCCGCTGGTGAACTGGCCTTCCCTCTGCTATGATCCGCCATCCGGTTCTCGAGGTATTCCGGAGAGTTGCCGCCGCCATGGTCACCGGTGCGCGTCCCCGAGCCATCGCTGCCGCGATCCAACCCGGCCACGCTTCAAAGCCGCTGCCGCCGGTTCACCATTCGACCCACCTCCAAGCCACCCGAGCTGGTCAAACCGCCCGGATTTTTGCATCTCGCCTCCTCCGTGGCCACGCTGAACCATCGCGGTCAGGTCACCTCCGCCCGAGCTAGTCTTAATTCGCGAGCTGCCACCGTTGTCGTGGTCAACATCTGCTGCCTCCACGAACGTCGGCGCCCACACTTCGAGTCGCCGTATTTGTCGCCACGGCGCATCAGACCGACCACGTTGCCGGCTTGTTTTACCCCCTCCGCAACCTTGACACCATGCTCGGATGTGCCGCCTGCACGGTCCTGTCTCCTAAGCCGCCCGTGCCTCTTCCGCCGGGTTGGCTTCCGGTTCACCACGTCAGCGCTGCCCCTGCTATTGGCTTCTATTTCAAAATCGCTACTGCTCATCGCCATCAAAGCTGCCACTGCACCTCTCCCTGCTGGGCGGCGCCTCCGCTCTGGGCTGCCATGGCCTCGTGGTCGTCGCCGCTGGAAACCCCCTCTGTTACAAATCGCCGGTGATTTTCTATTATAGCCGCACTCTACTTTCACCACTGTAATCCGCGGTTCAACGTCAAAATCGCCATTGCTGTGTTTGCCGAGTCACCGGCCATGCGGTGGCTCGCCTGGCCCCGTGTGGACAATTGTTAGTACTGTTGCATGGCATAACTCCCAGGGTCTGATGGAAAATTGCTTTCGTTGGAAGTCAAGTGGTTGCCAAAGGTGCAAGCAGAGTACATGCATATTCTTGGAGTAGTACAACGCTACGACCGGTTTATCATCATGCCAAGACCAAGAGAAGCGAAGCAAATATTTTAGTACATGTTTGCGTGAAAAGGGGCCAGGTCTGTTCAAATTGATATCGAGGACATGATGATGAGTCAGGAAACAAATAGTCGAGACAAATTTTTCTTACGTGAAACTACTAGGTGGCTTGCACTGTTTTGAAAAGTTAGCTACTGGCAACATATCCGGATCATCCGTCGACCGGACAAATCAGTGTCACACCCGCTCATGCAAACTGCCCAGTGGACATGCGCAAGCTGTTGCTCCTATAGCCCGGTTTTCTTCCAACAAATCACCAGGTGCTATCCTTTCTATGTATTTTATCAGCGCAATATCAAAATTGTTTGAAAACAATTACTCTGGCCTATATCTTTTTATACAGGACAAGTTCTTGCTATGAAAGTGATGCCCTACAGCGGACGGCGCGCGCTAGCTGTTCTACACCGGCATCTGCGCATATCACACTGATGAACTGGAACACAAACGACAGCCCCTGCAGTCCGGATTGCATCAACAATGCCACGGCCGACTCTCTTGTCCGCGCTAGCTTATAACACTGCAGCCGACTCGGCCATGATTAATTTCAGCTTCACCATGGTGATCATCAATCCCGTGGTGGATATTAACTGGCCTGACATATCAGGTAAAATCCATCCAGTATACCTCTTATATACTTCTTATTGCTTTCTTTAAAAAGAGCAATTACTCTGGATTGCAAAGTTATCTAATGCAGGACCCTAAACCGCCATATTGGTGCAAATTTAAAGGCCGTCAAAAAATTTCCAGCTTAAAAAGAAGGATTCCGGTTTAAAATCCGGCTCAAGGGAAAGCTATCTCCCACAAAGCTTTGAAGCTCTCAGTATCCGGTTTAACAATTTCCGGTTCAAAAAGAGTAATCTCTCGCAAGTTCGAGTTCTCAGCAAAAATTAAAGGGACCAAAGAGAGTTTGTTGCACAGCACAACTCAAACATGTGTGCCCCTTGAGCACAGCTCACAGTATCATTTGGGGGGCCGGTCGTATTCGAACCATAGCTACACCTCTTGATCCGGCTATCAAGACAATATTATCATAAGAGCACAGCTCTGGTTACTTCGGTAATCCGGCTATCAAGCCAATATTATCATAAGGGGCCAAAGAGAGTCTATTGCACAGCACAACTCAAATATGGGTATCTCTTGAGCACAGCTCACAACATCACTTGGGGGTTATGTTCGAACCATAGTCACACCTCTTGATAGGCTTAAGGCCACCAGGGAAATCATTTGGGGGCTCTGGTCGTATCTAAACCATAGTCACACCTCTTGATAGGCATAAGGGCACCAGGGAAATCACTTGGGGGCTTGGTTGTGTCCGAACCATAGCTACACCTCTTGATAGGCATAAGGCCACCAGGGAAATCACTTGGGGGCTATGGGTTCGAACCATAGTTACACCTCTTGATAAGCATAAGGGCACCAGGGAAATCACTTGGGGGCTTGGTCGTATTCGAACCATAGCTACACCTCTTGATCGGTGCAATGCCACAATTATGACTACTTGGGGACTCTGGTCGTATCCTAACCATAGCTTAAAACCCTCTTGATCATACACATACATCATCATATATTGCGTCATACATTGCATCATCATTACATCATCATAGCATGTATCATATGGGCATGAATATACCGGTTTATATGGTAGGAACCGGTTTTCAAACCAGGTTATATTATTCAAATCTTTAATAGCCAACACGGCTGGATTTTTATTATGGTTATCAATAACCAATATTATGATTGAGGTTTTCAAAGTCGCTTCAGCGCAATGAATGTAATTTATTCTACAATGTAAGGAATAGTCCCGAGTCGCTGCAGGCTTACGACCTGGCACTTGGGGGCTACATTATTCAAGTTAAGATTACATCAAATACACAAGTCTCATGTCGCTGCAAGCATGCACCATGACACTTGGGGGCTAATGCAAAGTCATTGTTTGCTCACCTTATTAAAGACCTGACTCATCACATCGTAATGAGCCGGCCCTTGGGGGTTACCAATTACTCCTGTCAACAATTCAAGGTACACAAATTTTCATCTATTATTGAAGGATCCACTGCGCAGTTGGTGAAGCACAAAGGTCTCAACCTTGTGGACGTGGGTTCAAGCCCCATGATGGGGGTTACATCATATAATGTTATTCTCAATGAAGTATACATGAAGTCCTAGCTCAATATTGTCTTATTGAGCCGGCCCTTGGGGACTACACGTTGCTGTTCAAAGTTTACATAATTATATTTACAAAGTCCCTGCTCATTATTGCATAATGACCCGGCCCTTGGGGGCTACACTGGTTGAAGTTTTTATGAGCATCGGGCAATTACAAGTCCCAGGTTGCTGCAAGCATGACAACCCGGCACTTGGGGGCTACATATATGGAATACTCAATTTATGACTAATGACTGGGATGAACAAATCGGATTTATTCAAGATTATGATATTTATATTGAAGTAAGTCTTAAGCTGTTGCTATGCTACCTTCTTAAGACTTGGGGGGTTACAAGTGATAGGCATATAAGAGGTTTATTTTCAAGCTTGATGTTAACTACAATTATGACCCGGTGCCATCAATATTTGTAAACCGACAAAGATAAACCGGCAAGGTTCTACATTCTTAAACCGACTGAATATCAGATGGGTATTTCAAAGACCAATATTTCTGTTAAAGCATTGGGAGCTGAGTTAAATGAATTATTCTTCATAATAATTTTTCTGTGACAAACCAATGTCAGCAAATTGATTATGAAGCTGGCCTATTAACCCGGATTTTCTAGAAGGAAATGACAAGGATTTAAGGATGCTCAGGATCAGTTTAACATGGATAAATCCAAATTAAACTGGGGGCTAATGTCGGGGATATACCCCACGATATGACCCAGACGGAGTTAAGTAACCCGGCAGGAGTTAAGTCAGATGATAAACCGGCAGGAGTTAAGTCAGATGATAACCCAGCAGGAGTTAAGTAACCTGGCAGGAGTTAAGTCAAATGATAACCCGGCGGGAGTTAATTCAGATGATAACTCAGCAGACCATCATAAACCGGCAGACCATCATAAACCGGAAGACCATCATAAACCGGTAGACCATCATAAACCGGTAGACAGTTATAACTGGCAGACAGTGATAACTGGTTGACAGTCATAACCCGGCAGATAGAGTCGCTTGGGGTTATGAAGCCCGAGACGTTATGAAGCCCAAGACATTATGAAGCCCATGAAGAGAAGTCAGAATAGTTTAAGTCTTAGTCCGAGGTGGACTCTACATGTAACCCGCCCCTTCAACATACATAAGGAGGGGCAGGGCACCCCGTTAAGGGGAGAAATAATCTTAAGGGTTAGGGATAACTGGGAGAGCCGGTTTACAACGACTCTCTCGTGATGAGAATAAGACCTAGCCACAAACAGCACGTAGGGTTGTTACCAGATGATGTTTCCCGGGGCCTGAAGCTGTCTAAATCCTTGTCTTGCGTTGCGTCTCTCGATTCCGCTCAACTCCTCTCAAGCTACCACATAGATGCGTTGGCCTCATGACTAAGTCCTCACACTAGGACATCTGTCGTGACAATTCCATGACACTCTAAGTGTGAATACATTAATGCAGAAATTGACTTCGGAGCGCCACGATAATTGTGCGTCGTGTCTGGGTCTAATACTTCCTATATGGTGGGTAACGCCACCACCAAACTCCCATTTGAAGTGTTTTTCATTTGACATCTCATTTGCACAGTCTTCGCATTTAGTTTGTCTTCAACATTGATTCGACTTCGTGTTTATCTTCACAATGTTGATTTGGTATCATATTGGTGTATACTTATATTAGTGTTCTGTCCTCTACAACATTCACTTATAACTATGTCTTCATGTTCGAATTTTTTGACCTAAGTGAATGTGATCGGACCCTAACCCCCTCTATGCTTCTACCTCAGATTCTATCTATCCAAATCATATGCATTCTATTGAATCTATCGATTGTCTTCTCTGACTCCTTGTCAGCAGAATACACAGAGACAAAATTGAATATGTTTTAATGTTATATCCTTTGTGTCACAACCCTAGTTCTGGTAAATTCCTAGTGCTAGCATCTGGTGTTGCATAATGTTTAAATTTTATCTAAATTTGAATAGGGGTGATCAATCCCTAGCACCAAAAGAATTCAACTAGGTTCAACTTAAAAACATTTTCAATGAACCCAAAGTGCCTCAAGAAAAGTTCATGATTTTTGGTTAAGGTAGAAACCTCTGCCAAAAATGATGAATATATTTCTAGGACATTGTTGGATTTTTGAATTAACTCATATTGTATTTGACTTGGGGTTATAAATTCCTATAAATACTTTTATAACTCCAATCATTCTGAAAAATATTGTGGGGCTTTGGGCTAGTCCATATTGCATCCACAAATAATTTCAGAAGCAACAAAATTGGTTTAGTTTTATTACTAAATCAAAATAGAGCAAAATAAATAGAAAACAGAAAGAAAAATAGGAAGAGAGAGAAGGACTTACCTGGCAGAAGCTTACCTGGCGCCCACAACAGGCCCAGTACTGTAGCTGGCGGCCCAGCCCACCACCGCTGCCCCCTGTCATCTTCCTCCTTGGACAGAAGGACAGGGGCGCGTGCTCGCCGCCTCCTGGCCACGCGCAGGCCACCTCCACCCTGCCTGCTTCACTCCCCTGACGCCCCGAACACGCCACGCAACCCCTGGTCACTTCCCCCCTCTCTCCCGTGTCTCTCCCTTGTCTGCCCCTCTCTCCCGAGCACCACCGAGCGGAGCTCGTCGCCACCGCTCACCGTTGCCGCACCCAGAGCCTCCCCCTCGACCCCTCGACGTGCCCAGTAGCTCGGCTACCTTGTCCTCGACCTCCTTGCCAAGCCAAGCGATGCCGGACGCCGCCGGACGCCCTCACCGCCGTCTTCTTCAACCTCGGGCCACCAAGATCGCCGGCGACCGTGCGCCTGCTCCGACGCTTCCCCGAGCTCGCTAAGGCCACCGAACGAACCGCTGTGAGCTCCTGCGTGGATCCCCTCCTTCCTCCCCTTTGATTTCGAGCCGTACACGTCGCCCCCTTGACGACCGTAGCCGCCGCCGCTTGAGCTTGTCGTCGGTGCAGCTCCGGTGACCAAATGGTCACCCCGGCGAGTCCAACTTGCTCCCCGCAACGCGTAGTGCCCCGCTAGACCTTCGCCTCGCTCGTTAGCACACCGTAGCGCTAACCCGCATCAGCCACGAACTCCGGCAGCCGCCGCGGGTTCCACTCCGGCGAACTCCGGCCACCCCTGCACCTCTCGTTGGTCTCCCTAGATGCGCACGGGCACGGGCTATCCTCTGGTGCCCCTGGCGCGTCGATCCATCGCCTATGGTGAGTTTCGAGCAAAATCCGCCGCGGTTCGAGGTCACCGCCGGCGAGACTCCGGTGACTGTCGACGTGGCCACTTAATTAGCACGAATCACTCACTAATTGACCTCCTGACCCACTTACATGTGGGCCCAGTGCCTAAACTAATTAGTTTAACTCTCTGTTAGATTAGCACTAATTTCAGTGGGCCTCGCTTGTCAACTTTGACTTGGCCACATCAACTTTGACCGGGTCCCACATGTCAGCCTCTGTAGCTGACTATGTGTCACTGACTAGTGGGCCCTACTGGTCAGGTTTGACCTGGAGGCGCCCAGTTGACCAGCTGACGTCACAGTGACGGAATGTTGACGCAGTTAACATTTTCTGGATTTAAAATAATTCAGAAAATTCCAGAAAATGCCCAAAACTTTGAAAAATCATAGAAATTAAACCGTAACTCCAAATGAAAAGTTTTATATATGAAAATTTATCAGAAAAATTCAAGGAATCTGTTTATGGCATTTTCATGCATGTTTGAGCAAGTTAACCTCACTGTTTAGGATGAAACATGATTAGCGCAAATTTGAAAATAGGTTTGGAGTTGGAATTTGATGTAGTTTTGAATTCCACTTCAATTAAAATGACTTTCTGTTGCATTAGCCCAAATCACAGCATATTGCCATGTCATGATCATGCATCATATTGCTGCATTGCATTGATTGTGTTCTTTCTGTGTTTGCCGGTGTTGTTCCCCCTCAGTAGACGTTGTTCCGACCTTGTGATCGTTGACACTGATGAAGACTCAATGCTATCTTCAGAAGTGCCAGGCAAGCAAAAACCCCTTGTTCATTCTGATACAATCCCACTCTCTCGCTCCTGCTCTCTTTTACTGCATTAGGACAACAACGTTTCAACTGTTACATGCTGCGGTAGCTGAACCCCTTTCCTCTGCATGACCTGTCATTGCCACAGTAAATAGATGAAACCCACTAGCATGAGTAGGAGTTGTTTGAGCCCTGATGTGGCTACTCATTCATGTTTGTTTGTCATGCCTGCTACTGTTTAGAGTTGAGTCAGGTCTGATTCATCGGGGATGAATTGGAACGTGGTGAACATGTCCTACCGTTGAGAGCTAAATGTGTGAACACGATTTGGTAAAGGTAGCAGTGAGAGGCCATGTAGGAGTACATGGTGGGTTGTCTCATTGCAGCCGTTCTCAGGAACTGAGTTCTGTGTTTGTGATCCATGAACAGTTACTACCACACATTGGGTTCTGGTAACTCGGCCCCTCTCGGCTTATTAATCAACTCGATCTCTGTCCAGGAGTTGCAACTAGTTTTTGGTGTTTGTAGGTAGTGTTAGTAATCTACCAAGTGGCACCCGGTACAAGTGGGCTTGGGACAGACTAGGCACGGTGTACCAAGTGGCACCCGGATGGTGGGCTTGGGAACCCTGCACACATCGTTTGGGGCCGTGAGCGACACCGCGGCCGGATCTCCTTGCGGATGGAACCCGAATAGGCGATAAACCTGGACGAGAGACTTGTGTGGTTAGTCAGGTCGTGGCCGACTCCCTCGCCAGGCTTCCGCTTGAAGGTTGCCGAGATACATGACGTGTACATGGTGGTAAGTGGCGAGAGCGTGTGTGAAGAAGTACACCCCTGCAGGGTTATCATTATCTATTCGAATAGCCGGATTCCTCGGATATGGAAACTTGGACCCCTTGCATAGTTCATAGACAAGTGAAAGTGGATACTCTAAAATGCGCAAGATAAGTGTGAGTGCTATGGATGGCGTTCTCGTAGGGAGACGGGAGCGGATCCATAGTGGTGTATTGGTATGGTGAATTGGTGGACTCGTGTGCGCCACCTCAAAAGAGTTACTCGCGGTCATAGTTCAGGTTAGCCACTGAGTCAAAGTTGGCTTGTTGCAGTTAAACTCCACCATCCCTTCGTTGATAATGATGCATATGTAGTTAGTTCTGATGTAAGTCTTGCTGAGTACATTTGTACTCACGTTTGCTTAATTTATGTTTTTGCAGAGAGACTTCAGTCTCGCTAGTATTTCCGCGTGGACTTCGACGTTTAGCTCGTTACCTCATCTACGATCTTGTGCCCTTGGCAGGATCTGGTAGATAGTCAGGCTTCTCAGCCTTCTTCATTTGTAGTTGTCTGTACTCAGACAAGTTAAGCTTCCGCATGTGCTTGTTGCTTGTATGCTCTATATGTTGGGTCATGAGACCCATGTTTGTAATATCTCCCTCCTCGGAGCCTAATGAATAAATAGTTGAGTTGTAGAGTTATGTTGTGATGCCATGTTGTATTTACACATGTCAAGCATATTGTGTGTATGATTGAAATGATTGGTATGTGTGGGATCCGATAACCTAGTTGTTTATCCTTGGTAGCCTCTCTTATGGGGAAATGTAGTCTTGTGCTTCCATGAGCCATAGTAGTCTGCTACAGCCCGGTTCACCGGAGTCCTGCTAGCCCAACACTACTGCTCAGGACACTTGACTGGCCGGCATGTGTTTCACTTTGTTCCTGTGTCTGTCCCTTCGAGAAATGTCACGCGGTGACATCCGGAGTCCTACCTAGCCTGCTATAGCCTGGGTTCCCAGAGTCCTGTTAGCCCAGTGCTACAGCCCGGATTCACACGCTGCTGACTGACATGCTCGATGTGATTCATGTATGCTTGTCCCCATAGGTTGGTGCTGCTTTGGGTTCACGACTAGCCATGTCGGCCCGGGTTCTCTGTCATATGGATGCTAGCGACACTATCATCTACGTGAGCCAAAAGGCGCAAACAGTCCCGGGCCATGGTAAGGCGACACTTGTGGGAATACCGTGCGTGAGGCCGTAAAGTGATATGAGGTGTTACCGGCTAGATCGATGTGACTTGGAATCGGGGTCCTGACAGCTTTGGTATCAGAGCCTAACTACCTGTAGGATTACCAAGACAAACTGGTCGAAGTCGTGTCTAGAAATGCTTTAGTTATATAACGGAATTGATTGTGGATGGGAACGTAAGGCTCTTTTTACTCCTTATCCTCACGACCTTCTGATCTGAGTCATCCTCTTCCTTTCTACGGGGATTAAGAACTAGGCTTCTCTTCTATCTCTCAGGATGACGTGTTACTAAACCGTAGTTGCCTAGGATTGTTGAGTTTAAGCCTCAGTTCAGTTCCTACTACTTCCATATGTTCATAGCTAGCCTCAGAACCTTGATATTGTGATGTTGAGTGGTTATGCCACCATTTTTGCAGGTTGTCTCAAATCTTTTGAGCAATTACAGCCGTTATGCTGTCCGAGTCATCCCAGGTTTCAAAACAGTTTGATGCATTTGCAAATCTCTTCATCCCGTTTCCGATGTCCTTTGGGCCAGATTAAGCACACTAATCGGTCTGTTGAGGTACTCCATTGCCTTGACATATATGTTGGAGCTAGTATTATGACCCTAGGCATTCTAGTGAACCACCCACTAATCTAGCAATTCTTTATACCCTGTGTGATAATTCTGGCCACTTTTCTTGAAAGCATCCCGTGATGTTATTTAGTATGTAGGTATTCTATTCCTGGGTTTTGAACCCGAGATTCACCCTACTTACTTCATCTTGATAGTGTTTCTAGTTCCTTTAGGATATTAGTAACCTTTGCGATAGTCCTCGAGGTCCATGGTATATCATTCTTCCAAATACCATGAACCATTCATGGCAGAAGTTCCTCGTTGAACCGAAAGATCACAACCAGAGTGCTCTTGATGAGTTCTCAATTCTATGTTGTGACTCTGCTAGTTCTACCTTTCTGCATGGGTTATCCGGAAGAAATATGTTGAGCTTTGTTCAACATACTAATCTGTGCATCCACAACTCAGAAAGATATATGTTACTTGATTTGACCCTCCTCAGCTGTATTCTGACCCTAGTCTATCACTTGATAGTCAGGAATAGTTGTGCATTCGTGTTCATCGATGCCTATTATTCTTGTGGTCCATCAAGCCATTCTATTCTGGAATGACTAGGAGAAACAAACTCCAGCACCTCATCCATTTCTTGGATTGGTCAAAGTAATGGTATTCCGCAGATCAAAATGCCAATCCAGCTTTTGTTCTGCTCTACCTCGGAGTATTACCCCCTTTATGTCAGGATTGCCACGAGAATTGCACCACCTCTTATGAATTCTTGACGAAGTGATACTTCTCGCCATCATTATTCATTCCTCGGTCCCGTGTTGTTGTAACCGCAATGCCGACAAGTGAACTGTGATGTGTGAAATCAATACTCCTAGCAACCCTGTTGCTTGGTAGTTAATGGACAATACTCTCACTCTTAGCGTGCTGGTTATTGAATCATCATCCTAAGATTGATTGCGCTACCTAGTCCTTATTTCTGGTGCACTCTTTGATCAATGAGTTAGGATTTTGTCAAAGCCTTGCTATGTTGATCATATCGTCTTGCCCTGAAAAGCAAGATTGTTCTCGAGCTTAATAACATAACGGTGGGTTGTGATTTTCCAAATATCTTCTTGGAAGTATCACCAGGTTGTCACCTGATCGCTATGTTGAGTTCGTGATCAAGTTGGTTTCTTGTAGCCACCCTTTTCTCCAAGAACCTGTGTTGGATACCCCTGAGCTAGTTGGTTAAGCTTAACAACAACTTGGAGAGTTGGAAGATAAAAGATTGTCCTACCACGCTCATCCCTAAGGGATATCTGGTATCCGTGTTGAAGAAAGATAATATCTTCATCGATTGATCCACGTGATCAATTGTCGGCGCTATTGTCTTATCAATCCTTTGATTTGAGTGTGGTCTATCGTCAAATCAAATTAGAACCAACGATGTTCGTAATGTTGTCTTACTCGTGGTTGATCCCTCGAGCATACACCATTACATCTTTTGGTCTGACCAATGCTATCACCGTGTTCACATGATGGTGGAAGTCCAGTGATATGGAAATTCTGATGATTTGTTGTTGAGCCCATCAGCAACATTTTGTCTCCCCCATGATTCATGTTGAACATTACACTAGTGTTGGAAACTTTATAAGCATTGCCCTCATGTCCCGTTCATGAAGCATATGTCCGCTTGAAAGATGTGACTTCCTCTAATTCATGTGCATCTGACGCAAGTTGCCGCCGTGGATTCGAGAAAGCTTGTTTTTGCTTCCTTTGGAGTCATCCCAAGTTAGTCATGCATGTGCGAAGTATTCTATGGTTTGATAGGCTCGCTACCTCCAGTCCATATGTGTCCCTAGCACACCAAGCCATTGATTGATTTGTTCAAGGAGAAGAAGTTTCTTCTTAAGAGCTAGACTTACGTAAGGACTTCAATATCCTCGTTGATGGTTCCCCCTGAACTCGGTAGTGTTTCATTGTAAGACTACCAGGTGACCATGCTTGTCTAGGACAGCGTGTTCACATGCTTGTAGCAGAACCGGCTCATGTTTTGGAGCTTACTATCATAGTTCATTCCCCCGAGAGTCTCGCAACGTCATCTCGTCGATTTGTGTTGCAAACTTTCATTTTTCTTTCCAGACCAGATGAGTCTGGATTATCCTGACACCAACCAGATCTGAATCTCAGGCAGATATGATGGTTGGAACGTTTCTCAAGAACTATAATATTGGTCTCTCTGTAACCCGGTAAAGTGGATGTTGTGGCCAACACACCCAACTGGAAGACTTGTTGTTGTAGTATCTTGATTGAGAAAGTTGGCCACCTTCCCATAAGGATCTCGTTGAATTTATTCCAATAGTTGTTCCTTATGGATTTTTGTGTTCCCGAAGTCCGACCTTTTACTTGATGTTCTATATATCAAACCATATCTATGAATGGATTATGCTAGCACATCAAGGAAACATTAGAAGCAGAGTGCTAGATGTCTCTCGGTCGATCATCCAGGTTTTGTCTCCTTGGCATTGCTAAGGTAAAATCTGAGAAGGTGTTGTATTCCTTTGCATCTGCATCGTCCATCACTATTCATCATGGTAGTAAGATGTGTTGCCAGGATCCTCGACTCGGATGTTGGTAGAACCTTGATGAATATGGAAATGCTCAAGTTCTTGAGAGCACGCGCAAGCAAAATCATCCCTTGCATTGTCTTCAACAAGGTAGTTCACATCATCCATTCTAGCCCGAGTGCGTCGCTCTCCCGAACTCCGTCAAATGATCGATTGTGATTGCCTTAGGCTGGTATAAAGAGCTTCAATGATCTTTGTATCAAAAGTAATTCTTTTTGCCACCTAAGGGAATAGCTCCACGAGTCACCTTTCCTAAGGTGCCCCGCTATGGAAGCATGGCAGCTAACCCCCCCGCTACGTCGTGACCGGGCGCGGGATTGTTGCCTACCAAATTGAACCCTTGTCATCAGTTTGTTTCCATTGCTTATGATGGGTGTTTTGCGTCTCAACTCGAGAGATATTGTTATATCTCATTCCATTAGTTGATCGTCAGTTGTTCGATCTTCGATAAGATCGATTCCTATAGAGTCTCTTTCTGTCATCGTCGTGCTGGAAGAAGATCTCGAAAGCGAAGACGTCAAGATCAATATGAAGTATGGGTCATGAAGATTGTATCAACTTTGTGTTCCCTCTGTCTCCTTACCTCACGTCTTGAATCTCGGGGCGAGATCCTTGTTTAGTGGGGGTGAGTTGTCACAACCCTAGTTCTGGTAATGCCTAGTGCTAGCATCTGGTGTTGCATCATGTTTAAATTTTATCTAAATTTGAAATAGGGGTGATCAATCCCTAGCACCAAAAGAACTCAACTAGGTTCAACTTAAAAACATTTTCAATGAACCCAAAGTGCCTCAAGAAAAGTTCATGATTTTTGGTTAAGGTAGAAACCTCTACCAAAAATGATGAATATATTTCTAGGACATTTTTGGATTTTTGAATTAACTCATATTGTATTTGACTTGGGGTTATAAATTCCTATAAATACTTTTATAACTCCAATCATTCTGAAAAATATTGTGGGGCTTTGGGCTAGTCCATATTGCATCCACAAATAATTTCAGAAGCAACAAAATTGGTTTAGTTTTATTACTAAATCAAAACAGAGCAAAATAGATAGAAAACAGAAAGAAAAATAGGAAGAGAGAGAAGGACTTACCTGGCAGAAGCTTACCTGGCGCCCACCAACAGGCCCAGTACTATAGCTGGCGGCCCAGCCCACCACCGCTGCCCCCTGTCGTCTTCCTCCTTGGACAGAAGGACAGGGGCGCGTGCTCGCCGCCTCCTGGCCACGCACAGGCCACCTCCACCCTGCCTGCTTCACTCCCTCGACGCCCTGAACACGCCACGCAACCCCTGGTCACTTCCCCCATCTCCCGTGTCTCTCCCTCGTCTGCCCCTCTCTCCCGAGCACCACCGAGCGGAGCTCGTCGCCACCGCTCACCGTTGCCGCACCCAAAGCCTCCCCCTCGACCCCTCGATGTGCCCAGTAGCTTGGCTAGCTCGTCCTCGACCTCCTCGCCAAGCAAAGCGACGCCGGACGCCGCCGAACGCCCTCACCGTCGTCTTCTTTAACCTCGGGCCACCGAGATCGCCGGGGACCGTGCGCCCGCTCCGACGCTTCCCCGAGCTCGCTGAGGCCACCGAACAAACCGCTGTGAGCTCCTGCGTGGATCCCCTCCTTCTTCCCCTTCGATTTCGAGCCGTAGACGTCGCCCCCTTGACGATCATAGCCGCTGCCGCTTGAGCCCGTCATCAGCGCAGCTCCGGTGACCAAATGGTTACCACGATGAGTCCAACTTGCTCCCTGCAACGCGTAGTGCCCCGCTAGACCTTCGCCTCGCTCGTTAGCACACCGCAGCGCTAACCCACACCAGTCCCGAACTCCGGCAGCCGCCGCGGGTTCCACTCCAGCGAACTCCGGCCACCCCCGCACCTCCCGTTGGTCTCCCTAGATGCGCACGGGCACGGGCTATCCTCTGGTGCCCCTGGCGCGTCGATCTATCGCCTCTGGTGAGTTCCGAGCAAACTCCGCCGCGGTTCGAGGTCACCGCCGGTGAGACTCCAGCGACTGTCGACGTGGCCACTTAGTTAGCACTAATCACTCACTAATTGACCTCCTGACCCACTTACATGTGGGCCCAGTGCCTAAACTAATTAGTTTAACTCTCTATTAGATTAGCACTAATTTCAGTGGGCCCCGCTTGTCAACTTTGACTTGGCCACGTCAGCTTTGACCGGGTCCCACATGTCAGCCTCTGTAGCTGACTATGTGTCACTGACTAGTGGGCCCTACTGGTCAGGTTTGACCTGGAGGCGCCCAGTTGACCAGCTGATGTCACAGTGACGCAATGCTGACGCAGTTAACATTCTCTGTATTTAAAATAATTTAGAAAATTGCAGAAAATGCCCAAAACTTTGAAAAATCATAGAAATTAAACCGTAACTCCAAATGAAAAGTTTTATATATGAAAAATAATCAGAAAAATTCAAGGAATCTGTTCATGGCATTTTCATGCGTGTTTGAGCAAGTTAACCTCACTATTTAGGATGAAACATGATTAGGGAAAATTTGAAAATAGGTTTGGAGTTGGAATTTGATGTAGTTTTGAATTCCACTTCAATTAAAATGACTTTCTGTTGCATTAGCCCAAATCACAGCATATTGCCATGTCATGATCATGCATCATATTGTTGCATTGCATTGATTGTGTTCTTTCTGTGTTTGCCGGTGTTGTTCCCCCTCGGTAGACGTTGTTTCGACGTTGTGATCGTTGACACTGATGAAGACTCAATGCTATCTTCAGAAGTGCCAGGCAAGCAAAACCCCCTTGTTCATTCCGATACAATCCCACTCTCTCGCTCCTGCTCTCTTTTACTGCATTAGGACAACAACGTTTTAACTGTTACATGCTGCGGTAGCTGAACCCCTTTCCTCTGCATGACCTGTCATTGCCACAGTAAATAGATGAAACCCACTAGCATGAGTAGGAGTTGTTTGAGCCCTGATGTGGCTACTCATTCATGTTTGTTTGTCATGCCTACTACTGCTTAGAGTTGAGTCAGGTCTGATTCATCGGGGATGAATTGGAACGTGGTGAACATGTCCTACCGTTGAGAGCTAAGTGTGTGAACACGATTTGGTAAAGGTAGCGGTGAGAGGCCATGTAGGAGTACATGGTGGGTTGTCTCATTGCAGCCGTTCTCAGAAACTGAGTTCCGTGTTTGTGATCCATGAACAGTTACTACCACACATTGGGTTCCGGTAACTCGGCCCCTCTCGGCTTATTAATCAACTCGATCTCTGTCCAGGAGTTGCAACTAGTTTCTGGTGTTTGTAGGTAGTGTTAGTAGTCTACCAAGTGGCACCTGGTACAAGTGGGCTTGGGACAGACTAGGCACGGTGGCACGGTGTACCAAGTGGCACCCGGATGGTGGGCTTGGGAACCCTGCACACATCGTTTGGGGCCGTGAGCGACACCGCGGCCGGATCTCCTTGCGGATGGAACCCGAATAGGCGATAAACCTGGACGAGAGACTTGTGTGGTTAGTCAGGTCGTGGCCGACTCCCTCGCCAGGCTTCCGCTTGAAGGTTGCCGAGATACATGACGTGTACATGGTGGTAAGTGGCGAGAGCGTGTGTGAAGAAGTACACCCCTGCAGGGTTATCATTATCTATTCGAATAGCCGGATTCCTCGGATATGGAAACTTGGACCCCTTGCATAGTTCATAGACAAGTGAAAGTGGATACTCTAAAATGCGCAAGATAAGTGTGAGTGCTATGGATGGCGTTCTCGTAGGGAGACGGGAGCGGATCCATAGTGGTGTATTGGTATGGTGAATTGGTGGACTCGTGTGCGCCACCTCAAAAGAGTTACTCGCGGTCATAGTTCAGGTTAGCCACTGAGTCAAAGTTGGCTTGTTGCAGTTAAACTCCACCATCCCTTCGTTGATAATGATGCATATGTAGTTAGTTCTGATGTAAGTCTTGCTGAGTACATTTGTACTCACGTTTGCTTAATTTATGTTTTTGCAGAGAGACTTCAGTCTCGCTAGTATTTCCGCGTGGACTTCGACGTTTAGCTCGTTACCTCATCTACGATCTTGTGCCCTCGGCAGGATCTGGTAGATAGTCAGGCTTCTCAGCCTTCTTCATTTGTAGTTGTCTGTACTCAGACAAGTTAAGCTTCCGCATGTGCTTGTTGCTTGTATGCTCTATATGTTGGGTCATGAGACCCATGTTTGTAATATCTCACTCCTCGGAGCCTAATGAATAAATAGTTGAGTTGTAGAGTTATGTTGTGATGCCATGTTGTATTTACACATGTCAAGCATATTGTGTGTATGATTGAAATGATTGGTATGTGTGGGATCCGATAACCTAGTTGTTTATCCTTGGTAGCCTCTCTTATGGGGAAATGTAGTCTTGTGCTTCCATGAGCCATAGTAGTCTGCTACAGCCCGGTTCACCGGAGTCCTGCTAGCCCAACACTACTGCTCAGGACACTTGACTGGCCGGCATGTGTTTCACTTCGTTCCTGTGTCTGTCCCTTCGGGAAATGTCACGCGGTGACATCCGGAGTCCTGCCTAGCCTGCTACAGCCCGGGTTCTCGGAGTCCTGTTAGCCCACTGCTACAGCCCGGATTCACAGGTTGCTGACCGACATGCTTGATGTGATTCATGTATGCCTGTCCCCATAGGTTGGTGCCGCTTTGGGTTCACGACTAGCCATGTCAGCCCGGGTTCTTTGTCATATGGATGCTAGCGACACTATCATATACGTGAGCCAAAAGGCGCAAACGGTCCCGGGCCATGGTAAGGCGACACCCATGGGAATACCGTGCGTGAGGCCTCAAAGTGATATGAGGTGTTACCGGCTAGATCGATGTGACTTGGAATCGGGGTCCTGACACTTTGCCTGAAAACCGGAGAAGCGGGAATGACCACCCGACAATCCAGGCGTGCGTGGGAACATGGAACAACTTCCAATGTGTTGCATGTTCGCCATGTGTCCCTCATATGTGAACCGCCAGGGGCACATATGTAATAACGTTGTGCCGTACATGTCCCTATAAATATACACCACACCGCGGTCATTATCTTTTCTTCCACCTCTCCACAAACCCTAGCGCCACCGCTAGCTCTCGATGATGCTGGCGACGAAGTGCTTAGCTGCCGCAACCTCACCGACGTCGTCCTCACGCCGGCCGCGGACCTCGTCTCCTCCGCCGTCGCCGTAGGTATCTTCCGTCGCCAAGTTAGGGCACGGAAGATCGAACTGCTCGGCTTCCTCTCTACTCTGTCTAGCAGTTCTTAGTGTGGTAAATGAAACCTCCTTTTTTACTGTCCTTTTGATCCGATAGATTCATCCTTTTCAACCACAAGTGGTTTTTGTATCTACAAAATTGGATCTATCCTGTTCTGCATCTCATATCATGCCTAGTATATTCACTTATGCTTCACAAAGTAGTTAGATTCCTCACTTGTACTTATTCTTGGATTCGTACAAATCTGGAACCAACTCTCATCATATAAGTGAATGTCTTCGCGCTATAAGGTCAACGTCTTCAAACTGATTTATCTTCAAAATCTTCTGAGAATGCATATGACCTCTTCCCCTTCCCTCGCATCTCTAATGCTGTCACGGGTACATGTCCATGGGAGAATCCCTTGGTTCTCATAGTCTGCATTCATTTGCAGAGTTCTTACAACATCACATCAATTCTCCCGAAGCCAGTTCCTGTCTGACCAGCAGACGAAAGCCTTTGCAAGTTCTGAAGCCATTCAGTCTGAACTTCATGGCGACAGAAAAGTCAGCAAGAAACGGCGGCAGACAGCACCGTGGGAACACAGCCAAGGACCTGCCACCAGATCTCTATGAACTATACAAGTCAAATCCTGAAGAGACCTATGGGGAATGCAAGAACCGAATCCAATGGATTCGAAGATATTGGGCAGAGGAATGGTTCAAGTACAAATTTGTCACTGCCGAATATGCTGAAAAGAATGCCATCAAGGGCCCCTGGGGAGATATTGTATACAAAGGTTTTCAGCCCAAGTCCAAGTCTGAAGCCATAGCTCAAGGTTTCTATCCTTGCATGGTTCGAGGACCACAGCCTAAAAATGCCAACCCATCCAGTCTGCTATGGTGTCATGAAGACAATCTCTTCAAGCGCAACTTCCAGTTTGCCAAAGAGTCTGCCAAGAAGAACAAGAAGGACCTTGGACTCGACTTCAACCCTGGTCCATCTGCTCCTCGGGCTAATGGCACTCGTGATGCTGAACCCAATATCATCGGGCCTTACTACAACCTCGACGGTCTCCTCACTCACATTGTCGTTCAGGGAGCATTCGTGGAGCACTCTGTAGACGACGTTGATTCTGACGAAGCGCCTGCACCACCTAAGCCACAAAAGCAAAAGAAGTCGAAGGCTTCAAAGCCTTCTGTTGCACCTAAAGCTTCGCATGCAAAGCCACTGGCCACTCCTCCACCTGAAGCAAGTGTGCAACCTGAAGATCTTTCTCGCATCTCCAAGAAGACCGAGAAGTCTTCAAAGCAGATGAAACCAATCCAGCACTCTGGGAAAGAACTCACCCCTGCTGATATTTTGCGGAATGAAGAAGCCACCATTGATCTGTCCCGTGAAGACGATCTTGGTGATGATGCTCTTGATATGATCATAAAGAGCAAGGAAGAGGCGGAGATCTCCAATGATCTGCCCCTTTTCGATGTGGACATCTTGAACAACTTCATTGATGAGTGGTTTGAAAACCCCAACATCAACATCCATGACCTTGAGCTTCCAATTGGCATCAGTGTCTCCTTCCACGGTGCCATTGCTACTGAGCTGGCTCTGGCTCAGAAGATCGTTGAACTGAAGAACAAGATTGATCATGAGAAAGCTCAGTTCAAGAAGAATATGGCCAATCTCAGTGTGGCTGACGTTCAAAGCTTCAAGCAGATGTTGCATGAGCTCAAGGAGCAGTTTCACCAGAAACGCCAGGAAGCCAAAGGTTCAAGAGAGAGAATGAAGTATTTTGCTGAGAAAAGTGTTCAGGCTCACAATGAAGCAGAAAAGCGCAAGGCTCTGGGCGCCCTGGCATCGACCCCAGAATGGCTGCCAAGAAGAAGAAGAAGTCTGATGTGGCCCAAGCTGAAGCATCAAGGCAGGAAGCTCCAAGCATTGTCTTCCCTACCAGTATGACAGGCTCGAAGCCTAAGGTCCCCACAACTACTGCAGAACTCAAGAAAACAAGGGCAACTGAAGACGAAGCCCGAAAGCGCAAGAACAAGAACACCACTAACGATGCTCCACTGACCAAGAAGAGGAAGACAAAGAAGAAAGATCTGGCTGCTCCCACAGAGCCCCTTGTCATCGAGCCAATCTCAGTTGCTCGTCCTGCGTCCGAACACCAAGAGCGTCAGTTAATAGTTCATGAGCCTACTTCCTCAAAGGCTCCTGAAGCTGAAGACATTGGTCATCACGACAATATAGAAGATGATGAAGTCCTTCCTCAGATTGAGCACCAAATGGTATCATCGCCTATTCTCACGAACAGCAAACTCATTAGCATTGGTCGTCCTCTGACGCCAATTGCTCCGGATGATTCATGGGCTGATCTCCCTCAAGACTCCCCCCGTCAAGAATCCCCAAGTACTCCCCCACCTCAAGCCACCACTCCGGTGCTTGAAGATGATGACTTTGTGGTCTAGCCGACTCCCTCTCCAAAGGCGTCGCCTGCACTCCGCAGGCCTCGCAAAGGACCAAGGCCACAAGTCACTCTATCGAGTGTTCCAGAAGGAGAAGAGCAACATAACTCAGTGGCACGACAAGTGTTCCTTGACGCCACTCCAACTGTGAATGTCTCTGAGTCCGAAGTAAAAGCTGCTGAAGACATTCCGGCTACATCAGCCGATGATCAACAAGAACCACCAGAACCCTGTCAAGAAGAAGAGCGAGTTGCCACACCCCCTACCAACCAAGAAACTATTCTCGAGGAGAACGAGTCTATGCCAGATCCTCCAACTACTCAAGTGGAGGTTGAAAATAATGAGGCGGCCACAAACAACAACACTGAAGCCAATGACGTTGTCATGGCTGAAGCTCATGTGGCGCCTGAAGTGAATATGGTGCCTGAAGCCAATACAACCCCTGAAGTCAATGTTGCACCTGAAACCATTGTGCAACTTCAAGCCCATGTCAATGCCGATGCTCCTGTACCACCTCCAAGGCCTCATACAATTGAGCTGGCATTTGATCGCGGCCAACTTGTCATGGTTCGTTGGCCTATTCTAGTTCCTCCTCCCGCTCCCGGACCTCAATTTGACTATCATGTGGAGCACATGCCTCAGTTCCAGAAGCCAAAGCCAAGGCTGCCAAGGTTTCCAAGTACTGCAACTTCACCAGGATCGTTTAATGTGAATGGCTTCATAGCACACAACACCTTCTTTGATAGCGCCAAGAACCCATATTCCAAGCCAAGAATATCATCTGATAGGTTCTGGAGTTATCAGTAGTGCAATTACTATTCCTGCATACTATACAATCAAGGGCGCATTTTCCCCATATGCGTCTAGACTGTGAAGCCATTGCTGGCCTGCCCTGCCTAGAAGAAGCCATTGACTGCTTCAGAGATGCTAGCCTTCTACAGTTTGTGACCGATGAAGAGCATTGGAATGAAGAGCTTCTGCTGCAATTCTATGCGACTCTCCACATTAGCGGCTACTATAGGGATCCGAAGACTTGGGTCCTTGAGTGGATGACAGGCGATGTACACCATGAAGCCAAAGCCCAAGATATAATTGACCTTACTGCCCTACCCACTCCTGGTGAACACTATGAGCCAGATTGTCAGCTTCACCGTAATGCTTTGGAGATCATCTTCCAGAAGCCTGAGCCAAACATGAGCCAAATGCTGAGCATGATGAAGCCACTGCCACAAGATGCCGAATATCCAAAGGAATTATTTGTTGAAGACCTAGAGTATCTGCCCCGCACTATTTATCATATCATCAGGCGAACTCTATGGCCTGTGAAAGGACATTCTCATGTAGCCAAGCTAGAAGGCGCAATGAACACATTGGTTTTCTATATCTTCAATGGCATCAGCTTCAATGCTCAGGACTTCTTCATCAGGCAATTGGCTGCATCTGGCTCCGATATATTTGGTCTAAAGTTCTATGCTCCATGGGTAATGCGCCTCATCAAGCTTCACTCTGCTATGAACTATCAGCCTTCTGCGTGCAATCATCTCATATTCTTGCCAGAGGTTGATCTGTCTGTCGAAGCCATATACCCAGAGCCTGCCAAGGAGCCAATTCATCTTCACAACGCCGATCACCAGAGCTTCACTCAACCTATTGAAGGAGTTCTTGCTGCCTCTCGTGTTTATCCTTTGGCTGGAAATACACGTGCACCTCGTGCCCATACTGAAGCCACTAAAAGCACAATTGCCCAAAGGCCTCGGAAGCGATCTCGTGTTCTCAATGACCGAGAGCTTCTTGTCGCCCTGCATCAAAAATAGGATAAGCATCATGACTGGCTCAAGCATCAGATGCAGAGCCTCCTGGTGGATGTTAATCACATTCGCAACCTTGCCACCAAGAATACATTTGTCACTCATGAAACCTGTCGGCGGTCGTGGAAGAGTCTGACTTTGCTGAGCTCCGAAGATGATCTTCAATAGGATGGCTTCACGGAGAGATTCAAGTTTGATTCCACTCCTCCCCGGAACACTCACTTGCGTCGGACTCCCTCACTCGAAGACTCTGACTACTCATCCTCAGCGGCAACTGTCAATGCCAGAGTCATTGATGATGAAGATGATGCTACTTCACCAACTATAACGTCGCCGCGTATCGACACTGCCCCAAGTTCTTCTGCACCACCAAACCCCAACGACGACCCTGCAGCTTCACCTACTCCTCAAGGGAACGAGTAGAAGCTCTATGTCTTCAAACCTTTTTGGTCCTCACTGACAAAAGGGGGAGAAGCATATGAGTTGATAGTCTTCAAGTGGGTCTTTATGGGTGGTTGCTATATTTTTTGTCAAGTGTTTACAACTCTCGCTTTTGATGCTTTTGGTTCTTTGAGTTGTATCACTTAAACTTGATGGTCGTCTGCTACCTTCTGTCAACTATGTGATGCGATGATAAATTCTGCACGTGCGACGATAAATTCCGCACGAAGTCATTTTGCAGACGTCCATTTATCATTATGCATGTCATACGTTCAAGAGGATCTCCACAAGTGCAACCTGCCATGTGCATTTGCGTTCAAAAGCAAAATACTTATATGCACATCTTTAGGGGGGAGCCTTTTGCTACTTATGAATAAATAACTTAATCCTTTACAATTTCCCATACTTTTATCCCTGTTGAAAACTTCAACCGGTTTGTCATCAATCATCAAAAAGGGGGAGATTGTAAGTGCATCTAGTGCCACCCCTAGTTGGTTTTGGAGTATTGACGACAAACCTGGTTGAGGGACTAATGTGTTTGTGAGAATTGCAGGATAACACAGGTAGTAGTCCCTCATTGATTCGGTTTACCTACCGGAGATGGCCCCTAAAAATGTGTGAAGACATTGAAGACAATGGTGGTATGTGAAGATATTCACATTGAAGACTATGACATGAGAAGACATCGTATGAAGACTATGGATTGCGAAGACATAGTTGTTTCGTAGTTTCCTTTTCTTCTTTGTTGAGTCATAGGAACCACTGTACTGTTAAGTGGGGTCCAAGTGAACAAAGTCAGAGTGACTGAAGTGATGCGCAACCAAATCCTATGTCTTCGAGCAAAGACAATGAGAGCAAATCTTATCCAGAGCTGGATAAGTCAGCTTTACTTGCAACCCAAGTCAAGCTGTCGCATGTGTTTGAAATCTGACCGTTAGACACGTGTCAGTTCCTTAGTGACCCAGGGTCATTTTGGACAAATCAGGTCGGGTTGCCTAGTGGCTATAAATAGCCCACCCCCTACACCATAAATTGGTGGCTGCTCAGAGTTAGTGCACGGCTTTTGTCATTTGAGAGCAACCCACCTTGAAGCCTTTGAGAGAGAAATCCTTGCGAGGACAAAGCCCTAAACACCCAGAGCCAAAGAGTGTTAGGCATCACTGAAGTCTTTCTGTCTACGTGATCTGAAGACTTGTTACACTTGAGGACTGTGAATCCTCCAGCCGGTTAGGCGTCGCGTTCTGAGCATCCAAGAGTCATTGTGGATTGCCGGTGAATGAAGTCTGTGAAGGTTTGGAAGTCTACCTTGAAGACTTACCAGAGTGATTGGGTGAGGACCGTGTGTCCTTAGCTCAAGGGGAATAAGGTGAAGACACGCTCTTCTGAGTTGAATCTCAGCCTCCCTAACCAGACATACAGTCGTCATAGCAACTGGAACTGGTCCAACAAATACCTGTCCTCACCAGGCAACTGGTTCTATCCTTACCTCTCTCTTTACTTACAGTTTGTCTTCGTGAAGTCATTTCCTGCTTGCATGATATGATTGACTTCACTATGTGAAGAATGTTGTTGATTGGTTTCATACTTTCTTCCATCTTGATCCATACTACCTAGCTGCTGATAGTCTTCGTGCTTTCACTTCATTGCTTACTTGACTATGGCCTGCCTAGTGTAGTCTACCTTCTGCTGCATATCAATAGGTTCATTTCTACTGTTTGTCTTCAAAGCCCCCGTGTTTTGAAGACTTTCATAAAAATCGCCAATTCACCTCCCCCCTCTAGTCTATAACTAGCACTTTCAGTCTCCTACTGGATTGATACCTTGGTTCTCAAAACTGAGGGAAATACTTTCCTCTTCAAGGGAAAAGCGAACGCAAGCTCAAGAGGTAGCATATGTGAACGTAGAGCTTATCACACCCGATCATCACATGGTGTCTCGACACAACGAACTGTCGCAACGGTGCATACTCAGGGAGAACACTTATACCTTGAAATTTTAGTGAGGGTCATATTATAATGCTACCACCCTACTAAGCAAAATGAGATGCATAAAAGATAAACATCACATGCAATCTAAATATGTGACATGATATGGCCATCATCATCTTGTGCCTTTGATCTCCATCTCCAATGCACCGTCATGATCTCCATCGTCTCTGGCTTGACACATTGATCTCCATCGCAGCGTCGTGGTCGTCTCGCCAACTATTGCTTCTACAACTATCGCTAACGCATAGTGAAGTAAAGCAATTAAAGCGACAACCATAAGGCTCCTACCAGTTGCCGATAACCTTTACAAAACATGATCATCTCATACAACAACATATATCACATCATGTCTTGACCATATCACATCACAACATGCCATGCAAAAACAAGTTAGACATCCTCTACTTTGTTGTTGCAAGTTTTACGTGGCTGCTACGGGCTTCTAGCAAGAACCGTTCTTACCTACACATCAAAACCACAATGGAGATTTTGTCAAGTTTGCCTTTATAACCTTCAACAAGGACCAGCTGCAGTCAAATTCGATTCAACTAAAGTTGGAGAAACAGACACCCGCCAGCCACCTTTATGCGAAACTAGTTTCATGTCTGTCGGTGGAACCGGTCTCATGAACGTGGTCATGTAAAGTTGGTCCGGGCCGCTTCATCCAACAATACCGCCGAATCAAAATAATACATTGGTGGTAAGCAGTATGACGATCACCTCCCACAACTCTTTGTGTTCTACTCGTGCATATCATCTACGCATAGACCTGGCTTGGATTCCACTGTTGGGGAACATAGCATGCAATTTCGAAAATTTCCTACGCTCACGCAAGATCTATCTAGGAGATGCATAGCAATGATAAGGGGGGAGTGTGTCCACGTACCCTCGTAGACCAAAAGGGGAACCGTTTGTTTAACGTGGTTGATGTAGTCAAACTTCTTCTCGTTCCGACCGATCAAGCACCGAACGTACGGCACCTCCGAGTTCTGCACACGTTCAAGTCGATGAGATCCCTCAAACTCTTGATCCAGCAAAATATCGAGGGAGAGTTCCGTCAGCGCGACGGCATGGTGACGGTGATGGTGAAGTGATCCGCGCAGGGCTTCGCCTAAGCACTACGTGAATATGACCGGAGGCGTAAAATTTGAAGGGGGGCGCCGCACACGGCTTGGAACAATTGATGTGTGTTGTAGGTACCCTGCCCACGTATATAAAGGAGGGAGGGGGAGGAGGCCGTCCCTAGGCGCGCCCAAGTAGGAGGAATCCTACTTGGGCTCCTAGTTGGATTTGGCCCCCCTTTCCTTTTACCGGAGGGGGGAAATGGGACAAGAGAGAGAGGGGAGAAGGAAAGGGGGCACCGCCCCTCTCCTAGTCCCTGGGGGGCGCGCCACCCCTTTGTGGGCTGGTGTGCCTCCCTCCTATGGCCCATATGGCCCATATCTTCCCCCGGGGGGTTCTGGTAACCCCCTCGGTACTCCGATATGTACCCGATACATTCCGGAACACTTCTGGTGTCCGAATACTATCATTCAATATATCAATCTTTACCTATCGATCATTTCGAGACTCCTTGTCATGTCTGTGATCTTATCCGGGACTCCGTCGGTCACCAAATCACATCAACTCATATAATACAAATCATCATCGAACATTAAGCGTGCGGACCCTATGGGTTTGAGTACTATGTAGACATGACCAAGACTCCTCTCCAGTCAATAACCAATAGAGGAATTTGGATGCTCATATTGGTTCCCACATATTCTACGAAGATCTTTATCGGTCAAACCATAATGACAACATACGTTATTCCCTTTGTCATTGGTATGTTACTTGCCCGAGATTCGACCATCGGTATCTCCGAACCTAGTTCAATCTCGTTACCGGCAAGTCTCTTTACTCGTTCCGTAATGCATCACCCAGCAACTAACTCATTAGTCACATTGATTGCAAGGCTTATTATGATGTGCATTACCGAGAGGGCCTAGAGAAACCTCTCCGATACTCGGAGTGACAAATCCTAATCTCGATCTATGCCAACCCAACAAACACCTTCGTAGATACCTATAGAGCATCTTTATAATCACTCAGTTACGTTGTGACATTTTATAGCACACAAGGTATTCCTTCGGTATCCGGGAGTTGCATAATCTCATAGTCAAAGGAATATGTATAAGTCATGAAGAAAGCAATAACAATAAAACTTAGCGATCATTATGCTAAGCTAACGGATGGGTCTTGTCCATCACATCATTCTCCTAATGATTTGATCTCGTTCATCAAATGACAACACATGTATATGGTTAGGAAACTTAGCCATCTTTGATTAAAGAGCTAGTCTAGTAGAGGCTTACTAAGGACACTGTGTTTTGTCTATGTATCCACACATGTATCAAGTTTCCAGTTAATACAATTCTAGCATGAATAATAAACATTTATCATGATATAAGGAAATATAAATAACAACTTTATTATTGCCTCTAGGGCATATTTCCTTCACGCCCTCCACCCTTGTGGCCACCTCGTGGCTCTTCTGACTTGCACTCCAAGTTTCCTGGGTGTCTTTTGGTCCAAGAAAAATCATCGCGAAGGTTTTATTCCGTTTGGTATTCCTTTTCTGCGAAGCTCAAAAGCAAGGAAAACAGAAACTGGCACTGGGCTCTAGGTTAACAGATTAGTCCCAAAAATAATATAAAATAGCATATCAATGCATATAAAACATCCAAAACAGATAATATAATAGCATGTAACAATCAAAAATTATATATACGTTTGAGACATATTAGTGGTTATAACATCTTTTGACGAATGATGCTTCTTGGCTAATTTACCGGCCTCACGTGAACCACAGAGATGATCCTTATCGAATTCTACATCAGGAATGCGACGGAGATGATTTTTCTTCACGAGAGTCTGCAAATTGCTCATACCTGCATGGACCAAGTATTCGGTGCCACAACCATCCTTCGGTTGCTTTTGCAAGCAAACAAGTTTGGACTGAGGGACCCTTACAGAAATCCACAATATATAAATCACCTTTTCTATTTCCATCAAAGACGAAGGAATTGTCAGAGGCCATAAAGACGATGCATTTGGAAATAGAAAATAGAACTAGCATGCCTAGATCACAAAGCTTGCTAACTGACATGAGATTGAATCCAAGAGACTGAACAAGTAAAACGTCATCAATGTTCTTGTCTTTAGATATAGCAATTTTACCTAATCCAATTACCTTTCCTTTGTTGTTCTCGCCGAAAGTAATATACTTCAGAGATGAAGCAGTTAAGTTGGGGTTGACAAACAACAACTTGCCTCCGGTCATATGACTAGTGCATCCACTATCCATTATCCATTCGGTACACCCAAAGACATAGTCCTGTAGAAGAATTAGGCTTTCTTAACCACACACATCTTTGCAGGTGGCTTCAAAACAAAAGAGCGAGCAGGATATGATTTATTTCAATAACCATAATTGTTACTCGAAGAAGTGCGAGCACAATCAAAATAATAAGCATTGAAATTCTTTCCAGATGAATGAGTATAGTGGTTGAATGAGGTATGCATGTATTCATTCTGTCGAACTTTTTCAAGGAAGTAACAAGCATTTTCTGCCTACATGGTTAGTAAAGTAGTAATAGGCAATGCTTTAATAGTTTTCTTGGGCACCCAGATAGCTTTCTTTGGGGGGGGGCATTCCTGTTGTTTGGTCCAACATAGCGAGCAACAGCCTCACCACGTTGGTTTTTGAACATCTTATAGTTGTCCAAAGAATCATCATAAGAGTATTTAGGGATAGGAGAGTCATATCCCGAAACCAAAGTTGGATCGACCATTTTGCTCTTGGTAGGCACCCACACAGTGCGAGGATATTGATCAGGTTCCCAGTAGGAGCCATTTTCATTCAGTTTCCTTTCGAAACAAATCCCTTCTTTCCTAGGATTTTTGTGAAGAATGGATTTCTTCAGAAGATCACACATGGTTTGATGCCCTTTGAGATATTTGAACATTCCTGACTAAAGAAGATCCTTCAACCTAGCATTCTCATCAGACACAAAACTATTTTCTTTGACAGAGGGGTTAGCATTCACAGAAGATCCGCATTTGATTCAGCATTGTTGCGTTCAAGGCATTTTAAGCAAGGTGGTACAAACACTTCAGGTTTCTCTTTGAGTTGTTAGGTGGGAAGAGAATTTTCTCTGATCAAGTCATCATGAGCCTCTCTCAGTGACTCGAGTTCCTATTTCATTTTCAGGTAATCATAAGTCAATCTCTTGTGGTCGGCCGAGAGAAAATCATGACGATTTCACAGTTCTTCCATTCGTGACATGAGAGCGGAATGCTTTTCTATCAACGATTAATTTTTCTCCATCTCCTCAACCAACAACCCTTCAGATTTCTTGAGGGTTTTCTCAATTTTCTCAAGAGATTTTTTTGTATATTAGCATTTTTGATCAGTTTAGCATGGTCATCCTCATCCGAAGAATATTGATCACTGGAGTGAATCTTGTGATGTTTGAAGGATACCTTTTCTTTCAACGCTTTGGCCATTAAGTAGTAGACAGTAGGCAGGAATGATTCTCGGAGAAGGTTGATGCAGGGGTGGAGGCACATGCTATCACTGGTGCGTGTCGGTGATATACAAACGGTTTTTAACCCCTTTCCGCGACGGCATTTGGAACCGTCGCCTAGTGAGTGTGGGCGATAGGGGGGTCCTTCCCACACGACCCAGAAACCGTCGGGGATATGCCCTCCTGGCGCACACACTCGGCAAAAATAAGGTCGTGTGCGACCGGCGAACGCTCAAATACAGAAATACGTACAGTAGAGCTAAGAAAATACAATTATACAGGCGAAATTGTTTCCGGTCGCAAGTACATCCCACACAGTCAGTCCCCGCTAAACGTTTCCATTCGTATGTACATCCCATACAGTCGCTCCAAGGAAAACATTTCCGTTCACAGGTACATCACACACAATTTTTCTCGTTAAATCGTTTGCGTTATTGAATGTATCACACACGGTCCGTAGAAGAAACTATGTGGCAAAGGCTGTCCATCACACATAGTTTTTATGTGGTAAACGTTTGCGCATGGTAGCCTAACGCAAACAGTTTTCAAGAGAAAGTCATGTGTGATTGTTCATTGATCCAACAGGGTTTATTCCTAGAAACCGTGTGCGTTGCCTGAGGTTATTGCCCACGGTATTTTTTCAATAACCATTTGCAATAGCAAAACCCAATCAGCAGGCTAATTCACCATTAGCAGGCTAATTGCCCTATTATTAATAATCCATTTATTAATATAATTGACATTCATATTAAGCACATAATATATTTCATTTCCATATTAAGGAAGCAAAATTTCATAATTGAAATACATCATAGTACAACATGATATAGCTTTAGCACTCAGCTACCCTGTTACACAACTGCACCAGCACCAAGTTTCACATGCAACATGTAGAACCTTTCGAAATTAGCATCATAGTTGGTATATAGACAAATGCATCTCATCTGGAAAACTGCTGAAGCGGAAGGCGAATATTGAGCCTTCATTCATGTTGAAGGTCTTTGCAACTTTAGGCCAATGCATGTGGATGATTAACCGTCCGTCCTTCATCCTCTTCAGGAACACTTCAATATTGAATCGTGGGTGTTGTATGAAAACCTTCCTCGCCTCCTGACCAAAGAGGTGGTTTGAGAGGTAATCATCAGTGAACTGCTTTGGAAAGGCCTGAAAACAAGGATGTGCATAAATATCTTCTCTATATTGGAAATGGGGCAAAGGAATTAAAAAAGACAAGGTATAATAGTTAGTACCATCTTGTAGTGTACTAATGTCTTCTTCATTGTGCAGACAAAGATCTTGTTGTTTTTTGTCGCTAATTTACTTATCCTAACAATCTTTCTGAGTTTCTTGATTTGATTGATATTCATGGACAACTCATTTCCCCATATGCAAAAAGGGTCAAACAGTGGGTCAAAACCTCTGACAGCAGGACCTACATGTGCAAGACCAAATTGTTAAAAACCAAAATATTAGAATGGTTCCTACAATTGCACAATAATGTGCTATTAGACAACGGACCATGCACATGCTAACCTCGATTATAAACCTCAATGCTTCCCATTGTTTCCCTGCAACACATATAAGGTAGTTAGTCATCAAGTTAAGTAAGGGTTCGCATGCTATCAGTAAAATATGTTGATGAAAAATAAGCACATTGCAGATTCATCAGATTAATTCAAGCCACATGGAAAACCCATTTATCCAAACCAAGCATGATTAAGAACTAGGAAATATAGCCCTTGTATATGTTTCTCATGTATTAAGTGCAGTCAAATTCGATTTATTCCTCACAAGCACAACAATACAAAATTCTACCCACGATAATTGGACATCGCATTGCAGAATCGAACCAAGCAGTTAACTAAACACCACAACAAATGAACCAAACATTAACTGAGCACCACATTGCACAATATAACATACTCCTGATAGAAGATCAGACAGTTAACCAAACAGTTAACTACAGCCATTTGTAGCAATTGTATTTGTTTCTCATGTATTTACTACAACCAAATTCAATTTATTCCTCACATGGTATACAATAACAGAATGCACCCACAACTATTGAACATCACATTGCAGAATTGAACCAAATAGTTAACTAACACCACAACATAAATGAACCAAACGTTAACTGAGCACCACATGCACAATGTATAACCAAACCAAGCATGCTTGACAACTTGGAAATATAGCAATTGTATTCATTTCTCATGTATTTTGTAAAGATAAATTTGATTTATTTCTCACATGGAAGACAATACAAAATTGCATCCTGAAGAATTGAACAACACATTTGCAGAATTGAACCAAACAGTTAACTAAAGATGACAACTAATTAACAAAACAGTTAATAAGTGAGCACCACATTACACGACATATAGAACATATACACTAGAGCAACAGATTGCATGGTAAAATTAGATAGCACAATTCGCTAGAATTTGTGAAGGAAAGGTAGGAGCAGCACACGCAACGGGTAAACCGAGCATGCTTAACCGGCATAGCTAGCAAATGGCAAGGTGCTCCTCCAAGATCTGGGGGTCAGCACGAATGGCAGCCATCGCGACCTCATCCGCGCGTGCGGCCGTGATTTGCTTCTCCGCTGCCAAATCCTCCTTGAGATCCTGGCTATACTGCATGCACCATGGCTTAGGGCGGCACTTATTTGGTGGAGGGGTCGGTGATTTGGGTGGAAGGTGCCGTGCTCGCGCCGACAGTCGGGGCATGTGGGATGTGGAAGGAGGAGGAGGATGGGGGTCGGTGTGGATTACCTGCCTGGATAGATGAGGCCGAGCAGCATGAAGGAGGGTCGCCGACAAGGAGGCGGTGCTGAAAGCAAGGAGTGAAGGTTTCAACTTGGAAAGGAAGGCGAAAACAGGGGAAATGTGGATTTTGGTAAGGGGGCGGGGAGGTAGATATTTCCGCAGAAGCCGAAAATTTGGAATCGCTTCAGCAAAAAAACTGGTGCACAAAGTGTCATCAGACACGGTCCCTTATTCAGAATTGTGTATGATATGTGAACATCACAAACGATTCAGATAGCTTAACCTATGTGTGATGAGTTTGAACGTCAAAAATTTTGGTTCGAATTTCCATGGTTACAGTGGTCGTCCACGTCATTGCATAATTTGGGTACACAAAGGAGACTACAGCACACCCACACTTCTTAGTCGAGCAAGTTCAGCAATTAAAAAGAGCTAGCTGACCTAAACATTACTCTAACAAATTAAAGACCGATGCTCTTAATTAAACAAAACAAAGAGTACTACGATGGCTGGTGCTCGTCGATCTCCGCCGCCACCTCCATGTCCAGCTCGCGCCCGACGGTCTCCTGGGGAAGGGGCTCCATGGCATCCATCGCACCATACTCGGCAAGCATCTCGCCATCCGCGTCCGCCATCTCTTTGGAAAAGGCACCACGAGCTGGGCAAGGGTAGATGTGATCTGGGCTTGGACGGGCTCTATCGTCGCAAGGTATTCGGTGGAGGAACGGACGGTTGCTCGAACGCTCTCAACGATTGCCAGCTCTTCGGTCGTGGGTTGTCGACCGTTGTCGGAGAAGCTTCGTTCGATTTGTGCGGCGACTGCCAGGAGCTGGGCGTGGGCGGCCTCGACATGGTCGTGGGCAGCCTCCATCAGGGCTAAGGCCGCCGCTGCAGAACGGACAGCTGTTGTGCCGCTCTCGCCAGTTGCTATCCCCGAGGTAGATGTTGCTTCCATCACCTGAGAAGCAACAGCGGCCGTTTGGGCTGCCTTTGCCGCCCGATTGCAGATTGCGACCGCGCTCATGCACCTTGTTAGCATGCGCATGGCGGCTGCGGCCGCGCTCTTGCCTGAGTGGGCCACCAAAGTTTCCCTCACGACGTGGGTCCACATGCCCATCTTTCATCGGTAATGATTGAACAGTGAAATTATATTTGGGGAGCGAGCTCGTGTGCTTGAGACGCCGGCTGTGGACTGTAGCCGACGCACCTTCTCGCGTAAGCCATAGGCGTACTATACACCAACGATGCTCCAGGATATTTTGTCCTACATCTCACATGGTTGGTGATAATAAACTATGTGCGATCTACTTGATTTTTCATCTTGATTTGAATTACATAATGGGGTCACCGCGGTAATAGATGGTGTTTGAATTGCTAGACCTTTTATCTGGAGTGAACATGCAACTATATGTGTGTCGTAAAAGAATTGGAATTATTCAGGGTTTGTTTGAACATTTTATACACTAAATTGGTTTTATAGTCATTTCAGGTGCACAATTCAAAATTAAACTACATGCACATGCTATGGTGCACCAACATGGGTTGTAAAATCATATATGTGTCCATGGGTTTATGCTTATCTCCCATGCAAGAAATGGGGATGAAATTCGAACACCACGGTACCATGGCTCTCCAGCAAACGTCGACGTACTTGCTTTTGTAATTCTAGGAAATCCAAAATTCGTCCAAAATTCATGAAACTTGGCATGCTATCATGGAGCGGCATCAACATGTCGTGGCAAAAATTTTGTCCCATTTGGGGCAGGTTTGGGTATAAGCTTCTCATAAACCAGAGCTTCTCACAACAAGTGTGATGGTTTTAGTAGGGAACATTTCACCTTTGTGGACGAAACAATATCCGTTGCCTCTTTTCGATATAAAATTATTTCCTAGTGTCAATATAGAACAACATGAGTGTTGTGTCAATTTTTGGGATTTTTGGGGGTTCGCTTGAACATTTTTATACATTAACTGAGTTTTCTATGCATTCATGTGCATAATTCAAATTTGAACTACGGGCACATGCTCTAATGTATATAAATTAGTTGACAATTCAAATTTGTGTCCTTGGTTGCCTTCTTAGGTCCCATGCAAGAAATGGGAATAAACGTCAAACACCCTGCCACCGTCACTCTGCCGCAAACATTGAGATACCTGGTTTTTAAATTCTAGTAAATCCAAAACTTGTCTAAAATTCATGAAACTTGGCATGTTATCATGGAGCGGCATCAACATGTCGTGGTAAATTTTTTGTCCCATTTGGGGCAGGTTGGGGTATATGCTTCTCACAAACCAGAGCTTCTCACAACATGCATGATGGTTTCGGTAAGGAATGTCCCACCTTTGGGGACGAAATGATATCCATTGCCTCTTATTGCTTCCAAAAAATTTCTCGTGTCAACATAGAACAACAGGAGTGTTGTGTCAATTTTTGTGATTTTTCGGGGTTCGTTTGGACATGTTTATGCATTAACTGAGTTTTCAATGCATTTATGTGCATAATTCAAATTTGAACTACATGCACATGCTCCAGTGCATATAAATTGGTTGAAAAAACAAATTTGTGTCCTTGGGTGCATGCTTAGGTCCCATGCAAGAAATGGGAATGAATTTCAAACACCAGGGCACCGTTGATTGCCAGCAAAACATTGAGATGCCTGGTTTTTAAATTCTAGTAAATCCAAAACTCGTCAGAAATTCATGAAACTTGGCATGCTATCATGGAGTGGCATCAACATGACGTGGTAAAAATTTTTTGTCCCATTTGGGGCAGGTTTGGGTATATGCTTCTCACAAACCAAAGCTTCTCACAACAAGCATGATGGTTTCGGTAGGGAATGTCCCACCTTTGGGGACGAAATGATATCCATTGCCTCTTATTGCTTTCAAATTTTTTTCTCGTGTCAATATAGAACAACAGGAGTGTTGTGTCAATTTTTGTGATTTTTCGGGGTTCATTTGGACATTTTTATGCTTTAGCTGAGTTTTTAATGCATTTATGTGCATAATTCCAATTTGAACTACATGCACATGCTCCAGTGCATATAAATTGGCTGAAAAATCAAATATGTGTCCTTGGGTACATGCTTAGGTCCCATGCAAGAAATGGGAATGAATTTCAAACACCGGGGCACCGTTGATTGCCGGCAAAACGTTGAGATACTTTATTTTTAAATTCTAGTAAATCCAAAACTTGTCTGAAATTCATGAAACTTGGCATTCTATCATGGAGCAGCAACAACATGCCATGGTAAATTTTTTGTCTCATTTGGGGCAGGTTTGGGTATATGCTTCTCACAAACTAGAGCTTCTCACAACAATCATGATGGTTTCGGTAGGGAACGTCCCACCTTTGGGGACGAAATGATATACATTGCTTCTTATTGCTTCCAAAAAAATTCTCGTGTCAACATAGAACAACAGGAGTGTTGTGTCATTTTTTGTGATTTTTCAGGGTTCGTTTGAACATTTTTATGCATTAACTGAGTTTTCAATGCATTTATGTGCATAATTCAAATTTGAACTACATGCACATGCTCCAGTGCATATAAATTGGTTGAAAAAACAAATTTGTGTCCTTGGGTGCATGCTTAGGTCCCATGCAAGAAATGGGAATGAATTTCAAACACCAGGGCACCGTTGATTGCCAGCAAAACATTGAGATGCCTGGTTTTTAAATTCTAGTAAATCCAAAACTCGTCAGAAATTCATGAAACTTTGCATGCTATCATGGAGCGGCATCAACATGTCGTGGTAAAAATTTTTTGTCCCATTTGGGGCAGGTTTGGGTATATGCTTCTCACAAACCAAAGCTTCTCACAACAAGCATGATGGTTTCGGTAGGGAACGTCCCACCTTTGGGGACGAAATGATATCCATTGCCTCTTATTGCTTTCAAATTTTTTCTCGTGTCAATATAGAATAACAGGAGTGTTGTGTCAATTTTTGTGATTTTTCGGGGTTCATTTGGACATTTTTATGCTTTAACTGAGTTTTTAATGCATTTATGTGCATAATTCCAATTTGAACTACATGCACATGCTCCAGTGCATATAAATTGGCTGAAAAATCAAATATGTGTCCTTGGGTACATGCTTAGGTCCCATGCAAGAAATGGGAATGAATTTCAAGCACCGGGGCACCGTTGATTGCCGGCAAAACGTTGAGATACTTTATTTTTAAATTCTAGTAAATCTAAAACTCGTCTGAAATTCATGAAACTTGGCATTCTATCATGGAGCAGCATCAACATGCCATGGTAAAAATTTTGTCTCATTTGGGGCAGGTTTGGGTATATGCTTCTCACAAACCAGAGCTTCTCACAACAATCATGATGGTTTCGGTAGGGAACGTCCCACCTTTAGGGACAAAATGATATACATTGCTTCTTATTTCTTCCAAAAAAATTCTCGTGTCAACATAGAACAATAGGAGTGTTGTGTCATTTTTTTGTGATTTTTCAAGGTTCGTTTGAACATTTTTATGCATTAACTGAGTTTTCAATGCATTTATGTACATAATTCAAATTTGAACTACATGCACATGCTCCAGTGCATATAAAATTGTTGAAAAATCAAATATGTGTCCTTGGGTGCATGCTTAGGTCCCATGCAAGAAATGCGAATGAATTTCAAACACCAGGGCACTGTTGATTGCCGGCAAAACATTGAGATGCCTGGTTTTTAAATTCTAGTAAATCCAAAACTCATCTGAAATTCATGAAACTTGGCATGCTATCATGCAGCAGCATCAACATGTCGTGGTAAAATTTTTGTCCCATTTAGGGCAGGTTTGGGTATATGCTTCTCACAAACTAGAGCTTCACACAACAAGCATGATGGTTTCGGTAGGGAACGTCCCACCTTTGGGGATGAAATGATATCCATTGCCTCTTATTGCTTTCAAATTTTTCTCGTGTCAACATAGAACAAGAGGAGTGTTGTGTCATTTTTTGTGATTTTTCAGGGTTCGTTTGGACATTTTATGCATTAACTGAGTTTTTAATGCATTTATGTGCATAATTCAAATTTGAACTACATACACATGCTCCACTGCATATAAATTGGTTGAAAAATCAAATTTGTGTCCTTGGGTGCATGCTTAGGTGCCATGCAAGAAATGGGAATGAATTTCAAACACCAGGGCACCGTTGATTGCCGGCAAAATGTTGAGATACTTTATTTTTTAACTCTAGTAAATCCAAAACTCATCTGAAATTCATGAAACTTGGCACTCTATCATGGAATGGCACCCGACATGCCGTGGTATTTTTCATGTCCATTTTGAGAGAAGGTGCACTCGAATAATGACAGCCAACAATGGTGTTTTGAAAAAATAGCTGCCACTTTAATATCTCAAACGTTTATATAATTCAAACCGTGTGCGTTCTGTTAACCATTCACGTGATGCCACGTGTCTTGGCTTTAATGGCTGTAGGAGGTGTTGTGCGGACAGCTGCTTGACCTTGACTGAACGGGAGGCGTGCGAGCGCAGTCCGGTGCGCGGGCTGACCGAGAGGCGTGCAAGCTGTCCTTGAATGCACAGGCTCACCGAGAAGCATGCGAGTTGTAAGCTGCGCAGGCTCACTCGGAAGCAATCCCTTTGTAACACCCACGATGCGGCTATATCTCCCACGTGTCGGGGCACGACTTAGAGGCATAACCGCATTGTAGGCATGTCGCAAGAGGGGTAATCTTTACACATCCCATGTACTGAATAAGAAAGGGATAAAGAGTTGGCTTACAATCGCCACTTCACATAATACATAAATATAGCATTACATCATCGAGAATATAAACAAGGTCTGACTATGGACCCAAAATAAAAGAAGACTACCCCTAATGCAAAAGATCCCCAATCGCCCCGACTGGCTCCTCTACTGATCAACAGAAATGAAACAAAACAATGAACAAGATCTCATCGAGCTCCCACTTGAGCTCAACTGCGTCATCTGCACTGGTATCAATGGCACCTGCAACTGGTTTTGGAAGTAATCTGTGAGCCACGGGGACTCAGCAATCTCACACCCTCGCGATCAAGACTATTTAAGCTTATGGGTAGGAAAAGGTAGTGAGGTGGAGCTGCAGCAAGCACTAAGCATATATGGTGGCTAACATATGCAAATAAGAGCGAGAAGAGAAGCAAAGCAACGATCGTGAACTAGAAGCTATCAAGATGTGATCCTGAAACTACTTACGTTCAAGCATAACACAAGACCGTGTTCACTTCCCTGGCCCCGTCGACAAGAGACCATCACGGCTACACATGTGGTTGATGCATTTTAATTAAGTTAAGTGTCAAGTTCTCTACAACCGGACATTAACAAATTCCCATCTGCCCATAACCGCGGGCATGGCTTTCGAAAGTTCAAAACCCTGCAGGGGTGTCCCAACTTAGCCCAGCACAAGCTCTCACGGTCAACGAAGGATATTTCTTCTCCCAGGAAGACCCGATCAGACTCGGAATCACGGTTACAAGACATTTCGACGATGGTAAAACAAGACCAGCAAAGCCGCCCGATGTGCCGACAAATCCCGATAGGAGCTGCACATTTCTCGTTCTCAGGGCACACCGGATGAGCGCTCCATACAACTAAAACCAAACCTCGAGTTTCCCCGAGGGGGCGCTGCAAAGGACTCTAGTTTGGACCAACACTCAGAGGAGCACTGGCCCGGGGGTTTAAAATAAAGATGACCCTTGAGTCTGCAGAACCCAAGGGAAAAAGGCTTAGGTGGCAAATGGTAAAACCAAGGTTGGGCCTTGCTGGAGGAGTTTTATTCAAGGCAAACTGTCAAGGGGTTCCCATTATAACCCAACTGCATAAGGAATGCAAAATCAAGGAACATAACACCGGTATGACGGAAACTAGGGCGGCAAGAGTGGAACAAAACACCAGGCATAAGGTCGAGCCTTCCACCCTTTACCAAGTATATAGGTGCATTAATTAAATAAGAGATATTGTGATATCCCAAACAAAATCCATGTTCCAACAAGGAACAAACTCCATCTTCACCTGCAACTAGCAACGCTATAAGAGGGGCTGAGTGAAGCGGTAACATAGCCAAACAACGGTTTGCTAGGAAAGGTGGGTTAGAGGCTTGACATGGCAATATGGGGGCATGATATAGCAAGTGGTAGGTATCGCGGCATAGCAATAGATCGAGCAACTAGCAAGCAAAGATAGAAGTGATTTCGAGGGTATGATCATCTTGCCTGAGATCCCGCAAGGAAGAAGAACGAGTCCATGAAGAAGACAAACGGACGTAGTCGAACGGATCCTCACAAACGCGACGTTAACGGAACCAACCCGAAGAAGCACCACCGGAAAGAAGCAAACAACATGGTAAACAAACACCACATAAACATGGCATGATGCACAATCAAGTATGATGCATGTGCGGTTTAAATATGCATGGCATGGCAAAGGGCACAAACAAAACTACAAGTTAAGTGAAGCTCAATATGCAACGAGTTGCATATTGACAGAACACCACACCAATTATTTAGTTCTCTCTCGTTTAGGTACTCAACAATATTAAATGTTGTTAAACATGGCAAGAGGAGAAGCATAAAGAAATTATCTATTTAGGCAAGTTCAAATGAGGCCGGAAATTAACACACATCAATTCCAGTGAATCCCCATATGCATATAGCAATTTAATGCAAACAACAATTTTAACCATTTTAAATGTTGTTATCATGATGCGGATGACATTGCAAGTTTATGCAAGTTTATGAAAATGTGGACATGATAATATATGAGGCATTTGTCATCGTGGCGGAAACGAAAGGGGTGCAATGGCAATGAAACCGCAAATGATGCCACGGCAACATTCCGACGATCCGGTAGCTCATCGGGATACCGATGCAAAAGGAAGTGGGTGTGAGTGTGTCATGCAAGATGATGGGGTGCTCCCGGATACCAGGTTCCCACATGTCGATGGCAAGGCAACGAGGAACTCGCAAAGATCAACTCGGACAAAGTGCAAACATAGGGTACAACTCATACATCACACAACATTCATTCACGGGTATCGTCTCGGGGTTATACCTTCGAAGCGTGTAATCGGGTTGGTTCGGGTTCGTCGAGGGAAGTAGAGGAAGTAGTCATTCCATGATGATAGTAGAAGTAGTGGTGCTATCGGTCCTCAACGGTAGTTGTACTCGCATGCTCCAGGGTCGACGGTAGAGGTTCTCGCGATCTCGGCGACGGTAGTGGTACATGTTTATCTTGGACGAGTTTCCATAGATGTTCGGGCCAACGAGGGGGTACTTGGCGCAACATAGGGCTACAGGGTCGTCGGGTACACATTCACATAGTAGTCATACACGTCGACGGTAGTGGTACATGACGAGGAACTTGACGTCCACGGGGTCTTCGTGGGTCGAGGTAGTGGTACTCGGTCGTCTCGAAGAGGTACTTGTCGAATCCAACGACCTCGGGGCGACGATAGGCGTTCAAGGGTCTTCGGCGATAGTAGATGTACACGACAAAGGTAGTGGTATGATGCATCGATCGTCGTGGTACTTGGGGTCTCCGAACATGCCGGTCCCGTTAACTCGAAGGGGTATTTGACGTTCTTAGAGATTCCGAAGATGGCGGTAGAGGTACACTTGACGCGTCGTTGTGGTACTTGGCAGAAAATCACAGAGAAGATGCTTGGCGGTCCTTGTTGACCGGGTACTTGGTGTTATTTCCTGTTCTGTGGTCGACCTTGGGGTCAACCGCAACAGAAAGTGGAGGTACACAAACAGCAACAGGAGGTTGCAGAGGTGGTCGAACTCAGGCGGTTCATGGTGCGGTCACGGGAGCAGCGCTCGCATACTGAAACTGACAAAGCGGGCGGCGATAGCTTCGTGCGTTTGATCGAAGCAGAGACGAGACCCTACGGCAGGAAGTGAGTGCGGACAGTCGAGGCGAGAGGAGCCGGGCGGAGCAGGCCTGATCCAGCGGCAGGGACGGCAGGGACGGGAAGGACACACATGGTTGCTCTGGTCATCGGCGGCCAAGGCAGCAGAGAAGGACGGCGGGCGGAGCTCGAGGTAGTGGAAACAGGGTCCATGGCGCGCTCGACGATGGCGGAGAGGCGGCTGCGCTAAGCAGAGGCAGGGCCGAGGACGGACGGGTCGAGGGGCTCCTCTCCTGGCGACGAAGCTAACGATGCGGTGGCTCCGGGTAGAGGAGGAGGCGGCGAGGGAGGTCCTGGACCCACTGCGGGAGGCGAGGCGCTTGAGGGCGCGGCGAGGCTGTCGTGGAAGACCGGTGCAGAGGCGGAGGAAGGGCTCCAGCAAGGGGACGTCGAGGGCGAGCCGGGTCGATGGCGGCGAGCTCACGGGACCGCGGGGGGGTAGGTTTGAGGGGTCTCACTCCTCTCCTCTCCTGCGGGTGGCTACACGAGCGATGGAGAGGGAGAAAACAAGAGGAGGGAGTGGTGGCGCAAGGGGATCGCGAGGGAGAGGACGAGGGGGTCGTGGGATGAGGGGGTGGATCGGGCAAGGGAGCGACTAGGGTTAGGAGGGGTGCGGGCCTAGGAGGGGCATATGGGCCTGGGAGGCTGGTCGGCCTGGCTGGGCTGCCGACCACGGCTGGGCCTGGGATCCCTCTCCCTCTTAATATCTCTTCTACTGCCTAGAAAAGAAAAAAACAAAGGAAAGAAAAAGAAAAGAAGGGTGGAGACAGGATTTGGACACGGCGATAAATTTCCCGGACTCGCAAAAATGTGCATGTTCCAAGAAAAATGGAGTGGGCATTTTTGAAAGTTTAAATTCAAACTCATTTGATTTAAAATCAAATGGTTTGAATAGGAAGTGAGTGTTGGGAAGGTTCAAAAATGTTCCAGATTTAGGAGTTGCTCGGGAAAATGAAGAAAAGATATAAGGCAAAGTTAGAGGCCAAGAGTTGTGATAACAAAGGCATTGGGATTTTTATAAGTGTGTTATGGTTAATTTCAAATTAAAGAAATATTGAATATAGCTCCCTACTATCGGGAGGATATGTTATATAGAGAAATCACCATGTGAGTTCCCTCAATTTAAATAGATCAAAAGATCTATGCAATTTATTTAGATGAGTTAAAAAATGACATGATGCAAGGATGAACGCAAAGAACCAAACAATTCACACGATGAAACCCGGAAACCCTGGAAGGCATCTGAAGCTCCGGTCTTGGGGCTTCAGGCGGCCGTGGCGGAGCGGCTGATGACCCCGGCGGTTGACGGTGGGCTGGCGGCCACGGCGGCTGACGACGGGGTGGCGGCCAAAACCACCACCTCCCGCCTTCGGGCTGCGGTGGCGGAGCGGGCGATGGCCACGGCGGCCGGCAGTGGGGTGGCGGCCACGACGGCCATCGCCCTCCTTCAGGCTGCTGCAGCGGAGAGGGCGATGGCCCTGGCTTTCGACAGTGGTGTGGCGGCAACGGCTGCTGGCAACAACTGCCGAAGGGCACCGGCGGTGGAGCGTGTGGTGGGTGTTCCGTGCACACCCAACAAGGACACCACGCGCACTACACTACGCCGAGGACTGTGCCATCGCCGCGGTGTAGCCTCCCAGGTGGAGTTGTCCTATGATGACGGCGGAGTGGCTGAGCGACGACGATGGACCGGTGCCATTGGCGATTGTGGGAGAAGCAGACTAGATAAGCTACAGGGAGGGGGGAAATGCGACGCAGCACTCGCCGGCCATGAGGGTTTTTATAGCAGGCCGGTAAGCATTGGGATTTTGGGGGATTTCATCGAGTCGGATGGATAGCTTGCACGGGAACAGGCTCACCGACGATTCATTGGCGCCACCTTTTGGCCAAAAGAACGCCCCCGCGCATTGCGCAAGCTTGCGTTGTAAGCCGTCTGCGGCAGCGGGGTGACAAGACGTGCGAGAGGAGGACGAAAGGCCACATACACATACGGTTAATAAAAAACGTTTGCGATTTAATTACCTACTATACCCCCGTCATGGTTTATAAGTATGATTTAACTAATAAAATACGAATGGATGTCACCAAAGATTATATAGTTGGATTTGTATTTGAACATAGTTTCCAATTATATAATTTTTATAACATGCATTAACATTTTGTTGGTTAAATTTGAGGCCGAAGTATGGCACAGAATATAAAGAGGACTATAGTGGTAGTACACGGCCTCTCTCTACGCAACGACGCAACTGTCGGCGGGCTTGTAGGCGACCATTTCCTGCGTGTTCAACTGCTCTATGCATGTGGTTGCTTGCGGTTCAGGCGGCCGCGGCGCGCTCTGCTCTCGCGTCCTGCCGCGCGCGCTCTACTCTCGCGTCCCTCCGGGTGCTCTGCCCTCGTCCCTGTCAGGACCCCGATTCTAGGTCACACCGATCTAGCCTGTAACACCTCATATCACTTTGCGGCCTCACGCACGGTATTCCCATGGGTGTCGCCTTACCATGGCCCGGGACCGTTTGTGTCTTTTGGCTCACGTATATGATAGTGTCGCTAGCATCCATATGACAGAGAACCCGGGCCGACATGACTAGTCGTGAACCCAAAGTGGCACTAACTTATGGGGACAGGCATACATGAATCAACATCGAGCATGTCGGTCAGCAGCGTGCGAATCCGGGCTGTAGCACTGGGCTAACAGGACTCCGGGAACCCGGGCTGTAGCAGGCTAGGCAGGACTCCGGATGTCACCGCGTGACATTTCCCTGAAGGGACAGACACAGGAACGAAGTGAATCACATGCCGGCCAGTCAAGTGTTTCGGAGCAGTAGTGCTGGGCTAGCAGGACTCCGGTGAACCGGGCTGTAGCAGACTACTATGGCTCATGGAATCACAAGACTACATTTCCCCATAAGAGAGGCTACCAAGGATAAACAACTAGGTTGTCGGATCCCACACATACCAAGCATTTCAATCATACACACAATATGCTTGATATGTGTAAATACAACATGGCATCACAACAAAACTCTACGACTCAAAGTATTTATTCAATAGGCTCCGAGGAGAGAGATATTACAAACATGGGTCTCATGACCCAACATTCAGAGCATACAAATCAAAGCACATGCGGAAGCTTAACATGTCTGAGTACAGACATCTATAAATGAAAAAAGGCTTGGAAGCCTGACTATCTACCAGATCCTGCCGAGGGCACAAGATCGTAGCTGAGGTATCAAGCTAAACATCGGAGTCCACACGGAACTACTAGCGAGACTGACGTCTCTCTGCAAAACATAAATTAAGCAAACGTGAGTACAAATGTACTCAGCAAGACTTACATCAGAACTAACTACATATGCATCGGTATCAACAAGGGGGGGTGGTGGAGTTTAACTGCAGCAAGCCAGCTTTGACTCAGTGGCTAACCTGAACTACGACTGCAAGCAACTCTTTTGAGGTGGCGCACACGAGTCCACATATTCACCATATCAATACCCCACTATGGATCCACTCACGTCTCCGTACGAGAACGCCATCCATAGCACTCACGCTTATCTTGCGCATTTTAGAGTATCCACTTTCACTTGTCTATGAACTGTTATAGGCAACCCAGAAGTCCTTTACCGCGGACATAGCTATTCGAATAGATCATTTATAACCCTGCAGGGGTGTACTTCGTCACACATGTTTCCACCACTTAGCGTCTGCACACGACATGTGCTCGGCAGACTTCAAGCGAAAGCCGACGTGGGTGTAGACCATGACCTGACTAACCGCACAAGTCTCTAGTCCAGGTTTATCGCCTATTCGGACTCCATCCACGAGGAGATCCGGCCGGAGTTTCGCTCACAGCCCCAAACGATGTGTGTGCAGGGTTCCCGAGACACCAAACGGGCGCCCGGTACACCGTGCCACGGTGTATCTACCGCATCATAGCGCAATGCACGGCCGCCAACACATATCCTATAAACACCAGAAACTAGTTGCAACTCCTGGACAGAGGACGAGAGGGGTCAGTAAGTCGAGCGGGGTCATATTTCAGGGCCCAATGTGTGGTAGTAGCTGTTTCATGGATCACAAACACAGAACTCAGTTCCTAAGGACGGCTTCAATGAAACAACCCACCATGTACTCCTACATGGCCTCTCATCAATACCTTTACCAAAACATGTTCACACACTTAGCTCTCAACAGTAGGACATGTTCACACACCTCCGATTCATCCCTGATGAATCAGACCTGACACGACTCTATGCAATAGCAGGCATGACAAACAAGCATGAATGAGTAGGCACATCAGGGCTCAAACAACTCCTACTCATGCTAATGGGTTTCATCTATTTACTGTGGCAATGACAGGCCATGCAGAGGATTAGGGGTTCAACTACCGCAGCAAGTAACAGATGAATCGTTGTTGTCCTAATGTAGTAAAAGAGAGCAGGAGCGAGAGAGTGGGATTGTATCGGAATGAACAAGGGGGTTTTGCTTGCCTGACACTTTTGAAGATAGTATAGTTCTTCATCGGTGTCATCGATCAAATCGTCAGAACATCATCTACTGAGAGGGGACAAACACCGGCAACAGAGAGGAAACACAATCAATGCAATGCAACAATATGATGCATGAATGTGACATGGCAATAATGTTATGATTTGCACTAATGCATCTAGCAACAATTTAAATGAAGTCCATATGGACCAAGGGTTAATATGCAAACTCCATATTTAGCATTTAAAATGCCATTATCATGTTTTCACTTATTCAATGGGTATAAGTTGGTTGATCATGCATGAAAGTAGCATAAATGGATAGATTGGATTTTTTTTATCATTTTTCATATATAAATCTTTTCAATCTGAGTTATGGATTATTTTCTATGATTTTTAGAAGTTTAAGATATTTCCTGAAATAAATAAATCACTTTTGATTTATTTAAAATCCAGAAAACAGATTACTGCGTCAGCATTACATCACTGTGACATCAGCAGGTCAAAGGCGCCAGCCCAGGTCAAACCTGGCGGCTGGGACCCACACGTCAGTGAAACAACTAATTAAACAGGGTTAAGTTAATACTAACTAAACTGTCAGTGGGGCCTGGGCCCGCATGTCAGTGACTTATTGGGTTAACTAAAAGTTAATTAGTGCTAAGCTAAAATTAGCAGGGCTCTAGGCCCACCTTTCGTTGACCCAGGGGAGTCAAACCCTAGGTCAAACAAGGTCAACTCACCGGCGGTTTGACGCCGGCGACGACAGACACGGCGAAGGGCTTCGGAAAACGCCCACAAGGCTCGGTTTTGGATGCGGGTTGCGGCTACGGAAAGCTGAGAGTCTCGCGCATCCAACGGCGGCATCGGCTGGAGCTGAGGTGGCCGGAGCTGACGGCGGCGAGCTCTTTTGTGGCCGCCGGAGTTCGGCCATGTATGGGGTTGGGGCTGCGGCATCCAAACGCGTGAACTGAGGTGCTAGCGAGGCACTACGCGGTGTGGTAAGCATGTTAGGTAGCACGGGATGACCAAATGGTCGCCGGAGCGACGCCGGCGACAAGCTCGAGCGGAGGCGAGCTTCGGCCATGGTGGAACTATGGCCTAGAGGGTGCAAACACATGGGGAAGAAGAGCGGTTCGAAGCAGAATCTCACAGCGGGGTCGGGGAGCAGGTCAGCAGCTCAGGGGAGGCGTCAACGGCGGCAAATCGACGGCGGCGATCCTCGGTGGCCGAGGAGGGGAATGGCGGAGCTGGCGTCGACCAGGGCTTCCGGCGCCTTCCGCCTTGGTGAGGAGGAAGAGGGGAACGAGGCGGGGCTTCTTGGCGCGTCAGCGAGGCGTGGGGTGGCCGGTGGCCGTGGTAGAGCACGGCGGCGCCCTCTGGTGCGCTCGGGAAGAGAGGGAGAGGGAGCCAGAGGAGGGGGGAGCTGCGGGCGTGAGAGAGAGAGGTCGGGGGGCGCGTGGCGACGCATGGAGGCGTCCAGGGCGTCGGGGACGCAGGCAGCCAGGCAGGAGGTGGCTCGGGCGCGTGTGCGCCCGCGGCGAGCACACGCTCTGCCTACTGGCCTAGGGAAGAAGACGACAGGGGAGGTGGAGGTGGGCTGGGCCGGCACAGGGCCAGGCCAGGTGGGCTGCACAGTGCTGGGCCTCGAGGCTATGGGTAAGCGCCAGGTAAAACCTTTCTCTCTCCTTTCTGTTTTCTATTTTAGTTACTGTTTTCTATTTGTTTCAATCTGTTTAGATTTAGTTCAAGCACTAAGTCATTTTTGTTTCTTCTGATAATTTTGCAGGGACTGAAAGGAATATTCTAAAGCCCCTGACAAAATAACAGAATTATTTAAGCATTAAATATATTTATAACATATAGTTGCTCCAACTCAAATACAATATGAATTAATTCAAAAATCCATAAATGGCCAAGAAATATGCTCATCATTTTTGGCAGAGGTTTTCACCTTTATCATAAATCATGAACATTTTCAAATGGCATTTTGGGGTCTTTGAAAAGATTTAAGTTTGAACCTGGTTGAATTTCATTTGCTGCTAGGGTTTATTATCCCCCATTTCAAGTTTAACTGAAATTTAGACATGATGCAACACCAGATGCTAGCACTAAGCATTGCCAGAACTAGGGATGTGACAGTCCCTCCACGCGTGCTGCCAGTGTTTGGGGCCGGCGCACGATCACGCACGTTCGTGTGCATGCGGTTGCGCCGGGCGCGGCGCGACGATGCAGTTACTCGCTGCAAAAACTGCCATGCGGACGCGCCGAGAATCCACGCCGCCCGGACCCCTTTTATTCCTGCGGCCAGTTACCTTCATCTCTCGTCTCACATGACACAATAAGCACACCCATGAGGACACATACAGAGAGGACATCCAGCGGTTCCAATGGCGCTCCCCGTGGCTCCAATGGCACTCCCAGCGGCCGACGACGACAACGGCGTGCAGTTCACCACGCAACATGTCGTGGACACCCACATGAGGTGGAAGGCTCTCTCGGTGGTGTACATGAACGATCCGGTCTCGGTGGAGAGCTCCATCCAAACTATGGAGCAGTTCCTTGCCGAGGACAAGTACCAAGTGGTCGGCTTCGACCTCGAGTACACCATGGGTCGTGCCGGGCACGATCAGAAGGTTGTCGTTGCCCAGTTGTGCGTGCGACATGATGTCCTCGTCTACCACTACCACCTGGCCACAACGCCTTCCGAGCATTTCTCCAGGTTTAGCAACAGCTCCGACTACAGTTTCGCTGCGGTGGACACCACCAACAATCTAAAAGCGCTCAAGGTTTCGGGCTTGAAATTCCTAAATCTTGTCAACATCCAGCGCCACTACAAGGTCTGGGGCAGCGACAAAAATAAACTAAAATCCCTGGTTGACCTCGCCTCGGCCATCATCGACCCCTACTACATGAATATGAAGAATGAGAGCAATAAGGACAGGAACGCCTGGCACAGTGTGTGGCATGAGAGACTGGATGAACAACATGTCAAGTACGCGGCCATGGACGTGTACACAAGCTACGAGATGTACAGACGGATTGTTGACATGAGGAATTGTCTTCTACCTCACCCAGACTAGATGATCATTTTTCCTACTTTAGAATGCATGCATTTGTTTATTGAGGTGTGTGCGAATGATCTGTATAGTCACTTATGTAATTGGATGTTTATTATATATATATATATACATGTTATTCTACTGTCGACAGAGCAAATCACATGGCTTATTAGCAGCAATCGTCTATGTTATTATTGGTCTTCGCACACATTTCTGATTACGGACTTGTTTTCCACGTATCACACACATCTTGTTCGGTTGAACCGTTTCCATTGTGTTGCCTAATCACACACAGTTCATCCTAGTGAACCATATGTTGTATATCACACACGCCTTCATCTGGCTGCCCGTTTCTTTTGTTCCTCCTCATCCCAAACAGTTAATTGAGCTGAACCGTATGCCCTACATCGCACATGCAACTAAAATCTAAACTGTGTTTAATGCATCCGTCATCGCAAATGTTTTGCACCTTTTTTGATGGTTCTTTACACCACCGTTTGCGATTATGGCATCGCACACAATTTCGTCGAAGGGTCTCTGATCGTAGTGTCGCGTTTGGACCATCTTGTAATAGTGTATACCAGCCATGTCGGAATCAGAATCCCCATCGGATTCATCAGCTTCTTTGGAGTCACATGACTCTTTTTCATCAGAGTCCATCTCCTTGCCAATGTACGACTTGGCCTTGCGAGAGGTATTCTTGCGGTTGGAGGAGGACTTGGAGGGATTCCTTGAGGAAGAACTTGACGAATACTTGGAGGCGGAGTTGTCCTTCTTCTTGAAGAACTTCTTTGTTTTCTTCTCATCATCGGAGTCGTAGTTCTTGATCTTTCCTTTGCCATGGTTGTTTCCTGAATCATATCTTCCACTGGCACGGATTTCAGCTTCCCAGAGAGGACATTCCGAAATGAAATGTCCTGGCTTTTTGCACTTGAAGCAGGTGTAATCTCCAGTAGGTTTTGATGAAGATTTTGAACTGCCAGAGTTGCTGGATCCTTTCTTCTGGAACTGTTTCTTCCTGTGAAGGTGCTAGAATCTTTTTGTGATTAACGCGAGATATTTGCTGATCCTTTCTGGTCATCTGAATCTTCTTCAGCATTTCCTTCTTAGGAAGAATTGGTCATAGCCTTGGGAGCATGACTTTTGCAGTGACTTGAGCCATAGAGATCTTTCTTCTCTTCTTCTTCTTCTTCTTCTTCTTCTTGTTCCTCGTGGGTGTTTATCCTTTCCATGATATCAGTGGATTCGAGAACTTTGAAATCAGCTCGTTCGCTAATCATCAAGACAAGTGTGTTGAATGAACTGTCAAGAGATCAGAGCAGTTTCTTCACAACTTCGTGATGAGTGATGGCTTTGGCGCCGAGACCTTGCAGATCATTTGCAATGTCACTCAAGCGATCGAAAGTTTGCTCACAACTTTCATTTCTGATTCTCCTGAACCTATTGAACTTTGACCGAAGAGTATCTATGCGAGCTTCTTTCTGAGTTGAAACACCCTCATTTATTTTTTTCGAGAATGTCCCGCAATTTCTTCGCAGTTTCACACTGATGATAGCGAAGAAATTGAGCACGGGAGAGATGGCCACCAATTTCATCTTCCGCTTGAGTGTCCATCTAAATGAGTTTCTTCTCGCAGTCAGTGGGAGCTTGAGGCACTTCAACCGTGTATCCATTTTGCACCACATTCCACATATCATCATCAATAGCTCGGAGACGGATCTTCATCTTCTCTTTCCAGAAGGGATAATTTGTCCCATCCAAGATGGGAATCTTGAGGTGCGACTTGTAGCTCACTTAAGACATACTTAAACTCCAAGGTGGTTAGACCAAAATCAGCAGAGTCAAAGAGTACATTGCTCTGATACCAATCATAGGAACGAAGTATGTCTACTAGAGGGGGTGATTGGGAGTTTTAAATTTTCTTCAGAAATATCAAAAATCTCAGAACCCAGCAGCGGAGCGAATGAAAACAGCGTACAGTCAGTGAATACAAACTACCGAATGGAAAGCATGCATCGAGACAAATCACATGATAGAGACAGTTTGAATGTAAAGAGGAGAAGCAGAAGTAACCAGTGATGCTCGATGGCGACAAGGAATTTGGTAAACCAGTTTGTCCTTATGCACAAGGACTACATTTGGTTAGAGGGGTTGTGATTTAACATAGAAGATAAACTCTCTTCGCCCTATTCTCCTCGGCAATTGGTTCATCAACCAATATCGATCACTCGTGGTAGATACTTGAGGCGATCTCCAAACCTTTACAGACTTCTTCTTCGAGAACCATAATTACTCTTGGTCTCTGAAGAAATTGACACCTAATCATCTAGAGAGTTTGTAGCTCTCAAGAGTAATAGGCGGAGCAAACTGGACTTATATTCGAGTGATGCTGAACCACTATCTAATTTTTCGGCTCTAGGGGTTTTCTCTTGGTGGATTTTTAAACTCAAATCACTCTGGAGAGGGTTTCTCAACAATCTTCTCACAATCAAATGGAGCAACCACCGGGCAACGCTTATGCGGGGTGGCTATTTATAGTCATAGCTTTCCCTGGTGGGAAATGACCATTTTGGACACACGGTCCAGCCAATGGCCAACCGACACATTTACAACGGTCGGATTTCAAGAGCAATGGTAACATTACTTGAGGACCAAGTAATGCTAACTCATCGGTCAGAGACAAATCTCTCGCAGCGAAGAAGACGGTCTCTTGCTGGCAAGTATTTGCTCGGAACACAAAGAGATTTCTCTCGCAACTTTCATAAGATTTGGGTTTAGCATCAGAGAATCAAAGTTTCAAACGCTACACCCCTCTTAATAGTATGGTGGTCCTGTGACTCAATAAAGAGAAGAGAAACAATGAAATAAATGCTAGTCTTCACTTCGTCTTCGATCTTCTCGGTCGCATTCACTTCCTTCCGACGAACACCGAATCAATTTCTTAGCGTCAACAATTTTTGAGGGGTCACTCTTGTTGTCATAATCTTCGATGATAACCTTCACTGCCATGCATGGGATTATCTTCGTCGTTTGAATCAAACTCCTCTTGATTCTAGGGACTTATTACTCTGTGTGCACTAGCAAACACATAAGTCCCATACTGTTTATGTCAACAAACTCCAAAACATAAGGATGGCAGATTATTGCACCAATAGGGGGTCTATAGTAGAATGGCCTCACCTTGCTGCTGACCTGGCTGGGTGACGGACAAGGAGTTTGCAGGCGAGCTGAGGGTTGGGGGAGGGAGGACCAGGTTAGCGTAGGTGTAGGACAGCTCTGCTAGTGGGGGAGCGTGGCCGCGGAGAAAAGGAGAGGAGACCGGGGGATGAGACTTCGGCTAGTGCAGGGTCGTTGCGAGTGTCGGGGAGTGGAGCTCCCAGCAGTGCGAAGGAGAGCGCACACTCGATGGTTAGAATGCCAAGTGGGAGTGGTCGGCAACGCCTATAGTACTGCTCCCTCCGGTCCTTTTATCTTTTTTTCGAGAAACTTCCAATCTATTCATCTTCAATCATGGCAGTACAAAAAACAACGGAAGCAATAAAAATTACAACCATGTCCGTGGACCACTAATAACCCAAAAGTATAGGGGGTCATTACAGTTTTCGAGAGTAGAGTATTCAACCCAAATTTATTGATTCGACACAAGGGGAGCCAAAGAATATTCACGAGTATTAGCAGTTGAGTTGTCAATTCAATCGCACCTGAAAGACTTAATATCTGCAGCAAAGTATTTAGTAGAAAAATAGTATGGAAGTAACGATAACAGTGGCAAAAGTAACAATAGCAGTTTGTAGTGATTGTAAGAGCAGTAGCAACGAAAGTAACTTAACATAGATCAACATGTGAAAAGCTCATAGGCAATGGATCGGCAATGATAATTGTGTTGGATGATATTCATCATGTAGCAATCATAACCTAGGGTGACACAGAACTAGCTCCAATTCATCAATATAATGTAGGCATGTATTCCGTATATAGTCATACATGCTTATGGAAAAGAACTTGCATGACATCTTTTGTCCTACTCTCCCGTGGCAGCGGGATCCTAATGGAAACTAAGGGATATTAAAGCCTCCTTTTAATAGAGAATCGGAACAAAGCATTAGCGCTTAGTGAATACATGAACTCCTCAAACTACGGTAATCACCGGAAAGAATCCCAATTATTGTCACCTTGGGGGTATGCGGATCATAACTCGTAATAGGTGTCTACAACTTGCAAGATAGGATCAAGAACACACATATATGCATGAAAACATAATACGTTCAGATCTGAAATCATGGCACTCGGGCCCTAGTGACAAGCATTAAGCATAGCAAAGTCATAGCAACATCAATATCAGAACATAGTGGATACTAGGGATCAAACCTTAACAAAACTAACTCGATTACATGATAAATCTCATCCAACCCATCACCGTCCAGCAAGACTACGATGGAATTACTCATTTCCGACAGTGAGCATCATGAAATTGGTGATGGAGGAAGGTTGGTGATGATGATGGCGATGGATTCCCCTCTCTGGAGCCCCGAACGGACTCCAGATCAGCTCTCTCGATGAAGAACAGGAGGCGGCGACGGCTCCATATCGTAAAATGCGATGAATCTTTCTTCCTGATTTTTTCTTTGCGTATAGGTACTTATAGAGTTGGAGTTAGGGTCGAAGGAGGTCCAGAGGGGCCACAAGCATGCAGGGCGCGCCCCCAGGGCTTGTGGCCTCTGGGTGGCCCCCCTATGGTACCTTCTTGAGCCAGTATTTTTTATATATTCCATAAAAATTCTCCGTAAATTTTTAGATCAATCCGAGAACTTTGATTTCTGCACAAAAATAACACCATGGCACATCTGCTGAAAACAACGTCAGTCTAGGTTAGTTCCATTCAAATCATGCAAATTAGAGATCAAAACAAGGGTAAAAGAGTTTGGAAAAGTATATATGATGGAGACGTATCAACCACCTAGCGAGGACTACAAGCACTGGAACGCACCAAAGGCGCGTTGCCGTCATCGCCCCTCCCTCACTTAAACCGGGCAAACCTTGTTGTAGTATACAGTCAGGAAGTCGTCATGCTAAGATTTCATAGGACCAACGCACCAGACTAACAACCAACGCCAATGAAAGAAATCGTAGATCAGAAGAATTAAACCTGTAAACGCCTATAGTACTGCTCCCTCCAGTCATTTCATCTTTGGGTGAAGTCAAATTTAATAAATTTAATTTTATAAAGTTTAATTATACCAACTTTGTAGAAAAAAAATATTAACATTCATAATATGAAATCAATATCATTGGATACGTCATGAATTTAATTTCATATTGTATAACTTTAGTATTTAAGATGTTGATATTTTTTTGTATAAATTTGGTCAAACTTTACGAAGTTTAACTTTAGAAAATATTTTTTAGAGGTTTTTGGAAAATCTTATTTTTCTGAGCAAAAGGAAAATCTTCTTTTTAGGAGTAAAAGGAAAAAATCTTATATGCGTAGTAAAAAAAGACCAGACAAAGTATTCTTACATTAACCACGCTTAAACCTGGCCAAGTGGGCCGGCACGGAATAGCACAGCCCAACTTATGTTTAAACGTGCCAGGAATGGCAGACCACCTAGGCACGTTCATAACTGTGTCGTGTCGGGCCCAGGCGCAACACATGTTCTTTTTAGACAAACAATCGATACTAGGTGATGCCCTGCATGTTGCTGCGGCAACCTTGGTAAAATATATGCATAAATAGATTCTGAAAGAGCTAAAACTATCACAAAAACAAATTTAAGAATGCTCTCAGGATATATTTTGGAAACAATAAAGTATATGAAGCATGTGACAAAATGTTGTATAAAAAGAGAGTTCTATTGGATTGAAGTCACACTAGGTGCCATTTTTACGAAAAAAGGGTGTAACATGACCTACATATATTTGCTCCAAGCGTACAACGTACAAATATATGTACGTCATGCTACAAAAATGTGTAATATGACCATCTGTTCCCGCACAAAAATAAGTGAAGCAAATTAACATGCATGGTTGCATGAATAGATTAGTGCACAAATTGTAACTTATGACCACATGCATGATTTGATAATGTGGCATAGTTGCATGAAGAGGAAAAAATAGGTAATGAGTTGCAACTTTTTAAGAATAGAGGATAACCCGCAGTATGTTTAGTCCTATTCGGATGTGTGTTTTTGGCCTTATGGGTTGTTGTTTTTGTTTTTTCAGTCTTCTGGCCTATTATAAATATAAGGAAAAAAGGGGGTCGGGCCTAGGCTTGCAGACCAGGCACTATCTCAGGTGTGTTGTGTGCAAGGCACAGCCCACTTAGTCACGTGGCGTGTCGGTCCGCCATGTGCCGAGCACACGGCCTAGTGGGCTAGTACGCTAGGTGGCCAGGTCAGGCCAGGTCTAGGTAGGAAGCGATTGCAAGCAGGTTATCAATCACATTCATCAGCAGGCTGGAGGGAATTATGGTGGTATTATCAAAGAGATTGTAGAGACTGCGATTGTTTTTACCTCTTGCAATTTTGTGTTTGAACCTTGAGCTTCAAATTTCGAAGCTCATAACATAGCTAGATATGGTGTTCTTCTTCCTCGGGGAAGGCATCTATGGTTTGGATCGCATTGTGACCCAACCATTATCCCTGTAAACATTGTCGTTGATCAATAAACATTGTTTTGCCCAAAAAGGGGTAGGAAGCGAGCTTTTAAAAAAACACTTTGGCTATCTTGAATAGGTTGTATGTAAATTCTTGTTGGTAAAGATGTTCATACCATCAACCACTAAATTCATCCGATTTTGACTGGGACAACAACTTCTCAAGGAGCTATCTCATTCAATTCTTTTAATTCACTATGCTCCCTAATTTTGCAGCTCTTTCATTCGATTGAGATATTTAATTTTGGATTTGGTTCACGATTTTGACCGGACCAACGATTTTACCGAAAAAAGGCTTTTACCCCACTTTATATATAAAGCAAACCACTAGCACCACAAGGTACTACAAATGTTCACACCGCAAATGCATGCAAAAGTAGCACATACGACAGTACAAGAGGGTTCTGCTGAGGGCACAGCTCAGCAAGCCCTAAAAACAAAACAAAGATGGTGGCACATCAGGCGAAGAAGCTAATCCGGCTCGGGGGGTGGCGGACGGAGCGGCGGCGCCAAGCGGAGAGCCATCACGTGAAGGTTAGCAATGATGGTGTTGATGGCGGCTCGATCCTGAGGGCGGCAAAGCAGCCGGCATAGCTGCAAGTAACCACACATTTTAAAAACTACGTCAATAGCATGTCGGAGAGGCACATGCTGGACACAAGTTCATTATGGACCATCCACAACGTCCAAGCAAGGACCCCAATCCCCAACCACCTATGTGGTGGCCAGGCTAAGGGGAGGCCTGGATTTCAGAGAAAAGGAAGTTGTTGTTACACCACCGTCCACCTCCCGCAAGGAACTCTAGAGAAATTGAGCGGACACGCAAGTGAAGAAGATGTGATTCGAGTCCTCGTCTATCCTGCATAGGGGGGCACATCCTGTCACTAGGACCATTCCTCTTGAGGACCTCCGCACCTTAAGGGATCCGGCCCCGAATCCATTGCCACAAGAAGATCCTAATCTTCAGCGACAGTCTAATAATCCTCACCACAGATAGAGGCAAAGGGGCGGGTGTGGGCGCAATGGCCTAGTACAGGGATTTAGTGTAAAAGACACCCGAAGGCTCTAGACACCAGGATATGCGATCGGTCGCTAGATCCATGTACGTCTTGTGAAGAGCGATGCAGTCAAGGAGCTCGTGCCACGCAACAAGGTCCAGAGGCCCAAATTGCCGCCGGAACGTGAGGCGCCCTAAGTAAATAAGGGCAACCTCGACGGAGATCCTAGGTTCCACCGCGATGGAGAACAAATCGGGGAACCGGGCAACAAATGGGAGATCCCTAGCCCACCTGTCGAACCAGAACAAGGTGGCGGCGCCGGACCCAATCGAGATGGAGGTCCCAATCCGGAGAACCGGGAGTAGTTGGATGACGGGTTGCCAGAACTACGATCCGCCAGACCACTGACAGAAGGCAAGCAGTTGACTGTGCAGATACTTATCCCGGATGATGTCAAGCCAAAGGTCGTCATCCCCATTCGCAATTCACCAAAGCCAGCTAGTCACCAGGGCGATGTTGATGCGTTTGGAGGACATGATCTCGAGCCCACCCTGGTCGTGCGACTTGCAAATATCGGGCCAACGGACCATATGGTATTTCTGCTTATCACCCTCCCGGCCCAGAAGAATCTGGCCTGGACCTTGGCAATCTCATGATGGAGTGTCTCATGGAGGTTGTAGAAACTCGTGATGAACAGGAGCAGGCTGGACAGAGAGGAGTTGATGAGGACTGTCTGCACCGCCTTGGACACCATGTACCCTGCCAAGGCTCGATACGGAGTTGGAGCTTGGCCACCGTCAGCCGCAACTCGACGACGGACAGCCGGGAGTCACTAATGGGTATCCCCAGGCACCGTCGTGGGGAAGGAACCCGGCTGACAATTCAGACGGTCAGCAATGCTCTGGCGCTCGGTGAGAGAGTAGCCCATCACCATCACTCTTGTCACCAACGATTTTTCAAATCAATTAGCGGCAACTTGCCTATAAAAGAATATCAATCTGGCACACCCTCTCACCACCTACAAAAAAGAAGCGTCGCCATGTGGTACTGTAGCGTCAATATAGTACATGTAGCCACCGACCGAGAAATTTTACCCCATAAATATGGGTTGATTAGCAGATCACATAGAATCACACCTCGAAAAGCCACCAAAACATCACATTATATAAATAAAAATAAAACACACTTCATTATCTTCTCCACTCACCAAACTAAATATTCCCTCAGTTACAGAACATAAGGTGTATTGGTTTTTTGAGAAGTCAAATTTATTTAACTTTGATCAAGTTCAGAGCGAAAAATATCAACATCCACAGTACTAGATAAATAAAAATATGAAAATTCATTTCATGATGAATCTAATGATACCAATTTTATATTATGGATTTTGACATACTTCTTTACAAATTTGATCAAACTTAAAGAAGTTTTATAACTTCTCAAAAAATAATGCACCTTATATTTTGAAATAGAGTAAGTAATTTTTTTAATGAAAACTCAACAACACCAATGGCGCAGCAAAGCCCGCCCACCATTCTAGTATTTCACTAAGTTTTCGAATGCACTCCCTTTGTTCACAAATACAAGTTGTACTCCCCGGTCAATATTAATCATAGGGAGTAATTTTTTTCTCTAATGGATAGACATGTTTTAGTGTGTTTGTTCACTCGTTTTAGTTCGTATGTAGTTCAATTAAAATATCTAAATCTAAAACATCTTATATTTGTGAACAGATACCAAATATATTTTGTGATGAAGCAAACGTTGATATATTGACTTCATCAAACTTTTATGACAAGGCTAGACATTCAGTTAATTTGGAAATGATCAGTACCTTGCTATTTTATGTTTCTACTGTTCCTCTATATCAACCCTGGTTTAATATGTACCACGGTTGAGCCAACAACCCCCAAAACTAGCAGTTCATTACCATTCTATCTTACTGAAGTTTGGTCTTGTTATTCTATTACAGATCTAAACATACTCCAAAGTATTACAACGCTGAACTCCTACAGAAGCATAACTGCATAAGTGCTTCAAACCCAGAAAAATAAATCACATTGCCACATGAATATGGAGCAAAACTGACAGCTCTCGCCGACAGTAATACAAAGAAAAATCAAGTTATTTATGTACAGAAGTTCACCATTTCCATTATTCCGATATGTTTCCGTTCTTTCAAAGTACATAGACCTCAATCATCTTGTACCCCCAACTTCGGCTTTTCCCCTTAGCAGCAAATTACCAGATGTCATTCTTTCCTTGGCAGCTAGATCAAGAGGCAGGATGTTGTCTTTGCATAATCTTATTTTTTTTGTTCTTCATGAGACATCAACTTCCTCCTCGATCGAAGATCATCGATCCACTGTCTGAACCTTCAGCCCATAAGGCAACTCAGGAAGTACTTCGATTTCCATGTTATTACTTCAGCTAAGCCAAGCATTTTGGAAGTGGTCATTGCACTAGATCACTTAGTACATCCTTGAAACTCCATACTGAACAGCACTGGCCTTATTGTAGCTACCTCCAACTGCAGCAATGCCATTAAACGGGGCAATTCCCTGCATCATGTTTGGCTGCAAACCAGTCCTTTCTGCTACATCGGCTTTTGGGGCACCCTTTGGCATGTAATAGGAGGTAGACCTCAAGTCAGGGGAGACCATCTTGGCATCCATGAAACGCTGCATCGGCTGGTACTGCATGCGGTCTTTTTCAAGCTCCTGCTGTAACTCTCTCTCTGAACTGTCTGACTTTCGGTGGTATGCGTATGCTGATACATTGGTAGCAGCTGCAGGAAGTACTGGATTCCTCGCCACCCTTCGTTGACTGTAAGGATCCATAGCACATGAATTCTCAAATGGTATTACCGGGCCAACCACTCTTCCTGGTCTACCTGCAAATTTTGCAGCAAAGGATATATACATGTCATATTGGTGCCATCTGAAGAAAATAGAACACTAGACTTCTACTTAGGAGAAACTACTACCTGTTGGAATCCTTTGGGGAACTTGGGAAGACTTCTGATCTTTTGGAGGAATTGGTGTAGAATGAACTGTAGTAGTCCTGTCAAATGCAAACTAAATGTCAGCAAGCAAAGTTGAGTGGCAGTCTCTGAAATTATCATGCCAAATCATCAAACTTGAACTGAAATTCCTGACTACCTGACCATCTTTTGTCATGTAAAGCGATTCCATAGTACCATGAGATCACCAAAGAACTATATTTTAACCATGCACACATGAGCTATTTATTTAATTTAATGGCATCTTTTTTTAACAAAAAGCAGAACATAACAGCATATACTATTGGTAAAATCTTGCAGTGGGTACCTGGGGAGCGAAACATGCTTCCTGTCCGATGGAACGATTGCCCCTCCCTTCCCTCCATTTTCCTCCAAATTAGCAAATTGCCTTCGGAAATTGTCTACAGCACTTCATAATAACATAGGAACCAAGAACGGATCAGTTATGAAAATTGGCATTTAATGGAAAAAAAATCGAGGAGATCTTATGGTAAAAACCTAGGATATAGGAAGTTCGATTTTTCAGTTCCATTCATGTAATCCTTGAGAAGTTGAGGATGATACTCCAATATCTCGCGGAATATAAGTTCCTTTACGTCCTCTTTTGTCACCTTTTTCCGTTCAAACTCAAACTCAAATTTCGATATTGGCTGGCAGGATGGTTCTCTCTCTACCTTCCCAAGGCCTTTAAAATATGGATCAGCTAACGCCTGATTATGATGTGCACATAAATATTGTTAGAATGACAAAGTTTTTAACACCTGTTTTTGAATCTGAAGTTTTATCTAGAAACACTTGCCTCTTCTGCCGTTGGTCTATCCTTGGGGTCAAATGCTAAAAGCCGCTGCATAAGTTTGAGTGCAGCAGGATCTGCTTTGGGGAACCTCTCAGAAAAACATACCGGTTGTTTTTTCCTCATACTACTCAAGTACCTCCTTGCCTTCTCATTCCGGATCTGCAGTTGCAAAGGGATTAGGATGCTTGACATTTATGGATACCTTACTTTGGATCATGGATCATGAATGGAAAAGCGTACCCTGGAAACAGTATCCAGTGACGGCGTACCCAAGAGATCAGTCATTAAATCCAACTGGTGAACTACATTTTTACCAGGAAACAAAGGTTTCCCAGTTAAAATCTCCGCAAAAATGCAACCAATACTCCATATGTCAATAGCTGGTGAATACTGCACAGAACAACCAATTTAGCATCCTGAATTCAACATCGGAGCCTTTTAAGGAGTGAAAGATCAGGTATTAATGATAACTAGTAGCATATACTCTGTAGTTGTGAAAACACTCAAACAGTAGGCTCTAGAAGGGTTTGCATTGTCATTTTATTAGCAAGACCAGCTGACTACGTAGGATCTAGTAGTCGTATGAACCTTGAATACGGTCTCATGTCATGTATATATATATATATCCACTGTACAGCACAGCTGCAAACTACATGGAACACCATAGTGAAACCTTGTATAGGTTGTGAGTTGTGACACTGATTTATCTTCTTTTATTACTATGTGCGCAAGAATAATGTGGTATTAAACAGCATAGCCTGCCCAGCAATTGCATGAGGCATGTTTATGTGGAAAGTAGCGGACAAGATATCCTAGCAAACACAACAGAGATGTGCAGACTAGTTACCTTAGTAAAGAAAGATCCACAAAGCTCAGGAGCCCTATACCATCTAGTAGCAACATAATCCTGCAAGCAATGATGAATAGAAGATAAAAATTAAGTGCCAAAAGACTACCTCTGAATACAAATCTAATTTGGCAAATAACACAGGATGTGATTCTAGTCTACCAAAATTTACATACCGTCCAAAATACAGTCGTGGGAGTGTCATTGAATGCAACTCGTGCTAGCCCAAAATCACATATTTTGAGTTTACAGTTAGCATTTGCCAATATATTCTTTGGCTTCAAATCACGATGATAAACATTAGCTGCAATCAAATAAATATTGGTCAGATCACAGACAATGGTAAATGAATTAAATTGGAAATGGATGATTTTTGAAGCTGATAATGTTAGTAGCTCAACAATGGATAGTGGAAAATAATCATGATGACATTAAAGGTAAATACAAAGAAGTGTACATTTCACAACAAAAAGCATGAAACAAAGTGGGAGATATTTTTCAGGTCAATGAAAGGCCAAATATCAAAATCACCAGAAGACAAATGATCAACAAGAACATAACTAATCTGGGACAAAGGACAAGTTTCTCTAAAATATGGCGGCCATGGTTATTGGGTTAGCACTTGGTTAAAAAAGGGGCGCCTAAGGCGGGTGCTTAAGCACGCCTAGGGCCTAGGCTCTAGGCGATAGCAAAATGCCTAGCGCTAAATTTTGGTTAATGTGCGTATAGTGCCTTTTTAACTTTGGCACTAGAGTGAATTTTATGTGAGTGCATTTCTCCAAATTGTGTATGCTCCACATGGAGCGGAGCAAAGCATCAGCAGCGATCTACAGATAGGGTATGGATAAAATACCTACTCCTAGATATTCAAGAAAGATTATAACACGACAATAGAGAACTGTATGCTAATTCAGATCTCAATTTGAAAAAAAGCAGCATACCGGTATGAATATATTTCAGTGCACGAAGCATCTGATAGAGAAAGAACTGGTGGTGCTCTTTGGTTAAGTCATCGTTGGCCTTGATGACTTGGTGGAGGTCTGTATCCATCAGCTCAAAGACGACATAAATATCCTTGAAATCCCTCCTTGACGGAGGCAACATTATATGCCTGATCTCAACTATATCAGGATGTCTCAATAGGCGGAGTAATTTGATCTCACGGAGGATCCGAGCAGCATCAGATAAATGCTCAAAGATATTGTGTATTTTCTTGATTGCCACCTTGTCGCCAGTATGTTGGTCAATAGCTGAACAAACGACACCGTAACTCCCTTTACCGATGACTTCCTGAATTTTGTATCTATTAGCATCGCCATATTCACTGAAGAAGTCCATCTCCGATGAACCCTGAGAGAAGTGGAAAAAAACAGAGTTAATACTGCGCAATGGAGAACCTTTCCGCAACTGAAACAAAAGACACACATACAGAAAAGAAGGCCCAATTTACTGAGTAATATCTGCCTCAAGCATTGAGCTCAATGTCAGATGGCCCAGCCTGCCAGCAAATAAACTTAGTAAAGGACCAGAAAAGGTTCAGCTCATCCTTTGGATAAACCCCAGGTTGATAACACATACTAGCCACATAGGCTTTCAATGAAACAACTTAGATGACAAAAAGAAGTTAAACCCAGGTTTTCCGCCCCCAAAAAAAAATTCCTCAATACAACAGCCAAATTTTGTGTAAAGGTCACTTCATACCGAACAGACCACTGAAACAGCAGACTTGTAATCTGCATCCAACTGACTCACAGAGTTGTGAACAGCACAAAAAGTTGGATTCCGTGAGCTTCTGGATCGCTCGCGCACAAAGAAGGTAGCTACAACTCCCTGTCCGATGCAAAACTCCTTGGCGTCCAGCTATGAGGAAAACAGCGCTTATGGAGCACAAAGGGCCCAAGAATGACTATTTAAGGATGTGTTCTTGGGCATAAAACCATCTATATCAATATCAATATGCCTCCCAAGTGGGCATAGAATATATTGACAACCTAACCTAATCCACTGAGACAATTAAGATGATTGGCTATAACTTTTTGCAAGAAAAAGGACGGTAAGAAGACCACAGAATTGGGTTGAGTTGAGATAAACATATCTACTCAGCGAATCTAATACCGCATTTGCGTTTGTGGCACCTCTTAGGTTGCATCTGAATCACCTTTTTTTTCTTTCTCCTGGTGTTGATTACAGGAGTTGAAAAGGCCTCAGCAATCCTTTACGAAGCAATGAGTATTCAACTACTAGCATGGAACGGAAAAGTTAGAAAAGAATATCATTTCCTTTATAGAGGGACAAAGCAAGAAAAGACGGTGCCCAAGCCCAACCGCAGAAGAAGATTTCAGGAATGCACCCACTAGGGAAATCCAACGGAGAACCTTGTGTTAATAATTGAGATGAATTGTGATCCAGAAACAGGAGTGAAAAGGATCCCTTTTTCGCAATAAGAAATGGAAGAGAAGAATTCAGTTGGACTCCGTAGCTGGAATCAACAACCTCAACTATACGGAAGGAAGGAATTGTCGACGGAAGGGGAAGAGAAGTTGCAGGATACCAATGGCAAGAGATAATTCTGACGAGCGTGCGCGCCGGAACCCCCCGGATCCCATCAAAAAGAAAAAGAATCCTCCCGCGAGGCGAGGTAGGTTCATCCAACCCGCCGGACGAACCGACCGATCTCGAAGCGCCAACAACCCACACGGGCACCGAAAGGCAGCCAACCACCCCGCAACAAACAGCAACCCCTGGCGCACGGTCTCACCTTCCTCCGCTGCTGGTGCTGGTCCGGCTGCATCGCTCACCGCCGCTTGTCCGCCGGCGAATCAAGCCGCATTTGTCACCGCCGGCACGCGCGCGCGAGGGAGAGATCTCTGTCTGCCCCCGGGCCGGTGTGGCGGGGCGGGCGGATCGACGATGAAACGAGGGAGCGCAACCCCAACCCCAACCTGAACCGGAACGCTCGCGTCTTGTGGCCCGGCTCGCTGCGACTGAGCAAGTCGCGGGCGAAGGGGGTGTGAGTTGTTGTGGCGTTGGTTTCGTCCTGTGGCCCGGTGAGGGTGGGGGCAACGCAAAGGGCAAATCCACCCAAACACAAGGAGCTCCTCGCCTCCTTCGTCTGGTGCGAGCGATCGGGTTCGTTCGGGGAACCACTGACGTTAAAAAGAAGTGCTTGCTTTCTTTCTTTCTTTTGACAGCCGCGCGGCGGTGGGTCACCATGTGATGGGCGACGCGGATGATTTCGTGGAGATCCGTTCCGCTCCGGTTGAGTTTGGAGCGGCGTGGCGTGGTGGCCAGGCATGCGTTTTTCTGGCTTGGCCGGCGCGACGACGGCGACCGGCAAAACCACCTTTCTTTTTTACTACTAATAATAACACACTTTTGTTCAGCTTGCGTGCTTATTTTGTGGCGACTTAAATCAGTCAGTCACATGGCCAGCCACACCATAATATGGGGATGTGCGTGGAACGCAAGTTATTTTTATCTCAACCCAACGGCTTTGCCGCACCTTTTTTCTTCTTCCATCCCAACGGAGTAGTGGTACAGCAGTGTAAAAATGAGTAGGCGGTTCGGTTCGCGTGGGAAGTTTCGTGCGCTGCGCCGGGCCGTGATACGATAAGATGTCGCAATTATCTTATCGGTTGGTGGATCTGGATTTCTTCCATCTCATCTCAACAGCATTCATAGCAGCAGGATAAGGTCTCACCGACATACATGACGCCAAATAACCTAATCGCGTCTCGCATGTGCTGTGGTGTTAATCATCCATCTTCTTTTTCTTTCCTCGTTGCCTACCCATGTGATCGTCTTTTTATGGGAGGGAATCATGACCAGCATCAGCTCATCCCTTGCCTACTAAAATGCTTTGAATTTATTCACCTTTATCCACTGTGAACCCGGCCGAAATGTTCTTGCCTACTCATTATTTTTGCAACATATAACTTATATATCTCACTAATATTTAACGTATGGTCAATATAACTCATAATATGAGAGGGCCAGTAAACCCGGATAAAGGTAGTACTAGATAAGATCCAAATCATCATGAAGTTTCATTTCAAAATACGGCAAGATCACTACCATACCAACAGTACGTGTTAAATTCATTGCAGTACTTTATTTATCTCTCCGAGTAGTATTAGGTCTCGTTGCTGCTCAACAACTCCAATTGACGTCCCAACTGATTTAGCGTACCATGCACGACATCATGTGAGTTATTATTGTATCACATAATAATGCGTAACTAGCTGGACCGGATTTGATGGGCATGGTTCCACGTGTCCCCCTTGTGAATAGTAAATTGAAAAAACTAGAAAAAAACAAAAAAAATCTAGTTTTTTTTGTAATATACACAGTCAACTGGTGTTTGGTGGATGGTGGCGGCGGTGGTGTTTTGCTCTCTAGGCGGTCGGTGATGTGGGAGGCGAGTTGGTTGGTCCGCAATCCTTCGCTGACTCTTGTCTGATACCCTCGTGGTTTGTTGGCCGATGTATGGGGTCCTTCTGTAGTGGCACGACATGGACATAGGGGAGATTGCGTTCTCCAACATTGGCTTCTTTGGGTCGACGACAGTGTCTGGTTTCTCTCCATGCGGTTCAGCCTCTCCCATCTGCGTTCGTTGGCGTCTCTGGTTGGCCTCTGCTCTAATGCTCTAGATGCAGTGAGCACTCCGGCAGCTTGAATGTGGTTTCTTAGTGTAGGCAATGGCGTTTGTAGCTTTGCTACTTGTAGCTCCTGGTCTCGAGTTGATATGCTTGTGACATTCCAATTTTTTGTCAAGTTTTGGCCTTTGTATCCTAGCTAGTTGATGGCTTCATTAATTTGAAGTCGGGCTTCATGCTTTTTCTCTAAAAAAAGTATAGGCAAAAATGAATAAAAGGCTACTAAGTTAGCCAACTATCCAATGTCAGTTCTAGCGAATCCCATTGTAACATGATAAAACTTGTCCAGGAACTGATCAATCCAACTACAGAGATTGCTTTCAAACTTATTCTTGATCTCGTGCCTAAGTAAAAATAAACCAGTCCTAGAAATCTTCTTCATCAGTTAACAGAGGGGGGCTGAGCCTTGAATTTTTTACCATTTCTTTGCATCCATATGTGCCAGCAGCCCATGATGGAAATCTCAAGAGCAACTGTGGGTGGTAGAGCTTGTGTTAGAATCATGATCTCATCATAGACGGATATTCCTCTATTTATGTGCACAAGAATGGAGTCCCAATAACTAAAAGCAAAAGGACAATCCCAAAAAGGGTGAAGAGTTGTTTTCTCAGAATCATCCCGACAAAGTTCACAATCATAGGAGGGAAGTGAAAGATTTGTTTTGAAGGGGATTCTGATGGGGAACGTAGTAATTTCAAAATTTTCCTATGCACACGCAAGATCATGGTGATGCATAGCAAAGAGAGGGGAGAGTGTGTCCACGTACCCTCGTAGACCGAAAGCGGAAGCGTTAGCACAACGTGGTTGATGTAGTCGTACGTCTTCACGATCCGACCGATCAAGTACCGAACGCACGGCACCTCCGAGTTCTGCACACGTTCAACTCGATGACGTCCCTCGAACTCCGATCCAGCCGAGTGTTGAGGGAGAGTTTCGTCAGCACGACGGCGTGGTGATGATGATGATGTTCTACTGACGCAGGGCTTCGCCTAAGCACTGCTACGATATGATCGAGGTGGATTATGGTGGAGGAGGGCACCGCACACGGCTAAAAGATCAAGAGATCAATTGTTGTGTCTTTGGGGTGCCCCCTGCCCCCGTATATAAAGGAGTGAAGGAAGGGGAGGGCCGGCCCTCTCTATGGCGCGCCCTAGGGGAGTCCTACTCCCACCGGGAGTAGGATTCCCCTTTTCCTAGTAGAACTAGGAGCCCTTCCAAGTAGTAGGAGTAGGAGGGAAGGAAAGGGAAGGGAAAAAGAGAAGGAAGGAAGGGGGCGCCCCCCCCCCTCCCTAGTCCAATTCGGACCAGCCCATGGGGAGGGGTGCGGCCACCCTTTGAGGCCTTTCTCTCCTTTCCCGTATGGCCCATTAAGGCCCAATACGAATTCCCGTAACTCCCCGGTACTCCCAAAAATACCCGAATCACTCAGAACTTTTCCGATGTCCGAATATAGTCGTCCAATATATCGATCTTTACGTCTCGACCATTTCGAGACTCCTCGTCATGTCCCAGATCTCATCCGGGACTCCGAACTCCTTCGGTACATCAAAACACATAAACTCATAATATAACCGTTATCGAACTTTAAGCGTCCGGACCCTACGGGTTCGAGAACTATGTAGACATGACCGAGACACTGTTGGGGAACGTAGTAATTTCAAAATTTTCCTACGCACACGCAAGATCATGGTGATGCATAGCAACGAGAGGGGAGAGTATGATTTACGTACCCTTGTAGATCGCAACGGAAGCGTTGACACAACGTAGAGGAAGTAGTCGTACGTCTTCTTCCCGATCCGACTGATCCAAGCACCGTTACTCCGGCACCTCCGAGTTCTTAGCACACGTACAGCTCGATGACGCTCCCCGGGCTCCGATCCAGCAAAGCTTCGGGGATGAGTTCCGTCAGCACAACGGCGTGGTGACGATGATGATGTTCTACCGACGCAGGGCTTCGCCTAAGCACTACAACGATATGACCGAGGTGGAATATGGTGGCAGGGGGCACCGCACACGGCTAAGGAACGATCACGAGGATCAACTTGTGTGTTCTAGGGTGCCCCTTGCCTCAGTATATAAAGGAGCCAGGGAGAGGGGGCGGCCGGCCAAGGTGGGCGCGGAGAGAGGGGAAAGAGGTGGAAGAGAGGAAGGAAAGGGGGGGGGCGCCGCCCCCCTTCCCTTGTCCTATTCGGACTAGGAAGGGGGGGGGGCGGCCACCTCTTGCCTCCTTCTCTCTTCTCCCTCAAGGCCCATGTAGGCCCAATAAACCCCCGGGGGGGTTCCGGTAACCCCCCGGTACTCCGGAAAAATGCCGATTTCACCCGGAACGATTCCGATGTCCAAATATAGGCTTCCAATATATCAATCTTTACGTCTCAACCATTTCGAGACTCCTCGTCATGTCTGTGATCACATCCGGGACTCCGAACAAACTTCGGTACATCAAAAATGCATAAACTCATAATAACTGTCATCGTAACTTTAAGCGTGCGGACCCTACGGTTCGAGAACAATGTAGACATGACCGAGACACATCTCCGGTCAATAACCAATAGCGGGACCTGGATGCCCATATTGGCTCCTACATATTCTACGAAGATCTTTATCGGCCAGACTGCATAATAACATACGTTGTTCCCTTTGTCATCGGTATGTTACTTGCCCGAGATTCGATCGTCGGTATCCAATACCTAGTTCAATCTCGTTACCGGCAAGTCTCTTTACTCGTTCCGTAATACATCATCTCACAACTAACATATTAGTTGTAATGCTTGCAAGGCTTATGTGATGTGCATTACCGAGAGGGCCCAGAGATACCTCTCTGACAATCGGAGTGACAAATCCTAATCTCGAAATAGGCCAACCCAACATCTACCTTTGGAGACACCTGTAGTACTCCTTTATAATCACCCAGTTACGTTGTGATGTTTGGTAGCACCCAAAGTGTTCCTCCGGTAAACGGGAGTTGCATAATCTCATAGTCATAGGAACATGTATAAGTCATGAAGAAAGCAATAGCAACATACTAAACGATCGGGTGCTAAGCTAATGGAATGGGTCATGTCAATCAGATCATTCAACTAATGATGTGATCCCATTAATCAAATAACAACTATTTTGTCTATGGTTAGGAAACATAACCATCTTTGATTAATGAGCTAGTCAAGTAGAGGCATACTAGTGACACTCTGTTTGTGTATGTATTCACACATGTATTATGTTTCTGGTTAATACAATTCTAGCATGAATAATAAACATTTATCATGATATAAGGAAATAAATAATAACTTTATTATTGCCTCTAGGGCATATTTCCTTCAGTCTCCCACTTGCACTAGAGTCAATAATCTAGATTACACAGTAATTATTCTAACACCCATGGAGCCTTGGTGCTGATCATGTTTTGCTCGTGGAAGAGGCTTAGTCAACGGGTCTGCAACATTCAGATCCGTATGTATCTTGCAAATCTCTATGTCTCCCACCTGGACTAGATCCCGGATGGAATTGAAGCGTCTCTTGATGTGCTTGGTTCTCTTGTGAAATCTGGATTCCTTTGCCAAGGCAATTGCACCAGTATTGTCACAAAAGATTTTCATTGGACCCGATGCACTAGGTATGACACCTAGATCGGATATGAACTCCTTCATCCAGACTCCTTCATTTGCTGCTTCCAAAGCAGCTATGTATTCCGCTTCACATGTAGATCCCGCTAGGACGCTTTGTTTAGAACTGCACCAACTGACAGCTCCACCGTTTAATGTAAACACGTATCCGGTTTGCGATTTAGAATCGTCCGGATCAGTGTCAAAGCTTGCATCAACGTAACCTTTTACGATGAGCTCTTTGTCACCTCCATATATGAGAAACATATCCTTAGTCCTTTTCAGGTATTTCAGGATGTTCTTGACCGCTGTCTAGTGATCCATTCCTGGATTACTTTGGTACCTCCCTGCTAAACTTATAGCAAGGCACACATCAGGTCTGGTACACAACATTGCATACATGATAGAGCCTATGGCTGAAGCATAGGGAACATCTTTCATTTTCTCTCTATCTTCTACAGTGGTCGGGCTTTGAGTCTTACTCAATTTCACACCTTGTAACACAGGCAAGAACCCTTTCTTTGCTTGATCCATTTTGAACTTTTTCAAAACTTTGTCAAGGTATGTGCTTTGTGAAAGTCCAATTAGGCGTCTTGATCTATCTCTATAGATCTTAATGCCTAATATATAAGCAGCTTCACCGAGGTCTTTCATTGAAAAACTCTTATTCAAGTATCCCTTTATGCTATCCAAAAATTCTATATCATTTCCAATCAGTAATATGTCATCTACATATAATATCAGAAATGCTACAGAGCTCCCACTCACTTTCTTGTAAATACAGACTTCTCCAAAAGTCTGTATAAAACCAAATGCTTTGATCACACTATCAAAGCGTTTATTCCAACTCCGAGAGGCTTGCACCAGTCCATAAATGGATCGCTGGAGCTTGCATACTTTGTTAGCTCCCTTTGGATCGACAAAACCTTCTGGTTGCATCATATACAACTCTTCTTCCAGAAATCCATTCAGGAATGCAGTTTTGACATCCATCTGCCAAATTTCATAATCATAAAATGCGGCAATTTCTAACATGATTCGGACAGACTTAAGCATCGCTACGGGTGATAAGGTCTCATCGTAGTCAATCCCTTGAACTTGTCGAAAACCTTTTGCGACAAGTCGAGCTTTATAGACAGTAATATTACCGTCAGCGTCAGTCTTCTTCTTGAAGATCCATTTATTCTCAATTGCTTGCCGATCATCGGGGAAGTCAACCAAAGTCCATACTTTGTTCTCATACATGGATCCCATCTCAGATTTCATGGCTTCAAGCCATTTTGCAGAATCTGGGCTCACCATCGCTTCTTCATAGTTCGTAGGTTCATCATGATCTAGTAGCATGACTTCCAGAACAGGATTACCGTACCACTCTGGTGCGGATCTCACTCTGGTTGATCTACGAGGTTCAGTAGTATCTTGATCTAAAGTTTCATGATCATCATCATTAGCTTCCTCACTAACTGGTGTAGGTGTCACTGAAACAGTTTTCTGTGATGTACTACTTTCCAATAAGGGAGCAGGTACAGTTACCTCGTCAAGTTCTACTTTCCTCCCACTCACTTCTTTCGAGAGAAACTCCTTCTCTAGAAAGGATCCATTCTTAGCAACGAATGTCTTGCCTTCGGATCTGTGATAGAAGGTGTACCCAACAGTCTCCTTTGGGTATCCTATGAAGACACATTTCTCCGATTTGGGTTCGAGCTTATCAGGTTGAAGCTTTTTCACATAAACATCGCAGCCCCAAACTTTAAGAAACGACAACTTTGGTTTCTTGCCAAACCATAGTTCATAAGGCGTCGTCTCAACGGATTTTGATGGTGCCCTATTTAACGTGAATGCGGCCGTCTCTAGAGCATAACCCCAAAACGATAGCGGTAAATCTGTAAGAGACATCATAGATCGCACCATATCTAATAAAGTATGATTACGACGTTCGGACACACCATTACGCTGTGGTGTTCTGGGTGGCGTGAGTTGCGAAACTATTCCACAATTTTTCAAATGTACACCAAACTCGTAACTCAAATATTCTCCTCCACGATCAGATCGTAGAAACTTTATTTTCTTGTTATGATGATTTTCAACTTCACTCTGAAATTCTTTGAACTTTTCAAATGTTTTAGACTTATGTTTCATTAAGTAGATATACCCATATCTGCTTAAATCATCTGTGAAGGTGAGAAAATAACGATATCCGCCACGAGCCTCAATATTCATCAGACCACATACATCTGTATGTATGATTTCCAACAAATCTGTTGCTCTCTCCATAGTACCGGAGAACGGTGTTTTAGTCATCTTACCCATAAGGCACGGTTCGCAAGTACCAAGTGATTCATAATCAAGTGGTTCCAAAAGCCCATCAGTATGGAGTTTCTTCATGCGTTTTACACCGATATGACCTAAACGGCAGTGCCACAAATAAGTTGCACTATCATTATCAACTCTGCATCTTTTGGCTTCAACATTATGAATATGTGTATCACTACTATCGAGATTTATCAAAAATAGACCACTCTTCAAAGGTGCATGACCATAAAAGATATTACTCATATAAATAGAACAACCATTATTCTCTGATTTAAATGAATAACCGTCTCGCATCAAACAAGATCCAGATATAATGTTCATGCTCAACGCAGGCACTAAATAACAATTATTTAGGTCTAATACTAATCCCGAAGGTAGATGTAGAGGTAGCGTGCCGACCGCGATCACATCGACTTTGGAACCATTTCCCACGCGCATCGTCACCTCGTCCTTTGCCAGTGTTCGCTTAATCCGTAGTCCCTGTTTTGAGTTGCAAATATTAGCAACAGAACCAGTATCAAATACCCAGGTACTACTGCGAGCTCTAGTAAGGTACACATCAATAACATGTATATCACATATACCTTTGTTCACCTTGCCATCCTTCTTATCCGCCAAATACTTGGGGCAGTTCCGCTTCCAGTGACCAGTCTGCTTGTAGTAGAAGCACTCAATTTCAGGCTTAGGTCCAGACTTGGGTTTCTTCTCTTGAGCAGCAACTTGTTTGCCGTTCTTCTTTAAGTTCCCCTTCTTCTTCCCTTTGCCCTTTTTCTTGAAACTAGTGGTCTTGTTGACCATCAACACTTGATGCTCCTTTTTGATTTCTACCTCCGCAGCTTTCAGCATTGCGAAGAGCTCGGGAATAGTCTTATTCATCCCTTGCATATTATAGTTCATCACGAAGCTCTTGTAGCTTGGTGGCAGTGATTGGAGAATTCTGTCAATGACGCAATCATCTGGAAGATTAACTCCCAATTGAATCAAGTGATTATTATACCCAGACATTTTGAGTATATGCTCACTAACAGAACTGTTCTCCTCCATCTTGCAGCTGTAGAACTTATTGGAGACTTCATATCTCTCAATCCGGGCATTTGCTTGAAATATTAACTTCAACTCCTGGAACATCTCATATGCTCCATGACGTTCAAAACATCGTTGAAGTCCCGATTCTAAGCCGTAAAGCATGGCACACTGAACTATCGAGTAGTCATCAGCTTTGCTCTGCCAGACGTTCATAACATCTGGTGTTGCTCCAGCAGCAGGCCTGGCACCCAGCGGTGCTCCAGGACGTAATTCTTCTGTGCAGCAATGAGGATACAAGTTATGGACCCAGTCCGTGTAATTGCTACCATCATCTTTCAACTTTGCTTTCTCAAGGAACGCATTAAAATTCAACGGAACAACAGCATGAGCCATCTATCTACAATCAACATAAACAAGCAAGATACTATCAAGGACTAAGTTCATGATAAATTTAAGTTCAATTAATCATATTACTTAAGAACTCCCACTTAGATAGACATCCCTCTAATCCTGTAAGTGATCACGTGATCCAAATCAACTAAACCATGTCCGATCATCACGTGAGATGGAGTAGTTTCATTGGTGAACATCGCTATGTTGATCATATCTACTATATGATTCATGCTCGACCTTTCGGTCTCTGTGTTCCGAGGCCATATCTGCATATGCTAGGCTCGTCAAGTATAACCCGAGTATTCTGCGTGTGCAAAACTGGCTTGCACCCGTTGTAGATGGACGTAGAGCTTATCACACCCGATCATCACGTGGTGTCTGGGCACGACGAACTTTGGCAACGGTGCATACTCAGGGAGAACACTTCTTGATAATTTAGTGAGAGATCATCTTATAATGCTACCGTCAATCAAAGCAAGATAAGATGCATAAAAGATAAACATCACATGCAATCAATATAAGTGATATGATATGGCCATCATCATCTTGTGCCTGTGATCTCCATCTCCAAAGCACCGTCATGATCACCATCGTCACCGGCGCAACACCTTGATCTCCATCGTAGCATCGTTGTCGTCTCGCCAATCTTATGCTTCCACGACTATCGCTACCGCTTAGTGATAAAGTAAAGCATTACATCGCGATTGCATTGCATACAATAAAGCGACAACCATATGGCTCCTGCCAGTTGCCGATAACTCGGTTACAAAACATGATCATCTCATACAATAAAATTTAGCATCATGCCTTGACCATATCACATCACAACATGCCCTGCAAAAACAAGTTAGACGTCCTCTACTTTGTTGTTGCAAGTTTTACGTGGCTGCTACGGGCTTAAGTAAGAACCAATCTCACCTACGCATCAAAACCACAACGATAGTTTGTCAATTTGACTCTGTTTTAACCTTCGCAAGGACTGGGCGTAGCCACACTCGGTTCAACTAAAGTTGGAGAAACTGTCGCCCGCAAGCCACCTATGTGCAAAGCACGTCGGGAGAACCGGTCTCGCGTAAGCGTACGCGTAATGTCGGTCCGAGTCGTCTTGTCCAACAATACCGCCGAACCAAAGTATGACATGCTGGTAGGCAGTATGACTTATATCGCCCACAACTCACTTGTGTTCTACTCGTGCATATAACATCAAACCATAAAACCTAGGCTCGGATGCCACTGTTGGGGAACGTAGTAATTTCAAAATTTTCCTACGCACACGCAAGATCATGGTGATGCATAGCAACGAGAGGGGAGAGTATGATCTACGTACCCTTGTAGATCGCAACGGAAGCGTTGACACAACGTAGAGGAAGTAGTCGTATGTCTTCTTCCCGATCCGACCGATCCAAGCACTGTTACTCCGGCACCTCCGAGTTCTTAGCACACGTACAGCTCGATGACGCTCCCCGGGCTCCGATCCAGCAAAGCTTCGGGGATGAGTTCCGTCAGCACAACGGCGTGGTGACGATGATGATGTTCTACCGATGCAGGGCTTCGCCTAAGCACTACAACGATATGACCGAGGTGGAATATGGTGGCAGGGGGCACCGCACACGGCTAAGGAACGATCACGAGGATCAACTTGTGTGTTCTAGGGTGCCCCTTGCCTCAGTATATAAAGGAGCCAGGGAGAGGGGGCGGCCGGCCAAGGGGGAGTCCTACTCCCACCGGGAGTAGGACTCCTAGTTGGACAAGGAGAGAGGGGAAAGAGGTGGAAGAGAGGAAGGAAAGGGGGGGGGCGCCGCCCCCCTTCCCTTGTCCTATTCGGACTAGGAAGGGGAGGGGCGCGCGGCCACCTCTTGCCTCCTTCTCTCTTCTCCCTCAAGGCCCATGTAGGCCAAATAAACCCCCGGGGGGGTTCCGGTAACCCCCCGGTACTCCGGAAAAATGCCGATTTCACCCGGAATGATTCCGATGTCCAAATATAGGCTTCCAATATATAGATCTTTACGTCTCCACCATTTCGAGACCCCTCGTCATGTCCGTGATCACATCCGGTACTCCGAACAAACTTCGGTACATCAAAAATGCATAAACTCATAATAACTGTCATCGTAACTTTAAGCGTGCGGACCCTACGGTTCGAGAACAATGTAGACATGACCGAGACACATCTCCGGTCAATAACCAATAGCGGGACCTGGATGCCCATATTGGCTCCTACATATTCTACGAAGATCTTTATCGGTCAGACCGCATAACAACATACGTTGTTCCCTTTGTCATCGGTATGTTACTTGCCCGAGATTCGATCGTCGGTATCCAATACCTAGTTCAATCTCGTTACCGGCAAGTCTCTTTACTCGTTCCGTAATACATCATCTCACTGTTGGAAATATGCCCTAGAGGCAATAATAAAAGCATTATTATTATATTTCCTTGTTCACGATAATTGTCTTTATTCGTGCTTTTATTGTATTATCCGGAAATCGTAATACACGTGTGAATAATAGACACCAACATGTCCCTAGTAAGCCTCTAGTTGACTAGCTCGTTGATCAACAGATAGTCATGGTTTCCTGACTATGGACATTGGATGTCATTGATAACGGGATCACATCATTAGGAGAATGATGTGATGGACAAGACCCAATCCTAAACATAGCACAAGATCGTATAGTTCGTTTGCTAGAGTTTTCCAATGTCAAGTATCTTTTCCTTAGACCATGAGATCGTGTAACTCCCGGATACCGTAGGAGTGCTTTGGGTGTACCAAACGTCACAACGTAACTGGGTGACTATAAAGGTGCACTACAGGTATCTCCGAAAGTGTCTGTTGGGTTGACACGGATCGAGACTGGGATTTGTCACTCCGTATGACGGAGAGGTATCACCGGGCCCACTCGGTAATGCATCATCATTATGAGCTCAAAGTGACCAAGTGTCTGGTCACGGGATCATGCATTACGGTCCGAGTAAAGTGACTTGCCGGTAACGAGATTGAACGAGGTATTGGGATACCGACGATCGAATCTCGGGCAAGTAACATACCGATTGACAAAGGGAATTGCATACGGGGTTGCTTGAATCCTCGACATCGTGGTTCATCCGTTGAGATCATCGAGGAGCATGTGGGAGCCAACATGGGTATCCAGATCCTGCTATTGGTTATTGACCAAAGAGCGATCTCGGTCATGTCTACATGTCTCCCGAACCCGTAGGGTCTACACACTTAAGGTTCGGTGACGCTAGGGTTGTAGGGATATGTATATGCAGTAACCCGAATGTTGTTCGGAGTCCCGGATGAGATCCCGGACGTCACGAGGAGTTCCGGAATGGTCCGGAGGTAAAGATTTATATATGGGAAGTCCTGTTTCGGGCATCGGGACAAGTTTCGGGGTTATCGGTATTGTATCGGGACCACCGGAAGGGTCCCGGGGGTCCACCGGGTGGGGCCACCTGTCCCGGGGGGGCACATGGGCTGTAGGGGATGCGCCTTGGCCTACATGGGCCAAGGGCACCAGCCCCAAGAGGCCCATGCGCCTAGGGTTACAAGGGGAAAGAGTCCTAGGAGGGGAAGGCACCTCCTAGGTGCCTTGGGGGGGAGGGAAACCCCCCTTGGCCGCCGCCCCACCCTAGGAGATTGGATCTCCTAGGGCCGGCGCCCCCCCTTGGCCCTCCTATATATAGTGAGGGGAGGAGGGCTTTTCTCCCACGCCTTTGGTTGCCTCCTCCTCCCTCTCCAACACCTCCTCCTCCTCCATAGCGCTTGGCGAAGCCCTGCCGGAGTACTGCAGCTCCAACAACACCACGCCGTCGTGCTGCTGCTGGTGCCATCTCCCTCAACCTCTCCTCTGCCCTTGCTGGATCAAGAAGGAGGAGACGTGGCTGTTCCGTACGTGTGTTGAACGCGGAGGTGCCGTCCGTTCGGTGCTAGGATCTCCGGTGATTTGGATCACGTCGTGTACGACTACCTCATCCCCGTTCTTTGAACGCTTCCGCTCGCGATCTACAAAGGTATGTAGATGCATCCGATCACTCGTTGCTAGATGAACTCATAGATGGATCTTGGTGAAACCGTAGGAAAATTTTTGTTTTCTGCAACGTTCCCCAACAGTGGTATCAGAGCCAGGTCTATGCGTAGTTCTTCTTGCGCGAGTAGAACACAATTTGTTGTGGGCGTAGATGTTGTCAACTTTCTTGCCGTTACTAGTCTTATCTTGCTTCAATGGTATTGTGGGATGAAGCGGCCCGGACCAACCTTACACGTACGCTTACGTGAGACCGGTTCCACCGACTAACATGCACTAATTGCATAAGGTGGCTGGCGGGTGTCTGTCTCTCCTACTTTAGTTGGAGCGGATTCGATGAAAAGGGTCCTTATGAAGGGTAAATAGAAGTTGACAAATCACGTTGTGGTTTTCACGTAGGTAAGAAAACGTTCTTGCTAGAACCCTACTTCAGCCACGTAAAACATGCAACAACAATTAGAGGACGTCTAACTTGTTTTTGCAGCAAGTGCTTTGTGATATGATATGGCCAAAGTTGTGATGAATGATGAATGATCTATATGTGATGTATGAGATGTTCATGCTATTGTAATAGGAATCACGACTTGCATGTCGATGAGTATGACAACCGGCAGGAGCCATAGGAGTTGTCTTTATTTTTGTATGACCTGCGTGTCATTGAGAAACGCCATGTAAATTACTTTACTTTATTGCTAAACGCGTTAGCCATAGTAGTAGAAGTAATAGTTGGCGAGCAACTTCATGGAGACACAATGATGGAGATCATGATGATGGAGATCATGGTGTCATGCCGGTGACAAGATGATCATGGAGCCCCAAGATGGAGATCAAAGGAGCTGTGTGATATTGGCCATATCATGTCACTATTATTATTTGATTGCATGTGATGTTTATCATGTTTTTCATCTTGTTTGCTTAGAACGACGGTAGTAAATAAGATGATCCCTCACAACAATTTCAAGAAGTGTTCTCCCCTAACTGTGCACCGTTGCTAAAGTTCATCGTTTCGAAGCACCACGTGATGATCAGGTGTGATAGATCCTTATGTTCACATACAACGGGTGTAAGACAGTTTTACACATGCAAAACACTTAGGGTTAACTTGACGAGCCTAGCATGTGTATAGACATGGCCTCGGAACACAGAAGACCGAAAGGTCGAGCATGAGTCATATAGAAGATACGATCAACATAAAGATGTTCACCGACGTTGACTAGTCCGTCTCACGTGATGATCGGACACGGCCTAGTTGACTCGGATCATGTTATACTTAGATGACTAGAAGAGGGATGTCTATCTAAGTGGGAGTTCATTGAATAATTTGATTAAATGAACTTATTTATCATGAACTTAGTCTAAAATCTTTACAATATGTCTTGTAGATCAAATGGCCAATGTAGTCCTCAACTTCAACGCGTTCCTAGAGAAAACCAAGCTAAAAGACGATGGCAGCAACTATACGGACTGGGTCCGGAACCTGAGGATCATCCTCATAGCTGCCAAGAAAGATTATGTCCTGCAAGCACTGCTGGGTGACGCACCTGTTCTCCCTGCAGAACAAGACGTTATGAACGCTTGGCAGGCACGTACCGATGACTACTCCCTCGTTCAGTGCGGCATGCTTTACAGCCTAGAGCCGGGGCTCCAAAAGCGTTTTGAGAGACATGGAGCATATGAGATGTTCGAAGAGCTGAAAATGGTTTTCCAAGCTCATGCCCGGGTCGAGAGATATGAAGTCTCCGACAAATTCTTCAGCTGTAAGATGGAGGAAAATAGTTCTGTCAGTGAGCACATACTTACTATGTCTGGGTTACATAACCGCTTGACTCAGCTGGGAGTTAATCTCCCGGATGATGCGGTCATTGACAGAATCCTCCAGTCGCTTCCACCGAGCTACAAGAGCTTTGTGATGAACTTCAATATGCAGGGGATGGAGAAGACCATTCCTGAAGTATTTGCTATGCTGAAATCAGCAGAGGTAGAAGTCAAGAAGGAACATCAAGTGTTGATGGTCAATAAAACCACTAAGTTCAAGAAGGGCAAGGGTAGAAAGAACTCCAAGAAGGACGGCAAGGGAGTTGCCGCGCCCGGCAAGCAAGCTGCCGGGAAGAAGCCAAAGAATGGACCCAAGCCCGAGACCGAGTGCTTTTATTGCAAGGAAAGTGGTCACTGGAAGCGAAACTGCCCCAAATACTTAGCAGACAAGAAGGCCGGCAAAACAAAAGGAGCTGCGGAATAAGCGGAGACTGGCGAAGGACGAGGTGACAATGCGCGTCGGGAATGGTTCCAAGGTCGATGTGATCGCCGTCGGCACGCTGCCTCTACATTTACCTACGGGATTAATTTTAAACCTCAATAATTGTTATTTAGTGCCAGCTTTGAGCATGAACATTGTATCGGGATCTCGTTTAATTCGAGATGGCTACTCATTTAAATATGAGAATAATGGTTGTTCCATTTATATGAGAGATATGTTTTGTGGTCATGCTCCTATGGTAAATGGTTTATTCTTAATGAATCTCGAGCGTATTGCTACACATATTCATAGTGTGAGTACCAAAAGATGTAAGGTTGATAATGATAGTCCCACATACTTGTGGCACTGCCGCCTTGGTCACATAGGTGTCAAACGCATGAAGAAGCTCCATGCAGATGGACTTTTAGAGTCTCTTGATTATGAATCATTTGACACGTGCGAACCATGCCTCATGGGTAAAATGACCAAGACTCCGTTCTCAAGAACAATGGAGCGAGCAACCAACTTATTGGAAATCATACATACTGATGTGTGCGGTCCAATGAGTGTTGAGGCTCGCGGTGGCTATCGTTATGTTCTCACCCTCACTGATGACTTGAGTAGATATGGGTATGTCTACTTAATGAAACACAAGTCTGAAACCTTTGAAAAGTTCAAGGAATTTCAGAGTGAGGTTGAGAATCAACGTGACAGGAAAATCAAGTTCCTACGATCAGATCGAGGAGGAGAATACTTGAGTCACGAGTTTGGCACACACTTAAGAAAATGTGGAATAGTTTCACAACTCACGCCGCCTGGAACACCTCAGCGTAATGGTGTGTCCGAACATCGTAATCGCACTCTATTAGATATGGTGCGATCTATAATGTCTCTTGCCGATTTACCGCTATCCTTTTGGGGGTATGCTTTAGAGACTGCCGCATTCACTTTAAATAGGGCTCCGTCGAAATCTGTTGAGATGACACCGTTTGAATTATGGTTTGGTAAGAAACCTAAGTTGTCGTTTCTGAAAGTTTGGGGATGCGATGCCTATGTCAGGAAACTTCAACCTGAAAAGCTCGAACCCAAGTCGGAAAAATGCGTCTTCATAGGATACCCTAAAGAAACTACTGGGTATACCTTCTACCTCAGATCCGAAGGCAAGATCTTTGTTGCCAAGAATGGGTCCTTTCTAGAGAAAGAGTTTCTCTCGAAAGAAGTAAGTGGAAGGAAAGTAGAACTTGATGAAGTATTACCTCTTGAACCGGAAAATGGCGCAACTCAAGAAAATGTTCCTGAGGTGCCTGCACCGACTAGAGAGGAGGTTAATGATGATGATCAAGATACTTCTGATCAAGCTCCTACTGAAATTCGAAGGTCCACAAGGACACGTTCCGCACCAGAGTGGTACGGCAACCCTGTCTTGGAAATCATGTTGTTAGACAACGGTGAACCTTCGAACTATGAAGAAGCGATGGCGGGCCCGGATTCCGACAAATGGCTAGAAGCCATGAAATCCGAGATAGGATCCATGTATGAAAACAAAGTATGGACTTTGACTGACTTGCCCGTTGAACGGCGAGCCATAGAAAATAAATGGATCTTTAAGAAGAAGACAGACGCGGATGGTAATGTGACCATCTATAAAGCTTGGCTTGTCGCTAAGGGTTATCGACAAGTTCAAGGGGTTGACTACGATGAGACTTTCTCACCGGTAGCGAAGCTGAAGTCCGTCCGAATCATGTTAGCAATTGCCGCATTTTATGATTATGAGATATGGCAGATGGACGTCAAAACGGCATTCCTTAATGGTTTCCTTAAGGAAGAATTTTATATGATGCAACCGGAAGGTTTTGTCGATCCTAAGAATGCTGACAAGGTGTGCAAGCTCCAACGCTCGATTTATGGGCTGGTGCAAGCATCTCGGAGTTGGAACATTTGCTTTGATGAGATGATCAAAGCATTTGGGTTTACGCAGACTTATGGAGAAGCCTGCGTTTACAAGAAAGTGAGTGGGAGCTCTGTAGCATTTCTCATATTATATGTAGATGACATACTTTTGATGGGAAATGATATAGAACTCTTGGACAGCATTAAGGCCTACTTGAATAAGAGTTTTTCAATGAAGGACCTTGGAGAAGCTGCTTATATATTAGGAATCAAGATCTATAGGGATAGATCGAGACGCCTCATAGGTCTTTCACAAAGCACATACCTTGATAAGATTTTGAAGAAGTTCAAAATGGATCAGTCCAAGAAAGGGTTCTTGCCTGTTTTGCAAGGTGTGAAATTGAGCTCAGCTCAATGTCCGACCACGGCAGAAGATATAGAAGAGATGAGTGTCATCCCCTATGCCTCAGCCATAGGTTCTATTATGTATGCCATGCTGTGTACCAGACCTGATGTAAACCTTGCTGTAAGTTTGGTAGGTAGGTACCAAAGTAATCCCGACAAGGAACACTGGACAGCGGTCAAGAATATCCTGAAGTACCTGAAAAGGACAAAGGAAATGTTTCTCGTTTATGGAGGTGACGAAGAGCTCATCGTAAAGGGTTACGTCGACGCTAGCTTCGACACAGATCTGGATGACTCAAAGTCACAAACCGGATACGTGTATATTTTGAATGGTGGGGCAGTAAGCTGGTGCAGTTGCAAGCAGAGCGTCGTGGCGGGATCTACATGTGAGGCGGAGTACATGGCAGCCTCGGAGGCAGCACATGAAGCAATATGGGTGAAGGAGTTCATCACCGACCTAGGAGTCATACCCAATGCGTCGGGGCCAATCAAGCTCTTCTGTGACAACACTGGAGCTATTGCTCTTGCCAAGGAGCCCAGGTTTCACAAGAAGACAAGGCACATCAAGCGTCGCTTCAACTCCATTCGTGAAAATGTTCAAGATGGAGACATAGAGATTTGTAGAGTACATACGGACCTGAATGTAGCGGATCCGTTGACTAAACCTCTCCCTAGAGCAAAACATGATCAACACCAGAATTCCATGGGTGTTCGATTCATCACAATGTAACTAGATTATTGACTCTAGTGCAAGTGGGAGACTGTTGGAAATATGCCCTAGAGGCAATAATAAAAGCATTATTATTATATTTCCTTGTTCATGATAATTGTCTTTATTCGTGCTATAATTGTATTATCCGGAAATCGTAATACACGTGTGAATAATAGACACCAACATGTCCCTAGTAAGCCTCTAGTTGACTAGCTCGTTGATCAACAGATAGTCATGGTTTCCTGACTATGGACATTGGATGTCATTGATAACGGGATCACATCATTAGGAGAATGATGTGATGGAAAAGACCCAATCCTAAACATAGCACAAGATCATATAGTTCGTTTGCTAGAGTTTTCCAATGTCAAGTATCTTTTCCTTAGACCATGAGATCGTGTAACTCCCGGATACCGTAGGAGTGCTTTGGGTGTACCAAACGTCACAACGTAACTGGGTGACTATAAAGGTGCACTACAGGTATCTCCGAAAGTGTCTGTTGGGTTGACACGGATCGAGACTGGGATTTGTCACTCCATATGACGGAGAGGTATCACCGGGCCCACTCGGTAATGCATCATCATTATGAGCTCAAAGTGACCAAGTGTCTGGTCACGGGATCATGCATTACGGTACGAGTAAAGTGACTTGCCGGTAACGAGATTGAACGAGGTATTGGGATACCGACGATCGAATCTCGGGCAAGTAACATACCGATTGACAAAGGGAATTGCATACGGGGTTGCTTGAATCCTCGACATCGTGGTTCATCCGATGAGATCATCGAGGAGCATGTGGGAGCCAACATGGGTATCCAGATCCCACTGTTGGTTATTGACCAGAGAGCGATCTCGGTCATGTCTACATGTCTCCCGAACCCATAGGGTCTACACACTTAAGGTTCGGTGACGCTAGGGTTGTAGGGATATGTATATGCAGTAACCCGAATGTTGTTCGGAGTCCCGGATGAGATCCCGGACGTCACGAGGAGTTCCGGAATGGTCCGGAGGTAAAGATTTATATATGGGAAGTCCTGTTTCGGGCATCGGGACAAGTTTCGGGGTTATCGGTATTGTACCGGGACCACCGGAAGGGTCCCGGGGGTCCACCGGGTGGGGCCACCTGTCCTGGGGGGGCCATATGGGCTGTAGGGGATGCGCCTTGGCCTACATGGGCCAAGGGCACCAGCCCCAAGAGGCCCATGCGCCTAGGGTTACAAGGGGAAAGAGTCCTAGGAGGGGAAGGCACCTCCTAGGTGCCTTGGGGGGGGAGGGAAACCCCCCTTGGCCCCCGCCCCACCCTAGGAGATTGGATCTCCTAGGGCCGGCGCCCCCCCTTGGCCCTCCTATATATAGTGATGGGAGGAGGGCTTTTCTCCCACGCCTTTGGTTGCCTCCTCCTCCCTCTCCAACACCTCCTCCTCCTCCATAGCGCTTGGCGAAGCCCTGCCGGAGTACTGCAGCTCCAACAACACCACGCCGTCGTGCTGCTGCTGGTGCCATCTCCCTCAACCTCTCCTCTGCCCTTGCTGGATCAAGAAGGAGGAGACGTGGCTGTTCCGTACGTGTGTTGAACGCGGAGGTGCCGTCCGTTCGGTGCTAGGATCTCCGGTGATTTGGATCACGTCGTGTACGACTACCTCATCCCCGTTCTTTGAATGCTTCCGCTCGCGATCTACAAAGGTATGTAGATGCATCTGATCACTCGTTGCTAGATGAACTCATAGATGGATCTTGGTGAAACCGTAGGAAAACTTTTGTTTTCTGCAACGTTCCCCAACACTCACAACTAACATATTAGTTGTAATGCTTGCAAGGCTTATGTGATGTGCATTACCGAGAGGGCCCAGAGATACCTCTCCGACAATCGGAGTGACAAATCCTAATCTCGAAATACGCCAACCCAACATCTACCTTTGGAGACACCTGTAGTACTCCTTTATAATCACCCAGTTACGTTGTGACGTTTGGTAGCACCCAAAGTGTTCCTCCGGTAAATGGGAGTTGCATAATCTCATAATCATAGGAACATGTATAAGTCATGAAGAAAGCAATAGCAACATACTAAACGATCGGGTGCTAAGCTAATGGAATGGGTCATGTCAATCAGATCATTCAACTAATGATGTGATCCCATTAATCAAATAACAACTATTTTGTCTATGGTTAGGAAACATAACCATCTTTGATTAATGAGCTAGTCAAGTAGAGGCATACTAGTGACGCTCTGTTTGTCTATGTATTCACACATGTATTATGTTTCCGGTTAATACAATTCTAGCATGAATAATAAACATTTATCATGATATAAGGAAATAAATAATAACTTTATTATTGCCTCTAGGGCATATTTCCTTCAGACACGTCTCTGGTCAATAACCAATAGCGGAACCTGGATGCTCATATTGGCTCCTACATATTTTACGAAGATCTTTATCGGTCAAACTGCATAACAACATATGTTGTTCCCTTTGTCATCGGTATGTTACTTGCCCGAGATTCGATCGTCGGTATCTCAATACCTAGTTCAATCTCGTTACCGGCAAGTCTCTTTACTCGTTCCATAATACATCATCCCGCAACTAACTCATTAGTTGCAATGCTTGCAAGGCTTAAGTGATGTGCATTACCGAGAGGGCCTAGAGATACCTCTCCGACAATCGGAGTGACAAATCCTAATCTCGAAATACGCCAACCCAACATGTACCTTTGGAGATACCTGTAGAGCACCTTTATAATCACCCATTTACGTTGTGACGTTTGGTGGCACACAAAGTGTTCCTCCGGTAAACGGGAGTTGCATAATCTCATAGTCATAGGAACATGTATAAGTCATGAAGAAAGCAATAGCAACAAACTAAACGATCAAGTGCTAAGCTAACGGAATGAGTCAAGTCAATCACATCATTCTCCTAATGATGTGATCCCGTTAATCAAATGACAACTCATGTCTATGGTTAGGAAACATAACCATCTTTGATCAATGAGCTAGTCAAGTGGAGGCATACTAATGACACTCTGTTTGTCTATGTATTCATACATGTATTATGTTTCCGGTTAATACAATTCTAGCATGAATAATAAACATTTATCATGATATAAGGAAATAAAATAATAACTTTATTATTGCCTCTAGGGCATATTTCCTTTAGTGTAACCATATAAGGTTTTATTCATGTAAACAGAACAACAATTTATTCTCTTACTTAAATGAATAACCGTATTACAATAAACATGATCAAATCATATTCATGCTCAACGCAAACACCAAATAACACTTATTTAGGTTCAACATTAATCCCGAAAGTATAGGGAGTGTGCGATGATGATCATATCAATCTTGGAACTACTTCCAACACACATCGTCACTTCACCCTTAACTAGTCTCTATTTATTCTGCAACTCCCGTTTCGAGTTACTAATCTTAGCAACTGAACTAGTATCAAATACCGAGGGGTTGTTATAAACACTAGTAAAAGTACACATCAATAACATGTATATCAAATATACTTATGTTCACTTTGCCATCCTTCTTATCTGCCAATCACTTGGGGTAGTTCCGCTTCCAGCGACCAGTCCCTTTGCAGTAGAAGCACTTAGTCTCAGGCTTAGGACCAGACTTGGGCTTCTTCACTTGAGCAGCAACTTGCTTTCTGTTTTTCTTGAAGTTCCCCTTTTTCCCTTTGCCCTTTTCTTGAAACTAGTGATCTTGTCAACCATCAACACTTGATGCTCTTTCTTGATTTCTACCTTCATCGATTTCATCATCATGAAAAGCTCGGGAGTCATTTTCGTCATCCCTTGCATACTATAGTTCATCACGAAGTTTTACTAACTTGGTGATGGTGACTAGAGAATTCTGTCAATCACTATTTTATCTGGAAGATTAACTCCCACTTGATTCAAGCAATTGTAGTACCCAGACAATCTGAGCACATGCTCACTAGTTGAGCGATTCTCCTCCATCTTTTAGCTATAGAACTTGTTGGAGACTTCATATCTCTCAACTCGGGTATTTGCTTGAAATATTAACTTCAACTCCTGGAACATCTCATATGGTCCATGACGTTCAAAACATCTTTGATGTCCCGATTCTAAGCCGTTAAGCATGGTGCACTAAACTATCAAGTAGTCATCATATTGAGCTAGTCAAACGTTCATAACGTCTACATCTGCTCCTGCAATAGGTCTGTCACCTAGCGGTGCATCAAGGACATAATTCTTCTGTGCAGCAATGAGGATAAACCTCAGATCACGGATCCAATCCTCATCATTGCTACTAACATATTTCAACACAATTTTCTCTAGGAACATATCAAAATAAACATATCAAAGCAACAACACGAGCTATTGATCTACAACATAGATATGCTAATACTACCAGGACTAAGTTCATGATAAATTAAAATTCAATTACTTAAGAACTCCCACTTAGATAGACATCCCTCTAATCCTCTAAGTGATCACGTGATCCAAATCAACTAAACCATGTCCGATCATCACGTGAGATGGAGTAGTTTCAATGGTGAACATCACTATGTTGATCATATCTACTATATGATTCATGCTCGACCTTTCGGTCTCCGTGTTCCGAGGCCATATCTGTTATATGCTAGGCTCGTCAAGTTTAACCTGAGTATTCTGCGTGTGCAACTGTTTTGCACCCGTTGTATTTGAACGTAGAGCCTATCACACCCGATCATCACGTGGTGTCTCAGCACGAAGAACTTCCGCAACGGTGCATACTCAGGGAGAACACTTCTTGATAATTAGTGAGAGATCATCTTAAAATGCTACCGTCAATCAAAGCAAGATAAGATGCATAAAAGATAAACATCACATGCAATCAATATAAGTGATATGATATGGCCATCATCATCTTGTGCTTGTGATCTCCATCTTCGAAGCACCGTCATGATCACCATCGTCACCGGCGCGACACCTTGATCATCATCGTAGCATCGTTGTTGTCTCGCCAATCTTATGCTTCCACGAGTATCGCTACCGCTTAGTGATAAAGTAAAGCATTACGGCGCAATTGCATTTGAACGTATTCCGCGTGTGCAACTGTTTTACACCCGTTGTATTTGAACGTAGAGCCTATCACACCCGATCATCACGTGGTGTCTCAGCACGAAGAACTTTCGCAACGGTGCATACTCAGGGAGAACACTTGTACCTTGATAATTAGTGAGAGATCATCTTATAAAGCTACCATCAAACTAAGCAAAATAAGATGTATAAAAGATAAATATCACATGCAATCAAAATATGTGACATGATATGGCCATCATCATCTTGTGCCTTTGATCTCCATCTCCAAAGCATCGTCATGATTTCCATCGTCACCGGCATGACACCATGATCTCCATCATCTTGATCTATATCAATGTGTCATCACATGGTCGTCTCGCCAACTATTGCTATCGCATAGCGATAAAGTAAAGCAATTATTTGGCTCTTGCATCTTATGCAATAAAGTGACAACCATAAGGCTTCTGTCAGTTGTCGATAACTTCAACAAAACATGATCATCTTATACAACAACTTATATCTCATCACGTCTTGACCATATCACATCACAACATGCCGTGCAAAAACAAGTTAGACGTCCTCTACTTTGTTGTTGCATGTTTTACATGGCTGCTACGGGCTGAGCAAGAACCGTTCTTACCTACGCATCAAAACCACAACGATAGTTTGTCAAGTTAGTGTTGTTTTAACCTTCTCAAGGACCGGGCGTAGCCACACTCGATTCAACTAAAGTTGGAGAAACTGACACCCGCTAGTCACCTGTGTGCATAGCACGGCGGTAAAACCAGTCTCGCGTAAGCATACGCGTAATGTCGGTCCGAGCTGCGTCATCCAACAATACCGCCGAACCAAAGTGTGACATGCTGGTAAGCAGTATGATTTATATCGCCCACAACTCACTTGTGTTCTACTCGTGCATATTACATCAACGCATAAAACTTGGCTCGGATGCCACTGATGGGGAACGTAGTAATTTCAAAAAATTTCTACGCACACGCAAGATCATGGTGATGCATAGCAACGAGAGGGGAGAGTGTGTCCACGTACCCTCGTAGACCGAAAGCGGAAGCGTTAGCACAACGCGGTTGATGTAGTCGTACGTCTTCACGATCCGACCGATCAAGTACCGAACGCACGGCACCTCCAAGTTCTGCACACGTTCAACTCGATAACGTCCCTCGAACTCCGATCCAGCCGAGTGTTGAGGGAGAGTTTCGTCAGCACGACGGCGTGGTGACGATGATGATGTTGTACCGACGCAGGGCTTCGCCTAAGCACCGCTACGATATGATCGAGGTGGATTATGGTGGAGGGGAGCACCGCACATGGCTAAGAGATCAAGAGATCAATTGTTGTGTCTTTGGGGTGCCCCCTGCCCCCGTATATAAAGGAGTGGAGGAGGGGAGGGCCGGCCCTCTCTATGGCGCGCCCTAGGGGAGTCCTACTGAAGGAAATATGCCCAAGAGGCAATAATAAAGTTATTATTTATTTCCTTATATCATGATAAATGTTTATTATTCATGCTAGAATTGTATTAACCGGAAACATAATACATGTGTGAATACATACACAAACAGAGTGTCACTAGTATGCCTCTACTTGACTAGCTCGTTAATCGAAGATGGTTATGTTTCCTAAACCATGAACAAAAGAGTTGTTATTTGATTAACGGGATCACATCATTAGAAGAATGATGTGATTGACATGACCCATTCCATTAGCTTAGCACCCGATCGTTTAGTATGTTGCTATTGCTTTCTTCATGACTTATACATGTTCCTATGACTATGAGATTATGCAACTCCCGTTTCCGGAGGAACACTTCGTGTGCTACCAAACGTCACAACGTAACTAGGTGATTATAAAGGAGCTCTACAGGTGTCTCCAAAGGTACATGTTGGGTTGGCGTATTTCAAGATTAGGATTTGTCACTCCGATTGTCAGAGAGGTATCTCTGGGCCCTCTCGGTAATGCACATCACATAAGCCTTGCAAGCATTGCAACTAATGAGTTAGTTGTGAGATGATGTATTATGGAACGAGTAAAGAGACTTGCCGATAACGAGATTGAACTAGGTATTAAGATACCGACGATCGAATCTCGGGCAAGTAACATACCGATGACAAAGGGAACACCGTATGTTGTTATGTGGTCTGACCGATAAAGATCTTCATAGAATATGTGGGAGCCAATATGAGCATCTAGGTTCCACTATTGGTTATTGACCGGAGACATGTCTCGGTCATGTCTACATTGTTCTCGAACCCGTAGGGTCCGCACGCTTAAGGTTTCGATGATAGTTATATTATGAGTTTATAAGTTTTGATGTACCGAAGGAGTTCGGAGTCTCGGATGAGATCGGGGACATGACGAGGAGTCTCAAAATGGTCGAGATGTGAAGATCGATATATTGGACGACTATATTCGGACATCGGAAAGGTTCCGAGTGATTCGGGTATTTTCGGAGGTACCGGGGAGTTACGGGAATATGAGGAAGAAGCAATGGGCCTTACTGGAAGGACCAGGAGGTGGCACGCGCCCCTCCCAAGCCCAGTCCGAATTGGACAAGGGGTTTGGGGTGTGGCCCCTCTCTCCCTTCCTTCCCCTCTTCCCCCCTTTCCCCCCTTCTCCTAGTTGGACCAGGAAAGGAGGAAACCTACTCCAACTAGGAGTAGGAATCCTACTCCCCTGGCGCGCCCCTCCTAGGGTCGGCCTCCCCCCTTGCTCCTTTATATACGGGGGCAAGGGGGCACCTCTAGACACACAAGTTGATCCTCGTGATTGTTTTCTTAGCCGTGTGCGGTGCCCCCTTCCACCATACTCCTCGATAATATTGTAGCGGTGCTTAGGCGAAGCCCTGCGACGGTAGAACATCAAGATCGTCACCACGCCGTCGTGCTGACGGAACTCTTCCCCGACACTTTGCTAGATCGGAGTCCGGGGATCGTCATCGAGCTGAACGTGTGCGAAAACTCGGAGGTGCCGTAGTTTCGGTGCTTGATCGGTCGGGCCGTGAAGACGTACGACTACATCAACCGCGTTGTCATAACGCTTCCGCTGTCGGTCTATGAGGGTACGTAGATAACACTCTCCCCTCTTGTTGCTATGCATCACCATGATCTTGCGTGTGCGTAGGGAATTTTTTGAAATTACTACATTCCCCAACAGTGGTATCAGAGCCTAGGTTTTATGCGTTGATGTTGTGCACGAGTAGAATACAAGTGAGTTGTGGGCGATATAAGTCATACTGCTTACCAGGATGTCATACTTTGGTTTAGCGGTATTGTTGGATGAAGCGGCCCGGACCGACATTACGCGTACGCTTACGCGAGACTGGTTCTATCGACGTGCTTTGCACACAGGTGGCTGGCGGGTGTCAGTTTCTCCAACTTTAGTTGAACCGAGTGTGGCTATGCCCGGTCCTTGCGAAGGTTTAAACAGCACCAACTTGACAAACTATCGTTGTGGATTTGATGCGTAGGTAAGATTGGTTCTTGCTTAACCCCGTAGCAGCCACGTAAAACTTGCAACAAACAAAGTAGAGGACGTCTAACTTATTTTTGCAGGACATGTTGTGATGTGATATGGTCAAGACATGATGCTAAATTTTATTGTATGAGATGATCATGTTTTGTAACCGAGTTATCGGCAACTGGCAGGAGCCATATGGTTGTCGCTTTATTGTATGCAATGCAATTGTGCTGCAATGCTTTACTTTATCACTAAGCGGTAGCGATACTCGTGGAAGCATAAGATTGGCGAGACAACAACGTTGCTACGATGATGATCAAGGTGTCGCGCCGGTGACGATGGTGATCATGACGGTGCTTCGAAGATGGAGATCACAAGCACAAGATGATGATGGCCATATCATATCACTTATATTGATTGCATGTGATGTTTATCTTTTATGCATCTTATCTTGCTTTGATTGACGGTAGCATTTTAAGATGATCTCTCACTAATTATCAAGAAGTGTTCTCCCTGAGTATGCACCGTTGCGAAAGTTCTTCGTGCTGAGACACCACATGATGATCGGGTGTGATAGGCTCTACGTTCAAATACAACGGGTGCAAAACAGTTGCACACGTGGAATACTCAGGTTAAACTTGACGAGCCTAGCATATAACAGATATGGCCTCGGAACACGGAGACCGAAGGTCGAGCATGAATCATATAGTAGTTATGATCAACATAGTGATGTTCACCATTGAAACTACTCCATCTCACGTGATGATCGGACATGGTTTAGTTGATTTGGATCACGTGATCACTTAGAGGATTAGAGGGATGTCTATCTAAGTGGGAGTTCTTAAGTAATTGAATTTTAATTTATCATGAACTTAGTCCTGGTAGTATTAGCATATCTATGTTGTAGATCAATAGCTCGCGTTATTGCTTTGATATGTTTATTTTGATATGTTCCTAGAGAAAATTGTGTTGAAATATGTTAGTAGCAATGATGAGGATTGGATCCGTGATCTGAGGTTTATCCTCATTGCTGCACAGAAGAATTATGTCCTTGATGCACCGCTAGGTGACAGACCTATTGCAGGAGCAGATGTAGACGTTATGAACGTTTGACTAGCTCAATATGATGACTACTTGATAGTTTAGTGCACCATGCTTAACGGCTTAGAATCGGGACATCAAAGATGTTTTGAACGTCATGGACCATATGAGATGTTCCAGGAGTTGAAGTTAATATTTCAAGCAAATACCCGAGTTGAGAGATATGAAGTCTCCAACAAGTTCTATAGCTAAAAGATGGAGGAGAATCGCTCAACTAGTGAGCATGTGCTCAGATTGTCTGGGTACTACAATTGCTTGAATCAAGTGGGAGTTAATCTTCCAGATAAAATAGTGATTGACAGAATTCTCTAGTCACCATCACCAAGTTAGTAAAACTTCGTGATGAACTATAGTATGCAAGGGATGACGAAAATGACTCCCGAGCTTTTCATGATGATGAAATCGATGAAGGTAGAAATCAAGAAAGAGCATCAAGTGTTGATGGTTGACAAGATCACTAGTTTCAAGAAAAGGGCAAAGGGAAAAAGGGGAACTTCAAGAAAAACAGAAAGCAAGTTGCTGCTCAAGTGAAGAAGCCCAAGTCTGGTCCTAAGCCTGAGACTAAGTGCTTCTACTGCAAAGGGACTGGTCGCTGGAAGCGGAACTACCCCAAGTGATTGGCGGATAAGAAGGATGGCAAAGTGAACATAAGTATATTTGATATACATGTTATTGATGTGTACTTTTACTAGTGTTTATAACATCCCCTCGGTATTTGATACTAGTTCAGTTGCTAAGATTAGTAACTCGAAACGGGAGTTGCAGAATAAATAGAGACTAGTTAAGGGTGAAGTGACGATGTGTGTTGGAAGTGGTTCCAAGATTGATATGATCATCATCGCACACTCCCTATACTTTCCGGATTAATGTTGAATCTAAATAAGTGTTATTTGGTGTTTGCGTTGAGCATGGATATGATTTGATCATGTTTATTTTAATACGGTTATTCATTTAAGTAAGAGAATAAATTGTTGTTCTGTTTACATGAATAAAACCTTATATGGTTACACTGAAGAAAATATGCCCTAGAGGCAATAATAAAGTTATTATTTATTTCCTTATATCATGATAAATGTGTATTATTCATGCTAGAATTGTATTAACTGGAATCTCGAGGGCGAGATTCATCTTAAGGGGGGTAGGTTTGTAACATCCCAAATTTTCAATTTGGAATGTTATACATCAGGTCATCATGCATATCATATTTTATTTTGCTTTTGGTTTTGATCCTAGAAAATCCTAAGCAACTCAAGGACCCACGGAGAGAGTTGGGGATTTCGTTATTTACATATTTGAGTTTCTCAAATTATGTAAACAGGATCATTTGATTTTATTTATTTTATTATCAATTATTTCTATTACAAAAATATGAGAGCGGGAATAAAATGACTTTCCCAAAATATAGAAATATTGAGGATTTAATAAGAAAATCAAATAAGATTTATTTCGGAGTTTTTCGGTATTTTTATTTGAATTTAGGAAAAATGCGCGTTTTTCAAAGTTGTAGTTTGGGCCCAGATAAATGTTCACTTTATCGGGCTTGATTTTAAAAACCCGGCAAAATTTATTTCGTGATTTTTGGAGTCCATTTAGTATTTATTTTTATTCTTCTTCCGAGCGGATTTATAAAAAAAATCTGTTCGTCGTTTTTCTTTTTCGTCGGATTTTCGCGGTTATTTTCTGATCGCGATTTCTGATCCGATTTTCGTTTTAGTATAACTTTTCGCTCGTTTATCGGAATCAGGCGATTCAAGCGCCTGGAGTTTCGTCTCGAAACCCTCTTTCTGAATAATCAACTTAAACAAGTTTTTGCTACTGTAAAATTTGCCTTAGATCCAGATTACTAGAACGAAGTTGTTTCTTTCGCCTTTTGTTTTCTTTTGCTTCGTTCGATTTGATTTTTTTTGCCAACCAGAGTTCTTAAGTTGAACTTTCTGGTTAGATCTTCTATTTGCGTTTTACCTGTGCATTAGATGAGTACTTATTGTATGCTTGTTTGTTTGTCTGCGATAGAATACCCGGAGTGCGCCGCCTGTTACGTTGAATCTCTAGGTTTCGCGGATCATCAGCAAGGCAAGTAACACTTTGATCATACCTTTTCTACAACCCAGTTTTATTGCATTAGATCAATCCTCACACATTGCATGAATAGGATCTAATTAAATTGTGGGATGGGAAGTAGATGAGGTAGTACCTATTACCTGTTTATTATCAAACCTTTGGGAGTTACTTCTACATTTGCTTAATATGCCATGCTATGCTAGTAGACGTGGATTGGGTGAGTGAAATCCATGACAGATGTGAGATTGTTAATTAATGGTTTATCTAAGGTGGCAACCTAACACACATCTGGGTGGATTGAGGCACCTGGTTTCCAGGACTTGCCTGTTTTCTTTTGGACCGCCACCCAGGCTCAAAGGGATCATGAGATTATTCATACTAGAAACTTCCGTGTGCAGCCACACGCCATTATGGGCTCTGGCATAGTTGACTAAGTTGTGCGAACTCTTACAGTGGTAGACTAGCAGATGTAGGGGTTGTAGGTGGTACGGTCTACCCGATCGTAAGGTGCTAGCGCTTCTGAAAGACTATGTCTCGGTCATCCGTTTCTCAAACACCCTGTAGTGCGAGAAACCAAACGGAGGCGATCGAGTCTTGTGGGGAAAAGTGCGCAAACCTCTGCAGAGTGTAACAAACTAATCATGGTTAGCCGTGTCCCCGGTTATGGACATCTTGAGTATCTAGTACCTGGATTATCATGTGAATCTCAACATGTTACTCTAAATTAATTTTGATGGGTTTTAATGATGATACTTTAATTGGGATTGAGAATGCTGTCAACCATTCTCAATGTTTAACAACCACCATGATAGTAATTAAATTTATTCCTTTGAAGTAGGGAAAAATTAGCTTTACGCAAAAACTGTAACCATAGAGCTTTCCACCAGCCAAATATGCATATAGTATAGCTGTTGGATTCCATTATTCTCTATGTGTTATCTTGCCAGCATATTCCATGTGCTGACCCGTTTTCGGGCTGCAACGTTAATGTTGCAGACTTTTCAGACGACGATTAAGGAGCTTTAGGTCGTGGTTCTATACTCAGTGATGCCGTTGGAGTTGATGGACTCACTTATCTTCCAAGCCTTCCGCTGTTATCATCACTAGATGGCCTTAAGCCATATTTATTGTAATAAGTTCTCTTTTGAGATACTCGATGTAATAAGTGTGTGATTGCTACTCTGCTATAAATCCTTCGAGTACTGTGTGGTGTCAGCAATACTGATCCAGGGATGACACCGGAGCACAGAGATCAGACTGTTTGAGGTCTGGTCGCTACAGAGATGGTATCAGAGCACACGCTGACTGTAGGACACAACCACTAAGCTAAAGACGTAGATTACTACTCACTCTCTTCTCTTCTGACTTCTCATCTTTTCTACTCTTTAGGATGGCGGATGCAAGGAACAAGTTCACACAACCGGATGAAGATACACCCTTTGGACGCCACTTGAAGGAAGTCACTAGATACCTGAACATAGGAGTACCAAGCTTCACGGGAACCTATGAAGCCACTTTACCTGAAGAAGAGCGCTGGATGATTCAAGTTCAAGTTCCAGGAAGGACGTTCATGCCAGTCACTGAGCCCATAGAGTTTTCTTTTGATGCACCAACTTGGAGTCTAGGAAAGAGTATGGCAGCTCACATCGCCATGGGACGCATTGGAGAAGTCTACCGCAAGGATCTCAAGGATACTATCTACCAGATTTGTGGGCGCCGAGATGAACACTGGGAGATGATCAGCACAAGGAAAGATAGATCAATTGCAGCTTTTATTCAGGAGTTAAACCAGCACATTCGACGACAGGAGAATCAGATGTGCGCCGACATGATAGATCTGAAGAAGGCTAAGACTAGAATCAAGGAACTGGAGGAAGAACTCAAGGCTACACGTGAAGATTACGAAGAAGAAATTGAAGTATTGGTGGATAAGAATGCCGACCTAACTATGAAGATTGGAATATTTATGGGAGGCCCGACACCAGTAGATGAAGACAAAGAACCCGAGGAGATTAGCCCGGAAGACTACATCATCATTGACGGCACCGACTCGGAACAAGATAGTAGCGAGGATGATTATGTTGATGAAGCAGGAGTAGATATCATGGAGTCTACAACCGTAGAATATTTCTAGTAGACCACCTCATCAGTAGTAGTAGTCCACCATGTAACCATAATAGTCCGAGCACTTTGCGATAGTTAGATCGATTGTATGCCTTTGTTTGATTGATTGAAGTGAATTGTGTGCTTTTGCCTCATGTGCATATGGGTAGTGTTTTCTCTTTAGACCCCCTCTATTCTTATATCTCATCTTTTCTAAACCCTCAGATGCCTCCGAGACGTGACCCCGGATTTGTCTTTCCGCCGGAGCTCACCCAGTTGATCCAGCAGCAGAACACCTTGATGCAGTTGCTAGTTCAGAATCAGAATCAGGGGAACAACAACAACAACCCACCACCACCACCTGTTGACCACTTAGCCCGTTTTCTTAGGCTGAATCCGCCGGTGTTTTCCAGTAGCACCGAGCTGATAGTAGCAGATGATTGGCCCCGCAAGATAGCTAGGGAGTTAACCACAACAGGATGCACAGATGCGGAGAAGGTTAAGTTTGCCGCACATCAGTTAGAAGGACCCGCAGCATCCTGGTGGGAGAATTTCACAGCCACCTTCCCAGTCGACACTGTCACATGGGACCAGTTTCAGCAGGCTTTACGTACTGCCCATGTTTCAGCAGGAGCAATGGCCATGAAGAAGCGTGAGTTTCATAACTTGCGCCAAGGAGGACGGATAGTTGGCCAGTATGTGGAGGAGTTTAGTAAGCTAGCACGTTATGCCCCAGATGACGTTGCTACGGATGCAGCTAAGCAGGAGAAATTCCTGGAAGGACTGAACGATGAGATGAGTATGCAGTTGATGGTAGCCACCTTCAACAACTACCAGGAGTTGGTAGATCGTGCTCTTATGATTGAAGTGAAGCAGCAGCAAATTGAGAACCGCAAGAGGAAGTATGGACAAGGAAAGTATAATTCAGGAGCTCAGCAGAAGCCTCGTTTTACCCCTAGACCGGGAGGACATTTTCAGCATACCCATGGAGTAGGTAGCTCGCATAATCACAATGGCACCACGAATGGTAATGGGAATGGAGGAAGCAATGGCCATAACCGCAACACCCCATCGACCCCAGCCAAGAAGGACCTAAGCCACGTCACCTGTTTCAAGTGTTCCAAGACCGGACACTATGCCAATGAATGTCCTGAAGGCCAAAATGGCAATGGAAGTTCTGGGAAGAAGCCGAACCCTTTCAACAGGGGACAGGTGAACCACGTTAGCGTGGAGGAGGTTGAAGCTCGGCCCGATGCAGTAATAGGTAAGTTTTTAGTTAAGTCATTTACAACACTCGTTCTTTTTGATACTGGTGCATCGCATTCATACATCTCAAGGGGATTTGTGGATAAGTATAACCTACCAACCCAAGCCCTTAGGTCACCCATGTTAGTAACCACGCCCGGAGCAGAATATGTGCCTAGTCTATGGTGTGATCGGTTACCATTAAGGATTGGTAACTATGTTTTTCCCTCAGACCTAATAGTATTGGAATCTCAAGGATTGGATGTGATATTAGGCATGGATTGGTTATCAAAGTATAAAGGGAATATTGAGTGTGCTAGTAAGTCAATTTTGCTTACCACACCAGAAGGGAGAAGGATCAAGTATGTATCCCAGCATGTGCCAAAGAGGACCCAAGTAAATTGCCTAACAGGAGTTGTGCAGGAGGAAGTACCAGTGGTAAAGGATTTTCCTGATGTATTTCCCGAAGAGTTGCCAGGCATGCCACCGGATAGAGACATTGAGTTTTTGATTGAGCTTTTGCCAGGCACTGGGCCAATATCGAAGAGACCATATAGGATGCCAGCAAAGGATTTGGTGGAAATTAAGAAGCAGATTAAGGAGTTACTGGATAAGGGATATATTCGCCCAAGTTCTTCGCCTTGGGGATCTTCAGTACTTCTAGTGGAGAAGAAGGATGGATCGTTAAGGATGGTTGTTGATTATCGAGGATTGAACGAAGTAACAATCAAGAACAAGTACCCGCTACCAATGATCAATGATCTGTTTGATCGATTGCAAGGAGCTAAAGTGTTTTCCAAGATCGATTTGCGATCAGGATACCACCAGTTGAAGATTCGAGAACAGGATATTCCGAAAACAGTTTTTACCACCAGGTATGGGCTGTATGAGTATACCGTTATGTCATTTGGCCTGACTAACGCGCCTGCCTATTTTATGAACATGATGAACAAAGTGTTTATGGAGTTTTGGATAAGTTCGTCGTAGTGTACATTGATGATATCCTGGTTTATTCGAAGAATGAAGAGGAGCATAAGGAGCATTTGCGTTTGGTACTTGGAAAGCTCAGAGAACATCAATTATATACCAAGTTCAGCAAATGTGAATTTTGGTTGAAGGAAGTAGGATTCCTCGGACATGTTATATCTGGAGAAGGTATAACAGTAGATCCCGCTAAAGTTGAAACCGTGACCAAGTGGGACGTCCCAACAACAGCTGGAGAGATCCGGAGTTTTCTTGGACTCGCAGGATACTACCGGAGGTTTATTGAGAATTTCTCAAGGATTGCGAAGCCTATGACGGAGTTGTTGAAGAAGGATACTAAGTTCAAATGGACTGATGAGTGTGAGGCAAGTTTTCAGGAATTGAAGAAACGTTTGGTTACCTCACCAATGTTGATTTTGCCAGATCAAACCAAGGATTATGAGGTGTATTGCGACACTTCACGTCGAGGACTTGGACCAGTGCTTATGCAGGAAGGGAGAGTTGTTTTGTATGCTTCACGACAACTGAAGCCTCACGAATTGAATTATGCCACGCATGATTTGGAGTTAGCAGCCGTAGTGCATGCATTGAAGACATGGAGACATTTCCTCATTGGAAATCATTGTGAGGTGTACACGGATCATAAGAGTTTGAAGTACATTTTTACACAGAAGGAGTTGAATCTCAGACAAAGAAGATGGTTGGAGCTTATCAAGGATTATGATATGAAATTGCATTATCATCCCGGGAAGGCTAATGTAGTAGCTGATGCATTAAGCCGCAAGAGCCATGTCAATACGTTAATAACAGGAGAAATACCCAAGGAGTTAGCAGAAAATCTTCGTGAACTATGTGTGGAAATAGTTCCGAAAGGCTATGTAGCAGCATTGGAAATTCAGTCAACTTTGATGGACAGAATCAGGGAAGCTCAGAAAACGGACAAAGAGATTTCCGCTATAAAGGAGAAACTGAGCAGAGGAAAAGCTAAAGGATTTCGTGAGGATGAGCACGACACCCTATGGTTTGAAGACCGTGTTTATGTACCCAACGACCCGGAGATCAGGAAGTTCATTTTGCAAGAGGCACATGATTCACCGTATTCGATTCACCCAGGAAATACGAAGATGTATTTGGATTTGAAGGATATTTTCTGGTGGACCGGAATGAAGAAGGATATTGCGGAGTATGTAGCAGTTTGTGACGTATGTCAGAGAGTAAAGGCAGAGCATCAGAAGCCAGCAGGATTGTTGCAACCATTGCCGATACCCGAATGGAAGTGGGATAAGTTAGGCATGGATTTTATCACGGGATTATCAAGGACTCGTTCAGGCTATGACTCGATTTGGGTTGTAGTTGATCAATTGACGAAAGTAGCTCATTTCATCCCAGTAAAGACCACTTACACCAGTGCTAAGTTGGCAAAGATATACATGACCAGGATCGTATGTCTGCATGGAGTTCCAAGGAGTATCATATCAGATAGAGGAACCCAGTTTACCTCAAAGTTCTGGAAGCAGTTGCATGAGACTTTGGGTACTAGGTTGGAATTTAGTACAGCTTTTCATCCGCAGACAGATGGACAGACCGAGAGAGTCAATCAGATTTTGGAGGATATGCTGAGAGCTTGTGCGCTAGATTATAGATCTAGTTGGGACGATAATTTGCCATATGCAGAGTTCTCTTACAATAATATCTATCAGACCAGTTTGAAGATTGCCCCTTTCGAAGCTTTGTACGGAAGGAGGTGCAGGACACCGTTGTCATGGGACGAAGTTGGAGACCGCCAGTTGTTTGGACCAGATTTTATTAAAGAGTCTGAACAGAAGGTGAAGTTGATTCGCGATAGGCTCAAGGTAGCCTAGTCCAGGCAGAAGAGCTACGCAGATTCTAAACGCAAGGAGACAGTTTACGAAGTCAGAGACAGAGTTTATCTTCGAGTATCCCCACTTCGAGGGATTAAGCGCTTTGGAGTTAAGGGGAAGTTAGCGCCACGATTTGTAGGGCCATATCGAGTTTTGGAGCGTATGGGAGAAGTGGCTTACAAGTTGGAATTGCCAGAAGGATTAACAGGAGTGCATGATGTGTTCCACGTTTCTCAGTTGAAGAAGTATCACGCGGAGATGGCTGACATACCTTTAAGAGACACAGTGCCATTGGAAGCAATTCAGTTGGATAACAATTTGACCTATGAGGAGAAACCAGTCAAGATTCTTGAGTTTGCCAGCCGAGTTACTCGTAGCAAGGTTATCAAGTTTTGCAAAGTTCAGTGGAGCCACCACACGGAGGATGAAGCCACCTGGGAGCGAGAGGAAGATTTCCTCAAAGACCACCCTCACCTATTTTCTAGCAACCCGAATCTCGAGGGCGAGATTCATCTTAAGGGGGTAGGTTTGTAACATCCCAAATTTTCAATTTAAAATGTTATACATTAGGTCATCATGCATATCATATTTTATTTTGCTTTTGGTTTTGATCCTAGAAAATCCTAAGCAACTCAAGGACCCACGGAGAGAGTTGGGGATTTCGTTATTTACATATTTGAGTTTTCTCAAATTATGTAAACAGGATCATTTGATTTTATTTATTTTATCATCAATTATTTCTATTACAAAAATATGAGAGCGGGAATAAAATGACTTTCCCAAAATATAGAAATATTGAGGATTTAATAAGAAAATCAAATAAGATTTATTTCGGAGTTTTTCGGTATTTTTATTTGAATTTAGGAAAAATGCGCGTTTTTCAAAGTTATAGTTTGGGCCCAGATAAATGTTCACTTTATCGGGCTTGATTTTAGAAACCCGGCAAAATTTATTTCATGATTTTTGGAGTCCGTTTAGTATTTATTTTTATTTTTCTTCCGAGCGGATTTATAAAAAAAAATCTGTTCGTCGTTTTTCTTTTTCGTCGGATTTTCGCGGTTATTTTCTGATCGCGATTTCTGATCCGATTTTCGTTTTAGTATAACTTTTCGCTCGTTTATCGGAATCAGGCGATTCAAGCGCCTGGAGTTTCGTCTCGAAACCCTCTTTCCGAATAATCAATTTAAACAAGTTTTTGCTACTGTAAAATTTGCCTTAGTTCCAGATTACTAGAACGAAGTTGTTTCTTTCGCCTTTTGTTTTCTTTTGCTTCGTTCGATTTGATTCTTTTTGCCAACCAGGGTTCTTAAGTTGAACTTTCTGGTTAGATCTTCTATTTGCGTTTTACCTGTGCATTAGATGAGTACTTATTGTATGCTTGTTTGTTTGTCTGCGATAGAATACCCGGAGTGCGCCGCCTGTTACGTTGAATCTCTAGGTTTCGCGGATCATCAGCAAGGCAAGTAACACTTTGATCATACCTTTTCTACAACCCAGTTTTATTGCATTAGATCAATCCTCACACATTGCATGAATAGGATCTAATTAAATTGTGGGATGGGAAGTAGATGAGGTAGTACCTATTACCTGTTTATTATCAAACCTTTGGGAGTTACTTCTACATTTGCTTAATATGCCATGCTATGCTAGTAGACGTGGATTGGGTGAGTGAAATCCATGACAGATGTGAGATTGTTAATTAATGGTTTATCTAAGGTGGCAACCTAACACACATCTGGGTGGATTGAGGCACCTGGTTTCCAGGACTTGCCTGTTTTCTTTTGGACCGCCACCCAGGCTCAAAGGGATCATGAGATTATTCATACTAGAAACTTCCGTGTGCAGCCACACGCCATTATGGGCTCTGGCATAGTTGACTAAGTTGTGCGAACTCTTACAGTGGTAGACTAGCAGATGTAGGGGTTGTAGGTGGTATGGTCTACCCGATCGTAAGGTGCTAGCGCTTCTGAAAGACTATGTCCCGGTCATCCGTTTTTCAAACACCCTGTAGTGCGAGAAACCAAACGGAGGCGATCGAGTCTTGTGGGGAAAAGTGCGCAAACCTCTGCAGAGTGTAACAAACTAATCATGGTTAGTCGTGTCCCCGATTATGGACATCTTGAGTATCTAGTACCTGGATTATCATGTGAATCTCAACATGTTACTCTAAATTAATTTTGATGGGTTTTAATGATGATACTTTAATTGGGATTGAGAATGCTGTCAACCATTCTCAATGTTTAACAACCACCATGATAGTAATTAAATTTATTCCTTTAAAGTAGGGAAAAATTGGCTTTACACAAAAACTGTAACCATAGAGCTTTCCACCAGCCAAATATGCATATAGTATAGCTGTTGGATTCCATTATTCTCTATGTGTTATCTTGCCAGCATATTCCATGTGCTGACCCGTTTTCGGGCTGCAACGTTAATGTTGCAGACTTTTCAGACGACGATTAAGGAGCTTTAGGTCATGGTTCTATACTCAGTGATGCCGTTGGAGTTGATGGACTCACTTATCTTCCAAGCCTTCCGCTGTTATCGTCACTAGATGGCCTTAAGCCATATTTATTGTAATAAGTTCTCTTTTGAGATACTCGATGTAATAAGTGTGTGATTGCTACTCTGCTATAAATCCTTCTAGTACTGTGTGGTGTCAGCATTACTGATCCAGGGATGACACCGGAGCACAGAGATCAGACTGTTTGAGGTCTGGTCGCTACAGAGGTGCCGGAGTAACGGTGCTTGGATCGGTTGAACCGGGAAGACATACGACTACTTCCTCTACGTTGTGTCAGCACTTCCGCTTCGGTCTACGAGGGTACGTAGACAACACTCTCCCCACTCGTTGCTATGCGTCACCATGATCTTGCGTGTGCGTAGGATTTTTTTGAAATTACTACGTTCCCCAACAGTGGCATCCGAGCCTAGGTTTTATATGTTGATGTTATATGCACGAGTAGAACACAAGTGAGTTGTGGGCGATATAAGTCATACTGCTTACCAGCATGTCATACTTGAAGGAAATATGCCCTAGAGGCAATAATAAAGTTATTATTTATTTCCTTATAATCATGATAAATGTTTATTATTCATGCTAGAATTGTATTAACCGGAAACATAATACATGTGTGAATACATAGACAAACAAAGTGTCACTAGTATGCCTCTACTTGACTAGCTCGTTAATCAAAGATGGTTATGTTTCCTAACCATGAACAATGAGTTGTTATTTTATTAACGGGATCACATCATTAAGAGAATGATCTAATTGACATGACCCATTCCATTAGCTTAGCACCCGATTGTTTAGTATGTTGCTATTGCTTTCTTCATGACTTATACATGTTCCTATAACTATGAGATTATGCAACTCCCATTTACCGGAGGAACACTTTGGGTACTACCAAACGTCACAACGTAACTGGGTGATTATAAAGGAGTACTACAGGTGTCTCCAAAGGTACATGTTGGGTTGGCGTATTTCGAGATTAGGTTTTGTCACTCCGATTGTCGGAGAGGTATCTCTGGGCCCTCTCGGTAATGCACATCACTTAAGCCTTGCAAGCATTGCAACTAAATGAGTTAGTTGTGGGATGATGTATTAAAGAACGAGTAAAGAGACTTGCCAGCAACGAGATTGAACTAGGTATTGGAATACCGATGATCGAATCTCGGGCAAGTAACATGCCGATGACAAAGGGAACGACGTATGTTGTTATGCGGTCTGACCGATAAAGATCTTCGTAGAATATGTAGGAGCCAATATGGGCATCCAGGTCCCGCTATTGGTTATTGACTGGAGACGTGTCTCGGTCATGTCTACATTGTTCTCGAACCCGTAGGGTCCGCACGCTTAAGGTTACGATGACAGTTATATTATGAGTTTATGCATTTTTATGTACCGAAGGTTGTTCGGAGTCCCGGATGTGATCACGGACATGACGAGGAGTCTCGAAATGGTCGAGACATAAAGATTGATATATTGGAAGCCTATGTTTGGATATCGGAAGTGTTCCGGGTGAAATCGGGATTTTACCGGAGTACCGGGAGGTTACCGGAACCCCCCGGGAGCTATATGGGCCATGATGGGCCTTAGTGGAAAAGAGAAGGGGCAGCCCCTCATGGGCCGCGCGCCCCTCCCCTCCCTTGGTCCGAATAGGACAAGGAGAGGGGGCCGGCCCCTCTCTCTCTTTTCCCCCCTCCGCGAATCCTATTCCAACTAGGATTGGGGGGGGGGGGGTGGAATCCTACTCCGAGAGGGAGTAGGACTCTCCTGGCGCGCCCTCCTTGGCCAGCTAGCCTCCCCCCTTTAGTGTTGGAAATATGCCCTAGAGGCAATAATAAATTAGTTATTATTATATTTCCTTGTTCATGATAATTGTTTATTATCCATGCTAGAATTGTATTGATAGGAAACTCAGATACATGTGTGGATACATAGACAACACCATGTCCCTAGTAAGCCTCTAGCTGACTAGCTCGTTGATCAATAGATGGTTACGGTTTCCTGACCATGGACATTGGATGTCATTGATAACGGGATCACATCATTAGGAGAATGATGTGATGGACAAAGACTCAATCCTAAGCCTAGCACAAGATCATGTAGTTCGTATGCTAAAGCTTTTCTAATGTCAAGTATCATTTCCTTAGACCATGAGATTGTGCAACTCCCGGATACCGTAGGAGTGCTTTGGGTGTGCCAAACGTCACAATGTAACTGGGTAGCTATAAAGGTACACTACAGGTATCTCCGAAAGTGTCTGTTGGGTTGGGACGAATCGAGACTGGGATTTGTCACTCCGTGTAAACGGAGAGGTATCTCTGGGCCCACTCGGTAGGACATCATCATAATGTGCACAATGTGATCAAGGAGTTGATCACGGGATGATGTGTTACGAAACGAGTAAAGAGACTTGCCGGTAACGAGATTGAACAAGGTATCGGGTTACCGACGATCGAATCTCGGGCAAGTATCGTACCGCCAGACAAAGGGAATTGTATACGGGATTGATTAAGTCCTTGACATCGTGGTTCATCCGATGAGATCATCGTGGAACATGTGGGAGCCAACATGGGTATCCAGATCCCGCTGTTGGTTATTGACCGGAGAGTCATCTCGGTCATGTCTGCATGTCTCCCGAACCCGTAGGGTCTACACACTTAAGGTTCGGTGATGCTAGGGTTATAGAGATATAAGTATGCGGTAACCCGAATGTTGTTCGGAGTCCCGGATGAGATCCCGGACGTCACGAGGAGTTCCGGAATGGTCCGGAGGTAAAGAATTATATATAGGAAGTGCTATTTCGGCCATCGGGACAAGTTTCGGGGTCACCGGTATTGTACCGGGACCACCGGAAGGGTCCTGGGGGTCCACCGGGTGGGGCCACCTATCCTGGTGGGCCCCATGAGCTGAAGTGGGAAGGGATCCAGCCCAAAGTGGGCTGGGGCGCCACTTCCCCCTAGGGCCCATGCGCCTAAGGGTGGGGAAACCCTAAGGAAGAGTCCTAAGAGGGGAAGGCACCTCCTAGGTGCCTTGGGGAGGAGGGATTCCTCCCTTGGCCGCCGCCCCCTAGGAGATTGGATCTCCTAGGGCCGGTGCCCCCCCTAGGCCCCCCTATATATAGTGGGGGAGATGGAGGACTTCTCACCTAAGCCCTGGCGCCTCCCTCTCCCTCCCATGACACATCTCCCTCCTCCCGCAGCGCTTGGCGAAGCCCTGTTGGAATCCCGCTACTTCCACCACCACGCCGTCGTGCTGCTGGATGTCCATCAACCTCTCCTCCCCCCTTGCTGGCTCAAGAAGGAGGAGACGTCGCTGCTCCGTACGTGTGTTGAACGTGGAGGTGCCGTCCGTTCGGCGCTAGGATCATCGGTGATTTGGATCACGACGAGTACGACTCCATCAACCCCGTTCTCTTGAACACTTCCGCGCGCGATCTACAAGGGTGTGTAGATCCACTCCTCCCTCGTTGCTAGATGACTCCATAGATAGATCTTGGTGACACGTAGGAAAATTTTGAATTTATGCTACGTTCCCCAACAGTGGCATCATGAGCTAGGTCTATGCGTAGTTTCTATGCACGAGTAGAACACAAAGTAGTTGTGGGCGTTGATATTGTTCAATATGCTTACCGTTACTAGTCCAATCTTGATTCGGTGGCATTGTGGGATGAAGCGGCCCGGACCGACCTTACACGTACTCTTACGTGAGACTGGTTCCACCGACTGACATGCACTAGTTGCATAAGGTGGCTAGCGGGTGTCTGTCTCTCCCACTTTAGTCAGATCGGATTCGATGAAAAGGGTCCTTATGAAGGGTAAATAGCAATTGGCATATCACGTTGTGGTTTTTGCGTAGGTAAGAAATGTTCTAGCTAGAAACCCATAGCAGCCACGTAAAACATGCAAACAACAATTAGAGGACGTCTAACTTGTTTTTGCAGGGTATGCTATGTGATGTGATATGGCCAAAAGGATGTGATGAATGATATATGTGATGTATGAGATTGATCATGTTCTTGTAATAGGAATCACGACTTGCATGTCGATGAGTATGACAACCGGCAGGAGCCATAGGAGTTGTCTTAATTTATTTATGACCTGCGTGTCAACATAAACGTCATGTAATTACTTTACTTTATTGCTAACCATTAGTTGTAGTAGTAGAAGTAATAGTTGACGAGACAACTTCATGAAGACACGATGATAGAGATCATGATGATGGAGATCATGGTGTCATGCCGGTGACGATGATGATCATGGAGCCCCGAAGATGGAGATCAAAAGGAGCAAAGTGATGATGGCCATATCATATCACTATTTGATTGCATGTGATGTTTATCATGTTTATACATCTTATTTGCTTAGAACGACGGTAGTAAATAAGATGATCCCTCATTAAAATTTCAAGAAAGTGTTCCCCCTAACTGTGCACCGTTGCAAAAGTTCGTCGTTTCGAAGCACCATGTGATGATCGGGTGTGATAGATTCTTACGTTCGAATACAACGGGTGTTGACGAGCCTAGCATGTACAGACATGGCCTCGGAACACATGCAAAACACTTAGGTTGACTTGACAAGCCTAGCATGTACAGACATGGCCTCGGAACACAAGAGACCGAAAGGTCGAGCATGAGTCGTATGGTAGATACGATCAACATGAAGATGTTCACCGATGTTGACTAGTCCGTCTCACGTGATGATCGGACACGGCCTAGTTGACTCGGATCATGTAATCACTTAGATGACTAGAGGGATGTCTATCTGAGTGGGAGTTCATAAGATGAACTTAATTATCCTGAACATAGTCAAAAGGATTTTGCAAATTATGTCATAGCTCACGCTTTAGTTCTACTGTTTAGTTATGTTCCTAGAGAAATTTAGTTGAAAGTTGATAGTAGCAATTATGCAGACTAGGTCCGTAAACTGAGGATTGTCCTCATTGCTTCATAGAAGGCTTATGTCCTTAATGCACCGCTCAGTGTGCTGAACCTCGAACGTTGTCTATGGATGTTGCGAACATCTGACATACACATTTTGATAACTACGTGATAGTTCAGTTAAACGGCTTAGAGTTGAGGCACCAAAGACGTTTTTTGAAACGTTGCGAAACATATGAGATGTTTCGAGGGCTGAAATTGGGATTTCAGGCTCGTGCCCACGTCAAGAGGTATAAGACCTCCGACGATTTTCTTAGCCTGCAAACTAAGGAGAAAAGCTCAATTGTTGAGCTTGTGCTCAGATTGTCTGAGTACAACAATCGCTTGAATCGAGTGGGAGTTGATCTTCCAGATGAAATAGTGATGGTTCTCCGAAGTCATTACCACCAAGCTACTTGAGCTTCGTGATGAACTATAATATATCAGGGACATATATGATGATCCTTGAGATATTCGCGATGTTTGACACCACAAAAGTAGAAATCAAGGAGCATCAATTGTTGATGGTTGGTGAAACCACTAGTTTCAAGAAGGGCAAGGGCACGAAGGGATACTTCATGAAACGGCAATTCAGCTGCTGCTCTAGTGAAGAAACCCAAGGTTGAACCCAAACTCGAGACTAAGTGCTTCTGTAATAAGGGGAACAGCCACTGGAGCAGAATTACCCTAGATACTTGGTAGATGAGAAGGCTGGCAAGGTCGATAGAAGTATATTGGATATACATTGTGTTGATGTGTACTTTACTAGTACTCCTAGTAGCACCAGGGTATTAGATACCGGTTCGGTTGCTAAGTGTTAGTAACTCGAAATAAAAGCTACGGAATAAACGGAGACTAGCTAAAGGTGAGCTGACGATATGTGTTGGAAGTGTTTCCAATGTTGATATGATCAAGCATCGCACACTCCCTCTACCATCGAGATTGGTGTTTGCTTTGAGCATAGACATGATTGGATTATGTCTATCGCAATACGGTTATTCATTTAAGGAGAATAACGGTTACTCTGTTTATTTGAATAATACCTTCAATGGTCTTGCACCTAAAATGAATGGTTCATTGAATCTCGATCATAGTGATACACATGTTCATGCCAAAAGATATAAGATAGTAATGATAGTACCACCTACTTGTGGCACTGCCACTTAAGTCATATCGGTATAAAACACATGAAGAAGCTCCATGTTGATGGATCTTTGGACTCACTCATTTTTGAAAGGATTGAGACATGCGAACCAAAGATATGCATGAAGAAACTCTATACAGATGGATCGTTTGGACTCACTTGATTTTGAATCACCTGAGACATGCAAATCATACCACATGGGCAAGATGACTGAAAGCCTCGTTTTTAGTAAAATGGAACTAGAAAGCAACTTGTTGGAAGTAATACATTTTGATGTGTGCAATCCAATGAGTGCTGAGGCATGTAGTGGATATCGTTATGTTCTTACTTCACAGATGATTTGAGTAGATGTTGAGTATATTTACTTGATGAATCACGAGTCTGGATTATTGAAAGGTTCAAGTAATTTCAGGGTGAAGTTGAAAGATCGTCGTGACAAGAGGATAAAATATCTATGATATGATCATAGAGATGAATATCGGAATTACGAGTTTGGCACAGAATTAAGACATTGTGGAAATTGTTTCACAACTAATACAGCCTGGAACACCATAGTGTGATGGTGTGTCCGAACATCATAACTGCACCCTATCGGATATGATGCATACCATGATGTCTCTTATCGAATTACCACGATAGTTTATGGGTTAGGCATTAAAGACAACCACATTCACTTTAAATAGGGCACCACGTAATTCCGATGAGATGACACCGTATGAACTATGGTTTAGAGAAACCTAAGCTGTCATTTCTTAAAAGTTTGGGCTGCGACGCTTATGTGAAAAAGTTTCAGGCTGATAAGCTCGAACCCAAAGCGGATAAATGCATCTTCATAGGACACCCAAAACAGTTGGGTATACATCCTGTCTCAGATCCGAAAGCAATAAGGGATTGTTTCTAGAATCGGGTCCTTTCTCGAGGAAAAGTTTATCTCGAAAGAATTGAGTGGGAGGATGGTGGAGACTTGATGAGGTTATTAAACCGTCTCTTCAACTAGTGTGTGACAGGGCACAGGGAGTTGTTCCTGTGGCACCTACACCAATTGAAGTGGAAGCTTATGATAGTGATCATGAAACTTCAGATCAAGTCACTACCAAACCTCGTGGGATGACAAGGATGCGTACTACTTCAGAGTGGTACGTAATCCTGTCTTGGAAGTCATGTTGCTAGACAACAATGAACCTACGAGCTATGGAGAAGCGATGGTGGGCCCGGATTCCGATAAATGGCTCGAGGCCATAAAATCCGAGAGAGGATCCATGTATGGAAACAAAGTATAGACTTTGACAGAACAGCTCGATGATCGTGAGGCTGTTGAGTACAGATGGATTTTAAAAGGAAGACGGACAATGATGGTAAATGTCACCATTAAGAAAGCTCGACTTGTCGTTAAGATGTTTTCCGACAAGTTCAAGGAGTTGACTACGATGAGACTTTCTCACTCGTAGCGATGCTAAGAGTCTGTTGGAATTATATTAGCGATTACTGCATTATTTATGAAATCTTGCAGATAGGATGTCAAAACATTGTTTCCTCGACGTTTTTTTAGGAAAGGTTGTATGTGATACAAACCGGAAGGTTTTGTCAATCCTGAAAGATGTTAATAAGTATGCAAAGCTCCAGCAATCCTTCTAGGGACTGGAGTAAGCATCTCGGAGTTGGAATGTATGCTTTGATAAGATGATCAAAGTTTTGGGTTTATACAAAGTTTATGAGAAACTTGTATTTCCAAAGAAGTGAGTGGGAGCACTATAGAATTTTTGATGAATATATGTTGTTGACATATTGTTGATCAGAAATGACGTAGAATTTCTGGAAAGCATATTGGGTTATTTGGAAAGTGTTTTTCAATGGAAAGCCAGGATTAAGCTACTTGAACATTGAGCATCAAGATCTATAAGGATAGATCAAACCGCTTAATGGTACTTTCAAATGAGCACATACCTTGACATGATCTTGAAGGTGTTCAAGATGGATCAGTCAAAGAAGGAGTTCTTGCCTGAGTTGTAAGGTATGAAATTAAGACTTAAAGCTCGACCACGGCAGAAGAAAGAGGAAGGACGAAGGTCGTCCCCTATGCTTTTATCATAGGCTCTCTACAGTATGCTATGCTGTGTACCGCACCTGAAGTGTGCCTTGCCATGAGTCAGTCAAGGGGTACAAGAGTGATCCAAGAATGGATCACAGGACAGCGGTCAAAGTTATCCTTAGTAACTAGTGGACTAAGGAATTTTCTCGATTATGGAGGTGGTAAAAGAGTTCGTCGTAAAGGGTTACGCCGATGCAAACTTTGACACTAATCCAGATTATTCTGAGTAGTAGACTGGATTCGTATAGTAGAACAGTTATTTGGAATAGCTCCAAATAGAACGTGGTAGCTGCATCTGGGAGATGACATAGAGATTTGTAAAGCACACACGGATCTGAAAGATTCAGACCCGTTGACTATAACATCTCTCACAAGCATAACATGATCAAACCCAGAACTCATCGAGTGTTGATCACATGGTAATGTGAACTAGATTATTGACTCTAGTAAACTCTTTGGGTGTTAGTCACATGGGGATGTGACCTTGAGTGTTAATCACATAGCGATGTGAACTAGATTATTGACTCTAGTGCAAGTGGGAGACTGTTGGAAATATGCCCTAGAGGCAATAATAAATTAGTTATTATTATATTTCCTTGTTCATGATAATCGTTTATTATCCATGCTAGAATTGTATTGATAGGAAACTCAGATACATGTGTGGATACATAGACAACACCATGTCCCTAGTAAGCCTCTAGTTGACTAGCTCGTTGATCAATAGATGGTTACAGTTTCCTGACCATGGACATTGGATGTCATTGATAACGGGATCACATCATTAGGAGAATGATGTGATGGACAAAGACCCAATCCTAAGCCTAGCACAAGATCATGTAGTTCGTATGCTAAAGCTTTTCTAATGTCAAGTATCATTTCCTTAGACCATGAGATTGTGCAACTCCCGGATACCATAGGAGTGCTTTGGGTGTGCCAAACGTCACAACGTAACTGGGTGGCTATAAAGGTACACTACAGGTATCTCCGAAAGTGTCTGTTGGGTTGGCACGAATCGAGACTGGGATTTGTCACTCCGTGTAAACGGAGAGGTATCTCTGGGCCCACTCGGTAGGACATCATCATAATGTGCACAATGTGATCAAGGAGTTGATCACGGGATGATGTGTTACGAAACGAGTAAAGAGACTTGCCGGTAATGAGATTGAACAAGGTATCGGGATACCGACGATCGAATCTCGGGCAAGTATCGTACCGCTAGACAAAGGGAATTGTATACGGAATTGATTAAGTCCTTGACATCGTGGTTCATCCGATGAGATCATCGTGGAACATGTGGGAGCCAACATGGGTATCCAGATCCCGCTGTTGATTATTGACCGGAGAGTCATCTCGGTCATGTCTGCATGTCTCCCAAACCCGTAGGGTCTACACACTTAAGGTTTGATGACGCTAGGGTTATAGAGATATAAGTATGCGGTAACCCGAATGTTGTTCGGAGTCCCGGATGAGATCCCGGATGTCACGAGGAGTTCCGGAATGGTCCGGAGGTAAAGAATTATATATAGGAAGTGCTATTTCGGCCATCGGGACAAGTTTCGTGGTCACCGGTATTGTACCGGGACCACCGAAAGGGTCCCGGGGGTCCATCGGGTGGGGCCACCTATCCCGGAGGGCCCCATGGGCTGAAGTGGGAAGGGATCCAGCCTAAAGTGGGCTGGGGCGCCACTTCCCCCTAGGGCCCATGCGCCTAAGGGTGGGGAAACCCTAAGGAAGAGTCCTAAGAGGGGAAGGCACCTCCTAGGTGCCTTGGGGAGGAGGGATTCCTCCCTTGGCCGCCGCCCCCTAGGAGATTGGATCTCCTAGGGCCGGCGCCCCCCTAAGCCCCCCTATATATAGTGGGGGAGATGGAGGACTTCTCACCTAAGCCCTGGCGCCTCCCTCTCCCTCCCATGACACATCTCCCTCCTCCCGCAGCGCTTGGCGAAGCCCTGTTGGAATCCCGCTACTTCCACCACCATGCCGTCGTGCTGCTGGATCTCCATCAACCTCTCCTCCCCCCTTGCTGGATCAAGAAGGAGGAGACGTTGCTGCTCCATACGTGTGTTGAACGCGGAGGTGCCGTCCGTTCGGCGCTAGGATCATCGGTGATTTGGATCACGACGAGTACGACTCCATCAACCCCGTTCTCTTGAACGCTTCCACGCGTGATCTACAAGGGTATGTAGATCCACTCCTCCCTCGTTGCTAGATGACTCCATAGATAGATCTTGGTGACACGTAGGAAAATTTTGAATTTATGCTACGTTCCCCAACATTTAGTCCTTTATATACGGAGGCAGGGGCACCCCAGAGACACAAAAGTTGATCCACGTGATCTTTTCCTTAGCCGTGTGCGGCGCCCCCAGCCACCATAGTCCTCGATAATATTGTAGCGGAGTTTAGGCGAAGCCCTGCTGCTGTAGTACATCAAGATCGTCACCACGCCATCGTGCTGACGGAACTCTTCCCCGACACTTTGCTGGATCGGAGTCCGGGGATCGTCATCGAGTTGAACGTGTGCTAGAACTCGGAGGTGCCGTAGTTTCGGTCCTTGATCGGTCGGATCGTGAAGACGTACGACTACATCAACCAAACGCTTCCGTTGTCGATCTACTAGGTATGTAGATCTCACTCCCCCCTGTCGTTGCTATGCGTCACATGATCTTGCGTGTGTGTAGGAATTTTTTTGAAATTACTACGTTCCCCAACAGTGGTATCCGAGCCTAGGTTTTATATGTTGATGTTATATGCACGAGTAGAACACAAGTGAGTTGTGGGCGATATAAGTCATACTGCTTACCAGCATGTCATACTTTGGTTCGGCAGTATTGTTGTATGAAGCGGCCTAGACCGACATTACGCGTACGCTTACGAGAGACCAGTTCTCACGACGTGCTTTGCACAGAGGTGGCTTGTGGGTGACAGTTTCTCCAACTTTAGTTGAACTGAGTGTGGCTACGCCCGGTCCTTGCGAAGGTTAAAACAGCAACAACTTGACAAACTATCGTTGTGGTTTTGATGCGTAGGTAAGATTGGTTCTTGCTTAAGCCCGTGGCAGCCACGTAAAACTTGCAACAACAAAGTAGAGGACGTCTAACTTGTTTTTGCAGGGCATGTTGTGATGTGATATGGTCAAGACATGATGTTGATTTTTATTGTATGAGATGATCATGTTTTGTAACCGAGTTATCGGCAACTGGCAGGAGCCATATGGTTGTCGCTTTATTGTATGCAATGCAATCGTGATGTAATGCTTTACTTTATCACTAAACGGTAGCGATAGTCGTGGAAGCACAAGCTTGGCGAGACGACAACGATACTACGATGGAGATCAAGGTGTCACGCCGGTGACGATGGTGATCACGACGGTGCTTCGGAGATGGAGATCACAAGCACAAGATGATGATGGCCATATCATATCACTTATATTGATTGCATGTGATGTTTATCTTTTATGCATCTTATCTTGCTTTGATTGACGGTAGCATTATAAGATGATCTCTCACTAATTATCAAGAAGTGTTCTCCCTGAGTATGCACCGTTGCGAAAGTTCTTCCTGCTGAGACACCACGTGATGATCGAGTGTGATAGGTTCTACGTTCAAATACAACGGGTGCAAAACAGTTGCACACGCGGAATACTCAGGTTATACTTGACGAGCCAAGCATATACAGATATGGCCTCGGAACACGGAGACCGAAAGGTCGAGCATGAATCATATAGTAGATATGATCAACATAATGATGTTCACCAATGAAACTACTCCATCTCACGTGATGATCGGACATGGTTTAGTTGATTTGGATCACGTAATCACTTAGAGGATTAGAGGGATGTCTATCTAAGTGGGAGTTCTTTAAGTAAATTAACTGAACTTAAATTTATCATGAAACTTAGTACCTGATAAGTATCTTGCTCGTTTATGCTTGTTTGTAGATAGATGGCTCGTGCTGTTGTTCCGTTGAATTTTAATGCGTTCCTTGAGAAAGCAAAGTTGAAAGATGATGGTAGCAATTACACAGACTGGGTCCGTAACTTGAGGATTATCCTCATTGCTGCACAGAAGAATTACGTCCTGGAAGCACCGCTGGGTGCCAGGCCTGTTGCAGGAGCAACGCGGGATGTTATGAACGTCTGGCAGAGCAAAGCTGATGACTACTCGATAGTTCAGTGTGCCATGCTTTACGGCTTAGAATCGGGACTTCAACGACGTTTTGAACGTCATGGAGCATATGAGATGTTCCAGGAGTTGAAGTTAATATTTCAAGCAAATGCCCGGATTGAGAGATATGAAGTCTCCAATAAGTTTTATAGCTGCAAGATGGAGGAGAACAGTTCTGTTAGTGAGCATATACTCAAAATGTCTGGGTATAATAATCACTTGATTCAATTGGGAGTTAATCTTCCAGATGATTGCGTCATTGACAGAATTCTCCAATCACTGCCACCAAGCTACAAGAGCTTCGTGATGAACTATAATATGCAAGGGATGAATAAGACTATTCCCGAGCTCTTCGCGATGCTGAAAGCTGCGGAGGTAGAAATCAAGAAGGAGCATCAAGTGTTGATGGTCAACAAGACCACTAGTTTCAAGAAAAAGGGCAAAGGAAAGAAGAAGGGGAACTTCAAAAAGAACGGCAAGCAAGTTGCTACTCAAGAGAAGAAACCCAAACCTAGACCTAAGCCTGAAACTGAGTGCTTCTATTGCAAGCAGACTGGTCACTGGAAGCGGAACTGCCCCAAGTATTTGGCGGATAAGAAGGATGGCAAGGTGAACAAAGGTATATGTGATATACATGTTATTGATGTGTACCTTACTAATGCTCGCAGTAGCACCTGGGTATTTGATACTGGTTCTGTTGCTAATATTTGCAACTCGAAACAGGGACTACGGATCAAGCGAAGATTGGTTAAGGACAAGGTGACGATGCACGTGGGAAACGGTTCCAAAGTCGATGTGATCGCAGTCGGCACGCTACCTCTACATCTACCTTCGGGATTAATATTAGACCTAAATAATTGTTATTTGGTGCCAGCGTTAAGCATGAACATTATATCTGGATCTTGTTTGATGCGAGACGGTTATTCATTTAAATCAGAGAATAATGGTTGTTCTATTTATATGAGTAATATCTTTTATGGTCATGCACCCATGAAGAGTGGTCTATTCTTGTTGAATCTCGATAGTAGTAACTGTAAGTGCATCTAGTGCCACCCCTAGTTGGTTTTGGAGTATTGACGACAAACCTAGTTGAGGGACTAACGTGTTTGTGAGAATTGCAGGAAAACACAGGTAGAAGTCCCTCATTGATTCGGTTTTATTACCAGAGATGACCCCTAAAAATGTACGAAGACATTGAAGACAATGGTGGTTTATGAAGATATTCATATTGAAGACAATGAAATGAGAAGACTCCCTATGAAGCTTATGGAACTCGAAGACTTAGATCCTTCGTAGTTTTATTTCATTTATGTTGTGTCATAGGAATCACCGTACTGTTAAGTGGGGTCCAAAAGAACCAGTCAGAATGACTGTAGTGATGCCTAATTCAAATCCTATGTCTTCGAGCGAAGACTTTGAGAGAAAATCTTGTCCAGAGTCAGACAAGTTAGCTTTACTTGTAGCCCAAGTAAAGTTGCCGTGTGAGTTCAAAATTCGACCGTTGGTACACGTGTCAGTTCCTTAGTGACCCAGGGTCATTTCGGACAGATCAGGTCGGGTTGCCAAGTGGCTATAAATAGTCCACCCCCACAACCATAAACGGTTGGCTGCTCAGATTTCAGTGCACGGCTTTTGTCGTTTGAGAGCAACCCACCTCGAAGCCTTTGAGAGAAAAATTCCTAGTGAGGAGAAAAGCCCTAACCACCCAGAGCCAGAGTAAATTGGGCATCACTTAAGTCTTCGTGTCTGTGTGATTTGAAGACTTATTACACTTGAGGACTGTGCATCCTCCAGACGGTTAGGCGTCGCGTTCTGAGCATCCAAGAGAAATTGTGGATTGCCAGTGAACGAAGTCTGTGAAGGTTTGGGAGTCTACCTTGAAGACTTACCTGAGTGATTGGGCGAGGTCTGTGTGACCTTAGCTCAAGGAAAAAACGGTGAGGACTGGGTGTCTTGGACTAAGTGTCCTTGACTGGGTGTCCGGGACTGTGTGTCCTTTGGTTTAAATACCTAGCCGCTCCAACCAGACGTACGGTTGTCACAGCAACTGGAACTGGTCCAACAAATCATTGTCTTCAACGTGTCACTGGTTTCATCTTCACTTCCTTTCACTTACAGTTATTCATTGTGAAGCCATTGCATGCTTGCTTTATCTTTTGTCTTCACAACATGAATGTATGATCTGTTCGGCTTCATAACTTCTTCCTACCTGATCCTTATTACACTGAAGCTGTTTGTCATTGCGCTTTCACTCTATTGAATACATGACCATGGCTGGCCTAGTGTAATCTAACTTCCGCTGCATAGTAATAGGCATAATCTTCACTATTTGTCTTCATAACTCTCACGTTTTGAAGACTTTCATAAAAATCGCCTATTCACCCCCCCTCTAGTCGATATAACGCACTTTCAATTGGTATCAGAGCAAGGTGCTCCCTTGTTCTGTGTGATTCGGTTTAACCACCTGGAGTTTTAGCTATGTCGACTGCAAGGATAATCAAAGTCTCCGCTGCTTGCCCCGTCTTCGAGGGAACTGAATATCCCTACTGGAAGAATAAGATGCGCATGCATCTTGAAGCCATTGATGTCGACCTATGGTATGTCGTCGAAAACGGTGTTCCCAAGGCTGGAGAAGGTGTCACTGCTGCTGATGTCAAGAAGTTCGTTCAACTGGACTCTACTGCCAAGAATATCATCTGTGGTCATCTGACCAAAGGACAGTATGGCCGTGTGAGTGCCTTGAAGACATCCAAACTGGTCTGGGACTGGCTCTCCAAAGTTAATGAAGGCATATCAACCCAGAGAGATCAAAGAATCAGTGTTCTTCGCAACCTCTTCAACCGCTTCAAGCGAAATGACAATGAGAATGTCCAGCACACATTTGACCGGCTCACTGACATCACAAATGAGCTTCAAGCCCTTGGCGCCACTGAGATCACCAAACATGAAATCGTCAAGACGCTGCTGAGATCACTTGATAGTTCGTTTGACATTCTGGCCCTGATGATTCAAGAACGTCCTGATTTCAAGACACTCGATCCGTCTGACATACTTGAGAGGCTCAACACACATGAGTTTCAGCTTTTTGAGAAAAGAGATATCTACGGTCCAAACTATGGGCGAACTCGTGCCTTGAAGGCAAAAGATGTCTCCTCATCTGAAGAAGAATCTGACTGCAGTTCTGATGATCCTGAAGACATTGGAAGAGAACTTGCAATGCTAGTGAAGAAGTTTCAAAAATTCACCAAGAAGAAAGGCTTCAGAAAATCTTCACGATCAAGCTCAAGGAATGATGAAGCTTCTGCTCATGACTACAAGAAGAAAACATGTCACAAGTGCAAGAAAACTGGGCACTTCATCTCTGAGTGTCCACAGTGGGACAATGAGAACAGAAGGAAGAAGAAGAGCAAGGAATATGATTTTGACGACAAGAAGAAGAAGAAACACTCAAAGTCTTCTTCCAAGTCTTCATCAAAGTCTTCATCACACAAGAAGAGCTCATCTGGCAAGGCACGTGCGTTTGTTGGAAAGGAGATGGATTCAGAAGAGGAGTCCGCATCTGAGGAGGCAGAGGTGGAGTCTGAGGAGGAGTCTGATTCTGGCATTGCGAGTCTGGCTACAGCATATGTTGCCAAGTCCATCTTCAACACTGAAGACAATAACTGCATCACCGACACCGACGCAAATGACAAGAACGACTCCACTCCTACCTACTGCTTCATGGCACGCGGTGCCAAGGTAAACACACGCACCACTCGCTATGAAACATCCAGTGACGATGACTCTGAATGTGATTCAAAACCTAGCTAAAAAACACTTGCTAAAATTGCAACTGAACAACAGAAAGCTATGGAACATATTCAAAAACTGTTAGACAGAAGCGATGATCTGTTGGGTGCTGAAATGACTCGATCTGAATCCTTAATTGAAGACATAAAAAACCTTCATGTTAAGTATCAGGAACTTGAAGATCGTCATGATACTCTCTCAACAACTCATGAAAAGCTTTCCTATGACTATCTTCAAAGGAAGCAAGAACTTGAGAAATTAAGGGTGTCTCATGAAGATCTTCAAAAGGAAAACGAGTCACTTCGCGCCGAACAGATCAGTCCCGCTCAGGAAGGATTTGAACCACCATGTCTTAAATGCATTGAGCGTAATAATGCTAATTCTGTTGCTGAATGTTCCACTGCTACTACTGTTCCAATATCTTCAACTGTTGATGTGGCAACTAACCCCTCTGCTGAGGATACCACTGCTATTGCTGATGAGAATGCTAGGTTGAAGACATTGCTTGAAACAGGGATGTACAAAAGTCTGAAAGGGCCTCAAACATTATGTGATGTCCTTAAGAAGCAGATTCTGAACCGAAACCCTAGGAAAGAGGGTGTTGGGTTCGTGAGGAAAATCAATGCAGATGTCTCTTACTGGAAATCTGAGCAGTACCCCAAAACTACATGGGTTGCTGCAAAGGAACTTTCAGCAGATCCATCCAATTTATCTGGCTTCACTTGTGCTAACCCAATTATCATTGATAAATCCTTTGATGCAAACTATAAACTGTTTAAGAATCAGAATGGTGAAGTGTTTGCCAGGTACATTGGTACTAACTGCAGGAATGGACCACCTATGAAGAAGATCTGGGTTCCGAAAACATGTCTGGAAAATCTTCCTGTGAATGTCTTCATGACACCTCACTTGAAGAAGACAAACCTCGGTCCAAAGGCTTCATACAGACAGAGGACTCACCTGAGTCACACTAACGCAAATGTTTTGCAGGGAAACCACACTCAGGCATATGAATATGAGAGCGGTTCATCGAACCGTCATGTTCATATGACCAAAAATTATTCTGCTTATGCCTATGAGTATTATTGTCCCCCTGCTAGACTGTTTGCTAAGGCTTCAAAGCCAAAATTCTCAGATGCTGCACTTAGACTCATAGCTTCTAAGCCACCCTTGAAGATGTGGGTGGTTAAGAAAGCTTAACTCTCTTTTGCAGGGAAAGGTCTCCAGCACAAAAACAAAATCTTCTGATGCTATTGCTGGGGACCATAAAAATCTTGTGGGGCGCAAGATAAACTGCCCAAATGGCATCATTATGTACTTCGTTCCTGAATCGCATGCTACTCTCCCCATTAGTCCTAATCTGGATTTAAGTTTTCATAACCCACTGGTTCGTCAAATGTTTATGCTTCACAACACTCTTCGTGAAGCCTATCCCCCTAACTGCACTGTAGGGTACGACACCAGAGACTTCAAAGTCTTCAGAATGGATTATTGACACTGGGTGTACAAATCACATGACTGGCAGAAGAAGCCTTCTTATGGACTCAACTTTACGTCCATCCGACAAGAGCCACATCACATTCGCTGACACTGGTAAAAGTAAGGTATTGGGTCTAGGTAGAGTTGCAATCTCAAAGGATCAACACATGGAAAAAGTCATGCTTGTTGAATCCCTTGGCTTCAACTTAATGTCTGTCTCAATGCTTTGCGATTTGAATATGATTGTAATGTTTGGCAAATATCGCTGCCTGGTGCTAATGGAATCTGACAAATCTCTAGTGTTTGAAGGGTATAGGAAAGGTGATTTGTATGTGGTAGATTTCTCAGCAGGACCACAACTTGCAGTATGTCTTCTTGCAAAAGCTTCAGAATGCTGGCTTTGGCATCGAAGGCTTGGGCATGCTGGCATGAGGAACCTCCACACCCTTGCGAAGAAAAAGCACGTCATAGGCATCGAGGGCGTCAAGTTCAAGAAAGATCACTTATGCGGTGCCTGTGAAGCAGGGAAGATGACAAGGGCAAAACATCCTTCGAAGACAATCATGACCACTACTCAACCCTTCGAACTGCTTCACATGGATCTTTTCGGTCCCACTCACTACTCAACTTTTACTACTTCTGCATGCCTCTATGGCTTCGTAATTGTTGATGATTATTCTAGATATACTTGGGTGCACATAATCCTTTACAAGACTGAAGTGCAGGATGTCTTCAGACGCTTCTCAAATCGAGCTATGAACAATTTTGGCGCCAAGATAAAGCACATCAGAAGTGACAATGGCACTGAATTCAAGAACACTGGCCTTGATACATATCTGGATACCTTGGGCATCACACATGAATACTCAGCTCCATACACGCCACAGCAGAATGGCGTCATCGAACGCAAGAACAGAACACTCATTGAGATGGCCAGAACAATGCTAGATGAATACAAGACTCCAAGAAAATTCTGGACTGAAGCCATTGATACTGCATGCCATACAATCAATCGTGTTTATCTCCACAAGCTTCTGAACAAGACATCTTATGAACTCCTAACTGGCAAGAAGCCAAATGTCAGTTACTTCAGAGTATTTGGCGCAAAATGCTGGATCAAGGACCCACACCACACCTCAAAGTTTGCACCAAAAGCACATGAAGGCTTCATGCTTGGATATGGAAAGGATTCGCACTCCTACAGAGTCTTCAATCTCTTCCACTACAAAGTGGTTGAAACAGTGGATGTGCGATTTGATGAAACCAATGGATCACAAAGAGAGCAATTGCCAAATGTGCTAGATGAAGTTCCAGCAAATGAATCAATCAAGCTTATGGGAACTGGAGAAATTGTACCTTCTGAAGCTCATCCTGAAGAAGAACTTATCATCTCAGCACCTGATCCACATGAAGACAATGCTCAGCCTGAAGATATACCTTCAAATGACCACATAGATCAGCAAGAGCAAAGTCTTCGCCCCACACACCCTCATGCTGCAAATGAAGTACAAATTGACAAAATACTTGACAGCATCAATGCACCTGGTCCACTCACTCGTTCAAGGGCAACTCAGCTAACAAACTTCTGTGGGCATTTCGCATTCGTCTCAATATCAGAACCCAAGAAAGTTGAAGAAGCCTTCATGGAATCTGAATGGATTCAAGCTATGCAAGAAGAGCTTCAACAGTTTGAGCTGAATAATGTATGGGAACTGGTTAAGCGTCCTGATCCACGGAAGCACAACATAATAGGCACCAAATGGATATACCGCAACAAGCAAGATGAGCATGGTCAAGTTGTCAGGAACAAAGCTCGTCTTGTTGCTCAAGGATATACTCAAGTGGAGGGCATTGACTTCGATGAAACATTTGCTCCTGTGGCTAGGCTTGAAGCCATACGCATACTGCTAGCCTATGCAAATCATCATAACATACTTCTCTATCAGATGGATGTGAAAAGTGCCTTTCTCAATGGCAAGATTGAAGAAGAAGTGTATGTTGCACAACCACCTGGCTTTGAAAATCCAAAACATCCTGATATGGTATACAAGCTCAACAAGGCACTGTATGGCCTCAAACGAGCCCCTAGGGCCTGGTATGATACACTCAAGTACTTTCTGAAAAGCAAAGGCTTCATACCTGGTTCCCTGGATCCTACTCTTTTCACGAAGACATATGATGGTGAATTGTTTGTGTGCCAAATATATGTGGATGACATTATCTTCGGCTGCACCAATCAGAAGTATAGTGAAGAGTTTGGATATATGATGCAAGAGCAATATCAGATGTCCATGATGGGGGAGCTGAAATTCTTCCTCGGTCTTCAAATACGGCAACAACGCAACGGCATCTTCATATCTCAAGAGAAATATCTTAAAGAGTGCCTGAAGAAGTTCGGTATGCAAGACTGCAAAGGCTTCACAACACCAATGCCAGCCAAGCATCATCTGGGTCCCGACGACAATGGTAAAGAGTTCGATCAAAAGGTATACCGCTCCATGATTGGGTCTTTGCTTTATTTATGTGCATCTAGGCCAGATATCATGCTTAGTGTTTGCATGTGTGCTCGATTTCAAGCGACACCAAAGGAGTCGCATCACTTAGCTGTGAAGCGAATTCTTCGATATTTGGCTCACACCCCAACTCTAGGATTATGGTATCCAAAGGGCTCAGAGTTTGATTTGGTTGGATTTTCGGATGCTGATTATGCTGGTGACAAAGTTGATCGCAAGTCTACATCAGGCACATGTCACTTTCTGGGACGATCACTTGTATGTTGGTCTTCAAAGAAGCAGAACTGTGTATCACTCTCCACTGCTGAATCTGAATACATTGCTGCTGGATCTTGCTGCGCTCAGCTTCTGTGGATGAAGCAAACACTCAAAGATTATGGCATTCATCTGAAGCAAGTGCCACTTTACTGCGACAACGAAAGCGCCATCAAGATTGCCAACAACCCAGTTCAGCACTCGAAGACAAAGCACATTGAAATTCGTCATCACTTTCTCAGAGATCATGTTGTGAAGGAAGACATTGATATCATACACGTCAGCACTGAAGAGCAATTGGCAGATATCTTCACCAAGCCCTTGGATGAGAAGAGATTTTGCAAGTTACGGTGTGAGCTAAATATCTTGGAATCCTCAAATGTCCTGTGATCAGGCACACATCCTAACACTTAAGCATATTGATGACTTAGATGTGCAACACACGAAGTAGCGTATATCTTCAAACAATGAAGACATACATTCTAAGTGTGAATACATTAATGTGGAAATTGACTTCGGAGCGCCACGATAATTGTGCGCCGTGTCTGGGTCTAATACTTCCTATACGGTGGGTAACGCCACCACCAAACGTTCCATTTTGAAGTGTTTCTCTCATGGCGTTACCTCTCAATGTCTTCACAATTGGTTTGGCTTCATTCTCAGTATGTCTTCATGATTATCTTCACTGCGTTGATTATATGGATATATATGTACTGATGTTCTGTCCTCTACAGCATTCACTTATAGCTATGTCTTCTTGGTTGAATCTTTTTGAACTAAGTGAATGTGATCGGACCCTAACCTCTCTATGCTTCCTATCCCAAACTCTATCTCTCCAAGTCATATGCATTCTGTTGAAACTGTCAAATCTCTTCACTGTGTCCTTGTCAGCTGAAGACATAGTGACAACCATAGAAGTCCAGTTTTAATGCTCATTCCTCCACATAAGATCCGGAGAAGCAGGAACGACCGCCCGACAATTTAGGCATGCATGGGACGTGGAACAAATCCCAATCTTCCTCTAACTGGCCACGCGTGCCTCAAATGCGAACCGCCAGGGGTACCTGCGTAATAGCGCAGTGCCGCCTCTATCCCTATAAAGACACGATTCACTGCGGTCATTATCTCCTTCTTCCACCCTCGCACGAACCCTAGCGCCACCGCTAGCACTCGACGACGCCGGCGACGAAGCGCTTCACTGCCGCAACCTCTCCGACGCCGTTTTCACGCCGACAGCGGACATCGCTCTCTCCGCCGTTGCCGTAGGTGTCTTCCGTCGCCAAGTTAGGGCACGGAGGATCGAACTGCTCGACCTCAACTCTCACTTCGTCTAGCAGTTCCAAGTGTGGTAAATAAAACCTCTTTTTACAGCCTCTTTTGATCCCATAGTTCAGTCACTTTCTGCCATAAGGAGTTTCTCTTCACATCAGTTAGTTATCTCGCTACATCTCATGACATGCCTAGTATATTCACTTGTGCTTCATAAGGTAGTTAGATTCCTCACTTGTACTAATCTGTGGGTTCGTACAAATTTGGAACCAACTTCTTACCTGTGAGTGAATGTCTTTGCACCATGAGGTCAATGTCTTCTAAACCGATTTCTCTTCAAAATCTTCTGAGAATGCATATGACCTCTTCCCCTTCCCTCGCACCTTAATGCTGTCACAGGTACATGTCCGTGGGAGAATCCTTTGGTTCTCATAGTCTGCATTCATTTGCAGAGTACTTGCAGCATCACATCAACTCTCCTGAAGCCAGTTCTTGCAAAAGGAAGCATTTGAAGCCTTTGAACATCTTGAAGCCTTCCAAGTTATTCATGGCTTCAGAAACAGCAGCAAGGAAGGGAGGCAGACAGCGATGTGGTGAAACGTCCAAAGATCTGCCTGATGAATTGGCAGAGATGTACAAAACTGATCCTGAAGAAAGCTATGGTCAGCGCAAGACACGAATCCAATGGATTCGAAGATATTGGGCAGAGCAATGGTTCCACTACCGCTTCGTCACTCAGGAATATGCGGAGAAGTGCGCCATCAAGAGACCGTGGGGAGACGTACTATACAAAAATCTCGTACCCAGGTCCAGAGTCGAAGCCATTGCTCAAGGCTTCTATCCATGCATGGTGAGAGGACCACAGCTAGCTGAGGCACATCCGTCATCACTTCTCTGGTGCTGCGATGATAATCTCTTCAAGCGCAACTTTCAGTTTGCACAACAGTCAGCGAAGATAAACAAGAAGAAATTTGGGCTTGACTTCAACCCTGGTCCCTCCTCACCAAGGGCAGATGGCACACGCAACGCCGATCCCAATATTATCGGGCCGTATGCCAATCTTGCAGGCCTCATCACTCGCATCCTAGTCCAAGGGACTGCTGTGAATGACCCTCCAGCAGATACTGAGTCAGATGACGCCCCTGCTGCGCCGAAGCCGAAGCAGAAGAAGCCAAAAGCTTCAAAGCCAGCCGCTTCTCCCAAGATCGCAAGAGTGAAGCCTTTAGCAACTGCACCTCCTGAAGCCAGTGTGCAGTCAGAAGGCTTATCACGAGTGTCCAAGCCCCAAGAAACCAAGAAGCCTCAGCCACACACAGGCAAAGAGCTCACAGCTGCTGACATTCTGCGCTGCGAAACCATTGATCTCTCAAGCGATGAAGATCTTGGAGATGATGCTCTTGAGCAGCTCATCAAGAGCAAGGAGGAGGCTGAAATCTTCAACAATCTGCCTCTGTTTGATGTCGCAGTCATCCATAGCTTCATTGATGAATGGTTTGACACACCAGACATAAGCTTCAATGATCTGCAGCTGCCCATAGGCCTCAGCGTTGCCTTTCAAGGTGCAATTGCTTCAGAACTTGCAATAGCCCAGCGAATTGTAGAACTGAAGCAGAAAATTGATTATGAAAAGGCTCAGTTCAAGAAGCACGTGGCCAAGCTCAGTGTGCAAGAAGTGAGAAACTTCAAGATCATGTTGCACGAGCTGAAAGAGAACTTCCTGAAGACGCGTGCCGAAGCTCAAGGCTCGCGAGAACGCATGAAGACTTTGGCTGATCGCTGCGTACAGGCCTACAATGAGGCAGAGAAACGCAAGGCACTTGGGCGTCCCGGCATTGACCCCAGGATGGCCGCGAAGAAGAAAAAGAAGGCTGTTGTGCCTGAACCTGAAGCGCCAAGGTCAGAAACTGCTCCGATTGTCTTCCCCGCTGCAACGACTGGCTCGAAGCCAAAGAGTCGATCAACCGCCTCACAGCACAAGAAGACACGAACTGCAGAGGCTGAAGCTAAGAAAAGAAAACATTCTGAAGCCTCTCCTTCTGAACCCATCATCAAGAAGCGCAAGACCAAGAAATCTCGGGCTGCTCCCACAGAGCCCTTGACAGTTGAACCCCTCTCCGTCCGCTATCCTGACGCAGATCGTCAGTTGACTGTGCATGAACCCAACACTGAAGACATTCCAGCAGACGAACCCTACGCTGCTGAAGACATTGGTCTCCAAGACAATGTGCAAGGTGATGCAGCCCTTCCTCAGCTTGAGACAAGCGAACTGATCAGTATTGGTCGTCCATTGACACCAATCGCACAAGATGCATCGTGGGCAGATCGCCCACAGGAGGAAGATGAGCCACAGCCCACTGCAACTCCACAAGCGTCGCCCAAATTCCGTAGGCTTCGCAAAGGGCCAAGGGCTCAGGCTGCTGACGACATTCCGGCTGCATCAGCCGAAGAGCATACAGAGACACCACAAGCTCCAACTACCCCACACCAACAAGAAGCAGTTCTCCAGGAGAACGTGCCTGAGTCTGCAAATGTTGAGGCTGCCACAAACAACGCCGAAGCAAATGTGGAGCCCAACCCAACAATAGCTTCAGAAGACAATGAAGCTACTACTCCTGAACATTCTGTGCCTGAGTCTACTGCAGGACCACAATTCAACTATCATATTGCGTACAGACCCCAGGTCCAGAAGCCGATCCCACGACTGCCAAGGTTCCCAGGTCCTGCATCAGCTCCTGGTTCCTTCAACATCAACGGCTTCAGGGCAGATAACACGTTTTTCGACCGCTCCAAGAACCCTTATTCAAGGGAACGGATTGTATCAGATAGGTTCTGGAGCCATCAACAGCGCAGCTATTATTCATGCATCCTATACAACCAAGGCCGCATCTTTCCTCACAAGCGCCTTGAGGTTGAAGCTGTTGCTGGTCTGCCTGGTCTGGAAGAAGCACTGGATTGCTTCAAGCAAGTGGGTTTGCTGCCATTTATCACTGATGAAGAGCACTGGAACGAAGAGCTTCTGCTCCAGTTCTATGCCACTTTGCATATCAAAGGCTATAACAGAGATCCGAAGACATGGATTCTGGAGTGGATGACAGGCAATATCCATCATGAAGCCAATGCTTTCGACCTAATTGAGCTTACCGGCCTTCCCACTCCTGGCGAATTCTTTGAAGAAGGGTGCCAACTCCATGCTGAAGCAATTGAGAGCATATTTCAGCGTCCTGAGCCAGATATGAGTCAGATGCTCTCAATGATGAAGCCACTGCCTCCTAATGCACCCTATCCAACTAGGTTCTTCGTTGAAGACTTAGAGTACTTGCCCAGAACAATATATCATATCATAAGGCGGACTCTATGGCCTGTAAAGGGACACTCTCGATATGCGACAATTGATGGTGCAATGAAGACTCTCATCTTCTGCATTCTACATGGTAAATGCTTCAATGCACAGGATCTCTTCATCCGTCACTTTGCAGCGTCTGCCTCAGAACTGTTTGGATTAAAGTTCTATGCTCCTTGGGTTATGAGGCTGATCAAGCTTCACTCTGCAATCTCCTATCAACCCTCAGCCCGCAACCATAGGATATTTTTGCCAGATGTGGACACATCTGCTGAAGCAATATATCCAGAGCCTGGCAAGCAACCATTAAGTCTTCAAAATGCAGAACACCAGAGCTTCACTCAAAATATTGAAGGTGTTGAAGCTCTCTCCCGAGTGTATCCAATGGCTGGCACCACACGTGCCCCTGCATCAACTGAAGCCACTGACAGCACAGCTGCCAAGAGACCCAAGAAGCGCGCTCGAGCACTCAATGACCGAGAGCTTCTTGTGGCTCTTCACCAAAAGCAAGATAGGCATCACGACTGGCTCAAACGGCAGATGAGAAGCATCATGCAAGACGTCAATCGCATCAGAAATCTGGCAACCAAGAATGCGTTTGTCACACACGAGACCTGTCGCCGCACTTGGAAAGGCCTCACCATGGTGAGCAATGAAGCTGAACTGCAAGAGGATGGCTTCAGAGAGAGATTCCAATTTGACTCCACGCCTCCAAGAAGAGCTGTGATGCGAAGCACACCATCACTTGAAGAGTCAGAATTCTCTTCTTCTGCTGCCACCGTGTCTGCCCGGATTATTGAAGAAGACGACGACGCGACATCATCTCCACTTGCTTCAACACACGTCGAATCTGCACCAAGCTCATCTGCTCCGCCACCAAACAACTCCACCGACCCTGCTGCGCCTGGGAACGCGTAGAAAACTCTATGTCTTCAAACCTTTTTGGTCATCACTGACAAAAGGGGGAGAAGCATGATGTTTATAGTCTTCAAGCGGGTCACTTTGGGCGGGTGCCTCTATATTTTGCTACATTTTGCTTCGTGCTTACAACTCCCGTTTTTGCTACATTTGCTTCTTTGAGTTGTAACACTTAGCCTTGATGGCCGTCTGCTACCTGCTTGTCACTCCGTTATGCGAAGATAAATTCCGCATGTGCGACGATAAATTCCGCACTCATCTCTTACTGCAGACGTCCATTTTCCATTATGCATGTCATTATCTTCATATACTTTCACATGCATAGTGGATTGTCATCATAAGTTGAAGTGGATCTCCACAAGTACAACCTGCCATGTGCATTTACATTCAAAAGGCAAATTACTTATATGCACATCTTCAGGGGGAGCCCTTGCAACTTATGAAGACAAATTCCTTTACTATTTCACAAATTATGTTCCCCGTTGAAAACTTTAACTAGTTTGTCATCAATCACCAAAAAGGGGGAGATTGTAAGTGCATCTAGTGCCACCCCTAGTTGGTTTTGGAGTATTGACGACAAACCTAGTTGAGGGACTAACGTGTTTGTGAGAATTGCAGGAAAACACAGGTAGAAGTCCCTCATTGATTCGGTTTTATTACCAGAGATGACCCCTAAAAATGTACGAAGACATTGAAGACAATGGTGGTTTATGAAGATATTCATATTGAAGACAATGAAATGAGAAGACTCCCTATGAAGCTTATGGAACTCGAAGACTTAGATCCTTCGTAGTTTTATTTCATTTATGTTGTGTCATAGGAATCACCGTACTGTTAAGTGGGGTCCAAAAGAACCAGTCAGAATGACTGTAGTGATGCCTAATTCAAATCCTATGTCTTCGAGCGAAGACTTTGAGAGAAAATCTTGTCCAGAGTCAGACAAGTCAGCTTTACTTGTAGCCCAAGTAAAGTTGCCGTGTGAGTTCAAAATTCGACCGTTGGTACACGTGTCAGTTCCTTAGTGACCCAGGGTCATTTCGGACAGATCAGGTCGGGTTGCCAAGTGGCTATAAATAGTCCACCCCCACAACCATAAACGGTTGGCTGCTCAGATTTCAGTGCACGGCTTTTGTCGTTTGAGAGCAACCCACCTCGAAGCCTTTGAGAGAAAAATTCCTAGTGAGGAGAAAAGCCCTAACCACCCAGAGCCAGAGTAAATTGGGCATCACTTAAGTCTTCGTGTCTGTGTGATTTGAAGACTTATTACACTTGAGGACTGTGCATCCTCCAGACGGTTAGGCGTCGTGTTCTGAGCATCCAAGAGAAATTGTGGATTGCCAGTGAAAGAAGTCTGTGAAGGTTTGGGAGTCTACCTTGAAGACTTACCTGAGTGATTGGGCGAGGTCTGTGTGACCTTAGCTCAAGGAAAAAACGGTGAGGACTGGGTGTCTTGGACTAAGTGTCCTTGACTGGGTGTCCGGGACTGTGTGTCCTTTGGTTTAAATACCTAGCCGCTCCAACCAGACGTACGGTTGTCACAGCAACTGGAACTGGTCCAACAAATCATTGTCTTCAACGTGTCACTGGTTTCATCTTCACTTCCTTTCACTTACAGTTATTCATTGTGAAGCCATTGCATGCTTGCTTTATCTTTTGTCTTCACAACATGAATGTATGATCTGTTCGGCTTCATAACTTCTTCCTACCTGATCCTTATTACACTGAAGCTGTTTGTCATTGCGCTTTCACTCTATTGAATACATGACCATGGCTGGCCTAGTGTAATCTAACTTCCGCTGCATAGTAATAGGCATAATCTTCACTATTTGTCTTCATAACTCTCACGTTTTGAAGACTTTCATAAAAATCGCCTATTCACCCCCCCTCTAGTCGATATAACGCACTTTCAGTAACACACATATTCATAATGTTGAAGCCAAAAGATGCAGAGTTGATAATGATAGTGCAACTTATTTGTGGCACTGCCGTTTAGGTCATATCGGTGTAAAGCGCATGAAGAAACTCCATACTGATGGACTTTTGGAACCACTTGATTATGAATCACTTGGTACTTGCGAACCGTGCCTCATGGGCAAGATGACCAAAACGCCGTTCTCCGGCACTATGGAGAGAGCAACAGATTTGTTGGAAATCATACATACAGATGTATGTGGTCCGATGAATATTGAGGCTCGTGGCGGATATCGTTATTTTCTCACCTTCATAGATGATTTGAGCAGATATGGGTATATCTACTTAATGAAACATAAGTGTGAAACATTTGAAAAGTTCAAAGAACTTCAGAGTGAAGTTGAAAATCATCGTAACAAGAAAATAAAGTTTCTACGATCTGATCATGGAGGAGAGTATTTGAGTTACGAGTTTGGTGTACATTTGAAAAATTGTGGAATAGTTTCGCAACTCACGCCACCCGGAACACCACAGCGTGATGGTGTGTCCGAACGTCGTAATCATACTTTACTAGATATGGTGCGATCTATGATGTCTCTTACTGATTTACCTCTATCGTTTTGGGGGTACGCTCTAGAGACGGCCAAATTCACGTTAAATAGGGCACCATCAAAATCCGTTGAGACGACGCCTTATGAACTGTGGTTTGGCAAGAAACCAAAGTTGTCGTTTCTAAAAGTTTGGGGCTGCGATGCTTATGTGAAAAAGCTTCAACCTGATAAGCTCGAACCCAAATCGGAGAAATGTGTCTTCATAGGATATCCAAAGGAAACAATTGGATACACCTTCTATCACAGATCCGAAGGCAAGACTTTTGTTGCCGGCCCCTCTCTCTCTTTTCCCCCCTCCGCGAATCCTATTCCAACTAGGATTGGGGGGGGGGGGGAATCCTACTCCCAGAGGGAGTAGGACTCTCCTGGCGCGCCCTCCTTGGCCGGCCAGCCTCCCCCCTTTAGTCCTTTATATACGGAGGCAGGGGCACCCCAGAGACACAAAAGTTGATCCACGTGATCTTTTCCTTAGCCGTGTGCGGCGCCCCCAGCCACCATAGTCCTCGATAATATTGTAGCGGAGTTTAGGCGAAGCCCTGCTGCTGTAGTACATCAAGATCGTCACCACGCCGTCGTGCTGACGGAACTCTTCCCCGACACTTTGCTGGATCGGAGTCCGGGGATCGTCATCGAGCTGAACGTGTGCTAGAACTCGGAGGTGCCGTAGTTTCGGTGCTTGATCGGTCGGATCGTGAAGACGTACGACTACATCAACCAAACGCTTCCGTTGTCGATCTACTAGGTATGTAGATCACACTCCCCCCTCTCGTTGCTATGCGTGACATGATCTTGCGTGTGCGTAGGAATTTTTTTGAAATTACTACGTTCCCCAACAATACTTTGGTTCGGCAGTATTGTTGGACGAAGCGGCCCGGACCGACATTACGCGTACGCTTACGCGAGACCGGTTCTCCCGATGTGCTTTGCACAAAGGTGGCTAGCGGGTGACAGTTTCTCCAACTTTAGTTGAACCGAGTGTGGCTACGCCCGGTCCTTGCGAAGGTTAAAACAGCACCAACTTGACAAACTATCGTTGTGGTTTTGATGCGTAGGTAAGATTGGTTCTTGCTTAAGCCCGTAGCAGCCACGTAAAACTTGCAACAACAAAGTAGAGGACGTCTAACTTGTTTTCGCAGGGCATGTTGTGATGTGATATGGTCAAGACATGATGCTAAATTTTATTGTATGAGATGATCATGTTTTGTAACCGAGTTATCGGCAACTGGCAGGAGCCATATGGTTGTCACTTTATTGTATGCAATGCAATCGCGCTGTAATGCTTTACTTTATCACTAAGCGGTAGCGATAGTCGTGGAAGCATAAGATTGGCGAGACGACAACGATGCTACGATGGAGATCAAGGTGTCGCGCCGGTGACGATGGTGATCATGACGGTGCTTCGAAGATGGAGATCACAAGCACAAGATGATGGTGGCCATATCATATCACTTGTATTGATTGCATGTGATGTTTATCTTTTATGCATCTTATCTTGCTTTGATTGACGGTAGCATTATAAGATGATCTCTCACTAATTATCAAGAAGTGTTCTCCCTGAGTATGCACCGTTGCGAAAGTTCTTCATGCTGAGACACCACATGATGATCGGGTGTGATAGGCTCTACGTTCAAATACAACGGGTGCAAAACAGTTGCACACGCAGAATACTCAGGTTATACTTGACGAGCCAAGCATATACAGATATGGCCTCGGAACACGGAGACCGAAAGGTCGAGCGTGAATCATATAGCAGATATGATCAACATAGCGATGTTCACCAATGAAACTACTCCATCTCACGTGATGATCGGACATGGTTTAGCTGATTTGGATCACGTAATCACTTAGAGGACTAGAGGGATGTCTATCTAAGTGGGAGTTCTTAAGTAATATGATTAATTGAACTTAAATTTATTATGAACTTAGTCCTGGTAGTATTTTGCAAATTATGTTGTAGATCAATAGCTCGCGTTGTTGCTTCCCTGTGTTTATTTTGATATGTTCCTAGAGAAAATTGTGTTGAAAGATGTTAGTAGCAATGATGCGGATTGGATCCGTGATCTGAGGTTTATTCTCATTGCTGCACAGAAGAATTATGTCCTTGATGCACCGCTAGGTGACAGACCTATTGCAGGAGCAGATGCAGACGTTATGAATGTTTGGCTAGCTCAATATGATGACTACTTGATAGTTTAAGTGCACCGTGCTTAACAGCTTAGAATCGGGACTTCAAAGACGTTTTGAACGTCATGGACCATATGAGATGTTCCAGGAGTTGAAGTTAATATTTCAAGCAAATACCCGAGTTGAGAGATATGAAGTCTCCAACAAGTTCTATAGCTAAAAGATGGAGGAGAATCGCTCAACTAGTGAGCATGTGCTCAGATTGTCTGAGTACTTCAATCGCTTGAATCAAGTGGGAGTTAATCTTCCAGATAAGATAGTGATTGATAGAATTCTCTAGTCACCATCACCAAGTTAGTAGAACTTCGTGATGAACTATGATATGCAAGGGATAACGAAAACGATTCCCAAGCTCTTCGTAATGCGGAAATTGACGAAGGTAGAAATCGAGAAAAACATCAAGTGTTGATGGTAGACAAGACCACTAGTTTCAAGAAAAGGGCAGAGGGAAGAAGGGGAACTTCAAGAAGAACAGCAAGCAAGTCGCTGCTCAAGTGAAGAAGCCCAAGTCTGGTCCTAAGCCTGATACTAAGTGTTTCTACTGTAAAGGGATTGGTCACTGGAAGCGGAACTACCCCAAGTGATTAGCAGATAAGAAGGATGGCAAAGTGAACATAAGTATATTTGATATACATGTTATTGATGTGTACTTTACTAGTGTTTATAGCAACCCCTCAGTATTTGATACTAGTTCAGTTGCTAAGATTAATAACTCAAAACGGGAGTTGCAGAATAAACAGAGACTAGTTAAGGGTGAAGTGACGATGTGTGTTCGAAGTGGTTCCAAGATTGATATGATCATCATCGCACACTCCCTATACTTTCGGGATTAGTCTTGAACCTGAATAAGTGTTATTTGGTGTTTGCGTTGAGCATGAATATGATTTGATCATGTTTATTGTAATACGGTTATTCATTTAAGTAAGAGAATAAATTGTTATTCTGTTTACATGAATAAAACCTTATATGGTTACACACCCAATGAAAATAGTTCGTTGGATCTCGATCGTAGTGATACGCATAATCATAATATTGAAACCAAAAGATGCAAAGTTAATAATGATAGTGCAACTTATTTGCGGCACTGCCGTTTAGGTCATATTGGTGTAAAGCGCATGAAGAAACTCCATGCTGATGGGTTTTTGGAATCACTTGATTATGAATCACTTGATGCTTGCGAACCATGCCTCATGGGCAAGATGACTAAAACGCCGTTCTCCGGAACAATGGAGCGAGCAACTGACTTATTGGAAATAAATACATACTGATGTATGCGATCCGATGAGTGTTAAGGCTCGCGGAGGGTATCATTATTTTCTGACCTTCACAGATGATTTGAGCAGATATGGGTATATCTACTTGATGAAACATAAGTCTGAAACATTTGAAAAGTTCAAAGAATTTCAGAGTGAAGTGGAAAATCATCGTGACAAGAAAATAAGGACTCTACGATCTGATCGCAGAGACAAATATTTGAGTTACGAGTTTGGTCTTCAATTAAAACAATGTGGAATAGTTTCACAAATTCATGCCACCTGGAACACCACAGCATAATGTTGTGTCCGAACGTCATAACCGTACTTTATTGGATATAGTACAATATATGATGTTTCTTACCGATTTACCAATATCGTTTTGGGATCATGCATTAGAGACAGCTGCATTCACGTTAAAAAAAGGGGCACCATCTAAGTCCGTTAAGACGACACAATATGAACTATGGTTTGGCAAGAAACCAAAGTTGTCGTTTCTTAAAGTTTGGGGTTGCGATGCTTATAAGAAAAAGTTTCATCATGATAAGCTCAAACCCAAATCGGAGAAATGTGTCTTCATAGGATACCCAAAGGAGACAGTAGGGCACACCTTCTATCACAGATCTAAAGGCAAGACATTCGTTGCTGAGAATGGATAATTTCTAGAGAAGGAGTTCCTCTCGAAAGAAGTGAGTGGGAGGAAAGTAGAACTTGATAAGGTAACTGTACCTGCTCCCTTATTGGAAAGTAGTTCATCACAGAAATCTGTTTCTGTGACACCTACACCAACTAGTGAGGAAGCTAATGATATTGATCATGAAACTTCAGATCAAGTTACTACCGAATCTCGTAGGTAAACCAGAGTGAGATCCGCACCAGAGTGGTACGGTAATCCTGTTCTGGAAGTCATGTTACTAGACCATGACGAACTTGCGAACTATGAGGAAGCGATGATGAGCCCAGATTCCGCGAAATGGTTTGAGGCCATAAAATCTGAGATATGATCCATGTATGAGAACAAAGTATGGACTTTGATGGATTTGCCCGATGATCGGCAATAAATGGATCTTCAAGAGGAAGACGGACGTTGATAGTAGTGTTACTATCTACAAAGCTAGACTTGTCGAAAAAGGTTTTTGACAAAGTTCAAAGTGTTGACTACGACGAGAGTTTCTCACTCGTATCTATGCTTAAGTTTGTCCGAATCATGTTAACAATTGATGCATTTTATGAAATCTGGCAAATGGATAAACAAAACTGCATTCCTTAATGGATTTATTAAAGAAGAGTTGTATATGATGCAACCAGAAGGTTTTCTCAATCCTAAAGGTGCTAACAAAATATGCAAGCTCCAGCGATCCATCTATGGACTGGTGCAAGCATCTCGGAGTCAGAATATACGCTTTGATAAGTTGATCAAAGCATATAGTTTTATAACAGACTTGCGGTAAAGCCTGTATTTACTAGAAAGTGAGTGGGAGCACTACAACATTTCTGATAAGTATATGTGAATGACATAATGTTGATCGGAAATAATGTAGAATTATTCCGCAAAGCACAAAGGAGTGTTCGAAAGGAGTTTTTCAAAGAAAGACCTCGGTGAAGCTGCTTACATATTGAGTATCAAGATCTATAGAGATAGATCAAGACGCTTGATAAGTTTTTTTTTCAATGAGTACATACCTTGACAAGATTTTGAAGTAGTTCAAAATGGAACAGTCAAAGAAAGAGTTCTTGCCTGTGTTACAAGGTGTGAAATTGAGTAAGACTCAAAACCCGACCACGGCAGAAGATAGAAAGAGGATGAAAGTCATTCCCTATGCCTTGGCCATAGGTTCTATAAAGTATGCCATGCTGTGTACCAGATCTATTGTATACCCTACACTGATTTTAGCAAGGGAGTACAATAGTGATCTAGGAGTAGATCACTGGACAGCGGTCAAAATTATCCTTAGTGGAATAAGGATATGTTTCTCGATTATGGAGGTGACAAAAAGGTTCGTCATAAAGGGTTACGTCGATGCAAGTTTTGACACTAATCTAAATGACTCTAAGTCTCAATCTAGATACATATTGAAAGTGGGAGCAATTAGCTAGAGTAGCTCCAAGCAGAGTATTGTTGACATAGAAATTTGCAAAATACATATGGATCTGAATGTGGCAGACCCGTTGACTAAAATTATCTCATAAGCAAAACATGATCACACCTTAGTACTCTTTGGGATTAATCACATAGCGATGTGAACTAGATTACTGAATCTAGTAAACCCTTTGAGTGTTGGTCACATGGCGATGTGAACTATGGGTGTTAATCACATGATGATGTGAACTATCGATGTTAATCACATGGTGATGTGATCTAGATTATTGACTCTAGTGCAAGTGGGAGACTGAAGGAAATATGCCCTAGAGGCAATAATAAAGTTATTATTTATTTCCTTATATCATGATAAATGTTTATTATTCATGCTAGAATTGTATTAACTGGAAACATAATACATGTGTGAATACATAGACAAACAGAGTGTCACTATTATGCCTCTACTTGACTAGCCTGTTGATCAAAGATGGTTATGTTTCCTAGCCGTAGACATGAGTTGTCATTTAATTAACGGGATCACATCATTAGGAGAATGATGTGATTGACATGACCCATTCCGTTAGCTTAGCACCTGATCTTTTAGTATGTTGCTATTGCTTTCTTCATGACTTATACATGTTCCTATGACTATGAGATTATGCAACTCCCGTTTGCCGGAGGAACACTTTGTGTGCTACCAAACGTCACTACGTAACTGGGTGATTATAAAGGTGCTCTACAGGTATCTCCAAAGGTACATGTTGGGTTGGCGTATTTCGAGATTAGGATTTGTCACTCCGATTGTCGGAGAGGTATCTCTGGGCCCTCTCGGTAATGCACATCACTTAAGCCTTGAAAGCATTGCAACTAATGAGTTAGTTGCGGGATGATGTATTACGGAACGAGTAAAGAGACTTGCCGGTAACGAGATTGAACTAGGTATTGAAATACCGACGATCGAATCTCGGGCAAGTAACATACCGATGACAAAGGGAACAACGTATGTTGTTATGCGGTCTGACCGATAAAGATCTTCGTAGAATATGTAGGAGCCAATATGAGCATCCAGGTTCCGCTATTGGTTATTGACCGGAGACGTGTCTCGGTCATGTCTACATTGTTCTCGAACCCGTAGGGTCCGCGCGCTTAAGGTTTCGATGACATTTATATTATGAGTTTATGAGTTTTGATGTACCGAAGTTAGTTCGGAGTCGCGGATGTGATCACGGACATGACGAGGAGTCTCGAAATGGTCTAGACATAAAGATTGATATATTGGACGCCTATATTCGGACACCGGAAGTGTTCCGGGTGATTTCGGAGAAAACCGGAGAGCCGGAGGGTTATCGGAACCCCCCGGGAGAAGTAATGGGCCATATGGGCCTTAGTGGAGAGAGAGAGGGGCTGCCAGAGGTGGGCCGCGCGCCTCCTCCCCCCTGGTCCGAATTGGACTAGGAGAGGGGGAGTGGCGCCCCCCTTTCCCTCTCCCTCCCCACTTCTTTTCCCCTCCTAGTAGGAGTCCTACTCCTACTAGGAGGAGGACTCCTCCTGGCATGCCTATAGGGGCCGGCCGGCCTCCTCCCCTTGCTCCCTTATATACGGGGGCAGGGGGCACCCCTAGACACACAAGTTGATCTTCATGATCGTTCCTTAGCCGTGTGCGGTGCCCCCCTCCACGATATTACACCTCGGTCATATTGTAGTGGTGCTTAGGCGAAGCCCTGCGACGGTAGAACATCAAGATCGTCACCACGCCGTCGTGCTGACGGAGCTCTTCCCTGAAGCTTTGCTGGATCGGAGCCCGGGGAGCGTCATCGAGCTGAACGTGTGCCAAGAACTCGGAGGTGCCGGAGTAACGGTGCTTGGATCGGTTGAACCGGGAAGACGTACGACTACTTCCTCTACGTTGCGTCAAGACTTCCGCTTCGGTCTACGAGGGTACGTAGACAACACTCTCCCCTCTCGTTGCTATGCGTCACCATGATCTTGCGTGTGCGTAGGAATTTTTTTGAAATTACTACGTTCCCCAACATACACACCCAATGAAAATAGTTCATTGGATCTCGATCGTAGTGATACACATATTCATAATATTGAAACCAAAAGATGCGAAGTTAATAATGATAGTGCAACTTATTTGTGGCACTGCCGTTTAGGTCATATTGGTGTAAAGCGCATGAAGAAACTCCATGCTGATGGGATTTTGGAATCACTTGATTATGAATCACTTGGTGCTTGCGAACCATGCCTTATGGGCAAGATGACTAAAGACTCCGTTCTCCGGAACAATGGAGCGAGCAATGGACTTATTGGAAATAATACATTCTGATGTATGCGATCCGATGAGTGTTGAAGCTCGTGGCGGGTATTGTTATTTTCTGACCTTCACATATGATTTGAGCACATATGGGTATATCTACTTGATGAAACATAAGTCTGAAACATTTGAAAAGTTCAAAGAATTTCAGAGTGAAGTGGAAAATCATCGTAAAAAGAAAAATATGGTTTCTACCATCTGATCGCAGAGACAAATATTTGAGTTACGAGTTTGGTCTTCAATTAAAACTATGTGGAATAGTTTCACAAATTCGTGCCACCTGGAACACCACAGCATAATGGTGTGTCTGAACGTCATAACCGTACTTTATTGGATATAGTGCAATCTATGATGTTTCTTACAGATTTACCAACATCGTTTTGGGGTTATGCATTAAAGACAGCTGCATTCACGTTTAAAAGGGCACCATCTAAGTCACCATCTAAGTCCGTTGAGACGACACAATTTGAACTGTGGTTTGGCAAGAAACCAAAGTTGTCGTTTCTTAAAGTTTGGGGTTGTGATGCTTATATGAAAAAGTTTCATCCTGATAAGCTCAAACCCAAATCGGAGAAATATGTCTTCATAGGATACCCAAAGGAGACTGTTGGGTACACCTTCTATCACAGATCCGAAGGCAAGTTATTCATTGCTGAGAGTGGACCCTTTCTAGAGAAGGAGTTTCTCTCGAAAGAAGTGAGTGGGAGGAAAGTAGAACTTGATGAGGTAACTGTACCTGCTCCCTTATTGGAAAGTAGTTCATCACAGAAATCTGTTCCTGTGACTACTAAACCGATTAGTGAGGAAGCTAATGATGATGATCATGTAACTTCAGATCAAGTTACTACCGAACCTCGTAGGTAAACCAGAGTGAGATCCGCACCAGAGTGGTACGGTAATCCAGTTCTGGAGGTCATGTTACTTGACCATGACGAGCCTACGAACTATGAGGAAGCAATGATGAGCCCAGATTCCGCGAAATGGCTTGAGGCCATGAAATCTAAGATGAGATCCATGTATGAGAACAAAGTATGGACTTTGATTGACTTGCCCAATGATCGGCGAGCCATTGATATTAAATGGATCTTCAAGAGGAAGACGGACGCTGATAGTAGTGTTACTATCTACAAAGCTAGAATTGTCGCAAAAAGGTTTTCGACAAGTTCAAGGTGTTGACTACGATGAGAGTTTCTCACTCGTATCTATGCTTAAGTCTGTCCGAATCATGTTAGCAATTGCCGCATTTTATGAAACCCGGCAAATGGATAAACAAAACTGCATTCCTTAATGGACTTATTAAAGAAGAGTTGTATATGATATAACCAGAAGGTTTTGTCAATCCTAAAGGTGCTAACAAAATGTGCAAGCTCCAGCGATCCATCTATGGACTGGTGCAAGCATCTCGGAGTTGGAATATGTGCTTTGATGAGATGATCAAAGCATATAGTTTTATACAGACTTGCGGTGAAGCCTGTATTTATAAGAAAGTGAGTGGGAGCACTACAGCATTTCTGATAAGTATATGTGAATAACATATTGTTGATCGGAAATAATGTAGAATTATTCTGCAAAGCATAAAGGAGTGTTTTGAAAGAAGTGTTTCAAAGAAAGACCTCGGTGAAGCTGCTTACATATTAAGCATCAAGATCTATAGAGATAGATCAAGACACTTGATAAGTTTTTTCAATGAGTACATACCTTGACAATATTTTGAAGTAGTTCAAAAATGAAACAGTCAAAGAAAGAGTTCTTGGCTGTGTTACAAGGTGTGAAATTGAGTAAGACTCAAAGCCCGACCACGACAAAAGATAGAAAGAGAATGAAAGTCATTCCCTATGCCTCAGCCATAGGTTCTATAAAGTATGCCATGTTGTGTACCAGATCTATTGTATACCCTACACTGTGTTAAGCAAGGGAGTAAAATAGTGATCTAAGAGTAGATCACTGGACAGCGATCAAAATTATCCTTAGTGGAATAAGGAAATATTTCTCAATTATGGAGGTGACAAAAGGTTCGTCGTAAAAAGTTACGTCGATGCAAGTTTTGACACAGCTCTGGATGACTCTAAGTCTCGATCTAGATACATATTGGAAGTGGGAGAAATTAGCTAGAGTAGCTCCGTGTAGAGCCTTGTAGACATAGAATTCGCAAAATACTTACGGATCTGTATGTGACAGACCCATTGACTAAAATTATCTCACAAGCAAAACATGATCACACCTTAGTACTCTTTGGATGTTAATCACATAAACGATGTGAACTAGATTACTGACTCTAGTAAACCCATTGGGTATAGGTCACATGACGATGTGAACTATGGGTGTTAATCACATGGTGATGTGAACTATTAGTGTTGAATCACATGGCGATGTGAACTAGATTATTGACTATAGTGCAAGTGGGAGACTGAAGGAAATATGCCCTAGAGGCAATAATAAAGTGATTATTTATTTCCTTATATCATGATAAATGTTTATTATTCATGCTAGAATTGTATTAACCAGAAACATAATACATATGTGAATACATAGACAAACAGAGTGTCACTAGTATGCCTCTACTTGACTAGCTCGTTAATCGAAGATGGTTATGTTTCCTAAACCATGAACAAAAGAGTTGTTATTTGATTAACGGGATCACATCATTAAAAGAATGATGTGATTGACATGACCCATTACATTAGCTTAGCACCCGATCATTTAGTATGTTGTTATTGCTTTCTTCATGACTTATACATGTTCCTATGACTATGAGATTATGCAACTCCCGTTTGCCGGAGGAACACTTCGTGTGCTACCAAACGCCACAACGTAACTAGGTGATTATAAAGGAGCTCTACAGGTGTCTCCAAAGGTACATGTTGGGTTGGCGTATTTCGAGCTTAGGATTTGTCACTCCGATTGTCCGAGAGGTATCTCTGGGCCCTCTCGGTAATGCACATCACATAAGCCTTGCAAGCATTGCAACTAATGAGTTAGTTGTGAGATGATGTATTACGGAACGAGTAAAGAGACTTGCCGGTAACGAGATTGAACTAGGTATTGAAATACCGACGATTGAATCTCGGGCAAGTAACATACCGATGACAAAGGGAACACCGTATGTTGTTATGCGGTCTGACCGATAAATATCTTCGTAGAATATGTGGGAGCCAATGAGCATCCAGTTTCCGCTATTGGTTATTGACCAGAGACATGTCTCGGTCATGTCTACATTGTTCTCGAACCCGTAGGGTCCGCACGCTTAAGGTTTCGATGATAGTTATATTATGAGTTTATAAGTTTTGATGTACCGAAGGAGTTCGGAGTCCCGGATGAGATCGGGGACCTGACGAGGAGTCTCAAAATGGTCGAGACATAAAGATCGATATATTGGACGACTATATTCGGACATCGGAAAGGTTCCGAGTGATTCGGATATTTTCGGAGGTACCGGGGAGTTACGGGAATACGAGGAAGAAGCAAACCAGGAGGTGGCGCGCGCCCCTCCCAAGCCCAGTCCGAATTGGACAAGGGGTTTGGGGCGCGGCCCCTCTCTCCCTTCCTTCCCCTCTTCCCCCCTTTCCCCCCTTCTCCTAGTTGGACTAGGAAATGAGGAAACCTGCTCCAACTAGGAGTAGGAATCCTACTCCCCTGGCGCGCCCCTCCTAGGGCCGGCCTCCTCCCCCCTTGCTCCTTTATATACGGGGATGGGGGGCACCTCTAGACAGACAAGTTGATCCTCGTGATTGTTTTCTTAGCCGTGTGCGGTGCCCCCTTCCACCATACTCCTCGATAATATTATAGCGGTGCTTAGGCGAAGCCCTGCGACGGTAGAACATCAAGATTGTCACCATGCCGTCGTGCTGACGGAACTCTTCCCCGACACTTTGCTGGATCGGAGTCCGGGGATCGTCATCGAGCTGAACGTGTGCTAAAACTCGGAGGTGCCGTAGTTTCGATGCTTGATCGGTCGGGTCGTGAAGACGTACGACTACATCAACCGCGTTGTCATAACGCTTCCGCTGTCGGTCCACGAGGGTACGTAGACAATACTCTCCCCTCTCGTTGCTATGCATCACCATGATCTTGCGTGTGCGTAGGAAATTTTTTGAAATTCCTACGTTTCCCAACACCTCCCACCGGGAGTAGGATTCCCCTTTTCCTAGTAGAACTAGGAGCCCTTCCAAGTAGTAGGAGTAGGAGGGGAGGAAAGGGAAGGGAAAAGCAGAAGGAAGGAAAGGGGCGCCCCCCCTCCCTAGTTCAATTCGGACCAGCCCATGGGGAAGGGTGCGGCCACCCTTTGAGGCCTTTCTCTCCTTTCCTGTATGGCCCATTAAGGCCCAATACGAATTCTCGTAACTCCCCAGTACTCTCAAAAATACCCGAATCACTCGGAACCTTTCCGATGTCCGAATATAGTCATCCAATATATCGATCTTTACGTCTCGACCATTTCGAGACTCCTCGTCATGTCCCCGATCTCATCCGGGACTCCAACTCCTTCGGTACATCAAAACACATAAACTCATAATATAACCGTCATCGAACTTTAAGCGTGCGGACCCTACGGGTTCGAGAACTATGTAGACATGACCGAGACACGTCTCCGGTCAATAACCAATAGCGAAACCTGGATGCTCATATTGACTCCTACATATTCTACGAAGATCTTTATCGGTCAAACTGCATAACAACATACGTTGTTCCCTTTGTCATCGGTATGTTACTTGCCCGAGATTCCATTGTCGGTATCTCAATACCTAGTTCAATCTCATTACCGGCAAGTCTCTTTAATCGTTCCGTAATACATCATCCCACAACTAACTCATTAGTTGCAATGCTTGCAAGGCTTAAGTGATGTGCATTACCGAGAGGGCCCAGAGATACCTCTCTGACAATCGGAGTGATAAATCCTAATCTCGAAATATGCCAACCCAACAAGTACCTTCGGAGACACCTGTAGGGCACCTTTATAATCACCCAGTTACGTTGTGACGTTTGGTGTCACACAAAGTGTTCCTCCAGTAAACGGGAGTTGCATAATCTCATAGTCATAGGAACATGTATAAGTCATTAAGAAAACAATAGCAACAAACTAAACGATCAAGTGGTAAGCTAACGGAATGGGTCAAGTCAATCACATCATTCTCCTAATGATGTGATCTTGTTAATCAAATGACAACTCATGTCTATGGTTAGGAAACATAACCATCTTTGATCAACGAGCTAGTCAAGTAGAGGCATACTAGTGACACTCTATTTGTCTATGTATTCACACATGTATTGTGTTTCTGGCTAATACAATTCTAGCATGAATAATAAACATTTATCATGATATAAGCAAATAAATAATAACTTTATTATTGCCTCTAGGGCATATTTCCTTCAGATTCCTCGTATTAACTTCGTCGTGTAGAAAGAACCAAAAGGAAAATTTGTATCTGAGCATAGCAACATTTTTCCAAATTCTCTTGAAGATGGGGCAGTAGGCTCTCCTATCGTCAAGTTTTTATACATTTTAATGGATGAAAAGGAAGAGCTTCCCCAAGGATGTTTCCACTTATCAAAAGCATCAGACAGCTAAATATACTGAGTAATAATTAAGCTGGAGATCTTGGTAATATTGAAATGCCTGGGAGGAGAGTGGTGTGTGTGGAAGCTTTCAGTAGGATCTGATGTCTGGATGAAATCTCGTATTGGCACATTTTCCATTTTAATGCTATACATGTTGCACAAATGTAATCTGGTATCAATAATATACCCAAAACCATTGATGCGTGCCTATTACGTCGAGCTCGTCTATGTTGGTGGTTGACATATTTGCAATTTGTCAAAGTTTCCTCTTTACATCTAAGTTATGTATATGAAAGTCAGATACAGAGGACAACTATTAAGTTCGATAACAAAGTATGTTTGCAGAGTTGATAACAAAGTTCCATGAAATGGTTTTTTTACCCGGAAACCGTAGAACAATAGTTATGCGGTAATTTTCATTACTTTAACAGTATGTACAAAAAAATGAAATGGAACTTACATGTGCAAAAACTACCGTCAGTTGATTTTGATAAATAATATTTCATAAAATAAAAGTGGCCAATTGACATCAAGACTAATTGTGTATATTGTTGTTTTCATTTCCTTGAGATAATGGCAATGCGACATCATATACACTACAACCATGTCAATGTATGACATGTGTACATGCTTACTTGCAAGCTTTGTTTCTTAACACTATATCATTTGTACACGTAAACAAAATTCAACTTGACTTCCATTCATTTTATTCTCATACACACGCAAAAAATACAACCATCTATCATGTTACAATTAGTACGGAAAAAGTACTAGCAATTATGATCGGAAAAAACTAAGGGTGTAATAAATAAAAATGCATTAATCATTTTTATGTCTGATATGCATAGCTTATGATTTAACACTACTCAATCATGGGAATAAGTCATTTAGATAATTATTGCCCCCTTGGATATCCACATCACTCAAAATTGGGTGCTTCTTCAACTCATGATAATATGTGAATCTTTTCTTTAGAACATGATTATATGTGAATCAAACAGATTTACGAGCAGTCTTTTCTAATTGACTGTGTATATTCAAGAATTTAATGGTGTTCACAGTCATTTACGGAATTATTGTCTCTCTTGAAAGCTACCACCAAAGCTTCAATGCTTTCTTTTCCTTGAATTTGTGCCATTCTTGCTTTGTTAGGTATACACATATGTATTCCCTTGCACTTACTTTTCTACATTTCAGCATGTCTGCTCGTCTGACTTAGTGGAATGATAAGATTCATGCTCTAGCTTGTTGTGTTTGACACTCCTCATGTTCCTAAGGTAGTTCCTCTCAGGTTTAGTTTGTTTACGAATTTCGATAGTATAGAAGTGCTTACAACATACTACAAGTTTTAGAGAAACTTGGAATATAAGTGTATATGACCATTTTATTGCAAATCATGTACTCCCTCCGATCCATATTAATTGGCGCTGCTTTAGTATAACGTCAATTAATTTGGATCGGATGGAGTACCATTATTTACCCTATAAACATATAAATATCTTATAAACAGAAAAGTTAATTAGACATCTTTTGGCACAAATTCCAATGGACAAAGTCAATGACGGCTAAAGAAATTTTATAGGATAGGACAAAAATCCATGTTAAATTTTTATTTGAGATTTTTTATGCATTTTAGTTTTCCCTTTCTATCACAACTCAAATACATCTGATATTGAATCCTTACTGGTTTAGGATGCAACCACTTTCCTAGCCACCTAATCACATATTGGTCCTCACACAAATTAGCCCTTTACCTTTACCTCCACAAAAAAATCTAGGACATTGAAATTAGGCACCCTAGGAGATCTGGCACGCGTCAATGGACCATCAGATCTCGCGCTTAACACGACTCACAAGGTCACGCCGACTAAATACTACTCAATCCGTCCTAAAATATAAGATCATGTTTGACGTTATGTCAGTGCAAAAACTGATCTTGTATTTTGGGACCGAGGGTGTATACAATAGTGCTTCCTTAAAGAAGGAGACTAAATCCGAATGACCCTGACTAGATGATTAGTCTAGTCTCAAGAATTTTGCACAATCAGTTCTGATGATAGGTTCAAATTAATTTACAGTCAGGTTTTCTTTTCATAAATCATTGAGCATGTCCACCAACCCGTATAGGAAGGTTTACGTGCAACAATGGCATTAACTTAACTCAAATCTTATAGAGGATTTTTCTACGAAGCCCCCTACACGCTAGTCCGAGCACCAACCACCGTCCGAATTTCATATTGAGTCTATTCACTAACCTTCCACTAATCCCCCTCTGAATTTCATTGTGGGTCCCCTTCACCCAATAGCACTACATCCACAAACTTATACACACATTTTACAATCTTTTCTAACTAAATCTCTCCTCCTGAATTTCATGGGGGTTGGCCCCTTCTTCTCCTTATTTTCCAATCCTGAACCTCCACCGGTGTCCGTCCGTTAACCCCGTAAAAATATATATTGCCTTGCACTGACGCAAGGGGCTTTGGAAGCCAGGGCGGCGGCCCTCGATGGAGACGGCGGCGTCGATCTCTCTGGTGGATGGCGCTTGCAAGTGCTAGTCATCCATTCTAGAAGCCCTAAGTGGTGAGGGTTCGTTGCGGCAGCAGGTGGCTTCAATGGCCTCTTCTATTTTGCTCCCTAGCCTCCTTCCTCCTTGATGTGGTCGTTCCTCGCCGATTTGCTCGCGGCTCTGGCTATTGAGGGTGGGGTGGTGGGCTCTTTGGAACAGGGGAAACCCTTCGTGTCGACCTCGACATCGTCGGCGAGCCGGTGTCGTGCCCCCTCTTGAGGGAGTGTTGAGATTCCATGGCCGCCCCCTCCCCTTTCCTGCTCCCGGGTGAAAGGCTTAGCCAGACAGCGAAGGCGCTCTGGCGTCTCGGCCCTCCGTGGAGGCGTTGTTCTAGGGAAGGATGGGGGTGAAGGAAATATGCCCTAGAGGCAATAATAAAGTTGTTATTTATATTTCCTTATATCAGGATAAATGTTTATTATTCATGCTAGGATTGTATTAACCGAAAATTTAGTACATGTGTGAATACAGAGACAAACTGAGTGTCACTAGTATGCCTCTACTTAACTTGCTCGTTATTCAAAGATGGTCAAGTTTCCTAACCATTGACATGCGTTGTCATTTGATTAACGGGATCGCAACATTAGAGAATGATGTGATTGACTTGACCAATCCGTTAGCTTAGCACGATGATCGTTAGTTTGTTGCCATTGCTTTGTTCATAACTTGTACATGTTCCCATAACTATGAGATTATGCAACTCCCAAATAACTGGAGGAACACTTAGTGTGCTATCAAACGTCACAATGTAATTGGGTGACTATAAAGATGCTCTACAGGTGTCTCCGATGGTGTTTGTTGAGTTGGCATAGATCGAGATTAGGATTTGTCACTCCGGGTATTGGAGAGGTATCTCTGGTCCCTCTTGGTAATGCACATCACTATATGCCTTGCAAGCAATGTGACTAATGAGTTAGTTATAGGATGTTGCATTACGGAACGAGTAAAGAGACTTGCCAGTAACGAGATTGAACTAGGTATTGAGATACCGATGATCGAATCTCGGGCAAGTAACCTACCAATGACAAAAGGAACAATGTATGTTATTATGCGGTTTGACCGATAAAGATCTTCGTAGAATATGTAGGAACCAATATGAGCATCCAGGTTCCGCTATTGGTTATTGACCGGAGATGAGTCTCGGTCATGTCTACATAGTTCTCGAACCCGTAGGGTCCGCACGCTTAACGTTCGGGGATGATCAGTATTATGATTTTATGTGTTTTGATGTACTGAAGGTAGCTCGGAGTCCGGGATATGATCACGGACATGACGAGGAGTCTCGAAATGGTCGAGACATAAATATCGATATATTGGAAGGCTATGTTTGGACATCGGAATGGTTCCGCGTGAGTTCGGGCATTTACCGGAGTATCGGGGAGTTACGGGAACCCCCCGGGGAGTCAATGGCCCTTAGTGGGAGAAAGGAGGAGGCAGCCAAGGTGGAGGGCGCCCCCCCCCCCAAGACCAATCCGAATTGGGTGGGGGCCAGCCCCCCTTTCCTTCCCTCTCTCTCCCCCTTCCTTTCTCTCCTACTCCAACAAGGGAAGGGGGAATCCTACTCCCACGGGGAGTAGGACTCCCCCCTTGGGCGCTCCATGAGAGGGCCGGCCCTCCCCCTCCTCCACTCCTTTATATACAGGGAGGGGCACCCCATAGAGACACAAGTTGATTGTTTAGCCGTGTGCGGTGCCCCCCTCCATAGATTTCCACCTCGGTCATATCGTTGTAGAGCTTAGGCGAAGCCCTGCGTCGGTAACTTCATCATCACCGTCATCACGCCGTCATGCTGACGAAACTCTTCCTCGACCTCAGCTGGATCTAGAGTTCATGGGACGTCACCGAGCTGAATGTGTGCAGATCGCGGAGGTGTCGTACCTTCGGTGCTAGGATCGGTCGGATCATGAAGACGTACGACTACATCAACCGCGTTGTCATAACACTTCCGCTTACGGTCTACGAGGGTACGTGGACAATACTCTCCCCTCTCATTGCTATGCATCACCTAGATGGATCTTGCGTGTGTGTAGGATTTTTTCTGAAATTACTGCGTGCCCAACAGTGGCATCCGAGCCAGGTCTATGCGTAGATGTTATATGCACGAGTAGAACACAAAGGAGTTGTGGGCGTGGGTATATACATATTGCTTGCCGTCGCTAGTTGATTCTTGATTCAATGATATTGTTGGATGAAGCGGGTCAGACCGACATTATGGTACGCTTAGGCGAGACTGGTTCTAACGACGTGCTTCGCACACAGGTGGCTAGTGGGTGTCTATTTCTCCAACTTTAGTTGAATCGGATTCAATGAACAGGGTTCTTTCTGAAAATCAAAAAGCAATCACTATACCGTGTTGTGGTTTTTGATGCGTAGGTAAGAACGGTTCTTGCTCAACCCGTAGCAGCCACGTAAAACTTGCAACAACAAAGTAAAGGACGTCTAACTTGTTTTTGCAGGGCATGTTGTGATGTGATATGGTCAAGACATGATGCTAAATTTTATTGTATGAGATGATCATGTTTTGTAACACGGTTATCGACAACTGGCAGGAGCCATATGGTTGTCGCTTTATTGTATGAAATGCAATCGCCATGTAATTACTTTACTTTATCACTAAGCAGTAGCGATAGTCGTAGAAGCTATAGTTGGCGAGATGACAACGATGCTACAATGGAGATCAAGGTGTCTAGCCGGTGACGATGGTGATCATGACGGTGCTTTGGAGATGGAGATCAAAGGCACAAGATGATGATGGCCATATCATATCACTTATATTGATTGCATGTGATGTTTATCCTTTATGCATCTTATTTTTCTTACTACGTCGGTACCATTATAAGCTGATCTCTCACTAAATTTCAAGGTATAAGTGTTCTCCCTGAGTATGCACAATTGCTACAGTTCGTCGTGCCGAGACACCACGTGATGATCGGGTGTGATAAGCTCAACGTTCACATACAACGGGTGCAAGCCAGTTTTGCACACGCAGAATACTCGAATTAAACTTGACGAGCCTAGCATATGTAGATATGGCCTTGGAACATCGAGACCGAAAGGTCGAGCGTGAATCATATAGTAGATATGATCAACATAGTGATGTTCACCATTGAAAACTACTCCATCTCACGTGATGATCGGACACGGTTTAGTTGATATGGATCACGTGATCACTTAGATGATTAGAGGGCTGTCTATCTAAGTGGGAGCTCTTAAGTAATACGATTAATTGAACTTTTATTTATCATGAACTTAGTACCTGAGATAGATAGCCCATGCTATTGTTCCGTCGAATTTTAATGCGTTCCTAGAGAAAGCTAAGTTGAAAGATGATGGTAGCAATTACACGGACTGGGTTCGTAACTTGAGGATTATCCTCATTGCTGCATAGAAGAATTACGTCCTAGAAGCACCGCTAGGTGACAAACCCGCTGCAGGAGCAACACCAGATGTTATGAACGTCTGGCAGAGCAAAGCTGATGACTACTCGATAGTTCAGTGTGCCATGCTTTACGGGCTTAGAACCGGGACTTCAACGATGTTTTGAACGTCATGGAGCATATGAGATGTTCCAGGAGTTGAAGTTAATATTTCAAGCAAATGCCCGGACTGAGAGATATGAAGTCTCCAATAAGTTCTATAGCTGCAAAATGGAGGAGAATAGTTCTGTCAGTGAACATATACTCAGAATGTTTGGGTACCAAAACCACTTGACTCAACTGAGAGTTAATCTTCTTGATGATGGTGTCATTGACAGAGTTCTGCAATCACTGCCACCAAGCTACAAGAGCTTCGTGATGAACTATAATATGCAAGGAATGGATAAGACGATTCTCGAGCTCTTCGCAATGCTAAAGGCTGCGGAGGTAGAAATCAAGAGGGAGAATCAAGTGTTGATGGTCAACAAGACCACTAGTTTCAAGAAAAAGGGTACAGGGAAGAAGGGGAACTTCAAGAAGAACGGCAAACAAGTTGCTGCTCAAGTGAAGAAGCCCAAGTTTGGACCTAAGCCTGAGACTGAGTGCTTCTACTGCAAAGGGACTGGTCACTGGAAGCGGAACTGCCTCAAGTATTTGGTGGATAAGAAGGATGGCAAAGTGAAAAGTATATTTGATATACATGTTATTGATGTGTACCTTACTAATGCTCGCAGTAGCGCCTGGGTATTTGATACTGGTTCTGTTGCTAATATTTGCAACTCGAAATAGGGGCTACGGATTAAGCGAAGATTGGCTAAGGACGAGGTGACGATGCGCGTGGGAAATGGTTTCAAAGTCGACGTGATCGCTGTCGGCACACTACCTCTACATCTATCTTCGGGATTAGTTTTAGACCTAAATAATTGTTATTTGGTGCCAGCTTTGAGCAAGAACATTATATTCGGATATTGTTTGATGCGAGACGATTATTCATTTAAATCAGAGAATAATGGTTGTTCTATTTATATGAATAATATCTTTTATGGTCATGCACCCTTGATGAGTGGTCTAATTTTACTAAATCTTGATAGTAGTGATACACATGTTCATAGTATTGAAGCCAAAAGATATAAGTTTAATAATGATAGTGCAACTTATTTGTGGCACTGTCATTTAAGTCATATTGGTGTAAAAGCGCATGAAGAAACTCCAAGCTAATGGACTTTTGGAATCACTTGATTATAAATCACTTGATGCTTGCGAACCATGCCTCATGGGCAAGATGACTAAGACTCCATTCTCCGGAATAATGGAACGAGCAACAGACTTATTGAAAATAATACATACTGATGTATGCGGTCCGATGAGTGTTGATACTCGTGGCGGGTATCGTTATTTTCTGACCTTCACTGATGATTTGAGCAGATATGGGTATATCTACTTGATGAAACATAAGCATGGAATATTTGAAAAATTCTAAGAATTTCAGAGTGAAGTGGAAAATCATCGTAACAAGAAAATTAAGTTTCTGTGATATGATCGTGGAGGTGAATATTTGAGTTATGAGTTTGGTCTTCATTTGAAACAATGCGGAATAGTTTCGCAACTCACGCCACCTGGAACACCACAACGTAATGGTGTGTCCGAACGTCGTAACCACACTTTATTAGATATAGTGCAATCTATGATGTCTCTTACTGATTTACCGCTATCGTTTTGGGGTTATGCTTTAGAGACGGCTGCATTCACGTTAAATAGGGCACCATCGAAATCCATTGAGACAACACCTTATGAACTGTGGTTTGGCAAGAAACCCAAGTTGTCGTTTCTTAAAGTTTGGCGTTGCGATACTTATGTGAAAAAGCTTCAACCTGATAAGCTCGAACCCAAATCGAAGAAATGTGTCTTCATAGGATACCCAAAAGAGACTGTTGGGTACACCTTCTATCACAGATCCGAAGGCAAGATATTCGTTGCTAAGAATGGATCCTTCCTAGAGAAGGAGTTTCTCTCGAAAGAAGTGAGTGGGAGAAAAGTATAACTTGACGAGGTAATTGTACCTACTCCCTTATTGGAAAGTAGTTCATCACAGGAATCAGTTCCAGTGATTCCTACACTAGTAAGTGAGGAAGCTAATGATGATGATCATAAAACTTCTGATCAAGTTACTATCGAACCTAGTAGGTCAACCAGAGTAAGATCTGCACTAGAGTGGTATGGTAATCCTGTTCTGGAAGTCATGTTACTTGACCATGACGAACATACGAACTATGAGGAAGCGATAATGAGCTCAGATTCCGCAAAATGGCTTGAGGCCATGAAATCTGAGGTGGGATCCATGTATGAGAACAAAGTGTGGACTTTGGTTGACTTGCCCGATGATCAGCAAGCCATAGAGAATAAATGGATCTTCAAGAAGAAGACTGACGCTGATGATAATGTTACTGTCTACAAAGCTCGACTTGTTGCAAAAGGGTTTCGACAAGTTCAAGGAGTTGACTATGATGAGACCTTCTCACCCGTAGCGATGCTTACGTCCGTCTGAATCATGTTAGCAATTGCGACATTTTATGATTATGAATTTTGGCAAATGGATGTCAAAACTGCATTCCTTAATGGATATCTTAAAGAAGAGTTGTATATGATAAAACCAGAAGGTTTTGTCAATCAAAAAGGTGCTAACAAAGCGTGCAAGCTCCAGTGGTCCATTTATGGACTGGTGCAAGCCTCTCGGAGGTGGAATATACGCTTTGATAGTGTGATCAAAGCATATGGTTTTATACAGACTTTTGGAGAAGCCTGTATTTACAAGAAAGTGAGTGAGAGCTCTGTAGCTTTTCTGATATTATATGTAGATGACATATTGTTGATCGGAAATGATACTGAATTTTTGAATAGCATAAAAGGAAACTTGAATAAGAATTTTTCATTGAAAGACCTCGGTGAAGCTGCTTATATATTAGGCATCAAAATCTATAGAGATAGATCAAGACGCTTAATTGGACATTCACAAAGCACATACCTTGATAAAGTTTTGAAGAAGTTCAAAATGGATCAAGCAAAGAAAGGGTTCTTGTCTGTGTTACAAGGTGTGATGTTGAGTCAGACTCAATGCCTGACCACTATAGAAGATAGAGAGAAAATGAAAGTTATTCCATATGCTTCAACCATAGGTTCTATCTATTGGGGAACGTAGAAAAATTTTAAAATTTTCTACGCATCACCAATATCAATCTATGGAGGCATCTAGCAACGAGGGAGAGGGGAGTGCATCTACATACCCTTGTAGATCGCGCGCGGAAGCGTTCAAGAGAGCGGGGTTGATGGAGTCGTACTCGTCGTGATCCAAATCACCGATAACCTAGCACCGAACGGACGGCACCTCCGCATTCAACACACGTACGGTTGGGAAGACGTCTCCTCCAACTTGATCCAGCAAGGGGGAAGGAGAGGTTGATGAAGATCCAGCAGCACGACAGCGTGGTGGTGGAAGCAACGGTGATCTCGGCAGGGCTTCGCCAAGCTCAGGGAGAGGGAGGAGTGTCACGGGAGGGAGAGGGAGGCGCCAGGGGCTAGGGTGCGACTGCCCTCCCTCTCCCCCACTATATATAGGGTCCCTAGGGGGCGCCGGCCCTAGGAGATCCAATCTCCAAGGGGGGCGGCGGCCAAGGGGGTGGCTTGCCCCCCAAGCCAAGTGGGGCGCCCCCACCCCTAGGGTTTCCAACCCTAGGCGCAGGGGAAGGCCCAAGGGGGGCGCACCAGCCTACTAGGGCTGGTTCCCATCCCACTTCAGCCCATGGGGCCCTCCGGGATAGGTGGCCCCACCCGGTGGACCCCCGGAACCCTTCCGGTGGTCTCGGTACAATACCGATTACCCCTGAAACTTTCCCGACGGCCGAAACTTGACTTCCTATATATATAAATCTTCACCTTCGGACCATTCCGGAACTCCTCGTGACGTCCGGGATCTCATCCGGGACTCCGAACAACTTTCGGGTTACCGTATACTAATATCTCAACAACCCTAGCGTCACCGAACCTTAAGTGTGTAGACCCTACGGGTTCGGGAGACACGCAGACATGACTGAGACGACTCTCCGGTCAATAACCAACAGCGGGATCTGGATACCCATGTTGGCTCCCACATGCTCCTCGATGATCTCATCGGATGAACCATGATGTCGAGGATTCAATCAATCCGTATACAATTCCCTTTGTCAATCGGTACGTTACTTGCCCGAGACTCGATCGTCGGTATCCCAATACCTCGTTCAATCTCGTTACCGGCAAGTCACTTTGCTCGTACCATAATGCATGATCCCGTGATCAACCACTTGGTCACATTGAGCTCATTATGATGATGCATTACCGAGTGGGCCCAGAGATACCTCTCCGTCATACGGACTGACAAATCCCAGTCTCGATTTGTGCCAACCGAACAGACACTTTCGGAGATACCTGTAGTGTACCTTTATAGTTGTAACACCCCATATGTAACTTTCCCAATTTGTACTCCAACTCTTGCCGTTTCCGGCGTTAAGTTATTTTATTTTCTCGGGTTCGGGTCTTTGTCTCCGTCTGTTGTTATCGTTGTCATGCATCTCATATCATGTCATCATGTGCATTGCATTTGCATACGTGTTCATCTCATGCATTCGAGCTTTTTCCCCGTTGTCTGTTTTGCATTCCGGCGCTTCGTTCTCCTCCGGTGGTCATTTCTACCTTTCTTTCGTGTGTGGGGATTAAACATTTCCGGATTGGACCGAGACTTGCCAAGCGGCCTTGGTTTACTACCGGTAGACCGCCTGTCAAGTTCCGTATCATTTGGACTTCATTTGATACTCCAACGGTTAACCGAGGGACCAAGAAGGCCTCGTGTGTGTTGCAGCCCAACACCCCTCCAATTTGGCCCAAAACCCACATAAGCCTTCTCCATCATCTAGATCGTTCGATCACGATCGCGTGGCCGAAAACCGCACCTCATTTGGACTCTCCTAGCTCCCCCTACCTATAAAATAGCATCTCCCCCGAAAATTCGCGGATCATTCCACCCCTAACCCTAGCTCCCCGCTCTTCTCCGCGCGCCGGACGTGTCCGCCGGTGCCGGACAACGTCCGCCACCGCCCGCGCCCTCTCAGCGAACGCCACGTGGCGCTCCGCCGCCTCCCACCGCGCCGGCCCGCGGGGCCCGACCGCGGCCCTCCCGGCCCGAGATTCCGCGTCGCCTCGCCCGCCTCCCCGCCGCCCGAGCGCCGCCCGTGCCGCCGCGCTCGCCTTCGTCGCCGGGACCCCGCCGCCACCGTGCGCCGCCACCTCGCCGGCCGGATCTCGCCCCGGCCGCCGCCACCTCTCCGCCCGAAGCTCCGCAGCGCCACCCCGCCGCCCGACGCGTCGCCGGCCGCCGCCTCCGTCGCGCTGCCCCGCGCCGCCCGGCCTCGCCTCTCCCTCGCCTCCCCGCCGACGAACCGAGATCGCTGGAGCTACAGTCCTCGCCGGAGCCACCTTGTTTTGCGTGCCACCGAAACCCTAGATCTGAGAGAGGTTGATTTTTTTCACAAAGTCCTCGGATTTTCCTAGCCCAAGTGCCCTTGTTCATAGCCTCGTAACTTTGCATCCGTAGCTCCGATTCATGCATATAGCATATCAAAATGTTCATCTCAGAGAGTACATCATTTCATTCCATTGCATCATTTTCATTTGAGTTCATCTTGATGCCCGAAATGCTGTTAGAAGAGGGCTACTTGAGTTAATTGTCAGATCTGCTGCTCCATTTAGGTTTTTGTCATTTTTGCCATGATTATTGTGTGCATGATATGCCCTGATGCTCTACATATGTTTTGTTAAGGGTTTTGTCATCTTTCCAGAGGTGCAACCCATGTATTTTTGTGATGTGTGTGGTGACTAGCACAAGCTTGCAAAGTGGTGCACTTGTTAATTCTGATTTCAGGGACTTAGCATTTCCACTAAGTCCTTGAGCTGTTTATCTCATGTTGCCATATGTTCATGTTGTTTCCTAGTGATCCGTGCCTCTTTTAAGGATGATCAGTAAGGATGTTTTGTTAATCTTGTAGTGCTCTATCCATCCATGTCTTTGTTTGCAATTATGGAGCACCCTAGCTTGAGTCAATCGAGCTCTACTTTTGCTACTTTGTGAATCTGGGCAGATTGTCAACTTGTTTGCAATTTTGCCGATGATGTTGTAGTTGATCCGTGCATGCTATGCTATTGTTCTTGCTATGTCTAGCTTGCATTTTGTGTGTTCTTGATGGATGTATGCTTAGCCTATTATGACTTGCACCCTAGTGAGTGCATCGAGCTCGTAAACATGCCTACTTGAGTTATGCTTTCAACATGCTCCAGTTTTCACCAAGTCTGAGAACTGATTATGTTTTTGCTATGTTCACACGCTTGCAATTGTATTTTCTGATCCCTTTTGGCTCAAGGTAACTAAGGGACTTTTGTTAAGCTCTTTGAGTAGCTTCATGCCATGCTTTACTTTGCCATGTTCAGGTCCTGTAGCATGTGGTTTTGTTGCTCCGAAGAGTGCTACCTGATCTGAAATTTCCAGACAAGTGTTAATTTCACTAAGTCTGAGATCTGTTTGCCATATGCATTTTTGCCATGCTTGTTTGAACCTGTTAATGTATGAATTGCCCGTAGCTCAGTGCTAGACTTTTGTTAAGCATCTTGAGTGCATCCCTGCCATGTATTTTGTTGTCATGTTTGAGTGCTGTAGCTTGTTCATCTCATTGCATTTAGATGGCTACTTGCTGTAAATCGCACACCAGAGTCATTTGAATCGCTTGCCATTTCCAAACCGTAACTCCGATTCCGGCGTTCTTTATATCTTTTTCAAGCGATTTCATCTCATCTTTCCAGTGGCACACTTGGATTTCGAAGTTGAGGCCAGGTTCATGCATTCCTTGTCACATCTTGCATATGCATCCCGCATAGCATATCATCTTTGCATCATCTTGTTTGATCCTTGCATGTGGTTGATTTGTGTCCTTGTTGCTTGTTGTCTTGTTTGGGTAGATCCGGGAGACGAGTTCGCTATCGAGGAGCACGTTGAGTTTGCTTTCGAGGATCCAATCAACTCTGACAACTGTGCAGGCAAGATGATCGTACCCTCGAAATCACTACTATCTTTGCTATGCTAGTTTGCTCGCTCTTTTGCTATGCCAATGCTACGATGCCTACCACTTGCTTTCAAGCCTCCCAAATTGCCATGTCAAACCTCTAACCCACCATGTCCTAGCAAACCGTTGATTGGCTATGTTACCGCTTTGTTCAGCCCCTCTTATAGCGTTGCTAGTTGCAGGTGAAGATTGAAGGCCGTTCCTTGTTGGAACATTTATTTACTTGTTGGTATATCATTATATTGCCATGTTATCTTAATGCATCTATATACTTGGTAAAGGGTGGAAGGCTCGGCCTCTCGCCTAGTGTTTTGTTCCACTCTTTTCGCCCTAGTTTCCGTCATATCGGTGTTATGTTCCCGGATTTTGCGTTCCTTACGCGGTTGGGTTATAATGGGAACCCCTTGATATTTCGCCTTGATTAAAGCTTTTCCAGCAATGCCCAACCTTGGTCTTACCATTTGCCACCTAGCCTCTTTTTCCCTTGGGTTTCCGGAGCCCGAGGGTCATCTTATTTAACCCCCCCCCCCCCGGGGCTAGTGCTCCTCTGAGTGTTGGTTCGAACTGAGCTGCCTGCGGGGCCACCTCGGGGAAACTTGAGGGTTGGTTTTACTCGTAGCTAGTCTCATCTGAGTGTGCCCTGAGAACGAGATATGTGCAGCTCCTATCGGAATTTGTCGGCACATTCGGGCGGTGTTGCTGGTCTTGTTTTAACCTGTCGAAGTGTCTTGAAGAACCGAGTTACCGAGTCTGATCGGAATGTCTTGGGAGGAGGTCTATTCCTTCGTTGACCGTGAGAGCTTGTCATGGGCTAAGTTGGGACTCCCCTGCAGGGATTTGAACTTTCGAAAGCCGTGCCCGCGGTTATGGGCAGATGGGAATTTGTTAATGTCCGGTTGTAGATAACTTGAACCTTAATTTAATTAAAATGAATCAACTGAGTGTGTTACCGTGATGGCCTCTTCTCGGCGGAGTCCGGGAGGTGGACACGGTGTTGGAGTAATGTTTGCGCAGGTTGTTCTCTAGTTTCTCGCTCACGCATTGCCTCCTCTTCTCGCTCTCTTTTGTGAATAAGTTAGCCACCATATTTTGCTAGTCGCTTGCTGCAGCTCCACATATTTACCTTGCCTTACCTTTAAGCTTAAATAGTCTTGATCACGAGGGTGCGAGATTGCTGAGTCCCTGTGGCTCACAGATTACTATTACACCAGATGCAGGGCCTGATGATTCCGCTCCAGGAGACGCGTTTGAGCTCAAGTGGGAGTTCGACGAAGACTCTCAACGTTACTATGTTTCCTTTCCTGATGATCAGTGGTGGTGCCTAGTTGGGGGTGATCGGGACCGTGTCGCATGTTGGGTTATCTTTTATTTTGGCGCCGTAGTCGGGCCATGAGTGTTTGGTTGATGTAATGTTATTTATGTACTTGATTGACGTGGCGAGTGTAAGCCAACTATGTTATCTCCCCTTTTATTATCTTATTACATGGGATGTTGTGAAGATTGCCTAAACTTGCGACATATGCCTTCAATGCGATTATGCCTCTAAGTCGTGCCTCGACACGTGGGAGATATAGTCGCATCGAGGGTGTTACAAGTTGGTAATCAGAGCCTTCCCCGACCTTAGGAGCCCCATTGCTTGATCGTTTTTAGCGGCCGAGTGTGTCTAGAAAAATGTTTTGAGTCATTTAGGAATTATATATCGGAGAGTTTAGGAATTCTTTTTACTTCCCAGTCTCCTCATCGCTCTGGTAAGGCATCCTGACATAGAGTTTTGACTCTTCTCTTCTCAAATTTCACAAAAAAAAAATTAAGGATCACGCGGGTATCTTGGAATCGTTCCGATGGTTTTATGATGAGAACATTGTCTTGGTGCCTCCTGTCAGGGGTTTAGTGGAAGTGTCCCGGGGAGTTGAGCTCTGAGGTGTTGTCATCGTAATTTTATCGTTGCAGTTCTAGAATACCTGAGTTTAGTACGCCGACATAAAAAATCTCTTTTATGCAGTTCGTTGGTGAGATAACCTCGACGCCACCCAGTACTAGGGCGGGAGTTCGGGAGTATCGCCATAACTTGTATAACGGATGCTTTTCGAAGGTTGAGGTAGATGGTTTCCGAAGTTTTTCTTGGTTATGTGTTGAAGGATGGATACAGCTGGATGTAGGATTTGCTAGATTTGGGTGAGATATTATGCTTCCCCTGTATCCCCAACACCTGATTGCATAACCGGAAAGGTTCGGGAGTTTCATAGGTGGGAATTCTTGTAGCTCTAGTTCTTCTTCCACGGATATTTGGTTTGAGATTGGGATTTCTTACCGATTATTCGTTCTGATCCGTACCTTGTTGATTTATTTCTCTACCTTAATTCTACGTGGCTTCTCAATTTATGGATATGTGACCATTTCAAGAGGAATGTATTCGTTCATTTTGTTCGGATGTGAAGACTATATGTTGCAATTTTCATTCCGTTGGATTCAGCTTCAATATTTGTCTATCAACGTGCTAATGGATGTCAACCTCTTCAGGATGGCTCCTCCAACGCGCACGACTCCGAATCCTAATCCGCCACCACCTCCACCTCCTCCGGAGGCATGGCAAGCTGTGATGGCCGCAACCAATGCAAACACACAGTTGATCATGCAAATTCTTCAAGAGCGCAATCAAGGCAACCAAGGGAACCAAGGCAACAATCAGAATCACTTTGCTACACTCAACCAGTTCCTTGCTAACGGGCCAAAGACTTTTAGCAATTGTGTTGAGGCAACCGATGCTGACGATTGGCTTGTGGATCTGTGCAAGCATTTCGAGTGCAGTAACGTCAGGCCTGAGGACTTTGTCAAGTTCGCTTCCTTCCAACTCAAAGATCAAGCTGCAGAATGGTTCCAGCAGTACAAGGATTCCAGAGGTGGACGTGTTATCACTTGGGATGATTTCCGTCGAGATTTCCGAGCTCATCATATTCCCCAGAGCGTGGTTGAAAGCAAGCGTGAGGAATTCCGCAACCTGAAGCAAGGCTCTTTGTCTGTCTATGACTACAACAAGTTGTTCCAGAAGCTCGCCCGCTTTGCCAAGCAGGACGTGCCTGATGAGAAGAGCATGATATACCAGTTCAGGGGTGGTCTCAGAGAAGAAAACCAGCTAGCTCTTGTTCTCTTTGAGCCCTTGAGGTACGATGAGTTCTACAACATGGCATTGAAGCAAGAGGCTACTCAGTTGAGGTGTGATGCTTCCAAGAAGCGAGTCAGAGATGTTACTCCTTCTTCCTCTACTCAAGTGGCCAAGCAGCAGAAGTATTGGCTTCCTCCTCCTCCGTTCCGTCAGCCGTATCAGCAGAAGAGCAAAGGTGGCAGTGGATCTTCCCACCCACCCAACCCTGGCTTTCAGAACAAGACTTCGTCTCAAGCTCCAAGATCGAGTGCTCCGTATCACCGTCCGCTTTCAGAGGTCACGTGCAACAAGTTCCAACAGAAGGGTCACTATGCCAACAAGTGTTTCAACCAGAGGCGTCTTCCTCCTCCTCCTGTCAGATCGGCAAGTACAGCTGTGGTCAAGCATAACCCCAAGCATGCCAAGGTCAACTTGATGAATGCAGCTCAGGCAGAGGACTCGTCAGATGTCATCATGGGTAACCTTCCTGTTAATGATATTCCAGCTAAAGTTCTTTTTGACACTGGTGCATCACATTGTTTCATCTCGAGACCGTTTACATCTAGGCATGAATTGGTTTCGCAAGTTTTGCCTAGTCCTTTAGCAGTTGTCTCTCCCGGTAAGCGCATGCATGCTAACTCCATCGTTCCGGATGTTACTATCACCTTGGGTGACTACAAGTTTCTAGCTTCTCCAACGGTTCTTGGTAACTCGGATATTGATCTTATTCTCGGAATGGATTGGCTTTCTAAGCACAAGGCGCATCTTGATTGTGCTACCAGGCAGATTCAATTGACTCATTCGTCTGAGGATGTAATTGTCTTTGCCGCTCGTGATGATACCATCCGCCTGTTTTCTCTCAATGAGAAGGGTGAACTCGATGCTATCTCGCAAATTCCAGTCGTTTGCGAATATCAAGACGTCTTTCCAGAAGAGCTTCCAGGAATGCCTCCGCACTGGCCAGTTGAATTCGTTATTGATCTTGAGCCTGGCACGGAACCTGTGTGCAAACGTCCTTACAAGCTCGGACCTGAAGAGTTGAAGGAGCTGAAGAAGCAACTTTATATTCAAGAGAAAATGGGTCTCATCCGGCCTAGTTCTTCTCCGTGGGGTTGTGGTGTTCTTTTTGTGAAGAAGAAGGATGGAACGGACCGACTTTGTGTTGATTACCATCCATTGAACAAGAAGACCATCAAGAACAAATACCCACTTCCCAACATCAATGAGCTGTTCGAACAACTCAAAGGTGCCCAAGTATTCTCCAAGCTTGATCTTTGTATGGGTTATCATCAGATTAGAATCCGTGAGCAAGATATTCCCAAGACGGCTTTCAGGACAAGCTATGGTTCATATGAATACACTGTCATGTCTTTTGGCCTCGTCAACGCTCCTCCGACGTTCTCTCGCATGATGAACTTCATATTCAACGCCTACACCAATGACTTCGTTTTGGTCTATCTCGACGACATTCTGGTTTTCTCCAAGAACAAGGAAGATCATGCCAAGCACTTGCGTTTGGTTCTCGATAAGCTCAGAGAACATCAGTTCTACGCCAAGTTCTCCAAGTGTGAATTTTGGCTCGATGAGGTTCTTTATCTTGGTCATATCATCTCTGCCAAAGGTATTGCCGTGAATCCTGAGAAGGTGTCTGCAATTGTGAATTGGGAACCTCCTCAGAACGTGAAGCAACTCCGTAGCTTCCTCGGTCTCGCAAGCTACTGCCGAAGATTCGTTGAAAACTTTTATAAGATCGCGAAGCCTCTCTCTAATCTTCTCCAGAAGCACGTCAAGTACATTTGGTCTCCGGGGTGTGACATTGCTTTCAACACTTTGAAAGAGAAATTGATCACTGCTCCAGTTCTGACTCCGCCTGATGAATCCAAGCCGTACGAGGTCTTTTGTGATGCCTCTCTCCAAGGTCTTGGCGCAGTATTGATGCAAGAGAAGAAAGTTGTTGCTTATACCTCTCGCCAGTTGAAGCCTAATGAGAAGAACTACCCCACTCATGATCTCGAGTTGGCGGCAGTTGTGCATGCTCTTTTGACTTGGAGACATCTTCTTTGGGGAAGAAAAGTGGACATTTTCACTGATCACAAGAGTCTCAAGTACATCTTCACTCAGCCTAATCTCAACCTCAGGCAAACTCGATGGGTCGAAATGATTCAAGAATATAATCCGAGTATTGAGTATACTCCAGGCAAGGCCAATGTGATTGATGACGCATTGAGCAGAAAAGCTTACTGCAATAATCTGATTCTCAAGCCTTATCAACCCGAGCTTTGTGAAGCTTTCCGCAAACTTAATCTGCAAGTTGTTCCTCAAGGTTTCCTCGCCAACCTTCAAGTCTCTCCTACCTTGGAAGACCAGATTCGCCAAGCTCAGCTTCTTGATGCTATGGTGAAAAAGGTGAAGACCGCCGCGCTCGCCTTCGTCGCCGGGACCCCGCCGCCACCGTGCGCCGCCACCTCGCCGGCCGGATCTCGCCCCGGCCGCCGCCGCCTCTCCGCCCGAAGCTCCGCAGCGTCGCCCCACCGCCCGACGCGTCGCGGGCCGCCGCCTCCGTGCCCTGAGAACGAGATATGTGCAGCTCCTATCGGGATTTGTCGGCACATTCGGGCGGTGTTGCTGGTCTTGTTTTAACCTGTCGAAGTGTCTTGAAGAACCGAGTTACCGAGTCTGATCGGAATGTCTTGGGAGGAGGTCTATTCCTTCGTTGACCGTGAGAGCTTGTCATGGGCTAAGTTGGGACTCCCCTGCAGGGATTTGAACTTTCGAAAGACGTGCACGCGGTTATGGGCAGATGGGAATTTGTTAATGTCCGGTTGTAGATAACTTGAACCTTAATTTAATTAAAATGAATCAACTGAGTGTGTTACCGTGATAGCCTCTTCTCGGCGGAGTCTGGGAGGTGGACACGGTGTTGGAGTAATGTTTGCGCAGGTTGTTCTCTAGTTTCTCGCTCGCGCGTTTCCTCCTCTTCTCGCTCTCTTTTGCGAATAAGTTAGCCACCATATTTTGCTAGTCGCTTGCTGCAGCTCCACATATTTACCTTGCCTTACCTTTAAGCTTAAATAGTCTTGATCGCGAGGGTGCGAGATTGCTGAGTCCCTGTGGCTCACAGATTACTATTACACCAGATGCAGGGCCTGATGATTCCGCTCCAGGAGACGCGTTTGAGCTCAAGTGGGAGTTCGACGAAGACTCTCAACGTTACTATGTTTCCTTTCCTGATGATCAGTAGTGGTGCCCAGTTGGGGGTGATCGGGACCGTGTCGCATGTTGGGTTATCTTTTATTTTGGCGCCGTAGTCGGGCCATGAGTGTTTGGTTGATGTAATGTTATTTATGTACTTGATTGACATGGCGAGTGTAAGCCAACTATGTTATCTACCCTTTTATTATCTTATTACATGGGATGTTGTGAAGATTGCCTAAACTTGCGACATATGCCTTCAATGCGATTATGCCTCTAAGTCGTGCCTCGACACGTGGGAGATATAGTCGCATCGAGGGTGTTACAATAGTCACCCAGTTATGTTGTGACGTTTGGCACACCCAAAGCACTCCTACGGTATCCGGAAGTTGCACAATCTCATGGTCTAAGGAAATGATACTTGACATTCGGAAAAGCTATAGCAAACGAACTACACGATCTTTGAGCTATGCTTAGGATTGGGTCTTGTCCATCACATCATTCTCCTAATGATGTGATCCCGTAATCAATGACATTCAATGTCCATAGTCAGGAAACCATGACTATCTTTTGATCAACGAGCTAGTCAACTAGAGGCTCACTAGGGACGTGTTGTGGTCTATGTATTCACACATGTATTACGATTTCCGGATAACACAATTATAGCATGAACAATAGACAATTATCATGAACAAAGAAATATAATAATAACCATTTTATTATTGCCTCTAGGGCATATTTCCAACAGTCTCCCACTTGCACTAGAGTCAATAGTCTAGTTACATTGTGATGAATCGAACACTCATGCAATTCTGGTGTTGATCATGTTTTGCTCTAGGGAGAGGTTTAGTCAACGGATCTGCCACATTCAGGTCTGTATGCACTTTAGAAATATCTATGTCTCCATTTTGAACACTTTCATGAATGGAGTTGAAGCGACGCTTGATATGCCTGGTCTTCCTGTGAAACCTGGGCTCCTTGGCAAGGGAGTAGCTCTAGTGTTGTCACAGAAGAGAGTCATCGGGCCCGACGCATTGGGTATGACTCCTAGGTCGGTAATGAACTCCTTCACCCAGATTGCCTCTTGTGCTGCCTCTGAGGCTGCCATGTACTCCGCTTCACATGTAGATCCCGCCACAACGCTTTGCTTGCAACTGCACCAGCTTACTGCCCCACCATTCAAAATATACACGTATCCGGTTTGTGACTTAGAGTCATCCAGATCTGTGTCGAAGCTAGCATCGACGTAACCCTTTACGACGAGCTCTTCGTCACCTCCATAAACGAGAAACATATCCTTAGTCCACTTCAGGTACTTCAAGATATTCTTGACCGCTGTCTGGTGTTCCATGCCGGGATTACTTTGGTACCTTCCTACCAAACTTACGGCAAGGTTTCCATCAGGTCTGGTACACAGCATAGCATACATGATAGACCCTATGGCCGAGGCATAGGGGACGACACTCATCTTTTCTCTATCTTCTGCCGTGGTCGGGCATTGAGCCGTGCTCAATCTCGTACCTTGCAATACAGGAAAGAACCCCTTCTTTGACTGATCCATTTTGAACTTCTTCAATATCTTGTCAAGGTACGTACTCTGTGAAAGACCCATGAGGCATCTCGATCTATCTCTATAGATCTTGATGCCTAATATATAAGCAGCTTCTCCAAGATCCTTCATTGAAAAACACTTGTTCAAGTAGGGCTTTATGCTTTCCAAGAATTCTATATCATTTCCCATCAACAGTATGTCATCCACATACAATATGAGAAATGCTACAGAGCTCCCACTCACTTTCTTGTAAATGCAGGCTTCTCCATATGTCTGCGTAAACCCAAACACTTTGATCATCTCATCAAAACGAATGTTCCAACTCCGAGATGCTTGCACCAGCCCATAAATCGAGCATTGGAGCTTGCACACCTTGTCAGCATTCTTAGGATCGACAAAACCTTCCGCCTGCATCATATACAATTCTTCCTTAAGGAAACAATTAAGGAATGCCGTTTTGACGTCCATTTGTCATATCTCATAATCATAGAATGCGGCAATTGCTAACATGATTCAGACGGACTTCAGCTTCGCTACAGGTGAAAAAGTCTCATCGTAGTCAACCCCTTGAACTTGTCGATAACCCTTAGCGACAAGCCAAGCTTTATAGATGGTTACATTACCATCCGCGTCTGTCTTCTTCTTAAAGATCCATTTATTTTCTATGGCTCGCCGATCATCGGGCAAGTAAGTCAAAGTCCATACTTCGTTTTCATACATGGATCCTATCTCGGATTTCATGGCTTCCAGCCATTTGTCGAAATCCGGGCCCGTCATCGCTTCTTCATAGTTCGAAGGTTCATCGTTGTCTAACAACATGATTTCCAAGACATGGTTGCCGTACCACTCTGGTGCGGAACGTGTCCTCGTGGACCTACGAAGTTCAGTAGCAACTTGATCTGAAGTTTCATGATCATCATCATTAACTTCCTCTCTAGTTGGTGCAGGCACCTCAGGAACATTTTCTTGAGCTACGCCACTTACCGGTTCAAGAGGTAATACTTCATCAAGTTCTACTTTCCTCCCACTTATTTCTTTCGAGAGAAACTCTTTCTCTAGAAAGGACCCATTCTTGGCAACAAAGATCTTGCCTTCGGATCTGAGGTAGAAGGTATACCCAATAGTTTCTTTAGGGTATCCTATGAAGACACATTTTTCCGATTTGGGTTCGAGCTTTTCAGGTTGAAGTTTCTTGACATAAGCATCGCATCCCCAAACTTTTAGAAACGACAGTTTAGGTTTCTTCCCAAACCATAATTCATATGGTGTCATCTCAACGGATTTCGATGGATCCCTATTTAAAGTGAATGCGGCAGTCTCTAAAGTATAACCCCAAAATGACAGCGGTAGATCGGTAAGAGACATCATAGATCACACCATATCCAATAGAGTGCGATTACGATGTTCGGACATACCATTACGCTGAGGTGTTCCAGGCGGCGTGAGTTGTGAAACTATTTCACATTTTCTTAAGTGTGTGCCAAATTTGTGACTCAAGTATTCTCCCCCACGATCTAATCGCAAGAACTTGATTTTCCTGTCTCGTTGATTCTCAACCTCACTCTGAAATTCCTTGAACTTTTCAAAGGTCTCAGACTTGTGTTTCATTAAGTAGACATACCCATATCTACTCAAGTCATCAGTGAGGGTGAGAACATAACGATAGCCACCACGTGCCTCAACACTCATTGGACCGCACACATCAATATGTATGATTTCCAATAAGTTGGTTGCTCGCTCCATTGTTCCTGAGAACAGAGTCTTGGTCATTTTACCCATGAGGCATGGTTCGCACGTGTCAAATGATTCATAATCAAGAGACTCCAAAAGTCCATCGGCATGGAGCTTCTTCATGCGTTTGACACCTATGTGACCAAGGCGGCAGTGCCACAAGTATGTGGGACTATCATTACATATTTTGGTATTCACACTATGAATATGTGTAACATTACGCTCGAGATTCATTAAGAATAAACCAATCACCAGCGGAGCATGACTGTAAAACATATCTCTCATATAAATAGAACAACCATTATTCTCCGATTTAAATGAGTAGCCATCTCGAATTAAACGAGATCCTGATACAATGTTCATGCTCAAAGTTGGCACTAAATAACAATTATTGAGGTTTAAAACTAATCCCATAGGTAAATGTAGAGGTAGCGTGCCGACGGCGATCACATCGACCTTGGAACCATTCCCGACGCGCATCGTCACCTCGTCCTTCGCCAGTCTCCGCTTATTCCGCAGCTCCTACTTTGAGTTACAAATGTGAGCAACCGCACCGGTATCAAATACCCAGGAGCTACTACGAGTACTGGTAAGGTACACATCAATTACATGCATATCACATATACCTTTAGTGTTGCCGGCCTTCTTGTCCGCTAAGTATTTGGGGCAGTTCCGCTTCCAGTGACCACTTCCCTTGCAATAAAAACACTCAGTCTCAGGCTTGGGTCCATTCTTTGGCTTCTTCCCGGCAGCTTGCTTACCGGGCGCGGCAACTCCCTTGCCGTCCTTCTTGAAGTTCTTCTTACCCTTGCCTTTCTTGAACTTAGTGGTTTTATTCACCATCAACACTTGATGTTCCTTTTTGATTTCCACCTCTGCTGATTTCAGCATTGAATATACCTCAGGAATGGTCTTTTCCATCCCCTGTATATTGAAGTTCATCACAAAGCTCTTGTAGCTCGGTGGAAGCGACTGAAGGATTCTGTCAATGACCGCGTCATCCGGGAGATTAACTCCCAGCTGAGTCAAGCGGTTATGCAACCCAGACATTTTGAGTATGTGCTCACTGACAGAACTATTTTCCTCCATCTTACAGCTGAAGAACTTGTCGGAGACTTCATATCTCTCGACCTGGGCATGAGCTTGGAAAACCATTTTCAGCTCTTCGAACATCTCATATGCTCCGTGTCTCTCAAAACGCTTTTGGAGCCCCGGTTCTAAGCTGTAAAGCATGCCGCACTGAACGAGGGAGTAATCATCAGCACGTGACTGCCAAGCGTTCATAACGTCTTGGTTCTCTGGGATGGGTGCGTCACCTAGCGGTGCATCTAGGACATAATCTTTCTTGGCAGCTATGAGGATTATCCTCAGGTTCCGGACCCAGTCCGTATAGTTGCTGCCATCGTCTTTCAGCTTGGTTTTCTCTAGGAACGCGTTGAAGTTGAGGGCAACATTAGCGTGGGCCATTTGATCTACAAGACATAGTGTAAAGATTTTAGACTAAGTTCATGATAATTAAGTTCATCTAATCAAATTACTCAATGAACTCCCACTTGATAGACATCCCTCTAGTCATCTAAGTGAAACATGATCCGAGTCAACTAGGCCATGTCCGATCATCACGTGAGACGGACTAGCCAACATCGGTGAACATCTTCATGTTGATCGTATCTTCTATACGACTCATGCTCGACCTTTCGGTCTTCCGTGTTCCGAGGCCATGTCTGTACATGCTAGGCTCGTCAAGTTAACCTAAGTGTATTGCGTGTGTAAATCTGGCTTACACCCGTCGTATTCGAACGTTAGAATCTATCACACCCAATCATCATGTGGTGCTTCGAAACAATGAACATTCACAACGGTGCATAGTTAGGGGGAACACTTTCTTGAAATTATTACGAGGGATCATCTTATTTAAGCTACCGTCGTTCTAAGCAAATAAGATGTAAAACATGATAAACATCACATGCAATCAAATAGTGACATGATATGGCCAATATCATTTGCTCCTTTTGATCTCCATCTTCGGGGCTTCATGATCATCGTTGTCACCGGCATGACACCATGATCTCCATCATTGTGTCTTCTTGAAGTTGTCTCGTCATCTATTACTTCTACTACTACGGCTAACGCTTTAGCAATAAAGTAAAGTAATTACATGACGTTTATGTTGACATGCAGGTCATAAATAAATTAAGACAACTCCTATGGCTCCTGCCGGTTGTCATACTCATCGACATGCAAGTCGTGATTCCTATTACAAGAACATGATCAATCTCATACATCACATATATCATTCATCACATCCTTTTGGCCATATCACATCACATGGCACATGCTGCAAAAACAAGTTAGACGTCCTCTAATTGTTGTTGCAAGTTTTTACGTGGCTGCTATAGGTTTCTAGCAAGAACGTTTCTTACCTACGCCAAAACCACAACGTGATATGCCAATTTCTATTTACCCTTCATAAGGACCCTTTTCATCGAATCCGATCCGACTAAAGTGGGAGAGACAGACACCCGCCAGCCACCTTATGCAACTAGTGCATGTCAATCGGTGGAACCAGTCTCGCGTAAGCGTACGTGTAAGGTCGGTCCGGGCCGCTTCATCCCATGATGCCGCCGAATTAAGATAAGACTAGTAACGGTAAGCAAATTGACAATATCGACGCCCACAACTACTTTGTGTTCTACTCGTGCATAGAAACTACACATAGACCTAGCTCATGATGCCACTGTTGGGGAACGTAGCAGAATTTTAAAATTTTCTACGCATCACCAAGATCAATCTATGGAGTCATGTAGCAACGAGGGAGAGGGGAGTGCATCTACATACCCTTGTAGATCGCGCGCGGAAGCGTTCAAGAGAACGGGGTTGATGGAGTCGTACTCCTCGTGATCCAAATCACCGATGACCTAGCGCCGAACGGACGGCACCTCTGCGTTCAACACACGTACGGTTGGGAAGACGTCTCCTCCAACTTGATCCAGCAAGGGGGAAGGAGAGGTTGATGAAGATCCAGCAGCACGACGGCGTGGTGATGGAAGCAACGGTGATCTCAGCAGGGCTTCGCCAAGCTCAGGGAGAGGGAGGAGTGTCACGGGAGGGAGAGGGAGGCGCCAGGGGCTAGGGTGCGGCTGCCCTCACTCTTCCCCACTATATATAGGGTCCCTAGGGGGCGCCGGCCCTAGGAGATCCAATCTCCAAGGGGGGCGGCGGCCAAGGGGGTGGCTTGCCCCCCAAGCCAAGTGGGGCGCCCCCCACCCCTAGGGTTTCCAACCCTAGGCGCAAGGGAAGGCCCAAGGAGGGCGCACCAGCCCACTAGGGGCTGGTGCCCCTCCCACTTCAGCCCATGGGGCCCTCCGGGATAGGTGGCCCCACCCGGTGGACCCCCGGGACCCTTCCGGTGGTCCCGGTACAATACCGATTACCCCCGAAACTTTCCCGATGGCCGAAACTTGACTTCCTATATATAAATGTTCACCTCCGGACCATTCCGGAACTCCTCGTGACGTTCGGGATCTCATCCGGGACTCCGAATAACTTTCGGGTTACCGTATACTAATATCTCAACAACCCTAGCGTCACCAAACCTTAAGTGTGTAGACCCTACGGGTTCGGGAGACACGCAGACATGACCGAGACGACTCTCCGGTCAATAACCAACACCGGGATCTGGATACCCATGTTGGCTCCCACATGCTCCTCGATGATCTCATCGGATGAACCACGATGTCGAGGATTCAATCAATCCGTATACAATTCCCTTTGTCAATCGGTACGTTACTTGCCCGAGACTCGATCGTCGGTATCCCAATACCTCGTTCAATCTCGTTACCGGCAAGTCACTTTAATCGTACCGTAATGCATGATCCCGTTATCAACCACTTGGTCACATTGAGCTCGTTATGATGATGCATTACCGAGTGGGCCCAGAGATACCTCTCCGTCATACGGAGTGACAAATCCCAGTCTCGATTCGTGCCAACCCAACAGACACTTTCGGAGATACCTGTAGTGTACCTTTGTAGTCACCCAGTTACGTTGTGACGTTTGGCACACCCAAAGCATTCCTACGGTATCCGGGAGTTGCACAATCTCATGGTCTAAGGAAATGATACTTGACATTCGGAAAAGCTATAGCAAACGAACTACACGATCTTTGAGCTATGCTTAGGATTGGGTCTTGTCCATCACATCATTCTCCTAATGATGTGATCCCGTTATCAATGACATGCAATGTCCATAGTCAGGAAACCATGACTATCTTTTGATCAACGAGCTAGTCAACTAGAGGCTCACTAGGGACGTGTTGTGGTCTATGTATTCACACATGTATTACGATTTCTGGATAACACAATTATAGCATGAACAATAGACAATTATCATGAACAAAGAAATATAATAATAACCATTTTATTATTGCCTCTAGGGCATATTTCCAACACTATCATGTATGGAATGCTGTGTATCAGACCTGATGTGTGCCTTGCTATTAGTTTAGCACGGAGGTACCAAAGTAATCCAGGAGTGGATCACTGGACAACGGTTAAGAACATCCTGAAATACCTGAAAAGGACTAAGGATATGTTTCTCGTGTATGGAGGTGACAAAGAGCCCGTCGTAAACGGTTACGTCGATGCAAGCTGTGACACTGATCCGGATGACTCTAAGTCACAAACCGGATACTTTTTTATTGAATGGTGGAGCTGTCAGTTGGTGCAGTTCCAAGCAAAGCGTCGTGGCAGGATCTACATGTGAAACGGAGTACATAGCTGCTTCGGAAGCAGCAAATGAAGGAGTCTGGATGAAGGAGTTCATATCCGATCTAGGTGTCATACCTAGTGCGTCAGGTCCAATGAAAATATTTTGTGACAATATTGGTGCAATTGCCTTGGCAAAGAAATCCAGATTTCACAAGAGAACCAAGGATATCAAGAGACGCTTCAATTCCATCTGCGATCAAGTCAAGGAGGGAGACATAGAGATTTGCAAGATACATACAGATCTGAATGTTGTAGACCCGTTGACTAAGCCTCTCTCACGAGCAAAACATGATCAGCACCAAGACTCCATGGGTGTTAGAATCATTACTGTGTAATCTAGATTATTGACTCTAGTGCAAGTGGGAGACTGAAGGAAATATGCCCTAGGCAATAATAAAGTTGTTATTTGTATTTCCTTATATCATGATAAATGTTTATTATTCATGCTAGAATTGTATTAACCGGAAACTTAGTACATGTGTGAATACATAGGCAAACTGAGGTGTCACTAGTATGCCTCTACTTGACTAGCTCGTTAATTTCCTAACCATTGACATGAGTTGTCATTTGATTCACGGGTCGCATCATTAGAGAATGATGTGATTGACTTGACCCATCCGTTAGCTTAGCACGATGATCGTTTAGTTTGTTGTTATTGCTTTGTTCATAACTTATACATGTTCCTATAACTATGAGATTATGCAACTCCCGAATAACCGGAGGAACACTTAGTGTGCTATCAAACGTCACAACGTAACTGGGTGACTATAAAGATGCTTTACAGGTGTTTCCGATAGTGTTTGTTGAGTTGGCATAGATCAAGATTAGGAATTGTCACTCCGTGTATCAGAGAGCTATCTCTGGGCCCTCTCGATAATGCACATCACTATAAACCTTGCAAGCAATGTGACTAATGAGTTAGTTACGGCTGTTGCATTACAGAACGAGTAAAGAGACTTGCCGGTAACGAGATTGAACTAGGTATTGAGATACCGACGATCGAATCTCGGGAAAGTAACATGCCAATGACAAAAGGAACAACGTATGTTGTTATGCGGTTTGACCGATAAAGATTTTCGTAGAATATGTAGGAACCAATATGAGTATCCAGGTTCCGCTATTGGTTATTGACCGGAGATGAGTTTCGATCATGTCTACATAGTTCTCGAACCCGTAGGGTCCGCACGCTTAGTGTTCGGCGACGATCCGTATTATGAGTTTATGTGTTTTGATGTACCTAAGGTAGTTCGGAGTCCCAGATATGATCACAGATATGACGAGGAGTCTCGAAATGGTCGAGACATAAAGATCGATATATTGAAAGGCCGTGTTTGGACATCGGAATGGTTTCGGGTGAGTTCGGCCATTTACCGGAGTACCGGGGAGTTACCGGAACCCCTCGGGGAGTCAATGAGCCTTATTGGGCCTTAGTGGGAGAGAGGAGGAGGAAGCCAAGGTGGAGGGCGCGCCCCCCAAGCCCAATCCGAATTGGGTGCCCCCCCTTCCTTCCCTCTCTCTCCCCTTCCTTTCTCTCCTACTCCAACAATGGGAAGGGGGAGTCCTACTCCCGATAATCCTACTCCCATCGGGAGTAGGACTCCCCCCTTGGGCACGCCATGAGAGGGTCGGCCCTCCCCCTCCTCCACTCATTTATATACGGGGGAGGGGGCACCCCATACACACGTTGATTGTGTTAGCCATGTGCGGTGCCTCATCCACAGATTTCCATCTCGATCATATCGTTGTAGTGGTTAGGCGAAGCCCTACGTCGGTAACTTCATCATCACCGTCATCACGTCGTCGTGCCGAGGAAACTCTTCCTCGACCTCAGCTGGATCTAGAGTTCGTGGGACGTCACCGAGCTGAACGTGTGCAGATCGCGGAGGTGTCGTACCTTCGGTGCTAGAATCGGTCGGATCATGAAGACGGATGACTACATCAACCGCGTTGTCGTAACGCTTCCGCTTACGGTCTACGAGGGTACATGGACAACACTCTCCCCTCTCGTTGCTATGCATCACCTTGATGGATCTTGCGTGTGCGTAGATTTTTGTTTTTTTGAAATTACTGCGTTTGCCAACAGGGGGTTGTGGTCCCGTTGCGAGGTGGTCGTTGGCAGTGGCGTTGCTCTGCTCTCCTGCTCAACATAATTGGTGGTGGCAAGCTGGTCCTCCCGCATTCTTCAGCGGCTCCCTTCCTTGCTTGCTTGCAGGCTGCCTGCTGGTGTGTCGGTGTCCACGTGTTGTGGCACATTATGGACTAAGGGGGGAATGTGGACTCCCCTCGGGCATTGGCCCGAGGAGGCGGGTACCTAAGCCAACATTTTTCTCCAAGCGGCCTAGCTCATCTCACTCCCATCGATCTACTGTCATCTCGATGCAATTGCTTTGTTGTTCTGCTTGCGTCGAGTACTCCGGCGGGTCGATCTTGGTTTCACCTAGTGCTATGCTCGGTGTCACTTTGCTAATGCTTGGTCGTTAGCGAGTTGTGCTTGTATTCTTTTCGGTTTTTGTAAGCCTTTGGCCTTTGTATTCAACATCATTGTATTCTAAACAATTGATGGCTTCATTAATTTGAAATCGGTCATTCTTGCCTTTTCTCTTAAAAAGAAAAGTGAAAAGGGCATAGATCTTCACCAACCTTGCCCACTTGAGTTTGTGTTCCAGGAAGCAAAACCTAGCTTTGTGTTGAGCTCTGACTGGGTTGTTTTGGGCAACTAGCCGGGGAGGGGAGTGCATCCATCCGGTTTGTCCGAGTCCGAACCCAGCTCCAGTCGTACATGTCACATGTGCGCGCGGGAACCGGACAAAGTGATCGGACGAGCCGTCGCTTTTACTCGAAAAGGCAACGTCGCCGTCCGCTGCCCCACCCGGGCCGTGCGCTCGCCGTCGGTTCGTCGTGACCCACGGCCCGGACACGAGCGCTTCTTCTTTTCTAAACGTTGCGCTTGCCGTTGATCCGCAGGCGACGCCACACGAGAAGGCGACGTAACGCGCGCTTTGCTTGACCGTCGCGGTCTCTCCGGCAGGCACGGACGCCGTGAGCGCGAGGCGAAACCGACCGAGGGGCGTCTAGTCTATTGCAGCTAGATACAGCGAGCGAAGCCCGCAGAGCACGACCCGCACAAATTGGGGCAGATGGGGAGCCACTGCAGCCCGCCACCCATCGCTTCGGGGGCTCCAAGTTCCATTTCATTTCGGTGCCTGCTCGTCGTTTTACGGAGCGACAGGGACGACAGGGCCGGAGCTGTCTCGGTGGAGCCAAGGCAGTGTCGGAGGACTTGGCCGCGGCTCTGCTCCGTCCAAACGCGAAACGGCAGCTGGTGTAGGCCAGTGACGGAGAGAGTGCCGTGGCTTCTCTGCTGGTGTAGCTCTTGATCTGATTTGACGTGGGTAATTGTGCTCATGTGTGACTTCTCGCAAAGTCTCGAACGGCCGATTGCACGGAACAAGGCAGCAAAATTTAACCAGCCACCAGGCGGTTTACGTCGGGGTGTTTTCAGAGATACTAGCAGGCTAGACCATGCACATCAGTTATTTTTTAGATCGACAATGTACAGCAGTTTGTAAGGGCATCTCCAGCCGTTGGCCTACCGGGGGCGTCTAAAATCGCCGCCTGGGGGTGAGCCGGCGTAAAAATTGGACCTGGGGGCGAGTTGGTCCCCAGCCGTCGGTCCCAGGGCCGCCCCCAGGCACGTTTTAAAATAAAAGAAGTTCGGCTTAAACACGATAAAATTCGGCCAAACACGATAAGTTTCGGCACATTTCGGCGAAGTTTTTCGCGGATTTTCATTACATAGCACATATACATAAACTAATCTAAAGGAAAAACTGGCTGAAGTCGCCGCCATCGTCGTCGTCGGCCTTCTCCTCCTTGACGCGGGCGTCCCTGCTGGGCCCCTGCCCGGCGTCGCCATGGCGGACTGGTGGCGGCGCATCGTCGTCGTCGTCGTCGCTCTCGCAGATGAAGACGACTCCGCCTTCGTCGCGGCCGCGTCGACGCTTCGCGAAGCGAAGCAGGGCGGCGCACTGGCGCTCCTTTGCCTTCTCTAGGCGCTCCTTCTCCATCGCTATGAAGTCCCTGCGCGCCCATTCCAGGGCCGCGTCGTCGTCGTCGAGCTCCATCGTCACCGGCGCGGCCGGCTCCTTCTTCACCGGCGCGAGCCCCGGCTCCGTCTTTGGCTTGACGAAGCGCGGAGGAGGAGCCGACGAGTAGGCGCGCCGGCCGCCCTCGTTGATGACGATGCCGGCGCTGCGAGTGCGTCGGCCGAGCGGCGTCTCCGCCGCTGGCTCGGCCTTGACGCCGAGCAGGGCCGGAGTGCCGGAGGAGTGCGATGAAGATCGGGAGGAGGAAGAAGAGGAGGAGGACCCGAACCGTCCCGTGCGAGGGAGGGGAGGCGTCGGCGCGCCGTCCCGTGACGCGCCGCCCGTGAGGAATCAATGGCAAGGCTGACCGACGGCAGCCTTGGCATTGATTCCCCGCGGGAACCGAGGCCGTTGGGGGAAGACGAGGCGCCGTGTCACTGACGCGGCGGGCCCGCGGCTATTTCGCGCCAAAACAGTTCGCCCCGGCGCCCCCCGGGCGCCCCCCAGCGCGCCGGGTTCGGCCTGGGTCCGCCGGCGCTGTTTTCGGCCCAGGCCGGCGAAAATCAGGCTCCTGAGGGCGTGACTGGGCCGTTTTTTTGGCGCCGGCGCGAAAAAATCGCCCGGGGAAGTCTTCCTGGGGCGCGGCTGGAGATGCCCTAAAGATAGATCTTTTCATAACTTTCCACATCATCTATGATGAGACATGTTATACAGTTATTCCAAAAATGCCCGCGAATGCCAGACTTGGCAAATACGGCCCCTCAAATCGGGCACTGCCTAGTCACACATCAGATTTCCCTTCTCACAACCAGACACCTCAATTAGCATACCTCAAATTCATACAAACTCATGCAACTACGCAAACGATGCATTACACACATTGTTCGGCTACTACATCAGGACATGCTATTGGACTACCAAATACAAGCTAGATATGGAGAAATCATCCACGGCTGCCCTTGCCCTTTCCAACGCCCTTGTTGTCCTTCTCGCGGAAGTAGCGGTCGAAGACGTATTAGAGATTTAGCCGAATCTGCCTGTCGCCGGAGCTGTCCGACCCGACGTTGTCCTTCTTCTCCTCCTTGGGGGCAGTCCGGCCATGGCATGAACCGCCCGATTCTGCTCCCGAGCGAGGTCATGTGTATTTCTCCACTGCCGCTTCTTTACAATGCAGGCGCAGATGGCTTCCTCCTCTGCGGCCGCCCGCACTGCCGCATCAGCCGCCTCTGTTGGCCTCATCATCTCCTTCCCACGGCAGGCACACTGGTCCTGGTAGCACTCATACTTCGGCAGACCGGTGATGGGAAAAGGGAGATTGTAGGCTCTCAGGAGGACCGCGATGATCCTATCCCGGCGGATCCGAGCGCCCATGTGCCGACACAATTGACTCGCGGCAAACAGAGCCTGCCGTCGGCCTAGTGTTGTCCTGCCGAGAGCGGCAGAGTGCAATGCAGACTACCATTGCCTCCTCCAACCCGCATGGGACGACACCCCAGTCGACAGATCTGGACTGACCGGAGTCAGATCCGCTGCCCAACATGCCGGAGATCGACGGACGGGAGCTTGGGTGGCAGAGTGGAGTGGAGTTGCCAGGGTTTGGTCCGGGGAGGGGATGGAGATGAATATATGTGGGGTCGGGTGGGCTAGCGTGGGCCGGGTCCGACGCGGTAGACACGCCCGGTCGCGTCCGGGCCTCCCCAGATCTGCCCCATATTTGGGTTGAATATAGGGGTGTCAGTCAACCCGGACGTTTGATGCCGGTTTCAGGCGCCCATCTTGGTAGAGTTTGCGTGACCGGTCCATCCACCCGAGTGTATGAGAGGGTTTGAGATGCCCGACTGTAGATACTCTTATATTAGAGAAACTACAGTTTTGTAAAGCTATGATTTTTATTAGACCCAAACACTAGAAGGTATTTTTGAAAACTATGGTATCAAGAGAAAACTCAAAAGAAAAACCATCCAAATACGTTAAATAATTCCAGTCAAATCTTCTGTATATAATTGTAGCATGTTTTACCCCAATGCAATTTACTACCGCAGATAATGTAGCATCGCCCGCATGTGCAGGCCTAATGAAAATTGGTTCTATATAGCCAACCACCCTTGATAGGTTGAGTTCAAGAACAACAAGCACCAAATTTCTTAATAGTCCATGCAATTGTTCAACAACACATGTGCAAGACAAACACACAAAACCTCAATGAAGATAAAATCAGTGTGCATTAATTTTTCTCAAGCACCAAACAAGTGCTGCATATGGCATGTTTGTCGACTTTATTCCGGGAGTAAGCCACACCATCAAGCTCTTGACTCATATAGTCAGCTCCAAACACTAGATCATTTTGTAGAGACCTTATGCATTCATGTAATACAATAATTGCAGGAAAAGGGGGAATTTTCTCTTCAATAATGCAACTTGCACAAAGCACTCTTAGACTGACGTACTACTACTTAAAGTACTCCCAATAATTCCCGTATGATAATGGGCAATGTATTTAACCCAAGAGACCCCACACATGCCTATGTCAGTGATGCTTGGATATGTCGATCTAATGGAGTTGCTGGCCTATGTTACTTTCAAAACCGTCGTTTGGTATTTAAAGCATTGATATAGCCTAGTAGCAATGTTTTGAGCTTTTTGTTGGTGGTACCAGAGCCTTGCAACCCTGCAACGGCATGGTGCAGCCTGCAGTGAGATGCATCATGTGCTACAGTGTATGCGTATGCGTGTATGCATCTGCAGAACAAGGTGAAGGGTCCAGGAGGAGAGGAGCGCCCACTTGTGCATACAGTCGCACAAGATCCAAAGGGAACGTCACTTTCCCGCCATTAAAAATGAATTGGATTGGTTCGTGGAGTTTCCGTCGCCACCTTTAAAGCAGAGAGAAGCAAGCAATTACTCACTGTATAATTGCAGGAGCCCCAGTGTTTGTTTGTCAGGAAATATTTAATGTACATGTACAAGTCATAAGGCATACGTATTTTGTACCGATGGATTGGGTGCACCCGGCCGTGCATGGAGCGATTTTGGTGCTTCCACCACCAAAGTGTGCGAGTAGATACTCTCCCAGGCTCGGCAGGATCTCCTAAATAATTGAGAGATTCTCTGACGTACTACCCTCAATCAATCGACAGATTAATGGAAAACAACTCGAGAAGGGTGGCCGGTTGACAGTAGAGTAGGAGCACGCACTACACATTGCACACTGGACTGGAGTGGAGTAGTGCTACCCAAAGATCAGCGTCAGTCAAAGCCCCTAAACATTTCTTTTGCGGGACCCTAAACAATTGTCATAACGGACAGGCACGGCAACTAGGACGGTGGCTCTCCACAAGGAAAAAGGAAACGGCAAAGATGACAGTGACAGATAATCGAGCAGCAGCATGCAGATATAGTACTAGCATGGGATCCACGTCGGCGAGCCTATCCATAGCCGCCCGCCTGTATGGACAGCATGCAAAGCTCGGCAAAGGCCCCAACCCACTAAGGGGGTGTTTGGTCCAGAGATTTTTTTTGTTGGAACTAAAAAAATCCCTAAAAAACCAAACAAGATGGGACTTTTTTAAAACTTTTTGCTAAAAGTTTTTAGAAGCACCTCTTTGAATTTTTTTTTCAAAAAGTCTTAGGGACTAGAAAAAGTCCCAGGACCTAAAACGACAAGGCGGGACACTGAGAGCCATCGGTCGGCTTTGCGCGCCGGGTTGCCCCTCTCTGTGGATTAGCGGCCATGCGCAGGAAGGAGCAGACACGGCTGGTGTCACCCCCTCTACATTTTCCCTTGCCCATGCTTGCTTGGTGCCACTGCACTGCCCTGAAATTCTCCTCTCTTTTGCTTGGTGTCACCAGTGACAATCCATCCATCGTGTGCTTTACCTCTCTCCATTTCTTCTTTTAACTACAGCTCACCTTTCAGGACTAGTGGCGCACATGTTCAGTGCACGCTTTTCCCAGCATATTTTCATTCCTTCCTTGCTAAGTATGTGGGCCTGTTGTGTTTTTTGGGGGGTTCTTTTCCTACGGCCTCGGCAATGTCTCATCTTTGCATACCTATAAGCGGTCTTTCAAATATTTTCGTTGGGTAAGATGGGAGAGAATAATACGTAGTACATGCAAGATAGTAACACATGGGTGACCGAATTTCTTTAAAATCTGCTATTCCCTTCTATCCATATTACTTGTCATTGCTCTGCTTTAGTATATTGTATGTACTAAAGCTGCGACAAGTAATATGGATCGGATGGAGTAACAATTCTCTGTTCAAACATGCCCTTGGTTGATGTCGGTGGTGATGATTTCGTTTGAAGAGTTGTTCACCCATGCAGTCGAAGCATGCAATTTTGTTGTCACCCACGCATGATTTCTGTGATAATTGCTCGGAAGTAGCTACCCTGTGAGAGAGGGATGTGAGTAATTTAGAAACAAGTTAGGCGTGTATGAATGTATAGCTATGTAGAGGTTACTTGTCAGCGTAATTGGGATGACAACAACGTGCTGGAAATTTATGCAGGCAGCGCATCACGCTATCGACCACACTGAAATTACCCTGGTCGACTCGAGGTCGTGTGCCACACAGGTCGCCCATCTCGCCTCAATGATGAGAACAATAATGGAAACGATTTATGGAAAGCAAATCAGTGGATACACTTGCCACGTACGTAGCCCATAACCATCCCATCCGCGTACACGGACGGGACGCAATCGCAAAGCGCGCTTGCTTTTACCTACGCGCGACGTGTAATCTTGTCTGCCACATACTTCATTCTCGAGATTTTTCTTTTCTTTTCTTGGTTGCTTGGTGAAGGAGTTCTTCCACGCCGCTGGATTCTAGCCTAACATGCAACCTCCGTGTGGAGGAAGCAAAACAGGGTCCAAGATTAAGATTTACAAGTCAAAACAATTTGCTTTTCATCAGGCAAAGAGGAACGAAAAAGGAAATGGCAACTCCTAGCTAGATTGGGTGGGTTAGGGGTCAAAAGATTCCCCCTCAAGTATCTTCTGAAATATTACCTCCTTAAATATGTGAAATTAAAAAAAAATGTATGGAGCTATCTGAACCCTCAAATTTAACTCTTTAAATCCAATTGTGCACAAACATGTCATCCGAAACTCAAATTTGAAACTAGACTAAGACCACGCCGTGCATAATTTTAGGTAGTACTAGTTCATAACACAACATCATAGGTTCATAAATAAACTAGTAGCACTAACTTAAAGTTCAATTAAAGCTAAAACGACTTAAATTTAAGCTGAAACGAGCACTAATTAGAGTCGGAGTCAAGGTTTATCACCCTCTGCCTGCCAAAGCACGATATCTCGTCGTCATGGGCGCCCCTTGACATCTTCGACGCACACTTATCATTGGTCTCGAGAGTCACAACAACCGCGGTTGTAGCGGTGATTGATGCGCGGAGCATCCTATGGATATCACCATGTCAAGAGACACGTACGGCGGGGTCTTCTTCTCCTCCCCTTGCGGCGGGCACTCGAGGTGGGGGAGGTTCAATCTCCTTTCGGCTACGCGGCTCGACCGCTCCAGGCGGGCCTGTGGCCTTGGCAGCGGCGCCGGTAGGCCTTTGGGGCTCGTCTCGTGGCTCTTCTCCGGTGTGGTTGCCCCTAGATGCGTCTCTCGTGGGTGGTAGCCGCGGTTGCTTCATTGGCGGGCTCCGGTTCTTCGGCTCGTATGCTCATCTTCGACGAATCGGGGCGGGCATAGCCCTCCCCTTCCTGCTCTATGGGGCTTGTCTTTGCGCTGGCAGGAGGTGTGCCGGCCTTTGGTGGCCTCTATGGTGTTGCAGCGGCGGGGATGCCAAATCTAGCCAATTTCGGCTAGATCTGGCTTGGTGGCGTCGTCTGGCCGTTGACAAGGTTTGTGGTAGCTCCTTCATGGTCATGACACGGTGGGTTCGTGGGAGGTGCGCAGGCTAGCGGCGGCGCGGTGCGTGGGGGGTGTGGTGTTGGGTGGTGCTCCGGGCGCCAACTTGCTGGGCTTTGGTCTACCGACTGTTTCGACGTCCGTGGACATCGTGCTATCTCCTTGGAGGCGCCGCCGTGGAGTCCACCCCTGCACTTTCTCGGATCCAACTCTTGGGTGAAAGCCTTAGGCCCGGTCGGCCCGGGCGACGGCGTCGGCATCGTCACTTCCCTATTTGGGGCGTCGCCTTGAAGAACATTAAATCTCGTTCGCGCTCTCCATGTGCTAGACGCTCACGGCGTTGTGGTCAGCAGGTGCCCGGCCAGCAGTGTGGTGGTCCGGCGTCCAGTGTGACGCCCCCAATTTGACCGTACACTAATCATACACGCAAACGTGTACGATTAAGATCAGGGACTCACCTGAAGATATCACAACACAACTCTACAAATAAAATAAGTCATACAAGCATCATATTACAAGCCAGGGGCCTCGAGGGCTCGAATACAAGAGCTCGATTATAGACGAGTCAGCGGAAGCAACAATATCTGAGTACAGACATAAGTTAAACAAGTTTGCCTTAAGAAGGCTAGCATAAACAGGGATACAGATCGAAAGAGGCGCAGGCCTCCTGCCTGGGATCCTCCTAAACTACTCCTGGTCGTCGTCAGCGGGCTGCACGTAGTAGTAGGCACCTCCCGAGTAGTAGTAGTCGTCATCGACTGTGGCGTCTTGATCCTGGGCTCCAACGTCTGGTTGCAGCAATCAGGTATAGAAAGGGGGAAAATAGGGAGCAAAGCAACCGTGAGTACTCATCCAAAGTACTCGCAAGCAAGGAGCTACACTACATTGTATGCATTGGTATCAATTGGAATAAGGGTATCATATGTGGACTGAACTGCAGAATGCCGGAATAAGAGGGGGATAGCTAGTCCTTTCGAAGACTACGCTTCTGGTAACCTCCATCTTGCAGCAGGAGAAGAGAGTAGATGGTAAGTTCACCAAGTAGCATCGTGTAGCATAATCCTAACCGATGATCCTCCCCTCGTCGCCCTATGAGAGAGCGATCACCGGTTGTATCTGGCACTTGGAAGGGTGTGTTTTATTAAGTATCCGGTTCTAGTTGTCATAAGGTCAAGGTACAACTCCAAGTCGTCCTGTTACCGAAGATCACGGCTATTCGAATAGATTAACTTCCCTGCATGGGTGCACCACATAACCCAACACGCTCGATCCCATTTGGCCGGACACACTTTCCTGGGTCATGCCCGGCCTCGGAAGATCAACACGTCGCAGCCCTACCTAGGCACAATAGAGAGGTCAGCACGCCGGTCTAAATCCTATGGCGCAGGGGTCTGGGCCCATCGCCCATTGCACACCTGCACGTTGCGAACGCGGCCGGAAGCAGACCTAGCCTAGCAGGCGTTCCAGTCCAATCCGGCGTGCGCCGCTCAGTCGCTGACGTCACGAAGGCTTCGGCTGATACCACGACGTCAAGTGCCCATAACTTTCCCCGCATAGATGGTTAGTGCGTATAAGCCAGTGGCCAGACTCAGATCAAATACCAAGATCTCGTTAAACGAGTTAAGTATCCACGAACGCCGACCAGGGCCAGGCCCACCTCTCTCCTAGGTGGTCTCAACCTGCCCTGTCGCTCCGCCACAAAGTAACAGTCGGGAGCCGTCAGGAACCCAGGCCCACCTCTACCGGGATGGAGCCACCTGTCCTTTCAGCCCCCTCATCAGAATCACTTGCGGGTACTCAACGAGCTGACCCGACTTTAGTCACCACATGTGCCATGTATATAAAGTATATAGTATATACCCGTGATCACGGCCCGAAGTGATCACGGCCCGATAGTATAGCATGGCAGATGGACAAGAATGTAGGGCCACTGATGATAAACTAGCATCCTATACTAAGCATGTAGGATTGCAGGTAAGGTATCAACAGTTGTAGCAACAATGTCAGGCTATGCATCATAATAGGATTAACGGAAAGCAGTAACATGCTACACTACTCTAATGCAAGCAGTAGAGAGAAGAGTAGGCAATATCTGGTGATCAAGGGGGGGCTTGCCTGGTTGCTCTGGCAAGAGAGAGGGGTCGTCAACACCGTAGTCGTATTGGGTAGCAGCGGCGTCTATCTCGGTGTCTAGCGAGAGAAGAGGGGGGAGAAACAATAAATATTAAGCAAACAGATGCATAGCGATGCATGACATGACAAGTAGCGGTGCTAGGGGTGCCCCAACGCGGTATGAGGTGGTACCGGTGAAGGGAGAAACATCCGGGAAAATATCCCCGGTGTTTCGCATTTTCGGACAGATGAATCGGAGGGGGGAGTTGCGTGTTCACTATGCTAGGGATGCATGGCGGACGAACGGGCTGCGTATCCGAATTTGTCTTATCGTTCTGAGCAACTTTTATGTACAAAGTTTTTCCGTCCGAGCTACGGTTTAATTTATTTTAATTTTCAAAGTTTTTAAATCATTTTTAGAATTATCAGAATTAATTTAATTAGAAAATGCCATTATGATGTCAGCATGACATCAGGGTGATGTCAGCAGTCAACAGTCAGTTGACTTGGTCAAACTAACGCGTGGGTCCCGCATGTCATTGACTGATTAGCTAATTAGCAATAGTTAATTAGGTTAATTAGCTAATTAGGTTAATTAAACCAGAGTTAATTAAGTTAATTAATTTAGTTAATTAATTAAATTTATTAATAATATTATTATCATTTTATTTAATTTTTCAATTCTTTTAATTTTATTATTTTTTAACACATTCTGTGGGCGGGGCCCATATGTCATTGGGCCAGGGGGCCGATGCGGGTTTAGTGTTAGCGGGCGCCTGGAGCGGGCGCTGGGCACCCGCCCAGGTCGACGGGGAGGGAACGGCGCTGGGCGCCGGCAGCCACAGCGAGGAGCGACAGCAGCGGCACAGGGGGCCAAGGCTGCACGTCGGCGGGCCGCGGCAAGGCCGCCGCGGGACGGAAACGGCAGCGGGCGGCGCGTGCGCGCGCACACACGGCGGGGAGCAGAAGCAGGCAGAGCATCGTCGGCGGGCGCGGTCGTGGGTGCGTTCAGGGGCGTCGGGGCGCACGCTCTTCGTGAGCATGGGTGCGGGGAGCGCGTCGGGCGAGCGCATCGCGGCGCGGTGACGGCGACGCAGGCTGGGCGCAGTCGTGGTCGCGGTGACCGAGCCCACTGGTCGTGGTTTGCCCCGATCTAGAAATCGGGGAGGGGGAGAGGGGGAGTAGCCACGGGAGCTCACCCCGGAGCTGTTGGCGTGCTCAGACGCGTCGGGGGCGACCGGAGTGTGCAGATCGAGCGACGACGCAGGCAACATGGTCGAAGGGGATGGATCGAGGGCGACGGCTCCGGAGCGCTCCGGCTTGACCTGGTTCACGTCGACGACGTAGACGAGGTGGGGTGGCGCCTGGACTTGAGGGGGGCAGCGGAGGGCGGCGCCTTTCGGGGGAGGTGCCGACATCGGGGTAGAGCGACTCTGGGCTCGGGCAATCCGACGGGGAAGAGAACGAGGAGGTGCTCCGGCGACGGGGTGGCTCCGGCAAAGCAGAGGCGGGACGACACGGCGATGGTGTGTGGCGGCGGCGTCAGGGACGATGTGGTCGGGGTGGTTTGCCCCGATCTAGAAATCGGGGGGGGGGGGGGAGTGGGGGGGGAGCGAGCAAGAAAGAGTGGGGGTCGGGCGTAGTGGGGGAGAGGGGCTAGGGTTTCTGGCGCCCGGGGGGAGTAGTAGCGGGCGCAGTTGGGCCGGCCTGGCGGCCCAGTAGCCTGTTGGGCCGAGGCCCAGCTAGGGGGGTCCTTTTACTTTGATTTGTTTTTGTTTTAATCATGTTTAGTCTTTTTTTAATTTATTTTTCTCTTTATTGTTTTATTTTTAGTCTCATCTTATCTGAGTTTTATAAAAACATAAAAGCTGTACCAAAATTAGTATTACTAATTATACCTCTGTTACCAAAGTTTAAACCCCTAGATGAAATAGTTTAACATTTTAATAATTATAATTTTATTTAAACATTTGTTTTTGCTACCGTTTTAATCATCTAAGAGTATTTAAACATTTTATAAAAGTGTGGTTCCTCCACCGTAATTACTTCTACATCATTGGGCACAACCCGAACATTTTAGTTTTAAAGTTTGAAAATTTTGATGTTTTCCTTTTATTCAATTTAGAATTAGAATTGGTTTTTGAACTAACGCGGGATTATCAACAGTAACTGCGGTGACGTGGCATCATTAACGGGGGATTACTGTAGCCTAATTATCCGGGCGTCACAATTCTCCTCCACTACAAGAAATCTCGTCCCGAGATTTAAGAGGGGAGTAAGGGGGGAGTTCTGGTTACGATATTCTAGCGGTCCTTCTCGAAGAAGTTAATCCCTTTCGTTGATGTCTTCAATTCTTTATTTCAATGCATCATGATGAAGTTTTCGTCCTTTCTTCGAGGAACTCCATCGTACTTACGAATAGGTAAGGGGCAGCTCTACAACGATAGGATATTATAAGGGAAAATCATCTGGGGGTATCCCAAGAATGAACATATGAGTATCTCTCGAGTTGAACAAATGAAACACATCGAGAGCAAAGTAAGACGGTGCAATAAGAAGTTTCGAGCGGATAGGCAATCGTTCATTGCTTGAAACAGAGTGTAAAAGGGGTTCAGAGGAACGGGAATAAGTATTGTGTCCGATACCAGAATTGATCACTAGGAATGTGGCTCGCAAATTACATATGAAATGAAGCGCAAGGGATAACTTCGAAACAGGGATGTACAGGAGAGTCGGGTTCCGATCCTGTGGAACTGTGGGTTATGGGCCCACCATGTGGGTTAAAAGTAGAAGGAGCAGTGACATCTTGCTCGGTCATGACAGCAAGGCATGTCAAAAGGGTAGCCTGTCAATTATGTCGGCAACAACGTCGGTACCAAGGGCGAGGGTGGAAGAGAACTATCTTCCTGCTCGTTGAACGAGGCGGACCAATAGGCAAGGTTCTTGTCCATCGGTGGTTACCAGAATGTCAACAACAATAGTAACAGGGTCTTACTGACAGAGTTGTACACTGAGGTGCGTATAAAAGCGGTGACGTATTACTGCTTAGATCATATAAACCTCAAGAAGGTTAAACAGAACAATGGAAAGGAAAATGTGATTATTAGGTTAAACAGATCAATGGGAAGGAAAATGTGTTTAAACACATATTTCAGGGGTATATCCTTCCCAAGAACAAGCAGAGAATGATATCCATGACAGGATATAATTGTAGAAAACCATTTTGGTAACAGGAGAGAAATTTCATGACATTACCCAAACAACGGTGTTAGAATAATTGATGAAGAAAATGCAGCATTGTGCTTCAAATGTTCCTTTTGAAGATCGGAGTACCACGTACATGCTTCGAGATAGCATTGACAAGGTCTTTAAGCAAAGGTCAAACTTTGGATACACAAAGGATCCATCAGGAACAACTCATAGAATAAGTCTTGCAATAGGTCCTCCAACCAGGTGTGCTAGGCATGACCTCACCTTACCGGGTCATATAAGACCAACGCTATAACTCTTGGATATATGTTCCAACCATCATATCTGACCAAGATTCAGATCTGATTGGTGTTAGGATCAGATTCAGGATGCCTGAGAAGAAAGGTGCAACACAAATTGTCGAGATGACATTGTAAGGTTCTCAGGGAAATGAACTATGGAAATGAGTTCCAAACAAGGGTTCACCATTAAATCAAGGAGAGGTGAGGAGGTGACTGATTGACTCAGCGATAATTCAACGAGGTATCCAAAGAGATGCATATCCCCAATTATGTGGATAAGGAGATAGCATTTGTCAGATCAAATGATATAATGAAGCATGCTCGAGGAAAACATACACAATTAAACATTGGTTGAAAGGTGCGCCCGAAATATGGGTTGGGCCGCACGACCAATGTCAGAATGGTGATTCAATAATCAATAGTCTAAGAATGAACGACCGACCATTAACTTCAAAGCAATAGGGATGCTAGAAGGGCAGAATCCAAACAGCACCGTTCACTTGTTGGTACACCGGTTGGAATCAACACGAGGATCAAGAAAGAATGGTGATGACGAGAAGCATCACTATACCAAGAATTATTAAGAGGTGGAGCAATTCTCACAACATCCACGACATAACAGATGGTGATACTCCAAGGTAGAACATATCATAAGCTAGATAGCAAGGAAATCAAGATACAACACAAAATATGAACAAGTTTGTGTTGGGGGAAGGCAAGAATTGTTGTCGATGATAGCACAATTCATCGAGGGCAAGGAGGGTACTTCTCATCATGAATTCAATTGATATCTTGGAAGGGGTCAAAATGTTGATGATGATCACGACACATTTGTCGAGAGGTTTCAAGAAGATGTAACCGATCGGCGATGACATCAAGTCAACGGAATGATGAAGCGAGAAGTTATTGAAACCATAGGTACGACACAAACTTGAAATCAAGCTTGTCATTCAAGGACAATTGTTATGACGAGGAAGATCGACGTAAGATTAGATCACCTCGAAATTTTTGCTCTAGAAAGAAGGACCAGGTAGCACAGTTAAAATCGGCATGACAAGGATATAGCCAAGCAGGCTAGGAATGACGTGTTCGAGTTCAAACTCGTAAGTCATGAAGGTTACCACGATTTGTTTAATTGCGGTGCAGACTTCAGTCAGTTATCGATGTCTTTGAGTGTTTAATAACTCAGAGCCCGTGAAAAATTGGAATCAATGAGAATGTAGCACTTGATGAAGAACTCATAAGAAGTATGCAGTTCCATGATAATCTTGAGATACCAGGGGGTAATACTCGACGACATATCATAGTAAAGGTTGGAATAGGGTAATGCTCTGTAGAAGACAAGTGCTCAAACTTGCACAAGAAATGGAATCAAGGAGAAACATGGTCAGAACCACGTCCACAGATACAAAATGAACTTATAACTAGGGGATAATTAATTTTAAGAGAAGCTTCCATGACAAGGTATACATCGGGTCCATGGGCATGAACACAGGGTTCAAGGTCGACTCCCACTTGTTCAACGCATAACCTTTCATTCACCTCTCATATTTCGAAAATGACAATAGTTGTTGAAATTTTTACCTGGTGCAATACCAGATAAGTATGACCCGTGAAATCTTTCGGGTTCACACGGATTAGGGAAGGCATAGGTTCAACCCATCAGGGCATCTTAGGAACATATACCACAAATTTCAGGAATAAATATCACAAGCTTGATAGTAGAGCATGTTGGAGAAAGCAGAGGATACAATTTACCAAAGGCATTATGTATCCGAGGAAAGGCACACAAGCTTATAGAATACGAAGGACGCTGTTGGATAAAATCCAACAAAGGATCTGGTGGTCCACAAGGGATCTGATGTGAGCATCGATACTCAACCAGAGGAAGAAGGAATGCAAGGAGATCAGTTTATAGAAACAACTGACTAACTCAAAGTTCAGATGCAAAGGCATTATCAATTCCAAGACAAGAGATCAGAAGCAATGCTCTGATTAGGGATGGATAAGTTGAATAGCCTTAGGGGTACAATCGACGACAATTTGATTGGTCGAGATCCAGCTCATGTTTAAAATGACGTCTGAGCCGGAAGGACGAAATGAAGGATCTGATTAAGGATTGCGAGCATTCGCAACATATTGATTCAACAGACTCAAATTGATAATGACTAAGGATGCCAATAAGATTACCGGACTTATGAGGTTAATCATAATGCAATCAAGCCAGAATTTCAAGAGCCATAGGTTGTTGAGGATTTTCGGGGATTGAATGGCATTTCGAAGACTTATGTGAAATACATGAATCAACTGGGAATGAGCGGATACTCGATAAGTGCGAGGAATTATCCGTAGGGGTATCATGTGGCAAAGAACTGTAAGGTAGTAGCCACATAGTATTCTCGGTACAATAGAGAGAATTTTGGGGTATCGGGTAATAACAAGACCACTGGGGAATAATTGTATGAATGGCACGTGTACGTGGTTATCCATAGAAGTTAATCGATGGAAGTGAATTGCAAAAGTGATGGGCACAAGGCCTCGAGAGAACATCGAAGAGTATCTTCGGAATCTTCTGGGGCACTAAGCAATCATCTGGAGTGAGGGGCTCTCCGGGAGGAAGTAGTTACGAGAACCTAGAGTCAGAGTTAGTAAAATCATTTAACCCGAGTAGAAGAGAGTTCAGAGTCCCAGAGTAAGGATCGAGGAGTAAAAGATTCTAATACCACCAAATGGCGACGTGGGCCCGTAAGACACACAACCATGTTAGTAAAAAGTTTTGCAATGTCTAGACTCAACTTTGGCCAAGGAGTGTGGAAGGGGATTCCTACAGGCAGTCTGCTCTGATACCAACTTGTGACGCCCCCGATTCAATCATACACTAATCATACACGTAAACGTGTACGATTAAGATCAGGGACTCACGGGAAGATATCACAACACAACTCTACAAATAAAATAAGTCATACAAGCATCATATTACAAGCCAGGGGCCTCGAGGGCTCGAATACAAGAGCTCGATCATAGACGAGTCAGCGGAAGCAACAATATTTGAGTACAGACATAAGTTAAACAAGTTTGCCTTAAGAAGGCTAGCACAAACTGGGATACAGATCGAAAGAGGCGCAGGCCTCCTGCCTGGGATCCTCCTAAACTACTCCTGGTCGTCGTCAGCGGGCTGCACGTAGTAGTAGGCACCTCCCGAGTAGTAGTAGTCGTCATCGACTGTGGCGTCTGGCTCCTGGGCTCCAACGTCTGGTTGCAGCAATCGGGTATAGAAAGGGGGGAAAGAGGGAGCAAAGCAACCGTGAGTACTTATCCAAAGTACTCGCAAGCAAGGAGCTACACTACATTGTATGCATTGGTATCAATTGGAATAAGGGTATCATATGTGGGCTGAACTGCAGAATGCCGGAATAAGAGGGGGATAGCTAGTCCTTTCGAAGAATACGCTTCTGGTAACCTCCATCTTGCAGCAGGATAAGAGAGTAGATGGTAAGTTCACCAAGTAGCATTGTGTAGCATAATCCTTACCGATGATCCTCCCCTCGTCGCCCTGTGAGAGAGCGATCACCGGTTGTATCTGGCACTTGGAAGGGTGTGTTTTATTAAGTATCCGGTTCTAGTTGTCATAAGGTCAAGGTACAACTCCAAGTCGTCCTGTTACCGAAGATCACGGCTATTCGAATAGATTAACTTCCCTGCAGGGTTGCACCACATAACCCAACACGCTCGATCCCATTTGGCCGGACACACTTTCCTGGGTCATGCCTGGCCTCGGAAGATCAACACGTCGCAGCCCTACCTAGGCACAATAGAGAGGTCAGCACGCCGGTCTAAATCCTATGGCGCAGGGGTCTGGGCCCATCGCCCATTGCACACCTGCACGTTGCGAACGCGGCCGGAAGCAGACCTAGCCTAGCAGGTGTTCCAGTCCAATCCGGCGCGCGCCGCTCAGTCGCTGACGTCACGAAGGCTTCGGCTGATACCACGACGTCAAGTGCCCATAACTTTCCCCGCGTAGATGGTTAGTGCGTATAAGCCAGTGGCTAGACTCAGATCAAATACCAAGATCTCGTTAAACGAGTTAAGTATCCGCGAACGCCGACCAGGGCCAGGCCCACCTCTCTCCTAGGTGGTCTCAACCTGCCCTGTCGCTCCGCCACAAAGTAACAGTCGGGGGCCGTCAGGAACCCAGGCCCACCTCTACCGGGATGGAGCCACCTGTCCTTTCAGCCCCCTCATCAGAATCACTTGCGGGTACTCAACGAGCTGACCCGACTTTAGTCACCACATGTGTCATGTATATAAAGTATATAGTATATACCCGTGATCACCTCCCGAAGTGATCACGGCCCGATAGTATAGCATGGCAGATGGACAAGAATGTAGGGCCACTGATGATAAACTAGCATCCTATACTAAGCATGTAGGATTGCAGGTAAGGTATCAACAGTTGTAGCAACAATGTCAGGCTATGCATCATAATAGGATTAACGGAAAGCAGTAACATGCTACACTACTCTAATGCAAGCAGTAGAAAGAAGAGTAGGCGATATCTGGTGATCAAGGGGGGCTTGCCTTGTTGCTCTGGCAAGAGAGAGGGGTCGTCAACACCGTAGTCGTATTGGGTAGCAGCGGCGTCGATCTCGGTGTCTAGCGAGAGAAGAGGGGGGAGAAACAATAAATATTAAGCAAACAGATGCATAGCGATGCATGACATGACAAGTAGCGGTGCTAGGGGTGCCCCAATGTGGTATGAGGTGGTACCGGTGAAGGGGGAAACATCCGGGAAAATATCCCCGGTGTTTCGCGTTTTCAGAAGATGAATCAGAGGGGGGAAGTTGCGTGTTCACTATGCTAGGGATGCGTGGCGGGCGAACGGGCTGCGTATCCGGATTCGTCTCGTCGTTCTGAGCAACTTTTATGTACAAAGTTTTTCCATCCGAGCTACGGTTTAATTTATTTTAATTTTCAAAGTTTTTAAATCATTTTTAGAATTATCAGAATTAATTTAATTAGAAAATGCCATTATGATGTCAGCATGACATCAGGGTGATGTCAGCAGTCAACAGTCAGTTGACTTGGTCAAACTAACGTGTGGGTCCCGCATGTCATTGACTGATTAGCTAATTAGCAATAGTTAATTAGGTTAATTAGCTAATTAGGTTAATTAAACCAGAGTTAATAAAGTTAATTAATTTAGTTAATTAATTAAATTTATTAATATTATTATTATCATTTTATTTAATTTTTCAATTCTTTTAATTTTATTATTTTTTAACACGTTCTGTGGGCGGGGCCCATATGTCATTGGGCCAGGGGGCCGATGCGGGTTTAGTGTTAGCGGGCGCCTGGAGCGAGCGCTGGGCACCCGCCTAGGTCGACAGGGAGGGAACGGCGCTGGGCGCCGGCAGCCACAGCGACGAGCGACAGCAGCGGCATAGGGGGCCAAGGCTGCACGTCGGCGGGCTGCAGCAAGGCCGCCGCGGGATGGAAACGGCAGCGGGCGGCGCGTGCGCGCGCACACACGGCGGGGAGCAGCAGCAGGCAGAGCATCACCGGCGGGTGCGGTCGTGGGTGCGTTCAGGGGCGTCGGGGCGCACGCTCTTCGTGAGCGCGGGTGCGGGGAGCGCGTCGGGCGAGCGCATCGCGGCGCGGTGACGGCGACGCAGGCTGGGCGTAGTCGTGGTCGCGGTGACCGAGCCCACTGGCCGGAGACCGGACGGCGCGTATGGCGGCATACGGCGGTGAATATCGGAGGGGGAGAGGGGGAGTAGCCACGGGAGCTCACCCCAGAGCTGTTGGCGTGCTCAGACGCATCGGGGGCGACCGGAGTGTGCAGATCGAGCGGCGACGCAGGCGACGTGGTCGGAGGGGATGGATCGAGGGCGACAGCTCCGGAGCGCTCCGGCTTGACCTGGTTCACGTCGACGACGTAGATGAGGTGGGGTGGCGCCTGGACTTGAGGGGGGCGGCGCCTTTCGGGGGATGTGCCGACGTCGGGGTCGAGCGACTCCGGGCTCGGGCGATTCGACGGGGAAGAGAACGAGGAGGTGCTCCGGCGACGGGGTGGCTCCGGCGAAGCAGAGGCAGGACGACGCGGCGACGGTGTGTGGCGGCGGCGTCAGGGACGATGTGGTCGGGGTGGTTTGCCCCGATCTAGAAATCGGGGGGGGGGGGGAGCGAGCGAGAGAGAGTGGGGGTCGGGCGTAGTGGGGGAGAGGGGCTAGGGTTTCTGGCTCCCGGCGGGGAGTAGTAGCGGGCGCGGTTGGGCTGGCCTGGCGGCCCAGTAGCCTGTTGGGCCGAGGCCCAGCTAGGGGGGGTCCTTTTACTTTGTTTTGTTTTTGTTTTAATTATGTTTAGTCTTTATTTATTTATTTTTCTCTTTACTGTTTTATTTTTAGTCTCATCTTATCTGAGTTTTATAAAAACATAAAAGCTGTACCAAAATTAGTATTACTAATTATACCTCTGTTACCAAAGTTTAAACCCCTAGATGAAATAGTTTAACATTTTAATAATTATAATTTTATTTAAACATTTGTTTTTGCTACCGTTTTAATCATCTAAGAGTATTTAAACATTTTATAAAAGTGTGGTTCCTCCATCGTAATTACTTCTGCATCATTGGGCACAACCCGAACATTTTAGTTTTAAAGTTTGAAATTTTTGATGTTCGCCTTTTATTCAATTTTGAATTAGAATTGGTTTTTGAACTAACGCGGGATTATCAACAGTAACTGCGGTGACATGGCATCATTAACGGGGGATTACTGTAGCCTAATTATCCGGGCGTCACATCCAGTTTGGTAACGACGAGGATGGCCATCGGTGCAGGGGCGCGGCGGTGCTTCTGTTGTCGGTTCATACCCGACATGCTTGACAAGTCTCTTCTGGGTCTTGCCATTCCGTCGTGAAGTCGGGGCAGCCCGGGAGGTGCCTAGTGTACACGCATAGTGTCAAGTGGAGCTTCACACTTATCGAGGAGTCCAAACACAAGAGTACACATATAGCATCCACAAGGGAGGCATGGAAACGAATATAGAAGAAGAGCGAGAAGAAGATGGAAGGCTGCTTCAGTGGTTGGATATCCGCCCCCGGTCCGCACATCCGACCCCTACTTGAGTTCTCACACATCCGGACCCCGACCAGAAATCTGGCCAAAAGCAACACGCGATTCAGCCAGCCAACCCGAAGATCCAAACCACTGCCTAACATCCGGCCCTACGATGATGACCCAGACATATAGACTCCTCTCGGGACATCCGAGCCACTTCCTGCGAGCAGTTGTTGGGCACAACAACCTATGTACCTTCCATTTATGCCCCTTACTTACCCTTTCTCCCTAGCACTATAAATACCCCTTCCCCTCCTACTTTCCAGGGTTAGCAAAGTAAACCTAAAGGTATTAAGAGAGCTTTGCTCATTTTACCTCCTCTAGAGGATCAAGCCCTCCTAAGGAAGAATGATCTCTCTAGATCATCAAGGCCTCCCAAGGGAGAAGAATATCATCATAGGTCCCATGACCTCCTAAGGGAGAAGGATTACCCAAGTGAATCATCATGCCCCCCTTGTCCTATGACTTGGGGAAGAACTCTATCTTGTTCCATCTCTCTCTTTGGATTATTTGGATCAAGTGTATATTTATGTGTATTTCTATTTGCATCTATTTGTGTTGATTTGTGTGTTTTCCCGCGTGATTCTCTTCGTGTTCTTCCTCAAACCACCTCCAATTCGTGAAGATCGGGCCACCCTAGAGCTTGCACTACATCAGTGTTGCCCTGCACACGGCAGTGCGGTGCTCCGCCACCGCCCATGGTCGGCGAGGAGAGCATTGCGTGCTTGGCGGTGAGCTGCACCTCAGTGCTCCTCCTCATCCTCCTCCCATGGTTGGAGTGGCACCATGGCGCCCCGGCGTGAGGTGGATCCCCCTCTCCCTCCTCTTTCTCCTCCTTAACCTCGTCATCGTCGTCCAACACGACAACCAGCGGGAGCTGTTGGCATGAGTAGGCGAAGCGGTGGTTGGGGAGAAGCCTCACCACATAGAAACAGACGACTATGGTGGAAAATCGAGCATAAACAACAATTCCGGTGATGATGACGGCGAATCGAGCGGCAACGACACTTTTGGGCGATGGCGGTAATTTCGGGTTGGATTCCGACGACTTTGGGGGAAATGGGCGGTGGCATGGAAGATCTAGGGATTGGGTGAAGCACCAGTGAGAACTTAGAGCGGCGGGAAGTCTATTGGGTCGGTGCATTGATTTTTGTGCCATTTTTTTCCAAAGAGAGGAGCTTGTACAAGATTTACAGAGAATTGGTGTTGGCTGCTGAGCCAAAAAAATATTTTTTGACACAACTCCTAAAAAATCCTCAAATTTTTGAGGAGTTATAGGTTTGAGGGTTCGGTTACATCAGTTAACCCCAGCTAACCGAACCTTATACCTATAACTTATCAAATATGAGGAGTTAATCCTCAAATGATGCATTTTCTGCTCAAATTTGAGTAGATCACAACCATTCTCCTCAAACCTCCTCTTTGCTTTTGTCACTCGAAAAATGGCTCAATCGACAACGAGACACTAAATTGACCCCCCACACCTATAAGTTCACGTTGGGGCCCCACCCAACCCCTAATTCCTTCCCCCACTACCCTCATTTCTCCTCAAATCGTCATTGTTGCCACCTTGTTTTCACCATCACCGTCTTTCGAATCGCCATGGCCCATCGTATGTCATGGGACGAGTGTGAGGGGTCGCCGCTACGGAAGTCATCCCCATCGATTCGTCATTGTCGGATAGCAACAAGCAGGAGGCGACGCCGCCCGCAGCGGCCATGGCGGGTGAATCCCAGGGCGTCGCCGACAACCACAATGATTCCTCTCATTGGAGAAACCAGAGCAAGAGTACATGTGTGCGTTGATTGAGAAGGAGGAACACCTGGCGGCGGAGGCGCAAATCATGGTGGAGTGCGTCAACGTGAAGGTGATCGCCCGGCTAACTACCAATGCCGAGGTGATAGGGATGAATGTATATGCGTATATATGAGCATTAGTCTTTGTACCGTGTTTCTAAGAATAATTATTATTCACAACAAAAATAAGACATGAAAGATAAACTTGAGAAGTTGTCTTTTTGGCCGACTTGAAAAGCAGGTAAATCAGTTTCATGATTTCCTCAGATAGAATATGAAGGGAAAGAAGGCATACCAAAGAAACCTGACTTAAATTTGTTCGAGTGTCCTACTAGAATTCAGATGATATCCCGTCAAAAAAAAGAATCCTGGTGAAATATTCGGGCCATGCTAATCTGGCCCTCTTAACTTGTGTTTATCACGTCGACCTCACTAGTTCGTTGGAGGAGAGTCCTCGCTTAACACGAGAACAATATCTCGCTTACAGCGAGATTGAACGAGCTCGCCTGAAGGATTCTCATTCACGCTAATATATTCAGTCATCCAATTTTGTTCGCTCGCTCGCTATCACTTCTCTAGTTCGCTCCTCGCGACCGATTAGCTAGTTCCCTTCGTTTTTTTTCTTCATTTCTTTATTTTTTTTCTGGTTTCTTTGTTTCTTCATTAATTTTTCAATTTTTTTCTTCATATACTCGTTTTTTTGTTTCTTTCTTATTTCTCTGGTTTTCTTGTTTTCTCTTTTGTTTCTTTTCCTTTTTGCACAGGTTTTCGCTCATTTTGTCTTGTTATCTTTTTTATGCTTTTATTTTATTTTTGTTTCTTTCTATATTTCTCCATCGGGTTTCTTCGTTTCTTTCATGGTTTTTCACTGGGTTTTATTTACTTTTTCTATTTGTTTTTCTCTGTGTCTTTCTTGGTTTTCACAATCCTTTTTTGTTTTTCTTTATTTCTTTTTTCATTTTTCTTTGTCTATTTCTTGGTTTTTATCGGATCTTTCTCAGTTTCTATGTTTCCATTCTTTTGCATTGAGTTTCTTCAGTTTTTCATTTTTGGACTTTCTTTTTTTAATTTTTGCTTTTTATTTGGTATTTTTCGTTTTTCTTTGTCTCTGTTGTTTTCGTCAGTTTCTTTTTTGTTCAACATATATCCATTTTTTAGTACATATTCGATATTCTTTGTATACATCAGAAACATATTTTCTATACATGTTTAATTTTTTTAAATACATGGTCAACATTTTTAGAAAAACTCATATTTTCTATGTTCTACCTTTTTCATACACATTGTACATTTTTGTTATATAGTTTTCAAATATATATTTTAATACATTTAACACATTTTTGAATGCATGGTCAATATTTTTCAATGCACGGGAAACGCTTTCCTAATGGAAATATATATTTTTTGCACACATAATGTACCTTTTTCGTATACGTCACTAACATTATAAGCAGGTTTAAAATTTAAATATAGAATCAAAATTTTAAAATATATGTTCCGTGATGTCTAATTTGGTGTGTGTTTTTCGCATACACTAAGAATATTTTTTATATACATTTTAACTGTAAGTGCATCTAGTGCCACCCATAGTTGGTTTTGGAGTATTGACGACAAATCTGATTGAGGGACTAGTGTGTTTGTGAGAATTGCAGGATAACACAAGTAGAAGTCTCTCATTGATTCGGTTTTCCTACCAGAGATGACCCCTACAAATGTATAAAGACATTGAAGTCAAAGGTGGTATGTGAAGACATTCACATTAAAAACTATGACAAGAGAAGACATCGCGTGAAGACTATGGAGCGCGAAGACTTAGTTGTTTCGTCGTTCTTTTTCTTCTTTATTGAGTCATAGGAACCACCATACTGTTAAGTGGGGTCCAAATGAACGAGTTAGAATGACTGAAGTGATGCTTAACCAAAATTCTATGTCTTCAAGCGAAGACAATAAGAGAAAATCTTATCCAGAGCTGGATAAGTCAGCTTTGCTTATAGCTCAAGTAAAGTTGCCGTGTGTGTTTGAAATTTGACCATTGAAACACGTGTCAGTTTCTTAGTGATCCAGGGTCATTTCGGACAAATCGGGTCGGGTTGCCTAGTGGCTATAAATAGCTCACCCCCTACAACCAGAAACAGTTGGCTGCTCAGAGTTAGTGTACGGCTTTTGTCGTTTGAGAGCAACCACCTCGAAGCCTTTGAGAGAGAATTCCTTGCAAGGACAAAGCCCTAAACACCCATAGTCAAAGAGTGTTAGACATCACTTAAGTCTTCCTGTCTGTGTGATCTGAAGACTTATTACACTTGAGGACTGTGAATCCTCCAGCCGGTTAGGCGTCGCGTTCTGAGTATCCAAGAGTCATTGTGGATTGCCGGTGAACGAAGTCTGTGAAGGTTTGGAAGTCTCCCTTAAAGACTTACCAGAGTGATTGGGCGAGGGCTGGGTGTCCTTAGCTCAAGGGGAATAAGGTAAAGACGTGGTCTTCTGAGTTGAATCTCAGCCTCCCTAACCAGACGTATAGTTGTCGCAGCAACTGGAACTGGTCCAATAAATCATTGTCTTTAACGAGCCACTGGTTCCATCCTCCCATCTCTTTACTTTCAGATTGGTCCTTGTGAAGTCATTGCCTGTTTGCATTATCTATTTGTCTTCACTGTGTGACTGCTGTTCTGATTAGCTTCGTACTATCTTCCATCCTGATCTATACTGCCTAGCTGCTATTAGTCTTTGTGCTTTCATCTCATTAAATACTTGACTATGGCTTGCTTAGTGTAGTCTACCTTCCGCTGCATGGTAATAGGTTTGTTTCTATCGTTTTTCTTCGAAACTTCCATGTTTTGAAGACTTTCATAAAAATCGCCTATTCACCCCCCTCTAGTCGATCACTAGCACTTTCAATTGGTATCAGAACAAGGTACTTCCTTGTTCTGTGTGATTCGGTTTAACCACCTGGAGTTTTAGCTATGTAGACTGCAGGGATAATCAAAGTCTCTGCCGCATGTCCAGTCTTCGATGGAACTGAATATCCCTACTGGAAGAATAAGATGCGCATGCATCTTGAAGCCATTGATGTCGACCTCTGATATGTCGTCAAGAATGGCGTCCCAAGGCTGGTGAAGGTGTCACCGCTGCTGATGTCAAGAAGTTCGTTCAACTGGACTCCACTGCCAAGAACATCATCTGTGGTCATCTGACCAAAGGAAAATATGGCCGTGTGAGTGCTCTGGAAACATCTAAGCTAGTCTGGGACTGGCTCTCCAAGGTCAACGAAGGCGTCTCAACCCAGAGAGATCAAAGAATCAGTGTCCTTCGCAACCTCTTCAACCGCTTCAAGAGAAACGATAATGAGAATGTTCAGCTCACGTTTGATCGACTCACTGACATCACAAATGAGCTTCAAGCCCTCGGCGCTACTGAGATCACCAAGCATGAAGTCGTCAAGACACTCCTGAGATCACTTGACAGCTCGTTTGACACCCTAGCCCTGATGATTCAAGAACGCCCTGACTTCAAGACACTCGATCCGTCTGACATACTTGAAAGGCTCAACACACATGAGTTTCAGCTTTCTGAGAAAAGAGAAATCTATGGTCCCAACTATGGGCGAACTCGTGCTTTGAAGGCAAAAGCCGTTTCCTCATCAGAAGAAGAATCTGAGTGCGGTTCGGATGATCCTGAAGACATTGGAAAGGAGCTTGCTATGCTTGTGAAGAAGTTTCAGAAATTCACCAAGAAGAAAGGCTTCAGAAAGTCCTCACGATCCAGCTCAAGGAATGATGAAGTTTCTGCTCATGACTACAAGAAGAGAACATGTCACAAGTGCAAGAAACCTGGTCACTACATCTCTGAGTGTCCGCAGTGGGACAATGAGAACAACAAGAAGAAGAAGAGCAAGGAATATGATTCTGATGACAAGAAAAAGAAGAAATACTCAAAGTCTTCTTCCAAGTCTTCCTCAAAGTCTTCATCGCACAAGAAGAGCTCATCTGGTAAGGCTCGTGCGTTTGTTGGCAAAGAAATGGATTCAGAGGAGGAGTCCACTTCTGAGGAGGCGGAGGTGGAGTCTGAGGAGGAGTCCGATTCTGGCGTTGCAAGTCTGGCTACAGTATAAGTTGCCAAGTCCATCTTCAACACTGAAGACAATGACTTCATCACCGACGCCGATGCTAATGACAAGGACAACTCCGCTCCCACCTACTGCTTCATGGCACGCGGTGCCAAGGTAAACTCACGCACTACTCACTATCAAACATCCAGTGAAGATGACTCTGATTGTGGTTCCAAACCCAGCTACAAAACACTTGCTAAAATTGCAACTGAACAACAGAAAGCTATGGAACATATTCAAAAACTGTTAGACAAAAGCGATGACCTGTTAGATGCTGAAATGACTCGATCTCAGTCCTTAATTGAAGACATAAAAATCTTCATGTTAAGTATGAGGAACTTGAAAGTCGTCATGAAACGCTCTCAACAACTCATGAAAAGCTTTCCTATGATTATCTTCAAAGGAAGCAAGATCTTGAGAAATTGAGAGCGGCTCATGAAGATCTTCAAAAAGAAAACGAGTCACTTTGCGCCAAACAGACCAGTTCCGCTCAGGAAGGATTTGAACCACCATGTCTTAAATGCATTGAGCGTGACAACGCTACTTCTGTTGCTGGATGTTCTACTGCTGCTACTATTGCAAAATCTTCAACTGTTGATGTGGTAACTAACCCCTCTGTTGAGGATACCACTACTATTGCTGATGAAAATACTAGGTTGAAGACATTGCTTGAAACATGGATGTACAAAAGTCTCAAAGGGCATCAGACACTATGTGATGTCCTCAAAAGGCAGATCCTGAACTGAAACCCTAGGAAAGAGGGTGTTGGGTTCGAAAGGAAAATGAATGCTGATGGCTCTTACTGGAAACCTAAGCAGTACCCCAAAACCACTTGGGTTGCTACAAAGGAACCTTCAGTGGATCCATCCACCCTATCTGGCTTCACTTGTGCTAATCCCGTTGTTATTGATGAATCCTTTGATGCAAATTATAAACTGTTTAAGAATTAGAAGGGTGAAGTGTTTGCCAGGTATATTGGTACTAACTGCAGGTATGGGCCACCTATGAAGAAAGTCTGGGTGCCGAAAAAGTGTCTAGAGAGTCTTCCTGTGAATGTCGTCATGACACCATAAGTGAAGAAGACAAACCCCAGACCACAGGCTTCATATGGTCCAAAGGCTTCATGCAGATAGAGGACTCACCCGAGTCGCACTAACGCAAATGTTTTGCAGGGAAACCATACTCAGGCCTATGAATATGAGCGCGTTTCATCAAACCGCCATGTTCATACGACCAAGAACTACTCTGATTATTCTTATGAGTACTATTGTCCTCCTGCAAGACTATTTGCTAGGGCTCCAAATCCAAAGTTCTCAGATGCTGCACTTAGACTCATTGCTTCGAAGCCACCCTTGAAGATGTGAGTGGCTAGAAAGCTTAACTCTCTTTTGTAGGGAAGGGTCTCCAGCCGAAAATCAAATTCGTCTGAAGCTATTGCTGGGGACCATAAACATCTTGTAGGGTGCAAGATCAAATGCCCAAATGGTCTTATTATGTATTTTGTTCCTGTGTCGCTTGCTACTTGTCCTATCAGTCCTAACCTCGATCTAAGCTTTCATAATCCACTTGCTCGTCAAATATTTATGCTTCACAATTCTCTTCGTGAAGCCTACCCCCCTAACTGCACTGTAGGGTATGACACCAGCTGCTTCAGAATGGATTATTGATAGTGGGTGTACTAATCACATGACTGGTAAGCGAAGTCTTCTCATGGACTCAACTTTATGTCCATCTGACAAGAGTCACATCACATTTGCTGATACTGGCAAAAGCAAAGTATTGGGTCTAGGTAGAGTTGCAATCTCAAGGGATCAACACATGGATAAAGTGATGCTTGTTGAATCCCTTGGTTTCAACTTAATGTCTGTCTCAATGCTTTGCGATTTAAACATGATTGTGATATTTGGAAAATATCATTGCCTTGTTCTAATGGAATCTGACAAGTCTCTAGTCTTTGAAGGGTATCGAAAAGATGATTTGTACGTGGTAGATTTCTCAGCAGGACCACAGCTTGCCGTATGTCTTCTAGCAAAAGCTTCAGAATGCTGGCTCTGGCATCGAAGGCTAGGGCATGCTGGCATGAGGAACTTGCACACTCTTGCAAAGAAGAAGCATGTCATAGGCATCGAGGGTGTCAAGTTCAAGAAGGATCACCTATGCAGTGCCTGTGAAGCTGGAAAGATGATGAGGGCCAAGCATCGCTCGAAGACAATCATGACTACGACTCAACCCTTCGAACTGCTACACATGGACCTCTTAGGTCCCACTCATTACTCAACTCTTACTACTACTGCTTGTCTCTATGGCTTCGTCATTGTTGATGATTATTCAAGATATACATGGGTGCATATAATCCTCTACAAGACTGAAGTGCAGGATGTCTTCAGACGCTTCGCCAATCGAGCCATGAACAACTATGGCATCAAGATCAAGCACATCAGAAGTGACAATGGCACTGAATTCAAGAACACAAGCCTCGACACTTATCTTGATACTTTGGGCATCACTCATGAGTTCTCAGCTCCGTACACGCCGCAGCAGAATGGCGTCGTGGAACGCAAGAACAGAACACTTATTGAGATGGCCCGGAGGATGCTCGATGAATACAAGACTCCAAGAAAGTTCTGGCCTGAAGCCATTGATACTGCATGCCATATTATCAACCGTGTTTATCTTCACAAGCTTCTAAACAAAACATCCTATGAGCTCCTCACTGGTAAGAAGCCAAATGTCAGTTACTTCAGAGTATTTGGTGCCAGGTGCTGGATCAAGGATCCACATCACACTTCAAAATTTGCACTGAAAGCACATGAAAGTTTTATGCTTGGATACGGAAAGGACTTGCACTCCTACAGAGTCTTCAACCTCTTTCACTATAAAGTGGTTGAAACTATGGATGTGCGGTTCGATGAGACTAACGGCTCGCAAAGAGAGCACCTGCCTAATGTGCTAGATGAAGTTCCATCTAGTGAATCCATCAAGCTTATGGGAACTGGAGAAATCATACCGTCTGAATCTCAGCCTGAAGAGGAACTCACCATCTCTGCACCTGATCAACCTGAAGACAATGCTCAGCCTGAAGACAATCCTTCCAACGATGACAATGATCAGCTAGAGAAAATTTTTCGTCCTATTCATCCTCGTGTTGAAAATGAAGTACAAATTGAGAGAATAATTGACAGCATCAATGCACCTGGTCCACTCACTCGTTCAAGGGCAACACAACTAGCAAATTTCCGTGGACACTTTGCATTCGTCTCAATATCTGAACCCAAGAAAGTTGATGAAGCCTTCATGGAACCTGAATGGATTCAAGCAATGCAAGAAGAGCTTCAACAATTTGAGCTGAATAATGTATGGGAACTGGTCAAGCGTCCTGATCCTCGTAAGCACAATATCATAGGCACTAAATGATATATCGCAACAAGCAAGATGAGCATGGTCAAGTTGTCAGAAACAAAGCTCGTCTTGTTGCTCAAGGATACACTTAAGTTGAAGGAATTGACTTCAATGAAACATTTGCTCCTATGGCTAGGCTTGAATCTATACGCATACTGCTGGCCTATGCAAATCATCATAACATTTCTCTGTATCAAATGGATGTGAAGTGCGCTTTTCTCAATGGCAAGATTGAAGAAGAAGTGTATGTTGCACAACCGCCTGGCTTTGAAGATCCAAAACATCCTGACATGGTTTATAAGCTCAACAAGGCACTGTATGGCCTCAAACAAGCCCCTCGTGCTTGGTATGACACACTCAAGGATTTCCTAAAGAGCAAAGGCTTCAAACCTAGTTCTTTGGATCCCACACTCTTCACAAAGACATATGATGGTGAACTGTTTGTGTGTCAAATATATGTGGATGACATTATCTTCGGCTGCACCAACCAGAAATACAGTGATGAGTTTGGATATATGATGCAAGAGCAATATCAGATGTCCATGATGGGTGAGCTGAAGTTCTTCCCTGGTCTTCAAATACGACAGCAATGCAACGGCATCTTCATATCTCAAGAGAAATACCTCAAAGATTGCCTGAAGAAGTTTGGAATACAAGACTGCAAAGGTTACACGACGCCAATGCCAGCTAAACACCATCTGGGTCTCGACGACAATGGTAAAGAGTTCGATCAAAAGGTATACCGCTCCATGATTGGTTCTTTGCTTTATTTATGTGCATCTCTCCAAGGTATTGGCGCAGTGTTGATGCAAGAGAAGAAAGTTGTGGCTTATACCTCTCGCCAGTTGAAGCCCAATGAGAAGAACTACCCCACTCATGATCTCGAGTTGGCGGCAGTTGTGCATGCTCTTTTGACTTGGAGAAATCTCTTATTGGGAAGAAAAGTGGACATTTTCACTGATCACAAGAGTCTCAAGTACATCTTCACTCGGCCTAATCTCAACCTCAGGCAAACTTGATGGGTCGAAATGATTCAAGAGTATAATCCAAGTATCGAGTATACTCCAGGCAAGGCCAATGTGATTGCTGACGCATTGAGCAGGAAGGCTTATTGCAACAGTCTGATTCTCAAGCCTTATCAACCCGAGCTTTGTGAAGCTTTCCGCAAACTTAATCTGCAAGTTGTTCCTCAAGGTTTCCTCGCCAACCTTCGAGTCTCTCCTACCTTGGAAGACCAGATTCGCCAAGCCCAGCTTCTTGATGCTATGGTGAAAAAGGTGAAGATTGGGATTGCCAAGAGTCAACCCAAGTACAAGTGCTACCGCCTTGATGACAAGGACACTCTCTTCTTTGAGGATCGTATTGTTGTACCCAAAGGTGACCTTCGTAAAGTGATCATGAACGAGGCTCACAATTCTCTCCTCTCCATCCACCCTGGGAGCACGAAGATGTATCAGGACCTTAAGCAGGCTTATTGGTGGACTCGAATGAAGCGTGAGATTGCTCAATTCGTGTATGAATGTGATGTCTGCAGAAGAGTGAAGGCAGAACACCAAAGGCCAGCAGGTCTCCTCCAACCTCTTGCCATTCCAGAATGGAAGTTTGACCACATTGAAATGGACTTCGTGACTGGGTTCCCAAAGTCCAAGCGTGGCAATGATGCTATATTCGTTGTCATCGACAAACTCACTAAAGTGGCTCACTTTCTGCCTATCAAAGAGTCGATCACTGCAGCTCAATTGGCGGAACTCTATACCTCTCGGATTGTCTCTCTGCACGGTATTCCTCAAGTGATCTCTTCAGACCGTGGCAGCATCTTTATCTTCAACTTTTGGGATTCTTTTCAGAAGGCCATGGGCACGAACATCCGCTTCAGCACAGCTTTCCATCCTCAAACTAGCGGTCAAGTCGAGCGTGTCAACCAGATTCTTGAAGATATGCTCAGGGCTTGTGTGATCTCCTTCGGCATGAAATGGGAGGATTGTCTTCCTTATGCTGAATTCTCCTACAATAACAGTTTTCAAGCAAGTTCGGGCAAGGCCCCATTTGAAATTCTGTATGGCAGGAAGTGCCGTACCCCTCTCAACTGGTCTGAAACCGGTGAACGTCAGCTTTTGGGTAATGACTTAATCACAGAGGCAGAGGAAATGTGCAAAGTCATTCGAGATAACCTCAAAGCAGCCCAATCCCGCCAGAAGAGCTACTATGACAGTAAGCACTGTGATTTGGCTTTCGAGATCGGAGATCATGTTTACCTCCGCGTCTCTCCTATGAAAGGTACTCGTCGCTTCGGTATCAAAGGGAAGCTTGCCCCTAGATACGTGGGACCTTTCAAGATTGTCAGCAAGAGAGGCGACCTCGCCTATCAACTCGAGCTTCCTTCAAACTTTGCAAATGTTCATGACGTGTTCCATGTCTCTCAGCTTCAAAAGTGCTTCAAGACTCCTGACCGCACCGTCAACTTCGAGGACATTGAGCTCCAAGAAGATCTCTCTTATCGTGAGCACCCAGTTGCTATTCTTGAAGAGACTGAACGCAAGACTCGCAACAAGTCAATCAAATTTCTCAAAGTCAAGTGGTCACACCATTCCGACCGTGAAGCTACCTGGGAACGAGAGGATCACCTCCGTTCTGAGTACCCGGCGTTCTTTCAGTCCTAGATCTCGGGACGAGATCCTTTCATAGTGGTGGAGTGTTGTAACACCCCGGATGTAACTTTCCCAATTTGTACTCCAACTCTTGCCGTTTCGGCGTTAAGTTATTTTATTTTCTCGGGTTCGGGTTTTTGTCTTCGTGTGTTGTTGTCGTTGGCATGCATCTCATATCATGTCATCATGTGCATTGCATTTGCATACGTGTTCGTCTCATGCATTCGAGCATTTTCCCCGTTGTCCGTTTTGCATTCCGGCGCTTCGTTCTCCTCCGGTGGTCATTTCTACCTTTCTTTCGTGTGTGGGGATTAAACATTTCCGGATTGGACCGAGACTTTCCAAGCGGCCTTGGTTTACTACCGGTAGACCGCCTGTCAAGTTTCGTATCATTTGGACTTCATTTGATACTCCAACGGTTAACCGAGGGACCGAAAAGGCCTCGTGTGTGTTGCAGCCCAACACCCCTCCAATTTGGCACAAAACCCACCAAAACCCTCTCCAACATCTAGAGCGTTCGATCACGATCGCGTGGCCGAAAACCGCACCTCATTTGGACTCTCCTAGCTCCCTCTATGCCTATTTATATCCCCTCCCCGAAAATTCCGGATCAAATCCACCCTAACCTAGTCTCCTCCCACCTCTCGCCGACGGACACGTCCGATTCGGGCCGGACGCCGCCGCCCTCGCACCAGTGGCGTCCCGCCACGTGGCGCCTGCCGCCGCCCGAGGCCCGCGAAGCCCGCTTGGGGCCCCCGCGAGCCCACCGCCGCCGCCGCCTTCTCCTCCCGAGCCGGCGCCGAGCTCCGCCGCCTCCGCCGTGCCGCCGCCCGGCCGGACCGCGCCGCCATCGCCGCCGCCTCGCCCGCCCGGCCACGCCGCTCGCCTGCCGCCTCCGCCGCCGCGCCCCTCGCCGCCCTCGGGCGCCACGCTCCGGCCGCCACTCCGGCGACCTCCTCCGGCGTCAACCCCGTCGCCGGTGAATAGTGCTCGCCGGAACTTCCTTGGTTCGCGTGCCGATCCAGATCTGGGACAAACCCTAGGGTTGACTTTCCCCCTCTCCCATTATTTTTTTGCAAACTTCATCATGCCGTAACTTTGCATCCGTAGCTCCGGTTCAAGCATATAGCATATCAAAATGTTCATCTCAGAGAGTACATCATTTCATTCCATTGCATCATTTTCATTTGAGTTCATCTTGATACCCGAAATGCTGTTATAAGAGGGCTACTTGAGATATTTGTCAGATCTGCTACTCCATTTAGCTTTTTGTCATTTTTGCCATGATTATTGTGTGCATAATATGCCCATGAGTTCTACATATGTTTTGTTAAGGGTTTTGTCATCTTTCCAGAGGTGCAACCCATGTATTTTTGTGATGTGTGTGGTGACTAGTGCAAGCTTGCCAAGTGGTGCACTTGGTAATTCTGTTTTTAGGGACTTAGCAATTCCACCAAGTCCTTGACCTGTTTATCTCATGTTGCCATATGTTCATGTTGTTTCCTAGTTATCCGTGCCTCTTTTGAGGATGATCAGTAAGGATGTTTTGTTTATCTTGTAGTGCTCTATCCATCCATGTCTTTGTTTGCAATTATGGAGCACCCTAGCTTGAGTCAATCGAGCTCTACTTTTGCTACTTTGTGAATCTGGGCAGATTGTCAACTTGTTTGCAATTTTGCCGATGATGTTGTAGTTGATCCGTGCATGTATGCTATTGTTTTTGCCATGTCTAGCTTGCATTTTGTGTATTCTTGATGGATGTATGCTTAGCTTGTCATGACTTGCATCATAGTGAGTGCATCGAGCTCGTAAACATGCCTACTTGAGATATGTTTCAGCATGTGCCAGTTTTCACTAAGTCTGAAAACTGATTATGTTTTTTCCATGTTCACATGCTTGCAATTGTATTTTCTGATCCCTTTTGGCTCAAGGTCACTAAGGGATTTTTGTTAAGATCTTTGAGTAGATCCATGCCATGCTTTACTTTGCCATGTTCAGGTCCTGTAGCATGTAGTTTTGCTGCTCCGAAGAGTGCTACCTGATCTGAAATTCCAGACAAGTGTTAATTTCACTAAGTCTGAAATCTGTTTACCAAATGCATTTTTGCCATGCTTGTTTGAACCTGTTAATGGATGAATTGGCCGTAGCTCAGTGCTAGACTTTTGTTAAGCATCTTGAATGCATCCCTTCCATGTATTTTTTTGTCATGTTTGGGTGCTGTAGCATGTTCATCGCATTGCATTTAGATGGCTACTTGCTGTAAATCGCAGACCGGTGTCATTTTTGAATCGCTTGCCATTTTCAAACCGTAACTCCGATTCCGGCGTTCTTTATATCTTTTTCAAGAGATTTCATCTCATCTTTCCAGTGGCACACTTGGATTTCCAAGTTGAGGCCAGGTTCTTGCATTGCCTGTCATGTCTTGCATATGCATCCCGCATCGCATCCCGCATAGCATACCATCTTTGCATCATATTGTTTGATACTTGCACGTGGTTGATTGTGTTCCGTTTGCTTGTTTGTCTTGTTTGGGTAGAGCCGGGAGTTGAGTTCGCTAACGAGGAGCCCGTTGAGTTTGCTTTCGAGGATCCAGTCAACTCTGACAACTGTGCAGGCAAGATGATCATACCCTCGAAATCACTACTATCTTTGCTATGCTAGTTTGCTCGCTCTTTTGCTATGCCAATGCTACGATGCCTACCACTTGCTTTCAAGCCTCCCAAATTGCCATGTCAAACCTCTAACCCACCATGTCCTAGCAAACCATTGATTGGCTATGTTACCGCTTTGCTCAGCCCCTCTTATAGCGTTGCTAGTTGCAGGTGAAGATTGAAGGCCGTTCCTTGTTGGAACATTTATTTACTTGTTGGGATACCATTATATTGCTATGTTAACTTAATGCATCTATATACTTGGTAAAGGGTGGAAGGCTCGGCCTCTCTCCTAGTGTTTTGTTCCACTCTTGCCGCCCTAGTTTCCATCATATCGGTGTTATGTTCCCAGATTTTGCGTTCCTTACGCGGTTGGGTTATAATGGGAACCCCTTGATAGTTCGCCTTGATTAAAGCTTTTCCAGCAATGCCCAACCTTGGTTTTACCATTTGCCACCTAGCCTTTTTTTCCCTTGGGTTCTGCAGACTCAAGGGTCATCATTATTTTAACCCCCCCGGGCCAGTGCTCCTCTGAGTGTTGGTCCAACCGAGCGATGTCCGGGGCTACCAGGGGCAACTCTGGGCTGGCCTACCCGACGTCTTGCTCATCTGAGTGTGCCCTGAGAACGAGATATGTGCAGCTCCTATCGGGATTTGTCGGCACATTCGGGCGGTGTTGCTAGTCTTGTTTTAACCTGTCGAAGTGTCTTGAAGAACCGGGATACCGAGTCTGATCGGAATGTCTCGGGAGAAGGTCTATTCCTTCATTGACCGTGAGAGCTTGTTATGGGCTAAGTTGGGACTCCCCTGCAGGGATTTGAACTTTTGAAAGCCGTGCCCGCGGTTATGGGCAGATGGGAATTTGTTAATGTCCGGTTGTAGATAACTTGAACTATAACTTAATTAAAATGAATCAACTGAGTGTGTTACCGTGATGGCCTCTTCTCGGTGGAGTCCGGGAAGTGGACACGGTGTTGGAGTAATGCTTGCGCAGGCTATTCTCTAGTTTCTCGCTCACGCTTTGCCTTCTCTTCTCGCTCTCTTTTGCGAATAAGTTAGCCACCATATTTTGCTAGTCGCTTGCTGCAGCTCCACTTATATTTACCCTGCCTTACCTATAAGCTTAAATAGTCTTGATCGCGAGGGTGCGAGATTGCTGAGTCCCTGTGGCTCACAGATTACTATTACACCAGATGCAGGGCCTGATGATTCCGCTCTAGGAGACGCGCTTGAGCTCAAGTGGGAGTTCGACGAAGACTCTCAATGTTACTATGTTTCCTTTCCTGATGATCAGTAGTGGTGCCCAGTTGGGGGTGATCGGGACTGTGTCGCATGTTGGGTTATCTTTTATTTTGGCGATGTAGTTGGGCCATGAGTGTTTGGTTGATGTAATGTTATTTATGTATTTGATTGATGTGGCGAGTGTAAGCCAACTATGTTATCTCCCCTTTTATTATCTATATTACATGGGATGTTGTGAAGATTGCCTAACTTGCGACATATGCCTTCAGTGCAATTATGTCTCTAAGTCGTGCCTCGACACGTGGGAGCTATAGTCGCATCGAGGGTGTTACAGCAACCCTCCCACTCGGAGGCTTGGCTGCAGCCCAGTTCTCGCCTAAGTTTGAAAAATCCTACCGAGTGGTGAGCAACCCTCCCACTCAGGGGCTTAGCTGCAGTCCAGGACTTGCCTAAGTTTAAAAAATCCTACCAATTGGAGAGCAACCCTCCCACTCGGAGGCTTAGCTGCAGTCCAGTACTTGCCTAAGTTTGAAAAATCCTACCGAGTGGTGAGCTACCCTCCCACTCGGGGGCTTAGCTGCAGTCCAGCACTCGCCTAAGTTTTAAGACTCGCTCCATCCTTACCCGTAAGGGCGGCGAGGTGCAGGTCGACCACGATCTGTCCTCGGAGCTTTGACACAAATACAACGCCCGCTCCATCCTTACCCGTAAGGGCGGCGAGGTGCAGGTCGACCACGATCTGTCCTTGGAGCTTCGACACAACTACAACTTCCGCTCCATCCTTATCCGTAAGGGTGGCGGGGTGCAGGTCGACCACGATCTTCCCATGATTCACTTGACTGAGCTGTATCACAAAGTCAACAGCAACTCAAACTGCAAGAAACAAGTCCTACGCAAAGAGTCAAAAGATTCAAAAGCAACCAAAGTTCAGATAAAATCCTAAGGTTCCAGAACACGGATTAAAGTACTCGGGCATAAGGCCCGAAGGAGTTTAACGATTACAAAATCACTTGGCATTCCAAGAAAATTTAAGGCGAGGCATAAAGTTTGTTCACTCCGCAGGAGGAGGGCTTGCGGGCTTGACGAACTCGTCCAGATCAATTCCGTCAGCAATTTGAGTGGCAGCAGCAATGAAGGTTTCCATGAAGGATCGGAAGTCATGCCTTTTGGTATTGGCAACCTTGATCGCTGCCAGCTTCTCTTCTCGGGCTTCCTTGCAGTGGACACAAACCAACGACAGAGCCACGTCAGCACCACATCGGGCAGAAGACTTCTTCCATTCCTGCACTCGACTAGGGACTTCATTGAGTTGAGTCATCAGGGACTCGAGGTCATTTTGAAGCGTCGCCCTTGGCCAGAGTGATGTATCGATGCATGACACCGCCACCTTCAGGCGAGCAAGATAGCTCGTAACACTGGCAACACGGGATTCCAGTCGGAGCACGTTCATAGCAGCATCATCACCAACAGGGGAAAGGACGGGGTCCAGACCTGTCTCGACCCGTCCAGTCTCTTCTTCATAGTTTTGGCAGAATTCTACAAGCACAAAGAAATAATGAGTCTCCGTCATATCTACTTTTCCAAACACTTTTGCCCTTGTTTTGGACTCTAACTTGCATGATTTGAATGAAACTAACCCGGACTGAAGCTATTTTCAGCAGAATTACCATGGTGTTATTTATGTGTAGAAACAAAAGTTCTCGTAATGACCTGAAACTTCACGAAACAACTTTTCGGAAATAATAAAAAATCCTTGCAAAAGATGAAGACCAAGGGGGCCACCACCTGTCCACGAGGGTGGGGGGCGCGCCCCCTACCTCGTGGCCCCCCTGGAGCTCCTCCGACCTCAACTCCAACTCTATATATTTGGTTTCAGGAAGAAAAAAAATCAGAGAGAAGAATTCATCGCGTTTTACGATATGGAGCCGCCGCCAAGCCCTAAAACCTCTCGGGAGGGCTGATCTGGAGTCCGTTCGGGGCTCCGGAGAGGGGAATCCGTCGCCATCGTCATCATCAACCATCCTCCATCACCAATTTCATGATCCTCACCGCCGTGTGTGAGTAATTCCATCGTAGGCTTGCTGGACGGTGATGGGTTGGATGAGATTTATCATGAAATCGAATTAGTTTTGTTAGGGTTTGATCCCTAGTATCCACTATGTTCTGAGATTGATGTTACTATGACTTTGCTATGCTTAATGCTTGTCACTAGGGCCTGAGTGCCATGATTTCAGATCTGAACCTATTATGTTTTCATCAATATATGAGAGTTCTTGATCCTATCTTGCAAGTCTATAGTCACCTATTATGTGTTATGATCTGTTAACCCCGAAGTGACAATAATCGGGATACTTACCGGTGATGACCGTAGTTTGAGGAGTTCATGTATTCACTACGTGTTAATGCTTTGGTCCGGTACTCTATTAAAAGGAGGCCTTAATATCCCTTAGTTTCCGTTAGGACCCCGCTGCCACGGGAGGGTAGGACAAAAGATGCCATGCAAGTTCTTTTCCATAAGCATGTATGACTATATTCGGAATACATGCCTACATTACATTGATGAACTGGAGCTAGTTCTGTGTCACCCTATGTTATGATAGTTACATGAAGAACCACATCTGGCATAATTCTCCATCACTGATCCATTGCCTACGAGCTTTCCATATATTGTTCTTCGCTTATTTACTTTTCTGTTGCTATTGCTATCATCACTACAAAATACCAAAAACACTACTTTTGCTACCGTTACCTTTTGCTACCGCTACCACTACTATCATATTACTTTGCTACTAAACACTTTGCTGCAGATATTAAGTTTCCAGGTGTGGTTGAATTGACAACTCAGCTGCTAATACTTGAGAATATTCTTTGGCTCCCCTTGTGTCGAATCAATAAATTTGGTTGAATACTCTACCCTCGCAAACTGTTGCAATCTCCTATACTTGTGGGTTATCAAGACTATTTTCTGGCGCCGTTGCCGGGGAGCATAGCTCTATTCTTTGAGTCACTTGGGATTTATATCTGCTTATCATTATGAACAACTTGAGAGATCCAAAAACCAAGATTTATCCGTCAACTACGAGGGGAGGTAAGGAACTGCCATCTAGCTCTGCACTTGATTCACCTTCTGTTTTGAGTAAGCTTGCGACACCTAAACCTGCTTCTGCTATTCGTTCTGATATGTCGCACGTTATTGATGATGCCACTTCTTCTATGCATGATACTTATGATGAAACTACTTCTATGCTTGATACTACTGTGCCACTTGGTGAATTTCTTGATGAACAACTTGCTAGGGTTAGAGAGAATGAAAATATTGAATCTAATAATATTGATGAAAGTGATGATGAAGACTCACCTGTTATTCCTAAGGGTTATGTTTTTGATAAAGAAGCTTCTTTAGCTATTTTAGCTTGCAAAGATAGATACGAACTCAAGAGGTTATTAGCTAAATGGAAGCAGCAATCTCTTAATGCTAGAATGAAACCTGACCCTGCTTTTGCTACTTCACCTATCTATGTTACTGATAAGGATTATGAATTCTCTGTTGATCCTAATATAATTACTTTGGTTGAATCTGATCCTTTTCATGGCTATGAATCTGAAACTGTTGTGGCACATCTTACTAAATTAAATGATATAGCCACCCTGTTCACTAATGATGAGAGAACTTGCTACTTTTATATCCTTAAAATATTTACGTTCTCATTAAAGGGTGATGCTAAGATATGGTTTAATTCTCTTGATCCTGGTTGTGTGCGTAGTCCCCAGGATATGATTTATTACTTCTCTGCTAAATATTTCTCTGGACATAAGAAACAAGCTGCTTTAAGGGATATATATAATTTTGTGCAAATTGAAGAAGAGAGTCTCCCACAAGCTTGGGGGAGGCTTCTCCAATTACTTAATGCTTTGCCTGATCATCCTCATAAGAAAAATTAAATACTTGATATCTTTTATAATGGACTAACCGATGCTTCTAGAGATTACCTGGATAGTTGTGCTGGTTCTGTTTTCAGGGAAAGAACACCGGATGAAGTTGAAATTCTATTGAATAATGTGTTGACAAATGAAAATAATTGGACACTTCCTGAACCAACTCCTGAGCCTATTACTAAACTAACTCCGAAGAAGAGAGGTGTTCTATTTCTCAGTCCTGAAGATATGCAAGAGGAAAAGAAATCTATGAAAGAAAAAGGTATTAAAGCTGAAGATGTTAAGAATTTACCTCCTATTAAAGAAATACACAGTCTTAATTTACTTCCTATTGAAGAAACATATGATCTTAATCCAGTACCTATTGAAGAAACTCATGGTCTTGATAACCCGACACAGGTAGTAAAGGTAAATTCTCTCTATAGATATGATAAAGCTGAAATCCCATTTACTAAGTTTGCTAGCCCATGCTTAGATGAGTTTGATAAATTTATGGCTAGGAAAGAAGACTTTAATTCTTATTTTGATAGACAATTGAAATACAATTCCAATATGCTTGAACACTTGGGTGATTATATGGCTAATGTCAAAGGTGAACTTAAACTTATTTGTAGACATGCTTCTATGGTTACCACTCAAATAGAACAAGTACTTAAAGCTCAAAATGATTTGCTCAATGAATTGAATAGTAAGACTAATGATAATACTGTTAGAGTTATGACTAGAGGTGGTAAAATGACTCAGGAAGCTTTGTATCCTGAAGGCCATCCTAAAAGGATTGAGCAAGATTCTCAGAGAAATAATATAGATGCACCTAGTCCTTCTAAAAGGAAGAAAAAGAAAAATGATAGGACTTTGCATGCTTCTAGTGAACCTATTACTGAAACACCTGAGAATCCAAATGATATTTCTATTTCTGATGCTGAAACACAATCTGGTAATGAACCTGAAACTAGTCATAATGTTAATGATAATCTTCATGATGATGCTCAACCTAGTAATGGTAATGATATAGAAATTGAACCTGCTGTTGATCTTGATAACCCACAATCAAAGAATCAACATTATGATAAGAAAGACTTTGTTGCTAGGAAACATGGTAAAGAAAGAGAACCATGGGTTCAGAAACCCATGCCTTTTCCTCGCAAACCATCTAAGAAAAAGGATGATGAGGATTTTGAGCGCTTTGCTGAAATGATTAGACCTATCTTTTTGCGTATGCGATTAACTGATATGCTTAAAATGAATCCTTATGCTAAGTATATGAAAGAAATTGTTACAAATAAGAGAAAGATACCAGAAGCTGAAATTTCCACCATGCTTGCTAATTATACTATTAAGGGTGGAATACCAAAGAAACTTGGAGATCCGGGAGTACCCACTATACCATGCTCCATTAAAAGAAACTATGTTAAAACTTCTTTATGTGCTCTTGGAGCCGGTGTTAGTGTTATGCCTCTCTCTTTATATCATAGACTTGATTTGAATAAGTTACACCTACTGAAATATCTTTGCAAATGGCTGATAAATCAACTGCTATACCTGTCGGTATTTGTGAGGATGTGCCTGTTGTAGTTGCAAACGTTACTATTTTAACAGACTTTGTTATTCTTGATATTCCCGAGGACGATAGTATGTCTATTATTCTTGGAAGACCCTTTTTGAATACTGCAGGGGCTGTTATTGATTGCACTAAAGGCAATGTCACTTTTCATGTTAATGGTAATGAGCATACGGTACACTTTCCGAGGAAACAACCTCAAGTTCATAGTATCAGCTCTATTGGAAAAATTCCATCGATTATATTTGGAGGTTTTGAATTTCCTCTTCCTACTGTCAAGAAGAAATATGATATTCTTGTTATTGGGGATGTGCATATCCCCGTTGAGGTAACATAGTGTTATTCAAAATTTCTCCGGTTCCATGTTATTTGGAATGAGTTCGTTAACAAGACTTGATCAACCTTGTCAGTGGATTCCTTTTGATGATCATGAGATGGATGAAACTAGAAGGCACAACCTTCTGTACCCTCCTTTTACTTTCTGTTATTAATAATAAATAAAATAAATATAAGTATTTTTCTGTCTGTTATTTGATTATCCGTGCAATATAAAAATACCCCAAAAATAAAGTTCTCCAAATGCCCTAAAATTTAAATATGATTTTTCTAGAATATTTGAGAATATTTGGCACTGAGAACACAGCAGGAGGAGCTGGCACCTGGCCACGAGGGTGAGGGGCGCGCCCCCTGCCTCGTGGGCCCACGGTGGCCCTCCTCCACTTATCCTTTCACCCACACACTCCTTCTTCCTCCCACAAACATGAATATCCAGCTCAAACCCAAGTCCAAGCTCATTTTGCTGCCATTTTTGATCTCCTTGCTCAAAGCACCTCTCACAAAACTGCTTGGGGAGATTGTTCCTTGGTATGTGACTCCTCCATTGGTCCTATTAGTTTTTGTTCTAGTGCTTTATTCATTGCAAATTTTTGCTGCTTAGGTGACCCTGTTCTTGAGCTTGCATGTCAAATTTATATGGTCAAAAGCAGTTTTGATGCATGATATAGGCTCTAGGCACTTGTAGGAGTAGTTGCTATCAATATTATTGAGTTTGGTTTACTTTTATTTTGAAGTTACTACAAATTTCAGAAATATTTCAGAGGAAGAAATATGCTTAGGAAAATGTATCAAGGTGGTTCTTCAAGGAAGCAAGGACCCAAGCTTGCAATGCGTGATGCTGATGAAGAGCCACCAAGAAACGCTCAAGTGCGTCCTTGTGAATGGCCTTCAGAAAACTTTATGGATCGAGACGGAATTAAGGAATAATTTAACGCATATTTGCGTAACGCTGATCTGGTGAGCTTCGAGGAAGAGAAGTGCAGCCAGTACCACTATCTCACTAGTTCCTTTGTGAGGAGGTTTGAATTTTCATCTTCACGTAATTCTCCAACTGTCCTGTTTGATCTTTATGAAAATTCTTACACCATGGACTTAGAGGATTTTACCACTGCTTGCAAACTTCCACAATGGGGTAGTGTCAGGGAACCTCGCAAATCTGAATTTAGAGATTTTCTTGCTAGTATAACTGTGGAGGAATCTAGAGATATAACGCAAGCTACTATAGGGAGCATTCATTTTCCTGCTATACATTATTTTGCTCTCTTTATAGGTAGATGCATTAATGGTAAAGATGAGGCATGTCACATCTGTGTTCCTGACCTCAGTATTCTTAGTAGTGTTGTGTTAGGAGATAAGTCTTATAATTTGGGAGCCATTGTTGCACGTAGGTTGCATCTTAATAGTTTTAATGGAGATTTATTTGGTGGAATTTATGCAACCCGCATAGCTAATTTTCTTGGTATAGCCATACGCGAAGATGATACTGAATTACCTCCTGCTTACCTAAACTTTAATGCTATGGTTCACCACCAGTTTGTCGAGAGGAAAGAATCACCTCTCCAGTATCGCTTAATCTTTGACAGACGTCATGCTGTCCATATTACTCTCCCTGCTCCTGCCTTCTTTGATTATCAGGCAAAAGGAAGATATTTTATCACTAGAGAGGAGGCAGATGAGTCTGAGAGGAGGGCGGAGGCCGCTCGTCGCCACGCTGCAGCTCACAAGGCGATAGCCGCTGCATCTCAGTACGACCCCAACTATTATTATGGATATCTGCCAGGCCAGCCGTGGTCATAGACCAACTTGGGCCAAAAGCCTAAGCTTGGGGGAGTACGTATTTCCCACCGACATTATATTCATGTTCACACACTCATTGCTAGATGTCGGTGCTCATACTTTTTCATTGTATCATCCATGCTAGTTTATTTCGTTTTATGCTTTCTTCTTGTGTGTTTAATAAACCTTAAGAAAAACCAAAAAAAAATTAGTTGTAGCTTTTAATTATTTTACTTTCCATGCTTGTAGTAGTAATTAAAAAGAAAACTCAAAAAAGATTTATTGTTCTTCTTTTGCTTGTTGGGATCTTTCCCGTGTAAATAGTTTTATTTATTTTCTTTTCTTTGGGGGTCGATAGGAGAAGACCATGATTAAATTGTTGAAGTAGCTCTTATATGCATTATTGTTTATCTGACAAAAGAGCCCATATTGCCTTGTCTTCTCCTGTTTATTGAATGCTTTCAAATTCCAGCTTAGTCGAATGCATGTGCACTATTATTATTATCCACATCGTTCGGTCGTGCAAGTGAAAGGCAATTATGACGATATATGATGAACTGATTGAGATGGGAGAAGCTGGTATGAACTCGACCTCTTTTGTTTTTGTAAATATGATTAGTTCATCGTTCCTGATTCAGCCTATTATGAATAAACATGTTTGCAATGAAAACTAGAGATCATAGTTTCTTGTGCCATGCTTGATTAGCTAGGAGCTTATAATGGTTTACCTTGCGTGCTAACATTCTATTAAAATGGTTGTGATGTGATATGATAGGGTGGTATCCTCCTCTGAATGATTTAAGTGACTTAACTTGGCACATGTTCACGCATGTAGTTGAAACAAAATCAACATAGCCTTCACGATATTTATGTTCATAGTGGATTATATCCTACTCATGCTTGCATTCGGTGTTGATTAATTTTAATGCATGTTCATGACTGTTGTCGCTCTCTAGCTGGTCGCTTCCCAGTCTTTTGCTAGCCTTCACCTGTACTAAGCGGGAATACTGCTTGTGCATCCAACTCCATAAACCCCAAAGTTATTCCATATGAGTCCACCATACCTACCTATATACGGTATCTACCTCCCGTTCCAAGTAAATTTGTGTGTGCCAAACTCTAAAACTTCAAACAAATATCCTGTTTTGTATGCTCGAATAGCTCATGTAGCAACTAGGGTTAGTTGGAGGCACTCGTTGTTTTGAGCAAGCCATGGATTGATGCTTGTTGGTGGAGGGGGAGTATAAACTTTACAATTCTGTTTGGGAACCGCTTATAATGTGTGTAGCATGGAAGATATTGCCATCTCTTGGTTGTTATGTTGACAATGAAAGTATACCGCTCAAAATATTATTCATCTCTATTTCAAAACCGAGCTCTGGCACCTCTACAAATCCCTGCTTCCCTCTGTGAAGGGCCTATCTATTTACTTTTATGCTGAGTCATCATCCTCTTATTAAAAAGCACCAGTTGGAGAGCACCGCTGTCATTTGCATTCATTACTGTTAGTTTACATTGAGTATGGCTTGACTAGATCTCTTTTACCATGAATTACAATGTCTAGTCAGCCCTTGATCTTTAAAGGTGCTCTCATTTATGTTTTGCGGTCTCAGAAAGGGCTAGCGAGATACCATCTTGTTATATGATATTATGATTGTTTTGAGAAAGTGTTGTCATCCGAGATTTATTATTATTGCTCGCTAGTTGATTATGCCATTGATATGAGTAAACTTGAGACCTAAGCATTGTTGTGAATGTGGTTAGTCATAATCTTTGCTGAAAACTTGAATGATGGCTTTCCATATTTATAACAACAAGAGCAAACAAAGTTTGTAAAAGTTTTTCTTTATCACTTTCAGTTTATCAACTGAATTGCTTGAGGACAAGGAAAGGTTTAAGCTTGGGGGAGTTGATACGTCTTCGTCGTATCTACTTTTCCAAACACTTTTGCCCTTGTTTTGGACTCTAACTTGCATAATTTGAATGAAACTAACCCGGATTGACGCTGTTTTCAGCAGAATTACCATGGTGTTATTTATGTGCAGAAACAAAAGTTCTCGGAATGACCTGAAACTTCACGGAACAACTTTTCAGAAATAATAAAAAATCCTTGCAAAAGATGAAGACCAGGGGGCCACCACCTGTCCACGAGGGTGGGGGGCGCGCCCTCTACCTCGTGGGCCCCCTGGAGCTCCTCCGACCAAAACTCCAACGCTATATATTTGGTTTCGGGGAGAAAAAAATCAGAGAGAAGAATTCATCGCGTTTTACCATACGGAGCCGCCGCCAAGCCCTAAAACCTCTCGGGAGGGTTGATCTGGAGTCCGTTCGGGGCTCCGAAGAGGGGAATCCATTGCCATCGCCATCATCAACCATCCTTCATCACCAATTTCATGATGCTCACCGCCGTGCGTGAGTAATTCCATCATAGGCTTGCTGGACGGTGATGGGTTGGATGAGATTTATCATGTAATCGAGTTAGTTCTGTTAGGGTTTGATCCCTAGTATCCACTATGTTCTGAGATTGATGTTGCTATGACTTTGCTATGCTTAATGCTTGTCACTAGGGCCCGAGTGCCATGATTTCAGATCTGAACCTATTATGTTTTCATCAATATATGACAGTTCTTGATCCTATCTTGCAAGTCTATAGTCGCCTATTATGTGTTATGATCCGTTAACCCCGAAGTGACAATAATCGGGATACTTACCGGTGATGACCGTAGTTTGAGGAGTTCATGTATTCACTATGTGTTAATGCTTTGGTCTGGTACTCTATTAAAAGGTGGCCTTAATATCCCTTAGTTTCTGTTAGGACCCCGCTGCCACGGGAGGGTAGGACAAAAGATGTCATGCAAGTTCCATAAGCACGTATGACTATATTCGGAATACATGCCTACATTACATTGATGAACTGGAGCTAGTTCTGTGTCACCCTATGTTATGATTGTTACATGATGAACCACATCCGACATAATTCTCCATCACTGATCTATTGCCTACGAGCTTTCCATATATTGTTCTTCGCTTATTTACTTTTCCGTTGCTATTGCTATCATCACTACAAAATACCAAAAACACTACTTTTGCTACCGTTACCTTTTGCTACCACTACTATCATTTTACTTTGCTACTAAACACTTTGCTGCAAATATTAAGTTTCCAGGTGTGATCGAATTGACAACTCAGCTGCTAATACTTGAGAATATTCTTTGGCTCCCCTTGTGTCGAATCAATAAATTTGGGTTGAATACTCTACCCTCGAAAACTGTTGCGATCCCCTATACTTGTGGGTTATCACCTGCTTTAAAGATATGTACTTGGGTCATACAAAAGAACGAGGAGATGACTTGTGGGTCAGCCAAGATAAACAATCGACCAGTCGATTACCTTCCATACCAGTTGTTTCATCTTTGGCCTTCCGCAAGTTCTGCTTAGCCAGCTCCAAGTCAAGATTGAGTTGTCTCTGCTTCTCCTCGAATTTGGAAAATTTGGAGATGAGCCCACAGAATTTCTGAAGTCAGCAAAAAGGTACATCAGTAAACAAGATCAAAGATCAGTCGCTTCCGAGTGAATAGAGCTCTAAGACTACCATAGAATCAAAACATTCTATAGTAGTCTCAGGGACCACACCCAGTGGGTGCACTTAGCGTGCCCCCACTGGTTCGGGTTCCACTCGACATGGTCTGACCAGACCGAGTGGAAGAGTAAAAAAAGAGAGAGAAGAAGACCGAGGCTATTTTTTGAAGTCAACAAAAGACATTCTCAGACCCCAACTGACTGCCCGCAGTCGACTGTGGTCTCGTGGACTACACCCAGTGGGTGCACTTAGTGTGCCCCCACTAGTTCAGATTCCACTCGACATGGTCCGCCCAGACCGAGTGGAAGAGTAAAACAATAAAGACATTTTTTATCAAGACCTCCGCGGAATCACACATTCGACGGTGGCCTTGGGGACTACACCCAGTGGGTGCACTATGCGTGCCCCCACTAACCCAGAACTACAACCGACACAACCTAGTCGACTCAACTGGGAAAGTTACTCGACATAAATTCAAACACCTACTAGGTGCGCACATGCGAAGTGCAGAATAACAGGAGGATGCACAAAGTAAAGTTTTCAGGTAGCATATCCTAACAGAACAAGCAACAAGATAAGAGTTTAGTCGGAAGCCAACTTACCTAGACATTGGCTCGAAGGGCCGCGCTGGCGTCATAAGCAGCCTGACTGTTTTCATGCGCCACCTTCACCCGCTCCATCATTATGCCAGGTTGGCGTATGGCTTCTGCAGCGGCGCCTGCCTGGTCTTCTGGAACGTGATGAGTAGTGAAGAACGGGGTTGACGGTTCAGTCGCGGCGGATTGAAGTTCCGGGGCATGAGGTTGGATAGTTGAAGCAAACATTGGAGCAGTCGACGATGTGGGGTGTTCACTTGATACTAGAACAGTGAAAGTAACAAAAGCCCGAGTCACATCTTCAGGCTGTTGAATCACTGGTTCTGCCACTGGCACCGATTGGGACGTCTTGCAGTTGATGCCTTCTTACTCCTCCTAGGCCTCAGCGGCACGTCATCGTCATCATCCAGAAGATCAATGACATGGGAAGGACCTACAAAAAGAATTAGTCGCCAGAATTCAGCCAGTCAAAAAAATGGCTGAAAAAGCAAAGGCAAGTTTGCAAAGGTCATACCTGGGTTAGAAGTGACCGTGTCTTCTATGTCCTCATCATCCTCCCTATAAGCAGATGTCCCAGAAGTAGCAGCTCTGCAAGTTTCAAGATTCACTCGGACAAATGAGAAAGAGAGTCGACAGCACAAATCCTCGATCAAAAAGTGAGGACAAGACACTTACACAGAAACGACGGGGACGTCGATCTTGATCTTGGGCAGGGTCTTCCGAGGCTTTGGTTCTGCAAGTTATTGCTGCTTTGAGGCCTTTTCAGTCGGCACAGGGGAAGAGGTCTGAGTGAGCTTGGAAGTCTGCCCGGTCGGCCTAGCTACCTCTCCACGGACACGCACTGGGTCGTGCTTATGTTTGGAACACTTTTTGGTGCGAGGCGGTGACTCAACTTCTTCACCACTGCTCGAGTCCTCGCTTTCCTCCTCCTCTTCTCCTCCATCAGATTGCCAATCCATGCTTTTGCCTCCGCATTCCTCTCCATCCTAGTGCTACTCTTGCTCCCCGTTTGGCATTGAGTACGTCTCAGTATAAACCTGCAAAACAGAAGAGGTGGCCAGAGGATAGTCGACTCAGTAAGCAACTGCAAGTCAGAATGAAAAACACTCGGAGATAAGAGACAGACCTTGTCTGGTTGGTTGTTGGTGTCGAATGGTAAAACTCTTCGGGACCCCCTGGGGTTGTCTTTGTTCCTTGTCATGCTTTGCACCCACAGTGCCACCGTCTTCTCATCAACATCTTCCGGATGGATCTGAGTGGAATCTTCAATCCCCGAGTACATCCACATGGAGTGATCACGAGCTTGGAGGGGTTGAATATGTCAACTGAGGAATACCTCGAGCAGATCCATGCCAGTCACTCCCTCGTGAATCAGCGGAACTACTCACTCCATCAACATGGACACCTCCACCTTCTCTGCTAGAGCCACTCTCAAAGAAGTGGGTTTCTGGACTCGTGCCAAGGAAAAGGGGGGAAGACTTGTCGAATGACCTGGGGTCGGCTTGTCTTTGCAATAAAACAAAGTCGACTGCCACCCTCTAACCGAGTCGGGAAGAGTCATCGCAGGAAAAGCACTCTTCCCCCTCATCTGGATACCTGAGCCGCCACACATATGTATCACCTGGGTTTTCTCATCACTCGGATTGTCCTTTTTCATAGTTTGCGAGCGACACGTGAAGATGTTCTTAAATAGGCCCCAGTGCGGCCGGCAGCCCAAGAAATTCTCACACAAGGAGACATAAGACGCAAGGTACGTGATCGTGTTGGGGGAGAAATAGTGGAGTTGAGCTCCAAAGAAGTTCAAGAATTCTCAGAAAAATGGGTGTGGAGGCAAAGAAAAACCGCGGTCGACGTGAGTGGCGAGCAAGACGCACTCACCCTCCAGAGGTTGTGGCTCAAATTCATCCCCCAGAAGCCTCCAGGAATCATGCTCGATCAGCCCACTCTCAGCCAGGTCTTGCAGATCATCCAGCACGAGCGTGGATCGGATCCAGTCGCCCTGAACCCAGTCGCGTGGCAAGGCAGATCTTGCTGACGACCCGCCCCGACTCGTCTTCTTCCCTTTCGCTTTCGCCGTTGCTTTCTTCGCATGCTCCAGGGCGGCGGTCTTGTCCTTCCCCATTACGGTGGAATGGGCTAGAGGTGGGCGGCGGCGCCGAGAGTGGGGACGGGAGCAATGGAGAAACAAAGGAGAAAGAAGGAGAAACAGAGGTGCACTGTGAAAATCCCCCAGCCCGACGCCTTATATGGAGTCATTTCCGAGTGATTGACGACTGGGACCGGGAAATCGTGTCAAATCCTGCAACTGTCGCCTGCTTGGTACGTGGCGAAAAAGGCGGCGCGGTGATCGAGGCGCCCCTACCTAATCCATCCCGATTACTGCGGCCTCCTCCGTCCCGCGCGCTTCCCAAAATTTTGAATCCCGTAAGATCCGGGAACTGCAGAGCAACCTGTCAGACTAAAGATTTCTTTCATATCAACACTCGGAACTTACCAGCAAAAGTTCATTCGACCAACTAAGAATGGATCAAGGCGACTGAAAAATAAGTTGAAGCCATCATGTCGTTCATTGATCCTAACAAGATGCTTCCGAAGCGTAAAAATTGAGTCGGAAGTATTTTCAACTCCTTCTCCACTCAAACCCTGAACCATTCGGGGGCTAATGATGAAGCTATGTACCTAGGGTAGGGTCATAGGCCTGACCTAGAAAACCTCCCCTAGGACATCACCCTAAAGTCAGAAGCATTCAAGGGATACCATCATCCACTCGCCCAGAAACGTTCCACTCGGAAAACCCTATGTCACTCGACCATAGCAATGATCACCCGACAGATAGAAGATCAAAAGCCACTCTGAAAAGCAATGGTCGGGCATTTACTCTGTAGACTTAATGGTCATTTATGCCAGTTTATTACTAGCGTTACCAGAAACTCCCCATCTTTATGTACCTTAAACCCTTTGTAACTGAGGGCGGGAGGGGTCGAGCGAACTCTATATAAGCCACCCCCCCTCCTCAAGGACAAGGGTTGGCACCCCCAGTAACACCACACACATATAATCCAGTCGACCGCCTCCGGGCACCGAGACGTAGGGCTATTACTTCCACTGTGAAGGGCCTGAACTCATAAATCTTGTGTGTACAACTTCACCATAGCTGGGATCTTGCCTCTTCATACCTACCCCCCATTCTACTGTCAGTCTTAGAACCACGACAGGTTGTGCCCACCTCTGGTACCTTTTGAACTCCGTTTTTCTTCTGTTTGCTTGTTTCCCAAGATAAAAAATCTTTATATACCCCCTGAACCTATTGACCACCGCATCATTGAGAAATCTTCTGTTTTCTTTTCCTTGCTGTTTTCTGATAGATCCCATCTACCATGGCCGCTTCAAGCTCCTCCAAGGACAAGTTCTTCAAGAACGTCATCAACCCATATTTGCAGAAGGTGGTGCAACACCCTCAGGTCATCCAGATGCATGATGGGGTGCTTCACATCCGCGATGTGCAAGGTCCCAAGGGGACGGGAACAGTGGAGGCCAGGCTTGAAGCTATGGAGCAGGAGGTCTTCCGGTGCAAGGGGATGGTGGAGCGTGGACTCAATGCCAATCACCTGATGATCACGGACCTTACCCGTGACCTCAAGGTGGATGGCAAGTCCATGAAGGACATCGTGTTCATCTTCAACGAGCAAATCAACTTCCTCCCAAGCCAGATCTATGATCTCCAAAACCAAGTCTTTGAATATGAGGTGAGGTTTAGAGGTATGAGTTTGGCTGCCAGTTGCAGGACCCGTGAAACTCACTCCTCCTCTTATGATGGTGGACCTCTACCATGGAAACCCAAGGGCAAGATGGCTACTTCATCACCACCACCTTTTTCTTCATCACCAAAAGAAAATTGAGTATTGGGTATGGGCACTCCCCTTGGCTTACGCCAAGCTTGGGGGAGGTGCCCCAGTATCGTATCACCTCCACTATCTTTTTCCTTTACTTATGTTAGTTCGATCCATAGTTATATTTTGCTTCAGATGAATAAAAGTTTAGTTCGATCCTTTCTTTTTGAGAGTTTTCTTAGTGATCTATCCTTGTAATCATGTGCGAGATGTATAATAAGGTTTAGTTTGAGTTTTGCTTTCTTTACTTTCATGTTGCAATAAAAAGAAAGGGAATAAATGAAAAATATCATATGCTAATCTTATGGTAGATAGTAACACCACATAAGGAAAAGTATAAGTAGAAAATTTTATTGGAGATTGACAAACATAGCATTGGTCAATGATGAAATTCATGAAAGAATTAATTAGCGAAGAGAAGATTCATATACAAATACACTATCTTAGAAATCTTTTGTGATTGTGAGCCCCCATCAAAATATTATATGCCAAAATTGTTGACATTGGACAAGGAAGACAACATAATGATTTATGTTTGTTCATACTCACATAGAAGTTATATTGTCATAGATCCTTCAACATGTGGTGCTTGCCCCCCATCTTCGCTAGCCAAAAATTCCGCACCAAGTAGAGATACTACTTGTGCATCCAAAAACCCTTAAACCCAAATCTTATTTTCAAGAGTCCAGCATACCTACCTAAGGATTGAGTAAGATCCTTCAAGTAAGTTGTCATCGGTGCAATAAGGCAATAAAAATTGCTTCTAAAAGTGTTAGATCATTTAGTGTAAGAGAAAATTGAGAGTTGTACGAACTTGTGATAGCAAAGAATAAAAGCGACAGACTGCATAATAAAGGTTGCTATCATAAGGGGCAATATAATGTGATGTTCTATTGCACTAAGGGGTTGAGCATACAAACAAAAAGCGCATGGCAACCTATGCTTCCCTCTGCGAAGGGCCTATCTTTTACTTTATTGTATTTACTTTTATGCAAAGAGTCAAGTTTTCTCTCTCTTTCCCTTTTTATTTTCTCTTTTGGCAAGCATCATGTGGTGAGGAAAGATCTAGGCACATATCCAGTTGGATGTAGGTAGCATGAGTTATTATTGTTGACATCACCCTTAAGGTGAATACATTGGGAGGCGAAACTATAAGCCCCCATCTTTCTATGTGTCCGGTTGAAACGTTTTGCTCATGTGTATGCGGTGAGTGTTAGCAATCATAGAAGACTATAAGATGGTTGAGTATGTGGACTTGCCTAAAGGCTTCAATACGTGACCCTTCCTGAAAAGATGATGAATTGTAGATGCAAAGTTGACTGAGAACATAGTTTTTTGGTTTCCAATAGAGTTTATGCTTTATACTTTGATGGCGTGATGAATTGTTACTTATTCATGAGAAGTCTATGATAAAATTTTATGTTTAAGTTTGTTGCTATTATAATAATTCACATGATGCTTCTATGTCCGTATTTTGTTTTTATCAATACCTATCTCTCTAAGCATGTGGACATGTTTTTTGATTTCGGTTTTCACTTGAGGACAAGTGAGGTCTAAGCTTGGGGGAGTTGATACGTACATTTTGCATCATGTTTACCTACTGTTATTTATAATGTTTTAATGCATAATAATGCTTTTTGGAGTAATTCTAATGCCTTTTCTCTCATAATTCACAAGGTTCACACAAAGAGGGAGAATTTCGGTAGCTGGAAATCTGGACCTGAAAAAACTATGTCAAAGATACCTATTCTGCACAACTCCAAATGAGCTGAAACTTCACGGGGAATTTTTATGGAATAAATAAGAAATATTGGTGCAAATAACTACGAGAGGGGGCCACCTGATGAGCACAAGACACCAGGGCACGCCTGGCCCCTAGACGTGCCCTGGTGGATTGTGCTCAGGCCAGCTCACCTATGGTGCCCATCTTCTGGTATATAAGTCATTTTGACCTAGAAAAAAAAATAAGGAGAGGACTTTTGGGACGGAGCGCCGCCGTCTTGAGGCGGAACTGGGGCAGGAGCACTTTTGCCCTCCGGCGGAGCGATTTCGTCAGAGGAACTTCCCTCCCTGAGGGGGAAATCATCCTCATCATCATCACCAACAACTCTCCCATCTTGAGGAGGGAAATCTCCATCAACATCTTCAACAGCACCATCTCATCTCAAACCCTAGTTCATCTCTTGTGTTCAATCTTTGTACCAGAACTATAGATTGGTGCTGGTGGGTGAGTAGTAGTGTTGATTACATCTTGTAGTTGATTACTATATGGTTTATTTGGTGGAAGATTATATGTTCAAAACCAATATGCCATTTAATACCCCTCTGATCTTGAGCATGATTATCATTTGTGAGTAGTTACTTCTGTTCCTGAGGTCACGGGAGAAATCTTGTTGCAAGTAATCATGTGAACTTGATATGTGTTCGATATTTTGATAGTATGTATGTTGTGATTCCCTTAGTGGTGTCATGTGAACGTCGACTACATGACACTTCACCATATTTGGTCCTAAGGGAATGCATCGTGGAGTAGTAATTAGATGATGGGTTGCGAGAGTGACAGAAGCTTAATCCCTAGTTTATGCGCTATTCCGTAAGGAACCGATTGGATCCAAAAGTTTAATGCTATGGTTAGAATTTATTCTTAATACTTTTCTCGTTGTTGTGGATGCTTGCAAGGGGTTAATCATAAGTAGGAGGTTTGTTCAAGTAAGAACATCACCTAAGCACCAATCCACCCACATATCAAATTATCAAAGTAGCAAACACGAATCGAACCAACATGATGAAAGTTACTAGATGAAATTCCCGTGTACCATCAACAACGCTTTGCTTATTATAAGAGGTTGTTTTGGTGTGTACTTTGCCTCAAAAGGATTGGGCTACCTTGCTTGAAGGAAATATGCCCTAGCGGCAATAATAAAGTTATTATTTATTTCCTTATATCATGATAAATGTTTATTATTGATGCTAGAATTGTATTGACTGGAAACATAATACTTGTGTGAATACATAAACAAACAAAGTGTCACTAGTATGCCTCTACTTGACTAGCTCGTTGATCAAAGATGGTTATGTTTCCTAACCATTGACATGAGTTGTCATTTGATTAACGAGATCACATCATTAGGAGAATGATGTGATTGACTTGACCCATTCAGTTAGCTTAGCACTCGGTCGTTTAGTATTCTGCTATTGCTTTCTTCATGACTTATACATGTTCCTATGACTATGAGATTATGCAACTCCCGTTTACCGGAGGAACACTTTATGTGCTACCAAATGTCACAACGTAACTGGGTGATTATAAAGGTGCTCTACAGGTGTCTCCGAAGGTACTTGTTGGGTTGGCATATTTCGAGATTAGGATTTGTCACTCCGATTGTTGAAGAGGTATCTCTGGGTCCACTCGGTAATGCACATCACTATAAGCCTTGCAAGCATTGCAACTAATGAGTTAGTTGCGGGATGATGTATTACGGAATGAGTAAAGAGGCTTGCCGGTAACGAGATTGAACTAGGTATTAAGATACCGACGATCGAATCTCGGGCAAGTAACATACCGAGGACAAAGGGAACAACGTATGTTGTTATGCGGTTTGACCGATAAAGATCTTCGTAGAATATGTAGGAGCCAATATGAGCATCCAGGTTCCGCTATTGGTTATTGACCGGAGACGTGTCTCGGTCATGTCTACATAGTTCTCGAACCCGTAGGGTCCGCACGCTTAAAGTTCGATAATGGTTATATTATGAGTTTATGTGTTTTGATGTACCGAAGGTAGTTCGGAGTCCCGAATGTGATCACGGACATGACGAGGAGTCTCGAAATGGTCGAGACATATAGATTGATATATTGGAAGCCTATATTTGGATATCGGAAGTGTTCCGGGTGAAATCGGGATTTTACTGGAGTACCGGGGGTTACGGAACCCCCCCGGGGGTATAATGGGCCAAGATGGGCCTTAGTGGAGAAGAGGGGCGGCCAGGGCAGGCCGCGCACCCCCTCCACCTCTAGTCCTAATTGGACAAGGAGGGGGGCGGCGCCCCCCTTTCCTTCCTCTCTCCCTCCTCCTTCCCCCTTCTCCTACTCCAACTAGGAAAGGAGGGAGTCCTACTCCCGGTGGGAGTAGGACTCCTCCCTGGGGCTCCTCCTCCTGGCCGGCCGCCTCTCCCCCTTGCTCCTTTATATACGGCGGCAGGGGGTACCTCTAGAGATAACAATTGATCTTTTGGATCTCTCAGCCGTGTGCGGTGCCCCCCTCCACCATAGTCCACCTCGATAATATCGTAGTGGTGCTTAGGCGAAGCCCTGCATCGGTAGAACATCATCATCATCACCATGCCGTCGTGCTGATGGAACTCTCCCTCAAAGCTCGGCTGGATCGGAGTTCGAGGGACGTCATCGATCTGAATGTGTGCTGAACTCGGAGGTGTCGTACGTTCGGTACTTGATCGGTCGGATCGTGAAGACGTACGACTACATCAACCACGTTGTGCCAACGCTTCCGCTTTCAGTCTACGATGGTACGTGGACAACACTCTTCCCTCTCGTTGCTATGCATCTCCATGATCCTGTGTGTACGTAGGAAACTTTTTGAAATTACTATGTTCCCCAACATTGCTACCCTTTTTTTACTATTACTGTTACTTGCTCGTTACAAATTATATTTCTATCAAACTACTCTGTTACTTACAATTTCAACACTTGCAAACAACACCTTGCTGAAAACCATTTGTCATTTCTTTCTGCTCCCCGTTGGGTTCGACACTCTTACTTATCGAAAAGGCTACAATTGATCACATATACTTATGGGTCATTAGAAGCCTCCGTGGCCGTTGGATGCGCGGCCGGCGGGGCGGGACCTGTTTCCTTGAGCACCCTAGTGGGGCGCACGAAGCCTGCAGGAGGGGGCTCGGCTGCCTTTCACCTGAGAATGCCCCGCCCAGCACCCACGTGATCGGGGGAGCGGACTCCGCCCTCCTGGATGCCCCGTCAATGTCTGGGGAGGCTGCAAGCGGAGGTTCGTCAGCGTCATCATCATCCTCGATGCAAGAAGGATCTAGAGTCACGACGGTGGGGACGCCCTCCCAAGGTCGTCCTCCTCCGTTTCTTCCAAGTCCTTGTCGCTAGGGGTGGGCATATTAATCGAGAACCGTTGTACCGAGCCGAAAGAACCGGGGCCGAAACCGATTGGACCGGAACCAAAAAGTTTGGTTCCTATTTCGGTTATTAAATCTATGAAACCAAAATTTATACTGTAATTTCGGTTTTAACACTTGGTTAACCGAAAATACCTAATAACCCGAAACTACAGACCACGCCTTGCACCTCCTTTTTTCTGTCGAGAAATACGCCACGCACCTCCTGTATTCTCCCCGCTGTCCTAGGTCAGCTGACTCAGCTAACCCAACACGGCAGCTCCAAGTCTCTCTATGCCTTTTTCACTTGTCTCAGTTTAGCCACTAATAAACATATTTGAACGTCACGAAGGTAGCAATCGGCCCATGCAAAAATATATTTATTATAGTACGCCAACTTGTGGTTTAGTACCACATCGGATAGCCACTGAGAAAGAAAGCCTACAAAAGACAATAAAAGGAAGCTAACTGGACATTTGTTTCATGCGCCTGCTCGTACCAAAACGTGAGGAGGTAATTTCCAAAAAAAAAAGTACAGATGTAGGCTAAGGAAGAAAATGTATCCTTGCGCCTGGAGTTCGGATCTATTCGGTTGGAACCGATGACAGAACCGATTGTTCGGATCCAAGAAAATTCGGTTACCTAATTCTGCAGGAGCCGATCGGTCTGTAATTTTAAAAAACCGAAAAACTTTGTGACTTGGAAAACCGAACCGGTCGGTCCGGTTAGACCGAATGCCCAGGCCTACTCGTCGCCATCACTATCGTCGGAGGACAACACCACGGGCGAACTGGCGTGGTCACGCGGCTCGAGCCCCCACTCGTCGAAGGTGGGCATAGCTGTGACCAGCTCCTCCTTGTCTTCGCGGCTGTACAGTGGGGCGGCGGCCTCAGGAAGGTCTCCGGGGACGAAGCCAAGTAGGTTCATCAGGGCCCCCTCCAGCTCCTCAACCATCAGGCTGGCGACTTGCAGCCTCATTGCGTTCCCCGCGCCGTCATACTCCCACAAGGGCTGCGAGTGCGCTTGGAGCGGCGCGAGGTGATGCGACAGCAACTCCTTCATGATTGTCGCCCCCGTCACCTTCGCCCTCACATGTGAAGCTATCCTCCTCGGGACGGGCTTTGCTCGAGGGTCAGCGAGCTTTGCGGAGCCCCAACCGGGGGCCTGCATGGGCTGCGCCATCGGGGTCATCAAGAGCGGGTTTGTGTCGCGGGCGTCCATGAAGATCCTACGCTGCCAGAAGCCTTCCACCTTCTTCCTAGCTTTCAAGAGGGAGTTCCCGCTGTGCACATCGACCAAGGGATTGGGAAAAGACTCTCTAGGGCAGCCGGTCAACACGACCGGCAGACGAACCCTAGGTACGGGCGGCACGACCCCCAGCGACGGACATTGAGGCCGACCGTCCCGGAGGCGATGCGCGAAGCGGAAGCGGTGGGCGATGGTTAGGGTTGGATAGGTTAGGCTGATACCATGTTAGAAGGGAGATAGAGATTGGTGGAATCGAAGATTGTATTGCTTGAACCTCGTTGGCATATATATAGGAGTACAATGACCAACTTGGAGCAGATGGCAAGGCAGGACCAAATCCTAGTCTATCATATACTCCCTCCGTCTGAAAATACTTGTCATCAAAATGGACAAAATGGGATGTATCTAGAACTAAAATACATCTAGATACATCCTCTTTTATTCATTTTGGTGACAAGTATTTCCGGACGGAGGGAGTACTTTCTAATCATCATATACTCAACAGTATTTTAGCCGGTATCATGCACTTGGGACTAACAAACACGTTGATGTGGCATATGATATGTCTCTGTCGTATTTATAATTTTTTATTGTTCCATGCCAATATTATACATTTTTCACATATTTTTGGCAACATTTTATATGATTTATTGGACTAACCTATTGATCCAGTGCCCAGTGCCAGTTCCTTTTTTTCCATGTTTTTTGTTTCGTAGAATATCCATATCAAACGAAGTCCAAATGCAACAAATATTTACAAAAAATTATTTTGGAATATTTATGAATTTCGGGAGGTGGAATCAACGCAAACGGAGGCCCACAGTGGCCACAAGACACCTGGGTGCGTCAGGCAACCCAGACGCGTGGTGGTGGGTTGTGCCCTCCTCGTATGTCGGTTGGAGCTCTACTTCGGGTGCAAGGAAGCTTATATCTGGAAAAAACATTTTAATATCTCAACGCAATCGGAGTTACGGATCTCCGAGAATATAAGAAATGGTTTTTGGCCAGATCTGGGGAGTGCAAAACAGAGGAGAACAGAGAGACATATCCAATCTTGGAGGGGCTCCCGCCCCTCCACCGCCAAGAAGGCCATGGACCTGAGGGGGAACCCTCCTCCCATCTAGGGGGGAGGCCAAGGAAGAAGAAGAAGAAGAAGAAGGAGGGGGGCTCTCTCCCTGATACGTCTCCAATGTATCTATAATTTTTGATTGTTCCATGTTATTATATTATCTGTTTTAGATGTTAACGGGCTTTAACACTTTTCTATTATTTTTGGGACTAACCTATTAACCGGAGTCCCAGCCCAAATTGTTGTTTTTTTGCCTATTTTAGTGTTTCGTAGAAAAGGAATAACAAACCGAGTCCAAACGGAATGAAACCTTCGGGAACGTGATTTTTGGAACAAACGTGATCCAGAGGACTTGGAGTGGACGTCAAGAAACGAACGAGGTGGCCATGAGGCAGGGGGCGCGCCTACCCCCTGGGCGCGCCCTCCCCCCTCGTGGCTCCACCGGCCTACTTCTTCCTCCTATATATACCTACGTACCCCGAAAATATCCAGGAGCACCACGAAACCCTATTTCCACCGCCGCAACCTTCTGTACCCAGGAGATCCCATCCTGGGGCCTTTTTCGGAGCTCCGCCAGAGGGGGCATTGATCACGGAGGGCCTTTACATCAACTCCATGGCCCCTCCGATGATGTGTGAGTAGTTTACCTCAGACCTTCGGGTCCATAGCTAATAGCTAGATGGCTTCTTCTCTCTCTTTGGATCTCAATACAAAGTTCTCCTCGATTCTCTTGGAGATCTATTCGATGTAACCTTCTTTTGTGGTGTGTTTGTCGAGATCCGATGAATTGTGGGTTTATGATCAAGTCTATCTATGAACAATATTTGAATCTTCTCTGAATTCTTTTATGTACGATTGGTTTATCTTTGCAAGTCTCTTCGAATTATCAGTTTGGTTTGGCCTACTAGATTGATCTTCCTTGCAATGGGAGAAGTGCTTAGCTTTGGGTTCAATCTTGCGGTGCTCAATCCCAGTGACAGAAAGGGAAACGAGACGTATTGTATTGTTGCCATCGAGGATAAAAAGATGGGCTTTATGTCATATTTCATGAGTTTATCCCTCTACATCATGTCATCTTGCTTAAGGCGTTACTCTGGTCTTATGAACTTAATACTCTAGATGCATGCTGGATAGCGGTCGATGTGTGGAGCAATAGTAGTAGATGCAGGCAGGAGTCGGTCTACTTGTCTCGACGTGATGCCTATATACATGATCATACCTAGATATTCTCATAATAATTCGCTTTTCTATCAATTGCTCGACAGTAATTTGTTCACGCACCGTAATACTTATGCTATCTTGAGAGAAGCCACTAGTTAAACCTATGGCCCCCGAGTCTATTTTCGATCATACAAGTTTCCTATCTATTTTCTTTTCAATCTTTACTTTCAATCTATGTCATAAAAATACCAAAAATATTTATCTTATTATTATTATTATTATTATCTCTATCAGATCTCACTCTTGCAAGTGGCCGTGAAGTGATTAACAACCCCTTTATCACGTTGGTTGCGAGGTTCTTATTTGTTTTTGTAGGTACGAGGTGACTCGCGCGTGGTCTCCTACTGGATTGATACCTTGGTTCTCAAAAACTGAGGGAAATACTTACGCTGCTTTGCTGCATCACCCTTTCCTCTTCAAGGGAAAACCAACGCAGTGCTCAAGAGGTAGCAAGAAGGATTTCTGGCGCCGTTGCCGGGGAGTCTACGCACAAGTCAAGACATACCAAGTACCCATCACAAACTCTTACCCCTCGCATTACATTATTTGCCATTTGCCTCTCGTTTTCCTCTCCCCCACTTCACCCTTGCCGTTTTATTCGCCCTTTTTCTGTTCGCCTTCTTACGGTATGTATATGTCTTTGTGTTTCCATGTGCCTTCTATTTGCTTGCATCTTTGCTTACTAAAAATCTATTGATATGGATCCACTTAAAGTGTTCTACTTGGATCATCTTCGATCCTTATGCGCTCGTGCTGAAACCCCAACTAGCCTAGTTGATGGGAAATCTTTAGATGAGCATGCTCATTTTGTGTGTCACCGTTTGTCAGAAAAAGGGAGACTCTTATGGGATCAAATAAACAGACTGCTATGTTATGCTCGGAATCTTTGTGAAATTTGTGATCTTACTTGTTGCTCTAAGAACCCTAAAAACCATCTCCCCTACCTATGTGAGTTTAATGATAATGAAATCTTATCTTCTTATGCAAAGGGTGTTTATAGTTACTACGATATCGAACAAATTGAAGAATTTGTTGCTTTTAAGGGTGCTTATGAAGTTGCTTCTTTGATTCAAAAGTATGATATTACTCTCTACGAATCTAAATTTTTTGACATACTTAAATATTGCTATGAAAACTATGCTCATAATGTCTATGTCAAAGAATTTATTGAAAGAATGACCGTTGCTTCGGAAGAAAATAATGATATGCATGAATCTATAGATAATTATGATTCCAATGATTTGATTGAAATATCCCTTGATGAACATGATGCTTGCTATTCTTGTGGTCATGATACCAATATTTATGAAGATGAGTTTGCTATAGTTCATCAAGTTAAACATGAGATCGTTGCTATTGCACCCATACTTGATAGTTCCTTCGATGAAAAGCATGATTGCAATGATGTTATTATAAATTCTCTTAGCTTCAATTGTGTTAATGACATGCAAAACCCTAAGCTTGGGGATGTTAGTTTTGCTATGTCCACTACTTGTTGCAATGATCATGATTGGGGTGATTCTTCTTACGATCTTGAAAATTTATTTACTCTCCATGATGAATATGATTGATAATAATGTTTGCAATATTATTGAAAGTGGGTTTGGAAGAGTGTCAACTTTAGATCCCACATATTTGGATAATGTTCAATCTTATGAATTTTTTGATAAAAGTGGGTTTGGAGAGGTCATGACTTTAGTTAATGTTAATCCCACTATTTTGGAAGAGTGTCAACTTTGCATGCATGTGGATCGTGTTGAAAATATTTTATGTGATAGCTATTTTGTTGAATTTGCTTATGATCCCACATGTAATTATTATGAGAGAGGAAAATATGGTTGTAGAAATTTTCATGTTACTAAATTACCTCTCGTTATGTTGAGATTGCTATTGTTTCTTTCCGCTTCCTTGCATATGCTAGTTTTTTCCTGCCTTGATAATTTGTTTGCCTATAAGATGCCTATGCATAGGAAGTATGTTAGACTTAGATGTGTTTGTCACGTGTTTCATGATGGCTCTCTTTGTACTTCAATTCTTGTCTTTCATGTGAGCATCATTAAAATTATCAATGCCTAGCTAAAAGGCTTTAAAGAAAAGCGCTTGCTAGGAGGCAACCCAATATTTTTCCTTTCTGTTTAGTAATAAATAATTTATCTAGCCTCTGTTTTTTTGTGTTTTTTGTGTTTAGTTAGTGTTTGTGCCAAGTAGAACCGTTGGGAAGACTTGGGGAAAGTCTTTTTGATCTTGCTGTAAAAAAGAGAAACTTTAGCGCTCACGATAATTGCTGCCATTTTTTTACTGGAGAGTGCTATTTAGTTAATTCTTTTTGAAGATGATTAATAGATAAATTCCTCACGTCCAGCAATTTATTCTAGAATTTTTAGGGTTCCATAAGTAGTCTAAACCTACAGATTACTACAGACTGTTCTGTTTTTGACAGATTCTGTTTTTCATGTGTTGTTTGCTTATTTTGATGAATGTATGGCTAGTAATAGAGTTTATGAACCATAGAAAAGTTGGAATACATTAGGTTTAACACCAATATAAATAAATAATGAGTTCATTACAGTACCTTGAAGTGGTGGTTTGTTTTCTTTTACTAACGGAGCTCACGAAGATTTCCTTTTAAGTTTTGTGTTGTCAAGTTTTCAAGTTTTGGGTAAAGATTTGATGGATTATGGAACAAGGAGTGGCAAGAGCCTAAGCTTGGGGATGACCAAGGCATCCCAAGGTAAAATCCAAGGACAACTAAAAGCCTAAGCTTGGGTATGCCCCGGAAGGCATCCCCTCTTTCGTCTTCGTCCATGGGTAACTTTAATTGGAGCTATATTTTTATTCGCCACATGATATGTGTTTTGCTTGGAGCGTCTTGTATGATTTGAGTCTTTAATTTTTAGTTTAGCACAATCATCCTTGCTGTACACACCTTTTGGGAGAGACAAACATGAATTGGAATTTATTAGAATGCTCTATGTGCTTCACTTATATCTTTTGAGCTATATAGTTTTTGCTCTAGTGCTTCGCTTATATCTTTTAGAGCACGGCGGTGGTTCTATTTTATAGAAATAATTGATCTCTCATGCTTCACTTATATCATTTGAGAGTCCTTTAGAACAGCATGGTAATTCACTTTGGTTATAAATTTTAAATGCTAAGAGAAGTTGGATGCTTGATAGATGGTTTTGAGATATAAAGGTGGTAATATTAGAGGTGTGCTAGTTGAGTAATTGTGAAATTGATGAATGCTTGTGTTGAAGTTGGCAAGTCCCATAACATGCATGTATGGTAAACATTATGTGACAAATTTGAAACATGGGGTGCTCTTTGATTGCTTTCCTTATGAGTGGCGGTCGGGGACGAGCAATGGTCTTTTCCTACCAATTTATCCCCCTAGGAGCATGCACGTAGTGCTTGGTTTTTATGATTTGTAGATTTTTGCAATAAGTATGTGAGTTATTTATGACTAATGTTGAGTCCATGGATTATACGCACTCTCACCCTTCCATCATTGCTAGCTTCTTCGGTACCATGCATTGCCCTTTCTCACCTTGAGAGTTGGTGCAAACTTCGCCGGTGCATCCAAACCCCGTGATATGATACGCTCTATTACACATAAGCCTCCTCATATCTTCCTCAAAACAGCCACCATACCTACCTATCATGGCATTTCCATAGCCATTCCGAGATATATTGCCATGCAACTTTCCACCGTTCCATTTATTATGACATGCATCGTCATTGTCATATTGCTTTGCATGATCATGTAGTTGATATCGTATTTGTGGAAAAGCCATCATTCATAACTTTTCATACATGTCACTCTTGATTCATCGCAATCCCGGTACACCGCCGGAGGCATTCACATAGAGTCATATTTGGTTTTAAGTATCCAGTTATAATTCTTGAGTTGTAAGAAAATAAAAGTGTGATGATCATTATTAGAGCATTGTCCCAGTGAGGAAAGGATGATGGAGACTATGATTCCCCCACAAGTCGGGATGAGACTCTGGACAAAAAGTAAATAAAAAAAGGAGAAAAGAGGCCAAAGAAAAAAAGGAAAGAAGGCCCAAATAAAAAAAGAGAAAAAAAACAAATGATAGAAAAAGAGAGAAGGGGCAATGTTACTATCCTTTTTCCACACTTGTGCTTCAAAGTAGCACCATCATCTTCATGATAGAGAGTCTCTTGTTTTTTCACTTTCATATACTAGTGGGAATTTTTCATTATAGAACTTGGCTTGTATATTCCAATGACGGGCTTCCTCAAATGCCCTAGGTCTTCGTGAGAAAGCAAGTTGAATGCACACCCACTTAGTTTCTTTGATGAGCTTTCATATATTTATAGCTCTAGTGCATCTGTTGCATGGCAATCCCTACTCCTTGCATTGACATCAATTGGTGGGCATCTCCATAGCCCATTGATTATCCGCATCAATGTGAGACTTTCTCCCTTTTTGTCTTCTCACACAACCTCAATCATCATATTCTATTCCACCCATAGTGCTATGTCCATGGCTCGCGCTCATATATTGCGTAAAAGTTGAAAGAGTTTGAAAAGTCTAAGTATGAAACAATTGCTTCGCGTGTCATCGGGGTTGTGCATGATGAGAGCATTGAAGCATGGCCAAACTATATGACTTTGTAGGGATAAGTTTTCTTTGGCTATGGTATTTTGATAAGACATAATTGCTTGATTAACATACTTGGAGTATTACTATTTTTATGTCAACAATAAACTTTTATCTTGAATCTTTCAAATCTGAACATTCATACCACAATATAGAAAATTACATTGAGAAATATGTTAGGAAGCATTCCACATCAAAAATTCTGTTTTTATCATTTACCAACTCGAGGACGAGCAGGAATTAAGCTAGGGGATGCTTGATACGACTCCAACGTATCTATAATTTTTGATTGTTCCATGCTATTATCTTATCTGTTTTGGATGTTAATGGGCTTTATTTTACACTTTTATATTATTTTTGGGACTAACCTATTAACCGGAGGCCCAACCCAAATTGCTGTTTTTTTGCCTATTTCAGTGTTTTGTAGAAAAGGAATATCAAACAGAGTCCGAACAGAATGAAACCTTCGAGAACGTGATTTTTGGAACAAACGTGATCCAGAGGATTTGGAGTGGATGTCAAGAAACGAACAAGGTGGCCACGAGGCAGGGGATGCGCCTACCCCCTAGGCGCGCCCTCCCCCCTCGTGGGCCCCTTGTGGCTCCACCGACCTACTTCTTCCTCCTATATATACCTACGTACCCCGAAAACATCCAGGAGCACCACAAAACCCTATTTCCACGGTCGCAACCTTCTGTACCCAAGAGATCCCATCTTGGGGCCTTTTCTGGAGCTCCGCCGGAGGGGGCATTGATCACGGAGGGCCTTTACGTCAACTCCATGGCCCCTCCGATGATGTGTGAGTAGTTTACCTCAGACCTTCGGGTCCATAGCTAGTAGCTAGATGGCTTCTTCTCTCTCTTTGGATCTCAATACAAAGTTCTCCTTGATTCTCTTGGAGATCTATTCGATGTAACCTTCTTTTGCGGTGTGTTTGTCGAGATCCGATGAATTGTGGGTTTATGATCAAGTCTATCTATGAACAATATTTGAATCTTCTCTGAATTCTTTTATGTATGATTGGTTTATCTTTGAAAGTCTCTTCGAATTATCAGTTTGGTTTGGCCTACTAGATTGATCTTTCTTGCAATGGAGAAGTGCTTAGCTTTGGGTTCAATCTTGCGGTGTTCAATCCCAGTGACAGAAAGGGAAACGACACGTATTGTATTGTTGCCATCGAGGATAAAAAGATGGGATTTATACCATATTTCATGAGTTTATCCCTCTACATCATGTCATCTTGCTTAAGGCGTTACTCTGTTCTTATGAACTTAATACTCTAGATGCATGCTGGATAGCGGTCGATGTGTGGAGTAATAGTAGTAGATGTAGGCAGGTGTCGGTCTACTTGTCTCGGACATGATGCCTATATACATGATCATACCTAGATATTCTCATAATTATTCGCTTTTCTATCAGTTGCTCGACAGAAATTTGTTCACCCACCGTAATACTTATGCTATCTTGAGAGAAGCCACTAGTTAAACCTATGGCCCCCAAGTCTATTTTCCATCATACAAGTTTCCAATCTATTTTATTTTGCAATCTTTACTTTCAATCTACATCATAAAAATACCAAAAATATTTATCTTATTATTATTACCTCTATCAGATATCACTCTGGCAAGTGGCCGTGAAGGGATTGACAACCCCTTTATCGCGTTGGTTGCGAGGTTCTTATTTGTTTGTGTAGGTACGAGGTGACTCGCGCGTGGTCTCCTACTGGATTGATACCTTGGTTCTCAAAAACTGAGGGAAATACTTACGCTGCTTTGCTACATCACCCTTTCCTCTTCAAGGGAAAACCAACGCAGTGCTCAGGAGGTAGCACTCCCCCTCTCTCCTGGTGGCGCCGGAATGCCGCCGGGGCAAGGATTGTGACGGATGTCTACATCAACATCCTTTCTACCATCAACACCAACTTTCCCCCCCTCTATGCAGCGGTGTAACACCCCTTCTCCCCGTTGTAATCTCTACTTAAACATGGTTCTCAACACTATATATTATTTCCCAATGATATGTGGTTAGCCTATGATGTTTGAGTATATCTGTTTTGTGCTATGTGTTAATCATGATCTTGGTTGGTATGATTGTATATTTTATTTACGATGCTATCCTACGGTGCCCTTCGTCTCGCGCAAACATGAGGGGTCCCCGCTGTAGGGTGTTGCAATACTTTCATGGATTGCTTATTGTCGGTTGCCGGGGTGACAACAACCTGAACACAGATAAGTGGGCTATGGCGTATGGGACTAAAGAGGACTTGATACTTGATGCTATGGTTGGGCTTCACGACCTTAACGATCTTTAGTAGTTGCGGATGCTTGGTAGAGTTCCAATCATAAGTGCATATGATCCAAGTAGACAAAGTATGTTAGCTCATGCCTCTCCCTCATATAAAATTGCAAGAATGATTACCGGTCTAGTTATCGATTACCTATGGACAAATGACTTTCTTGTTAACAAAAGCTATCTACTTTTATTACCTTGCACTTTATTCGTAGTTTTATTCTCGCAAAGTACTTCTAGTTTTATTCTTGTTCTAGGTAAAACAAATGTTAAGTGTGCGTAGAGTTGTATCGGTGGTCGACAGAACATGAGGGAATATTTGTCCTGCCTTTAGCTCCTCGTTGGGTTCGACACTCTTATTTATCGAAAAAGGCTACAAACGATCCCCTATACTTGTGGGTTATGAAGACCTTGTTCTGGCGCCGTTGGGAGCAATATCGTGGGGTGAATATTCTCATGTGTGCTTGTTTGCTTTATCACTAAGTAGTTTTTATTTTCTATTCTAAGTTGTTCTCTATCTTTAGTTATGGATATGGAACATGAAATACAAAAAAAATTAGTGGTACTTGCTACTCATGGAGATGGGAACCTCCTAAAACCCTCGATGCTTGTTATGTGAAAAATAGTATGCACTACTTTGATAATCCTGAGAAAATCCCATTCAACTTGATAATGGGAAACACGTTGGATCAACGTGAATACTTTGGGGATTATCGCTTGATACAAAAAGGGAAACTATTATGGGATCAAATTCATATGTTGCATTGGTATACTCAGAATTTATGCTCTAGATATGATTATATTTGTTGCTCTAGGATGAAGGCTCCACACCTTCCCTTTTCATGTGAATTTAGTGATAAAGAAACCTTGGCTTCTTATGCTAATGGTAGATATGATTATTATGATGTGGAACGAGTAGAGGAATTTGTTGCTTTTAAGGGTGCTTATGAAACTGAATCTTTGTTTGAAAAGTATGATGATTATGATGATTCTTTTTATAGACCTGAAAATTTTGTCATCCTTAAATATTGCTATGAAAATTATACATACAATGCCTATATTGATGTGTTTATTGAGAAAGTCTTCGCTGTCCAAGAAGAGACTAATATTTTGCAGGAGTCTATGGAAGAAGAAATTGATGAAACTATGAGCTCATTGGATGAAAAAGATGAGGATGAGAGCGAAGAACAAAAGGAGGAAGAGCGCACACCCGTGCCCACCTTCTAATGAGAGTAACTCTTTATCTCATACATTGTTTAATTTCCCTTCATGCTTACCGAAGGATGAATGCTATGATAATTGCTATGAGCCCATTGATTCATTTGAAATATCCCTTTTTGATGAAATCGATGCTTGCTGTGCTTGTGGCCCTGATGCCAATTTGAATTATGCTATGGAGATGAACTTGCTATAGTTCCTTATGTTAAGAATGAATTTGTTGTTATTTCACCCACACATGATAGTCCTATTATCTTTTTGAATTCTCCCAACTATACTATATCGGAGAAGTTTGAACTTATTAAGGATTACATTGATGGGTTGCCTTTTACCGTTGCACATGATAATTTTGATGAATATATTATGCATGTGCTTGCTGCTCCTACTTGAAATTATTATGAGAGAGGAAATACATCTCCGCCAATCTATGTTTCCAACATGATAGAGTTGCAAGAAACTGTTTATGCTATGTATTGGCCATTACATGATGTGCATGAATTGTTCTTGCATGACATGCCGATGCATAGAAAGAGAGTGAGACTTCGTCATTACATGATTTATGTTGCTTTGTGCTCACTACTAAATTATAAATCATTGTTAATTAAAATTGGCTTTGATATACCTATCCGAGTGGATCCATTACTTGAGCACTTTATGCCTAGCTTAATGGCTTTAAAGAAAGTGCTGCGAGGGAGACAACCCGGAAGTTTTAGAGAGTCATTTATTTGTGTCGAGTGCTTTTATAAAGTTTAAAAACAAAAATAATATATAGGGGAACTTAAAACTTCACAAAAAGAAAAGTGAAAGTGAGAAAGATGAACACCCTTGAAGTGGGAGACGTCCTTGAACTTTGTTCATGCCCATGGAAACTTTGTGAATCTCAAGTACAAAAACTTTTCAACAAAAATAATTACCCCCTTGTACAAATCCATTGTATCATAAAAATAATGTGCCAAGATTTGACTTTAGGACGATTAGATTGCTTGTTGGTATGTGCGGTGCAAAAACAGAAAAATTGACTGTAGTGCGCGATTTTACATTCTTTACTCGAACGTCGAAAGTTCCTGAAACTTTTTGCACATTATTTTTTATATTTTACTAACTTTTCAGAATTTTTGGAGTACCAGAAGTATGGATGTTCAGATTGCTACAGACTGTCCTGTTTAAGACATTTTTGATGCATTGTTTTGCTTGTTTTGATGAAACTATCGATTCTATTGGTTGTATAAGTGATAGTCTCCAACGTATCTATAATTTTTGATTGTTGCATGCTATTATATTATCTGTTTTGGATGCTTTATATGCATTTATATGCTATTTTATATGATTTTTTGGGACTAACCTATTAACCTAGAGCCCAGTGCGAGTTTCTGTTTTTTCCTTGTTTTTGAGCTTCGCGGACAAGGAATATCAAACGGAGTCCAATTGACCTAAAAATTCACGGAGATTATTTTTGGACCAAAAGAAGCCCCTGAAGCAAAGGAGTTGGTCCAGAAGAGCCACGAGGCCTCCATAAGGGTGGAGGGCACGCCCTCCGACCTTGTGGGCCCCTCGTGGACTCCCCTGACTTGTTCTCGACGCCAATACCTCTTATATCCCCAAACCTCCAGAACAGAACCTAGGTCGGGAGTTCCACCACCGCAAGCCTCTATAGCCACGAAAAACCAATCGGGAGCCCGTTCTGGCACCCCACGGGAGGGGAAAACCATCACCAGTGGCCATCTTCATCATCCCGGTGCTCTCCGTGACGAGGAGCGAGGAGTTCACCCTCGGGGCTGAGGGTATGTACCAGTAGCTATCTGTTTGATCTCTCTCTCTGGCTCGTGTTCTTGATTTGGCACGATCTTGATGTACCATGAGATTTGCTATTATAGTTGGATCTTATGATGTTTCTCCCCCTCTACCTTCTTGTAATGGATTGAGTTTTCCCTTTGAAGTTATTGTTGGGGAATGCAGTATTTCAAATTTTTCCTACGATCATGCAAGATCTATCTAGGAGATGCATAGCAAAGAGCGGGGAGAGTGTGTCCACGTACCCTCGTAGACTGAAAGCGAAAGCGTTTAGTAACGCGGTTGATGTAGTCGAACGTCTTCGCGATTCAACTGATCCTAGCACCGAACGTACGACACCTCCATGTTCAGCACACATTCAGCTCGATGACGTCCCTCAAGCTGTTGATCCAGTTGAGGACGAGGGAGAGTTTTGTCAGCACAATGGCATGTTGATGGTGATGACGAAGTTACCGGCGTAGGGCTTCGCCTAAGCACTACGACGATATGACCAAGGTGTGTAACTATGGAGGGGGTGTCGGCGTTCTGGGAACGGGGGTCCCCAGACTTGCCTGCCTGCGGCCTGCGGCGTGGCTCAAAGGGGGGCCCAGCACGGCCCATCTTCATCAACACAGACCCAAGACCCTCGCGAGGGGCCAAGCCTCGCGGGGCGGACGACACGGAGCTTCCTCAGGCACGGCTTCACCAGGCTGGCTCGCGAGAAGGCGGAGAGATCAAGGCGGGGTACCTCACGAGGTGCCCGTGACGCAAGCCATGACGACCAAGGGCGCCAGGCGGGCGCCAGCCCGCGCAGTGTCCTCCTTTCCCCTTTGGTGCAAAGGGGGCAAGCGCAGCCGCGGAGTACCGAGGCATCAGGCAAAGGTTGCCGTTTCGGTGCAACAAGACCAAAACCAGGAGGACCGCAAGATGGAGGTCATCGTGGAGCCCAAGATGGCATCACCACCAGAGCTTTGTGCAGGCGAGGACCAACTTTAGTCAGGATAAGTGTACTAGATGTTCCCCTTCAAAATGGCCAATTGTCGGCGCCCTTCCCGCTCAATATTTCGGAAGAGGCCCAGGGCCATTGCCTATAAATAGGACCAGCCACCCACAAGGATGGAGGTTCAGGTTCGGGTTCGAGGTAAAAGGAAGGTTAGAGACAGAGATCTAGGATCAAGGATCGGATCGAAACCAGAGAGAGAGAAGGGTGACTGAACTCCTCCTAGCAGTTCGTCCCCCCCAGCAAAGAGCAGACCCTCGCGAGGCTGTTCTTCCTTGTATTGTTCATCATCATCAGCCCAAGAGGCAATCCACCACACCACACACTGGAGTAGGGTATTACACCACAACGGTGGCCCGAACCAGTATAAACCCTGTGTCTCTTGTGTTGCTCTTTCCTTAGCTTAGATCTTAGCGAGGCGGAGGGGTGCAGGTAGGTAGGAGGCGAAATCTCCACGCGCACCCTAGTGTTCGAACCTCAAGGGTCTGCCGGAACCCGAAATCCGACATTTGGCGCGCCAGGTAGGGGTGCGCTGGAATTCGTCTTCCACCACCCCGTTCTCCTCCGACCATCGCGCCCATGTCTGACGCTCGTCGGGCCCGCGCCGAGCGCCGGGTAGCTCTCGCTTCCCGCGTCGCCCAGACGGCTCCTGTCAGCGGGCGTCCTCGCCGTTCCCTGTCACCTGCCGTCAACGCCGCCACCGGCCCAGCGGGGGACGAGCAGCAAGCATCGTCTCAGCATCCGTCAGTGCGGCAAGACGGCCGCACCGCTACTCCCTCGCTCACCCCAGCTGGTTCTTTGTCCCGCGCGCTCCGCGCACCCATGGAGGCTCGAGCTGCGCTCATCGCGGCAAATGAGCTCCTGCGCTACTGTCCCGTCGACGACGTCTATGAAGAATGGCTTGACCGCGTCGCCGAGCTCGTCCGCGTTGCAGGGGGATCTCCTGCGCCGTCCGTCCCGCTGCACCGCACCCTGCCCCGCGCGGCCGACGAGGCTCTGGCGGCGCCCCGGCCGCCTCCTCCTCAAGAAGGCGCCATGGCTCCAAGGCACGTGGCCCCTGGGCGGAACCTGCTCTGTCAGGTGCCAGCGCGGCAAGAGCAGAGCTGCCAAGAAGTCCCTCGCCCTCAAGAAGCTGCCCGGGCGCTCCCTGCTCCAGCACGTCGCGACCATGCTCCTGCTCCCGCACGCCAAGACCCCGCGCTGCTCCCAGCTGCAGCGCGTGGGGACATGCAAGACCAAGCTCTCCGTCACCCAAGGGCTCCCGTGGCCACGGCAGGCTGTCGTGCCTTCACCACCGAGCTATGCAGCATCGCGTGGCCCGGCAAGTTCAAGCCAGACCTTCCTCCTCGTTACGACGGCACGGCCGACCCTGCGGAGTTCCTCTAGCTCTATGAGCTGGGCATCGAAGCTGCCAACGGAGACGAGAAGGTCATGGCGAACTGGTTTCCCATGGCGCTCAAGGACGGGGCGCGCACCTGGCTCCTGAACTGGCCCCAGGCACGATCTCCTCCTGGGATGAGATGCGCACCCGCTTCATCGCCAACTTCCAAGGTACTCGCGACCGGCCACCCGCCGTGAGCGACATGCGCCGCATCAAGCAACAACCCGGGGAGACCCTGCAGAAGTACATCCAGCGCTTCAACAACGCACGCCTCAAGATTCCCAAGGTGACTGAGGAGGCCATCATCTCAGCCTTCTCCGACAGCATGCGCGATGTCAAGATGAAGGAGGAGCTGGCAATGCATGAAGACCTGTGCACTTCCTTGGAGCTGTTCAACTTGGCAACCAAGTGCGCCAGGGCTGAGGAAGGGCGTCTCTCCCTCCTCGAGCTGCCTGCCGCAGACCCAGAAGAGAAGAAGCCCAAGGCCAAGGATGTGAAGCACAAGGGGGCTGCCGTGCTCGCGGCAGAACCAGACACCAAGCGGGGCAGAGATCTGCCCGAGCCTCCCAAGGGCAGTCGATACTGTGTGTACCACGACCTCCACACCCACAACACCAACGAATGTCAAGAGCTCCAAGCCGTGCGAGAAGGAAGGATCGGCCGTCGCCCTGACCGCGGTGACCGGGGCTACGGACAAGGAGGAGGAAGGAACGCAGGACGCTGGGAAGACCTTGGTCCGCGCCAAGGGTGGCGCGATCAACCTCGCGAGGATCGCTGGCAAGATCCGACTGGAGGGATCAGCCTCGCGAGGATCGCCTGCAAGGCAACGCAGGCCTCCCTCCGCTGCCGCCGCAGCCAAGGAGGAACGAGGACTGCCACCAGAACGAGGGGGCTGGGGGCTTCCAGGAGCCACGCGCGATCGCCTGCATCCTGGGCGGGGCTCAAGCCCCAGCCTCTCAACGCATCTTCAAGCAGTTCGCCCGCGAAGTGAATGCAGTCCTCCCTAAGCTCGAAGCCACGCGCCCGCTCAGGTGGTCGGCGTGCGCCATCACGTTCAGCTTAGCAGATCAGCTCAAGTGTGCGGCTACAGTCGGAGTCCTCCCGATGCTTTGTTCCCCAATCATCAGCAACATGGTGGTCACCGGGACCCTCATTGATGGCGGGGCAGGGCTCAACGTCCTGTCTGTGGAAACATTCAACAATCTCCAAGTGCCCTACAGCCAGCTTCAGCCAACCAAGCCTTTCTCCAAAGTCACCGACGGCTCCACGGTCCCGATTGGGCAGGTCCGCCTCCCTGTCACCTTCGGGGCATGCGACAACTACCGCACCGAGCTCATCGACTTCCACGTCGCTCACATTCGCCTGCCATACAACGCCATCCTTGGGTACCCAGCACTGGCCAAGTTTATGGCCGTAACTCACCACGGCTACAACGTCCTCAAGATGCCAGGAAGTGGCGGAGTCATCATAGTGCCCTGTGAAGAGAAGGACGCGGTGTGTTCCCTGGAGCGAGCCTTTCAGGCCGCGTCACTGGAAGACCCGGATCGCGGAAGCAGGAGGCTTCCCGAGACCGCCCCCAAGAAGAAGAAGACATCGTCCGGCCCGGACCCTCAGGAGGCAGGCCCCTCTGGGCCCGCGCCTACCCAGGGGGAACCTCCTTCCATCGCATAGGAAAGCGCGCCCGGCGCCCTCCTCAGGCAGGGCTCGGGGGCTCTCCCCTGGAGGGCCACCGACCTGGCTAGGGTCACGAGGGAGGCGCTTGGGCACCACATGGAGGCGTGTTTCGAAGCACGTTTCCCTCAAGAAGGAGTAAGGCAAGGAGAGCCAGACCCTCAGGAGTTCGTCAGCAAGGCCATTCAGGAGCTACAGGAGTCAAGAGTCATGAAAGGCGGCCGCCGCCTACCAGCAGTGGCTCCCCATCCAGGCGAGGATGGTGGGCTGCGCGTCTGCATCGACATACCAGGGCTCAATCGAGTCACCTCTCTGGAGCGCCTCTGGCCCTCGCGAGTGGGGCGCTGCGGAGGTCCACCCCACAGCTATGTTCGCATGCCTTACGGCTTGCCGAACGCGGCTGCCACGTACCAGCGCCTCATGAGGGGCATCATGGAGGCACAAGAGGCCAGGCGTTCCGCAGCCCTGGCGGAGATGGAGATGGTCCGTGAGGAGCCACCAGCGCCTCCGGAGCCTCCCGAGGCCCCTAGGACTGGGGGCTTGTGAGGATCGGCTTCCGCAGCCCACCGAGTCTGCTACACCAACAGTCCTTCGTCCTCAACATCATCGGGTGACATCTTACAAGTTTCATTTCCAGCTGGGAGCGCCTCCCCCAAGGCTGCATTATTCCCAGGCCGCGTGGGTCCGTCCCTGCGGCATGTATCCCTTTTATTTCATGTTGTTAGCTTACCTTGTTGGGGGCGCCCCTCGGGCTGCATCATCCCCAAGTCGCTCGGGCCAGACCCAGCGGCATGTATCCCTTTTGCGTTTATTTCCGGTTATGCATTCGACCCGCCATGCTTGATTATTTGATGCCGGTCCACGGCACCTCTTCTTCTCCATGCCGACCACTTGCATGTTAAAGGGGGGGTACCTGAGCATCGCGACTCAGGGCTCTTACTGGCTCTCCAGCCCTCACCCTCTGGCCTTGTCCACGGCATCACGACCTGGCATACTAGCGACGGCTGAGACCAGCTCGAGGGCCGGGACCCGAGGACGTAGAGTGCCGGCATCTAACCAAATTTGCAGGGACACATCACAAGATAAGGCCCAGTGCCAGGCGCAACCCGCCTAGAGGTAGGGCCCCGTGAGTCCCCCGCTGGCTCACAGGTGCCCAGATACACCTCGCCAGGCCCTACCATGCCAGCCACGTGTCAGGGCGGGGCTGTACATGCCCCGGGGGCTCCTCCCGGAGGGGGCCCCCTCCCACGTACCAGTGGAAGCACCATGCTCCGCGCTGGCTGACGACACTGCCGAGGAGCGGCTATGCCCGTACACATACGGAAGCGCTATGCTCCGCGCTGGTGATAAACAACTGAGGGTGGCCCCCGGGCCGCATCAACCTCAGGAAGCCCAGAGCTCAGTGTCTAGCCTCATCGTAACTCCTCCCCTCGAGAGTGCCGCGCGAGGGGGCTAGGCACGGGGGCTGCGCCTGGGTCACGCCCAGACGCACGCCGCCCAGCCAGGCCCCCCCGGGCCTGGTTCGCCGTGCGTCTCTCCCCGAGAGGAGCCAAGGTACGAAGGCCGTTTGAGCGTCAACGGGGATTCCTGAGCATCGCGACTCAGGAGCCTAACAGGTCACGTAGCCCCTCACTCCTTAGTTCCGAAAGGCTAACGGCGGTTGAGGTATGCGCGCGGCCGGGCTCTGCAGACGTAGAACGGTAGATCCACCCACATCATACCTCCCTACTTGCTGTTCGTGCGCCAAGGGGGACTCCTGAGCATCGCGACTCAGGAGCCTAACTTGTCACGTAGCCCCTCACTCCTTGGTCCCGTCCTGGTTTCCGGTCGGGGCTAACGGCGGCTGAGGTATGCACGGGGCCGGGCTCTGCCGGCGTAGAACATAAGCAAGTAGGAAGGAAAAGCGTAAATCTCAAGGAATTCCAAAGCAAATATTACAGTCCACACTGTTATCTCAATGCCAAACGCAAGTATAAACGCCTCCATGAGGCATGATACATGTGCAGGAATTAAAGGCAGGACAGGAGCCACAACGGAGTCACTTGTCAGTGGTGGAGCAGCGCGGAGTGGGTTCGCCTCATGGAGCAGTGGGGTCGGCAGCGCCTTGCTTCGGCTTGGTGCTGAAGGCCCGGAACTTCCCCACCAGAGCCTCCGCACGACCCTTCACGGCCTCGGCAGCGGCAGGCACGCCGCTTACTGGCTCCAGCAAGCTGTCGAGGTCGACGCCGAGATCGCGAAGGTAGATGTGGGTGAGGACCCGCGTCAGCGCTACAGAAGACAGGACACGCGCCTCGGCCTCGGCCGTGGGGCCAAGGCCAAGGGCGGCATCTTCAAGAGCACGAACCAGGAAGGGAAGCAGCTTGGCAGGGCCGTCCTCGGCGCCAGCCAGCGGGCTCTCCAGGCCGCTGTCGTAAAGCGTCCTCAGCGAGGAGCGAGCCTTCGCCTCCATCTCCGTGAAGGCCACGCGGTCCTCGGCAAGAACCAGAGCCTTGTCGTCCAGCTCGGCCTTCCTCGCCCCCAACTCCTGCTCCAGCGTGCCTAGGCGGTCGCGGCGCTTCCTGAGCTTGACCTCCCTCTCCTTGACGGCCGCCTCGCGAGCCTTCACGCCTTCTTCCTGCTCTTGGCGAAGGCGGACCTCTTTCGCGAGCTGGTCCCGCAGGCCTTGCTGCTCGTCCTCCAGCGCCTTGCAGTGACCACGGACGTCGACCACCTCCCCCAGGGTTGCGTCACGAGCAGCCTTCGCCTCAAGGACGGCCTGCTTCTCCTCATCGCAAGCCGTCAAGGCCTGGACCAGCGCCGCCCGAATCGAAGCGTCGGATCGAATCCATCCTGAAGCCAGCTCCAAGCGACCGGCCACCAAGCGAGGGTCGGCGCCAAGAAGATCCTGCCGCAGCCGGTCCAGCTCGGTAGCAGCACGATCCAGAACGGCATGAGGAGTCAGAGAAACAACAGTCGATGGAGTAGAAGGAGAAGGTGGCAGCGCGGCCACAACATCCTGAGGCGGAGTCTGCTGTGCCCCAACGGCTGTAGTGGCGGCAGCAGGCAAAGGCACCTCGGGAGCCACTTGGGCCATGGGGGCTGAGCTTGCCCCCGCCGGCTCAGCCAGGCCTCGCGAGGACGACCGGGCAGGAGAAGCCCGTGCGTCGCGGTCACCCTCCTTCGCGGGCAGAGGCGCTGCCACGGATGGAACCTCAGGAGCTCCCTTCGGCTTCTTTGCTGCGGGCGCCAGCCTATCCAAGAGATGCGGACGTCAAGCCTCAAAAGCAGAACAAGAAATAAAGACAAGAATCAAGCGCTTACGGGTCGTCGCCAGTGAGCTCAAGCGGCCTCCGGCCAAATTTTAAGCCCGAAAGCCGGCTAGAAGGGTCAACCTCGGGAAGCTTGGAAGCGGAAGGTGCGTCTGCGGTCCGCCTCGGGGCCGGGGCAGACCCGCGGGAGATCAGCCCGGTCCTGTCCTTCTTCGGGATCGGGGGCAAGCCCCCGCCGTCCTGCTCGTCATCATCCTCGTCGTCATCGCTCGGAGAGAGGCGGAGAATGCGGGACCTGCGCCGGGGGAGGGGAGCCCTCGACTCTCCGTCAGTCGCCTCGGAGTCAGGCCCTTTTTCCCGCTCCCCTCCTTCCTCCTCTTCGTTGGAGTCGTTAGAGGGCACTTCCACCGGTTCCTCGGGAGTTTCCATGGGCACAGGCCCGTCCCCGTTGAAGACGGGCATGGACTCCACTACCTGCTCCCAGTCGTCGCGGAGGAACAAGGGTGTCGGAGCGCCCTCCAACCTCGCCACGTCGCCCCCGATCAGAGATTGGAGGACCGCAGCCAGATCTTCCTCGGCCAAGGCCACGGGGCTCGGATGGGGCCTCCACATCGGAAGCGATTACTGCCGAAGCGGAGCCAGCTGGTGCTGAAGGAATTCCCTCAGCAGTGACGCGCCGGTCAGCTTCGCCGCCGCCATGTTGGCCGGCCTCAGATCCGCGTCCATCTTCTCCAACACCAGCTTCGCGTGGGGGTCCGCGAGCTCTGCTCGACCCCAATCGCTGGAGCTCCTGGGTTGCTCCGTGGGCAAGATCAGCCGAGGGTGGATGCGCCCAGCATCCACCAAGACCCACTTGCTCCTGAAGCCCTCAATCCTTTTCCCGGGGTTCGAAATGGCAATGGCGCCACCGTACGCGATGAAGCTCGCGCACGCGGAAGCAGGACCGCGGGAGGTCCAGAGGTAGAAGTAGTGGCGCAGCAAGGCCACTGAGGGATGCACCCCTACATGAGCCTCGCAGTAATAGGCTAAGATCGCCAGGAGAAGGACGGAGTTGGGGTGGAGATGCAGAGCCTGTAGCTTATAATGGCGGAGGACAGAGAAGAAGAACTCGGAGAAGGGAGGCACCAGGCCAGCAGCAATGGCGCTTATGAAGAACGGATAGAAGGTGCTCCCTTGACCCTCAAGGGTGGCGGAGCCGGCCTTGAACACCTTCGCCCCGTTAATGCCCCGCGCCGCCGCCATCCGGCGCAACCGGGCGAGGCTCGCCTCCGACACGTTCGGCGAGTCCAGGGAAGACGAGTACCAAGCTACGGCCGAGGACTGACGAGGTGCCATGACTTCCTAGGTCACGTGGCCAGAGTGGATCTGGAAATTTTGGAGGAAGGAAGGAGAGGCGCAAGAAAGGGGATCTGAGCAGCAACTGGAGAAAGCAAAAAATCAAAGCCTAGGCAGATGCCGCTCCTTTGTATACTCGCGCGGTTGCTAAGGCGCTCACGTCCAATCAACCGCCATGCGGCGCCCAAGACCGCAGGCTATTAGGGCCCGCGGCGCTTCGCTCTTACCCTTCCGCCTCCCTGCACGGCCAAGTCCGGGCGCGCCTTGGGCCCGGGGGCTGCTGTCGGCGTTCTGGGAACGGGGGTCCCCAGACTTGCCTGCCTGCGGCCTGCGGCGTGGCTCAAAGGGGGGCCCAGCACGGCCCATCTTCATCAACACAGACCCAAGACCCTCGCGAGGGGCCAAGCCTCGCGGGGCGGACGACACGGAGCTTCCTCAGGCACGGCTTCACCAGGCTGGCTCGCGAGGAGGCGGAGAGATCAAGGCGGGGTATCTCACGAGGTGCCCGTGACGCAAGCCATGACGACCAAGGGCGCCAGGCGGGCGCCAGCCCGCGCAGTGTCCTCCTTTCCCCTTTGGTGCAAAGGGGGCAAGCGCAGCCGCGGAGTACCGAGGCATCAGGCAAAGGTTGCCGTTTCGGTGCAACAAGACCAAGTCCAGGAGGACCGCAAGATGGAGGTCATCGTGGAGCCCAACATGGCGTCACCACCAGAGCTTTGTGCAGGCGAGGACCAACTTTAGTCAGGATAAGTGTACTAGATGTTCCCCTTCAAAATGGCCAATTGTCGGCGCCCTTCCCGCTCAATATTTGGGAAGAGGCCCAGGGCCATTGCCTATAAATAGGACCAGCCACCCACAAGGATGGAGGTTCAGGTTCGGGTTCGAGGTAAAAGGAAGGTTAGAGACAGAGATCTAGGATCAAGGATCGGATCGAAACCAGAGAGAGAGAAGGGTGACTGAACTCCTCCTAGCAGTTCATCCCCCCCAGCAAAGAGCAGACCCTCGCGAGGCTGTTCTTCCTTGTATTGTTCATCATCATCAGCCCAAGAGGCAATCCACCACACCACACACTAGAGTAGGGTATTACACCACAACGGTGGCCCGAACCAGTATAAACCCTGTGTCTCTTGTGTTGCTCTTTCCTTACCTTAGATCTTAGCGAGGCGGAGGGGTGCAGGTAGGTAGGAGGCGAAATCTCCGCGCGCACCCTAGTGTTCGAACCTCAAGGGTCTGCCGGAACCCAAAATCCGACAGGGGGGCACCGCACATGGCTAAGAGAAGACTTGGTATGTCTTTGGGGTGCCCCCTCCCACGTATATAAAGGAGGGGGAAGAGGAGGCCGGCCCAAGGGGGGACGCGCCATAGGGGGCAGTCCTACTTGGACTCCCGGTCCAAGTAGGATTCGCCCCCCCCCTTTCCTATTTCAACTAGGAGGAGGGAAGGAGGAAGAGGAGAGAAGGAAGAATGGGGGGCTCCGCCCCCACCCCTTGTCCAATTCGGATTGGCAAGGGGGCACGCACCACCTCTTGGCCGGCCCTCTCTCTTCTCCACTAAGGCCCATGTTGGCCCATTAACTTCCCGGGGGGTTTCGATAACTCCCGGTACTCCGAAACTTATCGAAACTTCCCGAAACCATTCCGGTGTCTGAATGCAACCTTCCAATATATAAATCTTTACCTCTCGACCATTTCAAGACTCCTCGTCATGTCGGTGATCTCATCCGGGACTCCGAACAATCTTTGGTCATCAAAACACATAACTCATAATCCAAATCGTCATCGAACTTTAAGCGTGGGGACCCTACGGGTTCGAGTACTATGTAGACATGACGGAGACACATCTCCGGTCAATAACCAATAGCGGAACCTGGATGCTCATATTGGCTCCTACATATTCTACGAAGATCTTTATTGGTCAAACCGCATAACAACATACATTATTCCCCTTGTCATCGGTATGTTACTTGCCCGAGATTCGATCATCGGTATCATCATTCCTAGTTCAATCTTGTTACCGGCAAGTCTCTTTACTCATTCCGTAATGCATCATACTGTAACTAAATCATTAGGCACATTGCTAGAAAGGCTCATAGTGTTGTGCATTACCGAGACGGCCCAGAGATACCTCTCTGATACATGGAGTGACGAATCCTAATCCCGATCTATGCAAACTCAACAAACACCATCGGAGACACCAGTAGAGCATCTTTATAATCACCCAGTTACGTTGTGATGTTTGATAGCACACAAGGTGTTCCTCCGATATTCCGGAGTTGCATAATCTCATAGTCAGAGGAATATATATAAGTCATGAAGAAAGCAATAGCAAGAAAACTAAACGATCATTATGCTAAGATAATGGATGGGTCTTGTCCATCACATCATTCTCTAATGATGTGATCCCGTTCATCAAATGACAACACATGTCTATGGCTAGGAAACTTAACCATCTTTGATTAATGAGCTAGTTAAGTAGAGGCATACTAGGGACACTCTGTTTGTCTATGTATTCACACATGTACTAAGTTTCCGGTTAATACAATTCTAGCATGAATAATAAACATTTATCATGATATAAGGAAATATAAATAACAACTTTGTTATTGACTCTAGGGCATATTTCCTTCAGTCTCCCACTTGCACTAGAGTCAATAATCTAGATTACATAGTAATGATTCTAACACCCATGGAGTCTTGGTGTTGATCATGTTTTGCTCGTTAGAGAGGCTTAGTCAACGGGTCTGCAACATTCAGATCCGTATGTATCTTGCAAATCTCTATGTCTCCCTCCTTGACTTGATCGCGGATGGAATTGAAGCGTCTTTTGATGTGTGTGGTTCTCTTGTGAAATCTGAATTCCTTTGCCAAGGCAATTGCTCCCGTATTGTCACAAAAGATTTTCATTGGAACCGATGCACTAGGTATTACACCTAGATCGAATATGAACTCCTTCATCCAGACTCCTTCATTTGCTGCTTCCGAAGCAGCTATGTACTCCGCTTCACACGTAGATCCTGCCACGACGCTTTTCTTGGAACTGCACCAAGTGACATCTCCATCGTTCAATATAAATACGTATCCAGTTTGTGACTTAGAGTCATCCAGATCAGTGTCAAAGATTGCGTCGATGTAACCATTTACGATGAGCTCTTTGTCACCTCCATAAATGAGAAACATATCCTTAGTCATTTTCAGGTATTTTAGGATGTTCTTGACTGTTGTCCAGTGATCCACTCCTAGATTACTTTGGTACCTCCCTGCTAAACTTATAGCAAGGCACACATCAGGTTTGGTACACAACATTGCGTACATGATAGAACCTATGGCTGAGGCATAGGGAATGCCTTTCATTTTCTCTCTATCTTCTGCAGTGGTCGGGCATTGAGTCGGACTCAACTTCACACCTTGTAACACAGGCAAGAACCCTTTCTTTGACTGATCTATTTTGAACTTCTTCAAAACTTTGTCAAGGTATGTGCTTTGTGAAAGTCCAATTAAGCGTCTTGATCTATCTCTATAGATCTTGATGCCCAATATATAAGTAGCTTCACCGAGGTCTTTCATTGAAGAATTCTTATTCAAGTATCCTTTTATGCATCCAGAAATTTTGTATTATTTCCAATCAACAATATGTCATCCACATATAATATTAGAAATGCTTCAGAGCTCCCACTCACTTTCTTGTAAATACAGGCTTCTCCAAAAGTCTGTATAAAACCATATCCTTTGATCACACTATCAAAGCATATATTCCAACTCCGAGAGGCTTGCATCAGTCCATAAATGGATCACTGGAGCTTGCACACTTTGTTAGCGCCTTTAGGATCGACAAAACCTTCTGGTTGCATCATATACAACTCTTCTTTAAGATATCCATTAAGGAATGCAGTTTTGACATCCATTTGCCAAATTTCATAATCATAAATTGCTGCAATTGCTAACATGATTCAGACAAACTTAAGCATCGCTACGGGTGAGAAGATCTCATCGTAGTCAACTCCTCGAACTTGTTGAAAACCTTTCTTAACAAGTCGAGCTTTGTAGGCAGTAACATTACCGCCAGCATCAGTCTTCTTCTTAAAGATCCATTTATTCTCTATTGCTTGCCGATCATCGGCCAAGTCATCCAAAGTCCACACTTTGTTCTCATACATGTATCCCATCTTAGATTTCATTGCCTCAAGCCATTTTGCGGAATCTGGGCACATCATCGCTTCCTCATAGTTCGTAGGTTCATCATGGTCAAGTTTGGGGATGACCCGGAAGGCATCCCCTCTTTCGTCCTCGTCTATCGGTAACTTTGCTTGAGGCTATATTTTTATTCACCACATGATATGTGTTTTTCTTGGAGCGTCTTGTCTGATTTGAGTCTTTGCTTTTTAGTTTACCACAATCATCCTTGTTGTACACACCTTTTGGAAGAGACACGCATGAATCGGAATTTATTAGAATACTCTATGTGCTTCACTTATATCTTTTGAGCTAGAAAATTTTGCTCTAGTGCTTCACTTATATCTTTTTAGAGCACGGTGGTGGTTTTATTTTATAGAGATTATTGATCTCTCATGCTTCACTTACATTATTTTGAGAGTATTTTAGAACAGCATGGTAATTTGCTTTGGCTATAAAACTAGTCCTAATATGATGGGCATCCAAGATGGGTATAATAAAAACTTTCATATAAAGTGCGTTGAATACTATGAGAAGTTTGATGCTTGATGATTGTTTTGAGATATGAGGTTGGTGATATTAGAGCCATGCTAGTAGAGTAATTGTCAATTTGAGAAATACTTGTGTTGAGGTTTGGAAGTCTTGTAGCATGCACATATGGTAACCATTGTGTAACAAATTTGAAGCATGAGGTGTTTCTTTGATTGTCTTCCTTATGTGTGGAGGTCGGGATCGCACGATGGTTAACTCCTACCAACCCTTCCCCTAGGAGCATGCGCATAGTGCTTGGTTTTGATGACTTGTAGATTTTTGCAATAAGTATGTGAGTTCTTTATGACTAATGTTGAGTAGATTATATGCACTCTCACCACTACAAAAAAATAAACTTCCGTGATGATACGTGTTTGTCACAGTAGGTCGCGTTTTTTGTCATGCATGTACAACCATGACGATTTTATGACAGAATCAAGATAGTCATACCTGTGCTGTCGTAGAAGTGTTCCATGACATTACCAAAATTATCATCACAGAAGTGTCCACTTCCATGACGATAATTCGCGCGTCACAGAAGTGCTTTCGTCAAGGGTGACCGACACGTGACATCCACCATAACGGAACGCCGTTAAGCTATCGGGTCGGATTTTGGATCCGATAACCCGTTAACAGCCCTGACCAATGGGAAATTTCCACGTGTAAAATTCTAATTGGCCGAAGGGAACACCTGTCAGCTCGTCAGTGGGCCAGATGTCGCCCGTCCATTGGAGGAGACATGCCTATGATACGTCGACACATGGCTAGGCCCAACAGAGGCCCATATAGGTTAAAAAGGTTGGCCCAGTCAAAGGCCCGTATAACTTAATCAGGTACTAGTGGGCCAGCCCAATAACGGCCTGCTTAATAAAGGCCCATTTACGGCCCGAAGCCAGATCTGGCTCGTTAATTGTTCGCCCAATATTTGGGCCCATTTACGGCCCGAAGCCAGATCTGGCCCATTAATTGTTCGCCCAATATTTGGGCCCATTTGTGGCCCGAAGCCAGATCTGGCCCGTTAATTGTTTGCCGAATATTTGGGCCCACCTACAGCCCAGTGACTTTCGGCCTGTTAGAGGCCTGATGTAGACATGGGCCCATTTCATCCCGGTGTGACTTTTGGCCTGGGAATGGCCCGTGCTGCCCATGGGCCATATATGGTCCGACGGGACATCGGGCCCACTAACAGCCCGTGCTAAAGGTGGCAACAGTTAAGCCCAATGTGACTTTGGGCCTGTTAAAGGCCTGTCGCGTAATTTGGCCCGTTGATGCCTGTGCTAAGCTTTCGGCCTCTTAAAGGCCCATGATATCAGTGGGCCAACTAAGGCCCGAGATATGTTTCGGCCTGGTAATGGCCCGTGAGCTAACTGGGCCCAAAACGGCCCGGTCTACATTTCGGCCTGCTGAAGGCCCGTCGACGACTAGTGAAAATTGAGGCCCAAGATGCATTTTGGCCTGCTAAAGGCCCGAGATTTCATCTCGGCCGTAACAGGCCAGTACAATATTCAGCCTGTTAATGGCCCAATGCTACCTGGGCCAAACTAAGCGCTAGGTCGACAAAAGGCCCAACTAAAATATAGGCCGGTGTAAGCTTGGGCCTGGCGCAATGTGTGAAGGCCAAGAAAGACGCAGGCCGGCCCAATTGTGGCCCTCTAGAAACCTGGCCCGTTAGAGTCGAATGTTTCGGTCCGATCGACTACATCTGATTTTTTTCAGATAGCGAATGATGGGAGTAACTAGTAGGAATTAAGAACAAACCTGCTCTATACAATAAAGAAATTACGGCATAGTAACTAAGAATAAACCTACACTATACAATAAATGATATAAGGTATATTACATCCACTGGGCATCGAAGTTCGCCACCAGTGATCATAAAGCGCAACGAAGAAGCAGATTACAAAAACTAGGCACCATTGCAGCATAAGAAAATAATACTGAACCGAGACCACTTCCAAGATAGTTCAAGAAAGGTTAGCCTTGCAGGGGAACTGCTGCGCAAGCTGCTGAGCAAGGCTGTGAGACCGGCCGAGCATGTCGGTCATAGCTTCCAGGTGTAGCTGTTTAGCATGAGGTTCTCATTGGTGTTCTCCGCAATCTTTCTTAGAGATAGGACTTCAAGTCAAAGTTGAGTTGTAGAATGCCTTTCTGCTAGAACTTGGGACTGAAGAAGTCGAACTGATTCAGACAACGAATTATGTGAGCTTGTCTGACCATTAGTCTCAAGTAACTTGAACATTGCATCAAGACAAGACTTTGGGGTTGTCTTGCTATCTTCAAGATGTTTTGCCTTCTTTGCTGCAATATATGTTGGGTTTGTCTCATAGCCTTCAGCAGACTTGTGCATGCCATCAGGCATATCACCCTGAAACAAAGCAGAGAGATGACAGGTTTTGCACGTGTATAAACAAAGATGATAACTGTTCTGTCAATTCGATCCAATTTCAAATTAGAAAATAAAGAGTAAGTTCAAGATATCAATAGCATAATTTGGCATTGTTCATAATGCGGGGAGCTTCACCACACTACTGGATTACCATGTCAACATAACAAGCATAGATGAAGGGCAAAGAAAATCATTGTATCTATTTTGGATAATGTGCATGGCATGTTGTTCATATCATCAGCCACATCAGTAAGATAAAACAGGAGATGACAAGGTGCAAACGTGGGCTGCTTCACCACACACTGGAATATAGATCCACAAAAACAAGCATACATATAGGGAGTATTAAGTAATGTGCATGGTATGAATAAGGAATTTGGTTTTACAAGTAAAAGTTAGAACTTACGGTTCTTACGAACATGCATTTTGGTAGAAACAGCAAACTAAACAGGAGTAAACGATAGAGAGTATGAGCAAATTAAACAGCAGTTGAGGATAAAGGCTTTAGAAGGACTGACTTACATTAACAGTTAACACCGGCTTTACAATGCCCTTCTCCATGTCAAGGGATGGATAACTCAAGAATTTCAGCACAAAATCTTCTTCATAAGCATTGCCTGTACTCTACATTTTGTAGAGAGTAATTATAGATATGATAATACTGGAAGGGATAGAGGATAATGAAGATAAGATGCAGATTGACACTACATAATCAACTACCAATCCCTGGAAGTACAAGCGTTACGGGACAAAATGTACTGACAAGAGCAATGGGCTACACTTCTGCACTGGCATTGTCTGTGTATTCTACTTGTTGGTAAGATTAAATATAGATCTGGTATTTTTTGTAAATGGTGGGCGAGGGACATAAGATGCAGAATGCTACAAAATGAACCAATCCCTCTTCCCATAATACAAGAGTGTTTTGAACACTGGTGTACTGTACAAAACGTTCTTATATTATGGGACGGAGGGAGTAGCTGTTAATGTAAGTACAGTGATAGACCACGTTCAGTCCTTACAAGAGGACTGGAGAGCTAAACCTCTTCAAAAGCATTCGGTTGATTCTAAATTTATCTAAGAGTCCATACGAATCTTATAATGTCCACCAAATGGATGATTACGAGGCTAACATGTGCAGTGATGCTACATAATCAAACAGCTATGAAAGTAAGTATGGTCATACAGGGCAAGAGGTACTCACAAGAGCAATGCAGTGTGCAGTATAGTTGCGAGATTCTGTGGTCCCTTGAGAACGAATGTTCTTCTGCTAACAGTTTTCGTACAAGTGAGACATTAAGGCAAATGCATAAATGTAGTTCAAATTGTGATGTGATATCATAGACAGTACCTTACGCTGCAGCCGAGACCAATGTGTAACTAGATTATTCCAGTCACCGTCGGATAAATGTAGCACCGGAGACTTTACAGAAATTTCTTTCAGAGGCTTGCCATCAAAGTGCGCTTGCCTCAGGTAGGAATGATACTTCATCAACAAGGGCTTGAAAAGCGCAACCAACCCTTGCTCGTCATCACAATCCAGTTTCCTCCTTGCCTATTTAAAAGAATGAAATCTTGTGTCTTCTGTCAGCAGAAACATATGCAGTAATGACCATGAATAACATTAGTACATTACTTACGCGTAAGTTGCGGAGGAAGACTGGAAATTGTTCTGTGTCTGCGGTATAATCTTTACATGAAGGAAATATGCGCACAAAGTTCCCGACAACAACATAAGCTTCATCTTCTAAACTGGGAAGAAATGGAACAGGGGTCCTATTTGCTGTAATTGGGGCTCTCTCTGGTTCGAAAAGGGATTTGGCAACTAGATTTGGTGTACTCTTTGCTGGAATGGGGGTTTTGCATCGTACAGCTGGTGCTATGTCAACTGGCATAATCATACTGTTTGCTGCAGTTGGGGTCTGCTGAGTTGGGGCATCAGAAATGACCAGTGTAGTAGGGCTAGAGTTTGCTAGAGTTGGGGTATTTTGTGGGTCAGGTGATATTGCAACTACACCTAATGGGCTATTTGATTTATCAGGTGCCACTACCTTTTCCAACTACTTTGCTTGTGCTCCTCCACGATCAGCAATCGCCCTCTTCGCTTTGAATGTCTGATACACAAGAACAACATTTGAATGGACAAATATGGTATGATGACAGATGGAATATGTACTGAAAATGGATAGGCAGGGCGTATTCACATACACGATGTGTAAACTAAGCTAATGGCAGTTCAACAAAGTAGAAGCAATGCAAAGCATCAGTTGCAGGATATGTGCGAGCAATGTAACCTTAGAGCAAGTACCTTGATGGGTGAATAAGAAAGGGCATCTTCCTCTGACTCCTCCATTAGGGAGCTACATTGACTTAGGTCTCCCTCTAGCTCAGAATCACTGTAAGGATCATATTCTGAGCATGAATGTGTAGGTGGAGAGCGTTTGCATTGCATTGCATCCAGACTTGATTTCAGTCCCTTAATGCCAAGTTTGACAGCCATGGCATTGTTCTGCTTTATTCTTTTCATGCGCGCAAGCTCATAATCATTATGATGTTGTTCAGAATCTGAGATTCATGAAAACATAAAAAGTAGTCAGATTATCTATGGAATGCATTGCGGATTCAACTCGGAGAGTGTCTCCCTATAAACCCCTGCATATGCAAAGTTCACCTCCCCAACCGTGCTGACCAGACCACACACAGAAATACAAACCCCTTATGTCTCTATAACAGGCAAGCACACATTTCAAAACTGAAGTAGGAACATTAGAATCATATGAAATTCATGTTTGAACAAATAAACTAAGCAATTATGAGTGGCGTAATGTTTAGCTTCAAGGGTGGAGTGTTGGTAGTGCGACACAAAGCAAGTAGGAAAATTGTACTCCATGTAAAAGATCAAAACCTATGTAAAAGCTGGAAATGACACTTTCTTTCTATACAATGCAGTGTTCGTTACCCACACATGATGGAAGAGATCACATAGAGAAATACTATTCACTCATGTCTATGGTTCCAGTATTTAGAAATAGGGTGGTCCACCCTAAAAGAATATTGAAAACAAATATGACAAGGCAAGCATAGATGTAATGAATCAATCATTTACTTGTGAGCTTACTAGGACAAGTATGTAGAATTATAACTGCAGTAAGAGACCGTCCAAAATCTGAATGAAGAAGTTTGTCTAGCACTTATTGTTTGCAACTAATCGACGTGAATAATTGGATATTATATCGAATGAGTAAGAAAGACAATTAAAATTATCAACAAACCTGGCTTGCAGTAGTAATCTGGGTCAATGTCACTATGACCAATAATCCAAAATGACTAGTTTCTGTTCCGAGGCCAGAATTTTGAAAACCCTGTGAACTTTAGAGGTACTAAAGATTACCGAAATACATCTGAACCATTAAGTGTAGGTAGCACTAAGCACACAACAAACCCTAATGACAGTCCTGCCTAATGAGTAATGAATCAATTAGAAAATGGGTGATGAGGAGTGACTGCTGAGTGTTGAGGACGTATCTCAGGATAAATCGGGTTGGCTTGGTGGGTGCTGCACGCCTGAGCCCTGAACGGACTGGGAAGGTAGGCACGGCGGCGCGCCCGGGCAGTGGTGACGCTGTTGGGCGAGCGAGTCCTGGCCTCCTGTTAGTTCGGCGTCTCCTCCTAGAGTCATGCCGTCCGGGGATGGCAAGTCGCAGGCAGTCGGCTGGGGGCGAGTAGAGATCGGAAGTGCGCAGCAGAACAGAGGGGAATCGGGGCTTGGGATGACCCAAAATCCTAGGGTGGGCCGGCCCACCGTGGGCACCCTGTAGAGATACACACCCGAGCGGCGAACATGCATTTTCAAAACTAATTTAGGAACATTTAGCTAACTAATTAAACAACTCTATTTTAATAATATCATATTCGTATTTGAACAACTAAGCTTGTTTAGCTTGATGGGTGGAGCAGTGTTATTATGACACGAAGCACGTATTCTGATCGTATAGTGATCATAAAAGGGGGAAACTCTAAGCATATTTTTTTTAGCAAAAGAGGGTTTCCCCTCCGATTTCTATTAAAGAAACCACCACGGAACCAACATGATCAATTAAACCCTAAGCATGATCAATTAAACCGTATTATGGCTGTGCCATGGCAGATTTGAAGCTGCAAACCGGAGAAATGATATTTAGCATCCATTGTTTGCTTCGAACTAAGAACTAAATTCTAAGAGCTGAAAAGAAAGTAGAGTAACCAAGTTAAGATCTATTTTCTGGTTGAGGTCAAAAAGTTGAGGAGATATGAAGTACCACCTCTCTTGCGGTGCCGTGTAGGCATCGGGGGTGCGATGGCTGTCAGTGGCGTTGAAGCAGATCTGTGACGGTAGACGGGTGCATCGGGGGATAAGTCCTGTTGCGGTGGAAGAGAAGGCCATGTGAGCGGCCCCGACAAAGAGGACGACGACGCCGATGAAGCGAGAGGACGCGATGCAAGGCTATTGGTCCGTCGCCGTGGATGAGAAACGTCCATCTCTAGCAGTGGACGATGCGGTCTTGGTAGGCGCTCTGACATGGTGGAGGATGGTGGCGATGGATGTGGTGGAGGACGGCGGCGATGGATGGGGTGGCAGACGGAGGCTGGTGTGGGGATGGGGTGTTCTAGCGCAGACGGTGTATGAATGGGAAAATGGAGGGAGAGGTACGGGGAACCATGTTTTTGGGACGGGCCTGTCTGAAATATGGGAAAGTTACGAACTTAGCCCCCGTTTAGAATTAGGACATCTCGTCGGTTGGGGATAGGACGGTAATCTCGCATCTCGCCAATATTTGCCCAGAGCGATTTCGGGCGAGGAGAGGGCAGTTGGCGCCCACGGTGTATGAACGGGGCTGACAGGTAGGGCGGTTGTGTCACGTCTGAGTGAAGTTACAAACCTGCCCCTATTGAAAATATTTGCCTACATCGATTTCGGCCGAGTCGAGTTTGTTTTGCCGCCCACCGTGTATGAATGTGGAATGGAGGGAGAAACAGAGGTCTTTCGGACGAGCTTGAATCAAATGAGTTTTGCCGCCAATGTTTGACGCCCACCGTGTCAGAATGGGCTCAGAGGCGGTCGTGTCACGTCTAATTGAAGTTACTAACCTACCCCTATTTAGAGCAGTGGAAATCGGGCCGATGGATTGTCCATGTAATGGGTAGACAGTAATTTCCATCTCCTAAACACTTGGCTTCGGGCAGCCGACGTGGGAGTGGACATTTTGCTGCTTCTTTCCAATTTTGGGACAATAAGCATCCACGTTTACCCTAGCAACTAAATTCGAATCCATTTTGTATTTGTGATGGCCTAGCTTATTAGGGATGATAGACTACTCATATAAATAAGGAATTCCTTCTTTTCCGGTAGCCCATTTGGACAGAACTCCAAAGTTAAGCATGCTCAGCTTGGAGTAGTGTCAGGATGGGTGACCGACCGGGAAGTTGCTCCCGGGTGCGCATGAGTGAGGACAAAGTGCGCAGAAAAGACTAGTATTGATCTATGGGGCCAGTCTAGATCCCGCCAGGAGTAACGACCACCGGCGGGTGTGTCCGGGGCGTTACAAGTTGGTATCAGAGCCGACCCTCGCGGTTACACGGATGGTTGCGGACAGGTGCGCGGTCATGTTGTTCATGACATTTGTGACCCGTCGTGGCACACAGCATGGCACATGTACCGGACTGGATGCACAGACGGTTGTGCCAAGAGGGAATGTTCATGTGGACCGACGAGGACGTTGGTTCCTCTGAGTGGGGGTGTATGTGATGGCCTGGCTTATTAGGAATGATAGACTACTCATATCAATAAGGAATTCCTTCTTTTCCGGTAGCCCATTCGGATAGAACTCCAAAGTTAAGCGTGCTCAGCTTGGAGTAGTGTCAGGATGGGTGATCGACAGGGAAGTTGCTCCCGGGTGCGCATGAGTGAGGACAAAGTGCACAGAAAAGACTAGTATTGATCTGTGGGGCCAGTCTAGATCCCTCCAGGAGTAACGACCACCGGCGGGTGTGTCCGGGGCGTTACAATATTCCTATATGAATCTTTATAAATCATTCTATGTGTTTTTATATATCTACAAAAGGACGACAAAGATGTATTCCACTGTCATATATGAATATGGTTTACAAATGCCGATACTCAAATTCAGAAACTAGAATCCATTTTAAGGTGAATTCGAATATTTGGAACACTTCATGTCCAACTCAAATGTCACACGCAGCATAATGTGTACTCCCATTTAGATATGTACACAAGCGATGTATCAAGATTCAAATACTGAGTCAATGAACCAAGAATGTACAGAACTAATAGACATATAAACACTTATAGAGTATGTAGATAAATAATATCAACTAACATACATAAGCCAGGCCGCTGTACTTTTTTGGCTACAACAGCATCCTTTTTTTAGCCAGCATCTTGGCCCTTTCCGATGCGTGCCACTTATGGTCCATCTATACTACTACTATTGTTGAATGCACATTCAGCCCGATTGGCATATTTGTAGGTCTGGCACAGCAATCCAAATGAAATGTCTCCGAGTCTTATCAATTAATACATACTTGTGCTCAAATAAAATTACAAACCAAAAAACAAAAAAACAATTATTACATGATCTCTAAAACAAATGGTTTGATTGATTACATGAATAGAAAACACAAAGGTTATTCAACTATGGAAAGAACATTTCACCTATGATTTACCAAGTAGGAATTTAATTTCCTTTTTTCCTTCAGGACCTTAACAATCTGGTCAGTCTCAGCTTGCTTCGTTTTGAAATCCACCAAATATTTAATGGTTGTCCTGAGTACTGCTTGTGATTGTGCTGTTTGCTTCCTCAACATGTCAACTTCATCTCTAAGTGCAGAAGCAGAATCTCTTTCTACCACTAGTTTAGCCTCTAGAGCATCAGCAGTTGGCAATTCATAATGCACGATTGGGCCAGTGCCACTGCTGTGGGATGATGCAACGTCCATGGGGACCTCGCTCTTTGATCTTGGGCTAACCTATTTTGCCATTAAAGTTCCGATTGGATTCAGAAAAGTTGAAGTTAGCAAAACATCTCAACTTGGAGTTATAACAGCAAACCAGTTAAACAAACAAGGAATTAAACAGTTTCAATTGGATGCTGAAAAGTAGTTATTAACATCATTGTAACCCGCTGTTGCAGCAGCAAAGTGATAACCTACAAGTATAGGGGATCGCAACAGGTTTCAAGGATAGAGTATTCAACCCAAATTTATTGATTTGACACAAGGGGAGTCAAAGAATATTCTCAAGTATTAGCAGCTGAGTTGTCAATTCAACCACACCTAGAAACTTAGTATCTGCAGCAAAGTGTTTAGTAGCAAAGTAATATGATAGTAGTGGTAATGGCAACAAAAGTAAAGACAGCAAAAGTAATGTTTTTGGTATTTTGTAGTGATTGTAACAGTAGCAGCGGAAAAGTAAATAAGCGTAAACCAGTATATGGAAAACTCGTAGGCACTAGATCAGTGATGGATAATTATGCCGGATGTGGTTCATCATGTAACAGTCATAACATAGGGTGACACAGAACTAGCTCCAATTCGTCAATGTAATGTAGGCATGTATTCCGTATATAGTCATACGTGCTTATGGAAAAGAACTTGCATGACATCTTTTGTCCTACCCTCCCGTGGCAGCGGGGTCCTATTGGAAACTTAGGGATATTAAGGCCTCCTTTTAATAGAGAACCCGAACAAAGCATTAGCACATAGTGAATACATGAACTCCTCAAACCACGGTCATCACCGGGAGTGGTCCCGATTATTGTCACTTCGGGTTGCCGGATCATAACACATAGTAGGTGACTATAGACTTGCAAGATAGGATCTAGAACTCTCATATATTGATGATAACATAATAGGTTCAGATATGAAATCATGGCACTCGGGCCCTAGTGACAAGCATTAAGCATAGCAAAGTCATAGCAACATCAATCTCAGAACATAATGGATACTAGGGATCAAACCCTAACAAAACTAACTCGATTACATGATAAATCTCATCCAACCCATCACCGTCCAACAAGCCTACGATGGAATTACTCACGCACGGCGATGAGCATCATGAAATTGGTGATGGAGGATGGTTGATGATGACGACGGCGACGAATCCCCCTGTCTGGAGCCTTGAACGGACTCCAGATCTGCCCTCCCAAGAGGTTTTAGGGCTTGGCGGCGGCTCCGTATCGTAAAATGTGATGATTTCTTCTCTCTGATTTTTTTCTCATCGAAACTCAATATATGGAGGTGGAGTTGGAGTTGGAGTCGAAGACGCAACAGGGGGCCCACGAGGTAGGGGGCGCCCAGGGTGTGGGCCCCCTGGTCTTCATATTTGGCGAGGATTTTTTATTATTTTTTCTAAGACCTCCCGTGGAGTTTGAGGTCATTCCGAGAATATTTGTTTTCTGCACATAAAACATCACCATGGTAATTTTGTTGAAACCAGCGTCAGTCCGGGTTAGTTCCATTCAAATCATACAAGTTAGAGTCCAAAACAAGGGCAAAAGTGTTTGGAAAAGTAGATACGACGGAGACATATCACCTCCCCCAAGCTTAAACCCTTGCTTGTCCTCAAGCAATTCAATTGACAAACTGAAAGAAAGAAAGGAAGAAAAACTTTTACAAACTCTGTTTGCTCTTGTTGTTGTAACTATGTCAAGCCAGCATTCAAGTTTTCAGCATAGATCATAACTAACCACATTTGCAATAATTCTCAGGTCTCATAATCACTCATATCAATAGCATAATCAACTAGCAAGTCATAATAATAAATCTCAGATGACAACACTTTCTCAAAACAATCATAATATGATATAACAAGATGGTATCTCGCTAGCCCTTTCTAAGACCGCAAAACATAAATGCAGACCACCTTTAAAGATCAAGGACTGACTAGACATTGTAATTCATGGTAAAAGAGATCCAATCATAGTCACACCCAACGTAAATTAATAGTGATGAATGCAAATGACAGTTGTGCTCTCCAGCTAGTGCTTTTTAATAAGAGGGTGATGACTCAACATAAAAGTAAATGGATAGGCCCTTCGCAGAGGGAAGCAGGGATTTGTAGAGGTGCCAGAGCTCGGTTTTGAAATAGAGATAAATTGTATTTTGAGCGGTATACTTTCATTGTCAACGTAACAACTAAGAGATGGTGATATATTCCATGCTACACACATTATAGGCGGTTCCCAAATAGAATGGTAAAGTTTATACACCCCCCTCCACCAACAAACATCAATCCATGGCTTGCTCGAAACAACGAGTGCCTCCAACATACATCAGGTCCTAGGGGGAGTTTTGTTTGCAATTAATTTTGATTTAGTTTGCGTAAAGCATGGGATTGGGCATCCCGGTGACCAGCCATTTTCTCGTGAGTGAGGAGCGGAGTCCACTCCTCTTGAGAATAACCCGCCTAAAACGGAAGATAAGGACAGCCTTTGTTGATACATGAGCTATTCGAGCATACAAAATAGAATGTTTATTTGAAGGTTTAGAGTTTGGCACATACAAATTTACTTGGAACAGCAGGTAGATACCGCATATAGGAAGGTATAGTGGACTCATCTGGAATAACTTTGGGGTTTAAAGGATTGGATGCACAAGCAGTATTCCCGCTTAGTACAGGTGAAGGCTAGTAAAAGACTGGGAAGCGACCAACTAGAGAGCGACAATAGCCATGTACATGCATTAAAATTAATAAACATTGGATGCAAGCATGAGTAGGATATAATCCACCATGAACATAAATATCATGAAGGCTATGTTGATTTGTTTCGACTACATGCGTGAACATGTGCCAAGTCAAGTCACTTAAATCATTCAAAGGAGGATACCACCCCATCATACCACATCATAATATTATTAATAGCATGCTGGCACACAAGGTAAATCATTATAACTCATAGCTAATCAAGCATGACACAAGCGACTATGATCTCGTCATTGCAAACATGTTTATTCATAATAAGCTGAATCAAGAACGCGGGACTCATCATATTTACAAAAACAAAAGAGGTCGAGTTCATACCAGCTTTTCTTATCTCAGTCAGTCCATCATATATCATCATAATTGCCTTTCACTTGCACTACCAAACGGTGTGAATAATAATAAGAGTGCACGTGCATTGGACTAAGCTGGAATCTGCGAGCATTCAATAAACAGGAGAAGACAAGGCAATATGGACTCTTGGGTTAATTCAACAATAATGCATATAAGAGCCACTTCAACAATTTAATTATGGTCTTCTCCTACTGACCCCCAAAGAAAAGAAAAGAAATAAAAACTATTTACACGGGAAAGCTCCCAACAAGCAAAAGAAGAACGGGAAATATTTTTGGGTTTTCTTTTTAATTATTACTACTACATGCATGGAAAGTAAATTAATTAAAAGCTACAACTAATTTTTTTGGTTTTCTTAAGGTTTATTAAACACACAAGAAGAAAGCAGGAAAAAGGAAATAAACTAGCATGGATAATACAATGAAAAAGTATGAGCACCAACATCTAGCAATGAGTGTGTGTGAACATAAATGTAATGTCGGTGAGAAATACGTACTCCCCGAAGCTTAGGCTTTTGGCCTAAGTTGGTCTATGGCCACGGCTGGCCTGGCGGATATCCATAATAATAGCTGTTGGGGTCGTACTATGATGAGGAGGAAGAAGGCTCTGATTGCCACTGGCTGGCAATCATCTCCGGATCCCACTGATAGTTAGACTGTCGTGAAGGATCAAATTGTGGTTCCGGTTCTGGCTCCTCGGCTGGTGCAGGGTTCCGGTAGGCGTGAATAGCCGTCAACGGAACAAGGTACGTGCCTGCAGTCAAATCAAACAAAGAAGGAGCAGGCAAGGTAATAGTCTCAGGATGATGTTTATTAAAGAACAATTGATATTTAAGCTCTCCTGCCCTATTCTTAACAATAAAATCATGTGCCACCATACTTTTATGATCTAGATAAACACGGGGTAGCACCTTTTCTTCCTTCTCAGCATGCCTAATAGGTATGTTAAAATGTGCGGCTAGGCGTGTAGCATAAATGCCTCCAAAGATGGGGACCTTAGTACGGTTCATATTTAACCGTCTGGCAATAATACCGCCCAAACTAAAAGTGTTATCACTGTATAAACCTTGGAGTAGAATAATTAAATCAAGGATACTAAGTTTTCCACTGTTTCCACATCCAATTAAACAACGACTAGCAAATAATGCAAAGTAACGTAAAACAGGAAAATTTATGCTAGTGATTCGTGCATCGGAAACCTTCCTGGTTTCTCCTACAGTGATATTATTAATAAATCCCTCCACATCATCAGGGTGTGGTTCTTCTGTCTTGCCCTCAAAAGGGACTAAACAAATACGACAGAAATCAAAAAGTGACATCTCCTTAGGCTCATCATATAAATGAAATTCCACCGTAGGTGGTGAGTTCCTAGGATGAAAATAAAAGTTTTGCACAAAGGTATTTGTGAGTAAGAGATACTGATCGCATTGGTCGTGGAGGAAAGCGGTGAGGCCTGCATTGTGAGCCAATTCATGAAAATCTTCATAGATACCGTCTGCTCTCAAGAAATCATTAGAAGGCCATTCACACGCCCGAATCTCCGCGATGCGCGGCAAATTATACTTAGGCTTCGGTGCCTTTTCCTTCGAGCTTTGGCTCGATGAGCCCCTCAATAATCTCCTCATCATTTTCTGAAATAATCTGAAATTTTAGTAACTTCAAACAAAAGTAAACCAACTTCAATAAAACTGATAGCAACTACTCCTACAAGTGCCTAGAGCCTATATCAAGCATCAAAACTACTTGGAACCATATGAATTTGACATGCAAGCTCAAGAACATGGTCACCTATGCAGCAAAAATTTGCAAAGAATAAAGCACTAGAACAAAAACTAATTGGATCAATGGAGGAGTCACATACCAAGGAACAATCTCCCCAAGCAGTTTTGCGAGAGGTGCTTTGATCAAGGAGATCAAAATCACAACAAAAGTGGCTGGAACTCGTGCTTGAGTTGGTTTTTAGGGTTTGTGAGAGATAGAGGAAGAAGATGGGTGCTGGGATAAGTGGAGGAGGGCCACCGTGGGCCCACGAGGCAGGGGGCGCGCCCTATAGGGGGGGCACCACCCTCGTGGCCAGGTGGCAGCTCCTCCCGCTGTAATTTTTGCACAGTAAATCCTCAAATATTCCCGAAAAATCATATTAAATTGGCATGTCATTCTGAGGACTTTTATTTTTGGGTTATTTTTATATTGCACGGATAATTAGATAACAGACAGAAAAAATACTATCTTTACTTTATGTAATATAAATAACAGAAAATATAGAGTGGGTACAGAAGTTTGTGTTTCTAGTTTCATCCATCTCATGGTCATCAAAAAGAATCCACTAACAAGGTTGATCAAGTCTTGTTAACAAACTCATTCCGATAATAATGAAACTGGAGAAATTTCGAATAACACTAAGTTACCTCAACGGGGATATGCACATCCCCCATAATAAGTATATCATATTTCTTCTTGAGAGTAGGAAGAGGAAATTCAAAACCTCCAAATATAATCGATGGAATTTTTCCGATAGAATTGATACTATGAACTTGAGGTGGTTTCCTCGGAAAGTGTACCGTATGCTCATTACCATTAACATGAAAAGTGACATTGCCTTTGTTGCAATCAATAACAGCCCCTGCAGTTTTAAGAAAAGGTCTTCCAAGAATAATAGACATACTACCATCCTCGGGAATATCAAGAATAACAAAGTCTGTTAAAATATTAACGTTTGCAACCACAACAGGCACATCCTCACAAATACCGACAGGTATAGCAGTTGATTTATCAGCCATTTGCAAAGATATTTCGGTAGGTGTCAACTTATTCAAGTCAAGTCTATGATATAAAGAGAGAGGCATAACACTCACACCGGCTCCAAGATCACATAACGCAGTTTTAATATAATTTCTTTTAATGGAGCAAGGTATAGTAGGTACTCCGGGATCTCCAAGTTTCTTTGGTATTCCACCCTTAAAAGTATAATTAGCAAGCATGGTGGAAATCTCAGCTTCTGGTATCTTTCTTTTATTAGTAATGATATCCTTCATATATTTAGCATAAGGATTTGTTTCGAGAACATCAGTTAATCGCATACGCAAAAAGATAGGCCTAATCATTTCAGCAAAGCGCTCAAAATCCTCATCATCCTTTTTCTTGGATGGTTTTGGAGGAAAAGGCATGGGTTTCTGAACCCAAGGTTCCCTTTCTTTACCATGTTTCCTAGCAACAAAGTCTCTTTTATCATAACGTTGATTCTTTGATTGTGGGTTATCAAGATCAACAGCAGGTTCAATTTCTACATCATTGTCATTACTAGGTTGAGCATCATCATGAACATCAGCCTTAACATTTTCATTAGGTTCATGTTCATTACCAGTTTGTGTTTCAGCATCAGACCTAGATATATCATTTAGATTATCAGGTGGTTCAGCAATAGGTTCACTAGAAGTTTGCACAGTTCTATCATTTTTCTTTTTCTTCTTTTTAGAAGAACTAGGAACATCAATATTATTTCTCTGAGAATCTTGCTCGATTCTCTTAGGGTGGCCTTCAGGATACAAAGGTTCCTGAGTCATTCTACCAGTTCTAGTAGCCACTCTAACAGCATAATCAGTTCTCTTACTATTAATTTCATCAAGCACTTCTTTTTGAGCTTTAAGTACTTGTTCTACTTGTGTGGTAACCATAGAAGCATGTTTTCTAACAAGTTTAAGTTCTCCTTTAATATCAGCCATGTAATCTCCCAAGCGTCTAATCATATAAGCATTTTCTTTTAATTGTCTACCAAAATAAGCATTGAAGTCATCTTTCTTATACATAAAGTTATCAAACTCATCCAAGCACTGACTAGCAATTTTAGTAGGAGGAACTTTAGCTTTATCATATCTATAGTGAGAATTTACCTTTACTACCTGTGTCGGGATATCGGGATCAGGAGGTTCTTCAACAAATAAATAATTGAGATCATAAGTTTCTTCAACAGACGGTGAATTAAGACCATGTATTTCTTCAATAGGAGGTAAATTCTTAACGTCTTCAGCTTTAATACCTTTCTCTTTCATAGATTTCTTTGCCTCTTGCATATCTTCGGGACTGAGAAATAGAACACCTCTCTTCTTCGGACTTGGTTTAGGAATAAGCTTAGTAATTGGAGCAGGAGCTGGCTTAGGGGCTGGCTCAGGAGGTGCCCAATTATTTTCATTTGTCAACATATTATTCAATAGAATTTCAGCTTCATCCGGTGTTCTTTCCCTGAATAGAGAACCAGCACAACTATCCAGGTAATCTCTGGAAGCATCGGTTAGTCCATTATAAAAGATATCAAGTATTTCAGGTTTCTTGAGAGGATGATCAGGCAAAGCATTAAGTAACTTGAGAAGCCTCCCCCAAGCTTGTGGGAGACTCTCTTCTTTAATTTGCACGAAGTTGTATATTTCCCTCAAAGCAGCTTGTTTCTTATGAGCAGGGAAATATTTAGCAGAGAAGTAATAAATCATATCCTGGGGACTACGCACACAACCAGGATCAAGAGAATTAAACCATATCTTAGCATCACCCTTTAATGAGAACGGAAATATTTTGAGTATATAAAAGTAACGCGATCTCTCATCATTAGTAAATAGGGCAGCTATATTATCTAACTTAGTGAGATGTGCCACAACAGTTTCAGATTCATAGCCATAAAACGGATCAGATTCAACCAAAGTAATTATATCAGGATCAACAGAGAATTCATAATCCTTATCAGGAACACATATAGGTGAAGTAGCAAAAGCAGGGTCGGGTTTCATTCTATCTCTAAGTGATTCTTTGTTCCATTTAATTAATAACCTCTTAAGCTCATATCTATCTCTGCAAGCAAAAATAGCGGCAGAAGATTCCTTATCAAAAAGATAACCTTCAGGGATAACAGACATATTTTCATCATCACTATCATCATCGTATTCAGATTCAATAATTTCTTTTTCTCTAGCCCTAGCAATTTGTTCATCAAGAAATTCACCAAGGGGTACAGTAGTATCAGACATAGAAGCAGTTTCATCATAAGTATCATGCATAACAGAAGTGGCATCATCAATAACATGCGAAATATCGGAACAAATAGCAGAAGCGGGTGTAGGTGTCGCAAACTTACTCATAACAGCAGGTGAATCAAGTGCTGAGCTAGATGGCAGTTCCTTACCTCCCCTCGTAGTTGAGGGATAGATCTTGGTTTTTGGATCTCTCAAGTTCTTCATAATGATAAGCAGATATAAATCCTAAGTGACTCAAAGAATAGAGCTATGCTCCCCGGCAACGGCGCTAGAAATTAGTCTTGATAACCCACAAGTATAGGGGATCGCAACATCTTTCGAGGGTAGAGTATTCAACCCAAATTTATTGATTCGACACAAGGGGAACCAAAGAATATTCTCAAGTATTAGCAGCTGAGTTGTCAATTCAACCACACCTGGAAACTTAGTATCTGCAGCAAAGTGTTTAGTAGCAAAGTAATATGATAGTAGTGGTAATGGCAACAAAAGTAAAGACAACAAAAGTAATGTTTTTGGTATTTTGTAGTGATTGTAACAGTAGCAGCAGAAAAGTAAATAAGCGTAAACCAGTATATGGAAAACTCGTAGGCACCGGATCAGTCATAACATAGGGTGACACAGAACTAGCTCCAATTCGTCAATGTAATGTAGGCATGTATTCCGTATATAGTCATACGTGCTTATGGAAAAGAACTTGCATGACATCTTTTGTCCTACCCTGCCGTGGCAGCGGGGTCCTATTGGAAACTTAGGGATATTAAGGCCTCCTTTTAATAGAGAACCGGAACAAAGCATTAGCACATAGTGAATACATGAACTCCTCAAACCACGGTCATCACCGGGAGTGGTCCCGATTATTGTCACTTCGGGGTTGCCGGATCATAACACATAGTAGGTGACTATAGCCTTGCAAGATAGGATCCAGAACTCTCATATATTGATGAAAACATAATAGGTTCAGATCTGAAATCATGGCACTCGGGCCCTAGTGACAAGCATTAAGTATAGTAAAGTCATAGCAACATCAATCTCAGAACATAATGGATACTAGGGATCAAACCCTAACAAAACTAACTCGATTACATGATAAATCTCATCCAACCCATCACTGTCCAGCAAGCCTACGATGGAATTACTCACGCACGGCGATGAGCATCATGAAATTGGTGATGGAGGATGGTTGATGATGACGACGACGACGAATCCCCCTCTCCGGAGCCCTGAACGGACGCCAGATCTTCCCTCCCGAGAGGTTTTAAGGCTTGGCGGCGGCTCCGTTTCGTAAAACGCGATGATTTCTTCTCTCTGATTTTTTTCTCATCGAAACTCAATATATGGAGGTGGAGTTGGAGTCGGAGACGCAACAGGGGGCCCACGAGGTAGGGGGCGCGCCCTAGGGGGGCGCGCCCCCCACCCTTGTGAGAAGGGTGTGGGCCCCCTGGTCTTCATATTTGGCGAGGATTTTTTATTATTTTTTCTAAGACCTCACATGGAGTTTCAGGTCATTCCGAGAATATTTGTTTTCTGCACATAAAACAACATCTTGGTAATTCTGCTGAAAACAGCGTCAGTCTGGGTTAGTTCCATTCAAATTATACAAGTTAGAGTCCAAAACAAGGGCAAAAGTGTTTGGAAAAGTAGATACGACGGAGACGTATCACAAAGCAGTTAAACAAACAAGTTGATATTTAAGTTAAGGCAAACAGGTAATTCTTAACAATAAGTATCAAACATATAGATAGGCGCAGTCTACAATATGATTAACAGGTTGTGCCATTATGTAATCAGTAGCAAACTAAATTAAGCCAAGCAACGTAATTGAACAATTTTGCAATAAGTGGCTAACTAAAATTCCGAAAAGCAGGTAACTGAACTTATGCTAGTTCTTTGTACAGGCACAATGCAACTTCTTTTTCGCTTACAAGGTTGTACGAAGGAGTCCATGGCATCAATTGCTTGGATACGCAGTCCCAATACTTCTTTCTTCCCACACTGCATGGGTAAGTCGAATGGTTAATCTGGTAAGATGGTGCGTCCTTGATATGTTATATGAGGACGTGTAGTCAGACTAGTTGTAGCCAAACACATCACACTAGCTTTTACTTTATATTTCATGAGATTACTTTTGGCATATTGAGATCTAAGCAATCTACAATAGGATGAAAACACTGGCATCCTTCACATTATCGACGAACTCAGTTCATAGAAACAAGCAATTCAACCATTCTGTGGGTAAATCAAAAGCGCCACTGGAATATTTTTCACTATCCAATCATACACGCAAAAAGGGGCGTCGCCACCATAGGGGCTGGTATGGGCGGCCGCCTTAGGTGGCTGGAAAGTGTGCACCTAGTTTGAGTCGTCCAGGTTGGCCCACACTAGCTTTGTTCGTCCCAACGCACGATCAGACAATGTAAAAAATGAAGAAAAATGTTTCAGTTTGGATGGGCCAATAACATAAGTGCAAGGCAGGCCCTATAGCAGGCTCACGGCCCAAACGAGCGCCTCCCATATAGATCGACAGCAGGAAAAATCCCAATTCATTCGCTCCAGCCTCCAGTCTGGTTCACTCCTAACCTAGCCGCCGCTGGACAGACCGACACAGCACTTCCTCGCGCCCTCGTTGGAGGGCGGTCGCCGGGCTTCAAGCAAACGGAAGGACAAGAAGATGAAGATCCAACCCTGGGTGTAGCCTGCGTGGGAGGCAGCGGCGGCAGCACGGGCATGGCATCGAGCTTGTGTAAACGGACAGTCGCAGCTTGCAAGAGTAGCATGCGCAACGAGCAGGTACATCACATCCCTGATTATATCTAATTCAACTCTTCAATTTCTGGCCAATAGTTAAACCTGACGGTGTTGTAAAACTGCTTGTATGTAGGGAATCTATGAGAAAATGAAACCAATTTCTACTTATTTAATAACTCCCCAATCAATACTGAACTGACTGAATCTGATGTATCTAATCAAGTTTCCGGTGCAAACATACAAGCTCATGTTGTTCTTGAGCCTGAAGTGTCTAATGAATAGACTGCTAATGAAGGATTTGATGCAAACATTTTACATGCTCCTGGTGATGAACATATAGTGTCTAATGAGGGATCTAATGCAAGCATTTTGCAAGGTCATTGAAGGATTTAGTTTCTAATGATGATCTACTATGTTGAGAGAGAAAGAGATTTGCAGGCATTGATGACAAGCAAATTATAGTGCATTTTCATAGCTTGAGGAAACGTCGAGGCCATCTACCAGAAAGTCCCCGTATCATGATAACATAGCATAAATACTTTTATAATCTGTTGTTTGAAACTATTGACATACTTATGCAGGATAGATATATTGATATGCAGTTTGCGCACTGGTTATACGTGCAATTACACTTCAATATTTTCAGCCAGAGAACGAATAATTCAAGCAGGTACAAACCATGTTTGTAGTCCTTGTACACCATGTTCCATTTTGTGTTTTTTGGTGCTTGCATCATTTAGTGTTTATAATCTGAACTACTTTGGATCATTAGCTGGTTTTCAAAGTGCATGTAGCTTCACATTTCTCAAGTTATGTTGATTTCCGGAGTGCAGGTGCCTTCGTATTTTTTAAGTTAAATGTTCGCCCCTGGTAACTTGAATTTGTGGATCAGCCACTGCACACAAATCATACATGAATGCCAGTACGAATTAAATGAAATGCAGGGACTTACGCTAGCTCGTTGTACAGGCTCACTGCAGCTCTGCTTGCGCTTGGGATGTTCCATGTACAAGTCCATGTTACCACTTGCTTGGATGTGGAGGCCTTGTGCTCCTTGAATCCCCCTTTGCATTTTTGACACGACGAATGGTTGATCAAATAAGAGGAATCGACCTTGATGTTGTACCGGAGGACAGATACTTACAATTATACGGGTGTGCAGGATGTGTACTAGATACCGTAGCGCCGTCATGCTTCCCTAAAAAATGGATTTGCTTGTTTCAGATGATATCTCCAGAAGAAATAAGAGTTAAAGTCAGAGTTGCATAGGCGTGTAAGCTAAGAGAGCAGTGAAAGGATATCCAAACATCGTCGGAACAGTGCACAAGGGAGTGATGTGTGGATACCTAGTTTGGGCCGGCGTTTGGGCATGCTCGCCTAGCTAGAGTGCGGGTCACTTCAGAGCCGTTGAGGGTGATGCGCTGGCTGGCCGCGCACGGATGTAGATCTTGAGTGGCAGCAAAGCGCTACGATGCAGTGGACGAGACCGTTGGTGAAGCCCTAATGGCCTCGGGGGGCGGAGGTGCGACGATGTGCTCGATGAAGTAGCCCCGGTGAGCTGGGAGACGGCGTTGGTGAAGCGCACCTGATGCGGTGGAACTCGGTGTCTGTGAGGCACATCGGTTGCGGCAGGCGACGTTGTCGGTGGACCACCTGGTGCGGTGGACGAGGGCGTAGATGAGGTAGCTCCGGTGCAGTGGTGAAGCGCGACCATCGTCTTCGTCGTCGTCGTCCGGCACATAGGTGGGGAACAGTGGGGAAAGAGACGAGGGGCGATTCGAGGGTTGGCGGCGAATTAGGGATTTGAGCAAAATCTGGGCGCGGAAGGGGATGGTGGAGAAGAGAGATTTTGCAGGGCTGGAGTTGGGGCCGCCAGATATTTCAATCCGAAACGTGGAAGCGCGAACTTATATTGTCGTCGTCCTTTTTTTGGGGGGAGGGGGGCTGGGTGGCTGGGTGCTACGCGTCCGTCCGACACACGCGACCACCCCAACAGGACTATGCTTTGGTGCCTTAAGGCACCTGCCTTTGTGTCCATGACATGTGGGCCCAATAGGTGGCTGGCCCACATGTCAGTGACCCAAAGGTAGTTGCCTTTAAGGCACCGAAGCAGCGTCCACCCCGACACGACCCTGGTCTGCCTGGTGCGCCTACATTTGAGAATGCAAACGAATCTTCCTTCATTTGCAAACGAATCTGTATGTATTACCATACCCGTGTTTTCCTTGCAATAATTAGTCACTCGAAACGAGATACTCCATCCGTTCACTTTTGTAAGTCGTTTTAGACAACTTAAAATGAACTGTTTTGCACATTGTCTGAAATGTCTTCAAGGTCTTATAAAAGTGAACAGAGGGAGTACTATAAATTAATTAATGAGGAGTTATTTGAAAAAAAATTGAAACGGTACCCACGCTAATGTGGATTACAGTGTGTGTCACATAATTAGTTATTTGAATTAGAGTGTGTGTCACGTAGTTAGTTATTTGAATTAGAGTGTGTGTCACGTAGCGATCTCCAATTCTAACGTGGATTTCGCATTTCACTGTATCCATGCTACTTTTTTAATACAAATTCATATGTATATGATGAACACCATGGTAGTGAGAAAACTTTTGGATGGATTCAAACATATGACCTACAAAGTAGCACAACAAACTGAGTCAATGTCAACTTTTCGAAACTTAGTATGGCACGAATTCGAAATAATTACCCGTATGCCTGGTCCTCGGTTCAAATCTTACAATGTACACCGAATTGAAACATCGATATTAAGTCTCGTACTATGTACATTCAAATGTTGTTTTTAGCCCCCCCCCCCCCCCCCCGCACAAATGCTACATACTTCCTGTATCGGTCAATCTTCGTCTCCTAACCACCTTAGGAAGCTATCGGTTTCCAACACACGTTCATTCTTTCTCTCCATGTTTCGATCTCTAAGTCTCTCAGCTACACAACCCCTTTTTCCACTCTGTTACCAAATGTATTTACCTCACACACCCGCCATTGCACCCCATGCCGAGCTCTCTCTCTCTCTCCCCCCCTCTCCCTCTCACCCTCTCGCGCTAAATACATGCATTGCCTATCTATCCCCCCAACCTCTCGTGCGCACGCATGCACGTTGTATATCTAGGTCACTCCCTCGAGACTGTCTCACTCTTTCTTCCGCACGGCGGGCCACACTCGCTCAATCTCGCTCTCTTTATCTGAGTCTCGTTTAACCTCGTTTTCTTTCACACACAAATGGTATATTCCCTGTTTGGGCCTCGATCGACACACTCTATACTCTCTCACGCAGATTATCTATCTAGGTCAGTCCATCCAAGCCGCCTCCACTCTTTCGACCTCATGGTGGGCCACGCTCACTCAATCTCTCTCTCTCTCCGTATGTCTCGATTGACCTCGCTCTTTCTCGAACAAAAACGATATATCACCATGTTTGAGCCCAATTCGACCTACTCACATTGTATACTCTCTCACGCACATCGTCTATCTAGGTCACTCTCTCCAACCTGTCTCACTCTTTCGATCGCACATCGACCCTATGTGATCGGTTGACCTTGCTTCCTCCCACGCACAAAATATATCTACACGCCTGTGACTGGATCATCTCTCAAGCTCTATCTCACAGCCCTCACCCTTGCCAAAAAACTCAATCGGACAATATCTCTCCAGAGCATATATATTTGTTCAATGAATGTCGGACCACACTCACTTTGTCTCTCTATCTATATGTCTCTCGATTGACCTCGCTTTCTCACACCGTATCTTCCACGCGTTGAAGCTACTACCTCTCCATCCCTCGCAAAGCCGGAGCTATTTACATTGCAAGGGGCACTCCAACCTTGGATTAATTTGTGTAGGCATTTATTCCGGTCGGTTTAGATTATATTTTCGTAGCATTCGGCCCACGACTACTCCAAACACCGTTGCAACCCACGCAACTCCCCTAGTTGATTTCCCTCTGGCTCGGTCATCGCTCTCTCGCACGTCCTTTCTCGCCTTCAACGTCGCACCATGGTATTATTGAAAAAACTATGTTGTTCTCTTTAATTATTATAAATAAGCTATAAAAGTACACACCAATGGTCCACGTGGAATGGAACAAATTTCGACCCACAAATTAAAGTGCTACAAACTACACACCGAGGGGCCCACATGTCATGAAACAAATTTGGACCCATATACAAATTAAAAAATAAAGGACGAGGATCGAACATGCGACCGGGCCTTCAAGCCGCATGTCAATAGGCAACATACGTAGAATAGCAATGTTTGTTGTACCCCCTTTGTTCACATAATGTTTTTATGTTACCACAGTCTAATTAATGGATAACATGTAATATTATTTTTAGTACTATTTGCCTTCACTTACTGGTGGGTTCCATGTGTGCTCTCCCTCTCTCCTCCCCTTCTACGTTTAGACGCACGGGCAAATAGGAAGAACTCATGGGCGATGTTGCCGTTGACCATATCTGGACGCGTTCACAAGTCACGGCACCAGTTTCACGTACTAGCAGCATTAGTGAGTGTGTACGTGCAATGCACGTTAATTGGGAGGTATATTAAGTGCATGCGGATATTAACTACTAGGATATTATTTGCGTGTTGTCATGTGATTAGCACTATTTTTGGCATGAAATTAACTGCATGTTAAATGTGTTGAGCGCTCGACATTGAAGCAGTCTAGGTCGTTGGATGACAAGGAATACATGTGGCTTGATGACGTTTTATATTTAATTTGATACGGCTCTAGCAGAACATTCAATCGATCAAACCATACATTTTGTTCAGTCTGACTCTGATTTTAAATTATACGACGATCGATATAAAATAAACGGAAATGATAAACGTTCGGATTTTAAGCGTGGCAATCCGAACATTTTTCATGGCAAATTTAGATTACGCGGCGGCGGCGGGGGCGTCTCGCGGTGGGAAGCGGCTCCTCTGCCGTGCTCTGTGTGTCTTCGGGCCACTGACCGGCGGTGACGGCAGCGTCTTGCGCCGTTGTTGGCGTACTCCTGGACATTGGCCTAGCTTCAAGGAAGGCCAAAATGTTCTGGACTTCGGAGCGAGTCAACTGGCGGGAGGAGGCGACTGGCGTTGGTGCAAGGAAGCGGTCGACGGCGGTCATCCATGCCGCTGAGGGGGGCACTAGCACCCGCGCGGGGACAGGCGCTGTCAACGGCGAGGCGGAGACATTCTTGTGCACGGGCACCGGCACGGGCGCGCACGTCAGTGCATGCGCATGCGCATGCGCTGGCAGGTGCACGGACACCGGCACGGGCGTGCGCGTCAGTGCACGCACAGGCGCATGCGCTGGTAGGTGCACGGGCGCGTGAAAGTCAGCGGGGACCTCATGGAACCCCGTGGGATCAAGCTTAGTGACAATGTGCGGCTCCCAGCACATCAATGCCACGGGGATGGGCGCTGGCGCAGTCGGGGCGACGGGAGCTGGAACGGGAGCGGGGACAGGCGCGACGTCTTCCCGCAAGGCCAGTTCAAGCTCGTCCCAAAGCGCCTTATGTTCTTTAGACTCCGGCTGGGTGTCTTCCTCAGGAAACTGGAACACTAAGGGCAGACCATCGTGATGCGGCATGGCGTACGTTTAGGTCAGGCTAGTTGGAGGTAGATGACAAGAGAATCAGAGAGGAAGAGAGAGGATTGTAGCGATACCGGTTAGTGCGGGGTTGATTTTAAACTGCGGCGTCGGCGACATTAAAAGTGGGAGCAGTTGGGACGACGTTGGGCGGCGGAGCCTGGTCAAAGGGCTCACCTCCCGGTAAGCCTGCACAGCAGTCTGCTCGCACGCCTCCCTGATAGCCGGCGCAGCGGTCTGCTCGCATACCTCCCGTCGACTCACACGCTTGCTCGGACGACACCTGCCGATGAGAAGTCGGGACTCGTGGCGGCACGTAAACACCCACGGTTTCAATAGTGAAAGCGTTCACCTTAATGTGACAGGTCTTTGTTGCAAAATACCTTGGCTCTTCATTTGTGCAACTTGTCATAAGCAGCTTGTCTCAAATTGAAGAAAAAACTTACGAAGTAATATTTGTGCCATATCACGTGACCATGCTTAGTTTCAAGAATTTATGCTCACTTTTGGATTTTCTGAAATTCAAGATCTAGGATTCGAAACAATATCATAACCTGCATCATGCAATAAATTTTCAAGCCGTACATCTGTCCTGTTGTATTTTTTAAGAAAGGATTTGGTCAAACATTTTGCTTAGTTAGACTTCAGACAAGTTATATATGCAGAGTAAAAGGATAATCCCTCCGTACCAATGCATTGCCTGATATATTAACTCAAGTACTAGGCACGAACAAACGGGCTCAATTCTGTGCTCATCCTGGTGTAGTAGTAGTAGTACTAGGCAATGCAGTTGATGGGTGACCTTGACGAGCGGCGATCGAGGGAATTGAACTGTGCTCGGCACAGTAGGTAACGTTGTCTAGTTACTAAAGCATCCCTCCGTTGTTCATCGGTAGTCATTATGGACCGGGGACATGAGGGGAATTTCCTAGGGCTGGAATTCTGGCCGCCAGATATTTCGACTTGAAACGCTGAGGCTCGACTGGTTGGGGTTTCCTAATGTGCGTACCACGAACGCCACCGAAGGACACGAGCCCGGTTTTTTTAGGATCAACACGAGCCAAGGTCTGGCTGGTACGCCGTTGGGTCCTACCATTCGAGAATACGAAAGGAACCTTTTAAATTGCTGAACGAATCTATGTGTATTACAATACCCGTATTTTCCTTGCAAATACTAATCTCAACGTGGTAATTGATTTATGACGGGTTGTTGAATTAGAGTGAGTTTGTGATATAGTGATCTCAACGTGGATTTCAAATTTCATGGTATCCCTAGTAAGTTTTCCAATGCAAATTCAAATTTAAAAGATGAACAATATGGAGGTGAGAAAACTTTGTATTATCAAGCATATGACCACACACACACATACACACACAGACACACACGCATGAACACAACAACAATCCAATAAGTATAGTGCATCTATTTTTCCAAACCATGCATGTATGACACGAATTCAAAAATACTCCTTCTATTCCTAAATATTAGTCTTTTAGAGAGTTCAACAAGTGACTACATACGGAGCAAAATGAGTGAATCTAGACTCTAAAATATGTCTATATACATCCGTATGTGCCAGTCCATTTGAAGCCTCTAAAAAGACTAATATTTAGGAACGAAGGGAGTAAAATGTAAGACATCCATGGTCCTCAGTTCAATATTTAAAATGAACATGAAACTGAAACATGAATATTAAGTCTAGTACTACCGTACATGCAAATGTTGTGTTAGGCGGAGCTATGATTGTCGGGGGTCAACCCCTCGACCTTAGATAAAATTGTGGAGCTCTGTTTAGGGTTTTTTAGATTATATTTGTCCCCACCCTCCCAACCACCGATTGGTTGTGCACCCCCCACCCCTCCTCCCCGGGAGAATATCATGTGCCCCCATACCTTAGATGCTATATGCCGATACGAGTTGCTTGGAGCTTGTAGATCTGAGATATAGCAGCTCACATGATGTGTCTTAATATTTTTGTAGGAAACCTTGATGAGTTTGAGAATTGCACACAATTTGTACAAAAACTACTTAGATGCCCTTTGATCCCATATCCAACGACCTCGAAGCTCGTATCATCATAGCATCTAAGATGAAGGAGGACATCATATTCTCCTGTATGTAAGAATATCATGTGCTACCACACCTTAGATGCTTTGGTGATACAATCTCTTCGGAGGCGTTGGATTTGTGACCCAACACCTCCTCGGTGGTTCGAATGGTTTTTTTGTAGAAAAGCCCCAAAAGAGTTCGGCCACTGCTTACAAGCACAAAGACTGCTCAGATGCCATTGGATCTCAGATCAAACAACCTCCAAGCTCGTATCACCGTAGCATCCAAGCTGCGATAGCACCTTATGTTTTCTCGCACGGGAGAGTATGAGGTGCTCCCGCACCATAGATTCTATGGTGATACGAGTTCACTGAGATCTAATGGCCCACAGTAGGAGGTTTGAATGTTTTTGCAATATACGGCTGATAGAGTTTGGGAAATGCGCAGAAAGTACAAGTACTACGCATGTGCCATCTGATCACTGATCATACGACCTAGATGCTCATATCACCGTAGCGGGTAATTAAGCTACGGGGAGCACCTAATATGAGCACCAAGGAGCCGTTGAATCGAAAATGTAGCGGCACACACGAGGCCTAAATGTTTTATTTGCAAAAAAACCTTTGGAGAGTTTGGAAATTGCGCATAATTACAAAGACTACTCCCAAGCCATTGGATCTGACTTCCAACGGTGTAAAAACTCGTATCACCATACTATCTAAGCTGCGGGGTGGATGTGATATTCTATGCCGTTATCATTTTTGTTCGTAAACTTGCAAAAAACATGTAACTCGTGCTGTTACTTGTCTAACCGCGCAAAGTGTTTGTTCAAAAAAAACCATCCTACACTGAAATATCAGAACAACACATGGGGGTCCCACTTGTCATTAATCAAATTTGGACCTAAAACTAACAAGTCTGAAAGACGAGATTCGAACGGGCAACCTGGACTACAAAGCGTAAGTCGATAGCTTGAAAAAACGAATGGTTGTTGGCTTTGTCCCATAACTTGATTGTATACAGTACTTGCGTTGAGTAGAGCAGAGGGAGTGCCTCGTCAACACGTGCATGACCGTTGTCTCACTTACTGGTGGGTCCCAGGTCTGTGATCTCAATCTCTCTTCTCTCCATCGTCTAACCTTTGCATGGGCACACACAAAGAGTGGCGCTAGCTTGTCGTGGTGTTATTACAACTAAAAAAGCTTGGAAAATAGAAGAATCACCTAGAACAAGAGACGTTGTGGCTGGTCGAGACAGAGCTAACCACATCTATCCTCCGTGCCACGTTTGCATGATGAAGCTGTGTGGCTAGTGGGGTGTTTTCGACCGACTGGCTGGGTCCCGAGGTCGAACCATAGGTACTATGTCTGATACAATATATTTTTACACGCACATTTTTCCTCCGTGCCGAAACATGGCACACCCTACTGCGCGGTTTCGGGGTCCTCCCGGGTGGTGCACGCATATATTCTTCCTGACGTGGGACGCCCTACCGCGCATTTTCTGGGTCCTCCTCGGTCGTAGCGCCGAAGCAAGTAAATGAGTCGTCAAATCACGAAAGACCACCTTTCCCGCCGAGTACATCAGTGAAGCACGGTGGCTAGCTAGTTGGGCTAGTTCGACCGATTAGCTAGGCCGCCGCCACATTTGTTTTTGCACCCCTTTTTTATCTACTTGCCGGCAGGTAAATTTAAATATCCATCGCGGTGTTGCTCTGGTGTTTGGGTGCGGCAGGATTTTTAATTTTTTGATTGACGGGAGCAGGCGCAACAGGATTTTTAATTTTTTGATTGACGGGAGCAGGCGGGGCAGCAATTAGTCACGATGACTCCGCCTGTAAAAACCCACTACTCCCTGATGTGAGAAGTCGTCGACTAGTGTTTTACCATGGTGAAAACCAAAAGATTCCCCACTCCCTCTGCCTTCCCGTAGATTGCATTTCCTTTCAGCGTTTCGCCCCCTTTGCTTCCTCTCCCCATTGCTTCTACCTGGTGCCATGGCGGCGCAACAGATCACGGAGTCCGAGGTGAGGCGCCTGACGCTAGCTCCCATCGACCGGGAGCGGGCTCTGCGGGTGGTTGCACCCTGCATCACCAATGTCGTGCGCCTCGAGAAGCAGAGGGACTTCGGTGGTGTTTAGGCGCCCTCTGCATGGGCATGTCCATGTCTCGGCGCAACATGACCGTTGGATCAAACTCAGATGGTGCAGATCAGTCACTGTAGCACAAAGCGTGTGGGTGTGTTTGGTTGCATTCTCATCTCAATATAGTTGTTTCCTCTTCGTGTATTTTTGTCAACCTACTAGTGTGGACTCATGCACCCTTCATGCACTCTGCCAAACACCCAAAAGTGGGTCGAGAAGGGAACTTTTTCTCCCATCCCGTGCACCCTTCATACACCCTGCCTAACACTATTCGTGCTTCATATGGTTCATGTTTCGTGGAGTACTTTAGCACCATACTCTCCATGCGCTGTGGACCTAGTTCTGTTAACATTGATCTCACCATTCATTTTCGACCGGACAGTCGAAAAAGCGGTACTATGTTACATATAGGAGTAGTTGACATGCGCACAACATCATTTGTTATCAGCATATCTTACTACACTAGCAACAAGATTGTGTAGTACTGACGTATGAACCACTGCACATGCCTAGTAGTAGGAGAACAGTGTATGTTCAAGTGGCTGCCGTGTTTCGCACTCCTCCATCGTAAGAGTGGAAACGCTTGTTGTAATCTTTTTTTTCTTCAGAAAAACAGTGGACGCGCTCTACCGTGTGGATCCCCCTCCAGCCATGCACTAAATTACTCACTTTAGCCGACGTGTGGGACAGCCAGCACCTGGGTCCACCAGCCATGCACTAAATTACTCCGTAGTAGAGTGACGGTAGACTACCCCGATCGAACCGCCGCAGTAATGCCCAATGAGCCGTCAAATCACAAAACCCCCTCCTTTCCAGCAGTAAGTTGGACGGACGAAGCAACCATCATTTCACTCTTCTCTCTCACCTTCCTCTCTTGAAGAAAATGAAGGAAATATGCCCTAGAGGCAATAATAAAGTTATTATTTATTTCCTTATATCATGATAAATTTTTATTATTCATGCTAGAATTGTATTAACCGGAAACATAATACATGTGTGAATACATAGACAAACAAAGTGTCACTAGTATGCCTCTACTTGACTAGCTCGTTAATCAAAGATGGTTATGTTTCCTAACCATGGACAAAGAGTTGTCATTTGATTAACGGGATCACATCATTAGTTGAATGATCTGATTGACATGACCCATTCCATTAGCTTAGCACCCGATCGTTTAGTATGTTGCTATTGCTTTCTTCATGACTTATACATGTTCCTATGACTATGAGATTATGCAACTCCCATTTGCCGGAGGAACACTTTGTGTGCTACCAAACGTCACAACGTAACTGGGTGATTATAAAGGTGCTCTACAGGTGTCTCCAAAGGTACATCTTGGGTTGGCGTATTTCGAGATTAGGATTTGTCACTCCGATTGTCGGAGAGGTATCTCTGGGCCCTCTCAGTAATGCACATCACTGAAGCCTTGCAAGCATTGCAACTAATGAGTTAGTTGCGGGATGATGTATTACAGAACGAGTAAAGAGACTTGCCGGTAACGAGATTGAACTAGGTATAGGATACCGACGATCGAATCTCGGGCAAGTAACATACCGATGACAAAGGGAACAACGTATGTTGTTATGCAGTCTGACCGATAAAAGATCTTCGTAGAATATGTAGGAGCCAATATGAGCATCCAGGTTGCGCTATTGGTTATTTACCGAAGACGTGTCTCGGTCATGTCTACATTGTTCTCGAACCCATAGGGTCCGCACGCTTAAGGTTTCGATGACAGTTATATTATGAGTTTATGCGTTTTGATGTACCAAAGTTTGTTCGGAGTCCCGGATGTGATCACGGACATGACGAGGAGTCTCGAAATGGTCGATACATAAAGATTGATATATTGGAAGCCTGTATTTGGATATCGGAAGTGTTCCGGGTGAAATCGGGATTTTACCGGAGTACCGGGAGGTTACCGGAACCCCCCGGGAGGTGTATGGGCCTTAGTGGAAGATAGGAGAGGTGGCCAGAGATGGGCCGCGCACCCCTCCCCCCCTAGTCCGAATAGGACAAGGAGAGAGGGGGCCGGCGCCCCCCTTCCTTCTCTCTCTCTCTCTTCCCCCCCCCCCTCACGAATCCTATTCCAACTAGGAAAGGGAGGGAGTAGGACTCCTCCTGGCGCGCCTATCCTGGCCGGCCGCGCCCACCCTTGAGCCTTTATATACGGAGGCAAGAGGCACCCCTAGACACACAAGTTGATCCACGTGATCATATTCTTAGCTGTGTGCGGTGCCCCCTTCCACCATAGTCCTCGGTAATATTGTAGCGGTGCTTAGGCGAAGCCCTGCGACGGTAGTACATCAAGATCGTCACCACGCCGTCGTGCTGGCGGAACTCTTCCCCGACACTTTGCTGGATCGGAGTCTGGGGATCGTCATCGAACTGAACGTGTGCTAGAACTCGGAGGTGTCGTAGTTTCGGTGCTTGATCGGTCGGGCCGTGAAGACGTACGACTACATCAACCAAGTTAACGCTTCCGTTGTCGATCTACAAGGGTACGTAGATCACACTCTCCCCTCTCGTTGCTATGCATCACCATGATCTTGCGTGTGCGTAGGAAATTTTTTGAAATTACTACGAAACCCAATAGTGGCATCCGAGCCTAGGTTTTATGTGTTGATGTTATATGCACGAGTAGAACACAAGTGAGTTGTGGGAGATATAAGTCATACTGCTTACCAGCATGTCATACTTTGGTTCGGCGGTATTGTTGGACGAAGCGGCCCGGACCGACATTACGCGTAAGCTTACGCGAGACCGGTTCTCCTGACGTGCTTTGCACAAAGGTGGCTAGCGGGTGACAGTTTCTCCAACTTTAGTTGAACCGAGTGTGGCTACGCCCGGTCCTTGCGAAGGTTAAAACAGCACCAACTTGACAAACTATAGTTGTGGTTTTGATGCGTAGGTAAGATTGGTTCTTGCTTAAGCCCGTAGCAGCCACGTAAAACTTGCAACAACAAAGTAGAGGACGTCTAACTTGTTTTTGCAGCGCATGTTGTGATGTGATATGGTCAAGACATGATGCTAAATTTTATTGTATGAGATGAACATGTTTTGTAACCGAGTTATCGGCAACTGGCAGGAGCCATATGGTTGTCGCTTTATTGTATGCAATGCAATCGCGCTGTAATGCTTTATTTTATCACTAAGCGGTAGCGATAGTCGTGGAAGCATAAGATTGGCGAGACGACAACGATGCTACGATGGAGATCAAGGTGTTGCGCCGGTGACGATGGTGATCACGACGGTGCTTCAGAGATGGAGATCACAAGCACAAGATGATGATGGCCATATCATATCACTTATATTGATTGCATGTGATGTTTATCTTTTATGCATCTTATCTTGCTTTGATTGACGGTAGCATTATAAGATGATCTCTCACTAATTATAAAGAAGTGTTCTCCCTGAGTATGCACCGTTGCGAAAGTTCTTCGTGCTGAGACACCATGTGATGATCGGGTGTGATAGGCTCTACGTTCAAATACAACGGGTGCAAAACAGTTGCACACGCGGAATACTCAGGTTATACTTGACGAGCCAAGCATATACAGATATGGCCTCGGAACACGGAGACCGAAAGGTCGAGCGTGAATCATATAGTAGATATGATCAACTGTAGGATCGAAAGTATGTCTAGAGGGGGGGTGATTAGACTACTTGACCAAATAAAAACTTAACCTTTTCCCAATTTTAGTTCTTGGCAGATTTTAGCTATTGTAGGACAAGTCAAGCAATCATCACACAATTCAAGCAAGCATGCAAAGAGTATATTGGCAGCGGAAAGTAAAGCATGCAACTTGCAAGAATGTAAAGGGAAGGGTTTGGAGAATTCAAACGCAATTGGAGACACGGATGTTTTTCCCGTGGTTTGGATAGGTGGTGCTATCCTACATCCACGTTGATGGAGACTTCAACCCACGAAGGGTAACGGTTGCGCGAGTCCACAAAGGGCTCCACCCACAAAGGGTAACGGTTGCGCGAGTCCACGAAGGGCTCCACCCACGAAGGGTAACAGTTGCGCGAGTCCACGAAGGGCTCCACCCACGAAGGGTCCACGAAGAAGCAACCACCCACAAAGGGTCCACGAAGAAGCAACCACCCACAAAGGGTCCACGAAGAAGCAACCACCCACAAAGGGTCCACGAGGAAGCAACCTTGTCTATCCCACCATGGCCATCGCCCACGAAGGACTTGCCTCACTAGCGGTAGATCTTCATGAAGTAGGCGATCTCCTTGCCCTTACAAACTCCTTGGTTCAACTCCACAATCTTGTCGGAGGCTCCCAAGTGACACTTAGCCAATCTAGGAGACACCACTCTCCAAGAAGTAACAAATGGTGTGTAGGTAATGAACTCCTTGCTCTTGTGCTTCAAATGATAGTCTCCCCAACACTCAACTCTCTCTCATAGGATTTGGATTTTGTGGAAAGAAGATTTGAGTGGAAAGCAACTTGGGGAAGTCTAGAGATCAAGATTCATATGGTAGGAATGGAATATCTTGGTCTCAACACATGTGTAGGTGGTTCTCTCTCAGAACATATGAGTTGGAATTGTGTATGTGTTCTGATGGCTCTCTCCACGAATGAAGAGGAGGTGGATGAAGGAAATATGCCCTAGAGGCAATAATAAAGTTATTATTTATTTCCTTATAATCATGATAAATGGTTATTATTCATGCTAGAATTGTATTAACCGGAAACATAATACATGTGTGAATACATAGACAAACAAAGTGTCACTAGTATGCCTCTACTTGACTAGCTCGTTAATCAAAGATGGTTATGTTTCCTGACCATGAACAATGAGTTGTTATTTGATTAACGAGGTCACATCATTAGTTGAATGATCTAATTGACATGACCCATTCCATTAGCTTAGCACCCGATCGTTTAGTATGTTGCTATTGCTTTCTTCATGACTTATACATGTTCCTATGACTATGAGATTATGCAACTCCCGTTTTCCGGAGGAACACTTTGGGTGCTACCAAACGTCACAACGTAACTGGGTGATTATAAAGGAGCATTACAGGTGTCTCCAAAGGTAGATGTTGGGTTGGCGTATTTCAAGATTAGGATTTGTCACTCCGATTGTCGGAAAGGTATCTCTGGGCCCTCTCGGTAATACACATCACATAAGCCTTGCAAGCATTACAACTAATATGTTAGTTGTGAGATGATGTATTACGGAACGAGTAAAGAGACTTGCCGGTAACGAGATTGAACTAGGTATTGGATACCGACGATCGAATCTCGGGCAAGTAACATACCGATGACAAAGGGAACAACGTACGTTGTTATGCGGTCTGACCGATAATGATCTTCGTAGAATACGTAGGAGCCAATATGGGCATCCAGGTCCCGCTATTGGTTATTGACCGGAGACATGTCTCGGTCATGTCTACATTGTTCTCGAACCGTAGGGTCCGCACGCTTAACGTTACGATGACAGTTATTATGATTTTATGCATTTTGATGTACCGAAGGTTGTTCGGAGTCCCGGATGTGATCACGGACATGACGAGGAGTCTCGAAATGGTCGAGACATAAAGATTGACATATTGGAAGCCTATGTTTGGACATCGGAAGTGTTCCGGGTGAAATCGGGATTTTACCGGAGTACCGGGAGGTTACCGGAACCCCCCGGGAATCATATGGGCCTTAGTGGGCCTTAGTGGGCCTTAGTGGGCCTTAGTGGAAAGGTGAAAGGGCTGCCCATAAGGGCTGCGCGCCTCCCCCCTCCCCTAGTCCTATTAGGACTAGGAGAGGTGGCCGGCCACCCCTCTCCCTCTTTCCCCCTTGGGAGTCCTATTTGGAATAGGATTGGGGGGGAGTCCTACTCCCGGTAGGAGTAGGACTCCTCCTGCGCCTCCATAGGGCTGGCCGCACCCCTCCCCCTTGGCTCCTTTATATACGGAGGCAGGGGGCACCTCTAGACACACAAGTTGATCATTGAGATCGTTCCTTAGCCGTGTGCGGTGCCCCTTGCCACCATATTCCACCTCGATCATATCGTTGTAGTGCTTAGGCGAAGCCCTGCGTCGGTAGAACATCAAGATCGTCACCACGCCGTCGTGCTGACGGAACTCCTCCCCGAAGCTTTGCTGGATCGGAGCCCGGGGATCATCATCGAGCTGTACGTGTGCTAAGAACTCGGAGGTGCCGGAGTAATGGTGCTTAGATCGGTCGGATCGGGAAGAAGACGCACGACTACTTCCTCTACGTTGTGTCAACGCTTCCGTTGCGATCTACAAGGGTATGTAGATCAGACTCTCCCCCTCGTTGCTATGCATCACCATGATCTTGCGTGCGCGTAGGAAATTTTTTGAAATTACTACGTTCCCCGACAGTGGCATCCGAGCCTAGGTTTTATGGTTTGATGTTATTTTCACGAGTAGAACACAAGTGAGTTGTGGACGATACAAGTCATACTGCCTACCAGCATGTCATACTTTGGCTCGGCGGTATTGTTGGACGAGACGACCCGGACCAACCTTACACGTACGCTTACGCGAGACCGGTTCCCTCGACGTGCTTTGCACATAGATGGCTTGCGGGCGACTATCTCTCCAACTTTAGTTGAACCGAGTGTGGCTACGCCCGGTCCTTGTGAAGGTTAAAACGGAGTCTATTTGACAAACTATCGTTGTGGTTTTGATGCGTAGGTGAGATTGGTTCTTACTTAAGCCCGTAGCAGCCACGTAAAAATTGCAACAACAAAGTAGAGGACGTCTAACTTGTTTTTGCAGGGCATGTTGTGATGTGATATGGTCAAGGCATGATGCTGAATTTTATTGTATGAGATGATCATGTTTTGTAACCGAGTTATCGGCAACTGGCAGGAGCCATATGGTTGTCGCTTTATTTTATGCAATGCAATCGCGATGTAATGCTTTACTTTATTACTAAATGGTAGTGATAGTCGTGGAAGCATAAGATTGGCGAGACGACAACGATGCTACGATGGAGATCAAGGTGTCGCGCCGGTGACGATGGTGATCATGATGGTGCTTCGGAGATGGAGATCACAAGCACAAGATGATGATGGCCATATCATATCACTTAAATTGATTGCATGTGATGTTTATCTTTTTATGCATCTTATCTTGCTTTGATTGATGGTAGCATTATAAGATGATCTATCACTAAATTATTAAGAAGTGTTCTCCCTGAGTATGCACCATTGCCAAAGTTCGTCGTGCCCAGACACCACGTGATGATCGGGTGTGATAAGCTCTACGTCCATCTACAACGGGTGCAAGCCAGTTTTGCACAAGCAGAATACTCAGGTTAAACTTGACGAGCCTAGCATATGCAGATATGGCCTCGGAACACGGAGACCGAAAGGTCGAGCGTGAATCATATAGTAGATATGATCAACATAAACGATGTTCACCATTGAAAACTACTCCATCTCACGTGATGATCGGTTATGGTTTAGTTGATTTGGATCACGTAATCACTTAGAAGATTAGAGGGATGTCTATCTAAGTGGGAGTTCTTAAGTAATATGATTAATTGAACTTAAATTTATCATGAACTTAGTACCTGATAGTATCTTGCTTGTTTATGTTGATTGTAGATAGATGGCTCGTGCTGTTGTTCCGTTGAATTTTAATGCGTTCCTTGAGAAAGCAAAGTTGAAAGATGATGGTAGCAATTACACGGACTGGGTCCGTAACTTGAGGATTATCCTCATTGCTGCACAGAACAATTACGTCCTGGAAGCACCGCTGGGTGCCAGGCCTGCTGCTGGAGCAACACCAGATGTTATGAACGTCTGGCAGAGCAAAGCTGATGACTACTCGATAGTTCAGTGTGCCATGCTTTACGGCTTAGAATCGGGACTTCAACGACGTTTTGAACGTCATGGAGCATATGAGATGTTTCAGGAGTTGAAGTTAATATTTCAAGCAAATGCCCGGATTGAGAGATATGAAGTCTCCAATAAGTTCTATAGCTGCAAGATGGAAGAGAACAGTTCTGTCAGTGAGCATATACTCAAAATGTCTGGGTATAATAATCACTTGATTCAATTGGGAGTTAATCTTCCAGATGATTGCGTCATTGACAGAATTCTCCAATCACTGCCACCAAGCTACAAGAGCTTCGTGATGAACTATAATATGCAAGGGATGAACAAGACTATTCCCGAGCTCTTCGCAATGCTGAAAGCCGCGAAGGTAGAAATCAAGAAGGAGCATCAAGTGTTGATGGTTAACAAGACCACTAGTTTCAAGAAAAAGGGCAAAGGGAAGAAGAAGGGGAACTTCAAGAAGAACGGCAAGCAAGTTGCTGCTCAGGAGAAGAAACCCAAGTCTGGACCTAAGCCTGAAACTGAGTGCTTCTACTGCAAGCAGACTGGTCACTGGAAGCGGAACTGCCCCAAGTATTTGGCGGATAAGAGGGATGGCAAGGTGAACAAAGGTATATGTGATATACATGTTATTGATGTGTACCTTACTAGAGCTCGCAGTAGCACCTGGGTATTTGATACTGGTTCAGTTGCTAATATTTGCAACTCGAAATAGGGACTACGGAATAAGCGGGCACTAGCAAAGGACGAGGTGACGATGCGCGTGGGAAACGGTTCCAAAGTCGATGTGATCGCGGTCGGCACGCTACCTCTACATCTACCTTCGGGATTAATATTAGACCTAAATAATTGTTATTTGGTGCCAGCGTTGAGCATGAACATTATATCTGGATCTTGTTTAATGCGAGACGGTTATTCATTTAAATCAGAGAATAATGGTTGTTCTATTTATATGAGTAATATCTTTTATGGTCATGCACCCTTGAAGAGTGGTCTATTTTTATTGAATCTCGATAGTAGTAATACACATATTCATAATGTTGAAGCCAAAAGATGCAGAGTTGATAATGAAAGTGCAACTTATTTGTGGCACTGTCGTTTAGGTCATATCGGTGTAAAGCGCATGAAAAAACTCCATACTGATGGACTTTTGGAACCACTTGATTATGAATCACTTGGTACTTGCAAACCGTGCCTCATGGGCAAGATGACTAAAACACCGTTCTCCGGTACTATGGAGAGAGCAACAGATTTGTTGGAAATCATACATACCGATGTATGTGGTCCGATGAATATTGAGGCTCGTGGCGGATATCGTTATTTTCTCACCTTCACAGATGATTTAAGCAGATATGGATATATCTACTTAATGAAACATAAGTCTGAAACATTTGAAAAGTTCAAAGAATTTCAGAGTGAAGTTGAAAATCATCGTAACAAGAAAATAAAGTTTCTACGATCTGATCGTGGAGGAGAATATTTGAGTTACGAGTTTGGTGTACATTTGAAAAACTGTGGAATAGTTTCGCAACTCACGCCACCCGGAACACCACAGCGTAATGGTGTGTCCGAACGTCGTAATCGTACTTTACTAGATATGGTGCGATCTATGATGTCTCTTACTGATTTATCGCTATCGTTTTGGGGTTATGCTCTAGAGACGGCTGCATTCACGTTAAATAGGGCACCATCAAAATCCGTTGAGACGACGCCTTATGAACTGTGGTTTGGCAAGAAACCAAAGTTGTCGTTTCTTAAAGTTTGGGGCTGCGATGCTTATGTGAAAAAGCTTCAACCTGATAAGCTCGAACCCAAATCGGAGAAATGTGTCTTCATAGGATACCCAAAGGAAACTGTTAGGTACACCTTCTATCACAGATCCGAAGGCAAGACATTCGTTGCTAAGAACGGATCCTTTCTAGAGAAGGAGTTTCTCTCGAAAGAAGTGAGTGGGAGGAAAGTAGAACTTGACGAGGTAACTGTACCTTCTCCCTTACTGGAAAGTAGTTCATCACAGAAAACTGTTTCAGTGACACCTACACCAGTTAGTGAGGAAGCCAATGATAATGATCATGAAACTTCAGATCAAGATACTACTGAACCTCATAGATCAACCAGAGTAAGATCCGCACCAGAGTGGTACGGTAATCCTGTTCTGGAAGTCATGCTACTAGATCATGATGAACCTACGAACTATGAAGAAGCGATGGTGAGCCCAGATTCCGTAAAGTGGCTTGAAGCCATGAAATCTGAGATGGGATCCATGTATGAGAACAAAGTATGGACTTTGGTTGACTTGCCCGATGATCGGCAAGCAATTGAGAATAAATGGATCTTTAAGAAGAAGACTGACGTTGATGGTAATGTTACTGTCTACAAAGCTCGACTTGTCGCAAAAGGTTTTCGGCAAGTTCAAGGGATTGACTACGATGAGACCTTCTCACCCGTAGCGATGCTTAAGTCCGTCCGAATCATGTTAGCGATTACCGCATTTTATGATTATGAAATTTGGCAGATGGATGTCAAAACTGCATTCCTGAATGGATTTCTGGAAGAAGAGTTGTATATGATGCAACCGGAAGGTTTTGTCGATCCAAAGGGAGCTAACAAAGTGTGCAAGCTCCAGCGATCCATTTATGGACTGGTGCAAGCCTCTCGGAGTTGGAATAAACGTTTTGATAGTGTGATCAAAGCATTTGGTTTTATACAGACTTTCGGAGAAGCCTGTATTTACAAGAAAGTGAGTGGGAGCTCTGTAGCATTTCTGATATTATATGTGGATGACATATTGCTGATTGGAAATGATATAGAATTTCCGGATAGCATAAAGGGATACTTGAATAAAAGTTTTTCAATGAAAGACCTCGGTGAAGCTGCTTACATATTAGGCATTAAGATCTATAGAGATAGATCAAGACGCTTAATTGGACTTTCACAAAGCACATACCTTGACAAAATTTTGAAGAAGTTCAAAATGGATCAAGCAAAGAAAGGGTTCTTGCATGTGTTACAGGGTGTGAAGTTGAGTAAGACTCAATGCCCGACCACTGCAGAAGATAGAGAGAATATGAAAGATGTTCCCTATGCATCAGCCATAGGATCTATCATGTATGCAATGCTGTGTACCAGACCTGATGTGTGCCTTGCTATAAGTTTAGCAGGGAGGTACCAAAGTAATCCAGGAGTGGATCACTGGACAGTGGTCAAGAACATCCTGAAATACCTGAAAAGGACTAAGGATATGTTTCTCGTATATGGAGGTGACAAAGAGCTCACCGTAAAAGGTTACGTTGATGCAAGCTTCGACACTGATCCGGACGATTCTAAATCGCAAACCGGATACGTGTTTACATTAAACGGTGGAGCTGTCAGTTGGTGCAGTTCTAAGCAAAGCGTCGTAGCGGGATCTACATGTGAAGCGGAGTACATAGCTGCTTCGGAAGCAGCGAACGAAGGAGTCTAGATGAAGGAGTTCATATCCGATCTAGGTGTCATACCTAATGCATCGGGTCCAATGAAAATCTTTTGTGACAATACTGGTGCAATTACCTTGGCAAAGGAATCCAGATTTCACAAAAGGACCAAACACATCAAGAGACGCTTCAACTCCATCCGGGATCTAGTCCAGGTGGGAGACATAGAGATTTGCAAGATACATACGGATCTGAATGTTGCAGACCCGTTGACTAAGCCTCTTCCACGAGCAAAACATGATCAGCACCAAGGCTCCATGGGTGTTAGAATCATTACAGTGTAATCTAGATTATTGACTCTAGTGCAAGTGGGAGACTAAAGGAAATATGCCCTAGAGGCAATAATAAAGTTATTATTTATTTCCTTATAATCATGATAAATGGTTATTATTCATGCTAGAATTGTATTAACCGGAAACATAATACATGTGTGAATACATAGACAAACAAAGTGTCACTAGTATGCCTCTACTTGACTAGCTCGTTAATCAAAGATGGTTATGTTTCCTGACCATGAACAATGAGTTGTTATTTGATTGACGAGGTCACATCATTAGTTGAATGATCTGATTGACATGACCCATTCCATTAGCTTAGCACCCGATCGTTTAGTATGTTGCTATTGCTTTCTTCATGACTTATACATGTTCCTATGACTATGAGATTATGCAACTCCCGTTTGCCGGAGGAACACTTTGGGTGCTACCAAACGTCACAACGTAACTGGGTGATTATAAAGGAGCATTACAGGTGTCTCCAAAGGTAGATGTTGGGTTGGCGTATTTCAAGATTAGGATTTGTCACTCCGATTGTCGGAAAGGTATCTCTGGGCCCTCTCGGTAATACACATCACATAAGCCTTGCAAGCATTACAACTAATATGTTAGTTGTGAGATGATGTATTACGGAACGAGTAAAGAGACTTGCCGGTAACGAGATTGAACTAGGTATTGGATACCGACGATCGAATCTCGGGCAAGTAACATACCGATGACAAAGGGAACAACGTACGTTGTTATGCGGTCTGACCGATAATGATCTTCGTAGAATACGTAGGAGCCAATATGGGCATCCAGGTCCCGCTATTGGTTATTGACCGGAGACATGTCTCGGTCATGTCTACATTGTTCTCGAACCGTAGGGTCCGCACGCTTAACGTTACGATGACAGTTATTATGAGTTTATGCATTTTGATGTACCGAAGGTTGTTCGGAGTCCCGGATGTGATCACGGACATGACGAGGAGTCTCGAAATGGTCGAGACATAAAGATTGATATATTGGAAGCCTATGTTTGGACATCGGAAGTGTTCCGGGTGAAATCGGGATTTTACCGGAGTACCGGGAGGTTACCGGAACCCCTCGGGAATCATATGGGCCTTAGTGGGCCTTAGTGGAAAGGTGAAAGGGCTGCCCATAAGGGCTGCGCGCCTCCCCCCTCCCCTAGTCCTATTAGGACTAGGAGAGGTGGCCGGCCACCCCTCTCCCTCTTTCCCCCTTGGGAGTCCTATTTGGAATAGGATTGGGGGGGAGTCCTACTCCCGGTAGGAGTAGGACTCCTCCTGCGCCTCCATAGGGCTGGCCGCACCCCTCCCCCTTGGATCCTTTATATACGGAGGCAGGGGGCACCTCTAGACACACAAGTTGATCATTGAGATCGTTCCTTAGCCGTGTGCGGTGCCCCTTGCCACCATATTCCACCTCGATCATATCGTTGTAGTGCTTAGGCGAAGCCCTGCGTCGGTAGAACATCAAGATCGTCACCACGCCGTCGTGCTGACGGAACTCCTCCCCGAAGCTTTGCTGGATCGGAGCCCGGGGATCGTCATCGAGCTGTACGTGTGCTAAGAACTCGGAGGTGCCGGAGTAATGGTGCTTAGATCGGTCGGATCGGGAAGAAGACGCACGACTACTTCCTCTACGTTGTGTCAACGCTTCCGTTGCGATCTACAAGGGTATGTAGATCAGACTCTCCCCCTCGTTGCTATGCATCACCATGATCTTGCGTGCGCGTAGGAAATTTTTTGAAATTACTACGTTCCCCGACAGTGGAGGGGTATATATAGCCTCCACACAAAATCCAACCGTTACACACAGTTTTCCAATCTCGGTGGGACCGAATCAACAAACTCGGTCGGACCGAAAATGTAAACCTAGTGACCGTTAGAGATTTTCGGTGGGACTGACATGCAACTCGGTAGGACCGATATGGTTAGGGTTTGGGCATAACGTAATCTCGGTGAGACCGATTACACAAACTCGGTGAGACCGAATTTGGTAATTAGCTAACCAGAGAGTTGGTCAGGCAAACTCGGTGGGACCGATTTGCTCTTTCGGTGAGACCGAAAAGTTACACAAAGGAAACACTGAATTTACATTGCAATCTCGGTGGGACCGATCCACTCTTTCGGTGAGACCGAAAAGTTACGAAAGGGAAACAGAGAGTTTGCAATCCCATCTCGGTGAGACCGAGATCCCTATCAGTAGAACCGAATTGCTAGGGTTTGGCAATGGCTTATGACAAGTGAAACTCGGTGGCGCCGGATAGAAAGAATCGGTAGGACCGAGTTTGGCTTAGGGTTTAGGTCATATGTGTATATGGGAAAGTAGTTGAGGGTTTTGGAGCATATCACTAAGCACATGAAGCAAGAGGCTCATTAAGCAACACCTCATCCCTCCTTGATAGTATTGGCTTTTCCTAAAGACTCAATGTGATCTTGGATCACTAAAATATAAAATGAAGAGTCTTGAGCTTTTGAGCTTGAGCCAATCCTTTGTCCTTAGCATTTTGAGGGTTCCACTTTCACATCCAAGCCATGCCAATCATTGAGCTTTCTTGAAATAATCATCTTGGAATAGCATTAGCTCAATGAGCTATATGTTGTTATGAATTACCAAAACCACCTAGGGATAGTTGCACTTTCATCAACATAGTGATGTTCACCAATGAAAGTACTCCATCTCACATGATGATCGGACATGGTTTAGTTGATTTGGATCACGTGATCACTTAGAAGATTAGAGGGATGTCTATCTAAGTGGGAGTTCTTTAAGTAATATGATTAATTGAACCTAAATTTATCATGAACTTAGTACCTGATAATATCTTGCTTATGTATGTTTGATTGTAGATAGATGGCCCGTGCTGTTGTTCCGTTGAATTTTAATGCGTTCCTTGAGAAAGCAAAGTTGAAAGATGATGGTAGCAATTACACGGACTGGGTCCGTAACTTGAGGATTATCCTCATTGCTGCACAGAAGAATTACGTCCTGGAAGCACCGCTGGGTGCCAGGCCTGCTGCTGGAGCAACACCAGATGTTATGAACGTTTGGCAGAGCAAAGCTGATGACTACTCAATAGTTCAATGTGCCATGCTTTACGGCTTAGAACCGGGACTTCAACGACGCTTTGAACGTCATGGGGCATATGAGATGTTCCAGGAGTTGAAGTTAATATTTCAAGCAAATGCCCGGATTGAGAGATATGAAGTCTCCAATAAGTTCTATAGCTGCAAGATGGAGGAGAACAGTTCTGTCAGTGAGCATATACTCAAGATGTCTGGGTATTGTAATCACTTGATTCAACTCGGAGTTAATCTTTCGGATGATAGCATCATTGACAGAATTCTCCAATCACTTCCACCAAGCTACAAGAGCTTCGTGATGAACTATAATATGCAAGGGATGGATAAGACAATTCCCGAGCTCTTCGCAATGCTGAAGGCTGCAAAGGTAGAAATCAAGAAGGAGCATCAAGTGTTGATGGTCAACAAGACCACTAGTTTCAAGAAAAAGGGCAAAGGGAAGAAGAAGGGGAACTTCAAAAAGAACAGCAAGCAAGTTGCTGCTCGAGAGAAGAAACCCAAGTCTGGACCTAAGCCTAAAACTGAGTGCTTCTACTGCAAGCAGACTGGTCACTGGAAGCGGAACTGCCCCAAGTATTTGGCGGATAAGAAGGATGGCAAGGTGAACAAAGGTATATGTGATATACATGTTATTGATGTGTACCTTACTAATGCTCGCAGTAGCACCTGGGTATTTGATACTGGTTTTGTTGCTAATATTTGCAACTCGAAACAGGGACTACGGATTAAGTGAATATTGGCTAAGGACGAGGTGACGATGCGCGTGGGAAATGGTTCCAAAGTTGCTGTGATTGCGGTCGGCACGCTATCTCTACATATACCTTCGGGATTAATATTAGACCTAAATAATTGTTATTTGGTGCCAGCGTTAAGCATGAACATTATATCTGGATCTTGTTTGATGCGAGACAGTTATTCATTTAAATCAGAGAATAATGGTTGTTCTATTTACATGAATAATATCTTTTATGGTCATGCACCCTTAAGGAGTGGTCTATTCTTATTGAATCTCGATAGTAGTAACACACATATTCATAATGTTGAAGCCAAAAGATGCAGAGATGATAATGATAGTGCAACTTATTTGTGGCACTGCCGTTTAGGTCATATCGGTGTAAAGCGCATGAAGAAACTCCATACTGATGGACTTTTGGAACCACTTGATTATGAATCACTTGGTACTTGCGAACCGTGCCTCATGGGCAAGATGACAAAAACGCCGTTCTCCGGTACTATGGAGAGAGCAACAGATTTGTTGGAAATAATACATACAAATGTATGTGGTCTAATGAATATTGAGACTCGTGGTGGATATCGTTATTTTCTCACCTTCACAGATGACTTAAGCAAATATGGGTATATCTACTTAATGAAACACAAATCTGAAACGTTTGAAAAGTTTAAAGAATTTCAGAGTGAAGTTGAAAATCATCGTAACAAGAAAATAAAATTCCTACGATCTGATCGTGGAGGAGAATATTTGAGTTACGAGTTTGGTGTACATTTGAAACAATGTGGAATAGTTTCGCAACTCACGCCACCCGGAACACCACAGCGTAATGGTGTGTCCGAACGTCGTAATCGTACTTTACTAGATATGGTGCAATCTATGATGTCTCTTACTGATTTACCGCTATCATTTTGGGGATATGCTCTAGAGACGGCCGCATTCACGTTAAATAGGGCACCATCAAAATCCGTTGAGACGACGCCTTATGAACTATGGTTTGGCAAGAAACCAAAGTTGTTGTTTCTGAAAGTTTGGGGCTGCGATGCTTATGTGAAAAAGCTTCAACCTGATAAGCTCGAACCCAAATCGGAGAAATGTGTCTTCATAGGATATCCAAAGGAAACTATTGGATACACCTTCTATCATAGATCCGAAGGCAAGACTTTTGTTGCTAAGTTCGGAAACTTTCTGGAGAAGGAGTTTCTCTCGAAAGAAGTGAGTGGGAGGAAAGTAGAACTTGATGAGGTAACTGTACCTACTCCCTTATTGGAAAGTAGTACATCACAGAAACCTGTTTCTATGACACCTACACCAATTAGTGAGGAAGCTAATGATAATGATCATGAAACTTCAGAACAAGATACTACTGAACCTCGTAGATCAACCAGAATACGATCCGCGCCAGAGTGGTACGGTAATCCTGTTCTGGAAGTCATGCTATTAGATCATGATGAACCTACGAACTATGAGGAAGCGATGGTGAGCCCAGATTCCGCAAAATGGCTTGAAGCCATGAAATCTGAGATGGGATCCATGTATGAGAACAAAGTGTGGACTTTGGTTGACTTGCCCAATGATCGACAAGCAATTGAGAATAAATGGATCTTCAAGAAGAAGACTGACGCTGACGGTAATATTACTGTCTACAAAGCTCGACTTGTCGCAAAGGGTTTTCGGCAAGTTCAAGGGATTGACTATGATGAGACCTTCTCACCTGTAGCGATGCTTAAGTCTGTCCGTATCATGTTAGCAATTGCCGCATTTTATGATTATGAAATTTGGCAGATGGATGTCAAAACTGCATTCCTGAATGGATTTCTGGAAGAAGAGTTGTATATGATGCAACCGGAAGGTTTTGTCGATCCAAAGGGAGCTAACAAAGTGTGCAAGCTCCAGCGATCCATTTATGGACTGGTGCAAGCCTCTCGGAGTTGGAATGAACGCTTTGATAGTGTGATCAAAACATTTGGTTTTATACAGACTTTTGGAGAAGCCTGTATTTACAAGAAAGTGAGTGGGAGCTCTGTAGCATTTCTGATATTATATGTGGATGACATATTACTGATTGGAAATGATATAGAATTTCTGGATAGCATAAAGGGATACTTGAATAAGAGTTTTTCAATGAAAGACCTCGGTGAAGCTGCTTACATATTAGGCATTAAGATCTATAGAGATAGATCAAGACGCTTAATTGGACTTTCACAAAGCACATACCTTCACAAAATTTTGAAGAAGTTCAAAATAGATCAAGCAAAGAAAGGGTTCTTGCCTATGTTACAAGGTGTGAAGTTGAGTCAGACTCAATGCCCGACCACTGCAGAAGATAGAGAGAAAATGAAAGATGCTCCCTATGCTTCAGCCATAGGCTCTATCATGTATGCAATGTTGTGTACCAGACCTGATGTGTGCCTTGCTATAAGTCTAGCAGGGAGGTACCAAAGTAATCCACGAGTGGATCACTGGACAGCGGTCAAGAACATCCTGAAGTACCTAAAAAGGACTAAGGATATGTTTCTCGTATATGGAGGTGACAAAGAGCTCATCGTAAACGGTTACGTTGATGCAAGCTTTGACACTGATCCGGATGATTCTAAATCGCACACCAGATACGTGTTTACATTAAACGGTGGAGCTGTCAGTTGGTGCAGTTCTAAACAAAGCGTCGTGGCGGGATCTACATGTGAAGCGGAGTACATAGCTGCTTCGGAAGCAGCAAACGAAGGAGTCTGGATGAAGGAGTTCATATCCGATCTAGGTGTCATACCTAGTGCATCGGGTCCAATGAAAATCTTTTGTGACAATACTGGTGCAATTGCCTTGGCAAAGGAATCCAGATTTCACAAGAGAACTAAGCACATCAAGAGACGCTTCAATTCCATCCGGGATCTAGTCTAGGTGGGAGACATAGAGATTTGCAAGATACATACGGATCTGAATGTAGCAGACCCGTTGACTAAGCCTCTTCCACGAGCAAAACATGATCGGCACCAAGGCTCCATGGGTGTTAGAATCATTACAGTTTAATCTAGATTATTGACTCTAGTGCAAGTGGGAGACTGAAGGAAATATGCCCTAGAGGCAATAATAAAGTTATTATTTATTTCCTTATATCATGATAAATGTTTATTATTCATGCTAGAATTGTATTAACCGGAAACATAATACATGTGTGAATACATAGACAAACAGAGTGTCACTAGTATGCCTCTACTTGACTAGCTCGTTAATCAAATATGGTTATGTTTCCTAACCATGGACAAAGAGTTGTCATTTGATTAACGGGATCACATCATTAGTTGAATGATCTGATTGACATGACCCATTCCATTAGCTTAGCACCCGATCATTTAGTATGTTGCTATTGCTTTCTTCATGACTTATACATGTTCCTATGACTATGAGATTATGCAACTCCCATTTGCCGGAGGAACACTTTGTGTGCTACCAAACGTCACAACGTAACTGGGTGATTATAAAGGTGCTCTACAGGTGTCTCCAAAGGTACATGTTGCGTTGGCGTATTTCGAGATTAGGATTTGTCACTCCGATTGTCGGAGAGGTATCTCTGGGCCCTCTCAGTAATGCACATCACTGAAGCCTTGCAAGCATTGCAACTAATGAGTTAGTTGCGGGATGATGTATTACAGAACGAGTAAAGAGACTTGCCGGTAACGAGATTGAACTAGGTATAGGATACCGACGATCGAATCTCAGGCAAGTAACATACCGATGACAAAGGGAACAACGTATGTTGTTATGCGGTCTGACCGATAAAAGATCTTCATAGAATATGTAGGAGCCAATATGAGCATCCAGGTTCCGCTATTGGTTATTGACCGGAGACGTGTCTCGGTCATGTCTACATTGTTCTCGAACCCGTAGGGTCCGCACGCTTAAGGTTTCGATGACAGTTATATTATGAGTTTATGTGTTTTGATGTACCGAAGTTTGTTCGGAGTCTCGGATGTGATCACGGACATGACGAGGAGTCTCGAAATGGTCGAGACATAAAGATTGATATATTGGAAGCCTGTATTTGGATATCGGAAGTGTTCCGGGTGAAATCGGGATTTTACCGGAGTACCGGGAGGTTACCGGAACCCCCCGGGAGGTGTATGGGCCTTAGTGGGCCTTAGTGGAAGATAGGAGAGGTGGCCAGGGATGGGCCGCGCGTCCCTCCCCCCTAGTTCAAATAGGACAAGGAGAGAGGGGGCCGGCGCCCCCCTTCCTTCTCTCTCTCCCCCCCCCCACGAATCCTATTCCAACTAGGAAAGGGAGGGAGTCCTACTCCCGGAGGGAGTAGGACTCCTCCTGGCGCGCCTATCCTGGCCGGCCGCCCCCCCCCCCTTGAGCCTTTATATACGGAGGCAAGAGGCACCCCTAGACACACAAGTTGATCCACGTGATCATATTCTTAGCCGTGTGCGGTGCCCCCTTCCACCATAGTCCTCGATAATATTGTAGCGGTGCTTAGGCGAAGCCCTGCGACGGTAGTACATCAAGATCGTCACCACGCCGTTGTGCTGACGGAACTCTTCCCCGACACTTTGCTGGATCGGAGTCCGGGGATCATCATCGAACTGAACGTGTGGTAGAACTCGGAGGTGCCGTAGTTTCGGTGCTTGATCGGTCGGGCCGTGAAGACGTACGACTACATCAACCAAGTTAACGCTTCCGTTGTCGATCTACAAGGGTACGTAGATCACACTCTCCCCTCTCGTTGCTATGCATCACCATGATCTTGCGTGTGCGTAGGAAATTTTTTGAAATTACTATGAAACCCAATAGAAAACCCCCACTCGCTTCGCTTCTCCCTCATCTCATTCCTCCTTTCACTCTTCTCGCTCAGCTTCCTCTCTTGGATGGACGCCGGAGCACCGGCCGATGTGATGTCTATGGCTCTAGCCAAAACCGTCGAGGCTCATGGTACGAAGAAGCGCAAGCACCCCGCCGAGACTACTGCAGACAAGCTCAAAGCCATCGCCCTGTCCAAGCCCCCCTCTCCGGGATCCCTCATTAAGCAAGTCCAGGTAATGTCTCTTGTTGGCGATCTTTTTGTCGATCTTGATCGTGTTTTTTCATCTAACACGCAGTACTAGTACTGGTAGTACAACTTTCTGGGTGATCTTGCATGTGATTTTAGTGTGCCAAATGATGGTTCTAACTTCCTCTTTTGACCAATTCATGCGAGAGGTTGACACTAATTTCTTATAGATTACTTTCAACTACTCCCTCTGTCCCAAATTTCTTGTCTTAGATTTGTCTAGATACGGATGTATCTAATACTAAAATGTGACTTGATACATCTGTATCTAGACAAATCTAAGACAAGAATTTTGGGACGGAGGGAGTACTTTATGAACATCAATGCTACCTTTTAAGAGGGTATATTTACCTCAGTAACTTGTGTTATGGATATTGCATGTAATCCCTCTGCTCTCATGCCTTTGAAGACATGTTCTAGTGTCTTTGTTCACTCATTTCTGTGCGTATATGTAGTCATATATGGAGTATAATATCGAAAATCATCTTATATTTCTGAACGGAGGTAGTACTAAAATATGGTTTCTGTTTGAATTAGAACTAGGTCCGCGGTGGAGATGAAGTTCTCAAAGTCATGCGGTGTGAACTGGAAGACCTGATGATGAGTTCTACTGCTGAACTATCCATCTGGTGTGTCCTTGTCGCCACGTGTCCTGAACTAGTTTTTTCCTGTAGCATTGTTGTCAGGCGTGTTCTCGAGGCTGTACTTGACCACAACAATTTCCTGGTTGTGCCTTCGATTATGAAGGGTGTGGTTCTTGTAAAGCTTCCCAACAAATCGGATGCGGCCTGTCTTCATCATCATGTTTATGAGTGGAAAGACCACTCTGTTAGGTTCTCCAAGGTTGACAAGATGGTGATGGTGCATGTAGACATCTCACATGAAGTCCATGGCCTAGTCAATTATGCGGGGTTCATCCCGTAGGTCGGTGGCAAGAAATAGTCTGCAGAGTTTAGTTAGTGCAACTTTGCTTGTCTGTAGTAAGTACTATTGTTCAGTACTTGATTTGTGTTTGTGAACCCTGTATTGTTTATTAGTACTGCCGCTTTTGGTGTGTGGTCAGTCCTAAGAACGGTCTATGTTAATGTCTGTCCACTCAATTCAGTCTGTATATTTTGAAGTATCAATATCATATTTTTTGTGAGGATGGTTTATCAATTATGGTTACACTCCAATATCTGTATGCATTGCAGGGTTTATCGCACCCACCAGGATTTCCAGTCCCATGGATGTTCGGTCCATACGATTTGTCACGACCTTTGGACTGTTCTGCTTGTGGGAGTAGGTGGGGCCCCTACATGCCACGCGTAGTTGGATGATCAATCTTCTATTTAGTACTTCAACATAGTGATTTCCTGGTAAGGATTCACTCGTGTCACATCAAGTAAATCTTATTGATTTACTGTCTAAATCTTACTGATTTAATGTCATGTTTTCTTTCTTTTCCTGCAATTTTACGATGCAGGTTTTGCCATGTGACATTCATCACAGAATAAACCGTTTGGTTTTCTCTACGATGGCTATTTTTGCAGGTTTCACTTCTTATGTCGTGTCAGTAACGAAGGCACTGTCCATCACTTATATTACTGGAAAAAATTGGATCAGTCTGTTGTCTGAGTACAAGCTAAATCCCTATGATGAACTACAGTTTGGTTTAACAAAAACACCACAATTAGTCCTTCTCGCATTTAAAAGAAATGAAGAAAAAACTGGATCACGGTCACGGATCCTAGTCAAGTTAGAAAGCTGATCATAGCAGACCAGACACGATCGCCGTTGTCTCACACAGATCGAGCAACGGCAGTTGCTCTAGCATTGACAGCGGCAGCAGCTCAGTCTGATCCAGCTGAGGATTGGGCACCGACCGCGTCAGCGGATCAGTCTGATCTACCGGAGGATCGGGCATCGACACCGGCACCTGCTCCAACACCGGCACCAGCTCTACAAGGAGCACCATCTCCGGGAGCAGCAGCGGCTTCGGCACCTGCACCAACACTTGCACTTGCATCTGCTCCGGCCCGTGCAGTTGCACCGGCAACAGACTGGGCTACAGTTTGCACTTCATATACCAAAGTCCTTACAAAAACCGACATGTCCACCTTCTTGGTAAGCATTGGCCGCCCAAGTGCTTCGTTCTTTTTTCTTTCCATGTTGTTTCACATGATTCACTGTGTTGATCTAACTGTTTGGGTATGTCTTCTTGTTTGCAAACAGAGAATTCCTAGAGCAACGAGGGAGTCATTCAACAATCCGGGCGACCGCGGCCAAGTTTCTCTTACCATGCGCAGCCTTGGTGTGAATGAACCTGCTCAATATACCGTAAGTACAAAGGATGGTCGCATGATGATTGATGCTAAAGGATGGTCAAAGTTCAAATCTAAATCATATCTTGCGGTAGGGGATGATGTCAAAATCGAACTTTCTCGGCAAGGAGAGCTGGTCCAAATCAACTTTGAAATTCTTCAGTAGCAGCATGCAACTGTCGAACTGATCTCATCAAAGAGATTTTGATGTAATAATCTGGCATGGTGAAACAAGTGTCATGTGTGTATAAGTAGTACGGCAGTATTATTTATCACATGGTATATCGTTGATAGAATTGCAACTCTGATTGCTGGTTAGGAACTGTCGTTCGATTTCATTCCAACAGCTGTCGTGCTTTATTCAATTTTGTGTATTCGCCTTGCGATAGCATCTAAAACCAGCGCCGTACTGATCGCTTGCAATATGAAAAGCGATGAGGTAGAACACATGGGCCCCCAAACATGTAGGGTCGGCCTGCGGCCCAAAGTCCAGAACTGTGAGCCTGTCTGAGTATTATATTCTCAGTTGAACCCCCATAATGCCCGTGCATTGCAGAGGGAGTATATTTCTCGGCAAGGTGAGCCTGTGATATAAAGGATCTGTATATTTCTTTACAGAGGGAATATCTCTCTGTCAAAAAATATATTTATGTGTAACTAGTTACTCTTGTCTTTCTACTTCCTTCCGCTGATATGTGGGGCAAACGGCAACGGGGTCCACATGCCATATGCACAAATTAGAGTGCACAACTTCACGGTAGACACACCCCGGTCGTAGCGCCGCAGTAATGCCCAATGAGCCGTCAAATCACAACACCCCCCCTTTCCAGCTTTAGCAGTAAGCTAGACGGACGAAGCGGCAATATTTCACTAGGCCTGAATCCCCTTCTCCCTCGTCTGCTTGTTCAGAGAAAACCCCCTCTCGGCGATTGCATAGGGTTTTCTCATGGAGAACAAGGTACGAATTCTTCATCCATCCCCGATAAATCCAAGTCCCTTGGTCACAGGTAATGCTAGGATGGCAGCCGCTGCCGTTGATGCATTTTCTTCCTATTGAATCTAGTGTGTTTCATTTGTAGTGCCCAAAGTGCAAGTACCCTACAGGTTTCTGTGCCCTCGGCGAGACGCCACACTTGTTCCTTCTCATCCTAACACATCATTTTGAGACGCGCACAGTATGTTCCTAGAATCCTCTTTTCTATCCGGGAGGGTGGGGGGTTTTTTGAACATGCTGTGTTCTCATATTATTTTTCCTGCAGCGTACTATTTGCTCTGCCAGAACACATGTACTCAAGATGCTCAGCCTTGCCATAACTGAATACACTAGTTTAATGGTCACAGTGAAGACAGGCCATGGATATAAGTTTCGAGTTGGGTTCATGAACCAAGAAGATCGCTGCTTTTTTATGGCTGAACTTGGATAAACTTTCTCAAGTGTTACGGACTGAAAGTTGGCGCACGAATGTTGATGGAAATAGCAGAACCTGATCTCATCTTCACTGCGATCTTCCACCCCGGCGTCGTTCCAATTGTTCATCCATGTTAGTTTTGTATCTGGTTCTTGCTTGTTGCCTCGATTACTTCTTAATCCACCTATTTTGTCTAACTAATCACAATTTAACTTTAGAAGTAGCAACAAATCTCTCACGAAGATGCTACTTCTAACTAATATTTTCTTATAATTGGTGGCACGTGTAGGTTTTTTTAGAGTTAAGCAGTCTGCTCGTTTGTTACTCTATAATAACTCGGCTGTTACTAATGGCACTGAAGTTGACTGGATCGACATCCACAAGTTCCTACACTTTATTGATCGTCTTGAGGTCCTTGTGGGGCGTTTCAATGGTGGAAGGCCACGTGGGATATGTGTGCCACTGCTGCACTCGTTGAACAGGTCCAACTGTGTCGAGAAACTTATGGTATGAGCTGTTTTCTGTTATATATGTTGTTCATAAACTATTGCTTATACATAGTTTTACAGTTGTGATCTTCTTGAAACAGGAACTGCCGAGTTCTATTGTTCCTATACAGATGCTTGACCATGGTCGGGTCAGACTTGCGCTTGGTCACAACATGATGTTTATGTCGACCTAATCAATTCCCCTTGGAGGTGAAAAGATACTTATTCATGGGTGGTCTCAAATAATGAAGGCCCGTCCATCTTGGAGAATAGGACATAAGATTATGTTCATGCTTTTCCATGGCTCTAAAGAGAATATCCTATTTATTGACCATGTTGCGAGATGAAGCCGCTTTCAGAAGGTTGTGGATGCGCGGGGTGGCGCCTGGGCCTTGTCCTGGGGCTTGGCGGCCTCACCCTTGGTTAACTGTAGGCAAAGTAGCACTGTTCGAGGCATGCTTTGTATGGTTGAACCTGTATAAGTACTCATACTGCTTTCAGCTTTGGTTGTTAAGTGGCCCTGCTAGTTTCAGTTAAGGTTGTTAAGTACTCCTGCTGCTTTTACTGTCTGTCGTGTTTCTTCAGTCCTGTCTTCCTCCAGCCGCCAAAACCAAACCAGCACAGGCGGGGCCGCCTCCTTCCACCTCCCATGGCTGGTTGCACCTCAGTGCACGCATTGCCGCCCCACCGTCTCCTAAATCGTTAACGCCGACGTCCTCCGCGCGCTTTGGTGCGCTCACCGCGGCGCCGCCCTCTCGTGTTGTCAACATGGTCAACAAACAACAGGAATCGGCTGAAGTACGTGGAGAGGATGACAGTAGGGGCCCACCACGTCAGCGTATGGAAAAATAAAATGCTTCCTCCTAGTGTTTTCCTGACATCTGGGACCCACGACATTGTGAGCGTATATAGTCAATAGACAAGAGAACAGCACAAGATGGCCTGACACCTGGGACGTAGCTACTCGAGCAGTATTTTTTTGTTTGGTATTGTTGAGACGGAGCAAGGTTTGAACTGGGCTGTGGCCCTTCTAGCCCAGGCTTATATTTTATGTTCACCATGTGACCAGCCCAGCTATTTTTTCTTTGTGAAAATGAGCCCAGTTTATTTTTTCTGAAGAATACGCAATCCAGGCCTACTTATTTTTCTACGCCCTCATGGGCTGCAACTCTTTCAAGACGCCTGCAAATATTGAACGTAATATCAAATGGGTTGTAAATATAAAAACAGATGACAAATTGGCAATTACTTTATAATTTCTGAAAAAATCACATTTTCAGATTCCTATTTCATTGGGCATTAACCTAATTTAAATATATCCTCAAAGTACTTTAAATCTGGCTCGACATTTCAGTATTAAAAATAGTTTGGAACCCACAGAAATATGCGAAATTGGCCCTGGCCAACCAAAAAAACGACTACAATAAATTGCATAAGAAGTTGCCATGAGCTATATATAAATTATTAAAAAAAGAGGGAGTGGTCTGACTTGTGGGCCCGTTTAGTTGACGCGTATGCAAGATTTTTTTAGTTATTATATACGTCAACAAACGATTCTAGCAGACGTAACCGTTGGATGTCAATCCAACGGCCGTCGTGTTTCTTCAATCTCTGATCTTCTTGCTCCAGCCGCCAAAGCAGCGCCGGCGGGACCGCCTACTCCCGCCTCCCGTGGTCGGATGTGCTGCCGCGCAGGCCTCGGCGCCCCCTACTACTCCCACCGCTGGCCAGGGAATCCCTCTACTCACCCACACCCCCTGTTATTCTACGACGACAGCAGCCTCACACCGCAGCCGAACCGGTGAACCCTCGTACTCCTCTCCGCGCGGGCTTCCACTGCCGCGTCTTCCCCGGCTTCGTGTCGTCCCCTTCCTAGGCCTCGCCGTCATCCACCGTCGTGGTGCTCTCGGCGCGGCGTGGTCAATGTGGTCAACGACCGACTTCCATCGGAAGAGTACTGTACGTGGAGAGGCTAACAGCTGGGTCCACGGCAGCCGCAAGGAAGTGCCTCCTTATTACGCGAAAAATAATTATTCCTCCACCTGACAGTAGGGACCCACCGGACGGGCCACCAGTATTTCACAAAAAAAACGTTTCCCCCTGACTGCTGGGACCCACAGGACGGGCCACCGTATTTCGCAAAAAAAAACGTTCCCCCCGCTGTCAGCTCGGACCCACCGGAAGTGCCTCCTTATGACGGACAAGAAAATGAATACCCCCTGCTAGCTGGGACCCACCTGGGTGGGAGGCTGACTTGTGGGCCTACTAAGTTGACTGGGACGGAGGCCTTTGTCAACTTTAGTAAATATATGAACGATTCTAGCTCAAGTAACTGTACGATGTCCATCCAACGGCCGTAGTGCTTCTTCAACCTCTGGTCTTCTTGCTCCAGCCGCCCAAAGCAGCGCCGGTCGTGCCGCCTGCTCCTTCCGCCCGTGGCCGGCTGTGATGCTGCGGAGGCCTCACCGCCCCCTACTACTCCCATCGCTGGCCAGGCCATCCCTCTACGCACCCACACCCCCTGTTATTGTGAAGCGACGGCAGCCTCACACGCAGCCGAACGAGTGAACCCTCATACTCCTCTACGCATGGGCATCCACTGCCGCGTCTTCCCCGGCTCCGTGTCGTCCCCTTCCTAGGCCTCCCCGTCGTCCACCGCCCTGGTGCTCTCGGCGCGGCATGGTCAACATGGTCAAGGAATGGCTTCCATCGGACGTGGACTATACATTGAGATGCTGACAGCTGGGTCCACGGCCACAGCAAGGAAGTGCCTCCTTATTACGCGCAAAATAATTATTCCTCCACCTGACAGCAGGGACCCACCAGACGGGCCACCGTATTTCGCGGAAAAAACGTTTCCCCTGACTGCTGGGACCCACCAGCTACATCTTCGCATGCAAGGAAGTGCGTCCGAAAAAAACGATTCACCCCCCTGACTGCTGGGACCCACCAGCTACATCTTCGCACGCAAGGAAGTGCGTCCGAAAAAAACGATTCGCCCCCTGACTGCTGGGACCCACCAGCTACATCTTCGCATGCAATGAAGTGCGTCCGGGCAAAAAAACGATTCCCCCTGACTGCTGGGACCCAGCAGCTACACCTTCGCACGCAAGGAAGTGCGTCCGGGCAAAAAAAACAAAAACAAAACGATTCTCCCCCCTGACTGCTGGGACCCACCAGCTACATCTTCGCAGGCAAGGAAGTGCCTGACAGTCGGGACCCACCTGGTCGAAGCGTACATAGCGTTGTCATTCTGGTCGAGAACATGTACGTACATATATACTGGTCGATGTAGAGGCGCGCACGTGTCGTTGTAGAGGCACGTACGTGTCGTAGTAGAGGCGCGCACGTAGCATGTACACGTACGTACAGCGGCCAGGGTGCAAGAAATAAAATACGGCCATGTACGTACATATGGGCAGGGTCTCGAACGCCTACTCGCGCATACGTACGGCCAGGGCTCGTGTACATGGCTGGGTCAGAACGGAGAAACAGGGTCGTCATCGTCGTCTTCATGGGGAGGCAACGGAATGCGTCGTGTTCATGGGGAGGCAACGGAATGTGTCGTGTTCATGGGGAGGCAACGGAATGCGTCATGTTCATTGGGAGGCAACGAAACGCGTGGGAGCCAACCGGCTGGGTCGGAACGGAATGCGTGGTCGTGTTCATCGGGAGGGCTTGGACGGAACAGGCGATGGAAACGAGGCCTGGCGTACCGCAAAACGGAGGAAATGGCCTTGTGTTCGACCGGCCACGTTTGAAACGGGATCCTGCTCATCGGGAGGGGTCTGGCGTACCGCAAAACGGAGGAAACAGACCTCCTACGGTCGAAACAGGGGTCCTGTTGATCGGGAGGGGTGTGGCGTACCGCAAAACGGAGGAAACAGACTTGTGTTGGAGCGCTACGGTCGAAACGAGGGTCCTGTTGATCGGGAGGGGTGTGGCATACCGCAAAACGGGACTCCACGGGATATTATTCATCTCCACCGTTGACCTCCTCCAGCCTCCACGGGCTACCGTCGACCTCCTCCAGCCTCCACGGGCTCCTGTTCATCCAGCCTCCACCGCACGCTACTCCACCGGCTACTGTTCAACCACCCCTCCACGGGCACCTCTCCACTATCTACTATTCATCCAGCCCTCCACACCACGGGGTCCTGTTCAACCACCCCTCCACGGGCACCCCTCCACCGTCTACTATTCATCCAGCCCTCTACACCACGGGGTCCTGTTCATCCAGAGGCAACGCCACCGCTCACTGTTCATCCAACCCCCCCTCCCCCGCAACGCTCACTGTTCATCCAATCGATCGGCTTAAGTTAGCAGCAGTAGCGAAGGAATCGCTCGATCGGGTTCAGTTAACAGCCATCAATCGATCACTCGGGTTCAGTAATGCGTAGCCTGCAGTGCAATCACTCGGGTTCAGTTAGAGCCCAACGCCTCGCTCAGGTTCAGTTAGAGCCAATGCCTCGCACACACGCGCGTACGTGTACGAGAGAAACGCGCATCGCTCGGCCCCCGACCTCCCACTGTAACTGGGAACTCCCCGAAATTTTCCTCCCCCTCGCTTCTACCATGGTTTTTCCCGTCATGGATGGCCCAAAGAATGTCATGCAGCTGCGTCTCCGGCCCGCCCAGGACGAAAAGCCCATTTTCTGTCATGATTTTTTGTCATAGAAGTAGGAGCCCACCACATCTATGATGATACTGTGTTTTGTCACAATTATCGTCATAGAAGTGTCATATGTATGATAGAATTTTTTTTCGTTCGGCCCAAAATGTCACAGATGTGTCTTTTTTTTGTAGTGCACCCTTCCACTGTTGCTAGCCTCTCTAGTACCACGCAGCTTTCGCCGGTACCATAAACCCACCATACACCTTCCTCAAAACAGCTACCATACCTACCTATTATGGCATTTCCATAGCCATTCCGAGATATATTGCCATGCAACTTTCCACCGTTTCATTTATTATGACACGCTCCATCATTGTCATATTGCCTTGCATGATCATGTAGTTGACATCGTATTTGTGGCAAAGCCACCATTCATAATTTTTCATACAAGTCACTCTTGATTCATTGCACATCCCGCTACACCGCCGGAGGCATTCATATAGAGTCATATTTTGTTCTAAGTATCGAGTTGTAATCCATGAGGTGTAAATAAATAGAAGTGTGATGATTATCATTATTAGAGCATTGTCCCGTGTGAGGAAAAAAAGAGGCCAAAGAAGCCACACAAAAAAGAGAGAAGGGACAATGCTACTATCCTTTTTCCACACTTGTGCCTCAAAGTAGCACCATGATCTTCATGATAGAGAGTCTCTTATTTGTCACTTTCATATACTAGTGGGAATTTTCGTTATAGAACTTGGCTTGTATATTCCAATGATGGGCTTCCTCAAAATGCCCTAGGTCTTCGTGAGCAAGCTAGTTGGATGCACACCACTTAGTTTCTTTTGTTGAGATTTCATACATTTATAGCTCTAATCACTACAAAAAAAGGCACATCCGTGACATTTTGGGCCGAACGAAAAAAAAAATTGTCATACATACGACACTTCTATGACGATAATTGTGACAAAACCCAGTATCATCATAGATGTGGTGGGCTCCTACTTCTATGACAAAAAATCATGACAGAAAATGGGCTTTTCATCCTGGGCGGGCCGGAGACGCAGCTGCATGACATTATTTGGGTCGTCCATGACGGAAAAAACCGTGGTAGAAGCGAGGGGGAGGAAGTTCCCGGTTACGGTGGGAGGTCGGGGGCCGAGCGATGCGCATTTCTCTCGTACACGTACGCGTGTGTGTGCGAGGCGTTGGCTCTAACTGAACCCGAGCGATTGCACTGCAGGCTACGCGTTACTGAACCTGAGCGATCGATCGATGGCTGTTAACTGAACCCGATCGAGCGATTCCTTCGCTACTGCTGCTAACTAAAGCCGATCGATGCTGCCTCTGGATGAACAGTGAGCGTTGCGGGGGGTTTGGATGAATAGTTCCCGATGGGGGTGGATGAACAGGACCCCGTGGTGTTGCCTCTAGATGAACAGGACCCCGATTGATCGAGCCGGTTGGGGCTGGATGAACAGGACCCCGTGGAGGGCTGGATGAACAGGACCCCGTGGAGGGCTGGATGAACAGGACCACCCCGTGGAGGGCAGGATTAATAGTAGACGGTGGAGGGCAGGAAGAACAGTAGCCCGTGGAGGGGTGGTTGAACAGGAGCCCATGGAGAGGGCTGGTTGAACAGTAGCATGTGGAGTAGCGCGCGGTGGAGGCTGGATGAACAGAAGCCCGTGGATGAACAGTCGCAGGTGGAGGCTGGAGGAGGTCGACGGTGGATGAACAGTAGCTCGTGGAGGCTGGAGGGGGTCGACGATGGAGATGAACAGTATCCCGTGGAGTCCCGTTTTCCGGTACGCCACACCCCTCCCGATGAACAGGACCCCCGTTTCGACCTTAGCGCTCCAACAAAAGTCCGTTTCATCTGTTTTGCGGTACGCCACACCCCTCCCTAAGGATGGCAATTTTATCCATGGACATGGATACCCATGGATATCCAACCCGAATGGATAGGGTTTGGATATGCTTTTGCGCCCATGGGCAGCGCCCAAACCCGACCCAGTTACTCGTGGATAGGGCATGGACATAATCTTGTACCCATGGATATATCCAAACCCGACCCGACAGTCTGACTTAACGGGCAATATTCTGCTACCCCTACCCCATAGTCGCATGCCCCACTATAATTTTATCCTTTATCTAAAACATCCAAAAGAAATTACACAATCCCCACCGTAACATACTCCAACGCACCTTCTCATCCTATTATCTACACTAATTAAATGACTTGTCGTTGAGAATCGGTGCCATCTCCTTGAGTTACTCCTCTCATAGACCTAGAGGTGGCCGCCGCTGCCAACCGCTACCCCCACATAAGGTGGATCGCTGCAGCAGCCACTACTGGCCTGCGACAACCCAGCTCCATATCTCCTTGACCCCTCCGTCTTCGCTTTTCCACACACGCATTGATGCATGGCCGCAGCAGTGGGACAACGCAAGGGTTATGACTGCACGGCGGGGAGTAAGCACGCCAATGCGGAGTGCACATTGTGCAATGAGTTATGTCTTATGTATATGTCTTGAGAGGACCCGATGGATATCCAATGGGTATGGATATCCATCGGATTTGGACATGGTCACAATTTTTCGCCCATGGATTTTTTATGGACGGGCTGGGACTGCCTCCATGGATATGGATATGGATTTGATATTGGTCAACCCGATCCAAACCCAACCCATTGCCATCCTTACCCCTCCCGATCAACAGGACCCCCGTTTCGACCGTAGGAGGTCTGTTTCCTCCGTTTTGTGGTACGCCAGACCCCTCCCGATCAACAGGACCCCGTTCCGAACGTAGGAGGTCCGTTTCCTCTATTGTGCGGTACGCCAGGCCTCGTTTCCATCGCCTGTTCCGTCCAAGCCCTACCGATGAACATGACCACGCATTCCGTTCTGACCCAGCCGGTTGGCTCCCACGCATTCCGTTGCCTCCCGATGAACACGACGCATTCCGTTGCCTCCCCATGAACACGAGCATTCCATTGCCTCCCCATGAACACGACGCATTCCGTTGCCTCCCCATGAACACGACGCATTCCGTTGCCTCCCCATGAACACGACGACGACGTTGTTTCTCCGTTCCGACCCAGCCATGTCCACGAGCCCTCGCCGTACGTATGCGCGAGTAGGCGTTCGAGACCCCGCCCGTATGTACACATACGTGGCCGTATTTTCTTTCTTGCACCCTGGTCGCTGTACGTACGTGTACATGCTACGTGCGCGCCTCTACTACGACACGTGCGCGCCTCTACATCGACTAGTATGTACATACACGTTCGCGACCAGAATGACAACGCTACGTACGCTTCGACCAGGTGGGTCCCAACTGTCAGGCACTTCCTTGCCTACAAAGATGTAGCTGGTGGGTCCCAGCAGTCAGGGGGCGAATCATTTTTTTTGCCTAGACGCACTTCCTTGCGTGCGAAGATGTAGCTGGTGGGTCCCAGCAGTCAGGGGGAAACGTTTTTTTTGCGAAATACAGTGGTCCGTCCGGTGGGTCCCAGCTGTCAGGTGGAGGAATCATTATTTTCCGCGTAATAAGGAGGCACTTCCTTGCTGCGGCCGTGGACCCAGCTGTCAGCCTCTCCACATACAGTCCACGTCTGATGGAAGTCGTTCCTTGACCACGTTGACCACGCCGCGCCGAGAGCACCAGGGCGGTGGACGACGGCGAGGCCTAGGAAGGGGATGACACGGAGGCAGGGAAGACTCGGCAGTTGTTTCCCACGCGGAGGGGGGTACGACTGTACGAGGGTTTACTGGTTCGTCTGCCGTCGCCGGAGAATAACAGCAGGTGTGGGTGAGTACAGGGATGGCTAGGCCAGCGATGGGAGTACAGTCGGGCGGTGAGGCCTGTGCGGCAGCACAGCCGGCCGCGAGGAGGAGGGAGCACGCAGTCCCGCCGGCGCTTGTTTGAGCGGCTGGAGCAGGAAGAGCAGAGATTGAAGAAGCACGACGGCCGTTGGATGGACACCCAACAGTTAGTGCTTGTGCGTCAACCTTTTTTTAGGAAAGCCTCAAATCTGTGGAAAACAGCATACAACCCATCTGCCATTATTTCTAATAATTTACAGCCCATTTGCTAATTCTTAAGGTTTTTTTGGAGCCCATATTATTTTTGTTAGCATTACAGCCCATATTGTGGCAACGGTTAAAAAATTATACGAAATTTTGCATATTTCGGTGCGGTTCGAACTGTTTTTAATCCCGAAATTTCGACTCACATTCAAACTGATTTTAAAAATAAATGTATATCAATATAAAATCCAATAAATTCTCCACGCATAAAAATTAATGTAATTTAAAATCTTGAAATGAAAAAAAAAGATATTTGAAACTAATTGCCGGTTTGATGTGTTTTAAAAATGTACAACCCATTTCTCATTATTGATGGGCCATTTTCTCGGCCAGCCGAATGAAGGCTCTCCTCATCTTGAAAGATTTGCAGCCCAACAGGCCTGACAAAGCGACTTACTTGGCAAATCACAAAAAAACTGGGTTGTAGCCGTGGACCTAGTTGTCAGCCTCTCCATGTACAGTACTCTTCCGATGGAAGTCGTTCCTTGACCACGTTGACCACGCCACGCGGAGAGCACCACGGCGGTGGACGACGGCGAGGCCTAGGAAGGGGACGACGCGGCAGTGGAAGCCCGCGCGGAGAGGACTACGAGGGTTCACTAGTTTGGCTGCGGTGTGAGGCTGCCGTCACCGCAGGGCCTGGCCAGCGGTGGGAATAGTAGGGGGCGGTGAGGCCTCTGCGGCAGCACAGCCGTCCACGGGAGGTAGGAGCATGCGGCACGACCGGCGCTGCTTTGGGCGGCTGGAGCAAGAAGACCAGAGGTTGAAGAAGCACTACGGCCGTTGGATGGACATCGTACGGTCACTGGAGCTAGAATCGTTCATATTGACTAAGTTGACAAAGCCCTCCGTCCCCGTCAACTTAGTAGGCCCACAAGTCAGCCTCCCAGCAAGGTGGGTCCCAGCTAGCCGGGGGAGTATCCATTTTTTTGTGCGTAATAAGGAGGCACTTCTGGTGGGTCCGAGCTGACAGCGGGGGGGACGTTTTTTTCGCGAAATACGGTGGCCCGTCCGGTGGGTCCCAGCAGTCAAGGGGAAAAGATTTTTTTTGCAAAATACTGGTGGCTCGTCCGATGGGTCCCTGCTGTCAGGTGGAGGAATAATTATTTTGCACGTAATAAGGAGGCACTTCCTTGCTGCGGCCGTGGACCCAGCTGTCAGCCTCTCCACGTACAGTCCACGTCCGATGGAAGCCGTTCCTTGACCATGTTGACCACGCCGCGTCGAGAGCACCAGGGCGGTGGACGACGGCGAGGCCAGGAAGGGGACGACGCGGAGCCGGGGAAGATGCGGCAGTGGATGCCCACACGTAGAGGAGTACGAGGGTTCACTGGTTCGCTGCGGTGTGAGGCTGTCCTCGCCGCATAATAACAAGGGGTGTGGGTGAGTAGAGGGATGGTCTGGCCAGTAGTGGGAGTAGTAGGGGGAGGTGAGGCCTCCGCCGCATCGCAGCCAGCCACGGGAGGCAGGAGCACGAGGCACGACCGGCGCTGGTTTGGGCGGCTGGAGCAAGAAGACCAGAGGTTGAAGAAGCACTACGGCCGTTGGATGGACATCGTACGGTCACTGGAGCTAGAATCGTGCATATTGACTAAGTTGACAAAGCCCTCCGTCCCCGTCAACTTAGTAGGACCACAAGTCAGCCTGCCACTAAGGTGGGTCCCAGCTAGCAGGGGGTATTCATTTTTTTGTGTGTAATAAGGATGCACTTCCGGTGGGTCCAAGCTGACGGCAGGGGGAACATTTTTTTCGCGAAATATGGTGGCCCGTCGGGTGGGTCCTAGCAGTCAGTGGCAAACGTTTTTTTCGCGATATACTGGAATGGTGTCCGAAGGGTCCCTACTGTGAGGTGGAGGAATAATTATTTTCCGCGTAATAAGGAGGCACTTCCTTGCGGCTGCCGTGGACCCAGCTGTCAGCCTCTCCACATACAATATTCTTCTGATGTAATTCGGTCGTTGACCACATTGACCACGCCGCGCTGACAGCACCACGGCGGTGGATGACGGCGAGGCCTAGGAAGGGGACGACGTGGAGCCAGGGAAGACGCGGCAGTGGATGCCCACGCGGAGAGGGGTACGAGGGTTCACTGGTTCGGCTGCGCTACCGTCGCCGCAGAATAACAGGGGGTGTGGGTGAGTGGAGTGGAGGGATGGCCTGGCTAGCGGTGGGAGTAGTATTGGAGCGGTGAGGCCTCCGCGGCAGCACAGCCGGCCACGGGAGGCAGGAGCAGGCGGCACGACCGGCGCTGCTTTGGGCGGCTGGAGCAAGAAGACCAGAGGTTGAAGAAGCACTACGGCCGTTGGATGGACATCGTACGGTCAGTCGAGCTAGAATCGTGCATATTGACTAAGTTGACAAAGCCCTTCGTCCCCGTCAACTTAGTAGGCCCACTATACTGGGTCCCAGCTAGCAGGGGGAGTATTCATTTTTTGTGCGTAATAAGGAGGCACTTCCTTGCGTGCGAAGATATAGCTGGTGGGTCCGAGCTGTCAGCGGCGGTAACGTTTTTTTCGTGAAATACAGAGGCCGTTTCGGTGGGTCCCAAATGTCAGGTGGAGGAAATCATTATTTTGCATGTAATAAGGAGGCATTTCCTTGCGTGCGGCCGTGGACCCAGCTGTCAGCCTCTCCACGTACAGTCCACTTCAGATGCATGTCGGTCGTTGACCATGCTGACCATGCCACGCCGAGAGCACCAGGGCGGTGGACGACGGCGAGGCCTAGGAAGGGAATGACACGGAGGCAGGGAAGACTCGGCCGTTGTTTTAGTTTCCCACGCGGAGGGGAGTACGACTGTACGAGGGTTTACTGGTTCGTCTGCTGTCGCCGGAGAATAACAGCAGGTGTGGGTGAGTAGAGGGATGGCTAGGCCAGCGATGGGAGTACGGTGGGGCAGTGAGGCCTGCGCGGCAGCACAGTCGGCCGCGGGGAGGAGGGAGGAGGCAGTCCCACCGGCGCTTGTTTGAGCGGCTGGAGCAGGAAGAGCAGAGATTGAAGAAGCACGGCGGCCGTTGGATGGACATCCAACAGTATACAGGCCATCTGTGGAAAGCCTCAAATCTGTGGAAAAGAGCATACATCCCATCTGCCATTATTTCAAATAATTTACAGCCCATTTGCTAATTCTTACGGGTTTTTTTGGAGCCCATATTCTTTATGTTAGCATTACAGCCCATATTGTGGCCACGGTTAAAAAATTATACGAAATTTTGCATATGTCGGTGCGGTCTGAACTGTTTTTAATCCTGAAATTTCGAGTCACATTCAGACTGATTTTAAAAATAAATGTATATCAATATAAAATCCAATAAATTGTCCATGCATAAAAATCAATGCAATTTAAAATCTCGAAATGAAAAAAAAAGATATTTGAAAATAATTGCCGGTTTGATGTGTTTTAAAAATGTACAGCCCATTTCTCATTACTGATCGGCCATTTTCCCGGCCAGCCGAATGAAGCTCTCCTCGTCTTGAAAGATTTGCAGCCCAGCAGGCCTGATAAAGCGACTTACTTGACAAATCACAAAAGAACTAGGCTAGCCATTTTCAAAAAGAAAAAAAAACTACTGGGCTGGTCTGTGGTAAACATAAAAGAAAAGGCTGTCTAGACAGGCCAGAGTGTCCCGCACAGCCCAGTATTTCCGAACGGACGTGTAGGCCGGGGCGCCTCTTCGTGAACCATGGAAAACTCGCAACCGTCCACCGACTCTTCGCCTTTCCCTCTCGATTTGGAACTGCTGTCGCACGCTCTTCCTCTCCCTCCTCCATTTTCCTTCAGCCCTTCACCCTTTCTTCTGCCATTGTTCGATCGTCTTCTCCATGGAGGGAACAGGCCGGAAACGACCCCGTTATTCTTGCCCCGATCTGAAAGATGACGTGGTGGAGGAACTCATTGATCGGTGCGACGTCATCACCTCGGCTAGCATGGCAGGTTCGTTCAAGCCCATTCTCGACTCAACTAATAACATCATTACAAAGAACCCAAGAGTCAAGGAGCGGTTTGATCTCCCCTATCTTCTTTGTTGTGACCCTGATGACTGGCGCCGGCACGACGGAGGCCTCGCCCTGTGCCAGTTGATGCCGCTTGATAATGATATGTATGATGTTAAGATGCCATCGCTCGAGGGCAAGGCTTGGGCGGGCGCAAATGGAGATTGGGTTGTTTACATTGGGTCCAACTGCGAGTGGGAACTTGTGAATGTGTACACTCGTCACCGGGCTCCACTTCCAAAAATCTCAGCACACTGCCCAGAGGTTGAGCACACCGATAATGTACGCACGTTCAAATATGATCATGGTGACTGTCTTCTACGGAAGATAGCAATTTGTCGAGTTCCCAACCGCTCTTGGAATTACAACAACTATCAAGTTGTTGCTATCTTCGACAAGCTTGTTGCCGTCCTTCGTGGTTCGACTCGATGGATATTGCTCAAAAAACAGTTTCTGTACACGGATGAGTATTGTGATGCAATTCAATACGAGGGCCTTGTGTTTGCTGCCACCACTCGTGGCACTGTTTTTGCATGGCATCCTAGTAGTTTCGGTACGTTTGTCTTCCACCGTAATTATAATTGTTTCATCCACATGCATGTGGGTTAGCAAGTTTCCCTTTACTAATTAACCTTCTTCTTGTGTTTCCAAGGTCCTGTGAACATCCCACCACCTATACTTGAAAAATTTTATAACCAAGGGGGAGATGACGATGGTGATGATCATGAGCATGAGGACGAGCAGCGCCGATATACTCTGTGGCGCCTGGCAACTAATTCCGATGGATCACCTCTTCTTGTGTGTATACAACCCACTGATGATGTTACTGGTAAGGAAGCAGGTGTCTCCCATGGTCGCACTCTCCGGACCTATTCCAACACCTGTTGCATGGTATTCGGGATGGATACTAGTGTGCTAGCGCCAACTCCTTCTCCCTGGCACAGAATTGATAGTCTTGGAGAAAACTCGCTCTTCCTTGGACAAAACTATCCGATGATGGTGAAAGGCGATCCAACTGCTGCTGACACATTTATGAGAACCAACTGTGTCTATACCTCGGACATTTGGGTGGTTCCCTACCCTCGTACTGATATAGTAGGCCGCTTCAGCCTGGATGATCGGTCCTGTGTTGGTCTCCAGATCGACAACAGATGGCCCGTCCCAGAGAATCAGTTGTGGTTCAAAGCAAGCGTTTCCAACGCCGCGGAATGGTTGAGTTGAAGTTCATTTCATGGCTTGTTATTTGTTGTGTGGTGAAAACTTTAGTATTTATAATGTATCCTCGTTGTCGATGTGGGTCGATGACCTGTTGTATGTAATAAAATGATATGCCTGTGATAAACTTACTAAATTTATGAATGGCTTTCGAGTCGCTTCTCTAAATTTGTACTAGCTTCACATGCTTCGCGCGTCGGGCGGGTGTTTTTACTGTAGCCATATGTTAATGTGTTCGTTGTACGTAACCAGCACCTCGAATCCTCGATACTAGTATACTATATACTAGGAGGAGTAAGTAGTAGGAGTAGTAGGGTGGCATGGGCCAGAACAAGCATTCACGTCCAGGAGTACGGCACACGCCACCACCACGACATCCATCTGACACCATATTATTTCTTGGAGTCCGTGCTAGAGCAATCTCTTCAACCTCGTCATTTCTCTGAGGCTGGTTATAGTGGGGAGTAACTTAGACTAGTGTCATGCATATGACACTAGTCTTTGTTACTACCTTCATAGTGCAAAGTAACATACAAGTAGTATCATAGATGATTGCATTTATTACATTATAGACTCATTTTGCTTTGGTTTGCGTTATGTTATAGTAACATATTATGTTACTCCAAACATTTCTCTCCTCATTAACTATATACCACATAAGCAAACTTGTCTTGAAATGCGCTATGTTACTTGCTAAGTTACTCCCACTATGACCAGCCTAACTTCAGCCATCGCGCGGTGGGCGAGGTGGGGGTTTGCCGATAGTCGGTTTCCTTAACTGCGGTCCCACTTGTAAGGCCAACTCCAACGCATGACCCCAAACGGACCTCCGTTTTGCACAAACTCCAACGATAATTTTGACTATAAAAGCAAGACCAAAGAAAACAAGAACCACAAGAATATATTTTACTACTCCTGTAAGTTGGATTAGTGCCTTCTCGATGCATTCATTGTTGATCTGTAAAGGCTCGATCTTGCGTGCTTCTTTCTTCTTCGAGTGTAAAGAAGTAGACGTTGCTTCCTCGCATCTAGTCTCATGTCTAGCCTCTATTCTAGTAGGAGTATCAACAAGTGCACTAATCTCATCCGATAGTAGAACCAAAGATTTGGCCGGGTTCTTCCTCCTTTTGCCAACACGTGGGACATCCAGCATCCAGGTCGTGTCATGAAAGAAAATAGAGTGGTAGTTGAAGCCACGAGATGTGCATCTTGGGTTAAACTGTAAATAGAATCTTACTACTCTTGAGTAACTCCAAAAGCGGCCACTGAAGATCTTTATTGGATTTGTTTTTCATCACCAGCACGTCGAGGTGAAAGATGTGCAGGTTCAGTGGGTCCTCTTGCGTTTTCACGGACATGTGGGGCCGCATGTGAGCAAACAGACGATGGGCTCCGCGCGTGCGCTGGCTGGCTGAGAAGAGAGATAGAGGAGGGTTGAGCACGGACTACAGGAAATTTGTTCTACGTACCTCGATATAGTGGGGTGGCATGGGCCATAACTCAGTAGCATTCACGTCTAGCAGTACGGCACACGCCACCCACACGAGTCCCATCCGACACCAATTTTCTTGGAGTCCGTGCTACAGCCATCTCTTCTCCCTCCTATTTCCTCAGCCATCTGACAAGATAATTACTGTAATATCATATACTACTAAATGGATTTGACAGAAAGATAAAAATACATACGGATCCATCAACGTTCAATGACATCCTCACGCCCTAGTGCGCCGGGTCACCAACCGACGTGTGAGGAGCAGCGGCGTTGGCGGCGAGCTCAACGTGCTTCTAAACAGTGCCGTCCAAGGTTGCCCTGCGCTCCAAGAAGGCCAGCGTCCTATCGTCCTCCTCTTGCATGTAGTAGTCCTTGTGGACGATTTGCGCGTAGACGTGGATGATTATGTCGATGGTGTCTTGCTGCACCAGGCGCTGCGCGGCGAGCGCGACCTCGAGGTGGACATTCTCCGATGTGACGGCGGGCAGTCACAGGGCCACCAGTGCGTCGAAGAGATTGTTACCATAGTGGCCGTTGAGGGTGGCGGGCATCGCAGAGCCTGGGCGCGCCGGCTGGAGGCTTACATCAAAGTCGTCTGCAAGCTTCTTGACGACGGTGAACTTGTCGAGGAAACCGACGAGGACCTCATCGAACAAGGAGACGAAGCTGTCGTCCAAGCGGCCCCTCGCCCTGGCGGCCTCAAGCAATACTACCTGGAGATGTTCCTCGGTGCCGGGCCGCAGGCCGGCGTCGTGGACCATCTCGCACAGCTGGCTGATGCTCACGCTCATCGCCTCCATGGGCCTAGCGTAGCTTCTAGTCAACTCATCTTGCGATTCGAGTGATCACTCAGCCCTTGGTTAGCGTGCGTAGGTGCGTAGGATTTCGTACTACTCCTCGGCCCTCTACTCACCTGCCTTTGGCTGTATGATAGGTGGGCCAGCCACCCCCTGGGGCCACGTGTCATTCACCCAAAGGCAGTTGCCGTAAGTCAATGAAGCTGCGTCCCCCTCCGTGCCGATGCAGTATAGTCATCTCACCGGACCTCTAGTTGGGGCCAAACGAGAGAAGTTTGATGTTTACTGGTTTATTGGTCCCCTTTGCATTTTGCGCCAAGTTTTGACCTTTGATTTAACTATTGAATGTTAATGCATGTAAACAAAAATGCTGTGTAAGTCACCTTACGAAAACCAAATAATCCCAAAATACTTAGGCACGGTGCATTAACTCCCTCCTTGTTTCTTATTTTGTGACATATCAACCAATGAGAGATGTGGGCCGTGCATGCTTTCAATGACTTGAGACTACCAAACATGACATGCAGTGTTTAGTTCATTGCATGTAATCCTATTAGTACTCTAGTTAGGAGTAGCAAAAAAACATTAAGTTCTCTCGCCGATAGGAATAAAACACCATGTATTTATTTACAGAGGGAGTAGTGCATTTTTGGTGACATGCATTACTAGATATTGCTAGTCAAATACTAAAATCCAGATGGACGTGGTAGTACTCCTAAATCCAGATGGTGGTGCTACTAGTACTAGTAGTAGTACTACCAATGTAGTAGTAGGAGTACTGGCACTATACTATCCGTTGGTCAAATTATTACGTGCTGCTCCTCACAGTGAAGTGACAAGACCCTGCGCCGGAGATGACATCTGAGTATAGGCGTCGTGTTCGGCATACCATAGTCAGCCTCACCATCTGCAGTCACTATCATCATGGCTGTAGAGCTAGCCTGCTTACAACTAGCCCTGTTCGACATAATTTCCCGTGGGTAGATGCCCGTGCATTGCACGGAACACCAAGATTGGGTGTGGATGGCTCCAGCAGCGGCCATCGCGCCAGTTTTTTCCATGGCCTTCTACTCCTAGATGTGGTGGGGAGGAGATGAGGCTTATTGTGAGATACAATGAGTTGTTTGTAAATAGGGAACAAGTGCGTGCATCTTTTTGCAAAAATGGAGAAGCTTGGTTTGTATGCGTCAGATCTAGATCCGACGGCTATTGGTGAAAGATGGGAGGCACAACATCATCACCAACTCAGGACCTGTTTGATTTGCAGGATTTTGAAAACACAGGAATAGGTCACCCTGTGCGTTCGGTTTATCCGGTTTACATGGTTCAATTTATACGGTTTTTCAGTTTGTGCGGTATTAATACTTCGGTAAATATGGTATGAAATTAAAATACGGTTCGGTTTTGGTATATACCAAATTATTTCGGTATGGTTTCGGTATATACCATAAAAACCAAAGTTGACGCGAATTTGGAAATGACGTAATAATAATTAGCAAATTTATGACTCAAAACACATACTATTCTACACAAATAGTATATGACTATATATATATAAGTATATATGCATGCATTGATTCATCTGTTGATGGTTATGGATGTGCTTAGCATTTTAAAAATAGAAAAATGACTATGTTACAAGAAAAAATTACGTGCTTAGTAGTGCATTTGACTCATGTACAAGAAAAATGACAACTTGTATGGTTGCTCATCTCAAGAAATATAAATTTATTTTTTACTTCGGTTTATTGGTTAACCGTTCGGTTTTCTGATATATACCATAAAAACCAAGTTCAAATCGGTATGAAAAGTTCATACCATACCGAAACCAGAAACCATAAAAACCATAAAATTGGTTCGATTCGGTTTATTTTCGGTATGGTTTTTCAGTTCGGTTTTTAAATGCACAGAGTGAGGAATAGGACACGACAATATTACAAGTTTCAAACTAATATTACAAATGTTAGGAGTAATGCTGCACCTACGAAGAGGGAATTACTAGGAAGTTTACGTAAGAACTTTCGTTACTTTAGGTGGATGCAGCATTATCGTGCAAACTAAAATCCACCGCCCTGACAAGTCACTAATGGGCAAATAAATTTTCGAGTCTCTGGCCACTTGATGTTTCAAAAACAAATTCAGCTTCTGCGGAGAAATGAGCTCCACCGTGTACCCGCGTGGGTGTGGCTAGGCACGAAGCGTGAGTACGTGCACGGTGCACCTATTCTCTTCTTGTATACATACACCACCTACGTGGGGTTGTGTGAGAGAGATACAAACCTAGAGAGATATAGTGTGTGGGTTCTTGAGAGTTTTTCTTGTGGGGGGGTCAATCAAAAAATTTAACATATGCAATGTGTGTGAAATAGAGTCCTGGATATAACATATATAGAGAGGGGGCGATCCACGAGAAGAGAGAGTGGAGGTATCATCGGCTTGAGGTGTCCATAGAATCGAAGAGAGGGATGATGTGTGTGTGTGTGCGCGCGCGCGATCGATAAAGAGAGCCATCGAATTTGTGTGTGCCCACGTCAAAGATATAGAGTGGCTGGCCTACTAGAACGTAAGATGGGACATGTGCAGTTTGTCTCTGTGGCATGGATACCTACCTGCAGCGCTCGACTATCGGTGTGTGGTGGGGGAAGAGGGAGGCCCAATTAACTATAGAGGTACAATGGTTGGTATATGTGTGGAGGAGGAGAGAGGCCTACCTTATGTATTAAGGAGATCGATCTGCCTCATGTATTAAGGGAGATCGATCGGCATCCATGCATATGTGGAGGAGATGAATAAGGTTGGGAGAGAGACAGAGCTAGAGTGTTGGAGGGGGTGGTAGTGGAGTTGCTTCTAACAAATGGTGGGATAGGCTTGCTAGACAAACGGAGGGCACACCCACAATATCAATAAGAGAGGAGATGGCTGCTTGTTGTCTGTGCACGTGCGTGTGAGAGATGGGTCAGGAGGCATGCACGAATGATGAGGGGGGACGATGTGGCTGTGGTAAGCAGACGTAACTACATAGGAACATCAATCGCGCTTTGTAAGAGAAAGGAGAGGCATAACTTGTGAGGTACGTCGATCGATGGGGGTAGTTAAAGTCGATCTAGGTATATGTTGGGAGATCGATCGGTATACATGCATGTGTGTGTTAGAAGCAAATGAGGCACGAGGAGAAGGATAGAGAGAGAGGGATGCATGTAGGAGGTGGTACGAGAGGCATACTATATCGAGGGGGAGGAGTGTGCGAGTACGAGAATGATGAAAAGAGTGGTGGGAGTGAGGCATGGACGGTGACAAGAGAAGAGGGGAAGCTTGTGTTTGTGCTAGGCACACCTGGCTAGAGAGGCATATCGATCGATGTGTGTCGTAAAGAAGGAGCTAGGGGGCCTACACACACCATGGGTGAACGACCTAAAGTGAAAATACGAATTTGCGCGATGGAGCTAGAGAATGCTGAGGGAGGGTGAGAGGGATGCGGGTGTGTGCATGCACAAGAGAAAGTTAGCGCTAGCTACAAAGATAAGAGGGTTGTGTGGGTGTAAAAGACGAATAGAGATCATATATACTTCATTATAAAAAGCGAATTCGGATATTTGAAGAATTTATCATAGTGTTTCAAACCAACGGATGTGTGAATATATATAACGGTGATACACATGGTGTGGTTATGAACATGGTATACTACATTTAATATGTTTTATCTCTACTCTTATAAAAACGGAGTTGTTGATGATGGTGTGCCTGCCATCCTGCATTATAGGCCGTCTGATTTATATCTGGCGGATAGCAAGGAAACTATGATGGTTGAAGTTGGCAACAATCATGACTGTAGATTCTTATTGAAATAGAGAAACGAATTCAAATTTAGTTCGAATTGCAGCGGTAGTATAGACATTTGGAATGCACTAAAATGTTGGTATGAGTAGGTTACATGCATTATACAGCAAGCGAAAAAATTTAATCGGACATAACATGGATTCATACTCCCTCCTTCCATCTATATAGGGCGTAATGAGATTTTTAAGACCGCCTTTGACTATTGACAAGATTAATAGTACATGACATGCACAATGTGAAAATTATATCATTGAAAGAACCTTTCACAGACGAATTTAACGGTGTGCTTTGTGTAAGTTGCATGTCATATATCATTGCTCTAATATTTGGTCAAAGTTAGCATCGAAAAACGCATTAGGCCCTATATAGATGGAAGGAGGGAGTAGCTTTGAATAGCAGTTGTATAGTAAAACGGGGCAAGACTCTCTGTTTGTGTGGTGTGAATAGTTTTATTGTTTTTTCATTTTTTTTTGGTTGAGGGAAGTGCGAATTGATTTGGTACGTACAAGTACAATATTACTACACGTTAGGCTTGTCCCTAAAATTCAACCCGCGTCTTGTTATATCCCGAAAATTCAGATATCGTGCTCCCAAAACTCGCGCCTTCACAACCCGCGCCTTGCTATCCCGAAATTACAACGCGCGCGAAAACTCCCTCTAGCTTCCAAATCCCGACACGCGAAATCTCCCTTCTAACTCTGAGCCGAAAGGGCCGCTAGTTCAAATCGGTGGGGGATACTTTTGTAACACACCCTACATTTTGGACAAGCGCGTTCCTAAGTCATGCTTCACCCCCTCCCATCGCCCCCTTTTCGCCATTCGAAATCCCAGGCCGCCATAACCTCTCCGCTCCAGCCACGAAACCCCACCCTCCTCCGTCCGCCACGTCACCGCTGCCCAGCCGGAGCCTCTTCCCCGACGATGTCGTCCAGCGCAACAGCTCGATGTCCCTCGTCCACCTCCCTGGATGAGGATCTGTCGTCCATCTCGCTGTCCCGCCGGTTCAGCCGCCCCGTCCTCCACCTCCAAGGAGCTGCTCCAACGATCGCCTCGTCTATCGCGGCTGCTCCATCCCCACAGCGTCGCCTTAAGCTGCTCCACTGGAACCGCAACATCCTTACCGACTCCTCGGACGAAGCCGAGGCCTACTCGGTGCCACCAAAGAGGTTGTACACTCATCGCATCGCACCTTCTCCTTAACTCGACCTCCCGGCGCCGACGGTGCTCCATCCCGCACCCCCATGGAGCGGCTACCTTGAAGCCGGTGCCGCGGGCGACATCTCCACGGCGGCTCTCCCCCAGTGCGAGGCCCCTTTGGCGGCGGCGTCCATACCAGCCGGATCTGCTGCTGCTGCTCCGGCTCTCGCTCGATCGCTCGCTCGCCCAGCTGCTGCTACTGCTCTCCCCCTTGCTCGTGCTGTTGCTCTGCTCTGATTAAGCCACACTTCAGTCGACTGAATCGACTTTTGGGTCAGTCGATTTTTAGGGGTTGAGGGGGCTCGCCGGAGTTAAGGAAGAACCACCTGCAGCGGGGACGGGGGCTCGCCGGAGAGGTCCCCCACTATCTATCTTAGGGTTCAGGGTGGGGGCGGGGGCCTAGAGGGCTGGCCGGGGCGGCGATGGCGAGTTGTTTCGGGGCGGCGATGGCGAGTTGTTTCGGGGCGGCGAGGCGGCGCTGGGGCCGGCGGTTCGGCCGGTGGTGGCTGGCAGCTCAGGGGGGTGCAGGTTGAAGATGAACTGCATGCCCTCCATAAACTACATGTCAAGTGCCTCTCCGCTACCATTGCGTTCAGTTTCGACAGTAGCATTCAGATTCCACAATAAATTTCAGTTTCGACAGTTAAGTTTAGAGTCAACAGTTTTTACCTCATCTGTTGTAGTCAGGTGGTTTTTGGTGATGTTAATTTTACATCCATTTTACATCATCTATTGGAGATGCTATTAGAATCCCACTTGAGATTGACGATGTCTGTCTTGTGCTGCTTCAGCCTTGACGTCTTACGGCTCACCGGAGCTGCTCCAACGACAGAACGATCCGTCACAACAGAGTAGTGCCCTGGAGGCCGTCTACACATTACTCAGATCTTCCTCCACACCTCCGACAGCCACCTCTGCCTCAACTGCTTCAGCGACCAACCCAATGATGCTGAGGTCGACACGGCTACGGCAAAGAGGTTGTACACTTGTTGCATCACTTATTACTATACATTCACGTCGATCTATTAGGGCTATTTTGGTTCAACGGAAAAACATCGATCCACTGGTTGTTACCATCACTCTAAATTTCTGCATGCTCTCCTTACATAATCTCACCATATATTTTTTCGTATGCATGTCAGATATTGTACACAGTCATGCTGAACATGTAGAGAAAAGGAGAAGAGTTTTGCACGGCAATACAATGTCATGCAGACATCGCTCCATGGTGGGTTCAACGGCAAACCCTCCCCACCCCTCTCCAGATTGTAATCCAGAGGAAGATATCTGTTCTGAGGCGGATTCGGACGCCGCTGACCACTCCTATTTACCCCCCAAGGTTCTTGCTCTACCTTGGCATGATGATGTTAGTCATATCATGCATATGTTGCCTTGCAGTGCCTACTTTTAACATCATATATGTCATCTGCTTAGTTTAGACATGTTCTGTAATGCCACCTGTTTAGTTTCTATATCATATATGGGAATTATGCAGTCTCGTGTCTTTTAACCAGCCATAATATATGTGAAATGTGCAATGCCATCCTGTTTAACCAGGCATCATATATTTGAATGATATCTTTCCCATCCTTTTCTTCATTACATTTCCATTTGTCGACAATGTTTGTACATTAAACTACTCTTCCTGTGAATCAGCCATTTGGGTGGGAGATGGAAAAATCTGGAGTGAAAACAAGGCCTTCAGAGCAGACAGTGCTACCTGTCGAAGCAGATCTCTTGTTGGGTCCCGATTGCTCCTCAGAGATGGACTCAGAAACAGATGACCAGTCCTATTCCCCCACTGAGGTGTATGCTCTAACTTGGCACGGTTATACTGCTCATATCATGCATACGGTGTCTTGCATTGCATAGTTTAGACATCATATACACAATATTCAACACCATGTTCTTAGTTCAGACATCATATCGAATGCCCTCTGTTTAGCATATAAATCACATATGTGAATTAAATGATGCGATCCTGATTACTTAGATAACATGTAGGTGAATTATGTCATGCGATCCTGTTTAGTTATTCATCATATCTTTGAATTATGTTATGCTATGCTATCCAGTTTAGATAGACATCATATATGTGAAATTATGTCATGCTATCCGTTTTAGTTAAACAATATACATGTCAACTATTTCATGCCCTCTTTTTTCCACACTATCTATTGCATCTGTCTCTTATACAATGTCTGTACATTCAACTATGTTTCCTGTTTATCAGCCATTTGAATTGGAGCGGGTGATGCCAGTATCTAGCGGACTAAAAACACGGTCTTCAAATAAAACAGTGCTACCTCTTGGTGGAGATAGCACCCCGGTTGTACATGCACAAGAACCAACCCTACCACACATAACCCAAACTCTCACAGATTGTACCCCTACTACGATGGACAGAGAACCAGCTTCACCCAATCTAACCCCAACCCCAGCCGATAGTAACCCAGTTCCTGTTGACACAGCACCATCTCCACCATAGAGCTCCCAAACAAGAGCAATTAGTAAGGCAGCTCCAGTGCCCATAGGGCCAGTACTATCACGGCGAACCCCAACTCCACCAGTTAGTACGCCTATTCCTGTGGAGGAAGCACAACCAGCTAGTCGTAGTTTAGCATCTATCGCATTTGATGTTGTTAAATCATATGTGTGTATCTTCCCATCTTGGAAATATTATACTAAAGATGAAGGAAAATGCCAGTTGTAGGTGTTTGTCCAGGATTTATGTGTAAGTAATGTTATTCATGGCAATTACTTTGCTTCGTCCCATACATCCTACCTCCATGATGGTTATAATACAACAAATTTTCCCATTTTTCTCTATAGAGAAGGACCAATTTGGAAACTCGGGATGAGGTAACCTGTGCTAATACCTCTGCTATCTTCAAGAATGCTTGGTGGCAGTATCGTAATTACCTGAAGAAAACGTACTTCACCGGCAAAGAAACTCATCAAATTCCCTTACGTTCTCCTGAGACACATTTACTGGACGATGACTGGGAACGCCTTGTTCTGTACTGGTCCCGAACCAAGAATGTGGTAAGGTCTATGAGCTCATTTTCTATTTTTAAGTATTATATTCTTGCGTCTTACTGTACTCTGTTCATGTAGAACAAGTGCCTAAACCTGAAGAACAACTGTTCTAATTTAAGATTCCATTGCTACCATAGGACATAGACATATGTTTGTTTGATGCTTTTATTATGTACTACTTGGCAATAGAAGACTTGGTAGTTTAATCCTGTCCACCTTACTAATGAACTGGTTCACCGAAATGAGTTTCATATACTAGTACATGCTAAACTTGTTATGTGTCTGCTTGTTTCTTCTTTTAGAATGCTGACAGAATATTGGGCAAGAGTGCCTTATTAAGCAACGATAAAGGAAGTAATGCAAATAAGGTTCAGGATAGTGACACATCCTGTCTTGGTTTAGTGTTGGAGTTACTGGCCACTACCGGTTGCACAAGCTATTCAAACTCACTGTCTGAATCAGTTCGGTTTCTTGAGTCTCAACTACAAGCTAAAAGACATCGATCAGCTGTGCTGCGACAAGAAGCGGAAGGACTGCGGAAGTCCCTGGAGCATTCAGATGCATACTTTCTGGTGCAACAGCAAGCGTGGAGGATTTTAGCGCCAAACAGGACAAAGCTAATCAGCTTGCTAAGCTTATTGCCAGCATGGTGGATACCCAGGATAACGTTTCTTGAGCTCTTCTGAAGTTTTTTCAGTTATGCTCTTGTTTTGCTGCCACGTTTATTTGCACTGGTGGCCCATTTTGACGGCCAGTGTATATGATATGCTGCTTTGTTCCCTATATTTGCACTGGTGGCGAACTTTGATGCCCAGTGGATGTAATATGTGTAATAGCCGTGATAGCCTAGCGTTAGTTGCTTGCTTATTTATTTCCTTGTTGTCTTGTTTATTTGTTTGCCTGTAGTCATTGCAGTTCTTTTTCTGCGGTTAACTAGTGGCTGCAATAACCTATTTTTTAAAACTAGGCCACAATAACCATGGGCTAATATTTACTGTAGTGACACTGGGCCTCCTACGGGCCGTAGAAACAATGGGCCTTCTACGGGCCGTAGAAACAGTAGGCCTTCTACGGGCCGTAGAAACAATGGGCCTTCTATGGGCCGTATCATCAATGGACCTTATACGGGCCGTATGATCGATTGGCCAAACATGGGCCAATAACAGGCCGCATTATGGCCGTAAATGGGCTAGAGTTGGAATCGTTCGTTCATGGGCCGACCGTAATGGGCCATCGTTAATAGGCCGTATTTGATGATGCTATGAAAACGGCCCAACGTATTAACGGGCCGACTGTAACCACGGGCTGAATTTGGCCCACAAGTAGAAAATGACAGTAACGGGTCGTAAGTAAATGAATGCTGGAAATGAGCCCAAGAATAAATGGGCTCTGAGAAGGCCGAAAGATAACATGGGCTGGAAACGGCCCAATGGAATAATGGGCCGTTAATGGGTATAAAGTGATACACTGTTCATTACGGGCCAGTTTCACCACGGGCCGTTAATGGGTGTAAAGTGATACACTGTTCATTACGGGCCAGTTTCACCACGGGCCGTTAATAGGCCAAGAGTTACATAGGGCCTCATATGGGCCGAAAGACGTCATGGGCCATACATGGGCCAGAAGTGAAAACGAGCTAGAATCATATTGGATGGCCCAGATGACGCTACTGGGCCTAATTCGGATAGGGCGTAACGGGCCTTGGGTTAGCGGGCTGTAAATGGGCTATATGCAAACAGGCCGTTAACAGGCTTTCCATGGGCCGGCCCGCCACCTTTTGACCAAGTCAAACAGGCCGGCCTTTTCACAGGAATGGGCCTCTATTGGGCCGTGCCACGTGTCGACGTATCATAGGCGCCCATCATCCAATGAGTGGTTGACATCTGTCACAACGATGAGCCGACACGTGTTTCCTCCAGCCAATGATGATTTTACACGTGGAAAATCCCCATTGGTTGGGGCTATTAACGGGTTATCGAATCCAAAACCCGATCCGATAGCTTAACGGCGCTCCGTTACGGAGGATGCCACGTGTCGGTCACCCTTTATGAAAGCACTTCTATGACGCGCGATTTATCGTCATGGAAGTGGACACTTCCGTGATGATAATTTTGGTACTGTCATGGAACACTTCTACGACAGCACAGGTATGACTATCTTGATTCTGTCATAAATTTGTCATGGATGTACATGCATGACAAAAAAAGCGACCTACTATGACAAACACGTATCATCACGGAACTGTATTTTTTGTAGTGAATGCATCTATTGCATGGCAATCCCTACTCACTCACATTGATATCTATTGATGGGCATCTCCATAGCCCATTAATATGCCTAGTTGATGTGATACCATCTTCCTCCTTTTTGTCTTCTCCACAACCACCATTCTATTCCACCTATAGTGCTATGTCCATGGCTCACGCTCATGTATTGTGTGAAAGTTGAAAAGGTTTGAGAATACTAAAGTATTAAACAATTGCTTGGCTAAAACTGGGGTTGTGCATGATTTGAATATTTTGTGTGACAAAGATGGAGCATAGCCAAACTATATGATTTTGTAGGGATGAACTTTCTTTGGCCATGTTATTTTGAGAAGACATGATTACTTTGTTAGTATGCTTGAAGTATTATTATTTTTATGTCTATATTAAACTTTTGTCTTGAATCTTTCGGATCTGAACATTCATGCCACAATAAAGAAAATTACATTGATAATTATGTTAGGTAGCATTCCACATCAAAAATTCTGTTTTTATCATTTACCTACTCGAGGACAAGCAAGAATTAAGCTTGGGGATGCTTGATATGTCTCCAATGTATCTATAATTTTTTATTGTTCCATGCTATTATATTATCTGTTTTGGATGTTTGATGGGCTTTAATATGCTCTTTTATATTATTTTTGGGACTAACCTATTAACCGGAGGCCCTATGCCAGTTTTTGTTTTTTCCCTATTTTAGAGTTTTGCAGAAAAGGAATACCAAATGGAGTCCAAATGGAATGAAACCTTCACGATGATCTTTCTTGGACCGAAAGCAATCCAGAAGACTTGGAGTCGAAGTCTATAACTCCACGAGGAAGCCACGAGGCAGGAGGGCGTGCCCCCCACCCTCATGAGCCCCTCGTAGCTCCACCGACGTACTTCTTTCGCCTGTATATACTCTTATACCCTGGAAACATCAGGGAGAGCAACGAAACCACTTTTACACCGCCGCAATCTTCTGTACCCGTGAGATCCCATCTTGGGGCCTTTTCCGGCGATCTGCCGGAGGGGGAATCGATCACGGAGGGCTTCTACATCAACACCATTGCCTCTCCGATGAAGCATGAGTAGTTTACCACAGACCTTCGGGTCCATGGTTATTAGCTAGATGGCTTCTTCTCTCTTTGATTCTCAATACAAAGTTCTCCTCGATGTTCTTGGAGATCTATTCGATGTAATACTCTTTTGCGATGTGTTTGCCGAGATCGGATGAATTGTGGATTTATGAACAAGATTATCTATGAATATTATTTGGTTCTTCTCTGAATTCTTATATGCATGATTTGATATCTTTGCAAGTCTCTTCGAATTATTGGTTTAGTTTGGCCTACTAGATTGATCTTTCTTGCAATGGGAGAAGTGCTTAGCTTTGGGTTCAATCTTGCGGTGTCCTTTCCCAGTGACAGTAGGGACAGCAAGGCACGTATTGTATTGTTGTCATCGAGGATAAAAAGATGGGGTTTATATCATATTGCTTGAGTTTATCCCTCAACATCATGTCATCTTGCTTAATGTGTTACTCCATTCTTATGAACTTAATACTCTAGATGCATGCTGGATAGCGATCGATGTGTGGAGTAATAGTAGTAGATGCAGAATCATTTCAGTCTACTTGACACGGACGTTATGCCTATATTCATGATCATTGCCTTAGATATCCTCATAATTATGCGCTTTTCTATCAATTGCTCGGCAGTAATTTGTTCACCCACCGTACATGCTATCTTGAGAGAAGCCACTAGTGAAACCTATGGCCCCTGGGTCTCTTTCCTATTATATTACATCTCTTTTATTTGCATCGCATCTCATTTACTATTTTGCAATCTTTACTTTCCAATCTATACAACAAAAATACCAAAAATATTTACTTTACTATCTCTATTAGATCTCACTTTTGCGAGTGACCATGAAGGGATTTACAACCCCTTTATCGCGTTGGTTGCAAGGTTGTTGATTGTTTGTGTAGGTACTAGGTGACTTGTGCGTTCTCTCCTACTGGATTGATACCTTGGTTCTCAAAACTGAGGGAAATACTTACGCTACTTTGCTGCATGACCCTTTCCTCTTCAAGGGAAAACCAACACATGCTCAAGAGGTAGCAACAGCTTAGGTTTCTTGCCAAACCACAATTCAGTCGTCTCAACAGATTTATATGGTGCCCTATTTAACGTGAATGCATCCGTCTCTAAAGCATAACCCCAAAATGATAGCGGTAAATCAGTAAGAGACATCATATATCGCACCATATCTAATAAAGTACGGTTACGACGTTCGGACACACCATTATGCTGTGGTGTTCCAGGTGGCGTGAGTTGCGAAACTATTCCACATTGTTTCACATGAAGACCAAACTCGTAACTCAAATATTCACCTCCACGATCAGATCGTAGAAACTGTATTTTCTTGTTATGATGATTTTCAACTTCACTCTAAAATTCTTTGAACTTTTCAAATGTTTCAGACTTATGTTTCATCAAGTAGATATACCCATATCTGCTCAAATCATCTGTGAAGGTCAGAAAATAACAATACTCGCCGCGAGCCTCAACATTCATCGGACCACATACATCAGTGTGTATTATTTCCAATAAGTCAGTTGCTCGCTCCATTGTTCCGGAGAACAGAGTCTTAATCATCTTGCCCATGAGGCATGGTTCGCAAGCATCAAGTGATTCATAATCAAGTGATTCCAAAAGCCCATCAGCATGGAGTTTCTTCATGTGCTTTACACCAATATGACCTAAATGGTAGTGCCACAAATAAGTTGCATTATCATTATTAAAATTGTATCTTTTGGCTTCAATATTATGAATATGTGTATCACTACTATCGAGATTCAACAAAAATAGACCACTCATCAAGGGTGCATGCCCATAAAAGATATTACTCATATAAATAGAACAACCATTATTCTCTGATTTAAATGAATAATCATCTCGCATCAAACAAGATCCAGATATAATGTTCATGCTCAACGCTGGAACCAAATAACAATTATTTAGGTCTAAAACTAATCCCGGCGGTAGATGTAGAGGTAGCGTGCCAACGGCGGTCACATCTACTTTGGAACCATTTCCCACACGCATCATCACCTCGTCCTTAGCCAATCTTTGTTTAATCCGTAGCCCCTGTTTCGAGTTGCAAATGTGAGCAATCAAACCAGTATCAAATACCCAGGCGCTACTATGAGCATTAGTAAGGTACACATCAATAACATGTATATCAAATATACCTTTCACTTTGCCATCCTTCTTATCCGCTAAATACTTGGGGCAGTTCTGCTTCCAGTGACCAGTCCCTTTGCAGTAGAAGCACTCAGTCTCAGGCTTAGGTCCAGACTTGGGCTTCTTCACTTGAGCAGCAACTTGCTTCTCGTTCTTCTTGAAGTTCCCCTTCTCCCCTTTGCACTTTTTCTTAAAACTAGTGGTCTTGTTAACCATCAACACTTGATGCTCCTTCTTGATTTCTACCTCCGCAGCCTTCAGCATAGCGAAGAGCTCGGGAATTGTCTTATCAATCCCTTGCATATTATAGTTCATCACGAAACTTTTGTAGCTTGGTGGCAGTGATTGAAGAACTCTGTCAATGACACTATCATCAGGAAGATTAACTCCCAATTGAGTCAAGTGGTTGTGGTACCCAGACATTCTGAGTATATGTTCACTGATAGAACTATTCTCCTCCATTTTGCAGCTATAGAACTTATTGGAGACTTCATATCTCTCAATTCCGGCATTTGCTTGAAATATTAACTTCAACTCCTGGAACATCTCATATGCTCCATGACGTTCAAAACGTAGTTGAAGTACCGATTCTAAGCCGTAAAGCATGGCACACTGAACTATTGAGTAGCCATCAGCTTTGCTCTGCCAGACGTTCACAACGTCCGGCGTTGCTCCTGCAACGGGTCTTGCACCTAGCGGTGCTTCCAGGACGTAATTATTCTGTGCAGCAATGAGGATAATCCTCAAGTTACGGACCCAGTCCGTGTAGTTTCTACCATCATCTTTCAACTTAGCTTTCTCTAGGAACGCATTAAAATTCAAGGGAACGTTAGCGCGGGCCATTGATCTACAACAACATAGACATGCAAATACTATCAAGTACAAAGTTCATGATAAATTAAAGTTCAATTAATCACATTACTTAAGAACTCCCACTTAGATAGACATCCCTCTAGTCATCTAAATGATCACGTGATCCATACCAACTAAACCATGTCCGATCATCGCATGAGATGGAGTAGTTTTCAATGGTGAACATCAATATGTTGATCATATCTACTATATGATTTACGTTCGACCTTTCGGTCTCAGTGTTCTGAGGCCATATCTGCATATGCTAGGCTCATCAAGTTTAACCCGAGTATTCTGCACATGCAAAACTGGCTTGCACCCGTTGTATGTGGTCGTAGAGCTTATCACACCCGATTATCACGTGGTGTCTCAGCACGACGAACTGTAGCAACGGTGCATAGTCAGGAAGAACACTTATACCTTGAAATTTAGTGAGGGATCATCTTATAATGCTACCGCCGTACTAAGCAAAATAAGATGCATAAAGGATAAACTTCACATGCAATCAAAATAAGTGATATGATATGGCCATCATCATCTTGTGCCTTTGATCTCCATCTCCAAAGCACCACCATGATCACCATCGTCACCGGCTTGACACCTTGATCTCCATCGTAGCATCGTTGTCGTCTCGCCAACTATTGCTTCTACGACTATCGCTACCGCTTAGTGATAAAGTAAAGCAATTACATGGCAATTGCATTTCATACAATAAAGCGACAACCATAAGGCTCCTGCCAATTGCCGATAACTTTTACAAAACATGATCATCTCATACAACAATTTATATCTCATCACGTCTTGACCATATCACATCACAACATGCCCTACAAAAACAAGTTAGACGTCCTCTACTTTGTTGTTGCAAGTTTTACGTGGCTGATACGGGCTTCTAGCAAGAACTGTTCTTACCTACGCATCAAAACCACAACGATTTTTCGTTAAGTGTGCTGTTTTAACCTTCAACAAGGACCGGGTGTAGTCAAAATTGATTCAACTAAAGTTGGAGAAACAGACACCTGCCAGCCACCTGTGTGCAAAGCACGTCGGTAGAACTAGTCTCATAAATGTGGTCATGTAATGTCGGTCCGAGCCGCTTCATCCAACAATACCGTCGAATCAAAGTAAAATGTTGCTGGTAAGCAATATGACTATTATCGCCCACAACTCTTTGTGTTCTACTCGTGCATATAACATCTACGCATAGACCTGGCTCGGATGCCACTGTTGGGGAACGCAGTATTTAAATTTTTTCCTATGATCACGCAAGATCTATCTAGGAGATGCATAGCAACGAGCGGGAGAGTGTGTCCATGTACCCTCGTAGACGGAAAGCGGAAGCGTTTAGTAACGCGGTTGATGTAGTCGAGCGTCTTCGTGATTCAATCGATCCTAGCACCGAACGCACGGCACCTCCATGTTCAGCACACATTCAGCTCGATGACGTCCCTCGAGCTCTCAATCCAGTTGAGGATGAGGGAGAGTTTTGTCAGCATGACGATGTGTTGACGGTGATGATGAAGTTACCGGCGCAGGGCTTCACCTAAGCACTATGACCGTATGACCGAGGTGTGTAACTATGGAGGGGGGCACCGCACACGGCTAAGAGAAGACTTGTTGTGCCTTTGGGGTGCCCCCCTCCCACGTATATAAAGGAGGGGGGAAGAGGAGGCCGGCCCAAGTGGGGCGCGCCATAGGGGGAGTCCTACTTGGACTCTCGGTCCAAGTAGGATTCGCCCCCCCCCTTCCTATTCCAACTAGGAGAAGGAGGGAAGGAGGAAGAGGAGAGAAGGAAGGAGGGGGGAGCCACCCCCACCCCTTGTCCAATTCGGATTGGCAAGGGGGGAGCGCCACCTCCTGGCCGGCCCTCTCTCTTCTCCACTAAGGCCCATTAACTTCCACGGGGGGGGGGGGGGGGGGGGGGGTTCGATAACCCCCGGTACTCCGAAACTTATCCAAAACTTCCCTAAACCATTCCGGTGTCCGAATGCAACCTTCCAATATATGAATCTTTATCTCTCTACCATTTTGAGACTCCTCGTCATGTCCGTGATCTCATTCGGGACTCCGAACAATCTTCGATCATCAAAAGACATAACTCATAATGCAAATCGTCATCGAACGTTAAGTGTGCGGACCCTACGGGTTCGAGAACTATGTAGACATGACTGAGACACATCTCCGGTCAATAACCAATAGCGGAACTTGGATGCTCATATTGGCTCCTACATATTCTATGAAGATCTTTATCGGTCAAACCACATGACAACATACATTATTCCCTTTGTCATCGGTATGTTACTTGCCCAAGATTCGATCGTCGGTATCATCATACCTAGTTCAATCTTGTTACCGGCAAGTCTCTTTACTCGTTCCATAATGCATCATCCCGTAACTAACTCATTAGTCACATTTCCTGCAAGGCTCATAGTGATGTGCATTATCGAGAGGGCCTAGAGATACCTCTCCGATACACGGAGTGACAAATCCTAATCTCGATCTATGCCAACTCAACAAACACCACTGAAGACACCTATAGAGCATCCTTATAATCACCCAGTTACGTTGTGACCTTTGATAGCACACAAGGTGTTCCTTCGGTATTCGGGAGTTGCATAATCTCATAGTCAGAGGAACATGTATAAGTCATGAAGAAAGCAATAGCAATAAAACTAAACGATCATTATGCTAAGCTAACGTATGGGTCTTGTCCATCACATCATTCTCTAATGATGTGATCCCGTTCATCAAATGACAACACATGTCTATGGCTAGGAAACTTAACCATCTTTGATTAACGAGCTAGTTAAGTAGAGGCATACTAGGGACACTGTGTTTGTCTATGTATTCACACATGTACTAAGTTTCCGGTTAATACAATTCTAGCATGAATAATAAACAATTATCATGATATAAGGAAATATAAATAACAACTGTATTATTGCCTCTACGGCATATTTCCTTCAGTTATCTTATAGGATTGAGTCTTTAAGGATTTGAGAACACTTGATGTATGTCTTGCATGTGCTTATCTGTGGTGACAATGGGATATTCACGTGATACACTTGATGTATGTTTTGGTGATCAACTTGTGGGTTGTGTGACCTTGTGAGCTTATGCATAGGGGTTGGCACACGTTTTCGTCTTGACTTTCCAGTAGAAACTTTGGGGCACCCTTTGAAGTTCTTTGTGTTGGTTTGAATAGATGAATCCGAGATTGTGTGGTGCATATCATATAATCAAACCCGCGGATACTTGTGGTGACATCGGAGTATCTAGGTGACATTAGGGTTTTGGTTGATGTGTATCTTAAGGTGTTATTTTAGTACGAACTCTAGGGCTGTTTGTGACACTTAAAGGAATAGCCCAATAGATCAATCGGAAAGAATAACTTTGAGGTGGTTTCATACCCTACAATAATCTCTTCGTTTGTTCTCCGCTATTAGTGACTTTGGAGTGACTCTTTGTTGCACATTGAGGGATTATTATATGATCTAATTATGTTATCCTTGTTGAGAGAACTTGCACTAGTGAAAGTATGAACCTTAGGCCTTGTTTCCAAGCATTGCAATACCGTTTACGCTCACTTTTACCACTTGCTACCTTGCTGTTTTTATATTTTCAGATTACAAAAACCTATATCTACCATCCATATTGCACTTGTATCACCATCTCTTCGCCGAATTAGTGCACATATACAATTTACCATTTTATTGGGTGTGTTGGGGGCACAAGAGACTCTTTGTTATTTGGTTGCAGGGTTTTTTGAGAGAGACCATCTTCATCCCACGCCTCCCACGGATTGATAAACCTTAGGTCATCCACTTGAGGGAAAATTGCTACTGTCCTAGAAACCTCTGCACTTGGAGGCCCAACAACGGCTACAAGAAGAAGGTTGCATAGTAGACATCAAGCTCTTTTCTGGTGCCGTTGCCGGGGAGGTTAATTCTTGAAGGTATATCTTTAGATCTTGCAATCGAATCTTTTAGTTTCTTGTTTTATCACTAGTTTAGTTTATAAAAGAAAACTACAAAAAAATGGAATTGAGGTTGCCTCATATGCTTCATCTTTTTAATGTCTTTCATGAAAATAAGGATTCCGATAATTGTGCCAAACTGTTACAAGAAGAATGCATTAAAATGTTTGGCACTAAATCTTGGAATGATGAGAATGATTGCAATGTTGTTAGTATGAATTATTTGAATATCCATGATGCTAATGATATGCAAAGCCACAAGCTTGGGGATGCTATGTTTGATGAAGATGATATTTTTTGTCCCCCAAGTTTTGATGAGCGAGTTTATTATGATGAAAGCATGCCTCCTATTTATGATGATTATTGTGATGACATGTATGCTATAAAGAATAATGATAACCATGAAACTTGTCATCGTGATTTTAATTTTCAATTGGATTATGCCTCACATGATAGTTATTTTGTTGAGTTTGCTCCCACTACTATTCATGAGAATAACTTTGCTTATGTGGAGAGTAATAAAATTTATTTGCTTGTGCATCATGATAATAGTACTTTGTGTGATGGTTATATTGTTGAATTCATTCATTATGCTACTAAATTATTATGAGGCAGGAATATATGCTTGGAGGAATTGCAATAATATCAAGTTTCCTCTCTATGTGTTGAAAATCTTGATGTTATGCTTGTTTTACCTTTCTATGCTATTTGATTCTTGCTCCCATAAGTTGTTTGCTCACAAAATCCCTATGCATAGGAAGTGGGTTAGACTTAAATGTGCTAGTAATATGCTTCATGATGCTCCCGTTATGTTTCAATTCTTATCTTTTATGTGAGCATCATTGAAATCATCATGCCTAGCTAAAATGGCATTAAAGAAAATCGCTTGTTGGGAGACAACCCAATACTTATACCTACTATTTTTGTGTGTTCACATGATTAAGCTAGTGTATTAATCATGTTTTATAGCTTTTCTTTCAATAAAGTGCCAAGTAAGACCCTTGGGATGGCTTATGGTGATAGTTGATTTGATCTTGTTGAAAAACAAAAACTTTTGTGCTCAGGAAAACAATTCTCATTTTTAGCAGAAGCGTGATATAATACTGATTCTTTTGCAGAAGATTAATAAAAAAATTCCTTAGGACTTACTAATTTCTCAGGATTTTTGGAGTTATAGAAGTATTTGAAATATCCAGATTGCTACAGACTGTTCTGTTTTTGACAGATTCTGTTTTCTATGTGTTGTTTGCTTATTTTGATGAATCTATGCGTAGGATCGGAGGGTATGAACCATAGAGAAGTTGGAATACAGTAGATATTACACCAATATAAATAAAGAATGAGTTCACAACAGTACCAAAAGTGGTGATTTATTTTCTTATACTAACGGAGCTTATGAGATTTTCTGTTGAGTTTTGTGTTGTGAAGTTTTCAAGTTTTGGGTGAAGTTTCGATGGACTACGGAATAAGGAGTGGCAAGAGACTAAGCTTGGGGATTCCCAAGGCACCCCAAGGTAAAATTCAAGGACAACCAAGAGCCTAAGCTTGGGTATGCCCCAGATGGCATCCCCTCTTTCGTCTTCAATCCATCGGTAACCTTACTTGGAGCTACATTTTTATTCACCACATGATATGTGTTTTGCTTGGAGCGTCATTTTATTTTATTAGGATTTGCTTGCTGCTTGAATAAGGTACTTAAGATCTGAATTTATTTATGAGGAGTCTTCACATAGTTACATAATTATTCCACTACTCATTGATCTTCACTTATATATTTCGGAGTAGTTTTCAGTTGCTCTAGTACTTCACTTATATCTTTTTAGATCACGACGGTAGTTTTATTTTGTGGAAATTTTTGAACACTCATGCTTCGCTTATATAATTTTGAGAGTCTCTAAACATCATGGTAATTTTCTTTGGTTATGAATTTAGTCCTAATATGATAGGCATCCAAGAGGGATATAATAAAAACTTTCATATAAAGTGCATTGAATACTATGAGAAGTTTGATTCCTTATGATGGTTTTGAGATATGAAGATGGTGATATTAGAGTCATGCTAGTGAGTAATTGTGGATTTGAGAAATACTTGTGTTAAGGTTTGTGAGTGGCGGTCGGGGACGAGCGATGGTCTTTTCCTACCAATCTACCCCCCTAGGAGCATGCGCGTAGTACTTTGTTTCGATGACTAATAGATTTTTGCAATAAGTATGTGAGTTCTTTATGACTAATGTTGAGTCCATGGATTATACGCACTCTCACCTTTATGCCATTGCTAGCCTCTCTTGTACTATGCAATTTTCGCTGCAGCCATAAACCCACCATATACCTTCCTCAAAACAGCCATCATACCTACCTATTATGGCATTTCCATAGCCATTCTGAGATATATTGCCATGCAACTTTCCACCGTTCCATTTATTATGAAACGCATCATCATTGTCATATTTGCTTTGCATGCGCATGTAGTTGACATTGTATTTGTGGCAAAGCCACCGTTCATAATTCTTTCATACATGTCGCTCTTGATTCATTGCGCATCCCGGTACACCGTCGGAGGCATTCACATAGAGTCATATTTTTGTTCTAGTATTGAGTTGTAATTTTTGAGTTGTAAGTAAATGGAAGTGTGATGATCTTCATTAATAGAGCATTGTCACATGTGAGGAAAGGATGATGGACACTATGATTCCCCCACAAGTTGGGATGAGACTCCGGAGGAAAAAAAATAAAAGAGGCCAAAAAAATCAGAGAAGGCCCAACAAAAAAATATGAGAGAAAAGAGATAAGGGGCAATGCTACTATCCTTTTACCACACTTGTGCTTCAAAGTAGCACCATGATCTTCATGATAGAGAGTCTCCTATGATATCACTTTCATATACTAGTGGGAATTTTCATTATAGAACTTGGCTTGTATATTCCAACGATGGGCTTCCTCAGAATGCCCTAGGTCTTCATGAGCAAGCAAGTTGGATGCACACCCACTTAGTTTTCTTTTGAGCTTTCATAAACTTATAGCTCTAGTGAATCCGTTGCATGGCAATCCCTAATCACTCACATTGATATCTATTAATGGGCATCTCCATAGCCCATTGATACGCCTAGTTGATGTTAGACTATCTCATTCTTTTTGTCTTCTCCACAACCACCGTCTATTCCACATATAGTGCTATGTCCATGGCTCACGCTAATGTATTGCGTGAAAGTTGAAAAAGTTTGAGAACATCAAAAGTATGAAACAATTGCTTGGCTTGTCATCGGGGTTGTGCATGATTTGAGTATTTTGTGTGATGAAGATGGAGCATAGCCAGACTATATGATTTTGTAGGGATAAGCTTTCTTTTGCCATGTTATTTTGATAAGACATAATTATTTTGTTAGTATGCTTGAAGTACTATTTTTTATGTCAATATTAAATTTTTGTTTTGAATCTTACGGATCTGAACATTGATGCCACAATAAAGAGAATTACATGGATAAATATGATAGGTAGCATTCCACATCAAAAATTCTGTTTTTATCATTTACCTACTCGAGGACGAGCATGAATTAAGCTTGGGGATGCCTGATACATCTCCAACGTATCTATAATTTTTGATTGTTCCATGCTATTATATTATATGTTTTGGATGTTTTATATGCATTTATATGCTATTTTATATGATTTTTGGGACTAACCTATTAACCTAGAGCCAGTGTTAGTTTCTGTTTTTTCCTTGTTTTTGAGTTTCGTGGAAAAGGAATATCAAACGGAGTCCAATTGACTTGAAAATTTACGGAGATTATCTTTGGACCAAAAGAAGCCCCCGAAGCAAAAGAGTTGGGCCAGAAGAGCCACGAGGCCTCCACAAGGGTGGAGGGCGCACCCTCCGACCTTGTGGGCCCCTCGTGGACTCCCCTAACTTGTTCTAGACGCCAATACCTCTTATATATCCCCAAACCTCCAGAACAGAACCTAGATCGGGAGTTCCGACGCTGCAAGCCTCTATAGCCACGAAAAACCAATCGGGAGCCTGTTCCGGCACCCTGCCGGAGGGGAAAACCATCACCGGTGGCCATCTTCATCATCCCGGTGCTCTCCATGACGAGGAGGGAGTAGTTCACCCTCGGGGCTGAGGGTATGTACCGGTAGCTATGTGTTTGATCTCTCTCTCTCTCATGTTCTTGATTTGGCACGATCTTGATGTACCGCGAGCTTTGATATTATAGTTGGATCTTATGATGTTTCTCCCCCTCTGCCTTCTTGTAATGGATTGAGTTTTCCCTTTGAAGTTATCTCATTGGATTGAGTCTTTAAGGATTTGAAAACACTTGATGTATGTCTTGCATGTGCTTATTTGTGGTGACAATGGGATGTTCACGTGATCCACTTGATGTATGATTTGGTGATCAACTTGCGGGTTCTGTGACCTTGTGAACTTATGCATAGGGGTTGGCACATGTTTTCGTCTTGACTCTCTAGTAGAAACTTTGGGGCACTGTTTGAAGTTCTTTGTGTTGGTTTGAATAGATGAATCTGAGATTGTGTGGTGCATATCGTATAATCAAACCCGCGGATACTTGTGGTGACATTAGGGTTTTGGTTGATGTGTATCTTAAGGTGTTGTTTTAGTACAAACTCTAGGGTTGTTTGTGACACTTATAGGAATAGCCCAATAGATCAATTAGAAAGAATAACTTTGAGGTGGTTTCGTACCCTACAATAATCTTTTCGTTTGTTCTCTGCTATTAGTGACTTTGGAGTGACTCTTCGTTGCACGTTGAGGGATTTTTATATGATCTAATTATGTTATCATTGTTTTGAGAACTTGCACTAGTGAAAGTATGAACCTTAGGCCTTGTTTCCAAGCATTGCAATACCGTTTACGCTCACTTTTACCACTTTCTACCTTGCTTTTTTTATATTTTCAGATTACAAAAATCTATATCTACCATCCATATTGCACTTGTATCACCATCTCTTCGCCGAACTAGTGCACCTATACAATTTACCATTGTATTGGGTGTGTTGGGGACACAAGAGACTCTTTGTTATTTGGTTGCAGGGTTGTTTGAGAGAGGCCAACTTCATCCTACGCCTCCCATGGATTGATAAACCTTAGGTCATCCACTTGAGGGGAAATCGCTACTGTCCTACAAACCTCTGCACTTGGAGGCCCAACAATGTCTACAAGAAGAAGGTTGCGTAGTAGACATCAATAAGTCATGGAAAAGTTATAATACAATAGCTACAATGCAAAAAAAAAATGAATTAGTTCGCAACAACACTTAAAGTAGTAATTTGCTTTATTATACTAATGGATCTTACCGAGCTTTCTGTTGAGTTTTGTGTGGATGAAGTGATCGAAGATCGAGGAGGTCTCGTTGTGAGGAGAAGGAGGAGAGGCAAGAGTTCAATATTGGGGATTCCCATGGCACCCCAAGTAAATATCCAAGGAGACTCAAGCGTCTAAGCTTGGGGATGCCCTGGAAGGCATCCCGTCTTTCTTCAACAAGTATCAGTATGTTTTCATTTTTGTTTCGTTCATGTGATATGTGTAAATCTTGGAGCGTCTTTTGTGTTGAGTTTTCATTTTTATTTTATGCACCATGCTGGTATGAGATAGTCCATGGTTGATTTATTGAATGCTCATTGCACTTCACTTATATCTTTTGAGTATGGCTTTATAGAATGCTTAATGTGCTTCAGTTATATCATTCGATGTTTGGATTGCCTGTTTCTCTTCACATAGAAAACCATTATTTGTAGAATGCTCTTTTGCTTCACTTACATTTATTAGAGCATGATCTTTTGTAGAAAGAATTAAACTCTCTTGCTTTATATCTATTTAGAGACTCAAAAGGAATTGGTCATTTGCATGGTTAGTCATGAAATCCTACATAAAACTTATGGATCACTGAATATGATATGTTTGATTCCTTGCAATAGTTTTGCGATATATAGATGATAATATGTGGGAGGTACTAGTAAATGGTTGTGGTTAGTAAGAATATTGGTGTTAAAGGTTGTGATTCCCTATGCAAGCACGTAATTCAATAGTTATGCAATGAAATTTCATCCTACTTGTGGTGCATTATTCAGTGTTAGTATGCTTAATGCTCGTTTTTGAGAATTTTCGTTTCTTGGTTGGTTGCTTCTCAATCTTTTTTCTAGCCTCCACTTGTACTAAGTAGAAATACTACTTGTGCATCCAAAATCCTTAAACCCGGATTTGCCATATGAGTCCACCATACCTACCTATATGCGGTATTTCCGTGACGTTCTAAGTAAATTTGTATGTGGCAACTCTATTTTTCAAAATAAATTTCCGTTTTGTGTGCCCGTACCACTCATGTGGCGGTAGGGGGTGGCCGATGTCTTCCATGATTAGGCGGGTTATTCTCAAGATGAGTGTTTATTCACTTATCATTGCACGAGAGTATGGCGGTAATAGGGATGCCCAGTCCCACAATGAATCAAAAATAATAACACCAAAATTCCTTGAGAAGTGTTGGTATGGAAGGCACCCGTGGATATGGCTAGCCATGGACTGTGAAAGAATGGTGGAAAGGAAATGAACTTTATTTTCTGTTTGGGAACCGCCTATAATGTGTCTAGCATGGAGGATGTTGGGAACTCTCGGTCGTAGTGTTGACAGGAAAAGCATGCCTCTCAAAATGTTTTTATCTCTCATTTTTTTTCTTTGTGGCACCTCTACAAATCTATGCTTCCCTCTGCGAAGGGCCTATCTATTTACTTGTATGCAATTTTTTTATTTGAGTCTCTATCTTCTCTTATAAAGCACCAACTAGGGATCACTATGATCATACTTGTGCATTGATGTGGCTAATATTCGAGTGTGTTTCGTGAATGGATCAATGATTGAACATGATGGGCTAGGGATAGCATTCTTTAGCGTTGATATTTTGAAAGACACGATTGTTTGTTGGGATGCATGAGCATTAATGTCTTTATATCAAATTATAGACTATTGCTTTGAATCACTTGTGTCTTAATATTCATGCCATGATTAGATATATGATCAAGTTTATGCTAGGTAGCATTCCACATAAAAAAATATCTTTTTGTCATTTACCTACTCGAGGACGAGCAGGAATTAAGCTTGGGGATGCTGATACGTCTCCGTCGTATCTATAATTTTTGATCATTTCATGCCAATATTATACAACTTTCACATATTTTTGGCAACATTTCATATAATTTATTGGACTAACCTATTGATCCAGTGCCCAGTGTCAGTTCCTGTTGTTTTTGCATGTTTTTTGTTTCGCAGAATATCCATATCAAACGAAGTCCAAATGCAATAAAATTTTACGGAGAATTATTTTGGAATATTTGTGAATTTTGGGAGGTGGAATCAATGCAAACGGAGGCCCACGGTGACCACAAGACACCTAGGCACGCCAGGCAGCCCAAGCGCGTGCTGGTGGGTTGTGCCCTCCTCGTATGTCGGTTGGAGCTCTACTTCGGGCACAGGGAAGCTTATATCCAGAAAAAATTGTGTTAAAATCTCAGTGCAATCAGAGTTAGCAATCTTCGGGAATATAAGAAACGGATTTCGGCCAAATATGGGAAGCACGAAACAGAAGAGAACAGAGAGACAGATCCAATCTCGGAGGGGCTCCCGCCCTCTGCTGCCATGGAGGCCATGGACTAGAGGGAACCCTCCTCCCATCTAGGGGGGAGGCCAAGGAATAAGAAGAAGGAGGAGGAGGGGGCTATCTCCCCCTCTCCCCCGGTGGTGCAGGAACGTCGTCGGGGCAAGGATCGTGACGGCGATCTACATCAACAACCTTGCTGTCGTGGAATTGTCACGGCAGATGTCCTCTTGCAAGGACTTGATCGTGGAGCCATCACAACTAGGAAGCTTAAAGGGGTTAATCAGGACAAAGGACACGCGAGGTTTATACTAGTTCAGCCCCTTAAGGTGAAGGAAGGCCTACGTCTAGTTGGGTTGGAATTGTTTGAGGTTTCGATGACCAGGGAGCGAGATACGCTATGCCCGATTCTCGATCTCTTGTTTCTTGCCTTAAGTCGCTGGCGGGTTGTCCCCTTATATACATGGGTTGACACCCTGCGGCCTACAGAGTCCCGGCCGGCTCATAAACAGTGTCCGGCTCGGCGACTAGTTACTTCTACCTTATAATACAAGTTATACCATCATGGTGGTTTATCTATACAGGCCTCAGAGTATCCTGTGGGCCTTTAGGCTTTTAGTGAACCGTCATCTTCATGCCTTGGTCTTGGGCTGCTGATAAGCCTCTCTTTGCGTAACCCGGCCCCTCCTGGACGGCTTACACAAATAGTTATATCCCCAACATTAGGCCCCAGATTGATTTGAACCGGTTCATGTCGATCTCTAAACACCTTATGAACTGGCCTTCAGTCTTCTGTCTTGTGTGAAAATTGTAACCCGCCGTGATGTCATCATCTGGATCCGGATTAAATCATCGTGACGTCATCTTCGATAAAACTTATATTTTAATCCATCATATCTTCAACGGATCTCTGCCTTTATTGACCTTCCCGAAAATCGAGGCGTCGGGGCCGCTGGATAATGATGTCTTGGTCTCCTCATTTCTCCCACCGTCTCAGTCGGCCCCTCCTTATAAATAAACACGACCTAGGTCTTTTTCATTTCCTCCAGTCGTCTTCTTCCTCGCACCCCCTTTTCTGCCGCTCGAGCTCCGCCGCCGCCACCGTCGGAACCCTCGTCTTCATCGACTCAGGTCGCTGCATCACCCTGATTCGGACCAGAAAGCGACGGCAACCCTTCACAGCTCTTCCACATCGGTGAATTCTTTTCCCCCCTTTCTCAGATCTGCATTAGTACTGTCTTGAGTTCGTCAACGTTCATCGTCGCCCGACGCAACCTCCATTAGTTCTTACCTCTAATACCTTGTTCAGATCGTAAAAACTGCATAGAACTGCTGCGGAGGATGTTGTGTGCTTATTCTGTATGAAAACAGATCTCATTTCCTTGTTTTGGAAGCCCTCCTTGAGTATATGAACTTCCTTGTACTGTTTTAGGTCTAGAAATTTTTCCTTTCCAGAACATCATTTGATCCAAAATAATAATTGCAATTTGTGAAACCTGTTTGCTCCACACTTAGCCAAAAACTATGTCTGTTGACTCTGTTTTAGCCATAGTAGTCCGTGTAATCGGTTTAAGATAATACCGGCTGTCAGCACCGCTTGCTTCTGGCGACTTAAGAAAACCTTAATCATCTTTAATACCTGCAGCTGTTAAACATTATCACGTAGTTACCTGTATGTCATTAGGCCCCTTCTTAAGCGCCATCTTAAATAACCCAATAATGCCTTTTCTCTGGGTTATAATAAACCGAAAAATTTCCTTTATCTTGTTGTAGGCTTCAATTTACTCAATGGCACCCAAAGCTGTTAAACCTCCGATTACCTGCAACTGGGTCCCATCCATTGTTATGGAGAGCAAACTGTCAGAGTTTGTGAAGTCCGGCCATCTACCCAAGAAGGACGTCATGTCTTATCGTGCTCCTGACCCGTCTGAAGAGAAACCTCAACCCAAGGAAGGGGAGGTGATCATTTTTACTGATCACATGAGCCGGGGATTTGCTCCTCCTGGTTCAAAATTCTTTAGAGACGTTTTGCACTTCTTCGACTTAAGACCTCAAGACATCGGGCCCAACTCTGTGTCAAATATCTGTAACTTTCAAGTTTTCTGTGAGGTTTACCTTGGAGAAGAACCCAGCCTACTCCTGTTCAAGGAATTGTTCTATTTGAACCGACAGAATGAACGGGCCAACGGGCCCAGTCTGGAGCTTGGTGGCATATCAATTCAAAGGCGGAGAGACTGCCTGTTCCCTTATGCTGAATTGCCGAGTCATCCAAAGGACTGGAACCAGACATGGTTCTACTGCCAAGATACTTCCCCGGCTGGCGAAAATCCACTGCCCGGCTTCCGCGCATTGCGCCTTGAACCTACTCACCCGCTGCCGGATAAGTTGACAGCTATTGAACGCCTGCCACTTACCCCCAAAATCAAGAGGATTAAAGCTCTTTTAGGGAACGGCTTAGATGGCATTGACTTGGTCCGAGTCTGGATTGCTTGGGGAATAATTCCGTTAAGCCACCGCCCCGGCTTAATGTGTAATTATTCAGGCGAGAAGAATGACCCTCAACGTCATAACCCTGACGACTTACCAGATGACGTAGTGGAAGCTACAACTCAGTCCTTGTTGAAAGAGGGCACAATGAATAGTAATGCCTTCGGCTTACTACCTTTTTGCCAGAAGAACCCGGCCCCTGCAGTAAGTTTCCAGCCATCGGGTTATGTTTTATCATGTTAGGCTGTATTCTTACGCATAACCAGTTATAACCTTTTACAGGAAAATGATAGCTTCTGGAACATGCAATATGATCATGAGGCGGCCAAGAAAGCCAGGGCGGCCAAGAGAGCCGAAAAGAAAACCACCAAGCCCACCACCTCAAGGAAAAGGAAGCCAAGCGCCTCTGAGCTGTTTCAGCTTGATGATACTGATGATAATGAGGAAGAGGTAACCTTTGAAATTCCCTTTCTCCTTTATTTCTACCTTACTGATGCTAACCTTCTTTCAGGAAGACACGGGCAACAGCCAACCCATCGAGGAAGAGGTAATTGTAATCTCCTCCGACTCCGAGCTTCAGCCGCGTCAGAAAATTCGAAGAGTAACCCGGAAAGTAAGATTTTCACATCCTTTGGCTTACCAAGATCCTGACTTTCTTTTGAAGTGACAGAATTATGAGAGCCGGAGGCAGACCCGGACTAGCAAAGACGCGGAACTCTCCTCCGGCTTACCTGATGTGACCAGGAAACGCCAGACTGAGGTTATCTCCAATTTACACCTTCTTTTTCCTTTGGCAGGCTTCATTTGTTAGCCTCTCAATTATTCTGACTCCAACTATCAGGATATTTCACCTTCCTCCGGTGAGTCTATGCAGTCCAACATGCCAGCTTTTAAGACTGCCCCTGGGTAATATCAATTTATTCACCTTATGTTTTTCTTTCTTCATGTTTCTTTACTCATTTCTCTGCTTTACCCACAGCATGCAGGTTAAGCCCAGGAAGAAAACCAAGAATGATAAACCGGCCCAAACCCCTGTGGTGACTGAACCGGAACAGGGTATAGCTGCTCCCGACTCTTCCACACATCAACCGCCACCTGAGCCGGCTCAAGACATTGCAGCACCAACTTCTGACCCGCCTGCTGAAGATATTCTTGATGGTTCTGTTAACCCGGAGTCACCTAGTCCAGTCAAAACGGCTGACCCAGAAGTGGAATTTCTCAAGGCTCAATTCGTTGAGCCGGCCAGGCCCACCGTCCTTGCCAAATGCTCGGCTAAAGAGGAGTTGCTAGAATGCCGTAAGGCTAAGATGGATATCACCGACTATACTCATTTGAGTATTGGAGAGATCGTCTCGGGCTATATCAACCAGGTGCAAAGCAGCCGTGACCTGGAAATTGACATGGTGAAGCAAATACAACAAAAATCTGAGGTATGACTTATGCTTCCTTACTTTCAATCATACTTACTGTATCAGCCCCCAAGTCTATTGCTTATGAATAAATATGCTGTAGACTTAGAAAAATTGTTAGAGCTGCTTGCCTGGCTGAAACAAAAAATATTTAAACCGGATGTAACACAATACCTTTAACTTGCGATACACATTAGCCCCCAAGTACCAAGTATCTTTGCTTGCAATATTTGGGACTTAATATCCAGGACCGGCTTAATAATTTAGAAAGCTTCGGTATACATTAGCCCCCAAGTGCCAAGTATCTTTGCTTGCAAAGTGCTTGGTACTTAATATTATTTACCGTAATCTTGACTACTATCCGGTGCAATGCAGGCCACCATAAGTCAATTTGAATCGGAAATTGCTGACCTGAAGAATCGCCTGGCAACCCAGGAAAGTGAAATTGAAAAGGCCAACTCCAAATTTGAATTCAGTGTCTCTGAACAAGAGAAGTTGAAGCAAAATTTTCAATCAGAGAAGAAAACTTTGGCTGATGAAAAGGCCGCACTAGTGACCCGGGCCGAGACAGCAGAGGCATCGCTTGTGGAAGCAACGGCCGAACTGTCCGACTTAAAGCGCCAGATATCTCGAATGGTTTCAGCAATCTTCGGTGAGTGACTTATCCAAACCTTAAACACTGCAAAACTCCTTAAATGACCATTTCAGTTGTCTCCTCTGACTCACCTTATGCTTAATAACGCAGGCCCCAGGAGCACAAATCTTAAGCAGAACATGGTGATCAAGCTGAAGGCGGTTTATACTCTGGTGGAACAACTCTACACCGGGTCACAACGTGCTCTGGCCATTGTGGCTTTATCAAATGATGTTCCTTATCTCCTGCAAGATGTGCTGAAGCGGCTTGCTGTGCTACCTCAGCAAATCCAAGAATTAAGACGAGCATCTGCAAGAGCCGGAGCTATAGCCGCATTGAGCCGGGCCAAGGCGTGGCTTCCAGAACTAGACCCCGCTGACATTGCTCTTGGGTATCCAAGTTTAAAGGAAGATGGCACCGTATTTAATGATAAGGATTTCACCACCTGTGTGAAGGATATACGTCCGGTGGCTACTCTTATTGGGAACGATACTGACCTCACCAAGTGTCAGCCGGGTTATGACAAGGAGAACCGGAGAATCCCCATGCCACATTACGACGATGTCAGCTTGATCCCTCCAACCCGTAAGCACACCTTTGCTCTTGAAGTCGACCCAACCGGTTTAATAGATGATGAAGCTGAGTTTGAAGCCTTGAGTGGCATTGACTGGGCCTCATCATCCTTCCAGGACAAAGCAGCCGGCGGAGAGACAGAGAAGGATAACCCGGGGGCTTCAAGTCAACCCCAAGAGTAGCTTGTCAGGCACCACCTGCTTATGTCATCATAGAAAACAATGCATCATTCAGACTCGGGGAGTCTTGTAACAAAGTAAAAGATACCTTGAGTTTTGCTATGCCTTTGCGCATGCTTATGGCCCTTAATACTTGCATAAGCCGCCGCCATTATTCTCTTTGCAGTTGGTATGAATCTATTATGTCCTTTGCAAAAATACCTTGCATTGCCCTGTAGTGCTCACAGCTGTTTTTTCCGGCTTATATAAACCAACCCCTGAGGGTAAACTTAACTCCTGAAAATTGGCACATATAAGTTCACCTGGTTCTTAACAACCTGATGTAACTAACATTAATTCTAGAAGACTGTAATGTATTCCATTGTATTTTCAAGAGGGTCACAAGATACCTAATGTTGGCACTTGTAAAATATGATGAACAAAATTCAAGGGTTTCTAATTCGAATACGATCAGTGACCCGTTCCAAAGGGGTTGAGCTAAGATTCGGATACGATCTGTTAGCCCCCAGTGGCTGTGGCGATGCCAATCAAGTGGGTATCGACAGCTATGTTCTCTTTGGTTCGAATATGACCTATGTTTGAACAGGAAGCCCCCAAGTGACCATAAGAGTTGTTTAATGACGCTGATTCGAATACGATCCACGTCAGACCCAAAAGGAGTTAAGCTATGATTCAGATATGATCAAGAAGCCCCCAAGTGGGTTTGGCAGTATGCCGATCAAAAGGGTATCGACAGCTATGTTCTCTTTGGTTCGAATACGACCTATGTTTGAACAGGAAGCCCCCAAGTGATCAACGGCTAGATTCAGATATGATCATAAGCCGGACCAAAGGAAAGCCGGATTCAGATATGATCCGCTTCTCCTTGGTTATCTCCACCACCTGTCAAGGAAAAACACATAAACCTTTGTTGGGAGTGAAAAAAAAGGACAGAGGTCCTGCTTTATTGCTTTATATAATATACATAGTATAAGCATATACACATTAGAGCTGACGGCTCAAGTATAATAAGGCCGAAGATGGGCGATATTCCACGGCCGACGGGTCTCCTCCTCCGACTTACGTGAGTCTTTATGCTCTCGAACATCGATAAGGTAGTATGATCCATTGTTCAGATTCTTGCTGACCACAAAGGGTCCTTCCCAAGGAGGGGATAGCTTGTGTATGTTAGATTGATCCTGGATGAGTCGGAGCACTAAGTTGCCTTCCTGAAAGGTTCTGGATTTAACCCGGCGGCTGTGGTAGCGACGCAGGTCTTGTTGGTAAATCGCCGAGCGGGCTATTGCCAAGTCTCGCTCTTCATCCAACAGGTCAAGTGCATCTTGCCGAGCTTTTTCATTGTCTTACTCAACATAAGCCACCACACGGGGTGAATCATGACGGATGTCACTTGGCAGGACCGCCTCTGCTCCATACACCATAAAGAAAGGCGTGTAACCCGTAGATCTGTTAGGGGTAGTATTGATGCTCCAGAGTACAGAATATAACTCCTCCACCCAACAACCCGGCGTCCGCTGTAAAGGGACCAAGAGCCGGGGCTTGATACCCTTCAAGATTTCTTGATTGGCTCGTTCTGCTTGGCCATTTGATTGAGGGTGAGCTACAGCTGAAACGTCAAGCAGGATATGCTCTCGTTGACAGAACTCTTCCATAGCTCCTTTGGAAAGGTTAGTACCATTATCAGTTATGATGCTATGTGGAAAACCAAAGCGAAAAATCACCTTTTTCATAAACTGGACTGCTGTGGCTGCATCACACTTACTGACTGGCTCCGCCTCCACCCACTTTTTGAACTTGTCAACTGCCACCAAGAGGTGAGTCTTTTTATCCTTAGATCTCTTGAAAGGCCCAACCATATCAAGCCCCCAGACTGCAAACGGCCAGGTAATTGGAATCATCCTTAACTCTTGAGCCAGCACATGGGCTCGTCGTGAGAATTTCTGACATCCGTCACATTTACTGACCAGGTCTTCCGCATCAGCATGAGCCGTCAGCCAATAGAACCCATGACGGAAGGCTTTGGCCACAAGAGATTTTGAGCCGGCGTGATGACCACAATCACCTTCATGAATTTCACAAAGGATCTCCTGACCCTCTGCAGGTGACACGCAACGTTGAATCACTCCAGTGACGCTGTAATGATGTAACTCGCCATTGACAATTGTCATGGACTTGGACCGCTGGACGATTTGTCTTGCCAAGGTCTCGTCCTCTGGCAACTCTCCCCGGGTCATGTAAGCCAAATAAGGCACTGTCCAATCCGGGGTAACGTGGAGAGCCGCCACTAGCTGTGCCTCCGGGTCTGGTATTGCCAGATCTTCTTCTGTAGGTAACTTAACAGAAGGATTATGCAAAACATCAAGAAAGGTGTTAGGCGGCACCGGCTTACGCTGAGACCCCAGCCGGCTTAAGGCATCCGCCGCCTCATTCTTCCTTCGATCAATGTGTTCCACTACGTAACCCTTGAAATATCCGGCCACAGCATCGACTTCACGACGGTAAGCCGCCATGAGGGGATCTTTAGAGTCCCACTTGCCTGACACCTGTTGAACCACAAGGTCTGAGTCTCCTAAGCATCTTACCCGGCTCAAGTTCATCTCTTTGGCCATCCGGAGACCATGGAGCAGGGCCTCATACTCAGCTGCATTGTTAGTGCAAGGAAACATAAGCCGGAGCACATAACAAAATTTGTCATCTCGAGGGGAAGTTAATACAACTCCAGCCCCCGAGCCTTCCAACTGTCTGGACCCATCAAAGTGAATAATCCAATAAGTGTTATCGGGCTTCTCCTCCGGTGCCTGTAGCTCTGTCCAGTCGTTGATGAAATCCACCAAAGCTTGAGACTTAATGGCAGTGCGCGGTACGTATTTCAGACCATGAGGCCCGAGCTCGATGGCCCATTTGGCGACTCGTCCTGTAGCATCTCTGTTCTGAATAATGTCTCCCAAGGGGGCAGAACTTACCACAGTGATAGGGTGACCTTGGAAGTATTGCTTCAGCTTCCGGCTTGCCATGAACACCCCGTAAACAAGTTTCTGCCAATGAGGATATCTTTGCTTTGACTGGATGAGTACCTCACTGACATAATAAACCGGTCGTTGAACCGGATGTTCCTTACCAGCCTCCTTGCGCTCTACCACAATCGCCACACTGACGGCTCGTAAATTAGCAGCCACATATAACAGCAAAGGCTCTTTGTCAATGGGAGCCGCAAGAACCGGCGGCTCAGATAACTGCTTCTTCAAATCCTCGAAAGCAGCATTAGCAGCATCACTCCAGACAAAGGTGTCTGCCTTCTTCATTAATTGGTACAGCGGTAGGGCCTTCTCACCTAACCGGCTTATGAACCGGCTCAAAGCGGCAACACGACCCGCCAATCGCTGAACATCATTAATACATGCCGGTTTAGCCAAAGAAGTGATTGCCTTAATCTTCTCCGGATTAGCCTCGATGCCCCTGTTTGAAACCAAGAATCCCAAAAGCTTGCCTGCAGGCACACCGAATACACACTTCTCCAGGTTAAGCATCATTTTGTAATCCCGAAGATTGTCAAAGGTTTCTTTGAGATCAGATATCAAGGTTTCCGCTTCTCTGGATTTCACTACTATGTCATCCACATAAGCATGAACATTGCGCCCGATCTGATCATGAAGACAATTCTGTACACACCGTTGATAAGTTGCCTGAGCACTCTTGAGCCCAAATGGCATAGACACATAGCAGAAGGCTCCAAACGGGGTGATGAAAGCCGTTTTCTCCTGGTCCTTAACTACCATCTTGATCTGATGATAGCCAGAATAAGCATCCAAAAAGCTCAAACATGCACAACCTGCCATAGCATCAATGATTTGATCAATACGAGGGAGAGAAAAAGGATCAACCGGACAAGCCTTATTTAGGTCCGTGTAATCCACACACATCCGCCAGGTGTCGTTTTTCTTGAGTACGAGCACCGGGTTAGCCAACCATTCTGGGTGAAAAACTTCAACAATAAATCCAGCCGCCAAGAGCCGGGCGACCTCTTCTCCTATAGCTTTTCGTCGCTCTTCATTGAATCGCCGCAGAAATTGCCTGACCGGCTTATACTTCGGATCAATATTAAGAGTGTGCTCAGCGAGTTCTCTTGGTACACCCGGCATGTCAGAAGGTTTCCATGCAAAGACGTCCCGGTTCTCACGGATGAACTCGATGAGCGTGCTTTCCTATTTAGGATCCAAGTTGGCACTGATGCTGAATTGCTTAGATGAATCGTCTGGAGTGAAATCAACAAGCTTAGTCTCTGCAGCCGATTTAAACTTCATGGCCGGGTCATGCTCTGTAGTCGGCTTCTTGAGAGAAGTCATATCTGTCGGGTCAACGTTATCTTGATAAAATTTGAGCTCCTCCGCTGCACAGACAGACTCGGCGTAAGCCGCATCGCCCTCTTCACACTCCAGGGCCACCTTTCGGCTTCCATGCACAGTGATGGTACCCTTGTAACCCGGCATCTTGAGCTGTAGATACACATAACACGGCCGTGCCATGAATTTGGCATAGGCTGGCCGCCCGTACAAAGCGTGATATGGACTCTTGATTTTGACCACCTCAAAAGTTAACTTTTCCGCCCTAGAATCATGCTCGTCTCCGAAGGCCACCTCTAGCTCAATCTTCCCCACAGGATACGCCGACTTACCGGGCACCACTCCATGAAAGACGGTGTTGGAAGTCTTTAAATTCTTGTCAGTTAAGCCCATGTGCCGAAAGGTCTTGTAATAGAGGATGGTGATGCTGCTACCTCCATCCATGAGCACTTTAGTAAACTTATAACCACCAACTTGCGGTGCCACCACTAGGGCCAGTTGACCCAGATTATCAACCCGGGGAGGGTGATCCTCCCTGCTCCAGACAATAGGCTGTTCCGACCACCTCAAGTAATGAGGGACTGCCAGTTCAACAGAATTCACAGCCCTCTTATGAACTTTCTGATCATGTTTACACAAACTTGTGGTGAACACGTGATACTGCCCACTGCTTAACTGTTTCGGATGGCTCTGATAACCCGACTGCTGCTGCTGCTGACCTCCTTGACCAGACTGCTGTTGATTATAACCACCCTGGCTTCCCTGAAAACCGGATCCTGAACCACCGCCCGGGCCATGAAAGCCACCGGCTCCTGAACCGCCGCCTGGGCCTTGATTGCCATCAGATGTGTTAGAATTCTTGAAAGCTTTCATGATTGCGCAATCCTTCCATAAGTGAGTCGCTGGTCGTTCCCGGGTACCGTGTTTCGGGCAGGGTTCATTGAGTAGTTGCTCGAGAGACGGACCTGACCCACCAAACCGGGTGGCTTTCCCTTGCGCTTTTGATTGTTACCTGTGCATTGGCCACAAATTCCGGGTTACTGTCCGCCTTACGCTTATTACCTCCTTGACTCGCCGGGTTATGCTGCTGACCCTTTCCATTGCCGTTCTTCTTTCCCTTCCCTGTCTTTTCCTCATCAAACACGGGATCCTTGGTACTATCAGAATCAGCATACTTGACTAAAGCCGCCATCAGCGTCCCCATATCGTTGCAATCACGCTTAAGGCGCCCCAGCTTCTGTCTCAGAGGTTCAAAGCGGCAATTCTTCTCCAGCATGAGAACTGCTGAGCCGGCATCCATCTTGTCAGACGAATGTATTATATCCTTGACCCGGCGCACCCAATGAGTCGTAGATTCACCTTCTTCCTGCTTACAATTTGTCAGATCCACAATTGACATAGACTTCTTGCAAGTATCTTTGAAGTTCTGGATGAAATGGGCTTTTAGCTCCGCCCATGAACTAATGGAGTTGGGTGGCAAACCCTTTAACCAAGAACAGGCCGTTCCGTCCAGCATCATGGTGAAATATTTAGCCATCGCCTCATCACTAACCTCTAGCAGCTCCATAGCCATCTCATAACTTTCAATCCATGCCCCAGGCTGTAAATCGGCAGTATAATTCGGCACCTTCCGAGGCCCCTTGAAATCCTTGGGCAGACGTACATTACGTAAAGCCGGTACCAGACAAGGAACTCCTCCGGTTCTCGTAGCAACCCCTGCTTCAACGAAAGTCGTCGGGTAAGCCGGTGAGTTCTGTTGGGCTGCTAGCTGAACCGCTAGCTGAGCCGCCCGTTCGTCCTCCTGACGTATCCGATCCTGAACCGGGTTATGCCCGCCGGGCTGGTTCCGGCGCTGAGCGTTACTTGACAAGGCCTCTGATCCATGTTCCTACTATAACTCGGGCTCCGATTTTGATGAGGCGGAGCTAACCAGGGCGGAGGAGTCGAGTGAATCCTATCCCGGCTGTAGGAGTAGGTCTCTTGCTGAGCCAGGGCTGTTTGGACAAGTTCTCTGATCTTCCGAGTTTCCACCGTTGTTGGATCATTCCATCTACCGGGAGAGCCGCCAAACGTGCTGATGCTGCAATTAAGTTCTCCATGGGGTTGGAGAAGTGACCCTGTGGTATTGGTATATAATTGGGCGGTGCCATATTGCCGCGAGGAGGTGCCATCCCCTGAAGCTGTACTGGACCTCCCGCTCCGGATGTATTAAACTGATTCGCACCTGGCGGGCTACTTGGGCCGCCCCCGGGTGTAGCAAAGAGATTCCGAGGGTCATAATTCTGAGGTAAACGGGACTGAGTTTTCTGATGTCTCCTCCTCATTACCTCATTAGATGCGTTTAAGCTCAACGTGAGCTGCAAGGCCTCTGCCTGAAGTTGCTGCGCTCGTACGTCCAAAGCCGCCCGCTCTGCTGCTAATCTAGCGTCCTCAGCTGCTAAGGTTTCCTTGACCCGGGCGATCTCGTCGCGAACTTGTGCCACCTCTGCCTCATGCTCAGATTGGTTCGCAGGGATGACTGTAACAGTTAACAAAGCCGTAAGCTTATCCATGAGATCCATCAGCACCTGAGCCGGTGAGCGCACGGGGCCTCCTGCCTTGGCTGCTCCTAACCTGGACGTTATCGCCGCTGAGGCCGTAGAGTTTTGGCCGGGTTGAGTACCAGCCATGAAGACTCCTGCCCAGTTTGGCGAGTCTGAGAGGTCCAGAATAGTGCTGCCATCGGAACAGCCCCCAAGCGCACCATCTTGAACTTGATACAGCGAATCTGTTGAGCTGGCGGATGAATCACCGTCAGAGAGGACGGCCGGCTCACCATCACCTCCAGATTCTTCAGGAAGTTCACCTCCATGGATGCAACCCACCAAGGCACGCCTCACGACGGGTTGAGCTCGGGCGGGTGTCGCACGCTGAGCCGTCTCGACGGGGTCGGTGCAGCTATCCGGCTCAGGGCCCGGCTCACCAATCCGGCCGATGAAGACGTGAATTCCGCCAAAGGGGACCCGGTAGCCATACTCAATTGAGCCGGCATCGGGGCCCCAGCCTTCGTCGTCGATGTAGATCTTGCCGCGACGACTCTTGGTCATCCGGCCAACTGCTTATCCCTTGAGCCCTTCGAAGCTGCCATTCAAGAACTCAAATCCACCGTGCGCTGGCCCCATGGTGGGCGCCAACTGTCGTGGAATTGTCACGGCAGATGTCCTCTTGCAAGGACTTGATCGTGGAGCCATCGCAACTAGGAAGCTTAAAGGGGTTAATCGGGACAAAGGACACGCGAGGTTTATACTAGTTCAGCCCCTTAAGGTGAAGGAAGGCCTACATCTAGTTGGGTTGGAATTGTTTGAGGTTTCGATGACCAGGGAGCGAGATACGCTATGCCCGATTCGCGATCTCTTGTTTCTTGCCTTAAGCCGCTGGCGGGTCGTCCCCTTATATACATGGGTTGACGCTCTGCGGCCTACAGAGTCCCGGCCGGCTCATAAACAGTGTCCGGCTCGGCGACTAGTTACTTCTACCTTATAATACAAGTTATACCATCATGGCGGTTTATCTATACAGGCCTCAGAGTATCCTGTGGGCCTTTAGGCTTTTAGTGAACCGTCATCTTCATGCCTTGGTCTTGGGCTGCTGATAAGCCTCTCTTTGCATAACCCGGCCCCTCCTGGACAGCTTACACAAATAGTTATATCCCCAACATTAGGCCCCAGATTGATTTGAACCGGTTCATGTCGATCTCTAAACACCTTATGAACTGGCCTTCAGTCTTCTGTCTTGTGTGAAAATTGTAACCCGCCGTGATGTCATCATTTGGATCCGGATTAAATCATCGTGACGTCATCTTCGATAAAACTTATATTTTAATCCATCATATCTTCAACGGATCTCTGCCTTTACTGACCTTCCCGAAAATCGAGGCGTCGGGGCCGTTGGATAATGATGTCTTGGTCTCCTCGTTTCTCGCACCGTCTCAGTCGGCCCCTCCTTATAAATTTTTGGAACAAACGTGATCCAGAGGACTTGGAGTAGACGTCAAGAAAGGAGCGAGGAGGCCACGAGGCAGGGAGGCGCGCCTGCCCCCCTGGGCGTGCCCCCACCCTCGTGGGCCCCTCGCAGCTCCACCGACCTACTTCTTCCTCCTATATATATATATCCATATACCTCAAAAACATCTAGGAGCACCACAAAACCCTATTTCCACCGCCACAACCTTCTGTACCCAAGAGATCCCATCTTGGGGCCTTTTTCGGAGCTCCGCCGGAGGGGGAATCGATCATGGAGGGCTTCTACATCAACACCATAGCCTCTCCGATGATGTGTGAGTAGTTTACCACAGACCTTCGGGTCCATAGTTATTAGCTAGATGGCTTCTTCTCTCTCTTTGGATCTCAATACAAAGTTCTCCTCGATCTTCTTGGAGATCTATTCGATGTAATTCTTTTTGCGGTGTGTTTGTCAAGATCCGATGAATTGTGGGTTTATGATCAAGTTTATCTATGAAAAATATTTGATTTTTCTCTGAATTCTTTTATGTATGATTGGTTTATCTTTGCAAGTCTCTTCGAATTATCAGTTCGGTTTGACCTACTAGATTGATCTTTCTTGCAATGGAAGAAGTACTTAGCTTTGGGTTCAATCTTGCGGTGTCCTTTCCCAGTGACAGCAGGGCAGGAAGGCACGTATTGTATTGTTGCCATTGAGGATAAAAAGATGGGGTTTATATCATATTGTTTGAGTTTATCCCTCTACAACATGTCATCTTGCCTAATGCGTTACTCTGTTCTTATGAACTTAATACTCTAGATGCATGTTGGATAGCGGTCGATGTGTGGAGTAATAGTAGTAGATGCAGAATTGTTTCGGTCTACTTGTCGCGGACGTGATGCCTATATACATGATCATGCCTAGATATTATCATAATTATGCACTTTTTTATCAATTGCTCGACAGTAATTTGTGTACCCACCGTAATACTTATGCTATCTTAAGATAAGCCACTAGTGAAACCTATGGCCCCGGGGTCTATCTTCCATCATATAAGTTTCCAATCTATTTTACTTTGCAATCTTTATTATTTTCAATCTATATCATAAAAATACCAAAAATATTTATCTTATTATCACTATCAGATCTCACTCTCGTAAGTGACCGTGAAGGGATTGACAACCCCTTTATCGCGTTGGTTGCAAGGTTCTTATTTGTTTGTGTAGGTGCGAGGTGACTTGCGTGTAGTCTCCTACTGGATTGATACCTTGGTTCTCAAAAACTGAGGGAAATACTTACGCTACTTTGTTGCATCATCCTTTCCTCTTCAAGGGAAAACCAACGCAGTGCTCAAGAGGTAGCACTTCTCCAGTTCCCTTCACACAAAACCATCTTCCATGGACACCCATTCTTCCCCACCATGAATTGACACTACTCATGTTCTTCTTCATCTATCTACTTTCATGTTTCTTCTTTGCACTCATAGTCTTCTCCTCGGTAGCGTGGACGTGGGAAAAACCCAGAAGGAATGAAGAAGACTATGTTGTTGACGGGGAACAACATTGAGGAGGAACGAGGTAGCCGTTTGAGCTTGCCGCATCCCGTGTGAACATGACCAATGACACGACATCCACCCTCGTTGACGACGAGAAAATTGATGCAGCCATCATCCAAGCTTGACATAGGACACCGCATCTGCCCTGGCTCCCGGCACCATGGCCTGCCTTCCGCACCCAGTGGTACTACATCCAATCGTGATAAGAACTGGTCGCTTCCCCAGCTGGCGTGTATGTTGTCCATGTTCGGGTCATCTCCAAGCTCGACAAGGACGTGCTCATGCTCGACCTCCGTGTTCTGTACGTTCTGCTCCTGGTCAAGAATGTGGGCTTCGCTCGTGGCTGGCGCCCTTGTCCCGAGCTTGTATCTGGTCGATATCCCCTCAACACAGTCCGATTGATGGCTACAAGCGTACTTCACCCCATCTCAGCTTGAGCTTGCTAGTTTGAGACAATACTTAGTTGTGGGGTTGGGATAAATGTGATTCATTGTTCCTTCATAGTATACTTATTGTATTGAAGAGAAGTAAACTTAAACTGCATTAATTGCACCCATCTCGAGACAGTAATGTACTCCCTCCAGTCCTTTTTAGTTCGCATATAGACTTGGCTAAAGTCAAGCCTCGTAAAGTTTGACCAACTTTATAGAAAAAATACCAACATTCACAATATAAAATCAATATCAGTAGATGTGTCATGACTTAAATTTTCATATTGTATAACTTTAGCATGGTAGATGTTGATATTTTTTCATATAAATATAGTCAAACTTTATGAAGTTTGACTTTAGACAATTTTTATATGCAGAGTAAAAAAGACCAAAATGAGTACGTGTGGGTTACAGGGAGCGAAGCCTCCATGTGCTCCTCATCCGCTTCCTATATGATACTCTTCAATATGAGTAGTCTTAACCGTAATAATTCAACGTTAAGCAAATAGCGTTGGATGACCGGTTCTCTTATCCGTGTCTGCAGATTGGTCCCTTATCCGCGGACGAACGCGGTGTTCGTTTTGCAGGTTAGTGCTTGGGATGCCCTAAGAGCAACTCTAGCATACCGCGCATAATGCGCGAATCCGCATAATTCCAGTGAGTATATGGTCTCGGCCCAATTTTCTGGCCAGAACAGAGCCCGTATATTTGTCCGGCCCGCAAATGTTTTTGCCGCAGCCCCCAAACGTTACCCCCGAAGCAGTATATCTGTGGGTTTGCGGGGCAGATGCGTGTCGAAACCCTACCCCCAGCCGTGTTTCCCCCCATTCCCCACCCCATTCCACACCGCGCCGCTCGATTTCTCACCGCTGGCCGCCGCGCGCAAGCTTGCGAAAGCCATGGATGGCTCTGTGGATGAGGCGGAGCACCGCTAACGCGCCAGATCTGACGCCGCGCGCAAGCGGGGGGCGCGTCGATGGCTTAAGCGCGGTACCCGGCCGCCACCGGCGTTCGACCGCAGCGAGCTTGAGGACTTCGATCACGAGCTCGCCCGCCGCCGCCGTGCCTCCTCCGGCAACTGGTCCGCGGAGAGCTCATCGGGTGCATCGAGCTCGCGGCTCATTCCGGTGAAGAGCGAGCCGGATGAAGAGATCGCGCCTCGCGCCGTACCCGATGCGCCGCCGCGCCGAGGCGTCATCGGGCCCGAGGACTACCTCCCCCCGGGGCGGGAGGAGTTCCTCGAGCGCGTCGTCCTCGAGCGGTCGGCAAGGGAGCGGGAGGAGATGGAAGAGCGCGTCCGGCGCGAGCTCGAGTACGAGCGACTCTTCCTCCAGACGGGCGTCGCCGCGTCACAGGCGCACGCGTCCAAGGAGGCTGACCTGCGAGTGATGAAGGCGGAGCAGGCGAAGCTCTACATCGACCTCGACTCCTCCTCCTCCGACTCCGACTGAGCGCCGCCGCTGGGCAGCTACCGCACGAGCTCCGGTGAGCTCAATTTTGTGTAGTGATACGGTAACGTAGGCCCGTTCTAGCTCCGGCGAACTTATGTGAAGAAGAACTAACCATGCGAAGAAAAACTATCTATGCGAACGAGCTCCGGCGAGCTTTTGCTTAAATTTTCCGCACGAAACAAGTTTTAAAATTTTACGGGTTTGGATACAACTTCTGCTCTGTCGCCGCGATTTTGAGCCTGTATAAGCGTCATTATACGAACTGCAAACGCAGTTTACAGTTCGGCGAAATGTGGGGTCTGTTAGAGTTACTCTTAACCCCCGTATCATCCAACAATCATTACGGTGTCCCTAAAAAAAACAATTATTACGGTGGTTCTCCAACCCCCATCTGTCCACCCACCCTCCATCACACGACACACCCCTGCTCGCAAACCCCTCTCATCTTCTCGCAATCCATGGCAATTGAGCTACGGAGAACTTAGTGAGGGGTGGTAGCCGGCTCAAGGTGGTGATTTGGAGACGCCGGCGGATCTGCCGCCTAGGCCAGTTACGGCCCCGGCCCTCTTCAGGTACTCACGGTCTTATACGAATCTAAGTAGGTTCTTACTGCCGGGTATGAGAAATGCTCTTTGTCCATTTGTTCAGAGTTCCTCCTTTCGATCCCCGTTATCAGCTAGTTTAAACTTGAAACCAATGGATCGATCGCACGCCCACTGGTAAATCATTTTTTTGCAGCGCCTTGTTCTAGAGGAGTCAGCAAAATTTACTTGTGTGCTGTCCGTCTGTTAGTTAGTTCATCCCATGGTGGCACCACTGGACCAGGCGGCACCGCATGCCACATTGGAACAAGATCAGCGAGACGCCGCCACAGCCACAGAGAATAGCGGCAGGGATCACGGAGCCGCCGACATAGCAGATGCTGATCCAGGCGAAGCAATATGCGCTCCTGGATCCGCACCTTCTGTCACGTCAAGGATTTCGGTGCAGAAGGTGTGCTCGCTCGTCGGCAAGTTTAACAAGTTCAAGAGGGATTTGGTCGAGGAGATAGGCTTTGGTGGGATGCTGGGGATCAAGATGCTGGCAAAGTTGAATTTGAAATTCAGCGCGTGGCTAATGGAAAGAGTCGAGGTCGAGTCCAGCACACTGAAAATAGACGAGCAAAGGGTTCTGCAGATCCAGGACCATGATGTCCAGAAGGTATTCAGTCTGCCATGCGGCACCAGATCGATATGCCCCGATACGACCGAGCCGTCTGCAGCCTGCAAAGAGTTCATGCGAGCTTCTGCCTATTTGAGCAAAGGCGCGCACAGTCTAAAGGCCGCGGAGGCTTATCTCCTGAGAGATGACATCAATGCAGATTCCAGCAAGGTCCAGATAGATTGCTTCAAGATAGCCTTTGTTATTTTCGTTGTTGGCCACCTGTTGGCTCCATCCACTAAGCATGACTACATCACCATAGATTTCTGGGCCGCCCTCAACGATATCTCGCAAATTAAAGAATTTAATTGGTGTGCTTATGTACTCGAGCATTTGAACAGAGCTGTTGGGAAGTTGAAAACTGATATCCGCAACCGGAACATCACTGTACATCTTGTTGGCTGCCACCTGTTTCTTCAGGTCCTTGTTTCTTCCTATTATTTTTGTGTATCATAATTCTGTTCAGCTCAGACCATAATATTTGAATGTGCAAATGTCGTGCAGGTATTCTACTTGGACAATCTTGATCTTGGTCCACTTTCCAAGACAAAAGACCATCTACCAAGGATTAGTCTTTTTGACTACGAGTCGGTTAAGAAGATGATAGAAGTGATCACTAGCAACGTGGATGGAGATACATCATTCGCTGGAGCTAGTGTGAGACCTCTCCCATTTAATTTTGCATACAGACAGTATGTGCTTCCACAAAATGACTGAATAGTGTTCAGTTCAGTAGCTGAACACATTCAGTGGTCATGTACACGTTCACATTTTTTTATCCCGTCCTGTTTTACATGCCAGTTTAGGCGCGCTCAAGATGTTTGCTACTCCAGAGTCCACTACGAAAGCCACACTCACCGAGCAGATGTAGCTTCTGACCTGCCCCATCATGCCCCAGGTTTTGTTGGCACAAAGCACCAACACAACCCAGTTACTCCCATGCTACGAAGCAGCTTCACTGAAACTGGACAAGAAGATTTCTCCAACCATCTCCGATTGAAATACCCGTCACTTGTGAGTCATTAATTTCTTATTATTAGTTGTGATTTCTTCATGTTACATCGAATTGCACTCCTTCTGTTTATATGTAACTAATAGTGCAAAGGCAGGCAGACCACCCGCTTATGACCATTTTGGAAGAACATAATGCACACATGTTGGAAAATATATCTGAAATTAGGCGAAGTTGCGAAGTGACGATGTCTACCTTAGCGGACAAACTTCTTGGCTATATATCTGAGAACCGCTGTTGCTGCAGAGCGGTGGGACGAACTGATTGTTTACTGAGGTCGCCGCACACAATTCATGGTGAGAAGCACTAGAGCTTTTTTGTTTCAGGGTTTCCACCCCTTCTTGCATAACTAACAAGCAAACATTTTTGCTTCCAAGGAAACACGCTTGTCACACCTACAACACATCAATCCTGATTTTAGTGGGGCACAATGTAGTCATAGGGTTTTAAACTTTTAATACATCACCACTGTTCTTATGGTTTCCTCCCCCCCCAAAAAAATTACGATAGGGTACTGATTTGTTTTTCTCGTTGGGTGTACCAGAGAGTTCAACCGAGCAGAATTCACTCTCTCACAAACGGGATGCACCTGAGCCCACTGGAGCAGGTAGAGCTTGTACACAGCAGATTTCAGACAATGGTCCATTTTCATTATTAAGACATGACATAGGATACAAATTATCTTATCTCTTGGTCACAAGTCATGACACCTCTTTTTTTGGGTAGGACATCACAAGAAGATACGGGTGAACCAGCCTCTAGTTGAGACAGACCTTCAAGCAAGTATACCTGGATGCTCAACTAACAAGAGCCTACCCCGCAGTCCTTTACAAGTTGACATCAACCTGGCCGCACCGTAGTCCAGATGAGCGTCTTTATTTTGCGTTCAGCATCAACTTTCACGCTGTATGTAAAACTGGATCAGCAGCCCTCATGCCATCAGAGATGTCCGTTGTCTTCGTAGCATAGTGTCTTAGGCTTTCATCACCAACTTGCACAATATATGTGAACTCTGATTGTTCACGGCTTAGGTTTGCTGCATACTGTCTTAAGCGATCGTTTGGTGCGCATTCTCTAGGATCCCAAAGAAATTCCCGATAATGCTGTAAACTCTAGCCAGGCTAACATGTTTCTCCCTTAGTTGCTTAACCAATTAAGTCTTTTGTGCAATTGCCAATGTCCCGGTGAGATTGGTAACACAACACCTCTCCACAAGTTTGGACATGGTCAGCATGACTGAGGCTTATTCTCTGTTCACTAATGTACTGTCCATTATCATCGGACCTATATTTATATTCTTTTCGGTCTCAACACCTCCAAACCAGGTTGTGTGTGAAAAGCTAAAGAACACCGGTTTGTGAAGGCTTTCAATTACCATGTGGGAATTGGTTTCTACATTATTTTTTATCTTGGGGCTGCACAGTTTAGACATGATGTTATATGTACTGCTCCATTAGGTATAAATCAGCACAAGTCACAGTTGCTTGAAAGTGTTGTTAAGATATGAAGTTTCATTGTTATTATTTCTTCTTACACATCCGGCACTACAACACCACCATCATGAAATGTTCATTCCTAGCTGGTTCAAGCATAGCTGAATGTGGAAGAAGCCAGATATACCGCAGCTAAAACTGCAGAGCTCAACCTCAGGCATACTATAAGTACCGGTGCTAGTTATTTAACAAGGCACAGTTTTGGCATCATGACAGCAGAACCGCGATTTTTCCCTATAAAAAGCACGATGCATATTATACTTATTCCTCGTTCTTGTCTTCAGTTTGATCATCATTCTGGATCAGCTCCTCGGCAGGCAAACTCAAACTCTCTACAGGAAAAATAAAAGACAATGTTGTGTGAGACTGGGACTGCATTGACCATCAAATACAAGGAGTTGTCTGCTTAGGATGTGCAGATAAGGAGTACCATCATTGTCTGCAGATGCATAGGAAGATTGGCGGGCACGAGCATTTTGTTGAGTAGGCTGAAAGTAGATCAGGAAACACAAGTGAAGAGATGAACTTGGCACAGCATAGTATTGCAAGTTGACTTCAACATTGATCTTTAGTAATGAAAGACTTGTTGTCAAGCTTCAAGCAATGGGAATGGGACAGCATACTTTCTAGAGCTAAGCTAAAACTGCGTGATCAGAATATCCACTTATTTTAGAGTATAAGGAGCACAGATAATTCAACTATACATCTCATACTAAAGAGTAAAAACAGAATACTGAAAACATAAGCTGAAGTTTGCATCTGATGAGCATTAGTATTGATACCTGGAGTTTTGGTCGAAGAGCTTCAAGGGGCCCTTTGGGCTTGTTGGGATTTCCACCTTGCTGCAGCAAGCAAACCAAAGAAGTAAAACTGTTATAAATGCATTTCCTTTTTAGGTTTTTTGAGATGTAGATATCACACTAGATTAGCTTTTCAAAAGATTTAAGGCTTACCTTTCCTAAAGCCCAATCAGCAGAATCAAATAATGCCCGCTCATGGTCCTGATATTTCAAATTATGGTTATACCGTTTAATTTAAAATAAAATTAATTCTACACCTATGCTACTTTATATAAAGGTTGCATAATTTGATTTGAAAGGGAAATGAAGACATTATAAGACAACGGCATTGACCTTCGATATAAGTGGTGACTTTTTGGGTATTTTTCCTCCATATTTTTTCTTGATTGCTGCCTCCTGTGAGTACCCATACAAGCTTGGAACGAAGATAACATGAATAATATACACCCAAGAGGCCAAGATCACCCCCAAAAAAATGGTACCGGGAAAAGACAGTACCTCCTCTTGTGGCGAGGGCATGCCACTGCCTTCATTCTGATCTTGAGTTTCTTGTACCTTTTCACCAGAAACTTCTCCTTCAAGCCTCACTTCAGCACTTGCATCATCAGATGACATTCCAGACATAGTGAAATTAAGCTGCCAGAGAGGAGTTAAATTTCGTGAATTATAATCCGCATTCATGGTACAGTAGATAACATATGAACAAAAGGGACAAAACATTTCAGATTTTCAATGAAGTTGTTTGTGTTTTCTCAGAACAAGAACCAGAATACAGATCAGATGCTTCATTTCCTTTATGCCATGTCAATATCAATGTAAATGAAAAGGGGGATTAAAACTGATTTCTTATGTTATATGGGAGGGCGGCATGCCTACCTGGCTCAGTACTTTTTCTGACTGAAAACCAAATGTTGGTCTATGGTTTGTCAACAGCAAGGTTGTTATCCACTTAATCAGAGACACGGAGAAATAAACATTTGAATAAGTAGCACAGGTATGCCTTCATACGTCACCATGAATATTTCTCGTGCTATGTTGGTGGGAATTTGAAATGCACACAGCAGAGAAGAGTGCCATAAATTTGATTTAGACACAAAATCAGTTAGCACACAGGTAAACAGAGAGGTTATTTATTTTCCTAAAAAACAGAGAGGTTATTTATGACGTTAAAGAACAATAAAATAAATTTAGGAGAGAAGGTCCATACAGCTGAACCAGAGCCACTAACAACTGAACCAGATTAGGAAAGAAGAGGCATATGCATCTCAATAAGCATTACACATGAAATGCAAGAAAGAGTTGTAAGCTGATCTTGATCAACTTTTTTGTACACCGCTTATTTTTCTGGGACAAGCTATATTATTATAACGTAGTATAATAATAATTATATTGGAGAAGTTCTATTTTGATGGAAAAATGTTATGAAGGTGTAAATTAGTTGTGTAGGTTTTGATCAGATTATGAACAGATTAGTTAGAAAAGGGCAAAGTCTCATGCAATGCAAGAACTCGACTAGTTATTATTTCAACAACAACAAAGAAAAGCTCCAAGGTTCACGGGATCATTGAATCATAAACTGCTATTGCTCTACCACCTGCGCAGTATGCCGGCCTTAATCACGCACCTATCCGGGCGGGAACGAGAGAATCGGCACCTCTATAGCACCACTGCGGGGAGAATGAACAAGGCACGCGGAGGAAGGAAGGGAGCCATGGCCATGGGATCTACTCCCTCCGTTCCAAAATAGATGACTCAACTTTGTACTAACTTTAGTATAAATTTAGTACAAAGTTGGGTCATCTATTTTGGAGCAGAGGGAGTACCGGACAGGGAGACGGCGTGGAGCGGGGGAGTCGCAGACGATCGGAGCTGAGATGCCACCAACACTACACCAGGGTGCAGGGGAAGGAGAGTGGAGAGCCGCGGGCGCGGGCAAGGGAGGTGGTGGCAGTTCGATATACGCTGCGTGCGGATCCTGCCATTCTGCCCATCTCATCTCATCTGGTCCGGCCCCCGAACAAAGACGATAGCGCGAATCAATCCCCTGTTTTATTATACGTACCACTCGCGTTGCGGGAAAGCTATTTCTCTTTTGGCCTTTCCATCGATCGTCCGACAGGGGTGAATTCTAATTCTGCTAGCTAGTAACGAATATAGGATCTTACTACAAATAATGTCATGGTTTTTCGAGTTTTGCACGAAACAAATACACATGAATCTGCTAGCGTTGCTCTTTTCAAGCTTCGTAGAAATTCTGCAAGATACAAATGGATTTTGATTTACATCGTAGTACCTGTTGGAGTTTTTCTGTAACTTCGTTATGAATTGTGCTGGGTTTTAGAATTTACAGCGATTTCAGATGTTGGGTTTACCTATAAAGCAAATTATCATCCGCGAAGCGTAAGAAATCACGATGTTGCTGTTTTTTTTTGTAAGTTCCCTTTTCCTTTCCCTCAAACATCTCTTGGGATCATTTCAAAAATAAATATAAAAAGAATCTCTTGGGATCACTACTAGAAGAACAGCAGATTTGTTCTCAAAAATAAAATTAAAAAATAACATCAGATTCTGAAGCATTGCGACCTTTTATTATTGCAGTCTGTGCCGTCTTGGTATCATGTTCCCTTCCAAATATCTGAAAAGATCGCGTTGCGCACACGCTGCTGCTATGAGTTTCGAAATTTGGAAGATGGCATCTGTTAGCTGTACGTGAAACTTTTTTTTCCTTTTGCTCAACATGCATAAATGAAGAGCTACTGAATCATGCCAAGAAAACTTTGACTGACAACCCATCTAGTACATCCGATATTGGTATGATAGAGAGAAAACTTTGACTGACCATATATCACATTCACATCATCATGCCATACATACTACTACATGAAATGCTTAAAAGCTTAAAGCAGTAGATGAATCATAAGTTGCTTTCAATAAGGAAAAGGCTGCAGGTTATGTAGGACTTGGATCATGCAACACAAGAACTTCCTTTGTTCCCCACAAAAAAAAAAGAACTTCCTTTGTTTTCTGCAGCTTCTCAGCATCCTGCAATTCACCTCCACGCCTCCAAAAGTTGAGAGGAGCAAGGCTTTATCATACGCCTCACCGGAATCAGAGCAAGAACAGGAGGGGGATAAGCGTGATGCAGATGATGCACAAGGTTGCAACTACCGCTCCACGGTCGAAGGCCTTCCTCACGCCTCCGGCCCCGGTGAAATGCTGAAACGCGAGATAAGCTGCTATTGCCAATGACAGTATTACAGAGTCTTGAGTGCCCCTGTCCAGAGATTAAACAAGCTATGTGAGAAACCATGCGTTCTTTGGCGAGAAGCAGCTCAACTGGCATATGGTATGCACAGAAAAATGGTAGCCGTAAATCCTTGCATCAGGACTCTGAATTTCTTTCTAAACAAGTCATGAACTCATGAAAGCAGAATGACCATCATACAAGAAATACTTTGGAAGTAGGTACAATCGCAGTTATTTGTACCTCAAGTTCATAAATTGGTAAGGAGCAATGCTAACAAACAGCATCGTTGACAAGGGAAGCTCCAGTTCACCTGCAATAGTACAGATGCAGGTAGTACAGCGAAGTCAAGTACAGTATCTGAATTTCGTCTAAGTGAAGCTGATGAAAGCCAATGGTAGTATCATCAAGAGAGCATCATATCACAATGTTCCTCATGAGAATTTCACCGTAGCAGGGGAAAGGAAATGTCAAATAATATAAGCACCAGTAATTTTGTTTTTGACCCGAAAGGGCAGGAGCACCAGTAAATTTTTTTTTTTTGAATGTTGAGGAGCACCAGTAATTTTGTTACTCTACCTGGAAGCAAGGATAGCAGACGCAGAAGAAGCCCAAGAAAAGCGGTCCACTGACCATAGTCACCTCTGACAAACAAGGTCAATGTTATACAAGGTACGATATGATGTATGTGTAAGTGAAATGGTTCTTATTATCTTATGCCAAATGTTGGCATCTTACTTTGTCCATGAGATGACGTCTTGAGGTGCTTGTAGAGCAACGAGAGGGACAAGGAGAGATTTGTGTATGGTTGTGCCTTTAGCAAACATCAACATACTGCATATGACAAAAATAACACACCTAGTCTTAGACTTATAGAGCTGTACAGATTACAGTTTTGCAGTCAGAACTAATTGAAGCATGCTTACAATTGAAACAAAAACTCGCTCTATTTTCATTTGAATTGCATCCTTACCACTGTTTTTCATTGTTCACTCACCCTTGTTATGATCTAAATGCATAATCCCAACCCGTAACCTAACATGAACAGCTCTTATAAGTTACTTCCTCTGTAAAGAAATATAAGAGCGTTTAGATCACTAGACTATAACTCTGATAGCACTAGCAAACAGATTTACTACCTTATTCAGTACGTTATGGTAGTATAATCACTACTGGTTAAATACTTCCTCCGTCCTAAAATTCTTGTCTTAGATTTGTCTAAATACGGATGTATCAAATCACATTTTAGTATTAGATACATCCATATCTATACAAATCTAAGACAAAATTTTTGGGACGGAGGGAGTACTTAGGTATGCAAAATATAGCACATATAGAAACAAGAAAGAAAGGCTACGAACGATAGATTTTATTTGATGATTACTCACGCGGCGGCCCCAACGGACACCCATCGCATCGTCTCGGCGGTGACGTGCGCCGTCGCGCAGCACACGGCGGCGTCTCCCTGGCGGCGCCACCACACGCTCGATGGCCCGGGCGCAGCTCCCCTGCAGATCGCCAGAAAACCCATCAAACCGTAAGACCAGGGCTCTTGTGATCCAGCAAGACACCACCCCGGGGCGATGCGAGCTATGCGGCTTTTTCTTAATTTGTTCGCGAGCCGCACGCCACGACGAAACCCGTGTCACCGTGTGGTATATACATACAGATACTCGGTAGGACGGCGGACCTGAGCGGGCGCGCCGGCTGTAATACGACCGGGGAGACGGCGACGGCATTTCCGCCGGCTCTCGGGTCCAGGGCCCGGCGGCGTGTGGGCGCCTGCGCCGGCGGCGGGACGGTGAGGCGGAGCGAGATCGGCATTTTGACGGTGAGTGGATGAATCGATATCGGCGGGGGCACAGGGCACTCTGAAGTCTGTACTACTGGACTGGAGCAACGGCGATGAGTCAGTGATGAACTGATGATCCGTGCGCGGCGTGCCGCCGGTTGCGCGGACGGGAGCGCGTAACGGTCGCCGATGCGGTGAGACTTCGCGGTTCGGCCGGGCCGCGGTGGACGAGTGTGGCGGCGAGGTGGTTCGTGGGCTATGGGCTTCTGAGTGGGCCTTGTGTTTAGTGTTGCTTCACAGATCCCAACCTCTTTTGCCTAAGAAAAAGATCCTAAGATGAACTAAAAAAACAGATCCTAAGCTCTTAAGTCTTAAGCTCTTTCTTCTCACAGACCAAGTCTCGTGCCCTTCAGTCAACATGAGGAAGATCTTTTAAACTACCTGCTGAATTCATGAGTCAGGCAAGAGACAATCTAGGGAACTGAAACATCTTAGTAGCCAGAGAAAAGAAAACAAACGCAATTCTCATAGTAGCGGGGATCGAAATGGGAGTTCTTTCCTCTAGTTGTTTTCTTTTAATAGTGATTAATGAGCGCCTCATACATAGCCAATGTTCGCCCGTGTTCACATGTCTTCTATGTACACTAGTGTAGCTTCCAGCTCCATGCCCACAAAAACTAGACAAAAGAACCATGAATGCCAGCAAGATTCTCTAATAATTTCAAACCACAATTCAAAGGTTACGTTGTCCAAGATCGGAGGGAGTACCAATGATCCAGCAAATCAAGGAAGGCCTATTATTCAGTTGCACCCTCGAAGATCACACGGGAGATGTAAGAGCAAACTGGCAAAGTCAAGGATCGATAAAGATGGCATGGTCAATATTGTAAAAATTATCATCCTCCTACTTTTTTATGAGAAGAAGGCCAAGATTGACATGTTGAGGCGAACTGTGCTTGAAAAGAAGTTTTATTGTAAGTTTTGTTCGAAGTGAATGGTACAAAGTTTGACCAAATTTGTTAAAAAAAATATCAACAACGATAGTACTAGGTATCTATAAAATGATCAATATTAATTGACGCTGCTTTAGTAGCACAACTTTAGTATGGAGTACTAATTTAGTATTTTAGTTCTAGATAGATTTTTGTAGACTTGGTCAGCTTTTGCGCCGAGTTGACTTCAAGCAAAGTTTATAACCCTTCTTTTCAAGCACGAAGATTTTAGAAGTTCAAGGCCATGTCGATCCGTTGAAGACCAGTCAATCACATACGGCACCGAGATTTGTTAATGAGGTTCAACGAACATCTTTTTCCTGCCCATGCATGACTACCGAGATCCTCCCCATGTATTATTAGGTCAACATAGTAAACCGACGTCAAGCCCGTCAAGACCACCAGAACATCTTGACCATCACACCGTGTCGGTCCGGTTACCCCTGTCACGTGCGTAGGACCATCCCTTTGATGATCTTGTTTATAGCCTAGTAAGTTTTGTCTAGTCTTTTGGTTACCCCGTGATGCATTTATATAGCTAAAGGATAACCCGCATGTTGTTGCAGCAATTAGTTGATGGAAATTTGGGATGATAACATCTATACCTAATAATAAATGGGCTATTGCTTCTGGCGGTACGTCACGAAAATTGCCCTCAAAGTTGCAAAAAATTACCCATCAATTCCATTTATAAGTGATAAAAAAACATTTCACACATGGGAATCCCTCGCCTGGGCCGGCCCGTGCAGTAGGGACCTCCTATACTACGCTCTGCACACTGGGAGAAAATGCAGCGCATCCGTTTGGGCAGGCCTGTTTTTAGTTTTATTTATTTGTTTTTATTTTCTGTTTTTGGATTTATCTACTTTAAATAATTTGAGACTTCAAAAAAGCTCCAAAAATTAATAAAAATAAGAATATTGAAATAAAATATTTAATAAATCATAAAATGTTTGTGGATTCAAAAAATATACATGATTTTATAAAAAATGTTTGCTTATTGAAAAAATGTTCGAAATTTTGAAAAAAAGTTTGGGAAGTAAAAAATGTTCATGATTTTTAAAAGGTTCGTGTATTAAAAAATGTTAATGAAATTGAACGAAATTTGGTCGATTCAAAAAACATTCAGAAGGATACCCTAAAAATTCATAAACTATTCATAAAATGTTCGCTGATTCAAAAATGATCATGCATTTCAAAAATAATTGTTAAATAAGAAATCATTAAATCAAAAAAATGTTCGGAAATTTCAAAAATTGTTCCACAATTTTCCAAAAAAATGTTCGACGATTCTAGAAATGTTCTCCGATTCTAGAAAACTGTTTAAAAATGTTCACAATTTTTAAAAAATGTTTGCAAATAGTATAAAATGTATATGAATTCAAAAAATGTTCTTGATTTTAGAAAAATGTAAAAGTGTTAATGATTTGAAATATGTGCACGATTTAAAAAAATATTTCATGATTTCATGAAATTGAGAGTTATAGTGTATCTCGGTGATGCATCAAAATGTGGTCATGACCACTAGAGATTTTTTTCTCACTTGCAACACACGGGCCTTTTTGCTAGTGAGAACCAAAATTTAGAACACTTATGTCTTATTATATTTGATTATGTATAGTTATAACAATATTTATTGAATATAAGTAGAATATCTGAATGAGAAACATTTTCTCATGCACAGTTGAGTGGTATAGCGGGGTTTTTTCATGCATTATTACATGTTGAGGTGTATCCTATCTCATTCATAATTGCATAGTAAGATGGCATGCTTGCATATTGAAAGCAATAAATTACTGGGGATGATTTATTCTTTTTAGGGTAGGGGGTGATCTTTTTTAGGTATATAGGACAGGGTTCACCCGCAAAGAAAAGAGAGGATATGTTCGGGTTAAACATGCACGATTCAAACACGTAACATTCGACTAAAAATAGCTTAACATGTTGTACTCTCTTCATTCCTAAATGTAAGTTTTCGTAGAGATTTCATTACGGACAAGATACGAATGGATCTAGATGCATTTTAAAGTATAGATTCACTCATTTTGCTCCGTATGTGGTTTATAGTGTAATCTCTCCAAAGACTTGCATTTAGGAACGGAGGGAGTATATAATAGTACTCCCTCCGTCCGGAAATACTTGTCATCAAAATGGATGAAAATGGATGTACTTACAACTAAAATACATCTAGATACATCCATTTCAATAACAAGTATTTCCGGACGGAGGAGTAGTACTGAAATACTCCATCAGTCCCAATATACTAGCACATGGTTTGGCCCGAATTTGATACGCTCTTGTAACCTCTCGACAGGCTGACACGAACAATTTCCTTTGTTTTGGAAACCGCACTCATTCGGCCGAGTGCGTCTGTAATACATACTGTATATAGATACGGAGATGCTATCCCAGTTATACCGTTGTAAATTCCACGCCAAGATTAAACGGCTACTAATCTACTGGAGCTGTAGAACCAAGTGGCGCATAAAGAACGCTGCTCCAACTAACTAGTGCAGGTCATGTGAAGAGATCGACGATCACTCTCAGATGGCGCTGCAAGACCCAGCAACGATCCAAAATTGCCCCGGCACATGCTGGAAAAGAGCTCTGCCCCATAAAACAAAGCAAAGGCCCGCAGTGTTAACTGGCTCCCAGTCCATGTCCTTGCATCTCTCTTCTTTAATTAATTAGGAGGAGTATGAAACTGTCAGCAAATGGCTGCAAACTGTTTTTTCTAGCCTGGCGACATGTTATCTTGTTTTTAAAATTGTTGTGCCATCGATCTCAAATTGTTTTTTTCTCAACCAGCAGGCACCTAACCTACCCTAGCCTGCTAGTCATGGTCTTTTTTTGTCTAAACAATGGTAGCTTGGGAGGACTTGCTAAACCGTCGGCAGATAAGCTACCGATCGACCAAGGCGATAAAACTAGGAGAGTATGCGTTGGCGTCGGCTGTGCAGCAAAATTAGCCAATGACCGACGTGAGATGTGCCCGCTGACTAGTTTGAGAGCTGATAATCCTAGTAGTAGTACTATCTAAAAAATTAGATGAAGGTCCTGTTTCTATCTAAAAAAAGAAAAAGAAAAAACCATGAATGTCACATTTGTGGTCCGGTTAGCTGTACTGAGATTCTGTTCATCATCGTGCATATGGATGGATGTATACGTCGCCGATGGATGTACACATTCCCCGCTGCAACCAGCAAATCGATGGGTTCGAGGCCGTCCCGTGACGTCCATCGTAAATCAGAGTCCAGATGGGAGGCAAATGTTGTGAACCTAAAGCCAAGATTCGTGGAGGTGCGAGACACGATGTATGCGGATCGCGTGCGACATGTCGCCCACGCATCGCTTTGGTCGTCTCGCCTTGCTATCTCGGTCGATGCGGTGCGCGCCCCTCTCTATGCGTGTGGGAATCCATTTCGTGATTTCCGTCGGTCGTCGATTAAACTAAAACGAAGCCGCCTGCGTTTTCAGGCGGCGGGTGGCCAGCTCCCGCAATCCGTGCCGCGCACATTTTCCATAACGGAAACGGGGGAACAAGAACGCGTCCAGCTCGTGTCCTTATCGTATAATACTACTACCCACCATGCGATGCAAACAGATGGACACAGATGGACAAAGTCTATAGTACTAGAAGTGATAACAATCCTTGGACTGGATTATGCCAACTCCTCCAGCTCCTAATACTCTTTCCCGGCGATGATGATTAGGCTAGCCAGAAAGGCAACGGGCTACGTACGGGCCCCATCCCCATGAACGACTGTGTCGTCCCCTTTTTATCATCAAAATATATTATCATTGCGTTTGGGACTAAGTAGCATGGCACTGCAACTTACCGCCATGATTAACAAGGGTGGTCATGATGGGATCCAGTGCTAACCACTACTCTAAGCAAAGCTAATGCTAGCTAGACTGATCAAGAGGAGCCTGGGATAAAGCGGGTGCATACTACTACTACTAGGAGGGAGCGTGGGGCGTCTATGACTATGAGTGCGACCAACCCAACCTTAACCCAGCTTTGGATTGGATGCGACGGCGACATTTGTCGAGTAGAGCAGAAAGGGTGGGCAGGTGGTGATCCCAAGCAACGGGCGGTCCGGTGGTGACTGGTGGCCAGCGGCGCCGGGCGAGTGAGAGCGAGCAAGCCTGTTGGCGTTGGCGATTGCGGGTCGTGTCGTGACCCATGGCGGAAAGAGAAAGATGCGAGGCGTATTGAAGCCGCACCGAAAGATTGTGTACTAACCGCCGGTATCATGAGCGCACAGTGCCCTGCGTACTCTACCGGATCAGACGGGACGGCACTACCCTCATGGGAACTGGCGGTACAAGTACGCATCCGGCGGGCGGGCGTCAACATGCGGGAGCCGGATCCTCGGAGAGAAGTCCCGGTGCTACAGTGTTCGTCTAGTGTAAAATGAAGAAAAAATATTAGAGACTATTAGCAGGTTATTTATTTTTGTTAATTACTGTAGATATAAAAAATCTAAAATTAATTTTATCTCAACATCAACTTGTTTGTATGTAATTACTATGAATGTGCATATTAGATCTGTAATTTAAAAATTAATTTAAGTTATTTTAGCCTTAATTGTATAAATTAATAGAAGGAAAGTTAGGGTACTGTAGCTTCTCTAACATCCCTTGTGTATGTTAGAGGATCCAGTTCCCAACACGCGATCCATCACCTTGCTAAATCATCAATGGAACAGTGGTGGTGGTAGTAGTTACTCTTTTCATCCCATATAGTATGAAAAACACTCTTATATTATGAGACAAAGGGAGTAAATTTGATCGGATTGGATCGGACCATACCTGTCTGGTGGGAAATGTCATTTACCGGAGCATTATGGTTTACAATGTGTCACATATAGATTTTTGCAAGGACAGAGCAGCATGCATCCTACCCCCAGCGTTTTGCAATGTGCTGCTTATTTGATCCCTTTTTTTCTTTTTTCAAAAGTTAAGTATAGAAATTTTTGATCAAGTTTATGGAGAAAATTATCTGTATCTACGATGTCAAACATATACAGTACAATATGACAATCCATATCATCATTTATCTAATGATATGCATTTCATATTCTAAATGTGGATAACTTTCTCAATAAATTTGGTCAAAGTCTGACTTAAAGAAAAACTATACACACCATGTTATGAAAGCTTTGTTTCTCTTGGGTGAAAAACGACTATTATTCTCTCTTGCGTGCATTTAGAGGGCACTAGTGACTCAAACTTGACTTGACCGGGAGACTGGAACTACCATTTGCCGACACGTGGCTCTTTTTTTAGTTTCAAACCCTCTAAAAGCAGTGGAATTAACTTGTTCTTTTCAACAAATGTTCATGTGGTTAACAGTCTGAAGCAAAAAGACAGAGTTGCGAATTCACGGATATGTCCCGCTGAAGGCTAAGTTTTTATTTCATGCAAAAAAAGCTAAGTTTTTCTTCTCATGATGGGGACCTAGTGTTTCTCTTAGGGCTAGGATATGGCAGCTAAACTATTGAATATAAGTTAGCTAGTGGAAATTTTACCGTCTCCATTGAGATTTTGTTGTCACATCCAAAAGACTACTTATAGTTAATTACTATTTGATACGTCTAAAAAGAAGAAGAAATATTTTTTTAAATGTCCCTGTGAGGAATCTTGAACAAGGAATCAAAGATTTTCATGGACGAAGCCCTCCAACCGCCCAAAGGTAGCCCATCTCATCCACACAGGGATGGCATGCCATGCCAACATAAGATTTCACTTAGAACCCTAGAGACAATCTGTGAGTATTGGTTAGGCTGCTGGTTTTGCCCTAGTGTTGTTCTCTTTTGTTTCTTTTATCTATGGTATGCATAAACATTTGATTCTTCTAATTGAATGGCACACACGACTACCTTTCCTCCAAAAGAAAAAAAAACATCGCAACACAATGCATATTGCATGGCATATATTTAACCGTCACTATTAATATGAAGGGAGTTGATCCAAATACTAAAGGAAGATACTCAACTTTGAACTTAACTTTGATTTTAACTTTTTGCACCAAAGGAATTTAGCTATCGCATACATATATTTCATTGACCAGAAGGAATACATGAAACCCTACACTTCTCGATAGTGCCAATAGGCTATTTAAATAAAGTGTTTTTTTATCAAATTAAATATAAATCTAGTTAAAAAGAATAGAGACTATATATTGTGGAGTTTCAATAGTTAGCCGAATTTGAACTACTTTATTCTTTCTAACCCCATACTTGTATTAATTCTAGAATCTACATATTTTAACCCCATATGTATATTGCATCAGGACCATGTGGCAGCTAACTAGGATGACCTCAAAAAAAGTTATAAGATCTTTAGAAACCATGTCTCACTTATTTATTTTACTCTTCACGAGTAATATACATATGAAAAATCTAGAATTACAATAAAAACTATTTCCTCCGTTCCATAATATAGGACATTTCTTGACACTAGTTTAGTGTCAAAAAAATGTTTTACAGTATGGGATGGAGGGGGGGGGTATAACATAAATATAAAGGGAAAACCTTACTATTTAATTTAGAATTAGAGTAAATTCTATTTTTACCCCCTCTTTTACCATTTTTATAGGAATTACCTAATTTAAGGGATTTTCATATGTTTTAAATGAACAATAACAGCACCAATATTTTCTTAAAGAAGCATCCAGGTTCTTGAGCAGTATCCAATAATAACAACACGAGGAAGGCGTTTTGGTGCCCAGGTGCATTTGCAACGGTAAAAAAATAGTACATTAAAAAAACTATTTTTTTTTGGCACTGGACATACTTTAGTGTGCTAGGAGCGTGTAAATTTTCGTGGTTAAATGACATTTGAGGAGCTCTGGGGAAAAGGCTTCAAAGAACTTAAAAAAACGCATTTAGGGATGTGGTTTTTTTACCCAACTTTCTTCCTTTACCCTCATATTTGTATCCACATTCTACCACATTAAAAAAATCCTTGAAGAGACAACTTGAACCCCACATCAGGACCATGTCATAACCGACTAGGATGCCCCTTCACAAAACTAATATGAAAATTATCTTCGATCTTCAGAAATCCCGCCTCACTTGTTAACTTTAACTCCAAATTGAGTAAATACTTGTTTTAGAAAATATAGAATAGCAAACAAGACCAAACTACAAATTATTTTACATTCACACAACCTTCTAAATATTAAAATGAATTAACTGTATGAAAAATAAAATCCATGATAATTTTGTAGTATTGGAATTTATATAATATTAAATTATTAAAAATATATTCTATGGGATGCATAATATAGAGTAATTTTTATGTATTTTATTTGGAAGAGAAATCATTCTGATGAAAAGTAAGTTGAATTTATCAAGTATTTTTCACTAAAATTATAATCCAAAAACAAAAAATTGTAAAATCTGAATTTTATATAACTACTAATTCTCTAAAACAAGTATGACCTAGTTTGGATGTCAAAATCAATAATATATGGCAATTTTTTGGGGGAGGGGATACATAATTGTTTTAGCATTTGTGATGCCAGATCCATGTGTTATCTTAAGCAATTGACAAGTGGGCTAGACATGTAGGGTCCAAATTTTAGGTTGGGGGAAATATGTTAAATGGGGCAAGTCTTCAAAAAAGCACAATTGTGTGAAAACAATTGTTTTGGCTAAATATCTTTTTAGTCTCCATAACTTAAAAAAGGGCGACCCTGTGCATATGTAGCTCCCGCTTGCACAGGGTCTAGGAAAGGGTTCGACCACTTTCGTGAACTTAGGGGTAAAAAAATCGAGCGTGACCCTTAACTAGTTAGAACACATGGTAGCATGCCACATTGGACTATTCCATCGACCAAGCCCTTGCATCACAATAGCACAAAGTAGAAGACCAAATATGTGGTTCATAAAGAAACATTAATTGGATAAATGCCACTCAAATTCTGGCGATTCCAAGAAAAGCCACTGCAATTTCCAAACTTTGAAAAATGCCATCGCAGACTTTGAAAAATGCCACTGAAAATAGCATTTTTCAAAGTTTGGAAGTTGCAGTGGCATTTCTCGGCATCGCTAGAATTCGAGTGGCATTTATCAAATTAACCCTAAAAAAGTCCCACTATGTCATTGATACGTCCATTTTGCATCATGTTTTCCTACTATTGTTTATAATGTTTTAGATCAATATAATACTTTGTGGTGCCATTCTAATACTTTTTCTCTCTTAAGTTGCAAGATTTATATGAAGGGGGAGAATGCAAGCAGCTGGAATTCTGGACCTGAAAGAGTTATGTCAGAGATACCTATTCTGCACATCTCCAAATGAGCTGAAATTTCACGGTGAATTACTTTGGAATAAATAAAATTTCTTGGTGAAAAGAAATACCAGAGGGGGCCACCCAGGTGCCCATGAGGCACCAGGGAGCGCCCACCCCTCCTGGGCGCGCCCTCGTGGCTTGTGGGGCCCCGGACCAGTCTTCTGTGCCCATCTTCTGGTATATAAGCCCATTTGCCCTAAAAAATAAGGAGAGGACTTCCGGGAGGGGGTTCCACCGTATTGAGGCGGAACCTGGGCAGGAGCACTTTTTCTCTCCTGCGGTGCGGTTCCGCCAGGGACACTTCCCTCCCAGAGGGGGTAATCGAACCATCGTCATCACTGATAACCCTCTCATCATGGGAGGACCAATCTTCATCAACATCTTCACCAACACCATCTCATCTCAAACCCTAGTTTCATCTCTTGTATTCAACTTTGTATCAAAACCTCATATTGGTACCTGTGGGTTGCTAGTAATGTTGATTACATCTTGTAGTTGATGCTAGTTGGTTTATTTGGTGGAAGATTAAATGTTCAGATCCTTGATGTTATTCCATATCCCTTTGATCTTGAACATGAATATGATTTGTGAGTAGTTACTTTTGTTCTTGAGGACATGGGAGAAGTCTTGTCATAAGTAATCATGTGAATTTGATATTCGTTCAATATTTTGATGATATGTATGTTGTTGTTTCCCTTAGTGGTGTCATGTGAACGTCGACTACATGACACTTAACCATCTTTGGGCCTAAGGGAATGCATTGTGGAGTAGTAATTAGATGATGGGTTGCTAGAGTGACAAAAGCTTAAACCCTATTTTATGCATTATTCCATAAGGGGCTGATTTGGATCCATATGTTTCATGCTATGGTTAGATTTATCTTAATTCTTCTTTCATAGTTGCGGATGCTTGCGAGAGGGGTTAATCATAAGTGGGAGGCTTGTTCAAGTAACTGGTCCACCCACATATCAAATTATCAAAGTAGCAAACATGAATCAAACAAACATGATGAAGTGACTAGATGAAATTCCCGTGTGTCCTCGAAAATGCATTGCTTATTATAAGAGACTGTTCTGGTCTATCCTTTGCTACAAAAAGGATTGGGCTGCCTTGATGCACCTTTGTTACCGTTATTACTTATTGCTCGTTACAAATGATCTTGCTATCAAACTAATTGTTACCGATAATTTCAGTGCTTGTATAAAATACCTTGCTAAGAACCGCTTGTCATTTCCTTCTACTCCTCGTTGGGTTAGACACTCTTACTTATCGAAATGACTAAGATTGATCCCCTATACTTGTGGGTCATCAAGACTCTTTTCTGGCGCCGTTGCCGAGGAGTGAAGCGCCTTTGGTGAGTGGAATTTGGTAAGAAAACATTTATATTACGTGTTGGAATTTACCGTCACTTGTTACTATGGAAAACAATCCTTTGAGAGGTTTGTTCGGGGTATCTTCACCTCGACCGAAAGCACAAAGAGTTGCTCCTCAACCTACTACACCTACTATAAATATTTATTATGAGATTCCTTCGGGTATGATAGAGAAACTTCTAGCTACTCCTTATGCGGGAGATGGAACGATACATCCCGATATGCACCTAATCTATGTGGATGAAGTTTGTGGATTATTTAAGCTTGCAGGTTTATCCGAAGATGGAGTTAATAAGAAGTTCTTACCTTTATATTTGGGGGTGGGGGGGGTGTTGACATGTTATAGGTATGTGATGATATTGGAACATGGGATTGGAACCGATTGAAATTGGAATTTCATCAAAAGTTTTATCCTACGCATCTGGTTCATCGTGATCGGAATTATATATATATATATATATATATATATATAATTTTTGGCATCATAAAGGAGAAAGCGTCACTCACACTTGGGGGAGGCTTAAGTATATGATGTACACATGCCCCAATCATGAGCTCTCAAAAGAAATTATCTTACAAAATTTTTATGCTCGGCTTTCTCATGATGATCGAATCATGCTTGATTCTTCTTCAGCTGGTTCCTTTATGAAGAAAACTATTGAATTAGATGGGATATTCTGGAAAGAATTAAACACAATTCTGAAGATTGGTAACTTGACAAAGGTAAAGAGTCAAGTATAATACTTAAGTTTGATTGTGTTAAATCTTTTATGGATACCGATGCTTTCCATAAGTTTAGCACTAAATATGGACTTGACTCTAAGATAGTAGATTCCTTTGTGAATTATTAGCTACTCAACTATGATCTCCCTAAGGAGACGTGTTTCAAATATCATCCACCTATTAAATAAAAGAGGAACCCTTTTATAGTTAAAGATGAAACTATCATTTACAATGTTGATCCAATTGTGCCTAGTGCTTATATTGAGAAACCACCCTTTCCTGTTAGGATAAAGGAACATGCTAAGGTATCAACTATGGTTAAGAAAAGTTATATTAGAACACCAAGACCATATGAACAAATTAAAGTTGAACCTATGTTGCTATGGTTAAAGATCTCTTGGTCGATAATATTGATGGGCGTGTTATTTATTTCTGTAGTGAAGCTACTAGAATTGCTAAGCCTAATACTAAAGACAAAAATAAACCTATTGTTGGCATGCCTATTGTCTCTGTCAAAATAGGAGATCATTGTTATCATGGCTTATGTGACTTGGGTGCTAGTGTAAGTGCTATCCCGTTTATTTAATATCAAGAAATTATGAATGATATTGCACATATCACTGGTGCAGAGACCTGCTATACAAACGGTTTTTAACCCCTTTCCGTGTCTGTGTTTGGAACCGTCGCCAAGTGAGTGTGGGAAATAGGGGAGGGGGGTCCTTCCCACACGACCCATAAACCGTCGGGGATAGGCCCTCCTGGCACACATGCTGGGGCATAATGAGCTCGTGTGCGATCTGGCGAGGCATTGAAACCCAATAGTTTCCGTTCGTATGTACATCCCACACAACGAATGCCAGAAAAACATTTCCCTTCGTATGTATATCACACATAGTTTTGTGTGTGGAAACATTTGTGCAAGGTGGCCTAACTCAAACAATTCTCTGCCGGAAGCCGTGTGTGATTGTTAGTTGATCGAACACGCCTACTTTCTAGAAACCATGTGGGTTGTTTGCGTTCATCGCCCACGGTGCTGTCTGAGTAACCGCCTGCAATAGAAAACCCCAATAAGCAGGGTAATTAGCCTATTATCGATAATCCATGTACTAATCAAATTGATTTTTCTTATAGAACACACCAAATATTTCATATCCATATAACGGCAACCAGGATTTCATAATCGAATTACATCAGATAGCTTCGGCACTAAGTTTGCCATTACACAACAGCACCAAGTTTCACATGCAACATCGAAAACCTATGGAAAGTAGCATCATACACGGTAAATAGAGAGTTGAATCTCATCTGGGAAACTGCAGAAGCGGAAGGCAAATATTGAGCCTTCACTGATGTTGAATGTCCTTGTAACTTTAGGCCAGTGGCTATGCATAATTGTCCGCCCAACCTTGGTCCTCTTCAGGAAGACTTCAATATTGTACCGTGGGTGTTGAATGAATACCTTCCTCACCTCTTGACCATGCAGGTGGTTTGAGAGGCACATCCGTGAATTGCTTTGAAAAGTACTGAAAACAAAGATATGCATAAATCGCCGTTATAAATTTTGAAATGGCGCAAGGGGTAAAAACAAGGTAAAAGAGTTAGTACCATCCTATAGTTGACTGATGTCTTATTCATTATGCAAACAAAGATCTTGCTGTTATTCGTCGCAAGTTTCTTCATCCTAAAAATCTTTTTGAGTTTCTTGACTTGACTGATATTCATGGACATCTCATTTCCCCATATGCAAAATGGGTCGGACAGTGGGTCTAAGCCTCTGATAGCAGGACCTACATGTGCAAGACCAAATTGTAAGAAACCTAAATATCAGAATGGTTCCTACAACTGCACAATAATGTGCTATTAGCAAAAGGACCATGCATGAGAAAACCTCGATGGTAAACCGCAGTGTCTCACATTGTTCCCCTACAACACACATAAGGAAAATCCCGATCAGGTTAACTGAGAGTTGCCATACTATCAGTAGAATATGTATTGAGTACAGCCAAATTCGATTTATTTCACATGCATAACAATACAAAATTGTACCCATAGCAAATGAAAATCAAATTGCAGAATTGAACCAAACAGTTAAATGGACAACATACCAAATGAACCAAAACAGTTAACTGAGCACGACATTGCAGAATAGAAACATGTACTAGAAGATAAGATAGTTAAAAAAACAAAGAATGCTTGAGAACAATACTATGGAATTTAGCAATTGTTGGACCAAAATGTTAACTGAACATTACATTTCAGAGGACCAAACTGTTAACTGAACATTACATTTTAGAGGACCAAACTGTTAACTGAACATCAGATTGCATATTAACATTACAAAAGACAAATCACTAGAAGGCACTGGCGGTGGCCTCGAGAAAACAGAACGGACTGTATTTTAAAGTAGATAACCGCGTGGCGGTGTCGACGGTGGCCTCGAAGACAAGGTGCTCCTCCAAGATCTAGCGGTCGGCACACATGGCAGCCATAGCGACCTCGTGCATGCGTGCGGCCGCGATTTGCTTCTCCGCTGCCAGATGCTACTGAGCTCCACCTTATACTGCGTGTAAAATGGCTGTGGGCGGCGCTTAATTGGAGGAGGGGGGCAGTGATTTCGGTGGAAGGTGTCGCGCCATCGGTCGGGGTATGTGGGACGGGGAAGGAGGAGGATGGTATGGGTCGCCTGAAAATCATGAAACTTGGCACGGTGTCATTTCATGGCACCAACATGATGTGGTAAGAAAACTGGCCACATTTGGACAAGTTTTTGGTATAAGCTTCTTACAAACTAGAGCTTCTCTCGAGAAGACTCATGGTTCCCGAGGGGGGGACGTGTCACCTTTGTGTGCGAAATGATATATGCTGCCCCCCTTGATTTTTTATAGAGGCAGCATAGAATTATATGAGTGCCATGTTAAAATTTGGAATTATTCCGGGTTCGTTTAGACTTTCTTATACATTAATTAAATTTCTGGTCATTTAGTGTGCATAATTCAAATTTGAACTATAAGCACATGCTCCAGTGCACCAAAGTTGGTTGAAAAATCACATGTGTGTCCTTGGGTGAATTTCTAGGTCCCATGCAAGAAATGGGAATGAAATTCAAAAATCTGGGCGTCATGGCTTGGCCGGAAAGATTGATAAACTTGGTTTTTTAAAATCCAAAACACGCCTGAAAATCATGAAACTTAGCATGGTGTCATGACATGGCACCAACATGCCGTGGTAAATTTTTTGGCCGAATTGGGACAAGCTTTGGTACAAGCTTCTTGCAAACGAGAGCTTCTCTCAAGAAGGCTCGTGGTTCTGACAGAGAACGTGTCACCTCCGTGCGCGAAACGACATACGTACATTGCCTTCTCCCGCCTTAATTTTTTTACATAGGCAGATTAGACCAAATAGAAGTATTGTGCTAAATTTTGGAATTATTCCGGGTTCGTTTGGCCTTTTTTATACATTAATTGAATTTCTGGGCATTTGTGCATAATTCAAATTTGAACTACAAGCACATGCTTCAGTGTACCAAAGTTGGTTGAAAAATCACATGTGTGTCCTTGGATGATATTTTAGGTCCCATGCAATGCAAGAAATGAGAATGAAATTCAAACATCTGGGCGTCGTGGCTCGGCCGGAAAGATTGGGAAACTTGGTTTTTTAATTCCTGTAAAATCCAAAACACGCCTGAAAATCATGAAACTTGGCATGGTGTCATGACATGGCACCAACATGCTATGGTAAATTTTTTGGCCGAATTGAGACAAGCTTTGCTATAAGCTTCTTGCAAACCGGAGCTTCTCTCAAGAAGGCTCATGGTTCCGAGAGGGAATGTGTCACCTCTGTGTGTGAAACGACATACACTCCCTTCTCATGCCTTAATTTTTTTACACATGTAGATTAGACCAAATAGAAGTATCGTGCTAAATTTTGGAATTATTTCGGGTTCGTTTGGCCTTTTTTATATATTAATTGAATTTCTGGGCATTTAATGTGCATAATTCAAATTTGAACTACAAGCACATGCTCCAGTGCAACAAAGTTGGTTGAAAAATCACATGTGTGTCCTTGGGTAAATTTGTAGGTCCCATGCAAGAAATGGGAATGGAATTCAAACATCTGGGGGTCGTGCCTCGGCTGGAAATATTGAGAAACTTGGTTTTTTTAATTCCTGTAAATCCAAAACACGCCTGAAAATCATGAAACTTGGCATGGTGTCATGACATGACACCAATATGCCGTGGTAAATTTTTTGCCGAATTGGGACAAGCTTTGGTATAAGCTTCTTGCAAACCGGAGCTTCTCTCAAGAAGGCTCATGGTTTCGAGAGGGAACGTGTCACCTCCTTGTGCGAAACGACATACACTGCCTTCTCCCGCATTGATTTTTTTTACACAGGCAGCTTAGACCAAACAGGAGCTTCGTGCTAAATTTTGGAATTATTCCAGGTTCGTTTGGCCTTTTTATAGATTAATTTATTTTCCAGGCATTTAATGCACATAATTCAAATTTGAAGTACAAGCGCATGCTCCAGTGTGCAAAAGTTAGTTGGAAAATCATTTATGTGTACTTGGGCGAACTTCTAGGTCCCATGGAAGAAGTGGGAATGGAATTCAAACATCTGGGCGTCTTGGCTCGGCCAGAAACATCACGAAACTTGGTTTTAAAATTCCTGTAAATCCAAAACTCGCCTGCAAATCATGAAACTTGGCATGGTGTCATGACATGGCACCAACATGCTGTGGTAATTTTTCTGTCCGATTTGCGAAGGCGCACACATTAACAATCAACAAAGTCATTTTGGAACAAGTGCTGTCACGTTACAAATCGGAAACACAAGTATTATTGAAAACCGTTGGCATTCTACTTACCAATTACGTGCCGCCACACATCCCCTTTTTTTATTGGCTAGGAGGTGCCATGCGGGGTAGCTATTTGAGTATGGGAGGCATGCGATCAGACCCCTGCGCACGCTCATCAGGAGGAGAGCCCTTTGACCTCTATCCGCCGCGCACCTCCCTCCCAACATCACCATTAATGGCGCCCGAGCCCTTGTTTCACGGTGTGGCTATGTCTCATTGGACTGAGATTTAAGAGAGAAAAAGGAAAAATCTGAAAAGAAAGTTTTGCACGGATCTTGATGTAAGATCCGACGGACCTATATAGCATCGATTGCGACTTATAGCAAGGCTGATGAATATAAGGACAATGACAGTGGATAATAATTGTCTTACATATTTAGGAACATAATTAAAAAAGCCACATGCGGCAACACCCGAAATACACAAGGGCAAAAGAAGAAGGAAGACAACGATCTAGCTCACTGATCTCTACTTTCTTGATGCGTTGTGGTACGTCTCCAACGTATCTACTTTTCCTAATGCTTTTCATCTTGTTTTGGACTCTAATTTGCATGATTTGAATGAAACCAACCCCGGTCTGACGCTGTTTTTAGCAGAACTACCATGGTGTTGTTTTTGTGCAGAAATAGAAGTTGTCGGAATGGAACGAAACTTTGCGAGGATTTTTATACAATAAAAGAGGATTTCTGGACATGAGAACCACCAGAGGGGGGGCACCTGGGTGGGTACAACCCGCCAGGGCGCGCCTGCCCCCCAAGCGCGACCAGCTGGGTTGTCCCCACCTGGTGGCCCCACAGACCCTGAAACCGATGCTATAAAATCACATATTTCTAGAAAAAAATCAAGGAGAAAGAATTATCACGTTCCACGAGACGGAGCCGCCGTCACCTCCTGTTCTTCATCGGGAGGCCGATCTGGAGTCCGTTTGCGGCTCCAGAGAGGGGGATCTTCAATCTTCGTCATCACCAACCCTTCTCCATTGCCAATTCCATGATGCTCCCCACCGGGAGTGAGTAATTCCTTCGTAGGCTCGCTGGTCGGTGAGGAGTTGGATGAGATTCATCATGTAATCTAGTTAATTTTGTTAGGGCTTGATCCCTAGTATCCACTATGTTCTGAGATTGATGTTGCTATGACTTTGCCATGCTTAATGCTTGTCACTTTGGGCCCGGGTGCCATGATTTCAGATCTGAACCGTTTATGTCATCACCATTATAATTTATATCCATGTTCTAGATCTGATCTAGCAAGTTATAGTCACCTACTACGTGTTATGAGCCGGCAACCCCGGAGTGACAATAGCCGGGACCACTCCCGGTGATGACCGTAGTCTGAGGAGTTCATGTATTCACCGTGTGTTAATGCTTTGTTCCAGTTCTCTATTAAAAGGAGGCCTTAATATCCCTTAGTTTCCAATTGGACACCGCTGCCACGGGAGGGTAGGACAAAAGATGTCATGCAAGTTCTTTCCATAAGCACATATGACTATTTACGGAATACATGCCTACATTATATTTATGAACTGGAGTTAGTGCCGTATCACCCTATGTTATGACTGTCACATGACGAATATCATCCAACAAATCGCCGATCCAATGCCTATGAATTTCTATTATATTGTTCTTGCTTGCTAAGTTATCACTGTTACTGTTACTATTGCTATTGCTACTATTATCAAAACTATCATATTACTGTGCTACTGATCACTTTGCTGCAGATAATTAATCTCCATGTGTGTTTGAATTGACAAATCAGCTGCTAATACTTGCAAATATTCTTTGGCTCCCCTTGTGTCGAATCTATAAATTTGGGTTGAATACTCTACCCACAAAAACTGTTGCGATCCCCTATACTTGTGGGTTATCACGTTGCTGCAGGCCGCGGGAACTAGTCTCCGCGGGGAGCGGTGATGAGCTCTTTCTTGTCCTCAAGATGCTGCTTGAGAGCATCCATGGATTCCTCCACTAGCCTTTTGCGCTTGATGCGCAACATGGCATTCTCATCCATAAGTTTCTCGGCGATGACGCCGGTCCTCTTCAACAAGGCAGTTGTCTCCTCCTGCTGCTCCGCACTTCCGACGATCTTCACCCTCAGCAGGTCGCGCTCGGCCCGGAGCTTCGCATTGCTCTCCATTAGTTGCCGTATGACGCTAGTAGCCTGTTTAAACGAGGCTTTCATGTCGTCAGGCATCCTCGCCCAACCGGAGATCTGATCCATCTGGCTATGGACGATCGCATGCATGTGCCTATAAGAGTCCTCGCCTGCCCGTGAGACATTTTCCCAGGCCGCCGCGATGCGGGAGGACATCTCTGCTGCATTCGCGGCGTGGTGGGACATCTCTGCCGCTTCCGCGGTGCGGCCAAACCAGTCTGCTGCATCGACAGCGCGGCGGGACCTCCGTGCTTCTTAGGCGGCGCTGTGGGACCCCTGTGCTGCTACGGCCACGCGACGGGACATGTCGGCTGCTTTCGCGGCGAGGCAGGACATCTCCCGTTCTTCCGCTTCCATGCTCGCCTCTCCCTGGTGGCAATCTCTCGACCCAAAACTCATGCTGGCCATGGCAGATGCAAGGGAACGATGATGAATGACTTGTTTGTTTTTGTGGATGAGGAGTTGAGGAGGAATGTGCAGTCATCTTGGAGTAGTAGTATTTATAACCGAGTACTAATACACTCCTAAGTGGGAAACCATTTAGGTTTTGGTCGGTGTGAATAGGTTTTCAATTAAATATAGCGTGGTAGTAATTTGGAATGTGACAGGACGCAAGCTCAAAATTTATTGACAATTCTATAATTTCTAAGTGTGGCACTATTCCCGGACCGCGTAATGTGGGCACGCTTTCTCGGCCGCGTACGTGGCGTTTGCACCATAGGGTGCACCGCAATAGGCAATGTCAGCACACATCTTGTTCCAACAACCGTGTGCACTCGTTATTACCATCGCACACGCTTCTTTTAATTAGAATGTGTGTCCGTCTAGCGCACACACACGTTGATCTATCTAACTGTTTCTGTTTGTTGTGGCTAATCGCAAATAGTTCATCCGTGTGAAGTGTATGCCATCAATCGCAGACACTTTGATCTAGCTAACCGTTTCTGTTCTATTGCCTAATCGCAAACAGTTAATCCTTCTGAAGCGTATGCTCTCAATCGCAGACAACTTTATCTAGTTGCCCGTTTCTCTTGTTCCTCCTCATCGCAAACAGTTAATCCGAGTGAACTGTATGCCGTATATCGCACATGCCTTCATCTGGCTGCCCGTTTCTGTTCTTCTTCCTCATCGCAAACAATTCATTGAACTGAACCGTATGCCCTGCATCGCACACACAACTAAAATCAGAACCGTGTTTGATGCATCCGTCATCGCAAACGTTTTGCACCTTTTTTGACGGGTTTTTACACCACCATTTGCGATTATCGCATCGCACACAGTTTCGTCAAAAGGTCTCTGATCGTAGTGTCGCGTTAGCAGCATCCTGCAATAGTGTATTGAGATAGAAGACATTGATATTACTATTAAACTTGTGAATAGAGATACTATTTCACCACTTGGGATTGTTAGAGATGTTGAAGTATTGTGTGGAAAAATAAAATACCCTACTGATTTTCTAGTTCTTGGTTCTCCACGAGATGATTTTTGTCCCATTATATTTGGTAGACCTTTCTTGAATAAAGTTAATGCTAAGATTGATTGCAATAAAGAAATTGTCATTGTTAACTTTGGTGATGTATCTCATGAGTTTAATTTCTCTAAATTTCGTAGAAAACCTCATGATAAAGAATTGCCTAGTAAATATGAAATTATTGATCTTGCTTTGTGGCACCCCGGCTCAGAGCAACCGGTTTACCTTGCATTGCCAGCCCAGAGATCAAGTCTTCTAGCAATACACAACAACTTGATACAGAAAACAACCGCTTTATTGATCTCTTGTGGAAGCATAAGCTCGAAGGTTACATAATGAAGCGAGGCCAAGCGACACACACGGTGCCGCTGAACTTGTGTACGTTATTTAGTCGTCATGACAGGGGCCTCGTCAAAACAGCTATGCGGCAGTGGAAAGACGACATAGCGGAACTCCATCTCACAGGGACACTGCCGGGAGACGACCTAGATTGCATCGACCGGAACAATGCCAATTCCTGGTACAACATCTCCTGAAACTGGCATGACACGCCAGGTGAGTACTTTGAATGTACTCACAAGCTCACAACAATCAAAGCAAATATGACAAACAATAACAAGACATTTAATCAGGTTTAAGTGTGTGAACATGATGAAGCATACATGAAGTGCATGTGGCGCAATGACCTCGGTCCCTCGGACCAACTTACCATCTCGGGTTACCTCTGAACCCGTACGATCCACTCACCATTGTGATCACCTCTAGATCACTTCCAAAACCATCATAGTGGCCATTACGAGACCATGCTTTTCATCATGTGCCATTTCAAAGTTTTAGTGTGCATATTAGTTATTTCTGTTGGCCCATGGTGTGACCTAGTATGAATTGTGTCCATAACCAAGGACGCGGCTATCGATAGATTATACACTCTGCAGAGGTTAGTACACTGTACCCACACCATGGAATTCATGGCCTCGCACTCCCATTCGGGTGGACCAGCGACATTCTGACAAAACCAATCTATTGTGTGACACTCTCCCGGCCACTCTGACAAACTCCCCCTTTGGGCTAAGTCCTGGGTGGCCCCGATGTCACCATGTGACATACACCACCTTCTTGGCCGACCACCGTCGTGGCCAAAACAAAATAACGTCCCACACCAGGACAATGGTACCATACAACAACGGACACACAAGGTTATGGCTGCCTACCGGGCCAGGGCAGCGCGAGCACATAGCCTTCCCTAGTTGGAGGCACCGGTGAGAGGCATGACAATAAACCAAATTAGGGCATCCCCACCCAGGCAAGTGTGGTTGCACTAGTGAGCTCGATTCGGTGGCACCATGACTCGATCAATAGCTTGTTCAAGTTGAGTTAACAGAAAATTTAACTTGAATTTAAAATTATTAAAGTCATAGTGCGGAATGAAATGCTTGGATCATGAATAACCAATATGGATGCATCAACATAAGCATAATCATGTAACATTATCTCTACTACACATAATAGCATGATGACATAAATCCTACTGCAAAGATTTAGTATGGATGAAATGATATGCACAATATTCATATACCACTTGAATTAAAGTAAATGCAATAAAAATGAATTTTAATTCAAGTAAAAGTATTGTTATTGCAAGCCATCCTTGCAAATGTTTGTTGTGGCTTGCCTTAGTTCAGAGCAGTGTCACAATACTCCAGGTCTTCTCCAAGGCAATCCGAACCTTCTGAAAACATTTAAAATGCAAAAAGAAAATGTCACATAAAGCCTTTTATTGGACTAGAAAATATCTACAGCAAGAAAAATTCTCAACTTTTTCATGCAGAAAGATTAGCTCATAACAAAACTAGTGCAAAAAGAATCAACTCATTTGGACTTATGGTTTAGGACATATTGTTGGTCAAAGTTAGGGCCAAATATATGAATTTAAACTAAAAATCAAAAATACCAGAAGAGGCCATGTCGAAGACGTATTCTCATAATACACCTCCACTCGTAGCGCTTCGGGCGAGGGAGAGAGAGGCTGACGAGTGGGACCGGCTATCAGGTTTGAGAGGGAGAGAGAGGGAAACAAAGACGATAACTCTGTCATCAGCGTTTCTCTGGCGAGGAGGCCACGACGACTACCGGGGAGGAGGGGGTGGGTTTAGCTCGATGAGATGAACACACACCTACCCGAGGTGAGGGCGGAGGTGGACATACGTGTTGGTCCAATATTTGCCCTCCTATGTTTTGGAGATTGTTGACGAAAACATTCATGGACTGATTTGTTTGCTAGTGCATACAGAGAGAAATAGTCCATGCAGAACTAAAGAGAATGTTGTCTCAGGTGTCAAGTTCGAGGAACTTCATCGAAGAATATCTGCGTTGCAGAGAAGAATGAGCTACATCTGTTGAAGAGATATAGGCAAGAAGATTGATGTGAAGGAGTTAGCCCCTCAAAAATTTATTGTTGACGTAAAGCATCTGGTTCGGAGATTCTGTTTGAAGGAAAATGACGGAAGTGAATGGAAGTCGAAGACAAAGTGAAGACGTAGTTCTCAAAGCTTAGGACCTCCATACTATTAAGAGGGGTATAGGTTCTCAAAGCTTAGATCCTCTGTGATGCTTAGCCCAAAACCTATGAAAGATGCGAGAGAAATCTCTTTATGCTTCGAATGTTTACCTGACAGCAGTAGACGTTGTTCTTCGTGCTAAAGGAGATATCTTTCAAACTGAGGAGTTAGCATTACTTGTTCTACAAGTAATGTTACCATTGTGCTCAATTTCCGACCGTTGGACTCGCCTCATCCGGCCATTGGCTACTCCACATGTACAATTTGGTCATTTCCCTTTAGGGAAGGATGCGGCTATAAATAGCCACCCCGCTCCAACATTGTTCGTTGGCTGCTCCGCTTAAGATTTCTGAGAAGATTGATTAAGCATCCCCTCTTCGAGTGATTTGAGTTTAAGATCCACTGAGAGATAAATCAAGAGCCCAAACTTAGATAGTGGTTGAGCATCATAGTAGTTCCGAGTTAGAGTTTTTGTACCTATTACTCTTGAGAGCTGCGCACTCTCTAGATGGATAGGTGTTGGCTCGAGTGTTGAAGAGTTGTTGTCTTCACCAAGCTAGATCTTCAGCAACCAAGCGTGATTGTGGTTTGCGAAGGTCGGCCGAAGGTTTGGAGATCGCCGATAAGTCACTAGTACATCGAGGTGCTATACAAACAGTTTTTGACCCATTTCCGCGATGGCATTTGGAACCGTCGCCGAGTGAGTGTGGGTGATAGGGGGTCCCTCCCACACGTCCCAGAAACTGTCGGGGATATGCCCTCCTAGAACACACGCTTGGCAAAATGAGGTCTTGTGCGACCGGCGAGCGACCAAATATGGTTAAACATAAAGTAGTGATAAAAAATACAATTATACATGCGAAATCATTTCCGGTCGTAAGTACATCCCACACATTCAGTCCCCACTAAATGTTTCCGTTCGTATATACATCCCACACAGTCACTCCAAGGAAAACGTTTCTGTTCGTAGGTACATCACACACAAATTTCCCCGTTAAATAGTTTGTGATAACGTTTCCATTGCACACGGTATTAACAATTTTATCATTTGTGTTATTGAATGCATCACACACGGTGCGTAGAAGAAACTGTGTGGCAAAGGCTGTCCATCACACACGGTTTTCATGTGGTAAACGTTTGTTCCAGGTGGCCTAATGCAAACAGTTTTCAAGAGGGTGTCGTGTGTGATTGTTCATTAATCTAACACAGTTTATTCCTAGAAACTGTGTGTGTTGCCTGAGGTCATCGCCCATGGTGTTTTCTCAATAATTGTTTGCAATAGAAAAAAACCCATTAGCAGGCTAATTATCCTATTATTAATAATCCATTTATTAATCTAATTGATATTTCATATTAAGCACACAATATATTTCATTTTCGTAATTGAAATACATCAGAGTACAACATCATATAGCTTCAGCACTCAGCTACCCCATTACACAACTGCACTGGCACCAAGTTTCACATGCAACATCAATAACCTTTTGAAATTAGCATCATAGACGATACATAGACAAATGTATCTCATCTGGAAAACTGCTGAAGTAGAAGGCGAATATTGAGCCTTCATTGACGTTGAAGGTCTTTGCAACTTTAGGCCAGTGCATGTGGATGATTGACCGTCCATCCTTCGTCCTCTTCAGGGACACTTCAATATTGAACCGTGGGTGTTGTATGAATACCTTCCTCGCCTCCTGACCATACAGGTGGTTTGAGAGGTAATCATCAGTGAACTGCTTTGGAAAGGTCTGAAAACAAGGTTGTGCATAAATATCTTCTCTATATTGGAAGTGGGGCAAAGAAATAAAAAAAGGCAAGGTATAATAGTTAGTACCATCCTATAGTGAACTGATGTCTTCTTCATTGTGCAGACAAAGATCTTGTTGTTTTTTGTCGCTAATTTCTTTATCCTAACAATCTTCCTGAGTTTCTTGACTTGACTGATATTCATGGAAAACTCATTTTCCCATATGCAAAAAGGGTTGAACAGTGGGTCAAAACCTCTGACAGCAAGACCTACATGTGCAAGACCAAATTGTTAAAAACCTAAATATTAGAATGGTTCCTGCAATTGCACAATAATGTGCTATTAGACAAAGGACCATGCACGTGCAAACCTCGATTGTAAACCTCAGTGCTTCCCATTGTTTCCCTGCAACACATATAAGGTAGTTAGTCATCAGGTTAAGTGAGGGTTCGCATGCTATTAGTAAAATATGTTGATGAAAAATAAGCACATTGCAGATTCATCAGATTAATTCAAGCCACATGGAAAACCCATTTATCCAAACCAAGCATGATCAATAATTAGGAAATATAACACTTGTATATGTTTCTCATGTATTAAGTGTAGCCAAATTCGATTTATTCCTCACATGCACAACAATAAAAAATTCTACCAATGACAATTGGACATCGCATCACATAATTGAACCGAGCAGTTAACTAAAGACCACAACAAATGAACCAAACATTAATTGAGCACCACATTGCACAATATAACATACTCCTAATAGAAGATCAGACAGTTAACCAAACCAAGCATGCTTAACAACTTGGAAATATCGCAATTGTATTTGTTTCTCATGTATTTAGTACAACCAAATTCAATGTACTCCTCACCTGGTATACAATAACAGAATGCACCCACAACAATTGAACCAAACAATTAACTAAACACCACAACAAATGAACCAAACATTAACTAAGCACCACATTGCACAATATAACATACTCCTAATAGAAGATCAGACAGTTAACCAAACCAAGCATGCTTAACAACTTGGAAATATAGCAATTATATTTGTATCTCATGTATTTAGTATAGCCAAATTTGTTTTATTTCTCACATGGTATACAATAACATAATGCACCCACAACAATTGAACATCCCATTGCAAAATTAAACCAAGCAGTTACCTAAACACCATAACAAATGAACCAAACGTTAACTGAGCACCACATTGCACAATGTATAACATACTAGAAGATCAGATAGTTAACCAAACCAAGCATGCTTGACAACTTGGAAATATAGCAATTGTATTTGTTTCTCATGTATTTTTTAAAGAAAAATTCAATTTATTTCTCACATGGAAGACAATACAAAATTGCACCCTGAGGAATTGAACATCACATTTGTAGAATTGAACCAAACAGTTAACTGAACACGACAACTAATTAACCAAACGGTTAAAAGGGTGGGCTCGAGAAAATGCCACGAACTGTCATTTAAAGCAGCCAACAGCGTTATGTCATCGGCGCGCGAGGTGTCGACGGTGGCCTCAACGGCAAGGTGCGCCTCCAAGATCTGGGGGTCGGCATGAATGGCAGCCATCGCGACCTCATCCATGCATGCGACCGCGATTTTCTTCTCTGCTGCCAAATGCTCCTTGAGATCCTGGCTATACTGCGTGCACCATGGCTTAGAGTGGTGCTTATTTGGTGGAGGGGTCGGTGATTTGGGTGGAAGGTGTCGCGTCGGCGGTCGGGGCATGTGGGATGTGGAAGGAGGAGGAGGATGGGGGTCGGGTGTGGATTACCTGCCTGGATAGACGAGGCCGAGCAGCGTGAAGGGGGGTCGCCAGCGAGGAGGTGGCGCTGCAGGCAAGGAGTGAAGGTTTCAACTTGGAAAGGAAGGCGTAAACAGGGGAAATATGGCTTTTGGTAAGGGAGAGAGGCGGGGAGGTAGATATTTCTACGGAAGCCGAAAATTCGGAATTGCTTTAGCAAAAAAAAACTGGCGCTCAAAGTGTCATCAAACACGGTCCCTTATTCAAAACTGTGTACGATATGTGAACATCACAAACGATTCAGATAGGTTAACCCGTGTGTGATGAGTTTGAACGTCAAATTTTTTGGATCGAATTTCCCTGGTTACAGTGGTCATCCACGTCATTGCATAATTTGGGTACACAAAGGAGACTACAGCACACCCACACTTCTTAATCAAGCAAGTTCATCAATTAAACAGAGCTAGCTGACCTAAACATTACTCTAACAAATTAAAGATCGACGCTCTTAATTAAACAAAACAAAGAGTACTACTACAACTGGTGCTCGTCGATCTCCTCCGCCGCCTCCATGTCCAGATCGCGCCCGACGGTCTCCTGGGGAAGGGGATCCATGGCATCCATCGCACCATACTCAGCAAGCATCTCACCATCCGCATCCGCAATCTCTTTGGAATAGGACGCCACGAGCTAGGTGTGGGCGCTCGCGATATGGGCTTTGGCGGGCTCCGTCATGGCAAGGTATGCCGCACAGGAATGGACGGCTGCTCGAATGCTCTCGGCGATTGCCAACTCTTCGGCCGTGGGTTGCCGACCATTGTCAAAGAAGCTCCGTTTGATTTGTGCAGTGAACACCACGAGCTGGGCGTGGGTGGCCTCGACATGGTCGTGGGCGGCCTCCATCAGAGCTAAGGCCACCGCTATGGAACGGACAGCTATTGTGCCGCTCTCGCCAGTTGATATCCCCGAGACAGATGCTGCTGCCGCCGCCAGAGAAGCAACAATGTCCGTTTGGGCTGCCTTGGCCGCCCGAACGCAGATTGCGGTCGCCCTCACGAAGCTTGTTAGCACGCGCCTCGAGGCTGTGGCCGCGCTCTCGCCGGAGTGGGCCGCCGAAGTTGCCCTCACAACGCGAGTCCACGTCCCCATCTTTCATCGACAATGATTGAACAGTGAAATGATATTTGGGGAGCGAGCTAGTGTGCTTGACACGCCGGCTGTAGACTATAGCGGTCGCACCTTCTCGCATAAGACGTATGCATACTATACTCTGATGGTGCTCCAAGATATTTTATGCTGCATCTCACACGGTTGGTGATAATAAACTGTGTGCGATGTACTTGATTTTTTGTCTTGATTTGAATTACATAATGGGGTCACAACTGCAAAGGATGGTGTTTGAATTGCTAGAACTTTTATCTGCAGTGAACATGCAACTATAGGTGTGTCGTCAAAAAGTTTGGAATTATTTAGGGTTCGTTTGCACGTTTTTATACATTAACTTGGTTTTGTAGGCATTTCAGGTGCATAATTCAAATTTGAACTACACACACATGCTCCAGTGCATATAAACGGGTTGAAAAATCAAATTTGTGTCCTTGGTTGCATGCTTAGGTCCCATGCAAGAAATGGGATTGAATGTCAAACACCCTGCCACCGTCACTCGGCCACAAACATTGAGATACCTGGTTTTTAAATTCTAGTAAATCCAAAACTCATCTAAAATTCATGAAACTTGGCATGCTATCATGGAGTAGCATCAACATGCCGTGGTAAATTTTTTGTCCCATTTGGGACATGTTTTGGTATAAGCTTCTCACAAATCGGAGCTTCTCACAAGAAGCGTGATGGTTTTGGTATGGAACATGCCACCTTTGGTGACGAAACGATATCCGTTACCTCTTATTGCTTTCAAATTTTTTCTAGTGTCAACATAGAACAACAAGAGTGTTGTGTTAAGTTTTGGAATTTTTTGGGGTTCGTTTGGACATTTTTATACATTAACTAGGTTTTCTAGGCATTTTATGTGCATAATTCAAATTTGAACTACATGCACATGCTCCAGTGCATATAAATTGGTTGAAAAATCAAATATGTGTCCTTGGTTGCATCTTTATGTCCCATGCAAGAAATGGGAATGAATGTCAAACACCCTGCCACCGTCACCGGGCCGCAAACATTGAGATACCTGGTTTTTAAATTCTAGTAAATCCAAAACTCGTATGAAATTCATGAAACTTGGGATGCTATCATGGAGCAGCATCAACATGCCGTGGTAAAAAGATTATCCCATTTGGGGCAGGTTTGGATATAAGCTTCTCACAAACGAGAGCTTCTCACAATAAGCGTGATGGTTTTGGTAGGGAACGTGCCACCTTTGGGGACGAAACAATATCCATTGCCTCTTATTGCTTTCAAAATTTTTATAGTGTCAACATAGAATAACATGAGTGTTGTGTTAAATTTTGAAATTTTTCAGGGTTCGTTTGGACATTTTTATACATTAATTGGGTTTTCTAGGCATTTTATGTGCAGAATTCAAATTTGAACTACATGCACATGCTCCAGTGCATATAAATTGGTTGAAAAATCAAATCCGTGTCCTTGGTTGCATGCTTAGGTCCCATGTAAGAAATGGGAATGAATGCCAAACACCCTGCCACCGTCACTCGGCCGCAAACATTGAGATACCTAGTTTTTAAATTCTAGTAAATCCAAAACTTGTCTGAAATTCATGAAACTTGGCATGCTATCATGGAGTGGCATCAACATGCCGTGGTAAAAAATTGTCCCAGTTGGGGCAGGTTTGGGTATAAGCTTCTCACAACAAGCGTGATGGTTTCGATAGGGAACATGCCACCTTTGGGGATGAAACGATATCCGTTGCCTCTTATTGCTTTCAAATTTTTTCTAGTGTCAACAGAGAACAACAAGAGCGTTGTGTTAAATTTTGGAATTTTTCGCGGTTTCTTTGGACATTTTTATACATTAACTGGGTTTTCTAGGCATTTTATGTGCATAATTCAAATTTGAACTACATGCACATGCTCCGGTGCATGTAAATTGGTTGAAAAATCAAAATTGTGTCCTTGGGTGCATGCTTAGGTCACATGCAAGAAATGGGAATGAATTTCAAACACTAGGGCACTGTTGATTGCTGGCAAAACGTTGAGATACTTTGTTTTTAAATTCTAGTAAATCCAAAACTCATCTGAAATTCATGAAACTTGGCATGCTATCATGGAATGGCACCCGACATGTTCTGGTATTTTCCGTGTCCATTTTGATAGAAGGCGCACTCGAATAACAGCCAACAAAGGCATTTTAAAACAAATAGCTGCCACTGTAACATCTCAAACGTTTTGTATAATTTAAATTGTGTGCATTCTGTTAACCATTCATGTGACGCCACGCCTCACTTTTTAATGGCTAGGAGGTGCCGGGCGGACAGGTGCTTGAGTACTTGACTAAACGGGAGGCGTGCAAGCTGTACTCCAATGCGGAGGCTCACCGGGAAGCATGCGAGCTGTACGTCGCGCAGGCTCACCGGGAAGCAAGCCCTATTACTTCCATGGCCGCCCGCCTTGCTCGCATCCTCTCCATTAATGGCGCCCAAGCCGTAGTTTAAAATAGTTTTTAAATATAAAACACTCATCACAAACGTTTTAGTTAGAACACCCGTATGAAAACCGACAACTTCCCAGAAAGCCAAGGGAAAATGTGCCGAGCAGGATTTGTGCAGCTCTTGATCGCAAACATTTTAGTTAGAACACCCGTATGCAAACTGACAGCTCCCCCTAGAAGCGAAGAGAAAATGTGCCGAGCAGGATTTCTACAGCTCTTGATCGCAAACGTTTTAGATAGAACACCCTTATGCAAAGTGAGAGCTATGTTCTTCCCCCTTAAGTCGAGGGAAAATTCGCAGCGCAGGATTTGTGCAGCCCTTCAACGCAAACGGTTGTTTTGGATGACCCATGTGCAACCACATACAAACAATTTGGTAAGATTTGCATCTGTCATATTGGGTATGTTGCCATTTGTCAAATTGGAAAGATTGACATTTGTTGATCTAGTAACATTTCCATTTGTCAATCCTTGTAACACTGCAATTTGTGAAAATATGCAGCTAAAAATCACTAGCACTATCTAATTTTTGCAACTAAAATTCAGTAATTAAGCATAGATTTCATTCATAGATTAAACAGTCGTTCTTAATTATACAAACAGTTCAACTCAACAGCTGAACCAACCAAACTCTTCCCCAATTTTTGCCAACCATGTACTGAAATAGCTAGCTCAACTATATATACTAGCTAATTTTAAGTACGTTGTACAGTTCCACCACATCTATAGTCAGATGAACTGAAAATAATAGCCCCTAAGTACTACTAATATGGAGGGGCTTTGTGCTACTTCTGACAGCCTCTCCTCTGTCGAGCGCGCTCAGTAAGAGGTAGAGGAGGAGCAGGAGCCTACCGACGAGCTGGACAACCGCAATACAGTGCCTGCCGTTGCTGCACGTTCAGCAACGCTCGCCAGCTCGAACGCCCACCGCCGCTCTAGACGACCCCTCTCGAAGTGGCCGGACTGCTCGTAGATCTCCCGATTCCTCACCTATGCGTCGGCATGTGCTGTGGCCACGGCTGCAGTTAGGCCCTTTGCGTGCTCGACGAGGCGCTCCTCCTCCTCCCATGGGAACTCGATGTAGCGCGCAAGGTCCCTGACGCATGTGCGGGCCTCCACCCCCGCCTTCCTCCTTCGGGCGGCAGTGGCAGAGCGGGTGATGATCCCAGTGGCCGACGGTGGGCTGGCGGCCATAGCAGCCGACGATGGGGCGGCGGCCACAATGGCCACCTCCCGCCTTTGGGCCGCAGTGGTAGAGCGAGTGATGGCCGACAGTGGGGTAGCGGCCACGACGGCCACCGCCCGCCTTCGAGCTGCTGTGGCGGAGCGGGTGATGGCCGACAGTGGGGTGGCGGCCACGACGGCCACCTCCCGTCCTCGGGCCGTGGCAGCGAAGTGGGCGATGGCCCTGGCTTTCGACGGTAGTGTTGCGGCAATGGCGCCGACAACATCTGCCGACGGGCAGCGGCGGCGGAGCATGTGGTGGGTGTTCCACGCACACCCAACAAGGACGCCACGCGCACTACACTACGCCGAGGACTGCGCCACCGCTGCGGTGTAGCCTCCCAGCTGGAGCTGTCCTCTGGTGACGACGGAGTGGCTGAGCGACGACGATGGACCGGTGCCATTGGCGATTGTGGGAGAAGCAGATGAGATAAGCTACATGGAGGGAGGGGAGAATGCGACGTAGGACTCGCCGGCCGTGAGGGTTTATATAGCAGGACAGTAAGCACTGGGATTTTGGGGGATTTCACCGAGTCGGATGGGAAGCTTGCGCGGGAACCTGCGAGGTTGCGCGGGAACGGGCTCACCGACGATTCATTGGCACCACCGTTTCACCAAAAGAACGCCCCCGCGCGCTGCGCAAGCTTGCGCCGTAAGCCGTCTGCGAAAGCGGGGCGACAAGACGTGCGAGAGGAGGACGAAAGGACACGTACACATACGGTTAATACAAAAAAATGTTTGCAATTTAATTACCTACTATAACCCCGTCCTGGTTTATAAGTAGGATTTAAGGAATAAAATACGAATGCATGTCGCCAAATATTATATCGTTGGATTCGTATTTGAACATAGTTTCCAGTTATACAATTTTTTAACATGCATTAAAACTTTTTTGGTTAAATTTAAGGTTATATACCAGCAAGCGTTTGCCCGCAACACACATGGCTTATTCCATCACAAACAGCTCAATGGATCAACTGTATGCCACGTATCGCACATGCAACTCTAATCTGATTCGTGCTTGATGTCTCCGACATCGCTCGCATAATTCATCTTATTTGCCATGTATCACTATGCCGGCCTCTGCTCGCGTACGTCCCTCGGCAAGCTCTGCTCGCCATTAGGCGCCACAGCGCGCTGTGCTCGCTGTTAGGCGCCGCGGTGCGCTCTGCTCGCGTCCGTCGGCGCGCTCGGCTTGTGGACAACTTTTCCTTGCGTGTTCAACTGTTATATGCATATATATATATATATATATATATATATATATATATATATATATATATATATATATATATATATATATATGGCTGCTTGCCGTTGAGGCGACCGTGGAGCGCTCTGCTCGCGTCCCTCCACACGCGCTCTGCCAGCGGTTGGGCGTGCGCACGATCACGTTGGGGCCCCATATGCATGCGGTTGCGCCGCGCGTGTCGATGCAGTTACATGCAACACGATGGAGTTACGCACTGCAAATTAGAACTGCCATTAGGGCCTGCCGATATTCTTGGCCGTCCGGCTTCCCCTTTAATTCCCACGGCCATTATAACCTTAGTCTCTTCAACCTTTTGATCGCGCCCCACAACACAACAAGCACACCCATGACGACACATAGAGAGTGGATGCCTAGCAGCGCTCCAATGGAGTTCGGCGAGCATAAAGTGGAGACCCACGCGAGTGAGACGGATCTCTCGGTGGTGTACACCATCGACCCGGCCGTGGTGGACGACTAAATCAACAACGTTGAGCAGTTGCTTGCTCGAGACAAGTATAAGGTGGTCGGCATCAACCTCCAATACACCACTGGTCGTCCCGACATAGATCAGAAGGTTGATGTCGCCCAGCTGTGTGTGTGCCATCATGTCCTCATCTACCACTATTGCATGGCCACAGAGCCTTGCGACCATTTCAATAGGTTTGTCAACAGCATCGACTACAAGTTCGCCATGGTGGAAATCACCAACGATGTAAAAGCGCTCAGGGTTACGAGCTTGGCCTGCCATAACCTTGTCGAAATCCGTGAGCACTACAGTGTCTGGGGCAGCACGAAGGACTCCCTGGTTGAACTGCCTCGGCCATCATTGTGCCATACTACAAAAATATGAAGCAGGATGCCAACAGAACACGTCCCGTATCCTGGCACGGGTGCTGAATGCGACAATTGGATGAACCTCACCTTCGCGGCCAGGAGCGTGTACACATGCTACGAGATGCACAAGTGGATCGTTGACATGAGAAAGTGCCTTGTTACGGAGACCGATGAGGCCGGATCGATCCACAACCAGTGCAAGCGCCACAAGAAGTAGATGATGATCAGATGATCGTTTATCCTAGTTAATCATGCATGTAATATATAGTTTACTTTCGTGTGTGGAAATGTCATGTTTGTAGTAGCCACCTATGCAAGTGAATGTTTAATTTGGTTATGCAACCATGTCCTTATAAGTGTGTGTGTATATATATATGTTGTTGTTCTGTATGCAATCCCATCGCATAACACACACGTCTTATTAGCAGCAACCGTCTGTGTTATTATCGGTCTTCGCACACATTTCTGATTACAAACCTGTTTGCCACGTATCACACACATCTTGTTATATTGAATCATTTCTGTTCTCTTGTCTCAACACAAACAATTCATCTGAGTGAACCGCATGCCGTATATCGCACACACCTTGATCTGCATGACCGTTTTTTGTGTGTTGCCTAATCACAAACAGTTCATCCGAGTGGACCATATGCTGTATATCGCACACACCTTCATCTGGCTGCCCGTTTCTTTTGTTCCTCCTCATCGCAAATAGTTAATTGAACTAAACCGTATGCCCTGCGTCGCACACACAACTAAAATCTAAATCGTGTTTGATGCATCCGTCATCGCAAACTTTTTGCACCTTTTTTGAGGTCTTTTACACCATCGTTTACGATTATTGCATCACACATAGTTTCGTCGGAGGGTCTCTGATCGTAGTGTCGCGTTAGCAGCATCCTGCAGTAGTGAGTATCTACCATGAGTGAAATCAACTAGAGTCTGATCAGCTCTAAGTTGAAGGAGAATAGGGCAAAGAGAGTTTATCTTCCGGGTTAAGTCACAACCCCTCCAACCAGACATAGTCCTTTGGCAGAAGGGCGAACTGTTCTACCAAATCTCTCTGTCGCCATCGAGCACCACTGGTTCAATCTACTTTATTGCATTACTTTTAGCAGTTTACTTTCGTGCTCTGTGACAATAGTTTATATGATCTGTTTATGATTGTTGCATATCATTCGTGTCAATCTTATCTGTCATTCGCATATGTTATCTTTCGTTACTTTTCCTGATGCATTCTCATACTCAGTGTATTCTGTTCAGTACATTCATTTCCTTTCACACTTGTCATATCTGGAGTGTCGTCCCCGTGCCATCTTTCATTCACCCCATCATAGTTATCTCTCGTATGTTTCCCTCATAGTGAAGGAAATATGCCATAGAGGCAATAATAAATTTGTTATTTTATATTTCCATATTCATGATAAATGTTTCCTAACCATAGACATGAGTTGTCATTTGATAACAGGATCACATCATTAGGAGAAGGATGTGATGGACAAGAACCATCCGTTAGCTTAGCATTATGATCATTCAGTTTTATTGCTATTGCTTTCTTCATGTCAAATACATATTCCTTTTGCTGTTGCTTTCTTCATGTCAAATACATATTCCTTTGACTATGAGATCATGCAACACCCGAATACCGGAGGAGTGCCTTGTGTGCTATCAAACGTCACAACGTAACTGGGTGATTATAAAGATGCTCTACAGGTATCTTCGAAGGTGTTTTGTTGGGTTGGCGTGAATCAAGATTAGGATTTGTCACTCCGAGTATCGGAGAGGTATCTCTGGGCCCTCTCGGTAATACACATCATAATAATACTCGCAAGAAAATTACTAATGAGTTAGTCATGGGATGATGTATTATGGAACGAGTAAAGAGACTTGCCGGTAACGAGATTGAACTAGCTATGTAGATACCGATGATCAAATCTCAGGCAAGTAACTAGGTATATAGACAAAGGGAATAACGTATGTTGTCATAACGGTTCGACTGATAAAGATCTTTGTAGAATATGTAGGAGCCAATATGAGCATCCATGTTCAGCTATTGGTTATTGACCAGAGAGGTGTCTCTGTCATGTCTACATAGTGCTCGAACCCATAGGGTCCGCACGCTTAACGTTCGATGACGATATTGTATTATATGATTTATGTGATTTGGTGACCGAATGTTGTTTGGAGTCCCGAATGAGATCACGGATATGACGAGGAGTCTTGAAATGGTCGAGAGGTAAAGAGTGATACATAGGACGATAGTATTCGGACACCGGAAGTGTTCCAGAATGTATCGGGTATTTATCAGAGTACCGGAGGGGTTACCTGTAACACCCAGGATGTAACTTTCCTAATTTGTACTCCAACCCTTGCCGTTTCCGGCGTTAAGTTAATTTATTTTCTCGGGTTCAGGTTTTTGCCTCCATGTGTTGTTGTTGTTGTTGTCATGCATCTCATATCATGTCATCATGTGCACTGCATTTGCATACGTGTTCATCTCATGCATTCGAGCATTTTCCCCGTTGTCCGTTTTGCATTCCGGCGCTTCGTTCTCCTCTGGTGGTCATTTCTAGCTTTCTTTCATGTGTGGGGATTAAACATTTCCGGATTGGACCGAGACTTGCCATGCGGCCTTGGTTTACTACCGGTAGACCGCCTGTCAAGTTTCGTATCATTTGGACTTCGTTTGATACTCCAACGGTAAACCGAGGGACCGAAAAGGCCTCGTGGGTGTTGCAGCCCAACACCCCTCCAATTTGGCCCAAAACCCACCTAAGCCTTCTCCATCATCTAGAGCGTTCGATCATGATCGCGTGGCCGAAAACCGCACCTCATTTGGACTCTCCTAGCTCCTTCTACCTATAAAAGGCATCCCTCCCAAAATCCCGGATCAAATCCACCCTAACCTAGCTCCCCGTCTCTCTCCGCGCGCCGGACATTGTCCGCACCACGCCGGACATCTCCGCCGTCCACTCCACGCCTGCCACGTGGCAAGTCGCCGCCGCCACCGCCCGCGGCCCGCCGGGCCCGAGGAGAGCCCCCGCGGCCCGGGTCCCGCCGCCGCCGCCCGGGGCATCTTCTTCCTCCGCCCCGCCGCCCCGGAAGCCCGACGCCGGCGCCGCCACCTCACCGCCCTTCCCCGCCGGCGCGCCCGCCGCCGCACCGGGCCGCCGCGGCCACCGCCGCGCTCCGCCGCCTTCGATGCCCTCCGGCCGCTCCGCCGCCTCCCCGCCTCGTCTCCGGCCAGATCCGGCCGCAGGAGCGCCGGATCCGGCGACCTCGTCCTCGCCGGCCGCCGTCCTCGTCAACTCCGGCGAGCAGCGCCGCCGCCTTGTTTTGCGTGCCCGGGTCAAACCCTAGATCCGGAGGTTGAATTTCTACTAAGTCCTCGGAATCACAGATCCATGTGCTCCTGTTCATGGCCTCGTAACTTTGCATTCGTAGCTCCGTTTTTGGCATATAGCATATCAATATGTTCATCTCAGAGAGTACATCATTTCATTCCATTGCATCATTTTCATCTGAGTTCATCTTGATGCCCGAAATGCTGTTAGAAGAGGGCTACTTGAGATAATTGTCAGATCTGCTACTCTATTTAGCTTTTTGTCTTTTTTGCCATGATTTATGTGTGCATGATATGCCCCTAAGTTCTACATATGTTTTGTTAAGAGTTTTCCTATCTTTCCAGAGGTGCAATCCATGTATTTTTGTGATGTGTGTGGTGACTAGTACAAGCTTGCAAAGTGGTGCACTTGTTAGTGCTGATTTCAGGGACTTAGCATTTCCACTAAGTCCTTGAGCTATTTCTCATATGGCCATATGTTCATGTTGTTTCCTAGTGATCCGTGCCTCTTTTGAGGATGATCAGTAAGGATGTTTTGTTAATATTGTAGTGCTCTATCCATCCATGTCTTTGTTTGCAATTATGGAGCACCCTAGCTTGAGTCAATCGAGCTCTACTTTTGCTACTTTGTGAATCTGGGCAGATTGTCAACTTGTTTGCAATTTTGCCGATGATGTTGTAGTTGATCCGTGCATGCTATGCTATTGTTCTTGACATGTATAACTTGAATTTTGTGTATTCTTGATGGGTGTATGCTTATCTTGTCATGACTTGCTCCGTATTGAGTGCATCGAGCTCGTAAACATGCCTACTTGAGTTATGTTTCAGCATGTGTCAGTTTTCACTAAGTCTGAAAACTGATTATGTTTTTGCTATGTTCACATGCTTGCAATTGTATTTTCTATTCCTTTTTGGCTCAAGGTCACTAAGGGACTTTTGTTAAGATCTTTGAGTATCTCCATGTCATGCTTTACTTTGCCATGTTCAGGTCATCTAACATGTGCTTTTGTTACTCCGAAGTGTGCTACCTGATCTGAAATTCCAGACAAGTGTTAATTTCACTAAGTCTGAGATCTGTTTGCCATATGCATTTTTGCCATGCTTGTTTGAACCCGTTAATGGATGAATTGGCCGTAGCTCAGTGCTAGGCTTTTGTTAAGCATCTTGAATGCATCCCTGCAATGTATTTTGTTGTCATGTTTGGGTGCCGTAGCATGTTCATCTTTTTGCATTTAGATGGCTACTTGCTGTAGATCGCAGACCGGCGTCATATTTGAATCGCTTGCCATTTCCAAACCGCAACTCCGATTCCGACGTTCTTTATATCATTTTCAAGCGATTTCATCTCATCTTTCCATTGGAACACTTGGATTTCCAAGTTGAGGCCAGATTCATGCATTCCTTGTCACATCTTGCATATGCATCCCGCATCGCATCCCGCATAGCATATCATCCTTGCATCATATCGTTTGATCCTTGCACGTGGTTGATTGTGTCCTTGTTGCTTGTTTGTCTTATTTGGGTAGAGCCGGGAGAAGAGTTCGCTAACGAGGAGCCCGTTGAGTTTGCTTTTGAGGATCCAGTCAACTCTGACAACTGTGCAGGCAAGATGATCATACCCTCGAAATCACTACTATCTTTGCTATGCTAGTTTTTCTCGCTCTTTTGCTATGCCAATGCTACGATGCCTACCACTTGCTTTAAATCCTCCCAAATTGCCATGTCAAACCTCTAACCCACCATGTCCTAGCGAACCGTTGATTGGCTATGTTACCGCTTTGCTCAGCCCCTCTTATAGCGTTGCTAGTTGCAGGTGAAGTTTGGAGGCCGTTCCTTGTTGGAACATTTATTTACTTGTTGGGATATCATTATATTACCTTGTTATCTTAAAGCATCTATACACTTGGTAAAGGGTGGAAGGCTCGGCCTCTCGCCTAGTGTTTTGTTCCACTCTTGCCGCTCTAGTTTCCGTCATATCGTTGTTATGTTCCCGGATTTTGCGTTCCTTACGCGGTTGGGTTATAATGGGAACCCCTTGATAGTTCGCCTTGATTAAAGCTTTTCCAGCAATGCCCGACCTTGGTTTTACCATTTGCCACCTAGCCTCTTTTCCCTTGGGTTTCCGGAGCCCGAGGGTCATCTTATTTTAAACCCCCCCGGGCCAGTGCTCCTCTTAGTGTTGGTCCACCTCGTCAGCCGCCGGTGGCTACCAGGGGCAACTCTGGGCTGGCCTACCAGAAGTTTGGACAATCTGAGTGTGCCCTGAGAAAGAGATATGTGCAGCTCCTATCGGGATTTGTTGGCACATTCGGGCGGTGTTGCTGGTCTTGTTTTAACCTGTCGAAGTGTCTTGAAGAACCGAGATACCGAGTCTGATCGGAATGTCTTGGGAGGAGGTCTATTCCTTCGTTGACCGTGAGAGCTTGTCATGGGCTAAGTTGGGACTCCCCTGCAGGGATTTGAACTTTCGAAAGCCGTGCCCGCGGTTATGGGCAGATGGGAATTTGTTAATGTCTGGTTGTAGATAACTTGAACCTTAACTTAATTAAAATGAATCAACTGAGTGTGTTACCGTGATGGCCTCTTCTCGGCGGGGTCCGGGAAGTGGACACGGTGTTGGAGTAATGTTTGCGCAGGTTGCTCTCTAGTTTCTCGCTCGTGCTTTGCCTCCTCTTCTCGCTCTCTTTTGCGAATAAGTTAGCCACCATATTTGCTAGTCGCTTGCTGCAGCTCCATATACTTTACCTTGCCTTACCTATAAGCTTAAATAGTCTTGATCGCGAGGGTGCGAGATTGCTGAGTCCCTGTGGCTCACAGATTACTATTACCCCAGATGCAGGGCCTGATGATTCCGCTCCAGGTGACGCGCTTGAGCTCAAGTGAGAGTTCGACGAGGACTCTCAACGTTACTATGTTTCCTTTCCTGATGATCAGTAGTGGTGCCCAGTTGGGGGTGATCGGGACCGTGTCGCATGTTGGGTTCTCTTTTATTTTGGCGCCGTAGTCGGGCCATGAGTGTTTGAATGATGTAATGTTATTTATGTACTTGATTGACGTGGCGAGTGTAAGCCAACTATGTTATCTCCCCTTTTATTATCATATTACATGGGATGTTGTGAAGATTGCCTAACTTGCGACATATGCCTTCAATGCGATTATGTCTCTAAGTCGTGCCTCGACATGTGGGAGCTATAGTCGCATCGAGGGTGTTACATTACCGGAACCCCCGGGGGGAATATATGGGCCATATGGGCCATGAGAGGGGAGCACACCAGCCCATAAGGGGTGGCGCGCCCCCTCCTATGGCAGGTGGCCAAATAGGAGAAGGAGAAGAGGGGGTTCGCCCCCCTTGCTTCTCTTCTTCCCCCTCCCTTTCTTCTCCGGTGGGAAAAGGAAAGGGGGGCGCCACTTGGGAAAACCCCAAGTAGGATTCGGATCCTACTTGGGGTGCCCCCTGGCTGCCTCTTCTCCCCTCCCACCTATATATATGTGGGGAGGGGGGCGCCTAGAACACACAACATCAATTGTTCGCAGTGTGTGGCGCCCCCCTCCACAGTTTACACCCCCGGTCATATTCTCGCGGTGCTTAGGCGAAGCCCCCTGCACGGATCACTTCACCATCACCGTCACCCCGCCGTCGTGCTGACAGAACTCAGCTACTTCCTCGACGTCTTGCTGGATCAAGAAGACGAGGGACATCACCGAGCTGAACGTGTGCAGAACTCGGAGGTGTTGTGCGTTCGGTGCTTGATCGGTCGGAGCTAGAAGAAGTTCGACTGCAGCAACCGCGTTCGCGAACGCTTCCGCTTTCGATCTACAAGGGGACGTAGAGACACTCTCCCCCTCGTTGCTATGCAGCTCCATGGATAGATCATTGCGTGTGCGTAGAATTTTTTTGTTTTTCCATGGAAAGTTTCCCAACACATAGTTCATACTTTGTGCTCTCTCATGTTATTGTATCTGTTTGCATATTGCATTACCATTATGATTGTCTAACCTGTGGTAGCCTACGCTCGATCTGTTGTTGCTCGCTATCTCAATGGAAATGATCCTCAATATCGAGTTTGAATAAGTCCTTTTCTACCGAACCTTAATTCCGCTCTTGTTTCCGGGTCAAGTTCTAAACATTCGCAAGAATTTTGAATCTCCCATTCACCCCCTCTGGTCGATATACTCTCGGTCCTAACAAGACAGTGTCAGGACAGTCGTCTCCATAGACGGCGGGCGACGGAGCTCGTCGGACTTGTCGATTCCGTGAATCCCGACAGAGCAAGAGCACTGTCGTGCTCAAGAGAACCAAACAATCATGATGGAGGAGAAGAACGAGGTCGAAGAGCACCAGAGCGAGTGGAAGGCCAAGGGGGATCTGCGGCCATCTCCGGCGAGGATCGGTGGCAGGAAGCCCTCCCAGCCTTGCCGTACTATATAGAGCTTCAATTTGTGGCCAGAAGAGGAGTGGTGGATGGCTAGAGCGGCAAGGTGACTGAGCTCGAGGCCGTGGAGAGGGGATCGGGCTCGACGTGAAGGATCAAGAGGACGCCACCAAGCATAGTTGAGGGACATAGACAAGATGTAGGGCGCAGGGTGGGATATTTCGTTCATGCGCGCGCACTATGCTCTCTGTGCTTGTGTCTGCCGTGTAGGCTGTCGGCGTTGGGGAGCTGCAGAGGGGGGCAAGGTGGCTGCTGAGTGGCATGGACGAGCTGCGGTGGCATGAGGAGGGCGAACAGGTGGCGGCGGAGGGTCCTCGACGCTCACAACGCGCCGACCGCCTGTCGAACACCCTATTGTTACGCGTTCACCGCGTGCACTAGCACACGCGGTATGCCAGGGGCTGCCAGACCATGTCTAGGGTGTTGTCCCTTCGACGAGGTGCTGTAGAGTGCCCTTGGCTTGCTGATGACCCACAAGTGTAGGGGATCAATCCTAGTCCTTTCGGTAAGTAAGAGTGTCGAACCCAACGAGGAGTATAAGGAAATGACAAGTGGTTTTTGAAGGAAATATGCCCTAGAGGCAATAATAAAGTTGTTATTTATATTTCCTTATATCATGATAAATGTTTATTATTCATGCTAGAATTGTATTAACCGAAAACTTAGTACATATGTGAATACATAGACAAACACAGTGTCACTAGTATGCCTCTACTTGACTAGCTCGTTAATCAAAGATGGTTAAGTTTCCTAGCCATGGACAAAGAGTTGTCATTTGATAAACGGGATCACATCATTAGAGAATGATGTGATTGACTTGACCCATCCATTAGCTTAGCACAATGATCGTTTAGTTTGTTGCTATTGCTTTCTCCATAACATATACATGTTCCTATGACTATGAGATTATGCAACTCTCAAATATCGGAGGAACACTTAGTGTGCTATCAAACGTCACAACGTAACTGGGTGACTATAAAGATGTTGTACAGGTGTGCCCGATGGTGTTTGTTGAGTTGGCATAGATCGAGATTAGGATTTGTCACCCTGTCTATCGGAGAGGTATCTCTGGGCCCTCTCGATAATGCACATCACTATAAGCCTTGCAAGCAATGTAACTAATGAGTTAGTTAAGGGATGTAGCATTACAGAGTGAGTAAAGAGACTTGCCGGTAACGAGATTGAACTAGGTATTGAGATACCGACAATCGAATCTTGGGCAAGTAACATACCGATGACAAAGGGAACAACGTATGTTGTTATGCGGTTTGACCGATGAAGATCTTCGTAGAATATGTAGGAACCAATATGAGCATCCAGGTTCCGCTATTGGTTATTGATCAGAGATGAGTCTCGGTCATGTCTACACAGTTCTCGAACCCGTAGGGTCCGCACGCTTAACGTTTGATGACGATCGATATTATGAGTTTATGTGTTTTGATGTACCGAAGGTAGTTCAGAGTCCCGGATGTGATCACAGACATGACAAGGAGTCTCAAAATGGTCGAGACATAAAGATTGATATATTGGACGGCTATATTCGGACACCGGAAGTGTTCCGGGTGGTTTCGGATAAACCAGAGTGCCAGAGGGTTATCGGAACCCCCCGGGAACTAATGGGCCTAGATGGGCCTTAGTGGAGAGAGAGAGGGGCGGCCAGGGCAGGCCGCGCGCCCCCTCCCCCTTGAGTCCGAATTGGACTAGGAGGGGGCGGCGCCCCCCTTTTTCCTTCCCCTCTCCCACTCCATCCTTCCCCCTCCTAGTAGGACCAGGAAAGGATGAATCCTACTCCTACTAGGAGGATTCCTCCCCTCCTTGGGCGCCCAAAGGGCCGCCCGGCCTCCCCCTTGCTCCTTTATATACGGGGGCAGGGGGCACCCTAAAACACACAAGTTGACATTGTTTAGCCATGTGCGGTGCCCCCCTCCACCATAATCCACCTCGGTCATATCGTTGCAGTACTTAGGCGAAGCCTTGCGCCGGTACCTTCATCATCACCATCATCACACCGTCGTGCTGACAAAACTCTCCCTCGACACTCAGCTAGATCTAGAATTCACGAGACGTCACCGAGCTGAACGTGTGAAGATCGCAGAGGTGTCGTATCTTCAGTGCTAGGATCGGTTGGACCGTGAAGACGTTCGACTACATCAACCGCGTTGTCATAACGCTTCCGCTTACGGTCTACGAGGGTACATGGTCAACACTCTTCCCTCTCGTTGCTATGCATCTCCTAGATAGATCTTGCGCATGCGTAGGATTTTTTTTGAAATTATTGTGTTCCCCACAGTGGCATCCAAGCCAGGTCTATGCATAGATGTTATGTGCACGAGTAGAACACAAAGGATTTGTGGGCGTGGGTATATACATATTGCTTGCAGTCACTAGTTGATTCTTGATTCAGCGGTATTGTTGGATGAAGCGGCTCAGACCAACATTACCCGTACGCTTACGCGAGACTGGTTCTACCGACGTGCTTCGCACACAGGTAGCTAGTGGGTGTCTGTTTCTCCAACTTTAGTTGAACCGGATTCAATGAACAAGATCAAAAAGCAATCACTATACCACATTGTGGTTTTTATGCCGTAGGTAAGAACGGTTCTTGTTTAGCCCATAGCAGCCACGTAAAACTTGCAACAACAAAGTAGAGGACGTCTAACTTGTTTTTGCAGGGTATGTTGTGATGTGATATGCTCAATACGTGATGAGATATAAATTGTTGTATAAGATGATGATGTTTTGTTAAAGTTATCGGCAACTGGCAGGAGCCTTATGGTTGTCTCTTTATTGCATAAGATGCAAGCACCATGTAATTGCTTTACTTTATCGCTATGCGATAGCAATAGTTGCAAAAGCAATAGTTGGTGAGACGACCATGTGACGACACGTTGATAAAGATCAAGATGATGTAGATCATGGTGTCATGCCGGTGACGATGGAGATCATGACAATACTTTGGAGATGGAGATCAAAGGCACAAGATGATGATGGCCATATCATGGCACATATTTGTAACACCCACGATGCGGCTATATCTCCCACGTGTCGGATCACGACTTAGAGGCATAGCCGCATAGTAGGCATGTCGCAAGAGGGGTAATCTTTACACATCCCATGTACTGAATAAGAAAGGGATAAAGAGTTGGCTTACAATCGCCACTTCACGCAAATACAAGTTATACATACATCATCCAGAATACAATCAAGGTCCGACTACGGAACCAAAGTAAAAGAAGACAACCCCAAATGCTAGATCCCCGATCGTCCCAACTGGGCTCCACTACTAATCAACCGGAAAAGACATAACACAACGAACAAGATCTTCATCGAGCTCCCACTTGAGCTGGGTTGCGTCACCTGCACTGGTATCATTGGCACCTGCAACTGTTTGGAAGTATCTGTGAGCCACGAGGACTCAGCAATCTCACACCCGTGAGATCAAGACTATTTAAGCTTATGGGTAGGAAAGGGGTAGTGAGGTGGAGCTGCAGCAAGCACTAAGCATATATGGTGGCTAACTTACGCAAATAAGAGCGAGAAGAGAAGCAACGCAACGGTTGTGAACTAGAAGTGATCAAGAAGTGATCCTGAAACTACTTACGTTCAAGCATAACACAAGAACCGTGTTCACTTCTCGGACTCCGCCGAGAAGAAACCATCACGGCTACACACGCAGTTGATGCATTTTAATTAAGTTAAGTGTCAAGTTCTCTACAACCGGACATTAACAAATTCCCATCTGCCCATAACCGCGGGCACGGCTTTCAAAAGTTCAAAACCCCACAGGGGTGTCCCAACTTAGTCCATCACAAGCTCTCACGGTCAACGATGGATATCCCTTCTCCCAGGAAGACCCGATCAGACTCGGAATCCCGGTTACAAGACATTTCGACAATGGTAAAACAAGACCAGCAAAGCCGCCCGATGTGCCGACAAATCCCGATAGGAGTCGCACATACTCGTTCTCAGGGCACACCGGATAGGTCAAGCTACGAGTAAAACCAAACCTTGAGTTGCCCCGAGGTGGCCCCGCAGGCTGCCCGTTTCGGACCAACACTCAAAGGAGCACTGGCCCGGGGGGGGTTTAAAAATAAAGATGACCCTCGGGCTCCGGAAACCCAAGGGAAAAAGGCTAGGTTGTTAGCCAAATGTAAAACCAAGGTTGGGCCTTGTTGGAGGAGTTTTATTCAAAGCAAACTGTCAAGGGGTTCCCATAACACCCAACCGCGTAAGGAACACAAATTCAAGGAACATAACACCGGTATGACGGAAACTAGGGCGCCAAGAGTGGAACAAAACACCAGGCATAAGGCCAAGCCTTCCACCCTTTACCAAGTATATAGGTGCATTGGAGTAAATAAGATATAATAATGATATCCCAACAATATCCATGTTCCAACATGGAACAAACTTCATCTTCACCTGCAACTAGCAATGCTATAAGAGGGGCTGAGCAAAGCGGTAACATAGCCAAACAACTGTTTGCTAGGAAAGGAGGGTTAGAGGCTTGACATGGCAATATGGGAGGCATGATATAGCAAGTGGTAGGTATCGCGGCATAGCAATAGAGCGAACAACTAGCAAGCAAAGATAGAAGTGATTTCGAGGGTATGGCCATCTTGCCTGAGATCCCGCAAGGAAGAAGAACGAGTCCATGAAGAAAACAAACGGATGAAGTCGAACGGACCCTCACAAACGCGACGTTATCGGACCAAACCCGAAGAAGCATCACCGGAAAGAAGCAAACAACATGGTAAACAACCATCACATAATCATGGAAAAATGCACAACCAAGTATGATGCATGTCCGGTTTAAATAAGCATGGCATGGCAATATGCACAAACAATACAACAAATTAAGTGGAGCTCAATATGCAACAAGTTGCATATTGACGAAACGCCATGTGACTTATTTAGTTCTCTCCTGTTTAAGTACTCAACAATATTAAATGTTGATTAACATGGCAAGAGGTGAAGCATAATAAAACTACCTAACTAGGCAAGTTTAAATGAGGCCGGAACAACAAGCAACAATTCCGGTAAAACCTCATATGCATTTAGCAATTGAAGCAAGCAACAATTTAAACATTCTTGAAGTTGTTATCATGATGCAGATGACATATGCAAGTTTATGCAATTTTAATGAAAATGTTGATAAGAGCATTATGAAGCATTTGTCACCGTGGTGGAAAGAAAGGGTGCCACGGCGACGAATCCAAAAATGATGCCACAACAACATATTGGTTCCGGTAGCTCATGGAGATACCGGGGAAAAAGAAAAAGTGACGGAAGCGTGTCAAAAGATGGTGGGGTGATCCCGGTAACCGGGTGTTCCACGAGACGACAGTATGGCAACGGGGAACATGCAAGAAACATGTCGGGCACGGTGCAAACGCGAGCATTTCATACAACACACAACATTCGTTCACGGGCATCGTCTCGGTGGTTATGCCTTTGAAGCGTGCATTTTCGGAATGGATCAAGTCGGCGTAGAGGAAGTAGTGGAAGTAGATGTTCTCGCGACAGTAGTGGAAGTAGTGGTACACATCTCAGTGAGGAAGTAGTCGTTTTTGTTCGCGAAGCGGTAGTGGTACATGGTCATCGAGGAACTTGACGAATCCACGTTCAACGGTAGTCATCACGACGCTTGTGAACCACGGTTCTTCGGGTAAAGGTAGTCGTACACGTCCGTAGGCGTTTAGGTATTCCGTAGAGGTACTTGACGCATGCGTTACATGGGTCTTCGACGGCGGTCATCGTTCGCACTCCGAGGTCGTTGGTAGAAGTTCTCGCAATCTCGGCAACGGTAGTGGAACACGTTTTCGTAGGGGTTCAAGTCATCGGTAGCGGTACTTGATGAATCCCAAAACGGTCTTGGCATCTTCGCACGTAGGGGTGCTTGGCGTTTCTGTGTAGCCGAACTTGAGGGGCATCGACATTGTTGTACTTGGCGTCCATGGGTACTTGACAAAGATGAAACGGAACATAATGGCGGTCATGCACAAAGAGGCCTCGGTCTCGCAAGACTTGGCATGAACTCAAAAGAAGTGGCACAAAGGCCTCGGTTCGAAGGTGGGGTCCGAGCTGGTGCACTACAGCAATGGCGATGCGAGGAGGGCCATGGCAGGAGAGGTTCAAGATGGCAGCAACGATGCGGGCGGTGCTCCCGCATCGCGCTCACCGGGTGTGGCGAAGGAGACCAGGACGGAGAGGAAGATGGGGCCCTGGGCGGTGGAAGTCGCTGTGCTCGGGAACGAGGGCGCCATGGGAGGCGCTCGGGGAAGGTGGCGCGGGCACAGGGACTTGGCGCGGCGGGGCTCCTCAACGCAGGAAGCAGCGGGCGATGGCGCTGGTCGTTGACGGTGAAGGGGCATCGGGGCATGGACGGCTTGTCGATGAGGAGGCGCCATGGAGACCAGGTTCACTGGCAGCAAACCTCGCGGGCAGAGGAGACCGGCAAAAGGCGGCGCTCAGAGGAGGCCAGCGGGACAAACGCCTCAGGTGCTCGGGGTCGAGCAGAGGTAACGGAAGGAGGGAGCGGGGCTTCTCCCTGGTGCGTTGCGAGGAGAGCGAGAGGAGGAAGAGATGGGGATCGGGGAGTTCGAGCAAGGAGCACTCGCTGTCTCTGGCGGCGCGAGGGAGACGAGGGAAGGGATCGAGGGAAAAGAGAGGGGTTTCGGTCGGGCCTAGTGTTTCTCTAGGGTTAGAGCCGGTGCGGGCTGGGCCTCAGGCTTAGAAGCCGGCTGGATCTAGGTGGGCCGTGGGGAAGGAATGGGCCTAGAGAGGCCGCGGGGAAGGGCCGTCTGGCAGCTGCTACTGCTGTTTCTTTTCTTTCTAAATTTCTTCAAGCAGAAAAATAAAGAGAAAAGCACAGGGGAAAAGGAGAGGTGTATGAGAAATATAAAAATATCCTCATGACCCTGAATTCATGCCCTATTTGATAAAATTGGTTTGGACATTTTTAGAGGTAGAAAAATAAAACAAGTTTAAATATGATTCAAACTTGAGGCATTTTTGAACCTAACCAAAACAACTCCAAAGGATTTGAAATTTGACATAGAGGGTTTAGGCATGCTGCAAGATTATCAGGAAAATAAATGAACATTTATGGAGAGGGGAAAAAGTCACTTGCAAAAAAGAAAGAAAGAAGAAGAAAGGAGGAGGTGATGATGCATGATCATACATGGAGCACACAACAAAAAAGTAGGGGAAATGCACATGGAAACAACAAGGATGGTGCAATGCACATGATGCAATGATGAATGAAACGAACCAAACAAAACACACGACGAAAACTCGGAAATCAAGGAAGGCATCTGAAGCTCCGGTCTTGGGGCGTCACAACATTTTGATTTCATGTGATGTTTATCTTTTATGCATCCTATTTTGCTTAGTACGACGGTAGCACTATGAGATGATCCCTTACTAAAATTTCAAGGTATAAGTGTTCTCCCTGAGTATGCACCGTTGCAACAGTTCATCGTGCCGAGACACCACGTGATGATCGGGTGTGATAAGCTCTACGTTCACATACAATGGGTGCAAGCCAGTTTTGCACACACAGAATACTCGGGTTAAACTTGATGAGCCTGGCATATGCAGATATGGCCTCGGAAAACTGAGACCGAAAGGTCAAGCATGAATCATATAGTAGATATGATCAACATAGTGATGTTCACCATTGAAAGCTACTCCATCTCACGTGATGACCGGACATGGTTTAGTTGATATGGATCACGTGATCACATATATGATTAGAGGGATGTCTATCTAAGTGGGAGTTCATAAGTAATATGATTAACTGAACTTAAATTTATCATGAACTTAGTCCTGATAGTATTTGCATATCTATGTTGTGGATCAATTGCTCGCGTATAGCTTCCTCATTTTATTTATGATATGTTCCTAGAGAAAACTATGTTGAAAGATGATAGTAGCAATGATGCGGACTAGGTCCGTGATCTGAGGATTATCCTCATTACTGCACAAAACAATTATGTCCTTGATGCACCGCTAGGTGACTGACCTATTGGAGGAGCAGATGCAGACGTTATGAACGTTTGGCAAAGCTCGGTATGATGACTACTTGATAGTTTAGTGCACCATGCTTTACGGCTTAGAACCAGGACTTCAAAAAAGTTTTGAACGCCACGGAACATATAAGATGTTCCAAGAGCTGAAATATGTATTTCAGACTCATGCCCGAGTCGAGAGGTATGAGACCTCTGAAAAATACTTTGCCTACAAGATGGAGGAGAATAGCTCATCCAGTGAGCATGTGCTCAGAATGTCTGAGTACTACAATCGCTTGAATCAAGTGGGAGTTAATATTTCAGATAAGATAGTGATTCACAGAGTTCTCTAGTCACTATCACCAAGTTACTGGAACTTTGTGATGAACTATAATATGCAAGGGATGACAAAAACGATTCCCCGAGCTCTTCGTGATGCTGAAATCGGTGAAGGTAGAAATCAAAAAAGCATCAAGTGTTGATGGTTGACAAGACCACTAGTTTAAAGTAAAAGGGCAAGGGAAAGAAAGGGAACTTCAAGAAGAATGGCAAGCAATTTGCCACTCCCATGAAGAAGCCCAAAGCTAGACCCAAGCCTAAAACTGAGTGCTTCTATTGCAAAGGAAATGGTCACTGGAAGCGGAACTGCCCCAAATACTTGGCAGATAAGAAGGATGACAAAGTGAACAAAATTATATATGATATACATGTTATTGATGTGTACTTTACAAGTATTCATTGTAGCCCCTGGGTATTTGATACTGGTTTAGTTGCTATGATTAGTAACTTTAAACAGGAGTTATAAAATGAACAGAGACTAGGTGAGGGCAAGGTGACGATGTGTGTCAGAAGTGATTCCAAGGTTGATAAGATCACCATCACACACTCCCTTTACCTTCAGGATTAGTGTTGAACCTAACATAAATGTTATTTTGTGTTTGCGTTGAGCATAATATGATTGGATCATGTTTATTGCAATATGGTTATTCATTTAAGTCAAAGAATAATTGTTATTTTGTTTACATGAATAATACCTTGTGAGGTCGTACACCCAAGATGAATGGTTTACTGAATCTCGATCATAGTGATACACATATTCATAATATTGATGCCAAAAGATGCAAAGTTGATAATGAAAGTGCAAAATATTTGTGGCACTGATATTTAGGTCATATTGGTGTAAAGCGCATGAAGAAACTCCATGCTGATGGGCTTTTGGAATCACTTGATGCTTGCAAACCATGCCTCATGGGCAAGATGACTAAGACTCCGTTCTCCGGGACAATGGAGCGAGCAACTGACTTACTGGAAATAATACATACTGATGTATGAGATCTGATGAGTGTTGAGGCTCGTGGTGGGTATCATTATTTTCTGACCTTCACAGATGATTTGAGCAGATATGGGTAAATCTACTTAATGAAACACAAGTCTGAAACATTTGAAAAGTTCAAAGAATTTCAGAGTGTAGTAGAGAATCATCGTAACAAGAAAATAAAGTTTCTACGATCTGATTGTGGAGGCAAATATTTGAGTTACGAGTTTGGCCTTCATTTAAAACAATGTGAAGTAGTTTCACAACTCACGCCACCTGGAACACCATAGCGTAATGGTGTGTCCGAACGTGGTAACCGTACTTTATTGGATATGGTGCGATCTATGATGTCTCTTACCGATCTACCACTATCGTTTTGGGGTTATGCATTATATACAGCTACATTCACGTTAAATAGGGCACCATCTAAATCCATTGAGACTACACTATATGAACTATGGTTTGGCAAGAAACCTAAGTTGTTGTTTATTAAAGTTTGGGGTTGGGATGCTTATGTGAAAAAGTTTTAGCCTGATAAGCTCAAACCCTAATCGGAGAAGTGCGTCTTCATAGGATACCCAAAAGAAATTGTTGGGTACACCTTCTATCATAGATCCGAAGGCAAGATCTTTGTTGCTAAGAGTGGATCATTTCTAGAGAAGGATTTTCTCTCGAAAGAAGTGAGTCGGAGGAAAGTAGAACTTGATGAGGTAATTGTACCTTCTTCCTTATTGGAAAGTAGTTCATCACAGAAATCAGTTCCAGTGATTCCTACACCAATTAGTGAGGAAGCTAATGATGATGATCATGAAAACTTCTGATCAAGTTACTACCGAACCTCGTAGGTCAACTAGAGTAAGATCTGCACCAGAGTGGTACGGTAATCCTATTCTGGAGGTCATGTTATTTGAGCATGATGAACCTACGAACTATGAGGAAGCTATGATGAGCCTAGATTCCGCAAAATGGCTTGAGGCCATGAAATCTGAGATAGAATCCATGTATGAGAACAAAGGGTGGACTTGCCCGTTTATCGGCAAGCCATTGAGAATAAATGGATCTTCAAGAGGAAGACGAACGCTGATAGTAGTGTAACTATCTACAAAGCTTGAATTGTCACAAAAAGTTTTCGACAAATTCAAGATGTTGACTACAATGAGATTTCTCACTCGTATCGATGCTTAAAGTCTGTCCGAATCATGTTAGCAATTGCCACATTTTATGAAATCTGGCAAATGGATGTCAAAACTACATTCCTTAATGGATTTCTTAAAGAAGAGTTGTATATGATACAACAAGAAGGTTTTGTCAATCCTAAAGGTGCTAACAAAGTGTGCAAGCTCCAGCGATCCATCTATGGACTCGTGCAAGCATCTCGGAGTTGGAATATACGCTTTGATGAGTTGATCAAAGCATATAGTTTTATACAGACTTGCGGTGAAGCCTGTATTTACAAGAAAGTGAGTGGGAGCACTACATCATTTCTGATAAGTATATGTGAATGACATATTGTTGATCAGAAATGATGTAGAATTTTCTGGAAAGCATAAAGGAGTTTTTGAAAGGAGTTTTTCAAAGAAAGACCTCGGTGAAGCTGCTTACATATTGAGCATCAAGATCTATAGAAATAGATCAAGACGCTTGATAAGTTTTTTCAATAAGTACATACCTTGACAAGATTTTGAAGTAGTTCAAAATGGAACAGTCAAAGAAGGAGTTCTTGCCTGTGTTGCAAGGTGGGAAGTTGAGTAAAGACTCAAAACCCGACCACGTCAGAAAATAGAAAGAGAATGAAAAGTCATTCCCTATGCCTCAGCCATAGGTTCTATAAAGTATGCCATGCTGTGTACCAGACCTATTGTATACCTTAGCATGATTTTGGCAAGGATGAAGAATAGTGATCTAGGAGTAGATCACTGGACAGCAGTCAAAATTATCCATAAAGGACTAAAGAAATATTTCTCGGTTATGGAGGTGATAAAAGAGTTCATCGTGAAGATTTACGTCGATGCAAGCTGTGACACCGATCTGGATGACTCTAAGTCTCGATCTAGATACATATTGAAAGTAGACAAGAAGCAATTCCACCATTGGGAACGGCACGCCCCCTTCCCTAGGGCTAGAGGTATTTACACGCTGCATTGAACCTAACGCTAGAGCGAGTACTATGATGAAAATCACTTTTACGAGCGATACCTTTGTCTTTGGTGCTGATAGGAAGCAGGCAAGCAAACCAAGTTATAGGTTTGGAAGTTAGAACTCGGAAAGGTTGTCCTGTGACTACCTTTGAAGTCTTTGGGTAGGACATCAGGCTAAGGTCTTATGATGAGGAGCAATTAGCTGGAGTAGCTCCTTGTAGAGCATTGTAGACATAGAAAATTTGCAATATACATACGGCTCTGAATGTGGCAGACCCATTGACTAAATTTCTCTCACAAGCAAAACATGATCACTCTTTGGGTGTTAATCACATAGCGATGTGAACTAGATTATTGAGTCTAGTAAACCCTTTGGGTATTAGTCACATGGAGATGTGAACTAATCACATAAAGATGTGAACTATTGGTGTTAAATCACATGGCAATGTGAACTAGATTATTGACTCTAGTACAAGTGGGAGACTGAAGGAAATATGCCCTAGAGGAAATAATATAGTTTTTATTTATATTTCCTTATATCATGATAAATGTTTATTATTCATGCTAGAATTGTACTAACCAGAAACTTAGTACATGTGTGAATACATAGACAAACAGAGTGTCACTAGTATGCCTCTACTTGACTAGCTCATTAATCAAAGATGGTTAAGTTTCCTAGCCATGGACAAAGAGTTGTCATTTGATAAACGGGATCACATCATTAGAGAATGATGTGATTGACTTGACCCATCCATTAGCTTAGCACGATGATCATTTAGTTTGTTGCTATTGCTTTCTCCATAACATATACATGTTCCTATGACTATGAGATTATGCAACTCCCGAATACCGGAGGAACACTTAGTGTGCTATCAAACATCACAACGTAACTGGGTGACTATAAAGATGCTCTACAGGTGTGCCCGATGGTGTTTGTTGAGTTGGCATAGATCGAGATTAGGATTTGTCACCCCGTCTATCGGAGAGGTATCTCTGGGCCCTCTCGGTAATACACATCACTATAAGCCTTGCAAGCAATGTAACTAATGAGTTAGTTATGGGATGTAGCATTACGAAACGAGTAAAGAGATTTGCCGGTAATGAGATTGAACAAGGTATTGAGATACCGACGATCGAATCTCGGGCAAGTAACATACCAATGACAAAGGGAACAACGTATGTTGTTATGCGGTATGACCGATGAAGATCTTCATAGAATATGTAGGAACCAATATGAGCATCCAGGTTCCGCTATTGGTTATTGACCGGAGATGAGTCTTGATCATGTCTACATAGTTCTCGAACCTGTAGGGTCCGCACGCTTAACGTTCGATGACGATCGGTATTATGAGTTTATGTGTTTTGAACTTTTGATATACCGAAGGTAGTTCAGAGTCCCAGATGTGATCACGGACATGACAAGGAGTCTCAAAATGGTCGAGACATAAAGATTGATATATTGGACGGCTATATTCGGACACCGGAAGTGTTCCGGGTGGTTTCGGATAAAACCGGAGTGCCAGAGGGTTACCGAAACCCCCCGGGGAACTAATGGGCCTAGATGGGCCTTAGTGGAGAGAGAGAGAGGGGCGGCCAGGGCAGGCCGCGTGCCCCTCCCCCTTGAGTCCGAATTGGACTAGGAGGGGGCGGCGCCCCACTTTTTCATTCCCCTCTCCCACTCCTTCCTCCCCCTCCTAGTAGGAATAGGGAAGGATGGATCCTACTCCTACTAGGAGGAGGATTCCTCCCCTCCCTGGGCGCCCAAAGGGCCGGCCGGTCTCCCCCTTGCTCCTTTATATACGGGGGCAGGGGGCACCCTAGAACACACAAGTTGACATTGTTTAGCCGTGTGCGGTGCCCCCCTCCACCATAACCCACCTCGGTCATGTCGTTGCAGTGCTTAGGCGAAGCCCTATGCCGGTAGCTTCATCATCACCATCATCATGCCGTCGTGCTGACGAAACTCTCCCTCGACACTCAGCTGGATCTAGAGTTCGCGGGACGTCACCGAGCTGAACGTGTGAAGATCGCGGGTGCTGTATCTTCGGTGCTAGGATCAGTCGGACCGTGAAGACGTTCGACTACATCAACCGCGTTGTAATAATGCTTCCTCTTACGGTCTACGAGGGTACATGGACAACACTCTTCCCTCTCGTTGCTATGCATCTACTAGATAGATCTTGCGTGTGCGTAGGATTTTTTTTTGAAATTACTGCGTTCCCCAACAGTTTTCAGCGAGGTAATTTCTGCAAGCAGTGAAATCGTCGGTAACAAGTAGTTTGATAGCAAGATAATTTGTAACAAGCAAGTAACGGTAATGGTAAATAAGTGCAGAAAGGTAGCCCAATCCTTTTTATAGCAAAGGACGGGCTAGAACATTCTCTTATAATAAGCAAACCATTCTTGAGGGCACACGTGAATTTCATCTAGTCACTTTCATCATGTTGGTTTGATTTGTGTTCGCTATTTTGATAATTTGATATGTGGGTGGACCGGTGCTTGGGTGTTGTTCTTACTTGAACAAGCCTCCCACTTATGATTAACCCCCTTGCAAGCATCCGCAACTACGAAAAGATAAAATCTAACCATAGCATTAAACATATGGGTCCAAATCAGTCCCTTACGGAATATCACATAAACTAGGGTTTAAGCTTCTGACACTCTAGCAATCCATCATCTAATAACTACTCCACAATGCATTCCCTTAGGCCCAAAGATGGTGAAGTGTCATGTAGCCGATGTTCACATAACACCACTAAGGGAATCACAACATACATAACATCAAAATATCCGACGAATATCAAATTCACATGATTACTTGCAACATGACTTCTCCTGTGGCCTCAAGAACAAAGGTAAATACTCCCAAATAATATTCATGCTCAAGATCATAGGGATATTAAATAGCATAGTGGACCCAAACATATCATCTTCCACCAAATAAACCATATTGCATCAACCACAAGATGTAATCAACACTACTCGTCACCCACATGTACCACTCTGAGGTTCCGGTACAAATATTGAACATGAGAGATGAACTAGGGTTTTAGATGAGATGGTGTTGTTGAAGATGCTGATGAAGATTGGCCTCCCAAAGATGAGGGGGTTGTTGGTGATGAGGATGCCTTCGATTTCCCCCTCCGGGAGGGAAGTTCCCCCGGCGGAGTCGCTCCGCCGGAGGGCGAAAGTGCTCCTGACAAAGTTCCGCCTCGCGAGGACGGCGCCCAAGTTCTGCCTCGAGACGGCGGCGCTCCGTCCCAAAAGTCCTCCACTTATTTTTTCTAGGTCAAAAGACCTTATATACCATAAGATGGGCACCAGAGGTGGCTGGGCTGCCCACCACCCACCAAGGTGCGCCTAGAGGGGCTGGCGCGCCCTGGTGTCTTGTGGGCACCTGGTGATAACCCACAAGTATAGGGGATATATCGTAGTCCTTTCAATAAGTAAAAGTGTCAAACCCAACGAGGAGCGGAAGGAAATGACAAGTGCTTTTTAGCAAGGTATTCTCTGCAAGCATTGAAATTATTGGTAACAGATAGTTTTGTGATAAGATAAATTGTAACGGGTAACACGTAAATAAAGTAACTAAGGTGCAGCAAGGTGGCCCAATCCTTCTTGTAACAAAGGCCAAGCCTGGACAAACTCTTATATAAAGCAAAGCACTCCCGAGGACACATGGGAATTGTTGTCAAGTTAGTTTTCATCATGCTCATATGATTCACGTTCCTTACTTTGATAATTTGATATGTGGGCGGACCGGTGCTTGGGTGCTGCCCTTCCTTGGACAAGCCTCCCACTTATGATTGACACTTCTCGCAAGCATCCGCAACTACTACAGAAGAATTAAGGTAAAACTAACCATAGCATGAAACACCTGGATCCAAATCAGCCCATTACGAAGCAACACATAAACTAGGGTTTAAACTTCTGTCACTCTAGCAACCCATAATCTACTTATTACCTCCCAATGCCTTCCCCTAGGCCCAAATAATCGTGATGTGTCATGTAGTCGACATTCACATAACACCACTAGAGGAGAGACAACATACATCTCATCAAAATATCAAACGAATACCAAATTCACATCATTACTTACTAGCAAAAGAGCTCGTGCATTGCAACGTGTTCGGGAAACCGCCAAAATTGAGTGGGTTAAAGAAATGCATTAGCAATTTTAAAATTACCAAAAGCCCAAAGAATACACTTGCTTAGTAAGTATAAATTCGCTACCGCGACCCTTCTGATTTAGGCAACTAACACTAACTAATTAGACTGAGGGAAGAATATAATAATTAGTAACAATAACTATTTAGACCGAGGGAAGAACATAATGCTGAGAATTACAACATATCTACTGTAATGCTGCCTATGAAGTGAGTGGAAAAAAAGTTAGTCAATTACTCCACCTCTTTAGTACAAGCGAAAGGTGAAATATAATAGTATAAATTCAACATGAGTAATGGGATACTGAACGAAATGTTTAGATTAACCTGCATATGAATGAACATATTCCATAGAAATGCAAGAATTAGTTCCTTGTCGCCATGAAAACTAATTCTACTGAAACTGTGACTGCATCTGCATCAGATATCAGAACCAGAGAATCCTTCATATATTGGACAACCATGGTGCAGTTGTGCAATTTCTTTTTATGTGAATCTGATGGAGCAATCACTTTTGTGAAATAAAGAACAATGTCAACGTAAATCCAATGGCAACAAGCATCTGTCTAATGAGGGGAAAATAAATGCATACCAAAATATTTGATGGGTCAGAAAGCAGGAGCTGAACAACTGTACCTAGAATCGCCATCAATCAGATCTTCAATCAAATTTCCTATATAGTTATCAGAAAGCAGGAGCTAAACAACTATTATGTAAATAATTGCCATCATTGATATCTTCAATCAAATATTCTATAGTGAATTGTACTCTGATAGTGCTGGTAAGGAATGATTAATAATTAGAAAATTAACAAAATATTCAAAGGAAAGTCATAAAAAACACAAAATGCGAAAGTCCACCACTATGTTGGATATTTATGGTTCTTTGAGATCACTATTGCATAGTTTTAGAGCACGGTAACAATGGCTAACACCATACTTGTTGATAATTCAGTTTATAACCCATGTTGATAGAAGCATCAGGACAACACCGGAACAGAAGTAAAAGAAGACCCGATCAGCTGAACAAAGTACTTGCATGTTAACAAATAAAATTAACCAGAGGTAGATGTATTCAGCTATCTTACCCTGAATAATTTGATAGATTTTATGTAGGCTTGGTGAAAAAACAATGGTGGGGACAGATGCAAGCGCTTTAGCTGCTCTTGACCTGATCCTCTTCACCTCACCACCCTATCCCAGCGCCTCCATTTGTGGTATCCAGCCGCCTTCACCCTCGGCCTGCTCTCTGCACAGCCTGGCTTCACTTCGCACAACTTCGCACTGACCAACTCCGCCTCCATGTCACCCCACTTCCACGGTACCATGACTGTCGCTCCAGCTTCCGCCTCCTGCCTAATGAAGCAACCAACCATCCCAAGGCACTTCAGAAATAGATATAGAATTCTAAATCTCCCTTGTTCCTTGCAGAAAAGGGGCCATGAAAGTAACAGTGACAGATTGCATTGACTGAATAATAAACTAATAGACTGAAACATGGCGTAATTAGATTCTTGTATGCTTTTCAAATTGGAACAGCGGCAATTTGGTAGTAGCCTCCATCAATTTTATGCCCTAGAAACTAAGACTGCCTTTTCTTCAAGATGTAATCTAAGAGCTTGTAAACATGGTCAAATTCATCCCTACTGACTTCTGCTCCCTCCCCGTAGTGTTTATACCGCTTAGAAGAGAATGAGAAGACCACGATCTTTCCAGGCTCTGTATCTAATATGAAGATCAAGCTTGTTGAACCCTATCTTTAAATTCTGCATCATCATCATCATCATATTGTTGTTTGGATGCTTCATACTTCATAAAAAACCAGCAGGAATAACAAAATTGAAAATGATCATTTGTTTGCTGAATCAGAAACTTTCATACACGCAAAATAAGCACTTCCTTCGACGGTTGGGTGCATATATGATATATATGAGGCTGATTGTACGTCATACCTCAGGTGGAGCAGTGACGATCATCATTCGGCGAAGTTGGTACAACAACAAGATTGGGTGATCGGTTTTCCGATGAAGTTCGTAGAACGGCGATATTGTACAATGGCTAGATTAGATGCTTCCATAGAGGTGCGAGGCCTTTTTATGCAGCAAAGCAGGGCGGCTCATATAGAGTCCGTGTCTAGCACCCCTTGATAGCGTGCTCCATCAGGACACAATAGAGACTTTCAGACCCGACTTGACTTGGGCTCCATTTCCGTAGTGCTGCCAAACGTCAGGGCGGGAGGGGTGCCGGTCGAATCCGGGTCGGGCACTACATGGTTTTGCGTTGGAGAAGAACCGAGACTCGAACTCGACTACATTGGAAATTGATTTATGTTGGAGAAGGACACGGTCTCCAATTCCATCCAAATCACGACACGGAACTGAAGATTGAGAGAACTGAAGCTGGCCTCACTGTTGTGTTCGGGCGTCCATCCAAATCACGTCACTAAACTGAAAATTCAGACATACTGAAGCTCGTTGTTTAGCTGCTGCGGCTGCTTTGCTGTTGCCGTCGCGACCTGTCCACGCCTCTCGCTTGCCAGCCAGCGCTGCCGCTCGCTCCCGCTCGTTGCCTCGCTACCGTCTGTCACCACTTCACTCACAGCCAGCCGCACGTGCCCGCCCTAGCCCGCCAGCCTGCAACGCCGCCGCTGCCGCGTCCTGCCTCTGCCGTTTCCCCCCTCTGTAGCCCCGCACGTGTTCCGCCACTGCTGGCCGCGCTCGCCAGAACCCGCCGCGACGCCTCGCCCCAAGAGAGCACGCCAGCCACCTTATCATCCTCTGCCGCGACGCCTCGGTCCACCGCGCCCTTCAATGCCCGCCGCAACGCCTTGGTACGCCGCGCTCGACAATGCCAGCCAAGACACCTCGCCCCATTCCTGGGCTCGGGCGGCGCCGACGTCCGCCACGACGCATCCCCTGCCTTGGCTTCTACGACGTCGACGCCGACGACAAGCAGCCGGACGTGCACGACGGTTCAGTGGAGGGAGGGTGTTTTTTGCAAAACAAACAAAATGTTATCTACACTTTAAGTAGCACCACGGGTTAATTTCTCAGAAACAAGGGAATGTTTTTGCAAAAAGGACAGCAACGTACGCTCCGAAACAATTATCAGCAGCGAACGGAACAGTTTTAATACCACCTCGCATATATGTTTTAAATTCAAAATGAAAGCGTAAACTTATGGGAAGAAGTGTATTGTGACGATGAACCCGACAAAGTCAATCTGTGCTTTATTATTAGGGAAAGATAACAAGACTTACCCCATGTCCTCAGGAACAAACGTAACTACTCACAAAGCATATTCATAATCAAGATCATAGGAGTATTAATTATCATAAAGGATCTGAAAATATAATATTTCACCAGATAAACCAACTAGCATCAACTATAAGGAGTAATCAACACTACTAGCAACCCTCAGGTACCAATCTGAGGTTTTGGGACCAAGAACGAATACAAGAGTTGAACTAGGGTTTGAGGGGAGATGGTGCTGGTGAAGATGTTGATGGAGATTGACCCCCTCTCGATGAGAGGATCGTTGGTGATGATGATGGCTTCGATTTCCCCCTCCTGGAGGGATGTTTCCCGGCAGAACAGCTCCGCCGGAGCCCTAGATTGGTTCTACCCAGGTTCTGCCTCGAGAAGGCGGCGCTTCGTCCCGAAAGCTTCGTTCTGATTTTTTTCAAGTCAAAACACACCATATAGCCAAAGATGGGCATCGGAGGCCTGCCAAGGGGCCCACAAGGATGGGGGCGCGTCCTCCACCCTTGTGGGTGGCTAGTGGCCCCCTCTAGTGCTTTCTTTGCCCAATATTTTTGATAATTCCAAAAACATGCTCCGTGAAGTTTTAGGACTTTTGGAGTTGCATAGAATAGGTCTCTAATATTTGCTCCTTTTCCAGTCCAGAATTCCAGCTGCCGGCATTCTCCCTCTTCATGTAAACATTATAAAATAAGAGAGAATAGGCATAAGTATTGTGATATAATGTGTAATAACAGCCCATAATGCAATAAATACCAATATAAAAGCATGATGCAAAATGGACGTATCAACTCCCCCAAGCTTAGACCTCGCTTGTCCTCAAGAGAAAGCCGATATCGAAAAATATGTCCACATGTTTAGAGATAGAGGTGTCGATAAAATAAAATACGGACATGAGGGCATCATGATCATCTTTAGAACAACAACATATAATGCCATATAATTTCTTATGCCTAAGTAACAATTCATTCACAAAGTAAAGTATGAATCAGAAACTTCATTGAAAACTAACAAACTATGATCTCAGTCATTGAGGCAATTGCAATTTATCATAACATCGGAAAGAGTAATTAAAGAGCTTTTCAACAAGTCCACATACTCAACTATCATTTAGTCTTTCACAATTGCTAACACTCACGCGATACTTATGGGTACAAGTTTGAGTCGGACACAGAGAAAGGTAGGGGCCTATAGTTTCGCCTCCCAACCTTTTACCTCAAGGGTATTGTCAACAATAATACTTTATGATAACCTACATCTGAGTGGATATATATATCCGGATCTCTCCAACATGTGGTGCTTGCCAAAGGAAAAAGTGTAAAAAGGAAAGGTGATAATCACCATGACTCTTGTATAAGGGTAGAAGAGAAAAGTAAAAGATAGGCCCTCCGTAGAGGGACGCAGAGGTTGTCATGCACTTTTATGGTTGGATGGACAAAATGCTAATGCAAAAGAACGTCACTTTATATTGACGCTTGTGATAAGGATCTTTATTATGCAGTCCGTTGCTTTTATTTCTTCCATATCACAAGTTCGCATAAAGCTTATTTTCTTCACACTAATAGATCATACATATTTAGAGTGCAATTTTTATTGCTTGTTGTTGTGGGAAACCACGGCCACCTATGGACCAGGAGTTCCCTTGCTGGTTCGGCAGGGGGGTGGCACGTTGCACAAAGCGCAGACGAGCGTGGGGCAGCATGACAGAGATCACACAGGCAATTTTACCCAGGTTCGGGCCGCCGAAGGTGTAAAACCCTCCTCCTGCTTTGGTGGATTGATGGTGGAAAGGAGGTGGTGGAGTGTTGTACACTTTCCTGGCAGGGTTGCCTTGAGGCAGCAGTGGCTACACGCGTACGAAGGTGTGAGTTATCCAATCTTCTAACCCTTTCTATGGTTGCCATGGGCCTCCTTTTATAGATCAAGGGGTTACCATAGTGGCAAAGTAGTCATTACACACTGATAAGATAGCGAACAGTGCTATCATACCTAACTCTGTGGGCTGACAGGGCGCATTAAATGCGCCACTCAATGTCACATCGTTGGTTGCCCGACAAGGCTTGCTGGGCTATTTTGCCAGCTCTGCGTCTGCTTGCTTGACACGTCGAAGGACGGGTGTCGTCTGAGGTTATCTCCTGTAGAAAATGGCTGCCATGTGGCGGATGGCTGCCACTTAATCACTTTGCGGCTTGACACCACATTGATCAACGATGTGGGTCGTGGTAGAGTGGTTGGTGAGGTGGTTTTGCTTCCGTGAGTCCCGGCAGGCCCTGCCGGGGCGCTTTGTTCATCTGTTTCTCTGGGTGGCCTCGCCCCTTGCTGGGCTCGCCTGCCCGGTAAGGGAGGCTTTTCTTTTGACAATATCCTACTTGTATGGTTTGATCTTGATCCCTCTGATCTGCATGTTGGTCCTTCGAATCTCTGGGGTTCTTGCACTCTGATCTGGGCTGGTGCTCCAATCTTGTTCCCGTGCTTGTGCATAGTCTGGGCAACAGACCCAGGGTTTGTTGCACCGACAAAAGCCCCTGGGCCTGCCCCGAACATCCTGCCGAGCGTCGTCGGGGTAGGGCCTAATAAATGCATAGGTGAGGGTTGCCGAAGAGGCTGGTCGCTTGAGGTCTTATTTGCTTCTTCATTAGCCTTGATCCCGAGCCAGTTTTTGGTTTCCCCGCGCGTCGCGTAAAGCCAATAGTGGTGGGGTCGCTCCAGTAATGGCCCGTGAATGACTTTAAAGCACGGGGTAGAAACGACCAATTCACTCTTCCCAGCACGCCCTTATCCTTGGCCATGTATGTTGCATGCATTGCGCGGGGTAGCTAACGGAGGCGTGTGGCATGGGAGATCATCAATGTGAGGGCCCGGTTGTATTGAATTAGCGGAGGAGGACGATGGCCGCCTGTTGATGGAGCAGCTCCCCTCCTCGCCCCGCCTATAAAAGGGAGGGGTGGAGGAGGGCCGAGTCACCTATCTTCGCATTCCTCCTCTTCTTATCTTCTGCTTCTACCGGTTTATGTCGAAGGGAAGGGCCTGGGGCCAGCCCCCGGACTCTTGGTTGGGGTTAATGTCGCCACATGCTAGTGCTGATGCTCGGGGAGTGAGCCTAGTCCTCGGTGTGGCGACCTTCTTGGTTCCTTCGAGGCTCGGCCGGGAGGCGAGGCTGGAGATCATTGGTAATCCCAGCACGGCCCCTCCCGGAAATCTTGGGGTTGATGTCGACGAGAGGTGAACCTTCCTACCCACCAAGGTGGGGAGCGGTGTGCCTAAAGCTCCCTGGTCGTCTTGGCTGCTCGTCGTCGCTCCGAGGGAGGTGCCGGACTGGAGTCTCGGCCTTCCCCTAGAATGGTGCTGATGAAGACGAAGCCAGGGAGAAGGAGATGACGGGAGGCAGGCCGTCCAATAGGAGCACGACCGCATCAACGCGTTTGTCTCGTACTGGCGACCTGCTACCCGTCTGTCTGGCTCTCCCCCCTCTTCCCAGCACCGTCATCACCGTTTCTTCTGGCTGCCGGGAAAAGTCTTGTCCCCCCGGGGCTTCCGCCTCCCCAAGGGGTCTTCTGGCTGGGCCCCGGCGTCCTTCTCTGCTGGTGCCTGTGCTGGAGCCCCCTGATACGTCTCCGTCGTATGTACTTTTCCAAACACTTTTGCCCTTGTTTTGGACTCTAACTTGCATGATTTGAATGGAACTAACCCGGACTAACACTGTTTTCAGCAGAATTACCATGGTGTTATTTATGTGCAGAAACAAATGTTCTCGGAATGACCTGAAACTTCACGGAGCAACTTTTTGGAAAATATGAAAAATAGCTACAAAAGCTGAAGGCTAGGGGGCTCACCACCTGTCCACAAGGGTGGGGGCGCGCCTGCCCCCTTAGGGCGCGCCCCCTACCTCGTGGGCCCCCTGATGCCTCTCCGACTCCAACTGCATATATTGTGTTTCGGGGAGAAAAATGGAGAGAAGAATTCATCGCGTTTTACGATACGGAGCCGCCGCCAAGCCCTAAAACCTCTCGGGAGGGCTGATCTGGAGTCCGTTCGGGGCTCCGGAGAGGGGAATCTGTCGCCATCGTCATCATCAACCATCCTCCATCACCAATTTCATGATGCTCACCGCCGTGCGGAGTAATTCCATCGTAGGCTTGCTGGACGGTGATGGGTTGGATGGGATCTATCATGTAATCGTGTTAGTTTTGTTAGGGTTTGATCCCTAGTATCCATTATGTTTTGAGATTGATGTTGCTATGACTTTGCTATGCTTAATGATTGTCACTAGGGCCCGAGTGCCATGATTTCAGATCTGAACCTATTATGTTTTCATCAATATATGAGAGTTCTTGATCCTATCATGCAAGTCTATAGTCACCTATTATGTGTTATGATCCGTTAACCCTGAAGTGACAATAATCGGGATACTTACCGGTGATGACCGTAGTTTGAGGAGTTCATGTATTCACTATGTGTTAATGCTTTGTTCCGGTTCTCTATTAAAAGGAGGCCTTAATATCCCTTAGTTTCCGTAAGGACCCCGCTGCCACGGGAGGGTAGGACAAAAGATGTCATGCAAGTTCTTTTCCATAAGCACGTATGACTATGTTTGGAATACATGCCTACAGTATATCAATGAACTGGAGCAAGTTCTGTGTCACCCTAGGTTATGACTGTTACATGATGAACCACATACGACATAATTCTCCATCACCGATCCATTGCCTACGAGCTTTCCATATATTGTTCTCCGCTTATTTACTTTTCCGTTGCTATTGCTATCACCACTACAAAATACCAAAAACACTACTTTTACTACTGTTACCTTTTGCTACCGTTGCCACTACTATCATATTACTTTGCTACTAAATACCTTGCCGTAGATATTAAGTTTCTAGGTGTGGTTGAATTGACAACTCAGCTGCTAATACTTGAGAGTATTCTTTGGCTCCCCTTGTGTCGAATCAATAAATTTGGGTTGAATACTCTACCCTCGAAAACTGTTGCGATCCCCTATACTTGTGGGTTATCAAGACCATTTTCTGGCGCCGTTGCCGGGGAGCATAGCTCTATTCTTTGAGTCACTTGGGATTTATATCTGCTTATCATTATGAAGAACTTGAAAGATCCAAGAACCAAGATTTATCCCTCAACTACGAGGGGAGGTAAGGAACTGCCATCTAGCTCTGCACTTGATTCACCTTCTGTTTTGAGTAAGCTTGGACACCTAAAACTGCTTCTGCTATTCGTTCTGATATGTCGCATGTTATTGATGATGCTACTTCTGCTATGCATGATACTTATGATGAAACTACTTCTATGCTTGATACTAATGTGCCACTTGGTGAATTTCTTGATGAACAAGTTGCTAGAGCTAGAGAGATTGAAAACATTGAATCTGATAATACTGATGAAAGTGATGATGAAGAATCACTTGTTATTCTTGAGGGTTGTGTTTTTGATCAAGAAGATTCTTTATCTATTTTAGCTTGCAAAGATAGAAATGAACTTAAGAGGTTATTAGCTAAATGGAACAAGCAATCTCTAAATGCTAGAATGAAACCTGACCCTGCTTTTGCTACTTCACCTATCTGTGTTATCGATAAGGATTATGAATTCTCTGTTGATCCTGATATAATTACTTTGGTTGAATCTGATCCTTTCCATGGCTATGAATCTGAAACTATTGTGGCACATCTTACTAAACTGAATGATATAGCCACCCTGTTCACTAAAGATGAAAGAACTCGTTACTTTTATATCCTTAAAATATTTCCGTTCTCATTAAAGGGTGATGCTAAGGTATGGTTTAATTCTCTTGATCCTGGTTGTGTGCGTAGTCCCCAGGATATGATTTATTACTTCTCTGCTAAATATTTCCCTGCACATAATAAACAAGCTGCTTTAAGGGATATATATAATTTTGTGCAAATTGAAGAAGAGAGTCTCCCACAAGCTTGGGGAAGGCTTCTCCAATTACTCAATGCTTTGCCTGACCATCCCCTTAAGAAAAATGAAATACTTGATATCTTTTACAATGGACTAACCGATGCCTCCAAATATTATCTAGATAGTTGTGCTGGTTCTATTTTCAGGGAAAGAACACCGAATGAAGCTGAAATTCTATTGAATAATATGTTACAAATGAAAATAATTGGACACCTTCGGAGCCAGTTCCTGAGCCTATTCCTAAACCAACTCCGAAGAAGAGGGGTATTCTATTTCTCAGTCCTGAAGATATGCAAGAGGCAAAGAAATCTATGAAAGAAAAAGGTATTAAAGCTGAAGATGTTAAGAATTTAGCTCCTATTGAAGAAATACACGGTCTTAATTTACCGCATGTTGAGGAAACATATGATCTTAATCCTTTACCTATTGAAGAAACTCATGGTCTTGATAACCCGACACAGGTAGTAAAGGTAAATTCTCTCTATAGATATGATAAAGCTGTAATCCCGTTTACTAAGTTTGCTAGCCCATGCTTAGATGAGTTTGATAGATTTATGGCTAAGCAAGAAGATTTTAGTGCTTATTTTGGTAGACAATTGAAATACAATTCAAATATGCTTGAACACTTGGGTGATTATATGGCTAATGTTAAAGGTGAACATAAACTTATTAGTAAACATGCTTCTATGGTTACCACTCAAGTAGAACAAGTACTTAAGGCTCAAAATGATTTGCTCAATGAATTGAATAGTAAGGATAATGATAATGCTGTTAGAGTTATGACTAGAGGTGGTAGAGTGACTCAGGAACCTTTGTATCCTGAAGGCCATCCTAAGAGAATTGAGCAAGATTCTTAGAGAAATAATGTAGATGCACCTAGTTCTTCTAAAAAGAAGAAAAAGAAAAATGATAGGACTTTGCATGCTTCTAGTGATCCTATTGTTGAAACACCTGAGAATCCAAATGATATTTCTATTTTTGATGTTGAAACACAATCTAGTAATGAACCTGAAAATAGTAATAATGTTAATAATAATATTCATGATGATGCTCAACCTAGTAATGATAATGATATAGAAATTGAACCTGCTGTTGATCTTGATAACCCACAATCAAAGAATCAATGTTATGATAAGAAAGACTTTGTTGCTAGGAAACATGGTAAAGAAAGAGAGCCTTGGGTTCAGAAACCCATGCCTTTTCCTCCCAAACCATCCAAGAAAAAGGATGATGAGGATTTTGAGCGCTTTGCTGAAATGATTAGACCTATCTTTTTGCATATGCGATTAACTGATATGCTCAAAATGAATCTGTATGCTAAGTATATGAAAGATATTGTTACAAATAAAAGAAAGATACCGGAAGCTGAAATTTCCACCATGCTTGCTAATTATACTTTTAAGGGTGGAATACCAAAGAAACTTGGAGATCCCGGTGTACCCACTATACCATCCTCTATTAAAAGAAACTATGTTAAAACTGCTTTATGTGATCTTGGAGCCGGTGTTAGTGTTATGCCTCTCTCTTTATATCATAGACTTGATTTGAATAAGTTGACATCTACTGAAATATCTTTGCAAATGGCTGATAAATCAACTGCTATACCTGTCAGTATTTGTGAGGATGTGCCTGTTGTAGTTGCAAACGTTACTATTTTAACGGACTTCATTATTCTTGATATTCCCGAGGACGATAGTATGTCTATTATTCTTGGAAGACCCTTTTTGAATACTACAGGGGCTGTTATTGATTGCACTAAAGGCAATGTCACTTTTCATGTTAATGGTAATGAGCATACGGTACACTTTCCGAGGAAACAACCTCAAGTTCACAGTATCAATTCTATTGGAAAAATTCCATTGATTATATTTGGAGGTTTTAAATTTCCTCTTCTTAGTATCAAGAAGAAATATGATATTCTTATTATTGGGGATGTGCATATCCCTGTTGAGGTAACATAGTGTTATTCGAAATTTCTCTGGTTCCATGTTATTCGGAACGAGTTCGTTAACAAGACTTGATCAACCTTGTTAGTGGATTCTTTTTGATGATCATGAGATGGATGAAACTAGAAGGCACAACCTTCTGTACCCCACTTTTACTTTCTGTTATTTATATTAAATAAAATAAAAACAAATATTTTTCTGTCTGTTATCTGATTATCCGTGCAATATAAAATTACCCCGAAAATAGAAGTTCTCCAAATGCCCTGAAATTTAAATATGATTTTTTCCAGAATATTTGAAAATATTTGGCACTGAGAACACAATAGGGGGAGTCAACCACCTGCCCACGAGGGTGGAGGGCGCGCCCCCTACCTCGTGGGCCCACAGTGGCCCTCCTCCACTTATCCTTTCACCCACACACTCCTTCTTCCTCCCCCAAACACGAATAACCAGCTCAAACACGAGTCCAAGCTCGTTTTGCTGCCATTTTCGATCTCCTTGCTCAAAGCACCTCTCACAAAACTTCTTGGGGAGATTGTTCCTTGGTATGTGACTCCTCCATTTGTCCAATTAGTTTTTGTTCTAGTGCTTTATTCATTGCAAATTGTTGCTGCTTAGGTGACCCTGTTCTTGAGCTTGCATGTCAAATTTATATGGTCAAAAGTAGTTTTGATGCATGATATAGGCTCTAGGCACTTGTAGGAGTAGTTGCTATCAATATTATTGAGTTTGGATTACTTTTATTTTGAAGTTACTAAAAATTTCAGAATTTTTCAGAAAATGATGAAGAGATTTTTGAGGGGCTCATCGAGCCAAAGCTCGAAGGAAAAGGCACCAAAGCCTAAGTATAATCTGCCTCGCATCGCGGAGGTTCGGGCATGTGAATGGCCTTCCGATAATTTCTTGAGGGCAGTCGGGATTTATGAAGATTTTCATGAATTAGCTACGAATGCAGGCCTCACCGCTTTCCTCCACGACCAATGAGATCAGTATCTCTTACTCACAAATATCTTTGTGCAAAACTTTCATTTCCATTCTAGGAGCTCACCACCTACGGTGGAGTTTTATTTATACGATGAGCATAAGGAGATGTCACTTTATGATTTTTGTCGGGTTTGTTTGCTCCCTTTTGAGGGCAAGACAGAAGAACCACATCGCGATGATGTGGACAGGTTTATTGATACTATCACTATAGAGGAAACAAGGAAGGTTTCCGATGCATGAATCACTAGCATACATTTTCCTATTTTACGTTATTTTGCATTATTTGCTAGTCGTTGTTTAATTGGTCACGGAAACTGTGGAAACCTCAGTATCCCTGATATTATTATTTTGCTCCACGGTTTATATGGTGATAACTCTGTTAGTATGGGCGGCATTATTGCTAAACGGTTAAGTCTGAACCGTACCAAGGGCCCCATCTTTGGGGGCATCTATGCTTCACGCCTAGCTGCACATTTTAACATACCTATTAGGCATTATGAGAAGGAAGAAAAAGTGCTGCCTCGTGTTTATCTAGATTACAAAAGTATGGTGGCACATGATTTTATTTTTAAGAATAGGGAAGGAGAACTTAAATACAAATTGTTCTTTAATAAACATCATCCTGAGACTATTACCCTGCTTGCTCCTTCTTTGTTTGTTTTATATGCGGGCCAGTACCTCGTTCCGTTGAAGGCTATTCACGCCTACCTGAACCCTGCACCAGCCATGGAGCTAGATCCGGAACTAGAAGTTGATCCTTAATGACACTCTAATTACCAGTGGGATCTGGAGATGATTGCCAACCAGTGGCAATCGGAGTCTTCTTCTTCTTAGCAGTACAACCCCAACTATTATTATGGATATCAGCCAGGCCAACCGTGGCCATAGACGAACTTAGGCCAAAAGCCTAAGCTTGGGGGAGTATGTATTTCTCACCGACATTACATCTATGTTCACACACTGATTGCTAGATGTCGGTGCTCATACTTTTTCATTGTATCATCCATGCTAGTTTAATTTTATTTTTATGCTTTCTTCTTGTATGTTTGATTAACCTTAAGAAAAACCAAAAAAATCAGTTGTAGCTTTTAGTTAGTTTACTTTCCATGCTTGTAGTAGTAATTAAAAAGAATACCCAAAAAGATTTCCTGTTCTTCTTTTGCTTGTTGGGAGCTTTCCCATGTAAATAGTTTTATTTCTTTTTCTTTTCTTTGGGGGTCGATAGGAGAAGACCATAATTAAATTGTTGAAGTGGCTCTTGTATGCATACTTGTTGATTTGACAAAAGAGCCCATATTGCCTTGTCTTCTCCTGTTTATTGAATGCTTGCAGATTCCAGCTTAGTCCAATGCACGTGCACTATTATTATTATTATTATTATTATTCACATTGTTCGGTCGTGCAAGTGAAAGGCAATTATGACGATATATGATGGACTGACTGAGATGAGAAAAGCTGGCATGAACTCGACCTCTTTTGTTTTTGTAAATATGATTAGTTCATCATTCCTGATTCAGCCCATTATGAATAAACATGTTTGCAATGACAACTAGAGATCATAGTTTCTTGTGCCATGCTTGATTAGCTAGGAGCTTATAATGGTTTACCTTGCGTGCCAACATGCTATTAAAATGGTTGTGATGTGGTATGATAGGGTGGTATCCTCCTCTGAATGATTTAAGTGACTTGACTTGGCGCATGTTCACGCATGTAGTTGAAACAAAATCAACATAGCCTTCACGATATTTATGTTCATGGTGGATTATATCCTACTCATGCTTGCATTCGGCGTTGATTAATTTTAATGCATGTTCATGACTGTTGTCACTCTCTAGCTGGTCGCTTCCCAGTCTTTTGCTAGCCTTCACTTGTACTAAGATGGAATACTGCTTGTGCATCCAATCCCTTAAACCCCAAAGTTATTCCATATGAGTTCACTATACCTACCTATATACGGTATCTACCTGCTGTTCCAAGTAAATTTGTATGTGCCAAACTCTAAACCTTCAAATAAATATCCTGTTTTGTATGCTAGAATAGCTCATGTATCAACTAGGGCTGTCCGTATCTTCCATGTTAGGCGGGTTATTCCCAAGAGGAGTGGACTCCGCTCCTCACTCAAGAGATAAATGGCTGGTCACCGGGATGCCCAGTCCCATGATTTATGCAAACTAAATCAAAATAATTGCAAACAAAACTCCCCCTGGGACTCTTGTTAGTTTGAGGCACTCATTGTTTCGAGCAAGCCATGGATTGATGCTTGTTGGTGGAAGGGGGAGTATAAACTTTACCATTCTATTTGGGAACCGCCTATAATGTGTGTAGCATGGAAGATATCACCATCTCTTGGTTGTTATGTTGACAATGAAAGTATACCGCTCAAAATATTATTCATATCTATTTCAAAACCGAGCTCTGGCACCTCTACAAATCCCTGCTTCCCTCTGCGAAGGGCCTATCTATTTACTTTCATGCCGAGTCATCATCCTCTTATTAAAAAGCACCAGTTGGAGAGCACCGCTGTCATTTGCATTCATTACTGTTAGTTTACATTGAGTATGACTTGACTGGATCTCTTTTACCATGAATTACAATGTCTAGTCAGTCCTTGATCTTTAAAGGTGCTCTACATTTATGTTTTGCAGTCTCAGAAAGGGCTAGCGTGATACCATCTTGTTATATCATATTATGATTGTTTTGAGAAAGTGTTGTCATGCTATTGATATGAGTAACCTTGAGACCTAAGCGTTATTGCGAATGTGGTTAGTTATAATCTTTGGTGAAAACTTGAATGCTGGCTTTACATATTTACAACAACAAGAGCAAATAGAGTTTGTAAAAGTTTTTCTTTATCACTTTCAGTTTGTCAACTGAATTTCTAGAGGACAAGCAAAGGTTTAAGCTTGGGGAGTTGATACGTCTCCGTCGTATCTACTTTTCCAAACACTTTTGCCCTTGTTTTGGACTCTAACTTGCATGATTTGAATGGAACTAACCCGGACTGACGCTGTTTTCAGCAGAATTGCCATGGTGTACACAGAATATAAAACGATTTTTATGGAGGAAAAGGTAGTCCGCTCTTCAGAGTATCTCACACAAGGCTCCGGTGGCCTCTCTCTCTCTCTCTCACCGTTGGTCACTGATCCGGCCGCATCCCGTCCGCCGGGGGAAAGGGAGTGCGGTGGCCTCTCTCTCTCACCATTGGTCACTGATCCGGCCGCATCCCGTCCGACGGGAGAAAGGGAGTGCGGTGGCCTCTCTCTCTCTCACTGTTGGTCACTGATCCGGCCGCATTCCGTCCGTCGGGGGAAAGGGAGGAAGTGCATCGTTTCTCCGTTCGACGGCACCGAGGCAGCATGTCCCGATCTGCGGTACACGCCGTTCTCTCTGACCAAGCTCCGACGCGGCAGGGCCTACGCCACCTGCTCGCAGATTCTGCCCGCCGCCGCTCACCTTGTTACATCCCGACGACCTCCAGGTATCCCCTCCGGCCTTGCTCCACTGCCCGTTTTCCCACGTCGCTGCATGTGGATCTTCCATAGTTCTTTGCCCAAAATGTCGCTTGTCCAGCGTACTTTCCATATTGCATTCTCGTCCTCACACCGTTTTAGACAAACACAACCGTGTTGTTATCTTCCCTTAGGACAAGGAATATGCTTCTTTTTTGTCGTCGCATGTGTCATCAACTGTTATTGGCCAGTAATTGTTTCCTTTCTACCTCTTTTTTGCAAACAGGGCTATCCATTTCATGTCGTTGCTATTGCGACCTTTTGGTGAACTGCACAAATCACTTTTTTCTTAAGAGTGTTTTGTGCAGTTGTACTAAAATGTCACACAGGCAACGTCTCTACATTTTAGTGCGACTGCACAAAGGGAGATTGGTTTTGCTCTATCATCCTCATCCAACTCCGAGCCTAATCTTCTCCAACTAGTTAGTCTTAAGAGAGACTGCAAAGGTGACCGGCTTCTATTTGTGTGTTTATTGTTTCATCAGCAGTCCTCTATTATCGTAATCACACTTGATATCTTTGGAATAGGGACGCTCAGCTCTATTTTAGTGGAACTGCACAAAATGATCGGAATGTTGCATGCTCCAGACAGCTACTTTTTTTCCCAACATGCCTTGTTGATTTAGACAGAGCTGGGGGGACGTTGCTGCCAATGAAAGCATGGATCAATTTTAATTTAACACCTTCTCACAACTTTGTCTTCAGTTGTCATGTAATTATTAGCTCTGATCTGCTAATAATTGACATGCATTAGCAAGGAAGTTAGTTTTTTATTGTTTCTGAAAGAGCATCGATGGCAAGACACGCGAAACAAAAGCTGAAAGCTCACACCATTGTACAATTTCATGTCGCTGGAAAATTATTTGTATAGTACGTCAATTATGTAAACAAATGATGGAAGCTTGATAGCATTGCCAGAAGCCTCTTCATCATCCGGGTCCATGTGCCATGCACAAAATTATACTCCTTCGTTCCTAAATATTTGTCTTTTTACAAATATCAAATAGGCATAATTTAGAGTGTAGATTCACTCATTTTGCTTCGTATGTGTACTCCCTCCGTTCCTAAATATTCTATTCATCTTAACAGAGATTTCAACAAGTGACTACATACGGAGCAAAATGAGTGAATCTACACTCTAAAATATGTCTATATACATCCGTATGTGCCAGTCCATTTGAAATCTCTAAAAAGACAAATATTTGAGAGAGAGAGAGTAGTCACTCGTTGAAATCTCTAGAAATACAAATACTCCGGAGTATATTTAAGAACCAAGGGGGTAGTGCACAACCGCATGGGAGACTCAGCCTGGTCGTTGTGCCGCATTAATAGTGAGTAATGAGAAGTCAAATCATAAGCCCCACCTTTCCCACTGTAAGTTGCTCTGAAGAAGCAACCATTAATACGCTCTTCTTTGAATCCGCTCATACTACTCCATCCGTCACTGTTTATACAGCGCGCTTCAGAAAAAAGAAAAAAATCTGTGGGACCAAGGCGACTAGCGATCGGCCTGAAAATAGCATTGGTAGTTATAGTACGGCGTCTATTACTAGAGGGAATAATGCATACACACATGCATGCAGTGCTTCCACCCCGGGTACACACATGCATGTACTCCGTAGTAGTACAGTACATGGAGAGAAAATTGTGGACTTGATTGCGGTTACCACAACCTAATTAATTGAGCATTATACCAAACGCGTCTAAAGTCTCTCTGGTGGTGGAAATGCATTGATAGAAATGCATCATAACGAAGTGCGCCCTGTAAACTGTGACGGAGGGTGGAGTAGTATGAAGGTGCAAAACCAAGTACGCGTACTACTGCGCTTGGCTCTTTGCCCCTTCGTGAAGTCAAACAATGATGGTACTCCGCATGTTGGGTACTACAGTGTATGCCTCTGAAAATCTGACACCGAATGGACTGATGCATGTCCACCGAGGGTAGGTTGCATTAGTCAAAAGGCGTAAGCGAGCTTCACCTTGTCCTGCAATCTTCTCCTTGTTCTGCGAGTTGACGGGACACACCAAAAAGTAGTGCTAGTCCATACTCCCTCCTTTCCGGTTAATATGGTTTAATCTTTTTTGCGGGTAAATGAGAGAGCTTTATTCATATATAAGCATTCTTAGGACGATCAACCAAGACACTGGTCACTAGGAAGCGAGGTACCCCGCAAAAAAAGAAGTAGGAAATGAGGTGTTTCATCAAGCCAGCTCTCGGCCACATTCAAAGTGCAGCAAGCACGGTTCGCACGAAGATGCGCCGCAAGGTTTGCTGGCATGTTTACATGCTGAATAACAAAAAAGGAAATATTACTGAGCGCTACTGTTTGTAACAGGATATGAGCCAGAATTAAGGGAGAATTGTGGCGAGTGTTCCATGCAATCAACTTCCATTATCACATGCGAGAACCCTCAAAGAGAACCAAATGTGTTGAAGATTGCTTTATCACATTTTAAAATTATAATAAGAGTGCAGACGCTCCTCCATCCGGTTCCTAGAGCTAGTATAGTACGTACCTTTATGGACTATAGTAGTAGTACTAGTAAACTTTGCGCTTGGCTGTTCAGGAAGTCGAACAATAATAGCACTAGTAGTATAGTGTATGCTTCTGGCAATCTGACACCGAATTATCTGTTGCACATCCACCGCCTGAGCGAGGGAGAGCTTGCATTAGTCAAAAGTTTCTCCTTGTCCTGCGAGCCACCGCGCGCAAGCTTCTCCCGCCCTGCAACCTTCTCCTCGTTCGGCAAGTTGACGGGACACAACAAAGTAATGCTAGTCCATGCTGCCTCCTCTCCGGTTAATATGGCTTAATTTCAAACGAGATAAATACACTGTCTGTCACTGTATATTTGTAAAAGTACGGTCAGTGGACTTCATAATACGCTCATTGCGCTCAATATATATATTTTCCGGTGTTCATACGGTCACTAGCTCACCCTGACTGAGTATGTGTGTGCATGCACGTGTAGGTTGAGCACTTGAGCGTGACCGTGTGTGTTCTGTCGTGTGCTCGGACATGCATGCATTAGGGCGTCGCGCGCGTTTTTGCGTCCATGTGTACGTGTGACTGTTGCATACACATAGGGGGAGTACGTGTAGGGGCCACTAAGGAGCAGTCAAATCACACAGTAAGTTAGTCGGAAGAAGCAACCATCATTTCACTCTTGAATGACACGTATGCAATATAAAATGGTTGATATGGAGAGAAAAAGAAAACCACTATATATACACTAGTAGGAGCCTAAGCTACAAGCCTTCTTGCTTACGTTGCTCTCTTCACAAGCATAGAACGATGGGCCTGATCCCGCAGCTGGGGGAAGGGAACAATGTTCTGTGTAGACGCGGTCGACATCGGCGAGGGAGAAAACCCACAGTCAGTGCGTCCCAATCGGGGGTCTCCGCGGTATGGGCCGATGCCGTGTCCCAACCGCCCTTCTAGCTATAGCCCGACGTCCCAGGTAGTCCATCTTCCTTTTGGAGCCGGCTTGCTCCACTGCCATAGCTCCATCTCCATGTCGATCTTTCTCTACTTCTACCGGCTTCTACTTGTGATGAGTTTATGTCTCATGAACTAGTGCCAGTACTATTATTCTAATCACACTTCTTCAATATCTTTGCCATCAGGGATGCTCAGGTCGATTTTAGTGGAACTGCACAAAAGCATCGTATGATCCGAGGGTGCCAGCCATCTTTCCTTCGACATGTTCTACCTGGCTAGGAAATTAAATCATGTTTAGGGTTTAGGGTTTAAGTCGTAGTGACCCCATCAGTAGTTTTTCTATCGTACACGCTCTCACAACTTTTTTCTTTAGATGTGAAGTAAATATTGGCTATGATCTGTGAATCATTGAGATGCATCAGCTTGCGTGTTAGTTTTCCTTTGTATTTGATGGAATGTTGTAACGGGGCAACCTTGGAATAGGAATGAAAATGGAGTGGAAAAGTTTCTGTTTTTCCGGAGAAAAAATGGAAACGGAGAGAAACCAATGTTTCGTTTCGTTGGATCGCGCCATCGAGCAAAACCAACATTTAAATCACGTCTGCCGTGTTCGTGTCTCACCCTCCTCCACGGCTCGACCCAACACGGTCGCTCGGCATGCCACTCACCGCAAACCGGGTAGTATACCATAACTTTCCCGCCTGCTTGTCGATGGATCGCGCCATGGAGTACTAGCACTACTGGAAGAGATTGACGAGTTGGGGGAGGACAGCTAGCTGTAGCACGGACTCCCAAGAACTTACTACTGGAAGAGATCGCGCATGTTGTAGCCGGCTATTGCGACCTTTGAACGCGGAGCAGCCGCGTGCACCCGGAAGCGGCGCGGGCGACGCTCTCTTCGCCGGTGCGCCGCAATCAATGCCGGCGTAGTGGGAGGTCACATCCACTCTGGCCGGGCATGAATGCGGCAGTGACCGATTCGGGCGGGAAGCACGCGCGGGTGATGAAGAGGGTTCGGGTTGGTCAGGACCGGCCGTGGCAGCGGTCCGGACGTGCACAAACAAGAGATGATGTACGTTAATATTGCTACGTATATAATTAACAACGTAAATAATGTGCCAGTTGGACAAATATGATTGGAGATGGAGATGGAAATGGAATTTTACGTAAACACGGATATGCATGTCTATGTCTATGTGTGTGTGCGCGACGACTCTCGCGACCTGGAAGCGGGGGCGTGTTTTTGATCGAGTTTTATTTCTTGGTATGTTAGAAAATCAGTTTGTCTAATTCACATCTAGATGTTATTTAAGGATATCACATCTAAGCTCCCACAAGTATATAATGTAGCAACAAGAAACAAAAAAACTAGGAAAAGACCACAAACAGAGTGGACATCAACTTATATGTGACATAACTATGTCACATCTAGATGTGTCCTAGACAGACCCTTAAAAAATTGCCCGCCAGTTTTCGTTTCTTTTTTCAGGGAACGCGCGTATTCTATTTAAAACCACTGCTATGGAGAGATTTTTTTACTCCATTATAGCCTCTTGTTTGATAGAGTTTCTCGCGTCTCGCTCTCTCACCCTCTCCATATCAAAATAAGATGACAGTGTCCACTCTATGTCTCTCCTCACCGGTGGTCACACATCCGGCCGAATCCCGTCTGCTGCGGGAGGTGAGGAGGTGCAGCGTTGACATTGTCGCCGTCGGCGACGGAGGAAGCCGATGCGCACCGTCCTCTCGGAGCCGGCGCTGGCGCGGACGAAGATCCTCCGCGCCCTTGTTCGCTGGCGTCGTGTGGGCAGATCCCGCCCGCCCGCCTAAACGACATCTCGCCCACCTGAGGTATAACTTCTTGTACTGGTCCAGCTCCCCAGGTCGCTGCGTGCGGGTTTTCTTCTATGCGACTACTCCCTAGCTCCCCATGCATAGTAGCTAGGGTTCGTCGGCTGGTCCAACATCACCTACTAGTACTATTATAGAGGAAATGCCACTCAAAAAGTTGTCCTGATTTATGCCTCGGTGGAGGTATACATGTTGTTTTGACAAAAAGTACATGGTGGTTGTGCGGCCATTGTCCATATGGTGGTAGTACTATCATTGGTTAAATGAAGAAATGCTTTTTTTCTCGGGTATCCTGGTTTAGTTCCCATCAAGATAATTATGATGCTTCTGTTTGTTGGTGTACTTTTCATTAATTCTTATTGACAATTGAGATGTCGTTGCTAACCCTTTTTTATATTTTTGGAAACAGGGATGCGTGTCTCCATACCCGGGCATGTCTTCCTCAATTTTAGTGGAACTGCACAAAATTGGATGACCATTGTTGTTCCACCTCACTGTCCTCTGCCACGTGGAAACAGACCACAGTGAGGATTTGTCGAACTTCTTAGGTTCCTCACCCAAACTTGATGCCAAATGGATGATGCATCACCACGATGACCTATCGATGCTCATGGTTGCGCCTCATGGTTGTGTCGGCTGGTGAAGCTGATCAATTTTCGACGAAAAACAAGCTGTCTTCCATCAGTGCTCTTTGCTTGTTACGCACAAAGATGATATCCTTCGTCAGTTCACCTTGGTTGCATTGGAGATGCAGTCATCTTTCATGTTGGTGCAATTTTCGCTGGGGTTTTACGACAGGTGGGCCCAAAATGTGGCTGGCTCACCTATCATACAACCAAAAGCAGGTGCAGTGAAGGCACCGGAGCTCAGTCCGTACTACAGTAGTATATATATAAGCGGGAGCCTCAACGCTTGTTCGCTAGGGTTTGCACTCTCCACACGCTTGCCGCACTACATATATGTTACTTCCTCCGTTCTGAATTACTTGTCTTAGATTTGTCTAGATACGGAGGTATCTAGCACTAAAATGAGTCTAGATACATTTGCTAGGGTTTTCTATATTCACAGTCTCTCACCCTCTCTTCACCAGATCTAAACAAGACTGCATTGGCCTCTTGTCTCTCTCCCCCCTCATAGCTGGTGAAGGAGGCGCCCGTATCCCGTCGGACCAGGAAGGGGAGGAGGTGCAGCGTTCAATCTATCGCCTTCGGCGAGGGAGGCAATCCACTGTTGGCTGCGCTGTTCTCTTTCACCTAGCGCTTGTGCGGGAGGGCCACCGACCCCTTCTTCCTCGCTGTCGTACTTAGTGTGGGCAGATCCGGCCTCCCGCCGCACGCCTTGCCACATCCCGATGACCCTAAGGTATAAGTTTCTTTGAAACCGTCGTTTCTCTAGCTGCATGTGGATCTTTTTCGATATGTAGTCGAATCTAGGTGTTGGTTCAAAGAGGAATGAAGGGTACGGTGGGCTGGAGCAAGAATCTGGGACGTGGTTCAATGAGGAAATGAGGGGCGGAAAGTAGTATAGACTGGCTATCCAGCCGCTTTGTAGGTCGAAAAGGGAAAAAGGGGGTAACCCAGTACACACATCTGTAAGGAATCGATCTCTTTGTTGAAAAGGGAAAGAAACTGGGGGGTCGGGTAGTTTGTGCACGACTAGATTTGCTGCCCTCACATAGGAAGAAGGTTCAAAGAGAACAAATATGGGACCAACACATATATGCTGCTTGGCTACATACTCTGCATCACCCATTTATACGTGTGGACGCACATGGTGCTGGCATGTCCCATGCAGCTATTTTGCTGTTGTTAATCTCAGAATTAACTACTGATCTGTTTCAAAAGAATTTCCCTGTTAATATGAATCAATGCAACCGTTTTAGAAATGCCACTGTCCTATACTTTGTTTTCCATCAAGATAAGGTAGATGCTTCTTTTTGTGGCTGCATGTTTCATCCTCCTTTATTGGCTAGTAATTGTTTTCTTTTCTGCCTCTTAAAATAGGGATATCTATTCAACTTGTTGCTATAGAAAACTTAAATGTCACACCGGCAACTTTGCTTGATTTCAGTGCAACTGCACAAAACTTGATTGGATTTCCTATTCGTGTTGGTAGATTCGTATTTTATGTTGGTCGTCTCATGAAAGGTCAGTACAGGCCTTCATCCACATGATTGTGCAGTGTGCTTTGAGATGTTGTGCTACTTGTATTGGTACTGTTTTAAATAAATGATGAATTGAAGCTATTGCATTGCTGTCTTTTCCCATTAAGTAGTGAACAAAAATGGGACCAACCCAGACATGATGCTTGTTGCTTTGTTACAACAAATTCAGCATCACCCCCTTTATAAGCCAGTAATTGATGCCACTCTCAGAATTAACTACTGAATCTTATTTCAAAACTACAACACTTGTTAGGGATTGGCGGGATTACCATTTTTGTGGCCGCATGTTTCATCCTCCTTTATTAGCCAGTAATTGATTCCTTTTTGCCTCTGTTTATACAGGGATATCTATTCAACTTGTTGCTATTGTGACATTTTGCTTCGCTACGCGAAACACTTTGCTTGATTTCAGTGCAACTGCACAAAACGAGATTGGATTTCCTATTCATGTTGGCAGATTCGTACGTGATCTTGTGTGCGTCATGATAGGTTGGTACTTGCCTTCATCCACATGATCGTGCAGTGTGTTTTGAGATGTTGTGCTACTTGTATTGGTACTGTTTTAAATAAATGATGAATTGAAGCTATTGTATTGTTGTCTTTTCCCATTAAGTAGTGAACAAAAATGGGACCAACCCAGACATGATGCTTGTTGCTTTGTTACAACAAATTCAGTATCACCCCCTTTATAAGCTTTGTCGTTATTTATACATGTTGAAACAAGGCATTGTTAAGATAATGTCTCGGTCAATATGAATGAATCACACTGATGGAGAATTGCTACTCTCCTGCTTTGTTTCCGATTAAGATAAAGTAGATCAGTAGATGCTTTTCTTCTGGGAGTACAAGTCATCAACCGTTATTTCTTAGTAATTGTTTCCCTTATACCTATTGTTGCTTACAGGGATATCAAAATTAAAGCTCGGTTTTATTCCGACTTTGATTTTAGTTGAATTGCACAAAAGGAGCCAATGTGTAAGGCAAACTGCTGCATTACTGGGTCTAGTTGGTCATTCCACTTTGCAGAAAGAAGCAGTCATGGTTTGCGCTACATTACAGAAGGAATGACTGAGAAGCTTTACAGAGTATTATTAGACACTGGTGACATGACTAGTCTGCAGAGACCATTGGCAATTTAACAATACGTGGAGTGCCCTGGGCAAAAAGTGCCCAAACAAGTATAAAAGCTACGACGGGACTCCACGATCATAGCATTACATATTTTGAATGGGAAAAACTTGTCAAAGTTTAATCATTGATGTTAGCAAGAAGACGTTAGTTTAATATATTGGAATTGGAAAACCTTGTCAAAATTTGCTCATTGATGTTAGCCAGAAGACATGCATTTGATATTTTTGAGTGGGATGCCCTTGCTGTGAGCAGCGTCGAGTGTTTTTTCCTATTCCTGTGTTCAGTTTAGAAGTAAATAGTTACTCTGCTGAGATATTCCTGTGTTAAGAGTTTGTTCTGAATATTGTCTATGTAATGCCAGGCCTTGTGTTTGATTGCAAGGTTGAGCTTGGGATGTTGTGGCATGCGGCATCACGAGTTGTTCACCGTGCCTCCTGAGAATAATGCTTCGTATTGTTTTGCATGTCGATCTAATGCCAGTGATTTGCTTGTTAAGAAGATCATCCTCTTCTGTTGTTTCTGTGCTTAAGAAGTTCATCGTCTGATGTTTCATTCATAGCCTATACGACAAGTCGGGTAGGTTAGACGTGAAACCATATGATCTTCCGACCAACTCATGATATTAGGCCGTCATTGGATCGTCGTTTTCCAACCAAAACCGCTTGTAAAACTGACGCTTGTAAATTAAAGCAGATGGTCTTGGGCGAAGGCGCTTGGTTGGTCGATTTCGACTAGTAAAATATCAGAAGTACTTGACACATGATAAAAATGCTGAATGACACTCGGACGATTGCTAATCCAGCCATTAGCTGTTGTTTCAGCCTTGCCCATGGATGGCATGATACGCACGTCGTGCATGTATCGTCTGGTAATGTCGTCCATGTAGCAGTGCTCGTAAAATATACACTGGTCTCTCAAATTACACGTGTAACCCGCCGGTTTTACTTATAGACCTCGGGCCCTCGGTTTCATTACGCCTATATTTTACACGTTGTTTTCGATGACGAGTAAATTACACTTGTATGTTAATACAGGTTTGATATAAACCAGAGCTCCCAAGCGCGGCCTTACCGTTTCATGCCGTCTCAGTTTCTCGAAGGTGCTCATAGGTGTCCGATGATCCTGGCTTCCTGAATGAGTAGCGGGCACTGTATCAGACCATCCATAGGGCCCGCGAGGCCCTCTCCGTTGTCCTTCGAGTTGTTGCGCTCGCCGTGGCGCCGAGCATTGTTAACATCACCAACGAACATGAGGATTCAGGAGATGACTTTATTTTGACTGGATGACACTAGGGACCCACTAGGGCCATAGCCGTACGTACGCAAGTGCCTCCTTATTATGTACAACTATATTTTTTTGCTTTCTCCTAGTTTCGTGACATCATGGTCCCACACCATTGTCAACCTATGTAGTCAACACGAGAGAATTGCACAAGGTGCGGCCGACGGCTGGGACCAAGCAGCTCGAGCAGTATTTGTGTTTTTGAGGCGTGAGCACTGCAGAGTTTTTCTTGGCGATGATTTCCTTGTTGTTCATAGGAGAGCAGGGTATTAACTGGGCGGGCTGTGGCCCGTCTAGCCCAGGCCAGATATCCAGCCCAGATACTATTTTTTCAAGATGAAAATGGCTAGCCCAGCTATACATCTTTTTGAGGAATACCCAGGCAAGGACAACTTGTTATTCTCCGCCCTGCTGGGCTGCAAATCTTTCCTAGGTGGGATGCATTAGGCTTAACAGGAAAACGGGCTTTAAAAATAATAAATGGCATGTAATTATAAAAACTGGGCAGTAACTATAAAAAATGCACCAAACACGAAATTAGTTTATAAAATATTATTTATGGATTTTGAAAATCTTAAATTTTCATTGTTGCGCGCGCAATGTTTCGTTGGATTTTTACATAATACAAATTTATATTTAATCTGACTAGAAATTTTGGGATAAAAATATTTCGGAGCCCATCAAAATGTGGGAAATTTTATTGAATTCTGTCTTCAACGGTTGGTTGAAATTATTAATCATTGTCCTAGCTAGAAAATGGGATGTACTTTTAACAAACTATAAATGGGTTGTTGTAAATTCCATTAGAATTCCAAAATGGGTTGTACATTCTTACAAAACGCAAATGGGCTATAAGTTCTCTGCCACACACTTGTGGGCCTACTAAGTGACGCATCCCCTAAAAAAAATAAGTTGACGCGTATGCAAGGCTTTGCCAACTTATTATAGTCAACACACGGTTCTAGCAGCAGTGGTCGTTGGATGTCTATCCAACGGATGTCATGCGTCTTCTTCAATCTCGGATATTCTTAGCTTCGGCCGCCCAAAAAACGATTCCTCCCCCTGACATCTGGGGCGCACCGTTTCAGAGGCTGACCTGTGGGCCTACTAAGTTGGAGCGTACCAAGGGCTTTGTCAACTTAGTCAACAATAAACGTTTCTAGCTCCAGTGACCGTACGATGTCCATCCAACGGCCGTAGTGCTTCTTCAACCTCTGGTCTTCTTGGTCCAGCCGCCCAAAGCAGCGCCGGTCGTGCCGCCTGCTCCTGTCTCCCGTGGCCGGCTGTGCTGCCGCGAAGGCCTCACCGCCCCCATACTACTCCCACCGCTGGCCAGGCCATCCCTCCACTCACCCACACCCCATGTTATTCTGCGGCGACGGCAGCCTCACACCGCAGCCGAACCAGTGAACCCTCGTACTCCTCTCCGCACGGGCTTCCACTGCTGCGTCTTCCCCGGCTCCGCGTCGTCCCCTTGCTAGGCCTCGCCGTCGTCCAGACCACCACCCTGGTGCTCTCGGCGCAGCGTGGTCAACGTGGTCAACGACCGACTTCCATCGGAAGAGTACTGTACATGGAGAGGCTGACAGCTGGGTCCAGGCGAACACAAGGAAGTGCCTCCTTATTACGCGCAAAATAATTATTCCTCCACCTTACAACAGGGACCCACCGGACGGGCCACCTTATTTCTCGAAAAAATGTTTCCCCCCTGACTGCTCGGACCCACCGGACGGGACAACATATTTCGCGAAAAAAACGTTCCCCCCGCTGTCAGCTCGGACCCACCGGAAGTGCCTCCTTATTACGCACAAAAAATGAATACTCCCCCTGCTAGCTAGGACCCACCATGGTGGGAGGCTGACTTGTGGGCCTACTAAGTTGATTGGGACGGGGGCCTTTGTCAACTTTAGTCAATATGAACGATTCTAGCTCCAGTGACCGTACGATGTCCATCCAACGGTCGTAGTGCTTCTTCAACCTCTGGTCTTCTTGCTCCAGCCGCCCAAAGCAGCGCCGGTCGTGCCGCATGCTCCTGCCTCCTGTGGCCGGCTGTGCTGCCGTGGAGGCCTCACCGCCCCCTACTATTCCCACCGCTGGCCAGGCCCTGTGGCGATGGCAACCTCACACCGCAGCCGAACCAGTGAACCCTCGTACTCTTGTCCGCACGAGCTTCCACTGCCGCGTCTTCCCTGGCTCCCTGGCATCCCCTTCCTAGGCCTTGTCGTTGTCCACCGCCCTGGTGCTCTCGGCGCGGCGTGGTCAACGTGGTCAAGGAACGACTTCCATCGGACGTGGACTGTACGTGGAGAGGCTGACAGCTGGGTCCACGGCCGCAGCAAGGAAGTGCCTCCTTATTATGTGCAAAATAATTATTCCTCCACCTGACAGCGGGGACCCACCGGACGGGCCACCGTATTTTGCGAAAAAAACATTTCCCCCCTGACTGCTGGGACCCACTAGCTACACCTTCGCACGCAAGGTAGTGTGTCCGGGCAAAAAAACAAAATGATTCGCCCCCGTGACTGCTGGGACCCACCAGCTACATCTTCGCACGCAAGGAAGTGCCTGACAGTCGGGACCCACCTGGTCGAAGCGTACGTAGCGTTGTCATTCTGGTCGCGAACGTGTACGTGTCGATGTAGAGGCGTGTACGTGTCGATATACTGGTCGATGTAGAGGCGTGCACGTGTTGTAGTAGAGGCGCGCACGTAGCATGTACACGTACGTACAGCGGCCAGGGTGCAAGAAACAAAATATGGCCACATATGTGTACATACGGGCAGGGTCTCGAACACCTACTCGCGCATACGTACGGCCAGGGCTCATGTACATGGCTGGGTCAGAACGGAGAAACAACGTCGTCGTCGTGTTCATGGGGAGGCAACGGAATGCGTCGTGTTCATGGGGAGGCAACGGAATGCGTTGTGTTCATCGGGAGGGCTTGGACGGAACAGGCGATGGAAATGAGGCCTGGCGTACCACAGAACGGAGGAAACGGCCTTGTGTTCGACCGGCCACGTTCGAAACGGGATCCTGTTCATTGGGAGGGGTCTGGCGTACCGCAAAACGGAGGAAACGGACCTCCTACGATCGAAATGGGGGTCCTGTTGATCGGGAGGGGTGTGGCGTACCGCAAAACGGATGAAACGGACTTGTGTTGGAGCGCTACAGTCGAAACGGGGGTCCTGTTCATCGGGAGGGGTGTGGCGTACCGCAAAACGGGACTCCATGGGATACTATTCATCTCCACCGTCGACCCCCTCCAGCCTCCACGAGCTACTGTTCATCCACCGTCGACCTCCTCCAGCCTCCACCTGCGACTGTTCATCCACGGGCTCCTGTTCATCCAGCCTCCACCACGCGCTACTCCACCGGCTACTGTTCAACCACCCCTCCACCGTCTACTATTCATCCAGCCCTCCACACCACGGGGTCCTATTCAACCACCCCTCCACAGGCACCCTTCCACCATCTACTGTTCATCCAGCCCTCCACACCACGGGGTCATGTTCAACCACCCCTCCACCGTCTACTATTCATCCAGCCCTCCACACCATGGGGTCCTGTTCATCCACCCCTCCACGGCCACCCCTCCACCGTCTACTGTTCATCCAGCCCTCCACCACACCACGGGGTCCTGTTCATCCAGAGGCAACGCCACCGCTCACTGTTCATCCAACCCCCCTCGCAACGTTCACTGTTCATCCCAGAGGCAGCATCGATCGGCTTCAGTTAGCAGCAGTAGCGAAGGAATTGCTCGATCGGGTTTAGTTAACAGCCATCGATCGACCGCTCGGGTTCAGTAACGCATAGCCTACAGTGCAATCGCTCGGGTTCAGTTAGAGCCCAACGCCTCGTTTTCTTTTATGTTTACCACAGACCAGCCCAGTAGTTTTTTTTTTCTGAAAATGGCTAGCCCAGTTCTTTTGTGATTTGTCAAGTAAGTCGCTTTATCAGGCCTGTTGGGCTGCAAATCTTTCAAGACGAGGAGAGCTTCATTGGGCTGGCCGAGAAAATGGCCTATCAGTAATGAGAAATGAGCCGTACATTTTTAAAACACATCAAACCGAAAATTATTTTCAAATATCTTTTTTTCATTTCGAGATTTTAAATTGCATTGATTTTTATGCGTGGACAATTTATTGGATTTTATATTGATATACATTTATTTTTAAAATCAGTCTGAATGTGACTCAAAATTTCGGGATTAAAAACAGTTCAGACCGCACCGACATATGCAAAATTTCGTATAATTTTTTAACCGTGGCCACAATATGGGCTGTAATGCTAACATAAAGAATATGGGCTCCAAAAAAACCCGTAAGAATTAGCAAATGGGCTATAAATTATTTGAAATAATGGCAGATGGGATGTATGCTGTTTTCCACAGATTTGAGGCTTTCCACAGATGGCCTGTATACTATTGGATGTCCATCCAACGGCCGTTGTGCTTCTTCAATCTCTGCTCTTCCTACTCCAGCCGCTCAAACAAGCGCTGGTGGGACTGCCTGCTCCCTCCTCCCCGCGGCCAGCTATGCTGCCGCGCAGGCCTCACCGCCCCACCGTACTCCCATCGTTGGCCTAGCCATCCCTCTACTCACCCACACCTGCTGTTATTCTTCGGCGACGGCAGACGAACCAGTAAACCCTCGTACAGTCATACTCCCCTCCGCGTGGGAAACAAAAACAACGGCCGAGTCTTCCCTGCCTCCGTGTCGTTCCCTTCCTAGGCCTCGCCGCCGTCCACTGCCCTGGTGCTCTCGGCGTGGCGTGTTCAGCGTGGTCAACGACCGACATGCATCTGAAGTGGACTATACGTGGAGAGGCTGACAGCTGGGTCCACGGCCGCACGCAAGGAAATGCCTCCTTATTACGCGGAAAATAATTATTCCTCCACCTGACAGCAGGGACCCACCGGACGCCCACCAGTATATCGCGAAAAAAACGTTCGCCCCTGACTGCTGGGACCCACCCGACGGGCCACCGTATTTCGTGAAAAAAACACTCCCCCTGCTGTCAGCTTGGACCCATCGGAAGTGCCTCCTTATTACGCACAAAAAATGAATACCCCCTGCTAGCTGGGACCCACCTTGGTGGGAGACTGACCTGTGGGCCTGCTAAGTTGACAGGGACGGAGGGCTTTGTCAACTTAGTCAATATGCACGATTCTAGCTCCAGTGACCGTACAATGTCCATCCAACGGCCGTAGTGCTTCTTCAACCTCTGGTCTTCTTGCTCCAGCCGCCCAAACCAGCGCCGGTCGTGCCTCGTGCTCCTGCCTCCCGTGGCCGGCTGCGATGCGGCGGAGGCCTCACCGCCCCCTACTACTCCCACCGCTGGCCAGGCCATCCCACTACTCACCCACACCCCCTGTTATTCTGCGGCCAAGGCAGCCTCACACCGCAGCGAACCAGTGAACCCTCGTACTCCTCTACGTGTGGGCATCCACTGCCACATCTTCCCCGGCTCCGCGTCGTCCCCTTCCTAGGCCTCGCCGTCATCCACCGCCCTGGTGCTCTCGGCGCGGCGTGGTCAACGTGGTCAAGGAACGGCTTCCATCGGACATGGACTGTACGTGGAGAGGCTGACAGCTGGGTCCACGGCCGCAGCAAGGAAGTGTCTCCTTATTACGTGCAAAATAATTATTCCTCCACCTGACAGTGAGGACCCATCGGACGGGCCACCGTATTTCATGAAAAAAATGTTTGCCCCTGACTGCTGGTACCCACCAGCTACATCTTCGCACGCAAGGAAGTGCCTGACAGTCGGGACCCACCTGGTCGAAGCGTACGTAGCGTTGTCATTCTGGTCGCGAACGTGTATGTACATATATACTGGTGGATGTAGAGGCGCGCACGTGTCATAGTAGAGGCACGCACATAGCATGTACACATACGTACAGAGGCCAGGGTGCAAGAAAGAAAATACGGCCACATATGTGTACATACAGGCGGGGTCTCGAACGCCTACTCGCGCATACATACGGCCAGGGCTCGTGTACATGGCTGGGTCGGAACGGAGAAACAACGTCATCTTCGTGTTCATGGGGAGGCAACGGAATGCGTCGTGTTCATGGAGAGGCAATGAAATGCATCGTGTTTATCGGGAGGGCTTGGACGGAACAGGCGATGGAAACGAGGCCTGGCGTACTGCAGAACAGAGGAAACAGCCTTGTGTTCGACCGGCCACGTTCGAAACGGGATCCTGTTGATCGGGAGGGATTTGGCGTACCGCAAAATGGAGGAAACGGACCTCCTACGGTCGAAACGGGGGTCCTGTTCATCGGGAGGGGTGTGGCGTACCGCAAAACGGAGGAAACGGACTTGTGTTGGAGCGCTACGGTCGAAACGGGGGTCCTGTTCATTGGGAGGGGTGTGGCGTACCGCAAAACGGGGCTCCACGGGATACTGTTCATCTCCACCATCGACCCCCTCCAGCCTCCATGAGCTATTATTCATCCACCGTCGACCTCCTCCAGCCTCCACCTGCGACTGTTCATCCACGGGCTCCTGTTCATCCAGCCTCCACCGTGCGCTACTCCACCGGCTACTGTTCAACCAGCCCTCTCCACAGGCTCCTGTTCAACCACCCCTCCACGGGCTACTGTTCATCCTGCCCTCCACCGTCTACTGTTCATCCTGCCCTCCATGGGGTGGTCTTGTTCATCCAGCCCTCCACGGGGTCCTGTTCATCCAGCCCCAACCGGCTCGATCGATTGGGGTCCTGTTCATCCAGAGGCAACACGACGGGGTCCTGTTCATCCAACCCCACCGGGAACTGTTCATCCAACCCCCCCCCCCCCCCCCCCGCAACGCTCACTGCTCATCCATAGGCAGCATCAATCGGCTTCAGTTAGCAGCAGTAGCGAAGGAATCGCTCGATCGGGTTTAGTTAACAGCCATCGATCGATCGCTCGGGTTCAGTAACGCGTAGCCTACAGTGCAATCGCTCGGGTTCAGTTAGAGCCCAATGCCTCGCTCGGGTTCAGTTAGAGCCAATGCCTCGCACACACGCACGTACGTGTACGAGAGAAGCGCGCATCGCTCGGCCCCCGACCTCCCACCGTAACCGGGAACTCCCCGAAATTTTCCTCCCCCTCGCTTCTACCATGGTTTTTTCCGTCATGGACGGCCCAAAGAATGTCATGCAGCTGCATCTTCGGCCCGCCCAGGACGAAAAGCCCATTTTCTGTCATGATTTTTTGTCATAGAAGTAGGAGCCCACCACATCTATGATGATACCGGGTTTTGTCACAATTATCGTCATAGAAGTGTCATATGTATGACAGAAAAAAAATTTTGTTCGGCCCAAAATGTCATGGATGTGTCTTTTTTTTGTAGTGTTTTGTTGGATCTATCCCCATTTTGCGGACTGTGTCCTGATATATCAGATTTAGACCACTGCCGCCGTCCATAAGGACTCATGTGAGATGGTATCCGTTTATTATTGGGTCTAACACCAAGGCAGCCAATCCTTCATGTCGGATGCTTGTCGGGTGATCCCTGCGAACAAAAGTCATCGGGCAGGCAAACCAAGGGTTGAACTTAGGGGTGACGGGCTCTACGGCGCGTATGTCTCGGAGTGCATGTTTGCTTCTCCTCTTCGTCACGTGGATCATGTTTACTGTTTTAACCTCTGGTGGGAATTTTTTCTGTCCTCCAGTGCTTTGCTGGCGAGGTTCGTCCCCGTCTTCGCTTGGTGTCTCCCTCCCCTTGTGTTCGGCGTTTAGCTTACCGGCCTGCTTGAAGACCCAGCATTCTCTGTGGGTGTGATTTGCAGGTTTTTCGGGGGTGCCATGAATCTGACATAGTTTGTCTAGAATCTTGTTTAGGCTGGACGGTCCATCTCTGCTGCCTTTGAAAGGCTTTTTTCGCTGACCTGGTTATCTAGGCTGTATTATCTGGGCTGTCTTCTATCGGCGTTCTGGGAACGGGGGTCCCCAGACTTGCCTGCCTGCGGCCTGCGGTGTGGCTCAAAAGGGGGCCCAGCGCGGCCCATCTTCACCAACACAAACCCAAGACCCTCGCGAGGGGCCAAGCCTCGCGGGGAGGACGACACGGAGCTTCCTCAGGCATGGCCTCATCAGGCTGGCTCACGAGGAGGCGGAGAGATCAAGGCGGGGTCCTCACGAGGTGCCCGTGACGCAAGCCATGACGACCGGGGGCGCCAGGCGGGTGCCAGCCCGCGCAGCGTCCCCCCTTCCTCTTTGGTGCAAAGGGGGCAAGCGCAGCCGCGGAGTACCGAGGCATCAGGCAAAGGTTGCCAATTCAGTGCAACGAGACCAAGACCAGGAGGACTACGAGACAGAGGTCACCGTGGAGCCCAAGACGGCGTCATCACCAGAGCTTTGCGCAGGCGAAGACTACTTTTGTCAGGATAGCTAGTACTAGCTGTCCCCCTTCAAATTAGCCCGCCATTGTTGGCTCCCTTCCCGCTCGATATTTGGGAAGAGGACCAGGGCCCCTATAAATAGGACCAGCCACCCGCTAGACAGGGGAAAGAGGAAGAGGAGGACGACGACGACCACACGAACACAGAGAGAGGACGGACGGAGAAAGAGAGAGAGAGAGAGAGAGAGAGAGAGAGAGAGAGAGAAGGGTGACTGAGCTCCTCCCAGCAGTTCATTGCCCCAGCCAAGAACAGACCCTCGCGAGGCTGTTCTTCCCTATATTGTTCATGATCATCAGCCCAAGAGGCAATCCACCACACCACACACTAGAGTAGGGTATTACACCACAACGGTGGCCCGAACCAGTATAAACCCTATGTCTCTTGTGTTGTTCTTTCCTTAGTTTAGATCCTAGCAAGGCGGAGGGGTGCAGGCAGGTAGGAGGCGAAATCTCCGCTCGCACCCCAGTGTTCGAACCTCAAGGGTCTGCCGGAACCCGAAATCCGACATTTGGCATGCCAGGTAGGGGTGCGCTGGGATTCGTCTTCCACCACCCCGTTCTCCTCTGACCATCACGCCCATGTCTGACGCTCGTCGGGCCCGCGCCAAGCGTCGGGCCACGCTCGCTTCCCGCGTCGCCCAGACGGCCCCTGTCGGGCCCTCGCCGTTCCCCGTCACCTACCGTCAACGCCGCCACCGGCCCGGTGGGGGACGAGCGGCAAGCATCGTCCCAGCATCCGTCCGTGCGGCAAGACGGCCGCACCGCAACTCCCTCGCTCACCCAAGCTGGTTCTTCGTCCCGCGCACTCCGCGCGCCCATGGAGGCTCGAGCTGCACTCATCGCGGCGAACGAGCTCCTGCGCTACCGTCCCGTCGACGACGTCTATGAAGAATGGCTCGACCGCGTCGCCGAGCTCGTCCGCGCCGCAGGGGGCTCTCCTACGCCGTCCGTTCCACTGCACCGCACCCCGCCCCGCGCGGGCAATGAAGCTCCGGCGGTGCCCCAGCCGCCTCCTCCTTAGGAAGGCGCCATGGATCCTAGGCGCGTGGCCCCTGGGCGGAACCCGCTCCGTCAGGCGCCAGCGCAGCAAGAGCAGAGCTGTCAAGAAGTCCCTCGCCCGCAAGAAGCTGCCCGGGCGCTCCCTGCTCCAGCATGTCGCGACCATGCTCCCGCTCCCGCGCATCAAGACCCCGCGCTGCACCCTGCTGCAGCGCGTGGGGACATGCAAGACCAAGCTTCCCGTCATCCAAGGCCTCCCGTGGCCACAGCAAGCTACCGCGCCTTCACCGCCGAGCTACGCAGCGTCGCGTGGCCCGGCAAGTTCAAGCCAGACTTGCCTCCTAACTACGACGGCACGGCTGACCCTGCGGAGTTCCTCCAGCTCTACGAGCTGGGCATCGAAGCTGCCAACGGAGATGAGAAGGTCATGGTGAACTGGTTCCCCATGGCACTCAAGGACGAGGCCCTCACCTGGCCCCTGAACCTGGCTCCAGGCACAATCTCCTCCTGGGACGAGATGCGCACCCGCTTCATCGCCAACTTCCATGGCACTCGCGACCGGCCACCCACCGTAAGCGACATGCGCCGCATCAAGCAACAGCCCGGGGAGACCCTGCGGAAGTACATCCAGCGCTTCAACAACGTGCGCCTCAAGATTCCCAAGGTGACCGAGGAGGCCATCATCTCGGCCTTCTCCGACGGCATGCGCGACGTCAAGATGAAGGAGGAGCTGGCGATGCATGAAGACCTGTGCACCTCCTTGGAGCTGTTCAACCTGGCAACCAAGTGCGCCAGGGTCGAGGAAGGGCGTCTCTCCCTCCTCGAGCTGCCTGCCGCACACCCAGAAGAGAAGAAGCCCAAGGCCAAGGATGTGAAGCGCAAGGGGGCTGCCGTGCTCGCGGCAGAACCAGACACCAAGCGAGGCAGGGATCAGCCCGAACCTTTCAAGGGCGGCCGGTACTGTGTGTACCACGACCTCCACACCCACAACACCAACGAATGTCAAGAGCTCCGAGCCGTGCGAGAAGGAAGGATCGGCCGTCGCCCTGACCGCAGTGACCGGGGCTACGGCCAAGGAGGAGGAAGGAACGCAGGACGCTGGGAAGACCGTGGCCCACACCAAGGGTGGCGCGACCAACCTCGCGAGGATCGCTGGCAAGACCCGCCTCGCGAGGGAGGCTGGAGGGATCAGCCTCGCAAGGATCGCCCGCAAGGCAACGCAGGCCTCCCACCGCTGCCGCTGCAGCCAAGGAGAAACGAGGACCGCCACCAGGATGAGGGGGCTGGGGGCTTCCAGGAGACGCGCGAGATCGCTTGCATCCTGGGCGGGGCACAAGCCCCAGCCTCTCAGCGCATCTTCAAGCAGTTCGCCCGCGAAGTGAACGCAGTCCTCCCCAGGCTCGAAGCCACGCGCCCTCTCAGGTGGTCGGCGTGTGCCATCACGTTCTGCTCAGCAGATCAGCTCAAGTGTGCGGCTACAGCTGGAGTCCTCCCAATGCTTTGTTCCCCAATCATCAGCAACGTGGTGGTCACCAAGACCCTCATCGATGGCGGGGCAGGGCTCAACGTCCTGTCCGTGGAAACATTCAACAACCTCCAAGTGCCCTACAGCCAGCTTCAGCCAACCAAGCCTTTCTCTGGTATCACCGACGGCTCCACAGTCCCGATTGGGCAGGTCCGCCTCCCTGTCACCTTCGGGGCACACGACAACTACCGCATCGAGCTCATCAACTTCGACGTAGCTCACATTCGCCTGCCCTACAACGCCATCCTTGGGTACCCAGCGCTGGCCAAGTTCATGGCCGTAACTCACCACGTCTACAACGTCCTCAAGATGCGAGGAAGTGGCAGAGTCATCACGGTGCCCTGTGAAGAGAAGGACGCGGTGTGTTCCCTGGAACGAGCTTTTCAGGCCGCGTCACTGGAAGACCCAGATCGTGGAAGCAGGAGGCCTCCCGAGACCGCCCCTAAGAAGAAGAAGACATCATCCGGCCCGACCACTCAGGAGGCAGGCCCCTCTGGGCCCGCGCCTGCCCAGGGGGAGCCTCCTTCCATCGCATAGGAAAGCGCGCCCGGCGCCCTCCTCAGGCAGGGCTCGGGGGCTCTCCCCTGGAGGGCCACCGACCTAGCTAGGGTCACGAGGGAGGCGCTTGGGCACCACATGGAGGCGTGTTTCGAAGCACGTTTCCCTCAGGAAGGAGCAAGACAAGGAGATCCAGACCCTCAGGAGTTCATCAGCAAGGCCATTCAGGAGCTACAGGAGTCAAGAGTCATGAAAGGCGGCCGCCGCCTACCAACTGTGGCTCCCCATCCAGGCGAGGATGGTGGGCTGCGCGTCTGCGTCGACATACCAGGGCTCAACCGAGTGGCCTCTCTAGAGCGCCTCTGGCCCTCGCGAGTGGGGCGCTGCGGAGGCCCACCCCACAGCTGCGTTCGCATGCCTTACGGCTTGCCGAGCGCGGCTGACGCGTACCAGCGCCTCATGAGGGGCATCACGGAGGCACGAGAGGCCAGGCATTCCGCTGCCTTGGCAGGTATGGAGATGGCCCGCGAGAAGCTGCCAGCGCCTCCGGAGCCTCCCGAGGCCCCTAGGCCTGGGGGCTCGTGAGGATCGGCTCCCGCAGCCCACCGAGCCTGCTACATCAACGCTCCTTCATCCTCAACATCATCAGGTGACACCTTTCTAGTTCTACTTCCAGCTGGGAGCGCCCCCCCCCAGGGCTGCATTATTTCCAGGCCGCGTGGGTCTGTCCCTGCGGCGTGTATCCCTTTTTTATTCCATGTTGTTAGCTTTCCTTGTTGGGGGGCGCCCCTCAGGCTGCATGATCCCCAAGTCGCTCGGGCCTGACCCAGTGATGTCCGCATTCCCAGCATCTATTTGAACGAATCCACTCCTTCACGGCTAATGTGTTTTACCTAGTTGCCTGCTCAGCTGACGCCAACTAACGGAGCTGCTCCCAAACGGCACGACGCTTGCGCATGGGTCCGTCCCTGCAACGCCGACAAACCTGGATGGCTGAGCTCTGGCCGCGGCAGCCCCGCATAGCGTCACCTCATCAAGCCTTCAGTGCCTCACTACCCCTCGGAAGCAACCGACGGCTGACTGTCAATTGTCATGGAAACCCCTTGTTTTTTTCTATGATGGACCTGCAGGACCTCCTGAAGGGGCTGCGTCAGACGAGGCCCTTGCGGTGTCTCCTTCGCTCTCGTCCGCGCGAACCGCTTGCACGTTAAAGGGGGGGGTGCCTGAGCATCGCCACTCAGGGCTCCTACCGGCTCTCCAGCCCTCACCCTCTGGCCTTGACCACGGCATCGCGACCTGGCATACCAGCGATGGCTGAGACCCGCTCGAGGGCCGGGACCCGAGGACGTAGAGCAGAAAGGGGAACAAAGGCGAGAGGGGAGAGACACACGAGGACCTCACCGAGCAACCTCGCGCCTGCCGATGCACGAACCCGGCGACACACCAGAGAGCGGCCCCTGATCCTCGAGATAAGTCATCACCCGGAAGTGCCAGCTACCGTGGCACCATCCCCGCACCTAATGCCATCCCGTGTTAGCGACGCCACTCTCCTTTCTCACCAAACGACGGCTACTTGGGCGCCAAAGGGGACCTCCTGAGCATCGCGACTCAGGGGCTCTTACCGGACTCCGGGTCGCTCACCTCCTGGACTTGACCACGGCATCGCGACCTGGCATACCAGCGACGGTTGAAGCCGCCTTGGGACTGGGACCTGTCGGCGCAGAGCACCAAGCCCTCGTGAGGTTCGAAAGGGAGGACTGAGCTAAGACGGAATGAGCAACTTGCACAATTCTACGACAGGGGTTATATTAACAAAACAGGATCACAGGCACCTTACAAGCCCACACGGGATGCGTTTTTGATTCCTCGCAGAGAACAGATCCTAAAGGGACACAAACTACGCGCGTCCCAGCAAAAGACGCCATCATCAACAGTGGGCCGTCAAGCACCGACGCCAACCCCATCCAGATCAGGGTCGGCGGCGGCCTGACGAGCCCGCCCTGCTCCAGGAGCGGCGCCGGCTCGGGGGCTCGTAACTATTGTCGATCGTCTCCGGAGTCGCGAAGAGCTCGCCGGAGTCGCTGGAACCTCCGACACATCCACCACCTGAGGAGCCGCCAAGGGAGCGGTTGGCGGGCCCAGTCCTCGTCACGGCAAGGTCCTGGCCACCTTCCCCGGGGCAGCACTCTAGCCGGCGCCCGCTCGCATTGAAGACCTTGAAGAGCATCACCGAAGCACCGTCGTAATCCAAGTGGACCGCGAAGACGCCCCTTACCCTGCAAACCCGGGCGATCTCTCTCCAGCCCCGAGTCATGTAGACCTCGCCCGGGGCAACGACCGCGACCTCTGCCTCGGTCGTGAGGGTGCTGCAGCTGGCGTTCTGCAGCCAGAGCTCCAGGGGCTCCCCCTGCGGGATGATGGAGGTGAAGAAGGGAGGAAGGCGGATCCAAGACTGAAGAGGAATGGCGACGTGAAGCACGAACTCTCGGGAGGAGCCCTCGGTGTGGACCCCAGGGGGGACGAACCACACCTTCGTGACCCGCCGGTGCCAACGGCGGCGCCGCCTGTGGCGGTCAGCATCAGCTCCTTCAGGGCCCTCGACATGGGCGTACAATGGAAGCGGGAACCCCGGCAGTGCCTTCTCGCACAAAGGCCTCGACACCACCTGAAGGGCCCCCTCGTCCGAACCACGGGGGGCGAGCCGTTTCTTCGGCGGGAGTGGGTCTGGTTCCTCTCGGGGAGCCTTTCCCTTCTCTGCCGTCGAGAACCGGCGGATCGGAGCCATCGCAGCAAGACGGAGCAAGGATCGGGAAGAAGGAGAAGCAAGGAGGGATGGACTGGAAGGGCGCGCTCTGTTCCGTACTTATGGCCGGCGAAGGCCAACCGCCTACCTCCACGATCGCAGGTAATCATGACCCACTTTGCATGCAGGGACTTGTCCAATCCGCGCAGTTGCCAAGGTGCCATGGGGAAGTGGAGGCGCCCACGTCCAATCAACCGCCACGCAACGCCCAAGGCCGCAGACTGTTAGGGCCCGCGGCGCTTCACTCTTGCCCTTCTGCCTCCCTGCACGGCCAAGTCCGGGCGCGCCTTGGGCCCGGGGGCTACTGTCGGTGTTCTGGGAACGGGGGTCCCCAGACTTGCCTGCCTGCGGCCTGCGGCGTGGCTCAAAAGGGGGGCCCAGCGCGGCCCATCTTCACCAACACAAACCCAAGACCCTCGCGAGGGGCCAAGCCTCGCGGGGCGGACGACGCGGAGCTTCCTTAGGCACGGCCTCGTCAGGCTGGCTCACGAGGAGGCGGAGAGATCAAGGCGGGGTCCTCACGAGGTGCCCATGACACAAGCCATGACGACCGGGGGCGCCAGGCGGGTGCCAGCCCGCGCAGCGTCCCCCCTTCCTCTTTGGTGCAAAGGGGGCAAGTGCAGCCGCGGAGTACTGAGGCATCAGGCAAAGGTTGCCAATTCGGTGCAACGAGACCAAGACCAGGAGGACTATGAGATGGAGGTCACCGTGGAGCCCAAGACGGCATCATCACCAGATCTTTGCGCAGGCGAAGACTACTTTTGTCAGGATAGCTAGTACTAGTTGTCCCCCTTCAAATTAGCCCGCCATTGTTGGCTCCCTTCCCGCTCGATATTTGGGAAGAGGACCAGGGCCCCTATAAATAGGACCAGCCACCCGCTAGATAGGGGAAAGAGGAAGAGGACGACGACGACGACCACACGAACACACAGAGAGAGGACGGACGGAGAAAAAGAGAGAGAGAGAGAGAGAGAGAGAGAGAGAGAGAGAGAAGGGTGACTAAGCTCCTCCCAGCAGTTCATTGGCCCAGCCAAGAACAGACCCTCACGAGGCTGTTCTTCCCTGTATTGTTCATCATCATCAGCCCAAGAGGCAATCCACCACACCACACACTGGAGTAGGGTATTACACCACAACGGTGGCCCGAACCAGTATAAACCCTGTGTCTCTTGTGTTGTTCTTTCCTTAGTTTAGATCCTAGCAAGGCGAAGGGGTGCAGGCAGGTAGGAGGCGAAATCTCCGCGCGCACCCCAGTGTTCGAACCTCAAGGGTCTGCCGGAACCCGAAATCCGACATCTTCTTTATTTCGATGCTTTCTTTTACTGCGTCGTGGTTTTCCATTGCCATCCCTGACTTCGGATGTGCTTGGGTCGCTAGTGCTATTGCGGGCTAACCAGCTGTCTTCACCCACGCAAAAGCGTGTCATGAGGCTTGTCAGGGCTGCCATTGTTCTCGGTTTTTCTTGGTCGAGGTGTCTGGCGAGCCATTCGTCTCGGACACTGTGCTTGAAAGCTGCTAAGGCTTCGGCGTCCGGGCAGTCGACGATTTGGTTCTTCTTAGTGAGAAACTTGTTCCAAAGCTTTCGGGCCGACTCTCCGGGCTGTTGAATTATATGACTTAAATCATTTGCATCCGGAGGTCGGACATAGGTCCGTTGAAAATTAGCCTGAAAAGCATCCTCGAGCTCCTCCCAACTTCCAATTGAGTTTTCGGGGAGGATTTTCAGCCAGTGCCGAGCTGGTCCTTTAAGCTTGAGGGGCAAGTACTTGATGGCGTGGAGATCGTCTCCGCGAGCCATATGGATATGGTGGATAAAGTCCTCAATCCATACCCCAGGGTCTGTGGTCCCGTCATACGCCTCTATGTTCACTGGTTTGAATCGTTCTGGAAATTAGTGGTCCAGCACCTCATCGGTGAAACATAGGGGGTGTGCAGCACCCCTGTATTTGGATGTATCATGGCGTTCGGACGGTTGTACTATTCGGTTTCGATTTTGTGCCGGAGCGCGCTTCCTAGATCCATAGATGGATCTGGTCATACTAGATTTTTGGCGCAAGTCCTGGATTAGGGGGTCTCCAGACAGCCGGACTATATCCTTTGCCCGGACTGTTGGACTATGAATATACAAGATTGAAGACTTCGTCCCATGTCCAGATGGGACTCTCCTTGGCGTGGAAGGCAAGCTTGGCAATACGGATATGTAGATCTCCTTCCTTGTAACCGACTCTGTGTAACCCTAGCCCCCTCCGGTGTCTATATAAACCGGAGGGTTTGGTCCGTAGGACAACAACAATCATACCATAGGCTAGCTTCTAGGGTTTAGCCTCTATGATCTCGTTGTAGATAAACTCTTGTAATACTCATATCATCAAGATCAATCAACCAGGAAGTCGGGTATTACCTCCATCGAGAGGGCCCGAACCTAGGTAAACATCGTGTCCCCCGCCTCCTGTTACCATCCACCTTAGACGCATAGTTCGGGACCCCCTACCCTAGATCCGCCGGTTTTGACACCGACATTGGTGCTTTCATTGAGAGTTCCACTGTGCCGTCACCGTAAGGCTTGATGGCTCCTTCGATCATCGGTAACGATGCGGTCCAGGGTGAGGTTTTCCTCCCCGGACAGATCTTCATATTCGGCGGCTTCGCACTGCGGGCCAACTCGCTTGGCCATTTGGAGCAGATCGAGAGCTATGCCCCTGGCCACCTGGTCAGGTTCGGAAACTTGAACTACACTGCCGACATCCACGAAGACTTGATCTTCGAAGGATTCGAGCCCATGCCAGGTGCGCCGCACGATCACGACGAGCATGATTTAGCTCTGCCGTCGGACAGTGTTCGGGAGATCACACCTGCAACTACTCCGGCCCTCAATCCAGAGCAAATTGCTCCATCCGAGGACGGGTGGATAGACCCCGCCATGGAGGCCGCACTCTCAGTGGCGATAGAGCCGGATACTGACTTCACCCCTTACGAGAGCCGTGTGGCCAAACCACTGGATTTGTCTCCGGCCACGGATTCCAAGCCGCCTTCGTCCGTACCTGTCGAATCCGATTTGGCACCGATCTTGGAGTTTACCTCCACGGATATCTTTCAGCACTCGCCTTTCGACAACGTGCTAAATTCATTAAGGTCTCTCTCCTTGTTAGGAGATCCTTGGCCGAACTATGTTGGGTCCACCTGAGGAGGGGAATATGTTGGGAGGAAGGAGACTCAAAGCACGGCGGCCGAGTGAACTAGTTTTTTTTACGGAAAAGTGAACTAGTTTACATACATAAGCAAATAGCCACTAAAAAAGCTATCAGGTTAATGGGTTCTTAAAATAAATATTTCAGACAAAACAGATAATTATGACACATAGGCTAATGCATGAAACACTCAGATGATAAAGGTGCTTATAAACAGATAAAGTACAACATCTAGACCTTCCTAGCACGCTTGATCATGACGCTACGGCTGTCCGTGTACTCGTCGGTTACGAGAAGCAGACACGCCCTCATGTCCAAGATCTACCTGTACATGTCGTAGCATGCGTATGCGTCCTTGGCCGCGTAGGTTATGTAGGCTAGATTCAGAGGTACCTCCCACGTGTTCAGGTCCTCTTCTTTCATGTTGGCGTATCAGGGGTCGATGATGGTCTCAGCAAGGTCAACCACGGAGTCCTTCTCCTGCTTGTTGCTGATGATCTTGTATTGCTTCTAGATGTCGACAAGCTTGTTGCACCAGATGGCCGAATCGTCGCGTTCTTCCTTCTCTCCACCGTAGCGAAGGTGTAGTTGGCGCTGCCGATGAAACGGGCGAATGCTCCAGAACCTGGTGCAGCCATAGGACTGAGGCGAGGCAAAGCTTCATCGAGTCTGTATCGTTGGTGTACATCACATTTAACTTGGTGCAGCCATAGGACTAAACGGCGAACTCAAAGGGGAACTCCTTGCTGAAGTCCATATCCAGCAGGCTCACCCCTCGGATCACCATTGGAGTCTCTTCGAGTGAACGAGTGTGTAGGCGGCGGCAACAGTTTGTTTTTTAGCTCCTGGGGAACTGGATTCAACAGTAAGCTGAGTGTGTACAAGCGACAACAGTTACTACCCCTCCCTCATCCGCTGCACGCCCGGCAGAAGATGCACCCTCGGCCACACGTCGGTTCACGAGCGGTCTGTATTGGTACTGTAATAACAGGAGTTAGTGGTCACTTTGCTTAAATTTAATTAGCTCTAATAGAAATTTATACTTAAAACAAGCAATGCATTCGCTCGTTCTATCAGTGCCCTGGGATCAACATGCACAACAATTAGAATTATAATTCTCAGGACGCACACGATCAGCACATTTGTCGCACTTTCACAAAGATAATACTACCAAGTTTGAACTGTTTGTTATGGTTGTTGTCCTCTGCATCATCATGCCATGTTTCCCAGCTTGCAAGATTCAGAACCAACAAATAAGATCCAAATAATAAGTACAACAAAGATGCCTACACATCTCATTGATTCCCAGCTTGCAAGATTCAGAACCAACAAATAAGATCCAAATAATAAGTACAACAAAGATGCCTACACATCTCATTGATTCCCAGCTTGCAAGATTCAGAACCAACAAATAAGATTCAAATAATAAGTACAACAAAGATGCCTACATGTCTCACTGATTCCCAGCTTGCAAGATTCAGAACCAACCCATTAGAGCCTTTTGATAAAGTGAATATCGGGATTAAATCCATCTTCGCTAGCCATGCCATACAATCGAAGAACTTGGCGAATGCTCTTGACCGTCACAACATCTGTAGTTGAGTATTCCTGTTTGCATAGCACAAACCAGGGGAGCATGATTTCACTTTAATAGTGGCCTCCTTTACTCAACCTGCAGCTCCACTCGGATGAAGCCTGCCTAGACTTCCATGATTCAATTCATGCACCTTTTTCCGTAGTTCACCTGAAATGAAGCAAAGAGTGCATCATTCAGCTAGCAAGAAGTACTTGCTCTTGTGAGCTGGCAGGTTCTTCTTTAGTAGTTGCACTAAAATTGAGGAACATTAAGGTTGGTTGTCCGGCTCATGTAAGGTGCAACTATAATTTTGTTATCCTTTTGTGCAGTTCCACTAAAATAAAGTGCCATTGTGGTGACAGTGACAGCTCATCTTGCAAAGGCTAATAAAATGTTGCACGAGATTACCAGCAGAACTAGACGGAGATTTTGGAAACTCCAATCACCATTTTGTGCAGTTCCACCAAAATTGAGAGATGTTGCCCACGTGACATTTTAGTTGAACTACACAAGACACTCATTCCAAAAAAAAGTGTTTTGTGCAGTTCACCAAAAGGTCATAATAGCAACAAGGTGAAATGGATATCCCTAACTGCACAAAAAGATAGAAAGAAAACAGTTGCTGGTCAATAAGAATATACGAAACATATACAAAATGAAAAGAAGCATCTTAATTATGTTCATGGCAATCACGCAAGGACAGTAGAAATTTTAAAATGTCAGCAATGCTTCATGTTACCAGAAGCATTACGATCAACAATGAGATTCCTCAAATATGGGATTACTTTAATGGTGGCATTGCTTGTTTACCAGACACAGTAAATCAACAGCAGCTAAAGAGTTGGTTTAAGGGCATGGGACTGTGGGGACACCGGGACACTCAGCAGCGTAAAGGAGCAACTTACTTATCATACTGGGGAAAACAGCGGGAGTGACATTTGTAACACAGTTTAATTGCATCTTATCACTGGAGGTATTAGATTAACAATAACACTGGTTAGACATGTCCCTAAGGTAACAGTGTGATCGCTTCATTTTACATGAAGCCCTTACATTAACAACAGCAAAAGGTTGGTATAAGGACATGCGACAGTGGACGCATCAGCACAATGTACCTACAAGGAGGCATAAAGTGGTGATGCCGAGTTTGTTCATGCTATGTGAGGGCAGCAAACCTAATCCTTGAGACCTTGTACTATGTGAGGGAAGCAAATCTAATCCTGGAGACCTTTTACTATGTGAGGGCAGCAAATCTAATCCTGGAGACCTTTTACTATGTGAGGGCAGCAAATCTAATTCTGAGACCCTTTACTATGTGAGGGCAGCAAATCTAATCCTGAGACCTTTTACTATGTGAGGGCAGCAAATCTACTCCTGGAGACCTTTTACTATGTGATGGCAGCAAATCTAATCCTGGACATACTCTGTTAACTTGTCCACCAGCCGCCACTTCCTATCCTTTTTTCAACCAATAATAGATCTGTTCCTTATCCAGTTTGTACTGTGTTTTCCCATTATTTCCCTTTTTAGCCAAGAGACCGGTTGGGTATCCGGTCTCTACTACTTTCACCATATTATTTCCTCTTTGAATCAAGTCCTAGATTCATGCTACAACTTTCCCCCCTTTCTTCGTTGTTTGAACAAAGCCCTAGATTCGAATGCATGAAGTAGCTTTACCTCTAATAATACTAAAAATTTAGGTGGCTTTGGAAGAGCTGATGGGAGTAGAAAAAGATGCACATGCAGACACGTGGGGAGCTGGGGCGGTAGAGCAAGGCCGCTTTCGAAGAACTTATACCTGAGGGTCGCCGGGATGTCGGCGGTGGTAGGTCGGATCTGCGGACAATACAGCAGGGAGGAAGAAGGGTCGGAGGACCTCCCGAGCCGGCGCTGTGTCGGAGAGAACGGCACGGGCAGAGGATCGGGCCCCTCCGGCAGTTGTGGGTTTCCTCCCTCGGCGGCGATGACCGCGTGAACGATGCACCTTTTAGTCCTCTACACACACCGGCCGAAGGGATCCGGCCGGATCTGTGACCAGCGGTGAGCAGAGAGAAAATGTCGCTACCGATGTCTTGTTTATATCTGGAGAGGATGAGAGAATGAAGAGAGCAACCCTAGTAAAGCAAGCGCTCAGGCCCCTGTGTCCATATATAGTGGAGTGATTATCTTTTTTCTCTCCACAACAAGCGTTTCAATTTGTGTACGTGGCATCAAAGAAAAGAAACTCTCTATTTAAGGTGACTACTGTATGACTCCTACTTACTACTACTAGTAGTACTACAGTATTGTTCACTTATGCTCCCCGCCCCTCCATTCATTGAACAACCCCACGGGTGAATAAACATACAGTACTTACTGTATTTATATAGAACAAACAAGCTTGAACTATTTTCGCGTAGTTAAAAGTTGAGGGCGGGGCTTTTCCTGGGCAGTACGCGCGGCAGTTTTCGGGTAGGCGGTTTGACAGAGAGGCGAGGAGGTTGAGCGAGTGGGGATGTGCGATTTGATGGCACGTTACTGCTGGAAAGACTTGTGATATGACCACTCACTATAGTCATGAATTACTGGCGCTCCGACCGGGGTGATGCCCCCCTTCCGTTCCGCGCTCTAGTCTGGTGCATGACACGTCGACCCGGATGCTGGATCTCCCACATGTCGGAGTAGTAAGAAGGAGCAAAGAATGATGCGGTATATACACGAGCGTCCGGGCTGCGCTTGGCTCTTCGCCTCTTCGGGAAGTCGAACAATGATGGAGTACTACTGCACTGGAGGAGTACTACAGTGCGCTTCTGGCCATCTGACACCGATTGAACTGCTGCATGTCCACCGCGTGCGGGAGGGAGAGCGTGTAGCGAAAGTTTCTCCTAGTCTTGCCAGCCACCACGCTCATGGGCGAGGGAGGGACGCTCCTGCCTTTGCGTGTATGACAGGTGGGCCCGACAGGTGTGTGGCCAACCTGTCATACAGCCAAAGGCAGGTATAGTTAAGTCGGGGAGGGAGAGGATAATCAAACTTCTTGTTGATGTACGAGTTGACGTGACACATCAAAGCACTGCACTCGATATATTTCAATAATTTGCGTTTACCGATGCATTAATTACAACGCATGCATGCATGCCGTGACTCTCCTTTTGATACTTGCATGTGTTGATTTAATGCACCTTGAAGTAGTATAAAATATGTGACGGTAAAGCTTTGTAATACCCCGGCCCAAGTCGAGAGATGGTTGTGCACGAGGAGGGCGAGATCACCGATACGTCACTTACCACAAGCTCGCCGATCACCAGAGCGTGCGTCCGCTCGCGCCCTGCAAATGCCCCGTGCTCGTCTGCGGCTACGAAGGCCCGCCGCCGGCGCTCTACCACCACATCAGCACCGTGCATCCCATGCCCGTGCACAGGATCCAGTACGGCAACGTGCTCCAGCTGCAAGTGCCACTGTCGGAGCCACGTCTCTTGCTGTTCACGGAGGAGGACCGCCGCGTGTTTTTCTTGGTCGGCGGCGTGCTCGACATCGGCGCGCCTATCGTCGTGTCGGTTGTCTGCATCAGAGCGGGGGCGTCCCCACTGCCGCACTACGTGGCCAAGTTGTGGGCGAACGGCCCGCCGGGGGAGCCCAAAGGCACGACCAACGCCGTCAAGGTGGAAATGGAGGTGACAAGCAGCAAGGATCCCGGCGACGTCGACGTGAAGGAGCTGACCTTCTTGATAGTTCCACCCAAGCTGCTGGCCGGGGCTAAGCTTGTGTCCCTCCACATTCAGATTGACAAGCTCACGTCCTAAATGTTTCTACAGTGCCTTCTGTTTATCTTAGTAATATGCTAATATAGGGATTACCTTGGTCTACTTTAGCTTAAGAAATGGTGGGTATTGGTGGCGATAAAAAATTATGTTTATCAATGCATTAATTGCAATGCATGCATGCATAAAGTACATGCATTGGTCAATTTTCTCTTAATACTTGCATGCAATGATTTAATGCACCTTGGAATCTGAACATGTGTTGGGGAACAACCAAATTGAGCCTTATAAAATGGAAAAACTAAAATTTTGAGATAAGCCCTATAAAACCGGAAAGGAGAGAGTAGAAAAAGAAGTACTCCATCCGGGAATAGTGCCGCACTCTGAAACTTGAGCCATCAATAAATTTTGAGCTCGCGTCTTGTCACATTCCAAATTACTCCACGCTATATTGAACTGCAAACCTGTTCACACCGATCACAACCTAAACGGTTTCCCACTTAGGAGCGTATTAGTACTCGGTTATAAATACTAGTATGCCAAGATGACTGCGCATTCCTTCTCAACTCCTCATCCACAAAAACAAAAAAGCCATTCAGCATCCTTCCCTTGCTTCTGCCATGGCCAGCGTGAGTTCTGGGTCGAGAGATTGCCACCAGGGAGAGGCGAGCATGGAAGCGGAAGCACGAGAGATGTCCCGCCTCGCTACGAGAGCAGCCGACATGTCCCGCCGCGCGGAAGTAGCAGCACAGAGGTCCCGCCGCGCCGCTGAAGCAACACGGAGGTCCCGCCGTGCCGTTGATGCAGCAGACTGGTCTGGCCGTGCCGCGGAAGCAGCAAAGATGTCCCGCCGCGCCACGAATGCGGCAGAGATGTCCCGCCGCGCCGCGGCGGCCTGGGAAAATTTATCGCATGCAGGCGACGACTGTTACAGGCGCATGCATGCGATCGTCCATGGCCAGATGGATCAGATCTCCCGTTTTGCGATGTTGCAGGACGACATGAAAGCCTCGTTTGACCAGGCTATCGGCGCACTAAGGGAGGGCAATGAGAGGCTCTGGGCCGAGCGCGACCTGCTGAGGGAGAAGATCGTCCGAAGTGCAGACCAGCAGGAGGAGACCAGTGCCTTGTTGAAGAGGACCGGCGTCATCGTCAAGAAACTTATGGACGAGAATGACATTCTCCGCAACGAGCGCCAAAGGCTGGTGGAGGAATCCGTGGATGTTCTCAAGCAGCATCTTGAGGACACGAAAGAGCTCATCGCTGCTCGCCGCGGAGACTAGTTCCCGCGGCCTGCAGCAACGCATCAAGAAAGTAGAGATCAGCGAGCCAGATCCTTGTCTTCCTTCTTATTTTGCCCTTGTGTATTTCGGGCGTAGCCGCATGTGGCTTTTTTAATTATCTTTCTAATTATGTAAGACAATTAATCGTCCTTATCTTTCTATGGAAGATCAATTTTGCGAGGCTGGGATGAAGAAAACTCTTGCTGTGGTGACCCTGGCATTGCTGTTCTTCTAGTTGCTGCTGGGCTTCCTTCAGTTTCCTGGTTTCTTTTGATGTAATAATCGGTTTAGGATGTGGATTGTGTCGTCGATTGTAATGTTGTGTTCTAGCGCGGATGTTTGGCCTTTGTTGGCCTCTTGGGATGTTGCGATTTCAATCTGGTAGCTTTTAGTCCTTCGTGTTAGGCTAGAGTTGTGCTGAACTTCTTGTGAATTGTGGTGGTTTTCAATAATGAAAATCGGAAGGGACAAGCCCTTCTTTGATCAAAAAAAATTTAATCGTCCTTATATATTCATCAGTCTTGCTATAAGTCGCAGTAGATGCTATATAGGTCCGTCGGATCTTACATCAAGATCCGTGCTTTCAGATTTTCTTTTTTCTCTCTTAAATCTCAGTCAAGTGAGACATAGCCACGCCATTAAACAGAGGATCGGGCGCCATTAATAGAGACCTTGGGAGAGAGGTGGACGGTAGATGGAGGCCAAAGGGCTCTCCTCCCGATAAGCACGCGCAGGGGTCTGATCGCACGCCTCTCGTACTACTCAAATAGCTACCCTGCACGGCGCCTCCTAGCTAATAAAAAATGGGGACGTGTGGCGGCACGTAAATGGTACTAGTAAGTAGAACGCCCATGGTTTCAACAATACTTGTGTTTCTGATTGTAACGTGACAGCACTTGTTCCAAAATGACTTTGTTGATTGTTAATGTGTGCGCCTTCGCAAATCGGACTACAAATTTACCACAACATGTTGGTGCCATGTCATGGCACCAAGCCAAGTTTCATTATTTTCATGCGTGTTTTGGATTTACAGGAATTAAAAAACTAAGTTTCTCAATGTTTCCAACCCAGCCACGACGCCCAGAATTTTGAATTTCATTCCCATTTCTTGCATGTAACCTAGAAATTTACCCGAGGACACACATGTTTTTTTTCAACCAACTTTGGTGCACTGGAACATGTGCTTGTATTTCAAATTTGAATTATGCACACAAAGGTGACAAGTTCCCTCCCAGAACCACGAGCCTTCTTGAGAGAAGCTCCGATTTGGAAGAAGCTTATACCAAAATTTGTTCCTATTCGGCCAATTTTTTTACCACGGCATGGTACTACCATCACATGACACCATGCCAAGTTTCATGATTTTAAAACCAAGTTTCTCAATGTTCTCGACCGAGCCACGATGCCCAGATGTTTGAATTTGATTCTCATTTTTTGCATGGGACCTAGAAATTCACCCGAGGACACAAATGTGATTTTTCAACCAACTTTGGTGCACGGGAGCATGTGCTTGTAGTTCAAATTTGAATTATGCACATTAAATGACCAAAAACTCAATTAATGTGTAAATAAGGCCAAATGAAGCCGGAATAATTCCAAAATTTAACAGGGCACTCATGTAGTTCTATGTTGCCTTTGTAAATAAACTCAAGGGGGACAACCTATATCGTTTCGCACTCAAAGGTGGCACGTTCCCTCTCAGAACCACGAGCCTTCTTGAGAGAAGCTTGGGTTTGCAAGAAGCTTATACCAAAATCTGTTCCTATTCGGCCAATTTTTTTACCACAACATGGTAGTACCATGACATGACATCCACGCCAAGTTTCATGATTTTCAGACGTGTTTTGGATTTACAAGAATTTTAAAACCAAGTTTCTCAATGTTCTCGGCCGAGCCACGATGCCCAGATGTTTGAATTTGATTCTCATTTCTTGCATGGGACCTAGAAATTCACCCGAGGACACAAATGTGATTTTTCAACCAACTTTGGTGCACGAGAGCATGTGCTTGTAGTTCAAATTTGACTTATGCACATTAAATGACCAGAAACTCAATTAATGTATAAAAAATGACAAACAAACCCGGAATAATTCCAAAATTTAACAGGGCACTAATGTAGTTCTATGTTGCCTTTGTTAAACTCAAAGGGGGGGCAGCGTATATCGTTTCGCACTCAAATGTGGCACGTTCCCTCTTAGAACCACGAGCTTCCAAATCAGCCCAATTTTTTACCACAACATGTTAGTGCCATGACATGACACCATTCCAAGTTTCATGATTTCCAGGTGAGTTTTGGATTTACATGAATTTAAAATCAAAGTTTCTCGATGTTCTCGGCCGAGTCATGACGCCCAGATGTTTGAATTTCATTCTCATTTCTTCCATGGGACCTAGAAATTCAACCAAGGACACACATGTGATTTTTCAACCCACTTTGGTGCACCGGAGCATGTGCATGCAATTCATATTTAGATTATGCACATTAAAAGTCCAGAAACTCAATTAATGTATAAAAAGGCCAAATGAACCCGAAATAATTCCAAAATTTAACAGGGCACTCATATAGTTCTATGTTGCTTCTGTAAATAAAATCAGGGGGGAGGCAGCGTATATCATTTCGTACACAAAGGTGACACGTTCCCTCTCGGAACCACGAGGCTTGTTGAGGGAATATCCGGTTTTCCAAGAGGCTTATACGAAAACTTGTCCCAATTCAGCCAACAATTATAGTATGAAAACAGGGTTTACATTATCCCAAACATCTCGCTACCTAGACCAATAATGTACTACGATTTGAATTCAACATAAAATGGATACAAATATTTGAATTGGAGAGCGTATGGTACATGTAGTTCATAGTGAAATATGATTACTGCTATATGTATGTTTTTTGTTATCAAGATAATATTTAAATTATTGTATAACTTGACAACAATCGTATTCAAATAAGGAAAATTGATTCAAATTTAGTCCATATGGTAGACGACAATATATATGTTCACATGGTGGAGTAAAATGTTCATATATGATGGAAGATCAAAATGTACGACTACATCAATTATAAACCGCAAGGTCACCTAACGATATATTCGAATTCAACATAACGTGGATTCAAAAATTGAAATTCGAGATCATGGCATCTGTAATCATATAAAAAGGGGCATTACTCTTTCTTTGGTGGGAATTGATTTGTTTTTTGTTCTTGTTGAGGGAAGTGCGAATCGATTTGGTACTGTGCAGGGTAATCTTGTTCTCCCGATTTTTTTTACATATTTCTTGTAGTTTTTTCAATGGCATCTATAGCAATATAGTAAAAGGGGACATGACTCTCTTGTGTCTTGTATGAATTGTTTTTTTACACGTTAAGTTTGTTCTGCCGAACAAGGAATCCGCACCTTGTTATCCCGAAATTTTCAAGCTCGAGTATCTTTTGTCTCACCTGCTTTGAAACTCCCGCTTCTTTAACCCGCGCTGCGCCTTGTTATCCTGAAATTTGGACGCGCGCAAGAACTCCCTCCTCATCCGAAATCGCTCCTGCAGCCCAGACACGAGAAATCCCCCTTCTACCCCTCAGCCGGAAATGAAGCTCCACGTCGCGGTGTCAAAACCGGTGGGGGTACGCTGGTAACTTACCCTACATTTTGGACAAGCGCGTCCCTAAGCTTGGCTCCCCCCTCCCCCTTCGCCCCCCCATTCGTACACCGAGGCCACCAAAACCCGCGAAACCCCACGCTCCTCCATCGGCCTCCCAACCGTCGCCCAGCCGGAGACTCTTCCCCGACTACGTCGTCCACCGCAACAACTCGCCGTCCCTCATCCACCGCACCGGACGAGGATCCATTGTCGATCTCGTCGTCCCGCCGGATCAGTCGTCCCGTCCTCCACCTCCAAGGAGCTGCCCCGACGTTCGCCTCGTCTATCGCGCCACCTCAATCCCCACAGCGTCGTCTTGACCTGCCCCACCAGAACCGCAGCACCCTCACCAATTCCTCCGATGAAGCCGAGGCCAACTCGGCGCAACCAAGGAGGTTCTGCACTCACCACTGCATTTTATCTTCTATTTGATCTCACGGGGCTGCCAGTGCTCGATACTGAGCAGACATGGCGTGTCTCCATCAACAGCGCCGTCACCGGCCACATCATCCACGGCGTCTCTCCCCCATGTCGTCGCTTCCTCGGCGGTGACTTCCACAACGGCACTAGCTGCAGCTGCTCTGGCTCTCGCTCGCGCTGCCGCTCTGTTCTTGTTGTCGGTCGCGCTACTGCACTGCTCCTGCTTTCGTTCGTGCCGCTGCTCTGCTCTTGCTCTCGCTTGCACTGCTGCTGCTGCTGCACGACCTTCGGCAGCTACAGGAGTTGCTGCTTTAGCACTCACTCGCGGTGCTACTACATGACTTGCTCTCTTCTAGTGCGTTCCCTGCTCGAGCGTCTGTTGATTTAGATCACTGCTTCTCTGCTACTAGTGCTCGAACGCCCTAAACATCTATTGCAATGCTCTATTACTAGTTCAATCAGTTTCGACAGTAAATCTCAGTTTCGACTGTGAAGTTCATTTTCTTCAGTTAAGTTCAGAGTGAACAGTACTTACAGCATCTGTCGGAGCGGCCGTGGCGCGGCTGATGCGTTTTACATCTAGCACTTTTTGGTGATGTATTTTACATCATCTATTGCAGATGATATTAGGGTCCCACTTCAGATTAACGTTGTCTGTCTTGTCATGCTTCAGCCTTGTCGCCGTACACCTTAGCAGAGCTGCTCCAATGACGGAACCGTCCATCATAGCAGAGCAGTACCCTCGGCGCCGTTTCCAGAGGCCTCGGATCTTCTTCCCCGCCTCCGACAGTCACACCAGCATCATCACCATCCTCCACGTCCAACCCAATGATGCTGAGGTCCACAAGGCTATGCCAAAGAGGTTGTACACTCGTCGCATCACTTTGTTTCTCCATTCCTCTGTTCTACCAATTCATGTGAGCCAAACACACAGGTTGACTGAAATCCTATGTTTCCAAATGCTCTGTTTTGCACGTGCATTCCTATCCTATTCATGTGTTTTTCCTGTCCCTGCATTTATAGAATCCTCCAATTCTAAGGAGCCCTTACAGATTTACTTCATTTTCAGATAGGCGTCAAAGAAAACTCTGTGTGTTATGTCCTGCTCCTGCCGTGTCGTCATCCACCCCACCTGAGGTGCACCATCGACAGAAGCGTTCACTACAGCAGAGATCCCCCCTGCAGACTTCCTTTCGCCGCCTCAGATCATCTTCCCCGTTGCCGGAAGCCACGCCAACCGCATTACCATCATCGACTAAGCAGACGAACCTGAGGACTACACAGTTCTGGAAGAGAGGTCGCAGTCTTTCGTGTTTGCTTACATTATACATCGGTTATTATTACCTGCTACTTTATCGTTCAATCTTGAGTTTTGAATTGCCCATGGGTCTCATATCGAGCCAGCAATGAATAGTATCTGTCTACTATCTGGTTCATCTAGGGTCTTCTATGTGGTTCATGTTGGGTGGGCAACAAACAATAGATGATCCATTGTCTATCTTTTTAAACTGAAGCTATAATCTACCTAGTATCATTAGTTTTGGATCCATCCACTCGTTTGCTACCATTAGTCTTGATTTTTGCATGCACCCCTTAGGCCTTACAAAATCTAACTATTTTTTATTATGCATGTCAGATATTGTACACAATTGTACTGTACATGTAGAGAAAAAGAGAAGACCGTTGCGTGCGAATATAATGTCATGCAGACGCCGCTCCATGGTGGGTGAAGTGCCCCCCCTCCTGCATTTTCAGATTGTATTCCAAAGGAAGATAACTGTTCAGATGGAGATTCAGAAGGAGCCGACCACGCCTGTTTACCACCTGAGGTGTTTGCTCTAACCTGGCATGCTGATGTTGGTCATATCATGCATATTGCGCCTTGCATTGCTTACATTATACATCTTATATGTCATCAGCTTAGTTTAGATTTGCTTTGTGTGAATGCCACCTGTTTGGTTTCTATATCATACTCCCACCATTCCTAAATATTTGTCTTTTTAGAGATTTCAACAAGTGACTACATACGGAACAAAATGAGTGAATCTACACTCTAAAATATGTCTTTATACATCCGTATGTGGTACTCCATTTGAAATCTCTAAAAAGACAATTATTTAGGAACGGAGGGAGTATATGGGAATTATGCAATGCCATCTTCTTTAGCCAGGCATCATATACGTGAATCATGCAATGCCATCCTGTTTAGCCAGTCATCGTATATGTGAATTGTATCATGCCATATTTTTTCCATAATGTATTCCATTTGTCAACAATGTTTATACGTTCATCTACTCTTCCTATGCATCAGCCATTTGAGTCGGTCATTGGAAAATCTGGAGTGAAAACAAGGTCTTCTGAGCAGTCAGTGCTACCTGTCGATGCAGATTTCTTGCTGGTTACAGATAGCTCCTCAGAGGAGGATTCAGAGAGAGATGACCAGTCGTATTCCCCTCCCCCCAAGGTGCATGCTCTAACTTGGCTGGGTTATATTGCTCATATCTTGCATATCTTGCATTGCCATGCCATCTGCTTAGATTAGACATGCTTTGTGTGAACGCCTCCTGTTTTCTTTGTATATCAGATATGTGAATTATGCAATGCCATGTTTTTCAGCCAGTTATCATATATGTGAATTATGCACCGCCATGGAGCCAGGAATCATATATGTGAATTATCTCATGCCATCTTTTTTTTCATTACGTATTCCATTTGTCGACAATCTGTGTATATTGAACTACTCTTCATGTATATCAGCCATTTGAGCCGGTTATGGAAAAATCTGGAGTGAAAACAAGGTCTTCAGAGTAGGCAATGGTACCTGTTGAAGCATATATCTCGATGGTTACAGGGAGCTCCTCAGAGGAGGATTCAGAGACAGATGACCAGTCCTATATCCCACCTGAGGTGTATGCTCTAAGTTGCAATATTTATATTTCTCATATGATGCATATGGTGTCTTGCATTGCTTAGTTTAGACATCATATGCACACTATTGAATTCTATCTTCTTAGTTTAGAGATCATACATGCGAGTGCCAGTTGCTTAGTATATGAATCAATTATGTCAATTATATCATGCCATCCTGTATACTTAGACAACATGTATGTGAATTATTTCATCCCAACCTATTTTAGAAAGACATCATATAGTTTTGTCATGTCATCCTATTTAGGTACTCATCAAATGTTGAATTATGCCATTATATCCTGTTAAGTTATCCATCATATATCTGAAATTGTGTCATGCTATCATGTTTAGCTAGACATCATATATGTGAAATTGTGTCATGATGTCCTATTTGGTTAGACAACATACATGTGAATTACCACATCTGTCTATCATACAATGTCTATACGTTCAATTTCTTTTCTTGTTTATCGGCCATTTGAATTGGAGGGGGTGATGGCAGTATCTAAGGGAGCAAAAATCCGTTCTTCACAAAAGACAGTGCTACCCGTTGATGCAGACAGAACCATGGTTGTACTGGCCCACAAACTAGCCCCACCACACATAATCGAGACTCTTCCAGATTGCACACTTACACCGTTGGGCAGAGAACCAGCTACAACCCATCTAACCGCAACCCCAGCGGATAGTAACCCACTTATAGTTGACAAAGCACCATGTCCACCACAGAGTACCCCCACACGAGCAGTTTGTAAAGCTACTATAGTGCCCAAAGCACGAAGACCACCATAGCTAACACAAACTCCACGTTTAAAGCAGAAGAGCAACTGTTCTCAGGTCAGATTCCGTAGCTATGGTCCATACTCCTTTGCTGTTGCATCACTGTATTTACTCATACCAACTACTTTCGAATTTGAAGGATCCAATTGAATCTCCAATGGCGCAACAGGTATGTTTTAAACCTATTTCTTTAACTGGATTGCTGTTCTAACTTCTTGCTCTATGTTGATTTCAGTTTAAGTTGCATAAATAGTTATGTTCTCATGTGATGCACATTACAAGTGCTGCCAATGCTGTGTAGTTTCTCACACTTATATTCTGTCTATGCTGCTGTGTCTTAAAAATATATGAGTTGAACTGTGTCTCTATCTTGATTAGGGAACATAAACTAGAATGATATGGACAATACAGTGACCATAGTACATAGATATATGTTTGTTTCATGCTGTTATCCTGTCCACCTTACTACTGAACCGGTTTACCAAAATGAGTTTCGTATACTACAAGCTAAACCTGTGATGTGTCTGCTTGTTTCTCTTGTAGTATGCAAACAGAATATTGGAGAAGAGCACCCCACTATGCAATGGTAGAGAAAGTAATGCAGATAAGGTTCAAGATAGTGAGACAACCCTGTTAGTATCCAAGAAAGGTGATAAAAACAATCTTGTAGACAATGAGAAAACCCCACAATCCTGCATTGATGTAGTGTTCGAGTTACTGGCCAGTACCACTGGCACAAGCTCTTCCAACTCGCTACCTGAATCACTTCGGCTTCTTCAGTCTCAGCTACAAGCTGAAAGGCATCAGTCAGCTGTGTTGCGGCAAGAAGCCGAAGGACTGAGGAAGTCCCTGCAGAATTCAGATGTGTACTTTCTTGTGCAACAGCAAGCGCTGGAGGATTTAAGCGCCAAACAAGAGAAAGTTAATAAGCTTGCTAAGCATCTTGCCAGCATTATGGGTACCCGGGATATTGTTTCTTGAGCTCTTCTGAAGTGGTTTCAGTTCTGGACTTGTTTTGCTGCGGCGTTTATATGCTGGTGTGTTCCCTATATTTGCACTAGTGGCGAACTTTGATGCCCAGTGGATGTAATATGTGTAATAGCCGTGATAGCCTAGCATAAGTTGCTCGCTTATTTATTTCCTTGTTTTGTTTATTTGTTTGCTTGTAGTCAGTGCAGTTCTTTTTCCGCGGTTTGCTAGTGGCTGCAATAACCTATTTTTAAAACTAGGACACAATAACCATGGGCTAATATTTACTGTAGTGACACTGGGCCTCCTACGGGCCGTAGAAATAGTGGGCCTTCTACGGGCTGTAGAAACAGTAGGCCTTCTACGGGCCGTAGAAACAATGGGCCTTCTACGGGCCGTAGAAACAATGGGGCTTCTACGGGCCGTATCATCAATGGGCCTTATACGGGCCGTATGATCGATTGGCCAAACATGGGCGAATAACAAGCCTCATTATGGCCGTAAACGGGCTAGAGTTGGAATCGTCCATTCATGGGCCGACCATAACGGGCCATCGTTAATAGGCCGTATTTGATGACGCTATGAAAACGGCCCAACGAATTAACGGACCACAAATGGGCCGACTGTAACCACGGGCTGAATTTGGCCCACAAGCAGAAAATGACAGTAACGGGCCGTAAGTAAACGAATGCTGGAAATGAACCCAAGAATAAATGGGCTCTGAGAAGGCCGAAAGATAACATGGGCTGGAAACGGCCCAACGGAATAACGGGCCGTTAATGGGTATAAAGTGATACACTGTTCATTACGGGCCAGTTTCACCACGGGCTGTTAATGGGTGTAAAGTGATACACTGTTCATTATGGGCCAGTTTCACCACGGGCCGTTAGTAGAATAAGAGTTACATAGGGCCTCATATGGGCCGAAGGACGTCATGGGCCATACATGGCCAGAAGTGAAAACGGGCTGGAATCATATTGGATGGCCCAGATGACGTTACTGGGCCTAATTCGGATAGGGCATAACGAGCCTTTGGTTAGCGGGCTGTAAATGGGCTATATTCGAACAGGCCGTTAACAGGCTTTCCATGGTCCGGCCTGCCAGCTTTTGACCAAGTCAAATGGGCCGGCCTTTTCACAGGAATGGGCCTCTGTTTGGCCGTGCCATGTGTCGACGTATCATAGGCGCCTTCCGTCCAATGAGTGGTTGACATCTGTCCCAACGATGAGCCGACACGTGTTTCCTCCAGCCAATGATGATTTTACACGTGGAAAATCCCCATTGGTCGGGGCTGTTAACGGGTTATCGGATCCAAAACCCGACCCTATAGCTTAACGGTGTTCCGGTGGATGCCACGTGTCGGTCACCCTTGATGAAAGCACTTCTGTGACGCGCGATTTATCGTTATGGAAGTGGACACTTCCGTGATGATAATTTTGGTAATTTCATGGAACACTTCTACGACAGCACAGGTATGACTATCTTGATTATGTCATAAATTTGTCATGGATGTACATGCATGACAAAAAAAGCGACCTACTGTGACAAACACGTATCATCACGGAAGTGTATTTTTTTGTAGTGTATGCATTATTGTTGATTTAACAAAGAGCCCATATTGCCTTGTCTTCTCTCTTGAATTGAATGCTTGCAGATTCCAGCTTAGTCCAATGCACGTGCACTATTATTATTTTCCACACTATTCTGTCGTGCAAGTGAAAGGCAATAAGGATGATTATATGATGAACTTATTGAGATGAGAAAAGCTGGTATGAACTCGACCTCTCTTGTTTTTGTAAATATGATTAGTTCATCATTCCTGATTCAGCCTATTATGAATAAACATGTTTGCAATGAAAATTAGAGATTATAGTTGCTTATGCCATGCTTAATTAGCTAGGAGTTTATAATGGTTTACCTTGCGTGCCAACATGCTATTAAAATGGTTGTGATGTGGTATGATAGGGTGGTGTCCTCTTTTGAATGATTCGAGTGGCTTGACTTGGCACATGTTCACGCATGTAGTTGAAACAAAATCAACATAGCCTCTACGATATTTATGTTCATGGTGCATTATATCCTACTCATGCTTGCATTCGGTGTTGATTAATTTTAATGTATGTTCATGACTATTGTCGCTCTCTAGCTGGTCGCTTCCCAGTCTTTTGCTAGCCTTCACTTGTACTAAGCGGGAATACTGCTTGTGCATCCAATTCCTTAAACCCCAAAGTTGTTTCATATGAGTCCACCATACCTACCTATATACGGTATCTACCTGCCGTTCCAAGTAAATTGGTATGTGCAAAACTCTAAACCTTCAAATAAACATTCTGTTTTGTATGCTCGAATAGCTCATGTATCAACTAGGGATGTCCGTATCTTCCATGTTAGGTGGTTTATTCTCAAGAGGAGTGGACTCCGGTCCTCACTCACGAGAAAATGGCTGGTCACTGGGATGCCTAGTCCCATGCTTTATGCAAATCAAATCAAAATAATTGCAAACAAAACTCCCCCGGGACGGTTGTTAGTTGGAGGCACTCGTTGTTTCGAGCAAGCCATGGATTGATGCTTGTTGGTGTAGGGGGGGTATAAACTTTACCATTCTGTTTGGGAACCACCTATAATGTGTGTAGCATGGAAGATATTGCCATCTCTTGGTTGTTATGTTGACAATGAAAGTATGCCGCTCAAAATATTATTCATATCTATTTCAAAACCGAGCTCTGGCACCTCTAAAAATCCCTGCTTCCCTCTGCGAAGGGCCTATCTATTTACTTTTATGCTGAGTCATCATCCTCTTATTAAAAAGCACCAGTTGGAGAGCACTATTGTCATTTGCATTCATTACTGTTAGTTTACATTGAGTATGACCTGACTGGATCTCTTTTACCATGAATTACAATGTCTAGTCAGTCCTTGATCTTTAAAGGTGCTCTGCATTTATGTTTTGCGGTCTCAGAAAGGGCTAGCGAGATACCATCTTGTTATATCATATCATGATTGTTTTGAGAAAGTGTTGTCATTCGAGATTTATTATTATTGCTCGCTAGTTGATTATACCATTGATATGAGTAAACATGAGACCTAAATGTTATTGTGAATATGGTTAGTTCATAATCTTTGCTGAAAACTTGAATGCTCGCTCTACATATTTACAACAACAAGAGCAAACAGAGTTTGTGAAAGTTTTTCTTTATCACTTTCAGTTTATCAACTGAATTGCTTGAGGACAAGCAAAGGTTTAAGCTTGGGGGAGTTGATACGTCTCCGTCGTATCTACTTTTTCAAACACTTTTGCCCTTGTTTTGGACTCCAACTTGCATGATTTGAATGGAACTAACCCGGACTAACGATGTTTTCAGCAGAATTGCCATGGTGTTATTTTTGTGCAGAAATAAAAGTTCTCTGAATGACCTGAATATCAACGGAGAATTATTTTGGAATATATAAAAAAATACTGGAAGGAAGATCCACGTCAGGGGGGCCTCCACCTGTCCACGAGGGTGGGGGCGCGCCCCCCTGCCTTGTGGGCCCCCTGACGCTCCACCGACCTCAACCCTGACTCCATATATTCATTTTCAGGGAGAAAAAAATCGGAGAGAAGGATTCATCATGTTTTATGATACGGAGCCGCTGCCAAGCCCTAAACTCTCTCGGGAGGGTTGATCTGGAGTCCGTTTGGGGCTCCGGAGAGGGGAATCCGTCGCCATCGTCATCAGCAACCATCCTCCATCACCAATTTCATGATGCTCACCGCCGTGCGTGAGTAATTCCATCGTAGGCTTGCTGGACGGTGATGGGTTGGATGAGATTTATCATAATCGAGTTAGTTTTGTTAGGGTTTGATCCCTAGTATCCACTATGTTCTGAGATTGATGTTGCTATGACTTTGCTATGCTTAATGCTTGTCACTAGGGCCCGAGTGCCATGATTTCAGATCTGAACCTATTATGTTTTCATCAATATATGAGAGTTCTTGATCCTATCTTGCAAGTCTATAGTCACCTACTATGTGTTATGATCCGGCAACCCCGAAGTGATAATAATCGGGACCACTCCCGGTGATGAACGTAGTTTAAGGAGTGCATGTATTCACTATGTGTTAATGCTTTGGTCCGGTACTCTATTAAAAGGAGGCCTTAATATTGCTTAGTTTCCAATAGGACCCCTCTGCCATGGGAGGGTAAGACAAAAGATGTCATGCAAGTTCTTTACATAAGCACGTGTGACTATATTCGGAATACATGCCTACATTACATTGATGAACTGGAGCTAGTTCTGTGTCACCCTAGGTTATGACTGTTACATGATCGATCGCATCTGGCATAATTCTCCATCACCGATCCATTGCCTACGAGCTTTCCATATATTGTTCTTCGCTTATTTACTTTTCCGTTGCTATTGTTATCATCACTATAAAACACCAAAAATATTGCTTTTGCTACTGTTACCTTTTACCACCGTTACCACTACTATCATCTTACTTTGCTACTAAACACTTTGCTGCAGATACTAATAGGTGTGGTTGAATTAACAACTCAGCTGCTAATACTTAAGAATATTCCTTGGCTCCCCTTGTGTCGAATCAATAAATTTGGGTTGAATACTCTACCCTCAAAAACTGTTGCGATCCCCTATACTTGTGGGTTATCACTTGGTCTTGTCGGAGATGGCGACCTGCGACTCCGCCAGAGTGCGGTTAGCCGTGTCCCTGTCCTCCGCCAGCTTTGAGATCTCCTTCTTCAGCTCCTCCTGCTCCAGCTCCAGCTTCTCCACCTTGCCGGCTTGGTCCAGGCCAGAGCATCAAGTGCATCCTTGTGCTTCCGCTCCAGCTCCTTGGTCCGCTGCGTGACGATCTTCTCGATTTCCTCATCCTTGTCATGTAGCGTGGTGGCAAGCGCCTATTCACAAGCAACGAGGTCTTCCTCCTGGGTGTCCAGCAGCTGCTGCCGCCGGTCAGCTTCGTCCTTGGCAGCCTATTCCTTCGCTGCCTCTTGGGCCTTCTTGATGTCGGCCTGCTTCAGGAGGAGCTCTCGCTTGCGCTCGTCCAACTGATCCTGGGCGGCCCTCAGGTCCTGCCGGGCCTCGGCAAACCAGACTTGCGTCTGAGCGACGCGGTACTGAAAGTCGGCTTCTGCCTTGTCCACGGCCGCCATCCTGGAGTTCACCTGATCCTGGCGGGCACCGTGGAGCGCCTGAAGCTTCTGGAAATTGGCGCTCATGGCCCGGAGGAGCTGCTCCTCCTGGGAACCACCGCTGTTGGCGCTTGGTTCATCGACAACCTAGAGCCCGGCGGCGGCAAGGGCCTCGTCATTGAAAACCTCCCCTTCTGCTGGTGCTCTGGTGCTTGCCGTCCCTGGGAGGTAGACGGACAGATCGTCGCCCACCTTCAAGTACTTGCCCGCGGCGGGGGCTGTAGGGGAGGAAGGTTGGTCATCGGCCACCTCCTCCCCGACGGGCTCCTTAGCGGACTCCTCGGCAGCGGCCTTGCCGGCCTTCTCGGCAGGCCCCTTGACGGCCTCCTCGGCAGCAGCCTTGCTGGCCTCCTCGGGAGGCCCCTTGGCGGCCCCCTCAGCGGCGGACTCGGCGGCTTCCCCAGTCGTGATCTTGGTGGCCTCAACTTCACCATCCTTGGTGTCCTCCTCGATGACAGTGTCGATGTCTACCTGGTCCGTCGAGGGAGGGTCTGGAAACCAGAAAGGAGAATGAAGCGAGGCCAAAATCAAAGTTCAAAACAAAGAAAAGAAAGAATAGGGACGGGAGGCATGCAACTTTCCCGTGCCAAACTGAGAAGAAGTGGTTCCCTCCCCGCCAATGTTCGTTGCCGGGACGGAGCCACCGGCACTCAAGCTTGCCCCCTCTTCCTCCGTGCACGCAGGCTCAGCGGTAGATGCCCTTGCCGGTGACACCCCTCTAGGTGGTGTGGTTGACGGGGGCGGCGTGTCAGGGGCGGCCCTTAGCGGCTCCTCCTATTGCCGCTCTCCTCCTGCGAACCCGGCAAGGTCAGCACCAAGGACACACACCCGTCGATGGGGAGTGAATAATGGACTCATGATGGAGGCTGAAGCGGGGGTTGCGCCAAGGGCTGTTGTCCGGGCTGATCACCACCAATGTCGGCGTGCGCGGAGCGCTCGTCGCCCGTCGAAGCTTTGGCTCTCTTCGCCGCTCTCTTGGCCAGCGTCTCCGTGTCGCTATGAAGATAAGATCAAGTCAGAAAAAGATAGCGCGGGTGGAGGGTCAGGAAATGATGAGGGGCAAGGTGCTTACTCGCCCTCCTCCGCTAGCCTCCTCTTCATCTTCAGGCTAAAGGACCCGAGATCGAAATTGGCCTCCGGGGCGGCGTCCACGGGGGGAGGAGAAGGGGATGGAGTCCTGTGCCGCTTGGACAAGGAGGGGCGGCGGCCGCGGCCTTCTTCGCTGCCGCAGCCCTCGTCTGGCACATAGACTACACCTGGGCCCGTTCCCGCTGCGCGGTCTTGCTGGGCCGAACTAGCTCGCCGGAATCGGCCCGCTGCAAGACGCATTTCTTCCGTGGGGCCGAGGAGTCATCCACGTCGGTCTCCTTGATACGTCCATTTTGCATCATGCTTTTATATCGATATTTATCGCATTATGGACTGTTATTTCACTTTATGTCACAATACTTATGGCTATTTTCTCTTATTTTACAAGGTTTACATAAAGAGGGAGAATGCCGGCAGCTGGAATTCTGGTCTGGAAAAGGAGCAAATATTAGAGACCTATTCTGCGCAACTCCAAAAGTCCTGAAACTCCACGGAACGTCTTAAAAGAAATAAAGAAAAATCCATGCCAAAGATGAAGGCCAGGGGGCCCACACCCTTCTCACGAGGGTGGGGGGCGCCCTCCCCCTAGGGCGCGCCCCCTACCTCATGGGCCCCCTGGTGGCTCTCCGACGCCCAGCTTCTCCTATATGAGGTCTTTCTATGAGAAAAAATAAGGAGGAACTTTTCGGGACGAGATTCCGCCGCCACGAGGCGGAACCTTGGCGGATCCAATCTAGAGCTCCAACAGAGCTGTTCTGCCGGGGATAATTCCCTCCCGGAGGGGGAAATCATCACCATCGTCATCACCAACGCTCCTCTCATCGGGAGAGGGCAATCTCCATCAACATCTTCACCAGCACCATCTCATCTCCAAACCCTAGTTCATCCCTTGTATCCAATTCTTGTCTCAAAGTCCGGGATTGGTGCTAGTAGGTTGCTAGTAGTGTTGATTACTCCTTGTAGTTGATGCTAGTTGGTTTAATTGGTGGAAGATCATATGTTCAGATCCTATATGCATATTATTACCCCTCTGATTTTGAACATGAATATGCTTTGTGAGTAATTACGTTCGTTCCTGAGGACAAGGGAGAAGTCTTGCTATGAGTAGTCATGTGAATTTGGTATTCGTTTGATATTTTGATAAGATGTATGTTGTCTAGCCTCTAGTGGTGTTATGTGAACGTCGACTACATAACACTTCACCATTATTTGGGCCTAGAAGAAGGCATTGGGAAGTAATAAGTAGATGATGGGTTGCTAGAGTGACGAAAGCTTAAACCCTAGTTTATGCGTTTCTTCTTAAGGGGCTGATTTGGATCCACATGTTTCATGCTATGGTTAGGTTTACCTTAATACTTTTGTTGTAGTTGCGGATGGTTGCAATAGAGGTTAATCATAAGTGGGATGCTTGTTCAAGTAAGAACAGCACCCAAGCACCGGTCCACCCACATATCAAATTATCAAAGTATCGAACGCAAATAATATGAGCGTGATGAAAACTAGCTTGACGATATTCCCATGTGTCCTCGGGAGCGCTTTTCCTATTATAAGAGTTTGTTCCGGCTTGTCCTTTGCTACAAAATGATTGGGCCACCTTGCTGCACTTTATTTACTTTTGTTAGTTGTTGCTCGTTACAATTTATCTTATCACAAAACTATATATTACCACTTATTTCAGTACTTGCAAAGAATACCTTGCTGAAAACCGCTTATCATTTCCTTCTGCTCCTCGTTGGGTTCGACACTCTTACTTATCGAAAGGACTACGATAGATCCCCTATACTTGTGGGTCATCAAGACTCTTTTCTGGCACCGTTGTCGGGGAGTGCAGCGCCTTTGGTAGGTGGAATTTGGTAAGGAAAAATTTATATAGTGTGCTGAAATTTATAGTCACTTGTTACTATGAAAAGTAATTCTCTGAGGGGCTTGTTCGAGGTATCTTAACCCCGTCCAGTAGAGCAAAGAGTTGCTCCTCAACCTACTGAACCTATTGAAAATGAAATTCCTTATGAGTATCCTTCGGGTATGATAGAAAAACTGCTAGCTGATCCTTTTACAGGAGATGGAACAAAGCATCCTGATGAGCACGTAATATATGTGGATGAAGTTTGTGGATTATTTAAGCTTGCAGGTATACCCGATGATGTTGCTAAGAAGAAGGTCTTCCCTTTTTCTTTGAAGGGAGACGCATTGGTATGGTATTGGCAATGTGATGACATGAGATCATGGGACTATAAAAGATTGAAGTTGGAATTTCATCAAAAGTATTACCCTATGCATCTTGTTCATCGTGATCGCAATTATATATATAATTTCTGGCCTCGCGAAGGAGAAAGCATCGCTCAAGCTTGGGGGAGGCTTAAATCAATGTTATATTCATGCCCCAATCATGAGCTCCAGAGAGAAATAATTATGCAAAGTTTTTATGCTCGGCTTTCTAAAAACAATCGCAACATGCTTGATACTTCTTATGCTGGCTCTGAAGATTGGGACCTCGGCGAAGGTAAGGAGTCAGGTATGACACCTAAGTTTGATTGTGTTAAATCTTTTCCGTAAGTTTAGCACTAAATATGGACTTGACTCTGAGATAGTAGCTTCTTTCTGTGAATCTTTTGCTACTTATGTTGATCTCCCTAAGGAGAAGTGGTTTAAATATCATCCTCCCATAGAAGTAAAAGTAGCTGCACCTATTAAAGTTGAAGAAAAGACTGTCACTTATAATGATCCTATTGTTCCTACTTCTTATGTTGAGAAACCACCTTTCCCTGTTAGAATAAAGGATCATGCTAAAGCTTCAACTGTTGTTCGTAAAAGCAATATTAGAACTTATACACCTCCTGAGCAAGTTAAAGTAGAACCTAATATTGCTATTGCTAAAGATCTCTTGTCTGATAATATTGATGGGCATGTTATTCAGTTCGAAGGTGAAACTGCTAGAATTGCCAAACCTTGTCATAAGGATAAACATAGACCTGTGGTAGGCGTGCCTGTTATTTCTGTTAAAATAGGAGATCATTGTTATCATGGCTTATGTGATATGGGTGCTAGTGCTAGTGTTATACCTCATGACTTATACAAAGAGATTAAGAATGAAATTGCACCTGTTGAGTTAGAAGATATTGATGTTACTATTAAACTTGCTAATAGAGATACTATTTCACCAATTGGAATTGTTAGAGATGTTGAAGTCTTGTGTGGGAAAACTAAATATCCTGCTAATTTTCTTGTTCTTACTTCCCCGCAAGATAGCTTTTGTCCAATTATATTTGGTAGACCCTTCTGAAATACTGTCAATGCTACCATAGACTACACTAAGAATATTGTTACTGTTGGTTTGGATGATATGGTTCATGATTTTAATTTCTCTAAATTTAGTAAACAACATCGTGAGGAATAATTACCTAGTACGGATGAAATTATTGGTCTTGCTTCTATTGTCGTACCTCCTAGTGATCCTTTAGAACACTATTTGCTAGACCATGAAAATGATATGTTCATGAATGAAAGAAGGGAAATAGATGAAGTATTCTTTAAACAGGAACCTATTCCGAAACACAATTTGCCTATTGAAATTCTAGGGGATCCTCCTCCACCCAAGGGTGATCCCGTGTTTGAGCTTAAACCTCTGCCTAATAATCTTAAATATGCTTATCTTGATGAAAAGAAGATATATCCTGTTATTATTAGTGCTAACCTTTCAGAGCATGAAGAAGAAAGATTATTGAAAACTCTGAAGAAGCATCGTGCTGCTATTGGATATACTCTTGATGATCTTAAGGGCATTAGTCCCACTCTATGCTAACATAAAATTAATTTGGAAGCAGATGCCAAACCAGTTCGTGATCCTCAACGACGTCTGAATCCTAAAATGAAAGAAGTGGTAAGAAAAGAAATACTCAAGCTTCTGGAGGCAGGTATAATTTATCCCGTTGCTGATAGTGAGTGGTTAAGTCCCGTCCATTGTGTCCCTAAGAAGGGAGGTATTACTGTTGTTCCTAATGATAAAGATGAATTGATTCCACAAAGAATTATCACAGGTTATAGGATGGTAATTGATTTCCGCGAATTAAATAAAGCTACTAAGAAAGATCATTACCCCTTACCTTTTATTGATCAAATGCTAGAAAGATTATGCAAACATACATACTATTGCTTTCTAGATGGTTATTCTGGTTTCTCTCAAATACCTGTGTCGGCTAAAGATCAATCAAAGACTACTTTTACATGCCCTTTTGGTACCTTTGCTTATAGACGTATGCCTTTTGGTTTATGTAATGCACCTGCTACCTTTCAAAGATGCATGATGGCTATATTCTCCGACTTTTGTGAAAAGATTTGTGAGGTTTTCATGGACGACTTTTCCGTCTATGGTTCCTCTTTTGATGATTGCTTGAGCAACCTTGATCGAGTTTTGCAGAGATGTGAAGAAACTAATCTTGTCTTGAATTGGGAAAAGTGCCACTTTATGGTTAATGAAGGTATTGTCTTGGGGCACAAAGTTTTTGAAAGAGGTATTGAAGTTGATAAAGCCAAGGTTGATGCTATTGAAAAAATGCCATGTCCCAAGGACATCAAAGGTATAAGAAGTTTCCTTGGTCACACTGGATTTTATAGGAGGTTCATTAAGGACTTCTCAAAAATTTCTCGGCCTCTGACTAATTTATTGCATAAAGATATACCATTTGTCTTCGATGATGATTGTGTAGAAGCATTTGAAATACTTAAGAAAGCATTAGTCTCCGCACCTATTGTTCAGCCACCTGATTGGAATTTACCCTTTGAAATTATGTGTGATGCTAGTGATTATGCTGTAGGTGTTGTTCTAGGTCAAAGAGTTTATAAGAAATTAAATGTTATTCATTATGCTAGTAAGACTCTAGACAATGCTCAAAGAAATTATGCTACTACTGAAAAAGAACTCTTAGCAGTTGTATTTGCTTGTGATAAGTTCAGATCTTATATTGTTGATTCTAAAGTAACTATTCAAACAGATCATGCTGCTATTAAATATCTTATGGAAAAGAAAGATGCTAAACCTAGACTTATTAGATGGGTTCTCTTACTACAAGAATTTGATTTGCATATTGTTGATAGAAAGGGAGCTGAGAACCCCGTTGCAGACAACTTATCTAGGTTAGAAAATATTCTTGATGAACCACTACCTATTAATGATGACTTTCCTGATGAACAATTAAATGTTATAAGTACTTCTCGTAGTACTCCATGGTATGCTGATTATGCTAATTATATTGTTGCTAAGTTTATACCACCTAGCTTCACATACCAAAAAAAGAAAAAGTTTTTCTATGATTTAAGACATTACTTTTGGGATGGCCCACATCTTTATAAGGAAGGAGTAGATGGTGTTATTAGACGTTGTGTACCTGAGCATGAACAGGAACAGATCCTACGCAAGTGTCATTCCGAGTCTTATGGAGGACACCACGCTGGAGATAGAACTGCACATAAGGTATTGCAATCTGGTTTTTATTGGCCTACTCTCTTCAAGGATGCCTGTAAGTTTGTCTTGTCTTGTGATGAATGTCAAAGAATTGGTAATATTAGTAGACGTCAAGAAATGCCTATGAATTATTCACTTGTTATTGAACCGTTTGATGTTTGGGGCTTTGATTATATGGGACCTTTTCCTGCCTCTAATGGATACACACATATTCTAGTTGCTGTTGATTATGTTACTAAGTGGGTAGAAGCTATTCCAACTAGTAGTGTTGATCATAACACTTCTATTAAAATGCTTAAGGAAGTTATTTTCCCGAGGTTTGGAGTCCCTAGATATTTAATGACTTATGGTGGTTCACACTTTATTCATGGTGCTTTCCGTAAAATGCTTACTAAATATGATGTTAATCATAGAATTGCATCTCCTTATCACCCACAGTCTAGTGGTCAAGTAGAGTTGAGCAATAGAGAGCTCAAATTAATTTTGCAAAAGACTGTTAATAGGTCTAGAAAGAATTGGCCTAAGAAACTTGATGATGCATTATGGGCTTATAGAACTGCATACAAAAATCCTATGGGTATGTCTCCGTATAAAATGGTTTATGGAAAAGCATGTCACTTACCTCTCGAACTAGAACATAAGGCATACTGGGCTATTAAAGAACTCAACTGTGATTTTAAACTTGCCGGTGAGAAGAGGTTATTTGATATTAGCTCACTTGATGAATGGAGAACCCAAGCTTATGAAAATGCCAAGTTGTTTAAAGAAAAAGTTAAAAGATGGCATGACAAAAGGATACAAAAGCGTGAGTTTAATGTAGGTGATTATGTATTGCTATACAACTCTCGTTTAAGATTTTTTGCAGGAAAACTTCTCACTAAATGGGAAGGCCCCTACGTCATCGAGGAGGTCTACCGTTCCGGTGCCATAAAAATCAAAAACTTCGAGGGCACAAATCCGAAGGTGGTAAATGGTCAAAGAATTAAACATTATATCTCAGGTAATCCCATAAATGTTGAAACCAATATTATTGAAACCATAACCCCGGAGGAATACATAAGGGACACTTTCCGAAACGTTTAAGACTCCGAAAAGGAATAGGTATGTGGTATGGTAAGTAAACCGACTCCAAAACAATTTTTAAGGCAATATTTCTCCGTTTTGGAATATTTAGAAAAATAGAAAAATAAGTAGCAGTCCAGGAAGGACACGAGGGTGGTGGGCGCGCCCCCCTACCTCGTGAGCGCCTCGTGTGCCTTTCGGACTCCGTTTTCTTGCACGTTACGTATTTTCGTCGGTAAAAAATTCATTATATAACCTCCCGAAGGTTTTATTTCGTCGGTAAAATCTCCTGTTCTTGTTTCGAGCTATTTTCTGTCAGGGTTTTCCAGGCTAGGCATCATGTCGTCTCCCTCCTCCAACAATGGGGACAACGATGCTTGGCTAATGAAGATAGATCTAAAGAGGGAAGAAACCACGAGGGTCAACAAGGATGAAAGGACCAAGAAGGCCACGGAGGACCAAGCTCCGGCAGCAAAAGACATCCTTCAACTTGATCATAACCTTCTTACCCCAACTGAGACCGAAGCTTTCAAGATGATTGAGTTAGCTCGTATACAAAACAAGTATCTCACACAAGAAAATATTTTGTTGAAGGAGCATATTGTTGCACTCAAGGGCATTATTCGCAAGCTGGAGGACCTTTTACGCTCGATGTGCGATTATCCATCACCACCACCTTCTCCTCCAAAAAATAAGAATTGAGTATCTGGGTATGGGCACTCCCCTTGGCAACTGCCAAGCTTGGGGGAGGTGCCCCGATATCGTATCACAATCACAACTCCTATCTTTACCGTTTTTCTTAGTTCGATCCTATTGGTAGTATCTTGATCTAGTAGAATAAATTTTGTGGCATGATCTAGTTTTGAGTTTTGCTTTATGATCTCTCTATGTAATCGAGTCCGTGAGCTATATATAATAAAGATTAGTGTTGAGTCAAGGGTTTGATTATTTTGCCATGATCTTGGGTGAATAAAAGAAAAGAGAAAAAGAATAAAAAGAAAGAAAGAGTTCATATTGATCTTATTGAGAGTAATGACTTCACATAGAAAGAGTATGATGATTAAAAGTTGTTGGGAGTTGGCAGACATAGCTTTGGTCATTGTTGCAATTAATAGGAAGTAATAAGGAAACAGAGGTTTTCACATATAGATATATTATCATTGACATCTTTTATGATTGGGAGCACTCATTAAAATATGACATGCTAAAGAGTTGATGTTGGACAAGGAAGACAACGTAATGAGTTATGCCTTTCTTATATCTGAGATAAAGTATGTTGTCATGGTTCCTCTAACTTGTTGAGCTTGCCTTTCCCCCTCATGCTAGCCAAATTCTCAGCACCAAGTAGAAATACTACTTGTGCTTCCAAATATCCCTAAACCAGTTTTGCCATGAGAGTCCACCATATCTACCTATGGATTGAGTAAGATCCTTCAAGTAAGTTGTCATCGATGCAAAGCAATAAAAATTGCTCTAAATATGTATGATTGATTGGTGTGGGAGAAATAAGCTTTATACGATCTTGTGATGTGGAAGTAATAAAAGCGATGGACTGCATAATAAAGGTTCATATCACAAGGGGCAATATAAAGTGACGTTCTTTCGCATTGAGATTTTATATATCCAACCATAAAAGCGCATGGCAACCTCTACTTCCCTCTGCGAAGGGCCTATCCTTTATTATTATCTTCTACCTTATGCAAGAGTCACGGTGATCTTCACCTTTCCTTTTTCATTTTATCCTTTGGCAACCTCGGCATGTTGGAAAGAACATGATATATATATATATATCTAATTGGATGTAGGGGAGCATGAACCATTATTGTTGACATTACCCTTGAGGTAAAAGGTTGTGGGGCAAAACTATAAGCCCCTATCTTTCTCTGTGTCCGATTAAAACTCCGTAACCACAAGTATCGCGTGAGTGTTAGCAATTATGGAGGACTAAATGATAGTTGAGTATGTGGACTTGCTTTTTAGCTCTGACATAGACTCTTTCCGATGTTATGATAAATTGCAATTGCTTCAATTGCTGAGATTATAGTTTGTTAGAGCTCAATTGCTTCAATTGCTGAGATTATTGCTTCAATTGCAATTGCTTCACCTTTACTTTTTCATTTTATCCTTTGGCAAGCTCAGCATGTTGGAAAGAACTGATATATATATATATATATATATATATATCTAATTGGATGTAGGGGAGCATGAACCATTATTGTTGACATTACCCTTGAGGTAAAAGGTTGTGGGGCAAAACTATAAGCCCCTATCTTTCTCTGTGTCCGATTAAAACTCCGTAACCACAAGTATCGCGTGAGTGTTAGCAATTATGGAGGACTAAATGATAGTTGAGTATATGGACTTGCTTTTTAGCTCTGACATAGACTCTTTCCGATGTTATGATAAATTGCAATTGCTTCAATTGCTGAGATTATAGTTTGTCAGAGCCCAATAAGGTTTATGATTTATACTTTTGCATTGTGAATAGATCATCACTTGAACATAAGTAATCATATGACAAAATCTATATATGTTGATGTTATGAGAATAATCATGATGCCTTCATGTCCGTATTTATTGTTATCGGCTTTTCGCTTGAGGACAAGCGAGGTCTAAGCTTGGGGGAGTTGATACGTCCATTTTGCATCATGCTTTTATATCGATATTTATCGCATTATGGACTGTTATTTCGCTTTATGTCACAATACTTATGGCTATTTTCTCTTATTTTACAAGGTTTACATAAAGAGGGAGAATGCCGGCAGCTGGAATTCTGGTCTGGAAAAGGAGCAAATATTAGAGACCTATTCCGCGCAACTCCAAAAGTCCTGAAACTCCACGGAACGTCTTAAAAGAACTAAAGAAAAATCCACGCCAAAGATGAAGGCCAGGGGGCCCACACCCTTCTCACAAGGGTGGGGGGCGCCCCCCCCCCCTAGGGCGCGCCCCCTACCTCGTGGGCCCCCTGGTGGCTCTCCGACGCCCAGCTTCTCCTATATGAGATCTTTCTATGAGAAAAAAATAAGGAGGAACTTTTTGGGACGAGACTCCGCCGCCACGAGGCGGAACCTTGGCGGATCCAATCTAGAGCTCTGGCAGAGCTGTTCTGCCGGGGATACTTCCCTCCCAGAGGGGAAATCATCACCATCGTCATCACCAACGCTCCTCTCATCGGGAGAGGGCAATATCCATCAACATCTTCACCAGCACCATCTCATCTCCAAACCCTAGTTCATCCCTTGTATCCAATTCTTGTCTCAAAGTCCAGGATTGGTGCTAGTAGGTTGCTAGTAGTGTTGATTACTCCTTGTAGTTGATGCTAGTTGGTTTAATTGGTGGAAGATCATATGTTCAGATCCTATATGCATATTATTACCCCTCTGATTTTGAACATGAATATGCTTTGTGAGTAATTACGTTCGTTCCTGAGGACAAGGGAGAAGTCTTGCTATGAGTAGTCATGTGAATTTGGTATTCGTTTGATATTTTGATAAGATGTATGTTGACTAGCCTCTAGTGGTGTTATGTGAATGTCGACTACATAACACTTCACCATTATTTGGGCCTAGAGGAAGGCATTGGGAAGTAATAAGCAGATGATAGGTTGCTAGAGTGACAGAAGCTTAAACCCTAGTTTATGCGTTGCTTCGTAAGGGGTTGATTTGGATCCACATGTTTCATGCTATGGTTAGGTTTACCTTAATACTTTTGTTGTAGTTGCGGATGGTTGCAATAGAGGTTAATCATAAGTGGGATGCTTGTTCAAGTAAGAATAGCACCCAAGCACTGGTCCACCCACATATCAAATTATCAAAGTATCAAACGTGAATCATATGAGCGTGATGAAAACTAGCTTGAAGATATTCCCATGTGTCCTCGGGAGCGCTTTTCCTACTATAAGAGTTTGATCCGGCTTGTCCTTTGCTACAAAAGGATTGTGCCACCTTGCTGCACTTTATTTACTGTTGTTACTTCTTGCTCGTTACAATTTATCTTATCACAAAACTATCTGTTACCACTTATTTCAGTACTTGCAGAGAATACCTTGCTGAAAACCGCTTATCATTTCCTTCTGCTCCTCGTTGGGTTCGACACTCTTACTTATCGAAAGGACTACGATAGATCCCCTATACTTGTGGGTCATCACTCCTCTTCAGCCGACTCCTCGACCGCTTCTTTAACAAGGGGAACCCCAGCGCTGGCGCTGCTGGGTTCCCCGACAGACCCCGTCCACTCGGCAAACTCCTTCTCTTCTACGGCCACGTCGGCCTCATCCTCCATAGTGCCGAGGCTGCCGACCTCCTCAGCAAGTGCTGCCTCCTCCGCCCTGGCGGCAATATATGCCAGCTCTTCCTCAGTGGTGTCGCGGATGAGCTGTAGCTCATCACGAACATACCTCTCTGACAAGTTGTCGAAGAGTGCCTACGGCAGCTCCGCCTTTGGCTCAGCCCAGGTCAGATCGAGGCCGTGTGCGTTGAAAACCAGCATCATGGTGATAATGGTGGTCAAGCAAGAGTTGTTGCTCAACGGGACTACCCCCGCTGGCAACCCGAATATGCTATCAAACTTGCCGGCCCTAGCGGCCTTGCCGGTCCTCTCGACCCTGCCAACCTCGTCAACCTTGAGCTGGAAAAGCCTCTAGAAAAGATGAGCATGTTGTCGCACCATGAAGTTGTGGTTCAGGCCGGGACGGAGCCTCATGATATCGGCTGCATTCCTGAAGTCCCAGGTCGGCCTCCCTTTATTGTGCAGTGGAGCAATCCGGCGGCGGATGAAGTAGGCCCCGATCATCTCGAGAGTGAGCCCAGCTGAACTAAGGCGATAGATCCTGGTGGTGGCGACCGTGAGCTTCTTGTCATCGGCATCGAGCTCGTCCCAGTCCTTGTTGCGGACCGGCGGCCTCCGACAGACCCGGCAGAACTCCTACGGATCTGTCTCCTTGATCCAGCACCACCAGCCCCACCACTCATCCTACCTCTCCTTCTGGGCACCCTCTGGATACATGCCCCTTCTTTGGGTCCTCGGGATCCAAGTGATGCAGCCAGAGATGGCGCCCCCTGGCTAGATGCGAGAAGTGAAATAATGGCGGAAGAGCGTCGTGCTGGGGTGCACTCCGGCGAAGCCCTCGCAAAGATGGGCAAACAAGACCATGCATGCCACAACGTTCGGCGTAAGGTCTAGAAGGTGGAAGAAGTAGGTGTGCATGACGTCGTTGAAGAAATCTAAGAAAGCGGGGCAGAGCCCGCAAGAGAAATAGTCCACAAAGAAAGGATATCGATTTGGACCAGGCTTAGCGAAGGAGGCAGGGACAATGCGCGTGGCAGGATGCCCCGACGTCTCCCTCCCCCACAAGGGCCTAACCTCCTCCTTGAGGATGAGCGCGTCGACCGTCGAAGTGAAGAGGGTGTGATGCATCCACAGCTCCACCAACTCGCTCTCCAGCGCATGCTTCCCCCTGGCATCCTTGGTCGCTCCCTTGCTCTTGCTTGTCTTGGGCGCCATGGAGGCTGAGAGGGGGTGAGGGATCAAGGGAAATGGGGCACGACGGCGGCGAGCAGAGGTGAAAGCTTCGATTTGCGCTTGAAGAAGAAGAGGGGAATAGTGGTTCCAAGATTGGAAAAGGCACAGAGGGTAAATGGGCAGCGCCCCTGTGGTTTCCTCTTTTTTCTTATGGGGAAAACGCGGGCCGCCTCTTTACTATTCACCGTAGGGTGACGCAAGCGTGCTGCGACCGTTCCACGCATGACCCCCACGTCACACACTCAATGCGGGTCGTAGAGAAACTGGCGAGTGAGGAGGGTAAAACTCTGCCACGCGTGCCCGTGCACCATTCTGGGCCTAGCCCAACAATGCTTCACGCTTATGTGTGGCCTAGGCCTGGGGGCTCCTGTCGGTGTACAAAAGTAGGGGCCTTTCCGTACCCCTTTTACTTGTGCACGGGCAGTTGTAGCCACACATGTGGCCATGCTTGGCGAGGCAGAAGAAGCAAAGGTACGAGACTGCCAAGGCAGCACTCAAGCCAGAGGCATGAAGAGCGAAGGGGGCAAGATGGGCTTCCCCCGACAACACCCTTGCCGGGGCAGCCTACATAGCACCGGCAAGAGCCTTGCTGAGGCGACTTGCCCCACACCAGCGAGGCCGCCACCCTTGATCCTGAGAGCTCTGGCGCCATCGACAACGTCGAGACCAAGACTCAGGGGCACCCGCGTGGTGCCATGCAGGTCTTTGTGAAGGCCAAAGGCCTGCGAGCCTAGATAAGAACCAGAAGATGGAGACCCTCGGCAAAATCCTTGCCGGGGACGGCCGAAGACCCATGGCAGGATCCTACCTGAGGACGCCCGCAAAACTCCGGCAAGACCCTTGCTAGGGGCATCTACCGGGCCATGGCTAGGTCCGCACCCGCCAACATTTCACTGCCCCACGGCCGTTCCGATGCGGCAACCAGCCCACCAACTAGGCAAGCGCCTGCGTGGCAGCATGCAACTTCTAGGCAGGCTAGTCAAGCACCTGCATGGTGGCATGCAGATCTTTGTGAAGATCCTGTCACCGCACCAGAACAGCAGCCAGCCAGCATGGCACGGCATGCCTCGTCAGCTTGGACGCACGTCGAAGCAAGGTGAGGCGGTGACGAACGGGACGAGCTCTGTTGTCACCCCCGATAAAGCAAGAGGGCATGTAGGCGGTGCATCAAATGCGTTTGTCCTACGGTGTCAAGCGATAAACTTGTACACTGTAGATACTTTCCACCTCCGGTGTGCCACTATGGCGACCCCTTTGACATATAAAAGGAGGCCCGAGGCGTACTGTGGAAGGATTCAGACTTTCTGGACTGGGCACGCATAGTAGCTAGTCCAAGCATGGAAGAAAACCAAATAAACACAGACAAGCAGGACTAGGGTTTTACGCATCATTTGCGGCCTAAACCTGGGTAAAAATCCCCTTGCGTTGATCGGTAGACCTGCTCTTTACGCAGTCCCACACCCCGCCAACCAAAAGAAGGGATTCCCTAGGATCCCATAGGTGTCATTTCCCCCGACACTTCCCATGCCCACTGTTTCATAGGTTAGGATCGGTGTGAGTGGAGATTGGCTTGCATATGTACGGGAGGGTGCCAACATCAATTTGCACAACATTTACAACGGTGACACCGTTCCCGTATAACCTTTGTCCAACATTGGGATCATCCATGCAACAGGCCACCGCCTGAATTGGTACGATGGGACCACGGTGAGATTGAAGAAGATAGCACGAACCTCGCACATGGCGGTCAAAGGTGGACCATGCTATCTGCGGCCGATTTGTTGTCGTACGAGTACGAAGACACTGTGCTCTTTTCTAACCACATGAATTGGTACGATGGGACCACGGTGAGATTGAACGGGGGTCCCCAGACTTGCCTGCCTGCGGCCTGCGGCGTGGCTCAAAAGGGGGCCCAGCACGGCCCATCTTCATCAACACAGACCCAAGACCCTCGCGAGGGGCCAAGCCTCGCGGGGCGGACGACACGGAGCTTCCTCAGGCACGGCGTCATCAGGCTGGCTCGCAAGGAGGCGGAGAGATCAAGGCGGGGTACCTCACGAGGTGCCCATGACGCAAGCCATGACGACCAAAGGTGCCAGGCGGGCGCCAGCCGCGCAGTGTCCTCCTTTCCTCTTTGGTGCAAAGGGAGCAAGCGCAGGCGAGAGCATCAATCAAAGGCACTTGTTTCGATGCAACGAGACCAAGACCGGTCCTACGGCAGGGAGGAAGTCATTGTGGAGCTCAAGCCAGCGTCACCACCAGAGCCTTTGGCAGGCGAGGACCAACTTTAGTCAGGATAAGTGTACCAGATGTTCCCCTTCAAAATGGCCAATTGTTGGCGCCCTTCCCGCTCAATATTTGGGAAGAGTCCCAGGGCCTTTGCCTATAAATAGGACTAGCCACCCCCAGGGTAGGGGGGCAATCAAAAAGGGAGAATCTAGAAGCCAAGAGAAAACTAGCTAGGATCGGATCGAGTAGCATCACACAGAGAGAGAGAGAAGGGCGACTGAACTCCTCCTAGCAGTTCATCCCCCCAGCCAAGAACAGACCCTCGCGAGGCTGTTCTTCCTTGTATTGCTCATCATCAGCCCAAGAGGCAATCCACCACACCACACACTAGAGTAGGGTATTACACCACAACGGTGGCCCGAACCAGTATAAACCCTGTGTCTCTTGTGCTGTTCTTTCCATAGCCTAGATCTTAGCGAGGCGGAGGGTGCAGGTAGGTAGAAGGCGAAATCTCCGCGCGCACCCCAGTGTTCGAACCTCAAGGGTCTGCCGGAACCCGAAATCCAACATTTGGCGCGCCAGGTAGGGGTGCATCGGAATTCGTCTTCCACCACCCCGTTCTCCTCCGACCATCGCATCCATGTCTGACGCTCGTCGGGCCCGCGCCAAGCGCCGGGCCGTTCTTGCTTCCCGCGTCGCCCAGACGGCTCCTGTCGGCGGGCGTCCTCGCCGTTCCCCCTCACCTGCCGTCAACGCCGCCACCGTCCCGGCGGGAAACGAGCAGCAAGCTTCGTCTCAGCATCCGTCCGTGCGGCAAGACGGCCGCACCGATACTCCCTCGCTCACCCCAGCTGGTTCTTCGTCCCGCGCGCTCCGGGCACCCATGGAGGCTCGAGCTGCGCTCATCGCGGCAAACGAGCTCCTGCGCTACCGTCCCGTCGACGACGTCTACGAAGAATGGCTCGACCGCGTCGCCGAGCTTGTTCGTGCCGCAGGGGGCTCTCCTGCGCCGTCTGTTCCGCTGCACCGCACCCCGCCCCCGCGGGCGATGGAGCTCCGGGGGCGCCCCAACCGCCTCCTCCTCAAGAAGGCGCCATGGCTCCAAGGCGCGTGGCCCCTGGGAGGAACCCGCTCCGTCAGGTGCCAACGCGGCAAGAGCAGAGCTGCCAAGAAGTCCCTCGCCCGCAAGAAGCTGCCTGGGCGCTCCCTGCTCCAGCACGTCGCGACCATGCTCCTGCTCCCGCACGTCAAGACCCCACGCTGCTCCCAGCTGCAGCGCGTGGGGACATGCAAGACCAAGCTCTCCGTCACCCAAGGCCTCCCGTGGCCACAGCAGGCTGCCGTGCCTTCACCACCGAGCTACGCAGCGTCGCATGGCCCGGCAAGTTCAAGCCAGACCAGCCTCCTCGTTACGACGGCACGGCCGACCCTGCGGAGTTCCTCCAGCTCTATGAGCTGGGCATCGAAGCTGCCAACGGAGACGAGAAGGTCATGGCGAACTGGTTTCCCATGGCGCTCAAGGACGGGGCCCGCACCTGGCTCCTGAACCTGGCTCCAGGCACGATCTCCTCCTGGGACGAGATGCGCACCCGCTTCATCGCCAACTTCCAAGGTACTCGCGACCGGCCACCCGCCGTGAGTGACATGCGCCGCATCAAGCAACAACCCGGAGAGACCCTGCAGAAGTACATCCAGCGCTTCAACAACACACGCCTCAAGATTCCCAAGGTGACCGAGGAGGCCATCATCTCAGCCTTCTCCGACGGCGTGCGCGATGTCAAGATGAAGGAGGAGCTGGCGATGCATGAAGACCTGTGCACTTCCTTGGAGTTGTTCAACTTAGCAACCAAGTGCGCCAGGGCTGAGGAAGGGCGTCTCTCCCTCCTCGAGCTGCCTGCCGCAGACCCAGAAGAGAAGAAGCCCAAGGCCAAGGATGTGAAGCGCAAGGGGGCTACCGTGCTCGCGGCAGAACCAGACACCAAGCGAGGCAGAGATCAGCCCGAATCTTCCAAGGGCAGTCGGTACTGTGTGTACCACGACCTCCACACCCACAACACCAACGAATGTCAAGAGCTCCGAGCCGTGCGAGAAGGAAGGATCGGCCGTCGCCCCGACCATGGTGACCGGGGCTACGGTCGAGGAGGAGGAAGGAACGCAGGACGCTGGGAAGACCGCTGCCCGCACCAAGGGTGGCGCAATCGACCTCGCAAGGATCGCTGGCAAGACCCGCCTCGCGAGGGAGACTGGAGGGATCAACCTCGCGAGGATCGCCCGCAAGGCAACACAGGCCTCCCTCCGCTGCCGCCGCAGCCAAGGAGAAACGAGGACCGCCATCAGGACGAGGGGGCTGGGGGCTTCCAGGAGCCGCGCGCGATCGCCTGCATCCTGGGCGGGGCTCAAGCCCCAGCCTCTCAACGCATCTTCAAGCAGTTCGCCCGCGAAGTGAATGCAGTCCTCCCCAAGCTCGAAGCCACGCGCCCTCTCAGGTGGTCGGCGTGTGCCATCACGTTCAGCTCAGCAGATCAGCTCAAGTGTGCGGCCACAGCCGGAGTCCTCCCGATGCTCTGTTCCCCAATCATCAGCAACGTGGTGTCCACCAGGACCCTCATCGATGGCGGGGCAGGGCTCAACGTCCTGTCCGTGGAAACATTCAACAATCTCCAAGTGCCCTACAACTAGCTTCAGCCAACCAAGCCTTTCTCCGGAGTCACCGACGGCTCCACGGTCCCGATTGGGCAGGTCCGCCTCCCTGTCACCTTCGAGGCACGCGACAACCACCGCTCCGAGCTCATCGACTTCGACGTCGCTCACATTCGCCTGCCGTACAATGCCATCCTTGGGTACCCAGCGCTGGCCAAGTTCATGGCCGTAACTCATCACGGCTACAACGTCCTCAAGATGCCAGGAAGTGGCGGAGTCATCACGATGCCTTGTGAAGAGAAGGACGCGGTGTGTTCCCTAGAACGAGCCTTTCAGGCCGCATCACTGGAAGACCCGGATCGCGGAAGCAGGAGGCTTCCCGAGACCGCCCCCAAGAAGAAGAAGACATCGTCCGGCCTGACCCCTCAGGAGGCAGGCCCCTCAGGGCCCGCGCCTGCCCAGGGGGAACCTCCTTCCATCGCATAGGAAAGCGCGCCCGGTGCCCTCCTCAGGCAAGGCTCGGGGGCTCTCCCCTGGAGGGCCACCGACCTGGCTAAGGTCACGAGGGAGGCGCTTGGGCACCACATGGAGGCGTGTTTCGAAGCATGTTTCCCTCAAGAAGGAGTAAGGCAAGGAGGGCCAGACCCTCAGGAGTTCGTCAGCAAGGCCATTCAGGAGCTACAGGAGTCAAGAGTCATGAAAGGTGGCCGCCTCCTACCAGCTGTGGCTCCCCATCCAGGCGAGGATGGTGGGCTGCGCGTCTGCATCGACATACTAGGGCTCAATCGAGTCGCCTCTCTGGAGTGCCTCTGGCCCTCGCGAGTGGGGCGCTGCGAAGGTCCACCCCACAGCTACGTTCGCATGCCTTACGGCTTGCCGAACGCGGCTGCCACGTACCAGCGCCTCATGAGGGGCATCATGGAGGCTCAAGAGGCCAGGCGTTCTGCAGCCCTGGCGGAGATGGAGATGGTCCGCGAGGAGCCACCAGCGCCTTCGGAGCCTCCCGAGGCCCCTGGGCCTGGGGGCTCATGAGGATCGGCTTCCGCAGACCACCGAGTCTGCTACACCAACACTCCTTCGTCCTCAACATCATCAGGTGACATCTTTCAAGTTTCATTTCCAGCTGGGAGCGCCCCCCTGGGCTGCATTATTCCCAGGCCGCGTGGGTCCGTCCCTGCGGCATGTATCCCTTTTATTTCATGTTGTTAGCTTACTTTGTTGGGGGCGCCCCACGGGCTGCATCATCCCCAAGTCGCTCGGGCCTGACCCAGTGATGTCCGCCTTCCCAGCATCTATTTGAATGAATCCACTCCTTCGCGGCTAATGTGTTTGACCTAGTTGCCCGCTCAACTGACACCAACTGACGGAGCTGCTCCCAAACGGCACGACGCTTGCGCATGGGTCCGTCCCTGCAACACCGACAAACCTGAATGGCTGAGCTCTGGCCACGGCAGCCCCGCATAGCGCCACCTCGTCAAGCCTTCAGTGCCTCATCGCCCCTCGGAAGCAACCAACGGCTGACTGTCAATTGTCATGGCAACCCCTCATTCTTTCTATGATGGGTCTACAGGATCTCCTAAAGGAGCTGCGTCAGGTGAGGCCCTTGCGGTGTCTCCTTCACTCTCATCCGCGCGAACCGCTTGCACGTTAAAGGGGGGGTGCCTGAGCATCGCGACTCAGGGCTCCTACTGGCTCTCCAGCCCTCACCCTCTGGCCTTGTCCACGGCATCGCGACCTGGCATACCAGCGACGGCTGAGACTCGCTCGAGGGCCGGGACCCGAGGACGTAGAGCAGAAAGGGGAGCAAAGGCGAGAGGGGAGGGACATGCGAGGACCTCGCCGAGCAACCTCACGCCTGCCGATGCATGCACCCGGCGACACACCAGAGAGCGGTCCCTGATTCTCGAGATAAGTCACCACCCGGAAGCACCAGCTACCGTGGCACCATCCCCGCACCTAATGCAATCCCGTGTTAGCGACGCCGCTCTCCTTTCTCACCGAACGTCGGTTGATTGAGTGCCAAAGGGGACCTCCTGAGCATCGCGACTCAGGGGCTCTTACCGGACCCCGGGTCGCTCACCTCCTGGCCTTGACCACGGCATCGCGACCTGGCATACCAGCGATGGTTGAAGCCGCCTTGGGACTGGGACCTGTCGGCGCAGAGCACCAAGCCCTCGTGAGGTTCGAAAGGGAGAACTGAGCTAAGACGGAATGAGCAACTCGCACAATTCTACGACAAGGGTTATATTAACAAACAGGATCACAGGCACCTTACAAGCCCCCACGGGACGCGTCTTTGATTCCTTGCAGCGAACAGATCCTAAAAGGACAGTAACTAAATGCGCCCCTGCAAAAGACGCCATCGTCAACAGCGGGCCGTCAAGCACCGGCACCAACCCCATACCAGATCAGAGTCGGTGACGGCCTGACGAGCCCGCCCTGCTCCAGGAGCGGCGCCGGCTCGGGGGCTCGTAGCTGTCGTCGCTCGTCTCCGGAGTCACGAAGAGCTCGCTGGAGTCGCTGGACCCTCTGACGCCTCCGCCGCCTGAGCAGCCGCCAAGGGAGCGGTCGGCGGGCCCAGTCCTCGCCGTAGCAGGGTCCCGACCACCTCTCCCGGGGCAACACTCCAGCCGGCGCCCGTTCGCATCGAAGACCTTGAAGAACATCACCGAAGCACCATCGTACTCCAAGTGGATCGCGAAGGCGCCTCTTGTCCTGCAAACCCGGGCGATTTTGCTCCAGCCTCGAGTCATGAAGACCTCGCCCGGGGCAACGACCGCAACCTCTGCCTCGGTCGCGAGGGTGCTGCAGCTGGCGTGCTGCAGCCAAAGCTCCAGGAGTTCTCCCTGCGGGATGATGGAGGCGCAAGAAAGGGGATCTGAGCAGCAACCGGAGAAAGCAAAAAAAGCAAAGCCTAGGCAGATGCCGCTCCCTTATCAACTCGCGCGGTTGCTGAGGCGCCCACGTCCAGTCAACCGCCACGTGGCGCCCAAGGCCGCAGGCTGTTAGGGCTCGCGGCGCTTTGCTCTTGCCCTTTCGCCTCCTTGCACGGCCAAGTCCGGGCGCGCCTTGGGCCCGGGGGCTACTGTCGGCGTTCTGGGAACGGGGGTCCCCAGACTTGCCTGCCTACGGCCTGCGGCGTGGCTCAAAAGGGGGCCCAGCACGGCCCATCTTCATCAACACAGACCCAAGACCCTCGCGAGGGGCCAAGCCTCGCGGGGAGGACGACACGGAGCTTCCTCAGGCACGGCCTCATCAGGCTGGCTCGCAAGGAGGCGGAGAGATCAAGGCGGGGTACCTCACGAGGTGCCCGTGACGCAAGCCATGACGACCAAAGGCGCCAGGCGGGCGCCAGCCGCCCAGTGTCCTCCTTTCCTCTTTGGTGCAAAGGGAGCAAGCGCAGGCGAGAGCATCAAGCAAAGGCACCCGTTTCGATGCAACGAGACCAAGACCAGTCCAACGGCAGGGAGGAAGTCATTGTGGAGCCCAAGCCAGCGTCACCACCAGAGCCTTTGGCAGGCGAGGACCAACTTTAGTCAGGATAAGTGTACCAGATGTTCCCCTTCAAAATGGCCAATTATTGACGCCCTTCCCACTCAATATTTGGCAAGAGGCCCAGGGCCTTTGCCTATAAATAGGACTAGCCATCCCCAGGGTAGGGGGGCAATCAAGAAGGGAGAATCTAAAAGCCAAGAGAAAAACTAGCTAGGATCGGATCGAGTAGCATCACACAGAGAGAGAGAGAAGGGCGACTGAACTCCTCCTAGCAGTTCATCCCCCCAGCCAAGAATAGACCCTTGCGAGGCTGTTCTTCCTTGTATTGCTCATCATCATCAGCCCAAGAAACAATCCACCACACCACACACTGGAGTAGGGTATTACACCACAACGGTGGCCCGAACCAGTATAAACCCTGTGTCTCTTGTGCTGTTCTTTCCATAGCCTAGATCTTAGCGAGGCGGAGGGGTGCAGGTAGGTAGAAGGCGAAATCTCCGCGCGCACCCCAGTGTTCGAACCTCAAGGATCTGTCGGAACCCGAAATCCGACATGGCTGCCCCACAGAAGTATATGTCCTCCCGAGACAACAAATCATGAAGTTCACCTAGTACGGAGGGCGCGTGTATGATGTGGTACACCAAAACATCATCTTCGAGGCACAGCTGAAGGGCAGCGGGTTCCTACTACTCCTACTACTAGTAGTAGTACAACTGTGGTACACTTGATGGTCAAAATATTATTCATCCGGTCCTCACATTGAACTGACAAGACCCTGCGCCCGAGGTGACACCAGTCCAGGCGGCGTGTTCGGGTTACCAAAGTCAGCCTCACCTTGTGCATTGTGCAGTCACTGTCACCGCTGCTGTATAGCATGCCTCGCCTCGTCTCCCTCTCCCCTAGCACCACTACATCTCCATCTCCGTCTCGCTGGAGATCCTAAGGTCACTCTTCATCATCTCATTATGCCCTCGTGTACCCTCGCCTCGCTCGCCTCCCCTAGTACCACTATTCCCTCGCTAGCCGCTCTAGCACCAAGAGCCTTCTCCCCCGTAAATCAAGCCCCCCAAAAACCCACCTTCCAAACTCCACCATGGCCGAACGCGAACCACGCAGCATCCATATGAGCCGCGATTGGAGCAATCTCCCTAGTGACATCCTCGACCTTTGTTGTTCGTGTATGGATATGTTGAGCGCCCTACGACTGGTTGCATGCTCGAGGGACATGCACACGGCCATCGTCGAAGCGAGGCCTAAGCTTTTCAACACACCCTGCTTCCTGCTATCTGGTCTTGCAAGATTTGCTCACCATGATACGGAGGCGTACATAACATGCATGACATGGTAGTTTCCTGTAAAGAATCGATTGTGAGATAACATGAGTATAACCATGCATGGCACTTCTATATTTTCGAACCCAGTATACATTTCCCTGTATTTTCCTCCCAGTTCCAACAGGGACATATCAATGTTGTTTCTTGCATTATCCTACTCATACTCTGAACAATTCTGATCTTACATTAACAATGCATGTCCTTTTTGATATGATGTAGTGTCCTATAGTTACTGCCCTTTGTAATCACACCACCTTTGCCAAAAACAGGGAAGCACAACTGGTTCCTCGCTCGATCAGACGACGGCAAAAGACTGATGATCATTCAGACACATGAGCCAGAAAATTTATATTGCAAAAACCCCCACTATATACAAGCACCGTGAAATACGTGAGTATCCAGACAGTGGTTGTTACATATATGAGCAGGATACCAGCTTGTTGGGGCCTTCGGGATTTTTGAGTTGGAGGCGGGTAAACAGCCTTTGGTTCACACTCTCTGTTTCTCGGACTCAATTATTCGATTAACCAGGAGATCGCCGTTGGCAAGGACCTTGATGGCAGAGAGGCTCTGTTTGCTATGGAAAACTGTGTCTACACGGCGAGCCCTAGGAGTTCGGGAGCAAACTCCCCTGATTGTCAATGATACAACTTGCAGCCAAAAGAAGGTGAGAATGACAAAGGCATCTAGATTAACTTTGATCCTTGGATGTGTCGAGTCCGACAGGCAGTGATGTGGTTCAAGCCTTCAGGTTGATAGGTAATTGGGCTGTTGTGTCGAAAGGGTGGAGTACTGGTGTCTACAAATCACTGGTGGCTGAAGCAGGGCTGCAAATTATGATGGTGTTGGATCATCCCTCTTCGAATGACTTGTTCTCTTTGCTGCTTGTTTTGGATGGGTAGTTCTCTCTTGTGTTATGCATATTCCTTGTCATTTGGTCATCCTCGTCTATGTCACTCTTACTATGTAATAGTTGCCTCTATTTAGAATGCCATTCTCATCTGGATCACGAGAGTCTGAGCGTTGTAGATGGGTTTGTTTTGGTGGTGTAGCAAGACTTCTTATGAAATATCATGTCTTGCTGTTTATGTCAGTAGTAGTCACTAGCCAGTGTTTGAATGCTGTATATATCGTTGTTTCGAACTGTTTATTGTCTCGAACTGCTGGTGAGCTAAATGAGGGCATCACCATTCTCTAGTGTTCAGAGTATATCTCCTTTTTTCAAGTTATAATTCGAGCTCAGTGTCTTCTCGATGATGTACACTTGTTTGGGCCAGTGAGGTGTCGTTGAATATGGGCCGAGTAGTAATGCAATGCCAAACAAGTCAATTATGACTCTCAGGTCGGGCTCTCAAAAGATCCTCAAAAAAAGGTTGGGCTCTAAAAAAGGAAGAATTGGGACTCTTAGGCCGACATGTGGGCACCACCGGTGTTTTCGTGTGCTTGCGCGCCGAGAGCATATGGCATGTGTTCGAAATTCATGCTACCTTTTCATCCCCAATCTCCCGCCCCTCCCCCACCTCTGGAATCTCGATTCCTACTTCAGTTCCCCCAAATCCCCCTTCATGTACTCCCTGTACTCAAGCGCACTATCATGTCGCCGTTCCACGCGGATCTCTGAGCCGAAGATCCTGAGGTCCGTCCTGCCTTTGGGCGTTGTGTGCTGTCGCTCAACAGTGGCATGGCGGCGCTTGACGACCAGTTTGCCGGCAAAGTGCCGGCAATGTCCAGCCCTCAGCCTGGACATTGGGAGAGATGCTCCATCCCGCATAGCGAGCTAGTGATGCTCCAGACCAAGGGATTTCTCCCCCCGGCCTATATGGTCCCGGTTCGAGCCGGTCTTGCCATCTATAATGGCGGAGAGCAAGCGGAGAGTGCCCCTAATCCCTCCAAAGGAGAGCGGGTATGCCTCGTCCCTTATTCAATAAGAGGTCTCGGATTTCCAATCCATCCATTTCTCTGGGGGCTCCTGGAGTTCTATGGCCTCCAGCTACACAATCTTACGCCTGCCTCTGTATTGCATATCGCGGGCTTCGTAGCCCTCTGCGAGCTGTTTTTGGGTGTTGAGGCTCATTTTGGGCTGTGGAAAGAGCTATTCTGCCTTGTGCCCCGTTCTTAGAAGGGGTCAATATATCAAGTGGGCGGAGCCGAAGTGTGGCGCATCGCCGGGACCGGATATCTATCCGGAACCCCAAAGAAGGCGTCCGAGGACTGGCCTTCAGAATGGTTTTACATAGAGAATGTCCCGCTGCCAGATCCTGTCTAGATCGGCCTCCTTGAGTTCGACAGTGCTCCACTAAAGAAGCGCCTAAGTTGGCGTCCACGGAGCCCTCAAAGGGAAAGTGACAAGGACGTCCTTTACCTGATGGGACGGATAAGATTGTTAGCTCATTCTGGACTGACCATGATCAGGGTCATGGCCACATGCATCATGCGAGGGGTGCAGCCGCTACAGTATAGAGGCCACCCCATGTGGGATTTCAACGGGGAGGATGACGCCACCCGCTACGGCCGTAAGGGACCGGATTCGGCTGCGGCCCTAACAAAGACCTTGTCCGCTTTGTACAAGGGAGAAGAGGAGGAATTTCTCCGCGTCAACCCACAGGGTGGATTTTATATGTACAATCCCCTAAGCTGGGTAAGTGGTCACATTTACTTGCCCATCCGTTTTATATTCCCATTGTTAAATATTCAGTCTAATGACTTCAACGCAGGAACTGCGCTAGGCTGTTAAAGAAATAAACAGCCCTCCTCCACAACCCGAGGACCCAGGACGGTCCCTCGACCCGGCCTCTCAAGAGGATCCGGACTTATCTGTGGAGCTGATTGATGGAGTGTTCCATCAATTGAGCAAGGACAACGCCTTGGTGGCCATTACGGCCGATTACCCAGGGCTAATCCCGGCCTCCCAGGTAACTGAGATCGAAGTCCCAGTACCCCGAATAGGGGTCCGCCCTCTCGTGTTTTCAGTTTCCTGATTACAACCGAGCTTTGCAGGGGAGGTTTTTGAGACGGGAGGCCGAACCTACGGCGACAAGCCAACGAGGGGCCACAGGGCCCCGTGGGCAGAAAAGAGGTGCAGTCCGGACCGAGGCGTCAGCGCAAAGGTATGGCGCGCCCCCTTATCCCAGGTGTTATACCTTCAAGGCATATTAACACTTGTGCTCTCTTCAGGACAAAGAGACCTCGCCGGACTATATACGGAGTGGCTGCCAATCGCGCCTCCACCAGCCAGGCTCCAAAGCCTGGTCCGGAGGCGGAGGCGAACACAAGGCGCGCACCGGATGCTCCTCCGACGGAGGATGTGGATAGGTTGTCTGCCACCAACTCTGAGGTGGAGAGTGCCATGAACCACAGGCGTCGCCGGACAATTCTTCACGACTCTTGTTTCTCCCGAGAGGCATTAGATGCCTTCAATTCAGGAGATGCGTACCTCCGTGCCGCTCAAAATGGTCTAGCGAGAGCCACGGAGCAATATGTAAAAGACATACGGGTAAGAAAATTTTGGTAATTATATATATACCAATAGCCCCCGAGACTTGAAACAGTTAGAATAACTGATTTAAGGATCATTTGTTATGCAGGTTCTTACAGAAAAGAATTCCCGACTGTCCCAGGAGCTGGAAGAGTGCAAATCCCAACTTGAGGCCGCACTAGCCGCGGCAGGGGAGCCCAAGGAGACCCCCTCTGGTAATATACACTTTGAAAGATAAGTATTTTGCGAAGCACAGCATGGGTGCGAATCTGACAAATGAAATTGCAGATGGCGCCAGATTGAGTCCGGAAAGGCAACAACTCCTACGCCAGCTGAAGGCTGGTGAGAAGGTGCTGACAAAGGTGAGGCGGGAGAAGAACGATCTCCAAGATGCCAACACCAAGCTAGGCGTCGACCTGAAAGATGTTCGTGCCCAGCTGTCAGACTCCGTTAAGGAGAATTAGCGGCTTTGGCGCGGCATATTTAGTAAGTGCTTGAATGAACCCTTGAAAAAAAAGTTCGGCGGGGAAGTCGACTAACAGAGTAATGTCTGTAGGTGTGCTAACAGGTCGTCCTGCAGAGGAGATGCCCGGTTCTACGGGTGACCTTCTTCCCGAGCTCTCGCAACTACTCGAGCGAGTTCGGCAGGCGATTCAAGGCGTTGCCCAGGCCTTGTGGCCATCCATCTCCATGTCCGAAGGTCTTGGAGAGCTTGCAGAGAAGCTAAAGGGAGCACGGCGGCACTTCCGATTGTGGAAGATATTAGCCTGCCATCAAGGCGCTAGGGAGGCCTGGGCCATGGTGAAGACGTGGTACACAAAGGCTGACCCCAACCACATGGCCGAGGTCGGTCCTGTGGGGCCCGATGGGAAGGAGATCCCTGTAAGCTTAGCATACGGCCAAGTAGAATTGGCCGCAAAGTATTCCCAACACGACTGTAAATTAGACAGCCTGTTAGATGGTATTGAAGAGGAATACAATCAGTCAGAATGACTATGTAATTTAATTGACATTTATAATGCCTTCTAGCCGGATTGTAGATCGTTTGTCATGGCTGACCTTTTCACTTCAGCCTCGGGACCTGACGGTCTGGAGTGTGTCCGAAGTCCCATGCGGTTATATAAGAACAGGGGAATGCATGGAGACCAGGCATAGGGGTCATTAGTGCGTGAACAGACAAGTGCCCGACTAGTTATGTTATATTACATGGTTAGTAAGAAACATCTTCCAGGGAGAATAGTTTCGTTAGGGGTTCCTTTCCCTGGGAGGCATGCCCTAAAGTTCATGCCCATTCTGCGAAAAAGACGCGGAAAAAAGCATCTGGGGGCGCATAAATAAATAAGTGAAAAGATCATCTTTTAGGTCACCGACCGAATATTCCCTTAAGAACACTAGCTTTCGGCTTCACCCAGTCTGAGGTACACATTCGGCTGATCCGGCAGTAACAATCGCAGAGGTGCTCCCTTTACCGCCTAGCCGAATAATCGGGAACATAGGGGTAAGCACAGGAGCCAGGCAACCCAGCTTGGCCAAAACTTAAGTCATATCGATGCATATAATGGTGAAATAAAAGGTACTTGCGGAAGTGTAACACATGTGTTGGGCATGAAGCCCGTATAGATAAGCTTCTGTTAAAAGAAGCCCCCAGGTTTAATGAGTGCGAATAGCACGTCATTTGATGAGCCTTTAAAGGCTATAAGAGAAAGGAAGGGGAGAAGGAGAGAAATATAATACAGACAGTATATAAAAAATGGACAGAGGAAGGAGACGAACACAGAGTCCGGCGCTAGGCATAGAATCTTCTGAGATGGGCTGCGTTCCATGGGTTTGGCTCGAGTCGGTTATCTGATGCATCTCGCAGGCGGTACGCTCCACCAGTCAGGACTTGGTCAATTATGAAGGGACCTTCCCACTTGGGCTTGAGTTTGTCCTTTTTCTTGTCCGGCAGGCGTAGAACTAATTCGCCAACGTTGTAATTTTTGGCCCGTACTTCTCTGCTTTGGTATCTTCGAGCCTGCTATTGATAGAATGCGGAACGGGCTTTTGCCACGTCACGCTCCTCCTCCAATGCGTCCAAACTGTCCTGCCGATCGAGCCCGGCTTCTCTTTCTTCGTACATGCGCACTCGAGGTGAGTCATGAATTATGTCGCAAGGCAAAACTGCCTCTGCGCCGTACACCATAAAGAATGGTGTGTATCCGGTGGTGCAATTTGGCATGGTCCGCAGCCCCCAGAGTACGGAGTCGAGCTCCTCTACCCAGTGCGTGTTAGATTCCTTGAGGGACCGCACTAATCTGGGTTTGATGCCGCTCATGATAAGACCATTTGCACGTTCGACCTGGCCGTTAGTTTGTGGGTGATAGACGGAAGCATAATCGAGCTTGATGCCCATGTTTTTGCACCAGAGTTTTACCTCGTCGGCCGTAAAGTTCGTGTCGTTATCAGTGATGATGCTGTGGGGGACGCCATAACAGTGTACAACCCCGGATATAAAGTCTATCACCGGTCCGGATTTGGCCGTCTTAACAGGCTTGGCTTCTATCCATTTGGTGAACTTATCCACCATGACCAGTAAGTATTTTTGCTTGTGGGTTCCGCCTTTAAGGGGTCCAACCATGTCAAGCCCCCAGACCGCGAAGGGCCAAGTGATGGGGATAGTTTGGAGGGCGGTGGGTGGCATATGGCTTTGGTTTGCAAAGAGCTGGCAACCGATGCATCGTTGGACTAAGTCCTGGGCGTCTGCCCGGGCCGTCGGCCAATAAAAGCCTGTACGGAAGGCCTTGCTTACAAGGGACCGAGCTGCAGCGTGATGACCGCCGAGTCCGGCATGAATTTCAGCCAGGAGGTTCCGCCCTTCCTCTTCGGAGATGCACCTTTGAAGGACTCCGGTAGCGCTTTTCTTATAAAGCTCTCCCTCGTGGACTTTGTAGGCTTTGGATCGCCGCACTATGCAGCATGCCTCATTTTGGTCCTCGGGGAGTTCCTGCCTAGTAAGGTAGGCAAGGAATGGTTCTGTCCACGGGGCGATGACAGCCATTATTACGTGGGCTGAAGGTGTTATTTCATTGGCAGAGCCTCCGATTGTGTCAGAAAGTTCGGTGTCGGGCAGTGCGGTTGGGTCCGGGCTGTTATTGTTCGGCTCCCCTTCCCATACTACGGATGGCTTGAACAGCCTTTCCAAGAAGATGTTGGGGGGGACTACATTGCGTTTTGCGCCGATGCATGCCAGGACATCTGCCGCCTGATTATTTTCCCGGGTTATATGGTGAAATTCAAGCACTTCGAACCGAGCTGACATTTTTAGGACGGCGTTGCGGTAAGCTGCCATTTTTGGATCCTTGGCATCGAAGTCTCCATTTATTTGGGATATTGCGAGGTTCGAGTCCCCGCGCACCTCTAGGCGTTGAAAGCCCATGGATACTGCCATCTGGAGACCATGTAAAAGGGCCTCATATTCAGCTGCATTGTTGGAGTCTGTGTACATAATCTGGAGTACGTATTGAACTATGTCTCCTGTGGGGGACGTCAAAACGATGCCAGCCCCTAGTCCGGCCAACATCCTGGAGCCGTCGAAATGCATGATCCAATTTGAATATGTGTCGTACTCTTTAGAGAGTTCGGCCTCCGTCCATTCTGCGACGAAGTCAGCCAAAACTTGCGACTTGATGGCTCACCGTGGCTTATAAGTTATGTCGAACGGGAGGAGCTCAATGGCCCATTTTGCAATCCGGCCCGTTGCGTCACGGTTGTTTATAATATCGTTAAGTGGTACTTCCGAGGCTACTGTTATTGAACACTCTTGAAAGTAGTGTCGTAGCTTCCGGGATGCCATGAATACCGCGTAAGCAATCTTTTGATAATGCGGGTACCGTGATTTGCATGGAGTGAGGACGGTGGACACATAATAGACCGGCTTTTGAAGGGGGAATTTGTGTCCGTCCGTTTCTCGTTCGACGACGAGCACTGCGCTTACAACCTGATGTGTTGTTGCAATGTACAATAGCATTGGTTCGCCAATGTTTGGCACGGCCAGGACTGGGTTGGTTGCCAATATGGCTTTTATTTCGTCGAGTCCGGCCGTAGCTGCATTCGTCCATTCCAAGTGTTCAATGCGCCGAAGGAGGCGGTAAAGTGTAGGATCGAAAGTATGTCTAGAGGGGGGTGATTAGACTACTTGACCAAATAAAAACTTAACCTTTTCCCAATTTTAGTTCTTGGCAGATTTTAGCTATTATAGGACAAGTCAAGCAATCATCACACAATTCAAGCAAGCATGCAAAGAGTATATTGGCAGCAGAAAGTAAAGCATGCAACTTGCAAGAATGTAAAGGGAAGGGTTTGGAGAATTCAAACGCAATTGGAGACACGGATGTTTTTCCCGTGGTTCGAATAGGTGGTGCTATCCTACATCCACGTTGATGGAGACTTCAACCCACAAAGGGTAACGGTTGCGGGAGTCCACGGAGGGCTCCACCCACAAAGGGTAACGGTTGCGCGAGTCCACAAAGGGCTCCACCCACGAAGGGTCCACGAAGAAGCAACCACCCACAAAGGGTCCATGAAGAAGCAACCTTGTCTATCCCACCATGGCCATCGCCCACACAGGACTTGCCTCACTAGCGGTAGATCTTCACGAAGTAGGCGATCTCCTTGCCCTTACAAACTCCTTGGTTCAACTCCACAATCTTGTCGGAGGCTCCCAAGTGACACCTAGCCAATCTAGGAGACACCACTCTCCAAGAAGTAACAAATGGTGTGTAGGTAATGAACTCCTTGCTCTTGTGCTTCAAATGATAGTCTCCCCAACACTCAACTCTCTCTCATAGGATTTGGATTTTGTGGAAATAAGATTTGAGTGGAAAGCAACTTGGGGAAGGCTAGAGATCAAGATTCATATGGTAGGAATGGAATATCTTGGTCTCAACACATGAGTAGGTGGTTCTCTCTCAGAACATATAAGTAGGAATTGTGTATGTGTTCTGATGGCTCTCTCCACGAATGAAGAGGAGGTGGAGGGGTATATATAGCCTCCACACAAAATCCAACCGTTACACACAGTTTTCCAATCTCGGTGGGACCGAATCAACAAACTCGGTCGGACCAAAAATGTAAACCTAGTGACCGTTAGAGATTTTCGGTGGGACTGACATGCAACTCGGTGGGACCGATATGGTTAGGGTTTGGGCATAACGTAATCTCGGTGAGACCGATTACACAAACTCGGTGAGACCGAATTTGGTAATTAGCTAACCAGAGAGTTGGTCAGGCAAACTCGGTGGGACCGATTTGCTCTTTCGGTGAGACCGAAAAGTTACAAAAGGGAAACACTGAATTTACATTGCAATCTCGGTGGGACCGATTCGCTCTTTTGGTGAGACCGAAAAGTTACGAAAGGGAAACAGAGAGTTTGCAATCCCATCTCGGTGAGACCGAGATCCCTATCGGTAGAACCGAATTGCTAGGGTTTGGCAGTGGCTTATGACAAGTGAAACTCGGTGGCGCCGGATAGGAAGAATCGGTAGGACTGAGTTTGGCTTAGGGTTTAGGTCATATGTGGATATGGGAAAGTAGTTGAGGGTTTTGGAGCATATCACTAAGCACATGAAGCAAGAGACTCATTAAGCAACACCTCATCCCTCCTTGATAGTATTGGCTTTTCCTAAAGACTCAATGTGATCTTGGATCACTAAAATATAAAATGAAGAGTCTTGGGCTTTTGAGCTTGAGCCAATCCTTTGTCCTTAGCATTTTGAGGGTTCCACTTTCACATCCATGCCATGCCAATCATTGATCTTTCCTGAAATAATCATCTTGGAATAGCATTAGCTCAATGAGCTATATGTTGTTATGAATTACCAAAACCACCTAGGGATAGTTGCACTTTCAATCTCCCCCTTTTTGGTAATTGATGACAACATATAGATCAAAGCTTCGACAAATGATAATAAGCATGAAATATATCGTCGCTTTGAGAAGTATGTGATAAGTAAGAGCTCCCCCTAAATTTGTGCATATTTAAAATTTGCTTTGGACTGCAAATGCACAGGAGTTAGAGTCATGGGTTACTCTTCCATGTCACATACATCTTGGTGGAGCGCTTAAAAATGATAAGAATGAAATACATGCACTCATCACCAAGAATAGTGAATGATCACATAAGATAGATAAGATAATAGCATTAAGCAAACATTAAGTGTAGCTTATGATCAAACACATGATCATCAATGTCTCACGAGCAATGACATAGTATCTCAAGCACTCAAAAGCAAACAAGGTTCGAAAAACCACCAAATAAAGCAAGAGAGAAAAAAAGCAACACACACTCTCTCTCGAAGCCTATGATCTATACATTTTTCTCCCCCTTTGGCAACAAGTTACCAAAAAGTTCCTCGAAAATGTATAGTGCTAAGTCGACGCTCAGGCTTGATCTTCAGGTGGTGGTGGAGTCCGGATCACTCCAAGGACGAAGGCTTCCGTAGACGCTGAAGTAGACGCTGGAGTTGGAGCTGAAGTAGATGCTGGAGCTGGTGGAACTGAGGCTGTAGCTGGTGCAGAAGTGGTGGCTCTGGTGTCAGCAACTAGCACGGCAGACGACCTCGGAACTCGTGGCACTCTGGCAAAGGCATCAGTGGTAGTCCTGCCTCTCCTCTCCTGCATGTCATCCTGGAGCTGCTCCACTGCGGTCTGAATCTCTGTCACCTTGACATCCAAGTCATAGAACTTTTGTTCCATGATCCTCTCTAAGCTTGCCTGGTTCTGAGTTAGGGTGGCTAGTCCTTTCTCAATCCACAGGGTGGATGCAATCAGGTAACCAAGCTGCTCTTGTTTAGTTTTCAAGAAATACTCAGATGCCTCCTCTTGGGTTGGCATCTTGGCAGCTTTCTCCTTCCTTGCCTTCTCCTTCTTTGCTTGTGCTTGGGCAGATGATGGTTCATTTTCAGTCATCACAACTTGATTGTCCTCAAAATCTGGATGGATGGGCAGGTGTTCCTTGTCCAATAAGTATATGCCCGTGCCCATCTTGGAGTTAATGAGCTCCTGAATTTGAGGGGCATATCCACAGCTCCTCTTCTGGTCTGCTGCTGTCCTCTTGATTGTCTCTACTATGAGGCTCATGACTTTGAACTTCTGTGGCACATCAAATACATGAAGCAAATTGATTGCATGGCCTCTGATCATCTTGTGATCACCTGACTTGGGCAAGAGAGTGTGCCTCAATATCCAATTTATAGTTGGCAGCCCTGACAGAAGATAATGCACAGACCCAAACTTGAAAGTCTCAAGTGCCTCGTTTGGAATTTCCTTGTACATGTTGGACATAGAGTTATGATCCATCTTCTTCTTGGCATAAATGTCCAAGTCATCTGCTTGCTCCTCTGGGGCATTGATCAACTTTGCCCATTCCTCAACAGTTGATTGGTACCTCGTACCTTCAGACATCCATGTGATCCTTCCATCTGGGTAGAAGTGTGTTGTGGAGTAGAATTGCATGATAAGCTCCTCGTTCCACTTTGTGAGCTTCTGCCTAACAAAGTCTGCAACTCCACACGCACTAAAGCTGTCATACACTCCAGGGTAGTGTTCCTCATTTTCCTTCATGTAGGTCCAGTCGACCCATCTCATGTCACAAACAATGGGCTTCTTGTCAAGCAGTACTGTCTCATAGAAATCTTGCTGTTCCTTGGTGTGAAATCTGTAATCCACAGCAGTCCTTCTCCTTGAAGCATACGGATCTGCTTCTCTCCACTTCCTCGGCCCTGAGTCTCTCCTGAGCTTCATATCCTCAGCCACAGGATGAGCATCATTGTGGTCTGGGATCTTGGGCTTGAGTTTTCTGAGAACTTGCTCTTCATCCTCTTCTTCAGCAGCTTCAGGCACTGGGGCCTTGTTCTTTTCAGCAGCAGGTATGCTCCTTGTATTTCTCTTTGGTGCTGTCTTGACCTTTGATGCAGCCTTGGGCTTAGATGCAGTAGCCCCTGATTTGATAGCATCACCCATTAGCTTGGGTGCCTTAGGTGCTGGTGCAGCAACCTCTTCTTCCTCTTCCTCTTCCTCTTCCATGATGGAAGCCTTTCCAAGAACTCTGGCTACGGTCTTCTTGACCCTTTCCTTCCTCTTCTTGCCTTCAGCAGCAACTGGCTCCTTGGGTGCAGGCTTTTCAGTTGAAGCTCTAGCCTTTGACATAGGTTGCTTGCCTGCTGGCCTTTTGACTTTCATCCCTGGCTTTATGCCTTGAGCTGGCTCAACTCTCTTTGATGTGGCCTCTTCCTCTGCCACATAATCTTCATCTTCAGAATCTGAAGTTCTCTTCTTCCAATGTCGAGTGGCAGCTTTTGGCAAATTGCTTGGGGTACTTCTGCTGCCATCATCTGAAGATCTGGAGGGACTAGTGCCCTCACTCATGTGCACTTGCTGTTCTGACACATTCTGGCTGTCACTCTGATCTGACATGTTGAACAAGCTGACTGCTGACCCTGTGAACAGTTTATAGATGAGGTAGAGTGGATGAGCATCACAAAATGCAGAGATTTTTGCAAAAAGAATGATCCAAAAACTTAGTTTTAGTTTCCCACTGAAATCATCTCGGATCTACCGATTTTTAAACTCGGTGATACCGAAGCAGTTTTGGCACCTAAACTAGTGAACTCGGTCAGACCGAGTCACAGTTCGGTGGCACCGAGACTGCTAGGGTTTCACAGAGTTCCAAAATCGGTCACACCGATAAGTAATTCTCGGTCAGACCCAGTCTCACTTGTGCAATGGCATAAGCCAAATCAGTGGGACCGAGTTTTTCAACTCGGTGGGTCCGAGATGGTTTCGGCGGAAACCTAACCCTAAAATTTTCGAATCAAAACTAATCTACGAACGCATTGACTGGATAGGAGTGTTTCAATCGTGGAAAGAATCATGATGATCACAATGTGCTAAGAATCAGATTGGAGAATAGCACAAAGATCGAGTCCATACCCTAGTTCCGCGGAGACTCGCTACGGCGGCAATGGTGGGGTAGAATTCCCGTTGACGGCGACGAAGACCAGCGACTAGAGGCGGCTGGCGGCGAGGAGACGATCCGGAGACCATGTTGGCAGAGCAGGCTATCGCGCGGGCGAAGGGGTTCGGAGAAATTTCCAAAATTTTGCCCGTGACTATATATAGCCCGACCCTGTCGGTGTGACCGAGTGGAACAACTCGGTGGCACCGAGATTCATAACTGCAAGCAGTTACTGAAACTCGGTGTGACCGAAAGGTTCAAATCGGTTGCACCGAGATCGAAAACCTAGATCAACTTAATGATCTCGGTAGGACCGAAAGTGGGGTATCGGTCAGACCGAGAATCATAAAGAGGTTTTGGAAGTTTAAGTCTATGACGAATCGGGGACTCCGAGCGCTCCTCACACAGAGTGGTTCGAATCTGACTTGATCAAATTTTGTGATGTAGCATGAATAGAGTTTGAGACGAGAAAAGCATAGATAGCTAGAGGAGGTTCTTAGGCATTCTTGTCCATCCACTTGGCAAAAGGAAATAAAACCGAACAATCAAAACAACAAGTGGATGTCCTTGAATGAGTAAAATATGCAACCAGCATGCTCACACAATAAGATGGCAAATGAAATATGTGACAAGGCATGCACAACCAATTCTAGCATCTATCAAGCAATTTGCGATGACAAGGTCATCTATATATGAGTATATTGACTTAGGAGTCAAGTGAGAACACTTGATAATAGGTCATACTCATCGTTTAAGCTTAAGTGGGGTTACCACTTTTACATAAAGCATTGTTGTATTCACATCTTTAGAGTTGCTTTAGCTCAAGTCTTAGAGTAAAGCTCCCCCTAGATGTGATATCCCCCCTTAGAGGGATGAACTAACCTCGGGTTTTGTCGATGATGACTTCATGTAGATGTTGAAGATGTGGATGCTCAATGTTGATGTAGATCACTTGGAGCTATCCATTTGAGTGAATTGCACTTTCAATACCTACATGGGTTAGTCCCACAAGGAACAAACAAGGATATACATAGACATAGAGTGATGCACACACAAGATGATGTCCATGAAAACTTTTAGGTTACCTTGTCCCTTGTCTTACCAACAAGAGGGTTTGTGACTCCTTGAACTAGTGCAAGATGTGGAAGTTGATTGCACTTGTTCTTGCCAAAATGATAAGAGTGAAGTATGTTGGCGGAGTCACCCTCAAGAACTCTCTAGTTCTTATTCTTTTGGATCCACATCATCTTGATGGGAATCCTTGGAGTTGTAGTCGTACTTGATGAAGTGGAACTTGAAGTAGTCTTGGGAATCCACTTGACTAAGGTCTTAGGAGCTTCTTCAAATGCGTCAATTTCCTCTTGAAGCTTGTCCTTGCCTTTTTGCTTGTAGTCTTGTGGTGGAAGATCATCTTGAGCTTGTGTCCCTTTGAAAGAAGTATCATACTTCTCTTGTTGAGGAACAAACTTTGTCTTGGGGTATTGATCTTCTTCCCACTCAACTCCATTGGCATTGAACTTTCGTTCAAAACCAACACCTTGATTCTTCCGGTGCATTCCTTGCTTGCGCACAATTTCCTCGAATTGCTTGCTCCCGGCAAGGCTTTTGTACACTCCTTTCTCTATAATTCCCTTCAATAAGCTATTTTCTTGCTCAAGTGTAACTTGGCTAAGAGAATCATTAGTGGAATCAAGAGAACTACTAGAAGCAACAATATTGGATTTAGCATGATCATTGTTACTGCTAGAGAAAGAATCTTTCTTGTTCTTGTTACTAGACTTGACTTGAGGCATGTAATTGGATAAGAATAAACGCTTGGCAATGTAAGAAGAACTTTTCTTGCGGAGATAATCATTGATTGCTTTTAAGAACTCATGCTCTTGCTCAAGATTGAGCTTTTCAAAGCGTAATTTCTCATGAGCTCTTAAAAGTTCTCGATGATCTTCGAAGATAGTTTCATGAGCTAACTTAAGAGTGTTTAGTTCTTTAGTTAGAGACTCAATCTTCTCCTTATCATTGCCATTCGTTTTATCTTTATTAGCATGATTAATTGACGTTTCATCATAGTATTCATCACTAGAGTTGTCAACAAGCAGATCATCACCTAACAAGTCATCTTCATCACTATTGAAATCAACATACTCGGGGTGTGTTACCTTAGGACCTTTGGCCATGAAGCATCTTCCAATTCCTTCATTTGGTGAGTCAAATATGTCGTAGGAGTTGGTTGACACAAGTGCTAGACCGGCAACACCTTCATCTTGAGTATCTTCGGAGTCGGAGTGATAACTTCTCTCGGAGTGGCTGTCGGAGTCGGAGCCGGATACCCATTCACCAACATGAGCTTGATGTCTTCGTCTTGTGTAGCTCCTTGATGATTTTTCCTTCCTTTCTGAATCCTTGCTTCTCCATGAGTATCTTCGTTCATAACGATCATCTCTACTCCTTCTCTCTCTTGGTGGTGATTCTTTGCTTCTTCTTTTTGGAGAATCTTCTCTTCTCTTGTAGGGAGCCGTACACTCATTGGAATAGTGTCCGGGTCTTCCACAACTGTAGCAGTTTCGCTATCGACTAGAAGATCTTTTGTCATTGTAGGACCTTGACTTGAAGCTTCTATCTTTGCTTCTACTCTTGTAGAACTTGTTGAAGTTCTTCACCATTAAGCTCAATTCTTCATTGAAGTCTTGTTTCTCACTTGATGATGTAGGGGCTTCACATGAGGCTTTATAGGCACCACTTGACTTGTTGTGAAGTTCCTCTTTATCCTTAAGTGACATCTCATGAGCAACAATTCTTCCAATCACCTCCGTTGGCTTGAGATCTTTGTAATTGGGCATCATTTGGATCAATGTGCACACAGTATCATATTTTCCATCCAAGGCTCTTAGAATCTTCTTGATGATGAATCTATTGGTCATCTCTTCACTTCCTAAGCCGGCAATCTCATTTGTGATGAGAGCAAGCCTAGAGTACATTTCAGCGACACCTTCACCATCCTTCATCTTGAACTTGTCAAGTTGACTTTTAAGCACATCCAACTTGGATTCCTTGACGGAGTCGGTACCTTCGTGCATATCAATCAAAGTGTCCCAAATTTCCTTTGCATTCTCAAGACGGCTGATTTTGTTGAATTCTTCGGGGCACAATCCGTTGAAGAGAATATCACAAGCTTGAGCATTGTATTGCAACATCTTCAACTCATCCGCGGTAGCTTCACGGTTTGGTTCTTTCCCATCAAAGAGGTCACCTTGCAAACCAACACACACAATAGCCCAAACGGCGGGGTTATGTCCAAGAATGTGCATTTTCATTTTATGCTTCCAACTAGCAAAATTAGTACCATCAAAGTAGGGACCTCTACGGTGATAATTTCCCTCGCTAGACGCCATACTCTCCTAGGTTGTGAAACCAAGGCTATGACCACCAAAAGCTATGGAGATCAAAGCAAATGGAGACCAAAGCTCTGATACCACTTGTAGGATCGAAAGTATGTCTAGAGGGGGGGTGATTAGACTACTTGACCAAATAAAAACTTAACCTTTTCCCAATTTTAGTTCTTGGCAGATTTTAGCTATTATAGGACAAGTCAAGCAATCATCACACAATTCAAGCAAGCATGCAAAGAGTATATTGGCAGCAGAAAGTAAAGCATGCAACTTGCAAGAATGTAAAGGGAAGGGTTTGGAGAATTCAAACGCAATTGGAGACACAGATGTTTTTCCCGTGATTCGGATAGGTGGTGCTATCCTACATCCACGTTGATGGAGACTTCAACCCACAAAGGGTAACGGTTGCGAGAGTCCACGGAGGGCTCCACCCACAAAGGGTAATGGTTGCGCGAGTCCACAAAGGGCTCCACCCACGAAGGGTCCACGAAGAAGCAACCACCCACAAAGGGTCCACGAAGAAGCAACCTTGTCTATCCCACCATGGCCATCGCCCACGCAGGACTTGCCTCACTAGCGGTAGATCTTCACGAAGTAGGCGATATCCTTGCCCTTACAAACTCCTTGGTTCAACTCCACAATCTTGTCAGAGCCTCCCAAGTGACACCTAGCCATTCTAGGAGACACCACTCTCCAAGAAGTAACAAATGGTGTGTAGGTAATGAACTCCTTGCTCTTGTGCTTCAAATGATAGTCTCCCCAACACTCAACTCTCTCTCATAGGATTTGGATTTTGTGGAAAGAATATTTGAGTGGAAAGCAACTTGGGGAAGGCTAGAGATCAAGATTCATATGGTAGGAATGGAATATCTTGGTCTCAACACATGAGTAGGTGGTTCTCTCTCAGAACATATAAGTAGGAATTGTGTATGTGTTCTGATGGCTCTCTCCACGAATGAAGAGGAGGTGGAGGGGTATATATAGCCTCCACACAAAATCCAACCGTTACACACAGTTTTCCAATCTCGGTGGGACCGAATCAACAAACTCGGTCGGACCGAAAATGTAAACCTAGTGACCGTTAGAGATTTTCGGTGGGACTGACATGCAACTCGGTGGGACCGATATGGTTAGGGTTTGGGCATAACGTAATCTCGGTGAGACCGATTACACAAACTCGGTGAGACCGAATTTGGTAATTAGCTAACCAGAGAGTTGGTCAGACAAACTCGGTGGGACCGATTTGCTCTTTCGGTGAGACCGAAAAGTTACAAAAGGGAAACACTGAATTTACATAGCAATCTCGGTGGGACCGATTCGCTCTTTCAGTGAGACTGAAAAGTTACGAAAGGGAAACAGAGAGTTTGCAATCCCATCTCGGTGAGACCGAGATCCCTATCGGTAGAACCGAATTGCTAGGGTTTGGCAGTGGCTTATGACAAGTGAAACTCGGTGGCGCCGGATAGGAAGAATCGGTAGGACCGAGTTTGGCTTAGGGTTTAGGTCATATGTGGATATGGAAAAGTAGTTGAGGGTTTTGGAGCATATCACTAAGCACATGAAGCAAGAGACTCATTAAGCAACACCTCATCCCTCCTTGATAGTATTGGCTTTTCCTAAAGACTCAATGTGATCTTGGATCACTAAAATATAAAATGAAGAGTCTTGGGCTTTTGAGCTTGAGCCAATCCTTTGTCCTTAGCATTTCGAGGGTTCCACTTTCACATCCATGCCATGCCAATCATTGAGCTTTCCTGAAATAATCATCTTGGAATAGCATTAGCTCAATGAGCTATATGTTGTTATGAATTACCAAAACCACCTAGGGATAGTTGCACTTTCATAAAGGGGTAGGGCCTTTTCTCCCAAGCGGGAGATAAAGCGGCTTAGAGCCACCACGCATCCGGTTAACTTTTGTATTTGTTTGAGGTCCTTTGGGATATCCAATTGTGACAGAGCTTGGATCTTGGCTGGATTTGCTTCAATTCCTCTACCGGATACAATGAAGCCCAAGAGCTTTCCGGCTGGGACGCCGAAAACGCATTTTTCCGGGTTGAGCTTCATGTCGTATGTTCGGAGGTTATCAAATGTGAGCCTCAAGTCGTCCACTAGAGATTCAACATGTCTTGTTTTGACAACCACATCATCTACATATGCCTCCACTATTTTGCCGATCTGGTTTGCCAGACATGTCTGAATCATGCGCTGATATGTTGCGCCGGCATTTTTGAGCCCGAAGGGCATTGTGTTGAAGCAGAATGGGCCGTATGGTGTGATAAATGCCGTTGCGGCTTGGTCTGATTCTGCCATCTTGATTTGATGGTAGCCGGAATATGCATCGAGGAAACACAACGAATCGTGTCCTACGGTAGCGTCGATAATTTGATCGATGCGGGGGAGGGGGAAGGGATCTTTTGGGCAAGCCTTGTTAAGGTCTTTAAAATCAACGCACAGGCGCCAGGATTTGTCCTTCTTTGGTACCATCACCAGGTTTGCTAGCCAGTCCGGATGTTTTATATCTCTGATGAATCCGGCCTCCAATAGCTTTGCTAGCTCCTCTCCCATGGCCTGTCTCTTAGGTTCGAAAAAACGCCAAAGAGCTTGTTTGACAGGTTTGAATCCTTTTAGGATATTTCAGCTGTGCTTGGCCAGCCTGCGTGGGATTCCTGGCATGTCTGAAGGGTGCCAGGCGAAAATTTCCCAGTTCTCTCGTACGAACTCTTGCAGTGCGGCGTCTACATCAGGGTTTAACTGTGCCCCGATGGAAGCTGTTTTATTGGGGTCCGTTGGATGGACCTGGAATTTGACTATTTCGTCCGCCGGTTTGAAGGAGGTGGACTTGGATCTTTTGTCGAGTACCACATCATCCCTATTCACCGTGGAGCGCAGCGCAGTCAGTTCCTCAGCCGCTAGGGCTTTGGATAGTGCCTCGAGGGCCAGTGCGGCTGTCTTGTTTTCGGCGCGGAGTGCTATGTCCGGATCACTAGCGTGAGTGATGATCCCGTTAGGCCCGGGCATCTTGAGCTTCATGTACCCGTAATGGGGTATTGCTTGGAAGATTGTAAACGCTTCCCGCCCTAGTAGAGCGTGATAACCGCTGCTGAACGGAGCCACATGGAACGTGACCTCTTCGGACCTGTAATTATCCGACGTGCTGAACACCACATCTAGTGTGATTTTTCCTATACAGCGTGCTTCCCGACTGGGGATTATTCCTCTAAAGGTTGTGCTGCTTCGCTCAATGCGGTTCCAGTCTATTTCCATTTTTTGAAGGGTTTCCTCATAAATGAGGTTCAATCCGCTGCCGCCGTCCATGAGTACCTTGGTAAGACGAAAGCCGTCCACTATTGGACTGAGGACCAATGCGGCTGGTCTCGGGCTGTTCGGAATTTAGGTTCATCACTGGCGTTAAAGGTAATAGCCGTGTCACTCCATGGGTTTATTGTTGCTACTTGGTAGACTTTGGCAAGGCTGCGGAGTATCCTTTTTCGCATATTATTTGATGCGAATGTCTCGAAGACTGTTAGTACCGTATTGGTGTCTCTGGGGTGGCTTTCTGTGGCCTCCGGAATTAGGAGATCTTCGCCAATTTTGGCCACCTGCCGGAGTATCCAACATGCTCTAAGGCTGTGAGTTGGTGTGGCGTCCTCTGTACTGTGAATTTTACAGGATCCATTATGCCATCCTTCCAGTACGGTTCCATGCCCTGTAGAGGGTTTTTGCTTTTTGGTGTTTGACCCGGGTGTCTGGCGATGATGCACCCTTTTATTTCGGACTGGGTTTGTATTCAGGGTTGGATCGTCCCAAAATTTTATTTCAGTTTTCCAGGCACTTTCCATCGCATAGTACTTTCGTACAATGGACGCTAAGTCAGCGAAGCGTGTAATATCACGGCGACTTATGGCGTTGAGGATTCCCTTGTCCGTGCAATTATTGCAGAAGATTGAGATTGCGTCTTCCTCGCGGCAGTCCCTTATCCTGTTCCTAACCAGGAGGAATCTGGCCCAGTAATGATGTACTGTTTCATCGGGCTCTTGCCTGATTTGGGATAGATCACTTATGTTTGGGTGGGTGGGTGTAATTAAATCCGAAGCCTCACCCAATCTGAGGCTCAGAGGCCGAGGAATTTCCGAACTCGAAAATTTGGATTCCTGGATGTTGTCCAATGAATCCAGCCCGTCGCCTGACTCTAAGTTCAGGTCTTGAGTGATATCCTCCCCTCCGCGGGTATCCGGCTTCGAGGGATCGGGAATCCGGACGTAGCTAGTCCTTAAGATAGATGAAGGGTCGCCGCGCTGTCCCTCTACCATGGCAACATGATGGGTGACTTGGGGAGTGTTAATCTCTCTCAGATCGGGTTTAGGCCCATTCTGGTCGTAATCCGTAGCGACTCCCAGGGCGGCGATGCGATCCAAGAGCTCGTTTATGGAGGAGAGCTCCATTGGATCTAACTGCTCGGCGAGTTCCAAGCTGACATGAAGATTGTTTTCGATGGCTCGAGAGGTCATCGTCGGCGCAGAAGCCGAACAGGCGGTCATAAGAAAACCACCTAGCCGGAGGGTTTGGCCGACAGCCAAAGCTCCCTTAGCAACGGTGCCGTCTTTAAAGACGAGGCGAGGCATCCTTCCTAATGGCGACGACACAGAGGAACTCTCAATGAAAGCACCAATGTCGGTGTCAAAACCGGCGGATCTCGGGTAGGGGGTCCCGAACTATGCGTCTAGGCCGGATGGTAACAAGAGGCAAGGGACACGAAGTTTTACCCAGGTTCGGGCCCTCTTGATGGAGGTAAAACCCTACGTCCTGCTTGATTAATATTGGTGATATGGGTAGTACAAGAGTAGATCTACCACGAAATCGGAGAGGCTAAACCCTAGAAGCTAGCCTATGGTATGATTGTTGTTCTGTATGTTGTCCTACGGACTAAAACCCTCCAGTTTATATAGACACCGGAGAGGGTTAGGGTTACACAAAGTCGGTTACAATGGTAGGAGATCTACATATCCGTATCGCCAAGCTTACCTTCCACGCCAAGGAAAGTCCCTTCCGGACACGGGACGAAGTCTTCAATCCTGTATCTTCATAGTCCAGGAGTCCGGCTGAAGGTATAGTCCGGCCATCTGGACACCCCCTAATCTAGGACTCCCTCAGTAACCATCAACGATGATTGGCCTCCCGTCTCGTCGGACGACCTTGTCAAAGTTCTTGGCATTGCGTGCGGCATCCAAATAAGTGACTTGCTCGTCAAAGTCTGTCCACCACCGGCTGATTTCTTTGTCAGGTTCCGGACAACTTTCGACTGCATTCATGTGTTCGAATCTTCACGACGTTTGTTTTGCGATGGCACGCTGGTGAGCTTTGATCGGTGGCACCCAGGATGGGGCTCGGTGCCCTCTGAGCTTGAGTTTTTAACAAAGCTTACCTTCCACGGCATGCCTCGACGTGCTTGGAACAACGAGTCCATGAATGAGCTTATCAACGACCTTGGAGGTGAGCTCGTAAGTATGTTTGTTCCTCCAGACAGCTGGGCTCTGACGGTTATGGCATGGATGAAGAAGTCGTCCACCATACCGAAGGTGATTGGTGTTGAGATACCGGTGTAGGAACCGGGGTTGTACTATTCGTCGCCACCAAGGCCTCCGCGGACCACGTTAGGGATGTACCTGTATCGAGTGTTCGTGCATGTCGAAGAAGTGGCCAATCCATCAATCGAAGTCATGTCGCCACCGCTGGTGCCCGGGTCCGTCGACGACATCCATTACAGGAGTCAACGTCAGACTTTCCCCGTGTTGCTCGGAATGATGGGTGGCATAGGGCCTACTCCATCGTGCGGCGGAGGCCACTGCTTCTTTGGGAGAAGAGGCAAGGCTGGCTGCTTGGATGTGCTCTAATTTGAGGTAACAACTGAATCTTTTCAGATACTAGTTAAATCCGAGCTATGGGTGTGAAGCACTAATGTGCCAGTACATTTGATTGTGACATTTTCTATTTTTTTACCTGAACTTGTTTTAGAAAGGGTTGTACGTCAACTTAATGTTCTAGCAGAACTTATATATTGTGTTGTCTGTCTGTTTTCTTTGCACAGCATTCAAGATATTTCCCCATCATTGATAAAGACGATGAACCGTTATGTACGAGTTTGTTGGTTTCAACATAGCCCTACCCGTAGCGATCCACTGCTTCCACCCTGATTGTGCCGCCTGCGTGAAATATTTGTATGCAAGTTCAGTGTGCTATGATGTTCTATATGATTGTATCAACTATATAAGTTTTTACTGAGCGTCATCAATGCATATGGCTGAAAGATGTATTTACGAGTATCGACCGACGGGTCTCTATCTATCTCTACCTCTCTCTCACACACACACACACAAACACACACACATGCACACACGCACAAGTGGGACCCGTTGAATTATTTCTTCGCTCATGACAGCTTTTAATTAGGTTCCATTGTACTCTAACTTTTTTCTTAAATTATTAATTGAGCTTAGTGACTTCAAAAAGTTGTATAGAAGCCTTGTTTGGGCTTTTCCGACGTTGCTGAATGTGGGCTGAGTAGCCATGTAAGGTTGTACTCTACTACACGGGCCTTTTTTCAACACCAGCAATGCAACTGGGCCGACAGTTGTACACAATATTCGGGTCAATTTGTTATTCTCCGCCCCGCTGGGCTGCAAATCTTTCCTAGGTGGGATGCATTAGGCTTAACAAGAAAATGGGCTTTAAGAAATAATAAATGGGATGTAATTATAAAATCCGGGTAGTAGCTATAAAAAATGCACCAAACACGTAATTAGTTTAAAAAATATATTATTTTTGGAATTTGAAAATTTTAATTTCATTACTTGTTGCGCGCACAATATTTTGTTGGATTTTTACGTAATACAAATTTATTTTGAAATTATATTTAACCTGACTAGAAATTTCAGCATAAAAATATTTCGGATCCAATCAAAATGTGGGAAATATTATTGAATTCTGTTTTGAGCGGTTGGTTGAAATTATTAATCATTGTCCTAGCTAGAAAATGGGGTGTACTTTTAACAAACTGTAAATGAGTTGTAGTAAATTCCATTAGAATTCAAAAATGGGTTGTACATTCTTACAAATCGCAAATGGGCTATGTTCTCTGCTACACACTTGTGGGACTACTAAGTTGACGCGTCCCCTAAAAAACAAAAACTAAGTTGACGCGTATGCAAGGCTTTGTCAACTTATAGTCAACACACGGTTCTAGCAGCAGTGGTCGTTGGATGTACATCCAACGGATGTCGTGCTTCTTCGTCAATCTCGAATATTCTTGCTTTAGCCGCCTAAAAAATGATTCCTCCCCCTGACATCTAGGGTGCACCATTTCGAAGGCTGGCCTGTGGGCCTACTAAGTTGACACGTACCAAGGGCTTTGTCAACTTAGTCAATAATGCTTCTAGCTGCAGTGACCATACGATGTCCATCCAACGGCCGTCGTGCTTCTTCAACCTCTGGTCTTCTTGCTCCAGTCGCCCAAACCAGCGTCGGTCGTGCCGCGTGCTCCTGCCTCCCATGGCCGGTTGTGATGCCGCGGAGGCCTCACCGCCCCCTACTACTCCCACGGCTGGTCAGGCCATCCCTCTACTCACCCACATCCCTCCACTGTTGTGGCTTTGCCGCCTCCAGGTCATTCCCTTCCCGAGTCTCGCCATCGTCCATCGCGTTGGTGTTCTCGGCACGGCGTGGTCAACGTTGTCAACAGATGACAACATCAGAAGAGGGATGTACATGGAGAGGCTGACAGTTGGGACCCACATGGTCCATGGCCACACACAAGAAAGTACCTCCTTATTACGCCAAAAAGAATGAATACTCCCGTTGACAGCTCGGACCCACCAGCTATATCTTTCACACGCAAGAAAGTGCCTCCTTATTACACAGAAAAAATGAATACTCCCCCTGCTAGCTGGGACCCACCATAGTGGGAGGCTGACTTGCGGGCCTACTAAGTTGACACGGACGGAGGGCTTTGTCAACTTAGTCAACAAACGATTCTATCGGCAGTGACCGTTGGATTGTTAACATCCAACGGTCGTCTTGCTTCTTCTACCTCTGATTTTCTTGCTCCAGCCATCCAAACCATCGCGTGCTCTTGCCTCCCATGGCCGGTTGTGCTTCTGCAAAGGCCTCACCGCCCCTACTACTCCTATCACTGGTCAGGCCCTGCGGCGCCGGCAGCCTCACACCACAGCCGAACCAGTGAACCCTCGTACTCCTCTCCGCGTAGGCATCCACTATCGCGTCTTCCCCGGCTCCGCGTCATCCCCTTCCTAGGCCTCGCCGTTGTCCGCCGCCTTGGTGCTCTCGGCATGGCGTGGTCAATATGGTCAACGAACGACTTCCATCGGAAGATTACTGCACATGGAGAGGCTGACAGCTGGGTCCACAGCCGCAGCAAGGAAGTGCCTCCTTATTTCGCGCAAAATAATGATTCCTCCACCTGACAGCAGGGACCCACCGGATGGGCCACCGTATTTCGTGAAAAAAACATTCCCCCCGACTATTGGGACCCACCAGCTACATCTTTGCATGCAAGGAAGTGCCTGACATTCGGGACCCACGTGGTCGAAGCGTACGTAGCGTTGTAATTCTAGTCGCGAACATGTACGTACATACCGGTCGATCGGTCTATCTGTAGGCTGCAGCGATGAACCGTGGCCGTGTAAGGAAGGGCACGTGCCATAGTATAGGCGCGCACGTAGCATGTCCCGCAGTCCCGCTAATATCGTGTACACGTACGTACAGCGGCCAGAGTGCAAGAAAGTAAATACGACCACATACGTACATACGGGTGGGGTCTCAAACGCCTACTCGCGCATACATACGGCCAGGGCTCGTGTACATGGCTGGGTCGGAACGGAGAAACTGCGTCGTCGTGTTCATGGGGAGGCAACGGAATGCTCGTGTTCATCGGGAGGCAACGGAATACGTCGTGTTCATCGGGAGACAACTGGCTTGGATGGAACAACCGATCAAAACGAGGCCTGGCGTACCGCAGAACGGAGGAAACGGCCTTGCGTTCGACCAGCCACGGTCAAAACGGGATCCTGTTCATCGAGAGGGGTCTGGTGTACCACAAAATGGAGGAAATAGACTTCTCTTGGACCTCCTATGGTCGAAACGGTGTCCTTTTGATCGGGGGGGTGTGGCGTACTGCAAAACGGAGGAAACAGACTTGTGTTGGAGCGCTATGGTCGAAACGGGTGTCCTATTCATTGGGAGGGGAGTGGTGTACCGCAAAACGGGACTCCACGGGATACTGTTCATCTCCACCGTCGACTGCCTCCACGGGCTACTGTTCATCCACCATCGACCTCCTCCAGCCTCCACCTGCGGCTGTTCATCCACGGGCTCCTGTTCATCCAGCCTCCATCACTCCTCCACCCAGCTATTGTTCAACCAGCCCTCTCCACGGGGTCATGTTCAACCACCCCTCCACGGGGTACTGTTCATCCAGCCCTCCACCAGCAACTGTTCAACCTGCCCTCCACGGGGTCCTGTTCATCCAGCCCTCCACGGGGTCCTATTCATCCACCCCCAACCGGCTCGATCGATCGGGTCTTGTTCATCCAGCGGCAACATCACGGGGTCCTGTTCATCCAACCCCCCACCGGGAACTCTTCATCCAACCCCCCCCCCAACAATGCTCACTGTTCATCCAGAGGCAGCATCGATCGGCTTCATTTAGCAGCAGTAGCGAAGGAATCGCTTGATCGGGTTCAGTTAACAGCCATCGATAGATCGCTCGGGTTCAGTAACGCGCAGCCTACAGTGCAATCGCTCGGGTTCAGTTAGAGCCCAATGCCTCGCACCCATGCGCGTACGTGTATGAGAGAAATGCGCATCGCTCGGCCCCTGACCACCCACCGTAACCGGGAACTCCCCGATATTTTCCTCGCCCTTGCTTCTACCATGGTTTTTTCCGTCATGGACGGCCCAAAGAATGTCATGGAGCTGCGTCTCCATCCTGCCCAGGACGAAAAGCCCATTTTCTATCATGAGTTTTTGTCATAGAAGTAGGAGCCCACCACATCTATGATGATACTGGGTTTTGTCACAATTATCGTCATAGAAGTGTCATAAGCATGACAGAAAAAATTTTGTTCGGCCCAAAATGTCACGAATGTGTCTTTTTTTGTAGTGTGTTGAGCAATTGATAGAAAAGCGCAAAGTTATAACGATATCTAAGGCAATGATCATGAATATAGGCATCATGTCTGTGACAAGTAGACTGAAACAATTCTGCATCTACTACTATTATTCCACACATCGACCGACTCCTGCCTGCATCTAGAGTATTAGGTTCATAAGAATAGAGTAATGCCTTAGGCAAGATGACATGATGTAGAGGGATTAACTCAAGCAATATGATATAAACCCCACCCTTTTATCGTTAATGGCAACAATACAATAAGTTCCTCACTACCCCTACTGCCACTAAGTCAGGACACCGCAAGATTGAACCCATCACAAAGCACCTCTCCCATTGCAAGAAAAACCAATCTAGTTGGCCAAACCAAATCGATAGATCGGAGAGAAATACAAAGCTATCTCAATCATGCATAAAATATTTCGGAGAAGTCTTAAATAATATTCATAGATAATCTCATCATAAATCCACAATTCATCGGATCTCAAGAAACTCATCGCAAAAGAAGATTGCATCGAATAGATCTCCAAGAACATCAAGGAGAACATTGTATTGAAGATTAAAGAGAGAGAAGAAGCCATCTAGCTACTAGCTATGGACCTATAGGTCTGTGGTAAACTACTCACACTTCATCAGAAGGGTAGCAAGGTTGGTGTAGAGGCCCTCCGTGATCGAATCCCCCTCCAGCGGAGTGCCAGAAAAGGCCCCAAGATGGGATCTCACGAGAACAGAAGCTTGCGGCGGTCAAAAAAGTATTTTTTGTGTGCCCTCTGATGTAAGGGGAATATTTGGAAATTTATAGTGCTGGAGTAAGGGTTATAAGGTCTCTGAGGGGCCCACAAGCCTAGGGGCGCGCCCCTAGGCTTGTGGGCTCCTCGTAGGTCTTCTGGCCTCCTCCCAAAGCTTCCTAGGTTTCTTATGGTCCAAGAAAAATCATCGTAAAGTTTTATTCTGTTTGGACTCCGTTTGGTACTGATTTTCTATAAAAGCAAAAACAAGGGAAAAGAGCAACTGGCACTGGGCACTAGGTTAATAAGTTAGTCCCAAAAATAATATAAAATAGCACATTAATGCATATAAAACATCCAAAACAGGTAATATAATAGCATGGAACAATCAAAAATATAGATATGTTGGAGACGTATCAGCTTACTACTGCATTGGGTCAATTCAGTACCTTAACATGACATGTCATTCATTTGGTTGTTGCATTGCATTGATTGTGTTCCTTTTCTGTTGCTGGTGTTTGTTCCTTCTCGGTAACAAATGTTTCCGATGTAGTGACCATTGACACTGATGAAGTGCAGTATCATCCTCAAAAGTGTCAGGCAAGCAAACCCCCTGAGCATTCCGATATAATCCCACTCTCTCGCTCTTGCTCTCTTTTATTGCATTAGGACAACAATGATTCAATTGTTACTTGTTCTTGGTAGTTGAACCAATTCATTTGCATCACCAGTCTTTGCCACAGTAAATAGTAAAACTCACTAGCATGAGTAGGAGTTGTTTGAGCCATGATGTGCCTAGTCATTCATGCTTGCTTGCTATGCCTGCTCTGCTTAGAGTTGTGTCAGGTATGATTCATCTGGGATGGATTGGCTACTATTGAGGGCTAAGTGTGTGAACACAATTTGGTAAAGGTAGCGATGAGAGGCCATGTAGGAGTACATGGTGGGTTGTCTCCTTGAGACCATCCTCGGGAACTGAGTTTCGTGTTTGTGATCCAAGTCAGTTACTACCACACATTGGGCTCCCGGCGCTCCAAGCTCTCTTGACTTATTAATAACCTTGATCTCTGTCTAGGAGTTGCAACTAGTTTTTGGTGTTTGTAGGATGTGCTGGGGGCCGTACTTAGCACTGACCAAAGGGGTAGGCTTTGTTATGATAGGCACCATGGTCGGGTGTACCAAGCGTCACCCGTTTGGTGGGCTTGGGAACCCTGTACACATCGTTTGAGGCCATAATGGATACTTCGGCGGGACTTCCATTGTGGGTTAGTTCTTAGATAGGCGATAAACCTAGACTAGAGTCTTGCGTGGTTAGTCAGGTTGTGGCCGACACCCTCGCCGGGCTTCGGCTTGAAGGTTGTCGAGATACATGACGTGTATATGGTGGTAAGTGGTGAGAGCGTGTGTGAAGAAGTACACCCCCTGCAGGGTAAAATGATCTATTCGAATATCCGCGTCCTCGGATATGGACTACTTGGAAAGCTTACATCGTTCATAGACAAGTCGAAATGGATACTCTAAAATGCGCAAGATAAGCGTGAGTGCTATGGATGGCCTTCTCGTAAGGAGACGGGAGCGGGTCCATAGTGGTGTATTGATATGGTGAATATGTGGACTCGTGTTCGCTTCCTCACCTCAAAGAAGTTACTGGTAGTCGTAGTACAGGATAGCCACCGAGTCAAAGCTAGCCTTTTGTAGTTAAACCCCACAACCCCCTTGTTAATACTAATGCACAAGTAGTTAGTTTTGATGTAAGTCTTCCTGAGTACATTTGTACTCACATTTGCTTAATTTATGTTTTTGCAGAGGAGACTCCAGTCTCATTGGTAGTTCCACGTAGGCTTCAATGATTACCTTGGGAATCCCAGACAAAGGTCTGGTTCCTATGAAGGGTCTTGTAGACAGAAACATTTTCTAGCCTTCCTTATTTTCAGCTGTTTGTACTCAGGCAGGTTTATGCTTCTGCTTGTTGCTTGTATGACGTTGTATGTTGGGTCATGAGACCCATGTTTGTAATATCATACTATGTATGGCTCTTCAGGGCCTCTTAAATAAAATACCTTTGAGTCATAGAGTTATGTTGTGATTCCATGTTGTACCAGCACATACTTGCATGTTCTGCGTGAGTATGATGTGTATTGCTATGTGTTGGGTCACTACAGAAACTTGATGATGCATTATGGGCTTATAGGACTGCTTATAAGAATCATATGGGTATGTCTCCATATAAAATGGTCTATGGAAAAGCAGGTCATAATATATGTTACGTTGATGCATTGCAGTGGTTAATCTATGTGTGTGACCAACCCAAAGAAACAATAACACATATGTCTGATGACGAATGCCACATGTTTCACTAACCAAAAATATTCATGTGAGTCTTTAGTTGACAAACATCATGGGATGATTGAATGTTTTGTCAACTAGATTGGATGTTCTATGTGTCCATAAACGATAGTAGATTGTCAAATCCTATTGACTCGTCATCTTAAAGAGGGGGCAGGGTATAAAACCTTACGCCGATGCAGCGATACATGGAAACCATACTGATCCAAATGTTTTCATGCGATGGACCTACGTTACAATAGCTCATGGCAACATCTTTTCTAATTAAGTGATGCACACCACGAAAAGGCATTGAAAAAATCCCTCCTCTAGATATATCTATCACATTAAAAAGTAATCCGATGAGATCTATTTGTTACATTGATGCCTCGTAGTGTTCAAATGTACATGTCTGACCGACCAAAAGAATTAGATAAACGCGTATGTCAAACTAACATGTATGACAGATGTGGAATGCAGATGTTTCACTATCCAACATTATTCGTGAACTTGATGGATGTTCCCTACGTTTAGTAGATGGTATAATCCTAGTGACCCATCTAGCATAAGGACGATATAAAACCATACTTCCTGGTAGTGATACACACAGAAACCAAATAAATCCAAGTGTTTTATCGACCACAAATCCAAGTATCACCATACGTCATGGACCTTTACCACAATATCTTATGGAAACCGATCAGGTTCAAAAAAACAAATTTGATTGAGTGACGCACTAAGAACTATAAACCAAGCAAAGGCACCACCCACAACAGTTTCTCCCCTACACCATCCCGCTTTAGGATTCATGCGATTCTCGGTAGTTTGAAATAACAGAGGCCGTAATTAAAGTGGAGTTTTAAAATTAGTATCATAACCGGAGTAGAAAGTAGTCAATTAATCCCAAAGTGTGATTTTGCCAATATGTTGCCAGTTGCCATGCGTTATGGATCTATGCCACAACAGCTCTTGGCAACATCTTTGCTCATTAAGTGATGCACACCAGGAAAAGGCGCCGCTCAAAAAAATTCCTCCTCTAAATGTATCTATCCATACAATAAAAGGCGATCTGATGAAATCTATCTGTTACATTAATCCTTTATAGTGTTCATATGTAAATGCCTGACCGGTCGAAAGAAACTTGTATGCCAAAATAGCACATATGACTGATGATGAATGCAAATGTTTTAATATCCAACATTATTCGTCAACTTGATGGATGTTCCCTACGTCCATTAACAGTATATTATCAAATCGTATTGGTTCATCTAATAGAAGAACAATTAAAACCATACGTCATGGTAGCGATATACACGAAAATCACAGAATATCCAAGTATTTCATCACCATAGATCCAAGTATCACCATACATCATGGACCTTTACCGCAATATCTCATGGCAATCGACCAGGTTCAAACAAAACAATTTGACTGAGTGACGCACTAAGAACTATAAACCAAGCAAAGGCACCACCCGCAACAATTTCTCCCCTACACCATGTCACTTTAGGATTCGTGCAATTCTCGGTAGTTTGAAATAATAGAGGTCGTAATTAAAGTGGAGTTTTTAAATTAGTATCATAACCAGGGTCTAAGAAAGTAGTCAATTAATCCCAAAGTGTGATTTTGCCAATATGTTGGCATGCGTTATGGACCTATGTCACAACCGCTCTTGGAAACATCTTTGCTCATTAAGTGATGCACACCAGGCAAAGGCGCTGCTCACAAAAATCCCTCCTCTAAATGTATCTATCCATACAATAAAAGGCGATCTGATGAAATCTATTTGTTACATTAATCCTTTGTAGTGTTCATATGTAAATGCCTGACCGGTCGAAAGAAACTTGTATGCCAAAATAGCACATATGACTGATGATGAATGCAAATGTTTTAATATCCAACATTATTCGTCAACTTGATGGATGTTCCCTACGTCCATTAACAGTATATTATCAAATCGTATTGGTTCATCTAATAGAAGAACAATTAAAACCATACATCATGGTAGCGATATACACGAAAATCACAGAATATCCAAGTATTTCATCACCATAGATCCAAGTATCACCATACATCATGGACCTTTACCGCAATATCTCATGGCAATCGACCAGGTTCAAACAAAACAATTTGACTGAGTGACGCACTAAGAACTATAAACCAAGCAAAGGCACCACCCGCAACAATTTCTCCCCTACACCATGTCGCTTTAGGATTCGTGCAATTCTCGGTAGTTTGAAATAATAGAGGTCGTAATTAAAGTGGAGTTTTTAAATTAGTATCATAACCAGGGTCTAAGAAAGTAGTCAATTAATCCCAAAGTGTGATTTTGCCAATATGTTGGCATGCGTTATGGACCTATGTCACAACCGCTCTTGGAAACATCTTTGCTCATTAAGTGATGCACACCAGGCAAAGGCGCTGCTCACAAAAATCCCTCCTCTAAATGTATCTATCCATACAATAAAAGGCGATCTGATGAAATCTATCTGTTACGTTGCTCCTTTATAGTGTTCATATGTAGATGTCTGACCGGTCGAAAGAAACTCGTATGCCAAAATAACACATATGATTGATGATGAATGCAAATGTTTAATATCCAACATTATTCATCAACTTGATTGATGTCCATACATCCATTAACTGTGGATGGTCAAATTGTATTGGCTCATCTAATAGAAGAACAATTAAAACCATACGTCATGGTAGCGATACACACGAAAATAACAGAAAATCCAAGTATTTCATCACCATAGATCCAAGTATCACCATACACCATGGACCTTTACCACAATATCTCATGCCAATCGATCAGGTTCAAACAAAAATATTTTTGACCAAGTGACGCACTAAGAACTATAAACCAAGCAAAGGCACCACCTGCAACAATTTCTCCCCTAAACCATGCTTTAGGATTTGTGCGATTCTTAGTAGTTTGAAATAATAGGGGCCATAATTAAAATGGAGTTTTAAAATTAGTAAAATAACCATGTCTAAGAAAGTAGACAATTAATCCCAAAGCATGATTTTGCCAATATGTTGCCATGCATTTGATACGTCCATTTTGCATCATGTTTTCCTACTATTATTTATTATGTTTTGAATTATTAGTTCACCTTATGATGTAATTTTTATGTCTTTTCTCTCTTATTTTGCAAGTTTCACATGAAGAGGGAGATTGCCGGCAGCTGGAATTCTAGACCGGAAAAGGCTACAACAGAGATAGTTGTTCTGCACAACTCCAAATGACCTGAAAATTTACAGAGAATTATTTTAGAATATATAAAAAAAATGGTGGAAGAAATACTAGGAGGGGGGCCACCAAGGAGGGACAAGCTCAGGGGGCGCACCCGATGAGCTTGTGGGCCCCCTGGCAGGCCTTCAGTGCCCATCTTCTGCTATATGAAGCCATTTGCCCTAGAAAAATAAGGAGAAGACTTTTGGGACGAATCGCCGCCATCTCGAGGCGGAACCTGGGCAGGAGCACTTTTGCTCTCCGGGGGAGCGATTCCACCAGGGACACTTCCTCTGGGAGGGAGAAATCAAAGCCATCGGCATCACCAACGATCCTCTCATCATGGTAGGACCAATCTTCATAAACATCTGCACCAGCACCATCTCATCTCAAATCCTAGTTCATCTCTTGTATTCAATCTTTGTCCCAAAACCTCAGATTGATACCTATGGGTTGCTATTAGTGTTGATTACATCTTGTAGTTGATGCTAGTTGGTTTATTTGGTAGAAGATTATATGTTCAGATCCTCAAGCACATTCAATAAACCTCTGATCTTGAACATGAATATGAATTATGAGTAGTTACTTTTGTTCTTGAGGACATGGAGAAGTCTTGTTATAAGTAATCATGTGATGTTGGTATTCATTCGATATTTTGATGATATTTATGATGTTGCTTCCTTTAGTGGTGTCATGTGAACATCGACTACATGACACTTCACCATGCTTGGCTCTAAGGGAAGGCATTGTGGAGTAATAAGTAGATGATGGGTTGCTAGAGTGACAGAAACTTAAACCATAGTTTGTGTGTTATTACGTAAGGGGCTAATTTGGATCCATATGTTTCATGCTATGGTTAGATTTATCTTAATTTTTTCTTTCGTAGTTGCGGATTCTTGTGAGGGTGTAATCATAAGTGGGTTGCTTGTTCAAGTAAGAACATCACCAAAGCACCGGTCCACCCACATATCAAATTATCAAAGTAACGAACGTGAATCAACTAAACATGTTGAAAGTGACTAGACGACAATTTCCATGTGTCCTCGGGAACGCTTTTCTTATTATAAGAGAATGCTTGGGCCACCTTGCTGCACCTTATTACCATTGTTACTAGTTACTTGCTACGAATTATCCTACTACAAAACTATTTGTTACTGTTACTTTTGGTGCGTGTAGAAAATACCTTGTTGAAAATCAGTTGTCATTTCCTTCTGCACCTCGTTGGGTTCGACACTCTTACTTATCAAAAGGACTACGATTGATCCCCTATACTTGTGGGGCATTAGCATTATAGACCTACGTCACAACAACTCGTGGCAACATCTTTTTGTTGAAAATATGCCCTAGAGACAATAATATTTGTATTATTTATTTCCAAGTTTGTAGTTAATGTTTATACTCTATGCTATAACTGTTATGGTTCTTGAATATGTGATTCAGAGGAAAACAAATAAGCACGTGTAGAAGCATAAATGGTAAACCTGATTCCTAGTCTTGACTCTATGACTAGTCAAGTGTTATAATGGTGATTCTGTTTTCCTGATCAAAGGCATATGCTAATAATATTTGAGAGCACGATGTTGGTAGAACTCTCGTGTTGAATTGACGCGAGTTGTTTGTTATACTTAAGAAATTATATCGGTCAGAGTCTCTAGTTCATAACACGGGAGTTAATGTATGTATGATTCATTAGACCATGAGAGTAGCAAGTCACTCCATACTGGACATTGCTCCTTGGGGTTGTTCCAAAGTCATCCTTAACAGGGTGATCATATCGGCAACTTACGGGTTCATCCAAAATGTATGACGAGATACTAGATAGCTCGAGACTGGCTTTTACTCCTCTGACCATGGAGAGATATTCTTAGGGCCCTCTTAGTGTGATGACATCCATCATCGTCTGGCCAGACACAGGTGACTATGTCACAGGGATGCCAGAACATGGCAACCAGAAATAAGAACAAAACCGGTAACGAGGAGATAGGTATAGTGAGCATGTGAATGACTCGCGGGGATACCAATATATCTCACCTCGGGTTTTGTGATTTAGTTGGTCAATCGATAACCAACTTAGCGATACACCTCGGGTTAAGGGGAGAAATTGTTGCAGGTGGCGCCTTTGCTTGGTTTATAGTTCGTGGCGCCTTTGCTTGGTTTAGGGGAGAAATTGTTGCAGGTATCGTTAAGCTGGTCAATCGATATCTAATAGAAGACACAGGTGATAAAGTAAAGGGAATGACATATGATAACCAATGGTTCAATCGATATCGTTCGTGTAAGTATAGGTATCACTATGGATGTCCACGGTTTCGTTATTGATCATTGAACGAAAGGTGTTTTCGTTCATGTCTATATCTTACCGAACCTGCAGGGTCACGCGCTTAAGGGATTACGATCTTTTGAGTTCTATAGGAGTTAGGAATATGAGAAAATATTACCCTAATAGTTTTGGGATAAAATAAATAGTTTTGAGAGAAACCAGAAGCGCTTCGGGATTACTGGAAGTGTTTTGGATAGTACCAGGTAATACCAGGAATTAATATATAGGTGGAAATTGTTTCCATGGACTTAAATATAAATTATAAAGGGCTACAATATTATTGTGAGGTCCCGGGGATTTGTTTAAAGTCAACGGGCTAAAGAAAATACATAAAGGCCTATTAAGAGAGAGTTAATGGGCCCTAAGGCCGAATTGGGAGGTGGAGCTGGACCTAGGGCCGATGCAAGGGAAGGAGAACTCTTCCCCAAGTCGGCCACCCCTCCCCTCTCCCCTACACCTATATATACTAGAGGTTTTTGACCCCTTTGAGACACAAGTTTCTCACCTAGTTCTGTCTAGTTGATCTTGATTATATCTAGTTCTAGTTTCTCTAATCCTCATAATAGAGAAGCCCCCTGAGTTTCTCTTCTCCCTCCTCTAGCTCACGACGGCGAATCGCCGCTGGATCGTGAACCTCGTACCCGTGCAATCCATGGAGAGGCCGTGTTTTCGGTCTTCGGTTTGAAGGATCTTTTGTGAACAGTTCGAGGGACTTCATCAATGATCTACACCTACTTTCGCTGCAACTCGTTGTTGGTAACGATCTGATCTAAACCTCTTAATGCATCTTCGTAGTGTTCCCGGGATCGTGATCGTAGGACGAAATTTTTGTTTTCTACTACGTTCCCCAACACTTTTCTAATTAAGTGATGCACACCAAGGATGTATCTATCTATACAATAAAGGATGATCCGATGAAATCTATCTGTTATGTTGATGCCTTGTAGTGTTCAAATGTAGATGTCTAACCGATCGAAAGAACTAGATAAACTTGTATGCCACAATAACACATATTACCATTGATGAATGCAGATGTTTTAATATCCAACATTATATGTCAACTTGATGGGTGTTCCCTACGTCCATAAACGATAGATAGTCAAATCCTATTGATTCATCTAATAGAAGGACAATTAAAACCAAACGTCATGGTAGCAATATACATGAAAACCGAAGAAATCGAAGTGTTTCATCGACCACAAATCCAAGTATCGCCATACGTCATGGACCTTTACCACAATATCCATGGCAACCGATCAGGTTCAAACAAAAATCTTTTTGACCGAGTGACGCACTAAGAACTATAAACCAAGCAAAGGCGCCACCCTTAACAATTTCTCCCCTATACCATGCTGCTTTAGGATTCATGCAACTCTCGGTAGTTTGACACAATACAAGCCATAATTAAAGTGGAGTTTCAAAATTAGTATCCTAACCAAGGTCTAAGAAAGTAGTTAATTAATCCCCAAAGTGTGATTTTGCCAATACGTTGCTATGCACCTACGTCACAAGAACTCATGGCAGCATATTTTCTCATTAAGTGATCCATACTACGCAAAGATGCTGCTCACAAAAATCCCTCCTCTCAATGTATCTATCTATACAATAAAAAACGATTCGATGAAATCTATCTGTTACATTGATGCTTTGTAGTGTTCAAATGTATATGTCAGACCAATTAAAAGAACTACATAAATTCGTATGCCACAATAACACATATGACCGTTGATGGATGCAGATATTTTAATATCCAACATTGTTTGTTAACTTGATGGGTGTTCCCTATGTCCATAAACGATAGATGGTCAAATTATATTGACTCGTCTAATAGAAGGACAATTAAAACCATACGTCATGGTAGCGATATACACGAAAACCAGAGAAATCCAAGTGTTTCATCGACCATAGATCCAAGTATCACCATTCGTCATGGACCTTTGCCACAATATCTTATGGCAACTGATCAGGTTCAAACAAAAAACCTTTTGACCAAGTGACGCACTAAGAACTATAAACCAAGCAAAGGCGCCGCCCATAACAATTTCTCCCCTTGTCGTGGATTTGTCACGGTAGATGTCCTAGTGTGACGACTTAGTCGTGAGGCTAACGCAACTAGGTAGTAGCTTGAGAGGGGTTGGTCGGAATCGAGAGACGCGAGGTTTTACCCTGGTTTGGCCCCTCACGGTGAAGGTAAAAGCCTACATCCTGCTTTATTGATATTGATCATGGTGATACTCACGATTACAAGGGTGCTCTTTTGCTACCTCTTTCTTAGGAGCTGTTGACTTGTCTATCTTCACTTGTCCTTCTTGGGATGCCCTGCCACTCCTTATATAAGTTGGAGGGGCAGATTACATGTGGAGTCCTAATTGGATTAGGACTATTTTATTACAAGTAGAATCCTAGTCTTGCTTCCCTTGTAAGGGAATTATTCCTTTTGCCTTCCTTCTCAAGTCGGCCCACCATAATGTGAGTCGGTCTTCCCATGAGCCGCCTTATGGGCTATTAGGTCTTTGTCGTCTGTCTGACCCGCTCGCCGGGTCACTAATGATCCATAAAGCTCGGGCGGGTCATCCGTGAGTCGCCAGGCTCAGGCGGGTCATCCGTGAGTCGCCAAGCTCCGGGCGGGTCACCAATGAGTCGCCAAACTCTAGCCGGGTCATACTACGGGGTATATATCCCCGACACCCCTAAACCATGCTGCTTTAGGATTCGTACAATTCTCGGTACTTTGACACAATACAAGGCATAATTAAAGTGGAGTTTTAAAATTAGTATCCTAGCCAGGGTCTAAGAAAGTAGTCAATTAATCCCTAAAGTGTGATTTTACCAATATGTTGCCATGCACCTACGTCACAACAGCTCATGGTAGCATATTTTCTCATTAAGTGATGCACACTAGGCAAAGGTGCCGCTCACAAAAATTCCTCCTCTCAATGTATCTATCTACACAATAAAAAGCGAACCGATGAAATCGATCTTTTACATTGATGCTTTGTAGTGTTCCAATATATTTGTCTCGAAAGAATTAGATAAACTCGTATGCCACAATAACACATATGACCGATGATGAATGCGTCACTATCCAACATTATCCGTCAACTTGATGGATGTTTTCTACGTCCATAAACGATAGATGGTCAAATCACATTGACTCATCTAATAGAAGGACAATTAAAACCATACGTCATGGTAGCGATATACACGAAACCAGAGAAATCCAGGTGTTTCATCGACCACAGACCCAAGTATCACCATATGTCATGGACCTTTATCACAATATCTCAAAGCAACCGATGAGGTTCAAACAAAAATCTTTTTTGACCAAGTGACGCACTAAGAACTATAAACCGGGCAAAGGCGCCGCCCGCAACAATATTCTCCTCTAAACCACGCCGCTTTAGGATTGGTGCAACCCTCTGTAGTTTGAAATAATACAGGCCGTAATTCCAGTAGAGTTTAAAAAAAATGGCATCCTAAACAGGGTCTAGGGAAGTAGTCAATTAATCTCAACAAAGTGTGATTTTGATTTGCCCAATAGGATTGGCGTTTCCATGAGTGGAGCCAGCGGAGGGAGCCCCTGGACGTTTGACTTGCCTTGTGTAATCTTCTCTTCTCACCTCAATGGCCACATGCAGTCCTCAACCAAACCCACCATTAATTCCCTCCTTCCCCCATTCTTATTTTCCTTAATAACCACCCCCTCCATTTTAATGGGTTCCATCTTTTTTCCTCGCCTTTAACTCCAAACACTGCAACCTCTTCTCCTCCTCCCCTCCCCTTTGCTTCCCCTTTACTCTCTCTCCCCCTCTCTCTCTCTCTCTCTCTCTCTCTCTTCATGTGTGCATGTGTGTGCTGTGTTCGTCTTTCCGGCTCCCTCTCTCTCGCCGAGAAGCAAAGGTCACTTGCCCTTCCCCCGTCTCCGCATTTCTCCGCCACTCCACACAAGCGGGAGCAGCGCCCACCAAGCACCGGGCTTCTCCAGGTCTGACTTCCGAGGGGGCGGAGCTGGACCTGCTGACGGAATCCCTGTCCAATGGGGCTGGATTGGGCGTCCTGTCAAGGTACTTTCTTGATTCTTCCTTCTCCCCGACCCGTTGATCTTCCTCGAACCCATCCGCATCTCCCTCTCCCTCTCCCTCTCTCTCTCTCTCTCTCCCTCTCTCTCTCTCTATCTCTATCTCTCTCTCTATCTCTCTCTCTCTCTAAAGATTTGACTTGTTCATCTGAATCGTGTTGGTTCTTGCGATTCATGTTGTGTTGGACCGGAACTGAAATCCATTCTAGTACATTGTTGTCTAGATTGTTTCAAGCGCCCTGCGTGTTTCGTTTGATGTTTTTTTTACCTTTTTATGCGCGGTTGTTGGATTCACGGTTCAGACTCCACCCAGAGTTCATCACGAGTTCTCTTGCTGTTTGATTGGTTTGCTTGCTCCAACCTTTTTCTCCATCAATATGCAAGTGATAATTTCTTTCCAGGATGGAAGAATTGTGCTATCATGTGCGGCGCCTTTTTTCTTGCAGAGACAAATTTACCCCTTTACTTTTGTAGTTTTGTGCATGTGCTACCTTGGATTCCCCTGCTGGCTAATGCACCTTTTTCTTGGTACAGATAAATCAGTCAGGATAAGTTTGTAAAATAAACTCCTCTGGCAAACGGCACAGGACTCTGAATTTCGCAAACATCCCATACGTTTGTTCGTCAGACCAACCGAAGAGAACATGTCGTCATCCGACAATTCCATCACCGCGGCATTGTCGCGGACAACACCTGTGTTCAGCCTGAGAGTATGGGTTCTGATTGCCATTGGCATTGGAATCCTGATGGCAATCCTGTTCATCATAGTACTGTGGCTTTCCATCCGAAGGAAGAACAAGGCGGTGAACGGAATCGACACTACATCGCAAACAGAAATCCCTATTGTGTCCAAGGAAATCAACATTGACAAAGGAGTTGACTCACAGAGTGCGAATGACAGCAGCGAAGTGGCCTTCATGCCAGTTCATGACAAATACACACAGATGAAGAGTGTGCCACCTTTGGCAGAGACTAGATCTGTCGACGTCGACGCGTTCAGCCAATGCAGCTCAGTGTACAACATAGAAAAGGCTGGAAGCTCATACTCTGAGGATTACAACAGCTCAGGTCCAAAGAGGGCAGGCAGTTCACCATATGGATTCACATCAACCTCGCCGCTGGTTGGCCTGCCAGAGCTATCACATTTGGGCTGGGGCCACTGGTTTACCTTGAGGGACCTGGAGTTTGCGACAAATCGGTTTGCCAAGAGTAATATCCTTGGGGAGGGCGGCTATGGAGTTGTCTACAAAGGCCGGCTTATGAATGGGACTGAGGTGGCTGTGAAGAAGATCCTAAACAATGTGTAAGTGTATGTTATCTTGTTGAATTTACTGTGATATTAACTTGGAACTAAGATTTATTAGTTGGGTTTGCAGAGGGCAAGCAGAGAAGGAATTTAGAGTTGAAGTTGAAGCCATAGGTCATGTTCGGCATAAGAATCTGGTGCGGCTTTTGGGCTACTGCGTTGAAGGGATACACAGGTGACACATTTCTTCCCTTTATTTTGCTTTCATTTTGAAATATTCTAGAAGCTACTAGAATTAGCTTGTGTGCATAATGCATCCACCTTGTGCAAGTTCATCATCATATCTCCGCTAGACTTCTTGTTCTGAAGAATCGTGATTAAAAATGGATAATTAATACCATGAGAAGGACATTGTTTGTGTTCCTTCGTTTTGCGATAATCCTAGCTAGTTTGTGTTTTTCCTGTCATCTGGTTTCAAGATTATTATTCCTTACCAGATAAACGACTCCGAACTAAAGCATAGTTCTTCTCACATGCAGGATGCTTGTGTATGAGTATGTAAACAATGGCAACCTAGAACAATGGCTCCATGGGGCCATGAGTCAACATGGTATCCTTAGTTGGGAAAGCCGTACGAAGATTCTGCTTGGGACAGCAAAAGCGTAAGTCTGGCATGTGGACCTCTTTTACGACCATCTCCTGATATCATGTTAAATGAACAGATAAATTTCACATGAGACTGTTGACTAGTACTACATGCTAATGCACTTTCGTTCATGATTTTCAGGCTTGCATACCTTCACGAAGCAATAGACCCCAAAGTCGTCCACCGAGATATCAAGTCAAGTAATATCTTAATTGATACCGAATTCAACAGCAAGGTTTCTGATTTTGGGTTAGCGAAACTTCTGGATTCCGACGCAAGCCATATCAATACAAGAGTGATGGGAACATATGGGTATAGCTCTCTTTCTACTCCTTCCCCGCTAATTTTTTCTGTGCTTTTGGAAACACATCTCCTAATCTTCCTCTTGATCTGATGATAGGTATGTCGCGCCTGAGTACGCGAATAGTGGGATGCTGAATGAAAAGAGTGATATTTACAGTTTTGGAGTTGTGTTGTTGGAATGCATTACAGCTAGGGATCCAGTTGACTACAGTAAGCCTGCAGATGAGGTAGAGGCAAAGCTTATCCCATTTCAAGCAATTTGATCTAATTGCCCTTTCTCTTAGAGGTCCTTACACCTCATTTTTTTCTGTTGCTTCAGTCAAACCTTGTGGAGTGGCTTAAAATGATGGTTAGCACAAAGAGGGCAGAGGAGGTTGTGGACCCAGGCCTTGAGGTTAAACCACCTAAGCGTGCCCTTAAGCGGGCAATTTTGGTTGGCCTCAAGTGTGTTGATCCTGACGCCGACAAGAGGCCGAAGATGAGCCATGTTGTCCAAATGCTTGAAGCGGTCCAGAAAGCATACCAAGAAGTATGTCGGTTTCTTATCCGTGTTCTCTCTGTCTTTACCACCGAATTTCAGAGCTTTTACTCTTGCCACATAACTAACTGTATGCCTCTTTTGTCAAAAAATAATAACAGGATGAGAAGAAGCACAGCCAGATGGGAAGCATCGATCTAGAGTCGCAGCAGTCAGTAGAGGAGCTATCAAACAGTGCTGATGTCTGAAGCTCCAGTTGTGAACAAACCCAAAAGAAATAGGAAACCTTAAGTTATTTGATAGTGACAGCTGATTTGATCAAACATGTTCAATACTTGAGTAGAGTGAGTGAAACAGGTTTGCAATTTGCTTGCAGATACCGAGGTTGTTGAATTCAGTTAGGTGCAAGCTGCTTGTTTCCGTGTTTTTTTTTCCTTTTTGTGGTTTCTGAGGATTGCTTCTATGCTGCCCTGAAAGAGTTGCCTTACTGTTTGTTTTCTGTGGATGAGTCCTATAACTCGTTTGCTTTAGTGTTTTGTCTAGTCTTCTTCTAGGGGAGCATAGAAGCAAGCACTCTCTTCGTCTTGAGTTATTGTCAGTGTCTCAGTGAGCTACCAGGAGGAACTGATTTGATTGAAATGCATGACTATATATATAGATACCGGATTGCGTTTGCCGATGTATAGAATCCTTGTATGGGTCTTCAGTTCTACCATGAAATGAAAGCATAAATCTGTTGGTGTACCTTGTGAGAAGCCTTATTTACTTGCGGCCAAAGGTGTCTATGCGATTGCGCGTGCAGGGTGTATCTTCCATGGGAGAACCCAGGAACACCTGCAGTACACTTACTCTGTTGTGGGGAATGAGCTGGTGTCAGTGGCCGTGGCCAATCATTTGCGTCTTTCACATGTTGGAACTTCCACCTTTGATTGCGAAAACTGAAAGACATCTGTTTGGTCATTGCGTTCGGTGGCTATAATTTTTGGCTTGTGCACATGATTGCAGGGTGCCAATGATCAGCGTCTGCTTGTTTTGCAAGCTTGGCCAGCTTCCCCCCTCCTTTTTCTAATGGACCATTCGTTGATCATTGGTGCAGTTGTTGCTGCACTTGTCCAACTTGCACTCCTTGGAATTCACAAATCTACGCACCATTCAGCAAGGCTCCTACCTCTTTTTAGGTGCACAAATCTTATGTCGATAAGTACTCCCACTGTTCCTAAATATAGGTATTTTTAGAGATTTCAAATATAAAACTACATACAGAGCAAAATGAGTAAATCTACACTCTAAAATATGTATATATACATCTGTATGTAGTTCGTATTGAAATCTCTAAAAAGATTTATACCCCCTCTGTCCAAAAAAGCTGGTTCCTCGAATAGATGTATATAGCATCAAGTTAGTGCTGCGGAGAGAGTACTTAGGAATGAAGATGCCCGTACTTTTTTTTAGGGAAAGTAGTTGCTAGTACTTTATGGTACAAACAAACAGAAAGTTTTTTTTTTCAAACAGGAGGTTGAAACAAACAGAAAGGTAGGGCTGGCTTAGCCGGCAGCCACCATCCTTAGCTGCCCTGTCCCCGACAGGGCGTGCAAGCTCCAACCTGCCGTTGGAGCCTTGACAATGGTCGCTCCAACTGGTGGCTCGCTGGATATATAACAAACTTAATTCAGACCGGAGGCAACCAACCGTCCCAGGCTATTACCAGACTGGAGGTTCCGGCCTATCACTATCAGTCTCATCAACAATGAATTACCATTAGGCATTAGCAACACCAGTCACACACACACACACACACACACACACACACACACACACACAAATAAAGAACCAATCTGTTACTCAGATCACATTGATCATCTCTCTATATATTTCTATACCAACTCCTCAGTGACAATCATCACACAAGATACTCTGTTAGGTGTATCATTTTCTATACGCCTGTTGAGGACACATGAACCAATCGGACAGGAATCAGTTTACTTCCCATGGGGATGGGGATAGCCGGGATTTTACTCAAAGACAAAACACCAGGTTATCCAGCGTGGCCTAAGCTTACACTATTTCAGAGTTTTGAGGCATTAGCAGGATCAGGAAATCAGGATGTAGCCTTCATCGCCCGAAGCCGCAGCTGAACTCGGCGACAAGCCGTGCCGGCTCAGGCCTTCCCTCACCTTCCCATGCTGCTCCGCCTCATGCTGGAACATCGATACCAGCTGCTGGAGCTCCAGCTTCCTCACCTTCACCTTCTCACTGGTCACTGGATTTGTCAGCCCAAGGTACATCAACCCAACGCCAACAAGGATGATCCCGAGGAAGAAGAGAAGCCCCGCAAACAGCCCAAAAGCGTACGGAGTATTCTGAGCTCCCGGTATGCCATCCACGTTGATTCCAAAGAGACCGGTGATTATGGATAGAACTATGCCACCACCGCCGAAAATAGCCAGGTTGTGGGTGATACGAAGGCTTCTGTCCTGTAGAACGTTAATTTTTGGCACTGTATCAGTTTCAAATTTAAAACTACCTCAAGAACAAAGGAATGCCTAAGCTAATGAAAACTACCTGAAAGAGCACAGGAATAGCTAAACTCTACTTTGTTGAAAATGCCATGCCGCAGAACTTGCGTACCTGTAACCATGCACGAACAGTGCTCTGCATAACATCCTGGATAGTGAACAAGCGGCCACGGACAGCTTCCTGCTCCTCCAACATCTCCCTTGCAGACTTCCTCTCTCTCTCTAAAATGATTCTTGTGGCACTTCCCCTTAAATGTCGGAGAAGCTCAAGTATGATCTCTTCCCTTGCATGCAGTGACCATTTAACCCTGATCACCTGTAGCAGCCATGTTATGTCCTTATACATTCCAGATCATAATACCAGAAAATGGAGAATAGCATGCATGAACGTGTGCGTGAAAGCTTCATCCTGTTAAATATGCTAACCATATGTTAAAATTTCCTAACAGTATCCAACCAGAACCTGTTTCTGTTTTGGATTTATCTGATCCAACTGTTATATTATAAATAGTGCAGGCACGACAGCAACTCCACTACATTGGTGAGAAGATATTCGACGAGTATTACTATTTTCACGATAGGAAAAAGTAATAGAAAAGGTAAACTCGGTAATATAATTACCTGTGTTGCTAACCTCCTGATTTCTTGATTCAATATGATGCTGACTAGGTTCAGATCTTCACTATTTCTCCTGTAAATTGATTTTCAGTTGTTAATTTATAATGTAATAAAACCATTCCATATAAGGGCACTGACATCAATTCAGATAAATGTTCTGGGAGTTCAAACATGTTTGTTGGGCTTTCTTACCTATTCACAAACTTCAATTCAATTTCATCTGCTTCCCCAAAGACATATTTACGGAATAATCTGGGAACACCATAAACACAAGTTAGTAGTTACACACCTCTAGAGTACTATTATTTTGAGTAAACAGCGGTATTATATATAATAATAATAACAGTTGCAGAAGACCCAAGATGAATAAGAAAATTACCCCCTCCATTCCTGAATAAATGATATTCTAAGATTTCAAATGTAGTTCCTAAATACATGCCTCTACGAAGAACCAATCCCGACATTTCTTTTTTGCCCCCTTGTATAAGCCTTTCCTTCACAATCCTATGGTATGCAAAATATTAGTCTCACAAGCATTACTATTTCTAAAGAACATTAACTACTGTGCACTATGCAGTTCCAAGGACGATTAACTAGTCGTACTTCTCTGCATCCTAAGAAGCTGAGCTTACCGATGAGGATGAATCCTACAACCCGACACAGTTAGAAAAATGGAAGTGATGATAAAATATTAAAATTACCTGTCATCCCATCGCGAAAGACGACTGACCAAATGTGCTATCACTTCATGAGCTGATCTGGGTGTTTGACTTCCACCAGAAATAAGCAACTCCTGGACAGATTTCCATAAGCATCTTAAGAAGGATATTTAAACCGCTGAACTTCAGTTTTTCAGCAATAAACAAAAACTTTAGTTGATACCTGCACTTCAGTCACTCCTAAAACATTTACATTGGTTGAAGGACCTTTCACATGCATTGCAGTTAAAAGAAAGTTCTGTGCCTGCCACGATCTAAGTACAATGGGTATGTCTTCCTCTTCATGATTTGGATCCCCGACTGATTGACCAAGAAGCTCAAATAACAGTCCTCCCGCAACTCTAACTGGGACCTGAATAGCAAACAGAAACTTATATGATAAATATGATAACCAGATCATATGAACACAGCATATGCAAGACATCGAAGTAATGAACACATCATCATCATCAGAGTAATTCTCTTATTTGTAACATGTGATGAGGTAGATAAAACATACTGAAAATAGCAGTTACCAATATAGTTGGACAAACTACTATCTGACATCAGCCATTATAATTTGCAAAGAGAAAAAGGTAGAACAGTTCAACCACAACATTCAGATTTCCTACTTCCCAGATTGTTCATGCACAATTATCAGAAGAAGAGATGCATAGTTCATGAGTAGACACCTACCAAAAATGCAAACCCATGAAAACAAACACTCAAGTTGTTTGACTTCGAGTTACCATTGCATTCCTTTTATAACAAAGGGGCAACTTTTTAAACACAGACCACGCGCTATTTGCAGATTGGTATTGGGCATACTAGATGGGAGTCGATGCAATCTTGATTGTAATGGTGTCTTATGTATTCTGAGTGTTCATTACTTTTCTCCTGAGGTGTAGCACCAGTGAAAGCTCATGAACAGTGATAAATCTAGGATGAATTCTAGAGTTATATTCCAGCTGGTATGAACTGAACCACCAAATTAGGCCAGCGCATGATTGATATGTCACCACAACATTCAAGGAGAAAAGGTGGCTGTCATGATACTTATTATGCAAACAGGGTTTGAACTCTGAAGCAATCAGATAATTTTCACATGGAAAATACAGGCGATCAAAAGATTGTGAAGACATGTTGGGTGCTCTCTTAAGAATCAATAGTTGGCCATCAGTTAATTTTGGAAAGATTCCATAAGAAACAATAATTAACACAGTTAGTTAAAAAATGTTGAACCTGAATTCATTAGAAATATCAAAGAATAGCTATATCAACATAAAATTGCAGGCAGAAAATGTGCATACACAAATGAGAATGAGAAAGATAACCTCATAGAGAAGGTACTTCATCCGATCGCTTATCAGCCGGCTTTCATCTCTCAGTGCAGTTCTGATAGCTGGATGCATCCAGTGAGCACTACCCAACCATGCGTCAACGGAAGGATGGCCTGCGGTGACATGGAACCACCATGTAGGTCCCCCAGGACGCAGCCAGTACGGAGCGGCAACATCGGCTACAGTGTAATCATCCTCGCTGTCGCTTATCGGCACATGTTCATTCTCCCAGCTAGCATCTGATTGAACCCTCTGGCTCAGCTCAGCAATCCTTGACCATCCAATCGGCACCCACTTGTGATCATGAACATCTCCAGCATGTGATGGCCTGTCTTTGACCGCAAAAGGATCGATGCCAAGCTCCGCCTGGCCAGGGATTTCCAGCACACCTCCCTCATTCGGTGCCGGGCTCACAACGCGATGCCCATTCCTAGCTGCCTGGTTCTTCATGTGCGCGAGATCAATCTTTGGCAACGATTTGTGATGAACCAGCTTCCTGTGACCCTTGACGAGCTCAAAAGCGCAGATGAGCCCATCGGTCCAGAGCTCGCTCCCCGGAACGTGCTCCTTGACCAGATTCGGCTTGGTGCCACCGTCCTGCAGCTTGGAGTTGGACATGCTGCTGATCTGAGGCGGCGGCTGCCCCTCCACGCCAGCCATGCCCCTTCCAATTATACCTGCGTGCGGATAGGTTCAGCAGGGGAACGTGAGAGAAGCCGATACTGATTTCTCGATGTTATTACAAGTATATTGTGTTTAAGTTAGAGATAGAATAGGTTTAAACCATAACCATGTACTATGACTTGTCCTCTACTCAAAAGTCTATCTCCCTCGCATTGTACTCCGTATACACCGCATACGAGGGTCGGATCAAATCAAACACACAGCAAATATTGTAGGGTTCCATAATTCGCACGCTCGACACATCCAGCACGGCGCAATCAGCAAGCATGAGTTCATGGGACGGGCTCGTTCGCAGGTAGGGGGCATGCGATGGGTTAGGTGAAGCAAATATTCGAGCGGATTAGGGGCCTGCTAAATACGCACGCCGGAACCAGATCGCGGCACTCGCTGCCGACACGACGCCGCGCCGGGATGGAACCTTACCTTTCAAGCTTCGCGGCGGGGCCCCGACGGTGTCCGCATGTGCTAAGCTTGCGCGCTTCTTCCGCCCCCGCGCGCAAACCCGCCCTGGTAGTTCCGCGGAAGGGAGTAGTTTCGAAAGCAGGAGGGGGGAAGAGGCGGGGGCGGGGGAATCGCGGAAGAAGGGAGTAGCGGCCGAGTGGAGTGGAGCGGAGCGGGTGCTTCGAGAAAAGGGAGATGCAAATGCTTGATTTGCTTTGCCGCGACCACTCCTTTTCTACCAGGATCAGGATCTTGACACTGCTTTTTTTTACAAGTGCTACACGTGAGACACGAAGCAATTTTGTTTTGACGTTTTTTGATGATAAGTTTAGTTATAAGAGGATGGCAATTTTAGTTGTGAAGCATAGCAACTTTTAATTTTTTAGCTTTGTTTTTTCGGATGGCAACTTTATTAGTGTAAAAAACCGCAAACGGTGTTACTTCGTGCTACATGTGTGGCACTTATCATTTAGATTTTTTAAGGAAACATATCACTAGTATTAACTTGTCCAGACCGAAAATCTCCTCTGCGGAACATCAAATCATATGCAAAATGTTCCGATCTGAGGGTTAGAATATTTTTTGCCATTCAACGCCGGTCATCAAAAGGATGCGACTTAGGAAGGTTTGGAGGGAGTCCGGACGTTCGAAATCCCCAAACCAACACCAAACATGCGAAAGTTTGCGGGGTCCGGACATCCGTTACGTCGGACTCGGACAATCCGGCACCAAAATACCCCACCCGAAGCCCTTTCCCCCCGCTCCATCTCTTCCCTGTGCTTTGTATCTGCACACTCGGAGACCGCCGCCGCTCATGCCTTGCCGAACCCAGGACCTCCGCCGCTCTAGCCAGCGCCTGCCCCGCCTTTGCCTACGTCACCGTTTCTGCCAAAGCCCAGGTTCAATCTGCACCTGCCACTATCATGGTGCACGCCATTCTCACCAGGTGTTCAGCCAAATGCCTTTGTGGGATATTTTGGTGTTGTTGTTGTTAACTTTAAAGGAAACACAATGGTTGTGTACTCGGTGAAGAAGAATGAATTGTTGTGTGAGGCGTGGTCGACGGTGTGGAGTTTCAAGGAATGAAGTGAAATGTAGCATTTTTGGCAAAGTGAAAGCGTGCATGTTTGGTTCAACGAGTAAAATAACTACATGCCCCACAACATGGAAGTGATCCATGATCACGACGCGGTTGCTACTCCATCTATGGTACACCATTCAAAAGGTCGTCAAGCAGGTATCGTGGTGTGATTGCACAAGTGGAAAGAAGGTGGCCAAGGGACATGTCACTCGTGAGCTAGTAAGTTTTGCTTCCTGTTGCTCTATGTGTTGGTCATTTCATTGATCTGCTCAATGCTGCAACTTGTTGACCAGGTCAATGCATTGTTCTCAATGGCATAACTATTAAAAAGCATGTGCCAAGGAAGAGGTTCAAGCTCAAGGAGATAAGGTTTAAGATGAAGGCCGCTTTTGAGAGAACAAATATCAAGGTCTTTGGCACAAACAAACTGTTCATTTGCATTTGGGATCAATGAATTTAAAAAACTTGTTGAACATCCGATGATTTCGTATTTAAATGTATGGTTGAGTTGCTATTCATCAAGATACTTGTCACGCCCAATATGCGATACTATCCTAACGAGACTCGAAGGCCCATCGAAGATAGAACCGCATATTGACACGCTTTTGCAAGGTGGATATCATTACATCAAACCATTATATAATAGATGGGGATACATACAAGGCATACAAATACCACATGTAAGTGCATCTAGTGCCCCTTAGTGATTTTGGTGTATTGAAGACTTATAGGTTAAGGGACTAATGCGTTTGTGAGTGTACACAGGTCTATAAGTCAATGAGGAGTTTGATATTTACAGAGAAAGTCGACCCCTAAAAATGAAGTTCTTCGACTGAAGACTTTGAATCTCTGAAGACTTTGAAAGTGAAGAAATTGGTGTGACCTTGAAGACTTGGTATTCATTCGAGGAACATGAAGCGTGAAGACTTTTGTTTTTGTAGTTTCATTTTCTCTTTCTTGAGTCATAGGAAACACCGTACTGTTAAAGGGGGTCGAGGAAATACTAAGGAAAAATTTCCATGTGATGCTCAACTCAAAATCCTACACCTACCAATCCCTTCGAGTGAAGCCAATGGAAATCTCATACAGTCCAGTCATATTCTTCAGCGACAGAGATGAAGTTCTTCTGGTCTCTGAGGAATTTGTTCTGACTGAGGAGTTAGGAATTCGCCAGTGCAGATTTCCTACACAGTGAGGAACATGATAGCCCTGAGAATTTTGCTACTCAAAATTCCGACCGTTGTTGTGCTATGCGCCAGCTGTCCCAAAATATCTATCCATCTAACGGTCATATCATTGAAAGGCATTTATGTCTTATCAAGTCGGGCTGCTCCCTAGGCTATAAATAGCCGCCCCCTACAACCACTAGCTGGTTGGCTGCTCCGAGAGAAACTGACACTTGTCATTTGAGAGCAACCCATCCTCCGAGGACTTTGAGCGAAAATCATCAAGTGAGGAAAAACCCAAACCCAAACACCTACAAACCCCAAGTGATTGAGCATCACTGAAGAGATTGATCCTGCGCGGATCCGACGCTTGTTACCTTTGAAGATTGTGCTTCTTCCAGACGGTTAGGCGTCATGGTCTAGAGCATCCAAGAGGAATTGTGGATCGCCGAGTGACCAAGTTTGTGAAGGTTCGGAAGTCACCTGAAGACTTACCATGAGAGATTGGACGAGGTCTGTGTGACCTTAGTTCAAGGAGAATATGGTGAGGACTGGGTGTCCTGAGCTGCGTGTTCAGGACTGAGTGTCCGGGACTGTGTATCCTCGAGTTTAAATACTCAGCCGCTCCAACCAGACGTACAACTGAGACAGCAGTTGGAACTGGTCTACCAAATCATTGTCTTCACCAAGCTTACTGGTTCTATTCCCTCAACTCGTTCATTTCCTCATAACTGTGTTGTGTGTTTGTTCATATCTGTGTTTGAAGACTTTGACTGAAGACTTCCTCAATTTCCTCAGTTCAATTTTTTCAGTCTGTTTGTCTTCATCCTGTGTTATCATGTGCTTACGCTTCCTGTACTCTATGCCTGTCTTCATTTCATCATGATGACTATGCTTGTATTCTGTTATGTTTACTTTTGAGTACTTATTCCGCTGCTAGTAGTTCTTCGCTAAGGAATTTCCTCACCGGCAAATTCCTCAGTGAAGAATTTCATAAAAATCGTCTATTCACCCCCCTCTAGTCGATATAACGCACTTTCAATTGGTATCAGAGCAAGGTACTCCCTTGTTCTGTGTGATTTTGGTTTAACCGCCTGGAGTTTTAGTTATGTCGACCGCAGGTATGATCAAGGTCTCTGCTGGGTGTCCTACCTTCGATGGGACGGACTACCCCTACTGGAAGAATAAGATGCGAATGCATCTTGAGGCAATTGATAACGATCTCTGGTATGTTATGGAAAATGGTGTTCCCTCAGTCACACCTTCTCTGAATGTTGCTGATGTGAAGGGACTCAAGCAACTCGACTCTCAAGCGAAGAATATCATATGTGGCCATCTGAGCAAAGGACAATATGGCAGAGTGAGTGCTTTGGAGACAGTGAAGCTTATCTGGGACAGGTCGTCCGAAGTGAATGAAGGAGTCTCAACACAGCGTGACTCTCGAGTTGATGTTCTTCGCAATCACTTCAAAAGACTCGACAATGAAAATGTTCAACAAACCTTCGACCGCCTCACTGACATCTCAAATGAGCTTCAAGCACTTGTTGCCACTGACATCACCGACCATGAGGTGGTGAAGAAATTGCTGAGATCGCTTGATTCCTCATTTGACACTCTGGCATTGATGATACAAGAACTTGCTGATTACAAGTCACTTGATCCCGCTGATATTCTCGAGAGGCTAAATACTCATGAGTTCCAACTTTCTGAAAAAAGAGATCTCTATGGTTCGAGCTATGGTAGATCACGCGCACTGAAGGCCAAGGCAGTATCTGAGTCCGAAGATGAAGACTCTGATAGCAGCCTTGGTGATCCTGAAGAACTAAGCCATGATCTGGCTCTGCTCGTGAAGAAGTTTCAAAAGTTCTCAAGACGTGGTCGCCTTGGAAGACCCTCAAGGAGCAATGACTCCTCATCCAATGACTATAAGAGGAGGCTCTGTCACAAGTGCAAGAAACCTGGATATTACATTCAAGATTGTCCTCAGTGGGAAAAGGAATCAAAGAAGAAGAAATACAAGGATTACAGTTCTGATGATGCGAAGAAAAAGAAGAAATCCACAAAATCTTCATCATCAAAATCCTCAAAGTCTTCATATCACAAGAAGAGCAGCTCCAAGAAGGCTAGGGCATTCATTGGCAAGGAAATGGACTCTGAGGCTGAATATGAAGAAAATGAGGAAGAGGAGACATCTGAGGAGTCTGAATCCGGAGTGGCGAGCCTAGCTCTCGCTACTGCATTCGTCAGCAAGTCTATCTTCAACACTGAAGAAAATGACCTCACCAACAAGGTTGATGAAGGCGATGATGACTACGCTCCCACCTATTGCTTCATGGCAAAGGGTGTCAAGGTACTCAAATATACCTCCTCTGAATCCAGTGAGCATGAATCTGATGAAAACCTTAAGCCCAGCTATTCTAAACTTGCTAAGATTGCTGTAAAACAATAAAGGGCTCTTGAAAAGGTTCAAAACATGCTAGACAAAAGTGATGATATGTTGGGTGAAGAAATGGATCGCACTAAAGCCTTGACTGAAAATCTTCAGAGATTTCAGACTAGGTTTGACAATCTTCAAGGTCATCATAACACTCTCTTATCCGATCATGAGAAGCTTTCTTATGAATTTATTCAAAGAAAGCAAGACCTTGAGAAGTTAAGAGTGAGTTATGAAGATCTTCAGAAGGAGCACGATTCATTACTTGCTCAACAAATCAGCGCTTCTCAGGAAGAATTTGTTCCTCCTTGTTTGAAATGCATTGAACGTGAATCTGCTAATTCTTCACTTGAATGTTCAAATGCTGCTAATGTTTCAAATTCTTCACATGCCTCTGCTATCACTAATTCCTCATCTGAGGACATTGCTAGTATCACTGATGATGCAGGGCTGAAGGAATTGTACATGACAGGCATGTACAAAAGCCTCAAAGGGCATCACTCTTTATGACGTGCTTAAAAAGCAGATCCTCAAGGAAACCTAGGAAAGAGGGTATTGCCTTTGAGAGGAAACTCAATGCTGATGATACATATTGGAAGCCTGAGCAGTACCCTAAAACTACATGTGTTGCTGCAAAGGGACCTCCAGTTGATCCATCTAACTTATCTGGATTTGCATGTGAATCTCCTCGTTCTGATGATGAGTCATTTGACTCCAACTATAAACTGTTCAAAAATCAGAATGGTGAAGTATTTGCTAGATATGTTGGCACTGACTGCAGGAACGGTTCCCTATGAAGAAAATCTGGGTTCCCAAAAGATGCCTTGAAAATCTTTAGGTGAATGTCATCATGACGCCACCTGTGAAGAATAGGAACCCCAGATCAAATTCTTCATATGAACCAAATTCTTCATATGGATCCAAGTCCTCATATGGACCAAACTCCTCACATGGATCATACTCCTCAAAAGGATCAAAGTCCTCATATGAACATCATCATGCTAACCCGTCTGTTTTGCAGGGAAGATCTAAGGATTATGGATATGTGCATTATTCTTCAAATCATTATGTCCATAAGTTCTCGAAGAATTTCTCTGCTTACTCTTATGCTTACTCTAACCCCTCTTATGTGAAACGAAATGGACTGGCTTCTATGCCATCCTTCTCGTATGGAGCTCGTAGAATGATGAACTCTTTGCCACCCCTTCAGATGTGGGTGGTGAAGAAAAAGAACTAATCTCTTCTGCAGGATCAGGTCTCTACACGTACGTAATCGTCTGAAGAATTTGCTGGAGACCTGAGCATGCCTGATAGGACGCAGGCTAATCATGAAGAAATGAACCTTCATTTATCACGTCCTCATATTGCTTTATCTGTTCTTTTGCTTGATGAAATTGATCTGATGAATTGATGTCATATTCTTCACTGATGAAGAATATGAGTTTGTAAGCTGCACTAATTCATCTGCAGGATGATCAACCCAAAGCCACTGAGTGGGTCCTCGATAGTGGATGTACTAATCACATGACTGGTGACAAGAATCTATTGATGGATGCTCCATTATCTCCGTCGCATCTGAAGCATATCATCTTTGCCGACAAAGGCAAAAGTCAGGTATTGGGTCTAGGTAAGGTTGTGATCACAAAGGATCGACACATGGACAAAGTCATGCTTGTTGAGTCCTTAGGATACAATCTTATGTCTGTCTCAATGCTTTGTGATCTTGATATGGTTGTTGTCTTTGGTAAGTACCGTTGTGTTGTGGTTATGGAAGCTGACAATTCCAAAGTCTTCGAAGGCTTTAGGAGAGAGACCTGTATATTGTTATTTCTCTACAGGACCACAACCAGCCGTGTGTCTACTTGCAAAAGCTTCAAAAGGCTGGCTCTAGCATCGACGACTTGGTCATGCGGGCATGAGGAATTTGCACACACTTGCGAAGAAGAAGCATGTCATTGGCATCGAGAATGTCAAATTCCTCAAGGATCATCTATGGGGAGCCTGTGAAGCTGGGAAGATGACAAAGGCCAAGCATCCAGCGAAGACTATCATGACCACTACTCGCCCATTTGAATTGCTTCACATGGATCTCTTCGGTCCTAATCATTATTCTGCTGTTCCAAATGATGCATCTCAATATGGCTTTATTATTGTTGATGATTACTCTCGTTATACATGGGTACACCTTGTTACTTACAAACATGAAGTGCAGGAAGTCTTCAAACGATTTTCCTCGAGGGCTTCAACCAACTTTGGTGTGAAGATCAAGCACATCAGAAGTGACAATGGCACTGAGTTCAAGAATTCTGGTCTCGATGACTATCTTAATAAACTTGGCATTACTCATGAGTTATCTGCTCCTTACACTCCTCAGCAAAACGGCGTCGTGGAGCGCAAGAACAGGACTCTTGCTGAGATGGCTCGCACTATGCTTTATGAATACAAAACGCCTCATCGGTTCTGGATTGAGGCAATTGATACTGCGTGCCACATCATCAACAGAGTATATCTTCACAAATTCTTCAAGAAGACTGCCTATGAACTCCTCACTGATAAGAAACCCAATGTAAGTTATTTCAAAGTCTTCGGTGCTAAATGTTGGATTAGAGATCCTCATCACAACTCAAAATTTGCACCGAAAGCACATGAAGGTTTTATGCTTGGTTACGGAAAGGACTCGCACACCTACAGAGTCTTCAACAACGTTCTTCACAAGGTTGTTGAAACTGTAGATGTGCGGTTCGATGAAACTAATGGCTCGCAAAGAGAGCACCTACCTACTGTGATAGATGAACCAGCACCTGAGGAAACTATCAAGTTCAAGGCTACCGAGGATGTCATTCCTACTGAAGAATCTGCTGAAGAATTCATTCCAAAACATGAAGAACGTCGAGCTAATGCACCTGAAGAAAATACTGAAGAAAATGGTGCTGAAGAGAATGTTGATCAAATTCTTCAACGACAACCAGCTCATCCTCGCATTGCAAAAGAAGTGCAAGTTGAAAAGATCATCAATGACATCAAAGCGCCAGGTCCTCTCACACGCTCAAAAGCTTCACATTTATCTAACTTTTGTGGGCACTATGCTTTTGTCTCTATCACAGAGCCCACTAAGGTAGATGAAGCATTTCTGGAGCCTGACTGGATTCAGGCCATGCAAGAAGAATTACATTAGTTCGAGCTCAACGATGTCTGGGAACTAGTCAAGTGTCCAGATCCTCGCAAGCACAATATCATTGGCACAAAGTGGATCTACCGCAACAAGCAAGATGAAAATGGCCTTGTGGTGAGGAATAAGGCACGACTCGTTGAAGGAATTGATTTCAATGAAACTTTTGCACCTGTTGCTAGACTTGAGGCTATTCGCATATTACTTGCTTATGCTAACCATCATGATATCACTTTTATATCAAATGGATGTGAAAAGTGCATTCCTCAATGGTAAGCTTGAGGAAGAAGTATATGTTGCTCAACCCCAAGGTTTTGAAGATCCAAAGAATCCTGACAAAGTCTTCAGACTCAACAAGGCCCTCTATGGCATCAAGCAGGCCCCACGGGCGTGGTATGATACCTTGAAGGAATTCTTCATGAAGAAAGGCTTCAAACCCGGTTCACTCGACCCTACTCTTTTCACTAAATCTTATGATGGTGAATTGTTTGTGTGCCAAATATATGTTGATGATATTATCTTTGGCTGTACTGACCAACGTTATAGTGATGAATTTGCCTATATGATGAGTGAAGAATATCAAATGTCTATGATGGGAGAGTTGAAATTCTTCTTAGGTCTTCAAATTCGTCAACAACGCAATGGCATATTCATATCTCAGGAGAAATACCTCAAGGATGTACTGAGGAAATTCGGTATGCAAGATTGCAAAGGTGTCAAAATTCCTATGCCCACAAATGGCCATCTGTGCATTGATGAAAATGATATTGACTTCGATCATAAGGTATACCGCTCCATGATTGGCTCTTTATTGTACTTATGTGCATCTAGGCCAGACATAATGCTTAGTGTTTGCATGTGTGCCCGATTTCAAGGTACATCGAAGGAATCACACCATAAGGCTGTGAAGCATATTCTTCGATATCTAGCTCACACACCAACACTTGGATTATGGTACCCCAAGGGCTCGGCTTTTGATCTCATTGGATATTCTGACTCTGACTATGCTGGTGATCGTGTGGACCACAAGTCAACATCTGGTACATGTCATTTCCTCGGACGATCTTTGGTCTGTTGGTCCTCGAAGAAACAGAACTGCGTATCACTATCTACCGCTGAAGCTGAGTACATTGCCACTGGTTCTTGCTGTGCTCAATTGCTATGGATGAAGCAAACTCTCAAGGACTACGGCGTCAACATGAAGAATGTGCCTCTCTTCTGTGACAATGAGAGTGCCATCAAGATTTCTCACAACCCAGTTCAGCACTCGAAGACTAAGCACATTCAAATTCGTCATCATTTTCTTCGTGATCATGTGTTGAAGGGCGACATTTCTATTGAGCATGTGAAAACTGAAGAACAGCTAGCCGATATCTTCACAAAGCCCTTGGGTGAGAAGAGATTTAGCAAGTTGCGGTGTGAGCTAAATATCCTAGAATCTTCTAATGTTCTTTGAAAAGAACACTCATCCTAACACTTATGCAATTGATGACTTAGATGTGCAACACATGAAGAAACATTTTTCTTCAATCAATGAAGAATAACACTCTAAGTGTGAAGAAATTAACGAAGAATTTGATCCTCAGAACCCTACAATAATTGTACGCGGTGTCTAAAATCATCATTCTTATACGGTGGGTCACGCCACCACCAGAAGTTGAAATTCCTCAATTGTTCATATTCTTCAACTTTGCATTGTCTTCACTGTTTCCGTCGTTTTTCTTCATTGGCTATATATATGTGTGTGTTTATGTCCTCTACAGCATTCACTTATTGCTAATTCTTCAAGTTGGTTTTTCTACTAAGTGAATGTGATTGGACCCTTCCCCTCTATGCTATACTCAACCCAATCTATTCACAAATTCTTCATGTGCGTTCTATTTGAAACTCGTTCAAAATCTTCACTCTGTCCTTGTCGGCTGAAGAAATTGCGAACGAAACTTTAAAACCTATCCTATCTAAATTTTCGGCTTTGTCGCTCAAACCGTTCCGCATCCCATGATACACTTATCCATTCACCCATGATCGCACATGATCTCCACCTCTCAGTACGTGGGTGACACATGTCAAGCGAATGAGAAGGGTCAGGGGCACGTTCGTCCAATTTCTTCGGGCGAACAGTTTTTCACCGTGGCTATAAATACCCCTCTTTCCCTTCCTCACTTCTTTTACTCCGCTTGACCTCTCTCCAGCTCGAGCTTCTCAAACCTTAGCGCCGCTGCTACTTCATCATCGCCGGTGAGGAAGAGCTTCACTGCCTCGACCTCGTCACCGCCGTACTCGCGCCGGCCGCGGAAATCTTCACTCCGCCGCCACCGTAGCCGTCTTCCTCCGCTGAGTTAGGGCGTGGAAGATCTACACAGACGAACTTCACCTCTCCACTTCACTGTTCGTCGTGTTCTTCATCCAGGGTAATTAAAAGTTACTTTTACTTCCCTCGTTGATTCGAATTATTATCTACAAAATCTTCAAAGGTGTTTTTATTCATATCTTCACACACTAAACACCTCACAAGTCATCTGTTCTTGATTCGTTTCTCTAAGCATCATTTTTCTTCAAGATTCCTCAATTGTGTGGATCTTCTATCTATACAACTCTGGAACCTAAGACAAAGAATGCTTAGTGAAATTCTTCAAGACTCATCTGGTCAAATTCCTCAAACTTGTTCCTTTTTGAAAAACCTTCTGAGAACGCATATGATCTCCAAATTCCTCGCAACTATACTCTGTTCACAGGTACTCATGTCAGCTGCTGAATCACTAGGTTCTCATCAACTTAACTCATTTGCAGCGTTCCTCGAAGAGAAGTTGCATACTTCTTCAGAGAATTCAATTGTTCAAATTCCTCAACAGAAGAAAATGGCTGACGGTAAGAAGCCACAGAAAGGAGGAAAGAGGCCTGAGGTCAATACAGTGTTTGAGATCCCTGATGAAATATATGCCGGGTAATGCACACCTCCCGAGGAAAGCAAGAATGAGCGCAAGGTGCGCATTCAGAAGATAGAGAGGAGATGGGCTAGAGAGTGGAGGGAGTACAGATATGTCACGCCCAAATACATGAAGAAATTCGCACTCAATCCTCCATGCCCAAGACCTCCATTGGCACCTGGCCAAATAGCTGATCCCACCAGCCTCAAGCGTGGTGAGGACTATCCTGATGAATGGGCCAAGCGCCAAGCCAAATTGGCTAAGAAAGCCAGAGAAGCAGTGAGGAAATTCAATGAAGACTCTGCTGCTGCTGCTGCCTCTGCTGAGGCCTCTGCTGTCAAGCCGAAGAAGGCTATGTCAAAGAAGCCTGCGCGCAAGCCAAGTGCTTCACCAACAGTGCCCCAAGGCCAAGTTCCTCAGCAATGCCCTCACGGCCAGAATCCTCAAAGCCCTCAAGGCCAATTCCTCATGCTGCTCCTGCTCTTCCAAAATCCTCAGCTCTGACAAAGTCCTCTGCACCTGTGCATCTTTCCTCGTGCCAAAGGACTGCAGGCATCTCAATTGCTTCAGGAACTTCAGCTAGTTCCTCAGCCGCACCAAATTCCTCAATGGGACCCTCTCTACTGAAGACAAAGGCCACTGTTGGACGAGGTCCTCGCCCTAGTCCTCAGAAGAAGCAAGTCGCCTTCCAAGTGCCGTCTGATGAAGACGAAGCTAATGATGATGAACTTGCTGAAATCATCAGAGATAGGCAAGTCAGGGCCGCTAGAGCCAAGGGAACAGATGTGCCACTACTTTTGGATCCCAAGTTGATCCTCGAATACATTGATGTTTGGCACAAGGACCCCAACACTCCCATGCCTGATTTCAAGTTGACTCCTGGCCAAAGTCACATGCTGACACATTTCATCCGAGAAGAAAAATGGAAATATGAGAAGGCCAAGCAGATCAAGAAAGCGTAGTACAAAAAGGAGCGCTATCTGATGAAAAACATTGTCTCTATGACAACTGAAGAACTTGTCACTACTCAATCTAAGATCAAGAAACTTAGTGATGAATTTGACGCATACCATGCTGATTGGCTTGGAGCCAAGGTTCATTTTGTGAAACTTGCGGATAACTTCACTTCCAATGTTGCTGCCCCAACGCAACAGGAAGTTCCTCAGGCTGAAGCATCTGCTCAGCCGACTGAAGAACATGCCAGCATCGCTGATGAAAATCAGGCTGCTGAAGAAAATGTGAGTTCCAGGGCTGATGACTGCATTTCAACCGCTAAAGAAATTGCCAGGGCATCCACTAGTGGTGCGCCTGAAGAAACTGTAGAAATCAGGGCAACTACATCAATTGTGCCTGAAGAAAATCAACTAGATTCCTCTGCTCCTCCTGTGCCAACACCAACTACGATCCTGCCATCTGCATCAGATGTGAAGAAGACCAAGGCTGCAGAGCATGCAGCAGTGAAGAAAAGGAAAGCATCAGCTACTTCAGATTCTTAAGCTCCGAAGAAGATGAAGCCTTTGACCAGTTCATTTGCTAATCCCATTGATGCTGTTCCAATCTCAACCATGCCATCAAAAGACCTTGTTCCTTTTGGAGAAGAATATGAGATCCCTAGCGGATCTGATGAAGAAAATCATTATGCTGCTTCGTCAGAGCAAATTGATGAAGAAATTGAAGTGGATATGATCCCTTAAACACCTATTATCTCCTCGCCTATGCCTCAGTTCACAGCCGAAGAGGTTGGCGTTGAAGAAATGGAAGATGAAGATGTGGACGTTGGCTGCTCCACACCCGTGATGAGTGATGAATTCTGGGAAAGTCAGCATCCAAACTCTCCAATGTTCACACCGTTGCAGCAAATACCTCAGTCCCCCGCACAAACTGTTCAAATGGGCTCTGAAGAAACTCACCCACTTTATCTGTACATGAGGAAATTCCAACCACTGGTGCTGAAGAAACTGCTGCTGCTGAACATCTGAAGACGCAGACTGCCACTGAAGAGGAACCAGAAATTCCTCAGCCTGAGGAACCTGAGATTGCGATTCCTGAGGTCGTGATGCAACTCACTGACACTCCTCTACCCAAGCCAAAGGATCCATTCTCACGCAAGCAAAAGTTCAAGGCTGATGATTTCTTTGGCAAGCATGTATTCTTCGAAGACTACAACCCTTATAACTCTGCTCGCATTAGAAAGAGGCGTTTCTGGACTGCTAGTCAAGCCAATTTCTATTCCTCAGTGCTGTTCAACAAAGAGAAAATTTTCTACCAAGAGCATATTCCTCACGTGGATATGGAATCTCTGCCGTGCTTCGCACCAGTCCTCAGTGTTCTTCACGACGCTGGACTGTTAAATTTTTGCTCTGACATCTGCGATTGGAATGAAGAACTGATTTTTCAATTTTATGCAACGCTGCACATCACAGGAGATGTCGAAGATGTGAATTCATGGGTGCTGGACTGGATGTCTGAAAACACTCACTACACTGCACCAGCTTCTGAATTGCTTCGTACCTTACCACTCAATCCTCCCCTTGAAGAAGCTCGTTGCATCTACAGTGAACCTGAGCTTACAAATCACTACATGCAGGTTCTGATGAAACCTTTGAAGCAAGGTCAGGCCCCACGAACCAAATTCCTCGTGAAGGAATTACTTTATGTGCCCAGAACTGTCTATCGTATTCTTACGAGGACAATGAGTCCTATCAAAGGCCACGACTCATCTGATGAGGAAATTGTTGGCATCATGAAGAATCTGGTATTCAACATCGTTCATGGCATTCCTTTCAATTATCACGATTTCTTCATGAGGACTCTGGCAAATGTTGCACTGCCTCCGTTTGAGCTGAAGCCTTATGCACCTTGGATTATGAGATTCCTCAGGACAAGGTCTTCACTCAACTACAAAGCTGATTTTCATAATCACCTCAGCTACTTGCCCCCGATTGAAGTCCTCAAGCAGACCTATTCCTCAGTTGATAAAAAGGGCAAGGCACCAGCTGTTATCGATGAAGGCATTCGTCCATTGGATGGACAGTTTCGCAAAGCTGCCTCTTATTCCATCAATGAAGACTCTGCCACACATGACTCTGCCAATGCACCCAAGTCTACTTCTCAAGCCACTGCTCCTCGTGTGATGACTGATCGTGAGCTTCTGCTTAGTCTTCACCAGAAGGTCGATCGAAATCATAAATGGGTTAAGCGTCAGTTTGGTTCATTTCTTCACAACATGACTGCTACACACAATGCAGTGAAGGAAAAACCATTACTACCTCCATGAAGTGTTCGGTCGCACCTGGGCCATTCTGTCACATCTGTATGGTGAAGACGATCTGAAGAAAATGGGTCTCAAGGAAGATTTTGACTGGTCTGCACCTCCACCGAAGAAATTCAAGAAGGTTAAGGTTCCTTCCTTAGTGGCCAGCTCATATTCTTCATCACGCGACACTGATGAAAATGAAGACTTGGACGACACTACGGCAGGCCCCACTGAAAGTGCTAGTGATCGACTAGAGGGGGGGTGAATAGGCGATTTTTATGAAAGTCTTCAAAACATGTAAGTTTCAAAGACAAACGATAGAAATAAACCTATTACCATGCAGCGGAAGGTAGACTACACTAGGCAAACCATAGTCAAGTATTCAATGAAGTGAAAGCACAATGACTAATAGCAGCTAGGCAGTAAGGATCAGGTAGGACGATATTGTGAAGCCAATCAGAACAAGTAATCACTCAGTGAGGCCAAATGGTGATGCAATCGTACAATGACTTCACAAGGACCAACAGTAAGTAAAGGGAGGGGAAGGATGAAACCAGTGACTCATTGAAGACAATGATTTGTTTGACCAGTTCCAGTTGCTGTGACAACTGTACGTCTGGTTAGGGAGGCTGAGATTCAACTCAGAAGACCTCGTCTTCACCTTATTCCCCTTGAGCTAAGGACACCCAGTCCACGCCCAATCACTCTGGTAAGTCTTCAAGGTAGACTTCCAAACCTTCACAGACTTTGTTCACGGCGATCCACAATGACTCCTGGATGCTCAGAACGCGACGCCTAACCGGCTGGAGGATTCATAGTCCTCAAGTGTAATAAGTCTTCAGATCACACAGACAGGAAGACTTAAGTGATGCCTAACACTCTTTGGCTCTGGGTGGTTAGGGCTTTATCCTCGCAAGGAATTCTCTCTCAAAGCTTCGAGGTGGGTTGCTCTCAAACGACAAAAGCCGTACTCTAACTCTGAGCATCCAACCATTTATGGTTGTAGGAGGTGGGCTATTTATAGCCACTAGGCAACCCGACCTGATTTGTCCGAAATGACCCTGGGTCACTAAGGAACTGACACGTGTTCCAACGGTCAGATTTCAAACACACACGACAACTTTACTTGGGCTACAAGCAAAGCTGACTTATCCAACTCTGGACAAGATTTGCTCTCATAGTCTTCACTTGAAGATATAGGATTTTGGTTAAGCATCACTTCAGTCATTTTGACTGGTTCTCTTGGACCCCACTTAACAGTACGGTGGTTCCTATGACTCAACAAAGAAAAACACAGAACGACGAAACTGCTAAGTCTTCGCGCTCCATAGTCTTCACGCGATGTCTTCTCTTGTCATAGTCTTCAATGTGAATGTCTTCACATACCACCTTTGACTTCAATGTCTTCATGCATTTTTAGAGGTCATCTCTGGTAGGAAAACTGAATCAATGAGGGACTTCTACCTGTGTTATCCTGCAATTCTCACAAACACATTAGTCCCTCAACTAGGTTTGTCGTCAATACTCCAAAACCAACTAGGGGTGGCACTAGATGCACTTACAATCTCCCCCTTTTTGGTGATTGATGACAAACTAGTTGAAGTTTTCAACGGGGAATATAATATGTGAAATTGTAAAGGATAGGGAATTGTCTTCATAAGTTGCAAGGGCTCCCCCTGAAGATGTGCATATAAGTAATTTGCTTTTGGAATGCAAATGCACATGGCAGGTTGTACTTGTGGAGATCCTCTTCAACTTATGATGACAATTCATCATGCATGAAAAGTATGTGAAGATAATGACATGCATAATGAAAAATGGACGTCTGCAAAATGATCTAAGTGTGGAATTTATCGTCGCACATGCAGAATTTATCATCGCATCACGGAATAGCAAATAAGTAGCAGACGACCATCGAGTTTAAGTGTTACAACTCAAAGAACCAAATGTATCAAAACGAGAGTTGTAAACACTAGGCAAAACATAAAGTAACCGCCCATATGGACCCGCTTGAAGACTATCAAACTCATATGCTTCTCCCCCTTTTGTCAGCAAGGACCAAAAAGGTTTGAAGACATAGAGCATCTACTCGTTCCCATGAGGAGTAGGTGAAGCAGCAAGGTCGTTGGTGTTGTTCGGCGGTGCAGACGAACTCGGGGCAGTGTCGATGCGTGTAGAAGTAGGGAGCGGTGAAGTGGCATCGTCTTCATCCTCGATCACTCTGGCATTCACAGTTGCCGCAGAGGAAGAGAACTCAGAGTCTTCAAGAGATGGAGTTCATCGCAGCACAGTCCTTCTTGGAGGTGTGGAGTCAAACTTGAAACGTTCGGAGAAGCCATCCTCTTGAAGATCATCTTCAGAACACATAAGCGTCAGCCCTTTTCATATACGCCGACAGGTTTCATGGGCAACAAAGGCATTCTTGGTGGCAAGATTGCGAATGCGGTTGACATCCACCAAGAGGCTTTGCATTTGGCGCTTCAACCAGTCATGATGCCTATCCTGTTTCTGATGAAGGGCAACCAGAAGCTCTTGGTCATTGAGAACACGAGATCGCTTCTTGGGCCGTTGGGCAATAGTGCTTTCAGTGGCTTCAGTGAGGGCACGATGAGGTGCACGTGTAGTACCAGCCAGAGGATAAACACGAGTGACTACTTCAACTCCTTCAATGTTTTGAGAGAAACATTGATGCTCAGCATTCTAAAGACTAAGAGGCTCCTTGGCAGGCTCTGGATAGATGGCTTCAATGGACATATCAACGTCAGGCAGAAAGATCCGATGATTGTGAGCAGAGGGCTGATATGAGACAGCTGAGTGTAGTTTGATCAGCCGCATTATCCATGGAGCGTAAAACTTCAAGCCAAAAAGATCAGATCCTGATGCAGCAAGTTGGCGGATGAAGAAGTCTTGTGCATTGAAGCATTTGCCATGAAGAATATAAAAGACCAAAGTCTTCATTGCACCTTCCAGCTTTGCATGTGGAGAATGTCCTTTGATGGGCCAGAGAGTTCGCCTGATAATGTGATAGATAGTGCGTGGCAGATACTCAAGGTCTTCAACAAAGAACTCCTTAGGATATGCAGCATCTAGAGGCAAAGGCTTCATCATGCTAAGCATCTGACTCATGTTCGGTTCAGGCTTCTGAAAGATGCTCTCCATAGCTGCACTGTGAAGCTGACAACCAGGTTCATAAAGATCTCCAGGAGTGGGCAGACCAGTGAGCTCAATAATATCAAAGGCTTTGGCTTCGTGATGAACATTGCCAGTCATCCACTCAAGGACCCAAGTCTTCGGATCTCTGTTGTAGCCATGAATGTGAAGAGTGGCATAGAATTGAAGCAGCAACTCTTCGTTCCAGTGCTCTTGGTCGGTGACGAAAGGCAACAATCCAGACTCTCTGAAGCAATCCAGAGCTTCTTTCAAGCAAGGCAGACCAATTATGGCTTCAGTGTCAAGACGCATATGAGGGAAAATGCGACCTTGATCGTACAGAATGCATGAGTAATAACTTCGCTGCGGATAGCTCCAGAACCAATCAGAAGATATTCTTTCCCTTGAGTAGGGGTTCTTGGCGCTATTGAAGAAGGTGTTGTCTGCTTTGAAGCCGCTGACATTAAAGGATCCGGGTGCTGATGCAGGACCTGGAAACCTGGGCAACCTTGGCATTGGCTTCTGTACCTGAGGCCTGTGCTCAACGTGATAGTCAAACTGAGGACCAGCAGCAGGCGCAGGAACAGGAGCAGTAGCATCATTGGCTTCACTGATTTCTGGCACATTGGTTGGTGCAGGCTCCACATTTGCTTCAGCCATGACAACGTCATTGGCTTCATTTGTGTTGGTGGTGGCAGCCTCAAGATTCTCAACCTCCACTTGATGAGCTGGAGGGTCGGGCACAGACACGTTCTCCTCGAGAACAGCTTCTTTAGTAATGGGGGGAGTAGGGACACGTTCTTCTTCTCGTGTGTCGTCGGCTGATGCAGCCGGAATGTCTTCAACAGCTTTAGCCTCAGACTCGGAGACATTCACAGTAGGAGTGGCATCTGGAAACACTTGACGTGCAACACATTGGTGGGGCACTTCTCCTTCTGAAAAGCTCGAAAGAGGGACTTGAGACCTTGGTCCTTTGCAAAGCCTGCGTAACACTGGCGACGCCTCTGGAGATGGAGTTGTCTAGGCCTCAAAGTCATCTTCTTCTTCTTGCCGGGGTGGTGTGACTTGTTGTTGTGGGTGATCAGCCCATGATGCATCCTGAGCAATTGGCGTCAGAGGACGACCAATGCTGATGAGTTCACTGTGCGTAAGCACAGGCGATGATACCAAGTTGTGCTCGATCTGAGGAAGGACTACATCATCTTCAACATTGTCATGGTGACCAATGTCTTTAGCAGCGGTGGGATCAGCTGCTGGAATGTCTTCAGCTTCATGAGCCTCTGTGGAAGCAGGCTCATGGACAGTTAGTTGGCGCTCTTGATGTTCAGCTGCAGGGCGAACCATGGAGATAGGTTCAACAACTAAGGGCTCTGTGGGAGCAGCCCGATCCTTCTTGGTCTTGCGCTTCTTCTTAGAGGGAGCAGCATCAGAGGCTTTAGGATGTTTCCTCTTTCTCGCTTCAGCCTCAGCATTCCTCGTCTTCTTCAGTTCTGAAGCGGTTGACCTGACCTTTGGCTTTGAGCCGGTCATGCTGGCTGGGAAGACAATGGGATGTGCTTCCTGCCTTGGGGCTTTGGGTTCGGCCATAGCTGGCTTCTTCTTCTTCTTCTTTGCAGCCATCCTGGGATCGATGCCAGGACGACCAAGAGCCTTGCGCTTCTCAGCCTCATTGTAGGCTTGCACACACTTGTCAGCCAGGCTCTTCATGCGCTCACGAGAACCTTGAGCTTCTTCATGCTTCTTGAGAAAGGATTCTTTGAGCTCGTGCAGCATGATCTTGAAGTTTTTGACCTCTTGCACGCTGAGCTTGGCCATGTGCTTCTTGAACTGAGATTTCTCAAAGTCAATCTTTTGCTTCAGTTCGACAATGCGCTGAGCTAGAGCTAGCTCTGAAGCAATGGCGCCATGGAAGGCGACACTGAGGCCAATTGAAAGTTGCAGATCATCAAAGCTGAGGTTGGGCGTGTCAAACCACTCATCAATGAAGTTGTGGATGATTGCCACGTCAAAGAGAGGCAAATCATTGAAGATTTTTGCTTCTTCTTTGCTCTTGATCAGTTTCTCAAGAGCGTCATCTGCAAGATCTTCATCGCTGGACAGATCAATAGCGTCGTTGCGCATAATAGCAGCAGCAGTCAGTTCTTGGCTGGTGTGTTGCAAAGGCATCTTTACTTTCGAGGGCTTGGAGATGCGTGACAAATCTTCAGACTGCACACTATCTTCAGGAGGTGCAGTAGCCAGTGGCTTCGCCCGTGAGATTTTTGGTGCTGAGGCAGGCTTTGAAGCTTTAGGCTGCTTCAGTTTCTTTGGCTTCGGCGGTGCAGGTGCTTCATCAGATTCAGCGTCACCTGCAGGCTCATCCACGGCTGTCCCTTGAACCATGATATGAGTGATGAGACCTTCCAGGTTGTAGAAGGGCCCAACAAGATTGGGTTCAGCTTCGCGGGTGCCATCGGCACGGGGAGCAGAGGGACCAGGGTTGAAGTCTAGTCCCAATGACTTCTTGTTCTGCTTCGCCGAATTCTGGGCAAACTGGAAGTTGCGCTTGAACAGATTGTCATCACGACACCATAGCAATGACGATGGGTCAGCATCCGCAGGTTGTGGTCCACGGACCATGCAGGGATAGAAGCCTTGTTCAATGGCTTCATCTCTGGACCTGGGTTGAAGATTTCTGTATAGGATGTCTCCCCATGGTCGCTTGATGGCATTCTTCTCAGCATATTCCTTGGTCACAAATCTGTACTTGAACCACTATTCTGCCCAATATCGTCGAATCCATTGGATTCGTGTCTTGCGCTGATTGTAATCCTCTTCTGGATCTGTCTTGTACATCTCTGAGAGGTCATCAGGCAGATCTCTTGATGTTTCACCTCGACGCTTTCTGCCACCCTTCCTTACTGATTTCTCTGCAGCCATGAACTTTAAACTGAATGGCTTCAACACGTTCAAAGGCTTCGAAGGCTTTCGCTTGCTAGATAAATAGGAACTGGCTTCAGGAGAATTTATATGATGCTGTAAGAATTTTGCAAATGAATGCAGACTATGAGAACCAAGGGATTCTCCCATGGACATGTACCTGTGACAGCATTAAGGTGCGAGGGAAGGGGAAGAGGTCATATGCATTCTCAGAAGATTTTGAAGATAAATCAGTTTAGAAGACATTGACCTCAACGTGCGAAGACATTCACTCATAGATAAAGAGTTGGTTCCAGATTTGTACAAATCCATGGATCAATACAAGTGAGGAATCTAACTACTTTGTGAAGCATAAGTGAACATACTAGGTATATTATGAGATGCAGTATGAAATAGATCCAACTTGTGTGAATAGAAACTTCTTGTGGCAGAAAGTGATGAATCTATAGGATCAAAGGGGCCGTGAATAGGAAGTTATATTTACCACACGAAGAACTACTAGATGGAGTGGAAGAGGAGGCCGAGCAGTTCGATCGTCCGTGCCCTAACTTGGCGACGGAGGACACCTACGGCGACGGTGGAGAATACGATGTCCACGGCCGGCGTGAAGACGGCGTCGGAGAGGTCGCGGCAGCTAAGAGCTTCGTCGCTGGCGTCGTCGAGGGCTAGCGGTGGCGCTAGGGTTTGTTCGAGAGTGGAAGAAAGGATAATGACTGTGGTGAGACGTGTATTTATAGGGACAGGGACGACACAGTGTTATTACACAGGTGCCCCTGGCGATTCACATCTGAAGGACACGTGGCCATCATGCAACATATCGGAGGTTGTTCCACGTTCCCACGCACGCCTGGATTGTCGGGTGGTCGTTCCCACTTCTCCGGGTTTCAGGTGAAGGAATTAGCATTGAAAGCGGACTTAATGTTTGTCTCTGTATCTTCCACCGACAAGGACGCAGAGAAGACATTCGACAGTTTCAAAAGAATGCATATGATTTGGAGAAATAGAGTTTGAGATGGAAAGCATAGAGAGGTTAGGGTCCGATCACATTCACTTAGTTCAAAAGATTCAACAAGAAGACATAGCTATAAGTGAATGCTGTACAGGACAGAACACTAGTATATATATATAATCAACATAGTGAAGATAATCATGAAGACAGGTTGAGATTGAAGCCAAACCAAATGTGAAGACATAGCAAATGCAACGCATGGGTGAAACACTTCAAACAGAAGAATTTGGTGGTGGCGTTACCCACCGTATAGGAAGTATTAGACCCAGACACGACGCACAATTATCGTGGCGCTCCGAAGTCAAATTCCACATTAATGTATTCACACTTAGAATGTATGTCTTCATTGATTGAAGATATACTTTACTTCGTGTGTTGCACATCTAAGTCATCAATATGCATAAGTGTTAGGATGTGTGCCTGATCACAGGACATTTGAGGATTCCAAGATATTTAGCTCACACCGTAACTTGCAAAATCTCTTCTAATCCAAGGGCTTGGTGAAGATATCTGCCAATTGCTCTTCAGTGTTGACGTGTATGATATCAATATCTTCCTTCACAACATGATCTCTGAGAAAGTGATGACGAATTTCAATGTGCTTCGTCTTTGAGTGCTGAACTAGGTTGTTGGCAATCTTGATGGCGCTTTCGTTGTCGCAGTAGAGTGGCACTTGCTTCAGATGAATGCCATAGTCTCTGAGTGTTTGCTTCATCCGTAGAAGCTGAGCGTAGCAAGATCTAGCAGCAATGTATTCAGATTCAGTAGTGGAGAGAGATACACAGTTCTGCTTCTTTGAAGACCAACATACAAGTGATCGTCCCAGAAAATGACATGTGCCTGATGTAGACTTGCGATCCACCTTGTCACCGGCATAATCAACACCCGAGAATCCAACCAGATCAAACTCTGAGCCCTTTGGATACCATAATCCTAGTGTTGGGGTGCCAAATATCGAAGAATTCGCTTCACAGCTAAGTGATGCGATTCCTTTGGTGCCGCTTGGAATCGAGCACACATGCAAACACTAAGCATAATATCTGGCCTAGATGCACATAGATAAAGTAAAGAACCAATCATGGAGCGGTATACCTTTTGATCAAACTCTTTACCATTTTCGTCGGGACCCAGATGATGTTTGGCTGGCATTGGCGTCGTGAAGCCTTTGCAGTCTTGCATACCAAATTTCCTCAGGCAATCTTTGAGATACTTCTCTTGAGATATGAAGATGCCGTTGCGTTGCTGACATATTTGAAGACCAAGGAAGAACTTCAGCTCACCCATCATGGACATCTGATATTGCTCTTGCATCATATATCCAAACTCTTCACTGTATTTCTGATTGGTGCAGCCAAAGATAATGCCATCCACATATATTTGGCACACAAACAATTCACCATCATATGTCTTCGTGAAGAGAATGGGGTCGAGGGAACCAGATTTGAAGCCTTTGCTCTTCAGGAAGTCTTTGAGTGTGTCATACCAAGCCCAAGGGGCTTGTTTGAGGCCATACAGTGCCTTGTTGAGCTTGTACACCATGTCAGGATGTTTTGGATCTTCAAAGCCAGGCGGTTGTGCAACATACACTTCTTCTTCAATCTTGCCATTGAGAAAGGCGCTCTTCACATCCATTTGATACAGAAGAATGTTATGATGATTTGCATAGGCTAGCAGTATGCGTATGGCTTCAAGTCTAGCCACAGGAGCAAATGTTTCATCGAAGTCAATCCCTTCAACTTGAGTGTATCCTTGAGCAACGAGACGAGCTTTGTTTCTGACAACTTGACCATGCTCATCTTGCTTGTTGCAATATATCCATTTGGTGCCTATTATATTGTGCTTGCGAGGATCAGGACGCTTAACCAGTTCCCATACATTATTTAGCTCAAACTGTTGAAGCTCTTCTTGCATAGCTTGAATCCATTCAGATTCCATGAAGGCTTCTTCAACTTTCTTGGGTTCAGATATTGAGACGAATGCGAAGTGCCCATAGAAATTTGCTAGCTGTGTTGCCCTTGAACGAGTGAGTGGACCAGGTGCATTGATGCTATCAATTATTCTCTCAATCTGTACTTCATTTGCAACACGAGGATGTACAGGACGAAGATTTTGCTCTTGCTGATCATTGTCATCGTTAGAGGGATTGTCTTCAGGCTGAGCATTGTCTTCAGGTTGATTAGGTGCGGAGATGATAAGTTCCTCTTCAGGCTGAGCTTCAGACGGTATGATTTCTCCAGTTCCCATAAGTTTGATTGATTCACTGGATGGAACTTCATCTAGCACATTTGGCGGGTGCTCTCTTTGTGAGCCGTTCGTCTCATCAAACCGCACATCCACTGTTTCAACCACTTTATAGTGAAAAAGGTTGAAGACTCTGTAGGAGTGCGAATCCTTTCCATATCCAAGCATAAAACCCTCATGTGCTTTTGGTGCAAATTTTGAGGTGTGATGTGGATTCTTGATCCAGCACCTAGCGCCAAATACTCTGAAGTAACTGACATTTGGCTTCTTGCCAGTAAGGAGCTCATAGGATGTCTTGTTCAGAAGCTTGTGAAGATAAACACAGTTGATGATATGGCATGCAGTATCAATGGCTTCCGACCAGAATTTTCTTGGAGTCTTGTATTCATCAAGCATCGTCTGGGCCATCTCAATAAGTGTTCTATTCTTGCGTTTGACGACGCCATTCTGCTGTGGCGTGTACGGAGCTGAGAATTCATGTGTGATGCCTAAGGTATCAAGATATGTATCTAGGCCAGTGTTCTTGAATTCAGTGCCATTGTCACTTTCTGATGTGCTTTATCTTGGCGCCATAGTTGTTCATTGCTCGATTGGCGAAGCGTCTGAAGACATCCTGCACTTTAGTCTTGTAGAGGATTATATGCACCCAAGTATATGTTGAATAATCATCAACAATGACAAAGCCATAGAGAAAAGCAGTAGTAGTAAGAGTTGAGTAATGAGTGGGACTGAAAAGATCCATGTGGAGCAGTTCGAAGGGTTGAGTCGTTGTCATGATTGTCTTCGAGGGATGCTTGCCCCTCGTCATCTTTCCTGCTTCACAAGCACCGCATAAGTGATCCTTCTTGAACTTGACGCCCTCGATGCCTATGACATGCTTCTTCCTTGCAAGGGTGTGGAGGTTCCTCATGCCAGCATGCCCTAGCCTTCGATGCCAGAGCCAGCGTTCAGAAGCTTTTGCTAGAAGACATAGGGCAAGTTGTGGTCCTGCTGAGAAATCTACCACGTACAAATCATCTTTCCGATACCCTTCAAACACTAGAGATTTGTCAGATTCCATTAGGACAAGGCAACGATATTTTCCAAATATCACAATCATGTTTAAATCGCAAAGCATTGAGACAGACATTAAGTTGAAACCAAGGGATTCAACAAGCATGACTTTATCCATGTGTTGATCCTTTGATATTGCAACTCTACCTAGACCCAATACCTTGCTTTTACCAGTATCAGCAAATGTGATGTGACTTTTGTCAGATGGACGTAAAGTTGAGTCCATGAGAAGGCTTCGCTTGCCAGTCATGTGATTGGTACACCCACTATCAATAATCCATTCTGAAGCTGCTGGTGTCGTACCCTACAGTGCAGTTAGGGGGATAGGCTTCACGAAGAGAATTGTGAAGCAAAAACATTTGACGAACCAGTGGATTATTAAAGCTTAGATCAAGATTAGGATTGATAGGGCAAGTAGCAAGCGATTCAGGAACAAAGTTCATAGTAAGACCATTTGGGCATTTGATCTTGCGCCCTACAAGATGTTTAAGGTCCCCAGCAATAGTGTCAGACGATTTTGGTTTTCGGCTGGAGACCTTTCCCTGCAAAAGAGAGTTAAGCTTTCTTAGCCACCCACATCTTCAAGGGTGGCTTCGAAGCAATGAGTCTAAGTGCAGCATCTAAGAACTTTGGCTTTGGAGCCCTGGCAAAAAGTCTTGCAGGTGGACAATAGTACTCATAAGAATAAGCAGAATAGTTCTTGGTCATATGAACATGGCGGTTTGATGAAACACGCTCATATTCACAGGCCTGAGTATGGTTTCCCTGCAAAACATTTGCGTTAGTGCGACTTAGGTGAGTCCTCTGTCTGTATGAGGCCTTTGGACCGTATGAAGCCTGTGGTCTGGGGTTTGTCTTCTTCACCTGTGGTGTCATGATGACATTCACAGGAAGATTCTCCAAACACCTTTTCGGCACCCAGATCTTCTTCATAGGCAGTCCATTCCTGCAGTTAGTACCAATATACCTGGCAAACACTTCACCATTCTGATTCTTAAACAGTTTATAGTTTGCATCAAAGGATTCATCAATAACAATGGGATTAGCACAAGTGAAGCCAGATAGGGTGGATGGATCTGCTAAAGGTTCCTTTGCAGCAACCCATGTGGTTTTGGGGTACTGCTCAGGTTTCCAGTAAGAGCCATCAACATTCATTTTCCTTTCGAACCCAACACCCTCTTTCCTAGGGTTTCGGTTCAGGATCTGCCTTTTGAGGACATCACATAGTGTATGATGCCCTTTGAGACTTTTGTACATTCCTGTTTCAAGCAGTGTGTTCAACCTAGCATTCTCATCAACAATAGCAGTGGTATCCTCAGCAGAGGGGTTAGTTACCACATCAATAGTTGAAGATATTGCAATAGTAGCAGCAGTAGAACATTCAGCAACAGAAGTAGCGTTATCACGCTCAATGCATTTAAGACATGGTGGTTCAAATCCTTCCTGAGCTGAACTGATCTGTTCGGCGCGAAGTGACTCGTTTTCCTTTTGAAGATCTTCATGAGCCGCTCTCAATTTCTCAAGATCTTGCTTCCTTTGAAGATAATCATAGGAAAGCCTTTCATGAGTTGTTGAGAGCATTTCATGACGACTTTCAAGTTCCTCATACTTAACATGAAGATTTTTTATGTCTTCAATTAAGGACTGAGATCGAGTCATTTCAGCGTCTAACAGATCATCGCTTTTGTCTAACAGTCTTCGAATGTGTTCCATAGCTTTCTGTTGTTCAGTTGCAATTTTAGCAAGTGTTTTGTAGCTGGGTTTGGAACCACAATCAGAGTCATCGTCACTAGATATTTGATAGTGAGTGGTGCGGGTGTTTACCTTGGCACCGTGTGCCATGAAGCAGTAGGAAGGAGCGGAGTAGTCCTTGTCATTTGCATCAGTGTCGGTGATGAAGTCATTGTCTTCAGTGTTGAAGATGGACTTGCAACGTATGCTGTAGCCAGACTTGCAACGCCAGAATCGGACTCCTCCTCAGACTCCACCTCCGCCTCCTCAGAAGTGGACTCCTCCTCAGAATCCATTTCCTTGCCAACATACGCACGTGCCTTGCCAGATGAGCTCTTCTTGTGTGATGAAGACTTGGAGGAAGACTTGGAAGAAGACTTTGAGTATTTCTTCTTCTTCTTCTTGTCGTCAGAGTCATACTCCTTGCTCTTCTTCTTCTTCTTGTTCTCATTGTCCCACTGTGGACACTCAGAGATGTAGTGGCCAGATTTCTTGCACTTGTGACATGTTCTCTTCTTGTAGTCATGAGGAGAAGCTTCATCATTCCTTGAGCTTGATCGTGAAGACTTTCTGAAGCCTTTCTTCTTGGTGAATTTTTGGAACTTCTTCATAAGCATAGCAAGCTCGTTTCCAATGTCTTCAGGATCATCAGAACCGCTGTCAGATTCTTCTTCAGATGAGGAGACAACCTTTGCCTTCAAGGCACGAGTTCGCCCGTAGTTGGGACCGTAGATGTCTCTTTTCTCAGAAAGCTGAAACTCGTGTGAGTTGAGCCTCTCAAGTATGTCAGACGGATCGAGTGTCTTGAAATCAGGACGTTCTTGAATCATCAGGGCTAGGGTGTCAAACGAACTATCAAGTGATCTCAGGAGTGTCTTGACGACTTCATGCTTGGTGATCTCAGTAGCGCCGAGGGCTTGAAGCTCATTTGTGATGTCAGTGAGTCGATCAAACGTGAGCTGGACATTCTCATTGTCATTTCTCTTGAAGCGGTTGAAGAGGTTGCGAAGGACACTGATTCTCTGGTCTCTCTGGGTTGAGACGCCTTCGTTGACCTTGGAGAGCCAGTCCCAGACTAGCTTAGATGTTTCCAGAGCACTCACGCGGCCATACTGTCCTTTGGTCAGATGACCACAGATGATATTCTTGGCAGTAGAGTCCAGTTGAACGAACTTCTTGACATCAGGAGCAGTGACACCTTCTCCAGCCTTGGGAACGCCGTTCTTGACGACATACCATAGGTCGACATCAATGGCTTCAAGATGCATGCGCATCTTATTCTTCTAGTAGGGATATTCAGTTCCATCGAAGACGGGGCACGCAGCGGAGACTTTAATTATCCCTGCAGTCGACATAACTAAAACTCCAGGTGGTTAAACCGAATCACACAGAACAAGGGAGTACCTTGCTCTGATACCAATTGAAAGTGATAGTGATCGACTAGGGGGGGGGTGAATAGGCGATTTTTATGAAAGTCTTGAAAACATGTAAGTTTCGAAGACAAATGATAGAAATAAACCTATTACCATGCAGCGGAAGGTAGACTACACTAGGCAAACCATAGTCAAGTATTCAATGAAGTGAAAGCACAATGACTAATAGCAGCTAGGCAGTAAGGATCAGGTAGGAAGATATTGTGAAGCCAATCAGAACAAGTAATCACTGAGTGAAGCCAAATGGTGATGCAATCGTACAATGACTTCACAAGGACCAACAGTAAGTAAAGGGAGGGGAAGGATGAAACCAGTGACTCGTTGAAGACAATGATTTGTTTGACCAGTTCCAGTTGCTGTGACAACTGTACGTCTGGTTAGGGAGGTTGAGATTCAACTCAGAAGACCTCGTCTTCACCTTATTCCCCTTGAGCTAAGGACACCCAGTCCACGCCCAATCACTCTGGTAAGTCTTCAAGGTAGACTTCCAAACCTTCACAGACTTTGTTCACGGCGATCCACAATGACTCTTGGATGCTCAGAACGCGACGCCTAACCGGCTGGAGGATTCACAGTCCTCAAGTGTAATAAGTCTTCAGATCACACAGACAAGAAGACTTAAGTGATGCCTAACACTCTTTGGCTCTGGGTGGTTAGGGCTTTATCCTCGCAAGGAATTCTCTCTCAAAGGCTTCGAGGTGGGTTGCTCTCAAACGACAAAAGCCGTACTCTAACTCTAAGCAGCCAACCATTTATGGTTGTAGGGGGTGGGCTATTTATAGCCACTAGGCAACCCGACCTGATTTGTCCGAAATGACCCTGGGTCACTAAGGAACTGACACGTGTTCCAATGGTCAGATTTCAAACACACACGACAACTTTACTTGGGCTACAAGCAAAGCTGACTTATCCAACTCTGGACAAGATTTGATCTCATAGTCTTCACTTGAAGATATAGGATTTTGGTTAAGCATCACTTCAGTCATTCTGACTGGTTCTCTTGGACCCCACTTAACAGTACGGTGGTTCCTATGACTCAACAAAGAAAAACACAGAACGACGAAACTGCTAAGTCTTCGCGCTCCATAGTCTTCACGCGATGTCTTCTCTTGTCATAGTCTTCAATGTCTTCATACATTTTTAGGGGTCATCTCTGGTAGGAAAACCGAATCAATGAGGGACTTCTACCTCTGTTATCCTGCAATTCTCACAAACACATTAGTTCCTCAACTAGGTTTGTCGTCAATACTCCAAAACCAACTAGGGGTGGCACTAGATGCACTTACACCTACTACGACAAACGACCCCAACAACGCTGGCGCTCCTTCATCAACTTGATATTCTTCAGGGGTGTTAGTCCTCATATTCGATCCTTTTGGTCATTTGATGACAAAGGGGGAGAATTTTGAGTTAGTCTTCAAGCGGGTCTTTCTATATGGGCATTTTTTTTTCAAGTTACAACTCTCGTTCTTCTGATACTTTATTGGATCGAGTTGTAAACTTAAACCCGATGGTGCTCTGATACTCTTGAGATGTTTTTCTGCATGCTTATTCCTCGTTAATATTATTGCACGCATGCTGAATTACATCAGTCACCATATTTCATCGTGCATTTCAAATTCTTCACTGTTATATGTCAAATGCGTGTATGAATTACAAGATATAGGGGGAGATCTCCATGATTCAACTCTTCAAGTGTGCATTGCTTCAAAAGCAAATTCCTCACTATGCACATCTTTAGGGGGAGTTCTTCTATATCTTGCAATCAAATTCCTCAATATCAGTATTTACACTTCATACGTTTATCCCCGTTGAAAACTTAACCTATATTGTCATCAATCACCAAAAAGGGGAGATTGTAAGTGCACCTAGTGCCCCTTAGTGATTTTGGTGTATTGAAGACTTATAGGTTAAGGGACTAATGCGTTTGTGAGTGTACACAAGTTTATAAGTCAAGGAGGAGTTTGATATTTACAGAGAAAGTCGACCCCTAAAAATGAAGTTCTTCGACCGAAGACTTTGAATCTCTGAAGACTTTCTGAAGACTTTGAAAGTGAAGAAATTGGTGTGACCTTGAAGACTTGGTATTCATTCGAGGAACATGAAGCGTGAAGACTTTTGTTTTCGTAGTTTCATTTTCTCTTTCTTGAGTCATAGGAAACACCGTACTATTAAAGGGGGTCGAGGAAATACTAAGGAAAAATTTCCATGTGATGCTCAACTCAAAATCCCACACCTACCAATCCCTTCGAGTGAAGCCAATGGAAATCTCATACAGTCCAGTCATATTCTTCAGCGACAGAGACGAAGTTCTTCTGGTCTCTGAGGAATTTGTTCTGACTGAGGAGTTAGGAATTCGCCAGTGCGGATTTCCTACACAGTGAGGAACATGATAGCCCTGAGAATTTTGCTACTCACAATTCCGACCGTTGCTGTGCTATGCGCCAGCTGTCCCAAAATATCTTTCCATCTAATGGTCATATCATTGAAGGGCATTTATGTCTTATCATGTCGGGCTGCTCCCTAGGCTATAAATAGCCGCCCCCTACAACCACTAGCTGGTTGGCTGCTCCGAGAGAAACTGACACTTGTCATTTGAGAGCAACCCATCCTCCGAGGACTTTGAGCGAAAATCATCAAGTGAGGAAAAACCCAAACCCAAACACCTACAAACCCCAAGTGATTGAGCATCACTGAAGAGATTGATCCTGCGTGGATCCGACGCTTGTTACCTTTGAAGACTGTGCTTCTTCCAGACGGTTAGGCGTCATGGTCTAGAGCATCCAAGAGGAATTGTGGATCGCTGAGTGACCAAGTTTGTGAAGGTTCGGAAGTCACCTGAAGACTTACCATGACTGATTGGATGAGGTCTGTGTGACCTTAGTTCAAGGAGAATACGGTGAGGACTGGGTGTCCTGAGCTGCGTGTTCAGGACTGGGTGTCCGGGACTGTGTGTCCTCGAGTTTAAATACTCAGCCGCTCCAACCAGACGTACGACTGAGACAACATTTGGAACTGGTCTACCAAATCATTGTCTTCACCAAGCTTACTGGCTCTATTCCCTCAACTCGTTCATTTCCTCATAACTGTGTTGTGTGTTTGTTCATATCTGTGTTTGAAGACTTTGACTGAAGACTTTCTCAATTTCCTCAGTTTAATTTCTTTAGTCTGTTTGTCTTCATCTTGTGTTATCCTGTGCTTACGCTTCATGTACTCTGTGTCTGTCTTCATTTCATCATGATGACTATGCTTGTATTCTGTTATGTTTACTTTTGAGTACTTATTCCGCTGCTAGTAGTTCTTCGCTAAGGAATTTCCTCACCGGCAAATTCCTCAGTGAAGAATTTCATAAAAATCGCCTATTCAGCCCCCCTCTAGTCGATATAACACACTTTCACCACAAGAATACATCAATCCATCATGCATAAGATCAACATCCGACTATGGATGAAACACAAACAGAAACTCATACGACATCCATCATGCTAGCCCAGGCTGCTGACCAGGAACCTATCCCTCAAACGAAGAAGAAGCAGAACAAGAACTCCAAAACAATAAACATCACTCTCGCGTCATGATCATCGCATTACCTGTACCTGCAACTGTTGGTGTAGTAATCTGTGAGCCACGAGGACTCAAATCCCATTACCATGGGTATCAAGACTAGCAAAGCTTAATGGGTAAGGAAGGGGTAAGGTGATGAGGTTGCAGCAACGACTAAGCAATGTGTGGTGGCTAACTTATGAATACCAGAGTAAGATGAGAAACTACGCAAACGGTCGCCAACTAGAAAAGATCAAGAGGTGATCCTGAACTACTTACGTTCAAACATAACCCAACCGTGTTCTCTTCTCGAACTTCCCTGAAAAGAGACAGTCACGGCTACAAAACACGGTTGGTGTATTTTAAAAGAGTTCACTTCAAGTCTTCTACAACCAGATATTAACAAATTCCCATCTACCACATAACCGCGGGCACAACTCTCGAAAGTTTAAACCCTGCAGGGGTGTCCCAACTTAGCCCATGACAAGCTCACGATCCACGGAGACAATCCTCCATCGCGGGACACCCGATCAGACTCGGAATCCCGGTGCACAAGACATTTCTACAATGGTAAAACAAAACCAGCAAGGCTACCCGGTGCGTCGATACCTCGATAGGAGCCGCACATATCTCGTTCTCAGGACAACACCATCTATGTGAAGTGGACGGTAGCCAAAATACCATCGAGTTTCCCCGAGGTGGCACCGCCGACTGCTAGGTAGGTGGACCAACACTCATGTGGAGCACTGGCCCGGGGTTGATTAAAGGACCTCGGGGGCTGACAAGTCCCTATGCAAGTTTTAGTTGTTATTAGGCAAATGGTAAAACCAATGTTGGGCCTTGCTGGAAGAGTTTTATTTAAAGCGAACTGTCAGGAGGGTCCCATACCCCTCATCGTGTTAGGGACGCAAAATCAAGGAACATAACACCGGTATGACGGAAACTAGGGCGACAAGAGTGGAACAAAATGTTGGGGAATGTAGCATTTCGATTTTTTTGCCTATGATCACGCAAGATCTATATAGGAGAAGCATAGCAATGAGCGGGGAGAGTTTGTCCACGTACCCTCGTAGACCAAAAGCGGAAGCGTTTAGTAACGCGGTTGATGTAGTCGAACGTCTTTGCGATCCAACCGGTCCAAGTACCGAACGTACGACACCTCCACAATCAGCACACGTTCAGCTCGGTGACGTTCCTCGAACTCTTGATCCAGTTGAGGCCGAGGGAGAGTTCCTTCAGCACGACGGCGTGGTGACAGTGATGATGAAGTTACCGGCCCAAGGCTTCGCCTAAGCACTATGACGATATGACCGAGGTGTGTAACTGTGGAGGGGGGCACCGCACACGACTAAGACAAATCTTGGAGAGCCTTTGGGTGTTCCCTGCCCACGTATATAAAGGAGGGGGAAGAGGAGGCCGGCCTAGGAGGGGTGTGCCTATAGGGGGAGTCCAACTAGGATTCCCAATCCTAGTTGGAGTCCCCTTCCTTTTCCAAGAGGGGAGAGAGGGAAGGAGTAGGAGAGGGAGAAGGAAAGAGGGGGGCGCCGTCCCTCCCTAGTCCAATTCGTACCAGCCCATGGGGGGGCGCGCGACCTCCCCCTGTGGCCCTTCTCTCCTTTCCACTAAGGCCCATGAAGGCCCAATACTTTCCCCAGCGAATTCCCATAACTCTCCGGTACTCCGAAAAATACCCGAACCACTCAGAACCTTTCCGATGTTCGAATATAGCCTTCCAATATATCGATATTTACGTCTCGACCATTTCAAGACTCCTCGTCATGTCCGTGATCTCATCCGGGACTCCGAACAAACTTCGGTCATCAAATCACATCACATAACTCATAATACAAATCGTCATCGAATATTAAGCGTGTGGACCCTACGGGTTCGAGAACTATGTAGACATGACCGAGACACTTCTCCGGTCAATAAACAATAGTGGAACCTGGATGCTCATATTGGCTCCTACATATTCTATGAAGATCTTTATCGTAACATCCCAAATTTTCAATTTGGAATGTTTTACATAGATCATTCATGCATATCATATTTTTTCTGCATTTTTTTGCTTTGCGATCCTCGAAATTCTAAGCAACTCAAGGACCCATGGAGAGAGTTGGGGATTTCATGTTTTTCATATTTGAATATTATCAAATATCGAAACAAGGATCATTTTGGTTTTAATTATTTTCCTCTCCGAAAATATTTCTAATTAAAATATATGAGAGGAGATAATATGACTTCTCCAAAAATAAATGAAATATTAGACGAAAAATATTAAAATCAAATTAGTAATTTTATTTGGATTTTTGTTGCTATTTTATTTGAATTAGGAAAAATATGCATTTTTTAAAATTTCATTAGAGGCCCAAATAAATGTTTACTTTGTCCGTAATATTATTATAGGACTGTGAGAATTTATTTCAGGATTTTTGGACTCCGTTTAGTATTTCTTTTATTTTTTTTCCACGTCAGGATTTATTTTAAAAAAAGCCACCGACCTAACGGGCCATGTCCGTCCAGGACACTGCGCCTGGAGGCCTTTATAAGTCGCCCGAGCCAGCCGCCCCGAGGCCCAAGTCACGCCGCGCCCCGCCCGCCTAACCCTAGCGCGCCGCCGCCGCCGCCATCCGCCGCCGACCCCGCCGCGGGAGGTATCCGTCGTCGCCGCCGCCGTTCGTTTTTTCTTTTTGGTTAACCGTTCGTTTTTTAGAAACCCTAGATTGGTTTTATTTTTTTCTAGATTGGTTTTTGTTTGGTTTTTCTTTGGTTTAGTTAAATAGCGGACGTTCGTCCGTACGTTCGTTTTAACGAACGCTGTTCGTCAGTTAGCGCAGACAATGAACGTTCGTTCGTTAGCCTCTTCGTCTCGTTTTATTTTCCAGGGTTTTTCCGTGATTATTCGCGATTTCTGCCCTAATCTTCGTTTTAGTTTATCTTTTCGCTCGTTTATCCAAATCGGGTGAAACAAGCGCCCAGATCTTCGTCTCGAAGCCATCTTTCTGTTTAACCAACTTGAACAATATTTTGGTACTGTAAAATTTGACTTTAGTCCAGATTAGTAATCAGATCTTGTTTCTTTCGTAGCTTGAGTTTCGTTGCTCTGTTTGATTTGATTCTTTTTGCAAACCGGAGTTCTTCAGTTGAACTTCCTGGTTAGATCTTGTTATTCGAAGTTTTCCCCTTGCATCTTTGCTTAATTTCTTATGTATGCTATTGTTTGTTTGCGATAGAATTCCCGGAGTGCGAAGCGTGCTACTACGAGTCTTTAGGATTTGCAGATCGTCAGCAAGGCAAGTAACACATTGATCATACTCTTTCATACCCAGTTTTTATGCATTAGTTTCAACCCTCACACATTGCATGAGCAGGATCTCTTAACATGTGGGTTTGGGAAGTAGTTGATGAGATAGAACCTATTGCCCTGTTTATTATCAAACCCTTGGGAGTTACTTCTACGTTATGCTTATATTGCCATGCTATGCTCGTAGACGTGGTTTGGGTTTGAGAGTATCCATGACAGATGTCAGTTTGTTAATTAATGGTTCAATTTAAGGTGGCAACTATAATACACATCTGGGTGGATTGCTTGTGGGCACCTGGGGTTATACCAGTGTTGTCCTAGGAGATCCCGGGGTTATACCGTGTGATCCTCCTATGGTCCGCCACCCAGGCTCAAAGGGATCATAAGATTATTCATGCTTGAAACTTCCGTGTGGAGCCACAAGCTATTATGGGCTCTAGCATAATGGAGTAAGTTGCATGACCTCTTCCAGTGGTAGACTAGCAGATGTTGGGGATGTAGGTTGGTACGGTCTACCCTGGGTTAGAGTTAATGCTTCTGAAAGACTGTGTCTCCGTCATCCGTTTCTCAAACACCTTGTAGTGCGAGAAATCCAACGGAGGCGATCGAGTCTTGTGGGGAAAAGTGCGCAAACCTCTGCAGAGTGTACAAACTAATCATGATTAGCCGTGTCCCCGGTTATGGACATCTTGAGTATCTGGTTCTTGAATTATCCTATGGATCTCATCACTTTAAATTAATTTGTTGGGTTGATAATTACTTTTAATTGGGATTGAGATGGGGGTACCATTCTCAATGTTGTTTCAACTACCATGATAGTTAAATAAAATATATTCCTTTGTTGTAGGAAAAATTGACTTTTCGCAAAAACATTGTAACCATAGAGCCTCCACCAGCCATACATGCATGTAGTGATAGCATCTATCTATTCTTTGCTCTACTGTGTTACTATGCCAACATATTCCATGTGATGACCCGTTTTCGGGTTGCAACGTATAATGTTGTAGACTTTTCAAACGACGAGTAAGGTGCCATAGGTCGGTTGTCGTGCACTCAGCTATGCCGTTGGAGTTGATGGACTCACTTTATCTTCCAAGTCTTCCGCTGCTATTTTTTTAGATGGCCTTAAGCCATATTTAATGTAATAAGTTCTCTTTTGAAACATTCGATGTAATAAGTGTGTGATTGCTACTCTGTTATAAATCCTTCAAGTATTGTGTGTGTCAGCATTACCGATCCAGGGATGACATTGAAACACAGAGACTTGACCGTCTGAGGTCGGGTCGCTGTAAGATGGTATCAGAGCACACGCTGAATGTAGGACATGACCACTAAGATGAGCCATAGATCACTCTTCTCTCCATTTTCTACTCTTTAGGATGGCAGACTCAAGGAACAAGTTTGCACAGCCGGATGAAGACACCCCGTTTGGACGACACTTGAAGGAAGTCACTAGGTACCCGAACATCAGAATACCAAGCTTCACCGGGACCTACACCGCCACACTACCAGAAGAGGAACGTTGGATGATTCGAGTTCAAGTTCCAGGAAGGACATTCACGCTAGTCACTGAGCCCATAAAGTTTTCCTTTGATGCACCAACCTGGAGTCTACGAAAGAGCATGGCAGCCCACATCGCCATGGGACGCATCGGCGAAGTTTACCACAAGGAGCTTAAGGACACTATCTACCAGATATGTGGGCGCCGAGATGAGCAATGGGAGATGGTCAGCACCAGGAAGGACAGGTCCATTGCAGCATTCATCCAGGAGTTAAATCATCACATACGTCGCTAGGAGAACCAGATGTGCGCCAGCATGATAGATTTGAAGAAGGCGATGACCAGGATCACAGAGCTAGAAGAGGAACTCAAGTCTACACGTGATGGTTATGAGGAGGAAATGACGATACTTGTGGAGATGAATGACAACCTGACGAGGAAGCTAGGAGTTTTTATGGGAGACCCCGCGCCAGGAGGAGAAGACGACGAACCCAAGGAGATTCGTTCTGAAGACTACATCATTATCGACGACACCGACTCTGACCCCAATGGTAGTGATGATGACTATGAAGACGAAGCTGGAGCGGATATCATGGAGTCTTCCACCGATCAAAATTCCTAGTAGACCACCATATGATCTGTAGTGTTCCCCCATGTATATAAAATAGTCCGAGCACTGTAACGATAGTTAGAACGATTGTAATCAGAAGTTTTCATGATCATCATCATTAGCTTCCTCACTAATTGGTGTAGGAATCGGTGGAACTGATTTCTGTGATGAACTACTTTCCAATAAGGGAGTAGGTACAATTACCTCACCAAGTTCTACTTTCCTCCCACTCACTTCTTTCGAGAGAAACTCCTTCTCTAAAAAGGATCCACTCTTAGGAGCAAAGATCTTGCCTTCGGATCTGTGATAGAAGGTGTACCCAACAGTTTCTTTTGGGTATCCTATGAAGACGCACTTCTCCGGTTTGGGTTTGAGCTTATCAAGTTGAAACTTTTTCACATAAGCGTCACAACCCCAAAATTTAAGAAACGACAGCTATTGGGGATATGACTACCAGGTATGACCCGCCCAGGAGGGGCCGGGTCAACCACAACGGCGGGTTACGTGAATGAAGCCCGAAGAGTATACAAGGTGACAGTTTACAATAAGGCTTATAATAGGCCAAAGCCCAGAGGCGGATTAAAGCCCGTAAGTATAAACTGACATGTATGAATAGACTTGTAATACAATGCATGTAAGAGATGTCACCGAGCCGGACACGTTGTACGAGCCGGCCGGGGCTCTGTAGGCCGCAGGGCGTCAACCCGTGTATATAAGGGGACGACCCGGCGGCGGCTTAGGGGAAGAAAAACAACATGTCGAGAGCCAAGCAAGCGTATTCGCTCCTTGGTCATCAAAACCTAGCAATACCACATCAACTGCACTAGGCTTTACCTTCACCGCAAGGGGCCGAACCAGTATAAACCTCTCATGTCCTTTGTCCCGATTAACCCCTTTAAGCTTCCTAGTTGTGATGGCTCCACGACTAAGTCCTTTCACTAGGACATCTGCCATGACAATTCCACGACAGTTGGCGCCCACCATGGGGCTAGCACACGGTGGGTTTGAGTTCTTGAAGGGAAGCTTTGAAGGGCTCAAGGGATACGCTGTGGGCCGGATGACCAAGAGTCGTCACGGCAAGCTCTACATCAACGACACAGGCTGGGGCCCCGACGCCGGCTTAATTGAGTATGGGTACCGGGTCCCCTTCGGCGGAATCCACGTCTTCATCGGCCGGATCGGCGAGCCAGGCCTTGAGCCGGACATCTGCACCGACCTCATCAAGACGGCTCAGCGTGTGAGACCCGCCCGGACTCAGCCCGCCGCGAGGCGTGCCTTCGTGGGTTGCATCCATGGAGGGGAGCTTTCTGAAGGATCTGTGGATGGCAGTGAGATGACCATCTATTCTGACGACGAGTCGTCCACAGGTGAGACGAATTCATTGTATCAACTACAAGATGGCACGCTTGGGGGCTGTTTCGATGGTAGCAGTATTCCGGACCCATTTGAGCCGCCGAACAGAGCGGGGATCTTCATGGCTGGTACACAGCCCGCTCAAAAAACTCTACGGTTGCGGCAGCAATAACCTCCGGGTCGGCTGCGGCCGGGTTAGGAGACCCCGTGCGCCCCCCCGGCTCAGGTGCTGATGGATCTCATGGATAGGATGACGGCCCTGTTGACTGCCATGATTGAACCGGCGGATCTGGCTCAGCATGATGCAGAGGTGGCACGGTTACGCAAGGAGGTAGCACAAGCCAAGGAAAACCTGGTGGCAGAGGACGTTAGGATGGCTGCAGAGCGGGCGACTTTGGATGCTCGGGCTCAGTAGCTTCAATCAGAGGCTTTTCGGCTCACGATGGATCTGAATGCATCAAACAAGGTCATGAGGAGAAGGCACCAGAAGACTCAATCACGTCTGCCTCTGACTTACGATCCTAGGAACCTCTTCCACACACCCGATGTAGGTCCCAGTAACCCGCCAGAGGTGAATCGGATTGTAACACCCGGGGCTGGGGCGCTGGTTCAGCCACGGACTACGGAACCCCCTCATGTGAATACTGCTCCGCCTCATCGTACACTGACACCACCGAGTCATTTTTCTAACCCTTTGGAGAATCTGATCACTACATCGGCGCGTTTGGTGGCTCTCCCAATGGAGGGCGACTCTCCGACGGTGATCGAAACGCGAAGGGTCAGAGAACTCCTTCACACAGCTCTGGCACAACAAGAGGCATACTCTTATAGTCGAGACAGGATACATTCAACCCCTCGCCCAAGCCGGAGCCCGAGCTATAGCAGGCATATGGATTCAACAGCCATGTCAAGCAACGCCCAGCGCCGTAACCAGCCGCACAGTCATGACCCGGTGCATGATGGAGCTGTTAACTTGGTTGACCAGGATAGGATCCGCCAAGAGGCTGAGTGGGCGGTTCAACAGGCACCTGAGCAGGCGGCTCACCAAGCTTTTCTGGTTTATCCGACAACCTCTGTTGAAGCAGGTGTGGCCACAAGGACAGGAGGTGTCCCTTGCTTGGTACCGGCTCTGTGGAATGAGCGCTTGCCAAAGGATTTTAAGGGGCCTCAGAAGGTGCCTAATTACAAGTCGACTTACAGCCCGGGGCATGGATCAAAAGTTATGAGATGGCCATGGAATTGCTGGAGGTCAGTGACGCAGCAATGGCTAAGTACTTCACTATGATGCTGGATGGAATGGACCGCACTTGGTTAAAGGGACTGCCCCCTAATTCCATTGGTTCCTGGGCCGAGTTAAAAGCCCGATTTATTCAGAACTTCAAAGATACATGCAAGCATCCCATGTCGATTGTGGACTTGACTAATTGCAAGCAAGAAGAAGGTGAGTCCACGACCCATTGGGTGCACCAGGTGAAGGAAATAATACATTCGTCTGATAAAATGGATGCCGGCTCCGCGGTCTTAATGTTGGAGAAAAATTGCTGTTTTGAACCTCTGAAACAGAAGCTAGGGCGGCTCAAGCGCGATTGTAATGACATGGGCCAGCTGATGGCGGCTCTAGTCAAATATGATGATTCAGATAGTACCAAGGATCCTGCGTCTGATGAAGAGAAGATAGGGAAGGGAAAGAAGAACGGCAACGCTAAGGGTCTTCAGCATAACCCGGCAAATCAAGGAGGTAATAATAAACGTAAGGTTGAAGGCATCTCGGAGTTTGTGGTGAATGCGCAAGGCAACAATCAACGACGTAAGGGGAGGCCACCTCCTCGGTCAGGCGGGTCAAGTCCCACCCTCGAGCAGTTGCTAAATGAACCCTTTCCAAGACACGACACCGGAGAGAAGCCGACCACCCATCTATGGAAAGACTGTATGATCATGAAGGCTTTCAAGAATTCTAACATGTTCGGCGGTAATCATGGACCTGGAAGCGGCTCAGGCGGTGGCGGTTTTCATGGCCCGGGCGGCAATTCAGGCGGTGGCGGTTTTCATGGCCAGGGCCCTCAAGGTAATCAAGGTGGTTATAATCAGCAATCTGGCCAAGGAGGTCAGCAGCAGCAGAAATCCGGGTTTCGGAGTAACCCAAAGCAGCTAAGCAGTGGGCAGTATCATGTGTTCACCACCAGTTTATGCAAAAGGGACCAGAAACTTCATAAGAGAGCAGTCAACGCTGTTGAGCCAGCGGTTCCTCGTTATCTGAGATGGTCTGACCAGCCTATTCTATGGAGTAGGGAGGATCACCCTCCCCGGGTTGACAATCCGGGTCATCTGGCTTTGGTGGTGGTGCCTCAGGTTGGTGGATATAAATTTACTAAAGTACTCATGGACGGAGGCAGTACCATCAATATCCTCTATTATGAGATGTTCCGTCGCATGGGGTTGACTGACAGAAGTCTTAAGACGTCCAACACTGTTTTTCATGGAGTGGTGTCTGGTAAGTCGGCATACCCAGTAGGTAAGATTGAGCTGGAGGTAGCTTCTGGAGATGAGCATGATTCCAGGGCTGAGAAATTAACCTTTGAGGTGGTCAAAATCAAAAGCCTGTATCACGCCCTGTTTGGACAACCGGCTTATGCAAAATTCATGGCACGACCGTGTTGAAAGGATCGATATGGTTGACTAGAGGGAGGGGGGTGAATAGGCAACTAACAATTTTTAGCTTTCCTTTACCAAATTAAACTTTGCATCAAAGTAGGTTGTCTAGAAGTGCAACTAGGTGAGCAACCTATATGATGCAACAACAACAAACACACAAGCAAGCAAGGGAAGTAACACTAAAAGCTTGCATAAGTAAAGGTACGAGATAACCAAGAGTGGAGCCGGTGAAGACGAGGATGTGTTACCGAAGTTCCTTCCTTTTAATGGGAAGTATGTCTCCGTTGGAGCGGCGTGGAGGCACAATGCTCCCCAAGAAGCCACTAGGGCCACCGTATTTTCCTCACGCCCTCACACAATGCGAGATGTCATGATTCCACTATTGGTGCCCTTGGAGGCGGCGACCGGACCTTTACAAACAAGGTTGGGGCAATCTCCACAACTTAATCGGAGGCTCCCAACAACACCATGAAGCTTCACCACAATGGACTATGGCTCAGTGGTGACCTCAACAGTCTAGGGTGCTCAAACACCCAAGATTAACAAGATCCGCTAGGGATTAGTGGGGGGAATCAAATTTCTCTTGGTGGAAGTGTAGATCGGGGCCTTCTCAACTACTCCCGAGCAAATCAACAAGTTTGGTTGGCTAGGGAGAGAGATCGGGCGAAAATGGAGCTTGGAGCATTAATGGAGTTTTGGGGGAGAGGTAAGTCAACGAAGAAGAAGGGGACCCCCTTTTATAGTGGGGGAAACAATCCAACCATTACCCCCCTGAACAGCCCCGCAGAGGGCGGTACTAGCGCTGCGGGCAGTGGTACTACCGTTGGGACTGCGGTACTACCGCTCCCCCACGCGGTACTGTCGTTCGGGCCGCTGTACAGTACTACCGCGGTGGTAGGGCGGTACTACCGCTCTTGAGCGGCACTACCGCATCTACTGTTGCGCTTAGTGCCGCACAATCCGACACGAGAGGCGACCCCCTCGAATCGACGCGGTAGGAGCCCAGTACCGCAGCGGTACTATGGCTGAGGACCCACAGGCGGTACTACCGCTGTGGAGCGGTACTGCCGCCTGTGGCTCTTGAGCGATACTACCGCTGGGGACCGCGGTACTACCGCTGGGACCCAAAACAAGCACAAAGGAAGGGGAATGAGCACTCCATTGAAGCAGAAAGGCTCAGAGGGTGTGAACAGGATGTGTACGTGTTGATTCCACCCAATCTAAACCAAAGCGGACCCCCTCTTGATAGCACGGTGCCTCCTACGAAAACTAGTCCACCAAAATAGAAACGAAAGAGCTACACCGTCTTGAATAACACTCCGAGGGGAAAGAAATCGTCTCGTGCCAAAGGATGAAACTCTGAAATGCTCAAAGCACACGATTAGTCTGCAAACATGTTGTCATCAATCACCAAAACTACATCAAGAGAGATATGCCTTAACAATCTCCCCCCTTTTTGGTGGATTCATGACAACCAGGGATTTACATAAGGATAAGTCATGAATGTAAATAGATCTAAAAAATATAGACAAGCTCCCCCTGAATGTGTGCACCTAGTTAGTAGTGCCTTTGGAATGCAAGACACACACATTAGGATCAACACTCCCCCTATATTTTATAGTCCAACAATCTAAGCAAGGAATACAAGTGAGCAGGGTATATAACAGGATAAGCATGCAACTCATAAGATACCATAGAACTAGATAGACATAGATAATAAAGGTAAAGAAAGGTAGCATATGTCTCACACTATATGTCTAGAACTTAGGTCTCACTGGCACCAAACCAAACCAAGCAAATGACGAGAAAACACAAGACACCACAAACCACAAAGACAAAGACAAAGACACACTCGCAACACGGCAACAACACAAATCCCTAAACTATCTCCCCCTTTGGCATCGAGACACCAGAAGGGCAAAGCGTTGCTATGGCTCCAAGTGATAGCAAGCTGAACATCACATCTCAGCGGGATCGTCTGCACTGCTGTCGTTGGTCGGAAACTGCTCGGCGTCTGAATCGGTCCATGGGCAATGCTGCTGAACCCACTCCTCCTCGTTAGTGATCCTCTCCTCTGATCCGCTGTTAATAGTGGCACCCAACTGTTGCATGAGCTCCTTGTGACGTCTGCGGGCCTTCTTCTCAGAGACATGAGACATATACTGGCCATGAGACTCCATGCAGAAGAGCTTCTTCATCTGGCGCTTAATCTTCTTAGCCCATGAGGGCTCCACACCAGAGGGCTCATAGTCCTCATCCTCATCAGCCTCAGCCTCGTCCTTGGTCTCCATGTTAACCTCAGAAGGTGGGCCACCAGAACGAGAGGCCTGGGTGTCCCAATTGTCCTTCTTCCTCAGACGCTTGATATCATGAGAAGTCAACTCTCCAGTTTCCAGCACAGTCCTGGGTTAGTGATGTGCCCAGGCCTTCTCAATGAGCAACATGATGAACGGAGCATAAATCGGGCACTTGCGCTTAGAAATGGCGGAAAGAAGTTCAGACCACATAACATGAGAGATATCCAGGGACTCTCCAGTGTTTGCTTCCTTCTCATGCTGGCAGAAGGGAAGCATGTCCACGAGATAGGAGTGGACCATATCCAGATTCCCAATGCGAGGGAAAAGAGTCTCTCGAAAGACACGGTGAAGTATGTCTAGAGAGGTAGGCAGCTCATAGGTTACCTTCTTAGTCTTGGGGTTAACCTTCTCAGTACAGTAGGGCCAGAGGGCTTGCTTGTGAGTGGAGGTGTCATTGCGGTGAGGACGAAAGCTGACTGGATTCTCAAGTCTAAGATCTTCCACCCCAAGTAACTCCATGAAGGCCTTCCACTTGACAGTGAGCAGCTTCCCATTCGTCATCCAAGTCAGAGTCCTTTCTTCATCAGTTCCAAGATGAACAGTGGCATAGAATTGACATATCAAATCGGCATCAAAGTCCTTGTTGAACTACATGATTCTGAGAATGTTCAACTGAGTGCACATCTGAAGGGCTTCGCCAAAGTACTCAGGATCCTTTTCCATAGGATCGGTGTCGATGGAATGGACATCAACAAAGTGATTCTTCTTAGCCTTGAGCATATCGAAGAAGATGGCGAACTGAAAGCGGTTCCAGAACGGGCGGTTGACCAAAGTGGGATCTTGGTCTTCCTCATAGGGGTTGCGGCGACGCCTTGCCCAAAACTCCTTGGCAGTCATCTCAGTCACAGTCTTTCCCTTTGGCTTTCTTGCTGATCTCTTCGTGTGCTAAGGTGGCAGTGGAGCACTTGAGGTTGCGCTTGCTGGCGGCGGTTGAGCACTAGACGAACCACCTGCTGACTCAGAAGTGCGGTAGCGCTTTGACGTTGCACGACCGGGGTTGACACGGCGGGCCTGCTACTCAGGAAGATCACCACCTGGAACCAAACACACGAGCAGAAGAAACAACACGAAAGAAAAGAGCATAAGCCACCAAACAACACAACACAGATCAAAACTTGATAGGAAAAGATGGAATAAGGCATCCAGCGGTAGTACCGCGACCCATAAGCGGTAGTACCGCTCGAGGAGGGCGGTAGTACCGCGCCAGATGGGGAACGGAGGTTCCCTACTTCCGTGGATGGATCCGGCACTACCGGAGATGCCAAATTCAAAAATAAACCTACCAAACTTCAATCCACAGGGCCTAGATGCCATCTCCATCCTACTCAAGCCTCGCCTTAGCCAAAAGACGAGAAGAACAATGCCTATTGCCCCTAAAAACTAGATGCAAGTTCTAGGCAAAGAGAGAACGGGAACGGGGGCAATACCGGCATCCATGGCTAGAGGACGTGGTGGGAATCGACTCCACCGGAGGAAATGGAGAGGGACGTCACGAAAACAGTGGCCGACCGGGCCCCTCCTGCGGTGAGAGGTCGCTGGAGCGACGAGGAAGACGAGTAGGGGAAAATGGGTATGGGGGAGAAACAACTCCCCCTGCCCCGACATGACCCCCCCCATCGCCCGCCCCGTAGCGGTAGTACCGCTGGGGTGGGCGGTAGTACCGCTTGACCCTTGTCAGCGGTAGTACCGCACACGCAGCGGTAGTACCGCTCTGCCGCAAAAAGGACCAACCAAAAAGGGCTTAGCTCAAGAGAAGAAACCGAGACCAGAACACACACAAACACAAAACCGACAAAAGAACAGAGACACGCACCTCTCCAAGAGAGGGCGGTGGCCGAGGCCACCTATGTTTGAGTTCAGAGGTATGGCGCCGCGAAGATTTTAACCTTGGGCCCATGACCAACACTCATATTTGAAGTAAAATAACCATCAAAATGGCTAAAGTGAAAGAGTTTGATTAGTTTATGCATTATGGGGGAGGGAAAGTTCATTGAGAGAACAACACTCCCCCTATGTCCATGCCTATACCTAAACTAGACAACAAGTTGAGTGTGGTGGGGTGAGCAAGGGCTCAAGTCACATTGCTCGAATCAATGATATTTAGCTCATGCCTTAACTCGCGAAATCTTGCTTCATCCAAAGGCTTCGTGAAAATATCTGCAAGGTTATCATGAGTGTTGACATAGCTGAGCTCGATCTCCCCTCGCCTAATGTGATCCCGGATGAAGTGATACCTAATCTCAATATGCTTTGTCTTGAAGTGTTGCACCGGGTTGAGAGAAATCTTGATGGCACTTTCATTGTCACACCAAAGAGGCACTTTGTCACAAGTGACACCATAATCCTTTAAAGTTTGCCTCATCCGTAAAAGTTGTGCACAACAACTACCGGCAGCCACATACTCCACTTCCGTGGACGAGAGAGACACACAACTTTGCTTCTTGGAAGACCAACTCACCAAAGAGCAACCAAGAAATTGGCACCCTCCGAAAGTGGACTTCCTATCCACTTTGTCTCCCGCCCAATCCGAGTCCGAATAACCTACAAGCTTGAAGTTTGCTCCTCTTGGGTACCATAGGCCAAAGTTTGGGGTATGAGACAAATATCGAAAGATTCGCTTGACCGCCACAAAGTGACTTTCCTTAGGTGCGGCTTGAAACTGTGCACAAATTCCCACACTCAACATGATATCCGGTCTAGATGCACAAAGGTAAAGCAAGGAGCCAATCATGGAGCGATATACCTTTTGATCCATCGCTTTACCATTGGGATCAATGTCAAGTTGGCACTTGGTGGGCATGGGAGTGGAAGCCGGCTTGACATCACTTAGCTTGAATCTCTTGACCATGTATTGAGTGCATTTGGCTTGGTTGATGAAGGTTCCTTCTCTCCCTTGCTTCACTTGGAACCCAAGAAAGAACTTCAACTCTCCCATGGAAGACATCTCAAACTTTGAGGTCATGAGAGCGGCAAATTCCTCATTGAAACCTTTGTTAGGGGAACCAAAGATAATGTCATCAACATATAATTGGCACACAAACAACTCCCCTTTGACCTTCTTAGTAAAAAGAGTGGGGTCGATTAGCCCAACTTCAAAACCATGGTCTTGTAACAACTCGGTAAGGTGGTCATACCACGCACGTGGGGCTTGTTTAAGGCCATAGAGTGCCTTATCGAGTTGATACACGTGATCGGGAAAGTAGGGATCCTCGAACCCGGGGGGTTGCTTGACATATACCAATTCATTAATAGAACCATTAAGAAAAGCAGTCTTCACATCCATTTGTTGTAACTTAAAGTTATGATGAGAAGCATATGCAATTAACATGCGAATGGATTTAAGACGAGCAACGGGAGCAAAGGTTTCACCGTAGTTAATACCCTCGACTTGGGAGTAGCCTTGTGCTACCATACGAGCCTTGTTGCGAATGATAATCCCATGAGAATCTTGCTTGTTCTTGAATATCCACTTGGTTCCAATGACATTGTGGTTCCCCGTAGGCCTTGGCACCAACACTTTGTTGCGCTCGAAGTTATTGAGTTCTTCATGCATGGCATTGAGCCAATCTGGATCTTCGAGCGCCTCATAGACCTTTTGGGGTTCAACACACGAGACAAACGTGTGATGTTCACAATAGTTTGCTAATTGTCTATGTCGGATTTTGGGTTCCGGCAGACCCTTGAGGTTCGAACACTGGGGTGCGCGCGGAGATTTCGCCTCCTACCTACCTGCACCCCTCCGCCACGCTAGGATCAAATCTATGGGAAGAACAGCACAAGAGACACAGGGTTTATACTGGTTCGGGCCACCGTTGTGGTGTAATACCATACTCCAGTGTGTGGTGTGTGGATTGCCTCTTGGGCTGATGATGATGAACAATACAAGGAAGAACAGCCCTGCGAGGGTCTGTTCTTGGCTGGGGCGATGAACTGCTGGGAGGAGTTCAGTCACCTTTCTCTCTCTCTCTCTCTGCTTCCAACCGGCCGACCTCTCCCCTTTGCTGTGTGGGTGGCTGGTCCTATTTATAGAGGCCCTAGTCCTCTTCCCAAATATTGAGCGGGAAGGGAGCCAACAATGGCGGGCTAATTTGAAGGGGGACAGCAAGCATCAGCTATCCTGACAAAAGTAGTCTTCGCCTGTGCAAAGCTCTCGTGATGACGCCGTCTTGGGCTCCACGGTGACCTTCGTCTCGTAGTCCTCCTGGTCTTGGTCTCGTTGCACCGGAATGGCAACCTTTGCCTGATGCCTCGGTACTCCGCGGCTGCACTTGCCCCCTTTGCACCAAAGAGGAAAGGAGGACGCTGCGCGGGCTGGCACCCGCCTGGCGCCCTGAGTCGTCATGGCTTGCGTCATGGGCACCTCGTGAGGTACCCCGCCTTGATCTCTCCGCCTCCTCGTGAGCCTGCCTGATGAGGCAGTGCCTGAGGAGGCTCCGCATCGTCCGCCCCGTGAGGCTTGGCCCCTCGCGATGGTCTTGAGTTTGAGTTGGTGAAGATGGGCCGTGCTGGGCCCCCCTTTGAGCCACGCCGCAGGCCGCAGGCTGGCAAGTCTGGGGACCCCCATTCCCATAACGCCGACAGTAGCCCCCGGGCCCAAGGCGCGCCCGGACTTGGCCGTGCAGGGAGGCGGAAGGGCAAGAGCGAAGCGCCGCGGGCCCTAACAGCCTGCGGCCTTGGGCGCTGCGTGGCGATTGACTGGACGTGGGCGCCTCCACTTCCCCACGGCGCCTCGGCAACTGCACGGATTGGACAAGTCCCTTCATGCAAACGGGTCATGATTACCTGCGATCATGGAGGTTGGCGGTTGGCCTCTACCGGCTATAAGTACGGAACGTCGCGCGCCCTTCCAGTCCATCCCTCCTTGCTTCTCCTTCTTCCCGATTCTTGCTCCGTCTTGCTGCGATGGCTCCGATCTGCCGGTTCTCAACGGCAGAGAAGGGAAAGGCTCCCCGAGAGGGACCAGACCCACTTCCGCCGAAGAAACGGCATGTCCACCGTGGCCCAGACGAGGGGTCCCTTCAGGTGGTGTCGAGGCCTTGGGGCGAGCGGGCGCCACCGGGGTTCCCGCTTCCATTGTACGCCCACGTCGAGGGCCCCGAAGGAGCTGATGCCGACCGCCACGGGCGGCGCCGACGGGTCAAGGTGTGGGCCGTCCCCCCTGGGGCCCACACCAAGGGCTCCTCCCAAGAGTTCGTGCTCCACGTCGCCATTCCTCTTCAGTCTTGGATCCTCCTTCCTCCCTTCTTCGCCTCCGTCATCCCGCAGGGGGAGCCCCTGGAGCTCTGGCTGCAGCATGCCGGCTGCAGCACCCTCGCGACCGAGGCAGAGGTCGCGGTCGTCGCCCCGGGCGAGGTCTACATGACCCGGGGCTGGAGAGAGATTGCCCGGGTTTGCAGGACAAGTGGCGTCTTCGCGGTCCACTTGGACTACGACGGTGCTTCGGTGATGCTCCTCAAGGTCTTCGACGCGAACGGGCGCCGGGTGGAGTGCTGCCCCGGTGAAGGCGGCCAGGGCCCTGCTGCGACGAGGACTGGGCTCGCCAATCGCTCCCTTGGTGGCTCCTCAGGCGGTGGGGACGTCGGAGGCTCCAGCAACTCCGGCGAGCCCTTCGCGACTCCGGAGACGAGCGATGACAGTTACGAGCCCCCAAGCCGGCGCCGCTCCCGGAGCAGGGCAGGCTCGTCAGGCCGCCGCCGACTCTGATCTGGATGGGGTTGGCGTCGGTGCTTGATGGCCCACTGTTGATGATGGCATCTTTTGTAGCGATGCGCGCAGTTTGCGTCTCTTTAGGATCTGTTCCCTGCGAGGAACCAAAAACGCGCCCCGTGGGGGCTTGTAAGGTGCCTGTGATCCTGTTTTGTTAATATAACTCTTGTCGTAGATTTGTGCGAGTTTCTCATCCCGTCTTAGCTCGGTCCTCCCTTTCGAACCTCACGAGGGCTTGGTGCTCTGCGCCGACAGGTCCCAGTCCCAAGGCGGCTTCAGCCGTCGCTGGTATGCCAGGTTGCGATGCCGTGGTCAAGGCCAGGAGGTGAGAGACCCGGAGTCCGGTAAGAGCCCCTGAGTCGCGATGCTCAGGAGGTCCCCTTTGGCGCCCAAGCAGCCGTCGTTCGGTGAGAAAGGGGAGCGACATCGCTAACATGGGATAGCATTAGGTGCAGGGATGGTGCCACGGTAGCTGGCGCGTTCGGGCGATAACTTATCTCGAGGATCAGGGGCCGCTCTCTGGTGTGTGGCCGGGTCCGTGCATCGACAGGCGCGAGGTTGCTCGGCAAGGTCCTTGTGTGTCTCTCCCCTCTCGCCTTTGCTCCCCTTTCTGCTCTATGTCCTCGGGTCCCGGCCCTCGAGCGAGTCTCAGCCGTCGCTGGTATGCCAGGTCGTGATGGCGTGGTCAAGGCCAGAGGGTGAGGGCTGGAGAGCCAGTAGGAGCCCTGAGTCGCGATGCTCAGGCACCCCCCCTTTAACGTGCAAGCGGTTCGCGCGGATGAGAGCGAAGGAGACACAGCAAGAGCCTCGCCTGACGCAGCTCCTTCAGGAGGTCCTGCAGGTCCATCATAGAAAAAGCAAGGGGTTGCCATAACAATTGACGGTCAGCCGTTGGTTGCTTCCGAAGGGTAGTGAGGCACTGAAGGCTTGACGTGGTGACGCTATGCGGGGCTGCCGCGGCCAGAGCTCAGCCATCCAGGTTTGTCGGCGTTGCAGGGACGGACCCATGTGCAAGCGTCGTGCCGTTTGGGAGCAGCTCCGTTAGTTGGCGTCAGCTGAGCAGGCAACTAGGTAAAGCACATTAGCCGCGGAGGAGTGGATTTGTTCAAATAGATGCTGGGAATGCGGAGATCACTAGGTCAGGCCCGAGCGACTTGGGGGTCATGCTGCCCGAGGGGCGCCCCCAACAAGGTAAGCTAACAACATGGAATGTAAAGGGATACACGCCGTAGGGACGGACCCACGCGGCCTGGGAATAATGCAGCCCTGGGGGCGCTCCCAGCTTGAAGTGAAACTTGAATGATGTCACCTGATGATGCTGAGGACGAAGGGGTGTTGGTGTAGCCGGCTCGGTGGGGTGCGGAAGCCGATCCTCATGAGCCCCCAGGCCCAGGGGCCTTGGGAGGCTCCGAAGGCGCTGGCGGTTCCTCGCGGGCCATCTTCATCTCCGCCAGGGCTGCGGAGCGCCTGGCCTCTTGTGCCTCCGTGATGCCCCTCATGAGGCGCTGGTGCGTGCCAGCCGTGCTCGGCAAGCCGTGAGGCATGCGAACGTAGCTGTGGGGTGGACCTCCGCAGCGCCCCACTCGCGAGGGCCAGAGGCGCTCTAGGGAGGCGACTTGGTTGAGCCCTGGTACGTCGACGTAGACGCGCAGCTCGCCATCCTCGCCTGGATGGGGAGCCACTGCTGGTAGGCGGCGGGCGCCTCTCATGACTCTTGACTCCTGTAACTCCTGAATGGCCTTGCTGACGAACTCCTGTGGGTCTGGATCTCCTTGCCTTGCTCCTTCTTGAGGGAAATGTGCTTCGAAACACGCCTCCATGTGGTGCCCAAGCGCCTCCCTCGTGACCCTAGCTAGGTCGGTGGCCCTCCAGGGGGGAGCCCCCGAGCCCTGCCTGAGGAGGGCGCCGGGCGCGCTTTCCTATGCGATGGAAGGAGGTTCCCCCTGGGCAGGCACGGGCCCAGAGGGGCCAGGCCGGACGATGTCTTCTTCTTCTTGGGGGCGGCCTCGGGAAGCCTCCTGCTTCCGCGATCCGGGTCTTCCAGTGACGCGGCCTGAAAGGCTCGCTCCAGGGAACACACCGCGTCCTTGTATTCACAGGGCACTGTGATGACTCCGCCGCTTCCTGGCATCTTGAGGACGTTGTAGCCATGGTGAGTCATGGCCATGAACTTGGCCTGCGCTGGGTACCCAAGGATGGCGTTGTACGGCAGGCGGATGTGAGCGACATCGAAGTCGATGAGCTCGGTGCGGTAGTTGTCGCGTGCCCCGAAGGTGACAGGGAGGCGGACCTGCCCGATCGGGACCGTGGAGCCATCAGTGATGCCGGAGAAAGGCTTGGTTGGCTGGAGTTGGCTGTAGGGCACTTGGAGGTTGTTGAATGTCTCTACGGACAAGACGTTGAGCCCTGCCCCACCATCGACGAGGGTCTTGGTGACCACCACGTTGCTGATCATTGGGGAACAAAGCATCGGGAGGACTCCGGCTGTAGCTGCGCACTTGAGTTGGTCCGCTGAGCTGAACGTGATGGCGCATGCCGACCACCTGAGAGGGCGCGTGGCTTCGAGCCTGGGGAGGGCTGCATTCACTTCGCGGGCGAACTGCTTGAAGATGCGTTGAGAGGCTGGGGCTTGAGCTCCGCCCAGGATGCAGGCGATCGCGCGCGGCTCCTGGAAGCCCCCAGCCTCCTCGTCCTGGTGGCGGTCCTCGTTTCTCCTTTGCTGCGGCGGCAGCGGCGGGAGGCCTGCGTTGCCCTGCGGGCAATCCTCGCGAGGCTGATCCCTCCAGCCTCCCTCACGAGGTGGGTCTTGCCAGCGATCCTCGCGAGGTTAGTCGCGCCACCCCTGGCGCGGGCCACGGTCTTCCCAGCGCCCTGCGTTCCTTCCTCCTCCTCGGCCGTAGCCTCGGTCACCGCGGTCAGGGCGACGGCCGATCCTTCCTTCTCGCACGGCTCAGAGTTCTTGGCATTCGCTGGTGTTGTGGGTGTGGAGGTCGTGGTACACGCAGTACCGGCTGCCCTTGGGAGGTTCGGGCTGATCTCTGCCCCGCTTGGTGTCCGGTTCTGCCGCGAGCACGGCAGCCCCCTTGCGCTTCACTTCCTTGGCCTTGAGCTTCTTCTCTTCTGGGTCTGCGGCAGGCAGCTCGAGGAGGGAGAGACGCCCTTCCTCAGCCCTGGCGCACTTGTTCACCAAGTTGAACAGCTCCAAGGAAGTGCACAGGTCTTCATGCATCGCCAGCTCCTCCTTCATCTTGACATCGCGCACGCAGTCGAAGAAGGCTGAGATGATGGCCTCTTCAGTCACCTTGGGAATCTTGAGGCGTGCGTTGTTGAAGCGCTGGATATACTTCTGCAGGGTCTCCCCGGGTTGTTGCTTGATGCGGTGCATGTCGCTCACGGCGGGTGGCCGGTCGCGAGTACCTTGGAAGTTGGCGATGAAGCGGGTGCGCATCTCTTCCCTGGAGGAGATTGTGCTTGGAGCCAGGTTCAGGAGCCAGGTGCGGGCCCCGTCCTTGAGCGCCATGGGAAACCAGTTCGCCATGACCTTCTCGTCTCCGTTGGCAGCTTCGATGCCCAGCTCGTAGAGCTGGAGGAACTCCGTAGGGTCGGCCGTGCCGTCGTAGCGAGGAGGCAGGTCCGGCTTGAACTTGCCTGGCCACGCGACGCTGCGCAGTTCGGTGGTGTAGGCGCGGCAGCCTGCTGTGGCCACGGGAGGCCTTGGGTGATGGAGAGCCTGGTCTTGCATGTCCCCACGCACTGGAGCAGGAGGATGGTCGCGACGTGCTGGCGCAGGGAGCGCCCGAGCAGCTTCTGGTGGGCGAGGGACTTCTTGGCAGCTCTGTTCTTGCCGCGCTGGCACCTGACGAAGCGGGTTCCGCCCAGGGACCACGCGCCTTGGAGCCATGGCGTCTTCTTGAGGAGGAGGAGGCCGAGGCGCCGCCGGAGCCTCTTCGCCCACGCGGGGCGGAGTACGGTACAGCGGAACGGATAGCGCGGAAGAGCCCCCTGCGGCGCGGACGAGCTCAGCGACGTGGTCGAGCCATTCTTCATAGACGTCGTCGACGGGACGGTAGCGCAGGAGCTCGTTCGCCGCGATGAGTGCAGCCCGAGCCTCCATGTGCGCGCGGAGCGCGCGGGACGAAGATCCAGCTGGGGCGAGCGAGGGAGTTGCGCTGCGGCCGTCTTGCCGCACGGACGGATGCTGAGACGATGCTTGCTGCTCGTCCCCCGCCGGGCCGGTGGCGGCGTTGACGGCAGGTGACGGGGAACGGCGAGGACGCCCGTCGACAGGGGCCGTCTGGGCGACGCGGGAAGCGAGGGCGGCCCGGCGCTCCGCGTGGGCCCGACGAGCGTCAGACATGAGCGCGATGGTCGGAGGAGAACGGGGCGGTGGAAGACGAATTCCGGCGCACCCCTACCTAGCGCGCCAAATGTCAGATTTCGGGTTCCGGCAGACCCTTGAGGTTCGAACACTGGGGTGCGCGTGGAGATTTCGCCTCCTACCTACCTGCACCCCTCCGCCACGCTAGGATCAAAGCTATGGGAAGAACAGCACAAGAGACACAGGGTTTATACTGGTTCGGGCCACCGTTGTGGTGTAATACCCTACTCCAGTGTGCGGTGTGTGGATTGCCTCTTGGGCTGATGATGATGAACAATACAAGGAAGAACAGCCCTGCGAGGGTCTGTTCTTGGCTGTGGCGATGAACTGCTGGGAGGAGTTCAGTCACCTTTCTCTCTCTCTCTCTCTCTCTCTCTCTCTGCTTCCAATCGGCCGACCTCTCCCCTTTGCTGTGTGGGTGGCTGGTCCTATTTATAGAGGCCCTGGTCCTCTTCCCAAATATTGAGTGGGAAGGGAGCCAACAATGGCGGGCTAATTTGAAAGGGGACAGCAAGCATCAGCTATCCTGACAAAAGTAGTCTTCGCCTGCGCAAAGCTCTGGTGATGACGCCGTCTTGGGCTCCACGGTGACCTCCGTCTCGTAGTCCTCCTGGTCTTGGTCTCGTTGCACCAGAATGGCAACCTTTTCCTAATGCCTCGGTAGTCCGCGGCTACGCTTGCCCCCTTTGCACCAAAGAGGAAAGGAGGACACTGCGCGGGCTGGCACCCGCCTGGCGCCCTGAGTCGTCATGGCTTACGTCATGGGCACCTCGTGAGGTACCCCGCCTTGATCTCTCCGCATCCTCATGAGCCTGCCTGATGAGGCTGTGCCTGAGGAGGCTCCGCATCGTCTGCCCCGCGAGGCTTGGCCCCTCGCAAGGGTCTTGAGTTTGAGTTGGTGAAGATGGGCCGTGCTGGGCCCCCCTTTGAGCCACGCCGCAGGCCGCAGGCAGGCAAGTCTGGGGACCCCCGTTCCTAGAACGCCGACAGTCTATGAGTGCTTACCCCCTTCATTAAGCTTCCAAGCACATTTGTCATGAGATGATCCTTGGTGGAGATCTTGGAAGCAACCTTGGCAGCACGACGCTCTAATTCCTCCTCGGGGGTGAGACGAGGAGTGGTCACTTGATCATCTTGAGCGTCGTCTTGAGCTTGTTCTTGATCTCATGGAATCTCTTGATCTTGAACTTGCTCGGAGGTGGGAACTTGACCTTGGGCATCACTTGATGTTACAACACCATCTTGAGATTGACCTTGCCCTTGGTCTTGTTCTTGAGGTTGAGGGCCCTCACTTTGTTCTTCGGAAGCGTGTGGGTCTTGGGTTGGTGAAGGTTCCACTTGAGTGGAACATTGTCCTTCTCCTTCGGCCACAAGGGGTTCCTCAATGGGTAGGATATGACCAACACCCATTCTTGTTATGGCTTGGGGAGGAATTTCATCACCTACATCACAAGTACCACTTTGCTCCACTTGGGAGCCGTTATTCTCATCAAACTCCACGTTACACGTTTCCTCAATAAGTCCCGTGGACTTATTGAGAACACGGTAAGCATGAGAGTTTGTAGCATAACCAACAAATATGCCCTCATATGCTCTAGCCTCAAATTTAGACAAACAGTCTCCTTTCTTGAGAATGAAACACTTACACCCAAACACCCGAAAGTATTTGAGGTTGGGCTTGTTACCGGTGAGTATCTCATATGGAGTCTTGTTCAAGCCTTTGCGGAGGTAGAGCCGATTAGATGCATGACACGCGGTGTTGATGGCTTCGGCCCAAAAGTTGTAGGGAGACTTGAACTCCGCCATCATGGTCCTTGCCGCATCCATCAATGTCCGGTTCTTCCTCTCCACAACACCATTTTGTTGAGGGGTATAAGGTGCGGAATATTGATGCTTGATTCCCTCATCACTCAAAAACTCATCCAAGGTGTAGTTCTTGAACTCGGAGCCGTTGTCACTTCTTATAGTCAAGATCTTTGCATTGTGTTGTCGTTGAGCTTTCATTTGCAAAGTCGATGATGATTTGTTGGGTCTCGCTCTTCCTCTTTAAGAAATATACCCAAGTGTATCTTGAATAGTCATCCACAATCACCAAGCAATACTTTCTACCCCCAAGACTATCAAAGGATGGAGGTCCAAAGAGATCCAAATGAAGGAGCTCCAAAGGCCTCTTCGAGTAGATGATAGTCGTGGGAGGGTGAGCCTTCTCATGTAGCTTTCCTTTGATGCAAGCACTGCAAGCACGATCTTTGGCAAAACTAACATTTGTTAGTCCACGGACATGGTCCCCCTTGAGAAGATTTTGCAAAGATCTCGTATTGACGTGGGCGAGCCGGCGATGCCAAAGCCATCCCACGTCAACTTTAGCCATTAGGCATGTCGCGGTCTTAGTGGGTCACTTGGAAAAGTTAATCACATAGAGACCATTCTCGACATGCCCAACAAAGGCTACTTTAAGAGTCTTGCTCCACAAGAGAGCCACGGTATCAATATCAAAGAAAGTGGCAAAGCCCATGAGTGCTAGTTGACGAACAAAAAGTAAATTGTATGCAAGGGACTCAACAAGCATGACCTTCTCGATCGTAAGATCATGAGAAATGACAACTTTGCCGAGTCCCAATACCTTAGAAGACGAGGCGTCACCCCACTCGACATTGGTGGGCATGGATGGAATCTTTTGCACGTCCACCACCAAGTCCTTGCTTCCAGACATATGATTAGTAGTTCCACTATCGAGCAACCATGATCCCCCACCAGAAGCAAACACCTACAAGAGATCAATGCTTGGTTTTAGGTACCCATTTTGTAATGGGCCCTTTGATGTTAGTAACAAGGGTCTTAGGAACCCAAATAGACCATTCAATGTACTCATAAGGAGAACCAACAAATTTGGCATAAACATGCCCATCTCTAGCTCGGCACAACACATAATAAGGGTTAAAGTCGCCGGCTTTGTTGGGAAGGGAAGCGTTTCCCTTCTTGGCATCACTACCCCTCACGGAGTTCTTCTCCTTCTCCTTAGTAGCACCCTCTCCCTCCTTCACAAAGGTTTGGTTGAGAGGAGGAGGTCGTTTGGCCTTGTCATTCTTCTTCTTGTTCTTGGACTTGGGCACGTACCCAATCCCTTCCTTGGCCACAACTCCCTTTTGGTTGGTCAAAAGGTCGTTGAGGTTCTTCTTGCCTTGTATGCAAGACACAAGACAGTTCTCAAGTTGCACCTTTAGCTTAGCGTTCTCCTCAACAAGATGCATATGCTCACAACATGGGGTAGTACCATTTGCATTATCAATTAACATCATACGAGGAAAAGTGGCTTTCTCCTTGGTTAGCTTTACTTGAAGTTGATCATGAGACCCTTTGAGGCTAGCATGAGCACCCTTCAAGACCTTGTGAGCCTTGCCAAGTAGATCAAACTCCTCTTTGAGTCAAGCAAGATCAACCCCAAGTTTGGCCTTCTCAGAGTTTAGCACATGAGAAACAACGAGAGCATGATCAAAATCTTTCTTTAACTTAGCATGATCAACGTTGTGTGACTCCTCAAGAGCCAAATGAAGACCACACTCTTCCTCAAGAGCATTGGAAAGATCCGAAATCTCATCGGCATAGTCATGACTATGCCCCTCCATCTTGGAGATAGTATCTTCGTGAGACTCGATCATGTCATTGGCTTCACCAAGTTGTTCCAAGAGAGCAACAAAATGCTTCTTGATTTACCCTTGAGTATACCCATAAAGGACTCAAACTCATTTTCCTCCACATTAGATCCCTCACATTCATCAATGCAATCCATCAAGGAAGGATTATTAATGATGGTAGTTTTGATGTTGGGGGTTACGTTGTTGGTGGCTTTGGCCATGAGGCACTTGGCGGTGATGTTCTCATTGGGTGAGTCGAAGAGAGACACTCGTGGAGTTTTTGCAATGGCAACGGAGGCCATGACAACCGACTCACCATCATCATCATCATCATCATCCTCATGGTACTCTTCTTGAACCACCAACGCCTTGTGAGGGGTCTTCTTGGTGAAGTTGCTTGATGTCTACTACACAACCTTCTTCTTGTAGACGTTGTTGGGCCTCCAAGTGCAGAGGTTTGTAGGACAGTAGCAAATTTCCCTCAAGTGGATGACCTAAGGTTTATCAATCCGTAGGAGGCGTAGGATGAAGATGGTCTCTCTCAAACAACCCTGCAACCAAATAAAAAAGAGTCTCTTGTGTCCCCAACACACCCAATACAATGGTAAATTGTATAGGTGCACTAGTTCGGCGAAGAGATGGTGATACAAGTGGTATATGGATGGTAGATAATAGTTTTTGTAATCTGAAAATATAAAAACAGCAAGGTAACTAATGATAAAAGTGAGCGTAAACAGTATTGCAATGCGTTGAAACAAGGCCTAGGGTTCATACTTTCATTAGTGCAAGTCCTCTCAACAATAATAACATAATTGGATCATATAACTATCCCTCAACATGCAACAAAGAGTCACTCCAAAGTCACTAATAGCGGAGAACAAACAAAGAGATTATGGTAGGGTACGAAACCACCTCAAAGTTATTCTTTCCAATCAATCTGTTGGGCTATTCCTATAAGTGTCACAAACAGCCCTAGAGTTCGTACTAGAATAACACCTTAAGACACAAATCAACCAAAACCCTAATGTCACCTAGATACTCCAATGTCACCTCAAGTATCCGTGGGTATGATTATACGATATGCATCACACAATCTCAGATTCATCTATTCAACCAACCCATAGAACTTCAAAGAGTGCCCCAAAGTTTCTACCGGAGAATCACAACGAAAACGTGTGCCAACCCCTATGCATAGGTTCATGGGCGGAACCCGCAAGTTGATCACCAAAACATACATCAAGTGAATCACGTGGTATCCCATTGTCACCACAGATACGCACGGCAAGACATACATCAAGTGTTCTCAAATCTTTAAAGACTCAATCCAATAAGATAACTTCAAAGGGGAAAAATCAATCCATTACAAGAGAGTAGAGAGGGGAAGAAACATCATGGGATCCAAATATAATAGCAAAGCTCACGATACATCAAGATTGTATCACCTCAAGAACGCGCGCGAGAGAGAGAGAGATCAAACACATAGCTACTGGTACATACCCTCAGCCCTGAGGAAGAACTACTCCCTCCTCGTCATGGAGAGCACCGGGATGATGAAGATGGCCACCGGAGAGGGATTGCCCCCTCCGGCAGGGTGCCGGAACGGGTCTAGATTGGCTTTCGGTGGCTACAGAGGCTTCTGGCGGCGGGACTCCTGATCTATTGTGCTCCCGGATGTTTTTAGGGTATATGGAAATATATAGGCGGAAGAAGTACGTCAGGGGGGCCACGAGGGGCCCACGAGGGTGGAGGGCGCGCCCCCCTACCTCGTGGCCTCCTCGAAGCTTCCCTTACGTGCACTTCAAGTCTTCTGGGCTTCTTTCCTTCCAAAAATGGGTTCCGTGAAGTTTCAGGTCAATTGGACTCCGTTTGGTTTTCCTTTTCTTCGAAACCCTAAAACAAGGTAAAAACAGAAACTGGCACTAGGCTCTGGGTTAATAGGTTAGTCCCAAAAATGATATAAAAATTTATAATAAAGCCCATAAACATCCAAAACAGTAGATAATATAGCATGGAGCAATCAAAAATTATAGATACATTGGAGATGTATCAGCATCCCCAAGCTTAATTCCTGCTCATCCTCGAGTAGGTAAATGATAAAAACAGAATTTTTGATGCGGAGTGCTACTTGGCATAATTTCAATGTAATTCTTCTTAATTGTGGCATGAATATTCAGATACGAAAGATTCAAGACAAAAGTTCATATTGACATAAAAATAATAATACTGCAAGCATACTAACTAAGCAATCATGTCTTCTCAAAATAACATGGCCAAAGAAAGTTCATCCCTACAAAATCATATAGTTTAGTCATGCTCCATTTTCGTCACACAAGAATGCTCTCATCATGCACAACCCTGATGACAAGCCAAGCAATTGTTTCATACTTTAGTAATCTCAAACCTATAAACTTTCACGCAATATATGAGCGCGAGCCATGGATATAGCACTACGGGTGGAATAGAATATAATGAGGGGGTTATGTGGAGAAGACAAAAAGGAGAAAGTCTCACATCAACGAGGCTAATCAATGGGCTATGGAGATGCTCATCGATTGATGTTAATGCAAGGAGTAGGGATTTCCATGCAACGGATGCACTAGAGCTATAAATGTATGAAAGCTCAACAAAAGAAACTAAGTGGGTGTGCATCCAACTTGCTTGCTCATGAAGACCTAGGGCACTTGAGGAGGCCCATTGTTGGAATATACAAGCCAAGTTCTATAATGAAAAATTCCCACTAGTATGTGAAAGTGAAAAAACAAGAGACTCTCTATCATGAAAAGATTATGGTGCTACTTTGAAGCACAAGTGTGGTAAAAGGATAGTAGCATTGTCCCTTCTCTCTTTTTCTCTCATTTTTTTATTTGGCCTTCCCTTTTTTTATGACCTTTATCTTTTCTTTTTCTCTTTTTTTGGGCCTTCTCTCTTTTTTATGGTCTTTCTCTTTTTTTATAATTCCTCACTTGGGACAATGCTCTAGAAAATAAAGATCATCACACTTCTATTTATTTACAACTCAATGATTACAACTCGATACTAGAACAAGATATGACTCTATATGAATGCCTCCGGCGGTGTACCGGGATATGCAATGACTCATGAGTGACATGTATGAAAGAATTATGAATGGTGGCTTTTCCAAAAAATACTATGTCAACTACATGATCATGCTAAGCAATATGACAATGATGAATGTGTCATGATAAACGGAATGGTGGAAAGTTGCATGGCAATATATCTCGGAATGGCTATGGAAATGCCATAATAGGTAGGTATGGTGGCTGTTTTGAGGAAGATATGAGGAGGTTTATGTGTGACAGAGCGTATCATATCACGAGGTTTGGATGCACCGGCGAAGTTTGCACCAACTCTCAATGTGAGAAAGGGCAATACACGGTACCGAAGAGGCTAGCAAGGATGGATGGGTGAGAGTGCGTATAATCCATGGACTCAACATTAGTCATAAAGAACTCACATACTTATTGCAAAAATCTACAAGTCATCAAAAACCTAGGCACTACGCGCATGCTCCTATGGGGATAGATTGGTAGGAAAAGACCATCGCTCGTCCCCGTCCGCCACTCATAAGGAGGACAATCAAATAACACCTCATGTTTCAAATTTGTTACACAACATTTACCATACGTGCATGCTACGGGACTTGCAAACTTCAACACAAGCATTTCTCAAATTCACAACTACTCAACTAGCACGACTTTGATATTATTACCTCCATATCTCAAAACAATCATCAAGCATCAAACTTCTTTTAGTATTCAAAACACTCATAAGAAAGTTTTTAGTAATCTTGAATACCTAGCATATTAGGATTATTTAAGCAAATTACCATGATATTTAAGACTCTCAAAATAATATAAGTTAAGCATGAGAGTTAATCTATTTCTACAAAATAAAACCACCACCGTGCTCTAAAAAGATATAAGTGAAGCACTAGAGCAACAACAAACTACTCCGAAAGATATAAGTGAAGATCAATGAGTAGTTGAATAACTATGCAACTATGTGAAGACTCTCTAACATTTAACAATTTCAGATCTTGGTATTTTATTCAAACATCAAGAAAAACAAAATAAAATAAAATGACGCTCCAAGCAAAACACATATCATGTGGCGAATAAAAATATAGCTCCAAGTAAAGTTACCGATGAACGAAGACGAAAGAGGGGATGCCTTCTGGGGCATCCCCAAGCTTAGGCTTTTGGTTGTCCTTGATTATTAACTTGGGGTGCCTTGGGCATCCCCAAGCTTAGGCTCTTTCCACTCCTTATTCCATAGTCCATCGAATCTTTACCCAAAACTTGAAAACTTCACAACACAAAACTTAACAGAAAACTCGTAAGCTCCGTTAGTATAAGAAAGTAAATCACCACTTCAAGGTACTGTAATGAACTCATTCTTTATTTATATTGGTGTTAAACCTACTGTATTCCAACTTCTCTATGGTTCATAAACTATTTTACTAGCCATAGATTCATCAAAATAAGTAAACAACACATGAAAAACAGAATCTGTCAAAAACAGAACAGTCTGTAGTAATCTGAATCAAACGTACACTTCTGGAACTCATAAAATTCTCAAATAAATTTCTGGACCTGAGGAATTTATCTATTAATCATCTTCAAAATTAATTAACTAAATAGCACTCTCCAAATAAAAATGGCAGCAATTCTCGTGAGCGCTAAAGTTTCAGTTTTTTACAGCATGATCAACAAGACTTCCCCCAAGTCTTCCCAAAGGTTCTACTTGGCACAAACACTAATTAAAAGCATAAAACCACATATAAACAGAGTCTAGATGAATTATTTATTACTAAACAGGAGCAAAAAGCAAGGAACAAAAATAAAGTTGGATTGCCTCCCAACAAGCGCTATCGTTTAGCGCCCCTAGCTAGGCATGATGATTTCGACGATGCTCACATAAAAGATAAGAATTGAAACATAAAGAGAGCATCATGAAGAATATGACTAGCACATTTAAGTCTAACATACTTCCTATGCATAGGGATTTTGTGAGCAAACAACTTATGGGAACAATAATCAACTAGCATAGGAGGGAAAAACGAGCATAACTTCGAAACTTTAAGCACATAGAAAGGAAACTTGATATTATTGCAATTCCTACAAGCATATATTCCTCCCTCATAATAGTTTTCAGTAGCATCATGAATGAATTCAACAATATAACCAGCACTTAAATCATTCTTTTCATGATCTAAAAGCATAGAAAATTTACTACTCTCCACATAAGCAAAATTCTTCTCATGAATAATAGTGGGAGCAAACTCAACAAAATAACTATCATAGGATTGAAAATTGAAATCAAGATGACAAGTTTCATTGTTATCATTATTGTTTAAAGCACACGTGTCATCACAATAATCATCATAGATAGGAAGTATGCTTTTATCATAGTAAATTTGCTCATCAAAACTTGGGGGACAAAAATATCATCTTCATCAAACATAGCTTCCCCAAGCTTGTGGCTTTGCATATCATTAGCATCATAGATATTCAAGGAATTCATACTAACAACATTGCAATCATGCTCATCATTCAAATATTTAGTGCCAAACATTTTAATGCATTCTTCTTCTAACACTTTGGCACAATTTTCCTTTCCATCATACTCACGAAAGATATTAAAAAGATGAAGCGTATGAGGTAAACTCAATTCCATTTTTTGTAGTTTTCTTTTATAAACTAAACTAGTGATAAAACAAGAAACTAAAAGACTCGATTGCAAGATCTAAAGATATACCTTCAAGCGCTAACCTCCCCGCAACGGTGCCAGAAAAGAAGTTGATGTCTACTACACAACCTTCTTCTTGCAGACGTTGTTGGGCCTCCAAGTGCAGAGGTTTGTAGGACAGTAGCAAATTTCCCTCAAGTGGATGACCTAAGGTTTATCAATCCGTAGGAGGCGTAGGATGAAGATGGTCTATCTCAAACAACCCTGCAACCAAATAACAAAGAGTCTATTGTGTCCCCAACACACCCAATACAATGGTAAATTGTATAGGTGCACTAGTTCGGCGAAGAGATGGTGATACAAGTGGTATATGGATGGTAGATAATAGTTTTCGTAATCTGAAAATATAAAAACAGCAAGGTAACTAATGATAAAAGTGAGCGTAAACGGTATTGCAATGCGTTGAAACAAGGCCTAGGGTTCATACTTTCACTAGTGCAAGTCCTCTCAACAATAATAACATAATTGGATCATATAACTATCCCTCAACATGCAACAAAGAGTCACTCCAAAGTCACTAATAGCGGAGAACAAACAAAGAGATTATGGTAGGGTACGAAACCACCTCAAACTTATTCTTTCCAATCAATCCGTTGGGCTATTCCTATAAGTGTCACAATCAGCCCTAGAGTTCGTACTAGAATAACACCTTAAGACACAAATCAACCAAAACCCTAATGTCACCTAGATACTCCAATGTTACCTAAAGTATCCATGGGTATGATTATATGATATGCATCACACAATCTCAGATTCATCTATTCAACCAACACATAGGACCTCAAAGAGTGCCCCAAAGTTCTACCGGAGAATCACGACGAAAACGTGTGCCAACCCCTATGCATAGGTTCATGGGAGGAACCCGCAAGTTGATCACCAAAACATACATCAAGTGAATCACGTGGTATCCCATTGTCACCACAGATACGCACGGCAAGACATACATCAAGTGTTCTCAAATCTTTAAAGACTCAATCCGATAAGATAACTTCAAAGGGAAAACTCAATCCATTACAAGAGAGTAGAGGGGGAGGAGAAACATAAAATCCAAATATAATAGCAAAGCTCGTGATACATCAAGATCGTATCACCTCAAGAACGCGCGCGAGAGAGATCAAACACATAGCTACTGGTACATACCCTCAGCCCCGAGGGAGAACTACTCCCTCCTCGTCATGGAGAGCACCGGGATGATGAAGATGGCCACCGGAGAGGGATTGCCCCCTCCGGCAGGGTGTCGGAATGGGTCTAGATTGGCTTTCGGTGGCTACGGAGGCTTCTGGCAGCGGGACTCCCGATCTATTGTGCTCCCGGATGTTTTTAGGGTATATGGAGATATATAGGTGGAAGAAGTACGTCAGGGGGGCCACGAGGGGCCCACGAGGGTGGAGGGCGCGCTCAGGGGGTGGGCGCGCCCCCCTACCTCGTGGCCTCCTCGAAGCTTCCCTTATGTGCACTTCAAGTCTTCTGGGATTCTTTCCTTCCAAAAAGGGTTCCTTGAAGTTTCAGATCAATTGGACTCCGTTTGGTTTTCCTTTTCTTCGAAACCCTAAAACAAGGTAAAAACAGAAACTGGCACTGGGCTCTGGGTTAATAGGTTAGTCCCAAAAATGATATAAAAGTGTATAATAAAGCCCATAAACATCCAAAACAGTAGATAATATTGCATGGAGCAATCAAAAATTATAGATACGTTGGAGACGTATCATTGCTCTTGTTGGGGAAAGACTTGGCTTTGTCCTTTCGAATGAGCTTGCCACCATTGTCTTCCCTCTTCTCATACGGGCACTCTGCAACAAAATGGCTCACATTGCCACAATTGTAGCAAGTCCTCACACGTTGCTTGCTTTTCGTGCCACTTGAGTTGTTCTTGTTGAAGTTTGGCCTTGAGTTTTTCTTGCTCCAAAATTTCCTTGAAGCAAGTGCCATGTGTTCATGATAGGCATACTTTGTATCTTCGGGGTTGCTTCCCTCTTCTTCCTCTTCTTCTTATTCTTCAACACAAACCTTGGCCTTCAATGCAAGGTTGGACTTCTTTTCCCTTTGAGAACGAAGCACCACATTGTCGGCGGTCTTGTCCAAGATGTTCATAGCTACAAACTCATCCAACACTTCACTTGAGGTCAATGTGTGGAAGTCCGGCCTTTGACGAATGGCGGAGGACATCGCCTTGTGGTATGGCATCATTGCCTTGAGGAATTTGCGCTTGATCCAATTGTCATCCATGTCCTTGATCCCATGATCTCGGAGTGAGACCGTGAGTTTGGTTACTCTCCGATAAAGCTCACGAGGTTCTTCATCTTATTTCATTGCAAACTCATCGGCTTCATCTTGCACTACTTCATAGTTGGAGCGTTGAATGATTGTGCTTCCCCGGTAGAGAGAGACAACACAAAGCCATGCATCTTTGGCTAAGGCGAAGGGCCGAAGATGAGTTAGATCTTCGGGTGGGATTGCATCTTGGATCATGAAGAGAGCATTCTCATTGAATTGATTATCCGCGGCTTCTCGAGGAGTGAAGTTGCTTGGGTCATGCGGATAGAAACCTTCTTCAATGATTCTCCAAATATTAGTGTTCACATGATTTAAATGACGCTTAAAGCGATAAACCCAAGAATCAAAGTCCTCATTTTTCACAATCTTAGGGGGAGGACCGGCATGATTCAAATGAGTGGAAGGAATCGGTCCACCATAAACAAGTGGTGGATCCACATGGGCAAAGATGTCGGTGCCATTTTGCCACTAGAAGAAGGAGCCTCTTCACTACTAGCTTCCCCCTTGTCGGAGTTAGCATCCGTCACCTTGTCAGTGGGATCACCCACTTTCAACGGTGTGGTGGATAGTTTAAGCCCTTCAAACATGCTTTCAACCTCAGTCATCATGGAGGTTTTCAATGTCTCCAAGGCCACATTGAATTCCTCACGAGAGACAGAGGTTCCCCCATCGCCCGTAGACGAGATCGGATTCACGCTGGAGTGTTCCTCCACACCGTCTACGGTATCAACCATACTCTTCGGACGACAAAGTCCTTAATAAAGAGACGAGGCTCTAATACCAATTGAAAGGATCGATATGGTTGACTAGAGGGGGGGTGAATATGCAACTAACAATTTTTAGCTTTCCTTTACCAAATTAAACTTTGCATCAAAGTAGGTTGTTTGGAAGTGCAAATAGGTGAGCAACCTATATGATGCAACAACAACAAACACACAAGCAAGCAAGGGAAGTAACACTAAAAGCTTGCACAAGTAAAGGTACGAGATAACCAAGAGTGGAGCCGGTGAAGACGATGATTTGTTACCGAAGTTCCTTCCTTTTGAGGGGAAGTACGTCTCCGTTGGAGCGGTGTGGAGGCACAATGCTCCCCAAGAAGCCACTAGGGCCACCGTATTCTCCTCACGCCCTGACACAATGCGAGATGCCGTGATTCCACTATTGGTGCCCTTGGAGGCGGCGACCGGACCTTTACAAACAAGGTTGGGGCAATCTCCACAACTTAATCGGAGGCTCCCAACAACACCACGAAGCTTCACCACAATGGACTATGGCTCCATGGTGACCTCAACCGTCTAGGGTGCTCAAACACCCAAGAGTAACAAGATATGCTAGGGATTAGTGGGGGGAATCAAATTTCTCTTGGTGGAAGTGTAGATCAAGGCCTTCAACTACTCCTGAGCAAATCAACAAGTTTGGTTGGCTAGGGAGAGACATCGGACGAAAATAGAGCTTGGAGCATTAATGGAGCTTTTGGGGGAAGAGGTAAGTCAACGAAGAAGAAGGGGACCCCTTTTATAGTAGGAGAAACAATCCAACCGTTACCCCCCTGAACAACCCCGTAGAGGGCGGTACTACCGCTGGGACTGCGGTACTACTGCTCCCCCACGCGGTACTGCCGTTCGGGCCGCTGTACGGTACTACCGCGGTGGTAGGGCGGTACTACCGCTCTTGAGCGGCACTACCGCATCTACTATCGTGCTTAGTGCCGCACAATCCGACACGAGAGGCGACCCCCTCGAATCGATGCGGTAGGAGCATGGTACCGCAGCGGTACTACGGCTGAGGACCCACAGGCGGTACTACCGCTATGGAGCGGTACTGCCGCCTGTGGCTCTTGAGCGGTACTACCGGTGGGGACCGTGGTACTACTGCTGGGACCCAAAACAAGCACAAAGGAAGGGGAATGAGCACTCCATTGAAGTGGAAAGGCTCAGAGGGTGTGAACAGGATGTGTACGTGTTGATTCCACCCAATCTAAACCAAAGCGGACCCCCTCTTGATAGTACGGTGCCTCCTACGAAAACTAGTCCACCAAAATAGAAACGAAAGAGCTACACGATCTTGAATAACACTCCAAGGGGAAAGAAATCGTCTCGTGCCAGAGGATGAAACTCTGAAATGCTCAAAGCACACGATTAGTCCGCAAACATGTTGTCATCAATCACCAAAACTACATCGAGAGAGATATGCCTTAACACGTGTTATGTTTATCTGCATCTCAAGATGCCGGGTTATAAAGGTACTATCACAGTACATGGAAGTCAGAAGATAGCCTTAGAGTGTGAGGAAGGCGATGCTGCTTACGTGGAATCTGTTTGTGCAACGGAGGAGTTAAAGTTCTACAAAGACAACATTGACCCAGCAGACATGACATCTTTGAAGAAGCCAACTACGGAGGATGAGCCGGCGTTGAAGTTTAAGTCAGCTGACGATACCAAGATGATTGATTTTGTTCCTGGCGACTCATCCAAGCAATTAATTATCAGTGTTAATTTGGATCCCAAATAGGAAGGTGCGCTCATCGAGTTCATCCGTGAGAACCGGGACATCTTTGCATGGAAGCCTTCTGACATGCCGGGTGAACCGAGAGAACTTGCTGAGCACACTCTCAATATTGATCCAAAGTTTAAGCCGGTCAGGCAGTTTCTTCGGCGATTCAATGAGGAAAGGCGCAAGGCTATTGGAGAAGAGGTGGCCCGACTTTTGGTAGCCGGGTTCATTATTGAAGCCTTTCATCCAGAGTGGTTGGCTAACCCGGTGCTCGTGCTTAAAAAGAACGGTACCTGGCGCATGTGTATGGATTATACAGACTTAAACAAAGCTTGTTCGGCTGATCCTTTCGCTCTCCCTCGTATTGATAAAATCATTGGTGCTACGGCGGGTTGTGACGTTTGAGCTTTTTGGATGCTTATTCTAGTTATCATCAGATCAAGATGGCAGTTAAGGACCAGGAGAAGACGGCTTTTATTACTCCGTTTGGAGCCTTCTGCTATGTGTCTATGCCCTTTGGGCTTAAGAGTGTCCAGGCAACTTATCAGCATTGTGTACAGAACTGTCTTCACGATCAGATTGGGCGCAACGTTCATGCTTATGTGGACGATATAGTGGTGAAATCCAAGAGAAGGAAACCTTGATAGATGATCTGAAGGAAACCTTTGATAACCTCCGGGTCTACAAGATGATGCTTAACCCGGCTAAGTGCGTTTTTGGAGTACCGATGGGCAAGCTTTTGGGTTTTTTGGTGTCTAACAGAGGCATTGAGGCTAATCCGGAGAAAATCAAGGCGATTACGTCTTTGGCTAAGACGACGTGCATCAATGACGTTCAACGGCTGGCGGGTCGTGTCACAGCTTTAAGCCGGTTCATAAGCCGGTTAGGTGAGAAGGCTATGCCGTTATATCAAATGATGAAGAAGATGGATGATTTTGTCTGGAGTGATGCTGCTAACTCTGCCTTTGAAGATCTGAAAAGACAGCTCGCTGAGTCGCCGGTTCTTACTGCTCCCATTGATAAGGATCCACTGTTGTTATATGTGGCTGCTAACACACGTGTTGTTAGTGTGGCCATTGTTGTAGAGCGCAAAGAAGCTGGCAAGGAATATACGGTTCAACGGCCGGTTTACTACGTCAGTGAGGTGCTCATTGAGTCCAAACAGAGATATCCACATTGGCAGAAACTTGTTTATGGGGTGTTCATGGCGAGCCGGAAGCTTAAGCATTACCTTCAGGGTCATCCCATCACTGTGGTTAGTTCTGCTCCTTTAGGAGATATTATTCAAAATAGAGAAGCCACGGGATGAGTTGCCAAGTGGGCCATTGAACTTGGGTCTCATGGTTTAAAGTATGTGCCACGTACTGCCATCAAATCTCAAGCGCTGGTGGACTTCATTAACGATTGGACGGAGTTGCAGATACCTGAAGAGAAGCCAGACAACACATATTGGACGATTCATTTTGACGGGTCCAGGCAATTGGAAGGCTCGGGGGTTGGAGTTGTTTTAACTTCTCCTTGAGGTGACAAGTTTTGTTATGTGTTGCGGTTGATGTTTCCTTGTACTAACAACACAGCTGAGTATTAGGCCTTACTCCATGGTCTTCGAATGGCTAAAGAAATGAGTTTAAGCCGGGTACGGTGCCTTGGCGACTCAGATTTGGTGGCTCAACAAGTATCAGGCAAGTGGGATTCCAAGGATCCTCTCATGGCGGCTTATCGTTGTGAGGTTGACGCTGTTGCTGGACACTTCAAGGGTTATCAAGTGGAGCACATTGACCGCAGAAAGAACGAAGCAGCCGATGCTGTAAGCCGGTTGGGATCTCAGCGTAAGCCGGTGCCGCCTAACACTTTTTTAGATGTTCTGCATAACCCTTCTGTCAAGTTGCCTACAGAAGAAGACTTGGCTATTCCAGACCCGGAAGCACAATTGGTGGCGGCTCTTCATGTCATTCTAGATTGGACAGTGCCGTATTTGGCTTATATGACCCGGGGCGAGTTGCCAGAGGATGAGACATTGGCTAGACAGATAACCCGGCGGTCTAAGTCAATGACAATCTCCAATGGTGAGTTGTATCATCGCAGTGTCACCGGAGCGTTTCAACGTTGTGTCTCTCCTGAAGAAGGGCAAGAAATTCTCCATGAGAACCATGAAGGAGATTGTGGCCATCATGCCGGTTCAAAGTCTCTTGTGGCCAAGGCTTTCTGTCATGGTTTTTACTAGCTAACGGCTCATGCTGATGCAGAGGATTTGGTCAGTAGGTGCGATGGGTGTCAAAAATTCGCACGACGAGCACACGTGCCGGCTCAGGAATTACGGATGATTCCAATTACTTGGCCGTTTGCAGTCTGGGGGCTTGATATGGTTGGACCTTTCAAAAGATCCAAAGATAAAAAGACGCACCTTTTGGTGGCAATGGACAAATTCACCAAGTGGGTTGAGGCAGAGCCAGTTAGTAAGTGTGATGCGGCCACGGCGGTTCAATTCATAAAGAAAGTGATCTTTCGTTTTGGTTTTCCACACAGCATTATCACTGACAATGGCACTAACCTGTACCAAGGAGCTATGGAAGAATTCTGTTAATGGGAACATATCCGGCTTGATGTTTCATTAGTAGCTCACCCCCAATCCAATGGTCAAGCTGAAAGAGCCAATCAGGAAATCCTGAAAGGTCTAAAACCCCGGCTCATGGTCCCTTTACAACTGACGCCGGGTTGTTGGGTGGAAGAGTTACCCTCTGTGATATGGAGCATCAATACTACCCCTAACAGGTCTACGGGTTATACGTCTTTCTTCATGGTTTATGGAGCAGAGGCAGTCCTGCCCAGTGACATCCATCATGACTCACCCCGAGTGGCGGCTTACGTTCAAGCTGATAACGAACAAGCTCGTCAGGATGCACTTGACCTATTAGATGAAGAGCGTGACTTAGCAGCAACCCGTTTAGCGATTTACCAACAGGACCTGCGCCGTTATCACAGCCGCCGGGTTAAGTCAAGAACCTTTCAAGAAGGTGATTTGGTGCTCTGACTCATCCAGGATCAGTCTGATGCGCACAAACTATCCCCACCTTGGGAAGGACCCTTTGTGGTCAGCAAGAACTTGAACAATGGGTCACACTACCTTATCGATGTTCGAGAGCACAAAGACTCACGTAAGTCGGGGGAGGAGACCCGCCGGCCGTGGAATATTGCTCATCTTCGGCCTTACTACACTTGATCCACCGACTCTCATAATGTACATACTTTGACGTTGTATATATTATGATAAGTAATAAAGCAGGACCTCTGTCCTTTTTTCCTTAATGATCACATGTCTTTGTTATCTTAAGTATAAGACGACCAATTGGAGGCTGATCGTATTCGAATCTGGCTTAACCCTCTTGGTCCGACTCATGATCGTATTTGAATCTAGCCGTTAAAACCTCATGGTCACTAGGGGGCTTCCTGTTCAAACATAGGTCGTATTTGAACCAAAGAGAACATAGCTGTCGTTACCCTCTTGATCGGCGCAAAGACAAACTCACTAGGGGGCTTCCTGATCGTACTCGAGTCATAGCTTAACCCCTTTTGGGTCCGACTTGGATCGTATTCGAATCATGGTCGTTAAAAACCTCTCAAGGTCATTTGGGGGCTTCCTGCTCAAACATAGGTCGTATTCGAACCAAAGAGAACATAGCTGTCGGTACCCTCTTGATCGGCGCAACGCCACAGCCACTGGGGCTACATGATCATATTTGAATCCTAGCTTAACCCCTTTGGTCCGGTTTACTGATCGTATTTGAATCAGAAGCCTCTAAATTTTTCTTGATGCTTGATTTACATTGTTTGAAAGATAATCTTTTGTTGTACTGGTTTTTTGTTGTCTAGAATCTAACTGTAAGTATGGTTTCAATTTAAACCGGCTTGGTTCTTTGTCAATGAGTTGCCAATGTATAACAGTCATCATGCATATGGAAGTATTGACTTCTAAAAATATTGGGTTGTCACCCTTACTGTCCGGGTCACATAAGCCGAAAGTCCAGATTCAACGAACACAGGTATGATATTGTCGTTTAAAATTCATAAACAGAATTATCTATGTTTTTCTTTAATCAAAGGCTTTCCAGCCTTATCTAGCCTTTATTATACCGTTATGTTAATTTCATAGTTATGTATTGGGTGTTTTGACCCGTCCAGCGACAAACCACCAGGACAGTTTTCATCTTTCATAGTTATGCTACGGATATGATAAAGGATGTAAAGCATATATTGACAAAGGATGTAGGATATGATAAAGGATGTAAAGCATATATTGACATAACGGATAAAAGTGTCGTACGGAGTATGATATGCGCGATGGCATAGGCAGAACATGAAGTTTTAAGCTAGCCTATTACAAGGCGTTTGGAGCCCAAAGGTTAATACTGTTTTTCAATAAGCAGATGCCGGTTCATTAAATCTTGGCCGGATTATTTGGATGGTTACGACTCCTCCCCTGCCGGTTCATCTTCCTCCACTATTTGGAAACTGGGCTTGGACCAATCAAAGCCATGAAGAGCAACGAACTCAGCTTCATCATCAATTAGACCGGACAGGTCAATTTCTAGGGCAAAGGTGTGTTGGCGAACCGGTGGGATTAGATCTATCACTTTATACAAAGGAGTCTCCATCTCTTTATTCTCAACGTCAAAACCCGGCTGATACTTATCAACATTGGTCTCGTCACCAAGGACGGTAGCATGAGGACGAATTCCCTTCACGCAAGAAGCGAAATCTTCTTGATCAAACGGAGTCTCATCTTCCTTAAAGCTAGGATACCCCTTGGCTACATCTGCCAGGTCTAGCTCTAGTACCCAGGCTTTGGAGCGGCTTAGAGCAGTTAGGGCTCCGGCTCTTGCACATGACCGCTTGACTTCTTGGAATCTGGCGGGTAAGATAGATAACTTCTTCAAGACATCACTCAAGAGGTTTGGTCCTTGGTTGGCTAGGGAAATAATGGCAAGCGCCCGTTGAGCTCCAGTGTACAGTTGCTCCACCAGGGTGTAAACCGCCTTGAGTTTTATCAAACTGTTTTGGCTCATATTGCTGCTCCGTGGACCTATGAGTATTTTAAAAGGTTAAGCATGCGGCTTATATTTATGGCAAAAATAGAGTTTAAGTAAATAATACAATGACTCACCGAAAATTGCAGAGACCATCTGAGACACACGATTCTTTAAACCGGTGAGTTCCGTGCTAACCTCCTTGAGAGCCGCATCGGCTGTCTCAGCACGCTGTATCAGCAAGGTTTTTTCATCGGCCCAAGATTTTTTTCTCTACATCAAAACTGGTCTTTAGTCTCTCTGCTTCAGATAGGCTCAATTGGAGTTTGGAGTCAGCATTCTTTATCTCAGTCTCTTGAGCCGCCAACTGGGTTTTCGCATCAGTCAGTTGAGAATCCAAGTCGGTTATGGCAGTCTACAGACATGTACAGGTGTGTAAAAATTTATTCCAATAAAGGTCATAATGATTAAAGTCCCAAGTGCTTGCAACGCAACACCACTTGGCACTTGGGGGCTAATGTCTGCCAAAGCAATTTTAAATGCAAAAATGACTCTTCTATGATTAAAGTCCCAAGTGTTTTACAAGTAACAATGCTTGGCACTTGGGAGCTAATGCATGATATTCAGAAAGTTTTTCCTCTTGAGCCGGATAAAAATATTAGTTTGGACTGATTCAAGACAACTATGAAGTTAAGTACCGGCTCATTCATGATGAAGTAAGCTGGCCCTTGGAGACTAGAGATGAAATTATGCTGATTAGATAAATCTGGTTAAACATTTTAAACCGGACTTGGAAAAATCTAGGTCAGAACATCAACATATATCACAAGTCTATAGATCATTCAAGTTTATCATAATCAGGAGACTTGGGAGGCTGGCAGAGCATATAAGTTAAGGAAAGCTGGAGATCATACCTCATATTTTAATTGCAGCTGTTTGACCATCTCAATTTCAGAGTCATGGCTAGAATGCACGTGACTAAGGTAGCCAGATAGCACATCACTAATGCTCAGGTGAGCATAGTGAGAGATGTCAAAGAGAACTTTCTGCTTTTCCAAAGCCTCTTGCTTGGCGGAGTGTCTGGCCAGTACCGTTGGATTGCCCGGTTCAACAAATCTACTACCAGTGATTAAAACATCACTGTCGTAAGTCACCGGCGGGTTAGCTGAGCTTTACGGTTCAACAGTAGATGGGTTGAGAATAGTTTCATCAACAGATGGCTCAGGAGGATCTATTCGAACGTTGACAACAGGGTCTTCTGGTGCTTCAGGTTGTCCCGTGGCAGGAGTTGGCAGTGCCGGTTCAGCGGCGTCCGGGTTTTCAGTTGGCTTAACCACTCTGGCCTTCTTGGGTTTTGCTTGACCACTAAGAGGAATTTGATGAGTCAGTGTAATGATACGGACATAAAGATGCAGAAGAAGGATAATTATTTTTACCCAGGGGTAGTCTTGAAAGCCGGAAGTTGAGTTCGTGAAGAATCACCAGAGGAAAGAGAGACTGATAACCCACAAGTATAGGGGATCGCAACAGTTTTCGAGGGTAGAGTATTCAACCCAAATTTATTGATTCGACACAAGGGGAGCCAAAGAATATTCTCAAGTATTAGCAGCTGAGTTGTCAATTCAACCACACCTGGAAACTTAATATCTGCAGCAAAGTGTTTAGTAGCAAAGTAATATGATAGTAGTGGTAATGATAGCAAAAGTAATATTTTTCGTATTTTGTAGTGATGATAACAATAGCAACGGAAAAGTAAATAAGCGAAGAACAATATATGGAAAGCTCGTAGGCAATGGATTGGTGATAGAGAATTATGCCGGATGTGGTTCATCATGTAACAGTCATAACCTAGGGTGACACAGAACTAGCTCCAATTCATCAATGTAATGTAGGCATGTATTCCGAATATAGTCATACGTGCTTATGGAAAAGAACTTGCATGACATCTTTTGTCCTACCCTCCCGTGGCAGCGGGGTCCTAGCGGAAACTAAGGGATATTAAGGCCTCCTTTTAATAGAGTACCGAACCAAAGCATTAACACATAGTGAATACATGAACTCCTCAAACTACGGTCATCACCGGGAGTGGTCCCGATAATTATTACTTCGGGGTTGCCGGATCATAACACATAGTAGGTGACTATAGACTTGCAAGATAGGATCAAGAACTCTCATATATTGATGAAAACATAATAGGTTCAGATCTGAAATCATGGCACTCGGGCCCTAGTGACAAGCATAAAGCATAGCAAAGTCATAGCAACATCAATCTCAAAACATAGTGGATACTAGGGATCAAACCCTAACAAAACTAACTCAATTACATGATAAATCTCATCCAATCCATCATCGTCCAGCAAGCCTACGATGGAATTACTCACGCACGGCGGTGAGCATCATGAAATTTGTGACGGAGGATGCTTGATGATGACGACGGCGACGGATTCCCCTCTCCGGAGCCCCGAACGGACTCTAGATCAGCCCTCCCAAGAGATTTTAGGGCTTGGCGGCGGCTCCGTGTCGTAAAACACAATGAATCCCTCTCTCTGATTTTTTTCTCTCCGAACACGAATATATAGAGTTGGAGTTGAGGTCGGAGGAGCTCCAGGGGGCCCACGAGGTAGGGGCGCGCCCCCCACCATCATGGAAAGGGTGTGGGCCCCCTGGCCTTGATCTTTTGCCAGTATTTCTTATTATTTACAAAAATAATCTCCATGGAGTTTCAGGTCATTCCGAGAACTTTTGTTTCTGCACATAAATAACACCATGGCAATTCTACTGAAAACAGCGTCATTCCGGGTTAGTTCCATTCAAATCATGCAAGTTAGAGTCCAAAACAAGGGCAAAAGTGTTTGGAAAAGTAGATATGATGGAGACGTATCAACTCCCCCAAGCTTAAACCTTTGCTTGTCCTCAAGCAATTCAGTTGACAAACTGAAAGTGATAAAGAAAAACTTTTACAAACTCTGTTTGCTCTTGTTGTTGTAAATATGTAAAGCCAGCATTCAAGTTTTCAGCAAAGATTATGAACTAACCATATTCACAATAACGCTTAGGTCTCATGTTCACTCATATCAATGGCATAATCAACTAGCGAGCAATAATAATAAATCTCGGATGACAACACTTTCTCAAAACAATCATAATATGATATAACAAGATGGTATCTCGCTAGCCCTTTCTGAGACCGCAAAACATAAATGCAGAGCACCTTTAAAGATCAAGGACTGACTAGACATTGTAATTCATGGTAAAAGAGATCCAGTCAAGTCATACTCAATGTAAACTAATCAGTAATGAATGCAAATGACAGAGGTGCTCTCCAGCGGGTGCTTTTTAATAAGAGGGCGATGACTCAACATAAAAGTAAATAGATAGGCCCTTCCCAGAGGGAAGTAGGGATTTGTAGAGGTGCCAGAGCTCGGTTTTAAAATAGAGGTGAATAATATTTTGAGCGGCATACTTTCATTCTCAACATAACAACCAAGAGATGGTGATATATTCCATGCTACACACATTATAGGCGGTTCCCAAACAGAATGGTAAAGTTTATACTCCCCCTCCACCAACAAGCATCAATCCATGGCTTGCTCGAAACAACGAGTGCCTCCAACTAACAACAGTCCCAACGGGAGTTTTGTTTGCAATTATTTTGATTTGATTTGCATAAAGCATGGGACTGGGCATCCCGGTGACCAGCCATTTTCTCGTGAGTGAGGAGTGGAGTCCACTCCTCTTGAGAATAACCCGCCTAACATGGAAGATACGGACAATCCTAGTTGATACATGAGCTATTCGAGCATACAAAACAGGATGTTTATTTGAAGGTTTAGAGTTTGGCACATACAAATTTACTTGGAACGACAGGTAGATACCGCATATAGGTAGGTATGGTGGACTCATATGGAACAACTTTGGGGTTTATGGAATTGGATGCACAAGCAGTATTTCCGCTTAGTACAAATGAAGGCTGGCAAAAGACTGGGAAGCGACCAACTAGAGAGCGACAACAGCCATGAACATGCATTAAAGTCAATGAACATTGAGTGCAAGCATGAGTAGGATATAATCCACCATGAATATAAATATCATGAAGGCTATGTTGATTTTGTTTCAACTACATGCGTGAACAGGTGCCAAGTCAAGTCACTTAGATCATTCAGAGGAGGATACCACCCTATCATACCACATCACAACCATTTTAATAGCATGTTGGCACGCAACGTAAACCATTATAAGCTCCTAGCTAATTAAGCATGACATAAGAAACTATGATCTCTAATTGTCATTGCAAACATGTTTATTCATAATAGGCTGAATCAGGAACGATGAACTAATTATATTTACAAAAACAAGAGAGGTCGAGTTCATACCAGCTTCTCCTATGTCAATCAGTCCATCATATATCGTCATAATTTCCTTTCACTTGCATGACCGAATGATGTGAATAATGATAATAGTGCATGTGCATTGGACTAAGCTGGAATCTGCAAGCATTCAATAAACAGGAGAAGACAAGGCAATATGGGCCCTTTTGACAGATCAACAATAATGCATATAAGAGCCACTTTAACAATTTCATTATGGTCTTCTCCTATCGACCCCCAAAGAAAAGAAAATAAATAAAACTATTTACATGGGAAAGCTCCCAACAAGAAAAAGAAGAACATGAAATCTTTTTGGGTTTTTCTTTTTAATTACTACTACAAGCACGGAAATTAAACTAATTAAAGGCTACAACTATATTTTTTTTGTTTTTCTGAAGGTTTATTAAACACACAAGAAGAAGGCATAAAAAGAGAAAATAAACTAGCATGGATATTATAATGAAAAAGGATGAGCACCGACATCTGGCAGTGAGTGTGTGAACATAAATGTAATGTCGGTGGGAAATACATACTCCCCCAAGCTTAGGCTTTTGGCCTAAGTTGGTCTATGGCCATGGCTGGTCTGGCGGATATCCAAAGTTGTAGTTGGGGTCGTACTGAGATGAAGTAGTCATTGCATCATGGGCTGCAGCTTGGAGGCGAGCTATCTCAGCCCTCCTCTTATACTCTTCCGCCTCCTCTCTGGTTATAAAATATCTCCCTTTTGCCTGAAAGTCAAAGAAAGTAGAAGCAAGAAGAGCGACGTGATAGGTGCGTCGTCTGTCAAAGATTATTCGGTACTGGAGGAACTGATTGTTCCTCTCAACAAAATGATGACGAACCATAGCCTCATAACCCAAATAAGCAGGAGGCAACTCAATATCATCCTCACGTATGGTTATACCAAGAAAATTAGCTATACGGGTTGCATAAATTCCACCAAAGAAATCTCCATTAAATCTATTGTGATGCAACCTACGTGCAACAATGGCTTCCAAATTATAAGATTTATCTCCTAACACAGCACTCCTAAGAATACTGAGGTCAGGGACACATATGTGACATGCTTCATCTTTACCATTAATGCATCTACCTATGAAGAGAGCAAAGTAATGTATAGCAGGAAAATGAATGCTCCCAATGGTAGCTTGTGTTATATCTCTAGATTCCCCCACAGTTATACTAGCAAGAAAATCTCTAAACTCAGATTTGCAAGGTTCATTAGTACTACCCCATTGTGGAAGTTTGCACGCAGTGGTAAAATCTTCTAAGTCCATAGTATAAGAATTTTCATAAAGATCAAACAGGACAGTTTGAGAATTGCGTGAAGATGAAAATTCAAACCTCCTCACAAAGGAACTAGTGAGATAGTGGTACTGGCGGCACTTTTCTGCCTCGAAGCTCACAAGATTAGCATTACGCAAATATGCGTCAAATTCTTCCTTAATCCCTGCTTGATCCATGAAGTCCTCTGAAGGCCATTCACAAGGCCGCACTGGAGCGTCCCTTGGTGGCTCATCATCAGCATCACGCATTGCAAGCCTGGGTCCTTGTTTCCTTGAAGAACCACCTTGGTACATTTTCCTAAACATATTTCTTCCTCTGAAAAATTTCTGAAATTTTTAGTAACTTCAAAATAAAAATGAACCAAACTCAACAAAATTGGTAGCAACTACTCCTACAAGTGCCTAGAGCCTATATCATGCATCAAAACTACTTGGAACCATATAAATTTGGCATGCAAGCTCAAGAACATGGTCACCTAGGCAGCACAAATATGCAATGAATAAAGCACTAGAACAAAAACTAATTGGACCAATGGAGGAGTCACATACCAAGGAACAATCCCCCAAAGCAGTTTTGTGAGAGGTGCTCTGAGCAAGGAGATCGAAAATCGCAGCAAAATGAGCTAGAACTCGTGCTTGAGCTGGATGGTGGTGTTTGTGGGAGGAAGAAGGAGTGTGTGGGTGCAGGAATAAGTGGAGGGGAGCCACCATGGGCCCACGAGGCAGGGGGCACGCCCAGGGGGGTGGGCGCGCCCTGGACCCTCGTGGCCAGGTGCCAGCTCCCCCTACTGCGTTCTCAGTGCCAAATATTCTCAAATATTCTAGAAAAAATCATATTTAAATTTGAGGGCATTTGGAGAACTTTATTTTCGGGGTATTTTTATATTGCACGGATAATTCAGATAACAGAGAGAAAATACTATTTTTACTTTATTTCAGCTAAATAATAGAAAGTAAAAGGAGGGTACAGAAGGTTGTGCTTTCTAACTTCATCCATCTCATGATCATCAAAAGGAATCCATTAACAAGGTTGATCAAGTCTTGTTAACAAACTCATCCCGAATAACATGGAGCCGGAGAAATTTCAAATAACACTAAGTTACCTCAACGAGGATATGCACATCCCCAATAATTAGAATATCATATTTCTTCTTGACAGTAGGGAGAGGAAATTCAAAACCTCCAAAAATAATCGATGGAATTTTTCCAATAGAATTGATACTATGAACTTGAGGTTGTTTCCTCGGAAAGTGTACCGTATGCTCATCACCATTAACATGAAAAGTGACATTGCCTTTGTTGCAATCAATAACAGCCCCTGAAGTATTCAAAAAGGGTCTTCCAAGAATAATAGACATCCTATCGTCCTCGGGAATATCAAGAATAACAAAGTCCGTTAAAATAGTAACATTTGCAACCACAACAGGCACATCCTCACAAATACCGACAGGTATAGCAGTTGATTTATCAGCCATTTGCAAAGATATTTCAGTAGGTGTCAACTTATTCAAATCAAGTCTACAATATAAAGAGAGATGCATAACACTAACACCGGCTCCAAGATCACATAAAGCAGTTTTAACATAGTTTTTTTTAATGGAGCATGGTATAGTGGGTACTCCTGGATCTCCAAGTTTCTTTGGTATTCCACCCTTGAAAGTATAATTAGCAAGCATGGTGGAAATCTCAGCTTCCGTTATCTTTCTTTTATTAGTGACAATTTCTTTCATATACTTAGCATAAGGATTCCTTTTGAGCATATCAGTTAATCGCATACGCAAAAAGATAGGTCTAATCATTTCAGCAAAGCGCTCAAAATTCTCGTCATCCTTTTTATTGGATGGTTTGGGAGGAAAAGGCATGGGTTTCTGAACCCATGGTTCTCTTTCTTTACCATGTTTCCTAGCAACAAAGTCTCTATTATCATAACGTTGATTCTTTGATTGTGGGTTATCAAGATCAACAACAGGTTCAACTTCTACATCATTATCGTTGCTAGGTTGAGCATCATCATGAACATTATCATTAACATTATCACTAGGTTCACGTTCATTACCAGATTGTGTTTCAGCATCATAAATAGAAATATCATTTGTATTCTCAGGTGTTTCATCAACAGGTTCACAAGAAGCATGCAAAGTCCTATCATTTTTCTTTTTCTTCCTTTTAGAAGGACTAGGTGCATCTATATTATTTCTCTGAGAGTCTTGCTCAATTCTCTTAGGGTGTCCTTCAGGATACAAAGGTTCCTAAGTCATTTTACCATTTCTAGTAGCCACTCTAACAGCATAGTCATTATTCTTACTATTCAATTCTTTGAGCAAATCATTTTGAGCTTTAAGTACTTGTTCTACTTGAGTGGTAACCATAGAAGCATGTTTACTAATGAATTTAAGTTCACCTTTAACTCTAGACATATAATCACCCAAGTGTTCAATCATACAAGCATTTTGTTTCAATTGTCTACCAAAATAAGCATTGAAGTCTTCTTGCTTAACCATAAAGTTATCAAACTCATCCAAACATTGGCTAACAAACTTAGTAGGAGGGATTTCAGCTTTATCATATCTATAGAGAGAATTTACCTTTACTACCTGTGTCGGGTTATCAAGACCATGTGTTTCATCAACAGGCGGTAAATTAAGACCATGTATTTCTTCAATAGGAGGTAAATTCTTAACATCTTCAGCTTTAATACCCTTTTCTTTCATAGATTTCTTTGCCTCTTGCATATCTTCAGGACTGAGAAATAGAACACCTCTTTTCTTCGGAGTTGGTTTAGGAATAGGCTCAGGAGTTGGCTCAGGAAGTGTCCAATTATTTTCATTAGTCAACATATTATTCAATAGAATTTCAGCTTCATCCGATGTGCTTTCCCTGAAAACAGAACCAGCACAACTATCCAGGTGATCTCTGGAAGCATCGGTTAGTCCATTATAAAAGATATGAAGTATTTCATTTTTGTTAAGAGGATGATCAAGCAAAGCATTAAGTAATTGGAGAAGCCTCCCCCAAGCTTGTGGGAGACTCTCTTCTTCAATTTGCACAAAATTATATATATATCCCTTAAGGCAACTTGTTTCTTATGAGCAGGGAAATATTTAGCAGAGAAGTAATAAATCATATCCTGTGGACTACGCATACAACCAGGATCAAGAGAATTAAACCATATCTTAGCATCACCCTTTAATGAGAATAGAAATATTTTAAGGATATAAAAGTAGCGAATTCTCTCACCGTTAGTGAACAGGGTGGCTATATCATTTAATTTAGTAAGATGTGCCACAACAATTTCAGATTCATAGCCATAAAAAGGGTCAGATTCAACCAAAGTAATTATATCAGGATCAATAGAGAATTCATAATATTTATCAGTAACAAAGATAGGTGAAGTAGCATAAGCAGGATCATATTTCATTCTAGCATTCAGAGTTTTTTGTTTAAGCTTAGCTAATAATTTCTTAAGATCACTCCTATCATTGCAAGCAAGAAAATCTCTAGCAGTTTCTTCATCCATAACATAGCCCTCAGGCACAACAGGCAATTCATATTTATTAGGAGAGCCTTCATCATCACTTTCATCAGTATTATCAGTTTCAATAATTTCATTCTCTCTAGCCCTAGCAAGTTGTTCATCAAGAAATTCACCAAGTGGCACAGTAGTATCAAGCATAGAAGTAGTTTCATCATAAGTATCATGCATAGCAGAAGTGGCATCATCAATAGTATGCGACATATCAGAATTAATAGCAGAAGCAGGTTTAGGTGTCGCAAGCTTACTCAAAACAAAAGGTGAATCAAGTGCAGAGCTAGATGGCAGTTCCTTACCTCCCCTCGTAGTTGAGGGATAAATCTTGGTTCTTGGATCTTTCAAGTTCTTCATAATGATAAGCAGATATAAATCCCAAGTGACTCAAAGAATAGAGCTATGCTCCCCGGCAACGGCGCCAGAAAATAGTCTTGATAACCCACAAGTATAGGGGATCGCAACAGTTTTTGAGGATAGAGTATTCAACCCAAATTTATTGATTCGACACAAGGGGAGCCAAAGAATATTCTCAAGTATTAGCAGCTGAGTTGTCAATTCAACCACACCTGGAAACTTAATATCTGCAGCAAAGTGTTTAGTAGCAAAGTAATATGATAGTAGTGGTAGCGATAGCAAAAGTAATATTTTTGGTATTTTTTAGTGATGATAACAATAGCAACGGAAAAGTAAATAAGCGAAGAACAATATATGGAAAGCTCATAGGCAATGGATCGGTGATAGAGAATTATGCCGGATGTGGTTCATCATGTAACAGTCATAACCTAGGGTGACACAGAACTAGCTCCAATTCATCAATGTAATGTAGGCATGTATTCCGAATATAGTCATACGTGCTTATGGGAAAGAACTTGCATGACATCTTTTGTCCTACCCTCCCATGGCAGCGGGGTCCTAGCGGAAACTAAGGGATATTAAGGCCTCCTTTTAATAGAGTACCGAACTAAAGCATTAACACATAGTGAATACATGAACTCCTCAAACTACGGTCATCACCGGGAGTGGTCCCGATTATTGTCACTTCAGGGTTGCCGGATCATAACACATAGTAGGTGACTATAGACTTGCAAGATAGGATCAAGAACTCTCATATATTGATGAAAACATAATAGGTTCAGATCTGAAATCATGGCACTCTGGCCCTAGTGACAAGCATTAAGCATAGCAAAGTCATAGCAACATCAATATCAAAACACAGTGGATACTAGGGATCAAACCCTAACAAAACTAACTCGGTTACATGATAAATCTCATCCAACCCATCACCGTCCAGCAAGCCTACGATGGAATTACTCACGCACGGCGGTGAGCATCATGAAATTGGTGACGGAGGATGGTTGATGATGACGACTGAAAGTGCAACTATCCCTGGGTGGTCTTGGTAATTCCTAAACAACATATAGCTCATTGAGCTAACATTATTCCAAGATTAATATTTCAGGAAAAGCTCAATGAATGGCATGGCATGGATGAGGAAAGTGGATCCCTCAAAATTCTAAGGACAAAAAGTTTGGCTCAAGCTTCAAGATCAAGACTCTACATTTTATATTTTAGTGATCCAAGATCACATTGAGTCTATAGGAAAAGCCAATACTATCAAGGAGGGATGAGGTGTTGCTTAATGGCTTGCTTGCTCAAATTGCTTAGTGATATGCTCCAAAATCCTCAACTACCTTCCCACATCCACATATGACCTAAACCAAAAGTCAAACTCGGCCCCACCGATTCTATCTATCCGGCGCCACCGAGTTTCAAATGTCATAGCCACTGCCACAAACCCTAGGCAAATCGGTTTCACCGATAGGGATCCCGGTCTCACCGAGATGGGATTGTAATCTCTCTGTTTCCCTTCGTAACATTTCGGTCTTACCGAGATGAGCGATCGGTCCCACCGAGATTGCAATGTAAACTATCTGTTTCCCTTTTGTAACATTTCGGTCTCACCGAGATGAGCGAATCGGTCCCATCGAGTTTACCTGACCAACTCTCTGGTTAGCTTATTACCAAAATCGGTCCCACCGAGTTTGTGTAATCGGTCACACCGAGATTACGTTATGCCCTAACCCTAACCATATCGGTCCTACCGAGTTGCATCTCAGTCCCACCGAAAATCCTAACGGTCACTAGGTTTGCTGAATCGGTCCGACCGAGTTTAACCATTCGGTCCCACCGAGTTTGCCAAATTGTGTGTAACGGTTAGATTCTGCGTGGAGGCTATATATACCCCTCCACCCACTCTTTATTCGTGGAGAGAGCCATCTGAACATACCTACACTTCCAATACACATTTTCTGAGAGAGAACCACCTACACTTGTGTTGAGACCAAGATATTCCATTCCTACCATATGAATCTTGATCTCTAGCCTTCCCCAAGTTGCTTTCTACTCAAATCTTATTTCCACCAAATCCAAATCCTGTGAGAGAGAGTTGAGTGTTGGGGAGACTATCATTTGAAGCACAAGAGCAAGGAGTTCATCATCAACACACCATTTGTTACTTCTTGGAGAGTGGTGTCTCCTAGATTGGCTAGGTGTCACTTGGGAGCCTCCGACAAGATTGTGGAGTTGAACCAAGGAGTTTGTAAGGGCAAGGAGATCGCCTACTTCATGAAGATCTACCGCTAGTGAGGCAAGTCCTTCACGGGCGACGGCCGTGATGGAATAGACAAGGTTGCTTCTTCGTGGACCCTTCATGGGTGGAGCCCTCCGTGGACTCGCGCAACTGTTACCTTCCGTGGGTTGAAGTCTCCATCAACGTGGATGTACGATAGCACCACCTATCGGAACCACGACAAAAACATCCGTGTCTCCAATTGCGTTTGAATCCTCCAAACCCTTCCTTTTACATTCTTGCAAGTTGCATGCTTTACTTTCCGCTGCTCATATACTCTTTTGCATGCTTGCTTGAATTGTGTGGAGATTGCTTGACTTGTGCTAAGATAGCTAAAATCTGCCAAGAACTAAAATTGGGAAAAGGCTAGATTTTTATTTGGTCAAGTAGTCTAATCACCCCCCTCTATACAGACTTTTGATCCTACAATGACGACGACAGATTCCCCTCTCCGGAGCCCCGAACGAACTCTAGATCAGCCCCCCCGAGAGAGTTTAGGACTTGGCGGCGGCTCCCTATCGTAAAATGCGATGAATCCTTCTCTCTGAACACGAATATATAGAGTTGGAGTTGAGGTCGGAGGAGCTCCAGGGGGCCCACGAGGTAGGGGGGCGCGCCCAGGGGGGCAGGCGCGCCCCCACCCTCGTGGCTAGGGTGTGGGCCCCCTAGCCCTGATCTTTTGCCAGTATTTTTTATTATTTCCAAAAATAATCTCCGTGGAGTTTCAGGTCATTCCGAGAACTTTTGTTTCTGCACATAAATAACACCATGGCAATTCTGCTGAAAACAACGTCAGTCCGGGTTAGTTCCATTCAAATCATGCAAGTTAGAGTCCAAAACAAGGGCAAACGTGTTTGGAAAAGTAGATACGACGGAGACATATCAGAGACCTCCTGCAAAAGTGAAATCACAATTAAAAAGAGTAAGAAAATAGATTCATTGATAAAGGTAAAAGTTAAAGGTGAAGGAAACCTCATTCTGGCGTTTCCGAGGAGTTTTCGGTAAGCCGGAGTGCAATTCATTGTCATCACTGGTCCGGGTCTGGCGGCGGCTCTCATGTTGCTGTTTTTTCAAAAGAAAATGAATATCCAAATAAGCCAAATGGTGTGAAAACCTTACTTTCCAGGTTACCAGTCGAGGTTTCTATCTTGGCAAAGGTTCTGAGTCGGAGGAAATAATTACCTCTTCTTCTACTGCCTGGCTAGCCCCCGTGTCATCCTGGTAATAGTCAGTGTCAATAAGATTGTTAAAAAGTAGGCCAAGAGAGTCAAGGGCTACCTCCGAATCAGAAACATCATCCAGCTTGAACATATCAGAAGCAGTTGTTTTCTTCTTAGATTCCCAGGTCGTCTTCTTGGCGGCTATGGCGGCAGCTCTAGCTTTCTTGGCAACTTCATGATCATATTTGGCCTTCCAAAAGTCAGATTTGGCATGTAGGCAAATAACAGGTTAAAAGTCATGCAAGTACTTAACTACTGAAGGAAAAAGGGAGTCAAGGGGATTTACCTCTGGTGCCGGGTTAAGCTTGCAGAAAGGATTCAATCTAACTTTACCGCAGTCTTCGTATTTACTGTTTACAAGGGTGGTTGACATTTCAACAATGGCCTCTTCAGTCAGTTGTAGAGAACTATGACGCAGAGGGTCATCTGGTCCTCCGGCATAGTTATACATCAAGTCAGAGCGGCGGCTTAGAGGGATGACCCGCCATGCGATCCAACAGCGGATCAAGTCAACTCCAGTTAAGCCGTTTCCCAGCAAGGCTTGAACCCTTTTAATGGTTGGGATGAGCTTCTTATGTTCAGCGGCATTGACTTTTCATTAGCTGGCGACGTGTCTTTTCAATAAAACCAAGTTTGGTTCCAATCCTTGGGATGGCTTGGTAAGACTACTAAGGGAAAGACAGCATCCCGTCTGCGCTGAATCGAAATTCCACCAAGTTCCAAGCTGGGGCCGTTGGTATATTCATTATGGTGGTTCAAATAGAAATACTCTCTGAAGAGTTCAACAGTAGGTTCTTCTTGAAGATAAACCTCGCAGAGAACTTGGAAATTGCAGATGTTTGATATGGAGTTGGGTCCAAGATCTTGTGGATGAAGCTTGGAAAAATGCAGAACATTTCTGAAGAATTTTGAGCCGGGTGGTGAAAAACCCTAGTTCATATGATCAGTGAAGACGATGACTTCACCATCCTTGGGCCAAGGTTTTTCTTCGGCCGGGCCAGGGGCGCGATAAGACATAATGCTCTTCTCCGGTAAGTACCCAATGGTAACAAAATCGTTCAGAGTGGCGTCAGTGACTGTGGAAGGGACCCAGTTGCAAACTGTCATCATCTTTGGCGGCATGGTGAGAGGACAAGCTAAAAAGGAAGTAATTTGCCGGTTCAAGTTAATTGGTGAAATCACTGGTTAATGATTGCAATACAGATGAGTAATGGCGGCTTAATTAAGGGCTAATGGTATATGAAGGAAAAATGAGCCGGCATGATAAGCCGCCATGACTAAAGGTATTCAAAAGTTGCCAGCAACAAAAAATTGGCTAAGTACTGAGATGAACAAGTTTCACAGGCTGTTGCTATTATTTTGGATCAAGACTGTTCAAAAAAGGAAAATAAATATAGACCTAAAAAACCAGTGCAGAGGAGTTCATCAGTTCTAAGGAGGCCTTTGTGCAAGAAAAGGGGATCTACTAGCATCTAAAATGGATGTGAAACAGCTACCGCATGAGTTCTATACTTCTTTTAGATCAAAAGAGGATGCGGTGGAGAAACTACGAAGAATCTGTGATGAACAGCGAAGAACACAGAAGAACTTGCAAACCCTAATGCGGATCTAAGGTGCGGAAAAGCAGGAACTTACGGACGCAGTTCTACTATGGAGGATTGCCGCCGTTCTCGGGACAAGCTCAGGTTGATGCAACGGCCAAGGTTGAGGACGATGGTGAGCGCTGCGGCGGCGGCGGAGTTCGAGCGATAGAGGGGTTGCGAGAGAAGGAAGAAGAAGAAGAAGAATAAGAAGAATGAGGAAGACCAGCCGTGCCTATTTATAAGGAGATAGGCGAACAGGAAGGCGCGAAAAACGAGGAAGGCCAAAATGATGATTATCCAGCTAATTAGATGCCTCGATTTTCAAAAGGCATTTAAGATAAGGATCCGTTAAAGATGACGTCGTGGCGGGTTTCCAAATTTTCTGAAGGTGACGTCATGGCAGGTTACAGAGCTTTTACAAGCAGTGGAAGATGGATTTTTTCTAAGTGTTGAAGATTGACATGAACAAAGTTCAAATCAACCTGGGGCCTAATGTTGGGGTATGACTACCAGGTATGACCCGCCCAGGAGGGGCCGGGTCAACCACAACGGCGGATTACGTGAATGAAGCCCGAAGAGTATACAAGGTGACGGTTTACAATAAGGCTTATAATAGGCTCAAGCCCAGAGGCGGCTTAAGGCCTGTAAGTATAAACCGCCATGTATGAATAGACTTGTAATACAAGGCATGTAAGAGATGTCACCAGTCGTACACGTTGTACGAGCCGGCCGGGACTCTGTAGTCCGCAGGGCGTCAACCCGTGTATATAAGGGGATGACCCGGCGACGGCTTAAGGGAAGAAAAACAATAGATCGAGAGCCAAGCAAGCGTATTCGCTCCTTGGTCATCGAAACCTAGCAATACCACATCAACTGGACTAGGCTTTACCTTCACCGCAAGGGGCCGAACCAGTATAAACCTCTCATGTCCTTTGTCCCGATTAACCCCTTTAAGCTTCCTAGTTGCGATGGCTCCACGACTAAGTCCTTCCACTAGGACATCTGTCGTGACAATTCCACGACAACAGCTTAGGTTTCTTGCTAAACCACAGTTCATACGGTGTCGTCTCAACGGATTTTTAGACGGTGCCCTATTAACGTGAATGCAGCTGTCTCTAATGCATAACCCCAAAACGATAGTGATAAATCGGTAAGAGACATCATAGATCGCACCATATCTAATAAAGTATGGTTATGACGTTCGGACACACCATTACGCTGTGGTGTTCCAGGTGGCATGAGTTGCGAAACTATTCCACATCGTTTCAAATGAAGACCAAACTCGTAACTCAAATATTTGTCTCTGCGATCAGATCGTAGAAACTTTATTTTCTTGTTACGATGATTTTCCACTTCACTCTGAAATTCTTTGAACTTTTCAAATGTTTCAGACTTATGTTTCATCAAGTAGATATACCCATATCTGCTCAAATCATCTGTGAAGGTCAAAAAATAACGATACCCGCCGCGAGCCTCAACACTCATCGGATCGCATACATCAGTATGTATTATTTCCAATAAGTCAGTTGCTTGCTCCATTGTTCCGGAGAACGGAGTCTTAGTCATCTTGCCCATGAGGCATGGTTCGCAAGCATCAAGTGATTCCAAAAGCCCATCAGCATGGAGTTTCTTCATGCGCTTTACACCAATATGACCTAAACGGCAGTGCCACAAATATGTTGCACTATCATTATCAACTTTGCATCTTTTGGCATCAATATTACGAATATGTGTATCACAACGATCGAGATTCAATAAACCATTCACCTTGGGTGTATGACCATAGAGGGTTTTATTCATGTAAATAGAATAACAATTATTCTTTGACTTAAATGAATAACCATATTGCAATAAACATGATCCAATCATATTATGCTCAACACAAACACCAAATAACATTTATTTTAGGTTCAACACTAATCCCGAAGGTAAAGGGAGTGTGCGATGGTGATTTTATCAACCTTGGAATCACTTCCAACACACATCGTCACCTTGCCCTCAACTAGTCTTTGTTCATTTTGTAACTCCTGTTTTGAGTTACTAACCATAGCAACTGAACCAGTATCAAATACCCATGGGCTACTATAAACACTAGTAAAGTACATATCAATAACATGTATATCATATATACTTTTGTTCACTTTGCCATCCTTCTTATCTGCCAAGTATTTGGGGCAGTTCTGCTTCCGGTGACCATTTCCTTCGCAGTAGAAGCACTCAGTTTCAGGCTTGGGTATAGCTTTGGGCTTCTTCATGGGAGTGGCAACTTGCTTGCCATTCTTATTGAAGTTCCCTTTCTTTCCCTTGCCCTTTTACTTGAAACTAGTGGTCTTGTCAACCATCAACATTTGATGCTTTTCTTGATTTCTACCTTCGTCGATTTCAGCATCACGAAGAGCTCGGGAATCCTTTTCGTAATCCCTTGCATATTATAGTTCATCACGAAGTTTCAGTAACTTGGTGATAGTGACTAGAGAACTCTGTCAATCACTATTTTATCTGGAAGATTAACTCCCACTTGATTCAAGCGATTGTAGTACACAGACAATCTGAGCACATGCTCACCGGTTGAGCTATTCTCCTCCATCTTGTAGGCAAAGTACTTGTCAGAGGTCTCATACCTCTTGACTCAGGCATGAGTCTGAAATACCAATTTCAACTCTTGGAACATCTCATATGCTCCATGGCATTTCAAAACATTTTTGAAGTCCCGGTTCTAAGCCGTAAAGCATGGTGCACTAAACTATCAAGTAGTCATCATACCGAGCTTGTCAAACGTTCATAACGTCTGCATTTGCTCCTGCAATAATTATGTCACCTAGCGGTGCATCAAGGACATAATTCTTCTATGCAGCAATGAGGATAATCCTCAGATCATGGACCTAGTTCGCATCATTGCTACTATCATATTTCAACATAGTTTTTCTTTAGGAACATATCAAAAATAAATGGGGAGCTACATCGCGAGCTATTGATCTACAACATAGTTATGAAAATACTATCAGGACTAAGTTCATGATAAATTAAAGTTCAAGTAATCATATTACTTAAGAACTCCCACTAAGATAGACATCCCTCTAGTTATCTAAATGATCACGTGACCCATATCAACTAAACCATGTCCGATCATCACGTGAGATGGATAAGTTTTCAATGGTGAACATCACTATGTTGATCATATCTACTATATGATTCACACTCGACCTTTCGGTCTCAGTGTTCCAAGGCCATATGTGCATATGCTAGGCTCGTCAAGTTTAACCGAAGTATTCCGCGTGTGCAAAACTGGCTTGCACCCGTTGTATGTGAACGTAGAGCTTATCACACCCGATCATCACGTGGTGTCTCGGCACGACGAACTGTCGCAACGGTGCATACTTAGGGAGAACACTTGTACCTTGAAATTTAGTGAGAGATCATCTTATAATGCTACCGCCGTACTAAGCAAAATAAGATGCATAAAAAGATAAATATCACATGCAATCAAATAAGTGATATGATATGGCCATCATCATCTTGTGCCTTTGGTCTCCATCTCCAAAGCACCGTCATGATCACCATCGTCACCGGCTTGACACCTTGATCTCCATCGTAGGATCGTTGTCGTCGCGCACTATTGCTACTACGACTATCGCTACCGCTTAGTGATAAAGTAAAGCAATTACATGGCGATTGCATTTCATAAAATAAAGCGACAACCATATGGCTCCTGCCAGTTGCCGATAACTGTTACAAAACATGATCATCTCATACAACAATTTATATATCATCACGTCTTGACCATATCACATCATAGAAAGCCCTGCAAAAACAAGCTAGACGTCCTCTACTTTGTTGTTGCAAGTTTTATGTGGCTGCTACAGGCTTCTAGCAAGAACCGTTCTTACCTACGCATCAAAACCACAATGATTTTTCATCAAGTGTGTTGTTTTAACCTTCAACAAGGACCGGACGTAGTCAAACTCGATTCAACTAAAGCTGGAGAAACAGACACCCACTAGCCACCTGTGTGCGAAGCACGACGGTAGAACCAGTCTCATGAATGCGGTCATGTAATGTCGGTCTTGGCCGCTTCATCCAACAATACCGCCGAATCAAAGTATGACATGCTGGTAAGCAGTATGACTATTATCGTCCATAACTCTTTGTGTTCTACTCGTGCATATAACATCTACGCATAGACCTGGCTCGGAGGCCACTGTTGGGGAATGTAGTATTTCAAAAAGAATCCTATGATCTCGCAAGATCTATTTAGGAGAAGCATAGCAACGGGCAGGGAGAGTGTGTCCATGTACCCTCATAGACCGAAAGCGAAAGCATTTAGTAACGTGGTTGATATAGTCAAACGTCTTCGCGATCCAACCGATCCAAGTACCGAACATACGACACCTCCGCGATCAGCACACGTTCAGCTCGGTGATGTCCCTCGAACTCTTGATCCAGTTGAGGCCGAGGGAGAGTTCCGTCAGCACGATGGCATGGTGACAGTGATGATGAAGTTACCGGCGCAGGGCTTCGCCTAAGCACTACGACGATATGACCGAGGTGTGTAACTGTGGAGGGGGGCACCGCACACGTCTAAGAAAAATGTTTGGAGAGCCTTTGGGTGTCCCCCTGCCAACGTATATAAAGGAGGGGGGAAGAGGAGGCCGGCCTAGGAGGGGCGCGCCTATAGGGGGAGTCCAACTAGGATTCCCAATCCTAGTTGGAGTCCCCTTCCTTTTCCAAGAGGGGGGAGAGGGGAAGGAGAAGGAGAGGGAGAAGGAAAGAGGGGGACGCCGCCCCCTCCCTAGTACAATTCGGACCATCCCATGGGGGGCGCGCAGCCTCCCCTTGTGGACCTTCTCTCCTTTCCACTAAGGCCCATGAAGGCCCAATACTTCCCCCGACGAATTCCTGTAACTCTTCGGTACTCCGAAAAATACCCGAACCACTCAGAACCTTTCCGATATCCGAATCTAGCCTTCCAATATATCGATCTTTACGTCTCAACCATTTCGAGACTCCTCGTCATGTCCGCGATCTCATCCGGGACTCCGAACAAACTTCAGTCATCAAATCACATAACTCATAATACAAATCATCATCGAACGTTAAGCATGTGGACCCTACGGGTTTGAGAACTATGAAGACATGACCGAGACACTTCTCCGTCCAATACCCAATAGCGGAACCTGGATGCTCATATTGGCTCCTACATATTCTACGAAGATCTTTATCGGTCAAACCGCATAACAACATACGTTGTTCCCTTTGTCATCGGTGTGTTACTTGCCCGAGATTCGATCGTTGGTGTCATCATACCTAGTTCAATCTCGTTACCGAAAAGTCTCTTTACTCGTTTTGTAATGCATCATTCTGCAACTAACTCATTAGTCACATTGCTTGCAAGGCTTATAGTGATGAACATTACCGAGAGGGCCAGAGATACCTCTCCGATACTCTGAGTGACAAATCCTATCTTGATCTATGCAACTCAACAAACACCATCGGAGACACCTGTAGAGCATCTTTATAATCACCCAGTCACGTTGTGATGTTTGATAGCACACAAGGTGTTCCTTCGGTATTCTGGAGTTGCATAATCTCATAGTCAGAGGAACATGTATAAGTCATGAAGAAAGCAATAGCAATAAAACTAAACGATCATTATGCTAAGCTAACAAATGGGTCTTGTTCATCACATCATTCTCTAATGATGTGATCCCGTTTATCAAATGACAACACATGTTTATGGCTAGGAAACTTAACCATCTTTGATTAACGAGCTAGTCAAGTAGAGGCATACTAGGGACACTCTGTTTGTCTATGTATTCACACATGTACTAAGTTTCCAGTTAATATAATTCTAGCATGAATAATAAACATTTATCATGATATAAGGAAATATAAATAACAACTTTATTATTGCCTCTAGGGCATATTTCCTTCACAAAACATCAGGCATAAGGCCGAACCTTCCACCCTTTACCAAGTATATATATGCATTAATTAAATAAGAGATATTATGATATCCCATGATATCCATGTCCCAACATGGAATAACCTGCAACTGCACCTGCAACTAGCAACGCTATAAGAGGGGCTGAGCAAAGCGGTAACATAGCCCACAACGGTTTGCTAGGAAGGGTGAAGAGGTTAGAGGCTATCATGGCAATCTGGGAGGCTTGATAAACAAGTGGTAGGTAGCGCGACATAGCGATAGCATCGAGACAACTAGCATAGCAAAAATAATAGTGAGATCCAAGGTGATGGTCATCTTGCCTGAAATCCCGCTAGGAAGAAGAACGAGTCCATGAAGAAGACAAAGCCACGTATACGAACCAAGCGTAGTCGAACAAATCCTCACAATCGCAACGAAACATGAACTATCGAGAAGGAGCACAACCGAAAAGAAGCAAACAACATGGTAAACACAAAACACATAAACAAGACATGATGCTCAACCAAGTATGATGCATGACAAGGCTACATAATGCTACTCATGACAAGGGATGATGCATACAAGAACAACACATCAAAGCAAGTTTAAATGAGGCCGGAAACAACATATAACAATTCCGGTAAGTCCTCATATGCAAATTTCGAAATTGGTCCAGATCTGATTAGAACACAATGTTGAAGTTGTTAAACATCAAGTTAAAATGCACCAAGATGATCTACACGGTTTTCTAGTCAAGTTACATATAAAGTTTGTTTAATTCGGAGCTACGACCTAAAAGATATGAGCAAAACAAGTTAAACATGGCATTGATGCAAATGCAAGCAAAACAATATCACAAACACTTCAAAACATGGATGCAACAATGTAACATGAAACTACATGCAAAACTAAGCAAGTTCCATATAGAGCATGCTCAAAACAGAGCAACGGTTCGACACATACACTCCATACAAGGTTCAGATACAAACTGCCCAAAACAACAACTAAGCACTTTGCAAACAAGGAAACAACATGCTACAGGAATCATATGAGCGCAAACTTGACATGCACTTAAGGTACCGATAACATGCTTCAAATAACATTTAAGGTTCAGGTTCATAGGCATCAAGATTAATCCAAGATGATCAATGCAAAAAGCAACTTGATAACAACGATTATGACTTAGTGAAAAACAGGGCACACATGAGCAGAAATAACATGTTGACATGTTGAAGGCATGAAACAAAGATGATATAGTGCAAGAACATGGCAAGAAAAAGCATGGCATGCTAGTACAGATTAAACATGGCAAAACATTATTACTAAGCATCTCCATATAAGCCCTAGATCAATGGCAATCAACAAGAGAAGATGCAACATGATATAAACTGATTCTCGGACTTAGAGGAAACCTGAGAATGCAAAACATAACATTATGATGCTGACTTTGGAGGCACATAACAGCAAGCATAGCAACTTTAATAATGATGAAAAAGACATGGACATGTAGTAGACATGATATACTTTAACTTAGTCCATGGGCACAAGTTCATATGAAGCATGGAGCAATTACTATGATGCTTGCAAAATGGAACATATTGTTAATAGGATGACAGATTTAGCGTGATGGAAACTTGAGAGCAAGCAAGAGACAAACTACAACAAGATATATGGCGACCAAGGGCATGGCATCAAAGTACGCATAACAAGGAGCAAATAACAAATGCATCATATACATATGACTCATGGATTAGTGAGAACCAACAAGACAAGATTGCATGTTGTAACAGTTTCAGTAAGTGTAAATCAGCAACAACAACATAACATGTTTGCAAGCTTGGAACAGAGGTCATATGAAGTCCAAAATTAACAAACGTGGCATGTGGACAAAGTAATCATAGCATACTTCAAATCATGCAACTGGATCAGCTCCAAAAGAGGCATAGATCAATCAATAACAAGCTCACAACATGGCATCATGAAGTTAATAGAAAACTGGAACATCATTTAGGCATGTTCATGGCAATGAAAGCATATGCTACCGGACATATATGAGGCTTAAAAGGGCATGGCATGATAGAGCATAACATGGAAATCAAAACATGTCAACTAGGCACCTTCAGATTATGCATGGAATAGATGGTAGCAACAAGTTAACAAGGCAACATCATGTAACAGTTACAGACTTAGCAAAATTCACTAAGTCTCAGAAATCAGCAACATCAAGTAGCATACTTCACAAGCTTGTGCTAGTTACCACAAGGCACATAAAAATACATGGATTGCACTACTGTAAAGATGGCATGAATATGCTCCTAAAACATATATACATGATGCACAAAAGATGAACACACAATATGCAATGAAAAAGACAAAACAACAAGTTATAACAATTTCAGCAGGTTATATCATTTAGCACTCTTGCAACGATGATTAGGGCATCAAGATGGACAGTAACATGCATGCAATGGACACTAGCATGTAGAGCACTCTTAGATGAACAAATCGGTATATCATTCAACATCATAGGACAATTATGCACAAATTTATGACCTCTCAAACAAGCACTCATGATGTTGATGAAAACTAGGACTTAGCCGTTTTCATGAAAAAAACAGAGTGAGCGCGATTTAGCTAAAGTGCGCACGAGCGTAAGATAGCTGCTGAAGCTCACCTTGGGCCTGTGGGCTGGCTCGGTGGTGGATCTGAAGAAAACCCGAGCGGTTCAGGGGGGGTTCGGGCAGGCCGGGTGCGGACCGGGCCAGTTCAGCCGAACCGACCGGTCCCACTGGTTCGCGGGACCAGAGGCGGGGAGGAGACGTCGCCGGATCCGGCAAGGACAGCGCGACGGCACGGCAGCAGGGAGGCCTCCGATGGGGCTGGAGGGGACCAGGTAGGTGGGGCACGGCGGATCTGGCCACTCCCGGCCAGATCCGGCCGGCGGAACTAGCTGCGGCGACGTGGGCGACGGGATCCGACCAGCGGGGCTCGCCGGAGATCCAAGCCGGCGGCGGCGTTACTGTCCCAGGCAGAGAGAGGAGGGAGGTTAGGGAGCAGGGAGAGAGCGGAGAAGGAGGAGACGGGGTCGGGGTGAGGTCGACCTGGTGGTCACCGGCGGCAGCGAGGTCGCCGGAGGGCGACGCGGCGAGGGTCGTCGGCGGGAGGCGCTGACTGAGTGAGGCGACGAGGACGATGGCTCGGGGCGACGGGGAGAGAGGCGGGCTCGTTCGGGCCCGATCTGGGTCCTGGCGAGCCGTGGTGGCAGGGCTGGACAGGGGCGATGCGAGGCGACGTGGGCGGCTCCTGTTGGTCGCGGACGCTTGCAGGGCGGCGGTTGGCCCATGGGGCGGCGCCAAGTGGCGGCGGGAAGGTGGTTGGCATGAAAATTGAGGGCGGCGGCGCTGATCAGGTGGCGGCGGGAGGATCCCGAGGCTGGAGGTGGGAGGAGGCTGGCGGCGTGCAGATTTCGAGGAGGGGCTAGGTTTTCCAGAAATGGAAGGGGGAGGTGGCTATTTATAGCAGGGAAGGCTAGGAGAGGGGGATTTCATCCGTTTTCGGACCGTTCGATTGCCATCGGGCGGTCCAGATCGGAGGAGGCTTATGTCAGGGGTTGGTGGGCTGTGTAGATGGGTTGGGCTGGGAGGAAAGAAGCGAAATGCGGGCCGACACGGGTTTCCGGAGACCAAAAATGTCGAACGAATAGACCGACTATATTGCGGCTATATGTTTAGCGGTTGGGCTATCAAACGGACTCCGAATGCGATGAAGTTTGACAGGCGGTCTACCTACACTATAATAAGACCGCACACCAATTTTCATCCCATTCAGAGAACATTTTTATGCCACTTATAAAAATAATATTTCGGAGGTGCCGCGGGCGCGGGTATGTTTGGGCTCAGAACGGGCAACGAAAAGAATTGGGAGACCCGGACGGATGCAAGTTTTGAAAACATGATGATGCAATGCACATGACGACATGGCAAAGTGCAACACACAAGCAAATGACATGGCAACGACATCGAATAACTGGAAGACACCTGGCGCATCAGACTCGGGGCGTTACAATACTTTTGTCAAAGTGTAAGGTTGGACCAGAGGAAGTGCCACTGGGCGTTTGCGAAATCCGACCGGCGCCGGCATGGGTTCTCGCGGAGGCCTGGGCCCACGACCGGTTACCGATGACCACAGCAGAGACGTCCGCGCGTCGGCTATGCCGTGTCAACGAGAAGATCAGCGAGGAGTGGTCGCTTAGTGACACCTTCACCGCTGTCGGCAGGTGCAAGCACATGGCACCCTAGCCAGGGTCGGCATTGGCCGAGGCGGCCCTCCGCACGGAGCGGGAGGAAGTGGGGCGGCTCCTCCACGAGCGCCAGGTAGTAGTCAGGCTCCCGCGCACATGCGCTCTTCTGCCATTAGAGGGGCCGCTCTGACGATGACGATGACATGGACGATGAAGGAGGTGCCTTCGGCCAAGCCGACCACAGATACGAGGTCACCGTGCGCTACAAGCTAGTTTAGTTTTTTTCTAGATTTTAGTTGAACGAACGAAATCTGTTTTACGTAAATTATGTCCGAATTTAAATGAATTCTGTCGTGTTTGCATGAATTTCATCCAAGTGTGTTTGTATTGCGGGCGGATGTTTATGTCTAGCGTTGGATGCCATACCACTGTACCGTTCCAATGATGACGATGACATGAACGACTAAGAAGGAGCACCGTACCGCGAACGCGTCTAGACGCATTCGCGGACAAATACCTGTTAAATCCTCTGGATCGGTGTAGGCTACTGATTCCGATGAACCTACCTTCTCCTTTGGCGGAGGCCATCGTGGTGCTGTGGCGCACGGTGATGGCGGAGAGTAGGCGAGGTGGTGGCGGTGCTTCCCGTCACTACTGTGAAAACCCTAGATCGAAAAGGATTATCGGTGGGGTGTGCGGCTTGCGACGAACCTCGTGTTGTGAGCCGCCGGCCCCCACCTCTTTACATGGTGCAGTGTGATAGGGGCCCGCCAGCCATAGTGGGTTGGGTGCCCCCAATCAAGGCGCGGATCTAAAGGTCCGGTGAGCCGTTGGACCCACACGGAGGAGATCATCCTAACAATACCGTGTCCGTTTTAGGGGATAGCACTGAAGATGCCATAAGTTCTGCTAAAGAGGTTAAGTAGGGAAAAGAGATATTACAATGGTAATAACTAGAGCCTGCATAAGTAGAAGTAAACGTTGATGTTCCGGGAAAAAGGTGTGAGCAAAAGAATGTAAAGCCGCACATCTTCACTTAAGTCGCCTTGGCTCACCTCAGTCTGTCATTCTCTGGAGCATTTTGTTCCACTCAGTGCTAGTGTTGTGTTCCATTCTTTGGAGAGTGCTAGTGTTGTGTTTCATTCTCTGGAAAATTTTGTTCCACTCAGTGCTAGTATTGTGTTTCTTCAGGTAGCAGTGTGTCTGTTCAGATGAGTTTGAGACAGTATAGACTATCGTCATCTTGAGTTGCGCCTTGTCCTCAAGGGCAAAGAAGTTTGTGACGTGGAAATGTATTTGTTGATGATCGGTGCATCCTCCCATGTGTTGTCATCGGGAGCGAGGATTTCCCATTGCGCGCACCAGGTACTACCGCCCAACTGAGTCTTGTTGCGATGCCTGATGCGTCTGTGCAAGACTGCCACAGAACTACAGTTTTTTGTTTCTCTATACTTCAAATATGTCCTGTAAAATTTAAAGTGCACTCCAAAACGATTTTGGAGGCTGCCCTTTTGGGGATCTGCTAGCGTTGCTCTAAGATAGTGTCTTGGCAAAATGCTTGGATTAGAGCTACTATTGCACTTCTTCTTTATATGACGAATGCCACTGGTTGCACACGGATCACAAGCTATTTACATATTGGTGCTGGGTATATTCAGCAGAAGCCAATGTGCTCTTTCCTTTCTCTACCGAGCTGCAGCACCGGTGAATCCAAGGACATGCTCACTCTGATCTCTGCAGATGCCTATATTGAATTGAGGCTTCGATGTAGAGCTTGAGCTTGTGGTCTCACCTCACCAGGGAGAGTTCATTCTTCGCTGTGCAATTCTCCTGGGCATAACGCTCCATTCCGTACTTCTAATGTGTTGCCTGCAAAGGAGAGAAATTCCAACTATTATGACAGCTAGCTACATCTAACCAGTAGTAGGTTCATATTCAGTAGCACGCAGGTCAAAAGGGGCATTTTATGAGATGGAAACATATCGTAAACACCCAGTGGAGAATCATACACCAGGCCAGTATTTCTTCGCAGTGTAGGACCTGTTCGAGTGTGAGCACACGTGGCTCCAAAAATTATGAACAGACAGTGTATGAATCTCTATGATTTACCCATGAGAATATTTTAGACAATGTTTTGTGAAATTAATTGAGATATCTCTACTTCTTCGTCCAACCTTCCTTATATACACGCCCCCCCTCTTCCCTTCTCCTTGATTTTTTCCTCCCATCTCTGATTTTTCTCCCATTGTTTTTTCCTAAAATAGAATCAATTGCCCCATGTTTTATTAACTTATACCAAAATAAAAACATGTTTTCTTTGGTAAGACAACAAATGAGTGATTAACCATAAGATGGCAGGTAAATCATGACAATTGCATACAAAAACTTACTAAGATTTTAGCGCATCAATGTAATATAGTAGACATGCTGTCACGGGCTAGAATGTTTATACTCCCGTTGCAACGCACGGGCAATTATCTAGTAAAATTAGAAGTACTAATGAGAAATAGTGCAAGCTGTCAAACTCAATCAGCTGGATTAGCATGTGCAAACAGTCAAGCGTATCTTTTCTCTTTATTATAGCATGAAGACCCAAATATGCAAGGATAAATAGTTTTCCTTACTGTGTAAGAAGCTTTGTAATAAAGCACTTCACCTCAACTTAATTTCTTGCTTTGGCAACGCGAAAGGTAATCTCTGGCTTCATTGAGATCTGTCACAAAAGTAAATTCAGCCGAGCAGTAAACTACATTGCATGTTGGGTGTAACAAAAGGAAAATCTGGTGAACGTGAATAGCACCAGGAAGACGGCGGTAGTCTGGTTCTATTCCATCTCCATTGATGTCTTTGTGATTTGGCGTGACATATTTGCCAACTGTGACGACAATACCAGAACCATCATGAAGTTCAAATACTGATTGGATTAAGCCCTGCAATATCATACACTTGAGTTACATATGAGAACGGACATACTATAAGCCTGTTGGTTATAGCAGGCATTGCCATAGGATCTGCTATTTTAGGCGGTTCAAACTTCAAACCTTGCCAAAAGTCCTTTCACCGACAAGAACAGCTTTGCAATTGTCATGAAGTGCTGAAGCGACCTATAAAATTATTATTAACTTGGTGAGATCCTACTACTATGATCTTTTATACTACGAGTGAGGCAAAAAAATTACTTACTATTTCGCTGGCACTTGCTGTCCTATTATTCACCAGTACCTGTGTGTCATAAGGTGCGGATGGACAGGTGAGATACAAATGAGTCTGAAGATCTTGTACCATAATAAATATATGGCATGACCTACTAAATTTCAGTAAGCGACAAGTTAACTAGGGGACTTGCTGCAATAAGCCATTTATTTATAGTATTGGTCTGATTAAAAAGTATGAAGTAAGAAGACCCATGGAGTATGGACACAGTTAAATCAGGAAATAATCTGCAACTCAAGGATACTCACATTGTCAAGTTTAGTATAGGAAAGTGTTTAACATTGCGTTAGCCAGCTGAAGCTGCTTAACAGCTTTAATGTGGTAAGGACTGAGGAATATGTGGGTAAATGCTGTATTCACACTTACACGGTTCAACAAAACAGTGGAGAAGTGCATCTGCTTGAGATTTATCTGTACTACTAACTCTTGAAGCATTTCAAAATAGGTACATCACCATCATTAAAACATACCATCACAGGAGTTGTAACCAAAGGTCCACTGTCAGCAACAATTGTATTTTGGACTTGACGATCCCGGCCAGTAGTATAAATGACCTGAAAAACAATCCATTAAGGGCATAAATATTTCACCACCAAAGTTCCGTTAACAACATGAAACTATAAATAGAAATGCTTTAAGCAATTAAATACATGGCGCCCTCAAACTTGCCACTATGTACAGAAAGGCTTTACGACTGTTAACAGTCTTTATCGAAAGCATATGAAGAATGGGAACTACTCCCTCCGATCCATACTAATTGTCGCTGGTTTAGTACAAAGTTCTACTAACTTAGTACTAAACCAGCAACAATTAATATGAATCGGAGGAAGTACTAACTAGAAGCCCATATGCATTGGCTATTTAACTAACTATTGGTCTGTTAAGGTTAGCAAGGATATCAATTTGATAAATGTTACTAGCTGTTCAAGAATGAGAAAAAAAATTCATACAGAGCCTGCATTAGAGTTAGGCTGGTGACCAGCAGAAAAAATCAGGACCTAAAACCAGCAGTAACCACTATTTACCGGGTTTACTGGTAGCTACTGATTGCTATGTAAATGGCTGGTTTATGGGCCAAATGACACCATTCAATTCCTCCCATCAGTAGAATATATGCATTTTCCCTTGTATGCACGATACAAACATCAAAATTAAAACTATAACTCAACAAAACCACATGCTGCTAAATGAGCGCATGATTTTTTATTAATTGAAAAATATGAATCACGATGGTGATGGTGATGGTAACAACCTCTCATGTTGTTAATGTTTTCAACTGCAGAATTAGTTTAGAATTTCAAATCATTAGTCCACATCAAAGAAAAAGTAGCATGATTAGTTGTTTCCATGACCATGTCCCAACCAAGATTCATGCGCTCATGCACTGTACTTAATTCCTGAGTTACTGTTTCATGGAAAGTAAGCTTCTATCCAAATGGACATCAAAAGTTCCATAAGATTTTAAGGCCAGATTTAGAGCAACTCTAGCAGACCCTGCATCCCGCCCCGACCCGTAAAATAACCGCCAAAATGCGGGTCCGGGCGAAAAAACCAGCCCGATCAGACCCCGCATCCCGCCCCGACCCGCAAAAAATTTTGAGGGGCGCGGCAAAATCCCGACCCCAACCCGGGAAAACGCGGGTTTCCCCCTCGCGGATGCGGTGCCCTGCATATAAGCGGAAGCAGTTGGTGGGGGGACATTTCATCCTGCGCTTTCCCCCACCAACCACCTCTCCTCTCCCCCCTCGCGCCGCCGCCGGCCGCCGCCCAAGATTCCGGCGAAAGCAGCCGGCAGGAGCACGCCGAAAGGCCGCCACGCGCACGAGGCCTCCCCTCCCTTCCCCCCTGCGTCGGCGGGCCGCCGGATTTGCGGATCTGTGGCACTTGAACGCGGGCTGCCGGATTTCCGCCGGATTTGGCTTTTTCCGGCCGCCGGTTGCTGCCCCAAGCGATGGAGTGGTCGGGGAGCCTCTCCCGCAGCCCAGGCAAGGGCGCATCGCCGCATGCAGGTACGGGTTCGTCCGCCCGCCGCCGAAGGTTTGCGGGCATGGATTCGTCCGGCCGTCCACCTGGCTCGGCGCTCGTGCAGCGTCTTTGTGGCTTGCCGATGCCGCTCATACAGTGCGACGACTGCACGCGGAAAGCGCTGCGGCTCACTTCAGGCACGCCGAAGCACCCCGGATGGGTGTTCTTCAAATGCGAAAACGACGGGGTACATGCACTTGCGGTAGCTCATTTGATAGCTCATTCTTTAGTTCAATTGCGGTAGCTCACTTCGAGCTTGCTCCTTTTGTGTAGGACGATGGATGCTCATTTTGGTTTTGGGAAGGCCAATACATTGATTTATTGATAGAAAGAAACCTAATAGATGTTGGTGCACTCCTTAGTACAATCGAGGGCAATGATGCGGCTGCATGTGCAAATAGAGGGGAAGCAACGTCTACTTCTTTCGAACCAAAGATGAAGAAAGAAGAATGCAAAATCAAGAATCCGCAGATCAACAATGAATGCATGGAGAAGATATTAGTCCAACTTGTGGGAGCAGTTATGGAAGTTGGAAATCTTCTGAAATGCATACTTGTGGTTCTTGTTTTCTTTGGTTTTGCTATTCTAGCAAAGATTTGGTGATGTCTTTTGTATCTAACGTTGTTGCAAAAGCAAGGAAATGCATTATGCTAGATCAATTTAAGTTGCAAATTTAAGTTTTGCGGGCCGGGAGGAGCTGCGCCAGATCAGACGCCGCAAAGCCGACCCATAAAAAAGGATATTCTGGGAATATCCTTTTTTACGGGTCCATTATGCGGGGTCTGCAACTGTGGCCGTCCGCGCCGGCGCGCAAAGGCGTTTTTGCGCGAACTGCAAACACGTTTTGCCGGCCGGGAGGATGCGGGGTCTGCTCGAGTTGCTCTTAGAATACTCAAATTGGTGAACACCAGACCAAGGAAACCGCAGGAATAGTGCAATCCTATGGGAAACAAAACCAAACGAATGGTGCAATCCTTTGGGAAACAAAACCAAACGAATGGTTTCAAATGGCTGTTTTGAAGCATACAAGAATTTGGAGTGGATTTTTCTTCTTTCTATAACAGCCTTTGGAATGTCGGAATGGACCAAGGAACTACAATGGAAACCCTTCCTCTCTTCTACATATTGGAGGATTAGTATGAGCTCAGCTCAAACCCCATTTTAAAGCATGACCGCTCTTTCTCACACATCTTCTCTCTACAACAAAACAAAGCCTTTCAGTCCCAAACAAGTTGGGGTAGGCTAAATTTGAAACCCATAAGATCTCAAAACCTAGTCATGGTTCATCTTCTCTCCGTAATAATTCTTTTTGTTACTGTTAAGAATACATGTAGAGCATTCAAATAGCTATCTTGTACATTTCCCGTGTCTTCAATTCCTCTAGGAACGTACTAGAATTGACATCTAATTCTTGTGTTTCTCCTAATCCTGCTTCTAATATTTCCAATGTCCCAAGCGGGCCCTTGTTGTCACCCAAATTTCCCCTATATGGGTCATTCCATAGAAACTTCAAAGCAATCCTAAGCTGACATTCATACATCCCAGACACATGCATAGGAAAATCCAGTTCCCTCCAAAATTTCCTCTACTTATCCTTCATTACAGAAAATCCCCAACAGAATTTACTTTGACTAGTCATGTGGATAAATGCAAAGCTGTTAAAGCCATAACCAATGATCTAGCACCATTGTGACATGAAAATAAAACATATGCGCCAATTTTATAAGGATTGCAGAAAAGAAACAACAAGTTAAAAATAAAGAAGAAGATTCCATACCGTGTCTCCTTTGTTCAAGAAGAGCTTTGCAATCTCTATTCCAGCCTTCAAGATAAACATAACATCAGACCATGTAAGCATAACCCATCCAAAAAAGATGATATCTGGGCAGTTCATTTCTGAACCTATGTGGTGAGCCTCAAACTATTTCGAGAAATTCACAATAACTCAAGAGCCTCAATAAGAAGAAATACCCTACCAAATAACATTCAGTTCTAGGCTTCAAGCAGATTAAAGATAGGACATTCTAGCATTCAAATTTTGGTTCCTATACACCATCTGAGAGAAAGAAGTGACCTAATGAAGGGCGGTAATATAGTCCTTTGTATACATGCCTTTAGATATTGCGCATAATCCTAGAATGACATCTACTTTAGGAGCCGAGGGCATAATTTGAAAAGAAAAATGGCATACTTGCACTAGTCCACCAAGATTGTCTCTCAGGTCCAAAACAAAATAGGAGGCACCTGAATTTTGTAGACGTTTCAGTGCTGCAAGAGACAGGTAACGTTAAAAGGACAAATCTTGCTGTAAATCAACAACAACAATGATATATACAAGACTACAACTAAGATTGTTGTAGTGTCAAAAGAATAACATGCAAGCCAAAGGTACTAAATGAGCAGAAACAATCAATAGTGTACATTCAGTTTGTAAAAAAGGGAGGCAGTATTTTAAACTGCGCGATGTTCTCAATTTGGATAAGGAAGAATTTAAATATTTAGATGTATGCAAATCAGCTCACTAGAATTAGACACTAGATAGCCATTTGCAAAACATAGTAATAAAAAACTGACTAACAGATTTAGAAACGACAAGAGGATAGGGTGAACAAACCAGCAACACACCGCTGACCAAATCTTTTTTGGCCACTGCATTAAATTCTTTAATGTGAATATATCCGACAGATGAATTCTCATTGTCTCTTTTCTCCAAACGATAGAAAATTGGAGTGCGAGCAGCAATCTGCCTTTGCACTTTCATTGACTCAACAGGACCACAGCTGTCATGCTTAACCTATATGTAATATTAAAAAAGAGTAAGATAGTTAGAAAATAAAGAGCACAAAGAGATGCCAGACAAATTCTTAATACAGTGGTCATAAGATTATTCAAAACCTTAATTGTAACAAAAGTTTCCTTTGGGCCTTGCAGCATGGACGACACGTCAAATGCAGATTTACCTCTTACATCGATACCATTGACAGACAAAAGCTCATCACCCTGATAACAGATAAATGACCCGGAAGGATTAGGTGATGTGTGTGTATGATCTAATTTCATGCTCAACTAGGTCGCGGGATAGTCCCAGGCTCCCAGCAACCAACAGTAAAAATAACAGTGTTCTCTGATAGCCAAAAGTGCATTTCCAGAATAGATGCTGTTTTTCCCTCAAAAATGCTGCTTTTGATAATTAAAATGTTGAGAATAAGAGAAGTCATAATAGAACTTGTCATTTGTCCAAACACCTCAATACGCTTAATCTTTAGCAGTGAAACAAAAACAGCTAAAACTGAGAATACTAGTATGTTCTATAGTGAAGTGCTTAGCACAAAAAATTAAATTGATAGGGTCAGTTAACCCTCACCAAAAATAAAAGCTTTTGTTACTCCATAAGGTATAAGTAGAAACATTTGCCAACATTATTTCAGCATTTCGGCATCTTAAATTGGGAATATGTATAGTCAAAATCTGCCCATATGTAACTGCTCATGCAGTTTGACTATCGCTAAGATAACTTTGTACAAGAAGTACGTGCCAGAAAATGGAAACATGATCGGTTTGAAAACATTGTGATAAAAGCAAGATTCCTGTCGAAAAGGGAAGCAAACTAAATGCTTAGCAGTTGATACCTGTCTAACACCAGCAGAGTGAGCAGGCCCATCTAGTATCAATCCTAATACCACCAACCTTAAAGAACCATTGTCATCAGGAATCTCTCTTAAGTTCAACCCAATCCCCGTCATGTCATACTTCGACATCTTCGAGAACTTTAGCAGATTGATCGAACGTATGCAAAATTAGCAAATAAAAGCAATCAAAGATCAGCAGTGGGTAAAAACATTAAAGCAGGAGTTTTGTATTACATCACTATGAAAGCAAAGGAGGAAAAAAAACACAAGATGACATCACATTGCTGCAGTCTCTAAATATAGGTTCGTTAGGCCAGAGTGTGTACCATGTACCAAACATACAAAAAACAATAACAGACAGAGAACTCTTTGAAGATCAGCATGCATGACACTAGGACTTCCAGTTCCAGGGCAGAAACAAATAAATTATTTTTTTGGCTGACATCCAAGTGGAAACAGTAGATCTGGTTTACATCAACTTTTGCACATGTACTTGACGATATCATGGAACTCAAGTGCTCGTGGCATGCTAGTAACAATGCAAAATGGCCCAGGGAGAGCTTCTATTTCATTATTATCTAACAAAAGATGTAAAATGGATACCGTGAATCATGAAGGACAAAAGGTAATAACCTTAGTGGATTGGACAGACAATAAACATCACTCCAAATTTGAGCCATGTTTCACCTACTGAAATCAATAGCATAGTACAGTGCCACTTATAAAGAACTTACATCTGAGGACGACAGGAATCTTGTATATGGATCACCCAGGCTAGCTAGCATTTTCGTGATGATGTCGTGGGCTCTAGAGCGGGATTTGATTGAACCTTGAAGAATATCTTGCTTCCGTTGCTGCATCAAATTAAAATTGAGAGACTCACTATCACTCATGATAGAAGTGAGCGTTCTGGGCTTCTGGCTACAGTGTGCATCGAGACTTTATTGCAGTCATTTGAACCATTAAATAAAGTGATACAGAATCGCATCACGAGGCAAATTTACCATCCACAGCTCCGGTGACCACGGGCGGCTGCCGGCGTCGGGGAGGAAGCCCTCGTTGACCACCTCCCACGCCTCCTCCACGAGCTGCTCGTTCGTCACCGCCTCGGCCTTCACCTCTACCTCCCTCCCGTCGTCCTGGCCGCGGCATATCTCCGGGGGCTGCTCCACCGCCGCCACAGCCGCGGCGTTGCCGGCGAGGAGGGAGAAGGAGATGGCGGCCGCCGCGGCCGCCGTTCGGAGGGCGGCAGGGAAGAGAAGCACGCACGGCTGGGGCTTGGGCTTGTGGCTAGGGCTGGGGTTCGGTCGCGACTGCGGCGGCGGTAGCGGTGGCGCGTAGGAGAGTGGTAGCATTGCTGTGCTGTGCTGGCTCCACCTCCACAAGCTTCGTGCAGGGAGGGGATGAAAGAGGGGGGAAAACACTTGGTTTTTGGTTTAGTGGTGGGGGTGGGGGTTTGGAGCGGATGTGGGGATGGGGCTGGCCGTTGAACAGTCCGCCACGGCGGAGGTAGTGGAAGACGAATTTTCGGATTCTCTCAACTTCCTTTTCACCCTCAAAAAAAAAACTTCTTTTTCGTGAAAAAATTTAGGCTTTATTTTTTGATACGACTCGCCGGCACCTGTTGGCTCGATAGTTATCCGGGGCACACGCCTGAAAAAGGTAGTGGGCACGATAACTGTCGTACGAAAAAGGAAGGTGCGCCCCCTTCCTCCTTGCACATGCCTCAATGGGGGAAAAATGATTCGGCCCCACACTCCTGGGAGCGCGTCGGCTTCACGCTATCGCGTGGAAAAACACAAGAGAGAATTTCTTATTTGGTCTTTTTTTAAATTTTGATTCCCTATTTGGCTCTATAAATTTCATTTTTCTCTTTTTGACACCACAACTTGGTTTTATTCCTTCCATGACATTTCTGTCAATTTTTTCTGTTAACGCCGTTAACTTCTACTTGAAAAGTCCTTTGTACCCCTGCTTCAGCATGCTAGGAAAAAGAACAGAAACATCTGGTTTGACTAAACAGTCCACATTCTCTCCCGATTGATTCTCCTCCCAATTCCTCTTTCTCCTAACCCTAGCTGCGGCGGCACGAGGTTGGGAGTGGGGCACGGAGGAGGGCGCGGCTGTCGGATTTGGGGTTCCGGCAGACCCTTAAGGTTCAAACTCTGGGGTGCGCGCGAAGATTACGTCTTCTATCTCTCCGTCTCGCAAAGATCTAGACTACTGAAAGAACTACGCAAGAGACACGAGGTTTATACTGGTTCGGGCCACCGTTGTGGTGTAATACCCTACTCCAGTGTGTGGTGGGTGGATTGCCTCTTGGGGCTGAAGATGATGAACAATACAAGGAAGAACAGCCTCGCGAGGGTCTGCTCTTGGCTGGGGCGATGAACTGCTGGGAGGAGTTCAGCCACCTTTCTATTTCTCTCTCTCTCTCTCTCTCTATTCAACCGGCCGACCCTTTGCTCTGTGAGCGGCTGGTCTTATTTATAGAGGCCCTGGTCCTCTTCCCAAATATTGAGCGGGAAGGGAGCCAACAATGGCGGGCTAATTTGAAGGGGGACAGCAAGTATCAGCTATCCTGACAAAAGTAGTCTTCGCCTGCACAAAGCTCTGGTGATGACGCCGTCTTGGGCTCCATGGTGACCTCCGTCTCGTAGTCCTCCTGGTCTTGGTCTCGTTGCACCGAAATGACAACATTTGCCTGATGCCTCGGTACTCCGTGGCTGCGCTTGTTCCCTTTGCACCAAAGAGGAAAGGAGGACGCTACGTGGGCTGGCACCCGCCTGGCGCCCTGAGTCGTCATGGCTTGCGTCATGGGCACCTCGCGAGGTACCCCGCCTTGATTTCTCCGCCTCCTCGTGAGCCAGCCTGACGAGGACGCGCCTGAGGAAGCTCCACGTCGTCCGCCCCGCGAGGCTTGGCCCCTCGCGAGGGCCTTGAGTCTTGTGTTGATGAAGATGGGTCGTGTCGGGCCCCCTTTTGAGCCACGCCGCAGGCCGCAGGCAGGCAAGTCTGGGGACCCCCGTTCCCAGAACGCCGACAGTAGCCCCCGGGCCCAAGGCGCGCCCGGACTTGGCCGTGCTGAGAGGCGAAAGGGTAAGGGCGAAGCGCCGCGGGCCCTAACAGCCTGCGGCCTTGGGCGCCGCGTGGCGGTTGATTGGACGTGGGCGTCTCCGCTTCCCCACGACGCCTCGGTGATCGCGCGAGTTGGACAAGTCCCTACATGCAAATCGTGTCATGATTACCTGTGATCGTGGAGGCCGGTGGTTGGCCTTCGCCGGCTATAAGTACAGAACTGTGCGTGCCCTTCCAGTCCATCCCTCCTTACTTCTCCTTCTTCCCGATCTTGCTCCGTCTTGCCGCGATGGCTCCGATTCGCCGATTCTCTGCAGTGGAGAAGGGAAAGGCTCCTCGAGAGGGACCAGACCCGCTCCCGCCGAAGAAACGGCTCGCCCTCTGCAGCCGGGACGAGGAGGACCGTCAGGTGGTGTCAAGGCCTCGGTGCGAGCGGGCTCCGCCGGGGTTCCCGCTTCCCTTGTATGCCCACATCGAGGGCCTCGAAGGGGTCGATGCCGATCACCGCGGTCAGCGCCGTCGTCGGCGCCGACGGGTCACGAAGGTGTGGGTTGTTCCTCCTGGGGTCCACGCCGAGGGCTCCTCCCAATAGTTCGTGCTCCATGTCGCCATTCCTCTCCAGTCTTGGATCCGTCTGCCTCCCTTCGTCGCCTCCATCATCCCGCCGGGGAAGCCCCTGGAGCTCTGGCTGCAGCACGCCGGCTGCAGCACCCTCGCGACCGAGGCAGAGGTCGCGGTCGTTGCCCCGGGCGAGGTCTACATGACTCGTGGCTGGAGAGAGATCGCCCGGGTTTGTAGGGTGAGGGGCGTCTTCGTGGTCCACTTGGAGTACGATGGCGCTTCGGCGATGTTCTTCAAGGTCTTCGACGCGGATGGGCGCCGGTTGGAGTGTTGCCCCGGGAGAGGTGGCCAAGACCTCGCCATGGTGAGGGCCAGGCCCGTCGACCGCTCCCTTGGCGGCTCTGCAGGCGACGGAGGCGCCGGGGGATCCAGCAACTCCAGCGAGATCTTCGCGACTCCGGAGACGAGTGACGACAGCTATGAGCCCACGAGCCGGCGCCGCTCCTGGAGCAGGGCGGGCTCGTCTGGCCGTCGCCGACTCTGATCTGGATGGGGTTGGCGCCGGCGCTTGATGGCCCACTGTTGATGATGGCATCTTCTGCAGGAGCGCGTTTAGTTAGCATCCCTTAGGATCCGTTCCCTGCGAGGAATCAAAATGCGCCCCATGGGGGCTTGTAAGGTGCCTGTAATCCTGTTTGTTAATACATAACCCTTGCTGTAGAGTTGTGCGAGTTGCTGATTCCGTCTTAGCTCAGTTCTCCCTTTCGAACCTCGCGAGGGCTTGGTGCACTGCGTCGACAGGTCCCAATCCCAAGGCGGCGTCAGCCGTCGCTGGTATGCCAGGTCGCGATGCCGTGGTCAAGGCCAGGAGGTGAGCGACCCGGGGTCCGGTAAGAGCCCCTGAGTCGCGATGCTCAGGAGGTCCCCTTTGGCGCCCAAGCAGTCGTCGCTCGGCGAGAAAGGAGAGCGGCGTCGCTGACACGGAATTGCATTAGGTGCGGGGGTAGTGCTACGATAGCCGGTGCTTTCGGGTGGTGACTTATCTCGAGAGTCGGGGATTACTCCTGGTGTGTCGTCGGGTCCGCGTGTCGGCAGGAGCGGAATCGCTCGGCAAGGTCCTCGCGCGCCCCTTCTCCCCCACCTTTGCTCCCCTTTCTGCTCTACGTCCTCGGGTCCCGGCCCTCGAGCTAGTCTCAACCGTCGCTGGTATGCCAGGTCGCGATGCCGTGGTCAAGGCCAGAGGGTGAGGGCTGGAGAGCCAGTAGGAGCCCTGAGTCACGATGCTCAGGCACCCCCCCTTTAACGTGCAAGCGGTTCGCGTGGACGAGAGTGAAAGGAACGCCGCGAGGGCCTTGCCTGGCGTAACTACCTTAGGGGATCCTGTAAACTCATCACAAAAGGAAGAAGAGGTTACCATGACAACTATCAGTCTGCCGTTAGTTGCTTCCGAGGGGAGGCGAGGCACTGGAGGCTTGACGAGGTGGCGCCATGCGGGGCTGCCGTGGCCAGAGCTCAGTCATTCAGCTTTGTCGGCGTTGCAGGGACAGACCCATGTGCAAGCGTCGTGCCGTTATGGGAGCAATTCCGTCAGTTGGCGTCAGTTGAGCAGGCAACTAGATCAAACACGTTAGCCGCGAAGGAGAGGATTCATTCAAATAGATGCTGGGAAGGTAGATATCGCTGGGTCGGGCCCGAGCGACTTGGGGATGATGCAGCTCGAGGGGCGCCCCCAACAAAGCAAGCTAACGACATGAAATAAAATGGGTACATACCGCAGGGACGGACCCACGAGGCCTGGGAACGATGCAGCCCTGGGAGGGCGCTCCCAGCTGGAAATGAAAACTTGTAATATGTCACCTGAGGGTGTCGAGGGTGAAGGGGTGTTGGTGCAGCAGACTCGGCGGGCTGCGGAAGCCGATCCTCATGAGCCCCCAGGCCCAGGGGCCTCGGGAGGCTCCGGAGGCACTGGTAGCTCTTCGCGAATCATCTCCATCTCCGCCAAGGCTGCGGATCGCCTGTCTTCTTGAGCCTCCATGATGCCCCTCATGAGGTGTTGGCGAGTTGCAGCCGCGCTCGGCAAGCCGTAAGGCATGCGAACGTAGCTGTGGAGCGGACCCCCGCAGTGCCCCACTCGCGAGGGCCAGAGGCGCTCCATCGTAGCGACTTGGTTGAGCCCTGGTACGTCGATGCAGACGCGCAGTCTACCATCCTCGCCTGGATGGGGAGCCACAGCTGGTAGATGGCGGCAACCCCTCATGATTCTTGATTCCTGTAGTTCTTGAATGGCCTTGTCGATGAACTCCTGCGGGTCTGACCTTCCTTGCCTTGCTCCTTCTTGAGGGAAACATGCTTCGTAACACGCCTCCATGTGGTGCCCAAGCACCTCCCTCGTGACCTTGGCCAGGTCGTTGGCCCTCCAGGGGAGAGCCCCCGAGCCCTGCCTGAGGAGGGCGCCGGGTGCGCTTTCCTATGCGATGGAAGGAGGTTCCCCCTGGGCAGATGCAGGCCCTGAGGGGCCCGCCTCCTGAGGGGCTGGTCCGGACGATGTCTTCTTCTTCTTGGGGGTGGTCTCGGGAAGCCTTCTGCTTTCGCGATCCGGGTCTTCCAGTGATGCGGCCTGAAAGGCTCGCTCCAGGGAACACACGGCATCCTTCTCTTCACAGGGCACCGTGATGACTCCGCCACTTCCTGGCATCTTGAGGACGTTGTAGCCATGGTGAGTTACGTCCATGAACTTGGCCAGCACTGGGTACCCGAGGATTGCGTTGTACAGCAGGCGGATGTGGGCGACGTCGAAGTCGATGAGCTCGGTGCGGTAGTTGTCACGTGCCCCGAAGGTGACTGGGAGGCGGACCTGCCCAATCGGGACCGTGGAGCCGTCGGTGACTCCGGAGAAGGGCTTGGTTGGCTGAAGCTGGTCGTAGGGCACTTGGAGATTGTTGAACGTTTCCACGGACAGGACATTGAGCCCTGCCCCACCGTCGATGAGGGTCCTGGTGACCAGTACATTGCTGATGACTGGGGAGCAAAGCATCGGGAGGATCCCGACTGTGGCCACGCACTTGAGTTGATCCGTTGAGCTGAAGGTGATGGAGCAGGCCGCCCACCTGAGAGGGCGCGTTGCTTCAAGCCTGGGGAGGACTTCATTCACTTCGCGGGCAAACTGCTTGAAGATGCATTGTGAGGCTGGGGCTTGAGCTCCGCTCAGGATGCAGGCGATTGCGCGTGGCTCCTGGAAGCCCCCAACCCCTTCGTCTCGATGGCGGTCCTCGTTTCTTCTTGGCTGAGGCGACAGTGGAGGGAGGCCTGCGTTGCCCTGTGGGCGATCCTCACGAGGCTGATCCCTCCAGTCCCCCTCGCGAGGCAGGTCTCACCAGCGATCCTCGCGAGGTTGGTCGTGCCACCCTTGGCGCGGGCCGCGGTCTTCCCAGCGTCCTGCGTTTCTTCCTCCTTCCTGGCCGTAGCCCCGATCGGCGCGTTCGGGACGACGGCCGATCCTTCCTTCTCTCACGGCGCGGAGTTCTTGGCATTCGTTGGTGTTGTGGGTGTGGAGATCCTGGTACACACAGTACCGGCCGCCCCTGGAGGACTCAGGCAGATCTTTGCCCCGCTTGGTGTCTGGTTCTGCCGCGAGCACGACAGCCCCCTTGCGCTTCACGTCCTTGGCCTTGGGCTTCTTCTCTTCTGGGTCTGTGGCGGGCAGCTCGAGGAGGGAGAGGCGTCCCTCCTCAGCCCTGGCGCACTTGGTCGCCAAGTTGAACAGCTCCAGGGAGGTGCACAGGTCTTCATGCATCGCCAGCTCCTCCTTCATCTTGACGTCGCGCACACCACCGGAGAAGGCCGAGATGATGGCCTCCTCGGACACCTTGGGGATCTTGAGGCGCGCGCTGTTGAAGCGCTGGATGTACTTTTGCAGGGTCTCTCAGGGTTGTTGCTTGATGCGGCGCATGTCGCTCACGGCGGGTGGCCGGTCGCGAGTACCTTGGAAGTTGGCGATGAAGCGGGTGCGCATCTGGTCCCAGGAAGAGATCGTGCCTGGAGCCAGATTCAGGAGCCAGGTACGAGCTCCTTCCTTGAGCGCCATGGGGAACCAGTTCGCCATGACCTTCTCGTCCCCGTTGGCAGCTTCGATGCCCAGCTCATAGAGCTGGAGGAACTCGGCAGGGTTAGTCGTGCCGTCGTAGCGAGGAGGTAGGTCTGGCTTGAACTTGCCAGGCCACGCGACGCTACGCAGCTCGGTGGTGTAGGCACGGCAGCCTGCGGTGGCCACGAAAGGCTTCGGCTAGTGGAGAGCTCAGTCTTGAGGGTCCCCACGCGCTGCAGCTAGGAGCAGCGCGGGGTCTTGGCGTGCCAGAGCCGGAGCAGGGTCGCGGCGTGCCAGAGCAGGGAGCGCCCGGGCAGCTCCTTGCGGGCGAGGGACTTCTTGGCAGCTCCGTTCTTGCTGCGCTGGCACCTGACGGAGCGGGTTCCGCGCAGGGGCCACGTGCCTTGGAGCCATGGCGTCTTCTTGGGGAGGAGGCGGCTGGTACGTCCCCGGAGCTTCGTTGCCCACGCGGGGCGGGGTGCGGCGCAGCGGAACGGACGACGCGGGAGAGCCCCCCGCGGCGCGGACGAGCTCGGCGACGCGGTCGAGCCACTCTTCGTAGACGTCGTTGATGGGACGGTAGCGCGGGAGCTCGTTTGCCGCGATGAGCACAGCTCGAGCCTCCAAGGGTGCGCGGAGCGCGCGGGGCAAAGAAACAGCTGGTGTGAGCGATGGAGTAGCGGTGCGGCCGTCTTGCCGCACGGATGGGTGTTGAGACGACGCTTGCTGCTCGCCCCCCGCCGGGCCGATGGCGGCGTTGATGGCAGGTGACGGGGAACGATGAGGACGTCCGCCGACGGGCGCCGTCTGGGCGACGCGGGAAGCGATGGCGGCCCGGCGCTCGGCGCGGGCCCGACGAGCGTCGGACATGGACGCGACGGTCGGAGGAGAACGGTGCGGTGGAAGACGAACTCCGGCGCACCCCTACCTGGCGCGCCAAATGTCGGATTTTGGGTTCCGGCAGACCCTTAAGGTTCAAACTCTGGGGTGCGCGCGAAGATTACGTCTTCTACCTCTCCGTCTCGCAAAGATCTAGACTACTGAAAGAACTACGCAAGAGACACAAGGTTTATACTGGTTCGGGCCACCGTTGTGGTGTAATACCCTACTCCAGTGTGTGGTGGGTGGATTGCCTCTTGGGGCTGAAGATGATGAACAATACAAGGAAGAACAGCCTCGCGAGGGTCTGCTCTTGGCTGGGGCGATGAACTGCTGGGAGGAGTTCAGCCACCTTTCTCTTTCTCTCTCTCTCTCTCTATTCAACCGGCCGACCCTTTGCTCTGTGGGCGGCTGGTCCTATTTATAGAGGCCCTGGTCCTCTTCCCAAATATTGAGCGGGAAGGGAGCCAACAATGGCGGGCTAATTTGAAGGGGGACAGCAAGTATCAGCTATCCTGACAAAAGTAGTCTTCGCCTGCACAAAGCTCTGGTGATGACGCCGTCTTGGGCTCCATGGTGACTTCCGTCTCGTAGTCCTCCTGGTCTTGGTCTCGTTGCACCGAAATGGCAACCTTTGCCTGATGCCTCGGTACTCCGCGGCTGCGCTTGTTCCCTTTGCACCAAAGAGGAAAGGAGGACGCTGCGCGGGATGGCACCCGCCTGGCGCCCTGAGTCGTCATGGCTTGCGTCATGGGCACCTCGCGAGGTACCCCGCCTTGATTTCTCCGCCTCCTCGTGAGCCAGCCTAACGAGGCCGCGCCTGAGGAAGCTCCACGTCATCCGCCCCGCGAGACTTGGCCCCCTCGCGAGGGTCTTGAGTCTTGTGTTGATGAAGATGGGCCGTGCCGGGCCCCCTTTTGAGCCACGCCGCAGGCCGCAGGCAGGCAAGTCTGGGGACCCCCGTTCTCAGAACGCCGATAGCGGCCAACGCGAATGGCGGGGTGGAAGGCACGGTGGAGGAGGGCCACGGCGCCGCACCGGGCGGCCATGGTGGGGAGGCGGAGGGCGGCCAAACAGTGGAGGAATGGGGAGGTTGCGTTGTGCAGAGCAAAGTCACGACACCGGAGGGCCACGGCCGTTCGGAGGCCTCAGCCTTGCGTGGTCAAGCCGCGGCGCAGAAGGGTGGCCTTCCATCACCGAAGAAGGGCGGCGGCGCTGCATCGTGTGGTCTTGGTGGGGAGGCAGAGGGTGGCCAAGATGTGGAGGAGGGGCGAGGCAGAGCTGTGTAGAGCACTACATCAGCTTGGGTAGAAGGGTGAATCCTCTCTTCTTTGGATTTGAAATTTCTGCCATGAGATGGATCCAAAATTTCTGCAAAGATTACTTAGAGACTAGATTTTTTGCACCATACACAATTAATCTTCTGCACATATGTTATGTATGCACATGCTGTTGTATAAGAAAGACCCATGATTATGTATCATTTGTGTATATATGAACTGCGCAGGGGATATGTCATCAAAATACAAGGGAGGTTTTGTCTAGTTTTCCAAATAAAATTGAAGATAGCAGATTTGGTTTCATTTGGTAACGTATTCAAGACAAAACAGATCACATTGCCATTGCTTTTTTAGTTCCAGTTAATAATTTTGGTCACAAAATAGACCAGGGGTAAAATGGACTTCTCATGTCACATTTAACGGCGTTAGTTGCCAAAACTGACGGAAATGTCGTAGAGGGAACAAAATGAAGTTTGAGTGTCAAAAAAGGAAGAAAAATTTTATCAGGGCCAAAAAGGGAACCAAATTTTAAGGAAGGGCCAAATAAGGAATTCTCTCAAAACACAACCCCCCCTCCACCTCACACTTCGCATGCGCCTTTTTCCTTCTTCTTCCTCTATTCTCCTTCCAAATCCAGTCCATGCGCCATGACTGTGGATCTAGAACTTCATGGCTCCCTAAAATGAATTAAAATTGCTTGTAGTTACAAGCAAACTTTGGCGGTATTGCAAAGAAATGAAAAAAGGCTATGGATGCAAAAATCATGATGTGTTTCTCTGGGGTGTTGATGGCAAACTAAAAAGAAATCAAACTGCTTGTAGTTATAGGCATGTTTGGGAGGGGGGTGCAAGCAAGGAAAAAAGTTATAGAGGCAAAAGTCATGGGTTTTCCCTTGGGGGGGGTGTTGTGGGCAAACTAAAAAGAATTCAAACTTCTCGTAGTTACAAAGGCAAGTTCTGGGGGGTTGTAAAGCAAAAGAAAAGAAAAAAGCTATGGAGATAAGTCATGGTGTTTTTCTGGGGGTGTTGTGGGCAACAAATAAATGGCCCTTTGGTAAAAAGTACTAAACAAAAGGAAGGCAATTCAACAACGAAACCTTGTATATCAAAAACATGCACTGAGTAAGAGAAACATGTACCAGAGAGAACATGTACTGAGTAAGAGAACAATATAAAATGTGAGCGGTACCGAGACCGCGGAACTTTTCAACAAAAGGATGTGTTGTGTCACTACTGAAATAAACTAGACCTGATTCAACTACAGTTTTGGAGTGAGCACAACCACAGTTAAGAAGCAAGATATATCCTCTTGTCCACCCCTTTGCCTGCAAAAATAAAACACACATAAGAGAAGATAGAACAAAAGGCCTGTTGTACATGAGTAAAAATGATATGTGAATGGAAATAAGAGATAATATAATGTATGAAGAGTGAAATGCAAAACTTTTAGCTACATCTATAAGGGGACATTCTCTTTGGTGCCTTATGTGTTTTAGTTGCATTTACTCAAAAAAAATTGCTTTGCTTCTCTTTCCCAGGTTTTGGGATGATTGACCTAAACAAGTTGCCCTGATGACACAATTGGCAAGGTGCGTGGTATAGATGGTGTGGGGCTGAAGATCCTATGTTCTGCACACAATCTGGCATAGGAAACATTGAGGGTGTGGCTGAATTTCCGAACCCTAGAGTCGCCCAAAACGCTCATGTTTGAGAGAGAGAACCCGAGCAGACTGAGGGGTACACCCTAGACGACAATACTATTGTTGGTGACACGGGTGGCACTATTGGGCAAGGACTGGTGGGGGCTGACAATGATGATGAAGCATGGTCACAGCTGAAACAACCGTATGTAAGCATGAGGTTTGACACTTTGGAGGGTGCCAAGGATCACTACAATGCCTATGCGTTGCAACTTGATTTTCAATCAAGATGAACACTTCAAGGAAATCTTCTTTCAGTGGTCAGCGTGAAAAGCAACAATTTGTCTGCAACAAGTTTCGGAAACCGAAGGTTGATGATGGAGGTATAGAAGTCCCCCTGTCCTGGATGTGATCAAAGACACTGACGAAGACATGGAGGATGAGGTTGGACAAGATGAGATTGTTTTCGCTGATGATGAGGCAAAACTAAATAAGAAATGCAAGAAACAAAAATGAGATAGAATAGTGCAAACAGCGTGTAAGGCAAGGATGGTTGTGAAACTGAAAGATAGTTGGTGGGAAGTGATATACTTTGTTGCTGAGCACAATCATCCGTTGATTTACAAGCCATCATTAACCAAGTATTTGCGTTTGCACCAAGGCATCCCTCTAGAGGAAAGGTTGTTTCTAACAAACCTTCGTAATTGCAATTTGACTATAGGTGAATACATGCACTTTGCTAGATATGAAAAGGCAATGAGTTCCCTGTTTTTGAGGATGCAACTTGCTTACTACCCATTTGCATGTTGCCTGCAATTACTGTGTGCACTTGCCTCGTATAAATCTATAACCACCAGTTTATGTCTTTTACTGAATCATATTTGTGCATTTTGGAAAAAAGAGTGTTTTTTGAATTGAACTTGTGTGATTTGGTATGCATTTTCCTAGAGACATTGTAAGCTACTTGCTCCAAACAAAAAAGAACCCCCCTGTGTTGAAGATAGAAAAGTGTATGGACTTGGTTGTTGTGCATAAGTTTGCGTTTTTACCTGATGGAACTTGTTTATTGTGCTTGCAAAGTTGGTTGTATCTTATTGTGTTCACCTGCTTTTATGCCTTGGTGTTAGATGGGTGCTTTGTATGCATTGCTTTATATTATTTTCTAGAACCAAAAAAGAACTCTAGAATTTGCTATATATTTGCACAAACTTGCCTGCATTTACTGTGTGCATTTTCCTTACATAAGTTGTACTCCCCTAGGTTGTTTTACTGGGGGGGAAATGTTAGTGCCCATTTGTAAAGTTGGTTGCGTAACTTGTGTCTGTGTAACATCCCGGATGTAACTTACCATATTTGTAACTCCGACTCTTGCCATTTTCGGTTTAAGTTATGAGATTCCCTTCCTGGTTGGGTTTTGTCTTCGTTTTGCATTTTGTTCATGTCATACATTTCATATCATGTCATCATGTGCATCTCATTTGCATACGTGTTCGTCTCATGCATCCGAGCTTTTTCCCCGTTGTCCGTTTTGCAATCCGACATTCCCACGTGCACCGGCACACCCCTCTTGTCTCTTTTCGTGAGCGGGTGTTGAACGTTCTCGGAATGGACCGAGATTTGCCAAGTGGCCTTGGTACACCACCGGTAGACCGCCTGTCAAATTTCGTGCCATTTGGAGTCCGTTTGATACTCCAACGGTTAACCGGGTAACCGCGAAGGCCTCTTGTGTGTTGCAGCCCAACACCCCCCCCAAAACGGCCCAATAACCCTTCCAAACCCCTTCCATGTCCTCTGTCGTCGGATCACGATCGTGTGGGTGAAAACTACACCCCATTTGGACACTCCTACCTCTTCCTACCTATAAATAGGTGCTCCCTCCGAATTTTTCGCGTAGTCCAACCCTAGATCCAGCCCTCTCCGCCACCGGACACGTCCGGTCCGCACCGGACGCGTCCGCGCTGCCGCCCGCAGCCAACCGGCACCCGCCACGTGGCAGCGCCGCCGTCCACCACCGCCGGCCCGCTCGGGCCTGAGGCCGGCCCCCGTGGCCCATCCAGCGCGTGCCGCCGCCTGCCTCCTCCCGCCGCGCGTCCGTCGCCCGCCCGGCGCCTCCCGCGTCGTCCGGCCTCTGAGCTCCGCCGCCTGCCGCCCGGCTCCAAGGCCCCGTGCCGCCGCTCTTCCTCACCGACGCCGGCCGTCGCCGACCCCGGCTCCGCCCGGCTCCGGCGACCACGTGCCCGGATCCGACTCCCTCCTCCACTCCGGCCGCCGTCCTCTCCCTCCCCGGCGAGTTCTCCAACAAATTCCAGCGAACCTCGACATCTGTGCCCACGAACCCTAGATTTGGTCCGGAGGGGTATATTTTTCTCTAAGTCCTTTTCTGCAACTTTTTCATGCTCTGTTCATTGCATCGTAACTCCATGACCGTAGTTCCGTTTCATGCATATGAGATATCGAAATGTTCATTGGGAGATGCTCTTCATTTCATTACATTGTGGCATGCTTGTTTGAGTTCATCTTGATGCCCTAATCACTGATGTAAGAGTGCTATAAAATGTTTACTGTTGCTACTTATCAGATTATGATGATTTGTCATTTTTGTCACTTTTGATGTGTGCTTCATATGAGCATGATCTCTACATGTGTTTTTAACTATGCCATGCAATCTTTACAGGGGTGCTTTCCATGTATTTTTGTGATCTATGTGGTGACTAGCACAAGCATGCAAAGTAGCCTTCGTGATATTGCTGATTTCAGGGACTTAGGATTTTGCTAAGTCTTTTTCCTGCTGTTATTTTTATGCCATGTAAACATGATGCTACAGTGAGATCCATGCTTGTTTTGAGATACTTCAGTATGGATGTTTTGGACATATGGTTATGCTCTATCCATCCATGCCCCTGTTTGCAATTATGGATTGACCTAGCATGTCTTAATCTTGCTCTACTTTTGCTATAAAATGTTCCTGGCAGATTGTTTACATGTTAATCAATTTTGCCATGGTTGTTGCTAGTGATCCATGCATGCTATGAACTTGCTATTGCCTTTTTTAGCTTCATGAACATGTCATCTTGGTGTTGGTATGCTTGTTTTGTCATGCAATGCCTTGTGATGAGTGATTTGAGCTTGCAAAGTTGCCTTCATAACTCTGTTTATGCCATGCTCTCTTTTCTGCTAAGTTTGAAACTGTTAATAAAACTTTCCATGTTTACATGGGTGCCATCATATCTTCTGTGCCTTTTTGGCTCATGATCACTAAGGGACTTTTGTTCTATGCATTTAGTAGAATCATTCCATGACATTGTTTGCTATGATATGTTCCTGTAGCATATTGTTTTCTTGCTCTAAACATGGCTTCCTGATGTTATCTCTGGCATGTTAGTATTTTCACTAAGTATGTGAAGCTGATATCTTTTGCACTTTTGCCATGATTGTTTGGACCCGCTCTAGTGTGTTTTATCCGTAGCTCAGTGTTCATATTTTGTCAAGCATCTTGTGTACATCACTGCCATATACTTTGTTGTTATGTTGGAGTGCATTAGCTTAGTTTCTTGTTGCATTCTAGATGGCACCGTGTTGTTAATCGCAGAATTGTGACATTCTTGTTTTGCTTGCCATTTGCAAACCGTGCCTCCGTTTCCGGTGATCCTTATATCGATTTCAACCGAAATCATCTCATCTTTCTAGTGGCACACTTGGTTTGCCAAGTTGATGCCTTGTTCAATCTTTCCCTTCCGAAGAACGCATATGCATTGCATATCATGTCTTGCATATCATGCCATGTTTTGCATCATGTTGCTTGTGCATTGCACCGTGATTCATTGTTAGTCCTTTGCTTGTGTTCTTGCTTTGGGTAGATCCAGGAGACGAGTACATGATCGAGGAACCTGTTGAGTACACTAACGAGGATCAAGCTTTCGACAACTATGAGAACTTTGTAGGCAAGATGACCATACCCTCGAAATCACTTCTATCTTTGCTTGCTAGTTGCTCGCTCTATTGCTATGCCGCGTTACCTACCACTTGCTATATCATGCCTCCCATATTGCCATGTCAAGTCTCTAACCCACTTTTCCTAGCAAACCGTTGTTTGGCTATGTTACCGCTTTGCTCAGCCCCTCTTATAGCGTTGCTAGTTGCAGGTGAAGATGAAGTTTGTTCCATGTTGGAACATGGATATTGTTGGGATATCATTATTATCTCTTATTTACTTTAATGCATCTATATACTTGGTAAAGGGTGGAAGGCTCGGCCTTATGCCTGGTGTTTTGTTCCACTCTTGCCGCCCTAGTTTCCGTTATACCGGTGTTATGTTCCTTGATTTTGCGTTCCTTACGCGGTTGGGTGTTATGGGAACCCCTTGATAGTTCGCTTTGAATAAAACTCCTCCAGCAAGGCCCAACCTTGGTTTTACCATTTGCCATCTAAGCCTTTTCCCTTGGGTTCCGCGGACTCAAGGGTCATTTTTATTTTAAAACCCCGGGCCAGTGCTCCTCTGAGTGTTGGTCCAAACTAGGTGATGTCCGGCGCCCCCTGGGTAACCAGGGTCTATGCCAACCCAACGTCTGGCCCATCCGGTGTGCCCTGAGAACGAGATACCTGCGACTCCTATCGGGATTTGTCGGCACATCGGGTGGCTTTGCTGGTCTTGTTTTACCATTGTCGAAATGTCTTGTAACCGGGATTCCGAGTCTGATCAGGTCTTCCTGGGAGAAGGAATATCCTTCGTTGACCGTGAGAGCTTGTGATGGGCTAAGTTGGGACACCCCTGCAGGGTTTTCAACTTTCGAAAGCCGTGCCCACGGTTATGGGCAGATGGGAATTTGTTAATATTCGGTTGTAGAGAACTTGACACTTAACTTAATTAAAATGAATCAAAGTGTGTGTGTAGCCGTGATGGTCTCTTTTCGGCGGAGTCCAGGAAGAGAACACGGTCTTGTGTTATGCTTGAACGTAAGTAGTTTCAGGATCACTTCTTGATCATTTATAGCTTCTCGACCGTGCTTTGCTTCTCTTCTCGCTCTCTTTTGCGTATGTTAGCCACCATATATGCGTAGTGCTTTGCTGCAGCTCCACCTCACTACCCTTTCCTACCCTTAAGCTTAAATAGTCTTGATCTTGCGGGTGTGAGATTGCTGAGTCCTCGTGACTCATAGATACTTCCAAACAGATGCAGGTGCCGATGATGCCAGTGCTGGGGACGCTACGGAACTCAAGTGGGAGTTCGACGAGGATTTGGACCGTTACTATGTTTATTTTCCGGATGATCAGTAGAGGAGCCCAGTTGGGACGATCGGGGATCTAGCATTTGGGGTTGTCTTTCTTTATTTTGTTCCCGTAGTCGGACCTTTGATTGTACCTTGGATGATGTATGGATTATTTATGTATTGTGTGAAGTGGCGATTGTAAGCCGACTCCTTATCCCTTTCTTATTCAGTACATGGGATGTGTAAAGATTACCCCTCTTGCGACATGCCTACCATGCGGCTATGCCTCTAAGTCGTGCCCCGACATGTGGGAGATATAGCCGCATTGTGGGGGTTACAGTCTGCTTGCTTTGCGTAAAAATAAAACCAAAAGGTGGTAGTTTGAAAGCACAAACTTTCTTATTTATGTGTAAGGGAGTCCTGGATTAGGGGGTCCTCGGGTGTCCAGGCTATGTGATATGGGTTGGACTGATGGGTCATGAAGATACAAGGTGGAAGACCTTCCCCCATGTCCGGGTAGGACTCTCCTATGCGTGGATGACAAGATTGGTGTCCGGATATGTAATTTCCTTCCTCTACAAACCGACTCTATACAACCCTAGGCCCCTCCGGTATGTATATAAACCGGAGGGTTTAGTCCATAGAGGCTATCAGAATTCTCATAGGCTAGACATCAAGGGTTTAGCCATTACGATCTCGAGGTAGGTCGACTCTTGTAACACCTATACTCATCAAATACAATCAAGCAGGACGTAGGGTTTTACCTCCATCAAGAGGGCCCGAACCTGGGTAAACACCATGTTCCCTTTGTCCCTTGTTACGTTCTATCCTCAAACGCACAGTTCGGGACACCCTACCCGAGATCGGCCGATTTTAACACCGACATTGGGGCTTTCATTGAGAGTTCCATTGTGTCGTCGGCAGAAGGTTCGATGGCTCATTCGATCATCGGCAATGATGCTGTTTTTGGGAGACTTTCCTCCCTGGCCAACTTTTCGTGTTTGGCGGCTTCACTCTGCGTGCCAATTCAACCGGTCACCTTGAACAGATCGACAGCCACACCCCTGGTCATCAGATTAAGTTCGTAAGCCTGAATTATATCGCTGATATCCGAGGAGACTCGAACTTCGAAGGGTTCTCGGCCTCGACCGCTGTTCCTCATCTACAAGAAGGAAACCCGTCGGATCTACCATCAGGCTCTACTCAAGGATCAACTATTGTTCCTACCATGTCCTTAGATCTAGAGCAGACCACCCTGTCCGAAGACGGGAGTATGAACCCCGCCGGACCCCCTCCTACTATGGAGCTCCCTGCCGAAGATCCAGAGGTGACCATACTATCGACAGGCCGGGAATCAAACAGGAATCTCCCTGTCATCGGGAAGCCGGACTCACCTCTGGATGCTAACTCCGAACTCTCGAGGTCTGCTTCCATTGAGCATAGTCAAGTGGCGTTTACCATGCCTAGCTCCGCAGGTCCTCGGTCTCCCGTCCAGCCCTCGCTCCTAAACAAGGCTATGGACTTAATGCGATCTCTCGCCATTACGGAAGTATCACCTCCGAACCACGCCCAACCCGAACTAGGGGCTGAGAGCGTGGAATTTTATGTCCCACCAACCACCCACTTGATAGCCACTGTCGAGGACCTAACCGACATGCTAGATTACGCCTCTGAGGACATCGACGGCATGGGCGACGATGCCGGAGCCGAACCAGGCCAAAACCCACCCATCACTGGACATTGGATGACCACTTCTACATACGATGTGTACATGGTGGATACGCTCGAAAAGAAGGACGACGATGGCACTCAGGATCCAATCGAGGACAAGCCCGCCGAAGCACCACCAAAGCACCGGCGTCAGCGGCGCCGCTCACGATCTCGTCGGGAAAAGGATAGTAATACTGGCACCGGAGACAATAACACCCTGGACAACACCGAAGACTCCGACCACTCTGTCGAGCCTGCCCTCGAGCAAGATGAATGGGAAGAAGGACAAGTCAACCCAGATGTACCTATTGATCGCGAGGATTCGGAGGATAGTAACTATCTACCCATCTCTAAGGAAGATGTTAGCCTCGGTAATGAAGATTTTATCGTACCAGAGGAACCCCTCGAGCAAGAACGCTTCAAGTGACAACTTATCGCTACTACGAGGAGCCTAAAAAAGAAACAACAACAGCTTCAAGCTGAACAGGATACGCTCAATGATAGATGCACCAAGGTCCTGGTTGCTGAAGAATACGGCTTCGAGCGCCCAACAAAAAGCTACATGAAGCGCAGGTTGCTACCACAATTTGACGACGAGGCCCTTGAGCCAATACCGTCAAGATATAATCATGCTGACGAACCATCGACCACCATGTGTACGGGACAAAGCGGTTACTTACGCCGAACACCAACCCGCGCCGCCTCGCCGTCGAGGCAAAGAGGTAGCTGCTCCGGGCTATACCTACGACTTACGTCAGGACCTGGACAATAGAACCAGTCAGACTAGATCAATCTACGGATCAAGTGGACGTGCTCCAACACGAGACGACGGACACCAAGCTTGGCGCGATAAGCATAACCAAACTCGGGCTGAACACTGAACACGGATGTCATCCGAACTCCGTCGTGACGTTGCCCGATACAGAGGCGCCACACACCCCTTGTGATTTACCGATGAGGTAATGCAACACCAGTTTCCGGAAGGGTTTAAACCCGTAAACATTGAAGCATATGATGGAACAACAGATCCCACTATATGGATTGAAGATTTTCTTCTCCATATTCACATGGCTCGCGGTGACAATCTCCACGCTATTAAATACCTCCCCCTAAAGCTAAAAGTACCAGCACGACACTGGTTGAATAGCCTCCGAGAGAACTCTATTGGAAGCTGGGAAGACTTGGAGGATGATTTTCGAGACAATTTCTGGTACTTATGTCCAGCCATCGGACGCTGATGACCTTAGTCACATAGTCCATCAACCCGGGGAGTCAGCCCGCAAATCTGGACTCGGTTCTTAATTAAAAAGAACCAAATCGTCGATTGTCCGGATGCCGAAGCCTTAGCGGCCTTAAACACAGCGTCCATGGTGAATGGCTCGCTCGACACCTTGGTAAGGAGAAGCCGAAGGCTATGGCAGCTCTTACTGGACTCATGACCTGCTTCTGCGCGGGCGAAGATAGCTGGTTGGCTCGTAGAAGCAACAGTACCAGCGACCCTGGCACCTCTGGAGCCAGGGATGGCAACGGAAGGCCATGACGTAACAAAAACAAGCGTCGGAACAACAATGAAGAAACTGAAGATACGGCGGTCAACACCGGATTCAGTGGCTCTAAACCCGGTCAGCGGAAGAAGCCATTCAAAGGAAATAGAGACGGTCCATCTAATTTGGATAAGATACTAGATAGGCCTTGCCAGATTCATTTCACCCCTGACAAGCCCGCCAACCACTCCAACAGAAACTGTTGGGTTTTTAAACAGGTCGGTAAGTTAAATACCGGACACAAGGGGAAAGGGACTCAAAGTGAGGACGATGATGAGCCTCGTCCACCGAATACAGGGGGATAGAAGAAATTTCCCCCTGAGGTGAAAATAGTGAACATGATATATGTCACACATTCCCCAATTAGAGGGAGCGCAAACGCACACTAAGGGACGTCTACGCCGTAGAGCCTGTCGCCCCAAAATTCAACCCATGGTCGGCTTGTCCAATCACCTTCGATCGCAGGGACCACCCAACTAGTATCTGTCATGGAGGTTCGGCGGCCCTGGTACTCAACCCAATCATTGATGGATACCATCTCACTCGAGTCCTTATGGACGGCAACAGTAGTCTTAACCTGGTCTATCAAGACACTATCCGTAAAATGGGTATTGATCCGTCAAGAATCAAGCCTAGTAACACCACCTTTAAAGGAGTGATACAAGGAGTGATACCCGGCATAGAGGCCCGCTGCGGCTCATTAACATTGGAAGTGGTCTTCGGTTCGCCGGATAACTTCCGAAGCGAAGACTTGATCTTCGACATTGTCCCCTTTCGCAGTGGTTATCACGCGCTGCTCGGACGAATTGCCTTGGACCGTTTCAATGTAGTCCCGCACTATGCTTATTTGAAGCTCAAAATGCCCGGACTACGTGGTGTTATCATAGTCAATGGAAATATGGAGCGCTCCCTCCGTAATGAGGAGCACACCGCGGCCCTTGCAGTCCAGGTGCAGAGCAGCCTCATCAAGCTGAACAATTCATCGGTCATTAAGACCCCATACACTGCTAAGCGAGTCCGGCCTACTCTGCAGAACGACAACTCGGTGGATCCAGAGCTTGACTAGCAGTTTCGCCTCTGCCGATCACCCCATAAAACCGCAGCATACATACCGCACGTGCATAATTACGCACTTAAAGGGCGTGTTTGGACAACTGGCTCGCACCCGCCGTGCAAATTTCAGTGTGATTAGTTCCCTTCGTGGCCCACTCAGCCTGGCCCGATCGATGCAAAAGGAGCCCCCTCAGCCAGGCCGAGGGGAACGCAGGAATCGGGCGTATGCGGGAGCCAGGCCCACGACTGCATCCGTGCCTCGACCGCAACCTCACATATTTCCCTTTCCCCTCTCTCTGTCTCTCTCAGCATGCATCAGACCGAGAACACCAACCCATCACCGCCGCCGCCGTGGCCGCCGCCGTCTGAGGCCCTGCGTTCGCAGCTGGTCGGAGCTCCCTCGCCGGCTACTGGTCTGATCTTCGTCGCCCACGCTCCTACATGCCCACACCGGCGGCTCGCCTCCCCGCCTAGACTCGTCGGATTCCACCACCGCCCCAACGCCGTCGAACTCCGCCATAGCCGAGCACACCTGGCCCTGCGGACAAGCTCGTTGTAGCTCGCCAATCCACCCGCCAGCCACCGTAGTAGTCGTGGTCTGTGAGTAGATCGAGTTGTAGGCTCTTTTTGCGGTGATGCATGTGGATTTCGTCCGTAGTTTGAAGGATTTTCCAGTAGATCTGGCTGTAGATTCATCTATGCGCGGATGCATGTACTCATCCATCTTTAATTTTGCTGTAAGCTCATCCCGTAGCTTTGATTTGTACGTTTCTGCTGTTTTTTTAAAAAAATTCTACTGTTTGCTATTTCTGATTTGTTGTCCCGAGATGTTCTCGAATCATCTCGTCCTTTGTTGGATGTTTCGTTAGATGGATTAGCATACTACTTTGGATTCTGTAGGATCTGTGAGTTCCCTAGGAGAGCTAACAACACGAACTTCATCATGTAAATCAAGAGCACTATGAAATGTTTTGATTATTACTGCAGTGATTCGTAGATCTAATAGTGCGTGCAGTCTTATTGCTTCAACTGTAATTCCATCTCATTACACACATCTTTTATTGGAAAAGAAGTTTCACACAATTAAGCTCAAATGCAGCATATCAAACAACATCTCTTATATATTGCATCTCTCGTGCACCCATATCATACAGTCCACCAAACACACATCTAAACTCATCTTTGCACCAGCTCAACCAGGCTAGGCTCACCCAGGATCCCCCATGCAATGCAGGCTAGAGCCACCCAGGCAACCAAACACCCCCAAAATACCATGGGCAGCGACAGAGGCACACTGCGGAAAAGGTCTATAGTGCGGCTTGACCCTATTAGGACCTCAACCTTTTCTCCTTCTTTCTTTTTTCTTCCTCTCTCATAGTATAGGTTCATTAAAAACGTAGCTACCCTACGGTCGTGCAAGGGATCTTTTTTAGACCCCTTTTGTATAGACGACCGTCGACTGCTCCTCTCAAAGGATTTTTTACCAAGGAGAAATGACACAGACGTGCGGCAGGGCATCAATGGGATTTTCAAGACTACCTTTTCTTTTTAGGCCTCGTATACAACTTCCCCTTGTGTATAAATTCTCGGCATGTAAAATAGCCTTGATGTTCATGGCATTGTCTGTAATAGCACGTCTTGACGTATTAACACTGGTACAACGACGTGTTATACAAACGGTTTTTATCCCCTTTCCGCGATGGCGTTTGGAACCTTCGCCAAGTGAGTGTGGGTGATAGGGGGGTCCTTGCCACACGACCTAGAAACCATCGGGGATAGGCCCTCCTGTCTCACTGGCTGGGACAAAATGAGCTTGTGTGCGATCTGGCAGGGCATTGAAACCCAATTGTTTCCGTTCGTATGTACATCCCACACGGTGAATCCCAGAAAATCATTTCCGTTCGTATGTATATCACACATAGTTCTTCGTGTGGAAACGTTTGTGCAAGGTGGCCAAACGCAAACAGTTCACTGCCGGAATCTGTGTGTGATTGTTAGTTGATCGAACACACCTACTTTCTATAAACCATGCGGGTTGTTTAAGTTCATCGCCCACGGTGCTGTTTGAGTAATCGTCTGTAATAGAAAACCCCAATAAGCAGGGTAATTAGCCTATTATTGATAATCCATGTACTAATCAATTTGATGTTTCTTATAAAACACACCAGATATTTCATATCCGTATAACAACAATCAAGATTTCATAATCGAATTACATCAGATAGCTTCAGCACTCAGTTACGCCATTACACAACAGCACCAAGTTTCACATGCAACATCAAAAACCTTTGGAAAGTAGCATCATACACGGCAAATAGACAAATGAATCTCATCTGGGAAACTGCGGAAGCGGAAGGCAAATATTGAGCCTTCAGTGATGCTAAATGTCCTTGCAACTTTAGGCCAGTGGCTATGGATAATTGCCCACCCAACCTTCGTCCTCTTCAGCAAGACTTCAATATTGTACCGTGGGTGTTGAATGAATACCTTCCTCGCCTCTTGACCATGCAGGTGGTTTGAGAGGTAATCATCGGTGAACTGCTTTGAAAAGTACTGGAAACAAAGATATGCATAAATCACTGTTATAAATTTTGAAATGGCGCAAGGGGTAAAAACAAGGTAAAAGAGTTAGTACCATCCTATAGTTGATTGATGTCTCCTTCATTGTGCAAACAAAGATCTTGCTGTTATGCGTCACAAGTTTCTTTATCCTAACAATCTTTCTGAGTTTGTTGACTTGACTGATATTCATGGACATCTCATTTCCCCATATGCAAAATGGGTTGAATAGTGAGTCTAAGCCTCTGACAGCAGGACCTACATGTGCAAGACCAAATTGTAAGAAACCTAAATATTAGAATGATTCCTGCAACTGCACAATAATGTGCTATTAGCCAAAGGACCATGCTTGAACAAACCTCGATGGTAAACCGCAGTGTCTCCCATTGTTTCCCTGCAACACACATAAGGAAGATCTTGACCAGGTTAACTGAGAGTTGCCATACTATCAGTAGAATATGTATTGAGTACAGCCAAATTCAATTTATTTCACATGCATAATAATACAAAATTGTACCCACAACAAATGAAAATCAAATTGCAGAACTGAACCAAATAGTTAAATGGACATCAGACCAAATGAACCAAAATAGTTAACTAAGCACGACATTGTAGAATAGAAACATGTATTAGAAGATAAGACAGTTAACAAAACAAAGAATGCTTGAGAATAGTACTACGAAATGTAGCAATTGTTGGACCAAAGTGTTAACAGAACATTACATTTTAGAGGACCAAACTGTTAACTGAACATCAGATTGCATATTAACATTACAGAGGACAAATCACCAGAAGGCACTGGCGGTGGCCTTGAGAAAACAACACGAACTGTATTTTAAAGTAGACAACCGCGTGGCGGTGTCGACGGTGGCCTCGAAGACAAGGTGCTCCTCCAAGATCTGGCGGTCGGCATGCATGGCAGCCATAGCGACCTTGTGCGCGCGTGCGGCCGCATGATACTGAGCTCCACGTTATACTGCGTGCAAATTGGCTGTGGGCGGCGCTTAATTGGAGGAGGGGACAATGATTTTTGGTGGAAGGTGTAGCGCCGTCGGTTGGGGCATGTGGGACGGGAAAGGAGGAGGATGGTGTGGGTGGGGTGTGGATTACCTGACCATATCGACGAGGCTGTGCAGCAAGAAGAAGGGTCGGTGGCGAGGAGGCTGAGGGAGTCCTGGATTAGGGGGTCTCGGACAGCCGGACTATATCCCTTGGCCGGACTGTTGGACTATGAAGATACAAGATTGAAGACTTCGTTCCGTGTCCGGGTGGGACTCTCCTTTGCGTGGAAGGCAAGCTTGGCAATTCGGATATGTAGATCTCCTCCCTTGTAACCGACTCTGTGTAACCCTAGCCCCTCTGGTGTCTATATAAACCGGAGGGTTTAGTCCGTAGGACAACAACAATTAGACCATAGGCTAGCTTCTAGGGTTTAGTCTCTCCGATCTCGTGGTAGATCAACTCTTGTAATACTCATATTATCAAGATCAATCAAGCAGGAAGTAGGGTATTACCTCCATCGAGAGGGCCCGAACCTGGGTAAACATTGTGTCCCCCGCCTCCTATTACCATCCGCCTTAGACGCACAGTTCGGGACCCCCTACCCGAGATCCGCCGGTTTTGACACCGACATTGGTGCTTTCATTGAGAGTTCCACTGTGCCGTCACAATCAAGGCTTGATGGCTCCTTCGATCATCGGCAACGATGCGATCCAGGGTGAGGTTTTCCTCCCTGGACAGATCTTCGTATTCGGCAACTTTGTACTGCGGGCCAACTCGCTTGGCCATCTGGAGCAGATCGAGAGCTACGCCCCTGGCCATCAGGTCAGGTTTGGAAGCTTGGACTATACTGCCGACATCCGTGGAGACTTGATCTTCGACGGATTCGAACCCATGTCAGGTGCGGCGCACAATCACGATGGGCACGATTTAGCTCTGCCGACGGACAGTGTTCGAGAGATCACACCTGTAACTACTCCGGCCCTCAATCTGGAACAGATCACGCCGTCCGAGGACGTGTGGATGGACCCCGCCACGGAGGCCACACATTCAGCGGCGATAGAGCCGAATGTTGACTTCACCTCCTATGAGACCTGTGTTGTCGGACACTCGGATTCGTCCCTGGCCACAGACTCCGAACCGCTCGCGTCCGTGCCCATCCAATCTGATTGGGCACCGATCATGGAGTTCACCTCCACGGATATCTTTTAGCACTCGCACTTAGGCGATGTGCTAAACTCATTACGGTCTCTCTCCTTGTTAGGAGACCCTTGGCCGAACTATGTCCGGCTCGAGTGGGAAGCGGACGACGAAGAAATTCGTTCCCCACCCACCACCCACTTAGTAGCCATTGTCGACGACCTAACCGACATGCTCGACTTCTACTCTGAAGACATCAACGGTATGGACGATGATGCGGTTGACGAACAGGAACCACCGCCCACAGGGCGCTGGACTGCCACCTCATCGTATGATATATACATGGTGGACACCCCCAATGAAAGCGATGGCAATAATGCAACGGAGGATAATCCCCCCGAGAAGCAATCCAAGAACCGGCGTCATCGACACCGCTGTAAGCCCCGCCATAGCAAAAACAGCGGTACCGGCACAGGAGACAATAACGCTGCAAATAGTGCCGAAGACGAAGACAATCCCCTCCAACACGCTTTGAGCAGGAGGATGGGCAAGCCAGCCCTAAGGAACAGGCAGCAGATGGAGAATCAGAGGATGACAATTACATGCCTCTCTCCGAAGATGAGGTGAGCCTCGGCGACGAAGAATTTATCGTGCCTGAGGATCCCGTCGAACAGGAGCGCTTCAAGCACCGGCTTATTGCCACAGCAAAAAGCCTGAAGAAAAAGCAACAACAGCTTCAAGTTGAGCAAGATCTGCTAGCGGATAGATGGACTGAGGTCTTGGCAGCTGAGGAACACGAACTCGAGTGCCCAATCAAAAGTTTCCCAAAGCGCAGGTTGCTACCCCAACTTGAAGAGAAAGCATTAAAGCCTGCGCTTCCAGCGTATGATGCGGCAGACCGGCCACCTCGTGGCCGGGACAAAGCGACATATAAGCCCGAAGTCCAGCCCGCACCCCGTCGCCAGTCAAACAAATACAGCAAGGCCCAGGGTAACACGCAGGACCTGCGAGACATATTGGAAAACAAAGCAGGACACAAAAGATCGATCTTCGGATCACGAGGGCGCGCCCCAACACATGACGACGACCGTCATGCCGGATATACCAAAAGCAAATCCGGCCGGGCCGAACACAGCAGACAAGACTCGTACGAACTACGTCGTGACATAGCCCAACATAGAGGCGCCGCACACCCCCTATGCTTCACTGATGAAGTAATGGATCATGAATTCCCAGAAGGGTTTAAACCCATGAATATTGAATCATACAATGGTAATACTGACCCCGCGGTATGGATAGAGGATTTCTTCCTCCACATTCACATGGTCCGCGGGGATGATCTACACGCCATCAAGTACCTCCCATTAAAACTCAAAGGACCAGCTCGGCATTGGCTAAATAGCTTGCCAGCAAACTCCATCAAAAGTTGTGAGAACCTGGCAAACGCATTCCTGGACAACTTCCAGGGCACTTATGTGCGACCACCAGACGCTGATGATTTAAGTCACATAACACAACAGCCCAGAGAGTCAGCCAGGAAATTTTGGATTCGGTTCCTAACCAAAAAGAACCAAATTATGGACTGTCCGGATGCCGGAGCCCTAGCGGCCTTTAAAGAGAACATCCGTGACGAGTGGTTCGCCCGACATCTCGGCCAAGAGAAGCCAAAGTCCATGGCAGCCCTCACAACACTCATGACCCACTTCTGCGTGGGCGAGGATAGCTGGTTGGCCCGTAGCAACAACACAGCAAGCAACCCTAGCACATCGGAGGCCAGAGACAGCAACGGCAAGCCACGTCGCAATAGATACAAGCGCCGCAACAACGGCGATAACGCCGAAGACACGATAGTCAATGCCGGATTTAGTGGCTCTAAATCTGGTCAGCGGAAAAAGCCGTTCAAAAGAAACAATCCGGGCCCGTCCAGTTTGGACCGCATACTCGACCGCTCGTGTCAAATTCACGGCACCCCCGATAAGCCAGCCAACCACACCAACAGAGAATGATGGGTGTTCAAATAGGCCGACAAGTTGAATGCTGAAAGCAAGGAAAAGGGGCTGCATAGCAACGACAAGGAGGAGCCCCGGCCGCCAAACACAGGAGGACAGAAGAAATTTCCTCCCCAAGTGAAAACGGTGAACATGATATACGCAACCCATATCCCCAAGTGGGAATGGAAGCGTGCACTCAGGGACGTCTACGCGATGGAGCCAGTCGCCCCAAAGTTCAAACCATGGTCTTCTTGTCCGATCATTTTTGATCCCAGGGACCATCCCACTAGTATCCTTCATGGCGGTTCTGCCGCATTGGTCCTTGATCCTATCATTGACGGATTCCACCTCACTCGAGTCCTTATGGACGGTGGCAGCAGCCTGAACCTGTTTTATGAGGATACGGTGCGCAAAATGGGTATAGACCCCTTGAGGATCAAACCCACCAAAACCACCTTCAAAGGTGTCATACCAGGTGTAGAGGCCTGTTGCACGGGCTCAATCACACTGGAAGTGGTCTTCGGATCTCCTGATAACTTCCGAAGCGAAGAGTTAATCTTCGATATCGTCCCCTTCCGCAGTGGCTATCACGCACTACTCGGACAAACCGCATTCGCTAGATTCAATGCGGTACTGCATTATGCATACCTCAAGCTCAAAATGCCAGGACCTCACGGGGTTATAACAAACACAGAACGCTCGTTCCGCAAGGAGGAGCACACTGCGGCCCTTGCAGCAGAAGTGCAAAGCAGCCTTTTGAGGCAAACCGCCAATTCGGCGACAAGGTCCACATACACATTTAAGCGAGTCCGGAATAACCTGCAACAGGATCACCAGGCGCGTTCAGAGCTCACCTAGCAATTCGACCTCCGTCCTAGTCCCAGTCAAGCGACAAAATTTGCGCCACGCGTACATAACTACGCACTAAAGATACCATGGGTATAGGCGGAGGCACGGCTATGGCACGTCCCACAATGCGGTTCAACCGCCTCAGGACCAGTATATCTTTATTATTTTCTTCCTTTCCGGACCCTATTCTCTGGAGGCCCTCTCCGATAGCTAGATCATCGGGCCCATCAAGGGAGGGAAGCACCAAGGGAGCAGGAAGCTTTGGCGTACAAGAGAATCCCCAGGTGGTCTCTCATAACGATCATTATACCTGTTTTACATATCCGCACGCAGCTCGCCCTTGGATCGGACATGTCAGATAGTCCTATTTTTGCTTATTGTACTACTTATACACATACGCTTTGACGTATCCTCTAAATAACAATCACTACAAAATAAATACACTTCCGTGATGATACATGTTTGTCACAGTAGGTCGCGTTTTCTGTCATGCATGTACATCCATGACAAATTTATGACAGAATCAAGATAGTCATACCTGTGCTGTCGTAGAAGTGTTCCATGACATTGCCAAAATTATCATGACGGAAGTGTCCACTTCCATGACGATAAATCACGCATCACAGAAGTGCTTTCGTCAAGGGTGACCGACATGTGGCATCCACCATAATAGAACGTCGTTAAGCTATCGGGTCGGATTTTGGATCCGATAACCCGTTAACAGCCACGACCAATGCCGATTTTCCACGTGTAAAATTCTCATTGGCTAACGGATCCACGCGTCAGCTCCGCGTTGGCACATGTGTCACTCATCCAACGGTCAAGATGGGCCTATGATATGTTGACACGTGGACTGGCCCACAAAGTTTAAATGGGCCAGCCCAACCGAAGGCCCATAAGATTTAGCGGACCATAATGGGCCGGCCCAGCTAAAGGCCCACAAAATTTAGCGGGCCATAATGGGCCGGCCTAGCTAAAGGCCCACATGATTTTTGCAGACCATAATGGGCCGTTCCAGCTAAAGGCCCACAAGATTTTGCGGACCACAATGAGCCGGCCCAGCTAAAGGCCCACAAGATTCTGCAGACCATAATGGGCCGGCGAGCTAAAGGCCCAACATTCTCTGTCAAATCGGCCCGTCAACGGCCTGTCCTAAACTTGTCATCAACGCGGCCCATGGTCACTTCTGGCCCGTTAACAGTCCGCTAAGTATTTGGGCCGAATTATGGCCCGGTGTATTTCCGGCCTGTTAAAGGTCCGGCTTCATTTGGGCCCATTTACAGGCCATCAAAACTTTCGGCCCATAAACGACCGTGAAGGATTTGGGTCATATTCGGCCATGTCTGACATTCGGCCTGTTAGAGGCCCACTATATCTTTGGGCCACTTTCGGCCTGTTGTCATTTTCGGCCTGTTAACGCCGGACGTAAACCATGGGCCATATGTGGCCCAACGTCATATCGGGCCCATTAACGACCCATATAAAAATGACGATAATCTAGCCCGACTGAAGTTCCGGCCTATTAAAGGCCCGTGTATTAGGTCGGCGCATTTACGGCCTGTCCGAATTTCGACCTGTCAAAGATCCGCATCGTGAATGGGCCACCATTTCAGCCTGCTAAGTCCAGTGGGTTATTTGGCACAATCAGGGCCCAATCTCACTTTTGGTCTATTAAAGGCCCATGTTTTTTATGGGCTCAAGATATTTACACCTGTAAACGCCCTTTTTTACTGAGGGCCCAAATTATGTTTAGGCCTGTTAAAGGCCCACTATTGGCACAGGCCTACCAGAAAAATATGAAAGCTTATGCTGATTTAGGCCCAGATATTTTTAGTGGGCTACATGCCAATTTCGGCCCGTAATCGTTTTTAGCCCAATTGGAATGGGCCCGACGAATGTTGGCATCTTGGGCTCCTACGAAGCTTTCGGCCGAATACATTACTAAGATAAACCCACACTATACAAAAATAGCGTTGTAATTACTGCAGCCTGAGGCAGCATCATAAATGTTGTATCACAACAAAATAAATTCCAACCATACAACAAGAGGCCTGTTGGCATAAAGTTTACCGTCCTTCCAGATAAAAGCACCATCAGATGTATAGAAGCATAGATCATTTGACCTGAGTGCTAATGTTTCAGGCTGTAGAATCTGATGGAGCAGCATGATCTCCACCTTTTTTCTGCCATTGCTCTTGAACAACGAAGCGAATGTCTGATAGTCTAGTTTCAAAACCATTCATATCTTCACGACATTTCTCAACCACTATTATTGTTTCCGAAACAACGTCCATTAGGGATTGGACTTGTGTCTGGAGCACAGATATATCACTCTGTCTAGCAGGAAGATTTTGTTCAGTAGGCGATTTGGACGAGGTTACCTTGACAACCAACCCAGAATTACGCAGGAAGGTGCTTTTTGCACTATTAGTGGAGAGATACTGACGCACTGCAGCAAGAGGTGACATTGTGCATGTAGTAGCCTGTAACACCCTCGATGCGACTATAGCTCCCACGTGTCGAGGCACGACTTAGAGACATAATCGCATTGAAGGCATATGTCGCAAGTTAGGCAATCTTCACAACATCCCAAGTAATATAAATAATAAAGGGGAGACCCGGGATTTGGAATGGGGGTGTTTAAATAGGCATAGAGGGAGCTAGGAGAGTCCAAATGAGGTGAGGTTTTCGGCCACGCGATCGTGATCGAACGCTCTAGCTGATGGAGCAGAGTTTGGTGGGTTTTGGACCAAAATGGAGGGGTGTTGGGCTGCAACACACACGAGGCCTTTTCGGTCCCTCGGTTAACCGTTGGAGTATCAAACGAAGTCCAAATGATACGAAACTTGACAGGCGGTCTACAGGTAGTAAACCAAGGCCGCTTGGCAAGTCTCGGTCCAGTCCGGAAATGTTTAATCCCCACACACGAAAGAAAGCTAGAAATGACCACCGGAGGAGAACGAAGCGCCGGAATGCAAAACGGACAACGGGGAAAATGCTCGAATCCATGAGATGAACACGTATGCAAATGTAATGCACATGATGACATGATATGAGATGCATGACAACAACAACAACACACGGAGACAAAAACCCGAACCCGAGGAAATAAATATAACTTAACGCCGGAAACGGCAAGAGTTGGAGTACAAATAGGGAAAGTTACATCCGGGGTGTTACATAGCCTCATCACCTTCAGGTGGTTGTGGCTGTTCAATCATTTGTTCCATAGCTTCCTGAAAGTTTGAACTTGTAGATTAGTGTACCAGATAAGTTACTAATGAGACAAAAACAAACAAAGTAGGTTAAACGTTTATACATAACTTATTTTAGTGAACTACTGTAATACATTAGCATATATTATAGTGCCAACTACATAATAAAATCACTTTCGGAACATATGTCCATGTAGCATGCCTACTGTATTGTCTATTTCCTCACATTCGTTGACATCTAAGGATAAAGAGACATGGTTTAAAGTAGGATGAACATAGTATGACATCATTCATATCATGGGCAAACAGATATAAAACAAACAAGCTATTTTATCATTGTGTGCGCACGTGAACATAACAACTAGATTATAGATCAAGACCAAAAGAATATCCTTCATCTCTTTTAAACCATGTAAGGTGAAATGATACATTAAGACAATTGTGAATAAAAGTGAACAGAGTAACTGACATTGGCTGCAAACCAAGTAGTTAAATGAACACATCACAGTACCAATCAGTTCAAGGCAGGAGGAGTAAGGACTTACAACAGCGGCTTGAACTGGTGTGCTCATGCCCTTCATCTTGCTAGCGTGGAAATCCTTGAAGATTTGCACTGCATTTGGTTCAGGTTCTTTTTGGTCCGCACGGGCTTTCCTCTGTATTTGGAACAAGTCAATATAGATACGATAATATGGCACAAAAAAGAAGGAAGTAGCAGCTATTTACAAGAGCCTCGCAGTGTGCAATATAGCTTCGAGATCCTGTTGTCTGTTGGAATTTCACTTTAGAATGGTTGGTTTTGTTCTTCAAACAGTTGGCCTAGAAGAATATACACTTGTAAGGCACATATATAAATACAAGTTCAATATGTGGTTTGATCAAATACATATAGCCTACCTGATACTTTGGATCAGACCAGTGTTTAACAAGGGATGTCCAGTCTTCATCTGTAATTTATTCCACTAGAGATGTTTGGGTGATTTCATTGTTAGCCTTGCCTTCAAAGTGAGATTTTCTAAGGTGGTACCGATACTATCGCAGAGCAGACTGAAAAACATGAGTGCATGCTTGTTTAGTTGCATCATCTTTCGGATCCAACTTGAACCTCATTTGTTGAAAAAAGAATGTGAGTCTTATTAGGAGGAAGCTACAAAGTATGGGACAGAGCAAGACAATATTACTAATTGCGATGAATAACATTACTTATGGATAAATGGTCAAGGAAGGTGTTAAACTGGGTATTGTCTTTCTCATTCCTGTACTTGATCCACATTGGGAGGATACGTGCATGACACCTAACGGCAACGGCTGCCTCTGATACTAACTTGGCTGACTCTGTAGCATCACGTGGCCTTTTTAAACCTTCCTCAAAGTGGATCTCCATTCTTCCTCCTTTAGATTTTGTTAATCCGTCAAGCATTATCCCTGATGTCTGTTTCCGCTTGCGCCGTGGTGCTAGTTCAACAACGAATATGGAAAGTGTTAGTGTACATCAAACTGTGAGAATACATATAAAGGAGCATGCAACTGCAACTTGACTCGGTCAGGTACCGTCTTGGTGTTGATGCTCATGAGGTTCATCTGATCTTGCCAAGTCCTGTTGTGTCAGCAGTGCTTCGGAAGTAGTGTTAGGTGTGAAGGCAGCTTGGAAACTGGCCAGTTATGGAGCAAACGAACGAGTAACTGGTTGAGATGCTGGTACAGTTGAAGCGGATGTTGCAGCTGGTGGAGCAGGTGATACTGTGTTTGTAGATTTAGCCGGTGGACTTGGACCTTCTACTGCACTATAAGTACCAGCAGAATCTCGATGGCAGAACCTTTTCCGTTTCACCCGACGAGTAACAGCACTCCCTACTATATTATTTTCCTTACTCTTTTTTGACTTTGCCATGTCAAGTTGTACCCACAACACAAAAGAATAAAATCACTCTTCAGAACTCATTGATGCATGATACAGACAAGCAATACTTTGATGTAAGACAACCGTATGAGGATGGAATATGTAAGAAAAACAGGATGACATGACATATTCACAGCTACGATGTGCAAACAAAGCAGAAGGATTTTCAAGAAAATAGAAGTAATGTAAGCTAGACACCATATGAAAGATGCAACCAATATTACTCTGCCAAGTTAAAAGTGTCTTGTCATAAGTGGCAATTCGAAAATTTAGAAGCAGTACAACGTAGAAATCAATGCAAGATGCAACCACTATCAAACCGCCATGTTAAAAGCGTCCAATCATGAGTGACTGATGCGGGATACACAACAGCAGTACTTTGATGTAAGAACATGGTATGATAGATAGATGCAGTGTATTCTAGACACAGAAAGCCATGTCATATGCACATGTATAACGTATAAACTCAGCAGGTGCAATTTGATCAAAATAGAAGAAATACAGGCTAGACAACATATGCAACATGAAACCAATTATCACACTGTCAACTTAGAGCAAGCACCTGCGATGGTGGAGTACGGGAGATGAACTCATCATGTAGACTTGGGACTTCAACTTCATTAACAGTAGCAGTGGCAAATCTAGAGAGTCTCTATTTGCGTCGGTGCAGAGGACCACCAACATCCCCTAACTTACTCTTTTCCTTCCTATTTTCTGATATTGCCTTATGAAGTCAAAACCACAAGAAGATGAATAAAATTAGCTTTGCATAACTGGTTGATGCATGATACAGACGAACACTACTTTGATGTAAGGCAAGCGCAGGATAGGAGGATGGAATATATACAAAAAAAGACAGCATTTCATATTCACACGTACGATAGGAGGATGGAATATGTATGAAAAAACAGCAAGCGGAAGGCATTTCAACAAAATTAGAAGAAATGAAAGCTAGGCACCATATGAACATGCAACCAATATCACTCTATTAGGTAAAAAGTGTCTCGTCGTAAGTGCCATTTCAAGAAATTAGAAGTAGTACAAGCTAGAAGACAATGCAAGATGCAACCTACATCACAGTCCCAAGTTAAATGTGTCTTATGGGTAAGTATAGTTGCAGGTATAAGTTGTAAGCTACGCAGATGCAATTCAACATAATCAGAAGCAATACAAACTAGACATCATACGGAAAATGCAACCACGTATAATAGTTCCAAGTAAGAGCAAGCACCTGTGATGGTGGAGTAGGGGAGATGTGCTCATCATGTACATGTATGTTCTAGAAACAGGAACACATGTCATATTCACATGCATTATGTGTAAAGTAAGCAGATGCAATTCAAGTTAGAAGCAATACAAGCTAGACATCATACGCAACATGCAACCACATATAATAGTGTCAAGTTAGAGCAAGCACCTGTGATGGTGGAGTAGGGGAGATGTGCTCATCATCTACACAACTACGTTGACTGTCCAGCCTTGTGTTGTCTTGCGAATCTTGTTGGGAGAATGGCGGAGTAGAATCTGTAGAGACCCCCTGTTTGAGTTGCTCCGAAGGACCACTATCATCCACTGCCGGACTAATTTCCTTCAGCTGTAATGATTTTGCATTATGAAGTCAAACCGATAAGAAAAAGGAATAAAATTCGCTCTTCAGAACTCATTCATGCATGATACTGACGGACACTACTCGGATGAAAGGCAAACACATGATGCGAGGATGGAATATGTATGAAAAACAGGACGGTGTGACATATTCACACCTATGATGTGGTAACTAAGCAGAAGGCATTTCAACAAATTAGAAGCACTGCAAGCTAGACACCATATGAAAGATGCAACCAATATCACTCTGCCAAGTTCAAACTGTATGGCGTTTCAACAAATTAGAAGCAGTACATGCTAGAAATCATATGCAAGACACAACCAATATCACAGTGGCGACTTAAAGGTGCCTTATCATAAGTGACTGATGCGGGATATGCAAGAATAGTAGTCTGATGTAGAAACAGGAACACATGTCAAATTCACAGGCATTATGTGTAAAGTAAGCAGCTGCAATTCAACAAAGTTAGAAGCAATACAAGCTAGACATCATACGCAACATGCAACCACATATAATAGTGCCAAGTTAGAGCAAGCACCTGTGATGGTGGAGTAGGGGAGATGCGCTCATCATCTACATAGCTACGTTGATTGTCTAGCCTTGCGTTGTCTTGCGAATCTTGTTGGGAGGATGGCGGAGTAGAATCTGTAGAGAACCTCCATTTCAGTTGCTCGGAAGGACCACCATCATCCAATGCCTTGCCAATTTCCTTCAGCTTTATTGATTTTGCATTGTGAGGTCATACCGACAAGAAAAAGGAATATCATTCACTCTTCAGAACTCATTCATGCATGATACTGACGAACACTACTCTGATGAAAGGCAAAGTCATGATATGAGGATGGAATATGTAAGAAAAAATGGACGGCTTGACATATTCACACCTATGATGTGGTAACTAAGCAGAAGACACTTCAACAAATTAGAAACACTGCAAGACACCATATGGAAGGTGCAATCAATATCACTCTGCCAAGTTAAAACTGTCTCGTCATAGGTGGCGTTCATCAAACTAGAAGCAATACATGCTAGAAATCATATTCAAGACGCAAACTAATATAACACTGCCAACTTAAAGGTGTCCCATCATAAGTGACTGATGCAGGATACACAAGAAGAGTAGTTTCATGTAAGAACATGGTGTGATAGACAGATATAGTATGTACCAAAAACAGGAAAGCGTGTCATATTCACATGTATCATGTGTAAGCTAAGCATATGCAGTTTACACTAATTAGGAGCAATACGAGCTAGACACCATATGCAACATGCAACCAGATATCACACTGCCAAGTTAGAGCAAGCACCTTGGATGGTGGAGTAGGGGAGCGGAGACTTGGACCTTGTAATGCACTATCAGTACAAGGAGAATCGGTACAGATGCTCCATTTACGTTGCCTGCAAAGGACCACCATCATCGCATTCCTTACTCTTTTCCTTCCTCTTTCTTGATTTTTCCTTGTCAAGTCAAACCCACAAGAAAAAGGAATAAAATTTGCTCTTCAGAACTCATTGATGCATGATACTGACGAACACTACTTTCATGTAAGGCAGCCGCATGATAGGAGGATGGAATATGTATGAAAAACAGGACGGCGTGACATATTGACATGTATGATGTATAAAGTGTAAACTAAGCACAAGGTGCTTGAACTTGTTAGAATCGATGCAAGCTAGAAACCATATGAAAGATGAAACCAATATCACTCTGCCAAATTAAAAGGGTGCCCTAACAAATGTATTTGACCAAATTAGAAGCAATACATGGCAACAGGCTAGAAATAATATGCAATATGCAACGAATAAAGGTGACTCATCGTAAGTGATTGACGCAGGATATAGAAGAGAGGTAGTTTCATGTAAGAACAAGGTTAACACATAGATGTAGTGTGTACCAAAAATAGGAAGGCATGTCGTATTCATAGGTATAGTGTGTAAACTAAGCAGATGCAGTTTACCCTAATTAGAAGCATTACAAGCTAGACACCGTATGCAACATGCAACCACATATCACACTGCGAAGTTAGAGCAAGCACCTGTGATGGTGGTGTGGGGGAAGTGCGGTCTTCAGGTACAGAGCTACGTTCAATATCTTCATTTAGGCTTGCTGTTTCTTGAGAATCATGTGGAGAGGATGAAATTGCATTCTTTATAAGAGTATTGCGTCTCATATTAACCCAAGCGCGTGACTGTCTCATCATAAGCGATAGACGCAGGATACACAAGAACAGTAGTTTGATGTAAGAACATGGTGTGATAGGCAGATGTAGTATGTACCAAAAACAGGAAGGCGTGTCATATTCACATGTATAATGTGTAAGCTAAGGAGATGCAATTTAACAAATTAGGAGCATTGATGAGGGATACACAAGAAAAGTAGTTTGATGTAAGAACATGGTTAATAGAAAGACGTAGTATGTACCAAAACCAGGAAGGCATGTCATATTCACAGGTATAATGTGTTAACTAAGCAGATGCAATTTACCCTAATTAGAAGCATTACAAGGTAGACACCATATGCAACATGCAACCACATATCACACTGCCAAGTAAGAGCAAGCACCTGCGATGGTGGTGTGGGGTAATTGCGATGATCAACTAGAGAGCTACGTTGACTATCTTCATTTAGCCTTGCTGTTTCTTGAGAATCATGTGGGGAGGATGACACTGCACTCTTTAAACAAGTAGGGCATCTCACAGTAACCCACTCGGGTGACTGTCTCATCATAAGTGATTGACGAGGGATACAAAAGAGCATTAGTTTGATGTACAAACATGGTTAATAGACATATGTAGTATGTATCAAAAACAGGAAGGCATGTCATTATCAAAGGTATAATGTGTAAAGTAAGAAGATGCAATTTAACCAAATTGGAAGCAATACAAGCTAGACACCATATGCAACATGCAACCACATTTGACAGCGCGAAGTTAAAGCAAGCACCTGGGATGGTTGTGTGTGGAAATTGAGATCATCAACTGCAGAGCTACGTTTACTGTCTCCAACTGCTGACACTCCACCCATTAGAGCGCTGAAACGCTTAGTGCTTATCTTCGAATTACACTGGAGCGACTTCTATCTTTTCTTTTCTGCATTCATCAACACCGCGTCAGAGTCTGAAATACCCATGCATAAAAAACAATAGTGTGAGTATGGGTGAAGTGTGTGCACAATTAGTACAGTGTAAAGGTAGCAGATAGCAGGTCAGTGAGAAATAAATGACGAGAGACATATGATAGCTCTACAACATGCATGGCACACTAAATTACTACAGGATTCTATGAAAATAACAGTCGACTGAAAGCAAATAGGTCAGTCCATTTTTTCTGCATCATCCGATGTACAAAGAACGGGCAGATCGCCTTCATCTACCTCTAGCCAGTCAGTGTTGACGATCTTCCTCGAAACGCCAGCGACCACCGGCCCAGTATTCCTCCCCTGCCTGCGCCCTCCCCTTGACCTCACCGCACCGCTGTGCTTGGCACCGCCCCCGGCCATCCATTCAAGCCCCGCCGACCTCCATATCGGGCGCAAGCAGCTCCTGCACCCCACACCCCTATGATAGACACCGATGCGCCGCTTCCCCGGGGAACGGGCGGACTAGGTGCTCCGTGCGCCTAAGTGGGTGCTGCTTCTTTTAATTGCAGTTCGACTGACCCTGAATTGAAATCCAGGCGGGCTACTCACCTCTAGCAAAGGTGAAATAGTAAAAGGGAGGAAACCTTGTGCATCTAGTATCACGAAGAATATGCAGTAAGAAGCGCTCAACTAGTTTCTTTCGTGGGATGAATACGGTGTGAGCGGAGACGTAAGATTTGCACGAATAAGGGAAGAGGAGTACCTCTTTCTGCTGGTAGTGTTGTGTCCTCCTTCCGTTTTTCCGACGATCTTCTTGTTGTTCGCCGGAAACCAGAAGTTGTGGAGGACGGTGCAGCCTTGGGCGAACCCATGGCCAAGTTGTTGAGTGTGGTGCGGTGGTCGTCTGTCGGCGGCGGGGAAGCAGATCCGAGGCGGCGAACGACGGCGTAGCGGGAACAGCTCCGGTGCGGTGGACGGTTGCGACAGTGGAGCCGAAGCAGTGAGGCGCAGGATGGCAAGGTCGGAGTGGTTCTGGTACGGTGCACGTCGGCGTCGGCGACGTGGAGGCAGCTCTGCCTTGGCTTCAGCTGCTAAGTCCTTGAGGGCGTTGCGGTTGCAGTTGCGTTGGACGACGATGTCGAGGTACTGGCTCCGGCGTGATGGAGGAGGGCGGCGGTAGATTGGCCGCTATGGGGTGGAGGACGGAGGAGGCTGGGGTTTCGCGCCTCGTGGAGAGGGCGTTTTTGCGCCCACGGAGTATGAATGGGGAAACAGAGGGAGGCGGGGAACTAAGGGGAAACAATGTTTTGGTTTGAGACGCGCTTGTTTGAAATTTGGGGAAAGTTACAAACTTTGCCCCCATCTAAAATTTCGGACATATTGCGGGTTGGGGGTAGGACAGTGATACGTCTCCAATGTATCTATAATTTTTGATTGCTCCATGCTATATTGTCTACTGTTTTGGGCAATATTGGGCTTTATTATCCACTTTTATATTATTTTTGGGACTAACCTATTAACCGGAGGCCCAGCCCAGATTTGCTGTTTTATGCTTATTTCCGTGTTTTGAAGAAAAGGAATATCAGACGGAGTCGAAACGGAACGAAATCAACTGGAGAAGTTATTTTTGGAAGGAAACACACCTGATGGACTTGGACCCCACGTCAAGGAAGAAACGAGGTGCTCACAAGGGTGGGGGGCGCCCCCCTAGGGCGCGCCCCCCTGTCTCATGGGGCCCTCGTGGCTCCCCTGACGTACCTCCTCCACCCATATATACCTACGTGACCTAAAACTTCCAGAACGCGGATTAGATCGAGAGTTCCGCCGCCAGAAGTCTCCGTAGCCACCAAAAGTCAATCGGGACCCTGTTCCGGCACCCTGCCGGAGGGGGGATCCCTCACCGATGGCCATCTTCATCATCCCGGCGCTCTCCATGACGAGGAGGGAGTAGTTCTCCCTCGGGGCTGAGGGTATGTACCAGTAGCTATGTGTTTGATCTCTCTCTCTCTCTCGTGTTCTTGATTTGGCACAATCTTGATGTATCGCGAGCTTTGCTATTATAGTTGGATCTTATGTTTCTCCTCCCCCTCTTCTCTCTTGTAATGAATTGAGTTTCCCCTTTGAAGTAATCTTATCGGATTGAGTCTTTAAAGATTTGAGAACACTTGATGTATGTCTTGCCGTGGATATCTGTGGTGACAATGGGATATCACGTGATTCACTTGATGTATGTTTTGGTGATAAATTTGCGGGTTCTGCCCATGAACCTATGCATAGGGGTTGGCACATGTTTTCGTCGCGATTCTCTGGTAGAAACTTTGGGGCACTCTTTGAGGTCCTTTGTGTTGGTTGAATAGATGAATTTGAGATTGTGTGATGCATATTGTATAATCATACCCACGGATACTTGAGGTGACATTGGGGTATCTAGGTGACATTAGGGTTTTGGTTGATTTGTGTCTTAAGGTGTTATTCTAGTACGAACTCTAGGGCTGTTTGTGACACTTATAGGAATAGCCCAATGGATTGATTGGAAAGAATAACTTTGAGGTGGTTTCGTACCCTACCATAATCTCTTCGTTCGTTCTCCGCTATTAGTGAATTTGGAGTGACTCTTTGTTGCATGTTGAGGGATAGTTACGTGATCCAATTATGTTAGTATTGTTGAGGGAACTTACACTAGCGAAAGTATGAACCCTAGGCCTTGTTTACCATCATTGCAATACCGTTTACGCTCACTTTTATCACTTGCTACCTTGCTGTTTTTATTATTTCAGATTACAAAAACTATTATCTACTATCCATATTGCACTTGTATCACCATCTCTTCGCCGAACTAGTGCACCTATACAATTTACCATTGTATTGGGTGTGTTGGGAACACAAGAGACTCTTTGTTATTTGGTTGCAGGGTTGCTTGAGAGAGACCATCTTCATCCTACGCCTCCTACGGATTGATAAACCTTAGGTCATCCACTTGAGGGAAATTTGCTACTGTCCTACAAACCTCTGCACTTGGAGGCCCAACAACGTCTACAAGAAGAAGGTTGTGTAGTATACATCATGCTCTTTTCTGGCGCCGTTGCCGGGGAGGTTAGTGCTTGAAGGTATATCTTTAGATCTTGCAATCGAGTCTTTTAATTTCTTGTTTTATCACTAGTTAGTTTATAAAAGAAAACTATAAAAAAATGGAATTGAGTTTGTCTCATACGCTTCACCTTTTTAATATCTTTCGTGAGTATGATGGAAAGGAAAATTGTGCTCAAGTGCTAGAAGAAGAAATCTATAAAATGTTTGGCACTAAATATTTGAATGATGAGCATGATTGCAATGTTGTTAGTATGAATTCCTTGAATATCCATGATGCTAATGATATGCAAAGCCACAAGCTTGGGGAAGCTATGTTTGATGAAGATGATATTTTTTGTCCCCCATGCTTTGATGAGCAAATTTATTATGATGAAAGCATGCCTCCTATCTATGATGATTATTGTGATGACACGTATGCTTTAAAGAATAATGATAACCGTGAAACTTGTCATCTTGATCTTAATTTTCAATCACATGATAGTTATTTTGTTGAGTTTGCTCCCACTATTATTCATGAGAAGAAATCTGCTTATGTGGAGAGTAGTAAATTTTCTATGGTTGTAGATCATGAAAAGAATGCTTTAGGTGCTGGTTGTATTGTTGAATTCATTCATGATGCTACTAAAAATTATTACGAGGGAGGAACATATGCTTGTAGGAATTGCAATAATATCAAGTTTCCCCTCTATATGCTTAAAATCTTGAGGTTATGCTTGTTTTACCTTCCTATGCAAGTTGATTCTTGTTCCCACAAGTTGTTTGCTCACAAAATCCCTATGCATAGGAAACATGTTAGACTTAAATGTCCTAGTCGTATTCTCCGCTATTAGTGACTTTGGAGTGACTCTTTGTTGCATGTTGAGGGATAGTTACGTGATCCAATTATGTTAGTATTGTTGAGGGAACTTACACTAGCGAAAGTATGAACCCTAGGCCTTGTTTACCATCATTGCAATACCGTTTACGCTCACTTTTATCACTTGCTACCTTTCTGTTTTTATTATTTCATATTACAAAAACTATTATCTACTATCCATATTGCACTTGTATCACCATCTCTTCGCCGAACTAGTGCACCTATACAATTTACCATTGTATTGGGTGTGTTGGGGACACAAGATACTTTTTGTTATTTGGTTGTAGGGTTGCTTGAGAGAGACCACCTTCATCCTACGCCTCCTACGGATTGATAAACCTTAGGTCATCCACTTGAGGGAAATTTGCTACCGTCCTACAAACCTCTGCACTTGGAGGCCCAACAACGTCTACAAGAAGAAGGTTGTGTAGTAGACATCAGACAGTCATGTCAGGTGTCCCAAATGTGGGCGGGATAGATTTCGGCCGAGCACATGGGTAGGCGCCCACGGCGTATGAATGCTTCTCGGAGGCGGTTGAGACTGGCGTCTTGGCGAAGTTACAAACCTACCCCAGTTTAGACCTTTGGACATCGGGCCGATAGGCTACACGGGCCAGAGTCAGGACAGTAATTTCCTACCACCAAAACATTAGTCTCGCGCGGTTTTGGGTGACCAGAGGCCTATTTGGCGCTTCGTTCAATATTTGGGAGCAGAAGCATTAATGTTTTCGGTTCTCTTGAATTGAACTTTCAGGATTTGTCAAACTTCACAAATATTTACTTTTGAAAATCCTAAAGCTACGATTACTTTGGAATGGAGGGGGTACATTTGAATATACATTGTACACGAGTATATATTGAAAAATATGCAACTTACCTCAGTTCATGCATGGTTCCAGATATAATCTCCTTGGTTGCAAAAAAAATTAGATATGCGTATGAATATATATAGCATGTTCAAACTCACAACAAAGATTGATGCCCCCTTTTACATCTGATTTACAAATGCCATTATCTCGGGTTCAAATAGATGAATGCACTTCCTATGAATTCGAATCTTCGAAACCCCTTTTATGTTGAATTAGACATGTATTCTATTTCGTAGCTAGCAATTTGGAATGTATCCATGCAAGTGACAAATGTATAAAGTGCTTCACACTAACAACATGGAGTGCACTAATTAATGTTTATATATGAATTGCAAAAGCATCCATTGCCTGTATTTCAAACCGCTCTCACTCTATGGATCGATAATATGAAATAAACACATGCATATGTTAGAATTCAATAGAGTATGGGTGTCTGATAGACTGATTTTCGTCCATACACAATTTGCAAAATTCATGATCTCATCCAAAAATAGTAATGCCATTTATATTTTAATTTAATGCGTAGAACCGCCTTTTACACATAGATGCACTATGCCTCGCCCCGTTCTCACAAACGCGTTATATATCTCTCTATCTAACGCATAAGTGCACACACTTTATACGCATCGGCATTTCTCTTTCACACATGCTCACAATCTCTCTCAGGGTGTCGGGGTGTCTCACGCACATGCTCTCTCTGTTTTTCTCTCTCTCTCTCTTTCTGACTACTATGTACCACTCTTTTCACTAATCTCAGTTGGAAAACACTATTTCTCTCACATGCATATATACACATGCACGGTCTCTACTAGCCCTCTATACGCACATATATGTGCCTACGTGTCTCCCGCACGCACATTATCTTTAGGCCTCTCTCACACACATTGCCCCCCGACACACCTCTCTCTTAGTAGTTGGCAGATATGATTTCATCATATCATTCGGTAGGATATCCCTGGCTGTTAGGCTGGATGGTAATACGAGGCAAAGTTTTACCCTAGTTCGGATCGGACCCTTGCAGTTGAAGAATGAGCCTGCTCCTGGTACTGTATATTAGTGATAGGGGTGTGTACAAAGTGCACGTGAATACCAGGCATTGTGCGTGTGTGTGTATACTATCGATGAACTAGCCCCCAAGGTTGTATAACATACTAAGGGCCTAGGGTTACAAATCATATATAGTCGGCTTATCACCAGTGGGGATAGAGTCCTCCACGACTCTGGTAGCTTCGTGTTGTATGCCGAGTCCTCCACATGGGTCTTCGTATAACACGTCTCGGTCCAACCTATATGTGGCGCAGGATGGAACCGACCCATGAGTCTTCATGTTGACCCACCACAACTAGAAATGATGTGCCCACCACACCACACATGCAATCGGCCACTAAGAAAATAAGCATATACAATAGTACAACGGTATCTAGCTCACGATACGTCTCCATATTTTGTTGATGACACTGACGGACTTTGCATTTGATGCGTGCTCCGTATTTTGTTGACGACACTTACGGTCATTGTATTTGAAGCGAAAGCACGATATGGTCACTGGACTTCAGAATAAGCTCATCACGGTCACCACATATATTTTGTCGTGCTAACCAACATGTGGTTGGGTGGTTAGAGGATAGTGGTTTCTCGAGCCCACCAAGGTTAAAGTCCCGGTGCTCGCATTTATCTTGTGTTAATTTCAGTATTTTCCGGTGATGTACGTTCAGTGGGAGGAGACGTTCCACTCGACTACGAGGCACCTATGGTGACTTCGTAAAATCTCAAGATCATATATGCTGGCCCACTCTCTCGAAGGTGCTCATAGGGGTAGGGTTCGCGTGTGTGTGCGTTTATAGCGGTGAGTGCTTGCGCGTATATATGAGCCCTTGCGTTTGTACCGTGTTAAACAAATACATATCATGATTATACGGTCACTGGCTCACCCATACAACTCCGTATTTTGTTGATGACACAATCAATTGACCAGCCAAACATTCCACGCGGCGCAACTAGTGTTGTACCATTGGGGCGTGTAACATGGGGCCCACCTGTCAGCCCGTATATGAAAGAAAGAAATGGTAGTCTGAGTCCGTATTGTGTTAATAAAATAGGAGTACATTTTAGGGTGATCATACGGTCACTGGCTCACCATACAGCTCCGTAATTTGTTGATAACACGATCAATTGACCGGTCAAACGGTCCACATTCAACAGCGCACATTACCATAGGGCCCACCCGTCAGCGCGTATATGAAGGACAGAAATGGTAATAAATTAGTGGTCGGTGGGTATTCGAAGTCGTGAGACCTCTGGTTGGCAGTCACCAGCGGTTGGGGGGCGTTCATTGGGCGGTGGGGTGGGGATCCGGGAGAAAAAGCTCGGCGGGGGGGGGGGGGTAGAGGGATGGCCGGTGCGGCGGCAGACCGGTGGTGGGGAGTGGTTTCGGGGAGGGCAGGCCGGCCGCGGGCGGCGGGGGCTGGCGGTTCGGCCGGTGGTGGCTGGCAGCTCAGGGGGGTGGAGTTTGATGATAAACTGGAGGCCCTCGATTTTGTATCCAACGGCTGGAAAATCTAATGACCAGAGATGAAAAAGTCAGTCAACTGACGTGTAGCCTCACCCCGCACGTACACATGCACGCACACAAGACACGCACGCATGTAGGCGTGCAACACTAACATGTACACACGCACGCATGCCGGCGTGCAACACTGACACGTACACATGCACTCACGAACACACGCACGTACGCACCCATGCATGCAACACTGAAACGTACCCTTGGACGCATGCAACACTTGCATGCCTGCATGCACACAGCACACGACGTAAGACACACGCTCAACCTATAAGTGCATGCACCCTTTGTTAAGGACATGGATTGTTATGGGTATTAATCAATCTTATCTGTGATAAGCAGAACATTGATGTTTGCAGCGGTCTTTATGAATCACAACGTATCGAACAGGCTATCAACATAGTAGGCTTATCTACATGAAAAAGATGACGTCACACTCAATGAACAATCATCGGTTTATGAAGTGCCCGCTTCTGACCGCCCTGGCCCACCAAAGGTTCCTCTGCCGTGCACTGCCTGTGTTGGGTCACTGACATGCAGGCCATGCACCCAAAGAGCCCACACGTCAGTGGAAGAATGGCGCGGTGTCCTAGGTTAGAGTCAAGGGCGCCACTCGTGGCACGCCCGGCTGAACACGCCTCCGTGCCGCATTCAAACGCCTCCATGAAACCCGCCCGTGTGGAAGCCGAGAAACCCACTCTGGACACACGTCCGTTCATGACCGGGCCGGCGTTAAACGCAACGCCGGCCCAGCTCCTCCCGTCCGCCGTCTATTTAATCTCCTATTTAAACGAGGCCAAACGCTGGCCAAGAATCGCACACCTTCGCCGCTCCCCTATATCCTCCACCATTTTGTCCACTCTTACAATGGCTTACGAAGAGTAGTTATTCCGCATCCAAGCCGGCTGGGTAGCCCGCCGGATACGAGCTATGCAGCTCACTGATCCACCTCCCTCCCCTCGCCCGATGGAGCCAGGTGTCGCCCCAAGCCGGCACGCGGTTCAGCAACTCGCCGCTCCAGGCCAGCTCGACGAGGAGCGGCGCACGGGCGTCGTTGCTGCCGTCCATGCCGCCGCCTCATACCGCGTCTCCTGTTTCTATGGCCGAGACTCCCATGCCGGCGGCCGCGCCATGCAAGCAGTGACAGAAGCCGGGTGCGCGGAGAGCGACGAGTCGGTGGCCAGCGCATCCACGTCCGCCGCCATCATCGAGGAGAAGTAGAACACGGGAGGCCGCCGTCGCTTGGGTCCCATGAAGGCCACCGCGGAGGCGACGCCGACGTACACAGCAAGTGTCTTGCTGGATCCTTTTGTTGCGAGGACCTTCGTCGACCCCGCATGGGCTCCACGGAAGAGGGGAATGATAGGATGAACTCGAGCCGGTGCCGGCCATGGCGAAGTAGTGGCCGGTGATGAACTCGAACCAGTGCCGGCCACCATCATCTTCGACACCAGCCAATGATATCAGTTGGGCAGTGGGGAAGCGAGCCGTCCTTTGCGCTGAGGCATATACCTCCAGGGCTCCCGGCAGTCCGGTGATCATGCTGCCAGACATGAGGAACACAAATCGATCGGTGGGCGACCATTTAGGCCAGGTATTATATACATGTGCTGTCCAGAACTAGCACCGCGTAGTTCATTTGAATGTAATGAAATCCGTCATGTTTGTATGAAAATCTGGTATTTTATATGATTTTCGTCGTTGTTTATATGAAATATCAGTTTATCTACGTGTTTGCATGAATTTCGTCTGGTTGGTTGAGTTGCTGTCATAATGTGTGCGGCTACGGTTGGATGGCGTAATTTACGGGTCGCCGGTCGGTCTGCGGGCGGCTCGGGCGGCGTTGTGGGACAAAAAAATACAGCTCGTGCGAGCTCGTCTCCAACGTGCGCGCTGGAGGATGCATGACAGCATGAGCACCCGAGCCATTCCTCGTTCATCGGTGGCAAAGGCACCGGTGGACAAAAGGGTCGCCAATATTTTGGCTACCCCGGGCAAGATCCAAATAGCCCCTCCCAACAGATTCAAATCCCTCGTTCGCCGTGGAATTTTGCCATGTGTTGTTTTCATGGACTAGCAAGATGCCCGTGCATTGCATGGAACATCAAGATGCATTTTTTTACAAACTCCCGCATGCATGCAAGGGATAATTAATGTCCTCCTTTGCTAGTACCACGAGGCAAACACCATTAATATTGCATCGATTAGTGTTAGTGGCCTTGTATATCTGCAAATTGTAATTTTGATAGTGGCCCCTAGTATATAAAAATGGATGGAGAAAGATGAGAGATAAGGTGAGGAGGAGTGGGGCGTGGTGGTGACTGGTGGTCGGACTGGGTGGAGGCATGGGGATGGACGGCGCATTATGTCTAGGTTTGTATCTCTCTCACACACACCCACGTAGGTGGGGGACGTGCACGAAGAGAAGAGGTGCACGCACGACGCACGTACTCCCATATCTTTCCCAACCACACCCGCGCGGGTACACGGTGGAGCTCATTTCTGTACGAAAAAGGCAGCCCACGTGGTAATTTGGCACGTGTACTAGTTGTCCACTTGGTGGAGGGAGGATCATCTACCACGGGTGAACAAACAAATTGTGACTTGACGCGTTATGTTAAATTAGAAAAAGAGGCAAACCATGTGGGGCCTACCTTAGAGGCAAGGCTCTATACACTGGAGTACTTTTGATGTGTCCCATCAACTCGTAGAACGAGGAGAAGCTTGCTTAGTACGCTGTCTCCCCCGCCCACGGGCGCGGTGGCTCGCTGGATGAGGTGAAGCTTGCTTACGAGTAGTAGTAGTAGACTACTACTGTACGCCTTTACGCCCGCTCCCTCGCCCACGCGCGGTGGCTCGCAGCACGAGGAGAAAATTTTACTACTCCCTCCATTTACTCCTCGTCTCTACTACGTACTTTGGTTAGTACTCCCTCCATTTACTTATACAAGGCCACTATAAAAATATTTTGCATCTATACAAGGCCACAAATAGTAATCGAGACAAAAGTTACTACTCCCTCCTTTCCAGTTTATGGCTCAATTTCAAAATCTCTCCAACCAAGGTAGACGGTGAGTGGTCGAATTAATTTCGTAGTTTGCACAAGTAATTAGTGCGCTCGTTTTTCTCAAGAAGTTATGTTTACCGAGGCATTAATTAGAACGAATGCATGAATGACCACTAAATTTCCATGAACTTGTACATGCATTGGTTAGTTTCCTCTTGACACTTCTTGCGTCGGGTGATCTAACGCACCTCGAAATCCAACATGTAATGGTACTACTACTAGTATAGTAGAATTGAGACTTATCAAACGGAAAAACGAATGTTTTTTAGATGAGCCCTATAAACCCTAGTGGGTACGTACTCCGTAAAAACAGATTTTTCCAAAACTAAGTCGCTCCCTTTCATGAATTCTGTAGTATACTCCTCTGTCGACGCTCCCTTTCATGAATTCTGTACTTCCTATCGCCGACATGTGGGACATATAGCAACCGGGTCGACGTGTCAAGCACCAAATAACAGTGCAGAACAGCAGGGGGGACGCACCCCACTCGTACCGGCCCAGTAGTACTAATGAGCAATGAGACATCAAATCACAATGCCGCACCTTCCCAGACGGACGAAGCAACCATTATTTCACACTTCGGTTCGCCATCATCTCAAACCACATAGTATTGCTTCTGCCTCAAGAGGGACACGCGCATCACCTTGGTACATCACGACACGTGGGACCGCATGACAGGCCATGCTCCCCCGCCGATCGCTCGCTAAAATCACCTCATTTTTAGTATACTTTTCCCGTATCGGTTTACTACATGGCATGCACGTCGTTCTAGGTTGAGAATTTAACTGGATATATATGTGATGAACAGTACTCTAGCCTTTTAAAAAATGTATACTTTTGTACAGTAGTACTATCGATGGATTGCGCTGAAAGTGCTAGTGATTGACTAGAGGGGGTGAATAGGCGATTTTTAGGAAAGTCTTCAAAACATGGAAGTTTCGTAGACAAACGATAGAAATAAACCTATTACCATACAATGGAAGGTAGACTACACTAGGCAAGCCATAGTCAAGTATTCAATAAAGTGAAAGCACAAAGACTAATAGCAACTAGGCAGTATGGATCAGGATGGAAGATAGTATGAAGCCAATCAGATCAAGTAGTCGCTCAGTGAAGACAGAAGATAATGCAGACAGGCAATGACTTCACAAGGACCAACTGCAAATAAAGAGATGGGAAGGATAGAACCAGTAGCTCGTTGAAGACAATGATTTGTTGGACCAGTTCCAGTTGCTGTGACAACTATACGTCTGGTTAGGGAGGCTGAGATTTAACTCAGAAGACCGTGTCTTCACCTTATTCCCCTTGAGCTAAGGACACCCAGTCCTCGCCCAATCACTCTGGTAAGTCTTCAAGGTAGACTTCCAAACCTTCACAGACTTCGTTCACTGGCGATCCACAATGACTCTTGGATGCTCAGAACGCGACGCCTAACCGGTTGGAGGATTCAAAGTCCTCAAGTGTAATAAGTCTTCAGATCACACAGACAGGAAGACTTAAATGATGCCTAACACTCTTTGGCTCTGGGTTTTTAGGGCTTTGTCCTCGCAAGGAATTCTCTCTCAAAGGCTTCGCGGTGGGTTGCTCTCAAACGACAAAAGCCGTACACTAACTCTGAGCAGCCAACCGTTTATGGTTGTAGGGGGTGGGCTATTTATAGCCACTAGGCAACCCAACCCGATTTGTCCGAAATGACCCTGGATCACTAAGGAACTGACACGTGTTCCAACGGTCAGATTTCAAACACACACGACAACTTTACTTGGGCTACAAGCAAAGCTGACTTATCCAGCTCTGGATAAGATTTGCTCTCATTGTCTTCGCTCGAAGTCATAGGATTTTGGTTAAGCATCACTTCAGTCATTCTGACTGGTTCACTTGGACCGCACTTAACAGTACAGTGGTTCCTATGACTCAACAAAGAAGAAAAAGAACGATGAAACAACTAAGTCTTCGCGCTCCATAGTCTTCACGCGTTGTCTTCTCTTGTCATAGTCTTCAATGTGAATGTCTTCACATACCACCTTTAACTTCAAAGTCTTCATACATTTTTAGGGGTCATCTCTGGTAGGAAAATCGAATCAATGAGGGACTTCTACCTGTGTTATCCTGCAATTCTCACAAACACATTAGTCCCTCAACCAGGTTTGTCGTCAATACTCCAAAACCAACTAGGGGTGGCACTAGATGCACTTACAATCTCCCCCTTTTTGGTGATTGATGACAAACTGGTTGAAGTTTTCAACGGGGAATAAAATATGTGAAATTGTAAAGGATGGTGTATTGTCTTCATAAGTGGCAAAGGCTCCCCCTGAAGATGTTCATATAAGCAATTTGCTCTTGGAATGCAAATGCACATGGCAGGTTGTACTTGTGGAGATCCTCTTCAACTTATGATGACAATTCATCATGCATGATTTGATGTAACGAAGATAATGACATGCATAATGAAAAATGGACGTCTGCAAAATGACCTAAGTGCGGAAGTTATCATCGCACATGAGGAATTTATCATCGCATCACAGAATAGCAAATAAGTAGCAGACAACCATCAAGTTTAAGTGTTACAACTCAAAGAACCAAATGTATCAAAAAGCAAGAGTTTTAAGCACTCGGCAAAAGTAGCAAAAGGTAAAGAAACCACCCATATGGACCCGCTTGAAGACTATCAACTCATATGCTTCTCCCCCTTTTGTCAGTAAGGACCAAAAAGGTTTGAAGACATAGAGCACCTACTCGTTCCCATGAGGTGCAGGTGAGGCAGCAGGGTCGTCGTTGAGGTCCGGTGGTGCAGAAGAACTGGGTGCAGTGTCAACACGCGCTGAGGTTGGAGGAGGTGAAGTTGCATCATCTTGGTCATCGATGACTCTGGCAGTCACTGTCGCAGCTGAGGATGAATAGTCAGAGTCTTCAAGTGAGGGAGTCCGATGCAAGTGAGCATTCCTTGGAGGAGTTGAGTCAAACTTGAATCTTTCAGTGAAGCCATCGTCCTGCAGATCAGCTTCAGCACTAAGCAATGTCAAACTCTTCCACGACCTCCGACAGGTTTCATGAGTGACAAAGGCATTCTTGGTGGCAAGATTGCGAATGCGGTTGACATCCACCAAGAGGCTTTGCATTTGATGCTTGAGCCAGTTGTGATGCTTGTCCTGTTTCTGGTGTAGCACGACGAGAAGCTCTCGGTCATTGAGAACACGAGATCACCTTCGAGGCCTTTGCGCAATGGTGCTTCCAGTGGCGTCAGTTTGAGCACGAGGGGCACGTGTGTTGCCAGCCAAGGGATAAACACGTGAGACTGCCTGAACTCCTTCAATGGGCTGGGTGAAGCTTTGGTGATCAGCATTGTGAAGATAAATGGGATCCTTAGCAGGCTCTGGGTAAATAGCTTCAACAGATAGATCAACCTCTGGCAAGAAGACAAGATGATTGCGCGCAGACGGCTGATAGTTGATGGCAGAGTGAAGCTTGATAAGGCACATTACCCATGGAGCATAGAACTTCAGACCAAAAATGTCGGAGCCAGATGCAGCCAACTACCTAATGAAGAAGTCTTGAGCATTGAAGCTGATGCCATTGAAGATGTAGAAAACCAAAGTCTTCATTGCTCCTTCAAGCTTCGCTGCAGATGAATGTCCTTTGACAGGCCATAGATTTTTTCTGAGGATATGATAAATGGTGCGAGGCAGATACTCTAGGTCTTCAACAAAGAATTCAGATGGGTAATCAGCATCGTGAGGCAAAGGCTTCATCATGCTCAACATTTGACTCATGTTGGGTTCTGGCTTCTGAAAAATGCTCTCCAAGGCATTCTGGTGTTGTTGATAACCTGGCTCATAGTATTCACCAGGAGTGGGCAGGCCTGTGAGCTCAATGATATCAAGAGCTTTGGCTTCATGATGGACATTGCCTGTCATCCACTCAAGGACCCAAGTCTTTGGATCCCTGTTGTAGCCTCGAATGTGAAGAGTTGCATAGAACTGTAGCAGAAGCTCTTCATTCCAGTGTTCCTTATCTGTGACAAACTGCAGGAGTCCAACGTCTCTGAAGCAATCCAACGCTTCTTCAAGGTAGGGCAGGCCAGCTATAGCTTCAGTGTCGAGACGCATATGTGGAAATATGCGCCCTTGATTGTATAAGATGCAGGAATAGTAGTTGCGCTGCTGATAGCTCCAGAACCGATCTGATGAAATGCGAGGTTTGATGTAAGGGTTCTTGGCGCTGTTGAAGAAGGTGTTATGTGCCACGAAGCCATTCACATTGAAGACCCCAGGTGAAGTTGCAGTGCCTGGGAATCGTGGAAGTCTTGGCTTGGGCTTCTGGACGGGAGGTCTGTGCTCGACATGATAGTCAAATTGTGGACCCACAGTAGGTGGAGGAACCAGAATGGGCCATCGGACCATAACAGGCTGACCACGATCAAATGCCAGCTCAATTGTATGAGGTCTTGGAGGGGGTACAGGAGCATTGACATTGTCGTTGATATGGGCTTCAGGGGCCACATTGGCTTCAGGTGCTTCAGTATTGGCTTCAGGCGCTGCAGTGGCTTTAGGTGCTTGCACTTCTGGTACCGCATGAGCTTCAGGCACCACATTAGCTTCAGCCATGACAACGTCATTGGCTTCAGTGGTGATGTGGGTGGCTGCCTCAGTATTGTTAACCTCCACTTCAGAAGCTGGAGGATCAGACACGTTCTCCTTGAGAACAACATCTTGGTGGGACGGGGGTGTAGCAACTCTTTCTACTTCAACTCATGGTTCTTCTTCTTCATCGGCCGATGCAGCCGAAATATCTTCAGCCGTTTTAGCTTCAGACTTTGACACGTGCACAGTGGGAGTGACTTGGGGCCTTGGTCCTTTGCGAAGCCTGCGTAATGCTGGCGATGCTTGCGGAGATGGAGTTTGCTGGGCCTCAAAATCATCATCATCTTGCACGGGTGAGGTGACTTGTGGTTGGGGAGAACTTGGGGTGTCTTGTCATTGTGGGTGATCAGCCCACGATGCATCCTGAGCAGTTGGCGTCAGAGGACGACCAATGCTGATGAGTTCGCTGTGCGTGAGCACAGGCGATGATACCAACTGGTGCTCGATCTGAGGAAGGACTTCATCATCTTCAACATTGTCGTGAGAACCAATGTATTCAGCTGCGGTGGGGTCAACAGCTAGATTGTCTTCAGGTTCAGGAGCCTCTGTGGAAGCAGGCTCATGAACTATCACTTGGCGTTCTTGATGTTCAGATGCAGGACGAGCCACTGAGATTGGCTCGACATCAAGGGGCTCTATGGGAGCAGCCCGGTCTCTCTTCTTGGTTTTCCGTTTCTTGGTTGGAGGAGCATCATCTGTGGTGGCCTTGGTTTTGTGCTTTCTGGCTTTAGCTGCAGCTGCCCTTGTTTTCTTCAGTTATGAAGCCACTGTGGGGACCTTAGGCTTCGAGCCTGTCATACTGGCTGCGAAGACAATGTGATGTTCTTCCTGCCTTGGTGCTTCGGATTCTGCCACAGCTGGCTTATTTTTCTTCTTGGCCGCCATTCGGGGGTCGATGCCTGGTCGCCCCAAAGCCTTGCGCTTTTCAGCTTCATTGTATCCCTGAACACATTTAGCAGCAAGATCCTTCATGCGTTCACAAGAACCTTTGGCTTCTTCGTGTTTCATGCGGAATGCTTCCTTGAGCTCATGCATCATGACCTGGAAGTTCAGAATGTCTTCAACATTGAGCTTGGCCATATGCTTCTTGAATTGATCCTTTTCATAATCTATCTTATGCTTCAGCTCAACAATTTTTTGAGCTAGAGCCAGCTCAGTAGCAATGGCTCCATGGAAGGCGACGCTGAGGCCAATGGGAAGCTGAAGATCATCAAAGCTGACATTTGGGCTGTTAAACCACTCATCAATGAACTTGTTTAAGATTTCCACATCAAAGAGAGGAAGGTCATTGAAGATTTCTGCCTCTTGCTTGCTCTTGATCAACTACTCAAGAGCGTCATCGCCAAGATCGTCGTCGCTGGATAGATCAATGGCGTCATTCTCGTTGCGCAGAACAGTAGCAGGGGTCAGTGCTTGGCTGGTGGGTTGCATGGGCATCTTCACTTTGGAGGGCTTGGAGATGCATGACAGATCTTCAGACTACACACTGTGTTCAGGAGGTGCAGTGGCCAGAGTCTTTGCCCGTGAAACCTTTGGTGCAGGGGTAGGCTTCAAAGCTTTAGGTTTCTTCAGCTTCTTTAGCTTCGGTGGTGCAGGTGCTTCGTCAGAATCAGCGTCGTCTGCAGGTTGATCCACGACTGCCCCTTGAACCTTTATGTGAGTAATGAGACCTTCTAAGTTATAGAAGGGCCCAACCAGATTGGGTTCAGCTTCGCGTGTGCCGTCACCACAAGGAGCAGAGGGGCCTGGATTGAAGTCTAATCCACGTGACTTCTTGTTTTCTTTGGCCGAGTTCTTGGCAAACTGGAAGTTGCGCTTGAACAGATTGTCATCACGACACCATAGCAATGAAGATGGGTCTGCATCGGCAGGCTGTGGTCCACGGACCATGCAAGGATAGAAGCCTTGTTCAATGGCTTCAGCTCTGGACCTGGGTTGAAGATTTCTGTACAAGATGTCTCCCCAAGGTCGATTGATGGCATTTTTCTCAGCATACTCCTGGGTCACGAACCTGTACTTGAACCATTGTTCTGCCCAATATCTTCGAATCCATTGGATTCGGGTTTTCCGCTGATTGTAGTCCTCCTCTGGATCTGTCTTGTACAACTCGTATAGGTCAAGAGGCAAATCTCTTGAGGTGTTTCCACGGTGCTGTCTGCCACCCTTCCTTGCAGATTTCTCTGTTGCCATGAAGTTTAGACTAAAAGGCTTCAACACTGTCAAAGTCTTCCGTCTACTGGTCAGACAAGAACTGGCTTCAGGAGAATTTATATGATGTTGTAAGAACTTTGCAAATGAATGCAGACTATGAGAACCAAGGGATTCTCCTACGGACATGTACCTGTGACAACATTAAAGGTGCGAGGGAAGGGGAAGAGGTCATATGCATTCTCAGAAGATTTTGAAGATAAATCAGTTTAGAAGACATTGACCTCATAGTGCGAAGACATTTACTCATAGGTAGAGAGTTGGTTCTAGATTTGTACGAATCCACGAATAAGTACAAGTGAGGAATCTAACTACTTTGTGAAGCATAAGTGAACATACTAGGCATGTTATGAGATGTAGTATGAGATAGATCCAACTTGTGTGAACAGAAACTACTTGTGGTTGAAAATGATGAATCTATCGGATCAAAAGGACTGTAAAAAGGAGGTTTTATTTACCACGCGAGGAACTGCTAGACGGAGTGGGAGAGGAGGCCGAGCAGTTCGATCTTCTGTGCCCTAACTTGGCGACGCCGGAGAAGACGATGTCCGCGGCCGGCGTGAGGACGGCGTCGGTGAGGTCGCGGCAGCTAAGCGGTTCGTCGCCGGCATCGTCGAGGGCTAGCGGTGGCGCTAGGGCTTGTGCGAGAGTGGAAGAAGAGATAATGACTGGGGTGAGGCGTGCATTTATAGGGACAGGGATGGCACAGTGTTATTACACAGGTGCCCTTGGCGGTTCACATCTGAAGGACACGTGGCGATCATGCAACACATTGGAGGTTGTTCCACGTTCCCACGCACGCCTGGATTGTCGGGTGGTTGTTCCCACTTCTCCGGGTTTCAGGTAGAAGGATTTAGCATTGAAAGTAGATTAATGTTTGTCTCTGTGTCTTCTGCTGACAAGGACGCAGAGAAGACATTTTGACAGTTTCAATAGAATGCATATGATTTGGATAGATAGACTTAAGAGAGAAGCATAGAGGGGTTAGGGTCCGATCACATTCACTTAGTTCAAACGATTCAACAAGAAGACATAGCTATAAGTGAATGTTCTAGAGGACAGAAACCAAATCAGTACATTGAAGATAAACATGAAGCCATGTTGACATTGAATACAAACAGAAAGCGAAGACTTTGCAAATGTAACACCAACAGAAGGTATTCCAAACAGGAGTTTGGTGGTGGCATTACCCACCTTATAGGAAATATTAGACCCAGACACGGCACACAATTATCGTGGCGCTCCGAAGTCAAATCCCTCGTTAATGTATTCACACTCAGAATGTAAGTCTTCATTGATTGAAGATATACTTTACTTCGTGTGTGGCACATCTAAGTCATCAACATGCATAAGTGTTAGGATGCGTGCCTGATCACAGGACATTTGAGGATTCCAAGATATTTAGCTCACATCGTAACTTGCAAAACCTCTTCTCATTCAAGGGCTTTGTGAAGATATCTGCCAGTTGCTCTTCAGTGTTGACGTGTATGATATCAATATCTTCCTTCATGACATGATCTCTGAGAAAGTGATGACAAATTTCAATGTGCTTTGTCTTCGAGTGCTGAACTGGGTTGTTAGCAATCTTGATGGCACTCTCGTTGTCGCGGTAGAGTGGCACTTGCTTCAGATGAATGACATAGTCTTTGAGTGTTTGCTTCATCCATAGAAGCTGAGTGCAGCAAGATCCAGTAGCAATGTATTCAGATTCAGCAGTGGAGAGAGATACACAGTTCTGCTTCTTTGAAGACCAACATACAAGTGATCGTCCCAGAAAGTGACATGTGCCTGATGTAGACTTGCGATCCACCTTGTCACCAGCATAATCAACATCAGAGAATCCAACTAGATCAAGCTCTGAGCCCTTTGGATACCATAATCCTAGTGTTGGGGTGTGAGCCAAATATCAAAGAATTCGCTTCACAGCTAAGTGATGCGATTCCTTTGGTGCCGCTTGGAATCGGGCACACATGCAAACATTAAGCATGATATGTGGCCTAGATGCACATAAATAAAGCAAAGAACCAATCATGGAGCGGTATACCTTTTGATCGAACTCTTCACCATTGTCGTCGGGACCTAGATGGTGTTTAGCTGGCATTGGCGTCGTGTAGCCTTTGCAGTCTTGCATTCCAAACTTCTTCAGGCAATCTTTGAGGTATTTCTCTTGAGATATGAAGATGCCGTTGTGTTGCTGTCGTATTTGAAGACCAAGGAAGAACTTAGCTCACCCATCATGGACATCTGATATTGCTCTTGCATCATATATCCAAACTCATCATTGTATTTCTGGTTGGTGCAGCCGAAGATAATGTCATCCACATATATTTGGCACACAAACAGTTCACCACCATATGTCTTCATGAAGAGTGTGGGATCCAAAGATCCAGGTTTGAAGCCTTTGCTCTTCAGGAAGTCCTTGAGTGTGTCATACCAAGCATGAGGGGCTTGTTTGAGGCCATACAGTGCCTTGTTGAGATTATAAACCATGTCAGGATGTTTTGGATCTTCAAAGCCAGGCGGTTGTGCAACATACACTTCTTCTTCAATCTTACCATTGAGAAAAGCACTCTTCACATCCATTTGATACAGAAGAATGTTATGATGATTTGCATAGGCCAGCAGTATGCGTATAGCTTCAAGCCTAGCCACATGAGCAAATGTTTCATCGAAGTCAATTCCTTCAACTTGAGTGTATCCTTGAGCAACGAGACGAGCTTTGTTTCTGGCAACTTGACCATGCTCATCTTGCTTGTTGTGATATATCCATTTAGTGCCTATGATATTGTGCTTACAAGGATCAGGACGCTTGACCAGTTCCCATATATTATTCAACTCAAATTGTTGAAGCTCTTCTTGCATAGCTTGAATCCATTCAGGTTCCATGAAGGCTTCATCAACTTTCTTTGGTTCAGATATTGAGACAAATGCGAAGTGTCCACAAAAATTTGCTAGTTGTGTTGCCCTTGAATGAGTGAGTGGACCAGGTGCATTGATGCTGTGAATTATTCTCTCAATCTGTACTTCATTTGCAACACGAGGATGAATAGGACGAAGATTTTGCTCTTGCTGATCATTGTCATTGTTAGAAGGATTGTCCTCAGGCTGAGCATTGTCTTTAGGTTGATCAGGTGCAGAGATGATGAGTTCCTCTTCAGGCTGAGCTTCAGACGGTATGATTTCTCCAGTTCCCATAAGCTTGATAGTTTCACTGGATGGAACTTCATCTAGCACACTTGGCAGGTGCTTTCTTTGCGAGCCGTTAGTCTCATCGAACCGCACATCCACAGTTTCAACCACTTTATAGTGAAAGAGGTTGAAGACTCTGTAGGAGTGTGAATCCTTTTCGTATCCAAGCATAAAACCTTCGTGTGCTTTCGGTGAAAATTTTGAAGTGTGATGTGGATCCTTGATCCAGCACTTGGCACCAAATACTCTGAAGTAACTGACATTTGGCTTCTTACCAGTGAGGAGCTCATAGGATGTTTTCTTCAGAAGCTTGTGAAGATAAACACGGTTGATGATATGGCATGCAGTATCAATGGCTTCAGGCCAGAACTTTCTTGGAGTCTTGTATTCATCGAGCATTGTCCGGGCCATCTCAATAAGTGTTCTGTTCTTGCGTTCCACGATGCCATTCTGCTGCGGCGTGTACGGACCTGAGAATTCATGAGTGATGCCCAAAGTATCAAGATAAGTGTCGAGGCCGGTGTTCTTGAATTCAGTGCCATTGTCACTTCTGATGTGCTTGATCTTGACGCCATAGTTGTTCATGGCTTGATTGGCGAAGCGTCTGAAGACATCCTACACTTCAGACTTGTAGAGGATTATATGCACCCAAGTATATCTTGAATAATCATCAACAATGACGAAGCCATAGAGACACGCAGTAGTAGTAAGAGTTGAGTAGTGAGTGGGACCGAAGAGGTCCATGTGTAGAAGTTCGAAGGGTTGAGTCGTTGTCATGATTGTCTTCGAGGGATGCTTGGCCCTCGTCATCTTTCCAGCTTCACAGACACCGCATAGGTGATCCTTCTTGAACTTGAAGCCCTCGATGCCTATGACATGCTTCTTCTTTGCAAGAGTGTGCAAGTTCCTCATGCCAGCATGCCCTAGTCTCCGATGCCAGAGCCAGCATTCTGAAGCTTTTGCTAGAAGACATACGGAAAGTTGTGGTCCTGCTGAGAAATCTACCATGTACAAATCATCTTTCCGATACCCTTCAAAGACTAGAGACTTGTCAGATTCCATTAGAACAAGGCAACGATATTTTCCAAATATCACAATCATGTTTAAAACACAAAGCATTGAGACATACATTAAGTTAAAACCAAGGGATTCAACAAGCATCACTTTATCCATGTGTTGATCCCTTGAGATTGCAACTCTACCTAGACCCAATACCTTGCTTTTACCAGTATCAGCAAATGTGATGTGACTCTTGTCAGATGGACGTAAAGTTGAGTCCATGAGAAGACTTCGCTTGCCAGTCATGTGATTAGTACACCCACTATCAATAATCCATTCTGAAGCAGCTGGTGTCATACCCTACAGTGCAGTTAGGGGGATAGGCTTCACGAAGAGAATTGTGAAGCATAAACATTTGACAAGCAAGTGGATTATGAAAGCTTAGATCGAGGTTAGGACTGATAGGGCAAGTAGCAAGCGACTCAGGAACAAAATACATAATAAGACCATTTTGGCATTTGATCTTGCGCCCTACAAGATGTTTAAGGTCCCTAGCAATAGCTTCAGACGAATTTGATTTTCGGCTGGAGACCCTTCCCTGCAAAAGAGAGTTAAGCTTTCTTAGCCACCCACATCTTCAAGGGTGGCTTCGAAGCAATGACTCTGAGTGAAGCATTTGAGAACTTTGGCTTTGGAGCCCTAGCAAATAGTCTTTCAGGAGGACAATAGTACTCATAAGAATAAGCAGAGTAGTTCTTGGTCATATGAACGTGGCGGTTTGATGAAACGCGCTCATATTAATAGGCCTGAGTATGGTTTCCCTGCAAAACATTTGCGTTAGTGCGACTCAGGTGAGTCCTTTGTCTGTATGAAGCCTTTGGACCATATGAAGCCCGTGGTCTGGAGTTTGTCTTCTTCACTTGTGGTGTCATGACGACATTCACAGGAAGATTCTCCAAACACCTTTTCGGCACCCAGACTCTGTTCATAGGCGTTTCATGACGACTTTCAAGTTCCTCATACTTAACATGAAGATTTTTTATGTCTTCAATTAAGGACTGAGATCGAGTCATTTCAGCGTCTAACAGATCATCGCTTTTGTCTAACAGTCTTTGAATGTGTTCCATAGCTTTCTGTTGTTCAGTTGCAATTTTAGCAAGTGTTTTGTAGCTGGGTTTGGAACCACAATCAGAGTCATCGTCACTAGATATTTGATAGTGAGTGGTGCGGGTGTTTACCTTGGCACCGTGTGCCATGAAGCAGTAGGAAGGAGCGGAGTAGTCCTTGTCATTTGCATCAGTGTCGGTGATGAAGTCATTGTCTTCAGTGTTGAAGATGGACTTGCAACGTATGCTGTAGCCAGACTTGCAATGCCAGAATCGGACTCCTCCTCAGACTCCACCTTCGCCTCCTCAGAAGCGGACTCCTCCTCTGAATCCATTTCCTTGCCAACAAACGCATGAGCCTTGCCATATGAGCTCTTCTTGTGTGATGAAGACTTTGAGGAAGACTTGGAAGAAGACTTTGAGTATTTCTTCTTCTTCTTGTCATCAGAATCATATTCCTTGCTCTTCTTCTTCTTCTCGTTCTCATTGTCCCACTGCGGACACTCAGAGATGTAGTGACCAGGTTTCTTGCACTTGTGACATGTTCTCTTCTTGTAGTCATGAGCAGAAGCTTCATCATTCCTTGAGCTGGATCGTGAGGACTTTCTAAAGCCTTTCTTCTTGGTGAATTTCTGAAACTTCTTCACAAGCATAGCAAGCTCCTTTCCAATGTCTTCAAGATCATCCGAACTGCAATCAGATTCTTCTTCAGATGAGGAAACAACTTTTGCCTTCAAGGCACGAGTTCGCCCACAGTTGGGACCGTAGATGTCTCTTTTCTCAGAAAGCTGAAACTCATGTGTGTTGAGCCTTTCAAGTATGTCAGACGGATCAAGTGTCTTGAAGTCAGGGCGTTCTTGAATCATCAGGGCTAGGGTGTCAAACGAGCTGTCAAGTGATCTCAGGAGTGTCTTGACGACTTCATGCTTGGTGATCTCAGTAGCGCCGAGGGCTTGAAGCTCATTTGTGATGTCAGTGAGTTGATCAAACGTGAGCTGAACATTCTCATTGTCGTTTCTCTTGAAGCGGTTGAAGAGTTTGCGAAGGACACTGATTCTTTGATCTCTCTGGGTTGAGACGCCTTCGTTGACCTTGGAGAGCCAGTCCCAGACTAGCTTAGATGTTTCCAGAGCACTCACACGGCCATACTGCCCTTTGGTCAGACGACCATAGATGATGTTCTTGGCAGTGGAGTACAGTTGAACGAACTTCTTGACATCAGTAGCGGTGACACCTTCACCAGCCTTGGGGACGCCATTCTTGACGACATACCAGAGGTCGACATCAATGGCTTCAAGATGCATGCGCATCTTATTCTTCCAGTAGGGATATTCAGTTCCATCAAAGACTGGGCACGCAGTGGAGACTTTGATTATCTCTATAGTCGACATAGCTAAAACTCTAGGTGGTTAAACCGAATCACACAGAATAAGGGAGTACCTTGCTCTGATACCAATTGAAAGTGCTAGTGATCGACTAGAGGGGGGGTGAATAGGCGATTCTTAGGAAAGTCTTCAAAACATGAAAGTTTCGTAGACAAACGATAGAAATAAACCTATTACCATACAGCGGAAGGTAGACTACACTAGGAAAGCCATAGTCAAGTATTCAATAAAGTGAAAGCACAAAGACTAATAGCAACTAGGCAGTATGGATCAGGATGGAAGATAGTATGAAGCCAATCAGATCAAGCAGTCGCTCAGTGAAGACAAAAGATAATGCAGACAGGCAATGACTTCACAAGGACCAACTGCAAATAAAGAGATGGGAAGGATAGAACCAGTAGCTCGTTGAAGACAATGATTTGTTGGACCAGTTCCAGTTGCTGTGACAACTGTACGTCTGGTTAGGGAGGCTGAGATTTAACTCAGAAGACCATGTCTTCACCTTATTCCCCTTGAGCTAAGGACACCCAGTCCTCGCCCAATCACTCTGGTAAGTCTTCAAGATAGACTTCCAAACCTTCACAGACTTCGTTCACCGGCGATCCACAATGACTCTTGGATGCTCAGAACACGACGCCTAACCGGTTGGAGGATTCAAAGTCCTCAAGTGTAATAAGTCTTTAGATGACACAGACAGGAAGACTTAAGTGATGCCTAACACTCTTTGGCTCTGGGTGTTCAGGGCTTTGTCCTCGCAAGGAATTCTCTCTCAAAGGCTTCGCGGTGGGTTGCTCTCAAACGACAAAAGCCGTACACTAACTCTGAGCAGCCAACCGTTTATGGTTGTAGGGGGTGGGCTATTTATAGCCACTAGGCAACCCAACCTGATTTGTCCGAAATGACCCTGGGTCACTAAGGAATTGACACGTGTTCCAACGGTCAGATTTCAAACACACACGGCAACTTTACTTGGGCTACAAGCAAAGCTGACTTATCCAGCTCTGGATAAGATTTGCTCTCATTGTCTTCGCTCAAAGACATAGGATTTTGATTAAGCATCACTTCAGTCATTCTGACTGGTTCACTTGGACCCCACTTAACAGTACGGTGGTTCCTATGACTCAACAAAGAAGAAAAAGAACGACGAAACAACTAAGTCTTCGCGCTCCATAGTCTTCAGGCGATGTCTTCTCTTGTCATAGTCTTCAATGTGAATGTCTTCACATACCACCTTTGACTTCAAAGTCTTCATACATTTTTAGGGGTCATCTCTGGTAGGAAAACCGAATCAATGAGGGACTTCTACCTGTGTTATCCTGCAATTCTCACAAACACATTAGTCCCTCAAGCAGGTTTGTTGTCAATACTCCAAAACCAACTAGGGGTGGCACTAGATGCACTTACATGCGCCATGGAGCAAAAATTGAAATTAAAAAAAGGTGGTACATATAGAGAGCGCTCGTCGCCAAATTATGCATATAGTACTATTAAAAAAGCTAGTACGTGCTTAATTGGGGTGCTAAATTCTATTAAACAAATACTAGTAGTATGTACATACTGAAGAGTTAAAGTAACGAGAAGAAACATAACATAGTTCTGCTAGGGGCTCAGCACAACACACCCCTCAAATTAAACTAAGCACACCTGAAATTAAACTATGCAACTAATCCGGTAGACACTGCATTAGAAGTTTAGAACCACCATGAGCAACGACACTGCCACCTTACTCGGAGTCCTCGTCTTCGTCCTTGTCCCTCTTCCTCTTGGACGATACTCCGTGGCTTGAACCGCACACTTGGCTGTTGCTCTTCATCCAACCCTTGTAGATATTGAAACAAAGGTAGCCATCCATTGTAGCGTAGTGGATGTGGTCTATATCTAGTACATTCTGCTGCCATGCATGACGATGAAACGTGTAATGAGGTTTCTCCAGTTTACGGTACGAAGGATGAACCATGGCTCCTGCCAGGGTCAGCATTGAAGGCTAACGAGAGGGCACCAGCCGATTCTTCTGGAGGTCGAAGGGGTTGCCTACAACGAGGCCTATCCGACCCAGGACTTCTTTGTCGTTCTTAAAGTCTACAGTAACGAATTTCACCATTTTGTCCTTGAGGAAGTTCTTAAAATTCTGGCACTCAACGTCGGCATGGCATATGTGGTAGACCAAGCAAACGTTATGTACGCAAACCTGGATCACGGCGGGCTTCTTCCTCTCTTCATCCTTTAGATCCTTCTCTCGTCCCAGGACTATAGTGTACTCAACATCTAGCCCAGCGACCCACTCATCATCTGAGTTTTCGAACATGCGTTTGAAGTGAGAAAGGCATCCTTTCACCGTCACGGAAGAACGGGTGTAGATGACGTCGAACTCATCGCCGGTGATGGTTCTAACCTTGTACTCACCGCCGGTCGTGGAGATTTGGGACGCCATGGATTTGGGAGGAGGGTTAGGATTAGTGGAACTGCCGTAATGTGAATGGACGAGATGACTAGGAGCGAACCGCCGTAGTATTGAAGGACGTGCAGGGACGAGTAGGAGCGCACTGCCAGCATGCGAACGACAGGGTAGTGGCTTTCCATTCTCCCATGATACGGGCTTTCGAGAGCCCTTCGATCTGAGATCGAATGGTTGCATGGCGTGATTCTATACCTATGGGTGAATATCCTATCCTGGAGGGTTATTCTGCAAATTTTTAGCAACTTAGCATGCGAACGTCTAATCTCAGATCCAAGGGCTGCCAGCAGCCCGTATCATGGTTGCGCCTACCACGACCGTCGCGTCGCTCGCGCGGTCACGCCATTGGAGATTTAACACGGTGCGTTAGGCTATCTGATGTTGGCATGTCATACATAGTCATCACTTAGTCACTCATACTACAACAAGGTTGGCTATAAGGATGGCTATAAGTGTATTTTTTACTCCTCTCTATCTCTTTCTTCATACTCCCTCCATCCCATAATATAAGAACGTTTTTGACACTAGTGTAGTGCCAAAAACGTTCTTATATTATGGGACACAGGGAGTACTAGTATTTATTGCATTTGCCAAGGAGTGACCTCTTCCAATGAAATGGTGTTGCTAAGTTTGCTTCATTTAATTAGCTATAGACTCAAAATTGTCTTTTCACCTAGGTACACGCGCTTAGCACCGTTTCTTCCTTGGGTCACCAAACTAGTCTCTCTCTTCTTGATTAACTTGCCACATCAGACTTTATGCCTATGTGGCAAGCTTATGCACCTGTAGGAGCAAGCAAAAGTAAGTACAATAGTGCGCTTTACATGGCATTTTTGCATATGTGGAGGAAAGAGAGGCAAGGAAAAATTGGAGAAGTGGGCTCTCATGCAAGAGCCAACCTCTACTACATGGTGGAGCATTGGGAGAGGCACCTGTATGGAGGTGGTCAGGAATCAAGAGACTCATGCCGGTCGTAGCGTCGCAGTTAAAATGATAATGGCAAGTCAAATCACGGTGCCCTACCTATCTAGCAGTAACTCGCTGTCAAATCACACAGCCCTACGTTTCCAGCAGCCTACTCCCTCGTCTTCTCGTGTCTCCGTCGAACTGACTAGGCAGAACTGCCCCGCCTACCGCGTAGGAAAAGCCCCGCCCTCGACTTTTAAATACAACTGCATCCGCTTAAAAATCTAATGATATACTTTTTGTGACATAGTAACTCATATTTAGTTAGTCAAATGGATGACCTAGAACTACGTGCAGACCCTATAAACCGAGATGCCTAAAAATAAAAAAACCGAGACGAAGAGGGTAGTTCAGCACGTATCTTTTTAGATCAATATAGTCGGGATTCACCAAGGAGCAAAACCAAGTGGTAGGCTGCTCCTGTCGTGTTGGCGTAGCAACTCAAGCAGGGTCAGTCCGCACACGAAATGGCGACACACTTAACAGGACCCCTTTGGCCGACATGTGGCTCATCCACCGTCTTGTTCCACATGCGATGCACCAAATTACAGTTCGGAGCAGCGGTTGGAATCGGAGGTACCCCGGTCGTAGCGCCGCAGTAGTAGAAAATGAGCGACGAGGGGTCAAATCACAAAGCTCCACCTTTCCCGCATTAAGCTAGACGGACAAAGCAACCATCATTTCACTCTAGGGCGCAAGAGCATAAAGAAAAGAGAAAACAATGATGCGTGCGGCAACTACCTAGGGCACCCTAGGGTAGGGGTCTCCACTACAGATCCTTTTTTTGAAAGCGCCTCCACTACAAATCGGCTTCTCCCTCGTCCTCTTGAAGAAAACCGATGATGAGTGCGGCGGTAGGGTTTGTAGGAGTACTACGGCGTGCGGGGCCACGTTGTAGTAAAGGGGTTCAAGTCGACGCCTTAAATATGTGTGGGCTGCTTGGTTTTACGGGAACGAGGCGGCATTTTGGGTTCAGTGACCAGTGGAGATATAGTACGTACAAAAAATTGTGGACGTAGGTTCGACCGAAAGGCAATGATGCATGGGCCCTGCATTTTGATATACCCGGGGCCGCGTGAAATTTGCTACTCTACTCAAAACTAGTAAGGTACACATGTATTGAACGCATGAGATTTTGAAGCCAAATTATGAATAAATACACGTTATAGCATGTAAAGCTTTGAGTCATATATGCATGATGTAGATGTTCGTTTAGTTCTTATAGTTCATCTCATTCAAAATCAATTAGTCTTATAAAAATGTTAAGATTCATGGGGTTGTGCATTGTAAATCATAAAGTAAAAAACTAATAATGTCAATTCATTTAGAAAAAAAATCAATTATGATACAGAAGATTCTAGAACAAAGGAGAAGTACTTGTGTTTTGAGGTTTGTGCATTATGCTTAAGTTCAACCATGGAGTCTTCTAAATTGTACATGTGGCAGATCTGGTGGAATGTTGATGATATCCAACGGCCAATAGTGCTCGGATTTGCCTATCTCTGCACTGTCGGGTTAGCTTCATCCAGCGACCATCTTTTAAAGTTACTAGATCGTCGATGCGCGCGTTGTCGCGCCCGTCTATTTTGAATGTTGCATGAGAGTGTTAGAAATCTATGGACAAACTTAGAGTTTATGTTAGTTTATAAATATAATAATATGTTGATACAAGGTGATAGTGTCTCCCATGAAGCTGATAATAGCTAGTCCATTAATACATATGGAATAATTTTGCACATCAATTGTAGCAGTGTCTTGTCGTGTGGGATAAATCTGTTTGCACATTATAAGCAATATTGATACATGTTTTTTTGGTCAATTTGAAAGAAAAAGACGTTACTATGGAGGATTGACTAAAGAGAAAATAAATTTGGTTATCAATGTTCTATTGCTTAAATCAACTTTGTTTCCCCATAATTAAGCATGTTTTTTTCTAATGTAAGATCACATTGGACAAATCAGATTCATAATGAAGCATGTTTTTTCTAATGTAAGATCACATTGGACAAATCAGATTCAAGGTCCCTGAATGGTTATAATGAGAACATAAATGGAAGGAGTAAGCTTTCAGATGATTGCACGTTCAAATCTGCCAAATACTTATGAGTACATAACTGAAGGAAGGGCATGTTCTTAGATTTGCTAAATGCGTCATTCTAAGGGCACAAATAACTTCAAGTACATGATGGCTTAATAATACTGGGACTATATGATCTAAAACATTACACATCCAATTCCTTTCACAGAATTCCAATCTTTCCTGACAATATACAAATTTTGGTTTCATAATTAGGTGGCAGCAAAAACATATGTTGGGTTAATAATAACTTCCAAGTGAAGAACTTGGGTCTAATTCTGTGAAAGGAATTGAACGTGGAAGGATCCTTGTACGCCTCGTGCTTAGTTGGACATTAGCTTTAGGGTCGGTGGCTTGAAGGTTTCTTGCATAGGTTTTGTCACCACATGATATATCTACAAATAAAGTTGAGAAATGATCTGTGAAGGAAAAGGTGCAAGGTACAAAGCATGAGAGTATTCAATAGTTGGTACCTTTGAGGAGGAGTGAGTAGATTCATCGTGGTTCAACGTATCATCTAATGCATGCTCTATACTTTAAGCCATCCTTGGATGAGACTCATCCCCAGATTGATTCATCTACGTTTGAGTGCAAAGTAGACAAATATACATAAGGAGAGTGTGTTTTTTGAAAGATCCAGCGCTGCCGGCATTCATATATTAAGCAGGAAGCAATGGGAAAAGCAAACACATGGCGTAGATCCGAAGATCAAAGGGTCCAAAAAATGAAAAGTTACATTAGTCGATTCCTGCCGGTAGCTCAACAAAAGGTAGTTCTAAGCACTTTGCTCCAGCTTGGCGCCATAGTTGGACGGCTTGTCGGCTCGCCACCACCATGTCAGCAGCCGGTGTATGTTTTGCCTTGAAAATGCATTGGTTTTGCTCCAGCCAGATTCCTCACAGCACCAGCGTAATACATAAGGAGAGTGTAGGCGTGGTACCTACGAGTAGGAATTGTTGAGTGTTCCAATATCTACTACAGACGTTCTATGTAAGCAGAGGGATGGCATATAGCAGTCAGTTTAAATGGATGCAGAATTGTTAATGGCCGGTGGAAATTAATGATATTTATAAGATGTCAGTTGCTACTTTTTTTTTGAAATAAAACGAAATTTTATTCATTAGCAATAACCAATACATCGTTTGTGAGAAATGTTACAATTTCACTAATAGGCTCCTCAAACCAAACCGAAGTTGGAAAAAATCTAGCTAATCTAGCAAGTTCATGTGCTACTTTATTTGCCTCTCTATTACAATGTTCGAATTTAGTCATGATAAAATCACAAGCATAGTGATAGCAGTCATCGAAGATTGCCGCCGCCGCTCCCGCTGACTGTCCTCCGTCTTGCATTGTCTCAACCACCTCCAGATTGTCAGAGTTGATGATTAGGCGATTACATCCCGCCCTCTGCGCTAAATTTAGGCCAAATTTGAGAGCTAAGGCCTCCGCCATGAGAACGTCCGCACAGTAGTCTATCTTTCCATTCCCTCCTGCAATAAACCTACCTTTGTCGTCTCTCAATACTGCCCCCATCGTACCCTCCAGCAAGTCATGGTCAAAAGAGGCGTCAACATTGAGTTTCACAAAGCCCCTAGGAGGACATTGCCAACCCCCCTTTTATGGACGCATTTGAAGATGATGCATTTACAAAATTATATGTAAGAGCTATGATCCCCATCGAGATCTGAGTCACATTTTGAGTGAATTCCTTATGCACTAATTTCCTTCTTTCCCACCATAGATACCAAGCAGAGATAGCTACCATTTCTCGAACATTTTCGTACCCCATAATGCGCAGATCTTGATCTGGAAGGAGTAATAAGTATTCCAATATTGCCTCCCCGGCACGATCAATCTCACAAGCTCTCTCAATAATCATATCCAACCCTAGCCTTTTCCAAACCTCCTTCGCTTTTCTACATAGGAAAAGCAAGTGCTTTGTATCTTCTACACCCTGGGAGCATGTAGGACACAAGGGTGAGACCTTCATGTGTCTATTAGTGAGTGTTGCCCGACATGGAAGAGTACCATGTAGTGTCCGCCATAAAAATATTTTGACTTTTGCCGGACAAGATAACTTCCATATCTGACACCATATAGGGTTACGTGTGCTCCGTCCCATCCCGTTGGAATATTTTAGTTTGCTCCCATACTGATAGTTCCACTCCACAGAGTAAGCAGACCGTACCGAAAACATACCATTTTTTGTATAACTCCAGGCAATAAAATCTCTCATATTATGTTGCGAAATTGGGATTGAAAGAATCCGTTGTGCGTCAATGGTCCACATAGTTTGTCTAATCAGGTCCTCATCCCAATCATTGGAGACCGGGTCAATCAAATCTACAACTTTTGATAATAAATGCCCCCTCCTAGGAGTCACAATCTTTCTAGTGGCACAATTTGGGATCCAGGCATCTTCCCAAATATTGATGTTATGTTCATCCCCCACTCGCCAAATATAACCTCGTTTGAGAGTAGTGATACCTGCCATAATGCTTTGCCAGGTGAAGGAAGCACCATGCTTTGGCTTGGAGTTCAGCAAATCACCATTAGGATAGTACTTTGCCCTTAGAATAGTAGCACACAAGGAGTCAGGATTATCAAGGAGACACTATGCCTGTTTTGCAAGCAGAGCCAGATTGAAACAGTGGATATCATGGAATCCCATTCCTCCTTGGTTTTATGGTACACACATTTTCCACCAGGCCATCCAGTGCATTCTCTTCTGGTTCTCCTCGTCTCCCCACCAGAAATGCGCCATGGCGTCAATGATTCCTTTACAAATTTTTTTCGGAATTTTAAAGACCGACAATGCATAGGTAGGTATGGCTTGGATCACTGCCTTTAATAGGATCTCCTTCCCCCCGGCAGATAGTAATTTTTCCTTCCAACCACTAATTCTCTTAACAATACATTCAATCAGAAAACTAAAGCAGTCTGTTTTATCAACACCCACATTTGCTGGTAAGCCCAAATATTTATCAGTGAGAGCCTCCGTCATTATATTTAGCGTTGTACACAATTGTTCTCTGATCTCTACCTTTGTATTAGGGATGAAGAAAATACTGGATTTTTCAACGCTTACCAGTTGTCCTGACGCCGCACAATATAAATCTAGTACTGATTTCAGGTTTTCCGCATTATGTTGGTTGGCTTTCATTAAGATCAATGAGTCATCCGCAAAGAGAAGATTTGTGACTGGTGGGGCGTCTCTACAGACTTTTACTCCTGATATGTTTCCATTCTCCTCAGCATGCACAAGCAAGGCATTCAATCCTTCTGTGCACAGCAAAAAAAGGTATGGTGATAGCGGGTCCCCCTGTCTCAACCCTCTCGTAGGCTTAAATCTCTCACTTTCCTCTTCATTGATCCTTACTTTGTATTCCACGGTTGAGACGCATTGCATAATCAAGTTAACCCACTCACGACGAAAGCCCAGTTTCAACATAATCTCCTTCAAAAAAGTCCACTCAACTCTATCGTAGGCTTTATGCATATCAAGTTTTATAGCACACAAGCCCTCTCTACCCTCTCTTTTGTTCTTTATTGTGTGAAAACATTCATAGGCCACTAAAATATTATCCGTTATCAATCTACCCGGTACAAATGCACTCTGTGTTGGGCTAATAATTTCTGGTAAAAAAACCTTCAATCGAGAAGCCACCATTTTTGCAATTATTTTATATAGCACATTACATAAGTTGATTGGCCTAAATTGAGTTACCTTCTCTGGTGTATTAATTTTAGGAATCATCACGATCGCTGTATCATTCCAACCCTCCGGTATAGTGCATGTGTTGATTGCTGTCAGGACCTCCTCAATTAAGTTTTCCCCCAGCATGGGCCAAAACCTTTTATAGAAGATAGCATGGAGTCCATCTGGCCCTGGAGCTTTCAAGTCCCCAATATCAAATAAAGCCTTGCGAACATCTTCCGCGGTATAAGGGGCAAGTAGAACATCATTCATTTCGTTTGACACTCTCCTTTGAACAAGTGATAAAACATCTTGATTCGGGTGTTGAACTTCCGATGTAAAAAACTTTGTAAAAATATCCAGTAATGTGATTCGTCAATTCCTTATCTGTTAACCAGTTTCCGGACTCGTCTAATAGTTTCTTTATATTATTTCTTTTTTCCTGGCTGTGGCAGCATTATGAAAGAACGACGTATTACGATCCCCATGCATCAACCAATTTGCTCATCCTCTTTGTAACCAAAATATTTCCTCTTGCTCCAAAATATTTTCAATTACCATTATAATTTCCTTCTGACGGCATCGAGATTCCGTATTCAATGGGCCACGCCTTAGTTTCTCCAACTCTTTTTTTAATTTTCTAATTCTCACCTTTGGTCCCTTTAGCGTTTCCCGGTCCCAAGTATGTAGATCGGCATGCACTGCTCTCGTACGGTCAGCAAGTGAGGGTCCAATACCTGCTAGCTTTGCTTTCTCCCAAGATGCCTTAACGATTTCAGTGACCGTCTCTTCCTTCAACCATCTCGCCTCAAATTGTTTAACACGCCCCTCTTGGCGTTTAAAGATTTTTTCATCCCAATACTCCATATCCAGTACGATTGGGCGATGGTCAGAATGAACATGTTCTTCATTGATAACTGTCGCTCGTGGAAATTTGTTTGCCCATGCTAAGTTACAGACTGCCCGATCAAGGCGCTCACGTATTTCGCCTCTCCTCCAAGTGAACATGTCCCCAAAATAGCCTAGATCTTCCAGCCCACAATCCGTTAGGCATTCACGGAACTCTCTCATCATACCTAGTGGTCTAGCTACACCACCCTCTTTTTCTGAAGGGTATAAAATTTCATTAAAATCCCCCAAAACCACCCAAGGATGGTTGTTCTTACTATGTAGATTGCGAATGTCATCCCAAGATAGATGACGTTCATTCCATTTCGGGTGACCATAGAAGCCCGTGAACCGCCACTGAACCACATTCTCATACATAAAAACAATATCAATAAAATGGGGCGAGACATAGTTCAACTCAATTTTATTGGACTCATGATAAAACAAAGCGAGGCCACCGGCCTTACCATCACTTTCCACTACAAACATAGAATCAAAACCTAATACGCGACGAAGCTCATCGGCTTTACAATTATTCAAATGGGATTCAGAAAGGAAAATTAAATCTGCCCTTGTACGCTTCTGTAGATCCAGAAGCTCACGAACTGTCGTGTTGGAGAGCATACCACGGCAGTTCCAGCCTAGGATTTTCATTTGGCCCGGCGGTCCTCTTCGGAGGCCGCCGATGTGCCAATCTCATCTTTGTCTTCGCCAACTGATTCCCCACCTCGCTCCGCGTACTCTTCCTCCCTCTCATCAGTCTCCTTTGCAACATGTGTAACCCCGCCCTCCTCATCCTCAACAGCTACAACTCTACCCGTGCACACCCGTTTGGATGAGACGTTTACATCACCATATAAGATGCACTCATAATTATCCATCTCTTTCTCAAAAGAAAACTCTAAGTCACTGCCCGTTGGACAAGCCCCAAAAGAATGCCCCATTTTTTCCCTAACACTTGCTTGCGAGCATCCTCAGCTCTTTTGGGCCCCCTCCCTTTTTTTCTTTCTTTTTTGAACTGCCACGCATAGGTTTTTTTGCTGCATTGAATTTAAAGGGTAGAGCATTATTCTCTGTATCACCCCCGGCTGTAGCGATTCTCGCCGCAACAGCGCTAGACAGCGCCTCCAACACCCCCGGCTGAAAAAGAAGCTCGCCAGCATCAACTCCATGCGGTTGGGTTATTCTGGGCTTCACCTGTGCGTGAGTAGTCATGGCCAAGTGACCTGCATGTGTGCTTTGGGCATGTACAGGATCATAACAAAGTTGATGTACGTGAGATGTCAGTTGCTACTTAGCTACAAACATGTATATAAATAGAGGGATGGCATGTGAGCAGCGAGGTTAACTGATTGCATGATTATCAGTTGATGGATCCAAATTAAGGTTTTTATAGGATATCAATTACTACTATTTAGATGCTATGTGTAACTGAAGAGTAAATAACTACTCTCTCGTGCATGGTAGGGAGAAAATAGAAGAGAACTATTTAGATTTATGTGTAACTGAAGAGTAAATAACTTATTTCATTATCCATTCGTGTGCATGGTATGAGCAAATAGAGGACGCATTTCTGCCCCATTTTATTAGCTGGTGGTTCCATCGGTGATAATCTGGATGAAAATTCAATACTGTAAGTTAGAAAAAGCTGCGCATGAACATCCCAGAAGGGAAAGGCTGCATCTACATGGAAGGCGACAAAAACGTGAGCACATTGTGAAATACTATTAGTTTGTCAAGAACTGAGAAGTTTCAGTTTTAGGCATGGATCTGAGATCTCTTGGAGTGAAGTTCCTTGCAGCTTGATTCATATTCTGTTCGAATTCTAGAAAGAAACTCACCTTATGCTTGGAGTGATGCAATGCCTGTACCTGTCTTGAAAATCCACATACATATGTAGAAATGTCCGCAAGATTATTGAGCTTTGCTCATTTGTGGATAGAAGCAGACCATATTGAGGCTTCACCCCTCCTCTAGAACAGTACGGCTACAATTTTTTTTTTGCATTTTACTATAGTGTTCTAATTAACCTGTCACATGCAGCAGCAAATAGCACCATGTTATGAATAACACCAAAACATGTTACGTGAGCAATCGTATGCGGTAAAAACATATATGATAAAACATGAAGCGATAAGACATAACAGTACACGTGAAGTAATTCACTACCTGTTGGGAAGCCATTAGAGATTATCGGCCGAAGAATTTGGAATAAAAACTCGATACCATTCTCCAGTATCTGGCCAAATCAATTGACAACCTCCCGGTATTTATAATTACTGTAAAAAAATTAGATTGGGAGGAAATAATGTAATCATCGGGTGGAAAAAGAAAATCATAAAGATAGAGGCCGCACCATGAGTCACCAAGGACGAAAGTCAGTCTGACGGGGGAAGAGGCGCATGAGTGCAGCTGGCAATGCTGCCGTCGCCATCTCCTGGTGTCGCCTGCTATTGCGAGGGGTGGGGGCGTGCAAGGTTGAAGGAACGGTATCACAGAACACTGGGTAGTGCTTCACCTTGTAATCAAGCAGAACCAGCGAAGAGCAAGCCCACCGCAAGCAAACTCCAACGAGCTAGAAAACCTGCAATCATTTGGGAACAAAAAGAGTAGTCTAAATAAGAACATGGATATGCACAAGTTTGGGGAAAGGAAGAGGTAGTAGGAAGTATGACAGACAGGCCACGAACAGTCATGGTTGCGGGAGAAGATTTTGCAGGAGGGCTGGAGGGGAATTGACAAAGAGCAGCAAAACGGATCATATGGAGGCGCGTACAGTAAAGACATAGCTCTGAATTATTGGAGGACTCGAGCGGCACATACCATTACCAGTAATGGCGTGTAGAAACTGCAATTTAATTATGGAATCACCAACAAATGAAACTCGAATCGACAGCGCATGATTCAATGCTCGCGCCACAGCCTCGTGTCGGCGCCTGGGATTCCATGCCCCCCACCACCTGAACGCACTGCAGGCCACGGCGAAGGTCGGATCGCACGCGTTGCGACGTCCGGCACGCGAGGGCTGCTCCGCTCCTTCGGTCGATCGATCGCACGCATCGGCTTGCCTCGGTCCCATCCCGCACCTCCGGCGGATCCAATCGAGCAACGCACACCAGCCATCTAGACTGGATGGATTGAACGCGGTTACTCCGCTGCGCCTTGAATCAGGACTGGATGGATGGACGCGGTCGCTGCTCTCTGTATGCCTCGCATCCACTGGATCCCTTTAGCGAAGCCCAGCAGCGCTGGAATGGGCTGGCTGCTGGCCGGTGGCCCAGTGCACCAGAGGCCTTCGTTTCGGCCTCGGGAGCAGCAGCCCACAGAACAGCTGGTCCAGGTTTCACACAGTGCGGGACAGGTTGATTTAACGGCCACCAACGTCGAGACGATGAAAACGGACGGCCAGAAACGCAAATCGCTGAGAGAGCTCGCTTGAGGCTTAGTTTACTGTCCTTAATTGGCACACTATATAGTTCTTGTGCCATAGTTGCATGTTTTGGGAAAAAGCTACTAGTGGGTTGCACTATCTATTTAGGAATAGAAGATGTATACATGGAAGTTGTAGGGAAAGAGATGACATGGAGCATCTCAATTCCTATGAGTAGGGATTGAAAAAGAGATGTCATTTGGTTTACATCATAGGAACTTTTCTATTGAATCTAGAGATGACATGTATCTCAATTCCTATGAGGAGGGATTAGAAAAGAGATGTAATTTGGTTCATATCATAGGAACTTTTCTATTGAATATACGCTAATGTTTATTTTCCTTTAAAATTAAGAGAGTATAGGAATCCATTCATATGAACCAAGTGGCTCTAAAGCTATAGAAATGATATCATGTTTATTTCCTTTGAAATGTGGAGTATATGAATCTATTCCTATGAACCAATTGGCTCTAAAGGAAAAATCCTATAGAAATCATATCATATAGAGTTCCTATGATATTCCTCGACACTAAAGGATGCTTGAAATTGATGCGGGTGATACGATGGTCTTTCTTTATAGACTCCTCACCCATATTTATAGTTACCTCTCGAAGATGAATGAAATGATATATACATGGTATTCTACATGTGCAATTTGGTACATGAAAACTCGGTAAAAGTTTGCGAGGTTTGAATTTTCAATAAAGCTATATGCACTGCATTTCGGAACGGAGGGAGCATACGGTAGTTGCTAACACTCATGTGAAAGATTTGTGCGTAGGAGGAGTGGCTGTTCTATTAAATGACATGGCAAAACTGACACTATCGGATGCCGATCTAACGGTTCTTACGGCGTTCGTCAGGAAAAGGCTTGTGGCGAACGTTTGTCGGGTAATGATTTACGGAAACATGCATTGCATTGATACGTGCCCCCTCTCTCTCACGCACACGCACCCTCACGAGTCGCAACTCTCCCGAGTCCTCTCGCAGACTCGCACATCGCACCCACCATCTATCTGCAGGTAGATGTCACGCACATATGTGCTCTTCACACTCTACCCTCAGAGCTTCTAAAAAACAAAAGACGGCGCGCACATTTTATTTTAGCTCACACGTTACACACTTATACTATTACTCTTGCGGCGAACGTTCATTGGGCATAGTATATTGTACTCTCACGAAGAGAAGCGATGCATGCACGCACTAGTTCTCTCACACCCACTCGTGTGTACACGTAGGAGCACATTTTTTTGAAGCTGGTACAACAAAATCACTCCACTATATATAAAAGCAGGAGCCTTAGCGCTTGCTTTATTAGGGTTCCTCTCGTTCACTCTCTCATACTCTCCAGATCTAAGAAACACATAGGTGGCCACACTCTCTCTCAGCTCACGGCTAGTCACAAATCCGGCCGGACAACCTCGACCGGGGCAGGGGTGTAGGTGCATCATTCACGCTGTCGTCGGCGGCAAGGAGGAGACCAACGGCTGCCCACGCGTCCCGATCGGCGGCCGTGCCGTTCTCTCCGAGAGAGCGCCGGTTCAGGAGGGCCTCCGACCCCTTCTTCCTCCCTGCGGTATTGTGGCCAAGATGCGGCCTCCCGACACCGTCTTTGCCACATGCCGATGACCCTCAGGTATATATTCCTTCGGAACCTGCCTTGCTCTACTGCCCCAGATCCCTTCGTGTGGATCCTTTTCTACTTTCGTCCGCTGTTCCAAAGCCACCTAGATTTCTACTATTATTAGAAGTCAAGCTAGTTCATATAGTCGACTCAAAGCATTGGTTCAAACAGGGAAGAAAGTGGGAAAGCTGTAGCATGAATCTAGGACTTGGTTCTAAGAGGAAACGGGGGAAAGTAGTAATATCTGTCACTGTTTAAATAACCGTATTTCATATTTGCGCAAATAGGGATGTCTGTCTCCATATCGTTTCGGGATGTCTGTCTCCGCATTGTTTCTATCTGCGCAATCAAAAGCACACACCTCAGTTTTAGTACAACTGCGCAAAATGAGATGGCTATCCCTTGTTGTCGTCGTCTAACCTCCCGTCTTCAAGGTATCCCTACATTGGTAGTAACTAAGGTAGAATGACCAACGTAATCTAGAAGAAGCTGATTCTTACGTTTTACTTCCTGATTGCAGTGCAGGGACGAGCGAAAACAACTGCATCCTAGTCCGGAATGCACTTTCTACCAGTTCATCCATGGACCAAGGACTAGCTGGCATGGCTGCACGGCGGTTTTTTGGACAGGTGCGCGGATAAGAGGCATTCTGGTCTGCTTATTTCTGCAAATAGCGGTGCTTAAATTTAGTGGAATGCACAAGCATTTCAGCTGGTCAGTACACTGCATGGTTCAGTTCAGCATTCCAGCTGAGACCACAATTATAATTGGTTATTCTGGAATGAGAGAACCTAACCCTGGGTGGTGGCAACAAGAAAAAACCAGAGTGAACTCCAGGAAATTTAAGCCCGCCGGGGGGCCCTTTGCTCAGAGAAGCCTTGCTTGTTTTTTCCTGATTTGTAAACCTTATCACAACTTTGTCTTTTGTTGTGAACTAGTATATGTTTGTTATGTTCTATGAATCATTGAGATGTATAAAATTGCTTAACTTATGCTTTTCAAGTTTTTTATGAAGACGAGTTTAATGTGAGTGTTCCACATGAGCGCTGGACTAGCGTGTGAACGTTTGGAATTTATTACATTGTGGCCTTAATTAACTGCATGAACCACTGTAACAAGATACATAGTTGCTTATATGTCAGAGAGCAGATTGTTGATTGTTAGCTGGTCGATAGCCTAGTGTTGAAGCGAGCTGAGCCAATGTGCCGTGTTTTGCACAACTGCTTACAAGTGGGGTAGCACCAACAGTGTTTACAAGTACTTATGTATACGTCAGTGCACGGTTCTCGAACGAGTGCTCTATTTCATCAAAACACACACCGCTCGTATGATAAACCGTGACAACTTATGTCTTACCATGCCATATTCATAAAAAAACTAGTGAGGACGCATCTGTTTCGGCAACAATTACGATGGTTCTCACATGATTCACGGAATCATGGGCACACAAAAGTAGCAGCAGTTCCCATAGACGGATTCAAACAAAGTACTATCCCCAGAGGGGTCGATAACAGGCAAGGTTTGGATAATTAGACACAATCCAAACTACTATTAAACACTAGCTGGGGCAACTATTTCATGCATCGATCTAATTTGGGCTGGACACAAGACGGACCTTGCCATGAACATCATCGAGGAGGTCCCGCAACAGCTCAATCCTGTGAACCTTCATGAAGACAACCTTGTGGCCTTGCCACTGATAAACTTGTTTGTGGAGACATGCACGTCATCTTCCTGCGTAAGCTTGACAAGAACAATATGCCTCACAAACAAAGGAGTAGCTTTGAACTTCTTGTGCTTCAGTACACCCTGGACAACACGCCTGACAACAGTGAGGCTGGAATACAACTCTTCATTGGTATAACCACAAATGGCTTCCAGGATCCAACAGCCTAAGAACTCTGTTTTCCCAATGCGTATATTCAGGTCGTCCGCCTCATAGCGAGTGACATGTACAACCACACAATCCTTGTTTGCATCACAGCTCTAGTTGAAACGGAAACAAATTCTGAATTACTTTTAAGTATAAGAAACACAAGTTATTTAAACCACTATGTATAGCATGGCATCAAAGCTAATAAAATTTTGCATTATTAATCACCACATACTTCCTTTTCTAAAAAAAATCATCACATACTTAGATGAAAAACCACAATCGAGATCAGCAAAGAAGGAAATCACCTTGGGCAGCTCAGCGGGGGGGGGGGCACACATCCTCGAAGGGGGAAAACTGCTCCTGCAGTGCCACGGGGGCTGTAACCTCAAACGGGGCGTTGACCATCTCAGTAGTGGCCGTGAGCATATCTGGGGTCGGCTCGGTGGTTGCCTCCATCTTCTTGGAGCTCTCTGTCTCGTGGGGATCAGCCTTCCGCGTCTGCTCTAATATCAGCAGATCTTTGCCTGGTTCTCCTTGGTCCATCATGAAACTGACGAATACTAGGAGACCACTGAAAGTAAAACACATCGCAATGACAATGAAACAAAAAAGAGAGTGAGGATCGGTTACTGCTTTGCAAAAGTTCTTTTTTTTCTCTGAACGAAAATATACCAACATCACGGATCCTCTTACCTTCCCTTCGTTCGGAGAGAAGAGCAGTGGCAGATGCGAGTGTTTTCTTGAAGACGGTGAGGGAGAAGGGGATTCAACGAAGAGTAAAATGATGGTTGCTTCGTCCGTCAAACTTAGACTGTGGGGAGGTGGGGTTTTGTGATACGACGACTCGTTACTGCCGCGCTACGACCGGGGTGACTCTCTGCCTGCATACTGCCTTCTAATTTGGTGGATGCCATTTGGGCCCGCGTATTGCATGGCCCGCATGTCGGTGAACAAAAGTATAACGGCATTCAGTAGAGAGAGACGTTTTAATGACCTAGGAGGATCCTGATATGTCTCCAACGTATCTATAAATTTTGATTGCTCCATGCTACATTATCTTCTGTTTTGGATGTTTATGAGCTTTATTATACACTTTTATATCATTTTTGGGACTAACCTATTAACCCAGAGCCCGGTGCCAGTTTCTGTTTTTACCTTGTTTTAGGGTTTCGAAGAAAAGGAAAATCAAACGGAGTCCAATTGACCTGAAACTTCACGGAACTCATTTTTGGAAGGAAAGAAGCCCAGAAGACTTGAAGTACACTAAGGGAAGCTTCGAGGAGGCCACGAGGTAGGGGGCGCGCCCACCCCCCCCCCCCCCACCCCGGGCGCGCCCTCCACCCTCGTGGCCCCCCCTGACGTACTTCTTCCGCCTATATATCTCCATATACCCTAAAAACATCGAGGAGCACAATAGATCGGGAGTTCCGCCGCCAGAAGTCTCCGTAGCCACCGAAAGCCAATCTAGACCCGTTCCAGCACCCTGCCGGAGGGGGCAATCCCTCTCCGATGGCCATCTTCATCATCCCGGTGCTCTCCATGACGAGGAGGGAGTAGTTCTCCCTCTGGGCTGAGGGTATGTACCAGTAGCTATGTGTTTGATCTCTCTCTCTCTCTCTCTCTCTCGTGTTCTTGAGGTGATACGATCTTGATGTATCGCGAGCTTTGCTATTATATTTGGATCCCATGATGTTTCTTCCCCCCTCTACTCTCTTGTAATGCATTGAGTTTTCCCCTTTGAAGTTATCTTATCGGATTGAGTCTTTAAAGATTTGAGAACACTTGATGTATGTCTTGCCGTGCATATCTGTGGTGACAATGGGATACCACGTGATTCACTTGATGTGTGTTTTGGTGATCAACTTGCGGGTTCCGCCCATGAACGTATGCATAGGGGTTGGCACCCGTTTTCGTCGTGATTCTCCGGTAGAAACTTTGGGGCACTCTTTGAAGTTCTATGTGTTGGTTGAATAGATGAATCTGGGATTGTGTGATGCATATCGTATAATCATACCCGCGGATACTTGAGGTGACATTGGAGTATCTAGGTGACATAATGGTTTTGGTTGATTTGTGTCTTAAGGTGTTATTCTAGTACGAACTCTAGGGCTGTTTGTGACACTTATAGGAATAGCCCAACGGATTGATTGGAAAGAATAACTTTGAGGTGGTTTCATACCCTACCATAATCTCTTCGTTCATTCTCCTCTATTAGTGACTTTGGAGTGACTCTTTGTTGCATGTTGAGGGATAGTTATATGATCCAACTATGTTATTATTGTTGAGGGAACTTGCACTGGTGAAAGTATGAACCCTAGGCCTTATTTCAACACATTGCAATACCATTTACGCTCACTTTTATCATTAGTTACCTTGCTGTTTTTATATTTTCAGATTACAAATACCTTTATCTAGTATCCATATACCGCTTGTATCACCATCTCTTCGCCGAACTAGTGCACCTATACAATTTACCATTGTATTGGGTGTGTTGGGGACACAAGAGACTCTTTGTTATTTGGTTGCAGGGTTGCTTGAGAGAGACCATCTTCATCCTACGCCTACTACGGATTGATAAACCTTAGGTCATCCACTTGAGGGAAATTTGCTAATGTCCTACAAACCTCTGCACTTGGAGGCCCAACAACGTCTACAAGAAGAAGGTTGTGTAGTAGACATCAAGCTCTTTTCTGGCGCCGTTGTCGGGGAGGTTAGCGCTTGAAGGTATATCTTTAGATCTTGCAATCGAGTCTTTTAGTTTCTTGTTTTATCACTAGTTTAGTTTATAAAAGAAAAGTATAAAAAATGGAATTGATTTTGTCCCATACGCTTCACCTTTTAAATATCTTTCGTAAGTATGATGGAAAGGAAAATTGTGCTCAAATGCTAGAAGAAGAATTATATAGAATGCTTGGCATAAAATATGTGAATGATGAGCATGATTGCAATGTTGTTAGTATGAATTCCTTGAATATCCATGATGCTAATGATATGCAAAGCCACAAGCTTGGGGAAGCTATGTTTGATGAAGATGATATTTTTTGTCCCCTAAGTTTTGATGAGCAAATTTATTATGATGGAAGCATGCCTCCTATCTATGATGATTGTTGTGATGACATGTAAGCTTTAAAGAATAATGATAACCATGAAACTTGTCATCTTGACCTTAATTTTCAATCACATGATAGTTATTTTGTTGAGTTTGCTCCCACTATTATTCATGAGAAGGAATTTTCTTATGTGGAGAGTAATAAAATTTCTATGCTTGTAGATCATGAAAAGAATGCTCTATGTGATGGTTATATTGTTGAATTCATTCATGATGCTACTGAAAACTATTATGAGGGAGGAACATATGCTTGTAGGAATTGCAATAATATCAAGTTTCCTCTCTATGTGCTTAAAATCTTGAAGTTATGCTTGTTTTGCTTTCCTATGCTAGTTGATTCTTGTTCCCACAAGTTGTTTGCTCACAAAATCCCTATGCATAGGAAGTATGTTAGACTTAAATGTGCTAGTCATATTTCTTCATGATGCTCTTTTTATGTTACAATTCTTATCTTTTATGTGAGCATCATTGAAATCATCATGCCTAGCTAGGGGCATTAAACGATAGCGCTTGTTGGGAGGCAACCCAATTTTATTTTTATTCCTTGCTTTTTTCTCATGTTTAGTAATAAATAATTCATCTATCCTCTTTTTATATGTGGTTTTATTGTTTTAATTAGTGTTTGTGCCAAGTAGAACCTTTGGGAAGACTCGGGGAAAATCTTGTTGATCATGCTGTAAAAAATAGAAATTTTAGGGCTCACGAGAATTGCTGCCATATTTATTTGGAAAGTGATATTTAGTTAATTGCTTTTGAAGATGATTAATAGATAAATTCCTAAGGTCCAGCAATTTATTTGAGAATTTTATGAGTTCCAGAAGTATACGTTTGATTCAGATTACTACAGACTACTCTGTTTTTGACAGATTCTGTTTTTCGTGTGTTGTTTGCTTATTTTGATGAATCTATGGCTAGTAAAATAGTTTATAAACCATAGAGAAGTTGGAATACAGTAGGTTTAACACCAATATAAATAAAGAATGATTTCATTACAGTACCTTGAAGTGGTAATTTATTTTCTTATACTAACGGAGCTTACGAGTTTTCTGTTAAGTTTTGTGTTGTGAAGTTTTCAAGTTTTGGGTAAGGATTCGATGGACTATGGAATAAGGAGTGGAAAGAGCCTAAGCTTGGGGATGCCCGAGGCACCCCAAGGTAATATTCAAGGATAGCCAAGAGCCTAAGCTTGGGGATGCCCCGGAAGGCATCCTCTCTTTCGTCTTCGTTCATCGGTAACTTTACTTGGAGCTATATTTTTATTCGCCACATGATATGTGTTTTGCTTGGAGCATCAATTTATTTTGTTAAGATTTGCTTGATTTTATTTAGAACAATGTTTTTCATCCTTTATTTCAATAAAAGTGGCATTGATAGCCTTTACTATGCCTATTTTAGAAGTCTACATGTTGCTGTTTGAAAACAAAAAGTTTACCTCTGTTGTAATAATTCCCTAGAAAAGTCAGAATGTGATAAAATGTTGAAACCTTTTGCATATTAAGCTATGATAAATTTACTACAGTGGGAATTTTATTTCATAATTTTTGGAGCTAGGGAAGTATGGATGTTGCTGCATTCTTTACAGTCTGTCCTGTTTAGGCAGATTGCTGTCATGTCCGCATTGTTTGCATATGTTTGCTTCTTTAATGATTCTATTTGAGGATAGGACTATTAAATATGCAGAGGAATTTAGTATGCAAATGTTGAATAATAATTTTAGGGATTTGCTACAGTAGAGTATAATAAGGTTTTGGCAATGGTTTATATTAACTTATCTCACGAGTCCTTGTTGAGTTTTGTGTGGATGAAGCTTTTGAGATTTAGGAAGACCTTGATATGAGAGGAAATAAGGAGACACAAAAGCTTAGGCTTGGGGATGCCCAAGTCACCCCAAAATAATATTTCAAGAAGTCTCAAGCATCTAATCTTGGGGATGCCCCGGTTGGCATCCCACCTTTCTTCTTCAACAATTATCGGTTAGTTTCGGTTCATCCTAAGTTTTTGCTTCTTCACATGATGTTTGCCATTCTTAGAATGTCATTTTATTTTGCTTTGCTTGCTGTTTGAATAGAATACCAAGATCTGAAATTATTAAATGCTAGAGAGTCTTCACATAGTTGCATAATTATTCGACTACTCATTGATCTCCACTTATGTCTTTCGGAGTAGTTTGTCATTTGCTCTAGTGCTTCACTTATATCTTTTAGAGCATGGTGGTAGTTTTATTTTGAAGAAATAGATGAACTCTCATGCTTCACTTAGATTATTTTGAGAGTATTAAATAGCATGGTAATTTGCTTAAAATCCTAATATGCTAGGCATACAAGATTAGTAAAAACTTTCATATAGAGTATTGAATACTAAGAGAAGTTTGATGCTTGATGATTGTTTTGAAATATGGAGGTAATATTGAGTAGTTGTGAATTTGAGAAATGCTTGTGTTGAAGTTTGCAAGCCCCGTAGCATGCACGTATGGTAAACGTTGTGTAACAAATTTGAAACATGAGGTGTTATTTGATTGTCCTCCTTATGAGTGGCGGTCGGGGACGAGCGATGGTCTTTTCCTACCAATCTATCCCCCTTGGAGCATGCGCGTAGTGCCGAGGTTTTTGATGACTTGTAGACTTTTGCAATAAGTATGTGAGTTCTTTATGACTAATGTTGAGTCCATGGATTATACACACTCTCACCCTTCCATCCTTGCTAGCCTCTTCGGTACCGTGCATTGCCCTTTCTCACATTGAGAGTTGGTGCAAACTTCACCGGTGCATCCAAACCCCGTGATATGATACACTCTTTCACACATAAACCTCCATATATCTTCCTCAAAACAGCCACCATACCTACCTATTATGGCATTTCCATAGCCATTCCGAGATATATTTTATTTTGCTTTGCTTGCTGTTTGAATAGAATACCAAGATCTGAAATTATTAAATGCTAGAGAGTCTTCACATAGTTGCATAATTATTTGACTACTCATTGATCTCCACTTATGTCTTTCGGAGTAGTTTGTCATTTGCTCTAGTGCTTCACTTATATCTTTTAGAGCATGGTGGTAGTTTTATTTTGAAGAAATAGATGAACTCTCATGCTTCACTTAGATTATTTTGAGAGTCTTAAATAGCATGGTAATTTGCTTAAAATCCTAATATGCTAGGCATACAAGATTAGTAAAAACTTTCATATAGAGTATTGAATACTAAGAGAAGTTTGATGCTTGATGATTGTTTTGAAATATGGAGGCAATATTGAGTAGTTGTGAATTTGAGAAATGCTTGTGTTGAAGTTTGCAAGCCCCGTAGCATGCACGTATGGTAAAAGTTGTGTAACAAATTTGAAACATGAGGTGTTATTTGATTGTCCTCCTTATGAGTGGCGGTCGAGGACGAGCGATGGTCTTTTCCTACCAATCTATCCCCCTTGGAGCATGCGCGTAGTGCCGAGGTTTTTGATGACTTGTAGACTTTTGCAATAAGTATGTGAGTTCTTTATGACTAATGTTGAGTCCATGGATTATACACACTCTCACCCTTCCATCCTTGCTAGCCTCTTCGGTACCGTGCATTGCCCTTTCTCACATTGAGAGTTGGTGCAAACTTCGCCGGTGCATCCAAACCCCGTGATATGATACACTCTTTCACACATAAACCTCCTTATATCTTCCTCAAAACAGCCACCATACCTACCTATTATGGCATTTCCATAGCCATTCCGAGATATATTGCCATGCAACTTTCCACCATTCCGTTTATCATGACACATTCATCATTGTCATATTGCTTTGCACGATCATGTAGTCGACATCGTATTTGTGGCAAGGCCACCATTCATAATTCTTTCATACATGTCACTCTTGATTGATTGCATATCCCGGTACACCGCCGGAGGCATTCATATAGAGTCATCTTTTGTTCTAGTATCGAGTTGTAATCATTGAGTTGTAAATAAATAGAAGTGTGATGATCATCATTTTCTAGAGCATTGTCCCAAGTGAGGAATAAAAAAAGAAAAAAAGGGTAAGAGAAAGGCCATAAAAAATAAGGCCCAAAAAAGAGAAAGGCCATAAAAAAGAGAAGGCCCCCAAAAAATGAGAGAAAAAGAGAGAAGGGACAATGCTACTATCCTTTACCACACTTGTGCTTCAAAGTAGCACCATAATCTTCATGATAGAGAGTCTCTTGTTTTGTCACTTTCATATACTAGTGGGAATTTTTCATTATAGAACTTGGCTTGTATATTCCAACAATGGGCCTCCTCAAGTGCCCTAGGTCTTCATGAGAAAGCAAGTTGGATGCACACCCACTTAGTTTTTTTTGTTGAGATTTCATACATTTATAGCTCTAGTGCATCCGTTGCATGGCAATCCCTACTCCTTGCATTAACATCAATCGATGGGCATCTCCATAGCCCAGTGATTAGCCTCGTTGATGTGAGACTTTCTCCTTTTTGTCTTCTCCACATAACCCTCTCATTATTCTATTCCACCCATAGTGTTATGGCAATGGCTCGCGCTCATATATTGCGTGAAAGTTTATAGGTTTGAGATTACTAAAGTATGAAACAATTGCTTGGCTTGTCATCGGGGTTGTGCATGATGAGAGCATTCTTGTGTGACGAAAATGGAGCATGACTAAACTATATGATTTTGTAGGGATGAACTTTCTTTGGCCATGTTATTTTGAGAAGACATAATTGCTTAGTTAGTATGCTTGAAGTATTATTATTTTTATGTCAATATGAACTTTTATCTTGAGTCTTTTGGATCTGAATATGCATGCCACAATTAAGAAGAATCACACTGAAATTATGCCAAGTAGCACTCCGCATCAAAAGTTCTGTTTTTATCATTTACCTACTCGAGGACGAGCAGGAATTAAGCTTGGGGATGCTGATACGTCTCCAACGTATCTATAATTTTTGATTGCTCCATGCTATATTATCTTATGTTTTGGATGTTTATGGGCTTTATTATACACTTTTATATCATTTTTGGGACTAACCTATTAACCCAGAGCCCAGTGCCAGTTTCTGTTTTTACCTTGTTTTAGGGTTTTGATGAAAAGGAAAATCAAACGGAGTCCAATTGACCTGAAACTTCACGGAACTCATTTTTGGAAGGAAAGAAGCCCAGAAGACTTGAAGTGCACGTAAGGGAAGCTTCAAGGAGGCCACGAGGTAGGGGGGCGTGCCCACCCCCCTGGGCGCGCCCTCCACCCTCGTGGCCCCCATGACGTACTTCTTCTGCCTATATATCTCCATATACCCTAAAAACATCGAGGAGCACAATAGATCGGGAGTTCCACCGCCAGAAGCCTCCGTAGCCACCGAAAGCCAATCTAGACCCGTTCCGGCACCCTGCCGGAGGGGGAAATCCCTCTCCGGTGGCCATCTTCATCATCTCGGTGCTCTCCAGGATGAGGAGGGAGTAGTTCTCCCTCGGGCCTGAGGGTATGTACCTGCAACTATGTGTTTGATCTCTCTCTCTCTCTCTCGTGTTCTTGAGGTGATACGATCTTGATGTATCGTGAGCTTTGCTATTATATTTGGATCCCATGATGTTTCTTCCCCTCTCTACTCTCTTGTAATGGATTGATTTTTCCCCTTTGAAGTTATCTTATTGGATTGAGTCTTTAAAGATTTGAGAACACTTGATGTATGTCTTGCCGTGCGTATCTGTGGTGACAATGGGATACCACGTGATTCACTTGATGTATGTTTTGGTGATCAACTTGCGGGTTCCGCCCATGAACCTATGCATAGGGGTTGGCACACGTTTTCGTCGTGATTCTCCGGTAGAAACTTTGGGGCACTCTTTGAAGTTCTATGGGTTGGTTGAATAGATGAATCTGAGATTGTGTGATGCATATCATATAATCATACCCGCGGATACTTGAGGTGACATTGGAGTATCTAGGTGACAGTAGGGTTTTGGTTGATTTGTGTCTTAAGGTGTTATTCTAGTACGAACTCTAGGGCTGTTTGTGACACTTATAGGAATAGCCCAACGGATTGATTGGAAAGAATAACTTTGAGGTGGTTTCGTACCCTACCGTAATCTCTGCGTTCATTCTCTGCTATTAGTGACTTTGGAGTGACTCTTTGTTGCATGTTGAGGGATAGTTATATGATCCAACTATGTTATTATTGTTGAGGGAATTTGCACTAGTGAAAGTATGAACCCTAGGCCTTATTTCAACACATTGCAATACCGTTTACGCTCACTTTTATCATTAGTTACCTTACTGTTTTTATATTTTCAGATTACAAATACCTTTATCTACTATCCATATACCGCTTGTATCACCATCTCTTCGCCGAACTAGTGTACCTATACAATTTACCATTGTATTGGGTGTGTTGGGGACACAAGAGACTCTTTGTTATTTGGTTTCAGGGTTGCTTGAGAGAGGCCATTTTCATCATACGCCTCCTATGGATTGATAAACCTTAGGTCATCCACTTGAGGGAAATTTGCTACTGTCCTACAAACCTCTGCACTTGGAGGCCCAACAACGTATACAAGAAGAAGGTTGTGTAGTAGACATCAGAGCCAGAAGCGGTAGAGTGTCTCCACTGTACTAGTAGTAATTGTTTTTTTGGGTAGCTGTAGAGTGTCTCCACTGTAATAGTAGTAATTTTTTCTCTAGGCCCAAGATTAAACAGCCCATCCACACTAGTAAATAGTAAAATCAATTCAAAAGCCCATATATTTACTGAATGAGAGGCTCTACCCACACCCAGCACACACACACCCCCAAAAAAACCTGGGTGCTCTTCTTCCTCCTCGCTCCCACCCACCTCACGTCAGCTCGCTCCACTCGTACCCCCAAATTCCTCACCTCACTTCTACAGAAAACCCCAGCTCCCCTTCTTCGTCACTCCTACAGAAAACCCCCAGCTCCCCTTCTTCCGCTCGCACTACAACTAGGCTCGTCATTCGTTACTCTGCTCAAATTCGTGAGCGCGACACGACACCCTTGAGGAAAATGGAGTCGGCTGACCCCCAGCGCCAAGAAGATGAGGCTCCCGCTAGAGGCGACGCCTGTTGTAGACCCCGCACCCGGCAGCGCGGGGGGAAGCGGCGACCCCGCCCCCATCGGATCCCAGGAACCCGTAGAATCTCAGGTGGACCGCATCAGCGATCTCCCGGAAGCCGTCCTTGGGGAGATCATCTCGCTTCTCCCCACCAAGGATTGCTGCCGCACCCAAGTCCTCTCAATTCGGTGGCGCCCTCTATGGCGCGCCGTGCCCCTTAATCTCGACTGTCGTCAGCTATCTCTCTTCAATGATTTTGAAATCCCTAGAGCCATCATCTCCTCCCACCAGGGCTTCATTCAAAGCCTCTGCATCCCGTCATGCTACCTGAGCAAGCATACCATGCCCTGCACGGTGGACGCCTGGCTGAAATCCCCTGAATTCACAGAACTACATCTGCTTGAGTTCTACTATTCCCCTGGAAATCACATACCACATACCGAACGCCATGAACTTGTGCCCTCAGCACTGATGTCCATCTCGCGGTTTTCGTCCTCTCTCCACACCGCCACCTTTGCACTGTGCTACCTACCAGACAATCTGGTACTAAACCTTTGACTCTCATTTCTCAAGAAACTTTCACTTGTGCGGGTTCGTATATCGGAGGCCTCATGGCACAGCATCATCCACTCCAGTTGCCCTGCGCTGGAGTGCTTGGTGCTTGTTTTCACAGTTAGAATCGGTTGTCTCCAAATAAAGTCGCCTAACCTTGTAAGAATTGGAATTTCTTTTGACGGAAGGCAGCTCATCATCCAAGATGCCCCTTCACTTCAAAGGTTGATCCTTGATTCTAGTTATTCACCGTTGCAAATAATCGTCCTCTCTGCACCTAAACTGGAGACCTTCGGTGTAATACATGATCTCTGTGCTCATTTCAATATGGTGTTTGGCTCCACAGTTCTTCAGGTACTTTATATTATCATCTACACTTGTAACCATAAGCTGCATTTTAAATTTCTACGCATAATTTATATATCATCTTGGAGTACACATTTTGTACTAATATTATGTTCTATGCTCAATGAAGAGTTTCTCCATGGATGGCCTATCAATGGTGCTGGATTCTGTCAAGATCTTATATATCCAAATGAATAGTTTTGATCTGAACAAGATTATTGGCTTGCTGCAATGCTTTCCATGTCTGGAGAAATTGTATATAAAGGTGATAATTTCACACACATTGGAAGCCCGCATATAGTGTACTAGAATTAACCGTTCAGCTGTTGCTCTTTCGACACTCTTCTTTTAGACCTTAACTGTTTTCAATCTTCATGTCTATTTAGGCAACAGGACGGGGTAAGAAAGTTATAACCAATCGGTGGATTCTTAAGCATCGGGATTTTCTCACTTCTCATGAGATTCGATTGAAGACAATAACGCTAGAACGATATGTAGCCAACCGTGCAAACACAAGATTTGTCACATTCTTCCTGCTGAATGCGAGGTTACTATTGTCCATCAGGCTTAAGTTTATCAGCAGCATGGTTTTGACGGATGGGTATGTCGAAGAGCAAAAAAGAAGTTTCAGGTGGGCAAAAGAGCTTCTGAACGTGCCGGGCTTCTATTTACAACATATTGTGGTCATAATCCAGTACATTTTACGACCCAGGATGTTCATTCTATGGACCTGACCGATCCATTTGACTGTGACTGCCGAAAACAGTGCTGGAGTTAGATGTTGTTGCCCTTTTCAATCTGGTTTTTTTTATAAACCTGATGAACAATTAACCCTCGTGCTTTTGTACAGTTTGTAAGCTGGAGTTAGATGTTCCTGCCCTTTTCAACTCGGTTGTGACTGTCATATTTTCTTTGAAACAAGGCAAATGGCTTGCCATTTGTTTAATTTAGAGTGAAATATTGTAACAAATCCCAACCAAGGGAAATAACATCACTCTCGCCGGCTGCTTGAGCTCACTGTGCATTACAGAAGCAAAGTGATTAGCCTCCACCAGCACCCACAAACTTATTTCGAACTAGCACATCAAATGGGCCGTAAATTTTCATAGGAAAGGCTGCATGACCGTGACAGATTTGGATTCTGACATTTGGGACCCGTGAGGAAATAGCCTATCCAAGGTGGTGTCGACTTACTAGCCAGTCAACAAACGATTCTGCCTACCAGCCGTTGGATTGACATCCAACATCTGTCGTGTATCTTCTATCTCTTGTCTTCTTATTCCTCCAGCCGCCCAAACCAAACCACCCCGTCGGCTCCGCCTGCTCCCGCCTCCCATGGCTTGCTGCACCTCCGCCGCCCTACCGTACGTACCCTCCAATGTTGGCCAGTCCCTCCCTCTATTCCCCCACACGTCTTGTTATTCTCCGGTGACGTCAGCCCCAACACGCACCTGCGCCCGAACCAGTAAACCCTCGTACTCCCCTCCGCCTGCGACTGGACCGGCGCATCTTCAACGGCTCATGTTCATTCCGTCCGAGGCCTCTCCGTCGTCCTCTGCCTTGCGGCCTTGGTTCGCTCGCTGTGCGCGGTGCGCGGTGCGCCGCCCTCTTGTGTTGTCAACGTCGTCAACAACCGAGAGGAACAAGGAGATGACTGTATGTGGAGAGGATGACAGTAGGGACCCACCAACGTCATGGCAGTACGCAAGCAAGTGCCTCTATAGTACAAGCCCAAAAATATGGTTCCTCCTAATGGTTGGACATCTGGGGCTCACGCCATTGTCAACGTAGTCAATAAATGAGAGAATTACACTATGAGTGGCTGACACCAGGGACCCAGCAAGTCGCGCAGTTTTTTTAGGAACAAGCAGTTGTTATTTATACTAGTTTTAGCGACGGATCGGGGTAACAACGGGGCTGTGCGGGGGCTGTGGCCCGTCTAGCCAGGGTTTTATTTATGTTTACCACATCATGAGCCCAGTTGTGTTTTTTTCTTGCTGAAAATGGCTAGCCCAGTTCTATTTTTTTAAGAAATACTCAAACAAGGCCTACTTGATTTATCGGCCCTGCTGGGCTGCAAATCGTTCAAGACAAGGAGAGTTTCATTCGGTTTGCCTAGAAATGGGCTCTACATTTTTAAAACACATCAAACCGGGAATTAGTTTCAACTTTTTCATTACAAGATCTTAAATTCCATTGATTTTTATGCATGGACAATTATTTGGATTTTATATTTATATAAATTATTTTTCAAAATAGTTTGAATGTGAATCGATATTTCTGGATTAAAAACAGTTGACCGCACCGAAATATGCAAAATTTCGTATACTTTTTAACCGTGGCCACAATATGTTGTGTAATGCTAACAAAAAGAAGATGGGCTCCAAAAAAATTCTTAAGAATTAGCAAATGGGCTGTACATTATTAGAAATAATGGTAGATGGGTTGTATGTTGTTTTCCACAGATTTGAGGCTGACTTGTGCGCCTACTACAGGTTGACGCGTATGCTTTCATAAAAAAAGGTTGACGCACACGCAACGCCCTGTCAACTTAGTCAACACACGAGAGCAGTGACTGTTGGATGTCCATCCAACGGCTGTCGTGCTTCTTCAATCTCTGCTCTTCATGCTCCAGCCGCTCAAAGGAGCGCCAGTGGGACTGCCTGCTCCCTCCTCCCGCGGCCAGCTATGCTGCCGCGCAGGCCTCACGGCCCCACCATACTCCCATCGCTGGCCTAGCCATCCCTCTACTCACCCACACATGCTGTTATTCTCCAGCGACGGCAGATGAACCGGTAAACCCTCGTACTCCTCCACGTGGGAAACAACTGCCGAGTATTCCCTGGCTCCGTGTCGTTCCCTTCCTAGGCCTCGCCGTCGTCCACCGCCCTGGTGCTCTCGGCGCGGCCTGGTCAACGTGGTCAATGAACGACATCCATCGGAAGTGGAATGTACATGGAGAGGCTGACAGCTGGGTCCACGGTCGCACGCAAGGAAATGACTCCTTATTACGCGCAAAATAATGATTCCTCCACCTGACAGCTAGGACCCACAAGAAGGGCCTCTGTATTCCGCGAAAAAAACATTCCCCCGCTGACAGGTCGGACCCACCAGCTATATCTTCACACGCAAGGAAGTGCCTCCTTATTACGCCCAAAAAAATGAATACCCCCTGCTAGCTGGGACCCACCATATTGTTGGGCTGACTTGTGGGCCTACTAAGTTGACGGGGACGGAGGGCTTTGTCAACTTAGTCAATACTCCAGTGATCGTATGATGTCCATCCAACGGCCATAGTGCTTCTTCAACCTCTGGTCTTCTTGCTCCAGCCGCCCAAAGCAGCGTCGGTCGTGCCGCCTGCTCCTGCCTCCCGTGGCCGGTTGTGCTACCGTGGAGGCCTCATCGCCCCCATACTACCCCCCACCACTGGCCAGGCCATCCCTCCACTCACCCACACCCCCTGTTATTCTGCAGCGACGGCGGCCTCACATCGTAGCCGAACCAGTGAATGCTCGTACTCCTCTCCGGGTGGGCATCCACTGCCGCGTCTTGCCCGGCTCCGCGTCGTCCCCTTCCTAGGCCTCGCCGTCGTCCACCGCCGTGGTGCTCTTGGCGTGGCGTGGTCAATGCGGTCAACGACCGACTTCCATCAAAAGAGTACTGTATGTGGAGAGGCTGACAACTGGGTCCACGACAGCCGCAAGGATGTGCCTCCTTATTACGCGGAAAATAATTATTCCTCCACCTGACATTAGGGACCCACCAGACGAGCCACCAGTATTTTGCAAAAAAATTGTTTCCCCTGACTGCTGGGACCCATCGGACAGGCCACCGTATTTCGCAAAAAAACGTTCCCCCGCGGTCAGCTCGGACCCACCGGAAGTGCCTCCTTATTACGCACAAAAAAATGAATACTCCCCCGGCTAACTAGGACCCACCTTGGTGGGAGGCTGACTTGTGGGCCTACTAAGTTGACGGGGACGAAGGGCTTTGTCAACTTAGTCAATATGAACGATTCTAGCTCCAGTGACCGTACGATGTCCATCCAACGGCCGTAGTGCTTCTTCAACCTCTGGTCTTCTTGCTCCGGCCGCCCAAAGCAGCGCCGGTCGTGCCGCATGCTCCTGCCTCCCGTGGTCGGCTATGCTGCCGCAGAGGCCTCACCGCCCCCTACTATTCCCACCGCTGGCCAGGCCGTGCGGCGACGGCAGCCTCACACTGCAGCCGAACCAGTGAACCCTCGTACTCCTCTCCGCGCGGGCTTCCACTACCGCGTCTTCCCCGGCTCCACGTCATCCCCTTCCTAGGCCTCGACGTCGGCCACCGCCGTGGTGCTCTCCGTGCGGTGTGGTCAACGTGGTCAAGGAACGACTTCCATCGGAAGAGTACCGTACGTGGAGAGGCTGACAGCTGGGTCCATGGCCATAACCAGTTTTTTTGTGATTTGCCAAGTAAGTCGCTTTGTCAGGCCTGTTGGGCTGCAAATCTTTCAAGACGAGGAGAGCTTTCATTCGGCTGGCCGAGAAAATGGCCCATCAGTAATGAGAAATGGGCTGTACATTTTTAAAACACATCAAACCAGCAATTAGTTTCAAATATTTTTTTTATTTCCAGATTTTAAATTACATTAATTTTTATGCATGGAGAATTGCTACCTCTTGAGCACTGCGTTGGATTTCCCCGAAGAGGAAGGGATGATGCAGCAAAGTAGCGTAAGTATTTCCCTCAGTTTTTGAGAACCAAGGTATCAACCCAATAGGAGGCTACGCTCGAGTCCCTCGTACCTACACAAAAACAATAGCTCAACGCAACCAACGCGCTTAGGGGTTGTCAATCCCTTCACGGTCACTTACGAAAGTGAGATATGATAGAGATGATAAATAATATTTTTGGTATTTTTGATATAGAGATGCAAAGTAAATAAAGTAAAAGCAAAGTAAAAGCAAAGCAATAATAAAGTGATGGAGATTGATATGATGAGAAAGAGACCCGGGGGCCATAGGTTTCACTACTGGCTTCTCTCAAGAGCATAAGTATTCTACGGTGGGTGAACAAATTACTATTGAGCAATTGACAGAATTGAGCATAGTTATGAGAATATCTAGGTATGATCATGTATATAGGCATCACGTCCGAGACAAGTAGACCGAAACGATTCTGCATCTACTACTATTACTCCACTCATCGACCGCTATCCAGCATGCGTCTAGAGTATTAAGTTAAAAACAGAGTAACGCCTTAAGCAAGATGACATGATGTAGAGGGATAGTTTCATGCAATATGACAAAAACCCCATCTTGATATCCTCGATGGCAACAATACAATACGTGCCTTGCCGCCCCTTCTGTCACTGGGAAAGGACACCGCAAGATTGAACCCAAAGCTAAGCACTTCTCCCATGGCAAGAACAACCAATCTAGTAGGCCAAACCAAACTGATAATTCGAAGAGACTTGCAAAGATAACCAATCAAACCTAAAAGAATTCAGAGAAGATTCAAATATTATTCATAGATAGACTTGATCATAAACCCACAATTCATCGGTCTCAACAAACACACCGCAAAAAGAAGATTACATCGAATAGATCTCCACAAGAGAGGGGGAGAACATTGTATTGAGATCCAAGAAGAGAGAAGAAGCCATCTACCTACTAGCTATGGACCCGTAGGTCTAAAGTAAACTACTCACACTTCACCGGAGGGGCTTGGATGATGATGTAGAAGCCCTCCGCGATCGATGCCCCCTCCGGCAGTGTTGGGGAACGTTGCAGAAAACAAAAAAATTCCTACTCGTTTCACCAAGATCCATCTAGGAGTTCAACTAGCAACGAGCCATCGGATGCATCTACATACCTTTGTAGATCGCGTGCGGAAGCGTTCAAAGAACGGTGATGATGTAGTCGTACACGACGTGATCCAAATCACCGATGACCAAGCGCCGAACGGACGGCACCTCCGCGTTCAACACACGTACGGGACGGGAGACGTCTCCTCCTTCTTGATCCAGCAAGGGGGAAGGAGAGGTTGACGAAGATCCAGCAGCACGACGGCGTGGTGGTGGATGCAGGGCATCACAGTAGCAGGGCTTCGCCTATACTACGAGGAAGAGACGTAACGGGGAGAGAGGGAGGCGCCAGGGGCTGGGTGTGAACTCCCTCCTCTCCCCCACTATATATAGGGGTGCTATGGGGGGGCGCCAGCCCTAGTAGATGGCATCTACTAGGGGGGGCGGCGGCCTAGGGTGGGGGGCTTGCCCCCCAAGCAAGGGGGCGCCCCCTCTAGGGTTTCCCCTCAATCCTAGCCGCATGGGCCCTTGGGGGGTTGGTGCCCCAGCCCACTATGGGCTGGGTTCCCTCCCACTTCAGCCCATGGGGCCCCCCGGGATAGGTGGCCCCACCCGGTGGACCCCCGGGACCCCTCCGGTGGTCCCGGTACAATACCGGTGACCCCGAAACTTGTCCCGATGGCCGAAACAGCACTTCCTATATATAATTCTTTACCTCCGGACCATTCTGGAACTCCTCGTGACGTCCGGGATCTCATCCGGGACTCCGAACAACATTCGGGTTACTGCATATACATATCTTCACAACCCTAGCGTCACCGAACCTTAAGTGTGTAGAGCCTACGGGTTCGGGAGACAAGCAGACATGACCGAGACGACTCTCCGGTCAATAACCAACAGCGGGATCTGGATACCCATGTTGGCTCCCACATGCTCCACGATGATTTCATCGGATGAACCACGATGTCGAGGATTCAATCAACCCCGTATACAATTCCCTTTGTCAATCGATATGTTACTTGCCCGAGATTCGATCGTCGGTATCCCAATACCTCGTTCAAACTCGTTACCGGCAAGTCACTTTACTCGTACCGTAATGCATGATCCCGTGACCAGACACTTGGTCACTTTGAGCTCATTATGACGATGCATTACCGAGTGGGCCCAGTGATACCTCTCCGTCATACGGAGTGACAAATCCCAGTCTTGATCCATGTCAACCCAACAGACACTTTCAGAGATATCCGTAGTCTACCTTTATAGTCACCCAGTTACTTTGTGATGTTTGGTATACCCAAGGCACTCCTACGATATCCGGGAGTTACACGATCTCATGGTCTAAGGAAAAGATACTTTGACATTGGAAAACTCTAGCAAACGAACTATACGATCTTGTGCTATGTTTAGGATTGGGTCTTGTCCATCACATCATTCTCCTAATGATGTGATCTCGTTATCAATGACATCCAATGTCCATAGTCAGGAAACCATGACTATCTGTTGATCAATGAACTAGTCAACTAGAGGCTTACTAGGGACATGTTGGTGTCTGTTATTCACACATGTATTACGATTTCCGGATAACACAATTATAGCATGAATAAAGACAATTATCATGAACAAGGAAATATAATAATAATGCTTTTATTATTGCCTCTAGGGCATATTTCCAACAGTCTCCCACTTGCACTAGAGTCAATAATCTAGTTACATTGTGATGAATCGAACACCCATGGAATTCTGGTGTTGATCATGTTTTGCCCTAGGGAGAGGTTTAGTCAACGAATCTGCTACATTCAGGTCCGTATGTACTTTACAAATCTCTATGTCTCCATCTTGAACATTTTCACGAATGGAGTTGAAGCGACGCTTGATGTGCCTTGTCTTCTTGTGAAACCTGGGCTCCTTGGCAAGTGCAATAGCTCCAGTGTTGTCACAAAAGAGTTTGATTGGCCCCGACGCATTGGGTATGACTCCTAGGTCGGTGATGAACTCCTTCACCCATATTGCTTCATGTGCTGCCTCCGAGGCTGCCATGTACTCCACTTCACATATAGATCCCGCCACGACGCTCTGCTTGCAACTGCACCAGCTTACTGCCCCACCATTCAAAATAAACACGTATCCGGTTTGTGACTTAGAGTCATCCAGATCTGTGTCGAAGCTAGCGTCGACATAACCCTTTACGACGAACTCTTCGTCACCTCCATAAACGAGAAACATTTCCTTAGTCCTTTTCAGGTACTTCAGGATATTCTTGACCGCTGTCCAGTGTTCCTTGCCGGGATTACTTTGGTACCTTCCTACCAAACTTACGGCAAGGTTTACATCAGGTCTGGTACACAGCATGGCATACATAATAGAACCTATGGCTGAGGCATAGGGGATGACGCTCATCTCTTCTATATCTTCTGCCGTGGTCGGACATTGAGCTGAGCTAAATTTCATACCTTATAACACAGGCAAGAACCCCTTCTTAGATTGATCCATATTGAACTTCTTCAATATCTTATCAAGGTATGTGCTTTGTGAAAGACCTATGAGGCGTCTCGATCTATCTCTATAGATTTTGATGCCTAATATATAAGCAGCTTCTCCAAGGTCCTTCATTGAAAAACTCTTATTCAAGTAGGCCTTGATGCTGTCCAAGAGTTCTATATCATTTCCCATCAAAAGTATGTCATCTACATATAGTATGAGAAATGCTATAGAGCTCCCACTCACTTTCTTGTAAATGCATGCTTCTCCATAAGTCTGCGTGAACCCAAACGCTTTGATCATCTCATCAAAGCGAATGTTCCAACTCTGAGATGCTTGCACCAGCCCATAAATCGAGCGTTGGAGCTTGCACACCTTGTTAGCATTCTTAGGATCGACAAATCCTTCCTGCTGCATCATATACAATTCTTCCTTAAGGAAACCATTAAGGAATGCCGTTTTGACGTCCATTTGCCATATCTCATAATCGTAGAATGCGGCAATTGCTAACATGATTCGGACGGACTTCAGCTTCGCTACCGGTGAGAAAGTCTCATCGTAGTCAACCCCTTGAACTTGTCGATAACCCTTAGCGACAAGTCGAGCTTTATAGATGGTCACATTACCATCCGCGTCTGTCTTCTTCTTAAAGATCCATTTATTTTCTATGGCTCGCCGTTCAACGGGCAAGTCAGTCAAAGTCCATACTTCGTTTTCATACATGGATCCTATCTCGGATTTCATGGCTTCTAGCCATTTGTCGGAATCCGGGCCTGCCATCGCTTCTTCATAGTTCGAAGGTTCACCGTTGTCTAACAACATGATTTCCAAGACAGGGTTGCCGTACCACTCTGGTGCGGTACGTGTCCTTGTGGACCTTCGAATTTCAGCAGGAGCTTGATCAGAAGTATCTTGATCATTATCATTAACTTCCTCTCTAGTCGGTGCAGGCACCTCAGGAACATTTTCTTGAGTTGCGCCATTTTACGGTTCAAGAGGTAATACTTCATCAAGCTCTACTTTCCTCCCACTTACTTCTTTCGAGAGAAACTCTTTCTCTAGAAAGGACCCATTCTTGGCAACAAAGATCTTGCCTTCGGATCTGAGGTAGAAGGTGTACCCAATAGTTTCTTTTGGGTATCCTATGAAGACGCATTTTTCCGACTTGGGTTCGAGCTTTTCAGGTTGAAGTTTCTTGACATAAGCATCGCATCCCCAAACTTTTAGAAACGACAGCTTAGGTTTCTTCCCAAACCATAATTCATACGGTGTCGTCTCAACGGATTTCGACGGAGCCCTATTTAAAGTGAATGCGGCAGTCTCTAAAGCATAGCCCCAAAAAGATAGCGGTAAATCAGTAAGAGACATCATAGACCGCACCATATCCAATAGAGTGCGATTACGATGTTCGGACACACCGTTACGCTGAGGTGTTCCAGGCGGCGTGAGTTGTGAAACTATTCCACATTTTCTTAAGTGTGTGCCAAACTCGTGACTCAAGTATTCTCCTCCACGATCTGATCGTAGAAACTTGATTTTCCTGTCACGTTGATTTTCAACCTCACTCTGAAATTCCTTGAACTTTTCAAAGGTTTCAGACTTGTGTTTCATTAAGTAGACATACCCATATCTACTCAAGTCATCAGTGAGGGTGAGAACATAACGATAGCCACCGCGAGCCTCAACACTCATTGGACCGCACACATCAGTATGTATGATTTCCAATAAGTCGATTGCTCGCTCCATTGTTCCTGAGAATGGAGTCTTGGTCATTTTACCCATGAGGCATGGTTCGCACGTGTCAAATGATTCATAATCAAGAGACTCCAAAAGTCCATCTGCATGGAGCTTCTTCATGCGTTTGACACCTATGTGACCAAGGCGGCAGTGCCACAAGTATGTGGTACTATCATTATCAACTTTACATCTTTTGGTACTCACATTATGAACATGTGTAGCATTACGTTCGAGATTCATAAAGAATAAACCATTCACCATAGGAGCATGACCATAAAACATATCACTCATATAAATGGAACAACCATTATTCTCGGATTTAAATGAGTAGCCATCTCGAATTAAACAAGATCCTGATACAATGTTCATGCTCAAAGCTGGCACTAAATAACAATTATTAAGGTTTAAAACTAATCCCAAAGGTAAGTGTAGAGGTAGCGTGCCGACGGCGATCACATTGACCTTGGAACCATTCCCGACGCGCATCATCACCTCGTCCTTTGCCAGTTTCCGCTTATTCCGCAGCCCCCTGCTTTGAGTTACAAATGTGAGCAACTGCACCGGTATCAAATACCCAGGAGCTACTACGGACGCTAGTAAGGTACACATCAATTACATGTATATCACATATACCTTTTGTTTTGCCGGCCTTCTTGTCTGCTAAGTATTTAGGGCAGTTCCGCTTCCAGTGACCGTTCCCTTTGCAATAAAAGCACTCAGTCTCGGGCTTGGGTCCATTCTTTGGCTTCTTCCCGGCAGCTTGCTTGCCGGGCGCGGCAACCTCCTTGCCGTCCTTCTTGAAGTTCTTTTTACCCTTGCCTTTCTTGAACTTAGTGGTTTTATTGACCATCAACACTTGATGTTCCTTCTTGACTTCTACCTCCGCTGATTTCAGCATTGAGAACAACTCAGGAATGGTCTTTTGCATCCCCTGCATGTTGAAGTTCATCACTAAGCTCTTGTAGCTTGGTGGAAGCGACTGGAGGATTCTGTCAATGACCGCATCATCCGGGAGATTAACTCCCAGCTGAGACAAGCGGTTATGTAACCCAGACATAGTGAGTATGTGCTCACTGACAGAACTATTTTCCTCCATCTTACAGCTGAAGAACTTATCGGAGACTTCATATCTCTCGATCCGGGCATGAGCTTGAAAAACCATTTTCAGCTCTTCGAACATATCGTATGCTCCATGTCTCTCAAAACGCTTTTGGAGCCCCGGCTCTAAGCTGTAAAGCATGCCACACTGAACGAGGGAGTAGTCGTCAACACGTGTCTGCCAAGCGTTCATAACATCTTGGTTCTGTGGGACGGGTGGATCACCTAGCGGTGCTTATAGGACATAATCTTTCTTGGCAGCTATGAGGATGATCCTCAGGTTCCGGACCCAGTCCGTATAGTTGCTGCCATCATCTTTCAGCTTGGTTTTCTCTAGGAACGCGTTGAAGTTGAGGACTACGTTGGCCATTTGATCTACAAGACATATTGCAAAGATTTTTAGACTAAGTTCATGATAATTAAGTTCATCTAATCAAATTAATAATGAACTCCCACTTAGATTAGACATCCCTCTAGTCATCTAAGTATTACATGATCCGAGTTAACTAGACCGTGTCCGATCATCACGTGAGACGGACTAGTCAACATCGGTGAACATCTTCATGTTGATCGTATCTTCTATACGACTCATGCTCGACCTTTCGGTCTTCTGTGTTCCGAGGCCATGTCTGTACATGCTAGGCTCGTCAAGTCAACCTAAGTGTTTGCATGTGTAAATCTGTCTTACACCCGTTGTATGTGAACGTCTGAATAAAACACCCGATCATCACGTGGTGTTTTGAAACAGCGAATTGTCGCAACGGTGCACAGTTAGGGGGAACACTTCTTGAAATTATTATGAGGGATCATCTTATTTACTACCGTCGTTCTAAGTAAACAAGATGCAAAACATGATAAACATCACATGCAATCAAATAATAAACGTGACATGATATGGCCAATATCACATAGCTCCTTTGATCTCCATCTTGGGGCTCCATGATTATCTTGTCACCGGCTTGACACCATGATCTCCATCATCATGATCTCCATCATCGTGTCTCCATGAAGTTGCTCGCCAACTATTACTTCTACTACTATGGCTAACGCGTTTAGCAATAAAGTAAAGTAATTTACATGGCGTTTCTCAATGACACGCAGGTCATATAAAAGAATAAAGACAACTCCTATGGCTCCTGCTGGTTGTCATACTCATCGACATGCAAGTCGTGAATCCTATTACAATAGCATGAACATCTCATACATCACATATAGATCATTCATCATTCATCACAACTTTGGCCATATCATATCACAAACCACTTGCTGCAAAAACAAGTTAGACGTCCTCTAATTGTTGTTGCAAATTTTACGTGGCTGAATTAGGGTTCTAGCAAGAACGACTTCTTACCTACGTTAAAGCCACAACGTGATTTGTCAACTTCTATTTACCCTTCATAAGGACCCTGCTCATCGAATCCGCTCCAACTAAAGTGGGAGAGACAGACACCCGCCAGCCACCTTATGCAACTAGTGCATGTTAGTCGGTGGAACCGGTCTCACGTAAGCGTACGTGTAAGGTTGGTCCGGGCCGCTTCATCCCACAATGCCGCTGAAGCAAGAAAAGACTAGTAGCGGCAAGAAAGTTGACAAATCTACGCCCACAACAAATTGTGTTCTACTCGCGCAAGAAGAACTACGCATAAACCTGGCTCTGATACCACTGTTGGGGAACGTTGCAGAAAACAAAAAAATTTCCTACTCGTTTCACCAAGATCCATCTAGGAGTTCAACTAGCAACGAGCCATCGGATGCATCTACATACCTTTGTAGATCGCGTGCGGAAGCGTTCAAAGAACGGTGATGATGTAGTCGTACACGACGTGATCCAAATCACCAATGACCAAGCGCCGAACGGACGGCACCTCCGCGTTCAACACACGTACGGGACGGGAGACGTCTCCTCCTTCTTGATCCAGCAAGGGGGAAGGAGAGGTTGACGAAGATCCAGCAGCACGACGGCGTGGTGGTGGATGCAGGGCGTCACAGTAGCAGGGCTTCGCCTATACTACGAGGAAGAGACGTAACGGGGAGAGAGGGAGGCGCCAGGGGCTGGGTGTGAAGTCCCTCCTCTCCCCCACTATATATAGGGGTGCTATGGGGGGGCGCCGGCCCTAGTAGATGGCATCTACTAGGGGGGGCGGCGGCCTAGGGTGGGGGGCTTGCCCCCCAAGCAAGGGGGCGCCCCCTCTAGGGTTTCCCCTCAATCCTAGCCGCATGGGCCCTTGGGGGGTTGGTGCCCCAGCCCACTATGGGCTGGGTTCCCTCCCACTTCAGCCCATGGGGCCCCACAGGATAGGTGGCCCCACCCGGTGGACCCCCGGGACCCCTCCGGTGGTCCCGGTACAATACCGGTGACCCCGAAACTTGTCCTGATGGCCGAAACAGCACTTCCTATATATAATTCTTTACCTCCGGACCATTCCGGAACTCCTCGTGACGTCCGGGATCTCATCCGGGACTCCGAACAACATTCGGGTTACTGCATATACATATCTTCACAACCCTAGCGTCACCGAACCTTAAGTGTGTAGACCCTACGGGTTCGGGAGACAAGCAGACATGACCGAGACGACTCTCCGGTCAATAACCAACAACGGGATCTGGATACCCATGTTGGCTCCCACATGCTCCACGATGATTTCATTGGATGAACCACGATGTCGAGGATTCAATCAACCCCGTATACAATTCCCTTTGTCAATCGATATGTTACTTGCCCGAGATTCGATCGTCGGTATCCCAATACCTCGTTCAAACTCGTTACCGGCAAGTCACTTTACTCGTACCGTAATGCATGATCCCGTGACCAGACACTTGGTCACTTTGAGCTCATTACGATGATGCATTACAGAGTGGGCCCAGTGATACCTCTCCGTCATACGGAGTGACAAATCCCAGTCTTGATCCATGTCAACCCAACAGACACTTTCAGAGATACCCGTAGTCTACCTTTATAGTCACCCAGTTACGTTGTGACGTTTGGTATACCCAAAGCACTCCTACGATATCCGGGAGTTACACGATCTCATGGTCTAAGGAAAAGATACTTTGACATTGGAAAACTCTAGCAAACGAACTATACGATCTTGTGCTATGTTTAGGATTGGGTCTTGTCCATCACATCATTCTCCTAATAATGTGATCTCGTTATCAATGACATCCAATGTCCATAGTCAGGAAACCATGACTATCTGTTGATCAACGAACTAGTCAACTAGAGGCTTACTAGGGACATGTTGGTGTCTGTTATTCACACATGTATTACGATTTCCGGATAACACAATTATAGCATGAATAAAGACAATTATCATGAACAAGGAAATATAATAATAATGCTTTTATTATTGCCTCTAGGGCATATTTCCAACAGGCAGAGCTCCGGAACAGGCCCCAAGATGGGATCTCGTGGATATAGAAAGTTGCGGTGGTGGAATTAGGTTTTTGGCTCCGTCCCCGATCGTTTGGGGGTACGTAGGTATATATAGGAGGAAGAAGTAAGTCGGTGGAGCTACAAGGGGCCCACGAGGCAGGGGGCGCGCCCTCGACCCTCGTGGCCGCCTCGTGGCTTTCTTGACTGAGGGTCCAAGTCTCCTAGATCTTATCTGATGAGAAAATCACGTTTCTGAAGGTTTCATTCCGTTTGGACTCCGTTTGATATTCTGTTTCCCTGAAACACTGAAATAGGCAAAAAAACAGCAATTCTGGGCTGGGCCTCCGGTTAATAGGTTAGTCCCAAAAATAATATAAAAGTGTAAAATAAAGCCCAATATAGTTCAAAACAGTAGATAATATAGCATGGAGCAATCAAAAATTATAGATACGTTGGAGACGTATCAAGCATCCCCAAGCTTAATTCCTGCTCGTCCTCGAGTAGCTAGGTAAATGATAAAAAGATAATTTTTGATGCGGAGTGCTACTTGGCATAATTTTAATGTAATTCTTCTTAATTGTGGTATGAATATTCAGATCTGAAAGATTCAAGACAAAAGTTCATATTGACATAAAAATGATAATACTTCAAGCATACTAACTAAGCAATTATGTCTTCTCAAAATAACATGGCCAAACAAAGTTCATCCCTACAAAATCATATAGTTTAGTCACGTTTCATTTTTGTCACACAAGAATGCTCTCATCATGCACAACCCCGATGACAAGCCAAGCAATTGTTTCATACTTTAGTAATCTCAAAACTATAAACTTTCACGCAATATATGAGCGCGAGCCATGGACATAGCACTATGGGTGGAATAGAATATAATGAGGGAGTTATGTGGAGAAGACAAAAAAGGAGAAAGTCTCACATCAACGAGGCTAATCAATGGGCTATGGAGATGCCCATCGATTGATGTTAATGCAAGGAGTAGGGATTGCCATGCAGCGGATGAACTAGAGCTATAAATGTATGAAAGCTCAACAAAAGAAACTAGTGGGTGTGCATCCAACTTGCTTGCTCACGAAGACCTAGGGCACTTGAGGAGGCCCATTGTTGGAATATACAAGCCAACTTCTATAATGAAAAATTCCCACTAGTATATGAAAGTGATAACATGCGAGACTCTTTATTATGAAGATCATGGTGCTACTTTGAAGCACAAGTGTGGTAAAAGGATAGTAACATTGTCCCTTATCTCTTTTTCTCTCATTTTTTTGGGCCTTTTCTTTTTTATGGCCTTTCTCTTTTTTTGGGCCTTCTCTTTTTTATGGCCTTTTTTTATTCCTCACTTGGGACAATGCTCTAATAATGATGATCATCACACTTCTATTTATTTACAACTCAATGATTACAACTCGATACTAGAACAAAGAGGACTCTATATGAATGCCTCCGGCGGTGTACCGGGATATGCAATGAACCAAGAGTGACATGCATGAAAGAATCATGAACGGTGGCTTTGCCACAAATACTATGTCAACTACATGATCATGCTAAGAAATATGACAATGATTAATGTGTCATGATGAACGAAATGATGGAAAGTTGCATGGCAATATATCTCGGAATGGCTATGGAAATGCCATAATAGGTAGGTATGGTGGCTGTTTTGAGGAAGATATAAGGAGGTTTATGTGTGAAAGAGCGTATCATATCACGGGGTTTGGATGCACCGGCGAAGTTTGCACTGACTCTCAATGGGAGAAAGGGCAATGCACGGTACCGAAGAGGCTAGCAAGGATGGAAGGGTGAGAGTGCGTATAATCCATGGACTCAACATTAGTTATAAAGAACTCACATACTTATTGCCAAAATCTACAAGTCATCAAAAACCTCGGCACTACGCGCATGCTCCTAGGGGGTAGATTGGTAGGAAAAGACCATCGCTCGTCCCCGACCGCCACTCATAAGGAAGACAATCAAATAACACCTCATGTTTCAAATTTGTTGCATAACGTTTACCATACGTGCATGCTTTGGGACTTGCAAACCTCAACACAAGTATTTCTCAATTTCACAACTACTCAACTAGCATGACTTTGATATTATTATCTCCATATCTCAAAACAATCATCAAGCATCAAACTTTTCTTAGTATTCAACACACTCATACGAAAGTTTTATTATTAATCTTGCATACCAAGCATATTAGGATTTTAAGCAAATTACCATGCTATTAAGACTCTCAAAATAATCTAAGTGAAGCATGAGAGATCAATAGTTTCTATAAAACAAATCCGCCACCGTGCTCTAAAAGATATAAGTGAAGCACTAGAGCAAAACTATAAAGCTCAAAAGATATAAGTGAAGCACATAGAGTATTCTATCAAATTCCAAACCATGTATGGCTCTCTCAAAAGGTGTGTACAGCAAGGATGATTGTGTTAAACTAATAAGCAAAGACTCAAATCATAAAAGATGCTCCAAGAAAAACACATATCATGTGGTGAATAAAAATATAGCTCCAAGTAAAGTTACCAATAGAAGTAGAAGAAAGAGGGGATGCCTTCCGGGGATCCCCAAGCTTTGGCTTTTAGGTGTCCTTAGATTATCTTGGGGGTGCCATGGGCATCCCCAAGCTTTGGCTTTTAGGTGTCCTTAGATTATCTTGGGGGTGCCATGGGCATCCCCAAGCTTTGGCTTTTAGGTGTCCTTAGATTATCTTGGGGGTGCCATGGGAATCCCCAAGCTTAGGCTTTTGCCACTCCTTATTCCATAATCCATCAAATCTTTACCCAAAACTTGAAAACTTCACAACACAAAACTTAAAGTAGAAAATCTCGTGAGCTCGGTTAGCAAAAGAAAACAAAAGACCACTTCAAAGTACTGTAATGAACTCATTATTTATTTATATTGGTGTTATACCAACTGTATTCCAACTTCTCTATGGATTATAAACTAATTTACTAGCCATATATTCATCAAAATAAGCAAACAACACACGAAAAACAGAATCTGTCAAAAACAGAACAGTCTGTAGTAATCTGTAGCTAGCGCAAGATCTGGAGCCCCAAAAATTATAAAATAAACTTCTGGACGTGAGGAATTTATCTATTAATCATATGCAAAAAGAATTAACTAAATAGCACTTTCCAAATAAAAATGACCGCAGTTCTCGTGAGCGCTAAAGTTTCTGTTTTTTACAGCAAGTTCAACAAGACTTTCCCCAAGTCTTCCCAATGGTTCTACTTGGCACAAACACTAATTAAACACAAAAAACACAACCAAAACAGAGGCTAGATAATTTATTTATTAAATAACAGCAAGAGTAAATATTGGATTGTCTCCCAACAAGCGCTTTTCTTTAAAGCCTTATAGCTAGGCATTGATAATTTTAATGATGCTCACATGAAAGACAAGAATTGAAGCACAAAAGGAGCATCATAAAGCATGTGACAAACACATCTAAGTCTAACATACTTACTATGCATAGGCATCTTATAGGCAAATAAATTATCAAGGCAAGCAAAAACTAGCATATGCAAGGAAGAGGAAAGAAACAATAGCAATCTCAACATAACGAGAGGTAATTTAGTAACATGAAAATTTCTACAACAATATTTTCCTATCTCATAGTAATTACATGTAGGATCATAAGCAAATTCAAAAATATAGCTATCACATAAAATATCCTCAATATGATCCAGATGCATGCAAAGTTGGCACTTTTCCGAAATAGTGGGATTAACATTAACTAAAGTCATGACCTTCCCAAACACACTTTTATCAAAAACTTCATAAGATTGAAAATTCTCCAAATATGTGGGATCTAAAGTTGACATTCTTCCAAACCCACTTTCAATATTATTGCAAACATTATAATCAATCTCATATTCATCATGGGGCTTAAATAAATTTTCAAGATCAAAAGAAGAATCACCCCAATCATGATCGTTGCAACAAGTAGAGGACATAGCAAAATTAGCATCCCCAAGCTTAGGGTTTTGCATATTATTAGCACAATTGACATTAATAGAGTTTATAATAACATCATTGCAATCATGCTTTTTATTCAAAGATCTATCATGAATAACTTCATAAAATACTTCATCGCAATTTTCAGATTCACGAATTTCGAGCAAAACTTCATAAAGATAATCTAGTGCACAAAACTCACTAGCAATTGGTTCAACATAACTGGATCTCTTGAAACGATTAGAAAGAGGATGTGGATCCATAAATCTTAGGTTCTCTGTTTAGTAATAAATAAACAACTATTCCAACCATACGAGCAAACAAGAAACGGGTAAAAGAGGCAAATAGAGAAAGAGAGGGAGGATAGAGAGAGAGAGAGGGCAAATAAAACGGAAAGGGTGAATTGGGGGGAGAGGAAAACGAGAGGCAAACGGCAAATAATGTAATGCGGGAGATAGGGATTGTGATGGGTACTTGGTATGTTGACTTTTGCGAAGACTCCCCGGCAACGGCGCCAGAAATTCTTCTTGCTACCAATTGAGCACTGCGTTGGATTTCCCCGAAGAGGAAGGGATGATGCAGCAAAGTAGCGTAAGTATTTCCCTCGGTTTTGAGAACCAAGGTATCAATCCAGTAGGAGGCTACGCTCCAGTCCCTCGTACCTACACAAAAACAATAGCTCAACGCAACCAACGCGCTTACGGGTTGTCAATCCCTTCACGGTCACTTACGAAAGTGAGATCTGATAGAGATGATAAATAATATTTTTGGTATTTTTGATATAGAGATGCAAAGTAAATAAAGTAAAAGCAAAGTAAAAGCAAAGCAATAATAAAGTGATGGAGATTGATATCATGAGAAAGAGACCCGGGGGCCATAGGTTTCACTAGTGGCTTCTCTCAAGAGCATAAGTATTCTACGGTGGGTGAACAAATTACTATTGAGCAATTGACAGAATTGAGCATAGTTATGAGAATATCTAGGTATGATCATGTATATAGGCATCATGTCCGAGACAAGTACACCGAAACGATTCTGCATCTACTACTATTACTCCACTCATCGACCGCTATCCAGCATGCATCTAGAGTATTAAGTTAAAAATAGAGTAACGCCTTAAGCAAGACGACATGATGTAGAGGGATAGTTTCATGCAATATGATAAAAACCCCATCTTGTTATCCTCGATGGCAACAATACAATACGTGCCTTGCTGCCCCTTCTGTCACTGGGAAAGGACACCACAAGATTGAACCCAAAGCTAAGCACTTCTCCCATGGCAAGAACAACCAATCTAGTAGGCCAAACCAAACTGATAATTCGAAGAGACTTGCAAAGATAACCAATCATACATAAAAGAATTCAGAGAAGATTCAAATATTATTCATAGATAGACTTGATCATAAACCCACAATTCATCGGTCTCAACAAACACACCGCAAAAAGAAGATTACATCGAATAGATCTCCACAAGAGAGGGGGAGAACATTGTATTGAGATCCAAAAAGAGAGAAGAAGCCATCTAGCTACTAGCTATGGACCCGTAGGTCTAAAGTAAACTACTCACACTTCATCGGAGGGGCTTGGATGATGATGTAGAAGCCCTCCGTGATCGATGCCCCCTCCGGCGGAGCTCCGGAACAGGCCCCAAGATGGGATCTCGTGGATACAAAAAGTTGCGGCAGTGGAATTAGGTTTTTGGCTCCGTCCCCGATCGTTTGGGGGTACGTGGATACATATAGGAGGAAGAAGTACGTCGGTGGAGCTTCGAGGGGCTCACGAGGCAGGGGGCGCGCCCTAGGGGGGGCGCCCCTACCCTCGTGACCACCTTGTGGCTTTCTTGACGGAGGGTCCAAGTCTCCTGGATATTATCTGATGAGAAAATCACGTTTTCGAAGGTTTCATTCCGTTTGGACTCCGTTTGATATTCCTTTTCTTCGAAACCCTAGAACAGGCAAAAAACAACAATTCTGGGATGGGCCTCCGGTTAATAGGTTAGTCCCAAAAATAATATAAAAGTGGAAAATAAAGCCCAATAATGTCTAAAACAGTAGATAATATAGCATGGAGCAATCAAAAATTATAGATACATTGAAGACGTATCAGGAATTTGTTGGATTTTATATTGATATACATTTATTTTTAAAATCAGTTTGAATGTGAGTCGAAATTTCGGGATTAAAAACAGTTCAGACCGCACCGAAATATGTAAAATTTCGTATAATTTTTTAACCGTGGCCACAATATGGGCTGTAATGCTAACAAAAGGAATATGGGCTCCAAAAAAACCTTAAGAATTAGCAAATGGGTTGTAAATTATTAGAAATAATGGCAGATGGGTTGTATGCTGTTTTCCATAGATTTGAGGCTTTACTAAAAAAGGGTTGACGCACAAGCACTGACTGTTGGATGTCCATCCAACGACCGTCGTGCTTCTTCAATCTCTGCTCTTCCTGCTCCAGCCGCTCAAACAAGCGCCGGCGGGACTGCCTACTCCCTCCTCCCCGCGGCCAGCTGTGCTGCCGCATAGGCTTCATCGCCCCACCGTACTCCCATCGCTGGCCTAGCCATCCCTCTACTCACCCACACCTGCTGTTATTCTCCGGCGACGGTAGACGGACCAGTAAACCCTCGTACAGTCGTACTCCCCTCCGCGTGGGAAACAACTACCGAGTTTTCCCTGCCTCCGTGTCGTCCCCTTCCTAGGCCTCGCCGTCGTCCACCGTCGTGGTGCTCTGGGCGCGGCATGGTCAATGTGGTCAACGACCGACTTCCATCGGAAGAGTACTGTGCGTGGAGATGCTGACAGCTGGGTCCATGGCCGCAGCAAGGAAGTGCCTCCTTATTACGCGCAAAATAATTATTTCTCCATCTGACAGCAGGGACCCACCGGACGGGCCACCGTATTTCACGAAAAAAACATTTCCCCCTGACTGCTGGGACCCACCAGCTACACCTTCGCACGCAAGGAAGTGCGTCCGGGCAAAAAAACAAAATGATTCGCCCCCCTGACTGCTGGGACCCACCAGCTACATCTTCGCACGCAAGGAAGTGCCTGACAGTCGGGACCCACCTGGTCGAAGCATACGTAGCGTTGTCATTCTGGTCGCGAACGTGTACGTACATATATACTGGTGGATGTAGAGACGTGCACGTGTCGTAGTAGAGGCGCGCACGTAGTATGTACACGTACGTACTGCGGCCAGGGTGCAAGAAAGAAAATACGGCCACATATGTGTACATACGGGCGGGATCTCGAACGCCTACTCACGCATATGTATGGCGAGGGCTCGTTGACATGGCTGGGTCGGAATGGAGAAACAGCGTCGTCGTCGTGTTCATGGGGAGCCAACAGAATGTGTCGTGTTCATGGGGAGGCAACGGAATGTGTCGTGTTCATCGGGAGGCAACGGAACGCGTGGGAGCCAACCGGCTGGGTCGGAACAGAATGCGTGGTCGTGTTCATTGGGAGGGCTTGGACGGAACAGGCGATGGAAACGAGGCCTGGCGTACCGCAGAACGGAGGAAACGGCCTTGTGTTCGACCGGCCACGTTCGAAACGGGATCCTGTTCATCGGGAGGGGTCTGGAGTACCGCAAAACGGACGAAACGGACCTCCTACGGTCGAAACGGGGGTCCTGTTGATCGGGAGGGGTGTGGCGTACTGCAAAACGGACGAAACGGACCTCCTACGGTCGAAACGGGGGTCCTGTTGATCGAGAAGGGTGTGGCGTACCGCAAAACGGACGAAACGGACCTCCTACGGTCGAAACGGGGGTCTTGTTCATCGGGAGGGGTGTGGCGTACCGCAAAACAGGACTCCACGGGATACTGTTCATCTCCACCATCGACCTCCTCTGGCCTCCACGGGCTACCGTCGACCTCCTCCAGCCTCCACGGGCTCCTGTTCATCTAGCCTCCACCGCGCGCTACTCCACCGGCTACTGTTCAACCACCCCTCCACGGGTACCCCTCCACCGTCTACTGTTCATCCAGCCCTCCACACCACGGGGTCCTATTCAACCACCCCTCCACACCATGGGGTCCTATTCAACCACCCCTCCACGGGCACCCCTCCACCGTCTATTGTTCATCCAGCCCTCCACACCACGGGGTACTGTTCGTCCAGAGGCAACGCCACCGCTCACTGTTCATCCAACCCCCCCCCCCAACGCTCACTGTTCATCCCAGAGGCAGCATCGATCGGCTTCAGTTAGCAGCAGTAGCGAAGGAATCGCTCGATCGGGTTCAGTTAACAACCATCGATCGATCGCTCAGGTTCAGTAACGCGTAGCCTGCAGTGCAATCGCTCGGGTTCAGTTAGAGCCCAACGCCTCGCTCGGGTTCAGTTAGAGCCAACACCTCGCACACACGCGCGTACGTGTACGAGAGTAGCGCGCATCACTCGGCCCCCGACCTCCCACCGTAACCGAGAACTCCCCAAAATTTTCCTCGCCCTCGCTTCTAGCACGGTTTTTTCCGTCATGGATGGCCCAAAGAATGTCATGCAGCTGCGTCTCCGGCCCGCCCAGGACGAAAAGCCCATTTTCTGTCATGATTTTTTGTCATAGAAGTAGGAGCCCACCACATCTATGATGATACCGGGTTTTGTCACAATTATCGTCATAGAAGTGTCATATGTATGATAGAAAAAAAATTCGTTCGGACCAAAATGTCACGGATGTGTCTTTCTTTTGTAGTGACGAAGGCCGCCAAAGACCAGGAGTAGTTAGGAGGTCCCAGGCAGGAGGCCTTGCCTCTTCGATCATGTTGCTTTTGTTTTAGCCTTCTTAAGGCATCCTTGTTTAACTTATGTCTGTACTCAGATTTTGTTGCTTCCGCTGACGCTTGTGTATCGAGCTTGTATTCGAGCCCTCGAGGCCCCTGGCTTGTAATATAAAGCTTGTATTATTTTTATTTGTGTCTAGAGTTGTGTTGTGATATCTTCCCGTGAGTCCCTGATCTTGATCATACACATTTGCGTGTATGATTAGTGTATGGTCGAATCGGGGGCGTCACAAGATCATTTCTCGGATCAACGCAAATGCAAGTTGCAGCCACGTGGAGATGGTCCATTCAAAGTGTGTAACACCCTCGATGCGACTATAGCTCCCACGTGTCGAGGCACGACTTAGAGACATAATCGCATTGAAGGCATATGTCGCAAGTTAGGCAATCTTCACAACATCCCATGTAATATAAATAATGAAGGGGGAAATAACATAGTTGGCTTACACTCGCCACGTCAATCAAGTACAGTAATAACATTACATCATCCAAACACTCATGGCCCGACTACGGCGCCAAAATAAAAGAGAACCCAACATGCGACACGGTCCCAATCACCCCCAACTGGGCACCACTACTGATCATCGGGAAAGGAAACATAGTATCGTTGAGAGTCTTCGTCGAACTCCCACTTGAGCTCGTACACGTCTCCTGGAGTAGAATCATCAGGCCCTGCATCTGGTGTAATAGTAATCTGTGAGCCACAGGGACTCAGCAATCTCGCACCCTCGTGATCAAGACTATTTGAGCTTGTAGGTATGGCAAGGTAAAACATGAGTGGAGCAGCAGCAAGTGACTAGCAAATATGGTGGCTAACTTATTCGCAAAAGAGAGCGAGAAGAGGAGGCAAAGCGCGAGCGAGAAACTAGAGAGCAACCTGCGCAAATATTACTCCAACACCGTGTCCACTTCCCGTACTCCGCCAAGAAGAGGCCATCACGATAACACACTCAGTTGATTCATTTTAATTGATTAAGGTTCAAGTTATCTACAACCGGACATTAACAAATTCCCATCTGCCCATATCCGTGGGCACGGCTTTCGAAAATTCAATCCCTACAGGGGAATCCCAACTTAGCCCATGACAAGCTCTCATGGTCAACGAAGGAATAGACCTCCTCCCAAGACATTCCGATCAGACTCGGTATCTCGGTAACTCAAGACACTTCGACAGGTTAACACAAGACCAGCAACACCGCCCGAATGTGCTGACAAATCCCGATAGGAGTTGCACATATCTCTTTCTCAGGGCACACTCAGATGAGCGCTCCATACAACTAAAACCAAACCTCGAGTTTCCCCGAGGGGGCACTGGACAGGACTCTAGTTTGGACCAACACTCAGAGGAGCACTGGCCCGGGGGGGGTTTAAAATAAGATGACCCGCGGGCTCCGGAAACCCGAGGGAAAAGAGGCTAGGTGGCAAATGGTAAGACCAAGGTTGGGCATTGCTGGAAAGCTTTAATCAAGGCGAACTATCAAGGGGTTCCCATTATAACCCAACCGCGTAAGGAACGCAAAATCCGGGAACATAACACCAATATGACGGAAACTAGGGCGGCAAGAGTGGAACAAAACACTAGGCGAGAGGCCGAGCCTTCCACCCTTTACCAAGTATATAGGTGCATTAAGATAACATGGCAATAAAATGATATCCCAACAAGTAAATAAAAGATGTTCCAACTAGGAACGGCCTCCAATCTTCACCTGCAACTAGCAACGCTATAAGAGGGGCTGAGCAAAGCGGTAACATAGCCAATCAACGGTTTGCTAGGACAATGGTGGGTTAGAGGTTTGACATGGCAATTTGGGAGGCTTGCAAGCAAGTGGTAGGCATCGTAGCAATGGCATAGCAAAAGAGCGAGCAAACTAGCATAGCAAAGATAGTAGTGATTTCGAGGGCATGATCATCTTGCCTGCACAGTTGTCAGAGTTGACTGGATCCTCAAAAGCAAACTCAACGGGCTCCTCGTTAGCGAACTCGTCTCCCGGCTCTACCCAAACAAGACAAACAAGCAACAAGGATACAATCAACTACGTGCAAACTCAAACAACACGATGCAAAGATGATATGCTATGCGGGATGCGATGCGGGATGCAACATGCAAGATATGACAGGAAATGCATAAATCTGGCCTCAACTTGGAATTCCAAGTGTGCCACTGGAAAGATGAGATGAAACCGCTTGAAAACGATATAAAGAACACCGGAATCGGAGTTACGGTTTGGAAATGGCAAGCGATTCAAAAACGACACCGGTCTGCGATTTACAGCAAGTAGGCATCTAAATGCAACGAAATGAACATGCTACAGCACCCAAACATGACAACAAAATACATGGCAGGGATGCACACAAGATGATTAACAAAAGTCTAGCACTGAGCTACGGCCAAATCATCCATTAACAGGTTCAAACAAGCATGGAAAAAACACAAATGGTAAAACAGATCTCAGACTTAGTGAAATTAATACTTGTCTGGAATTTCAGATCATATAGCCCTCTTCGGAGCAACTAAACAACATGCTACAGGACCTGAACATGACAAAGAAAGACATGGCATGGAGCTACTCAACAAGCTTAACAAAAGTCCCTTAGTGACCTTGAGCCAAAAGGGATCACAAAATATAGTAACAAGCACACGAACATAGCAAGAACATAATCAGTTTTCAGACTTAGTGAAAACTGGGACATGCTGAAACATAACTCACGAAGGCATGTTTACAAGCTCAATGCACTCAACACGGTGTAAGTGATGGCAAGACAAGCATACATCCATCAAGAAGGCACAAAATACAAGCTAGACATGGCAAGAACAATGGCATAGCATGCACGGATCAACTAAAATAATATCGGCAAAATCGCAAACAAGTTGACGATCTGCCCAGATTCACAACGAAGCCAAAGTAGAGCTCGATTGACTCAAGCTAGGGTGCTCCATAATTGCAAACAAAGACATGGATGGATAGAGCACTACAAGATTAACAAAACTCCCTTACTGATCATCCTCAAGAGGCACGGATCACTAGGAAACAACAAGAACATATGGCATCATGAGATAAACAATCCCAGGACTTAGTGAAATCACTAAGTCCCTGAAACAGAATTAGTAAGTGCACCACTTTGCAAGCTTGCACAAGTCACCACACACATCCTAAAAATACATGGGTTGCACCTCTAGAAATATGACAAAACCCTTAACAAAACATATGAAGAACTCACGGGCATATCATGCACACATTAATCATGGCAAAAATGACAAAAGTGCTAAACGGAGTAGCAGATCTGACAATTAACTCAAGTAGCCCTCTTCTAACAACATTTTGGGCATCAAGATGAGCTCAAATGAAAAAGATTCAATGGAATGAAATGATGTACTATCTGAGATGAACATTTTGATATGCTATACGCCCAAATCGGAGCTACGGATGCAAAGTTATGGAGCCGCGAACAGGAGCATATGGATCAAGAATTTCAGGAGTTAGTAAAAAAATCAACCTCTCCTAGGGTTTACTGTAGCTCCGATCCAGATCTGGATCGCACGGAGCCCGAGGTGGCAGCGGCACTGTTCACAGCCGGAGCCGAGGTCGTCGGCGATGGCGTCGTGGTGGCCGGAGCGGAGAGAGGAGAGGCCGGGCCGGGGCGGCTCCGGCCGGCGCGGTGGCGGCGGGCGGAGGCGGCGACGCGTGGAGGCGGCGGCGGCAGCGGGGCATGGAGGCGGCGGCGGCGCGTGGAGGCGGCGGCGGCAGCGGGGCATGGAGGCGGCGGCGGCGCGTGGCGGCGTGGGGCGGCCGGCGGCTGGAGGCAGCGGGCGCGGGCCGGGGAGGGCAGGCGGCGGCGGCGGCTGGCCTTCGGGCCGCGGGGGCTTGGCCCGGGCCGCGCGGGCTTCGGCAGGAGGCGGCGGCTGCGTGTCACGTGGCGGCGTGGGAGTGGCGGCGGCGGTGCGTCCGGCCCGGACGGAAAATGTCCGGCGCGCGGAGCTGCAGTTTTTAGGGTTTCGGGGAGGAAGAAGATCCGAAAACGGAGGGGTGTATATATAGGCATAGAGGGAGCTAGGAGAGTCCAAATGAGGTGCGGTTTTCGGCCACGCGATCGTGATCGAACGCTCTAGGACATGGAGCAGAGTTTGGTGGGTTTTGGGCCAAATTGGAGGGGTGTTGGGCTGCAACACACACGAGGCCTTTTCGGTCCCTTGGTTAACCGTTGGAGTATCAAACGAAGTCCAAATGGTACGAAACTTGACTGGCGGTCTACCGGTAGTAAACCAAGGCCGCTTGGCAAGTCTCGGTCCAATCCAGAAATGTTTAATCCCCACACATGAAAGAAAGCTAGAAATGGCCACCGGAGGAGAACGAAGCGCCGGAATGCAAAACGGACAACGGGAAAAATGCTCGAATGTATGAGACGAACACGTATGCAAATGCAATGCACATGATGACATGATATGAGATGCATGACAACGACAACAACACACGGGGACAAAGACCCGAACCCGAGAAAATAAAATAACTTAATGCCAGAAACGGCAAGAGTTGGAGTACAAATAGGGAAAGTTACATCCGGGATGTTACAAAGTGCGTGCGAAGATCAATGACAATGCCTACAAGATTAACCTTTCGATGGAGTATGGTGTTTGTCCAACTTTCAATGTGTCCGACCTCTCTCCATACTTTGGACCATTAGAGTTGAGGACGACTCCTTTTCAATAGGGGGGGGGATGATGAGGACACCACAACCATCGACAAGTCTACAACAATTATAGGTTCAATCACAAGAAGTCACACCAAACAAATAAGTGACCAGGTGAATGCTAACTTAATTTTACCTTGTAACCTTGATGGCACAACTATGCTTTCATCCCCATTGTTTTTGGTTGAACTTAGGTATAACATGGAAGCAATCCAACAACCTATGAGCTCTTGAAGCAAGCGCTTTGGAGGAACAAGTTTGGAGAAAACAAGTTTCAAGTGAAGCTGAAAGTGCAACTATCCCTAGGTGGTTTTGGTAATTATTAACAACATATAGCTCATTGAGCTATTGCTATTTCAAGATAAATATTTTAGGAAAGCTCAATGATTGGCATGGCATGGATTAGAAATGTGGACCCCTCAAAATGCTAAGGACAAAAGATTGGCTCAAGCTCTAAAGCTCAAGACTCTACATTTTACTTTTAGTGATCCAAGATCACATTGAGTCCATAGGAAAAGTCAATACTATTAAAAGGGGATGATGTGTTGCTTAATGGGTTGCTTGCTCAAAATGCTTAGTGATATGCTCCAAAACCCTCAACCACTTTCTCATATCCACATATGTCCCAAACCAAAAGTCAAACTCGGACCCACCGAAACATTCCATCCGGCGCCACCGAGTTCATTTGACATAGCCACTGCCACAAACCCTAGTCACTTCGGTCTCACCGATAGGGATCTAGGTCTCACCGAGATGGGATTGCAAAATCTCTGTATCCCTTCGTAACGTTTCGGTCCAACCGAGATGAGCGATTGGTCCCACCGAGTTCGCAATGCAAACTCTCTGTTTCCCCTTCGTAACGTTTCGGTCTCACCGAGATGAGCGAATCGGTCCCACCGAGTTTGCCTGACCAACTCTCTGGTTAGCTTATTACCAAAATCGGTCCCACCGAGTTTGTGTAATCGGTCTCACCGAGATTACGTTATGTCCTAACCCTAATGAAATCGCTCCCACCGAGTTGACATGTCAGTCCCACCGAAAATCCTAACATTCACATTTTGAACTAAATTGGTCTGATCGAGTTTCATGATTCGGTCCCACCGAGTTTGGTGATTTGTGTGTAATGGTTAGATTTTGTGTGGATGCTATATATACCCCTCCACCCACTCTTCATTCATGGAGAGAGCCATCAGAACATGCCTACACTTCCAACATTCATTTTCTGAGAGAGAACCACCTACTCATGTGTTGAGACCAAGATATTCCATTCCAACCATATGAATCTTGATCTCTAGCCTTCTCCAAGTTGCTTTCAACTCAAATCATCTTTCCACCAAATCCAAATAAGTGAGAGAGAGTTGAGTGTTGGGGAGACTATCATTTGAAGCACAAGAGCAAGGAGTTCATCATCAACACACCGTCTATTACCTTTTGGAAAGTGGTGTCTCCTACATTGGTTAGGTGTCACTTGGGAGCCTCCGTCAAGATTGTGGAGTTAAACCAAGGAGTTTGTACGGGCAAGGAGATCGCCTACTTCGTGAAGATCTACCCTAGTGAGGCAAGTCCTTCGTGGGCGATGGCCATGGTGGGATAGACAAGGTTGCTTCTTCATGGACCCTTCGTGGGTGGAGCCCTCCGTGGACTCACGCAACTGTTACCCCTCGTGGGTTGAAGTCTCCACCAACGTGGATGTACGATAGCACGATGCTACCTCTTGAGCACTGCATTGGATTTCCCCGAAGAGGAGAGGATGATGCAGCAAAGTAGCGTAAGTATTTCCCCTCAGTTTTTGAGAACCAAGGTATCAATCCAGTAGGAGGCTACGCGCAAGTCCCTCATACCTACACAAAAACAATAGCTCAACGCAACCAACACGCTTAGGGTTTGTCAATCCCTTCACGGTCACTTACGAAAGTGAGATCTGATAGAGATGATAAATAATATTTTTGGTATTTTTGATATAGAGATGCAAAGTAAATAAAGTAAAAGCAAAGTAAAAGCAAAGCAATAATAAAGTGATGGAGATTGATATGATAAGAAAGAGACCCGGGGGCCATAGGTTTCACTAGTGGCTTCTCTTAAGAGCATAAGTTTTCTACGGTGGGTGAACAAATTACTGTTGAGCAATTGACAGAGTTGAGCATAGTTATGAGAATATCTAGGTATGATCATGTATATAGGCATCACGTCCGAGACAAGTAGACCGACTCCTGCCTGCATCTACTACTATTACTCCACTCATCGACCGCTATCCAGCATGCATCTAGAGTATTAAGTTAAAAACAGAGTAACGCCTTAAGCAAGATGACATGATGTAGAGGGATAGTTTCATGAAATATGATAAAAACCCCATCTTGTTATCCTCGATGGCAACAATACAATACGTGCCTTGATGCCCCTTTTGTCACTGGGAAAGGACACCGCAAGATCGAACCCAAAGCTAAGCACTTCTCCCATGGCAAGAACAACCAATCTAGTAGGCCAAACCAAACTGATAATTCGAAGAGACTTGCAAAGATAACCAATCAAACCTAAAAGAATTCAGAGAAGATTCAAATATTATTCATAGATAGACTTGATCATAAACCCACAATTCATCGGTCTCAACAAACACACCGCAAAAAGAAGATTACATCGAATAGATCTCCACGAGAGAGGGGGAGAACATTGTATTGAGATCCAAAAAGAGAGAAGAAGCCATCTAGCTACTAACTATGGACCCGTAGGTCTGAAGTAAACTACTCACACTTCATCGGAGGGGCTTGGATGATGATGTAGAAGCCCTCCGTGATCGATGCCCCCTCCGGCGGAGCTCCGGAACAGGCCCCAAGATGGGATCTCGTGGATACAGAAAGTTGCAGCGGTGGAATTAGGTTTTTGGCTCCGTCCCCGATCGTTTGGGGTACGTAGGTATATATAGGAGGAAGAAGTAAGTTGGTGGAGCTACGAGGGGCCCACGAGGCAGGGGGCGCGCCCTAGGGGGGGGCGCCCTCCACCCTCGTGGCTGCCTCGTGGCTTTCCTGACTGAGGGTCCAAGTCTCCTAGATCTTATCTGATGAGAAAATCACGTTTCTGAAGGTTTCATTCCTTTTGGACTCCGTTTGATATCCTGTTTCCCCGAAACACTGAAATAGGCAAAAAAAACAGCAATTCTGGGCTGGGCCTTCGGTTAATAGGTTAGTCCCAAAAATAATATAAAAGTGTAAAATAAAGCCCAATATAGTTCAAAACAGTAGATAATATAACATGGAGCAATCAAAAATTATAGATACGTTGGAGACGTATCAAGCATCCCCAAGCTTAATTCCTGCTCGTCCTCGAGTAGCTAGGTAAATGATAAAAAGATAATTTTTGATGCGGAGTGCTACTTGGCATAATTTTAATGTAATTCTTCTTAATTGTGGTATGAATATTCAGATCTGAAAGATTCAAGACAAAAGTTCATATTGACATAAAAATGATAATACTTCAAGCATACTAACTAAGCAATTATGTCTTCTCAAAATAACATGGCCAAAGAAAGTTCATCCCTACAAAATCATATAGTTTAGTCATGTTTCATTTTTGTCACACAAGAATGCTCTCATCATGCACAACCCCGATGACAAGCCAAGCAATTGTTTCATACTTTAGTAATCTCAAAACTATAAATTTTCACGCAATATATGAGCGCGAGCCATGGACATAGCACTATGGGTGGAGTATCCAACTTGCTTGCTCACGAAGACCTAGGGCACTTGAGGAGGCCCATTGTTGGAATATACAAGCCAAGTTCTATAATGAAAAATTCCCACTAGTATATGAAAGTGATAACATGAGAGACTCTCTACTATGAAGATCATGGTGCTACTTTGAAGCCAAGTGTGGTAAAAGGATAGTAACATTGTCCCTTCTCTCTTTTTCTCTCATTTTTTGGGCCTTCTCTTTTTTATGGCCTTTATTTGGGGGGGGGGGCTTCTCCCTTTTTATGACCTTTCTCTTTTTTTAATTCCTCACTTGGGACAATGCTCTAATAATGATGATCATCACACTTCTATTTATTTACAACTCAATGATTACAACTCGATACTAGAACAAAGATGACTCTATATGAATGCCTCCGACGGTGTACCAGGATATGCAATGAACCAAGAATGTCATGTATGAAAGAATTATGAACGATGGCTTTGCCACAAATACTATGTCAACTACATGATCATGCTAAGCAATATGACAATGATGAATGTGTCATGATGAACAGAATGATGGAAAGTTGCATGGCAATATATCTCGGAATGGCTATGGAAATGCCATAATAGGTAGGTATGGTGGCTGTTTTGAGGAAGATATAAGGAGGTTTTTGTGTGAAAGAGTGTATCATATCACGGGGTTTGGATGCACCGGCGAAGTTTGCGCCAACTCTCAATGTGGGAAAGGGCAATGCACGGTACCGAAGAGGCTAGCAAGGATGGAAGGGTGAGAGTGCGTATAATCCATGGACTCAACATTAGTCATAAAGAACTCACATACTTATTGCAAAAATCTACAAGTCATCAAAAACCTCGGTACTACGCGCATGCTCCTAGGGGGATAGATTGGTAGGAAAAGACCATCGCTCGTCCCCGACCGCCACTCATAAGGAAGACAATCAAATAACACTTCATGTTTCAAATTTGTTGCATAACGTTTACCATACGTGCATGCTACGGGACTTGCAAACCTCAACACAAGTATTTCTCAATTTTACAACTACTCAACTAGCATGACTTTGATATTATTATCTCCATATCTCAAAACAATCATCAAGCATCAAACTTTTCTTAGTATTCAACACACTCATAAGAAAGTTTTATTATTAATCTTGCATACGAAGCATATTAGGATTTTACGCAAATTACCATGCTATTAAGACTCTCAAAATAATCTAAGTGAAGCATGAGATATCAATAGTTTCTATGAAACAAATCCACCACCGTGCTCTAAAAGATAGTGAAGCACTAGAGCAAAACTATAGAGCTCAAAAGATATAAGTGAAGCACATAGAGTATTCTATCAAATTCCAAATCATGTATGGCTCTCTCAAAAGGTGTGTATAGTAAGGATGATTGTGATAGACTAACAAGCAAAGACTCAAATCATAAAAGACGCTCCAAGAAAAACACATATCACGTGGTGAATAAAAATATAGCTCCAAGTAAAGTTACCGATAGAAGTAGACGAAAGAGGGGATGCCTTCCGGGGCATCCCCAAGCTTTGGCTTTTAGGTGTCCTTAGATTATCTTGGGGGTGCCATGGGAATCCCCAAGCTTAGTATCTTGCCACTCCTTGTTCCATAATCCATCAAATCTTTACCCAAAACTTGAAAACTTCACAACACAAAACTTAAAGTAGAAAATCTCGTGAGCTCCGTTAGTGAAAGAAAACAAAAGACCACTTCAAGGTACTGTAATGAACTCATTATTTATTTATATTGGTGTTAAACCTACTGTATTCCAACTTCTCTATGGATTATAAACTATTTTACTAGCCATAGATTCATCAAAATAAGCAAACAACACACGAAAAATAGAATCTGTCAAAAACAGAACAGTCTGTATTAATCTGTAGCTAGCGCAAGATCTGGAACCCCAAAAATTCTAAAATAAATTTCTGGACGTGAGGAATTTATCTATTAATAATCTTCAAAAAGATTTAACTAAATAGCACTTTCCAAATAAAAATTACAACAGTTCTCGTGAGCGCTAAAGTTTCTATTTTTTACAGCAAGTTCAACAAGACTTTCCCAAAGTCTTCCCAACGGTTCTACTTGGCACAAACACTAATTAAACACAAAAAACACAACAAAAACAGAGGCTAAATAATTTATTGATTACTAAACAGGAGCAAAAAGCAAGTAATAAAAATAAAATTAGGTTGCCTCCCAACAAGCGCTATCGTTTAACGCCCCTAGCTAGGCATAACAAGCAAAGATAGATCTAGGTATTGCCATCTTTGGTAGGCAATCCATAAGTGGCTCTCATGATAGATTCATATGGTAATTTTATTTTCTTTCTAGGGAAGTGTTCCATGCCCTTTTTTAATGGAAATTGAAATCTAATATTCGCTTCCTTCATATCAATAATTGCACCAACCGTTCTAAGGAAAGGTCTACCGAGAATAATAGGGCAAGAAGGGTTGCAATCTATATCAAGAACGATAAAATTCATGGGCACATAATTCCTATTTGCAACAATAAGAACATCATTAATTTTTCCCATTGGTTTCTTAATAGTGGAATCCGCAAGATGCAAGTTTAGAGAGCAATCATCAAAATCACGGAAATCTAGCAAATCACACAAAGTTTTGGGAATAGTAGAGACACTAGCACCCAAATCACACAAAGCATAAAACTCATAATCTTTAATTTTAATTTTAATAGTATGTTCCCACTCGTCATAAAGTTTCCTAGGGATAGAAACTTTCAACTCAAATTTTTCTTCATAAGATTGCGTCAAGGCATCAACGATATGTTCGGTAAAGGCTTTATTTTGACTATAAGCATGAGGAGATTTTAGCAAGGATTGCAACAAGGAAATACAATCAATTAAAGAGCAGTTTTCATAATTAAATTCCTTGAAATCCAATATAGTGGGTTTAGCATCATCTAGGGTTTTATTTCTTCTAATCCCACTTTTATCAATTTCATCATCAAGATCTAAATACTCCGAATTTTTAGAACACCTTCTAGGTAAAGGTGGATCATATTAAGTCCCATTATTATCAAGATTAGTATTGCAAAACAAATATTTAATAGGAGACACATCAATAACTTTTAGATCTTCATCATTATTTTCATAGGAACTAGAAGAACACACTTTAATAAAGGCATCTTTCATAGCATGGGTCCTAGGGGTTCTTTCCTTGCACTCATCAATGGAAATTCTCATGGCTTTGAGAGACTCATTGATATCATGCTTAGGAGGAATAGATCTAAGCTTTAAAGAATCAACATCAAGAGAAATTCTATCAACGTTCCTAGCCAAATCATCAATCTTAAGCAATTTTTCTTCAATCATAACATTAAAATTCTTTTGCGAAGAAATAAATTATTTAATATTACATTAAAAATCAGAGGGCATCTTATTATAATTTTCATAAGAATTGTTGTATGAATTACCATAATTATTAGAGGGATTACTAGGATAAGGCCCAGGATTGAAATTTCCTCTATACGCGTTGTTACCAAAATTGTTCCTACCAACAAAATTCACATCCATGGATTCATTATTATTCTCAATCAAAGTAGACAAGGGAATATCATTAGGATCAAAAGAAACACTCTTATTAGCAAATAATTTCATAAGTTCATCCATCTTTCCACTCAAAACATTAATTTCTTCTATCGCATGCACCTTTTTATTAGTGGATCTTTCAGTGTGCCATTGAGAATAATTAACCATAATATTATCTAGGAGTTTAGTAGCATCTCCTAAAGTGATTTTCATAAAAGTGCCTCCCACGGCCGAATCTAAAAGATTTCTAGAAGCAAAATTCAATCCGGCATAAAATTTTTGTATAATCATCCACAAATTCAAACCATGAGTAGGGCAATTACGTATCATTAATTTCATTCTCTCCCAAGCTTGTGCAACATGTTCATGATCAAGTTGCTTAAAATTCATAATATCATTTCTAAGAGAGATGATCTTAGCGGGAGGAAAATACTTAGAGATAAAAGCATCTTTGCACTTGTTCCATGAATCAATACTATTTTTAGGCAAAGATGAAAACCAAGCTTTAGCACAATCTCTAAGCGAAAAAGGAAATGGCTTCAATTTAACAATATCATTATCGACATCTTTCTTCTTTTGCATGTCACACAAATCAACGAAGCTATTAAGATGGGTAGCGGCATCTTCACTAGGAAGGCCGGAGAACGAATCTTTCATGACAAGATTCACCAAAGCAGCATTAATTTCACAAGATTCAGCATCGGTAAGAGTAGCAATTGGAGTGCTAATAAAATCATTATTGTTGGTATTGGTGAAGTCACACAATTTAGTATTATCTTGAGCCATCGCGACAAACAAGCAATCCAACACATGAGCAAACAAAAAGCGAATGGGCAAAAGAGGCAAATAGAGAGAAAGGATAGAGAGAGAGGGCGAATAAAACGGCAAGGGTGAAGTGGGGGAGAGGAAAACGAGAGGCAAATGCCAAATAATGTAATGCGGGAGATAGGGATTGTGATGGGTACTTGGTATGTTGACTTTTGCGCAGACTCCCCGACAACGGCGCCAGAAATGGCTTGTTGTTGGGAGTCAAATCTTGACTTGCGCGAACCTCCCCGGCAACGGCGCCAGAAATTCTTCTTGCTACCTCTTGAGCACTGTGTTGGATTTCCCCGAAGAGGAGAGGATGATGTAGCAAAGTAGCGTAAGTATTTCCCTCAGTTTTTGAGAACCAAGGTATCAATCCAGTAGGAGGCTACGCGCGAGTCCCTCGTACCTACACAAAAACAATAGCTCAACGCAACCAACGCGCTTAGGGTTTGTCAATCCCTTCACGGTCACTTACGAAAGTGAGATCTGATAGAGATGATAAATAATATGTTTGGTATTTTTGATATAGAGATGCAAAGTAAATAAAGTAAAAGCAAAGTAAAAGCAAAGCAATAATAAAGTGATGGAGATTGATATGATGAGAAAGAGACCCCGGGGCCATAGGTTTCACTAGTGGCTTCTCTCAAGAGCATAAGTATTCTACGGTGGGTGAACAAATTACTGTTGAGCAATTGACAGAATTGAGCATAGTTATGAGAATATCTAGGTATGATCATGTATATAGGCATCACGTCCGAGACAAGTAGACCGACTCCTGCCTGCATCTACTACTATTACTCCACTCATCGACCGTTATCCAGCATGCGTCTAGAGTATTAAGTTAAAAACAGAGTAATGCCTTAAGCAAGATGACATGATGTAGAGGGATAGTTTCATGCAATATGATAAAAAATCCATCTTGTTATCCTCGATGGCAACAACACAATACGTGCCTTGCTGCCCCTTCTGTCACTGGGAAAGGACACCGCAAGATCAAACCCAAAGCTAAGCACTTCTCCCATGGCAAGAAAAACCAATCTAGTAGGCCAAACCAAACTGATAATTCGAAGAGACTTGCAAAGATAACCAATCATACATAAAAGAATTCAGAGAAGATTCAAATATTATTCATAGATAGACTTGATCATAAACCCACAATTCATCGGTCTCAACAAACACACCGCAAAAAGAAGATTACATCGAATAGATCTCCACGAGAGAGGGGGAGAAGATTGTATTGAGATCCAAAAAGAGAGAAGAAGCCATCTAGCTACTAACTATGGACCCGTAGGTCTGAAGTAAACTACTCACACTTCATTGGAGGGGCTTGGATGATGATGTAGAAGCCCTCCGTGATCGATGCCCCCTCCGGCGGAGCTCCGGAACAGGCCCCAAGATGGATCTCGTGGATACAGAAAGTTGCAGCGGTGGAATTAGGTTTTTGGCTCCGTCCCCGATCGTTTGGGGGTACGTAGGTATATATAGGAGGAAGAAGTACGTCGGTGGAGCTTCGAGGGGCCCACGAGGCATGGGGGCGCGCCCTAGGGGGGGCGCCCTCCACCCTCGTGGCCGCCTCGTGGCTTTCTTGACGGAGGGTCCAAGTCTCCTGGATCTTATCTGATGAGAAAATCACGTTTCCGAAGGTTTCATTCCTTTTGGACCCCGTTTGATATTATGTTTCTCCGAAACACTGAAATAGGCAAAAAACAACAATTCTGGGCTGGGCCTCTGGTTAATAGGTTAGTCCTAAAAATAATATAAAAGTGGAAAATAAAGCCCAATATAGTCCAAAACAGTAGATAATATAGCATGGAGCAATCAAAAATTATAGATACGTTGGAGACGTATCACACCACCTATCGGAACCACGCCCAAAATCTTCGTGTCTACATTGCGTTTGCTCCCTCCAAACTCCTCCCTTTACCTTCATGTGCAATGTTTTACATTCCGCTGCTATACTCTTAGACTTGCATGTGTAGGTTGATTGCTTGACTAGTGCTAAGTTGCTAAAATCTGCCAAGACTTAAAATTGGGAAAAGACTAGATTTTTATTTGGTCAAGTAGTCTAATCACCCCCTCTAGACATACTTTCGATCCTACAGAAGCTGATACTGCCAGTTTTCCCTCTGATGTTTCATTGCGCCACACCCATGTAGTAGAGAGACATGGCCATAGGGGTACATCAACAGAAGCTACATCAAATTATCTTTCCAATGCAAAAAACCTCACATCATTTGGAGTTGTGAGTCAAAATTTCTAACCAATCTTGTGGAAGGTGTCTAGGTTGTCAAGACTTCGCGAATTTCCGAGGAGCTCTTCAACAACTCCCAAAGTTGACTGCTTATTCCCCCAAGGAAGCCATGCAAACTCGCTTACTTTTGAGTTAATTTTCACACCTATCTAAGGGGGATTGTCCCTGTTATAAAACCCCATATCCCTCATCCTCTAGAGAACCTTTTGGTCAAACCATTCAGCTACAAGCTTATGCAGCAGGACTGCTAGAGAGATCTGAGAGATCCTTGCTACCTTTGCTCTTGTGAGTTCATCCGGATTTGCGAGGAGGAGCCTCTGGTTCCCCCTAATTCGTGCTCTACGGTTCCGACCGTTTTGTGTGGGTTAGTCCCGGTTTGTGGTTCTGCGATTGTTCAGACATCGGGTTGGAGTTCTTGTAGCTCCGGTCAGCCATCCCCAACGTACGGGTTGCATCCAACCTTGGCAGGTATAATGCTAGTTATCCTGGCTGCTTGCAGCTAGTTATCCTCCCCAATTCGATCCTACGATGTGAACATCGGGCCACCCTTGGGGTGAACTCGTTCAACGGGTTCTCACCTATCAACTTATTCAATCTTTATGTGAGTATTTCAAGTTCCCTGGTGATCTAGTGTTGATTTTCAACATCTTCTTCTTCATCTTGAGAGGTACCATACTATGACAGAATTTCTCCTTCGCTTTTCGAAGATGTATTTTGTTGACCATTTTCCAATTTCATCTTTTCTTTGTGAATTTTCAATAGCGCCATGACCTCGACATAGTGAAGATCTTCAAAGTATGGTCTCTGCTTGATTTCAGTAACGATTGGACTAAAAGAAGCATCAAGAGCACTGAACAGCTTGTTAACCACATATCTATCGGTGATATCAGTAACTCCTCTTTGATGAAGCCTTTCAACAATGTTTGTCAGTCGATCAGTGAGTTCCATGGCACTTTCCTTTCGAAGACTTCTAAAGTTGGCAAACATGGCATGAAGCATATCAGTGTGGGATCCTGTTCGGAGAATTATTCCTTCATGGTCATTTTTATGGCATCCCAGAGTTGCTTAGCAGTTTTAACGTCTCTGAACCGAATGAACATTCCTCTTGATAGGATGTGGCATATGATATCTTTTGCCTGCATGTTTAGCCGAATGTTAGTGTCATCTTCGAGAGTGGGTGTTTCTAGATGTTGAATTGTGTATCCATTCTCCACTATCTGCCATAGCTCAGTACTGATAGCTTGAAGTCTGATTGTCATTCTTCCTTGCCAATAGAGATAGTCATTCTTCCTTGCCAATAGAGATAGTCATTTCCATCGAAGATAGGAAACCTTTCAGAGTGCGAGGATCTACCTACGTACAACATATTCAAAAATCCAAGGTTGTTAGACCTTTAATAAACAGAGATAGGGAGAACCTGGCTTTGATACCAATTGTAGGGACTGTGAGTATATCAAACAGAGGGGGGAGGGGGTGAATGGGAGATTCAAAAATTCTTGGGAATGTTTTGCATCTGGCCCAAACACAGTAGCGGAATAAACTAGAGCTAAACAAGCTTTAGACAGATATCCTACCAAGGAACAAAACCTTCAATATAGGAAGCAATGATAGCTCGAGCATAGTAGATTATGGGCTTGACTATCATGATGGTAATGCAAGACACAAGCAATTGCAACAACATGTATGGAAACCATATGCGAACAGTGAGGTAAATGCAAGCAAAGGTGATTGTACTAAAATACTGCTCGAAAGATACGTGAGATATGCAGCAGTTTACACACGAAAAATAAATGATCAATAAATGAACAAATACATGATCATCGCAGAGTACGAAAGATAATTCCTGGAGGAAATACAGAGTAAATTGAATGGACCAGTGGTGCTTAATGGCGACAAGTGTATGTGGTAGACTAGTTCATCCTTCTGCCAAAGGACTACGTCTGGTTGGATGGACTTGTGATTGAACACAAGAGCAAACCTCTCTCCATCATATTCTCCTTCAACTGAGAGCTGATCAGAATACAGCTGATTTCACTCGTGGTAGATGCTTATCGGTGATCTCCAAACCTTCAACAGACTTCCTTCGCAAACCACAATTACTCTTGGCTGTTGAAGATCTTGCTTGGTGAAGACAACAACTCTTCAACACTCAAACCGACACCTATCCATCTAGAGAGTGCGCAACTCTCAAGAGTAATAGGTACAAGAACTCTGACTTAGAACTACTGTGATGCTCAACCACTGTCTAAGTTTTGGTTCTTGGTTTTCTCTTGGTGGATTTTAAACTCAAATCTCTCGAAGAGGGTATGCTCAATCAATCTTCTCATAAATCATAAGTGAAGCAGCCACGGACAACATTGGAGCGGGGTGGCTATTTATAGCCACAACCTCCCCTGATGGGAAATGACCAGAATGGACATGTGGGACAACCAATGGCTGAACGACACGAGTCCAATGGTCGGGTTCTGAGCACAATGGTAACATTTCTTGCAGAGCAAGAAATGCTAACTCCTTAGTCCGAAAGATATCTCCTATAGAAACGAAGAACTACGATTTCTGCTGACAGGTAATCATTCGGAGTATAAAGATATTTCTCTCATACTTGCATAGGTTTGGGCTAAGCATCACATCAGATCTAAGCTTCGGGAACCTATACCCCTCTTAATAGTACAGAGGTCCTACAACTCAAGAAAGAGAACAACAACAAAATGAATGCTATGTCTTTGCTTCGCCTTCGGTCTTCTCGGTCAATTCTCTTTGGACGAACACCGAACCAATTGCTTCTCATCAGCAATAGATTTTATGAGGTCAACTTCTTCACATCAATCTTCTCGCCTGAACAGCCTCGAGAGATATGACTGAATCTTCTCTGCATCTCAAATATCCCTCAGTGAAGTTCCTCAAACTTGGCACCAAAGATGACATTCTCTTCAGTTCTGCATGGACTATTTATCTTTGTTGGCATTAGCAAACAAATCAGTCCACATTTGTTTCTGTCAACAATCTCCAAAACACAAGAGGGCAAGAATTGCACCAACAGTTTTTTCTATTTGCAGACGGTTACTGAGACAACACTATGGACGATGACCTCAGATAACCCACACAGTTTGTAGGAAGTAAACATGTTGGATCAATGAACAATCACATACGATTTTCTCTGGACAACTGTTTGCTTTAGTCCACCTTGGACAAACATTTTCCACATGAAAAGTGTGTATGATGGACAACCTATGCCACACCATTTCTTCTAGTCACCGTGCATGATGCATTCGATAACACAAAATGACAAAATTATAAATATAGTCTGCAATGGCAATGCTATCACAAACGATGTGATGCGAAAAATCGTGTGTGATGTACATATGAACGAAAACGTTTGTTTGGGATTCTTTGTGTGGGATGTACATACGAACGGAAACATTTGTCCGAGATTCACTGTGTGGGATGTATATACGAACAGAAATGTTTGTCTGGGATTCATTGTGTGGAATGTACATATGAGCGGAAGCGGTTGTGCCTGTATAATTGTCTGCGATGGCTCCCCCGATCGCACATGAGCTCTTTTTGCCTCGCGCGTGTGACCGAAGGACCTAGCGTCGTCAGTTTCTGGGTCATCTTGGATGGACCCTCCTCATCACACACACAAGCAAGGCGATGGTTTAAAACTCTGTCATGAGAAGGGGGTTAAAAATCGTTTGTATAGCACGTTGCTGCACTAGTGATTATTCGAAAATTTCGGTGGGGGTGTAAGCAAGAAGAGCCCAAATTAGCTTTGGGTCTCATGGAAAGTAATGACAAGACCAAAGTACCCGCCTTGACTTTAGAGCATGGCCAATGCATATCCTCATGGTGATGCCCCATGTGCCATGTAGGATCGGATGTTATGAAAAGAAGGTTCGGATAGAGAAGCGAGATCCTCTACAAGAGGCAGGTGTTTGGGAAGAAAAAGTGTGGTCCGATGTAAAAATCTGAAAAAGTTGAAGTGAGGAATAGAGATGCATATGTATTAAAGTTTCTACTTTCTATTTTTTGATGAGGTCCAGTAATAGTAGCTTGCGTTGGGGAAAAAATTTAATGTAATTGCTTTAAGCTACTTTTTCTCATGGGACATCTGTATCCATATGTCATCATTGTACATGCCCTTAGAGACATGTAACTATTTAATTTTTGTTGGCAAGACATGCCCGAGACTATTGTAGATATAGCTCCCCATCAAATTGCACCACACAAAAGATCAACGCAAAAATTCTAACAGTATCTTTCCCTGTGCACAAAATTTCAAAAGTTGCTGCGATCAGAAGGCAGCCAGTACGAAGAACCTTTTTTTTCCAGGGAAAACATGGAAATAGCCTGCCCAAATGAGGGAGAAGGAATCTAACCAAATTTGGAAAGGAACCCAACTAACTTCCACTACGGGGGCGTGCAGATCTACGCTTACTGTCCTGCAAAATTCTTTCTCGTAAAAATGCCCCAAAAACGAAAGGGGAGGGATCTTTACTGACTGCCCCCGTCTCGTACCCGAAAAGAGCCCAAATGTTCCGTCAGTTTCGTACGCCTATCTGACACTGACAATGCGGCCCGATCATCATCTGCTCAGGGATAACCCTGCATCCACGCTAGTCACACGGTTGGGCGACACGTAGGGACACCGACAATGTTGCCCCACATGCTAGCCTCGGGGGCGTGCACACCATAGCCACGTAACACCGTGACGCGCCCTCCTAGACGCAGAGGCTGCACGCGGGCCCCCTCGAGATGTGTCCCGGCCTGTCAGCTTTAGATATTCATTCGCACCTCCCATCATCCACATCTCCGCGACAGGTGTACGCGGCGACGGATAGAGATTAGGGAGGAGGGAGCAGAGGTTAGGCGCGGGCAGAAGTGGGAAATTAGATTTTAACCCCATTTCTTCCTCCGCATCGCATCGAGCTATATAAAGGTAGGCGAGGGGGAAGCGCGGAGGGAGGGTTTTGGAATTTGGCCGCCGTTAACCGCGCGTGAGCTGAGAACCGAGACCCAGCGGAAGCGGAGGAGGCGCTGCTGCTGCTGCTGCTGCTGCTACGAGCCCGGCTCTCTAACACACACAGCGGAGGCGGAAGCGGAGGAGGAGCTGTTTTGGCGGCGGTTCCCGGCGGCGAGGATGAGCGGCGGAGGTGGGGGAGGGAGGGGGCCAGCGGCGGGACCGGTGCCTGCGTCCGCGAGGAAGCTGGTGCAGGGGCTCAAGGAGATCGTGAGCCGCTCCGACTCAGAGATCTACGCGGCGCTGCGCGACTGCGGCATGGACCCTGACGAGGCGGTCAGCCGCCTCCTCTCCCAAGGTCACATCTACTCTGCAGCACCTCGCTCCCCCTCTTTCCCTGCACCGCTTAAGGTCTTTGCTCAAGTTTTGGCTGCGTTGGTTAGCCTTTGGGCTGTGTTTGTGGCCAATGGATTGGAACAAACGTGCCCGTTTCATTCCACCTCAGGGATTTATGCTGATTTGGTACTGTGCGGATGGAGTCCCCAGTCCCGGGCTGTTACGAAGATTTGTTGCTCTGTAGAGTTTTTCTTTTTTGCGTTTATTAGGCCTCTTGTTTAGGATGGGGTTGTACGTTATTTGCTCGTTTTCATTTTGTGCTATTTTTAGTGGTGTTTTTATATTTCCGAGTACGTCAGCATTAACCTTCTGGTTTTGATGAGAGGAGCAGTAGCACATGGATGGAATAATTTGGATTTTTTTTCTTGTCGTAAGGCTATGTTCCGTTTTGTGTTTGACGGTGGAAGAAATAATATTTTGAACTTGGGACTAGCCTGCGGTTGTTGAACTATGCTATGCTGAAATGTAGAATATAGTTAGTTAAGGGATGCTTACTAATTCAAGCAAGATTTTGCTGTTGCATCCAAATGTAGAAGTCTGTCAATAGCTATAATGCCCCCAAAGAGAAACAATTAAGGGCTTTTGAAAAGCCAAGCACAGCCTACCTTGATGGGGAGATCGTAGTTGACCCTTTAGGGTAAGGGAAGGAAAAGATAAAAAGCAAAGCCTTCGATCAAATGCCATGGAGGACCCAAAACCTAGGTTGGTTTTGGATCGTAAGTTCCTTCGTCTTTTCCAAGTTCTATTGAACTGGATTTAGGGCCTAACTATCTAAGTCTGTGTTTTATTAGCAATTGAAGATAAGAGGATATGTGGTATAAAAAATGGGTCAATAACATCTTGGATCTTCTTCAACGACGACAGTCCTAAAAAGTTGGATTCTTCAATTTGAATTTGCAAATGATCAAAGCAATGTGGTTTTGTCCCTTTAATAGTTTTTGTTCTTTCCATATCTTGTGTGTGGAGCAGAATTTAGATGAACTTGGCTCGGTTTTTATTTTGGAACGAGGCTTAATGTAGGTCTGTTTCATGGGGGACAAAAACCAAATGAAGGGGACAAAAGGTGATGGAGATGGAGGATACCGGCTTCAAGCTGTGGTACATGGGACAACTACAACAGAAACAAAGGGGACAAAAGGCAAAGGAGGTGGAGGATACCGGCTTCAAGTTGTGGTACACAGGACAACTGCAAACAAAAATGTAGTAGACATCTTGATCAACAAGAGCCTCAAGTATGGAGTGGTTAACGTCAAGAGGCAAGGGGACCGGATTATCCTGGTCAAGCTGGTAGTTGGGGACTTAGGTTCTCAATGTTATCAAAGCGTATCCCCCGCAAGTAGGCCACAATGAGAGCACCAAGAGGGAGTTTTGGGAAGGCTTGGAGGACATGGTTAGGAGTATACCTATTGACAAGAAGCTCTTCATAGGAGGAGATCTCAATGGCCATGTGGGTACATCTAACACAGGAAGGACTTCGCTCTAGCCTACGACATGATCGTAGCTAACACCTCTTTAAAAGAGGGAATCCTATCTAGTGACTTTTAGTAGTGGTCAACACTCTAGCCAGATTGATTTTGTCCTCTCAAGAGGAGAAGACATGAGTGCTTTCATAGATTGTAAGGTGATGCCTGGTGAGTGTTGTCCCTCAACATAAGCTTCTGGGTGGTTGACTTTTGGTTTCGGATTCATTCTAGTGGGATAAGCGTGCCAAAATTGCTAGAACGAAGTGGTGGAAACTCAAGGGGGAGACAACTAAGGCTTTCAAGGAGAGGGTTCTTAAGGAGGGCCCTTGGGACTGGGAGAAGAGGGTGATGCAAACAATATGTGGATGAAGATGTGACTTGCATTCGTAAGGGGGCTTTAGAGGAGTTTGGGCTGACTGGGGGGAGGGGGGAGTAGAAGCGAATATCCTACACCTGGATATGAGTGCGGATGTACAAGGTGGCAAAGAAGGCCGCAAAGCGAGCTGTGAGTGAAGTAAGGGGTCGGGCATATGGCGACCTCTACTAGTGCTTAGACATGAAGGAAGGCGAAAGGGACATCTATAAGATGGCCAAGATCTGAGAGAGGAAGACGAGGGGTGTCAACCAAGTCAAATGCATCAAAGACGAAGCAGATCAACTCCCGGTGAAGGACGAGGAAATCAAGCATAGGCGACAGGAGTACTTTGACAAGCTGTTCAATGGAGAGAACGAGAGCTCTATCGTTGAGCTGGACAACTCCTTTGATGATACCAGAAGGCGGTTTGTGCGACGAATCCAGGAGTCTGAGGTTAGGAAGGTTTTAAAAAGGATAAAAGGAGGCAAGGCGATGGGCCTTGATTGTATCCCCATTGAGGTGTGGAGAGGCATCAAAGGCATAACGATAGTATGACTAAGCTTTTCAACTCATTTTTCGGACAAACAAAATGCTAGAAGAATGGAGGCGTACTATATTAGCACCAATCTTCAAGAATAAGTGGGATGCTAAAGTTGTACTAATTACCATGGAATTAAGCTGATGAGCCATACAATGAAGCTATGGGAGAGAGAGCCATTGAGCACCACTTAAGAGGAATGACAAGTGTGACCAATCAATTTGGTTTCATGCCTGGGAGGTTGACAATAGAAGCCATTTTCTTGGTACGACAACTTATGGAGAGATATAGGGAGCAAAAGAAGGACCTGCATATGGTGTTCATTGACTTGGAGAAGGCCTACGATAAGATACCGTGGAATGTCATGTGATGGGCCTTGGAGAAACACAAAGTTCCAACAAAGTACATTTCCTTCATCAAGGACATCTATGATAATATTCTGACAAGTGTTCAAACAAGTGATGACGACACTGATGACTTTCTGATTAAAATAGGACTGCACCAAGGGTTAGCTTTGAGCGCTTATCTTTTTTCCTTGATGATGGATGACGTCACAAGGGATATACAAGGAGATATCCCATATGCTCTTTGCGGTTGATGTGGTGCTAGTCAATGGTAGTCAAACAAGGGTTAATAGAAAGTTAGAGCTAGAAGACAAACTTTGGAATTGAAAGGTTTTAGGCTTAGTACAACTAAAATTGATTACATGAGGTGCAATTTCAGTACTACTAGGCATGAGGAGGAGGAGGTTAGTGTTGATGGGCAGGTGATACCTTAGAAGGACACCTTCCTATATTTGAGGTCAATGCTGCAAAAGGATGGTGATATCAGTAAAGATGTGAGCCATGGAATCAAAGCCGGATGGATGAAGTGGTGCCTAGCTTCTGGTGTTCTCCGTGACAAAAGAGCGCGCCACAAAAACTAAAAGGTAGGTTCTGTAGGACGGGGATTTGACCCGCAATGTTTTATGGTGCTAAGTGTTGGCCGATTAAAAGGCGACATATTCAACATAGACCCGGGCATGGACAGCCTGTCCGGCCAGCCTGGCCCGAAAGCCCGACATCCGGGCCAGGCTCGGGCTCAGCTTTTCCGCCCGACGCGCGGCCCGAAAGCCCGAAGAGAAGCCCGAACAGGGCATAAATCACTATTTATTAGAAATATAGGTATCATATATCATTTAAATATCTAAAATTCATTATTTTAATTAAAAAATGCACTGTTCATGTGTTTCGGGCCGGGCCGGGCTTGGGCTTGGGATTTTGAGGTTGGGCTTTGCAAAGCCTGGCCCGAACCAGGCCCGGCCTGGAGGATGCCCAGGTTTAATTCAATAGTCGGGTGTAGCGGAAATGTCATGTTTAGATGGATGTGTGGCCACACAAAAAAGGATCGGGTCCGGAATGATGATATATGTGGTAGAGTTGGGATAGTGTCGATTGAAGAGAAGCTTGTCCAACATTGTTCAAGATGGTTTGGGCATATACAATGCATACCTCCAGAAGCTCCAGTGCATAGCGGATGGTTAAAGCGTGCTGAGAATGTCAAGAGAGGTCAGGGTAGACCAAACTTGACATGGGAGGCGTCTGTAAAAAGAGATCTGAAGGACTGGAATATCTCCAAAGAACTAGCCATGGACAGGGGTGTGTGGAAGTTAGCCATCCACGTGCCAGAACCATGAGTTGGTTTCGAGATCTTATGGGTTTCAGCTCTAGCCTACCCCAATTTGTTTAGGGCTTTGTGGGTCTGTTTGGAAGGAGACTAGTCTTGTTCTTGAATAACCTACAAGTATAAGTTCAGATTTCTGTTGAGATATTCAAGCTGTCTCCCCTGGATATGTGCTATTGAAGCTTATACAAAAGCTTAAACTGGCCAAGACAGATCTTTCTGTTTGGAAGGAGACTAGTCTTGTTCTTGAATAACCCACAAGTATAAGTTCAGATTTCTGTTGAGATGTTCAAGCTGTCTCCCCTGGATATGTGCTATTGAAGCTTATACAAAAGCTTAAACTGGCCAAGACAGATCTTTCAGTTTGGAAGGAGACTAGTCTTGTTCTTGAATAACCCACAAGTATAAGTTCAGATTTCTTTTGAGATGTTCAAGCTGTCTCCCCTGGACATGTGCTATTGAAGCTTATACAAAAGCTTAAACTGTCCAAGACAGATCTGAAACGGTGAAATAGTACTGCCTTGGCTGCTTCCATGGTTTGGTCTTCTGTCTTCGCAGTAGCCGCTGAGAGGCTGAAAGTGATGTTTATGGTTTGAGACTCACATGCTCTGTTTTTTCATTTATTTGTCTTTAACAGAACTAGTAAATGCGTACGTGCAATGCACATTGATATCTGGGAAGAAATTAATTACACGTTCATATTAGGTAGGATATCAATCACATGTTAATTATATGATTAGCACATACGTTGAAATTTAGTATGATATTAATTGCATGCTAAACATGTTGAGCGCTCACCATTGGAGCAATCTAGGTCACTGGATTAGCATGGTTTAATGGCCCAGATTGATTGGATCTGACCCTTTGGGTCTTTTTATATTGATATAGATAGTTACTTTATTTCTCCTGTTGGTTAGTGCTTTCTTTTTTCCATTGGTTACCATTTACTATTGACTGGCATTTTCTTTGGCTCATTATTTATCACTCATGATCCTTATTTGCATCTCTTGTCATTTGTTGTAAGAGGTACCTTGAGTTTGAAAGTTGTAAAATACCTAAATTCGCGAGGAAAGATGAGACTTGTGTGTGTGGGAGCTGGAATCTTATTTAATTTATTGCTCGTAGTTGCCTATGTGACTTTGCACTTTGTCCATTTACATACCTTAAGATCGCTAGCACTTGTGTCTTACTTTCATGCAAGGAACTGGGGCCTAATTCCTTAGTGGCTTGGTGCCTCCCATTTCATTCTTGTTACAACAGCCCAATTGCTATCACAGGGTTTCTTTAATTTGTATCATCAACCTTTTATTAATCCAAAGATTTTGACTGAACATTGTGGATATACTGAGTGAATTATTGCCTCGTCTATTTTACTATTTGAATTACATGACCGTCTTTCTTTGATTTACCTGGCATGACAGGAAGTTAATACTAACAGCAGTTTGAGATTGATCTGATGTTATTTCATAGTCCTAGTAGTCCTCTCATGTAAGGCATCTCACACATTGCCTATCTTTTTCCAGATACTTTTCAAGAGGTAAAGAACAAGCGCGATAAGAAAAAGGAGGTCAGTTGAATATGATACTCAACTTGCATCTGTGCCACTTTGCAAACTTGTAGCTAATATTATTTTTAGTAGGGTCTTCCAGCTCTTCAAAATGAAAAGAAGGCTTGTAGCTAATCTACTATTGACCATATAATTTTAGTTACTAGGATGAATGTTATGTGGCTGCTAGAAGGAGGGCGCGAGAGGGCCGGCCGGGGGCCTTTTTGCCCACGGCCGGGCAAGAGGGAAGGGATTTCCTTCTTAATTCTTGCTTGATTAGATTGATACATCTCCTCTCTTTATATAGAGAGATTTACTTGACTCCCAAGCAAGGCTTACTTGACCCCTAAGCAAGCAACCCTTATCTCTAATTAACCCTAAGACTAACGGGCTATACCGCCAGCCCAGTCCATTAGGCCCATTACGTACTCTAACACTACACCCCACCTGGACATGCAGCTTGTCCTCGAGCTGCAACCTAACCAACTTATAACCATGACTCGACGCAACACAAACCTAACACCTAAAAACAAGCCTTTTACATCTCGGCTTGTTTTATTACTCTCAACCTGAAATGGACTGGGACTCTTTATTTTGGACCCCTAAACATAAAGTGGACACCATCCGCACGTCGGACGTGCACGTGTACAGCCACCTGGACCCATGGACACCATCTGGACAAAAGGAGCGCATGTGTATGGCCACCAGGAAGTGGTTGCAAGAGCGACCAGCAGAGGCGCCCTCGCGGCGGCCGGCGGAATGCAGTGGTGCTACGCGGTGCGCTCCTGTCGGTGACACCCTGCCTTCTCCCTGCCGGGCGGCTGTTGGTCTGCGCCGCACAGAGAAGAGTGGAGGGCTTGCGATGGAGAATGACGAGGAGGGGTGCGCCCCCCCAACCGCTGATGTCGCAGACTTTGAGGTCGTTGCCCGAGGGGAAAACAGTATGCCCAAGATCCCCGACGCAGCGGACGAGATCGAGGTCCTTTGCGCAGCGAAGCGCAGCTGGGAGGAGCGGTAGCTGCAGACCACACATCTCCCGCACATGCCGACGCGCTCCGCTGCTGACACGTGGCGGGTAGTGATCCAAGCCGGAAGCGGTGACGGCGACGGCGGAAACTTGATCTGCTGGATGGGGACGCCCTGGGGAAGTGGTAATGGCGACGGCGGGAACTTGATCTGGTGGATCGGGACTCCCGCCGGCGCGGTCGATGCAGGGCCGGAGCTGACCGGCGGTGGCCGCTGCAGCGGAGCGCCGGGTACGGCGGAGGTGGTGCCAGTGGATGGCAGCTGCAGCGGCGGTGGTGGTGGATGGCAGCTTCAGCGGCTCGGCGAGCGCGGCGGGGACGCCCTGGGGCAGCGGCAGCGGCTGCTGCGGCGGAGTGCCGGGCGCGACGGAGGCCGCCAGGAGCGGCGGCTGCCACTGCAGCCAGGGCGGGGCGGTGGATGGTAGCTGCAGCGGCCTGGCGAGCGCGGCGGAGGCCGCCTGGTGCAGCGGCTGCCACGGCATCCACGGCGGCGCGGTGGCGGTGATGGGCGGCGCAGCCGGGTGCGGCCCGTAGGACCCGGCCAAGAACAGGCGGATCTCCTGGACCGCCCGAGTTAGGTCCCGCAGCGCCCCGGATACCTCCTCCGGGGTGAGGACGGCGGGGGCGGACGGGTTGGGCGGCGGTGAAGACATGATCGAACCGAAGCTAGCTAATACCAAATTGTTATGTGGCTGCTAGAAGGAGGGCGCGAGAGGGCCGGCCATGGGGCCTTTTTGCCCACGGCTGGGCAAGAGGGAAGGGATTTCCTTCTTAATTCTTGCCTGATTAGATTGATACATCTCCTCTCTTTATATAGAGAGGTTTACTTGACTCCAAGCAAGGCTTACTTGACCCCTAAGCAAGCGACGCTTATCTCTAATTAACCCTAAGACTAATGGGCTATACCGCCAGTCCAGGCCATTAGGCCCATTACGTACTCTAACAATGAATGAAAGCATTAATAATTTGTCAATATATCAGCCATTTAATTTGTTCACTGTTGGTAAACTTTTGTGTTAGAAAGTTTAAATATCCTACTAATTTCCTAATTATTGATTTACCATGCCATGCTTTAGTCTTGAGAACTTACATCAAGCATGTATTGAAATTTCACACAGGTGAATAAAGGTACACCTGAGCCAAGATCCCGAGGAGCAAATAACTCAAACAGTCGTGCTGCTAGAGTTGGCACAGATCGTACTAACCGAAGCAGTTCAGTTCGGTCTGTATCCGGCGGAGTTGGTAAGATAAAATAATGTTTGTATCCATGAGTTTTCACATTTCTTTTTCTCATGTTCATTTCAATCCTACTAGATAACGTGGCTTCAAGGTCATCAATATTGGGACCTGGTGTTCCATCAACCAATTCCACTCAGAAGCCAACAGTTCCGAGGTAATGAAGGCTGAAGATGTAGAAGTTCCTGCTGGTCTATTTGTGTTTTATTTATTATTGTTAACTGACCTTTTTGCTTTCTATGTTGCAGTTCCTTTGCAAACAACGACGTGGTTCCTGATGGATTATGCGGAGCATCACAATCATCGTCAGGATTTCAGCAGAATTGGTGTGGGGTGCCTGGTCAGATGTCAATGGCTGATATAGTTAAAATGGGCAGACCTCAAGGAAGGTCTTCTAGCAAGTCTACGGCTACGGCAGACAAAGCATTTGCTGGTCAAAACCCATCTTTGTCAAATGAAACGAACCATAACACAAAGCAATCCGCAAGCACAGTCGCCCCGACAACATTTGACCAAGGATTTCCAGCTCTTCCAGATCCCATTCCCCAAGTTATAAATTCTAATCACGCTTCGGCAGAAAGCCACCAAACACATGAAAATGTTTGGTTTCCACAGGACGGACCACCATCACAAAATCAATTCACAGCCCCTGAGCCATCTGGCGGCCCATTATCATTTGTGGCATCATTGGAGTCATCAGTGCTGGTTGCTGATGCCGTTAACTTGCATGAGAAGTCTCACACAGAAGATAACACCTCAATTGTAAAGCAGACAGCAATACCTTCTGAGAGACACTCGGAAGTTCTTCACGACAAAGTTCAATTCGGTGATGAATTGTTGCAGAACTCAAGTACATACCAATCTCAAATGCACTCATTTGCCGATGAAGGTTAGTATAGATCTCAAATAGCAAATCTTGTGATCAATGGAACTTCCTTTTCTGGTTATGCGTCTTAAAAGTCAATTACCAATGTGTTCTATTTTTTTCTGTCACAAGGTAGATGCTCATACTTTTTGGAGGCTGGATAATAAATAGAATGATCTTTGTATTTCTTTGTGAGGAAACACTGTTCTGTTATCTGATACTCCCTCCGTCCCATAATATAAGAACGTTTTTGACACTAGTGTAGTGTCAAAAACGTTCTTATATTATGGGACTGACTAGTATAGTGTCAAAAACGTTCTTATATTATGGGACTGAGGGAGTAGGTGATAGCTGTCCTTGGGGAGGTTGAAATGTTCCTCCAACTGGCTAGTCTGATGTTTGGGCGTTTGGCACCCCCACCCCTGACCAGCCAACCACCTTAAGTACGTTGAGCATCAAGTGCATATTTCTGTTGTAGTACGACATCACATAAACATGGATCAGGCATACTGTCTAGTGGCTCCCAGGGATGTCATTCAATATTTAATGGCATTGCCTTTGCATAGAAAACGAAAACCAGTAGCCGCTCATTGCTCAGCTTTGTACTTTCCGTTTTGCCCTTTGATGCTGTAAAGTGACACATTTTCATGGATGCTGTGGTGGTTGCAGTTTTGCAAAACTGCTACACATGGAGATTGCCTTACTGGCTTACTATTTGTTCTACACATCATCTTTATGTGCTACCGATACAAGTGAAAATATTGTTTAGTCCTTTTTTCTATGTTCATTCACTAACAAACTTTTCTTTGTATATGCAGATTGCCTTACAAGTGAAAATATTGTTTAGTCCTTATTGCCTTAAACACTGTTCTTTTATACTTATAACATATAACATATATAATTACTAATAAGGAATCATGACGCAATCGTTTGCAGTTGAGGTTTCCAACGTTGATGTGGACTCAGCTGCAATGAACTTTCAGCATCTAAGCTTGCAAAAGGAAGATCTAGCAGCAGCTAATTCTGCTGATGATAATCCAGCGGTTATAATCCCCGATCATCTACAACTTGAAAATACAGACTGCGCACATCTGAGCTTTGGTAGTTTTGAATCTGGTGCCTTCTCTGGGTTGCTTCCATCCAAGGTCCCTAAATATAGTATGGAAGAGGTGCCCAACTCAGATGAAACTCCAGCAGTTGATCAAATAGATATCAGGTGCAAACTAATTTCCTGCTATGTTCCTACTCATGACACAAAATGCATCTTGTCTTATGGCACCTTTCTTACAGGAATCAAGATTACTATGACAATGGTGCTCTACAGTCATCAGCAAATGAGGATGTTGAAACCAGAATAGGTACCAACATTGAGAATATTGATGCCCCTTCAGTTTCGCAGCCTGATATACTGATGCAAGGTGCTCTAGATGTGTCTGGTCTTCAGTATAACCCACCATCAGTTTCAGATCATGTGTATCCGAACACAACACAGCCAAGTATAATGGAGAGCCAACAAGGAAACGCTCAAGCACAACAGCTTTCTCATTTTTCAAGCTTGCTGGTATAGTTGTCTTCTTCAAGATATGGGATCACATATACAGTGGGTAGTTTGATTCTAAAGGGAAACCAATAAACTTATCTTTCCGTCATGAACATAGTGGGTAGTTTCATTCTAAAAGGAAATAGGGAACCAAACAAACTTATCTTTTCATCATATGTTTAGCACCTGAACTTTTGATTTATCACCTTGATGATAGCATAGGCACCGTGTGGGAGTCTGGGACTAATATAAGACTTTCATGACGTTGGGACTTGCTGAAGCTTTAGAACTGCATGTTTAGCTTGTTATTGAGTTTTGTTAGAGTACATATGTAAGCTGTAACTGTTACAAAAGGGTCTTTGTTATTCCTAGACGAATGTGCTACATATAAGGTTGGTTTGTAGCTTCGGCATGAAAAACATGCACTGCATTTAGAACTGCATAGGCATAACAATCAATGTAAATCGTAGACCATACTAATATATAATCTAAAAAAGCTAGATTGGTTTCAAGTTTTTACACGTTTATTGATGTAAGGTTAGCTTTATCTAGTACTGAAATGGTAGAGCCGCTGGATCACTAATGGGAAAGATACCTGTGCAAGAGTGGTTCTATTTTGTACGTGCCCACAAGCACGAAGATCATGCTGTTTTGGGAAGGGTCGCGAGAGGCACAACATCCTTTTCTCACTTGGGAACCATTCTCTCTGCCACCCGTCCTCTTCTTTACCCCCAAATCGCGAGAAGACGATTAATTGTCACCTTCCTCCCTGTTTGCTACCTCTAGGTTCTCGCTCCAGCTCTATCGTGGCTGCGCCATCATCCTGCTCTAGCTATACACACCTTCGATGTTACATGTGCACGTTCCTAGCTCTGGTGAGTCTGTACTGCAGTTTTCTTTGCTCTAGCAATATGGCAGCACACTAAGTGTATCACTTGAGCGTGTTCACTTCTTCCATGAGATGAACAATGCAGTTAGGTTTGTGGCAAGCACAACTCCTATAGGATGAACTTGACCCTCTCCACCTGTGCTCCATGTTGTATGTGGTGCCCCTCCTCTTACAATGGCGATCTATTAGCTGTTGTAGACACAGACGCGAGTGCTTGATGAGAGCCTCTGGGGCTTGCCTTGGGGACATTGCCAGGGTTTACATTCTTTTCAAAATTTTAACTGAGATGTTTAAACTTTTGGTGATCCGAGGAATACCAATTTATTTGTCTCAAAATTGAAGAAAATCAGTTTGCAATCGGCCTAAAATCCATCAATCGACAACCAAATTATCAAGAATTCGAGATATATGTTATTCTCTTCTTTAGAGATCGATGCTTGTGCAAGAAATAGTAATGCAGGGCCATGCGAATTAGTGATTTGAGATACCTTGCTGATGTTTGGAACAAGCAACATACCCAGGCTTCTTCCTTCACTTCCACTCCGCTAGGAGGTTCTTGCACTATTGATATATACATACATTTGCAGATCTGTTAGTAGTGATGGCTCAAAGTAGGGGAGTGTCTCATCTGCCTTCTCTCTGGCGTGCATCCTCGCCCAGATCAATGTTGCTCTAGTGCTCGACAAAGGGTCGAGAGAGCTGTTGATTGCACTCTGTGGGCTCAGTGAAGGACCAAAGAAGAGGATTTCGGTGTTGTGGCATGGATAACTGAGGGGATGGTGCTACATACTTACTCGAGCTGGTCTTTTAGGTTGAGAATATTGTGAAGCTTTATTTGTTGGTTAATCACAATCAGATGTGAGCCCACTTTGATTTGTGAGGTTAGTAGGGGCGTTGCACAGTGAAGGACCAAAGAAGAGGATTTCGGTGTTGTGGCATGGATAACTGAGGGGATGGTGCTACATACGTACTCGAGCTAGTCTTTTAGGTTGAGAATATTGTGAAGCTTTATTTGTTGGTTAATCACAATCAGATGTGAGCCCAGTTTGATTTGTAAGGTTAGTAGGGGCGTTGCACAGTGGAGAGGTAGGAGGTGTGACACTGCAACCACCAACTCCAACTTATAAGTTAGCAAAAGATATATAATGATGTATTCCCTCCGTTCCAAAATAATTGAAGTTCTAGGATTGTCCTAAGTCAAATTTCATTAAGTTTGACCAAGTCTATATAAAAATACATCAACATCTACAAAACCAAATTTACTTCATTAAATTCGTTATGAAATATATTTTCATATTATATATATGTGATATTGTAGATAGTTGCTGATTTTTCTAGACTTTAGTCAACTTTAATGACTTAGAAAAATGAAAGATCATAGAACTTCAATTATTTTGGAACGGATGGAGTAGAATCTGTGTCTGCTTGGTGAATGGCGTAAAATGTATATTTTTTGTTGCATGCTGCTCTGGTTATATTTATGTACGACTTCTCTTTACCTTAATTGTGCTGGTTCCTGGACAATGTGATTGTTAATATATGAAGGCATCTGAAATTAAATCAATCCTCTCAAACTCGGCAACGAATTTCTTACAGTAGTGAGTGGGATGGGATTGTATTTCTTTGTTGTATTGCCTTTCTCCTAATTTTCCTTCTGTTTTACACTTACAGGCACAGCAAGCTAACACTCCGCAAAGCAACTTCTTGGGGTCAAATCTTACCCAGCACCGGGATTTTGACTTTTCACCGTTTTTATCAGCACAGTCAGCTATGAAATATAACCCAGCTGTGCCAACTACCAGTTACCCAATCTCCATGCAAGAGGTAACTACAATCTTTGCATCGTTTCCTCTTTTATGTTGGTGCGCTTGTTCTGAAGTAAGTCAGATGTAATAGTTTTAGTTCAGAAGTTTAGAAAGAAGTCACGCCCTTTATTTTGGGCAATGAATGTAGTAGTGTGCGAAGATGCATCTTTTCTGTGTGGAACTTATATTGATCATTTTGTGGAACTTATTTTGGACAATGAATGTAGTAGTGATTTCATAAAATATTTTGGTAGGCATAAGCATAATATCTTCGTTGGTACCAAATTTCCAACTGGAAGGTTCTTCTATATTGTTTTGGATGTTCTTCTAATCTTCTGCAATATGACGGGGCAGCTCCAGTGTGAAGTGAAGAGAGGTGGTCAAGAATAGAAAAGAGAAATAACACTATCATGGCGTGTGTCATTAACATTTAGGTGCTGCTGTTTGAACTTCTGTTTTTCTGAGTTTCAGTTTTTTGTGAATATTCTTGCAGAATTTAAACCAAGGGGGTTTCTCCAACACTCAATCTACACAAAATCCTCCCAGTACGAGCATTCCATCAGGGCTACCTCAACCTCAGCAATTATCTTTACATCCGTACTCTCAGCCAACTCTACCCCTGGGGCCTTTTGCCAGTTTAGTCGGCTATCCATACTTGCCTCAAAACTACTATGTACCACCACCAGCCTTCCAGCAAGCGTATTCAAGTAATGGACCTTTCCATCAATCTGATGGTGGTGCTGCTGCAGTGCCTGGATCTGCTATGAAATACTCGATGCCGCAGTACAAGAGTGGCCTTCCTGTCACGAGCCCACCACAACATTCATCAGCAGTCTCTGGTTATGGAGGCTTTGGAAGCTCAAGTAATATACCGAATTTTGGCCAAAACCAGAGTGCCTCCCCTGCCACGACTATGGGGATTGATGAAGCTTTAAGTTCACAGTTCAAAGAGGCCAATCACTACATGGCCCTACAGCAGGTAAAGGGTGCTACATTCTTTCGTCTAGCTTTTGAAATTCTGGCATACTTGTTCTGTACCACTGAGGATTTGCTCATTTCATTCTGGGGCGTTCATCTGTGGCTCTTTTCAGAGCGACAACTCAGCGATGTGGCTTCATGGAGCTGCTGGTTCAAGAGCTGTTTCAGCTGTTCCACCTGGTAACTTTTACGGCTTCCAGGGCCAGAGCGAGCAGGGTGGCTTCCGTGAGGTGCAACAGCCCTCTCAGTACGGTGGTCTTGGGTACCCGAGCTTCTACCAGTCGCAGAATGGTATGCAGCAGGAGCACCCGCAGAACTCTGCGGAGGGAAGCCTGAACAGCTCCCAGACTCCCCCGTCTCAGCCATCACACCACATGTGGCAGCACAGCTACTAAGATGTAGGTCTGTGCTTCTGTAGAAGAAGCGTCTTCTAGGCTATCCGCGCACCTTGGCATGGGCCATGAAGCAAACAGACCAGCTGAGCTACCTTCTTGAGCGCCAAGAAGGGGAGGTCGATGCGCTTCTATAGTTTTGAAGTATGTTGGTTTTCCTTTTTTTTCTCTTTTCTCTCCTTTCTCACTTGTGTGTCTCGAGACTAGTTTCAGATCATCCTCGTGAGTTCTACTCGATAGTGAGCTGCTTTCTTGTAACAGTAAGACCTAACTCATCTAACAGGAGCTGCTTCTTACACCACTTTCTGTTGATGCCTCGCTCATTCTTCATTTGCTGCCTCCTGCTCGTCTCCTGGGCGCTGGAAGCGTCAGAATGATTATTGGTGAAATATTTGCATTTCAGGGACGTCTGGAAGGCAGCTTCGGCTTTGAAGATCATCTTTTTCTTTGACTAAATCCTTTAACGTCTTGCAGAGTTTGAAAAAGTTAACCACATTTTATCTAGACTAGAGATGCTCTTTGCCAGATTGATGTGGAGTTTTGTCAGGTCGCTTCCCGGTGCAGTTGGAACCCTTCCTGCGTTGCAGTATGTTATCCTTCATCTTCAGTGCTATGAACACAATTCTGGCTGAGCTGACTAGAGTTTGTGTACTTTGTCTTTGTTGATGACGTCTACATCCACAACAGGGTATGACTGGCCAAGTTCGTAGACCTTTTTTTCTTTTGTAACACCCTAGAGCAAAGCAAAGTATTACAATCAGTTGTGGCCAGCTCCATCACGCGGGATGGCGCTGAACAAATCAACACAGTGCTGCTCTTAACTGGTTCACAAGACAACGCAATGGCATTGGCTACCATTTTGGCGTCCTGATCAACGCTGATGGAGTAATTTATTTGATGAAACCTCGTTTGTTCTTGCTGGGTTGTTTGCTTCACTGTTTGTAGTTTTTTCACGGGCAGACTACTTGCGTTCAGTTATAGTTTTTCAGTTGCCGGGCTAATTGTGTTCAGTTCCGCCCGCTCGCCGTGCGTGGTGCATGAGGCAGAGGCTTGTGGGGGTTGGCGGAAGGTTTTGCCGCGGCGAGGCCTGTGTCATTCAACGCCGCCGGCTCCTGCAGTGGCTCCTCGTCCCCTTCCGGCTTGGCTTCGTGGTTGATGTTGTAGATGCCTTTTTCATGGGCATTATGCAGCGGATTGCAAAGACCCCTTTAAGTGCTCCCGGTGCCTTGAGAACGGCCACCGCGTGCGCGGATGTCAGCGTCCGCTCAGCTTGTTGGCAAGTCTTGCCACATCGCCTTTGACCTGCCCCGTTGCCGGGCATCGTGAAGCTCCGGCTCCTCGCCAAGCCTAGATAGAAGCCCTACTCCTCCCCAAGACGTTTCGTCGTGATTCTTGGGCATCCATTGTTTCTGCTCCTGTTGCCTCTGTGGCCATGGTAGATGTGTTGTTGTGGTCCGCCATGGAGGGACAAGCAGAGCTGCTGTGCTCTGAGCTCCTCAACATGGCTTCCTTTCGACTCGAGGAAACGGTTTGACCTCTGCGCGATGTCGTTGACTCCATGCAAGGTTGGATGCTTCAGATGGGGAACTTTCTTGAGCGAGCTGAGGCTGTTCTGAGTGGGCTCTCGCACCCCCTGGTTGGGCCCGATGTCAACCTTGAGGACGAGAATGGAGATGGGCTTCATGGATGTTTCTCGTGCTGGGGTCAGATCGCCGTTATCTGCCTCTGAGGGTTCGTGCATTGATGTGGTTGTGGCTTCGGTGCTACAGATCATGCCCGAGCTTCTGGAGCCGTGTGGGGAGTCGACTCCGCCTCTGTCCATCGAGCAACTGAAGGTGGACCCCCTCGAGATCTCGGTTGTGGCATTACGGCCATTACCACCCCTCGAGCCCAGCCAGATGCTCGACTTCGAGGAGAAGGGGGATTCGGATGTTGCAATGTCTTGCTCGTCCGAGTCCATTGGGCGCGTGGTTCCTGTAGGTGATGTGGTTTCGCACCCAGAGCAATGGATCGTGTGCCTGGGGCTCTCATAGCGAAAGAGATTTGCGATTCCCTCGCTACCTTGGACGCTGCTAACCCTGGATCCGGCAAGAAGATTGGGTGTCTCCTCAAGGAGAAGGCCATCAAGGATAAGAAAAGTGGTGGTGCTAGCTCTCGTCCTGTCATCTTGAAGGAGAAATCAAACAAGTGCCCAAGCAAGAAGAGTGGCGCTATAGAAAAGGTGTTGGCAGTTGCTTGATGGATAACTCTCGGTGTCTGGACATGTCATCACAGGTGTGCTCAGGTCCGTGGCCTTTGCTGATGTTGGGTCCTCTAGTTACCTTCGATATGTGGGGGATCACTTGTGAAGTTGAATTTCATGTGCAAGCGGATTGTAGGGGTGGTGTGATGGGGGCGTTTGTCTATCTTTCTTTGTGGTCTTGTGGTCTTATGGTTTAGGAGTAGTCCGCTTGTATCATGAGGTTGTGGCTTGGTTGTCCTTCGGGGCCAAGCATGTAACGGTTTTCGTCTAGTTTTTCGTAAATTAACGAAGCAACTCTCTTCTTCTTAATCAATGAATGAGGCAAAAAATTTGCCTTCGTTTAAAAAAAATTGTGTTCAGTTGTAGTTTTTTGTGGGACATGCCCGTGCCTCGGCCGTGTGGTGGGAATTTAGGAGTACTGGGTCACGTCGCTGCCAGACAGTTGGGTGAAAAACCAGGAATAGAATAAGGAAAACGTTTAAATTAAGTCGGATGAAAACTCTCTCCGTAAGTCGCTCTCCCTGCGCACCATGCTACCTCTTGAGCACTGTGTTGGTTTTCCCTTAAAGAAAAAAGGGTGATGCAACAAAGTAGTGTAAGTATTTCCCTCAGTTTTTGAGAACCAATGTATCAATCCAGTAGGAGGCCACACGCAAGTCCCTCGTACCTACACAAACAAATAAGAACCTCGCAACCAACGCGATAAAGGGGTTGTCAATCCCTTCACGGTCACTTACGAGAGTGAGATCTGATAGAGATAATAATGATAAGATAAATATTTTGGTATTTTTATGATATAGATTGAAAGTAAAGATTACAAAATAAAATAGATTGGAAACTTATATGATGGAAAATAGACCCGGGGCCATATGTTTCACTAGTGGCTTCTCTCAAGATAGCATAAGTATTACGGTGGGTGAACGAATTACTGTCGAACAATTGATAGAAAAGCGAATAATTATGAGAATATCTAGGCATGATCATGTATATAGGCATCACGTCCGTGACAAGTAGACCGACTCCTGCCTGCATCTACTACCATTACTCCACACATCGATCGCTATCTAGCATGCATCTAGAGTATTAAGTTCATAAGATCAGAGTAACACCTTAGGTAAGATGACATGATGTAGAGGGATAAACTCAAGCAATATGATATAAACCCTATTTTTTTATCCTCGATGGCAACAATACAATACGTGTCGTTTCCCTTTTTGTCACTGGGATCGAGCACCACAAGATTGAACCCAAAGCTAAGCACTTCTCCCATTGCAAGAAAGATCAATCTAGTAGGCCAAACCAAACTGATAATTCGAAGAGACTTGCAAAGATAACCAATCATGCATAAAAGATTTCAGAGAAGAATCAAATATTGTTCATAGATAGACTTGATCATAAACCCACATTTCATCGGATCTCGACAAACACACCGCAAAAAAGAGTTACATCGAATAGATCTCCAAGAAGATCGAGGAGAACTTTGTATTGAGATCCAAAGAGAGAGAAGAAGCCATCTAGCTAATAACTATGGACCCGAAGGTCTGAAGTAAACTACTCACACATCATCGAAGGCGCCATGGAGTTGATGTAGAGGCCCTCCGTGATCAATGCCCCCTCCGGTGGAGCTCCGGAAAGGCCCCAAGATGGGATCTCTTGGGTACAGAAGGTTGCGGCGGTGGAAATAGGGTTTTGTGGTGCTCTTGGATGTTTTCGGGGTATGTGAACATATATAGGAGGAAGAAGTAGGCCAGTTGAGCCACGAGAGGGGAGGGCGCGCCCGGGGGGGGGGGGGGGTAGGCGCGCCCCCTGCCTCGTGGACTCCTCGTCCGTTTCTTGACGTTCACTCCAAGTCCTATGGATCACGTTTGTTCCAAAAATCATGCTCCCGAAGGTTTCATTCCATTTGGACTCAGTTTGATATTCCTTTTCTGCGAAACACTGAAATAGGCAAAAAACAACAATTTGCACTGGGCCTTGAGTTAATAGGTTAGTCCCAAAAATAATATAAAAGTGTAAAATAAATCCCATTAACATCCAAAACAGATAATATAATAGCATGGAACAATAAAAAATTATAGATACGTTGGAGACGTATCAAGCATCCCGAAGTTTAATTCATGCTCGTCCTCGAGTAGGTAAATGATAAAAACAATTTTTTTGATGTGGAATGCTTTCTAGCAAGTTCTTAAATGTATTTTTCTCTATTGTGGCATGAATGTTCAGATCCGAAAGATTCAAGATAAAAGTTTATTGTTGACATAGAAGTAGTAATACTCGAAGTATGCTAATCAAGCAATTATGTCTTATCAAAATACCATAGCCAAAGAAAACTTATCCCTACAAAGTCATATAGTTTGGCCATGCTTCATTTTCGTCACACAAAATGCTCCCATCATGCACAACCCCGATGACAAGACACACAATTGTCTCATACTTAGCCTTTTCAAACTCTTTCAACTTTCACGCAATACATGAGCGCGAGCCATGGACATAGCACTATGGATGGAATAGAATACGATGATTGAGGTTGTGTGAGAAGACAAAAAGGGAGAAAGTCTCACATTGATGCAGCTAATCAATGGGCTATGAAGATGCCCACCGATTGATGTCAATGCAAGGAGTAGGGATTGCCATGCAACGGATGCACTAGAGCTATAAATATATGAAAGCTCATCAAAGAAACTAAGTGGGTGTGCATCCAACTTGCTTGTTCACGAAGACCTAGGGCATTTGAGGAAGCCCATCATTGGAATATACAAGCCAAGTTCTATAATGAAAAATTCCCACTAGTATATGAAAGTGACAAAATAAGAGAGTCTCTATCATGAAGATCATGGTGCTACTTTGAAGCACAAGTGTGGAAAAAGGATAGTAACATTGTCCCTTTTCTCTTTTTCTCCATTTTTTTGTTTGGGCCTTCTTTTCCTTTTTTATGGCCTCCTTTTTTCGTCCGGAGTCTCATCCCGACTTGTGGGGGAATCATAGTCTCCATCATCCTTTCCTCACATGGGACAATGCTCTAATGATGATCATCACACTTTTATTTACTTACAACTCAAAAATTACAACTCGTTGCTTAGAACAAAATATGACTCTATGTGAATGCCTCCGGCGGTGTACCAGGATTGCGATGAATCAAGAGTGACATGTATGAAAAATTAAGCATGGTGGCTTTGCCACAAATACGATGTCAACTACATGATCATGCAAAGCAATATGACAATGATGATGCGTGTCATAATAAATGGAACGGTGAAAAGTTGCATGACAATATATCTCGGAATGGCTATGGAAATGCCATAATAGGTAGGTATGGTAGCTGTTTTGAGGAAGATATAAGGAGGCTTATGTGTGATAGAGCGTATCATATCACGGGGTTTGGATGCACCGACGAAGTTTGCACCAACTCTCAAGGTGAGAAAGGGCAATGCACGGTACCGAAGAGGCTAGCAATGATAGAAGGGTGAGAGTGCGTATAATCCATGGACTCAACATTAGTCATAAAGAACTCACATACTTATTGCAAAAATCTACAAGTCATCAAAACCAAGCACTACGCGCATGCTCCTAGGGGGGAGGTAGGAAAAGACCATCGCTCGTCCCCGACCACCACTCATAAGGAAAGCAATCAAAGAACACCTCATGCTTCAAATTTGTCACATAACGTTTACCATACGTGCATGCTACGGGACTTGCCAACTTCAACACAAGTATTCATCAATTTCACAATTACTCAACTAGCACACCTCTAATATTACCACATTTATATCTCAAAACAACTATCAAGCATCCAACTTCTCTTAGCATTTAAAATTTATAACCAAAGTGAATTACCATGTTGTTCTAAAGGACTCTCAGAATGATATACGTGAAGCATGAGAGATCAATTATTTCTATAAAATAGAACCACCGCCGTGCTCTAAAAGATATAAGCGAAGCACTAGAGAAAAATTATCCAACTCAAAAGATATAAGTGAAGCACATAGAGTATTCTAAAAAATTCCAATTCATGTGTGTCTCTCCCAAAAGTTGTGTACAGCAAGGATGATCGTGGTAAACTAAAAAGTAAAGACTCAAAGCATACAAGACGCTCCAAGAAAAACACATATCCTATGGTGTTGGGGATATTACTACTGGACGTAAACCGGCCAGGAGTAGCCGGATTAACTTTATGAAGATTAGAAGCCCATGAGGACCTAAGAATGATGGCGCTTTACGAAGGCCCAAGGCCCGAAGGCAAGTTAAGGCCTGTAGATGTAAACCGACCTTATTATGTAACTTGCATTGTAAAATAGGAAGGATAGAGACCAAGCCAGACACGATTATGATCCGGCCTCGGGACTCTATAAACCGGCGGGCGTCAACCTATGTATATAAAGGGATGACCCGGCAGCGGTTTAGGGACAAGACACAACAACTCGAGAGCTGGGCAAAGCAGATTCGCTCCCTGGTCATCGAAACCCTAGCAATACCAACACAACTAGACGAAGTCTTTTACCTTCATCGAAGGGGCCGAACTAGTATAAAAATCCTCGTCTCCCTTGTCCGTTTTAACCCCTTTAAGCTAACCCGTAGCGATGGCTCCACGACTAAGTCCTTTCACAAGGACATCTGCCGTGACAACCTCACGACAGTTGGCGCCCACCATGGGGCTATCGCACGATGGTTTCGAGTTCTTGAAGGGCAGCTTCGAAGGACTCAAGGGATATGCTATGGACCATATGACGAAGAGTCGTCATGGCAAGCTCTACATCGACGACGCAAGATGGGGTCCCGAGGCCGGTTCAGTGGAATACGGGTACCGGGTCCCCTTTGGCGGAATTCACGCCTTCATCGGAAAGATCGGCGAACCGGGCCCTGAGCCGGACACCTGCGCCGACATCATCGAGACAGCTCAGCGTGCAAGCCTTACCCTGGTTCAGCCCGCACCAAGGCATGTTTTCGTAGGTGTCATCCATGGAGCGGAATATGAGGATGGACCGACATCTGATGGGGAAGCCGTTGTCCGTTCTGATGACGAGTCTTCGACCGAGGAAACCGAGTCGCTATATCAGCTGCAGGACGGCCGGATTAGTGGGAGTTCTGATGGCAACAGTATTCCGGACCCTCTCAATCTGCCAAGCCGGGTCACGGTCTTCATGGTCGGCACACAACCGGCGCAACACTCTTCTACTGCCGCGACGATGTTCTCCGGTTCAGCAACAACAACGCCAGCAGGAGCAGGGGGCTCTGCGCCGCCTCCCGCTCAGGTTTTGTCTGATTTGTTCGACGCTTTGGCAACATTGATGGCCGCGGAGGTGGACGCGACAGCCCGAGATCAGCACAATGCGGAGATTGCAAAGGTGAAAGATCAGATAACTCAGGCTAAAGCGGACCTGGCAGCAGAGAACGCCAGGATGGCTACAGAACAGGCCAGGTTGGAAGCTCAGGCCTACCGGCTTAGGTTGGACCAGAATGCCTCAGATGAGGTCATGAGAAGGAGATACCGGTCGCACCTCCCGCTGGGTTATGAGTCAAGAAATCTCTTCAACACGCCAGGATCCGGAACAAGTAACCAGCTAGTGGTAAACCGGACGGAGGCGCCGGGAACAGGAGCGCCGGTTCAACCACGCACGATGAACCCGCCTCGTCAGAACAGCGTTGTGTTGCAGTATGTTCTGACGCCCTCGGGGCATTACACCAACCCGTTGGACAACATTGTGGCCACCGCTTCACGATTGGCAGCCCTCCCAACTGACGGCGAGTCACCAGTGGCGATTGAGACACGACGGGCTAGAGAGCTCCTCCAAACAGCTTTAAACCAGCAGCAGGCTTATTCGCATAGTCGCGAGAGGATTCATTCCACCCCTCGTCCGAGTCGAAGCTACAGCAGGCACGTTGAGGATGAACCGGCCTATCAAGCAGTGCACGTCACCGTAACTCGCCGCGAGGACACAACCCGGCAGGTGGTGGCGCTAATGCGCATGATGTGCTGGATCATGGTCGTGCACGTTGAGAAGCCGAGTTGGCAGCTCTGCACGCCGCTCGTCAACCTACTCCGATTCGCCCTACCACCTCAGTGGAGCCCCACGTGGTCTTCAGGTCTTTAGGGGTGCCGTGTCTTACCCCCGCTTTGCGTAATGTACGACTGCCCAAGGATTTTAAGGGACCTCGTAAGGTGCCCAATTACACCGCCGATTTGCAACTGGATTCATGGGTGGAGAGTTATGAGATGGCGATGGAGATGTTGGACATGGATGAAGCAGTGTGTGCTAAATATTTGTAACACCCCGTATGTAACCTGTCATATTTGTATTCCAACTCTTGCCATTTCCGGCACTAAGTTATGATATTTCCTCGTTGTCGGGTTTTGCCTTCGTGTTGTTTTGTCTTTTTCATGCATCTCATATCATGTCATCATGTGCATTGCATTTGCATACGTGTTCGTCTCATGCATCCGAGCATTTTCCCCGTTGTCCGTTTTGCATTCCGGCGCTCCTATGTCCTCCAGTACCCCTTTCTACCTCTTTTCGTGTGCGGGTATTAAATGTTCTCGGATTGGACCGAGACTTGCCAAGCGCCCTTGGTTTACTACCGGTAGACCGCCTGTCAAGTTTCGTGCCATTTGGACTTCGTTTGATACTCCAACGGTTAACCGAGGAGCTGAGAAGGCCTCGTGTGTGTTGCAGCCCAACACCCCTCCAAAGTGGCCCAAAACCCACCTAAACCTCCTCCATCACCTAAGCCGTCTGATCACGATCGTGTGGCCGCAAACCGTGCTCAATTTGGAGCCTCCTAGCTCCCTCTACCTCTATATAAAGGTCCCTCTCCCCCGAAATCCGGATCCCTAACCTAGCTTCCCCCTCCTCGCGCCGCCGGACGAAGTCCGCCAGGCCGGACACGTCCGACCTGCCCCTGCCGCCGCCACGTGTCGCGACGCGACTCACCCGCGCCCCGCGCCCACATCGCCGGCCCGGAGAGCCCAGGCCGGGCCCTCCCGAGGCCCATCCGGCCGCGCCCCGCGCCGCTCCTCTCCATCGCACGCGCTGCCACCGAGCCGTCCACCACCCTCCACCGCACCTTCGCCGGCCGCCGCGCCTCCCCAACGCCGGTGACCGCTGCCGTCGTCTCCGGCTCACCGCGCGCCGCCCCGCGGACGTCTTCCCCGCCGCCGACGCCGCCGCCTCGCCGTCCAGCCTTCTCCTCGCTGCCCCTCGACGCCCTCTCCAAGTCCGGCGACCTCAGGTCTCCTCTCCGGCGAACAGTACCCCGGGGGCAAACCTCGAAGATCGCGCTCGATCCAGATCTAGGATTCGGATCGGTTGACTTTTTGACCTAATCTCAGATATTTTTAGCATTTTTCCGCATGTCATAACTCTGCAACCGTTGCTCCGATTCGTGCGTATAGCATATCGAAATGTTTATCTCGACGAGTACTTCATTTCATATCATTGCATCATGTTCATTTGAGCTCATCTTGATGCCCTAAATGCTGTTGGAAGAGTGCTAGTTTATTACAGTTTCAGTCTCTTATCAGCAATTGCTCATTTTTCATTTTTGCCATGATTGATGTGTGCCTCCTATGATATTGAGCTCTACATGAGTTTTGAAGTATGCCATGCCATCTTTACAGGGGTGTATGCCATGTATTTTTGTGATCTCTGTGGTGACTAGCACAAGCATGCAAAGTAGCCCTCTTAATGTTGCTGATTTCAGGGACTTAGAAATATTCGAAGTCTTGGACCTGTCATTATTTTTATGCCATGTATTCATGTTGCTACCGAGTGATCCGTGCCTCTTTTGATCATAACCAGTAAGGATGTTTTGTAGATATTGTGGTGCTCTATCTTTGTTTGCATTTATGGAGTACCCTAGCTTGAGTCAATCGAGCTCTACTTTTACTATAAAATGTTCCTGGCAGAATGTTTACATGTTAAGCATTTTTGCCGAGCTTGTTGTAGTGGATCCATACATGCTATGTTGTTGTTCTTGCCATGTTTAGCTTCTATGCCATGTCTACTTGCTGGGTGTATGCTTAGTTTGTCATGCAATGCCTTGTGGTAAGTGCATCGAGCTTGTAAACATGCCTACTTGATATCTGTTTTGCCATGTTCTAGTTTTCTGCTAAGTCTGAATCTGTTAACGTTAATTGCTATGTTCACATGGATGCCATTGTATTTTTTGATCCCTTTTGGCTCATGGTCAGTAAGGGACTTTTGTTGTATGTTTTGAGTAGCTTCATGCCATGCCTTGCTTTGCCATGATATTTTCCTGTAGCATGTTGTTATCTTGCTCTAAACATTGCTTCCTGATGTTAATTTCCTGACTTGTTGTTAATTTCACTAAGTCTGAAACCTGATATCTTTTGCACTTTTGCCATGCTTGTTTGAACCTGCTATTGAGTGAATTAGCCATAGCTCAGTGTTCATCTTCTGTCAAGCATCTTGAGTGGATCCTTGCCATGTATTTTGTTGCTATGTTAGAGTGTTGTAGCATGTTGTTCTTGATGCATTTAGATGGCCTCGTGATGTTAATCGCAGACCGGTGCCATATTTGTTTTGCTTGCCATTCCAATCCGTGCATCCGATTCCGGTGATCTTTATATCGATTTCGACAGAAATCAACTCCCGTTTCCAGTGGCACTCTTGGATTTCCAAGTTGAGGCTAGGTTCAATCTTTCCTTTCCAAATCATGCATATGCATCACATATCGCACCCCGCATATCATGACATGTTTTGCATCATGTTGTTTGTGCATTGCACGTGGTTGATTGTGTCTCCCTTTTCTTGTTGTTCTTGCTTGGGTAGAGCCGAGAGACGAGTACGTGATCGAGGATCCCGTTGAGTATGTTTACGAGGATCAAGCTAACGTCAACTTGAAGAACTTTGCAGGCAAGATGACCATACCCTCGAAATCACTTCTATCTTTGCTTGCTAGATGCTCGCTCTATTGCTATGCCTATGCTACGATACCTACCAGTTGCTTATCATGCCTCCTATATTGCCATGTCAAACCTCTAACCCACCTTGTCCTAGCAAACCGTTGTTTGGCTATGTTACCGCTTTGCTCAGCTCCTCTTATAGCGTTGCTAGTTGCAGGTGAAGATTGGAGTTTGTTCCTTGTTGGAACATGTTCATTGTTGGGATATCATTATTATATTTTGTCTATTTTAATGCACCTATATACTTGGTAAAGGGTGGAAGGCTCGGCCTTATGCCTGGTGTTTTGTTCCACTCTTGCCGCCCTAGTTTCCGTCATACCGGTGTTATGTTCCTTGGTTTTGCGTTCCTTACATGGTTGGGTTATAATGGGAACCCCTTGACAGTTCGCCTTGAATAAAACTCCTCCAGAAGGGCCCAACCTTGGTTTTACCATTCGCCACCTAGCCTCTTTTTCCCTTGGGTTTCCGGAGCCCGAGGGTCATCTTTATTTAAACCCCCCCGGGCCAGTGCTCCTCTGAGTGTTGGTCCAAACTAGAGCCCTTTGCAGCACCCCCTCGGGGAAACTCGAGGTTTGGTTTTAGTTCTACGGAGCGCTCATCTGAGTGTGCCCTGAGAACGAGATATGTGCAGCTCCTATCGGGATTTGTCGGCACATTCGGGCGGCTTTGCTGGACTTGTTTTACCATTGTCGAGATGTCTTGTAACCGGGATTCCGAGTCTGATCGGATTGTCTTGGGAGAAGGAATATCCTTCGTTGACCGTGAGAGCTTGTGATGGGCTAAGTTGGGACACCCCTGCAGGGATTTGAACTTTCGAAAGCCGTGCCCGCGGTTATGGGCAGATGGGAATTTGTTAATGTCCGGTTGTAGATAACCTTAAACTTAACTTAATTAAAATGAATCAACTGAGTGTGTGGCCGTGATGGTCTCTTTTTGACGGAGTCCGGGAAGAGAACACGGTCTCGAGTTATGCTTGAACGTAGGTTGTTCTGGGATCACTTCTTGATCATAGTTCATCGACCGTGCCTTTGCCTTCTCTTCTCGCTCTCTTTTGCGTATGTTAGCCACCATATATGCTAGTCGCTTGCTGCAGCTCCACCTCATACTTTTACCCTTCCTATAAGGTTAAATAGTCTTGATCGCGAGGGTGTGAGATTGCTGAGTCCCTGTGACTCACAGATTACTTCCAAAACCAGATGCAGGGACCGATGATACCGCTCCAGGAGATTCGACTAAGCTCAAGTGGGAGTTCGATGACGACTCAGGACGATACTACGTTTCTTTTCCAGACGATCAGTAGTGGTGCCTAGTTGGGGCGATCGGGGACTTTGTCGCAGTTGGGGTTGTTCTTTATTTTGGTTCCGTAGTCGGACCTTGAGTGTAACTGGATGAATGTAATGATATTTATGCTATTGTGTGACGTGGTGAGTGTAAGCCAACTATGTATCTTTTCCCTTAATCATTACATGGGTTGTTGTGAAGATTACCTCACTTGCGACATTGCTTACAATGCGGTTATGCCTCTAAGTCGTGCTTCGACACGTGGGAGCTATAGCCGCATCGTGGGCGTTACAAGTTGGTAATCAGAGCCTTCCCCGACTTTAGGAGCCCCCTGCTTGATCGAATCGTTGGCGTTGTTGAGTCTAGAAAAATGTTTTGAGTCATTTAGGATTATATATATCGGAGAGTAGGATTCTTTTTACTCCTCAGTCCCTTCATCGCTCTGGTGAGGCATCCTGACGTAGAGTTTTGACTCTTCTCTTCTCAAATTTCACTAAATTTTTTTTAGGATCATGCGGGTATCTTGGAATCGTTCTGATGGTTTTGTGATGAGAACATTGTTCTTGGTGCCTCCTGACATTTAGGGGTTGTGGCAGTGTCCCGGGGAGTTGAGCTCCGAGGTGTTGTCGTCACAATTTTATCGTTGCAATTCTGGAATACCTGAGTTTCGCCGACATCGAAAATCTCTTTTATGCAATTGTTGGTGAGATAACCTCGACGCCACCCAGTACTGGGGCGGGAGTTCGGGAGTATTGCCATAACTCATATAACGGATGCTTTTCGAAAGTTGAGGTAAATGATTTCCGAAGGTTTCTTGGTTATGTGTTGAAGGATGGATACAGCTGGATGTAGGATTTGCTAGCTTTGGGTGAGATATTATGCTTCCCCTGTATCCCCAACACCTGATTGCATAACAGGAAAGGTTCGGGAGTTTCATAGGTGGGAATTCATGTAGCTCTAGTTTTTCTTCCGCGGATATTTGGTTTGTGATTGGGTAATCCTCACCAAGTATTTGTTCTTGTCCGTACCTTGTTGTTTTATTCTTCTACCTCTATCTAAGTGGCTTCTCAATTTATGGAAATGTGACCATTTCAATTGGAATGCATTCGTTCATTTTGTTCAGATGTTAAGACTATATGTTGCAATTTCGATCCATTTGATTCAGCTTGAATATATGTCTTTCAAGATGCTAACGGATGTCACCCTCTTCAGGATGGCTCCTCCAATGCGTAACAATCCTGAACTGCCACCACCACCTCCACCTCCGGAGGCATGTTAAGCTGTGATGGCCGCTACCAATGCAAACACGCAGCTGATCATGCAAATTTTGCAAGAGCGCAACCAAGGCCATGGCAACAATCAGATCAGTTTGCTACACTCAACCAGTTCCTCGCTAACCAGCCAAAGACTTTCAGTAACTGTGTCGAGGCAACAGACGCTGATGATTGGCTCGTGGATATCTGCAAGCATTTCGAGTGCAACAATGTTAGGCCTGAGGACTTTGTCAAGTTTGCCTCGTTCCAACTCAAAGACCAAGCTGCAGAGTGGTATCAGCAATACAAAGATTCCAGAGGAGGCCGTGTGATTACCTGGGATGAATTCTGTCAAGACTTCAAAGCTCACCACATTCCTCAGAGTGTTGTTGAGAGCAAGCGTGAGGAATTCCGCAACCTGAAGCAAGGCAGCTTGTCTGTTTACCAGTATAACATCATGTTCCAGAAGCTTGCTCGTTTTGCCAAGCAGGACGTCCCCGGCGAGAAGAGCATGATATATCAGTTCAGAGGTGGCTTCAGAGAAGATCTTCAACTTGCTCTCGTGCTTTTCGAGCCACAAAAGTACGATGAGTTTTACAACATGGCACTGAAACAAGAGGCTGCTCAGCTTAAGTGCGATGCTTCCAAGAAGCGAGTCAGAGATGCAACTCCTTCTTCCTCAACTCAAGTGGCTACTAAGCAGCAAAAGTATTGGTTGCCTCCTCCTCCGTTTCGTCAGCCTTATCAGCAGAAGAGAAAAAGTGGCAATGGATCTTCCCACCCACCCAACCCAGGCTTTCAGAACAAGACTTCGTCTCATGCTCCAAGATTAAGTGCTCCGTATCATCGTCCGCTCTCGGAGGTCACGTGCAACAAGTGTCAGCAGAAGGGTCACTATGCCAACAAATGCTTCAATCAGAGGCGTCTTCCTCCTCCTCCTGTGAGGTCTGCCAGCACCGTAGTGGTCAAGCATAATCCCAAGCACGCCAAAGTCAACATGATGAACGCAGCTCAGGCAGAGGACTCGTCAGATGTCATCATGGGTAACCTTCCTGTTAACGATGTTCCTGCAAAAGTTCTTTTTGACAATGGTGCATCGCATTGTTTCATTTCTAAATCTTTTGCATCAAAGTATGACTGCGATTATCAGCATTTGCAAAGATCCTTATCAGTCGTGTCCCCGGGCAAGCAAATGATAGCTAATATCTGCGTCTCGGATGTTACTATCACGTTGGGCGACTACAAATTTCTAGCTTCTCCTATTGTTCTGGGCGACTCGGATATTGATCTTATTCTCGGAATGGATTGGCTTTCTAAGCACAAGGCTCACCTTGATTGTGCTGCCAGGCAGATTCAATTGACTCATTCGTCTGAGGATGTTATCGTCTTTGCCGCTCGTGATGATACCATCCGACTGTTTTCTCTCAATGAGAAGGGTGAGCTGGATGCCATTTCGCAGATTCCAGTCGTTTGCGAATATCAAGAAGTCTTTCCGGAAGAGCTTCCATGAATGCCTCCGCACTGGCCAGTTGAATTCATCATCGATCTTGAGCTTGGCACGGAACCTGTTTGCAAACGTCCTTACAAGCTTGGACCTGAAGAGTTGAAGGAGCTGAAGAAGTGTAACGCCCCGAGACCGATGTGCCAGGTGTCTTCTAGTTATTCGAAGTTGTTGCCTTGTTATTGCTTGCGTGTCATGCATCTCATATCATGTCATCATGTGCATTGCATTTGCATATGTGTTCATCTCATGCATCTGAGCATTTTCCCCGTTGTCCGTTTTGCGATCCGACGGTTCCATGTCATCCGGTGTCCCTTTCTACCTCTTTTCGTGTGCGGGTGTTAAACGTTTTTGGATTAGACCGAAACTTGTCATGCGGCCTTGGTTTACTACCGGTAGACCGCCTGTCAAGTTTCGTACCATTTGGACTTCGTTTGATACTCCAACGGTTAACCGAGGGACCGAAAAGGCCTTGTGTGTGTGTTGCAGCCAAACACCCCTCCAAAGTGGCCCAAAACCCACCTAAATCTCCTCCATCATCTAGATTGTTCGATCATGATCGCGTGGCTGAAAACCGCACCTCATTTGGACTCTCCTAGCTCCCTCTACCCATATATATGTGGCTCTCCCCGATTTTTTCGCGGATGAACCCTAACCCCCGCTCCTCTCGTGCCGCCGGACATGTCCGCCCGCCGGCGGACGCGTCCACCCCGCCGCCACATCGCCCCGTCCAATGGGAGTGCGCCACCTCAGCATCACCGCCGCCGCAACCAACCACCACCCGCCACCTGTCGCCGCCACTCCCCTCCACCGCGCCGGCCCGCGGAGCCCATCGCGGGCCCGCGCGAGCCCACATTCGCCGCCGCCTGTTTTCCGCGCCCGAGGCGCCTCGCCTCCGTCCGCCGCCGTAGCGGGAACGCGCCGCCGCCGTACGCCGGTGTCGACCACCGCGCGCCGCCGCCACCAAGCTCGCCGGCGCACCCGAGCGCTCCACGCCGTCACGGGAGCTCGCCTTGCTCCGCCGTTCCGCACGGCCCGAGCCGGCCACCGCCTCCGCCGCCTCGTCACGGGTCGCCGCGGCCCTCTGCACCACCCCTCGTCGCCGTCCATCGCCGGAATGCGCCACCCGGCCGACGTCTTCCTCCACTTCGGCGAGATCCCGGAAGGTGGACCAAATCCACCAATTCCCTGAACCAAACGCCCCCGTCCAGATCCGGATCCCTCCATCCCGCTTCTCCTCGTCCCAGGTTGACTTTCCCCGAGAGGTCGAAATTCTTCTAAGTCCCCAGATCCCAGTAATTTTATGCATATTTCATCGCATCATAACTTCATCACCGTTGCTCCGATTCATGCGTGTAGCATATCGGAATGTTCGTCTCGAAGAGTACATCATTTCATCTCATTGCGTCATTTTCATTTGAGCTCATCTGGATGCCTGAAATGCTGTTGGAAGAGGGCTATGTGATGATAGTTTCAGATCTGTTTTAGCAAATGCACTTTTGTCATTTTTGTCATGATTAATGTGTGCATGCTATGATCCTGAGCTCTACATGTATTTTGAAGTATGCCATGCCATCTTTACAGGGGTGTATGCCATGTATTTTTGTGATCTTCATGGTGACTAGCACAAGCATGCAAAGTAGCTTACTTAATGATGCTGATTTCAGGGACTTAGAATTTCATGAAGTCCTTGCCCTGTTATTATTTTTATGTCATATGTTCATGTTGTTTCCTAGTGATCCGTGCCTCTTTTGAGCATGATCAGTAAGGATGTTTTGTAGATAATGTTGTGCTCTATCCATCCATATCTTTGTTTGCAATTATGGAGCACCCTAGCTTGAGTCAATCGAGCTCTACTTTTGCTATAAAATGTTCCTGGCAGATTGTTAACATGTTTAGCAATGTTGCCGAGCTTGTTGTTGTTGATCCGTGCATGCTATGTTGTTGTTCTTGCCATTTCTAGCTTCTATGCCATGTCTATTTGCTGGGTGTATGCTTAGTTTGTCATGCAATGCCTCATAGTGAGTGCATCGAGCTTGTAAATATGCCTACTCGTTATCTGTTTTGCATGCTCCAATTTCTCACTAAGTCTGAATCTGTTTTCATTAATTGCTATGTTCACATGCTTGCAATTGTATTTTCTGATCCCTTTTGGCTCATGGTCACTAAGGGACTTTTGTTGTATGCTTTGAGTAGCTTCATGTCATGCCTTACTTTGCCATGATATGTTCCTGTAGCATGTAGTTTTCATGCTCTAAAGATTGCTTCCTGATGTTAAATTCCTGACTTGCTGTTAATTTCACTAAGTCTGTAACCTGTTATCTTTTGCACTTTTGCCATGCTTGTTTGAACCTGTTAATGAGTGAATTAGCCGTAGCTCAGTGTTCATCTTTTGTCAAGCATCATGAGTGGATCCCTGCCATGCATTTTGTTGCCATGTTGGAGTGCTTTATCATGTTGTTCTTGATGCATTTAGAAGGCTACTTGCTGTTTATCGCAGACCGGTGCCATATTTGTTTTGCTTGCCATTTCCAAACCGTGCATCCGATTCCGGTGATCTTTATATCGATTTCAACTGAAATCAACTCCTCTTTCCAGTGGCACTCTTTTTTTTTCCAAGTTGAGGCCAGGTTCAATCATTCCTTTCCAAATCATGCCTATGCATCACTTATCGCATCCCGCATATCATACCATGTTTACATCATGTTGCTTGAGCATTGTACGAGGTTGATTGTGTTCCTTTTTGTTTGTTGTTCTTGCTTGGGTAGAGCCGGGAGACGAGTACATGATCGAGGAGCCCATTGAGTACTCTTACGAGGATCAAGTCGACTCTAAGAACTTTGCAGGCAAGATGATCGTACCCTTGAAATCACTTCTATCTTTGCTTGCTAGATGCTCTCTCTTTTGCTATGCCTATGCTGCGATACCTACCACTTGCTTATCATGCCTCCCATATTGTTAAGCCAAGCCTCTAACCCACCTTGTCCTAGCAAATCGTTGTTTGGCTATGTTACCGCTTTGCTTAGCCCCTCTTATAGCGTTATTAGTTGCAGGTGAAGATTGGAGTTTGTTCCATGTTGGAACATGGATATTTTGTTGGGATATCACAATATCTCTTATTTATATTAATGCATCTATATACTTGGTAAAGGGTGGAAGGCTCGGCCTTATGCCTGGTGTTTTGTTCCACTCTTGCCACCCTAGTTTCCGTCATATCGGTGTTATGTTCCCGGATTTTGTGTTCCTTACACGGTTGGGTTATAATGGGAACCCCTTGACAGTTCGCCTTGAATAAAACTCCTCCAGCAATGCCCAACATTGGTTTTACCATTCGCCACCTAGCCTCTTTTTCCCTTGGGATTCCGCGGACTCAAGGGTCATCTTTATTTAAACCCCCCTAGGCCAGTGCTCCTCTGAGTGTTGGTCCGAACTGGGCAGCCTGCGGGGCCACCTCGGGGCAATTTGAGGGTTGGTTTTACTCATAGCTTGACCTATCTGAGTGTGCCCTAAGAACGAGATATGTGCAGCTCCTATCGGGATTTGTCGGCACATTCGGGCGGTGTTGCTGGACTTGTTTTACCATTGTCGAGGATGTCTTGTAACCGGGATGCCGAGTCTGATCGGATTGTCTTGGGAGAAGGAATATCCTTCGTTGACCGTGAGAGCTTGTGATGGGCTAAGTTGGGACACCCCTGCAGGGATTTGAACTTTAGAAAGCCGTGCCCGCGGTTATGGGCAGATGGGAATTTGTTAATGTCCGGTTGTAGAAAACCTGAAACTTAACTTAAATAAAACACATCAGCCGCGTGTGTAACCGTGATGGTCTCTTCTCGGGTGGGTCCGGGAAGTGAACACGGTGTTGGAGTAATGCTTGATGTAGGTTGTTCTAGGATCACTTCTTGATCATAGTTGTTCGACCGTGCCTTTGCTCTCTCTTCTCGCTCTCATTTGCGTATGTTAGCCACCATATATGCTAGTCGCTTGCTGCAGCTCCACCTCATACCTTTACCTTACCTATAAGCTTAAATAGTCTTGATCGTGAGGGTGTGAGATTGCTGAGTCCCCGTGGCTCACAGATACTTCCAAAACCAGTTTGCAGGTGCCGATGTTACCGAGCAGGTGACGTAACCAAGCTCAAGGAGGAGCTCGATGAAGATCTCGTTCATAGTGTTCTCCCGTTTCCAGTTGATCAGTAGTGGAGCCCGGTTGGGACGACCGGGGATCTGTGTAGCATTTGGGGTAGTCTTCTTTTATTTTGGTTCCGTAGTCGGACCTTGGTTGTATCTGGATGATGTAATGCTTTATTCATGTATTGTGTGAAGTGGCGATTGTAAGCCAACTATGTATCTCTTTCCCTTATGTATTACATGGGTTGTTGCGAAGATTACCTCACTTGTGACATTGCTTCCAATGCGGTTATGCCTCTAAGTCGTGCTTCGACACGTGGGAGATATAGCCGCATCGAGGGCGTTACAAGAAGCAACTCGATATTCAAGAGCGTATGGGTCTCATCCGACCAAGTTCTTCTCCATGGGGTTGTGGTGTTCTTTTCGTCAAGAAGAAGGATGGAACGGACCGACTTTGTGTCGACTATCGTCCATTGAACAAGAAGACCATAAAGAACAAGTACCCACTTCCCAACATCAAAAAGCTGTTTGAACAACTCAAAGGTGCTCAAGTATTCTCCAAGCTTGATCTCCGTATGGGCTATCATCAGATTCGCATTCGTGAAGAAGATATCCCCAAGACAGCGTTCAGAACAAGCTATGGTTCATATGAATACACTGTCATGTCTTTCGGCCTTGTCAATGCTCCTCCAACATTCTCTCGCATGATGAATTTCATCTTCAACGCCTACACAAATGACTTCGTCTTGGTCTACCTCGGTGACATTTTGGTCTTTTCCAAGAACAAGGAGGATCATGCCAAGCATTTGAGATTGGTGCTGGATAAACTCAGAGAACATCAGTTCTACGCGAAGTTTTCAAAGTGCGAGTTTTGGATCGATGAGGTTCTCTACCTTGGGAATATCATCTCCGCCAAGGGCATAGCTGTTAATCCTGAGAAGGTGTCTGCAATTGTGAATTGGGAACCACCTCAGAATGTGAAGCAACTCCGCAGCTTCCTTGGGCTCGCTAGCTATTGTCGAAGGTTCGTTGAGAACTTCTCTAAGATCGCGAAGCCTCTTTCCAACCTTCTCCAGAAGCATGTGAAGTACGTCTGGTCGCCTGAATGTGACATTGCTTTCAACACCCTGAAAGAGAAGTTAGTCACAGCTCCAGTTCTAACTCCTCCTGATGAATCCAAACCGTTTGAGGTTTTCTGTGATGCTTCCCTTCAAGGTCTTGGTGCAGTGTTGATGCAAGAGAAGAAAGTTGTGGCCTATACCTCTCGCCAGTTGAAGCCCAACGAAAAGAACTACCCCACTCATGACCTCGAGTTGGCGGCAGTTGTCCATGCTCTTTTAACTTGGAGACATCTCTTATTGGGAAGAAAAGTGGACATCTTCACTGATCATAAGAGTCTCAAGTACATCTTCACTTAGCCAAACATCAACCTCAGACAGACTAGTTGGGTCGAAATGATTCAAGAGTATAATCCGAGTATCGAATATACTCCAGGCAAGGCCAATGTAATTGCTGACGCATTGAGCAGGAAGGCTTACTGCAACAGTTTGATTATCAAGCCTTACCAACCAGAGCTTTGTGAAGCTTTCCGCAAACTCAATCTTCAAGTTGTTCCTCAAGGATTTCTTGCCAACCTCCAAGTCTCTCCTACTTTGGAAGATCAGATTCGCGAGGCTCAACTTCTTGATGCTATGGTGAAGAAGGTGAAGATTGGGATTGCCAAGAGTCAACCCAAGTACAAGTGCTATCGTCTTGATGACAAGGATACTCTATTCTTCGAGGATCGCATTGTTGTGCCTAAAGGTGACCTTCGTAAAGTCATTATGAACGAGGCTCACAATTCACTCCTCTCTATTCACCCTGGAAGTACAAAGATGTACCAGGACCTCAAGAAGTCCTATTGGTGGACTCGAATGAAGCGCGAGATTGCTCAGTTCGTGAATGAATGTGATGTTTGCAGAAGAGTGAAAGCAGAACACCAATGACCAGCTGGTCTCCTCCAAGCTCTTGCCATTCCAGAATGCAAGTTTGACCATATTGAGATGGACTTCGTGAATGGATTTCCTAAGTCCAAGCGTGGCAATGATGCTATCTTCGTTGTCATCGACAAGCTCACCAAAGTGGTTCATTTTCTTCCTATCAAAGAATCTATCACAACAACTCAGTTGGCAGAGCTATATACCTCTAGGATTGTCTCTCTGCACGGCATTCCGCAGTTGATATCTTCAGATCGTGGCAACATCTTTACCTCCAAGTTCTGGGATTATTTTCAGAAGGCCATGGGCACCAACATTCGCTTCAACACAGCTTTTCATCCTCAAACCAGTGGCCAAGTCGAGCGAGTCAATCAAATTGTTGAAGATATGCTCAGGGCTTGTGTCATCTCTTTCGGTATGAAGTGGGAAGATTGTCTTCCATATGCCGAGTTCTCCTACAACAACAGTTTCCAAGCGAGTTCGGGCAAGGCCCCTTTCGAGATTCTGTATGGCAGGAAGTGTCGTACTCCTCTTAACTGGTCAGAGACGGGTGAACGCCAACTTCTTGGCAATGACTTGATCACAGAGGCAGAAGAGATGTGCAAAGTCATTCTTGATAATCTCAAAGCCGCGCAATCGCGCCAGAAGATTTACTATGATAGCAAGCATCGTGACATGGCTTTCGAGATCGGAGACCATGTCTACCTTCGCGTCTCTCCAATGAAAGGTACTCGTCGCTTCGGTATCAAAGGGAAGCTTGCCCCTAGATACGTGGGTCCTTTCAAGATCATTGGCAAAAGAGGCGACCTCGCCTATCAACTTGAGCTTCCCTCCAACTTTGCAAACGTGCACGACGTGTTTCACGTGTCTCAACTCCGCAAGTGTTTCAAGACTCCTGACCGCACCATCAACTTTGAAGAGATTGATCTCCAAGAAGACCTGTCTTATCGTGAGCACCCCGTTGCTATTCTTGAAGAAACTGAGCGCAAGACTCGCAACAAGTCTATCAAATTCCTGAAAGTCAAGTGGTCACATCATTCCGACCGTGAAGCCACCTGGGAACGCGAGGATCACCTCCGTTCTGAGTACCCGGAGTTTTTCCAGTCCTAGATCTCGGGACAAGATCCTTTCATAGTGGTGGAGTGTTGTAACACCCCGTATGTAACCTGTCATATTTGTATTCCAACTCTTGCCATTTCTGGCACTAAGTTATCATATTTCCTCGTTGTCGGGTTTTGTCTTCCTGATGTTTTGTCTTTGTCATGCATCTCATATCATGTCATCATGTGCATTGCATTTGCATACGTGTTCGTCTCATGCATCCGAGCATTTTCCCCGTTGTCCGTTTTGCATTCCGGCGCTCCTATGTCCTCCGGTGCCCCTTTCTACCTCTTTTCGTGTGCGGGTATTAAACGTTCTCGGATTGGACCGAGACTTGCCAAGCGGCCTTGGTTTACTACCGGTAGACCGCCTGTCAAGTTTTGTGCCATTTGGACTTCATTTGATACTCCAACGGTTAACCGAGGAGCTGAGAAGGCCTCGTGTGTGTTGCAGCCCAACACCCCTCCAAAGTGGCCCAAAACCCACCTAAACCTCCTCCATCACCTAGGTCGTTCGATCACGGTCGCGTGGCCGCAAACCATGCTCAATTTGGAGCCTCATAGCTCCCTCTACCTCTATATAAAGGTCCCTCTCCCCCGAAATCCAGATCCCTAACCTAGCTTCCCCCTCCTCACGCCACCGGACGAAGTCCGCCAGGCCGGACAGGTCCGACCTGCCCCCGCCGCCGCCACGTGTCGCGACGCGACTCGCCCGCGCCCCGTGCCCACATCGCCGGCCCGGAGAGCCCTGGCCGGGTCCTCCCGAGGCCCATCCAGCCGCGCCCCGCGCCGCTCCTCTCCATCGCGCGCGCCGCCACCGAGCCGTCCACCGCCCTTCGCCGCACCTCCCCAACGCCGGCGACCTCCGCCGTCGTCTCCAGCTCGCCGCGCGCCGCCCCGCGGACGTCTTCCCCGATGCCGACGCCGCCGCCTCGCCGTCCGGCCTTCTCCTCGCTGCCCCTCGACGCCCTCGCCAAGTCCGGTGACCTCGGGTCTCCTCTCTGGCGAACAGTACCCCGGCGGCGAACCTCGAAGATCGCGCTCGATCCAGATCTGGGATTCGGATCGGTTGACTTTTTGACCTAATCTCAGATATTTTTAGCATTTTTTCGCAAGTCATAACTCTGCAACCGTTGCTCCAATTCGTGCATGTAGCATATCGAAATGTTCATCTCGAAGAGTACTTCATTTCATCTCATTGCATCATGTTCATTTGAGCTCATCTTGATGCCCTAAATGCTGTTGTAAGAGTGCTAGTTTATTACAGTTTCAGTCTCTTATCAGCAATTTCTCATTTGTCATTTTTCCATGATTGATGTGTGCCTCCTATGATATTGAGCCCTACATGAGTTTTGAAGTATGCCATGCCATCTTTACAGGGGTGTATGCCATGTATTTTTGTGATCTCTGTGGTGACTAGCTCAAGCATGCAAAGTAGCCCTGTTAATGTTGCTGATTTCAGGGACTTAGAAATATTCTAAGTCTTGGCCCTATCATTATTTTTATGCCATGTATTCATGTTGCTACCGAGTGATCCGTGCCTCTTTTGAGCATGACCAGTAAGGATGTTTTGTAGATATTGTGGTGCTCTATCCATCCTTGTCTTTGTTTGCATTTATGGAGTACCCTAGCTTGAGTCAATCGAGCTCTACTTTTGCTATAATTTGTTCCTGGCAGAATGTTTACATGTTAAGCATTTTTGCCGAGCTTGTTGTAGTGGATCCATACATGCTATGTTTTTGTTGTTCTTGCCATGTTTAGATTCTATGCCATGTCTACTTGCTGAGTGTATGCTTAGTTTGTCATGCAATGCCTTGTGGTGAGTGCCTCAAGCTTGTAAACATGCCTACTTGATATCTGTTTTGCCATGTTCCAGTTTTCTGCCAAGTCTAAATCTCTTAACGTTCAGGGTGCAAGCGGGGTGGGTTGCGGCTGCCCGCCGGGCGCCAAAGCGGGAGCCAACTGGTTTAGCGGGCCAACGCGGCTGCCCACCTCAAGCCGCATGATTATTAGCGGACAATGCGGCAGCCCACATGTGACCGCAAAGACCCGCCAGGCACATGTACTGTACAGCTCCGTCCCAATGTTGTACAGTCACAAATTCATCACAAGACTACAAGAGCCACATGTATCACGGTAAGCTGCTTGTTTCAGCCTTTCAAGACAGCAATGTGCGCACATCAGTGTACTCATTCAGCAAACTATTAGTATGTACAACAGCAAGAGAACCCTTTGATTTCTGAAACATTATGCTCATTCAGTAAACTCAACAGTGTTAAAACATATTACTGCAAAAGGTAAGTGGCATGAATTACTACAGCTAAATTCAACAAGATAGCAAGAATTCAATTAACTACTATAGCTAAATCAGGAGACTCCTGATATGAAAGTGACTGATAATATACAAAAAGCTTCAGATGCTTTGTCACTTGTACAAAAAGCTTGATCTTCTGGGCTTAATACTGCTGCGGATGCCGGTGCCAAGGGTCTCCAAATATACTGCTACTGATGCCGAGGGTCTCCAAATATACTGAACGGAGGTTCTGCATATGAATAAGGTGTACGATATTTAGCCAATGGATGAAATTAGAATACACTCGAGAGAAGAACAGGAAGTTGTCTCCAACCGCTATGTATCTCATCTTCTAAAAAAGAACTTCACTGCCAAACTAAACTCATAAGAAAGTTTGCAAGCTCTGACTTCAACTAAAATATGTATATAAGTTAGCTAGCTTTTGTGGAAATTAAATGCATTTACTAGTTAACCTGCTGTTGTGATTATTCAAGGAAAAGAAACAAGCATGCAGAGTTTCAGGTCCTAAAACTGAAACAGAGCAAAAAAATGTAAACAGGGAAAAAACTAATGTTTATGTATCTCACCTTGACAAAAACTGATGTTCACTACCATTATATAGTTCCTGGAATAAAAAACTAAGATGTATTTCAAGATTAGGCTTACCTAATGTTGCAATCAATGAGCATCAACATTGCCATTTGTTCTATAAATAACATCATTTATTATCGTGCCAACATGATTAGTTCCTGTAATGAGAGAAAAAAATGTTAAAGATTTATCATCATAACACCAAAAAATGCTAAATATCACTAAAAACATAGTTTGTTACCACGAGGTCGCATCCAGTCTTGCAGACAGATTAATGCCTCTACAGTGGTAGGAAGCAATCTGGTCCTATAGTCACTGAGTATTCTTCCTCCAATGGAGAAGGCCGACTCTGATGCTACACTAGATGCAGGTGCAGCCAATACATCCTTTGCTATCCGAGATACTATGGGGTACTTGTGTGCATTATTGGACCACCAACATAGTATGTTGAAGCCATCTTCTTGCGGGCAAACATCATCTTTTATGTAAATATCAAGTTCACTCGGCTTTGCTCGATTTTCTTGATTTTGCTTAACTTGTTTGTTCCATTGATCCCATGGGTTATCAATACTTGTACCAACATTGTTGGTTCCTTGATCATTTCCCATATTTGACTCACCCTCATGCATAGAATATTCAATAAATAGATCTTTGAATGTTCTCTTCACTTTAGCAAGATACCTTGTTGCATCACTTTCAAGTCCAGATTTTAAGCAGAACTCCAAGAATTTAAACTTGTACCTGGGGTCGAGTATGACCGGAAGACAAATGGTCAAGAATGACAGCTTCCAATACTTCATGAACTTTTCTTGCATTGCTTCAACCATGGATTTGATGACAATATCCTTATGTTTGGTCTCTCTTTGCAATATTAGATGAATTTTCCAAAGTTCGTGGAAATACAAATGAGATGTTGGATATAATGTACCGGACACCACCATAGTTGCATCGAGGAAAACCTCTAACAAGCTGCAAACAGATTCTGCCGTTTCCCATTCAACATTTGTGGGTTGACATGTAAATGTGGTGTCCTGCAACTTCATAGCGGTGAATGCTCTCCTATACTCCAGGGCTATTTTGATCATCAAATGCGTTGAATTCCACCATGTAAGGACGTCTAGAGATAGGCTCTTTTTGCAAGCAATGCCTTCTTGTGCAACTATTTCCTTAAATTTCTGTTTCCGAGTGGGGGAGCTTCTAACAAACTTGATGCTTTCCCTGATATTATCCACGGCCTTGCAAGTAATCCCCAATCCATCTTGGAAAATAAGGTTGATCACATGGGATGCACATCGACCATGTAAAAGATCTCCTTTACAAGGTAGCAAATTCTTTCCTAGCAAATTGGATTTGATGTAGCGCACACACGAGTTGTTATTTGATGCATTGTCTAGCATAACAGAGAATATCTTCTTTTGCAAACCCCAATGTTGTATGCATCCTAACATGATATTAAATAAATTTGTTCCATCATGTGGTGTTTGTGCCTCGGAAAACCAAATCACTATTTTCTGCAATTTCTAGTTCTCACTAACAAAATGGCATGTTATACACATATAGCTCTTGAGTTGACTTGAAGTCCACATGTCGGCGGTTAAAGAGACACGGGAGGTTAAGTTCTGCACAGCCTCTCGAAGCTTTGTCCTTTGTTCATCAAATAGAAGGAGGCAATCAAGTGTTATTGTCGTCCTAGATGAATGAAATATGCCCTAGAGGCAATAATAATGTTATTATTTATTTCCTTATATCATGATAAATGTTTCTTATTCATGCTAGAATTGTATTAACCGGAAACATAATACATGTGTGAATACATAGACAAACAAAGTGTCACTAGTATGCCTCTACTTGACTAGCTCATTAATCAAAGATGGTTATGTTTCCTAACCATGAACAAGTAGTTGTTATTTGATTAACGGGATCACATCATTAAGTGAATGATCTGATTGACATGACCCATTCCACTAGCTTAGCACCCGATCGTTTAGTATGTTGCTATTGCTTTCTTCATGACTTATACATGTTCCTATGACTATGAGATTATGCAACTCCCGTTTACCAGAGGAACACTTTGTGTGCTACCAAATGTCACAACGTAACTGGGTGATTATAAAGGAGCTCTACAGGTGTCTCCAAAGGTACATGTTGGGTTGGCGTATTTCGAGATTAGGATTTGTCACTCCGATTGTCGGAGAGGTATCTCTGGGCCCTCTCGGTAATGCACATCACTTAAGCCTTGCAAGCATTGCAACTAATGAGTTAGTTGCGGGATGATGTATTACAGAACGAGTAAAGAGACTTGCCGGTAACGAGATTGAACTAGGTATTTGGAATACCGACGATCGAATCTCGGGCAAGTAACATACCGATGACAAAGGGAACAACGTATGTTGTTATGCGGTCTGACCAATAAAGATCTTCGTAGAATATGTAGGAGCCAATATGAGCATCCAGGTTCCGCTATTGGTTATTGACCGGAGACATGTCTCGGTCATGTCTACATTGTTCTCAAACCCGTAGGGTCCGCACACTTAAGGTTACGATGACAGTTATATTATGAGTTTATGCATTTTGATGTACCGAAGTTTGTTCGGAGTCCCGGATGTGATCATGGACATGACGAGGAGTCTCGAAATGGTCGAGACATAAAGATTGATATATTGGAAGCCTATGTTTGGATATCGGAAGTGTTCCGGATGAAATCGGGATTTTACCGGAGTACCGGGAGGTTACCGGAACCCCCCGGGAGCTATATGGGCCATGATGGGCCTTAGTGGAAAAGAGAAGAGGCAGCCCTACATGGGCCGCGCGCCCCTCCCCTCCCTTGGCCCGAATAGGACAAGGAGAGGGGGCCGGCCCCTCTCTCTCTTTTCCCCCCTCCGCGAATCCTATTCCAACTAGGATTGGGGGGGGGGGGATCCTACTCCCAGAGGGAGTAGGACTCTCCTGGCGCGCCCTCCTTGGCCGTCCGCAACCCTCCCCCCTTTAGTCCTTTATATACGGAGGCAGGGGCACCCCAGAGAAACACAAGTTGATCCACGTGATCTTTTCCTTAGCCGTGTGCGGCGCCCCCAGCCACCATAGTCCTCGATAATATTGTAGCGGTGCTTAGGCGAAGCCCTGCAGCAGTATTACATCAAGATCGTCACCACGCCGTCGTGCTGACGGAACTCTTCCCTGACACTTTGCTGGATCGGAGTCCGGGGATCGTCATCGAGCTGAACGTGTGCTAAAACTCGGAGGTGCCATAGTTTCGGTGCTTGATCGGTCGGGCCGTGAAGACGTACGACTACATCAACCAAACGCTTCCGTTGTCGATCTACAAAGAGTACGTAGATCACACTCTCCCCTCGTTGCTATGCATCACCATGATCTTGCGTGTGCGTAGGGAAATTTTTGAAATTACTACGTTCCCCAACAGTGGCATCCGAGCCTAGGTTTTATATGTTGATGTTATTTGCACGAGTAGAACACAAGTGAGTTGTGGGCGATATAAGTCATACTGCTTACCAGCATGTCATACTTTGGTTCGGTGGTATTGTTGGACGAAGCGGCCCAGACCGACATTACGCGTACGCTTACGCGAGACCGGTTCTCCCGACGTGCTTTGCACATAGGTGGCTTGCGGGTGACAGTTTCTCCAACTTTAGTTGAATTGAGTGTGGCTACGCCCGGTCCTTGCGAAGGTTAAAACAACACCAACTTGACAAACTATCGTTGTGGTTTTGATGCGTAGGTAAGATTGGTTCTTGCTTAAGCCCATAGCAGCCACGTAAAACTTGCAACAACAAAGCAGAGGACGTCTAACTTGTTTTTGCAGGGCATGTTGTGATGTGATATGGTCAAGACATGATGCTAAATTTTATTGTATTAGATGATCATGTTTTGTAACCGAGTTATCGGCAACTGGCAGGAGCCATATGGTTGTCGCTTTATTGTATGCAATGCAATCGCGCTGTAATGCTTTACTTTATCACTAAACGGTAGCGATAGTCGTGGAAGCACAAGCTCGGCGAGACGACAACGATGCTACAATGGAGATCAAGGTGTCGCGCCGGTGACGATGGTGATCACGACGGTGCTTCAGAGATGGAGATCACAAGCACAAGATGATGATGGCCATATCATTTCGCTTATATTGATTGCATGTGATGTTTATCTTTTATGTATCTTATCTTGCTTTGATTGACGGTAGCATTATAAGATGATCTCTCACTAAATTATCAAGTAGTGTTCTCCCTGAGTATGCACCGTTGCGAAAGTTCTTCGTGCTGAGACACCACGTGATGATCGGGTGTGATAGGCTCTACGTTCAAATACAATGGGTGCAAAACAGTTGCACACGCGGAATACTTAGGTTATACTTGACGAGCCTAGCATATACAGATATGGCCTCGGAACACGGAGACCGAAAGGTCGAGCGTGAATCATATAGTAGATATAATCAACATAGTGATGTTCACCAATGAAACTACTCCATCTCACGTGATGATCGGACATGGTTTAGTTGATTTGGATCACGTAATCACTTAGAGGATTAGAGGGATGTCTATCTAAGTGGGAGTTCTTTAAGTAAATTAACTGAACTTAAATTATCATGAAACTTAGTACCTGATAAGTATCTTGCTTGTTTTATGTTTGATTGTAGATAGATGGCTCGTGCTGTTGTTCCGTTGAATTTTAATGCGTTCCTTGAGAAAGCAAAGTTGAAAGATGATGGTAGCAATTACACGGACTGGGTCCGTAACTTGAGGATTATCCTCATTGCTGCACAGAAGAATTACGTCCTGGAAGCACCGCTGGGTGCCAGGCCTGCTGCAGGAGCAACGCCGGATGTTATGAACGTCTGGCAGAGCAAAGCTGATGACTACTCAATAGTTCAGTGTGCCATGCTTTACGATGTTTTGAACGTCATGGAGCATATGAGATGTTCTAGGAGTTGAAGTTAATATTTCAAGCAAATGCCTGGATTGAGAGATACGAAGTCTCCAATAAGTTCTATAGCTGCAAGATGGAGGAGAACAGTTCAGTCAGTGAGCATATACTCAAAAATGTCTGGGTATAATAATCACTTGATTCAATTGGGAGTTAATCTTCCAGATGATTGCGTCATTGACAGAATTCTCCAATCACTGCCACCAAGCTACAAGAGCTTCGTGATGAACTATAATATGCAAGGGATGAATAAGACTATTCCCGAGCTCTTCGCGATGCTGAAAGCTGCAGAGGTAGAAATCAAGAAGGAGCATCAAGTGTTGATGGTCAACAAGACCACTAGTTTCAAGAAAAAGGGCAAAGGGAAGAAGAAGGGGAACTTCAAAAAGAACGGCAAGCAAGTTGCTACTCAAGAGAAGAAACCCAAACCTAGACCTAAGCCTGAAACTGAGTGCTTCTATTGCAAGCAGACTGGTCACTGGAAGCGGAACTGCCCCAAGTATTTGGCGAATAAGAAGGATGGCAAGGTGAACAAAGGTATATGTGATATACATGTTATTGATGTGTACCTTACTAATGCTCGCAGTAGCACCTGGGTATTTGATACTGGTTCTGTTGCTAATATTTGCAACTCGAAACAGGGACTATGGATTAAGCGAAGATTGGCTAAGGACGAGGTGACGATGCGCGTGGGAAACGGTTCCAAAGTCGATGTGATCGCGGTCGGCACGCTACCTCTACATCTACCTTCGGGATTAATATTAGACCTAAATAATTGTTATTTGGTGCCAGCGTTGAGCATGAACATTATATCTGGATCTTGTTTGATGCGAGACGGTTATTCATTTAAATCAGAGAATAATGGTTGTTCTATTTATATGAGTAATATCTTTTATGGTCATGCACCCTTGAAGAGTGGTCTATTCTTGTTGAATCTCGATAGTAGTAACACACATATTCATAATGTTGAAGCCAAAAGATGCAGAGTTGATAATGATAGTGCAACTTATTTGTGGCACTGCCGTTTAGGTCATATCGGTGTAAAGCGCATGAAGAAACTCCATACTGATGGACTTTTGGAACCACTTGATTATGAATCACTTGGTACTTGCGAACCGTGCCTCATGGGCAAGATGACTAAAACGCCGTTCTCCGGTACTATGGAGAGAGCAACAGATTTGTTGGAAATCATACAGATGTATGTGGTCTGATGAATATTGAGGCTCGTGGCAGATATCGTTATTTTCTCACCTTCACAGATGATTTAAGCAGATATGGGTATATCTACTTAATGAAACATAAGTCTGAAACGTTTGAAAAGTTCAAAGAATTTCAGAGTGAAGTTGAAAATCACCGTAACAAGAAAATAAAGTTTCTACGATCTGATCGTGGAGGAGAATATTTGAGTTACGAGTTTGGTGTACATTTGCAAAATTGTGGAATAGTTTCGCAACTCACGCCACCCGGAACACCACAACGTAATGGTGTGTCCGAACGTCGTAATCGTACTTTACTAGATATGGTGCGATCTATGATGTCTCTTACTGATTTACCGCTATCGTTTTGGGGATACGCTCTAGAGACAGCTGCATTCACGTTAAATAGGGCACCATCAAAATCCGTTGAGACGACGCCTTATGAACTATGGTTTGGCAAGAAACCAAAGTTGTTGTTTCTGAAAGTTTGGGGCTGCGATGCTTATGTGAAAAAGCTTCAACCTGATAAGCTCGAACCCAAATTGGAGAAATGGGTCTTCATAGGATATCCAAAGGAGACTATTGGATACACCTTCTATCACAGATCCGAAGGCAAGACTTTTGTTGCTAAATTCGAAAACTTTCTGGAGAAGGAGTTTCTCTCGAAAGAAGTGAGTGGGAGGAAAGTAGAACTTGACGAGGTAACTGTACCTGCTCCCTTATTGGAAAGTAGCACATCATAGAAAACTGTTTCTGTGACACCTACATCGGTTAGTGAGGAAGCTAATGATGATGATCATGAAACTTCAGAACAAGATACTACTGAACCTCGTAGATCAACCAGAGTAAGATCCGCACCAGGGTGGTATGGTAATCCCGTTTTGGAAGTCATGCTACTAGATCATGATGAACCTACGAACTATGAAGAAGCGATGGTGAGCCCAGATTCCGCAAAGTGGCTTGAAGCCATGAAATCTGAGATGGGATCCATGTATGAGAACAAAGTATGGACTTTGCTTGACTTGCCCGATGATCGGCAAGCAATTGAGAATAAATGGATCTTCAAGAAGAAGACTGACGCTGACGGTAATATTACTGTCTACAAAGCTCGACTTGTCGCAAAAGGTTTTCGGCAAGTTCAAGGGATTGACTACGATGAGACCTTCTCACCCGTAGCGATGCTTAAGTCTGTCCGAATCATGTTAGCAATTGCCGCATTTTATGATTATGAAATTTGGCAGATGGATGTCAAAACTGCATTCCTGAATGGATTTCTGGAAGAAGAGTTGTATATGATGCAACCAGAAGGTTTTGTCGATCCAAAGGGAGCTAACAAAGTGTGCAAGCTCCAGCGATCCATTTATGGACTGGTGCAAGCCTCTCGGAGTTGGAATAAACGTTTTGATAGTGTGATCAAAGCATTTGGTTTTATACAGACTTTTGGAGAAGCCTGTATTTACAAGAAAGTGAGTGGGAGCTCTGTAGCATTCTGATATTATATGTGGATGACATATTACTAATTGGAAATAATGTAGAATTTCTGGATAGCATAAAGGGATACTTGAATAAGAGTTTTTCAATGAAAGACCTCGGTGAAGCTGCTTACATATTAGGCATTAAGATCTATAGAGATAGATCAAGACGCTTAATTGGACTTTCACAAACCACATACCTTGACAAAGTTTTGAAGAAGTTCAAAATGGATCAAGCAAAGAAAGGGTTCTTGCCTGTGTTACAAGGTGTGAAGTTGAGTAAGACTCAATGCCCGACCACTGCAGAAGATAGAGAGAATATGAAAGATGTTCCCTATGCATCAGCCATAGGATTTATCATGTATGCAATGCTGTGTACTAGACCTGATGTGTGCCTTGCTATAAGTCTAGCAGGGAGGTACCAAAGTAATCCAGGAGTGGATCACTGGACAGCGGTCAAGAACATCCTGAAATACCTGAAAAGTACTAAGGATATGCTTCTCATATATGGAGGTGACAAAGAGCTCATCATAAAAGGTTACGTTGATGCAAGCTTTGACACTGATCCGGACGATTCTAAATCACAAACCGGATACGTGTTTACATTAAACGGCGGAGCTGTCAGTTGGTGCAGTTCTAAACAAAGCGTTGTAGCGGGATCTACATGTGAAGCGGAGTACATAGCTGCTTCAGAAGCGGCAAATGAAGGAGTCTGGATGAAGGAGTTCATATCCGATCTAGGTGTCATACCTAGTGCATCGGGTCCAATGAAAATCTTTTGTGACAATACTTGTGCAATTGCCTTGGCAAAGGAATCCAGATTTCACAAGAGAACCAAGCACATCAAGAGATGCTTCAATTCCATCCGGGATCTAGTCCAGGTGGGAGACATAGAGATTTGCAAGATACATACGGATCTGAATGTTGCAGACCCGTTGACTAAGCCTCTTCCACGAGCAAAACATGATCAGCACCAAGGCTCCATGGGTGTTAGAATCATTACTGTGTAATCTAGATTATTGACTCTAGTGCAAGTGGGAGACTGAAGGAAATATGCCCTAGAGGCAATAATAAAGTTATTATTTATTTCCTTAAATGTTTATTATTCATGCTAGAATTGTATTAACCGGAAACATAATACATGTGTGAATACATAGACAAACAAAGTGTCACTAGTATGCCTCTACTTGACTAGCTCATTAATCAAAGATGGTTATGTTTCCTAACCATGAACAAGTAGTTGTTATTTGATTAACGGGATCACATCATTAAGTGAATGATCTGATTGACATGACCCATTCCACTAGCTTAGCACCCGATCGTTTAGTATGTTGCTATTGCTTTCTTCATGACTTATACATGTTCCTATGACTATGAGATTATGCAACTCCCGTTTACCAGAGGAACACTTTGTGTGCTACCAAACGTCACAACGTAACTGGGTGATTATAAAGGAGCTCTACAGGTGTCTCCAAAGGTACATGTTGGGTTGGCGTATTTCGAGATTAGGATTTGTCACTCCGATTGTCGGAGAGGTATCTCTGGGCCCTCTCGGTAATGCACATCACTTAAGCCTTGCAAGCATTGCAACTAATGAGTTAGTTGCGGGATGATGTATTACAGAACGAGTAAAGAGACTTGCCTGTAACGAGATTGAACTAGGTATTTGGAATACCGACGATCGAATCTCGGGCAAGTAACATACCGATGACAAAGGGAACAACGTATGTTGTTATGCGGTCTGACCGATAAAGATCTTCGTAGAATATGTAGGAGCCAATATGAGCATCCAGGTTCCGCTATTGGTTATTGACCGGAGACATGTCTCGGTCATGTCTACATTGTTCTCAAACCCGTAGGGTCCGCACGCTTAAGGTTACGATGACAGTTATATTATGAGTTTATGCATTTTGATGTACCGAAGTTTGTTCGGAGTCCCGAATGTGATCACGGACATGACGAGGAGTCTCGAAATGGTCGAGACATAAAGATTGATATATTGGAAGCCTATGTTTGGATATCGGAAGTGTTCCGAATGAAATCGGGATTTTACCGGAGTACCGGGAGGTTACCGGAACCCCCCGGGAGCTATATGGGCCATGATGGGTCTTAGTAGAAAAGAGAAGAGGCAGCCCTACATGGGCCGCGCGCCCCTCCCCTCCCTTGGTCCGAATAGGACAAGGAGAGGGGGCCGGCCCCTCTCTCTCTTTTCCCCCCTCCGCGAATCCTATTCCAACTAGGATTGGGGGGGGGGGGGGGGAATCCTACTCCCAGAGGGAGTAGGACTCTCCTGGCGCGCCCTCCTTGGCCGGCCGCAACCCCCCCCCCCCTTAGTCCTTTATATACAGAGGCAGGGGCACCCCAGAGAAACACAAGTTGATCCACGTGATCTTTTCCTTAGCCGTGTGCGGCGCCCCCAGCCACCATAGTCCTCGATAATATTGTAGCGGTGCTTAGGCGAAGCCCTGCAACAGTATTACATCAAGATCGTCACCACGCCGTCGTGCTGACGGAACTCTTCCCCGACACTTTGCTGGATCGGAGTCCGGGGATCGTCATCGAGCTGAACGTGTGCTAAAACTCGGAGGTGCCGTAGTTTCGGTGCTTGATCGGTCGGGCCGTGAAGACGTACGACTACATCAACCAAATGCTTCCGTTGTCGATCTACAAAGATTACGTAGATCACACTCTCCCCTCATTGCTATGCATCACCATGATCTTGCGTGTGCGTAGGGAAATTTTTGAAATTATTACATTCCCCAACACTAGACACCACCTCAAATGTTGGATTCAGACTATGCACGAATCGCCTAAACCTATCATATTCCACTATGGAGAATGGCAATTCATGAATGACAATCATCCTCATCAACTCCCAATGTGCTCTGTCGGGGTCATATTTCCATTTTTCTCCACTGTTTGGATCAGGTTGTGGCATGGCTGATTTAATCGAGTCGAGAAACTCATTGACCTTCGCTCTTTCCTCACAAACTAACAAATGCCTGATGCATTGACTAGTACCAGCTATTCTTGTACAAATAAAAACTCTCTTGCAATATTTACAGTGTGCTTCCTTGATTTTGTTGCCATCATACACAGGATCATAATCATTCCAGATTTCAAATTTAAGTTTCCTTCTTTTTCTTTTATGTGAAAGACCTAAGGAATTTGAGATGAACAAATAACTTATGCCAAGACATTTGCGATATGCACACAATTGACATTAAAACTTAACGTGTGTGCAGAATAGACATTAAAACTTACGAGGAATCTGAGGCAGTGTTGGCGATGATCGTTTCACACCTAATCTTGGAGATGCCTGAGATAACACGACATTAACCCCTGGGGATCCCACTATGGGCACCAGTAACGGTGACCTCAGCCTCTTCTTTGCGAGTCTTTGCTTTTCTCCTGAGTAACCTGTTTTCAATCATACAAATAATGCATAAGTAAGAGCACAATTTTCAATTAATTTGTATCTAGTTGCAAACAATACTGGGCCCAATTGCAAATAATATATAAATTAACATTTGCATTTCCAATCTCTACATCTAGTAGTTCTTGAGCTCTCATGTATGTAAACATATGAACTATTCAAAAGAACTATCTCAGTTCACCCTCTCTCTGTCCAAGCTACTAATACAAACAGAGAGTAGATGACCCATCAAGATTAAAAGGCAAGGGAGATACATGTACCTTGGTGAGGATCTTGGGTCATTGGGACAAGGGAACAAAGTGTTGCAGCTGCATCGACTTCATCAGTTGACACATGCCCTTTGTTCTTGGATTCATGCCCTTTGTTCTTGGAGGATGGGAAAGGGCGCGGCAAGGTTGCAGGAGCCCTTGCTGAAGCGGAAGGTGACGAAACAGCAGCTCCAATCAAGGAGGGAAGCGATGGAGAAACCACAGCTTCAGCATGTGAGGGAGGCAGTGGAGGGACAACATCTCCATCGAGGATTTCAGTAGGGCAGTCCCAATGTGGAGATGGCGCCGTCGACACCACCATGATTGCTCAATAAACAAGGAGTTCTTCTGACCGTATATCATAGGAACGCAAGGAACCTACACCCAGGCAAAACATACATGAGCACTGCATCATATACATCAACTTAATGAGAATACCAAAGATGATAACACTTTATATGGCTTGAAATTCTGTCAAGAAAGGGACAGCAGCCTACAAATCGACCGCTCCAAGATTCTCGCACATCTACGCCCACAAGCACAGCCTACCAGGCTAACAACACGAATAGCAGATCCGTGACATCAGGAAACCGCAGCAACGATGAATCCCCCGTAACTAATCAACCAGTGGACCAGTCGTTGGGCGAGGACGCAACCTTGAACCAGAGCAAGAAAGGGGAAGGGGAAGGGGGAGAAGCCCGTACCCGGCGAGGACGTCGAAGTTTCGCAGCAGGCCGTCGGGGCGTGCGCACAAATTGGGAGGGGACTTGGAGGTGGCGCCGGAGGCGAGGGTGGCCGGGAGGTGGAGGGCGTCAGCAGCGAGGAGCAGGCCGTCGTCGAGGAGGTGGCGAAGGAAAAGCGTCAGGTGGGCGAAGCAGCAGCCGCCGCCGCCGCCATCGTGGGTAGGCACTAGGTTTTTTGTTTGAAGCTAGGTTAGGACTTATGCGGGATATGCGGGATATGCGGGATTGCGACAAGCCCGCTGGACTCAGCAGCGTGACCGCTTGGGCCCGTTACACACGAGGCAGTCAGCCCAACGACATTTTGTGGGCTATTTTTGTGGGGCGGCGTGGCGGCCGAGCGGGATGTCCCGCGCCGCTTGCACCCTGAGTTAACGTTAATTGCTATGTTCACATGGATGCCATTGTATTTTCTGATCCCTTTTGGCTCATGGTCAGTAAGGGACTTTTGTTGTATGCTTTGAGTAGCTTCATGCCATGCCTTACTTTGCCATGATATGTTCCTATAGCATGTTGTTATCTTGCTCTAAACATTGCTTCCTGATATTAATTTCCTGACTTGTTGTTAATTTCACTAAGTCTGAAACCTGATATCTTTTGCACTTTTGCCATGCTTGTTTGAACCTGCTATTGAGTGAATTAGCCGTAGCTCAGTGTTCATCTTTTGTCAAGCATCTTGAGTGGATCCCTGCCATGTATTTTTTTGCTATGTTAGAGTGTTGTAGCATGTTGTTCTTGATGCATTTAGATGGCCTCGTGATGTTAATCACAGACCGGTGCCATATTTGTTTTGCTTGCCATTTCCAATCCGTGTATCCGATTCCGGTGATCTTTATATCGATTTTGACCAAAATCAACTCCCCTTTCCAGTGGCACTCTTGGATTTCCAAGTTGAGTTCAGGTTCAATCTTTCCCTTCCAAATCATGCATATGCATCGCATATCACACCCCGCATATCATGACATGTTTTGCATCATGTTGTTTGTGCATTGCACGTGGTTGATTGTGTCTTCCTTTGCTTGTTATTCTTGCTTGGGTAGAGCCGGGAGACGAGTACGTGATCGAGGAGCCCGTTGAGTACGTTTACGAGGATCAGGCTAATGTCAACTCGGAGAACTTTGCAGGCAAGATGACCATACCCTCGAAATCACTTATATCTTTGCTTGCTAGATGCTCGCTCTATTGCTATGCCTATGCTACGATACCTACCACTTGTTTATCATGCCTCCTATATTGCCATGTCAAACCTCTAACCCACCTTGTCCTAGCAAACCGTTGTTTGGCTATGTTACCGCTTTGCCCAGCCCCTCTTATAGCGTTGCTAGTTGCAGGTGAAGATTGGAGTTTGTTCCTTGTTGGAACATGTTCATTGTTGGGATATCATTATTATATCTTCTTTTATATTTTAATGCACCTATATACTTGGTAAAGGGTGGAAGGCTCGGCCTTATGCCTGGTGTTTTGTTCCACTCTTGCCGCCCTAGTTTCCGTCATACCGGTGTTATGTTCCTTAATTTTGCGTTCCTTACATGGTTGGGTTATAATGGGAACCCCTTGACAGTTCGCCTTGAATAAAACTCCTCCAGCAAGGCCCAACCTTGGTTTTACCATTCGCCACCTAGCCTCTTTTTCCCTTGGGTTTCCGGGGCCCGAGGGTCATCTTTATTTAAACCCCCCGGGCCAGTGCTCCTCTGAGTGTTGGTCCAAACTAGAGCCCTTTGCAGTGCCCCCCCGGGGAAACTCGAGGTTTGGTTTTAGTTGTACGGAGCGCTCATCTGAGTGTGCCCTGAGAACAAGATATGTTCAGCTCCTATCGGGATTTGTCGGCACATTCGGGCGGCTTTGCTGGACTTGTTTTACCATTGTCGAGATGTCTTGTAACCGGGATTCTGAGTCTGATCGGATTGTCTTGGGAGAAGGAATATCCTTCGTTGACCGTGAGAGCTTGTGATGGGCTAAGTTGGGACACCCCTGCAGGGATTTGAACTTTAGAAAGTCGTGCCCGCGGTTATGGGCAGATGGGAATTTGTTAATGTCCGGTTATAAATAACCTTAAACTTAACTTAATTAAAATGAATCAACTGAGTGTGTGGCCGTGATGGTCTCTTTTCGGTGGAGTCCGGGAAGAGAACACGGTCTCGAGTTATGCTTGAACGTAGGTTGTTCTAGGATCACTTCTTGATCATAGTTCATCGACCGTGCCTTTGCCTTCTCTTCTCGCTCTCTTTTGCGTATGTTAGCCACCATATATGCTAGTCGCTTGCTGCAGCTCCACCTCATACTTTTACCCTTCCTATAAGCTTAAATAGTCTTGATCGCGAGGGTGTGAGATTGCTGAGTCCCCGTGACTCACAAATTACTTCCAAAACCAGATGCAGGGACCGATGATATCGCTCCAGGAGATTCAGCTGAGCTCAAGTGGGAGTTCGATGAGGACTCAGGACGATACTACGTTTCTTTTCCAGACGATCAGTAGTGGTGCCCAGTTGGGGCAATCGGGGACTTTGTCGCAGTTGGGGTTGTTCTTTATTTTGGTTCCGTAGTTGGACCTTGCGTGTAACTGGATGAATGTAATGATATTTATGCTATTGTGTGATGTGGCGAGTGTAAGCCAACTATGTATCTTTTCCCTTAATCATTACATGGGTTGTTGTGAAGATTACCTCACTTGCGACATTTCTTACAATGCGGTTATGCTTCTAAGTCATGCTTCGACACGTGGGAGCTATAGCCGCATCGTGGGCGTTACAATATTTCACCATGATGTTGGAGGGGACAACTCGAATTTGGTTAAAGAGCTTACCAGCTAACTCTGTCGGGTCATGGGCTGAGTTAAAACACCGGTTTATCCAGAATTTCAAATATACATGTAAGCAGCCTATGTCAATTGTGGACCTAGCTGCTTGTGTTCAAGAGGAGGGGGAGTCTACGACGCGTTGGGTAAAGTGAGTCTCAGCTATTTTGCATTCATCAGACCGCATCAATGTGGATACAACAGTTTTGACGTTGGAGGGCAACTGCCGGTTTACACCATTAAAATTGAAGCTAGGGAGGCTCAAACGTCACTGCAATGACATGTCAACCCTTATGGCTGCTCTGGTGAAATACGCTGATTCAGATAGTACCAAAGACCCTGATTTTGAGGATGACAAACCGGGGAAAGGGAAAAAGAATGGCAATACCAAGGGGCAGCAGCACAATCCGGCAGGTCATGGGAATAACGGTAAGTGCAAGGCAGACAATAGTTTGGACTTCATGGCTAACACCAATGCGCTGGACAATGGTCAACATCGTAAGGGTAAACAGCCCCAGAGGGGCGGAGGGTCAGGCCCCAATCTGGAGTGCCTGTTAAATCAACCTTCTCCAAAGCACGGATCAAAAGAAAGACCCGCTTCACATCTTTGGAAGGATTGTTTCATTATGTGGGAGTTTAAGAATTCCAATATGTTTCAATATGACAATGGCCCGCCCGACGGTTCAGGAGGCAGTTTTCATGGGACGAGTTACGGAGGTGGCAGCTCCGTTCAGGATTCCAAGGTAATCAAACCGGACATGGCCATCAAGGGAACCAGGGCAATCAAGGAGGTTATAACCATCAGGGGAATCAGCAGCAGCAGCAGTCGGGTTATCAGAGAAATCCGAAGCAATTGAATAGTGGGCAGTATCATGTCTTTACCACTAGCTTGTGTAAATGCAATCAGAAGCTTCACAAGAGGGCAGTAAACTCTGTTGAACCGGCGGTGCCTCAGTATCTGTGCTGGTCCGAGCAGCCCATTTTATGGAGTAGAGAGGATCACCCACCTCGGGATGATAATCCGGGTCATGTGGCCTTAGTGGTGGCACCTCAGGTTGGGGGGTATAAGTTCACCAAGGTGCTTATGGATGGGGGAAGCAGTATAAATATTCTTTATTATGATACCTTCCGCCATATGGGGTTGACAGATAAGAATCTTAAACCGTCGAACACCGTTTTTCATGGTGTGGTGCCCGGTAAGTCTGCGTATCCAGTGGGCAAGATAGCCCTAGAGGTGGCATTTGGAGATGATCATGATTCAAGGTCAGAAACATTGACTTTTGAGGTGGTGAAAATCAAGAGTCTGTATCATGCCCTGTTTGGGCGACCGGCTTATGCCAAGTTCATGGCGAGGCCGTGTTATGTTTATCTGCAGCTTAAGATGTCAGGTCATAAGGGGATCATCACAGTACATGGGAGCAGGAAGATTGCTTTGGAATGTGAGGAAGGTGATGCGGCTTACGCTGAGTCGGTTTGTGCCACAGAAGAGCTGAAGTTTTATAAAGACAAGGTTGATCCGGCAGACATGACTTATTTGAAAAAGCCAACTACGGAGCATGACCCGGCGTTGAAGTTTAAATCGGCCACAGACACTAAGATGGTTGATTTTGTTCCTAGCGATTCATCCAAGCAGTTTAGCATCAGCGCTAACCTGGATCCCAAATAGGAAAGCGCGCTCATCGAGTTCGTCCATGAGAATCGGGACATCTTTGCATGGAAGCCTTCTGACATGCCAGGTGTACCGAGGGAACTCGCTGAGCACACACTTAATATAGATCCTAAGTTTAAACCGGTCAGACAGTTTCTCCGCCGCTTCAACGAAGAAAGGTGTAAGGCTATCGGTGAGGAGGTAGCTCGGCTATTGGCCGCAGGATTTATCGTGGAGGTCTTTCACCCGGAGTGGTTGGCTAATCCGGTGCTGGTTCTTAAGAAAAACGACACTTGGCGTATGTGTGTGGACTATACAGGTTTGAACAAGGCTTGCCCAGCAGATCCCTTTGCCCTCCCTCGTATTGATCAGATTATTGACACTACGGCGGGTTGTGACCGTTTGTGTTTTTTGGATGCTTACTCTGGTTATCATCAGATCAAAATGGCAGTTAAGGACCAGGAGAAGACATCTTTTATAACTCCCTTTGGAGCCTTCTGCTATGTCTCCATGCCCTTTGGGCTCAAGAGCGCCCAGGCGACTTATCAGCGCTGTGTTCAGAATTGTCTTCATAAGCAGATTGGGCGCAATGTTCACGCATATGTGGATGATATTGTAGTAAAGTCTAGGAAGGAGGAAACATTGATAGATGACTTGAGAGAAACCTTTGACAATCTCCGGGTTTATAAGATGATGCTTAATCCGGACAAATGTGTCTTTGGTGTTCCGGCAGGCAAGCTCTTGGGTTTTATGGTGTCTAACAGGGGCATTGAGGCTAATCCGGAGAAGATCACGGCTATCACCTCTCTGGCTAAACTGGCATGTATCAATGAGGTTCAGCGTCTGGCGGGTCGGATTGCGGCTTTGAGCCGGTTTATCAGTCGTCTTGGGGAGAAGGCTATCCCTTTATATCAGATGCTAAATAAAACGGATGACTTTGTCTGGAGCGATGCGGCTGATAAAGCGTTTGAGGATCCGAAGAGGCAGTTAGCTAAACCGCCTATGCTTGCGGCTCCGATCGATAAAGAGCCTTTACTGCTATATGTGGCTACTAATGCACGGGTTGTTAGTGTGGCTATAGTTGTGGAGCGCAAGGAGGCTGGAAAGGAGTATCTGGTTCAACGGCCGGTTTATTATATCAGTGAGGTGCTTATCGAATCAAAGCAGAGGTATCCGCATTGGCAGAAGCTGGTGTATGGAGTTTTTATGGCAAGCCGGAAGCTCAAACACTATTTTTAGGGTCATCCTATCACAGTGGTTAGTTAAGCCCCTTTGGGAGATATCATACAAAACAGAGAGGTGACTGCCGGATTGCCAAGTGGGCTATTGAGCTTGGACCTCACGAACTCAAGTATACACCTCGCACAGCGATTAAATCTCAAGCACTCGTGGACTTCATCAATGATCGGACAGAGTTGCAGGCACCAGAGGAAAAGCCAGACAACACTTATTGGACTATTCACTTTGATGGATCCAGGCAATTGGAGGGCTCGGGGGCTGGAGTCATATTAACTTCCCCACGAGGTGACAAGTTTTGTTATGTTCTTCGCTTAATGTTCCCTTGCACTAACAATGCAGCTGAGTGTGAGGCCTTACTCCATGGTCTTCAGATGGCTAAAGAGATGAACTTAAGCCGGGTTAAGTGCTTCGGTGACTCGGACCTGGTGGCTCAACAGGTATCTGGCACTTGGGATTCTAAGGACCCACTCATGGCTGCATATCGATGAGAGGTGGACATAGTGGCTGGTCATTCAAGGGTTATCAAGTTGACCATATAGACCGGCGAAAGAATGAAGCAGCGGACGCTTTAAGTCGTCTGGGCTCTCAGCGTAAACCGGTGCCACCTAATGTCTTCCTCGACGTACTGCATAATCCGTCGGTCAAGATACCCACAGAAGAGGAGTTGGCTATTCCTGACCCGGAGGCCCAGTTGGTGGCGGCTTTGCATGTTATACCGGATTGGACAGTCCCATACTTGGCATACATGAACCGGGGCAAGTTACCGGAGGATGAAAACTTGGCCCGGCAGATAATCCGGCGATCCAAGTCAATGACCATTATCAATGGGGAGTTACATCATTACAGCGTTGCAGGAGTAATTCAGCGTTGTGTGTCTCCTCAAGAGGGTTGTGAGATTTTGCGAGAAATCCACGAAGGAGATTGTGGTCACCACGCCGGTTCAAAATCCTTGGTGGCTAAGGCTTTTCGTCACGGCTTCTATTGGTTGACGGCTCATGCTGATGCTGAGGATTTAGTCAAAAGGTGTGACGGTTGTCAGAAATTTGCACGCGCGCTCATGTTCCGGCTCAGGAGTTGAGAATGATTCCAATCACTTGGCCGTTTGCAACTTGGGGGCTCGATATGGTTGGACCCTTTAAGAGATCCAAGGACAAAAGACCCACCTGTTGGTGGCGGTTGACAAGTTTACCAAGTGGGTAGATGCAGAGCTAGTCAATAAGTGTGATGTAGCCATGGCAGTTCAATTCATCAAGAAGGTGATCTTCCGGTTTGGCTTTCCACACAGCATTATCACGGATAACGGTACTAATCTATCTAAGGGTGAGATGGAGGAATTTTGTCAACGTGAGCACATCTGGCTTGATATAGCGTCAGTGGCTCACCCCCAGTCTAATGGTCAAGCTGAGAGGGCAAATCAAGAAATTTTGAGAGGTATCAAACCCCGGCTTATGGTTCCTTTAAAGCGGACACCGGGTTGTTGGGTGGAGGAGTTACCTTCTGTGTTATGGAGTATCAACACCACGCCAAACAGATCAACGGGTTATACACCTTTCTTCATGGTTTATGGAGCAGAGGCGGTTCTTCCTAGTGAAATCCGTCATGACTCGCCCCGTGTGGCGGCTTATGTTGAAGCTGACAATGAGAAGGCACGTCAGGACTCACTGGACCTGTTAGATGAGGAGCGTGATCTCGTAGCGGCACGTTCGGCGATTTATCAACAAGATCTCCGGCGTTATCACAGCCGCCGGGTTAAAACCAGAACTTGTCAAGAGGGTGATCTGGTGCTCCGGCTCATCCAGGATCAAACTGATATGCACAAGTTATCCCCACCTTGGGAAGGACCTTTTGTGGTCAGCAAAAACCTACACAACGGGTCATACTACCTTATTGATATTCGAGAGCACAAAGACTCACGTAAATCGGAGGAGGAGACAAAGCGGTCATGGAATATAGCCCTTCTTCGGCCTTACTATACTTGAGCCACAGGCTCTTCTTATGTACATAGTTATGACAATGTATATATTATATAATAACCCAGAGCCTCGGCTAAAGCGGGGTCTCGATTCCTTTTTTACATCATGTGTGGTTTCACAGGGGTTTCTACTGACAAAGCGGAGTTTTATTAACCCGGCCCATAAGGCCACACAGATATAAAGTCACTAGGGGGCTTGGTCGTATTCGAACCATAGCTACACCTCTTGATCGGTTTAAAACCAAAAAGGGATATCACTAGGGGGCTTGGTTGTCTTCACACCATAGCTACACCTCTTGATAGGCTTAAAGCCAAAAGGAAATTATGTGGAACCAAAGAGAGTCTGTTGCACCAAGCACAACTCAAACATAGGTAACCACTGAGCACAACTCAAATATTACCTGGGGGCTCCTTGCTTCTCAAAGAACAACGAGCTTGCACCCTTGTAATAGGCTATCAAGCCAGGCTTGGAAGCCAGGTGTATTCACCTAAAACCCCAGGTTATCCCGCCTCTTTAAGTAAGCCACTCCGTCTAGGTAAACCTGGTATGACCCATCGAATGTTTGACAAGTCAATCTCATGGACCCTGAACTTGTCAAAGTTAAAATGGTGATTGGTTAAAGATTGAGGTCCATCTTAAAAGGCTTTGCAAAATGGTTTAACTCAGCGGCCTGGCAGCCCATGAAAAGCCTCGATTTAGGGCCTGGCAGCCCATGAAAAGCCTTGTATATTTCTTTTTTATTTGTTGTTTTTAATATCTTTTGATAAGGGACTTACGAATATTTCTGATAAACCGGTGTTTATTACAACCCGGCATGGCTTTCAACGCCCAGTTGTCAGTACATGATCAATTCTAAACCGGCAACAAATTGCTCCGGTCTGGTTTTGGCTACAAGTCACCGGCATTATATGAACAAACCGGTGTGGTCTTACATGAACCGGCAAGAGGGAAAGGAGTCATCAACCCTACACATGGGTATTTTCATTCCTATTATACCAACAGTTGGTCAACCAACGAAGGTATATCACAGGTATCATTTATTTTATATCTAGTTAATACAAATCTTGGTTATCCATCCAAGTTATGTATATATTTTGGGCATCATGACCCGTCCAGTGGTAAACCACTAGGACACTTTCAAGTTCTTATATGCAGGAACATAAATCATAATGGACTATGCATAAATAGATCCCACAGGCAGGACAAGTTTTCAGTATTAAGCAACACAAACATGCTCGATGGCATGGCAGATAAGGTGTTCATACTATCCTATTACAAGGTGCTTTCAATACCCCAAATTGAATAAGTGTTTTCAAGAGCGGAAGACTGCAACTGGTAAACCGGCCACCGGTTTAGGATTCCTCATCTGGACGGCTTGACGATTGAGGGTCATCTTGAGTGGGCGTGTTCTCTTCATCCCTCCCCAGTCGCTGGAAATTAGGCGTTGACCAGTCGATTCCAATTAAGGCTTGAAAAATAGCTTCTTCATGAATAAGGTTGGAAGGGTCAATATCAGGAGCGTAAGTATGCTTACGGATTGGTGGAACAAGCTCTTCTACACTATGAATCAGTGCGGGCTATCTTTTCCCTTCAGCATTGTAAACCAGTTGAAAATGTGACAGATCTGTGTCCTCCACCAGTTTGCTTGCTATAGGCCGCATCTCCTTTGTCAGCCTTCGGAGATCGTCATTATTGAAGTCTGAACCGTCTTCTTTTACACCAGGATACCCTTTGATGATATCTGCCGGTTCAAGATCCGGAATCCACGCCTTGGCCCGGATTAGTGCGGTCAGTGCACCTGACCTTGCGGCTGATTTCTTCAGTTCGTTGATCCGGGTGGGTAGCATGGCCAGCTTTTCGATAGTCTCTTTTATCAGCGATGGCGGGGGCTTGTTATAAGCTACAGTGCAAATGGCTTGCTGGGATCCAGAAAACAGTTGTTCTATCAAAGTGTAGGTCACTTTAAGTTTCATCCGCATGTCGGAGCCTAGATGAGTAATGCGGGTCCCTATCATGGTTAAACATCAGTGAACCAGTCATTGATAAGATATTACGAATTACAAAAACTTCATGAGAGAGTACTTACCAAACACAACAGAAGTCATGGCATTAATTTGCCGCTTTAAACCAGTCAATTCTTCAACCACCGGCCTCAGGGCTGCCTCTGCGTCCTCGGCCTTCTTTGTTAAACCGGCCTTTTCCGTTTCCCAGTCTGCACGCTCTTTGTTAAAGGTCTCTTTCAGCCTTTCCATGGCTGCTAAGGCATTTGTCAACTCCTCCTTGGCCTTGGAAGCGTCTGCTTGCTGAGATTTGACGTTCTCCTGAAGGTCAGCGGTTTGAGCATCCCTTTTACTCAGCTCGGCCTGCAAAGGCAAGATATATCAACAATGAGATGTGTATTTTTGAAGTACCAAGCGTATAACAAGTTATGTACTTTGTACTTGGGGGGTAATGCCTATTTGTTCTATCATCAAACTTTTATTTGCAAGTCTCAAGTACAATGCAAGCATTATCCTTGACACTTGGGGGCTAATGTACACCTGTTCAAATGGATGCACAGATTAAAGACCCGGTTCACCTTGGAAAGATAAACCGGCCCTTGGGGACTACACAGGCAAAAACTACAGGAATACAATGATCACGTCTGGTTTACTTCAAAAGATCAGTTGGTATATGGAGGACAAGTTTGCAAGAGTGAAGGTATTATACAGTCCCGGTTTATGATTGACATCATAAACCGGCCCTTGGGGGCTACTTGGGTTGATGCTTGTACTTTGGATTCAAGAAAGGAAAGTGATGAAAATACCTCATAGCGCTCTTTCACCAGGTTCACCAAACCGGCTTCATAATCATGGTTTGAGTGCAGACGGTTTAGAAAACCAGAGTGGAGTTCTTCAGCGCTGAGATGGACATAGCTTGACAAGTCGGTGCTCCATTTGCCTTTTTCCATGGCAGCACGCTCTTCCTTGGCACTATGTTTGGCCAAGATTACAGGATGGCCAGGAGAGGTGTGACCAATGCCAGTAATGATAACCTCGCCTTCTTTGTCTCCAGCAGCCTTTTCTGGAGCTGATGGAGTGTTAGTAGCTCTCACCGGACTAGAAGACCTATCATCCGCCCGGATTGGATCTGCCGGTTCATCATCAGGCACAGCAGTGTCAACTTCTGGTTGTTCATCAATATTGTGATCTTGAGGGGGTGGTTCATCAAAAGTAGCTTCAGGATTTGGACCCTCCGGTTCAACCGTTTGCTCCGGTTCAAGAACCACCTGGTCTTCGGGCGGATTGTTCACCCGAGCCTTTTTGCTGGGTCTGGCTTTGGCTCTACAACAGAGAAAGATGCGAAAGTTAAGCATAGTATATAAAGTATGAAACATCAAAATAAAGGGTTGAAGTACTTACCCAGCTACAGTTTTGAGAGGAGGGAGTTGGGTCGTTGTTGACTCGCCAGAGGATGAAGGAGGTGTCACCTGATAATTCGAATCATACGGATTAAGAGGTTGTCGGAAATAGTCCGCCTTGGGATAAGAAGTGTCAGAAGCGGGTGAGACCTCAGATCAGCGTTTCCGAACCGGAGTGTTGGTAAACCGGTCAAGTAACCTTTTGGCCGCTGTGCCGGGTTGTGCGGCGAGCCTCGTGCTGCTGCTTCTTCAAAATAAATGTTGGATCCAAATGAGCAAGAGGATGTGAAAAGCTTACTTTCCGGACCGCTTGACGGATTTTTTGTGTTGGCAGAGAGTCTGAACCGGAGGAAAGGATAATTACCTCTACATCGTCAGCTTGGCTGCCCTCGACGTCCTCCTGATAATTATGATTGTCAATGAGATGCATGAAAAGGGAACCAAGTGAATCAAGTTCTACCTCAACTTCTGGTTCATCCGGGTCGTCGTCCAAATCCATACTGATGCGTTCAGATGCCTTCCGCTTTGTGGTTTTCTTGATGGCTTTGGTTTTAGGGAGGGAAGGTTTTGCCGCTTTCTCTTGAGGTTTCTTCTTCCAAAACGGATCATCATCCTGTTTAAAGGTAAAAAGATGGATATTCAAGGATTGTACAGTGTAAGGATATTAAGTGTAAAGCGAAGGAACAATACTCACAGCAGGCGGTTTGTTTTGCGTATAAAAAGGGGCTAGTCCGGTTTGGCGACAGACAGCTTCTGATTCATTCAAAATCTTCTTGACGACCTCAGTGACCTCTTCATCTGTTAGCTGAATATTGATGTGACGTTGGGAGTCTTCTAATTCACCAGTATACTCACACATTAAGCGGGAGCGGCGATTTAGTGGCAAGATACTCCAGGATATCCAGTAACGGACAAAGTCTACACCTGTTGAACCGTTGGCCAAGAAGGCTCTTAGCTTGGCGAGTTGAGGTGCATATGAGGCCCGTTCCTAAGCACTTAGCCGTTGTGGAAGTGGATGAGTGTTGGCAAGCCGGTGGGCACGGTAACCCGACAGAGGGTTCTCATCTTCAGGGGAGGTGTCTTTACAGTAGAACCAAGTTTGATTCCACTCTTTGGGGTGACTGTGCAGCTTGGCATGAGGAAATTCAACCTCTTTTCTTTTTTGAATGGAGACGCCACCAAGTTCAGTGTTGGGTCCGTCTACAAATTCAGTGTGCCGATTCAGATGGAAGAAATCTCGGAACAGCTCAACTGTTGGTTCTTCTTGTAAGTACACTTCACAGAAGACTTGGAAGTTGCATATATTGGATACCGAGTTGGGTCCAATATCTTGAGGGTGGAGCTGAAAACTGGCAAGCACATCTCGAAAAAACTGCGATCCGGGCGGTTTGAAGCCATGACCTATGTGGTCAACAAACACCACTGCTTCACCTTGCTTGGGAGTAGGAGGGTTCTCCGATCCAGGAACTCGCCACCGGATCTCATTCTTTTTTGGTAAAGTACCAATTTTGACCATTCCATTAAGTTGCTCCTCGGTAACCCGGGAGGGAGCCTAGTTGCAGGAATAAAACTGCTTGGCCATTGCAAGTGAAAAGCTGAAAAGAAATACCGGTTTACAATTTATTCATAGTGGTGCATAAGGTGCAACAAGGTAAATAAATCCAAGTATGTAAATTTCGTAAACTGGAGGCTGATACAATGATGAATGACAAAGCGATAAACGGAAGAAAGGTATATGCATACTATTAAACCGGAGTATGACAACAGAGATAAAGGGATTGCCGGTTTACAAGGGGACTAATGGTATGTGATAGATTGCTTTCTACAAAGGTAAACCGCCTATGTGATAAAGAAGATACAGATCTAAGGCAAGAACGGCTAAATAAGGTAAAAACAGGTTTCACAAGATTGCATGGAAATTTTGGATCTACCGTGAGACAGGAAAAGCAAAAGGATTTAGACCTAAAAAGGTTGGCCCCGAAGCGGTTCACAAAGGTCCAGATCGGTTTTTATGCGCATAAGGTTTTGTTGTGATAAGGAATGCTATAGCTATTACACGGAATATATCAAGCTTGAGGTTTTTATCCATGGACTAAGGAGGAACAGGGAAGAACAGTGCCGGAGCTTCGATGAACTTCGATGAACAATGAAACCCTAGGAAGATCTACAAAGGAGGAAGGGGAAGGACTTACAACGGCTGTTGAAGCAGCGGAGGTACGCCGCGGCTCTCTGGTGCAACCAGGTCGATGCAGTGGCCAACGGAGAGGCGGAAGCGAAGCTCGGCGACGGCGGCGGCGCTCGAGTGCAGAGGCGTTGTGAGGAGGAAGAAGAAGCGAAGAGACGGAGGGGGGAAAAGGAAATGACCCTTGGCCCTATTTATAAGGTAAAGGGGGAGGTGACAGGCGCGAGAATCGAGGAGTCGGAATATTGGATACCTAACAGGAACGGTCGCCTCGATTGTCGGAGGCTCATTAACTGAAGGTGAGATATATCATTTTTTAAGTAACAAAGTGATGTCATGACGGTTTATCATGACCCTGGAGTATGACGTCACGGCGGTTTACAAGATCAAGGTGAAGATGCAAAGGAGGAATTTTTCTAAGTGTTGAAGATTGACATGAACAAGTTCAAACCAATCTGGGGCCTAATGTTGGGGATATTACTACTGGACGTAAACCGGCCAGGAGTAGCCGGATTAACTTTATGAAGATTAGAAGCCCATGAGGACCTAAGAATGATGACGCTTTACAAAGGCCCAAGTCCCAAAGGCGAGTTAAGGCCTGTAGATGTAAATCGACCTTATTATGTAACTTGCATTGTAAGATAGGAAGGATAGAGACCGAGCCAGACACGATTATGATCCGGCCTCGGGACTCTGTAAACCGGCAGGCATCAACCTATGTATATAAAGGGACGAGCCGGCAGCGGTTTAGGGACAAGACACAACAACTCGAGAGCCAGGCAAAGCGGATTCGCTCCCTGGTCATCGAAACCCTAGCAATACCAACACAACTAGACATAGGCTTTTATCTTCATCGAAGGGGCCGAACTAGTATAAAAATCCCCGTGTCCCTTGTCCGGTTTAACCCTTTTAAGATAACCCGTAGCGATGGCTCCACGACTAAGTCCTTTCACGAGGACATCTGCCGTGACAACCCCACGACATCTGGCGAATAAAAAATATAGCTCCAAGTAAAGTTACCGATGGACGAAGACGAAAGAGGGATGCCTTCCGGGGCATCCCCAAGCTTAGGATTTTGGTTGTACTTGGATTTTACCTTGGTGTGCCTTGATCATCCCCAATCTTAGACTCTTGCCACTCCTTGTTCCATAATCCATCAAATCTTTACCCAAAACTTGAAAATTTCACAACACAAAACTTAAAAGAAAAGCTCGTGAGCTCCGTTAGTAAAAGAAAATAAACCACCACTTAAAGGTATTGTAATGAACTTATTATTTATTTATAGTATTGAACCAACTGTATTCCAACTTTTCTATGGTTCATAAACTCTATTACTAGCCATAGATTCATCAAAATAAGCAAACAACACACGAAAAACAGAATCTGTCAAAAACAGAACAGTCTGTAGTGATCTGTAGGTTTTGAATCCTTATGGAACCCCAAAATTTTAAAATAAATTTCTGGACGTGAGGAATTTATCTATTAATCATCTGCAAAAAGAATTAACTAAATAGCACTCTCCAATAAAAAATGGCAGCAAATCTCGTGAGCGCTAAAGTTTCTGTTTTTTACAGCAAGATCGCAAAGACTTTCGTCAAGTCTTCCCAAAGGTTCTACTTGGCACAAACACTAATTAAAAGCATAAAACCACGTATAAACCTAGGCTAGATGAATTATTTATTATTAAACAGAATCAAAAAATCAAGAAACAAAAATAAAATTGGGTTGCCTCCCAACAAGCGCTATCGTTTAACGCCCCTAGCTAGGTATAAAGGCAAGGATAGATCTAGGTATTATCATCTTTGGTATGTAATCCATAAGTGGCTCTCATAATATATTAATAAGGTAATTTAATTTTCTTTCTAGGAAAGTGTTCCACACCCTTCCTTAACGGAGATTGGAATCTAATATTCCCTTCCTTCATATCAATAACTGCACCAATCGTTCTAAGGAAAAGTCTACCAAGAATAATAGGACATGTAGGATTGCAATATATATCAAGGAAAATGAAATCTATGGGCACATAATTCCTATTTGCAACAATAAGAACATCATTAATTCTTCCCATAGGTTTCTTAATGGTGGAATCCGCAAGATGCAAGTTTAAAGAACAATCATCAAATTCACGGAAACCTAGCCAACTCATCAATCTTAGACAAATTTTCTTCAATCAAAGCATTGAAACTCTTTTGTGAACTAATAAATTCTTTAATATTAGATTCAAAATCAGAGGGCATCTTATTATAATTTCCATAAGATTGTTGTAGGAATTACCATAATTATTAGAGGAATTACTAGGAAACGGCCTAGGATTAAAATTACCTCTATATGCGTTATTACCAAAATTGTTCCTACCAACAAAATTCAGATCCATAGATTCATTATTATTCTTAATCAAAGTAGACAAAGGTATATCATTAGGATCAGAAGAAACACTCTTATTAGCAAAGAATTCCATAAGTCCATCCATCTTTCCACTCAAAACATTGATTTCTTCTATAGCATGCACCTTTTTATTAGTAGATCTTTCAGTATGCCATTGAGAATAATTAACCATAATATTATCTAGGAGTTTAGTAGTTTCTCCTAAAGTGATTTCCATAAAAGTGCCTCCCGCGGCCGAATCTAAAAGATTTCTAGAAGCAAAGTTCAATCCGGCATAAAAAATTTGTATAATCATCCAAAGATTCAAACCATGTGTAGGGCAATTATGTATCATTAATTTTATCCTCTCCCAAGCTTGTGCAACATGTTCATGATCAAGTTATTTAAAATTCATAATATCGTTTCTAAGAGTGATGATCTTAGCAGAAGGAAAATACTTAGAGATAAAAGCATCTTTGCACTTATTCCATAAATCGATACTATTTTGAGGCAAAGACGAAAACCGAGTTTTAGCACGATCTCTAAGGGAAAACGCGAATAGCTTCAGTTTAACAATATCATTATCCACATCTTTTTTTGCATATCACATAAATCAACAAAGTTGTTTAGATGGATAGCGGCATCTTCACTAGGAAGGCCGGAAAACGGATCTTTCATGACAAGATTCAGCAAGGCAGCATTAATTTCACAAGATTCAGCATCAGTAAGAGGAGCAATCGGAGTGCTAATAAAATCATTATTGTTGGTATTGGAAAAGTCACACAGTTTAGTATTATCTTGAGCCATCGTGACGAGCAAGCAATCCAACACACAAGCAAACAAGAAACAAGTAAAAAGAGGCAAACTGGAAAAGAGAAGGGGAACGGAAAAAAGGGGCGAATAAAACGGTAAGGGTGAAGTGGAGGAGAGGAAAACGAGAGGCAAATGGCAAATAATGTAATGTGAGGGATAAGAGTTTGTGATGGGTACTTGTTATGTCTTGACTTGTGCGTAGACTCTCCGGCAACGGCGCCAGAAATCCTTCTTGCTACCTCTTGAGCACTGCGTTGGTTTTCCCTTGAAGAGGAAAGGGTGATGTAGCAAAAGTAGCGTAAGTATTTCTCTCAGTTTTTGAGAACCAATGTATCAATCCAGTAGGAGGCCACACGCAAGTCCCTCGTACCTACACAAACAAATAAGAACCTCGCAACCAACGCGATAAAGGGGTTGTCAATCCCTTCACGGTCACTTACGAGAGTGAGATCTGATAGAGATAATAATGATAAGATAAATATTTTTGGTATTTTTATGAAATAGATTGAAAGTAAAGATTGCAAAATAAAATAGATTGAAAACTTATATGATGGAAAATAGACCCGGGGGCCATATGTTTCACTAGTGGTTTCTCTTAAGATAGCATAAGTATTACGGTGGGTGGACGAATTACTGTCGAACAATTGATAGAAAAGCGAATAATTATGAGAATATCTAGGCATGATCATGTATATAGGCATCACGTCCGTGACAAGTAGACCGACTCCTGCCTGCATCTACTACTATTACTCCACACATCAACCGCTATCCAGCATGCATCTAGAGTATTAAGTTCATAAGAACAGAGTAACGCCTTAGGTAAGATGACATGATGTAGAGGGATAAACTCAAGCAATATGATATAAACCTCATCTTTTTATCCTCGATGGCAACAATACAATACGTGTCGTTTCCCTTTCTGTCACTGGGATCGAGCGCCGCAAGATTGAACCCAAAGCTAAGCACTTCTCCCATTGCAAGAAAGATCAATCTAGCAGGCCAAACCAAACTGATAATTCAAAGAGACTTGCAAAGATAACCAATCATGCATAAAAGATTTCAGAGAAGAATCAAATATTGTTCATAGATAGACTTGATCATAAACCCACATTTCATCGGATCTCGACAAACACACCGCAAAAAAGAGTTACATCGAATAGATCTCCAAGAAGATCGAGGAGAACTTTGTATTGAGATCCAAAGAGAGAGAAGAAGCCATCTAGCTAATAACTATGGACCCGAAGGTCTGAAGTAAACTACTCACACATCATCGGAGGGGCCATGGAGTTGATGTAGAGGCCCTCCGTGATCAATGCCCCTCTGGTGGAGCTCCGAAAAAGGCCCTAAGATGGGATCTCTTGGGTACAGAAGGTTGTGGTAGTGGAAATAGGGTTTCTTGGTGCTCCTGGATGTTTTTGGGGGATGTGAACATATATAGGAGGAAGAAGTAGGTCGGTTGAGCCATGAGGGGCCCACGAGGGGGCAGGGCGCGCCCCCTGCCTCGTGGACTCCTCGTCCGTTTCTTGACGTCCACTCCAAGTCCGCTAGATCACGTTTGTTCCAAAAATCACGCTCCCGAAGGTTTCATTCCGTTTGGACTCCGTTTGATATTCCTTTTCTGCAAAACACTGAAATAGGCAAAAAAAACAACAATTTGCACTAGGCCTTGGGTTAATAGGTTAGTCCCAAAAATAATATAAAAGTGTAAAATAAAGTCTATTAACATCCAAAACAGATAATATAATAGCATGGAACAATCAAAAATTATAGATACGTTTGAGACGTATCACACCACGTGTCGCTGTGGCCCCGCCCACCGCTCCTATCGCTCCACCTTACTTCTCCCACAAAGCATATCCTCCACCCGATTCTTTTCCCTTTCCTTCTCTCGTTCGTCAAGCTGCGGAGGAAAAGCAAGCAGCAGCACAGAAGCGGAGGAGGTAACGTCGTCGGCCGTTGCCTGATTCATCCTCGCACCGCCGTGGATGCATTGAAACGCCACCGTAGCTGCATCGCATCATCCTCGTGCTACATGGCAGCTTCAGTCGTCGTCATGCTTTTTGTCGCAGCTTTCGCCATGGCCGTCGCGTGCTGCGTCGCTGCATCAGCCGTCATCACCGGCGCTGCAATGGAGGGATGTTGGCGCTCCGCCGCGACTGCAATAGAGCACCGTCGGGGTGTTGGAGCTTTGTCCCGGTTGCAATGGAGCTTCGCCGCGACTGCAATGGAGCACCGTCGGGGACGTTGGAGCTGCGCCGCGGTTGCAATGGAGCTTCGCCGCGGCTGCAATGGAGTACCATCGGGGACGTTGGAGCTTTGCCGCGGCTGCAATGAAGCTCCCCCAGAGCTGCAATGGAGCGTCACTCGGATGCAATGGAGCAACCGGGCGTCGATGGTGCTTCCATGGAGTTGCAGTGGAGCTTCGCCGGGGTGTCGTCGGTGCTGCGTTGAAGCTTTATTTGCAGTCCTCGGTGCTACCATGGTGCAGGACCCTGGTGAGTCTCGACACTGCAAGTCTGCGATATAGCGCGTCGGCGGCGGCTCTTTTTGGAGCGATGATGCAGCATCTCCGGCTGCTCTAGGGCTGCGAGGTCGCCGGCGCAGGTGCCATCCTTTGGTTTTTGTTGCACCATGGCTGTGTTCAGAGGAGCGCGTGGTGTGGATTAACGACGGGCTGATGCACCTTCACTGCAGAGCGGGACGCGGTGTGGATCGAAGGGCTGCTGGATCGAACATCCGGCTGATTCGTAGCAACCGCCATAGAATAATCATCTTGAAAACTTATTTCTCGACAAAGAAATTTGTGATTGTAGCTTTTTTTTTTCACAGGCAGGAGCATCTCCAACAGCAGCCCTACAATAGGACATAACCGCTTTCTAGGGCTTTTAGACACAAAAAAACATCTCCAACAGCAACCCTAATTGCAAAAAAAGGGGCATCCCTTTCATAGTTTCATTGGTAATAGGATGGGTCAACGATGGCCTAGCTTACTTATGAAATTTAGTTAATTAGGAGGATCTTTACTAGCTTTAGTGATATTTTTGGGTTACACCACAAAAGAATGTGCTTCCACCTAACTTATGAAAGGTACCACATTGCAAAACAGAGCCTAGGAAGGCTCAAATATTTTGGCGACACCATAGATGATCATATATTTATGCCATTGCATCTTTATCTTAAAAAAAATCTATGCCATTGCATACATGGCACCTTCTACTGTATATATTCAGAAGATACAGACAAGTATTAGGGTGACCCAGATTCGTATCATCAGAGAAACGCATCGCCCAGAACAGATAGATCTCACCAAAGGTTAAGTGGAATTCACATCGGAAGTACTCATTTTGGAACGGCATGTACAATCATCGCAGACAATATAAAAGGGCATTTCTTGGCATCTACACATTAAAAGTTATCTGCTTGATCTCCCAAAGCTACTCCTGGGAAGTAGCCTTTTTCTTGCTCAAAAGGCCTTCTAGCTTGAGTTCATTGATCTTTGCAGCAAGGATGAAGTCATTATCTGTTAAACCTCCTGATACCACGATAAACAGATAATTATAAACAAACATCTTGGCGAGTCCTTTATTGTGCTTGTGTTTTTTAGCACTGTTTCACGATGAATGAACCAGTTTTTTATGGCTCGTTCTCTTCATTTTAAGTTGATCAAATTTCCCTATAAGAAATATGCAATTTTTTTATCATGACAACGCCTAACTGCCAATAGGCAGCAAGCACCTAAGTATCTATGAATTTTGCATGCTCAAAAGACTTTGAACCCGATATCATCAATACATTCATAACATCTAAAGTACTTTATCATGATATTAATAAAATTAACAACCATGGGAATAATCTTTGAAGCATGAGCGGCAAATGATTTGAACATGATCATTTGGCTTTCTGCTTAAAAATTAGGTCATACATCATACCAGTCAACCTACCAGTGTTCCTAAAAAAGCAAATGAATAGCTAGTAAACCGTTCCTGTTCAGAATAAAAATCCTACAGCACAAAATTTGGTTTACTAGGTCCCAGGGATTTAATAATCTACTATAACAATGCTGTTATGTTTTTCTCAGAAATCAACATAGGTAGTTATTGATAAGATTCATTGTGAAAAGTAGTGAGGCGAAGTACTCACATTTTTAAAGAGAGATTTGACTAAAAGACAGTCCGTGAAATCCTAGAGTAAATGTGAAGTCAAAATAAATTAGCCAAAATAACCATATGAAACACTTACTGACTGAATGAGTCCAGACATCGATTTTCACATTGTTCCAACTGACGAGATGAAGATCTGGGTGGTGACCTGGGAAAACATACCCGTTTAAACATACTTTGCTCAGATTGTTACTGAAACGAACAAACAAGACATGGCAAGAAAATTGTTGGATTCTGAGTGAACTAAAAAAAATCATGACCAATTTCAGTAGCATTTTCCTTTAGAAATGTAAAATAAAATCTCTAATCATGCTAAATGGAACGGCAGCATGTAACTTGAACAAATGCAACACATACGTAGCACAGTTTGAACGAAAGTAGTTTGATTATCACAACCATGGATAAATGAGGGGAAATATATCTTCTGAAACCAGGTTTAGGAGGTCCCAGGTTTGGCGAGGGCTGTGTAGATATGATGTATATTTATGTGGAATTCAGTTAAGAACGCAAACAATTAATATCACTGTGAAGAACTGAAAATACTGGGGTACTGAGCATATAATTATTAGCAATACATCGACTTGCTGCGCTATGTATGTGCCAATGATATTCTTAAATTCCATTACAATGAGGATTGAGGTCTGTAGGACAGGAAGTCAGTTGGACATTAGAAACTTTCCAGCATTTTTTTAATTGAATTTGACAAATGGGACAATGTGAATACGTAGAACAGAGGAAAAGAAGAGACCTTCTTCCTCAGCAACAGCAGCAACAAGCTGAAAGAACTCAAGACCTTTTACAAAATTCTTCACCTTCCATGCTCTGTGTAATTTCAAAATGTCACCTTCATTTTTCAGTTCCCAACCAGTCACCTGTTTTTAAGGGGTCAATCAATGGAATAGCACTGGTCTTAATGAAGTTCTTCACTATAACAAAGTATGAGAAAGAAACCTGTTCAAGTGACTTTTTAGCAGAATCTTCTGACATGGCATGCAGATCCTTTGAATTGCATGGGATACAACTCTTCTTTGATAATTCTGAAACAATACAAATGCATACTTAATTTTTTACAGGACTGTGGAATTATTAGCGTCACATGCAGTCACAGCAGTATAGATTAACTAGACAAGCATTAATCAAGGGCAGGAAAAGGTAATCCTGACAGCTGATACAGATAGTTTTCCTACTGAGAATCACAAAGTAAGGTGTTAGGACCCCAAGTTAGTACAGCTTGATTGGGTTTTTTTTTTTGCAAAAAGATAAGTTTTCGTTTGTAAAATTAAATAATTGAGCCTCTAATGAATACATGAAAATACGGGATTGTTTCCGGTTTGCCCTCAATGCACTCTACTGTGGTTCATCTGCTTACATAATTCGTCTGAGTTCATGTTGTTCTAAGTTGTGGAGTTCTGTCCTTCTGAATGCACACCTGGCCTCAAACTCAGAAGCGTGCATCAGGAGATGGCATAATATGGCAAAAAAGATATAAATAAGCAGAGATGTAAATTTAGGTTAATGCACACAATCAAGAGCCAGGAGATCTAGGTCGAAAGAGATTTAAAATGAACGGGGCTGCAGCTCACCAACTTCAGCAGCGGCCTGCTCCCCCCTCACCTCCAGGTGCGCCTGCAATCATGGGCCACGGTGAGGCATACAAAAACTTGGTTTTCTCCCCTCAGTTAGGGACGCCTCGAGATGGACGAAGCAAAGTGGAGGATAAATGGGGGCGAGTCTAGAGTTAGGTCTCGTACGACGGTGCGGGGCGACGAGGGACACGAGGCGTAGAAGGGCGCGGCTCCACCGGCGGCGCTCATCGGCGCCCGGGGCTGGATCCGGATGAATCTACGCAGCAGCAGACCTGCCATGTTGAGGCCTTTGAGGGTCAGTGGGGCTCGCGGTGAAGTGGCCGGAACTGACGGGAGCGGAGGAGGTGACAGGTCCGGCTCTTCACCGGCGCTGCGCTGCTTGCGGCGTCCAGTCGGCTGCGGCTGCGACCGCGGCGTCGGGAGTCGGGACTGGGAGAGTATTGCCAAAAACCACCGTAATTGTGCACGATGGATAAAGAAAAAACCACTTCCCTAAAAAAAACCCACCGTTTTATCAATTTGCAAAAACCATCGATTTTTGTTTGACAAAAGCACTAAAAACTTGATTGACTGCGGGTCTTTTTTCGGATGAAAGGAAAATTTTATTTTATCAATCAGGACATAAGTCATTCTTACAAATATCAGGGACGTCTCCTGGTTCCGAATCCAACCACACCATAGTGCGACTTTATGTCTGTCCAAAGAAGGCCAGATAATGGCTTGCAGCGTTGTGTTCCCTATGAACATGAGATAGCTTGAACATCCTCCCTTACCTCAAAAGCCTTTCAATTTGATCAACCAACATGGTATAGCAAGACCGGTCCTTGTCCGGGCCATTAATCATGTTAAGAGTGACAAGGCAGTTCGTCTCTACTTTTATCGGCATCTCCGTCCATTGCAGGGTGAGGTTGATGCCCTCCATGCAAGCCGAGAGCTCAGCCTCCAATGGTTCTGCACATGTGCGCAACTCTCTACAGGATGAGAAAATGATGTCACTGGTGGAGCCACGCAGAATCATGCCCGCCCCTGCAGTTCCCGATGTGGCGCAGAACAATCCGTCAACGTTCAATTTTGCCCATCCTTGAGCCGGAGGAGACCACCTGGGTGGGGCACCATTGATGGATTGAGCATGCGGTAATGGCTTGCTGGGAGTCACCACATCCACAACTTGCTTTCCTTTAACTCGATCAGCACCTGGGTTGTTCTGCACACCAATTAGTGAGTCCACATAGCTTAGAAGATACCTCTTGGATGCTTCGACTGGGGGCGGCTTCTTATGGTGTGTTATCCCATTGCGAACGTGCCAGCAACGCCATAGTGTCATCATGAGCTCCAATCGCTCTGTGTCCGGCAGGTCGCAAAGTGTTTGGGCAAGCTACTCAGAGCCCATTCGCTGAAACGACGTCGGCAGGGGAATCTGCCACTGTTCTGCCATCGCTTGCCAAAGTGCCACCGCTCTAGGACTTCTGCAAAATGCATGAAACGTGTCCTCCAGCGCCATCGCGCAGAGGGGGCAATCGTCAAAGACTTCTTTTGACGCAATATCTGATAGCATGGGTCCATTGCCAGTGCTAACGTGCCAAGGAAAATTCATACCCGTTTGATTGAACTATTACACTATATACGAAGGGCCGGCTCGTCATTGTATCATTCCTCTCACTCCTCCATCGTAGACCAACCTGTAAAGCAGGCGGGAGGCCGATGCCATGTCAGAGTGCCTCCCCACGCGCCCGGCATTGGAGGTGAGAGCCATGACGCGAGGCGGTGCTCTAGGCGAGGTGAGTTGGCTCCGACGTGTATGGGAGGTCGTAGCTCCTAGCCACATGGTCCACCTCATTGGAGTTGTGACTCGGCCCGCGAATCATGACCGCCTCCAGCTATGCGGATCTGGGGTGTGACGTTGGGCCGAACCTCTGGGGTCGTAGGTGGCGGTGGGGAGGGAGGTGGAAGGTGGGGTGATACGTCTCCAACATATCTATAATTTTTGATTGTTTCATGCTATTATATTATCAACTTTGGATATTTATGGGCTTTATTATACACTTTTATATTATTTTTGGGACTAACCTATTAACCCAGAGCCCAGTGCCAGTTTCTGTTTTTCCTTGTTTTAGAGTATCACATAAAAGGAAAATCAAACGGAGTCCAATTGACCTGAAACTTCACGGAACTTATTTTTGGAATGGAAGCAATCCAGAAGACTTGGGGTCTACGTAAGGGAAGCAACGAGGAAGCCACGAGGCAGGGGGCGCGCCTACCCCCCCCCCCCCCCCGGCGCGCCCTCCACCCTTGTGGGCCCCTCGTGGCTCCCCCGACGTACTTCTTCCTCCTATATATATATATCCATATACCCTAAAACGACCAGAGGAACACAATAGATCGGGAGTTCCACCGCCAGAAGCCTCCGTAGCCACCGAAAACCAATCTAGACCCGTTTCGACACCCTGCCGGAGGGGGCAATCCTTCTCCGGTGGCCATCTTCATCATCCCGGTGCTCTCCATGACGAGGAGGGAGTAGTTCTCCCTCGGGTCTGAGGGTATGTACCAGTAGCTATGTGTTTGATCTCTCTCTCTCTCTCGTGTTCTTGAGGTGGTACGATCTTGATGTATCGCGAGCTTTGCTATTATAGTTGGATCTTATGATGTTTCTCCCCCTCTACTCTCTTGTAATGAATTGAGTTTTCCCTTTGAAGTTATCTTATCAGATTGAGTCTTTAAGGATTTGAGAACATTTGATGTATGTCTTGTCGTGCTTATCTGTGGTGACAATGGGATATCACGTGATTCACTTGATGTATGTTTTGGTGATCAACTTGCGGGTTCCGCCCATGAACCTATGCATAGGGGTTGGCACACGTTTTCGTCTTGACTCTCTGGTAGGAACTTTGGGGCACTCTTTGAGGTCCTATGTGTTGGTTGAATAGATGAATCTGAGATTGTGTGATGCATATTGTATAATCATACCCACGGATACTTGAGGTGACATTGGAGTATCTAGGTGACATTAGGGTTTTGGTTGATTTGTGTCTTAAGGTGTTATTCTAGTACGAACTCTAGGGTTGTTTGTGACACTTATAGGAATAGCCCAACAGATTGATTGGAAATAATAACTTTGAGGTGTTTCGTACCCTACCATAATCTATTCGTTTGTTCTCCGCTATTAGTGACTTTGGAGTGACTCTTTATTGCATGTTGAGGGATAGTTATGTGATCCAATTATGTTATTATTGTTGAGAGGACTTGCACTGGTGAAAGTATGAACCCTAGGCCTTATTTCCTAGCATTGCAATACCCTTTGTGCTCACTTTTATCATTAGTTACCTTGCTGTTTTTATATTTTCAGATTACAAAAACCTTTATCTACCATCCATATTGCACTTGTATCACCATCTCTTCGTCGAACTAGTGCACATATACAATTTACCATTGTACTGGGTGTGTTGGGGACACAAGAGACTCTTTGTTATTTGGTTGCAGGGTTGCTTGAGAGAGACCATCTTCATCCTACGCCTCCTACGGATTGATAAACCTTAGGTCATCCACTTGAGGAAAATTTGCTACTGTCCTACAAACCTCTGCACTTGGAGGCCCAACAACGTCTACAAGAAGAAGGTTGTGTAGTAGACATCAAGCTCTTTTCTGGCGCCGTTGCCGGGGAGGTTAGCGCTTGAAGGTATATCTTTAGATCTTGCAATTGAATCTTTTTAGTTTCTTATTTTATCACTAGTTTAGTTTATAAAAGAAAACTATAAAAAATGGAATTAAGTTTACCTCATACGCTTCATCTTTTTAATATCTTTCGTGAGTACGATGGGAAGGAAAATTGTGCCAAAGTGTTAGAAGAAGAATGCATTAAAATGTTTGGCACTAAATCTTTGAATGATGAGCATGATTGCAATGTTGTTAGTATGAACTCCTTGAATATCCATAGTACTAATGATGATTGCACTAGTTACGATGAAAATGTCTCCTATAAACATGTCAATTTTTGTGGAGTGCATTGGGTTTGCAAGTACACACCAAATAGGGAAGATAGATATTGCAAGAGGCATAAGTACTTAGAAACTAAATTGTTGCAAGAAAGGCTAGATGATTGTGCTGAAAACTTAAATTTTCTTGGTCGTACTTGTGGACTTTGCAATGAACAGGGTCATTTAGCTATCCGATGCAAATTGTTTCATGATCTAATTGTGTCCAAAAATTGTGATGAGTTGATTTCCCTTGCACATTATAATGAACTTAGCTTGCTTATGGGTTGCGAAGAAATGAAACATATAACTGGGAATTTTCCAGAATTTGCCCGTTATAAACTTCTTGGCTTTGATTTAGAGGAAATTTACATGTAGTGTGTGGTGAATTGTATTGAAAATCCTTATATTGCCAACTACATAAAGAAAAGAAAACAAATAGAAGATGAAGAGAATACTAATGAAAGAGATGAGCCTTCCCAATACCCTCATATTATTTCTTATGATGAATCAGGTACGAGGAGGAGCCTCCTATTCAACCAATCTCATTACTAAGGAGCTCCAAAAAGAGGATTGAGCCCACACATGATGTGGTGAAGAAGAAGAAAAGAAAAAGGAAGAGAGGTAAAAAGATATCTCTCCCAAATAATGCTGCTCCTATTACTATTGTGCCTCATGAAAATATAATTGTGGAAGATAATGATACTTCTTATGATCTTGAAAATCTTTTTGGCACTTGCTTGGAAGAATATGATAATTTCTATACTATTGGTGCTATCCATACTATTGATGATGAGAGTGATTATGCTTATGATATGAAAAGGCCCAAGCTTGGGGATGCTATGTTTGAAGAAGATGATGTTTTTGAGAATATATTTGCTGCAATTAATGTTTGCCCCAAGCTTGGGGATGCTACGTTTAATGAAGATGATATTTTTAGTCTCCCAAGTTTTGATATGCAAATTTATAATGATGATAGCATGCCTCCTACTTATGATAATTATTGTGATGATACATATGCTATAAAAAGTAGTGATGATTATATTTATAAAACTTGTCATGATTATGATTACCCTTTTTCTGAACATTACTCTTTTAATGTGGAAACAATTTATAGTATTAGAGTCTCTTATGATACTCCCACTATTCCGATTGAGAAGAATTTTGCTTATGTAGAGAGTAGTAAATTTTCTATGCTTGTAGATCATGAAAAGAATGCTTTAGGTGCTGGTTATATTTTTGAATTCATTAATGATGCTACTGAAAATTATTATGAGGGAGGAATATATGCTTGTAGGAATTGCAATAATATCAAGTTTCCTCTCTATGTGCTTAAAGTTTTAAAGATATGCTTGTTTTGCCTTCCTATGCTAGTTGATTATTGTTCCCATAAGTTGTTTGCTCACAAAATCCCTATGCATAGGAAGTGGGTTAAACTTAAATGTGTTAGTAATATTCTTCATGATGCTCTCTTTATGTTTCAATCCTTATCTTTTATGTGAGCATCATTGAAATCATCATGCCTAGCTAGGGGTGTTAAACGATAGCGCTTGTTGGGAGACAACCCAACTTTATTTTTGTTCCTTGACTTTTGCTCCTGTTTAGTAATAAATAATTCATCTATCCTCTGTTTATATGTGGTTTTATGCTTTTAATTAGTGTTTGTGCCAAGTAGAACCTTTGGGAAAACTTGGGGAAAGTCTTTTTGATCTTGCTGTAAAAAATAGAAACTTTAGCGCTCACGAGAATTGCTGCCATTGTTTATTGGATAGTGCTATTTAGTTAATTATTTTTTGCAGATGATTAATAGATAAATTCCGCACGTCTAGAAATTTATTTGAGAATTTTATGAGTTCCATAAGTATACGTTTGATCCAGATTACTACAGACTGTTCTGTTTTTAACAGATTCTGTTTTTCGTGTGTTGTTTGCTTATTTTGATGAATCCATGGCTAGTAAAAGAGTTTATAAACCATAGAGAAGTTGGAATACAGTAGGTTTAACACCAATATAAATAAAGAATGAGTTCATTACAGTACCTTGAAGTGGTGTTTTGTTTTCTTTCGCTAACGGAGCTTACGAGTTTTCTGTTAAGTTTTGTGTTGTGAAGTTCTCAAGTTTTGGGTAAAGATTAGATGGACTATGGAATAAGGAGTGGCAAGAGACTAAGCTTGGGGATGCCCAAGGCACCCCCAAGGCAATATTCAAGGACAACCAAGAGCCTAAGCTTGGGGATGCCCCAGAAGGCATCCTCTCTTTCGTCTTCGTTCATTGGTAACTTTACTTGGAGCTATATTTTTATTTACCACATGATATGTGTTTTTCTTGGAGCGTCATTTTATTTTCTTTTGTTTTGCTTGCTGTTTGAATAAAATACCAAGATCTGAAATTATTAAATGTTAGAGAGTCTTCATATAGTTGCATAATTATTCGACTACTCATTGATCTTCACTTATACCTTTCGGAGTAGTTTGTCATTTTCTCTAGTGCTTCATTTATATCTTCTTAGAGCACGGTGGTGGTTTTATTTTATAGAAATAGATGAACTCTCATGCTTCACTTATATTGTTTTGAGAGTCCTTTAGAGCAGCATGGTAATTTGCTTTGGTTATGAAATTGGTCCTAATATGATGGGCATCCAAGAGGGATATAATGAAAACTTTCATATAAGTGCATTGAATACTAAGATAAGTTTGATACTTGATGATTGTTTTGAGATATGGAGATAGTGATATCAAAGTTGTGCTAGTTGGGTAGTTGTGAATTCGAGGAATACTTGTGTTGAAGTTTGCAAGTCCCGTAGCATGCACGTATGGTAAACGTTGTGTAACAAATTTGAAACATGAGGTGTTATTTGATTGTCTTCCTTATGAGTGGCGGTCGGGGACGAGCGATGGTCTTTTCCTACCAATCTACCCCCCTAGGAGCATGCGCGTAATGCTTGGTTTTTGATGTCTTGTAGATTTTTGCAATAAGTATGTGTGTTCTTTATGACTAATGTTGAGTCCATGGATTATACGCACTCTTACCCTTCCATCATTGCTAGCCTCTTCGGTACCGTGCATTGCCCTTTCTCACATTGAGAGTTGGTGCAAACTTCGCCGGTGCATCCAAACCCCGTGATACGATACGCTCTGTCACACATAAACCTCATTATATCTTCCTCAAAACAGCCACCATACCTACCTATTATGGCATTTCTGTAGCCATTCTGAGATATATTGCCATGCAACTTTCCACCGTTCCGTTTATTACGACACGCATCATCATTGTCATATTTCTTTGCATCATCATGTAGTTGACATCGTATTTGTGGCAAAGCCACCATGCATAATTTATCATACATGTCACTCTTGATTCATTGCAATCCCGGTACACCGTCGGAGGCATTCATATAGAGTCATACTTTGTTCTAGTATCGAGTTGTAATCTTTGAGTTGTAAATAAATAGAAGCTTGATGATTGTCATTAATAGAGCATTGTCCCAAAAAAGGCCAAATAAAGGAAAGGCCAAATAAAAAAATAAAAAAGGGACAATGCTACTATCCTTTTTTCCACACTCTTGTGCTTCAAAGTAGCACCATGATCTTCATGATAGAGAGTCTCTTGTTTTGTCACTTTCATATACTAGTGGGAAATTTTCATTATAGAACTTGGCTTGTATATTCCAACAATGGGCCTCCTCAAGTGCCCTAGGTCTTCGTGAGCAAGCAAGTTGGATGCACACCCACTTAGTTTCTTTTGTTAAGCTTTCATACATTTATAGCTCTAGTGCATCCGTTGCATGGCAATCCCTACCCCTTGCATTAACATCAATCGATGGGCATCTCCATAGCTCATTGATTAGCCTCGTTGATGTGAGACTTTCTCCTTTTTGTCTTCTCCACATAACCCCCTCATTATATTCTATTCCACCCATAGTGCTATATCCATGGCTCACGCTCATGTATTGCGTGAAATTTGAAAAAAGTTTGAGATTACTAAAGTATGAAACAATTGCTTGGCTTGTCATTGGGGTTGTGCATGATGAGAGCATTCTTGTGTGACGAAAATGGAGCATGACCAAACTATATGATTTCATAGGGATGAACTTTCTTTGGCCATGTTATTTTGAGAAGACATGATTGCTTAGTTAGTATGCTTGAAGTATTATTTTTTTATGTCAATATTAAACTTTTGTCTTGAATCTTATGGATCTGAATATTCTTGCTACAATAAAGAGAAATACATGATGAATATATTAGGTAGCATTCCACATCAAAAATTTTGTTTTTATCATTTACCTACTCGAGGACGAGCAGGAATTAAGCTTGGGGATGCTGATACGTCTCCAACGTATCTATAATTTTTGATTGTTCCATGCTATTATATTATCAAGTTTGGATGTTTATGGGCTTTATTATACACTTTTATATTATTTTTGGGACTAACCTATTAACCCAGAGCCCAGTGCCAATTTCTGTTTTTTTCCTTGTTTTAGAATATTGCAGAAAAGGAAAATCAAACGGAGTCCAAATGACCTGAAACTTCACAGAACTTATTTTTGGAACGGAAGCAATCCAGAAGACTTGGGGTGTACGTAAGGGAAGCAACGAGGAAGCCACGAGACAGGGGGCGCGCCTACCCCCTGGGCGCCCCCTCCACCCGCGTGGGCCCCTCGTCGCTCCCCCGACGTACTTCTTCCTCCTATATATATCCATATACCCTAAAACGATCGGGGAACACAATAGATCGGGAGTTCTGCCGCCAGAAGCCTCCGTAGCCACCGAAAACCAATCTAGACCCGTTCCGGCACCCTGCCGGAGGGGGAAATCCTTCTCCGGTGGCCATCTTCATCATCCCGGTGCTCTCCATGACGAGGAGGGAGTAGTTCTCCCTCGGGGCTGAGGGTATGTACCAGTAGCTATGTGTTTGATCTCTCTCTCTCTCTCTCTTGTTCTTGAGGTGGTACGATCTTGATGTATTGCGAGCTTTGCTATTATAGTTGGATCTTATGATGTTTCTCCCCCTCTACTCTCTTGTAATGAATTGAGTTTTCCCTTTGAAGTTATCTTATCGGATTGAGTCTTTAAGGATTTGAGAACACTTGATGTATGTCTTGCCGTGCTTATCTGTGGTGACAATGGGATATCATGTGATTCACTTGATGTATGTTTTGGTGATCAACTTGCGGGTTCCGCCCATGAACCTATGCATAGGGGTTGGCACACGTTTTCGTCTTGACTCTCCAGTAGGAACTTTGGGGCACTCTTTGAGGTCCTATGTGTTGGTTGAATAGATGAATCTGGGATTGTGTGATGCATATCGTATAATCATACCCACGGATACTTGAGGTGACATTGGAGTATCTAGGTGACATTAGGGTTTTGGTTGATTTGTATCTTAAGGTGTTATTCTAGTATGAACTCTAGGGCTGTTTGTGACACTTATAGGAATAGCCCAACAGATTGGTTGGAAAGAATAACTTTGAGGTGTTTCATACCCTACCATAATCTCTTCGTTTGTTCTCCGCTATTAGTGACTTTGGAGTGACTCTTTTTTGCATGTTGAGGTATAGTTATGTGATCCAATTATGTTATTATTGTTGAGAGGACTTGCACTAGTGAAATTATGAACCCTAGGCCTTATTTCCTAGCATTGCAATACCATTTGTGCTCACTTTTATCATTAGTTATCTTGCTGTTTTTATATTTTCAGATTACAAAAACCTTTATCTACCATCCATATTGCACTTGTATCACCATCTCTTCGCCGAACTAGTGCACCTATACAATTTACCATTGTATTGGCTGTGTTGGGGACACAAGAGACTCTTTGTTATTTGGTTGCAGGGTTGCTTGAGAGAGACCATCTTCATCCTACGCCTCCTACGGATTGATAAACCTTAGGTCATCCACTTGAGGGAAATTTGCTACTGTCCTACAAACCTCTGCACTTGGAGGCCCAACAACGTCTACAAGAAGAAGGTTGTGTAGTAGATATCATGGGGGTAGGTGGCCTGGTTGGTGGATGGGTCGATGCGGTGGTGGGAGAGGCTTCGAGGGAGAAGGTGGGAGGAGGAGGTGTTCTCGGGGCAAGGTGGAGGAAGAAGACCCCCGATTCCTTTGGAAGGGGAGCTCATCTTGGCATGGTGGAATTTCCGCAGATGGTTCGCGAACGATTCATAAACGTTGGCCTTGTTGTAGCAACCTTGCCGCCTACTTGTGTAGCCACGACAGCTGGAACACGGACCAGGTCAAGTTGCCGTGGGTGAAGAGGGGCCATCGTCTGGGAGCTGGCAGATAAGGGTTCCTCGAATGGAGGTGGGAGTGATACGTCTCCAACGTATCTATATCTTTTTTATTGTTCCATGTTGTTATATTATCATTCTTGGATGTTTTACAATCATTTTATAGCAACATTATATCATTTTTTGGGACTAACCTATTGATATAGTATCCAGTGCTAGTTGCTGTTTTTTTGCTTGTTTTTTTACTTCGCAGAATATCAGTACCAAACGGAGTCCAAATGCACCGAAACTTTTTGGAGATTTTTTCTGAACCAGAAGACACCCAGTGGGCCAAGGAAGTACCAGAGGGGAGGCCCGTGGGGAGCACAACCGACCAGGGCGCGCCTAGGGGGGTTGTGCCCCCCACGGAGCCCCCTGCACCGCCTATTCGCCCTATAAATTTCCAAATATTCCAGAAACTCTAGGAGAGTCGACAAAACACAATTCCAGCCACCACAAGTTCCAGAACCACGAGATGCAATCTAACACCATCACGGAGGGGTTCATCATCCTCATTGGTGCCTCTCTGATGATGCGTGAGTAGTCCACCATAGACCTACGGGTCCGTAGGTAGTAGTTAGATGGCTTCCTCTCTCTCTTTTTGATTCTCAATACAATGGTCTCTCGGAGATCTATTTGATGTAACACTTTTTGCGGTGTGTCTGTTGGGATCCGATGAACTTTGAGTTATGACCAGATCTATATCCATGAATATTATTTGACTCTTCTTTGATCTCTTATATGCATGATTATTTATAGCCCCGTATTTGTTCTTCGAATCTTTGGTTTAGTTAGGCCAACTATATCGATTTTGCTTGCCATGGGAAGAGGTGCTTTGTGATGGGTTCGATCTTGCGGTGTTCTTTCCCACTGACAGAAGGGGCAGCAAGACACGCATGTATCATTGCTATTAAGGATAACAAGATGGGGGTTATTCCTACATGAATAGATCTTGTCTACATCATGTCACCATTCTTATTGCATTACTCCATTTCTCCATGAACTTAATACATTAGATGCATGCTAGCGGTCGATGTGTGGAGTAATAGTAGTAGATGTAGGCAGGAGCCGGTCTACTAATCTTGGACGTGATGCCTATATATTGATCATTGCCTTGGATATCTTCATAATTATTCGATCTTCTATCACTTGCCCAACAGTAATTTATTTACCCACTGTGTGCTATTTCTTGAGAGAAGCCACTAGTGAAATCTACGCCCCCCCCGGGTCTATTCTTTATCATATTTGCTTTGAGATATGTTTTTATTCGCTTTTATTTTCAGATCTATTATTCCAAAAACATAAAAATACATTGCTGCATTTTTTATTGCTTATTTTATTTTGTGTTTTATTGAGAGCTATTTATCCAATCTATCACAAATATTCTCCCGTCAACTTGCCAATTTATAGCACCATTACCTAGGAGAGATTGACAACCCCTCTTACGCGTTGGGTTGCAAGTATTTGTTCTTTATGTGCAGGTACCGTTTACATAGTGTTTCTTGGTTCTCCTACTGGATTGATACCTTGGTTTCATTACCGATGGAAATACCTACCATAGCTGTACTGCGTCATCCCTTCTGCTTTGGGGAAATACCGACACAGTTTCAAGCAACATCAAAAGGAATTTCTGGCGCCATTGCCGGGGAGACATCATCATCATCATCTACCAGGTTCCTAATAACAAATCTCATCTCCTTGCAATTTACATTATTTGCCATTTGCCTCTCATTTTCATCTCCCCCACTTCATAAAAATTTGCCGTTTTATTCGCCTTTTTCTCGTCAGATCTATCTTTTTGTTTGCAATCTTGCTTCTTTGTCATTATGGCTATTTCTTCCTCTGTTACATGTACCCTCAAAAATGTGGTTCTTAATTTTAAACAAAGGGGAGGGGAGAATCTAAAAGATGCTTGGTATAGGATTTGCAATGCTCATAATAGTTCTATCTGTAAGCAATCTACCGTTATTCTTCTTTGCAGTTTTTATGTGGGCATCATCACTTGGTATAGATTCGTCCTTGATACAATTACTGGTGGGAATTTCTTGATGTGTCCATCTTTGGATGCTTTTAATGCCATGAGAGATCTAGTGGGTGCACCACCTATCATTATTAATGAAACAATCTTAACTCTTGAGCATGTTATGCAAAGATTAGATGTTATTGAAAATAAGATGGTCACCTTAGAGCAAATTGAAAATTTGGATAAAAAGATGCAGAATCTTGCTAATAAATTTGGGTCAAAAGCGGGTGATGTTTTTAAATTACTAATGGAAAAAGAAACTATAATTAACGAAAGAATTGGAGAGAGTCCTTCTTGGATTGATAAGTTGGAAGAACTTTAGTAATTTAAGCTCGGCTTTTGCTTTTGCTAAAACTATTGAAAAAACTCCCGTAGAAATTGGTAAGACTACTCAAGTCACTAAGAACAAGGGTGCAACTTCTAATGATAACAAAGATGATCTTAAGATGATAAGTATTCACCCCGACTTTGTTGAAGTTGTAAAAGACTCTACTTGCAAAAATGAATTCTTCAATCTTATTCCTAGAAGTATTATTATCGAAAATATGCATGCTAAATCTTTGAAGAATATTGGTTGTGTGATCGAGGAATTAGAAACCAAAGATGACAATACTTGAATCTATGCATTATGCCTAGCTAGGGGCATAAAACGATAGCGCTTGTTGGAAAGCAGCCCAATGAATAAATTTTATTTTTGCCTTTTTCTTTCTATTCTTGAGTGTTTGCACAATATGCTACTGTTGTGATTGTATTTTTATGTTCTAATTAATGTTTATGCCAAGTAAAGCCTTTGGGATCACACTACTATAGGATGCTGCTAACACAACACTACGATCAGAGACCCTTCGAGAAACTGTGTGCGACGCAATAATCGCAAATGGTGCTGTATGAAAACCGTCAGAAATGTATAAGACGTTTGCGATGATGGATGCATCAAACACGGTTCAGGTTTTAGTTGCGTGTGCGATGAAGGGCATACGGTTCAGTTCAATTAACTATTTGCGATGAGGAGGAACAAAAGAAATGGGCAGCCAGATGAAGGCGTGTGCGATATACAACATACAGTTCACTGGTATGAACTGTGTGTGATTAGGCAACACAAAGAAATGGCCAGCCCGATCAAGGTGTGTGCGATGTACAGCATACGGTTCACTCGGATGAACTGTTTGTGATTAGGAAAGAGAATCGAAACGGTTCAATATAACAAGATGTGTGTGATACGCGGCAAACAGGTCTGTAATCAGAAATGTGTGCGAAGACCGATAATAACGCAGAGGCTTGCTTCTAATAAGATGTATGTGATATGCTTTATCTACACAACATCTATTGGGCATTGTGGGACGGGCGGTCATCCAGATACGCCATAAGGATGTGAAGAGGCATTCCTATCAGCAAGGACTAGCTGTTCCACCAGTAGCTCATGTAAGAAAACTATCAAGTTAAGTGTGCTCAGGCTGGAGCAGCCATCGGATGGGTGACTGGATGGGAAGTTGTGCCGATGTTAAATTAGGTGATGGGATGGGTCATTTCGGTCAAATGACCGAAATGCCCCATTCCCTCAGCTAATTTAACCTCGAGGTCCTTGTTTTTTATTTTATTTTTATTTTTTAACACATGTTAAAGAAGGTCTACCGCATTACTTTTTGATAATGTGCGATACGTGGCATACAGTTGATCCATCCGACCTATTTGTGATGGAATATGTCGTGTGTGTTGTGGGCAAACGCTTGCTAGTATTCAACCGTTTGGGATTGATGAATTCATCACCGATGGGTTCCCTAGTGTGGTCGTTCATCTGATCATCATCTACTTCTTGTGCTAGATCGATGCTAAGTTTCCATTAATTGATGGCGTTTTATGAACACGCCACCGTTTCCCGCCATCGCATCCTAGAGCTGGTGATCTCTGATGAAATAGCCAACTTGGAGCTCGAGATCGCGCTCCAGATGTACCGCGAGTGTGTCGACCGCTTGGACGAATGCCTGCACGAGTTCAGGCAGAGCCAAGAGCTACCCTAGGCAAGGGCTATTGGTCATGGTCTCATGGACGCGTTTTATTTTGAAAAGTTGTTTCGACGTGGATAGGTATATATTCACATCAATCATATTATTGCTTTGTTTATTGCTCTATTTCAATGTGTGTATTCTGTTTTCCATTCTTATATGTTCTGTTTCAATGTGTGTGTATATACGCTTTCTATTCTGTATACGTGGATGATAACAGCTAGATTCAAATTAGTATACAAAAACAGATAAAAAATGGAATTCATAATATATATATATATATTAATTGTTCATTAGATCATCACAGAATATATATATATAATATCATCACATATACTGATGATACTTAACTACTAGGTACAATGCATAAAATTGAAAACGATTAATAGTAAAACTAATAATCCCTCCTGGGGCCAGTATTCTAGCAGCCCCTCGCCAGCAGCTCCCTGGTGTGCGGCGTCTTCCCAGTGCGGAGGCAGTACTCCGACTCCTCCACCTCGCAGTGCTTGACGTACCGATCTGCCTTGGCGGACGCGCACGGCCGATCTTGCCATTTCGTTGGGCGCCCACCGGAGCTCCTTGTCGGTGGCACGCTGGAGCTTATCGGCCCACCTCCACGCAGCGACGAGGTGCCCATTGCCTATGACCTTCCTCGTGAAGTATCCGTCTTCATACACCTTCTCGGCACGACGATGTGCCCGCCCCCAAAGCTCCACCGCCTCCTTTTTCCAGGCGGCATCACGGGCTTCACCAGCCGCCTGGTACCTGGCTTCCTCCTCCGCCATCTCCTTCTTGAACGCCACTTGCCTGGCTTTCTCAGCCGGCGGCAGCGGCTTCCACAGACAAATATTGTACTGGCCCCAAAACCAATCCAAAGTTGGGGGGTCCGGCGCAACCTCGTCAGGCGGCGCGTAGGGGTCCTCGTTGCTGCTAATCGAGTGAGCATCCTCGGGGGGCGGCGACTCCTCGTTGGTGCGTGGGCAGACCGGCGGCGCCATGGCAGAGATTTGAGAGAGAGAGAGAGGGCGAGCGAGGGGAGGATGTAGATGAGAATGCAGGTGGGACAACGTGAGCAAGGTAGTATTTATTGGCGGCCGGAATATAGATCAACGGGGACAGTACAAACGCCGGTCGCCGGAATTTATGAGTACTGTAGTTTGAATTACACACGATTCCCGCAGCAAAATTCGTGTGTGAACATAATAGCCAAAATCCATGTGTGAACATAATAGCTGACACTTTCCAATGCAGAACCATGTCTGATTAATGATCCCCGCCATTCACCTACCAAACCTCGAGCCGCGAGATGGACTGCCAATCGTGTGGGGGCCGGTTTTCTTGCCAGATCTTTACATTTTCTTTTTTGAACACCAGATATTTATATCGTCTGATGATTTTTCAACTCGCACACAAGTACACAAAAATATGATTTTTCAAACCATTTTGGTTAGGTGTTGCATGTAGATGTAGTTCAAATTTGAATTACGGTCATTAAATGGTTAGAAAATCACTTAAATGTCTTTAAAAGGTCAAATGACCCCTGAAAATTTCCAAATTTTCACATGGCAGTTGCATTAGTGCACGTTAAACATAGGAAAAAAATTTGAAGGCCGTAAGAGGAAGCTATCTCCCGTCCGTCAGCAAACATGCATTGTTCCCTCTCGGAACCATGAACCTTAGTGAGTTGCTTCGGTTTGTGAGGGGTGTGTGTCCAAACTTTCGTCAAACAGGCCAATTTTTTTACCACATCATCTTGGTGGCATGACATTAAATCAAGCAAGGTTTCATGTTTTTCTGATCATTTTTTAATTTTTTGGAATTAAAATGCCATGGCATGCACTCCATGCATGTGCCCATGCCTTGACACCAATATGTTTGAAATTTCCTTATAATTTACTGCACATGGAATTAATTCGCACACAAGTACATAAAAATATGATTTTTCAAACCGTTTTGGTTAGGCGTTGCATGTAGATGTAGTTTAAATTTGAATTATGGTCATTAAATGGTTAGAAAATCACTTAAATATCTTTAGAATGTCAAATGACCCCTGAATTTTACCAAATTTTCACATGACAGTTGCACGTTAAACGTAGGAAAAAATTTGAAGGCCGTAAGAGGAAGCTATCTCCCGTTTGTCATCAAACATGCATTGTTCCCTCTCGGAACCACGAACCTTCTAGAGAGTTGCTCCGGTTTGTGAGGGGCGTGTGTCCAAACGTTCGTCAAACATGCCAATTTCTTTACCACATCATCTTGGTGGCATGACATTACATCAACCAAGGTTTCATGTGTTTCTGATCATTTTTCAATTTTTTGAATTAAAATGCCATGCCACTCCATGCATATGTATGCATGTGTTCAAGTCGTGATACCAATATGTTTGAAAATTCCTTCTAATTTAGTGCATATGGAATTAACTCGCACACAAGTACACACATATGATTTTTCAAATAGTTTTGGTTAGGCGTTGCATGTAGGTGTAGTTCAAATTTGAATTACGGTCATTAAATGGTTAGAAAATCACTTAAATGTCTTTAAAAGGTCAAATGACCCCTAGAATTTTCCAAATTTCACATTACAGTTATAGTAGTGCACGTTAGACGTAGAAAAAATTTGAAGGTCGTAAGAGGAAGCTATCTCCCATTCGTCATCAAACATGCATTGTTCCCTCTCAGAACCACGAACCTTCTAGCGAGTTGCTCCGGTTTGTGAGGGGTGTGTGTCCAAACTTTCGTCAAACATGTCAATTTATTTACCACATCATCTTGGTGGCATGACATTACATCAATCAAGGTTTCATGTGTTTCTGATTTTTTTGGAATTAAAATGCCATGCCACTCCATGCATACGTATTCATGCATATGTGTCCATGTCGTGATACAAATATGTTTGAAAATTCCTTCTAGTTTACTGCATATGGAATGAACTCGCACACAAGTACACAAATATGATTTTTTTTTCAAACCGTTTTGGTTAGGCGTTGCATGTAGATCTAGTTCAAATTTGAATTACGGTCATTAAATGGCTAGAAAATCACTTAAATGTCTTTAAAAGGTCAAATGGCCCCTAGAATTTTCAAAAAATTCACATTACAGTTGTAGTAGTGCACGTTAGACATAGAAAAAAATTTGAAGGCCGTAAGAAGAAGCTATCTCCCGTTCGTCATCAAATATGCATTGTTCCCTCTCGGAACCATGAGCCTTCTAGTGAGTTGCTCCGGTTTGTGAGGGGTGTGTGTCCAAACTTTGGTCAAACATGCCAATTTTTTATCACATCATCTTGGTGGCATGACATTACATCAACCAAAGTTTCATGTGTTTCTAATTTTTATATTTTTTGGAATTAAAAATGCGATGTCACTCCATGCTTAATTGTGTCATAGCCGTTAGACCAATATGTTTGAAAATTCCTTCCAATTTACTATACATGGAATTAAATCACACACAAGTACACGAAATATGAGTTTTCAAACTGTTATGGTCAGGTGTTGCATGTACATGCAGTTCAAATTTCAATTACGATCATTAAATGGCTAGAAAATCACTTAAATGTCTTAAAAGGTCAAATGACCCCTGAAATTTTCCAAAATTTGACATGACAGTTGTATTAGTACTACAAAATTTCTCGTTCATTAAAAACACCATCTGTTGGCACTTTATTCCAAATTCGTCTTTCACAGCTAATAAAAAATATCTACAACATCACACACAATTGTTTTCTAGGAACCGTTTGCGATGAAAATATCTGGGTATATTTAAGTCTCACTCCTTAAGCTTCGCCGGCTCGTCTGCTCTAGTGCCGGCAACCCCCGAATCCACGAATCCCGATCCCCATTCCCGCACCCCCTTCTTGCAAAGATGACGCCGTGGAAACGCTTCGTGAAGGCCCGTACGATGGCCGCGTCCCCCCCCCCCGAGCGCCGCCGCCTGCGCCGAGAGCGCGTCCGCCTACACCGAGAGTGCTGCCGCATCCGCATTGAGCGCGGTTGCTTCCACCGATAGGGCGTCTGCGGCAGCCGATAGGGCAGTAGCAGCAGCCGAGATGGCTGTAGCTGCTGCTGCGACGACGGCTGCAAATGCCGAGAGCGCTCGAGCTACCGTCCATGCCGCTGATGTCACCCTGGCCCGAGTTGAGGCCATCCACGGCAAGATCGAGGATGCACACGCCAGGATATTCTAGGCCACCTTGGACTCCAGCATGCAACCCACGTCTGAAAAGGCAGCGGTGGCCATGGAGCACCTGCTTCCTCATGAGGTCGCCGAGCAGGAGCTGGAGATGCAGGAGGCGGCGGAGATCGAGGAGCACCGGGAGGAGGAGTTGCGCGTGGCCGAGGTCGAGGTAGAGAAGAGTCTGTCCGTCGAGGAATGGCGGTGGAGTACCAACATGAGCTCTGGCGCAACCGCTACTACGAGTACTACAACCTTGAGGGCGGCGTCGAGGACGAGGACGAGGACGAGGACGAGGGCGAGGTCGACTTTAGCAGGGGGACGCGGAGTCCACCAACGGCGGCATGTAACTAGGACAAGTCATCGACGTCTCATCTCACACCGGCGATGCATAGACCGGTGTGGCGGCGGATTTTTAATTATGCATACTTAGGCTTTGTTTTTAATGCTGGTCTTTTGTTAGAGCAATGTTTAAATCAACTAGCTCTGTGTAATTACTAAAATTGCTCGATTTAGTAAGTGTAGTCTGTCTGCTGTACGCTCTTTTGTGTGCCTAAATTAGCAAGCGATGTTAAATTATGCAATGACGTACCCGGGGAAATTTCCACCAAAATTTGAATTAACATACTCATCCCATGCGCGCAAAGCAGAAGAATCGTTTGCGATGCACATAATCGTTCAAAGTGAATGGTCCGGCGGCACCGCGCGCGTTCAAAGTGAATGTGTCCATGCCTTGAGACCAAAATTTGAATTATCAAACTCATCCCATCCACGTAAAGCAGAAGAATTGTTTGCGACGCACACAATCGTTCAAAGTGAATGGTTCGGCGGCACCGCGCGCAAAGTTTCCCTCCACATTTCCAAAATTTTGGCCTACCGCCAAAATATCTACCCCCGCCCCCTTCCCCCCTTCCCCACCCCCTTTTCTCCCCGACCACAAGTCACATTTCCCCTGTTTTCTCCTTCCTTACTTTCTTGCTAAGCTATAACCGCTTCCTCGCTCTTGCCGTCTCGCATCCTACCGCCGGGATCGCCATGGTCTTCTTCAAAGACATCTCCAGCAGTTCCTCCTCCGGCGACTACTCCTTCACCACCTGGGTATGCCTGTCTTCTCTCTCTCGGGCTATGACTTGGAATGAAGGATTTTTACCCGGATGTCGATTTGAGTCGTTTCTTCCTCTTGTAGCTCCCTAAGACCATCAGTGGCAACAAATGGAGCGGGGTGGCGGAAGATCTATCTGCTCGTTGTCACCATCAATCTCCATGCGTGAAGCTAGTTGCATTTGATTCTGTGGAAAGTGGGAGGAAGTTTCTGGCATGTGCAGAGAAGGCTAGACCCTCTTTCGTTGTTACAAATCATTTGTTAGATGTGATTCAGACACTGTCACGGTTCCAACCCATTCATACCACACCTTCAACCAAATGCATCCTAAGACAGTGTCACAGTTTGTACCTAGTATCTTAAATTGTTGTCATCTCATCAGCGGTGCCATTAGAAAATTATTTGGCACCGCTTCAGTAGTTTGTGCAGCCAACTTTGGTCCACACATCCGAGCAGCCAAGTAGCAAAATACTAAATCTTTATGGCACGAAGGAACTGGGCATCGGAGCAACTACGTGCTCCGGAGTCCGGGTCCTTGATTTTTCTCTGCCGCATCGGCTCGCCAGTGCAGGGCACCGGTGCGAGATGTAGGAATAGTTGCCTTTACTCCAGTTTTGGCATATATAGTGGACGACCTTAGTGCTATTAGTTCTATATTACTAAATTTGTGCATGTACACACCTGTTAGTATCAATTTGCTATCATCCAAACACTATCGCTATGCTGTTGCAGTTATATTTACCTTCCTCATAAAATGTTCAATTTGTTATTTATTGTACATGAGCAAGAACTTGTAGCGTCGTTGTAGTTAATTATAGCTTTTGATGTTCCAGAATTTGGTTGTTGTCTCAGTACCAATTATTTCATTTGCACATTGATCTTTTTGAGAAGATATGTCATAATTAACATGTTTCTTCAGTTTTTCAAAATAAGCATTGGTGATTTTCTATGTTGCTATAAACCCATTTCCCCTACAATTGTTACTGATCTAGTTTTAAATATTATAGGATGAACGGAAGTGTTCTTACTTGGAGTGGGTTGATCAAGAGTGGCCACAGTCTTTGAAGATGTGCCTAACGAAGCTCTGGAGCATGTATGAGGAAGAGAACACACATAGGCTTAGAGAAAGTCTTGTCAACGCTGAAGCATATTTCAAGATGCGGGATAAAAAGTTAAAGGTGGAGAATGAGCTCAGATTTTTTAAATCAGACTTTGCTAAGATGGTGTTGGCGAAGGAGGAGGCACTTTCCCAGTTGGCCCGTGCAAAACGGGTTCTTACTGAACTGAAAGCAGAGGTGGATAAGACGAGCCTGGATGATCTCGATTAGGGAAATGAATATATTGTTCTTATGAAGTTGAACTAGCTATATGTTGTACTGTGCTGTTTTCATGTAGCTACCGTACTGTGATGTTATAATATATTTATGTGCCTGATATGAAATTGGCAAACAGCTATTCGATGTGAAATGTGAATTTGCGTAATACTGGAATTATTGATTGTAAACTAATAAACCTGCTAAATGTGTCATGGATCTTTACAAACGGTTCTAGCAATAAAAGCGCTTGCGATGGATAGCCCAATGCCACACAGTTTTCTTCATCAAATCGTGTGTGATGTAGTTGATAAAAGCAAACTTTTAACCAAGGAAGACCGTGAGTGATAGTTACACCTTTCAGGCACGAGCCTACACATAAAACTGTGTGGGATGTACATCTGAACGGAAACATTTTCCCTAGATTGATTGTGTGGGATGTGCATAAGAACGAAAACATATTCCTTGGATTGACTGTGTGTGATATAAATACGAACGAAAATGTTTTTCCGGGATTCACCGTGTGGGATGTACATACCTACGGAAATGATTTTACACAAGATTTATATACAAATTGCCTATGTTGTCCCATTTTTTTAGAATTTTAGAGTTACAGAAGTATGGATAACGTCCATATTACTACAGACTGTTCTGTTTTTGACAGATTTTGTTTTCTTTATGTTGTCTGTTTATTTTGATGAATCTATGGATTGTATCGGGGGTATAAGCCATGGTAAAGTTAGAATACAATAGGTATAATACAAAAATAAAATATGAATGGGTTTGCAGCAGTACTTAGAGTGGTGATTTGCTTTGTTATACTAACAGAACTCACGAAGGTTTTGTTAAGTTTTGTGTGATTGAAGTTTTCAAGTTTTGGGTGAGATCACAATAGATGAAGGAATAAGGAGTGAAAAGAGCCTAAGCTTGGGGATTCCCATGGCACCCCAAGTTATTATTCAAGGAGAATCAAGCAACTAAGCTTGGGGATGCCCCGGAAGGCATCCCCTCTTTCTTCTAACAAGCGTCGGTATTTTACCTGGAGCTATATTTTTATTTGTCACATATCATGAGTTTTGCTTGGAGTGTATTGTATTATATGAGTCTTTGCTTGTTTTGCCTTTTAGTTTGTGTCATCTATCCTTGCTACACACACTTATTTGAGAGAGCCAAAATTATGCTATCATTTGATAGAATTGCTCTATGTGCTTCACTTAATTTTTTTGAGCTATGGAATTGCTCTAGTGCTTCACTTATATCTTTTTGAGCACAACGTGAATTAATATTTTTGAAGAAATTCTCTCATGCTTCATTTAGAATTATTTGAGAGTTAGTAAATTTTTGAAGAAATTCTCTCATGCTTCACTTATATTATTTTGAGAGAAGAAAATTTTTATGCTCATGTTCTTCACTCAAATTTATTTGAGCTTATCAAAAGCAACGTATGAAACTAGTCCCAAAGTGATAGATTTTCAAGAAGGATATAATAAAATCTTTCATGAAGATCATTGGACAAATTAAACTTGATTCTTTGTAATAGTTTTGAGATATGATGATAAGTGATATTTGAGTCATGTTGGTGAGTAATTATGATTTAGTAAGAATATTGGTGTTAAGGTTTGTGATTCCCTATGCAAGCACGAAAGTCAATAGTTATGCAATGAAATTGCATCCTACTTATGGTGCATTATTCGGCGTTAGTTATGCTTAATGCTCACTTATGTGATTTTTTGCTTCTTGGTTGGTTGCTTCTCAATCTTTTTGCTAGCCTCCATTTTTACTAAGTAGAAATACTACTTGTGCATCCAAAATCTTTAAACCCAGTTTTTCCATATGAGTCCACCATACCTATGTATTTCCGTGCCGTTCTAAGGAAATTTGCACGTGCCATCTATAATTTTTGAAATGAATTTCCTTTTTGTGTGCTCGTACCGCTCATGAAGCGGTAGGGGGTGGCCAATATTTTCCATGCTAGATGTGTTATTCTCAAGATGAGTGTTTTATTCACTTGTCATTGCATGAGAGTACATCGGTAATAGGGATGCCCAATCCCGGAATGAAAAAGGAATTTACTTTATGTTGTCAAATAATAAATTCCTTGGAAAGTGTTGGTATGGAAGGCACCCATGGATACGGCTAGCCATGGATTGTGAAATAATGGTGGAAAAAGGAATAAACTTTATTTTATGTTTGGGAACCGCCTATGATATATCTAGCATGGAAAGTGTTGGGAATTACTCGGTCGTTTTCATTGACGGGAAAAGTATGCCTCTCAAAAAAAATTATCTCTCAATTTAAGCTTTGAGCTATGGCACCTCTACAAATCCCTACTTCCCTCTGCAAAGGGCATATCTATTTACCTTATGCAATTTTTATTTTTATTTGAGTCTCCATCTTCTCTTATAAAGCACCAACCAGGGAGCACTATGATCATACTTGAGCATTGGATGTAGCTAATATGCGAGTGTGTTTCATGAATGGATCAATGATCGAGCATGATGGGCTAGGGATAACTTTCTTTAGTGTTGATATTTTGAAAGACATGGTTTCTTGTTGATATGCTTGAGTATTGAAATCTTCATGTCAAAACTAAACTATTCCTTTCAACCATATAAAAGTCCAAATGGTCCATGCTACAAAAGAAAATAATATGTGATGAACATGTTAGGCAGCATTCCACATCAAAAATTCTATTTTTATCATTTACCTACTCGAGGACGAGCATAAATTAAGCTTGGGGATGCTGATATGTCTCCAATGTATCTATAAATTTTGATTGTTCCATGTTGTTATATTATCATTCTTGGATGTTTTGCAATCATTTTATATCAACTTTATATCATTTTTTGGGACTAACCTATTGACATAGTGCCCAGTGCCAGTTGCTATTTTTTGCTTGGCTTTTTACTTTGCAGAATATCAGTACCAAATGGAGTCCAAAAGCAGCGAAACTTTTTGGAGATTTTTGTGGACCAGAAGACACCTGGTGGGCCAAAGAAGTACCAAAGGGGAGGCCCGTGGGGAGCACAATCCACCAGGGCGCACCTAGGAGCCCAGGCGCGCCTAGGGGGGTTGTGCCCCCCACGGAGCCCCCTGCACCGCCTCTTCGCCCTATAAATTTCTAAATATTCCAAAAACCCTAAGAGAGTCAACAAAAGACAATTCCGGCCACCGCAAGTTCTAGAACCATGAGATCCAATCTAACACCATCACAGAGGGGTTCATCATCCTCATTGGTGCCTCTCCGATGATGCGTGAGTAGTCCACCATAGACCTACGGGTTCGTAGGTAGTAGTTAGATGGCTTCCTATCTCTCTTTTTGATTCTAAATATGATGGTCTCTCGGAGATCTATTTGATGTAACTCTTTTTGTGGTGTGTCTGTTGGGATCTGATGAACTTTGAGTTTATGATCAGATATATATCCATGAATATTATTTGACTCTTCTTTGATCTCTTATATGCATGATTATTTATAGCCTCATATTTCTTATTCGAATCTTTGGTTTAGTTAGGCCAACTAGATCGATTTTTCTTGCCATGGGAAGAGGTGCTTTGTGATGGGTTCGATCTTGCAATGTTCTTTCCCAGTGACGGAAGGGGCAGCAAGACATGCATGTATCGTTGGTATTAAGGATAACAAGATGGGGGCTATTCCTACATTAATAGATCTCGTCTACATCATGTCACCATTCTTATTGCATTACTCCGTTTCTCCATGAACTTAATTCACTAGATGCATGCTGGATAGTGGTCGATGTGTGGAATAATAGTAGTAGATGCAGGCAGGAGTCGGTCTACTAATCTTGGACACGATGCCTATATATTGATCATTGCCTTGGATATTGTCATAATTATTCGATCTTCTATCAATTGCCCAACAGTAATTTGTTTACCCACCGTGTGCTATTTCTCGAGAGAAGCCACTAGTGAAATCTACGACCCCCGGGTCTATTCTTTATCATATTTGCTTTGAGATCTATTTTTATTCGCTTTTATTTTCAGATCTATTATTCCAAAAACCCAAAAATACCTTGCTACATTTTTTTATTTCTTATTTTATTTTGTGTTTTATCGAGAGCTATTTATCCAATCTATCACAAATATTCTCCCGTCAACTTGCCAATTTCTGGCGCCGTTACCTAGGAGGGATTGACAACCCCTCTTATGCGTTTGGTTGCAAGTATTTGTTTTTGTGTGTAGGTACTATTTACATAGTGTTGCTTGGTTATCCTACTGGATTGCTTGGTTTCATAACCGAGGAAAATACCTACCATAGCTGTAATGCATCATCCCTTCCTCTTTGGGGAAATACTGACACCGTTTTAAGCGACATCACGAAGCAAGTTGACGGTGTGGTATGATGGTGGGTGTGTGGCAGCCGACATAGTTGAGGCCTTCATGAGGTAGACGAGAGCTGCACCAGCACCACTATGCCACCAACAAGCAACAATATCCGTTGTAGCACTTGTACCACTCACTATAGGAATCAGACACTTTGCCGTCTGCATGGCTGACGGCAAAGGCCTTTGTCGTCCGTCTGGCATGCCTTTGCCGTCAGCCAGCAGACGGCAACAGGTCCAATTGAATAAGCTACGGCAAAGGCCTCTTTACTGTCAGCTGGCGGACGACAAAGATGAAATGGTCTTTGCCGTCCGCTAGCAAACGACAAAGAGTCTGGACGACACATGTGGCATGTTAGGTCAATTAGGGGGTTAACGACATGCTTTGCCATCTGCTGGCAGACGACAAAGTGCCCATATAGGCCAGCCCAGGTTGCTACCATGTGGCATGCTATGCTGTCAGCTGGCTGACCACGAAGATGCAAAGGTCTTTGCCGTCGGCCAGCAGACGGCAAAGAAACCATATAGGCCAGCCCAATGCTTCTAGGTTGCACAAGTAGCTGCCACGTGGTAGCTTTGCCGTCTGCTGACTGATGGAAAATCTCTTTGCCGTCTGCTGGCAGACGACAAAGAGCCTGTATAGCCCCTGTTTTTTTTTCTGTTTTTTCTTAAATTCATTCAATTTTACAGAATTTCTCAGATATATATACACACATTTGAAGATATATATACACAAGCATACCAACACATATCCAACAACATATCCAACACATCCAACAACAAGTTTGCAACAACACATATCCAACAACAAGTTTGCAACAAGTTTCCAAGAACAGAAAAGAAGCACAAGGAGAAGACTAGACTCCATGAACGCAAGCTACTCATCTAAAGCAAATCTGCAAATTAGGAAAGATGAAAGTTAGGAGAAGAAGAAGACTAGCTAGAAGAAAAATAAGAAAAAGAAGAAGAATTTATCTTCTCTTTCTTAGTCTCCTCTCCTCTTCTTTATCTTCTTCTAAGCTAATTATGCCATTTTTTACATATGTAAGCTAAGTGTATGTCATTATTGAGCAAACCTAGCTAACTAAGCATATTAGAGATAACTTAGGTCATTTCGGAGGAAACAAAGCTAAGTATAGATCATTTTGGAGCTAAGTAAGCTAATTATGTCATTTTGGAGGAAGATTAGCTAAGTATAGGTCATTATGGTAAGCATTTTGGAGGAAATAAAGCTAAGTCTAGGTCTTTATGCATTTGGTAAGCAAAACACGAGAGAAAACTTACCGTCATCACAGAGGTGAAGGACCGGTCGGGTTTGCGCCAGTGCCAGACGGAGAATGACCGGTCAGGGTCGGGGTTGCTCCAGTGCGAGACGGAGAAGGATCGGTCGATGCTTGTCGGGAGGCATGCTGCACCAAAGATCATTTCCAATGTCTTGTTAGCATGATGCAATTGATATGTGAATACTAGTAACTAATGACCATTCAAATGAAATTCATCGTGTCCGCTATAGCAATCTGGGGCATCGGCGGAGGGGTCTGACCGTTTTTCTCGCACACAGACTGCACATTATGTTTTCACGAGTCAGTCATATTACTTAGTAATTAAACAAACATTATGTGCATCATTTGGCTAATATGCAGGAGAAACTTACCACGAGGAGCTCGTATAGGGCCCGGTGAGACGCGTCATTCCGGTTCTTCTCCGCTTCCAACAGACTAGCTGTCCTCTCCTCCAGCTTGATCTCCCTCTGCTTAGCTGATACGCCCATTTTGCATCATGTTTCTTACTGTTATTTATAATGTTTTTATCCATAATAATACTTTTTGGAGTAATTCTAATGCCTTTTCTCTCATAATATGCAAGGTATACACAAAGAGGGAGAATTCCGGTAGCTGGAAATCTGGACCTGGAAAAGCTACATCAGGATACCTATTCTGCACAACTCCAAACAAGATGAAACTTCACGGAGATTTTTTATGAATTATTTAAGAATTATTGGAGCAAATAAGTACCTGAGGGGGCCCACCGGGTGGGCACAACCCACCTGGGTGCACCAGGGAGCTCAGGCGCGCCCTGGTGGGTTGTGCTCACCCAAGCCCACCTCCGGTGGCCATCTTTTGGTATATAAGTCATTTTAACCTAGAAAAAAATAAGGAGAGGACTTTCGGGATGAAGCGCCGCCGCCTTGAGGCGGAACTTGGGCAGGAACACTTTTGCCCTCCGGCGGAGTGATTCCGCCGAGGGAACTTCCCTCTCGGGGGGGGGATCATCATCATCATCATCACCAAAAACTCTCCCATCTTGGGGAGGGCAATATCCATCAACATCTTTAACAACACCATCTCCTCTCGAACCCTAGTTCATCTCTTGTGTTCAATCTTGTTACTGGAACTATAGATTGGTGCTTCTGAGTGACTAGTAGTGTTGATTACATCTTGTAGTTGATTACTATATGATTTATTTGGTGGAAGATTATGTGTTCAGATCCAATATGCTATTTAATACCCCTCTGATCATGAGCATGTTTATCATTTATGAGTAGTTACCTTTGTTCTTGAGGTCACGGGAGAAATCATGTTGCAAGTAATCATGTGAATTTGATATGTGTTTGATATTTTGATAGTATGTACGTTGTGATTCCCTTAGTGGTGTCATGTGAACGTTGACTACATGACACTTCGCCACATTTGGGCCTAAGGGAATGCATTATGGAGTAGCAATTAGATGATGGGCTGCGAGAGTGACAAAAGCTTAAACCCGAGTGTATGCGCTATTCCGTAAGGGACCAATTGGGTCGAAAAGTTTAATGCTATGGTTAGAATTTATTCTTAATACTTTTCTCGTAGTTGCGGATGCTTGCGGGAGGGTTAATCATAAGTAGTAGGTTTGTTCAAGTAAGAACATCACCTAAGCACCGGTCCACCCACATATCAAATTATCAAAGTACCGAACACGAATTAAACCAACATGATGAAATTGACTAGATAAAATTCCCACCCTCAAGAACACTTTGCTTATCATAAGAAACCGTTTTAGCCTATCCTTTGCCTCAAAAGGATTGGGCTACCTTGCTGCACTTTTGTTACTACTATCGTTACTTTCTCATTACAAGTTATCTTGCTATCACACTACTTTGATACTTACAATTTCAGCACTTGCAGACATTACCTTACTGAAAACTACTTGTCATTTCCTTCTGCTCCTCGTTGGGTTTGACACTCTTACTTATCGAAAAGAGCTACAATTGATCCCCTATACTTGTGGGTCATCAAGGCTATTTTCTGGCACCGTTGCCGGGGAGTGAAGCGCCTTTGGTAAGTGGAATTTGGTAAGGAAACATTTATATAGTGTGCTGAAATTTATTGTCACTTGTTAGTATGGAAAACAATCATTTGAGGGGTTTGTTCGGGGTATCTTCACCTTGTCCGGAACCACAATTAGCTATCCCTCAACCTACCGCACCTACTGAAAATATTGATATGAAATTCCTTCGGGTATGATAGAACAACTGCTAGCTTATCCTTATGCAGGAGATGGAACCGAACATCCTGATATGCACTTGATATATGTGGAAGAAATTTGTGGATTGTTTAAGCTTGCAGGTTTACCCGAAGATAAAGTTATGAAAAAGTTTTTCCCTTTAGCTTTGAAGGGAAAATCATTAGCATGGTATAGGCTATGCAATGATATTGGATCTTGGAATTGGAATCGTTTGAAATTGGAGTTCCACCAAATTTTTTATCCTATGCATCTAGTTCATCGTGATCAGAATTATATATATAATTTTTGGCCTCGTGAAGGATAAAGTATCGCTCTAGCTTGGGGGAGGCTTAAGTCAATGTTATATTCATGCCCCAATCATGAGTTCTCAAGAGAAATCATTATCCAGAATTTTTATGCTCGGCTTTCTCGTAATGATCAAACCATGCTTGATACTTCTTGTGCTAGTTCTTTTATGAAGATGACTATTGATTTTTGGTGGAATCTTTTGGAAAGAATTAAACACAACTCTAAGGATTAGGAACTCGACAAAGGTAAAGAGTTAGGTATTAAACTTAAGTATGATTGTGTTAAATCTTTTATGGATACTGATGATTTTCAAAAGTTTAGCACTAAATATGGACTTGACTCTGACATAGTAGCCTCCTTTTGTGAATCATTTGCTACTCATGTTGAACTCCCTAAAGAGAAGTGGTTTAAATATCACCCACCTATTAAAGAAGAAACTAAAGAACCTGTACCGGTTAAAGAAGAAACTATACTTTATAATGTTGATCCAGTTGTTCCTTCTTCTTATATAGAGAAACCACCTTTCCCTGTTAGGATAAAGGAACATGCTAAAGTTTCAACTGTGGTTAACAAAAGCTATATTAGAACACCTAAACCTAATGAACAAATTAAAGTAGAACCTAGTATTGCTACGGTTAAAGATCTCTTGGAAGAAGATATGGATGGGCATGTTATTTACTTCTGTGAAGAAGCTGCTAGAATTGCCAAACCTGATAAAAAAGATAAGCATAGACTTGTTGTTGGCATGCCCGTCATCTCAGTTAAAATAGTTGATCATTGTTATCATGGTTTATGTGACATAGGTGCTAGTGTGAGTGCTATTCCTTATACCTTATATCAAGAAATTATGAATGACATAGCACCGACAGAGATAGAAGAAATAGATGCTACTATTAAACTTGCTAATAGAGACACTATATCACCAATTGGGATTGTTAGAGATGTTGAAGTCTTATGTGGAAAAATAATATACCCTACTGATTTTCTTGTTCTTGGTTCCCCACAAGATGACTTTTGTCCCATTATCTTTGGTAGACCTTTCTTGAACACCGTTAATGCTAAGATAGATTCTAAGAAACAAACTGTCGGTGTTAGTTTTGGCGACGAGTCTCATGAGTTTATTTTTTCCAAGTTTAGTAGAAAGCTTCATGAAAAAGAATTGCCTAGTAAGGATGAATTAATTGGTCTTGCTTCTATTGCTATACCACCTACAGATCCTTTAGAACAATATTTGCTAGACCATGAAAATTATTTACATATGCATGAAAGAAATGAAATAGATAAAATTTTCTTTGAATAACGTCCTCTACTTGAACACAATTTGCCTATTGAAACTCTAGGAGGTCCTCCTCCACCTAAAGGTGATCCTGTGTTTGAATTTAAACAATTGCCAGACACTTTGAAATATGCTTATCTTGATGAAAAGAGGATATATCGTGTTATTATTAGTGCTAACCTTTCAGAACATGAAGAAGAAAGATTATTGAAAGTTCTAAGGAAGCACCGAGCTGGTATTGGATATACTATTGATGATTTAAAGGGAATTAGTCCCACTCTATGTCAGCACAAAATTAATATGGAACCTGATGCTAAACCCGTTGTTGATCACCAACGTCGGTTAAATCCGAAGATGAAAGAAGCAGTAAGAACGGAAATATTAAAGCTTCTAGAAGCAGGTATAATCTATCCTATAACTGATAGTAGATGGGTAAGTCCTGTTCATTGTGTTCCTAAGAAAGGAGGTATAACTATTGTTCCTAATGATAAGAATGGACTTATTCCACAAAGAATTGTTTCAGGCTATAGAATGGTAATAGATTTTAGAAAATTAAACAAACCAACTAGAAAAGATCATTACCCTTTGACTTTTATTGATCAAATGCTTGAAATATTATCTAAGCACACACACTTTTGCTTCCTTGATGGATATTCTGGCTTTTCACTAACACCTATTTCTCAACCTGATCAAGAAAATACCACTTTTACTTGTCCCTTTGGAACTTATGCTTATAGACGTATGCCTTTTGGTTTATGTAATGCACCTGCTACCTTTCAAAGATGTATGACTGCTATATTCTCTAACTTTTGTGAAAAGATTGTTGAGGTTTTCATGGATGACTTTTCTGTTTATGGGAAGTCTTTTGATGATTGTTTAAGCAATCTTGATCGAGTTTTGCAGAGATGTGAACAAACAAATCTTGTCTTGAATTGGGAGAAGTGCAATTTTATGGTTAATGAAGGCATTGTCTTGGGTCATAAAATTTCTGAAAGAGGTATTGAAGTGGACAAAGCTAAGGTTGATGCAATTGAGAAAATGCCATGTCCTAAAGATATAAAAGGTATTCGTAGTTTCTTAGGTCATGCTGGTTTCTATAGGAGATTTATCAAAGACTTTTCAAAAAAATTTAGGCCTCTTACGAATCTTTTGCAAAAGTATATTCCTTTTGTTTTTGATGATGATTGTTTATAAGACATTGAAACACTTAATAAAGCTTTAATTTCTGCACCTATTGTTCAACCACCTGATTGGAACTTGCCCTTTGAAATTATGTGTGATTCTAGTGATTATGCTGTTGGTGCTATTCTAGGAAAGAGAGTTGATAAAAAACTTAATGTAATTCATTATGCTAGTAATACTCTAGACAGTTCTCAAAGAAATTATGCTACTACTGAAAAAGAATTCTTAGCACTGGTGTTTGCTTGTGATAAGTTTAGACCTTATATTGTTGATTCCAAAGTAACTGTTCACATAGACCATGCTGCTATTAAATATCTTATGTAAAAGAAAGATGCTAAACCTAGACTTATTTGATGGGTTCTCTTGTTACAAGAATTTGATTTACATATGATTGATAGAAAAGGAGATGTGAACCGAGTAGCTGATAATTTATCTAGGCTTGAAAATGTGCTTGACGACCCACTACCTATTGATGATAGTTTTCCTGATGAGCAGTTAGCTGCAATAAATGTTTCTCATAGTACTCCTTGGTATGCTGATTATGCTAATTACATTGTTGCTAAATATTTACCACCTAGCTTTACATACCAACAAAACAAAAAAAATATTCTATGATTTAAGACATTACTTTTGGGATGACCCACATATTTATAAAGAAGGAGTAGATGGTATTATTAGATGTTGTGTAACATCCCAAAATTCTAAATTTTGGAATGTTATATTAAATAAATTATTATGATTTTTTGTTTGATTGTTGTGTGATTGATTGTGTGAAATTGAGTGAAAATTTAAGACTTTTTGAAAGTTGAATGAGAGGGAATAAAAGGACTTTCCCAAAACTTTCATCTTGCATTTTGATCTTGAAGAATTCAAATTCATTCCATCACAAGATCCTAGAGTGACGATAATATTACTTCTTCCATTTAAAGAAATGAAAAGGGGTTTGAAAATGATTTGAATTCCATTTGAAATATTTCAAACTTAGAAACTTTAAGCAACTCAATGAGTTCATGAGGGAAGATAAAATGACTTCTTCAAAATTTAAGAAAGAGAGTTTGGAGTTTCAAATAAATAAATTGGAAGTCACTTTGAAGTTATTTGAAACACTTTTTTTCCATTTGAAGTTGTTTGAAATTCCAAATTCAAATCCAATTGGGAGTTATTTGAGTTTCTATTCAAAATATTTTTCTCCTAAAAATAAATAAATGGAAATAAGGGTAAAATGATTCCCTTCAATAGAAAATTAGGAGAAAATAAATTTGAAATCATTTTGCTATTTTAAAAATTATTTTATTGATTTTAAATGCAACAGTAGCACTGTTTGACTTTTATGATTTTTTTTGGAATTTATTTGAACTTGGAAAATAGTTCATCTTATTCTTGGTATTTTTCTGAGCATTTTGATATATAATATGCCTATGTTAATTTTTTATTTTTATTTTATTCTGCTACAGTTTCCTTTGTGTTTAAAACACACACACACACACCACGTGGACCATGGCCAGCTCGGCCCAGGAGCACCCCGCGGCCCAGCCAGCCGCTAGCCGCTGGCCAATCCAGCCCAGCCCCAGCGCCCGAAGGCCACCGCACGCTCGCCCGCCTCTTCTCTCGCTCACTCTCTCCCACCGCCGCTGCCAGTGGGGCCCACTTCCCAGGTCACCCCAAACCTCCCGCTCCTCCCGCTGGATGAGCACGCACTCACGCTCCCGCAACCACCGGCGCCATTGCCCCGGGATAAGGCCTATCCGCCGTGACCCCGAGCCCCTCTTCGCGCCTATAAAAAACCCGTGACCCCCCTCTCTCCATTCTGCCACTTTGCTCGCTCCCTCGCTCCTCACAGACGCCGCCCCGTCCATTTGGATCTCGCCGGAGCTAAAGCTCTCCGTCGTTGATCCCGTTGTCGGTGGAACCCCAAGCCCTCTCCTCTTTGTCAAAAATTTGTTCCCTTGCCGTCCCGCACCCGTTTGACATCTTTTTTGCCGCCTAGGTCTCCCGGAGACGCCGCCCTGACGAAACGCGCCCTCGCCGGAGCACCGAACGCCGCCTTCTCCCTCTGATCGACACCGGCCACCCCGCCGCCCTCCGACCCCACCATCCGGTCGCCTGCGCCACGCCGCACCCCTCCGTCTACTTCGCTGCGGCCGGAACCCACCAGAGGCTGCTGTAGCCGTCGCCCCGTCGCTGCCCAACGCCGCGCCGCCGCCCCCTGCACGTCACCGACGCCTACGCTGCCGCTCGCTGTGAGCTGCCTCCCCTGTTCTGTTTGGTTTTTTTGTTTAAAACAGTTAACCAAGGTTTTATTAAACTGTGCGGTTTTAGTTAAAAACCGGTCTCCGGTTTTCATTTTTAGCCACGGTAGCTGTTTTGCTTAGGTCGCGGCCGTTCGCCGAATAGCTTCCGCAGCGAATGCTGCTCGGCCAGTAGGAATCTGCCACATGGTTGAGGACCTGCTCGTAGTTTAGTTTATTTTCTGTTTCACCATCTAGTCCCTGGAATTTGCAGATTAGTCCCTGATTTTAGTTTAGCCACAACTTTTTAACCATAACTCCAAATTCGACGAAATCAGCGGCACATTGTTCATCTCGAATAGCTTTATCCAGAAAACCAACTTTGAAAGCTTTTGGCCAAATTCAAATTTGAACTTTATTCATATTTGAATTCAAATTTCAATTGGCCATATCTCCTAAACCGTAGCTCCGATTGATGTGATTCTTTTTGCACCGTGTCACCGTTGCCAAACCCTATCACTTGGACCTATCTCACGATATTTTTTTCACACATTAGGATCTGTCCATAGTAGTTTTACTCGTATGCCTAGTAGGCACTGTGGTCCACGTCACAATTTTTGGCACCCATGCCCTATGTTGTTTTGCACTTCGTATTTACTTTCGATAGTTAAGTATGTTGTGTGTTCATTCGGATTTTCCGAGTCTTTCATGTTGCATGTTATTTGGTTCTCCAAAATGATTGCTTATGTGAACGCAATGTTTGACTTTATAGATTTTCATCGGAGAGTGATGAATAGTTCTATTAAGTAAATTTTTGAGAGCGATATCGTCTTCATCAACTATTACCAGGCAAGTTCACATTTGACCATTCTTCCATTTACCTATGTTTTTATTATGCACTTAGTCCTTTGAGGTAGGATTGCATGGTAGGATTTATTGTTGCTAGATGGCTATGCTGTTACCTAGTAGTTCATTTGAGGTAGGTCTGACCTATACAGCCTTGTCACCCACGTGTAAGTTTATTTTTGCCTCGCCAAATGTAGACGTGGTTTGGGAAGCGAACATGGTGAGATATGAGTGACAAAGTAGTAAGTAGAACCAAGATAACTTAATGAACTACCTGGGCGGAGGTTTGGTTTGAATGGTGGCGAAGTACAGTGGGAGCATGCATGGGAAATCCATGGTGGTGCACCACTAGTGGTCCGTCCGCCCAGGCTCAAAGAGATCAATCGTATTCTCATGTCTAGAGGCTTACATGTGCAGCCACAAGCCAATATGGGCTCTGGCTTAGTTGAGTAGTTAGTGTGACCCCTTCCAGGTGAAGGAAATATGCCCTAGAGGCAATAATAATGTTATTATTTTATTTCCTTATATCATGATAAATGTTTATTATTCATGCTAGAATTGTATTATCCGGAAAGATAATACTTGTGTGAATACATAGACAAACTAAACGTCACTAGTATGCCTCTACTTGACTAGCTCGTTAATAAAAGATGGTTATGTTTCCTAACCATAGACATGTGTTGTCATTTGATTAACGGGATCACATTATTAGGAGAATGATGTGATTGACATGACCCATTCCATTAGCTTAGCACCCGATCGTTTAGTATGTTGCTATTGCTTTCTTCATGACTTATACATGTTCCTATGACTATGAGATTATGCAACTCCCGTTTGCCGGAGGAACACTTTGTGTGCTACCAAACGTCACAACATAACTGGGTGATTATAAAGGAGCTCTACAGGTGTCTCCAAAGGTAAATGTTGGGTTGGCGTATTTCGAGATTAGGATTTGTCACTCCGATTGTCGGAGAGGTATCTCTGGGCCCTCTCGGTAATGCACATCACATAAGCCTTGCAAGCATTGCAACTAATGAGTTAGTTGCGAGATGATGTATTACGAAATGAGTAAAGTGACTTGCTGGTAACGAGATTGAACTAGGTATTGAGATACCGACGATCGAATCTCGGGCAAGTAACATACCGATGACAAAGGGAACAACGTGTGTTGTTATGCGGTCTGACCGATAAAGATCTTCGTAGAATATGTAGGAGCCAATATGAGCATCCAGGTTCCGCTATTGGTTATTGACCGGAGACATGTCTCGGTCATGTATACATTGTTCTCGAACCCGTAGGGTCCGCACGCTTATGGTTTCGATGACAGTTATATTATGAGTTTATGAGTTTTGATGTACCAAAGTTAGTTCGGAGTCCCGGATGTGATCACGGGCATAACGAGGAGTCTCGAAATGGTCGAGACATAAAGATTGATATATTGGACGACTATATTCGGACACCGGAAGTGTTCCGGGTGATTTCGGAGAAAACCGGAGTACCGGATGGTTACCAGAACCCCCCTCGGAGAAGTAATGGGCCATATGGGCCTTAGTGGAGAGAGAGAAGGGCAGCCAGGGTGGGCCGCGCGCCTCCTCCCCCCTGGTCCGAATTGGAATAGGAGAGGGGGGCGACGCCCCCCTTTCCTTCTTCCTCCCCACTTCCTTCCCCCTCCTAGTAGGAGTCCTACTCCTACTAGGAGGAGGACTCCTCCTTGGCGCGCCTATAGGGCCGGCCGGCCTCCTCCCCTTGCTCCTTTATATACGGGGCAGGGGGCACCCCTAGACACACAAGTTGATCCACGTGATCGTTTTCTTAGCCGTGTGCGGTGCCCCCTTCCACCATAATCCTCGATAATATTGTAGCGGTGCTTAGGCGAAGCCCTGCGACGGTAGAACATCAAGATTGTCACCACGCCGTCGTGCTGACGGAACTCTTCCCCGACACTTTGCTGGATCAGAGTCCGGGGATCGTCATCGAGCTGAACGTGTGCTAAAACTCGGAGGTGCCGTAGTTTCGGTGCTTGATCGGTCGGGCCGTGAAGACGTACGACTACATCAACCGCGTTGTGCTAACGCTTCCGCTGTCGGTCTACAAGGGTACGTAGATTACACTCTCCCCTCTCGTTGCTATGCATCACCATGATCTTGCGTGTGCGTAGGAATTTTTTTGAAATTACTACGTTCCCCAACAGTGGTATCCGAGCCTAGGTTTTATGTGTTGATGTTATATGCATGAGTAGAACACAAGTGAGTTGTGGGCGATATAATTCATACTGCTTACCAGCATGTCATACTTTGGTTCGGCGGTATTGTTGGACGAAGCGGCCCGGACCGACATTATGCGTACGCTTACATGAGACCGGTTCTCCCGACGTGCTTTGCACAAAGGTGGCTAGAGGGTGTCAGTTTCTCCAACTTTAGTTGAACCGAGGGTGGCTACGCCCGGTTCTTGCGAAGGTTAAAACATCACCAACTTGACAAACTATCGTTGTGGTTTTGATGCGTAGGTAAGATTGGTTCTTGCTTAAAGCCCGTAGCAGCCACGTAAAACTTGCAACAACAAAGTAGAGGACGTCTAACTTGTTTTTGCAGGGCATGTTGTGATGTGATATGGTCAAGACATGATGCTAAATTTTATTGTATGAGATGATCATGTTTTGTAACCAAGTTATCGGCAACTGGCAGGAGCCATATGGTTGTCGCTTTATTGTATGCAATGCAATCGCGCTGTAATGCTTTACTTTATCACTAAGCGGTAGCGATAGTCGTGGAAGCATAAGATTGGCAAGACGATAACGATGCTAGATGGTGATCAAGGTGTCGCACCGGTGATGATGGTGATCACGACGGTGCTTCGAAGATGGAGATTACAAGCACAAGATGATGATGGCCATATCATATCACTTATATTGATTGCATGTGATGTTTATATTTTATGCATCTTATCTTGCTTTGATTGATGGTAGCATTTTAAGATGATCTCTCACTAATTATCAAGAAGTGTTCTCCCTGAGTATGCACCGTTGCGAAAGTTCTTCGTGCTGAGACACCACATGATGATCGGGTGTGATAGGCTCTACGTTCAAATACAACGGGTGCAAAATAGTTGCACACGCGGAATACTCAGGTTATACTTGACGAGCCAAGCATATACAGATATGGTCTCGGAACACGGAGACCGAAAGGTCGAGCGTGAATCATATAGTAGATATGATCAACATAGTGATGTTCACCAATGAAACTACTCCATCTCACGTGATGATCGGACATGGTTTAGTTGATTTGGATCACGTAATCACTTAGAGGATTAGAGGGATGTCTATCTAAGTGGGAGTTCTTTAGTAATATGATTAATTGAACCTAAATTTATCATGAACTTAGTACTTGATAGTATCTTGCTTGTTTATGTTTGATTGCAGATAGATGGCCCGTGCTGTTGTTCCGTTGACTTTTAATGCGTTCCTTGAGAAAGCAAAGTTGAAAGATGATGGTAGCAATTACACGGACTGGGTCCGTAACTTGAGGATTATCCTCATTGCTGCACAGAAGAATTACGTCCTGGAAGCACCGCTGGGTGCCAGGCCTGCTGCTGGAGCAACACCAAATGTTATGAACGTCTGGCAGAGCAAAGCTGATGACTACTCGATAGTTCAGTGTGCCATGCTTTACGGCTTAGAATCGGGACTTCAACGGCGTTTTGAACGTCATGGAGCATATGAGATGTTCCAGGAGTTGAAGTTAATATTTCAAGCAAATGCCCGGATTGAGAGATATGAAGTCTCCAATAAGTTCTACAGCTGCAAGATGGAGGAGAACAGTTCTATCAGTGAACATATACTCAAAATGTTTGGGTATAATAATCACTTGATTCAATTGGGAGTTAATCTTCCAGATGATTGCGTCATTGATAGAATTCTCCAATCACTGCCACCAAGCTACAAGAGCTTCGTGATGAACTATAATATGCAAGGGATGAATAAGACTGTTCCTGAGCTCTTCGCAATGCTGAAAGCTGCGGAGGTAGAAATCAAGAAGGAGCATCAAGTGTTGATGGTCAACAAGATCACTATTTTCAAGAAAAAGGGCAAAGGAAAGAAGAAGGGGAACTTCAAAAAGAACAGCAAGCAAGTTGCTACTCAAGAGAAGAAACCCAAACCTGGACCTAAGCCTGAAACTGAGTGCTTCTACTGCAAGCAGACTGGTCACTGGAAGCGGAACTGCCCCAAGTATTTGGCGAATAAGAAGGATGGCAAGGTGAACAAAGATATATGTGATATACATGTTATTGATGTGTACCTTACTAATGCTCGCAGTAGCACCTGGGTATTTGATACTGGTTCTGTTGCTAACATTTGCAACTCGAAACAGGGACTACGGATTAAGCGAATATTGGCCAAGGGCGAGGTAACGATGCGCGTGGGAAATGGTTCCAAAGTCGATGTGATCGCGGTCGGCACGCTACCTCTATATCTACCTTCGGGATTAGTATTAGACCTAAATAATTGTTATTTGGTGCCAGCGTTAAGCATGAACATTATATCTGGATCTTGTTTGATGCGAGACGGTTATTCATTTAAATCAGAGAATAATGGTTGTTCCATTTATATGAGTAATATCTTTTATGGTCATGCACCCTTAAAGAGTGGTCTATTCTTATTAAATCTCGATAGTAGTGACACACATATTCATAATGTTGAAGCCAAAAGATGCAGAGTTGATAATGATAGTGCAACTTATTTGTGGCACTGCCGTTTGGGTCATATCGGTGTAAAGCGCATGAAGAAACTCCATACTGATGAAATTTTGGAACCACTTGATTATGAATCACTTGGTACTTGCGAACCGTGCCTTATGGGTAAGATGAACAAAAACACCGTTCTCCGGTACTATGGAGAGAGCAACAGATTTGTTGAAATCATACATACAGATGTATGTGGTCCGATGAATGTTGAGGCTCGTGGCGGATATCGTTATTTTCTCACCTTCACAGATGACTTAAGCAGATATGGGTATATCTACTTAATGAAACATAAGTCTGAAACGTTTGAAAAGTTCAAAGAATTTCAGAGTGAAGTTGAAAATCATCGTAACAAGAAAATAAAATTCCTACGATCTGATCGTGGAGGAGAATATTTGAGTTACGAGTTTGGTGTACATTTAAAACAATGCGGAATAGTTTCGCAACTCATGCCACCCGGAACACCACAACGTAATGGTGTGTCCGAACGTTGTAATCGTACTTTACTAGATATGGTGCCATCTATGATGTCTCTTACTAATTTACCGCTATCATTTTGGGGATATGCTCTAGAGATGGCCGCATTCACGTTAAATAGGGCACCATCAAAATCCGTTGAGACGACACCTTATGAACTGTGGTTTGGCAAGAAACCAAAATTGTCGTTTCTGAAAGTTTGGGGCTGCGATGCTTATGTGAAAAAGCTTCAACCTGATAAGCTCGAATCCAAATCGGAGAAATGTGTATTCATAGGATATCCAAAGGAAACTATTGGATACACCTTCTATCACAGATCCGAAGGCAAGACTTTTGTTGCTAAATTCGGAAACTTTCTAGAGAAGGAGTTTCTCTCGAAAGAAGTGAGTGGGAGGAAAGTAGAACTTGATGAGGTAACTGTACCTGCTCCCTTATTGGAAAGTAGTACATCACAGAAACCAGTTTCTGTGACACCTACACCAATTAGTGAGGAAGCTAATGATGATGGTCATGAAACTTCAGAACAAGATACTACTAAACCTCGTAGATCAACCAGAGTAAGATCCGCACCAGAGTGGTACGGTAATCCTGTTCTGGAAGTCATGCTACTAGATCATGATGAACCTACGAACTATGAAGAAGCGATGGTGAGCCCAGATTCCGCAAAGTGGCTTGAAGCCATGAAATCTGAGATGGGATCCATGTATGAGAACAAAGTATGGACTTTGCTTGACTTGCCCGATGATCGGCAAGCAATTGAGAATAAATGGATCTTCAAGAAGAAGACTGATGCTGATGGTAATATTATTGTCTACAAAGCTCGACTTGTCGCAAAAGGTTTTCGGCAAGTTCAAGGGATTGACTACGATGAGACCTTCTCACCCGTAGCGATGCTTAAGTCTGTCCGAATCATGTTAGCAATTGCCGCATTTTATAATTATGAAATTTGGCAGATGGATGTCAAAACTGCATTCCTGAATGGATTTTTGGAAAAAGAGTTGTATATGATGCAACCAGAAGGTTTTGTCGATCCAAAGGGAGCTAACAAAGTATGCAAGCTCCAGCGATCCATTTATGGACTGGTGCAAGCTTCTCGGAGTTGGAATAAACTCTTTGATAGTGTGATCAAAGCATTTGGTTTTGTACAGACTTTTGGAGAAGCCTGTATTTACAAGAAAGTGAGTGGGAGCTCTGTAGCATTTCTGATATTATATGTAGATGACATATTACTAATCGGAAATGATATAGAATTTCTGAATAGCATAAAGGGATACTTGAATAAGAGTTTTTTAATGAAAGACCTCGGTGAAGCTGCTTACATATTGGGCATTAAGATATATAGAGATAGATCAAAATGCTTAATTGGACTTTCACAAAGCACATACCTTGACAAAATTTTGAAGAAGTTCAAAATGGATCAAGCAAAGAAAGGATTCTTGCCTGTGTTACAAGGTGTGAAATTGAGTAAGACTCAATGCCCGACCAATGCAGAAGATAGAGAGAAAATGAAAGATGTTCCCTATGCTTCAGCCATAGGCTCTATCATGTATGAAATGCTGTGTACCAGACCTGATGTGTGTCTTGCTATAAGTCTAGCAGGGAGGTATCAAAGTAATCCAGGAGTGGATCACTGGACAACGGTCAAGAACATCCTGAAATACCTGAAAAGGACTAAGGATATGTTTCCCATATATGGAGGTGACAAAGAGCTCATAGTAAATGGTTATATTGATGCAAGCTTTGACACTGATCCGGACGATTCTAAATCGCAAACTGGATACATGTTTACATTAAACGGTGGAGCTGTCAGTTGGTGCAATTCTAAACAAAGCGTTGTGGCGGGATCTACATGTGAAGCGGAGTACATAGCTGCTTCGGAAGCAGCAAACGAAGGAGTCTGGATGAAGGAGTTCATATCCGATCTAGGTGTCATACCTAGTGCATCGGGTCCAATGAAAATCTTTTGTGACAATACTGGTGCAATTGCCTTGGCAAAGGAATCCAGATTTCACAAGAGAACCAAGCACATCAAGAGATGCTTCAATTCCATCCGGGATCTAGTCCAGGTGGGAGACATAGATATTTGCAAGATACATACGGATCTGAATGTTGCAGACCCATTGACTAAGCCTCTTCCACGAGCAAAACATGATCAGCACCAAAGCTCCATGGGTGTTAGAATCATTACTGTGTAATCTAGATTATTGACTCTAGTGCAAGTGGGAGACTGAAGGAAATATGCCCTAGAGGCAATAATAATTTTATTATTTTATTTCCTTATATCATGATAAATGTTTATTATTCATGCGAGAATTGTATTATCCGGAAACATAATACTTATGTGAATACATAGACAAACTAAACGTCACTAGTATGCCTCTACTTGACTAGCTCGTTAATCAAAGATGGTTATGTTTCCTAACCATAGACATGTGTTGTCATTTGATTAACGGGATCACATTATTACGAGAATGATGTGATTGACATGACCCATTCCATTAGCTTAGCACCCGATCGTTTAGTATGTTGCTATTGCTTTCTTCATGACTTATACATGTTCCTATGACTATGAGATTATGCAACTCCCATTTTCCGGAGGAACACTTTGTGTGCTACCAAACGTCACAACGTAACTGGGTGATTATAAAGGAGCTCTACAGGTGTCTCCAAAGGTAAATGTTGGGTTGGTGTATTTCGAGATTAGGATTTTTCACTCCGATTGTCGGAGAGGTATCTCTGGGCCCTCTCGGTAATGCACATCACATAAGCCTTGCAAGCATTGCAACTAATGAGTTAGTTGCGAGATGATGTATTACGAAACGAGTAAAGAGACTTGCCGGTAATGAGATTGAACTAGGTATTGAGATACCGACGATCGAATCTCGGGCAAGTAACATACCGATGACAAAGGGAACAACGTGTGTTGTTATGCGGTCTGGCCGATAAAGATCTTCATAGAATATGTAGGAGCCAATATGAGCATCCAGGTTCCGCTATTGGTTATTGACCGGAGACATGTCTCGGTCATGTCTACATTGTTCTCGAACCCGTAGGGTCCGCACGCTTAAGGTTTTGATGACAGTTATATTATGAGTTTATGAGTTTTGATGTACCAAAGTTAGTTCGGAGTCCCGGATGTGATCACGGACATGACAAGGAGTCTCGAAATGGTCGAGACATAAAGATTGATATATTGGACGACTATATTCGGACACCGAAGTGTTCCGGGTGATTTCGGAGAAAACCAGAGTACCGAATGGTTACCGGAACCCCCCCGGGAGAAGTAATGGGCCATATGGGCCTTAGTGGAGAGAGAGAAGGGCAGCCAGGGTGGGCCACACGTCTCCTCCCCTGGTCCGGATTGGACTAGGAGAGGGGGGCGGCGCCCCCTTTCCTTCTCCCTCCCCACTTCCTTCCCCCTCCTAGTAGGAGTCCTACTCCTACTAGGAGGAGGACTCCTCCTTGGTGCGCCTATAGGGCCGGCCGGCCTCCTCCCCTTGCTCCTTTATATACGGGGCAGGGGGCACCCCTAGACACACAAGTTGATCCACATGATCGTTGTCTTAGCCATGTGCGGTGCCCCCTTCCACCATAATCCTCGATAATATTGTAGCGGTGCTTAGGCGAAGCCCTGCGACGGTAGAACATCAAGATCGTCACCACACCGTCGTGCTGACGGAACTCTTCCCCGACACTTTGCTGGATCGGAGTCCGGGGATCGTCATCGAGCTAAACGTGTGCTAAAACTCGGAGGTGCCGTAGTTTCGGTGCTTGATCGGTCGGGCCGTGAAGACGTATGACTACATCAACCGCGTTGTGCTAACGCTTCCGCTGTCGGTCTACAAGGGTACGTAGATTACACTCTTCCCTCTCGTTGCTATGCATCACCATGATCTTGCGTGTGCGTAGGAATTTTTTTGAAATTACTACGTTCCCCAACACCAGGATGGGCTAGCGGATGTAGAATGATGTAGGTGTACCGGCCTATCCATGGGTTAAGGGGTAAAATTTTCGAAAGACTATGTCTCGGTCATCCTGTTCTCAAACGCCAGGCAGTGCGAGAACTTCAAGGGAGGCGATCGGGTCTTGTGGGGAAAAGTGCGCAAACCTCTGCAGAGTGTTAAAACCTAATCGATTAGCCGTGTCCCCGGTTACGGACAACTTGAGCATCTAGTAGTGGAAATGCTGGAAGATCTCATCACTCTTAATTAAACAGTTGGGTTTTAAATGAAACCTTGGGAATGGATTAAGTTGGGTTTACCAACTCATCCTATGCTGTAAAGTAGTGGTAGAATAATATCTTTTATTCTAGGGAAAAACTAGCTTTATGCAAAAACTAAACTTAGAGCTTTCCACCAGCCAAATTGCATGTACAAATAGGTTCATTATTCTTATGATGTGACTTGCCAGTACATTGAATGTACTGACCTACATGGCTGCAACGTCTTATGTTGCAGGGACTTTTCTACGACGAGTAAGAGTTACGTTGTAGGGTTACGGTCTACACTCAACTTGCTGTTGGCGTTGATGGACTCCACACCCTTATGTTTGTTTCCGCTGAGACTTATGAGGTACATATCAGTTTTACGTTATTTATACATGTGATTGCACTTTGATATATACATTGATGTACTGTGTGTGTACCAGCATACCGATCCATGGATGGTACGGATACACAGAGGCTTGACCGTTTAAGGTCGGGTCGCTACAGAGATGGTATCAGAGCACATGTTGACTGTAGGACGTAACCCTAGAAACTGGAAAGCCTTAGGAAAGGATTTCTATAAAACTTTATTTTCAAAAAGATCCTTTACCTCTCTTCTTTTCTGAGCTTTATCAAATATTCCCTTTTTAGCTAGATAATACCCCGTTCCCTTTGGACCACACGGAGGATGAACTAAAGCCACTCTGAGCACGAGGATATCAGACTTCACCATACACTAGAAGAATTGATGCTACAACAGTCGAAGCCTCTGAAGAATTGAAGAATTTGAAGACACTGACATATTCCAAGATTTGTATGAACTTTAGAGGACCAAACCCTTGTTGTATACTCACGTTAGATGCGATGTTTGTGAGTTGTCATTGTTTGATGTTTTTCCTGACAGCCACAAATAAAACTTATTTTCAAAACTATATTGTTTGTATGGTGTGTATATCTCTCTATCCATTTTATCTCATCCCGAAACCCTTGGACCCAATAGATGATGAATGAAGATGGACTTGTATTCTCTGGACCGATCACTCAGTTAGAGGCAGAGCTATGGATTCAAAACATGGAGAATCACTTCAGGAGCAATTTGGTTGCAAGGAAGTATGAGGTTCAATACGCTCTTCAGTACTTTACAAAAAGTGCTGCAACCTGGTGGAAAATGCATCAGGCCATACAAGGATGTAACGGAGCAAAAACTTGGGAGGAATTCAAGATGACTCTACTGAGGTCTCGTCTCATTCAGAAGCCCTATGGCAATAAAATGAAGAAACCTTGTGCATGCAAGATTTGTGGTGAGATAGGACATACCGACGAAGAACACAAGGATGGATGCCCTCATTGTGAAGGAAATCACCAAGCTGAAGAATGTCCAACCATGAAGGTTACTTGTTTCTTATGTGAAGGAACTACGCACTACCCTGCTCAGTGTCATATTTATCCCAGGGTACAAGAAATTACCAAGCAGCAGAAGGAAGCAGTGGAAGAAGCCCTCGGGGAAAGTTTAAGAAAACCGGTGATGAAAGAAGATGTTGACGACCCTGATGGAGAAAGCCTAAACCAATTTTACTCCAATGCTTGCTATTCATGTGGAGAAGAAGGACAGTTTTCACAATATTGCATGAAGGAAAACCAAGAGTATCTGGGAGATTTCCCAATAGAAGAAGTGGAGTTTGATCGACATGAGATAGAAGAATTGATCGGAACAAAGAAGTCGAGGAAGAGAAAGAGCATGTATCCCCAGAACAAACCAATTTCTGCAGAAAAGGACCCGAGTCAAATCACTTGTTACAGGTGCAAGGATTTAGGTCATTACGCTAGCAAATGCCCAGCAAGGAAGCCAAGAACCCAAGGAGCCAAGATAACCACCAGGAAGCCCCTGGATTTGTCTGAAGTCATTTGTTTATGCTGCAAAGGAGTAGGACATTTTTCCAGAGAATGTTCAGACCCGAGGAGAGCTTGAGCAGAGTAGTTGAGATCTTGATATTGGAATAAAACATGTAATAAAGTTGGAACACACTTGTATTTTCGTTGGGGATGTTGAGTTGAGTTATGAAATGGAAATTGTAATAGTCCGTAAAGCAATAAAAGTTGAGGTGTTTGGAATCTCATATGAAATGTTATGAGTTGTTTGTTGAATGTGAGTGCCTCTCTCATTATCTCACCCAAACTTAAACCTTGAACCCATGGACAAGCTGACCCAAATATTTCCCAAAAAATAACCACATTTCACCCAAGGAAATAGATACAATATCCTGAGTACCCCTTCTATCTTATACCTGCAGATGACAACCCTTTATGAGTCTTTTCTCAAGGGCCCGGAAACGATCATGACCCTAACCAGTGATCAGGATTACCCAAAAATCCTGAAGGACATGATGAAGCATATTCATCTTGAAGGAGATGCAGTTTACAAGGGTTATCCTTTCATGGAGAAGGGAGTTGAACTTTGGTATGTGGAGGTACACCTCCACCGTGTGAAGGGAGTTTGCCCAAAGACTATGGGTCAATACTTTTTCATTTCTCGAGTACCCTGAGCAACATTCTTCGACTCTGTTTGTGAAGCTACTATGGAAGCCATACGTCAGATTGGGGAAATACTAGAAGCAAGACTCCGTCACACTCAGGAATACCTGAGGGAGGTGCATGCAGAGATGATGGAGATGAATCTCATGGCCACCATGATGAAGCAGAAGATCGATGATTTCAAGGATCACATCGCACAATTCCAGTGAAACTGAAAATATCTTCAAGAATGATGAATGAATAAAGATGGAAGTAATGCTTGACCATACCAAACTATGCGGGTGGCAGCTTTTGTAATAGGGTACTTTTGAAATTTGAGTTTTGAGTAGTGGTTAAGGATATAATAAAGGATTTGATATGAAGAGAATATGAATTATGGATGATCCAGTGCATTTTTTTGGCGATACTTGTCTGTGTGAACACTTGAACAATGGAAAAGAAAATGTATTTCATAGAGTGGAGTTTGGACAAATGAGTTGGAGTTTGGTTTTAGTTATGATGATTACCCCAAGAGTATAAAGGAATGAAGTACTATTGGATTTAAAGGAGATATAATGTTGGAATATGGAACAATAGTAACTCCAAGAATGAGTTGATATACAAGTGTTGAAGTGGGCCATAACCCACAGGACCCAGGATTTGATAAGGAAACAAGCACAATCTTGTTGAAGAAAAGAATTCTGGAAGAAGCTGTGAGTTCATCAGCAGACGTTCCATAGGAGGTTATGTAAACCCGAGAGTTGTGAAGAAACGATAGAGGTTTTGTTTGGCTTGCAGGACCAATGGATTTATCGGACCCAGTCTGTGGAGAAGAGAAGTTCTGCAATGCTTGTGAGGTTGCCCAAGTGTTAGAATACATGATTCACTATCTGCGTATGTGGTAATGATTCAAGTACGGGATGGATTGGCCCCCATACCGAAGACTTCTATCATGAGCTATCATATGTTGATAGAAAATCAGAGAGACTTGAAATCCTTTGAAGAGTGTCGACGCGATAAGCCATACAACCATAGAATGGTAGGACGATGGAACCCTTTACAAGCAATCCTTGCCGATCATAGGTTCTACGGTGAGATTCAACCCAGACCCATTCCTGCAGAAGGAACCAGTAATTGTTGACCACCATGAGATTTACGATAGTTGTTTACCATTGGCGATAGACATGTCAGCTAAGAAGACCCAGTCTCGGAAGGATCATATTTTGATGCAAGGACTCCTGATTTTGAGGAAAAGGCCATGCCCTTACCAGAAGAGCAAAAGTGAAGGAGTTATCTCGGGGAATATGAGAAGACCGACACCGTCAACACAAAAGATGGAGTACATGAGTTTTGTTGGAACCGTGACCATGCTTCTAAGGGTGGTAGCACCCCATACCATGTGTCGATGAATGGATTTTCAAGGAGACACCCCAAACCTAACCTTCTTTCTAGCCTCTCCGAATCTCGAGGACGAGATTCATTTTAAGGGTGGTAGTTTGTAACATCCCAAAATTCTAAATTTTGGAATGTTATATTAAATAAATTATTATGATTGTTTGTTTGATTGTTGTGTGATTGATTGTGTGAAATTGAGTGAAAATTTAAGACTTTTTGAAAGTTGAATGGGAGGGAATAAAAGGACTTTCCCAAAACTTTCATCTTGCATTTTGATCTCGAAGAATTCAAATTCATTTCATCACAAGATCCTAGAGTGAAGATAATATGACTTCTTCCATTTAAAGAAATGAAAAGGGGTTTGAAAATGATTTGAATTCCATTTGAAATATTTCAAACTTAAAAACTTTAAGCAACTCAATGAGTTCATGAGGGAAGATAAAATGACTTCTTCAAAATTTAAGAAAGAGAGTTGGGAGTTTCAAATAAATAAATTGGAAGTCACTTTGAAGTTATTTGAAACACTTTTTTCCATTTGAAGTTGTTTGAAATTCCAAATTCAAATCCAATTGGGAGTTATTTGAGTTTCTATTCAAAATATTTTTCTCCTAAAAATAAATAAATAGAAATAAGTGTAAAATGATTCCCTTCAATAGAAAATTAGGAGAAAATAAATTTTAAATCATTTTGCTATTTTAAAAATTATTTTATTGATTTTAAATGCAACAGTAGCACTGTTTGACTTTTATGAATTTTTTTGGAATTTATTTGAACCTGGAAAATAGTTCATCTTATTCTTGGTATTTTTCTGAGCATTTTGATATGTAATATGCCTATGTTAATTTTTTATTTTTATTTTATTCTGCTACAGTTTCCTTTGTGTTTAAACACACACACACACACACACACACACACACACCACCTGGACCGTGACCAGCTCGGCCCAGGAGCACCCCGCGGCCCAGCCAGCCGCTAGCCGCTAGCCAATCCAGCCCATCCCCAGTGCCCGAAGGCCACCGCACGCTCGCCCGCCTCTTCTCTCGCTCACTCTCTCCCACCGCCGCTGCCAGTGGGGCCCGCTCCCCAGGTCACCCCCAACCTCCCGCTCCTCCCGCTGGATGAGCACGCACTCATGATCCCGCAACCACCGACGCCATTGCCCCGGGATAAGGCCTATCCGCCGCGACCCTGAGCCCCTCTTCGCGCCTATAAAAACCCCGTGACCCCCCTCTCTCCATTCTGCCACTTTGCTCGCTCCCTCGCTCCTCACAGACGCCGCCCCGTCCATTTGGATCTCGCCGGAGCTAAAGCTCTCCGTCGTTGATTCCTTCGTTGGTCGAACCCCAAGCCCTCTTCTCTTTGTCAAAAATTTGTTCCCTTGCCGTCCCGCACCCGTTTGACATCTTTTTTGCCGCCTAGGTCTCCCGGAGACGCCGCCCGATGAAACGCGCCCTCGCCGGAGCACCAAACGCCGCCGCCTCCCTCCGATCGACACCGGCCACCCCGCCGCCCTCCGACCCCACCATCCGGTCGCCTGCGCCACGCTGCACCCCTCCGTCTACTTCGCCGACGCCGGAACCCACCGGAGGCCGCCGTAGCCGTCGCCCCGTCGCTGCCCAACGCCGCGCCGCCGCCCCCTGCACGTCACCGACGCCTACGCTGCCGCTCGCTATGAGCTGCCTCCCCCGTTCTGTTTGGTTTTTTTTTGTTTAAAACGGTTAACCAAGGTTTTATTAAACCATGCGGTTTTAGTTAAAAACCGGTCTTCGGTTTTCATCTTTAGCCGCGGTAGCTGTTTTGCTTAGGTAGCGGCCGTTCGCCGAATAGCTTCCGCAGCGAATGCTGCTCAGCCAGTAGGAATCTGCCACATGGTCGAGGTCCTGTTCATAGTTTAGTTTATTTTCTGTTTCACCATCTAGTCCCTGGAATTTGCAGATTAGTCCCTGATTTTAGTTTAGCCACAACTTTTTAACCGTAACTCCAAATTCGACGAAATCAGCGGCACAATGTTCGTCTCAAATAGCTTTATCCAGAAAACCAACTTTGAAAACTTTTGGCCAAATTCAAATTTGAACTTTATTCAGATTTGAATTCAAACTTCAATTGGCCATATCTCCTAAACCGTAGCTCCGATTGATGTGATTCTTTTTGCACCGTGTCACCGTTGCCAAACCCTATCACTTGGACCTATCTCACGATATTTTTTTTCACACATTAGGATCTGTCCATAGTAGTTTTACTCGTATGCCTAGTAGGCACTGTGGTCCACGTCACAATTTTTGGCACCCATGCCCTATGTTGTTTTGCACTTAGTATTTACTTTCGATAGTTAAGTGTGTTGTGTGTTCATTCGGATTTTCCGAGTCTTTTCATGGTCCATGTTATTTGGTTCTCTGAAATGATTGCTTATGTGAACGCAATGTTTGACTTTATATATTTTCATCGGAGAGTGATGAATAGTTCTATTAAGTAAATTTTTGAGAGCGATATCGTCTTCATCAACTATTACCAGGCAAGTTCACATTTGACCATTTTTCCATTTACCTATGTTTTTATTATGCACTTAGTCCTTTGAGGTAGGATTGCATGGTAGGATTTATTGTTGCCAGATGGCTATGCTGTTACCTAGTAGTTCATTTGAGGTAGGTCTGACCTATACAACCTTGTCACCCACATGTAAGTTTATTTTTGCCTCGCCAAATGTAGACGTGGTTTGGGAAGCGAACATGGTGAGATATGAGTGACAAACTAGTAAGTAGAACCAAGATAACTTAATGAACTACCTGGGCGGAGGTTTGGTTTGAATGGTGGCGAAGTACAGTGGGAGCATGCATGGGAAATCCATGGTGGTGCACCACTAGTGGTCCGTCCGCCCAGGCTCAAAGAGATCAATCGTATTCTCATGTCTAGAAGCTTACGTGTGCAGCCACAAGCCAATATGGGCTCTGGCTTAGTTGAGTAGTTAGTGTGACCCCTTCCGGGATGGGCTAGCAGATGTAGAATGATGTAGGTGTACCGGCCTATCCGTGGGTTAAGGGGGAACATTTTCGAAAGACTATGTCTCGGTCATCCTATTCTCAAACGCCAGGCAGTGCGAGAACTTCAAGGGAGGCGATCGGGTCTTGTGGGGAAAAGTGCGCAAACCTCTGCAGATTGTTAAAACCTAATCGATTAGCCGTGTCCCCGGTTACGGACAACTTGAGCATCTAGTAGTGGAAATGCTGGAAGATCTCATCACTCTTAATTAAACAGTTGGGTTTTAAATGAAACCTTGGGAATGGATTAAGTTGGGTGTACCAACTCATCCTATGCTGTAAAGTAGTGGTAGAATAATATCTTTTATTCTAGGGAAAACTAGCTTTATGCAAAAACTAAACCTAGAGCTTTCCACCAGCCAAATTGCATGTACAAATAGGTTCATTATTCTTATGATGTGACTTGCCAGTACATTCAATGTACTGACCTACAGGGCTGCAACGTCTTATGTTGCAGAGTTACGTTGCAGGGTTACGGTCTACACTCAACTTGCCGTTGGCGTTGATGGACTCCACACCCTTATGTTTGTTTCCGCTGAGACTTATGAGGTATATATCAGTTTTACGTTATTTATACATGTGATTGCACTTTGATATATACATTGATGTACTGTGTGTGCCAGCATACCGATCCAAGGATGGCACGGATACACAGAGGCTTGACCGTTTGAGGTCGGGTCGCTACATGTTGTGTACCTGAGCATGAACAGGGACAAATCCTACAGAAATGTCACTCTGAAGCTTATGGAGGACATCATGCTGGAGATAGAACTGCTCACAAGGTATTGCAATCTGGATTTTATTGACCTACTCTCTTCAAAGATGCCCGTAAGTTCGTCTTATCTTGTGATGAATGTCAAAGAATAGGTAATATCGGTAAGCATCTAGAAATGTCTATGAATTATTCACTTGCTGTTGAACCATTTGATGTTTGGGGATTTGATTTCATGGGACCTTTTCCTTCCTCTAATGGGTATACACATATTTTGGTTGCTGTTGATTATGTTACTAAATGGGTAGAAGCTATTCCAACCAGTAGTGGTGATCACAACACCTATATTAAAATGCTTAAGGAAGTTATTTTCCCAAGGTTTGGAGTCCCTAGATATTTGACGACTGACAGTGGTTCACACTTTATTCATGGTGCTTTTCGTAAAATGCTTGCCAAGTATGATGTTAACCATAGAATTGCATCACCATATCACCCTCAATCTAGTGGTCAAGTTGAACTTATCAATAGAGAAATAAAATTAATTTTGAAAAAGACTGTCCATAGGTCCAGGAAGAATTGGTCTAAGAAATTAGATTATGCACTTTGGGCTTATAGAACATTATATAAAAATCCTATGGGTATGTCTCCTTATAAAATGGTTTATGGAAAAGCTTGTCATTTGACTCTTGAGTTAGAACATAAAGCATATTGGTCCGTCAAAGAGCTCAATTATGACTTCAAACTTGCTGGTGAAAAGAGGTTATTTGATATTAGCTCTTTAGATGAATGGAGAACCCAAGCTTATGAAAATGCAAAATTATTCAAAGAAAAAGTTAAAAGATGGCATGACAAAAGAATCCAAAAGCATGAGTTTAAAGTAGGAGAATATGTTCTTTTGTACAACTCTCATTTCAGATTCTTTGTAGGAAAACTCCTCTCAAAATGGGGAGGCCCCTATGTTATCAAGGAGGTTTATCGGTATGGAGCCATCAAAATAAATAATTCCGAAGGTACTAACCCGAAGGTTGTCGATGGGCAACAAATAAAACATTATATCTCAGGTACACCTATTAATGTTCAAAGTAATATTATCCAAACTTTGACACCGGAAGAACACATAAAAGAGTCCTTCCGGAACACTCGAGAATCGTGAAAATAAGGAGGTACGTGATACGGTAAGTAAACGGACTCTGAAAAATCCGCAAAAATATTTTTTATCAGTTTTGGAATATTTACAAATTTTGGAAATAAAGAAACTTCCAAGAAGCGTGCCCTGGTGGGCACAACCCACCAGGGCATGCGCGCCAGGTGGGTTGTGCCCACCTGGGACACCTTTCAGACTCCATTTTTCTACAGTTTGCTTGTCCCCCAAGATTAAAAAGTTCTATATATACTTCCCGAACCTGTTGGTCACCGTATCGCGAAGAAATATTCTGGTCTCTTTTCTTGCTGTTTCCTGCACAGTTTTGAAAATATGTCGTCCCAAGACTCCGACGGTGAGAGCTATGTCTCACATCTCATTGCTGACCCAAAGACCTATGGTGACCTATCTCCTTATGGTTGAACTACAGATGACGACGAGGATGCTCACTTGATGAGGGTCGATGATTCAAGCTCAGAGGAGTAGGATGTTCCTCTACCTCAACCTGGGGATATGCACATAGAGTTCAAGAAGTCCAGTCTCCCTAAGAGAGCTAACCGGCCTAATAACCAATCTATTTCTTCTTGTTTCTGGCAGAAAAGCAAAGGAGATTTATGTGACAAGATCTTGAAGCTGGAGTTGGAGGTCGATGATTTAAAGGAGGAAATTGCTCTCCTCAACTACAATATGAAAAAGCTGAAGGCACAATTGTCATCACTACTACCATCTTCTTCACCACCAAAGGAAAACTGAGTATCGGGTATGGGCACTCCCCTTGGATTTCGCCAAGCTTGGGGGAGGTGCCCCGATATCGTATCATCCCACATCTTTTTTCTTTTACTTATTTAGTTCGATCTTTTGCATTAGATGAATAAAAGTTTAGTTCGATCCTTTCTTCTTTGATAGTTTGCTTAGTGATCTATCCTTGTAATCGTGTGCAAGTTATATAATAAAGTTTAGTGTGAGTTTTTGCTTTCTTTACTCTCATGTTGCAAATAAAGAAAAGAAATAAGAAAATAAAAAGAGAAAGGAAATAAATAAATAAATCAATAAGATCATATACTAATCCTATGGTAGGTGATGGCACCACATAAGGAAAAGTATAAGTAGAAAATTTCATTAGAGATTGACAAACATAGCATTAGTCAATGATGCAACTCATGAAAGAATTAATAAGGGAAGAGAAGATTCACATATAAATATACTATCCTAGAAATCCTTTGTGATTGTGAGCCCTCATCAAAATATTATATGCCAAAATTGTTGACGTTGGACAAGGAAGACAACGTAATGGTTTATGTTTGTTCATATTCACATAGAAGTTATATTGTCATAGATCCTTCAACATGTGGTGCTTGCCCCCTATCTTTGCTAGCCCAAAATTTCACACTAAGTAGAGATACTACTTGTTCATCCAAAAATCCTTAAACCCAAATCTTATTTTCAAGTGTCCACCATACCTACCTAGGGATTGAGCAAGATCCCTCAAGTAAGTTGTCATCGGTGCAAAAAGGCAATAAAAATTGCTTCTAAAAGTGTGAGATCATTTAGTGTAAGAGAAAATTGAGCGTTGCACAAACTTGTGATGGTGAAGAATAAAAGCGGCAGACTGCATAATAAAGGACGTTATCACATGGGGAAATGTAACGTGGCGTTCTTTTGCACTAAGGGATTGAGCATACAAACAAATAAGCACATGGCAACCTTTTGCTTCCCTCTGCGAAGGGCCTATCTTTTACTTTTATGCAAGAGTCAAAGTTTTTATCTCTATTCCTTTTATTTTTCTCATTTGGCAAGCATCATGTGGTGAGGAAAGATCTAGGCACATATGTCCAGTTGAATATGGATGGCATGAGTTATTATTGTTGACATCACCCTTGAGGTGAGTACGTTGGGAGGCGAAACCATAAGCCCCTATCTTTCTATGTGTCCGGTTGAAACGTTTTGCTCATGTGTATACGGTGAGTGTTAGCAATCATAGAAGACTATATGATGGTTGAGTATGTGGACTTGCCTAAAGGCTCCGACACATGACCCTTCCTGAAAAGATGATGAATTGTAGTTGCAAAGTTGACTGAGAACATAGTTTGTTGGTTTCTAATAGAGTTTTTGCTTTATACTTCGATTGTGTGATGAACTATTACTTATTCATGAGAAGTATATGATAAAATTTCTATGATAAAAGTCCTAAGTTTATTTTTGTTGCTGTTATAATAATCAACATGATGCTTCTATGTCCGTATTTTTTTTATCAACACCTCTCTCTCAAAGCATGTGGACATGTTTTTCAATTTTGGTTTTCGCTTGAGGACAAGCGAGGTCTAAGCTTGGGGGAGTTGATACATCCATTTTGCATCATGTTTTCTTACTGTTATTTATAATGTTTTTATCCATAATAATGCTTTTTGGAGTAATTCTAATGCCTTTTTCTCTCATAATATGCAAGGTATACACAAAGAGGGAGAATTCTGACAGCTGGAAATCTGGACCTGGAAAAGCTACGTCAGGCTACCTCTTCTGCACAACTCCAAACAAGCTGAAACTTCACAGAGATTTTTTATGAATTATTGGAGAAAATAACTAGCAGAGGGGGCCCGCCAGGTGGGCACAACCCACCTGGGCGCGCCAGGGAGCCTAGGCACGCCCTTAGGGCTGTCTCCAGGAATTTGGGGCCCCGGGGCGGTAAAAATATATTTATGCTACGGTTCGGCTATGAGTTCGTGTAATGCATGCTCGTCGTCACATATATCACCAAAGATCGAATGTCATGAATCGTGTCGCGTGGAGTAATCCAGGTTGCACATTTGTGCTGTATGATCATTGGATATAAAACAGGGCCTTAAAACTTCAAATATTCATACTCTCTTTATTTCATATTATTTGGTGTGTATTAATTTTTTGGGAATTCTACAACACTAATCATTTTCCACTCAGATTATACGGTAAAGAAAATGGCCCCATGAATGGAGCGATCTCCATGGTGATTTCCTTAGTTATCGCACCAGAAGATCTGGAAATAAATGGCGTATGCAGCATGTAGCTTGGGAGAAAAACTTATCACGTGAAATGAAAACAAATCCTAAGCATGCATAGGAGATAATGAAGGTAAGATATCCCGTGCATGCCAGGGGTGCGTAGAGAAGGAAATAGATCCTTACATGCAATATAATTAACGTGAGATTACTTTCAAAAAAAATTTAACGTGAGATTAATGATTTTGGGGGCCCCAGTTTTTTAGGGGACCTCTGCGGTCGCCCACCCTCATCGACGGCCCTGCGCGCCCTAGTGGGTTGTGCTCACCCAGGCCCACCTCCGGCGCCCATCTTTTGGTATATAAGTCATTTTGACCTAGAAAAAGAAGGAGAGTACTTTTAGGATGAAGCGCTGCCGCCTCGAGGTGGAACTTCGGCAGGAGCACTTTTGCCCTCCGGCGGAGCGATTCCACCGGGGGAACTTCCCTCTCGGAGGGGGAAATCAACGTCATCATCATCACCAAAAACTCTCCCATCTTGGGGAGGGCAATCTCCATCAACATATTTAACAGCACCATCTCCTCTCAAACCCTAGTTCATCTCTTATGTTCAATCTTGTTACAGGAATTATAGTTTGGTGCTTGTGGGTGACTAGTAGTGTTGATTACATCTTGTAGTTGATTACTATATGGTTTATTTGTTGGAAGATTATATGTTCAGATCCAGTATGCTATTTATTACCCCTCTGATCATGAGCATGTTTATCATTTGTGAGTAGTTACCTTTGTTCTTGAGGTCACAGGAGAAATCATGTTGCGAGTAATCATGTGAATTTGATATGTGTTCGATATTCTGATAGTATGTATGTTGTGATTCCCTTAGTGGTGTCATGTGAGCGTCGACTACATGACACTTCACCACATTTGGGCCTAAGGGAATGCATTGTGGAGTAGCAATTAGATGATGGGTTGCGAGAGTGACAGAAGCTTAAACTCCAGTTTATGCGCTATTCCGTAAGGGACCGATTGGATCCAAAAGTTTAATGCTATGGTTAGAATTTATTCTTAATACTTTTCTCGTAGTTGCGGATGCTTGCGGGAGGGTTAATCACAAGTAGGAGGTTTTTTCAAGTAAGAACAACACCTAAGCACTGGTCCACCCACATATCAAATTATCAAAGTACCGAACACGAATTAAACCAACATGATGAAAGTGACTAGATGAAATTCCCGTGTACCCTCAAGAACGCTTTGCTTATCATAAGAAACCATTTTGGCTTGTCCTTTGCCTCAAAAGGATTGGGCTACCTTGCTGCACTTTTGTTACTACTATCGTTACTTGCTCGTTACAAATTATCTTGCTATCAAACTACTCTGCTACTTACAATTTTAACACTTGCAGACATTACCTTACTGAAAACTACTTGTCATTTCCTTTTGCTCCTCGTTGGGTTCGACACTCTTAGTTATCAAAAGAGCTACAATTGATCCCCTATAATTGTGGGTCATCATTAGCCTGCCTGTTTGCCTCCGCCAGAAGCTCCTGGGCCCTAGCCTCGATGGCGAGCTCCACTAGCCGTGGTTGAGGCGGTATCTCAGGAAGAGACCTCGCTTGGCGCTTCTTGATCTCCGGGAGACTTCCAGCACAACATATTAGTCCATCCCCAATGGCTACCGAGCCATGTTTCCTCCCCTCACCAGATAGCATCATGAGCTCTGGATCAAAAGGACTCTGGCTCGGGTTAAATCATCCCCTTTCGTCGCCTTCCCAAAGTCTCTGTACTCACGAGCTTGTTGTGGGAGGAGTTGTTGGTGAAGCTCTTTGGATGATCGAGGTGATCCTCAGAGAATGTGTTGCCCTTCTTGAGCGGGGCAGTATGGGCCATGACATAGAGGTCATACAGCGGTGGCACGTCCTTCTTGTTGTGTTTCGCCTAAAAGAGAGGAACAACATATTAGTTAAGGGCCGAAGCTAGCACGAAGAATGAAATTGCATGAATTGTTAAGGGCTCAAACCACATAGCCAGTGATCCCCGTACTCAAACAGGTTGGAGCTCCCTTGATGGTGTGGCACACCTCGCATTTGGGCACACTTATCCGTGGCCTTGTTGTGTTCGACTAGCCATTGGGGAGAGCACCACTCATCCACCAACGCCTCGCAATAGTCCATCCTATCCGCACACCATCTCGGGGACACCTAAGTTTGGCAAAGAGAAATTTCAGTGCTACGCCTACGAATGAAATCAAGGAAACTAAGTACAAGGCCTTAAGAATAGGTAATTACCTTCATGTACTTCTCCTTACTCAAATACTTGCCGCGACACTTCTTCTTGGCCCTCCTAATGTTAGTCGAGGCATAGTAGTCTCGAACAGCGTGCACCCTAGCCTCGTGCCGTAAGTTCTGAAGTAGGCACTTGCACTCAGCTCCAAGAACTCTAGCCGCCTCTGCCTCGTGTTCCTCAGAACACCTATAGAAGGTCTGCAATCGGACAAAACAACACTGATTAGTACAATCACTAGGTAATGTTGATTTTTAATTATGTAAAGGAGAAATTACCTAAAACCTCTGCCTCACAATGTCGGCCATTGTCTCGCACAAGACACCGTCGACCCCCTCCTCCGGCGGGGCCGGGGCAGCCAGGTACAGCTCCCAGCTCAGTGCTAGCTGTGGAACCTGACCCTCACCGGGCAATGTGACCCACCCAGAGAAGTGGTGCCGGCAAAGCACACCAAGGACCTGGTTGGTCCTGCGGACACCATCTGCGTGTATCCTACCCCTGCAGTATGACAAGGCCAACACATTAGATATTAATTCGAAGAAACATGAAGGACAAAGGTTAAAAAAGAGTAAATGCACTTGCTTCTCCCTGTTAGGCTCAATCAACCACCTCTGATCGCGGGTCACCGGCACGGCCGGGAGCTTCGTACCACCATGCTGGTAGACCTTCTTGCCCTGCTCAACCAGCTCACCCTCGCTAAAACTATCGCTAGACCAGGTCTCCTCGCCATCAGCATGGCCACTAGTCTCCGTAGTCACGTGGGATGAAGACTCTGGGACCGGAGTCTCGTGGGATGAATACTCTAGGGCCCGAGTCTCGTGGGACGATGGCTCGGCGACCCGAGGCTCGTCGGCCCGAGGCTCGTGGACCGGAGTCCGAGACGGGTCCAAGTCTGACGGTTCCACCTGAGACGGAGCACTCCGGTGGTCTGGAGAATCAGCTGGGGGTGGTGGCGAGGAAGCACAGCAGCCTTCCTACCTCTCCCGCCGCCACGTCCACCTCTAGCTGCACCCCTCTTTCGTCTTCCACCGACCTCTCCCGACCGAAGAACAAGGGCCCGTTGGTGTGTGCATGCTGTCTACCAGCGCTCTCCGAAGGTGCTGGGGTGGAATAACAGCACCCCTCCCAGCACGCGCCGAGGAAGGAGGCTCGTAGCGCTCTCGACCCATGCCCACCACATGTCAGCACCTGCAATGATAAAGAGTAAACAAAATTAGTACAACATAAACATAATAATTTTTTTAATAACATAAACTAATTAATAATATACATCCCCCTTGATCCTTGACCCCTCGACCTAGCTAGCACTAACCTAAACCACCCACTAACCTAAACTTCTTCTTGTTCTTCTTCTTCTTGTTCTTCTTCTTCTTCTTTTCTTCTCCTCCTCTTCTTCTTCTTATTTTTCTTCTTCCTTCTTTTCCTTTTTCCTCTTTTCTTCTCTTCTTCTTCTTCTTCTTCTTCTTCTTCTTCTTCCTTCTTTTCCCTTTTCCTCTTTTCTTCTCTTCTTCTTCTTCTTCTTCTTCTTCTTCTTCTTCTTCTTCTTCTTCTTCTTCTTCTTCTTCTTCTTCTTCTTCTTCTTCTTCTTCTTCTTCTTCTTATTTTTCTTCTTCCTTCTTTTCCTTTTTCCTCTTTTCTTCTCTTCATCATCATCATCATCATCATCATCATCATCATCATCATCATCATCTTCTTCTTCTTCTTCTTCTTCTTCTTCTTCTTCTTCTTCTTCTTCTTCTTCTTCTTCTTCTTCTTCTTCTTTCCTTCTCCTCCTCTTCTTCTTCTTCTTCTTATTTTTCTTCTTCCTTCTTTTCCTTTTTCCTCTTTTCTTCTCTTCATCATCATCATCATCATCATCATCATCATCTTCTTCTTCTTCTTCTTCTTCTTCTTCTTCTTCTTCTTCTTCTTCTTCTTTCATCTTTTTTTACTTCCTTTAATTATGATTATTTAACTAAAACCTAACACTAATCTAACCTAATCTAATCTAGCTAACTATACAACCTAAACTAATTAAACCTAAACCTAAACTAATTAAACTAAATAACCTAAACTAATTAAACCTGAAGTAACTAAAATGAAAAAACTTAAACTAAAAAACCTAAACTAAACAGAAAAGAAAACATGAGAGGGGTGGCAGGGGCTCACCGTGGGGGGCGGCGATGGGTCGAGGAGGGGGCGGCGACGGGGTGGTGGCGAGGCGAGGTGGCGATGGGCGACCACTACAAAAAAAGACACATCCGTGACATTTTGGGCCGAACAATTTTTTTTCTGTCATGCTTATGACACTTCTATGACGATAATTGTGACAAAACCCGGTATCATCATAGATGTGGTGGGATCCTACTTCTATGACAAAAAATCATGACAGAAAATGGGCTTTTCGTCTTGGGCGGGCTGGAGAAGCAGCTGCATGACATTCTTTGGGCCGCCCATGACGGAAAAAACTGTGGTAGAAGCGAGGGCGAGGAAAATATGGGGGAGTTCCCAGTTACGGTGGGTGGTTGGGGCCGAGCAATGCGCGTTTCTCTCGTACACGTACGCACGTGGGTGCGCGGCGTTGGGCTCTAACTGAACCCGAGCGATTGCACTGCAGGCTACACGATACTGAACCTGAGCGATCGATCGATGACTGTTAACTGAACCCGATCGAGCGATTCCTTTGCTACTACTGCTAACTGAAGCCGATCGAACCTGCTGCCTCTGGATGAACAATGAGCGTTGTTGGGGGGGGGAGGGGGTTGGATGAACAGTTCCCGGTGGAGGGGGGGTGGATGAACAGGACCCTGTGGTAGTAAAGGCCGTTGCCGCTGGATGAATAGTACACCGACCGATCGAGCTGGTTGGGGGTGGATGAACGGGACCCCGTGGAGGGCCTAATGAATAGGACGACCCCGTGGAGGGCTGGTTGAACAGTAGCTGGTTTAGGGCTGGATGAACAATAGCCCATGGAGGGATGGTTGAACAGGACCCCGTGGAGAGGGCTGGTTGAACAGTAGCCGGTGGAGGAGCGCTTAGTGGAGGCTAGATGAACATGAGCCTGTGGATGAACAATCGTAGGTGGAGGCTGGAGGAGGTCGACGATGGATGAACAGTAGCCCGTGGAGGCTGGAGGAGGTCGACGATGGAGATGAACAGTATCCCGTGGAGTCCCGTTTTGCGGTATGCCACACCCCTCCCAATGAACAAGACCCCCGTTTCGACTGTAGCGCTCCAACACAAGTCTATTTCCTCCGTTTTGCGGTAAGCCACACCCCTCCTGATCAATAGGACCCCATTTTGACCGTAGGAGGTCCAAGAGAAGTCCGTTTCCTCTGTTTTGCGGTACGCCAGACCCCTCCCGATGAATTTCGACCATGGCCGGTCAAACACAAGGCCGTTTCCTCCGTTCTGCGGTATGCCAGGCCTCGTTTCGATCGGCTATTCTGTTCAAGCCGGTTGGCTCCCGATGAACACCACGTATTCTGTTGCCTCCCGATGAATACGATGCATTCCGTTGCCTCCCCATGAACATGATGACGATGTAGTTTCTCTGTTCCGACCCAACCATGTACACGAGACCTGGCCGTACGTATGCGCGAGTAGGTGTTCGAGACCCCGCCCGTATGTACGTACGTGGCCGTATTTTTTGGCGTGTGGCTATATGTACGTGTACACGGTTTAGACGGGACAACCTGAAATGCTACGTGGGGGGCTCTACTATGACATGTGCTGCTACTTACTCGGCCACTGTTCATACTTGCAGAGAGACCGATCGACCAGTATGCACGTACACATTCGCGACCAGACAAACAACGCTATGTACGCTTTGAACGAGTGGGTCCCATCGGTCAGGTAGGATAAGGACGCACTTCCTTGCGTGCGAAGATATAGCTTCTCGGTCCCAGCTGTCAGGGGGAGAAATCGTTTTTATTTTGTGAGTAATAAGGAGGCACTTCCTTGTGTTCAAAGATGTAGCTAGTGGGTCCCAACAGTCAGGGGGAGAAAACATTATTTTTCAAGGTAAAAAGGATGCAGTTGCATGCATGCGTCCATGGGTGTGGTGCGTCCCCACTGTCAGCCTCTCACGTACAGTCATCTCCCGATGACTCTCGTTTGTTGACCATGTTGACCACATCGTGCCGAGTGCACCAAGGCCGATGGATGACGGCGAGGCCCCATATTGGAACGACCCGGAGATGGGGAAGACGCGGCAGTGGAGTCGCAGATGGAGATGAGTGAGAAACTTGACTGGTTCGGGTGCGCGACAGCATTGCCGCGGTGCCGCCCACGGGAGACAGGAGCAAGAACAGAGGTTGAAGAAGGAGCATGGCTGTTGGATTAACATCCAATGGTCCAACTGCTAGAATCATTTATTGATTAAGTTGACAAAGCCCTGCGTACACGTCTGCTTATTAGGCCCGCAAGTCAGCCACAAAATCTACCGGGTCCCAGCTATCATCGTGAGGAATAGTTTTTTTTTGCATAACAAGGAGGCACTTCCTTCCGTGCAAAGATACAACCGGTGGGTCCCAGCTGTCAGGGGAGGAAATTTCCTTGCGTGCGACCATGGACCTCGTGGGTCCCAGCCATCAGGCTCTCCATGTGCAGTCCTCTTCCGATGGCTCTCGTTTGTTGACCATGTCGTGTCGAGCGCAGTGAGGCGGTGGACGATGGCGAGGCCCCAGACTGGAACGACCCAGAGATGGGGAAGACACGGCAATGGAGTCACATACGGAGAGGAGTGGGAAACTTGACTGGTTCGGGTGCGAGGTGGGCCTACACTCGACAGAGAATAACAGGAGGTGCGGAGTGGAGGGATGGCCTGGCCGTTGGCGGGGTAGCGTTTCGCTACGAGGCGTGCAAAACAACACCGCTGGACGCCGGAGGCTGGAGCAGGCGGTCCCGGCAGCGCTGGGGGTAGAAGACGAGAGATTGAAGAAGAATGCCGACCGTTGGATGTAAATCCAATGCCTTGCTTAGGCTTCGACCTACTGGCCCACATGTTAGCCAGTCCATTTGTTTTCCTATAGTCTATTTGGTGGGCTGGGTGAAACAATGATGTAACATCTATGCAGCCCGTTTATATATATGGTAGAATTTAAAGCCCATTTGCATTTTTCTCGAAATCCGCAGACTTGCTGGGCTGGGTGAAAATATCATGTTGGGCTGGACGGAGAAATGTTATAAAAACATAAACACATGATTGCACGTCTATTACTGCATTGGTCAGTAAAATCTTTGCAAGCTTATGTATGCAATCACTACGAGTTAACTTGTCAAGTTATATATAAACAATTATTATTATTATTATTTTGTAAGAACTTTCAATTTATGAAATAAAATAGCATTTTAATTTGATGAGTTAATAGGACGTGGGGTATTATTATTCTTTAGGCTAGACGTGGGCCAGTTGAGTTGGTTCTAGGGAAAAGTACTGGGAGAAAACTCAGTTTACATCGAAAAAGAAAGTGGGAGAAAATTCAGATATAGGATTAATGAAAACGAAAAATAAAGGAAGTGGGAAGGTCTATAAAATGGTTGGACGAACGACTGGTTTAATGGAACCTTATGTTGTTTCTATTATATTTATGTAATAAAATAAGACATATATATATATACTATTATAGAAGGGAAAACATAGTTCAGTTTTGCATTCTTATAGAAAAATAGAACTGAGTTGTGCGTTGTCTTGAAAAAACAAACATAACTTGGGCTGCTGATGTTATAGACAAGCTAGGTTGGGAGGCCTAGAGGCCGCTTGATACCCGCTGGATCCAAAAAATGTTGAAACATGTCGTGGGTTGCCCATGTTAAACAACAAAACCTAGGCCATGGACTTGGTGGGCCTGGGACTATCAGCCTCTCAACGAACATTTGTCTCCCGATTCCTCTAGTTTTGCCGACCATGTTGGGTATGACAGACGGCGGCGCCGCGGTGAGGGAACCAAGGCGGAGGATGGCGTCGAGACCTCGGACCGAACGAACCGGAGCGGGGGAAGACGCATGCGGAGGGGAGTACGAGGGTTGACTTGTTCGGGTGCAGGGTGGGCCGGTGGAGCTGCCGCCACCGGACAATGTGTGGGAGTAGAGGGATGGCCTGGCCAATGCCATAGGCTATGATGGCCACCCGCTATATAGGAAGATGACGAAAGATTAAACAAAATAAAGAAATACAAATGGATAGGTGGTTGGTCCCATATGTCCGTGTACGAGATTTGCTGGGTCCAGTTGAGAAGGGGAATACGTTGGGAGGAAGGAGATTCAAAGCACGACAGTCGAGTGAACTAGTTTTTTTTGAAACAGATGAGTGAACTAGTTACATACATAAGCAAATAGCCACCAAAAAAAGCAAACATGTTAATGGGTTCTTAAAAGAAATATTTCGGACAAAACAGATAATTACGACACATATGCTAATGCATGAAACACTCAGATGATAAAGGTGCTTATAAACAGATAAAGTACAACATCTAGACCTTCTTGGCACGCTTGATCATGACGCTGCGGCTGTCCGTGTACTCGTCGGTTACGGGAAGCAGACACGCCCTCATGTCCAAGATCCGCCTGTACATGTTGTAGCATGTGTATGCGTTCTTGGCCGTGTAGGTTATGTAGGCTAGATTCAGAGGTACCTCCCACGTGTACGGGTCCTTGGTATCATTGTCTTATTTCTTTTTGGCGTAGCAGGGGTCGATGATGGTCTCGGCAAGGACAACCACAGAGTCCTTCTCCTGCCCATTGCCGATGATCTTGTACTGCTTTTGGATGTCGACAAGCTTGTTGCACTAGATGACCGAATCGTCGCGTTCTTCCTTCTCTCCACGTTAGCAAAGGTGCAGTCGGCGCCGACGATAAAACGTGCGAATGCTCCAGAACCTCTAATGGCCGTGCCGTAGTGGTAGACGAGAACCTCGTCCCACACGCATACCTGGACCGTCGCGATCTGCTGGTCCCTGTCAAGAGACGAATGGATGGGCAGAAGGTCTAGTCCTGCGACCTTGTGATTTCTCGTCCTGTAGGTACTGCTTGAACTCGGCGAGGCAGAGCTTCACTGAGTTCGGATCGTTGGTGTACATCACATTCAACTTGGTGCAGCCATGGGACTTAACGACGAACTCAAAGGTGAACTCCTTGCTAAAGTCCATATCCAGCAGGCTCACCCCTCAGATTTCCATTGGAGTCTCTTCAAGTGAACGAGTGGATAGGCGGCGACAGCAGTTCATTTTTCAGCTCTTGGGGAACTGGATTCAACAGTAAACTGAGTGTGTATAGGCGACAACAGTTACTACCCCTCCCTCGCCCGCTGCACGCCCGACAGAACATGCACCCTCGGCGCATTCAAACGCCTCCATTAAGAAACCTATTCCGGCCACACGTCGGTTCACGAGCGGATCTGTATTGGTACTGTAATAACAACTGTTAGTGGTCACTTTACTTAAATTTAATTATCTTTAATAGAAATTTATTCTTAAAACAAGCAATGCATTGGCTCGTTCTATCAGTGCCACAGGATCAACATGCACACCAATTAGAATTATTATTCTCAAGACACGCACGACCAACACATTTATCGCACTTTCACACAGATAATACTACCAAGTTTGAAGTGTTTGTTATGGTTGTTGTCCTCTACATCATCATGCCGTGTTTCCCAGCTTGCAAGATTCGGAACCAATAAATAAAATTCAAATAATAAGTACATCAAAGATGCCTACACATCTCATTGATCCCCAGCTTGCAAGATTCAGAACCAACAAATAAGACTCAAACAATAAGTACAAAAAAGATCCCTGCACATCTCATTGATTCCCAGCTTGCAAGATTCAGAACCAACCCATTAGAGCCTTTTGATAAACTGAATATCGGGATTAAATCCATCTTAGCTTGCCGTGTCATACAACCCAAGAACTTGGCGAATGCTCTTGACCATCAGAACATCTGTAATTGAGTATTCCTTTTTGCACAGATAAGAAAGAGCATGATTACTATAATAGTGTTGAAGCAAACTTTATTTCCAAAAAGAGAAAAGATTGCGATAGAATAGCTTTATTTAAAAATTAGAACATTAGCACAATATGATAAAGCACAATCATGTTGATAAAGGATAGTACTGACTGGTGTGAGGGGCCCTATGCCGCCACGACTCGTGTGTTGAACCTGCAACTCCACTCGGATGAGGCCAGCCTGGAGTTCCATGATTCAATTCATGCGCCTTTTTCTGCAGTTCACCTGAAATGAAGCAATGTAGCGACCCGACCCAAATGGATCGAAGTCTCTATGCTTAAGTGTCATCCCTAGATCGGTATGCTGACACACATAATACTCGAGGATTTATTACAGAGGTAAATCACATGTATAAAGTAACGTAAATACTATTACCTCAATCCCAATAGCGGAAGTAACAACAAGGTTGTGGAGTTCCCAACAACGATAACGGAAAAGTTGAGTGTAGACATCGTAACCCTAACGTATCACTTACTCGTTGTAAGATTCCTGCAACATGAGACGTTGCAACCATGTAGGTCAGTACATTGAATGTATTGGCAAATTCACACCATAGAGCAATGATGAATAATAACTATCACTACATGCATATTTGGCTGGTGGAAGCTCTAAGTTTAATTTTGCATAAAGCTAATTTTTCCCTACAACAAAGGAATATATTTTATTTAACTACAAAGTTTGTTGAAAACATTGAGAAGGTAACCCCAACTCAATCCCAAATTATCATTAATAACCCAACAAATTAATTAACTAACGTGATGAGATCAAATCAATAATTCAAATACCACATACTCAAGTGTCCATAACCGGGGACACGGTTAATCATTATTAGTTTGTACACTCTGCAGAGGTTGCGCACTTTTCCCCACAAGACTCGATCTCCTTCGTTGAATTCCTCGCACTGCCTGATGTTTGAGAACCAGATGATCAAGACATAGTCTTTCCAAAGAGGTCCCTGATAACCCACAAGTACAGGGGATCACAACAGTTTTCGATAAGTAAGAGTGTCGAACCCATCAAGGAGCTAAAGGTAGGACAAATATTCCCTCAAGTTCTATCGACCACCGATACAACTCTACGCACGCTTGATGTTCGCTTTACCTAGAACAAGTATGAAAGTAGAAGTACTTTGTAGGTGTCGTTGGATAGGTTTGCAAGATAATAAAGAGCGCGTAAATAAAAAGTAGGGGCTGTTTAGATGAAGACACAACTAAGTTAGTTTTAGTAGAGAGCTTGTTGTTACAAGAAAGTTATTTGTCCCTAGGCAATCGATAACTAGACCAGGAATCATTATTGCAGTTTTATTTGAGGGAGAAGCATAAGCTAACATACTTTATCTAATTGGATCATATGCACTTATGATTGGAACTCTAGGAAGCATCCGCAACTACTAAAGATCATTAAGGTAAAACCCAACCATAGCATTAAAGTATCAAGTCCTCTTTATCCCATACGCAAACAACCTACTTACTCGGGTCTGTGCTTCTATCACTCACGCGACCCACCATAAGCAAATCATGAACATATTGCAAACCCTACAGCGGGAATCCCTCACGCTTGCGCGACACGGAGAGCACCATAGGACAACACCAATAATAAAACATGCAACTCAAACCAATCACGATCATCAGATAACCCATAGGACAAAACGGATCTACTCAAACATCATAGGATAGCCATACATCATTGGGAAATAATATATAGAATTGAGCACCATGTTTAAGTAGAGATTGCAGTGGGTAAAATAGGGGTTACACCGCTGCATAGAGGGGGGAAGAGTTGGTGATGATGGCGGTGAAGTTGTTGGTGAAGATTACAGTGGTGATGATGGCCCCCGGTGGCACTCCGGTGCCACCGGAAGCGAGGGGGAGAGAGCCCCCCTCCTTCTTATTCTTCTTTCTTGACCTCCTCCCTAGATGGGAGAAGGGTTTCCCCTATGGTCCATGGCCTCCATGGCGTGGGAGGGGTGAGAGCCCCTCCGAGATTGGATATGTCTCTCTGTTTCAGCGTTCCCAGATTCTGCCCTTTCACCATTTCTTATATTCCCAGAGATCCATAACTCCGATTGGGCTGAAATTTTAACATGATCTCTATCCTGATATTAGCTTTCTTGTAGCGAAAGAAGGGCACCAACTGCATTACGGGGTGGCCATGAGGGTCAGGGGCGCGCCCAGGGGGGTGGGGCACGCCCCCTGCCTCGTGCCTCCCTCGGGCACTGTCTCGCATGGATTTTTCTTCCCAAAAATCATATATATTCCAAAAAAAAAAATTCCATCGGTTTTTATCCCGTTTGGACTCCGTTTGATATGGATATTCTGTGAAACAAAAAACATGCAACAAACAGGAACTGGCACTAGGCTCTGGATCAATATGTTAGTCCCAAAAATAGTATAAAAAGTTGCCAAAAGTATATGAAAGTTGTAGAATATTGGCATGGAAGAATCAAAAATTTTAGATACGATGGAGACGTATTAGCATCCCCAAGCTTAATTCTTGCTCGTCCTCGAGTAGGTAAATGATAAAAAAGATAATTTTTGATGTGGAATGCTACCTAGCATAATCTTGATCACATATCTAATCATGGCATGAATATTAAGATACGGGTGATTCAAAGCAATAGTCTATCATTTGACATAAAAACAATAATACTTCAAGCCTACTAATAAAGCAATCATGTCTTTTCAAAATAACATGGCCAAAGAAAGTTATCCCTACAAAATCATATAGTCTGGCTATGCTCCATCTTCACCACACAAAATATTAAAATCATGCACAACCCCGATGACAATCCAAGCAATTGTTTCATACTTTTTATGTTCTCAAACCTTTTCAACTTTCACGCAATACACGAGCATGAGCCATGGACATAGCACTATAGGTGGAATATAATGGTGGTTGCGGAGAAGACAAAAAGGAGAAGATAGTCTCACATCAACTAGGCGTATCAACGGGCTATGGAGATGCCCATCAATAGATATCAATGTGAGTGAGTAGGGATTGCCATGCCACGGGTGCACTAAGAGCTATAAGTGTATGAAAGCTCAGACTGAAAACTAAGTGGGTGTGCATCCAACTGGCTTGCTCATGAAGACCTCGGGCATTTGAGGAAGCCCATCATCGGAATATACAAGCCAAGTTCTATAATGAAAATTCCCACTAGTATATGAAAGTGATAACTCAAGAGACTCTCTATATGAAGAACACGATGCTATTCTGAAGCACAAGTGTGGTAAAAGGATAGTAACATTGCCCCTTCTCTCTTTTTCTCTCATATTTTTGGGCCTCCTCTTTTTTTGGCCTTTCTCTTTTTTTCTCTTTTTTTATTTTTTTCGTCCGAAGTCTCATCCCGACTTGTGGGGGAATCATAGTCTCCATCATCCTTTCCTCACTGGGGCAATGCTCTAATAATGATGATCATCACACTTTTATTTACTTACAACTCAATATTACAACTCGATACTAGAACAAAGATATGACTCTATATGAATGCCTCCGGCAGTGTACCGGGATGTGCAATGATCTAGCGTAGCCATGACATCAAAAACGGACAAGCCATGAAAACATCATGCTAGCTATCTTACGATCATGCAAAGCAATATGACAATGAATGCTCAAGTCATGTATATGATGATGATGGAAGTTGCATGGCATATATCTCGGAATGGCTATGGAAATGCCATGATAGGTAGGTATGGTGGCTGTTTTGAGGAAGGTATATGGTGGGTTTAAGGTACCGGCAAAAGTTGCGCGATACTAGAGGCTAGCAATGGTGGAATGGTGAGAGTGCGTATAATCCATGGACTCAACATTAGTCATAAAGAACTCACATACTTATTGCAAAAATCTATTAGTCATCGAAACAAAGTACTACACGCATGCTCCTAGGGGGATAGATTGGTAGGAAAAGACCATCGCTCGTCCCCGACCGCCACTCATAAGGAAGACAATCAATAAATAAATCATGCTCCGACTTCATCACATAACGGTTCACCATACATGCATGCTACGGGAATCACAAACCTCAACACAAGTATTTCTACTAATACACAACTACCCACTAGCATGACTCTAATATCACCATCTTTATATCGCAAAACTATTGCAAGGAATCAAACATATCATACTTAGTGATCCACAAGTTTTATGTAGGATTTTATGACTAACCATGTGAATGACCAATTCCTGTCATCTCTCTAAATAGATATAAGTGAAGCAAGAGAGTTTAATTCTTTCTAAAAAAGATATGCCCACGCTCTAACAAATATAAGTGAAGCAAAAGAGCATTCTACAAATGGCGGTTTTCTATGTAAAGAGAAACAGGCAATCTAAACTTCAAATGATATAAGTGAAGCACATGAAGCATTCTATAAAGCCATACTCAAAAGATATAAGTGAAGTGCATAGAGCATTCTATAAATAAACCAAGGACTATCCCATACCAGCATGGTGCATAAAAGAAAAATGAAAACTAAATGCAAAAGACGCTCCAAGATTGCACATATCACATGAACGAAACGAATCCGAAAACATACCGATACTTGTTGAAGAAAGAGGGGATGCCTTCTGGGCATCCCCAAGCTTAGACGCTTGAGTCTCCTTGAATGTTTACTTGGGGTGCCTTGGGCATCCCCAAGCTTGAGCTCTTGCCTCTCTTCTTTGTTCTCACATCGAGACCTTCTCGATCATCGAACACTTCATCCACACAAAACTTCAACAGAAAACTCGGTAAGATCCGTTAGCATAATAAAGCAAATCACTACTCTAAGTACTGCTGCAAACCAATTCATATTTTGTTTTGGCATTGTAGCTACTTTAATATAACTTTTTTATGGCTTAATCCACTGATATAAATCGATAGTTTCATCAAACCAAGCAAACTATGCATCAAAAACAGAATCTGTCTAAAACAGAAGAGTCTATAATAATCTGAACATTCACCATACTTCTGATACTTGAAAAATTCTGCAAAAATTAGGAAAAATAAAAAATTTGTATAGAAAGACAGTTCAAAAAGAATCAGAACCATTTGACGTTCTAGTAAAAAATTTAAAATTGCGCACTACAGCCAAAGTTTCTGTCCTGCACCGCACAAACCAACAAGCAATCTAAACATCCTAAAGGCAAACCTTGGCACATTATTTTTATATTTAAACTTTATAAAAGCACATAACAGAAATAAATGACTCTCTAAAACTTCTGGGTTGTCTCCCTGGCAGCGCTTTCTTTAAAGCCATTAAGCTAGGCATATAGTGCTCAAGTAATGGATCCACCCGAATCCCATGGTATATCAAAGCCAATTTGAATCAACAATGATTTGTAATTTAGTAGTGAGCACAAAGTAACATATATCATGCAGCAACGAAGTCTAACTCTCTTCCTATGCATCAACATGTCATAAAAGAACAATTCATGCACACAAAGTAAAGGCCAACAAATAGTATAAACAATTTCTTGCAATTTTACCATGTTGGAAACATAGAGAGGGTGAGATATAGTTCCTCTCTCATAATAATTGCAAGTAGGAACAGAAAGCACAGTCATATTATATCTATCAAAATCGTCATGTGTAACGGTAAAAGGCAACCCATCAATATAATCCTTAATAAGTGCAAACTTCTCTGATATAGTGTAGTTGGGAGAATTCTAAATGATAATAGGACTATCATGCGTGGGTGCAATAGCAACAATTTCATGTTTAACATAAGGAACTATAGAAAGTTCATCTCCATAAGCATAATTCATATTGGCATCTTGGCCACAGGCATAGCAAGCATAATCAAAAAGGGATATTTCAAGAGAATCAACGGGATCATGACAATCATCATAGCAATCATCCTTCGGTAAGCATGAAGGGAATTTAAACAATGTATGAGTTGAAGAGTTACTCTCATTAGAGGGTGGGCACGGGTAGCTAATCCGCTCTTCCTCCTTTTGTTCTTCGCTCTCATCATCATCTTTTTCATCCAATGAGCTCACAGTTTCATCAATTTCTTCTTCCATAGACTCCTGCAAAATATTAGTCTCTTCTTGGACAACGGAGACTTTATCAATAAGTGCATCAATATAGGAATTGTATTCATAATTTTCATAGCAATATTTCAATATAGCAACATTTTCAGGCCTATAAACATCATCATCAAAAGCTTCATACTTTTCAAACAAAGATTCAATTTCATAAGCACCCTTAAAAGCAACAAATTCTTCTATTTGTTCCACATCATAGTAATCATATATACCTCTATCATAAGAAGCCAAGATTTCATTATCATTAAATTTGCATGTAAAGGGAAGATGTGGAGACTTCATCCTAGAGCAACAAGTATAATCATATCTCAAGCATAGTTGCCTAACATACCAATATAACATATAAATTTGATCCCATAATAGTTTCCCTTTTTGAGTCAAGCGATAATCCCTAAAGTATTCACGTTGATCCAACGTGTCTCCCATTACCAAATTGAATGGGGTTTTCTCTGGATTATCAAAGTAGTACATAATATCTGTCACATAACGAGCATCGAGGGTTTTAGGAGGTTCCTCATCTCCATGAGCAGCAAGTACACCTAATTTTTTGGTATTTCATGTTCCATATCCATAACTAATGATAAATAACAACTAAGAATAGCAAATAAAAATTACTTAGTGATAAAGCAAACAAGCACACACGAGAATATTCACCCCACGCTATGGCTCACCGGCAACGGCGCCAGAAAAAGGTCTTGATAACCCACAAGTATAGGGGATCGCAACAGTTTTTGATAAGTAAGAGTGTCGAACCCAACGAGGAGCTAAAGGTAGGACAAATATTCCCTCAAGTTATATCGACCACCGATATAACTCTACGCACGCTTGATGTTCGCTTTACCTAGAACAAGTATGAAACTAGAAGTACTTTGTAGGTGTTGTTGGATAGGTTTGCAAGATAATAAAGAGCGCATAAATAAAAAGTAGGGGCTGTTTAGATGAAGACACAACTAAGTTAGTTTTCGTAGAGAGCTTGTGTTATGAGAAAGTTATTTGTCCCTAGGCAATCGATAACTAGACCGGTAATCATTATTGCAGTTTTATTTGAGGGAGAAGCATAAGCTAACATACTTTCTCTAATTGGATCATATGCACTTATGATTGGAACTCTAGAAATCATCCGCAACTACTAAAGATCATTAAGGTAAAACCCAACCATAACATTAAAGTATCAAGTCCTCTTTATCCCATACGCAAACAACCTACTTACTCGGGTTTGTGCTTCTATCACTCACGCCACCCACCATAAGCAAATCATGAACATATTGCAAACTCTACAATGGGAATCCCTCACAGTTGCACAACACGGAGAGCACCATAGGACATCACCAATAATAAAACATGCAACTCAAACCAATCACGATCATCAAATAACCCATAGGACAAAACGGATCTACTCAAACATCATAGGATAGCCATAAATCATTGGGAAATAATATATAGCGTTGAGCACCATGTTTAAGTAGAGATTACAGCGGGTAAAAGAGGGGTTACACCGCTGCATAGAGGGGGAAGAGTTGGTGATGATGTCGGTGAAGTTGTTGGTGAAGATTGCGGTGATGATGATGGCCCCCGGTGGCACTCCGGTGCCACAGGAAGCGAGGGGGAGAGAGCCCCCCTCCTCCTTCTTCTTCCTTGACTTCCTCCCTAGATGGGAGAAGGGTTTCCCCTCTGGTCCATGGCCTCCATGGCGTGGGAGTGGCGAGAGCCCCTCCGAGATTGGGTCTGTCTCTCTCTGTTTCTGCGTTCTCAGATTCTGTCCTTTCACCGTTTCTTATATTACCGGCGATTCGTAACTCCGATTGGGCTTTAATTTCAACACGATCTCTATCCAGATATTAGCTTTCTTGCGGCGAAAGAAGGGCACCAACCGCCTTACGGGGTGGCCACGAGGGTCAGGGGCGTGCCCCCTGCCTCGTGCCTCCCTCGGGCACCGTCTCACATGGATTTTTCTTCCCAAAAATCATATATATTCCAAAAAAAATCTCCGCCAGTTTTTATCGCGTTTGGACTCCGTTTGATATTGATATTCTGCGAAACAAAAAACATGCAACAAACAGGAACTGGCACTGGGCACTCGATCAATATGTTAGTCCCAAAAATAGTATAAAAAGTTGCCAAAAATGAAAGTTGTAGAATATTGGCATGGAACAATCAAAAAATTTAGATACGACGGAGGCGTATCAGTCCCCTTAACCGATAGATAGGCCGGTACACCTAAAATTCCCCTACATCTGCTAGCCCATCATGGAAAGGTTTCTCAGAACTTACTTAACTATGCCAGAGCCTATAATGGCTTGTGGCTGCACACGGAAGTTTCTAGCATGAATAATCTTATGATCCCTTTGAGCCTGGGTGGCATTCCATAGGATGATCACATGGGTACCCTAAGATCTCCTAGGACAACACTGGATTCCCCAGGTGCCCGCAACCAATCCACCGAGATGTGTATTAAAGTAGACACCTTAAGTTAAACCTTAGTTAACAATAACTCTCACATCTTTCATGGATTCTCTCAAACCAAACCACGTCTAAGAGCATAGCATAGAAGTATAAGCATAACGTAGTAACACCCAAGATTTGAATAAGAGGCAATAGGTTCCTACCTCATCAACTACTTCCAAATACCCACATGTTATCAATCTTACTCATGCAATGTTTGAGGGTTGAAACTAATGCATAAAAACTGGGTAATAAAGGGATATGATCAAAGTGTGAACTTGCCTTGTACTGTTGATGAAGATTCACACTCATAACTCCTGATAGTTCTACTCGTCACACTCCAGTCAATCTATCATAAGCAAGCAATAGTAACTACACATAAGCAATCATGCAAAAGAATCGAAGAAAAGATCTCAGAAAAAATTTGAAAACAAGCAATTAACTCTTGCAACAGAAAACAATTTCTAACAGTACCAAAATTGGGTGGATTTGGTCTTATCACAAATTTTAGGTCAAGAGCTTCAATTAGAAAAAATAATCAATTAAATCGGAGTTATAAAACTCGAGTTATGAACAAAAGAAGTTTGAATTCAAATCTGTTTGAAAACAAATTCTAAACTTTCAAAAATATGTTTAAGTTGGTTATCTGGATAGAGGGTATCATAACGAAGAAGTGGGCGTTGGTTTCGTTGGATTTGGACAAACGAGTAAAAAGTAGCGAAGGTTTGAAGATCAGGGGCTAAACTGTAAATAAACTAATTGCATCTAGGTCCCTGACTAAAATAACAGAAAAAGAAAAAGACTCAATAACGAACGTTCATTTTCTGAAACAGAACAACGGACGTTCACTGAATAACCAAACCTAAAAAACAGATCTAGGTTTTCTAAGAAAACTCGAACAAAACCGGCGAACTAAAAATAAACCAGACCGGCGATGGTTTTATTACCGGTTCGGTCGGTTCGACGGCGGGGCGGTTTCTGGCGGCTTTTCCACGGCGGTGAGCGTCAGTGAGGGTGGCGTAGTGGCGAGGCGCGGCGTAGTGTGGAGGCGGTGGCGCAACAGCAGCGGCGAAGCGCGGTAGAGGCAGCGTGCTGTGCGGGGCGGCGGTGACGAGATGCGAGGAGTGGAGGGGGTCAAGGGCGCGGCTTTTAAAGGCGACGGGGCAAATGTGGCTTGCGGAAGGGGCCGGAGGAGTCCGGCCTCGGCACGGATGCTGAGGTCGGCGTGGTGGCGACGTACTCCCGAGCGGGCGAGCGGCGTGGGCCGGCTGGGCCGTGGCCTGGCGAGCGGGGCTGTCGAAGTGCGGCGACGGTGGTGTGGAGTTGAGGGGCCCTAGGTCCTGCTATATATAGGCTTGGGGGCGACTCGACTTGCGGCAGGGGGCGACAGCGGCGGTGTCCACGCCAGACACGGGCGGCGGCGGGGCGTGCAGCGCCCGGACTCGGGGCGGAGGCGGCGCTCGGTTGGGCGGGCTGGCGGGCTGGGCCGTGGCCCAGTCGGTCGGCGCGAGAGTTTTTTGTAAAGACACAATAAATATAAATAAAACCAAATAAAATAAAAACATAATATAGGCATATTATATATCAATTTTTTTAGAAAAAGGTTTCCTACAACATGAACATTTTTAGCGTCAAATAAATTCCACAAAAATTTAAATAAAGCAAGGAGTGCTATTGTTGCATTAAAACCCCACAAAAATTATTTTAAAAATACCAAAATGTTTTCAAATTTATTTCTCTCCAATTTTCTACTCTAGGGAATCATTTTTACCCTATTTTCCATATATTTTATTTTTGGAGAAAAATAATTTGAATAAAACCCAAATAACTCCGAATTGAAAATAATTTGAAAAGGACTTTTAAATTTAATTCTTTGAAACTTCCAACTCATATTTCATATGATTGAAGAAGTCATTTTATCTTCTCTCATGAAAATCATTGAGTTGCATAAAGTTTCTGAATTTGAAATATTTCCAAATGAGATCCAAATATTTTCAAAAACCCTCTTCATTTATTTAAATGGAACAAGTCATGTCATCTTCAATCTAGGGTTTTGGGATGAGAAGAATTTGAATTCATGGAGATCAGAAAGCAAAGTGAAAGTTTGGGAAGTCGTTTTATTCCCTCTCATTTAAGTTTCAAAAAGTTTCAAATTTCACTCAATTTCACACAAGCAACCACACGCAATCAAACAATCAATCAAAACTATTTATTTAATGTAATATTCCAAAATTTAGAATTTTGGGATGTTACAAGGAAGATTGCATCATTTAGCTAGCAAGAAGTACTTGCTCTCGTGAGCTGGCAGGTTCTTCTTTAGTAGTTGCACTAAAATTCATCGACATTAAGGTTGGCTGTCCTGCTCATGTAAGGTGCAACTATAATTTGCTTATCCTTTTATGCAGTTCCACTAAAATAAAGTGCCATTGTGGTGACAGTGACGTCTCATCTTGCAAAAGCTAATAAAATGTTGCACGAGATTACCAGCAGAATTTGATGGAGATTTTGGAAACTCCAATCACCATTTTGTGCAGTTCCACCAAAATTGAGAGTTGTTTCCCACGTGACATTTTAGTTGAACTGCACAAGACACCCATTCCAAAAAAAGTGTTTTGTGCAGTTCACCAAAAGGTCACAATAGCAACAAGGTGAAATGGATATCCCTATATGCACAAAAAGATAGAAAGTAAACCGTTGCTGGTCAATAAGAATATACGAAAGATACACGAAATGAAAAGAAGCATCTTAATTATGTTCATGGCAATCATGCAAGGACAATAGAAATTTTAAAACGTCGGCAATGCGTCATGTTACCGGAAGCATTATGATCAACTATGACATTCATCAAATATGGGATTACTTTAATGGTGGCATTGCTTGTTTACCAGATATAGTAAATCAACAGTAGCTAAAGAGTTGGTTTAAGGGCATGGGACCGTGGGGACACCAGGGCACTCAACAGCGTATAGAAGCAACTTACTTATCATACTGGGGAAAATAGCAGGAGTACCATTTGTAACACAGTTTAATTGCATCATATCACTGGAGGCATTAGATTAACAATAACACTCGTTAGACATGTCCTTAAGGTAACAATGTGATCGCTTCATTTTACATGCGCCCTTACATTAACAACAACAAAAGGTTGGTATAAGGACATGCGACAATGGACGCATCAGCACAATGTACCTACAAGGAGGTATAAAGTGGTGATGCCGAGTTTGTTCATGCTTTGTGAGGGCAGCAAATCTAATCCTGGAGACCTTTTACTATGTGAGGGCAGCAAATCTAATCCTGCAGACCTTTTACTATGTGAGGGCAGCAAATCTAATCCTGGAGACCTTTTACTATGCGAGGGCAGCAAATCTAATCCTGGAGACCTTTTACTATGTGAGGGCAGCAAATCTAATCTTGGACATACTCTGTTGACTTGTCCACCAGCCACCACTTTCTATCCATTTTTCAACCAATAATAGATCTGTTCCTTATCCAATTTGTACTGAGTTGTCCCATTATTTCCCTTTTCAACCAAGAGACCGGTTGGGTATCCGGTCTCTACTACTTTTCCCTGTTATTTCCTCTTTGAATCAAGTCCTAGATTCATGCTACGATTTTCCCCCTTTCTTCGTTGTTTGAACCAAGTCCTAGATTCGCATGCACGAAAGTAGCTTTACCTCTAATAATACTAAAAATTTAGGTGGATTTGGAAGAGCTGATGGAAGTAGAAAAAGATGCACATGCAGACACGTGGGGAGCTGGGGCAATAGAGCAAGGCCACTTTCGAAGAACTTGTACCTAAGGGTCATCGGGATGTCGGCGGCGGCAGGTCCGATCTGCGCACAATACGGCAGGGAGGAAGAAGGGTCAGAGGACCTCCCGAGTCGGCGCTGTGTCAGAGAGAACGACACGGGCAGATGATCGGGCCCCGCCGGCAGCTGTGGGTTTCCTCCCTCGCCGGCGATGACCGCGTGAACGATGCACCTTTTAGTCCTCTACACACACTGAACGAAGGGATCCGGTCAGATCTATGACCAGTGGTGAGCAGAGAGAAAATGTCGCTACTGCTGTCTTGTTTAGATATGGAGAGGATGAGAGAATGAAGAGAGCAACCCTAGTAAAGCAAGCGCTCAGGCCCCTGTGTACATATGATGAGAGAGTGAAGAGAGCAACCATATTAAAGCAAGCGCTCAGGCCCCTGCGTACATATATAGTGGAGTGATTATCTTTTTCTCTCCACAACAAGCGTTTCAATTTGTGTACGTGGCATTAACGAAAAGAAACTCTCTATTTAAGGTGACTAACTGTACGACTCCTACTTAATACTAGTAGTAGTATTGTTCACTTGTGCTCCCCGGCCCTCCATTCATTGAACAACCCCACGGGTGAATAAACATACAGTACTACTGGTATTTATATAGAACGAACAAGCTCGGACTATTTTTGCGTAGTTAAAAGTTGAGGGCGGTGCTTTTCCCGGGCAATACGCGCGGCAGTTTTCGCGTAGGCGGTTTGACAGAGAGGCGAGGAGGGTGAGGGAGTAGCGGATTCAACTTACTTACTGCTAGAAAGGTCGGGTTGTGCGATTTGGCGGCGCGTTACTGCTGGAAAGACTTGTGATATGACTACTCACTATAGTCATGAATTACTGGCGCTACGACCGGGGTGATGCCCCCTTCCATTCCGCACTCTATTCTGGTGCATGACACGTCGACCCGGATGCTGGCTCTCCCACATGTCTACTTTTTTTGCTAAAAAAGAGGTATGAGTGCTCAGTACTCCTATTCTATCAACACAAGTCACATCTGACAACATCGTTCGTGCTACAACTAGCTCTTCTCCCTCGTTTCTATTTTCTAATTCTAAACTCAGCCGACGCCCGGTGGGCGGGGTGGGGATTGTCGATGGTCGGTTTGCTCAACTGCGGCCCCACCTCGCAGTGAAAATGTTACGACTGGAATAAAAATGCCATATACTCCCTCCGTTCCTAACTATAAGCCTTTTTAGATATTTCAAATGGAATACAACATACGGATGTATGTAGACATATTTTAGAGTGTAGATTCACTCATATTGCTCCGTATGTAGTCACTTGCTGGAATCTCTAGAAAGACTTATATTTGGGAACGGAGGGAGTAGTATACTAATAAAACATTAAGGTCATGAGGCGATGCAGTGCTGGTTATAGGAGGCAAGAAGAAGAGATGCATCCATCGACGACGTCCACCTTCTCGGCTGAGGGCGCCGGCCCATCGAACGACGGTTAAGTAGCAGCGGCTTTCGTGGCCAGGTCGACGTGCTTCTGAATAATGGCGTCCAAAGATTCCAGCCACTGGAAGAAGGCCAATGTCTTTCTGTCCTCGCTGGCCATGTAGTGGCCTATGTAGATGATTTCCTCATAGACGTGGATGTGCGTATCGACGGTTTCTTGCATGGCGAGGTGCTGCGTGGCGAGCGTGGCCTCGAGGTGCACATTCTTTGAGATGGCCTCATAGCATGGAGCCGACCCCAACGATTTTAAGCTTAGAGGTACGGTACACGCTATCCTAGACTACTCTACACATGAAACTGCCACACGAGCGTCCGGGCTGCGCTTGGCTCTTTGCCTCTTCGGGAAGTCGAACAATGATGGGGCACTACTGCAGTGGAGGAGTACTACAGTATGATTCTGGGCATCTGGCACCGAATGAACTGTTGCATGTCCACCGCGTGCGGGAGGGAGAGCGTGTAGCGAAAGCTTCTCCTAGTCCTGCCAGCCACCACGCTCATGGCCGAGGGAGGGACGCAACTTCATTGACTTACTGCTCCTGCATTAGCATGTATGATAGGTGGGCCCAACAGGTGGGTGGCCCACCTATCATACAGCCAAAGGCAGGTGTAGTTAAGGCACCAGAGCTTAGTCCACGAGGGAGAGGGCATTGTAGTAACCAAACTTCTCATTGTTGTATGAGTTGACATGACACATCAAAGCACTGCGCTCGATATATTTCAATAATTTGCATTTACCGATGCATTAATTACAATGCATGCATGCGTGCCACGACTCTGCTTTTGATACTTGCATGTGTTGATTTAATGCACCTTGAAGTAGTATGAATATGTCACGGTAAAGCTTTGTAATGCCCCGGCCCTAAAGCGAGAGATGGTTGTGCACGAGGAGGGTGAGATCATGCAGACGGAACATGACCCGACGATGGAGCTCTCTATGGTCTCGATGGACCTCACCTTGCTCCACTTCCCCTTGTGCCTCCGCCCCTTGAAGCCTCCAGTGTATAAGGTTCGAATACACCTCGTCCGTTCGGCTGATCGAGCAAGGTGCATGTTTCTTGATTGGTGTGTTGTTCAATTGATTTGTGCGGTGCAAGGGAGGGCACCTGGCCTGTGCGGACTGCTGCGTCGAGCGCCCCGGGAAGCAGTGGTAGTGCTAGAAGTGTGAGCGCGGCGGTGGTAGGGATGGCAACGGGGCCCCATACCCGCCAAACCCGTGGGGATTTCATCTATAGGGGGTGGGGATGGGCGAAAAACATCCCCATGGGGATATTTACCAAACTATTGTATTCCCCATAAGGTACGATGGGGATGGGGTGATATCCTATTCCCCAGACCCAATACCCATCGGGGACCTGGTTATTAACTGTGATACTGCGGTCAACCTTAAAATATTCACAAACAAACTTGTGAAAACAAAAAAAGCTTTGAAAAAACCCTTAAAACTATCTCACATCGTCACCTCGGCTGCCACCATGAACAGGAAGTCAATACGGCCTAGATAGGCATTAGCAGGACAAGGACAACACCATGTATGTATGTTGATTATAGGGTGTCATATTATGTATATCCCTGTTCAATAATTCATCAGATTAACCAGTTAACTTGCCGATTAATCCCTACTCATAGGGGCACCGAGTATCCTCTAAACCAAAAAATAGTTTGATTAATTGATTAAATGGCCGATTAACTTGCCGATTAGCCAATTAATCCCCTACTCGCTAGCCAACCGAGCAGCTACCAGTTAACGATTTCCTCAACAATGATGTATATGAGTATTTGTTTATGGGATTGGGACCCTAATGGGGCCCCGTTTCCCAGTGGGGCATGGGTATGGGGAAATTTCATCCCCAGTCATGTAAACGGGGATGGGGATGGGATGATAGGGAATAGATGGGGATGGGGATGTTGTAGGTATCCCCGTAGGGGATTGTCCCCATTGCCATCCCTAGGCGGTGGCTTCGACATGCGGAACACGGCGGTGGACACCGTCCTCTCCTCGGTGAGGGTGGAGTGCTCGCACGAAGGCTGTGGGCTCTACGTCACTTACCACAAGCTAGCCGATCACCAGAGCGTGTGTTTGCTCGCGCCCTGCAAATGCCCCGTGCCCATCTGCGGCTACGAAGGCCTGCCGCCAGTGCTCTCCCACCACATCAGCACCATGCATCCCATGCCCGTGCACATGATCCAGTACAGCAAGGTGCTCTAGCTGCAAGTGCCACTTTCAGAGCCACGACTCTTGCTGTTCGCGGAGGAGGATGGTCGCGCATTTTCTTGGTTGATGGCGTGCTCGACATCGGCGCTCCTATCGCCGTGTCGGTCGTCTACATCAAAGCGGGGGCATCCCCACTGCCGCACTACATGGCCAAGCTGTGGGCGAACGGCCCACCGGGGGAGCCCAAAGGCAGGACCGACACCGTCAAAGTGGAAATGGAGGTGACAAGCAGCAAGGATCCCGGCGACGTCGCCGTGCAGGAGCTGACCTTCTTCACAGTTCCACCCAAGCTGCTGGCCAGGGCTAAGCTGGTGTGCCTCCACATTCAGATTGACAAGATCACGCCCTAAATGATTCTATAGTGCCTTCTGTTTCTCTTAGTAATATGCTAATATAGGGGTTAGCTCGGTCTAATTTAGCTTAAGATATGGTGGGTTTTGGTGGCAATGCAGCAATTACTTTGACATCAGATCAGCAGTTAAAGTAATTTCCAACAGTCGAACGGATATTTTGTGTCTGTTGGATATAAAGATCCTTTGGGTAAGAAGTATAACGACATCAACTTATATGCTTGTTTGTTCAGGAAGTGTTGCATACTTGTGCGAGTTGACGCGACACATCAAAGTAGTACTGTACTACTACTAGTAGTACTCCCTCTGATCCTAATTTCTCTATGCATAAGTCGAGGCGCACATACCAAGGAGGGCCTGGTTGTGTCTATACTTGGACAACTCATCTGACTGCATGCGGACCAGGCAGACGAAGCTTGTGTCGTGTTGGTGTCGTGCGCGGCCCCGCACATTAACCAAAACCTCATGCCTCCAGCTTAGCCTCTGCATTTTAAACTTCTGAATCTCAAGGCCAAGGAGCAATGTGAAACCTATGAGAGAGCCAATCAGATGGTTGAGAACACTACAATTCGTAGCTATAGATGTGTGTGTGTGTGAGGACTAGTGTATGCGTGCACCTCTTCTCTTCTTGTATAACGTACTAAACTCAGAGTACAAGTGTATGTGGGTGGCATCGACCTAGGGAGCTAGAGATGGTGCGTGCGAGAAGTCCCAAGAGATAGGTCTAATGCGTCAGAAAAAAAAGACTAGTCTATAGCTCGCCATGAGGCTATTCCTGTTGAACGCCACAATAACCGTAAGATATGTATCCGACGGTGCCAGTTATTGCACGTACACAGTAGTAGAAAAAGAACTACCATGGCATATGCTACACCACGGCCGAGAACACGTTCCGACATTACGCCATCCAGGAATAGTGCCGCACTTCGAAACTAGAACCATCAATAAATTTTGAGCTTGCGTCTCGTCACATTGAAAACTACAAAAAAAATTCCACCACTCATCATCTACCTTGGTTGGTGAGATTTTTGAATCGAGCCCTATAAACTAGAAAGGAGGTACTACTACCACACTATATTTGACTGCAAACCTGTTCACACCGATCACAACCTAAACGGTTTCCCACTTAGGAGCGTATTAGTACTCGGTTATAAATGCTACTATGCCAAGATGAGTGCACATTCCTCCTCAACTCCTCATCCACAAAAACAAACAAGTCATTCAGCATCCTTCCCTTGTGTCTGCCATGGCCAGCGTGAGTTTTGGGTCGAGAGATTACCACCAGGGAGAGGCGAGCATGGAAGCAGAAGCACGAGAGATGTCCTGCCTCGCCGCGAAAGCAGCCGACATGTCCCGCCGCACGGAAGTAGCAGCACAGAGGTCTTGCCGCGCCACCGACGCAGCATGGAGGTCCCGCCGCGCTATCGATGCAGCAGACTGGTCCGGCCGCGCCGCGGAAGCAGCAGAGATGTCCCGCTGTGCCATGAATGCAACAGAGATGTCCCGCTACGTTGTGGAGTCCTCAAAAAATGTCTCGCGGGCAGGCGACGACTCTTACAGACACATGCATGTGATTGTCCATAGACAGATAGATCACATCTTCGGCTAGGCGAGGTTCCAGGACAACATGAAAGCCTCGTTTGAACAGCCTACCGGCGTCATCCGACAACTAAGGTAGGGCAATGAGAGGCTCCGGGCCAAGCACGACCTGCTGAGGGCGAAGATCATCCGAAGTGTAGAGCAGGAGGAGGAGACTAGTGCCTTGTTGAAGAGGACCGACGTCATCATCAAGAAACTTATGGAAGAGAATGACATGCTCCGCATCGAGCGCCAAATGCTGGTGGAGTAATCCGTGGATGCTCTCAAGCAGCGTCTTGAGGACACGATAGAGCTCATCGCCACTCGCTGCGGAGACTAGTCTCCACGGCCTGCAGCAACGCATCAAGAAAGTAGAGATCAGCGACCCAGATCGTTGTCTTCCTTCTTCTTTTGCCCTTGTGTATTTCGGGTGTAGCCGCATGTGGCTTTTTTAATTATCTTCTTAATCATGTAAGACAATTATTATCCATTGTCATCGTCCTTATATATTCATCAGTCTTGCTATAAGTCGTAGTAGATGCTATATAGGTCCGTCGGATCTTACATCAAGATCCGTGCAAAATTTTCTTTTCAAAATTTCTTTTATCTCTCTTAAATCTCAGTCGAGTGAGGCATAGCCACGTCATTAAATTGACAGAGGTTTGGGTGCCATTAATGGAGACCTTGGGAGAGAGGTGGACGGCAGATGGAGGTCAAAGGGCTCTCCTCCCGATAAGCACGCACAGGGGTCTGATCGCACGCCTCCCGTACTCAAATAGCTACCCTGCACGACGCCTCCTAGCTAATAAAAAAGGGGAAGAGTGGCGGCACGTACATGGTAAATAGAACACCCACAGTTTCAATAATACTTGTGTTTCCGATTATAACGTGACAACACTTGTTCCAAAATGACTTTGTTGATTGTTAATGTGTGCGCCTTCACAAATCAGACAACAAAATTACCATAGCATTTTGGTGCCATGCTTGACACCAAGCCAAGTTTCATGATTTTCATGCGTGTTTTGGATTTACAGGAATTAAAAAACCAAGTTCCTCAATGTTTCCAGCCGAGCCACGACGCCCAGATGTTTGAATTTCATTCCCATTCCTTGCATGTGACCTAGAAATATACCCGAGGACACACATGTAACGCCCCCGACACACCCGCCGGTGGTCGTTACTCCTGGCGGGATCTAGACTGGCCCCATAAATCAATACTAGTCTTTTTTGCGCACTTTGTCCTCACTCGTGAGCACCCGGGAGCAACTTCCCGGCCGATCACCCATCCTGAAACTACTCCTAGCTGAGCATGCTTAACTTTGGAGTTCTGTCTAAATGGGCTCTCGGAAAAGAAGGAATTCCTTATTGATATGAGTAGTCTATCATCCCTAATAAGCCAGGCTATCACATACACCCCCACTCAAAGGAACTGACATTCTCGTCGGGCCACAGGAACGTTCCCTCTTGGCACATACGTCTGTGCTTCCAGTCCGGCACATGTGCCATGCTGTGTGCCACCACGGGTCACAAACGTCATGCATAACATGACTGCGCACCTGTCCACAAACATCCATGTAACCGCGAAGGTCGATGCCGATACCAACTTGTAATGCCCCAGACACACCCGCCGGTGGTTGTTACTCCTGGCGGGATCTAGACTTGCCCCATGGATCAATACTAGTCTTTTCTGTGCACTTTGTCCTCACTCGTGAGCACCCGGGAGCAACTTCCCGGTCGATCACCCATCCTGAAACTACTCCAAGCTGAGCACGCTTAACTTTGGAGTTCTGTCCGAATGGGCTCTCGGAAAAGAAGGAATTCCTTATTGATATGAGTAGTCTATCATCCCTAGTAAGCCATTTCCGAAGGTTTCTTGGTTATGTGTTGAAGGATGGATACAGCTGGATGTAGGATTTGCTAGTTTTGGGTGAGATATTATGCTTCCCCTGTATCCCCAACACCCGATTGCATAACCAGAAAGTTTCGGGAGTTGATAAGTGGGAATTCAAGTAGCTCCTAGGATATCTTTCCGACAGATGTATGATATGAAATTGGGGTTCGATGTCTAGTGGTCCGCCTATCCACGGTTGGTTTTATAGTGGTCTCGTTGTGTCTTAAAGAGTCCTTGGCTATGCTGACTCGGGGACGCTTCGTATGTCATGTGGACTGCCTTGTACATGATGGTGCTGTACGATCGAGCCCGTGTGGGCCCCACCACGAAAACTTCGGACGGAATCTCTATCATATGTTTATTCCGGCTTATTTTGCAAGCCAATCCTTTGTTCTGTTTTGATTGTGGTATTCAAGTTGCTTCGATGTCAAATGTGTTTCCATACCTTTCCTAAGTGGTGCTCTCGTACTCCTATGTGAATACCAATCCGTCATGATAATCGAGATTGTCATGTCAATCCTTTTCAACTGGTGTGCTCCTCTTCAACTGATCCTATCATTTTAAACATCCGCAAATTCAATTCTAAGTTCTCTCGATGGTGTTCGTTTCATCCGCCCCCAAGTTGTTTTTGTTTTCCCTCCCACCCACCCTTTTTTCTTCAAGGATTGAGATTTCTTAATCAAGTATCCTTTTATTGATGGGAAGTATCTCCATTCTTTTCTGTCAATGTTCTTATCCGGTGATTCTCAGGAAGATTCTAACGGAGCTTCAAGTTCATCATTCTTCATTCTTTTTCTTCTCTGGTGGTTTCAAGTCAAGCTTTGTTGATCATATCCTTTCCTTGTTTCAAATGTTTTCTCATGCCGGTGCACCTCTTAATCATCCACTTCTCGCTATTCAATTGTTTCGGAGTGCTCAAGGTATCTCGAAGATTCGTGTTTCCACTCTGCATTCGTTCAAGCTCTTTCGAGGATGTTATCTCTTTCAAGCCATTTAAATTCAACCGGTGCAATCTCTCTTTTCAAGCAATCTTTTCAACAATGTTTTCTTTTGAGTGGGCCCTAACCCACAGGTCTTTTCCCAGGATCTTACCTGACTCCTCTATTTTCCCGGAGTCTTCTCCAAGTTTGACGTAAGAATGAATTATCATCAGTCAAATGTATTTCTCCAAGATCGGTCAAATTCTTTTCATCGTTGGCTCAACCTCTTCGCTTTTGATTCTTCCGGAGTGCCTCAACAAATCATGGTGGTGTTTCTTGTCGTCATTCTCAGATTTTGAAGACCGAAGAAGAGTTTCTCAATCTTATCCATTCTCTCAAAGATTCGTGATTCAAGATTGATGCCATCCTCTCATAATTATTTTCGATTGTGAGATATTCTTTTCACCCATACGGAGCAATTCAGGAGTATTTTCAGTCTGATTCATCCAAAGCCCATAATCTCAGAGTTATTCATTTTCAGCTTTCAGCTCTCGTTCTCCAAATCTTTCCGGTGCATCGTGCAGATATCCTCTAAGTAGTTCATGATCTCTTCGTTCTCTTGTATCAAATTCCTTCAAGTATCTTCATTCGTTCCCTAATTCTTCTCGGTGTTTCTTTATCTTTTCTTCGTTCATTTTCAATTCTTACGGTGGTTCTTCCAAGATTCTTCTTCCTTCGTTTATAATATCAATTTATTCGTTGTTTCAACCCTTCCGGTGGTTCGTTGAAGACCTTCCCAAGTTGGCGCGATATCTATCTTAATCCTTTCTATGAGAATAAGTAGTATTCCAAATCCGTTGCTTGTCATCAATTTAAATTGATGAAGGATAAGCATAATGTAATTCTTATTCTTGTTTCATCGAGTAAACTCAATTCCTTATTCCGGAGGCTCATCAAATTCTCGGTTTCACTTGATTCATCTTTCTTTTCCCGGAGTTCCAAGCTCTCTCAATTTTCTCGTCATGAAGATCCATCTAATAATTGCAAGTCTTCACCTTGTGTTTTCAACTTCTCTTTCCTTTCGTTTGATCATTCTTTTATTACCGGAGTTCTTCATGGAGGCTCTACATGGTGGTTCGTCAAGGATTCTTTTCATTCTCCAATTGTTCTCCAAGATATCTCTCGAAGCTATGATCCGCCAAGCTATACTTCAAGTTTTCTTCATCTTGCAATCCGGAGTGCAATTCTTTCTATCTTATCTTTTGAGGTGGTGTTATGTCATTTTTGATAATTTCCCTTCGTGTTTCATGATTCACAAGTTATCAAGAATGGGGTATTTTAAATCCATCAATCTCTTCGTTGGAGTTATCTTGGGTTATATTTCACCTAAAGCTTTCTCTAAGGATTGTTGCTATTTATGGTGCTAACAAATGACCCGAGTTCTCCATCTATCCTCCCGGTGAAATAAGCTTCTCATCTCCTTGTTGATATCAATCCAATCTATTGTTTTTGTTAGTGGCAGAATTTCACCTCAGTTTTGAGATGTCTTCCATAAGCCCACTACAAGTTTATTCGTTTCGTTGTTGATAACCCAACAACTCCGTTCTAACCTTCTTGCAAGGATGTTTGCCAAATTCAATTGTGGTAGAAGTTATCATTTCCTTCTCCGTTCTCTGATTCCGACGATTTATCTTCTATTCATTCATTCCGGAGGCTTTGCGATATTGCTCTTTTCAACCAATCATCTCGTTTTCTCAAGATCATGTTCGATTCCTTCCATTTACAGTCGGAGTGCTGTCCGAATTATATCATTCTTTTCCCTTCGCTATCTTGTTTTAACTGGAGTGTTATGTCTATGTTTCCCCTTCTAACCGGACTCTCATCCAAGTGCTTTCATTTTTCCAAGTTCATATTCCTACCGGAGTGCTTGCATGTACTTCTTGACTATTGCATCCCTTTTCCTATGTCTTTGAACCTCAAGGTTCCCGTAAGGTTCCTTGTTCCTCTTTTCTAACGGAGTGTTTTCAACTTTGTTCATCTTCGTTGTTTTCTTTCTTTCAATTTGTTCAACCTCTCAAGGTTCGTGGTTTCACTCGTTTGTCCAAGAAGCAACTTGTTTTACTTCTTCCTCTTCCGTTTTCCCTCCGGTGCCATCCCAGATCTCGGGACGAGATCCTCTCGTAGTGGTGGAGTGTTGTAATGCCCCGAGACTGATGCGCCAGGTGTCTCCCAGTTATTCGCCGTCGTTGCCATGTCATTCGCTTACGTGTTGCATCTTGTCATGTCATCATGTGCATTGCATCATCATGTTTTCAAAACTTGCATCCGTCCCAGTCTCCTCGTTCTCTCCGTTGTCCGTTCTGAGCCCAGACACACTTGCACGCACCCGCGGCATGTCCGAAATATTATTTTATAGGTGGCCGGAAAATGTTCTCGGAATGGGTTGAAAGTTGGCATGCAGTGTTGTTATGTTGTTAGTAGGTCGCCTGCCAAGTTTCATCGCATTCGGAGTCCGTTTGATGCCCCAACGGATAACTATAGCGGCAGTATAGCCGGTCTATCGTCGGACGTTTCGGTCTCCGAAACAGACGCCGGGACTCTCTCTCTCTCTCTTCTCTCCTCTCAGCCTGAGGCCTTCTGCACAGCCCACAAGCTCAAACCTACCCCTCCTCGCGTCCGGAGCCGTTGGATCGCGATCGGAGGCTCCGAAAACCCCCTAGACCCAAACCCTAGCAAAACTTGCTATATATAGACCCCCCTAGTCCATTTTCGGACTAATCCTAGTCTAAAACCTACCCCTAGCCCTTCTTCCCCACTGTCCCGCCGCCACTTGGCGCGCAGCCACCAGCCACGCCGCCACCTGAGCTTCCAACCACGCGCCCTTGTCTCCCACCTCGCGCGTGGGCCCGCCTTGGCCTCCTCCCCGCCCAAGGACCGCTCAGCCCCTCTTTTCCTCCTCGCGCGTGGCCCAGCCGCCCCGCGCCCTGCTGCAGGCTCAACCCACTAGATCCGCTGGCCCCAAGGCCCGCGAGGTGAGCACAAGCCAGCCCACCCCCCTGTTTGTTATGTGACGCCCTGGGCGCTGCATATTATCCTGTGCTCACCAGTTTCGGCCCACGTCTTTTTTTCGTTCTGGACGTTTAGTTAATTTCCAGAGGTTTGGCAGTTTTACAGAAAAGACCCTCATGTTCATACATTTAATATCTCACAAACTATGCATCACATGTAAAAACTTTTATATGAAATATGAGTAGAATTTCATCTAGTTTCATAATATCCAACTTTCATGCATGTTTAAAATGTTTAAACTGCTGTTTGCATTTATTTTCTTAACTGCCATGCTAAAATGACTTGTTTCATAACTAAATAACCATAACTCGGTTTGTAACAAACTTTATATGTAAATGGGGTAGAAAAATGCGTAGATTATCTTGGTGACCTTGCTTTGCATGTTTAACAAATCTAAAATTGGGTTTAGGGCAGAACAGTACCAAATTCATAAAATATGCATATGGGGATTTACCAGAAGTGTTGTTCGTTGTTTCCGGCCTCATTTAAACTTGCCTAGATGGGTAGTTTTCATATGCTTCACCCCTTGCCATGTTAATCAACATTTAATATTGTTGGGTGCATAAACGAGATCGAACTAAATAACTTGAGTGTGGTGTTCCGTCAATATGCAACTCGTTGCATATTGAGCTCCACTTAACTTGTAGTTTTGTTTGTGCACTTTGCCATGCCATGCCTCATTAAACCGGACATGCATCATACTTGGTTGTGCATCATGCCATGTTTATGTGATGGTTGTTTACTATGTTGCTTGCTTCTTTCCGGGTTGCTTCTCGCGTTAGCTTCGGTTTCATTCCGGAGTTGTGAGGATTCGTTCGTCTACGTCCGTTTGTCTTCTTCATGGACTCGTTCTTCTTCCTTGCGGGATTTCAGGCAAGATGACCATACCCTCGAAATCACTTCTATCTTTGCTTGCTAGTGTTCGCTCTATTTATATGCCGCGATACCTACCACTTGCTATATCATGCCTCCCATATTGCCATGTCAAGCCTCTAACCCACTTTTCCTGGCAAACCGTTGTTTGGCTATGTTACCGCTTTGCTCAGCCCCTCTTATAGCGTTGCTAGTTGCAGGTGAAGATGAAGTTTGTTCCGTGGTGGAACATGGATATTGTTGGGATATCATTATTATTATATCTTGTTTACTTTAATGCATCTATATACTTGGTAAAGGGTGGAAGGCTCGGCCTTATGCCTGGTGTTTTGTTCCACTCTTTCCGCCCTAGTTTCCGTCATACCGGTGTTATGTTCCTTGATTTTGCGTTCCTTACGCGGTTGGGTTATAATGGGAATCCCTTGACAGTTCGCCTTGAATAAAAATCCTCCAGCAAGGCCCAACCTTGGTTTTACCATTTGCCACCTAAGCCTTTTTCCCTTGGGTTCTGCAGACTCAAGGGTCATCTTTATTTAAACCCCCGGGTCGGTGCTCCTCTGAGTGTTGGTCCAAACTAGAGCACCGTACAGGGCCATCCCTGGGCAACTTGGGTTACGTTGGCTCTTGTACGCTTAGCTTATCCGGTGTGCCCTGAGAACGAGATATGTGCAGCTCCTATCGGGATTTGTCGGCACAGTGGGTGGTCTTGTTTTACCATTGTCAAAATGTCTTGTAACCGGGATTCCGAGTCTGATTGGGTCGTCCTGGGAGAAGGAATACCCTTCATTGACCGTGAGAGCTTGTGATGGGCTAAGTTGGGACACCCCTGCAGGGTTTTGAACTTTCGAAAGCCGTGCCCGCGGTTATGGGAAGATGGGAATTTGTTAATTTCCGGTTGTAGAGAACTTGACCCTTAACTTAATTAAAATGCATCAACTGCGTGTGTAGCCATGATGGTCTCTTTCCGGTGGAGTCAGGGAAGTGAACACGGTTCTTGTGTTATGCTTGAACGTAAGTAGTTTCAGGATCACTTCTTGATCACTTCTAGTTCACGACCGTGCTTTGCTTTCTCTTCTCGCTCTCATTTGCGTAAGTTAGCCACCATATATGCTAGTGCTTGCTGCAGCTCCACCTCACTACCTTTTCCAACCCATAAGCTTAAATAGTCTTGATCTCATGGGTGTGAGATTGTTGAGTCCCCGTGACTCACAGTTTACTTCCAAAAACCAGTTGCAGATGCCGATGATACCAGTGCAGATGACGCAACCTAGCTCGAGTGGGAGCTCGATGAAGATCTTGTTCATTGTGTTGTTTCATTACCGCTTGATCAGTAGAGGAGCCCAGTTGGGGCGATCGGGGATCTAGCATTAGGGGTTGTCTTTCTTTATTTGGTTCCGTAGTCGGACCTTGATTGTATTCTGGATGATGTAATGCTATATTCATGTACTGTGTGAAGTGGCGATTGTAAGCCAACTCTTTATCTCTTTCTTATTCAGTACATGGGATGTGTAAAGATTACCCCTCTTGCGACATGCCTACAATGCGGTTATGCTTCTAAGTCGTGCTCCGACACGTGGGAGACATAGCCGCATCGTGGGTGTTACAACACATGTGATTTTTCAGACAACTTTGGTGCACTGGGCCATGTCCTTGTATTTCAAATTTGAATTATGCACACAAAGGTGACATGTTCCCTCTCAGAACCACGAGTCTTCTTGAGAGAAGCTCCAGTTTGCAAGAAGCTTATACCAAAACTCGTTCCTATTCGGTGAATTTTTTTACCACAGCATGGTAGTACCATGACATGACACCATGCCAAGTTTCATGATTTTTAGGCATGTTTTGGATTTACAAGAATTTTAAAACCAAGTTTCTCATTGTTCTCGGCCGAGCCACGATACCCAGATGTTTGAATTTCATTCCCATTTCTTGCATGGGACCTAGAAATTCACCCGAGGACACGCATGTGATTTTTCAACCAACTTTGGTGCACGAGAGCATGTGCTTGTAGTTCAAATTTGAATTATGCCCATTAATTGACGAGAAACTCAATTAATGTATAAAAAAGGCCAAACGAACCCGGAATAATTCCAAAATTTAACATGGCACTCATGTAGTTCTATGTTGCCTCTGTAAATAAACTCAAGGGGGACAGCGTATATCGTTTCACACTCAAAGGTGACATGTTTCCTCTCATAACCACGAGCCTTCTTGAGAGAAGCTCCGGTTTGCAAGAAGCTTATACCAAAACTTGTTCCAAATCGCCAATTTTTTACCACAACATGTTAGTGCCATGAGATGACACCATGCCAAGTTTCATGATTTCCAGGCGAGTTTTGGATTTACATGAATTTAAGAACCAAGTTTCTCGATGTTCTTGGCCGAGTCACGACGCCCAGATGTTTGAATTTCATTCCCATTTCTTGCTTGGGACCTAGAAATTCACCCAAGGACACACATGTGATTTTCAACCAACTTTGGTGCACCGGAGCCTGTGCTTGTAGTTCAAATTTGGATTATGCACACTAAATGTCCAGAAACTCCATTAATGTATAACAAAGTCCAAACGAACCCGGGATAATTGTTAAATTTAACAGGAACTTGATACGTCTCCAATGTATCTATAATTTTTGATTGTTCCATGCTGTTATATTATCAATCTTGGATGTTTTACAATCATTTTATAGTCATTTTATATCATTTTTTGGTACTAACCTATTGACATAGTGCCAAGTGCTAGTTCCTGTTTTTCCGTGTTTTTTACATCGCAGAAAATCAATATCAGACGAAGTCCAAATGCCACGAAACTTTACGGAGATTTTTTAAGGACCAGAAGGAACATGTTGGGCCCTGGTTGCACCTGGGGGGAGTCCCGAGGAGGGGACAACCTGCCAGGGCGCGTCAGGAGGCCCAAGTGCGCCTTGGTGGAATGTGCCCACCTCGGGTGCCCTCGGACCGCCTCTTTGCTCTATAAATACCCCAATATTTTCAAAACCCTAGGGGAGTCGATGAAATATTCGTCCAGCCACCGCAGAGTCCAGAACCACGAGATCCAATCTAGACACCATCTCGGATGGGGTTCACCACCTCCATTGGTGCCTCTCCGATGATGCATGAGTAGTTCTTTGTAGACCTTCGGGTCCGTAGTTAGTAGCTAGATGGCTTCATCTCTCTCTCTTGATTCTCAATACAATGGTCTCTTGGAGATCCATATGATGTAACTCTTTTGCGATGTGTTTGTTGGGATCCGATGAACTTCGAGTTTATGATCAGATCTATCGTTTTTATATCCATGAAAGTATTTGAGTTTCTTTGATCTCTTTATGCATGATTGCTTATAACCTCGTATTTCTTCTCCGATATTTGGGTTTTGTTTGGCCAACTTGATCTATTTATCTTGCAATGGGAAGAGGTGCCTAATACGTCTCCAATGTATCTATAATTTTTCATTGTTCCATGATGTTTTATTATCAATCTTGGATGTTTTATAATCATTTTAGTCATTTTATATCATTTTTTGGTACTAACCTATTGACATAGTGCCAAGTGCCAGTTGCTGTTTTTTCCATGTTTTTTACATCACGGAAAATCAATATCTGACGAAGTCCAAATGCCATGAAACTTTACAAAGATTTTTTATGGGCCGGAAGGAAGGCAATGGGCCCTCGTTGCACCCGGGGGGTTCCTCGAGGGGGGTACAACCCACCAGGGTGCGCCAGGAGGACCAGGCATGCCCTGGTGGGTTATGCCCACCTAGGGTGTCCCCGGACCGCCTCTTTGCTCTATAAATACCCCAAAAATATCAGAACCCTAGGGGAGTCGACGAAATATTCATCTAGCCGCCGCAAAGTTTAGAATTACCATATCCAATCTAGACACCATCACAGAGGGGTTCACCACTTCCATTGGTGCCTCTCCGATGATGCGTGCGTAGTTCTTTGTAGACCTTCGGGTCCATAGTTAGTAGCTAGATGGCTTCATCTCTCTCTCTCTCTCTTGATCCTCAATACAATGGTCTCTTGGAGATCCATATGATGTAACTCTTTTTGCAGTGTGTTTGTTGGGATCGATGAACTTCAAGTTTATGATCAGATCTATGTTTTTATATCCATGAAAGTATTTGAGTTTCTTTGATCTCTTTTTTTCATGATCTCTTATAGGCTCGTATTTATTCTCCGATATTTGGGTTTTGTCTGGTCAACTTGATCTATTTGTCTTGCAATGGGAAGAGGTGCCCGGTAGTGGGTTCAATCTTACGGTGCTTGATCCTAGTGACAGAAAGGGAACTGACACGTATGTATCGTAGGCACTAAGGATAAAAATACGAGATCTATATCTACCTCCATATAGATAAATGGATCTTATCTACATCATGTCATCATTGTTATTGCATTACTCCGTTTTTCCCTGAACTTAATACACTAGATGCATGCTGGATAGCGGTCAATGTGAGGAGTAATAGTAGTAGATGCAGGCAGGAGTCGTTCTACTAATCTTGGACGTGATGCCAGTGTAATGATCATTTCCTGGATATCGTCAAAATTATTTGAAGTTCTATCAATTGCCCAACAATAATTTGTTTACCCACTGTTTGCTATTTTTCTCGAGAGAAGCCACTAGTGAAACCTACGGCCCCGGGTCTTCTTTCTCATATATTTGCCTTGCGATCTACTTTTTCCTTTGCATTTTTATTCAGATCTATTAAACCAAAAATCCAAAAATACCTTGCTGCAATTTATTTTATTTGGAGTTTGATCTATCAATCTATTACAATTTATCTCACGTCCGTTTGCCTATCTTGAGGCTCCGTACCCCGGAAGGGATTGATAACCCCTTTAACACATCGGGTTGCGAGGTGCTTCTTACGTTGTGTTTCTTGGTTCTCCTACTGGTTCGATACCTTGGTTTCATAACTGAGGGAAATGCCTACCGTCGCTGTGCTACATCATCCCTCCCTCTCCAGGGAAATACTGACGTAGTTCCAGCTACAATCAAGGAGAATTTCTGGCACCATTGCCGGGGAGGATCTTCAACATAACCAAGTTCCTAATCACAAATCTCATCTCCTTGCAATTTACATTATTTTCCATTTGCCTCTCATTTTCCTCTCCCCCACTTCAAAAAATTAGCCGTTTTATTCGCCCCTCTTGTTCCATTCGCCGTTTTCTTGCCGGATCTATTTTTGAGTGCAATCTTTTTGTGTAGTCATCATGACTCAAGAGAACACCAAGCTATGTGATTTCTAAAATACCAACAATAATGATTTTATTAGCACTCCGCTTGCTCCTCCCGCCACTAGTGCGGAGACTTGTGATATTAATACTGCTTTGTTGAATCTTGTTATGAAAGACCAGTTTTCCGGTACTCCCAATGAGGATGCCACGTCCCATCTTAATACCTTCGTGGAATTATGCGATATGCAAAATAAAAAATATGGTCAAGATGAAATTATTTCCGTTCTCTTTGCATGATTCTGCAAAAGATTTGGTTCTCTTCTTTGCCTCATAATAGTATCAATTCTTGAAACAAGTGTAAAGATGCTTTTATCACTAAGTATTTTCCTCCCGCAAAAATTATTTCCCTTAGAACCCAGATCATGAATTTCAAGCAACTTGAACATGAGCATGTTGCGCAATCTTGGGGAAGGATTAAAATGATGCTAAGGAATTGCCCAACTCATGGGTTAAATCTTTGGTTGATCATACACAATTTTTATGCAGGATTGAATTTTGTTTCTTGTAATCTTTTAGATTCCACCACGGGTGGTACTTTTATGGAAATTACTTTGGGTGAAGCCACCAAATTTCTTGATAATATCATGGCAAATTATTCGCTATGGCATACCGAAAGAGTTCCTACTAGTAAAAAAGTTAATTCAGTTGAAGAAATTTCTTCTTTGAGTGATAAAGTTGATGCTCTTATGAAATTGGTTGCTAGTAAAAGTGCTCCTATTGATCTTAATGATATGCCTTTGTCTACTTTGATTGAGCAAAATAATGATGCCATTGATGTGAATTTTATTTCTCGCAATAATTTCAACAAGAATGCTTATAGAGGTAATTTTAATCTTAGGCCTTTTCCTAGTAATTCCTCTAATAATTACGGCAATTCCTATGGAAATCAATCTTATAATAATAATAATAATAGAACACCTCTGATCTTTAGAATAATATTAAAGAGTTTATCAATACTCAAAAAGCTTTCAACACTTCCATAGAAGAAAAGTTGAATAAGATTGACGATTTGTTTAGAAGTGTTGATAGAATTTCTCATGATGTGGAATATCTCAAGATGAAAATTTTTGTGCCTAAGGTAGATGAATCAATTAAAGATCTTTATATTTCTATGGATGAAATTAAGAAAAGAACTGCTATGCTTAGAGCTAAAAGAGAATTTTTGGAAAAAGCTTTTTCTACTGATTATTCTTGCGAAAGTGATGAAGATCTTAAAATGACTGGTGTTTCTTATATTGATTCCTTGTTTAGTAAAGTTAAGAATGGTGAAAAAGGGACTAGATAAGAGTCAACTTTAGGTAGAAGGCGTCCCAATATTTCGGAGGGTGAAAATCTTGTTGAGAAAATTGATGAAAGTGGGTTTGGAGAGGTCAAAACTTTAGCTAGTGATGCACCCACTATTTTGGATTACAAAGACTTTAATATGATAGTTGCTCTTTGATTGCTTGTATTTCTTTGTTGCAATCCATGATAAATTCACCCCATGCTTATGAACAAAATAAAGCTTATACTAAACATATTGTTGATGCTATGATGAAAGATTTTGAAGAAAAAAATGGAATTGGAAGTTTCAATTCCTAGAAAATTGTATGATGAGTCGGAACCTACTATCAAAGTCCAGATTAAAAATTATGAGTGTTTTGCTTTGTGTGACTTGGGTGCTAGTGTTTCCACAATTCTGAAATCTTTAGGTGATGTGCTTGGTCTTACCAATCTTGAATCATGTTCTTTGAATTTGCACTTGGCGGATTCTACTATTAAAAAACCTATGGGGATAATTAATGATATTCTTATTCTTGCAAATAGGAATTATGTTCCCATAGATTTTATTGTTCTTGATATTGATTGCAATCCATCTTGTCCAATTATTCTTGGTAGACCATTTTTACGCACTATCGGTGCTGTGATTGATATGAAAGAAGGCAATATTAAGTTCCAATTCCCTTTGAGGAAGGGTATGGAACACTTTCCTAGAACTAGAATTAAGCCACCCTATGTATCAATCATGAGGGCATCTTATGGATCTCGAACCAAGGATGACAAAACTTAGATCCTTGCTTTATGCCTAGCTAAGGGCATAAAACTATAGCGCTTGTTGGGACGCAACCCAATGAATAAAATTTATTTTTTTCTTTTTGCTTTCTGATCTTGAGTGTTAGTACAATTATTCTACTGTTATGATTGTGTTTTTTATGTTTTAATTAGTGTTTGTGCCAAGTAAAGCCTTTAGGATCTTCTTGGGCAATAGTTGTTTGATCTTGTTGAAAAAACAGAAACTTTTACGCTCACAAAATTAATTTTTATTTTTTACCAGAGAGCGATGAAATACCCATTCCACTTGAAATAGATCAATACAAATTTCTAAGGTCTTCCTAATTTTTCAGAGTTTTTTGAGTTACAGAAGTATTTGAAATATTCAGATTGCTACACACTCTTCTGTTTTGACAGATTCTGTTTTCTTTGTGTTGTGTGCTTATTTTGATGGCTCTATGGTTTTCTTTGATGAGTTTTTGCCATGGAAAATTTGGAATACAGTAGATATAATACAAAAACAAAATATGAATTGGTTTGATACAACACTTATAGTAGCGGTTTATTATTCTTATACTAACGGATCTCATGAAGGCTTTGTTGAGTTTTGTGTGATTGAAGTTTTCAAGTGTCGGGTTATCTTACGATGGATGAAGGAAGGATGTAAGAGCCTAAGCTTGGGGATGCCCCAGAATCCCAAGCTATTATCCAAGAATGAGCAACCAACTAAGCTTGGGGATGCCCTTGAGTGGCATCCCCACTTTCTTCCAACAACTATCGGTATCTTACTCGAGACTATATTTTTATTCGTCACATGATATGTGTTTTGCTTGGAGCGTCTTGTATGATATGTGTCTTTGCTTGTTTTATTTTGTGTTTTAAGTCATCAATCCTTGCTGGACACACCTATTTGAGAGAGCCAAAATTATGTCATGACTTGTTAGAATTGCTCTCTATGCTTCACTTAAATCTTTTATGAGCTAGGACTTGCTCTAGTGCTTCGCTTATATCTTTTTGAGCACGGTGTGCTTTGTTATTCTTGAAGAAATGCACTCTTGCTTAACTTAGATTTGTTTGAGTGTTGGTAAATTTTTGAAGAAATTCTCTCTTGCTTCACTTTAATTATTTTGAGAGAAAGAAAATTTGTTATGCTCATGATCTTCACTTATATTTGTTTGAGCTTATGAAAAGCAACACATGAAAATAGTGCCAAAGTGATAGATATCCAAGAAGGATAAAGTAAGAGAAAATGTCATGAAGATCATTGGACAAAATAAACTTGATTCTTAGTAATAGTTTTGAGATATGATGATGTGATATGTGAGTTATGTTGATGAGTAATTGTGCTCTAGTAAGAATATTGGTGTTAAGGTTTGTGATTCCCTATGCATGCACGAAAGTCAATAATCATGTAATGAAAATTATATCCTACTTGTGGTTCATTATTCGGTGTTAATTATGCTTAATGATTTCTTATGAGATTATTCGTTTCTTGGTTGGTCGCTTCCCAATCTTTTGCTAGCCTTCATTTTGCACTAAGTATGACCTCTATTGTGCATCCAAAATCCTTTAAACCAGTTTTGCCACATGAGTCCACTATATCTACCTATATGCGGTATTCTTTTTCCATTCTAAGCAAGTTTGCATGTGCCATCTCTAATTTTCAAAATAAACTTCTCTTTTGTGTGTTTATTTCGCTCGCGGAGTGGTGAGGGGTTGCTAATATTTTCCATGCTAGATGTGTTATTCTCAAGATGAGTGTTTATTCACTTGTCATTGCACGAGAGTAAGGAAAATATATTTGGGATGCCTAGTCCCGAAAAGAAAATAGAAATGAATTTACTTTATGTTGTCAAATAATAAATTCCTTGGAATGTGTTGGTATGGAGGGCACCCGTGGATACGGTTAGCCATGGAAGTGAAAGTTATGGTGGAAAAAGGAATAAACTTTATTATCTATTTGGGAACCTCCTATGATATATCTATGCGTAGAAAGTATTGGGAACTCTAAGTCGTTTTCGTTGGTGGGATGGATACACCTCCCAAAATGTTTTTATCTCAATTTTTTCGCTTTGAGCTCTGGCACCTCTACGAATCCCTACTTCCCTCTGCGAAGGGCCTATCTTTTACTTTATGCAATTTTTATTTCTAAATTTGAGTCTCCATCTTCTCTCATAAAAGCACCAACTAGGAGGCAATATGATCGTGCTCAAGTGTTGGGTGTAGTTAATATTCAAGTGTGCTTCATGAATAGATCAATGTTTGAGCATGATGGGCTAGGGATAGCTTATTTTAGCATTGATATTTGGAAAGACATGGTTGCTTGTTGATATGCTTGAGTATCTAAATTATTATGTCAAAACTAGACTATTGCTTTGAATTGCATAAAATTCCAAATGTCCATGCTATAAAGAAAAGAATATGATATGACTTGATGAACAGCACTCCACATCAAAAATTCTGTTTTTACCACTTACCTACTCGAGGACGAGTAGGAGTTAAGCTTGGGGATGCTGATACGTCTCCAATGTATCTATAATTTTTGATTGTTCCATGCTGCTTTATTATCAATTTTGGATGTTTTTTAATCATTTTATAGTCATTTTATATCATTTTTGGTACTAACCTATTGACATAGTGCCAAGTGTCAGATGTTGTTTTTCCATGTTTTTTACATCGCAAAAAATCAATATCAAACGGAGTCCAAATGCCACGAAACTTTACGGAGATTTTTTATGGGCCAGAAGGAAGGCAATGGGCCCTGGTTGCACCTGGGGGGTGCCCCGAGGGGGGCACAATCCACTAGGCCGCGCCAGGAGGCCCAGGCGCACCCTAGTGGGTTGTGCCCACCTCGGGTGCCCCCCGGACCACCTCTTTGCTCTGTACATACCCCAAAAATACCAGAACCCTAGGGGAGTTGATGAAATATTAATCCAGCTGCCGCCGAGTCCAGAATCACTAGATCCAATCTAGACACCATCATGAAGGGGTTCACCACTTCCATTGGTGCCTCTCTGATGATGCGTGAGTAGTTCTTTGTAGACCTTCGGGTCCGTAGTTAGTAGCTAGATGGCTTCATATCTCTCTCTCTCTTGATCCTCAATACAATGGTCTCTTGGAGATCCATATGATGTAACTCTTTCTTGCAGTGTGTTTGTCGGGATCGATGAACTTCGAGTTTATGACCAGATCTATGTTTTTATATCCATGAAAGTATTTGAGTTTCTTTGATATCTTTTATGCATGATCTCTTATAGCCTCGTATTTCTTCTCTGATATTTGGGTTTTGTCTGGCCAACTTGATCTATTTGTCTTGCAATGGGAAGAGGTGCCTAGTAGTGGGTTCGACCTTACGGTGCTTGATCCCAGTGACAGAAAGGGAACCGACACGTATGTATCGTTGCCACTAAGGATAAAAAGACGAGATCTATATCTACCGCCATATAGATAAACGGATCTTGTCTACATCATGTCATCGTTCTTATTGCATTACTATGTTTTTCCATGAACTTAATACACTAGATGCATGCTGGATAGCGGTCGATGTGTGGAGTAATAGTAGTAGATGCAGGCAGGAGTCGGTCTACTAATCTTGGACGTGATGCCTATGTAATGATCATTGCCTGGATATCGTCATAATTATTTGAAGTTCTATCAATTGCCCAACAGTAATTTGTTTACCCACCGTTTGCTATTTTTCTCGAGAGAAGCCACTAGTTAAACCTACGGCCCCCGGGTCTTCTTTCTCATATATTTGCCTTGTGATCTACTTTTCCTTTGCATTTTTATTCAGATCTATAAAACCAAAAATCCAAAAATACCTTGCTGCAATTTATTTTATTTGGCATTCGATCTATCAATCTACTACAATTTACCCCACGTCCATTTGCCTATCTTGAGGCACTGTACCCCGGAAGGGATTGAGAACCCCTTTAACACGTCGGGTTGCGAGGTGTTGTTATTTGTGTGCAGGTGCTGCTTACATTGTGTTGCCTGGTTCTCCTACTGGTTTGGTACCTTGGTTTCATAACTGAGGGAAATACCTACCGTCGCTGTGCTATATCATCCCTCCCTCTCCAGGGAAATACCGACGTAGTTCCAGCTACCATCAGTGCTTTGTAGTGGGTTTGATCTTACGGTGCTTGATCCCAGTGACAGAAGGGGAACCGACACGTATGTATCGTTGCTACTAAGGATAAAACGACAGGGTCTATCAGTACATAGATAGATCTTGTCTACACCATGTCATCGTTCTTATTGCATTACTCCGTTTCTCCATGAACTTAATACACTAGAAGCATGTTGGATAGCGGTCGATGTGTGGAGTAATAGTAGTAGATGCAGGCAGGAGTCGGCCTACTAATCTTGGACGTGATGCCTATATAATGATCATTGCCTAGATATCGTCATAATTATTTGAAGTTCTATCAATTGCCCAACAGTAATTTGTTCACCCACGAATTTGCTATTTTTCTCGAGAGAAGCCACTAGTGAAACCTACGGGTCTTCTTTCTCATATTATTTGCCTTTGCGATATATTTTTATTTTCTTTTATTTGCAGATCTATTAATCCAAAAACCCCAAAATTTATTGCTGCACTTTATTTTATTTGCGATCTATTTATCCAATCTATTATAGCTTTTTTCCCATCAACTAGCCATTTTGGGCGCCGTTACCCGAAAGGGGCTGACAACCCCTTTCACACGCCGGGTTGCGAGGACTTGTTATCTGTGTGCAGTGGCTGTTTACGTTGTGTTGCTTGGTTCTCGTTATGGTTCGATAACCTTGGTTTCATATCTGAGGGAAATACCAACCGCCATTGTGATGCATCATCCCTTCCTCTTTGGGGAAATACCGACGTAGCTTCAAGAGGCATCAAAGGGAATTTCTGGCGCCGTTGCCGGGGAGGATCTTCAACATATACCAGGTTCCTAATCACAAATCTCATCTCCTTGCAATTTATATTATTTGCCATTTGCCTCTCGTTTTCCTCTCCCCCACTTCACAAAAAATTGCCGTTTTATTCGCCTCTCTTTTCCGTTTGCCGTTTTCTTGCCGGATCTGTTTTCAGTGCAATCTTGTTGTGTAGTCATCATGACTCAAGAGAACACCAAGTTATGTGATTTCTCAAATACCAACCACAATGATTTTATTGGCACTCCGCTTGCTCCTCCCGCCACTAGTGCAGAGACTTGTGATATTAATGCTAATTTGCTGAATCTTGTTATGAAAGACCAATTTTCCGGTACTCCTAATGAGGATGCCGCATCCCATCTTAATACCTTCATGGAATTATGCGATATGCAAAAGTAAAAAGATGTGGACAATGATGTGGTCAATGAAATTATTTCCGTTTTCTTTGCATGATTCTACAAACAATTGGTTCTCTTCTTTGCCTCGCAATAGTATCGATTCTTGGAATAAGTGCAAAGATGCTTTTATCACTAAGTATTTTCCTCCCGCAAAAATTATTTCCCTTAGAACCCAGATCATGAATTTCAAGAAACTTGAACATGAGCATGTTGCACAATCTTGGGAAAGGATGAAAATGATGCTAAGGAATTTCCCAACTCATGGGTTAAATCTTTGGATGATCATACACATTTTTTATGCGGGATTGAATTTTGTTTCTCATAATCTTTTAGATTCCACCGTGGGTGGCACTTTTATGGAAATTACTTTGGGTGAAGCTACCAAATTTCTTGATAATACTATGGCAAATTATTCACAGTGGCATACCAAAAGGGCTCCTACTAGTAAAAAAGTTAATTCAGTTGAAGAAATTTCTTCTTTGAGTGAAAAAGTTGATGCTCTTGTTAAATTGGTTGCTAGTAGAAGTTCTCCTATTGATCTTAATGATATGCCGTTGTCTACTTTCATTGAGTAAAATAGTGATGCCATATATGTGAATTTTATCTCTTGAAATAATTTCAACAACAATGCTTATAGTGGTAATTTTAATCCTAGGCATTTTCCTAGTAATTCCTCTAATAATTATGGTAATTCCTATGGAAATTAATATTATAATAATAATAGGAATACCTCTTATCTTGAGAATAATATTAAATAATTTATGAACACTCAAAAAGTTTTGAACACTTCCATAGAAGAAAAGTTGAGTAAGATTCTTGATTTGTCTAGAAGTGTTGATAGAATTGCTCATGATGTGGAAAATCTCAAGATGAAATTTTTTGTTCCTAAAGTATATGAGTCAATTAAATCTCTTTATGTTTCTATGGATGAAAGTGAGAAAAGAACCGCTATTCTTAGAGCTAAAAGAGAATTTTAAGAAAAAGCTTTTTCTAGTGATTTCTTTCGCAAAAGTGATGAAGATCTTAAAATGATTGGTGTTTCTTCTATTGATTCCTTGTTTAGTAAAGTTAGATTGATGAAAAAGGGACTGGAGAAGAGTCAACTTTAGGTAGAAGGCATCCCAATATTTCGGAGGGTGAAAATCTTGTTGAAAAAATTGATGAAAGTGGGGTTGGAGAGGTCAAAACTTTAGCTAGTGATGTGCCCACTCTTTTGGATTACAAAGACTTTAATTATGATAGTTGCTCTTTGATTGATTTTATTTCTTTGTTGCAATCCATGATTAATTCAACCAATGTTTATGAACGAAATAAAGCTTTTACTAAACATATTGTTGGTGCTATGATGAAAGCTCTTGAAGAAAAATTGGAATTAGAAGTTTCAATTCCTAGAAAATTGCATGATGAATGGGAACCTACTATCAAAGTCAAGTTTAAAATTATGAGTGTTTTGCTTTGTGTGACTTGGGTGCTAGTGTTTTTACAATTCCGAAATGTTTATGTGATGTGCTTGGTCTTACTAATCTTGGCACTTGGCGGATTCTACTATGAAAAAGCCTATGGGAAGAATTAATGATGTTATTATTCTTGCAAATAGGAATTATGTGCCCATAGATTTTATTGTTCTTGATATTGATTGCAATCCGTTTTGTCCTATTATTCTTGGTAGACCATTTTATGCACTATAGGTGCCGTGATTGATATGAAAGAAGGCAATATTAAGTTCCAATTCCCTTTGAGTAAGGGTATGGAACACTTTCCTAGAACTAGAATTAAGCCACCCTATGAATTAATCATGAGGGCATATTATGGATCTCGAACCAAAGATGACAAAACTTAGATCCTTGCTTTATGCCTAGCTAAGGGCGTAAAACTATAGTGCTTGTTCGGAGGCAACCCAATGAATAAAATTTATTTTTGCTTTTTGCTTTCTGTTCTTGAGTGTTAGTACAATTATGATACTATTATGATTGTGTTTTTATGTTTTAGTGTTTGTGCCAAGTAAAGCCTTTAGGATCTTCTTGGGCAATAGTTGTTTGATCTTGCTGAAAAAACAGAAACTTTTACGCTCACGAAATTAATTTTCATTTTTTAACAGAGAGAGACAAATGCCCATTCCACTTGTCGTAGATCAATATACAAATTTCTCAGGTCGTCCTATTTTTTCAGAATTTTTGGAGTTGCAGAAGTATTCGAAATAGTCAGATTGCGATGGATTGTTCTGTTTTGACAAATTCTGTTTTCTTTGTGTTGTGTGCTTATTTTGATGGCTCTATGGTTTTCTTTGATGCGTTTTTTCCATAGAAAAGTTGGAATAGAGTAGATATAATTCAAGAACAAAATATGAATTGGTTTGATACAACACTTATAGTAGTGAGTTATCATTCTTATACTAACAGATCTCACGAAGGTTTTGTTGAGTTTTGTGTGATTGAAGTGGTCAAGTTTTGGGTTATCTTACAATGCATGAAGGAAGGATGGAAGAGCCTAAACTTGGGGATGCCCCAGCATACCAAGCTATTATCCAAAAATGAGCAACCGACTAAGCTTGAGGATGCCCCCAAGTGGCATCCCCGCTTTCTTCCAACGATCACCGGTATTTTACTTGAAACTATATTTTTATCCATCACGTGATATGTGTTTTTCTTGGAGTGTCTTGTATGATATGAGTCTTTTCTTGTTTTATTTTGTGTTTTAAGTCATCAATCCTTGCTGGACACACCTATTTGAGAGAGCCAAAATTATGTCATGACTTGTTAGAATTGATCTCTATGCTTCACTTAAATTTTTATGAGCAAAGGACTTGCTCTAGTGCTTCACTTATATCTTTTTGAGCATGGTGTGCTTTAGTAGTTTTGAAGAAATGCTCTCTTGCTTCACTTAGATTTAGTTGAGAGTTAGTAAAATTTTCAAGAAATTCTCTCTTGCTTCACTTAAATTAATTTGAGAGAAAGAAAAATATATTGTGCTCTTGATCTTCACTTATATTTGTTAGAGCTTGTCAAAAGCAACACATGAAAATTAGTCCCAAAGTGATAGATATCCAAGAAGGATATAATAAAAACTTTCATGGAGATTATTGGACAAAATAAACTTGATTCTTAGTAATAGTTTTGAGATATGATGATGTGATATGTGAGTCATCTTGATCAGTAATTATGCTTTAGTAAGAATATTGGTGTTAAGGTTTGTGATTCCCTAGGCAAGTACGCAAGTCAATAGTCATGCAATGAAATTATATCCTACTTGTGGTGCATTATTCAGTGTTATTTATGCTTAATGCTTGCTTATGAGATTATCTGTTTCTTAGTTGGTCGCTTCCCAATCTTTTGCTAGCCTTCATTTTGCACTAAGTATGATCTCTACTTATATTTGTTTGAGCTTATGAAAAGCAACACATGAAAATTAGTGACAAAGTGATAGATATCCAAGAAGGATAAAGTAAGAGAAAATGTCATGAAGATCATTGGACAAAATAAACTTGATTCTTAGTAATAGTTTTGAGATATGATGATGTGATATGTGAGTTATGTTGATGAGTAATTGTGCTCTAGTAAGAATATTGGTGTTAAGGTTTGTGATTCCCTATGCATGCACGAAAGTCAATAATCATGTAATGAAAATTATATCCTACTTGTGGTGCATTATTCGGTGTTAATTATACTTAATGCTTTCTTATGAGATTATTCGTTTCTTGGTTGGTCGCTTCCCAATCTTTTGCTAGCCTTCATTTTGCACTAAGTATGACCTCTATTGTGCATCCAAAATCCTTTAAACCAGTTTTGCCACATGAGTCCAATATATCTACATATATGCGGTATTGTTTTGCCGTTCTAAGCAAATTTGCATGTGCCATCTCTAATTTTCAAAATAAACTTCTCTTTTGCGTGTTTGTTTCGCTCGCGGAGCGATGAGGGGTGGCTAATGTTTTCCATGCTGGATGTGTCATTCTCAAGATGAGTGTTTATTCACTTGTCATTGCACGAGAGTATGGCAAATGTACTAGGGATGCCCAGTCCCGAAATGCAAAACAAATTGAATTTACTTTATGTTGTCAAATAATAAATTCCTTGGAAAGTGTTGATATGGAGGGCACCCATGGATACGATTAGCCATGGAAAGTGAAAGTTATGGTGGAAAAACAAATAAACTTTATTTTATGTTTGGGAACCGCCTATGATGTATCTATGCATGGAAAGTATTCGGAACTCTAATCCATTTTCGTTGGTGGGATGGATACACCTCTCAAAATGTTTTTATCTCTAAGTTTTTTGCTTTGAGCTCTAGCACCTCTACAAATCCCTACTTCCCTCTGCGAAGGGCCTTTATTTTACTTTATGAAATTTTAATTTGGAGTCTCCATCTTCTCTTATAAAAGCACCAACTAGGAGGCAATATGATCGTACTTAAGTATTGGGTGTAGCTAATATTCGAGTGTGTTTCACGAATGGTTCAATGTTTGAGCATGATGGGCTAGGGATAGCTTATTTTAGCATTGATATTTTGAAAAACATGGTTGCTTGTTGATATGCTTGAGTATCTAAATTATCATGTCAAAACTAGACTATTGCTTTGAGAAACTAAAACCAATTGTCCATGTTATAAAGAAATGAATATGATATGACATGATAGGCAGCATTCCACATCAAAAATTCAGTTTTTATTAGTTACCTACTCGAGGAAGAGTAGGCGTTAAGCTCGGGGATGCTGATAAGGCTCCAACGTATCTATAATTTTTGATTGTTCCATGCTGTTATATTATCAGTCTTGGATGTTTTATAATCATTTTATATCATTTTTTGTACTAACCTATTGACATAGTTCCAAGTGCCAGTTCCTGTTTTTCCGTGTTTTTACATCGCAGAAAATCAATATCAGACGAAGTCCAAATGCCATGAAACTTTACGGAGATTTTTTATGGACCAGAAGGAACATGTTGGGCCCTGGTTGCACCTGGGGTTGTCCAGTTCATGGACAACCCACCAGGGCACGCCAGGAGGCCCAGGCGCGCCCTGGTGGGTTGTGCCCACCTCGGGTGCCCCGCGGACCGCCTCTTTGCTCTGTAAATACCCAATATTTCCAGAACCCTAGGGAGTGGACGAAATATTCATCCAGCCACCGCATAATCCAGAACCACCAGATCCAATCTAGACACCATCTCGGATGGGGTTCACCACCTCCATTGGTGCCTCTCCGATGATGCGTGAGTAGTTCTTTGTAGACCTTCGGGTCCGTAGTTAGTAGTTAGATGGCTTCATCTCTCTCTCTCTCTCTCTCTCTTGATTCTCAATACAATGGTCTCTTGGAGATCCATATGATGTAACTCTTTTGCGGTGTGTTTTTTGGGATCCGATGAACTTCGAGTTTATGATCAGATCTATCTTTTTATATCCATGAAAGTATTTGAGTTTCTTTGATCTCTTTTATGCATGATTGCTTATAGCCTCGTATTTCTTCTCCGATATTTGGGTTTTGTTTGGCCAACTTGATCTATTTATCTTGCAATGGGAAGAGGTGCTTTGTAGTGGGTTCGATCTTACGGTGCTTGATCCTAGTGACATAAGGGGAACCAACACGTATGTATCGTTGCTACTATGAGGTAGTTTGCTAGTAAGATAATTTGTAACAAGTAATAAGTAGCAATAGAAAAAAATAGGTGCAGCAGGGTAGCCCAATCCTTTTTGTAGCAAAGGATAGGCTGGAACAATCTCTTATAATAAGCAAAGCGTTCTTGAGGGCACATGGGAATTTCATCTAGTCACTTTCATCATGTTGGTTTGATTCGTGTTCACTACTTTGATAATTTGATATGTGGGTGGACCGGTGCTTGGGTGCTGTTCTTACTTGAACTAGCCCCCCTCGCAAGCATCCAAAACTACGAAAGAAGTATTAAGATAAAAGATAACCATAGCATTAAACATATGGATCCAAATCAGTCTCTTATGGAATAGCTCATAAACTAGGGTTTAAGCTTCTCTCACTCTAGCAACCCATCATCTAATATCTACTCCACAATGCATTCCCTTAGGCCGAAAGGTGGTGAAGTGTCATGTAGTTGACGTTCACATAACACCACTAAGGGAATCACAACATACATATCATCCAAATATTGAACACATATCAAATTCACATGATTACTTGCAACATGACTTCTCCCGTGGCCTCAAGAACAAAGGTAGCTACACACAAATAATATTCATGCTCAAGATCAGAGGAATATTAAATAGCATTATGGATCTGAACATATAATCTTCCACCAAATAAACCATATATCATCAACTACAAGATGTAATCAACACTACTAGTCACCCACAGGTACCAATTTGAGGTTCCGGTACAAAGATTGAATGCAAGAGGTGAACTAGGGTTTGAGATGAGATGGTCTTGTTGTATATGTTGATGAAGATTGGCCTCCCAAATATGAGAGGGTTGTTGGTGATGACGATGGCTTCGATTTCCCCCTCTGGGAGGGAAGTTCCCCCGGCGGAATCGCTCCGCCGGAGGGAAAAAGTGCTCCTGCCCAAGTTCCGCCTCGAGATGGCGACGCTCCATCCTGAAAGTACTCCCCTTATTTTTTCTAGGTCGAAAGACATTATATACCCGAAGATGTGCACTAGAGGTGGGCTAGGCTGCCCACCACCCACCAGGGCGCGCCTGGAGGGGCTGGCGCACCCTGGTTTCTTGTGGGCACCTGGCAGCCCCCCTTTGGTAGTTCTTTTCTCCAATATTTATTATATATTCCAAAGTAATTCTTTGTAAAATTTCATCTCACTTGGAGATGTGCAGAATAGGTATCTTTGACATAGTTTTTTCAGGTCCAGAATTCCAGCTGTCGGTATTCTCCCTCTTTGTGTAAATCTTGCATATTATGAGAGAAAAGGCATTAGAATTACTCCATAAAGTGTTATTATGCATAAAAACATTATAAATAATGGTAGGAAAACATGATGCAAAATGGACGTATCAACTCCCCCAAGCTTAGACCTCGTTTGTCCTCAAGCAAAAATCGATATTGAAAATCATGTCCACATGTTTAGAGAGAGAGGTGTTGTTTAAAACAAAATACAGACATAATAGCATCATGCAAATTATTATAATAGCAACAAACTTTAACATAAAACTTTATCATGCAACTTCTTATGAACAAGTAACAATTCATCACAACATGGAAGTTAAAAAAGCATAAACTTTATTGAAAACCAAAAAACTATGTTCTCAGTGAACTTTGCAACTACAATTCATCATATTTTCAGGAAGGGTCTCGTATAGGAGCCTTTTGTCAAGTCCACATACTCAACCATCATTTAATATTTTTAGGAAGGGTCTCGTATAGGAGCCAGGTTGCAATTTTTTGATCTCCATCAACATGGTTTCTGGCGGTGGTCTGTCCACGGTCCACGAGGTCCGCCTCAGAGTGTTCGTCTTCGTCGCTGATGACTCCGCCTGTCTCCAAGAAGCCCTCCTCGATGTCGAGGCCCTCCCTGTCTACGGGGCGACACACTTTCGCACGAGTGCTTGCGGCATCCTCCTGCGGCAGCCGTCAGCCCAATATCGGTCGGCTCCCGCGACATGCTCACTCCATGCAGTTCGCTGTTGCAAGCGATCAGGTTGTTCGTGGCTGCAACGATGGGTGAAGCATGCGGTGGCTCGCCAGTCGACCACCCCTCAAGTCGCGACAATCGAGCCCGACGGATCTCTCTACGGATCATTCGACCTGTCGCTTGGTCACTCGGACACTCTTTCTGAGTGCGAGAGCAATTACCCTGCGGCGGAAGTCCTCATGGTCAACTCCCAGCGCAGCCCACCTGGATTTAGTCGTGGCGGCGGTGGCGGCGCCCCGTCGCGCGATCATGACGAATACTATCCCGAAGCTCTCACTGAGGAGCAGTGGGAAGAGCTACATTGCCGCAATGTCCAGGCACTCCAGACCCCCATCGTTTGGGAGACCTCCGAGGCTCGGGCCTTGGAGGCTGCGCGCTTAGCCACCTTGGCTGAGCGTACGCGTCTGGAGAATCTCCAGCAGCCACTCGACGAATGCACCCGTCGGCAGATCCCTGAATCCAGTTGACAACCACGACAACTGTTTCTGCCTGAACACAGGTATACCGTACTCTGATTCAAAATGTCGCAGCAGCAGCACGCATAGCAGAGTCAATTTGGCCTTCATGTTCAGAAGCTGGTAGAGGTTGGCTGCAGATCCGAGCGCTGCCCCAGGCAGCAGGAGAACAGAACTCGGCTGTTTCTCAGTTGCGCAACAGAATCCATAGAAGATATGTGGTTGCGGACACAGTTCAGTCAGCGCATAGCCCGAGATCGCCTGCGCCGCGTGAAGATCATGGTTATCGCCAAGATTAGTACCTTGGTCGAGGCCATGAGCAGTTTGATCCCCGTGGCGACCGCCGTTGAGTGCATATGCCTCCTCCGAGAGGCGGGTCGTATGCGCCCCGACGGTATGATGACAGGCGCCCGTATGGTGACGAGCAAAGAGCCCCAGTCGACCTAAGAGAACCTAGGTTCAATGCGAGGTCACTCCTCATGCAGGGCTTGGTCGACAGAGGCCGAGCAAACAGAGAAGGGCAAGACAGAGACTGTCCGATTGGAAGCAGGGCATTTGTTTCCGAGCCCGAGTGTTTCAATAGAGCCATCTGAGCTGCTGAGATCCCTCCCAACTTCAGATTGGCTCCCGGAGTGAGCAAGTTCACTGGTGAGTCGATGCCAGACACTTGGCTAGAAGATTACCGAGTGGCAGTACAGATTGGTGGGGGCAATGATGATGTAGCCACGAAGCACCTCCCCTTGATGTTTGAGGGCTCAGCCAGAGCTTGGTTGAATCAGTTGTCCCCTGGAAGTATTTTCTGTTGGAAGATTTGGCCCGAGTGTTTATTAAGACATTTGAAGGCACCTGCAAGCGACCTGCTGGGCTGACTGAATTGCAACACTACATTCAGAAGCCAAATGAAACTTTGAGAGACTTCATCTAGAGATGGACTACCCTTCACCATGTGGTGGAGAATTTGTCAGAGCACCAGGCAGTTTGCGCCTTCAAGGAGGGCGTCTGGTACAGAGAGCTTATACTAAAGTTTGGTCGTTCCAGAGACATGTCTCTGAGCCGAATGATGGAAATAGACACTCGTTATGCAAACGGCAAAGAAGAAGACCGACTCTGTAATGGTAAGGGAAAACTAGTCGACCAAGACACTGGAGGTGGATACACTATTCGGAAGCAAAAACGTAAAGCTGAACCTGCAGGTCCTGCCGAGGCTGAAGTATTGAATCAAGGAAAGTTCAAGGGAAAACCTAAAGGGCCGTGGGTGCCCAAGAAAGTGAAAGATCAGTCCAGACAAGATGTCTTGGATTTGCCGTGTCACATACACACGAAGAGAGATGAAGAGGGTAACTTGATTTTGCCCAAGCATACCACTCGACAATGTCGACTCCTGATTCAGCAGTTCCGAGAGGGTCAACCCAGTGAAAAGGACTCTGATAAGGATGAAGAGAAATAAGAAGATGATGGTTATCCTAAGGTCAATGCCACCTTGGTGATTTTTGCTGACGTCGAGAGCAAAAGTCGACTGAAAGTAATTAACAAAGAAGTGAACATGGTTGCTCCGGCAACTACGACGTACTTGAAGTGCTTGAAAACTCCCATTACATTCGACCAGTCAGATCACCCAGCGCATGTTGCCACACCTGGGCGGCAGGCGTTGGTGGTCGACCTAGTCGTTGGGGGCACCTAACTGACTAAAGTCCTTATGGATGGTGGCAGTGGTTTGAACATTCTGTACGCTGAGACCCTCCAAGAGATGGGCATTCCGATGTTGATACGTCCATTTGGCATCATGTTTTCCTACTGTTATTTATGATGTTTTTATGCATAATAATGCTTTTTGGAGTAATTCTAATGCCTTTTATCTCATAATTTGCAAGGTACACACAAAGCGGGAGAATTCCGGCAGCTGGAAATCTGGACCTGGAAAAGCTACGTCAGGCTACCTATTCTGCACAACTCCAAACAAGTTGAAACTTCAGGGAGAATTTTTATGTAATATATGATGAATATTGGAGCAAATAAGTACCAAAGAAGGCCCACCAGTTGGGCACAACCCACCTGGGCGCGCCCTGGTGGGTTGTGCTCACCCAGGCCCACCTCTGGTGCCCATCTTCTGGTATATAAGTTGTTTTGACTTATAAAAAATAAGGAGAGGACTTTCGGGATGGAGCGCCGCCGTCTCGAGGCGGAACTTGGGCAGGAGCACTTTTGCCCTCCGACAGAGCGATTCCGTCGGGAGAAATTCCCTCCTGGAGGGGGGAATCATCGTCATCATCATCACCAACAACTCTCCCATCTTGGGGAGGGAAATCTCCATCAACATCTTCAACATCACCATCTCATCTCAAACCCTAGTTCATCTCTTGTGTTAAATCTTGTTACTGGAACTTCAGATTGGTGCTTGTGAGCGACTAGTAGTGTTGATTACATCTTGTAGTTGATTACTATATGGTTTATTTGGTGGAAGATTATATGTTCAGATCCAATATGCTATTTAATACCCATCTGATCTTGAGCATGATTATCATTTGTGAGTAGTTACTTTAGTTCTTGAGGTCACGAGAGAAATCATGTTGCAAGTAATCATGTGAACTTGATATGTGTTCGATATTTTGATAGTATGTATGTTCTGATTCCCTTAATGGTGTCATGTGAACATCGACTACATGACACTTCAACATATTTGGGCCTAAGGGAATGCATTGTGGAGTAGTAATTAGATGATGGGTTGCGAGAGTGACAGAAGCTTAAACCCCAGTTTATGCGCTATTCCTTAAGGGACCGATTGGATCCTAAAGTTTAATGCTATGGTTAGAATTTATTCTTAATACTTTTCTCGTAGTTGCAGATGCTTGCGGGAGGGTTAATCATAAGTAGGAGGTTTGTTCAAGTAAGAACAACACCTAAGCACTGGTCCACCCACATATCAAATTCTCAAAGTACCGAACACAAATTAAACCAACATGATGAAAGTGACTAGATGAAATTCCCGTGTACCCCCAAGAACGCTTTGCTTATCATAAGAAACCGTTTTGGCCTGTCCTTTGCCTCAAAAGGATTGGGCTACCTTTCTGCACTTTTGTTACTACTATCGTTACTTGCTCATTACAAATTATCTTGCTATCAAACTACTCTGTTACTTACAATTTCAGCACTTGCAGACATTACCTTACTGAAAACCACTTGTCATTTCCTTCTGCTCCTCGTTGGGTCCGACACTCTTACTTATTGAAAAGAGCTACAATTGATACCCTATACTTGTGGGCCATCAAGGCTATTTTCTGGCGCCGTTGCCGGGGAGTGAAGCGCCATTGGTAAGGAAACATTTCTATAGTGTGCTAAAATTTGTTGTCACTTGTTACTATGGAAAACAATCCTTTGAGGGGTTTGTTCGGGGTATGTTCACCTCGACCGGAACAACAATTAGCTACCCCTCAACGAACTGCAACTACTTAAAATATTGAATATGAAATTCCTTCGGGTATGATAGAACAACTGCTAGCTAATCCTTATGCGAGAGATGGAATCGAACATCCTGATATGCACTTGATATATGTGGAACATATTTGTGGATTGTTTAAGCTTGCAGGTTTACCCAGAGATGATGTTAAGAAGAAGGTTTTCCCTTTATCTTTGAAGGGAAAAGCATTGGCATGGTATAGGCTATGCGATGATATTGGATCTGAAATTGGAATCGATTGAAATTGGAGTTCTACCAAAAAATTTATCCTATGCATCTAGTTCATCGTGATCGGAATTACATATATAATTTTTGGCCTCGTGAAGGAGAAAGTATCGCTCTAGCTTGGGGGAGGCTTAAGTCAATGTTATATTCATTCCCCAATCATGAGCTCCAAAGAAAAACTATTATCCATATTTTTTATGCTCGGCTTTCTCATAATGATCCATCCATGCTTGATACTTCTTGTGCTGGTTCTTTTATGAAGAAGACTATTGAATTCCGGTGGGATCTTTTGGAAAGAATTAAATGCAACTCTGAAGATTGGGAACTCGATGAAGGTAAATAGTCAGGTATTAAGCTTAAGTATGATTGTGTTAAATCTTTTATGAATACCGATGCTTTTCAAAAGTTTAGCACTAAATATGGACTAGACTCTGAGATAGTAGCCTCCTTTTGTGAATCATTTGCTACTCGTGTTGATCTCACTAAAGAGAAGTGGTTTAAATATCACCCACCTATTAAAGAAGAAATTAAAGAACCGGTAACAGCTAAAGAGGAAATTATACTTTATAATGTTGATCCAGTTGTTCCTACTGCTTATGTTGAGAAACCACCTTTCCCTGTTAGGATAAAGGAACATGCTAAGGTTTCAATTGTGGTTAACAAAATTTATATTAGAACACCCAAACCTGATGAACAAATCAAAGTAGAACCTAGTGTTTTTATGGTTAAATATCTCCTGGAAGAAAATATAGATGGGCATGTTATCTACTTCTGTAGTGAAGCTACTAGAATTGCCAAACCTAATAAAGAGGAAAAACATAGACCCGTTATTGGCATGCCTGTTGTCTCAGTTAAAATAGGAGATCACTGTTATCATGGTTTATGTGACATAGGTGCTAGCATGAGTGCTATTCCCTTTCCTTATATCAAGAAATTATGAATGACATAGTGAGGGAGTCCTGGACTAAGGGGTCCTCAGGCGTCCGGCCTGTTAGCCATGGGCTGGATTGATGGGCTGTGAAGAACACGAAGACCGAAGACTGCACCCGCGTCTGGATGGGACTCTCCTTGGCGTGGAAGGCAAGCTTGGCGACCAAATATGTAGATTCCTTTCTTTGTAACCGACCTTGTGTAACCCTAGATCCTCCCAATGTCTATATAAACCGGAGGACTTAGTCCAGAGGGAGGAGATATATTCATTACCATAGCCATACAAGCTAGACCTCTAGGGTTTAGCCATTACCATCTCGAGGTAGATCAACTCTTGTAAAACTCGTATTCATCAATATCAATCAAGCAGGACATAGGGTATTACCTCCATAGAGAGGGCCCGAACATGGGTAAACATCGTGTCCCCTGTCTCCTGTTACCATTGACCTTAGACGCACAGTTCGGGACCCCCTACCTGAGATCCGCCGGTTTTGACACTGACATTGGTGCTTTCATTGAGAGTTCCACTGTGCCTTCCTCAAAAGGTTTGTTGGCCCCTTCAATTGTCAACAATGACGCTGTCCAAGGAGAAACCTTCCTCCCCGGACAGATTTTCGTGTTCGGCGGCTTCGCATGGTGGGCCAACTCATTTGGCCATCTGGAGCAGATCGATAGCTACGCCCCTAGCCATCATGTCAGATTTGGGAGCTTGAACTACGTCGCGGACATCCATGGAGATTTGATCTTCGCTGGATTTGAGACCGCGGTGATCGCTCCTGGTCACCTCGATGAACATGACCTAAATCTGTCATCGGACCACATTCAGGAGATAGCTCCTGTAACTGATATAGCCTTAGATCCGGAGCATACGGTGCCATCTAAGGACTGGAGGTTCAACCCCACCACAGAGGCCACAGATTCCCCGGTGTTGGAGCCGCACATGGACTTAAACTCACACAATATTTGTGTCACCAGAACCCCGGACTCGTCTCTGGGTGTAAGCTCCGAACCATGTGAGTTCACGGATGCCGAACTTGATTGTTTATCGATCTTCGAGTTCAGTGCCGCAGACATCTTCCAGCATTCACCCTTTGGCGGTGTGCTAAGCTCATTAAAGAACTTGTCCTTGGCGGGGGAATCACAGCCGAACTATATCCGGTTCGAACTAGAAGCTGATGACAGGGAATTTCGCTCCCCACCTGCCACCCACTTTATAGCCACTGTCAAAGACTTAACTGACATGCTCAATTACGGCTCCAATGACATCAACGGTATGGACGATGATGCCGGAGAAGAAGAGGCCCAGGACCCGCCGTTCATCGGACGTTGGACGGCCACTTCCTCGTATGATGTGTACATGGTGGATGCACCAAAGGATAATAGCGGCGATGATAAAGAAAATCCAGTTGAGAATAAACCACCTGAGACACAACAAAAATGTCGGCATCCTCGGCGCCAGTCTAAGTCACGTCGTTCAAAGGACAGCAATACCGGCACCAGATAAGACAATACTCTAGACGATGCCGAAAACAATGAAGACCTTGCTGAGGTAACATCTGAACAGGAGGAGCAAGAAAACGGGCAAGCCAGCCCCGACGAACAGGCCAGGCCCAATGACTCAGAGGACGGTAGTTATCATCCGCTCTCTGAGGATGAGGAAAGCCTTGGCAATGAAGATTTCATCATGCCTGAGGAACCTCTCGAGCAGGAGCTCTTCAAGCGCCAGCTAATAGCCACCACAAGGATCCTGAAAAAGAAGCAGTAGCAGCTTCAAGCTGACCGAGATCTGCTCGTCGACAGGTGGACTGGCGTTCTGGCAGCCGAAGAATACGACCTCAAACGCGCAGCCAAGAGTTACCCAAAACGAAGATTGCTACCTCAGTTCGACGAAGAGGCACCAAAGCCCATACTTCCCTTGCGTAATGTGGCCGACCGAACACTACACGGTCGGGACAGTGCGACGGACCGACCACCTCATGGTCAGGATAGAGCGGCAACTCAAGCCGAACAGCAGCCCGTCGCGCCGCCATGAAAAAATAGAGACAAAATAGTTCGGGGTCATACAAAATACCTCTGGCAGACCTTGGATAGTAGAGTAGGATATACCCGATCGATTTACGGATCGCGAGGACGTTCCTCGACACGTGATGATTGCTACCTATTCGGACGTGACAAACCTAGTCACACCCGAGCTGACAACCGCAGACGGACTCCATCGGAGCTACGTCGTGACACGGCCTGATATAGAGGCATCGCACACCCTCTTTGCTTCACCGATGAAGTAATGGATCACGAATTCCCTGAAGGGTTCAAACCCGTTAACATTGAATCATACGATGGAACAACCGACCCCGCGGTATGGATCAAGGATTTTATTCTCCATATCCATATGGCCTGGAGAGATGACCTCCACGCTATCAAATACCTCCCACTAAAGCTCAAAGGGCCAGCTTGGCACTGGTTAAAAAGCCTGCCTGAAAACTCTATCGGCAGCTGGGAGGACTTGGAAGAAGCCTTCCTTGACAACTTCCAAGGTACATATGTTCGGCCACCAGACGCCGATGACTTAAGCCACATAGTGCAACAACCTAGATAGTCAGCCAGGAAATTTTGGACTAGGTTCCTAACCAAAAAGAACCAGATCGTTGACTGTCCGGATGCCGAAGCTCTAGCGGCCTTTAAACATAGAATCCGCGACGAATGGCTCGGGCGCCACCTCGGCCAAGAAAAGACGAAATCCATGGCAGCCCTCACGACACTTATCACCCGCTTTTGTGCGGGTGAGGATATCTGGCTAGCTCGTAGTAAAAATATGGCCAGCGATGCAGGACCCTCTGAGGCCAAAAACAGCAACGACATGCTCCGACGTAACAGACACAAACGCTGAAGCAATGGTAATAATACCGACGACACTACAGTCAACACCGGGTTTAGCGGCTCCAAGTCCAGCCAGCGGAAGAAACTGTACAAGAGAAACAATCACGGACCATCCAGCCTGGACCGCATACTCGACCGTCCGTTCCAAATCCATGGCACCCCAGACAAACCAGCCAACCATACCAACAGAGATTGCTGGATTTTTAAGTAAGCCGGCAAGTTAAATGCCGAGAACAAGGAAAAGGGATCGTAGAGCGAGGACGATGACGAGGAGCCCCTGCAGCCAAACACAGGGGGACATAAGAAGTTTCCCCCTCAGGTCAAAACGGTGAACATGATATATCCTACACACATCCCCAAGAGGGAGCGCAAGCACGCACTCAGGGACGTCTACACGATAGAGCCAGTTGCCCCAAAATTTAATCCATGGTCGTCATGCCCGATCACTTTTGATCGCTGGGATCATCCGACCAGTATCCGTCACGGCGGTTCAGCTGCACTAGTCCTGGACCCAATAATTTATGGGTTCCACCTGACGCGAGTCCTGATGGACGGTGGCAGCAGCCTCAACTTGCTCTATCAGGATACAGTGCGCAAAATGGGCATTCATCCATCACGGATCAAACCCACAAAGACTACCTTCAAAGGAGTCATACCAGGTGTAGAGGCCCGCTGTACATGATCAATCACGCTCGAGGTTGTCTTCGGTTCCCCAGACAATTTCCGAAGCGAGGAGTTAATCTTTGACATAGTGCCCTTTCGTAGCGGCTATCACGCACTGCTCGGACGGACCACATTCGCCCGATTCAACGCAGTGCCGCACTATGCTTATCTCAAGCTCAAGATGCTCGGTCCATGTGGCGTCATAACAGTCAATGGAAATACAGAACGCTCCCTCCGTACCGGAGAGCACATAGCTGCCTTAGCAGCAGAAGTACAGAGCGGCCTTCTCAAGCAGAACCTTAATTTGGCTGCCGAGCCCTCGGACACCGTCAAGAGGGTCCGAACTACCCTGCAGCAGGATAGCTTGGCTCATCAGGAGCTAGACTAGCAATTCGGCCTCCGTCTCAGTCCTGGTCAAGTAGTGGCATTCGCACCACGCGTACATAACTACACACTCAAAATTCCATGGGCATCAATGGTGGCATAGCTAGTTTATGATCTGCAATTCGGCTAGACCGCCCCGGACACTCATACTTTCACTATTCCCCTTTTTTATTTTATTTTCCCTTTTTTTACAGGCCTTTTCTAGCGGCTTGACCATCGACTCTTTTCGAAGGATAAAAACACCAAGACAACAAGAAGCATGGACGTACTTGAAAACTCTTAGGTGGTCTCTTTAACGATCCCTTTACCTATCTTCAGGACCCATACGCAGCTCTCTCTTGGTGAAGGCATAGTAAATAGCCTTTCTGCTTATTGCACTACCTGTATAAATGCGCTTTAACGCACCAATGAAATTATAACAGAAATATTTTGCGGCCCAAATTTTCACGGCTCTAGCTTACCACTAGTTCTTCTTTTTCTTTATTTTTGTCTTTTCCTTTCTAGTAATTCTATCAGGTAACACCTATACACTCGGGTGCGATTCAATTTTCTAGGGGCTTCATAGCACCCCACACTATGGCAACAAAAGTCCGAACACTTTTTATAAGTATAGTTCGGCACCCCAAATTTAGCATTATATGCATTGGCTTTGAATCATGTCTTTGGTCAATAGTTGGGTTGCCCGGCTCCTGTGCTTGCTACCTTACGTTCCGCTATATTGGCTAAGGTAGTAAAGGGAGAACTACTAAGATTGTGCCTTGGTTTATCCAAAGGAGGACCTCAGTAGAGAAAGCCGAAAACTGACTATCATGATGCGGCGAGAGTCGGTCAGCTGTTTGGAGGTTGCAAATGGTTGGAGATTTCTACCGTATCACGCGAAGGATCGGTACTTCCTGATTAGACGCTTGCAGCACTCTAGCTCGGATACTAGGGGCTACACCCATGTTTTTATTGTCAAACTCCTATGGCTAAGTGAGGGCGTTAGCGCCGCATAGTATGATTGCCTGGTTCGTTGCGCTAAACAACTCTTTCAAGGACCATATAATTGGATCAAGATTGTTTAGATTCCATCCCGAACACCTCCGTACTACCTACGTGGGGGCAGAAGCCGACGACTAGAAAACCTTCAGATTTCACATGACACGGCCGCACAGGAGGAAAATTTTAAAAACATAACAAGCATTATATTGCAAACCCACTTTGTTCTATCATACAAGGTAGAAGGAGCTTGAATACATTCATTCAAAGATAGTGTCCTGCGCGCACTGGGTTGCTACAATGTGAGACCCCTCTAGAACATCTGCAAAATAGCGCGGGTGTGCGGTGCTCCTTGCCCTCCGGCGGCCCCTTGGTCAGCTCAATGGCGTCCATCTTCGCCCACCACATCTTGCAGCGGGCGAAGGCCATGCGTGCACCTTCAATGTAGGCCGATCACTTGACGACATCCAGCCGAGGATAGGCGTTCACCATCCGCTTCACGAGCACGAAGTAGCTATCGGGCATAGCTTCGGCTGGCCATAGCCGGATTATCAAATCCTTCATGGCTAGCTCGGCCACCTTATGCAGCTCCCCCAGTTGTTTTAGTTGATCGGTGAAGGGCACGGGATGCTCTGGCGCAAGACACTACGACCAGAACAATTTCTCCGTGGAGCTCCCTTCTTCGGCTCGGAAGAACTCCGCGGCGTCGGACACATTGTGCGGCAGATCTGCGAAGGCCCCTGGAGAACACCAAATCCGGGTTAGTAAGCAATACTTCTTCTTTATATATTTGCTTTGCATGCTAAACGCCTTACCCGCCGCAATCTTCCTGGCCTCTTGGATTTCCTGGAGGGCACCCTGGGCTTCAACCCGGGCCGTTTCCGTGCTTTGACGAGCCTTGGAGAGTTCGGTCTCTCGAACCGAAACATCACCCTCTAGGGTCTCATACTTCTTCACCGCGTCCTGGAGCTCTTGCTAGACCTCGTTCAGCCGGGCCTTCAGCTTCTTGCGAGTGGCCTGCTCCTTGAAGGCTCTCTCCTCGACTTCGGCCAGGGCCGTTTTCAGGGCCTCGACCTCGGTCATCGCCCCTACACATATAATGACACTACATTCAGTATACATCATTTACTCTTTCCGAATATATCGCGAGCCATTGCATACCTTGCTGGTCTTCCAACTGCTTCCTCGCATGGCCAAGCTCTTCTTCGGCCCACTCCAATTTCTTCTTTAGTTCGGAGACTTCGACAGTATGAGAAGTCACGACCAGCAGCGACGCCTGCTTATTAACATCAGACACACTTGGTTAGTTTCCTTTGAAATTTAATTGATCCTCTGTCCGGCTTGTCTTTCCGAACACCAGACAGTGTCTCAGGGGCTACCGTCTATGTGGAGATTTTCTCGGTTAAACGCCGCTTACCTCAAAACCTGTCAGCAAGCCGCTGCAGGCTTCGGTCAGTCCGCTCTTGATGGACTGAACCTTCTCAATCACTCGTACCCATAAGGATACGGTGTTCTTCCATAATGGAAGCGCCTCGTAGCGCTTCCAACAGATTATCCGGCGCCTCTGGTTGGATAGAGGTCGCTGGTGGGACAGGCGCGCCTCCTTCTCTTGATGGAGGCTGCTTGTTGGACTTCGGGGCCATATGGGTATCACGATTCGTTCCCAGAGGGGGGCCGAATCGAGTACGCCCCCCATCGCCAGTCTCCATGGGGGCTTGTTCCCCCATGTGTTCGGAGGCCGAGGTATCGCCCTCCGGCGCCGCCTTGATGGCCTCATGAACCTCTCCCTGTCCTGGGAAGGTCCTTCAGGACAGCACCTCGACGTCTCCCTGGGCCTCGGGAGAGTAAGAGGCCGACGGTGTCTCACTGGCCATCTCCTTTGAGTCCAACGAGCCTCTTGATGAGGATCGCCGGGAGCTGTCATGGGCCGAACTAAAATAGCATAATTAATCATGTCAATACGACAAAGAGGAGAGGTTAGATTAATGAGCATGTATGATTCTTGGCACTTACGATGCGGCCCGAGGCTTAGTGCGGGGGCATCGCTCCGGACTGCTGTCGACGTCCCATGCGGAGCTGCCCGCGAGCGGGCCTTTCCCCTTCTTGGGCGCCTCCACCTCCAGAATTGTGGAGGCCGCCCTCTTCTTCCTCTCTCCATCAGAGGGAGAGTCGCTCTTCTCCTCCTCATCGTCGTCATCTTCGGCGACAGAGGAACGGGTCTTGTCTTCGGACATCGCGTCCAAAGCGCCCTTGAGGCGGGGGCCACTCCGGACCCCCTTGGCCTTCCCCGTGGACTTCTTCGCCGGCGTCGTATAGGGCGCTGGCACCAGCATCTTTGCAAAACATGGAATGACTGGTTCTTCAAGCAGCGGAGCCGGACACCAGATCTGCTTCTCCCTCTCCATCCAGTCCTGAAGAAGCAATGATAATAATAGCTTAGATATCATCCTTGACACAAGCAAGTAGGGGATGCGTTAAAAATAACATACCTCATTGGCGAGGTGATTGATGTCGTGCCCATAGTCCGAATCTGTGGCCGGCGGTGTCTTCGTGAGAAGTTTCGAAGAGCCTCTTCAGGGTATGGTGCTTCATCGGATTAAACTCCCATAGAGGGTGGCTTCGGCTTTGTCATGGCAGAATCCGGCGAACTAGCATCACCTAGATTATATCGACAAGCTTGATATCCTTGTGAAAGTGCAACTATCCCTAGGTGGTTTTGGTAATTCATAACAACATATAGCTCATTGAGCTAATGCTATTCCAAGATAATTATTTCAGGAAAGCTCAATGATTGGCATGGCATGGATGTGAAAGTGGAACCCTCAAAATGCTAAGGACAAAGGATTGGCTCAAGCTCAAAAGCTCAAGACTCTTCATTTTATATTTTAGTGATCCAAGATCACATTGAGTCTTTAGGAAAAGCCAATACTATCAAGGAGGGATGAGGTGTTGCTTAATGAGCCTCTTGCTTCATGTGCTTAGTGATATGCTCCAAAACCCTCAACTACTTTCCCATATCCACATATGACCTAAACCCTAAGCCAAACTCGGTCCTACCGATTCTTCCTATCCGGCGCCACCGAGTTTCACTTGTCATTAGCCATTGCCAAACCCTAGCAATTCGGTTCTACCGATAAGGATTCGGTCTCACCGAGATGGGGTTGCAAACTCTCTGTTTCCCTTTCATAACTTTTCGGTCTCACCGAAAGAGCGAATCGGTCCCACCGAGATTGCAATGTAAACTCAGTGTTTCCCCTTTGTAACTTTTCGGTCTCACCGAGTTCCACTCGATCTCACCGAAAGAGCAAATCGGTCCCACCAAGTTTGCCTGACCAACTCTCTGGTTAGCTAATTTCCAAATTCGGTCTCACCGAGTTTGTGTAATCGGTCTCACCGAGATTACGTTATGCCCAAACCCTAACCATATCGGTCCTACCGAGTTGCATGTCAGTTCCACCGAAAATCTCTAACGGTCACTAGGTTTACATTTTTGGTCCGACCGAGTTTATTAATTCGGTCCCACCGAGATTGGAAAACTGTGTAACGGTTGGATTTTGTGTGGAGGCTATATATACCCCTCCACCTCCTTCTCATTCGAGGAGAGAGCCATCAGAACACACACACCATTCCAACTCATATGTTCTGAGAGAGAACCACCTACTCATGTGTTGAGACCAAGATATTCCATTCCTACCATATGAATCTTGATCTCTAGCCTTTCCCAAGTTGCTTTCCACTCAAATCTTCTTTCCACCAAATCCAAATCCTATGAGAGAGAGTTGAGTGTTGGGGAGACTATCATTTGAAGCACAAGAGCAAGGAGTTCATTACCTACACACCATTTGTTACTTCTTGGAGAGTGGTGTCTCCTAGATTGGCTAGGTGTCACTTGGGAGCCTCCGACAAGATTGTGGAGTTGAACCAAGGAGTTTGTAAGGGCAAGGAGATCGCCTACTTCATGAAGATCTACCGCTAGTGAGGCAAGTCCTGTGTGGGCGATGGCCATGGTGGGATAGACAAGGTTGCTTCTTCATGGACCCTTTGTGGGTGGTTGCTTCTTTATGGACCCTTCGTGGGTGGAGCCCTGTGTGGACTCGCGCAACCGTTACCCTTGGGTGGAGCCCTGTGTGGACTCGCGCAACCGTTACCCTTCGTGGGTTGAAGTCTCCATCAACGTGGATGTAGGATAGCACCACCTATCCGAACCACGGGAAAAACATCCGTGTCTCCAATTGCGTTTGAATTCTCCAAACCCTTCCCTTTACATTCTTGCAAGTTGCATGCTTTACTTTCCGCTGCCTATATACTCTTTGCATGCTTGCTTGAATTATGTGATGATTGCTTGACTTGTCCTAAATTAGCTAAAATCTGCCAAGAACTAAAATTGCGAAAAGGTTAAGTTTTTATTTGGTCAAGTAGTCTAATCACCCCCCTCTAGACATACTTTCAATCCTACAAGTGGTATCAGAGCTTTGGTCTCCATTTGCTTTGATCTCCATAGATTTTGGTGGTCATAGCCTTGGTTTCACAACCTAGGAGAGTATGGTGTCTAGCGAGGGAAATTATCACCGTAGAGGTCCTTACTTTGATGGTACTAATTTTGCTAGTTGGAAGCATAAAATGAAAATGCATATTCTTGGACATAACCCCGCCGTTTGGGCTATTGTGTGTGTTGGCTTGCAAGGTGACTTCTTTGATGGGAGAGAACCAAACCGTGAAGCTACTGCGGATGAGTTGAAGATGTTGCAATACAATGCTCAAGCTTGTGATATTCTCTTCAACGGATTGTGCCCCGAAGAATCCAACAAAATCAGCTGCCTTGAGAATGCAAAGGAAATTTGGGACACTTTGATTGATATGCACGAAGGTACCAACTCTGTCAAGGAATCCAAGTTGGATGTGCTTCAAAGCCAACTTGACAAGTTCAAGATGAAGGATGGTGAAGGTGTCGCTGAAATGTACTCTAGGCTTGCTCTCATCACAAATGAGATTGCCGGCTTAGGAAGTGAAGAGATGACCGATAAATTCATCATCAAGAAGATTCTAAGAGCCTTGGATGGAAAATATGATCCCGTGTGCACATTGATCCAAATGATGCCTAATTACAAAGATCTCAAGCCAACGGAGGTGATTGGAAGAATTGTTGCTCATGAGATGTCACTTAAGGATAAAGAGGAACTTCACAACAAATCAAGTGGTGCCTATAAAGCCTCATGTGAAGCCCCTACATCATCAAGTGAGAAACAAGACTTCAATGAAGAATTGAGCTTAATGGTGAAGAACTTCAACAAGTTCTACAAGAGTAGAAGCAAAGATAGAAGCTCCAAGTCAAGGTCCTACAATGACAAAAGATCTTCTAGTCGAGAGCGAAACTGCTACAATTGTGGAAGACCCGGACACTATTGAATGAGTGTACGGCTCCCTAAAAGAGAAGAGAAGATTCTCCAAAAAGAAGAAGCAAAGGATCACCACCAAGAGAGAGAAGGAGTAGAGATGATCGTTATGAACGAAGATACTCACGGAGAAGCAAGGATTCGGAAAGGAAGGAAAAATCATCAAGGAGCTACACAAGACGAAGACATCAAGCTCATGTTGGTGCATGGGTATCCGGCTCCGACTCCGACAGCCACTCCGAGAGAAGTTATCACTCCAACTCCGAAGATACTCAAGATGAAGGTGTTGCCGGTCTAGCACTTGTGTCAAACAACTCCTACGACATATTTGACTCACCAAATGAAGGAATTGGAAGATGCTTCATGGCCAAAGGTCCTAAGGTAACACACCCCGAGTATGTTGATTTCAATAGTGATGAAGATGACTTGTTAGGTGATGATTCGCTTGTTGACAACTCTAGTGATGAATACTATGATGAAATGTCAATTAAACATGCTAATCAAGATAAAACGAATGACAATGATAAGGAGAAGATTGAGGCCCTAACTAAAGAACTAAACACTCTTAAGTTAGCTCATGAAACCATCTTCGAAGATCATCGAGAACTTTTAAGAGCTCATGAGAAATTACGCTTTGAAAAGCTCAATCTTGAGCAAGAGCCTGAGTTCTTAAAGGCAATCAATGATGATGTCCGCAAGAAAAGTTCTTCTTACATTGCCAAGCGTTTACTCTTATCCACTTACATGCCTCAAGTCAAGTCTAGTAACAAGAAAGATTCTTCCTCTAGCAGTAACAATGATCATGCTAAATCCAATATTGTTGCTTCTAGTAGTTATCTTGATTCCACTAATGATTCTCTTAGCCATGTTACACTTGAGCAAGAAAATAGTTTATTGAAGGGAATTATAGAGAAAGGAGTGTACAAAAGCCTTGTCGGGAGTAAGAAATTCGAGGAAATTGTGCGCAAGCAAGGAATGCACCGGAAGAATCAAGGTGTTGGTTTTGAACGAAAGTTCAATGCCAATGGAGTTGAGTGGGAAGAAGATCAATACCCCAAGACGAAGTTTGTCCCTCAACAAGAGAAGTATACTTCTTTCAAGGGGACACAAGCTCAAGATGATCTTCCACCACAAGACTATGAGCAAAAAGGCAAGGACAAGCTTCAAGAGGAAATTGATGCATTTGAAGAAGCTCCAAAGACCTTAGTCAAGTGGATTCCCAAGAGTACTTCAAGTTCCACTTCATCAAGTACGACTACAACTCCAAGGGTTCCCATCAAGATGATGTGGATCCAAAAGAAGAAGAACTAGAAAGTTCTTGAGGGTGACTCCGCCAACATACTTCACTCTTATCATTTTGGCAAGAACAAGTGCAATCAAATTCCACATCTTGCACTAGTTCAAGGAGTCACAAACCCTCTTGTTGGTAAGACAAGGGACAAGGTAACCTAAAAGTTTTCATGGACATCATCTTTTGTGTGCATCACTCTATGTCTATGGATATCCTTGTTTGTTCCTTGTGGGACTAACCCATGTAGGTATTGAAAGTGCAATTCACTCAAATGGATAGCTCCAAGTGATCTACATCAACATTGAGCATCCACATCTTCAATATCTACATGAAGTCATCACCGACAAAACCCAAGGTTAGTTCATCCCTCTTAGGGGGGATATCACATCTAGGGGGAGCTTTACTCTAAGACTTGAGCTAAAGCAACTCTAAAGATGTGAACAAAACAATGCTTTATGTAAAAGTGGTAACCCCACTTGTGCTTAAACGATGAGTATGACCTATGATCAAGTGTTCTCACTTGACTCCTAAGTCAATATACTCATATATAGATGACCTAGTCATCGCAAATTGCTTGATAGATGCTAGAATTGGTTGTGCATGCCTTGTCACATATTTCATTTGCCATCTTATTGCGTGAGCATGCTGGTTGCATATTTTACTCATTCGAGGACATCCACTTGTTGTTTTGATTGTTCGGTTTTATCTTCTTTTGCCAAGTGGATGGACAAGAATGCCAAAGAACCTCCTCTAGCTATCTATGTTGTTCTCGTCTCAAACTCTATTCATGCTGCATCACAAAATTTGATCAAGTCAGATTCGAACCACTCTGTGTGAGGAGCGCTCGGAGTCCCCGATTCGTCATAGACTTAAACTTCCAAAACCTCTTTATGATTCTCGGTCTGACCGATACACCACTTTCGGTCCTACCGAGATCATTAAGTTGATCTAGGTTTTCGATCTCGGTGCAACCGATTTGAACCCTTCGGTCACACCGAGTTTCAGTAACTGCTTGCAGTTATGAATCTCGGTGCCACCGAGTTGTTCCACTCGGTCACACCGACGGGGTAGGGCTATATATAGTCACGGGCAAAATTTTGGAAATTTCTCCGAATCCCTTCGCCCGCGTGATAGCCTGCTCTGCCCTCGTGGTCTCCGGATCGTCTTCTCGCCGCCAGCAGCCTCCATTCGCTGGTCTCCGTCGCCGTCAACGGGAATTCTGCCCCACCGTTGCCGCCGTAGCAAGTCCCCGCCGAACTAAGGTATGGACTTGATCTTTGTGCTATTCCCCAATCTGATTCCTAGCACATTGTGATCATATTGATTCTAGCCACGTTTGATAAACTTCTATCCAGTCAATGAACTCATAGATTAGGTTTGATTCGAAAATTCTAGGTTTAGGTTTCCGTCGAAACCATCTCGGACCCACCGAGTTGAAAAACTTGGTCCCACCGATTTGGCTTATGCCATTGCACAAGTGAGACTCGGTCTGACCGAGAATTACTTATCGGTGTGACCGATTTTGGAACTCTGTGAAACCCTAGCAGTCTCGGTGCCACCGAACTGTGACTCGGTCCTACCGAGTTCAGTAGTTTAGGTTCCAAAACTGCTTCGGTATCACCGAGTTTGAAAATCGGTAGATCCGAGATGATTTCAGTGGGAAACTAAAACTAAGTTTTTGGATCATTCTTTTGCAAAAATCTCTGCATTTTGTGATGCTCATCCTTTCTACCTCATCTATAATCTATTCACAGGGTCAGCAGTCATTTTGTAGCATGTCTGATCAAAGTGATAGCCAAAACATGTCAGAGCAGCAGGTGCACATGAGTGAGGGCACTAGTCCCTCCAGCTCTTCTGATGAAGGCAGCAGGAGCACCCCTAGCAACTTGCCAAAGGCTGCCACGAGACAGAGGAAGAAGAGGACTTCAGATTCCGAAGATGAGGACTATGTGGCAGAGGAAGAGGCCACTTCCAAGAGAGTTGAGCCAGCTCAAAGCACTAAGCCAGGCCTGAAAATCAAAAGGCCAGCAGGCAGACAACACCTAAGAGAAATACAAGGAGCATCCCAGCTGCTGAAAAGAACAAGGCCCCAGTGCCTGAGACTGCTGCAGAAGAAGAGGAAGAGAATGTCCTGAGAAAGCTAAAGCCCAAGATCCCAGACCACAACGATGCTCATCCTGTGGCTGAGGATATGAAGCTCAGGAGAGATTCAGGGCTGAGGAAGTGGAGAGAAGCAAACCTGTATGCTTCAAGGAGAAGGACAGCAGTTGACTACAGGTTTCACACCAAGGAGCAGCAGGATTTTTATGAGACAGTGCTGCTAGATAAGAAGCCCATTGTCTGTGATATGCGATGGGTTGATTGGCAATACATTAAGGACAATGAGGAGCACTATCCTGGAGTGCAAGACAGCTTCATAGCTTGTGGAGTAGCTGACTTTGTTGGGCAGAAGCTCACAAAGTGGAACGAGGAGCTTATCATGCAGTTCTACTCCACGGCACACTTTTATCCAGATGGGAGGATCACATGGATGTCTGAGGGTACAATGTACCAATCTACAGTGGCTGAGTGGGCACAGATCATTAATGCCCCAGAGGAGCATGATGATGACATGGACATATATGCCAAGAAGAAGATGGACCACAACTCAATGTCCAATATGTACAAGGAGATCCCAAATGAAGCACTTGATACCTTCAAGTTTGGCTCAGTACATTACCTTTTGTCAGGGCTCCCGACTATCAATTGGATCTTGAGTCACACCTTATTGCCCAAGTCAGGTGATCACAAGATGATCAGAGGCCATGCTATCAACTTGCTACATGTGTTTGATGTGCCTCAGAAGTTCAAGGTGATGAGCCTCATAGTGGAAACTATCAAAAGGACTGCAGCAGATCAGAAGAGGAGCTGCGGATATGCCCCTCAAATTCAGGAGCTCATCAACTCCAAGATGGGCACAGGCATATATCTATTGGACAAGGAACACCTGCCCATCCGTCCAGATTTTGAGGACAATCAAGTTGTCATGACTGAGAACGAGCCATCATCTGCCCAAGCATACGCAAAGAAGGAGAAGGCGAGGAAGGAGAAAGCTGCCAAGATGCCTACTCAAGAGGAGGCATCTGAGTATTTCTTGAAGACTAGACAAGAGCAGCTTGGTTACTTGATTGCATCCACGCTGAGGATTGAGCAAAGTCTGGCCACCCTCACTCAGAATCAACAGAGCCTAGAGAGAATCATGGAACATAAGTTCTATGACTTGGATGTCAAGGTAACGGAAGTTCAGTCTGTAGTGGAGCAGCTCCAGGAGGACATGCAGGAGAGGAGAGGCAGGACTACCACTCATGCCTTTGCCAGAGTGCCACGAGGCCCGAGGCCATCTGCCGTGCCAGTTGCTGACACAAGAGCCACCACTTCAGCACCAGCTACAGCCTCAGCTCCAGCGTCTACTTCAGCTCCAACTCCAGCGTCTACTTCAGCATCTACCGAAGCCTTCGTCCTTGGAGTGATCCGGACTCCACCACCACCAGAAGATCAAGCCTGAGCGTCAATTTAGCACTATGCATTTTCTAGGAACTTTTTGGTAACTTGTTGCCAAAGGGGGAGAAGATGTATAGATCATAGGCTTCGAGAGAGAGAGTGTTGCTTTTCTCTCTTGCTTTATTTGGTGGTTTTTCAAACTTGTTTGCTTTTGAGTGCTTGAGATACTACGTCATTATTTGTGAGACATTGATGATCATGTGTTTGATCATAAGCTACACTTAATGCTTGCTTAATGCTATTATCCTATCTATCTTGTGTGATCATTCACTATTCTTGGTGATGAGTGCATGTATTTCATTCTTATCATTTTAAGCGCTCCACCAAGATGTATGTGACATGGAAGAGTAACCCATGACTCTAACTCTTTGTGCATTTGCAGTCCAAAGCAAATTTTAAATATGCACAAATTTAGGGGGAGCTCTTACTTATCACATACTTCTCAAAGCGACGATATATTTCATGCTTATTATCATTTGTCGAAGCTTTGATATATATGTTGTCATCAATTACCAAAAAGGGGGAGATTGAAAGTGCAACTATCCCTAGGTGGTTTTGGTAATTCATAACAACATATAGCTCATTGAGCTAATGCTATTCCAAGATAATTATTTCAGGAAAGCTCAATGATTGGCATGGCATGGATGTGAAAGTGGAACCCTCAAAATGCTAAGGACAAAGGATTGGCTCAAGCTCAAAAGCTCAAGACTCTTCATTTTATATTTTAGTGATCCAAGATCACATTGAGTCTTTAGGAAAAGCCAATACTATCAAGGAGGGATGAGGTGTTGCTTAATGAGCCTCTTGCTTCATGTGCTTAGTGATATGCTCCAAAACCCTCAACTACTTTCCCATATCCACATATGACCTAAACCCTAAGCCAAACTCGGTCCTACCGATTCTTCCTATCCGGCGCCACCGAGTTTCACTTGTCATTAGCCACTGCCAAACCCTAGCAATTCGGTTCTACTGATAAGGATCTCGGTCTCACCGAGATGGGGTTGCAAACTCTCTGTTTCCCTTTCATAACTTTTCGGTCTCACCGAAAGAGCGAATCGGTCCCACCGAGATTGCAATGTAAACTCAGTGTTTCCCCTTTGTAACTTTTCGGTCTCACCGAGTTCCACTCGGTCTCACTGAAAGAGCAAATCGGTCCCACTGAGTTTGCCTGACCAACTCTCTGGTTAGCTAATTACCAAATTCGGTCTCACCGAGTTTGTGTAATCGGTCTCACCGAGATTACGTTATGCCCAAACCCTAACCATATCGGTCCTACCGAGTTGCATGTCAGTTCCACCGAAAATCTCTAACGGTCACTAGGTTTACATTTTTGGTCCGACCGAGTTTATTAATTCGGTCCCACCGAGATTGGAAAACTGTGTAACGGTTGGATTTTGTGTGGAGGCTATATATACCCCTCCACCTCCTTCTCATTCGAGGAGAGAGCCATCAGAACACACACACCATTCCAACTCATATGTTCTGAGAGAGAACCACCTACTCATGTGTTGAGACCAAGATATTCCATTCCTACCATATGAATCTTGATCTCTAGCCTTTCCCAAGTTGCTTTCCACTCAAATCTTCTTTCCACCAAATCCAAATCCTATGAGAGAGAGTTGAGTGTTGGGGAGACTATCATTTGAAGCACAAGAGCAAGGAGTTCATTACCTACACACCATTTGTTACTTCTTGGAGAGTGGTGTCTCCTAGATTGGCTAGGTGTCACTTGGGAGCCTCCGACAAGATTGTGGAGTTGAACCAAGGAGTTTGTAAGGGCAAGGAGATCGCCTACTTCATGAAGATCTACCGCTAGTGAGGCAAGTCCTGTGTGGGCGATGGCCATGGTGGGATAGACAAGGTTGCTTCTTCATGGACCCTTTGTGGGTGGTTGCTTCTTTATGGACCCTTCGTGGGTGGAGCCCTGTGTGGACTCGCGCAACCGTTACCCTTGGGTGGAGCCCTGTGTGGACTCGCGCAACCGTTACCCTTCGTGGGTTGAAGTCTCCATCAACGTGGATGTAGGATAGCACCACCTATCCGAACCACGGGAAAAACATCCATGTCTCCAATTGCGTTTGAATTCTCCAAACCCTTCCCTTTACATTCTTGCAAGTTGCATGCTTTACTTTCCGCTGCCTATATACTCTTTGCATGCTTGCTTGAATTATGTGATGATTGCTTGACTTGTCCTAAATTAGCTAAAATCTGCCAAGAACTAAAATTGGGAAAAGGTTAAGTTTTTATTTGGTCAAGTAGTCTAATCACCCCCCTCTAGACATACTTTCGATCCTACACCTTGTCCACCATACTTTGAACGCGCGTCTGCAGCGCAATCAACTCATCTGACGATGACCAATTCGGGCTCTTCTCAACCCAGGAGGTGAGCCACATTGGAGCGCCGAAGTTGAATTCGGCAGCGGCGGCCCAGTTTGCGCCACGGGGTTCTGTGATGTAGAACCATTGTTTCTGCCATTCCTTGACAGTCTCCGCGAAAGTGCCTTTCGGACAAGAGACATTAGTCAGCTTGCTCACCATGGCACCTCCGCACTCCGCCTGTTGGCCATCCACCACCTTCGGCTTCACATTGAAGACCTTGAGCCACAGCCCGAAGTGGGGTTGGATGTGGAGGAAGGCCTCACACACGACAATGAACGCCGAGATGTTGAGGAAGGAGTTCGGGGATAGATCATGGAAGTCTATCCCGTAATAGTACATCAGCCCGTGGACGAAAGGGTGGAGTTGGAACCCTAGCCCGTGGAGGAAATGAGGGATGAATACCACCCTCTCATTGGGCTTCGGTGTGGGGATGACTTGCCCCTGGGCTGGAAGATGGTGGGTGATTTCCTTCACCAGGTACCCGGCCGCCCGAAGCTCAGTAATGTCCTCCTCCTTGACGGAGGAGACCATCCACTTGCCTTGACCTCCGGATCCGGACATGGTTGAGTGCTAGCTTGAGTGGGAAGAAGATGAGAGCTTGGGCGCTGGAGCTCAAGAGTGGAAGGGCAGAGGAAGAGAGAAGGTGTGGGAGAAGAAGGGGAATCCTTATCCCCTTATAAAGGCAGTGAATATCGAACGCCTCCCCACTCGCCTTAAAACTTGCCTATTCCCAAGGGTTGTGTAAACAGGCACGATTGGGTTACCCATGCCCGAATTGATGAAAATCCCGCAATAAGGGGACACGATCTCTGCTTTGACAAGACGTGCCAATGGCAACCGCGTATGGAAACGTGGAGCGGCAGACGAAAAGCGGTTCGAAATTATGACTAGGCAAACGTGATGTCATATTACAAAAAGTTGTTCGCAGATTGGACTCGTGGAAAATTATATTCCCTCTGCGGTTGTGTGTGGTGCGTGTGTTACAGGTCCGGACACATTCAATACGTCCGAAGACTATCTTGGAGTTTGGAAGGAGGAACCCGCCTTGCAATGCCGAAGATAGATCTACGCGCCAGATACCTTGTCAATGAAGCCAGATTCAGGGGCTACTGAGGGAGTCCTGGACTAAGGGGTCCTCGGGCTTCCGTCCTGTTAGCCATGGGCTGGACTGATGGGCTGTGAAGAACACGAAGACCGAAGACTGCACCCGTGTCCGGATGGGACTCTCCTTGGCGTGGAAGGCAAGCTTGGCGACCAAATATGTAGATTCCTTTCTTTGTAACCGACCTTGTGTAACCCTAGATCCTCCCGGTGTCTATATAAACCGAAGGACTTAGTCCGGAGGGAGGAGATATATTCATTACATAGCCATACAATCTAGACCTCTAGGGTTTAGCCATTACGATCTCGAGGTAGATCAACTCTTGTAATACTCATATTCATCAATATCAATCAAGCAGGACGTAGGGTATTACCTCCACAGAGAGGGCCCGAAACTGGGTAAACATCGTGTCCCCTGTCTCCTATTACCATGGACCTTAGACGCACAGTTCGGGACCCCTACCCGAGATCCGCCGGTTTTGACACCGACACATAGCACCCGCTGAAATAGAAGAAATAGATGCCACTATTAAACTTGCTAATAGAGACACCATCACACCACTTAGGATTGTTAGAGATGTTGATGTTTTGTGTGGGATAATAAAATCCCCTACTGATTTTCTTGTTCTTGGTTCCCCACAAGATGACTTTTGTCCCATTATCTTTGGTAGACCTTTCTTAAACACTGTTAATGCTAAGATAGACTGTGAGAAACAAATTGTCGGTGTTTGTTTTGGTGATGAGTCTCATGAGTTTAATTTTTCCAAGTTTAGTAGAAAGCTTCATGAAAAAGAATTGCCTAGTAAGGATGAAATAATTGGTCTTGATTCTATTGCTATGCCTCCTACTGATCCACTAGAACAATATTTGCTAGACCATGAAAATGATTTACATATGCATGAAAGAAATGAAATAGATAAGATTTTCTTTGAACAACGTCCTCTGCTTAAGCACAATTTGCCTATTGAAACTCTAGGAGGTCCTCCTCCGCCTAAAGGTGATCCTGTGTTTGAATTAAAACAATTGCCAGACACTTTGAAATATGCTTAACTTGATGAAAATAAGATATATCCTGTTATTATTAGTGCTAGCCTTTCAGAACAAGAAGAAGAAAGATTATTGAAAGTTCTAAGGAAGCACCGAGCTGCTATTGGATATACTCTTGATGATTTAAAGGGCATTAGTCCCACTCTATGTCAGCACACGTTTAATATGGAACCTGATGCTAAACCCATTGTTGATCACCAATGTTGGTTAAATCCGAAGATGAAATAAGTGGTAAGAACGAAAATATTAAAACTTCTGGAAGTAGGTATAATCTATCCTATCGGTGACAGTAGATGGGTAAGTCCTGTTCATTGTGTCCCTAAGAAAGGATGTATTACTGTTGTTCCTAATGATAAGAATGAACTTATTCCACAAAGAATTGCTACAGGCTATAGAATGGTAATTGATTTCAGAAAATTAAATAAAGCAACTAGAAAAGATCATTACCCTATGCCTTTTATTGATCAAATGCTATAAAGATTATCTAAGCACACACATTTTTGCTTCATTGATGGATACTCTAGTTTTTCACAAATACCTGTTTCTCAACCTGATCAAGAAAAGGCCACTTTTACTTGTCCCTTTGGAACTTATGCTTATAGACGCATGCCTTTTGGTTTATGCAATGCACCCGCTACCTTTCAAAGATGTATGACTGCTATATTCTCTGACGCTTGTGAAAAGATTATTGAGGTTTTCATGGATGATTTCTCCATTTATGGGAAGTCTTTTGATGATTATTTAAGCAATCTTGACCGAGTTTTGCAGAGACGGGAGCAAACAAACCTTGTCTTCAATTGGGAGAAGTGCCACTTTATGGTTAATGAAGACATTGTCTTGGGTCATAAAATTTCTGAAAGAGGTATTGAAGTGGACAAAGCTAAGGTTGATGCAATTGAGAAAATTCCATGCCCTAAAGATATCAAAGGTATTTGTAGTTTCCTAGGTCATGTTGATTTCTATAGGAGATTTACCAAAGACTTTTGTAAAATTTCTAGGCCTCTTAAAAATCTTTTGCAAAAGGATGTTCCTTTTTGTTTTTGATGATGATTGTTTAGAAGCGTTTAAAACAATCAAGAAAACCTTAATTTCTGCACCTATTGTTCAACCACCTGATTGGAACTTGCATTTTGACATTATGTGTGATGCTAGTGATTATGCTGTTGGTGCTGTTCTAGGACAAAGTGTTGATAAGAAATTGAATGTTATTCATTATGCTAGTAAAACTCTAGATAATGCTCAATGAAATTATGCTACTACCAAAAAATAATTCCTAGCAGTGGTGTTTGCTTGTGATAAATTTAGATCTTACATTGTTGATTCAAAAGTAATTGTTCACACCGACCATGCTGCTATAAAATATCTTATGGAAAAGAAAGATGCTAAACATAGACTTATTCGATGGGTTCTCTTGCTACAAGAATTTGATTTACATATCACTGATAGAAAAGGAGGTGAGAACCCCATAGCTGATAACTTGTCTAGGCTTGAAAATGTGCTTGATGACCCACTACCTATTGATGACAGTTTTACTGATGAGCAGTTAGCTGCAATAAATGTTGCTCATGATACTCCTTGGTATGCTGACTATGCTAATTACATTGTTGCTAAATATTTACCACCTAGTTTTACATATCAACAAAAGAAAAAAAAATCTTCTATGATTTAAGACACTACTTTTGGGATGACCCACATATTTAAAAAGAGGGAGTAGATGGTATTATTGGACGTTGTGTACTTGAGCATGAACAAGGACAAATCTTACGGAAATATCACTCTGAAGCATATGGAGGGCATCATGTTGGAGATAGAACTTCTCAGAAGGTATTGCAATCCGGATTTTATTGGCCTACTCTCTTCAAATATGCCTGTAAGTTCATCTTATCTTGTGATGAATGCCAAAGAATAGGTAATATCTGTAAGAGTCAAGAAATGCCTATGAATTATTCACTTGCTTTTGAAGCATTTGATGTTTGGGGATTTGATTACATGGGGCATTTTCCTTCCTCTAATGGGTATACACATATTTTGGTTACTGTTGATTATGTTACTAAGTGGGTAGAGGCTATTCCAACCAGTAGTGTTGATCACAACACCTCTATTAAAATGCTTAAGGAAGTTATTTTTGCTAGGTTTAGAGTCCCTAGATATTTAATGGCTGATGGTGGTTCACACTTTATTCACGGTGCTTTCCGTAAAATGCTTGCCAAGTATGATGTTAACCCTAGAATTGCATCACCTTATCATCCTTAGTTTAGTGGTCAAGTTGAAATAGCAATAAATAAATAAAATTAATTTTGCAAAAGACTGTCAATAGGTCCCGGAAGAATTGGAATTAGATGATGCACTTTGGGCTTATAGAACAACATATAAAAATCCTTTGGGAATGTCTCCTTATAAAATGGTTTATGGAAAAGCTTGTCATTTGCCTTTTGAGTTAGAACATAAAGCATATTGGGCAATCAGAGAACTCAACTATGATTTCAAACTAGACGGTAAAAAGAGGTTATTAGATATTATCTCATTAGATGAATGGAGAACCCAATCTTATGAAAATGACAAGTTATTTAAAGAAAAAGCTAAAAGATGGCATGATAAAAGAATTCAAAAGCATGAGTTTAAAGTTGGAGAATATGTTCTTTTGTACAATTCTCGTTTCAGATTCTTTGCAGGAAAACTCCTCTCAAAATGGGAAGGACGCTATGTTATCGAGGAGGTTTATTGGTCTGGAGCTATCAAAATAAATAATGCTAAAAGTAATAACGCGAAGGTTGTTAACGAGCAACGAATAAAACATTATATCTCAGGTATGCCCATTAATGTTGAAAGCAATATTATCCAAACTTTGACACTGGAAGAACACATAAAAGAGTCCTTCCAAAACACTCTAGAATCGTGAAAATAAGGAGGTACATGATACGGTAAGTAAACGGACTCCAAAAAATCCACAATAATATTTTTTGTCAGTTTTGGAATTTTTAGAAAATTAGGAAAATAAGAAACTTCCAGGAAACATACCCTGGTGGGCACAAGACACCAGGGCGCGCCTGGCTTGCCTGGCGCACCTAGGTGGGCCGTGCCCACCTCGGGTACCTTCCGGACTCTGTTTTTCTTCCGTTTGCTTGTTTCCCAAGATAAAAAATCTTCATATACCCCCCGAACCTATTGACCACCATATCATGGAGAAATCTTCTATTTTCTTTTCCTTGATGTTTTTTGACATATTCAGTTAGACCAGCATCATGTCTTCCTCACCCTCCAACAACGGAGAAGAAGACACAAGGGTGCTTCAGGAGGATCTAAGGAGAGAGGGAGCTGAAGAAGTTGCTATGGAGGAAGAAGAGGGAAATCCTTCTAGGATTCGCTCTCCGGCTTCTGAGAGAGGCACATTGGCTGGCATCTCTACTCATCTGAATCCCCATCAAGCTATGATATCGCCAAACAATCAAGAGAGCCTCGAAGTGCAAGAAGAAACCCCACCAAGAAGACCATTACACAGGTTACATCGTAACAATTTTCGCAATTTGATTCATAATTATGGGTTCGAGAATACTCCTCGTAGGCACATACCATCCAATTGGGACATATCTCGCCCAAGAGAAAATAGTGCAGGAACAAACCTTTGGGGCCTGGAAAATAAACACATAATGGCTAAAGTGAAGAAAAACAGTGAGTTACTTCATCAAGCCCTTTGGGAGATTCAAGCTTTGAAGGATTTACTCATGGTTATATTGGAGAATACCACTACACTAACACCACCTTCTTCATCACCAAAAGAAAATTGAGTATCGGGTATGGGCACTCCCCTTGGCTTCCGCCAAGCTTGGGGGAGGTGCCCCGGTATCGTATCATCCCCACTATCTTTTGCCTTTACTTATTTTAGTTGGATCTTTTGCTTTAGATGAGTAAAAGTTTAGTTTGATCCTTTCTTTTGAGAGTTTGCTTAGTGGTCTATCTTTGTAGTCGTGTGCGAGATATATAATAAAGTTAGTTTGAGTTTTTGCTTTCTTCACTTTCTTGTTGCAATAAAAAGAAAGGAACTAAATAAAAGGAAAGGAAATAAATCAAGAAGATCATATGCTAATCTTATGGTAGGTAATGATACCACGTAAGGAAAAGTATAAGTAGAAAATTTTATTAGAGATTGACAAACATAACATTAGTCAATGATGCAACTCATGAAAGAATTAATAAGGTAAGAGAATATTCACATATAAATATACTATCCTAGAAATCTTTTGTTATTGTGAGCCCCCATCAAAATATTATATGCCAGAATTGTTGACGTTGGACAAGGAAGACAACTTAATGATTTATGTTTGTTCATATTCACATAGAAGTCATATTGACATAGATCCTTTAACATGTGGTGCTTGCCCCCTATCTTTGATAGCCAAAAATTCTGCACTAAGTAGAGATACTACTTGTGCATCCAAAAACCCTTAAACCCAAATCTTATTTTCAAGAGTCCGCCGTACCTACCTAGGATTGAGCAAGATCCCTCAAGTAAGTTGTCATCAGTGCAATAAGGCAATAAAAATTGCTTCTAAAAGTGTGAGATCATTTAGTGTAAGAGAAAATTGAGCGTTGTACGAACTTGTGATGGTGAAGAATAAAAGAGATAGACTGTATAATAAAGGTTGCCATCACTAGGGGCAATACAACATGACGTTCTTTTGCACTAAGGGGTTGAGCATACAAACAAATAAGCGTGTGGCAACCTATGCTTCCCTCTGCGAAGGACCTATCTTTTACTTTTATGTATTTACTTTTATACAAAGAGTCAAAGTTTTCTGTCTATTCCCTTTTATTTTTTTCCTTTGGCAAGCATCATGTGGTGAGGAAAGATCTAGGCACATATGTCCAGTTGAATATGGGTAGCATGAGTTATTATTGTTGACATCAGCCTCGATGTGAATACATTGGAAGGCGAAATTATAAGTCCCTATCTTTCTATGTGTCCGGTTGAAACGTTTTTCTCATGTGTATGCGGTGAGTGTTAGCAATCATAGAAGACTATATGATGGTTGACTATGTGGACTTGCCTAAAGGCTCCGATACGTGACCCTTCCTAAAAAGGTGATGAATTGTAGTTGCAAAGTTGACTGAGAACATAGTTTGTTGGTTTAGAGTTTTTGCTTTATACTTCGTGTAACATCCCGGATGTAACATTCCATAATTATAACTCCAACTCTTGCCATTTCCGGCTATGTTATATGTTATATCCTCCGTGGTTGGGTTTTGTCCTCGTTTTGCATTTTTTTCATGTCATGCATTTCATCTCATGTCATCATGTGCATCTCATTTGCATTCGTGTCGTCTCATGCATTCGGTCATTTTCCCCGTGTCTGTTTCGGAACCCGACACTCACACATGCACCCGTTGCACCTCTCAGATCTCATTTCGTTAGTCGGAGAAAAAAGTTCTTGGAATGGGCCGAGATTTGTGAGTGGCCTTGGTACATCACTGGCAGGCTGCCTATCAAATTTCGTTCCATTTGGAGGTCGTTTGATGCCCCAACGGTTAACCGTGTAACCGCTGAAACCCCTCTATCTTTGCAGCCCAACACCCCTCCACAACAGCCCACTAGCCCATATAAACCCCCTCCATGCTATCCGCCGTTGTATCACGATCATGTGGGAGAAAACGGCACCCCAATAGCCCTCTCCTAGCTCCGAGAATCTATAAATAGTCCTCCCCCTCCGAAATCTTCGGGTGAAACCCTAGCAAACTCCCCCTCCGCAGTTGGACACGTCCTCCCGGACCGGACGCATTCGCGTTGCCGCTCCCGGATCAATCCCGGGGCGCCCCGTGCCGCCTCCCACCGCCGCCGGCCTGTTAGGTTCGCGCGCCACTCCCTGCCGCCTCCCGCGCGCGCCACCGTGTCACGCAGCGGCTCTGCCGCCTTCACCGAGCCGCGCCGCCCGACGTCACTTCACCGCAGCACCGCCCATCGCCGGCCGCTGCTGTCTCCATCGCCATGCTCCGCGAGCCGCCTCCTCCTCGACCGCTGAGCCGCGCCACCGCCGTCTCCCTCACTGGACCCCGCCTCCACCGCCCGGATCCGCCGGCCCGCCTCGCCGGACCTCGACGCCGGACTTCCTCGACCTCGCCGTTGACCTCGCCGCTCTCCTCATTTCGGGTGCCACGAAGAACCCTAGATCCAGGTGGTGATTTTTCACCAAAGTCCCTAAGAATCCATCTTATGTGTGCCCCTTCATCATGCCATAACTTCATGCTCGCAGCTTCGTTTCGTGCATATGATATACCGAAATGTTCATCTCATGATGCTCTACATGCTAGTGTCATTTGCATGCATGTTACTATCCATATTGATGCCATAATATTCATTGCAAAAGTGCTAAATGATGTTATCTGCTGGAAACTATCATAACTTGCCGATTTGTCTTTTTCATAGAATTTTGTGTGTTTATCTTTTGAGCTTCGTGTCTACATGTTTTAGGAGCATCTTCATGCCATCTTTACTGTCATGCAATCCTTGTATTTTTATGTGCCCTGTGGTGACTAGCACAAGGATGCAAAGTAGGCCACTTGATGTTGCTGATTTCAGTGACTTAGTTTTTTGCCAAGTCTTTTCCTGCTACATTAGGTTGCCATGTTAACTTGCTGCTACAAGTGAATCCATGGATATTTTGATGATGTGGAATAAGGGTATTTTGAAGATATTGTTGTGATCTATTTATCCATGCCTTTGTTTGCAATTATGGGGTGCTGTAGCTTGTCATTACCATGTTGTCAATTTGCTGAGTATTATTGATGTCAGTCTGTTAACAGGAAGTGCATTTTTGCCATGTGTTTTGCTAGTGATCCATGCACCCTATGAGCATGTTCTTGCCATTTTGGGCTTCATAAATGTGTCTTCTTACCGTTGGTTGCTTTGTTATGCCATGAAATGCTTTGTGGTGAGTTGCACAAGCTCGCAAACATGCCTACATGAATCTGCTTCTGCCATGCCATCTTTTTCTACAAAGTCTGAATCTGTTCATATCACTTGCCATGTTTGCATTGATTCTATCATCTTTTCTGTGGGTCTCTAGCTCAAGTTTAGTAAGGGAGTTTTGTTCATTGCCTTTAATACTAGCATGCCATGCTCTTGTATGCCATGATAGGTTCCTGTAGCATGTAGTTTACTAGCTCTAAACATTGCTACCTGATGCTATTTCTGCCATGATCAGTGAATTTCTTCCAAGTCTGTGAAACTTTTGTCATTTGCATTTTTGCCATGTTGTTTTAGACTTGTTCTAGTGAGTTCTAGCATTAGCTCAGTGTTCATGATTTGTAGAGCATCACCTGTACTTCAATGCCATGTGTTTTTTTATCTTGGAGTGATGTAGCATATTTTCATGATGCATCTGAAGTGCTATGTTGCTGTTAAGCACAGTGTTGCATTGTTCTTGTTTTGCTCATCATTTGCAAACCATGCATCCGTTTCTGGTGATCTTCATACTGATTTCAACCGAAATCTCTCAATCTATCCAGTGACATGCTTGGTTTGCCAAGTTGGTGCAACATTCATCTTTTCCCTTCTGGAGTACCCATATGCATTGGACATCATATATTGCATCCCATGCCATGTCTTGCATCATGTTGCTTGTGCATTGTACCGTGATTCATTATTGTTCCCTTGCTTGTATTCTTGCTTTGGGTAGAGCCAGGGGACGAGTTCGTGAATGAGGATCCTGTCGAGTACGTTTACGAGGAGCAAGCTTTCGACAGCCCTGAGAACTTTGCAGGCAAGATGATCACTACCCCCGATATCACTTCTATCTTTGCTTACTAGTTGTTCGTTCTATCGCTATGTTGTGCTACCTACCACTTATTTATCAAGCCTCCCATATTGCCATGTCAAGCCTCTAACCCACCTTCCTAGCAAACCGTTGTTTGGCTATGTTACCGCTTTTGCTCAGCCCCTCTTATAGCGTTGCTAGTTGCAGGTGCAGTGCAGGTTGTTCCATGTTGAAACATGGATATGTTGGGATATCACAATATCTCTTATTTAATTAATTCATCTATATACTTGGTAAAGGGTGAAAGGCTTGGCCTTTTGCTCGGTGTTTTGTTCCACTCTAGTTGCCCTAGTTTCCGTCATACCGATGTTATGTTCCTTGAATTTTGCGTTCCTAACACGGTCGGGGTGTTATGGGCCCCCTTGTCTTTTCAGCTAAAGTAAAGCTTTCCCGAGGAGATCCAACATTGGTTTTACCATTTGCCTAATAACAACTAAAATTTGCATATGGACTAATTAACCCGAGGCCTCTTAATCAACCCCCCGGGCCAATGCTCGACATGAGTGTTGGTCCACCTACCTAGCAGTCGGCGGTGCTGCCTCAGGGAAACTCGGGTTCTTTTGGCTATCGTCCACTTTGCATAGACGGATGAGTCCGTAGATAGAGAGCGCGCAGCTCTGTACATGTATCTGACTCACCGGTAGATCTCCTTGGGATAGTTTTCCTTTCTTCGAAGAGCTTGTGCACCATGATTCCGAGAATACTCGGGGTGTCCGCGATGGAGGATTTTCTCTGCGGATCGTGAGCTTGTCATGGGCTAAGTTGGGACACCCATGTAGGGTTTAAACTTTCGAGAGCCGTGCCCGCGGTTATGTGGCAGATGGGAATTTGTCAATATCCGGTTGTAGAGAACTTGACACTTGACTTAATTAAAATGCGCCAACCGCATGTGTAACCGTGATGGTCTCTTTTTGACGCGGTTCGGGAAGAGAATAAGGTGGGGTTATGTTTGAACGTAAGTAGTTCAGGATCACTTCTTGATCACTTCTATTTCTGCATCTGTTTTGTAGTTTCTCATCTTACTCTGGTACTCATATGCTAGCCACCATATTTGTTAGTGCTTGCTGCAACTCCACCATATATCCACACCTTACCTTTAAGCTTAAATAATTTTGCTATCACAGGTTTTGAGATTGCCGAGTCCTTGTGGCTCACATATACTACAAACACAGTTGCAGGTACCAACGAGATTTATGCAGGTGATGCCACCGAGCTCAAGTGGGAGTTTGAAGAAGACCTTGGCCGTTACTATGTTTCCTTTCCGGATGATCAGTAGTGGCGCCCAGTAGGGACGATCGGGATTTAGCTTGGGGGTTGTCTTCTTTTCATTTGGATCCGTCCGTAGTCAGACCTTGTGTGTACTTTGAATGATGTTTGAATAATTTGATCATTGTGTGACATGGCAATTGTAAGCCAACTATTTACTTCCTTCTTCATTTACATGGGAATGTGTGAAGATGACCCTTCTTGCGATCATACCAAAATGCGGTTATGCCTCTAAGTTGTGCCTCGACATGTGGGAGATATAGCCGCATCTTGGGTGTTACACTTCGATAGTGTGATGAATTGTCACATACTCATGAGAAGTCTATGACAAAAGTTCTTTGATAAAAAGTCTTATGTTTAAGTTTGTTGTTGTTATAATAATCAACATGATGCTTCTATGTCCGTATTTTGTTTTTATCGACACCTCTCTCTCTAAGAATGTGGACATGTTTTTCGATTTCGGTTTTCGCTTGAGGACAAGCGAGGTCTAAGCTTGGGGGAGTTGATACGTCCATTTTGCATCATGTTTTCCTACTATTGTTTATGATGTTTTTATGCATAATAATGCTTTTTGGAGTAATTCTAATGCCTTTTCTCTCATAATTTGCAAGGTACACACAAAGAGGGAGAATTCCGGCAGCTGGAAATCTGGACCTGGAAAAGGTACGTCAGGCTACCTATTCTGCACAACTCCAAACAAGCTGAAACTTCACGCAGAATTTTTAAGGAATATATTATGAATATTGAAGTAAGTAAGTACCAGAGGAGGCCCACCAGGTGGGCACAACCCACCTGGGCGCACCAGGGAGCCCAGGCGCACACTGGTGGGTTGTGCTCACCTAGGCCCACCTACGGTGCCCATCTTTTGGTATATAAGTCATTTTGACCTAGAAAAATAATGAGAGGACTTTCGGGACAGAGCGCCGCCATCTCGAGGCGGAACTTGGGCAGGAGCACTTTTGCCCTTCGGCGGAGCGATTCGCCAGGGGAACTTCCCTCCCGGAGGGGGAAATCATCATCATCATCACCAACAACAACTCTCCCATCTTGGGGAGGGCAATCTCCATCAACATCTTCAACACCACCATCTCATCTCAAACCCTAGTTCATCTCTTGTGTTCAATCTTGTTACAGAAACTATAGGTTGGTGCTTGTGGGTGACTAGTAGTGTTGATTACATCTTGTAGTTGATTACTACATGGTTTATTTGGTGGAAGATTATATGTTCAGATCCAATATTCTATTTAATACCCCTATGATCTTGAGCATGATTATCATTTGTGAATAGTTACTTCTGTTCTTGAGATCACGGGAGAAATCATGTTGCAAGTAATCATGTGAACTTGATATGTGTTCGATATCTTGATAGTATGTATGTTGTGATTCCCTTAGTGGTGTCATGTGAACGTCGACTACATGACACTTCACCATATTTGGGCCTAAGGGAATGCATTGTGGATTAGTAATTAGATGATGAGTTGCGAGAGTGACAGAAGCTTAAACCCCAGTTTATGTGCTATTTTGTAAGGGACCGATTGGATCCAAAAGTTTAATGTTATGGTTAGAATTTATTCTTAATACTTTTCTCGTAGTTGCGGATGCTTGCGGGAGGGTTAATCATAAGTAGGAGGTTTGTTCAAGTAAGAACAACACCTAAGCACCGGTCCACCCACATATCAAATTATCAATGTAGCGAACACGAATTGAATCAACATGATGAAAGTGACTAGATGAAATTCCTGTGTACCCTCAAGAACGCTTTGCTTATTATAAGAGTCCGTTTTGGCCTATCCTTTGCCTCAAAAGGATTGGGCTACCTTGCTTCACTTTTGTTAATACTACCGTTACTTGCTCGTTACAAATTATCTTGCTATCAAACTACTCTGTTACTTACAATTTCTGCACTTGCAGAGATTACCTTGCTGAAAACCACTTGTCATTTCCTTCTGCTCCTCGTTGGGTTTGACACTCGTACTTATCAAAAGGAGCTACAATTGAGCCCCTATACTTGTGGGTCATCAGATGTCCAAACTCAGCGAGAGTAACATGCAGTTCCACGGTGTCATCCCCGAAAAGAAGGCAAAGTCACTCGGACAGATTGCTCTTTATGTGGTTTTCGGTGATTCCAAGAATTACTGCAAGGAGAAGTTGACGTTTGAGGTAGTGAATTTTCATAGTGCCTATCACGCTATTCTGGCAAGGCCCGCATATGCTCGTTTCATGTCCCGGACATGTTATGTGTATCTTAAGTTGAAGATGGCTGGGCCCAGAGGTGTGATCACAGTCACAGGAAATAGGCAGAGAGCAGTGGAGTGCCTCCAAAAAGGCTCCAAAATTGCTGATGAGCAGATGGCGGTGGTCGAGCGGGAAGAATACAAGAAAAACGCCGATCCGAGTGATTTGTTGTGAGCCAAGAAGCCTGCTTCATATTCAGCATTTTAGTCGGCCGGCGAAACAAAGCCAGTCCACATTCACCCAAAAGACCCCTCTGCTGGTCCGACTCACATTTCGACGACACTCGATAGTAAATAGGAAGAAGCGCTTATCTAGTTCCTCCGTGAGAACTGGGACATCTTTGCATGGAAGCCATCAGACATGCCGGGTGTACCCAGGGGAGTGGCTGAGCACCGTTTATGTGTCGACCCAAAAGAAAAACCTGTCAAAGAGCATCTCCGTCAGTCTGCCGTGGAAAAGAGGTAGGTGATGGGCGAGGAAGTGGCTCGGCTCCTGTCAGTTGAGTTCATCCACAAGATTTACCACTCAGAGTGGCTCGCCAACGCCGTCATGGTCCCCAAGAAAGATGACTCACTTCATATGTGTATTGACTTCAAGCATATCGATCGGGCCTGCCCGAAAGATCACTTTCCTCTCCCCCGCATCGATCAGATTGTTGACTCGAGTGCGCGGTGTGAGCGTTTGTCCTTTTTGGATGCATATTCCGGGTGCGATCAGATCCGAGTGTATGGACCCAATGAAATAAAAACGGCCTTCATCACCCCATTAGGTTGTTTTTGCTATGTTACCATGCCTTTTGGTCTCAAGAATGCTGGTGCCACGTTCATGCGCATGATCCAGAAGTGCCTGCTCACTCAAATCAGTCGGAACATGGAAGCATACATGGATGATATCGTGGTCAAGTCGCGCAAGAGTTCCGGCATGCTGACTGACCTCGCTGAAACCTTTGCCAACCTAAGAAGATATGACATCAAGCTTAATCCATCCAAGTGCACATTTGGAGTCCCAGGAGGGAAGTTGCTCGGTTTTCTCGTTTCTGAACGAGGGATCGACACAAACCCAGAAAAGATTGGACCAATTCTCCGAATGAAATGCCCTATGCGTGTGCATGATGTTCAGAATCTTACAGGTTGTTTGGCTATATTGATTCGATTCATTTCTCGTCTCGGTGAAAAGGCATTGCCTCTTTACCGACTGATGAAAAAGTCTGATACATTTGAGTGGACTCCTGAAGATGAAGCAGCGTTTGTAGAGCTCAAAGCCCTGCTTTCCACCCAGCCGGTGCTTGCTGCCCCAATCAGCAAAGAGCCTCTGTTGTTGTATATTGCAGCCACTGGACAGGTTGTCAGCATAGTGCTCACAGTCGAGCGAGAAGAAGAAGGAAGGCCTATAAAGTGCAACGCCCAGTGTAATACATTTCTGAAGTCTTGACTCCGTCCATGCAAAGGTATCTACATTACAAGAAGCTTGTCTATGGAATCTACTTGACTGCGAAGAAAGTTGCACATTACTTCCAAGACCACTCAATTTCAGTCGTTAGCGACTCTCCATTGTCTGAAATTTTGAACAATCGAGATGCAACTGGTCGAGTGGCGAAGTGGGCAATTGAACTTCTCCCTATGGATATCAAGTTTGAAACAAAAAAGGCAATTAAGTCTTAGGCAATTGCAGATTTCTTGGCCGAGTGGATTGAGCAACAGCAGCCAACTCAAGTTCACTCGGAACACTGGACCATGTTCTTTGATGGATCTAAGTGTTGAATGGTTCTGGTGCTGGAGTGGTCCTGGTGTCCCCAAGAGGTGACAAACTCAGTTATGTTCTCCAGATTCACTTTGATTCCTCCAACAAATGAAGTTGAGTACAAAGCACTTCGGTATAGGTTATGTATGGCCATATCACTCGGCGTCCGTCGCGTGATGGTTTACGGCGACTTAGATTTGATGGTCAATCAGGTGATGAAGGAGTGGGACATCAGGAGCCCTGCCATGACTGGATACTGCAATGCAGTGAGGAAATTGGAAAAGAAGTTTGAAGGATTAGAGCTCCACCACATACCTTGACAGAAGAATCAAACGGTCGATGATTTGGCAAAAATAGGTTCCACTCGGAAGCCTATTCCCAGTAATGTGTTATTGGAGCATCTCCACACCCCGTCAGTTCAAGAAGATCCCTTTACAGAGGATCCCCCACAACCAATAAGTGCTACCAATTTGACTGAAGTCGAAGTGCCGGCAGTAGTTGACTAGATCATGGAGGTTTTAGTGATCACCCCCGACTAGACAGTGCCATATATTGCATATCTGCTCAGGCAGGAGCTCCCGGAGGATGAGGATGAGGCCCGGCAGATCGTTCGCAGATCCAAAGCCATCACAGTGATAAGTGGACAACTTTTCAAAGAGAGTGTTACTGGTGTGGCTCAGCGATGTATCTCTCCAGAAGAGGGTCGACTGATCTTGAACGAGATTCACTCAGGGACCTGTGGTCACCATGCATCCTCTCGGACCATCGTGGCCAAAGAATACCGAGAAGGACTCTACTGGCCACGGGCCAATGAAATGGGAAAAGAGATCGCCGAGAAGTGCGAAGGTTGCCAGTTTTACTCGAACATGTCTCACAAACCCGCATCAGCCTTGAAGACTATTCCACTCGTCTGGCCATTTGCTGTGTGGGGACTGTACATGGTTGGGCCGCTAAGGACTGGAAGAAGTGTCTTTACTCATTTGCTCTGGTAGTCGACAAGTTCACTAAGTGGATTGAAGCCAAGCCTATCAAGAATCTTAACTCAAGCATGACCATCAGTATTATCAAGGAGTTGGTGTTCTTCATAGCATCATCATGGACAATGGCTCAAACTTTGATTTTGATGAGTTCGGAGCATTTTGCGCTTCCCAAGGCACTCGGGTCGACTATGTGTTCATTGCCCACCCGCAGTCGAATGGACAGGCTGAAAGAGCAAATGGTTTGATCCTCCAAGGGTTGAAACCCTGATTGATGCACGACCTCAAGCATGCAGCCGGAGCTTGGGTGACTGAGTTGCCGTCTGTTCTATGGGGGTTGAGGATGACTCCCAACCAGTTGACCGATCGAACCCCTTTTTTCATGGTGTATGGGGCTGAAGCTGTGCTTCCAAGTGACCTGCTGCACAATACTCCCCGAGTGGAACTCTTCTCAGAAGCCGAAGCAGAGCAAGCACGTCAGGACACTATTGATCTGCTAGAGGAAGAGCGAGAGATGGCTTTGATCCGTTCGACCATCTATCAGCAAGACCTTTGTCGATTCCACGCCCGAAATGTTAGAGGTCGGGCATTTTAGGAAGGAGACCTTGTGCTCCGAGTGGATCAGAAACGGCCTCACAAGCTCGCTCCATCTTGGGAAGGCCCCTTCATCATCACCAAGGTGCTCCACAATGGGGCATATCACCTTTACAATGTAGCCAAGAAAGAAGACGAGCCTCGCTCTTGGAACACGGATGTGCTCCACCAATTTTATACCTAAACACTCAAATCATCGAGATGTAATAAGAATACTTTCAGATTGTTTATCAAAGACATGATTTCCATAGTCTCCTAATGATAGTTTTCGCATAAACACGTGTTCAAATCCCCGAGTGGGTGGCTTAGCTGTGAACCTAATTCGCCTAAGTTTTAAAACATACTCTGAGTGAAGAGCAATCCTCTCACTCGGGGGCTTAGCCGCGAACCTGATTCACCTAAGTTTCAAAACATACTCCAAGTGAAGAGCAATCCTCTAATTCGGGGGCTTAGCTGCAAACTAGATTTGCCTATGTTTTAAAACATACTCCGAGTGAAGAGCAATCCTCTCACTCGGGGGCTTAGTTGCGAACCCGATTCGCCTAAGTTTCAAAACAAACTCTGAGTGAAGAGCAATCCTCTCATTCGGGGGCTTAGCAGCGAACCAGATTTGCCTAAGTTTAAAAACATACTCCGAGTGAAGAGCAATCCTCTCACTTGGGGCTTAGCTGCGAACCAGATCACCTAAGTTTCAAAACATACTCTGAGTGAAGAGCAATCCTCTCACTCGGGGGCTTAGCTGTGAACCAGATTTGCCTAAGATACAAAAACAACTCCGAGTGGAGAGAACCCTCCCACTCGGAGACTTAGTCGTGATCCCGTACTCGCCTAAGTTACAAAAACAACTCCGAGTGGAGAGCAACCCTCCCACTCGGAGACTTAGCTGCGATCCCGTACTCGCCTAAGTTACAAAAACAATTCCGAGTGGAGAGCAACCCTCCCACTAGGAGAGTTATCTGCGATCCCATACTCGCCTAAGTTCAAAAAAACTCCGAGTGGAGAGAAACCCTCCCACTCGGAGACTTAGCTGCGATCCCGTACTCGCCTAAGTTACAAAAAAAAACTCCGAGTGGAGAGCAACCCTCCCACTCGGAGACTTAGCTGCGATCCCGTACTCGCCTAGGTTATAAAAACAATTCCGAGTGGAGAGCAACCCTCCCACTCGGAGACTTAGATGCGATCCCGTACTCGCCTAAGTTACAAAATGTAGCGACCCGACCTCAGACGGTCAAGCCTCTGTGTATCTATGCCATGCCTGGATCGGTATGCTGGCACACACAGTACATCAATGTATATATCAAAGTGCAATCAGATGTATAAATAAAGTAAAACTGATATATACCTCATAAGTCTCAGCGGAAACAAATAATCGGGTGTGGAGTCCCATCAACGCCATCGGCAGGTTGAGTGTAGACCGTAACCCTATGACGTAACTCTTACTCGTCGGAAGAAACATATCTGCAACATGAGACGTTGCAGCCGTGTAGGTTAGTACATTGAATGTACCGGCAAGATCACAATAAGAGAAAACAAATGATAAACTATACTATATGCAATATGGCTTTGTGGCTCTGTATCTGAGTTTTGTTTGCATAAAATCTGGTTTTATTTTCCCTACAACAAAGGAATATCAGGAGTCTGTACTACGGAGTTTTCTGCCATGACATGGTTCCGCCAACCGATGTCTCATACCCAAATCATCACAAGTTGCCCACAATTAAATTATCAGTCCGGTGCTGAGAGTTCCGAGATAGATCCAAGTCCAGAGGCTCAAATTGTCTGTAGCCGGGGACACGGCTAATCGATTAGGTTTTAACCCTCTGCAAAGGTTTGTACACTTTACCCGCAAGATTCGATCCCTCTCTTTACATTCTCGCACTTCAGGGTGTTTGAGAACAAGATGACCGAAACATGGTCTTCCGAAGAGTTCCTCTGACCACTGTCCGGTGCTCATCCAATCCTACCATAGTTCTACATCTGCTAGCACTGTCCCAGCCAGAGTCACAACTAAGGTCAACCAAGCCAGAGCCCATAGTGACTTGCGGTTGCACAGGTAAGCTTCCGGGCATGAAGTATTCTTCCATCTCTTTGAGTCTGGGTGAAGCTTTCAGCAAGATGTCATGGCGCTTCTCCATGCATCCCGGCCAACCACTGGTTTCTCCAGGGTGCCCGTCAACCGTCCTTCACCCAGTAGTGTGTATTGAATTCTTGTCTCGAGTCTCGAAAATCTTGAGGAGTCCTGAAGATGCAGTCCTTGCCGGTGCCATCATGAAGTTGTCGCCATTGACGTAGAGTCCTCCTTCTTCACACCACTCTCATGCGCTCATACCAAACCCCGTCTACTATAGCGTAGCATTAAAAATATATAATGTCCCGGGTTTGGAAACAGGGAGATGGTTCCTACCTCATGCATTCTACTCAACTACAAGATTGAATAACACTACTGGAGAGACCGTTAAAAGGGTGATACTACATGCAAATAAACATAGGTACGGAAAACATGGTCAAAGTGAACTTGCCTGGCCAGTTGGTGAAGATATTATCACTCTTAAAAACTTGATAAACTAGTCGTCACTCTCCGATGTAATCTATACAAGCAAGCATAGTATTCACATAAGCAATCATTCTAGCACTCAATCATAACAATCAAAATAACAACGAAATCGAAATAGGATCGAAGGTAAAAACCAAAGAAAACTCCAAATCACTCAAATAAACTTAGGGCTAATCTACACCACAACAACTCTACCTAACAACAAGTAAAAATCCTAAAACAAAAAAATACTTGACACAAGGTAAAAATAATTATTCACTATGTAACATAGAGTATTTTTCCTATAATAAAATTCTAACAATACCTAGAACCTCAAGAATACTAAGTCTAATAAATCCTAGAAATCACCTACTGTTAACCAATAGAATATATGACACACTCGCGAAAACTAGCAAAAGAAACTAATTGAAACTAATTAATAATAATTAAACTACAAACAGTACTAAAAACAGAGTAAACAATACTATTTACAATAAAAAGCTAATCTAACTAACTCACTAACATGCAAACAAAACACTACTGGTAGCTAGTCTAATAAGTAACCAGTAGCAAAAATAATCAGTCAAAAATAATATTCCTAACTCAAAATATCTCAAATCTAGAGATTTGAGCAAATTCATACAAACACAAATTTAAACTGCTCAAATGTGAAATAAAATTGAACTAACAGAAACTTCATAAAATTTGTGATCCAAGGCAGTTGGAATCACTCAAAAATACCTCGTAGATAATTAACTATGGATTTTACAAGATTGAAACTATTCTGTTTTAAAAACAGAACGAAAAAAAACAGTAGGTCGGGATTTACTGTAGCAGTTCCGGTGATGGGGTCCTGGTGGAGCTCCAGCGACGTCCTCCGGTGGCCCTCTGGCGTCGGGGAAGGGACGGTCGGGGGTGGAAGAGTGGGGCAGAGCAGCTGGTGGCGGCGGTGGGTGGCAGGGATGGCCGGAGGTGGTGGGGCGGGGCGGCAATGGTGGCGGTGGTCCAGCGAACTCCGGCGGGGTGGCGCGGTAGTGTGGGGCGAGGAGAGGAGGGACTAGGTGGGGGAATGGATGTGCGATGTGGCTATTTATAGGGGGAGGAGGTCGTCTTGGAGGAGGGGGCGAGGGATTTCACGAATCCCGTGATTTCCGGCGATGGCCGACGCGGCTGTGCTCGGGAACGAAATCCCGTTCGTGAGGAAGGAGATGATCTGGCGCGATCGGGCCGGATTTGGCCCAAAGCAAAAAAATACCTTTCCTTTTTAAAAAGATTCCACGAATAAAAATCATTTAAAAAAATAAAATATAGGAGTATTATATATCAAAACGATCAGAAAATTAAGCCCAATTTAATGGGATATTTTTCAGGGGAAAATAAAATACTTTTTGAAAAGTCATTTTTTTAAATTCAAACAAAAATCAAAATGACTTTCAAAACTCTATGGAAAATTTATTCCAACATTTTTGGGGTGTCATGTTACTCCCTCTCAACACTTTTGTTCAAGTGTTCTTTGTCAGAAAAGTTTTTGAATAAAACTCAAATGCCACTTTGAGTTAAAATAAATAAATTAAATGACAACTTCAAAATAAAATTTTCTTTACTTCCCACTCTCTTTCATTGAAGAAATCATGAGGATCATTGAGTGGCATGAAGTTTGAAATATTTCCAAATTCAAATATTTTCAAATAGAAACTTTTTTTTGGAAAGTCCTTTTTATTCCCTCTCAACAAAACTTCAAAAGTTTAAAATTATAATAAATTTCACTCAATCAATCACTCAACAATCAATCAACAATCATATATTTTAATTATTATAACATTCCAAAATTTATAATTTTGGGATGTTACAAACTACCACACTTAAAATGAATCTCGTCCTCGAGATTCGAAGAGGCTAGCAAGAAAAGGTTAGGGGTTGGGGGTCTTCTAGCAAATATTTTGGCCGGAAGGGTCAGGGGTGCTACCACACTTAAAAGCAAGGTTATAGTTCCAATAAACTCACATACTTCCTCCAGAGTGTCGACAATATCTATCTCTTCACATATCTTACAATAGCTCCTTCATTAATGCTCTTCTGTCAGAAGCATAGTGTTTTCCTCAAAATCTTTGGTCGCTTCGTCAAAGATGAAGTTCGTCCGAGACTGGATCTTAGCTGATAGGTCTGCATCCATTCTAGACAACTATCAAAATACTCATGGTGGCCTACCATTAATGTTTTCTGCAGAAAAAGGGCACTGGCTTCATTCTCACCGTATAATTTACGATTGGCAACAGCTGCCATGTACATGGGTTTATCATCATACCGTTCTAAGGCTTAAGAAAAGCTTCAACGAGCGTCGTCACTTTACTATGGGTATGTCTCTCAGATTTACCATTCCAAATATCAAGAGTGAATGATAAGAGTAAGTGGTATGGTGATCAATTCATTCTGCACCCAGATCATTACCCTGTATAAGGTTTAGTGAATCTCGTATTTCTAACAGTCGGGCATCCTCACAAGCTTTGCAGAAATTTCTCTTGTCCTCGAACTGGGTTCGGGTAAACCCATTGATTCTGCAAGCTGAACAAAACATCTATCGTTCTTCACAATCTCGGGGTTTACATAACATCCTATGTAACGTCTGCTGATCAATTCACAGCTTCTTCCAGAATTCTTCCTTCAACAAGATTGTGCTTGTGCCTTTGTCAAATCCTGGGCATGTGGGTTATGGGTCCACTTCAGCGCTTGCATAGTGTTAACTCATCTGTGGAGTTACAATTGTTCCATATTCCAACATTAAACCTCCTTTAAATCGAATAGTACTTCATTTTGTCATACTCTTGGGGTAACCATCATAATCAAACTCCAACTTATTTCGTCCGGCTCCTTTCTATGGACCGTCATGAACAACGCCTTTTTTTTCATTGATCCTGTGGCTTTACGAAGTACTACCACACTTAAATGAAATGCACTAGTTCATCCATAAATCATATTATTTTCATATCAAATCTTTTATTACCTCCTTAACCATTTTTCATTAATCCAAATTCCAAAGAAATACTTTATTACAAATGCCGCCATCCACATGGTTTGGTATGGTCAAGCATTTCTTCCCACTTTATTCATTTTTCCTCCTTGAGGATCCTTCAATCCCACTGGAATTGGGCGACATGCTCCTTGAAATCTTCAATCTTCTTTTTCATCGTGGTGGCCTTGAGCTTCATCTCCATCATCTCTGCATGCACTTCGCTTAGGTATTCCTGAGTATAACGGAGTCTTGCTTCAAGTATATCTCCGATCTGGCGTATGGCTTCCATGGATGCTTCACGAACAGCATCGAAGAAAGTTGCTTGTGGTACACGTGAGATGAAAAAGTACTGCCCCATCGTCTTTGGGAAAACTCCTTTCATACGGTGGAGGTGTACCTCCACATACCAAAGTTCCACTCCCTTTTGCATGAAGGGGTAGCGCTTGTAGACTGCATCTCCTTCAAGGTGAATATGCTTCATCATGTCCTTCAGGATTTTTGGGTAATCATGATCACTTGTCAGGGTCATGATCATCTCCGGTCCCTTGAGGAAAGACTCATAAAGGGTCGTTGAGGGAGTCCTGGATTAGGGGGTGTTCGGGTAGCCGGACTATACCTTCAGCCGGACTCCTGGACTATGAAGATACAAGATTGAAGACTTCATCCCGTGTCCGGATGGGACTTTCCTTGGCGTGGAAGGCAAGGCTGGCAATGCGGATATTCAAGATCTCCTACCATTGTAACCGACTCTGTGTAACCCTAACCCTATCCGATGCCTATATAAACCGGAGGGTTGTAGTCCGTAGGACAGAATCAACTCCATACACAACAATCATACCATAGGCTAGCTTCTAGGGTTTAGCCTCCTTGATCTCGTGGTAGATCTACTCTTGTACTACCCATATCATCAGTATTAATCAAGCAAGAGTAGGGTATTACCTCCATCGAGAGGGCCCGAACCTGGGTAAAACAAAGTGTCCCCTGTCTCCTGTTACCATCCGGCCTAGACGCATAGTTCGGGACCCCCTACCCGAGATCCGCCGGATTTGACACCGACATTGGTGATTTCATTGAGAGTTCCTCTGTGTCGTCACCTTTAGGCCCGATGGCTCCTTCGATCATCAACAACGATGCAGTCCAGGTTGAGACTCTTCTCCCCGGACAGATCTTCGTCTTCGGCGGCTTCGCACTGCGGGCCAATTCGCTTGGCCACCTTGAGCAGATCAAAAGCTACGCCCTTGGCCATCAGGTCAGGTTTGGAAGCCTAAACTACACGGCTGACATCCACGGGGACTTGATCTTCGACAGATTCGAGCCACAGCCAAGCGCGACGCACTGTCTCGATGGGCACGATATAGCTCTGCCGCCGAACAACGCTTTGGAGGCCGCACACGCACCGGTTCCGACCATTGATTTGGAGCCTACTGCGTCAATCGAGGATGCGCGGTTGGACGTCACCTCAGGGGCTGCGATCCCAAAAGCGATCGAGCCGAACGCTAGCCCCGCACTCTGCACAACCCGTGACTCCAAGGGTCCGGACTCCACCCCGGACTCCGAGCCCCCCGTGCCCCTGCCAATCGAATCCGATTGGGCGCCGATGATGGAGTTCACCGTCGTAGACATCTTTCAGCACGCGCCCTTCGGCGACATCCTGAATTCTCTAAAGTCTCTCTCGTTGTCAGGAGAGCCCTGGCCGGACTACGGTCAGCAAGGTTGGGATGCGGACGATGAAGAAACCCAAAACCCACCCACCACCCACTTTATAGCCACTGTCGACGATCTAACCGACATGCCTGACTTCGGCTCCGAAGACATCGACAGCATGGATGACGATGGAGGAGATACCGACGAACCAACGCCCATAGGGCATTGGACAGCCACCTCATCTCACGATGTGTACATGGTGGACACCCCTAAGGGAAGCGACAACGAGGAAAAAGGGGATGGGACGAGAGATCGACCCCCCGAAAAGCAATCAAGGCATCGGCGTAAACGCCGACCCAAGCCCCGCCTCGACAAAAACCCAGCCATAAAGCAGGACGAGCCGGTAGACGAAGAGCAGGCCTTAGAGCAACCGTCCGAACAGGGCAACACGGATAGAGAAACCGAACATCCCTCCCCCGGCGAAAACGGCATTCCGGACAACCTCACGCCAAATAAACCTATGGAGCAGAAGAATCTCCATGAGAGGCTCGTTGCAACTGCACGCAGCCTAAAAAACCAGAAGCGGAAGCTAAAAACAGCGGAAGATGCACTCCGGATCAGATGGAGCAAGGTAATCAATGCCACAGATAAGTACGGCGACAGTCGCCGCACTAAAAGCTATCCGAAAAGAAAGCTACTACCTGAATTCGACGAAGAGGCCTTAGAGCCCTCGCATTCAAAAAATGAAAAAGCCACACGGTCGGGTAGACGACCCCATAAAGCGACAAGCGGCGCCGCACCTAAATCAGCATGCGACCCTCTTAAGGATTCGCATCATGGCCCAGTCAGGTCCATTTACGGGCCAAGAAAGCAAGCTCTTGTAAGCAACGCTATGAAGCCATCATCAGAATCTGGCACACCCAAATACAGGGGCGCCGCACACCCCCTATGTTTCACCGATGAGGTCCTGGACTATGAATTCCCAGAGGGATTCAAACCCGTAAACATAGAGGCATATGATGGAACAACAGACCCTGGAGTCTGGATCGAGGATTATATCCTCCACATACACATGGCTAGAGGAGATGACCTCCACGCCATAAAATATCTACCCCTCAAGCTTAAAGGGCCAGCCCGGCATTGGCTTAAAAGCCTTCCAGAAAACACAATTGGAAGCTGGGAAGAGCTCGAGGATGCTTTCCGAGCAAACTTTCAAGGGACCTATGTCCGTCCTCCGGATGCAGACGATCTTAGTCACATAACTCAACAACCCGGAGAATCAGCTCGGCAGTTCTGGAATAGATTCCTCACTAAAAAGAATCAGATAGTCGACTGTCCGGATGCTGAAGCCTTAGCAGCTTTCAGGCATAACGTCCGAGATGAATGGCTCGCCAGACACCTCGGCCAAGAAAAACCAAGAACAATGGCCGCACTAACAAGCCTCATGACCCGCTTTTGTGTAGGGGAGGACAGCTGGTTGGCAAGGCGCGGCACCAGTGACCCAAGTACATCCGAAACTAGGGATGGAAACGGAAAAACGCGACGCAACAAGGACCGTCGCTGGACTAAGGACAAAAGTCCGAAGAGCACGGCAGTCAATGCCGGATTCAAAGGCTCACGACAAAATCAGGAAAAATCGCCCCCAAGGATAACAGGGACGATCCATCCAACCTAAATAAAATCCTGGACAGGATATGTCAGATACACAGTACTCCCGGGAAGCTTGCTAACCATACCCACAGAGACTGCTGGGTTTTCAAACAATCCAGCAGACTCAATGCCGAACACAAGGGGCTCGACACGCCAAGCGAAGACGAGGACGAACCCCAAAAGCAGAACACCAGGAAACAAAAGAACTTCCCACAAGAAGTAAAAACAGTGAACTCACTTCACATAACAAAACGTGCGGCGTCCGTAAAGGTACGCACCACACGGCCCAAAGGGTCCTGCCACTGGTTGTCAAAACCGATCATCTTCGATCAGCTAGATTATTCTAGGAATATCAAGAATGTAGGCTGGACTGCCTTGATACTCGACCCAATAATTGGCGGACTCAAGTTTTCAAATGTCCTTATGGACGGCGGCAGTGGACTAAACCTGATATATCAGGATACAATCCAGCACATGGGGATAAACCCAGCAAGAATCCGCCGCAGTAAAACCTCCTTTCAAGGGGTAATACCTGGTCTGGACACCCATTGTACGGGTTTTCTCCGGCTCACAGTCACATTCGGCTCTGCCGATAACCTCCGCCGCGAAAAGCTGACCTTCCATATCGTCCCGTTCTCAAGTCGCTATCAAGCACTACTGGGACGCGAAGCTTTCGCTCGCTTTAACGCAATACCGCATTATGCATCTCTTACGCTTAAGATGCCCGGTCCACGAGGCATCATCTCTTTGAAGGGGAAGCACTAAAGTGCGCCTCCCCAAGCGGAGGACTGTGCGGCCGCTTTGACAGCCCCACAGCAAAATGGCCTCATCGGCCAAAAAACTTCAAAATAGGTCATTTAAGACCACGAACGCGGATAGACGAGTTCGGTGCAAAATCATCATTGATGCAGGCCTAGAAGCCATATACCCCCGCATTAGGGGCTCCACGCATATACAATAAGAGACAATAAAGCTCAAACTTATATATCTTACTTTATACTTTGTTTATTTTAAACTTTTTCGGCACGACTCATTTTGAACTCAGTTCCTCTCTTTTACAGATGAACATCGTGCGGCGCCCGTCCAGGATACGGCACAACGGAGACACAGGCACAGACGTGCAGTAGGGACCCGTCCTAAAGGATTCTTTTTAGATTAAGACCCTGCGTAAACCTTTTTTACTGTCTCTTGTTGCTACACATCCCCTGGTTTTTTCTTTCCAACATAACCAAGGAGGAGGCTGGCGTCTTGGCATATGGCCACGTTAGAATTTTTGCACGTACCTGGACACTAGGGGCTTTTTTAATAAAGAGTGTTGTTTGGCCCGCACTCATAAAGACCGAACACCTTAGGGAGTGTTCGGCGTCGCGAGTTTTGGCACTATATGCATCAGCTCCGAATCATGTCTTTGGTCAAATGTTGGGTTGCTCGGCTCCTGAGTTCGGCTACCTTACGTTCCGCTCTATCGGCTAAGGTAGCACCAGGAGAACTACTGCGGTTGTGCCCCCGGTTCGGCCAGGGCGAGCACCTCAGTAGAGAAAGCCGAAAACTGACTGTCATGATGTAGCGTGAGACTGGTCAGCCACTCGATGACCGATCGGAATCTATCGGATTCCTCCACTTTAACGAAGGACCGCTTCCCGGTCAGGCACATACGCGCCCCGAATTCGGGCGAGCGCAGTTGCCACCAAGGAGCTACCTAAAGAGTCTCATTTTCAAACTCCTATGGCTAAGTGAAAGTGTTAAAGCATTATAGTCCGGTTGCCTGGCCCGCTGCGCTATCACCTCCTTTGTAGGACCAAGATGTTGGGTTAAGTGTGAAAACGTGTCTTCTGCGAGCACCCCCGCAATATGTGCGTGGGGCTGAAGCCAACGACTGCCATCTTTCAGATTCTATACATGTATATATATATATATATATATATATATATATATATATCTTAAAACGGCCGCATAGAAGGTGTTAATAATACTTGGAGGCACAAGTATAAAAAATGCCACTACAGTTTATCAAAATACTACTTTTCAATTAGATATGCTATCATAACATAGCATCTTTCGAGCACTGTGTTTCTATTACACGAGCGCCTTCAAGGACTTCCTGAAAATAGTGCTCGGAAGATACTCGGCTTTTGTCCGAATCTCGGGACGCAACAACGGTGGTCTCCATCTCTGCCCAGTATGTCTTGACACGGGCAAGAGCCATCCTTGCGCCCTCTATGCATGCTGACCTCTTCATTGCATTAATACGCGGCACCGTGTCAAGGAATTGCTGCACCAAGCTGAAATAACTCTTCGGCTCCGATCTCCCCAGCCACAGATGATCCATGACGTACTTCATGGCGAGTCCGGACAACCTATTCAGTTCGGCCCATTGAGCCAAACGATCATCCACTGCCAGTGGACGCTCTGGATTATGAAACTGCGACCAGAAAAGCTTTTCCACTTTGCAATCTTTCTGATCTCGAAAGTGTTCGGTCGCATCAGCGGCACTCGTTGCCAAGTCCAGATAGGTGTCCTTCACACTCCACATCTGGTCCAATGGAGCAAACTTCGGATCACAAAACTTCCTCCGCAGCATAAAGGGCTTTCCAGCCGCAATCTGTTCAGCCTGACGCAGCTCCTCTTTCGCAGCTCTCATCACAGAGCGAACGTCCTTGGCATTGGCAACGGCCTTCTCTAAATCCGTTTGTCTCGCCCGGTCTTCTTTCTCAAGAAGTTCGCAACGGTCTGCAGCACTCTTTAACTTCTCGGCCATCTCGGCCATCTCTTCTTTGCTTCGGCAGTGAGAAGCCTGTTCGGCTCTCAGCTCTTCAAGGGCCTTCTCGGCAGCCGCATCGCTTTTTCTGGCTTGTTCCTTAGCTCAGGCAAGTTCTGCCCTAAGATTCTCCATGGCGGCCGTACCATCTGCGTCAAGCACACACATTGTAAGACACTGACATGAAGCTCCTCTTACCTAATGCCGCCCGAAGAATTACATACCTTGAGCCTCATCAAGCTGCTTGTTGAAAAGCGCGATGTCGGCATCTGCCACATCCAGTTGCCGCTTTAGTTCGGCCACATCATCAGTTCGGCTCGATTCTGGACACCTCGCCACCTACATTCAAAGGCGACATCTTAGACCTGGGATTATGATCCTCTGCGTGCCGTCATTTCTTGACAACGCGCAGAGTCTCAGGGGCTACTATCTACACAGGGCGCATCTTATTTACGCGCAACTGACAAAAGTGTACATTATCTAACGTACCTCAAAACCCGTCAGTAAACTTTTGACGGCCTCATGCAATCCGCTCTCTGCGAATGAAATCCTTTCAATCACCGTGCCCATCAATGCAAGGTGCTCTTCTGAGATAGAAGCTCGCCCCAACAGAATCTTTAGTTCCTCCGGCCGAGCACCAGACGGTGCCGGACTTGTCCTATGGCCTCTTTCGAAGGCCGGACGTGGAGAACTTCGGGGGGCCGCACTGCCACCTTCCACCCCTGCCGGATTCGGAGAAACCCTTCGCGACGACACCTCAGGGTCGCCCGCCTCGCTAGGCGGCACGGCAGGGGGAGGCATCCCGCTCTCCATCATCTCCGGAAGAAGATCCCCCGAAGACGAGCTCTGCTGAGAAGGGCTGAGGTCCGAGCTACAAGGTAAAATTTCGGTTAATCTTCTCAGATATAAATCAAAGATTTCTCTCATCCCTCAAAAGGAAACCTCTCTCTACTTACGGCTCGCTGGAGGGCTGATCCCCTTGAGGGCATAGTCCAGCTGAGAAACTCCCCGGCGCCGGACCCTCTGACGAGGATTTTCTCCCCAGTTTCGAGGCCATGGTTTCCGGGTCATCAGAGGCGGCTCTCTTCTTCCCCTCGGGAGAGGAATTGTCGGTTCCTCCCTTCGGAGCAGCCTCCTTCGAGGAGGCCATAGCTTCCTTGTTCTCCCCCTCCAAAGGCATTATCTCCAGCATCCTGACCAGCACGGGATCCGGCCTGGTTTCAGGAAGGGGAGCCGGACACCTGATCAGCTTTGCCTTCGCTATCCACTCCTGTTTAAAAGGACGGCTCTTTTAGGGGCAAGTTTATGACAATTATACGGATAGAAGGTCCGGGCACAAGGTTGCTTACTTGAGTATCCGGGCGATTGCGGCTTAGACCTGCGTCCTCGGTTAAATCCGGACACATCTCTTGTGATCCGAAGAACAGTCTATACATCTCCGCGGGCGTTGCGCCCATGAAGTTCTGGAGAGCTCGCGGTACCTCTGGATTAAACTCCCACAGGCGAAGGGGGCGACGTTTGCCGGGCAATATTCGGCAAATCAGCATGACCTGCGTCACCTTGACCAAGTTGAGGTCTCCTTCTAAGAGATCCCTAATGCGGCCCTGCAATAGGGGCACGTCTTTGGATAACCCCCAATCTAATCCTTTGTTGACCCATAACGCTAGCCGTGGTGGGGGACCCGAGCGAAAGGCAGGAGGCGCCACCCACTTGGCGCTCCTGGGAGCGGTGATATAGAACCACTCTCGTTGCCACAAGCCGAGCTCCTCTTGAAAGGAGCCCTCGGGCCATGGAGCATCGGCATTCTTACTTATGACAGCACCTCCGCACTCTGCGTGCCGTCCCTCGATCATTTTCGGCTCCGCTCCAAAAGTCTTGAGCCATAATCCAAAGTGAGGAGTAACACGGAGGAATGCTTCGCACACGACGATGAACGAGGAAATGTGGAGGATGGACTCCGGGGCTAAGTCATGAAATTCTAGCCCGTAATAAAACAGCAGCCCCCTCACGAAGGGATCCATCGGGAAGCCTAACCCCCGAAGGAGGTGAGACATGAACACTACGCTCTCACCGGGCTGGGGATTGGGAATAGCCTGCCCTTGAGCAGGCAACCTATGCGGAATTTCAGCGGTCAAGAACTTAGCCTCTCTCAACTTTAGCACGTCCTCCTCCGTGACAGAGGAGGGCATCCATCGGCCTTGAAGGTCGGAACCGGACATTGTCGAAGGTCCAAAGTTCCTGGAATCTGAAGCCTAGGGTGTTGGAACTCGAGGCGACGGGCGAACTCGTTTGAGATTGGAAAAAGGAGTAAGGCCTTGTTCTCTTTATAAGAGGTTGAATACCAGGAGCCCTCCCCGTAACCGTTTGGGACTCGCCTTTAATCGAGAAAACGTGCTAACGGGCACGATTGGGTTACCCACGTCCGTATTGATGAGAATCCCATGAAAGGGGGGCACACGATCTCTGCTTTGACAAGACGTGCCAAGGAAACCACCTCGCAAAACATGCTGAGGTGGAAAAGTAAAAACGATTCGGGTAAAGGACTTGGCTGTAGTGTGATGGTGCACTGCAGAATACGTCAGCAGATTTGATTTGTGTTAATATTATACTCTCTATGGCAATATGTGGAAACTTATTTTACAGAGCCGGACACTACTCTTGGTGATTACAATCTTCTATGAAGGACTTGGAGGAGGAACCCGCCTTGCAATGCCGAAGACAATTTGCACGCCGGACTCGTCGTCATTGAAGCCTGGTTCAGGGGCTACTGAGGGAGTCCTGGATTAGGGGGTGTTCGGGTAGCCGGACTATACCTTCAGCCGGACTCCTGGACTATGAAGATACAAGATTGAAGACTTCGTCCCGTGTCCGGATGGGACTTTCCTTGGCGTGGAAGGCAAGGCTGGCAATGCGGATATTCAAGATCTCCTACCATTGTAACCGACTCTGTGTAACCCTAACCCTATTCGGTGCCTTTATAAACCGGAGGGTTGTAGTCCGTAGGACAGAATCAACTCCATACACAACAATCATACCATAGGCTAACTTCTAGGGTTTAGCCTCCTTGATCTCGTGGTAGATCTACTCTTGTACTACCCATATCATCAGTATTAATCAAGAAGGAGTAGGGTATTACCTCCATCAAGAGGGTCCGAACCTGGGTAAAACAAAGTGCCCCCTGTCTCCTGTTACCATCCGGCCTAGACGCACAGTTCGGGACCCCCTACCCGAGATCCGCCGGTTTTGACACCGGCAGTCGTCATTTGTAGTTGTAAAACAAAAATGGTGCTCAGAATAAGGTACCTATCTCCTTGGGTACACATTCATATCATTCAAACAAAACTTCAAACTCAATTTCCAACATCCAGTTTATGCATCACAACTCATTTTCTTCCATGTTCACCCAAAATATTAATTTCCAAGATAAAACATAACAACTCCTTAAAGCCTTTCAGCATATGACATATCAACTTTATTGAGTCATGAATTATTACAATCTCTGAGTAATCTATTACATAACTCAACCCCGCATTCTCGTGAAAAAGTGTTTTCCATGCTACCCTTATTTCTGATATCAACATCTCCACTACTCAGCTCCAGCTTTCTCATGATTTGTACAATCCTTAGCAAAATGTCCTGCTTCCTTGCAGCGAAAACAAATAACTTCCGGCATGTCTTGAGGCTTCTTGGTGATGGTGCCTGCTCCTTGAGTTCCTTGCTTCCTTTCGAGACAATCATTGGCATAATGCCCGACATCCTTACATTCAAAACAGGTAATATGACTCTTGTCCCTCTTTGTAGAAATTGGGTTGTTCTGAGGGTATCTTTGTTTTCTCTTCTGGGTTTTCTTCGTTCTAATCGAACGTTCTATTCCCTGTGGATCAAACTCCACTTCTTCTGTCGGGAAGTATCCCAGATACTCTTTTCTTTTCTTGGTGCAATACTGTGAAAAATGTCCTTCTTCTCCACATGAATAACAGGCATTGGAGTAAAATCTATTGAGGCTTTCTCCATCAGGGTCTTCAGCACTTTCCTTAATCACAGGTTCTTTCATAACTTCTCGGAGGGCTTCTGTCATTCCTTCTTCTGAATAGTTTGTTGCACCGTGGGGTAAATGTGACACTGAGCTGGGTAGTGGGTGGTTCCTTCACACAAGAAACAAGTCACCTGACTAGTTGGGCATTCCTCAGCTGGGTGTTTCTCCTCACAATGAGGGCATCCATCCTTGTGTTTCTCCTGGGTGTGTCCTATTTCTCCGCAAATCTTGCAGGCACAAGGTTTATTTCTTGGGGTATCATGGTGCTTCCGGATAAGATGAGATCTTGTCAGAATCTTCTTGAATTCTTCCCAAGTCCTTGCTCCATTCCATCCATGTATAGCTTGATGCATCTGCCACCATGTTGCAGCACTTCCTTCAAAGTACTGAAGAGCGTACGATACTTCATTCTTCCTTGAAACCAAATTGCTCCCGAAGTGATTCTCCATGTTCTGAATCCATAGCTCTGCCTCCGGCTGGGTTTTCGGTCCAGAGAATACCAGTCCAACTTCATTCTTCATCTACTGGGTCCAAGGGTTTTAGGGTGAGATAAGAGAGAGGTAGGAAGGGATACACACAATACAAATAATAGTTTTGAAGAAATGAGTTTTATTTTGTGGCTGTTGGAAAAACATCAAACAAATGATAGCTCACAAATCGTCGCATCTAACGTAAGTGTATACCAGGGGTTTGGTCCTCTAACGGTTGAATAATTCTTCTGATTCTTCAAGTCGTCGGAGTCTTCAACTGGTGTAGCTTCAACTCTATGCATGGTCAAATCCTGTTTACTCTGAAATGGTCATTGGTTGTCCGATATGTTGTCCTTCTTGGAGCGGCTTCGGTTGACCCTCCGTGTGGTCAAAAGGGAAAGGGGTATATTCTAACTATTTGAGGTAAGAGAGGATATTTGATAAAATCAGAAAAGGTGAGAAGTAATGGATTCTTTTGAAAATAAAGTTTTAGAGATTTCCTGTCCTAGGGGCTTTTCGATTTCTAGGGTCACGTCCTACAGTCAACATGTGCTCTGATACCATATCTATAGCGACCCGACCTCAGACGGTCAAGCCTCTGTGTATCTGTGCCATCCCTGGATCGGTATGCTGGCACACACAGTACATCAATGTATATATTAAAGTGCAATCACATGTATAAATAAAGTAAAACTGATATATACCTCATAAGTCTCAGTGGAAACAAATAATCGGGTGTGGAGTCCCATCAACGCCATCGGCAGGTTGAGTGTAGACCGTAACCCTATGACGTAACTCTTACTCGTCGGAAGAAACATATCTGCAACATGAGACGTTGCAGCCATGTAGGTCAGTACATTGAATGTACCGGCAAGATCACAATAAGAGAAAAAAATGATAAGCTATACTATATGCAATATGGCTTTGCGGCTCTGTATCTGAGTTTTGTTTGCATAAAAGCTGGTTTTATTTTTCCCTACAACAAAGGAATATCAGGAGTCTATACTACGGAGTTTTCTGCCATGACATGGTTCCGCCAACCGATGTCTCATACCCAAATCATCATAAGTTGCCCACAATTAAATTATCGGTCCGGTGCTGAGAGTTCCGAGATAGATCCAAGTCCAGAGGCTCAAATTGTCCGTAACCGGGGACACGGCTAATCGATTAGGTTTTAACCCTCTGCAGAGGTTTGTACACTTTACCCGCAAGATTCGATCCCTCTCTTTACATTCTCGCACTTCAGGGTGTTTGAGAACAAGATGACCGAAACATGGTCTTCCGAAGAGTTCCTCTGACCACTGTCCGGTGCTCATCCAATCCTACCATAGTTCTACATCTGCTAGCACCGTCCCAGCCAGAGTCACAACTAAGGTCAACCAAGCCAGAGCCCATAGTGACTTGCGGTTGCACAGGTAAGCTTCCGGGAATGAAGTATTCTTCCGTCTCTTTGAGTCTGGGTGAAGCTTTCCGCAAGATGTCATGGCGCTTCTCCATGCATCCCGGCCAACCACTGGTTTCTCCAGGGTGCCCTTCAACCGTCCTTCACCCAGTAGTGTGTATTGAATTCTTGTCTCGAGTCTCGAAAATCTTGAGGAGTCCTGAAGATGTAGTCCTTGCCGGTGCCATCATGAAGTTGTCGCCATTGACGTAGAGTCCTCCTTCTTCACACCACTCTCATGCACTCATACCGAACCCCGTCTACTATAGCGTAGCACTAAAAATATATAACGTCCCGGGTTTGGTAACAGGGAGATGGTTCCTACCTCATGCATTCTACTCAACTACAAGATTCAATAACACTACTGGAGAGACTGTTAAAAGGGTGATACTACATGCAAATAAACATAGGTATGGAAAACATGGTCAAAGTGAACTTGCCTGGCCAGTTGGTGAAGATATTATCACTCTTAAAAACTTGATAAACTAGTCGTCACTCTCCGATGAAATCTATACAAGCAAGCATAGTATTCACATAAGCAATCATTCTAGCACTCAATCATAACAATCAAAATAACAACGAAATCGAAATAGGATCGAAGGTAAAAACCAAAGAAAACTCCAAATCACTCAAATAAACTTAGGGCTAATCTACACCACAACAACTCTACCTAACAACAAGTAAAAATCCTAAAACAAAAAAATACTTGACACAAGGTAAAAATAATTATTCACTATGTAACATAGAGTATTTTTCCTATAATAAAATTCTAACAATACCTAGAACCTCAAGAATACTAAGTCTAATAAATCCTAGAAATCACCTACTGTTAACCAATAGAATATATGACACACTCGCGAAAACTAGCAAAAGAAACTAATTGAAACTAATTAATAATAATTAAACTACAAACAGTACTAAAAACAGAGTAAACAGTACTATTTACAATAAAAAGCTAATCTAACTAACTCACTAACATGCAAACAAAACACTACTGGTAGCTAGTCTAATAAGTAACCAGTAGCAAAAAGAATCGGTCAAAAATAATATTCCTAACTCAAAATAGCTCAAATCTAGTGATTTGAGCAAATTCATACAAACACAAATTTAAACTTCTCAAATGTGAAATAAAAATTGAACTAACAGAAACTTCATAAAATTTGTGATCCAAGGCAGTTGGAATCACTCAAAAATACCTCGTAGATAATTAACTATGGATTTTACAAGATTGAAACTATTCTGTTTTAAAAATAGAACGAAAAAAAACAGTAGGTCGGGATTTACTGTAGCAGTTCCGGTGATGGGTCCTGGTGGAGCTCCGGCGACGTCCTCCGGTGGCCCTCTGGCGTCGGGGAAGGGATGGTCGGGGGTGGAAGAGCGGGGCAGAGCAGCTGGTGGCGGCAGTGGGTGGCGGGGATGGCCGGAGGTGGTGGGGCGGGGCGGCAATGGTGGCGGTGGTCCGGCGAACTCCAGCGGGGTGGCGCGGTAGTGTGGGGCGAGGAGAGGAGGGACTAGGTGGGGGAATGGATGCGCGATGTGGCTATTTATAGGGGGAGGAGGTCGTCTTGGAGGAGAGGGCGAGGGATTTCGCGAATCCCGTGATTTCCGGCGATGGCCGACGCGGCTGTGCTCGGGAACGAAATCCCGTTCGTGAGGAAGGAGATGATCTGGCGCGATCGGGCCGGATTTGGCCCAAAACAAAAAAATACCTTTCCTTTTTAAAAAGATTCCGCGAATAAAAATCATTTAAAAAAATAAAATATAGGAGTATTATATATCAAAACGATCAAAAAATTTAGCCCAATTTAATGGGATATTTTTCAAGGGAAAATAAAATACTTTTTGAAAAGTCATTTTTTTAAATTCAAACAAAAATCAAAATGACTTTCAAAACTCTATGGAAAATTTATTCCAACATTTTTGGGGTGTCATGTTACTCCCTCTCAACACTTTTGTTCAAGTGTTCTTTGTCAGAAAAGTTTTTGAATAAAACTCAAATGCCACTTTGAGTTAAAATAAATAAATTAAATGACAACTTCAAAATAAAATTTTCTTTACTTCCCACTCTCTTTCATTGAAGAAAATCATGAGGATCATTGAGTGGCATGAAGTTTGAAATATTTCCAAATTCAAATATTTTCAAACAGAAACTTTTTTTTGGAAAGTCCTTTTTATTCCCTCTCAACAAAACTTCAATAGTTTAAAATTCTAATAAATTTCACTCAATCAATCACTCAACAATCAATCAACAATCATATATTTTAATTATTATAACATTCCAAAATTTATAATTTTGGGATGTTACACAAAAACAACTCTGAGTGGAGAGCAACCCTCCCACTCGGAGACTTAGCTACGATCCCGTACTTGCCTAAGTTATAAAAACAACTCTGACTGTAGAGCAATCCTCTCACTCGGGAGGCTTAGCTGCGACCCCGTACTCGCCTATGTTTCAAAAATACCCCGAGTGAAGAACAACCCTCTTACTCGGGGGCTTAGCTACGACCCTGTACTTGCCTAAGTTTCAAAAACACTTTGAGTGGAGAGCAATCCTCCCACTCGAGGAGAATAATCCGCAAGTACGACGAGGTGCACTCTGAGCGGTACCACAAGTACAACATCTGCTCTCTCCTCTAAGCTGCGTCACAAGTACAACGTCCGCTCTCTCCTAAGTTTTAGGAAACAACTCTGAGTGGAGTGAGATCCTCCCACTCGGGGACTTAGCTGCGATCCCGTACTCGCCTAAGTCGAAAAATCCAAGCACATTGGAGAAATGGCAACTGCATTCAGATAAAATAACCAAGTTCGAATAAATCCAGTGAGGTCCAGAACCACAAGCAAAAGTACTCGAGCGCTAGGCCTGAAAGTGTTTAACGGTTACAAAATCACTTGGCATTCCGAGCCAAATAAAGTCAAGTTATCAAGTTTTTCACTCAGCAGGAGGAGGACTAGCTGGCTCGATGAAAGTGTCCAAGTCGATGTCGTCTGTGATGCGAGTGGCTACATGGATGAAGGTCTCCATAAAAGATTGAAATTGAAGCTTCTTGGTGTTTGCCACTTGAAGAGCTTTCAACTTCTCTTCATGGGCGTCCTTGCAATGAACACGGACAAGTGAAAGAGCCACGTCAACACCACAACGAGCAGATGACTTCTTCCATGCCTGCACTCAGTCAGGGATGTCATTGAGTCGAGTCATCAGTGACTCGAGGTCATTCTGAAATACGTCTTCTAGCCACAACTCCTTGTCTATCCGTGACAGTGCAACTTTCAGTCGGGCGACATAGTCCAAGACACTAGCGAGGCGAGATTCCAGTCGCAACACGTTCATGGCAGCTTCATCCTTGATGGGGTCCAGTCTTGTCTCGGTCTGCCTGGTTTCCTCCTCGAAATTCTGATAGAACTCTGCACAGAGAGAAAAATAGTGAGTTGGCAGCAACATTGTGAAGAGATTTGTGATTCAGTCGGATGAGGTAAAATACCTTCGAGCATGAGGAGCATCTTCTTGGAAAGACCTCCCAGATAAGTTTCCAGTTCGTCCCTCTTCCGAGTGAGAACATTCACTTTGTCAGCCAAGGCTACCTTCTCCTCCTTTAGCTGTGCAGCTTCTTTCTTTGCCTCATCAACAACAGTCTTCAGCTTGGCATTCTCCTCCTCCAACTTGCCGACTGCAGCTAGCTTCCTGCCAGCCAGTTCAGTGTTCTCACGCGTCGTCTTTTGCGCTCCCTCAAGATCAAGGTCCTTCTGCTCCAAGGCATGCTTCATTTTGTCTAAAGAAATAATATTCCTCAGACGAGCTTGGAGTTGACGATTTTCACTACGCACATCTGTTCGAGTGGAGACACTCGGTTCAAAGGACGAGAAAGGAAAAGTGATAAGACATGCAGTCGACAAGACGTTAATTCCCATGATAGCCACTTCATCTTGAGCCTTCTTCAAATTCTCCTTGGCCAGATCCAGATCAAGCTTGAGTTGGATTTTCTCTTGTTCCAAGGTAGCATACCGAGTCCCAAGCTTGCAAGATTTCTGCAATCAACAAGAAGACAAGTCAAAAGATAGAAACAAAGATCAATTACTTCCGAGTGAAAAAGTGCAAGACCAAATTGCTATGGCAAAAGAGTTCTAAGACTGCCGCCGAATCAAACATTCAATAGCAGTCTTGGGGACTACACCCAGTGGGTGCACTTAGCGTGCCCCCACTAGTTCGATTTCCCATTCGGCATGGTCTGCCTAGCCCGAGTGGAAGGAGTAAAAAACCATTTTGTTCTCAGACCACCGTCGACTGCATGCAGTCAACAGCGGTCTCGGGGACTACACGCAATGGGTGCACTCAATGTGCCCTCGCAAGACTGAGAACTCACTCGACACGACCTGTCTAATTCGAGTGAAAGAGCTACGTGGCTACAACAAACACCCAGTGGGCGTACAGATGCAAAGTACAGACCGACGTCTTACGAATAATAAAGCAGCAGTTTTCAGATAGCATATCCTAACAGAGCAAGGATCGAGCTGGAAAGCCAATCAGAAATCAACTTACAATCCCACTTACTCGGACATTAGCTTGGAGTGCAGAGCTAGCATCGTAAGCGGCCTTGCTGGTGTCATATACCACCTTCAGTCGGTCCATCATCAGGCCCGCCTGGATCATGGCTTCCTTGGCAGCTCCTACTTGGTCCTCCCGAGTGTGATGCAGGGCAAACGGAGTGGATGGAGGAGCCGATGACGTGGTCGGTGGAGTTGGAGGTTGAGGTTGTGCAGTCAGACCAGAAGTCTGAACAATTGACACCGAGGGCTGGTCAGTCGATAGAGGCTCAGTAAAAGAGACAGTGGCCCATACTGGATCATCAAGTTGTTGAACTATAGGCTCAGATGCCGGGTGAGGCGCTTTGCTGGTGGGTACCCTCCTGCTCAAAGCTCTACCCCTTCTCCCTGTACTCCTTTGAGGAACATCTTCATCGTCATCGTATGGAAGCTGGATAACATTTGTTGGCACTACAGAACACTCGACAATAAGATTTCTGTCGTCCACCAAAATGGTTGATATAAAAGCATGACTTTGGAATCATGCCTACCTGAGAAGTGGTTGCGTCTGTGGTCTCTACAACACCTCGCTCCTCGTCGATGTCCATAGAGGTTGCAGAAGTAACAGCACTGAAAGGTTCAAATTCCACTCGGTCAGGCAAGTAAAGAAGTTCGCAGTGGCGACGAGAGATAAGAAAAGAAACACTTACGTCGAAGCAACGGGCACGACCACCTTAATCCTGGGCAGGGCCTTCCGAGGCTTGGGTGGAACAATTTTGGCCTACTTCGTGGCCTTCTATGCTGGGTCTGGGGTTGACGTCCGAGTGCGCTTTGGAATCTTCACACTCGGCGGGACTGCTTTTCCACGTCCTCTCGCAGGGTCTTGCGACTGTTTGGAGCGTCGTTGAGAGCGGGGCGGTGAGTCGACTTCCTTGCTGCTACCAGAGTCCTCGCTGTCATCTGCATACTGCCAATCAGTGCTTTCACCATCACTCTCTACTCCTTACTGGTACTGCTCCCCGTTTGGCATTGAGTACATCTTGGTGAAAACCCGCAAGACACAAGTCGCAAATATCAGTCGGATTCAAGAACAATCGCGTACTGAAAAAGACTCGGTAAATCGAGCCTAACCTCGTCTGGAGCATTGTCGACGTCGAATGGCAAGATCCTTCTAGCTCCTCGAGGGTTACCCTTGTTACCAATAATGCTTCGCAGCCATTGAGCCACCGTTTCCTCGGTGACCTCCTCCGGGTGGACCCGAGCGGTGTCTTCGGTGCCCGAGTACATCCACATTGGGTGGTCATGAGCTTGGAGAGGTTGGATGTGTCGACTGAGGAACACCTCCAGCAGATCCATACCAGTCACACCCCCTGGACCAAGGCGATGACCGCATCGACTAACATGGACACCTCACCCTCTCCTCTGCAGTTACAATCAGTGAAGAAGGTTAACGGAGTCTCTCCATAGTGAAAGGGGGAGGCCGGTCGACTGACCAGGCGTCAGGATGTCTTTGCAGTAGAACCAAGTCGACTGCCAACCTCTGACTGACTCAGGAAAGGTCATGGGGGGAAAAGTACTCCTAACTCTCATTTGGAACCCTAACCCCCTGCACATCTGGATCACGTGCGTCTTTTCATCATCTGGGTTAGCCTTCTTCACCAACCGAGAACGACATGTGAAAATGTGCTTGAACAAACCCCAGTGCAGCTGACACCCCAAGAAGTTTTCGCACATTGAAATGAACGCGGCAAGGTATGAGATCGTGTTGGGAGGAAAGTGGTGGATTTGAGCGCTGAAGAAATTCAAAACAACGCCGAAAGAATGGATGCGGGGGCAGGGAGAAACCTCGCTCGACATGGGTGGTGAGAAGTGATAACCCACAAGTATTAGGGATCGTTTGTAGCCTTCTTTGATAACTAAGAGTTTCAAACCCAACGAGGAGCTAAAGGCAGAACAAATATTCCCTCAAGTTCTATCGACCACCAATACAAATCTACGCACACTTGATGTTTGTTTTATCGGAAATAGGTATGAAAATAGTTTGGAGGAGTGATGCTAGAGCTACTTTGCAAGAACAAAACTAGAAGTAGTTTGCAAGATAATAAAAGTTAGGTGTTTAGTAAAAGGGTTTGCATCAACAAGAAAGTTATTTGTCCCTAGGTAATCGATAACAAGTATCGGTAATCATTCTTGCAATTTTATATGAGGGAGAGGCATGAGCTAACATATTTTCTCTACTTGGATCATATGCACTTATGATTGGAAATCTAGCAACCATCCGCAACTACTAAAGATCATTAAGGTCATGAAACCCAACCATAGCATTAAGTATCAAGTCCTCTTTACTCCCATACGCCAAAACCCACCTACTCGGGTTTAAGTTTCTGTCACTCTCGCAACCCACCGTAAGCAAATCATGAACATATTGCAACACCCTAGAGCGGGCCCCCCTCACATTTGCACGAGAACGGAGGGCACCATAGGACAGCACCATAAATAAAATATACAATCATACCAACCAAGATCACGATTAACCCATAGGACAAAACGGATCTACTCAAACATCATAGGATAACCATAGATCATTGGGAAATAATATATGGAGTTGAGCACCATGTTTAAGTAGAGATTACAGCGGGGGGGAGGTGTTACATCGCTGCATAGAGGGGGAGAAAGTTTGTGTTGACGGTAGCAAGATTGTTGATGTAGATTGTCGTCCCGATTGTTGCCCCGGTGGCACTCCGGCGCCACCGGAAGCGAGGGGGAGAGAGCCCTCCTACTTTTTCTCCATCCTTGGCCTCCCCCCTAGATGGGGAGGAGAGTTCCTCCTCTTCTCCTTGGTCTCCATGGCCGCGGAGGGGCGGGAGCCCCTCCGAGATTGGATCTCCCTCTCTGTTCTCTTCTGTTTCGCGTTCCCCTGATCTGGCTGAAAACCGTTTCTTATATTCTGGGAGATCCGTAACTTCGATTGCGCTGAGATTTTAACACGACTTTTTTCGGATATAAGCTTCCTTGCACCCGAAGTAGAGCTCCAACCGACGTTCGAGGAGGGCACAACCCACCACCATGCGCTAGGGGCCTCTGGCGCGCCCTGGTGTCTTGTGGGCTGTGTGGGCCTTCGTTTGCGGTGATTCCAACTCCCAAAAATCACATATATTCCAAAATAATTCTCAATAAAATTTTATTTCATTTGGACTTCATTTGATATGGATACTCTGCGATACGAAAAACATGCAGAAAACAGGAATTGGCACCGGGCACTGAATCAATAGGTTAGTCCAATAAATCAAATAAAAATTTGCCAAAAGTATGTAAAAGTTGTATAATATTGGCATGAAACAATCACAAATTATAGATACGGCGGAGACTTATCAGCATCCCCAAGCTTAATTCCTGCTCGTCCTCGAGTAGTTAAATGATAAAAAAGATAATTTTTGATGTGGAATGCTACCTAACATAAACTTGATCATATATCTAATCATGGCATGAATATTAAGACATAAGTGATTCAAAGCAATAGTCTGTAATTTGACATAAAGACGGAAATACTTAGGCATCCCAACAAACAATCATGTCTTTCAAAATATCAACGCTAAAGAAAGCTATCCCTACAAAATCATATAGTCTTGTCATGCTCTGTCTTCTTAACACAAAGTATTTATCATGCATAACCCCGATGACAAGCCGAGCAATTGGTTCATACTTTTTAACGCGCTTCAGCTTTTTCAACTCTCACACAATACATGAGCGCAAGCCGTGGATATAGCACTATGGGTGGAATAGAGTATGATGATAGGGGTAAATATAGAGAAGACAAAAAAGTAAGAAAGTCTCACATCGATGCGGCTAATCAACAGGCTATGGAGATGCCCATCAATCGATATCAACGTGAGTAGTAGGGATTGCCATGCAATGAATGCACTAAGAGCTATAAGTGTATGAAAGCTCAATATGAAAACTAAGTGGGTGTGCAACTAATCCTATAATGAAAAATTCCCACTAGTATATGAAAGTGACAACATAGGAGACTCTCCATATGAAAAATATGGTGCTACTTTGAAGCACAAGTGTGGTAAAGGATACTAACAATGCCCCTTCTCTCTTTGTTTATTTTTTCTTTTTCTTTTTTTATTTCTTTTTCCTTTCTTTTTTCTTTTTTCCCTTTTTATTTTTCTCTCATTGTCCGGAGTCTCATCCCGACTTGTGGGGGAAACATAGTCTCCATCATCCTTTCCTCACTGGGGCACTGCTCTAAAAATGATTAATGATGATCATCACACTTCTATTTACTTATAACTCAAAAGAAATAAAAATTACAACTCGATACCTATGACAAAATATGACTCTATCTGAATGCCTCTGGCAATGTACCAGGATGTGCAATGATCTAGCGTAACATGTATGAAAAATGATGAACGGTGGCTGAGCCACAACTACTATGTCAGCTATATGATCATGCAAAGCAATATGGCAATGAATGCTCAAGTCATCAAACGAAAGCGGTGGAAGTTGCATGGCAATATATCTCAGAATGGCCATGGAAAAGCCATAATAGGTAGGTATGGTGGTTGTTTTGAGGAAGATATAATAAGGCTTATGTGTGATAGAGCATATCATATCACGGGGTTTGGATGCACCTGCGAAGTTTGCACCACGTCTCGATATGAGAAAGGGCAATGCACGGTACCATAGAGGCTAGCAAATTGCGGAAAGGTAAGAGTGCGTATAATCCATGGACTCTCATTAGTCATAAAGAACTCATATACTTATTACAAAAGTTTACTAGCCCTCGAAGGAAAGTACTACTACGCATGCCCCTAGGGGGTAGAGTGGTAGGAAAGTGTAACGCCCACGATGCAGCTATATCTCCCACGTGTCGAGGCATGACTTAGAGGCATAACCTCATGGTGGTTTTGTCGCAAGAGGGGTAATCTTCACACAATCCCATGTACTGAATAAGAAAGGGATAAAGAGTTGGCTTACAATCGCCACTTCACAAAAATAACAAGTTAAACATACATCATCTAGAGTACAATCAAGGTCCGACTACGGAACGAAAATAAAAGAGACAACCCAAAATGCTAGATCCTCGATCGTCCCAACTGGGCACCACTACTGATCATCCGGAAAAGACACATAACAACGACCAAGATCTTCATCGAGCTCCCACTTGAGCTCAGTTGCGTCACCTGCACTGGCATCATCGGCACCTGCAACTATTTTGGAATTATCCGTGAGTCACGAGGACTCAGCAATCTCACACCCGTAAGATCAATACTATTTAAGCTTATGGGTAGGATAAGGTAGAGAGGTGGAGCTGCAGCAAGCGCTAAGCAAATATGGTGGCTAACATACGCAAATAATAGTAAGGTGAGAAGCTACGCAACGGTCGTGACGCTACTTACGTCCAAACATAACCCAAGACAGTGTTCACTTCCCGGACTCCACCGAAAAGAGACCATCACGGCTACACACGCGGTTGATTCATTTTAATTAAGTCAAGTGTCAAGTTCTCTACAACCGGATATTAACAAATTCCCATCTGCCACATAACCATGGGCACGGCTCTCGAAAGTTTATACCCTGCAGGGGTGTCCCAACTTAGCCCATCACAAGCTCTCATGGTCAACGAAGGATATTCCTTCCCCCGAAAAGACCCAATCAGTCTCGGAATCCTGATTACAAGACATTTCGACAATGGTAAAACAAGACCAGCAAAGCCGCCTCGAGGCGCCGACAAATCCCGATAGGAGTCGCACGTATCTCGTTCTCAGGGCACACCGGATGGGACAAGCTATGAGTAAAACGAGCCCTCAAGTTTCCCCGAGGTGGCCCCGTAGGTTGCCTGGTTCGGACCAACACTCAGAGGAGCACTGGCCTGGGGGGGGGGGGGTTAAAATAAAGATGACCCTTGAGTCTGCAGAACCCAATGGAAAGGTATATGTGGTAGGTAGGCAAATTGTAAAACCAAGGTTGGACCTTGCTGGAGGAGTTTTATTCAAAGCGAACTATCAAGGGGTGCCATAACCCCAACCGCGTAAGGAACGCAAAATCAAGGAACATAACACCGGTATGACGGAAACTAAGGCGGCAAGAGTGCAATAAAACACCAGGCAAAAGTCCGAGCCTTCCATCATTTACCAAGTATATAGATGCATTAATTAAATAAGATATATTGTGATATCCCAACATAAACATGTTCCAACATGGAACAAACTTCAACTTCACCTGCAACTAACAACACTATAAGACGGGCTGAGCAAAAGCGATAACATAGCCAAACAACGGTTTGCTAGGAATGTGGGTTAGAGGCTTGATATGGCAATATGGGAGGCATGATAAACAAGTGGTAGGTAGCGTGACATAACGATAGAACGAACAACTAGCAAGCAAAGATAGAAGTGATATCGAGGGTATGGTCATCTTGCCTGAAAACCCGCAAGGAAGAAGAACGAGTCCATGAAGAAGACAAACGGACGTAGTCGAACGAATCCTCACAACTCCGGAACGAAACCAAAGCTAACGAGAGAAGCAAACCAAAAAGAAGCAAGCAGCATGGTAAACACACAAGCATAAACATGGCACGATGCACAACCAAGGATGATGCATGTCCAGTTTAAATATGCACGACATGGCAAAGTGCACAAACAAAACTACAAGTTAAGTGGAGCTCAACATGTCACAAGATGCATGTTGACGAAACACCACATTCGATTATTTAGTTCACTCCCGGTTAGGTACTCAACAATATTAAACGTTGGTTAACATGGCAAGAGGTGAAGCATAAGTAAACTACACATTTTAGGCACTTTTAAATGAGGTCGAAAACATCAAACAATAATTCCGGAAAATCCCCACATGACATTAGTAATTAAGCAAACAACAATTTCAAACATTTTAAATGTTGTTATCATGATGCAGATGACTTATGCAAGTGATATGCAATTTTTATGAAGATGTTAACATAAGCATAGACATGAAGCATTTTTCATCGTGGCGGAAACGAAAGGGGTGCCACGGCAATGACAACAGGAATGATTCCACGGCAACATTCCAGTTCCGGTAACTCGATTGAGATGCCGGTGCCAAAGAAAGTGTGGATGTGCAGAACATGCTAGAGATGGTGGGGTGATGCCGGATTTCAGGTGTCCCACGAGTTGACGGCATGGAAAACGAAGGACGTGCATGAAACAAAAGGGCACGACGCAAACATAGGGTGCATCTCATACAACAAAAGCATTCGTTCTCGAAAGGTCGTCTCGACGGTTATACCTTCGAAGCGTGCAAACAGGACGGTTCGGGTTCAGTGCAAAGTAGAGGAAGTAGACGTTCGTAGTGGAGGTAGTCATTCATGTTCGGGAAGCGGTAGATGTATGGGTGTTCGGCAACGGTCGTCGGTAGAGGTTCTCGCAATCTCGGCGATGGTAGTGGTACACGTTTTCATAGATGTTCTAGTCATCGGTAGCGGTACTTGGTGAATCCCGAAACGGTCTGTCTTCGCGCGTAGGGGTACTTGGTGTAATGCATCGTCGACAGTAGTGGAACTTGACGCATCAAAGGTCTCCGGTGCCACGGTGCTTGGCGGGTCATCATGTAGACGTAGTACTTCCGAAGAGGAACTTGGTGCGTCCAAAATCTTTGGGGATCGTCCTTGGACTTGGCGGTGGTCTCCTCGGTTCAACAGTGATGTGCAAAGGCCAGAACGATTGGCGGCTGGGGTGGCTCCTCAAGGCCATGGAGATGGCAGGCAGCAGGAGGGTGCCAGCGGAGGTAGAGCCACGACAAGGAGGTCCTGCTCCGGCAGCTGCAAGTGGTGGACGGACGCAGGCAGCGACAAGGCTTTGAGCGTGAGGGAGAAGGAGCTGGCTCGTGGGAAGGAGAAGTAGAGGGCGTAGTCAATGCGGCTAGGACGAGCAGCGAGATAGGAGAAGCAGAACTTGGCGGAGCGGCGGCTTGTCCTTGCAGAGGAGGCGCGGCCATGGCGAGGCTTGAGCTCCTGGCGACAGGGCGAGGAGCTTGAGGGTGTGGCGTGGCGAGAGGGTTCGGGTCCCTGGCGTGCTAGAGAGGCGGGAGCGCCTGGAAGAGGAGCCTGGCACGGCTCGCGTGTGAGGTGGCCTTCCTGGTGGAGCTCGGCGGCGGCGGTCGCAGGCCGGCGCGGCGGAGGCATGGGAGGTGAGGAGGCGGCACGGAGGAGGCTCGCGTGAAGGGTGGCGGCGCGAGGAGGAGAGCGAAGGGATCGAGAGGAGGGGGTCGAGTGCTGGGGAAAGAGTAGGGGATCGGGAGCGAGCGCTTTATCCCTAGCGGCATGAGAGGGAATGGGGGAAAGGGAGCGAACGGGCTAGGGTTAGCCAAGGGGCGGCTGGGCCTAGGAGAGGGATGGGCCGGCGCTGGAGTTGGGCCTAGGGAAGCCCAGCTGGGCTGGACTGGCTGCTGGGCTCTCTTCTCTCCCTCACTCTAAAGAAAAAATAAATAAATACAACACATAGATATGAAAGAAAAGAAAGGGAGGTTAGGGTAAGAAGTTGGACACACGGATAATTTTTCCGGACTCACAAAAATGTGCACGGTCCATGAAAAATAGGAGTGGCCAAGATTGCAGGAATTAAATTCAAACTAATTTGAATTTAATTCAAATGGGTCAAACTAGGACTTGGTAAAAGGAAGGTCCAAAAATGTTGAGATTTTTGATGGGGTCCCGGAAAGTGATGAAAGGATATATGGAAAGTTAGAGACCAAGAATTGTGATAACAAAGACATTGCGATTTATTTTGCAAGTGTGTTCTGGTTAATTCCAAACAAATGGAATATTTATAATAGCTCCATAATTATTAGGAGGATATGTTATTGAGAGAAATCACCATGTGAATTCCCTCGATTTAAATAGATCAAAAGATCTATGCAATTTATTTAGTTGAGTTTTAAAAATTAAAAAGAAATGATGGCATGATGGCATGATGCAATGCAAAAATAAATAAAGCAAGCACAAATGAAACACACGGAGGTCACAAAAATATGGAAGTCTTCTGGAGCTCGGTCTTGGGGCGTCACAACACTCCTCCACTTACAAGAGATTTCGTCCCGAGATCTAGGATGGCACCGGAGAGAAGCAGAAAAGGAAGAGGAGAGGTAAAACTAAGTTACTTCTTGTACAAACGAGTGAAATCACGAACCTTTAGAGGTTTAACAACTTGAAAGAAAGAATACAACGGAGATGAACGAGATTGAAAAGCTCCGTTAGAAAAAAGCAGAACAAAGAACATTCTATTTGAATGGAACCAAAGCTCTCCGCTTTCTAGATGATCCTTATAGAGTAGGAGATAGAAATTCTATCTAAATTCATCTAATCTACTTACTTCGTTCCCTAATTTCATTCAAGAGATCCTGAGGAAAAGAATTGGGTTTCCACCGAGCTGAAACAATATGCGGATGGTTCTAGTAAACCAAAACTATCGTTTTTTAGCTATTTGGCTTCCTTATTCCTTATTTTAAGAAGATTTAGTTACGATTGGAAATCAACTTTTTTGTATCTTCATCCATAGATCCTTTACTCATATTATGAGAACCTTGTGGGTTGAAAGACATGAAACAAGAACTTAACGAACCAAAAGAATATGAAACCACACCGGTATAATGAGATAGCCAAGGAACAAGAATGACATAATTTGGACAGCACTCCGGTAGAAAAGAGAAGGAAAACTTGATAAGATGAAAAGAACTTGAAAGGAGAACACCACACTCCGGTTAAACGGATAAGCAAGGAAAAGAACATGATTTTCACAGTTCGAGATGATGAGTGAAGAGAGCAACATCACAATGCCTCCGGAAGGAAGAATACAAGATAGGTCATTGCAATAAAAGAATGGAGAAGAAAAGGCCAACTTCTGCCACAAATGAGCTTGGAAAGCACCCTTCCAAGAAGGTTATAACGGAGTTGTTGGAAAACCAACAACGAAATGAATAAGCTTGTACTGGGCTTATGGAAAACTTCTCAAAATTATGAGGTGAAATTTTTCCACTAACGGAAACAATAGATTGGATTGATATGAACAAGGAGACGAGGAACTTATTTCACCAGGAGGATAAATGAAGAACTTGGGTCATTTATGAGCAACATAAATAGCAACTATCCTTAGGGAAAGCTTTAGGTGAAATATAACCCAAGATAACTCCAATGAAGAGATTGATGGGTTGCAAAGGATCACATGAATGAATTGAAAATGATGGGTTTAAAATATGTCATTCCAGACAACTTGTGAATCATGAAACACAAAGGTAAATTGTCAAGAGTGACATAACGCCACCTCAGAAGATAAGAAAGAAAGAATTGCACTTTAGAATGCAAGATGAAGAATGCTTGAACTCCTCAAAACAATACATGTGTTGAACACCATGTTTATTTTAGAGTATAGCTTGGCGGATCATAACTTTGAGAGAAATCTTGAAGAACAATTGAAGAATGAAAAGAATCCTTGACGAACCACCGTGTACAGCCTCCATGAAGAACTCTGGTAATAAAAGGATGATAAAAGGAAGAGAAGTTGAAAACACAAGGTGAAGCCTTGCGATGCCTTAGATGGAGCTTCACGACGAGATAATGCGGAAAAGAAAAGATGAAGCATCTTGAACCGAGAATTTGACATGAAGAGCAACTCTAGAAAGAAGAAATTAGATCACTCGGATGGAACAATAATAAGAATTACGTTATGTGTATCCTTCACCAATTTAAATTGATGACAAGCAACGGATTTGGCATGCAACTTATTCTTATTGAAAAGGATTGAGGAGAGATATAGCACCAACTTGGATAAGGTCTTCAGTGAACCACCGAAAGGAATTGAAAATGAACGAATGAATTGATACGATAATAATGGGAGTGAAAATCTTAAATGAACCTCCGTGAGAATTGAAACGGATGATGAAAAGAGAATGAACCGCCGGAAAGAGTTACAGACGCACGAAGATACTTGAGTGAATCAAGATGCAAGAGAGCGAAGAGATCCCGAGCTGATAAGAGAATGCTTGAATGATGCACTGGCAAGATTTGAAGAATGAGAGCTGAAAGCTGAGAATGAATAATTCTGAGATGATGGGATCCGGAGAATCAAACTGAAAAGACTCCTAAATTGCTCCGGATGGCTGAAAAGAATTCTCACAATCAAAAACAATTATGAGAGGATGGCATCAAGCTTGAACTACGCGTCTTTGGAAGAACGGATAAGGATTTAAGAGGAACTCCTCTTCGGTCTTCAAAATCCGAGAATGACGACGAGAAACACCACCATGAATTGTTGAGGCACTCCGGAATGAAGAGTAGAAAGGTTGAACCAACGATGAAAAGAATTTGAAAGATCTTGGAGAAAGACATTTGACTGATAATAATTCATTCTTACGTCAACTTTGAAAAGAATTTGGGAATAGCTCTGAGAAAATTAGAAGAGTCAGGTAAGATCCTGGAAAAAGACCTGTGGGTTAGGGCCCACTCAAAAGATACACCGTTGAGCGATTTAAAAGAGAGATTGCGCCAGTTGAATTAAATGGCTCAAAAGAGATAACAACCTCGAGATATCTTGAACGGATTAGGAATGAAAAACACGAATCTCCTGAGATATCTTCAGTACTCCAGAACAAATGAATGGCGAGAAGTGGATGATTAAGAGGTGCACCAACATGAGAAAATATTTGAAATGAGGAAAGGATATGGTCGACAAAGCTTGAATTGAATTCACCGGAGAAGAAGAAAAAACAAAGAATGATGAACTTGAAGCTTCCTTAGTATCTTACTGAGAATCACCAGATAAGAACATTGAAAGAAAAGAATGAAGAGAGTTCACATCCATAAGATGGATACTTGATTAAGAAATCCGAGTCCTTGAATAAGAAGGGTGGGAGGGTGGGAAAACAAATGCAACTTGGGGACTAAAGAAACAAACACCGTTGAGAAAACTTAGAGTTGATCTTGCGGATGTTGAAAATGATCGGATCCACTTGAAGAGAAGCACGCCGGTTGGAAAAGAATTAACATGACAACCTCGATGATCAAGAAGGATTAGTATTCACATAGAAATATGAGAACACCGCTTGGAAAAGGTATGGAGCCAACACTTGACATTGAAGCAACTCGAATACCACAAACCACAACAAAAATAAAGGATTTGGCTTGCAGAATAAGCCGGAACAAACATATGATAGACCCCGTATCGTATCATGTGTCTGTTGGAAAGAATTCCTATGAGATACTTGAATTCCCACCTAAAAACTCCCGAAACTTTCTGGTTATGCAATCTGGTGTTGGGGATACAGGGGAAGCATAATATCTCACCCAAACTAACAATCCCTACATCCAGTTGTATCCATTCATCAACACATAACCAAGAAACCTTTGGAAATCGTGCACCTCAACCTTCGAAAAGCATCTGTTATATGAGTTATGGCAATACTCCCGAACTCCCGCCCCAGTACTAGGTGGCGTCGAGGTTATCTCACCAACAACTGCATAAAAGAGATTTTCGATGTCGGTGAACTCAGGTATTCCAGAACTGCAACAATAAAATTGTGACGACAACACCTCGGAGCTCAACTCCCCCGGACACCGCCACAACCCCTAAATGTCAGGAGGCACCAAGAACAATGTTCTCATCGCAAGAATATCAGAACGATTCCAAGATACCCGCGTGATCCTAAAAAACATTTTGTGAAATTTGAGGAGAGGAAAGTCAAAACATCTACGTCAGGAGACCTCACCAGAGCTATGACGGGACTGAGGAGTAAAAAGAATCCTACTCTCCGATACATATAATCGTAAGACACAAAACCTTTTTGTTCTATACTCAACAACGTCAGCGATTCGATCAAGCAGGGGGCTCCTAAGTCGGGGATGGCTCTGATTACCAACTTGTAACACCCACGATGCGGCTATATCTCCCATGTGTCGAGGCACGACTTAGAGGCATAACCGCATGGTGGTTTTGTTGCAAGAGGGGCAATCTTCACACAATCCCGTGCACTGAATAAGAAAGGGATAAAGAGTTGGCTTACAATCGCCACTTCACACAAATAACAAGTTAAACATACATCATCCAGAGTACAATCAAGGTCCAATTATGGAACCAAAATAAAAGAGACAACCCCAAATGCTAGATCCCCGATCGTCTCAACTGGGCACCAGGTAATAATGATGTGCAATCTTCTAATAAGAAAGGAGGTCGATCTGCTAAGAATGAAAAAAAGCATAGCCATCATATCTCCGGGTAATAAAGAATAAGGTTAGAAATAATCAGAAAGAGATGAGAAAGAAAGAAAGAGAAAGAAAAGAGAGAATCAGAAAGCAGGTCTCCTTCGAGGGTCTTCTCTCATCCAGTCAGAAGTGGTACTAAAGATTAGGATCGCGGGAAATAAACTGAAAGGCGAGAGTGGAGGTTGGCGGGTCTAAGATCTAGTGGGAACATTAGAGGTATCTTCATCATGAAATATGATTGAGATCACACGTAGTACTGAACGCAAGCAGCAGATCACACACACTACTGCTTGTTGATTCAATCTATCACACAAACCACAAAACCGGCCACAAAATATGTTGAACGCGATAACATGAATTACTTATTCAAGGGACGAAGTCTTAGATTCCGGTACTATTGTACTAGTATTCTGAATATTGATACTGGGACTATCACTGAACTCTGCGAACGTTTCGATCTGACGTCATGGAAATATTATAAAGTCAAAGGTATGATTGTGATAGCTAGCGTCGAGTATAAACCAGTTTATCCATTGGTTAATCATTGGGTTGCACATACAGTTGCATGTTATATACTCTTACAGAAATATATCTATCCAAGAATCCCAATCCCGAAGGTGGGCGGTCTTACGATAGCTTCCATCGTGCCTGTGCTATACTTGGAAAAAGGCTCCTGTCTAGAAATTGATGATACCCTTCCATCATCAACGAGCATCTGGCTCTATGATGAATCGGATCCTTCTCAAATCCTCCCGATTAATTATATAATCAATATACTATATAGAGAGATGATCAAAGTTGCAATCATCTTGAAAAGACACATAACAACGACCAAGATCTTCATCGAGCTCCCACTTGAGCTCGGTTGCGTCACCTACACTGGCATCATCGCCACATGCAACTATTTTGGAATTATCCGTGAGTCACGAGGACTCAGCAATCTCACACCCGCGAGATCAAGACTATATAAGTTTATGGGTAGGATAAGGTAGAGAGGTGGAGCTGCAGCAAGCGCTAAGAAAATATGGTGGCTAACGGTCGTGAAGCTAGAAAATATGGAGCTGCAGCAAGCGCTAAGAAAATAAGAGTAAGGTGAGAAGCTACGCAACGGTCGTGAAGCTAGAAGTGATCAAGAAGTGATCCGGAAGCTACTTACGTCCAAACATAACCCAAGACCGTGTTCACTTCCCGGACTCCACCGAAAAGAGACCATCATGGCTACACACGCGGTTGATTCATTTTAATTAAGTCAAGTGTCAAGTTCTCTACAACCGGATATTAACAAATTCCCATCTGCCACATAACCGCGGGCATGGCTCTCGAAAGTTTATACCCTGCAGGGGTGTCCCAACTTAGCCCATCACATGCTCTCACGGTCAATGAAGGATATTCCTTCTCCCAGAAAGACCCAATCGGTCTCGGAATCCCGGTTACAAGACATTTCGACAATGGTAAAACGAGACCAGCAAAGCCACCCGATGTGCCGACAAATCCCGATAGGAGTCGCACGTATCTCGTTTTCAGGGCACACCGGATGGGACAAGCTATGAGTAAAACCAGCCCTCAAGTTTCCCCGAGGTGGCCCCGTAGGTTGCTCAATTTGGACCAACACCCAAAGGAGCACTGGCCCGGGGGGTTTAAAATAAAGATGACCCTTGAGTCTGCAGAACCCAAGGGAAAGGTATATGTGATAGGTAGGCAAATGGTAAAACCAAGGTTGGGCCTTGCTGGAGGAGTTTTATTCAAAGCGAACTGTCAAGGGGAGCCCATAACCCCAACCATGCATGGAACGCAAAATCAAGGAACATAACACCGGTATGACGGAAACTAAGGTGGCAAGAGTGGAACAAAACACCAGGCAAAGGGCCGAGCCTTCCACCATTTACCAAGTATATAGATGCATTAATTAAATAAGAGATATTGTGATATCCCAACATAAACATGTTCCAAAATGGAACAAACTTCAACTTCACCTGCAACTAACAACGCTATAAGAGGGGCTGAGCAAAAGCGGTAATATAGCCAAACAACGGTTTGCTAGGAAGGTGGGTTAGAGGCTTGACATGGCAATATGGGAGGCATCATAAACAAGTGGTAGGTAGTGCGACATAACGATAGAACGAATAACTAGCAAGCAAAGATAGAAGTGATATCGAGGGTATGGTCATCTTGCCTGAAAACCCGCAAGGAAGAAGAACAAATCCATGAAGAAGACAAATGGACGTACTCGAACAAATCCTCACAACTCCGGAACGAAACCGAAGCTAATGAGAGAAGCAAACCAGAATGAAGCAAGCAACATGGTAAACACACAAGAATAAACATGGCATGATGCATAACCAAGGATGATGTATGTTTGGTTTAAATATGCATGGCATGGCAAAGTTCAGAAACAAAACTACAAGTTAAGTGGAGCTCAACATGTCACAAGATGCATGTTGACGAAACACCACATTTGATTATTTAGTTCACTCCCGGTTAGGTACTCAACAATATTAAACGTTGGTTAACATGGCAAGAGGTGAAGCATAAGTAAACTACACATTTTAGGCAATTTGAAATGAGGCCAGAAACATCAAACAATAATTCCGAAAAATCCCCACATGACATTAGTAATTAAGCAAACAACAATTTCAAACATTTTAAATGTTGTTATCATGATGCGAATGACATATGCAATTTTTATGAAGATGTTAGCATGAGCATAGACATGAAGCATTTGTCATCATGGCAGTAATGAAAGGGGTGCCACGGCAACGACAACGGAAATGATTCCACGACAGCATTCCAGTTCCGCTAACTTGATTGAGATGTCGGTGCAAAAGAAAGTGTGGATGTGTAGAACATGCTATAGATGGTGGGGTGATCTCGGATTCCGGGTGTCCCACGAGTTGGCGGCATGGCAAACAAGGGACGTGCACAAAACAAAAGGGCACGACGCAAACATAGGGTGCATCTCATACAACAAATGCATTCGTTCTCGGAAGGTCGTCTCGGCGGTTATACCTTTCAAGCATGCATACGGGATGGTTCGGGTTCGGTGCAAAGTAGAGGAAGTAGACGTTCTCGGTATGGTCCTAGTGGAGGTAGTCGTTCATGTTCGGGAAGTGGTAGAGGTATGGGTCTTCGACAACGGTCGTCGTTCACACTCCGAGGTCATCGGTAGAGGTTCTCACAATCTCGGCGATGGTAGTGGTACACGTTTTGGTAGGTGTTCGAGTCATCGGTAGCGGTACTTGGTGAATCCTGAAATGGTCTTGGCGTCTTCGCGAGTAGGGGTACTTGGCGTAATGCACGTCGACGGTAGTGGAACTTGACGCATTAAAAGTCTCCGGTGCCACGTTGCTTGTCGGTCATCATGTAGATGTAGTACTTCCGAAGAGGAACTTGGCGCGTCCAAAATCTTCAGGGATCGTCCTTGGAGTTGGGGTGGTCTCCTCGGCTCAACAGTGATGTGCAAAGTCCAGAACGACTGGCGGCTGGGGTGGCTCCTCAAGGCCATGGAGATGGCAGGCAGCAGGAGGCTGCTAGCGGAGGCAGAGGCACGACGAGGAGGTCCTACTCCGGCAGCTACAAGTGGTGGACGGACGTAGGCAGCGGCAAGGCTACGGGCATGAGGGAGAAGGAGCTGGCGCGTGGGAAGGAGAAGTAGAGGGTGTAGTCAACGCGGCTAGGACGAGCAGCGAGGTAGGAGAAGCAGAACTTGGTGGAGCGGCGGCTTGTCCTTGTAGAGGAGGCGTGGCCATGGTGAGTCTTGAGCTCATGGTGACGGGGCGAGGAGCTTGAGGGCGCGGTGCGGCGAGAGGGTTCGGGTCCCTGGCGCGGGAGAGAGGCGGGGGTGCCTGGAAGAGGAGCCTGGCTTGGCTCGTGAGTGAGGTGGCCTTCTTGGTGGAGCTCAGCAGCGACGGTCGCAGGCCGGCGCGGCGGAGGCATGGGAGGTGAGGAGACGGCGCGGAGGAGGCTCGCGTGAAGGGTGGCGGCACGAGGAGGAGATCGAAGGGATTGAGAGGAGGGGGTCGTGCGCTGGGGAAAGAGTAGGGGATCGGGAGCGAGCGCACTGTCCCTGGCGGTGCGAGAGGGAACTGGGGAAAGGGAGCGAACGGGCTAGGGTTAGCCAAAGGGCGGCTGGGCCTAGGAGAGGGATGGGCCGGAGCTGGAGTTGGAGTTGGAGTTGGGCCTAGGGAGGCCTAGCTGGGCTGGACTGGCTGCTGGGCTCTATTCTCTCCCTCACTCTAAATAAAAAATAAATAAAAACAACACATAGATAAGAAAGAAAAGAAAGGGAGGTTAGGGGAAGGAGTTGGACACGCGGATAATTTTTCCGGACTCACAACAATGTGCACGGTCCATGAAAAATAGGAGTGGCCAAGATTGCAGGAATTAAATTCAAACTAATTTGAATTTAATTCAAATGGGTTCGAACTAGGACTTGGTAAAAGGAAGGTCCAAAAATGTTGAGATTTTTGATGGAGCTCCGGAAATTGATGAAAGGATATATGGCAAAGTTAGAGACCAAGAATTGTGATAACAAAGGCATTGGGATTTATTTTGCAAGTGTGTTCCAGTTAATTCCAAACAAATGGAATATTTATAATACCTCCATAATTATTAGGAGGATATTTTATAAAGAGAAATCACCATGTGAATTCCATCGATTCAAATAGATCAAAAGATCTATGCAATTTAGTTAGTTGAGTTTTAAAAATTAAAAGACATGCTGGCATGATGGCATGATGCAATGCAAAAAAAAATACAGCAAGCACAAATGAAACACACGAAGGTCACAAAAATATGGAAGTCTTCTGAAGCGTCGGTCTTGGGGCGTCACAGAAAATACCATCGCTCGTCCCCAACCGCCACTCATAAGGAAGACAATCAATAATAAATCATGCTCCAACATCATAGCATAACGAGAGACTATACGTGCATGCTTCGGGAATCACAAACCTTAACGCCAATATTCTTACTAACCACAACCATTTACTAGTACCTCCCACATATTCCATCTCTATATCGCAAAACTATTGCAAAGAATCAAACATATCATATTCAGTGATCCATAAGTTTTATGTAGGATTTTATGACTAACCATGCAATTGACCAATTCCTGTTGACTCTCTAAATAGGTATAAGTGAAGCATGAGAGCTTAATTCTTTCTACAAAAGGCCATGCTCTAACAAATATAAGTGAAGCAAAAGAGCATTCTCCAAATAACAGTGTTCTATGTGAAGAGAAATAGGCAATCCAAACTTCAAATGATATAAGTGAAGCACATGAAGGATTCTGTAAAGCCACACTCAAAAGATATAAGTGAAGTGCAATGAGCTTTCTGTAAATCAACCATGGACTATCTCATACCAGCATGGTGCATAAAAGAAAAGTGAAAACTAAATGCAAAAGACGCTCCAAGATTTGCACATATCTGTACAAAGCGAAACCGAAAACATACCGATACTTGTTGAAGAAAGATGGGATGCCATCCCCAAGCTTAGACGCTTGAGTCTCCTTGAATATTTACTTGGGGTTCCTTGGGAATCCCCAAGCTTGTGCTCTTGCCTCTCCTCCTTCTCCTCATATCGAGACCTCCTCGATCTTTGATCACTTCATCCACTGAAAACTCAACAGAAAACTCGGTAAGATCCGTTAGTATAATAAAACAAATCACTACTCTAAGTACTGTTGCAAAACAATTCATTTTTTTTCATTGTATCTACTTTAATATAACTTTTCCATAGCTTATACTACCGATAAAAATCGATAGTTTCATCAAAACGAGCAAAACAATGCATTAAAAACAGAATCTGTCTTAAACAGGACAGTCTGTAGTAATATGAACATTCACCATACCTCTGATACTCCAAAAAATCTGAAACAATTAGGAAAAATAAAAAAATTATAGCAAGACAGTGCAAAAAATTTCAGAACTGTTCAACGTTCCAGTAAAAAATGTAAAATCGCGGACTACAGCCAAAGTTTCTGTTTCTGCACCGCACATACCAACAAGCAATCTAAACGTCCTAAAGGCAAATCTTGGCACATTATTTTTATAATACAATGGAATTGTACAAGGGGGTAATTTTTTGTGAGAATCTTCATGAAATATTCTACATTGTTTCCATGAGCATGAACACAAGTGTTCAAGGTCGACCCTCACTTCTCCAATGCATAACTTCCAATCGCTTCTCTTTTTGTGAAAAGGTTTTGAAGTTCCCCTCTATATTTTTTTGTTTTTAAACTTTATGAAAGCACTCAATAGAAATAAATGACTGTCTAAAACTTTTGGGTTGTCTCCCTGGCAGCACTTTCTTTAAAGCCATTAAGCTAGGCATAAAGTACTCAAGTAATGGATCCACCCGGATCCCAAGGTATATCAAAGCCAATTTTAATTAACAATGATTTGTCATTTAGTAGTGAGCACAAAGCAACATATACCATGCAATGACGAAGTCTAACTCTCTTCCTATGCATCGGCATGTCATACAAGAACAATTCATGCACATCAAGTAAAGGCCAATACATAGCATAAGCAGTTTCTTGCAATTTTATCGTGTTGGAAACACAAAGAGGTGGAGATGCAGTTCCTCTCTCATAATAATTGCAAGTAGGAGCAGCAAGCACATGCATATTATATTCATCAAAATCATCATGTGTAGTGGTAAAAGGCAACCCGTCAATATAATCCTTAATAAGTGCAAACTTCTCCGATATAGTGTAGTTTGGAGAATTCAAAAAGATAATAGGACTATCATGTGTGGGCGCAATAGCAACAATGTCATTCTTAATATAAGGAATCGTAGAAAAGTTTGTCTCCATAAGCATAATTCATATTGGCATCATGGCCACAAGCATCAAGTTCATCAAAAACGGATATTTCAAAAGAATCAACGGGATCATAACATTTATCATAGCATTCATCCTTCGGTAAGCATGAAGGGACATTTAATAATGTATGAGTTGGAGGGTTACTCTCATTAGAAGGTGGGCACGGGTAGCTAATCCATTCTTCCTCCTTTTGTTCTTCGCTCTCCTCCTCATCTTTTTCATCCAATGAGCTCACAGTTTCATCAATGTCTTCTTCCATAGACTCCTGCAAAATATCAGTCTCTTCTTGCACAGCGGAGACTCTCTCAATAAATTCATCAATATTGGAATTGAATTTATAATTATTATAGCAAAATTTAAGGATAGCAAAATTTTCAGGTCTATAAACTGAATCATCAAAATCTTCAAACTTTTCAAACAAAGAATCAATTTCATAAGCACCCTTAAAAGCAACAAATTCTTCTATTCGTTCCACATCATAGTAATCATATATACCATTAGCATAAGAAGCCAAGGTTTCATATTCACTAAATTTGCATGAAAAGGGAAGAGGTGGAGCATTCATCCTAGAGCAAGAAGTATAATCATATCTCAAGCATAAATTCCAAGCATACCAATGCAACATATGAATTTGATCCCATAAAAGTTTCCCTTTTTGTGTCAAGCGATAATCCCAAAAGTATTCACGTTGATCCAATGTTACTCCCATTATCAAGTTGAATGGTGTTTTCTCAGGATTATCAAAGTAGTGCATAATATTTTTCACCTAATGAGCATCGAGGGTTTTAGGAGGTTCCCCATATCCATGAGTAGCAACTACCACTAATTTTTTTGGTGTTTCGTGTTCCATATCCATAACTAAAGATAGAGAACAACTTAGAACAAGAAATAAAAACTACTTAGTGATAAAGTAAACAAGCGCACATGAGAATATTCACCTCACGCTATTGCTCCCCGGCAACGGCGCCAGAAAAAGGTCTTGATAACCCACAAGTATAGGGGATCGTTTGTAGCCTTCTTCGATAAATAAGAGTGTCGAACCCAACGAGGAGCTAAAGGAAGAACAAATGTTCCCTCAAGTTCTATCGACCATCGATACAACTCTACTTGCACTTGATGTTTGCTTTATCGGAAACAGGTATGAAAATAGTTTGTAGGAGTGATGCTAGAACTACTTTGTAAGAACAAAACTAGAAGTACTTTGCAAAATAACAAAATTTAGGTGTTTAGTAAAAGGGTTTGTGTCAACAAGAAAGTTATTTGTCCCTAGGCAATCAATAACAAGTACCGGTAATCATTATTTCAATTTTATATGAGGGAGAGGCATGAGCTAACATACTTTCTCTACTTGGATCATATGCACTTATGATTGGAACTCTAGCAAGCATTCGCAACTACTAAAGATCATTAAGGTCGTGAAACCCAACCATAGCATTAAGTATCAAGTCCTCTTTACTCCCATACGCCAAAACCCACCTACTCGGGTTTAAGTTTCTGTCACTCTCGCAACCCACCGTAAGCAAATCATGAACATATTGCAACACCCTAGAGCGGGGCCCCCTCACATTTGCACGAGAACGGAGGGCACCATAGGACAGCACCATAAATAAAATATACAATCATACCAACCAAGATCACGATTAACCCATAGGACAAAACGGATCTACTCAAACATCATAGGATAACCATAGATCATTGGGAAATAATATATGGAGTTGAGCACCATGTTTAAGTAGAGATTACAGTGGGGGGAAGAGGTGTTACACCGCTGCATAGAGGGGGAGAAAGTTGGTGTTGACGGTAGCAAGATTGTTGATGTAGATCGCCGTCCCGGTCGTTGCCCCGGTGGCACTCCGGCGCCACCGGAAGCGAGGGGGAGAGAGCCCCCCTACTTCTTCTTCATCCTTGGCCTCCCCCCTAGATGGGGAGGAGAGTTCCCCCTCTGGTCCTTGGTCTCCATGGACGCGGAGGGCCGGGAGCCCCTCCGAGATTGGATTTCCCTCTCTGTTCTCTTCTGTTTCGCGTTCCCCTGATTTGGCCGAAAACCGTTTCTTATATTCCGGGAGATCCGTAACTCCGATTGCACTGAGATTTTAACACGATTTTTTTCCGGATATAAGCTTCCTTGTGCCCGAAGTAGAGCTCCAACCGATGTTCGAGGAGGGCACAACCCACCACCATGCGCTAGGGGCCTCTGGCGCGTCCTGGTGTCTTGTGGGCTGTGTGGGCCTCCGTTTGCGGTGATTCTAACTCCCAAAAATCACATATATTCCAAAATAATTCTCTGTAAATTTTTATTGCATTTGGACTTCCTTTGATATGGATACTCTATGATAGAAAAAACATGCAGAAAACAGGAACTTGCACTGGGCACTGAACGAATAGGTTAGTCCAATAAATTATATAAAAGATGCTAAAAGTATGTAAAAGTTGTATAATACTGGCATGAAACAATAAAAATTAATAAATACGACGGAGACGTATCAAGAAGGATGCACTCACCCTCGCGTGGCTGGGGCTCGGATTCTCCCTCTAACAACCTCCAGGACCCATGGGCAATCAGGCCGTCGGGGGCGAGGTTCTCCAGATCTTCCTTCATAACGGTGGAACGGATCCAGTCCCCCTAGATCCAACTAGGTGGCAGACCGGACCGCGACGACTACCCCCTCGCCGCCGAGGGTGGTGAGAAGTACACACTCACCCTCGCACGGCTGGGGCTTGGATTCTCCCTCTGACAACCTCCAGGACCCATGGGCAATCAGGTCGTCGGCAGCGAGGTTCTCCAGATATTCCTTCACAACGGTGGAACGGATCCAGTCCCCCTGGATCCAACCAGGCGGTAGACCGGACCGTGACGATGACCCCCTCGCCGTCTTCTTGCCCTTCGCCGTCGCCTTCTTCGCACACTCTAGCGCCGCAATCTTGTCCTTCACCATGGCGACAGAGCTCACGAGGGACGGGCGGAGGCGTGGGGAGCAGGAAGAAGCAAGGCGGAGAAGAAGAGAGAAAGGGGAACGAATGGAATGCATAGTGCTTCACATCGGCAACGACGCATTTTATGGACCCGCTTCCGAGTGACTGACCTGTGGGCCCGAGTGATCCTATCACATCCCGTAACAGGCGCTGGCTCGATACGTGACGAAAAAGGTGGCGCAAAGATCAAGGAGCCCCTATCTACTCGCTCTGCTTACTGCTCCATGCCCCATCCTGCGCACTTCTCCAAAATTTTGAATCCTGTGAGATCCGGGAACCACAGAGCAGTCAATCGCACGAAAGATATCACATTCCAACTTACTTGAAGATTTGCAGCATAATTCACTCAGTGATCTCAGGATCCAGAATCGATCAAGGCGACTGATGCAGGGTTAAAGTACCAGTATGCTTTCAAGACCTTTGTGAAATGCCTCTAAAACATCGAATCTAGTCGGAACCAACTTGAACCCTTCTTCACTTAGACCTCAATCCATTCGGGGGCTAATGACGATGACATGTACCTAGGGTAGGGTCTTAGGCTTGAACTAGACACCCTACCCAAGGACACTGCCCTAAAGTTAGAGACATACAAAGTGAGAGAAAAGCGACTGAAATCACCTTGAAGTGCAATCAACTCAACGGAAGATTCCACTTGGATATCCCAATTCCACTCGACCACGATAACAACACTCGGCCATACAAAGAATCACTCGGGGTGCAGAAGGCCTAGAGTCGCCCCAGGATGGAAACGGTTAGGCATTCACTCCATCGTCATAAAGGTCATTAATAGCAGACCTTACTAGTAACGCCCCATTCTTAACTCACATTGAACCCTGTGTAACCGAGGGCTGCTGGGGGCCTAGCGCACTCTATATAAGCCACCCCCTCCTCTGGCACAAGGGTTTGCACCCCCTGTAACTTCAACACATATCCAGTCGACAAGCCTCAGCGACACCGAGACGTAGGGCTTTTACCTCCTCCAAGAGGGGCCTGAACTCGTAAAATCATGTGTACAACCTCGTCGTAGCTAGGGCACTGCCTCCTCCTACGTACCCCCTACTCTTACTGTCAGACTCGTTCCCGCGACAATTACCCCTTATGATAGCAACCTTTATTATGCAGTCCGTCGCTTTTACTACTTTGCCATCACAAGTTCATACAATGCTTATTTTCCCTTACACTAAAGGACCAACCCATTTAGAAGAAAATTTATTGTCTTTTTGCACCGATGACAACTTACTTGAAGGATCTTATTCAATCCATAGGTAGGTATGGTGGACTCTCAAACATGAGTTTGGGTTTATGGTTTTTGGATGCACAAGTAGTATCTCTACTTAGTGCGGATTTTTGGATAGCAAATATATTGAGAAAGCACCACATGTTGAAGGATCTATGACAATATAACTTCTATGTGAATATAAACAAACATAAGTCATTACGTTGTCTTCCTTGTCCAACATCAATAGTTTGGCATAAGATATATAGTGGGGGCTCACAATCATAAAAGATGTCCAAGATAGTGTATTTGCATGTGAATCTTATCTTCCCTTATTAATTTTTTCATGAATTGCATCATTGATCAATGCTATGTTTGTCAACTTTCAATAAATTTTACCACTTATACTTTTCCTTATGTGATGTCATTACTTACCATAAGATTAGCATATGATCTTTTTCATCATTTTATTTTATTTTGATTGAAACAGAAATGTAAAGAAGCAAAAACTTAAACTAAAATTTATTATATAACTCTCACTCGATTACATAGATAGATAGATCATGAAACTAGCACTTGAAAATAGATCGTACTAAACTTTTATTCAACTAAATCACGAAATAGTCCAGGATCAAACTAAGATAGCTAAAGGTAATAGAAGTGATGGTGATATGATACTGGGGCATCTCCCCCAAGCTTAGCACAAGCCAAGGGGAGTGCCCATAGCCGTGTACTCAAGTCTCCTTTGGTGATGAAGATGGAGGTGGTGGTGATGAGGAGGTAGCAAACTTATCCTCCGGCTTCCATGGCAGCGTTTCACCATCATAAGAGGATGCATGAGTCTCCTGAGTTGTGCTACTGGCACCTAAACCCATACCTTTAAATCTTGCCTCATACTCAAAGACTTGATTTTGAAGATCATAGATTTGGCTTTGTAGAAAATTGATTTGCTCGTTGATGGTGGGGCAGGCGCGCCCTGGTGTCTTGTGGGCACCTGAGTTTCCTTCCCGGTTGTTTCTTATTTTCCTTATTTTCTAATATTTCAAAACTGATAGAAAATATTTTTGTGGCTTTTTTGGAGTACGCTTAGTTACCGTATCACACACCTTTTCCTTTTTAGGGTTCTGGAGTGTTCTGGAAGGTTTCTTTTATGTGTTCCTCCGATGTCATGGTTTGGATAATATTGGTTTCAACATTAATAGGCGTACCTGAGACATAGTGCTTAATTCTTTATCCATTGACCACCTTCGGGTTAGTACATTCGGCATTGTTAATCTTGATAGATCCGGAGCAATAAAATTCTTCGATAATATATGGTCCTTCCCATTTGGAAAGAAGTTTCCCGCAAAAAATCTAAAATGAGAGTTGTACAATAGAACATGCTCACCAACTTTGAATTCCCGCTTTTGGATTCTTTTGTCATGCCATCTTTTAACTATTTCTTTAAATAGTTTAGCATTTTCATAAGCTTGGGTTCTCCATTAATCTAGGGAGCTAATATCAAATAACCTCTTTTCCCTAGCAAGTTTGAAATTTTAATTAATTCTTTAATTGTCCAATATGCTTTATGTTCTAACTCAAGAGGCAGATGACAAGATTTTCCATAAACCATTTTATATGGAGACATACCGATAGGATTTCTATAAGCTGTTCTATAGGCCCAAAGTGCATCATCAAGTTTCTTAGACCAATTCTTTCGGGGCCTATTGACAGTTTTTTGTAATATTAATTTTATTTCTCTATTGCTAAGTTCAACTTGAACACTAGATTGAGGATGATAGGTTGATGCAATTCTATGGTTAACAACATATTTAGCAAGCATTTTTCGGAAAGCACCATGAATAATGTGTGAGCCACCATTAGTCATTAAATATCTAACAACTCCAAACCTTGGGAAAATAAATTCTTTAAGCATTTTAATGTAGGTGTTATGATCAGCACTACTAGTTGGAATAGTTTCTACCCACTTAGTGACATAATCAACAGCAACCAAAATATGTGTATACCCATTAGGGGAAGGAAAATATCCATATAATCAAAGCCTCAAACATCAAAAGGTTTGACAACAAGTGGATAATTCATAGGCATTTCTTGACGCTTACCGATATTACCTATTCTTTGACATTCATCACAAGACAGGACAAACTTATGGGAATCCTTGAAAAGAGCAGGCCAATAAAACCATATTGTAATACCTTATGTGCAGTTCTATCTCCTGCATGATGTCCTCCGTAGGCTTCGGAGTGACACTTACGTAGGATTTGTTCCTGTTCATGCTCAAGTACACAATGGCTAATAATAGCATCTACTCCTTCTTTATAAAGACGCGGGTCATCCCAAAAGTAATTTCTTAAGTCATAAAAGAATTTTTTATTTTGTTGGTATGTGAAACTAGGTGGTATAAGTTCAGCAACGATATAATTAGCATAGTGAGCATACCAAGGAGTGTTATGAGAACCATTTATTATAGCTAGTTGTTCATCAAGTAAACTATCATCAATAGGTAGTGGGTCATCAATAATATTTTCTAACCTAGATAAGTTATCAACTACGGGGTTCTCAGCTCCTTTCCTATCAGTGATATGTAAGTCAAATTCTTGAAGCAAGAGAACCCACCTAATGAGTCTAGGTTTAGCATCTTTCTTTTCCATAAGATATTTTATAGCAGCATGATCAATGTGAACAATTACTTTGGAATCAACAATGTAAGATCTGAATTTATCACAAGCAAAACACAACTGCTAAAAATTCTTTCTCAGTAGTAGCATAATTTCTTGGCACTTCCTAGAGTTTTGCTAGCATAGTGGATAAGATTTAATTTCTTATGAACTCTTTGTCCAAGAACAACACCAACAACATAATCACTAGCATCACACATAATTCCAAAAGGCAAGTTCCAAACAGGTGGTTGTACTATAGGTGTAGAAGTTATGGCTTTCTTAAGTGTTTCGAAGGCTTGTACACAATCATCATCAAAAACAAATGGAACATCCTTTTGTAAAAGATTAATAAGAGGCCTAGAAATTTTAGAGAAGTCTTTAATGAACCTCCTATAGAAACCATCATGACCAAGAAAACTACGAATACCTTTAATGTCTTAGGACATGGAATTTCCTTAATTGCATCAACTTTAGCTTTATCCACCTCAATACCTCGTTCAGAAATTTTATGCCCCAATACAATGCCTTCATTAACCATAAAGTGGCACTTCTCCCAATTCAAGACAAGATTAGTTTGTTCACATCTTTGCAAAACTTGATCGAGGTTGCTTAAGCAATCATCAAAAGAAGTTTCGTAAACGGAATAATCATCCATGCAAACCTCAACAATATTTTCACAAAAATCAGAGAATATGGCAGTCATACATCTTTGAAAGGTAGCAGATGCGTTACATAAACCAAAGGGCATACGTCTATAAGTATAAGTTCCAAAAGGGCAAGTGAAAGTGGTTTTCTTTTGATCAGGTCATGAAACAGGTATTTGAGAGAAACCAGAATATCCATAAAGAGAACAAAAGTGTGTGTGCTTAGATAATCTTTCTAGCATTCGATCAATAAAGGTAGAGGGTAATGATATTTTCTAGTAGCTTTATTTAAGTTTCTAAAATCAATAACCATTCTATAGGCAGTAACAATTCTTTGTGGGATAAGTTCATTTTTATCATTAGGAACAACAATAATTGAAGGAAATATGCCCTAGAGGCAATAATAAAGTTGTTATTTATATTTCCTTATATCATAATAAATGTTTATTATTCATGCTAGAATTGTATTAACCGAAAACTTGGTACATGTGTGAATACATAGACAAATAGAGTGTCACTAGTATGCCTCTACTTGACTAGCTCGTTGATCAAAGATGGTTAAGTTTCCTAGCCATGGACAAAGAGTTGTCATGTGATAAACGGTATCACATCATTAGAGAATGATGTGATTGACTTGACCCATCCGTTAGCTTAGCACGATGATCATTTAGTTTACTGCTATTGCTTTCTCCATAACTTATACATGTTCCTATGACTATGAGATTATGCAACTCCTGAATACCGGAGGAACACTTAGTGTGCTATCAAATGTCACAATGTAACTGGGTGACTGAAGATTCTCTACAGGTGTCTCCGATGGTGTTTGTTGAGTTGGCATAGATCAAGATTAGGATTTGTCACTCCGTGTATCGGAGAGGTATCTCTGGGCCCTCTCGGTAATGCACATCACTATAAGCCTTGCAAGCAATGTAACTAACGAGTTAGCTACGGGATGTAGCATTACGTAACGAGTAAAGAGACTTGCCGGTAACGAGATTGAACTAGGTATTGAGATACCGACGATCGAATCTCGGGCAAGTAACATACCGATGACAAAGGGAACAACGTATGTTGTTATGCGGTTTGACCGATAAAGATCTTCGTAGAATATGTAGGAACCAATATGAGCATCCAGGTTCCGCTATTGGTTATTGACCAAAGATGAGTCTCGGCCATTTCTACAAAGTTCTCGAACCCGTAGGGTCCGCACGCTTAACGTCCGGTGACGATCGGTATTATGAGTTTATGTGTTTCGATGTACCGAAGGTTTTTCGGAGTCCCGGATGTGATCACGGGGATGACGAGGAGTCTCAAAATGGTCGAGACATTAAGATCGATATATTGGATGACTATGTTTGGACATCAGAATGGTTCCGAGTGAGTTCGGGCATTTACAGGAGTACCGGGAGGTTACCGAAAGCCCCTGGGGAGCATATGGGCCTTATTGGGCCATAGTGGGAGAGAGGAGAAGGAAGCCTAGGAGGGGGCTCCCCCCCAAACCTAATCCGAATTGGGTGGGGCCCGCCCCCCTTTCCTTCCTCCTTCCTCCCCCTTCCTTTCTCTCCTAGTCCAACTATAGGGAAGCGGGGGATCCTACTCCCGGTGGGAGTAGGACTCCTCCAGGGCGCGCCATAGAGGGTCGGCCCTCCCCCCTCTACTCCTTTATATATAGGGGAGGGGGCACCCCATAGACACAGAAGTTGACAATTGTCTTAGCCGTGTGTGGTGCCCCCCTCCACCATAATCCATCTCGGTCATATCATTGCAGTGCTTAGGCGAAGCCCTATTCTGGTAGCTTTATCATCACTGTCATCACGCCGTCGTGCTGATGAAACTCTCTCTCGACACTCAGCTGGATCTAGAGTTCGCGGGATGTCACCGAGCGAACGTGTGCAGATCGCGGAGGTGCCGTACCTTCGGTACTAGGATCGGTCGGATTGTGAAGACGTTCGACTACATCAACCGCATTGTCATAACGCTTCCGCTTACGGTCTACGAGGGCACGTGGACAACACTCTTTCCCCCTCATTGCTATGCATCACCTAGATGGATCTTGCGTGTGTGTAGGAATTTTTTTGAAATTACTGCGTTCCCCAACAGTGGCACCCAGGCCAAGTCTATGTGTAGATGTTATATGCATGAGTAGAACACAAAGGAGTTGTGGGCGTGGGTATTTACATATTGCTTGCCGTCACTAGTTGATTCTTGATTCAGCGGTATTGTTGGATGAAGCGGCTCAGACCCATATTACGCGTACGCTTACGCGGGACTGGTTCTACCGACGTGCTTCGCACACAGGTGGCTGGTGGGTGTCAGTTTCTCCAACTTTAGTTGAATCGGACTCAATGAACATGGTTCTTCCTGAAGATCAAAAAGCAGTCACTATACCGCGTTGTGGTTTTTGATGCGTAGGTAAGAACGGTTCTTGCTCAGCCCGTAGCAGCCACGTAAAACATGCAACAACAAAGTAGAGGACGTCTAACTTGTTTTTGCAGGGCATGTTGTGATGTGATATGGTCAAGACATGATGCTAAATTTTATTGTATGAGATGATCATGTTTTGTAACAGAGTTATCGGCAACTAGTAGGAGCCATATGGTTGTCGCTTTATTGTATGAAATGCAATCGCCATGTAATTGCTCTACTTTATCACTAAGCGGTAAAGATAGTCGTAGAAGCAATAGTTGGCCAGACGACAACGATGCTTCGATGGAGATCAAGGTGTCAAGCCGGTGACGATGGTGATCATGACGATGCTTTGGAGATGGAGATCAAAGGCACAAGATGATGTTGGCCATATCATATCACTTATATTGATTGCATGTGATGTTTATCCTTTATGCATCTTATTTTGCTTAGTTCGGCGGTAGCATTATAAGATGATCTCTCACTAAATTTCAAGGTATAAGTGTTCTCCCTGAGCATGCACCATTGCTACAGTTCGTCATGCCGAGCAAGTTTTGCACACGCAGAATACTCAGGTTAAACTTGATGATCTTAGCATATGCAGATATGGCCTCGGAACACTGAGACCGAAAGGTCGAGCGTGAATCATATAGTAGATATGATCAACATAGTGATGTTCACCATTGAAAACTACTCCATCTCACGTGATGATCAGACATGGTTTAGTTGATATGGATCACGTGATCACTTAGATTATTAGAGGGATGTCTATCTAAGTGGGAGTTCTTAAGTAATTTGATTCATTGAACTTTAATTTATCATGAACTTAGTACCTAATAGTATTTTGCATGTCTATGTTGTTGTAGATAGATGGCCCGTGTTGTTGTTCTGTTGAATTTTAATGCGTTCCTAGAGAAAGCTAAGTTGAAAGATGATGGTAGCAACTACACGGACTGGGTCAGTAACTTGAGGATTATCCTCATTGCTGCACAGAAGAATTACGTCCTGGAAGCACCGCTAGGTGACAAACCCGCTGCAGGAGCAACGCCAAATGTTGTGAACACCTGGCAGAGCAAAGCTGATGACTACTCGATAGTTCGGTGTGGCATGCTTTACGGCTTAGAACCGGGACTTCAATGATGTTTTGAACGTCATGGAGCATATGAGATGTTCAAGGAGTTGAAGTTGATATTTCAAGCAAATGCCCAGATTGAGAGATTTGAAGTCTCCAATAAGTTCTACAGCTGCAAAATGGAGAAGAATAGTTCTGTCAGTGAACATATACTCGGAATGTCTAGGTACCACAACCACTTGACTCAGCTGGGAGTTAATCTTCCTGATGATAGTGTCATTGACAGAGTTTTTCAATCACTGCCACCAAGCCACAAGAGCTTCGTGATGAACTATAATATGCAAGGGATGGATAAGACGATTCCTGAGCTCTTCGCAATGCTAAAGGCTGCGGAGGTAGAAATCAAGAAGGAGCATCAAGTGTTGATGGTCAACAAGACCACCAGTTTCAAAAAAAAGGTAAAGGGAAGAAGGGGAACTTCAAGAAGAACAGCAAGCAAGTTGCTGCTCAAGTGAAGAAGCCCAAGTCTGGACCTAAGCATGAGACTGAGTGCTTCTACTACAAAGGGACTGGACACTAGAAGCAGAACTGCCACAAGTATTTGGCGGAGAAGAAGGATGGCAAAGTGAAAGGTATATTTGCTATACATGTTATTGATGTGTACCTTACTAATTCTCGCAGTAGCGCCTGGGTATTTGATACTGGTTTTGTTGCTAATATTTGCAACTCAAAACAGGGGCTACGGATTAAGCGAAGATTGGCTAAGGACGAGGTGACAATGCGTGTGGGAAATGGTTCCAAAGTCGATGTGATCGCCGTCAGCACACTACCTCTACATCTACCTTCACGATTAGTTTTAGACCTAAATAATTGTTATTTGGTGCCAACATTGAGCATGAATGGTATATCTGGATCTTGTTTGATGCGAGACGGTTATTCATTTAAATTAGAGAATAATGGTTTTTCTATTTATATGAATAATATCTTTTATGGTCATGCACCCTTGATGAGTGGTCTGTTTTTACTAAATCTTGATAGTGGTGATACACATGTTCATAGTATTGAAGCCAAAAGATATAAGTTTAATAATGATAATGCAACTTATTTGTGGTACTGCCATTTAGGTCATACTGGTATAAAGCGCATGAAGAAACTCCATGCTGATGGGATTTTGGAATCACTTGATTATGAATCACTTGATGCTTGCGAACCATGCCTCATGGGCAAGATGACTAAGACTCCGTTCTCCGGAACTATGGAACGAGCAACACACTTATTGGAAATAATACATCCTGATGTATGCAGACCAATGAGTGTTGATGCTCGCAGCAGGTATTGTTATTTTCTTACCATCAAAAATGATTTGAGTAGATATGGGTATATTTACTTGATGAAACATAAGTCTGAAACATTTGAAAAGTTCAAAGAATTTCAGAGTGAAGTGGAAAATCATCGTAACAAGAAAATTAAGTTTCTACGATCTGATCATGGAGGAGAATATTTGAGTTATGAGTTTGGTCTTCATTTGAAACAATGCGGAATAGTTTCGCAACTCACGCCACCTGGAACACCACAGCGTAATGGTGTGTCCAAATGTCGTAACCGCACTTTATTAGATATGGTGTGATCTATGATGTCTCTCACTAATTTACCGCTATCGTTTTGGGGTTATGCTTTAGAGACAACTGCATTCATGTTAAATAGGGCACCATCAAAATCCGTTGAGATGTACCTTATGAACCGTGGTTTGGCAAGAAACCCAAGTTGTTGTTTCTTAAAGTTTGGGGCTGCGATGCTTATGTGAAAAAGCTTCAACCTGATAAGCTCAAACCCAAATCGGAGAAATGTGTCTTCATAGGATACCCAAAGGAGACTGTTGGGTACACCTTCTATCATAGATCCGAAGGCAAGATATTCGTGGCTAAGAATGGATCCTTTCTAGAGAAGGAGTTTCTCTCGAAAGAAGTGAGTGGGAGGAAAGTAGAACTTGATGAGGTAATTGTACCTTCTCCCTTATTGGAAAGTAGTTCATGACTGAAATAAGTTCCAGTGATTCCTACACCAGTAAGTGAGGACGCTAATGATGATGATCATGAAACTTTTGATCAAGTTACTACCGAACCTCATAGGTCAACCGGAGTAAGATCCGCACTAGAGTGGTATGGTAATCCTGTTCTGGAGGTCATGTTACTTGACCATGATGAACCTACGAACTTTGAGGAAGTGACGATGAGCCCAGATTCCGCAAAATGGCTTGAGGCCATGAAATCTGAGATGGGATCCATGTATGAGAACAAAGTGTGTACTTTGGTTGACTTGCCCGATGATCGTCAGGCCATAGAGAATAAATGGATCTTCAAGAAGAAGACTGACGCTGACGGTAATGTTACTGTCTACAAAGCTCGACTTGTTGCAAAAGGTTTTCGACAAGTTCAAGGAGTTGACTACGATGAGACTTTCTCACCTGTAGCGATGCTTAAGTCCGTCTGAATCATGTTAGCAATTGTCGCATTTTATGATTATGAAATTTGGCAAATGGATGTCAAAACTGCATTCCTTAATGGATATCTTAAAGAAGAGTTGTATATGATGCAACCAGAAGGTTTTGTCGATCCAAAAGGTGCTAACAAAGTGTGCAAGCTCTAGCAATCCATTTATGGACTGGTGCAAGCCTCTCGGAGTTGGAATATACGCTTTGATAGTGTGATCAAAGCATATGGTTTTATACAGACTTTTGGAGAAGCCTGTATTTACAAGAAAGTGAGTGGGAGCTCTGTAGCATTTCTAAAATTAGATGTGGATGCCATATTGCTGATCAGAAATGAAACTGGATTTCTGAATAGCATAAAAGAATACTTGAATAAGAATTTTTCACTGAAAGACCTCGGTGAAGCTGCTTATATATTGGGCATCAAGATCTATAGAGATATATCAAGACGCTTAATTGGACTTTCACAAAGCACAAACCTTGATAAAGTTTTGAAGAAGTTCAAAATGGATTAAGCAAAGAAAGGGTTCTTGCCTGTGTTACAATGTGTGAAGTTGAGTCAGACTCAATGCTCAACCACTTCAGAAGATAGAGAGAAAATGAAAGTCATTCCCTATGCTTCAGCCATAGGTTCTATCATGTATGCAATGCTGTGTACCAGACCTGATGTGTGCCTTGCTATTAGTTTAGCAGGGAGGTACCAAAGTAATCCAGGAGTGGATCACTGGACAACGGTCAAGAACATCCTGAAATACCTGAAAAGGACTGAGGATATGTTTCTCATTTATGGAGGTGACAAAGATCTTGTCATAAACGGTTACGTCAATGCAAGCTTTGACACTGATCCGGATGACTCTAAGTCACAAACCGGATATGTATTTTTATTAAATGGTGGAGCTGCCGGTTGGTGCAGTTCCAAGAAGAGCATAGTGGCGGGATCTGCATGTGAAGCGGAGTACATAGCTGCTTCGGAAGCAGCAAATGAAGGAGTTTGGATGAAGGAGTTCATATCCGATCTAGGTGTCATACCTAGTGCATCGGGTCCAATGAAAATATTTTGTGACAATACTGGTGCAATTGTCTTGGCAAAGGAATCCAGATTTCACAAGAGAACCAAGCACATCAAGAGACGCTTCAATTCCATCTGCGATCAAGTCAAGGAGGGAGACATAGAGATTTGCAAGATACATACGGATCTGAATGTTGCAGACCCGTTGACTAAGCCTCTCTCACGAGCAAAACATGATCAGCACAAAGACTCCATGGGTGTTAGAATCATCATAATGTAATCTAGATTATTGACTCTAGTGCAAGTGGGAGACTGGAGGAAATATGCCCTAGAGGCAATAATAAAGTTGTTTTTATATTTCTTTATATCATGATAAATGTTTATTATTCATGCTAGAATGGTATAAACTGGAAACTTAGTACATGCATGTGTGAATACATAGACAAATAGAGTGTCACTAGTATGCCTCTACTTGACTAGCTCGTTGATCAAAGATGGTTAAGTTTCCTAGCCATGGACAAAGAGTTGTCATTTGATAAACGGGATCACATCATTAGAGAATGATGTGGTTGACTTGACCCATCAATTAGCTTAGCACGATCATCGTTTAGTTTACTGCTATTGCTTTCTCCATAACTTATACATGTTCCTATGACTATGAGATTATGCAACTCCTGAATACCGGAGGAACACTTAATATGATATCAAACGTCACAACATAATTGGGTGACTATAAAGATGCTCTACAGGGTGTCTCCAATGGTGTTTGTTGAGTTGGCATAGATCAAGATTAGGATTTGTCACTCCGTGTATCGGAGAGGTATCTCTGGGCCCTCTCGGTAATGCACATCACTATAAGCCTTGCAAGCAATGTAACTAATGAGTTAGTTAAGGGATGTAGCATTATGTAACGAGTAAAGATACTTGTTGGTAACGAGATTGAACTAGGTATAGAGATACCGACGATCGAATCTCGGGCAAGTAACATACCGATGACAAAGGGAACAACGTATGTTGTTATGCGGTTTGACCGATAAAGATCTTCGTAGAATATGTAGGAACCAATATGAGCATCCAGGTCCCGCTATTGGTTATTGACCGGAGATGAGTCTTAGTCATGTCTACATAGTTCTCGAAACCGTAGGATCAATCGATATTATGAGTTTATGTGTTTTGATGTACCAAAGGTTGTTCGGAATCCCGGATGTGATCACAGGTATGACGAGGAGTCTCGGAATGGTCGATACGTAAACATTGATATATTGGATGACTATGTTTGGACATCGGAATGGTCTAGGTGAGTTGGCATTTACCGGAGTACCGGGAGGTTACCAGAACCCCCCGAGAAGTATATGGGCCTTATTGGTCCATAGTGGGAGAGAGGAGAAGGAAGCCTAGGAGGGGGAGCGCCCCCCAAGCCCAATCTGAATTGGGTGGGGTCCAGCCCCCCCTTCCTTCCTCCTTCCTCCTCCTTCCTTCCTTTCCTAGTCCAACTAGGGAAGGGGGGAATCCTACTCCTGGTGGGAGTAGGACTCCTCTAGGGCGTGCCATAGAGGGCCGGCCCTCCCCCTCCTCCACTCCTTCATATACGGGGGAGGGGGCACCCCATAGACACACAAGTTCACAATTGTCTTAGCCACGTGCGGTGCCCCCCTCCACCATAATCCACCTCGGTCATATCGTTGCAGTGCTTAGGCGAAGCCCTGTTCCGGTAGCTTCATCATCACCGTCATCACACCATCGTGCCAATTAAACTCTCCCTCGACACTCAGCTGGATATACAGTTCATGGGACGTAATCAAGCTGAACATGTGCAGATCACGGAGGGGTCGTACCGTCGGTGCTAGGATCGGTCGGATCGTGAATACGTTTGACTACATCAACTGCGTTGTCATAAAGCTTCCGCTTACGGTCTATGTGAAGGAAATATGCCCTAGAGGCAATAATAAAGTTGTTATTTATATTTCCTTATATCATGATAAATGTTTATTATTCATGTTAGAATTGTATTAACCGGAAACTTAGTACATGTGCGAATACAAAGACAAACAGAGTGTCCCTAGTATGCCTCTACTTGACTAGCTTGTTAATCAAAGATGGTTAAGTTTCCTAGCCATGGACATGTGTTGTCATTTGATGAACGGGATCACATCATTAGAGAATGATGTGATGGACAATACCAATCCATTAGCTTAGCATAATGATCGTTCAGTTTTATTGCTACTTCTTTCTTCATAACTTATACATGTTCCTCTAACTATGAGATTATGCAACTCCTAAATACCGGAGGAACACCTTGTGTGCTATCAAACATCACAAAGTAACTGGATGATTATAAAGATGCTCTACAGGTGTCTCCGATGGTGTTTGTTGAGTTGGCATAGATCGAGATTAGGATTTGTCACTCCGTGTATCGGAGAGGTATCTCTGGGCCCTCTCGCTAATGCGCATCACTATAAGCCTTGCAAGCAATGTGACTAATGAGTTAGTTATGGCATGTTGCATTACGAAACAAGTAAAGAGACTTGCCGGTAAAGAGATTGAACTAGGTATTGAGATACCAATGATCGAGTCTCGGGCAAGTAACATACCGATGACAAAGGGAACACCGTATGTTGTTATGCGGTTTGGACGATAAAGATCTTCGTAGAATATGTAAAAGTTATGAAGAAAGGAATAGCACTCAGACTAGCGGAACCTGGATGCTCATATTGGCTCCTACATATTCTACGAAGATCTTTGTCGGTCAAACTTCATAACAACATATGTCATTCCCTTTGTCATCGGTATGTTACTTGCCCGAGATTCAATCGTCGGTATCATCATACCTAGTTCAGTCTCGTTACCGGCAAGTCTCTTTACTCGTTCCATAATGCATCATCCCGTGACTAACTCATTAGTCATATTGCTTGCAAGGCTTATAGTGATGTGCATTACCGAGAGGGCCCAGAGATACCTCTCGATACATGGAGTGACAAATCCTAAACTCGATCTATGACAACTCAACAAACACCATCGGAGACACCTATAGAGCATCTTTATAATCACCCAGTTACGTTGTAACGTTTGATAGCACACAAGGTGTTCCTCCAATAGTTGGGAGTTGCATAATCTCATAGTCAGAGGAACATGTATAAGTCATGAAGAAAGCAATAGCAATAAAACTAAACGATCATTATGCTAAGCTAACGGATGGGTCTTTTCCATCACATCATTCTCTAATGATGTGATCTCGTTCATCAACTGACAACACATGTCTATAGTTAGGACACTTGACCATATTTGATTAACGAGCTAGTCAAGTAGAGGCATACTAGGGACACTCTGTTTGTCTATGTATTCACACATGTACTAAGTTTCCGGTTAATACAATTCTAGCATGAATAATAAACATTTATCATGATATGAGGAAATATAAATAACAACGTTATTATTGCCTCTAGGGCATATTTCCTTCAGTCTCCCACTTGCACTAGAGTCAATAATCTAGATTACAAAGTAATGATTCTAACACCCATGGAGTCTTGGTGCTGATCATGTTTTGCTTGTGAGAGAGGCTTAGTCAATGGGTCTGCAACATTCAGATCCGTATGTATCTTGCAAATCTCTATGTCTCCCTCCTCGACTTGATCGCGGATGGAATTGAAGCGTCTCTTGATGTGTTTGGTTCTCTTGTGAAATCTGGACTCCTTCTCCAAGGCAATTGCTCAAGTATTGTCACAAAAGATTTTCATTGGACCCGATGCACTAGGTATTACACCTAGATCAGATATGAACTCCTTCATCCAGACTTGTTCATTTGCTGCTTCCGAAGCAGCTATGTACTCCGCTTCACACGTAGATCCCGCCACGACACCCTGCTTGGAACTGCACCAACTGACAGCTCTGCCATTCAATATAAATATGTATCCGGTTTGTGACTTAGAGTCATCCAGATCAGTGTCAAAGCTTGCATCGATGTAACCATTTACGATGAGCTCTCTGTCACCTCCATAAACGAGAAACATATCCTTAGTGTTTTTTCAGGTATTTCGGGATATTCTTGACCGCTATCCAGTGATCCACTCCTGGATTACTTTGGTACCTCCATGTTAAACTTATAGAAAGGCACACATGACGTCCGCTACACAAAATTGCATACATGACAGAGCCTATGGCTAAGGCATAGGGAATGACTTTCATTTTCTCTCTATCTTCTGCAGTGGTCGGGCATTGAGTCTGACCCACCTCCACACCTTGTAACTAATACGTCCCCAACATATCTATAATTTTTTATTGTTCCACGCTATTATATTATCTGTTTTGCATTTTACACTTTTATATTATTTTTGGGACTAACCTATTAACCCAAGGCCCAGTGCAAATTGCTGTTTTTTGCCTATTTCAATGTTTCACAGAAAAGGAATATCAAACGGAATCCAAACAGAATGAAACCTTCGCGAACGTGATTTTTGGAACAAACGTGATCCAGAGGACTTGGAGTGGACGTCAAGAAACAAACGAGGAGTCCATGAGGTAGGGGCGTGCCTACCCCCCTAGGCGCACCCTCCCCCCTCGTGGGCCCCTCGTGGCTCAACCGACCTACTTCTTCCTCCTATATATACTCATATACCCTGAAAATATCAAGGAGCAGCACGAAACCCTATTTCCACTGCCGCAACCTTCTGTACCCAAGAGATCCCATCTTGGGGCCTTTTCCGGAGCTCCGTCAGAGGGGCATCGATCATGGAGGGCCTCTACATCAACTCCATGGCCCCTCCGATGATGTGTGAGTAGTTTAATTCATACCTTCGGGTCCATACTTTAGCTAGATGGCTTCTTCTCTCTCTTTGAATCTCAATACAAAGTTCTCCTCGATCTTCTTGGAGATCTATTCGATGTAACTCTTTTTGTGGTGTGTTTGTCGAGATCCGATGAATTGTGGGTTTATGATCAAGTCTATCTATGAACAATATTTGATTCTTCTCTGAAATATTTTATGCATGATTGGTTATCTTTGCAAGTCTCTTCGAATTATCAGTTTGGTTTGGCCTACTAGATTGATCTTTCTTGCAATGGGAGAAGTGCTTAGCTTTGGGTTCAATCCTGTGGTGCTCGATCCCACTAACAGAAAGGGAAACGACACGTATTGTATTGTTGTCGTCGAGGATAAAAAGATGGGGTTTATACCATATTTCTTGAATTTATCCCTCTACATCATGTCATCTTACCTAATGCATTACTCTATTCTTATGAACTTAATACTCTAGATGCATGCTAGATAGCAGTCGATGTGTGGAGTAATAGTAGTATATGCAGGCAGGAGTCGATCTACTTGTCACGGGCGTGATGCCTATATACATGATCATGCCTAGATATTCTCATAATTATTCGCTTTTCTATCAATTGCTCGACAGTAATTTGTTCACCCACCGTAATACTTATGTTATCTTGAGATAAGCCACTAGTGAAACCTATGGCCCCCGGGTCTATTCTCCATCATATTAATCTTCCGTCAACAAGCTATTTCTATTACCTTTTATTTTGCAATCTTTACTTTTAATCTTTATCATAAAAATACCAAAAATATTATTTTATCATCTCTATCACATCTCACTCTTGTAAGTGACTGTGAAGGGATTGACAACCCCTTTTTCGCGTTGGTTGTGAGGTTCTTATTTGTTTGTGTAGGTGCGAGGGGCTTGCGTGTGGCCTCCTACTGGATTGATACCTCGGTTCTCCAAAACTGAGGGAAATACTTACGCTACTTTGCTGCATCACCCTTTCCTCTTCAAGGGAAAACCAACGCAATGCTCAAGAGGTAGCAAGAAGGATTTCTGGCTCCGTTGCCGGGGAGATCTACGCACAAGTCAAGACATACCAAGTACCCATCACAAACTCTTATCCCTCGCATTACATTATTTGCCATTTGCCTCTCATTTTCCTCTCCCCCACTTCACCTTTGCCATTTTATTCGCCCTCTTCCGTTCGTCCTTCTGTTTGCTCGTGTTACCATGTGCCTTCTATTTGCTTGCATGTTTGCTTGCTAAAAATCTGTTGATATGGATCCACTTAAAGTGTTCTACTTGGAACATCTTCGATCCTTATGCGCTAGTGCTGAAACCCCAACTAGCCTAGTTGATGGGAAATCTTTAGATGAGCATGCTCATTTTGTGCGTCATCGTTTGTCTGAAAAAGGGAGACTCTTATGGGATCAAATAAACAGATTGTTATGTTATGCTTGGAATCTTTGTGAAATTTGTGATTTTACTTGTTGCTCTAAGAACCCTAAAAAACACCTCCCCTACCTATGTGAGTTTAATGATAATGAAATCTTATCTTCTTATGCAAAGGGTGTTTATAGTTACTACGATATCGAACAAATTGAAGAACTTGTTGCTTTTAAGGTTTCTTATGAAGTTGTTTCTTTGATTGGAAAGTATGATATTACTCTCTACGAATCAGAAAAATTTGACATACTTAAATATTGCTATGAAAACTATGCTTGTAATGTCTATGTCAAAGAATTTATTGAAAGAATGACCGTTGCTTTGGAAGAAAATAATGATATCGGTCCGGGCCACTTCATCCAACAATACCGCCGAATCAAAGTAAGACGTTGGTGGTAAGCAGTATGACTATTATCGCCCACAACTCTTTTGTGTTCTACTCGTGCATATAACATCTACACATAGACCTGGCTCGGATGCCACTGTTGGTGAATGCAGTATTACAAAAAAATTCCTACGATCACGCAAGATCTATCTAGGAGATGCATATCAACGAGAGGGGAGAGTGTGTCCACGTACCCTCGTAGACCGAAAGCGGAAGCGTTTAGTAACGCGTTGATGTAGTCGAACGTCTTCGCGATCCAATCGATCCAAGCACCAAACATACGGCACCTCCATGTTCAGCACATGTTCAGCACGATGACGTCCCTCGAGCTCTTGATCCGGTTGAGGACGAGGGAGAGTTCCGTCAGCACGACGGCGTGGTGACGATTTTGATGATGTGATCCGCGCAGGGCTTCGCCTAAGCACTATGACAATATGACCGAGGTGGTAAACTGTGGAGGGGCGCACTGCACATGGCTGAGGAACAATTGATGTGCTTTGGGGTGCCCCCTGCCCCGTATATAAAGGAGGGGAGGAGGGGCCCAACCCCCTTGGGGCGTGCCAAGTGTGGGGAGTCCTACTAGGACTCCAAGTCCTAGTAGGATTCCCCTCTCCTCTTTTTTTCCTTTTCCAGAGTAGTAAAGGGGGGGAGAGAAGGAGTAGGAGAGGGAAAAGGGGGGGGGCGCCACCTCCTATGGCCGGCCCTCTCTCCTCCACTAAGGGCCATGATGGCCCATTAACTTCCTGCGGGGGGGGGGGGGGTTCCGGTAACCCCTGGTACTCCGAAACTTCCCGAAACCATTCCGATGTCCGAATGTAACCTTCCAGTATACGAATCTTTACCTCTCGACCATTTCAAGACTCCTCGTCATGTCTGTGATCTCATCCGTGACTCCGAACAAAGTTCGGTCATCAAAAACACATGACTCATAATACAAATCCTCATCGAACGTTAAGCGTGTGGACCCTACGGGTTCGATAACTATGTAGACAGGACTGAGACACATCTCCGGTCAATAACCAATAGCGGAACATGGATGCTCATATTGGCTCCTACATATTCTACGAAGATCTTTATCGGTCAAACCGCATAACAACATACGTCATTCCCTTTGTCATCGGTATGTTACTTGCCCGAGATTCGATAGAAGGTATCATCATACCTAGTTCAATCTTGTTACCGGCAAGTCTCTTTACTCATTCCGTAATGCATCATCCCGTAACTAACTCATTAGTCATATTGCTTGCAAGGCTTATAATGATGTGCATTACCAAGAGGGCCCAGAGATACCTCTCCAATACACAGAGTGACAAATCCTAATCTCAATCTATGCCAACTCAACAAACACCATTGGAGACACCTGTAGAGCATCTTTATAATCACCTAGTTACGTTGTGACGTTTGATAGCACACAAGGTGTTCCTCCGATATTCGGGAGTTGCATAATCTCATAGTCAGAGGAACATGTATAAGTCATGAAGAAAGCAATAGCAATAAAACTAAACGATCATTATGCTAAGCTAACGGATGGGTCTTGTCGATCACATCATTCTCTAATGATGTGATCTCGTTCATCAAATGACAACACATGTCTATGGTTAGGAAACTTAACCATCTTTGATTAACGAGCTAGTCAAGTAGAGACATACTAGGGACACTCTGTTTGTCTATGCATTCGCACATGTACTAAGTTTTCGGTTAATAAAATTCTAGCATAATAATAAACATTTATCATGATATCAAAAAATATAAATAACAACTTTATTATTGCCTCCAGGGCATATTTCCTTCAAAAGGAATACCAAACGGAATAAAATTTCGCGATGATTTTTATTGGACCAAAAGACACCTAGGAGACTTGAAGTTCAAGTCAGAAGAGCCACGAGGCGGCGACAAGAGTGGAGGGCGCGTGTGGGCCCCTCGTGACCCCCCTGACCTAGTTCTTCCTCCTATATATTCACATATATTCCCAAACCACTAGAAGCATACACAAAAACACTTTTACACCGCCGCAACCTTCTGGTCCCGTGAGATCCCATCTTGGGGCCTTTTTTGGCATCTTGCCGGAGGGTGATTCGATCTCGGAGGGCACCTACATCAACCCTAGTGCCCTTTAGATGAAGCGTGAGTAGTTTACCACAGACCTACGGGTCCATAGCTAGTAGCTAGATCGCTTCTTTTCTCTCTTTGATTCTCAATACCATGTTCTCCTCGATGTTCTTCGAGATCTATCTGATGTAATCTTCTTTTGCGGTGTGTTTGTCGAGATCCGATGAATTGTGGATTTGTGATAAGCTTATCTATGAATATTATTTGAATCTTCTTTGAATTCTTATATGCATGATTTGATATCTTTGTATTTCTCTTTGAACTATCGGTTTGGTTTGGCCAACTAGAATGGTTTTTCTTGCAATAGGAGAGGTGCTTAGCTTTGGGTTCAATCTTGTGTGATTTCACCCAGTGACAAAGTAGGAGTAACGAGACATGTATTGAATTGTTGCCACTAAGGATAAAAAGATGGGGTTTGCATCATATTGCTTGAGTTTATTCCTCTAGATCATGTCTTCTTACTTAAGGCGTTACTCTGTTCTTTATGAACTTAATACTCTAGATGCATGCTGGATAGTGGTCAATGTGTGGAGTAATAGTAATAGATGCAGGCAGGAGTCGGTCTACTTGACATAGACGTGATGCCTATATTTCATGATCATTGCCTTGGATATCGTCATAACTTTGCGCTTTTCTATCAATTGCTCGGCAGTAATTTGTTCACCCACCGTATTATTTGCCTTCAAGAGAGAAGCCTCTAGTGAAACCTATGGCCCTCGGGTCTATTTTCCATCATATTAGTTTCTGATCTACTATTTTGCAATCTTTTACTTCCAGATCTACAAACCAAAAAACCCAAAAATATTTTATCTTTTGTTTAGTTTTATTTATCTATCTCTATCAGATCTCACCTTTGAAGTGACCGTGAAGGGATTGACAACCCCTTTATCGCGTTGGGTGCAAGTGTGTGATTGTTTGTGCAGGTATTGGTGATTTGCGCGTTCTTCTCCTACTGGATTGATACCTTGGTTCTTAACTGAGGGAAATACTTGCATCTATTGTGCTACATCACCCTTTCCTCTTCAAGGGAAAAACCAAAGCAAGCTCAAGAAGTACAATTGGCCTCCCAAAGATGAGAGGGTTGTTGGTGATGACGATGGCTTGGATTTCCTCCTCCGGGAGGAAAGTTCCCCCCACGGAATCGCTCCGCTGGAGGGCAAAAGTGCTCCAGCCCAAGTTCCGCCTCGAGACGGTGGATCTCCATCCCGAAAGACCTCCCCTTATTTTTCTAGGTCAAAAGACCTTATATACCAGAAGATGGCACCAGAGGTGGGCTGGGCTACCCACCACCCACCAGGGCGTGCCCTGGTGTCTCGTGGGCACCTGGCAGCCTCCCTCCGGTAGTTATTTTCTCCAATATTTATTATATATTCTAAAATAATTCTCCATAAAATTTCAGCTCATTTGGAGATGTGCAGAATAGGCATCTATGACATAGCTTTTTCAGGTCCAGAATTCCAGCTGTCGGTATTCCCCCTCTTTCTGTATACCTTGCATATTATGAGAGAAAAGGCATTAGAATTACTCCATAAAGTGTTATTATGCATAAAAACATTATAAATAATAGTAGAAAAACATGATGCAAAATGGACGTATCAGTGAGGCCTACAAGAGGGCCCACGAGGCAGCCGGCGAGGTGGCTGCGCCAGAGGGGGCGGCGAAGTGGCCCCACCCATGGGAGCCATGCCCGTAGCCATGGCCTGCTTCCGGATAGGACGCCATGACTAGGGCACGTCAAGGTAAGCTGGCAAAGATGCCATTGTTGGTGCTACCTGGTGAAAGGGGAAAACTTTCTCGTCAAAGTAAACATGTTGCGAGGTGAACACGTGGTGGGAGACGGGGTCGTAGCATCGATAACCTTTGGTGTTGGGACGATAACCGAGGAAAATGTGTTAGGGAACACAGTAATTTCAAAAAAAAAAAATCATACGCACACGCAAGATCATGGTGATGCATAGAAACAAGAGGGGAGAGTGTTTTCTATGTACCCTCGTAGACCGTAAGGAGAAGCGTCATGACAACGTGGTTGATGTAGTCGTACATCCTTACGGTTGACCGATCCTAGTGCCAAAAGTACGGCACCTTCACGATCTGCACACGTTCGGCTCGGTGACGTCCCACAAACTCATGATCCAGTAGAGTGTCGAGGGAGAGCTTCATCAGCACAATGGCGTGATGACGGTGATGATGATGCTACCGGAACAGGGCTTCGCCTAAGCACCACTACGATATGACCGAGGTGGATTATGGTGGAGGAGGGCACCGCACACGGCTGAAAACAATCAACTTGGGTGTCTATGGGGTGCCCCCTGGCCACGTATATAAAGGATGGAGGGAGGAGGAGGCCGGCCCTCATAGGGCGCGCCCAAAGTGTGGAGTCTTACTAGGACTCCCTAGTCCTAGTAGGATTCCACCTCCCACATGGAATAGGAAAAAGGGAAGGGAGAAGGAGAAGGAAGGAAGGGGCGCCCCTTTCCCTAGTCCAATTCGGACCAGTCCATGGGGAAGGGGTGCGGCCACCCTTGAGGCCTTTCTCTCATTTCCCGTATGGCCCATTAAGGCCCAATACGAATTCCCGTAACTCTTCGGTACTCCGAAAAATACCGAAATCACTCGGAACCTTTTTGATGTCCGAATATAGCCTTCCAATATATCAATCTTTACGTCTCGACCATTCTGAGACTCCTCGTCATGTCCCCGACCTCATCCAGGACTTCGAACAAACTTCGGTACATCAAAACATGTAAACTCATAATACCGATCGTCACCGAACATTAAGCGTGCGAACCCTACGAGTTCGAGAACTATGTAAACATGACCGAGACACGTATCCGGTTAATAACCAATAGCGGGACCTGGATGTTCATATTGGCTCCCACATATTCTACGAAGATCTTTATCGGTCAAACCGCATAACGATATACGTTGTTCCCATTGTCATCGGTATGTTACTTGCCCAAGATTCCATCGTCGGTATCCTCAAACCTAGTTCAATCTCGTTACCGGAAAGTCTCTTTACTCGTTCCGTAATGCATCATCCCGCAACTAACTCATTAGTCACAATGTTGCAAGGCTTAGAGTGATGTGCATTACCGAGAGGACCCAGAGATACCTCTCCGATACACGGAGTGACAAATCCTAATCTCGATCTATGCCAACTCAACAAACACCCTCGGAGACACCTGCATCTTTATAATCACCCAGTTACATTGTGACGTTTGATAGCACACAAGGTGTTCCTCCGGTATTCGGGAGTTGCATAATCTCATAGTTAGAGGAACATGTATAAGTTTTGAAGAAAGCAGTAGCAATAAACCTGAATGATCATTATGCTAAGCTAATGGATGGGTCTTGTCCATCACATCATTCTCTAATGATGTGATCCCGTTCATGAAATGACAACACATGTCCATGGCTAGGAAACTTAATCATCTTTGATGAACGAGCTAGTCAAGTAGAGGCATCCTAGGGACACTCTGTTTGTCTATGTATTCACACATGTACAAAGTTTCGGGTTAATACAATTCTAGCATGAGTAATAAACATTTGTCATGATATAAGGAAATATAAATCACAACTTTATTATTGCCTCTAGGGCATATTTCCTTCAGTCTCCAACTTGCACTAGAGTCAATAATCTAGTTCACATCATCATGTGATTTAACACCAATAGTTCACATATTTTTGTGATTAGTTCACATCTCCATTTGACTAACACCCAAAGGGTTTACTAGAGTCAATAATCTAGTTTAGATCGCTATGTGATTAACACCCAAAGAGTGATCATGTTTTGCTTGTTAGAGAAATTTAGTCAATGGGTCTGCCACATTCAGAGTCATATGTATTTTGCAAATTTTCTGTCTACAATGCTTTGCACGGAGCTAATCTAGCTAATTGCTTCCACTTTCGATAGGTATCTAGATCGAGACTTAGAGTCATCTAGATCGGTGTCAAAACTTGCATCGATGTAACTCTTTATGATGAACTCTTTGTCACCTCCATAACCGAGAAACATTTCCTTATTCCACTAAGGATATTTTTGACCGCTGTCTAGTGATCCACTCCTGGATCACTATTGTACCCTCTTGCCAAACTTATGGTGAGGTACACAATAGGTCTGGTACACAGCATAGCATACTTTATAGAACCTATGACTGAGGCATAGGTAATGACTTTTCATTCTCTTTCGATTTTCTGTCATGGTCTAGTTTTGAGTCTTTACTCAACTTCACACCTTGCCACACAGGCAAGAACTCCTTCTTTGACTTTTCCATTTTGAAATACTTCAAAATCTTGACAAGGTATGTACTCATTGAAAATATATCAAGCGTCTTGATCTATCTCTATAGATCTTGATGCTCAATATGTAAGTAGCTTCATCGAGGTCTTTCTTTGAAAAATTCTTTTCAAACGCTCCTTTATGCTTTCCAGAAAATTCTACATTATTTCCGACCAACAATATGCCATTCACATATACTTATCAGAAATGTTGTAGTGCTCCCACTCACTTTCTTGTAAAACCATATGCTTTGATCACTTTATCAAAGTATATATTCCAATTCCGAGATGCTTGCACCAGTCCATAGATGGATCGCTGGAGCTTGCACACTTCGTTAGCACCTTTAGGATTGACAAAACCTTCTTGTTGCATCATATACAAGTCTTCTTTAAGAAATCCATTAAGGAATGCAGTTTTGACATCCATTTACCAGATTTCATAAAATGTGGCAATTGCTAACATGATTCAGACAGACTTAAGCATCGCTACGAGTGAGAAAATCGCATCGTAGTCAACATCTTGAACTTGTTGAAAACCTTTTGTGACAATTCGAGCTTTGTAGATAGTAACACTACTATCAGTGTCCGTCTTCCTCTTGAAAATCCATTTATTCTTAATGGCTCGCGGATCAACGGGCAAGTCAATCAAAGTCCATACTTTGTTCTAATACATGGATCTCATCTCAGTTTTCATGGCTTCAAGCCATTTCGTGGAATCTGGGCTCATCATCGCTTCCTCATAGTTCATAGGTTCATCATGGTCAAGTAACATCACCTCCAGAACAGGATTACCGTACCACTCTGGTGTGGAATGTATTCTGGTTGACCAACGAAGTTTGGTAGTAACTTGATCTGAAGTTTCATGATCATCATCATGAACTTCCTCACTAATTGGTGTCGGAATCACTAGAACTGATTTCTGTGATGAACTACTTTCCAATTCGGGAGAAGGTACAATTACCTCATCAAGTTTTACATTCCTCCCAATCACCTCTTTCTAGAGAAACTTCTTCTCTAGAAAGGATCCATTCTTTGCAACGAATATCTTGCCTTCGGATCTGTGATAGAAGGTGTACCCAATAGTTTCCTTTGGGTATCCTATGAAGACGCATTTCTCCGATTTGGGTTCGAGCTTATCAGGTTGAAACTTTTTCACATAAGCATCATAGCCCCAAACTTTAAGAAACGACTGCTTAGGTTTCTTGCTAAACCACAGTTCATATGGTGTCATCTCAACGGATTTAGATGGTGCCCTATTTAACGTGAATGCTGCTGTCTCTAATGCATAACCCCAAAACGATAGTGATAAATCTGTAAGAGACATCATAGATTGCACCATATCTAATAAAGTATGGTTATGACGTTCGGACACACCATTACGCTGTGGTGTTCCAGGTGGCGTGAGTTGCGAAACTATTCCGCATTGTTTTAAATGAAGACCAAACTCGTAACTCAAATATTCTCCTCCACGATCAGATCGCAGAAACTTTATTTTCTTGTTACTATGATTTTCCACTTCACTCTGAAATTCTTTGAACTTTTCAAATGTTTCAGACTTATGTTTCATCAAGTAGATATACCCATATCTGCTCAAATTATCTGTGAAGATCAGAAAATAACGATACCCACCGCGAGCCTCAACACTCATCGGATTGCATACATCATTATGTATTATTTCCAATAAGTCAGTTAATTGCTCCATTGTTCGGGGGAACGGAGTTTTAGTCATCTTGCCCACGAGGCATGGTTCGCAAGCATCAAATGATTCATAATCAAGTGATTCCAAAAGCCCATTAGCATGGAGTTTCTTCATGCGCTTTACACCAATATGACCTAAAGGGCAATGCTACATATAAGTTGCACTATCATTATTAACTTTGCATCTTTTGGCTTCAATATTATGAATATGTGTATTACTACGATTGAGATTCAATAAACCATTCACCTTGGGTGTATGACCTCAGAAGGTTTTATTCATGTAAACGGAATAACAATTATCCTTTCCTTAAATGAATAACCGTATTGCAATAAACATGATCCAATCATATTATGCTCTATGCAAACACCAAATAACATTTAGTTTAGGTTCAACACTAATCCCGGAGGTAAAGGGAGTGTGGGATGATGATCTTATCAACCTTGGAATCACTTCCAACTCACATCATCACCTCGCCTTTAACTAGTCTCTGTTTAGATTGCAACTCCCGTTTCGAGTTACTACTCTTAGTAACTGAACCAGTATCAAATACTGAGGTGTTGTTATAAACACTAGTAAAGTACACATCAATCACATGTATATCAAATATATACTTTTTTCACTTTGCCATCCTTCTTATCCGCCAAGTATCTAGGGCAGTTCCACTTCCAGTGACCATTTCCTTTGCAGTAGAAGCACTCAGTTCTAGGCTTGGGTCTATCTTTGAGCTTCTTCATGGGAGTGGAAACTTTCTTGCCTTTCTTCTTTGAAGTTCCTCTTTCTTTCCCTTTGCCCTTTTCTTGAAACTAGTGGTCTTGTTAACTGCTACCTCTTGAGCATGCGTTGGTTTTGCTTGAAGAGGAAAGGGTGATGCGGCAAAGCAGCGTAAGTATTTCCCTCAGTTTTTGAGAACCAAGGTATCAATCCAGTAGGAGACCATGCGCGAGTCACCTCGTACCTACACAAACAAATAAGAACCTCGCAACCAACGCGATAAAGGGGTTGTCAATCCCTTCACGGCCACTTGCAAGAGTGAGATCTGATAGAGATAATAATAATAATAAGATAAATATTTTTGGTATTTTCATGATATAGATTGAAAGTAAAGATTTCAAACTAAAATAGATTAGAAACTTGTATGATGGAAAATAGACCCGGGGGCCATAGGTTTCACTAGTGGCTTCTCTCAAGATAGCATAAGTATTACAGTGGGTGAACAAATTACTGTCGAGCAATTGATATAATTGAGTATAGTTATGAGAATATCTAGGTATGATCATGTATATAGGCATCACTTCCGTGACAAGTAGACCGACTCCTGCCTGCATCTACTATTATTACTCCACACATCGACCGCTATCCAGCATGCATCTAGAGTATTAAGTTCATAAGAACAGAGTAACGCTTTAAGCAAGATGACATGATGTAGAGGGATAAACTCATGCAATATGATATAAACCCCATCTTTTTATCCTCGATGGCAACAATACAATACGTGTCGTTTCCCTTTCTGTTACTGGGATCGAGCACCGCAAGATTGAACCCAAAGCTAAGCACTTCTCCCATTGCAAGAAAGATCAATCTAGTAGGCCAAACCAAACTGATAATTCGAAGAGACTTGGAAAGATAACCAATCATACATAAAAGAATTCAGAGAAGATTCAAATATTGTTCATAGATAAACTTGATCATAAACCCACAATTCATCGGATCTCGACAAACACACCGCAAAAGAAGTTACATCAAATAGATCTCCAAGAGAATCGAGGAGAACTTTGTATTGAGACCCAAAGAGAGAGAAGAAGCCATCTAGATAATAACTATGGACCTGAATGTCTGAGGTAAACTACTCACACATCATCGGAAGGGCCATGGAGTTGATGTAGAGGCCCTCCGTGATCAATGCCCCCTCTGGCCGAGCTCCGAAAAAGGCCCCAAGATGGGATCTCTTGGGTACAGAAGGTTGCGGCGGTGGAAATAGGGTTTCGTGGTGCTCCTGGATGTTTTCGAGGTATGTGAATATATATAGGAGGAAGAAGTAGGTTAGTTGAGCCACGAGGGGGAAGGGCGCGCCTAGGGGGTAGGCGCGCCCCCCTGCCTCGTGGCCACCTCGTTCGTTTCTTGATGTCCACTCCAAGTCCTCTTGATCATGTTTGTTCCAAAAATCACGCTCCCGAAGGTTTCATTCCGTTTGGACTCCGTTTGATATCCCTTTTCTGCGAAACACTGAAATAGGCAAAAAACAGCAATTTGGGCTGGGCCTCCGGTTAATAGGTTAGTCCCAAAAATAACATAAAAGTGTAAAATAAAGACCATTAACATCCAAAACAGATAATATAATAGCATGGAATAATCAAAAATTATAGATACGTTGGAGACGTATCAGCATCCCCAAGCTTAATTCATGCTCGTCCTCGAGTAGGTAAATGATAAAAACAGAATTTTTAATGTGGAATGCTTTCTAGAATATTCTTCAATGTATTTTTCTCTATTGTGGCATTAATGTTCAGATCCGAAAGATTCAAGATAAAAGTTTATTGTTGACATAAAAATAGTAATACTCCAAGTATGCTAATCAAGCAATTATGTCTTATCAAAATACCATAGCCAAAGAAAACTTATCCCTACAAAGTCATATAGTTTGTCCATGCTTCATTTTTGTCACACAAAGTGCTCTCATCATGCACAACCCCAATGACAAGCCAAGCAATTGTTTCATACTTAGCCTTTTCAAACTCTTTCAACTTTTATGCAATATATGAGCGCGAGCCATGGACATAGCACTATGGGTGGAATAGAATATGATGATTGAGGTTGTGTGAGAAGACAAAAAGGGAGAAAGTCTCACATTGACGCGGCTAATCAATGGGCTATGGAGATGCCCACCGATTGATGTCAATGCAAGGAGTAGGGATTGCCATGCAACGGATGCACTAGATCTATAAATATATGAAAGCGCATCAAAGAAACTAAGTGGGTGTGCATCCAACTCGCTTGCTCATGAAGACCTAGGGCATTTTGAGGAAGCCCATCATTGGAATATACAAGCCAAGTTCTATAATGTAAAATTCCCATTAGTATATGAAAGTGACAACATAGGATACTCTCTATCATGAAGATCATGGTGCTACTTTGAAGCACAAGTGTGGAAAAAGGATAGTAACATTGTCCCTTCTCTCTTTTTCTCTCATCTTTCTCTTTTTTATTTGGGCCTTCTTTTTTCGTTTGGCCTCTTTTCTTTTCTTTTTTTCGTCCGGAGTCTCATCCCTACTTGTGGGGGAATCATAGTCTCCATCATCCTTTCCTCACTGGGACAATGCTCTAATAATGATGATCATCACACTTCTTTTTACTTTACAACTCAAGAATTACAACTCAATACTTAGAACAAAATATGACTCTATGTGAATGCCTCCGGCGGTGTACCGGGATTGCGATGAATCAAGAGTGACATGTATGAAAAATTAAGCATGGTGGCCTTGCCACAAATACGATGTCAACTACATGATCATGCAAAGCAATATGACAATGATGATGTGTGTCATAATAAATGGAACGGTGGAAAGTTGCATGGCAATATATCTCAGAATGGCTATGGGAATGCCATAATAGGTAGGTATGGTGGCTGTTTTGAGGAAGATATATGGATGCTTATGTGTGATAGAGCGTATCATATCACGGGGTTTGGATGCACCGGCGAAGTTTGCACCAACTCTCAAGGTGAGAAAGGGCAATGCACAGTACCGAAGAGGCTAGCAATGTTGGAAGGGTGAGAGTGCGTATAATCCATGGACTCAACATGTAACACCCACGATGCGGCTATATCTCCCACGTGTCAGAGCACGACTTAAGAGGCATAACCGCATAGTAGGCATGTCGCAAGAGGGGTAATCTTTACACATCCCATGTACTGAATGAGGAAGGGATAAAGAGTTGTGTCGGTGTCAAAACCAGCGGATCTCGGGTAGGGGGTCTCGAACTGTGCGTTTAGGCGGATGGTAACAGGAGGCAGGGGACACGATGTTTACCCAGGTTCGGGCCCTCTTGATGGAGGTAAAACCCTACGTCCTGCTTGATTGTTCTTGATGATATGAGTAGCACAAGAGTTGATATACTACGAGATCAGAGAGGCTAAACCCTAGAAGCTAGCCTATGGTATGATTGTATGTTGTCCTACAGACTAAAACCCTCCAGTTTATATAGACACGGAGGGGGCTAGGTTTACACAGAGTCAGTTACAAGGAAGGAAATCTACATACCCGTACTGCCAAACGTGCCTTCCACGCCAAGGAGAGTCCCATCCGAACACGGGACGAAGTCTTCAATCTTGTATCTTCATAGTCCAACAGTCCGGCCAAAGGATATAGTCCGGCTGTCCGGATACCCCCTAATCCAGGACTCCCTCAGTAGCCCCGGAACCAGGCTTCAATGACGATGAGACCGGCGTGCAGATTGTCTTCGGCATTGCAAGGCGGGTTCCTCCTCCGAATACTTCATAGAAGATTTTGAACACGAGGATCGTATCCGGCTCTGCAAAACAAGTTCCACATACCACCGTAGAGAGAATAATATTTCCACAAATCTAATCTGCTGACATACCCCATAACGTGACATCACACCACAGCTAGGTCTTTATTCGAATTGTTTTTCATAACCTATCTCAACGTGTTTCGCGAGACGGTTTCCTTGGCACGTCTTGTCGAAGCAGAGATCGTGTCCCCTTATTACGGGATTCCCATCAATACAGACATGGGTAACCCAATCGCGCCATCAATTACGGCGCTTGGGGGATAAGCGAGTTTTACCAGGCTAGTGGGGGCGCATAGTTTAGTCCACCCTTATAAAGGGATAAGAGTTCACCTTTTTCTACCCACGCCTTCTTCCTCTTTGCTCATCCATTCTCGCGCACTCGAGCTCCAGCGCCCAAGTCCACATCCTTCTCCTCAACTCTCTCCAAACATGTCTGGAGCGGGAGGCAAGTGGATGGTCTCCTCCGTCACGGAGGGACACATCAAAAAACTACATGGGGCCGGATACTTAGCCGCGGATATCGTGCACCGGCTGCCAGCCGCGGGGCAGATCGTCCCTACCCCGGAACCTTACGAAAGGGTGGTTTTCCTCCCCCACTTCGTCCGCGGACTGGGGTTTCCCCTCCATCCATTCGTCCGCGGCCTTATGTTCTATTATGGGCTGGACTTCCATGATCTGGACCCGAATTTCATCCTCAACATCTCGGCGTTCATCATCGTGTGCGAGGCTTTCCTCCGCATCCGGCCCCACTTCGGCCTGTGGCTGAAGACCTTCAATGTCAAGCCGAAGGTAGTAGGCGGCCAACAAGCGGAATGCGGCGGAGCCATGGTGGGCAAAATGCCCAACGTTACATGGCTCGAGGGCTCCTTCGTGGAGACAATAAAGGGGTGGCAATCGGGGTGGTTCTACATCACCGAGCCGCGCGACACCAACTGGGTGGCGGCCCCCGAGTTTCGATCCGGAATCCCCATTCGGCTTACTCCCTGGAAGGAGAAGGGCCTGTCCTGGGGCTCATCGGTGGAGCTGGACGGACTCCAGAAGTGTATCCGGAACATGATAAGCAAGAAACTCAAGCTTGTCAACATAGTCCAGGTCATGCTCTTCCGCCGGATCCTCCCATGTCAACAACGGTCTTTCAACTTATGGGAGTTCGACCCGGCCCAGTACCAGACTCTATGCGAGCTCTTCGACACGATGCATCAGGACGTCTGGAAGGTGCTGTTCAAGGGCGCTGAGGTCCCCCCACCCTAACCGAGGACCGTGGGCTAAGCGCGAAGTGCCCTGTGAATCCGGCAAGTTCTGTACATCTGGTAGGGTATTTATTTCCCATAGCTTAACAATGTGCGGGGTCTGAGCCCCCATGCCTTTGATAGGACTGGGTGGAGACATCGGAGCAGATTAACTATCCGGCCCCTCTGCCCGAAGACCCTGCAGACGCTCTCCTGGCGGAGATGCGGGCTCCGGCTCCTTATGGGGTGCCGGAGAAGACCAAGAAGAAGGCCACGGGAACCCGAAAGAGTTCCCGGCGCCAGGTGGTATCGGACACATCGTCTGATAACTCCGAGACGCACTCCTACCGTGAAAACGAGGAGGAGGAAGATGAAGATTCTCCCCCTCCAGCCGGGGGAGACAAGAAAAGGAAGGCCGCCCCAACCGGGGAGGCCGAAGGTCCAAGAAGGGAAGGACTCTCCTCCCGGACTGTTCCACCACCTCCGCCGACGGCGAAGACGAGTGGCTACTCAGGGCCAAGCCCCTGGCGAAGTCGTAAGTATTCGGATGCCAGAGTAACTCATAGCATACTTTTGTTGCACTTCTTCTCCTAACATCGAATATGATTATGCAGTCCGCCCCTAGCCCGTATCGACGTATCCTCGTCGGACGGTTCCTTGGACTCGTCGGATATGAATAGTGATACAATTCCAACAGCCTCCTCTCCTTGCCCTACGGACAATGTCGAGGTATTGTCTCAAGGGGCACCGAGCCGGGGGGGAGATAGTCCTAGAGGCGCCTCAAGGCGACCTTCCGGACTCCAGGAGCTAAGGGAGCAAGACTCCCAAGGGCTCCAAGTTCGGCCCTCAGCCGAACACCGCGCCAGAACCTCCAGTGGTTCCGGACTCCGGCAGGCGGCCCCCTTCCAAGAGGGGCAAGCCGCCCGTGCCGGTGACCTCTGTCCATTCAGAGGCACCGGACAACCTGCTGGGAGCGCTTCGCGGCGCTTCCATCGACGAAGAGCACCGCACTATTATGAGTGCGGTGATCAAGAAGGTTCAGTCCGCCAAGAGCGGACTGACTGAAGCCTGTGCCAGCCTTCTAACAGGCTTTGAGGTAAGTGTTTAAAATATAGGAAAATATTACCGCATAGACAGTAGCCCCAGATGCTCTGTTTAGTGTTCACAAAGAAAAGCCGAATAGAGGATCAAATAATATCTGCAGGAGTCTAATATAAGTATGTCTGTATGCGTATGCAGGCTTCGCTGTTGACCTCTGCCGCACTGACTGCGGAGGTCGTCGTACTGAAGAAGAACCTCAAGCGGTCCGAGAAAGAGCTCGGCCTTGCCAAGAGGCAGCTCGAGGAGAACAAAGGTAAGTAATACCTTGTCTATATATAAAAAAAGATGCGGTTGCAAAATGATAGGATCATCATGGATGTGCCAGGGGCCACGACCGAAGTGGCGAACCTGAAGCGAGCGCTGTCCGAGGCCAAAAACAAAGCGGCTGAGGAGAGCACCGAGCGGGAGAAACAAGAGGCACGGGTGGGCGAGGTGCAGTAAGAGCTCCAAGCTCTCGTGAAGAAGCACGAGACTTTGGAGCTTGACTCGAAGACGCGAGAGTCTGAGCTTGCCGCGACCCTCGAGAGCACAAAGCATGCCAAGGCTGAAGCCCAAAAGGCCCTCCAGGAAATTGAGGCGATGAGGAAGATAGCAGCGGGTAAGGCATTCAATATGCAAAGCAAGCATGTGAAAGTAAATTACTTGTTACTTACCCGAGTCCGGAGCTCTCCAGGAGCATTCGCAGATTTTCCCCGCAGCGTGTCGGATGTCACGAAGTATTACCAGGTGAGGAGGGAAGCTCGACGGAGAAGTTGTTCTAGTCTCAGTATACTGGGACTGAACACCCGATGCCTGTGAGCGACCAGCTGAACCAACTGGTCGAGCTGCACAAGGCGGCCGAACAGGCCATGAGGGGCCTTATAGTCCGGATGTGGCCTGGCGACTCCCTTCCCAATAGCTACTTCGTCCTGGTGAGGCGGCTTGTGGATGCCTGCCCATGGCTGGAAGTCATAAAGCGGTCCATCTGCATCGAAGGTGCACGCCGGGCTTTTGCTCGTGCGAAGGTGCACTGGGCCAAGATGGATGCCGAGAAGCTGGTGAAGGAGGGGCCGCCGCGGGGCAAGGAGCATCGCCACCCCGAAATGTATTATGAGGGTGTCCTGAAGGGTGCCCGTCTTGTGGCGGACGAGTGTGCGAAGGATGTAATTTTTGAATGAACTTTCTCGTGTGATCCTGTATTATGAAAACTTGTTCATATGCACTATGCAATGCTTGTTTGAATTTAAAATATTACCTTCTCTGCGGCTGTTTATTAAATCTGAGAGATGGCCAGTCGTCGGCTTCTGCCCCCATGCCACGAGTGCTGGGGTGTTTGGGACAAATCTGAGCACTCTTTTTCCCATTGTTGGGTCCGTCGAGGGAGGTGCTCAGCACAACGAACAAGGCAATCGGACTATAATGCTTTATCACTCTCACTTAGCCATAGAAGTCTACGATTTTAAATTTTGGCGAAGCCCCTAGTATTCGTAAGGCCGAATTCGGGGCGCTATACACGCCTTAAGCCGGAAAAAGCCGACTCCTTGCTCTAAGCGACATAAGTATTTAGGGACTCGAGACCTATCGAACAGCGACCAGCTCTCGCTTTATCATGACAGTCAGTTTTAGCTTTCTCTACTGAGGTGCTTGCCCAGATGAACCGGGGCACAATTGCAGTAGTTCTCCCAGTGCTACCTTAGCCGATATAGCGGAACGTAAGGTACCAAAACATGGGAGTCGGGCAAACCCAACTGTTGACACAAGACATGATTCGGAGCTGATGCATATAATGCTATAAGTTCAGGGTGCCGCACTATCGAAAGTGTTCGGACTTCTCATGCCGTATTATGGGGTACGCTTAAGCCCCTGGCGTATTGGCCGTACCAGAGTGTACGGGTGCTGAATGCCATGAATGAACATATATATAAAAAAGAATAGAGAATGCGGTAATAGTCTAGTGCTATGCATTGTTTATTCAAAAAGGTGCGTCGAAGCAGAATGATACAAGTAGTGCGATAAGCAAAAAGTAGGACTATTTGACATGTCCCCTCCAAGGGCAAGCTGAGGAATGGTATTTAAAGCAGGTATTTTACTCGTTATCAGAGACCACCTGGGAGTTCCATGGTGCGACGAGCTTTCTGCCTCCTTGGTTGTTGCATCATGTGTCCAGCAATCGTATTGCCGGACGGGGTTTCTAGAGAATAAAGTCCTGAAAGAGAGAAAAATAACAAAGCGGGAAGCCCCTAGTGCGGTTGAGCCGCGTCTTGGGGCGTGCCGTAGTCGTGCCCCCCTCCCCACCTATGCCCATGGTATTTTCAATGTGTAATTATGTACGCGTGGCACGGATTTCGCCGTTTGGCTGGGACTGGGGTGGGGCCGCATTGCTATGCGAGCTCAGAACATGCCAGGCGGTCTTGTTGCCGATTACTCCGGGCGCGCTTGAAGGTGTCTGGGTGTTTAATCGCCGAACTGGTGGATTGCCTTAAGAGGCTGCTTTGTGCTTCTGCTGCGAGGGCCGCAGTGTGCTCCTCCGTGCGGAGAGAGCGCTCTGTGTTTCCATTGACTGTGATGACCCCCCTAGGTCCTGGCATCTTGAGCTTGAGGTATGCATAATGCGGTACCGCATTGAATCTCGCAAATGCGGTTCGCCCGAGCAGTGCATGATAGCCACTGTGGAACGGGACTATATCAAAGATTAACTCCTCGCTTCGGAAGTTATCCGGGGATCCGAAGACCACTTCCACTGTGACTGAGCATGTGCAATGGGCCTCTACACCTGGCATGACGCCTTTGAAGGTCGTTTTGTGGGTTTGATCCTTGAGGGGTCTATACCCATTTTGCGCATTGTGTCCTGATAAAGCATGTTCAGGCTGCTGCCGCCGTCCATCAGGACTCGAGTGAGGTGAAATCCCTCGATGATTGGGTCTAGGACCAGTGCGGCGAATCTGCCATGAAGGATAGTAGTGGGGTGGTCCGTGCGATCGAAGGTGATCAGACAGGAGGACCATGGGTTGAACTTTGGGGCGACTGGCTCCAACGCATATACGTCCCTTAGCACACGCTTCTGCTCCCTCTTCGGGATGTGGGTTGCGTATATCATGTTCACCATCGCACTTGTGGGGGGGACCTCTTCTGTCCTCCGGTGTTCGGCGGCTGGGGCTCCTCCTCGTCATCGCTATGTAACCCCTTATCTTTGTTTTCAGCATTTAACTTGCCGGCCTGCTTGAACACCCAACATTCCCTGTTGGTGTGGTTGGCTGGCTTGTCGGGGGTGTCGTGTATTTGGCACGAGCGATCGAGTATACGGTCCAAACTGGACGGGCCCGGAGTGCTTATTTTGAATGGCTTTTTCTGCTGACCGAGTTTAGAGCCTCTGAATCCAGCATTGACTGTCGTATCCTCGGTATTGTCGTTGTTGATGCGGCGCTTGTGTTTGTTGCGACGTGACCTGCCATTGCTATCCTTGGTATCCGAAGTACCATGGTTCTTTGATATGTTATTGCTTCGAGCCAGCCAGCTGTCCTCTCCCGCGCAAAAGCGGGTCATGAGTGTCGTGAGGGCTGCCATAGATTTCGGCTTTTCCTGTCCAAGGTGCCAGGCGAGCCACTCGTCACGGATGTTGTGCTTAAAAGCTGCTAGGGCCTCTGCATCCGGACAGTCGACGATTTGATTTTTCTTTGTTAGGAACCGTGTCCAGAATTGCCTGGCTGATTCCTCTGGCTGCTGAATTATGTGGCTCAAGTCATCGGCATCTGGTGGTCGCACATAAGTGCCCTGAAAGTTGTCAAGGAATGCGGCTTCCGGATCTTCCCAACAGCCAATGGATTCTGCTGGCAGGCTGTTGAGCCAATGCCGAGTTGGTCCTTTGAGTTTGAGTGGGAGGTATTTGATGGCATGTAGATCGTCACCGCGGGCCATGTGGATGTGCACAAGGAAGTCCTCGGTCCATACCACGGGATCTGTTGTGCCGTCGTATGATTCGATATTTACGAGTTTGAAACCCTCTGGGATTTGGTGATCCATTACTTCGTCTGTGAAGCATAGGGGGTGTGTGTCGCCTCTGTACTGGGCTATATCATGACGCAGCTCAAATGAGTCTTGTCCGCTGTGTTCGGCCCGGCCGGATTTACTTTTACTGTATCCGGCGTGACGGTTATCGTCTCATGTAGTGGTGCGCCCTCGTGATCCGTAGATCGATCTTGCATGTTTTTCTTTGTCCTCCAATACGTCTCGCAGGTCTAGCGTGTTTCCCCATGCCTTGACATTTTTATTTGAGTGGCATCGGGGTGCGGGCTGAGCTTTTGGCTGGGATGCCTCTTTGTCGTGGCCACGACGTGGCCGATCGGCCGCATCATACGCTGGAGATGTAGGTTTTAATGCTTCCTCCTCCAGTCGGGGTAGCAACCTGCGCTTTGGGTAACTCCTGGAGGGGCGTTCGAGTTCATATTCCTCGGCCGCAAGGACTTCAGTCCATCTGTCAGCTAGCAAATCTTGATTAGCTTGAAGCTGTTGTTGCTTTTTCTTAAGGCTATTTGCCGTGGCTATAAGCCGGCACTTGAAGCGCTCTTGCTCGACGGGATCCTCAGGCACGACAAATTCGTCATCGTCGAGGCTTGTCTCGTCTTCGAAGGGAGGCATGCAATTATCATCCTCCGCCTCTCCATTTGCCGCTCTCTCGGGAGGGCTGGCTTCTCTGTCCTCCTGCTCTAAATCTTGCTGGAGGGGATTGTCGTTATCTTCGGCACTGTCCGGAGTGCTATTATCTCCTGTGCCGGTATCACCGCTTTTGCTTTGGCGAGACTTAGATTGGCGCCGCTGACGTCGGCGCTTGGGTTGCTTCTTGGAGGGGTCATCCTCCGCTGTCCTGTCGCCATTGCCTTCTTTGGGTGTGTCCACCATATATATATATCATATGATGAGGTGGCTCTCCAGTGCCCTGTGGGCAGTGGTTCTTGTTCGTCTCCTGCATCGTCGTCCATGACGTTGATGTCTTCGGGGTTGAAGTCGAGCATGTCAGTCAAATTGTCGACAGTGGCTACTAAGTGGGTGGTGGGTGGGCGGCGAATTTCTTCGTCATCCGCATCCCAATCCTGCCGGACATAGTTCGGCCAGGACTCTCCTGACAAGGAGAGAGACCTTAATGAGTTCAGTATGTCGCCAAAGGGAGAGTGCTGAAAGATATCCGCGGAGGTGAACTCCATGATCGCGCCCAGTCGGATTCGATAGGCACGGGCGTAGGCGGTTCGGAGTCCGTGGCCGGGGAAGAATCTGGCGGTTCGGCGTCACGGCTCCCATGAAGGGTAAGGTTGATACTCGGCTCGATCGCCGCTGAGGATGCGGCCTTTGTGGCGGGGTCTATCCACCCATCCATGGATGGCGCAATTGTCTCCGAATTGAGGGTCGGAGTGGGTGCCGGTGCGATCTCCTGAACACTGTCTGACGGTAGAGCTAAATCATGCTCATCGTGACCGTGTGGCGCACTCGGCAAGGGCTCGAATCCGTCGAAGATCAAGTCTCCGCGGACATCGGCCGTGTAGTTTAAGCTTCCAAACCTGACCTGGTGGCCAGGGGCGTAACTCTCGATCTGCTACAGATGGCCAAGCGAGTTGGCCCGCAGTGTGAAGCCGCTGAATACAAAGATCTGTCCAGGGAGAAAAGTCTCACTCTGGACTGCATCGCTATCGATGATTGAAGGAGCCATCAAGCCTAATGATGACGACACAGAGGAACTCTCAATGAAAGCACCAATGTCAGTGTCAAAACCGGCGGATCTCGGGTAGGGGGTCCCGAACTGTGCGTCTAGGCAGATGGTAACACGAGGTAGGGGACACGATGTTTACCCAGGTTCGGGCCCTCTCGATGGAGGTAAAACCCTATGTCCTGCTTGATTGTTCTCGATGATATGAGTAGTACAAGAGTTGATCTACCATGAGATCAGAGAGGCTAAACCCTAGAAGCTAGCCTATGGTATGATTGTATGTTGTCCTACGGACTAAAACCCTCCGGTTTATATAGACACCGGAGGGGGCTAGGGTTACACAGAGTCGGTTACAAGGAAGAAAATCTACATATTCGTACTGCCAAACGTGCCTTCCACGCCAAGGAGAGTCCCATCCAGACACGGGACGAAGTCTTCAATCTTGTATCTTCATAGTCCAACAGTCCGGCCAAAGGATATAGTCCGGCTGTCCAGATACCCCCTAATCCAGGACTCCCTCAAGTTGGCTTAGAATCGCCACTTCACACAATACAAGTTAAATATACATCATCCAGAATACAATCAAGGCCCGACTATGGAACCAAAATAAAAGAAGAAAACCCCAAATGCTAGATCCCCGATCGCCCCAACTGGGTTCCACTACTGATCAACAGGAAACAAAACAAAACAACAATCAAGATCTTCATCGAGCTCCCACTTGAGCTGGGTTGCGTCACCTGCATTGGTATCATCGGCACATGCAACTGTTTGGAAGTATCTGTGAGGCACGAGGACTCAGCAATCTCACACCCGCGAGATCATGACTATTTAAGCTTATGGGTAGGAAAAGGGAGTGAGGTGGAGCTGCAGCACTAAGCATATATGGTGGCTAACATACGCAAATAAGAGCGAGAAGAGAAGCAACACAACGGTCGTGAACTAGAAGTGATCAAGAAGTGATCCTGAGACTACTTACGTTCAACCATAACACAAGAACCGTGTTCACTTCCCGGACTCCGCCGGAAAGAGACCATCACGGCTACACACGCGGTTGATGTATTTTAATTAAGTTAAGTGTCAAGTTTTCTACAACCGGATATTAACAAATTTCCATCTGCCCATAACCGTGGGCACGGCTTTCGAAAGTTCAAAACCCTGCAGGGGTGTCCCAACTTAGCCCATCACAAGCTCTCACGGTCAATGAAGGATATTCCTTCTCCCAGGAAGACCCGATCAGACTCGGAATCTCGGTTACATGACAATTCGACAATGGTAAAACAAGACCAGCAAAGCCGCCCGAATGTGCCGACAAATCCCGATAGGAGCTGCACATATCTCATTCTCAGGGCACACCGGATTGTCCAAGATTCCGGTAGGCCAACCCAGAGTTGCCCCTGGTGGCCACCGGCTGCTGACAGGTTGGACCAACACTCAGAGGAGCATTAGCCCGGGGGTTTAAAATAAAGATGACCCTCGGGCTCCGGAAACCTGTGGGAAAAGGCTTAGGTGGCAAATGGTAAAACCAAGGTTGGGCCTTGCTGGAGGAGTTTTATTCAAAGCGAACTGTCAAGGGGGTCCCACTCCCCCAACCGCGTAAGGAACGCAAAATCAAGGAACATAACACTGGTATGACGGAAACTAGGGCGGCAAGAGTGGAACAAAACACCAGGCATAAGGTCGAGCCTTCCACCCTTTACCAAGTATATAGATACATTAATTAAATAAGAGCTATTGTGATATCCCAACATATCCATGTTCCAACATGGAACAAACTTCATCTTCACCTGCAACTAGCAACGCTATAAGAGGGGCTGAGCAAAAGCGGTAACATAGCCAAACAACGGTTTGCTAGGAAAGGTGGGTTGGAGGCTTGACATGGCAATATGGGAGGCATGATATAGCAAGTGGTAGGTAGTGCGACATAGCAATAGAGCGAACAACTAGCAAGCAAAGATAGAAGTGATTTTGAGGGTATGGTCATCTTGCCTGAGATCTCGCAAGGAAGAAGAACGAGTCCATGAAGAAGACAAACGGACATAGTTGAACGAATCCTCACAACTCCGAAACAACACCGAAGCTAACGAGAGAAGCAAGCAACATAGTAAACAACCATCACATAAACATAGCATGATGCATGTCCGGTTTAATGAGGTATGGCATGGCAAAGAGCACGAACAATACTACAAATTAAGTGGAGCTCAATATGCAACGAGTTGCATATTGATGAAACGCCACGTGACTTATTTAGTTCTCTCCCGTTTAAGTACTCAACAATATTAAATATTGGTTAGCATGGCAAGAGGTGAAGCATAATAAAATTATACTATCTAAGCAATTTAAATGAGGCCGGAACAAAAAAACAACAATTTCGATAAATCCCCATATGCATTTAGCAATTTAAAGCAACAACAATTTTAAAGATTTTAAATGTTATTATCATGATGCGAATGACATGTTCAAGTTTATGAAATTTTATGAAAATGTTGACATGAGCAGGTTAAGAGGCATTTGTCATCGTGGCAGAATCGAAAGGGGTGCCACGACAACAAATCCGAAAATGATGTCACGGCAACATATCGGTTCCGATAGCTCATGGAGATACCGGTGCAAAAGGAAAAATGACGGGAGCGTGTTGAGCAAGATGGTGGGGTGCTCCTGACTGCCGGGTGTCCCACATGACGGTGGCAAGGAAACGAGGAACATGCAAGGATCAAATCGGGCATGGTGCAAACACGGGGTTCATCTCATACATCACACAACATACGTTCACGGGCGTCGTCTCGGGTTATACTTTCAAAGCGTGCAAACGGGACAGTTCGAGTTCGTCGAGGGAAGTAGAGGAAGTAGTCATTCCGCGATGGTAGTAGAAGTAGTGGTACTATTGGTCCTCGCCGGTAGTGGTACACGTTCGTTTTAAAGAGGTGCTTGACGCATCTGAGGTTTTCGAATGCGACGGTAGTGGAACTTGCTGAATCCGAGTTCTTCGAAGGTCGTCATCGAACTTGGTCAAAAAAACACGGCATGGGTAGACGTTCACTCGACAGTCTTTGGCAACGGTCATCGTACACGGTTCGTAGACGTTCGGGTCTTCCGTAAAGGTACTCAACACACTCCGGATGTGTAGTCGTACACGTACGTAGATGAACTTGGCGGGTCCTCAACGTCCTGGTACTTGGCGTTCGGTGCGGTACTTGTCGAGCAAGAGGCAAAGTCATTGTACTTGGCACATCCAAAGGGTACTTGGTCTTCGGTCATAGGTACTTAAAGGTCATCAATATTGCATGTGTGTACATTGGAGCGGGGACTTGGTGAAAAACCCCGAAGGCGCTGCTGGAGATGGTGGCGGAGCGCCCTACTCGTCCTTCAGGTCACCGGTGGCGGGTCCTGCTTGCCGAGTCGTACACGTACGTACATGAACTTGGCGGGTCCTCAACGTCCTGGTACTTGGCGTTCGGTGCGGTACTTGTCGAGCAAGAGGCGAAGTCATTGTACTTGGCACATCCAAAGGGTACTTGGTCTTCGGTCATAGGTACTTAAAGGTCATCAATATTGCATGTGTGTACATTGGAGCGGGGACTTGGTGAAAAACCCCGAAGGCGCTGCTGGAGATGGTGGCGGAGCGCCCTACTCGTCCTTCAGGTCACCGGTGGCGGGTCCTGCTTGCCGAGGTCCGTCAACCGACGCGCGGGCGCATGGCGTGCTGCTGGTGATGCTTGTTGCACGCACACGCGAGGAGGAAGGAGAGGAGACCGGTTCAGTAGTGAGGAGGATGGAGGGGAGGCCCGGGCAGCGCATGGGGCTACTGTTGCTGCTCCGGCACGCAGGCAGCGGGTTGAGGCGCTCGGGATCCAGCGTCCAGATCGAGCGGGGCGAGGGAGCTGCGGCCGGGAGGCTCGGGCGATGGGCAGAGAGGCGTGACGAGGCGGAGCAAGGGCCGGCGACGAGGCAAGGCGACGAAGGGAGCCTGCGAGGGAGGAGAGGGAGACAAGCGCAGGGAGATGGGCGGCTCTGGCCGGTCGTCCGGGTCGCGGAGGACGGTGGGGAGGCATCGTAGGCGTGCTGGTCGGGAGCTCGAGGTGACCGGGTTGGAGAAGGAGGGCAAGGTAGGAAGGACGAGGGGGAGAGGGAAAGAGGTGGCGGTGCTATGGACCAGGGAGGACGACGGCTGCGGGCGCGGGGCCTCGCTTCTCCCCCAGGCGATGCAAGGAAGAAGGAGGGGATCGAGGGAGCTGCGAGCGAGAGAGGTGGGGATCGAGCGTGGTGGCGGCGCTGGGACTGGGAGAAAGAGGCTGCGAGGGAGAGATGAGTGATCGGGCTAGGGTTAAGGTTAGGTGGGCCTGGTGCGGGAGGTTGGGTGGCCCAGGTGCAGATGGCCTAGGGATTAGGCAGGGGCACAGCTGGGCCTAGGGATGGGCCTTAGAGGCCGGCCTGCTGGGCTCTCTCCTCTCTCTCTCATTTACTTACTAAGCAGAAAGGAATTAGAGAGAAGAAGAAAAAACAGAGGATTACTTAAAGAATTTGGACATGCGGGTAATTTTCCTGGACTCACAAAAATGAGCTTGATCCCGGAAAAATAGAAGTGGGCACACGTGAGAAGTTGAATTCACACTCATTTGAATTTAATTCAAATGGTTTGAACTAGGACAAGGTTTAAGAGTGGCCAAAATATTGAGATTTTTTATGGAGCTCCGAAAAGTGAAGAAAGAATTTATGGGCAAAGTTTGGAGACCAAGAATTGAGATAAGAAAGGCATGGGATATTTTGCAAGTGTGTTATGGTTAATTCCAAATAAATGGAATAATTTTATTATAGCTCCCTAATAGTATTGAGAGGCTTTAATATGTTATAAAGAGAAATCACAAGTGAATTCCCTTGATTTAAATGGACCAAAGATCCATGCAATTTATTTAGTTGAGTTTTAAAAAAATTAAACGACATGATGGCATGATGCAATGCAAAAAAATAGAGCAAGCAAAAAGAAACACACGGTGATCACAAAATATATGGAAGGCAATTGGAGCATCGGTCTTGGGGCGTTACAACTCTCCTCCACTACAAGAGGATCTCGTCCCGAGATCTATGATGGCACCGGAAAGAAACGAAAGAGGAAGATAAGAGGTACAACTAAGTTTCTTCTTTGACAAATGAGTGAAACCAAAGAACCTTGAGAGGTTGAACACATTGAAAGAAAGAAAAATGACGATGATGAACAAAGGTGAAAACACTCCGTTAGAAAATAGGAACAAGGAACATTACGGGGACCTTGTAGGTTGAAAGACATAAGAAAAGGGTTGCAATGGACAAGAAGTACACGCAAGCACTCCGGTAGAAACGAGATGTACAAGGAACGATATGGATCAATTACAACAACACTCCGGTTGGAAATGGAAGGAATTGAACATGAACTTGGGAAGATTGGATGGTACTTGATGAAATCAACAACACACTGCCTCCGGAACTATTGAAAGAATGGCACAATGGGTAAGAAAGATTTCAGACAGCACTCCGGTTGAGAAGGGAGGCAAAAACTTGACAGAATGGGAAGAACTTGAAAAGAGGGCACGACACTCCGATTGAATGGATAAGCAAAAGGAAAGAACATGATCTTGGCGAAATGAGATGATGGGACGAAAAGAGAAACGTCACCATGCCTCCGGAATGAATGAATGGAAAACTAGATGGTTGGAAAGAAAAAGAATGGAGAAGATGAATGACAACTCTCGCAAATAAAATTAAAAGAGCATGCTTACGAAGAAAAGGTTAAACAGAGTTGTTGGAAAACCAACAACGAAAAGAGTACGCTCGTTGTGGGCTTATGGAAAACATCTCAAAATCTTGAGGTGAAATTCTGCCACTGACGAAAACAATAGATTGGATTGATATGAACAAGAAGACAAGAAACTTAATTCACCGGGAGGATAAATGAAGAACTTGGGTCATTTATAAGCACCATAATTAGCAACAATCCTTGGGAAAGCTTTAGGTGAAATATAACCCAAGATAACTCCAAAGAAGAGATAGATGGGTTGCAAAGGATCTCATGAACGAAGAGAAGATGATGGGTTTAAAATATGTCATTCTTGACAACTTATGAATCATGAAACACGAAGGGAAATTAACAAGAATGACATAACACCATCTCAAGAGATATGGTAGGAAGAAATGCACTTCGGAATGCAAGATGAAGAATGTTTGAACTCCTCAAAACAAGACATGTGTTGAGCACCATGTTTAATTTTGAGTAAGCTTGGTGGAACTTAGCTTCGAGAGAAAATCTTGAGGACAATTGAAGAATGAAAGAAATCCTTGACGAACCATCATGTAGAGCCTCCATGAAGAACTCCGGTAATAAAAGGATGATAGAAAGAAAGAGAAGTTGAAAACACAAGGTGAAGCCTTGCAATGATTTAGATGGATCTTCGTGATGATGAAAGCTTGGAACTCTCGAAAAAGTATGAGGCACTTGAACCGAGAATTTACTCATCGTGAACAAACTCCGGAAGAATGAATCAATCACTTAGATGAAGCAAGAATAAAAATTATGTTATGCATATCCTTCACCAATTTAATTGATGACAAGCAACGGGTTTGGCATACTACTTATTCGCGTTGAAAGGATTAAGATAGATATAGCGTAAACTTGAGAAAGGTCCTCAACGAACCATCGGTAGGATTGGAAAGAACAAATGAATCTATATGATAACGAAGGAAGAGAAACTCTTGAACGAACCACCGTAAGAACTGAACAAGAAAGTAGCAAAAGCACAATTCACCGGGAAGAATTGGAAAATGAATGAAGATACTTGCTAGGATTTAGATACAAGTGAACGAAGAGATCATGAGCTGATTAGAGAATACTTGAGCGATGCACCGGTAAGATTGGAGAACGAGAGCTGAAAGCTGAGAATGAATAAACCCGAAATGATGGCCTTCGGAGAATCAAACTGAAAATACTTTTGAATTGCTCCGTATGGGTGAAAAGAATTCTCACAATCGAAAACAATTATGAGAGGATGGCATCAAGCTTGAACTACGCATCTCTGAGAGAACGGATAAAATTTGGAGGAAAACTCTTCTTCAGTCTTCAAAATCCAAGAATGATGACGAGAAACACCACCATAAATTGTTGAGACACTCTGGAATAATGAAGAATAGAAAGGTTGAACGAACGATGAAAAGAATTTGAAAGATCTTGGAGAAGGACATTTGACTGATGAAAATTCATTCTTACGTCAAACTTTAGAAGATTTGAGAATAGCTCCGAGAAAATAGAAGAGTCTGGTAAGATCTTGGGAAAAGACCTGTGGGTTAGGACCCACTCAAAAGAAAACACCATTGAATGATTACTTGGAAAGGAGATTGCACCGGTTGATTTAAATGGCTTGAATGAGATAACATCCTCAAAAGAACTTGAACGAATGCAGAGTGGAAACACGAATCTTTGAGGTATCTTCAGCACTCCAGAACAATTGAATAACGAGAGGTGGATTATTAAGAAGTGCACCGGCATGAGAAAACATTTCAAATAAGGAAAGAGATATGATCAACAAAGCTTGAATTGAATTCACCGGAGAAGAAAAGAATGACGAATGATGAACTTGAAGCTCTGTTAGAATCTTCATAGGAAACATCGGGTAAAACATTGAAAGAAAAGACTAAAGAGACTTCTCACAAATAAAAGGATACATGATTAAGAAATCTGAATCCTTGAAGAAACAAGGGTGGGAGGGTGGGAAAACAAAGACAACTTGGGATGGATGAAACGAACACCCTTGAGAAAACTGAGACTGGATCTTGCGGATGTTGAAGAATGATAGGACCCACTTGAAGAGAAAACACGCCGGTTGAAAAGGATTGACATGACAATCTCAATTATCATGAAGGATTAGTATTCACAAAGAAATATGAGAATACCGCTTAGGCAAGGTATGGAATCAACACTTGGCATTGAAGCAACTCGAATACCACAAACCAAAACAAAACAAAGGATTGGCTTCCAGAATAAGCCGGAACAAACATATGATAGATCCCATATCGTATCATGTGTCTGTTGGAAAGAATTCCTACGTGATACTTGAATTCCCACTTATAAACTCCCAAAACTTTCTGGTTATGCAATCAGGTGTTGGGGATACAGGGGAAGCATAATATCTCACCCAAAACTAACAAATCCTACATCCAGCTGTATCCATCCTTCAACACATAACCAAGAAACCTTAGGAAATCATTTACCTCAACCTTCGAAAAGCATCCGTTATACGAGTTATGGAAATACTCTCGAACTCCTGCCCCAGTACTGGGTGGCGTCGAGGTTATCTCACCCACAACTGCATAAAAGAGATTTTCGATGTCGGCGAACTCAGGTATTCCAGAACTGCAACGATAAAATTGTGACGGCAACACCTCGGAGCTCAACTCCCCGGGACACTGCCACAACCCCTAAATGTCAGGAGGCACCAAGAACAATGTTCTCGTCACAAAACCATCGGAACGATTCCAAGATACCCGCGTGATCCTAAAAAAATCCATGAAATTTGAGGAGAGAAAAGTCAAAACTTCTACGTCAGGAGGCCTCACCAGAGTGACGAAGGGACTGAGGAGTAAAAAGAATCCTACTCTCCGATATATATAATCCTAAGACTCAAAACATTTGTTCTAGACTCAACAACGTCAGCGATTCGATCAAGCAGGGGGCTCCTAAGTCAGGGAAGGCTCTGATTACCAACTTGTAACACCCACGATGCGGCTATATCTCCCACGTGTCGGAGCACGACTTAGAGGCATAACCGCATAGTAGGCATGTCGCAAGAGGGGTAATCTTTACACATCCCATGTACTGAATAAGGAAGGGATAAAGAGTTGGCTTACAATCGCCACTTCACACAATACAAGTTAAATATACATCATCCAGAATACAATCAAGGTCCGAAAACGGAACCAAAATAAAAGAAGAAAACCCCAAATGCTAGATCCCTGATCGCCCCAACTGGGCTCCACTACTGATCAACAGGAAACAAAACAAAACAACGATCAAGATCTTCATCGAGCTCCCACTTGAGCTGGGTTGCGTCACCTGCATTGGTATCATCGGCACATGCAACTGTTTGGAAGTATCTGTGAGGCACGAGGACTCAGCAATCTCACACCCGCGAGATCAAGACTATTTAAGCTTATGGGTAGGAAAAGGGAGTGAGGTGGAGCTGCAGCACTAAGCATATATGGTGGCTAACATACGCAAATAAGAGCGAGAAGAGAAGCAACACAACGGTCGTGAACTAGAAGTGATCAAGAAGTGATCCTGAGACTACTTACGTTCAACCATAACACAAGAACCGTGTTCACTTCCCGGACTCCGCCGGAAAGAGACCATCACGGCTACACACGCGGTTGATGTATTTTAATTAAGTTAAGTGTCAAGTTTTCTACAACCGGATATTAACAAATTTCCATCTGCCCATAACCGTGGGCACGGCTTTCGAAAGTTCAAAACCCTCCAGGGGTGTCCCAACTTAGCCCATCACAAGCTCTCACGGTCAATGAAGGATATTCCTTCTCCCAGGAAGACCCGATCAGACTCGGAATCTCGGTTACATGACAATTCGACAATGGTAAAACAAGACCAGCAAAGCCGCCCGAATGTGCCGACAAATCCCGATAGGAGCTGCACATATCTCGTTCTCAGGGCACACCGAATTGTCCAAGATTCCGGTAGGCCAACCCAGAGTTGCCCCTGGTGGCCACCGGCTGCTGACAGGTTGGACCAACCCTCAAAGGAGCACTGGCCCGAGGGTTTAAAATAAAGATGACCCTCGGGCTCCGGAAACCCGAGGGAAAAGGCTTATGTGGCAAATGGTAAAACCAAGGTTGGGCCTTACTGGAGGAGTTTTATTCAAAGAGAACTGTCAAGGGGGTCCCATTCCCCCAACCACGTAAGGAACGCAAAATCAAGGAACATAACACTGGTATGACGGAAACTAGGGCGGCAAGAGTGGAACAAAACACCAGGCATAAGGCCGAGCCTTCCACCCTTTACCAAGTATATAGATGCATTAATTAAATAAGAGATATTGTGATATCCCAACATATCCATGTTCCAGCATGTAACAAACTTCATCTTCACCTGCAACTAGCAATGCTATAAGAGGGGCTGAGCAAAAGTGGTAACATAGCCAAACAATGGTTTGCTAGGAAAGGTGGGTTGGAGGCTTGACATGGCAATATGGGAGGCATGATATAGCAAGTGGTAGGTAGCGCCACATAGCAATAGAGCAAACAACTAGCAAGCAAAGATAGAAGTGATTTCTAGGGTATGGTCATCTTGCCTGAGATCCTGCAAGGAAGAAGAATGAGTCCATGAAGAAGACAAACGGACGTAGTCGAACGAATCCTCACAACTCCGAAACGACACCGAAGCTAACGAGAGAAGCAAGCATCATAGTAAACAACCATCACATAAACATAGCATGATGCAAAACCAAGTATGATGCATGTCCGGTTTAATGAGGTATGGCATGGCAAAGAGCACGAACAATACTACAAATTAAGTGGAGCTCAATATGCAACAAGTTGCATATTGATGAAACGCCACGTGACTTATTTAGTTCTCTCCCGTTTAAGTACTCAACAATATTAAATGTTGGTTAGCATAGCAAGAGGTGAAGCATAATAAAACTATACTATCTAAGCAATTTAAATGAGGCCGGAACAACAAACAACAATTCCTGTAAATCCCCATATGCATTTAGCAATTTAAAGCAAAAACAATTTTAAACATTTTAAATGTTATTATCATGATGCGGATGACATGTTCAAGTTTATGAAATTTTATGAAAATGTTGACATGAGCAGGTTAAGAGGCATTTGTCATCATGGGGGAATCGAAAGGGGTGCCATGGCAATGAATCCGAAAATGATGTCACGGCAACATATCGGTTCCGATAGCTCATGGAGATACCGGTGCAAAAGGAAAAATGACGGGAGCGTGTTGAGCAAGATGGTGGGGTGCTCCCGACTACCGGGTGTCCCACATGATGGTGGCAAGGAAACAAGGAACATGCAAGGATCAAATCGGGCATGGTGCAAACACGAGGTTCATCTCATACATCACACAACATACGTTCACGGGCGTCGTCTCGGGTTATACCTTCAAAGCGTGCAAACGGGACGGTTCGAGTTCGTCGAGGGAAGTAGAGGAAGTAGTTGTTCCACGATGGTAGTAGAAGTAGTGGTACTATTGGTCCTCGCCGGTAGTGGTACACGTTCGTTTTAAAGAGGTGCTTGACGCATCCGAGGTTTCCGAAGGAGACGGTAGTGGAACTTGGTGAATCCGAGTTCTTCGAAGGTCGTCATCGAACTTGGTCAAAAAAAACACAGCGTGGGTAGACGTTCACTCAACGGTCTTTGGCAACGGTCATCCTACACGGTTCGTAGACGTTCGGGTCTTCCGTAGAGGTACTCAACGCACTCCGGATGTGTAGTCGTACACGTACGCAGATGAACTTGGCGGGTCCTCAACGTCCTGGTACTTGGCGTTCAGTGCGGTACTTGTCGAGCAAGAGGCAAAGTCATGGTACTTGGCATATCCAAAGGGTACTTGGTCTTCAGTCATAGGTACTTGAAGGTCGTCAATGTTGCATGTGTGTACATTGGAGCGTGGACTTGGCGAAAAACCCCGAAGGCGCTGCTGGAGATGGTGGCGGAGCGCCCTACTCGTCCTTCAGGTCACCGGTGGCGGGTCCTGCTTGCCGAGGTCCGACAACCGATGCGCGGGCGCATGGCGTGCTGCTGGTGATGCTTGTTGCACGCACGCGCGAGGAGGAAGGAGAGGAGACCGGTTCAGCGGTGAGGAGGATGGAGGGGAGGCTCGGGTAGCGCATGAGGCTGTTGTTGCTGCTCCGGCAAGCAGGCAGCGGGTCGAGGCGCTCGGGATCCAGCGTCCAGATCGAGTGGGGCAAGGGAGTTGCGGCCGGGAGGCTCGGGCGATGGGCAGAGAGGCCTGACGAGGCGAAGCAAGGGCCAGCGACGAGGCAAGGCGACGAAGGGAGCCTACGAGGGAGGAGAGGGAGACGAGCGCAGGGAGATGGGCGGCTCTGGCCGGTCGTCCGGGTCGCGGAGGACGGTGGGGAGGCGTCGCAGGCCTGCTGGTCGGGAGCTCGAGGTGACCGGGTTGGAGAAGGAGGGCAAGGTAGGGAGGACGAGGGGGATATGGAAAGAGGTGGCGGCGTTGTGGACTAGGGAGGACGACGGCTGCGGGCGCGGGGCCTCGCTCCTCCCCCTGGCAATGCAAGGAAGGAGGGGATCGAGGGAGCGCGAGCGAGAGAGGTGGGGATCGAGCGTGGTGGTGGCGCTGGGACTGGGAGAAAGAGGTTGCGAGGGAGAGATGAGTGATCGGGCTAGGGTTAAGGTTAGGTGGGCCTGGTGCGAGAGGTTGGGCAGCCCAGGTGCAGATGGCCTAGGGATTAGGCAGGGGCGCGGCTGGGCCTAGGGATGGGCCTTAGAGGCCATCCTGCTGGGGTCTCTCCTCTCTCTCTCTTATTTATTTATTAAGCAGAAAGGAATTAGAGAGAAGAAAAAAATAGAGGATTACTGAAAGAATTTGGACATGCGGGTAATTTTCCTGGACTCGCAAAAATGAGCTTGATCCCGGAAAAATAGAAGTGGGCACACGTGAGAAGTTGAATTCACACTCATTTGAATTTAGTTCAAATGGTTTGAACTAGGACAAGGTTTAAGAGTGGCCAAAATATTGAGATTTTTTATGGAGCTCCGGAAAGTGAAGAAAGAATTTATGGGCAAAGTTTGGAGACCAAGAATTGAGATAATAAAGGCATGGGATATTTTGCATGTGTGTTATGGTTAATTCCAAATAAATGGAATAATTTTATTATAGCTCCCTAATAGTATTGAGAGGCTTTAATATGTTATAAAGAGAAATCACAAGTGAATTCCCTCGATTTAAATGGACCAAAGATCCATGCAATTTATTTAGTTGAGTTTTAAAAAAATTAAATGACATGATGGCATGATGCAATGCAAAAAATATAGAGCAAGCAAAAAGAAACACACGGTGATCATGAAATATATGGAAGGCAACTGGAGCATCGGTCTTGGGGCGTTACACAACATTAGTCATAAAGAACTCACATACTTATTGCAAAAATCTACAAGTCATCAAAACCAAGCACTACACGCATGCTCCTAGGGAGATAGATTGGTAGGAAAAGACCATCGCTCGTACCCGACCGCCACTCATAAGGAAAGCAATCAAAGAACATCCCATGCTTCAAATTTGTCACATAACGTTTACCATACGTGCATGCTACGGGACTTGCCAACTTCAACACAAGTATTCAGCAATTTGACAATTACTCAACTAGCACACCTATAATATTACCACCCTTATATCTCAAAACCATCTATCAAGCATCCAACTTCTCTTAGCATTTAAAATTTATAACCAAACTGAATTACCATGTTGTTCTAAAGGACTTTCAAAATGATATAAGTGAAGCATGAGAGATCAATTATTTATATAAAATAGAACCACCGCCGTGCTCTAAAAGATATAAGCGAAGCACTAGAGCAAAAATTATCCAACTCAAAAGATATAAGTGAAGCACATAGAGTATTCTAATAAATTCTAATTCATGTGTGTCTCTCCCAAAAGGTGTGTACAGCAAGGATGATTGTGTTAAACTAAAAAGAAAAGACTCAAATCATACAAGACGCTCCAAGCAAAACACATATCATGTGGCGAATAGAAATATAGCTCCAAGTAAAGTTACCGATGGACGAAGACGAAAGAGGGGATGCCTTCCGGGGCATCCCCAAGATTAGGCTTTTGGTTGTCCTTGGATTTTACCTTGGGGTGCATTGGGCATCCCCAAGCTTAGGCTCTTGCCACTCCTTGTTCCATAATCCATCAAATCTTTACCCCAAACTTGAAAACTTCACAACACAGAACTTAAAAGGAAATCTTCGTGAGCTCCGTTAGTAAAAGAAAACATACCACCACTTCAAGGTACTGTAATGAACTCATTCTTTATTTATGTTGGTGTTAAACCTACTGTATTCCAACTTTTCTATGGTTCATAAACTCTATTACTAGGCATAGATTCATCAAAATAAGCAAACAACACACGAAAAACAGAATCTGTCAAAAGCAGAACAGTCTGTAGTAATCTGTAGGTTTAGAATACTTCTGGAACCCCAAAAATTCTAAAATAAATTTCTTGATGTGAGGAATTTATCTATTAATCATCTTCAAAAATAATTAACTAAATATCACTCTCCAATAACAAGTGGCAGCAATTCTCGTGAGCGCTAAAGTTTATGTTTTTTACAGCAAGATCAAAAAGACTTTCCCCAAGTCTTCCCACCGATTCTACTTGGCACAAACAGTAATTAAACACAAAAAACACGACCAAAACAGAGGCTAGATAAATTATTTATTACTAAACAGGAACAAAAAGCAAGGAATAAAAATAAAATTGGGTTGCCTCCCAACAAGCGCTATCGTTTAACGCCCTAGCTAGGCATAAAAGCGAGGATAGATCTAGGTATTATCATCTTTGGTAGGAAATTCTTAAATAAGACATCTATAACTCCTGGGAGTTTCTTTCTTTTTTATTAATTATCAAACTCCTAGGCACGAAATCGAGAAAATCATTCGTATCAAATGGTTCCTTAAGGATAGTGAGAAAGTTGGGGTGAACACATATGGATTTGAGGTCCGCATTTCCCTTACTAGAAGGTTCACCCTTATTTTTAGGAACATACATCAATTTGGAAATCTTAGCATTAGAAGGAGTATTTTTCACGGAAGAAAAGGCAGACCCTAGGTTGGTAATAATATCATCAATTTTATCAACTCTAGTGGAATCTTGATCTATCTTTTCATTAACCATAGGTTCTTTTTCTTTAAAAAATTTTAAGAGCAACTACTACCTTAGATCCGTATTGGGTAATTTGGTTATGGATCTTTCTATCCAAATTTTCAATCAACTCTACGGTGGCAACTTTATTTTCAATAATTTCAAGCCGTTGTATCACGTGTTCCAAAGTTAAAATAGTTCCATTAACCAAAAGAGGTGGTGGGCCAAACAAATCTATCATAGCATTATAAGAATCAAAAGTATGGCTACCCAACAAATTTCCTCCGGTAAGGGTATCAAGAATATCTATTCCAAGGAGTGATGCCTACATAAAAATTGCGAAGAAGAACGGAAGTAGATTGCTTCCTAGTAGATCTATTTTGCGCATTGCAAATTCTGTACTAAGCATCTTTTAGATTTTCTCACTCCCTTTGTTTAAAATTAAGAACTTCATTTTCGGGAAACAAAGGAGTAGATAAAGGACTAGCCATAACGATGAAGCAAGCGGAAAAGAGGCAAACAAAAAGAGAGGGCGAATAAAACGGCAAGGGTGAAGTGGGGGAGAGGAAAACGAGAGTCAAATGGCAAATAATGTAATGCAAAGGATAAGAGTTGTTATGGTTACCTGGTATGTCTTGACTTGGCGTAGATCTCCCCGGCAACGGCGCCGGAAATCCTTCTTGCTACCTCTTGAGCATGCGTTGGTTAACCTTGAAGAGGAAAGGATGATGCAGCAAAGCAGCGTAAGTATTTCCCTCGGTTTTTGAGAACCAAGGTATCAATCCAGTAGGAGATCACGCGAGTTACCTCGTACCCACACAAACAAATAAGAACCTCGCAACCAACGCGATAAAGGGGTTGGCAATCCTTTCGCAGCCACTTGCAAGAGTGAGATCTGATAGAGATAATAATAATAAGATAAATATTTTTGGTATTTTTATGATATAGATTGAAAGTAAAGATTACAAAATAAAATAGATTGGAAACTTGTATGATGGAAAATAGACCCGAGGGCCATAGGTTTCACTAGTGGCTTCTCTCAAGATAGCATAAGTATTACGGCGGGTGAACAAATTACTGCCAAGCAATTGATAGAATTGAGCATAGTTATGAGAATATCTAGGTATGATCATGTATATAGGCATCACATCCGTTGGAAGTAGACCGACTCCTGCCAGCATCTACTACTATTACTCCACACATCGACCACTATCCAGCATGCATCTAGAGTATTAAGTTCATAGGAACAGAGTAACTCTTTAAGCAAGATGACATGATGTAGAGGGATAAACTCGTGCAATATGATATAAACCCCATCTTTTTATCCTCGATGGCAACAATACAATATGTGTCGTTTCCCTTTCTGTCACTGGGATCGAGCACCGCAAGATTGAACCCAAAACTAAGCACTTCTCCCATTGCAAGAAAGATCAATCTAGTAGGCCAAACCAAACTGATAATTCGAAGAGACTTGCAAAGATAACCAATCATACATAAAAGAATTCAGAGAAGATTCAAATATTGTTCATAGATAAACTTGATCATAAACCCACAATTCATTGGATCTCGACAAACACACCGCCAAAGAAGTTACATCAAATAGATCTCCAAGAGAATCGAGGAGAACTTTGTATTGATATCCAAAGAGAGAGAAGAAGCCATCTAGCTAATAACTATGGACCTGAAGGTCTGAGGTAAACTACTCACACATCATCGGAAGGGCCATGGAGTTGATGTAGAGGCCCTCCATGATCAATTCCCCCTCCGGCGGAGCTCCAGAAAAGGCCCCAAGATGGGATCTCTTGGGTACAGAAGGTTGCGGCGGTGGAAATAGGGTTTTGTGGTGCTCCTGGATGTTTTCACGGTATGTGAATATATATAGGAGGAAGAAGTAGGTCAGTTGAACCACGAGGGGGGAGGGCGCGCCCCCCTGCCTCGTGGCCGCCTTGTTTGTTTCTTGACGTCCACTCCAAGTCCTCTGGATCATGTTTGTTCCAAAAATCACGCTCCCAAAGGTTTCATTCCGTTTGGACTCCATTTGATATCCCTTTTCTGCGAAACACTAAAATAGGCAAAAAATAACAATTTGGGCTGGGCCTCGGGTTTATAGGTTAGTCCCAAAAATAATATAGAAGTGTAAAATAAAGCCCATTAACATCCAAAACAGATAATATAATAGCATGGAACAATAAAAAATTATAGATACGTTGGAGAAATATCGTTAACCATCAACACTTGATGCTATTTCTTGATTTTTACCTTCACCGATTTCAGCATCGCGAAGAGCTTGGGAATTACTTTCGTCATCCCTTGCATATTATAGTTCATCACTAAGTTCTAGTAACTTGGTGGTAGCGACTAGAGAACTTTATCAATTACTATCTTATTTGGAAGATTAACTCCCACTTGATTCAAGCAATTGTAGTACCCAAACAATCTGAGAACATGCTCACTGGTTGAGCTATTCTCCTCCACCTTGTAGGCAAAGTACTGTCAGAGGTCTCATACCTCTCGACACGGGCATGAGTATGAAATACCAATTTCAACTCTTAGAACTTCTTATATGTTCTGTGGTGTTCAAAATGTTTTTGAAGTCCCGGTTCTAAGCCGTAAAGCATGGTGCACTAAATTATTAAGTAGTCATCATAGCGAGCTTTGTTAAATGTTCATAACATGTGCATCTGCTCCTGCAATAGGTCTGTCACCTAGCGATGCATCAAGGACATAATTCTTCTGTGCAGCAATGAGGATAATCCTCAAATCACGGACCCAGTCCGCATCATTGCTACTATCATCTTTCAACTTATTTTTCTCTAGGAACATATCAAAAAATAAACGGGGAGCTACATCACAAGCTATTCATATACAACATAGATATGCAAAAACTATCAAGACTAAGTTCATGACAAATTAAGTTCAATTAATCATATTACTTAAGAACTCCCACTTAGATATGTTGGGGAACGTTGCAGAAAACAAAAAATTTCCTACGTTTCACCAAGATCAATCTATAGAGTCAACTAGCAACGAGTGGAGAGTGCATCTACATACCCTTGTAGATCACGAGCGGAAGCATTCAAGAGAACGGGGATGATGGAGTCGTACTCGCCGTGATCCAAATCACCGATGACCAAGTGCCGAACGGACGGCACCTCCGCGTTCAACACACGTACGGAGTGGATGACGTCTCCTCCTTCTTGATCCAGCAAGGGGAAAGGAGAGGTTGATGAAGATCCAGCAGCACGACGGCGTTGGTGGATGCAGCAATGATCGCAGCAGGGCTTCGCCGAGCTTCTGCGAGAGGGAGAGATGTAGCAGGGGAGAGGGAGGCGCCAAGATTTGAGGTGCGGCTGCCGTCCCTCCCTCCCTTATATAGGCCCCCTGGGGGGGCGCCGGCCCTAGATATGGGATCTCCCAAGGGGGCGGCGGCCAAGGGGGGTGGAGTGCCCCCCAAGGCAAGTGGAGGCGCCCCCCACCCTAGGGTTTCCAACCCTAGGCGCAGGGGGCCCCAAGGGGGGCGCACCAGCCCACTATGGGCTGGTTCCCCTCCCCACTTCAGCCCATGGGGCCCTCCGGGATGGGTGGCCCCACCCGGTGGACCCCCGGGACCCATCCGGTGGTCCCGGTACAATACCGGTGACCCCGAATCTCTCCCGATGGCCGAAACTACACTCCTATATATAATTCTTCACCTCCGGACCATTCCGGAACTCCTCGTGACGTCCAGGATCTCATCCGGGACTCCGAACAACTTTCGGATTACTGCATACTCATATCTCTACAACCCTAGCATCACCGAACCTTAAGTGTGTAGACCCTACGGGTTCGGGAGACACGTAGACATGACCGAGACGGCTCTCCGGTCAATAACCAATAGCGGGATCTGGATGCCCATGTTGGCTCCCACATGATCCTCGATGATCTCATCGGATGAACCATGATGTCGAGGACTTAATCAATCCCGTATTCAATTCCCTTTGTCAATCAGTACGTTACTTGCCCGAGACTCGATCGTCGGTATCCCAATACCTTGTTCAGTCTCGTTACTGGCAAGTCACTTTACTCATACCGTAATGCATGATCCCGTGATCAACCACTTGATCACATTGAGCTCATTATGATGATGCATTACCGAGTGGGCCCAGAGATACCTCTCCGTCATACGGAGTGACAAATCCCAGTCTCGATTCGTGCCAACCCAACAGACACTTTCGGAGATACCTATAATGTACCTTTATAGTCACCCAGTTACGTTGTGATGTTTGGCACACCCAAGGCACTCCTATGGTATCCGGGAGTTGCACAATCTCATGGTCTAAGGAAATGATACTTGACATTCAGAAAAGCTACAGCAAACGAACTACACGATCTTTGTGCTATGCTTAGGTTTGGGTCTTGTCCATCACATCATTCTCCTAATGATGTGATCCCGTTATCAATGACATCCCCATGTCCATAGATAGGAAACCATGACTATCTGTTGATCAACGAGCTAGTCAACTAGAGGCTCACTAGGGACACATTGTGGTCTATGTATTCACACATGTATTACAATTTCCGGATAATACAATTATAGCATGAATAATAGTCAATATCATGAACAAGGAAATATAATAATCATTTTATTATTGCCTCTAGGGCATATTTCCAACAGTCTCCCACTTGCACTAGAGTCAATCATCTAGTTACATTGTGATGAATCGAACACCCATGGAATTCTGGTGTTCATCATGTTTTGCTCTAGGGAGAGGTTTAGTCAACGGATCTGCTACATTCAGGTCCGTATGTACTTTACAAATCTCTATGTCTCCATTTTGAACACTTTCACGAATGGAGTTGAAGCGACGCTTGATATGCCTGGTCTTCCTGTGAAACCTGGGCTCCTTGGCAAGGGCAATAGCTCCAGTGTTGTCACAGAAGAGAGTCATCGGGCCCGACACATTGGGTATGACTCCTAGGTCAGTAACGAACTCCTTCACCCAGACTGCTTCGTGTGCTTCCTCCGAGGCTGCCATGTACTCTGCTTCACATGTAGATCCCGCCACAACGCTTTGCTTGCAACTGCACCAGCTTACTGCCCCACCATTCAAAATATACACGTATCTAGTTTGTGACTTAGAGTCATCCAGATCTGTGTCGAAGCTAGCATCGATGTAACCCTTTACGACGAGCTCTTCGTCACCTCCATAAACGAGAAACATTTCCTTGGTCCTTTTCAGGTACTTCAGGATATTCTTGACCGCTGTCCAGTGTTCCATGTCGGGATTACTTTGGTACCTTCCTACCAAACTCACGGCAAGGTTTACATCAGGTCTGGTACACGGCATAGCATACATGATAGACCCTATGGCCGAGGCATAGGGGACGACACTCATCTTTTCTCTATCTTCTGCCGTGGTCGGGCATTGAGCCATGCTCAATCTTGTACCTTGCAATACAGGCAAGAACCCCTTCTTTGACTGATCCATTTTGAACTTATTCAATATCTTGTCAAGGTACGTACTCTGCGAAAGACCAATGAGGCGTCTCGATCTATCTCTATAGATCTTGATGCCTAATATATAAGCAGCTTCTCCAAGGTCCTTCATTGAAAAACACTTGTTCAAATAGGCCTTTATGCTTTCCAAGAATTCTATATCATTTCCCATCAACAGTATGTCATCCACATACAATATGAGAAATGCTACAGAGCTCCCACTCACTTTCTTGTAAATGCAGGCTTCTCCATAAGTCTGCATAAACCCAAACGCTTTGATCATCTCATCAAAGCGAATGTTCCAACTCCGAGATGCTTGCACCAGCCCATAAATCGAGCGTTGGAGCTTGCACACCTTGTCAGCATTCTTAGGATCGACAAAACCTTCCGGCTGCATCATATACAATTCTTCCTTAAGGAAACCATTAAGGAATGCCGTTTTGACGTCCATTTGCCATATCTCATAATCATATAATGCGGCAATTGCTAACATGATTCGGACGGACTTCAGCTTCGCTACGGGTGAGAAAGTCTCATCATAGTCAACCCCTTGAACTTGTCGATAACCCTTAGCGACAAGCTGAGCTTTATAGATGGTCACATTACCATCCGCGTCTGTCTTCTTCTTAAAGATCCATTTATTTTCTATGGCTCGCCGATCTTCGGGCAAGTCAGTCAAAGTCCATAATTTGTTTTCATACATGGATTCTATCTCGGATTTCATGGCTTCTAGCCATTTGTCGGAATCTGGGCCCGCCATCGCTTCTTCATAGTTCGAAGGTTCACCGTTGTCCAACAACATGATTTCCAAGACAGGGTTGCCGTACCACTCTGGTGCGGAACGTGTCCTTGTGGACCTACGAAGTTCAGTAGGAGCTTGATTCGAAGTATCTTGATCATCATCATTAACTTCCTCTCTAATCGGTGCAGGCACCACAGGAACATTTTCCTGAGCTGCGCCACTTACCGGTTCAAGAGGTAATACTTCATCAAGTTCTACCTTCCTCCCACTTATTTCTTTCGAGAGAAACTCTTTCTCTAGAAAGGACCCATTCTTGGCAACAAAGATCTTGCCTTCAGATCTGAGGTAGAAGGTATACCCAACAGTTTCTTTAGGGTATCCTATGAAGACGCATTTTTCCGACTTGGGTTCGAGCTTTTCAGGTTGAAGTTTCTTGACATAAGCATCGCATCCCCAAACTTTTAGAAACGGCAGCTTAGGTTTCTTCCCAAACCATAATTCATATGGTGTCGTCTCAATGGATTTCGACAGAGCCCTATTTAAAGTGAATGCGGCAGTATCTAAAGCATAGCCCCAAAATGATAGCGGTAAATCGGTAAGAGACATCATAGATCGCACCATATCTAATAGAGTGCGATTACGATGTTCGGACACACCATTACGCTGAGGTGTTCCAGGCGGTGTTAGTTGTGAAACTATTCCACATTTTCTTAAGTGTGTGCCAAATTCGTGACTCAAGTATTCTCCCCCACGATCTGATCGCAAGAACTTGATTTTCCCGTCACGTTGATTCTCAACCTCACTCTGAAATTCCTTGAACTTTTCAAAGGTCTCAGACTTGTGTTTCATTAAGTAGACATACCCATATCTACTCAAGTCATCAGTGAGGGTGAGAACATAACGATAGCCACCGCGAGCCTCAACACTCATTGGACCGCACACATCAGTATGTATGATTTCCAATAAGTTGGTTGCTCGCTCCATTGTTCCTGAGAACGGAGTCTTGGTCATTTTACCCATGAGGCATGGTTTGCACGTGTCAAATGATTCGTAATCAAGAGACTCTAAAAGTCCATATACATGGAGCTTCTTCATGTGTTTGACACCTATGTGACCAAGGCGGCAGTGCCACAAGTATGTGGGACTATCATTATCAACCTTACATCTTCTGGTATTCACACTATGAATATGTGTAGCATTACGCTCGAGATTCATTAAGAATAAACCATTCACCATTGGAGCATGACCATAAAACATATCTCTTATATAAATAGAATAACCATTATTCTCAGATTTAAATGAGTAGCCATCTCAAATTAAATGAGATCCTGATACAATGTTCATGCTCAAAGCTGGCACTAAATAGCAACTATTGAGGTTTAAAACTAACCCCGTAGGTAAATGTAGAGGTAGCGTGCCGACAGCGATCACATCGACCTTGGAACCATTCCCGACGCGCATCGTCACCTCGTCCTTCGCCAGTCTCCGCTTATTCCGCAGCTCCTGCTTTGAGTTACAAATGTGAGCAACCGCACCGGTATCAAATACCCAGGAGCTACTACGAGTACTGGTAAGGTACACATCAATTACATGTATATCACATATACCTTTGGTGTTGCCGGCCTTCTTGTCCGCTAAGTATTTGGGGCAGTTCCGCTTCCAGTGACCACTTCCCTTGCAATAAAAACACTCAGTCTCGGGCTTGGGTCCATTCTTTGGCTTCTTCCCGGCAGCTTGCTTACCGGGCGCGGCAACTGCCTTGCCGTCCTTCTTGAAGTTCTTTTTACCCTTGCCTTTCTTGAACTTAGTAGTTTTATTCACCATCAACACTTGATGTTCCTTTTTGATTTCTACCTCCGCTGATTTCAGCATTGAATATACCTCAGGAATGGTCTTTTCCATCCCCTGCATATTGAAGTTCATCACAAAGCTCTTGTAGCTCGGTGGAAGCGACTGAAGGATTCTGTCAATGACCGCGTCGTCCGGGAGATTAACTCCCAGCTGAGTCAAGCGGTTATGTAACCCAGACATTGTGAGTATGTGCTCACTGACAGAACTATTTTCCTCCATTTTACAGCTGAAGAACTTGTCGGAGACTTCATATCTCTCGACCCGGGCATGAGCTTGAAAAACCATTTTCAGCTCTTCGAACATCTCATATGCTCCGTGTTTCTCAAAACGCTTTTGGAGCCCCGGTTCCAAGCTGTAAAGCATGCCGCACTGAACGAGGGAGTAATCATCAGCATGCTGCTGCCAAGCGTTCATAACGTCTTGGTTCTCTGGGATGGGTGCGTCACCTAGCGATGCTTCTAGGACATAATCTTTCTTGGCAGCTATGAGGATGATCCTCAGGTTCCGGACCCAGTCCATATAGTTGCTGCCATCATCTTTCAGCTTGGTTTTCTCTAGGAACGCGTTGAAGTTGAGGACAACATGGGCCATTTGATCTACAAGACATATTGTAAAGATTTTAGACTAAGTTCATGATAATTGAGTTCATCTAATCAAATTATTCAATGAACTCCCACTCAGATAGACATCCCTCCAATCATCTAAGTATAACATGATCCGAGTTAACTAGGCCGTGTCCGATCATCACGTGAGACGGACTAGTCAACATCGGTGAACATCTTCATGTTGATCATATCTTCTATACGACTCATGCTCGACCTTTCGGTCTTCTGTGTTCCGAGGCCATGTCTGTACATGTTAGGCTCGTCAAGTCAACCTAAGTGTATCGCGTGTGTAAATCTGGCTTACACCCGTTGTATTCGAATGTTAGAATCTATCACACCCGATCATCACGCGGTGCTTCGAAACAACGAACCTTCACAACGGTGCACAGTTAGGGGGAACACCTTCTTGAAATTATTTCGAGGGATCATCTTATTTAAGCTACCATCGTTCTAAGCAAATAAGATCTAAAACATGATAAACATCACATGCAATCAAATAGTGACATGATATGGCCAATATCATTTGCTCCTTTGATCTCCATCTTCGGGGCTCCATGATCATCGTTGTCACCGGCATGACACCATGATCTCCATCATCATGATCTCCATCATCATGTCTTCTTGAAGTTGTCTCGTCATCTATTACTTCTACTACTATGGCTAACGCTTTAGCAATAAAGTAAAGTAATTACATGATGTTTATGTTGACACGCAGGTCATAAATAAATAAAGACAACTCCTATGGCTCCTGCCGGTTGTCATACTCATCGACATGCAAGTCGTGATTCCTATTACAAGAACATGATCAATCTCATACATCACATATATCATTCATCATTCATCACAACCTTTGGCCATATCACATCACAAAACACTTGCTGCAAAAACAAGTTAGACGTCCTCTAATTGTTGTTGCAAGTTTTTACGTGGCTGCTATAGGTTTCTAGCAAGAACGTTTCTTACCTACGCCAAAACCACAACGTGAATTGCCAATTTCTATTTACCCTTCATAAGGACCCTGTTCATCGAATCCGATCCGACTAAAGTGGGAGAGACAGACACCCGCCAGCCACCTTATGCAACTAGTGCATGTCAGTCGGTGGAACCGGTCTCACATAAGCGTACGTGTAAGGTTGGTCCGGGCCGCTTCATCCCACGATGCCGCCGAATCAAGATAATACTAGTAACGGCAAGAAAATTGACAATATCGACGCCCACAACTACTTTGTGTTCTACTCGTGCATAGTAACTACGCATAGACCTAGCTCATGATGCCACTGTTGGGGAACGTTGCAGAAAACAAAAAATTTCCTACGTTTCACCAAGATCAATCTATGGAGTCAACTAGCAACGAGTGGAGAGTGCATCTACATACCCTTGTAGATCGCGAGCGGAAGCGTTCAAGAGAACGGGGATGATGGAGTCGTACTCGCCGTGATCCAAATCACCGATGACCAAGTGCCGAACGGACGGCACCTCCGCATTCAACACACGTACGGAGCGGATGACGTCTCCTCCTTCTTGATCCAACAAGGGGAAAGGAGAGGTTGATGAAGATCCAGCAGCACGACGGCGTTGGTGGATGCAGCAATGATCGCAGCAGGGCTTCGCCGAGCTTCTGTGAGAGGGAGAGGTGTAGCAGGGGAGAGGGAGGCGCCAAGACTTGAGGTGCGGCTGCCCTCCCTCTCCCCTTTATATAGGCCTCCTGGGGGGGCGCTGGCCCTGGAGATGGGATCTCCCAAGGGGGCGGCGGCCAAGGGGGGTGGAGTGCCCCCCAAGGCAAGTGGAGGCGCCCCCCACCCTAGGGTTTCCAACCCTAGGCGCAGGGGGGCCCAAGGGGGGCACACCAGCCCACTATGGGCTGGTTCCCCTCCCCACTTCAGCCCATGGGGCCCTCCGGGATGGGTGGCCCCACCCGGTGGACCCCCGGGACCCATCCGGTGGTCCCGGTACAATACCGGTGACCCTGAATCTTTCCCGATGGCCGAAACTACACTTCCTATATATAATTCTTCACCTCCGGACCATTCCGGAACTCCTCGTGACGTCCAGGATCTCACCGGGACTCCGAACAACTTTCGGATTACTGCATACTCATATCTCTACAACCCTAGCGTCACCGAACCTTAAGTGTGTAGATCCTACGGGTTCGGGAGACACGTAGACATGACCGAGACGGCTCTCCGGTCAATAACCAACAGCGGGATCTGGATACCCATGTTGGCTCCCACATGCTCCTCGATGATCTCATCGGATGAACCACGATGTCGAGGACTTAATCAATCCCGTATTCAATTCCCTTTGTCAATCGGTACGTTACTTGCCCGAGACTCGATCGTCGGTATCCCAATACCTTGTTCAGTCTCGTTACTGGCAAGTCACTTTACTCGTACCATAATGCATGATCCCGTGATCAACCACTTGATTACATTGAGCTCATTATGATGATGCATTACCGAGTGGGCCCAGAGATACCTCTCCGTCATACGGAGTGACAAATCCCAGTCTCGATTCGTGCCAACCCAACAAACACTTTCGGAGATACCTGTAATGTACCTTTATAGTCACCCAGTTACGTTGTGACGTTTGGCACACCCAAGGCACTCCTACGGTATCCGGGAGTTGCACAATCTCATGGTCTAAGGAAATGATACTTGACATTTAGAAAAGCTACAACAAACGAACTACACGATCTTTGTGCTATGCTTAGGTTTGGGTCTTGTCCATCACATCATTCTCCTAATGATGTGATCCCGTTATCAATGACATCCCCATGTCCATAGCCAGGAAACCATGACTATCTGTTGATCAACGAGCTAGTCAACTAGAGGCTCACTAGGGACACATTGTGGTCTATGTATTCACACATGTATTACGATTTCCGGATAATACAATTATAGCATGAATAATAGACAATTATCATGAACAAGGAAATATAATAATCATTTTATTATTGCCTCTAGGGCATATTTCCAACAAGATAGACATCCCTCTAATCATCTAAGTGATCACGTGATTCATATCAACTAAACCATGTCTGATCATCATGTGAGATGGAGTAGTTTTCAATGGTGAACATCTCTATGTTGATCATATCTACTATATGATTCACGTTCGACCTTTCGGTCTCAGTGTTCCGAGGCCATATCTGCATATGCTAGGCTCGTCAAGTTTAACCCGAGTATTCTGCATGTGCAAAACTGGCTTGCACCCGTTGTATGTGAACATAGAGCTTATCACACCCGATCATCACGTGGTGTCTCAGCACGAAGAACTGTCGCAATGGTGCATACTTAGGGAGAATACTTATACCTTAAAATTTTAGTAAGGGATCATCTTGTAAAGCTACTGTCGTACTGAGCAAAATAAGATGCATAAAAGATAAACATCACATGCAATCAAAATATGTGACATGATATGGCCATCATCATCTCGTGCCTTTGATCTCCATCTCCAAAGTACCGTCATGATCTCCATCGTTACCGGCATGACACCATGATCTCCATCATCTTGATCTTTATCAACGTGTCGTCACATGGTCATCTCGCCAACTATTGCTTTTGCAACTATTGCTATCGCATAGCGATAAAGTAAAGCAATTATATGGCGCTTGTATCTTATGCAATAAAGAGACAACCATAAGGCTCCTGCCAGTTGCCGATAACTTTAACAAAACATGATCATCTCATACAACAATTTATATCTCATCATGTCTGGACCATATCACATCACAACATGCCCTACAAAAATAAGTTATACGTCCTCTGCTTTGTTGTTGCAAGTTTTACGTGGCTGCTATGGGCTAAGCAAAAACCATTCTTACCTACGCATCAAAAACCACAACATAGTATAGTGATTGCTTTTTGATCTTCTGAAAGAACCCTGTTCATTGAAACCGATTCAACTAAAGTTGGGGAAACAGACACCCACTAGCCACCTGTGTGCGAAGCACGGCGGTAGAACCAGTCTCGCGTAAGCGTATGCGTAATGTCGGTCTGGGCCGCTTCATCCAACAATACCGCCGAATCAAGAATCAACTAGTAACGGCAAGCAATATGTATATACTCACACCCACAACTCCTTTGTGTTCTACCCATGCATATAATATCTACGCATAGACCTGGCTCGGATGCCACTGTTGGGGAACACAGTAATTTCAAAAAATAAATCCTACGCACACGCAAGATCATGGTGATGCATAGCAACAAGAGGGGAGAGTGTTTTCTACGTACCCTCGTAGACCGTAAGCGGAAGCGTTATGACAACGCGGTTGATGTAGTCGTACGTCTTCACGACCGACCGATCCTAGTACCGAAAGTACGGCACCTCCACGATCTGCACACGTTCGGCTCGGTGACGTCCCACGAACTCATGATCCAGCAGAGTTTCGAGGGAGAGCTTCGTCAACATGACGGCATGATGACAGTGATGATGATGCTACCGGAAGGGCTTCGCCCAAGCACCGCTACAATATGACCAATGTGGATTATGGTGGACGGGGGCACCACACACGGCTGAAAACAATCAACTTGTGTGTCTATGGGGTGCCCCCTGGACATGTATATAAAGGATGGAGGGAGGAGGAGGCTGGCCCTCATAAGGCGCGCCCAAAGTGTGGAGTCTTACTAGGACTCCCTAGTCCTAGTGGGATTCCACCTCCCACATGGAATAGGAAAAAGGGAAGGGAGAAGGAGAAGGAAGGAAGGGGGCGCCCCCTTTCCCTAGTACAATTCGGACCAGTCCATGGGGAAGGGGCGCGGCCACCCTTGAGGCCTTTCTCTCCTTTCCCTTATGGCCCATTAAGGCCCAATACGAATTCCCGTAACTCTCCGGTACTCCGAAAAATACCTGAATCACTCGGAAACTTCCCGATTTCCGAATATAGCCTTCCAATATATCGATCTTTACGTCTCAACCATTTTGAGACTCCTTGTCATGTCCCCGATCTCATCCGGGACTCCGAACAAACTTCGGTACATCAAAACACATAAACTCATAATACCGGTCGTCACCGAATGTTAAGCATGCGGACCCTACGGGTCCGAGAACTATGTAGACATGACCGAGACACGTCTCCGATCAATAACCAATTGCGGAACCTGGATGTTCATATTGGCTCCCACATATTCTATGAAGATCTTTATCGGTCAAACCGCATAACGATATACGTTGTTCCCTTTGTCATCGGTATGTTACTTGCCCAAGATTCGATCGTCGGTATCCTCATACCTAGTTCAATCTCATTACCGGCAAGTCTCTTTACTCATTCCATAATGCATCATCTTGCAACTAACTCATTAGTCACAATGCTTGCAAGGCTTAGAGTGATGTGCATTACCGAGAGGGCCCAGATACCTCTCCGATACAGGGAGTGACAAATCCTAATCTCGATCTATGCCAACTCAACAAACACCGTCGGAGACACCTGTAGAGCATCTTTATAATCACCCAGTTACGTTGTGACGTTTGATAGCACACAAGGTGTTCCTCCGGTATTCGGGGGTTGCATAATCTCATAGTCAAAGGAACATGTATAGGTTATGAAGAAAGCAGTAGCAATAAAACTGAACGATCATTATGCTAAGCTAACGGATGGGTATTGTCCGTCACATCATTCTCTAATGATGTCCGTCACATCATTCTCTAATGATGTGATACCGTTCATCCAATGACAACACATGTCCATGGCTAGGAAACTTAATCATCTTTGATTAACGAGCTAGTCAAGTAGAGGCATACTAGGGACACTCTATTTGTCTATGTATTCACACATGTACTAAGTTTCCGGTTAATACAATTCTAGCATGAATAATATACATTTATCATGATATAAGGAAATATAAATAACAACTTTATTATTGCCTCTAGGGCATATTTCCTTCAAAATGCAAGCAAGGGAGCATGGGGCGAGCTTGTGAGGGGTGGTGGAGGCGATACTGGGGTAACAAAGGCACCCAAAAACACGAAGCTCATCATACGAGGGTAAAGTGCCGAAAAGAAGCTGGTGGGGTGCATAGTTCTAGCGAACACGACATGGACGTATGTTAAGTAGAAGATGCGGTGGCAAGTGCGTCGGGGCAAAACCGAGGAGGCATGTTAGCATGAAAGAGAAGGGTACGGACGCAATCATTGAGAGTGCATAGCACACATTCAGCGCAGCCGCTCTGCTGAGAGGTATAAGGACATGTGAGGCGAAAGATGGTGCCATGTGATGCGAGAAGTGTGCGAACGGCAAGATTGACAAATTCTTTCCCTTATCGGTTTGGAGTGCATGTATGGAATGACCAAAGTGTGTGGAGACGTAGGCATAGAAAGCCGTAAGAGTCGTGAGTGCATCAGACTTGCGACGTAAGGGAAACGTCCACACATAGTGTGAAAAATCATCTAAAATCACGAGGTAGTAAAGATAGCTAGTGTTGCTCGCACCAGAGATGTCCATATATCACTATGGAGTAATTGAAACGAAAAGGAAGAGATGTTGGTGGATGCACTAAACGGAAGACGAACATGTTTCCCGACACGGCAAGCATGACAAGTATGATCGTCGATCTTATTACATGTGAATGTGAAACTCTGAAGAATATGACAAAGTGCGGCTGAATTGGGATGACCTAAACAAGCACGCCAGAGGTCGACACCGGCGGAGAGGGCGACAGCGGAGGTGGAGGATGAGTGTGCAGGGTAGAGCTCGTCTGGACTGTCACACCGGTGGAGAACCATCCGGGTACGGGCGTCCTTAACAGAAAAACCAATTTCATCAAATTCAACAGTGGCAGGATTTTCACGAGTAAAAGAACGAGCATAAACAAGATTCTTGATTAGTGAAGGTGAGACAGGAATGTTAGACATAGATAATGGCATGGATGTTGAAGAAAAAGAACTATGACCGATATGTGTGATAGGTAAAAAAGTGATGTCGCCGACGATGATGCGAGTGGATGTGTTAACCAGATAGGAAGAGATGATGTTACCGGGATGTGATGACATGTGGACGGTAGCGCCCTTGTCCATGTGCCGATCACTACCTTCGCCGGAGTTACTCGGTGAAGGAGCCGACTGTAGCGCCGCAAGAGGAGCGGGATCCCAGGGCATGGGGGTCGGCGGCTTTGGTGGGGGCGGCAGTGGGTAGCCACCCATCATGGGCTGTGCGGGCAGCGATGGGTAGCCGCAGCCGGGCGACTGTTCCGGTGCCGAAGAGGGCGCCTGATGGCCGGTCAGGCGCGGACCGAGGAGGCTCGGTGCGGGGCCGCAAGGAACCGACGTGTGTTGGGCATGGACCACACCGGTCCACGGGTTGGGGCTGGCTAAAGGATTGGAGGCACCCGAGAAGGAGGAGTCCATGGCGACATCAGCAAATGGAGATGAGAAAAAAATGTGGTGGCTAAGAGCAACTCCAACGGGCCGACCCAAACGGACGACGATTCCGTCCGCTTTTTGTACGTTTGAGTCGGCCAGACGAACACGGATGCCCGCTTCGGCATTTGGGTCGGCGCCTGCGCCCAACGCTGGCCGATACCCATTTTGACGAAGCCAAAAAAAATGAACGCATGCATATTAAAAAAAGAGAAACATCATTAATTAAACATTAAAGCCGGCCACGAAGGCCGGCGAGAGTCCACGTGTCCACACATTTGCATTTAAAAAAACAGCCTAAACTACGAGGCGGCGCACTGCCCTAGGCGTCGTCGTCCTCCTCCTCGGGGTCCGTAAGGTCGATGAGCGTCGGCGCCGGCCCGGCCCAAGCGAACGCCGTGTTCCAGAGCGCCGCCATGTCGGGCTGTGCCGGCGCAGGCAATGCCGGGGTGGGGGGGTGTGCGGCCGCCTGTGCAGCTGCGGCCTGGCGCGCCTCCTCCTCGGCCTCGCGCTGCTCCTCCTCGAGGTCGCGCTCGAGCATCTCCTCGTACTCACCGCGACGGCGCTCCTCTTCCAGCCAGCGCTGACGCCACATCTTGAGGTACGCCTGCTCCTGCGCCGGCGTCGCCCCCAGCCAAACCGGTGGCGCGGACACCCACTCGCGCAACACTCCATTTCAGGAGAAGCGCGCGATGGGCTCGGGCTACGGCTGCGGATCCGGCTTGACGGGGGACGGCGGGGCCACCGGCGGCACCATGATGTCGCCCGCCTCGGAGAGGGCAAGGGCCTGCGTCATTGCCGCCTCGTAGCGGGCCTCCTCTTTCGCCTCTGCCGCCTCCGCTCTGCGCCGCTCATCCTCCTCGCTCTCCCGGTAGACGACCGCAAGGGCCGCCTGGTCCTCCGCGCGGACGACGAGAGGCGTTGGCCTCCGGTCGACCTCGCGCACGCCCCGTCGCCTCGCCTCCTCGTGCTCGAAGGCGAACCACCTCGCCCAGTTGAGCGAGTCGGTTGCGTAGGCCTTGTCGAGGCGCTGCTCCGGCGTCAGCAGCGCCCGCCGGCGCCGCACCTCCTCCGCATGAGCATGAGCCGTCCGCGGCGCCGCCGGCACTGGGATCCTATCTGGATCCAGATGTCAGTCGTGCGGCAGCGTCACGTCCGGATACGGCAGAGGCTGGCGGTTCTGCCAGTGCCACTCCGCCTGGTGCACTGGCACGTTGACGCGCTGCCTCTGCCGGCGAGGCGCCGGTGAAGGTGGGAGGAACTCGAAGGGGAAAGGGGTGGCGGGGGACTTGCCCTTGGCCTTGCTGCCGCTGGCGCCGGAGAAGAGGCCCATCTCGCTGTGGTTGTGGTGGCTAGGGTTTGCCGGCGACGAGGGAGCAAAGGTGGGCAGATGTGGACGGCGAGTATGGATGAGGACGGCCCTGCCGCACGGTCGGCTTAAAAAGGGACGAGCGCCGTCGCTGATGTGTGGGCCCGTCGTCATAAATTAAGCTGACCGCGTGAGCAGCGGGTAGTTGGACGGCTGCCATGTGAGGACACGGCGGATAGCGAGAAGACGCCGAAGCGTCCGTTCGGCGTCCGCGCCGACGCATTTGGGGCGTAAATTTGGGCCGCAAATGCGTTGGCACGGACGTGACGCGGACATGATTTGGGTTTGGGTCGACGCGCTGGGCCGCCACTTTTGTCTGTGCCGACCAAACAGACGCAGGCGGACGAAATGGATCGGCCCTTTGGAGTTGCTCTAAGGTTGATGAGGGTTAGGTTTTTTTGTGGCAGATGAGAAGGGAGGGAGGGAGGCAGCGGCGGCGGCTGCGATGGGGAGAGGAAAGGGCTGCGGCGGCAGGTTGCGACGGCGGCGGCAGCGGCAAGGTGCGGCGGCGGCGTGGGGAGGGAGAGAGGCAGCGGCGGCAAGGTGCGGCGGCGGCGTGGGGAGGGAGAGAGGCAGCGGCTGCAATGTGCGGCGGCGGCGTGGGGAGGGAGAAAGGCAGCGGCTGCGGTGTGAGGAAGAGGGGCCGGCGGCGGCGGCTGGAGGCAGCAGTGATGGCGGCAAGATGGGGCGGCGGTGTTGGGAGGGAGAGATGCAGCGGCAGCAGAAGGGCAGCGGCTGCGGTGAGAAGAAGAGGGGCCGACGGCGGATTACTCAAAAAGTCAAAATTGATGTTTTTGCAAACTATTAGCAAAACAGTAGTCTTTGTATGCATTCTCAAAGTATGCATGCAGCAACACGAAATTGGTGAGCTCACACGGTTCCCCAACTCAGATCGACGTGTAGAAGGGTGATCACAAGCAGAAGGCATGATCAAGTGAAGTACACACTTGTCTGATCTCCAAAAAAAAACAATTGAATCATTTCTCCTATGTCCATCTGGACGTGGTGTGGCGGGCGAATCCGCAAGAATCCAATGAATGTCATCAAGAGGGAGATTTTTGTTCTTGGAACTTTCCCCTTTTGCAAACATGACAAGAGAGTTTCTGCTCGTGCTTTGTGAGATTTGTGAACCGTGCGGTAGACACTAGTACACTGCACGCACAAGCAAAATTCTGTCTTTTTTGTGGGAATGGTACAAGCTGCAAAACCTTTTTGTTGCGTGAACACAACCGTGGTCCAGTATCTTCCTGGATCAACTTTTTCAATCGATCACGCAGAATTTGCGACATATTGGGTGATCATATAGCCACACCAATCAAGTTCATAAATTGACACCCCCCGCCCCAGAGTGGTCTGCTCCTTTTCCGGTCTCACTTCATCGGTATTCTCTCTCTCTCTGTAATTTGCAGCTCGCGGCGCAACCATGGGAACTGGCCGCCTCGTGTTCCACCTCCTCCTCCTCTCCAACGTGCTCCTCCATGCCCTCCTCGCCACGCCCGCGGAGGGCCTTGTCCGCATCGCGCTGAAGAAGCGACCAGTCGACGAGAACGGCGTCGTCCTCGTCGCTGGCCGCCTCACCGGAGATGACGCCGAGGCAAAGGGCCACGTCGTGGCACTGAAGAACTACCACAACGCTCAGTACCACGGCGAGATCGGCATCGGAACGCCGCCGCAGAACTTCACCGTCATCTTCGACACAGGCAGCTCCAACCTCTGGGTGCCCTCCTCCAAGTGCTTCCTCTCGGTGCGCCCCGCCCGTGTTGGCTGCCGTGATTCAGGGTTCTACACAGTTTGGTTTATCATACTAACTAATCTGGAGTGCGCGTTTTGTGATTTATGCTGCAGATTGCATGCTACTTCCATGCGAGCTACAAGGCCAAGCGGTCCAGCACGTACAAGAAGAATGGTTTGTGCCTTGGCCCTTCCTATCGTAATCTCTTCTCAAGCTCCACAGTATTTTGTTTTTGTTGATTTTTCGATAAAGAGCATTTTTGTTAACACAAAATATAGTATCAAGCGGATATAAAGCATGATGAACAACACTCCATCTCTGCATAAATAAGATGCAAACACTAACAAACTGACAGAAGAAGATAAAAAATGTGATATATCAACAGCACTCGCAGAGGTTAGGCAAGGCCAAATGGGTCATGGCTCACCCAGCTCTGGAGATCCTCTTATTATAGCCAGCCCATGGGTCACAAATACCAGCTAGTAGCAATCTTAACAGCCTGGCCCGCCCAACCATTTTGTGCAAGCTCCTACACTGATCAGCAGTATAGTCATATACAACGGATACTATGCCTATGTTGAAGGAGGTGGTGGACCAATCTGAAGATTATACTACCACCCATGTTGGGTAAAGACCTCCTTGGCCACCCGTTCCAACCGCATACACCATCTTGAACAACGGTTGGTGCTCCGTCCAGTGTAGCATAGACCACGCATGAAGCGAGTGTGTAAAACAGAAAATAAACCGCAAAGGACATGTGTTGTTGCCTCCGAAAATCAAATCATTTCTGTATAGCCAAAGTGCCCATAATAAGGCATATTCTCCCACCCTTATTATGGTTCTGAACCTATCTAAAATTTCGTCCAACCAATGATCAAAATATTGGCAACACTTGTGGACGGATCCAAATTGGATGCTATTTGGATGACTGGTCACGTGGAACGGACAAACTTGCATTGGAAAAAGTGATGTTTGATTGTCTTGGTGTGAGTGCAAAAGTTACATTTCTTGCTTCCTTGCCAGTTGCGTCGAGCGAGATTGTCTTTAGTTAGCACAACTCCACTCCAAAGATACCACATAAAGATTTAACTTTTAATAAAATCTTTGATATCCAAATTTTCTTGTTATTATCCACTGGGACCACTGAATGCGTGAACACGTAGTGCATAGAGTTGACTATGAAGAGCACATATGTAGTGAGGTTTCAGTGAAAAACGGCACATCCTTGTGTTAGGTTAATCAATTCCTAACATATTTTGCTATGACATAAGACGGGGGGCTAATCAAATCCTGCCTGAAAGAAATATTCAGCGGAAATGAATTGAGCACATGCGCAAGAGTATCATTCTTATCACGCACAATGTGGTACAAAGATGGATATTTTTCTCGAAGGCTGGCATTTTTTGACCAGTTGTCCTCGCAGAAACGAATCTCTGGCTCGGCTTTTATTACGAAGAATCCAAAGAAAAAAAGATGTTTCTTCGTCATCATTAAACCAACCCAAAAAGTGTGAGTCACCAGGTTTTCAATAGGCCCGGAACACGTCATTTTTCCCTACATACTTACTGCGTAGCAGGGTTTGCCAAACTTCATCCTCAATAAGTAGTTTGAACAACCATTTACTTAGTAAGTCGTCATTCTTGACCCGTAGGGGATGAATGTCAAGCCCACCTTGGTCTTTCGGTCTACAAACCACACTTTTATTTGGCCTGTTTGGACCTTTTATTTTCACTGTCCCTTGCCAAAAGAATCTGGATTCGAAATAATCAGCAAGTTCATTTTGGGAGTTGGACAAAAAGCATATAGAGAACCATATTTATGATGACAGAGTTGATCAAGACCAGTCGTCCTTCAACAGAGAGCAACTTGTCTTTCTAACTGCTCAACCGTTTCTCTAAGTGCTTCTCTACATGTTTCCACTCCGCATTAGTGAGACGTCGATAATGAATCAGTATTCCTAAATATTTAATCAGAAATTGGCCTTGCGCACAACCAAACATGTCATCATACTCAGCCGCCACCTCACCAGCTAAAAGCAATATTTTTAGATTTCGAGCCTTATCCAGGTCATGTACCATAAAAGGAATTGTATCATCGACATATTATAAAATAGAGAGGCCACCATCCACAAGGTGTGGTACTACTCCTGCAGTTTGACCATCCTGCTTGACACAATCAATTAGAATAGCCAACATATCATCAACGATGTTAAATAAAATTGGAGACATGGAATCACCTTGTTGTAGTCTTTTCGTCTGAAAGTAATGGCCTACGTCATTATTGACTTTGACAGCCACACTGCCTCCAGTAACAAAATTTTGGATCCACTATCGCCAATTATTGAAGAATCCTTTCATTATTAGGGCATGTTGAAGGAATGATTATTTGACCTAGTCATAGGCCCTTCTGAAGTCAATCTTGAAAACTACTCAACTAATGTTTTTTCGGTGCATCTCGTGAATGGTCTCATGTAGGATTACAATTCCATCGAGTACATTTCTACCTTGCATGAAAGTCGTTTGAGATGGCCGGACGGCATGGTTAGCAACCGTGGTGAGCCCATTAGTAGCCACTTTGTTGAATTTTTTGAAGCTGGCTTTAAAGGGAATATGGGATGTACACCAGGAAGAAGAGCCTCGGAGTGAATATAGTCTTACTTTTTGAAATAAAATAAAACTTTATCTAATATCTGAATTTTTTATTCTAAGTTATTCAGATTTTAGCTACACATCAGAGAGACCAAATTTTCTTTTTTTTAAACATGAGACCAAATTTACTTTCAACTTCTTATCAATCTTTATGTTTTTAAAGGCCACCAGCGTTTTTGCACAAGCTAGTCAAAAATACAAATTATGTGTTCAAGTATTGATAGGGTGTTAAGCCAAAATAATTATCACTGGTACATATTTCTTGTTTGGCTGGATTATTTCATTGCTAGGGTGATATTGAGACTGCTTTATATTGTACTCTTTCAACGTTTAGCCAGCTTAGTCAATACATTATTCATTATTCACACCTGTGATAGAATGGAGAAATTATAAACTAATAACATGAAAGAGTTTAGTAGTAGCCATTGATTTAGCTACTGTTTGCATCAAAAGTTATAGCTTTCCTCTTTTGTACAGTCTGCTAATAGAGAAATAAATAAGTACTACCAACTACCATCATAGCAGCAGCAACAACAATATTAATAATAAGATAATAATACCCCCTCCATTTCTATATACAAGGCCACTTTCATGTCAAACTTTGATTTATAATTTTGGTCAGCAAAATATAGATTATATGTTATCAAAAGTATATCATCGGAAAGTTCTTTCAAATGTGCATCCAATGACATAATTTTTGTGGCATATAACTCACTTTTTATTGATAAAATTAATGGTCAAATTTAGGCATATAGAATTAATGGTCACAGTTAGGCATAAAACTTTTATTGGGGCTCTGAAAAAATACTCCACCTGGAAACCCTCCGGAAATTTATTGGGAGAGCCCCAATAGCCATTTATTGGGAGAGTTTTTTTTTTGTAATCCTTTGGAGATGCTCTAACACACTTTCCGTGCATGTTTCTTATATTAGGATCTTTTTAGCCAATTGGGCATTAGGCTTTTTTTTACATTAACTTGTAGCAAGCAGGCAAATTATGTTTAATTTGAGAATGTAATTTCTATTCCCCCTCTTGGCAGGAAAAATAGTTGCAATTCAGTATGGAACTGGTGCAATTTCTGGCTATGTTAGCCAGGACAATGTGCAAGTTGGTGATGTAGTTGTGAAAAATCAGGTTTATGCCTGCATCTGAATTGCACACTTATTTTATGCTATCTGATCCTGTGCATCCCATTTTAGAGTATACTAATTTCATTATGTTACCATGTTAGGATTTTATTGAAGCTACCAGGGAACCAAGTATTACTTTTATGGTTGCAAAATTTGATGGCATTTTTGGTCTTGGGTTTAAAGAAATCTCGAAAGGTGATGTTGTACCTGTCTGGTGAGCAAGTCTCTCCATCTAAATATCTTGTACATATTTGGTGGTGATGTCACCAGTAGATGTGAGTATTTTACTTTATGCAAAATTTATGGTGTATTATTAAGATGCACGTACCGCACTCAGGGTTATTCTGATTTATTGGCATATCTTACTTAAAATGTAGACCATATTCGTTATCCCTAACATCACAACAAAACCTGTAGGTATAACATGGTTAGCCAAGGCCTAGTTAGTAGCCCTATTTTCTCATTGTGGTTGAACAGACATGCCGGTGAAGGGCAAGGGGGAGAAATTGTGTTTGGAGGAATTGATCCTAATCATCATAACGGAGATCATACATATGTCCCTGTTACTAGGAAGGGATACTGGCAGGTGGATCTCTTTCACTTAGTTGAGTAATTTTAAAATTCAAAAGGTGGTAACTGATTTGTGCTGATAAATTTTGACTTGCTTTTTGCAGTTTGATATGGGTGATGTCTTGATTGGAGGAAATTCCACAGGTAGTAACCTCTGACCTATAAAAAAATTACGCATGCCCAATGTACATGTATATAACAAAGTGTTTATAATATTTTTCTTATACTCTCTATGTACTAGGATTATGTGCGTCTCGCTGTGCAGCTATAGCAGATTCTGGAACTTCATTGCTTTCTGGCCCCACGGTATGGCTGTGACCTCTGTTTATCTTAATCTCCATAAACAAGGAAAATGGCTTCACAATATCAAGTCAGCACAATAAACATTTGTAGCAACCTAAAGGAGTTATTCCTTAACATAAGCTTTCGGTTCGAGTTTTACCTTTTAGCAGAGGAAATATGCATTGTAACAAGGTGTATGCTTTGATAAATTATATTTATAGACTCTATTTTGATTAAATTATGGTAATTACACCTGAAGGGCAAGCACTACGACATAAAAAAAATTGCATGATGCTCTTGAACTATTACAAATAAATTTAGTAACTAAAAACTTCTAAAAGCATGTGTGGATCAATGGGTACATTACAGAATGTGAAGATCAGTGAAATAGAACCTGGTAGACCATTTAAAGCATGATATGTGCATATCCTTATCTATGCTTTATAGTTTCTACTCTGGTGGGTGCATATTCCATTTTTAGATTAATCATTATGTGTATTAAACCTAGTGATTCAACATTGAAATATGCAGGCGATAATTACTCAAATAAATGAAAAGATCGGTGCACCTGGGGTAGTCAGCCAAGAGTGCAAGGCCGTTGTTTCTCAGTATGGGCAACGGATCCTAGATCTGCTGTTAAAGGAGGTTCGAACATTTTCAGAGGAACCTTTTTTGTTTGATTAGTCCTATGTTAGGATTATAAATATATTGTTTTCGGGTCTATGATGCAGATGGATCCATCAAAAATATGCTCTTTAGTCGGTCTATGTACTCCAGATGGAACACAAGGTGTAAGGTAAGAGTTGGGAACTCTTGTACTTTTCACACTCATGCACATCTTACACAAATATATATGCAGCTAAATATATACTGACATATGTAACTGAGAGGAGGTGTGTCTATCACATGAATTATATATATTGTCATACATAGCCGAGAGAAGGGATCTAGAGAGCACCGTGCACAATAACACAAGTTGTAAACTGAACCAGAAAAAGATGGGACTGAAACATCGAGTAGTAAAGGAAAATTATTTGATAAAATTAAAAGAATACTTGTGCAAATAAGAGAGTAATTAGTGTGTGAGTAATTACAAAGTACAAGGTCCCCACTTATTTTCTCATCCATTTGATCAATCTTCTAGATGGTTTGGACTGATTAGATCAAAAAATGTTGCACCTTTCATGTCGATGTATAGACTTAGCATTTACACTTGCAATTAGCTGCAAATTAGTGGTCACTTGATTATGGATGATGCCAATGCAAGTACCAGAGTATTAAATTTATGGATTTTTTTTTGGCCAAATTCAAAATCTGGCACTTCAAAAAAAAGTCATTCTCAAAAAAAAAAGCCTCCATTGGGGATATGAGATTCGGCGTCAGGATTAGAACCAACAATGCAGAGCCGAGTTTATGTCTGCATGGCACTTTTGTGTTAGAAAATTATTTTTACCGTGGGTTCTCAAATTGGACCCAATTCTTTTGCTACAGTTTTGATTACCAAAACTTCACCAATTTTTTCCCTAACCGGCACTTAAGAAACATAGCTTAAGTGCATGAAGTCGGTTTCACGTCCTTTTTACTTTTCACATTGTTTTATTGATGTACCTTTCATATTATATACATTGTCTCCGCATGTAATGTGATGGCAGGGCTGGTATTCGAAGTGTGCTAGATCATGAAGGTGGGAGATCAAATGATGTCATGTGCCATGCTTGTGAGATGGCTGTTGTATGGATGACGAACCAACTTGCAAAGAATCAAACTCAGGATCTTATTTTTAAGTACATTAATCAGGCATGTTTCCTAGTATATCTTGTAACACCAGTGAGAGAATCACATCGTAACACAGTTTTACAAACTTTGGCAAACTGATTCAACTTTGCAGCTATGTGACCGTATTCCTAGCCCTATGGGAGAATCATCTGTGGACTGCGGCAGACTTGCATCCATGCCTGACATCGCTTTCTCCATCGGGGGCAAACAGTTTGTGCTGACACCAGAGCAAGTACTGCTTTTCTATGGTTATTACATTGCGCATTTTCTGTGTGGAACTACATCCACATTAGCTATCATGTTTAGAATTTTAGCAAATACTGTCATTTTTTTAAAACATTCGAGATGAAGATTATTCAGTCCTTTCATCCATGTTGTAGACTTGGTCCTATACTTTTCGAAATTAATACTCTTGGAAAGAACATATTAGACACAGAGGCATGTAAGTTTCAGTAGATCAGTTCTCTTGCTAGGGTCTTTTTCATTTTCAAAAAATAAATGTAGACGAGTTCTCTTAGGGTTTCACACAGGCGTACTGACACTGATGTATGAAGCTAAGCATGATTTTGATTAAATTTTTTTTGCTTGTACATGAAAGTTTAAGAGACACACAAGGCTTATTACTCCACTCATAGAGTCATAGTTAAGACTGGTCATTCAGTTTTATGTTTGGTAACTGCAACTAAATTAGTACGACCGGAAAGGAAACAACAACCTGTGGAGACCATAGTGCACAAACTGGTGGCGAAGGTTACATATAGGGGACTGCTACAGCTATTACGTACTACTTACTTTCTTAGTCAAAATTCTGAGTGCTCTATGCAAGTGGTTGTCATACGTTCAGATTTGTATATTCTGTTTTTATTTGCAGTAAACTGAATTTGTTTCACTTTTGATTTCCGTTGTTAGTATATCCTGAAGATCGGTGAGGGGGATGCTACCCAGTGCATCAGCGGATTCACGGCCATGGACATTCCTCGTCCCCGTGGCCCTCTCTGGTAAAATTATGCACCCCTTATATTCTCAGAGCCTCTTGCTTTTATCCACGTTGACCCCATCTTAGTGTAGTACTCCCTACGTAAACTAATATAAGAGCGTTTAGATTACTAAAATAGTGATCTAAACACTTTTATATTAGTTTATGAAGGGAGTACTATTGAACTCTCATAACACAAACGGGTTATTAGTAATTAAGGTTTCTTCATCTGTGAGATTTATCTGCAGCCGTTGGAGTGCTAAACACCCTTGAAATACTGAAAGTAAATGCTCCACGAAACTGCTGTCCACGACTCTGACAGTGAGAACTTGCTGTCCTAGGATCCTGGGCGATATATTCATGGGAGCCTACCATACCGTCTACGACTATGGCAACATGAAGATTGGGTTCGCGAAGGCGGCATAGGGTTCCCCCGTGGTGGGCGGATGAGCCGCAGAGCTGTCTAATCTTCAGGTCGGTTTGGTCTTGGGCATGCAAAGCATGTGTGTGCATATGTTACATGCTTAATAATGCTCGTATGATCCGAGATAATAATAAACCTGTCTGTTATGATTTGTCCAATATAATGAGGCAGGCTTTCATACTCATTAGTCACCGGCTTCCAGTATTTCGCAAGTGATTTTCACTAAGATCAAGATGGATAAAAACTAAAAGCCAGTATGATCAAGGTTCTAATCACCGGCTGCTTCTTCCGAAGCCATGATGATCAGTCCACATTTGGCTATCTCGTGATCCACAAAAACACTGAAGAAAACATGTCCTCTTCCCAAGGAAGGTAGCAAGAAGGATGACAAATATTACTCCTTCTCTCCCGGATGAATAATCTTGAATCATCTCGAGGAGAACTTGACTCACTCACACACGAAAGAAAGCACGCATTCTTATCCTTTGTTGTAGTCGTGGTCGGTGGTCTTCTCTAATTGCCACCGGTGACCTTCCCGCCCGCGTCCCGCTTGGCGCGCTCGGCCCGCGCGAACGCCTTGCCGAGCATCTTGAGCTTGCGGCTCTCCGCCGTGATGACGCCGGTGGTGGACGCCGGCGCCTCCGCGAAGATGACCTGGTAGCCGTCCCCGTAGGAGTCCATGCCGTCGGCCATGAGCTGCCAGAAGAGCCCGCCCACCGTGGGGCCGCCCCTCCGCGCTGACTCGTAGATCTTGGCGTAGACCATGCCGAACTGCGCGTCCCGCTGGGCGCTGCTGAACCCGGGGTCCCTCTGCGACTTGCCGAACTCGGCGATCAGCAGCGGCTTGCGCAGCGTCCCCTGCGCGTCCGCGATGTGCGCGTCCAGCCACCTGCCCAGGAAGCTCCGCTGCGCCTGGTCGTCGGAGCTCGACAGCCACTGGTCCGGGTACGAGTGCACGGTGGCGAAGTCGATGCCGGGGACCTGGTTGTTGGCGATGAAATCGGTGCCCACCTGGCGCCCGGCCGGGTTCACGGAGGCGGCCCGGGACGAGGACGCGCCGTAGAAGCCCTCCAGGCCGGCCTCCAGCATGTGGTTGCCGTCGATGGACTTGACGTGCGCCGCCATCTCCCTGATCCACGACTGGATGGTCCGCCCGGAGAGGTCGGACTGGCACCGGGGCTCGTTCATCAGCTCCCACGCCAGGATCGTCGGGTCGTTCTTGTACGCCACCCCGGTCACCGTGTTCACCCTCGTCAGCACCGTCTTCCATGATGCAAAAGTAAAGTTGTCACGAGCGTGCCGGGAGTGCCAATAAAGAGATTCAGAGAGGTATCATCATGTCGCAGTGAGAGACAGTAGGAGCACGGCCCAGCCGAGTGGTGTTTGACTAGTCGTCTGGTGTCCAGAAGCATCCATCTAACAGTATTCCCACGAATTAAAATTAAAAAAAATCGTCGGAATACTGACACTCTCGGTGCCCCGGTGTAGACATACTACGTACTGAGCAGAGCAAAACAGTTAAGTAGTTACTCTACGTTATTTTGACCTTGGTGGTACTTGTCAATGGTGAATATTTATCCCCTGGAAGGGTTTCACGGTTATGTTTTCTGAAAAGTAATACTCCTACACCACAAAGCAAAAGCAAAAGCAAAAGCAAGAACAAGGATTGCCAACTATACTCCACAAAATCTTGTAATTTCTCCCACGTAATAATAAGAAGAAAACCAAGCATCTTTACTTCATCGAGAAAGGACCAAATAATGGTTAAATAAAGATGGTAAAATCTTGCAAGAAAACGTTGCAAATTACTCAAGATTTGTTCTTGTTTATAGTACCTTGACATGGTTCTTGTAGAAGCCCTTGACAAGAGAGTTGGTGAAGAAGTCATCTTCAGATCCGACGGCCTGCCCCCGCCCTCTTGCCCACTCTACATACTGCTTCTTCCCTCCAAAAGTGTCGTAGTTGTTCACAAGGCTCAGTATCACCTTAATCCCATTCTTCCTAGCCTCAGACAGCACAAAATCCAACCCCTGCACGCACAAACAACAACAGCAACAACAAACAAAAATCCTCTCAGGGAAACAGAATCATAGGCGAATTATATAGCAGCTGAAGGAAAGGAACCAAATGATCCAATAAACCGAATGTTTCAGAAAGTACAAGTTACGAAGAGAAAAGTTTAGCAAAATGCCGGCAAGGACCTTGAAGGTGTTCTCGTTGTAGCTGCCGGGGGCGTACTGCAGCGCATTGCTGCCGCCGTCGCTGAAGGCCCAGGTTCTGGCGACGGAGAGGCCGCGGGCCGCGGCCTGGCTGAGCGCGGAGGTGACCTTGCCCCTCTGCGCGGGGTCGGCGGCCATGGTCATGAGCCAGTAGGCGTTGAAGCCGTTGGCGTAGTAGGGGCTGCCGTTGATGACGAAGCGGGTGCCCTGCGCCCTCACGAACCCGCCTCCCGCAGCCTCCGCTTCTTGTCCTCCATGGACGCACAGCAGCACGAGCACGGACAGAGCAACTGGTGCTCCATGACGAAGCCTCATTTCTTCTGGGAGGTTTCGTGCTAGGTTGCGCACTCTGAAACTGGATGGCAGTGGCGGTGAGCTGAAGCTCAGTGGGTGCTTAAATAGACCAGAGCTTACAAGGCTTCGTTTCACAGTCGCGCCATTGAGTAAATCTCAGACTGTAGACGACGGAGACCCACTTGTCAGGGGGTCTTTGGTGTTCCATTTTGTGCACAGAGCTGTTTTTTGAGCTACAGTTTGGGTTCGTTACGCGGGTGGGGATGGAGAGGGGGACATTAACTTCGTCGGTACCGGCGCATGGAAGCAATTTATTGGCACCTCACATGGGGTAGTGAAAAGGACACGATGGTAGAACAGTACGGTTTTGCGGTCCTCGGTAGGGTTTACCAAATCCATCTCGAGTCGAGAAGTGCATGGATGAATCCGGGTATATATAAACTTATTTTAAAAAACACATTTTGCAATGTTAAAATTAAAAAAAAAATGTGCGCGGACATCTCCATATTCTATGTGTGTGCAGAAAGTTTCACAGAAAAACAACTTTTTTTTGTAGCATGTGCAAAAAAGACAAAATTTTATGCCGTGAAACGCTATTTAGAAGCAGTAAAATCTATCTTTTTTACTGAGACAAAACAAAAATATTTTTTTACACAAAACTTTGTGCCGTGGACATACCTTTGTCGGTATGCATTTTTTTTAGAATTTTCGAACATTATGTCATCACGGTGCTGGCAGGGCGCGATGGCTTCAGTCCGCGGTGGGAAGTCTTGGATATGGCCAGTCGTGGTTTGCCGGCTGGATTTGATGGCTGGACGCTTGCGGCCTCCGCACAGTGCGGCTGACTAGGCGGCTCCTTGTTGTTCTCCGTCGACAGATGGTGATGCATTGCTGGAGGTTCAGTTGGTTAGGTATGGGTGTGGTGCGACGACATGGGGCGGAAGCTTGACTCCGGTTATGGCCGAAGCTGCGACGGTGGCGTTTGTGGGCGTCGCAATCTTCTTGAAGGTGTTGCCGTGGTGAAGCGCTCATCTCTATACCGACCCTTTCTTCAAAGGAAACCTCGGATCTGTGCATTCATGGATCGGATGATGACGGCATACTGCGTCATGCCGTTCTTGAGGGCTTCGTCTTTGAAAGGAGAGGGTGGAGTCAGTTGGAGGGGCCCCCGCCATAAAGACCACCGAATAGACCACCTGCTGCTCGTCATCATTACCACAGGGGCCCGCCGCCGCAGCTCCGATTTCACAGCAACAAACAAACCAAGGCAATCCAACAAACACAAAAAAAGAGCCGACTAATACAACCATTGTCGTGTTTCCGGCCTCGCTCACCACCGCCATCGTTGCCATAGAAGCCTTGTCGCCAACTCACCCTACTGGCACACCAGCCACTACATAGTTCTTCGTAGCTCTCCATCGGAGCCGGTGTTGCGTCGTCCTGGACGCGAGTGGCTGAGTAATGGTGCAAATCTTCATTTGTCTTCACATGACCCTTATGGAATGGGTTGGGTTGATACTTGTTTATGATCAAGTTAGAGTCGCTTGCTCGGGATTAATGACGCATGTGTGCTAGTTCGATGAAGCCCTCTTCAGAAAGGAGTGTGTGGGGTATACTATGTGTACCGCTCAACGGATTGTGACGGTTTTTGGCTGGTTTTCCGTTAACCAAATCTTTTTACCTTCGTTTCGAAAAAAAAGTCCACCGGTAAACTAATCCCACGTGCTTCACTCTTGTCCTTGAGCTAGTAATGTACGGTTGGTCTCGATGAAGATGAACTGCCCCGCCACGCTCGCGTCGCTCACTGCGTGAAGGTAGAAAAAGAAAAGAATAGCTGCAATTGGTCTGTAGCGACTCGCGTGTGATCTCTTCTAGTAATAGTATGTGGCCCTGATCGACTCCTGCTACCCTGTATGTGCATAACTGCATATCGCTCCATTTCAGTGTTTGAAGGTGCGATTCTGATAAAGACAGGCACCCTATCTGCAACGCCATTTGAGGAGCAATCATGAGTGCCTTCCTGAAACTTAGTTTGTTCCTCGGCTCTCAAGGAAGGAAGAGGTATTTTCGAGAAAAAAAAAGGAAGGAAGAGGTGACGATGGCTTTGGATGTTCGTGCAGTAAGTGACGATGCTTAACTGCGGTGTGGCATACCTCTCTTTATTTGTCCCGTCTCTGCAAACGCTGAATCCGGCGTACTGTACGTACTAGCTGCGGTAAATATCGACACTGTGGTAGAGCACAGACGTCCTATTCTGAATTCCGTGTACATACATTTCCGCGCATGTGGAGGCACATGGACATGGGAGGTGGGAGGAAAGAGATGCCGGTGGAACGACGTGCCGACCTCGTAGTACTAGCCCGTGACGATCAATGCAACCGACATGCCGCTCTTGGTTGCGCACCGGGTGCCCTAGTCCAAACTCCAAAGTGATAAAACACAGGCACCCCACTCTGTACGTAGCCGCGAGCAAATCCATGGCCTTCGCTTCTGCTTCGGCGCGTAAAAAAACTTGAACATCTGATGGGAGGACACGAGAGATTTTGGTACGTTGCGTTGCGTGGGTTGGAATCAAGAAGGTGGTGGTTACGCCGGAGCGGAGGGACCGCGCCGCATCTGGCCGCACAGCACATCAATGGCCCCGCCCCTTCCTCTTCTAGACCTCTACTGTACGCCCCCATGTGGAGAAGAGGAGTCCCGTGTCCTCCGTTCGCGGTGCCTCCTCCCTCCCACATATCTCTGCACCGCCCCGTCCGTCCGTCCGCCGCGCCGATAATAAGTGGGGGCCCTGCCGCATTGCATGCCCCTCCACCGACGCCTTCTTTTTTCCTTCGCCCATTTCCCACACTGCACACCTCGAGCTCTTTTCTTTCAGTCCCATCTTGTCGCGTGTGGCAATGCCCTTTTGAACCTTTTTATTCCAATCTTCCTGCGAGGCAGTAAGCGGCTGCTCGAACGTCGGCACCGGCAAATGGGCGATGATCAGCAGATCAGAGGAGCCGTGGGCTTCCGGGTCTAGCAGCACATTCAAGTTTGTATGAACTTAATTATTATGGCCTGCTGGCAGATCTGGATGCAAAGGAATGACAAATTTTTTTGACAGATCAATCCAAGTCTCTCCTCCTGGAGGGTGCTACTTAAAACAGACCTTGTCCCCCTACAGCACAAAGTAGCCCACTTACACACATCTTAATTCCATGAGGTTCCCTAAGAGAGGAATTGGTTTTTTTCGATAAAGGACATTTTATTGAATAAATATATCGAGATGATACAATCGCATCGAAAGAAAGCCCGGCCTCTGCATAGCTATATGCACACAGCCAAAAAGTCGAGAGTGCCCTAAGAGTAAAAATAATTCGGTACAAAGCAAAGCAAATAAATCATGTCGAGGCTAAGATGCGGCAGATCCTATCCGTAGATCACACCGCCATCCATGGGGGTAGAAAACCTCCCTGGCCGAACGCTCTAGCCGTGTAGACGCCATTATAAAAAGGTCCTTGTCCTCCGGCCTCTGCAGGATAGACCAAGTACGGAGCCATCATGTACAAACATGAATAACCTGCATAGAGGATGAGACAGATTTGTTATTAAAGATCACATCATTCCTGGTAAGCCACAGTGCCCAGCATAAGGCAGCCGCTCCTACAAGAATATGTGCAGAAAATTGTTTATCAATACCCCACAACCAGTTGCCGAACATATTACGTGCACTACGTGGTGGGTATAAATTAAAAACTACTTGAACTATGGCCCAAACTACCCGAGTGAATTTGCACTCAAAGAATAAGTGTCTAATAGTCTCGTCATGTTGGCAAAAGACACATCTCTTAAACCATGTCAGTTTTGTCGTGCCAGATTATCTCTAGTTAGGATGACTCCTCTATATAGAAACCAGAGGAAAATCTTCACTCTTAGAGGAATTTTGAGGAATTTTGAGCTTCCACAATTTCCTGTTATCAACTGGAACGTCATAATGAACCATTGCATCATACATGGATTTGACAGAAAATTTTCCATTCTGATGCAAGTTCCATCAAAAAACGTCCGGCTCACCTGACAGTTGAATGTCCTCCAGACGAGTGAGTAATTCATTCCGTGTTGCCAGACAAGGGCCAAGAAGGTCCCTATGGAAAGAAATATCAGGGTTTTGTTGTCCTAAAACTTGTTTGATCGTGACAAATTTATGTCTGACAATCCTGTACAAGCTCAGATATTGCACCATTAGTGGGTTGCTCCCTAGCCAGGTGTCTTCGCAGAATCGAACCTGAGAACCATCCCTAACCGAGAAGGTCCCAAATTGGAAAAAGAATTCCTTGGCCTTCATCACGCCACTCCAAAAATGCGAATCCCTGGGTTTCCAATGAACTTGAGAAATGGCACTGGATCTCACATACTTGTTGCGAATGATTTCCTGCCATACCCCATTCTCAGAGAGTAGTTTGTAAACCCACTTGCTGAGAAGAGCAATATTTTTTATCTCAAGGTCTTGAATTCCCAGCCCCCTTGACTTTTAGGTCTGCATAATACGCTCCACCTAGCCAGTCGATATTTCTTGGATTCATTATCGCACTGCCAAAAAAATCTGGATCTAAAGTAGTCTAGTCGCTGGAGAACCCCTTTCGGTAGGTGGAAGAATGACAACATATATAGAACCATGTTGCTTAGGACAGAATTGATCAAGATCAAACGTCCCCCGTAATACAAGAGTTTGGCCTTCCAACTGGCTAGACGTTTCTCAAGTCTCTCTTCCACATGTTTCCACTCAGTGATAGTTAAACACCGATAGTGTATGGGAATACCCAGATATCGAATCAGAAACTGCCCGAGCTGACATCCAAAAATCTTAGCATACTCAGGTGCTGATTCTACAGCATCGCCAAAGCAAAAGAGTTCGCTCTTATGAAAATTGATTTTGAGACCAGAAAGTTCCTCAAAAGCACATAGGAGCAACTTGAGATTTCTTGCATTGTCTAGATCGTGATCCAAGAAAAGGATAGTGGCATCCGCATATTGTAGAATAGATAGACCATCTTCTACCAAGTGTGGAATGACATCACTGATTTGACCGTCCAGCTTAGCCCGCTCAACGAGGGTAGCTAGCATGTCGGCCACAATGTTAAACAAAATAGAAGAGGCGGGGTCCCCTTGGCGGCCCCTTCCTTGTCTGAAAATAGTTGCCAACGTTATCATTAACTTTTATGGCCGCACTGCCTCCAGAAACAAAGCTCTCTACCCAGCGACACCATTTTGGTGAAAACCCCTTCATGCGCAAAGTTTGCATCAAAAAGGGCCACTTAACTTTATCGTAGGCTTTTTCAAAATCTATTTTAAGAATGACTGTGACGCCCGGATAATTAGGCTACAGTAATCCCACGTTACCGATGCCACGTCACTTTGATTACTGTTAGTAATCTCGCGTTAGTTCGAAACCGATTCAAATTCAAAATCAAAATCAAGCAAACAATAAAAGTTTTTTCAAATATTAAAACTAAAATGTTCAATAAATAGTAGATAAATCAGAGGCTATGATAAAATTGTAAACAACATTATTGAAATTTGATAAGTGACTTAAACAACCTCAAACAGTGGCTGAAAACAATATTTACTAACCTTTTTATTAATAAAAAAATAAATATGAAATGATAATTACCCCAAACTAGTTTTTGGTGGTAGGATATATTGTGTTGTGAATTTTGGGCCAACTCTCATATTTTACAAAACTCATTTGGTGCCCAAACAATTAGCCAAAACAGAAAAGGAAAATATGAAAAGGTAAAACAAAATAAAACAAAAGAGAGAACCCCCTCCCCCCACCGGGCCATGGCCCAGCTGGGCCTCGAGCCAGCGCGTCGGCCCACCCCGCGCCCCTGGCCTATATGGCCCTACTCCCCCCACCCATCGAGGGAAACCCTACCCACCCCCACTACCCACTCCCCCACTCGCGCCCCACTCCCTCTCCCCCCGATCCAATCGGGATCGGGCCCGACGCCGGCGCCGCCCCTCCCGCACTCCTCCGCGCCCCTTTCGCCAACTGTCGTCGCCCGGAGTGCCCTCCCTCACCGGTGCCCGCATCGCCGACACGCCGAACCGCCGCCTCGACCTCCCCCATCCTCGAGCTCCTCCTCGACCCGATGCCGTCGCCCGTCGTCGCCACTACCACGTCGCTGGCCTGCCTCCTTCTCCTCCTCCCCGGCGGCTGCGTCGCGCCGCCTTCGTCCTCGTCATCGATCATCGCGACCCCGAGCTCCGGCGCCTCCCCGAGCTCATTTTTAGCACAACTACAGGGCCCCGTGAGCACGTTTTCCCCATTCCCCCTCTGTTCCGTCGCCGTTTCGCCGTGGCTGCGCGCTCGCCGTGTCCGCGCGCGCCCCTGCTAGCCGGCCCTGATCGCGTCCACCCCTCCCGGCTGCTTGCCGCCTTGGGACTCCGTCCCTCGCTCGGTCCGACGCCCCGCCTCGCCCAGCCTACCTCACCTCGCTGTGCCTGTGGCCGGCGGCTTCCCCTTCGATCTGGGCGTACGCCCGCTCGGGCTGGGCGCCAACGCCCGTGCGCTCTGCCCGCATCCCGCTCCGGCCATGGACACACCGTGGCCACCGGCCTCTTCTTCCTTCGCCTGGCGCCGTCCACCGCTGGCCGCGCCCTACCTCGCCCTCCCACGCGCGCCATGGAATGCCCCTGTCGCTGGAGCCGCAGCCTCCATCGACTGCCGCCACCACTCTCCGATGGCGCCGCCCTTCGCCGGCGCCGTTCGCTGCCGGCTCCCCCTCGCTCCACCTACCGCGGCCGACGCCACGATGGCCGCGCCCGCTGGAGCCCCGTTCCAGCCTCGCCCGCGCCCGTTAAGCCCCCAGGGGCCTATGACAAGGGGGCCCCATCCCCAGAACTTTATTAAAAAAAGAATTAAAAATAAATAAATAAATAAATAATAATTACATTAATTAATTAATCAATAAGTGAATTAATTAAGTTAATTAATCATGTTTAATTAATCTAATTAACTAGTTAGTTTAATTAAATAGTACTTAGTTTAACTAAGACCTAATTAACCTAAGCAGAGTATGACAGGTGGGTCCCACTGGACCCACATGTCAGTTTGACCCAGTCAACTCTGTTGACTGCTGACGTCAGCATGACATCATGCTGATGTCATTAATTCATTTTCGAATTAATTTAAATAATTAATTAAATACCAGAAATTAATAAAATCTTTAGAAAATCATATCTTTTAATCCGTAATTCGGATGAAAATACTTTGTACATGAAAGTTGCTCAGAACGACGAGACAAATTCGGATACGCAGCCCGTTCGTCCGCCACGCGTCCCTAGCATAGTGAACCTGCAACATTTCACCTCCGGTTCATCTGTCCGAAAACGCGGAACCCCGGGGATACTTTCCCGGATGTTTCCCCCCTTCGCCGATATCACCTATCCCTGCGTTAGGTCACCCCTAGCAACGTATTGCCGCGTCTTGCTTTGTGTTACATTTGATTGCTCTGTTATTTATTTTGTTCCCCCTCCGTTACTTCTTTCCGGTAGACTACGAGTCTGACGCTGCTGCTGGTACCCCGATCGACTACGGTGTTGACGACCCCTCCTTGTCTGAGCAACCAGGCAAGCCCCCCCTTTGATCACCAGATATCGCCTATTCTTATCTCTACTGCTTGCATTAGAGTAGTGTAGCATGTTACTGCTTTCCGTTAATCCTATTCTGATGCATAGCCTGTCCTTGCTACTACTGTTGTTACCCTTACATGCTATCCTACTGCTTAGTATAGGATGCTAGTGTTCCATCAGTGGCCCTACACTCTTGTCCGTCTGCCATGCTATACTACTGGGCCGTGATCACTTTGGGAGGTGATCACGGGCATATACTATATACTTTACACAGTTACATTACTTATGATACTGTTCGGAGATGGGGGCTGAAGGGGCAGGTGGCTCCATCCCGGTAGAGGTGGGCTTGGGTTCCCGACAACCCCCGACTGTTACTTTGAGGCGGAGCGACAGGGCAGGTTGAGACCACCTAGGAGAGAGGTGGGCCTGGCCCTGGTCGGCGTTCGCGGATACTTAACACGCTTAACGAGATCTGGGTATTTGATCTGAGTTTGGCCATTTGGTCTATACGCACTAACCATCTACGCGGGAGTAGTTATGGGTATCCCGGCGTCGTGGTATCAGCCGAAGCCTTCGTGACGTCAGCGACTGAGTGGCGCGCGCCGGATTGGAACGTAAGCCTGCTCTTGTATTAAGGGGGCTAGTTCTGCTTCCGGCCGCGTTCGCAACGTGAAGGTGTGCTAAGGGCGATGTGCCCAGACCCCTGTGCGCTTAGGTTTAGACCGGCGTGCTGACCCCTCTGTTGTGCCTAGGTGGGGCTGCGACGTGTTGATCTTCCGAGGCCGGGCATGACCCAGGAAAGTGTGTCCGGCCAAATGGGATCGAGCGTGTTGGGGAATGTGGTGCACCCCTACAGGGAAGTTAATCTATTCGAATAGCCGTGATCTTCGGTAACAGGACGACTTGGAGTTGTACCTTGACCTTATGACAACTAGAACCGGATACTTAATAAAACACACCCTTCCAAGTGCCAGATACAACCGGTGATCGCTCTCTCACAGGGCGACGAGGGGAGGATCATCGGTTAGGATTATGCTATGCGATGCTACTTGGAGGACTTCAGTCTACTCTCTTCTACATGCTGCAAGACGGAGGCTGCCAGAAGCGTAGTCTTCGAAAGGACTAGCTATCCCCCCCTTATTCCGGCTTTCTGCAGTTCAGTCCACATATAATATCCTTATTCCAGTTGATACCAATGCATACATATGTAGTGTAGCTCCTTGCTTGCGAGTACTTTGGATGAGCACTCACGGTTGCTTTCTCCCTCTTTCCCCCCTATCCCTTCTACCTGGTTGTCGCAACCAGATGTTGGAGCTCAGGAGCCAGACGCCACCTTCGACGACGACTCCTACTACACCGGAGGTGCCTACTACTACGTGATGCCCGCTGGCGACGACCAGGAGTAGTTTAGGAGGATCCCAGGCAGGAGGCCTGCGCCTCTTTCGATCTGTGTCCCAGTTTGTGCTAGCCTTCTTAAGGCAAACTTGTTTAACTTATGTCTGTACTCAGATATTGTTGCTTCCGCTGACTCGTCTATGATCGAGCTGTTGCATTCGAGCCCTCGAGGCCCCTGGCTTGTAATATGATGCTTGTATGACTTATTTTATTTGTAGAGTTGTGTTGTGATATCTTCCCGTGAGTCCCTGATCTTGATCGTACACGTTTGCGTGTATGATTAGTGTACGATTAAATCGGGGGCGTCACAATGACACCATTCAACCTTTTCCGGTGAAGCTCATGTATAGTTTCGTGCAGGACGACCACTCCATCTAATATGTTGTGGCCTTGCATAAATGCTGTTTGAGTGGGCTTTACGACATGGTCAGCCACCCCGTTCAACCGATTAGTTGCGACCTTCGTAAAGATTTTAAAACCTACATTCAGAAGGCAAATCGGTCGATATTGTTGAATACGATTAGCCTCCTTAATCTTGGGCAATACGATCTTCTTCTTCATCGCCACAGCAGTCTACTCCGCCTCTCGGGGTCGCCGGGATGTCTTCTTCATCACCGCAGCAGACTACTCCGCCTCTCGGGGGCGCCGGATGGGCTTGGCGGCCGATGTTTCTCCTTCGCCGCTGAGGCACAGCGGGCGTCATTACGTCGGGACTGACGGTTCAGCAGCCACCGATGAGGACTCTATGGTGAAGGCCATGCGTAGGACAACTGTGCGCAACCTCGACTTCGAAGGTACCCCTTGCAAATCTTTTATGTCTTTTGATAAATCCAAAGTTTCTTCAAATATCACTAGACTTGGAGTGTCACTAGGACGTAATGAGAAAGAGGTAGATTTTTCGGTTAAGGCTCTTAAACAAGTGGAGTTCGACCGGCTTACGGTTTCTCCTAAATTGTCGAGTTTTGTTGACCCTCTCGTGTCAGATGAGGAGGATGAGGATGCTGATGCCAATCACAAAGGCAAGCTTCTCTCTCATTTGGTTAAAGACACGACTGAAGTAGACCTTGACGATACTGTACGCGACACTACGCTTTGTGAGCTTGTCGCGTTGGTGCGTAAGAACAAGTCTAACTCAACAAAGAAAAGAGGGCGCTCTTCTAAGAAGGCGAAGGTCTCTAAACAAAACATTGGTTCAGCATGAGAGGCATGTTTTGGAATAGCAGAGGTCTTGGTGACTTGGCTAAACACAAACACATTGCCGATTGTATAAAGGATCATGCGTTGGACTCTGTAGCTATCACTGAGTCGGGAAAATGTGATTTTCCAACACGTACTCTCAACCACTTTTCAAGTGGTTTGGATTATGAATGGCACGTATTGCTGCCGACCGGGAGGTCCCGTGGAATATTGCTAGGTATTAACTCTACTTACTTGCAACTATTGTCCACGTCAAAGGGGGATTATCATATCAAATTCCACCTTCGAACCAAGTCCAACAACTTCCTTTGGAGTCTGGTGGTTGTATATGGCGTTGCTCAAGAGGAGTTTAAGTCTGCATTTCTAAAAGAACTTGTTAACACCTGTCGAGACAATCCCCAGCCCATGTTAATTGGGGGGATTTTAATATCCTTCGATATCAGTAGGAAAAAAACAATGACCGGTTTGATACTAGGTGGCCTTTCCTCTTTAATGCTGTTATTGACAACCTGGATCTGAAGGAGATCACGATGTATGGTCGTCAGTATACCTGGGCCAATAACCGATCAGTGCCAACATTTGAAAAACTTGACCGAGTGCTAGTTACCACCAACTGGGAATATAAATATCCCCTAGCATCGGTTTGAGCTCTAGAACATATTGAGGCCTTATCAGATCACGCTCCTTTGCTAACCGATTTTGGACAACCAATCCCAAGTTCTACCCGTCACCAGTTTAAATTTGAACTGGATGGCTCACTAGAGAGGGATTTCATGACCTTGTTAAGAAAGTGTAGGTGTGTCAACCTCGTGGTAACACACCCATTCAACGATGGAACGATCGAATTCGCGCCTTGCGCCGATTCCTCCATGGATGGGCCAAGCATACTGCTGGCATTTACAAAAAAAGAAAAACTGCGACTATCTATCTTAATCGATTCCCTTGATAAAATAGCGGAGGTCAGGCCTCTGTCTGCTGTTGAGATTGAGCAAAAAAGCAATCTAAATGAGAAGATTGCCCGCCTATTACGCGAGGAAGAGATTAAATGGTACCAATGTTGCAAGGCGGATTCGCTTATGCAAGGTGATGATAATACGAAATACTTTCAAATGCTTGCCAATGGAAGACATAGAAAGAAACACATATTCGCGCTTGACCAGGAGGAAGGCCGAATTGAGGGGGACGCACCACTTAGAACTTTCATTACTAAGTATTACAAGGAGCTTTTTGGACCTTCAGTTGAAACAAATTTTTAGTTGGATGAATCTGTTACTCATGACATCCCTCAAGTTACGGAAGAGGAAAATGAATTCCCAACCTCCCCGTTTTCGGAGGAGGAAATTCAAACTGTGGTGTTTCAAATGGAAAACAACACAGCTCCGGGTCCGGATGGCTTTCCCTCAGAGTTCTATCAATGCTTTTGGGACGTGATTAAGGCAGACTTGGTTCCATTGTTTAACCAACTGCATACAGAAGACCTTGATATTTCTCGTTTAAACTTTAAGAGAGGAATTGGTTAGTGGTAGATTTTTTTGGTTTTGGCACATGCCCTGTATTTTTCTATACATATGCTCTTTGATTAATGAAAACTATACCGTAGAACAATTGTTCTACGGTTTTCGCCTAAAAAAATGTATGCGGGGTGAACTCCATGAGAGACGACACACACTAATTGAGTCAATCATGACGCAGGAAACATTTGCCTAGTACTACATTCGCCCCGAATTACTTTTATCTTAGAAGATTACGAGGATAAAACGGTTATCAAGTTGGGTTGTTCTCAATCATCTCTGAGAGATGTCCAGTTTACCTCATTGATTTCTTTGGATGGATCTCTAGAGACGATGCATGTAAGGGCACCTCCAACACCATTCATCAAAACGGATGAGTAAAGGGCGTGTTTGGTTGCCCGTATTAGGCCCAACCAAGCCCGTGCGGGAGGAAAATGGCATGTTTGGTTACATGTGTTCACTGTTTGGCCTGCATCGCACGATGTTCAAAGCACCTCCCAGCCAGACCCGCTAGGAACCCCAGAGTCGCCAGTTTTTCCACAGCCAGGATTGCGGGATGTACGTGGGTGGCGGCGGCTACACGCGAGGAGCCACGCCCGAGAAGTCGTGTTATTTCCCGAAGCACCGACAATAATTCTCACCTTCCCTCACCGCTCTCTCCCCTCTCTCCATTCTCCCACTCTCACACTGGCGGCGGCGATCAGCGAATGATGTTGCCGAAGTGCTGCGGGTGATCTTGCTGATGTTGATGATCGGAGGACAACACACTTCCATGGTGTTCTCGAATTTGGTGCGAGCACCCGAGGAAGAATGCCCTCCATCCTATGCCCCCGGGGAAGGGGTTGGGCTTGGAGTTCAGGGCAATGGAGAGGTAGAATACGAATGAGAGTCAGAGAGGGTTAATTGAGTGTGGTGTTGGGTAAGTCATGAGCGTTTGGGTGGGTAAATATAGGGTGTTGGACGATAGGATTTAATGCCAATCAACCTTTGAACTTTGTGCTCTTCATAATGTAGATCAAGACGGAGAACAAGGGAAAGGGGGTGGTGCCAGCAATGGAGAAGGGCAAGGAGGTGGTGCCGCCCATGGATGATGACGTGGTGTTGGAGGAGCCCCGCAGTGGCAAGTGCTGGAACTACGGGCACTGCCATGAGGAGGGTGGGCCAACTCACTTCTGCAAGGCCATCCTTGCCCCAAAGTTGGAGTGTCTACCAATGCCCCTAGAGTTCACAAAACATTTCCCGGTCGTGCCGACGGAGTTCAAGCTAAAGATCCACCAGTTGCGCATGGAGGATCACTATTCGGGCGATGAACGACAGGGTCACCCTCGATTAGGGTTGGGTACCCTTCGCCACCGTCCACCAGATGAACATCGGGTACATGATGACCTTCAAGTTGCTGACTCCCGACACACTCAAGGTGATCGTCTACAACAATGATGACATTGAAGTGGTGACCAAGTGCAGGAGGCACGACAACGCCTTCAGCGTGAACGTCTAGGACAACTCTCTGTTGCGCTTGCTAGTTTGGCATCGACTATGTCGTACTGCTTTGCTTGAAAACTGCTTGGTTTAAGTGCAGTACTATGTTTAAAACTACTTGCTTTTGTTTAGAACTATGTTTATATGCTATCTATGTGTGTGTCTTCGGTTTGTTCTACACGCTCTTTCTGTGCTGATAACCTCACCACCTCGACAAAGAGGTTACCAGACAACATGCGTTGCATGTAACCAAACACCATGGCTTGTGTTTTCACCTAAACAAGCAGGCAACCAAACAACCCACCTTTCGTTTCGCCCCACGCAGGCTATGTAGGCTACCGAACAACATGCAGATGTTGTTTTTTTGCCTCTTTACCCTTAGCCAGTGTAACACCCAATATGCGAGTTGCGGCTACAAAATAGTGGCGGGCGTGCGGGAACTGGTGAGGGTTCTTGTGGCGAAGTGCGCGAACATGCGGGGTTCAAGGGTGTGCACGGGGCAGGAGCTGATGGAGCCTTGCGGACATGTTAGTGGAGCACAGTGAGGCAGGCGGTTGGAGCTGGGCGAGGCCCTGTGCATGCGCGCGAGTTGCGGGAGGTGCACTGCATGCGTGCATTGTGGTGTGAGCGAGTATGGGTGTGCAACGAGTGCAACAGTAACCGGGCAGTGAAGCAAGGCATGAGCTTAAGCTTGTGGCCATGGGAAAACGAGGCCTCGGACATGATGGATATGATGTATACAAGTGGTGATTCAACGTGGGAGAAGGCTGCGAGGAGCAGGAGCTCACCACGATCCTGTAGGACACAAAACGAAGGCCCGGGAGGCGACGTAGAGGCACGGCGGAGGCGCTGATCATGGCGGCGTTCGGCTCCATGAAGAAGAGGAAGCAGGGGAAGACGATGGCGTGGAGGCGATCCAGGCTCGAGATGATGTGTACGTAGACGAGGAAGAAGGCGGGGAAGCGAGCGTTCGTTCCCACGGAAGAAGACAACCGAGGCGAGCTGTTCACGCCGGCGAGGAGCTCGGCCTTGATACGTCTCCGTCATATCTATAATTTTTTATTGTTCCATGCCAGTATTCTACAACTTTTACATACTTTTGGCAACAATTTATATGATTTTCTTGGACAAAAATATTGATCAAGTGCCCAGTGCCAGTTCCTGTTTGTTTCATGTTTTTTGTTTCGTAGAAAATCCATATCACACGGAGTCCAAACACGATAAAAACTTACAGAGATTTTTTTTTGGAATATATGTGATTTTTGGAAGAAAAAAAAGAATCAACGTGAGATGATGCCCGAGGCGGCGACAAGGCAGGGGGGGGCGCCCTGGGCCCTTGTGGCCACCCCGTAAGGCGGTTGGTGCCCTTCGTCTAGCGCAAGAAATCTAATATCCGAATAAAAATCGTGTTAAAATCTCAGCCCAATCGGAGTTACGGATCTCCGGGAATTTAAGAAACAGTGAAAGGCCAGAATCTGGGAGCGCAGAAACAGAAGGAAACACACACACACACACACACACACACAGAGAGAGAGAGAGATCCAATCTCGGAGGGGCTCCCTCCCCTCCGCCGCCATGGAGGCCATGGACCAGAGGGGAAACCCTGCTCCCATCTAGGGGGAAGGTCAAGGAAGAAGAAGGAGGGGGGCTCTCTCCCCCTCTCTGCCGGTGGCGTCGGAACGCCGCCGGGGCCATCATCGTGACGACCAACAACTTTGCCGCCGTCATCACCAACTCTCTCCCTCTCTCTCTCCATGCAGCAGTGTAACACCTCTTCTCCCCACTGTAATCTCTACTTAAACATGGTGCTCAACGCTATATATTATTTCCCAATGATGTATGGCTATCCTATGATGTTTGAGTAGATCCGTTTTGTCATATGGGTTAATTGATGATCGTGATTGGTTTGAATTGTATGTTTTATTATTGGTGTTGTCCTATGGTGCTCTCTGTGTCGCGCAAGCGTGAGGGATCCCTGCTGTAGGATTTGCAATATGTTCATGATTTGCTTATGGTGGGTTGCTAGAGTGAGAGAAGCTTAAACACGAGTAAGTAGGTTGTTTTCATATGAGAGTAAAGAGGACTTGATACTTTAATGCTATGGTTGGGTTTTACCTTAATGATCTTTAGTAGTTACGTATGTTTGCTAGAGTTCCAATCATAAGTGCATATGATCCAAGAAGAGAAAGTATGCTAGCTTATGCCTCCCCCTCATATAAAATTGCAATAATGATTACTGGTGTAGTTATCGATTGCCTAGGAACAAATAACTTTCTTGTGACAAAAAGCTCTCTACTAAAACTAACTTAGTTGCTTCTTTATCTAAACAACCCCTAGTTTTTATTTACGTGCTCTTTATTATCTTCCAAACCTATCCTATCACACCTACAAAGTACTTCTAATTTCATACTTGTTCTAGGTAATGCAAACGTAAAGCATGCGTATAGTTGTATCGGTGGTCGATAGAACTTGAGGGAATGTTTGTTCTACCTTTAGCTCCTCATTGGGTTCGACACTCTTACTTATCAAAATAGGTTACAACTGATCCCCTATACTTGTGGATTATCAAGACCTTTTTCTAGCGCTGTTGCCGGGGAGCAATAGCGTGGGGTGAATATTCTCGTGTGTGCTTGTTTTCTTTATCACTAAGCAGATTTTATTTGCTATTCTAAGTTGTTCTCTATCTTTAGTTATGGATATGGAACACGAAATACCAAAAAATTAGGTGTACTTGTTACTCATGGAGATGGGGAACCTTCTAAAACCCTCGATGCTCATTATGTGAAAGATATCATGCACTACTTTAATAATACCAAGGAAACCCCATTCAATTATATAATGGGAGACACGTTGGATTAATGTGAATACTTTAGGGATTATCGCTTGACTCAAAAATGGAAACTGTTATGGGATCAAATTCATATGTTGCATTGGTATGCTCTGGTACTATGCTTGAGATATGATTATACTTGTTGCTCTAGGATGAAGGCTCCACACCTTCCCTTTTCATGTAAATTTAATGATAATAAAACTTTGGCTTCTTATGCTAATGGTATATATGATAACTATGATGTGGAACGAATAGAAGAATTCGTTGCTTTCAAGGGTGCTTATGAAATTGAATCTTTGTTTGAAAAGTGTGAAAATATTGATGATGCTATTTACAGACCTGAAAATTTTGCTATATTGAAATATTGCTATGAGAATTATGAATATAATGCCGATATTGATGCGTTTATTGAGAAAGTCTCCGCTTTCCAAGAAGAGACTAATATTTTACAGGAATCTATGGAAGAAGAAACTGATGACACTGTGAGCTCATTAGATGAAAAAGATGACGAGGAGAGCAAAGAACAAAAGGAGGAAGAGTGGATTAGCTACCCGTGCCCACCTTCTAATGAGAGTACCTCTTCAACTCATGCATTGTTTAATTTCCCTTCGTGCTTACCGAAGGATGATTGCTATGATCCCTTTGATTCGTTTGAAATATCCCTTTTTGATGAAATTGATGCTTGCTATGCTTGTGGCCATGATGCCAATATGAATTATGCTTATGGAGATGAACTTGCTATAGTACCTTATGTTATGAAAGAAATTGTTGCTATTGCACCCACGCATGATAGTCCTATTATCTTTTTGAATTCGCCCTACTACACTATGTCGGAGAAGTTTGCGGTTATTAAGGATTATATTGATGGGCCGCGTTTTACTTCTACACCTGATGATTTTAATAGATATAATATGCATGTGCTTTCTGCTCCTACTTGCAATTATTATGAGAGAGGAACTACATCTCCGCCTCTCTATGTTTCCAACACGATAAAATTGCAAGAAACTGCTTATACTATGTATTGGCCTTTACTTGATGTGCATGCATTGTTCTTTTATGACATGCTGATGCATAGGAAGAGAGTTAGACTTAGATGTTGCATGATATATGTTACTTTGTGATCACTACAAAATCACAAATCATTGTTAATTAAAATTGGCTTTGATATACCTTGGGATCCAGGTGGATCCATTACTTGAGCACTATATGCCTAGCTTAATGACTTCAAAGAAAGCGCTGCCTGGGAGACAACCCGGAAGTTTTAGAGAGTAATTTTATTCTGTTATGTGCTTTTATAAAGTTTTAAAACAAAGAAATATAGAGGGAAACCTAAACCTTTTCAAAAGAAAAAGTGAAAGTGAGAAAGACGAACATCATTGAAGTGGGGACGTCCTTGAACTTTGTTCATGCCCATGGAAACTTAGTGAATCTCGATTACAGAAACTTTTCAACAAAAATAAGTAGCCCCTTGTACAAATCCATTATATTATAAAAATAATGTGCCAATATTTTCCTTTAGGATGATTAGATTGATTGTTTGGTGTATGCAGTGCAAAAACAAAAACTTTTGCTGTAGCGTGTGAATGTACATTTTTTACTGGAAGGTGATAAAATTCTGAAACTTTTTGCACAGTACATCTATACAATTTTTTTATTTTGTAATATTTTTTCAGAATTTTTGGAGTTATAGAAGCATGGCAGATGTTCAGATTGCTACAGACTGTCCTGTTTAAGACAGATTCTGTTTTTGATGCATTGTTTTGCTAGTTTTGATGAAAGTATCGATTTTATCGGTGATATAAGACATGAAGAAGCTGTAATACAGTAGGTACAATGCAAAAATAAAATATAAATGGGTTTACAACAGTACTTAAAGTGGTGATTTGCTTTATTATACTGGCGGATCTCATGAGGGTTTTGTTAAGTTTTGTGTGATTGAAGTTTTCAAGTTTTGGGTGAGATTGCGATGGATGAAGGAATAAGGAGTGGAAAGATTCTAAGCTTGGGGATGCCCGTGGAACCCCAAGGTAATATTCAAGGACTCCCAAGCAACTAAGCTTGGTGATGCCCCGGAAGGCATCACCTCTTTCTTCTAATGACTATCGGTAATTTTACTTGGAGCTATATTTTTAATCGTCACATGATATGCGTAAATCTTGGAGCGTCGTGTGTTTTTTATTTTTCTTTTAATAATGCACCATGCTGGTATGAGATAGTCCTTGGTTGATTTATAGAATGCTTCATGCACTTCACTTATATCTTTTGAGTATGGCTTTATAGAATGCTTCATGTGCTTCGCTTATATCAGTTGAAGTTTGGATTGCCTGTTTCTCTATGAATAGAAAACCGCCATTTTTAGAATGCTCCTTTGCTTCACTTATATTTGTTAGAGCGTGGGCATATCCTTTGTAGAAAGAATTAAACTCTCTTGCTTCACTTATATATATCTATTTACAGAGTCAACAGGAATTGGTCATTCACATGGTTAGTCATAAAATCCTACATAACTTGTAGATCACTAAATATGATATGTTTGATTCCTTGCAATAGTTTTGCGATATAAAGATGGTGATATTTGAGTCATGCTAGTGAGTAATTGTGGATTGGTAGAAATACCCGTGTTATGGTTTGTGATTCCCGAAGCATGCACGTATGGTGAACCGTTATGTGATGAAGTCGGAGCATGATTTATTTTTAATTGTCTTCCTTATGAGTGGCGGTTGGGGCCGAGCGATGGTCTTTTCCTACCAATCTACCCCCCTAGGGCCATGTGTGTAGTACTTTGTTTTGATAGCTAATAATTTTTTGCAATAATTATGTGAGTTCTTTATGACTAATGTTGAGTCCATGGATTATACGCACTCTCACCCTTCCATCATTGCTAGCCTCTTCGGTACCGTGCATTGCCCTTTCTCACCTCGAGAGTCGGTGCAAACTTCACCGGTGCATCCAAACCCCTTGATATGATACGCTCTATCACACATAAGCCTTCTTATATCTTCCTCAAAACATCCACCATACCTACCTATCATGGCATTTCCATAGCCATTCCGAGATATATTGCCATGCAACTTCCATCGTCATCATATACATGACTTGAGCATTCATTGTCATATTGCTTTGCATGATCATAAGATAGCTAGCATGATATTTCCATGGCTTGTCCGTTTTTTGATATCTTTGCTATGCTAGATCATTGCACATCCTGGTACACCGCCAGAGGCATTCATATAGAGTAATATTGTAGCGACCAGACCTCAAACAGTCTGATCTCTGTGCTCCGGTGTCATCCCTGGATCAGTAATGCTGACACCACACAGTACTCGAAGGATTTATAGCAGAGTAGCAATCACACACTTATTACATCGAGTGTCTCAAAAGAGAACTTATTACAATAAATATGGCTTAAGGCCATCTAATTGAAGGAAATATGCCCTAGAGGCAATAATAAAGTTATTATTTATTTCCTTATAATCATGATAAATGTTTATTATTCATGCTAGAATTGTATTAACCGGAAACATAATACATGTGTGAATACATAGACAAACAAAGTGTCACTAGTATGCCTCTACTTGACTAGCTCGTAAATCAAAGATGATTATGTTTCCTGACCATGAACAATGAGTTGTTATTTGATTAACGAGGTCACATCATTAGTTGAATGATCTGATTGACATGACCCATTCCATTAGCTTAGCACCCGATCGTTTAGTATGTTGCTATTGCTTTCTTCATGACTTATACATGTTCCTATGACTATGAGATTATGCAACTCCCGTTTGCCGGAGGAACACTTTGGGTGCTACCAAACGTCACAACGTAACTGGGTGATTATAAAGGAGCATTACAGGTGTCTCCAAAGGTAGATGTTGGGTTGGCGTATTTCGAGATTAGGATTTGTCACTCCGATTGTCGGAGAGGTATCTCTGGGCCCTCTCGGTAATACACATCACATAAGCCTTGCAAGCACTACAACTAATATGTTAGTTGTGAGATGATGTATTACGGAACGAGTAAAGAGACTTGCCGGTAACGAGATTGAACTAGGTATTGGATACCGATGATCGAATCTCAGGCAAGTAACATATCGATGACAAAGGGAACAACGTATGTTGTTATGCGGTCTGACCGATAAAGATCTTCGTAGAATATGTAGGAGCCAATATGGGCATCCAGGTCCCGCTATTGTTTATTGACCGAAGACGTGTCTCGGTCATGCCTACATTGTTCTCGAACCCGTAGGGTCCGCACGCTTAAGGTTACGATGACAGTTATATTATGAGTTTATGCATTTTGATGTACCGAAGGTTGTTCGGAGTCCCGGATGTGATCACGGACATGACGAGGAGTCTCGAAATGGTCGAGACGTAAAGATTGATATATTGGAAGCCTATGTTTGGATATCAGAAGTGTTCCGGGTGAAATCGGGATTTTACCGGAGTACCGGGAGGTTACCGGAACCCCCCGGGAATCATATGGGCCTTAGTGGGCCTTAGTGGAAAGGTGAAAGGGCTGCCCATAAGGGCTACGCGCCTTCCCCCCTCCCCTAGTCCTATTAGGACTAGGAGAGGTGGCCGGCCACCCCTCTCCCTCTTTCCCCCTTGGGAATCCTAGTTGGAATAGGATTGGGGGGGGGGAGGAGTAGGACTCCTCCTGCGCCCTCCTCCTGGCCGGCGCACCTCTCCCCCTTGGCTCCTTTATATACGGAGGCAGGGGGCACCTCTAAACACACAAGTTGATCCACGTGATCTATTCCTTAGCCGTGTGCGCGCCCTGCCACCATATTCCTCGATAATACTGTAGCGGAGTTTAGGCGAAGCCCTGCTGCTGTAGTTCATCAAGATCATCACCACGCCGTCGTGCTGACGGAACTCTTCCCCGACACTTTGCTGGATCGGAGTCCGGGGATCGTCATCGAGCTGAACGTGTGCTCGAACTCGGAGGTGCCGTAGTTTCGGTGCTTGATCGGTTGGATCGTCAAGACGTACGACTACTTCCTCTACGTCATGTCAGCGCTTCCGCAGTCGGTCTGCGTTGGGTACGTAGACAACACTCTCCCCTCTCGTTGCTATGCATCACATGATCTTGCGTGTGCGTAGGAATTTTTTTGAAATTACTACAAAACCCAACAGTGGCATCCGAGCCAGGTTATTTATGTTGATGTTATATGCACGAGTAGAACACAAGTGAGTTGTGGGCGATATAAGTCATACTGCCTACCAGCATGTCATACTTTGGTTCGGCGGCATTGTTGGACGAGACGACCCGGACCAACCTTACGCGTACGCTTACGCGAGACCGGTTCCCCCGACGTGCTTTGCACACAGGTCGCTTGCGGGCGACTGTCTCTCCAACTTTAGTTGAACCAAGTATGGCTACGCCCGGTCCTTGCGAAGGTTAAAACGGAGTCTATTTGACAAACTATCGTTGTGGTTTTGATGCGTAGGTGAGATTGGTTCTTACTTAAGCCCGTAGCAGCCACGTAAAACTTGCAACAACAAAGTAGAGGACGTCTAACTTGTTTTTGCAGGGCATGTTGTGATGTGATATGGTCAAGGCATGATGCTGAATTTTATTGTATGAGATGATCATGTTTTTTAACCAAGTTATCGGCAACTGGCAGGAGCCATATGGTTGTCGCTTTATTGTATGCAATGCAATCGCAATGTAATGCTTTACTTTATTACTAAACGGTAGTGATAGTCGTGGAAGCATAAGATTGGCGAGACGACAACGATGCTACGATGGAGATCAAGGTGTCGCGCCGGTGACGATGGTGATCATGACGGTGCTTCGGAGATGGAGATCACAAGCACAAGATGATGATGGCCATATCATATCACTTAAATTGATTGCATGTGATGTTTATCTTTTTATGCATCTTATCTTGCTTTGATTGACGGTAGCATTATAAGATGATCTCTCACTAAATTATCAAGAAGTGTTCTCCCTGAGTATGCACCGTTGCCAAAGTTCGTCGTGCCCAGACACCACGTGATGATCGGGTGTGATAAGCTCTACGTCCATCTACAACGGGTGCAAGCCAGTTTTTGCACAAGCAGAATACTCAGGTTAAACTTGACGAGCCTAGCATATGCAGATATGGCCTCGGAACACGGAGACCGAAAGGTCGAGCATGAATCATATAGTAGATATGATCAACATAAACGTGTTCACCATTGAAAACTACTCCATCTCACGTGATGATCGGTTATGGTTTAGTTGATTTGGATCACGTAATCACTTAGAAGATTAGAGGGATGTCTATCTAAGTGGGAGTTCTTTAGTAATATGATTAATTGAACTTAAATTTATCATGAACTTAGTCCCTGATAGTATCTTGCTTGTTTATGTTGATTGTAGATAGATGGCTCGTGCTGTTGTTCCGTTGAATTTTAATGCGTTCCTTGAGAAAGAAAAGTTGAAAGATGATGGTAGCAATTACACGGACTGGGTCCGTAACTTGAGGATTATCCTCATTGCTGCTCAGAAGAATTACGTCCTGGAAGCACCGCTGGGTGCCAGGCCTGCTGCTGGAGCAACACCAGATGTTATGAACGTCTGGCAGAGCAAAGCTGATGACTACTCGATAGTTCAGTGTGCCATGCTTTACGGCTTAGAATCGGGACTTCAACGATGTTTTGAACGTCATGGAGCATATGAGATGTTCCAGGAGTTGAAGTTAATATTTCAAGCAAATGCCCGGATTGAGAGATATGAAGTCTCCAATAAGTTATATAGCTGCAAGATGGAGGAGAACAGTTCTGTCAGTGAGCATATACTCAAAATGTCTGGGTATAATAATCACTTGATTCAATTGGGAGTTAATCTTCTGGATGATTGCGTCATTGACAGAATTCTCCAATCACTGCCACCAAGCTACAAGAGCTTCGTGATGAACTATAATATGCAAGGGATGAACAAGACTATTCCCGAGCTCTTCGCAATGCTGAAAGCTGCGGAGGTAGAAATCAAGAAGGAGCATCAAGTGTTGATGGTTAACAAGACCACTAGTTTCAAGAAAAATGGCAAAGGGAAGAAGAAGGGGAACTTCAAGAAGAACGGCAAGCAAGTTGCTTCTTAGGAGAAGAAACCCAAGTCTGGACCTAAGCCTGAAACTGAGTGCTTCTACTGCAAGCAGACTGGTCACTGGAAGCGGAACTGCCCCAAGTATTTGGCGGATAGGAAGGATGGCAAGGTGAACAAGGGTATATGTGATATACATGTTATTGATGTGTACCTTACTAGAGCTCGCAGTAGCACCTGGGTATTTGATACTGGTTCTGTTGCTAATATTTGCAACTCGAAACAGGGACTACGGAATAAGCGGGCACTGGCAAAGGACGAGGTGACGATGCGCGTGGGAAACGGTTCCAAAGTCGATGTGATCGCGGTCGGCATGCTACCTCTACATCTACCTTCGGGATTAATATTAGACCTAAATAATTGTTATTTGGTGCCAGCGTTGAGCATGAACATTATATCTGGATCTTGTTTAATGCGAGACGGTTATTCATTTAAATCAGAGAATAATGGTTGTTCTATTTATATGAGTAATATCTTTTATGGTCATGCACCCTTGAAGAGTGGTCTATTTTTATTGAATCTCGATAGTAGTAATACACATATTCATAATGTTGAAGCCAAAAGATGCAGAGTTGATAATGAAAGTGCAACTTATTTGTGGCACTGTCGTTTAGGTCATATCGGTGTAAAGCGCATGAAGAAACTCCATACTGATGGACTTTTGGAACCACTTGATTATGAATCACTTGGTACTTGCGAACCATGCCTCATGGGCAAGATGACTAAAACACTGTTCTCCGGTACTATGGAGAGAGCAACAGATTTGTTGGAAATCATACATACCGATGTATGTGGTCCGATGAATATTGAGGCTCGTGGCGGATATCGTTATTTTCTCACCTTCACAGGATTTAAGCAGATATGGATATATCTACTTAATGAAACATAAGTCTGAAACATTTGAAAAGTTCAAAGAATTTCAGAGTGAAGTTGAAAATCATCGTAACAAGAAAATAAAGTTTCTACGATCTGATCGTGGAGGAGAATATTTGAGTTACGAGTTTGGTGTACATTTGAAAAACTATGGAATAGTTTCGCAACTCACGCCACCCGGAACACCATAGCGTAATGGTGTGTCCGAACGTCGTAATCGTACTTTACTAGATATGGTGCGATCTATGATGTCTCTTACTGATTTACCGCTATCGTTTTGGGGTTATGCTCTAGAGACGGCTGCATTCACGTTAAATAGGGCACCATCAAAATCCGTTGAGACGACGCCTTATGAACTGTGGTTTGGCAAGAAACCAAAGTTGTCGTTTCTTAAAGTTTGGGGCTGCGATGCTTATGTGAAAAAGCTTCAACCTGATAAGCTCGAACCCAAATCGGAGAAATGTGTCTTCATAGGATACCCAAAGGAAACTATTGGGTACACCTTCTATCACAGATCCGAAGGCAAGACATTCGTTGCTAAGAATGGATCCTTTCTAGAGAAGGAGTTTCTCTCGAAAGAAGTGAGTGGGAGGAAAGTAGAACTTGACGAGGTAATTGTACCTGCTCCCTTACTGGAAAGTAGTTCATCACAGAAAACTGTTTCAGTGACACCTACACCAGTTAGTGAGGAAGCCAATGATAATGATCATGAAACTTCAGATCAAGATACTACTGAACCTCGTAGATCAACCAGAGTAAGATCCGCACCAGAGTGGTACGGTAATCCTGTTCTGGAAGTCATGCTACTAGATCATGATGAACCTACGAACTATGAAGAAGCGATGGTGAGCCCAGATTCCGCAAAGTGGCTTGAAGCCATGAAATCTGAGATGGGATCCATGTATGAGAACAAAGTATGGACTTTGGTTGACTTGCCCGATGATCGGCAAGCAATTGAGAATAAATGGATCTTTAAGAAGAAGACTGACGCTGATGGTAATGTTACTGTCTACAAAGCTCGACTTGTCGCAAAAGGTTTTCGGCAAGTTTAAGGGATTGACTACGATGAGACCTTCTCACCCGTAGCGATGCTTATGTCCGTCCGAATCATGTTAGCGATTGCCGCATTTTATGATTATGAAATTTGGCAGATGGATGTCAAAACTGCATTCCTGAATGGATTTCTGGAAGAAGAGTTGTATATGATGCAACCGGAAGGTTTTGTCGATCCAAAGGGAGCTAACAAAGTGTGCAAGCTCCAGCGATCCATTTATGGACTGGTGCAAGCCTCTCGGAGTTGGAATAAACGTTTTGATAGTGTGATCAAAGCATTTGGTTTTATACAGACTTTCGGAGAAGCCTGTATTTACAAGAAAGTGAGTGGGAGCTCTGTAGCATTTCTGATATTATATGTGGATGACATATTGCTGATTGGAAATGATATAGAATTTCTGGATAGCATAAAGGGATACTTGAATAAAAGTTTTTCAATGAAAGACCTCGGTGAAGCTGCTTACATATTAGGCATTAAGATCTATAGAGATAGATCAAGACGCTTAATTGGACTTTCACAAAGCACATACCTTGACAAAATTTTGAAGAAGTTCAAAATGGATCAAGCAAAGAAAGGGTTCTTGCCTGTGTTACAAGGTGTGAAGTTTAGTAAGACTCAATGCCCGACCACTGCAGAAGATAGAGAGAATATGAAAGATGTTCCCTATGCATCAGCCATAGGATCTATCATGTATGCAATGCTGTGTACCAGACCTGATGTGTGCCTTGCTATAAGTTTAGCAGGGAGGTACCAAAGTAATCCAGGAGTGGATCACTGGACAGCGGTCAAGAACATCCTGAAATACCTGAAAAGGACTAAGGATATGTTTGTCGTATATGGAGGTGACAAAGAGCTCACCGTAAAAGGTTACGTTGATGCAAGCTTTGACACTGATCCGGACGATTCTAAATCGCAAACCGGATACGTGTTTACATTAAACGGTGGAGCTGTCAGTTGGTGCAGTTCTAAACAAAGCGTCGTAGCAGGATCTACATGTGAAGCGGAGTACATAGCCGCTTCGGAAGCAGCGAACGAAGGAGTCTGGATGAAGGAGTTCATATCCGATCTAGGTGTCATACCTAATGCATCGGGTCCAATGAAAATCTTTTGTGACAATACTGGTGCAATTGCCTTGGCAAAGGAATCCAGATTTCACAAAAGGACCAAACACATCAAGAGACGCTTCAACTCCATTCGGGATCTAGTCCAGGTGGGAGACATAGAGATTTGCAAGATACATACGGATCTGAATGTTGCAGACCCGTTGACTAAGCCTCTTCCACGAGCAAAACATGATCAGCACCAGGGCTCCATGGGTGTTAGAATCAATACAGTGTAATCTAGATTATTGACTCTAGTGCAAGTGGGAGACTGAAGGAAATATGACCTAGAGGCAATAATAAAGTTATTATTTATTTCCTTATAATCATGATAAATGTTTATTATTCATGCTAGAATTGTATTAACCGGAAACATAATACATGTGTGAATACATAGACAAACAAAGTGTCACTAGTATGCCTCTACTTGACTAGCTCGTAAATCAAAGATGGTTATGTTTCCTGACCATGAACAATGAGTTGTTATTTGATTAACGAGGTCACATCATTAGTTGAATGATCTGATTGACATGACCCATTCCATTAGCTTAGCACCCGATCGTTTAGTATGTTGCTATTGCTTTCTTCATGACTTATACATGTTCCTATGACTATGAGATTATGCAACTCCCGTTTGCCGGAGGAACACTTTGGGTGCTACCAAACGTCACAACGTAACTGGGTGATTATAAAGGAGCATTACAGGTGTCTCCAAAGGTAGATGTTGGGTTGGCGTATTTCGAGATTAGGATTTGTCACTCCGATTGTCGGAGAGGTATCTCTGGGCCCTCTCGGTAATACACATCACATAAGCCTTGCAAGCATCACAACTAATATGTTAGTTGTGAGATGATGTATTACGGAACGAGTAAAGAGACTTGCCGGTAACGAGATTGAACTAGGTATTGGATACCGACGATCGAATCTCGGGCAAGTAACATACCGATGACAAAGGGAACAACGTATGTTGTTATGCGGTCTGACCGATAAAGATCTTCGTAGAATATGTAGGAGCCAATATGGGCATCCAGGTCCCGCTATTGGTTATTGACCGGAGACGTGTCTCGGTCATGCCTACATTGTTCTCGAACCCGTAGGGTCCGCACGCTTAAGGTTACGATGACAGTTATATTATGAGTTTATGCATTTTGATGTACCGAAGGTTGTTCGGAGTCCCGGATGTGATCACGGACATGACGAGGAGTCTCGAAATGGTCGAGACGTAAAGATTGATATATTGGAAGCCTATGTTTGGATATCGGAAGTGTTCTGGGTGAAATCGGGATTTTACCGGAGTACCGGGAGGTTACCGGAACCCCCCGGGAATCATATGGGCCTTAGTGGGCCTTAGTGGAAAGGTGAAAGGGCTGCCCATAAGGGCTTCGCGCCTTCCCCCTCCCCTAGTCCTATTAGGACTAGGAGAGGTGGCTGGCCACCCCTCTCCCTCTTTCCCCCTTGGGAATCCTAGTTGGAATAGGATTGGGGGGGGGGAGTCCTACTCCCGGTAGGAGTAGGACTCCTCCTGCGCCCTCCTCCTGGCCGGCGCACCTCTCCCCCTTGGCTCCTTTATATACGGAGGCAGGGGGCACCTCTAAACACACAAGTTGATCCATGTGATCTATTCCTTAGCCGTGTGCGGTGCCCCCTGCCACCATATTCCTCGATAATACTGTAGCGGAGTTTAGGCGAAGCCCTGCTGCTGTAGTTCATCAAGATCGTCACCACGCCGTCGTGCTGACGGTACTCTTCCCCGACACTTTGCTGGATCGGAGTCCGGGGATCGTCATCGAGCTGAACGTGTGCTCGAACTCGGAGGTGCCGTAGTTTCGGTGCTTGATCGGTTGGATCGTCAAGACGTACGACTACTTCCTCTACGTCGTGTCAGCGCTTCCGCAGTCGGTCTGCGTTGGGTATGTAGACAACACTCTCCCCTCTCATTGCTATGCATCACATGATCTTGCGTGTGCGTAGGAAATTTTTTGAAATTACTACGAAACCCAACACTAATAACGATAACAGCAGAAGGCTTGGAAGATAAGTGAGTCCATCAACTCCAACGGCATCACTGAGTATAGAACCACGGCCTAAAACTCCTTATTCGTCGTCTGAAAAGTCTGCAACATTAACGTTGTAGCCCAAGAACGGGTCAGCACATGGAATATGCTGGCAAGGTAACACATAGGGAGTAATGGAATGAAACAACTATACTATATGCATATTTGGCTGGTGGAAAGCTCTATGGTTACAGTTTTTTTTTGCGTAAAGCCAATTTTTCCCTACTTCAAAGGAATAAATTTAATTACTATCATGGTGGTTGTTAAACATTGAGAATGGTTGACAGCATTCTCAATCCCAATTAAGCATCATCATTTAACAAACCCAACAAAATTAACTTTAGAGTAACATGTTGAGATTCACATGATAATCCAGGTACTAGATACTCAAGATGTCCATAACCGGGGACACGGCTAACCATGATTAGTTTATTACACTCTGCAGAGGTTTGCGCACTTTTCCCCACAAGACTCGATCGCCTCCGTTGGATATCTCGCACTACATGGTGTTTGAGAAACGGATGACCGAGACACAGTCTTTCAGAAATGCTAGCACCTTACGATGGATAGACCGGTACACCTACTTTCCCCTACATCTGCTAGTCTACCCTGTAAGAGTTCGCACAACTTAATCAACTATGCCAGAGCCCATAATGGCTTGTGGCTGCACACGGAAGTTTCTAGTATGAATAATCTCATGATCCCTTTGAGCCTGGGTGGCGGTCCAAAAGAAAAACAGGCAAGTCCTGGAATACCCAGGTGCCTCAATCCACCCAGATGTGTGTTTAGGTTGCCACCTTAGATAAACCATTAATTAACAATCTCACATCTGTCATGGATATCACTCACCCAATCCACGTCTACTAGCATAGCATGGCATAATAAGCAAACGTAGAAGTAACTCCCAAAGGTTTGATAATAAACAGGTAATAGGTACTACCTCATCTACTTCCCATCCCACAGTTTAATTAGATCCTAATCATGCAATGTGTGAAGATTGATCTAATGCAATAAAACTGGGTTGTAGAAAAAGGTATGATCAAAGTGTTACTTGCCTTGCTGATGATCCGCGAAACCTAGAGATTCAAAGTAACAGGCGGCGCACTCCGGGTATTCTATCGCAGACAAACAAACAAGCATACAATAAGTATTCATCTAATGCACAGATAAAACTCAAATAGAAGATCTAACCAGAAAGTTCAACTTAAGAACCCTGATTTGCAAAAAGAATCAAATCGAACGTAGCAAAAGAAAATCAAACGGCGAAAGAAATCAACTTCGTTCTAGTAATCTGGATCTAAGTCAAATTTTACAGTAGCAAAAACTTGTTTAAGTTGATTATTCGAAAGAGGGTTTCGAGACGAAACTCCAGGCGCTTGAATCGCCTAATTCCGATAAACGACCGAAAAGTTATACTAAAACGAAAATCGGATCAGAAATCGCGATCAAAAAATAACCGCGGAAAATCCGACGAAAAAGAAAAACGACGAATAGATTAATCGTTAATTAACCTAATCCGAAAATAATTAAAATAATATTAAAAAAATTCAAAAACAAAACCGACGAAAAAATAAAATAAATATATTTATTTTTTTTAAAAAAAATCGGCACGGAAGTCGAGGCGGCGGCGAACCTCGGGCGTCGTGCAACTCCGGCGAGTCGGCGGCGGCGGCGGCGGGCTAGGGTTTCGGGCGCAGGCGTGGTTATGGGCTGGGGTGCCGGGTGCCTCGCTATTTAAAGGCGCCCCCGGGCGGAGTCCCGCTCGGGTATGGCCCATAGTCGGTTTCGTTTTTTTTAAATAATTACGCTCGGAAGAAAAATAAAAAGAAATATTAAACGGACTCCAAAAATCATGAAATAAATTTTCCCGGGTTTCTAAAATCAAGCCCGATAAAGTGAACATTTATTCGGGCCCAAAATACAACTTTGAAAAATGCGTATTTTTCCTAAATTCAATTAAAAAAATACTGAAAAACTCCGAAATAAATCTTATTTGATTTTTTTATTAAATCCTCAATATTTCTATATTTTGGGAAAGTCATTTTATTCCCTCTCTCATATTTTTGTAATAGAAATAATTGATGATAAAATAAATAAAATCAAATGATCCTGCTTACAAAATTTGAGGAAACTCAAATATGTAAATAACGAAATCCCCAACTCTCTCCGTGGGTCCTTGAGTTTCTTAGGATTTTCTAGGATCAAAACCAAAAGCAAAATAAAATATGATATGCATGATGATCTAATGTATAACATTCCAAATTGAAAATTTGGGATGTTACAAACCTACCCCCTTAAGATGAATCTCGCCCTCGAGATTCGGGTTGGCTAGAAAATAGGTGAGGGTGGTCCTTGAGCAAATCTTCCTCTCGCTCCCAGGTGGCTTCATCCTCCGTGTGGTGGCTCCACTAAACTTTGCAAAACTTGATAACCTTGCTGCGAGTGACTCGGCTGGCAAACTCGAGAATCTTGACTGGTTTCTCCTCATAGGTCAAATTGTTATCCAACTGAATTGCTTCTAATGGCACTATGTCTCTCAAAGGTATGTCAGCCATCTCCGCGTGACACTTCTTCAACTGAGAAACGTGGAACACATCATGAACTCCTGTCAATCCTTCTGGCAATTCCAACTTGTAGGCCACTTCTCCCATACGCTCCAAAACTCGATATGGCCCTACAAATCGTGGCGCTAGCTTCCCCTTAACTCCAAAGCGCTTAATCCCTCGAAGTGGGGATACTCGAAGATAAGCTCTGCCTCCGACTTCGTAAACTGTCTCCTTGCGTTTAGAATCTGCGTAGCTCTTCTGCCTGGACTGGGCTACCTTGAGCCTATCGCGAATCAACTTCACCTTCTGTTCAGACTTTAATCAGATCTGGTCCAAACAACTGGCGGTCTCCAATTTCGTCCCATGACAACGGTGTCCTGCACCTCCTTCCGTACAGAGCTTCGAAAGGGGCCATCTTCAAACTGGTCTGATAGCTATTATTGTAAGAGAACTCTGCATATGGCAAATTATCGTCCCAACTAGATCCATAATCTAGCGCACAAGCTCTCAGCATATCCTCCAAAATCTGATTGACTCTCTCGGTCTGTCCATCTGTCTGCGGAAGAAAAATTGTACTAAATTCTAGCCTAGTACCCAAAGTCTCATGCAACTTCTTCCAGAACTTTGAGGTAAACTGGGTTCCTCTGTCTGATACGACACTCCTCGGAACTCCATGCAAACATACGATCCTGATCATGTATATCTTTGCCAACTTAGCACTGGTGTAAGTGGTCTTTACTGGGATGAAATGAGCGACCTTCGTCAATCGATCAACTACAACCCAAATCGAGTCATAGCCTGAACGAGTCCTTGGTAATCCCGTGATAAAATCCATGCCTAGCTTATCCCACTTCCATTCGGGTATCGGCAATGGTTGCAACAATCCTGCTGGCTTCTGATGCTCTGCCTTTACTCTTTGACATACGTCACAAACTACTACATACTCTGCAATATCCTTCTTCATTCCGGTCCACCAAAAAATATCCCTCAAATCCAAATACATCTTGGTATTTCCTGGGTGAATCGAATACGGTGAATCATGTGCCTCTTGTAGAATCAACTTTCTGATCTCCGGGTCATTGGGTACATAAACACGGTCGTCAAACCATAGGGTGTCGTGCTCATCCTCATGAAATCCTTTAGCTTTTCCTTCTTTCATTTTCTCCTTTATGGAAGCGATCTCCTTGTCAGTCTTCCGAGCTTCCCTGATTCTGTCCATCAAAGTTGACTGAATTTCCAATGTTGCTACATAGCCTCTCGGAACTATTTCCAAACATAGTTCACGAAGATTTTCTGCTAACTCCTTGGGTATTTCTCCCGTCATTAACGTATTGACATGGCTCTTGCGGCTTAATGCATCAGCTACTACATTAGCCTTCCCGGGATGATAATGCAATTTTATATCATAATCCTTGATGAGCTCCAACCATCTCCTTTGTCTGAGGTTCAACTCCTTCTGCGTGAAAATGTACTTCAAACTCTTGTGATCCGTGTACACTCATAATGATTTCCAATGAGGAAATGTCTCCATGTCTTCAATGCATGCACTACGGCTGCTAACTCCAAATCATGCATGGCATAATTCAATTCATGAGGCTTCAGTTGTCGTGAAGCATACGAAACAACTCTTCCCTCCTGCATAAGCACTGCTCCAAGTCCTCGACGTGAAGCGTCGCAATACACCTCATAATCCTTGGTTTGATCTGGCAAAATCAACACTGGTGAGGTAACCAAACGGTTCTTCAATTCCTGGAAACTAGCCTCACACTCCTCAGTCCATTTGAATTTAGTATCCTTCTTCAGCAACTCCGTCATAGGCTTCGCAATCTTTGAGAAGTTCTCAATAAATCTCCGGTAGTATCCAGCGAGTCCCAGAAAACTCCGGATCTCTCCAACTGTTGTTGGTGCTCCCCAATTGGTCATAGTGATAACCTTGGTGGGGTCAACTGCTATTTCTTCTCCGGATATAACATGTCCGAGGAATCCAACTTCCTTCAACCAAAACTCACATTTGCTGAACTTGGCATATAACTGATGTTCTCTGAGCTTCTCAAGTACCAATCGCAAATGTTCTTTATGCTCCTCTTCATTCTTTGAGAATACCAGAATATCATTGATGAAAACCACGACGAACTTATCCAAAAACTCCATGAACACTTTGTTCATCATGTTCATAAAATAGGCAGGTGCATTAGTCAGTCCAAATGACATAACGGTATACTCATACAGTCCATATCTTGTGGTGAATGTCGTCTTAGGTATGTCCTGCTCATGAATCTTCAACTGATGGTACCCTGATCGCAAATCGATCTTGGAAAACACTTTAGCCCTTGCAATCGATCAAACAGATCATTGATCATTGGTAGCGGGTACTTGTTTTTGATTGTTACTTCGTTCAATCCTCGATAATCAACAACCATTCTTAACGATCCATCCTTCTTCTCCACTAGAAGTACTGGTGATCCCCAAGGCGAAGAACTTGGGCGAATGTAACCTTTATCCAGTAACTCCTTAATCTGCTTCTTAATTTCCACCAAATCTTTTGCGGGCATCCTGTATGGTCGCTTCGATATTGGCCCAGTGCCTGGCAAAAGCTCAATCAAAAACTCAATGTCTCTATCCGGTGGCATGCCTGGCAACTCTTTGGGAAATACATCAGGAAAATCCTTTACCACTGGTACTTCCTCCTGCACAACTCCTGATAAGGAATTTACTTGTGTCCTGTTTGGCGCATGTCGGGATACATACTTGATCCTTCTTCCTTCTGGCGTTGTGAACAAAATTGTCTTACTGGCGCAATCGATGTTTCCTCCATACATCGACAGCCAATCCATACCGAGAATTACATCCAAACCTGGGGATTCCAGAATAATTAAATCTGTTGGGAAAACATGCCTTCCTATACTTAATGGCACTTGAAAACATCCTTGTCCGGCCATGTACTCTGCTCCTGGCGAGCTTACTAGCATAGGTGTTTTAAGAACCCTAGTGGGCAGGCTATACTTTTCCACAAATCCCCTTGATATGTATGAATGCGATGCACCAGTATCAAAAGAATGAGTGCAGTAAATGACTTAACCAAAAACTTACCTATTACTGCATCGGGCTGAGCTTCAACCTCCTCCACATTAACGTGGTTCACCGGTCCCCTGTTGAAAGGGTTCGGCTTCTTTCCAGAGCTTCCATTGCCATTTTGGCCTTCAGGACATTCATTGGCGTAATGTCCGGTCTTGGAACACTTGAAACAGGTGACTTGACTTAGATCTCTCTTGGCTGGGGTTGATGGGGTGTTGCGGTTCTGTCCATTGCTTCCTCCATTCCCGTTACTATTCTTGGTGCCATTGTGATTGTGCGAGCTACCTACTCCATGGGTATGCTGAAAATGTCCTCCCGGTCTAGGGGTAAAGCGTGGCTTCTGCTGAGCTCCTGAATTATACTTTCCTTGTCCATACTTCCTCTTGCGGTTCTCAATTTGCTGCTGCTTCCCTTCAATCATAAGAGCACGGTCTACCAACTCCTGGTAGTTGTTGAAGGTGGCTACCATCAACTGCATACTCAACTCATCATTCAGTCCTTCCAGGAATTTCTCCTGCTTAGCTGCATCCGTAGCAATGTCATCTGGGGCATAACGTGCTAGCTTACTAAACTCCTCCACATACCGGCCAACTGTCCGTCCTCCTTGGCGCAAGTTACGAAACTCACGCTTCTTCATGGCCATTGCTCCTGCTGAAACATGGGCAGTATGAAAAGCCTGCTGAAACTGGTCCCATGTGACAGTGTCGACTGGGAAGGTGGCTGTGAAATTCTCCCACCAGGATGCTGCGGGTCCTTCTAACTGATGTGCGGCAAACTTCACCTTCTCCGCATCTGTGCATCCTGCTGTGGTCAACGCCCTAGCTGTCTTGCAGAGCCAATCATCTGCTACTATCGGCTCGGTGCTACTGGAAAACACCGGCGGATTCAGCCTAAGAAAACGGGCTAAGTGGTCAACAGGTGGTGGTGGTGGTGGGTTGTTGTTGTTGTTCCCCTGATTCTGATTCTGAACTAGCAACTGCATCAAGGTGTTCTGCTGCTGGATCAACTGGGCGAGCTCCGGCGGAAAGGCAAATCCGGGGTCACGTCTCGGAGGCATCTGAGGGTTTAGAAAAGATGAGATATAAGAATAGAGGGGGTCTAAAGAGAAAACACTACCCATATGCACATGAGGCAAAAGCAAAAAATTCACTTCATTCAATCAAACAAAGGCATTCAATCGATCTAGCTATTGCAAGAGTGGTCGGACTACTAAATTTACATGGTGGACTACTACTACTGGTGAGGTGGTCTACTAGAAACATTCTACGGTTGTAGACTCCATGATATCGGCTCCAGCTTCATCAACATAGTCATCATCGCCACTATCTGCTTCCGAGTCGGTGCCGTCGATGATGATGTAGTCTTCCGGGCTAATCTCCTTGGGTTCTTCGTCTTCATCTACTGGTGTCGGGCCTCCCATAAATATTCCAATCATCTTGATCAGGTCGTCATTCTTCTCCACCAATACTTCAATTTCTTCTTCATAATCTTCACGTGTAGCCTTGAGTTCTTCCTCCAGTTCCTTGATTCTAGTCTTAGTCTTCTTCAGATCTATCATGTCGGCGCACATCTGATTCTCCTGTCGTCGAATGTGATGGTTTAACTCCTGGATAAAAGTTGCAATTGATCTATCTTTCCTGGTGCTGATCATCTCCCAGTGTTCATCTCGGCGCCCATAAATCTGGTAGATAGTATCCTTGAGATCCTTGCAGTAGACTTCTCCAATGCGTCCCATGGCGATGTGAGCTGCCATACTCTTTCCTAGACTCCAAGTTGGTGCATCAAAAGAAAACTCTATGGGCTCAGTGACTGGCATGAACGTCCTTCCTGGAACTTGAACTTGAATCATCCAGCGCTCTTCTTCAGGTAAAGTGGCGTTGTAGGTTCCCGTGAAGCTTGGTACTCCTATGTTCAGGTATCTAGTGACTTCCTTCAAGTGGCGTCCAAAGGGTGTATCTTCATCTGGTTGTGTGAACTTGTTCCTTGCATCTGCCATCCTAAAGAGTAGAAAATACGAGAAGTCAGAAGAGAAGAGAGTGAGTAGTGATCTAGGTCTTTAGCTTAGTGGTCGTGTCCTATAGTCAGCGTGTGCTCTGATACCATCTCTGTAGCGACCAGACCTCAAACAGTCTGATCTTTGTGCTCCGGTGTCATCCCTGGATCAGTAATGCTGACACCACATAGTACTCGAAGGATTTATAGCAGAGTAGCAATCACACACTTATTACATCGAGTGTCTCAAAAGAGAACTTATTACAATAAATATGGCTTAAGGCCATCTAATAACGATAACAGCGGAAGGCTTGGAAGATAAGTGAGTCCATCAACTCCAACGGCATCACTGAGTATAGAACCACGACCTAAAACTCCTTATTCGTCGTCTGAAAAGTCTGCAACATTAACGTTGCAGCCCGAGAACGGGTCAGCACATGGAATATGCTGGCAAGGTAACACATAGGGAGTAATGGAATGAAACAACTATACTATATGCATATTTGGCTGGTGGAAAGCTCTATGGTTACAGTTTTTTTGCGTAAAGCCAATTTTCCCTACTTCAAAGGAATAAATTTAATTACTATCATGGTGGTTGTTAAACATTGAGAATGGTTGACAGCATTCTCAATCCCAATTAAGCATCATCATTTAACAAACCCAACAAAATTAACTTTAGAGTAACATGTTGAGATTCACATGATAATACAGGTACTAGATACTCAAGATGTCCATAACCGGGGACACGGCTAACCATGATTAGTTTATTACACTCTGCAGAGGTTTGCGCACTTTTCCCCACAAGACTCGATCGCCTCCGTTGGATATCTCGCACTACATGGTGTTTGAGAAACGGATGACCGAGACACAGTCTTTCAGAAATGCTAGCACCTTATGATGGATAGACCGGTACACCTACTTTCCCCTACATCTGCTAGTCTACCCTGTAAGAGTTCGCACGACTTAATCAACTATGCCAGAGCCCATAATGGCTTGTGGCTGCACACGGAAGTTTCTAGTATGAATAATCTCATGATCCCTTTGAGCCTGGGTGGCGGTCCAAAAGAAAAACAGGCAAGTCCTGGAATACCCAGGTGCCTCAATCCACCCAGATGTGTGTTTAGGTTGCCACCTTAGATAAACCATTAATTAACAATCTCACATCTATCATGGATATCACTCACCCAATCCACGTCTACTAGCATAGCATGGCATAATAAGCAAACGTAGAAGTAACTCCCAAAGGTTTGATAATAAACAGGTAATAGGTACTACCTCATCTACTTCCCATCCCACAGTTTAATTAGATCCTAATCATGCAATGGGTGAAGATTGATCTAATGCAATAAAACTGGGTTGTAGAAAAAGGTATGATCAAAGTGTTACTTGCCTTGTTGATGATCCGCGAAACCTAGAGATTCAAAGTAACAGGCGGCGCACTCCGGGTATTCTATCGCAGACAAACAAACAAGCATACAATAAGTACTCATCTAATGCACAGGTAAAACTCAAATAGAAGATCTAACCAGAAAGTTCAACTTAAGAACCCTGGTTTGCAAAAAGAATCAAATCGAACGTAGCAAAAGAAAATCAAACGGCGAAAGAAATCAACTTTGTTCTAGTAATCTGGATCTAAGTCAAATTTTACAGTAGAAAAAACTTGTTTAATTGATTATTCGGAAAGAGGGTTTCAAGATGAAACTCCAGGCGCTTGAATCGCCTCATTCCGATAAACGAGCGAAAAGTTATACTAACACGAAAATCGGATCAGAAAACGCGATCAGAAAATAACCACGGAAAATCCGACGAAAAAGAAAAACGACGAACAGATTAATCGTTTAAAAAAAATTCGGCACGGAAGTCGAGGCGGCGGCGAACCTCGGGCGGCGTGCAACTCCGGCGAGTCGGCGGCGGGTCCGGCGGCGGCGGCGGCGGCGGCGGGCTAGGGTTTCGGGCGTGGGTGCGGTTATGGGCTGGGGCGCCGGGTGCCTCGCTATTTAAAGGCGCCCCCGGGCGGAGTCCCGCTCGGGTACGGCCCATAGTCGGTTTCGTTTTTTTAAATAATTACGCTCGGAAGAAAAATAAAAAGAAATACTAAACGGACTCCAAAAATCATGAAATAAATTTTCCCGGGTTTCTAAAATCAAGCCCGATAAAGTGAACATTTATTTGGGCCCAAAATACAACTTTGAAAAACGCGTATTTTTCCTAAATTCAATTAAAAAAATACCAAAAAACTCCGAAATAAATCTTATTTGATTTTTTTATTAAATCCTCAATATTTCTATATTTTGGGAAAGTCATTTTATTCCCTCTCTCATATTTTTGTAATAGAAATAATTGATGATAAACTAAATAAAATCAAATGATCCTGTTTACAAAATCTGAGAAAACTCAAATATGTAAATAACGAAATCCCCAACTCTCTCTATGGGTCCTTGAGTTGCTTAGGATTTTCTAGGATCAAAACCAAAAGCAAAATAAAATATGATATGCATGATGATCTAATGTATAACATTCCAAATTGAAAATTTGGGATGTTACAAATATTTTGTTCTAGTATCGAGTTGTAACATTGAGTTCTAAGTAAATAAAAGTATGATGATCATCATTATTAGAGCATTGTCCTAGTGAGGAAAGGATGATGGAGGTTGTGATTCCCCCACAAGTCGGGATGAGACTCTGGACAAAAAATAAAAATAAAAATAATAATAAAAAGAGGCAAAAAAGGAGAGCCAAAAAAGAGAAAAAAAAACAAAAAATGAGAGAAAAAGAGAGAAGGGGCAATGCTACTATCCTTTTACCACACTTGTGCTTCAGAGTAGCACCATGTTCTTCATATAGAGAGTCTCTTGAGTTATCACTTTCATATACTAGTGGGAATTTTTATTATAGAACTTGGCTTGTATATTCCGATGAGGGGCTTCCTCAAATGCCTGAGGTCTTCATGAGGAAGCAAGTTGGATGCACGCCCACTTAGTTTTCAGTTTGAGCATTCATACACTTATAGCTCTTAGTGCATCCATTGAATGACAATCCCTACTCCTCGCATTGACATCAATTGATGGGCATCTCCATAGCCCGTTCATTAGCCGCGTCAATGTGATACTTTCTTCATTTTTGTCTTCTCCACACAACCCCCACCATCATATTCTATTCCACCTATAGTGCTATATCCATGGCTCATGCTCATGTATTGCGTGAAAGTTGAAAAGGCTTGAGAACATTGAAAGTATGAAACAACTGCTTGGATTGTCATCGGGGTTGCGCATGATGAAATACTTTGTGTGATGAAGATGGAGCATGGCCAGACTATATGATTTTGTAAGGATAACTTTCTTTGGCCATGTTATTTTGAGAAAGACATGATTGCTTTATTAGTATGCTTGAAGTATTATTGTCTTTATGTCAAATGATAGACTATTGCTTTGAATCACTCGTGTCTTAATATTCATGCCATGATTAGATTATATGGTCAAGATTATGCTAGGTAGCATTCCACATCAAAAATTATCTTTCTTATTATTTACCTACTCAAGGACGAGCAGAAATTAAGCTTGGGGATGCTAATACGTCTCCGTCGTATCTATAATTTTTTATTGTTCCATGCCAATATTCTACAACTTTTACATACTTTTGGCAACAATTTATATGATTTTATTGGACCAACATACTGATCCAGTGCCTAGTGCCAGTTCCTGTTTGTTGCATATTTTTTGTTTCATAGAAACCCATATCAAACGGAGTCCAAACGCGATAAAAACTTATGGAGATTTTTTTGGAATATATGTGATTTTTGGGAAAAAGAATCAACGTGAGACGATGCCTGAGGCGGTGACAATGCAGGGGGTGTGCCCTAGGGGGTAGGGCGCACCCTAGGCCCTTGTGGCCACCTCGTAAGGAAGTTGGTGCCCTTCCTTTGGCAAGAAAGCTAATATCTTGATAAAAATCGTGTTAAAATTTCAGCCCAATCAGAGTTACGGATCTCCGGGAATTTAAGAAATAGTGAAAGGCCAGAATCTAGGAGCGCAGAAACAAAAGGAAACAGAGAGAGAGATCCCATCTCGGAGGGGCTCTCGCCCCTCCGCTGCCATGGAGGCCATGGACCAGAGGGGAAACCCTTCTACCATCTAGGGGGGAGGTCAAGGAAGAAGAAGGAGGGGCTCTCTCGCCCTCTCTCTCGGTGGCGCTGGAACGCCGCCGGGGCCATCATCGTGACGGCGATCTACACCAACAACTTCGCCGCCGTCATCACCAACTCTCTCCCTCTCTATGCAGCAGTGTAACACCTCTTCTCCCTACTGTAATCTCTACTTAAACATGGTGCTCAACGCTATATAGTATTTCCCAATGATGTATGGCTATCCTATGATGTTTGAGTAGATCTGTTTTGTCCTATGGATTAATTGATGATCGTGATTGGTTCGAGTTGTATGTTTTATTATTGGTGATGTCCTATGGTGCTCTCTGTGTCGCACAAGTGTGAGGGATCCCCGCTGTAGGGTTTGCAATATGCTCATGATTTTCTTATGGTGGGTTGCTAGAGTGACAGAAGCTTAAACCCGAGTAAGTAGGTTGTTTGCGTATGGGAGTAGAGGACTTGATATTGGGTTTTACCTTAATGATCTTTAGTAGTTAGAGATGTTTGCTAGAGTTCCAATCATAAGTGCATATGATCCAAGAAGAGAAATTATGTTAGCTTATGCCTCTCCCTCGTATAAAATTGCAATAATGATTACTGGTCTAGTTATCGATTGCCTTGGGACAAATAACTTTCTTATGAAAAAAGCTCTCTAATTAAACTAACTTAGTTGCTTCTTTATCTAAACAGCCCCTAGTTTTTATTTACGTGCTGTTTATTATCTTGCGAACCTATCTATCACACCTACAAAGTACTTCTAATTTCATACTTGTTCTAGGTAAAGCGAATGTAAAGCGTGCGTAGAGTTGTATCGGTGGTCGATAGAACTTGAGGGAATATTTGTTCTACCTTTAGCTCCTTGTTGGGTTCGACACTCTTACTTATCGAAAGAGGCTACAACTGATCCCCTATACTTGTGGATTATTAGGCCTCCTCTCGGCCATGGCATCAACGACAACATGAGATGGAGTGTGTGTGGAGGACCTACCTGCTAGCGGCGGCGGAGAGGGAAAAGAGGAGGAAGGGGAAACCATAGGGAGGAGGCTTGGGGCTTTATAGGAGGGGCGCGGGTGCCGTGTTAGCCACGGTGGCCATGTGCATCCTCATCGCCAGAGTTACTGTGAGGAGGGAAATGTGGGAGGAAGAAAGGTGCGGGATGAGCCGCTAGTAGGTGGGGCCGAGGGGTGTGCCACGGTGGATAATTACCATGGGAGAGGGAGGAGAGGCCTGGCGGCTGGGCTTGAACAGGGAGGAGGAGGCCCAAGGGGCGCTGTTGGGAGGCCCTTTTTCCTTTTCTTTCTTTTCTAAAAATTTGAATTCCTAGGTTTAGAATAGGAAAATGTCAGGGAGTTTTAGGAAGAAAATGGAAGGAGTAAAAATATTTATGGTCTCCTGGATTAATGAGCTATTTGAATAAGATGCTTTGGAAATCTTTAGAGACTGCAAATTTATACAAGTTTTGAAAATAACTCAAACCTGAATAAATCTTTAGGCCAACCAACGCACTTCCAAAATACCTGAAAATTGGAGGCCATGGTATTGGCATAAACTAGGGTTTATAGACAACAAGTGGACATTTTCTGAGGCAGGAAAAATGTCACATGAATAAATGGCTAAAATGGAAAGAATGGCACTAGTGAGGGGTTTGCATAGATCATGACTTTGATTGGTTTGACTTGAGATAAAGATGCAAAAGAATTGGTCAAGAGGAGGAGAAGAAGATCACACAAGATCAAAACAAATTAAATATTCCACAAACAATCAATTATGAATATGATGCATGATGCAAAACAAAATAAAACACACAAGCATGAACACAACACAAGATAATAGAGGTCTCGGTCTTGGGTTGTTACAACTCTCCCCCACTTACAGAAGATATCGCCCCGAGATCTAGGAATGAGAAGATGAAGAGAAAAAGGTAAAGTTAAGTTGCTTCTTTCACAAATTAGTTAACCCAACAAACCTTTGAGGTTGAAAATTTTGCAAGAAAGGAGATCAAACAACACCACTCCGGTATAAAAGAGGAAAAAGGAACACCATGAAAAACCTGGAGGTTGCAAAGGCATGAATGAAGAGCTCAATGAACAAGAAGAAATTTGAAAGAAGCGAGGGATAAATTTGAGCAGATCTCCGGTTCAAAAGACTAGTCAAAATGAGATGATACTTCGAAGAGAGCAACAACACATTGCCTCTGGAACAAATGAATGGAAATGTAGATAGTAGGAACAAAAAGAACGGAGAAGAAAATAACATCTCTCGTGATTGAACTTGAAAGAGCATTCTTATGCAAAAGGGTTGAATGGAGTTGTTCGATAATCAACAACAAACGATATGATTCTCATGGGCTTATGGAAACATCTCAAAACTTGAGGTAAAAATCTGCCACTACCAAATGATTGATTAGTTGAGAGGAACGAAGAGCTGGAAACTCCACTTCAAAATATAAGGGAGACTGAATTACACTTTGAAATGCAAGAAGAAGAATACTTTAGCTCTTAAGATAAAACATGTGTTCAACACTGTGTATCTCTAGGAGTATAGCTTGGTGGATCATGACTTCAAGAGATAGTCTAGATTTATATAATGCAAGGGAGAAAGAATTTTGAAGGAAACTTCAGGAACGAAAGAAATCTTTGACGAGCCACCATGAAGAACATCTTGGAAGAACTCTGTAAATGAAAGGATGATAGAAAAGAAATGAAGGTTGAAAGAACATGATGAAGCCTTGCAATGATTTCCTTCCAACACCGATAAAGAAAAGAGATGGAGCTTTTTGACGAGATAACCTCTTAGTACTTGGAACTCCGAGAATAAACGATGAAACACTTGGAACCGATAATTTATTAATCATGAACAACTTTGAAAGAAGGAATTAATTCACCTCGATGAAACAATAATAAGAATTACGTTTTGCCTATGCTTCATCAAATTAAATTGATGAGAAGCAATGGATTGACATACTACTTATTCTTCTTGCAAGGATTGAGGAGAGATATAGTGCAAACTTGGAAATGTCTTCAATGAACCACCAATAGAATTTGAAGGAAAGAATAATTGATACGATAGCAAAGGAAGAGCAATCTTGAACGAACCCCCGTAAGAATTTGAAAATGAACGAATCACCAGGAAGAATTAGAAATGAACTAAGATACTTGAGGGAATTTAGATACAAGAGAATGAGAGATCATGAGATGACTAAAGAATAATTGAACAATCCATCGAAATAATTTGGAGATGAATGAAGAAACAATAATTTAAGAGAATTGGTGAAAGAGTTGAAAGTTGAGAACAAATAAATATTTTGAGATAATGGCCTCCGAAAAACAAAAAGAAAACACTCCTGAAATGTTTCAGATGGGAATGAAAGGAGTTCTCACAATCAAAAATAATTGTGAGTATGTCATGACGCTAGAACCACGAATCTCCAAAAGAACAAAGCAACATTTAAGGGAAATTCTTCTTCGGTCTTCAAAGCAGAGAATGACGACGAGAAACAACACCAAAATTGTTGAGACACTCCGAAACAATGAAGAATTGAAATGTTGAGCCAAAGATGAAAATAATTTGAAAGTGATTTTGGAGGAGGCATCTGACTGATAAAAATTCATTCTTATGTCAAACTGTGAAAAGAATTTGAGAATAACTACGAAAAAATTAGAAGAGCCAGGTAAGATCCTGGGAAAGACCTGTGGGTTAGGGCCCACTCAAAAGATAACACCGTTGAACAGATTGCTTAGGAAGAGATAATGCACTGGTAAGATTTAATTGCCTTGAATGAGGTAACAACCTCAGAAATCTTGAATGGATCTAGAATGGAAACACAAATCTTCTAAACCCCAGATATGAATAGAGGGATCTGAATGATGAAGAGAGCCTTAGATAAGAACTTCAAACATGGAAAGGATGTGAACCAATGGAAATGACATGATCAACACCGAAAGCTTGGATTGAATTCAGCCAAAAAAATACGAGAACAAAGAATGATGAACTTGAAGCTTCCTTAGCATCTTCATGATAATAACCGGATAAGTACATTGAAGGAAAAGAATGAAGAGACTTCACATGAATAAAATGTATACTTGATTTTTGATTATGGCTCCGTGAAGAAAAAGGGTCGGAGGGTGGGACAAAAAAGAAGACAACTTGGTATGTATGAAATGGATAACGTTGAGAAAATGGAGAATTGATCTTGCAAATATCGAAAGGATCGGATTAATTTGAAGAGAAGCACATCTGTTGAAAAAGAATTGTGATGACAATCTCGATTGATCAAGATGATTAGCACTCCCATAGAAATATGAGAACACCATTTAGGAAAGGTACGAAATCAACACTTGACATTGAAGCAACTTGCATACCACAACCAAAACAAAACAAAGGATTGGGCTTGCAGAATAAGACAAAAATAAATACATAACCCTTCATGCATTTATTGGAAGGATGATACTAGGTAATGATACGTATCCAACATATCTATAATTTTTTATTGTTCCGTGCTATTGTAGTATCTATCTTGGATGTTTTCTATGCAATTATATATCATTTTTTGGGACAAACCTTTAACTTAGTGTCAAGTGTCAGTTGCTATTTTTTGCCTTTTTTGGTTTTCCAGGAAATCAATACCAAACGAAGTCCAAATGCCATGAAATTTTTTGACGATTTTTTGGACAAAAGAGACCCTAAAAGCTTTTGGAGGATACCAGGCGTGCAACGAGGAAGCGATAAGGCACTTGGTCGCGCCCAGGGGTAGGCGCGCCCAAGTACCTTGTTGGCCCCACGTGGCTCCATTTGACCGAATTCCACCTCTATAAATTCTCTAAAATTGTCAAACCAACAAAGAGCCACCCCAAATACTTTTTCCACAACCACAAGTTCCTGTTCTTATCCCATCTGGAGGGCTTTTTCGGTACTCTGTCGGAGGGGGGAATCGATCACGGAGGGCCTCTCCATCAACCTTGCTGCCTTTCGAATGATGTGTGAGTAGTTTACCACAGACCTACTGAGGGAGTGCTGGACTAAGGGGTCCTCGGGCGTCCGACCTGTTAGCCATGGGCTGGACTGATGGGCCGAGAAGATGTGAAGACCGAAGACTACATCCGTGTCCGGATGGGACTCTCCTTAGCATGGAAGGCAAGCTTGGCGACTAACTATGTATATTCCTTTCTTTGTAACCGGACTTGTGTAACCCTAGATCCTCCCGGTGTCTATATAAACCGGAGGACTTAGTCCGGAGGAAGATATTCATTATCATAACCATACAAGCTAGACCTCTAGGGTTTAGTCATTACGATCTCGTGGTAGATCAACTCTTGTAATATTCATATTCATCAAGACCAATCAAGCAGGACGTAGGATGTTACCTCCATAGAGAGGGCCCGAACCTGGGTAAAACATTGTGTCCCCTGTCTCCTGTTACCCTCGACCTTAGACGCACAGTTCGGGACCCCCTACCCGAGATCTCCGGTTTTGACACCGACACCTACGGGTCCATAGCTAGTAGCTGGATGGCTTCTTCTTCTTCTTCTTCTTCTTCTTCTTCTCTTTCTCTCTCTTTGATATTCAATACAATGTTCTCCTTGATGGTCTTGAACATTTATTCGATGTTATCTTCTTTTGTGGTGTGTTTGTTGGGATCTGATGAATTGTGAGTTTATGATTAGACTATATATGAATATTATTTGAGTCTTCTCTAAACTCGTTTATACATGATTATTATAGCTTTATATTTCTCTCTGATCTATCCGTTTGGTTTGGCCAACTAGATTGATTTATCTTGCAATGGGAGAGGTGCTTTGTAATGGGTTCAATCTTGCGGTGATCTATATCCTAGTGACAGAAGGTGACAAGACACATATTTGTATTGTTTCCATTAAGGATTGAAAGTGCTAGTTATCGACTAGAGAGGGGTGAATAGGCAATTTTTATGGAAGTCTTCAAAACACGAGGTCATTGAAGTCAAACAAGTAATTGAACCTATATGATATGCAGCGAAAGATGAACTACACTAGACAGGCCATAGTCAAGTAAGCAATATAGAGAAAGCATGGAGACTAATAGCAGCTAGGTAGTGCGGATCGGAATGGAAGACAGTATGAAGCCAAACATGTAATAGTCTTCTCATAGTGAAGTCAAACAGATCAGGCAAGCAAGCAATGACTTCACGAAGACAAACTGAAATATAAAGAAGGTAGGAGATAGAACCAGTAGCTTGGTGAAGACAAGGATTTGGTAGACCAGTTCCAATTGATGTGTCAACTGTACATCTGGTTAGGGAGGCTGAGATTGAACTCAGAAGGCTGTGTCTTCACCTTATTCCCTTTGAGCTAAGGACACCCAGTCCTTGCCCAATCACTATGCTAAGTCTTCAAGGTAGACTTCCAAACCTTCATAGACTCCGTTCACCGGTGATCCACAATGACTCTTAGATCCTCAGAACATGACGCCTAACCGGCTTGAGGATGCACAATCCTCAAGTGTAACAAGTCTTCAGGTCACACGGACAAAAAAGACTTTAGTGATGCCTAACACTCTTTGGATCTGGGTGTTTTGGGCTTTGCCCTTGCAAGGATATCTCTCTCAAAGACTTCGGAGGTGGGTTGCTCTCAAACGACAAAAGCTGTGCACTAACTTGGAGCAGCCACCAATTTATGGTGTAGGGGGTGGGCTATTTTTTTGACTGGGAAAAATATGTTGGCGTGAGGACTTGAACCCACGACCTCCATGTCTAAGTTCTATTGCACAAGCAGCTAAACTAACTCAATCTTGTGTTGGTGGGCTATTTATAGCCAGGAGGCAACTCGGCACGATATGTCCAAAATAACCCTGGTCACTAAGGAACCAACACGTGTCCAACGGTCGGATTTCAAACACACGTGACAGCTTGGCTTGGGCTACAAGCAAAACTGACTCATCCAACTCTGGATAAGATTTTCTCTCATTGTCTTCGCTCGAAGACATAGGATTTTGGTTGAGCATCACTTCAGTCATCTGACTTTGTTCACTTGGACCCCACTTAACAATACGATGGTTCCTATGACTCAAGAAAGAAGAAAAGGAAACTATGAAAGAAACTATGTCTTCGCACTCCATAATCTTTAAGTGAATGTCTTCATCGTCATTATCTTCAACGTGAATGTCTTCATGAACCACCATGGTCTTCAATGTCTTCATACATTTTTAGGGGTCATCTCTGGTAGGTAAGCCGAATCAATGAGGGGCTACTACCTGTGTTATCCTGTAATTCTCACAAACACATTAGTCCCTCAACCATGTTTGTCGTCAATACTCCAAAACCAACTAGGGGTGGCACTAGATGCACTTACAATCTCCCCCTTTTTGGTGATTGATGACACACTGGTTGAAGTTTTCAACGGGGATAAAAGTATGTGAAAGTTAAAGTACATGGGCATTGTCTTCATAGGTTGGAAGAGGCTCTCCCTGAAGATGTGCATATAAGTAGTTTGCCTTTGAATGCAAATGCACATGTCAGGTTTGGCTTTGTGGAGATATTCTTCAACACACGAAAATTTATCATGCATACATAAAAGTAATGAAGATAATGAAATGCATAATGAGAAATGGGCGTCTGTAGAATGACTTCATGCGGAATTTATCATGACATCACAAGGTATCAGAAAAAGTGGCAGACGACCATCAAGTTTAATAGTTACAAGTCAAAAGCCAATAGTTTCAAGAACGAGAGTTGTAAGGACTTAGCAAAAATAAGCACCCGACCCATATGGACCCGCTTGAAGACTATCAACTCATATGCTTCTCCCCCTTTTGTCAGTAAGGACCAAAAAGGTCTGAAGACATATAGTGTCTACTCGTTCCCAGTCGATGAAGATGTAGGGGCAGCAGGGTCGGCATTGGAGTTGGGCGGTGCATAGGGGCTTGATGCAGAATCGTGATGCAGTGAAGCCATCGCTGGTGAAGTGGCATCATCCTCTTCATTTATGACTCGCATAACAACAGTGGGAGCCGAAGATGAGTAGTCAAAATCTTCAAGGGAAGGAGTTGGGCACTAGCTTGCTGATTGGGGAGGCCTGGAGTCAAACTTGAAACGTTCAGTGAAGCCATCTTCTTGAAGATCGTCTTCAGAACAGAGCAGTGTGAGGCTCTTCCAGGATCGCCGACAGGCTTCATGTGCAACAAATGAGTTCTTGGTTGCAATGTTGCGAATGGGATTGACATCAACTAGGAGAATCTGCATCTGGCGCTTTAGCCAGTCATGATGCCTATCCCGCTTTCGATGAAGTGACACAAGAAGCTCTCTGTCATTTAGGACATGAGCACACTTTTGAGGCCTTTGAGCTACCATGCTGGCTGTTGCATCAGTGTTGGCACGATGCGGCAGCCGAAGCTGACTAGCAAGAGGACCAGCATGAGCAGGAGGATTTGGCACATGAACGCCTTCAATGGGTTGAGTGAAGCTTTGAAAGGCAATATTATATTCATGGAGTGGCTTCTTGGCAGGCTCAGGGTATATGGCTTCATATAACATATCAACTTCAGGCAGAAATGCAACATGGTTGCGCGCTGAAGCTTGATAGTTGATGGAGGAGTGAAGCTTAATGAGCCGCATGACCCCTGGAGCATAGAACTTGAGGCCAAATAGATCAATGCCAGAAGCTGCCAACTATTGGATGAACAAGTCTTGAGTGGTGAACCTGATGCCATTGATAATGTAGAAGACCAATGTCTTCATGGTGCCTTCAAGCTTGGCGTCAGGAGAATGCCCTTTGATAGGCCCCAGAGTACGCCTCAGAATGTGACATATGGTGTGGGGCAGGTACTCAAGGTCCTTGACATAGAACTCCTTTTGATATTCGGCATCAATGGGCAATGACTTCATCATACTGAGCATCTGACTCATATTGGGCTCATGCTTCTGGAATACACTTTGCAATTCTTGCACATGAAGCTGGCAACCTGGTTCATACAGATCACCAGGAGTGGGCAGGGAAGTGAGCTCAATGGTATCTTGAGCTTTAGCTTCATCATGGACATCCCCTGACATCCACTCAAGGACCCATGTCTTCGGATCCCTGTTGTAGCCTGATATGTGTAGAGTGGCATAGAATTACAGAAGAAGCACCTCATCCGAGTGCTCCTTGTCAGTGACAAATGGGAGAAAACCAACTTCACGGAAGCAGTCAAGGGTTTCTTCAAGGCATGGCAGCCCAGCAATGACATCACAATCAAGACGCTTGTGGGGAAAAAATCCTGTCTTGGTTGTAGAGAATACATGAATAGTAACTCCTTTGCTGGTGGCTCCAGAACCTGTCAGATGAGATCTTTGGCTTCTTGAAGGGGTTCTTGGCCTTGTCGAAGAAGGTGTTGTGCTCTCTGTAGCTGAGCACATTGAAGGAGCCTTGTGTAGTGACAACACTTGGAAGCCTTGGCAGCCTGGGCTTTGGCTTCTGTGTCTGAGGCCTTTGCTCCACATGGTAGTCGTATTGTGGACCAGGAATAGTTGGAGGCATCAAGATTGGCCACTTGATAGTAACAAGTGAGGGAGTCCTGGATTAGGGGGTCCTCGGGTGTCCGAGCTATTTGGTATGGGCCGGACTGATGGGCCGTGAAGATGCAAGCAAAAGACTTTCCCCCGTGTCTGGGTAGGACTCCCCTATGCGTGTATGGCAAGATGGGTGTCCGGATATGTTGTTTCCTTCCCCCACAAATCTACTCTGTACAACCCTAGGCCCATCCGATGTGTATATAAACCGAAGGGTTTAGTCTGTAGAGGCTATCATAACTCTCATAGGCTAGACAACTAGGGTTTAGCCATTACGATCTCGAGGTAGATAAACTCTTGTAACCCCTATATTTATCAAATACAATCAAGCAGGACATAGGGTTTTACCTCCATTAAGAGGGCCCAAACCTGGGTAAACATTGTGTCCCACTTGTCCCTTGTTACCATCAATCCTCAGACACATAGTTCGGGACCTCCTACCCGAGATCTGCCGGTTTTGACATCGACATTGATGCTTTCATTGAGAGTTCCATTGTGTTGTTGATAGAAGGATTGATGGCTCGCCTTGTCATCAATGATAATATCACTTCTGGAAGAAACCTAACCCAGGACATGTCCTCCAGCTCAGCGGTTTCACCATGGGTGCGCGCACAGCCGTCAAGCCAATGTCAGCCTCTGCATCCGCCTTGAACACTCCAAAAAGATGGATCCGACAGATATCTCATCCTTGAACGAGCTGCTATATCGCATTGCCACCACAGGGCTTGCAACAGACTATGATCGGCTCGGGCTCAAACCCAATCAAAGGGAAATCAAGTCCCTACCGATCACCCATTTGGTAGCGGTCGTCGAGGAACGGGCCGAAAACACCTCTTCCCCTAAGCTAAAAACCAGCTATGTCCGGATTTCTGAGCCCCTCGAGCCGGACGCCCTCCCTCCGGATGAGACTTCACGTCCTCCGAACCCAGGGTCGAACATAGAGCCCGGAAAGCACCTGGATCTTCCCGGGCCCAAACCGGGGACCTCAGAGATTTCTCAAGCTCCAGATTCAATCTTGGGTCAGGATTCGGGTTTTAACCCACCCACCCACCACAATCAATACTCTCTAAGTAATTTAGGCCCTCCAGACATATGTGGCGTAATGTATGTTTGGCAGCAATCTCAGGAAACGGTCCATCACTTTTGGGCCAGATTCCTCCTTGTTAAAAACAAGATCAAAGATTGTTGTGACGACGAAGCAGTTTCGGTTTTCTATCGTAATTGTACGGACGAGGGAATTCTTAACGCCCTCAACCGCCGCTGCATATAGACCTTCACAGAATTATCACACTTAGTACAGAAGTACTGTGCGATGGAAAGCATATGGAAGGCCCAAAATACCCGATTGGAACCTGCTGCCTTTAAGCGGTCCACCACACGAGCAAAGCGGATACACACATATGAGTCATCCGACCATAAGCCCGTTGGCAAGAAAAACAAACCCCTCGCCGGGCACAGAACAGTTCTTGACGAACTCCTCGACAAACCCTATTGAATACATGTGATGCAGAGTACCGAACCAACTCACAGCCTACGGGAATGCTGGGTACTCCGACAAGTGGCTAAAAGCAGTTAGCCTATCCTCACCAACGTTACTCCAGAGAAGAATTCTTCGGAGGACTATGATCTTAACGTCTTCATGGTCTTTGAGACCTTCTCCTCAAATAATTGGTGCAAAAGGGACCTAGGCGACCTTGCCCAAATCAACCAAGTAACCGCAATGAACCCTTGGAACGACGCGGCCATAACTTTCACTGTCGATGATGAACCAAGGGCCCGATCAATCCTAGCACTAGCCGCCTTGGTCTTAAACCCGATCGTAGATGGCTTTTGACTCACCAAAGTGCTCATGGACGGCGGTAATGGACTTAACCTCATCTATGAGGACACGCTCGACAAAATGCAAATTGACAAGAACCTCATCGAGCAAAGCAGTACCACTTTCGAGGCATCAGCCCTAGTCGAGAAGCACGATGTTCGAGGAAAATCAAACTCGATGTAGTATTCGGCACGCCTGAGAATTATAGGTTCAAAGAGTTGCTCTTCCACATGGCCCCCTTCAATAGCAGTTATCACGCCCTCTTGGGGTAGGACGCCTTCTCACGCTTCCAAGCCATATCCCATTATGGGTACATGAAGCTTAAAATGCCGGGGCCAACGGAGTGATCACTATCACTAGTGATCCGGATATAGCACTCCGTGCCGAAAACAAAACCGCATCCTTAGCCCCCGAGGCACTATCCGAAGCCCTTGCGACCGGAGAGCTGACCACCTTGAGATCCACGGTGGATAAAGCTGATGTGATCCTCGACAAGAGGCCCAAATCTACCTCTTTAAAACCAGCAAATGAAATAGTTAAATTTCAAGTGCACCCGACGGATCCCAACAAAATAGTGTCCATTGGAGCACAGCTGGATCCAACGGTCGATGCTGCTTTACACGTGTTCCTGCGCGAAAATTGGGACATCTTTGCCTCGCACCCTTCGGACATGCTCGGAATCCCACGCAGACTGGCTGAACACAGCCTCAATATAATCAAGGGGTTCAAACCAGTCAAGCAAACGCTATGGTGATTTTCCAAACCCAAACGGCAAGCTATGGGGTAGGAGCTAGCCAAACTACTCGAGGTTGGGTTCATTAGAGAAATCAAGCACCCGGAATGGCTAGCCAACCTGGTCATGGTGCCGAACAAGGATAAGTCCTGGTGCCTTTGTGTTAATTTCAAATACCTTAATAAGGCCTGCCCGAAGGACCCTTTCCCGCTGCCCCGCATTGACCAAATTATTGACGCAACCGCGGGACACGACTCATTGTGTTTCCTTGATGCTTACTCCGGATACCATCAAGTCAAGATGAAGGAGTCCGACCAAGCCGCAATGGCATTTATTACCTCATACGAGCCTTTTTGTTTCAACACTATGCCCTTCGGGCTTTAAAATGCCGGTGCCACTTACCAACACATGATTCAAACATGCTTGGAAAAACAAATCGGCAAAACAGTGGAAGCATATGTGGACGACGTGCTCATTAATACTAAACACGTCGAATCATTGGTGGACGATCTCCGCCTCACATTTGACAACCTTCGAACATATGACATACGGCTTAATCCGGAAAAATGTGTTTTCAGTGTTCCGACCGGGAAACTGCTAGGATTCATTGTTTCCAGTAGAGGAATTGAAGAGAACCCAACAAAAATCCGGGCCCTGTCACAATTGGCCATGCCAACAGACCTAAAGCAGGTCCAAAAACTAGCTGGGTGTGTGGCAGCCTTAAGCCGCTTCATCTCCAGATTGGGAGAGAAGGCATTACCACTTTATCGACTACTCCAACACACCGATCACTTTGAATGGACGGATGCAACCATAGCTGGATTGGAAGAAATAAAAACCTTGTTAGCAGGCAACCCAATCCTAGCCGCCCCGGGCGTTGGCGAGCCTATGTTACTCTACATATCCGCGACTCACCAGGTAGTGAGCGCCGTACTTGTTGTCGAGCGGGAGGAAGAGGGACACAAATTCCCCATTCAGAAACCGGTATACTACGTATCGGCAATTCTTACCCCATGCAAATCCCGATACCCTCACTATCAAAAGATAGCTTATGCGGTCTTTATGGCATCCCGAAAGCTGCGGCACTATTTTCAAGAGTGTTCGATCACAGTGGCATCCGAAGTACCAGTCAATGACATCATAAATAATCGGGATGCCACCAGCCGCATAGCCAAATGGGCCATCGAGCTTGATACGTCTCCAACGTATCTATAATTTTTGATTGTTCCATGCTATATTATATTCTGTTTTGGACATTATTGGGCTTTATTATACACTTTTATATTTTTTTTGGACTAACCTATTAACCGGAGGCCCAGCCCAGAATTGATGTTTTTTTTCCTATTTTAGAGTTTTGCAGAAAAAGAATATCAAACGGAGTCCAAACAGAATGAAGCCTTCGGGAGCGTGATTTTCGGAACGAACATGATCCAGAGGACTTGGACCATACGTCAAGACATCAACCAGGAAGGCACGGTGTAGGGGGGGGCGCCCTCCACCCTCGTGGGGCCCACGTTGCTCCACCAACGTACTTCTTCCTCCTATATATACATATGTACCCCCAAACTACCAGATACGGAGCCAAAACCCTAATTCCACCGCCGCAACCTTCTGTACCCGTGAGATCCCATCTTGGGGCCTTTTCTGGAGCTCCGCCGGAGGGGACATCGATCACGGAGGGATTCTACATCAACACCATAGCCTCTCCGATGAAGTGTGAGTAGTTTACCTCAGACCTTCGGGTCCATAGTTATTAGCTAGTTGGCTTCTTCTCTCTTTTTGGATCTCAATACAATGTTCTCCCCCTCTCTTGTGGAGATCTATTCGATGTAATCTTCTTTTGCAGTGTGTTTGTTGAGATCGATGAATTGTGGGTTTATGATCAAGTTTATCTATGAACAATATTTGAATCTTCTCTGAATTCTTTTATGTATGATTGCTTATCTTTGCAAGTCTCTTTGAATTATCAGTTTGGTTTGGCCTACTAGATTGATCTTTCTTGCAATGGGAGAAGTGCTTAGCTTTGGGTTCAATCTTGTGGTGTCCTTTCCCAGTGACAGTACGGGCAGCAAGGCACGTATTGTATTGTTTCCATCGAGGATAACAATATGGGGTTTATATCATATTGCATGAGTTTATCCCTCTACATCACGTCATCTTGCTTAAAGCGTTACTCTGTTCTCTTGAACTTAATACTCTAGATGCATGTTGGATAGCGGTCGATGTGTGGAGTAATAGTAGTAGATGCAGGCAGGAGTCGATCTGAAGGAAATATGCCCTAGAGGCAATAATAAAGTTATTATTTATTCCCTTATATCATGATAAATGTTTATTATTCATGCTAGAATTGTATTAACCGGAAACATAATACATGTGTGAATACATAGACAAACAGAGTGTCACTAGTATGCCTCTACTTGACTAGCTCATTAATCAAAGATGGTTATGTTTCCTAACCATAGACAAAGAGTTGTTATTTGATTAATGGGATCACATCCTTAGATGAATGATCTGATTGACTTGACCCATTCCGTTAGCTTAGCACTTGATCGTTTAGTTTGTTGCTATTGCTTTCTTCATGACTTATACATGTTCCTATGACTATGAGATTATGCAACTCCCGTTTACCGGAGGAACACTTTGTGTGCTACCAAACGTCACAACGTAACTGGGTGATTATAAAGGAGCCCTATAGGTCTCTCCAAAGGTACATGTTGGGTTGGCGTATTTCGAGATTAGGATTTGTCACTCCGATTGTCGGAGAGGTATCTCTGGGCCCTCTCGGTAATGCACATCACATAAGCCTTGCAAGCATTGCAACTAATGAGTTAGTTGCGAGATGATGTATTACGAAACGAGTAAAGAGACTTGCCAGTAACGAGATTGAACTAGGTATTGAGATACCGACGATCGAATCTCGGGCAAGTAACATACCGATGACAAAGGGAACAACGTATGTTGTTATGCGGTCTGACCGATAAAAGATCTTCGTAGAATATGTAGGAGCCAATATGAGCATCCAGGTTCTGCTATTGGTTATTGACCAGAGACGTGTCTCGGTCATGTCTACATTGTTCTCGAACCCGTAGGGTCCGCACGCTTAAGGTTTCGATGACAGTTATATTATGAGTTTATGCATTTTGATGTACCGAAGTTTGTTCAGAGTCCCGGATGTGATCACAGACATGACGAGGAGTCTCGAACTGGCCGAGACATAAAGATTGATATATTGGAGGCCTATATTTGGATATTGGAAGTGTTCCGGGTGAAATCAGGATTTTACCGAAGTACCGGGAGGTTACCGGAACCCCCCGGGAGGTATATGGGCCTTAGTGGGCTTTAGTGGAAGAGAGGAGAGGTGGCCAGGGCTAGGCCGCGTGCCCCTCCCCCCTAGTCCAAATAGGATAAGGAGAGGGGGGCGGCGCCCCCCCTTCCTTCTCTCTCTCCTCTTTCCCCCCTCCCGAATCCTATTCCAACTAGGAAAGGGGGGGAATCCTACTCCTGGAGGGAGTAGGACTCCTCTTGGCGCGCCCTCTCCTGGCCGGCCGCACCCCCCCCCTTTGATCCTTTATATACGGAGGCAGGGGGCACCCCTAGACACACAAGTTGATCCACGTGATCATATTCTTAGCCGTGTGCGGTGCCCCCTTCCACCATATTCCTCGATAATATTGTAGCGGTGCTTAGGCGAAGCCCTGCGACGGTAGTACATCAAGATCATCACCACGCCGTCGTGCTGACGGAACTCTTCCCCGACACTTTGCTGGATCGGAGTCCGGGGATCGTCATCGAGCTGAACGTGTGCTAGAACTCGGAGGTGCCGTAGTTTCGGTACTTGATCAGTCGGGCCGTGAAGACGTACGACTACATCAACCACGTTGTGCTAACGCTTCCGTTGTCGATCTACAAGGGTACGTAGATCACACTCTCCCCTCTCGTTGCTATGCATCACCATGATCTTGCGTGTGCGTAGGAAATTTTTTGAAATTACTACGTTCCCCAACATGATCTACTTGTCTCAGACATGATGCCTATATACATGGTCATACCTAGATATTCTCATCACTATGCTCAATTCTGTCAATTGCTCAACAGTAATTTGTTCACCCACCGTAATACTTATGCTCTTGAGAGATGCCACTAGTGAAACCTATGGCCCCCGGGTCTGTTTTCCATCATATTAATCTTCCACCAACAAGCTATTTCCTTTTCCATTTATTTTGCTTTATTTACTTTGCATCTTTATCATTAAAATATCAAAAAAATTATCTTATCATATCTATCAGATCTCACTTTTGTAAGTGACCGTGAAGGGATTGACAACCCCTTTATTGTGTTGGTTGCGAGGATTTTATTTGTTTGTGCAGGTGCGAGGGACTCGTGTGTGGCCTCCTACTGGATTGATACCTTGGTTCTCAAAAACTGAGGGAAATACTTACGCTACTTTGCTGCATCACCCTTTCCTCTTCAAGAAAAAACCAACGCAGTGCTCAAGAGGTAGCAAGAAGGATTTCTGGCGCCGTTGCCGGGGAGTCTACACAAAAGTCAACATACCAAGTACCCATCACAAACCCTTATCTTCCGCATTACATTATTTGCCATTTTCCTCTCGTTTTCCTCTCCCCCACTTCACCCTTGTCGTTTTATTCACCATCTCTCTCCGTCCTACTTCTCTTTCCCTATTTGCCCGTTTCTTGTTCGCTTGTGTGTCAGATTACTTGCTTGTCGTTATGGCTAGTCCCCTATCTTCTCCGTTGTCTCCTGAAAATGAAGTTCTTAATTTTAAGCAAAGGGAAGGAGAAAATCTAAAAGACGCTTGGTATAGAATTTGCAATGCTCAAAATAGATCTACCAGGAAGCAATCTACTTCCGTTATTCTCTGCAATTTTTATGTAGGCGCTACTCCTTGGCACAGATATGTCCTTGATACCATTACCGAAGGGAATTTCTTGGGTAGCCACACTTTTGATTCTTATAATTCTATGATAGATTTGTTTGGCTCACCCCTCTTTTGGTTAATGGAACTATGTTAACTTTGGAGAATGTAATGCAAAGACTTGAAATTATTGAAAACAAAGTTGCTACCGTAGAGTTAATTGAAAATTTGTATAAAAATATCCACAACCAAATTACTCAATATGGATCTAAAGTAGGAGTCACTTTGAAAAATATTAAGGAGAAGTAACCCATAGTTAATGAAAGAATAAATCAGGATTCCACTTGAATCGAGAAACTTGAGGGTATCATTACCAACTTGGGAACCGCTTTTTCTTCCGTAAAGAATACTCCAAATCCTCCAACTAAAATTGCCAAGATTATGTATGTTCCTAAAAGTAAGGGTGAATCCTCTAGCAAGGAAACTGCGGATCTCAAATCTATAAGTATTCATCCCAATCTTTTTGCTATCATTAAGGAACCATTTGCTACAAATGATTTTTTCGATTTTGTGCCTAGAAGTTTGATAATTAATAAAAAGGAAGAAACTCCTAAGGGTGATAGATGTCTCATTAAAGAATTGCCTACCAAAGATGGCAATACCTAGATCTATCTTCGCTTTTATGCCTAGCTAGGGGCGTTAAACGATAGCGCTTGTTGGGAGGCAACCCAATTTTATTTTTATACCTTGATTTTTGCTCCTGTTTAGTAATAAATAATTTATCTAGCCTATGTTTTGGTTGTGTTTTCTGTGTTTCATTAGTGTTTGTGCCAAGTAGAACCGTTGGGAAGACTTGGGGAAAGTCTTTTTAATCTTGTTGTAAAAAACAGAAACTTTAGCGCTCACGAGAATTTCTGCCATTTTTATTTGGAAAGCGATATTTAGTTAATTCTTTTTGAAGATAATTAATAGATAAATTACTCACGTCCATCAGTTTATTTTAGAATTTTTGGGGCTCCAGAACTTGCGTTAGCTACAGATTACTACAGACTGTTCTGTTTTTGACAGATTCTGTTTTTCGTGTGTTGTTTGCTTATTTTGATGAATCTATGGCTAGTAAAATAGTTTATAAACCATAGAGAAGTTGGAATACATTAGGTTTAACAACAATATAAATAAAGAATGAGTTCATTACAGTACCTTGAAGTGGTGTTTTGTTTTCTTTCGCTAATGGAGCTCACGAGATTTTCTACTTTAAGTTTTGTGTTGTGAAGTTTTCAAGTTTTGGGTAAAGATTTGATGGATTATGGAACAAGGAGTGGCAAGAGCCTCAGCTTGGGGATGCCCATGGCACCCCCAAGATAATCTAAGGACACCTAAAATCCAAAGTTTGGGGATGCAGAAGGCATCCCCTCTTTCGTCTACTTCTATCGGTAACTTTACTTGGAGCTATATTTTTATTCACCACATGATATATGTTTTGCTTGGAGCGTCTTATATTTTTTGAGTCTTTATTTGTTAGTTTTCCACAATCATCTTTGCTGCACACACCTTTTGAGAGAGACACTCTATGTGCTTCACTTATATCATTTGAGTTATATCATTTTTGCTCAAGTGCTTCACTTATATCTTTTAGAGCACGGTGGTGGATTTGTTTTATAGAAACTATTGTTCTCTCATGCTTCACTTAGATTATTTTGAGAGTCCTACAAAACAGCGTGGTAATTTTCTTTAATTATGTTAGGCATTCAAGATTAATAAAATATTTTCTTATGATTGTGCTGAATACTAAGAGAAGTTTGATACTTGATAATTGTTTCGAGATATGGAGATGGTGATATTAGAGTCATGCTAGTTGAGTAGTTGTGAATTTGAGAAATGCTTGTGTTGAACTTTGTGATTCCGTAGCATGCACATATGGTGAACCGTTATGTGAAGAAGTTGGAGCATGATTTATTTATTTATTGTTTTCCTTATGAGTGGCGGTCGGGGACAACCGATGGTCTTTTCCTACCAATCTATCCCCCTAGGAGCATGCGCGTAGTACTTTGTTTCGATAACTAATAGATTTTTGCAATAAGTATGTGAGTTCTTTATGACTAATGTTGAGTCCATGGATTATACGCACTGTCACCCTTCCACCATTGCTAGCCTCTCTAATACCGCGCACCTTTCGCCGATATCATACACCCACCATATACCTTCCTCAAAACAGCCACCATACCTACCTATCATGGCATTTCCATAGCCATTCCGAGATATATTGCCATGCAACTTTCCACTGTTCCGTTTACTATGACACGCTCCATCATTTTCATATTTCTTTGCATGATCATGTAGTTGACATTGTAGTTGTGGCAAAGCCACCATTCATAATTATTTCATACATGTCACTCATGCATCATTGCTATCCCGGTATACCACCGGAGGCATTCATATAGAGTCATACTTTGTTCTAATATCGAGTTGTAATCATTGAGTTGTAAATAAATAGAAGTGTGATGATCATAATTCATAGAGTATTGTCCCAAAAAAAGAGAGAAAGGCCAAATAAAAAAGGTAAGGCCAAAAATAAATAAATATAAAAAGGGACAATACTACTATCCTTTTTCCACACTTGTGCTTCAAAGTAGCACCATGATCTTCATGATAGAGAGTCTCCTATGATATCACTTTCATATACTAGTGGGAATTTTTCATTATAGAACTTGGCTTGTATATTCCAATGATGGGCTTCCTTAAAATGCCCTAGGTCTTCGTGAGCAAGCGAGTTGGATGCACACCCACTTAGTTCTTTTTGTTGAGCTTTCATATACTTATAGCTCTAGTGCATCCGTTGCATGGCAATCCCTACTCACTCACATTGATATCTATTAATGGGCATCTCCATAGCCCGTTGATATGCCTAGTTGATGTGAGACTATCTTCTCCCTTTTTGTCTTCTCCACAACCACCATTCTATTCCACATATAGTGCTATGTCCATGGCTCACGCTCATGTATTGTGTGAAGATTGAAAAAGTTTGAGAACACCAAAAGTATGAAATAATTGCTTGGCTTGTCATCGGGGTTGTGCATGATTTAAATATTTTGTGTGGTGAAGATGGAGCATAGCCAGACTATATGATTTTGTAGGGATAACTTTCTTTGGCCATGTTATTTTGAGAAGACATAATTGCTTAGTTAGTATGCTTGAATTATTATTATTTCTATGTCAATATTGAACTTTTGTCTTTAATCTTTCAGATCTGAATATTCATACCACAATTAAGATAATTACATTGAAATTATGCCAAGTAGCATTCCACATCAAAAATTCTATTTTTATCATTTACCTACTCGAGGACGAGCAGGAATTAAGCTTGGGGATGCTTGATACATCTCCAACGTATCTATAATTTTTTATTGCTCCATGCTATATTATATTATGTTTTGGACATTATTGGGCTTTATTATACACTTTTATATTATTTTTGGGACTAACCTATTAACCGGAGGCCCAACCCAGAATTGTTGTTTTTTGCCTATTTCAGAGTTTCGCAGACAAAGAATATCAAACGGAGTCCAAATGGAATGAAACCTTCGGGAACGTGATTTTTGGAACGAACGTGATCCAGAGGACTTGGACCCTACGTCAAGACATCAACCAGGAAGGCACGAGGTAGGGGGGTGCGCCTACCCCCCAGGCGCGTCCTCCACCCTCGTGGGGTCCACGTTGCTCCACCGACGTACTTTTTCCTCCTATATATACCTACGTACCCCCAAACTACCAGATACGGAGCCAAAACCCTAATTCAACCGCCGCAACCTTCTGTACCCGTGAGATCCCATCTTGGGGCCTTTTCCGGAGCTCCGCCGGAGGGGGCATCAATCACGGAGGGCTTCTACATCAACACCATAGCCTCTTCGATGAAGTGTGAGTAGTTTACCTCAGACCTTCGGGTCCATAGTTATTAGGTAGTTGGCTTCTTCTCTCTTTTTGGATCTCAATACAATGTTCTCCCACTCTCTTGTGGAGATCTATTCGATGTAATCTTCTTTTGCGGTGTGTTTGTTGAGACCGATGAATTGTGGGTTTATGATCAAGTTTATCTATGAACAATATTTGAATCTTCTCTGAATTCTTTTATGTATGATTGCTTATCTTTGCAAGTCTCTTCGAATTATCAGTTTGGTTCGGCCTACTAGATTGATCTTTTTTGCAATGGGAGAAGTGCTTAGCTTTGGGTTCAATCTTGCGGTGTCCTTTCCCAGTGATAGTAGGGGAAGCAAGGCACACATTGTATTGTTGCCATTGAGGATAACAAGATGGGGTTTATATCATATTGCATGAGTTTATCCCTCTACATCATGTCATCTTGCTTAAAGCGTTACTCTATTCTCTTGAACTCAATACTCTAGATGCATGCTGGATAGAGGTCGATGTGTGGAGTAATAGCAGTAGATGCAGGTAGGAGTCGGTCTACTTGTCTCGGACGTGATGCCTATATACATGATCATACCTAGATATTCTCATAACTATGCTCAATTATGTCAATTGCTCAACATTAATTTGTTCACCCACCATAATACTTATGCTCTCGAGAGAAGCCACTAGTGAAACCTATGGCCCCCAGGTCTATTTTCCATCATATTAATCTTCTATCAACAAGCTATTTCCTTTTCCGTTTATTTTGCTTTATTTACTTTGCATCTTTATCATAAAAATACCAAAAATATTATCTTATCATATCTATCATATCTCACTTTCGTAAGTGACCGTGAAGGGATTTCCAACCCCTTTATTGCGTTGGTTGCGAGGATTTTATTTGTTTGTGTAGGTGCGAGGGACTCGTGCGTGGCCTCCTACTGGATTGACACATTGGTTCTCAAAAACTGAGGGAAATACTTACGCTACTTTGCTACATCACCCTTTCCTCTTCAAGGGAAAACCAACGTAGTGCTCAAGAGGTAGCAGAGCTCTTACCATTCGAAATAACATACAAGCTGCGCCGAGCTATTAAATCTTAGGTGCTGGCCGACTTCGTCGTCGAGTGGACGGAAGCCGAGCTACCTAAAGAGTACAACACATACTCCAACTAGATCATGAACTTTGATGGCTCTAAAATGCTAGCCGGACTAGGGGCTGGTGTCATTTTGACATCCCCTACGGGGGACACTGTCCGCTATGTGCTGCAAATCATTTATACAGACTCTAATAATGCAGCCGAACATGAGGCACTCCTACACGGCCTCTGAATGACTGTCTCCATGGGCATACAACACCTAGAGGTGTGCGGGGATTCAAACGTCGCGATCTCCCGAATAAATGGAGAGTTCGACGCAAAAGATCCAAAAATGGTAGCATATCAAAATGCCATACTCAAAATATCGGCTCGGTTCGAGGGGCTCGAGTTCCATCATGTTGCTCGAGACAATAACGAAGCAACGGACATCCTTGCTCGAATGGGTGCCAAACACGATCCTGTCCCGCCTAACACCTTTGTAGATAGGCTCTTTAAGCCATCCGTGGTATGGCAGGACGAGAGTGGAAATACTAGTCCAGACCCGATCATACCCTCAGCAACTGAACACACTACATATATCATAGGAGGTTTAGCCACCGAAATAACACCTTCCTCCCATGTAATCATGGCCGTTATTGCTCCATGGACTCAACCCTTCCTGGCCTACCTTAATATGCAGGAGCTTCCTGATGATCAAAATGAGGCCCGCCGAATCGTTCGACATTCTAAAGCCTATAAAGTTCACGAAGGTGAGGTTTACAAGAAAAGTGCTACTGGAGTTCTCCAAGTATGCATCTCTGAAGAGGAGGGACGTCAGCTCTTGGCTGAAATACATGCTGGCTTAGGCGGCCATCACGCCGCAGCCCGGGCCCTCATAAGCAAGGCCTTCCATACACGTTTCTTTTGGCCTACGGCCCAAGAAGACGCACAAGCCCTCGTGCAATGTTGCGTGGGATGTCAGCTTTTAGCCAACCAAAGTCATATGCCTCCCACCGCCCTGCGAACAATCCCCATTACTTGGCCCTTCGCGGTCTGGGGGCTAGATATGATCAGACCTCTTAAAGGGGGAAGCCACAAGAAGAAGTATTTACTGGTTATGGTAGATAAATTCACTAAGTGGATAGAGGCCAAACCAGTAAAAATGGCTGAAACAGGACCAATGATCGACTGTATATCCAGCGTGGTACACCGTTATGCTGTGCTGCACAGCATCATCATTGATAACGGCTCCAACTTAACAGCCGATGAGGTAAAAAAGGGTGTGCTAACTTGGGTATTAAGCTCGATTATGCATCCGTCTACCACCCGCAAACTAATGGTCAGGTTGAACGGGCCAACGGTCTAATAATGAGTGGCATTAAACCTAGACTGGTGCGCTCCCTGCATGAGTTAGATAAGCGTTGGGCCGAGAAACTCGATTCCATACTCTGGGGGCTTTGGACTATGCCTAACCGCATGACCGGATACACACCTTTTTTCATGGTGTATGGCGCAGAGGCTGTCTTGCCCTACGGCATTATTCATGAATCACCTCGAGTGCGCATGTATGAAGAGAGAGAGGCCGAGCTCGATTGGCAGGACAATCTGGATGGCCTTGAAGAGGAGCGGGATATTGCATGAGCCCATTCCACATTCTATCAACAGTAGGCTAGGAGATATCAAAGCAGAGAAGTGCGGTCCAAGACTTATAATGTCGGCGAACTTGTTCTGCGCCTTCCTGAGAAGAAGAAGGATAAGCTCAAACCAAAATGGGAGGGTCCCTTCATCATCGGCGAAGTTCTCATGGGAGGAGCCTATCGCCTTTGTAATGCATCAGACAATCGCCTCGAGCCGAATCCTTGGAACGCTGCTCGGCTCCGAAAATTCTACGCATAGCTCGGCCACATCCTTTTCGTCCTCCTTTTTTGTTTTCCTTCTCTTTCTCTGCTCTTCTTTTTTTCTTATATCCTTCCCAGCGTATGTTTGGATATGCCAAACTATTTGGGGGACACATCTTTAAATGTATACACCCCACTATGACTGGGGGCTTCTTTGACGAAGCTTTTATTTAAAAGCTTAGAGCTTACATGAAATATGTTGTTTGTTATATACATCCTTTTGCCCTTATATGCACCTCTATGACTTAAGTTTTTGCCAAGCTGGGTTGCCTCGCTCCTGTGTTTATACCCTACGTTCCCGATTGTTCGACTAGGGTGTAAAGGGAGCACCTCTGCAATTGTTACAACCGGTTAATCCGGACCTGTACCTCAGACGGGTGAAGCCGAAAGCTAGCATTCTTAAGGGAATAACTGGTCGGCAAGAAACGACAGAACATATACGTTTCTGTAACTCTTCTCAGAAGGGAAAATATACAGGGTTGGCTCCCCGTAATTTGGATCAAAGCCTAGGCACGCATAATTAAGCATGCCAGACCCAAGGAAGGGAACCCCTAATGGAACTATTTTCCTTGGAAGATGTTTCTTATGATAAATACATAATATAACATAACTCCCCAAACAAAAATTGAATTGTTTGAGCAATATGGCCGGATTTCCTGGTTTCCGGACATAGTGCATGTTTTTTGCATTACTACATAATATCCGGAAACACTCCACCTTCCTAGTTCGGAGGTTAAAGCCAAAGGTCTGCGATGAATTTTTTTTGACATGTTCGGTGGGGGATAAGGTTGATCATAAAGTACATTGATACATTGAATCAAATACCTACTCCTTATCTATACCATCTATAAGACTGTCTAAACTACAATCTTCTTGTGAATACTTCGCGGCTATGATTACTTGGTCGTACACCAAGTTCACTGGAATCTCTTTCCCGTCTGGTCCCTGCGGTCCAACTCGGGCCATATGATTTGGATCTAGCTAGCTTGGTATAGCGTGTTTTCACCATCGCCCAGGCTTCTCGTGCGCCTTCACGACATGCAGACGCCTTCCATAGCTCAAAGCGGTGCCGGGAACCTTTGAACAGGTTCGCCAAACCATCCATACTTTTTGGAGGGGTATCGGATGGCCATAAAGCCTTGGCCATACTTCTCATGGCCTTCCAGGACCGCTCATGCACCACGGATAGCTCCTTAAGCATATCGCCTCAAAATCCAGATACTTCTTCTTCAGGCCAACCAGTTAATAGACCTGTAGCAACAGAGTTATGACATTCCAAATTGTGGAATAATATGAGTATCTCTGATGGTTCTAAAAGTCATACTAAATATGCCGCCTTTCAACTTCTCGTTCTATTTTCGTGCGGCCGATAACTGAGCCTTTAAGCTCTTTACCACTTCAGATTGTTTGTCTTTTTCCTTCTCATGTTTATTCTTCTGACCAGTGGTCATTGCGGCCTTTTTATCTCCGCAAGCTTGGCGGTGACGACATTAAGCTGTGTCCAGTTTATTTTCAGTTCCTAGGACAACGCATCGTTCTTCTTCTTGAGAACCTGCAGGTCATATCGGTCCTTAAATCGGTTGGCCTCACCGCTTCAAGTCTCGGGGGCTACTGGCATATATCTATTAAATTTTGCACAAACTCTTACCTGTATATCCTTTGAGAACAGTTGAGTAACTCTGGAAAGTCCATCTCGAGCGGCTCAGATATATGCATCCACGGAGCTGAGTGAGGTAAATTCCTACTCAGAAAAAGCTGGAGCACACATGGCCTCTTTTAGTCGACTGTGATTCATTACGCTCTCCACCTCAGAATTCGTGACGAATACATCATCTGAATCCTCATGAGGGGTGGACCTGGCACTGCATCAACCCTCGTCCTGGTCGTCAAGTCCGGCGCCGGATTGGTTGACATTCGGCTAGCAGGGCATGCCAAAGAATGGACCCAAGCCCGAGACTGAGTGTTTTTATTGCAAGGGAAGTGGTCACTGGAAGCGGAACTGGCCCAAATACTTAGCGGACAAGAAGGCCGGCAACACTAAAGGTATATGTGATATACATGTAATTGATGTGTACCTTACCAGTACTCGTAGTAGCTCCTGGGTATTTGATACCGGTGCGGTTGTTCACATTTGTAACTCAAAGCAGGAGCTGCGGAATAAGCGGAGACTGGCGAAGGACGAGGTGACGATGCGCGTCGGGAATGGTTCCAAGGTTGATGTGATCGCCGTCGGCATGCTACCTCTACATTTACCTACGGGATTAGTTTTAAACCTTAATAATTGTTATTTAGTGCCAGCTTTGAGCATGAACATTGTATCAGGATCTTGTTTAATTTGAGATGGCTACTCATTTAAATCCGAGAATAATGGTTGTTCTATTTATATGAGAGATATGTTTTATGGTCATGCCCCGCTGGTGAATGTTTATTCTTAATGAATCTCGAGCGTAATGTTACACATATTCATAGTGTGAATACCAAAAGATGTAAGGTTGATAATGATAGTCCCACATACTTGTGGCACTGCCGCCTTGGTCACATAGGTGTCAAACGCATGAAGAAGCTCCATGCAGATGGACTTTTGGTGTCTCTTGATTACGAAACATTTGACACGTGCGAACCATTCCTCATGGGTAAAATGACCAAGACTCTGTTCTCAGGAACAATGGAGCGAGAAACCAACTTATTGGAAATCATACATACTGATGTGTGCGGTCCAATGAGTGTTGAGGCTCGCGGTGGCTATCGTTATGTTCTCACCCTCAGTGATGACTTGAGTAGATATGGGTATGTCTACTTAATGAAACACAAGTATGAGACCTTTGAAAAGTTCAAGGAATTTCAGAGTGAGGTTGAGAATCAATGTGACAGGAAAATCAAGTTCTTGCGATCAGATCGTGGGGGAGAATACTTGAGTCACGAATTTGGCACGCACTTAAGGAAATGTGGAATAGTTTCACAACTCACGCCGCCTGGAACACCTCAGCGTAATGGTGTGTCCGAACGTCGTAATCGCACTCTATTGGATATGGTGCGATCTATGATGTCTCTTACCGATCTACCGCTGTCATTTTGGGGCTATGCCTTAGAGACTGCCGCATTCACTTTAAATAGGGCTCCGTCGAAATCCGTTGAGACGACACCGTATGAATTATGGTTTGGGAAGAAACCTAAGCTGTCGTTTCTAAAAGTTTGGGGATGCGATGCTTATGTCAAGAAACTTCAACCTGAAAAGCTCGAACCCAAGTCGGAAAAATGCGTCTTCATAGGATACCCTAAAGAAACTATTGGGTATACCTTCTACCTCAGATCCGAAGGCAAGATCTTTATTGCCAAAAATGGATCCTTTCTAGAGAAAGAGTTTCTCTCGAAAGAAGTGAGTGGGACGAAAGTAGAACTTGATGAAGTATTACCTCTTGAATCAGAAAGTGGCGCAACTCAGGAAAATGTTCCTGAGGTGCCTGCACCGACTAGAGAGGAAGTTAATGATGATGATCATGAAACTTTAGATCAAGTTGCTGCTGAACTTCGTAGGTCCACAAGGACACGTTCCGCACCAGAGTGGTACAGCAACCCTGTCTTGGAAATCATGTTGTTAGACAACGGTGAACCTTCGAACTATGAGGAAGCGATGGCGGGCCCAAATTCTGACAAATGGCTAGAAGCCATGAAATCCGAGATAGTATCCATGTATGAAAACGAAGTATGGACTTTGACTGACTTGCCCGATGATCGGCGAGCCATAGAAAATAAATGGATTTTTAAAAAGAAGACAGACGCAGATGGTAATGTGACCATCTACAAGGCTCGACTCATCGCTAAGGGTTATCGACAAGTTCAAGGGGTTGACTACGATGAGACTTTCTCACCCGTAGTGAAGCTGAAGTCCGTCCGAATCATGTTAGTAATTGCCGCATTCTATGATTATGAGATATGGCAAATGGACGTCAAAACGGCATTCCTTAACGGCTTTCTTAAGGAAGAATTGTATATGATGCAGCCAGAAGGTTTTGTCGATCCTAAGAATGCTAACAAGGTGTGCAAGCTCCAACGCTCAATCTATGGGCTGGTGCAAGCATCTTGCAGTTGGAACATTCGATTTGATGAGATGATCAAACCGTTTGGGTTTACACAGACTTATGGAGAAGCCTGTGTTTACAAGAAAGTGAGTGGGAGCTCCGTAGCATTTCTCATATTATATGTGGATGACATACTATTGATGGGAAATGATATAGAATTCTTGGAAAGCATAAAGACCTACTTGAACAAGTGTTTTTCAATGAAGGACCTTGGAGAAGCTGCTTATGGATTAGGCATCAAAATCTATAGAGATAGATCGAGACGCCTCATTGATCTTTCACAAAGTACGTACCTTGACAAGATATTGAAGAAGTTCAATATGGATCAGTCCAAGAAGGGGTTCTTGCATGTATTGCAAGGTATGCAATTGAGCACGGCTCAATGCCTGACCACGGCAGAAGATAGAGAAAAGATGAGTGTCGTCCCCTATGCCTCGGCCATAGGGTCTATTATGTATGCCATGCTGTGTACCAGACCTGATGGAAACCTTGCCGTAAGTTTGGTAGGAAGGTACCAAAGTAATCCCGGCATGGAACACTGGACAGCGGTCAAGAATATCCTGAAGTACCTGAAGAGGACTAAGGATATGTTTATCGTTTATGGAGGTGACGAAGAGCTCGTCGTAAAGGGTTACGTCGATGCTAGCTTCAACACAGATCTGGATGACTCTAAGTCACAAACCGGATACGTGTATATTTTGAATGGTGGGGTAGTAAGCTGGTGCAGTTGCAAGCAAAGCGTTGTGGCGGGATCTACATGTGAAGCGGAGTACATGGCAGCCTCAGAGGCGGCACAAGAGGCAATCTGGGTGAAGGAGTTCATTACCGACCTAGGAGTCATACCCAATGCGTCGGTCCCGATGACTCTCTTCTGTGACAACACTGGAGCTATTGCCCTTGCCAAGGAGCCCAGGTTCCACAGGAAGACCAGGCATATCAAGCGTCGCTTCAACTCCATTCATGAAAGTGTTCAAAATGGAGACATAGATATTTGTAAAGTACATACGGACCTGAATGTGGCAAATCCGTTGACTAAACCTCTCCCTAGAGCAAAACATGATCAACACCAGAACTCTATGGGTGTTCGATTCATCACAATGTAACTAGATTATTGACTCTAGTGCAAGTGGGAGACTGTTGGAAATATGCCCTAGAGGCAATAATAAAATGGTTATTATTATATTTCCTTGTTCATGATAATTGTCTATTGTTCATGCTATAATTGTGTTATCCGGAAATCGTAATACATGTGTGAATACATAGACCACAACACGTCCCTAGTGAGCCTCTAGTTGACTAGCTCGTTGATCAAAAGATAGTCATGGTTTCCTGACTATGGACATTAGATGTCATTGATAACGGGATCACATCATTAGGAGAATGATGTGATGGACAAGACCCAATCCTAAGCATAGCTCAAAGATCGTGTAGTTCGTTTGCTAGAGCTTTTTTGAATGTCAAGTATAATTTCCTTAGACCATGAGATTGTGCAACTCCTGGATACCGTAGGAGTGCTTTGGGTGTGCCAAACCTCACAACGTAACTGGGTGACTATAAAGGTGCACTACGGGTATCTCCGAAAGTGTCTGTTGGGTTGGCATGAATCGAGACTAGGATTTGTTACTCCATATGACAGAGAGGTATCTCTAGGCCCACTCGGTAATGCATCATCATAATGAGCTCAATGTGTCCAAGTGGTTGATCACGGGATCATGCATTACGGTATGAGTAAAGTGACTTGCCGGTAACGAGATTGAATAAGGTGTTGGGATACCGACGATCGAGTCTCGGGCGAGTAACGTACCGATTGACAAAGGGAATTGTATACGGGATTGATTGAATCCTCGACATCGTGGTTCATCCGATGAGATCATCGAGGAGCATGTGGGAGCCAACATGGGTATCCAGATCCTGTTGTTGGTTATTGGCCGGAGAGTCGTCTCGGTCATGTCTGCGTGTCTCCCGAACCCGTAGGGTCTACACACATAAGGTTCGGTGACGCTAGGGTTATTGAGATATTAGTATGCGGTAACCCGAAAGTTGTTCGGAGTCCCGGATGAGACCCCGGATGTCACGAGGAGTTCCGGAATGGTCCGGAGGTGAAGAATTATATATAGGAAGTCCAGTTTCGACCATCGGGAAAGTTTCGGGGGTCACCGGTATTGTACCGGGACCATCGGAAGGGTCTCGGGGGTCCACCGGGTGGGGCCACCTATCCCGGAGGGCCCCATGGGCTAAAGTAGGGAAGGGAACCAGCCCTTGGTGGGCTGGTGCGCCCCCCTTGGGCCTCCCCCTGCGCCTAGGGTTGGAAACCCTAGGGGTGGGGGTGCCCCACTTGGCTTGGGGGGCAAGCCACCCCCCTTGGCCACCGCCCCCCTTGAGATCCAATCTCTAGGGCCGGCGCCCCCCTAGGGGCCCTATATATAGTGGGGGGAGGGAGGGCAGCCGGACCAAGCCCCTGGCGCCTCCCTCTCCCTCCCGTGACACCTCTCCCTCTCGCTGAGCTTGGCGAAGCCCTGCCGAGATCACCGTTGCTTCCACCACCACGCCGTCGCACTACTGGATCTCCATCAACCTATCATTTCCCCTTGCTGGATCAAGAAGGAGGAGACATCTTCCCAACCGTACGTGTGTTGAACGCGGATGTGCCTTCCGTTCGGCGCTTGGTCATCGGTGATTTCGATCACGATGAGTACGACTCCATCAACCCCATTCTCTTGAACGCTTCCACTCGCGATCTACAAGGGTATGTAGATGCATCCCCTTTCCCTCGTTGCTAGATAACTCCATAGATTGATCTTGGTGATGCGTAGAAAATTTTAAATTCTGCTACGTTCCCCAACATATGCATCACATATCGCATCCCGCATATCATACCATGTTTGCATCATGTTGTTTGTGCATTACACGTGGTTGATTGTTCTCCCTTTGCTTGTGTCTCTTGATTTGGGTAGAGCCGGGAGACGAGTATGTGATCGAGGAGCCCGTTGATTACGCTTACGAGGATCAAGTCAACTCAGAGAACTTTGCAGGCAAGATGACCATACCCTCGAAATCACTTCTATCTTTGCTTGCTAGATGCTCGCTCTTTTGCTATGCCTATGCTGTGATACCTACCACTTGCTATATCATGCCTCCCATATTGTTAAACCAAGCCTCTAACCCACCTTGTCCTAGCAAACCGTTATTTGTCTATGTTACCGCTTTGCTCAGCCCCTCTTATAGCGTTGTTAGTTGCAGGTGAAGATTGGAGTTTGTTCCATGTTGGAACATGATTATTGTTGGGATATCACAATATCTCTTATTTAATTAATGCATCTATATACTTGGTAAAGTATGGAAGGCTCGGCCTTATGCCTGGTGTTTTGTTCCACCCTTGCCGCCCTAGTTTCCGTCATACCAGTATTATGTTCCTTGATTTTGCGTTCCTTACACGGTTGGGTTATAATGGGAACCCCTTGACAGTTCGCCTTGAATAAAACTCCTCCAGCAAGGCCCAACATTGGTTTTACCATTTTCCGCCTAGCCTTTTCCCTTGGGAGTCGCGCATCCCGAGGGTCATCTTTATTTTAACCCCCCCCCCCCTGGGCCAGTGCTCCTCTGAGTGTTGGTCCAAACTAGAGCCCCTTGCAGCGCCACCTCAGGGAAACTCGAGGGCTGGTTTTAGTTGTACGGATTGCTTATCCGGTGTGCCCTGAGAATGAGATATGTGCAGCTCCTATCGGGATTTGTCGGCACATTCGGGTGGTCTTGCTGGACTTGTTTTACCATTGTCGAGATGTCTTGTAACCGGGATTCCGAGTCTGATCGGGTTGTCTTGGGAGAAGGAATATCCTTCATTGACCGTGAGAGCTTGTGATGGGCTAAGTTGGGACACCCATGCAAGGTTTAGATCTTTCGAAAGTCGTGCCCGCGGTTATGGGCAGATGGGAATTTGTTAATGTCCAGTTGTAGAAAACCTGAAACTTAACTTAATTAAAATGCATCAACCGCGTATGTAACTGTGATGGTCTCTTCTCGGCGGGGTCCGGGAAGTGAACACGGTGTTGGAGTTATGTTTGACGTAGGTTGTTCTAGGATCACTTCTTGATCATAGTTGTTCGACCGTGCCTTTGCCTTCTCTTCTCGCTCTCATTTGCGTATGATAGCCACCATATATGCTAGTCGCTTGCTGCAGCTCCACCTCATACTTTTACCCTTCCTATAAGCTTAAATAGTCTTGATCGCGAGGGTGTGAGATTGCTGAGTCCCCGTGACTCACAGATACTTCCAAAACCAGTTTGCAGGTGCCGATGATATCGTGCAGGTGACTCAACCGAGCTTAAGGGGGAGCTCGATGAAGATTGTGTTTGTTATGTTGTTTCGTTCCTAGTTGATCAGTAGTGTAGCCCAGTTGGGATGATCGGGGATCTGTAGCATTTGGGGTAGTCTTCTTTCATTTTGGTTCCGTAGTCGGGCCTTGAGTGTATCTGGATGAATGTAATGACTTATTTATGCTATTTGTGTGACGTGGCGAGTGTAAGCCAACTATGTATCCTTATCCGTTAATGTATTACATGGGTTGTTGTGAAGATTACCTCACTTGCGATATTGCTTTCAATGCGGTTATGCCTCTAAGTCGTGCTTCGACACGTGGGAGATATGCAGTTATGCCTCTAGGGCGTTACATCGATGCAACGCCAAAGCCACTGGGGCTATATGATCGTATTCGAATCTTAGCTTAACCCCTTTGGTCCGGTTTACTGATCGTATTCGAATCAGAAACCCCCAAATTTCAGTTAATAAGTTAATTTATATTGTTTGAAATCTGCTATTTTTGTCTTACTAGTTTTTGTTGTCTCAAATCTAAACGATCGGCACGGTTTTTAAACCGGCTTGACTATTTGACAATAAGCCGCCAAGGCATGATAGTCATCAGGCATATAGAAGCATTGACTTCTCAAAAAAAGCCTGGGTCATCAACCTCATCACCCGGGTCATATAAACCGGTAGTCTAGATGCAAAGGACACAGGTATGACTGTGTTATTCATGAACAGATTTTTCTGTGTTTTTTCATTAATCAAAGGTTGTTTCAACCTTGTTTATTCCACGTCTGGTTCTGTTTTTCTACTATGATAAAATCATTAGTCATGTACCGGGTGTTCTGACCCGTCTGGTGCTAAACCGCCAGGCCAGCCTTTTCCTTTTTTACAGGAACAGAGTTGAAATATTACAGATGTAATCATAGATGTGACGCGCATATATATATATATATATATATATATATATATATATATATATATATATCTTGACATCAGGAGCAAAGAGTCATACGCGGCATCTTATGCACGATGGCATAGGCAAAATATGCAGTTTTTAAACTAACCTATTACTAGGCATTAAGAGCCCAAAAGGTTACTGTTTTCTCTCTCTTAAATAGGTCCTAAGCTAAAAGCTGGATTGTTCGGATGGTTATGACTCCCCCCTGGCCGGTTCACCTCCCTCCACTTGTTGAAAGCCGGGATTGGACCAGTCAAAGCCGTTCAGAGCAATGAACTCAGCCTCATCATCAATTAGGCCGGCCGGGTCAATCTCTGGGGCAAATGTATGTTGGCGAACCGGCGGGATAAGATCCATTACTTTATAAGAGGGAGTCGCCATCTTCTTATTCTCCATATCAAAACCCGGTTGATATTTATCGATGTTGGTCTCTTCTCCAAGAATGGTGGCTTGAGGACGAACTCCTCTCACACAGGCAATAAAGTCTTCTTGTTCAAAAGGGGTCCCGTCTTCCTTCACGGTAGGATATCCCTTAGCCACATCCACTGGGTCTAGATCTGGCACCCAAGCTTTGGAGCGGCTAAGGGCAGTCAGGGCCCCGGCTCTGGCACAGGATCGTTTGACCTCTTGAAACCTGGCGGGTAAGATCGATAATTTCTTCAAAATGTCACTCAACCGGTTGGGTCCTTGGTTGGCAGGGGAGATAGCAGTAAGTGCTCATTGAGCGCCAGTATACAACTGCTCCACCAAGGTATAAACCGCCTTCAGTTTGGTCACACTATCTTGGCTCAGATTTTGGCTTCATGGACCTACGAGTTATTTTCAACAAAGGTTCAGCAAGTGGTTTATATTCCTGGTCACAATAAGGTATAAGTAATTAATACAAATGACTTACCGAAGATGGCGGAGACCATTTGAGAGACACGGTTCTTTAAGCCGGTGAGCTCCGCGGTAACCTCTTCAAGAGCCGCCTCAGCTATTTCGGCACATCGAACCAGCGGCGTTTTTTCTTCAGCCCAGGATTTCTTTTTTGCAGTCAAGCTGGTTTTCAATTTTTCTGTTTCAAAAAGACTTAATTGGAGTGTTGAATCAGCAGTCTTGATTTGTGCCTCTTGATCCGCCAGTCGGGTCTTTGCATCAGTTAATTGGGAGCCCAATTCAGATAGGGTGTTCTGCAAAACGTACACAAGTATGTCGAGGCTTAAACTAAAAGTCATAAGGATTCAAGTCTCAAGCACTTTGCACCGCAATACCACTTGACACTTGGGGGCTAATGTCTGCCAAAACAATTTTTTATGATCTTATATGTTTCAAGTCTCAAGTGTTTTACAAAGTAACAATACTTAGCACTTGGGGGCTAATGCATGATATTCAGAAAGTTTCTCAAGATTGAGCCAGATTGCAATACTTATTGGGACTAGTAAAGACAGTCGAAGATAAGTACCGGTTCATTTATGATAAATTGAGTCGGCCCTTGGGGACTACAGGTGAAGTTTATGCTATTCTATTGGACTTTCGACAAATTTAGAGACAAAGTATCAACCTATATCATAAAGTCTACAGATCATTCAAGTTAATCATCTGAAGACTTGGGAGCTGGCAGAGTATAAGTCAACTGGAGAACATACCTCATATTTTAGCTGCAATTGTTTAACCATCTCGATTTCCGAGTCACGGCTGGAGTGCACATGACTGAGATAGCCGGATAGCACATCATTGACATTGAGGTGAGCATAATGGGAGATATCAAAACACACTTTCTGTCTCTCCAAAGCTTTAGCAATATGCCGGGCTAATACGGTGGGGGTTCCTGGTTCAACAAACCGGCTACCAGTAATCAACACGTCAGTATCAGAAGTCGTTGGCGAGTTAGCTGAGCTAGATGGTTCAGGAATGGTTGGATTAAGGGTGGTCTCATCGACTGACAACTCAGGAGGGTCCAATTGAGTATCAACAGCCGGGTCTTCTGGTGCTTCAGTTCGAGGGGGAGAAGTTGGTATGGCCGGTTCAGGTGCAAGAACTGACGGGTCTTCCGCCGGTCTAATTACCTTGGACTTGGCTTGACCACTAAGAAAGATTTTATGAGACAGTTAGTACAATGATGCAGTTTTAAAGATACAGAGGAAGGATGATTTTTCCTTACCCAGGGGCAGTCTTGAAGGCCGGAAATTGAGTCTGAGATGAGTCGCCAGAAGAGCGAGAAACCTCCTGCAAAGGTTAACTAAAGTTAGTAATGCAAGGGAATAGATCCATTGGTGTAAGCAAAAGACAAAGATGAAAGAAACCTCATTCTGGCGTTTTCGAGGAGTTTGTTGTAAAACGGAAGGCGGTTCATCGTCGTCATTAGTCCAGGCCTGACGGCGGCTCTCATGTTGCTGTAATTCAAAAGAAAATGAGGGTCCAAATAAGCCAAAGGGTGCGAAAACCTTACTTTCCGGGTTACTAGTCGAAGTTTCTGACTCGGCAAAGGGGCTGAGTCGGAGGAAATAGTAACCTCTTCTTCTACGGCCTGGCTGGCCCCCGTGTCATCCTGGCAATAGTCAGTGTCAATAAGGTTATTAAAAAACTGGCCAAGGGAGTCAAGGGCTACCTCCTACTCAGAAACATCGTCAAGCTTTAACAGGTCCGAAGCAGTGCTCCTCTTCATCTTGGACCTCCGGGTCATCTTCTGGCGGCTATGGCAGCGGCTCTAGCCTTCTTGGCAGCTTCATGATCATACTTGGCCTTCCAGAAGTCAGATTTGCCTATAAACAAATAAACCGGATAAAAGGTCATACAAATATTTAAAGCTACTGAGGAAAACACAAAGAGAAAGAGGTCAGGGGTTTTTTACCTCTGGTGTTGGGTTAAGTTTGCAGAAGGGGTTTAATCCGACCTTACTGCAGTCCTCATATTTGTCGTTCACAAGGATGGTTGACATTGCAACAATGTCTTCTTCAGTTAGCTGTACAGAGCTGTGACGTAGAGAGTCATCTGGGCCTCCGCCATATTCATACATTAATTTGGATCGGCGGCTTAGAGGGATGACCCGCCACGAGATCCAGCAACGGATCAAGTCGACTCCGGTTAAGCCATTCCCCAATAAGGCATTAATCCTTTTAATAGATGGAATAAGATTCTTGCGTTCAACAACAGTAAGTTTATCAGGAAGCACAAACTTGGAATCCAGATGCTCCGCGCGATAACCCGGCAGTGGTTTTTCATTTGCTGGTGACGTGTCTTGGCAATAGAACCAGGTCTGGTTCCAATCTTTGGGATGGCTCGGTAATACTATTAAGGGAAAGACGGCGCCCTGTCGGTGCTGAATTGAGATTTCACCAAGCTGCAAACTAAGGACGTTGGTGCATTCATTCTGGCAGTTCAAATAAAAGTATTCTCTGAAAAGTTCTACGGTCGGTTCTTCTTGAAGATATACCTCGCAAAGAACTTGAAAATTGCAGATATTGGATATAGAGTTGGGTCCAATGCTTGTGGGCGAAGCTTGAAGAAATGTAGAACGTCTCGGAAGAACTTAGAGTCGGGTAGTGAGAAGCCCCGGTTCATGTGATCAGTGAAAATGATAACTTCGCCGTCTTTGGGCTGAGGCCGTTCTTCGTCCGGGTCAGGTGCACGATAATACATAACATTTTCTCTGGCAAAAATCCTATGGTGACAAAGTCCTTCAAGGTATCTTTAGTAACTGTTGAAGGGACCCAGTTGCAGACAGTTGGTGCTTTTGACGGCATGATGAGCCAAGGGACAAATTGAAAGGAAAGCAATGTGTCGGTTCAATTCGATGGTGAAACTAAAAGTCAAATGATAATGGTACAAATGAGTAATGGCGGCTTAAGTAAGGGCTAATGACATAGAAAGGGTAAGTGAGCTGGCGTGATAAGCCGCCATGACTAAAGACATTTGAAGGAAGCCAGAAACAGAATTGGCTAAGTGTTGAGACAAACAGGTTTCCCAAGCTATTGCTATTATTCTGAATCAAAATGGGTCAGAAAAGAAAAATATATTTAGACCTACAGAACAAGCGCGGAGAAGTTCATCAGCTCTAAGAAGGTATTTGTGTAAAGGAAAAGGATCTACTAGCATCTAAAATGGGCGTAAAACTACTACCACATAAGTTCTACTTTTCTTCTAGATCAAAAGAGGGTGCGGAGAAGAAACTACAAGGAGGTCTGTGATGAACGGCGAAGAACACCGATGAACTCGTAACCCTAAAAAGATCTAAGGGCGCGGAAAGGTAGGAACTTACGAATGCAGAGCTTCTGCGAAGGGTCGCCGCGATTCTCGGGATGAGCTCAGGGTGATGCAGCGGCCGACATTGAGGGCGACGGTGAGCGCTACGGCGACGGAGGAGCTCGAGAGGCAGAGAGGTGGCAAGAAGAAAGGGGAAGGACCGGCCGAGCCTATTTATAAGGGGTTAAGTGAACAGGCAGGCATGAAAATCGAGGAAGACCAAAATAATGATTATCCAGCTAAACGGATGCCAAGATTCTCGGAAGACATTAAAAGATAAAGATCCGTTGAATATGACGTCATAGCAGGCTTTCATGTTTTCAGAAGATGACATCATGGCGGGTTACAGAGTTTTACAGAAAGAGGGGGATAGATTTCGTCTAAGTGTCGAAGATTGACAAAGAACAAAGTTCAAGTCAACCTGGGGCCTAATGTTGGGGATATAGCTACCAGGTATGACCCGCCCAGGAGGGGCCGAGTCAACCCCGATGGTGGGTTACAAGAAAAAGCCCAGTAAACATTCAAGATGATAGTTTATTAAGACTTGTAGAAGGCCTAAGCCCAGAGGCGGCTTAAGGCCCAATATTGTAAACCGCCATATGTAAAGAAAGACTTGTAGAGAAAGGCATATAAAAGAAGTCACCGAGCCGGATACGTTTTATGAGCCGGCCGGGACTCTGTAGGCCGCCAGGCGTCAACCCGTGTATATAAGGGGACGACCCGACGGCGGCTTAGGGGAAGAAAGAACAGATCGATAGCCAAGCAAGCGGATTTGCTCCTTGGTCATTGAAACCTAGCAGTACAACATCAAATGGACTAGGCTTTACCTTCACCGTAAGGGGCCGAACTAGTATAAATCTCTCGTGTCCTTTGTCCCGGTTAACCCCTTTAAGCTTCCTAGTTGCGATGGCCCTACGACTAAGTCCTTTCGCTAGGACATCTGCCGTGACAATTCCACGACAATATGTCTTGGATACATTTGTACCCTTGCATGGTACCTAACTCTTGTAGGTAGGATGAATCTAAATCCATGAGATTGCAACTCACTCACATCTTGAGCAATCTCTACATCACCAAGTCTCTACACAATGGTGGTTGAAGACAAGGAAGCATGAAACCCCTCAGCATATCCTTTGACAAATTCTATATATCAAATTTCATTTGGTATCAAATTTCATGATTGTCATGTTGGATACACAAGTGCTCTTCCTTGCAAGACTAACACATTTTGGTAGATGAACTCAAACTAGAAGTGGTGCTCCCAACCATTGATGCGCTTCATCAACCTTGAGCACCCCACGCATGTTCAACTACATGATCAAGTTCAACACCATCACCCAAGGTATGTTATTCCATCTTAGAGAAGCTTTACTCCAAGTCATGGGTCAAAGCAGCTCAACAAGATGCAAATACATCAAAGGCTTAAACGAAAAATGGTAACCCTATTTTGAGCTTAAACGAAGAGTGTGACCTACGATCAAGTGTTCTCACTTGACTCTTCAGTCAATATACTCTCACATAGGTGACTCTGTCGCCGACCAATTCTAGATGAAGTTCTCTAGTGTTTCTATGTATTCTTGCATTTGTCTCTTGCATATTTGTTTCCCTTCATCTAGATTTCTTTTTCTTTTTCCTTGTTTTTTGTTTTGCATTTTCTGCATCCAATTCATTGCAAATCCTTCAGTTAATTCCTTGCAAATCTTTGTGAGATCTTATTTGCCTAGTGAGCTGAGGTGACTATTGCTCATTTTCTGTGTTGAACTCGGACACGCCGGTTTGCTACTTTCGGTCCAACCGAATCCTTTTGGTGCAACCGAAGAACACAACTCGGTGCCACCGATTTCACTGCAGAAAAGACAATTTGCCACTTGTTCCTATATTTTTGTTCCAGCTCCACTCGATGATTCTTGTCCTCTACCAGCATCACAATCTATATGCTGCTTTGCTCTGTGACTCAAGGACCAAACCTATTTTGAATCACACTCCAGAAGATCCCTTCTTGGAAATTGATGTCAAAGGGGGAGAGAGAGATCACATCAAAGCTTTATTCTCTTCAAAAGGGGGAGAGAGATAAAAAGGGAGATAGAGGTAATCACATCAAAGGCCCGAGATGCTTGGTATTCAAGAGGAGAGAAGTCACATGTCTTTAAGAGGGGAAAGACATGTCTATGTTATGTTTATGTTTATGATCTTTTTTGCTTTGATTTTGTTTCCCTATGTCCTCCCATTATCCAATACAAGATTCAGGGGGAGAAAGACTACTAGGGAAGGAAGTCTTTGAATTCATTGCATATCTTTTACCTTTGGGGACATGTCTATATCCAATAGAGTACCCAGTACTCACACTCTACATGTCATCCCAATCTTGGTACTCTTGTGGCTTCTTTTGTTTGCTCTGTCTAGTAGATGTATCTGTGTTATCTAACCTTGTTTACTCAGGTTCATCTCTTTCTAAGCCAGCTCAAGACCACAAGGTAAGTATATGCATCACACTCATGTGCATGAAGATTTCTTGCTAATGTACATATTGTTTGCAAGAAGTAATCATGAACATGTAGTTACACTTCACATATTCACATCATTTGCTCTGATGCATATAGCCATGATACATGTAACACATTGCTTGCTCTGTCATGATTATGCATTCACATGCTCTTACATTCCATATTGACATGGATGCACACATGTAGGGCGAGCCCATGCATGTTACATGTCTTTCCAAAGCTTTACTTATTATCTTCTATATATTTATCTAAAGCTTTGATGTACGTTGTCATCAATTACCAAAAAGGGGGAGATTGAAAGCACAAGTGCTCCCTGGGTGCTTTTGGTAATTAGTCAACATATCTCTTGTTGGACTAATGTTTTCATCTAGTATATTTCAGACAAGTTCAACAGATGGAGTGGCGTGGACAAGAGGATATGGAACCCTTTCAAGATGCTAAGGACAAAGGATTGGCTCAAGCTCAAAAGCTCAAGACTCTACATTTTACTTTTAGTGATCCAAGATCATATTGAGTCCATAGGAAAGCCAATACTATTAAAAGGGGATGATGTGTTGCTTAATGGCTTGCTTGCTCAAAATGCTTAGTGATATGCTCCAAAACCCTCAACCACTTTCCCATATCCACATATGTCCCAAACCAAAAGTCAAACTCGGCCCCACCAGAACTTTCTATCCGGCGCCACCAAGTTCTCTTGACATAGCCACTGCCACAAACCCTAATCGATTCGGTCTCACCAATGGGATCTCGGTCTCACCGAGATGGGCTTGCAAACTCTCTGTTGCCTATTGCAATAATTTGTGTCCCATCGAGATATGCAATCGGTCTCACCGAGATGGGCTTGCAAACTCTCTGTTGCCTATTGCAATAATTTGTGTCCCATCGAGATATGCAATCGGTCCCACCGAGTTTTCTTGACCAACTCTCTGTTTCGCTCATTACCAAAATCGGTCCCACCAAGTTTGTGTAGTCGGTCAAACCGAGATGAGGTTTTACCCTAAACCTAACACATCAGTCCCACCGAGTTGATCATATCGGTCCCACCGAAATGCCTAATGGTCACATTTTGAGCTAAATCGGTCTGACCAAGTTTTCTGATTCGGTCCCATCGAGTTTGGTGATTTGCGTGTAACGGTTAGATTTTGCGTGTAGGCTATAAATACCCATCCACCCACTCTTCATTCGTGAGGAGAGCCATCAGAACATGCCTACACTTCCAGCATACATTTTCTGAGAGAGAACCACCTACTCATGTGTTGAGGTCAAGATAATCCACTCCAACCACATAAATCTTGATCTCTAGCCTTCTCCAACTTGCTTTCCACTCAAATTATCTTTCCACCAAATCCAAATCTGTGAGAGAGAGTTGAGTGTTAGGGAGACTATCATTTGAAGCACAAGAGCAATGAGTTCATCATCAACACACCTTCTATTACCTTTTGGAGAGTGGTGTCTCCCAGATTGGTTAGGTGTCACTTGGGAGCCTCCGTCAAGATTGTGGAGTTGAACCAAGGAGTTTGTACGGGCAAGGAGATCGCCTACTTCGTGAAGATCTACCCTAGTGAGGCAAGTCCTTCGTGGGCGATGGCCATGGTGGGATATACAAGGTTGCTTCTTCATGGACCCTTCGTGGGTGGAGCCCTCCGTGGACTCGCGCAACCGTTACCCTTCGTGGGTTGAAGTCTCCATCAACGTGAATGTACGATAGCACCACCTATCGAAACCACGCCAAAAATCTCCATGTCTCCAATTATGTTTGCACACTCCAATCCCATCTCTTTACTTTCTTGCAAATTGCATGCTTTACTTTTCGTTGCTCATATACTCTTGCCATGCTTGCTTGAATGTATTGTGGATGTTTAAACTTGTGCTAAAACTCTACCTTAACTTGAAGAAAATAAAAACTGCAACCTTTTCTTGTTAGGAGTCTATTCACCCCCTCTCTAGACACCTCTTCTCGATCCTTTCAGTTGTTACTTGGTCGCCGTCTTTATGGGTCTACTTAAATAGGTACTTGATTGACCTGGACCTGTTGCACCACTCCACATTTATGTGCGCTTGGAATTTAACCAAGAGGTTTCTGTTGTATGGCACGACAAATCTATTATCGAGCATTGCTCCTCCCTTTTTGATCTTCCTTCCATTTTCTCGCCTTCTATATACGGGAAAGCCATCCTCATTGATTGTGGCATCGACATTGTACCGTTTTGGGAAGTGTTTGGTGCATCTGTTGTCCATCATGCATGGTGATTTTGTATTTGCCTCTCTGCAAGGCCCGTGTGTCATGAAGTTTTCAACAGCTTCATATCCATCCGGATCGACATCTTTGTCTGGGATCTCCGCACTGATTATTTGGTTGATTTCTAATGGTCCTTTGCACTTGTAATTCTCCTTGATAAATACCAATATATGCGCATGCGGGAGTCCCCTCTTCTACAACTCTATTGTTTAGATAACTGCATTGATTGAATATATAGTTTTATTTTGTTAAATTTTGGAATCATTTTAATAAATAGATAAATGCTATTGTGTGCTTAAAAATTGGAACTTAAGGTGCTATTAGTTAGAGATTAGTAGTCGACTGATCTTACTTGATATAGTTTCTCCAAAGTGTTTCTTCACAACGATGTCTCTCATTAGCTCCTTCAGTTTTATCATGAATACTCAGTCAACAATATCTGGTCGGTCGGCTGGCTTGAGGCCACCTCCTGCTTCATCTAGCATGTATTGGATCTCAGGCCACTTTGCATTGCATGTGAATGTTATAAATAGGTCTGGATATCCATCCCAATGGCATATTGCAAATGCGTCTTGCAAGTTTTGTGCCTTGTTTCTTCTACCTCCTGTATATGATGAAGGTACAATTATCCTCTTTCCGACCTGCTCTGTTCTGGTGTCCCCTCTCTCAATCGTGTCCTGCGGTCCACTATAAAGTTCAGTTCGTAGCTTCCCTTGATTATTCCTAATCCAGTTTAGTCTGTTTTGCTCAATGCATGTGTAAACATCCACCCAAAATTGCAGCGATGTATATCTAGATGTTAGCAGCGACATTCCTTGGTCGGGTCTTTGCTGTAGGTAGTATGCATAGTAGTCTAGCATGGTTACATATTTTCTGCTTTTGTCATCTTCTTTTGTTCACTTGTAAGGTATTTCAAGCTTGAATCCATCTTCTCCGTATGGAAACAACAACGGGTATTGCATTGACATTAATTTCGGATGGATTTCTGATATTCTGTGAGGTTCCATATTTTTGTGCTCGATAATGATGTCTCGTCCTTCACTCTCTCCAGTTGGGTCTCTTACAACTAATGCTGCAACTTCTGATGCAGATGGAAGGTTGTGTGTTCCGTTCCTTTTTCCAAGTATTCGAAGAGTGTAATCATGGTAGTCTTATTCTTCGAATCTATCACTTGCCATTCTAAATGATTTTGCAAGGATGTTGTTCTCATCAAACATTTCTTGTAGTTCTTTGACAATGGTAGGGTCCACCGTTGTTTTTTATCATTGCATCTTGAAGTATCTATCCTGATTTGCACCTCATTTTCTGTCTGATAGATGTATAGCTGGGCAAATCAAGGTTTGTTACCTTCTTTAGATAGAAGAGTTCCAATATGGTGGTAGTTATGGCCATGCAGTCTAAAAACATATGGTCCTTTGCCTTTGTTTATTTCTTTGTCAACAATTCCTCCCATTGACGTGAATGAGAACATTGAGTTGTATGACCTTATATTTTCTCTAAAGTTTGTTGCATCACTTCCTTCACCTGTTAATAGCCCTGTGAGGTAAGGTGGAGGATATGCTATCTTTGGTAGGTCGATTTTACCTTGTTTGCAGCAAATTCCGAAAGAAGGATTTTTTGGTTCCTCTATGAGAATTTAATATTTCTTCACACCATAGTATTGCATTGAAATGTTCACATCTATATGTTGGCTTTCCGAAGTTCCATATCATGCTATAATAACTTCTGGACGTAGTGATGCTGGTTCTTTCTATGATGTTGCTTTCAAGCTCATTGTCGCTCGCATTTGTTCTTGCACGCTTGACATCTTTTCTTTCTTTGATTTGTTCCTTTCTCTTCCGCGAAGCATCTTCTTTTTTATTGGTTGTTTCCTGTGTATTCATGCATCTCTTACTCCTTTTTTGTTGGAGTTGATGTTTCCTCCTGATAATAGCTTCTCTAGCTTCTTTTGTAAGTTAGCCTGCTGATTTTGATGTGCACGGTCCCTTCATTTTTACATTGGATATTCTTTTAACAATATATAGTATAATATAGTTGAATTCTAATTTATGCATAATGTCGTCAAGAGGCTAACAAAATATATGCACTAAATAGGAGATGCGGGTTGCATGTAGACAGCCTATGATACTTATCGGTCATGCTTTGATGATTATTGTGTTTTGTGGTTCGAGCTGCGGTGTATGGCATTATTGGAGTGGCAGTGTGCTTGTTTCTTAGTGAATGACAGTTGTTCCATGGGAATTACTAAGGCAAAGTACTCTCTAAAATCATTTTTAGCAATATACATAAAGTTATTAGGTTCTGCAATATTTACAAAGGTAAATATTTGAGATGTATATGTTAGAAATGTACAAAAAAAGATAGTGTGCATTACATGAAGATTGAAAAAAGGTCAATGATATACCTGATAATGTTTTCTTGTCTTTGTTTTTCTAATTTTGTAAAGCTTCACAAGCATGTCCTAATTATTGTCGTAATTGTATCTTTGCTGCAAAGCAAATCCTGTAGCGATCCTGGAAAATATTTTATACCATGTACAAATTATTAGAGCATATCTTTTTATTGCTGCAATGACTTTATGAGTATGTGAGTCACCTTTTGTTCATCATAGAAGCTGGTACTAATTTCTCAAAGAAAATAAAGTTTATGTGAAGAGCCAAGGCAAGATGTGTGAGAATAGTTTATTCGAGTCAGTAATATATGCCTAAATGTAAATAAAACTATAATGAATAAAAAAAATTAGGAGGTTGCTTTGAACTGCTGGTAAGTACTAGTCCCTCCTTCCATCTATATAGAGTCTAATACGTTTTTCAAGGCTATATTGACCAAATGTTAGAGCAATAATATATGACATGCAACTTACACAAAGTATACCGTCAAATTCGTATGTGAAAGGAGCTTCCAATGATATAATTTTCATGTTATACATCTCATATACTATTAATCTTGTCAAAAGTCAAAAGCGATCTTAAAAAAACGCATTAGGCTCTATATAGATGGAAGGAGGGAGTAGTAGTTTTCCACGGAAAGCATTTACCATCTAATCTGAAGTCGGACAAGCCTAATTCGTGTGCAACTTCTTCTAGCAATGGTACGATTCAATGTAGGTCCATTCTGAGATGATACGATCCCCTTGGTTAATCGAAGTGTATGTTCCAGCTATTTAAGAGCAGTACGCCAACGCATGCTCGTATCAGCCTATGCGATAAGGAGTAGGAATTGAGGGGCGCTCCTGTATAGCGCTCACTGGCGATGCCCAGTGGGCCGGCCCACCAACTGAATCAACAGGCATCGCGAAGAGAAAACAAGGACACTATAACCAAAATATAGCATTGCTAGGATTCGAACCCAGCACCTAAACGTTAGCAGTTTAACATGATAACCACCAGATCATTCTAACTCATTTGTATAATAGAAAAAACTGTGCTTCTTAATGCTTCCCTTAGTAAGACATTAGTTATTTTGAAAAAACGTAAATCATAAATCAAGATCATCGATTTTTAGAAAAAGTTTCATAAAATTTTAAAAGTTTATTGATTTAAAAAAACATTTCATTGATTTTGGGAAAAAATCATTGTTATGAAAAAATTTCATCGACTTTGAAAAGAGTTCATCGATTTACATAAAAGTTCATCGATTATGAAAAGAGTTCATTGGTTTGAAAAAAAGTTCATCGGTTTTAAAGAAAGTTCATCGATTTAAAAAAAAGTTCATCGGTTATGAAAAGAGTTCATCGGCTTTGAAAAACAGTTCATCGATTTACAAAAAAGTTCATCGATTTTACAAAGAAGTTCATCGATTTTGAAAAGAGTTCATCGGTTTTGAAAAAAAGACCATTGGTTTTACAAAAAAGTTTGTTGATTATGGAAAGAGTTCATCGCTTTTGAAAAAAAGTTCATCGGTTTTACCAAAAAGTTCACCGATTATGAAAAGAGTTCATCGGTTTTGAAAAAAAGTTCATCAATTTACAGAAGAGTTCATCAATTTTGAAAAAGAGTTCATCGATTATGAAAATAGTTCATCCAAATTAGGAAAATAAAAAGAATAAAAAACAAAAAACGGTTCCAAATAAAAACGAAAAAAGAAAAATAAAAAACAGAACAAAACGGATAAGTAGAAAAGGAGGAAGAAGTAGTAACTAAACAACTGAAGGTAGATGGTTCGAGTGGTTATTGCATCATGCGTATATTCGGGAGGTCGCCGGATCGAATCATGTTGTACGCGCGCTTCTTTTTTCATTTTACAACAGAAAAGGAAAGATAACATGGGCCGAGCCCAGCTAGCGCGGCTGCAGAGGTCGGTTTGCAAAATACAATAAAAACAGGCGCCTGCGTATAAAGCATATTCAAGCCCAACGGTTTTGATGCAAGCCCGTTTAGAAAATGACCACACGTATAAAAAAACATACATGCCTTCATCTACGTGTAGAACTCTTCTCTCGTTGGTTAAAAAAACTCTTCTCTCGCAGCTCAGTCGATCCCCACCAGCATCCTTATCCATCCGCATGCACCACCTCTTCCGATTAGCCGGCTGATGAAGATTTCGGTACTTGCCATCACAGAACTGATTCCCAATCCATCTCCACTCCTCCATTCATTTCTTTGAATCTCTTCAGTTACTAGCGCAGTTGGTGGTTGCGCGGAGTGCGCGGACGCGTTGGTCTTGTTCTCAAGGATGTGGATCCTTGAAGACCTCGCCAAGTCCGGTGGATTGGCCATGGGTAGTTGCAGGGAAAACACAGGGGCTGCACTACTCAAGCTCTTCATGGTCGGCGGCTAGAGAGCCATGGCAGAGTTGCTGTAGTTTGGCCCCATGGAGGAGGCTGTGCGCGAACCAATTGGTGGGAACTCGCCAAGTTGCCTACTGATGATGAATTGTTGGATCTGACGTCCGAGGTATGGGATGGAGTTTGGGTTTGCTGATATTGTCCTCATATGTATTATAGTGGCAATGGTGAAACATTAGTATAAGTAGATCGTGGAATACAAATAGTAGCACACGACCATGAGATGCTGGCCTTCTCATTGCTGGTTCTGTCAGACTACTACCACATGTAAGTGCCAACTGATGATATGCATCCTATGTAATGAAGATTATTTCTTCTACTTTGTTTGTACCAGTGTTGTAATACATAGTATTTTAATTTGCTCTTAGCAAGGAATAATATATTCATGAAAAAGGCTTTACGAACTGGAAATTGGCTATTATCTGTCAATACTTTATTGATACTTTAGTTTTGAAAAAACCTGTTTCAAATTAGTTTGATGGATTATTCTGCTATTGGTAATTAGATCACCTTCTGTGTGTTAATATGTCACCTTGGATAGTAATTTGGGTATAGGTTTGTTGAGCAGAAGCTTACATATTGAATTTTCTTCAAGTAACTTGTAGTCACCCTATCAAGTAACTGAGAAATAATCTTCCAGTTGCCAACAAATTTTAGTGAACTAAGAAATTAATGTGATTAGATATTATATTTTGCTTTGATGCTAAGTCTAAATGTGGGAACTTTGTTTTTGGTCAGAATGGTGCCACCGGGCAAAGCTAGCGTTACGTACAATACCCGGTTGTTCTATGAAGTTACTGAAGCAAGGTATAGTCCTGTCTATTGTGTTGGCCCCATATTGATTTGCCAAAGTATAGTTTCTTCAAATTGTGAACTGAATCCTAATGCGTCAATCTTTGGTCTTGTAGTATGTGCCTATCTATTGTGATATCCTCGTACTGATTTTGATACAATAGCATGTATATAAACGAAATTACATGAAGACAGTTTTCAATCTGTTTTAGACTAAGAATATTGCTATTATCCACCCCCTTAATATAATAAGTATCCTTGTTATCCTGGTTGATGTCAACTACTCTTACTTATCTTGGTCGATACAAATAGATTGTTATAATATTTATTTCATAAGCTAATGATCCAATTATTATCTAGACAGAATCCTTGTTCTTCTGGGCCTTGCTTTATGTACTTCATCTTCATCTTCAGGCACTACATTTTCGGCTTTGCCTTTAAATTGTTTCTTGTTCTCGTGGACACCTTTTTTTCTTTTGTTCTGGCAAATTCGTGTCCGTGCATTCATCCTCTAAGTCATCCGACGGTATTACAACAGATCTCAGTCTCCTATTATTGCCACTACATAGCTCAAGTGATGACGATGATGATCTTTTGTCTTGCTGCTTGTCTTTGTTTAATGTAGATTCACTGCCATCACATGGCTCCTCTTTCATAGGCACCAGTTTGCAGGAAGGTGAAACTTTATCATTCTGTGACTGCATACATATACATTTTCAAATAAGACACATCTCTAAAATTTCAAGTGTGTATCATCAAAAAATCAATCACCTTTTTATCTGGCACGTTCTGCTTCTTCATTAACATAGTGTCCACATCATCATCCATCAATTACTTTGCAACAAATGTAATATGAATTGGTTAAGGAATTCTAAAGATGGTACTTTGTTTTTGAAACAAAGTTAATGAACCTTTACCTCCTCGGCTCTGTCGTTCAAGTAGAGCATCTCAAGCCTATCATCAGGCACAAATGTTCTTTTTTGAGAATAGTTTTGTGTGCCAAATGTGAGATCACTATCACTGAGATTGAATCAAAATATTAATTTCTTTCCACATAATTGTTGAATAATCTTTGGCGCTTCTTCTGTTTTCCCATCCAGTGAGTCCAGCAAGTCAGATGCAGATGTATTAAGCAATCTTGCAGCCTCCTCGTCAAATAAAGTGCAACTTGTAGTAGATGTATGGTCACTAATTTGTAGCCGAATACGATACCTAACATACCATTCATGTTAGTGGGGAGTAAATATAATATAACACTTATTGTTCATATTTTAGTAATATAATATGCTTACCGAGGTGTGACCTTTTCTGGATATATACCACAACTCTTGCAATAATACTTGTCGATTTCCGATAACCATTTTGGGACAGTTATCACATGACATGACATGTACCACCATTGAATATTTTCTTGCAACCGATCTACTGTAGCTATTGACCTGAACACAAATCCTGAAAACAATCAACATTAGCATTGGGGTAGGGGTCGAGAATTAAGTCACATATATAAATTGAATATGGTTCCATTGTTACTAATATTAAATTAATTGTCAATGTAGGTCTTAACTTGTTATCACAAATATTGATGATATCATTTATTGGAAATCCAATGAATTACCTAGTCTTGCTTGTTTCCATGCCTCATTTGAGTAAGTTCCTACAATGTTCTCCGCCTGTAAAACATTTGTTCTTCTAGTTTTCCTTGATTACTTCTATCTATACTCATCATTTTTGGTAAGGTTACTTGTGTTGAGTCCCTGCACATATATAAAATAAATAATAATATATACAATCTTGAATCAACATGAGTCACTATTCATGAGTGGGGATTTTTTAATTGCTAGTGTTTCATACCTTTCAAGAAGTTCTTGTGTTTCTGGTATATCCAGATCTATATATATTCTTATGGCACTCGTTGACTTCAGGCACAAACCTATTTAATCAACCAATTAGAATTTGTAAATGATAAGGATAGCATCTAAGATTTATGGACTTACCATTGAATCTCTGCACAATCGTTGATGTAATACTAATGACAGTTTGGTTGCCGATAACATTCTCGGTCAAAAAATAAGCAAACTTTCCCCACAACGTTTATCACCCCTAAAGAATTTAATCCGAGAAGTTAGTGCTAACCACATGGGGGAGGCTTAGTTAAATTTCAGACATGCATATGCATATGCACTTACTCTGGCATTAGTATTTCAATCTCGCGGATATATGAAGGTTGTGGGCTCTTTTTTGTTATTCTTGTCTCCACGGGCTTCATTTTTTTAGAAGTCCAATAACATCTATATATTTGGATATTAGTAATATTAAAATTAGAAATATCAATTATTTGGAGGCCATAATTACAACTATAAACATACCCGAGCATTGTGTATCTTTTTCTGCCCTTTCTTCGATTGTCTCCATGGTAGCAAACTCGAAGCAATAGTCTGGAAAAACTTCTGAAGATGCTTTTATCTCCTTTACCTTTATATTGTATGCAAAAAATATTTTAATTTCATTGCTGACTGGCCTATATTTTGTGGATTCCGCAACCTTAAAATTGCTGAATGCATAAATAGACCTCTCATTGATCTTTGATCTAAAAGTGTCTATTAGATTCTTCCAGATAGTAGCATGAATTGTTTCACCCTGTAAAAGCAATGGATTATGGTTAGTAACTGTTGCTTAATCTGAAAGAAAAGTCCAATTGACTATATTGGGAAAAACACCTTCTCATCCATGAGTATCATATCTAGGCTAATAAGCTCATCGGTCGTAGGATTAACCGAATCCCAAATCCTCATTACTTTCACTTGAATGTTCCAATTCTGCCCCCTTGTATTTAAGTCGCTCAACTTTTCGTATGCCATAGTTTTACGTCTTCAAAATTAATAGGAAACAATTTGTCAATGTATATAGCATTTATGAAGATTCTATCTAGAAAAAAAAGTTAGTTAAATAACAATCACCAAGTCTGATGATTCAGGCCAGAAGTGTTTTGTTGTCACTTCTTCCGACATCGATTGGAGCAGCTGGGTGTGGCTTTGTCGGTTGTCGGCGGGCTTTGGCGTGACTTCGTCGGACGTCAAGTGAAGCGGTTGGAGGTGACTTTTCGTCGTGCTACCTATGTCGACTTCAAGTTGTGTGGACGGCGAGTCGTGTGTTCCGTGTGGCGTGTTTCAAGACATGGTAGTTGTCGATTTCCAATTGTTTGGTATGTGCTTGTTTGGCCGGATGCACTTGTTTATATGGGTGGAGGTGGCTGGGTTGACGTGGCCGAGACCGTGTCGAAATCTTGTACGTATTTGTTCCTGTCTTGGAACTTTCATCATGTCAGGTCAGGTGGATGTCCTAATTTGTTTAGGTTTCTTATATAATTAGGTTTGACTACTATCTTTGCTAGTTGGCGTGACGTGTTGTTCTGTGCTATGCACTACACGTGATGGAACATGGATGTGTTGGTCCGTTGTATGCACGTACACGTGACAAAACAACTTACGCTCGTTTATGCATTTATTTTAAATCAAGGCTATTAAAATTACAATCTAACGGATTAGATAATTTTAACTTATGTGGATGAACATGATGGCTTATTTGACTTCTATTTTAATTATATAATAGATATTGGTGTTAAGGTTTGTGATTCCCTATGCAAGCACGAAAGTCAATAGTTATGCAATGAAGTTACATCCTACTTATGGTGCATTATTCAGTGTTAGTTATGTTTAATGCTTGTTTATGATCGTTTTTCGTTTCTTGGTTGGTTGCTTCTCAATCTTTTTGCTAGCCTTCCCATGTAGTAAGAGGGAATATTGCTTGTACATCCAAACCCCTTAAACCAAATTGTGCCAAATGAGTCCATCATATATCTACCTATATGTGGTATTTCCGTGTCGTTCCAAGTAAAGTTGCATGTGCCAGCTCTTATTTTCAAAATGAATTTTCTTTTTGTGTGCTCGTACTGCTCATGAAGCGGTAGGGGATGGCCGATATTTTCCATGCTAGATATGTTATTCTCAAGATGAGTGTTTATTCACTTGTCATTGCACGAGAGTGTGGGAGGTAATAGGGATACCCAGTCTCGAAATGAAAAAAAATTACTTTATGTTCTCAATAATAAATTCCTTGGAAAGTGTTGGTATGGAAGGCACCCGTGGATACATCTAGCCATGGATTGTGAAAGAATGATGGAAAAAGGAATAAACTTTATTTTATGTTTGGGAACCGCCTATGATGTATCTAGCATGGAAAGTATTGAGAATTCACGGTCGTTTTCGTTGACGGGAAAAGCATGCCTCTCAAAACAATTCTATCTCTCAATTTAAGCTTTGAGCTCTGACACCTCTACAAATCTCTACTTCCCTCTGCGAAGGGTCTATCTATTTAATTTTATGCAATTTTTTTTGAGTCTCCATCTTCTCTTATAAAGCACGAACTAGGAAGCACTATTATCATAATTATGCATTGGATGTAGCTAATATTTTAGTGTGTTTCATGAATGGGTCAATGGTTGAGCATAATGGGCTAGGGATAGCTTTCTTTAGTGTTGATATTTTGACAGACATGGTTGCTTGTTGACATGCTTGAGTATTGAGGTCTTCATGTCAAATTATAGACTATTGCTTTGAATCATCTAAAGTACAAATATCCATGCTACAAAAGAAAAGAATATGTGATGAATATGATGGGTAGCATTCCACATCAAAAAAGGATGTTTTTATCATTTACCTACTCGAAGACCAGCAGGAATTAAGCTTGGGGATGCTGATATGTCTCCAACGTATCTATATTTTTTTATTGCTCCATGCTATTAAAGTATCATTCTTAGATGCTTTATACTCAATTACTAGCAACTTTATATCATTTTTTGGACTAACCTATTGACATAGTGCCCGGTGCAAGTTATTGTTTTCTGCTTGTTTTTTATTTTCCAGAATATCTATACCAAATGAGTTCCAAATGCCATGAAACTTTTGGGAGTTTTTTTCTAGATAGAAGACACCCAGGGAGCCAAATAAGTGCACCAGAGGAGCCCCGTCGGGCCCACTAGGCACCAGGGCACGCTAGAAGGCCTAAGCGCGCCCTGATGGGTAGTGGGCACCATGGGAAGCTTCTCCACCGACCTTCGCCTCTATAAATACTCTAAAATCCCCAAAACCCTAGGGGAGTCGACGAAACACAATTCCAGCCGCCGCAAGTTCCAGAACCACGAGATCCAATCTAGAGGCCTTTTCCAGCACTCTGCCGGAGGGGTCAACGATCATGGAGGGGTTCTTCATCATCACCCTTGCCCCTCCTATGATGTGTGAGTAGTTTGCCACAGACTTATGGGTTCGTAGGCAGTAGCTAGATGGCTTCTTCTCTCTTTTTGATCTTCAATACAATGTTCTCCTCGATGTTCTTGGAGATCTATTTGATGTAATGACTTTTTGCGGTGTGTCTGTTGGGATCCGATGAATTGTGAGTTTATGATCAGATCTATCCATGAATATTATTTGAATCTTTGTTGAACTCTTTTATGCATGATTGTTACAGCCTCGTATTTCTTCTCCGAAACTTTGGTTTGGTTTGGCCAACTGGATTGATTGTTCTTGCCATGGGAAGAGGTGCTTTGTGATGGGTTCGATCTTGGGTGCTCAATCTCAGTGATAGAAGGAGACATGACACGCATGTATCGGTACCATTAAGATAAAAAAGATGGGGTATATTCCTACATGAATATATCTTGTCTACATCATGTCATCGTTCTTATTGCATTACTCCATTTTCCATGATCTTAATACACTAGATGCATGTTGGATAGCGGTCGATGTGTGGAGTAACAGTAATAGATGCAGACAGGAGTTGGTTACTAATCTTAGACGTGATGCCTATATACTTGATCATTGCCTTGGATATCGTCATAATTATTTGCTCTTCTGTCAATTGCCCAACAGTAATTTGTTTACCCATCGTATGTTATTTTCTCCAGAGAAGCCTCTAGTGAAATCTACGGCCCCGAGTCTATTTTCTATCATATTAAAACCAAAAATACCTTGGTGCACTTTTTCTCTATTTATTTTATTTTCTGTTTTTGCCAGATCTAATTTTCAAATCTCATCAATTTAATCTATCTCAATACCGAGGAGGGATTAACAACCCCTCTTACGCGTTGGGTTGCAAGTTTTTGTTGTTTTGTGTGCAGGTATTGTTTACATAGTGTTGCTTGGTTCTCCTACTGGATTGATAACCTTGGTTTCATAACTGAGGGAAATACTTACCGTTGTTGTGCTGCATCATCCTCTCCTCTTTGGGGAAAAACCAACGCATATACGAGCAATCAAGGAGGGGCTAGGGTTGCGCCCCCTAGCCCTCCCAGACCCCTATATATAGCGGGGAGGGTGCGCAAGGGCAGCACACACCAAACCCAAGCCTCCTATCTCTCCCGATAAGCCTCCACCTCGATCCGGCAGCGGTTGGCGAAATCTTGTCGGTGTTCCGCTGCAATTACCACCACCACGTCGTTGTGTTGGTTCATATCTCATCTACCCCTCTCCCTCACTTGATGGATCAAGAAGGATAGGAGGCCGCCGAGCCGTACGTGTGCTAAACTAGGAGGTGTCGTTCATTCCGCACTAGATCAGATTGGATCACGATTGGACCGTGAAGAGTACGACTACATCAACTGTGTTACGACGCTAACGCCTCCGGTCTATAAGGGTATGTTGACACACTCCCCTATTGTTGCTATACATCTCCTAGATTAGATCTTGGGTGTTTCATAGGATTTTTTATTTTCATGCTTCGTTCCCCATCAGAACGCGCTAGACACTACTTGTGGGCACGTGCAAGGAGGTGTGACGATGGAAAGTATTACTTTGAAAACCCACATGACGAAGAGTCAGGTATTAAGCTTAAGTATGATTGTGTTAAATATTTTATGAATACCGATACTTTTCAAAAGTTTAGCACTAAATATGGACTTGACTCTGAGATAGTAGTCTCCTTTTGTGAATCATTTGCTACTCATGTTGATCTCCCCAAGGAGAAGTGGTTTAAATATCACCCACCTGTTAAAGAAGAAATTAAGGAACTAGTAATAGCTAAAGATGAAACTATTATTTGTAATGTTGATCCGGTTGTTCCTACTGCTAATATTGAAAAACCATCTTTCCCTGTTAAGATAAATGAACATGCTAAGGTTTCAACCGTAGTCAATAAAAGTAATATTAGAGTGCCTAAACCTGCTGAACAAATTAAAGTAGAACCTAGTGTTGCTATGGTTAAAGATCTCCTGGTTGAAAATTTAGATGGGCATGTTATTTACTTCTATGATGAAGCTGCTAGAATTGCTAAACCCAATGAAAAAGATGAACATAGACCTGTTGTTGGCATGCCTGTTGTCTAAGTTAAAATAGGAGATCACTATTATCATGGTTTATGTGACATAGGTGCTAGCGTGAGTGCTATTCCTTTTACCTTATATCAAGAAATTATGAATGACATAGCATCCGCTGAAATAGAAGACATAGATGTTACTATTAAACTTGCTAATAGGGACACCATCACACCACTTGGGATTGTTAGAGATGTTGAAGTCTTGTGTGGGAAGATAAAATATCCTACTGATTTTCTTGTTCTTGGTTTCCCACAAGATGACTTTTGTCCCATTATCTTTGGTAGACCTTTCTTGAACATCGTTAATGGTAAAATAGATTGTGAGAAACAATCTGTCAGTGTTAGTTTCGGTGATGAGTCTCATGAGTTTAATTTGTCTAAGTTTAGTAGAAAGCATCATAAGAAAGAATTGCCTAGTAAGGATGAAATAATTAGTCTTGCTTCTATTGTCGTGCCTCCTACTAATCCACTAGAACAATATTTGCTAGACCATGAGAATGATATGCATATGCATGAAAGAAATGAGATAGATCAAATTTTCTTCGAACAACGACCTTTGCTTAAACACAATTTTTCTATTGAAACTCTAGGAGGTCCTCCTCCACCTAAAGGTGATCCTGTGTTTGAATTAAAACAATTGCCACACACTTTGAAATATGCTTATCTTGATGAGAAAAAGATATATCGTGTTATTATTAGTGCTAACCTTTCAGAACATGAAGAAGAAAGATTATTGAAGGTTCTAAAGAAGCACCGAGTTGCTATTGGATATACCTGTCCAAGTTTAGTAGAAAGCATCATAAGAAAGAATTGCCTAGTAAGAATGAAATAATTAGTCTTGCTTCTATTGTCGTGCCTCCTACTAATCCACTAGAACAATATTTGCTAGACCATGAGAATGATATGCATATGCACGAAAGAAATGAGATAGATCAAATTTTCTTCGAACAACGACCTTTGCTTAAACACAATTTGCCTATTGAAACTCTAGGAGGTCCTCCTCCACCTAAAGGTGATCCTGTGTTTGAATTAAAACAATTTCCATACACTTTGAAATATGCTTATCTTGATGAGAAAAAGATATATCGTGTTATTATTAGTGCTAACCTTTCAGAACATGAAGAAGAAAGATTATTGAAGGTTCTAAAGAAGCATCGAGCTGCTATTGGATATACCTTTCTAAACGAGGTACTGAGGTGGATAAAGCTAAAGTTGATGCAATTGACAAAATGCCATGTCCTAAAGATACCAAAGGTATTCATAGTTTCCTCGGTCATGCTGGTTTCTATAGGAGATTTATTGAAGACTTCTCTAAAATTTCTAGGCCTCTTACAAATCTTTTACAAAAGGATGTTCCATTTGTTTTTATGATGATTGTGTAGAAGCCTTTGAAACACTTAAGAAAGCCTTGATTTCTACACCTATTGTTCAACCACCTGATTGGAACTTTCCTTTTAAAATTATGTGTAATGCTATTGATTATGTTGTTGGTGCTGTTCTAGGACAAAGAGTTGATAAGAAGTTAAATGTTATTCATTATGCTAACAAAACTCTAGACAGTGCCCAATGTAATTATGCTACTACTGAAAAAGAATTTTTAGCACTGGTGTTTGCTTGTGATGAATTCAGATCTTACATTGTGATTCTAAAGTAATTGTTCACACTGACCATGCTGCTATAAAATATCTTATGGAAAAGAAAGATGCTAAACCTAGACTCATTAGGTGGGTTCTTTTGCTACAAAAATGTGACTTACATATCACTGATAAAAAATGAGCTGAGAACCCATTGCTGATAACTTGTCTAGGCTAGAAAATATTCTTGATGACCCACAACCTATTAATGATAGTTTTCCTGATGAACAATTAGCTGCAATAAATGTTTCTCATAACACTCCTTGGTATGCTGACTATGCTAATTACAATGTTGCTAGATACATACCACCTAGTTTCACATATCAACAAAAGAAAAAATTCTTCTATGATTTAAGACATTAATTTTGGGATGACCCACATCTTTACAAAGAAGGAGTAGATGGTATTATTAGACGTTGTGTACCTGATCTTGAACAGGAACAAATCTTATGGAAATGTCACTCGGAAGCTTATGGAGGGCATCATGCAGGAGATAGAACTGCTCATAAGGTATTGCAATCTGGTTTTTATTGCTATACTCTCTTCAAGGATGCCCGTAAGTTTGTTTTATCTTGTGATGAATGTCAGAGAATTGGAAACATCGGTAAGCCTCAAGAAATGCCTATGAATTATTCACTTGTTGTTGAACCATTTGATGTTTAGGGATTTGATTACATGGGACCTTTTCCTTCCTCCAATGGGTAAACACATATTTTGGTTGTTGTTGATTATGTTACTAAGTGGGTAGAAGCTATTCCACCTAGTAGTGTTGATCACAACAACTCTATTAAAATTCTTAAGGAAGTTATTTTGCCAAGGTTTGGAGTCCCTAGATATTTAATGACTGATGGTGGTTCACACTTTATTCATGGTGCTTTCCGTAGAATGCTTGCTAAGTATGATGTTAACCATAGAATAGCATCACCTTATCATCCTCAGTCAAGTGGTCAAGTTGAACTTAGCAATAGGGAAATAAAATTAATTTTGCAAAAAACTGTTAATAGGTCCCGAAAGAATTGGTCTAAGAAATTAGATGATGCACTTTGGGCTTATAGAACAGCATATAAAAATCATATGGGTACGCCTCCTTATAAAATGGTTTATGGAAAAGCTTGTCATTTGCCTCTTGAGTTAGAACATAAAAGCATATTGGGCAATTAAAGAACTCAACTATGATTTCAAACTTGCCAGTGAAAAGAGGTAATTTGATATTAGCTCACTAGATGAATGGAGAACCCAAGCTTATGAAAATGCCAAGTTATTCAAAGAAAAGGTTAAAAGATGGCATGATAAAAGAATCCAAAAGTGTGAGTTCAAGGTTGGAGAATATGTTCTTTTGTACAACTCTTGTTTCAGATTCTTTGTAGAAAAACTCCTCTCCAAATGGGAAGGACCCTATTTTATCGAGGAGATTTATCGATCTGGAGCAATAAAAATAAATTATGCCGAAGGTACCAACCCGAAGGACGGACTCCGAAAAATCGGCAAAAATATTTTCTGTCAGTTTTGGAATATTTTAAAAATTAGGAAAATAATAAACAACCAGGAAGGCACCCCTGGTGGGCACAAGACACCAGGGCGCGCTTGCCAGGCACACCCAGGTGGGTTGTGCCCACCTCGGGTACCTTCCGAACTCTGTTTTTCTTCCGTTTGCTTGTTTCCCAAGATAAAAAAATCTTTATATACCCCCCGAACCTATTGACCACCGTATCACGGAGAAATTTCCTATTCTCTTTTCCTTGTTATTTTTTGGTAGATCTGAAAATATGTCGTCTCAAGATTCGGAGGAGGATTGTCCGGTTACTTATCGGCCTCTGGATAAGAATATCTTCAAGGATACTTATCCCTATATGTGGTACACCAATGAGGAAGATGAAGATGAACCAGTCCCTCCTCGCTTCAAGGAAGAAAGCAAAGAAGCATTATGCAAAAGGATAATAAAGCTTGAAATAGAGAATGATGAGCTGGGGATGGATAATTTCACCCTCAGACGCAAGCTGGGGAAGAAGAAGGACGAACCCTCTACTTCATCACCACCACCTCCTTCTTCATCACCAAGGAAAATTGAGTATCGGGTATGGGCACTCCCCTTGGCTTGTGCCAAGATTGGGGGAGGTGCCCCGGTATCGTATGACCTCCACTATCTTTTGCCTTTACTTATCTTAGTTTGATCCATAGTATTGTTTTGCTATAGTTGAATAAAAGTTTAGTTCAATCCTTTCTTTTCGAGTGTTTTCTTAGTGATCTATCCTTGTAATCGTGTGCGAGATATATAATAAAGTTTTGTTTGAAGTTTTGTTTTCTTTATTTTCATGTTCAATAAAAAGAAAGGAAATAAATGAAAAAGATCATATGCTAATCTTATGGTAAGTAATGACATCACATAAGGAAGAGTATAAGTAGAAAAAATTATTGGAGATTTACAAACATAGCATTGGTCAATGGTGCAATTCATGAAAGAATTAATAATGGAAGAGAAGATTCACATGCAAATACACTATCCTAGACATCTTTTGTGATTGTGAGCTCCCATCAAAGTATTATATGCCAAAATTGTTGACGTTGGACAAGGGAGACAACGTAATGATTTATGTTTGTTCATATTCACACAGAAGTTATATTGTCATAGATCCTTTAACATGTGATGCTTTCCCCCTATCTTTGCTAGCCAAAAATTCCGCACTAAGTAGAGATACTACTTGTGTATCCAAAACCCTTAAACCAAATCTTGTTTTGAGAGTCCACCATACCTACCTATGGATTGAGTAAGATCCTTCAAGTAAGTTGTCATCGGTGCAATAAAGGCAATAAAAATTGCTTCTAATAGTGTTGGATCATTTAGTGTAAACAAAAATTGAGCGTTGTACAAACTTGTGATGGCAAAGAATAAAAGCGATAGACTTTATAATAAATGTTGCTATCATAAGGGGCAATATAACATGACGTTCTTTTGCACTAAGAGATTGAGCATACAAACAAAAAGTGCATGGCAATCTCTGCTTCCCTCTGCGAAGGGCTTATCTTTTACTTTTATGTATTTACTTTTATGCAAGCGTCAAAGTTTTTATCTTCATTCCTTTTTATTTTCTCTTTTGGCAAGCATTATGTGGTGAGGAAAGATCTAGGCACATATATCTAGTTGGATATGGGTAGCATGATTTATTATTGTTGACATCACCCTTGAGGTGAGTATGTTGGGAGGTAAAATCTATAAGCCCCTATCTTTCTGTGTGTCCGGTTGAAACTTTTTGCTCATGTGTATGCGGTGAGTGTTAGCAATCATAGAAGACTATATGATGGTTGAGTATGTGGACTTTCCAAAAAGGCTCTAATACGTGACCCTTCCTGGAAATATGATGAATTGCAGTTGCAAAGTTGACTGAGAACATAGTTTGTTGGTTTCCAATAAAGTTTATGCTTTATACTTCGATGTTGTGATGAATTGTTACTTATTCATGAGAAGTTTATGATAAAAGTTCTATGATAAAGTTTGTTGATGTTATAATAATATACATGATGCTTATATGTCTGTATTTTGTTTTTATCGACACCTCTCTCTCTCTCTAAGCATGTGGACATGTTTTCGATTTCGGTTTTCGCTTGAGGACAAGCGAGGTCTAAGCTTGGGGGAGTTGATACGTCAATTTTGCATCATGTTTACCTACTGTTATTTATAATGTTTTTATGCATAATAATGCTTTTTGGAGTAATTCTAATGCATTTTCTCTCATAATATTCAAGGTTCGCACAAAGAGGGAGAATATAGGCAGCTGGAAATTTGGACCTGAAAAAGATACGTCAGGCTACCTATTCTACACAGCTCTAAATGAGCTGAAACTTTACGAAGATTTCTTATAGAATATATAAGAAATAATGGAGAAAATAAGTACCAGAGGGGGGGCCACCAGGTGGGCACAACCCACCTAGGCGCGCCCTGGTGGGTTGTGCCCTCCTCGGCCCACCTCTGATGCCCCTCTTCTGGTATATAAGTCATTTTCACCTAGAAAAAAAATAAGGAGAGGACTTTTGGGACGAAGCACCACCGTCTCGAGGCGGAACATGGGCAGGAGCACTTTTGCCCTCCGACGGAGCGATTCTGCCGGGGGAACTTCCCTCCCGGAGGGGGAAATCATCGTCATCATCATCACCAACAACTCTCCCATCTTGGGGAGGGCAATATCCATCAACATCTACAACAGCACCATCTCCTCTCAAACCCTAGTTCATCTCTTGTGTTCAATCTTTGTATCGGAACTATAGATTGGTACTTGTGGGTGATTACATCTTGTAGTTGATTACTACATGGTTTATTTGGTGGAAGATTATATGTTCAGATCCATTATGCTATTTAATACCTCTCAGATCTTGAGCATAATTACATTTGTGGGTAGTTACTTTTGTTCTTGAGGTCACGGGAGAAATCTTGTTGCAACTAATCATGTGAACTTGATATGTGTTTGATATTTTGATGGTATGTATGTTGTGATTCCCTTAGTGGTGTCATGTGAACGACAACTACATGACATTTCACCATATTTGGGTGTAGGGAATGCATTGTGGAGTAGTTATTAGATGATGGGTTGCGAGAGTGATAGAAGCTTAAACCCTAGTTTATACGCTATTCCGTAAGGGGCTGATTTGGATCCAAAAGTTTAATGCTATGATTAGATTTATTCTTAATACTTTTGTCGTACTTGTGGATGCTTGCGAGGGGGTTAATCATAAGTAGGAGGTTTGTGGTCCACCCACATATCAAATTATCAAAGTAGCGAAGACAAATCAAACCAACATGATGACAGTGACTAGATGAAATTCCCGTGTACCCTCAAGAACGCTTTGCTTATCATAAGAGACCGTTTTGGCCTGTCCTTTGCGTCAAAAGGATTGGGCTAGCTTGCTGCACTTTTTTTACCGTTACCATTACTTGCTTGTTACAAATTATCTTGCTATCAAACTACTCGTTACTTATAATTTCAGTGCTTGCAGAGAATACCTTGCTGAAAACCGCTTGTCATTTCCTTCTGCTCCTCGTTGGGTTCGACACTCTTACTTATCAAAGGACTACGATTGATCCCCTATACTTGTGAGTCATCACCTGGCGACATTGAGACTACAACTGCGCATGATGATGCTATATCTGATCTATCTGGAATGACAGACTGGCTGAGGGGTGTGCTTACACATTATGGAGGTACGTTAAAATGTGCAATAGCCTGGGTCCCCCCCTCCTCGGGATGGGGCCTCTTATTGGACAATATGCCATTGAAGCCGGGTTGTGGGAAGTGCTACGTGACTGAAGTAAAGCCTGGATTCAGTGAATTTGCCCTGAAGAATGTCCTAGGGGACTATGAGCAGAGGTCCTTGGGACAAACACTCTTACATCATATCTAGTGGCCACAAAAGGAAACATATTTCATGGTTGAGATCCCTCAAGCCCCGCTAAGAGCATCCAATGTCTCCCTTCAACCGGTGATTGTCTCCTTGCCATAGCATCTCTCGTGTGCTTCCCTTGAGGAACCTAATACTCGTAATCTGAGGGCTGGTGCACCAACCTGTAATCAGCCCGCCCAACTTTGTGTCGTACATGCCATGTCATCATCCACCCTGAGCAGCCAGTGGCAAGGCCTGCAACTGCTTAAGATGCACCACCTCTTCAGATGTCGTCCACTAAAGCAGCAAGGGGAGACTTAGCGGCACCGCATGCTCAGCAGACCAACTACTGGAGGTCCGGAACCAACTGCTCAATAGTCCATTGGTTTGCAGCCGCGTGATCAGCATACCGATGCGTTGGCACTGCCTGCTCAGCAAACCAACACGTTGGCATAGCCTCCTCAACATACTGACAAGTTGGCACCACCTACACAAAAACCCGACATAGCTTCAATGCCTGGTCAGCAGTCCGATGCCTCTGCTCCTACAACCCAGCAGTTCGTCACAGCGGCACCACCAGCTCAGCAGTCTGGAGTAGCTAAACCATCGGCTCAGCAGTCCATCGTAGCTTCACCGTGTGCTCGGCTGTCCGCATTTCAACCACCCAGACCTTTCACTAGAAGTGCTTCAAGTACCATCGAGACCTTGTTGGCGAATACTTTGAGGAGTGCAGTTCCAGTTGCCGCATGTTATATAAATATTGCATGGATCAAATGTCAAAGGTCATGAGGTTCTGCTAGTCCACTACAACAAGATCATTTCCATCACGATCCGGGTTCCATTAGTGTGGGTTTCGAGGACTTACACCTCTTCTTCAACTTCGATGTGCTCGATGGCACTCTTGTTAAATGCCCAATTTTGTAAGTACTTCACAAACTCTGATCAACTTCTCCATACAAGGTTGTAAACGATAAAAAGATAACTGTATTGTATTCTTCTCAGGGGATTGATCGCGCAGGGAAGAAAAAAGGGAGAGTGTATTTCATAGATCCTGCACTAGCAAATGGCACATTATTACATGATAAGGGTGAACAGGAGTGGGCATTATCTAGGTCGCCAGTATTGTCGAAAAGATGCCCCATGTAGAAATATTTCTCTGACCATATCATGAAGGGTAACTTAAATAAACAACCACACATACATTGATCGTCTTTCAGATTTTGACATAGTTCGTAAGTTCATGGTTTTCTTAATCCGTAGCATTCACTGGATCTTGTTAGTCGTTCTTCCAAAGAAGAACAGAGTTTACTACCTGGATTCTCTCAAAGAGTCAATAAAGCCTCGGGATCTGACGGATCTTCAGCAATTCATGGATAGGTATTGAATTCTATGATGTTGAAATTTGCATTCATATCTTGTTCAAGAATTGAGTATGTGAAAATTCATCTTTATTTGAAGTGTGTTGGCATCGTGCAAAACTAAACCAGGGAACCAGTTCAAGAGGAAACTACCTCTATAGCACAAGATCGTTTCTCTGGTAAGACACCGAACTTCATTATTTTCGGAAAATGCATCCAAAAGTTTGCAAATACCTTTTCTTACGCTTGTCAAATTTTTCGAGTTTCTAAATAAACCTATTTCTATTTCTTTCCAAAGAAAAAAATACATCTTCGCCGGTTAGGTTGTTCCTAACCAGGCAAATACATGACCAATTCTGTACAAAAAATTCTAGTGCCCTCAGCAACAAGTAGGGACCAACCTTTGTGGATACTATGTTTGCAGACACATGATCTCCATCTGCAATTCTAGTGATTGTTGTGATGATGCTCACAAATTAGTACGAGTAAGTCTATCTTAATTAGTATTTTCTACTCCATTCATACGTCACATTTTGATTTTAAAAATCCTGCAGCTCATATTTGAACCGATGACCCGTGAACCGCTCCCCGCTGATGAATTATTGTTGGTTATGAGATTTATTAGCAACTTATTCCTGAATCACTACATCAAGCCCACTAGTGATAATGAAGATTTCAACATGGTTTTTCCTAAAACAATGAGTAAGAGTTAGCCGCTAAACATATATGCATGGAGGCATTGTTTTCCATGTGATGAGGTCTTCGTATTTTGTACACTATGATTATGTACTGCATATGTCGATAAATCAATGGAATTAAGTTAGCATTTGTTCAATTGCATATTTGTTGTGAATTCTCATGAATCTTCTTCCTGTGGATACTATTTGTTCAATTGCATATTATGGCGAATTTGCTTTTTCATGGCAATTCAAATGCGATACTTTTTGCTTTAACCTGGCCATTGATGCGCACATGGTTCAACTAAATGAGCGTGTGCGATCCAGAACGGAAAGCACACGTCACTTATAGAGGAACTGTCGATGATACACAACAAATCACAAATGATTTGCAGCACTTCTATGTGTGCGTAGGGCATCCAGAACCGTTTGTGATAGCATATTATCACACGTGAAAGCTTATAGGAAACCGTGTCCAACGCAAAATGCAATCCACACGTAAATTGTTCAGGAAATGTGTGCGATCCCAAACGGAAATCAAACATTACTCATACCGCAACCGTCGGTGATACACAACAAATCGCAGACGATTTGCAGCACTTCTACGTGTGCGTACGGGCTCCTGGACCGTTTGTGATAGCATGTTATCCCACACAAGAGCTTAGACGCAACCGTCCAATGCAAACTGCAACCCCACTCGTAAATTATTCAAGAAACATGTGCGATGGTTTCATGCATGATAGACGATTGTCATAGAATACTCATGTGCGATGGGCACATATCGCACACAGTTTCTATGATGGCCTGTGTGCCTTAGGTACAATTTCGCAAACAATCCAATATGAAACACCGTTTGGTTTCACTACGTAATTAGAAATGTTTGATCACCAATCCCACACGTGTGCCAGAATGTAGTGTGTGCGATATGTTCCTGCATCTCATACGATTACATTTGGCAACGCGTCTGCATCATCGCTGCCTATCGCCAATGGTTTCTGGGTCGTGTAGGAAGAACCCGCAATCAACATACGGACAAGGCGATGGTTTAAAACTCTGTCGCGAAAAGGGGTTAAAAACCGTTTGTATAGCATGTCACTGTACCAATGATGGTGTTATTTTTGTGCAGAATAAATTGATCCATATTAAGCGAGGATTTTTGAGGATTTTTTAATGGAAAATAAGATAACTGGTGGATTGAAGTTGCAACAGGGAGGCACCAGGGTGCCACGCGGCCTGGTGGCGCATGCCCCACTTGGTCACGCCAGGTGGCCGCGTGGGGGCCCTCAGCAACCACTTTTTGATGATTCCTTCGCCTATAAATCTCATATATCGCATAAAAAATCATAGAAAGTCCACGACGTGTTTTACAGTATGGAGTCACTGCCACCCCCTATTCTTTATCCGGAGATCTGATGTGGAGTTTGTTTTGGGCTTTAGAGAGGGGATTCGACGTCGTCGTTATCATCAATCCTTCTCTAACAATAATTTCATAACGCTCTCATCCATGTGTACGATTGACTCTAAGCAGTACTGTAGCGTGTGGTTCACGGTACAACAATTTTTATGAAAAAAATAATCATTTTTCTAAAATGCTAACATCTGTGAAATTCTGATTTTTTAAAGAAAACATCATTTTAGACTTTTGAACATTGTTTTGTAAAATGTGAACATTATTTTAATATTTTTCGAACATATTTTTAAAATGTGATTTTTTTGAATTTTGAATAATGTTTAAAAAATGGGAATATTTTTGTAAATTTTGAACATGTAATTCCAAACAATTTTTGAAATTTGTGAATATTTTTAATATACAGCTTAAAAAACACAAAGAATTGTGAAATTCTAAATATTTATTAAACCTTGAACCGAATTTCAAATTCTGAATTTAAGAAATGCAAAAAAAATGTTTGATATACTTGAACATATTTTTGGGATTCATATTTTTAGAAATTGTGTTTGTTTAAATGTGTATTACAGAAAAACAAAAGAAGAAGAAAAAGGAAAAGAAACAATTATGAGAAAAATGCACAAACAGAGCGGAAAAACTAGGGAAGAAATAAAACTGAGTTAGGAACTTTCCCGAAACCAGATATCTGTTCTAGTTGGGCTAGCCCAGGTAGCGACGATCTGTGTGCGTCTAGCGATCTTTTGGCGCACAAAGCGTCACGTAGGAGGCCCCTGTTTGGTGGACAGTCAGTCATTCGTAGGATTCGTCACGGGAGCTCCTACTTGACGCTCGTTGCGTCCAACAGGGCGCTGACGCACAGGGGGCAACGCGACTTTTGCACAAGCACGTCGCCGCAGTGCGCCGATTGGGCCGGCCCATTGGAGTGCGCTGCAAATACAAGGTGATAATTTACAAAAAAATAGCAGGGCGTGATAGCTGGGAATCGAATACAGCACTGCAGACTTGCACTAGCACCCTACTAGCCACAAGGATGGAAGCGCTCAGTTGACCAAACTACAGCGCAAACCTACAAGAACTAAAGAAAGTATAAGACTGTTTGAAGAACATCCTTTACGATTTTCCAAATAGCAAAAACAAAACGTGAATGTTTTATCAAACGCGAACATTATTAGTTTTTTGACAAATTTTGAGAAAAATCAAACATTTTTCAACACACAAACGAATTTTGGAGACGTGAACATACTTTTTAGAACGGAAACATTTTTTAAACTACCCAAAAACCTGAACAGGAACAATTTTTCAAATTTGGAAACAAAATTTGGAAACACAAACAACTTTTGAATTTCCCAAACATTTTTGGAATTTGTGACATTTCTTTAAAGCACAAACATTTTCTGAATCTTGAGAACCAATTTTGAAACGGAGAACAAATTTGGAAGCACAAACAATTTTTTAAAGCACAAACATTTTTTGAGTCTTTGGAACAAATTTGGAAATGGAGAACAAATTTGGAAGCGCGAACAATTTTTAAAGCACGAACATTTTTTCAATCTTGAGAACAAATTTTGAAAACTCCTAAACAAATTTGGAAGCGAAAACAATTTTTTTTAAAGCACGAACAGTTTTTAAATCTCGAGGACAAATTTTTAAATAGAGAACAATTTTGAAAAATCCTGAACAAATTTGGAAGCGTGAACAATTTTTTAAAGCACAATCATTTTTTTGAATCTAGAGAACAAATTTTGAAATAGAGAACAATTTCGAAAAATCCCAAAAAAATTTGGAAGTGCAAACATTTTATGAAATCCGGTATATTTTCTGCATTTCGAAAGTTTTGAACTTTTTGTGTAACGGGAACAAATTTTGAATTGGAGAAAAAAATTGATAACTGAAAATTTTATGAAAATACGAACAAAATTTGAATTTTTTCAATTTCTTTTGAGAAAAAGAGAAGGAAAAGGAAAGAAAACAAGAAAAAATCAGGAACATTTTTCGAAATTGTGAACAAAATTGTGTAAATGTGAACACTATTTCATAAATATGAACAATTTTTGACAAAAAGAACATTTTTGTAAATTCTGAACCATATTTGAACTTTTTTGAAAAGCTTACAAAGAAAAAGTAAAAAAACAGAATAAGAGAAAGAAAACGAGAAAAAAGAAAGACAGAATAAGACTAAAGAAAAAACAGTAGAAGGAACAGATGGTTTTTTCCTCGGTTTTAGTTTCTTTAAGTTTAGCGTTGCTATTATAGTAGATCTACGGGCCAGGTGCTGTGGCTAACGCGGTGTGTTCCGCTACTGGAAGTCGTAGGTTTGATCCCTAGCGCGATCGTTTTTTGCGGTTCATCTCGCGAGTCGAAACCACTAAAATGGGCCGGCCCAGGGTGAGCTGCGCCCTGTGCGAAGTAGCGACTACTTACCGCAGTAAGCGGCGAATAGGGAATTCCATTCATGACTGCCAATACAGAAAAGCAAGCGTTCAACATGAGCGCTTGACTGGGCTGGCCCATGACGAGAACAATGTGCATTTCCCGACACAGAGAGTGTTAGATAAGGGTGAGCAAGCCTATGTCTAGCTTTATGCGAGACAATAGCTCGGCTCACCTACATGGGTCGGTAGTGGCCTGTCCCTTTTGTCTTTGTCGGGTGATTTGTTTTCCAAGGTAATAGGGTTACAATGAAGATACAAAAGTTTCTCAATACATGATGATCCTACTTGCAGTCATACCGTGGTTGTATGCTCAGTTTGACTATATGATATCAAGTGGTCTGCTGCCCTATTTTATTCACGCTTAAGTTTTATAGAAATAAACTCTCTCTATGACACGAAGCCATCGCCTTCTCTTCCTAAAAAAGCTTAGCGTTCCTCTGCTTCCGTCGGCGCCAGTCCAACTCGTCTTCGGTGGTCTTAGGGCCATGGGAACGCGGTGAATCATGGTCCTTGCCGACGGGAGGGCTTCATTTTTAGATGTTTCTTTGAGTTCTATTAGGGTTTGTTTCCCGTTTTAGAAAGACGAGATGAGGGCGACTCCTTGATGATGGAATAAGCTTCTCACCTCCTAGCCCATGTCTCGGTGGTGCGTCTAGTATCGTCGGTGGACGCGTGGAGATTCGATCTTTTTTATCTACGCTACTTTTCATCGGACGTGGTTATTGTTTTGGCGCGCTGGTCCTATGGGGTCTTAACGTGACAACTTACCGACTGTCTACTACAACATGTTTTACCCGGCTCTAGTGAGGGAGGGGCGATGACGGCGACGCGCATCTGGCTCGCTTCAGTGTTTATAGTCGTCGCTAGGTGGTTTGTGGATCTGAATGTAGTTTCTTTTTTGTGTTTGCTGTATTGCAATAATTGAAGTTGAATAGATCGAAAGTTTGCTCGCAAAAAAAAACTCTCTTTGTGTCACCAAGAAATTGATCTGAGCCATTAGTTGACAATAAGCAGAACTTGATAAACCGTACCCTGACAGTGCCGCCAAAGCTTAAGAGGAGTTAACGATACAATAACCCGTCTTTCACTATGTTGTATCGCAACACTATGCCCTGCATTAAAGTATGGGTTTCCAATTCCAGAGCATCATTGCAGTTGTATAGAAACCCATTAGCAATGTAGGTTCGTCAAGAACATAAAGCATGTGCTTTTGTTCTTACTTTAAAAAATATGAAATACATATATTATGAAAAATTTAAAGTGTTCATCACACATTTTAATTTTTTATGAAGTGTAAATACAATCTTCACTCAAGTTTTAGAAAATGTTTGTATCAATAAAAATGCATGTGCCATTTAAAAAATGGTCCTTCGTTTAAAAAGATGTATGTGGCTTTTTAAATATTTTTTACAATTTAAAAAATATGTCCATGTAAATAAAAAACCATTAAAATGCAAATTAAATTTTAATAATTGTCCAGGTGCGTCAAAAATATATTTTTGATGGTAAAATTTTTTATACGATATGAAAACATGTTGCACATCATTCTGAAAGTGTGTCAACATGTATTTATACAATAAAAATGTTTTATGCAATATGAAAAATATTTAACATGTATTAGAAAAAGTTCATACATGTATTAAAAACCATGCAAAAAATGTATTTGGAAAAATATTAATCATGTATGTGAAATTGTTGAACGCATATAGACACATTTTTAGAGTATAAAAATATACAAATATGTACGAGAAAATTAGGACAATTAAATATATATTTGTGAAAAAATTAATCATGTATTTAAAAAATATAAAAATAAAACATATATTTATGGAGAAAAAGTTAATCATGTATTTAAAAATGTCAAATTATATAAAAAATGTCCCAATTTATAAAAAAATTAGAGTTGTGTTAAAAAAATATAAAATATTAAATAAAAAGGAAAAGGAAAAAAGAAAAAATGTTAAAAGGACAACAAAAGAAAATTAAACTTCAGGAAAACAGATGCAAAACAGTAAAAACTCCCACAAAATCTACATAAAATCAAAACTCGTGCGCAGCTACTGCATTGGGCCGGCCCAATAGTGCGCGAGATATCTCTTGCGGATAGGCGAAATCACTAGTTAAGGAACACTCCTTGTAAAGGTCACTCCCACCTCCTTAGAATGCGACTGCGAGTTTTCTCTTTTCCATATATCTGTTTACTGAAACCGTTTTATCTCTTAAACCATGCGTCCAAATCTCGAACCGTTTTTAACATTGGATTTCTCGCGTCAATATCTTCAAAACTAGTTCCATGTTGAGGTTTTGATGAACATATTTTCACGAAAACAATGGACGAGAAAACTAAACTGGGAGCACACTTTTTTCCCTTTTACGAAAGAGGCACGGTCGTGCCTCTCGCGGTAGTAAAAACAAGAAAACACGTTTTTTTCCGTTTTTGAGAGGCACGGCCATGCCTCTAAAAAAAGCAAACCCATGCCTCTCGCAAAAATGAATCCGTGCCTCTTGAGGAAGAAAAAAACTATGTGTTTTTCATTTTCGAGAGGCACGACCGTGCCTCTTGCGGAAGCAACCCCATGCCTCTCGCGGAAGGAAAAAAGAAAATGTATTTTTTTTTCATTTTCGAGAGGCACGGCCGTGCCTCTCGTGGAAGCAAATCCGTGCCTCTCGTAAAAGGAAAAAAAAAAGAAACCATATTTTTTTCTGTTCTCGAGAGTCGCGGAAGCAAACCGTGCATCTCATGGAAGCAAATCCGCGCATCTCACCGAAGGGAAGAAAAAAAACACATTTTTCACTTTTTTTTTCAAAAGCTAAGAAAGAGTAGTGTAAAACTGAAACGTCAAAAAACCAGGGAAAAAACTAACTAAAAAACCAAAAACGGATGTGAAAAAAATAAAAATCAGAGGGAGCGTGCAGAGCACGACACGTGGTGGCGGCTGAGAGCATGCCAAGTGGCACGCTCTTGACTCACCCCAAGTGATCCTTGGGGAGGCTCCCGAACGAGGGCTTTTTGATTAGTTGATCTTGCAAATAGGGGCTCACATAATTGGTGGAAAAACCTGGCTGCTGAATATCATCAAGAGGTGCTTAATGGGCCAACCCATATAGGTTGTTCTATCGTATGAGAGGATTCCGAGGTTCTTGCCGTTTTTCATATAACGTAGTGTGTCTATGCTTTTTAAGATTTAACTTTGACCATAAATTTAACCAACATATGCGACTGTGGAGGGAGCATGACAAATACCATTGAATTCCTATTCGGAAGAAGTTTGAAAGGTATAACTTTTTAGAAAAATGATTTATGTATTATTGGTCTAATTTATGGTCAAAGTTGAATTTCGGAAGCGTGGGCACACTACATTAGGGAATGGAGGGAGTACATGTTTTTGCTTGCTTGTGTTTTCTTTTTTTCTTTATTTCTTTTCTTTTTATTCATTTACTTTTACCTTTTTATAGCGCTCTGCATTTTTTTGAAAATGCGGCAATTTCTTAACATAATAAACGAATAGATCTTTTTTAAATGCACATCTTTTTTAAGATAAAAAATGTGTGTTCAAAAATTAATTATCCCTTTTTAAAGTTTGTAACCACATTTCACGAATAGTCTTTCAAATTCATGGGTATGTATTTATATTATTGCAATTTAAAAAATCATAAACATTTTTTGATTACGAGATATTTTTCAATTTGTGAATATTGACTTAGTTAATTTCCTTAAAATATATAGCTAACAGAAACTAGTGGAAAACTACATAGAGAACTATTTTAAAACAAAAACCAAAAACCACACATATGGGCCATCCCGTAATCGCGCGGGCGCGTGTGGGCTGTGCATGTGGGAGCTCCTGTTCGGCGCCTTAAGCGCCCGAACATATATGGCGCCCGCTACAGAGCATTGTTGGACCGGCCCGCGAAGGAAAGTGGAGCGAAAGAAAACCGACAGAAAAAATGCAAAAAATGGAGCTACTTCAGGAATCGAACTCGGACCGCTCAAAAGTCAAGCCTTGCTCGATGACCACCACAGAAGCTGGATGAACGTGATATCGAATAGCGCTAATAGTACATGGATTAGTATATCCGCGCTATTTATTTATCATTTAGATTTTCTATTTTTTTAAATCGTTAATTTAAAATTGTTCACTGATTTTGAGAGTAAACTTTACAAACCCCAAAAAAAGTTCATCGATTTTGAAAAATAGTTCATCATATTTGAAGAAAAGTTCACAAACATAAAAAAGTTCACCGATTTTGAAAAAAGGTTAAAAAGGTTCATCGTTTTCTAAAAAAGTTCATCATTTTTGAAAAAAAAATCATCGATTTTGACAAAAATTCCACCGAGTTTGAAAAAATATTTCATCTATGATGAAAAAAGTTCACAAAATTGAAGGAACAATTCATCAATCTTGAAAAAAGTTCATCGAATTTTAGAAAAGTTCATCAAATTTGGGAAAAAAACTTTATTAAATTCGAAAAAATCATTGAATTAGAAAAAAGTTCATCAATTTTTAAAAATGTGGATGGATTTGAACAAAAACAACGAATGAGGAGGAAGAAGAAAGAATAAAACAGGAAAACGAAAAAAGAAAATAGAAAAAAATAGAAAAGAGAAAAAGGAAAGAAAAGATGATAAAACAAAAGAAGTGATGTAACTCATTGCATGCAGGTCCTGTGGCGGGGTGGTTACCAGTGTGCGCTCTGAACCAGCGACTTTGCCAGAAACCGGTGCCTACAGCGCCAAATAGGTTTTCCCTGTTGCCTCTATATTGGCTGCTTAAATCATTGTGCTAATTGTTAGAGATATATTTAGGATACATGTATTTGATAGTCTAGAATTTGTAATCTGCCTTCTACCTTATTCTCAGGAGAGGCTTCTTGCCCTCCAAATTTTGTACTCATTATATACTTGTCCTCAGGCTCAATAATATATTCATCATATTTCGTCAATCCTTCTCTCTCCCTTCTAACATGGTATCATCCTAACTGATCCAACCCTAGCCATCGCCCGCCGCTTCCACCCGCGCGCCGCCCGCACCCCTCTCCTGGGCGGTCGGCCTCCATGTCGGTGGAAACGACAGCTATGGAATCACTGGGATCCTTTCTACGGTTGGCGGGCGCGGGGTTGTGCAAAGAGCGGGTATGGTAGCCAGCACAAAGATCGTTTACCCAGGTTTGGGCCACAAGGATGCGTAATACCCTAATCCTGCTTTGGTGTATATTTGAGTGTTCTTGAGCTTTCGAACTAGTTGCGGTGCATGCGTAGTCCAAAAGATCTGAATCCTCTCTCAGTATGCCGGGCCTCCTTTTATAGCCAAATGGGCTTGCCACAGTGGCACACAGAAGCTGGAAAGGTACATAGTGCGCAAGCTTATCGCCTGTCATCACAGAACAAAGTGCATTAAATGCGCTACTTAGGTGTCCACTTGATTTATCGGGGGCGGTAACGAGGCCCGTCCCGTCCGTCGCCGCTCCACCTTACTCCGACACGCGTCCAGGCCAATGAGGCATGTAACGCCACGTAGGCTGGTAGGCTGCTGAGTCGGCGTGGTGGTAAGGTCTTCGCGAAGATCTGCATGTCGCAACGCTGGTGTTTGGCTAGTTGGATTAGCATCCACGTACTGCCACGTGGGTACTAGCCTCAGTTGGTGGGTTGGCTGCTGAGCTGGGGCGGCAAGGTCTTGTCGCGGTCCCGCGTATATTCCCGGCAAGGGTCTTGCCGGGGTCTTGTGAGCGCCCTCGGCAAGAGTCTTGCCGGGGCCTCAGGGGCATCCTCGGCAAGGGGGCTTGCGATTGTCTTGTTTTCTGGTCATCATCTAGTCTTGTGGGTTCTCTGTCTTCACAAAGATCTGCATGCCAACTATGCAGATGCTTCTCGAGCCTTGGTTCCAATGCTGTCGATGGTGTCAGTACTCTTAGGCTCAAGGGTGGTCGCGATGTTGGCGTTGGGTGAGCTGCCCTGGCAAGGCTCTTGCCAGGGCTGCGTAGGCCGCCCCGGCAAGGATCTTGCCGGGGGAAAACCCGTTTTGCTGCTCCGTCTTCTGCGCCCCTGGTTGGAGAGCTGCTCTGGTATTCTTGTGCTTCTGCTTCCTCCCTTTGCCCCGCTAAGTGTGGCCGCAGGTGCGGCTCTGACTGCCGTGCACAAGTAGAGGGGTAAAAAGGAGAGCCCCTAGTTTTGTACATCGACACTCCATGACCGCCAACGGGAGCTGCGCTGCCCGTACCTAGGGTTTGTCCGTCGGTCGTGTTGACCAACTGCCCTAGAGAGTCTTTTTCCCGAGCCCTTGCTCCGGGTTTTCTCTCTCCCGTCGGTCATCTTGATCGGCGTTTTCTTTTTGGTTTTCTGATTTATGCTTGATCGATTTGCGTCGCCCTCCGCTGCCTTCGACCCCCGTGCGCCTCTACCCCGACACCGACGCGACCAGCAGGCTCTTCACTGACCCGACACCCTCGCGTGACAGGTGGCCCCTCACAGCCGTCGTCTGCATGCCGGCCTGCTCGTCGATCTACGCCGGCCTTCACCGTCCTCTCCGACCGGGACACCTGCATAGCCGTCGTTCGCGCACCGGCCCGCCCGTTGATCCACGCCACCCGCCTACGCCGTGTCTGCATGGCGCGCCCTGCAGTCGTCCCACGCTGTCCATCATCGTCGGCTTCATCTCGGACTCCGCCGTCACCCCGCCTCCACCGAGCGGCGTCCTTGACCTCGCGCGCGATCGGATTGATCACCCGCCCGCCGCTGCGAACCGCCTCATCTACGCCCGTGCGACCGACCTGGCCCTTCGGTTGTGTGATACGTCTCCAACGTATCTATAATTTTTGATTGTTCCATGCTATTATATTATCAACTTTGAATGTTTTATATGAATTTATATGCTATTTTATATGATTTTTGGGACTAACCTATTAACCTAGAGCCCAGTGCCAGTTTTTGTTTTTTCCTTGTTTTAGAGTATCGCAGAAAAGGAAAATCAAACGGAGTCCAATTGACCTGAAACTTCACGGAACTTATTTTTGGACCAAAAGAAGCCCACGGAGTATCAGAGTTGGACCAGAAGAGTCTCGGGCTGCCCACGAGGGTGGGGGGCACGCCCACCCCCCTGGGCGCGCCCCCTGCCTCGTGGACAGCCCGAAGATCCATCGACGTACTTCTTCCTCCTATATATGTCCATATATCCTAAAAACTTCGGGGAGCAGAATAGATCGGGAGTTCCGCTGTCAGAAGCCTCCGTAGCCACCGAAAACCAATCTAGACCCGTTCTGGCACCCTGCCGGAGGGGGCAATCCCTCTCCGGTGGCCATCTTCATCATCTCGGTGCTCTCCATGACGAGGAGGGAGTAGTTCTCCCTTGGGGCTGAGGGTATGTACCAGTAGCTATGTTGATGTAGGGTAGAGACCCTAATCGCCCGATCTTTCACGAAAGGAGCGGATCCCGGGGAAAACACGAAGAACACGAGGATGAACGGAAGGGAAACACAAGAGGAAATCACTAAACCGACACAAATAAGTCACACATGGGCTAGATCCTCGAGTACATAGAACAATACACGAATCCACGGACAACTAGGGACGATACACGGTAACCGGTTCTTCTCCGTGAGGAGGTCTTGAATCCACAAGGGGATCTTCCCGTAAAGGGGTCTTGAATCCAAGGTGGATCTTCTCCGTAGAGGGGCCGCGGTCTCTCTCGTGGAGTAGATCCGATATGGATGAGCAATGCTCTATCTCTCAAATGAGCTAAACCAATGCTAACCTTAGAAAGGAGGTGGAGTGGTCTATTTATAGTCTTAGCCACGAAGAGGTAAGTGGGAGAGGGGTACAAGGCCAAAGGCCCGCGGCTGCACACAGGCAGGTATCGGACGACCGGTGGGGGTCGGACGTCCAGTGGCTCAGGACAGACCGGACGTTCGACGCGCGTCGGACGTCCGCTGATTCTTCTCGGGACAGGTGGCACCGGATTTTCGGTAAGCATCGGACGTCCGGTGCCTGGGACTTGTCGGACGTCCGGTGTCGTCGGTCGTCCAGCGGCTATAGAGGGTCGGACGTCCGGTGGCTTCCGGTCGTCCGGTCGCTGAAGACTCTACAGCTCCTTCTTCTTCCGTCTTCTCTTCCAGGCTTCCCTCGCGGATGGTGTAGGTGTTCCTTGGCGCTTGCATTCCTCCTCATCATCCATGAAGTTCCGACAATACCTATGCATGCACACGAGAGGGGTGTCAAGTAGTATACCATCCTCAAAGGGGTCAAGTGAACACGTGTAAAGGGGAAGATTCACCTTTAGGTATGAGAAGTAGATGTCGCATGTGTCACTTGCCAAATGGACTCTTGACATGGTGATGCCCGTAGGATGCTCCGCATCATCTCCCCTCCCTTGGGAAAGATCCGACCTCGGATCGAAATCCAAATCACCATGGGAAAGAGATGGCGTCACCGTGTAGGAGTGGTCGATCACCAAGTTCTCGTCATCTTGAAGCTTGAAATGGGCACTCTCCAGTGTCGCACCGTCTCGTGATTCCTTCAAAAGGAGCAAGGAGAACAAACACTTGGAAAAACAAATGCGGTTAGCGTTAGTGCAAAACCAAGCATTCAAGAGGTGATTCACCCAACAAGTGTTGTCATCAAGCATAGCATATGGTGTGACAAAGGATTGTGACATGGCATGTAAGCACATAAATTGAGCATAATCAAGGATATCATGGGGACAAGCATGTAAATGTGAGGTATTGATGCAAATATGTTGGACAAGTGAAGAAGCATCTACCTCAAGTTCATAGCAAGCATTCACAAATTGCTCAATGAAAGGTCTATGGTAGGCATAGGAATCATTCACAACACCAAATAAAATGAAGTGTCTAAACACATGTGTCAAGTGCAAGACAATCCAAGCATAATGTGAATTGGGTGTAGTGAATATCGTGTGGCACTCAACACAATATAAAGAGCAATTGTTCATCATGTGTGAGGCAATCAAGTCAAGCATAGTAATTGTGGCGACCCGTCCCGAATGGATCAAGTCTACTGTGCTCGGGTGTCATCCCTGGATCAGTAATGCTGACACCACACAGTACATCGAAGGATTTATAGCAGAGTGGCAATCACACACTTATTACATCGTTGTCTCAAAGAGAACTTATTACAATAAATATGGCTTAAGGCCATCTAGTGTCGATAACAGCGGAAGACTTGGAAGATAAATGGGTCCATCAACTCCAACGGCATCACTGAGTATAGAACCACGACCTAAAATCACCTTACTCGTCGTCTGAAAAGTCTGCAACATGAGAAGTTGCAGCCCGAAAATGGGTCGGCACATGGAATATGCTGGCAAAGTAACACATAGAGAGTAATGGAATGAAACAGCTATACTATATGCATATATGGCTGGTGGAAAGCTCTATGGTTACAGTTTTTTTGCGTAAAGCCAGTTTTTCCCTACTGCAAAGGAATAAATTTATTTAACTATCATGGTGGTTGTGAAACATCGAGAATGGTTTACAGCATTCCGATCCCAATTAAGTGAACAATTAAAACCCAACAACATTAATTAGAAGTAACATGATGAGATTCACATGATATTCAAGTACTAGATACTCAAGATGTCCATGACCGGGGACACGGCTAATCATGCTTAGTTTGCACACTCTGTAGATGTTTGCGCACTTTTCCCCACAAGACTCGATCGCCTCCGTTTGGTTTCTCGCACTACAGGGTGTTTGAGAAGATGGATGACCGAGACATAGTCTTTCAGAAGCGCTAGCACCTTACGATCGGATAGACCGGTACACCTACATCCCCTACATCTGCTAGTCTACCACTGTAAGAGTTCGCACAACTTAGTCAACTATGCCAGAGCCCATAATGGCTTGTAGCTGCACACGGAAGTTTCTAGCATGAAAGATCTTATGATCCCTTTGAGCCTGGGTGGCGGTCCAAACTAAAAACAGGCAAGTCCTGATAGACATCAGGTGCCTCAATCCACCCAGATGTGTATTTAAGTTGCCACCTTAGATAAACCATTAATTAACAATACTCACATCTGTCATGGATATCACTCACCCAATCCACGTCTACTAGCATAGCATGGCATAAAAGCAAACGCAGAAGTAACTCCCAAAGGTTTCATAATAATACAGGTGATAGGTACTACCTCATCTACTTCCCATCCCACAGTTTAATTAGATCCTAATCATGCAATGTGTGAGGATTGATCTAATGCAATAAAACATGGGTTGTAGAAAAGGTATGATCAAAGTGTTACTTGCCTTGCTGATGATCCGCGAGACCTAGGGTTTCGAAGTAACAAGCGGCGCAATCCGGGTGATCTATCGCAGACAAACAACAAGCACACAATAAGTACTCATCTAATGCACAGGTAAAAATCGAACAAGAGAACGAACCAGAAAGTTCAACTTAAGAACTCCGGTTGCAAAGAAAGAATGAACCGAACAAAGAAACGGAAAACAAACGGCGGAAGAAAACAACTCGGTTCTAGCAAGTTGAAACTAGGTCAAATTATACCAGGGCAAAAACTTGTTTAAGTTGATTAGACGGAACGGCGGTTTCGAAACGAAACTCCAGGCGTTTGAATCACCTGATTCCCATAAACGAGCGAGAAGAAAGACTAGAACGAAGATCGGATCTGAGATCACGATCGCGGAATAAATCCGACGAAAAGAAAACGAAGAACGGTTAAACGAACAGACGTCGTTAACCGGGAACAATCGTTGATCACGTTCGTTGGGACAAACGGTCCGATAGAAGAACGAAAACCGATCTAGGGTTTTCGGAAAAGAAAATCGAAACAAAAACCGGAAGAAAAAAAAGAAAAGAATCGGAGAGAAAACGGAACGGTTCTTTTAGGAAAAACCGGACCGGGGAAGAAAAAGAAAGGCGCGGCTACCTCGGGAGGCGGGCTCCGGGCGGCGGCGGCTACTAGGCGGCGGCGGCTTGGGGCTGCACGCTGCTGCTTGCTGCGGCTTAGGAGGAGAGAGGCTTGGGTTTTTGATGTGAGGAGAGGGGGGGGGGGGTAGAGGGGTATTTATATTGGTGAGGGGAGGGGTTTCTTGGGGTAGGGGACAAGAAATAGAGTAGGAATAGGAAAGAAAAAGAGGAAACGGAGTAGGACTAAAGTCCTACTAGGACTCCAAAAGGGGCGGCGGCGGCGGCCTCCTGGCGCCTGGCGCGCGCAGCGCGGGCGATGGCCTGGCTGGCCGGCTGCTGGCTGGGCCTTGGCCCAGGGCGCTGCAAGATTTTTTTTAATCGGTTTCACGCGCAGAAAAACACAGAAAAGAAAATCTAAACGAACTCAAAAAAATCTAAAGTAAATTTTCCCCGACTCCTAAAAATGAGTCGAACAAAATGAACTTTTCTCCGGGCCTAAAATGCAATTTTTCGAAAACGCGCATTTTTCCCTATCCAAAAGAAATGCAAATAAACTCCGGCAAACCAAAATTTGACTTATTCATTAAATCTTCATTTTCCCTAAATTTGGGAAAGTCATATTATTCCCTCTCTTATATTTTTGATATCGGAAAAATTATTGAAGATGAAATAAATAAATCAAATGATCCTCTTTTCAAAATTCGAGAAAACTCTCAAATATGAAAATAACGAAATCTCCAACTCTCTCCGAAGGTCCTTGAGTTGCGTGAAATTTCTAGGATCGACCAAAATGCAAGAAAATATGATATGCATGATGATCTAATGCATAACATTCCAAATTGAAAATTTGGGATGTTACAAACCTACCCCCCTTAAGATGAATCTCGCCCTCGAGATTCGGGTTGGCTAGAAAATAGGTGAGGGTGGTCCTTGAGCAAATCTTCTTCTCTTTCCCAGGTGGCTTCATCCTCTGAGTGGTGGTTCCACTGAACTTTACAAAATTTGATAACCTTGCTGCGAGTAACTCTGCTGGCAAAATCGAGAATCTTGACTGGCTTCTCCTCATACGTTAAGTCGTCCTTCAACTGAATCGCTTCGAGTGGCACGGTATCTCTTAGCGGTACCTCCGCCATCTCGGCATGACATTTCTTCAGCTGAGAAACATGGAATACGTCATGAACTCCTGACAGTCCCTCTGGTAATTCCAACTTATAAGCGACTTCTCCCATACGTTGCAAGATCTTATACGGTCCAACGAAACGCGGTGCTAATTTTCCCTTAACTCCAAAGCACTTAACTCCTCGAAGTGGGGATACTCGAAGATAAACTCTGTCTCCGGTTTCGTAAACTGTCTCCTTGCGTTTAGAGTCTGCGTAGCTCTTCTGCCTGGACTGGGCTACCTTGAGCCTATCGCGAATCAACTTAACTTTCCGTTCAGACTCCTTAATCAAATATGGTCCAAAGAATTGACGGTCTCCAACTTCGTCCCATGACAACGGTGTCCTGCACCTCCTTCCGTATAAAGCTTCGAAAGGTGCCATCTTCAAACTGGTTTGGTAACTGTTGTTATAAGAAAACTCCGCATACGGCAAGTTATCGTCCCAGCTAGATCCATAATCTAGTGCACAAGCTCTCAGCATATCTTCCAAAATCTGATTGACTCTCTCGGTCTGTCCATCTGTCTGCGGGTGAAAAGCTGTGCTGAACTCTAGTCTGGTTCCTAAAGTCTCATGCAACTGATTCCAAAACTTTGAGGTAAATTGGGTTCCTCTATCTGATACGATACTCCTCGGAACTCCATGCAAACAAATGATTCTAGTCATGTATATCTTTGCCAACTTAGCACTGGTGTAAGTGGTCTTAACTGGAATGAAATGTGCTACCTTCGTCAAACGATCAACTACTACCCATATCGAGTCATAGCCTGCTTTCGTCCTGGGTAGTCCTGTGATAAAATCCATGCCTATCTTATCCCACTTCCATTCGGGTATCGGCAATGGCTGTAACAATCCTGCTGGCTTCTGATGCTCTGCCTTTACTCTCTGGCATACGTCACAAACTGCTACATATGCTGCAATATCCTTCTTCATTCCGGTCCACCAGAATGTTTCCTTTAAATCCAAATACATCTTGGTATTCCCTGGGTGAATCGAGTTTGGTGAATCATGTGCCTCTTGCAAAATCAACTTCCTGATCTCCGGGTCATTGGGCACATAAACACAGTCCTCAAACCATAGGGTATCGTGTTCATCCTCACGAAATCCCTTTGCTTTTCCTTCGCTCAATTTCTCTTTTATAGCAGCAATCTCCTTGTCAGATTTCTGAGCTTCTCTGATCTTATCCATCAATGTTGACTGAATCTCCAATGCTACTACATAGCCTCTCGGAACTATTTCCAAACATAGCTCACGAAGGTTTTCTGCTAACTCCTTTGGTACTTCTCCCGTCACTAGGGTGTTGACATGGCTCTTACGGCTCAATGCATCAGCTACTACATTAGCTTTTCCGGGATGGTAATGCAATCTCATGTCATAATCCTTGATGAGCTCCAACCATCTCCTTTGTCGGAGGTTCAACTCCTTCTGCGTGAAAATGTACTTCAAACTCTTGTGATCCGTGTACACCTCACAATGATTTCCAATGAGGAAATGTCTCCACGTTTTCAGTGCATGCACTACGACTGCTAACTCCAAATCATGCGTGGCATAATTCAACTCATGAGGCTTCAGTTGCCGTGAAGCATACGAAACAACTCTTCCTTCCTGCATAAGCACTGCTCCAAGTCCTCGACGTGAAGCGTCGCAATACACCTCATAATCCTTGGTCTGATCTGGCAAAATCAATACTGGTGAGGTGACCAAACGTCTCTTCAACTCCTGGAAACTAGCCTCACACTCCTCAGTCCATTTGAACTTAGTATTCTTCTTCAACAATTCAGTCATAGGCTTTGCAATCTTTGAGAAATTCTCAATAAACCTCCGGTAGTATCCTGCGAGTCCAAGAAAACTCCGGATCTCTCCAACTGTCGTTGGTGATTCCCATTCGGTTACGGTCTCAATCTTTGTGGGGTCAACTGCTATACCTTCTCCGGATATAACGTGTCCGAGGAATCCAACTTCCTTCAACCAAAACTCACATTTGCTGAATTTGGCGTATAACTGATGTTCCCTTAGTTTCTCCAAGACCAAACGCAAATGTTCCTTATGCTCCTCTTCATTCTTTGAATAAACCAGGATGTCATCAATGAACACTACGACGAACTTATCCAAAAACTCCATAAACACTTTGTTCATCAGGTTCATAAAATAGGCAGGTGCGTTAGTCAATCCAAATGACATAACGGTATACTCATACAATCCATATCTCGTGGTGAATGCTGTCTTAGGTATGTCCTGCTCTCGAATCTTCAATTGATGGTACCCTGATCGCAAATCGATCTTGGAAAACACTTTAGCTCATTGCAACCGATCAAACAGATCGTTGATCATTGGCAGTGGGTACTTATTCTTGATGGTTACTTCATTCAATCCCCGATAATCTACAACCATCCTTAATGATCCATCCTTCTTTTCCACTAGAAGTACGGGTGATCCCCAAGGCGAAGAACTTGGGCGAATGTAACCTTTATCCAATAACTCCTTAATCTGGTTCTTAATTTCCACCAAATCCTTTGCTGGCATCCTATATGGTCTCTTTGATATTGGCCCAGTGCCCGGCAATAACTCAATCAAAAACTCAATGTATCTATCCGGTGGCATGCCTGGCAATTCCTCAGGAAATACATCAGGAAAATCCTTTACCACTGGTACTTCCTCCTGCACAACTCCTGATAAGGAATTTACTTGTGTCCTGTTTGGCACATGTCGGGATACATACTTGATCCTTCTTCCTTCTGGTGTGGTAAGCAAAATTGTCTTACTGGCGCAATCGATGTTTCCTCCATACATCGACAGCCAATCCATACCAAGAATCACATCCAGACCTTGGGATTCCAGAATAATTAAATCCGTTGGGAAAACATGCCTTCCTATACTTAATGGCACTTGAAAACATCCTTGTCTGGCCATGTACTCTGCTCCTGGTGAGCTTACTAGCATAGGTGTTTTAAGAATCCTAGTGGGCAGGCTATACTTTTCCACAAATCCCCTTGATATGTATGAATGCGATGCACCAGTATCAAAAGAACGAGTGCAGTAAATGACTTAACCAAAAACTTACCTATTACTGCATCGGGCTGATCTTCAACCTCCTCCACACTAATGTGGTTCACCTTCCCCTATTGAAAGGGTTCGGCTTCTTCCCAGAGCTTCCATTGCCATTTCCATTCTGGCCTTCAGGACATTCATTTGCATAATGCCCTGGCTTCGAACACTTATAGCAAGTGACATGGCTCAAGTCCTTTTTGGCTGGGGTGGATGGGGTGGTCCGGTTCTGGCCGTTGCTTCCTCCATTCCCATTACCATTCTTGTGGCCATTATGGTTGTGCGAGCTACCTCCTCCATGGGTGTGCTGAAACTGAAATCCCGGTTTAGGGGCAAAACGGGGCTTCTGTTGGGCTCTAGAGTTATACTTCCCCTGTCCATATTTCCTCTTGCGGTTCTCAATCTGCTGTTGCTTCCCTTCAATCATGATGGCACGATCTACCAACTCCTGGTAGTTGTTGAAACTCGCTACCATCAACTACATGCTTAGCTCATCATTCAATCCTTCCAGAAACTTCTCCTGCTTAGCTGCATCCGTAGCAACGTCATCTGGGGCATAACATGCTAACTTGCTGAAGTCGTCAGCGTACTGGCCAACTGTCCTTCCTCCTTGGCGTAAGTTGCGAAACTCACGCTTCTTTATGGCCATAGCTCCTGCTGAAACATGGGCAGTGCGGAAAGCTTGCTGAAACTGATCCCATGTGACAGTGTCAACTGGGTAAGTGGCTGTGAAATTTTCCCACCATGCTGCCGCGGGTCCGTCAAGCTGATGTGCGGCAAACTTCACTTTCTCACCATCCGTGCATCCTGCAGTGGTCAACTCCCTTCCTATCTTGCGGAGCCAATCGTCTGCTACTATCGGCTCGGTGCTACTAGAAAACACCGGCGGATTCAGCCTAAGGAAACGGGCTAAGTGGTCAACAGGTGGTGGTGGTGGGTTGTTGTTGTTGTTCTGCTGGTTCTGGACTAACATCTGCATCAATTGATTCTGCTGTTGGATCAACTGAGTGAGCTCCGGTGGAAATCCATTGTCACGTCTCGGAGGCATTTGAGGGTTTAGAAAAGACGAGAATTGAGAATAGAGTGAGGTCTAAAGGGAAAATACTACCCATATGCACATGAGGCAAGAACACACAATTCACTTCAATCAATCAAACAAGGGCTTACAAACGATCTAAAGCTATCGCAAAAGTGCTTGACTATAATGTTTACATGGGGGAATACTACTACTATTTGGTGGTCATCTAGAAATTTGAACCGGTGGAAGACTCCATGATATCTGCTCTAGCTTCGTCTTCAAAGTCGGGTTCACTTGGATCCGAATCGGTGTCGTCGATGATGATGTAGTTGTCCGGACATGCGACGTACTCGTCTTCCTCCGTGGATGCTAAATTCCTCTTGAGTTCTTCAATCTCCTGCTTAAGATCGCCATTGTGTCTTGCTAGAGCTACGATCTCGTCCATGTAGTCCTTGCGTGTAGACTGCAGTTCTCCTTCTAGCTCGATGATCCTTGCCTTCGCATTCTTCAATTCTATCATATCATTGCACATCTGGTTCTCGTGGCATCGAATGTGCTGGTTTAACTCCTGGATGAAAGATGCAATGGATCTATCCTTCTTGGTGATGACTAACTCCCATTGTTCATCTCGGCGTCCGCAAATTTGGTAGATAGTGTCCTTGAGGTCTTCTTGGTAGACTTCTCCAATGCGTCCTATGGTGATATGAGCTGCCATGCTCCTTCCCAGACTTCCAGGTTGGTGCATTGAAAACACTATCTATAGGCTTCGTGATTGGCGCGAATGTCCTTCCCGGAACGTGAGCTTGAATCTTCCAGCGCTCCTCTTCAGGCAGAGTGGCGTTGAAGGTTCCCGTGAAGCTTGGTAATCCAATGTTCAGGTACTTGGTGACTTCCTTCAGGTGAAATCCAAATGGTGTGCCTTTATCCGGTTGAGCGTACTTAATCTTCGCGTGCGTCATCCTAAAAGGGTAGAAAAGATGAGGAGTTAGAAAATGAGAAGAGAATGGTGATCTATGGCTTTAACTTAGTGGTCGTGTCCTACAGTCAGCGTGTGCTCTGATACCATCTCTGTAGCGACCCGACCCGAATGGATCAAGTCTACTGTGCTCGGGTGTCATCCCTGGATCAGTAATGCTGACACCACACAGTACATCGAAGGATTTATAGCAGAGTGGCAATCACACACTTATTACATCGTTGTCTCAAAGAGAACTTATTACAATAAATATGGCTTAAGGCCATCTAGTGTCGATAACAGCGGAAGACTTGGAAGATAAATGGGTCCATCAACTCCAACGGCATCACTGAGTATAGAACCACGACCTAAAAGCACCTTACTCGTCGTCTGAAAAGTCTGCAACATGAGAAGTTGCAGCCCGAAAACGGGTCAGCACATGGAATATGCTGGCAAAGTAACACATAGAGAGTAATGGAATGAAACAGCTATACTATATGCATATATGGCTGGTGGAAAGCTCTATGGTTACAGTTTTTTTGCGTAAAGCCAGTTTTTCCCTACTGCAAAGGAATAAATTTATTTAACTATCATGGTGGTTGTGAAACATCGAGAATGGTTGACAGCATTCCGATCCCAATTAAGTGAACAATTAAAACCCAACAACATTAATTAGAAGTAACATGATGAGATTCACATGATATTCAAGTACTAGATACTCAAGATGTCCATGACCGGGGACACGGCTAATCATGATTAGTTTGTACACTCTGCAGAGGTTTGCGCACTTTTCCCCACAAGACTCGATCGCTTCCGTTTGGTTTCTCGCACTACAGGGTGTTTGAGAAGACGGATGACCGAGACATTGTCTTTCAGAAGCGCTAGCACCTTACGATTGGATAGACCGGTACACCTACATCCCCTACATCTGCTAGTCTACCACTATAAGAGTTCACACAACTTAGTCAACTATGCCAGAGCCCATAATGGCTTGTGGCTGCACACGGAAGTTTCTAGCATGAAAGATCTTATGATCCCTTTGAGCCTGGGTGGCGGTCCAAAATAAAAATAGGCAAGTCCTGATAGACATCAGGTGCCTCAATCCACCCAGATGTGTATTTAAGTTGCCACCTTCGATAAACCATTAATTAACAATACTCACATCTGTCATGGATATCACTCACCCAATCCACGTCTACTAGCATAGCATGGCATAAAAGCAAACATAGAAGTAACTCCCAAAGGTTTCATAATAATACAGGTGATAGGTACTACCTCATCTACTTCCCATCCCACAGTTTAATTAGATCCTAATCATGCAATGTGTGAGGATTGATCTAATGCAATAAAACATGGGTTGTAGAAAAGGTATGATCAAAGTGTTACTTGCCTTGCTGATGATCCGCGAGACCTAGGGTTTCGAAGTAACAAACGGCGCAATCCGGGTGATCTATCGCAGACAAACAACAAGAGCACAATAAGTACTCATCTAATGCACAGGTAAAACTCGAACAAGAGAACGAACCAGAAAGTTTAACTTAAGAACTCCGGTTGCAAAGAAAGAATGAACCGAACAAAGAAACGGAAAACAAACGGCGGAAGAAAACAACTCGGTTCTAGCAAGTTGAAACTAGGTCAAATTTTACCGGGGCAAAAACTTGTTTAAGTTGATTAGACGGAACGGCGGTTTCGAAACGAAACTCCAGGCGTTTGAATCACCTGATTCCGATAAACGAGCGAGAAGAAAGACTAGAACGAAGATCGGATCTGAGATCGCGATCGCGGAATAAATCCGACAAAAAGAAAACGAAGAACGGTTAAACGAACGGACGTCGTTAACCGGGAACAATCGGTGATCACGTTCGTTGGGACGAACGGTCCGATAGAAGAACGAAAACCGATCTAGGGTTTTCGGAAAAGAAAACCGAAACAAAAACCGGAAGAAAAAAAAGAAAAGAATCGGAGAGAAAACGGAACGGTTCTTTTAGGAAAAACCGGACCGGGGAAGAAAAAGAAAGGCGCGGCTACCTCGGGAGGCGGGCTCCGGGTGGCGGCGGCTACTAGGCGGCGGCGGCTAGGCGGCGGCTAAGGGCGACGGCGGCTTGGGGCTGCGCGCTGCTGCTTGCTGCGGCTTAGGAGGAGAGAGGCTTGGGTTTTTGATGCGAGGAGAGGGGGGGGGGTAGAGGGGTATTTATATTGGTGAGGGGAGGGGTTTCTTGGGGTAGGGGACAAGAAATAGAGTAGGAATAGGAAAGAAAAAGAGGAAACGGAGTAGGACTAAAGTCCTACTAGGACTCCAAAAGGGGCGGCGGCGGCGGCGGCCTCCTGGCGCCTGGCGCGCGTGGCGCGGGCGATGGCCTGGCCGGCCGGTTGCTGGCTGGGCCTTGGCCCAGGGCGCTGCAAGATTTTTTTTAATCGGTTTCACGCGCAGAAAAACACAGAAAAGAAAATCTAAACGAACTCAAAAAAATCTAAAGTAAATTTTCCCCGACTCCTAAAAATGAGTCGAACAAAATGAACTTTTCTCCGGGCCTAAAATGCAATTTTTCGAAAACGCGCATTTTTTCCAAAAGAAATGCAAATAAACTCCGGCAAACCAAAATTTGACTTATTCATTAAATCTTCATTTTTCCTAAATTTGGGAAAGTCATATTATTCCCTCTCTTATATTTTTGATATCAGAAAAATTATTGAAGATGAAATAAATAAATCAAATGATTCTCTTTTCAAAATTCGAGAAAACTCTCAAATATGAAAATAACGAAATCTCCAACTCTCTCCGAAGGTCCTTGAGTTGCGTGAAATTTCTTGGATCGACCAAAATGCAAGAAAATATGATATGCATGATGATCTAATGCATAACATTCCAAATTGAAAATTTGGGATGTTACAGTAATCGAGTCGTGCAAGCTAGTAGTGCGAAGATGCAGCATACTAGAGGAAATCATGGCAATCATGTCATGTGAGCAAATAATAGACATAGACAATGCACATGACATATCGCAAGCACGAACACAAAGCAAAATGAAAGTATCATCATATACATGGGGCACAAAGCAAACATGGCAATAACAAGCAATATCTCCACCAAGCTTGCAAATACACATACAAGTATGAGAATCAATCATCATGTGTAATGCAAAGTATGGGTCACGAATGCATGGTAAAAGCATAGTAATGAGCATAACATGCAAAGTGAACATGGCAAGATGGGCATAGAATATGTAGTGGACAATAACCCATAGCCAAGTGAGGGTCATGTAGAAGAAATGTGCGAAGTCTTTGCGCGAAGAGAGAGGTGGGAAAGACACTCCGTGGGATCCCAAGTCATCATTGCTCTCTAGAGCTCATTTTGTCAACTCGTGGGATTGCGAGGTTAACAAGAATTCATGGGTACCTACACAAAAGAGACACAAACCAAAGAAATTGTGCGCGTGGTAAATGTACACATCATCCATCATGATGTGTATGTGTACGTGTGAGTTAGCACAAGATAAGCATCCGTCAAAGAAATTTGATGCATGGTATAAGAACATGTCATCCATCATGAAAGAATAGTTATTGTGTATAACATGATGAGGATGCAAATTGAGCATACAAGTATATGGCACATCAATAGCATGTTTATTCATGGGAAGCATATTGTGCACATAAGTATGAGGATCATGCAATGGATGGGAGTGATCAAAATATCCTAAAATGTATGAGGAAACTATGGGGGTCTCCTCATGAGCAATGTTGGAAACATCATATGGAGAAAATGGACAACATCCAAAACAATGCATATCCGAAGCTAGGTGGTTATGGCATGGCATATGAGATAAATGATGCAAAGGTAGCATGTCAATATCATCACAAGAGAAACAAATGCTAATAATCATAGGCTTGTCATCTATGCCATATGTGCAAATTGGGTTCATTTTAATAGCATATGCATAGTCACTATGAAGAGATTGCAAATATGACATATGATTGATCTCATGCATAGCATATGACAAGTCAAGTGGATTGGCAAACATGATGTGACCAAGAGAATTAGCACAAGAAATCGTATGTAACATGGCATCACAACTGAAAGACTCCACATGGCAATCATCATACTCATCATAAATGGGTAAATCATCGCATGGGGAAATCATACTAGCATGAAGCATGTCAATAGGGGGATCAACATCATGCAAGCAATCAATGTCATGAATGTCCACTAGTGGGACAAGAGCATCACCTTCACCTACATTACCTTGTTCATTCCACTCAAGTGGTGTAGGTGAGGTGGGAAAGACCAAATGGTGGTCAAGATCATCATTGTGATGGAACCATTTGGGGGTGCATCATATTCCACCATGGCCATCGTCTTGTCCAAAGGTAGGACGAAGTCATCGAGAAGCGGCGCATCATCATATAAGGGACCTAGCACCAAATGAGAAGACACAATAGAGGCAGAGGTCAAGTTGTTAGTGTTAAAAGTGGCCTCACATGACCTATCAACTATCTCACTCTCTCTATGTGGTGGTTCACTCACTCCCTCATGGTAGGTGCACTCAATGTCACATATGGTGGAGTCACTCATCTCACTCAAGTGGTGGGGGTTGTGGCTCTCCTCACATGGGAATTGTGGCAACACATCACATATGGGGCTAGTGGTGAAGTCACTCTCACTCTCAATATGGTGGCTAAAGTCACTCAAATCATCACATGTCGCCATGGTCGAAGGGAAAATCCCATGCTCAACCATCTCGTTGTCGTCACCGTGTATGAAGGCCGAAGATGGCACATCATCACTCTCGCCTCCTAAGATGGAAGCATCATCCTTGCTCGCCACCTTGTCGCTTGCCTCCAAAGCTTGGTCCTTGAGGGTCTCCGTAGTCGTACTCGTCGACGCACCGTCTTGAAAAAGAGTCATGGAGGACTCGGCATCATCAATGCCACAAAGAGGAATGTCGGTGAAGTCGACCTTGGGGGCATCGTCTTGGAGCTCGTCGGGCTTGGACATCTTGGTGGTACTATCCTCATGCTCGTTCTCATGGAGCTTGGTCGTCACGAAGTGAGCTTGGGGTCAAGAAGCCTTGGCCTTCATGAGTTCTTGTTCCGCCTTGAGAGCACCAATGTAGTTGTCGTCGAGGGACTTGTAGTTCTCGAGGAAGATCGTCTTGGAGATGTCGTTGTGCAATCCCATCATGAAGTGGAACTTCATCGAAATGGGGTCATCCACGCCGGCTCGTCGCAAGGAAATCTTCATCTCCTTGAAGTACTCGTCGATGGACTTGGATCCTTGGATGGTGTTCTCCAATTGGCGTTGAAGTTGTTCCGTGTAGGTTGGAGGCACAAACTCTCGCCGCAAAGCTCTCTTCGTCTTGGGCCAACTCATGTCGTAGCTCTCTGGAGGTGTGTGAAGCCACCATGTGGACGCGTAGTCGTGGAAGTTCCTTGTGGCGCACTTCACTTGATCTTCGGGAGGGACTTGATGTAGCTTGAGGTAGTCATCCATCAAACGCTCCCACTCGAGATACTCCTCGGGTTCTTGAGTCCCATAGGAAGGAATCGTGTGGTCGATGTCGAGGTCGTAGTAGCTCGTGGAAGTCGCGGACTTGAGCTTGGGGAGCTTCTCTTGAGCGTAGTCTTGAGGTGCTTGTTGGCGAAGATGCCATATATCCGAAGGCGAAGATGCCTTGAAGTCGCTTGGCGAAGATGCCAAAGTGTTTGGTGTAGCCGTAGCTCCATCTTGGTGGTGCTTGTCTCGCGGTCTTCTCTTGTGGTCATGAAGTTTGGACTTGGCGTGAAGTAGGGCTTGTTGCGACTTGTAGGTAGGCGCATCTCGAGCATCTTCATGATGATGTTGTCGTTGTCGTTGTCGTGCTTGAGCTCGATGTAGATGTCGTTCGTCGTCGTTGTGCACATGTTGCTTGGAGGTGACTTGCCCTTCATGGAGAGGTGGATCACAAACGTGATGGTGGTCGCCATGGAGATGTGGACGAGGACGACTTGTGCTTGCATCATTTTTGCGCTCCGAAGACTTGTGACTTGAACGTCGCCGCCTTGAGGATGATGAAGGGGAAGAACGGTTGATCAACAAGGTCCGAATCTCCTCCATCCTTGCATCTAGCTCCTCCTTTTGTGCAGAAAGCTTGTTGTTGATGTAGTTGTACACGTCGTCGTTGTTGTGGAAGACCGGAGATGAAATGCCTTGCCTATCCATCACAAGATTCGAGCCAATATGACTGGAGAAAGAGAAGAACGAATACCAAATGTACCTTGACCGAAGTTGAAAATGGATCAATGATCACTCCAATGTGGACAAGGAAATAGTAGAATTGGTACCAATTCTTGTTTGTTTCTCACACCTACACAAATAAGGCTTATGGTGGAGCTCGGTGAGGATAGTGGCACAAAAATTTGATGTAAAATGTTAGCAAGAGTCAATAATGTTGAAAGAGATTCACAAATTCGCAAGTGAAACAAGTAGACCAATAGCAATAGAATGGCACACGGAAACGCACACACGGATAGATAAATGGGGTCGTGCAACCAAGGAATGAGCACAAAATGTGGAGTCCACGGAAAACGCTCGTGTTGCACAACTCAAGAGAGACGCTAGCACGATTGCTCAATAGGCGGATACGACACTTGTGCACAACCTATAAGATGCAAAATGTAACAACTTCTATCCCAAGTATGCTATATATGTATGATGTTCCGGTGGTATGATCCAAGATGATCTTATATGCAATGTGGTATGATGCTATGGCACTTGCTTACAAGCTCTTTGTTCACTCTTTTTTTTGTATATGGCCACTTTGCGAAATGCACAAACCAAGATAGCAATTGTGTATATGCGGGAACAAACTTGAGGCACACGAGATGATATGATACCGGTATGGTATGGTATGTATGCAATGTATGGTGTAGATCACTAATGTGCACAAGTAACGTTGCCGGCAATACTCAAATGGCTAGTCTCGATAGGCATGTAACGCAAAATTGGCTAGGGGTTAACAATGCAATTGCAAGGGGAATGTACAATGGAGGGGTACCACGATACCAAGATGATATGGAGGTTACTGTCCTTGGCGATGATGAATAGCGGTGTTCTTGATGTACATACCAAGATGATGGAGACTCGTCCCTAAGTAGCCGAAACACCTTAGGAAACGGAAAAACCACGAACTCAAAATCTCAAACGTCAAATGTCAAAATGGTGGTAGAGGGATGCGGTGGTGTTGCACTAGGCAATGCGGAAGTGGAGGTTATGGTGGTGGACTATACACGGTGTCGGAGTTGAAAGCACGGTCCCTAAGTAGCCGAAACACCTTAGGAGACACAACTCACAACACAACCAAAATTGGGTTAAGTTGGGGTGGCGGAAGTGTATAGTGGTCAAGCCTATGCGGAAGTGGTGGTGGTTGATGAAGAAGCAACCGTCCCTAAATAGCCTAGACACCTTAGGAGACTCAAATCACTCCTCAAGCAACCACATATGCGCTGGGGATCAATATGGGTTAGGTTGCGGAAGTTGGTGGTGGTGTAGCGGATGATGTGGTGGAGGCCCTAGGCAAAGATGCCAAAATTCACAAACTTTGATGGAGTCAAAAGATGTTGGTGGTATTTTTGTGGGAAGGGGGATGTCAAGAGCTTCAAAAAGAGCTAAAGAATGCGAAAATCGGACTCCGGATGAATTACTTATGGCCGAAACAAAAATCAGCCGAAGTTGATATCTACAGGTAGCGGACGTCCGGAAAAAACGAATGTCCGGTGGCCGGACGTCCGGTCGGGTCGGAAATCCGCTAATTCTGCTCGGGTTAGGGGGTTCCGGTCGTCTGGTAAGGTCGAACGTCCGGTGGTTCCTGCGGCTCCGGACGTCCGGTAAAGTGACGGTCGTCCGGTGTATCGGGGTCAACTCGAGATCCGAGATTCGGGACGCGATTTTGGGCAGAATTTGGGGATTTTGGGGTCAAAATTGATGAGATTTCGTGGATGAAAGATGGGGAAACTTGGGGAAATGCTAGATCCACTCGAAACCAAGCAAATCCATGGATCAAAATCAAAAAAACTTCCTCAAACCAACAAATGACAAAAAAAATTGGGGCTATTTTTGGTGGGGATTTTCGAATTTAGGACGAAATCAAGCAAAAGAAGGCTAGAAATTGGTGGGGGAGGCTCCGAAATCGTGATCAATGTGGCTCATGATACCAAGATGATGTAGGATAGAGACCCTAATCGCCCGATCTTTCACGAAAGGAGCGGATCCTAGGGAAAACACAAAGAACACGAGGATGAATGGAAGGGAAACGCAAGACGAAATCACTAAACCGACACGAATAAGTCACACATGGGCTAGATCCTCGAGTATATAGAATGATACACGAATCCACGGACAACTAGGGACGATACACGGTAACCGGTTCTTCTCCGTGAGGAGGTCTTGAATCCACATGGGGATCTTCCCATAAAGGGGTCTTGAATCCAAGGTGGATCTTCTCCGTAGAGGGGCCGTGGTCTCTCTCGTGGAGTAGATCCGATATGGATGAGCAATGCTCTATCTCTTAAATGAGCTAAACCAATGCTAACCTTAGAAAGGAGGTGGAGGTGGTCTATTTATAGTCTTAGCCACGAAGGGGTAAGTGGGAGAGGGGCACAAGGCCAAAGGCCCGCGGCTGCACACATGCAGGTACCGTACGACCGGTGGGGGTCGGACGTCCGGTGGCTCAGGACGGACCGGACGTCCGGCGCGCGTCGGACGTCCGCTGATTCTTCTAGGGACAGGTGGCACCGGATTTCCGGTAAGCATCGGATGTCCGGTGCCTGGGACTTGTCGGACGTCCGGTGTCGTCGGTCGTCCGGCGGCTGTAGAGGCTCGGACGTCCGGTGGCTTCCGGTCGTCCGGTCGCTGAAGACTCTGCAGCTCCTTCTTCTTCCGTCTTCTCTTCCAGGCTTCCCTTGCGGATGGTGTAGGTGTTCCATGGAGCTTGCATTCCTCCTCGTCATCCGTGAAGTTCCGACAATACCTATGCATGCACACGAGAGGGGTGTCACATAGTATACCATCCTCAAAGGGGTCAAGTGAACACGTGTAAAGGGGAAGATTCACCTTTAGGTATGAGAAGTAGATGTCGCACGTGTCACTTTCCAAATGGACTCTTGACATGGTGATGCCCGTAGGATGCTCTCGTGTTCTTGAGGTGGTACGATCTTGATGTATCGCGAGCTTTGCTATTATAGTTGGATCTTATGATGTTTCTCCCCCTCTACTCTCTTGTAATGGATTGAGTTTTCCCTTTGAAGTTACCTTATCGGATTGAGTCTTTAAGGATTTGAGAACACTTGATGTATGTCTTGCATGTGCGTATCTGTGGTGACAATGGGATATCACGTGATTCACTTGATGTATCTTTTTGTGATCAACTTGCGGGTTCCGCCCATGAACCTATGCATAGGGGTTGGCACACGTTTTCGTCTTGACTCTCCGGTAGAAACTTTGGTGCACTCTTTGAAGTACTTTGTGTTGGTTTGAATAGATGAATCTGAGATTGTGTGATGCATATCGTATAATCATACCCATGGATACTTGTGGTGACATTGGAGTATCTAGGTGACATTAGGGTTTTGGTTGATTTGTGTCTTAAGGTGTTATTCTAGTACGAACTCTATGATAGATCGAACAGAAAGAATAGCTTTGTGTTATTTTACTACGGACTCTTGAATAGATCGATCAGAAAGAATAAATTTGAGGTGGTTTCGTACCCTACCATAATCTCTTTGTTTGTTCTCCGCTATTAGTGACTTTGGAGTGACTCTTTCTTGCATGTTGAGGGATAGTTATATGATCCAATTATGTTATTATTGTTGAGAGGACTTGCACTAGTGAAAGTATGAACCCTAGGCCTTGTTTCAACGCATTGCAATACCGTCTGTGCTCACTTTTATCATTAGTTACCTTTCTGTTTTTATATTTTCAGATTACAAAAACCTATATCCACTATCCATATTACACTTGTATCACCATCTCTTCTCCGAACTAGTGCACCTATACAATTTACCATTGTATTGGGTGTGTTGGGGACACAAGAGACTCTTTGTTATTTGGTTGCAGGGTTGCTTGAGAGAGACCATCTTCATCCTATGCCTCCCACGGATTGATAAACCTTAGGTCATCCACTTGAGGGAAATTTGCTACTGTCCTACAAACCTTTGCACTTGGAGGCCCAACAACGTCTACAAGAAGAAGGTTGTGTAGTAGACATCAAGCTCTTTTCTGGCGCCGTTGCCGGGGAGGTTAGCGCTTGAAGGTATATCTTTAGATCTTGCAATTGAATCTTTTTGTTTCTTATTTTATCACTAGTTTAGTTTATAAAAGAAAATTACAAAAAATGGAATTAAGGGTACCTCATATGCTTCATCTTTTTAATATCTATCATGAAAATAAGGATTCCGATAATTGTGCTCAAGTGCTAGAAGAAGAATGCATTAGAATGTTTGGCACTAAATATCTGAATGATGAACATGATTGCAATGTTGTTAGTCTGAATTCCTTGAATATCCATGATGCTAATGATATGCAAAGCCACAAGCTTGGGGAAGCTACGTTTGATGAAGATGATATTTTTTGTCCCCCAAGTTTTGATTAGAAAATTTATTATGATGAAAGAATGCCTCCTATTTATGATGATTATATTGATGAAAGTGGATTTGGAGAGGTCATGACTTTATTTAGTGATGAATCCACTATTTCGGAAGAGGTTCCAATTGATTATGAGAACAAAGTTGCTACATATGATGATTATTGTGATGACATTTATTCTATAAAGATTAATGATAGCCATGAAACTTGTCATCATGATTTTAGTTTTCAATTGAATTATGCCTCACATGATAGTTATTCATGAGAAGAAGTTTGCTTATGTGGAGAGTAGTAAATTTTCTATGCTTGTAGATCATGAAAATAATGCTTTATGTGATAGTTATATTGTTGAATTCATTCATGATTCTACTAAAAATTATTATGAGGGAGGAACATATGCTTGTAGGAATTGCAATAATATCAAGTTTCCTCTCTATGTGCTTAAAGTTTTAAAGTTATGCTTGTTTTGCCTACCTATGCTAGTTGATTATTGTTCCCATAAATTGTTTGCTCAAAAAATCCCTATGCATAGGAAGTGGGTTAGACTTAAATGTGCTAGTCATATTCTTCATGATACTTTCTTTATGTTACAATTCTTATCTTTTATGTGAGCATCATTGAAATCATCATGCCTAGCTAGGGGCGTTAAACGATAGCGCTTGTTGGGAGGCAACCCAATTTTATTTTTGTTCCTTGCTTTTTGTTCCTGTTTAGTAATAAATTAATCATCTATCCTCTGTTATGATTGTGTTTTTTATGTTTTAATTAGTGTCTGTGCCAAGTAAAGCCTTTAGGACCTTCTTGGGTGATTGTTATTTGATCTTGCTGTAAAAAACAGAAAGTATGCGCTCACGAGAATAATTGTCATTTTTTACCAGAGAGCGATAAAATACCAATCCAACTACAGTAGATTATTATACAAATTTCCTAGGACTTAATAATTTCTCAGGATTTTTGGAGTTGCATAAGTATTCGAATCCTATAGATTACTACAGACTGTTCTGTTTTTGACAGATTCTGTTTTCTATGTGTTGTTTGCTTATTTTGATGAATCTATGAGTAGTATCGGAGGGTATGAACCATAGAGAAGTTGGAATACAGTAGATATTACACCAATATGAATTTATAATGAGTTCACAACAGTACCTAAGTGGTGATTTATTTTCTTATACTAACGGAGCTTATGAGTTTTCTGTTAAGTTTTGTGTTGTGAAGTTTTCAAGTTTTGGGTAAAGATTCAATGGACTATGGAATAAGGAGTGGCAAGATCCTAAGCTTGGGGATGACCAAGGAATCTCAAGGTAATATCCAAGGACACCAAAAAGGCTAAGCTTGGGGATGCCCCGGAAGGCATCCCCTCTTTCGTCTTTGTTCATCGGTAACTTCACTTTGAGCTGTATTTTTATTCACCACATGATATGTGTTTTGCTTGGAGTGTCAATTTATTTTGTTAGGATTTGCTTGCTGTTATTTAGAACAATGCTTTGCATCTTTTATTTCAATAAAAGTGGCATTGATAGCCTTTACTATGCCTATTTTACTAGTCCACATGTTGCTGTTTGAAAACAGAAAGTTTACCGCTGTTGCAAAAATTCCCTATAAAAGTCAGAATGTGATAAAATGTTGAAACCTTTTGCATAATAAGATATGATAAATTTAATACAGTGGGAATTTCTTTCATAATTTTTGGAGGTAGGGAAGTATGGATCTTGCTGCACTCTTTACAGACTGTCTTGTTTAGGCAGATTGCTGTTATGTTTGCATTGTTTGCATATGTTTGCTTCTTTAATGATTTTATTTGAGGATAGGACTATTAAATATGCAGAGGCATTTAGTATGCAATGTTGAATAATAATTTTAGTGATTTTCTACAGTAGAGTATGATAAGGTTTTTGCATTGGTTTATACTAACTTATCTCACGAGTCCTTGTTGAGTTTTGTGTGGATGAAGCTTTTGAGATTTAGGGAGACCGTGATATGAGAGGAATTAAGGAGACACAAAAGCTCAAGCTTGGGGATTCCCAAGGCATCTCAAGATAATATTTCAAGAAGTCTCAAGCGTCTAAGCTTGGGGATGCCCCGGTTGGCATCCCACCTTTCTTCTTCAACAACTATCGGTTAGTTTCAGTTGATCCTAAGTTTTTGCTTCTTCACATGATGTTTGCCATTCCTAGAATGTCATTTTGCTTTGTTTTGCTTGCTGTTTGAATAAAATATCAATATCTGAAATTATTAAATGGGAGAGTCTTCACATAGTTGCATAATTAGTCAACTACTCATTGATCTTCACTTATATCTTTCGGAATAGTTTGTCATTTGCTCTAGTGCTTCACTTATATATTTTTAGAGCACGGTGGTGGTTTTATTTTTAAGAAATAGATGAACTCTCATGATTCACTTATATTATTTTGAGAGTCCTAAACAGCATGGTAATTTGCTTTGGTTATGAAACTAGTCCTAATATGATGGGCATCCAAGAGGGATATAATAAAAACTTTCATATAAAGTGCATTGAATACTATGAGAAGTTTGATACTTGATGACTGTTTTGACATATGAAGATGGTAATATTAGAGTCATGCTAGTCGAGTAGTTGTGAATTTAATAAATACTTGTGTTGAAGTTTGTGATTCCCGTAGCATGCACGTATGGTGAACCGTTATGTGATGAAGTCAGAGCATGATTTATTTATTGATTGTCTTCCTTATGAGTGGCGGCCGGGGACGAGCGATGGTCTTTTCCTACCAATCTATCCCCCTAGGAGCATGCGCATAGTACTTTGTTTCGATAACTAATAGATTTTTGCAATAAGTATGTGAGTTCTTTATGACTAATGTTGAATCCATGGATTATATGCACTCTCACCCTTCCACCATTGCTAGCCTCTCTAATACCGCGCACCTTTCGCCGGTATCATACACCCACCATATACCTTCCTAAAAATAGCCACCATACCTACCTATCATGGCATTTCCATATCCATTCCGAGATATATTGCCATGCAACTTACCACCGTTTCGTTTATTATGACACGCTCCATCATTATCATATTGCATTGCATGATCATGTAGTTGACATCGTATTTGTGGCAAAGCCACCGTTCATAATTCTTTCATACATGTCACTCATGAGTCATTGCACATCCCGGTACACCGCCGGAGGCATTCATATAGAGTCATATTTTGTTCTAAGTATCGAGTTGTAATTCTTGAGTTGTAAGTAAATAAAAGTGTGATGATCATCATTATTAGAGCATTGTCCCATGTGAGGAAAGGATGATGGAGACTATGATTCACCCACAAGTCGGGATGAGACTCCGGACTAAAAAAAGAGAAAGGCCAAAAAAGAGAAGGCCCAAAAAATGAGAGAAAAAAGAGAGAAGGGACAATGCTACTATCCTTTTACCACACTTGTGCTTCAAAGTAGCACCATGATATTCATGATAGAGAGTCTCCTATGTTGTCACTATCATATACTAGTGGGAATTTTTCATTATAGAACTTGGCTTGTATATTCCAATGATGGGCTTCCTCAAAATGCCATAGGTCTTCGTGACCAAGCGAGTTGGATGCACACCCACTAGTTTCTTTTGTTGAGCTTTCATACATTTATAGCTCTAGTGCATCCGTTGCATGGCAATCCCTACTCACTCACATTGATATCTATTAATGGGCATCTCCATAGCCCGTTGATACGCCTAGTTGATGTGAGACTATCTTCTCCTTTTTGTCTTCTCCACAACCACCATTCTATTCCACCTATAGTGCTATATCCATGGCTCACGCTCATATATTGCGTGAAGATTGAAAAAGTTTGAGAACATCAAAAGTATGAAACAATTGTTTGGCTTGTCATCGGGGTTGTGCATGATTTAAATATTTTGTGTAATTAAGATAGAGCATAGCCAGACTATATGATTTGTAGGGATAGCTTTCTTTGGCCATGCTATTTTGAGAAGACATGATTGCTTTGTTAGTATGCTTGAAGTATTATTATTTTTATGTCGATATTAAGCTTTTGTATTGAATCTTATGAATCTGAATATTCTTTCCACAATAAAGAGAATTACATGGATAAATATGTTAGCTAGGTAGCATTCCACATCAAAAATTCTGTTTTTATCATTTACCTACTCGAGGACGAGCAGGAATTAAGCTTGGGGATGCTGATATGTCTCCAACGTATCTATACTTTTTGATTGTTCCATGCTATTATATTATCAACTTTGGATGTTTTATATGCTATTTTATATGATTTTTGGGACTAACCTATTAACCTAGAGCCCAGTGCAATTTTCCGTTTTTTCCTTGTTTTAGAGTATCGCAGAAAAGGAAAATCAAACGGAGTCCAATTGACCTGAAACTTCATGGAACTTATTTTTGGACCAGAAGAAGCCCACTGAGTATCGAAGTTGGACCAGAAGAGTCCCGGGCTGCCCACCAGGGTGGGGGGCACCCCCTTGCCTCGTGGACAGCCCGGAGATCCACCGACGTACTTCTTCCTCCTATATATGTCCATATACCCTAAAAACTTCGGGGAGCAGAATAGATCAGGAGTTCCGCCGCCAGAAGCCTTCGTAGCCACCTAAAACCAATCTAGACCCGTTCTGGCACCCTGCCGGAGGGAGCAATCCCTCTCCGGTGGCCATCTTCATCATCCCGGTGCTCTCCATGACAAGGAGGGAGTAGTTCTCCCTCGGGGCTGAGGGTATGTACCAGTAGCTATGTGTTTGATCTTTCTCTCTCGTGTTCTTGAGGTGGTACGATCTTGATGTATCGCGAGCTTTGCTATTATAGTTGGATCTTATGATGTTTCTCCCCCTCTACTCTCTTGTAATGGATTGAGTTTTCCCTTTGAAGTTATCTTATCGAATTGAGTCTTTAAGGATTTGAGAACACTTGATGTATGTCTTGCATGTGTGTATCTGCGGTGACAATGGGATATCACGTGATTCACTGTATGTATGTTTTGTTGATCAACTTGCGGGTTCCGCCCATGAACCTATGCATAGGGGTTGGCACACGTTTTCATCTTGACTCTCCGGTAGTAACTTTGGGGCACTCTTTGAAGTACTTTGTGTTGGTTTGAATAGATGAATCTGAGATTGTGTGATGCATATCGTATAATCATACCCACATATACTTGTGGTGACATTGGAGTATCTAGGTGACATTAGGGTTTTGGTTGATTTGTGTCTTAAGGTGTTATTCTAGTACGAACTCTATGATAGATCGAATGGAAAGAATAGATTTGTGTTATTTTACTACGGACTCTTGAATAGATCGATCAGAAAGAATAACTTTGAGGTGGTTTCGTACCCTACCATAATCTCTTTGTTTGTTCTCCGCTATTAGTGACTTTGGAGTGACTCTTTGTTCCATGTTGAGGGATAGTTATATGATCCAATTATGTTATTATTGTTGAGATGACTTGCACTAGTGAAAGTATGAACCCTAGGCCTTGCTTCAACGCATTGCAATACCGTCTGTGCTCACTTTTATCATTAGTTACCTTGCTGTTTTTATATTTTCAGATTACAAAAACCTATCTCCACTATCCATATTGCACTTGTATCACCATCTCTTCGCCGAACTAGTGCACCTATACAATTTACCATTGTATTGGGTGTGTTGGGGACACAAGAGACTCTTTTTTATTTGGTTGCAGGGTTGCTTGAGAGAGACCATCTTCATCCTACGCCTCCCACGGATTGATAAACTTAGGTCATCCACTTGAGGGAAATTTGCTACTGTCCTACAAACCTCTGCACTTGGAGGCCCAACAACGTCTACAAGAAGAAGATTGTGTAGTAGACATCATTGCGCGCGCCTTCGCAGGCACCGTGAAGACCATCCCGAGTTCAGCATGCCCCTTCACCGATCAAGCAACGGGCAGCCGCTGCGTTTCCCCTTCGGGCCGTAGTGCCGCCGCCCCATGGTTCTTCTCCCGGCTGCACCAACCCGCATCACCGCTGTGTCGCCCCTTCAGGCCATAGTGTCGTGGCCACCTGTCCTCCGCCGCTATGAGGCTGTCCGCTCCAGGTCGTCCCGTGGCTGCACCGACCCTCGCGTTGCCGCTGCGTCGCCCAGTCGGGCCGTAGCGAGCGGGGCACGTGGTCCTGGCCATCGTCCTAGCGGCTGCATCGACTCGTGAACCGTCATTGCGTCACCCCTTCAGGTCGCCACGCCACGGCCGGCGGTCCCCGCTGCTGCCCTGAGGTCTTCCCGTCATCGCCCCAACCCGCCCGCCCGCCGCCGCTGCGCCTCCCCTTTGGGCCATAGCACCACTGTCGGCGTTCTGGGAACCAGGGTACCCAGACTTGCTTGCCTGCGGCCCATGGCGTGGCTCCATGGACGACCAGGTATGACCCATCTACAAAGACTAATAAGACAAGACACTCACGAGGGAGACGACGCCAAGACCTCCGGAGGGAGCGGCCTCCCCAGGCTGCCTCCTGAGGAGCGGAGATTCCTATGCGGGTGCCCAACCTCATGAGGTAGCAGTGATGCAAGCCATGACGACCAAGGCTAGGAGGGCGCCAGCGGGCGCAGAGAGGATAGTTTCCTCTTTGGTGCTAAGGAGGCAAGGACAGGCGTGGGTTCCCGAGGACTCAAGCAAAGGTTTCCGTTCTAGTGCAACAAGACCAAGACCGCCAAGACGGTAGGAGGAATGTCATCACCGAGCCCACCACAGCGTCACGATCAGAAGCTTTGTAGGCGAAGACCACCTTCGTCAGGATAAGATGTACTGCTTGTCCCCTTTCAAATTGGCCACTGTGGAATCCCTTCCCGCCTATGTTTGGGGGGAAGAGGACCGATGCCACTATAAGAATAGGTTAGCCACCACCGAGAGAGGGATCAGATCCTTTCCACCCTCACCAAAGCAGACCTCACGAGGTTGTTCATCCCTTGTACTAGTTCATCCTCAGCCCCTAGTGATGCAAATCCACCCCAAAGCAGGAGCAGGGTCTTACACCGCAAGGTGGACCAACTTGGGTAAACTACTGAGTCCATCTTCTTCCTTGTTCATCGAGCTAGGCCATGGGGCGACGAGTTGGTTGGCCAGAGAGGTTGAGTTCTTCACACACGCCCCAGAGTTAAAACCTTTCTAGGGTCTGCGGAGCCCTGAATCCGACATTTGGCATGCCAGGTAGGGGCGTGTCGAAGCCTCTCTTCCACCGTTTGCTCCGCCGCCGTTCCATCGTTCCTATGGTCGACGCTCACCATGTCCATGCCGAGCGCCGGGCCGCTCGTGTCGCTTAGACGACACCCGTGGGTAACGGTGCTCATTACTACTCTGCCTCCCTGGTGACGAAGGCCGCCCCTGACCTTGCTGCCCGTGAACAGCAAGACTAGTCGCTACCACCGTCCATGTGGCGCGACAGCCGCACCGCGACTCCATGACTCACTCCAGCCACGGTGTCGTCTTCTCATGCTCGCCATGGGCCAACGAATGCCCAAGTTGCATTGCTAATGGCACACGAGCTTCTGTGCTACTACCCGGCCAACGACCTCTACGAGGACTGGCTCGGCCGCATCGCCGAGCTCGTCAACGCCGCCGGAGAAGCCACTGCACCGTCCCGTTCGCCTTGTCCTCCATCGTCCCTGGCGGGCGACGTGGCTCACGGCGCACTGCCTCCTCCTCCTCTGCACGGCGTGGACCCTGAGCCAAGGCGTGAGGCACCCTAGCGCGACCCGTCGCACAGGGTGTTGGCGCGCGATGAAGAAAGCTGCCAGGTGGTGCCGCGGCCATAGGCCGATGCTCACGCGCTCCCAGCACTGCCGCGCCAAGACCGCGCACCGCCAGACGCGGTGGTGCACGGGAGCCATCATCAAGCTCCCCCCATGCGACTGGCCCCCGTGAGTGCAGCAGCCTGCCGTGCTTTCACCCTGGAGTTGCGTCGTGTCGTCTGGCCCAGCAAGTTCAAGCCAGATTTGCCTCCGTGCTACGATGGCACCCTCGACCCTGCTGAGTTCCTCCAGCTCCATGAGATGAGCATTGAGGCGGAGAACGGCAACGACAAGGTCGTGGCGAGCTGGTTCCCCATGACCCTCAAGGATGGCGCACATTCTTGGCTCCTGAACCTCCCGGTGGTGTCAATCTCCTCCTGGGACGAGCTACGCGAGCGCTTAATCGCCAACTTCCAGGGCACTCGCGACCGCGCTCCTGCAGCAGGCGATCCGCGGCGCATCAAGCAGCAGCCGGGAGAAACCTTGCACAAGAACATATAGCGCTTCACGAACGTTCGCCTCAAGATCCCAAAGGTGTCGGACGAGGCCATCATTTTGGCGTTCTCTGATGGCGTCCGGGATGTCAAGATGAAGGAGGAGCTCGCCATACATGAGGATTTGTGTTCGGCTCTAGAGATGTTCAACGTGGCAACCAGCTGCGTGAGGGCAGAATAAGGTCGCCTTTCCCTCCTGGAGCTCCTGGAAGTCGATCCTGAAGACAAGAAGGCGAAGGCTAAGGAAGTGAAGTGCAAGGGCCCCGCCGTGCTGGCCGCGGAGCCCGAGATGAAGCACGGCCATGACCACAATGAGTCCTCCCGGGGCAACCGTCCATTCTATGTTGTCCACAATGTTCACAGCCACAACACCAACGACTACTAGGAGCTCAGGGCCATCCATGATGGGTGATGACCCACAAGTATAGGGGATCTATTGTTGTCCTTTCGATAAGTAAGAGTGTCGAACCCAACAAGGAGTAGAAGGAAGTGATAAGCAGTTTTCAGTAAGGTATTCTCTGCAAGCACTGAAATTATCGGTAACAGATAGTTTTGTGATAAGGTAATTTGTAACGGGTAACAAGTATGAAAGTAAATAAGGTGCAACAATATGGCCCAATCCTTTTTGTAGAAAAGGACAAGCCTAGACAAACTCTTATATAAAGGAAAGGGCTCCCGAGGACACATGGGAATTATCGTCAAGCTAGTTTTCATCACGTTCATATGATTCGCGTTCAGTACTTTGATAATTTGATATGTGGGTGGACCGGTGATTGGGTACTGCCCTTCCTTGGACAAGCATCCACTTATGATTAACCCCTCTTGCAAGCATCCGCAACTACAAAAGAAGTATTAAGGTAAACCTAACCATAGCATGAAACATATGGATCCAAATCAGCCCCTTACGAAGCAACTCATAAACTAGGGTTTAAGCTTCTGTCACTCTAGCAACCAATCATCTACTTTTTACTTCCCAATGCCTTCCTCTAGGCCCAAACAATGGTGAAGTGTCATGTAGTCGACGTTCACATGACACCACTAGAGGAAATACAACATACATCTCATCAAAATATCGAATGAATACCAAATTCACATGACTACTTATAGCAAGACTTCTCCCATGTCCTCAGGAACAAACGTAACTACTCACAAATCATATTCATGTTCATAATGAGAGGGGTATTTGTAACACCCCGGTGTAATGATGCTACAGTAACCCCTGGGGTTAAGTTAATCATTTTTCTAAACAAGTGTTTGATCATCCTTGGTTCTCTATCATTTCTCAGTTGAATTCAATTTCAAATTCTGAGTGAAATTCAAAATTGCTCTAACATGAAAACTAAAATGTTTATCATGTGCCAAATAATCCACAACTGATATTGGTGGTGGACCAACATTTTTGCAAAGGGTTTAAGTGGCCTAAGATGCTTAAAACAGTGACCTAAGCAATATATTAAATGCCTTTTTATTTTATAAAATTGGCATACTTTTTCAAAAAGGTCTCACAATATTTTGTGGCAGTGCACTTTAATTCATTGGAATTGTTTTGGCCATTGGCATATTTTTGAAAAGTCAATTGTGGCTAAAAGAAAATGCAAAAGCTGCTGGAAAAACAGAAAAGAAATTAAAAAAGGAAAAGCATAGGAGAGAGAGAGAAGTGCCCCTGCCCCCGTGTGGCCAAGCCCACCTGGGCCGGCCCAACGCCCCCTCACCCAGGCCGGCCCACCTACCTCTCCTCGGTCCTGTTTCCCCTCCCCCTGTTCAATCGACCGAGGGCGCACCCGCGCATCGCCGCCAGACCACCTCGCCCGCTCCGGCGAGGGGATAAGCCCCCCTGCGCCTCCCCGCCGCCTCGGGCGCCTCTCCCACTCACCTCACCACTTGCCCCACTCCGCCTCTCCCTCTCCCCATCAGATTCCTCCTCGCCTCCCCCTCGCTCCCCGTCCACCTCCGAGCGCAGTCGCCGTCGCCTCCATCGTTGTCGCGGCCACCGGCGGCCCCGTGCCCGCTGACCCTGTTAGTGAGCTCCGCTGGGGTCGGCTCCTTCGACTGGTGGCCTCAGCTGGAGTTGGGAAGCACCAAAGCGCCGGATCCCTTTCGACCACGTCTCCGGTCGTTGCCACCCTTCTTCGTCTCCGGCGCCGTCACTGCTGCTACTAAACCTCCGAGGGCCACCGTGCGTGCCGCAAGGTGAGCCCCTATTCCTCTCCCATCTATTTGTTCCCTCTCGCGCGCCCTCTAGCTCCCCCTACCGCTATGGCCGAACCCACTGCCGCGGTGACCTTTTGGTCCCGTGTGTGCCCCCGTTGCATTCGCTGCATGGTGTAGACGCCGTGGACGCCTCACGCTGCTCGTTTAGCGCACCATAACTCTGAACCCGACGACGACTGAACTCCGGCGTCCGCCTCGCTGCTCGCCGCCATCATTTTAGTCCATCTCTGGTCGTGCTCGTGCCACTGCTGGATGCGCTGTCTCGTGCGCGTCCAAATGCGGCCATCCGTGTCCAAAATGATGGCCTATGGCCATTTTCTAGTGGATCCCGAGCCGCGCCGCCACAGGAAATGGCCGCCGGTGTTGCTCCGGCCGCCACGCTGACCTGGCGCCGATGGGTCCCGCCCAGTGTCGCTGACAGTGGGCCCCCCGTGCCTCTGTTTGACCGCGTTGACCACGGTCAATGCGGGGTACTATTCCCCAGCCACTGACTAATGGGGCCCACACCCCTAATTAGGTTAGTCAAACGTTTTTAAAAATAAACTTAATTAATTAAACCTAATCAGTCACTGAAGTGTGGGGCCCAACTACTAATTAGCCTTAGTTTAGTTAAATTTAAACTTCTGTTAGTCCACTATCTATGATAGGTGGGACCCACTGGTCAGTTTGACCAGGTCAGCCGTCCTGTTGAGTGCTAACGTCACAGTGATGTCATGCTGACATAGTAATTCTTTTCTGATAATTTATTTAATTCCAAAAAATGTTTAAACCTTTAGAAATTCATAGAAATTAAACCGTAGCTCAGATGAAAATGTTTCCTACATGAAAGTTGCTGAGAAAAATCCAACGAATCCGAATGCGCGGTCCATTCACCTGCCACATGCCCCTATCATGCTGAATATGGAACATTCCCCCTCCGGTCATTTGTCTGACACAGGTCCAGAACCGGGAATTCATTCCCGGTTGAATTCCCCCTTCGCCTTTATCGTGTAGCCATACGTTAGGTCACACCCAGCGCAACATTTTGCCATGTTATGCTTTGTGATGCTTTGTTTGCTTTATATTTATTTTTTCTTCCCCCTCTTCTCTCCGGTAGACCCCGAGACCGATGCTGCCCTTGTGATCGACTACCTCGACGACGACCCCTCCTTGCCAGAGCAACCAGGCAAGCAAACCCCCCTTGAGCATTTAGATATCACCCATTTCTTTCCCTCTCATGCTTGCATTAGAACTGCGACTGCTTTCTGTATGATCCTACTCTGATGCATAGCCTGTCTTTGTTACCTGCTTTCATACCTTACCTGCTTATTCTAAACTGCTTAGTATAGGTTGGTTAGTGATCCATCAGTGACCCCCACCTTGTCCCAGTTGCCCCGCTTTATGTTCGATGACTCGATCAACGTGATCGACGTCCAGGCCCCGACACTTCACATCACCCCTAGTGTACGACTCTGCAGAGTTACCATCGAGTGCCGAGGGTGGAACCTCTTACATCACTCCCGATGAGATCTCTGTAGTGTAGCTATTTGGTCGTGGTCATCGAGGATGATTTCCTCCTTAACCACTTCCGATACGGCTCTGTCGTGCAATCCCTCAAGTGTGAACCTCGAGGGTGGATCCTCTTACGTTCACCTTGATGATTACATCGAGTGGAATTCACTGGGGGTGATTCCTCGTGTTTTCCCCTTGGTGTTAGACACACAGTTACTATGGTTACTATGACTTTACACTAAACCATGTTACTAAAGACGGGTCGGCCCTGAGGGGTACCCACGCGAGCTTAATAGCGAGTGATGTGGAGTCGGGTTGACCTGGAAGGTGCCCGCAAGATACTTACGAGGCGTGGCTGGGCATTCTTAGCCCTTGCCGCAAGTACTCGAGATGGGGCAATGAGGTCACATCTTTCGTGAGTCTCTGCATGTTACCGCGCATTCCTAATCCACTACGATTTGGATATTTGATCCAAGGGGCCTCTGGCCTGATAGCTCTAACCATCACGTGGGCATAGTATGGGCGTTCTGCGTCGTATACATCAGCTGAAGCTTAATAGACGTCAGTGACTGAGTGGCGCGCCGGGTTGGAATGCGTAAGCACCTGCCTTTTTGAAGGGGGTAGCTAGGTCTGCTCACCGGCCGCCCACGCAATGTGTAGGAGTTCCCGGGGCAATGGCCCATGACCCCTGGGGGCATAGGTTTAGTCCGTCGTGCTGACCTCTCTATTAAGCCTAGGTTGGGTGGCGGCGTATTGTTTGGCCGAGGCCGGGCATGACCCAGTAAAGTGTGTCCGACCGGAGTTAATCGAGCGTGGTGGGTAAGTTGGTGCACCCCTGCAGGGAATAAAACATCTATCGATAGCCTGTCCTATGGTAACAGACACTTGGAGTTGTATCCCGATCGATACAACTAGAACTGGATACTTGAGATAAGAAATGGTTATGAGAAATGGATAGTATGGCTCTGGGATTGCTTTATCGCAGGAAGTTGAGAAAGGATCTCTGGCCGAGGTTGATAACACTATTACTACTTCACATTATGTTGATCTGTACACTTCTATATGCTGCAATATGCTAGTCTTCGATAGGCTAGGCTTTCCCCTTCTCTTCTGGCATTCTGCAGTTTAGTCCACAGATACAACCTATTCGTTTGATACAGATGTATACTTAGTTTAGATCTGATGTAAGTCTTGTGAGTACTTTGGATGAGTACTCACAGTTGCTTTGCTACCTCTTTTCCCCATACCCGATTGTTGCGACCAGATGACGGATCCCAGGAACCAGACGACACCACTGATGATTACCACTACCCTGAGGGTGCCTACTACTACGTGACGGCTGCTAACGACTTGGAGTAGTTTGGAGGCTCCCAGGCAGGAGGCCTTGCCTTTTCTATCGTTGTTGTTTTTATGCTAGCCTTCTTAAGTAAAAGTTGTTTAACTCATGTCTGTACTCAGATAATGTTGCTTCTCCTGACTCTTTTGTTTTCGAGATTATGTATTTGAGCCCTCGAGGCCCCTGGCTTGTAATATAAAGCTTGTATTATTTTAATTTGTGTCTAGAGTTGTGTTGTGATATCTTTCCATGAGTCCTTGATCTTGATCGTACACATTTGCGTGTATGATTAGTGTACGATTGAATCGAGGACGTCACAAGTTGGTATCAGAGCCGACTGCCTGTAGGTAGCCCCCTTTCCAACTCCTTGGCCGAAGTCGAGTCCAGTCACTAAAAAAAACTTTTACTAACATGGCTGTGTGTCTTACGGGCCCACGTCGCCATTGGGTGGTATTAGGATCTTTTACTCCTCGTCTATACTCTGGGATTCTGATCTCTCTTCCATTCGGGTTAAACGAATTTACTAACTCTAACATTAGGATCCCGTGACCACATTCACCCCAAAGTTGCATAAGCCATAGTTCTTAGAATAGTATTCTGAATAGTACACACACTGTCGTGTTGACTACGAAGTGGTATCCATCGTACCTCTTTCGTTATGCATGTTTCATCATGAATGATCCTTGTCTTTACAAATGCTCAATGCTGAACTACCCCCTGTTACATGTTAGCAGGATGGTTAGACCTGCTGGTCGTGGCCGTGGTGGCAAGACTCCACCACCGCCCGAATTCTTTGCCGAAATGATGCAACAATTTGAGCTGAACCACCAGTTCATGGAAGGAATGATGGCTCAGTTTCCTCGTCCGAACATGAATCAACAACCACCCCAGTAACTCTGCAGGACTTCTTGCACCTCAACCCAACTATCTACCACAGCTCAACTCAACCCCTTGATGCCGACGACTGGCTCCGCGACATCACGTATGAAATGGAGTCTGCTACTGTGGCCCCTGCTAACTATGTCACCTTTGCATCATTCTTTCTGAAGGGTCCCGCTGCTCAATGGTGGGATAGCCACAGGCGTACCCTACCTGCTGGGATGATCATCTCTTGGCCGGATTTCCAAGCTGCCTTCCGTGCCCGCTTCATTCCTCAGGGAATCATGGATAGGAAGAAGCGAGATTTCCACAACCTCACCCAAGGCAACAAGTCTGTAGATGCTTATCAACAGGAATTTCTGGATTTGTCATGTTATGCTGAAGAAGACATTGCAACTGATGCTCTTAAGCAAGATAAGTTTTGTGATGGACTTCACCCTGATATCAAGCTAGCACTACTCGTTCATGACTTTGCCGACTTTGCCACCTTAGTGAACAAGGCTATTCAGGTTGAGGCTGGTCTTCAGGAACACCAGGGATCCCTCAGGCGCAGCCGTGATGCTGGCTCATCTTCGGGCCCGTCAGCGTAGAAGTGTCGGATATGGATCCCCCACAACATGTACCGCCCAACTGCACCTGCACCAAGACAGTCTTATGCTGCACCTCGTCTTCCCCCTCCACCGCAGAGGCAGCCCCTTCGGGCTGTACCACCCCAAGCTTCTGCTCCCAATCCCAATGATAGTTTGTGCTTCAAGTGTGGCCTTCCGAGTCACCGCTCCAGGAACTGTCCTCAGAATCAGAATCAACTGGCTCTTCCTGCTGCTAGTCGTGGTAACAATCAACCCCGCAACAACAATGCCCGACCTTATGGTCGTGGGCAGGATAACAACATTGATCTGAATGAAGCTCAAGACCAGCCTGCTACTGTGATGGGTACTCTCCTTGTTAATTTAGTGCCAACTTCTGTTTTGTTCGATTCAGGAGCATCGCATTCATTCATGTCAGAAAATTTTGCATACACACACGACATTCAATGCGAGCCCATGAACACTCCGATAGTGGTACGCACCCCTGCGGGTCAGTGTCGAACTACCATGATTGGTCGTGAAGTCCCCGTTGAAATTGAAGGGTTGGAATTTCATGTTTCTCCCATTATTCTAGAGTCTTCCAATATTGATCTCATTCTGGGAATGGAATGGTTGAAAGCACATACTGCCTCTATCGTTTGCGCCACCAAAGTCATTCATCTCCTACATCCTTCCGATGAGATAGTAAGCTACCATGCTCAGATTGTTCAAAATGCTAAAGCACGACTTTATGCTTTGAATGCGTTGAATGCAGCACCTCTTGAGGGAATTGAAAAGATTCCAGTCATTCGCGACTTCCTAGAAATCTTTCAAGAAGAACATCCAGGAATACCTCCTACTCGGGCTGTCGAGTTCATCATCAACTTGAAACCAGGCACCGTTCCTATTGCCAAACGACCCTACAAGATGCCGCCTCATGAACTCCTTGAACTTAAGGAGGAAATCGACAAATCTCTTCGTAGTGGTTTCATTCGTCCAAGTTCCTCTGCTTGGGTAGCACCTTCTCTCTTTGTCAAGAAGAAGGACAGAACAAACCGTTTGGTCCAAGACTATCGTCCTATCAACCAAGCTACAATTCAGAACAAATATCCCCTTTCTCGGATCAATGATCTGTATGATCAACTGGCTGGTTCATCGATATTCTCTAAACTCGACTTGAGATTGGGTTACCACTAGATCCGTGTTCATGAAGAGGATATTCCAAAGACCGCATTCGTTACTCGTTATGGTTCTTACGAGTACACCGTTATGTCTTTCGGCTTAACCAATGCTCGAGCTACATTCTCTCGTCTGATGAACTATATATATTCATGGATTACCTCGACAAGTTCGTCGTAGTCTATCTGGATGATATACTGGTATATTCGAAGAATAAACAAGAACATGCTGAACATCTTCGTCTTGTTCTGGAGAAGTTTCGAGAACATCAACTTTATGCTAAGTATTCCAAGTGTGAATTCTGGTTACCCGAAGTCACCTACCTTGGTCATATCATCTCCAAGGATGGTATTGCCGTCAACCCAGAGCGCGTTAAGGCTATTCTTGACTGGACCCCTCCGAAGACTGTCAAGCAAGTCAGAAGCTTTCTCGGACTTGCCAGCTATTGTCATCGCTTTGTCGAGAACTTCTCCAAGATCGCCAAGCCACTGACCAATCTGCTACACAAAGGCATTAAGTTTGATTGGACTGAGAAGTGTCAGGAAAGTTTCCAGGCACTCAAGGACAAGCTGACATCTGCCCCAGTGCTTGCTCCCCCTGATTCTCGCAAGGACTTTGTCATCTATTGCGATGCTTCACGTCAAGGATTAGGTTGTGTCCTAATGCAAGAGCGCAAAGTGATTGCTTATGCCTCCCGTCAAGTGTGTCCTCATGAAGAGAACTACCTAGTTCACGACCTCGAGCTTGCTGCGGTTATCTATGCACTGAAGCTATGGCGACAGTACCTTCTCGATAATCGTTGCGAGATCTTCACTGATCATCAGAGTCTGAAGTATTTGTTTACTCAGCCAGATCTGAACCTCCGTCAGCAGCGATGGATGGAAGCTATTGCTGACTACAACTGCGGTATATCCTATACCTCTGGTAAGGATAATGTAATGGCTGATGCCCTGAGTCGTAAGTCTTATTGCAATAATCACATGGTCTACAAAGCTCAACCCTGCCTTTATGAAGAGCTATGCAAGCTGAACCTTCAACTAGTTCCATAGGGTTCTCTGAATAACCTTGTCTTGGAACCAACTCTTCTAAAAGCAATTAAGTCTGCACAAGCCAAAGATGCTCATGTTGATTTGATGAAAAAGGATCTTGCCTTAGAGAAATCCAGAGATTTCTCGCTTGGTGAAGATGGAACCTTATACTTCAGACATCGTATTGTAGTATCCCGGTTCGAGTTTATGACAGAGAAGGTGATGAAAGAAGCACATGACACCCCTCTCTCTATTCATCCGGGAAGTACCAAGATGTACTTAGACATTCGTCAGAAGTATTGGTGGTCCAAGATGAACAAGACATTGCTCGATATATTGAAGAATGTGACATTTGGCATCGCGTCAAAGCAGAACAGCAGAAACCGGCTGGACTTCTACAACCGATTCTGATTCTTGAATGGAAGTGGGATAAGATCCAAATGGACTTCGTCACTGGCCTTCCCAAGTCTTAGAAAGGTAACGATGCTATCTTCGTCGTTATCGACCAATTCTCGAAGGTTGCTCACTTTCTACCAGTCAAGGAGACAATCACTTCTAGTCAATTAGCAAACTTGTATATCTCCCGAATTGTGTCACTCCACGGCATTCCGAAGGAGATCAGTTCAGACCGTGGCAGTATATTCACTTCAAAGTTCTGGGATAGTTTCCAAGAGGCAATGGGAACTCATATTACCTAGAGCACTGCTTATCATCCCCAATCCAAAGGCCAAGTCGAGCGAGTCAATCAAATTCTTGAAGACATGCTTCGGGCTTGTGTTATTTCTTTCGACAAGAAGTGGGAAGAATCTCTCCCTTATGCGGAGTTCTCTTATAACAACAGCTATCAAGCCAGCTTGAAGATGGCACCCTTCGAAGTGCTTTATGGATGTAAGTGTCGAACCCCTCCGAATTGGTCATAAATTGGGGAACGGCCGCTCATTGGTCCAAACATTATTCAACAAGCTAAAGAGCAGGTTCGCATTGTCCGGGATAATCTCAAGGCGGCCCAGTCCCGCCAGAAGAGCAACTATGACCGGAAACACTGGGGTTCAACTTATCAACCTGGTGAACAAGCTTATCTGCGTGTCACTCCTTTGAGAGGCACTCATCGGTTCAGAGTCAAGGGCAAGCTAGATCCGCGCTACATTGGTCCCTTCCACATCCTCGCCCGTCGTGGACTGGTGGCTTATCAATTGGAGTTGCCACCTCAGTTCTCTAACGTCCATGACGTCTTCCACGTGTCGCAACTTCGTCGATGCTTCAAGGATCCGGAACATGAAGTGGATCCAGAATTGATTGAAGTTCAAGATGATCTCACATACAAGGAGCATCCGATCTGCATTCTTGAAGAAGCTGAACGTCGAACACGCCAGAAGGTTACCAAGTTCCTCAAGGTGCAATGATCGAATCATACTAAAGAGGAAGCCACTTGGGAACGCGAAGATAACCTCCGGGTTGAATACCTCGACCTGTTCCCTCCTACCTCTTAATTCTCGGGATGAGAATTTCTTTTAGAGGAGGAGAGTTGTAACACCCCGATGTAATGATGCTACAGTAACCCCTTGGGTTAAGTTAATCATTTTGCTAAACACGTGTTTGATCATCCTAGGTTCTCTCTCATTTCAAATTCCAGTTGAATTCAATTTCAAATTCTGAGTGAAATTCAAAATTGCTCTAACATGAAAACTAAAATGTTCATCATGTGCCAAATAATCCACAACTGATATTGGTGGTGGACCAACATTTTTGCAAAGGGTTTAAGTGGCCTAAGATGCTTAAAACAGTGACCTAACCAATATATTAAATGCCTTTTTATTTTATAAAATTGGCATACTTTTTCAAAAAGGTCTCACAATATTTTGTGGCAGTGCACTTTAATTCATTGGAATTGTTTTGGCCACTAGCATATTTTTGAAAAGTCAATTGTGGCTAAAAGAAAAGGCAAAAGCTGCTGGAAAACAGAAAAGAAATTTTAAAAAGGAAAGGCAGAGGAAAGAGAGAGAAGTGCCCCAGCCCCTTGGGGCCAAGCCCACCTGGGCCGGCCCAACGCCCCCTCACCCAGGCCGGCCCACCTATCTCTCCCCGGTCCTGTTTCCCCTCCCCCTGTTCAATCGACCAAGGGCGCACCCGCGCGTCGCCGCCGGACCACCTCGCTGGCTCCGGCGAGGGGATAAGGCCCCCCACGCCTCCCTGCCACCTCGGGCGCCTCTCCCACTCACCTCACCACTTGCCCCGCTCCGCCTCTCCCTCTCGCCATCAGATTCCTCCTCGCCTCCCCCTCGCTCCCCGTCCACCTCCGAGCGCAGTCGTCGCCGCACTCCGTCATTGTTGCGGCCACCGGCGGCCCCATGTCCGCTGACCCTGTCGGTGAGCTCCGCCGGGGTCGGCTCCTTCGACTGGTGGCCTCAGCTGGAGTTGGGGAGCACCGAAGCACTGGATCCCTTTCGTCCACGTCTCCGGTCGTCGCCGCCCTTCTTCGTCTCTGGCGCCATCTCCGCTGCTACTAAACCTCCGAGGGCGACCGTGCGTGCCGCAAGGTGAGCCCCTATTCCTCTCCCATCTCTCTATTCCCTCTCGCGCACCCTCTAGCTCCCCCTACTGCTACGGCCGAACCCACTGCCGCGCGAGCTCGTTGCCGGCATGGCCGCTGTGACCTTTTGGTCCCATGCGTGCCCCCGTTGCATTCACTGCATGGTGTAGACGCCGTAGACGCCTCATGCTGCTCGTTTAGCGCACCGTAACTCCGAACCCGACGATGACCGAACTCCGGCGTCCGCCTCGCTGCTCGCCGCCGTCATTGTAGTCCATCCCCGGTCGTGCTCTTGCCACCGCTGGATGCGCCATCTCGTGCGCGTTCGAACGCGGCCATCCGCGTCCAAAATAATGGCCTATGGACATTTTCCGGTGGATCACGAGCCGCACCACCATAGGAAATGGCCGCCGGTGTTGCTCGGGCCGCCACGCTGACCTGGCGCCGGTGGGTCCCGCCCAGTGCCACTGACAGTGGGCCCCCTACGCCTCTGTTTGACCGCGTTGACCATGGTCAACGCGGGGTACTATTCCCCAGCCACTGACTAATGGGGCCCACACCCCTAATTAGGTTAGTCAAACGTTTTTAAAAATAAACTTAATTAATTAAACCTAATCAGTCACTGACGTGTGGGGCCCAGCTTCTAATTAGCCTCAGTTTAGTTAAATTTAAACTTCTGTTAGTCCACTGTCTATGATAGGTGGGACCCACTGGTCAGTTTGACCTGGTCAGCCGTCCTGCTGACTGCTGACATCACAGTGATGTCATGCTAACGTAGTAATTCTTTTCTGATAATTTATTTAATTCCAAAAAATCTTTAAACCTTTAGAAATTCATAGAAATTAAACCGTAGCTCGTATGAAAATGCTTTCTACATGAAAGTTTCTCAGAAAAATCCAACGAATCCGAATGCGCGGTCCATTCATCTGTCACATGCCCCTAGCATGCTGAACATAGAACATTCCCCCTCCAGTCATTTGTCTGACACAGGTCCGGAACCGGGAATTCATTCCCGGCTGAATTCCCCCTTCGCCTTTATCGTGTAGCCATACGTTAGGTCACACCCGGTGCAGCATTTTGCCATGTTATGCTTTGTGATGCTTTTTTTGCTTTATATTAATTGTTTCTTCCCCCTCTTCTCTCCGGTAGACCCTGAGACCGATGCTGCCCCTGTGATCGACTAAGTCGATGACGACCCCTCCTTGCCCGAGAAACCAGGCAAGCAAACCCCCCTTGTGCATTCCGATATAGCCCATTTCTTTCCCTCTCATGCTTGCATTAGAACTGCTACTGCTTTCTGTATGATCCTACTCTGATGCATAGCCTGTCTTTCTTACCTGCTTTCATATGTTACCTGCTTATTCTAAACTGCTTAGTATAGGTTGGTTAGTGATCCATCAGTGACCCCCACCTTGTCCTAGTTGCCTCGCTTTATGTTCGATGACTCGATCAATGTGATCGACATCCAGGCCCCGACACTTCACATCACCCCCTAGTGTACGACTCTGCAGAGTTACCATCGAGTGCCGAGGGTGGAACCTCTTACATCACTCCTGATGAGATCTCTGTAGTGTACCTATTCGGTCGTGGTCATCAAGGGTGATTTCCTCCTTAACCACTTCCGATACGGCTCTGTCGTGCAATCCCTCAAGTGTGAACCTCGAGGGTGGATCCTCTTATGTTTACTTTGATGATTACATTGAGTGGAATTCACCGGGGGTGATTCCTCGTGTTTCCCCCTTGGTGTTAGACACACAGTTACTATGGTTACTATGACTTTACACTGAACCATGATACTAAAGACGGGTCGGCCCTGAGGGGTACCCGCGCGAGCTTAATAGTGAGTGATGTGGACTCGGGTTGACCTGGAAGGTGCCCACGAGATACTTACGAGGCGTGGCCGGGCATTCTTAGCCCTTGCCGCAAGTACTCGAGATGGGGCGACGATGTCACTCGTGAGTCTCTGCTTGTTACCGCGCGTTCCTAATCCACTACGATTTGGATATTTGATCTGAGGGGCCTCTGGCCTGATAGCACTAACCATCACGTGGGCATAGTATGGGCGTTCTGCATCGTATACACCAGCCGAAGCTTAATAGACATCAGCGACTGAGCGGCGGGCGCCGGGTTGGACTGCGTAAGCACCTACCTTTTTGAAGGAGGTAGCTAGGTCTGCTCATCGGCCGCCCACGCAACATGCAGGAGATCCCGGGGAGATGACCCATGACCCCTAGGGGCATAGGTTTAGTCCGGTGTGCTGACCTCTCTATTAAGCCCAGGTCGGGTTGCGGAGTATCGTTTGGCTGAGGCCGGGCATGACCTAGTAAAGTATTTTCGGCCGGAGTTAATCGAGCGTGGTGGGTAAGTTGGTGCACCCCTGCAGGGAAGAAAACATCTATCAATAGCCTGTCCTACGTAACAGACACTTGGAGTTGTATCCCGATCGATACAACTAGAACTAGATACTTGAGATAAGAAATGGTTATGAGAAATGCATAGTATGGCTGCGGGATTGCTTTCTCGCAGGGAGTCGAGAAAGGATCTCTGACCGAGGTTGATAACACTATTACTACTTCACATTATGTTGATCTGTACCCTTCTATATGCTGCAAGATGCTTGAAGATGCTAGTCTTCGATAGGCTAGGCTTTCCCCTTCTCTTCTGGCATTCTGCAGTTTAGTCCACAGATACAAACCATTCATTTGATACAGATGCATACTTAGTTTAGATCTAATGTAAGTATTGCGAGTACTTTGGATGAGTACTCACGGTTGCTTTGCTACCTCTTTTCCCCCCATACCCGATTGTTGCGACCAGATGACGGATCCCAGGAGCCAGACGACACCACTGATGATTACTGCTACCCCGAGGGTGCCTACTACTACATGACGGCCGCTGACGACTTGGAGTAATTAGGAGGCTCCCAGGCAGGAGGCCTTGCCTTTTCGATCGTTGTTGTTTTTGTGCTAGCCTTCTTAAGGAAAACTTGTTTAACTCATGTCTGTACTTAGATAATGTTTCTTCCGCTGACTCTTTTGTTTTCGAGCTTATGTATTCGACCCCTCGAGGCCCCTGGCTTGTAATATAAAGCTTGTATTATTTTAATTTGTGTCTAGAGTTTTGTTGTGATGTCTTCCCGTGAGTCCTTGATCTTGATCGTACACATTTGCGTGTATGATTAGTGTACAATTGAATCGGGGGCGTCACAGTATTAATATGCATAAAGGATCTGAACATATGATCTTCCACTGAATAAACAAACTAGCATCAAGTACAAAGAGTAATCAACACTACTAGCAACCCACAAGTACCAATCTGAGGTTTTGGGACAAAGATTGGATACAAGAGATGAACTAGGGTTTGAGATGAGATTGTGATGGTGAAGATATTGATGGATATTGACCCCCTCTCGATGAGAGGATCGATGATGATGAAGGTGGTGATGATTTCTGAAAGTGCAACTAATCCCTAGGTGGTTTTGGTAATTCATAACAACATATAGCTCATTGAGCTAATGCTATTCCAAGATGATTATTTCAGGAAAGCTCAATGATTGGCATGGCATGGATGGTGAAAGTGGAACCCTCAAAATGCTAAGGACAAAGGATTGGCTCAAGCTCAAAAGCTCAAGACTCTTCATTTTATATTTTAGTGATCCAAGATCACATTGAGTCTTTAGGAAAAGCCAATACTATCAAGGAGGGATGAGGTGTTGCTTAACGAGACTCTTGCTTCATGTGCTTAGTGATATGCTCCAAAACCCTCAACTACTTTCCCATATCCACATATGACCTAAACCCTAAGCCAAACTCGGTCCTACCGATTCTTTCTATCCGGCGCCACCGAGTTTCACTTGTCATAAGCCACTGCCAAACCCTAGCAATTCGGTTCTACCGATAGGGATCTCGGTCTCACCGAGATGGGATTGCAAACTCTCTGTTTCCCTTTCATAACTTTTCGGTCTCACCAAAAGAGCGAATCGGTCCCACCGAGATTGCAATGTAAATTCAGTGTTTCCTTTTTGTAACTTTTCGGTCTCACCGAAAGAGCAAATCGATCCCACCGAGTTTGCCTGACCAACTCTCTGGTTAGCTAATTACCAAAATCGGTCTCACCGAGTTTGTGTAATCGGTCTCACCGAGATTACATTATGCCCAAACCCTAACCATATCGGTCCTACCAAGTTGCATGTCAGTCCCACCGAAAATCTCTAACGGTCACTAGGTTTACCTTTTCGGTCCGACCGAGTTTGTTGATTCGGTCCCACCGAGATTGGAAAACTGTGTGTAACGGTTGGATTTTGTGTGGAGGCTATATATACCCCTCCACCTCCTCTTCATTCGTGGAGAGAGCCATCAGAACACATACACAATTACAACTCATATGTTCTGAGAGAGAGCCACCTACTCATGTGTTGAGACCAAGATATTCCATTCCTACCATATGAATCTTGATCTCTAGCCTTCCCCAAGTTGCTTTCCACTCAAATCTTCTTTCCACAAAAACCAAATCCTATGAGAGAGAGTTGAGTGTTGGGGAGACTATCATTTGAAGCACAAGAGCAAGGAGTTCATTACCTACACACCATTTGTTACTTCTTGGAGAGTGGTGTCTCCTAGATTGGCTAGGTGTTACTTGGGAGCCTCCGACAAGATTGTGGAGTTGAACCAAGGAGTTTGTAAGGGCAAGGAGATCGCCTACTTCGTGAAGATCTACCGCTAGTGAGGCAAGTCCTTCGTGGGCGATGGCCATGGTGGGATAGACAAGGTTGCTTCTTCGTGGACCCTTTGTGGATGGTTGCTTCTTCGTGGACCCATCGTGGGTGGAGCCCTCCGTGGACTCGCGCAACCATTACCCTTTGTGGGTGGAGCCCTCCGTGGACTCGCGCAACCGTTACCCTTCGTGGGTTGAAGTCTCCATCAACGTGGATGTAGGATAGCACCACCTATCCGAACCACGGGAAAAACATCCGTGTCTCCAATTGCGTTTGAATTCTCCAAACCCTTCCCTTTACATTCTTGCAAGTTGCATGCTTTACTTTCCGCTGCCAATATACTCTTTGCATGCTTGCTTGAATTGTGTGATGATTGCTTGACTTGTCCTACAATAGCTAAAATCTGCCAAGAACTAAAATTGGGAAAAGGTTAAGTTTTTATTTGGTCAAGTAGTCTAATCACCCCCCCTCTAGACATACTTTCGATCCTACAAGTGGTATTAGAGCTTTGGTCTCCATTTGCTTTGATCTCCATAGCTTTTGGTGGTCATAGCCTTGGTTTCACAACCTAGGAGAGTATGGCGTCTAGCGAGGGAAATTATCACCATAGAGGTCCTTACTTTGATGGTACTAATTTTGCTAGTTGGAAGCATAAAATGAAAATGCATATTCTTGGACATAACCCCGCCGTTTGGGCTATTGTGTGTGTTGGTTTGCAAGGTGACTTCTTTGATGGGAAAGAACCAAACCGTGAAGCTACCGCAGATGAGTTGAAGATGTTGCAATACAATGCTCAAGCTTGTGATATTCTCTTCAACGGATTGTGCCCCGAAGAATTCAACAAAATCAGCCGTCTTGAGAATGCAAAGGAAATTTGGGACACTTTGATTGATATGCACGAAGGTACCGACTCCGTCAAGGAATCCAAGTTGGATGTGCTTCAAAGTCAACTTGACAAGTTCAAAATGAAGGATGGTGAAGGTGTCACTGAAATGTACTCTAGGCTTGCTCTCATCACAAATGAGATTGCCGTCTTAGGAAGTGAAGAGATGACCGATAGATTCATCATCAAGAAGATTCTAAGAGCCTTGGATGGAAAATATGATACCGTGTGCACATTGATCCAAATGATGCCCAATTACAAAGATCTCAAGCCAACGGAGGTGATTGGAAGAATTGTTGCTCATGAGATGTCACTTAAGGATAAAGAGGAACTTCACAACAAATCAAGTGGTGCCTACAAAGCCTCATGTGAAGCCCCTACATCATCAAGTGAGAAACAAAACTTCAATGAAGAATTGAGCTTAATGGTGAAGAACTTCAACAAGTTCTACAAGAGTAGAAGCAAAGATAGAAGCTTCAAGTAAAGGTCCTACAATGACAAGAGATCTTCTAGTCGAGAGCGAAACTGCTACAGTTGTGGAAGACCCGGACACTATTCCAATGAGTGTACGGCTCCCTACAAGAGAAGAGAAGATTCTCCAAAAAGAAGAAGCAAAGAATCACCACCAAGAGAGAGAAGGAGTAGAGATGATCTTTATGAACGAAGATACTCACGGAGAAGCAAGGATTCGTAAAGGAAGGAAAAATCATCAAGGAGCTACACAAAACGAAGACATCAAGCTCATGTTGGTGAATGGGTATCCGGCTCCGACTCCGACAGCCACTCCGAGAGAAGTTATCACTCCGACTCCGAAGATACTCACGATGAAGGTGTTGCTAGTCTAGCACTTGTGTCAACCAACTCCTACGACATATTTGACTCACCAAATGAAGGAATTGGAAGATGCTTCATGGCCAAAGGTCCTAAGGTAACACACCCCGAGTATGTTGATTTCAATAGTGATGAAGATGACTTTTTAGGTGATGATTTGCTTGTTGACAACTCTAGTGATGAATACCATGATGAAACGTCAATTAATCATGCTAATCAAGATAAAACGAATGAAAATGATAAGGAGAAGATTGAGGCTCTAACTAAAGAACTAAACACTCTTATGTTAGCTCATGAAACTATCTTCGAAGATCATCGAGAACCTTTAAGAGCTCATGAGAAATTACGCTTTTTGAAAAGCTCAATCTTGAGCAAGAGCATGAGTTCTTAAAAGCAATCAATGATGATCTCCGCAAGAAAAGTTCTTCTTACATTGCCAAGCGTTTACTCTTATCCACTTACATGCCTCAAGTCAAGTCTAGTAACAAGAACAAGAAAGATTCTTCCTCTAGCAGTAACAATGATCATGCTAAATCCAATATTGTTGCTTCTAGTAGTTCTCTTGATTCCACTAATGATTCTCTTAGACAAGTTACACTTGAGCAAGAAAATAGCTTATTGAAGGGAATTATAGAGAAAGGAGTGTACAAAAGCCTTGCCGGGAGTAAGCAATTCGAGGAAATTGTGCGCAAGCAAGGAATGCACCGGAAGAATCAAGGTGTTGGTTTTGAACGAAAGTTCAATGCCAATGGAGTTGAGTGGGAAGAAGATCAATACCCCAAGACAAAGTTTGTTCCTCAACAAGAGAAGTACGATACTTCTTTCAAGGGGACACAAACTCAAGATGATCTTCCACCACAAGACTACAAGCAAAAAGGCAAGTACAAGCTTCAAGAGGAAATTGATGCATTTGAAGAAGCTCCTAAGACCTTAGTCAAGTGGATTCCCAAGACTACTTCAAGTTCCACTTCATCAAGTACGACTACAACTCCAAGGATTCCCATCAAGATGATGTGGATCCAAAAGAAGAACAACTAGAGAGTTCTTGAGGGTGACTCCGCCAACATACTTCACTCTTATCATTTTGGCAAGAAAAAGTGCAATCAACTTCCACATCTTGCACTAGTTCAAGGAGTCACAAACCCTCTTGTTGGTAAGACAAGGGACAAGGTAACCTAAAAGTTTTCATGGACATCATCTTGTGTGTGCATCACTCTATGTCTATGGATATCCTTGTTTGTTCCTTGTGGGACTAACCCATGTAGGTATTGAAAGTGCAATTCACTCAAATGGATAGCTCCAAGTGATCTACATCAACATTGAGCATCCACATCTTCAACATCTACATGAAGTCATCATCAACAAAACCCGAGGTTAGTTCATCCCTCTAAGGGGGGATATCACATCTAGGGGGAGCTTTACTCTAAGACTTGAGCTAAAGTAACTCTAAAGATGTGAACACAACAATGCTTTATGTAAAAGTGGTAACCCCACTTGAGCTTAAACGATGAGTATGACCTATGATCAAGTGTTCTCGCTTGACTCCTAAGTCAATATACTCATATATAGATGACCTTGTCATCGCAAATTTCTTGATAGATGCTAGAATTGGTTGTGCATGCCTTGTCACATATTTCATTTGCCATCTTATTGTGTGAGCATGCTGGTTGCATATTTTACTCATTCGAGGACATCCACTTGTTGTTTTGATTGTTTGGTTTTATTTCCTTTTGCCAAGTGGATGGACAAGAATGCCTAAGAACCTCCTCTAGCTATCTATGCTTTTCTCGTCTCAAACTCTATTCATGCTACATCACAAAATTTGATCAAGTCAGATTCGAACCACTCTGTGTGAGGAGCGCTCGGAGTCCCCGATTCGTCATAGACTTAAACTTCCAAAACCTCTTTATGATTCTCGGTCTGACCGATACCCCACTTTCGGTCCTACCGAGATCATTAAGTTGATCTAGGTTTTTGATCTCGGTGCAACCGATTTGAACCATTCGGTCACACCGACTTGCAACAACTGTATACAGTTTTGCATCTCGGTGCCACCGAGTTGTTCCACTCGGTCACACCGACAGGGTCGGGCTATATATAGTCACGGGCAAAAATTTGGAAATTTCTCCGAACCCCTTCGCCCGCGCGATAGCCTGCTCTGCCAACGTGGTCTCCGGATCGTCTCCTCACCGCCAGCCGCCTCCAGTCGCTGGTCTCCGTCGCCGTCAACGGGAATTCTACCCCGCCGTTGCCGCCGTAGCGAGTCTCCGCCGAACTAGGGTATGGACTCGATCTTTGTGCTATTCTCCAATCCGATTCTTAGCACATTGTGATCATCATGATTCTTGCCACGATTGAAACACTCCTATCCAGTCAATGCGCTCGTAGATTAGGTTTGATTCAAAAATTTTAGGGTTAGGTTTCCGCCGAAACCATCTCGGACCCACCGAGTTGAAAAACTCGGTCCCACCGATTTGGCTTATGCCATTGCACAAGTGAGACTCGGTCTGACCGAGAATTACTTATCGGTGTGACCGATTTTGGAACTCTGTGAAACCCTAGCAGTCTCGGTGCCACCGAGCTGTGACTCGGTCTGACCGAGTTCACTAGTTTAGGTGCCAAAACTGCTTCGGTATCACCGAGTTTAAAAATCGGTAGATCCGAGATGATTTCAGTGGGAAACTAAAACTAAGATTTTGAATCATTCTTTTGCAAAAATCTCTGCATTTTGTGATGCTCATCCACTCTACCTCATCTATAAACTATTCACAGGGTCAGCAGTCAGCTTGTTCATCATGTCAGACCAAAGTGATAGCCAGAACATGTCAGAACAGCAAGTGTAGATGAGTGAGGGCACTAGTCCCTCAAGTTTTTCAGATGATGGCAGCAGAAGTACTCCTAGCAATCTGCCAAAAGCTGCCACAAGACAAAGGAAGAAGAGAACTTCAGATTCTAAGGATGAAGACTATGTGGCAGAAGAGGAAGCAACTTCCAAGAGAGTTGAGCCAGCACAGGGCACAAACCCAGGCTTAAAAATCAAAAGGCCAGCAGGTAGGCAGCCTATGCCAAAGGCCAGAGCTTCAACTCAGATTCCTGAAAAGCCTGCAACCATAGAGCCAGTTGCTGCTGAAGAAAAGAAAAGGAAGGAAAGGGTCAAGAAGACCGTAACCAGAGTGCTTGGAAAGGCTTCCATCATGGAAGAAGAGGAAGAAGAAGAGGTAGCTGCACCAGCACCTAAGGCACCCAAGCTGATGGGTGATGCCATAAGATCAGGGGCAGCTGCTTCCAAGGCCAAGCCAGCTCCAAAGCCAAAGCCAAAGAGAAATACAAGAAGCATCCCAGCTACTGAGAAGAACAAGGCCCCAGTGCCTGACACTGCTAAAGAAGATGAGGAAGAGAAAGTACTTAGAAAGCTCAAGCCCAAGATCCCAGACCACAACGATGCTCATCCTGTGGCTGAGGATATGAAGCTCATGAGAGACTCAGGGCTGAGGAAGTGGAGAGAAGCAGATCCGTATGCTTCAAGGAGGAGGACTGCTGTTGACTACAGATTTCACACCAAGGAACAGCAGGACTTCTATGAGACAGTGCTGCTTGATAAGAAGCCAATAGTGTGTGATATGAGATGGGTTGACTGGCAATACATCAAGGACAACGAAGAGTACTACCCTAGAGTGCAGGACAACTTCAAGGCATGTGGAGTAGAGGACTTTGTTGGGAAGAATCTCACAAAGTGGAACGAGGAACTCATCATGCAGTTCTACTCCACAGCCCATTTTTATCCAGATGGCAGGATTGTATGGATGTCAGAGGGTACGAGGTAACAGTCTACAGTTACTGAATGGGCTCAGCTCATTAATGCCCCAGAGGAGCAAGCAGATGACTTGGACATTTATGCCAAGAAGAAGATGGACCACAACTCAATGTCAAACATGTACAAGGAGATTCCAAATGAAGCACTTGACACTTTCAATTTTGGCTCAGTACACTATCTTCTGTCAGGGCTGCCAACCATAAATTGGATACTGAGGCACACCTTATTGCCCAAGTCTGGAGATCACAAGATGATCAGAGGCCATGCAATCAACTTGCTACATATCTTTGATGTGCCACAGAAGTTCAAGGTGATGAGCCTCATGGTAGAGACAATCAAGAGGACAACAGCAGACCAGAAGAGGAGCTGTGGATATGCCCCACAGATTCAGGAGCTCATCAACTCCAAGATGGGCACGGGCATATACTTATTGGACAAGGAACACCTGCCCATCCGTCCAGATTTTGAAGATAATCAAGTTGTTATGACTGAGAATGAACCATCATCTGCCCAAGCACAAGCCAAGAAGGAGAAGGCGAGGAAGGAGAAAGCTGCCAAGATGCCTACTCAAGAGGAGGCATCTGAATATTTCCTGAAAACCAAACAAGAGTAGCTTGGTTACTTGATTGCATCCACCCTGCGGATTGAGCAAGGACTAGCCACCCTAACTCAAAACCAGGCAAGCTTAGAGAGGATCATGGAACAAAAGTTCTATGACTTGGATGTCAAAGTGACAGAGATTCAGACTGCAGTGGAGCAGCTCCAGGATGACATGCAGGAGAGGAGAGGCAAGACTACAACTGATGCCTTTGCCAGAGTGCCACGAGGTCTGAGGTCGTCTGCAGTGCCAGTTGCTGACCCCAGAGCCACCATGTCTGCACCAGCTACAGCCTCAGTTCCACCAGCTCCAGCGTCCACTTCAGCCTCGACTCCGACCACGTCTACAGAAGGCTTCGTCCTTAGAGTGCTCCGGACTCCACCACCACCAGAAGATCAAGCCTGAGCGTCGATCTAGCACTATGCATTTTCTAGGAACTTTTTGGTAACTTGTTGCCAAAGGGGGAGAAAAATGTATAGATCATAGGCTTCGAGAGAGAGAGAGTTGCTTTTATTCTCTCTTGCTTTATTTGGTGGTTTTTCGAACTTTGTTTGCTTTTGAGTGCTTGAGATACTATGCCGTTATCTGTGAGACATTGATGATCATGTGTTTGATCATAAGCTACACTTAATGCTTGGTGAATGCTATTATCTTATCTATCTTATGTGATCATTCACTATTCTTGGTGATGAGTGCATGTATTTCATTCTTATCATTTTAAGCGCTCCACCAAGATGTATGTGACATGGAAGAGTAACCCATGACTCTAACTCTTTGTGCATTTGCAGTCCAAAGCAAATTTTAAATATGCACAAATTTAGGGGGAGCTCTTACTTGTCACATACTTCTCAAAGCGACGATATATTTCATGCTTATTATCATTTGTTGAAGCTTTGATCTATATGTTGTCATCAATTACCAAAAAGGGGGAGATTGAAAGTGCAACTAATCCCTAGGTGGTTTTGGTAATTCATAACAACATATAGCTCATTGAGCTAATGCTATTCCAAGATGATTATTTCAGGAAAGCTCAATGATTGGCATGGCATGGATGGTGAAAGTGGAACCCTCAAAATGCTAAGGACAAAGGATTGGCTCAAGCTCAAAAGCTCAAGACTCTTCATTTTATATTTTAGTGATCCAAGATCACACTGAGTCTTTAGGAAAAGCCAATACTATCAAGGAGGGATGAGGTGTTGCTTAATGAGCCTCTTGCTTCATGTGCTTAGTGATATGCTCCAAAACTCTCAACTACTTTCCCATATCCACATATGACCTAAACCCTAAGCCAAACTCGGTCCTACCGATTCTTTCTATCCGGCGCCACCGAGTTTCACTTGTCATAATCCACTGCCAAACCCTAGCAATTCGGTTCTACCGATAGGGATCTCGGTCTCACCAAGATGGGATTGCAAACTCTCTGTTTCCCTTTCATAACTTTTCGGTCTCACCGAAAGAGCGAATCGGTCCCACCGAGATTGCAATGTAAATTCAGTGTTTCCTTTTTGTAACTTTTCGGTCTCACCGAAAGAGCAAATCGATCCCACCGAGTTTGCCTGACCAACTCTCTGGTTAGCTAATTACCAAAATCGGTCTCACCGAGTTTGTGTAATCGGTCTCACCGAGATTACGTTATGCCCAAACCCTAACCATATCGGTCCTACCGAGTTGCATGTCAGTCCCACCGAAAATCTCTAACGGTCACTAGGTTTACCTTTTCGGTCCGACCGAGTTTGTTGATTCGGTCCCACCGAGATTGGAAAACTGTGTGTAACGGTTGGATTTTGTGTGGAGGCTATATATACCCCTCCACCTCCTCTTCATTCGTGGAGAGAGCCATCAGAACACATACACAATTCCAACTCATATGTTCTGAGAGAGAGCCACCTACTCATGTGTTGAGACCAAGATATTCCATTGCTACCATATGAATCTTGATCTCTAGCCTTCCCCAAGTTGCTTTCCACTCAAATCTTCTTTCCACAAAAACCAAATCCTATGAGAGAGAGTTGAGTGTTAGGGAGACTATCATTTGAAGCACAAGAGCAAGGAGTTCATTACCTACACACCATTTGTTACTTCTTGGAGAGTGGTGTCTCCTAGATTGGCTAGGTGTTACTTGGGAGCCTCCAACAAGATTGTGGAGTTTAACCAAGGAGTTTTTAAGGGCAAGGAGATCGCCTACTTTGTGAAGATCTACCGCTAGTGAGGCAAGTCCTTCATGGGCGATGGCCATGGTGGGATAGACAAGGTTGCTTCTTCGTGGACCCTTTGTGGATGGTTGCTTCTTCGTGGACCCATCGTGGGTGGAGCCCTCCGTGGACTCGCGCAACCATTACCCTTTGTGGGTGGAGCCCTCCGTGGACTCGCGCAACCGTTACCCTTCGTGGGTTGAAGTCTCCATCAACGTGGATGTAGGATAGCACCACCTATCCGAACCACGGGAAAAACATCCGTGTCTCCAATTGCGTTTGAATTCTCCAAACCCTTCCCTTTACATTCTTGCAAGTTGCATGCTTTACTTTCCGCTGCCAATATACTCTTTGCATGCTTGCTTGAATTGTGTGATGATTGCTTGACTTGTCCTACAATAGCTAAAATCTGCCAAGAACTAAAATTGGGAAAAGGTTAAGTTTTTATTTGGTCAAGTAGTCTAATCACCCCCTCTAGACATACTTTCGATCCTACAATTTCCCCCTCCCGGAGGGAAGTTTCCCCGGCAGAACAGCTCCGTCGGAGCCCTAGATTGGTTCCGCCTCATGGCGGCGGAGCTTCGTCCCGTGAGCTAGCTTATGATTTTTTCCAGGGCAAAAGACCTCATATAGCAGAAGATGGGCACTGGAGGCCCGTCGGTGTCAAAACCGGCGGATCTCGGGTAGGGGGTCCCGAACTGTGCGTCTAGGCGGATGGTAACAGGACGCAGGGGACACGAAGTTTTACCCAGGTTCGGGCCCTCTTGATGGAGGTAAAACCCTACGTCCTGCTTGACTAATATTGATGATATGGGTAGTACAAGAGTAGATCTACCACGAGATCAGAGAGGCTAAACCCTAGAAGCTAGCCTATGGTATGATTGTATGTTGTCCTACGGACTAAAACCCTCCGGTTTATATAGACACCGGAAAGGGCTAGGGTTACACAAGTTCGGTTACAAAGGAGGAGATATACATATCCGTATTGCCTAGCTTGCCTTCCACGCCAAGTAGAGTCCCATCCGGACACGAGACAAAGTCTTCAATCTTGTATCTTCATAGTCTAACAGTCCGGCCAAAGGATATAGTCCGGCTGTCCGGAGACCCCCCAATCCAGGACTCCCTCAGTAGCCCCTGAACCAGGCTTCAATGACGATGAGTCCGGCGTGCAGTATTGTCTTCAGCATTGCAAGGCGGGTTCCTCCTCCGAATACACCACGGAAGAATTTGAATACAAGGATAGTGTCTGACCGTGCAAAATAAGTTCCACATACCACTGCAGAGAGAATAATATTTTCGCAAATCTAATTTGCTGACTTGTTTTGGCAACACGACATTATGTCATGGCCCGACGATTATTCGAACCATTTCCTTTAACTAGCCCCGCACATAACACGAGGCAGTTTTTTGACACGTCTCGTCAAAGCAGAGATCATGTCCCCTTATCACGGGATTCTCATCAATACGGGTGTGGGTAACCCAACCGCGCCATCGATTACGACGCTTGGGGGATAAGCGAGTTTTACCAGGCTAGTGGGGACGCATAGTTTCGTCCGCCCATATAAAGGGATAAGGATTTACCTTTTCATCCACACCTTCTTCCTCCTTTGCTCATCCATTTTCGCACCCTCGAGCTCCGGCGCCCAATTCCGCATTTCCCACCTCAACCCTCTTCAACCATGTCCGGAGTGGGAGGCAGGTGGATGGTCTCCTCCGTCACGGAGGGACACATCAAGAAGCTAAGGAGAGCCGGATACCTGCCCGATGACATCGCACACCGGCTCCTAGAAGAGGGGCAGCTCATCCCCACCCCCAGGCCCCATGAGAGGGTAGTGTTCCTTACCCATTTCCTCCGCGGACTGGGATTACCTCTCCACCCATTCGTCTGGGGGCTCATGTTCTACTATGGCCTGGATTTCCACGATCTGGCCCCGAACTTCATCCTCAACATCTCGGCGTTTATCGTCGTGTGCGAGGCCTTCCTCCGCATCAAGCCCCACTTCGGCTTATGGCTGAAGACCTTCAATGTCAAGCCGAAGGTAGTGAGCGGCCGCCAGGCAGAGTGCGGAGGCGCCATGGTGGGAAAGATGCCCAACGTCACATGGCTCGAGGGCTCCTTCGTGGAGACCATAAATGGGTGGCAATCGGGGTGGTTCTACATCACCGAGCCGCGTGACCCTAAATGGGCAGCGGCCCCCAAGTTCTGATCTGGCATCCCCATGCGGCTCACCTCCTGGCAAGAGAAGGGCCGGTCCTGGGGTAGTTCGGGAGAGCTGACCGGACTCCAAACATGTATTCAAAACATGGTGAACAAGAAGCTCAAACTTGTCAACGTAGTCCAGTTCATGCTCATCCGCTGGATCCTCCCGTGCCAACAACGGGCTTTCAACTTGTGGGAGTTTGACCCGGCCCAGCACCGAACTCTGAACAGGCTCTTCGACACAACTCAGGAAGATGCCTGGTAGGTGCTATTTAAGAGCGCCGAGGTTCCGCCTCCCACTACTGAGGACCGCGGATTCTGCGCGAAGCGCCAAGCCAGTGCGATAAGCTGTTTTACCTCTCACAGGATACTTGTTTTCCATAGTTTCATTCTATACGGGATCTAAGCTCCTGTACCTTTGACAGGACTGGCAGGAGATGGCCGGACAGATCGACTGTCCGGCTCCTTTGCCCGAAGGCCCAGCAGACGCTCTCCTGGCGAAGATGCTGACTCCGGCTCCTTATACAGTGCCGGAGAAGACCAAGAAGGCCAAGGGAACCCGAAAGAGTTCCTGATGCCAGGCATCATCGGACTCACCGTCTGATGACTCTACGGCACACTCCTCCCCCGAAGACGAGGAGGCATAAAAAGATGCTCCCCCTCCAGACGGGGGAGACAAGAAGAGGAAGGCCGCCCCAACTGGGGAGGATGAAGGGTCCAAGAAGGGAAGGACTCTCCTTCCAAACAGTTCTACCACCGCCGCCGACGGCGAAGACGAGTGGCTGCCCAGGGCCAAGCCCCTGGGGAAGTCGTAAGTATTTGAATACTAGAGTGACTCATAGCATTCCTCTGTTGCACTGCTTCCCCTAACACCGAGTATGATTATGCAGGCCGCCACGAGCCCGTATCGATGTATCGTCGGACGGCTCCCTGGGCTCGTCGGATATGGATAGCGACCCACTTCCGACTGCCACCTCCCCTTACCCTGCGGACGACGCCGAGGTATTGTCTCACGAGGCACCGGGTCGAGGGGAGACAGTTCTGGAGGAGCCTCAAGGCGACCTTCCGGACTCCGGGAGCAGAGGGGACAGGGCCCCTGAGGGCCCCGAGTTCGGCCCTTAGCCGAACACCGCACCGGAACCTCTAGTGGTTCCGGACTCGGGCAGGCGTCCTTCTTCCAAGAGGGGCAAGATGCCTGTACCGGTGACCTCTACCCATCCAGAGGCGCCAGACAATCTGCTAGAAGCGCTTCGCAGCGCTTCCATCGACGAGGAGCACCGTACTATTATGAGTGCGGTGGTCTAGAAGGTTCAGTCCGCCAAGAGCGAACTGACTGAAGCCTGTGCCAGCCTTCTAACAGGCTTTGAGGTAAGTGTTTAAAATATAGGAAAAATATTACCGCATAGACAGTAGCCCCTGATGCTTTGTTCGGTGTTCACAAAGAAAAGCTGAATAGAGGATCAAACAATATCGCAGGAGTCTAATATAAGTATGTCAATATGCGTATGCAGGCTTCGCTGCTAGCATCTGCCGCACTGACTGCGGAGGTTGCCGTATTGAAGCAGGACCTTAAAGGGTCCCAGGATGAGCTCAGCCTTGCCAAGAGGCAGCTCGAGGAGAACAAAGGTAAGTAATACCTAGTTTATGGATATGTATAAAAAGAATGCGATTGCAAAATGACAGGATCATCATGAATTTTCCAGGGGCCACGACCGAAGTGGCGACCCTAAGGCAAGCGCTGTCCGAGGCCGAAGATAAAGCGGCCAAGGAGCGCGCCGAGCGGGAAAGTCAAGAGGCTCGGGTGGGCGAGGTGCAGCAAGAGCTCCAGGCTCTCGTGACGAAGCACGAGGCGTTGGAGCTTGACTCAAAGACGCGAGAGTCCGAGCTTGCCGCGGCCCTCAAGAGCGCGAAAAGTGCCAATGCCGAAGCCCAAAAGGCCCTCCAGGAGATTGACGCGATGAAGAAAATAGCGGCAGGTAAGGCATTCTATATGCAAAGCAAGCGTGTGAAAGTAAATTACCTATTACTTACCCGAATCCAGAGCTCTCCAGGAGCATTCGCAGATTTGCCCCACAGCGTGTCGGATGCCGCACAGTTTTACCAGGCCGAGGAGGGAAGCTCAACGGAGAAGCTGTTCTGGTCTCAGTATACTGGGACCGAACACCCGGTGCCTATGAGCGACCAGCTGAAGCAGCTGGTCGAGCTACACAAAGCGGCTGAACAGGCCATGAAGGGCTTTATAGTCCGGCTGTGGCCTGGCGACGCCCTTCCGAACAACTACTTCGGCCTGGTGAGGCGGCTTGTGGACGCCTGCCCACGGCTGGAGGTCGTCAAGCGGTCTGTCTGCATCGAAGGTGCACGCCGGGCTTTCGCCCACGTGAAGGTGCAATGGGCCAAGCTAGACGCCGTGAAGCTGATCAAGGAGGGACCGCCACAGGGCAAGGATCATCGCACCCCCGAAATTTATTATGAGGGTGTCCTGAAGGGTGCCCGTCTTGTAGCAGATGAATGTTCAAAGGATGTAATATTTGAGTAAACTTGCTCGTGTGATCCTGTATGATGAAAACTTGTTTCATATGCGCTATGCAACGCTTGTTTGAATTTAAAATACTACCTTCTGTTTGGCTGTTTATCCAATCTGAGAGATGGCTAGTCCTCGGCTTCTGCCCCCATGCCGCGAGTGCTGGGGTGTTCGGGATAAACCTGAGCACTCTTGTTCCCATTTTTGGGTCCTTCGAGGGAGGTGCTCAGCACAGCGAACAAGGCAACTAGACTAATAATGCTTTATCACTCTCACTTAGCCATATAATTCTATAATTTTAAATTTCGGCGAAGCCCCTAGTGTTCGAAAGGCCGAATTCGGGGCGCGATACACGCCTTTAAGCCGGACAGGACCGGCTCCTCGCTCTAAGCGGCAAAAGTCTTTCGGGACTCGAAACCTCGCCGAACAGCGACCAGTCTCTCGCCTTATCATGACAGTCCATTTTAGCTTTCTCTATTGAGGTGCTTAGCCCAGCAGAACCGAGGCACAATCGCAGTAGTTCTCCTAGCGCTACCTTAGCCGATAGAGCGGAACGTAAGGTGCCAAAACATAGGAGCCAGGCAAACCCAACATTTGACCAAAGACATGATTCGAAGCTGATGCATATAATGCTATAAGTTCGGGGTGCCGCACTTGTGAAAGTGTTCAGACTTCTCACACCATATTGTGGGGTACTTAAGCCCCTAGTGTGTTGGCCGTACCAAAGTTTACGGTTGCAAGGTGTCATTAATGAATACATATATAAAAAACAAGAATGCAATAATAGTCGTAATGTTATGCGTTGTTTATTCAAAGAGGTGCGTTAAAGCAGAATGATACAGATAGTGCGATAAGCAAAAAGTAGGACTATGTCCCTTCCAAGGGCAAGCTGAGGAATAGTATTAAAGAAAATATTTCACTCGTTATCATAATCCGCCTGGGAGTTCCGTGGTGTGACGTAGCTTTCTGCCTCTCTTGGTTGCTGCATCATGTGTTCGGCAATCATGCTGCCGGACAAGGTTTCCAGAGATTAAAGTCCTGAAAGAGAAAAATAACAAAGCGGGAAGCCCCTAGTGCGGTTTTGGCCGCGTCTTGGAGTGTGCCGTAGTTGTGCCCCCCTCCCCACCTGTGCCCATGGTATTTTTAATGAGTAATTATGTACGCGTGGCACGGATTTCGCCGTTTGGCTGGGACTGGGGTGGGGGCCGCATTGCTACGCGAGCTCAGATTGTGCCAGGCGGTCTAGTTGCCGATTACTCCGAGCGCGCTTGAAGGTGTCCGGGTCTTGAAACGCCGAACTGGTGGATTGCCTTGAGAGGCTGCTTTGCGCTTCTGCTGCGAGGGCCGCAGTGTGCTCCTCCGTTCAGAGAGAGCGCTCTGTGTTTCCATTAACTGTAATAACCCCACGAGGTCCTGACATCTTGAGCTTGAGGTATGCATAATGCGGTACCGCATTGAATCTCGCAAATGCGGTTCGCCCGAGCAGTGCATGATAACCATTGCGGAACGGGACTATATCGAAGATTAATTCTTTGCTTCGGAAGTTATCCGGGGATCCGAAGACCACTTCCGGTGTAATTGAGCCTGTGCAATGGGCCTCTACACCTGGAATGACGCCTTTAAAGGTCGTTTTTGTGGTTTTGATCCTTGAGGGGTCTATACCCATTTTGCGCACTGTGTCCTGATAAAGCAGGTTCAGGCTGCTGCCGCCATCCATAAGAACTCGAGTGAGGTGAAATCCGTAAATGATTGGGTCTAGGACCAGTGCGGTGAATCCGCGATGATGGATACTAGTGGGGTGGTCCCTGAGATCGAAGTTGATCAGACAGGAGGACCATGGGTTGAACTTTGGGGCGACTGGCTCCAACGCATATACGTCCCTGAGCGCACGCTTCCGCTCCCTCTTGGGGATGTGGGTTGCGTATATCATGTTCACCGTCCGCACTTGTGGGGGCAACCTCTTCTGTCCTCCGATGTTCGGCTGCCGGGGCTCTTCCTCGTCATCGCTATGTGGGCCCTTATCTTTGTCTTCGACAATTAACTTGCCGGCCTGCTTGAACACCCAACAATCCTTGTTGGTGTGGTTGGCTGGCTTGTCGGGGGTGCCGTATATTTGACACGAGCGATCGAGTATACGGTCCAAACTGGATGGGCCCGGAGTGCTTAATTTGAATGGCTTTTTCCGCTGACCGGGTTTAGAGCCTTTAAATCTGGCATTGGCTGCCGTATCTTCAGTGTTATCGCTGTTAATGCGGCGCTTATGTTTGTTGCGACGTGACCTGCTATTGCCGTCCTGGGTATCCGAAGTACCATGGTTCTTTGACATATTGTTACTGCAAGCCAGCCATCTGTCTTCTCCCGCACAAAAGCGGGTCATGAGTGTCGTGAGGGCTGCCATAGATTTCGGCTTTTCCTGACCAAGGTGCCAGGCTAGCCACTCGTCGCGGATGTTGTGTTTGAAAGCTGCTAGGGCCTCTGCATCCGGACAGTCGACGATTTGATTTTTCTTTGTTAGGAACCGAGTCCAGAATTGCCTAGACGATTCTTCTGGCTGCTGAATTATGTGGCTCAAGTCATCGACATCTGGTGGTCCCACATAAGTGCCTTGAAAGTTGTCGAGGAATGCGGCTTCCAGATCTTCCCAACAGCTAATGGACTCTGCTGGCAGGCTGTTAAGCCAATGCCGCGCTGGTCCTTTGAGCTTTAGTGGGAGGTATTTGATGGCGTGTAACTCATCACCGCGGGCCATGTGGATGTGGAGGTGGTAATCCTCGATCCATACCGCAGGATCTGTTGTGCCGTCGTATGATTCAATATTTACAGGTTTGAAACCTTATGGGATTTGATGATCCATTACTTCATCTGTGAAGCATAAGGGGTGTGCGGCGCCTTTGTATTGGGCTATATCGCGACGCAGCTCGAATGGGTCTTGCCCACTGTGTTTGGCCCGGCCGGATTTACTTTTACTGTATCCGGCGTGACATTTGTCGTCTCGCATAGTGGCGTGCCCTCATGATCCATAGATCAATCTTGCATGTTTTGCTTTGTCCCCCAATACGTCTCACAGGTCTGGTGTGTTTCCCCATGCTTTTTTATTTGAATGGCGTCGGGGTGCCGTCTGAGCTTTTGGATGGAATGCCTCTCTATCACGGCCACGAGGTGGCCGATCAGCCGCGTCATACGCTTCTTCCTCCACTCGAGGTAGCAACCTGCATTTTGGGTAACTCTTGGAGGGGGGCTCGAGTTTATATTTCTCGGCCGCGAGGACTTCAGTCCATCTGTCAGCTAGCAGATCTTGATCAGCTTGAAGCTACTGCTGCTTTTTCTTAAGGCTATTTGCCGTGGCCATAAGCCGGTGCTTGAAGCGCTCTTGTTCGACGAGATCCTCTGGCACGGCGAATTCTTCATCGCCAAGACTTGCCTCGTCTTCGGAGGGGGGCATGTAATTATCATCCTCCGCTTCTCCATCTGCCGCTCTCTCAGGAGGGCTGGCTCCTCCATGCTCCTGCTCTAACTCTTGCTGGAGGGGGTTATTGTTGTCTTCGGCACTATCCGGAGTGTTATTACCTCCTGTGCCGGTATCACCACTTTGCTTTGGCGGGACTTAGAGCGGCACCGCTGACGTCAGCGCTTGGGTTGCTTCTTGGAGGGGTCATCCTCCGCTGTCTCGTCGCCATTGCCTTCTTTGGGTGTATCCACCATGTATATATCGTATGATGAGGTGGCTGTCCAGTGCCCTGTGGGAAGTGGTTCCTCTTCGTCTCCCGCATCGTCGTCCATACCGTCGATGTCTTCGGAGTTGAAGTTGAGCATGTCGGTTAAGTCATCAACAGTGGCTACTAAGTGGGTGGTGGGTGGGCCGCGAATTTCTTCGTCGTCCGCATCCCAGTCCTGCCGGACATAGTTCGGCTAGGATCCTCCTGACAAGGAGAGAGACCTTAATGAGTTCAGTATATCACCGAAGGGCGAGTGCTGAAAGATATCCGCGGAGGTAAACTCCATGATCGGCGCCCAATCGGATTCGATAGGAATGGGCACAGGCGGTTCGGAGTCCGTGGCCGGAGAAAGATCCGACAGTTTAACGCTACGGCTCTCGTGCAAGGTAAGGTCAATGTTCGGCTTGATTGCCGCTGAGAGTAAGGCCTCCGTGGCGGGGTCCATCCACCCGTCCATGGACGGCGCAACTGGCTCCGAATTGAGGGTTGGAGCGGCTGCCGGCGCGATCTCCTGAACACGGTCTGATGGTAGAGCTAAATCGTACTCATCGTGACCACGTGACGCACAAGGCAGAGGCTCGAATCCGTCGAAGATCAAGTCTCCGCGGACATCAGCCGTGTAGTTTAAGCTTCCAATCCTGGCCTGGTGGCCAGGGGCGTAGCTTTCAATCTGCTCCAGATGGCCAAGCGAATTGGACCGCAGTGCAAAGCCGCCGAACACAAAGATCTGTCCGGGGTGGAAAGTCTCACCCTGGACTGCATCGCTATCGATGATAGTAGGAGTCATCAAGCCTAATGGCGACGACATAGAGGAACTCTCAATGAAAGCACCAATGTCGGTGTCAAAACCGGCGGATCTCGGGTAGGGGGTCCCGAACTGTGCGTCTAGGCGGATGGTAACAGGAGGCAGGGGACACGAAGTTTTACCCAGGTTCGGGCCCTCTTGATGGAGGTAAAACCCTACGTCCTTATTGATTAATATTGATGATATGGGTAGTACAAGAGTAGATCTACCACGAGATCAGAGAGGCTAAACCCTAGAAGCTAGCCTATGGTATGATTGTATGTTGTCCTACGGACTAAAACCCTCCGGTTTATATAGACACCGGAAAGGGCTAGGGTTACACAAGGTCGGTTACAAAGGAGGAGATATACATATCCGTATTGCGTAGCTTGCCTTCCACGCCAAGTAGAGTCCCATCCGGACACGAGACGAAGTCTTCAATCTTGTATCTTCATAGTCTAACAGTCCGGCCAAAGGATATAATCTGGTTGTCCGGAGACCCCCAATCCAGGACTCCTTCAGGGCCCACGAGGCAGGGGGCGCGCCCAGGGGGGTAGGGCGCGCCCCACCCTTGTGGATGGTGGGTACCCCCCTCTGGTACTTCCTTCACCCAATATTTTTTATATATTCTGAAACATGCTCCTGTGAAGTTTTAGGACTTTTGGAGTTGTGCAGAATAGGTCTCTAATATTCGCTCCCTTTCCAGCCCAGAATTCCAGCTGCCGGCATTCCCCCTCTTCATGTAAACCTTGTAAAACAAGAGAGAATAGGCATAAGTATTGGGACATAACGTGTAATAACAGTCCATAATGCAATAAATATCTATATAAAAACATGATGCAAACATGATGGTGGGTGGGGCGCACCCTACCACCTGGGCGCGCCCCCCTGCCTCGTGGGCCCCCTGCTGGCCCTCCGGTGCCCATCTTCTGCTATATGATTTCTTTCGTCTGAGAAAAAAATTAGAAGCAACCTTTTGGGACGAGACTCCGCTGCCACGAGGCGGAACCTTGGCGAAACCAATCTAGGGCTCTAGCGGAGCTGTTCTGCCGGGGACACTTCCCTCCGGGAGGGGGAAATCATCGCCATCATCATCACCAACGATCCTCTCATCGGGAGGGGGTCAATGTCCATCAACATCTTCACGAGCACCATCTCATCTCAAACCCTAGTTCATCTCTTGTATCCAATCTTTGTATCCAAAACTCAGATTGGTACCTGCGGGTTGCTAGTAGTGTTGATTACTCCTTGTAGTTGATGATAGTTGGTTTACTTGGTGGAAGATCATATGTTCAGATCCATTATGCATATTAATACCCCTCTGATTATGAACATGAATATGCTTTGTGAGTAGTTACGTTCGTTCCTGAGGACATGGGAGAAGTCTTCCTATTAGTAGTCATGTGAATTGGGTATTCGTTCGATATTTTGATGAGATGTATGTTATCATCCCTCTAGTGGTGTCATGTGAACGTCCACTACATGACACTTCACCATTGCTTGGACCTAGAGGGAGGCATTGGGAAGTAATAAGTAGATGATGGGTTGCTAGAGTGACAGAAGCTTAAACCCTAGTTTATGCGTTGCTTCGTAAGGGGCTAATTTGGATCCATATGTTTCATGCTATGGTTAGGTTTACCTTAATACTTCTGTTGTAGTTGCGGATGCTTGCAATAGGGGTTAATCATAAGTGGGATGCTTGTCCAAGTAAGGGCAGTACCCAAGCACCGGTCCACCCACATATCAAATTATCAAAGTACCGAACATGAATCATATGATCGTGATGAAAACTAGCTTGACGATAATTCCCATGTGTCCTCGGGAGCACTTTCTCTATATAAGAGTTTGTCCAGGCTTGTCCTTTGCTACAAAAAGGATTGGGCCATCTTGATGCACTTTATTTACTTTTATTACTTGCTACCCGTTACAAATTACCTTATCAAAAAACTATCTGTTACCGATAATTTCAGTGCTTGCAGAGAATACCTTGCTGAAAATAGCTTATCATTTCCTTCTGCTCCTCGTTGGGTTCGACACTCTTACTTATCGAAAGGACTACGATAGATCCCCTATACTTGTGGGTCATCAAGACTCTATTCTGGTGCCGTTTCTGGGGAGTGAAGTGCCTTTGGTAAGGAAAAATTTATATAGTGTGCTAAAATTTACTGCCACTTGTTACTATGGAAAGTAATCCTTTGAGAGGCTTGTTCGGGGTATCTTCACCCCGACTGGTAGAGCAAATAGTTGCTCCTCAACCTATTGAACCTACTGAAAATGTTTACTTTGAAATTCCTTCGGGTATGATAGAGAAACTGCTAGCTAATCCTTTTGTAGGAGATGGAACATTACATCCCGATTTACACTTAATCTATGTGGATGAAGTTTGTGGATTATTTAAGCTTGTAGGTATGCCCAATGATGTTATCAAGAAGAAGGTCTTACCTCTATCTTTGAAGGGAGATGCATTGACATGGTATAGGCTATGTGATGATATGGGATCATGGGACTACAAACGGTTGAAATTGGAATTCCATCAGAAGTTTTATCCTATGCATCTTGTTCATTGTGATCGGAATTATATATATATAATTTTTGGCCTAACGAAGGAGAAAGAATCTCTCAAGCTTGGGGGAGGCTTAAGTCAATGTTATATTCATGCCCCAATCATGAGCTCTCAAGATAAATGATTATTCAAAATTTTTATGCTCGGCTTTCTGAAAACAATCGCTCCATGCTCGATACTTCTTGTACTGGTTCCTTTATGATGAAGACTATTGAATTCAAATGGAATTTATTGGAGAGAATTAAATGCAACTCTGAAGATTGGGATCTCGACGAAGGTAAGGAGTTAGGTATAACACCTAAGTTTGATTGTGTTAAATCTTTTATGGATACCGATGTTTTCCATAAATTTAGCACTAAATATGGACTTGACTCTGAGATAGTAGCTTCTTTCTGTGAATCCTTTGCTACTCATGTTGATCTCCCTAAGGATAAGTGGTTTAAATATAATCCTCCCATTGACGTAAAAGTAGTTGCAGCTATTAAAGTTGAAGAAAAAACTATCACTTATGATGATCCTGTTGTTCCCACTTCTTATGTTGAGAAACCACCTTTCCCTGTTAGAATTAAGTATCATGCTAAAGCTTCAACTGTAGTCAACAAGAGCAAATTAAAGTTGAACCTAATATTGCTATGGTTAAAGATCAATTGGCCAATAATATTGATGGGCATGTTATTTACTTCTGTGATGAGACTGCTAGAATTGCTAAACCTAGTGCTAAAGATAAACATAGACCTATGGTAGGCATGCCTGTTATTTCTGTTAAAATAGGAGATCATTATTATCATGGCTTGTGTGATATGGGTGCTAGTGCTAGTGAATACCTATTTCCTTATACAAAGAAATTATGCATGACATTGCACCAGCTGAGATAGAAGGTATCGATGTTACCATTAAGCTTGCTAATAGAGATACTATTTCACCAATTGGGATTGTTAGAGACGTTGAAGTCTTGTGTGGGAAGGCTAAATATCCAGCTGATTTCCTTGTTCTTGGTTCCCCACAAGATAGCTTTTGTCCCATTATATTTGGTAGACCCTTCTTGAATACTGTTAATGCTAAGATAGATTGCAAGAAGGATGTTGTTACTATTGGTTTGGATGATATGTCTCATGAGTTTAATTTTTCTAAATTTCGTAGACAACCCCGTGATGAAGAATTTCCTAGTAAATATGAAATTATTGGTCTTGCTTCTATTGCCGTGCCTCCTAATGATCCTTTAGAACAATATTTGCTAGACCATGAGAATGATATGTTTATGAATGAAAGAAGGGAAATAGATGAAGTATTCTTTAAAGAAGGACCCATTCTGAAACACAATTTGCCTGTTGAAATCCTAGGGGATCCTCCTCCACCCAAGGGTGATCCCATGTTTGAGCTTAAACCATTGCCTGATACTCTTAAATATGCTTATCTTGATGAAAAGAAGATATATCCTGTTATTATTAGTGCTAACCTTTCAGAGAAGGAGGAAGAAAAATTATTGAAAACTCTGAAGAAGCACCGTGCTGCTATTGGATATACTCTTGATGATCTTAAGGGCATTAGTCCCACTCTATGTCAACACAAAATAAACTTAGAGAAAGATGCCAAACCAGTTATTGATCACCAACGACGGCTGAATCCTAAGAAGAAAGAAGTGGTAAGAAAAGAAATACTAAAGCTCCTTGAGGCAGATATAATTTATCCCATTGCAGATAGTCAGTGGGTAAGTCCTGTCCATTGTGTCCCTAAGAAGGGAGGTATCATTGTCGTTCCTAATGATAAAGATGAATTGATTCCGCAAAGAATTATTATAGGTTATAGGATGGTAATTGATTTCCGCAAATTAAATAAGGCTACTAAAAAGATCATTACCCCTTACCTTTTATTGATCAAATGCTAGAAAGATTATCCAAACATACTCATTTTTGCTTTCTAGATGGTTACTATGGTTTCTCTCAAATACCTGTGTCAGCTGATGATCAAGCAAAGACAATTTTTACTTGCCCTTTCGGTACTTTAGCTTATAGACGTATGCCTTTTGGTTTATGCAATGCACCTGCTACCTTTCAAAGATGCATGCTGGCTATATTTTCTAACTTTTGTGAAAAGATATGTGAGGTTTTCATGGACGATTTCTCCATTTATGGATCCTCTTTTGATGATTGCTTGAGCAACCTTGATCGAGTTTTGTAGAGATGTGAAGAAACTAATCTTGTCTTGAATTGGGAGAAGTGCCACTTTATGGTTAATGAAGGAATTGTCTTGGGGCATAAAATTTCTGAAAGAGGTATTGAAGTGGATAAAGCTAAAGTTGATGCTATCGAAAAGATGCCGTGTCCCAAGGACATCAAAGGTATAAGAAGTTTCCTGGTCATGCCGGTTTTTATAGGAGGTTCATTAAGGACTTTTCGAAAATTTCTCGGCCTCTGACTAATCTGTCACAAAAAGATATTCCTTTTGTCTTTGATGATGATTGTGTAGAAGCATTTGAAATACTTAAGAAAGCATTGATTTCTGCACCTATTGTTCAGCCACCTGATTGGAATTTACCCTTTGAAATTATGTGTGATGCTAGCGATTATGCTGTAGGTGCTGTTCTAGGGCAAAGAGTTGATAAGAAATTAAATGTTATTCAATATGCTAGTAAAACTCTAGACAATGCCGAGAGAAATTATGCTACCACTGAAAAAGAATTTTTAGCAGTTGTTTCTGCTTGTGATAAGTTCAGAACTTATATTGTTGATTCTAAAGTAACTATTCACACTGATCATGCTGCTATTAAATACCTTATGGAAAAGAAAGATGCTAAACCTAGACTTATCAGATGGGTTCTCTTGCTACAAGAATTTGATTTGCATATTATTGATAGAAAGGGAGGTGAGAACCCCGCTGCAGACAACTTGTCTAGGTTAGAGAATGTTCTTGATGACCCACTACCTATTGATGATAGCTTTCCTGATGAACAATTAAATGTCATAAATGCTTCTTGTACAGCTCCATGGTATGCTGATTATGCTAATTATATTGTTGCTAAGTTTATACCACCTAGCTTCACATACCAGCAAAAGAAAAAAGTTCTTCTATGATTTAAGGCATTACTTCTGGGATGACCCACATCTTTATAAAGAAGGAGTAGATGGTGTTATTAGACGTTGTGTACCTAAGCATGAACATGAATAGATCCTATGCAAGTGTCACTCCGAAGCCTATGGAGGACAACATGCTGGAGATAGAACTGCACATAAGGTATTGCAATCCAGTTTTATTGGCCTACTCTCTTCAAGGATGCCCGTAAGTTTGTCCTGTCTTATGATGAATGTCAAAGAATTGGTAATATTAGTAGACGTCAAGAAATGCCTATGAATTATTCACTTGTTATTGAGCCATTTGACGTTTGGGGCTTTGATTATATGGGACCTTTTCCTTCCTCTAATGTGTATACACATATTTTAGTTGTTGTTCATTACGTTACTAAGTGGGTATATAACACCCTCGATGCGACTATATCTCCCACGTGTCGAGGCATGACTTAGAGGCATAATCGCATTGAAGGCATATGTCGCAAGTTAGGCAATCTTCACAACATCCCATGTAATATATATATAATAAAAAAAGGGAGATAACATAGTTGGCTTACACTCGCCACGTCAATCAAGTACAAAAATAACATTACATCATCCAAACACTCATGGCCCGACTACGGCGCCAAAATAAAAGATAACCCAACATGCGACACGGTCCCAATCACCCCCAACTAGGCACCACTACTGATCATCAGGAAAGGAAACATAGTAACGTTGAGAGTCTTCGTCGAACTCCCACTTGAGCTCGAGCGCGTCTCCTGGAGCGGAATCATCAGGCCCTGCATTTGGTGTAATAGTAATCTGTGAGCCACAGGGACTCAGCAATCTCGCACCCTCGCGATCAAGACTATTTAAGCTAAAAGGTAAGGCAAGGTAAATATGTGGGGCTGCAGCAAGCGACTAGCAAAAATATGGTGGCTATCCTGTTCGCAAAAGAGAGCGAGAAGAGGAGGCAAAGCGCGAGCGAGAAACTAGAGAGCAACCTGCGCAAACATTACTCCAACACCGTGTCCACTTCCCGGACTCCGCCGAGAAGAGGCCATCACGGTAACACACTCAGTTGATTCATTTTAATTAAGTTAAGGTTCAAGTTATCTACAACCGGACATTAACAAATTCCCATCTGCCCATAACCGCGGGCACGGCTTTCGAAAGTTCAAATCCCTGCAGGGGAGTCCCAACTTAGCCCATGACAAGCTCTCACGGTCAACGAAGGAATAGACCTCCTCCCAAGACGTTCCGATCAGACTCGGTATCTCGGTTACTCAAGACAACTCCGACAATGGTAAAACAAGTCCAGCAACACCGCCCGCTGTGCCGACAAATCCCGATAGGAGCTGCACATATCTCGTTCTCAGGGCACACCGGATAAGCTAAGCGTACGGGAGCCAACGTAACCCGAGTTGCCAAGGGACGTCCCCACACGGTGCTCTAGGTTGGACCAACACTCAGAGGAGCACTGGCCCGGGGGGGGGGGGGGTTAAAATAAGATGACCCTTGAGTTCGCGAAACCCAAGGGAAAAGGCTGGGTGGCAAATGGTAAAACCAAGGTTGGGCATTGCTGGAGGAGTTTTATTCAAGGCGGACTATCAAGGGGTTCCCATTATAACCCAACCGCGTAAGGAACGCAAAATCCGGGAACATAACACTGATATGACGGAAACTAGGGTGGCAAGAGTGGAACAAAACACTAGACGAGAGGCCGAGCCTTCCACCCTTTACCAAATGTATAGATGCATTAAGATAACAAGATAATATAATGATATCCCGACAAGAAAATAAATGTTCCAACAAGGAACAACCTCCAATCTTCACCTGCAACTAGCAACGCTATAAGAGGGGCTGAGCAAAGCGGTAACATAGCCAATCAACGCTTTGCTAGGACATGGTGGGTTAGAGGTTTGACATGGAAATTTGGGAGGCTTGAAAGCAAGTGGTAGGCATCGTAGCATTGTCATAGCAAAAGGGCGAGCAAACTAGCATAGCAAAGATAGTAGTGATATCGAGGGTATGATCATCTTGCCTGCACAGTTGTCAGAGTTGACTGGATCCTCGAGAGCAAACTCAACGGGCTCCTCATTAGCGAACTCATCTCCTGGCTCTACCCAAACAAGACAAACAAGCAACAAGGACACAATCAACCACGTGCAACTCAAACAACATGATGCAAAGATGATATGCTATGCGGGATGCAAAATGCAAGATATGACAGGAAATGCATGAACCTGGACTCAACTTGGAATTCCAAGTGTGCCACTGGAAAGATGAGATGAAATCGCTTGAAAACGATATAAAGATCATCGGAATCGGAGTTACGGTTTGGAAATGGCAAGCGATTCAAATATGGCACCGGTCTGCGATTTACAGCAAGTAGCCAACTAAATGCAATGAGATGAATATGCTACAGCACCCCAACATGACAACAAAATACATGGCAGGGATGCATTCAAGATGCTTAACAAAAGCTAGCACTGAGCTACGGCCAATTCATCCATTAATAGGTTCAAACAAGCATGGCAAAAATGCATATGGCAAACAGATTTCAGACTTAGTGAAATTAACACTTGTCTGGAATTTCAGATCAGGTAGCACTCTTCGGAGCAACAAAACTACATGCTACAGGACCTGAACATGGCAAAGTAAAGCATGGAATGGAGATACTCAAAGATCTTAACAAAAGTCCCTTAGTGACCTTGAGCCAAAAGGGACCAGAAAATACAATTGCAAGCATGTGAACATAGCAAAAACATAATCAGTTTTCAGACTTGGTGAAAACTGGCACATGCTGAAACATAACTCAAGTAGGCATGTTTACGAGCTCGATGCACTCACTAAAGAGCAAGTCATGATAAATTAAGCACACACCCATCAATAATACACAAAATGCAAGATATACATGGCAAGAACAATAGCATAGCATGCACGGATCAACTACAACATCATCGGCAAAATTGCAAACAAGTTGACAATCTGCCCAGATTCACAAAGTAGCAAAAGTAGAGCTCGATTGACTCAAGCTAGGGTGCTCCATAATTGCAAACAAAGACATGGATGGATAGAGAACTACAAGATAAACAAAACATCCTTACTGATCATCCTCAAAAGAGGCACAGATCACTAGGAAACAACATGAACATATGGCATCATGAGATAAACAGATCAAGGACTTCGTGGAATTGCTAAGTCCCTGAAAACAGAATTAACAAGTGCACCACTTTGCAAGCTTGTGCTAGTCACCACACACATCACAAAAATACATGGGTTGCACCTCTGGAAAGATGACAAAACCATTAACAAAACATATGTAGAGCATCAGGGCATATCATGCACACATTAATCATGGCAAAAATGACAAAAAGCTAAATGGAGTAGCAGATCTGACAATTAACTCAAGTAGCCTCCTTCTAACAGCATTTCGGGCATCAAGATGAACTCAAATGAAAATGATTCAATGGAATGAAATGATGTACTCTCTAAGATGAACATTTTGATATGCTATATGCCAAAATCGGAGTTATGGATGCGGAGATACGACACGATGAACAGGAGCACTTGGATCTATGAATTAGGGACTTAGAAAAAAAACAACCTAGGGTTACTGTTCACCGGATCGGGATCCGGCGAAAACACTGTAGCGGCGGCGGATCCGACGCTCGCCGGCGACGAGGGCTTGCCGGAGTAGGAGGGAGGGCCGGCCGGAGCGCGGGACCCGAGGGTGGCGAGGGGCGCGGGCCCGCGCGGCGATGGTGGCGCGGTCGAGGCGAGAGGAGCCGGGCGGAGCGGCGTCCGGTGGTGGCGCGGCTCGCCGGCGGCGCGCCGGCGCGGTGGACGGGCGGCGGAGGCACGGAGGAAGCGGGGCGGCGCTCGGGCGGGCGAGGCGGCGCGGCTCGATGGGCCTCGGGGGCCTGCCCCGGGCCGCGCGGGCTTCGGCGGCGGGGACGGCGGCTGTGGCCATGTGGCGGCGCAGGAGAGGCTGGGAGCGGCGGCGGGATTTGTCCGGCGTCGCCCGGATGTGCTGGTGACGGCGGGGGCGATTTTAGGGTTTCTGGGGGAGAAGGAGATCCGAAATTCGGGGGGTCTTTATATAGGCATAGAGGGAGCTAGGAGAGTCCAAATGAGGTGCGGTTTTCGGCCACGCGATCGCGATCGAATGCTCTAGATGATGGAGAAGGCTTAGGTGGGTTTTGGGCCAAATTGGAGGGGTGTTGGGCTGCAACACACACGAGGCCTTTTCGGTCCCTCGGTTAACCGTTGGAGTATCAAACGAAGTCCAAACGGTACGAAACTTGACAGGTGGTCTACCGGTAGTAAACCAAGGCCGCTTTGCTAAGTCTCGGTCCAATCCGGAAATGTTTAATCCCCACACACGAAAGGAAGTTAGAAATGACCACCGGAGGAGAACGAAGCGCCGGAATGCAAAACGGACAACGGGGAAAAAGCTCGAATGCATGAGACGAACACGTATGCAAATGCAATGCACATGATGACATGATATGAGATGCATGACAACGATAAGAACACACGGAGATAAAGACCCGAACCCGAGAAAATAAATAACTTAACGCCGGAAATGGCAAGAGTTGGAGTACAAATTGGGAAAGTTACATCCAGGGTGTTACAGGGTAGAAGCTATTCCAACTAGTAGTGCTGATCATAACACCTCTATTAAGATGCTTAAAGAAGTTATTTTTCCGAGGTTTGGAGTCCCTAGATACTTAATGACTGATGGTGGTTCACATTTTATTCATGGTGCTTTTCGTAAAATGCTTGCTAAGTATGATGTTAATCATAGAATTGCATCTCCTTATCACCCGCAATCTAGTGGTCAAGTAGAATTGAGTAATAGAGAGCTCAAATTAATTTTGCAAAAGACTGTTAATAGATATAGAAAGAATTGGTCAAAGAAACTTGATGATGCATTATGGGCTTATAGAACTGCATATAAAAATCTAATGGGCATGTCTCCGTATAAAATGGTTTATGGAAAAGCATGTCACTTACCTCTCGAACTAGAACATAAGGCATATTGGCCTATTAAAGAGCTCAATTATGATTTTAAACTTGCCGGTGAGAAGAGGTTATTTGACATTAGCTCACTTGATGAATGGAGAACCCAAGCCTATGAGAATGCCAAACTGTTTAAAGAAAAAGTTAAAAGATGGCATGACAAAAGGATACAAAAGCGTGAGTTTAATGTAGGTGATTATGTATTACTATACAACTCCCGTTTAAGATCTTTTGCAGGCAAACTTCTCTCTAAATGGGAAGGTCCTTACGTTATCGAGGAGGTCTATCATTCTGGTGCCATAAAAAACAACAACTTCGAATGCACAAATCCGAGGGTGGTGAACGGCCAAAGAATCAAACATTATATCTCAGATAATCCTATAAATGTTGAAACTAATATTACCGAAACTGTAACCCCAGAGGAATACATAAGGGACACTTTACGGAATGTTTCAGACTCCGAAAAGGAATAGGTATGTGGTATGGTAAGTAAACCGACTCCAAAAACAGTTCTAATGGCAATTTTTCTCTGTTTTGGAATATTTAGAAAAATAGGAAAATAAGAAGCAGTCCGGGAAGGACACGAGGCTTCCACGAGGGTGGGAGGCGCGCCCTACCCCCCTGGGCGTGCCCCCTGCCTCGTTGGCACCTCATGCGCTCTCCGGACTCCGTTTTCTTGCATGATACATATTTTGATCGTTAAAAATTCATTATATAATCTCCCGAAGGTTTTGACCACCGTATCATGCAAATATCTCCTGTCTTTGTTTCGAGCTATTTTTCTGACAGATCTAGATTGCCATGGCGTCTCCAAGTGCCCCCAAGGACAAGTTCTTCGAGAAGGTCATCAACCCCTACCTCGCGGAGGTGCTGCAACACCCTCAAACCATTGAGATGCGTGAGGGGTTGCTGCACATCCGCGATGCTGAGGGACCAAAGAAGACCGGAAGCCTGGAGGCAAGACTCGAAGCAATGGAGCAACAAGTTTTCATGTGCTGGGAGATGGTGGAACGTGGACTCAACACCAACCACCTAATGATCACGAAGTACACCAATACCACCAAGCTAGAAGCCAAGAACATTGGGGAGGCCATCTTCAAGCTTCACGAGAAAATCGAGCGCCTCCAAGTCCAGATCTATGACCTGCAAAACCAAAACTGTGAGTATGAATATAGATTCAAGAGGATGAGTTTGGCTACAGATTTGAGGATCTCGGAGACTCGATCATCCTTATATGATGGTGAGCCTATGCCTTGGAAGATGGACGACAAGCCTACATCATCAACAAAACCATCATCTTCTTCGCCAACAAAGGACACATAAACACATGGGTATGGGCACTCCCCTTGGCAACTGCCAAGCTTGGGGGAGTGCCCCGGTATCGTATCACCATCACTTTTACCTTTACCATTTTCTTAGTTCGATCCTTTTGATAATATATTTATCTAGTAGAATAAAGTTTTAGTATGATCTAGTTGTGAGTTTTGCTCCAAGATCCTTCTATGTAATCGAGTCCGTGAGCTATATATAATAAAGATTAGTGTTAATTCAAGGGCTTGATTATCTTACTATGATCTGGAGGGAATAAAATAAAAGATAAAAAAAGAAAGAATAAAAAGAAATAAAGAGATCATATGGATATTATGGAGAGTAATGAGCTCACATATAAAGAGTATGATGAATAAAAGTTGTTGAGAGTTGACAAACATAGTTTTGGTCATCGTTGCAATTAATAGGAAGTAATAAAGAAAGAGAGGTTTTCACATATAAATACACTATCTTGGACATATTTTATGATTGTGAGCACTCATTAAAATATGACATGCTAAAGAGTTGAGTTGGACAAGGAAGACAACGTAATGGGTTGTGTTTTCTTACATATGAGATTAATTATATTGTCATGGATCATCCAACATGTTGAGCTTGCCTTTCCCTCTCATGCTAGCCAATTCTTTGCACCAAGTAGAAATACTACTTGTGCTTCCAAATACCCTTAAAACCAGTTCTGCCATGAGAGTCCACCATATCTACCTATGGATTGAGTAAGATCCTTCAAGTAAGTTGTCATCGGTGCAAGCAATAAAAATTGCTCTCTAAATATGTATGACTTATTAGTGTGGGAGAAAATAAGCTTTATACGATCTTGTGATGTGGAAGAAATAAAAGCGACGGACTGAATAATAAAGGTCCATATCACAAGTGGCAATATAAAGTGGCGTTCTTTCGCATTAAGATTTTGTCCATCCAACCCTGAAAGTGCATGACAACCTCTGCTTCCCTCTGCGAAGGGCCTATATTTTACCTTTATCTTCTACCTTATGCAAGAGTCATGGTGATATTCACCTTTCCTTTTTACATTTTATCCTTTGGCAAGCACAATGTGTTGGAAAGATCCTGATATATATGGCTAATTGGATGTGGGTTTGCATGAACTATTATTGTTGACATTACCCTTGAGGTAAAACGTTGGGAGGCAAAACTATAAGCCCCTATCTTTCTCTGTGTCCGGTAAAACTTCATAACCATACATATCGCGTGAGTGTTAGAAATTGTGAAAGACTAAATGATAGTTGAGTATGTGGACTTGCTGAAAAGCTCTTATATTGACTTTTTCCTATGTTATGATAAATTGCAATTGCTTCAATGACTGATATTATAGTTTGTTAGTTTTCAATGAAGTTTGTGATTCATACTTGAAATTGTGATTGAATTGTTACTTTAGCATAAGAGATCATATGACAATAAATATATAAGTTGCTGTTCTAAGAATGATCATGATGCCCTCATGTCCATATTTTATTTTTATTGACACCTATCTCTCTAAACATGTGGACATATTTTTTGATTTCGGCTTTCGCTTGAGGACAAGCGAGGTCTAAGCTTGGGGGAGTTGATATGTCCATTTTGCATCATGTTTTTATATTGATATTTATTGCATTATGGACTGTAATTACACATTATGTCCCAATACTTATGCCTATTCTCTCTTATTTTACAAGGTTTACATGAAGAGGGGGAATGCCGGCAGCTGGAATTCTGGGCTGGAAAGGGAGCAAATATTAGAGACCTATTCTACACAACTCCAAAAGTCCTGAAACTCCATGGAAGTTATTTTTGGAAATAATAAAAAATACTGAGCGAAGAAAATACCAGAGGGGGCCCACACCCTGGCCATGAGGGTGGGGGGCGCGCCCCATGTCTCGTGGGCCCCCTGGTGGCCCTCCGGTGCCCATCTTCTGCTATATGAAGTCTTTCGTCCGAGAAAAAAAGCAGAGGCAAGCTTTCGGGACGAGACTCCGCCGCCACAAGGCAGAACCTTGGCAGTACCAATCTAGGGCTCTGGCGGAGCTGTTCTGCAGGGACACTTCCCTCCGGGAGGGGGAAATCATTGCCATCATCATCACCAACGCTCCTCTCACCGAGAGGGGGTCAATCTCCATCAACATCTTCACCAGCACCATCTCATCTCAAACCCTAGTTCATCTCTTGTATCCAAACCTCAGATTGGTACCTGTGGGTTGCTAGTAGTGTTGATTACTCCTTGTAGTTGATGCTAGTTGGATTACTTGGTGGAAGTGTTGGGGAACGTAGTAATTTCAAAAAAATTCCTACGCACACACATGATCAAGGTGATGCATAGCAACAAGAGGGGAGAGTATGTCCACGTACCCTCATAGACCGAATGCGTTAGCATTAGCACAACGCGGTTGATGTAGTCGTACGTCTTCATGATCCGACCGATCCAAGTAACGGACGCACGGCACCTCCGAGTTCTACACACGTTCAACTCGATGACGTCCCACGAGCTTTGATCCAGCAAAGCTTCATAAGAGAGTTTCGTCAGCACGACGGTGTGGTGATGGTGATGATGATGCTACCGACGCAGGGCTTCACCTAAGCACCGCTACGATATAACCGAGGTGGAATATGGCGGAGGGGGCACCGCACACGGCTGGAATAGATCAACTGATCAACTTGTGTGTCTAGAGGTGCCCCCTGCCCCCGTATATAAAGGAGCAAGGGGGAGGCCGGCCGGCCCCCTATGGCGCGCCAGGAGGAGTCCTCCTCCTAAATAGGAGTAGGACTCCCCTCTTTCCTACTCCTACTAGGAGGGGGAAAGGAAGGGGGAGAAGGAGAAGGAAAGGGGGGCGCTGCCCCCCCTCTCCTAGTCCAATTCGAACCAGAGGGGGAGGGGCGCATGGCCTGCCCTATGCCAGCCCTCTCTCTATCTCCACTAAGGCCCATAAGGCCCATTATTTCTCCCGGGGGGGGGGGGGTTCCGGTAACCCTCCAGTACTCCGGTTTTCTCTGAAATCACCTAGAACACTTCCAGTGTCCAAATATAGTCGTCCAATATATCGATTTTTATGTCTCGACAATTTCGAGACTCCTCGTCATGTCTGTGATCATATCCGGGACTCTGAACTACCTTCGGTACATCAAAACACAAAAACTCATAATAACGATCATCGCCGAACTTTAAGTGTGCGGACCCTACGGGTTCGAGAACTATGTAGACATGACCAAGACATGTCTCCGGTCAATAACCAATAGCGGAACCTGGATGTTCATATTGGCTCCCACATATTCTATGGAGATCTTTATCGGTCAAACCGCATAACACTATACATTGTTCCCTTTGTCATCGGTATGTTACTTGCCTGAGATTCGATCGTCGGTATCTCAATACCTAGTTCAATCTCGTTACCGGCAAGTCTCTTTACTCATTCTGTAATACATCATCCCGCAACTAACTCATTAGTTACAATGCTTGCAAGGCTTATAGTGATGTGCATTACCGAGTGGGCCCAGAGATACCTCTCCGACAATCAGAGTGACAAATCCTAATCTTGAAATACGCCAACTCAACAAGTACCTTTGGACACACCTGTAGAGCACCTTTATAATCACCCAGTTACGTTGTGACATTTAGTAGCACACAAAGTGTTCCTCCGGTAAACGGGAGTTGCATAATCTCATAGTCATAGGAACATGTATAAGTCATGAAGAAAGCAATAGCAACATACTAAACGATCAAGTGCTAAGCTAATGGAATGGGTCAAGTCAATCACATCATTCTCCTAATGATGTGATCCCGTTAATCAAATGACAACTCATGTCTATGGTTAGGAAACATAACCATCTTTGATCAATGAGCTAGTCAAGTAGAGGCATACTAGTGACACTCTGTTTGTCTATGTATTCACACATGTATCATGTTTCCGGTTAATACAATTCTAGCATGAATAATAGACATTTATCATGATATAAGGAAATAAATTAACTTTATTATTGCCTCTAGGGCATATTTTCTTTAGTCTCCCACTTGCACTAGAGTCAATAATCTAGTTCACATCATCATGTGATTTAACATCAATAGTTCACATCTTTATGTGATTAGTTCACATCTTCATGTGAATAACACCCAAAGGGTTTACTAGAGTCAATAATCTAGTTCACATCGCTATGTGATTTACACCAAAAGAGTGATCATGTTTTTCTTATGAGAAATTTAGTCAATGGGTCTGCCATATTCAGAGCCGTATGTATTTTGCAAATTTTCTATGTCTACAATGCTTTGCACAGAGCTACTCTAGCTAATTGCTCCCGCTTTCAATATGTATCTAGATCGAGACTTAGAGTCATCTAGATCGGTGTCAAAAGCTTGTATCGACATAACTCTTTACGATGAACTCTTTTATCACCTCCATAACCGAGAAATATTTCCTTAGTCCTCTAAGGATAATTTTGACGGCTGTCCAGTGATCTAGTCCTAGATCACTATCATACTCCTTTGCCAAACTCAGGGCATGGTATACAATACGTCTGGTACATAGCATGACATACTTTATAGAACCTATGACTAAGGCATAGCGAATGACTTTTCATTATCTTTCTATTTTCTGTCGTGGTCGGGTTTTGAGTCTTTATTCAACTTCACACCTTGCAACACAGGCAAGAACTCCTTCTTTGACTGTTCCATTTTGAACTACTTCAAAATCCTGTCAAGGTATGTACTCATTGAAAATATATCAAGCGTCTTGATCTATATCTATAGATCTTGATGCTCAATATGTAAGTAGCTTCACCGAGGTCTTTCTTTGAAAAACTCCTTTCAAACACTCCTTTATGCTTTCCAAAAAATTCTACATTATTTCCGATCAACAATATGTCATTTACATATACTTATCAGGAATGTTGTAGTGCTCCCACTCACTTTCTTGTAAATACAGGCTTCACCTCAAGTCTGTATAAAACCATATGCTTTGATCACTTTATCAAAGTATATATTCCAACTCCGAGATACTTGCGCCAGTCCATAGATGGATCGCTGGAGCTTGCACACTTTGTTAGCACCTTTAGGATTGACAAAACCTTCTGGTTGCATCATATACAACTCTTCTTTAAGGAATCCATTAAGGAATACAATTTTGACATCCATTTGCCAGATTTTATAAAATGCAGCAATTGCTAACATGATTCGGACAGACTTTTAAGCATCAATACGAGTGAGAAAATCTCATCGTAGTCAACACCTTGAACTTGTCGAAAACATTTTGCAACAATTCGAGCTTCGTAGATAGTAACACTACTATCAGCGTCCGTCTTCCTCTTGAAGATCCATTTATTCTTAATGACTCACCGATCATCTGGCAAGTCAATCAAAGTCCACACTTTATTTCTCATACATGGATCCCATCTCAGATTTCATGGTCTCAAGCCATTTTGCGGAATCTGGGCTCATCATCGCTTCCTCATAGTTCACAGGTTCGTCATGGTCAAGTAACATGACTTCTAGAAAGGATTGCCGTACCACTCTGGTGCGACCATACTCTGGTTGTCCTACGAGGTTCGGTAGTAACTTGATCTGAAGTTTCATGATCATCATCATTAGCTTCCTCACTACTTGGTGTAGGTGTCACATGAACCGCTTTTTGTGACAAACTACTTTCCAATAAGGGAGCAGGTATAGTTACCTCATCAAGTTCTACATCCCTCCCACTCACTTCTTTCGAGAGAAACTTCTTCTCTAGAAAGGATCCACTTTTAGCAACAAATGTCTTGCCTTTGGATCTGTAAAAGAAGGTGTACCCAATAGTTTATTTTTGGGTATCCTATGAAGATGCACTTTTCCGATTTAGGTTTGTGCTTATCTGGCTGAAACTTTTTCACATAAGCATCACAACCCCAAACTTTAAGAAATGACAGCTTTGGTTTCTTGCCAAACCATAGTTCATTCGGTGTCATCTCAACGGATTTAGATGGTGCCCTATTTAATGTGAATGTAGCTATCTCTAATGCATAAACCCAAAACGATAGCGGTAAATCAGTAAGAGACGTCATAGATCGCACCATATCTAGTAAAGTGTGATTATGACGTTCGGACACACTGAAAGTGCAACTATCCCTAGGTGGTTTTGGTAATTCATAACAACATATAGCTCATTGAGCTAATGCTATTCCAAGATGATTATTTCAGGAAAGCTCAATGATTGGCATGGCATGGATGTGAAAGTGGAACCCTCAAAATGCTAAGGACAATGGATTGGCTCAAGCTCAAAAGCTCAAGACTCCTCATTCTATATTTTAGTGATCCAAGATCACATTGAGTCCATAGGAAAAGCCAATACTATCAAGGAGGGATGAGGTGTTGCTTAATGAGCCTCTTGCTTCATGTGCTTAATGATATGCTCCAAAACCCTCAACTACTTTCCCATATCCACATATGACCTAAACTCTAAGCCAAACTCGGTCCTACCGATTTTTCCTATCCGGCGCCACCGAGTTTCAATTGTCATTAGCCACTGCCAAACCCTAGCAATTCGGTCCTACCGATAAGGATCTCGGTCCCACCGAGATGGGGTTGCAAACTCTCTGTTTCCCTTTCATAACTTTTCGGTCCCACCGAAAGAGCGAATCGGTCCCACCAAGATTGCAATGTAAACTCAGTGTTTCCCCTTTGTAACTTTTCGGTCTCACCGAGTTCCACTCGATCTCACCGAAAGAGCAAATCGGTCCCACCGAGTTTGCCTGACCAACTCTCTGGTTAGCTAATTACCAAACTCGGAGTTTGTGTAATCGGTCTCACCGAGATTACGTTATGCCCAAACCCTAACCGAATCGGTCCTACCGAGTTGCATGTCAGTCCCACCGAAATTCCTAACGGTCACTAGGTTTACTACTTTGGTCAGACCGAGTTTATTTATTCGGTCCCACCGAGATTGGAAAACTGTGTAATGGTTGGATTTTGTGTGGAGGCTATATATACCCCTCCACCTCCTCCTCATTCGAAGAGAGAGCCACCAGAACACACACACCATTCCTACTCATATGTTCTGAGAGAAAACTACCTACTCATGTGTTGAGATCAAGACATTCCATTCCTACCATATGAATCTTGATTTCTAGCCTTCCCAAGTTGCTTTCCACTCAAATCTTCTTTCCACCAAATCCAAATCCTATGAGAGAGAGTTGAGTGTTGGGGAGACTATCATTTGAAGCACAAGAGCAAGGAGTTCATTACCTACACACCATTTGTTACTTCTTGGAGAGTGGTGTCTCCTAGATTGGCTAGGTGTCACTTGGGAGCCTCCGACAAGATTGTGGAGTTGAACCAAGGAGTTTGTAAGGGCAAGGAGATCGCCTACTTCGTGAAGATCTACCGCTAGTGAGGCAAGTCCTTCGTGGGCGATGGCCATGGTGGGATAGACAAGGTTGCTTCTTCGTGGACCCTTTGTGGGTGGTTGCTTCTCCGTGGACCCTTCGTGGGTGGAGCCCTTCGTGGACTCGCGCAACCGTTGCCCTTGGGTGGAGCCCTGTGTGGACTCGCGCAACCGTTACCCTTTGTGGGTTGAAGTCTCCATCAACGTGGATGTAGGATAGCACCACCTATCCGAACCACGGGAAAAACATCCGTGTCTCCAATTGCGTTTGAAATCTCCAAACCCTTCCCTTTATATTCTTGCAAGTTGCATGCTTTACTTTCCGCTGCCAATATACTCTTTGCATGCTTGCTTGAATTATGTGATGATTACTTGACTTGTCCTAAAATAGCTAAAATCTGCCAAGAACTAAAATTGGGAAAAGGTTAAGTTTTTATTTGGTCAAGTAGTCTAATCACCCCCCCTCTAGACATACTTTCGATCCTACAAGTGGTATCAGAGCTTTGGTCTCCATTTGCTTGATCTCCATAGCTTTTGGTGGTCATAGCCTTGGTTTCACAACCTAGGAGAGTATGGCGTCTAGCGAGGGAAATTATCACCGTAGAGGTCCTTACTTTGATGGTACTAATTTTGCTAGTTGGAAGCATAAAATGAAAATGCATATTCTTGGACATAACCCCGCTGTTTGGGCTATTGTGTGTGTTGGTTTGCAAGGTGACTTCTTTGATGGGAAAGAACCAAACCGTGAAGCTACCGCGGATGAGTTGAAGATGTTGCAATACAATGCTCAAGCTTGTGATATTCTCTTCAATGGATTGTGCCCCGAAGAATTCAACAAAATCAGCCGCCTTGAGAATGCAAAGGAAACTTGGGACACTTTGATTGATATGCACGAAGGTACCGACTCTGTCAAGGAATCCAAGTTGGATGTGCTTCAAAGCCAACTTGACAAGATCAAGATGAAGGATGGTGAAGGTGTCGCCGAAATGTACTCTAGGCTTGCTCTCATCACAAATGAGATTGCCGGGTTAGGAAGTGAAGAGATGACCGATAAATTCATCATCAAGAAGATCCTAAGAGCCTTGGATGGAAAATATGATACCGTGTGCACATTGATCCAAATGATGCCCAATTACAAAGATCTCAAGCCAACGGAAGTGATTGGAAGAATTGTTGCTCATGAGATGTCACTTAAGGATAAAGAGGAACTTCACAACAAATCAAGTGGTGCCTACAAAGCCTCATGTGAAGCCCCTACATCATCAAGTGAGAAACAAGACTTCAATGAAGAATTGAGATTAATGGTGAAGAACTTTAACAAGTTCTACAAGAATAGAAGCAAAGATAGAAGCTCCAAATCAAGGTCCTACAATGACAAAAGATCTTCTAGTCGAGAGCGAAACTGCTACAATTGTGGAAGACCCGGACACTATTCCAATGAGTGTACGGCTCCCTACAAGACTAGAGAAGATTCTCCAAAAAGAAGAAGCAAAGGATCACCACCAAGAGAGAGAAGGAGTAGAGATGATCGTTATGAACGAAGATACTCACGGAGAAGCAAGGATTCGGAAAGGAAGGAAAATTCATCAAGGAGCTACACAAGACGAAGACATCAAGCTCATGTTGGTGAATGGGTATCCGGCTCCGACTCCGACAGCCACTCCGAGAGAAGTTATCACTCTGACTCTGAAGATACTCAAGATGAAGGTGTTGCCGGTCTAGCACTTGTGTCAACCAACTCCTACGACATATTTGACTCACCAAATGAAGGAATTGGAAGATGCTTCATGGCCAAAGGTCCTAAGGTAACACACCCCGAGTATGTTGATTTCAATAGTGATGAAGATGACTTGTTAGGTGATGATTTGCTTGGTGACAACTCTAGTGATGAATACTATGATGAAAGACCAATTAATCATGCTAATCAAGATAAAACGAATGACAATGATAAGGAGAAGATTGAGGCTCTAACTAAAGAACTAAAAACTCTTAAGTTAGCTCATGACACTATCTTCGAAGATCATCGAGAACTTTTAAGGGCTCATGAGAAGCTACGCTTTGAAAAGCTCAATCTTGAGCAAGAGCATGAGTTCTTAAAGGCAATCAATGATGATCTCCGCAAGAAAAGTTCTTCTTACATTGCCAAGCGTTTACTCTTATCCACTTACATGCCTCAAGTCAAGTCTAGTAACAAGAAAGGTTCTTCCTCTAGTAGTAACAATGATCATGCTAAATTCAATATTGTTGCTTCTAGTAGTTCTCTTGATTCCACCAATGATTCTCTTAGCCAAGTTACACTTGAGCAAGAAAATAGCTTATTGAAGGGAATTATAGAGAAAGGAGTGTACAAGAGCCTTGCCGGGAGTAAGCAATTCGAGGAAATTGTGCGCAAGCAAGGAATGCACCGGAAGAATCAAGGTGTTGGTTTTGAACGAAAGTTCAATGCCAATGGAGTTGAATGGGAAGAAGATCAATACCCCAAGACGAAGTTTGTCCCTCAACAAGAGAAGTATACTTCTTTCAAGGGGACACAAGCTCAAGATGATCTTCCACCACAAGACTATGAGCAAAAAGGCAAGGACAAGCTTCAAGAGGAAATTGATGCATTTGAAGAAGCTCCAAAGACCTTAGTCAAGTGGATTCCCAAGACTACTTCAAGTTCCACTTCATCAAGTACGACTACAACTCCAAGGATTCCCATCAAGATGATGTGGATCCAAAAGAAGAAGAACTAGAGAGTTCTCGAGGGTGACTCCGCCAACATACTTCACTCTTATCATTTTGGCAAGAACAAGTGCAATCAACTTCCACATCTTGCACTAGTTCAAGGAGTCACAAACCCTCTTGTTGGTAAGACAAGGGACAAGGTAACCTAAAGTTTTCATGGACATCATCTTTTGTGTGCATCACTCTATGTCTATGGATATCCTTGTTTGTTCCTTGTGGGACTAACCCATGTAGGTATTGAAAGTGCAATTCACTCAAAAGGATAGCTCCAAGAGATCTACATCAACATTGAGCATCCACATCTTCAATATCTACATGAAGTCATCATCGAAAAAACCCAAGGTTAGTTCATCCCTCTTAGGGGGGATATCACATCTAGGGGGAGCTTTACTCTAAGACTTGAGCTAAAGCAACTCTAAAGATGTGAACAAAACAATGCTTCATGTAAAAGTGGCAACCCCACTTGAGCTTAAACGATGAGTATGACCTACGATCAAGTGTTCTCACTTGACTCCTAAGTCAATATACTCATATATAGATGACCTAGTCATCGCAAATTGCTTGATAGATGCTAGAATTGGTTGTGCATGCTTTGCCACATATTTCATTTGCTATCTTATTGTGTGAGCATGCTGATTGCATATTTTACTCATTCGAGGACATCCACTTGTTGCTTTGATTGTTTGGCTTTATCTTCTTTTGCCAAGTGGATGGACAAGAATGCCTAAGAACCTCCTCTAGCTATCTATGCTTTTCTTGTCTCAAACTCTATTCATGCTGCATCACAAAATTTGATCAAGTCAGATTCGAACCACTCTGTGTGAGGAGCGCTCGGAGTCCCCGATTCGTCATAGACTTAAACTTCCAAAACCTCTTTATGAATCTCGGTCTGACCGATACTCCATTTCGGTCCTACCAAGTTCATTAAGTTGATCTAGGTTTTTGATCTCGGTGCAACCGATTTGAACTTTTCGGTCACACCAAGTTGCAATAACTGCACACAGTTTTGCATCTCAATGCCACCGAGTTGTTCCACTCGGTCATACCGACAGGGTCGGGCTATATATGACGGGCAGAATTTTGGAAATTCTCCGAAACCTCCTCGCCCGCGCAATAGCCTGCTCTGCCCCCGAGGTCTCCGGATCGTCTCCTCGCCGCCAGCAGCCTCCGGTTGCTGGTCTTCGCCGCCGTCAACGGATTTCTGCCCCTCCGTTGCCGCCGTAGCAAGTCCACGCCGAACTAGGGTATGGACTTGATCATTGTGCTATTCCTCAATCTGATTCCTAGCACATTGTGATCATCATGAATCTTGCCACGATTGATAAACTTCTATCCAGTCAAAACGCTCGTAGATTAGGTTTAATTCGTAAATTTTAGGGTTAGGTTTCCGTCGAAACCATCTCGGACCCACCGAGTTGAAAAACTCGGTCCCACCGATCTGGCTTTTGCCATTGCACAAGTTAAACTCGGTCTGACCGAGAATAACTTATCGGTGCGACCAATTTTGGAATTCTGTGAAACCCTAGCAGTCTCGGTGCCACCGAACTGTGACTCGGTCTGATCGAGTTCACCAGTTCTGGTGCCAAAATTGCTTCGGTGTCACCGAGTTTGAAAATCGGTAGATCCGAGATGCTTTCTGTGGAAAACTAAAACTAAGTTTTTGAATTAATCTTTTGCAAAAATCTCTGCTTTTTGTGATGCTCATCCTCTCTATCTCTTCTATAATCTATGCACAGGGTCAGCAGTCAGTGCAACATGTCTGATCAAAGTGACAGCCAGAACCTCTCAGAGCAGCAAGTTGTGATGAGTGAGGGCACTAGCCCCTCAAGTTCTTCTGATGATGGCAGCAGGAGCACACCCAGCAATCTGCCTAAGGCTGCCACACGTCAAAGGAAGAAGAGAACGTCTGATTCTGAGGATGAAGACTATGTGGCAGAGGAAGAGGCCACTTCCAAGAGAGTTGAGCCAGCTCAAGGCTCAAAGCCAGGCCTGAAGATCAAGAGGCCAGCAGGCAGGCAGCCAATGTCAAAGGCTAGAGCCTCAACTGAGAAGCCTGCACCTGCTCCCATTGAGCCCATTGCTGCTGAGGGTAAGAAGAGGAAAGAGAGAGTAAAGAAGACTGTAGCCAAAGTGCTTGGGAGAGCCTCCATCATGGTAGAAGAGGAGGAGGAAGAAGAGGTTGCTGCACCAGCACCCAAGGCAGACAAACTTATGGGAGATGCCATAAGGTCAGGGGGAGCTGCATCCAAGCCCAAGGAAGCTCCTAAGGCTGCATCTAAGCCTAAGAGTGCACCAAAGAGGAACACACGAAGCATCCCTGCTGCAGAAAAGAACAAGGCCCCAGTGCCTGAAGCTATTGAAGAAGAGGAAGAGAGTGTCCTTCGGAAGCTCAAGCCCAAGATCCCAGACCACAACGATGCTCATCCTGTGGCTGAGGACATGAAGCTCAGGAGAGACTCAGGGCTCAGGAAATGGAGAGAAGCAGATCCATATGCTTCTAGGAGAAGTACTGCCGTGGACTACAGATTTCACACAAAGGAGCAACAAGATTTTTATGAGACTGTTTTGCTTGACAAGAAGCCAATCATTTGTGACATGAGATGGGTCGACTGGACATACATCAAGGAGAATGAAGAGCACTACCCAGGAGTTCAGGACAGCTTCAGAGCGTGTGGAGTAGAGGACTTTGTTGGGCAGAAGCTCACAAAGTGGAACGAGGAACTCATCATGCAGTTCTACTCCACAGCTCACTTTTATCCGGATGGAAGGATTACTTGGATGTCTGAGGGTACAAGGTACCAATCTACAGTGGCTGAGTGGGCACAGATCATCAATGCCCCAGAAGAGCAAGATGAGGACTTGGACATCTATGCCAAGAAGAAAATGGACCATAACTCCGTGTCCAACATGTACAAGGAAATTCCCAATGAAGCTCTTGACACATTCAAGTTTGGCTCAGTGCACTATCTGCTCTCAGGATTGCCTACTATCAATTGGATACTAAGGCACACTCTGTTGCCTAAGTCTGGAGATCACAAGATGATCAGAGGTCACGCGATCAACCTGCTTCATGTCTTTGACGTGCCTCAGAAATTCAAGGTCATGAGTCTCATTGTGGAAACCATTAAGAGGACAACTGCAGATCAAAAGAGGAGCTGTGGATATGCCCCTCAGATTCAGGAGCTCATCAACTCCAAGATGGGCACTGGCATATATTTGTTGGATAAGGAACACCTACCCATCCGTCCAGATTTTGAGAACAATGAAGTTGTGATGACAGAGAATGAGCCATCGTCTGCACAAGCATTTGCAAAGAAGGAGAAGGCAAAGAAGGAGAAAGCTGCCAGGATGCCTACTCAAGAGGAGGCATCTGAGTACTTCTTGAAGACCAAACAAGAGCAGCTTAGTTACTTGATTGCATCCTCGCTGAGAATTGAGCAAAGTCTAGCCAACCTCACTAAAAATCAGCAGAGCCTAGAGAGGATCATGGAACAGAAGTTCTATGACTTGGATGTCAAGGTAACAGAAGTCCAGTCTGTAATGGAGCAGCTCCAGGAGGACATGAATGAGAGGAGAGGCAGGACCACAACTCATGCTTTTTCTAGAGTGCCACGAGGCCCGAGGACGTCTGCACTGCCAGTTGCTGACACCAGAGCTACTACTTCAGCACCAGCTACAGCCTCAGCTCCAGCATCTACTTCAGCTCCAACTCCAGCAACTACTTCAACATCTACAGAAGCCTTCGTCCTTGGAGTGATCCGGACTCCACCACCACCTGAAGATCAAGCCTGAGCGACGACTTAGCACTATGCATTTTCTAGGAACTTTTTGGTAACTTATTGCCAAAGGGGGAGAAGATGTATAGATCATAGGCTTCGAGAGAGAGAGTGTTGCTTTTCTCTCTTGTTTTATTTGGTGGTTTTTCGAACCTTTTTGCTTTTGAGTGCTTGATACTATGTCATTATTTGTGAGATATCGATGATCATGTGTTTGATCATAAGCTACACTTAATGTTTGCTTAATGCTTGCTTAAATATTATCATGCTATCTATCGTTTGTGATCATTCACTATTCTTGGTGATGAGTGCATGCATTTCATTCTTATCATTTTGAGCGCTCCACCAAGATGTATGTGACATGGAAGAGTAACCCATGACTCTAACTCTTTGTGCATTTGCAGTCCAAAGCAAATTTTAAATATGCACAAATTTAGGGGGAGCTCTTACTTATCACATACTTCTCAAAGCGACGATATATTTCATGCTTATTATCATTTGTCGAAGCTTTGATCTATATGTTGTCATCAATTACCAAAAAGGGGGAGATTGAAAGTGCAACTATCCCTAGGTGGTTTTGGTAATTCATAACAACATATAGCTCATTGAGCTAATGCTATTCCAAGATGATTATTTCTAGAAAGCTCAATGATTGGCATGGCATGGATGTGAAAGTGGAACCCTCAAAATGCTAAGGACAATGGATTGGCTCAAGCTCAAAAGCTCAAGACTCCTCATTCTATATTTTAGTGATCCAAGATCACATTGAGTCCATAGGAAAAGCCAATACTATCAAGGAGGGATGAGGTGTTGCTTAATGAGCCTCTTGCTTCATGTGCTTAATGATATGCTCCAAAACCCTCAACTACTTTCCCATATCCACATATGACCTAAACTCTAAGCCAAACTCGGTCCTACCGATTTTTCCTATCCGGCGCCACCGAGTTTCAATTGTCATTAGCCACTGCCAAACCCTAGCAATTCGGTCCTACCGATAAGGATCTCGGTCCCACCGAGATGGGGTTGCAAACTCTCTGTTTCCCTTTCGTAACTTTTCGGTCCCACCGAAAGAGTGAATCGGTCCCACCGAGATTGCAATGTAAACTCAGTGTTTCCCCTTTGTAACTTTTCGGTCTCACCGAGTTCCACTCGGTCTCACCGAAAGAGCAAATCGGTCCCACCGAGTTTGCCTGACCAACTCTTTGGTAGCTAATTACCAAACTCGGTCTCACCGAGTTTGTGTAATCGGTCTCACCGAGAGTACGTTATGCCCAAACCCTAACCGAATCGGTCCTACCGAGTTGCATGTCAGTCCCACCGAAATTCCTAACGGTCACTAGGTTTACTACTTCGGTCAGACCGAGTTTATTTATTCGGTCCCACCGAGATTGGAAAACTGTGTAACGGTTGGATTTTGTGTGGAGGCTATATATACCCCTCCACCTCCTCCTCATTCGAAGAGAGAGCCACCAGAACACACACACACCATTCCTACTCATATGTTCTGAGAGAAAACTACCTACTCATGTGTTGAGATCAAGACATTCCATTCCTACCATATCAATCTTGATTTCTAGCCTTCCCAAGTTGCTTTCCACTCAAATCTTCTTTCCACCAAATCCAAATCCTATGAGAGAGAGTTGAGTGTTGGGGAGACTATCATTTGAAGCACAAGAGCAAGGAGTTCATTACCTACACACCATTTGTTACTTCTTGGAGAGTGGTGTCTCCTAGATTGGCTAGGTGTCACTTGGGAGCCTCCGACAAGATTGTGGAGTTGAACCAAGGAGTTTGTAAGGGCAAGGAGATCGCCTACTTCGTGAAGATCTACCGCTAGTGAGGCAAGTCCTTCGTGGGCGATGGCCATGGTGGGATAGACAAGGTTGCTTCTTCGTGGACCCTTTGTGGGTGGTTGCTTCTCCGTGGACCCTTCGTGGGTGGAGCCCTTCGTGGACTCGCGCAACCGTTGCCCTTGGGTGGAGCCCTCTGTGGACTCGCGCAACCGTTACCCTTCATGGGTTGAAGTCTCCATCAACGTGGATGTAGGATAGCACCACCTATCCGAACCACGGGAAAAACATCCGTGTCTCCAATTGCGTTTGAAATCTCCAAACCCTTCCCTTTATATTCTTGCAAGTTGCATGCTTTACTTTCCGCTGCCAATATACTCTTTGCATGCTTGCTTGAATTATGTGATGATTACTTGACTTGTCCTAAAATAGCTAAAATCTGCCAAGAACTAAAATTGGGAAAAGGTTAAGTTTTTATTTGGTCAAGTAGTCTAATCACCCCCCCCTCTCGACATACTTTCGATCCTACACACACCATTACGTTGTGGTGTTCCAGGTGGCGTGAGTTGCGAAACTATTCTGCATTGTTTCAAATGAAGACCAAACTCGTATCTCAAATATTCTCCTCCACGATCAGATCGTAGAAACTTTATTTTCTTGTTACGATGATTTTCCACTTCAGTCTAAAATTCTTTGAACTTTTCAAATGTTTTATACTTATGTTTCATCAAGTAGATATACCCATATCTTACTCAAATCATCTGTGAGGGTCAGAAAATAACGATACCCGCCGCGAGTCTCAACACTCATCAGACCTCATACATCTGTATGTATTATTTCCAATAAGTCAGTTGCTCGCTCCATTGTTCCAGAGAACGGAGTCTTAGTCATCTTGCCTATGAGGCATGGTTCGCAAGAATCAACTGATTCATAATCAAGTGATTCCAAAAGCCCATCAACATGGATTTTCTTCATGCGCTTTGCACCAATATGACCTAAACGGCAGTGCCACAAATAAGTTGCACTATCATTATTAACTTTGCATATTTTGGTTTCAATATTATGAATATGTGTATCACTACGATCGAGATTCAATAAACCATTCACCTTGGGTGTATGACCATTGAAGGTTTTATTCATGCAGATAGAACAACAATTATTCTCTGACTTTAAATGAATAATTGTATTGCAATAAACATGATGAAATCATATTCATGCTTAACGCAAACACCAAATAACATTTATTTAGGTTCAACACTAATCCCGAAAGTATAGGGAGTGTGCGATGATGATCATATCAATTTTGGAACCACTTCCAACACACATCGTCACTTCACCCTTAACTAGTCTCTGTTCATTCTGCAACTCCCGTTTCGAGTTACTAATCTTAACAACTGAACTAGTATCAAATACTGAGTGGTTGCTATAAACACTAGTAAAGTGCACATCAATAACATGTATATCAAATATACCTTTGTTCACTTTGCCATCCTTCTTATCCGCCAAATACTTGGGGCAGTTCTGCTTCCAGTGTCCAGTCCCTTTGCAGTAGAAGCACTTAGTCTCAGGCTTAGGTCTAGACTTGGGCTTCTTCACTTGAGCAGCAACTTGCTTGCCGTTCTTCTTGAAGTTCCCCTTCTTCCCTTTGCCCTTTTCTTGAAACTAGTGGTCTTCTCAACCATCAACACTTGATGCTTTTATTGATTTCTACCTTCGTCGATTTCTGCATCATGAAGAGCTTGGGAATCGTTCCCATTATCCCTTGCATATTATAGTTCATCACTAAGTTCTAGTAACTTAGTGATAGTGACTAGAGAACTTTGTCAATTACTATCTTATCTGGAAGATTAACTCCCACTTGATTCAAGCAATTGCAGTACCCAGACAATCTGAGCACATGCTCACTGGCTGAGATATTCTCCTCCATCTTTGTAGGCAAAGTACTGTCAGAGGTCTCCTACCTCTCGACATGGGCATGAGTATGAAATACTAATTTCAACTCTTGGAACATCTTATATTCTTTGTGGCATTCAAAACATTTTTGAAGTCCCGGTTCTAAGCTGTAAAGCATGGTGCACTAAACTATCAAGTAGTCATCATACCGAGCTTTGCCAAACATTCATAACATCTGCATATGCTCCTGCAATAGGTCCGTCACCTAGCGGTGCATCAAGGAGATAATTCTTCTGTGCAGCAATGAGGATAATCCTCAGATCACGGATCCAATCCGCATCATTGCTGCTAACATCTTTCAATTTATTTTTCTCTAGGAACATATCAAAAATAAACGGGGAAGCTATGTGCGAGCTATTGATCTACAACATAGATATGCAAATACTATCAGGACTAAGTTCATGAAAATTTAAGTTCAATTAATCATATTACTTAAGAACCCCCACTTAGATAGACATCCCTCTAGTCATCTAAAAGATCACGTGATCCAAATCAACTAAACCATGTCCGATCATCACGTGAGATTGAGCAGTTTTCAATGGTGAACATCATTATGTTGATCATATCTACTATATGATTCACGCTCGACCTTTCAGTCTCCAGTGTTCTGAGGCCATATCTGTATATGCTAGGCTCATCAAGTTTAACCCGAGTATTTCTGCGTGTGCAAAACTGTCTTACACCCGTTGTAGATGAGCGTTGAGCTTATCACACCCGATCATCACGTGGTGTCTCGGCACGACGAACTTTGGCAACGGTGCATACTCAGGGAGAACACTTTTACCTTGAAATTTAGTGAGAGATCATCTTATAAAGCTACCGCCAAACTAAGCAAAATAATATGTATAAAAGATAAACATCACATGCAGTCAAAAATATGTGACATGATATGGCCATGATCATCTTGCGCCTTCGATCTCCATCTCCAAAGTATCGTCATGATCTCTATCATCACCAGCATGACACCATGATCTCCATCATCTTGATCTCTATCAATGTGTCATCATATGGTTGTCTCGCCAACTATTGCTCTTGCAACTATTGCTATTGCATAGCGATAAAGTAAAGCAATTGTATGGTGCTTGCATTTTATGTAATAAAGAGACAACCATAAGGCTTTTGCCAGTTGCCGATAACTTCAACAAAACATGATCATCTCATACAACAACTTATATCTCATCACGTCTTGACCATATCACATCACAACATGCCCTGCAAAAACAAGTTAGACGTCCTCTACTTTGTTGTTGCAAGTTTTATGTGGCTGCTACGGGTTGAGCAAGAACCGTTCTTACTACGCATCAAAACCACAACGATAGTTCGTCAAGTTAGTTCTGTTTTAACCTTCACAAGGACCGGGCGTAGCCACACTCGGTTCAACTAAAGTTGAAGAAACTGACACCCGCCAGCCACCTGTGTGCAAAGCACGTCGGTAAAACCAGTCTCGCGTAAGCGTACGCGTAATGTCGGTCCGGCCGCTTCATCCAACAATACCGCCAAACCAAAGTATGACATGCTGGTAAGCAGTATGACTTGTATGACCCACAACTCACTTGTGTTCTACTCGTGCATATAACATCTACGGATAAACCTGGCTCGGATGCCACTGTTGGGGAACATAGTAATTTCAAAAAAAAAAATCATACGCACACACAGGATCAAGGTGATGCATAGCAACAAGAGGGGAGAGTATGTCCACGTACCCTCGTAGACTGAATGCGGAAGCGTTAGCCCAACACGGTTGATGTAGTCGTACGTCTTCATGATCCGACCGATCCAAGTACCGAACGCACGACACCTTTGAGTTCTGCACACGTTCAACTTGATGACGTCCCGCGAGCTCCGATCCAGCAAAGCTTCACAGGAGAGTTTTGTCAGCACGATGGCGTGGTGACGGTGATGATGATGCTACCGACGCAGGGCTTCGCCTAAGCACCGCTACGATATAACCGATGTGGAATATGGTCGAGGGGGCACCACACACGGCTGGAATAGATCAACTGATCAACTTGTGTGTCTAGAGGTGCCCCCATGCCCCCATATATAAAGGAGCAACGGGGGAGGCACGCCAGGAGGAGGAGTCCTCCTCCTAGTAGGAGTAGGACTCCCCTCTTTCCTACTCCTACTAGGAGGGGAAAGGAAGGGGGAGAGGAAAAAGGAAAGGGGGGCGCCGCCCCCCTCTCCTAGTCCAATTCAGACCAGAGGGGGAGGGGCGCGTGGCCTGCCCTAGGCCAGCCCTCTCTCTCTCTCCATTAAGGCCCATTATTTCTTCGGGGGGGGGGGGGGTGGTCCGGTAACCCTCCGGCACTCCGGTTTTCTCCGAAATCACCCGAAACACTTCCGGTGTCCAAATATAGTCGTCCAATATATCGATTTTTATGTCTCGACCATTTCGAGACTCCTCACCATGTCCGTGATCATATCCGGGACTCCGAACTCACTTCGGTACATCAAAACACAAAAACTCATAATACCGATCGTCACCGAACTTTTAAGCATGCGGACCCTACGGGTTCGAGAACTATGTAGACATGACCAAGACATGTCTCCGGTCAATAACCAATAGCAGAACCTAGATGTTCATATTGGCTCCCACATATTCTACGAAGATCTTTATCGGTCAAACTGCATAACACTATACGTTGTTCCCTTTGTCATCGGTATGTTACTTGCCTGAGATTTGATTGTCGATATCTCAATACCTAGTTCAATCTCGTTATTGGAAAGTCTCTTTACTCGTTCCGTAATACATCATCCCACAACTAACTCATTAGTTACAATGCTTGCAAGGCTTATAGTGATGTGCATTAGTGAGTGGGCCCAGAGATACCTCTCCGACAATCGAAGGGACAAATCCTAATCTCGAAATACGCCAACTCAACAAGTACCTTTGGAGACACCTGTAGAGCACCTTTATAATCACCCTGTTATGTTGTGACGTTTGGTAGCATACAAAGTGTTCCTCCGGTAAATGGGAGTTGCATAATCTCATAGTCATAGGAACATGTATAAGTCATGAAGAAAGCAATAGCAACATACCAAACGATCAAGTGCTAAGCTAACAGAATGGGTCAAGTCAATCACATCATTCTCCTAATGATGTGATCCCGTTAATCAAATGACAACTCATGTCTACGCTTAGGAAACATAACCATCTTTGATCAACGAGCTAGTCAAGAAGAGGCATAATAGTGACACTCTGTTTGTCTATGTATTCACACATGTATCATGTTTCCGGTTAATACAATTCTAGCATGAATAATAGACATTTATCATGATATAAGGAAATAAATAATAACTTTATTATTGCCTCTAGGGCATATTTTCTTCAGGAAGATCATATGTTCAGATCCATTATGCATATTAGTACCCCTCTGATTATGAACATGAATATGCTTTGTGAGTAGTTACGTTTGTTCCTGAGGACATGGGAGAAGTATTGCTATTAGTAGTCATGTGAATTTGGTATTCGTTCGATATTTTGATGAGATGTATGTTGTCATCCCTCTAGTGGTGTCATGTGAACATCGACTACATGATACTTCACCATTGTTTGGTCCTAGAGGGAGGCATTGGGAAGTAATAAGTAGATGATGTGTTGCTAGAGTGATAGAAGCTTAAACCCTAGTTTATGCATTGCTTCGTAAGGGGCTGATTTGGATCCATATGTTTCATGCTATGGTTAGGTTTACCTTAATACTTCTGTTGTAGTTGCGGATGCTTGTCCAAGTAAGGGCAGTACCCAAGCACCGGTCCACCCACATATACGGAAAATCATCCATGAAAGCCTCAATACTCTTTTCACAAAAGTCTGAGAATATAGCAGTCATATATCTTTGAAAGGTAGTAGGTGCATTGCATAAACCAAAAGGCATACGTCTATAAGCAAAAGTACCGAAAGGGCAAGTAAAAGTTGTCTTTTTCTTGATCCTCTTTTGACACAAGTATTTGGGAGAAACCAGAATAACCATCTAGAAAGCAAAAATGTGTATGTTTGGGTAATCTTTCTAGCATTTGATCAATAAAAGGTAACGGGCAATGGTCCTTTTTAGTAGCTATTTAATTTGCGGAAATCAATTACCATTCTATAACATGTAACAATTCTTTATGGGATTAATTCATCTTTATCATTAGAACAACAATAATACCTCCCTTCTTAGGGACACAATGGACAAGACGTACCCACTGACTATCAGCAACGGGATAAATTATACCTGCCTCTAGAAGCTTTAGTATTTATTTTCTTACCAGTTCTTTCATCTTAGGATTTAACCATCGTTGGTGATCAACAACTGGTTTCACGTCTTTCTCCAATTTTATTTTGTGCTAGCATAGAGTGGGACTAATGCCCTTAAGATCATCAAGAGTATATCCAATAGCAGCACGGTGCTTCTTCAGAGTTTGCAATAATTTCTTCTCTTCATGCTCTGAAAGGTTAGCACTAATAATAACAGGATATATCTCTTTCTCATCAAGATAAGCATATTTAAGAGTATCAGGTAAAGGTTTAAGCTCAAACACAGGATCACCCTTGGGTGGAGGAGGATCCCCTAAGATTTCAACAGGCAAGTTGTGTTTCAAAATAGGCCCCTGTTTAAAGAATACTTCATCTATTTCCCTTCTTTCATTCATAAACATATCATTTCTTGGTCTAGCAAATATTATTCTAAAGGATCACTAGGAGGCACGACAATAGAAGCAGGACCAATAATTTCATCTTTACTAGGCTATTCCTTATCATGGGGTTGTCTAGGAAATTTAGTGAAATTAAACTCATCAGACATATCCCCCAAACCAATAGTAACAACATCCTTTTTGCAATCTATCCTAGCATTAACAGTATTCAAGAAGGGTCTACCAAATATAATGGGACAAAAGTTATCTTATGGGGAACCAAGAACAAGAAAATCAGCAGGATATTTGACTTTCCCACACAAGACTTCATCATCTCTAACAATCCCAACTGGTGAAATAGTGTCTCTATTGGCAAGCTCAATTGTGACATCAATTTCCTCTATCTCAGCAGGTGCAATATCATGCATAATTTCATTATATAAGGAATGAGGTATTGCACTTGCACTAGCACCCATATCACATAAGCCATGATAGCAATGATCTCCTATTTCAACAGAAATGACACGCATGCCTAAAACAAGTCTATGTTTATTTTTAGTATCGGGTCTAGCAATTCTAGCAGCTTCATCGCAGAAGTAAATAAAATGCCCATCAATATTATCAGCCAAGAGATCTTTAACCATAGCAACACTAGGTTCAACTTTAATTTTCTTAGAGGGTGTAGGCGTTCTATTATTACTCTTACAAACCATAGTTGAAGCTTTAGCATGATCCTTTATTCTAGCAAGGAAAGGTGGTTTTTCAATATAAGCATTAGGAACAACAGAATCATTATAAGTGATAGTCTTTTCTTCAACTTTAATAGGTGAAACTACTTTTACTTCAATGGGATGATTATATTTAAACCACTTCTCCTTAGGGAGATCAACATGAGTAGCAAAGGATTCACAGAAAGAAGCTACTATCTCAGAGTCAAGTCCATATTTAGTGCTAAAGTCACAGAAAGCATTGGTGTCCATAAAAGATTTAACACAATCAAACTTAGGTGTTATACCTAACCCCTTACCTTCGTCGAGATCCCAATCTTCAGAGTTGCGTTTAATTCTTTCCAATAAATCCCATTTGAATTCAATAGTCTTCATCATAAAAGAGCCAGCACAAGAAGTATCGAGCATGGAGTGATTATCGAGAGAAAGCTGAGCATAAAAATTTTGAATAATAATTTTGCTTGAGAGCTCATGATTGGGGCATGAATATAACATTGGCTTAAGCCTCCCCCAAGCTTGAGAGATGCTTTCTCCTTCGCGAGGCCAAAAATTATATATATAATTACGATCACGATGAACAAGATGCATAGGATAAAACTTCGGATGAAATTCCAATTTCAATCGGTTGTAGTTACATGATCCCATATCATCACATAGCCTAAACCATGTCAATGCCTTTCCCTTCAAAGATAAAGGGAAGAACTTATTCTTGATAACATCATTGGGCATACCTGCAAGCTTAAATAATGCACAAACTTCATCCACATAGATTAGGTGCAAATCGGGATGTAATGTTCCATCTCCTGTAAAAGGATTAGCTAGCAGTTTCTCTACCATACCGAAGGAATTTCAAAGTAAACATTTACAGTAGGTTCAGTAGGTTGAGGAGCAACTCTTTTCTCTATTGGTCGGGGTGAAGATACCCCGAACAAGCCCCTCAAAGGATTATGTTCCATAGTAACAAGTGACACTAAATTTCAGCACACTATATAAATTTTTCCTTACCAAATTCCACCTACCAAAGGCGCTTCACTCCCCGGCAACGATGCCAGAAAAGAGTCTTGATGACCCACAAGTATAGGGGATCTATCTAGTCTTTTCGATAAGTAAGAGTGTCGAACCCAACGAGGAGTAGAAGGAAGTGATAAGCACTTTTCAGTAAGGTATTCTCTGCAAGCACTGAAATTATCGGTAACGGATAGTTTTGTGATAAGGTAATTTGTAACGGGTAACAAGTATGAAAGTAAATAAGGTGCAGCAAGATGGTCCAATCCTTTTTGTAGCAAAGTACAAGCCTGGACAAACTCTTATATAAAGGAAAGCGCTCCCGAGGACACATGGGAATTATCGTCAAGCTAGTTTTCATCACGTTCATATGATTCGCGTTCAGTACTTTGATAATTTGATATGCGGGTGGACCGGTGCTTGGGTACTGCCCTTCCTTGGACAAGCATCCCACTTACGATTAACCCCTCTTGCAAGCATCCGCAACTACAAAAGAAGTATTAAGGTAAACCTAACCATAGCATGAAACATATGGATCCAAATTAGCCCCTTACGAAGCAACTCATAAACTAGGGTTTAAGATTCTGTCACTCTAGCAACCCATCATCTACTTATTACTTCCCAATGCCTTCCTCTGGGCCCAAACAATGGTGAAGTGTCATGTAGTCGATGTTCACATGACACCACTAGAGGGATGACAACATACATCTCATCAAAATATCGAACGAATACCAAATTCACATGACTACTAATAGCAAGACTTCTCCCATGTCCTCAGGAACAAACGTAACTACTCACAAATCATATTCATGTTGATAATCAGAGGGGTATTAATATGCACAAAGGATCTGAACATATGATCTTCCATCGAATAAACCAACTAGCATCAACTACAAAGAGTAATCAACACTACTAGCAACCCACAGGTACCAATCTGAGGTTTTGGGACAAAGATTGGATACAAGGGTTTGAGATGAGATGATGTTTATGAAGATGTTGATTGAGATTGACCCCCTCCCGATGAGAGGATCGATGATGATGATGGTGGTGATAATTTCCCCCTCTCGGAGGGAAGTTTCCCTGGCAGAACAGCTCCGCCGGAGCCCTAGAATGGTTTCGCCAAGGTTCCGCCTCGTGGCAGTGGAGTTTCGTCCCGTGAGCTAGCTTATGATTTTTTCCAGGGCAAAAGACCTGATATAGAAGAAGATGGGCATCGGAGGCCTTCCAGGGGGCCCACGAGGCAGGGGGCGCGCCCAGGGGGTAGGGCGCGCCCCCACCCTCGTGGATGGTGGGTGGCCCCCCTCTGGTACTTCCTTTGCCCAATATTTTTTATATATTGTGAAACATGCTCCCATGAAGTTTCAGGACTTTTGGAGTTGTGCAGAATAGGTCTCTAATATTTGCTCCTTTTCTAGCCCAGAATTCCAGTTGTCGGCATTCCCCCTCTTCATGTAAACCTTGTAAAATAAGAGAGAATAGGCATAAGTATTGTGACATAATGTGTAACAACAGCCCATAATGCAATAAATATCGATATAAAAGCATGATGCAAAATGGACGTATCAACTCTCCCAAGCATAGACCTCGCTTGTCCTCAAGCAGAAGCCGATATTGAAAAATATGTCCACATGTTTAGAGATAGAGGTGTCGATAAAAATAAAATACGGACATGAGAGCATCATGATCATTCTTAGAACAGCAATATATATATATATATATATATTATCATATGATCTCTTATGCTAAAGTAACAATTCATTCACAGTTTCAAGTATGAATCATAAACTTCATTGAAAACTAACAAACTATAATCTCAGTCATTGAATCAATTGCAATTTATCATAACATCGGAAAGAGTCAATATAAGAGCTTTTCAGCAAGTCCACATACTCAACTATCATTTAGTCTTTCACAATTGATAACACTCATGCAATACTTATGGGTATGTAGTTTTAATCGGACATAGAGAAAGATAGGGGCTTATAGTATTGCCTCCAAACCTTTTACCTCAAGGGTAATGTCAACAATAATAGTTCATGAAAACTCACATCCAATTAGCTATATATATATCAGGATCTTTCCAACACATTGTGCTTGCCAAAGGATAAAATGTAAAAAGGAAAGTGAAGATCACCATGGCTTTTGTATGAAGTATAAGACAAGAATAAAAGATAGGCCCTTCGTAGAGGGAAGCAGAGGTTGTCATGTGCTTTTATGGTTGGATGCACGAAATCTTAATGCAAAATAATGTCACTTTATATTGCCACTTGTGATATGGACCTTTATTATGCAGTCCATCGCTTTTATTTCTTCCACATCACAAGATCGTATAAAGCTTATTTTCTCCGCACTAATAAATCATACATATTTAGAGAGAAATTTTTATTGCTTGCAACAATGACAACTTACTTGAAGGATCTTACTCAATCCATAGGTAGATATGGTGGACTCTCATGGCAAAAATGGGTTTAAGGATATTTGGAAGCACAAGTAGTATCTCTACTTGGTGCAAAGAATTTTGCTAGCATAAGAGGGAAAGGCAGGCTCAACATGTTGGATGATCCATGACAATATATTTATTTCGGATGTAAGAAACATAACCCATTACATTGTCTTCCTTGTCCAACATCAACTTTTTAGCATGTCATATTTTAATGAGTGCTCACAATCATAAAAGATATCCAAGATAGTATATTTATATGTGAAGACCTCTCTTTCTTTATTACTTCCTATTAATTGCAACGATGACCAAAACTATGTTTGTCAACTCTCAACAACTTTTATTCATCATACTCTTTATATGTGAAGTCATTACTCTACATAAGATCCATATGATCTCTTTATTTCCTTTTGTTCTTTCTCTTCTCTTTTATTTTTATTCCCTCAAGATCATAGCAAGATGGCAAAGCCCTTGACTCAACACTAATCTTTATTATATAACTCACGGACTCGATTACATAGAAGGATCATAAAGCAAAACTCAAAACTAGATCATACTAAAACTTTATTCTACTAGATCAAGATATTACCAAAAGGATCAAACTAATAAAAATGGTAAAGATAAAAGTGTGATGATGATACAATACCAGGGCACTCCTCCAAGCTTGGCAGTTGCCAAGGGGAGTGCCCATACCCATGTGTTTATGCCTCCTTCCTCGGAGGTTGTGATGATGGAGTTGTTGATGATGTTGGCTTGTCGTCCATCTTCCAAGGCATAGGCTCACCATCATAGAAGGATGACCGAGTCCCTGGAATCCTCAAATCTGCAGCCAAACTCATCCTCTTGAATCTATATTCATACTCACAGTTTTGGTTTTGCAGGTCATAGATCTGGGCTTGGAGATGCTCGATTTTCTCGTGAAGCTTGAAGATGGTCTCCCCGATGTTCCTGGCATCTTGCTTGGTGTTGTTGGTGAACACCGTGATCATTATGTGGTTGGCGTCGAGTCCATGCTCCACCATCTCCTGGCACTTGAAAACTTGTTGCTCCATTGCCTCGAGTATTGTCTCCACGCTTCCGGTCCTCCTTGGTCCCTCAACATCACGGGTGTGCAGCAACCCCTCACGCATCTCAATGGTTTGAGGGTGTTGCAGCACCTCCGCGAGGTAGGGGTTGATGACCTTCTCGAAGAACTTCTCCTTGGAGGCACTTGGAGACGTCATGGCGATCTAGATCTCTCAAAAAAACAGTTCAAAACAAAGACAGAAGATATTTGCGTGATACGGTGGTCAAAACCTTCGTGAGATTATATAATGAACTTTTACCAACCAAAAGAAGTATCATGCAAGAAAATGGAGTCCGGAGAGCACACGAGGTGCCCGCGAGGTAGGGGGGCGCGCCCAGGGGGTAGGGCGCGCCCTCCACCCTCGTGGACGCCTCGTGTATTTCCCAGACTGCTTCTTATTTCCCTATTTTCTTAAATATTCCAAAACGGAGAAAAAATTCTATTAGAACTGTTTTGGAGTCGGTTTACTTACCGTACCTCATACATCTTCCTTTTCAGAGTCTGAAACGTTCTGGAAAGTGTCCCTTATGTATTCCTCTGGGGTTACGGTTTCAATAACATTAGTTTCAACATTTATAGGATTACCTGAGATATAATGTTTGATTCTTTGACCATTCAACACCCTCGAATTTGTGCCTTCGAAGTTGTTGATTTTTATGGCACCGGAACGATAGACCTCCTCGATGACGTAAGGACCTTCCCATTTTGAGAGGAGTTTGCTTGCAAAAAATCTTAAACGAGAGTTGTATAGCAAAACATAATCACCTACATTGAACTCACGCTTTTGTATCCTTTTGTCATTCCATCTTTTAACATTTTCTTTAAATAGCTTGGCATTCTCATAAGCCTGGGTTCTCCATTCATCAAGTGAGCTAATGTCAAAAAGCCTCTTCTCACCGGCAAGATTGAAATCATAATTTAGCTCTTTAATGGCCCAATATGCCTTATGTTCTAGTTCGAGAGGTAAGTGATAAGCTTTTCCATAAACCATTTTATACGGAGACATACCCATAGGATTTTTATATGCAGTTCTATAAGCCCGTAATGCATCATCAAGTTTCTTTGACCAATTCTTTCTAGATCTATTAACAGTCTTTTGCAAAATTAATTTAAGCTCTCTATTACTTAATTCTACTTGACCAATATACTGTGGATGATATGGAGATGCAATTCTATGATTAACATCATACTTAGCAAGCATTTTACGAAAAGCACCATGAATAAAATGTGAACCACCATCAGTCATTAAGTATCTAGGGACTCCAAACCTTGGAAAAATAACTTCTTTAAGCATCTTGATAGAGGTGTTATGATCAGCACTACTAGTTGGAATAGCTTCTACCCACTTAGTAGCGTAATCAACAACAACTAAAATATGTGTATACCCATTAGAGGAAGGAAACGGTCCCATATAATCAAAGCCCCAAACATCAAATGGTTCAATAACAAGTGAATAATTCATAGGCATTTCTTGACGTCTTCTAATATTACCTATTCTTTGACATTCATCACAGGACAAGACAAACTTACAGGCATCCTTGAAGAGAGTAGGCCAATAAAAACCGGATTGCAATACCTTATGTGCAGTGCTATCTCCAACGTGGTGTCCTCCATATGCCTCGGAATGACACTTGCGTAGGATCTATTCATGTTCATGCTCAGGTACAGAATGTCTAATCACACCATCTACTCCTTCTTTATAAAGGTGTGGGTCATCCCAGAAGTAATGCGTTAAATCATAGAAAAACTTTTTCTTTTGCTGGTATGTGAAACTAGGTGGTATAAATTTAGCAACAATGTAATTAGCATAATCATCATACCATGGAGCAGTACGAGAAGCATTTATGATGGCTAATTGTTCACCAGGAAAACTATCATCAATAGGTAGTGGGTCATCAAGAACATTCTCTAACCTAGACAAGTTGTCTGAAACGGGGTTCTCAGCTCCCTTTCTATCGATAATATGCAAATCAAATTCTTGTAGCAAGAGAACCCATCTAATAAGTCTAGGTTTAGCATCTTTCTTTTCCATGAGATATTTAATAGTAGCATGATCAGTGTGAACAGTTACTTTAGAATCAACAATATAAGGTCTGAACTTATCACAAGCAAACACAACTGCTAAAAATTCTTTTTCAGTAGTAGCATAATTTCTTCGCACACTATCTAGATTCTTACTAGCATATTGGATACCATTTCATTTCTTATCAACTCTTTGCCCTAGAACAGCCCCTACAGCATAATCACTAGCATCACACATAATTTCAAAGGGTAAATTCCAATCAGGTGGCTGAACAATAGGTGCAGAAATCAAGGCTTTCTTAAGTATTTCAAATGCTTCTACACAATCATCATCAAAGACAAATGGAACATCTTTTTGTAATATATTAGTCAGAGGCATAGAAATTTTAGAGAAGTCCTTAACAAACCTCCTATAAAAACCAGCATGACCAAGGAAACTTCTTATACCTTTGATGTCCTAAGGACACATCATTTCAATAGCATCTACCTTAGCTTTATCAACTTCAATACCTCTTTCAGAAATTTTATGCCCGAAGACAATACCTACATTAACCATAAAGTGGCACTTCTCCCAATTCAAGACAAGATTAGTTTCTTCACATCTCTGCAAAACTCGATCAAGGTTGCTTAAGCAATCATCAAAAGAGGTTCTATATACGAAAAAATCATCCATGAAAACCTCAACAATCTTTTCACAAAAGTCAGAGAATATAGCAGTCATACATCTTTGAAAAGTAGCAGGTGCATTGCATAAACCAAAAGGCATACGTCTATAAGCAAAAGTACCGAAAGGTCAAGTAAAAGTTATCTTTTCTTGATCCTCTTTTGACACAGGTATTTGAGAGAAACCAGAATAACCATCTAGAAATCAAAAATGTGTATGTTTGGATAATCTTTCTAGCATTTGATCAATAAAAGGTAACAGGTAATGATCCTTTTTAGTAGCTTTATTTAATTTGCGGAAATCAATTACCATTCTATAACCTATTACAATTCTTTGTGGGATTAATTCATCTTTATCATTAGGAACAACAGTAATACCTCCCTTCTTAGGGACACAATGGACAGGAATTACCCACTGACTATCAGCAACGGGATAAATTATACCTACCTCCAGAAGCTTTAGTATTTCTTTTCTTACCACTTCTTTCATCTTAGGATTTCACCGTCGTTGGTGATCAACAATCGGTTTCGCGTCTTTCTCCAATTTTATTTTGTGCTGGCATAGAGTAGGACTAATGCCCTTAATATCATCAAGAGTATATCCAATAGCAACACGGTGCTTCTTCATAGTTTTCAATAATTTCTTTTCTTCACGCTCTGAAAGGTTAGCACTAATAATAACATGATATATCTCTTTCTCATCAAGATAAGAATATTTAAGAGTATCAGGTAAAGGTTTAAGCTCAAACACGGGATCACCCTTGGGTGGAGGAGGATCCCCTAGGATTTCAACAGGCAAGTTGTGTTTCAAAATAGGTCCCTATTTAAAGAATACTTCATCTATTTCCCTTCTTTCATTCATAAGCATATCATTTTCATGGTCTAGCAAATATTGTTCTAAAGGATCACTAGGAGGCACGACAATAGAAGCAAGACCAATAATTTCATCTTTACTAGGAAATTCTTTATCATGGGGTTGTCTACGAAATTTAGCGAAATTAAACTCATGAGACATATCCCCCAAACCAATAGTAACAACATCCTTTTTGCAATCTATCCTAGCATTAACAGTATTCAAGAAGGGTCTACCAAATATAATGGGACAAAAGTTATCTTGTGGGGAACCAAGAACAAGAAAATCAGCAGGATATTTGACTATCCCACACAAGACTTCAACATCTCTAACAATCCCAACTGGTGAAATAGTGTCTCTATTGGCAAGCTCAATTGTGACATCAATTTCCTCTATCTCAACATGTGCAATATCATGCATAATTTCTTTATATAAGGAATGAGGTATTGCACTTGCACTAGCACCCATATCACATAAGCCATGATAGCAATGATCTCCTATTTTAATAGGAATAACAGGCATGCCTACAATAGGTCTATGATTATTTTTTGTATCGGGTCTAGCAATTCTAGCAGCGTCATCACAGAAGTAAATAAAATGCCCATCAATATTATCAGCCAAGAGATCTTTAACCATAGCAACACTAGGTTCAACTTTAATTTGCTCAAAGGGTGTAGGTGTTCTAGTATTACTCTTACGAACCACAATTGAAGCTTTAGCATGATCCTTTATTGTAGCAGGGAAAGGTGGTTTGTCAATATAAGCAGTAGGAACAACAGAATTGTTATAAGTGATAGTCTTTTCTTCAACTTTAATAGGTGCAACTACTTTTACTTCAATGGGAGGATTGTATTTAAACCACTTCTCCTTAGGGAGATCAACATGAGTAGCAAAGGATTCACAGAAAGAAGCTACTATCTCAGAGTCAAGTCCATATTTAGTGCTAAATTCACGGAAAGCATCGGTGTCCATAAAAGATTTAACACAATCAAACCTAGGTGTTATACCTGACTCCTTACCTTCGTCGAGATCCCAATCTTCAGAGTTGCATTTAATTCTTTCCAATAAATCCCATTTGAATTCAATAGTCTTCATCATAAAAGAGCCAGCACAAGAAGTATCGAGCATGGAGTGATTATCGAGAGAAGCCGAGCATAAATTTTTTGAATAATAATTTCTCTTGAGAGCTCATGATTGGGGCATGAATATAACATTGACTTAAGCCTCCCCCAAGCTTGAGCGATGCTTTCCCCATCGCGAGGCCAAAAATTATATATATAATTACGATCACGATGAACAAGATGCATAGGATAAAACTTCTGATGAAATTCCAATTTCAATCGGTTGTAGTTCCATGATCCCCATATCATCACATAGCCTAAACCATGTCAATGCCTTTCCCTTCAAAGTTAAAGGGAAGACCTTCTTCTTGATAACATCCTTGGGCATACCTGCAAGCTTAAATAATGCACAAACTTCATCCACATAGATTAGGTGCAAATTGGGATGTAATGTTCCATCTCCTGTAAAAGGATTAGCTAGCAGTTTCTCTATCATACCTGAAGGAATTTGAAAGTAAACATTTTTAGTAGGTTCAGTAGGTTGAGGAGCCACTCTTTGCTCTACTGTTCAGGGTGAAGATACCCCGAACAACCCCCTCAAAGGATTATGTTCCATAGTAACAAGTGATAGTAAATTTCAGCACACTATACAAAATTTTCCTTAGCAAATTCCACCTACCAAAGGCTCTTCACTCCCCGGAAACGATGCCAAGAAAGAGTCTTGATGGCCCACAAGTATAGGCGATATATCGTATTCCTTTCGATAAGTAAGAGTGTCGAACCCAACGAGGAGCAGAAGGAAGTGATAAGCAGTTTTCAGTAAGGTATTCTCTGCAAGCACTAAAATTATCGGTAACAGATAGTTTTGTGATAAGGTAATTTGTAATGGGTAACAAGTATGAAAGTAAATAAGGTGCAGCAAGATGGCCCAATCCTTTTTGTAGCAAAGGACAAGCCTGGACAAACTCTTATATAAATGAAAGCGCTCCCGAGGACACATGGGAATTATCGTCAAGCTAGTTTTCATCACGTTCATATGATTCACGTTCGGTACTTTGATAAATTGATATGTGGGTGGACCAATGCTTGGGTACTGCCCTTCCTTGGACAAGCATCCCACTTATGATTAACCCCTCTTGCAAGCATCCGCAACTACAAAAGAAGTATTAATGTAAACCTAACCATAGCATGAAACATATGGATCCAAATCAACCCCTTACGAAGCAACTCATAAACTAGGGTTTAAGCTTCTGTCACTCTAGCAAGCCATCATCTACTTATTACTTCCCAATGCCTTCCTCTAGGCCCAAACAATGGTGAAGTGTCATGTAGTCGACGTTCACATGACACCACTAGAGGAAAGACAACATACACCTCATCAAAATATCGAACGAATACCAAATTCACATGACTACTTATAGCAAGACTTCTCCCATGTCCTCCGGAACAAACGTAACTACTCACAAATCATATTCATGTTAATAATCAGAGGGGTATTAATATGCATAAAGGATCTGAACATATGATCTTCCACCGAATAAACCAACTAGCATCAACTACAAAGAGTAATCAACACTACTAGCAACCACAGGTACCAATCTGAGGTTTTGGGACAAAGATTGGATACAAGAGATGAACTAGGGTTTGAGATGAGATGGTGTTGGTGGATGTTAATGGAGATTGACCCCATCCCGATGATAGGATCGATGATGATGGCGGTGGTGATGATTTCCCCCTCCCGGAGGGAAGTTTCCCCGGCAGAACAGCTCCGCCGGAGGCCTAGATTGGTTCCACCAAGGTTCCGCCTCGTGGTGGCGGAGTTTCATCCCGTGAGCTAGCTTATAATTTTTTCCAGGGCAAAAGACCTCATATAGCAGAATATGGGCACCAGAGGCCTACAAGGGGGCCCACGAGTTAGGGGCGCGCCCAGGGGGTAGGGCGCGCCCCCACCCTCGTGGATGGTGGGTGGCCCCCCCTCTAGTACTTCCTTCGCCCAGTATTTTTTATATATTCTGAAACGTGCTCCCGTGAAGTTTCAGGACTTTTGGAGTTGTGCATAATAGGTCTCTAATATTTGCTCCTTTTCTAGCCCAGAATTCTAGCTGTCGGCATTCCCCCTCTTTGTGTAAACCTTGTAAAATAAGAGAGAATAGGCATAAGTATTGCAACATAATGTGTAATAACAACCCATAATGCAACAAATATCGATATAAAAGCATGATGCAGAATGGACGTATCAATGGGTGCCTTGGTCGCCGCCCCGAGCGCAACGATCGTGGCTACGGCCGCGGAGGAGGCCGCGGTGGAGCCCGCTGGGACAACCACGATACCTGCCAGGACTGGCGTGATCAGCTCCGTGAGGACCGCTAGCAAGTCCAGCCTCGCGATGGCCCCAAGAGAGACCAGCCTCGTGAGGATCGTGCTCTGGGCAATGCTGGCCTCCCTCCGCTGCCGCCGTCGCCAAGGTGGAATGACTACCACTGCCCAGACGATGGGGCTGGGGGCTTCCAAGAGCCTCATGCCATTGCCTGCATCTTGGGTGGCGCTCAGGCTCCCGCCTCTCATCGCATCTTCAAGCAGTTCGCTCACGAGGTGAATGCGGCCCTCCCCAAGCTTGAGGCGCCGCGTCCCCTCAGGTGGTCCAAGTATGCCATCACCTTCTACTCTATGGACCAAGTCAAGTGCCCAGCCGCCACTGGCACACTCCCGGTGCTCTGCGCGCTGACCATCAGCAACATCCTCATCACCAAAATAGTCATCGACGGTGGCGCGAGGCTCAACGTTCTCTCCGTCGAGACATTCGAATTTCTCCAGGTGCCCTATGACCAGCTCCTTCCCACCAAGCCCTTCTCAGGAGTGACCGACGACTCCACCATTCCCCTGGGGAAGATTCGCCTCCTTGTCACCTTCGACAAGCACGACAACTACCACACCGAGCTCATCAACTTCGACGTCGCCCACATTCGCCTCCTGTACAATGCCATCCTCGGGTATCCGGCCCTCGCCAAGTTCATGGCGGCAAGTCACCACGGCTACAATGTCCCCAAGATGCCAGGAAGTGGTGGCATCATCACAGTCGCTTCCGGCGAGAAGGATGCGGTGTGCTCCCTCGAGCGCGCCTACCAAGCTGCGGCGATCGAGAACTCTGATGACGAGGGTGCCGTCCGGCCTCATGAGGCCGTCCCCAAGAAGAAGAAGCACCTCCTCCTCAAGGGCTGTCAGGAGGTTGGGACGCCTGACGATCGTGCCTCAGGCCCCGCGCCCATTGTTGAGGCGTCCCTCCCTCTCGCATAGGAAGGCGCGCCCGGCGCCCCTCTTAGGATGGGCTCGAGGGCTCTCGTCTGGAGGGCCTCTGACCTGACTAGCGTCACGAGGGAGGCATTCAGGCACCACGTGGGTGCGTGCTTCGATGCGTGCCTCCGTGATCAAGGCACAAGGAGCGAGGCACCAGGCGCTCGGGGGTTCATCACCAAGGCAATCGATGAGCTTCAGGAGGCGCGGGCCATCCGTGGCGAGCATCACCCCACACCGTCTAGTGCAGCTGTCGCCCAAAACATGGGGGGCGAGCTGCACGTCTGCATCAACATCCTGAGCCCCAACAGGGCTGCTTCTTAGGAGCTCTTCTGGTTGTTCCGCGTTGGACGAAGTGGGGGCTACCCCTGCAGCTACGTCCGCATGCCGTTGGGCTTGATGAACATGGCTGCCTCGCACTAGCGCTATGTGTAGGGCGTCCTAGCAGCTGACGAGGCCAGGCACCGGGTGGTCTTGACGGAGGAGATGTCGGGCCCTTGTGAGCTTCTCGGACCTCCGGATCCTTTTAGGACTCGAGAGCCGGCTGGCACATGAGGAGCGACCTCTGCAGCGCACGTCTTCAGCTAGTCCAACACTTCTACAATGATGGTGCCAGGTGACTTTTTGGTTTGTTCATTTGAGGGCGCCCCTCAGGTTGCATTATCATCAAGCTGTCAGGGTACGCCCTCGCAGCCTGTATCGTTTTGTGCATGTATCATAACTGGCTTCACCTTTTATGAATTGCTTAATATTGCAACATGCACGCCTGGTGGTTTGCCACCACGAATGTTGTGCACCCTCACAAACCCGCCCGCAACCGCCTCATGATAAGGACTGGCACGGCGTCTGTGCTCGGGTCCGTTCCGGCAGCGTTGCTATCGCACCCCGATCCTCATGGAGCAGGGGGCCTTCGCACATCAGCCCAGGATAACACCTGACGCACAACAGGTCCATAATACAACATTCCAGATACAAGAATATTCATCAAATACATGTATAGAAGATTACATTATTGATGAATACAATTATCTGGCATAGCCCTAAGGCTATTTAAATGGCAGCGGAAATCTATATAAATGGTGGCGGAAGTCTTGGTTTAGCAGCATAACAACTCTGGCTGGGCTCCACAGCTCACAGGACTGGCAAGGTTACGGCTAGCACGACGGGTCGAGCGAACACTTCGAGTATGACCTACAAAACTGGCATGACATGCTAGGTCAGTACTTGCAAGACAACCAAATACATAGCATCCAAACAAGTAGAAGACAAAGCAAGAACCAAGCGCATGCAACAACCTATCTCATATCAATTACTGAACATGGCATGTTAAAGATAATTAAGCCTGAACAACATCATAGCATCTACTAACATAATAGTATCATGGCGTATCAAACATGTTCCTAATATGGCAATAGCAAATCATAGCATATCATCAATCATGGCATAATCAATCCAAGCATGGCATGTCATCATGAAACTATGCTGAAAATAAACTACCGATCATATTCAATGCAGACATAACATGCTAACTCTATGCAACCATCTTCTATTCTGACATGGTTCTTTAAATGCAAATAACAACATATTACTCATGCAATGCAACCAGACTTGTGCACTGAGTCCCTCGGACTCTCTTACCAACGGGTTGCCTCGCAACCAAACGGTGATATTTCCGACGAACACAACCAGTCAAACAATGATCTTTCCGGCGATCACAACCACGACCAACACTTGGTCTCAAACAATGATCTTTCCGGCGATCACGACCATGACCAACACTTGGTCTCCAACACTCACCGAGACCTCGTCTCGTGATCATATCAAAACATCGCCGTGACTTCTCACAACTATCTCATAGTCCAAGTCACCACATTCTTTTTATCACATTGATTTACTTAATTATTTCAGGTTTATCCTCCATTTCGACCAAGACCTGATAGTGTGACCTACTACGAACTGTGTTGCTATTGATAGACTTTATATACACTCTGCAGAGGTAACGCACTGTACCCACACCACGGAACCCATGGCCTCATCATCCCATTCGGGTGGACCAACGGCATTTCGATGAAACCGACCTACTGCCATGACACTCTCCCGGCCACTCCGACTCACTCCCCACTGGGCTAGTCCTGGGTGGCCCCGTGTCTACCAAAGACACAACGACCAGCATCGTGGTCAAAACGTTCCTCACGGGGACCATCCCACACGGGGACCGGTACCAAAAATCTCAACAACGAGCACACAAGGTTATGTCCGCCTACCTGATCAGGGTAGCGTGCGCCCATAACCTTCCCTCTTTGGAGGCACCGACGAGAGGCACGACAATAGATCGCATTAAGTCCTTCCCATAAAGGCAAAATGTGGCTGCACTGAAAAAGTTCGATTTGGTGGCACTATGACTCGATCCCATCGATGATGGAGGAGGTTTGCTATTATTAAGTCAATTTATTAGCTTCTCCATCATCATGAACATGGATGCAACAATGAACATGCCTCATACAAATGCTTTGATAAAATCCCAAACTACTCGAGTGAACAACTACAACATAAAGAACATGACAATACCAAGTACTAGCATATCCAAGGTGCATTACAATCATCATAGCTAACATAATAGCCACTAAGAATCCAAAGGCACATGATATCCAAAGTAATACTCCAAAGCATACTACCATCATGAACAAAATCACAATAGCCACTAAGAATCCAGTGGCAACATGTCATCCACATAATCATCAAAATATAAATCCTAGAACTCCAAGCAATATCGATAATAACACTCTAAGTAGCATGGTAAAAGATATCATGATAACATAAGCATGCATGATAATCCTAAAAGAATAACCGCAGATGAAATCGGTAAGGAACAACTGTAACTACACATCACGAGGTGCAAACAAAGTCAACATGCAAGTTTAGGGCTCATGATAAGAGGTTGGCTTGCCTGGGGTCGACAAATGCTCCGGGAAGAAGTGCGAAACGATCGTGGAAAGATTTGCCAGAAACTGTTCTCTCTTGGAGGGGCTGTTTACGTGAAAGGGAAAAAGGTCATTTTAAGAATGTCAAAACATCATGAAAATGTTACCAACAGAACGGGATCGATGAAATGAAGAAGTGGGCTTTGGAATCACCTCATTTGGAGTTGCGAGCAAAAAGTTATGAGTGTTTTTCTGCCAGGGACCTATCTATAAAGAAATCATCACAAACATGCCCCTGAGTGAGAAAAACAGAAAGCGCCTTCTGCAAAAATACGTTTTCCAGAAAGGAAAACGCATTTAGGTCCAAAGAAGACTAGAGTGTGCTTTCGTGTGCGGGAGACGTATTCACGGGAATACGCCTCCAGTTATCCACGTCAGCGGAGGCGTGGGGTCAACGCTGGGATGCTGACGGGTGGGGACCACGGGTCCCACCGCCCAGCTGGCGGGGAGAGGCCGTCGTCTTCATCTCCTGCCCGAGCCCGCCCGCGGAGCAAAGGACTGGGTTCGGCGCCGGCGAGGCCAACCGGCGACTCCGGCCACCTAAGGCGGCGCCCGACCCACCGTTGGACTCAGGGGGGCGGGGATATCCCGTCCAGCTACGAGGCAACCGCGGGGGAGAGCTTGGCGGAGTGGGACGTCAGCCGCGGCGGATGGCGGCCTCGGGCAGAGGTGGAACTCGGGGATACGGCGCTCCGGCGACGAGGCAAAGGGTTGGGGAGGTGCTACGGTGGTGTTGTGGTCTTCCAGTGGTGGCGGAAGAAGGAGAGGGGCTCGGCCTCACTCGGATTCGAGCAGATGCCGTCAGCGGGGCTTCGGGCATGGGAGGGGCAGGAGAGCTCCTAGAGCTCGAGGGGCTAGCTAGTCCGGTCTCTGGAGTGAGGGAGGGCTGGTGGTGTGCTCGGAGGCCGCGAGGAGGGCCTATAAATAGGCGAGGCGAGGAGGGGAGGCCATGGACGCGTGGCCATGGCTCGGGTGCCGCCGCTCGCGTCCGGCCACGCTCTGGCGAGGCCAGCGATCACAGGGAGGCGCGGGAACACGATGAGGGAGGAGCGGATGAGCAACAGTAGAGCACAGGGTAGGAGGGGCCGACGGGCACAGAGAGAAGCTACGGAACGCCATTAAAGCCTTGTCGGCTAAAGCTCGCTCGTGGGCGCGCGGCGACGAGCACCGACGGAGAAGCGGACGGAGGGGGAAGTGGCTCCAGGAGGACGGCGACGACGCGGGGAACACGGTAGACAGGCCCGTGCTCGCTGAGACGCTAAGTAGAGAAGGGGCCCAAGCAAGAAGATGCTCTGGACGTGGCCGATGCGTGCCAAAGCGGTGGTCACCGCGTGCACTGGTGAGGGAGTCCTGGGCTAAGGGGTCCTTGGGCGTCCGGCCTGTTATCCATGGGCCGGACTGATGGGCTGTGAAGACATGAAGGCCGAAGACTGCATTGTGTCTGGATTGGACTCTACTTGGCGTGGAAGGCAAGCTTGGCGACCGAAGATTCCTTCTTATGTAACCGACTCCATGTAAACCCTAGATCCCCTCGGTGTCTATATAAACTGAAGGGGATAGTCCGAAAAGGACAGCACATATACTCATTACCATACCCATATAGGCTAGACTTCTAGGGTTTAGCCATTACGATCTCGTGGTAGATCAACTCTTCTAATACTCATATTCATCAAGATAAATCAAGCAGGAAGTAGGGTATTAACTCCATAGAGAGGGCCCGAACCTGGGTAAACATCTTGTCCCCCGTCTCCTATTACCATTGACCCTTGACGCATAGTTCGGGACCCCCTACCCGAGATCCGCCGGTTTTGACACCGACAACTGGTGCCCACAGTGACACAAGCTAAGCCAAACAATGTCTGGGGTGGAGTCCTTCCTAGGGAGGTTGCAACCGCGGTGGTAGTTTGGTTAAAAGGGCTCTGGTTAAATGGTAAGCAACATCTGAAGTTTACTGCAGTAAACTTAGTCATGTACTGTTGATCAACAGGGAAGTGATTGGAGCCAGAGAGTTTGTCTGGGGGGTTTAGCTTAGGAAGGACTATAATCCTGTTAATTTTGAGATGATTTGGACCAAGATACACCATAGTTTCTTCACAACTGCATATTTAGTCCAGAATCAAGATTTGGATGATGCACTCCCCTGGAGCATCAACTTGAGCTCAGATTTGGCAAGGCTTAAGGATATGGACATAGTAAGATGCTGTAAAACTTTCATACAAAATGGACTTGCCAACATGCTACTTGTTTCACAAACATCTCCTCTGTCCTGAAACTTGAGAAAATTCCTCAAGGCAAATGGATAATTGAAATGAGCCAAAACTTTGTGGAGATGGATCATATGGATAGGAGAAGGTCTGGAAAACGTTTCAGCCAAATTGGAGCAAGATAAAATATACTTGCTTCACAAACTAAAAGTTTTGACAGAAACCAAGAATTGCTCCTGTGCTCATATAGTTCAATGAAAGGAACTGAATTTGGGTAGAGGCTAATGATTGGAGATACTTGGGATGATGGAAAAGTTTCATCCCATTTGGAAACTCTATGAAGGTACTTCCTTCATAAAGTTGTGTTCTGGTCAGGAAGTTTGAAAAATTGCACAAGGAGCTAGGATGAATGGATTGAGCTCATATTTGGCATCCATGGATTATTTAACAATGTTAATAACCCTGCCAAATTGCCGCTCAATTGGAATTAGGAACAAAGCACTTCCTTTGCAAAATTTCAGAGAAGGCAGAAACTTGCATTGAATCATGTGCTCCATTTTTGATCTATGGAACATGAGATAAGGATGGAACTAGTGATTATATAGCAAGTGCAAGCCCCACAATTTATGTGGGAATTTTCTCTGCTATAAAAATGCTAGTTCCTTTAGAAAGTGGCATAGATGCAATATTCGCATTAAATAAGAAAAGGCAATTTTCCTTATTTAATTATGGCCAATATACTTGCCAGAGCTTGGATTAGGCATAAGCATCAACTCCACCAATTCTCATGAATTTAGGAGATGGCTAGCTATGCCTTTGGATTTTATTCCTCGGAAAGGCAAGAAAAGGAATAAATCCCAATTCAAAAATATTGCATGAGACTTAGCAATATTTTTGCACATCCAAGGATCAGAAAGATATGAGGATCTCTGGGAACAATTGGGAGGATCAATAGATCAAGGAAAATGATGGCTCCTTTGTAAGCACAAATGACATATCCAAATTCCAAAAATTTGGAATTAGGGTCTGTGAGGGTTGGGATGATGCAGATGAGGGCTTGCCCACTGGCAAATACATGAGCAAGGTTTTTGAAAGGTTGAAAATGACAAGAAATGTCAGAGTCATCCAGCAAACCAAGGAGAAAATTTTAAAACATGAGTGCCAGGAAGGAATAACAACACAAAAATTGATAACCCAATTTTGGGGCTGTTACAACTCTTCCCCCCCTTAAAAAGAATCTCGTCCTCGAGATTTCTAGGGTTACAACACAAATGAAAGAATAACCACTCCGGGAGAAAACCTCGGGGTTAATTTTAACGATTTGGTCAAATTCAAACGAGATAGGGGCACCGATAATTGGTACACCCGAGAAGGGATATGGCAAACCTGGATATATCCACCGCTAGGGGCACTTGAGATCAGACTCCCGAAAAATAGTGGATGCACCCAATGAACAGTGGTTTCACCTGCTGACACGTGGGTCCAGAGCCCACTGGCAGCCTCCTTCTTCTACCTCCGATTTGCTGCTTCTTCTTTGTCGCTGCTCCGCGTGCGGCGTAGCGCAGCGCGCATCTAGCTCCTAGGGCGATGAGGACCCTAGTGCCGTAGTGCACGACGTGCACGGTTCTGGTGCAGTGCGCACTAATGTCGTGGGCCAGCACCTTGTCGGCACTGCTCGCGGATTCGCCTCCTGGACACCGGTGATCGAGCGACAATAGGTTCTCCTGGACCTCGCTCACCGTACACCAGGGTTGGGCTATAAAAGACGGCAGCATGGCTCTCCTCCAGCACACCAACACAATGCCGCTCTACTACCTCTTTGGTTTGGACGAGATCGAGCCGAGCTCCTTCGGCGAAGAAATGTTCTTGGCAGCGCTGCGGTTGTTCCTCGCGGCACTGCTGGGAACGCTCATCGGCTTGTCGATCCTCCCTGCTGATACTCATCAGGAATGATCGGGCTAGGGAGAACGCGCGGCGAGGTGCGGGTGCTCAAGATGCGGGAGAAGATGGTGCACTGCATGGTCCTCTGCCACGCTTGATCCTTCGTTGCTTTGCGCCGGCGGAGTAATCGCGGGTGGCGGTGGAGCGGGGTGGCGACTCGCCTGCGCCACGCAAGGCATAGAAGATGGTGGGGATGGGGTCCAGGTGCAGGCGAGGTGGCTACGCCAGCTCGGCATCACACCGGGATACGAGGAAAAATTTCATGGATTGCTCCACAAAAGAGGGTGTTAAGGTAGAATCGGAGTTAAAATTTGTATCGGGGTAGATGTACTGGATCGAGGGAAATAAAGTTGGTAGTGTTCCCCTAGAAATGAAATCGGGAGAAAGAATTAGAGACGACGAATTTCCAGGCGGAAATGCCTCTGCGAGGTTCTGGATTTGAAAATCCGGCACACGGGGTATGCACAGATAGAAAGGAACATGTGATTTTGCATTCCCCCGAGTACTGCCCGAAGGTACTCGTGGGTGAACCGGGTATGCGTGTTATATGCAGTAATCTAAACTAACAAATAGATAGAGGCAATAATCATGCAATGGAAAACACAACAGACAAATCATTCTAAGGTGTTTTAATGCTAGTGGGTATATATATAATCCTGGTATATATATACCTATGTCAGCGTGCATTTTATTAAAGACTCGGGACGAGTCAATGTTGTTTTTAGTGTATGTGCTCTACTAATTAAAAATCTTGTTAGCAGACATTGCCAACCTTGTCAAGCATTTCTGCTTGACCGAGAGACAGGCAAAAAAAACACAACAATCAAAAGCAAGAAAGCATACATAAAACACATCATACGGGTTACAACAGTGCAAGCATACAACAAAGCACGAACGCGCTGCGTGCTGAATGAAACTACTCACTCCGGGATACATGGTTCTATCCTCATATCAGGGATGAACCGACAGACTGACCTACTTGCAGAAACAACTGGTTGCGCGGCTGAGATCAAGCTGAGGGCTTGCTTTGCTGGGGTTCTCCGGGTGGACGAAGACTGAGCCAATCTCCATCTTCATCATCCGAGATCACTATGGGTTGAGGTTCGGCTACTGGGGGTGTGGCTAAAATTAGTCCAAGCATATGCTTCTGGTGGATCCGGAAAAGAGTCTTGTCGAGGGTGATGATGTTTGGCCGAGGCCACAACACAGGCTGAGAGGGTAGCATTGGCTCAGATAGCGTTGTGTGAACCACTTGAGATGCGAATTTACGAGCCTCACGATAAGCTTCCTTGACAACTCGCACCGCATCGTTGTCCAAGGTTATGAATTCGACAAGCATCCTTGAAATCATCATCCCCTGGGCAGTGCTATATTGCACCAGGCGAGCGATTGCGGGATCATCTCCTTGGATAGAGGGAGAAGGCTGAATTCCTGACACTGTCGCCAGGGGGAAGAAGCAAAACTCCCTCCGATCTTCCACTTGCGAGAACTTGGTTCGGAGGTATAGCATCGCCTCCACAACAGCGGCCTGAATGGCCAAATCAGTGGTAGGCATGGCTCTACCCTGAAAAACCAACGGTTGGCCATATTGTAGCGACCAGACCTCAAATGGTCCAATCTCTGTGCTCCGGTGTCATCCCTGGATCAGTAATGCTGACACCACACAGTACTTGAAGGGTTTATAACAGAGTAGCAATCACACACTTATTACATCGAGTGTCTCAAAATAGAACTTATTACAATAAATATGGCTTAAGGCCATCTAATAACGATAACAGCGGAAGGCTTGGAAGATAAGTGAGTCCATCAACTCCAACGACAGCACTGAGTATAGAACCACGACCTAAAACTCCTTAATCATCGTCTGAAAAGTCTGCAACATTAACGTTGTAGCCCGAAAACGGGTCAGCACATGGAATATGTTGGCAAGGTAACACATAGGGAGTAATGGAATGAAACAGCTATACTATATGCATATTTGGCTGGTGGAAAGCTCTATGGTTACAGTTTTGCGAAAAGCCAATTTTTCCCTACTCCAAAGGAATAAATTTATTTAACTATCATGGTGGTTGTTAAACATTGAGAATGGTTGACATCATTCTGAATCCCAATTAAACATCATTAAACAAACCCATCAAACTTAATTTATAGTAACATGTTGAGATTCACATGATAATCCAAGTACTAGATACTCAAGATGTCCATAACCGGGGACACGGCTAACCATGATTAGTTTATACACTCTGCAGAGGTTTGCGCACTTTTCCCCACAAGACTCGATCTCCTCCGTTGGATATCTCGCACTACATGGTGTTTGAGAAACGGATGATCGAGACATAGTCTTTCAGAAGCGCTAGCACCTTACGATCGGGTAGACCGTACCACCTACATCCCCTACATCTGCTAGTCTACCACTGTAAGAGTTCGCACGACTTAGTCAACTATGCTAGATCCCATAATAGCTTGTGGCTGCACACGGAAGTTTCTACCATGAATAATCTCATGATCCCTTTGAGCCTGGGTGGCGGTCCAAAAGAAAACAGGCAATCCTGGAATACCCAGGTAGCTCAATCCACCCAGATGTGTATTTAAGTTGCCACCTTAGATAAACCATTGATTTAAAGAAATCTCACATCTGTCATGCATATCACTCACCCAATCCACGTCTACTAGCATAGCATAGCAATAGTAAGCAAACGTAGAAGTAACTCCCAAAGGTTTGATAATAAACAGGTAATAGGTTCTACCTCAACTACTTCCCAAACCCACAATTTAATTAGATCCTAATCATGCAATGTGTGAGGATTGATCTTATGCAATAAAATTGGGTAGTAGGAGGTATGATCAAAGTGTTACTCGCCTTGCCGATGATCCGGGAAACCTAGTGATTCGAAGTAACAAGCGGCACACTCCGGGTACTCTATCGCAAACAAACAAACATACAATAAGTACTCAACTAATGCACAGGTAAAACTCAAATAAGAGACTCGTTCGTTAACTGGATCTAAACGACGAACACGCTCGTTAAAATGAACGAACGAGCGAACGCTCGCTAAATAGCCTAAACCGAAAAAACCAGTCTAATAAAAAAACGGAAACTAAAAAAAAACCGACGGAAAAACCGAACGGTTTTTCTAAAAAAACGGCGGCGGGGTCAACCTCGGGGTGCGGTCGGTGGCGGTGGCGGCGCGGGCGGCGCGGCGGCTAGGGTTAGGGCGCGGGGCGGGCTTCGGCGGCTCGGGTAGGGCGGCTTATAAAGGCCCCCCGGGCGGAGTCCCGCTCGGGTACGGCCTAGAGTTGGTTCGCGTTTTTTTTAATTAATTCCGCGCAGAAAAACAAATAAAAGAAATACTAAACGGACTCCAAAAATCCTGAAATAAATTTTCCCCGGCTTCTAAAATCAAGCCGCACAGGATGAACATTTATTCGGGGCCTAAATGCAATTTTGAAAATGGGCATTTTTCCTAAATTCAAATAAAATAGCAAATAAAACCAAATAAAATCTTATTTTATTTTTTTATTAAATCCTCAATATTTCTTTATTTTGGGAAAGTCATTTTATTCCCTCTCTCATATTTTTGTAATAGAAATTATTGAAGATAAAATAAATAAAATCAAATGATCCTATTTTCAAAATTCGAGACAACTAAAATATGAAAATAACGAAATCCCCAACTCTCTCTGAGGGTCCTTGAGTTGCGAAAAATTTCTAGGATCAACTAAAATGCAATAAATATGATATGCAATGATGATCTAGTGTATAACATTCCAAATTGAAAATTTGGGATGTTACAAACCTACCCCCCTTAAGATGAATCTCGCCCTCGAGATTCGGGTTGGCTAGAAAATAGGTGAGGTGGTCCTTCAGCAAATCTTCCTCTAGTTCCCAAGTGGCTTCATCCTCCGTGTGGTGGCTCCACTGAACTTTGCAAAACTTGATAACCTTGCTGCGGGTGACTCGACTGGCATACTCTAGAATCTTAACTGGTTTCTCCTCATAGGTCAAATTGTTATCCAACTGAATTGCTTCCAATGGCACTGTGTCTCTCAAGGGTATGTCAGCCAACTCCGCGTGGCATTTCTTCAACTGAGAAACGTGGAACACATCATGAACTCCTGACAATCCTTCGGGCAATCCCAACTTGTAGGCCACTTCTCCCATACGTTACAATACTCAATATGGTCCTACAAATCGTGGCGCTAACTTTCCCTTAACACCAAAGCGCTTTATTCCTCGAAGTGGTGATACTCGAAGATAAACTCGGTCTCCGACTTTCTAACTGTCTCCTTGCGTTTAGAATCTGCATAACTCTTCTGCCTGGATTGAGCTACCTTCAGCCTGTCACGAATTAATTTCACTTTTTGTTCAGATTCCTTTATCAGATCCGGTCCAAACAACCGGCGATCTCCAACTTCATCCCAGGACAATGGGGTCCTGCACATCCTTCCGTACAAGGCTTCGAAAGGGGCCATCTTCAAACTGGATTGATAGCTGTTGTTGTAAGAGCATTCTGCATACGGCAAATTCTCGTCCCAACTAGATCCGTAATCTAGCGCACAAGCTCTTAGCATATCCTCCAAGATCTGGTTGACTCTCTCAGTCTGTCCATCTGTCTGCGGGTGGAAAGCTGTGCTAAACTCTAGTCTGGTTCCCAAAGTCTCATGCAACTGATTCCAGAACTTTGAAGTAAACTGGGTTCCTCTATCTAATACAATGCTCCTTGGAACTCCATGTAGACATACAATCCTGGTCATGTATATCTTTGCCAACTTCGCACTGGTATAGGTAGTCTTCACTGGAATGAAATGAGCCACCTTTGTCAAATGATCGACTACAACCCATATCGAGTCGTAGCCTGAACGTGTTCTGGGCAATCCTGTAATAAAATCCGTGCCTAGCTTATCCCACTTCCATTCAGGTATCGGCAATGGTTGTAGCAATCCTACTGGCTTCTGATGCTCTGCCTTCACTCTCTGACATACATCACAAACTGCTACATACTCCGCAATATCCTTCTTCATTCCGGTCCACCAGAAAATATCCTTCATATCCAAATACATCTTGGTATTTCCTGGGTGAATCAAATATGGTGAATCATGGGCCTCTTGCAGAATTAGCTTTCTAATCTCCGGATCATTTGGTACATAGACACGGTCTTCAAACCATAAGGTATCGTGCTCGTCCTCACGAAATCCCTTAGCTTTTCCCTTGCTAATTTTCTCCTTAATAGAAGCAATCTCCTTGTCAGTCCTTTGGGCTTCTCTGATTTTATCCATCAATGTAGACTGAATCTCCAATGCTGCTACAAAGCCTCTCGGGACTATTTCTAAACATAACTCTCGAAGATTTTCGGCTAACTCCCTTGGTAATTCTCCCATGATTAGGGTGTTGACATGCCTCTTACGGCTTAATGCGTCAGCTACTACATTAGCCTTTCCAGGGTGATAATGCAATTTCATATCATAATCCTTGATGAGCTCCAACCATCTCCTTTGTCTGAGATTCAACTCCTTCTGTGTGAAAATATACTTCAAACTCATATGATCCGTATACACCTCGCAATGGTTTCCAATCAGAAAATGTCTCCAAGTCTTCAGTGCATGCACTACGGCTGCTAACTCCAAATCATGCATAACATAATTCAACTCATGAGGCTTAAGCTGTCGTGAGGCATATGAAACAACTCTCCCTTCTTGCATAAGCACTACTCCAAGTCCTCGACGTGAAGCGTCGCAATACACCTCCTAATCCTTGGTCTGGTCTGGCAAAATCAACACTAGTGAAGTAACCAAACATTTCTTCAACTCCTGAAAACTAGCCTCACATTCCTCCGTCCATATGAACTTGGTATCCTTCTTCAACAACTCCGTCATAGGCTTCGCAATCTTTGAGAAATTCTCAATAAACCTCCGGTAGTATCCTGGGAGTCCGTGGAAACTCCGGATCTCTCCCACGGTGGTTGGTGCTTCCCACTTGGTCACGGTATCAACTTTAGTGGGATCTACTCCTATACCTTCTCCGGATATAACGTGTCCAAGAAATCCAACTTCCTTCAACCAAAACTCACATTTGCTAAACTTGGCATATAATTGGTGTTCTCTGAGCTTTCCAAGAACCAAACGCAAATGTTCCTTATGCTCCTCTTCATTCTTCGAGTAAACCAGGATATCATCAATGAACACTATGACAAACTTATCCAAGAACTCCATAAACACCTTGTTCATCATGTTCATAAAATATGCAGGTGCGTTAGTCAGACCAAATGACATAACAGTATACTCATACAGCCCATACCTGGTGGTAAAAGCCGTCTTGGGTATATCCTGTTCCCGAATCTTCAACTGGTGGTATCTTGATCGCAGATCGATCTTGGAAAATACCTTAGCTCCTAGCAATCGATCAAACAGATCATTGATCATCGATAGTGGGTACTTGTTCTTGATTGTTACTTCATTCAATCCTCGATAATCGACAACCATCCTTAACGATCCATCCTTCTTCTCCACTAGAAGTACTGGCGATCCCCAAGGTGAAGAACTTGGGTGAATATATCCTTTATCCAGTAACTCCTTAATTTGCTTCTTAATTTCCACCAAATCCTTTGCAGGCATCCTATATGGTCTCTTTGATATTGGCCTTGTGCCTGGCAATAGCTCAATCAAAAACTCAATATCTCTATCCGGTGGCATGCCTGGCAACTCTTCTGGAAATACTTCGGGAAAATCCTTTACTACTGGTACTTCCTCCTGCACAACTCCTGTTAAGAAATTTACTTGAGTCCTCTTTGGCACATGTCGGGATACATACTTGATCCTTCTCCCTTCTGGGGTGGTCAGCAAAATTGACTTACTAGCACATTCAATATTCCCTTCATACTTTGATAATCAATCCATGCCTAATATCACATCTAATCCTTGGGATTCCAAGACTATTAGGTCTGAGGGGAAAACATAGTTACCAATCCTTAATGGTAACGGATCACACCATAGACTAGCCATATATTCTGCTCCAGGCGAGGTTACTAACATGGGTGACCTAAGGGCTTGGGTTGGCAGTTTATACTTATCCATAAATCCCCTGGATATGTATGAATGCGATGCACCAGTATCGAAAAGAACGAGTGCAGTAAATGACTTAACCAAAAACTTACCGATTACTGCATCCGGCTGTTCTTCAACCTCCTCCACACTAACATGGTTCACCTGTCCCCTGTTGAAAGGGTTCGGATTCTTCCTAGATCTTCCATTGCTATTTCCATTTTGTAATTCAGGACATTCATTGGCATAATGTCCGGTCTTCTGGCACTTAAAGCAAGTGACTTGGCTCAGGTCTTTCTTGGCTGGGGTTGATGGGTTGGTGCGGTTCTGGCCATTGCTTCCTCCATTACCATTACCATTCCTGGGGCCATTGTGATTGTGCGAGCTACCTCCTCCATGGGTATGCTGAAAATGTCCTCCCAGTCTAGGGGTAAATCGTGGCTTCTGCTGAGCTCCTGGATTGTACTTTCCTTGTGCATACTTCCTCTTGCGATTTTCAATTTGCTGCTGCTTCCCTTCAATCATAAGAGCACGATCTACCAACTCCTGGTAGTTGTTGAAGGTTGCTACCATCAACTGCATGCTCAACTCATCATTCAGTCCTTCCAGAAACTTCTCCTGCTTAGCTGCATCCGTAGCAACGTCATCTGGAGCATAACGTGCTAGCTTACTAAAGTCCTCCACATACTGGCCAACTGTCCGTCCTCCTTGGCGCAACTTGCGAAACTCTCGCTTCTTCAAGGCCATAGCTCCTGCTGAAACATGGGCAGTTCAAAAAGCCAGCTGAAACTGGTCCCATGTGACAGTGTCGACGGGGAAAGTGGCTGTGAAATTCTCCCACCATGATGCTGCGGGTCCTTCAAGCTGATGTGCGGCAAACTTCACCTTCTCCGCATCTGTGCATCCTACTATGGTCAACTCTCTAGCTGTCTTGCGGAGCCAATCATCTGCTACTATCGGCTCGGTGCTACTGGAAAACACCGGCGGATTCAACCTAAGAAACGGGCTAAGTGATCAATAGGTGGTGGTGGTGGTGGGTTGTTGTTGTTGTTCCCCTGATTTTGATTCTGGACTAGCAACTACATCAATATGTTCTGCTGTTGGATCAACTGAGTGAGCTCCGGTGGAAAGGTAAATCCGGGGTCACGTCTCGGAGGCATCTGAGGGTTTAGAAAAGATGAGATTTAAGAATAGAGGGGGTCTAAAGAGAAAACACTACCCATATGCACATGAGGCAAAAGCAAAAAATTCACTTCATTCAATCAAACAAGGGCATACAATCGATCTAACTATTGCAAAAGTGCTCGGACTACTGTATTTACATGGTGGACTACTACTACCGATGAGGTGGTCTACTAGAAATATTCTTCGGTTGCAGACTCCATGATATCTGCTCCGGCTTCATCAACATAGTCATCATCGCTATCATTTGGATCCGAGTCGGTGTCGTCGATGATGATGTAGTCTTCTGGGCGAATCTCCTTGGGTTCTTCGTCTTCATCTACTGGTGTAGGGCCTCCCATAAATATCCTGATCTTCATTGTTAGGTCAGCATTCTTATCCACCAATACTTCAATTTCTTCTTCATAATCTTCACGTGTAGCCTTGAGTTCTTCCTCTAGTTCCTTGATTGTTGTCCTTGCCTTGTTCAGGTCTATCATGTCAGTGCACATCTGGTTCTCCTGACGTCGAATGTGCTGGTTTAATTCCTGGATAAAACCTGCAATTGATCTATCCTTTCTAGTGCTGATCATCTCCCAATGCTCATCTCGGCGTCCACAAATCTGGTAGATAGTATCCTTGAGATCATTGTGGTAGACTTCTCCAATGCGTCCCATGGCGATGTGAGCTGCCATGCTCTTTCCTAGACTCCAAGTTGGTGCATCAAAAGAAAACTCTATGGGCTCAGTGACTGGCATGAACGTCCTTCCTGGAACTTGAACTTGAATCATCCAGTGCTCTTCTTCAGGTAAAGTGACATTGTAGGTTCCGGTGAAGCTTGGTACTCCTATGTTCAGGTATCTAGTGACTTCCTTCAAGTGACGTCCAAAGGGTGTATCTTCATCCGGTTGCGTGAACTTGTTCCTTGCATCCGCCATCCTAAAGAGTAGAAAAGATGAGAGGTCAGAAGAGAAGAGAGTGAGTAGTGATCTAGGTCTTTAGCTTAGTGGTCGTGTCCTACAGTCAGCGTGTGCTCTGATACCATCTTGTAGCGACCAGACCTCAAACGGTCCAATCTCTGTGCTCCGGTCTCATCCTTGGATCAGTAATGCTGACACCACACAGTACTTGAAGGGTTTATAATAGAGTAGCAATCACACACTTATTACGTCGAGTGTCTCAAAAGAGAACTTATTACAATAAATACAATAAATATGGCTTAAGGCCATCTAATAACGATAACAGCGGAAGGCTTGGAAGATAAGTGAGTCCATCAACTCCAACGGCATCACTGAGTATAGAACCATGACCTAAAACTCCTTAATCATCGTCTGAAAAGTCTGCAACATTAACGTTGCAGCCCGAAAACGGGTCAGCACATGGAATATGCTGGCAAGGTAACACATAGAGAGTAATGGAATGAAACAGCTATACTATATGCATATTTGGCTGGTGGAAAGCTCTATGGTTACAGTTTTGCGAAAAGCCAATTTTTCCCTACTCCAAAGGAATAAATTTATTTAACTATCATGGTGGTTGTTAAACATTGAGAATGGTTGACAACATTCTCAATCCCAATTAAACATCATTAAACAAACCCGTCAAACTTAATTTTATAGTAACATGTTGAGATTCACATGATAATCCAAGTACTAGATACTCAAGATGTCCATAACCGGGGACACGGCTAACCATGATTAGTTTATACACTCTACAGAGGTTTGCGCACTTTTCCCCACAAGACTCGATCTCCTCCATTGGATATCTCGCACTACATGGTGTTTGAGAAACGGGTGACCGAGACATAGTCTTTCAGAAGCGCTAGCACCTTACGATCGGGTAGACCGTACCACCTACATCCCCTACATCTGCTAGTCTACCACTGTAAGAGTTCGCATGACTTAGTCAACTATGCTAGAGCCCATAATAGCTTGTGGCTGCACACGGAAGTTTCTAGCATGAATAATCTCATGATCCCTTTGAGCCTAGGTGGCGGTCCAAAAGAAAACAGGCAATCCTGGAATACCAAGGTACCTCAATCCACCCAGATGTGTATTTAAGTTGACACCTTAGATAAACCATTGATTTAAAGAAATCTCACATCTGTCATGGATATCACTCACCCAATCCACGTCTACTAGCATAGCATAACAATAGTAAGCAAATGTAGAAGTAACTCCCAAAGGTTTGATAATAAACAGGTAATAGGTTCTACCTCAACTACTTCCCAAACCCACAATTTAATTAGATCCTAATCATGCAATGTGTGAGGATTGATCTAATGCAATAAAACTGGGTAGTAGGAGGTATGATCAAAGTGTTACTTGCCTTGCTGATGATCCGGGAAACCTAGTGATTCAAAGTAACAAGCGGCGCACTCCGGGTACTCTATCGCAAACAAACAAACATACAATAAGTACTCAACTAATGCACAGGTAAAACTCAAATAAGATACTTAACCAGAAAGTTCAACTTAAGAACTCCGGTTGGCAAAAAGAATCAAATCGAACGAAGCAACGAAAGACAAACGGCAAAAGAAAAAGGCTTCGATTACTATTCTGGATCTAGGGCAATTTTTACAGAAACAAAACTTGTTTAAGTTGGATAAACGGAAAGAGGGTTTCGAGACGAAACTCCAGGCGCTTGAATTTCCTGATTCCGATAAACGAGCGAAAAGTTATACTAAAACGAAAATCAGATCAGAAATCGCGATCAGAAAAATCGCGGATTTAATCCGAGAAAAAGGAAACGACGAACAGTTTAACGGATGAACGTTCGTTAACTGGATCTAAATGACGAACACGCTCGTTAAAATGAACAAACGAGCGAACGCTCGCTAAATAGCCTAAACCGTAAAAACCGATCTAATAAAAAACGGAAACTAAAAAAACCGATGAAAAACCGACGGAAAAACCGAACGGTTTTTCTTAAAAAAACGGCGGCGGCGTCAACCTCGGGGTGCGGTCGGTGGCGGCGGCGGCGGCTCTGGCGCTGGCGGCGGCGGCTAGGGTTAGGGCGCGGGGCGGACTGCGGCCGCTGATGGGCTTCGGCGGCTCGGGTCGGGCGGCTTATAAAGGCCCCCCGGGCGGAGTCCCGCTCGGGTACGGCCCGGAGTCGGTTCGTGTTTTTTTTTAAATTAATTCCATGCAGAAAAACAAATAAAAGAAATACTAAACGGACTCTAAAAATCCCGAAATAAATTTTCCCCGGCTTCTAAAACCAAGCCGCACAGGATGAACATTTATTTGGGGCCTAAATGCAATTTTGAAAAACGCGCATTTTTCTAAATTCAAATAAAATAGCAAACAGAACCAAATAAAATCTTATTTGATTTTTTTATTAAATCCTCAATATTTCTTTATTTTGGGAAAGACATTTTATTCCCTCTCTCATATTTTTGTAATAGAAATTATTGAAGATAAAATAAATAAAATCAAATGATCCTATTTTCAAAATTCGAGACAACTCAAATATGAAAATAATGAAATCCCCAACTGTCTCCGAGGGTCCTTGAGTTGCGAAAAATTTCTAGGATCAACCAAAATGCAATAAATATGGTATGCAATGATGATCTAGTGTATAACATTCCAAATTGAAAATTTGGGATGTTACACATATGTTGTGGGACCTGGGCTGATGTGCACCCTTGCATCATAGCAATGGAGGTGAGGAATGGGTGTTGACTGGAACACCAGGTAGTCAGGGCTAGCATTATAGCCAAACGCTTGGGTGAGCATCTCAACAAGAAGGGGTGGAAAGCCAGCATGGTTGACAGCGCTTGTGCGGCTGTGGAACTTGGTAGTTTAGAGGGTGCTTGCCATGGCTGGAGTGTTACTAGCTAGGCTTCTTTGCAGGGACATGGCTGAATGAGGAGTGAGCGATACGACTAGCGGAAAGGGGGCTTTTATAGGAAGCTATGCGGGACATGCCCGCATGGGGTGGCCCCTTTCCCTTAATGGCGAAAGGCAAGCGGTGCGGTCGACCAGAAAGGATATGGTTGCTACTTGCTCCATGGATAACTAGGCGGGGACGGCGGGGTGAGGACGTGTCGGTCCCGACTGCGCCACCTGTGGATTAATAGTGGCCATGCCGGATGCCAGGGATGAGTCAACTCCCTTAGGGTTATTATGGTTTAATGGTAGCGGTGATCTAATACTAGGATAACCTATGCCAGCCTGGCTGCTCTGATACCATGTCTTGTGGCACCCTGATCCTCATGGAGCAGGGGGCCTTCACACATCAGCCCAGGATAACACCTGACGCACGACAGGTCCATAATACAGCATTCCAGGTACAAGAATATTCATCAAATACATGTATAGAAGATTACATTATTGATGAATACAATTATCTGGCATAGCCCTAAGGCTATTTAAATGGCAACGTAAATCTATATAAATGGCGGCGGAAGTCTTGGTTTAGCAACATAACAACTCTGGCTGGGCTCCACAACTCACAGGACTGGCAAGGTTATGGCCTAGCACGACGGGTCAAGTGAACACTTTGAGTATGACCTACAAAACTGGCATGACACGCCAGGTCAGTACATTGAATGTACTTGCAAGACAACCAAATACATAGCATCCAAACAAGCAGAAGACAAAGCACGAACCAAGCGCATGCAACAACCTATCTCATATCAATTACTGAACATGGCATGTTAAAGATAATTAAGCCTGAACAACATCATAGCATCTACTAACATAATACTATCATGGCGTATCAAACATGCTCCAAATATGGCAATAGCAAATCATAGCATATCATCAATCATGGCATAATCAATCCAAGCATGGCATGTCATCATGAGACTATGCTAAAAATAAACTACCGATCATATTCAATGCAGACATAACATGTTAACTCTATGCAACCATCTTCTGTTCTGACATGGTTCTTTAAATGCAAATAACAACATATTACTCATGCAATGCAACCAGACTTGTGCACTGAGTCCCTCGGACTCTCTTACAAACGGGTTGCCTCGCAACCAAACGGTGATCTTTCTGGCGATCACAACCAGTCAAACAATGATCTTTCCGGCGATCACAACCATGACCAACACTTGGTCTCAAACAATGATCTTTCCGGCGATCACCACCACGACCAACACTTGGTCTCCAACACTCACTGAGACCTCGTCTCGTGATCATATCAAAACAACGCCGTGGCTTCTCACGACTATCTCATAGTCCAAGTCACCACATTCTTGTTATCACATTGATTTACTTAATTATTTCAGGTTTATCTTCCATTTCAACAAAGACCTGATAGTGTGACCTACTACGAACTGTGTTGCTATCGATAGACTTTATATACACTCTGCAGAGGTAGCGCACTGTACCCACACCATGGAACCCATGGCCTCGTCATCCCATTCGGGTGGACCAACGACATTCTGACGAAACTGACCTACTGCCATGACACTCTCCCGGCCACTCCGACTCACTCCCCACTGGGCTAGTCCTGGGTGGCCCCGTGTCTACCAAAGACACAACGACCACTGTCGTGGTCAAAACGTCCCTCATGGGGACCGTTACAAAAAATCTCAACAACGGGCACTCAAGGTTATGTTCGCCTACCTGATCAGGGTAGCACACGCCCATAACCTTCCCTCTTTGGAGGCACCGGTGAGAGGCACGACAATAGATCGCATTAAGTCCTTCCCATAAAGGCAAAATGTGGCTGCACTGAAAAAGTTCGATTTTGTGGCACTATGACTCGATCCCATCGATGACGGAGGAGGTTTGTTATTATTAAGTCAATTTATTAGCTTCTCCATCATCATGAACATGGATTCAACAATGAACATGCCTCATACAAATGCTTTGATAAAATCCTGAACTACTCGAGTGAACAACTACAACATAAAGAACATGACAATACCAAGTACTAGCATATCCAAGTTGCATTACAATCATCGTAGCTATCATAGTAGGCACTAAGAATCCAAAGGCACATGATATCCAAAGTAATACTCCAAAGCATACTACCAACATGAACATAATCACAATAGCCACTAAGAATCCAAAGGCAACATGTCATACACATAATCATCAAAATATAAATCCTAGAACTCCAAGCAATATCGATAATAACACTCTAAGTAGCATGGTAAAAGATATCATGAGAACATAAGCATGCATGATAAGCCTAATAGAATAACTGCAGACGAAATCGATAAGGAAGAACTGTAACTACACATACACGATGTGCAAACAAAGTCAACATGCAAGTTCGGGACTCATGATAAGAGGTTGGCTTGCCTGGGGTCGACAAATACTCTGAGAAGAAGTGCTGAACGACCACGGAAAGATTTGCTGGAAATAGTTCTCTCTCGGAGGGGCTGTTTACGTGCAAGTGCAAAAAGGTCATTTTCAGAATGTCAAAACATTATGAAACTGTTACCAACAGAATGGGCTCGACGAAACGAAGACGTGGGCTTTGGAATCACCTCATTTGGAGTTGCGAGCAAAAAGTTATGAGTGTTTTTCTGCTAGGGACCTATCTGTAAAGAAATCATCACAAACAGGCCCCTGAGTGAGAAAAACAGAAATTGCCTTCTCCGAAAATACGTTTTCCAGAAAGGAAAATGCATTTCGGTCTGAAGAAGACTAGAGTACACTTTCGTGTGCGGGAGACGTATTCACGGGAATACGCCTCCACTTATCCACGTCAGCACATGCGTGGGGTCAACGCTGGGACGCTGATGGGTGGGGGTCACGGGTCCCATCGCCTAGCTGGCGGGGAGAGGCCGTCGTCTTCATCTCCTACCCGAGCCCGCCCGCGGAGGAGGACTGGGTTCGGCGCCGGCCTGCTAGCGACTTCGGCCACCTAAGGCGGCGCCCGACCCACCATTGGACTCAGGGGGCCGGGGAGATCCCGTCCAGCTATGAGGCAGCCACGGGGGAGTGCTTGGCAGAGCGGGATGTCAGCCGTGGTGGACGGCGGCCTTGGGGAGGTGCTACGATGGTGTTGTGGTCTTCCGGTGGTGGCGGAAGAAGGAGAGGGGCTCGGCCTCGCTCGGATTCGAGCAGAGGCCGTCAGCGGGGCTTCGGCCATGGGAGGGGCAGGAGAGCTCCTAGAGCTCGAGGGGCTGGCTAGTTGGGTCTCTGGGAGTGAGGGAGGGCTTGTGGTGTGCTCGGAGGCTGCGGGGAGGGCCTATAAATAGGCGGGGCGAGGAGGGGAGGCCACGGACTCGTGGTCGTGGCTCGGGTGCCGCCGCTCACGTCCGGCCACGCTCTGGCAAGGCCAACGATCACGGGGAGGCGCGGGAACGCGACGAGGGAGGAGCGGACGAGCAACATTAGAGCACAGGGTAGGAGGGGCCAACGGGCACAGAGGAGAAGTTGTCGAACGCCATGAAAGCCTTGTCGGCTACAGCTCGTTCGTGGGCGCGCGGCGACGAGCATCGACGGAGAAGCGGACGGAGGGGGAAGTGGCTCCAGGAGGATGGCGACGACACGTGGAACACGGTAGACAGGCCCGTGCTCGCTGAGACGCTGAGCAGAGAAGGGGCCCGAGCAAGAAGATGCTCTGGACGTGGCCGGTGCGTGCCAAAGCGGTGGTCACCGCGTGCACTGGTGCCCACAGTGACACAAGCTAAGCCAAACAATGTCTGGGGTGGAGTCCTTCCTGGGGAGGTTGCAACTGCGGTGGTAGTTTGGTTAAAAGAGCTCTGGTTAAATGGTAAGCAACCTCTGAAGTTTACTGCAGTAAACTTAGTCGTGTACTGCTGATCAACAGGGAAGTGATTGGAGCCAGAGAGTTTGTCTGGGGGGTTTAGCTTAGGAAGGGCTATAATCCTATTAATTTTGAGATGATTTGTACCAAGATACACCATAGTTGCTTCACAACTGCATATTTAGTCCAGAATCAAGATTTGGATTATGCACTCCCTTGGAGCATCAACTTGAGCTCAAATTAGGCAAGGCTTAGGGATATGGACATAGTAAGATGCTGTAAAACTTTCATACCAAATGGACTTGCCAACATGGTACTTGTTTCACAAACATCTCTGTCCTAAAACTTGAGAAAATTCCTCAAGGCAAATGGCTAATTGAAATGTGGCAAAACTTATTGGAGATGGATCATATGGATAGGAGAAGGTCTGGAAAAAGGTTAAGCTAAAATGGAACAAGATAAAATATACTTGCTTCACAAACTGGAAGTTTTGACAGAAACCAAGAATTGCTCCTATGCTGACATAGTTCAATGAAAGGAACTGAACTTGGGTAGAGGCTAATGATTGGAGATACTTGGGATGATGGAAAAGTTTCATCCCATTTGGAAACTCCATGAAGGTACTTCCTTCACAAAGTTGTGTTCTAGTCAGGAACTTTGAAAAATTGCACAGGGAGCTAGGATGAATGGATTGAGCTCATATTTGGCATCCATGGATTATTTAACAATGTTAATAACCCTGCCAAATTGCAGCCCAATTGGAATTAGGAACAAAGCACTTCCTTTGCAAAATTTCAGAGAAGGCAGAAACTTGCATTGGCTCATGTGCTCCATTTTTGATTTGTGGAACATGAGATAAGGATGGAACTAGTGATTATATAGCAAGGGCAAGCCCCACAATTTATGTGGGAATTTTCTCTGCTATAAAAATGGTAGTTCCTTTATAAAGTGTCATAGATGCAATATTGGCATTGAACAAGAAAAGGCAATTTTCCTTATTTAATTATGGCCAATATACTTGCCAGAGCTTGGATTAGGCATAAGCATCAACTCCACCAATTCTCATGAATTTAGGAGATGGCTAGCTATGCCTTTGGATTTTATTCCTCAGAAATGCAAGAAAAGGAATAAATCACAATTCAAAAATATTGCATGAGACTTAGCAATATTTTTGCACATCCAAGGATCAGAAAGATATGAGGACCTCTGGGAACAATTGGGAGGATCAACAGATCAAGGAAAATGATGGCTCCTTTGTAAGCACAAAGGACATATCCAAATTCCAATAATTTGGAATTAGGGTTTGTGAGGGTTGGGATGATGCAGATGAGGGCTTTCCCACTGACAAATACATGAGCAAGGTTTTTGAAAGGTTGAAAATGACAAGAAATATCAGAGTCATCCAGCAAACTCAGGAGAAAATTTTGAAACATGAGTGCCAGGAAGGAATAACACAAAAATTGATAACCCAATTTTGGGGCTATTACAGTTGCTAAACCCAAGTGACCAAGATCTATCTCGCGGGCCAGCTACCATGCACATCACCTCCCATGGTCCTTGGTGCCTTGTTCTCGCATGAGCAAATCGAGAGTGGACGAGTCTGGGCACGCGACCCGGTGCCTCGCTGCCGCGGGAGCCGCGCGCCGGCTATCTTTCTTTTGGATTATTGCATGAGAAGACTGGGCATGACATCTATGCTCGAGTACGTCCCTCCAGCGTCGATAAACCCAACGGCTGAGCTCTGTCTGGCGGGCCGGCCCCGTTCACGTCACCTCCTGGGGTCGTTGGTGTTTGGCCTTCTCATGAAATGTCCTTGGGAGATTCACTCGGCACAGGCCACTTCAACATTTCGCAGGTCTCGTACAAGCACCCCGTGCGGAAAATTCAGGCGCAACCCGCCTTGAGGTAGGGCCTTGTGAGTCCTGTGCTTGCTCACGAGTGCCCATATACACCTCCTCTAGTTTTGCCATGCTAGCCACGTGTACGAACGGGGTTGTACACGCCCTAGAGTCTCCCCCCAAGGGAACTCCCACCCACGCACCAGCGGAAGACCCATGTTCCATGCTGGCGGACAACATTGTCGAGGAGCGACTATGCCCACGCACCAGTGGAAGCCCCATGCTCCACGCTGGCGGACGACACTATCGAGGAGTGGCTATGCCCATGCTAAGGTGGAAGCACCATGCTCCGCGCTGGTGAATAAACAACTGAGGGCACCCTAGCGGCTGCAATAACCTCCGGAGGGCCTATAGGCTCGTTGTACAGTCCATGCGCAGCTTTTCCTATGGGAGGCCACACGAGGGGGCTGTGTACGGGGGCTACGCTCAGGCCACGCCTAACGCACGCCACCTCACTATGTCTCTCGCACTAGTCTTCTCGCTTCCCTCCCAGGCAAAAGATAGCAAGGAAAGGTATGGGGGGCTCCGTATTTACTCAGACACTGCTCACGTTTCCTTTATGAGGTTGTTCGTACATCAAGGGGGACCCCTAAGCATCGCCACTCAGGGGCCTCACTGGTCACGTAGCCCCTCACCCTTGGCCTCGTCCTGGTGATCCAGACGCCCCAACAGTGGCTGAGGTATGCGCAGGGTCGGGCCCTGCCGACGCTGAAGACTAAGGCAAACAGGAAGGAAAATGAGCACGAAAAGGAAATCACGGAGTTCCAGCAAGTTATTACCAAACATAATGTTCCATAAATTTGAGCAGAAGTTCTCACGCCTCTGCGAGGCACAATAAATGTCACAGGGTCAAACTAGGAAGAAGCGCCACCATCGTCTTGGTCGGCGTTGTCGCTCGCCTTGGGAAGCCCGTCGTTGATAATGCTGCCTCATCTTCGCCGCCCCCGGCCTGTGCTACTGCGGCTTTGGGGTCGGGGACACAGAGTAACTTCCCCTGCAGGGCATTCACCTGCTCCTTCACGGCCTCAGCTGCAGCCGTGCGGGAGTCAAGGGCCACTGGCTCGACAAGTGCGCCGAGGTCGAAGCCCGGGTCTCGGAGGTGGAGATGGCTGAAGACGCACGTCGCGGCTGCCGTGAAGAGCGCGCGGCACTCCCCTTCACCCAGGAGTCCACTCCAGCGGTGCCACCCTCAAGCGCCTTAGCAAGCTGGGGAAGAAGCCCGGCGAGGTCGTCCTCCGAAGTCGCCAACTGTTGTAAACGTTGCATGGAAAAACAAAAAAAATATACACACGCAATGATCTATCTATGGAGATGCATAGCAGCGAGGTGGAGAGTGTGTCTACGTACCCTCGTAGACCGAAAGTGGAAGCGTTTGACAACGTGGTTGATGTAGTCGAACTTCTTCTAGCTCTGACCGATCAAGAACCGAACATACGGCACCTCTGAGTTCTGCACACGTTCAGCTCGGTGACGTCCTTCGTCTTCTTGATCCAGCAAGACGTCGAGGAAGTATACGACTTCCATCAGCATGACAGTGTGGTGACGGTGATAGTGAAGTGATCCGCGCAGGGCTTCGCCTAAGCACCGCAAGAATATCACCGGGGTGTAAACTATGGAGGGGGCGCCACACACGGCTAACAATTGATGTTGTTTGTTCTAGGCGCCCCCTCCCACTATAAAAAAATACACTTCTGTGATGATATGTGTTTGTCATAGTAGGTCGCGTTTTTTGTCATGCATGTACATCCATGACAAATTTATGACAGAATCAAGATAGTCATACCTGTGCTGTCGTAGAAGTGTTCCATGACATTACCAAAATTATCATCACGAAAGTGTCCACTTCCATGATGATAAATCGCGCGTCACAGAAGTGCTTTCGTCAAGGGTGACCAACACGTGGCATCCACCGTAACGGAACGTCGTTAAGCTATCGTGTCGGGTTTTGGATCCGATAACCCGTTAACAGCCCCGACCAATGGGAAATTTCCACGTGTAAAATTCTTATTGGCCGGACGAAACACGTGTTAGCTCGTCAGTGGGTCAGATAGGCGCTTATGATACGTCGACATGTGGCACGGTCCAACAGAGGCCCATTCCTATGAAAAGGCCGGCCTGTTTGACTTGGTCAAAAGGTGGCGCGCCGGCCCATGTAAAGCCTGTTAACGACCTATTCGCATATAGCCCATTTACAGCCTGCTAACCCAAGGCCCGTATCGCCCTATCCGAATTAGGCCCAGTAGCGTCATCTGGGCCACCCAATATGATTCCAGCCTGTTTTCACTTCTGGCCCATGTATGGCCCATGACGTCTTTCGGCCCATATGAGGCCCTATTAACTCTGGCCTATTAACAGCCCATGGTGAAACTAGCCCGTACTGAACAGTGTATCACTTTACACAAATTAATGGCTCGTGGTGAAACTGGCCCGTAATGAACAGTATATCACTTTATACCCATTAACGGCCCGTTATTCCGTTGGGCCGTTTCCAGCCCATGTTATCTTTCGGCCTTCTCAGGGCCCATTTATTCTTGGGCTCATTTCCAGCATTCGTTTACTTATGGCCCGTTACTGTCATTTTCTGCTTGTGGGCCAAATTCATCCCGTGGTTACAGTCGGCCCGTTTGTGGTTCATTAATACGTTGGGCCGTTTTCATAGCATCATCAAATACGGCCTATTAACGATGGCCCGTTATGGTCGGCCCATGAACGGACGATTCCAACTCTAGCCCGTTTATGGCCATAATGCGGCCTGTTATTGGCCCATGTTTGACCATCGATCATACTGCTCGTATAAGGCCCATTGATGATACAGCTCGTAGAAGGCCCATTGTTTCTATGGCCCGTAGAAGGCCCACTATTTCTACGGCCCGTAGGAGGCCTAGTGTCACTAAAGTAAATATTAGCCCATGGTTATTGTGGCTTAGTTTTAAAAAAATAGGTTATTGCAGCCACTAGCAAACCGCGGAAAAAGAACTGTAATGACTAGAAGCAAACAAATAAACAAGACAACAAGGAAATAAATAAGCAAGCAATTTACGCTAGGCTATCACGGCTATCACACATATTACATCCACTGGGCATCAAAGTTCGCCACCAGTGCAAATAAACACGCCGACAAAAGAATATACAAAATTGAGAGCACTTCAGAAGGCACTAGGCCTGGCCAGGTCGGGCCCCCCAAACAGCTGAAGAAGCTGACTAGACCTCAGTTGTGTCAATGATAGATGCATCAAAACAAGATTTAAGGCATGATGGTGCGCACGGCAGTCCTCTAACATCTTCATTGCATCTTTGACTTCAAGTCAAAGCTGAGCTGAAGCAAGCCTTTCTGCTTTAAGTTGAGACTGAAGAAGTCGAACTGATTGAGGCAGCGACTGCACAGAGGTTGTCTCACACCTGCTGGTGAGTAGCTTCAACTCACTGTCTTCATCAAGACAGGACCTTGGGGTCATCTCGCTATCCTCAAGATGGTTTGGCTCACTATCTTCCCTAAAGTTCTGCCTGGCGTAAGAGATACGAGTCTGAAAGAGAAACAAGGAGACACGTAACAGGTTTCACAATTATATAAGCAAATAAATGGATCTGTTCTGCATAAGGAACATGTTTTTACAACTACAATTTGAAACTGGTAGTTGTTGCAAACATCCAGTCAGATGTAAACAGCAAAGCAAACAACAGTGGAGGACATGTTGCCTATCCAAATCTATACTAGAACAAAGTTTGAAGGCTTGAGAAGGATGAACTTACATTGCATGTTAACACGGGCTGGACAAAGCCCTTCTCCATGTTGATGGAAGGATAATTCAATAAATTCCCCAAAGAAAATTCTTTATAAGCGTTGCCATTATTCTACATTTTGCAAAGAGTAAATATAGATCAAATAATATTGGAAGAAACAGAGGATAATGAAGCTCAGGTGCAGACTGATGATACATAATCAAATACAATTAATTAAGTACAACGTTACAAGGCGAAAGGGAGAGAGGTACTGACAAGAGCAATGCAGAGCCCATTATTGTTTTGAGATCGTATGATCCTTTGAGCAAGGAGATTCATCTGAAATTAGTTTTCATACAAGAGAGAAGGTAAGGCACAAGCAGAAATTTAGGAGTTCAAATTTTGAATTGATATCATAGACAGTACCTGACGCTGGGCTCCCAACAGCTCTAATAGGGGTTTGGCCACTGGAGTAGGGGTAAAGTGTGGTATAGTTGGGCCTGTGTTTTCTGTGGCTGCTGATCTATCTGATTTAATAGGTATCACTACCTTTTCCAAATACCTAGTTTGTACTCCTTGACGACCTGCACTCAACCTCTTCCTTTTGGACACCTATTACGAAAGAACAACATTTGACTAGAAAAACATAGTGTGACGACACATGGAATAGGTACAGAAAATGGATAGGTATGGCATATACTCATATATGATGCTTAAACTAAGCAGATGGTGTAACAAAGTAGAAGTAATGCAAGAGGTCAGAAGCAAAATATGTGCGACCAATACAACTTTGCAAAGTTAGAGCAAGCACCTTGATGAGCGAATAAGATAGGCCATCCTCCACCATGCCAAGTTTGTTAGGCAGTGGATCATTCCGCAATATTCCTCTCGTGCGCCCATTCTCATATTCATTTTGATAATGTTCAATATCTAACAGGCATGAAAACATAAAAACAAGTGAGATTTTCTTTGTAATGCAGAAGTGATTCTTATCCAATACTGCCTCCCTGTAAACCCCTTTGTGCTATCTCTGCAATTCTTTTAAAAGATGCCATGCATGCTGTAATTTGTTGTGTGCATCAATATAATGTGGCCTACTACTCAAAATATGAGAGCTCCAGAAGTGATGACACTTCTCAGATGATAGGCTCAACATATAGTAAAGAAGAACAAGTCGACCTGACCTGACAGATTCAAAATATACTAAGGGAGAACAACTCGACCTGACCAGTCGACCACAAGAGAAGAGTATCATCTTAAAGAAGAGCAGAAGAGCAAGCAGATTGAAGTTATAACAAGTCTTTTAATACAATGTTGGTTGGCCACCCATGATGAACCAGAGCGCATAGAGAAATACTATTCTTTCCGGTCTCTCCATATGTGGCTCACATGCACTTCGAAACTAAAGTAGGAACATTTAGCTAACCAATTAAACATCTCTCAGTTTTACTAATATCAGCAATAATATCAGATATGAATTTGTACAACTAAGCTTGTTTAGCTCGATGGGTGGAGCAGTGCTATTACGACACGAACCACGTAGGCAGATTGTGGTCATCATAAAATGGGGAAAACATAAGAATGATGAGTATAGTGTGGACCGTGGCAGTGGGATGGCAGATCTGAAGCTGCAAACCGTGCAAAGGGTAGTTAGCAACCGATGTTTGCTTTGAAATAACAACTAAGATTTGGTATGGACAAGAAAGTACGGTCAACAAGTGACAAAGAAATGCAATTATGTTGTCTCTGTATATGTCGCGACATGCATTTGGAAACTCAAGTGGGACCTTTAGCTAACCAATTAAATGTGTCGGTTAACTAATATCAGTATCATATCACAATCATATTTGAACAACTAAGCTTTCGAATTTTGAGTGTTGTGTTGTTTAGCTTGAAGGGTGGAGTAATGCTAGTACGACAGAAAGCACCTACGCAGATCATACTAGAGTAGATAAAAGGGGAAAACCCTAAGCATCAAGAGAAAAATCAGGAAAGTAGAACTAGCTGGACCAGTGGGTGGCGCACATGCTTTTCGAAACGAATATAGGAACATTAGGTGACCAATTAAACATTCTCTATTTTAGTGATATGAGCATCATATCAGATTCGTATTTCAACACGTAAGCTTTGGGTTGAGGTCTTGAGGAGCAGTGCTAGCATGACACGAAACACCTACGATGATGGTAGTGAATATAAAGGGGGGAAACCATAAGCTTTACGAGTATAGTGCCCGTTCCATGGAGGATCTGAAGGTGCAAACCGGACAAAGCTACTTCGCAACCAATGTTTGCTTTCAACTAGCCACTATGATTTGGTACGGACAAGAAAAGTACAGTAAACAAATTACGATCTATTTTCCGGGTGAGATCAATAACTTAAGCACATATGGAAGAGTACCACCTCTCTTGCGACGCCGTGTAGGCCTATGCTGATACGTTGAGGGTGTTGTGGGTGCGATGGCTGTCGGCGGCGGGGAAGAAGACTTTAGACGACAGACGGCCGGGTCGGGGGATATATCCTGTTGCCGTGGACGAGGCGGTTGTAGGAGAGGCAATTGCAAGGTGGACGACGGCGCCGATGAAGCGAGAGGAGGCGATGAAAGGATGCTGGTCCAGCGCCGTGGATGAGAGACGTCCATCTCTTGCAGTGGACGACGGGGTAGGGGTAGCAGCTCCGGCAAGGTGGAGGATGGGGTGGCGGACGGAGGAGGCTGGCCGCAGTGCGGAGGTTGTCGTGCCGCCGACGGTATATGAATGGGGAAATGGAGGAAGGGGGGATCTCAAACTTTGGGACGCACTTCTCTGAAATGGGGGAAAGCTACGAACTTATCCCCCATTTAAAATTTCGGACATCGCGTCGGTTGGGGATAGGACGGTAATCTCGCATCTCCCAAATATTTGCCGGTAACTATTTCGGGCGAGGAGAAGGTGTTTTGCCGCCCACGGTTGGCGCCCATGGTGTATGAACGGGGCTGACAGGTAGGGCGGTTGTGTCACGTCTGATGGAAGTTACACATCTGCCCCTATTTAAAATATTAGCCTACATCGATGTCGGGCGAGGAGAGGGTGTTTTGCCTCCCACGGTTGGCGCCCACGGTGTATGAACAGGGCTGATAGGTAGGGCAGTTGTGTCATGTCTGATGGAAGTTACACATCTGCCCCTATTTAAAATATAAGCCTACATCGATTTCGGACAAGGAGAGTTTGTTTTGCCGCCCACCGTGTATGAATGGGGAAATAGAGGAAGAGACACATGTCTTTCGGACGAGCTTGAATCAAATGTGTTTTGCCGCCCACGTTTGGCGCCCACCGTGTCTGAATGGGCTCAGAGGCCTTCGTGTCACATCTGATTGAAGTTACTAGTCTACCCCTATCGACAGCGGTGTAAATCCTGTCTTTAAGGATGTCAAGTGTCAGGGGTAGACAGTAATTTCCATCTCGCAAACACTTGCTTCGAGCAGCCCACAAATTATAGTGGGTGTTTATCCGCTTCGTTCAAAACTTGGGAGAATTAGCATTCACGTTTGCCCTGGGACCTGGCAAACTAAATTCAAATCCAATTTGTATTCGATTACGAATATCCATAGATAATTATACGTTTTGTTATTTATTTCTTCAAAACCACAACAAATATTTATTCCACCTTTATATATGATTATGATTTAGAAATGTCGTGATCTTCAAATTCAGTAGGTTGGATACACTCTGAGTCAAACAGTTATTTCATCCAATACAATATGCTCACACGACAAACAGTTCACCTTATGTCAATCATACAAGTTCTGAGGATTACCTTGCCTAAAAAATTCGGATCATTACAACACATGGACAACATAGGGGGTCTTGCAACATAATCCATTCAGAGACATGACACAACATGCAAGTACAATAATCTAATGAAAATTTCAACGGGTATCTAAAGAAGAACCGGGATTATCTTGGGCTTCAGATAGCAGAAACAGCAGGACCTCCTCCGTCTTCAAATGCAACATTCTTACTTCCTCCAATTCTTGGGTTGCTTGCATAATGCGTGCCGCTAATTCCGTAATTTCCAGCCTCAAGATAAATATTACCTCATTCATGGCAGCCACACCATCTCTTTATGCCTCTAGTAGAGCCTCAAGCACTATAATATCTGTGCTCAGACTGCTCTCCGGTAGTGTTGCCTCTGAACTGCTACCATCTGGTAACATGGATGGCGCACTGCTTCCACAAATAGATTTTGGGGTTGTACATTGTGTCCTAGTGTGAACGACATCCTGAAAGGTTTCCGCTAGACATCAGTAAGAGATAGTTATCGTATGATCCAGGCAGTAAGCTTACATGGTAAACGACGGACGAATTATTGCCGAGCATGGCAAACTATATTTAAATGGTTCGAAGCAGCATCAGCCGAAAAGAAATTAAAATGGTAAGTTGAAACTAGGGATGTAAGTGGCAAATAAACGAAATCCGCTAGTCCCATCTAGTTAGTTTTTGCTACCTCCCTAGTTCATTTTCCTCAAAAAAAACAAAAACTCTTTTGAACTATCATACCACTAGTGGACTTTAATCGGGATTAAACCGAACCTAGTTGACATCCCTAGTTGAAAGGGAGTGTACAATCGCTATATTTAAGTTGCCAAGGCATCTAAGCAGTTGAAATAATCTGAGAAAGCACTTAACAGTGTGGCCTCATATAAACTACGAAGACAGTCTTGTGATGAAGTTGAGAGGAAAAGTTAAGGACTCAAATGAAATAAGCATGCATTTCTTTATGATAGTACAGCAGGCACTGCTGACATATTGGCTAACTCAGGTATAGCGTAACAACAAATAAGCATTTGAATCAAGCAATACAGCAAAGCAGACAACTGAACTATTTGTAATTCGGTAGGATTACACATTGAGGGCACAAGCCAAGAAAGCATCCCACTCGCATTACATTTCACATGTACTAAAACACACTGGCTTACCATATGTTGCTATGAAGCCTAGCTGCTGTTGCAATGTTCTTTGAAGATATCGTCAGCATCCCGTGGTTGCAAATCTAGTTGTTGTAGTTTATTATGCACCATCTATTTAGGTAAAATTAATTTTAATCGCATGCACTGGTTCGAATTGATCATCAATGGTTCATCTAAACTAATGAAAGAAGGGTGTGTGCATTCACGACAATACTCCCTCCGATTCTTTTTTACTTTGCGTATATCTTTTTCTCAGTTTTCTCATATTAGTTTGCGCGTTGCCGATTCCTAGCGCTAGTTTCCTTTTGTGCCCCGCCCCATCCGCCTTTGCCCTAATTAATTGGCAAATTAGCCCAGAAAAATTAAACCAGTGCCCTCCTTGGTATGCGGGTCAAGAGTTATGCGCAGAGTAAATAGAATCGGAGGGAGTATATCTGCTTCCCTCTATTTTTATGCTTGTTCGAGGTGCCAGCCCCAAAAGAACAAATATTTTGCTTGATGGGGTTGGCAGCTCCATAATTAATAGAAGCATCAAATTAGTCATGCAACTTGGGAAGATCAAGAACACACAAACAAGTAATGAACAGAGGCTCGGAGCAGTCATGTAATAGCTAGCATCAGAAAATGTAGGGTAAAATGAACAAAAAGCAGCGGAACCACATGCTAGTTTGCTGATGTGTAATTAAGAATAGGGAACATTAAGCAGTCTGATGGAACCAACAGGTGGCATCAGAACAAAACTAAAGCATATTAACTATATGTGCACTGGTATGTAATTTAGCACATGTAACATGCTCACTGCCAGAAGTATGGCCCTACAGGTGCAAGCAGAATAACGCGTCTCATGAAAAACTGAATTATGCCTTGAAGAAATTCAAAGGTGCGGTGCTTAAGCTAGGAAAGTGAACGTAGGCGCCGGCCGTTGGATAATAGTACCTGATTCTCGGCGGCGTATGGGTATCGTTGTCATACTTGATAGCTAAGGATCGTCGATGGTGCTCGTGTTGCGGTTGAGTTTGGGCCAGCTGTCGCCGTCTCTGAAGCGGCTTGGGTGCTACGGTTGCGGCGCATGTCAACATACAAGAAAGCTCATCTGTGGTAAGTGAACAGTTGCATGATAAAGAGAAAACCCGAAGGAGTACAAATCAAAATAACCTGATGAGGCTGCGGCATCGGTAAAGCAGGGCCGATGGAGTTGAATATGGCGTCCGTGGAGCGGGTCCGGTGCAGTGGACGAAGGCTTTGGCGGGCGCATTGTACAGTGCTTTCGGTGAGGCGGATTTGTTGCGGCGGACGAGGGCTTGTATGAAGGGCCAGCGAAGGGGCGGACAAGGGAGTCAGTGAAGGGCCTACGCTGTGGTGGACGAGGGTGCCGGTTAAGTAGATCCGGTGCGGTGGACCATGATGGCGGTCAAGGAGATCTGGACCGGTGGACAAGCCAGTTGCTGAAGCGGCTCTGGTGAAGTGGTGAGTTGGCAGTTGGGGGTTCCAAGGTGTGGAAGGTAGATCCGGCGGGGTGTGAGGTCCACCGCTGCGGCGGAGGACTAGATTCGGCGGCTTGCCGTGGTTGGGGGGGTCGGGGAGGGGAAAGGGAGGGGCTCTAGGCAAGAATGTTGTTCTTCCTGAAGCTCCTGGGTGGTCTTGATGATGAACTCCTGAGCGTCGGGCGCTCCTCTCCCGGTGCCCTCTTGAAGTCTTTCCCTCCTATCGATCTACGCCCTAGCTCACTAAGATCTCGCGGACGAACTCGACGAATTCGCAATACAGAAAGACACAAGATTTATACTGGTTCGGGCCACCGTTGTGGTGTAATACCCTACTCTAGTGTGGTGGTGCTGGATTGCCTCTTGGGCTGATGATAAACAATACAAGGGGAAGAACAGCCTCCTAAGGTTGAGGTGTTCTTGTGCTTGGCTAACTTGTGTGGGTGAGAGTGGTCTGAATCCGTCGCCCGATGTTCTCTCTCTCTCTCATGTCCTCTCCCTAGCTACGGTGGTGGCTAACTCTATTTATAGAGGCCCTGGTCCTCTTCCCAAATATTGAGCGCAAAGGGAGCCAACAATGGCGGGCAAATTTGAAGGGGGACAGCTAGTACAAGCCATCCTGACAAAAGGTGGTCTCCGCCTGCGAAAGGCTCTGGTGGTGACACCGTCTTGGGCTCCACGATGACCTCTGTCTTGCCGTCCTTCTAGTCTTGGTCTTGTTGCACCCAAATGGCAACCTTTGCCTGATGCCTCGGTACTCCTCGCCTGCGCTGGACTCCTTAGCACCAAAGAGGAAACAAGGATGATGCGCGCGTTGGCGCCCGCCTGGCGCCCGCCTGGTGTCAATCGTCATGGCTCACGTCATGAGAGCCTCGTGAGGTTCGCCTCGCATTGATATCTCCGCTCCTCGTGAGCCTGCCTGACTAGGCCACTCCAGAGGAGGTCTTGCGTCGTCCGCCTCGTGAGGGTCTTGGATGCCGTGTTGATGAAGATGGGTCGTACGGCCTGCTAGCTTAGCCATGCCGCGGGCCGCAGGCAGGCAAGTCTGGGGACCCCCGTTCCCAGAATGCCGATAGAAGGGCTCGCCTGCGCCTCCCCCGGCAGAGGACCTACCTCCATGCAGCGCCTTGCTCCGTGCGGCGCGGGGGAGGCCCTGGCTCCAGGCCCCTCCCGCGCAGCCCTAGTGCACCACTCCCGTCGGGGCGGAGCCACCGCCCTAGGGTGTCCGGCTGCTGCTGCTATCTGGTTCACCTGCAGCCCATGGTTAGCGTAAAATTGCTCCCGAGATATTTCCTGTACTCCGTCGTCGTCATCACTGAAGGGGTCGGTGAAGCCTCCTGGCGACACATGGAAGGCCCCGGTCTTGAGCGCTCCGCCTTCCCATCTTGGCTTGGGGAATGATTTGGGGCATTCTCCTGGCATGTACTCTAGGTTCACCATGCAGGGAACATAGGCGTCTTCGGTTGCCCCACCGGAGCCATCGCCTGGATGCCCCGCGCCTTGAGCCACGAGCCGGGGCGCCTGGCCCTGGTGGCCGTTGGGTGGCACTCCAGCGCGTCCTCGGGGTGGACCATCAGCGCTTGTCCCTCCTGGCGGCGTCATCGTCGAAGCAGGACGGGTGGCGCCGGGGTCTATGTTGGTGTTGTCGAGCCCCCTGGCTCTATAGGAGGGGCGCGAGCTCACCGGGGCCTCGCGCGCGCCTCTGCCAGGATCTGAGTCATGGGCAAGGAGCAGAAGGGCGGCACACCTCTACAGGCAGCGTCCAGCAGTTCGGTGACGCGCTCCAGCAGCGCATCACGGCCGCTCTCCACTAGCCTACATCGCAGCAGCTCCCGCGCCATGATGCGAGAGGCTCGCATGTTCGCCTGCTCTCGTCGGGTGTGTGGTGCTGTTGTCGTAGTGTAGCCTGAAGATCGCGTGGTGGTGCGCATGCGCCGCGGCGCGAGGGCGGGGGGCGTCGGTCCGCGCCACCCGCGTCCGGCGGTGTGCGGGCCGCCTGGAGTGCAGAGTTGAGGTGTTCTTGGGCGGACGGCGCTGCTCGGACGGGCCAAGCAGCCCAATGGTCGGCGTGGGTCCTCGGATCGTCCGACATCGGAACCGCGGGGTGTCGGTAGGTCGATCGACGGAGTTGGGGATTCGGCGCACCCCTACCTGGCATGCCAAATGTCAGATTACGGGTTCCGACATACCCTTAAGAGGTTCGAACTCTGGGGTGCGCATGAAGAACAATCTCTTCCGAGCTCACTCGCTCAACGATCTGACGGCCTAGCTCGACGGACCCAAAGAACAAGAACAAGAGAGTTTATACTGGTTCGGGCCACCTTGCGGTGTAATACCCTACTCCAGTGTGTGGTGGATTGCCTCGAGGGGCTAAGGATGAACTGGTACAATGGATGAATAGCCTTGGGAGGCGAGGTGTTCTTGGGCTCAATGAGATGGTGGTTGAGAGGGTAATCTTAGTGACCCGTCCCGCCGCTACGGTGGTGACTTGGTCCTATTTATAGTGGCCTTGGTCCTCTTCCCAAATGTTTAGGCGGGAAGGGATCCCACAACGGCCAAGTTTGAAGGGGGACAACTAGTACAAGTTGTCCTGACAAAAGGTGGTCTTCGCCTGCCAAAGGCTCTGGTGGTGATGCTACTGTGGGCTCCGCGATGACCTCCGTCCTGCCGTCCTGGTGGTCTTGGTCTTGTTGCACCGATATGGAAACCTTTGTCTGATGCCTCGGGACCCCACACCCATGCTTGCCTCCATAGCACCAAAGAGGAAACCGGTACACTGCGCCCCCTAGCGCCCGCCTGGCCTTGGTTGTCATGGCTTACGTCACGCGAACCTCGCGAGGTGCCCCTTGCATAGATATCTCCGCTCCTCAGGAGCCAGCCTAGTGAGGCTGCCCCTAGGGAGGTCTTGGTGTCGTCCGCCTTGCGAGGCTCGGCCCCTCACGAGGGTCTTGAGTTGTTGCTGCTGTAGATGGGCCATACCAGGCCGTTGGTGGAGCCACGCTCGCGGGCCATAGGCAGGCAAGTCTGGGCACCCCCGGTCCTAGAACGCCGACAATATTGTACACACTCAGCTGCGATGAAGTCGGTGAGACCAGCATTAACATCAAATTGTGTGAACCCTTGACGGATTCCGGCTCCATCCATGAAGGGGTTATGCGGCCGTTCGCACGCCCGCACCTCCGCCCTTCTCCGAGTTTGAAGGTCATTGTCCGATGACTCCCCGGTGACTCCCTTGGCACTTTTCTTGGAGGCATACTTCCTAAAGAAACTCATCTTATTCCTATAGATAAAATTCTGAAAATTTTAGTCCACAAAAATTTTGTCATCAAAACTTCACAAGATTGATAGCAACTACCCATAAGGTGGCATAGAGGTTGTATTGAGCATTCAAACTACTTGGAACTCTAAGAATTCAACATGCAAGCTCATCTACAGCAGCACCAAGAGTAGCTAATTATTCAAAATATAATCCACTAAAGCAAAAACTAATTGGAGCAATGGAGGATTCACATACCAAGTAGCAATCTCCCAAAACAGTTTCAGAAATGAAGCTTCGAGCAAAGAGATCAAAATCCGCGTGTTTGAGAGCAAGAACATGAGAGAGAGAGCAATGGTGATTTTTTTTCTGGAGGTAGGTTATGACATGGGCTAAAGAGATAAGTGAGGGGGCCACGTGGGGACCACAACCCACCAGGGCGCGCCTGGGGCTACTGGCGCACCCAGGTGGGTTGTGCTCACCAGGTGCACCCCCTGATGTTATTTGTACTGAAAATTCAGAAATATTCATAAAAAATCATATTAAATTTTTAGGGCATTCTGAGAACTTTTATTTTTGGGTCATTTATTTTTTTCATGGAAAATTCAGAAAACAGACAAAACATGGCATTTTATTTTATTTAACTAAGAAAAACAGAAAATAAAAGTTTGGAGCATAAGGTTGTGCTTACTAAATCAACTTCATACCTCTCAAAAATGATCCAGTAGTAAGGTTGATCAAGTCTTATTAACAACCACCCTCGATTAGCATCAAACCGAAGAATGTTCATAAAACACTAGTTTTCTCAAGGGGATATGCATGTCCCCAACAATAAGCATTTCATATTTCTTTTTGGCAGTAGGTAGAGGTAGTCGAAAAGTTCCAAGAGTGAGTGTCGGAGATTTTTTCAATAACATTAATACCATTCACTTGGAATTGTTTCTTTGGAAAGTGCACCGTATGTTCATTACCATTGATATGAAAAGTGACCTTACTTTTATTGCAATCAGTAACAGTGCCTGCAGTATTCAAGAAGGGTCTACCAAGGACAGTCGAAATGTTGTCGTCCTCAGGCATCTCAACTATAACAAAGTCAGTTAAGATAGTAACATTTGCAGCAACAATAGGCACATCCTCAAAAATACCGATAGGTATCGCGGTTGATTTGTCAGCCATTTGCAAAGATATTTCAGTAGGTGTTAGTTTATTCAAATCAAGTCTTTTATATAAGGATAAAGGCATAACATTGACTCCAGCTCCTAAATCACACAAAGCGGTTTTAACATAATTTCTTTTGATGGAGCAAGGTATAGTTAGTATTCCTAGATGTCCAAGTTTTTTAGGTACTCCATCCTTAAAAGAATAATTAGCGAGCATGGTGGAGCTTTCAGCTTCAGGTATTTTTCTCTTGTTAGTGATGATGTCTTTCACATATTTTGCATAAGGGGCCATCTTTAGAATATCAGTCAAGCGAGTGCGCAAAAAGACTGACCTAAGCATTTCAGCAAAGCGTTCAAATTCTTCACCATCCTTTTTCTTAGTTGATTTAGGTGGAAAGGGCATGGGTTTTTGAACCAATGCTTCCCTTTCTCTTCCATGTTTTCTAGCAACAAAGTCTCTTTTATCATATCTTTTCTTTTTAGATTGTGGGTTATCAAGATCAACAACTAGTTCTATTTCAACATCATTATTTGGTTGTTTATCATTGTCTGGTTGAGTGTTTTCATGAACATCATCACTAGGTAAATGTTCATTACTAGATTGAGTTTCAGCATCAGAAATAGAAACATCATTACTATGAGGAGGTTTTTCTACTTCAGGTTCACTAGAGGCATGCAAAGTCCTGTCACTGTTCTTTTTCTTCTTCTTTCTAGAAGGACTATGTGCATCAGTGTTACTTATCTGAGAGTCTTATTCAATTATTTTAGGGTGACATTCAGGATAAAGTGGCTGCTGAGTCATTCTACCTCCTCTAGTCATTACTCTAACAACATTATCATTGATAGTATTGTTCATTTCATCAAGCAATTCTCTTTGAGAATTAGCAACTTGTTCTAACTGAGTGTGAGGCATGTTTTCCTATGCCTCTAACATCATTAGAGATTCTAAATAACAAGTCACTCAAGCGAGCAATTGTATATGAGTTGTATTTCAATTGTTTCATAACATTTTCATTGAAGTGATCTTGCTTCCTAATGTAATTATTAAAGTCATAAAGGCATTGACTAGGATGCATATTATAAGGATTGTCCCTTTCATCAAATTTCATTAAAGAGTTTACCTCTACCACCTTGGGTGGTGGTGTATCAAGTCCATGTATCTCTTCAATAGGAGGTAAATTTTTAACATCCTCTGCTTTAATACCTTTTCCTTCATAGATTTCTTTACCTCTTGCATATCTTCCGGACAGAGATATAAGATACCCCTCTTCTTAAGAGTGGGTTTATGTGATGGTTCAAGAAGAGTCCAATCATCATAATTTTTCAATATATTATTCCCTCAGCTTGTTCAACAGTTCATTCCATCAAAACACAACCAGCACAACTATCTAGGAAGTCCCTAGAAGCATAGGTTAGTCCATTTATAGAAGATATCAAGTATTTCATTTTTCTTAAGAGGATGATTAGGAAAAGCATTAATCAATTGGAGAAGCCTCCCCCAGCTTGTGGGAGACTCTCTTCTTTAATTTGCACAAAGTTAAATATTTCCTGTAAGGCAGCTTATTTCTTATGTGCAGGAAAATAATTTTCACAGAAGTAATAAATCATATCCTGCGGACTATGCACACAACCAGGAGTAAGAGTATTATACCAAATCTTAGCATCACCCATGAATGAGAATGGAAATAATTTGAGAATATAATAGTAGCGAATCTTCTCATCATGAGAAAATAGGGTGGTTATATCATTTAATTTAGTAAGGTGTGCCACAACAGTTTCATTTTCATAGCCATGGAAAGGATCATATTCAACCAAAGTAGTTAACTCTGGGTCGACAGAGAATTCATAAGCCTTATTGTCAACAAAGATAGGTGAAGTAGCAAACTTAGGATCACATTTCATTCTAGCATTCAAAGATTTCTCTTTTGGTTTGCATAATAATTTCTTAAGATCATCTCTATCATTGCAAGCAAGAAAATCTCTAGCGGTCTCCTCATCCATAACATAACCTTCAGGTATCTTAGGCATTTCTTATCTAGGAGGTTGTCGGATTTCGGGTTCCGGCAAAACCCATGAGGTTCGAACACTGGGGTGCGCACGAAGATCCCTCCTCCCTCTAGCTCACACCCTCACCGCGAAATCAAGGCTCAGCGCGTTGAACTCGCAGAGCAAAGGGACACAAGATTTATACTGGTTCCGGCCACCGATGTGGTGTAATATCCTACTCCAGTGTGGTGTGGTGGATTGCCTCTTGGGATGAGGATGAACAATTACAAGGGAAGAACAGCCTCCTGAGGAGAGGTGCTCTTGTGCTTGGTGAGTTTGGTGGCCTTGGTAGAATGGATCCGGTCCAAGATGCTCTCCCTCCATACGGAGGTGGCTAGTCCTATATATAGAGGCCCAGGTCCTCTTCCCAAATATTAGGCAGGAAAGGATCCCACGACGGCCAATTTGAAGGGGGACAACTAGTACAAGCTATACTGACAAAAGATGGTCTTCGCTTGCCAAAGGCTCTGGTGGTGACACCGTCCTGGGCTCAACGGTGACCTCCGTCCTACCATCCTGCTGGTCTTGGTCTCATTGCACCGATATGGAAACCTTTGCTTGATGCCTCGGGACTCCTCGCCTACGTGTGCCCCTTTAGCACCAAAGAGGAAACGAGGACACTACGCGCACTGGCGCCCACCTGGTGCCTGCCTGGCCTTAGTCGTCATGGCTTGCATCACAGGAACCTCGCGAGATGCCCCTTGCCTTGATCTCTCCGCCCCTTGCAGCTAGCCTGGTGAGGCCGCCCCCGAGGAGGTCTTGCGTCGTCCACCTCGCGAGGCTCGGCCCCTTGTGAGGGTCTTGAGTGTTCGCTGGTGAAGATGGGCCGTATGGGGCCGCTGACGGAGCCACGCCATGGGCCGCAGGCAGGCAAGTCTGGGGACCCTCGTTCCCAGGACACCGACAGTAGCCCCCGGGCCCAAGGCGTGCTCAAACTTGGCTTCGAGGCGAAGCCAAGGGGCAAGTGCGGAGCGCCGCGGGCCCCAACAGCCTGTAGCCTTAGTTGACGCGTGGCAATTGATGGGACGTGGGCGTCTTCGCTTCCCCATGCCGCCTCGGCAACTGCCTGACTGGACGAGTCCCTGCTGCATGCAGAAAAAGGTCATTATTACCTTAGATCGTGGAGGCCAGGTTGTCCTCCTCTTGGCTATAAATGGGAAGGGGGGAGCGGAGCCCCCGCCACCCATTTCTTCCTTCGCTCCTCCTGCTTCTTCTCCTTCCTTGCTTCATCGCTAGCAGCGACACTCATGGCGCCGATACGGAGGTTCTCGGCCGCAGAGAAAGGAAAAAACCCCCCTCGACGAGCCCGGGCCACTTCCACCTAAGAAGAGGCTGGACCACCGTCATGATATGGTCGTGAGGCCGGAGGAGTCGAGGCCTTGGTTCGAGCGGCCACCTCCCGGGTATCCGCTGCCTCTGTACGCCCGAGCCGAGGGCTCCAAAGGTCGCCGTGCCATGGTGACGCACACTGTCGCCCCAGGAGCCCATGCCACGGACTCCTCGCGTGAACTCGTGATGTGGACGGCGATGCCTCCGCGCACTTGGATTCGCTTACCGCAGTTCTTCTCCGCCAAGATGCCGCCGAGGGGCCCCCTCAAGCTTTCGCTGCAGCACGCCGACTGCGACGCCCCGGTGACTGGAGCGGAGGTCGAAGCCGTCTCCTCAGGCAAGATCTTCATGACCCGTGGCTGGGGCGAGGTTGCTCGAGTCTGCCATGCGGAAGGCACCCTCGCCATCCACTTTGAGTACGACAGCGCCTCCACGATGTTCTTCAAGGTCTTCGATGAGGAAGGCCGTCGCTTGGAGTGCTGCCCTGAAGGGGGTCGTCAGGACGGTGCAGCGGTCAACGTCGAGCCTGCCACTGGCTTCGCCAGCAGCTCCTCCAACGGTAGCGGTGACTCCTGGTGGTCTAGCGATTCTCCCGAGCCCGACGTGACTCCGGAGACGAGCGATGACAACTACGTGCCCCTGAGCTCTCGCCACACTCGGAGCAAGGTCGCAGCGTCCGGCCGCCGCCGTTGCGGATCTGGATGGGGTTGGCGCCGGCCTCCCGTGGCCCACTATTGATGATGGCATCAGCCGTGCTGGCGCATGTAGATAGAGCCCCTAGAAACTTCCTTCTTTTGCTCCCTGCGAGGAATCAAGATGGACCCCGTAGGGGCGTGTAATGGGTCTGTAATGTTTTTGTTGATATTATCCTCATTATGAAAGTTTGCGAATGCATGTCCTGCTTCGGCTCGGTCTCCCCTTTCCAATCCCGCGGCAGCTTGGTGCTCTATGCCGACAGGTCCCGATCCACAGGCAGGCTGCAGCCGTCGCTGGTATGCCAGGTCGCGATGTTGTGGTCAAGGCCAGGAGGTGAGCGGCCTGAGGTCCAGTAAGAGCTCCTGAGACGCAATGCTCAAGAGGTCCCCCTTAGCGCGCAAGCAGCTACCTAAGGATGGGAAAGGGAGGCGACATTGCCGCAGCAGGGCTGCAAGAGGTGAGAATCTTATGCCATAGTGCTCGGCCGACCCGGGTGCGAAACATATCTTGGTAGTCCCGAGTTGGTTCCTTGTGCTACGCCAGACTCATGCGCCGACGGCCGTAGTGTAGCCAGTTTAGGCCCGTGCGATCCTCCCCCTCTTATCCACGCTCTTCTATGTGCTCTACATCCTCAGGTCCCGACCCTCAAGCGAGCTCAACCGCCGCTGGTATGCTAGGTCGTGAAGCCGTGGTCAAGGCCAGGGGGTGAGGGCTGGTGAACCAGTAAGAGCTCCTGAGTCGCGATGTTCAGGAGTCCCCCTTTTAACGCGCAAGAAAATTGCATGGGAGAAGAGGGAGCCCGCGGTACCGCTTGCTATTGTCCTCAAGGGGTTCCTACAGGTTAGCGCAAGGAGGGACACAAATTGCCACTACAATTGCCGGTCTGCCACTGGTCGTTTCGCATGAAGGTGAAGGTACCGAGGGTCTGGTGAGGTGACGTGCGCAGGCGTGTCGCGAGCCAGAGCTCGACCGCTCAGATTTGTCAGCGTTGCAGGGACGGACCCGAGCACAAGCGTCGTGCCGGCATGAGTGGCTCCTGTGGTGGGTGGCAATCAAGCAGGTGATGACTATAAATAACTCATGCATGGGAACCGGATAGCTTAGATAGATGCGAGAATGATACATGTTGTTGGGACGGACCCGAGCAGCCTGGGGATGATGCAACCCGAGGGGCGCCCCCAGTAAAGTAAGCTAAAGACATAAAAAAGATACATGCCATAGGGACAGGCCCACGCGACCTGGGAATAATGCAGCCCAGGGGGCGCTCCCAGCTGAATGAACTTGGAAAATGTCACATGGTTTTGTTGTCGAAGGAGCGTTGGGGTAGCTGAAGGCGCACGCTGAAGAAGTTGCTCCTCACGAACCGCCGAGACCCTGAGCCTGGGGAGGCCCTAGGGGCTTAGGTGGCTCCCTAAGGACCGTCTCCATCTCTGCAAGGACCGCATGATGCCTGGCCTCCTGGGTTGCCAGGATGCTCCATAGGTTGCGCTGGAAGGCGGCTGCCACGCTCGGCAGACCAAATGGCATGCGAACATAGCTGTGAGGTGGGCCCTTACACCGGCCAGCGCGCGAAGGCCAGAAGCGCTCCTGAGATGCGGCCCTATTGAGCCCTGGGATATCGATGCAGACGTGTAGCTCGCCACCCTCGCCTGGATGGGGAGCTGCACCAGGTGGGCGGCGGTCGCCCCGTATTGCCCTTGCTTCCTGAAGCTCCTGGGTGGTCTTAACGATGAACTCCTGAGCGTCGGGCGCTCCTCGCCCGGTGCCCTCCTGAGGGAAATGTGCCGCGAAGCACACCTCCACATGGTACCCGAGCGCCTCCCTCGTGATGTTGGCCAGGTCTGAGGTCCTCCAGAAGAGAGCCCCCGAGCCTTGCCCAAGGAGGGCACCGGGTGTGCCTTCCTATGCGAGGGAGGAGGCGCCCCATTTGCAGGCGCCAATCTTGAGGTGGCACCACTAGAGGCGCCGCTCCCCTGAGGCCCTGTGCGGTGTAGTTGCCTCTTCTTCTTGGGGTGGTCTCAGGAGGGTACGCGCCCTTGCTGTCAGGGTCTTCGATTGCTGTGTCTTGGAAGGCAAACTTGAGGGAGCACACCGCGTCTCTTTCTTCGCAGGGGACTGTGATGATTTCGCCTCTTCCTGGCATCTTGAGGACGTTGTAGCCATGGTGGGTCACTGCCATGAACTTGGCTAGGGCCGGATAACTGAGGATGGAATTGTACGGCAGACGGATGTGAGAAACATCGAAGTCGACGAGCTTAGTGTGGTAGTTGTCGCGCTGACCGAAGGTGACAGGGAGACGAACTTGCCCTATCGGGGCGGTGGAGCCATCGGTCACTCCTGAGAAAGGCTTGGTGGGATGAAGCTGATCGTATGGCACTTGGAGGTTGTCGAACGTCTCGACGGACAGGACACTGAGCCCCGCGCCGCCGTCGATGAGGGTCTTGGTGACTTGGACATTGCTGATGACAGGTGAACAGAGCATCGGGAGGACGCCAGCGGTCGCAACGCACTTGAGCTGGTCCGCCGAGCTGAAGGTGATGGCGCACTTGGACCACCTGAGCGGGCACGTGGCCTCGAGCCATGGGAGGGCGGCGTTCACCTCGCAAGAGAACTTCTTGAAGATGCGTTGGGAAGCCGGAGCCTGAGCACCACCCAAGATGCAGGCGATGGCATGCGGTTCCTGGAAGCCCCCAGCCCCCTCGTCCTGATGGAGGTCGTCGTTCCTTCTTGGTGGTGGCGGCAGCGGAGGGAGGCCGGGATTGCCCTGAGGACGGTCCTCACGAGGCTTGCCGCTCCAGGCGCCCTCACGAGGCTGCTCTTGCCAGTGGTCCTCACAAGGCCGGTCGTGCCACTCCTGGCGGGGGCCGCGGTCGTCCCAGCGTCCTCCACCTCGTCCTCCTCCTCGGTCGTATCCCCGGTCGTTGCGCTCGGGGCGTCGACCGAAGCGTCCATCTCAGATGGCCTTGAGCTCTTGACAATCGTTGGTGTTGTGGCTATGTACGTTGTGGAAGGCGCAGAACGGACGACTGCCCTTGGACGATTCAGGGTGGTCTCGGCCGCAGTTCGTGTCTGGCTCTGCCGCGAGTACGACCACTCCCTTGCGCTTCACGTCCTTGACCTTGGCCTTCTTCTCCTCTGGGTCGGCAGCAGGGAGCTCGAGGAGGGAGAGACGCCCTTCCTCAGCTCTTGCGCACTTGGTCACTATGTTGAACAACTCTAGAGTCGTGCACAGCTCCTCGTGGATGGCGAGCTCCTCCTTCATCTTGACGTCGCGGACGCCATCGGAAAATGCTGAGATGATGGCTTCGTCTGTCACCTTGGGGATCTTGAGGCGGACGCTGTTGAAGCGCTGGATATACTTCTGCAGGGTCTCTCCCAGATGTTGCTTGAGGCGGCGCAGGTCACCCGCGGCCGGAGGACGGTCGCGAGTACCCTGGAAGTTGGCGATGAAGTGGTTGCGCATCTCATCCCAGGAGGAGATCGATCCCGCGGGCAGGTTCAGGAGCCATGAGCGGGCGCCATCCTTGAGAGCCATGGGAAACAAGTTCGCCATGACATTTTCGTCGCCGTTGGCCGCCACGATGCTCAGCTCGTAGAGCTGCAGGAACTCCGTGGGGTCGGGGGTGCCGTCGTAGCACGGAGGCAGATCCGGCTTGAACTTGCCTGGCCAAACGACGGTGTGTAGCTCAGGAGAGAAGGCACGGTAGCCTGCGGTGGCCACTGGGGCCCTCGGCAGGGGCGGAGCCTGCCCTTGATGTCCACGCACCGCCGCCACAGGCGGTACACAGTCTTGTAATGGCGCCAGGAGCGCTAGAGCGTTTTCTTGCGGCCGGGGAACCTCTTGGCAGCTTCCTTCTTCGTGCACGGACACACGGCGTGGCGGCTCACGCCGCAGGACTTTGTGTCTTGGGGCGAGGACACCGTCTTGACGAGGAGGGGTCGGTGGCGCTCCATGAGCTGCGCGTCTCGGCGCAAGGGCGCCATCTTGATGCGGAGGCTGCGAAGGCTGCGGAGGCGGCGGAGGCGCTCCTTGAGCAACATCGCCCGCGGCTGGAGGTGGGCAAGGCAGCGAGAGGGATGGTGCATGAGAGCCCCCAGCGGCGCTGACGAGCTCAGCGATGCGGTCTAACCAGTCCTCGTAGAGGTCGTCGACCGGGCGGTAGCGCAGGAGCTCGCGTGCCATGAGCAGTGCAGCCTGTGCTTCCATGGGTGCGCGGCGAGCATGAGACGATGAGCCGGCCGGAGTCAGCGATGAGGTGGCGGTGCGTCTGTCCCGCCGCACGGAGGGGTGCAGTGAGGACGCTTGCTGCTTGTTTGCTGCCGGGCCGGTAGCGGCGTTGGCAATAGGAGATGGAGAACAACGGGGAGGCCCACCAACAGGGGCTGTCTGAGCGACACGGGCGGCGAGGGCGGCCTGGCGCTCGGCGCGGGCTCGACGCGCGTCATACATGGATGCGGTGGAGCAGTGGAACACAAATCAGCGGAAGGAAAGCTTCAGCGCACCCCTATCTGGCGCGCCAAATGTCGGATTTCGGGTTCCGGTAAAACCCTTGAGGTTCGAACACTGGGGTGGGCACAAAGATCTCTCCTCCCTCTAGATCACGCCCTCACCGCGTTCTCAAGGCTCAGCTCGTCGAACTCGCAGAGCAAAGGGACACAAGATTTATACTGGTTTAGGCCACCGATGTGGTGTAATACGCTACTCCAGTGTGGTGTGGTGGATTGCCTCTTGGGCTGAGGATGAACAATTACAAGGGAAGAACAGCCTCCTGAGGAGAGGTTCTCTTGTGCTTGGTGAGTCTGGTGGCCATGGTGGAATGGATCCAGTCCAAGATCCTCTCCCTCCCTACGGAGGTGGCTAGTCCTATAAATAGAGGCCCGGGTCCTCTTCCCAAATATTAGGTGGGAAGGGATCCCACAACGGCCAATTTGAAGGGGGACAACTAGTACAAGCTATCCTGACCAAAGATGGTCTTCGCCTGCCTAAGGCTCTGGTGGTGACGCCCTCCTGGGCTCCACGGTGACCTCCATCCTACCGTCCTGCTGGTCTTGGTCTCATTGCACCGATATGGAAACCTTTGCCTGATGCCTCGGGACTCCTCCTGCGCGTGCCCCTTTAGCACCAAAGAGGAAACAAGGACACTCGCGCTGGCGCCCGCCTGGTGCCCGTCTGGCGTTGGTCGTCATGGCCTGTGTCACAGGAACCTCGCGAGGTGCCTCTTGCCTTGATCTCTCCGCCCCTCGTGAGCTAGCCTGGTGAGGCCGCCCTTGAGGAGGTCTTGCGTCGTCCGCCTCGCAAGGCTCAGCCCCTCGCGAGGGTCTTGAGTGTTTGCTGGTGAAGATGGGTCGTACAGGGCCGCTGACGAAACCACGTCGTGGGCCGCAGGCAGGCAAGTCTGGGGACCTCCGTTCCCAGGATGCCGACAGAGGTCTATGTCTAATAGGTGTTTCAACATTTTCAGTTTCAAGTACTTCATCAGTTTCAATAATTTCATTGGTTTCAACATGCTCCATATCTTTAGCTCTAGCAAGTTGTTCATCAAGAAATTCACCTAGTGGCACATTATCATCAAGCAAGGTACTAGCATCATCATAAGCATTATCCATAGTAGAAGTAGCATCATCAATAACTTGCGACATATCAGGATTAATAGCATGTGGTGGTGTTGCAAGTCTACTCAAAATAGAAGGTAAATCAAGTGCAGAGCTAGATGGCAGTTCCGTACCTCCCCTCATCTTAGAGGGGAAAATCTTAGTCTTTGTATCCTTCAGATTCTTCATAGTGATAAATAGATAATAATCCCAAGTGACTCAACAAATATAGCTATGCTCCCCGGCAATGGCACCAGAAAAAGGTCCTTGATAACCCACAAGTATAGGAGATCGCAACAGTTTTCGAGGGTAGAGTACTCAACCCAAATTTATAGATTCGACACAAGGGGAGTCAAAGAATATTTGCAAGTATTAGCAGCTGAGTTGTCAATTCAACCACACCTGGAGATTAAATATCTACAACAAAGTGATTAGTGGCATAGTCGTATGATAGTATTGATAGCAGTTGCAATAGTAATGGTAACAGTAACAATGATAGCAATGATTTTGTAGCAAGTGCAACAGCAGCAACAATAGTAGTAACTTAGCAAGAACAATATGTGGAAAATTTGTAGGCATTGGATCCATAGATTCGTTGGACTATTCCTCATATAACAGTCATAACCTAGGGCGATACAAAACTAGCTCCAGTTCCTAAATATAATGTAGGCATGTATTCCGTAAATAGTCATACGTGCTTATGGAAAGAACTTGCATGACATCTTTTGTCCTACCCCCCGTGGCAGCAGGGTCCATAAGGAAACTAAGGGATACTAAGGAGTCCTTTAATAGAGAACTGGAACAGATCATTAACACATAGTGAATACATGACTCCTCAAACTACGGTCATCACCGAAAAGTATCCTGATTACTGTCACACCAGGGTTTACAAATCATAACACATAATAGGTGAATATGACTTGCAAGATCGGATCTAGAACATAGATATAATGGTGATAACATAAACGGTCCAGATCTGAAATCATGGCTCCTGGGCCCAAAGTGACAAGTATTAAGCATGGCAAAGTCATAACAACATCAATCTCAGAACAAAATGGATACTAGGGATCAAGCCCTAACAAAACTAACTTCATTACATGATGAATCTCATCCAACTCCTCACCGACTAGCGAGCCTACGAAGGAATTACTCACTCCCGGCGGGGGGCACCATGGAATTGGTGATGGAGAAGGGTTGGTGATGACAAAGATCGAATATTCCCCTCTCCGGAGCCCCAAACGGGCTCCAGATCTGGCCTCCCGATGAAGAACAGGAGGTGGTGGCGGCTCCGTCTCGTGAAACGCGATAATTCTTTATCCCTTATTTTTTCTCCAAAAATAGGATTTTATAGAGTCGGAGTCAGGGTTTGCGGGGCCACCAGGTGGGCACAACCCATCTGGGCGCACCTATAGGGGTGCGCGCCCTGGTGGGTTGTGCACACCCAGCCCCCCGGTAGTTCTTTGCTCCAGTCTTTTTCATAAAAAATTCTCCAAAAAGTTTTGTTCCATTCTGAGAACTTTTATTTCTGCACGAAGACAACACCATGGTAGCTCTGCTGAAAACAGTGCCAGTCGGGGTTAGTTTCACTCAAATCATGCAAATTTGAGTACAAAACAAGAGCAAAAGCGTTAGGAAAAGTAGATACTCCAGAGACGTATCACCCACCTACAGATTTGTGTTCATAATATGATCCTAATGACTATTCTGAGCTCGAGGAGTCAAAGGCAACTGGCCTATCCTGTTCACCCATCAAGGTGCATGTTCTAATTTGGCAAGGCTTTATTGGTTGCACGTATCTTGCGTAAGGTGTCTTGCATTTCTTATACTTTGTTGCACCGCCATATGCTTAGTTTACTCATCATATATGTGAAGATGCCATGCCCATCCATTATAATTACATATTCCATCTGTCATCATACCATGTTTTCCCATTCAAATGTTGTTCTTGTGTATCATACATCCGAAAGGAAGAGGGTGATTACAGAACCTGAAGGAGTACAAGCAAAGTCCTCGAAAAAGGTGGTGGTACCAGAGAAATCAGATAGCACCCCACTTATATTGGCAATAGAACCAGTGACAAAACCTAGGCCCGACTCCAGCAGATTATACTCATACTTCACTGGCCACACCACTAGCCCCACCACACAGGACCCACACTCCAGCAAAATGTATGCCGATTTCAGGTGCCATATAGCACCAGCCATACCACAAAAAAATCCAAGACCAGCAAAAAGTACACCAAATCCATAGGCCGAAAACCTATCCAAACTGTAGAGAAGCCCGATCCCCGTAGATTGGAACCCCATTCCAGTTATTCCTAGTTTAAAAGACAATGCTTTCAATGTTGTTAGGAACCACATGTGTATCTCCATGTCCCACTTACGTGTGTATCATAGTGATTATTGTCTTGTTTTTTGCTGATTGAACACATCAATGATTTGCATTACTTTCTTGTAAGTTGGCGAGGGTCAATCTGGATAGTCATTATAAGCAAAGCTTGTTTGCGCTTTTCAAGGATGTGTTGCAGCAGTATCGGTGTTAACCAAGGAAAACACACTTTGATAGCAAGTCTATAAATGATTTTTTTGTGATGTCACCTGTGCTAAATTTACAAGACATTGAATGGAAAAACCTTGTTATGTGCTGGTCTCATTCCCAGGATGAGGTACTGTCCATGATATCAAATGACAATTTGAACTTCAACATTTCTGAATGTGCCTTACCGATCTCTTTTGTAGGAAAATAGCTTGAAGAAGAATACCGGTTTGAAATGGATGATAGTATGTCGCAACTATGCTACTCACTTCTTTGCTCTTGTTAGTACCTGTTGTCCTATATAATTGTACTTACATTATACTTGGTTAATTTGTGACATCAGTTTGCATGATATCTCGCTTAGCCAATGTTCACTCCAAATTATCAGATCTATATTAAGGCTTACATTAATGTAGAAAAAAACCAATGCTTATGAAGAAGTTTGGCTCTGCATTGTTCTTACAAGTACTTGTTGTCCTTTATCACTCTACTTATATTGACAACTAGTTGTTCATGTACCATCACTCTGCAGCATATTTTCCCTTGCCCTCAATTTTCTACACATCAGATCTATATGTACTCTTACTATAAGGTTGGATAAAACCAATGCTACTGAAGAAGTTTAGCTCTGCATTGCTTTTGTCAGTACCTTTTGCCTGTATTGTTGTACTTACATTTATAACTAGTTGATTATGTAGCATCACTATGCATCTTATCTTAGATATTCTCTATTTTTCACTATATTATCACACTTAACAAAATGTAGAATAAAGGCAATGCTTATGAACAAGATTTTGTGGTGAACTTCTTGAATGCCCCCCCATGATGGACAAGGGCTTTATAGGTCCGGTCTTCACTACTAACGTAAGTTTGTCCTTCTCAATCCCTCAAACTTTGTTGTGAATATTTGGATAGGCATGACTGCAACTGCTATTTATTTTTTGGCATTTGTATCAAATTTCATGTTTGAAGTTTATTATGAAGAAGTTCATAAACATAAATTTGCCCTTCTCAATTTCAGTTTTTAGTTATACAACCAAGTTCCTTATTCATACCATGTAAATTAAACTAAAAAGAGCAAGTGATCTTATTTTGCACTACATGTATGCTTGTGTTCTTGATCTATATTCCAGTTGTGTGGTGAAACTACCCACTCCAACGCAATGTCATATCCTGCTATGTCTTAACTATGAACAATGCCATATTATGTTATTGTTATTTAAATCATGTTTGTTTATTTCCCAATCTGAAGTGGGATAAATTGGCAGTATACTGACCATCAATCTTATACATTCTTTAGCATTGCATGTATACTTGTGTTCTTGGTCTGTAATCCAGTGGTATGGTGAAGTTGGCCACTCCTTCACAATATCATTTCTTGCCATGTCTTAACTATGATTAATGCCATATTATGTTAATGTTATTTTGAATTGTGTATCTTTGTTTGTCAATAAAAAATGGGATGAATTGTCAGCACTGATGCTTATATGTGCAAAACATGTCATCCATCTGCTTATATCTCTTTCCAGAGTGATACCTCTGATGCTAGGAAGAACTGCCACAATGATAGTGAGATAAACGCATTGCCTGTCCCTCTAACATATATTGGGAAGAAGGCAACACATCTTGGAGATAGTTATACAACCCTAAAGCCGTGTCTTGATGTAGCATTGAAGTTAGTTGCTAATAGCAGTGACACAAGCTCGATGAAGTCGCCACCTAAATCTGTTAGACTTCCTCAATCTCAACTTCAAGAAGAAAGAGATGGTTCAACCCAACCCCTACTGGAACTCCAATATCTATCTTAGATCAACGAGAAGTCCAATGCGTCCATTGATGCTATGCAGCTAGAGTTGGAGGATATAAGCATCAAACAAGCGCAGTCTCATCAGCTTGCTCAGTTGCTTGCGCTGCAGCTCACGGGTGAGGATAACCTTTCTTGAACTATGTTAATTGTTGTCGGTTCTATATATTATTTTGTCGGCATGTTTGTTTGCACTCGTGGCAATCTTTTGATGCCTAGTGTATGTAATCTACTGTTTGGTTGCCCTTTATTATCACTGGTGGCAAACTTTGATGCCTAGTGGATGTAATATGCCGTAATTTCTTTATTGTATAGTCCAGGTTTATTTTTAGTCATGATGTTGTAATTTATTTACTCCATATGCTTTTGTCACTCTTTGAAAAGGTTGAAAGATTTAATGGAGGCCAATGTGCGAAAATGTTGGTATATATAAAAAAATTACGGTACTCAAGCAAGCCCGCAACTCAGTATATATGGGCCTAAACATGGGCCCACAATCATTACAGGCCATTAGCGGGATTAAACCTAAACTGGCCCACTAGTAGTTATGGGCCTTTAACAGGCCGGGTAAACCACGGGCCTTTGTTGGGACAGAAAATACCATGGGCTTTTAACAGGCTGGAAAGTAGATTGGGCCTGAATTGTGATGAACATTCATGGGCCGATAGAAGGCTGAAATATACCTCGGCCCATGATTGGCCCAATTACATGACGGGTCATTAACAGGCAAAAATTTATCTCGGGCGTAGGTTGGCCCAATCACATTATGGGATGTAAGTAGGATGGATGCAAAGCGGGGCATAATTAGGCGCAACTATATCATGGGCCATTAACATGCCGATAGTCAGGTTGGGCTAAAATTTATCCACGAATACTACGGGCCGTTAAGAGGCCGAAAGTCACTTCAGACTAGAAATAGGCCTAGATGCAGCATGGGTCATTAAATGTCCAAAAGTGAAATCGGGCTGACAAGGGGCCATATGCACCAAGGGCTGCTAACGGGCCGAAACAAATATCGGGCCAAAGTGTTAAATGGGTCTTTAACAGGTCAAAATGGCAACCGAGCATTCAATGGGATCAAAAGCACAATGGCTTGCTAACGGGCCAGATCTGATATGGGACGTAAATTGGCCCAAAACATGATAGGCTATTAATGGCTTTGATCTAATATGGGCCATAATTTGGCCCAAAACATGGAAGGTTGTTAACAGGTCGGATCTGATATGGGCCTTCATTTAGCCCAAAACATGGTAGGCCATTAACAGGTCGACCCATTAGTATCTGACAAAATCTTGTGGGCCTTTGGCTGGGCCAGCCGTTTTAACCTAAATGGGCCACTGGTGGGTCGTTGCACATGTCAACGTTTCATTGGTGACTCCTGTCCATTGGACGGTTGACAACTATTGCAACACCGAGCTGACATGTGGTACCTTTGGTGAATAATAATTTTACACATGAAAAATCCCCATTGGTCTCGGCTGTTAAGATTTTATCGGATCCAAATCCGCACCTGATAGCTTAACGACGACCCGTTACGGTGGATGCCAGTGTCGGTTACCATTGACGAAAACACTTCCATGACGCGCCATTATCGTCATGAAAGTGGGCATTTCCGTGATGATAATTTGAGTATTGTCATGGAACACTTCTACGAGAGCACATGTATGACTATCTTGATTCTGTCGTAAAATCGTCACGGATGTACATGCATGACAGAAAACGTGACCTGCTCCGATAAACATGTAATCATGGAAGTGGATTTTTGTAGTGCCACCTAACACGAGCCAAACATTCTATCACGAGGCATGACACGATGCACGCGTCTATATGGCTCAATGTTATGTTCCCAGATGAGGAAAGCTATGGGCATTACTCATTTATAGATAGTTAAGGACAAATTCCTTCAAATAATTCACTTAACTCCCTATAATTGGTCCCTACGTCAACTCTTCAAATACCTCACTTGACTTCCATTTTATGTTTAACATAGTTTGTTTAACTTCCTTGCTGCAGTTGGTCTCTGCGCCAATTGGCGCTACGTGTCATCTAGCCCATATAATCCATCATCCATATAAAACTAAATCTATCTAGCTACATCCAGCTCATATCATTGATCCATTTATCTATCCATATAATCAAAGTCTATCCTCATAATCTATCCATACGATCAAAAAACTTATCATAATCTATATATGCATCAATCCATATATCTATCCATATGATCAAAAACATTATCCTAATCTATCCACATGATCTATCCATATCACATAGAATAGATATAGATATAGATATAGATATATATCCATATCATATATGTAGATATACATATATATATATATCCATATGATCAAAAACATTATCCTAATCAATCCATATGATCAAAAATATTATCCTAATCTATCATATGATCAAAAGATATATCATAATCTATCCATATAATCATAGTCTATCCCCATAATCTATCCATATGATCGAAAAACTTACCATAATCTATATTTACATCGATCCATATTATTCATATAATTCATCACACACACACACACACACACACACACATATATATATATATTGTATATCAATCATCAATCTGATAGTATCCACATGCACATATCATATCAGTATTAAAAAACATAATTTATATATATATCTGAATTTGCACCCATGCATATATAAAAAATACCATAATCTATATATTAGCATCGATCTTGACCCTAAAAATCTATACCTACTAATAAAGGAGGTGATATTCTTATTCCGTCATGCTATTTCGCAGAAAACCACCTGATATTTCTAATAATCAACTCGTAGTCTGGTTTTAAGTCAGAAATTTTTGCTTTTGCACAAAACCCCCTAATATTTTTCAATCAACCCACATACTAGTTTTAATTTAGATATTTCAATTTTGCAAGAAACCCCGTGACATTTGAGTTAATCATCCTGCAATACATATCAAATGATTTTTTTGAAATATCCATATCTTTTAAACTCTAACTCCAAATTTAACACGTATATAGGGAATTTGATTCAAAAAAGTGTAGAATCTGAATATGATGCTATTTTTACCTATTGATCATTTTAAAATATTTAGGTTGCAACCTCAATCAATAGTGCATGATATATCTTTCTTTCATATCGGTGCCGATCCGGATTGGAAATGAACACCTCAGCAAACCAGGATTGAAGACGAAAGAAACCATGCATGCACACCTTGACAAAACCTCACGAGAAAAAAGTAGATTTCTCATCTTATGTCAAAGAGAGAGACGCCTGAGGATGGACAACATTCAAACGCCTTGTGATTGCGTGAGCACTAAGGCCAACGTTGGCGAGGATGAGATGAAGGATAAGTGGAAACAGAAATGAGATGCCATGTGTTCCAAAAAAGAATGTGGACCTATTGGGGTTTTCAGTCATGGTTATTGGGTTAGGGGAGTGTCGTAGTTTTTTCTCCCGTTGTAATACACGGGCTCTTTTGCTAGTAATTATTAACATATCTAGTGTATAGATCCATGCATATCATGCATATATAATGATTATTACCATATATAGCTAGCTATTTTCATCAACATGCATATTATTCATCCAAAATATATAAAAATGAAAGAAAAAACTAGTGGACCTTACTCACCTTAGTGGGATGTGGGAGGTCGACCGGTGTACGGGATGGTGGCAATGGCCGATGCGTCGAATTGGCGGAGCCCGCGACGGCGTCATCCTAGGTGATGAAGGAGAGATGGTAGCAGCTACTCCCTCGGCCCGTGGGATGAAGGATAGTCGGCGGCGGTCAGCTAGTGGCAAGCTTGGGTCATGGCGACATGCTCTGGTTGAGGAGGAGGATGGCGACGGTGGCCCGGCATGGTTGTACGGCGTCGCCAGCATGCGCTTCACATAAAAGGCAGGGGAAGGGGCAGACGGGCAGGATATAATCCAAAAATAAGCCGAGTACTCGGCCTATATAGGAGGCGACGCATTATGTGTTTTAGAAAGAGAAAAGTGAAAATAAAAGCCAGGTGTCGTTGGAGCGTACTCGGCTTATATCGATCACCATTACAGTAGGCATTAAGCATATTGATGGCGGCCACGTGCAGTCCATTTGCGAACAGCAAAATGTAAGTCATGTTGTTTTTGTTGAACATGTCGAGGTGGATATGTACACCGAGGGTTTTTCCATAATAGTCGTCTTATCTTGCTACAAGCCGAGATAACTTTTTTTGTAGGTTTCGATACTCGACTTACATGTGGATACACCAAGAGCCCATAAAATTACACTCCGCTTACGTCTAGACACTAGGCAACTTGTGATTTTCCTGTTGAGATACATAGCGCCAGCCATGAACGCAACAAATTCGGTGTCTTAATCATTGTGTTAGCAAGTGTGTAGCAACTGATGTTGATCCGTGATGAGGAATATGATGAGATGATAAAGTTGAGTTGGCGCAAGGGGAAGGGCCCGAGCATTGGCACGGAAGTTGGCGCAAGATCACCGGTCTGGATATTCCGAATCAAGATGTTTCACTTGGGGCATCCTCATCAAAGGATCGAATCCATCTCATGTAAATTAATAAATAGATTTACTAATAATAATTGTTTATGTTAGGTTTGACATTATATATGTTATATGTAGTGCATTCGCATAAAATATGAAGTCAAAAAGTATGATTAACAGTACTAATCAAAAAAACCCACAGGGTGACCCACCGACATAAACTTGTGCCTATGCCATAGATTGGTTGGGTCACCAAAGGTAATACCCATGGGCAAAGCCGCCAACCCATACCATACCTATTCGGATCTAATTGCCATGGGTGCAAAAACCTATTGGTGGGATTGCCATCTTTAATCATCTCATACTCAGTATGTCTGTTGTAGGGTGGAACCCTACGTGGAGATCTTTTCACACTTGGAGGGGAAAATAGGATGAACGCAAGAAGACAAAGAGGAAATTCACTCAAACAAAACCCAATCACACATCCACTAGAATAGCATAATTGAGATCCACAAGAATACAAGAACAATCCAAGGAAAGAAGCACAAAGGTCACGATCTTCCCACTCCGAAGGAGGTGAGGTCTTGATGATAATGTTCTCCACGAGAAGGTCTTGATATCCACTTGGGATCTTCTCCTAGGATGCCTTGATCTCCAAGAGGAGAGGTAGAAGGAGCAAAGCTCTACCAATGTCTCACATATACTTTGCTAACCTTGAATAATGTCCTAGGCATGGAATATATAGCTAGAGGGAGGTAGAGGATGACTTGGGAGGCAAGACAGGAGACCCTCAGCCGCAACCTGGGATGGCCATGCGCATGGGGTAAGTGAGGCCCGTGTGCATGGGGGTCCCGTGGGCATGGTACACGCCCATGCGCGCGGGGTCCTACAGCGGCGAGGCTCAGGCGCACAAGGGTGCTCGTCTTCACATCCAGTAGCTTTCTGGGAGGCCCGTGGGCATGGGGTCTGGGAAGGCCATGTGCACGGGGTTGCCTGGGACTTGTTGTTTTCGACGTCACGAGCTTCTCCTTCTTCCTTGTGGCCTTGGTGTCCTTTTCCATGGCCTCCGGGATGCTCGCTGGCTGCTTTGTGGCGGTCGTCCTCATACCTAACGATAGATAGCACATTTTGGTGAGGTGGCATATATGTTCCATTCGTATCCATGTCAATATCGAAGAGGAGTGAGTTCACCTTGGTTTCGATGGCATGTGCATGAGCTCTTGTCATAGGTCCATGTGGTGCTTGATGTGTTGGTGTGGAGTCCATGGGGATGATCGAAGGAAGCTCCGCATCATCTCCCCCCTTGGGAGAGATCCATCCTCGGATCGTGATCTTCAGCACCATGGTATGGGACCAAGTCCTTGGTGTTGAAGATGTCCCTTAGGTTTTACTTGTCACGTGGCATGTCGATCTTGTAGGCATTGTCATTGTAGCGAACGAGCACATTGAAGGGTCCATTGGCTCGCGGTAGTAGCTTGGACTTGTACTCGTTGGGGAAGCGGTCCTTGCGGAGGTGTAGCTATACTAGCTCGCTCGGTTTGAACACCATGTGGGTCTTGTTAATGTCGAGCTTGGTGGCGAGATGGTGTACTTGAGTCATGGTTATTGGGTTAGGGGAATCTCATAGTTTTTTCTCCCGCTGCAATACACGGGCTCATTTGCTAGTTATTATTAACATATCTAGTGTATAGATCCATGCATATCATGCATATATAATGATTATTACCGTATATAGCAAGCTATTTTCATCAACATGCATATTATTCATCCAAAAATATAGAAAAATGAAAGAAAAAACCAGTGGAGCTTACTCACCTCGGTGGGATGTGGCAGGTCGATCGGCATACGGGATGGTGGCGATGGCCGACACATTAAATTGGCGGAGCCCGCGACGGCGACATCGTGTGTGATGAAGGAGAGATGGTGGTGACGGCTCCTCCCTCGGCCCGTGGGATGAAGGATAGTCGATGGCGGCGAGCTGGTGGCAAGCTTCGGTCGCGGCGACATGCTTCGGTTCAGCAGGAGGATAGCGACTGTGGCGCGACATGGTTGTACGGTGTCGCTAGCACACTCTTCATATAAATGGCAAGGGAAGGGGTAGGTGGGCAGGATACAATCCAAAAAGAAGCCAAGTACTCGACCTATATAGGAGGCGACGCATTATGTGTTTTAGAAAGAGTAAAGGGAAAATACAAGTCGTGTGTCATTGGAGCGTACTCGGCTTATATCGATCACCATTACAGTTGACATTAAGCATGTCGATGGCGACCACATGTAGTCCATTTGCCAACAGCCAAATGTAAGCCATGTAGTTGTTGTTCAATATGTCAAGGTGGATACATACATCGAGGGTTTTCCATAATAGTCGGCTTATCTTAGTACAAGACGAGATAAAAAATTTAGATTTTGGTACTCGACTTACATGTGGATACACTAAGAGCATGTAAAATTACACTATGCTTACGTCCGGACACTAGGTAGCTTGTGATTTTCCTATTGAGATACATAGCTCCAGCCATGACCGCAACAAATTCAGTGTCTTTATCCTTGTGTTAGCAAGTGTGTAGCAACTGATGTTGGTCCGTGATGAGGAGGATGAGGATATGATAAAGTTGAGTGAGGGAGGGGCTGGTGTTGGCGCTGCCATCATTACCATCATGCATGGGAAGGGATCGAGCATTGGGACGGAAGTTGGCGCAAGATCACCGGTCTGGATATTCTGAATCAATATGTTTCACTTGCGGCATCCTCATCCGAGCATCGAATCCATCTCATGTAAATTAATAAATAGATTTACTAATAATAATTGTGTATGTTAGGTGTGACATTATATATGTTATATATAGTGCATATACATAAAATATGAACTGAAAAGGTATGATTAATAGTACTAATCAGAAAACCCAGACGGTGACCCACCGACATAAATTTGTGCCTATACCATAGATTGGTTGGGTCACCACTGACCCATGTGTGAAACCGCCAACCCATACCATACCTATTTGGATCTAATTGCCATGGGTGCCAAAACCTATTGGTGGGAATGCCATCTTTAATCATCTCGTACTCAGAATGTCTGTTGTAGGGTGGAACCCTAGGGGAGATCATTCACACTTGGAGGGGGAAATAGGTTGAACGCAAGAACAAAAAGAGAAAATTCACTCAAAAAAAACCCGATCACACATCCACTAGAATAGCATAGTTGAGATCCACAAGAATACAAGAACAATCCAAGTAAACAAGCACAAAGGTCAGGTTCTTCCCACTCCTAAGAAGGTGAGGTCTTGGTGATAGTCTTCTCAAAGAGTAGGTCTTGATATCCACTTGGGATCTTCTCCTAGGAGGTTTTGATCTCCAAGAGGAGTGGTAGAAGGAGCAAAGCTCTATCAATGTCTCACATATACTTTGCTAACCCTTAATAATGTCTTAGGCACGGAATATATAGCTAGAGGGAGGTAGGGGACAACTTGGGAGGCAAGACAGGAGACCTTCAGCCGCAACCTAGGAGGGTAATGCGCACGGGGTAAGTAAGGCCCATGCGCACGGGGGTCCCGTGGGCATGGTACACGGCCATGCGCGCGGGGTGCTACAGCGGCGAGGCCCGGGCGCACGGGGTCCGGAGGTCGGGCACACGGGGGTGCTCATTTTAACATCCAGTAGCTTTCTGGGTGGCCTGTGGGCATGGGGTCGGAGAAGGCCATTTGCATGGGGTTGTGTGGAACATGTTGCTTTCGACTTGACGAGCTTCTCCTTCTTCCTTGTGGCCTTGGGGTCCTTTTCCATGGACCCCGGGATGCTCCCTAGCTGCTTTGTGGTTGTCGTCCTCATACCTAATGACACATAGCACATTTTGGTGAGGTCGCATCTATGTTCCATTCGTATCGATGTCAATCTCGAAGAGGAGTGAGTTCACCTTGGTTTCGATGGCACGTGCGTGAGCTCTTGTCATAGGTCCACATGGTGCTTGATGTGTTGGTGTAGAGTCCATGGGTATGATCGAAGGATGCTCCGCATCATCTCCCCCCTTGGGAGAGATCCATCCTCAGATTGTGATCTTTATCACCATGTTATGGGACCAAGTCCTTGACGTTGAAGAAGTCGCTTACATTGTACTTGTCATGTGGGATGCCGATCTTGTAGGCGTTGTCATTGTAACGGACTAGCACATTGAAGGGTCCATTATCTCGTGGTAGTAGCTTGACTTGTACTCGTTGGGGAAGCGGTCCTTGCGGAGGTGTAGCCATATTAGATCGCCTGGTTTGAACACCATGGGGGTCTTGTTGATGTTGATCTTGGTGACGAGACGGTGTACTTGAGTCATGGTTATTGGGTTAGGTGAGTGTCATAGTTTTTCTCACATTGCAATACACGGGCTCTTTTGCTAGTTATTATTAACATATCTAGTGTATATATCCATTAATACCATGCATATGTAACGATTATTACCATATATAGCAAGCTATTTTCATCGACATGCATATTATTCATCCAAAAATATAGAAAAATGAAAGAAAAAACCAGTGGAACTTACTCACCTCGGTGGGATGTGGCAGGTCGACCAGCGTACGGGATGGTGGTGATGGCCGAAGTGTCGAATTGGCGGAGCCTACGACGGCGTCATCCTGTGTGATGAAGGAGAGATGGTGGCGACGGCTGCTCCCTCGGCCCATGGGATGAAGGATAGTCGACGGCGGCGAGCTGGTGGCAAGCTTGGGTCGCGGCGACATGCTTCAGTTCAGGAGGAGGATAGCAACGATGGCACAACATGGTTGTATGGTGTCACTAGCACGCACTTCACATAAAAGGCGAGGGAAGGGGTCGGTGGGTAGGATACAATCCAAACAGAAGTCGAGTACTCGACCTATATAGGAGGCAACGCATTATGTGTTTTACAAAGAGAAAAGGGAAAATCCAAGTCGTGTGTCATTGGAGCGTACTCGGCTTATATTGATCACCATTACAGTTGACAGTAAGCACGTCGATGGCGACCAAGTGCAGTCCATTTGCCAACAGCCAAATGTAAGCCATGTAGTTGTTGTTCAATATGTCAAGGTGGATACATACATCGAGGGTTTTCCATAATAGTCGGCTTATCTTGGTACAAACCGAGATAAAAAAATTAGGTTTTGGTACTCGACTTACATGTGGATACACTAAGAGCCCATAAAATTACACTCTGCTTACGTTTAGACACTAGGTAGCTTGTGATTTTTCTGTTGATATACATAGCTCCAGCCATGACTGAAACAAATTCGGTGTCTTTATCCTTGTGCTAGCAAGTGTGTAGCAACTGATGTTGATCCTTGATGAGGAGGATGAGGATATGATAAAGTTGAGTGAGGGAGAGGCCAGTGTTGGCACTGCCGTCATTACCATCATGCATGGGAAGGGCCTGAGCATTGGGGCGGAAGTTGGTGCAAGATCACCGGTCTGGATATTCTGAATCAAGATGTTTCACTTGCAGCATCCTCATCCGAGCATCAAATCCATCTCATGTAAATTAATAAATAGATTTACTAATTATAATTGTGTATGTTAGGTGCGACATTATATATGTTATATGTAGTGCATTCACCTAAAATATGAACTGAAAAGGTATGATTAACAGTGCTAATCAGAAAACCCACAGGGTGCCCCACCGTTATAAACTTGTGCCTATGCCATAGATTGGTTGGGTCACCACAGACCTATGTGCGAAGCCACCAACCCATACCATACCTATTCAGATCTAATTGCCATGGGTGCCAAAACCTATTGGTGGGATTGCCATCTTTAATCATCTCGTACTCAGAAATTCTGTTGTAGGGTGGAACCCTACGTGGAGATTATTCTCACTTGGAGGGGGCAAATAGGATGAATGCAAGAACACAAAGAGGAAATTCACTCAAACAAAACCCAATCACACATCCACTAGAATAACATAGTTGAGATCCACAAGAATTCAAGAACAATCCAAGGAAACAAGCACAAAGGTCAGGTTCTTCCCACTCCTAAGAAGGTGATGTCTTGGTGATAGTCTTCTCCAAGAGTAGGTCTTGATATCCACTTGGGATCTTCTCCTAGGAGGTCTTGATCTCCAAGAGGAGTGGTAGAAGGAGCAAAGCTCTATCAATGTCTCACATATACTTTGCTAACCCTAAATAATGCCCTAGGCACAGAATATATAGCTCGAGGGAGGTAGGGGACGACTTGGGAGGCAAGACAGGAGACCTTTGGCCGTAACCTGGGAGGGCAATGCGCATGGGGTAAGTAAGGCCCATGCGCACGGGGGTCCCGTGGGCACGGTACACGCCTATGTGCGCGGGGTGCTGCAACGGCGAGGCCCGGGTGCACGGGGTTCGGAGGCCGGACACACGGGGGTGCTCGTCTTCACTTCCAGTAGCTTTCTGGGAGGCCTATGGGCACGGGGTCGGGGAAGGCCATCTGCACGGGGTTGCCTGGGACTTGTTGTTTTCGACTTGACGAGCTTCTCCTTCTTCCTTGTGGCCTTAGGGTCCTTTTCCATGGCCCCAGGATACTCCCTAGCTGCTTTGTGGCTGTCGTCCCTGTACCTAACGACACATAGCACATTTTGGTGAGGTGGCATCTATGTTCCATTCATATCCATGTCAATCTCGAAGAGGAGTGAGTTCACCTTGGTTTTGATGGCACGTGTGTGAGCTCTTGTCATAGGTCCACATGGTGCTTGATGTCTTGGTGTAGAGTCCATGGGGATCATCGAAGGATGCTCCGCATCATCTCCCCCCTTGGGAGAGATCCATCCTCAGATCATGATCTTCCTCACCATGGTATGGGACCAAGTCCTTAATATTGAAGATGTTGCTTACGTTGTACTTGTCACGTGGGATGTCGATCTTATAGGTGTTGTCATTGTAGTGGATGAGCACATTGAAGGGTCCATTGGCTCATGGTAGTAGCTTGGACTTGTACTCGTTGGGGAAGAGATTGTCGGATTTGGGGTTCCTTGGACCCTTGAGAGGTTCGAACACTGGGGTGCATGCGAAGAACTCATCCTCCCCAGTCTGCCCACGCACCGATTCCACGGCCTAGCTCGAGGAACCCAGCAGAGAAGAGACACGGTAGTTTACCCAGGTTCGGGCCACCTTGCAGTGTAAAACCCTACTCGTGCTTTGTGGTGGATTGGCCTTGAGGGGCTGAGGATGAACTAGTACAAAGGTGGAACAGCCTCAGGAGGGGAAGTGTTCTTTTGCTTAATGAGCTGGTGGGTGTAAGGATGATCTGAATGATCCGTCCTCTTCTATGGTGGTGGCTAGGTCCTATTTATAGTGGCCTTGGTCCTCTTCCCAAATGTAAGGAGGGAAGGGATCCCACAATGACCAAATTCTATGGGGAACAATTAGTATAAGTTATCCTGACAAAGGTAGTATTCGCCTGCAAAAGCCTCTGGTGGTAATGCCGCGGTTGGCTCCGCGATGACCTCCGTCCTGCCGTCCTGGCAGTCTTGGTCTTGTTGCACCGAAATGGAAACCTTTGCTTGATTCCTCGGGACTCCGCCCCTGTGCTTGCCTCCTTAGCAAAAAAGAGGAAACTGGTACACTGCGCCCACTGGCGCCCGCCTGGCCTTGGTCGTCATGGCTCACGTCATATGAACCTCGCGAGGTGCACCTTGCATTGATATCTCCGCTCCTCGGGACCAGCCTGGTGAGGCTGCCCCCCAGGGAGGTCTTGGTGTCGTCCGCCTTGTGAGGCTTGGCCCCTCGTGAGGGTCTTTGGTTGTTGTTGTTCTTATTGAAGCTGGACCGTACCAGGCCGTCGATAGAGCCACGTCATGGGCCGCGGGCAGGCAAGTCTGGTTACCCCCGTTCCTGGTACGCCGAGAACGGTCCTTGAGGAGGTGTAGCCATACTAGATCGCCCGGTTTGAACACCATGGGGGTCTTGTTTATGTTGGACTTGGTGGCGAGACGTTGTACTTGAGTCATGGTTATTGGGTTAGGGGAGTGTCATAGTATTTTCTCCCGTTGCAATACACGGGCTCTTTTTCTAGTTATTATTAACATATCTAGTGTATAGATCCATGCATATCATGCATATATAACGATTATTACCATATATAGCAAGCTATTTTCATCGACATGCATATTATTCATCCAAAAATATAGCAAAATGAAAGAAAAAACCAGTGGAGCTTACTCACCTCGGTGGGATGTGGCAGGTCGACCGGCATACGGGATGGTGGCAATGGCCGATGCATCGAATTGGCGGAGCCCGCGACAGCATCATCCTATGTGATGAAGGAGAGATGGTGGCGACGAATGCTCCCTCGGCCCGTGGGATGAAGGATAGTTGACGGCGGCGAGCTAGTGGCAAGCTTGGGTCGCGGTGACATGCTTCGGTTCAGGAGGAGGATAGCGACAGTGGAGCGACATGGTTGTATGGTGTCGCTAGCACGCACTTCACATAAAAGGCAAGGGAAGGGGTAGGTGGGCAGGATACAATCCAAAAAGAAGTCGAGTACTCGGCCTATATAGGAGGTGACGCATTATGTGTTTTAGAAAGAGAAAGGGGAAAATACAAGTCAGGTGTCATTGGAGCGTACTCAGCTTATATCGATCACCATTACAGTTGACATTAAGCATGTCGATGGTGACCACGTGCAGTCCATTTGCCAACAGCCAAATCTAAGCCATGTAGTTGTTGTTCAATATGTCAAGGTGGATACATACATCGAGGGTTTTTCCATAATAGTCGGCTTATCTTGGTACAAGCCGAGATAATTGTTTTGTAGGTTTTGGTACTCGACTATATGTGGATACACTAAGAGCCCATAAAATTACACTCTGGTTACGTCCGGACAATAGGTAGCTTGTGATTTTCCTATTGAGATACATAGCTCCAGCCATGACCACAACAAATTCGGTGTCTTTATCCTTGTGTTAGCAAGTGTGTAGCAACTGATGTTGATCCATGATGAGGAGGATGAGGATATGATAAACTTGAATGAGGGAGAGGTCGGTGTTAGCGTTGCCGTCATTACGATCATGCATGTGAAGGGCCCGAGCATTGGGGCGGAAGTTGGAGCAAGATCACCGATCTGGATATTCTAAATCAAGATGTTTCACTTCCAGCATCCTCATCCGAGCATCGAATCCATATCATGTAAATTAATTAATAGATTTACTAATAATAGTTGTGTATGTTAGGTGTGACATTATATATGTTATATGTAGTGCATTCACATAAAATATGAATTGAAAAGGTATGATTAACAGTACTAATCACAAAACCCACGTTGTGACCCATCGACATAAACTCGTGCCTATGCCATACATTGGTTGGGTCACCACAGACCCATGTACGAAGCTGCCAACCCATACCATACCTATTCGGATCAAATTGCCATGGGTGCCAAAACCTATTGGTGGGATTGCCATCTTTAATCATCTCGTACTCGGAAATTCTGTTGTAGGGTGGAACCCTACGTGGAGATCATTTCACACTTGGAGGGGGAAATAGAATGAATGCAAGAACACAAAGAGAAAATTCACTCAAACAAAACCCAATCACACATCCACTAGAATAGCATAGTTGAAATCCACAAGAATACAAGAACAATCGAAGGAAACAAGCACAAAGGTCAGGTTCTTCCCACTCCTAAGGAGGTGGGGTCTTGATGATAGTCTTCTCCGAGAGTTGGTCTTGATATCCACTTGGGATCTTCTCCTAGGAGGTTTTGATCTCCAAGAGGAGTGGTATAAAGAGCAAAGCTCTATGAATGTCTCACATATACTTTGCTAACCCTAACTAATGCCCTAGGCACGGAATATATAGCTAGAGGGAGGTAGGGGACTACTTGGGAGGCAAGACAAGAAACCCTCGGCTGCAACCTAGGAGGGCCATGTGCATTGGGTAAGTGAGGCCCGTATGCACGGGGGTCCCATTGGCATGGTACACGCCCGTGTGCGTGGGGTGCTACAGCGGCGAGGCCCCAGCACATGGGGTTCGGAGGCCGGGTGCACGGGGGTGCGTGTCTTCACTTCTAGTAGCTTTCTGGGAGGCCCGTGGGCACAGGGACAGGGGAGGCCGTGCGCACGTGGTTGCCTGGGAGTTGTTGTTTTCGACTTGATGACCTTCTCCTTCTTCCTTGGGGTCCTCTCCATGGCCTCCGGGATGCTCCCTAGATGCTTTGTGGCAGTCGTCCTCATACCTTACGACACATACCACATTTTGGTGAGGTAGCATCCAAGTTCCATTTGTATCCATGTCAATCTCGAAGAGGAGTGAGTTCACCTTGGTTTCGATGGCACATGCGCGAGCTCTTGTCATAGGTCCACGTGGTGCTTTTGTGTTTGTGTAGAGTCCATGGGGATTATAGAAGGATGCTTCACATCATCTCCCGCCTTGGTAGAGACCCATCCTTGGATCATGGGGCCAAGTCCTTGACGTTGAAGACTTACGTTGTACTTGTTAAGCGGGATGTCTTGTAGGCGTTGTCATTGTAACGGGCGAGCACTATGAAGGGTCCATCGTCTCGCGGTAGTAGCTTGGACTTGTGATCATTGGGGAAGTGGTCCTTGCGGAGATGTAGACATACTAGATCGCCTGGTTTGAACACCAGGGGGTCTTGTTGATGTTGAGCTTGTTGGTGAAACGGTGTACTTGACATTCGATCGTGGACCTTGTATCTTCATGCATCTTGTTGAGGTAAGTTGCTCTTGCACTTGCATCCATGTTCGCACGTTCTTGGAGTGGTAGAGGAAGGATGTCCAAGGGCGACAACGGGTTGAAGCCATAGATGGCCTCAAAGGGGGACTTGCCGGTAGTAGAGTGTCTTGCACGATTGTAGGTGTACTCAACGATGGGTAAGCACTCCCCCCACTCCTTGATGTTCTTCTTGATCAATACGCATAGGAGAGTAGATAGCGTCTGGTTGGTGACTTCCGTTTGGCCATCGGTTTGAGGATGATAGGCCATGGAGAATAGTAGCTTGATGTCGAGCTTGGCGCATAGTGTCTTCCAAAAGTAGCTTAGGAACTTGATGGGCATAGTGTCTCTTTTGGTGGCTAAGATCACTAGATTTTTCTTGTCGCTCATCATGGAGGCACTCACTTTGGGCTTGTGCCGCTCACTCTCTTTGTGGTGGTTCACTCTCTCACCGTTCTCTCCATGATGGGTGGATGCTTTCTTGTTGGTGATCACTTGACTTGGTGACATAGGTCGTATCACGTATTCCTTGCCCTTCATCTTGAAGCTATAGTGGTTTGTATGCCTGTTGTGGATGACACTGTGGTCAAATTGCCAAGGTCTTCCTAAGAGGAGATGGCACATGGACATAGGAACCACATCACACTCCAAGGTGTCTTCTCATGCGCCGATCTTCAAGGAAACTTGCACTGTGTGCTCCACTTGAATGGTGTCGAAGTCGCTAAGCCATTGGACCTTGTAGGGGTGAGGATGCTTCATCTTGATCAATTGTAGCTTGGAACATAGCTCTTCACTTGCCAAATTGTGGCAAATCCCTCCGTCGATGATGACCTTCACGGAACGTCCATTGATGCCTGCTTTGGTGTGGAAGATGTGGCAACATTGGTCTTCATCTTGTTGGTGTTGAAGCGTCAAGACCTTGGAGACCACAAGACTGGTGCTTGAATTGTTGTCGCAAAAGACTTGGTCGTCTTCATCTTCATTCACTCGTCAGTGCATGGACACGTGCTCAAGTGCTTCCATTTCTTCCTCACTCATGGAGTCATAGGAACTGTCGTCGTTGGCAATCATGGTGCATCAAGTGGGACACTCAAATGTCTTGTGTCCTCAGCCTTGACATGTGAAGCATTTGATGGAACTCATCTTGACGGTCTCATCCATTGGAGTAGTCAATGATGAAGCTTTCGGCTTGAAGTTGCTTGTAGTAGGAGGACGACTGGAAGATGTCAAAGTTTTCTTGTAACTTGACTTGTCACTGTTGCTTGGTGTAGCTTTCGTCGAGGTAGGAGGCGTCGTAGTTGTTGAAGCTTGATTGTGTGAACCGTAGGACTTGGAAGAGTACTTGGTGTATTTGTAGTCGCCTTGCACTTGTCGCTCGGCCTTGGACGCTTGGTGAACTAGCTCGAGGAGGTTGGAGTACGGTTGGAAGTCCACAATTTTCTTGATAGGATGGTTGAGTCCATTCAAGAAGTGAGCCATGGTTTGCTCGTCATCTTCCTTGACATTCGCCGGTATCATGGCAATCTCCATTTCTTGGTAGTATTCTTCCACCGTCTTCGTGCCTTGCTTGAGAAGTTGCAACTTCTTGAAGAGATTTCAGGTGTAGTGTGTAGGCATGAAGCAAGCTCTCATGACATCCTTCATTTGTGTCCAAGTCGTGATGGGTGGTTCGCCTTTCTCCCTTCGTGTCTCAATCACTTGTTCCCACCAAATGAGGACGTAGTCTCGAAACTCGAGGGAGGCTATGGAGATTTTCTTCTCCTCTTAATAATTGTGAATACGAAATATCTTGTCGAACTTCAATGCCCATGAGAGATACTCCTTGGGAGCAATTGGCATGGACATACTAGCGTCAGCGTGGAGCACTGGCCTTATTTTCTCATGTATGTAACCTTCCCCCGGCGCCGGGGGATCGTTGCTTCCGGACAACTTGGGCATGGTGAACTTGATCTTGTCGTAGTGTTGTTTTTCATCATATTGACGATGGTGATGTCGCACTTCACGTGGAGGAGGGTCTTTAATTTCACGATCCTCTTGATGGACTTGCTGATTAGGTCACAACATTTGTGCTTGGTTCCTTCTTTCTTGTTGCTCTTCATGGTGAGCGGCTTCATCTTTTTGTTCTTGGCGGAGTGCTTCTTCTTGTTCACGCACTTGACGGTTGCGTTCTCCGACGGATCTAGTGGCCTCACGGAGTGTGTGTTTTTCTTAAAGGGCATGTTCATCAGGACGTCTTTGTTCTTGCTGAATCGTATCGCAGTGTTGAGGTGCTTGACGGGGTGATTGCTGAGGGTGCGCTCGGTCCATTGCATCTTGTTCTTGGCAACAAAGTTGATCGCGTTCTCGAACACAGTCTTGCAAACCATTGACATGGCAATCTTGAGGGTCGTTGCACCGATGAGAATGAGCTCGAGGAGGACCTGCATCAGAAGAAGAGTCCAAAGATCGTTGACTTGAGTGGCACCATCTTGACGAAGAGGTGGTGGAGGACGCACGACTCATGATCATGTTGAAAAATTCTTCCATTTGTGTGGTGAGCTTGGCATCGAGGTATTCCCGGTTTATTTCTTCCGATTGGCATAGGTCGGTGGTGATTTGCTCGATGCGGTCGCCCAAAGCTTCGCTTTCTTGATGTAGAGATCGTTGGATGCTGAAAAGGTGAATTTTGGTGACGTAGTCGTTCGCTTCATCTTTATTCTCGAAGAGTGGGTTGGCCGAAGTGATTGCCCTATCCATCATAACCAAGAGGTGGTGAGCAGGAAAATGAGAGAACAATACCAAACTTACCTTTTCCCAAGGTTGAGGATGTATCGAGTATCACTCAACGGAGTGCTATAGTAGGAGAATTGGTACCGGGTTTTGTTTTCTCACACCTACAAGTAAAGGCTTATGGAGTAGCTTGGTTAGGAAGAGTGGCACAAAATTCAAGCAAGTGTTAGCCAAGATATTGATAATGTTGAAGAGATGCACAAATTGCAAGTAAGATAAATAGATCAAACCCAATGTATCACTAGGAACAACACATGGAAGATAAGTTGGATCCGCACAACCAAGGAATGAGCTCAAAATGTGAAACCACGGAAAATGATCTTGTTGTACAGATACTAGAGAGATGCTAGCTCGATTGCTCAATGGTCTAGATACGCTTGTGCACCAACCTATGAGAGAAACGTGGTGTGTACAATCCCAAGTATGTGTTGGAAATATGCCCTAGAGGTAATAATAAAGTGGTTATTATTATATTTCCTTAATCATGATAAAGGTTTATTATTCATGATACAGTTGTATTGATCGGAAACACAAATACATGTGTGAATACATAAACAAATACCAAGTCCTTAGTAAGCCTCTACTAGACTAGCTCGTTGATAAAAAGATGGTTAAGGTTTCCTGACCATAGACATGAGTTGTCGTTTGATAATTGGATCATGTCATTAGGAGAATGATGTGATGGACAAGACCCATCCGTTAGCATAGCATATGATCATTCAGTTTACTGCTACTGCTTTCTTAATGTCAAATACATATTCCTTCGACCATGAGATCATGCAACTCCCGGACTCCGGAGGAATGCCTTGTGTGTATCAAACGTCACTTCATACCTGGGTGATCATAAAGGTTCTCTACAGGTATCTTTGAAGGTGTCTGTTGAGTTGGCATGGATCGAGATTGGGATTAGTCATGTCGTATGATGGAAAGGTATCTCTGGGCCCTCTTGACAATACAACATCACAAGAAGCTTGCAAGCAAAGTTACTAAGGAGTTAGTTACAAGATGATGTATTACAGAATGAGTAAAGAGACTTGTCGGTAACGAGATTGAACGAGGTATTGAGATACTGACGATCGAATCTCGCGCAAGTAACATACCGACGGACAAAGGGAACTACGTATGTAGTCATAAAGGTTCGACGATAAAGATCTTCATAGAATATGTAGGAACCAATATGGGCATCCAGGTCCTGCTATTGGTTATTGACCGGAGAAGCGTCTCGGTCATGTCTACATCATTCTCGAACCCGTAGGGTCCGCACGCTTAATGTTCGTTGACGATATAGTACTATATATGAGTTATGTATGTTGGTGACCGAATATTGTTCGGAGTCCCAGATGAGATCACGGACATGACGAGGAGCTCCATAATGGTCTGGAGGTAAATATTAATATATAGAATGATAGTATTCGGTCTCCGGAAGGGTTCCCGACTACACCGGATAATTATCGGATCACTGAAAAGGGTTCCGGAAGGCCATGGCGAGTTGTTGGGCCTAACAGGCCAAAAGGAGGGGAACACACCATCCCACATGGGGGCTGGTACACCCCACCTCCTGGCCGCCGGCCTTAGGAAGGAAGGACGAGGGGCTGGTCCCCCTCCTATCTTTCTCCATGCAAGGAAGAAGGAAGCAGAGGAGCCCTAGGGTCCGCCGGCCCCCCTTTCCATCCCCCACGCGCCAAGTATGGAAGGGGTGCGCCTTGGCAGGTGCCCTAGGGAAGCCGCCAGACCCCCTTGGGCTGTGCCCTAGGCTGCCTCCCCTCCCCCTCCACCTATATATATGAGAGGAGGGGAGGGGGCACCACAAACCACGATTCACCAAGCTGTGTGCTGGCGCCTCCTCTCCCTCTAGTTCATCCTCCACTCTAAATCCGTTGTGCTTGGAGAAGGCCTGTGGAAATAGTTTCACCACCACTGTCACCACGCCATCGTGCTACCAGAACTCATCTACTACTTCGAGCTGAACCTGTGCTGAATGCGGAGGTGTTGTAGGTTCGGTGCTTGATCAGAACGGATCGTGAAGGTGTACGACTACATCAACCACGTTGATAAACACTTCTTCTTAGAGATCTACAAGGGTATGTAGATGCTCACCCCCTCTCGTAGATATGCATCTCCATGGATAGATTTTGTGTGTGCATAGAATTTTTTTGTTTTCCATGGAACGTTTCCCAACAGTATGCTTATGTATGTATGGACAAAGATGAACGAACTATGCAAAATGGATCAAAGCTATTGCTTACTAGATCTTTGTTTCTCTTTTCTTTTGCTTAAAAGCTTTTATTAACAATGCCACAATGCTTGATATGCGAGTCGGTATATGAAATAACAAAGTATGGTATGCACGAGAGAGACTTATGGCACGATGATGATAGCAAGAAGATTGCACGCTAAATGTAGCTATGCAGGATAAGTGTATCACTAAAGGTGAACAAAGAGCGTCGGCTGGCAATTCTCAACTCGCTAGTCTCGATGGGTAACTAACGCAAAAAGGCTCGAGGCTATCAATGTAATGGCAAGGAATGAGTACAAGAGTCATCAAGGTTATCGTCTGTGGTTTGTCGAGTCTAAGCAACGATGAACGATGATGAAATGGTCGTTGTCGATGTCGCGTTCGGGACGATGATGAGTAGCAGTGTGGTTGATGTACAATTGTCCCTAAGTACCAAAACACCTTAGGACACAGTGAACCGCGACCCAAAATCTCAAACACCAAATGTGAGGTAGTGCAGAAAGCAAATGGCGGTGGTTGGATGGAAAAGGCTACAAAATGGGTGGTATCCGAACCTCTCTGGGTGGTCCATGCGCACGGGGTAAGTTGTGCCCATGTGCATGGGGTCCCACAGATACGGGGTCCCAATGGCCCATGCGCACGGGGTGCTCCGCCTGCGCAAGAACACACCCAAATCCATGGAAACTCAAAATTGGACCAAATTCAATGTTGGGGATGGTTGTGAGGGTTTAATCCGGTAGCAAACAAAAAATCCATGGATCAAATCAATAAAATCTCACAAGAACCAACAAATTGCAAGAAAAAATTTGGGGCTATTTTTGTGGGGATTTTCGAATTTGGACAAAAAGCAAGAAAATTACGCTAGAATATGGGGGGTAGGGACTCCAAGATGTGAATCAACCTTGCTCATGATACCAATATGTTGTAGGGTGGAACCCTAAGTGGAGATATTTTTACACTTGGAGGGGGTAAAGAGGGTGAACACAAGAACACAAAGAGGAAATTCACTCAAATAAAACTCAATCACACATCCACTAGAATAGCATCATTGAGATCCATGTCGGTGTCAAAACCGGCGGATCTCGGGTAGGGGGTCCCGAACTGTGCGTCTAAGGCGGATGGTAACAGGAGGCAGGGGACACGATGTTTACCCAGGTTCGGGCCCTCTTGATGGAGGTAATACCCTACGTCCTGCTTGATTGTTCTTGATAATATGAGTAGTACAAGAGTTGATCTACCACAAGATCGAAGAGGCTAAACCCTAAAAGCTAGCCTATGGTATGATTGTTGTTCGTCCTACGGACTAAACCCTCCGGTTTATATAGACACCGGAGGGGGGCTGGGTTACACAGAGTCGGTTACAAGGAAGGAGATCTACATATCTGTATTGCCAAGCTTGCCTTCCACGTCAAGGAGAGTCCCATCCAGACATGGGACGAAGTCTTCAATCTTGTATCTGCATAGTCCAACAGTCCGGCCAAAGGATATAATCCGGCTGTCCGGATACCCCCTAATCCAGGACTCCCTCAGTAGCCCCTGAACCAGGCTTCAATGACGATGAGTCCGGCGCGCAGATTGTCTTCGGCATTGCAAGGCGGGTTCCTCCTCCGAATACTTCATAGAAGATTCTGAACACGAGGACCGTGTCCGGCACTGCAAAACAAGTCCCACATACCACCGTAGAGAGAATAATATTTCCTAAATCTAATCTGCTGACGTACCCCGTAGTGTGACATCACACCACAGCCAGGTCTTTATTCGATTCATTTTTCATAACCAATCTCAGCGTGTTTCGCGAGGCGGTTTCCTTGGCATGTCTTGTCGAAGCAGAGATCGTGTCCCCTTTATTACGGGATTCTCGTCAATACAGACGTGGGTAACCCAACCGTGCCTATTGGTAGGACTCCTAGATCTTAGGCAAGTCCCAAATGGCCACGAGGAGGACGCTTGATATTCACCCTCTTTATAAAGGGGACAAGGACTTTTCCTCTCGATCTTAATCGAATCCGCCTCCCGTCTCGAGTTCCAACACCCAAAGCTCAGGTTTAGGCACTTCGGACCTTCAACTATGTCCAGATCCAACCTTCAAGGTCGGTGGATGCCTTCCTCTGTCACGGAGGAGGACATCAAGAAGTTGAGAGAGGCCAGATATCTGACCGCTGAAATTTCGCATCGGCTGCCTGCCCAAGGGCAAGTAGTCCCTACTCCCGAACCCAACGAGAGCGTCGTGTTCATCTCCCACTTCCTCCGAGGACTAGGCCTTGCTCTGGATCCCTTTGTTAGGGGTCTTATGTTCTATTACGGCTAGATTTTCACGATCTGACCCCGGATTCCCTTCTTCACATCTCGACATTTATTGTCGTATGTGAGGCCTTCCTCCGCATTACCACTCACTTCGACTTGTGGCTCAAGACCTTCGATGTGAAGCCGAAGATGATCAAGGGGCAGCACGCAGCGTGCGGAGGCGCTTCAATAAGAAAAATTGCTAACGCTCCATGGCCTGAGGGTTACTTCCCAGAGGTGTCCGGATTGTGGCAGCGGGGGTGGTTCTACATCACAGCTCCCCAAAGTGCCAAGTGGGTAGCTGCCCCCACCTTTCGCTCAGGCCCCCCACCACAACTGATGTCATGGATCAGCAGGGGGCTGAGATGGGGTCCAGCCAAGGACGTGCCAATACTGCAAAGCCGTATCCGAGATATCTTTGAGAGAGATTTCAGTCTGGTTATGGTAGTGCAAGTCATGCTAGTTCGTCAAGTCCAGCCTTGCAAACGCCGGCCCCTTCGCATGTGGGAATTCAACCCGGAAGGACCGCGAGCTATTCAACATTTCCTCGGCATGACACACTAAGAGATGTACAAATTGTTCTTTGGACCACAAATAATGTGTCCGGACATCACTGAGGATGCAGGTCTGAGCTGCAATCGCCCGGATACCCAAGTAAGTAGCCCCGCATTCGAACACATTGTCCGTTTATTTATCGCAACATTGCCCTAAAAAAGCCGCTCTTTGACCCAGGATTGGATAGCGAAGGCAAAGTTGATCAGGTGTTCGGCCCCCCTCCCTAACACCTCACCAAATCCCGTGCTAACCAGGATGCTAGAGATCGCGCCTTATGAAGCGCCCTCAGGAGAAGATAAAGGGGGGAACAAGGAGGCTAGCACCTCCGCGAAGGAGGTTAGCTGGGGGGAGGAACTGAAACTTCCTCTCCCCAGGGACGGAAGAGAACCGCCTCTGAGGACCCGGAGACAACGGTCTCCAAACGAGGGAAGAAATCTCCGCCGGAGGGTCCTGCCCTGGGGGATACCCTGGCCGCACTACGCCCTCAAGGGGATCAGCCCTCCACCGAGCTGTAAGTAAAAGGGTAAATGAAAATATCTCGCTTTACCTCTGAGGAAAATAACCGAGGCATTTATCTTGCAGTTTGGATCTTAGCCCTTCTCAGCAGAGCTTGTCTTCAGGGGATCTTCTTCCAGAGATGATGGAGAGCGAAACGCCTCCCCCTGCCACACCGGCTCACGAGGTGAGCGACCCCGAGGTGTCGTCGCGGAGGGTTTCTCCTGATCCGGCAAGGCCAGAAGGTAATCCTATGGACACCCGAATTCCTCAGTATCCGACTATCGAAGAGAGCAATCGAAAGAGTCCGGCACCGTCTGGTGTGCGGTCGGACATACTGAGGGATCTGCTGGAGCAAGCGGCTATCTCAGAAGAGCACCGCACATTGATGGGTACGGTGATTGAAAGGATTTCATCTACCGAAAGCGGGTTGCATGAAGCCTTTATGAGTCTACTGACGGGTTTTGAGGTACGTGAAATGATGTGCATTTTTGACAGTACCACACATTTTTAGATGTGCCCTGTGTAGATAGTAGCCCCCGAGACTCTGGTTGTCGTCAAAAATGGCGGCAAACAGAGGATCATAGTCCCAGGTAATAATCAGACCGCCTTTATGCGCAGGTGGTTGAAGCTCCGGTGGCTAGCCGGACTGATGGGTTTGCCGAACTAAAGTGACAGCTGGATGCGGCAGATGCCGACATCGTGCTTGTCAACAAGCGGCTTGACAAGGCACAGGGTTAGTGATTTTTCTGGTGATTGTCACATAATAAGAGCAGCATGATGCCAGTATCTTTAATATGTTGTGACTGCAGATAGAGCTGCCACCGTGGAGACCCTTCGGGCGGAGCTTGCCCGAGCCAAGGAGCAAGCAAGGAGTAGCAATGCTCCAGCTTTAAAGGCGGCCGAAGAGTTAAGGGCCGAACAGGCCGCGCATTGCGAGAGCAAAGAAAAAATAGCCAAGATGGCTGTAGAGTTAAAAGATGCTGCTGACCGTTACCAGCTTCTCGAAGAAGAAAACCGGGCGAAGGCGGCGGACCTGGAAAAGGCCCGGGTGGTTGCCAAGGAAGCCCGCTGCAAAATTAGAGCAACGAAGGAGGAGCTGCATCAAGCTGCGGATATTGTATCTGGGTAGCCCTTCTTGTTGCGGACTAAGTTCGGGGATCTGAAGTATGCACCTCTGGACCGGCTATGGAGTTCTGCGGACGCCTACGTGGATTTGGCTGCAAGTGCTACTGATGCGACCGAGTTCTTCAAGGATCGGAAAGATCACAAAGTGGAAAAACTGTTTTGGTCATGGTTTCATGCTCCAGCCCGTCCGCTGCTGTTGAATGAGCAAATGGCCGAGTGGCCCGAGCTCCATAGATTATCCGGACTTGCCATGAGGTCCGTTGTGGATCATCTGTGGCCGAGAGGGCCAAGGCCGAATAGCTACTTTAGCTTAGTGCAACAATTCCTTGGTGTTGTGCCACACATCGATGCTGTAAATAGGTCGGCGTGCATAGAAGGCTCGCGGATGGCCCTTGCCCGTGTCAAAACATATTGGGCGGAGATGGGTGCCACCACTATTGTGGCACAGGGTTCGGCCATAGGCCGAGTGGCTGCCGAGCACTACTTTGAAGAAGTTCTTGAAGGCGCTCGTTCGATAGAGGCTCAGTGCTCGAAGAATATTATGTTTGAGTGACATGTATTCCCATTGTAAAAACAATGTTTTATTGAGTTTATCAAGGCTGTATTTATACTTTTGCCCGAAAGTACTATGATGCCTCCTGTCGGCGGTTTATGTATATAACCTGAAAGATGGCAGTCATCGGCTTCAGCCCCCACGCATATAATGCGGGAGTGTTCGCAGAAGACGCATGTTCACACTTGATCCAACGTCTTGGTCCATTAAGGAGGTGATAGCGCAGCGAACTAGGCAATCGTACTATAATGCTTTAACACTTTCACTTAGCTAGAGGAGTTTGACAGTGGGGCTACTATATAGCCCCTGGTGGCTCCGCGCTCATCCGAATTCGGAGCGCGTACATGCCTGGCCGGGAAATGGCCCTTTGTTAAGGCAGAGGAATCCCGAAGATTTCGCCTGGTCATCGAGTGGTTAACTAGTCTCACGCTATATCATGACAGTCAGTTTTCGGCTTTCTCTACTGAGGTGCTCGTCCGGATGAACCAGGGCACAATCGCAGTAGTTCTCCTGGTGCCGCCTTAGCCGATAGAGCGGAACGTAAGGCAGCAAAACACAGGAGCCGGGCAAACCCAACATTTGACCAAAGATATGATTCGGAGCTGATGCATATAAGGCCAAACTTGCGACGCTGAACACTCCCTAAGGTATTCGGTGTTTATGATGTAAACTAGGCTTAAACAGTGCCCTTTGTAATAAGCCCCTGGTGTCCAGGTACGTGCAATATTTTGACGTGGCCACATGCCAATATGTCAGCATCCTTCTCAATTGTACTGAGAATCCGGGGGATGTGTATCAACAAGGGACAGTAAAAAAGGTTTACGCAGGGTCTTAATATAAAAAGAATCCTTGAAATGGGTCCCTGCTGCATGTATGCGCCTATGTCTCCGTTGTGCCGTATCCTGGACGGGTGTAGCATGATGGTCATCTGTAAAAGAGAGGAACTTAGTTGAAAAGTTGTCGTGTAAAAAGGTAGGTTATACTAAATAAACCATGTACAGTTCAAGATGAGTAAAGTTGAGCTTAATTGTCACTTGTTTACACGCGTTGAGCCCCTTGTATTGTTATAGGGGTATAGCCATAAAACCTGTATTAATTATATATAGTTGCACCGGACTCGTCTAACCATGTTTGTGGTCTTAACGACCTGTCAGATGCTCTAGTTGGTGAGGCCGTCTAGTGTGCGGCTGCCAAGGCGGCCGCACGGTCTTCCACGCGCAAGTAGCGCTCAATATTTCCATTTACTGTAATGATGCCACGTGGACTGGGCATCTTGAGCATGAGAGAAGCGTAATGCGGTATTGCGTTAAAGCGAGCGAAAGCTTCGCATCTGAGTAGTGCTTGATAGCCACTTTGGAACGGAGCGATTTGGAAGGTTAAATTTTCGCTGCGGAAGTTATCGGGAAAGCCGAATATAACCTCTAGTAGCAGGGAGGCCGTGCAATGGGCTTCTGGGCCTGGCATTACTCCTTTAAAGGTAGTATTGCTATGGCTGATTTTTGTTGGGTTTATCCCCATTTTGCGGACTGTGTCCTGATATATCAGGTTTAAACTACTGCCACCGTCCATCAGGACTCGTGTGAAGTGGTATCCGTCAATTATCGGGTCTAACACCAAGGCAGCCCATCCTGCATGCCAGATACTTGCTGAGTAATCCCGATGGTCAAAGGTGATCGGTTGTGACGACCAGTGGCAGAACTCCGCGGTGATAGGCCCTGGGGAATGTGTCTCTAGGAGTGCCGCTTTGTTTCTCCCCTTTGTCACGTGTAACACATTTACTGTTTTGACTTCTAGTGGGAATTTCTTCTGTTCCCCAGTTCTTTGCTTGCGAGGCTCTTCCTCGTCTTCGCTTGGTGTATCCTGCCCCTTGTGTTCGGCGTTGAGCTTGCCGGACTGCTTGAAGACCCAACATTCTCTATGGGTATGATTTGCAGGTTTATCGGGGGTGCTGTGGATCTGACATATTTTGTCCAAAATCTTGTTTAGGCTGGACAGTTCGTCTTTGTTGCCTTTGGAGGGCAACTTTTGCTGACTTGGCCGAGAGCTTCTGAATCCAGCGTTTACCGCCGTGCTCTTCGGGTTGTCTTCTTTATTCCGGCGCTTGTTTTTGCTGCATCGTGGCTTCCCGTTTCCGCCCCTGACTTCGGATGTACTGGGGTCGCTGGTGCTACATCGGGCTAACCAGCTGTCCTCGCCCGTGCAAAAGCGGGTCATGAGGCTTGTTAATGCTGCCATTGTTCTCAGCTTTTCTTGGCCGAGGTGTCTGGCAAGCCATTCGTCCCAAACGCTGTGCTTGAAAGCTGCTAAGGCTTCGGCGTCCGGACAGTCGACTATTTGGTTATTTTTAGTGAGAAACCTGTTCCAAAGCTTTTGGGCTGACTCTTCGGGCTGTTGAGTTATATGACTTAAATCGTCTGCGTCCGGTGGTCAGACATAGGTCCCTTGAAAATTTGCCCGAAAAGCGTCCTTGAGCTCTTCCCAGCTTCCAATGGAGTTTTCGGGGAGGCTTTTAAGCCAGTGCCGAGCTGGCCCTTTGAGCTTGAGGGGTAAGTACTTGATGGCATGGAGATTGTCTCCTCGAGCCATGTGGATATGGAGGATGTAGTCCTCAATCCAGACCCCAGGGTTTGTCGTTCCGTCGTACGCCTCTATGTTTACGGGTTTGAATCCCTCTGGAAATTCATGGTCCAGCACCTCATCAGTGAAACATAGGGGGTGCGCGGCACCCCTGTATTTGGGTGTACCGTGGTGTTCGGATTTTTGTTGTGTTGCATTGCGTGCTGGAGCGCGCTTGCTTGGCCCGTAGATGGATCTGGTTGTGCCGTCCTTTTGATGCGAGCCCTCATGTGGATCGCGTACTGGCTTGTGTGCGGCGTCGTTTGCCGCTCTATGTTGGCCACGAGGTCGTCTATCCGACCGGATGGCTGTTTTGTTTTTTGATTGCGGGGGATCTAAGGCCTCCTCATCGAATTCAGGTAGCAGCTTTCGCTTCGGGTAGCTCTTTGTGTGGCGACTACCGCCGTACTTTGCTGCAGTGTTGAGTACTTCACTCCATCTGATTCTGAGTGTGTCTTGTGCAGCCCCGAGCCTTTGCTTCTGCTTTTTTAGACTCCTCGTAGTGGCAACAAGCCTTTGATGGGTATTCTGTTACTCTGGGTGCCCGTCCGGTGTGATGTCATCCGGACTATTATCTTTGCTGGAGTCAGGTTGTTCGGTTTGATTCTCCGTGTTCCCGTGGTCGGATGGTGGTTCAATGCCGCGTTTGTTGTCCGCTGGCTCACCCTGCTCTATCACTGGGTCTATATGATCGTTGTTTCTGCTGAGGCGGGATTTGGAGCGACGCTTACGCCGCCGCTTTGACTGCTTCTTGAGGGAACGATCCTTCGCTGTGTCCTTCCATTCCTCGTCGTCGTTTTCTTTGGGTGTGTCCACCATGTATACATCATACAATGGAGTGGGCGTCCAGTGCCCTATGGGAAGTGGCTCCTGTTCGTCTCCTGCATCGTCGTCCATACCGTCGATGTCTTCGGAGTCGAAGTCGAGCATGTCGGTCAAATCGTCGACAGTGGCTACTAAGTGGGTGGTGGGTGGGCAGCGAATTTCTTCATCATCTGCATCCCAATCTTGTCGGACATAGTTCGGCCAGGACTCTCCTGACAAGGAGAGAGACCTTAATGAGTTCAGTATGTCGCCAAAGGGCGAGTGCTGAAAGATATCCGCGGAGGTGAACTCCATGATCGGCGCCCAGTCGGATTCGATAGGCACGGGCGCAGGCGGTTCGGAGTCCGTGGCCGGAGAAGAATCCGGCAGTTCAGCATCACGGCTCCCGTGAAGGGTAAGGTCGATACTCGGCTCGATCGCCGCTGAGAATGTGGCCTCCGTGGCGGGGTCTATCCACTCGTCCATGGATGGCGCAATTGGCTCCGAATTGAGGGTCGGAGCGGTTGCCGGTGGGATCTCCTGAACACCGTCCGATGGTAGAGCTAAATCATGCTCATCATGACCGTGCGGCACACTCGGCAGGGGCTCGAATCCATCGAAGATCAAGTCTCCGCGGATGTCGGCCGTGTAGTTTAAGATTCCAAACCTAACCTGGTGGCCAGGGGCGTAACTCTCGATCTGCTCAAGATGGCCAAGCGAGTTGGCCCGCAGTGCGCATCCAACGAATACAAAGATCTGTCCGGGGAGAAAAGTCTCACCCTAGACTGCATCACTATCCATGATTGAAGGAGCCATCAAGCCTAATGATGACGACACAGAGGAACTCTTAATGAAAGCACCAATGTCGGTGTCAAAACCGGCGGATCTCGGGTAGGGGGGTCCCGAACTGTGCATCTAAGGCGGATGGTAACAGGAGGCAGGGGACATGATGTTTACCCAGGTTCGGGCCCTCTTGATGGAGGTAATACCCTACGTCCTGCTTGATTGTTCTTGATAATATGATTAGTACAAGAGTTGATCTGCCACGAGATCAAAGAGGCTAAACCCTAAAAGCTAGCCTATGGTATGATTGTTGTTCGTCCTACGGACTAAACCCTCCGGTTTATATAGACACCGGAGGGGGCTAGGGTTACACAGAGTCGGTTATAAGGAAGGAGATCTACATATCCGTATTGCCAAGCTTGCCTTCCATGCCATGGAGAGTCCCATCCAGACACGGGACGATGTCTTCAATCTTGTATCTTCATAGTCCAACAGTCCGGCCAAAGGATATAATCCGGCTGTCCGGATACCCCCTAATCCAGGACTTCCTCAATCCACAAGAATACAAGAACAATCCAGAGAAACAAGCACAAAGGTAAGGTTATTCTCACTCCTGAGGAGGTGAGGTCTTGATGATAGTCTTCTCTAAGAGGAGGTCTTGATATCCACTTGGGATCTTCTCCTAAGAGGTATTGATCTCCAAGAGGAGTGGTAGAAGGAGCAAAGCTCTATCAATGTCTCACATATACTTTGCTAACCCTAAATAATGTCCTAGGCACGGGGTATATAGCTAGAGGGAGGTAGGGGATGACTTGGGAGGCAAGACAGGAAACCCTCGGCCGCAACGTGGGAGGGTCATGCGCATGGGGTAAGTGAGACCCGTGCGCATGGGGGTCCCGTGGGCATAGTACACGCCCGTGCACATGGGGTCCGGAGGCCGTGCGCACGGGGATGCATGTCTTCACTTCCAGTAGCTTTCTGGGACGCCGATGGGCATGGGGTCGGGGGGAGGCCGTGCGCACGAGGTTGCCTGGGACTTGCTGTTTTCGACTTGATGAGCTTCTATTTCTTCCTTGTGGTCATGGGGTCCTTCTTCTTGGCCTCCGGATGCTCCCTAGCTGCCTTGCGACCGTCGTCCTCATACCTAACTACACATAACACATTTTGGTGAGGTAGCATCCAAGTTCCGTTCATGTCCATGTCAATCTCGAAGAGGAGTGAGTTCACCTCGATTTCGATGGTGCGTGCACAAGCTCTTGTCATAGGTCCATGTGGTGCTTGATGTGTTGGTGTAGATTCCATGGTGATGATCCAAGGATGCTCCGCATCAAAGTCTTTATATACATAAACGAGGGCGGAAATCTCACAGTAGCTAGCACTTAGGTATGCGTTCACTAATATGGTAGTGCTCCCAATGTGATTTTATCATGACCCAAAGAGCCCAGGCTAGTTGATAACTCAGATCATTTGCGGATCATCGATCGTATTGATCCATTACATAATTAAACTTTATAAATAGAAAACTATTTAATCGAGTGAAGATTTGAAGTGACAGATGTGTAAATTAAACTACTAGAAAATAATTATTCTTCCGGTCTCTTTGGAAAATTTAATCCTTATGAGTTGTTCTATTGGAAGTTGATCCCTTTTTTGGATAAAGTTGGAGGTATCCTATGTTGTTAAAAAAGATAACTTGAAATGTTCTTTTGTGAGTGTGGCAAATATATGAAATAATTAATTCTCTGGGATTCTTTGGGGTTGGATTATCCTTGGTTATATTTTGTTTCCTAAAAGACAAATGGGGCCTACTAATTAATTATGGGGTCGAACATGATGAATAGTTCGTGGAGGTAGCTGCCTATTATTGTAATGTGGGGTTTACTTGTTTTAGCCGGGAAGACTTTCACATCCTCAAAGATTGTGAGGATTTTTTTAAATTCCTATGCTATGCTATGTATGTATGTACATATGCATGCATGCATGCATGTATGTATGTATGTATGTATGTATGTATGTATGTATGTATGTATGTATGTATGTATGTATGTATGTATGTATGTATGTATGTATGTATGTATGTATGTATGTATAATATGATTATCCACACTATTGTGCTAAGAGAGAGTCATATAAATGAGGCAAAATATTATACTTGGACCAGTAAACATAAACATACTACCTATTGATGTATATGATTTCTTTATAGATTGGAGGGGTTTTATTTCCCCTTGTTAATATGATTTCTTTCCTTTAGTGCATGAAATCTGGAGTACAAAAGTATGTGCTCATGATCCTATTGATGTAATAAGCATCAAAATGAAAAGTTGAAAACATACTTTAAATCTTAGGTATCTAATCATTTTTAGTCTACAAAGAAAATTAAGAATGATTTTAGAGATGAACTTGCTGACAGAGAAGATCTTGAGAAATTAAGCCCTTTCCCTCCTGAATTATATGGTAGAAGAGCTCACATTATGATGGAGCTTAATAATATTCTAGTGATGAATATATCTATTGGTTGTAGTAATCCCATGAAAGGTGGTTGGAAAGATGATCAAAATACATGACACTTCCATAAAATTTCTATGGTAGAAAGATGAAATGTACAATTCATTCTTTAACTGGTGGGCATGTTTATATATAAGGCAGCACAAATTTACTAAACCATGCCAACCAATATTATAGATAATTATTAAGGCCAACACCTTGTAACCTTTGGCATTTGGCCCCAGTTGTTGGAGTGCTAAGGAGAAAGCCTGTCAAGAAGAGAATACTAAGCCAATTAGACCTTTTAGCATGGAAGAAGTAAAATATGTCCTATTCTCTATGGAGGCTAATAGAGCACCTCGTCCTGACAATATACCCATTGAGTTTTTCTAAAGTTGTTGGGATGCGGTGCAACATGATATGATGGCCCTTTTTCACTCTTCCCATGTTGGTACTCTAGATGTCCAAAGATTGAACTATGGAATCATAACCTTTTTGCCCGAGTTTTTTATACTAGTAAGATTCAAAAGTTTAGACCAATTTATCTTTGTAGATGTATTTACAAATGGATTGCAAGAACCCTAGATATTATGGAGGATGGCGTTGCTAAACGCTTAATTAGCAGACATTAAAATGCCATCTTCAGGAACAAGAATATCATGTATAATATTGTTACTCTGCATGTGATTTTGCATCATACTCATGGTAAGAAAAAATGGTATCGTTCTAAATTATACTCTATAAAGGCCTACCATGAGGTCAATTAGGCTTTTCTTTTGGAGTGCCACACACTCAGAGGATTTATCCTATTTGGTGATATTAGGTCAAGAGTGTAGGACAGCAGCAAATTTTCCTTAAGTGGATGACCTAGGGTTTATCAATCCGTGGGAGGTGTAGGATGAAGATGGTTCTCTCTCATGCAACCCTACAATGAAATACAAGAACTCTCTTGTGTTCCCAACACACCCAATACAATTTTCAGTTGTATAAGTGCACTAGTTCGGCGAAGAGATGATGATGATAGATGTGTAATATGGATGGTAGAACTAGCTTTTATAATCTGAACAATTAAAAACAACAAGGTAGCAAGTAGGAAAAAGTAAGCAAAACATTGTCTCAATGCCTAGAAATAATGCCTAGGGTTCATACTTTCGCTAGTGTAATCTCTCAACATCATTAACATAATTGAATCACATGGTAATCCCTCAATGTGCCGCAAAGAATCACTTGAAAGTCTATATTCCTATAAGAAAAAGTAGGATGAAATCACATAGGTAGTAACTACCTCAAAGTGTGTTTCCAATCAATCTTATGAACTACCCCAAAGTGTGACAAATAGCTCTAGAGATCATACTAAGACAACACCATATGATACACATCAATCAACTCTTATGTCACCTAGATTACCCTGATGCCACGACGGAAATCCGTGAGTTAGACATGCATCAAGTGATCTCAAATCCAAAATATTCAATCCAACATAAAGAAACATCAGAGAGCAATACTCAATTCACCACAAAAAATAAGAGAGGGAGGTGAACATCATGTGATCCAATTATATTAATAAATCTCATGATACATCAAGATCGTGGAAAATCAAGAATACGAGAGAGAGAGGGATAGAGAGAGATCAAACACATAACTACCGGTACAAACCCTCAGCCCCGAGGATGAACTACTCACGCATCGCCATGGAGGCAGCAAGGATAATGAAGATAGCATACATGATGGCTTCCCCCTCCGGCAGGATGCCTAAGAAGGCCTCCAGATGATATTGCTTCAGAACAAAGGCTTGTGGCGGCGGAGTAAAGATTCTAGGTTTCTTTCTAGGGGTTCCTCTATTTATATGATCTTTCATTGTTAGAATCACGCGAAACGTAGCCACGAGGGGGTCGCAAGCAGGGGGTGCACCCTACCCCCCCCTAGGCATGTCGGGGTGGCTTGTGGTCACGTCGTGGGTCTTCTGGTTGGCTCCCGAAGCTTCTAGGGTCCTTCTCGGTCCAGAAAAAATGTCATAAATTTTCATCGTGTTTGGACCTTCCTTGTGGATTTTCTGCGAAACAAAAAACATAAAAAACAGGAAATGACTATATTAATAAGTTAGTCCATAAAAATAATACATAAGCACACCAAAACCGTATATAATTGATGTAAATATAGCATGTATACTTCATAAATTATAGATATGTTGGACACGTATCATGTTGCATAATGGAACCAATATCTTTAAGCTTAATAACAGACAACTGGACCCTACTTCCAAAGTGATAAAGGGGGGGTAGACATGGGGATCCCCTACCACCTTTTTTACATCTTGTTTTAGATTGTATAACCAAAATGAGTGCAAGTGCTCACAAATGATAAGATTGTGGGCTTAGCACCTAGTATCATAGATAATAGGTTTGGTGTTCTTCAATATGTAAACGATACTCTAATTTTCATTGAGCATGATCAAGAAAAAAGTTATAAACCTTAAATCCATCATGTATCTATTTAATCTTCTCGCTAGCTTGAAAATTAATTTTCAAAATATTGAGATCTTTTGCATAAATGGAGCTGATGGTATAGTTGTCTCATATGCTGACTTGTTTAATTGTCAAATTACACACTTTACCATGATGTATTTGCGTATGCTTGTTAGTTATTCCTCTCTGAGAGTTGGGGACTCGGTTTTTATTGAGAAACAAATACTTTAGAAGGTTTGATGCCTAGATGGGAAATACTCCCTGCATGGGAAGAAGAAACATTTATTTTGAATGCTTCCTTATTCAGTACCTCTTACTACCATGTGTCTATGATCATTATAGCTAAAACCTTTGTTGAGAAGTTGGATAAACATAGAAGGAGACTTTAACTAGTAGTGTTGAGGTAATAAAAAGATGTCTCATCTTGTCAAATGGTCTAGAGTTTGTAGATCTAAGAAGAAAGGGGGATTGGAGGTCACAGATCTTTGGAAACTAGACATTTGTCTTTTGTTAAATACTAATGGAATCTAGAGAAATGTGATGGCCTCTAGAAATATGTGGTGAAATACAAATACCTAAAACATTGCAATGTTGCTTCTTTGATAACCAAGTTTTTTGGCTCACCTGGCTGGAAAGACCTACTTAAAGTAAAATATCTACATATGTCAGCAATAAAAGTCAAAATTGGCTCTAGTGATATTGGTAGAATGTAGAAGGATTCCCAAGCCCTTTTACGTGACAAGTTTCCTATGTTATTCAACATAGGTGACCACCCTAATGGCATAGTAAGAGATTGTATTGAAGTTGATCAGTCTAACTGACTTAGGATGATATTGTCATCTGATTTACACCTACCACTAGTATAAAATGGGGCATTAGTAGCAGGCCTCGGAGACGGTTATGTCCCCACATTACACACATGTCTGTCATAATCTAGTGGCAGGCAGTTATTTGTGTGGTGGAGGTTGTACGAATTTGAAATTGTATGTACTAACATACGGGTGCATTTACATAAACAAAACCTCCTCCAGTTAGTATGTATTCGATGTGGATTTTTAGCTAGAGACGCTTGCGTGGATTGAGCACCTATCCACTATATTTTCCTCTTCCCCGTTAATCATACTATTCGTCACCCACATATCACATATTTGTAGCCGCCAACCCTCGAATGCTCAGCATGGTGCATGTTCCCGTGTAGTGTGCTGCTGCTCATTACCGTGTTGTGTCTTCCCATGTTGTGTGGCCTTGCCACCATCGAGATGTAAAGGAGTTAGGCTAGGTCTTAGAACCCCCCATATCTGCCAAAACCCCAACATAGGAATTTCAACTTAGCTAGGTTATAGACTTGCAATGCTTAATTATATAATAGGTAGATAACAATCCTTGGTACTACAACTACTACATAGTTAGTACTGCAACTATTAGACTTAGTACTATATTATTTAGATAAACAAGAAGCTACTTCTACTTGTTGGATGAGGATATGTAGATGATGCCGAAGCCAGAGGCCTCGTCATTGTGGGTGCCGACAGACATGTCCCGTTGGTTTCTCGTTGTTTTGGTTGGGAAACATTTCCTCTAACTCGCACCACTCGTTGGCCATCAGGATATGGTTGGTGGTGACCTCGCATTCATCAGCAATCAATTCGGTGATGGTGTTGTCTTCCCCCACCATCTTGGGGTTCATGAGGATTGTGATGATGACAACAGCATCCTCGAGCTTGATGTTATTCGGCACTTGGCACGGATGTGCTCCTCCAGCGCGCCGCCATATGGAAGCTATTATTTCCCTTCACCTTTGCCTCTGCCTTCTCCTTCTTCTACTTCCCTCTACCTCAACCTCTTCCTTCGACTCTAAAGAGGATCTTGGGTCGGGGTCACCTCGCGAGCGACGACCACCATAGCTATCTCCATTGTGATTTGGGCGTAGTAGGTGGGGTGAGCTCTTTATAGTGCGTGGGGTGCATGTGGACCATGTCTCCATCGGCAGGGATGATGGATCGGCGATTTCAAGCCGGCAACGGAGGATCTAGATTAAGTGCTTTTTAGGTGATCCGGTGGCTAGATTTAGGGTTAGGGAAGCGGCTTCCATTTATAGCCGACCGATAATGTGAGTATTTGGTGGTGAGACTACATGGCCATTACTGCCGGTGGTGCTCTGGCTTCTTCAAGTTCTGTCAACACTTCAATTCATCCTTTCTATAAAATATGAACTGCTTCAACTTCTCAGTTAAAACATTACTTTATCTTTTCTGGTAAATGCAACTGGTTCCAATTCTTAGTTGTAATGGGAACTGCAACAACTTATCTGCTTTGTCATCTCTGTAAAATGCAAACTGGTACCACTTGTCTATTAGAATAGAAACTGATACAATTTATATCCTTTTATTCTCTATAATATTCAAATTGCTTTGACTTCTCTATTTAACGGAAACTGGTACAACTTCTTAGATTTATCTTCTGTGCAGAGTACAACTGTATACCTGCTACTTGAATTTAGCTCGCATTACATTTTCAATAACCTACTATTTTTCCTACATGTAGCTTTTATTTTAGTTGCATTGCACAAAAACATTGATGGTGAGGTGTGTGCTTTAGAATTATAAATGGCACCAGCTAATGACATTAGAAGGCAATGCATAAGTGATAGAGCATACAATGACTATGGACTTTAAGACATGAGTACCATTCCAATGTCTTTGTATCAGGTGAACTTGTAAAGCTTATGGACTATGGGTACTGCAATGAATGATATGTTATCTTTGTACCTTTGTATTCCAATGTTTCATCTCAATCTCTACTATTAAAGGGGGAGTTCATAATGATGGTCTATTACCCCCCCCCCCCCCGGTACGATGGTACGTCATCCATGATATGGTATGTTGTCGCCTCCTCAAACTTCAAAAAACAATTAAGCACACTTATCAGAATCTTTACTATTAAAGGGGAGTTGGTGAGTGATGGACCATCACCTACCTCCCCCTATGATGGTACCTTGTCCACGATTTGATATGTTATCGAACCCGCAAACTTCCACACCATTAATTACTTATTAGAAGAACATAAATGTTTAATGGTATCCTCTTTGCACTTACCAAAACAATTAAGCACATTTACCAAAAAAAATACACTCCATGCAATCTTTACTCTTAATATTTTCCCATAATAAATTATGTCGTTGAAGAATCTCCTTGTTGTCAGTTTTCCTTTCTGTAAGAAAATGACTGGTACAAGAAGATCACGTAGCTTCAATGTTATGGTAAACAATTTGATATGCATATCTCCTTGTACAGCAAGAAATAGAACAAAAACCATATTTTCGTCACTTCCCTTTCAATCCAACATGCCATCTTTCCATGCATGACTGCTAATTAACATGCAATAGTTGTAGATCTTATGTTTCCATTGTTCACATGATCCCTTGTATTGATGTGGTGGACACGGGCATTGGACTCGTAAGAGGGGACATAACCATTGATATATTTTCCTTCTACTTCATATTAACCATTTTGAGTGACTCACATCATGTGCTTACAACTATTTCTTTTTTTGGAAGATGTGAGAATATTGTAACATGAGGATGAGGTGGAGCAGTGACAACAACAGTGGATGTGAGGAGCTAGCAGTGAGAAATGAAATGGAAGCAGATTCATTATATATAATATATTTAATATAAAAGGGATTAGGACTAAAATGCATGGGTTAGGAAGGGTCACTAGAGAGGACACATGTCATAGGGAGTCATGAGTAGGAGGGGAACAGGTTACATAAAAAACAATTCCTACGGGTCACCTCAAATGCAATATGGTTTCGTATACTCACTACATGTGAACAATGATTATTACTCCCTCCATCTCAGTTTATAAGGTAGCACGTAGTTCTAGGTTGATAATTTAACTAGCTAAATATGTTTTGGTTTCATATACTCACTACATGTGAACAATGATTATTACTCTCCCTCCATCTCAGTTTATAAGGTATGCACGTAGTTCTAGGTTTATAAGGTATGCACGTAGTTATATGTGATGAAAATATATTTTTAGAAACTACATCCTCTTGAGAATCCAATGATATACTTTTGGTGAAATAGAATGCATATTTGGTTAGTCAAATCGATGACCTAGAACTACGCACACACCCTATACACCGAGACAGAGGAAGTACTAATTCAATGAAATATTTTCTGGTTTTATTGGAGTTATCCATCCATGGTGCTAAGAATCCAATTCCAAGCTAAAGGGGCAGAGCTTGATATTTTTTCAATTGAAACAATCATTTGGCTAATGTGTTTCTATATTTTGTTGCTTTGTTGCAACACGCAAGCATTTAGCTAGTGCCATTAGCAGGGGTGGGTACATAATAAGAACAAAATAGATCTCTGGTGTACACATAATGGAGGTAGTTATTTGTATGAAACTACTTGCGACACGTAGAGCATTGGACATGGTTATATGTGCGAAACCTACTATGCTATACACAACATTGGAGGTAGTTTCTATAACCGCCACCACTAGACCGAGTATTAGCAACACAGAATTTGAGGCGGAATGGGAAACCACCGTCGTTCTATATACCAAAAGTGCCTCCAAATAAAGTTTGATTCTATACTAGTAAACAATGGGAAGGTGTTAAGAATGAGACTATGAACCTACACACACCTCGTGAGGGTGATGAGGTTTATTGGGGGCTAGGTAAGAACCATGTTTTACAACTAGATCAATACATGATATATTGGAAAAGGACTTACCCGGGAAGGAGGGGATTATAGTTGAATATGAAAATCCGTATCTTCTTACAATAATTATTCCAAAATGTTGTGTTGACTAGAGATGTTATGAAAAGGAGAAAATAAGGTGGTAACCTTGAACGTTCATTCTCTGATCAATATGAGTCAGCTCAACAACTTTTCTTAGGTGGCCAAGGTTGTTTGGCGTAATGTAGGCATGATTCTTGGTACTGATCTAACCTTAATAATGCGTGGCAACATTACTCATGGTGTTATGCTTTCTTGCCTAATGGTGAATGTCTATCTACTACTGTTTGGCTGCAGTTATCTGGGTCATTTGGAACTGACACAACAAAACTACCTTTAAGAATAAGATCTTGAGTGGTCCTGAGTTTGTATTTGATACTTGTTCTTCTTTGTCGTCTTGGATGTGTATTCAAAAAGTCAAGTATATGGACACACCAAAGAAAGGCGCGGATTGCTCAAGATCATGGTGGCGATGAAGAAGATTTGGGCAGCGACACATGATGCTCATGAGTCATCTCGACGTTGATCTGCAAGTGCTACTAAAGTCTTTCTTTCACGTAGTTCTGGAGTCATCCGGTCTCTATCTCATTCATCTGTGATCGACTTATTATATGTGGATCTGTAATATTTTGTGTTGGATGTTGTTGAACTGCCCGCATTGTGTAGGTTCTATCTTAGGTCTAACAGGTTTTTGCTCCATTGTGCATGTTCCAATCGCGGGAACGCACGGTGGGGTTTTCTATTGGTGCATAACTTGCTATTTATCCCTTTCCTATTTCCTTTTGTCTGGATCTCTTGAACTATTTTATCTCCATTATGAGAATGATGGCAATGGGTTGTGGACAGTTCAAGAAAACAAAAGTCTATGAGGCACTCGGATATTGGATATCTTACGCTACTCGTAGCGAGGGAGTACCGTACGCTAGTATCATGTAGGTTAGTATTTAAAATGATCTCATTTATTTTCATGCATGGGTATAATAACACATCATTTATTATGACACGGTATCATATGATATATAACATTCTCTTTCTTCCTTAATCATATGCCACGTAAGCAAAATTTCCTACTCTCGTGCCTCTTCCAATGCATTAGTTCTTAGGTGAGGTGCTATGTGCATTAAAAGTGCTAGGAACTAATCTCCCCAATGAATATGTGCTTAGTTCTTGTAGCTCAGCTTCCTTCATTTAATTGTTTTTTGCAGGCAATACAGAGAGCTTTATTCATATAGGTGCATTACTAGGACAATCTGCAAACAAGTTGGTCACTAAGAAGCTTGGTGTCTCGTCGAGCCAGCTATATGTCATGTTCAATGTGCAAGCATGCTTAGCACAAAGATGTGGGGGAGCATTTTCTGCCCGATTACATGAAGATTATTAGAAAACTGAAAGTCACTAACGAGTTCTCCAATTTCTAACAGAATAGAAGCCACAATCGAGTCAGAATTGTGGTGAGTGTTCCAGAGATCGACCATCTCCAGGCATCCCACTTCCATGATCACATGCGTTAAACCACACAATTTAGCAAACTATGCACCTTCCCGCATTGCCAATACCTTGTCTATCATTGGGTCTGAGATACTCATATGGGGCTTGCACCAAGCACCAAGTAGGCTAGTGCATGACCGAGCTACACCACCAATACGGCTATAGTTTTCATCAAAGTTAATTGCTTTGTCGGTGTTATTTTTACTAAAACCCAATTTAGGGGGCCTCCACCCATGTCTTGGTAAGACTAAAGCCATAGTCCTAGGCAGTTCTAGAATCGCCAAGGCTTTTTTTGTCAGCTTCATACATGTAGCAGGACATGATCCCCCTTCATTGTGCTTGATTCGGTTTCGTGAATGCCAAATTGACCACATGATGGTAATGATTAGAACATGATCTTTGTCCTTGAACCAATCATCACATAGAATGTCCCAAGCCCAAGAGTTAGAGTGCAACCTTGGTAATCATATATCAAACACCTCATGGCTTCCTCCCCAATACTTTGCATGAGAACAATACATGAGTGCATGTTGTAGGTCTTCGTCCATGGCTAAGAACACCTTTGCATCGGCCAAGTTCAGCAATGTGTCTTCTCTTTAGTGTAGCCTCTCCAGGAAGAATCCCTCGAAAGACTTGCCATGAAAACACATGAAATTTTGGTATGACATTTAATGTCAACAAGGTCTTCCATAATTTTTGATATTCCTTGAGGTCCCAGTAGCCATCCCTTCCTCTAGAGAAAGATGCTTTGTCTGAGTCATAAGAGCACGGTACACTGTCTTTACAATGTAGTTGCCTGTTTTGTCAAAATCCTAGGCATAAAAATCGTCACCACCTCCAAAAGAGAAGGATATTAAAGACCGCCTCCGCATCAGGAGCAATGAATGTGCCACAAATCACCTGCTGCCTCCATGTCCAATTACCATAATCAATGAGATATGAAATTAGTTCAACATGAGTGTTAGCCGGTGTGAATAGGGGTGTCATTGAAATTGTTCCTGAGATCCACTTCTTAGTCCAAACTAGAATGGATCTCAAATCCCCAACTATTTTAATAAGACCCGGCCGCAAAGCCTCCCAGCTGGCTATGATTGTGCACCAGGTAGCCGAGGGCGACTTGGGTGCAAATGCTAGCATGAAATCACATTCTGGGAAGTAGCGGCCTTTCAAAACCTGAGCGCACAAGGAATTTGGCTTCTGTTGGAAATATGCCCTAGAGGCAATAATAAATTAGTTATTATTATATTTCCTTGTTCATGATAATCGTTTATTATCCATGCTAGAATTGTATTGATAGGAAACTCAGATACATGTGTGGATACATAGACAACACCATGTCCCTAGTAAGCCTCTAGTTGACTAGCTCGTTGATCAATAGATGGTTACGGTTTCCTGACCATGGACATTGGATGTCGTTGATAACGGGATCACATCATTAGGAGAATGATGTGATGGACAAGACCCAATCCTAAGCCTAGCACAAGATCATGTAGTTCGTATGCTAAAGCTTTTCTAATGTCAAGTATCATTTCCTTAGACCATGAGATTGTGCAACTCTCGGATACCGTAGGAGTGCTTTGGGTGTGCCAAACGTCACAGCGTAACTGGGTGGCTATAAAGGTACACTACAGGTATCTCCGAAAGTGTCTGTTGGGTTGGCACGAATCGAGACTGGGATTTGTCACTCCGTGTGACGGAGAGGTATCTCTGGGCCCACTCGGTAGGACATCATCATAATGTGCACAATGTGATCAAGGAGTTGATCACGGGATGATGTGTTACGGAACGAGTAAAAGAGACTTTCCGGTAACGAGATTGAACAAGGTATTGGGATACCGACGATCGAATCTCGGGCAAGTATCGTACCGATAGACAAAGGGAATTGTATACGGGATTGATTAAGTCCTTGACATCGAGGTTCATCCGATGAGATCATCGTGGAACGTGTGGGAGCCAACATGGGTATCCAGATCCCGCTGTTGGTTATTGACCGGAGAACGTCTCGGTCATGTCTGCATGTCTCCCGAACCCGTAGGGTCTACACACTTAAGGTTCGATGACGCTAGGGTTATAAAGGAAGTTTGTATGTGGTAACCGAATATTGTTCGGAGTCCCGTATGAGATCCCGGACGTCACGAGGAGTTCCGGAATGGTCCGGAGGTAAAGATTTATATATGGGAAGTCCTATTTTGGTCACCGGAAGAGTTTCGGGGTTTATCGGTAATGTACCGGGACCACCGGGAGGGTCCCGGGGGTCCACCAAGTGGGGCCACCAACCCCGGAGGCTTGCGTGGGCTAAGAGTGGTGAGGGACCAGCCCTTAGTGGGCTGATGCGCCTCCCACAAGGGCCCATGGCGCCTAAGAGGTGGAAAGGGGGCAAACCCTAAGGGATATGGGCCTTAAGGCCCATATTGGTGCGCCTCCCTCTCCTCTCCCCCTCTTGGCCGCCATCCTTGATCCCCATCTAGGGCTGCCGCCCCCCTAGGGGGTGGGAACCCTAGAGGGGGCGCAGCCCCTCCCCTTCCCTATATATATATGAGGCCTAGGGCTGCCCATAATAGAGGCGATTCGATCTCTCATTGGTGCAGCCCTGCATCTCTCTCTCCCTCCTCTTCTGTGGTGCTTGGCGAAGCCCTGCAGGATTGCCACGCTCCTCCATCACCACCATGCCGTTGTGCTGCTGCTGGATGGAGTCTTCCTCAACCTCTCCCTCTCTCCTTGCTGGATCAAGGCGTGGGAGACGTCACCGGGCTGCACGTGTGTTGAACGCGGAGGTGCCGTGCGTTCGGCACTTGGTCATCGGTGATTTGAATCACGACGAGTACGACTCCATCAACCCCGTTCACTTGAACGCTTCCGCTTAGCGATCTACAAGGGTATGTAGATGCACTCTCCTTCCTCTCGTTGCTAGTCTCTCCATAGATAGATCTTGGTGACACGTAGGAAAATTTTGAATTTCTGCTACGTTCCCCATCAGTGGCATCACGAGCTAGGTCTATGCGTAGTTTCTATGCACGAGTAGAACACAAAGTAGTTGTGGGCGTTGATTTTGTTCAATATGCTTACCGCTACTAGTCTTATCTTGATTCGGCGGCATCGTGGGATGAAGCAGCCCGGACCAACCTTACACGTATGCTTACGTGAGACCGGTTCCACCGACTGACATGCACTAGTTGCATTAGGTGGCTGGCGGGTGTCTGTCTCTCCCACTTTAGTCGGATCGGATTTGATGAAAAGGGTCCTTATGAAGGGTAAATAGCAATTGGCATATCACGTTGTGGTCTTTGCGTAGGTAAGAAACGTTCTTGCTAGAAACCCATAGCAGCCACGTAAAACATGCAAACAACAATTAGAGGACGTCTAACTTGTTTTTGCAGGGTATGCTATGTGATGTGATATGGCCAAAGGATGTGATGAATGATATATGTGATGTATGAGATGATCATGTTCTTGTAATAGGAATCACGACTTGCATGTCGATGAATATGACAACCGGCAGGAGCCATAGGAGTTGTCTTAATTTATTTATGACCTGCGTGTCAACATAAACGTCATGTAATTACTTTACTTTATTGCTAACCGTTAGCTGTAGTAGTAGAAGTAATAGTTGACGTGACAACTTCAAGAAGACACGATGATGGAGATCATGATGATGGAGATCATGGTGTCATGCCGGTGACGATGATGATCATGGAGCCCCGAAGATGGAGATCAAAAGGAGCACTATGATATTGGCCATATCATGTCACTATTTGATTGCATGTGATGTTTATCATGTTTATACATCTTATTTGCTTAGAACGACGGTAGTAAATAAGATGATCCCTCATTAAAATTTCAAGAAAGTGTTCCCCCTAACTGTGCACCGTTGCGACAGTTCGTTGTTTCGAAGCACCACGTGATGATCGGGTGTTAGATTCTTACGTTCACATACAATGGGTGTAAGACAGATTTACACATGCAAACACTTAGGTTGACTTGACGAGCCTAGCATGTACAGACATGGCCTCGGAACACAGAAGACCGAAAGGTCGAGCATGAGTCGTATGGTAGATACGATCAACATGAAGATGTTCACCGATGTTGACTAGTCCGTCTCACGTGATGATCGGACACGGCCTAGTTGACTCGGATCATGTAATCACTTAGATGACTAGAGGGATGTCTATCTGAGTGGGAGTTCATAAGATGAACTTAATTATCCTGAACATAGTCAAAAGATTTTTGCAAATTATGTCGTAGCTCGCGCTTTAGTTCTACTGTTTAGATATGTTCCTAGAGAAAATTTAGTTGAAAGTTGATAGTAGCAATTATGAGGACTAGGTCCGTAAACTGAGGATTGTCCTCATTGCTTCATAGAAGGCTTATGTACTTAATGCACCGTTCAGTGTGCTGAACCTCGAATGTCGTCTGTTGATGTTGCGAACATCTGACATACACATTTTGATGACTACATGATAGTTCAGTGCGTAATGCTAAATGGTTTAGAATTGAGGCACCAAAGACGTTTTTGAAACATCGCAGAACATATGAGATGTTCCGAGGGCTGAAATTGGGATTTCAGGCTCATGCCCACGTCAAGAGGTATAAGACCTCCGACGATTTTCTTAGCCTGCAAACTAAGGGAGAAAAGCTCAATTGTTGAACTTGTGCTCAGATTGTCTGAGTACAACAATCGCTTGAATCGAGTGGGAGTTGATCTTCCAGATGAAATAGTGATGGTTCTCCGAAGTCATTACCACCAAGCTGCTAGAGTTTCGTGATGAACTATAATATATCAGGGACATATATGATGATCCTTGAGATATTCGCGATGTTTGACACCACAAAAGTAGAGATCAAGAAGGAGCATCAATTGTTGATGGTTGGTGAAACCACTAGTTTCAAGAAGGGCAAGGGCAAAAAAAGGGATGCTTCATGAAACGGCAAATCAGCTGCTGCTCTAGTGAAGAAACCCAAGGTTGAACCCAAACCCGAGACTAAGTGCTTCTGTAATAAAGGGAACAGCCACTGGAGCAGAATTACCCTAGATACTTGGTAGATAAGAAGGCTGGCAAGGTCGATAGAAGTATATTGGATATACATTGTGTTGATGTGTACTTTACTAGTACTCCTAGTAGCACCAGGGTATTAGATACCGGTTCGGTTGCTAAGTGTTAGTAACTCGAAATAAAAGCTACGGAATAAACGGAGACTAGCTAAAGGTGAGCTGACGATATGTGTTGGAAGTGTTTCCAATGTTGATATGATCAAGCATCGCACGCTCCCTCTACCATCGAGATTGGTGTTTGCGTTGAGCATAGACATGGTTGGATTATGTCTATCGCAATACGGTTATTCATTTAAGGAGAATAACGGTTACTCTGTTTATTTGAATAATACCTTCAATGGTCTTGCACCTAAAATGAATGGTTCATTGAATCTCGATCATAGTGATACACATGTTCATGCCAAAAGATATAAGATAGTACCACCTACTTGTGGCACTGCCACTTAAGTCATATCGGTATAAAACGCATGAAGAAGCTCCATGTTGATGGATCTTTGGACTCACTCGTTTTTTAAAAGTTTGAGACATGCGAACCATGTTTGTTGGTAGATATGCATGAAGAAACTCTATACAGATGGACCATTTAGACTCACTTGATTTTGAATCACTTGAGACATGCAAATCATGCCACATGGGCAAGATGACTGAAAGCCTCGTTTCCAGTAAAATGGAACTAGAAAGCAACTTGTTGGAAGTAATACATTTTGATGTGTGCAGTCCAATGAGTGCTGAGGCGTGTAGTGGATATCGTTATGTTCTTACTTCATGAATGATTTGAGTAAATGTTGAGTATATTTACTTGATGAATCATGAGTCTGAATTATTGAAAGGTTCAAGTAATTTCAGGTTGAAGTTGAAAGATCGTCCTGACAAGAGGATAAAATGTCTATGATATGATCATAGAGATGAATATCTGAATTACGAGTTTGGCACAGAATTAAGACATTGTGGAAATTGTTTCACAACTAATACAGCCTGGAACACCATAGTGTGATGGTGTGTCCGTACATCATAACTGCACCCTATTGGATATGATGCATACCATGATGTCTCTTATCGAATTACCATGATAGTTTATGGGTTAGGCATTAAAGACAACCACATTCACTTTAAATAGGGCACCACGTAATTCCGATGAGATGACACCGTATGAACTATGGTTCAGAGAAACCTAAGCTGTCATTTCTTAAAAGTTTGGGGCTGCAACGCTTATGTGAAAAAGTTTCAGGCTGATAAGCTCGAACCCAAAGCGGATAAATGCATCTTCATAGGACACCCAAAACAGTTGGGTATACCTCCTGTCTCAGATTCAAAAGCAATAAAGGATTGTTTCTAGAATCGGGTCCTTTCTCGAGGAAAAGTTTCTCTCGAAAGAATTGAGTGGGAGGATGGTGGAGACTTGATGAGGTTATTGAACCGTCTCTTCAACTAGTGTGTGGCAGGGCACAGGAAGTTGTTCCTGTGGCACCTACACCAATTGAAGTGGAAGCTTATGATAGTGATCATGAGACTTCAGATCAAGTCACTACCAAACCTCATAGGATGACAAGGATGCGTACTACTTCAGAGTGGTACGTAATCCTGTCTTGGAAGTCATGTTGCTAGACAACAATGAACCTACGAGCTATGGAGAAGCGATGGTGGGCCTGGATTCCGATAAATGGCTTGAGGCCATATAATCCGAGAGAGGATCCATGTATGAAAACAAAGTGTAGACTTTGGAAGAACTACTTGATGGTCGTAAGGCTGTTGAGTGTAGATGGATTTTAAAAGGAAGACGGACAATGATGGTAAATGTCACCATTAAGAAAGCTCGACTTGTCGTTAAGATGTTTTCTGACAAGTTCAAGGAGTTGACTACGGTGAGATTTTCTCACTCGTAGCGATGCTAAGAGTCTGTTGGAATTATATTAGCAGTCACTGCATTATTTATGAAATCTTGCAGATAGGATGTCAAAACATTGTTTCCTCGACGATTTTCTTGAGGAAAGGTTGTATGTGATACAACCGAAAGGTTTTGTCAATCCTGAAAAGATGCTAATAAGGATGCAAAGCTCCAGCAATCCTTCTGAGGACTGGAGTGAGCATCTCGGAGTTGGAATGTACACTTTGATGAGATGATCAAAGATTTTGGGTTTATACAAAGTTTATGAGAAACTTGTGTTTCCAAATAAGTGAGTGGGAGCACTATAGAATTTATGATGAGTATATGTTTTAACATATTGTTGATCGGAAATGACATAGAATTTCTGGAAAGCATATAGGGTTATTTGGAAAGTGTTTTCAATGGAAAACCTGGATTAAGCTACTTGAGCATTGAGCATCAAGATCTATAAGGATAGATCAAAACGCTTAATGGTACTTTCAAATGAGCACATACCTTGACATGATCTTGAAGTTGTTCAAGATGGATCAGTCAAAGAAGGAGTTCTTACCTGAGTTGTAAGGTATGAAGTTAAGACTTAAAACTCGACCACGGCAGAATAGAGAGAAAGGACGAAGGTCGTCCCCTATGCTTAAGACATAGGCTCTACAGTATGCTATGCTGTGTACCGCACCTGAAGTGTGCCTTGCCATGAGTCAGTCAAGGGGTACAAGAGTGATCCAAGAATGGATCACAGGACAGCGGTCAAGGTTATCCTTAGTAACTAGTGGACTAAGGAATTTTTCTCGATTATGGAGGTGGTAAAAGAGTTCGTCGTAAAGGGTTACGCCGATGCAAACTTTGACACTAATCCAGATTATTCTGAGTACTAAACTGGATTCGTATAGTAGAACAGTTATTTGGAATAGCTCCAAATAGAGCGTGGTAGCTGCATCTAGGAGATGGCATAAAGATTTGTAAAGCACACACGGATCTGAAAGGTTCAGACCCGTTGACTAAAACCTCTCTCACAAGCAACATGATCAAACCCAGAACTCATTGAGTGTTAATCACATAGTGATGTGAACTAGATTATTGACTCTAGTAACTCTTTGGATGTTGGTTACATGGCGATGTGACCTGTGAGTGTTAATCACATAGCGATGTGAACTAGATTATTGACTCTAGTGCAAGTGGGAGACTGTTGGAAATATTCCCTAGAGGCAATAATAAATTAGTTATTATTATATTTCCTTGTTCATGATAATCGTTTATTATCCATGCTAGAATTGTATTGATAGGAAACTCAAATACATGTGTGGATACATAGACAACACCATGTCCCTAGTAAGCCTCTAGTTGACTAGCTCGTTGATCAATAGATGGTTACGGTTTCCTGACCATGGACATTGGATGTCGTTGATAACGGGATCACATCATTAGGAGAATGATGTGATGGACAAGACCCAATCCTAAGCCTAGCACAAGATCATGTAGTTCGTATGCTAAAGCTTTTCTAATGTCAAGTATCATTTCCTTAGACCATGAGATTGTGCAACTCCCGGATACCATAGGAGTGCTTTGGGTGTGCCAAACGTCACAACGTAACTGGGTGGCTATAAAGGTACACTACAGGTATCTCCGAAAGTGTCTGTTGGGTTGGCACGAATCGAGACTGGGATTTGTCACTCCGTGTGACGGAGAGGTATCTCTGGGCCCACTCGGTAGGACATCATCATAATGTGCACAATGTGATCAAGGAGTTGATCACGGGATGATGTGTTACGGAACGAGTAAAAGAGACTTGCCGGTAACGAGATTGAACAAGGTATCGGGATACCGACGATCGAATCTCGGGCAAGTATCGTACCGATAGACAAAGGGAATTGTATACGGGATTGATTAAGTCCTTGACATAGAGGTTCATCCGATGAGATCATCGTGGAACGTGTGGGAGCCAACATGGGTATCCAGAACTCGCTGTTGGTTATTGACCGGAGAACGTCTTGGTCATGTCTGCATGTCTCCCGAACCCGTAGGGTCTACACACTTAAGGTTCGATGACGCTAGGGTTATAAAGGAAGTTTGTATGTGGTAACTGAATATTGTTCGGAGTCCCGGATGAGATCCCGGACGTCACGAGGAGTTCCGGAATGGTCCGGAGGTAAAGATTTATATATGGGAAGTCCTGTTTTGGTCACCGGAAGAGTTTCGGGGTTTATCGGTAATGTACCGGGACCACCGGGAGGGTCCCGGGGGTCCACCAAGTGGGGCCACCAACCCCGGAGGCTTGCGTGGGCTAAGAGTGGTGAGGGACCAGCCCTTAGTGGGCTGATGCGCCTCCCACAAGGGCCCATGGCGCCTAAGAGGTGGAAAGGGGGCAAACCCTAAGGGATATGGGCCTTAAGGCCCATATTGGTGCGCCTCCCTCTCCTCTCCCCCTCTTGGCCGCCATCCTTGATCCCCATCTAGGGCTGCCGCCCCCCTAGGGGGTGGGAACCCTAGAGGGGGCGCAGCCCCTCCCCTTCCCTATATATATATGAGGCCTAGGGCTGCCCATAATAGAGGCGATTCGATCTCTCATTGGTGCAGCCCTGCATCTCTCTCTCCCTCCTCTTCTGTGGTGCTTGGCGAAGCCCTGCAGGATTGCCACGCTCCTCCATCACCACCATGCCGTTGTGCTGCTGCTGGATGGAGTCTTCCTCAACCTCTCCCTCTCTCCTTGCTGGATCAAGGCGTGGGAGACGTCACCGGGCTGCACGTGTGTTGAACGCGGAGGTGCCGTGCGTTCGGCACTTGGTCATCGGTGATTTGAATCACGACGAGTACGACTCCATAAACCCCGTTCACTTGAACGCTTCCGCTTAGCGATCTACAAGGGTATGTAGATGCACTCTCCTTCCCCTCGTTGCTAGTCTCTCCATAGATAGATCTTGGTGACACGTAGGAAAATTTTGAATTTCTGCTACATTCCCCATCAGCTTCATCATCAAACTTCATACATGGTTTCCAAATAAAGCTAGGCTGAATTGATGCATGTCCCAAAACCCCATTTCCCGATTGCATTTAGGGCGGACATATTTTTCTAGGAAATCCATTGAATGCCTTTCTTGTCAAGAGAACTACTCCAGAAATATTTAGCCATTGGGGAGGTAATACTCTTACATAGAGTACTTTTTCAGGCCGGCATCGCCTAAACAACCGATTTAAGTACTTCCTAACAAGTAGAAGCTAACAGCTTCTCCGACCATCCTTGAATCTTACCTTGTGCTCGCTCTGCAATGTAATCAAATGTTCTACTGGTCATTTGCCCGATTGCCGTATGGGGCCCGAGGTATCTTTCGTTGAATGCCTCTGCATTGATATCCAAGGCAATCTTCATGGCCTGCTTCACATGTGATGGCATGTTAGAATTGAAGAAAATAGTATTCTTATCTCTGTTAACAAACTGCCCTGAAGCATCGCCATATACTTGAAGAATCTCATTCAAACTAACTGCACTTTGATCTTTTGCAAATAGAAGGTGGCTACCCAAGGAGATTCATAGCTCACTCTTATTCCTCTATCAATGGAGTTACTAGCAAGGAGGAGAACCCTTCAACACACGTCAATAATAGATACATTGATACCCCTGCCTTAATCCTCTTGAAGGTATGAAGTAGGGTAATAGCTCCCCATTGACCCTAACTCAGAATCTCACCGAGGAGACACACTTCATAATAAGTCTCACAAAGCTGGTGCTAAGCCCAACTTGATCATAATAGATTCCAGATAGTGCCATTCCACTCTGTCATAGCCTTCATCAATCAAGTTTTACCACGCACGAATAATTTTCCTTTCTTCCTTCTTTCATTGAATGCACGCTTTCATATGCCACAAGGACATTGTCAGTGACTAGGTGCCCAAGTACAAAAAGCACTTTGTTCTTCGCTAATGATATCCTACATCACTGAAGAGAGAGGAATAGGCCGATAGTGAGAGATGAATTGGGGGTGTCGTACCTTAGGAATCAAAATAATAGATGTATCATTCAAGCCCATCGGTAGGTCCCCAACATTCAAGAATTCCAGCAGCGCATCAGTAACATCGTCTTGCAAGGTATCCCAGTGGCGCTGGTAGAAACCAGCCATAAAACCGTCGACGCCCAGCGCCTTGGAAGTCGCCACTTGGAACAACGCCTCCTTGACCTCCGCTGCAACAATGTCCAGTAAAGTGTTCATGCCCGCTGTAAGTTTGACTGGCACATGATTGAGCAGCTTTTTTGGATCAGAGAACCCCCGCGATTCATACAGGTCCTGATAAAATGCTTGCACTTCCTCCTTATCCTCCACTTCATTAATACATGCAGTTCCATCTTGCCGTACAAGGCCCGAAATTTATTGATCCGTCTCCTTTGTGTTGCTTGTGCATGGAAATACCCGGTGTTTCCATCACCTTCACACAGCCACAACACACGTGAGCGCTGACGGATCCACACCTCCTCCTGGAACAAAGCTTCCTTCAACTTTTAAATTGTGCACTTCTCCTCATAAGTCAGACCACGCCCAACCAAAAGAGAACGTAGCTTGTCCAACTTTTTCTGAAGTTCCCGGACAGCTCGTGTGAAACAACCTAACTCTTTTGCACCCCACGGTTCCAGTGTTCGCCGGAGATGTTGCAAAGATTGCGCCACACCTTGGAGCCCGGGAACTTATTGCCGATCTAGCCGAGTTTGCCAGACTAGCTTGTCATAATCAACATGTGTTTGCCAAACATTCTCATAACGGAATTGCTTCTTAGGTCGAGACTAGTTTGGCACACCCTCCTTCATCTCCGCTACAACAAAATAGTGATTCGATTCAACCGAACTGATGTGTCGAACACGAGTGTACTGAAAACGCTACTGGAATTTCTCATTAGCAAAGGCTTGATCCAACCTTGCTTTAACATATGCAACACCGATTGACGATTATCCCAAGTGTATGGGATACCAGTCCATCCTAGGTCCTGAAAGGAGAGCTCATCTCTAACTTCGCAAAACGCTTTCATAAAAAAATTGTTGGGTTCGTATTTGGATGTAAGTTCCAATTATTTTAATTTTACTACATATATCATAGATTTTATTTGTTAAATCATGGTCAAAATATGACCAAAATAGAATGGAGACTAGTAAACCACGGTCAAAATACGATTTATTAGTTAAAATTATGATGAAAATATGACCCAAAATACAAGGGAAACTACTACTCCCTCCGTTTCAGTTTACAAGTCCTGTAAAAATTATACCTAGGTTGCCAATTTTATCACCCTAATATTAACTATATAAAAATTATAGCATTTGAAAATAGAACATCTGATGTTTATAGTGGTATATTTTTTGTAATATATGAGTTGTATTAGGTTGGTCAAATTGACGATCTATGGACACACGCACGCCCTGTAAACTGAGAGAGATACTCCCCGTTATGACCAGTCTAAGGCTGGATGTAATGGTGAGTATCATATACTAGTATCATGCATATGATACTAGTGTATGATACTACCTCCCTAATGCATAGTATTATATATTAGTATCATGTAGTACTATATTTATTGCCATGCATGACACAAAGTAACATAGCATTTATTATGATACGGTATCATGATATAATATTACACCCTCTCTTTCTTCATTTAATGCTATGACATCTCATTAAAATTGCCTAGTTGACATACATGATGCTAGTAGCTATGATACTACCATTACAACCAGCTTAACAATCATGAAGTAGCATTTGCGATCCTATATTTATGGCTATCCACGTAACCAGTGCATGCACGTATTGATAGCCCCTTTTTTGGGCATGGCTAGCGATGGACGCTTGCATGTAGCGGTGTAGCGGTAGCCATTTATTATTCGCTAATTATTTGTTGCATGCCGTACGTTACCGAAAATTACGCTCGCGATAGTTAATGTGCATTTTTGTCACAGCGAGTTAGTTCGCCCGACTGAAATACCCGACCGGAGATAATATCCCACTGCAGGCTGCAGTGCCATGCACCGGAGACGTTGACACGGACCGATCGTGCACCTTTGTCCGCCCTGAGATGTCATATCGCAGCACCGAAATCTACATCCAAATGAGGCACCTTCGTCCAAAAAGTTCAAAAATGACACAATCTAATTAGCTTCACTGATCTTTCAATCACAAAGTCGGTGGCAGTCCACCATACGAGCGGCGCGAGGCCCCAAAGCACCTATAAATAGCGGGCACCGAAGCAGCACAGCGATCACCAAACCAAAGCCATCGGGGCTTCTGAAGTGCAAAAACTTCAGCGCTAACTGAGCTCGGTTTCCGAGAAACATACTACCAATTCCGATCCAGGTTGAGATGTCAGGGAGCTCATCCCGCGGCGGCGACGACGCGGCGTGGAGCGCCAAGGAGAACAAGCTGTTCGAGGAGGCACTCGCCTACCACGGCGAGGGCACGCCCGACCGCTGGCTCAAGGTGTCTCGCGCCATGGGCGGGACCAAGACGGCCGACGAGGTGCGCCGCCACTACGAGATCCTCGTGGACGACATCAACCTCATCGAGTCTGGCAGGGTCCCGTTCCCCAGGTACAAGGACAACTGATTCCTCATGGTAACCAAAACTCAGCCTGATTCTCGTCTCATGTTTACTACAAATATACAAGTGTGAGGTGTCAGATCGTAGCTCAAAGTTATATACTGATCTCGGTCACTTGTCATAATAAGGTGATCTGTGCCATAGCTAGGTTGACGTTGTCAATTGACAACGAAACAGCAAAGGAATGCCGCTTGTTTGTTAGTGATGTCAATTCCTTTGCTGTTTCTGCTCCAGATGCACTGCAAGAATCCAAGAATTACTCTGCTTGCACAATTAGTCTATTATACAAGCAAAGCGGATCCGGCACATAATTTGAGCCTGAACAAGGAGCCCAGAACACAACATCTTTGCCTGCATGGATCCGCCAATCTGCTTTCTGTCAGTTTGCACTCTTTAGAGTGTTTTAAAAAATATGCACTCTTTAGGCTACTCATAGTGGGAGTAACTTAGATAATAACATAGCGCATTATAAGAAATTTTTGCTTATGTGACATGTAGTTAATGCGGAGAGAGGTGTTGAGAGTAACATAATATGTTACTGTAATATAGCCCTTCCCGAGAAAATATGAGTCTACAAACTAATAAATGAAACCATCTATGATATTACTACTATGTTACTTTGTACTATGAAGATAGTAACTTAAACTAGTGTCATATGCATGACACTAGTATAAATTACTCCCCACTACGACCAGTCTTAGAGGCAAAACTATAGGTAACTCCTTGAAGAGGCAGCTCTGCACGTCCCAAACTCCAAATTACATAGCATAGATAAGAAACCAATGCACACGAAACTGCCCAAACAAATGGGTGCATGTTTCTTCTTTTGAGATGCAAAGATCTGTTTGCCCGGTTCTAAATTTGAGAGCTTGAGACGAGTTAACTTACAGGATACATCTTTCTTTTTGTTTTTTCAGGAGCGAAGCATCTGAATTCTGAAGATCCGGCAATCAGGAGAACCTGTTTATAATCTAGTCCTTAGTTGGGACCATGTTACTGAAGCAATAAAAAGAAGAAAACATGTGTGTGTGTGTGTGTTTGTTTGTGTGTGTGTGTGTGTGTGTGTGTGTGTAATTTTAGGTTTGTAAGCAAATCAAGTGCGCCTAGTCTTGCATACAGTACCATGTAATTTCCGTTGCCTATACTTAGCTTTTACTCCTTCAGTCCTCTCCAATATGTTTTGGAGTAAACATCAGTGTTGTAAATCCCCAGTACTTGTTTGCAGTGTTTATGAACCCGTGCTTGTTACAATATACATGCTTTGTCTATCAGCTGGCTCAACACTCGGATGTTTACATTTGCACACATGCTTTCCTTACTGATGTATAACCAAGTTCTAATTGTTGCCCAATTTTCACAATTTGGATGTGGAGTTGAGGACAATCTCAAATAACACAAGGAACAAAAGAGGACACTCAAGAGAACAATGTTTGCACCACAAGTTTACACAAATCACAAACAAGGAGAGATACACCTCAAATCCAACAAACACAAAGGTAGAGGTAAATAGGTAGGGTTCTTTCCAAATCTCTAGGAGAGGTGGAGTCTTGAGAGGTAATTCTTCCTCAATCCAAAGGATATCAAGGTCTTGGTAATCCACAAGGGATTCTTCTCTTAGAAGGAGGTCTTGATCCTCTAGAGGAAATAAGATGAGCAAAGCATAATCTCTGGATCAGCCCACCACCCCATTCGACATAGGCATAGTGTTGGCCATATGACCCTTCGCTGCCGATATGTCATTTTTTTGTTTCTTTTTGCCAAACTGTTGGTATTGGCTGTGTGCATCTTAACTATACAGAAGTCGGGTGTTGCTCATTATGCTTTGTATCTTCTTAATGCAACATTTCGAGTTTAATAAAAGCGCCCTTTATCGGGGAAAGGAGGAGATAAGATGAGCAAACCTCTCTCAAGATCTAATTTAATGCTTTGCTAACCCTAAAAAGTGCAAAGGGTGTGTACTATATAGTTTCTGAATTTAATACTTTGCTAACCCTAAAAAGTGCAAGGGTGTGTATTATATAGTTTTTGGAGGTATGAGATGAGGATAAGGATACAAGAGACATTTCCCCTCACGGCTCATAGGCAGGGTCGTGTGCACGGAGTAAAGGGGATCGTGGGCACAGGGCCTTGTGGAACGTGGTATCCAGAGGCTATGCGACGGGTCCCGTGTGCAGGGGGTGTCCAACTAATTTATGGGGTACCCCATGCATATGCGTAGTAGTGTCCTGTATCCCATGGGCAAAGAGTGTCCAAAGAGCATCTTCATGTTTACATTACCTGGACACCTTCCATACTTCCTTCTCGCTCCTTTTGATGGACTTGATGTTCCTCCCTCACTTCATTGTGGTGATCATCGTTGTACATAATCATGAATAGGGTTCAATTTTGAGGTAGTTGCCAAGTATCATCCAAATGTATAGGGAGCTTAACTAGGAGATAATTCACCTTGGTTTTTATGGCACGTTCACGAGCTCTTGTCAAGGGTCCTATTGAATCTTGTGGGATTAATGGTAGGTCCATGGCCTGCTCAACACCATCTCTCCCTACCTCCCCATAGGAAGATCCATCGTTAGATCAAGATCCTCATCGTTAGGTCGGTGACGTTGAATGTGTCGCTCACCAAGCACCTTTCCATTGTGCTACAAAAAAGACACAACTGTGATGATACTCGATTGTCAATTAGCGATGTACATCCGTGATGGTTTTATGATAGAATTGAGATAATCATACATCTGTCGTGGTAGATGTGTTCCATGAAAATGGTCATTTTTTCATCATAGAAGTGTGCACTTCCTGTTGGAAATATGCCCTAGAGGCAATAATAAATTAGTTATTATTATATTTCATTGTTCATGATAATCGTTTATTATCCATGCTAGAATTGTATTGATAAGAAACTCAGATACATGTGTGGATACATAGACAACACCATGTCCCTAGTAAGCCTCTAGTTGACTAGCTCGTTGATCAATAGATGGTTACGGTTTCCTGACCATGGACATTGGATGTTGTTGATAACGGGATCACATCATTAGGAGAATGATGTGATGGACAAGACCCAATCCTAAGCCTAGCACAAGATCGTGTAGTTCGTATGCTAAAGCTTTTCTAATGTCAAGTATCATTTCCTTAGACCATGAGATTGTGCAACTCCCGGATACCGTAGGAGTGCTTTGGGTGTGCCAAACGTCACAACGTACTTGGGTGGCTATAAAGGTGCATTACGGGTATCTCTGAAAGTGTCTGTTGGGTTGGCACGAATCGAGACTGGGATTTGTCACTCCGTGTAACGGAGAGGTATCTCTGGGCCCACTCAGTAGGACATCATCATAATGTGCACAATGTGACCAAGGAGTTGATCACGGGATGATGTGTTACGGAACGAGTAAAGAGACTTGCCGGTAACAAGATTGAACAAGGTATCGGGATACCGACGATCGAATCTCGGGCAAGTATCTTACCGATAGACAAAGGGAATTGTATATGGGATTGATTGAATCCTTGACATCGTGGATCGTCCAATGAGATCATCGTGGAGCATGTGGGAGCCAACATGGGTATCCAGATACCGCTGTTGGTTATTGACCGGAGAGTTGTCTCGGCCATGTTTGCATGACTCCCGAGCCCGTAGGGTCTACACACTTAAGGTTCGATGACGCTAGGGTTATAGGGAAAGTATGTACGCGGTTACCGAATGTAACGCCCTCGATGCGGCTATATCTCCCACGTGTCGAAGCACGACTTAGAGGCATAACCGCATTGAAAGCAATGTCGCAAGTAAGGTAATCTTCACACAACCCATGTAATAAAATAGGGGAAGAAGTTACATAGTTGGCTTACAATCGCCACTTCACACAATTACAAGAATAAAGCATTACATCATCCAAATACAATCAAGGTCCGACTACGGAACCAAAATAAAAGAAGAACCCCAAATGCGACAAGGTCCCCGATCGACCCCAACTGGGCTCCACTACCGATCAACTAGAACGAAACACCACAAAGGACAAGATCTTCATCGAGCTCCTCCTGAGCTTGGTTGCGTCAACTGCACGGTCTCATCAGCACCTGCAAGCTGGTTTTTGGAAGTATCTGTGAGCCACGGGGACTCAGCAATCTCGCACCCTCGCGATCAAGACTATTTAAGCTTATGGGTAAGATAAAGGTATGAGGTGGAGCTGCAGCAAGCGACTAGCATATATGGTGGCTAACCTGTTCGCAAAAGAGAGCGAGAAGAGAAGGCAAAGCACGGTCGATAAAAGTATGATCAAGAAGTGATCCTAGAACAACCTACGTCAAGCATAACTCCAACACCGTGTTCACTTCCCGGACTCCGCCGGAAAGAGACCATCACGGTTACACACGCGGTTGACTCATTTTAATTAAGTTAAGGTTCAAGTTATCTACAACCGGACGTTAACAAATTCTCATCTGCCCATAACCGTGGGCACGGCTTTCGAAAGTTCAAATCCCTGCAGGGGTGTCCCAACTTAGCCGATCACAAGCTCTCACGGTCAACGAAGGAATAGACCTCCTCCCGAGACATTCCGATCAGACTCGGTATCCCGGTACTCCAAGACATCCTCGACAATGGTAAAACAAGTCCAGCAAGACCACCCGATGCGCCGACATCCCGATAGGAGCTGCACATATCTCGTTCTCAGGGCAACACCGGATAAGCAATCCGTACAACTAAAACCAGCCCTCGAGTTTCCCCGAGGTGGCGCTGCAAGGGGCTCTAGTTTGGACCAACACTTAGACAAGCACTGGCCCGGGGGGGTTAAAATAAAGATGACCCTTGGGCTGGCTTAACCCAAGGGAAAAAAAGGCTAGGTGGAAAATGGTAAAACCAATGTTGGGCCTTGCTGGAGGAGTTTTATTCAAAGCGAGCTGTCAAGGGGTTCCCATTATAACCCAACCGCGTAAGGAACGCAAAATCCGGGAACATAACACCGATATGACGGAAACTAGGGCGGCAAGAGTGGAACAAAACACTAGGCATAAGGCCGAGCCTTCCACCCTTTACCAAGTATATAGATGCATTAATTAAATAAGAGATATTGTGATATCCCAACAAGTAAACATGTTCCAACAAGGAACAACATCTCCATGTTCCAACAAGGAACAAGCTTCAATCTTTACCTGCAACTAACAACGCTATAAGAGGGGCTGAGCAAAGCGGTAACATAGCCAAACAACGGTTTGCTAGGACAAGGTGGGTTAGAGGCTTGGTTCAACAATATGGGAGGCATGATAAGCAAGTGGTAGGTATCGCAGCATAGGCATAGCAAAAGAGCGACCAACTAGCAAGCAAAGATAGAAGTGATTTCGAGGGTATGGTCATCTTGCCTGAAATCCCGCAAGGAAGAAGAACAAGTCCCTGAAGAAGACAAACGGACGTAGTCGAACGGTTCCTCACAAACGCGACGTTATCGGAACTAGCCCGAAGAAGCAACACCGGAAAGGAGCAAACAACATAGTAAACAACCACCACATAAGCATGACACGATGCACAAACAAGTATGATGCATGTCCGGTTTAATGAGGCATGGCATGGCAAAGTGCACAAGCAGCCCTACAAATTAAGTGGAGCTCAATATGCAACTCCGTTGCACATTGACGAAACACCACATTCAAGTTATTTAGTTCGATCTCGTTTATGTACCCCACAGTATTAAATGTTGTTAAGCATGTCAAAAGGTGAAACATAAAGGGATTATCTATCTAAACAATTTAAATGGGGCCGGATATAGCAAACAACAAATCCGGTAAATCCCCATATGCATTAGTAAATTAATGCAAACAACAATTTTAAACATTCAAAAGTTGTTAACATGATGCGGATGACATGTTCAAGTTTTATGCAAGTTTTATTAAAAGTTGACAGGATAAGAGATGAGGCATTTGACATCGTGGCGGAAACAAAAGGGGTGCCACGGCGACGATAACGAAAACGGTGTCACTGCAACGTTCCAGTTCCAGTAACTCGATTGAGATACCGATGCAAAGGAGAAGTGTGCGGATGCATGCAAAAGATGGTGGGGCACTCCCGGATACCGGGTGTCCCATGAGTCGACGACGGTGACAAGGCAAAAGAGGGGCAACGTGCACCGACAATTCGGGCACGGAGCAAGCACGGGCATCTCAAACAACATGCATTCATTCTCGGAGGGTCGTCTCAGCGGTTATACCTTCGAAGCGTGCAAACGAGACGGTTCGAGTTCGTCGAGGGATGTAGTCGTTCCGCGATGGTAGAAGAAGTAGTGGTACAATTGGTCCTCGCCGGTAGTGGTACACGTTCGTTTTAAAGAGGTACTTGACGCATCCGAGGTTTCCGAAGGCGACGGTAGTGGAACTTGGTGAATCCGAGTTCTTCGAAGGTCGTCATCGAACTTGGTCAAAAAAACACGGCGTGGGTAGACGTTCACTCGACGGTCCTTGGCAACGGTCACCGTACACGGTTCGGAGACGTTCGGGTCTTCCGTAGAGGTACTCAACGCACTCCGGGTGTGTAGTCGACACGGTTCGTAGATGAACTTGGCGGGTCCTCAACGTCTTGGTACTTGGCGTTCGGAGCGGTGGTCGTTTGTGTGCCGTAAGTCGTGGTACTTGCCGATCTTGGTGAATCCAAGTGTCTCGGTGGCGGCCATGGTACTCCTTGATTTGGAGGGTCTTGACAACGACAAGAGGGGCCAGAGGTTGTGCACGACGGCAGCGAGAGCTTCAGTGGCATGCAGCGCACGGCGGCGATGCTTGGGTTCCATGGAGGGGCACAGAGGCAAGCAGGCAACGAGGCAGGGGCGACGTGGGAGGAAGCAGGGGTGCCGGACGCGCGTGGAGAGGCTCGAGGTCGAGCTCCTGGTTCCGGCGAACTCCGAGCGGAGTGGCAGGGACCTGTTGGCTTGCTACGGCGTGGTGGCGAGGACGTGGTCGCGGCGTCGAGGTACGGGGCCCTGCTGGAAGGAGTGGAGGGGCTCAGGCATGAGCTCCCGCTCGAGGAAGACGACGGGGAGGCAGCAGAGCAGGGTGAGGTCAGCCTGATTCGAAGCTGAATGGTAGCAGGACGGCGGCGGCTGCAGGCATCCATGGCCTTGACAAGGAAGCAGACGATGCAGCGGGGCAACGAGGATGGACGACGCCGGCGTAGAAGAGGAAGGAGGGCGGCGCTTGGCGTCCCCGGCGATGCGGCGGCCTCCTGGCGATGCAGCGGACTCCTGGTCGCCGTAGAGGAAGCAGAGGGCGGCGCTCATCGGAGACGGGGAGGCGGCAGCGAGGCGGCGACACGGGGGCCTGCTGGACGGGCGCGAGGAAGGAGGCGCGTGGGGGAGTTTCTTTCCCTAGAGCAAGATGGGGCGCGAGCGCCATGGCCCGAGAGAGAGGCTGCAGGGGAGAGGAGAGCAGCGCGTGTGGGGAGGAGATGGGATCAGGATCCCTGGTACGATGCGTGTGTGTGGCGGCACAGGGAGAACGAGGGAGAGGGAGATGGGATCGGGCGATGCTGGTCTCTGGCGGCGCGAGCAGGGAGACGAGACAGATGGGGATCGGGCCAGGGGGAGGGTTAGGTTAGGAATAGGTGGGCTTTGGCCTTGGGCTGGCCCAGTAGAGAGGGAGGGGCTGCCCTAGAGAGGCTGGCGGCTAGACCTTAGGCGGGCTTCTGCTAGGAGGCCCAAGTGGCCAGATGCCTGGCTGGGCTCCTCTCTCCTTCTTAATTCTTCTCTTCACAAAAATAGAGAAAAAATAAGATAAAGGAAAAGAGAGAAGAGAAGGTAGTAGGAAGAATTTGGGCACGGGAATAAATTTCCCGGACTCGCAAAAATGCGCATGTTCCAAGAAAAAATGGAGTGGGCATTTTTTAAAGTTTTAAATTCAAACTCATTTGATTTAAAATCAAATGGTGTGAATAGGAAGTGAGGGTTAGGAAGGTCCAAAAATGTTCGGATTTTTGTTGGAGCTCCGGAAAATGACGAAAGAATTTATTGGCAAAGTTTGGAGACCAAGAATTGAGATAATAAAGGCATGGGATATTTGCAAGTGTGTTATGGTTAATTCCAAATAAATGGAATAATTACTATAGCTCTCTAAATATCGAGAGGATATGTTGTAAAGAGAATCACCATGTGAATTCCCTCGGTTTAAATGGATCGAAGATCCATATGGTTTATTTAGTTGAGTTAAGAAAAGAAATGACATGATGGCATGATGGCATGATGCAATGCACATGATGCAAAGATGAATGCAATAGACGAAACAAATCACACAACGAAATCTCGAAAACCCTGGAAGACATCTGAAGCTCCGGTCTTGGGGCGTTACACCGTATGTTGTTCGGAGTCCCGGATGAGATCCCGGACGTCATGAGCAGTTCCGGAATGGTCCGGAGGTAAAGATTTATATATGAGAAGTCCCATTTTGGTCGCCGGAAAAGTTTCGGCTGCAATCAGTAACGTACCGGGTCCACCGGGAGGGTCCCGGGGGTCCACCAGGTGGGGCCACCAGCCCTAGAAGGCTGCGTGGGCCAAGTATGGGAGGGGACCAGCCCCAGGTTGGCTGGTGCGCCCCCCCCCCCACCAAGGCCCAAGGCGCAAGGGAGAGTGGGAGGGGGCAAACCCTAGGTCCAGATGGGCCTTAAGGCCCACCGTAGGTGTGCCCCCCTCTCTTCCCCCTTGGTCGCCTCCCTAGATGGGTTTTGGGGATGCCCCCACCCCTAGGGAGGGAACCCTAGATGGGGGCGCAGCCCCTCCCCTTCCCCTATATATACTTGAGGTATTGGGGGCTGCAAGACACACGAGATCATCTCCCTCTTGGCGCAGCCCTACCTCTCTCCCTCCTCGTCTCTCGTAGTGCTTGGCGAAGCCCTGCTGGAGTTCCGCGCTCCTCCACCACCACCACGCCGTCGTGCTGCTGCTGGACGGAGTCTTCCCCAACCTCTCCTTCTCCCCTTGCTGGATCAAGGCGTGGGAGACATCACCGGGCTGCACGTGTGTTGAATGCGGAGGCGCCATTGTTCGGCGCTTAGATTGGAATCAACCGCGATCTGAATCGCTGCGAGTACGACTCCTTCATCCGCGTTCTTGCAAAGCTTCCGCTTAGCGATCTACTAGGGTATGTAGATGCACTCCCCTTCCCCTCGTTGCTAGATTACTCCATAGATTGATCTTGGTGATGCGTAGAAAATTTTAAATTTCTGCTACGATCCCCAATAGTGGCATCATGAGCTAGGTCTATGCGTAGTTTCTATGCACGAGTAGAACACAAGTTGTTGTGGGCGTCGATTTTGTCAATTTACTTGCCGTTACTAGTCTTATCTTGATTCGGCGGCATCGTGGGATGAAGCGGCCCAGACCGATCTTACATGTACTCTTACGTGAGACAGGTTCCACCGACTGACATGCACTAGTTGCATAAGGTGGCTAGCGGGTGTCTGTCTCTCCCACTTTAGTCGGATCGGATTCGATGAAAATGGTCCTTATGAAGGGTAAATAGAAATTGGCATATCGCGTTGCACTACTAGAAAAAGGGCTGCTAGTGGCGCACCTATTTTCGCTACTAATGGCGCACTACAGGTGCGCCACTAGCACCACAGGTGCGCCATTAGTATAGCCCACGGTGCGTCATTAGTATCTGGTATACTAATGGCGCACCACGCAGGAGTGCGCCATTAGTAGCAATTTTTTTCAAAAAAAATTTAAACTTTTTTTTAAAATTTATTTCAAAAAATCAATTTTTTTATTAATCTCGGGTCACCATGGCTTAATCTCGGGTCAATATGCTTAATCTCAGGTCAAATCACAATTTGTGGTCAAACTTCCCAGAAGGTCAGGGTCACCATGGCTTAATCTCGGGTCAATATGCTTAATCTCAGGTCAAATCACAATTTGTGGTCAAACTTCCCAAAAGGTCACCCATCCTCACACTACTCCAACCCGAGCACGCTTAACTTCGTAGTTCTATCCAACCCCAACACCACTCACTTTACAGGCACTTGTTTATATATCTACCATATCAATCCTATTAAACCTTGCTGATGTCTAGGACTTAGTTCATGAGTATGATGAAATTTTGAAATAATATTTCAAACTTCCCGGTCATATTACGTATCATATTTTGAAAATAATTCAATTTTTTTTTCGAAACCAATTTTTTCTGTTACTAGTGGCGCACCTAGCATACAGTGCGCCACTAGTAAGTTTGAATTTTTTTGCCTCCGGATCTTAAAAGCCCCGTAACTTTTTTTCTGTTAGGTTTTTGGGGATTTTGAAAATGTTTAACGGGGTTTCCCCAATTAAATTTGGATGTAACTTTTCGAGTAGATGATTTTTCATATAGAAAACTTTTTAATCCGAGTTCGTATGCAAAAGTTATGCCCATTTTACAAATTCCAGAGAGATTTTGCAAATAAAGTCGAAATTCACATGGGAAACTTATTTTCTTTTATTTTTTGACATTTCCATCAATTTTTTTTTATTTTTGTAAACTGAAAAGGCGGTCCGGGGGGGTGCATTCGGTGGAAGTTTTGGGCCAAGTTAGTAATGGCGCACCGTGGGAGTGGTGCGCCATTACTAGTTAAACGGTGCGCCATTACTAGTTTTGAAAAAAAACAAATTCTGAATTTTTTTTGAAAAAACTTAGTAATGGCGCACCAGTTGACAGTGCGCCATTACTAGTTTTAACTAGTAATGGCGCACTGTCCACTGGTGCGCCATTACTAGTTTTGAAAAAAAATATAAAAAATTGAAAAAAAAATTGAAATTTTTTTTACTAGTGGCGCACCGTGGATGTGGTGCGCCATTACTAGTTTAACTAGTAATGGCGAACTATCCACTGGTGCGCCATTACTACTTTTGAAAAAAATGAAAAAAAATTGTTACTAATGGCGCACCATGGATGTGGTGCGCCATTAGTATTTGGACACTAATGGTGCACCTACACATGGTGCGCCATTAGTATATACTAATGGCGCACCACATGTCTGGTGCGCCATTAGTGGCCATATCATCTATAGCCCTTTTCCTAGTAGTGTTGTGGTTTTGGCGTAGGTAAGAAACGTTCTTGCTAGAAACCTATAGCAGCCACGTAAAAAATTGCAACAACAATTAGAGGACGTCTAACTTGTTTTTGCAGCATGTGCCATGTGATGTGATATGGCCAAAAGGATGTGATGAATGATATATGTGATGTATGAGATTGATCATGTTCTTGTAATAGGAATCACGACTTGCATGTCGATGAGTATGACAACCGGCAGGAGCCATAGGAGTTGTCTTAATTTATTTATGACCTGCGTGTCAACATAAACGTCATGTAATTACTTACTTTATTGCTAAAGCGTTAGCCATAGTAGTAGAAGTAATAGATGACGAGACAACTTCAAGAAGACACGATGATGGAGATCATGATGATGGAGATCATGGTGTCATGCCGGTGACAACGATGATCATGGAGCCCCGAAGATGGAGATCAAAAGGAGCAAATGATATTGGCCATATCATGTCACTATTTGATTGCATGTGATGTTTATCATGTTTTACATCTTATTTTCTTAGAACAACGGTAGCTTAAATAAGATGATCCCTCGTAATAATTTCAAGAAAGTGTTCCCCCTAACTGTGCACCGTTACGAAGGTTTGTTGTTTCGAAGCACCACGTGATGATCGGGTGTGATAGATTCTAACGTTCGAATACAATGGGTGTAAGCCAGATTTACACACGCAATACACTTAGGTTGACTTGACGAGCCTAGCATGTACAGACATGGCCTCGGAACACGGAAGACCGAAAGGTCGAGCATGAGTCGTATAGAAGATACGATCAACATGAAGATGTTCACCGATGTTGACTAGTCCGTCTCACATGATGATCGGACACAGCCTAGTTGACTCGGATCATGTTTCACTTAGATGACTAGAGGGATGTCTATCTGAGTGGGAGTTAATTAAATAATTTGATTATATGAACTTAATTATCATGAACATAGTCTAAATTGTCTTTGCAAATATGTTGTAGATAAATAGCTCACGTTGTAGCTCCCTGTTTCAATACGTTCCTAGAGAAAGACCAAGTTGAAAGATATTGTAAGCAATGATGCGGACTGGGTCCGTAGTCCGAGGAGTGTCCTCACTGCTACACAGAAGGCTTACGTCTTTGATGCACCGCTCGATGTGCAAACCCCTACAACATCGTCTGTGGATGTTGTGAACACCTGACAGACACATCCTGATGACTACTTGATAGTTTAGTGCACCATACTTTACGACTTAGAATCGGGATTCCAATGACGTTTTGAATGCCATAAAACATATGAGATGTTCCAAGAGCTGAAATTGGGATTTCAGGCTCATGCCCGTGTTGAGAGGTATGAGACCTCTGACAAGTTCTTTTGCCAACAAGATGGAGGAGAATAGCTCAGCTAGTGAGCATGTGCTCAGAATGTCTGGGTGCTACAATCACTTAAATCAAGTGGGAGTTAAACTTCCAGATAAGATAGTGATTGATAGAGTTCTCTAGCCACTATCACTAAGCTACTAGATCTTCATGATGAACTATGACATGCAAGGGATGGAGTTGATCCCGGAGCTGTTCGCGGTGCTTAAGACCGCAAAAGGTAGAAATCAAGAAGGAGCATCAAGTGTTGATGGTTTAACAAGACCACTGGTTTCAAGAAGGGCAGGGGCTAGAAGGGAAACCTCATGGATGGCAAACCAGTTGCCGCTCCAGTGAAGGAACCCAAGGTTGAACCCAAACTCGAGACTAAGTGCTTCTATTGTAAGGGGAACGGTCACTGGTAGCGGAATTACCCCAAATGCTTGGTAGATAAGAAGGCTGTCAACTTCAACAAAGTATATATGTGTTATTAATGTGTACCTCACTAGTACTCCTGGTAGCACCTGGGTATTGGATACCGGTTCAGTTGCTATTATTGGTGACTTGAAGCAAAAGCTACGGACTAAACGGAGATTGGCTAAGGGTGAGGTGACGATGTGTGTTGGAAGTGTTTCCAAAGTTGATGAGATCACCATCGCACACTCCATCTGCCTTCGGGATTAGTATTGAACCTAGATAAATTTTATCAGGTGTCTATGTTGAGCATGAATATGATTAGATCATGCTCATTGCAATACGGTTATTCATTTAAGTTAGAGAATAATGGTTATTCTGTTTACATGAATAATACCTTTCATGGTCATGCACCCTATGTGAATGGTTCAGTGAATCTCGGTCGTGGTAATACACATGTTCACGCCAAAAGATGTAGATAGTACCACTTTCTTGTGGCACTGCCGCTTAGGTCATATTGGCATAAGATGCATGAAGAAACTCCGTGTCGATGGATGTTTGCAGTCACTTGATTTTGAATTGCTTGAGACATGCGAGCCATGCCTCATGGGCAGGATGACTAAGACCCCGTTTTCAGGTACAATGAAACGGGCAAGTGACTTGTTGGAAATCATACATGCTGATGCATGTGATCCAATGAGAATTGAAGCATGCGGTGGATATCGCTATTTTCTCATCTTCACCGACGATTTGAGTAGATATAGGTATATTTACTTAATGAAGCACAAGTCTGAAACATTTGAAAAGTTCAAGCGGTTTCAGAGTGAAGTTAAGAACCATCATAACAAGAAGATCAAATTCCTACGATCTGATCGATGAGAATTTCTGAGTTATGAGTTTGGCAATCACTTAAGACATTGTGGAATTGTTTCACAGTTGAAGCCACCTGGAACACCACAGGGTAATGGTGTGTCTGGACGTCGTAATCGAACCTTATGAGATATGGTGCGATCTATGATGTCTCTTACCGATCTACCGTTTTCATTTTGAGGATATGTGTTAGAGACATCTGCATTCACTTTAGATAGGACACCATCTAAATCCGTTGAGACGACGTCGTATGAATATGGTTTGGCAAGAAACCAAAAATTGTCGTTTCTTAATGTTTGGGGCTGCGATGCTTAAGGCTTCAGTCGGAGAAGCTCGAACCCGAAAGCGGACAAACACATCTTCATAGGACACCCAAAGGTGACAGTTGGGTATACCTTCTATCTCAGATCCGAGGGCAAATTGTTTGTCGCTAAGAACGGGTCCTTTCTCGAGAAGGAGTTTCTCTCGAAAGAATTGAGTGGGAGGAAGATAGAACTTGATGAGGTTGTCGAACCTTTACTTCAACCAGAGAGTGATGCAACATAGAAAGATGTTTTCTGTGGCGCCTACGTCTGTTGAATAGGAAGTTAATGATAGTGATCATGAAGCTTCGGATCAAGTTACTATCGAACCTCGTAGGTCGACAAGGATATGTACTACTCCTGATTGGTACGGTAATCCTGTCTTAGATATCATGTTGTTAGACAACAATGAACCTACGAGCTATGGAGAAGCGATGGTGGGCCCGTATTCCGACAAATGGTTAGAAGCCATGAAATCTGAGATAGGATCCATGTATCAGAACAAAGTATGGACTTTGGTGGACTTGCCCGATGATCGGCGAACCATTGAGATAAATGGATCTTTAAGAATAAGACAGACGTGGGCGGTAATGTTACCGTCTATGAAGCTCGATTTGTGGGAAAGAGTCTTTTCACAAGTTCAAGGAGTTTACTACGATGAGAATTTCTCACCCGTAGCGATGCTTAAGTCCATCGGAATCATGTTAGCATTAGCTGTATTTTTCGATTATGAAATCTGACAGATGGATGTCAAAACAAGTTTTCTTACCAGTTTTCGTAAGAAAAAGTTGTATGTGATACAATAAAAGGTTTTGTCGATCCTAAGGATGCTAAAAGGTATGCTGGCTCCAGCAATCCTTCTATGGACTAGAGCAAGAATCTCGGAGTCGGAATATATGCTTTGATGGTGTGATCAAAGCTTTTAGGTTTATACAATGTTTGCTAGAAACTTGTATTTACAAGAAAGTGAGTGGGAGCACTACAACAATTCTGATAAGTATATGTGGATGACATATTGTTGATTTGAAATAATGTAGAATTTCTGGAAAGCATAAACGGTTATTTGAAGAGTGATTTTCAAAGTAAGACCTGGATAAAGCTGCTTACATATTGGGCATCAAGATCTATAGAAATAGATCAAGACGTCTGATGATACTTTCAAAGAACGCACACCTTGACATGTTTTTGAAGGAGTCCAAAATAGATCAGTCAAAGAAGGGGTTCTTACCTGAGTTGTAAGGTGTGAAGTTGAGTAAGACTCAAAGCTTGACCACGGCAGAAGAAAGAGGAAGGACGAAGGTCGTCCCCTATGCTTTTGTCATAGGCTCTATACGGTATGCCTTGCTGAGTACCGCACCTCATGTGTGCCTTGCCACATGTCTGGCAAGAGGGTACAAAGGTGATCTAGGAGTGGATCACCAGATAGCGGTCAAAATTATCCTTAGAGGAATAAAGAAATGTTTCTCGGTTATGGAGGTGATAGAGTTCGACATAAAGAGTTACGTCGATGCAAGCTTAACACTTATCCGGATAGCTCTGAGTTGAGATACCGGATACGTATAATGGAGCAACAATTTGGAATAGCTCCAAGTGGAACGTGCTAGCATCATCTACGATATGACATAAAGTTTTGCGAAATACATAGGGATCTGAATATTGCAGACCCGTTGACTACAACCTCTCTCACAAGCATAACATGATCAAACCCAGAACTCATTGAGTGTTAATCACATAGTGATGTGAACTAGATTATTGAGTCTAGTAAACTCTTTGGATGTTGGTCACATGGCGATGTGACCTGTGAGTGTTAATCACATGGCGATGTGAACTAGATTATTGACTCTAGTGCAAGTGGGAGACTATTGGAAATATGCCCTAGAGGCAATAATAAATTAGTTATTATTATATTTCATTGTTCATGATAATCGTTTATTATCCATGCTAGAATTGTATTGATAGGAAACTCAGATACATGTGTGGATACATAGACAACACCATGTCCCTAGTAAGCCTCTAGTTGACTAGCTCGTTGATCAATAGATGGTTACGGTTTCCTGACCATGGACATTGGATGTCGTTGATAACGGGATCACATCATTAGGATAATGATGTGATGGACAAGACCCAATCCTAAGCCTAACACAAGATCGTGTAGTTCGTATGCTAAAGCTTTTCTAATGTCAAGTATCATTTCCTTAGACCATGAGATTGTGCAACTCCAGGATACCGTAGGAGTGCTTTGGGTGTGCCAAACATCACAACGTAACTGGGTGGCTATAAAGGTGCACTATGGGTATCTCCGAAAGTGTCTGTTGGGTTGGCACAAATCGAGACTGGGATTTGTCACTCCGTGTAACGGAGAGGTATCTCTGGGCCCACTCGGTAGGACATCATCATAATGTGCACAATGTGACCAAGGAGTTGATCACGGGATGATGTGTTACGGAACGAGTAAAGAGACTTGCCGGTAACGAGATTGAACAAGGTATCGGGATACCGACGATCGAATCTCGGGCAAGTATCATACCGATAGACAAAGGGAATTGTATACGGGATTGATTGAATCCTTGACATCGTGGTTCATCCGATGAGATCATCGTGGAGCATGTGGGAGCCAACATGGGTATCCAGATCCCGCTGTTGGTTATTGACCGGAGAGTTGTCTCGGCCATGTCTGCATGACTCCCGAGCCCGTAGGGTCTACACACTTAAGGTTCAATGATGCTAGGGTTATAGGGAAAGTATGTACGCGGTTACCGAATGTTGTTCGGAGTCCCGGATGAGATCCCGGACGTCACGAGGAGTTCTGGAATGGTCCGGAGGTAAAGATTTATATATGGGAAGTCCCGTTTTGGTCACCGGAAAAGTTTTGGGTGCTATCGGTAACGTACCGGGACCACCGGGAGGGTCCCGGGGGTCCACCAGGTGGGGCCACCAGCCCTAGAGGGCTGTGTGGGCCAAGTGTGGGAGGGGACCAGCCGCAGGTGGGCTGGTGCGCCCCCCCCCCCCACCAAGGCCCAAGGCGCAAGGGAGAGTTGGAGGGGGCAAACCCTAGGTCCAGATGGGCCTTAAGGCCCACCCTAGGTGCGCCCCCATCTATCCCCCCTTGGCCGCCACCCTAGATGGGTTTTGGGGCTGCCGCCACCCCTAGGGAGGGAACCCTAGATGGGGGCGCAGCCCCTCCCCTTCCCCTATATATACTTGAGGTATTGGGGGCTGCAAGACACATGAGATCATCTCCCTCTTGGCGCAGCCCTACCTCTCTCCCTCCTCGTCTCTCGTAGTGCTTGGCGAAGCCCTGCTGGAGTTCCGCGCTCCTCCACCACCACCACGCCGTCGTGCTGCTGCTGGACGGAGTCTTCCCCAACCTCTCCTTCTCCCTTTGCTGGATCAAGGCGTGGGAGACGTCATCGGACTGCACGTGTGTTGAACGCGGAGGCGCCGTTGTTCGGCGATTAGATCGGAATCAACCGCGATCTGAATCGCTGCGAGTACGACTCCTTCATCCGCGTTCTTGCAACGCTTCCGCTTAGCGATCTACTAGCGTATGTAGATGCACTCCTCTTCCCCTCGTTGCTAGATTACTCCATAGATTGATCTTGGTGATGCGTAGAAAATCTTAAATTTCTGCTACGATCCCCAACACTTCCATGATAGAAAATGAAGCATCATAGAAGTGTTTCGTCAATGGTAACTAGCACGTGACAACCAACATAATGGATCTTCATTAAGCTATCAGGGGCGGGTTCCAGATCTGACACCCATTAACGACGTGGCCTCTTGGTTATCCGCCATGTTTTGGCGTTCTTTTGGCCGCTTGGAGCCACGCATCAGCATTCTATTGGTCGGATGGAGGCACACTTCGGCAACTAATTGGAACAAATGTCGCATGTACAATGGGTCACATGAACGAATGAAGTAATGACGCTTGGCGCAACCAAATAGAGGGAAGTTTAGACAAATGGTCATCCTAGTGCAAAGGCATGTTTAAGTCCTATGGGGCTTTGTCCAAACTAGGCAGATCTTGCCCATTAAACGCCCCTTAACGGCCTTCTTGCAAACAACCCTTTTACGACCCGGATGTGTATGACCCATTAGGATCTACGCGAATTCAGCCCATTACCGACTTGTGGGTCATTCGCCATGATTATGGTCCACTGATACTTTCGGCCCATACACCACCTAATGTCTTTTGCTCATATGTGGTCCACGGTGTATTTTGGCTCATTAACAGCCGGTGGTGTCTTTTGCTAGTCTCTGACGCATGGTGACTTTCAGTCCAGTTTACAACCCATGGTGTATTTCGACCATTTTCAGCCTCCGGTGGCTTTTGGCCCATTTAAATCTTATGGTTCATTTGGTTCCATTATCGCCATGGTGTCTTTCCGGCCATTAGCAACCCATGGTGTCTTTCGACTCGTCCACTATCCATGGTGCTTTCGGCCCGTTTGTGGCCTCTGTTGCTTTCGACCCACTTGTAGCCCATGATTATTTTGGCTAATTTGTGGCGTATGGTTATTTTGGCCGTTAATGGCTAAAATACATTTGGCCCATTAGCGGATTGTAGAATACAATAATTAAGAATATACATGCACTATAAAATAGGAAATTACACTTATTACATCCATTGTGCGTCCAAGTTGCCCACAATGCAAATTAATGTAACAAACAAAATAATTCTAGAGATTTAGTCCACATCAACACAACTTAAGAAATGGTAACCTTGCCCCGAAGCTGATGCACGAGCAACTGAACAAGCTGATGAGATTGTCCTTGTTTGATGCTTATATCCTCCAGCTCTAGCTGGTTAGGAACAATGTGTGTGTTAGATTTCTTCGTGATTTTCCTTAGAGATTCAACTTCCCATCAGGGTAGAGTTGTACCATGTATTTCTGCTTGGAGTTGAGATTGAAAAGGTCAAACTTATTTAGGCGATGACTTCAGTGAGCTTGTTTCACTGAAATTGGCGACTATCTTGAACACTACTTCTAGACATGACTTTGGGGTTGTCCTGCCATCCCTAAGATGTTTTGTCTTCTTAGTTATAGTTGTTGTAACAATGAGACACAATGGGCATGTCTCACTATCTCAAGAGACTTTGCCCTCATATCAGGCTTAGTATTCTGAATGAGAAACAAGCAGACAAAAAAACCGGTTTTGTATTTATATAAATAACCATGGTTAGTGTACTGTCGATTTCATCCCATTTCATATAGACAAATCAAGAGACACAATTTAAAATAGGAATAATAGACTATGGTATTGTTCATATACTCAGCCAAATCAGATAGGACAAGGTAGGAAATGACGGCGTGTATGTGTGGGCAGCTTCACCGCACCACTAGAATAAGATGAAGATCAAAGGCATACAATGTATGACTAAAGAACAACACTGACACCTTTTTTTTTATTAATGTGCATGGTATAAATAGGAAAATATTTGTACAACTAAACATTAAGATTGATTTGTTGCAAAACATGCAATTTGATGGAAACGTCGAACTAAACAACAGTTCAGACAGTGATGCCTATCAAAATCTACACCACAACAAAGTTTGAAGGCATAAGAAGGATGGACTTAGATTAGCAGTTTTCAACGGCTCCGTAAAGTCCTTAACCATGTTTATTTCATGGGGTACAATTCAAGAAAAGTTTACCACAGAAACTTCTTCATAAGCACTAACTATATAATGCATTTTGATAAAGCAAATATAAATATGATAATATGAATCGATGATAAGAAAGCTAATATGCAGAGTAATGCTACATAAACAACTAGCTATATTTAAATTTCAAATATGTTCATTGCACGTTCAGAAAATGAGAAAATGATAATGCAGTGTTAAAAAAATATTGGCACAACTTTTAGAAATGTTTGTGACGCTTAACAAATGTTTGTATTTAAAAAAACTATATAATTTTATAAAAATGTTCACATAATTCAAAAAACTTTGATGGCATTCAAAACAATGTATGTGACATTTTTTAAATGTTCACGCATTTCAAAAAAATGTTCATGACATTAAATTTTTTTACAATGTAAACAAATGTTCGTGTAATTAAAAAATGTTGATGGCATTAAAAAGTTGAATGTGTCAAAAAAAATTAAATCATGCGTTCTAAAAAAATCATGAAATTTTAGAAAAAAATATACAATGTAAAAAAGGATCCTTTTGTTTTTAAAAAAAATGTTCGTGTCAATTAAAAAATGTTCAATGTGCCTTTAAATTGTTTAACATGTAATTGGAAAATATACATCATGCTCTAAATATGTTCGACGTGTATGAGAAAAATACACAAGGTGATTTAAAAATGTAGACATGTGTTGAAAAAAGAAAATGTACGAGAAAAAGCAGAAGAATATTTGGAAAAAACCCGGCACAGAAAAAATTCCCAGAAAAAACCATGTAGAACCCCCCCCCCCCCCCCCCCCTTCTATTGGGCAGTAGGCGATACATAGCTCTGGCGTCTTAAAGGACCACTAAAAAACTAACCCTTAAGAGTTATGCTAAGGTCCCCACCAGATCATTGTTTTCCAGCAGAATACCCACGTAATGAAAGACATGGTAAAACAAAGCGAGTGGGCTTCAAACAGGCTTTAGCCGTCGTTTCAGGGCTACAATATTTATATTGGTTTTCCAAAAATACATCGGTATTAAGGCAGTATGTGAAACACTTCTCAGCCTCACATGGAGGACGCCACCATGGTCGAAAAGGAATCAATGATTATGGAGGGCTACAAAGTTGTAGCCTTCTTCCACATACATGAATCCCGTTGGTATATAGACCGTATCAAAGCACAAATCGTAGCAGGCAAAGCCTCCCCTTCCCCTGTGATGTCATTTCCAAATGGCATAAACCGGTGAATTATTTCACATTTTAATTTCTCGTTCTAGGTCATTTTCGACTTCAGTTATCTTATGGTGAAAGCAAGTTCCAGATATGAAAATTGCAATGTCTATGTGATGTTGAACGGAATGTGAATAAAATTGCAATATCTGTGTGAGTGAATGAAAATGTAATGTCTTTATTACGTGAAGAACGGGCATAGACGCTGACCGATGGGTCCAAAGGATTTTAGGCTTTGAGTATAATGCATCGGGTGTACGTCATGGTGTACGTCATGTGAAGGCCCATTGCAATCTTCTATGGTGATCGATCGCGCGGCCCCCGCTCTCTGCTTCCTGGCCATGGCGGAGAGCCCCCGCTCCGTCAACTCCGTGTTCCCTCGGGAGAGACCTGTCGTCTCTGGTCTGGGGATCTCCTCGGCTTCCGAGAGATCCGCCGAGGACGTGGCTGGCCCGTTGGCGCCCGGCACGCCACCGGCCGCGCCTCTGCTGGAGGGTGCCGTGCCGGAGACCTGCCGGCGTGTGTCCCCGTGGCAGGCTGCCCCTGCTTCGAAGAAGACCCTGTGGAAGAGGAGGGTGGGTGCGGATCTGCCAGCTAGGGCTCCGTGCCGCCCCTCGCCGGTGAGGATGGAGGTCTCGCCGGAGATGCGGGACAAGTGCTTTCGGTGTCTTGCAAAAGGGCACTTTCTGAAGGACTGCACCAATGAGGTGGTGTGCTTCCGCTGCGGGCTCCCCGGCCATGTCGCCTCGCAGTGCAAGCGGCCGCGCAGCCCGTCGCCGGTGGAGGAGCTCCGTCGGGATGCGGCGGCTAAGGTGGCTCGCCGTTCCGCGCCGCGGGACGAGGTGGGGTCTGGGTCAGCCAGGCACGCTGCTTCTGCCAGGGCCGCACCACCGCCGCCCTTGGCTGATCCTGTGGCGGACCCGGTGTGGCCGCGGCTCGTCGTGCCGCGCTTGGAGGTGGTGGTTGATCCGGAGATGGAGCCGTCAGAGTTGTGCGTTGTAAGGAGGACCCCGCGCCATGGATGACATTGAGCACCGGCTTCACAAAGCCATGGTGGTGTACATTGGTGGGGACAGGTCGGAGATCTCGCCGGAGCTGGTGAGGTGTGCTCTGAAAGACAGGATGGGCATCCCTGAGGACAGATTTTCGGTGCACAAGTTCTGGCCGGAGGATTTCCTGGTGGTCTTTGCTAGACAGGAGGACAGGAATCTGTTGAGTAGGCGGCCGGTGCTGGAGCTTGATGGGCACAGGTTGTCGTTCCGGCAGTGGATCAGGCAGTCGCAGGCGGTGTTCGCGGCCATGCGCTTCAAGGTGAGGGTGGTCATCGAGGGGATCCCGGCGCACGCATGGGAGCTTGAGGTGATTGAGAGTTTGTTGGGCGGTGCATGTATCATCGATTCCGTTGCGCCGGAGACCTCTGCTCGCTCAGATCTTGCTGCGTTCAAGTTGCTGGCCTGGACGGCGGACCCGGAGCAAATCCCCACCCACCGCTGGCTCGCGGTGCCGGAGCCGGAGGAGCAGAGGGCGCTTTTCCAGCCCAAGACTCTGCAATACAAAGTGCTCATACATCTGGACTCTGTGATTTCGTTCCCAGAGGGGGAGGAACCATGGTTCTTGGGCGGCTCGTCGGACAGTGGCCAAAGCGGCCTGCCGGACTCAGAGATGGATATGGGAGGAGGCGCTAACACGCAGAACTTTGGCTGGCAGTTTGGGGTCCGCGACTTGAGGGGCAACAATGCCGGAGGGACGGGAGGTGGCCGGAGCTATGCCGGCGGCGTGGCCCGTGGCGGAGCGCCATCGTCGGAGTGGAAGATTCCCCCCATGGCCCAGGCTAGAGAGAGATGCCGTGGTGGGGCCGGGGTCCGCGCCCACGATAGGCTGACGGTGCGTCAGTCTGCTTTTGACCGGATCGCTTCTGGGCCCGGACAGGTGGACAAGGATGCCACGGGGACGATTCGAATTTCGAATCCCACTGGCGCGTGTGCTTCGAGGAGGCAGGTGGTGGGACAGGTGGTTCCAGAACGGTCCTTTGGAGAGGGGGCGATGAATCCGGCACCAATCATGCAGCAAACAGTTCTGATGGACTCCCACGCGCGATTTGATGCGACCCTGATGGATAAAGATGTTGAACCCGAGGAGATACGGCTTCTGGCAGCCCGGCCAGACATGACCAAGGGCGGGACTGGCGGGTCAGTGGTGTCGCCACAGCTGGATGGCCCCACGACGGAGGAGGTGGCGATGGTAGTGGCCCCCACCTTGGTGGTTGGTGCGGGACTGGATCCCAGGTCGGAGGCACGCGACAGGGGAGACAAAGATGCAGCAGTATCGGGAGGCGTGGAGGGCCACATGCAGGCTGGGATCTCGCCCTCCACACAGGATCCCATTGGGTGTACGCTGGAGCCAGCCCCACACGGGCCCATCGGAGACCAGGCGGGAAGTGGAGGATCTGTGGGGATCAGTGCCCAGGCTAATTCGCTGGGTGAGTTGGTGCCAATGATTGGCACGGATGCCCAAACAGGCGGGGACAAGGGGGCCCCTGGACAAGTGGCGTCCATGCAGGAGTTCGAGGCCACCCATCTAATTCCTCACGTAAACAGCGACATGCAAAACGTGGAGTTGGCATGCAATGGTGGCATGAAGCCACAGGAGGTCGCTGCTTTCGTAAAACTGAAGTGGTTCTGCAATGCCCTTGTCCGCAAGTTGGCACCCCCTCTCCTTCAGGAAGTGCAATCACCGCTGAGACCGGAAGAAGAACCATTCACGCCACGAGGTACTACACGAGGAGCCAAGCGCGCGATGTCGTCGATTCCCGTGAAGGCTACACAGGCGGAGAACGTGCTCATGCGGGCACTAGGTCTGGTCCGGAAGATTTAGAAGGAAATGAGGACTCAATTGCTGAGCTTGCGAACATCTTCGACACCCCTCTCCGCGAGCAGCATATCAAAGTGATCGCCGCCCTGTTTGGGAAGGAGGTCCCTCCGGCTTGCGAATTGAGGGCCGGCAACATGGTGGTGGCAACCCCAGCTTGATGGTTGGGTTCGGTAGTGGGCGGTCCTCATCACTATATCCATGGATCCTAACCCACATGTGTTGTGTTGGAACGTGAGGGGCCTTAACAACCCTGCCAAGAAGCATGCAGTTAGGGAGTTTGTAGTGGCGGCCAAGGTTAGCCTTGTGTGTCTCCAAGAGACGAAACTAGATGTATTCGATCCTTTCATCGTTATGCAATGCATTGGCCCATCGTTCGATGGGTTTGACTATGTGCCGGCTGAGGAGACTCGTGGGGGCATCCTACTTGCTTGGGATAGCACGGTGCTATCCGTGCATAACATCGTGCGCGACACCAACTCTATCACAGGGCTCGTTCATGACAAGGGAGGATCGACTTGGTGGGTCACGGCAGTGTACGGGCCGCAAGGAGAGGGCCCCAAAACTCAATTTCTATGCGATCTTCATGCTTTGCGCGCGGCCTGCCCTGGGCCGTGGATGGTTTTGGGAGACTTCAATATGATTCTTCGGGCGGAGGACAAGAGCAACAATAATATCAACAGACGAATCATGAGGAGATTTAAGGATTTTGTGGACAATAATGAACTTAAGGAGGTTTACATGCACGGCCGGAGATTCATGTGGACAAATGAAAGGGATCAACCGGTGATGACAAAGATCGATCGTGTGTTGGTGACTGTGGACTGGGAGCTTTCTCATCCGGATGTCCTCCTCCAGCTCTGTCCACTAACATTTCGGACCATGCCCCGCTCCACCTGTCTACTTCAGCTCCTTTCTGCCACAAGAGAAGATTCTGTTTCGAGATGTACTGGACCAAACTAGAGGGGTTTGATCAAGCTGTTCGGTATGCATGGGTATGTGACGAGAACATAGTGGATCCTTTCAAGAGGATGGATGCGCTCTTGAGAAATATGGCTGTCGCGCTACAAACCTGGGGACAGAGGAAGACTGGTAACATCAAGACACATATCGCTATTGCCAACTATGTCATTCTCAAGTTCGACCGCGCCATGGAGATGCGTGCTCTCACTCCCGCCGAGCTTTGGCTTCGCAAGACTATCAAACTGGCGCTCTTGGGGCTGTCCTCTTTGCAACGTACCATCGAGCGTCAACGCTCACGGCTACGATGGATCCGGGAAGGTGACGCGAACACTAAGCTCTTTCAGGCCGTGGCAAATGGGCGGAGATCAAAAAATTTCATCCCTCACATTAGGCACAACGAGGAGCTCATTACTGAGCAAGAGAGGAAGGGTGAAATCTTCACCGAGGCTTACGAGCAGTTGCTGGGTCATGCAACGACCAGGGAGGCAGATCTAGACCTCAATTTCCTGGGTATGGAGACTCACGATCTTGGCGAGCTTGAGAACATTTTCACGGAGGAAGAAGTTTGGAACACCATCAAGGAACTGCCACCGGACCGGGCCCCTGGGCCGGATGGTTTCATTGCTGCTTTTTATCAGAGGGCATGGACGATCATAAAGAACGATGTTATGGCGATGATGATGAAGTTGTATGTGCAGGATGGGAGGGGTTTTGGAAGGCTCAACAAAGCACATATTATGCTCATCCCTAAGAAATCCGATGCGGAGCTGGTTGGGGATTTTCGTCCTATCAGCCTTACCCACAGCGTTGCTAAGCTTTTCGCCAAGATGCTGGCTAATCGTGCGAGGAGAAGAATGAAGGAAATTGTCACGGCCAATCAGTCAGCGTTTATATGTGGCAGGCACCTGCATGACAACTTCCTCCTTGTGAGGCAAGTGGCCAGAAAGATCCATGCACGTAAAGAAGCTGGGGTGTTCCTGAAATTAGACATATCGAGGGCGTTTGACTCTATATCTTGGCCCTTCCTGTTTGAAGTTATGAGGCGCAAAGGTTTTGGTCAGAGATGGTTAGCATGGATCGCCATCCTTCTACGCACGGCCTCTACTAAAGTGCTCGTCAATGGCGTTCCCGGCAGGAGCTTTTTGCTCGCCCAAGGTCTGAGACAAGGCGACCCGGTGTCCCCTCTTTTGTTCATCATTGCGATGGATGCGCTCTCCTGCATCATGGTAAAGGGCGCAGAGGAAGGTGTTATGAAGCCATTTACAGGTATCAGGCCTCATCAAAGTGTGTCGATTTATGCAGACAACGTGGCTCTGTTTGTCAGGCCAAACGAGGTCGATCTCAGGTTCGTGACCATGGCGCTTAAAGCTTTTGGAGATGCATCTGGGCTGAGGGTTAACTATGGAAAGTCATCTGCTATTCTCATCCACGGTGAAGAGGAAGATAGGATCAGGGTTTCTAACCTACTGCAGTGCGAGTTGGGGAAGTTTCCCTGCAAATACCTTGGATTGCAACTCGCCATACATCAGCTAAAGAAGACGGATTGGCAGCCCATGTTGGATAGAGCGAATAAGTGTGCTCCCGGTTGGCAACGAGGTTTGCTACAAAGATCCGGGCGCCTTGTGTTGGTCAAGTCGGTGGTTGCGGCGAAACCTATCCACCATTTCATGATCACTGATGCACCAGCATGGGTGTTCGAGGAGCTTGACAAATGGATGAGAACATTCTTCTGGGCGGGGAAGGATCAGGTCTCGGGTGGCAATTGCATGGTGGCTTGGAATGCGGTCTGCAAGCCGACGTGCTTCGGAGGGCTCGGCATCAAGAACCTTAAGTTGCAGGGGCTCGCACTTAGGGTTCGATGGGAATGGTTGAAACGCACGAATCCGGAGAGACCTTGGCAGGGCATGCGCATGAGTGAGGATGAGGATGCCCGAGCTGTTTTTGACAGCATGGTTAAGATTGAGGTGGGCGAGGGCACTAAGGTTCTCTTCTGGCGGGACCGGTGGATTCATGGCTTTGCGGTGACTGATATTGCACCCATGATCCACGCTTTGGTTGACACTCGTACAAGGATCAAACGTATGGTCAGTGAAGGGTTGGAGAATGGCCGGTGGCTACATGATATTAATGGGGAGCTGAATTTTGTTGGCCATTTGCAGCTGGTGCACCTGAATCTGGCCATTAACACAGTGCAAAGGGATCCAAGCAATCCAGACTGTTTTTCTTGGCCTGCTGACCCTTCTGGATTATACTCTGCCAAGTCAACCTATCAAAAACTCTGCCTCGGTGATGAAAGGGCTCCGTATGCCTCCTGCATCTGGAAAAGTTGGGCACTTTTGAAGTGTAAAATCTTCATCTGGCTGGCTGTGCAGCACCGTATTTGGACCTCTGACCGAAGGGCAAAGCATGGATTACAAGACCGACCGTCTGCATGCTACACATGCTTGCAAGATGAAGACAATGCCGAACACATCTTGGTACAATGTGGCTATGCTCGAGAGGTGTGGCACACCTGCTTTCAAGACCTAGCCCTAAATACGCGGGCTTCGGTGGTGGATGATACCTTCCTCGATTGGTGGATCGAGACTAGGACGGGGATGCCTAAGGGTCTTAAGAGAGGCTACGACACGTTCGTCATCGTGGTCGGATGGGAGTTGTGGAAGCAACGGAACGCGCGTGTGTTCAATAGGCTACAACAACAGCGAACCCCAAGAGAATTGGTTGACGAGATATTCAGAGTAGTAAAGCAATGGAGACAAGCCGGTGTAGGAGTTGGAGGTTTAACACATTTTGTGAGAGAGTAGCTCTAAAGAGTAGTGTAGTTTGGGTGTAATTGGTGTTGGCCGAGCTTAGATCCTAACATCTAGCTCGTGCCTCTCTTGTAAATTCTTTCTATCTTTTATAAAGATAAGGTACGCCATTGGCATACTTTCTAAAAAAAAGTATATTGCATCAGCGTTGCTCTAAACCAATGCTAATTTATGCTGGCAGTAGCAGCGTAGCGAGATTGGAAGATAGTACGGAGCCTCACTCTGAGAAGCCCTATAAAAAGCAGGGCCTGTACGTACGTTTATGGGCCCCTGATATATGCAGCTACCGATGATTGACCGTTGGGGCACCGAGCCAGCAAAAGGTGCAAATCTATCTAGCTGTGCACGGGGTCTCCAATGAACACATCTCAGTGATGATTAGCAAAGTAGGACATGTACCATTCGCTGTAATCATCATGCGACATGCATCCACCCATCATGGAAAGATATCTCGGAGTATATGCAAACGTCGGCTCACAAAAAGAAAAGAAAGAGAAAGAATCATCACGCAAGAAGAGGAAACAAGACGGGAGGAAAGGAAAGAAATCGGGGAGTGATCCATTTCATTTCAGCTTCAACTTTCATGCAGCCGCAGCCGGGTCGTTGGTCAAGCACAGCATCTTGCGTGCCCTCAAAAAGAAGTACCACAGCATCTTCTTTGTTACTTAAAAGGGGAGAAGGAAGGAAAGAAAGTCCCTAGAGAGCGAGCGAGCTATGGCTATGGCTATGGCTAGTAGTACTGGAACAGGCTTGTCATCTCCCGGACGGACCCGAACGCCGGCGACGAGGGCATGACGCCGAGCCCCCATGGCAGGCACGGCCCGTCCTCCGCCGCCGCGTCGCCGAACAGCCCGTAGGACGCCGCCTTCGCCACGGCCGGGCCGTAGCACCCCCACTGCTGCTGCTGCTGCTGGTGGTGCCGCGCGTACCCGTACGCGTACTCGATGCCGCTGTCCGATGCAAGCGCCGTCGGCGCCACCGCGGCCGCCGCCGCGCGCCTCTCCTCCTTCTTGTACCGGATTCCGCACGCATTGCACAATGACTGCACAGATGATGCAACAATGATCAGTTAGCATGGATATCCATGTATGTCCGTAAGGCAGTGTCGCTGAGTACGTGGCCATGTACGTAGTATATGATCATCAGTTTACGCGCGCACGCACCTTTGGTCCGCGTGGCCCGTTCCTCCAGAGCGGGGTGGAGGTGGTGTCGCAGTTGGCGCACCGGCGAGCGGACGCGGCGCCGGCATTGCTCTGATCAGCGCGCGCCGGGCCGATATCCTGCCTGCCGTTGCAGCTGGGCATTGCCTCCCACGGCAGCCCGGCCGCCGGCGCGCGGACCCCGGCCTCGGCGCGCCTGGTGGAGGGCGTGCCGAGCGAGAGCGTGCAGTCGACGGAGCCGCCGTAGGAGGCGTAGGAGCCGTCGTCGCCGCATTGCTTGATGTAGTAGTGGTGGTCCCCCGGCGCCGCGGCGAACAGCATGGAGCAGCCGCCGCCGCAGCTGCCGTAGAGCAGCCCGCACGTGCATGGCGCCGCCTCGTGCAGCATCTTGACTAGCAGTAGGAGCTACTTGCAGGAATAGATCGAGCAGAGAAGGCGATGTCTACTCTAGTGCTACTAGCTGCTGGTATCGGGGGGAGATTAATATGAAGAGGGAGAGCTTCGAGACCGGGGTCGAAACCAAACCAAACCAAAGAGGACGTAGCTAGGGGGTGTCTGTTGCTGGACTCTGAGGTGGCCGGCCACTTAAGAGTTAACAGACACTAGCTGGATCGTTGAGGTGTTTGGCGCATGTGGATGGATGTGGGAGGTAGGGTACGGGATCCTGGGGTTCTTATAGCGACGACGTGGGAGTACGGTGGTGGTGGCCGGCTGGGGCTGGGGCTGGGGCTGGGTTGGCTCGCTTTTTACGTGGTAACCTGGGCCGACCCGATTTTGGATTCCGGCCGGGGGCGCGAGACGCGATGCCGGCGCAGCGAGGGGATGTCCGTCCGGATGTCCCTCTCATGCGCCTGTGGTCTGGGGCCGGGGCGTGGTCAAAGAAGGATGTGGCGCTCGGTCAAAAGGAAGGCCACGTGAAACCGGGAACAGTCCCCCATGCACACACACACACACACACACACATATATGGGGACGTGGAGGGGCTCTCGAGGAGGGATGTCGTACGTAGTGCTAGTGCTACTGACATGCGCTCGTACAACTACGACGAGTCCATTGGAGTTTGGCGATCACGAGGGGCACAGTTCGATCTGTCCCTCCTCCGTCCTCCTCTGAGCCGGTTGTGGGATCCCAGGCCAGGCTATCCACCACGGAGTAAGTGAGCGAGCAACAAGGAGACGATGCATGGCATGGCATGGCATGCATGCATGCGTCCGTTAGGCGGGCAGGCAGCGTCGCAGCGATGCCTGAAAGCCTGCGGTGCGCTGCATCAGGCCGGCCGGTCGGGTCGGGTCGGGTCAGTCTTTAATTTCCATCCACGGGGGTGGGGTGTCATTTTGCAATGACACGACGGATCGAAATTTCTGGCCCTGCATGCAGATGCAGCACACCATGTACGCCACCACCACCTTTGACTGTGCGCAGTGTATCTGGACCGATGCATGCATGCATGCATCGATCATGTTACGTTACATCTACATCTACAATACGTACAGCTTTTTTTTTGAGGGACAATACTTACAGCTAGGCAAAACTGAAGATGAACTTGGTGGTGGAGCTAGTAATAAAGCGGCAGGGTTGTGCTCCATGAAGATCACGTTTGGGCACATGATTAGGTCAAGAAGGAGCCGCTAGGGGCTTCCAAACCCAGAGAAAGAAGAAACTAAAGAGCAAAGGAGGCGTAGCGAAAGAAGGGCGGATGGGAATGGGAAAATAAAAGAGCAAGGAAATGAATCAAAAGAAGCAAAAGAGCAAAAGAGGAGCGACGCGAGGATGAGGAGGGAACACAGGAAAAGACGGGCGGGCGGGCGCGGGCCGCGCGAGTTAGTAGTGGATACACACACACAGAGAGAGAGAGAGAGAGAGAACAAGAGATATAATTGGCGGAAACAATCCATGATGGCTCCCCCAAGTTCCATAAAGTCCCCCGTCGAATCGAATCCGATCATCGGTCCAAGGAACAGTCGCGGTCAGGCATAGAAGATCCCGCCTTTTGGCACTAACCTCCACGCACGCAAACCCAGGATACATCACTCGACTCGCTCCTGCCTCCTGCCCTGCCTCTCTCTACTCCACGCTACGCTACGGGATCCGATACGCCTCTAGCCTGATCATTCCCTCTTCGACCTCCTGCTAGCTAGCGCTCCTACTCCCACATACAGAAAGAGTACTTACTTAACCAGTGACAGTGAGGCTTTTCTTTTGCTGTGGTTTGTTTTTCTTTTCCTTTATTGGTGCTGTAAGCGAGCTGCCTAATTCCCCTGCCAAGTCAAAAGGAAGCAGGCAGCGATGCCAGAGAAAGGGAAAGCCCGTGGAGCCCATCATCTGCCCAACGGCCCAAGTGCGAGCCGACACGACCTTACCCAAACCGGGCCTAAAACATGTTTGGTCTTGCTTGTGTGGAGTATAGTACTCCTTCCGTTCAGAAATACTTGTCGACCAAATGGATGCATCTAGATGTGCTTTAATTCTAGATACATTCATATTTAACCATTTATCCGACGAGTGTTTCCGGACTGAGGGAGTATTTCACATTCTAAACAAGCGGGGCCGGTCTTGGAAACTGAAACCAGGGCGATCCCCTTCAAAACACCAGCAACACAAGCACAATGCACTCCTCCAGCTCCAGGAGCGAACTCCGTGAGTTGCTCTGTGCCTAGGGTGGTTGCAGTAGTAGCTGTTGTTTATATTAGCAGCCTAATGCCTAGTTTTTGGCAGGGATTGTACGCCTTGTGCTTCGTGTGGAGATCTGTTTGCTCGCTGCATATGCGGACTGCCGTCGAGGAGGGCCTAAAATAAGACGGCGGAACAAACAAGGGGAGGAGCACGAGCGCGAAGCAGGATATGCGAGTATTGTACTACTGCGGCGTTGCGAGCAAAGAGCTCTCCTGTGTGTGGGTGTGTTTGGTGCAACGTCTTGGGCAGGCAATCCGCCCGAGGAGATCGTCGTTCAAAAAGTTGTCCCGACACTGCCAGAGTTAAGCCTAGAGATTGGTGTCCTTTGGTTGGGATATCTATCTCAAGCCCTCGTCCCTTCTCTTTGCCCTTTGATTACAGGGGGATGGGGACGGCATCTCTTGGAAAGCGATAGCTGGTGCCCCCGAGTTGTTCTCGTCTCTCGAGGTTTGAACCATTTTAATTCTTCTGCTAAATAACCATAACTAAAATATGCTCGACCACGTAGTGATCAGATAGCTTTAGGGTGGGTTGATTTAATTCGAACACTATCACGTTTCTCTGAGGGCACCTTGATTCAAAAGGATTTCGTAGAATTTTTTGTGGATTACAATTCTTAGGGCATTTTTGAAGCGGATCCTCAAACCTTCCGCGAGAGTGTGACGTCCCGAAACCGACACGTCAGGTGTCTTCCAGTTATTCGTTGTTGTTGCCTTGTCATTCGCTTGCGTATTGCATCTTGTCATGTCATCATATGCATTGCATCATCGTGTTTTTGAAACTTGCATCCGTCCCGGCCTCCCCGTTCTCTCCGTTGTCCGTTCTGATCCCAGACACACTTTCACGCGCCCGCGGCACGTCCGAAATATTATTTTATTAGTGACCGAAAAATGTTCTCGGAATGGGTTGAAAGTTGGCGTGCGGTCCTATTTTAGTGTAGGTAGGCCGCCTGCCAAGTTTCATCGCATTCAAAATCCGTTTGACGTCCCAACGGATAACTATAGCGGCAATATAGCCGGTCAAACGTCGGCCGTTTTCGGTCTCCGGAAACGGTTGTCGGGCTGCCTTCTTCCTCTCCTCTCAGCCCAAGCCCCTCTACACAAGCCATCACCTACGGCCAGGCCCAATCTAACCTCTCTCGTCAGCCCGCGGCCCTCCCCGCGCGCGCGTCCGAAAGCTGTTCCGGTCCCGTATCGCTCAGTCATCACCGTTGCGATCAGATCATCCCCAAACATCTACAAAACGTCACCGTTTTCTTATTTGGACTCCTCTAACCTTTTATTCTCGATCGTCCATTTACGATCGGAGGAATCCGTTAGCCCCTAACCTATTTCACCGCTATATATAATGGGCAACCCTAGAAATTAGGGATCCTGTCTCATCCTTCCATCCATCCAATCCCTCACCCGCCGCCGCCACTCTCTCCCTTGGGATCCTCCCAGATCCCCTCCTCATCTCCTCCCGCACGCAACGACCGATCCACCTCGTCTTCAGCGCCGGGCCAACCAGCGCCCGAGGCCGAGCTCCACTCGATCCCTCTCCTTCCCGGCGACATGGACATGCCGCCGCCTGTAGCTTCCTCCACCCTGACCTTGACCTGGACCGCTCCAGCGACCACGCCCGTTGACGTTGTCGCTCCGCGAGTCGCTGGTCCTCGCCGGATTTCGCTGCCAGGTCCATGCCGCCCTTGCCTCCACTCCGTCAGCACGCGTCACCGGAGCCCCGATTTGCTACAGCCCTGAGCGCCTCACCTTTGCACCCGCCCTGATGGCCTCCTCTAGCCCGGTATCTTCTCCCATGGATCCCTCCTTCTCCTCGCGTCGAGCATCAGCGCTCCAGGGTCGGCCTTCTGCTATTCATCCTCGTCGGCTCTCGCAACACCGGCGCTGCCGGCAGCCGCGCCGCTCGATCCACCTCACCGACGACAGCACTAGCAGGTCCCGCCGACCTTCCCCTGCTCCTTTTCCCTCTCCATCTCCCTTCTCTTCTCCTGTATCCCCTTCAGTCCTCTCGTGTTCCTCCGCAGGTCCCCGCCATGGATGCAGGAGCACGAGCTCCCTCCTCCTCGTTGCACGCATCGCCCGCCGGAGCTTCTCCGTCTGCCGCCCGCACCTACAAGGACCCCGCCGCCGGCGACCAAGACCAGCACCCAGGCCATCCCTCTCCTTCCTCCCGCCCATCTTCGCTTCCCTGATGCCCTTTCTCATATATCTCTCTCTTTCCCTGTACTTGCCGCAGCAGGGAACCGTCGTCGCCTCGTTCTTCCGCAAGCCGTGGCCGTGCTGCCGCAGCAGTGCCGCCATGGATGCTCGAACCTCCCTCTGCTTCCCGCGTGGGACGACCCCAGCGCCAAGTCACGTCTTCGCTGCCTCCTTCATTGCGTCACCACGAGCCACTTCTTCTGTGAGGACGACACGTCCGCCTGGGTTCCTCTCGCGCCAAGTCCGCCACTACAGTCCCTGCCGCTCGCTTCCTCTGCTTCGAACGAGAAGACCAACGTCGCGCCCTTCTTCCTCTGAATCGAAGACGAGCGCGCTGCCCTCGTGCGTTGACCGCGCCCAGGCCCAGCTGCTCCCCTTCGTCGCGCGAGGCCCAGCGCCCAGGCCCAGCTGCTCCCCTTCGTCGCGCGAGGCCCAGCGCCCCTAGCTGGCCTCCTCTGCAGATGGACCAAGCCCATGGTGAAAAACCCCAGCGCCTCCTTATCCTTTCTGCTGGGCTTTCAGATCCGGCCCGTATCGTGTTTTTTTTCATAGAACGTTTTCCTATTTTAACCAGGGTTTTGCAGTTTTACAGAAAACCCCTTGCACAACATGCATATAATAACTCACAAACAGTGCATCATATTAAAACAAACTTTATATGAAAAATGCTTAGTTTTTCGTCTAGTTTCATAATATGCAACTTTCATCCATGTTTAACATCTCTAAAATGTTGTTTGTTTAATTTTGCTCCTATGCCATGCTAAAATGCTTTAATTCATAACTAAATAACCGTAACTCGGAACTTAACAAACTTTATATGTAAATGGGGTAGAAAAATGTCTAGTTTAACATGGTGTACTTGCTTTGTATGGTTAACAACTCTAAAATATGGTTTAGGGCAGAACAGTACCAAATTCATAAATATGCACATGAGGATTTTCCGGACTTGTTGCTTGTTGTCCCGGCCTCATTTAAACTTGCCTAGATAGGTAGTTTTACTTTGCTTAACCCCATGCCATGCTAAACAACATTTAATATTGTTGGGTACATAAACGAGAGAGAACTAAATAAGACATGTGGTGTTCCATCAATATGCAACTCGTTGCATATTGAGCTCCACTTAATTTGTAGTGTTGCTTGTGCACTTTGCCATGCCATGCCTCATTAATCCGGACATGCATCATACTTGATTTTGCATCATGCCATGTTTATGTGATGGTTGTTTACTATGTTGTTCGCTTCTTTACTGTGTTGCTTCTCCAGGGTAGTTCCGATAACGTCGAGTTTGCGAGGATCCGTTCGACTACGTCCGTTTGTCTTTTTCATGGACTAGTTCTTCTTCCTTGCGAGATCTCAGGCAAGATGTCCATACCCTCGAAATCACTTCTATCTTTGCTTGCTAGTTGCTTGATCTATTGCTATCCTGCGATACCTACCACTTGCTTTATCATGCCTCCCATTTTTCCATGTCAGGCCTCTAACCCACCTTCCTAGCAAACCGTTGTTTAGCTATGTTACCGCTTTTGCTCAGCCCCTCTTATAGCGTTGTTAGTTGCAGGTGAAGTTGGAGTTTGTTCCATGTTGGAACATGGTTATTGTTGGGATATCACAATATCTCTCTTATTTATTTAATGCATCTATATACTTGGTAAAGGGTGGAAGACTCGGCCTTATGCCTGGTGTTTTGTTCCACTCTTGCCGCCCTAGTTTCCGTCATACCGGTGTTATGTTCCTTGATTTTGTGTTCCTTACACGGTCGGGTTATAATGGGAACCCCTTGACAGTTCGCCTTGAATAAAACTCCTACAGCAAGGCCCAACCTTGGTTTTACCATTTGCACTAACAACCTATCACCTTCCCTTGGGTTCTGCAGACTCAAGGGTCATATTTATTTTAACCCCCTGGGCCAGTGCTTCTCTAAGTGTTGGTCTGAACTAGAGCCCCTTGCAACGCCACCTCGGGGAAACTTGGGGGTTGGTTTTAGTTGTACGGATTGCTCATCCGGTGTTGCCCTGAGAATGAGATATGTGCAGCTCCTATCAGGATGTCAGCGCATTGAGCGGCTTTGCTGGTCTTGTTTTACCATTGTCGAGATGTCTTGTAACCGAGATTCCGAGTCTAATCGGGTCTTCCTGGGAGAAGGAATATCCTTCGTTGACCGTGAGAGCTTGTGATGGGCTAAGTTGGGACACCCCTGCAGGGTTTTGAACTTTCGAAAGCCATGCCCGCGGTTATGGGCAGATGGGAATTTTTTAATATCCGGTTGTAGAGAACTTGACACTTAACTGAATTAAAATGCACCAACCGCGTGTGTAGCCGTGATGGTCTCTTCTCGACGGAGTCCGGGAAGTGAACACGGTTTTGGTGTTATGCTTGATCGTAAGTAGTTTCAAGATCACTTCTTGATCACTTCTAGTAGCGACTGTGCTTTGCTTCTCTTCTCGCTCTCATTTGCATAAGTTAGCCACCATATATGCCAGTGCTTGCTGCAGCTCCACCTCATACCTTTTCCCTACCCATAAGCTTAAATAGTCTTGATCGCGAGGGTGTGAGATTGCTGAGTCCCCGTGACTCACAGATTACTTCCAAAACCAGTTTGCAGGTGCCGATGATACCATGCAGGTGACACAACCGAGCTCAAGGAGGAGCTCGATGAAGATCTTGTTCATTGTGTTGTTTCGTTTCAGTTGATTAGTAGTGGAGCCCAGTCGGGGCGATCGGGGATCTATTGCATTAGGGGTTGTCTTTCTTTATTTGGTTCCGTAGTCGGACCTTGATTGTATTTTGGATGATGTAATGCTATATTCATGTATTGTGTGAAGTGGCGATTGTAAGCCAACTCTTTATTCCTTTCTTATTCAGTACATGGGATGTGTAAAGATTACCCCTCTTGCGACATGCCTACAATGCGGTTATGCCTCTTAAGTCGTGCTTTGACACGTGGGAGATATAGCTGCATCGTGGGTGTAACAAGTTGGTAATCAGAGCCTTCCCCGACTTAGGAGCCCCCTGCTTGATCGAATCACTGGCGTTGTTGAGTCTAGAAAAATGTTTTGAGTCTTATAGGATTATATATATCGGAGAGTAGGATTCTTTTTACTCCTCAGTCCCTTCGTCGCTCTGGTGAGGCCTCCTGACGTATAGTTTTGACTCTTCTCTTCTCAAATTTCACGATTTTTTTAGGATCACGCGGGTATCTTGGAATCGTTTCGATGGTTTTGTGATGAGAACATTGTTCTTGGTGCCTCCTGACATTGAGGGGTTGTGGCAGTGTCCCGGGGAGTTGAGCTCCGAGGTGTTGTCGTCACAATTTTATCGTTGCACTTCTGGAATACCTGAGTTTCGCCGACATCGAAAATCTCTTTTATGCAGTTGTTGGTGAGATAACCTCGACGCCACCCAGTACTGGGGCGGGAGTTCGGGAGTATTGCCATAACTCGTATAACGGATGCTTTTCGAAGGTTGAGGTAAACGATTTCCGAAGGTTTCTTGGTTATGTGTTGAAGGATGGATACAGCTGGATGTAGGATTTGCTAGTTTCGGGTGAGACATTATGCTTCCCCTGTATCCCCAACACCTGATTGCATAACCAGAAAGTTTCGGGAGTTCATAAGTGGGAATTCAAGTAGCTCTTAGGATATCTTTCCGTCATATGCATGATATGAGATTGGGGTTCGACGTCTAGTGGTCCGCCTATCCACAATTGGTTTTACAGTGGTCTCGTTGTGTCTTAAAGAGTCCTTGGCTATGCTGACTCGGGGATGCTTCGTATGTCATGTGCACTGCCTTGTACATGATGGTGCTGTACGATCGAGCCCGTGTGGGTCCCACCATGAAAACTTCGGACGAAATCTCTATCATATGTTTGTTCCGGCTTATTCTGCAAGCCAATCCTTTGTTTTGTTTTTCAGTTATGGTATTCGAGTTGCTTCAAAGTCAAATGTTGATTCCATACCTTTTCCAAGCGGTGTTCTCATACTCCTATGTGAATACCAATCCTTCTTGATAATCGAGATTGTCATGTCAATTCTTTTCAACCGACGTGCTACTCTTCAAGGGGATCCAATCATTTCATCATTCCGCAAGATCAACTCAAATCTTCTCAACGTTGTTTGTTTTGTCCGTCCAAAGTCCACATCAAGCTTATCCTTTTCGTTGTTGGTTTTCCAACAACTCCGTTCTAGCATTTATTGTAAGCGTGCTCTCTCAAGATCGTGTTTCACTTCGTTCATTCCATTCCATTCTTACTTTTGTTCTGGAGGCATTGTGATGTTGCTCTCTTCAACCCATCTTCTTGTTTTTTCAAGATCGTTTTCTTTTCTTGGTTTATCCATTTAACCAGAGTGTTGTGTCCTCTGATCAAGTTCTTTCATCTCTTTTCAACTGGAGTGCTACCCGAATCAGTTCTTTCTTATTCCTCTTTCTTAACGGAGTGCTTTCAACTTCGTTCATCGCCGTTGCTTTCTTTCTTTAAATTTGTTCAACCTCTCAAGGTTCTTCAGTTTCACTCATTTGTCAAAGAAGCAACTTAGTTTTACCTCTTCTCTTCCTCTTCCGTTTCCCCCGGTGTCATCCTAGATCTCGGGATGAGATCCTCTCGTAGTGGTGGAGTGTTGTTACGCCCCGAGACCGACGCGCCAGGTGTCTTCCAGTTATTCGTTGTTGTTGCCTTGTCATTCGCTTGCGTGTTGCATCTTGTCATGTCATCATATGCATTGCATCATCATGTTTTCGAAACTTGCATCCATCCCGGCCTCCCCGTTCTCTCCGTTGTCCGTTCTGAGCCCAGACACACTTGCACGCGCCCGCGGCACGTCCGAAATATTATTTTATTAGTGGCCATAAAATGCTCTCGGAATGGGTTGAAAGTTGGTGTGCGGTCTTATTTTAGTGTAGGTAGGCCGCCTGCCAAGTTTCATCGCATTCGGAGTCCGTTTGACGCCCCAACGGATAACTATAGCGGCAGTATAGCCGGTCAAACATCGGACGTTTTCGGTCTCCGGAAACGGTTGCCGGGCTGCCTTCTTCCTCTCCTCTCAGCCCAAGCCCCTCTACACAGGCCATCACCTACCGCCAGGCCCAATCTAACCTCTCTCGTCAGCCCGCGGCCCTCCCCGCGCGCGTGTCCGAAAGCTGTTCCGGTCCCGTACCGCTCAGTCATCACCGTTGCGATCAGATCATCCCCAAACATCTGCAAAACGTCACCGTTTTCTTATTTGGACTCCTCTAACCTTCTATTCTCGATCGTCCATTTACAATCGGAGGGATCCGTTAGCCCCTAACCTATTTCACCGCTATATATAATGGGCAACCCTAGAAATTAGGGATCCTGTCCCATCCTTCCATCCATCCAATCCCTCACCTGCCGCCACCACTCTCTCCCTTGGGATCCTCCCAGATCCCCTCCTCATCTCCTCCCGCACGCAACCACCGATCCACCTCGTCTTCAGTGCCGGGCCAACCAGCGCCCGAGCCCGAGCTCCACTCGATCCCTCTCCTTCCCGACGACATGGACATGCCGCCGCCGCCTGTAGCTTCCTCCACCCTGACCTCGACCTGGACCGCTCCAGCGACCACGCCTGTTGACGATGTCGCTCCGCGAGTCGCTGGTCCTCGCCGGATTTCGCTGCCAGGTCCATGCCGCCCTTGCCTCCACTCCGTCAGCGCGCGTCACCGGAGCCCCGATTTGCTACAGCCCCAAGCGCCTCACCTCTGCACACGCCCTGATGGCCTCCTCTACCCCGGTCTTCTCCCATGGATCCCTCCTTCTCCTCGCGTCGAGCATCAGCGCTCCAGGGCCGGCCTTATGCTGTTTGTCCTCATCGGCTCTCGCAACACCGGCGCTTCCGGCAGCCGCGCCGCTCGATCCACCTCACCGATGACAGCACTAGCAGGTCCCGCCGACCTTCCCCTGCTCCTTTTCCCTCTCCATCTCCCTTCTCTTCTCCTGTATCCCCTTCAGTCCTCTCGTGTTCCTCCGCAGGTCCCCGCCATGGATGTAGGAGCACGAGCTACCTCCTCCTCGTTGCAAGCATCGCCCGCCGGAGCTTCTCCGTCCGCCGCCCGCACCTACAAGGACCCCGCTGCAGGCGACCAAGACCAGCACCCAGGCCATCCCTCTCCTTCCTCCCGCGCATCTTTGCTTCCCTGATGCCCTTTCTCATATATATCTCTCTCTTTCCATGTACTTGCCGCATCAGGGAACCGCCGTCGCCCCATTCTTCTGCAAGCCGTGGCCGTGCTGCCGCAGCAGTGCCGGCATGGATGCTCAAACCTCCCTCTGCTTCCCGCGTGGGACGACCCCAGCACCAAGTCCCGTCTTTGCTGCCTCCTTCATTGTGTCGCCACGAGCCACTTTTTTGTGAGGACGACGCGTCCGCCTGGGTTCCTCTCGCGCCAAGTCCGGCGCTGCAGTCCCTGCCGCTCGCTTCCTCTGCTTCGAACGAGAAGACCAGTGCCACGCCCTGCTTCCTCTGAATCGAAGACGAGCGCGTTGCCCTCGTGCGTTGACCGCCCCCAGGCCTAGCTGCTCCACTCCGTCGCGCGAGGCCCAGCGCCCCTAGCTGGCCTCCTCTGCAGATGGACCAAGCCCATGGTGAAAAACCCCAGCGCCTCCTTTTCCTTTCTGCTAGGCTTTCAGATCCGGCCCATATCGTGTTTTTTTTCATAGAACGTTTTCCTATTTTAACCAGGGTTTTGCAGTTTTACAGAAAACCCCTTGCACAACATGCATATAATAACTCACAAACATAGCATCATATTAAAACAAACTTTATATGAAAAATGCATAGTTTTTCGCCTAGTTTCATAATATGCAACTTTCATCCATGTTTAACATCTTTAAAATGTTGTTTGTTTAATTTTGCTCCTATGCCATGCTAAAATGCTTTAATTCATAACTAAATAACCGTAACTCGGAACTTAACAAACTTTATATGTAAATGGGGTAGAAAAATGTCTAGTTTAACATGGTGTACTTGCTTTGCATGGTTAACAACTCTAAAATATGGTTTAGGGCAGAACAGTACCAAATTCATAAATATGCACATGAGGATTTTCCGGACTTGTTGCTTGTTGTTCCGGCCTCATTTAAACTTGCCTAGATAGGTAGTTTTACTTTGCTTCACCCCTTGCCATGCTAAACAACATTTAATATTGTTGGGTACATAAACGAGAGAGAACTAAATAAGACATGTGGTGTTCCGTCAATATGCAACTCGTTGCATATTGAGCTCCACTTAATTTGTACTGTTGTTTGTGCACTTTGCCATGCCATGCCTCATTAATCCGGACATGCATCATACTTGATTTTGCATCATGCCATGTTTATGTGATGGTTGTTTACTATGTTGTTCGCTTCTTTACTGTGTTGCTTCTTTGGGGTAGTTCCGATAATGTCGAGTTTGTGAGGATCCGTTCGGCTACGTCTGTTTTTCTTCTTCATGGACAAGTTCTTCTTCCTTGCGGGATCTCAGGCAAGATGACCATACGCTCGAAATCACTTCTATCTTTGCTTGCTAGTTGCTCGATCTATTGCTATGCTGCGATACCTACCACTTGCTTTATCATGCCTCCCATTTTGCCATGTCAAGCCTCTAACCCACCTTCCTAGCAAACCGTTGTTTGGCTATGTTAGCGCTTTTGCTCAGCCCCTCTTATAGCGTTGTTAGTTGCAGGTGAAGTCGGAGTTTGTTCCATGTTGGAACATGGTTATTGTTGAGATATCACAATATCTCTCTTATTTATTTAATGCATCTATATACTTGGTAAAGGGTGGAAGGCTCGGCCTTATGCCTGGTGTTTTGTTCCACTCTTGCCGCCCTAGTTTCCGTCATACCGGTGTTATGTTCCTTGATTTTGTGTTCCTTACGCGATCGGGTTATAATGGGAACCCCTTGACAGTTCGCCTTGAATAAAACTCCTCCAGCAAGGCCCAACCTTGGTTTTACCATTTGCACTAACAACCTATCACCTTCCCTTGGGTTCTGCAGGCTCAAGGGTCATCTTTATTTTAACCCCCCCGGGCCAGTGCTTCTCTAAGTGTTGGTCCGAACTAGAGCCCCTTGTAGCGCCACCTCGGGGAAACTTGAGGGTTGGTTTTAGTTGTACGGATTGCTCATCCGGTGTTGCCCTGAGAACGAGATATGTGCAGCTCCTATCAGGATGTCGGCGCATCGGGCGGCTTTGCTGGTCTTGTTTTACCATTGTCGAGATGTCTCGTAACCGGGATTCCGAGTCTGATCGGGTCTTCCTGGGAGAAGGAATATCCTTCATTGACCGTGAGAGCTTGTGATGGGCTAAGTTGGGACACCCCTGCAGGGTTTTGAACTTTCGAAAGCCGTGCCCGCGGTTATGGGCAGATGGGAATTTGTTAATATCCGGTTGTAGAGAACTTGACACTTAACTGAATTAAAATGCACCAACCGCGTGTGTAGCCGTGATGGTCTCTTCTCGACGGAGTCCGGGAAGTGAACACGGTTTTGGTGTTATGCTTGATCGTAAGTAGTTTCAAGATCACTTCTTGATCACTTCTAGTAGCGACTGTGCTTTGCTTCTCTTCTCGCTCTCATTTGCATAAGTTAGCCACCATATATGCCAGTGCTTGCTGCAGCTCCACCTCATACCTTTTCCCTACCCATAAGCTTAAATAGTCTTGATCGCGAGGGTGTGAGATTGCTGAGTCCCCGTGACTCACAGATTACTTCCAAAACCAGTTTGCAGGTGCCGATGATACCATGCAGGTGACACAACCGAGCTCAAGGAGGAGCTCGATGAAGATCTTGTTCATTGTGTTGTTTCGTTTCAGTTGATTAGTAGTGGAGCCCAGTCGGGGCGATCGGGGATCTATTGCATTAGGGGTTGTCTTTCTTTATTTGGTTCCGTAGTCGGACCTTGATTGTATTTTGGATGATGTAATGCTATATTCATGTATTGTGTGAAGTGGCGATTGTAAGCCAACTCTTTATCCCTTTCTTATTCAGTACATGGGATGTGTAAAGATTACCCCTCTTGCGACATGCCTACAATGCGGTTATGCCTCTAAGTCATGCTCCGACACGTGGGAGATATAGCTGCATCGTGGGTGTTACAGAGAGTACCGACCACATTGTTGGGACGTGCTTTGTCACCCAACATAATCCCGCATTAGTGTGTCGACAGGTCCAAACATTTATTTTCCCGTAAATCGGAACCAAATGGTGGAGGACTTTGCATTGTGCTAATTAGAGCGGATAGCTAGCATTTTAGTGGAAGATAGTATTGCCTAGTATATTTTCATTTGACGAAAGATGCTAGTTATTATATTTTCATCGTGCTAATTAGACTAGCGGAAGGTGCCTTTTGTATGCACTAGTTGCAGCACCTTCATTTGGCGGAAGCCAAACGGTTAACACCTTCATTTGGTGGAAGCCAAATACAAAGCTTTTCACCATGTGCTTAGTAGGCATGATTTAGGGCTTGTTCTGAAGTTCTTCAACTCCAAACTTCTTTAATTCTCATCCGGAAGTGAGCCCGAACGCGATAGCTCCAGAAAACTAAAATCCCATAAGCTATCATGGGTTGTAGTTCACTTTTCTAAAACGAGACATCCCCAGCTCCACGTTTTGGTGAATCACGAGTTTGGGTAATTTACAGCTATAATCCCACCACCCAAAAAATGTCTCGACCAGCTCCTCCTCCCTCGACCTCGCACGCATCCACTCGCTCACATCTCCCATCTCCCTGGTTTGTCCTCTTGAACCCTCACCTTTGCCACGTTCAGTTGCCCCCGTCGTCGGCCAGATCCTCGCCTTCGACTACAGATCTGGTCGTCCAAGGCTGTTTCCTGCTGGATCCCATCGTCCCCGCCGCCCGTCGCGCCTGCTGCAAGGAGCTGCAACCCCATTGCTTGGAGCTAGCCCTGACAACATTGATGCCCCAGAGACCCTCCGAGCCAGGAGCAGCACCAGGACGACCGCACCCCCAAGCCCAAACCGCAAGGTGAGCTCCTCCCCTTCTCTTCTTCCCGAGCCAGGAGCAACACCAGGCTCATATTGTTTGTACTATACATGCCGCACTCCACCATGAAGCCTGCGCAACTGCCGCCTATGTGTAGTTTCACCCAAGATGGGCTCTTTCTAGTTGGCCCAACCTGGCAACCACTAGGCCTTCAGCGCCCCAACTTGGCTGCCAGCGCATCCAAGCACTGGGAGGAGCTGCCGCAGCTCCAGAACATTTTCCTGTTCGCCACCTCAAGCAAGAGGTAACATAAGGAGCTAGATATGGGAAGTTTTGTAGAAGCTAGATGGTTTCAGAACACACCCTTAGCCGGGCTAGATTTGGCGAAAGCTATGTAAGCATTGATTAGTAGCCTTCCGCCGAACTAAAAGCTAATAATCTTTTTTAAGCCAGCAGAGCCAAATATTTATAGTATAGGGTTGGATGACTGCTACTTGTGATAGGCGTTGGGATTTCCGGAGAGGAAGGGTGAACTAGTGTAGTAGCAAAAAGTATTTTCCCCAGTTAAGAACCAAGATTTATCGAACCAATAGGAGACACCACACAGACAAGATAAACGGTACATGCACACAGACACACCAAACAAATGCTTGCATCCAACGACAGCAAAAGGGTTTTCAATCCCCTTGTTCTCGCCAATTGCCAAGATCAAATCTGCTAGTAGTACACTAGTGCAACGACGTCCAATACAAATGGTTTTTAACACCTGTTCGCGACAAAGTCTTAAACCATCGTCTTTCTTGTTTGTGCGATAGGAGGGTCCATCCCACACGACTCAAAAACCGTCGGCAATAGGTCCTTCAGTCACACACCTGGCGCAAAAAGAGTTATCGTGCGATCGGGCGAGCCATCGTAGATAATTATACACGCCCAATCATTTCCGTTCGTATGTACATCCCACATAGTGAGTCACAGACAAACGTTTTCGTTCGTATGTACATCACACACAATTTTCCGTTCGTGTGCGATCGAGGGAGATAATGCAGACGCTTTCGTAGGACAAGCCGGTGGAGATCGTCTTGCCACCCCACACAGTAATCATGGAACAAACGTTTATGTGGTATACCACAAGACATAGTTTTCTATATAGCCTCATCTGTGATAGGTGTAGCGATCATAGATGCTCTGCCTCAGTTAATCGTCTGCGTTATTCAACTATATCACACACGATGCAATGAAGAAAACTGTATGGCATTGGGTTATGCATCACACATGCTTTTACTGCTAGAAACATTTGTATAGTGCCATTGACCCATTTAGTAGGTTTATTAGTTTACTATTAATACTTCTAGTATTAAGCAAATTCACATTTCATATCAAACATTTGTTTACCACTTTCATATTGGGCACACAAATATATTTTAACATCACAGTACGATAGCTACGTAACAACAACATAGTACAACATATAGCTAGTGTCTGAAATATGCCTTAGAGGCAATAATAAAGTGGTTAATTATTATATGTCCTTATCATGATAAAGGTTTATTATTCATGCTAGAATTGTATTTACCGGAAACTTAAATGCATGTGTGGATACATAAACAAATATCGTGTCCCTAGTGAGCCTATACTATACTAGCTCGTTGATCAAAACATGGTTAAGGTTTGCTAACCATAGACATGTGTTGTCTTTTGATAACGGGATCACATCATTAGGAGAATGATGTGATGGATAAGACCCATCTGTTAGCTTAGCATATGACCATTCAGTTTATTGCTACTACTTTCTTAATGTCAAATACATATTCCTTCGACCATGAGATCATGCAACTCCCGAATATTGGAGGAATACCTTGTGTCGTGGTTTTGTCACGGCAGATGTCCTATTGAAAGGACTTAGTCATGGAGCCATCGCTATGGGTTAGCTTGAAGGGGTTAAAGCGGACGCAAGAACGCAAGAGAGTTTATACTAGTTCGGCCCCTTCAATGAAGGTAAAGCCTACCTCTAGTTGTGATGGAATTGATGGGTGTTTCGATGACTAGGGAGCAAATAAGCTTCGCCTATGTCTCGAATTGTTGTCTGTTGTTCCTGAACCGCCGCCGGGTCGTCCCCTTATATACATGGGTGACACCTGCCGGTTCAGAGAGTCCCAACACCGGTTCATACTCATATCCGGGTTGGTCTCTCCTTGTTCCTAACTTATATTACAAGTATATGCACAAAGCTGATGTACGGCTACAGGTTGTAAACCGACTACGGGCCCTGGGCCTTTATCTGCCTCTTTGGGCTTTAACACCTTTGAACTACTGATGGAGTTAATCCGGCCCAGGTAGGCCGGTTTATGCCCAGTAGTAATATCCCCAACATTAGGCCCTAGATTGATTTGAACAGGTTCATGTCAATCCTTAGCAAAAATCTTCGTCTTCAACATCTTCTTGTAGTTGTTGAACCACCGTGACGTCATCTTCTATGTTTGCTGTAAACCGGCGTGACATCATCTGTCATAAAGAAAACATCCATGCTATCTTCTTGTTTAATAGATTCGCAATGACCGAGGTGACCGCCCTACTTCCAAAATCTGCGGTCCCTTGATTCCCGCACCTGACACATGTCCTTTGCCTTATAAATAGGCCCGAAGGGTCATTTCTTTTCTTCCCTTGTGCCCTTCCTCTTCGTCTTCCTCACGTCGTCAGTCTCAGAGCTCCGCCACCGCCGTCATCTTCTGCATCACCCTTGGCCGCTGTATCAACTTGAACGCGCCAGAAAGCCGCGGCGACCTTCCGCGTTTTCCTCAGCTCTGGTAGGTCTTCTATTCTTCTCAACATAGATCTGATCTAGGGCTTCGTGTTCTTGCGGTGTTCATCACTTGTTCATACTCATGTACTATCTCCTGGATGCACAGGCGAACCCTTGCTTTGTGTAGCGGTAACTTTTAGTACCCGCCGTTAGTTTCCTGCCCAAAACCGTAGATCTCACATATACTTCTGCCCATTGGTTCAATACTGTTCTTCTTTGATCTTCGACTATTTTTCTTATTTTCTGAACTTGCTTCAGATCCAACGCCGTAACAAGACCTTGTGAAACCTGTTTCTGCATACTTAACCATCCGCAATCTCAATTGCTTCAATGTTTAGATCAGGCGGTTTAACCTGATAGAAAATTTTCCAAACCGGTATATGCCATTAGTCCCCTTGTTGAACCGCCATATGTTGTTGCTTCATAAAACTCCAGTTTAGATGGATCTGCTTCCGGTTTAACGTTGCACATATCAATATACCTTGTAGATTTCATCATGGCCAAGCAAGTGTATGAGTGCAACTGGGTCCCTTCTCGCGTCACAGAGGGTCAACTGGACGATTTAGTCCTGATTGGCGCCTTGGGCAGCAAAGACACCATCCATTGGAGGGCTCCTGGCAAAGAATGCCCCCCCACACCTCAAGAAGGAGAGGTTGTTGTCTTCGTAGACCACTTAGCCCGGGGTTTTAAACCGCCCGGTTCTAGATTTTACCGGGATGTTCTAGCTGATTTCCAACTCCATCCGCAAGACACTGGCCCCAACTCTGTTACAAATATGTGCCACTTCCAAGTGCTCTGTGAGGTGTTCTTTCAAGAGGAGCCCACGGTGGAATTATTCAGAGATCTTTTCCATCTAAACCGCCGTACTGTGTTTACTGATGGCTCTAATACGAAGTTGGGTGGCATGGCGATTCAAAAAAGGAAAGAGGTCACATACCCTCACGCCAAGCTGCACAGTCACCCCAAGGAGTGGAATCAGACATGGTTCTACTGCAAAGATACCTCCCCTGCTGGCGAGAATCCCTTGCCTGGTTTTCGTCCGGAGCGGCTCAGCAATACCCATCCTTTTCCTCAACGATTGACTGCCTAGGAGAGAAGCAAATATGCTCCCCAGCTGTCAAAGCTCAGAGCCTTTATGGCCAACGGTTTAACAGGGGTTGACCTTGCTCGCTGTTGGATATCATGGAGCATACTGCCCCTTAGTTAGCGCTCCAGTTTGATGTGCGAATATACTGATAGTGTGGATGACCCACTGCGACATTCAAGACTCCAGCTGTCTGGTGAAGAAATCACGGAGGCTGTGCGTAAGATACTGAATGAACCGGAGCACATCTGCGCTAGAACCGGCCTGCTTCCCTTCTGCGCCACCAACAAACCGCCAGCTGTAAGACTTTGATTTTTCTCTTTGCTGAATCTGTTATCGATATGTCTGGCCATTGTTTCTAATATCAGTGTCTGCATAATCAGGGTGATGACCCGTTTTGTAGCAAAAAGCTGCCGCAGGAGAAACCAGAGAAAACAGATAAACCGGAAAGGGCAACCCGGCAAAAAACTAAAGCTGTGAAGAAGACTACCCACCGGAGAAGAACCACTGCATCTTCTAATCCGGCCCCTGATGACGAGGTGGATAATCCGGACTTTGAGGTAGAGCTTGACTCACTTGGTTTATTTTTCATGCATCTTATTGATGATGATATTTGTCAGGATGATGCCGAAGCCAGCCATGCGGATGTTGCAGAGGTAATTATTCTCTCTTCCGATTCAGAAATTTTGCCTTCACAAAAAATCCGTCGGGCAAATCGGAAAGTTAAATTTTCTCATCCTCTTGCTTATTTGGATCCTAAACTTCTTATGAAGACTCAACAACATGAAGCTCGCCGCACCACCCGGCACAGCGGCCAGGTAGTTACCTCTGCCGGTTTACCGAACAGTCCGGTTCGGAAATGTCATTCAGAGGTCTCTAATTCGCTTGTCAGTACTTGTCCTAAAGAGGGCTGCTTTCGTCAACCTCTTAATCTGTCTGACTTCGATTATTAGGCTATTTCCCACTCATCTTCTGGCGAGTCGTCGGCTACTCAGCTCCCACCGCTCAAAACGGTGCTTGGGTAAGCTATATTTATTGTGATGTTTGCAGTATATTGCCTTAGAACATATGTTGTATTTAATTTTGTTATTTTTCTCAGGGCCAAACCTAGGCCGAGCAAGAAGGCCCGCCTGGATAAAGCTGCCGAAGAAGATGTCATTCTTGAACCAGGCACAACACCCAATCTTGAAGCGGCTATTCCTGAGGATATTCCCAATGATCCACTGCAGCCAGATGATGATCTTACTGCTGAGGAAAGACCTACTGATACCTCAGGTCCTATCCATCAGCCCACAGGTTCCCTCCGGGTTGAAAGCTCCACCGGTCTCGCAAAACCTACTGACAAGCCAACAGCTCCAGTGCAAACTGGCGGTACGAATGATGATGAAGTTGTCATTACTGGCACTGGCCATACTGAGCCAAGCAACCCTGTCGCTTTATCCAAACATTCTGCCAAGGAGGAATTAGCTGCTTTTGGCAAAGGCAAGTGGAATGCTGATCTGACGGCTTACGCTGCTCTGAACGCCCGAGATATCCATTCCGGCTATCTGAACCGGCTGTATACCAGCCGTGACTATGAAGTCGGTCTGGTTAATATGATGAAGGATAAATATGAGGTAACTTCCATATGCTCCTTCTTGCTTGTATGCTTTCATTCTTGTTGACTCTCCTAGCCCCTAAGGGCCGATTTGAAATATTCTTTCAAACCGGGACTTAATACTATGAATCTTGATGCTTTGAAATTTGCTGATGTAGTCCCCAAGGACCGGTTCAACTTAGCATAGTTAAACCGGTACTTTAAGTAAATGAAACTGCCGCATCAGAATACATATGATCAAATAGCCATTAGCCCCCAAGTGCCAAGTTGAATACTTGTATTGAGCTTGGGACTTTGTAAACAATTGAAAGATGAAGATTGAATATGCATTAGCCCCCAAGTGCCAAGTTGAATACTTGTATTGAGCTTGGGACTTTGTAAACCATTGAAAGATGAAGATCGAATATGCATTAGCCCCCAAGTGTTAAGCACATAACTTGTTATGTGGTTGGCACTTGAATCCTTCTACCAATTTGCTGAAGCATATATCTGTATGCATGCAGGCGGAGCTAAAGACGAAAGAGAACCAAGTCACCGATCTTCAAGAAGCCCTGAAAACCCAACAAGCTGAAACCTCCAAAGCAAAAGAGGAATTGGCCAGTGCTTTAAGCGCCATGGAACAACTTAAGGAAAACTTCAAAAAGAAACGGGCGGACTGGGCCACTGAGAAATCCGCTTTGATCAAACGAGCAGAGGATGCTGAGGCTGCACTAAAACCAGTGGCAGATGAACTGACCAGCATAAAGCGGCACGTGCATGCCATGACTGCTGCTATCTTTGGTAAGCTAGTTTTCCTACTGAATTGGCTCTGCCTTCTGACAAAGTCGCCGGTTTATTAACCCTTTATGGTATTTCAGGGACACGCATTGGTCACTTGGGGTCAGATGTACGGAAGAAGCTAAAAGCCGCCTATACATTGGTTGAACAATTGTATACTGGTGCCCAGCGGATCATCTGTACCACCTCTCATAACAAACCGGCACCTACTTTGATTCAAGATACTCTGATGAAACTGTCGGTGCTTCCTGCCCGGATTGAAGAGCTAAAGAAATCTGCTGCTCGAACCGGCGCAATCAATGCTTTAATCCGGGCAAAAGCCTGGGTGCCGGATTTTGATCCTGTTGAAGCGGCTCAGGGCTATCCCAGCTTGAAGGAAGACGGATCAGAATTCGGTGAAGCGGATCTGCGAGCGATAAACCGAGAGGTGTGTCCACTAGCTTGTCAGTTGGCTGAGGAAGCAGACTTGTCTCGTTATCAAGCACAATATGACAGTCAGAACAAGAGAATAGCTGCGCCAATCCATGAATCGGAAAATCTGATTCCTCCAATCCGTAAGCATACTTACGCTCCCGATATTGACCCGTCCTTGCTGATCCACGATGAAGCTGTTTTTCAAGCATTAATGGGAATCGACTGGACAACTGTGGATTTCCAGCCACTGGGTAGGGATACGGAGGCTGAAGCGGCGCAGGACGACCCACAACCATCAGGCCAGGCTGGTGACCAAGCTTGAACCGGACGCCAGTTTAAAACCGCCTCTTCTTCGTGAAAAACAATTATATTATTATGGGCACCATGTTGCCTTGTAATAGGCTAGCTGATACCTTTGATATTGATATGCCTTCGTGCATAATTTGTTCTTCTTGTGGCAATGAACTTTCCAAAATACTTTCTGAAATGAAAAATTCGTCAAGTGCCACCGCGGTTGTACCGTCAGGCGGAATATGATGTCTGCATATATGAAATCAAAACAAAATTTTAAGTATGACCAAATTTCGAGATACATAATACCTGCCGTCATTGAGCGTGAAGTTGGCTTGGCCAATCTTGAAGCGGAGTTTTGCAAACCCATACTGTTGGAGGAGATAACAGCTCCTGTATATATATGACGCTGGTTTACCATGTAAACCGTGCCAGGTTATGATAAACACCTTGTTACTCCATAAGAGGATGTTAATGACAAGGATCAAACCGGACAAATAGTCTCCGGATTGACATGAACTGTGTTCCGTCAATTGATTGGTTAAAAAACTTTGTCGGTTTAAAAAACACAATAAAAAGCAAAAACCCCCCTTCAAAGAAAAGTATGAAGCAAAAGCAATGACAAAAACATTTGCCAAAAAAGATTTATTTAAGCTGATCAAATGGCGTAACCATGGCTAAACACGACCAAGCTCCCATTAGGTGTAACTATGGTTCTAGTTAGCCAGGTCCCCAAGTGATTCTTGTGGCATTTATGCCGACCAAATGGCGTGGTCATGGTTCGGGTTTGACCAAGCACCCAAGTGATTCTGTGGCCTTAGGCCGATCAAGAGGCATGACTGGTTCATACATGACCAAGTCCCCAAGTGATCTGGTGGCTTTCGCCTATCAAGAGGCACGGTATTGGTTCGGACACGACCAATCCTCCAAGTGATATAACACGATGCTTTTAGCAAAACGAACTCAAGGGGTAAACCGGAGGCCGTTTTAGAGCAACTCCGTGTAACCTCACATGATGTAAAAGAACAGATACCCCGCTTTAGCTGAGGTTCCGGTTTATTATACTTAATCATAATATATACATTGTATGTACATAAGTATAGCCAATGGCTCAGGTATAGTAAGGCCGAAGATGAGCTATATTCCATGGCCTGTTAGTCTCTTCCCTTGATGCACGTGAGTCCTTATGCTCTCGAATATCGATCAGATAGTACGACCCGTTGTGCAGATTCTTGCTGACCACGAAAGGCCCCTCCCAAGGTGGGGATAGCTTATGCATATCAGTCTGATCTTGGATGAGCCTAAGCACCAAATCTCCTTCCTGGAAGGCTCTGGTTCTGACTCGGCGACTGTGATAACGACGAAGATCCTGCTGGTAAATCGCCGACTGGGCGGCTGCGATGTCACGCTCTTCATCCAACCGGTCCAAAGCATCTTGCCGTGCTGTCTCGTTGTCCGCTTCAACATAAGCCGTGACACGAGGTGAGTCATGACGGATATCACCGGGGAGAACCGCCTCCGCTCCATAAACCATGAAGAACGGTGTGTATCCTGTTGATCTGTTGGGTGTTGTATTGATGCTCCATAACACAGATGGTAATTCTTCTACCCAACAACCCGGCGTTCTCTACAAAGGAACCATGAGCCGGGGTTTGATGCCTCTCAAGATCTCTTGATTAGCTCTTTCTGCTTGACCATTGGACTGTGGATGTGCCACTGATGAAACGTCGAGCCGGATGTGCTTCCGTTCACAGAACTCCTTCATAACACCCTTGGATAAATTGGTACCATTATCTGTGATAATACTGTGCGGAAAGCCAAACCGGAAAATCACCTTTTTGATGAACTGAACCGCCGTGGTCGCATCACACTTGCTAACAGGTTCTGCCTCCACCCACTTTGTAAACTTGTCCACCGCCACCAGGAGGTGGGTCTTCTTATCTTTGGACCTTTTGAAAGGCCCAACCATATCCAGCCCCCAAGTCGCAAACGGCCAAGTAATTGGAATCATCCTCAATTCTTGAGCCGGTACATGAGCGCGTCTTGAAAACTTTTGGCAACCATCACATCGTCTGACCAGATCCTTCGCATCAGCATGAGCAGTTAACCAATAGAAACCATGGCGAAACGCTTTAGCCACCAGAGACTTTGAACCGGCGTGGTGACCACAATCTCCTTCGTGGATCTCCCGCAAAATTTCACGGCCTTCTTCAGGAGACACGCAACGTTGAAAAGCTCCTGATACACTGCAATGATGCAACTCACCGTTGATGACAGCCATGGACTTGGATCGCCGGATTATCTGCCGGGCCAGAATCTCATCTTCTGGCGACTCGCCCCGGTTCTTGTATGCCAGATAAGGAAGCGTCCAATCCGGAATAACATGAAGAACTGCCACCAATTGAGCCTCCAGATCAGGAATGGCCAAATCCTCTTCACCAGGGATCTTCACCGACGGGTTGTGCAGCACATCCAGAAAAACATTGGGTGGGACCGGTTTGCGCTGAGAGCCCAGCCGGCTTAAAGCGTTCGCCGCTTCATTTTTCCGCCGGTCCACGTGGTCCACCTGATAGCCTCTGAAATAACCTGCAACAATATCCACCTCACGACGATATGCTGCCATGAGTGGGTCCTTGGAGTCCCAAGTGCCAGACACTTGCTGATCCACAAGGTCCGAATCACCGAAGCACTTAACTCGACTTAGATTCATCTCCTTAGCCATCCGAAGACCATGGAGCAAGGCTTCATACTCAGATGCATTGTTAGTACAAGGGAACATTAAACGGAGAACATAACAAAACTTATCACCTCGTGGGGAAGTTAATATGACTCCAGCCCCCAAGCCTTCCAACTGCCTGGATCCGTCAAAATGGATGGTCCAATACGTATGATCCGGCTTTTCTTCAGGTGCTTGCATTTCCGTCCAATCATTGATGAAATCAACAAGTGCTTGAGACTTAATTGCTGTCCGAGGCACATATTTCAAACCGTACGGCCCCAGCTCTATAGCCCACTTTGCAATCCGGCCAGTTGCTTCCCGGTTCTGGATGATATCTCCCAAAGGAGCAGAACTGACCACCGTAATTGGGTGCCCTTGGAAGTATTGCTTAAGCTTCCGGCTTGCCATAAAAACTCCGTACACCAGCTTCTGCCAATGCGGATACCTTTTCTTGGACTCAATGAGCACCTCACTGATATAATAGACCGGACATTGAACCGGATGCTCCACCACAATAGCTACGCTGACCGCACGAGCATTAGCAGCAACATATAACAGTAACGGCTCCTTGTCAATGGGAGCGGCGAGCACAGGCAGATTGTCCAATTGCCGCTTTAAGTCCTCAAATGCTTCATCAGCAGCAGAACTCCAGACGAACTGATCCGTCTTCTTCAACATCTGATACAAAGGGATCACCTTCTCACCCAGGCGGCTGATAAACCGGCTTAACGCGGCAATCCGACCTGCCAGGCGTTAAACATCATTGATACACTTCGGTTTAGCCAGGGAGGTGATGGCTGTGATCTTCTCCGGATTAGCCTCAATTCCCCTGTTGGACACCAGAAAGCCCAATAACTTGCCCGCTGGTACACCAAAGACACACTTGTCCGGATTAAGCATCATCTTGTACGTCCTTAGGTTATCAAAGGTTTCCTTCAAATCGTCAACCTGAGTCTCCTTCTCCCTGGATTTAACCACGATATCATCCACGTAAGCATGTACATTACGGCCAATCTGCTTGTGAAGACAATTTTGTACACACCGTTGATAAGTTGCCTGGGCACCTTTGAGCCCAAAGGGCATAGATACATAGCAGAAGGCTCCAAAGGGAGTTATGAATGCCGTCTTCTCCTGGTCCTTAACTGCCATTTTGATCTGATGATAACCAGAATATGCATCCAAAAAACTTAAACGCTCACAACCCGCCGTAGCATCAATGATTTGATCAATACGAGGGAGGGCAAAAGGATCTGCTGGACAAGCTTTATTAAGATCTGTGTAATCCACACACATATGCCAGGTGCCGTTTTTCTTAAGGACTAGCACCGGATTGGCAAGCCACTCAGGGTGAAAAACTTCAACAATAAAACCAGCTGCTAAGAGCCTGGCCACCTCTTCCCCAATCGCCTTGCGTCTTTCTTTGTTAAACCGGCGGAGGAACTGTTTCACCGGTTTGTATTTAGGATCCACATTAAGTGTATGCTCAGCGAGTTGCCTCGGTACACCTGGCATGTCAGAGGGCTTCCATGCAAAAATGTCCCGATTCTCACGGATGAACTCGATGAGCGCGCTTTCCTATTGCGGATCCAAGTTGGCACTAATGCTGAACTGCTTGGACGAATCGCCAGGCACGAAGTCAACAAGCTTAGTTTCTGCTGCCGATTTGAACTTCAGGGCCGGATCATGCTCCGTGGTTGGCTTCTTCAACGGAGTCATGTCTGCCGGATCAACATTGTCTTTATAGTACTTCAACTCCTCGGTGGCACAAACCGACTCTGCATAAGCCGCATCTCCTTCCTCGCATTCCAAAGCGATTTTGCGGCTTCTGTGAACCGTTATTGTCCCCTTGTGACCTGGCATCTTGAGCTGCAAATACACATAACAGGGCCGAGCCATAAACTTGGCGTATGCCGGACGCCCAAACAGGGCATGATATGGACTTTGGATTTTCACCACTTCAAACGTTAATGTCTCCGATCTGGAATCATGATCATCCCCAAAGGCCACTTCAAGAGCTATCTTACCAACGGGATATGCTGATCTGCCAGGCACTACACCGTGGAATACTGTATTGGACGGTTTGAGATTCTTATCTGTAAGTCCCATACGATGGAAGGTCTCATAGTATAGGATGTTAATGCTGCTCCCTCCATCCATGAGCACTTTGGTGAACTTATAACCTCCCACCTGAGGTGCCACCACCAGAGCCGACTGACCCGGATTATCGACCTGGAGTGGGTGATCCTCTCTGCTCCATATGATTGGCTGTTCAGACCAACGTAGATAACGGGGTGTGGCCGGTTCAACAGAGTTGACTGCCCGCCTCTGAACCTTTCGGTCTCGCTTGTCCAAGCTAGTGGTAAAGACATGGTACTGCCCACTACTCAACTGCTTTGGGTTGCTTTGGTAACCTGACTGTTGCTGCTGTTGGTTGTGACCACCCTGGTTGTTCTGACTATTTTGACCATTATGCCTGCCCGGATTACCATTAAATCCTGAACCGGAACTTCCTCCACCATAACCCGGCCCGAATCCTGAGCTGCCGCCAGATCCGTGATCATACCGGAAATTATTAGAATTCTTGAACTCCTGCATAATAAAACAATCCTTCCAAAGGTGGTTTGCTGGCTCCTCCTTCGTCCCATGTTTTGGACAGGGCTGGTTTAGCAAATAGTTCAGGTGGTTTGGGTTGGGGTTGGGCGCTCCACTACGATTTTTCGGCCTGCCCTTGCGCCGCTGGCCATTGTCCTGTATGTTGGTATTAGCCACAAAATCCATGTTGTCATCCGCTTTACGCTTGCCTCCTCCGCCATTGCCTACCCAGTGATGTTGCTGACCTTTGGAGCTGCTGTTCTTCTTCCCCTTCCCTGTCTTGTCATCATTAGACTCGGGATCCTTGGTACTATCAGAATCAGCATATTTTACCAAAGCGGCCATGAGGGTTCCCATGTCGGTGCAATGACGCTTCATCCGTCCCAATTTCAACTTCAGGGGCCCAAACCGGCAGTTGCCTTCTAGGGTTAATACTGCGGTGTCAGCGTTGATGCGGTCTGAGGAGTGCAACACTTGTGAAACCCGGCGCACCCAATGAGTCATTGACTCTCCTTCCTCCTGGACGCATGCAGCTAAGTCCACTATCGACATAGGCTATTTATAGGTATCCTTGAAATTGTTGATAAACCGGGCTCGTAATTGGGCCCACGAGCTGATAGAATTAGCGGGCAAGCTTTTTAGCCAAGTACGGGCCGTTTCTTCAAGCATCATGGTGAAGTATTTCGCACACGCCGTGTCATCCACATCAAGCATCTCCATGGCCATCTCATAGCTCTCTACCCATGTCTCTGGTGGTTGATCCGCCGTATAATTTGGTACCTTGCGTGGGCCTTTGAAATCCTTGGGCAAACGCACGTTGCGTAAAGCGGGGACGAGGCAAGGCACCCCCAAAGAACTAGATGTAACACCAGGTTCGATCAAAATGGTTGGTCGAACCGGCGTGAGCTGCCGAGCCTGATGCTGTGCGGCTAACTCGGCCTCCCTATGCACTCGGGCCCGGTTCACCACTTCCTGAGCGTCGTCAGCCCCACCCGTCGGGTTGTTACCACGGGGTGCTCCACGTCGTTCATTACTCGATACTGCTGGTTTATCCATATGTCTTCTATAGCTCCGGCTCGGACGGGGGGTTGAGTGGATTCGGTCGCGGTTGTATGAGTACGCTTCCTATTGGGCCAAAGCTGTCCTCAGAAGTTCCTTGACCCGTCGCGTCTCTACTGCTTGCGGCGAGTTACCTTCAACTGGAATGGCCTCCAGTCGTGCAGCAGCGGCAACAAGATTGTCCATTGGGTTGGAGTAGTGACCCGGAGGTGTTAAAGCATCCCGAGGTATAACAGTGTTTTGACGAGGCGGGTCGATCTGACGAGGCTGAACCGGTGCACCGGTCCCAGGGGCTTCTGCCCGGTTCCCCTCCAGCGGGCCGGCTCTTGGCCCTGGAGTGTTGAAAAGGTCTCTGGCCTCGAAAACCGGAGGTAAGCGGGATCGATGCTTCCTTCTCATGACTTCATGTGATGCGCTCTGGTCTAACATAAGCCTGTAGGCCTGTGCGTCTAAAGCAGCCCGCTCTGCGGCCATCCTGGTGTCCTCAGCCGCCAGATCCGCTTTGGCCTGGGTGATCTATTCCTTTACCTTTACAATCTCCGTATTGTGAACGTCCTGATCTAGCGGATTAACTTCCGCCATAAGCACAGCCAACACATCAAATAGCTCTGATAGAACCTGAGCCGGCGGGCGCACAGAGCCTCCTGCCCCGGCGGCCGTTGCTGCTGCTGAACCGGAAATCGTTGCCGCAGCTGTCGAAGAATGAAGCGCTGCTTGTGTTCCGGCCATGAATATTCCAACCCGGTTGGGTGGATCAGAGGGGTCCGGAATACTGTCGCCATCGGAACAGCTCCCAATCCGGCCATCTTGTAGCTGATAAAGAGATTCGGTTTCTCCGGTCGAAGATTCGTCACCGGAACGAATGGCAGTCGCCCAACGAAGCTCCGATCCATCCTCATAACTCCCTCCATGGATCATTCCCACGAAGGCACGCTTCATGGACGGTTTAACCCGGGCGGATCGCGTACGCTGAGCCGTCTCGACGAGGTCGGTGCAGATGTCCGGCTCAGGGCCCGGTTCACCGATCTTGCCAATGAAAACATGAATGCTACCAAAGGGGACCTGGTACCCGTACTCAATTGAGCCGGCCTCGGGGCCCTAGCCTGCGTCGTCGATGTAGAGTTTGCCGCGACGACTCTTAGTCATCCAGCCTACAACGTAGCCCTCGAGTCCTTCAAAGCGGCCCCCCAAGAACCGGAAACCACCGTGCGATAGCCCCACGGTGGGCGCCAACTGTCATGGTTTTGTCACGGCAGATGTCCTATTGAAAGGACTTAGTCGTGGAGCCATCGCTACGGGTTAGCTTGAAGGGGTTAAAGCGGACGCAAGAACGCAAGAGAGTTTATACTAGTTCGGCCCCTTCAATGAAGGTAAAGCCTACCTCTAGTTGTGATGGAATTGATGGGTGTTTCGATGACTAGGGAGCAAATAAGCTTCGCCTATGTCTCGAATTGTTGTCTGTTGTTCCTGAACCGCCGCCGGGTCGTCCCCTTATATACATGGGTGACGCCTGCAGGTTCAGAGAGTCCCAACACCGGTTCATACTCGTATCCGGGTTGGTCTCTCCTTGTTCCTAACTTATATTACAAGTATATGCACAAAGCTGATGTATGGCTACAGGTTGTAAACCGACTACGGGCCCTGGGCCTTTATCTGCCTCTTTGGGCTTTAACACCTTTGAACTACTGATGGAGTTAATCCGGCCCAGGTAGGCCGGTTTATGCCCAGTAGTAATATCCCCAACACCTTGTGTGCTATCAAACATCACAACGTAACTAGGTGATCATAAAGATGCTCTACAGGTATCTCCGAAGCTGTATGTTGAGTTAGCATGGATCGAGATTGGGATTTCTCACTCCGTGTGACGAAGAGGTATCTCTGGGCCCTCTCGGTAATACAACATCCCAAGAAGCTTGCAAGCAAAGTGACTAAGGAGTTAGTTACGATATGACGAGTTACGAGACGAGTAAAGAGACTCGCTGGTAACGAGATTAAACTAGGTATGGAGATACCGACGACCGAATCTCGGGCAAGTAACATACCGACAGACAAGGAGAACTACATATGTTGTCATAAAGGTTCGACCGATAAAGATCTTCGTAGAATGTGTAGGAACCAATATGGGCATTTAGGTCCTGCTATTGGTTATTGACCGGAGAAGTGTCTTGGTCATGTGTACATCATTCTCGAACCCGTAGGGTCCGTACGCTTAACATTCGTTGATGATACAGTATTATATGAGTTATGTGAGTTGGTAACTGAATGTTGTTCAGAGTCCCGGATGAGATCACATACATGACGAGGAGCTCCGGAGGTAAAGATTGATATATAGGACGATACTATGTGCTCTCCGGAAAGGTTTCAGAATGCACCGGGTATTTATCGGATCACCGGAAGGGGTTCCAGGAAGGCCACGGGGAGTTATTGGGCTTATTGGACCAACGAGGGAAGCACACCAGCCCACAAGGGGCTAGTGCGCCCCACCTCTAGGCCGCCGACCTAGGGAAGGAAAGAAAGGAGGGCTAGCCCCTCCTGCCTTCCCCTCCACATGAGAGAAAGGAAAGGGGGGCACCTCCCCTCGTACCTTCTCCCCACGCAAAAAAGGAAGGCCCTAGGGATGGCCACTGCCCCCCTTGGGGGCGCCCTAGGCTGCCTCCCCTCCTCCCCCACCTATATATATGAGAGGAGGGAGAGGGGCAACACATACCACGATCCCCAAGCCGTGTGCGGCGCCCCGTCTCCCTCTAGTTCTAGTTCCTCCTCCGTCCATGTCCATTGTGCTTGGCGAAGCCCTGCGGATAGTTTCACCACCACTATCACCACGCCGCCGTGCTACCGGAACTCATCTACTACTTCGCCTCTCTTGCTGGATCGAGAAGGCGAGGACGTCATCAAGATGAAAGTGTGCTGACCCGGAGGTGCCATACGTTCGGTACTTGATCAGGACAGATCGTGAAGGTGTACGACTACATCAACTATGTTGATAAACGCTTCCGCTTAGAAATCTACAAGGGTATGTAGATGCTCTCCCCCTTATGTAGCTATGAATATCCATGGATAGACCTTGCGTGTGTGTAGAATTTTTTTTGTTTTCCATGCAACATTCCCCAAAAGTGGTATTAGAGCCAGGTCTATGCGTAGATTATATGCATGAGTAGAACACAAAGGAGCTGCGTGCGGTGATATTCATGCTGCTTACCATCAACGTCTTATTTTGATTCAGCGGTATTGTGCGATGAAGCAGCCCGAACCAACCTTACATGTCCACGTACATGAGACCGGTTCCACCAACTGACATGCAACTTGTTTTGCATATAGGTGGCTGACAGGTGTATGTTTCTCCTACTTTAGTTGAATCGAATATGACTACGACCGGTCCTTGCAAAAGGTTATAAAAGCAAACTTGATAATCACCGTTGTGGTTTTGCGTAGGTAAGAACTGTTCTTGCTAGTTGCCCATGACAGCCACGTAAAACTTGCAACAATAGAGTAGAGGACGTCTAACTTGTTTTTGCAGGGCATGTTGTGATATGAAATGGTCAAGATATGATGTTATATATGATGATGTATGAGATGATCATGTTTTCTAATAAGTTCACGACTTGCATGTCGATGAGTACGACAACCGGCATGAGCCTTAGGTTTGTCTTTAATTATTGTGTGACCTGCGTGTTAATCACTTAAGCGCCATGTAATTGCTTTACTTTATCGCTATGTGTTAGCAATAGTTGGCGAGACGACCCCGACGGTACGATGGCGATCAATTTGTCATGCCGGTGACGATGGAGATCATGTCGATGCTTTGGAGATGGAGATCAAAAGCACAAGATGATGATTGCCATATCATGTCACATATTTTGATTGCATGTGATGTTTATCCTTTATGCATCTTATTTTGCTTAGAACGACAACAACATTATAAGATGATCCCTACACTTAATTTCAAGAGAAAAGTGTTCTCCCTGAGTATGCACCATTGCCAAAGTTTGTCGTTTTGAAGCACCTCGTGATGATTGGGTGTGATAGACTCTACGTTCACATACAATGGGTGTAAGCCAGTTTTGCACATGCAGAATACTTGGGTTAAACTTGACGATCCTAGCATGTACACACATGGTCTCGGAACACCGGAGACCGAAAGGTCGAACACAAGTCATATAGTAGATACGATCAACATAGAGATATTCACATTGAAGACTGCCCCATCTCACGTGATGATCGGACATGGATTAGTTCATTTGGATCATGTATCACTTAGACAACTTGAGGGATGTTGATTTAAGTGGGAGTTCATTAGTAATTTAATTATTTGAACTAAAATTTATCATGAACTTAGTCTTAATAGTTTTGCATATATATGTTGTAGCTCAATGGCCCGTGCTACCATTCCCTTGAATTTTAATGCGTTCCTAGAGAAATATAAGTTGAAAGATGATGGTAGCAACTACATGTACTGGGTCCATAACTTGAGGATTATCTTCATTGCTGCACAGAAGAATTATGTCCTTGATGCACCGCTGGGTGACAGACCTGCTGTAGGAGCTACTGCAGATGTTATGAATGTCTAGCTGGCTCGATTTGATGACTACTCAATAGTTCAGTGTGTCATGCTTTACGGCTTAGAACCGGGACTTCATAAGCGTTTTGAATGCCATGGAGCATATGAGATGTTCCAAGAGCTGAAGTTAATATTTCAAGAAAATGACCGGGTTGAGAGATATGAAGTCTTCAACAAGTTCTTTAGCTGTAAGATGGTGGAGAACAGTTGTGTCAGTGAACACATACTCAAAATGTCTGGGTATCATAACCAATTGACTCAGCTGGGAATTGATCTTCCAGTTGAGAGTGTTATTGACAGGGTTTTTCAGTCACTGCCACCAAGCTATAAAGGCTTCGTGATGAAATATAGTATGCAAGGGATGACGAAAACGATTCCTGAGCTCTTCGCGATGCTGAAATTGGCGGAGGTAGAAATTAAGAAGGAGCATCAAGTGTTGATGGTTAACAAGACCACTAGTTTCAAGAAAAGGGGCAAGGGAAATAAAGGGAACTTCAAGAAGAATGGCAAGCAAGTTGTCGCTCCTGTGAAGAAGCCCAAAGCTGGACCCAAGCCTGAAACTGAGTGCTTCTACTACAAAGTAAATGGTCACTGGAAGCGGAACTGCCCCAAATACTTGGCAGATAAGAAGGATGGAAAAGTGAACAAAGGTATATTTGATATACATGTTATTGATGTGTACCTTACTAATGCTTGTAGTAGCGCCTAGGTATTTGATACTGGTTTGGTTGCTCATATTTGTAACTCGAAACAGGAGCTACGGAATAAACAAAGATTGGCTGAGGACGAGGTGACGATGCACGTCGGGAATGGTTCCAAGGTTGATGTGATCGCCGTCGGCACTTTACCTCTACATCTACCTTCGAGATTAGTTTTAGATCTCAATAATTGTTATTTGGTGCCATCGTTGAGCATGAACATTATATCTGGATCTTGTTTATTGCGAGATGGTTATTCATTGAAGTCAGAGAATAGTGGTTGTTCTATTTATATGAGTGATATCTTTTATGGCCATGCACCTTTGATGAATGGTCTATTCTTGTTGAATCTCGATCGTAGTGATACACATATTCATAATATTGATGCCAAAAGAGGAAAATTTGATAATGATAGTGCAACATAGTTGTGGCACTGTCATTTAGGTCATATTGGTGTAAAGCGCATCAAGAAACTCCATGCGGATGGACTTTTGGAATCACTTGATTATGAATCATTTGATACTTGCGAACCATGCCTCATGGTTAAGATGACTAAAACTCCATTTTCCGGAACAATGGAGCAAGCTAATGACTTATTGGAAATTATACATACCGATGTATGCGGTCCGATGATTTAAGTAGGTATGGATATATCTACTTGATGAAACACAAGTCTCAAACATTTGAAAAGTTCAAAGAATTTCAGAGTGAAGTGGAGAATCATCGTAACAAGAACATAAAGTTTCTATGATCTGATCGTAGAGGCGAATATTTGAGTTACGAGTTTGGCCTTGATTTAATACAATGTGGAATTGTTTCACAACTCATGCCACCTGGAACACCAGAACATAATGGTGTGTCTGAACGTCGTAATCGTGCTCTATTAGATATGGTGCGTTCTATGATGTCTCTTACCAATTTGCCTTTATCATTTTGGGGTTATGCATTAGAGACAGCCTCATGCATGTTAAATAGGGCATCATCTAAATTCGTTGAGATGACACCGTATGAACTATGGTTTGGCAAGAAACCTAAGCTATTGTTTCTTAAAGTTTGGGGATGTGATGCTTATGTCAAAAGCCTTCAGCCTGATAAGCTCGAACCCAAAGCAGAGAAGTGCATCTTCATAGGATACCCCAAAGAAACTATTGGGTATACCTTCTACCACAGATCCGAAGGCAAGATCTTTGTTGCCAAGAATGGGTCCTTTCTAGAGAAGGAGGTTCTCTTGAAATAAGTGAGTGGGAGGAAAGTAGAACTTGATGAGGTAGTTGTACCTTCTCTCGAATTGGAAAGTAGTACATCAGAGAAAACCGTTCCCATGATGCCTACACTAACTAGAGAGGAAGCTAATGATGATGATCATGATACTTCAGATTAAGTTACTACTGAACCTCGTAGGTCAACCAGATTATGTACCGCACCAAAGTTGTATAGTAATCTTGTCCTAGAAGTCATGTTGTTAGACAACGGCGAACCTTCGAACTATGAAGAAGCTACGATGAGCCCAGATTCCGACAAATGGCTTGAGGCCGTGAAATCTGAGATAGGATCCATGTATCGGGCAAGTCATTGAGAATAAATGGATCTTCAAGAAGAAGGCAAACGCTGGTAGTAATATCACTATCTACAAAGCTCGACTTGTCACAAAAGGTTTTCGACAAGTTCAAGGGGTTGACTAAAATGAGACTTTCTCGCCTATAGCGATGCTTAAGTTTGTCTGAATCATGTTAGAAATTGCCGCATTTTATGATTATGAAATCTGGCAAATGAACGTTAAAACTACATTCCTTAACGGGTTTCTTAAAGAAGGGTTGTATATGATGCAACCAGAAGGTTTTGTCGACCCTAAAGGTGCTAACAAAGTGTGCAAGCTCCAGCGATCCATTTATGGACTAGTGCAAGCATCTCAGAGTTGGAATATACGCTTTGGTGATGTGATCAAAGCATATGGTTTTATACATACTTACGGAGAAGAATGTATTTACAAGAAAGTGAGTGGGAGCTCTGTAGCATTTCTGGTGTTATATGTGGATGACATATTACTGATTGAAATGATATAAAATTTCTGGATAGCATAAAAGGATACTTGAATAAGAAGTTTTCAATGAAACACCTCGGTGAAGCTACTTATATATTGGGCATCAAAATCTATAGGGATAGATCAGGACGCTTAATAGGACTTTCATAAAGCTCTTACCTTGACAAAGTTCTAAAGAAGTTCAAGATGGACCAGTCAAAGAAAGGGTTCTTGCCTGTGTTGCAAGGTGTGAAATTGAGTCACACTCAAAGTCAGACCAAGGCAGAATATAGAGAGAAAATGAAAGTCATTCCCTATGCCTCAGCCATAGGTTCTATTATGTATGCCATGCTGTATACCAGACCTGATATGTGCCTTGCCATAAGTTTGGCAGGGAGGTACCAAAGTAATCCAGGAGTGGATCACTTGACAGGGGTCAAGAATATCCTGAAGTACCTGAAAAGGACCAAGGATATGTTTCTCGCTTATGAAGGTGACAAAGAGCTCGTCATAAAGGGTTATGTTGATGCTAGCTTCGACACAAATCCAGATGACTCTAAGTTGCAAACCGGATACGTATTTATATTGAATGGTGGAGCTGTCAGTTGGTGCAGTTCCAAGCAGAGCGTCGTGGTGGGATCTACATGTGAAGTGGAGTACATAGCTGCTTCGGAAGCTGCGCATGAAGGAGTCTAGATTAAGGAGTTCATATCCATTCTGGGTGTAATACCCAGTGCATCGGGTCCAATGACAATCTGTTGTGACAACACTGGAGGAATTGCCTTAGCAAAGGAATCCAGGTTTCACAAGAGAACCAAACACATCAAGAGACGCTTCAACCGCATTCGTGAAAAGGTCAAGGATGGAGATATAGAAATTTGCAAAATTCATACGGATCTGAATGTGGCAGACCAGTTGACTAAACCTCTTCCGCAGGTAGAACATGATCAACACCAAGACTCCATGGGTGTTAGATTCATTGCTATGTAATCAAGATTATTGACTCTAGTACAAGTGGGAGACTATTCGAAATACGCCCTAGAGGAAATAATAAAGTGGTTATTATTATATTTCCTTAATCATGATAAAGGTTTATTATTCATGCTAGAATTGTATTCACCGGAAACTAAAATACATGTGTGGATACATAAAAAATACCATGTCTATAGTGAGGCTCCACTAGACTAGCTCATTGATCAAAAGATGGTTAAGGTTTCCTAACCATAGACATGTGTTGTCATTTGATAATGGGATCACATCATTCGGAGAATGATGTGATGGACAAGACCCATCTGTTAGCTTAGCATATGATCGTTCAGTTTATTGCAACTGCTTTCTTAATGTCAAATACATATTCCTTCGACCATGAGATCATGCAACTCCCGGATACCGGAGGAATACCTTGTGTGCTATCAAACGTCACAACGTAACTAGGTGATCATAAATATGCTCTACAAGTATCTCTGAAGGTGTCTATTGAGTTGGCATGGATCGAGATTGGGATTTGTCACTCCGTGTGACAGAGAGTTATCTCTGGGCCCTCTCGGTATTACAGCATCACAAGAAGCTTGCAAGCAAAGTGACTAAGGAGTTAGTTATGAGATGATGTATTACAGAATGAGTAAATAGACTCGCCGTTAATGAGAATGAACTAGGTATGGAGATACCGATGATCAAATCTCGGGAAAGTAACATACAGACAGACAAAGGGAACTACATATGTTGTCATAAAGTTTCAACCAATAAAGATCTTCGTAGAATGTGTAGGAACCAATATGGGCATCTAGATCCCGCTATTGGTTATTGACCGGAGAACTGTCTCGGTCATGTCTTCATCATCTTGAACCCATAGGGTCCGCACGCTTAACGTTCGTTGACGATATAGTATTATATGAGTTATGTGAGTTGGTAACCGGATGTTGTTCGAAGTCCCGAATGAGAACACAGACATGACGAGGAGCTCTAGAATGGTTCGGAGGTAAAGATTGATATATAGGACGATACTATTTGGTCTTCGGAAAGGTTTCGGAATGCATCGGGTATTTATCGGATCACCGGAATGGATTTCAGGAAGGCCACGGGGAGTTATTGGGCTTATTGGGCCAATGAGGGAAGCACACCAGCCCACAAGGGGCTGGTGCACCCCACCTCTAGGCCGTCGGCCCTAGGGAAGGAAAGGGAGGAGGGCTAGGCCCTCCTACCTTCCCCTCCACATGAGAGAAAGGAAAGGGGGGCCTCCCCTCCTGCCTTATCCCAGGCACCACACAAGGAAGGGGGGTGCGGCCAGTGCAGGCCCTAGGGCTGGCTAGCGGCCCTCTTGGGGGCGCCCTAGGCCGCCTCCCCTCCTCCACCCACCTATATATATGAGAGGAGGGAGAGGGGCAACACAGACCACGATTCCCAAGCTATGTGCGGCGCCCCGTCTCCCTCTAGTTCTAGTTCCTCCTCCATCCACATCCGTTGTGCTTGGCGAAGCCCTGCAGATAGTTACACCACCACCGTCACCACACTGTCGTGCTACCGGAACTCATCTAGTACTTCGCCTCTCTTGCTGGATCGAGAAGGCGAGGACGTCAACAAGCTGAATGGGTGCTGAACGCGTAGGTGTCGTACGTTCGGTACTTGATCGGGACAGATCATGAACGTGTATGACTACATCAACCGCGTCGATAAACGCTTCCGCTTAGCAATCTACAAGGGTATGTGGATGCTCTCCCCTCTCGTAGCTATGCATCTCCATGGATAGATCTTGCGTTTGCGTAGATTTTTTTTGTTTTCCATGCAACGTTCCCCAATAGCTAGTTCACCTTCATAAGCACAAAGTATGTTGAGCACAATATTAGAATAGTATATTCATTTCCCTAATTGACTGATGCATGATCAGCCAAATTTGTCTTCTGCACCTCTGATTTTAGTTCAGTAAGAGTCTATTTTGCACTGACCAACTAGGAAAGTGCCTCCCCTTCGCAAACACCATCTTAGCAAAGTCTAAGTTTGAAAATCTAAGCTCATTCTCCATCTTTCTCTTTTTCCCGTATCTTGAAATATTCTGCAGTGTTGACAACATTTTATCTAAGCTCATCTCTATTATCTTCCTCATACATGCTCCGGAGCTTTGCTAGGAAGATCTTCAAAGGATGTGGCCACTCTTGATCAACTCACTCCAGGTAAGAACACTTCCGTTCATCCTATAATATTTAAACTAAACCAGTTACAATTATAGATAAAATTGGTTTCTAGCAACATAGAAAATCACCACATACATATGTTGAAAAAGCGAAGAAACACATTAATTATGACATATCTTGTCAAAAAGATCAATGTGCAAATGAATTAATTGTTACTGAGACAACAACCAAATTCGGGAACATCACAAGCTACAATTAACTGCAACAACGCTACAAGTTCTTAGTGATGTACTATAATAACGAATTGACCATTTTATGAGGAAGCTAAATATAACTGCAACAACACAATGACAGTGTTTGAATGACATAAATTTAATACTAATAGGTATGTACATGCGTAAATTTAATAACATAGAACTAATAGCACAGAGGCCGTCCACTATGTTGTCCAAAACCAGCATACCCGGCTAGTGATAGAGTCGTCATCAGAGGAGGAACCACTGGAAAGGTCATTGAAGAGAACATGATGTCCGCGGTGGTCGGATGCCAGACAATGAGAGCGAGGAAGCGGCTAGCTTAGGAAGGAAGGAGGAAATAGGGGAAATGTGGCTTGTGGTCGGGGTAAAGGGGGTGGGGAGGGGGAGAGTTAGATATTTCGGTGGTAGACAAAATTTTTCAAAAGATGGAGGGAAACTTGGCGCACTTTGTCATCGGACACCATTCGCTTTGAACAAATGTGTGCATTGCAAATGATTCTTCTGCTTTACGCACATGCGATGATTTTGAGCATTCAAATTTTGGTCGAAATTTCCCTGGATACAGTGCTCATCCACGTCATTGCATAATCGAACATCACTTGCTAATTTGGTACACAAAAGAGCATACAACACACATACCACACTTACTGAATCGAGCAAATTTAGTAATTAAACAGAGCAATTTGACATAAACATTGCTCTAACAAAATACCACTATTATAAACAAAGGCTATGTACACATTATTTTAACAAAGCCACCAACGCGCCGCCCTATGCCTCGTCGGTGTAAGATGAGATGTCGATGACTTGTCCCGGCAACATGCCGCCGTTGGTGGACTCCGCATCCCCCAGGCTTAAGTCGACCGCATCATCATCCTCGTCCTCAGCACCGCCCTCAACATTGTAGTACTCGTAGTAGTGGCGGTTGATGAGTCCAAATTATGAGGCCTTTTACAGTTATTTTTGTGCCCACTAAATAGGCTTTGTGGAATTTTACCGCGTTTGCACACTTCTTTTTGTTCTCTCAGGTAAAGATTTTTGGAGCAATATTAATTTGTTGGACAAAATCCCTAAAACGGCGGTGGAATCACGTATTAAGGGTGATAAACACTTTCCATAAACGAATCAAGCAAGAAGGCTAAAGAAATCATCGTCGCCGCGCTTCCAAAGCGAATGACAGCGTTCCATGTGACCGCGCGCGCTCGCATGAGCAGTCATTTGGCGCTCCGCCACCCTTGGGAGATCAACTATTTTCACCCCGTCGAAGCGGATCGAGGATCAGACGTAGAGAGACTCCAGAAACTCGTCCAGAAGATAGAACCCTAGCCACCAGAGCCCATCCAGTGATAGGATCAACAAGGAGAAGGAGGAGATTCCTCTCATCGCGAGGGGAATGAAGTCATCATCATCATCTTCATCATCACCATCTACATCATCATCATCCACATCCTTATCATCTGCAACACCAAGAACCCTAGTGGATCCTTCAGTGTATCGGTTGATCTATTCATCCATGTATTCATTCACCATTACTGTCATGATTGTCGTTCCCATGTGTGAGTAGACCCTTTGTTCCCGGGGTATGGATGAACCCTAGTGTGTAATAGGATGTTTGATATTAGGATTTAATATCCTCTTTGCATGTTTATGTTGATAATCTTCTTGACGTTGGGTGAACTTGACCATCCAACGTATGCTGAATCTGGATGGAAGGTTATTACTATAGGCTAACTGTGTGGTTGTGGAGTTGGGTGACATTACATACCCCTTCTCCCTTTGTAATGGATAGCTGCAATAGGGGGTATAACGGAGACCACTTTGGTTGCATCCACGGGGACCTTTTTCCCCTTAATCATTGTTTGATAACCAGAGTCAGGAAGAGTGGTCGTGGCGTATGGGATATGGAGATACCATGAGTATAAACATATCTATACCTGCTCCGCCCACAAAGAGAAACATGTAAAGTGGCTTAATAGGATCCGAAATAGCTTTGTGTTTAGGCACCGCCATAGATGCACACTAGTGGGGATTCTAGACCTCTGGGAACTCTTTTAATCATTTGTCTCAAGTCTAATCATTTTACTTCATGTTTATTTCGGCTCATTTATTTACTTCTACACTTGCAACCTTATTATTATTATTACTTTTCTGTATCACTTACAATTTATAGGCACATCATTTGTACCTTGCAAAGGGCCAAAGACTGATTCCTGTGCTCCCTATGGGATCGATACTCTTACTTCGAAAAGGCTACAACTAAACCCTGTACACTTGCAGGCTATCAAGATTTTTCCGGCACCATTGCCGGGAAGCTGAGCGCTTTTGGTCTTAGTTGTGAGTTTGGTTTGAATCCTATGTACTGAGTTATTTGCAGTCCTGGAAAAATCATGGCTGAGTATGGACACAATTATCAACTTTCAGCCATGCATCTTACAGGTCCACCTATTCGAGAAATGTTCACATTATTGGGTTCTAATCCCACCGGTGTAGCTTATGAGGTGAACCCAAGTGTCCTTGAATTGTTGCATGGTAAACAGTTTAAAGGTGAGGATCCTTATCAACATTTGCAAATTTTTAAGATGTATGTGTGACATTTAAATTGAATGCTTTTAGTCCAGATGATATGAAACTGAAATTATTTCCTCACACTCTGGCTAAAAAGATAAGGAGTTGGTTAGTGTCTCGCTCTGTAGGAACCTTTGTTACATGGAGTAAACTAGCAGGAACTTTTTTATCAAATTTTTATCCAGAGAAGAAATCATATGAAGCAATAAGGAGGATTCTAAACTTCAGACAGAGGCCTGGAGAAAGTCTGGTAAAAGCATATCAATGGTACAACATTTTATTGAATGACTGCCCTCATCATAAGCTCCCTGAATGGCTAGTATTAAATCATTTTTATGGGGGACTGCAATATGACTCAAAGGAAGAACTAGATTTAGCATCTGTAGGTCCTTTTATAACTAGAGAAGTCACGAAAGCGTTGGAATTGCTAGAAGGGAAACTTGCTAATCAGGAAACTTGGGGAGCGATGAAGAAGAGGAGGGTAAAGTAGAAGTGGATTTTGATTGCATAAAAGCTTATCTAAACTCAGGGAGAGTTGAACAAATAAGTAATGAATTATACCTTGACCCTAATGTTGTTTTAAGACTTGTTCAAAGCTATGCAGAGCAAATGGAGTTCCCAAGGAGGAAATGGGAGAATTACACCGATGAGGACCCTGAGGAAGAGGTCATAGTTGAGACCTTGGTGGTAGAAACATTAGTACTCCCCATGAAAGAAGATTATAAACCTGGATAGAAATTGCCATATCCGATGAGAAAGGCGCAACTTGAGTATTTAAGTACAAAACATTCTGAGGATGAAAGTGAGAACAAGAGCAAAGCTAAGGTGAAGCCTCCGAAAAGGAGGAAACATGAGAAACCCATTGAAACAATGGAGGAGGAGGTAACTTGCTTTGTGAAAGGTTGCATTAAAGTAGCAGATACTGGTAAACTAGTGGTGCCTTGTTCTATTGGAAGTACTTATTTTGTCCTTTGTGATATAGGGTCCTCTATTAATGTTATACCTTACACTCTTTACACTAAACTTCATGAGGAAATTTATGCTTGTGACATGCAGCCAACTGGTATGGAAATTAAATTGGAAGATGGTACTCTAAGGAGACCTTATGGGATGGTATCTGATATTTATGTCATTTTGGGAACCTTTACTTACAAGGTAGAATTTGTTGTAATGGAAATCCCTGAAGATGATTTTTGTCCTATAATATTTGGAAGACCATTTCTTAACACTGCAGGTGCAAGCTTTGATTGTAAGAGGGAGGTTGTCTCTCTCAAGTATGGGGAACAGGTAAGGAATTTCATTTTTCCAGGTTTAAAAATCACCCCCAACCAAGAGAGCATGACAACAATGAAGAGAAGACCATAGCTCAACTAGCAGCAATCTACTCCGGAACCCCAGAAGATGATCTGGAAAGGAGATTAACTGAATACAAAAAAGAACCAGAAGACCCAGCTAAGGAAGAAATAGATCATCATTTGAATGAAACACCGGTTCGAGATCCGGTATCTAGCAAGCAATATGAAGTGACTGAGAAGAAGGGAGACGAGGAACCACCGCCACCTGAACTAAAACCTTTAGCAAAGGAATTAAGGTATGAGTTTTTACATGCAACAGATAGATACCCTGTTATTATCAGTGCTAATCTTTTAGATGAAGAAAAAGATAGATTAATGAATGCCTCGAGGAAACATAGAAAAGCATTTGGGTATTCAATGGATGACTTAAAAGGCATCAGCCCATCTATATGTACTCATCGCATATTCATGGGGGAAGGAGCTGAACCAGTTCTCGAGTACCAAAGGAAGTTGAATCCTAAAATGAAGGAAGTGGTAAGAAAAGAAGTTGTTCGTCTACTTGACGCAAGTATTATATATATCCAATTTTTGAAAGCAAATGGGTAAGTCCGGTTCATTGTGTACCTAAAAAGGGGGGATTTACAGTAGTACCTAATAGACATAATGAACTAATCCCCACTAGAACAATATTTGTGTATAGAATGTGCATTGATTTTAGGAAGTTAAATAAGGAGACCTGTAAGGACCATTACACCTTACCATTTATTGATCAAATGCTTGAAAGGCTGGTGAAGCATACCCATTTTTGTTATTTGGACAAATATTTTCAGTTTTCACAAATTGTAGTACACCCAGAAGATCAAGAGAAGACAACGTTCACCTGCCCTTTTGGTACGCATGTACTCTTACCGTCGTATGCCTTTTGGTTTATGCAATGCACCAGCTATGTTTCAGAGATGCATGAATGCTATTTTTTCTAATTTTGTTGAAGAAATCATGGAAGTCTTCATGGATGATTTCTGAGTCTATGGAACTTCTTTTGATGACTGTATTAATAATATTGACAATGTCTTGTAGAGATGTGAGGACACTAACCTCGTATTGAACTAGGAGAAATGCATTTTATGGTCAATGAAGGAGTTGTCTTGGGGCATGAAGTATCCGACAAAGGCATAGAGGTTGATAAAGCAAAGATAGATTCCCTAGAAAAACTCCCTTATCCTCGTGATATTAAAGGGATAAGGAGTTTTCTCGGTCACGCGGGTTTCTATAGACACTTTATTAAGAATGTTTCCAATATTTTGAAACCCTAGACTAACCTTTTGCAGAAAGACATTCCCTTTACTTTCACTGACGAGTGCAAAAGTGCATTTGAGAAATTGAAGCATGATCTACTCAATGCTCCTATTATTACACCTGTGGACTGGGATAAGCCTTTTGGGGTCATATGCGAAACAGATGATAATGCAGTAAGTGCAATTTTGGGCCAATGGGTAGGTGAGAAGTTTAATCTTATTTACTTTGGAAGCCACACCCTCACAGATGCCTAGAGAAATTATGCTAAGAATGATAGATAACTCTATGCAATGATCTTTGCTTGTGAAAATTTTAGACCTTATATCACTAATATAAAAGTTATATTTTATACAAACTGCTAGGCAATTAAGGAGGTGCTAGATGTTAAAGAAACTAAGCCTTGCTGGATGAGGTGGTCTCTTCTTTTGCAGGAATTTGATAGTGAAATTTTAGACCGTGAAAAGATAGAAGTGTTTACAAACATTCCCGTGGTAAGGGAGGAGCATCAATATATTCCAGCAAGCATATGTATCCCCTATAGAATGGTTGTGGCTTTGAACAGAGCTACAACCCATACTTTTGAAGATACATAAATTCCATTCATCACTCCGGAAGAGCCTTTTGCGAAACTAAGGGTAAGAGAGGAGAATGATTTATTTTACTATAAACTCTTTGTACCCGAGTAAACTGCAGAAAATAGCGCCTCTTCCTCAACCCCTAAGGACAAAGAAGCCTGGGACAAAGATATTCACGAAATACAAGGAGTGGAAAGTAATAACGAACACAAGAAAGATCTCCCCAATCCCTTAAGTTTTTGTCAAATCTGTCTTCGTCATATTTGTCTGTATAAAATTTTATGTTTTAGGTACCCAAACGGGCGCAAAAATGACCGCCTGCGGTTGTTTGAAACACCGTCTTTGATTCTGTTTGTTTAAGTGCACATGCAAAACAAGAAATGACTGCCCAAACGGTCAGATGCAATCGTTTGGAAGGTTGTCATTCACTCTATTTGTCGGAGCAAAACCAAGCCTCTTGAAAAAATGTATATTTGTGTGTGTTTTTATCTCGCAGGAAAAAGTGGGGAAATGGATGCCTGGACGGCCGGAAGCGCCCACCCTTAAGGCCGTCAAATGCTCTGTCCGAAAAGAGCTCGGGGAAAAAAGGGTCAAACAACTACTTAAACGATCGATCACGGTCATTTGGAAGGCCGTCAATCATGATTTCTTTCTGAGTTTCAACAGAATTTCGCCTGATCTTGTTTGGTTTGTTTCCTATCCTTTTTAACTTTTTATCTCGTCAAAACTTGTGTCATTAGCCTCTTATATACAGAACCATTTCCCCCTCCTCTATCAAAGCTCACAAACCAATCTAGGCAAAGTTTATTTGAGTTTTGAAGTGAAGATAGCCATGGCTCATTCATGGGATGAGAGGCAAACCTCTTCACAGGAAGAAGAGGACTTGGAGAAGGAAGGCTATTCTCCAGCAAGCATAAGGGAAAGGCTCCGTCTCTGCCGTGATTGGACGTCTATTAAAGAAGATCCGAAGGAACCTCCTTTTGAGGTGGATGAATAGGAACATGAAGAGAAGGGCAAGAAACTGATGGCCATCCCCATCAACGCTATTAAGTTCATCATCGATGAGGACAAGCTTGATTTTGTCAAGGAGCCTCCCGCTGTCATGGGGAAGTGCGGTTTCAGTAACCACACAATCCATGATCCTTTGGATGAGTCTGGCAAGATTGACCCAAGAGCGTGTGGGATGCACACCATTGGCGCCCACATGCAAGTTGGGCCTCCTAGGAAAAGGTGTTATATCGCCTCTGTGCAACCAACTATGCCCCAGGTACAAGTCAATAATTCAATAGTTGAGAGTAAAGCTATGACTACTAAGATCAGGGAGATGGAGAGGTTGCCTTGGTCGTCAAGACACGTGAGGTTCTTGACACAAGCTTAAGGGTCATTGCCAACCAGGATGCAACTCTTCGCATGTACCGTTCTCGCATCACGGATTTGGAGGTTACCAACAAGCTCCTGATTGATGCCCTAACTGGTGTCACCACTTCGTCTCCAGAAGAGAACAACAGTACCAATAAAAAGGAGAATAAATGAATCCAACCGGCTTAGCATGTTAAGCTTGGGGGGATTTTTGAAGCCCTTTCTCGTTTCCTTCTTCGTTATTACTTTTGAGTTGAACTTTGTTTGAAGGTCTTCATTTAGTTTGAGTAATAAAAGTACTATCATACCTTTTTGGTGAAGAGGGAAGAGTCTTATCCGTTGAGTCATGGATGGTTGGATGAATAGTCCATAATGATCTAGATGAATTTGCTAGTATGGTTATACATCTTTGTGTGCTACACATCTTTGTTTTTAGATGATGAGTATAAGTCTTCCACATCTCTAGTATCAATCGAGAATGAGAACTTAACAACTTGATGCGATGCATTGGAACTGACTTCAGTTTATTTGATGATTACTTGGAGAGGGTCCTTCATACCGGTGAACCAAGTATGAAATGTGGATAAGTCGTTATACATAAGAGCAAAACATTAATGATTAAAGAAACTTAAGAGATTCCCAATGATGGGACTTGGATGATTAAGCATACCCTTCATATCACCTCTGAAAAAGAGAGAAGACCTCAAGTGATATGGGGCAGGCTTAGAAATTTATGAAACAAAAGAGGGGAATGAAAAACAAGAAAATGTAAAATGTGTTGTGCTAAAGCTTGTTCAACTGAAAGAGGAGAATAAAGTATCACTTAAAGTTAGAAGGAGTATTGTTAATGATTGATAATAAGGCGTGGAAGCCTTCATACTCATTTGATGGTAATTAGGATGTGATGGTGCACAGTGTAATTAATCATATGATGTAAATTCTGAAATTTTACTTTTGACCCATTCATTTGATTCATCTGCAGCTCATAACCAAGATGACCTCTTCATTACAAGTTGCGGCATTTGCTCGGGGACGATGTTGGGGATATAGCTCCGAGGTTTAACCCACCCAGGAGGGGCCGGGTTACACAGTTGGTGGTTTAAACAAGAAGAAGGTCCAAGGAGGCCTAAGGAGAATTGTGAAGACGGAGGCTCATGGAGGCAGGCCTGGTAACAGCCCAAGACCTGGGCCCGTGAACTGCCGTATGATAACTTTCCCTGTAAGGCATGATTAATTAGAAACCAAGCCGATCACGTTCTGTGAGCCGGCCAGGGCTCTGTGAGCCTCTGGGTCTCGACCTGTGTATATAAAGGTGAGACCCGGCGACGTGTTAACTCAAGTAACAATCAATCGAGAACTAGGTCAAGCGTATTTGCTCCCTTGTAATCGAAACCCAAACAATAAAAACTAGAAGCAGGACGTAGGCTTTTACCTCGATACGAGGGTCTGAACCTGGGTAAACTCCTTGTGGCCTTTGTCCTGTTCAACCCCTTCAAGCTAACCATGTGTGATAGCTCCACACCTAAGTCCTTTCACTAGGGCATCTGTCATGACAATTCCATGACAGTTGGCACCCACCGTGGGGCAGAGCACGGTAGTTTCGAGTTCTTGGAGGGTAGCTTCTCAGGGATCAAGGGATATGCCATGGGTCGGATGACCAAGACCAGTCGTGGAAAGATCTACATCAACGACACTGGATGGGATCCGGAGGCTGATTCAATCTAATACAGGTACTGGCCCCCCTTCGGCGGAATCCACGTCTTCATTGACAAGATTGGCGAGTTAGGGCCAGAGTTGAACGCCTGCGCCAACACCATTGAGATGGCTTGATGCGCGAGACCCACCAGGGTTCAACCTGGCCGGAAGCGAGCCTTTGTTGGCTTTGTTCATGGGAAGGATCTCGAGGAAGGTTCAATGTCAGGTGGAGAGACAGCCATCTACTCAGGTGATGAGTCTTCAGCCGGCGAAACCGAATTGATCTACCAATTGCAATACGGCAGGCTTGGGGGCTATTCCGATGGCGACAGTATTCCGGACCCCTATGAGCCGCCGAGTAGGGTTGCTATCTTCATGGACGGTACACAACAAATGCTGAATTCATCGACTACCGCGGCTATGACCTTTAATTCAACGGCTGCTGCGACGGCCGGGGCGAGCGACCCTGTGCGCCCGTCGGCTCAGGTCTTATCTGAGCTCTTGGATCGTTTGGCGACTCTGTTAGCCGCATAGGTAACCCCGGTGACTCAAGCACAACATAAAGTGGAAGTTGTGAAATTGCGGGATGAGGTAGCTCAAGCCAGAGAAGAGCTTAATGCTGAGAATGCCAGGATGGCAACGGAGCAAGCCGCGTTGGAAGAGGAGTCACAACAGATTCAAGGAGAACCTTTCCGGTTAAATTTTGATCAGAATGCGTCAAATGCTGTTTGCCCAGATACCAGAGCCGTCTAACTTCACAGTTTAAAGGGAGGAATCTTTTCAATACGCCTAGAGCAGGGCCAAGTAACCCACCCAGTGTGACCCGGGCTGCCGAGACGCCCGTGACCGAGGTGACATCTCGGCCTTGTGTGGCAGATCCGCCACGAATCGATGTAACCCCGCCCTAGCGGGTGCTGACACCCCCAGTTCGTTATTCCAACCCTCTAGATAACATGATTGCCGTGGCTTCACGGCTGGCGACTCTTCTAGTGGAAGGCGAGTCTCCCGCTGCGGTCGAGGCCCGGAAGCTTGTGGACCTTCTTCAAATAGCAGTAGCTTAGCAGGCGGCTTACTCATATAGCCGCGAGCGAATTCATTCAACTCCACGTCACAACTGAAGTTATAGCCAGCGCATTGAATTGCCGGCGGTTTCTAGCAGTGAGCGGCACCATAACCCGCCCCATGGGCATGACACGCTGCGTGATGATAACAATGTTCAGGCCCTGATGGATCAGGCTAGGGCACGTCAAGAGGCGGAGCTGGCGTCTCAGTTAGCGGCTCATCAACGGCTTCAGTTGAACCCTACGGCGTCTGTGGATGTTGGGATGACTTCTAGGATGGTTGGTGTGTCGTGTCTGGTGCCGGCTCTACGGAATGAGAGTTTTCCCAAAGACTTGAAGGGTCCTTGTAATGTGCCTAATTACAAAGCTGATCAACCTCTGGAGGCCTGGATTGAGAGTTATGAGCTGGCTATGGAGATGTTGGATGTTAATGACGTTGTGTGCGCCAAATACTTCACCATGATGCTGGATGGGCCGGCTCGAATCTGGTTGAAGGGATTACCCCCCCAAATCTATCAATTCATGGGCTTAGTTGAAGTCACGCTTTATTCAGAATTTTAAGGACACATGTAAGCAGCCCCTGTCGATCATTGATCTGGATGCTTGTGTACAGCGAGAAGATGAGTCGGCCCACCACTGGGTTTGCCGGGTTTTAGCCATTATCCACTCATTGGATAGCATCAACGTCGGCTCTGCTGTTTTAATTCTAGAGAAAAATTGTCGTTTTACCCCTCTCAAGTAGAAGTTAGGGAGGCTTAAACGTCACTGCAATGACATGGGGGTGCTTATGGTGGCTCCCATCAAATACGCTGACTCTGATAATACTAAGGCCCTGGGTCTGGTGAGGAGAAGTCCAATAAGGGGAAGAAGAACGACAATGGAAAAAGGGCAGCAACCAAATATGATAGGGCATAACCAGGGTAGTAATGGTAAGCGCAAGCAACTTGACGACAGGTCAAATTTTGTGGCCAGTACCAATACACAGAGTAACGGTTAACGTCATAAAGGAAAGCCACAACCTTGGTTTGGAGGGCCAAAGTTCAACCTTGAGGCGATGTTGAATCAGCCTTGCCCAAAGCATAGTTTTCAGGATAGACCGTCAACTCATCTGTGGAAAGACTGCTTTATCATGAAAGAATATAAGAACTCCGGCTTTCATCAGGACCACAGTAACAATAATGGCCCGCACGGCGGGTCAGGATCCGGCTCTTAGGGGCCTGGCTTCGGAGGTGGCGGTTCAAATTCTGGATATCAAGGTCAAGGTAACCACGACGGTTATAATCAGCAACCCAATCAGGGTAACCAGCAACAACAGTCAGGGTATCATAGTAATCTAAAGCTTAATAGTGTCCAATATCATGTTTTCACTACAAGCCTATGCAAGCGAGATCATAAGGTTCATAAATGAGCGGTAAGCGCAGTTGAGATGGCGGTACCTTGATACTTACGATAGTCAGAGCAGCCAATTGTATGGAGCCGTGAGGATCACCCGCCCTGGGTTGACAATCCGGGTCAGCTGGCTTTAGTGGTAGCCCCTCATATTGGAGGTTACAAGTTCACTGAGGTGCTTATGGATGGAGGCAGCAGTATCAATATCCTTTATTATGATACTTTTCGCCGTAAGAATTTGACTGACAAAGATCTTAAGCCATCCTCTACAGTATTTCATGGGGTGGTGCCTAGTAAGTCAGCATACCCAGTTGGTAAGATTGCTTTGGAAGTAGCTTTTGGCAATGAATATGATTACATGGTAGAAACATTGAGCTTTGAAGTGGTCAAAATCAAAAGCCCCTATCACGCTCTATTTGGACGGCTGGCTTACGCCAAGTTTATGGCACGGCCTTTTTATGTGCATCTGCAGCTTAAGATGCCAGGTCTAAAGGGTACCATTACAGTCCATGGGGACAGGAAAATAGCATTGTAATGTGAAGATGGTGATGCTGCCTATGCGGAGACCGCCTGTGCCACAGAAGAGTTAGAGTTTTATAAAGACTAGTATGTATGCACGTGCAATGCATGTTTTAACATTATGGGATGATTTTTGGTAGGAAAAAAACATAAATTTGCTAATAGATTCGAAGCAAAAAAATATTGATTTATAGATGCATAAATAAATTATATTTTAAGGAAAATCGGAATTAATATATGTAATCCCTTCAATTTGTTAACAAAAAATCCCGCAAAAATGTTAGTAAAGAAAATGGAATGTTTCTCCCCCGAAACCAACTTTTCTGGGCTCAGCTCGTTGCCCAACCCAAGCTGTAACATGGCTAGCCCAAGAGGAATCAGCATGGGCCATGTCTCTTGAGAAGGATCAGGGTTCATTCTAGAACATGGTGGATACAACAACCATGCACTTTTCACTGTGAATCCCACTACTTTCAGCTGTTGGATTTAGGACATGAATGATCATGATTGATCGCCAGCTCCCATTCAAAACTGGTACACTATATAGTAGTATAGATAATGTTGACCCGGCGGATATGACTCCACTGAAGAAACCAACCACAGAGCAGGACCCTTTGCTGAAGTTTAAGTCGTCAGATGACACTAAATAGGTTTTGTCCCTAGTGACTCATCCCAACAGCTCACTATCAGTGCTGATATGGATCCAAAATAGGAAAGCGTACTCATCGAGTTCATCCGTGAGAACCGGGACATCTTCGCATGGAATCCTTCAGACATGCCGGGTGTACCAAGAGAACTCGCTGAGCACATTCTCAATATTGATCCTTCGTCGTTTTAATGAAGAGAGGCGAAAGGCCATTGGAGAAGAGGTAGCCCGCCTCTTAGCGACTGGGTTCATCATCATATTTTTCACCATGAGTGGTTGGCTAACCCGGTGCTAGTACTTGAGAAAAATGGCAATTGGCGCATTTGTTTGGATTACACAGAACTCAAGAAAGCTTGTCCAACTGATCCTTTTGCTCTTCCACGTATTGATCAGATCATAGATGCCACAGCGGGTTGTGTGCGTTTAATCTTCCTGGACGCTTATTCTGGTTATCATCAGATTAAGATGGCAGTTAAAGACCAAGATAAGATGGTTTTCATCGCACCTTTTGGAGCTTTCTGCTATGTGTCCATGCCTTTTGGGCTCAAAAGTACACATGCAACTTATCAACGTTGTGTTCAAAATTGTCTTCATAACCAGATTGGACACAATGTTCACGCTTATGTGGATGATATTGTTGTGAAGTCCAGAAAGAAGGAGACTTTGTTAGATGATTTTAAAGAGAGCTTTGATAATCTCCGGGTCTACAAAATGATGCTTAACCTGGCCAAATGTGTTTTTAGTGTGCCTGCAGGTAAGTGATAACCCACAAGTATAGGGGATCGCAACAGTTTTTGAGGGTAGAGTATTCAACCCAAATTTATAGATTCGACACAAGGGGAGCCAAAGAATATTTGAAGGTATTAGCAGCTGAGTTGTCAATTCAACCACACCCGGAGACTAATTATCTGCAGCAAAGTGATCCGTAGCAAAGTAATATTATAGTTTTGATAGTAGTGACAACAACAATAGTAATGGTAACAGTGATAGTAATAGTTTTGTAACAAGTGTAACAATGATGATAGCAATAGTAACTTAGCAAGAACAATATAGGATAAATTTGCAGACATTGGATCGGTGACTTGTTGGATGATATTCATCATGAGACATTTATGACCTAGGGCGATACGGCACTAGCTCCAGTTCATCAATATAATGTAGGCATGTATTCCGTAAATAGTCATATGTGCTTATGGAAAGAACTTGCATGACATCTTTTGTCCTACCCCCCCTGTGGCAGCGGGGTCCTATTGGAAACTAAGGAATATTAAGGCCTTGTTTTAATAGAGAACTGAAACAAAGCATTAATACACGATGAATACATGAACTCGTCAAACTACGGTCATCACCAGGAGTGGTCCTGACTATTGTCACTCCGGGGTTGCCGGATCATAACACGCAGTAGGTGACTATAACTTGCAAGATTGGATCTAGAACATAGATATAATAGTGATAACATAAAAGGTTCAGATATGAAATCATGGCACCCAGGCCCAAAGTGACAAGCATTAATCATGGCAAAGTCACAGCAACATCAATCTTAGAACATAGTGGATACTAGGGATCAAGCCCTAACAAAACTAACTCAATTACAAGATGAATCTCAACCAACTCCTCACCGACCAGTGAGCCTATGAAGGAATTACTCACTCCCGGTGGGGAGCATCATGGAATTGGCGATGGAGAAGGGTTGGTGATGATGAAGAACGAAGATACCCCTCTCCGGAGCCCCAAATGGACTTTAGATCTGGCCTCCCGATGAAGAATAGGAGGTGACGGCGGCTCCATCTCGTGGATCGCATGACTCTTTCTCCCTGATTTTTTTTCTAGAAAAATAGGATTTTATAGCGTCGGTTTCAGGGTCTGCGGGGCCACCAGGTGGGGACAACCCACGTGGGCGCGGAAGGAGAGGGGGGAGCGCCCTGGTAGGTTGTGCCCACCCAGGTGCCCCTCTCCGGTAGGTCTTGGTCCAGAAATTGTTATTATTGATATAAAAAATCCTCACAAAGTTTTGTTCCATTCTGAGAACTTTTATTTCTACACAAAAACAACACCATCGTTGTTCTGCTGAAAACAACGTCAGTCCGGGGTTAGTTTCATTCAAATCATGCAAATTAGAGTCCAAAACAAGAGGAAAATCATTAGGAAAAGTAGATACGTTGGAGACGTATCAACTACCCCAAACTTAAACCTTTGCTTGTCCTCAAGAAATTCAGTTGATAAACTAAAAGTGAAAAATAAAAAAAATTACGAGCTCTTTTGCTCTTGTTTGCATAAATAAGCTTAAACAACACCCAAGTTTTCAGCCAATATTATAACTAACCATGCTGACAATAACTCTTAAAGATTATATTAATTCATATCAATGACATAATCAGCTAGCGAGCAATAGTAAGATATCTCAAACATCAACACGTTGTCAAAACAACCATGATATAATATGACAATAGTGGTATCTTGCTAGCCCTTTCTGAGACCGCAAAACATAAATGCGGAGCACCTCCAAAGTTCAAGTAGCGACTAAACATTGTAATTCATGGTAGAAAAGATCCAGTCATGATGCACCCAATATTAGCTACACACAATGCATAAGTCATGACAACTGTGTTCTCTGGTTCTGGAGCTTGTTTTAGAAGGTGATGACACAACATAAAAGTAAATAGATAGTCCCTTCGCAGAGGGCAGCAGTGCTTTGCAAAGGTGCTAGAGCTCAAGTTTTTAAAACAGAGATAAATGATATTTTGAGACATGCACTGAGGGAGTCCTGGATTAGGGGGTGTCCGGATGGCCGGACTATACCTTCAGCCGGACTCCTAGACTATGAAGATACAAGATTGAAGACTTCGTCCCGTGTCTGGAAGGGACTTTCCTTAGCGTGGAAGGGAAGCTTGGCGATACGGATATGCAGATCTCCTACCATTGTAACCGACTTTATGTAACCCTAACCCTCTCCGGTGTCTATATAAACCGGAGGGTTTTAGTCCGTAGGACAACATATAGAACAACAATCATACCATAGGCTAGCTTCTAGGGTTTAGCCTCTCCGATCTCGTGGTAGATATACTCTTGTACTACCCATATCATCAATATTAATCAAGCAGGACGTAGGGTTTTACCTCCATCGAGAGGGCCCGAACCTGGGTAAAACTTCGTGTCCCTTGTCTCCTGTTACCATCCGGCCTAGACGCACAGTTCGGGACCCCCTACCCGAGATCCGCCGGTTTTGACACCGACATTGGTGCTTTCATTGAGAGTTCCTCTGTGTCGTCGCCGTCAGGCTTGATGGCTCCTACGATCATCAATGGCGATGCAGTCCAGGGTGAGACCTTCCTCCCTGGACAGATCTTCATCTTCGGCGGCTTCGCACTGCGGGCCAATTCACTTGGCCATCTGGAGCAGATCGAAAGCTATGCCCCTGGCCGTTAGGTCAGATTTGGAAGCTTAAACTACACGGCTGACATCCGCGGGGACTTGATCTTCGACGGATTCAAGCCGCTGCCAAGCGCGCCGCACTGTCCCGACGAGCATGACCTAGCTCTGCCGCCGAACAATGCCGTGGAGGCCACACCCGCATCGGCCTCGACCCTTAATTCGGAGCCAACTGCGTCGATCGAGGATGGGTGGTTGGACGCCTCCTCAGGGGCTGTGATCCCAACGGCGATCGAGCCGAACACCAGCCCCGCACTCTGCGAGACTCGTGACTCCAAGGAGCTGGACTCCGAACCCTCCGCGCCCCGGCCGATCGAATCCTATTGGGCGCCGATCATGGAGTTTACTGCCACGGACATCTTTCAGCACTCGCCTTTCGGCGATATTCTGAAGACACTAAAGTCTCTCTCTTTATCAGGAGAGCCCTGGCCGGACTATGGTTAGCAAGGTTGGGATACGGACGATGAAGAAATTCAAAGCCCACCCACCACCCACTTTGTAGCCACTGTCGACGACCCTGTTCAAGAATTCATCCGATTAACCAGTTAACTTGCCGATTAATCCCTACTCGTAGGGTCACCGAGTAGCTGATAAACTGATAAATCGTCCGATTAATTGATTAAATGGCCGATTAACTTGCCGATTAGCCTATTAATCCCCTACTCGCCAGCCAACCGAGCAGTTACCAGTTAACGATTTCCTCAACAATGGTCGACGATTTAACCGACATGCTCGACTTCGACTCCGAAGACATCGATGGTATGGACGCCGACAAAGGAGACGATGAAGAACCAGCGCCTATTGGGCCCTGGAACGCCACCTCATCATATGACGTATACATGGTGGACGCACCAAAAGATGACGACGAGGAGCGGAAGGACGCACCGAAGGCTTGTTCCCTCGAAAAGCAGTCAAAGCGGCGACGCAAGCGCCGCCCCAAATCCCGCCTCGACAGAAATAGCGATCACACAGACCCAGCGCTGGAGCAGGGCGAACCGCTGCCGGACAACGGCAATCCGGATAATCAAACCGAACAAACAAATTCTACCAAGGACAATGGTCCGGACGACATAACGCCGGACAGGCACCCGGAGCAGCAGAATGCCCGTAAAAGGCTTGTTGCCACCACGAGGAGTCTTAAAAAGCAGAAGCAAAGGCTCAAGGCCGCGCAAGACACACTCCAAATCAGATGGAGTAAAATACTCAACACTGCAGCAAGGTACAGCGACAATCGCCCCTCCAAGAGCTACCCAAAGCGGAAGCTGCTACCCAAATTCGATGAGGAGGCCTCAGACCCCCCACAACCACATATCAAAGCAGCCACCTGGTCAGATAGACGGCCCCTCTACCAACACAGAGCGACATACAACGCCGCTCACAATACAATACACGACCCATGCGAGGGCTCGCACCCAAAGGACGGCCCAACAAGATCCATCTACGGACCACGCAAGCGCGCCCCAGCATACAATGCAACACAACAAACATCCGAACAACGCGGTACACCCAGCTACAGGGGTGCCGCACACCCCCTATGTTTCACCGATGAGGTGCTGGACCATGAATTTCCAGAGGGATTCAAGCCTGTAAACATAGAGGCATACGACGGAACAACAGACCCTGGGGTCTGGATTGAGGAGTACATCCTTCATATCCATATGGCTCGAGGAGATGATCTCCACGCCATCAAGTACTTACCCCTCAAGCTCAAAGGGCCAGCTCGTCACTGGCTCAAAGGCCTCCCCGAAAGCTCCATTGGAAGTTGGGAAGAGCTCGAAGACGCCTTTCGAGCAAATTTTCAAGGGACTTATGTCCGACCTCCAGATGCGGACGACTTGAGTCATATAACTCAACAGCCCGGAGAGTTAGCCCGAAAGCTTTGGAACAGGTTTCTTACTAAAAAGAACCAGATTGTCGATTGTCCGGACGCTGAAGCCTTGGCAGCTTTCAAGCATAGCGTCCATGATGAATGGCTCGCCAGACACCTCGGCCAAAATAAGCCGAGAACGATGGCCGCATTAACAAACCTCATGACCCGCTTTTGCGCGGGTGAGGACAGCTGGCTAGCCAGATGCAGCACCAGTGACCCAAGTACATCTGAAGTTAGAGATGGAAACGGGAAATCACGGCGCAACAACAATAACAAACGCCGGAATAAAGAAGACAGCACGAAGGTCACGGCAGTAAATGCCGGATTCAAAAGCTCTCGGCTAGGTCAAAAGCCGCCCCCCAAAGGCACCAGGGATGAACTGTCCAGCCTCAACAAAATTCTGGACCAAGTATGTCAGATCCATAGTACCCCTGGTAAACCTGCTAATCATACCCACAGAGAATGTTGGGTCTTCAAGCAGTCCGGCAAGCTCAACACCGTACACAAGGGGGAGGCTACACCAAGTGAAGACGAGGGCGAGCCCCCCAAGCAAGACACGGGGGAACAAAAGAAATTTCCACCAGAAGTCAAAACAGTAAACGTGTTACACGTGATCAAGGGAAAAAATAATGCGACACTCCCAGGAAAATATACCCAAGTGCCTGTCACCGCGAAGTCCTGCCACTGGTCGTCTCAACCGATCACTTTCGACCATCGCGATTACTCAGCAAGTATCCGACACGCAGGGTGGGCTGCCCTGGTATTAGACCCAGTAATTGGCGGATATCACTTCACACGAGTCTTGATGGACGGCGGCAGTAGCCTAAACCTAATATATCAGGATACAATCCGCGGGATGGGGTTAGACCCAACACAAATTCGCCATAGCAATACTACCTTTAAAGGAGTAACGCCAGGCCCAGGGGCTCATTGTACAGGCTCCCTCCTACTACAAGTTATATTCGGCTCCCCCGATAACTTCCGTCGCGAGCATTTAACTTTCCACATCGCTCCGTTTCAAAGTGGCTATCAAGCACTGCTCGGACGCGAAGCTTTCGCTCGCTTTAATGCAATACCACACTACGCCTCCCTCACACTCAAGATGCCTGGTCCATGTGGCATCATTACAGTGCACGGAAATATCAAGCGATCTCTGCGCGCCGAAGAGAGTGAGGCTGCCTTGGCAGCCGCACACTAAAGGCGCCCGGACCAGCGAAAGCATCCAATAGGTCGTCAAGACCTCAGACACAACTAATCGAGTCCGGCGCCGCTACTTATACCGAATAAACAGTCACACCCCTATTTGTCAATACAAGGGGCTCAACACGCGCAGACAAGTGGCAATTTCTTCTCATCTTGAATTATACATGGTTTCTTTAACAAACTATCTTTTTGCACGACAACTTTTTCACCTAAATTCCTCTCTTTTACAGACGATCATCATGCTACATCCATCCAGGATACGGCACAACGGAGACACAGGCACAGACGTGCAGCAGGGACCCGCTCCAAGGATTCTTTTTAGATTAAGACCCTGCGTAAACCTTTTTTACTGTCTCTTGTTGATACATATCCACCGTTGAGAAGGATGCTGACGTCTTGGCATGTGACCACGCCAGAACAATGCACGTACCTGGACACAAGGGGCTTCTAACAAAGGCCATTATTTAGGCCCGGTTTATACCACAAAGACCGAATACCTTAGGGAGTGTTCGGCGTCGCGAGTTTGGCCCTATATGCATCAGCTCCGAATCATTGTCTTTGGTCAAATGTTTGGTTTGCCCGGCTCCTGTGTTTTGGTGCCATACGTTCCGCTTTACCGGCTAAGGTCGCACCAGGAGAACTACTGCGATTGTGCCCTGGTCCATCCGGACGAGCACCTCAGTAGAGAAAGCCGAAAACTGACTGTCATGATATAGCGTGAGACTGGTCAACCACTCGATGACCTGTGGGAATGTTAGAATTCCTCCGCCTTAACGAAGGGTCGTTTTCCGGCCAGGCATGTACGCACCCCGAGATCGGGAGAGTGCGGAGCCACCAGGGGCTATCTAGTAGCCCCAGTGTCAAACTCCTATGGCTAAGTGAAAGTGCTAAAGCATTATAGTCTGGTTGCCTCGCTCGCTCCGCTATCACCTCCTTAATAGGACCAAGACGTTGGGTTAAGTGTGAACGCGTGTTTTTGCGAGCACCTCCGCATTATATGCGCGAGGGTTGAAGCCGACGGCTGCAATCTTTCAGGTTATACACGTGTATACATAAACGGCCGCCCAGGAGGCATCATATTACTTTCAGGCAAAAGTATAAAAATAGCCTTATAAAAATTTATAAAAGCATTTCCCTTACAATGAGATTACATATCACTCAAACATAATATTTTTTGAGCACTGGGTCTCTATCAAACGAGCACCCTCAAGAACTTCTTCAAAGTAGTGCTCAGTAGCCCTTCGAACTATGGCCAAATCCCGCGCTGCAACAGTGGTAGCATCCATCTCTGCCCAGTATGCTTTAACACGGGCAAAGGCCATCCGTGCGCCCTCTATGCACGCCGACCTCTTCATCGCATTAATGCGCGGCACCACGTCAAGGAACTGCTACACCAAGCTGAAATAGCTGTTCGTTTTTGACCTTTTCGGCCATAGCTGATCCACAACAGACCTCATGGAGAGTCCAGACAACCTATTTAGTTCAGCCCATTCGGCTAATTGGTCAGTCAATGAAAGCGGACGCTCAGGAGAATGGAATTGTCTCCAAAACAGCTGGTCTACTTCACGGTCCGTCTGACCCTGGAAATACTTGGCCGCATCGGCAGCGCTCGCCGCCAAATCCATATATACATCCTCCGAACTCCACAGCCGATCCAGAGGGGCATACCGTGGATCTCCGAACTTCCTCCGCAACATAAAGGATTTCCCAGCTACAATATCCCCGGCTTCCCGCAGCTCCTCCTTCTTTGCCCTCATAGCAGAGCGGAGGTCCTTTCTCGTCGCAGCAGCCTTCTCAAGGTCCGATGCCTTCGCTTGGTTTTCCTTTTCAAGAACCCAACAACGGTCGGCGGCGCCTTTTAATTCTATGGCCATCTTGGCCATCTTGTCTCAGCTCTCGCCATGCGCGGCCTTCTCGGCTTGCAACTCTTCGGTCGCCTTCAAAGCAGCCGCATTACCCAACCTCGCTTGTTCCTTGGCTCGGCCAAGTTCTGCCCGCAAGGCTTCAACAGTGACAGCTCCATCTGCAGTCACAACATATTAAAGATACTGGAATCATGCTGCTCTTCCTATGTGGCATTTACCAGATAATGGCACTTACCCTGTGCCTCGTCAAGCCTTTTGTTAACAAGCTCGATATCGGCATCTGCCGCATCCAACTGCTGTTCTAAATGGGCAAACTCGCTAGTCCGGCTAGCCACCGGAGCTTCCATCACCTGCACATAGAGGCAGTATGGTTATTACCTGGGAATATGATCCTCTGTTCGTCATCGTTTCCGACGACAACCAGAGTCTCAGGGGCTACTATCTACACAGGGCACACCTAGCATGTGCAGGACTATCATACATTCTTTTATGTACCTCAAAGCCCGTCAGTAGACTCATAAAAGCTGCATGCAATCCGCTTTCGATGGACGATATTCTCTCCATCACCGTATTCATCAGCACACGGTGTTCATCTAAGATGGCCGCTCGCCCCACCAACTCCCTCAGAACATCCGATCGCACACTAGACGGTGCCGGACTCTTTTGTCTGCTCTCTTCGGGAGCCGGACACTGGGAGCTTTGGGGGTCAATGGGATTATCTTCTGGCCTCACCAGACTCGGAGGCCCTCCGCGACGACACTTCAGGGTCGCCCGCTTCCAGAGCGGAGGAGTCCGGAGGAGGCGTTTCGCTCTCCATCATCTCTGGAAGAAGATCCCCCGAAGACGAGCTCATTTGAGAAGGGCTAAGGCCCGAACTGCAAAGATATATGCGATGGTTATTTTGTCAGAAGAAAAGGATGGTATATCTGTACTATTAAAGTATTTCAGGTCACTTATGACTCGCGGGAGAATTGATCCCCCCGCGGACTTTGTGTGGCAACAACGCCCCCCAAGGTAGGACCCTCTGTGGGAGACTTCTTCTCCTGTTTGGAAGCTTCGGCTTCCGAATCCCCGGGCGTAGTCCTTTTCCTCTTCTGGTCGTCTTCCTTCATAGAGATGCTTGCTCCCTCGATTATAATGGGCAGCGTTGGGGGCCCGCGTCCGCCCGTGTTATCCTCCACAGTATCTTCCTTCCAGGGCTCCGGGCAAGGTGCGGTCTGGAGCATCTTTTCTAACACCGGATTTTCCAAACCCTCAGGGAGGGGGGCCGAACACCGAATGAACTTCACCTTTGTTAGCCAGTCCTGGTCAAAAAGCGAACTCTCAGAAATAACTTCGTAACAAAGGAGAGGTAGTATGTTCGGCCGGAAGATGCCTTACCTGTTCGGCGGCGCGGTTACTTCTCAGGCCCACGTCCTCGGTGATTTCCGGACATTCCACCCGAGGTCCGAAGAATGACTTGTACATCTCCTCGTGCGTCAGGCCAAGAAAATTTTGAATCACACGCGGTCCCTCGAGATTGAACTCCCACAGGCGAAGAGGCCGGCGTTTGCAAGGCTGGACTTGACGAACCAGCATAACTTGTATTACCGCAACCAAACTGAAATCTCCATTGAAGAGATCTCGAATGCGGCTTTGCAGTATAGGCACGTCCTTGGCTGGACCCCAGCTCAGACCTCTGCTGATCCATGACATCAGTTGTGGTGGAGGGCCCGAGCGGAAAACAGGGGCGGCCGCCCACTTGGCACTTCTAGGAGCCGTGATGTAGAACCACTCCTGTTGCCACAATTCAGACACCTCTGGGATGGAACCTTTGGGCCACGGAGCTCCCATCATCTTGCGTATTGAGGCACCTCCACACGATGCATGTTGCCCCTCAATCATCTTCGGCTTTACTTCAAAGTTCTTGAGCCATAGGCCAAAGTGAGGGGTAACCCGGAGGAAGGCCTCGCACACGACAATAAATGTCGTGATATGAAGGAAAGAGTCCGGGGCTAGATCATGGAAGTCTAGCCCGTAATAAAACATCAAACCCTCGACGAAAGGATCCAGAGCAAGGCCTAGACATCAGAGGAAGTGGGAAACGAACACGACATTCTCGTTGGGTTCGGGGGTGGGGACGGCCTGCCCTCGGGGAGGCAGCTGATGCAAAATCTCGATGGTCAGATATCTGGCCTCCCTCAACTTTTTGATGTCTTCTTCCGTGACGGAGGAAGGCACCCATTGGACTTGAAGGCTGGATCCGGACATGACTGAAGGTTCGGAGCACCTGACCTGAACTTTGGGCGTTTGAGCTTGAGGTGGGGGAAGGATTCGATTGAGCACGGGAGGGAAAAATAAAAGCCTTGTCCCTTTATAAAGAGGGTGAATATCAAGTGTCCTCTCCATGTGCGTTTGGACTTGCCTATAATCTAGGAGTCCTAGAAGCGGTTGGGTTACCCATGCCCGTATTGATGAGAATCCCAGAATAAGGGGACACGATCTCTGCTTTAACAAGACGTGCCAAGGAAACCGCCTCACATGACGTGCTGAGGTGGGATAATAAAACGACTCGGATAAAGGCTTGGTCGTGGTGTGTCACACTACGCAATACGTCAGCAGATTAGATTTGTGTAAATATTATTCTCTCTATGGCAATATGTGGAAACTTATTTTGCAGAGCCGGACACTATCTTTGTGTTCAAAATCTTCTATGAAGTACTTGGAGGAGGAACCCGCCTTGCAATGCCGAAGACAATCTGCGTGCCGGACTCGTCATCATTGAAGCCTGGTTCAGGGGCTACTGAGGGAGTCCTGGATTAGGGGGTGTCTGGATGGCCGGACTATACCTTCAGCCGGACTCCTGGACTATGAAGATACAAGATTGAAGACTTCGTCCCATGTCCGGAAGGGACTTTCCTTGGCGTGGAAGGCAAGCTTGGCGATACGGATATGCAGATCTCCTACCATTGTAACCGAATTTGTGTAACCCTAACCCTCTCCGGTGTCTATATAAACCGGAGGGTTTTAGTCCGTAGGAGAACATATAGAACAACAATCATACCATAGGCTAGCTTCTAGGGTTTAGCCTCTCCGATCTCGTGGTAGATCTACTCTTGTACTACCCATATCATCAATATTAATCAAGCAGGACGTAGGGTTTTACCTCCATCGAGAGGGCCCGAACCTGGGTAAAACTTCGTGTCCCTTGCCTCCTGTTACCATCCGGCCTAGACACACAGTTCGGGACCCCCTACCCGAGATCTGTCGGTTTTGACACCGACATGCACCCTTCTCATTTATTTCACGACCATCAATTATCAATATCTTCCATGCTAAGCACGCTAGTGGCAGTTCCCAAGCAATAAAAGTAAAGGTTTTGACTCCATTGGGAGTTTTTGTTTGATTATTTGAGAGATTAACTCTTTTTCTGTTTGCAGTTTCGGACTGGGCATCCCTATTACCACCCTTTTCTCGTGCGATGGCAAGTGAATAAACACTCGACCTGAGAATAACCCGCTTAGCATGGAAGATACCGACCACCTCCTGTCGTTCCATGAACGATCCTGGCACACAAAAGGATATTTTTTTAGAAGTTTTTAGAGGTGGCACATGCAAATTTACTTAGGACTACAGGTAATACCGCATATAGGTAGGTATGGTGGACTCATCTGGAATAACTTTAGGTTCAAGGTTTTTTATGTACAAGCAGAATTCCCACTTAGTACAGGCGAAGGCTAGCAAATAGATTGAGAAGCGGCCAGCTAGAGAGCATCAACGGTCATAAACATGCATTATGCGTAAGTTACATTGGACACTAGCATGAGTAGGATATGAACACCATGAACATAAATATCATAGAGGCTATGTTGGTTTTGATTCAACTACATGCATGAACATGTGCCAAGTCAAGCCACTTGAACATTCAGAGGAGGATACCATATCATCATACTACATCACAATCATTTTAACGCAATATTGATATCCAAGATAAATCATTATCCACTCCTAGCTACTTATGCATGGCATGAGAAACTATAATCTCTAATTGTCATTGCAAACATGTTTAATCATAATGGGCTGAATCATGGATACTAGGTTAAACATATTTGCACAAACAGAACAAGTTGAGCTCATACCCGTTTCTCTCTGCCACGACCAGTTCATCGAATATCGTCATTATTGCCTTTCACTTGCATAACCGAATGATATGAAAATAACAATAGTGCAAGATTGTCATGGACTAAGCTGGAATCTTCAAACGTTTTATTCAACAGGAGAAGACAAGGTAAAATGGGCTCTTTATTAGTTCAATAGTTATTCATATGAGAGCCACTCAAGATTTTCATCGTGGTCTTCTCCTCGGTACAACTTGAATAAAAAGAAAAGAAATTCAGAGAAACACACTGAAATATTTTTGGAGTTTTGGGTTTTCTAGAACAAGCAAATAAAAAGGGAAAAGCAAAAACGAGAAAAACTATTTACACAGGAAAGCTCCCAACAAGCAAAAGAAGAACAAGGAAATCTTTTTCTTTTTTTTCTTTTAATGTTACAGCTAAGCATTCATAGAAAGTAAACTAACTACAACTATTTTTTGGTTTATCTAAAGTTTTTCAAACACAAAAGAAGAAAGCAGGAAAAATAAAATTTAAACATGGATGATACAATGAAAAAGTGTGAACACCGACAACGGGAATAAGTGAACATGGATGTAATGTCGTTGAGAAACACGTACTCCCCCAAGCTTAGGCTTTTGGCCTAGCTTGGTAGTCGATCAGAAGCCTGGATAGTAGTTGGGATACTGAGGAGCGGGCATCCACTGATCCCACAGCTGAGGCTCCTCCTCTGCCTCTGCAGCAGCCTGATCGTTCCGGTAGGCAATGATGTCTGCAGGCATAATCCTATATCCTCCCCTGGCAACACAATCAAACAAAGTAGGAGCAGGCAATGGAATAATATCACGAGTGATGACACAGAAAACCAGGTTATATGGAACAGGGATGTTAGGAGACTCTTTATCAGTGAAATGGTGGTGATCCATGGCTGCGCGGTCTAGGTAAACTTTGGTCAAAGGGTAATCATGATGGCGTATCTTGAGCCGCCAAACGAGTAGCAAAAATCCCACCATGTATTTTACCCTTGGATTTATTAATGTGGAGGCAACGAGCCACAATAGCTCCCAAGCTATAAGTGTTGTCGCCCTCCAGTGCACGACGTAAACCAGCAAAGTCTGGTGCGCTGAGCGCACCCAATTTTTCGCTAGCAAGCAAACACTTAGTGATAAATAAAGTAAAATAATGCACTCCAGGAAAGTGTATACTAGTGGCAGTGACGGCCGACACCCCTCTCTCATCTCCCACTGTCAAAGTATGATAAAAGGCCTCAAACTCCGCTGGCCCAGGCTCGGCTAAGCTCCCATCAGAAGGGATCATGCATATGTTAGAAAATTCAGTGAGTGGTATCTGATGGTTTTCAGCATATAAATCGAAACTCACTTCAGGAGGATTATTCCTAGGAAAAAAGTAAAATTTTGAACAAAGATGTTTGTGAGGATTTGATGATGTTCACACTCATTTGTGATGAAGTTGGTGAGGCCGACATTAGCAACATATTGTGTGAATTCCTGAAGGATTCCAGCCTCTTCCAGGAACAAGGTGTGCAGCCATTCACACGGTCGTACTTCTGGCAACCTCCGAGGATGGAGATCACTATCAGATGACTCCCCAATAACACCCTTGGAGTTCTTCTTAGAGCCAAACTTCCTAAAGATATTCATGGTTTTCCTATGAACAAAAATTCTGAAATTTATTAGCCCACAAAATTTTCTCAACAAAACTTCACAAAAATGATACCAACTACTCATAGGGATACATAGAGGCCATAGCAAGCATTCAAACTACTTAGAACTCTAAGAATTCAACGTGCAAGCTCATCTACAGCAGCACCAAGGGTAGCTAATTATTCAAAATATAAACCACTAAAACAAAAACTAATTGGACAAACGGTGGAGTCACATACCAAGCAACAATCCCTCGAAACAGTTTCAAAAATGGAGCTTCAAGCAAAGAGATCGAAATCCGCGGGCTTGAGAGCAAGAACACGAGAGAGAGAGAGAGAGCTATGGAGAATTTTTTTTGGAGGTAGGTGATGACGTGGTATGAAGAGATAAGTGAGGGGGCCCACGTGGGGCCCACAACCCACCAGGGCGCGCCTGGTGGTCCTGGCGCGCCCAAGTGGGTTGTGCCCACCTAGTGCACCTTCCTCTGATGTTATTTGCACCAAAAATTCAGAAATATTCAGAAAAAATTCGTATTAAATTTTCAGGGCATTATGAGAACTTTTATTTTTTGGTCTTTTTTTATTGCACAGGAAAATCAGAAAACAGACAAAACATGGCATTTTATTTTATTTAACTAATAAAAACAGAAAACAAAGGTAGGGACATAAGGTAGTTCTTAATAAATTCATCGACTTCATACCACTCAAAAATGATCCATTAATAAGGTTGATCAAGTTTTATTAACAACCACTTTCGATTAACATGAACCAAAGAACTTTCGTAAATCACTAAGTTGCCTCAATGGGGATACAGAAGTCCCCAACAATGAGCATTTCATATTTATTTTTGACAGTAGGTAGAGGTATTTGAAAACTTACAATAGTGATTGTCGGAGATTTTTCAGTAACATTAATACCATTCACTTGGAATTGTTTCTGCGGAAAGTGCACCGTATGCTCACTACCGCTGATATGAAAAGTGACCTTGCTTTTATTGCAATCAATAATAGCCCCTGCAGTATTCAAGAAGGGTCTACCAACGATAATCGACATGTTGTCGTCCTCAGGCATCTCAAGCATAACAAAGTCAGTCAAAATAGTAACATTAGCAACAACAACGGGCACATCCTCACAGATATCGATAGGTATGGCAGTTGATTTGTCAGCCATTTGCAAAGATATTTCAGTAGGTGTGATTTTATTCAAATCAAGTCTTTTATATAAAGAGAAAGGCATAACACTAACACTAGCTCCTAAGTCACACAAAGTAGTTTTCACATAATTCTTTTTGATGGAGCAAGGTATAGTTGGTATTCCCGGATCTCCAAGTTTTTAGGTACTCCATCTTTAAAATTATAATTAGCAAGCATAGTGGAGATTTCAGCTTCCAGTATTTTTCTTTTATTAGTGATGATGTCTTTCATATACTTTGCATAAGTGTAAGTGCATCTAGTGCCCCTTAGTGATTTTGGTGTATTGAAGACTTATGGGTTAAGGGACTAATGAGTTTGTGAGTGTACACAGGTCCATAAGTCTATGAGGAGTTTGATATTTATAGAGAAAGTCAACCCCTAAAAATGAATGTCTTCAAATGAAGACTTTGGCTTTCTGAAGACTTTGAAAGTGAAGAAATTGGTGTGACCATGAAGACTTGATATTCATGCGAGGAATATGAAGCTCGAAGGCTTTTGTTTTCATAGTTTCATTTTTTCTCTTTTTTCTATCATAGGAAACACCGTACTGTTAAAGGGGGTCGAGGAAAAAACTAAGGAAAAGTTTCCAAGTGATGCTCAACTCAAAATCCTACACCTACCAATCCCTTCGAGTGAAGCCATTGGAAATCTCACACCGTTCAGTCAATTTCTTCGGTGACAGAGACAAAGATCTTCTGGTCCATGAGGAATTTGTTCTGACTGAGGAGCTAGGAATTCCCCAGTGCGGATTGCCTACTAGTGAGGAACATGATAGCCCTGAGGAATTTGAAAGCTCAAATTTCCGACCGTTGTTGTGCTATGCGCCAGCTGTCCCAAAATATCTACCCACCTAACGGTCATATCATTGAAGGGCATTTATGTCTTATCATGTCGGGATGCTCCCTAGGCCATAAATAGCTGCCCCCTACAACCACTAGCTAGTTGGCTGCTCCGCGAGAAACTAACACTTGTCATTGAGAGCATCCCATCCTCCGAGGACTTTGAGCAAAATTCATCAAGTGAGGAAAAACCCAAAACCCAAACCAAACACCTACAAACCCAAGGTGATTGAGCATCACTGAAGAGATTGTTCCTGTGTGGAACCGGCACTTGTTACCTTTGAGGACTGTGCATCCTCCAGATGGTTAGGCGTCATGGTCTAGAGCATCCAAGAGGAAATTGTGGATCGCCAAGTGACCGACTTTGTGAAGGTTTGGAATTCACCTCAAGACTTACCACGAGTGATTACGCGAGGTCTGTGTGACCTTAGCTCAAGGAGAATACGGTGAGCCTTGTGTGTCCAGGACTGTGTGTCCTCAGGTTTAAATACCTAGCCGCTCTAACCAGACGTACGACTGTCACAGCAGTTGGAACTGGTCTACCAACTGATTGTCTTCACCGAGCTAACTGGTTCTATTTCCTCAACCCTTTCATTTCCTCATTACTGTGTTGTTGTACCTAATCGTTACTGTTTGAAGACTTTGACTAAAGACTTCCTCAATTTACTAAATTCAAATTCTTCAGTCAGTTTGTCTTCAACCTGCTTATCCTGTGTTTACGCTTTTTGTAATCTGTGCTTGTTTTCATTTCTTCATGATGACTATGCTACTACTATCAATTTACTCCACTGCTAAGTAGTTTGCTTAGGAATTTCCTCACCCTGAAATTCCTCAGTGACGAATTTGTAAAAATCGCCTATTCACCCCCCTCTAGTTGATATAATGCACTTTCAATTGGTATTAGAGCAAGGTAATCCCTTGTTCTGTGTGATTTTGGTTTAACCGCCTGGACTTTCAGTTATGTCGACCGCATGTATGATCAAGGTCTCTACTGGCTGTCCTACCTTCGATGGGACAGACTACCCTTACTGGAAGAATAAAATGCGAATGCATCTTGAGGAAATTGACAATGATCTGTGGTATGTTGTGGAAAATGGTGTTCCCTCTGTCACTCCTACCATCAACGTTGCTGATGTGAAGAGATTCAAGCAACTCGACTCTCAAGTGAAGAATATCATATGTGGCCATCTGAGCAAAGGACAGTATGGCAGAGTGAGTGCTTTGGAGACAACAAGGCTTATCTGGGATAGACTGTCCAAGGTCAATGAAGGAGTCTCAACACAGCGTGACTCCCGAGTTGACGTTCTTCGCAATCTCTTCAACCGCTTCAAGAGACTCGACAATGGAAATATTCAGCAAACCTTCGATCGCCTCACCGACATTTCAAATGAGATTCAAGCACTTGGTGACACTGACATCACCAACCATGAAGTGGTGAAGAAATTGCTTCGATCACTTGATTCCTCATTTGACACCCTTGCACTGATGATACAAGAACGTGGAGACTACAAGTCACTTGATCCCGCTGATATCCTCGAGAGGCTAAACACTCATGAGTTCCAGCTTACTGAGAAGAGAGATCTCTATGGACCGATCTATGGTAGATCACGCGCTCTGAAGGCCAAGGCAGTATCTGAATCCTAAGGTGAGGATTCTGGTAGCAGCCTTGGTGATCCTGAAGAACCGAGCGAGGAGCTGGCAATGCTCGTGAGGAAATTCTAGAAGTTCTCAAGACGTGGTCGCTTTGGCAAATCCTCAAGAAGTGATGAAATAAGATCAGATTCCTCATCCCATGACTACAAGAAGAGACTTTGCCACAAATGCAAGAAACCCGGTCACTACATTCAAGATTGTCCTCAGTGGGAAAAGGAATCAAAGAAGAAGAAGTACAAGGACTATAGTTCTGATGATTCAAAGAAGAAGAACAAATCTTCAAAGTCCTCTTCATCAAAATCCTTAAAGTCTTCATCTCACAAGAAGAGTAGCTCCAAGAAGGCTCGGGCATTCATTGGCAAGGAAATGGACTCTGAGGCTGAATCTGAGAAAAATAAGGAAGAGGAGGCATCTGAGGAGTCAGACTTTGGGGTGGCGAGCCTAGCCCTCGCTATTGCGTTCGTCAACAAGTCCATCTTCAACTTGGAGGAAAATGACCTCCCCAACACTGCTCATGATGTCGATGATGACTACGCTCCCACCTATTGCTTCATGGCAAAAGGTGCAAAGGTACTCAAATATCCCTCCTCTAAATCAAGTGAGGATGAATCTGATGAAAACCTCAAGCCTAGCTATTCTAAACTTGCTAAGATTACTGTGAAACAACAAAAGGCTCTTCAAAAGGTTCAAAATATGCTAGACAAAAGCGATGATATGTTGGGTGAAGAAATGGATCGCACTAAAACTTTGACTGAAAATCTTCAGAGACTTTAGACTAAGTTTGATAATCTTCAGAGTCATCATAACACTCTTATCTGATCATGAGAAGCATTCTTATGAATTTCTTCAAAGAAAGCAAGACCTTGAGCAGCTAAGAGTGAGTTATGAAAATCTTTAGAAGGAACGCGGTTCATTGCTTGCTCAACAAATCAGTTCCACTCAGGTTGATTTCATTCCACCATGTTTGAAATGCATTGAACGTGAATCTGCTAATTCTTCACCTGAAACTTCAAATGCTTCTATTGCTGAAAATTCTTCAACTATCTTTGCTATCACTAATTCCTCATCTGAGCATGCTGCTAGTATCACTGACCATGCAGGGCTGAAGGAATCGTATGTGTCAGGCATGTACAAAAGCCTCAAAGGGCATCAGGCTCTTTGTGATGTGCTTAAAAAGCAGATCCTCAATAGGAACCCTAGGAAAGAGGGTATTGCCTTTGAGAGGAAACTAAATGCTGATGGGAACTGGTGGAAACCTGATCAGTATCCCAAAACCTCATGGGTTTCTGCAAAGGGACCTTCAGTGGATCCATCTAACCTATCTGGCTTTACATGTGAATCTTCATATTCTTCTGATGAGTCATTTGACTCCAACTATAAACTGTTCAAAAATGAGAATGGTGAAGTATTTGCTAGATATGTTGGCACTAACTGCAGGAACGGTCCCCCTATGAAGAAAATCTGGGTTCCCAAAAGGTGCCTTGAAATTCTTCAGGTGAATGTCATCATGACACCCCCTGTGAAGAATAGGAACCCCAGATCAAATTCTTCATATGGACCAAAGTCTTCATATGGATCCAAGTCCTCATATGGACCACATTCCTCACGTGGATCAAATTCCTCATATGGATCAAAGTCCTCATATGAGCATCATCATGCTAACACTTCCATTTCGCATGGAATATCTAAGGGTTATGAATATGTGCATTATTCTTCAAATCATTATGTTCATAAGTCCTCGAAGAATTTCTCTGCTTATTCATATGCTTACTCTAACCCCTCTCATGTGAAACAAAGTGGATTGGATTCAATGCCACCTTTCTCTTATGGAGCTCGCAGAATGATGAACTCTTTGCCACCCCTCCAGATGTGGGTGGTGAAGAAAAAGAACTAATATCTTATGCAGGTTCAGGTCTCTAGATGAACTTAAATGTCTAAAGAATTTGCTGGAGACCTGAATATGCTCGAAAGGATGCAAGCTAATCATGAAGAAATGAACTTTTATTTCTCTCATCCTCATACTGCTTTACCTATTCTCTTGCTTGATGAAATTGATCTGATGAATTTGATGTCATATTCTTCACTGATGAAGTATATGAGTTCGTAAGTTGCACTAATTCATCTGCAGGATGATCAACCCAAAGCCACTGAGTGGGTCCTCGATAGTGGATGTACAAATCACATGACTGGTGACAGGAACTTATTGATGGACACTGCTTTATCTCCATCACATCTGAAGCATATCACCTATGTTGACAAAGGCAAAAGCAAGGTATTGGGTATAGGTAAGGTTGCAATCTCAAAGGATCGACACATGGACAAAGTCATGCTTGTCGAGACCTTAAGGTTCAACCTCATGTCTGTCTCAACGCTTTGTGATCTTGATATGGTTGTTGTCTGTGGCAAGTATCGTTGTGTTGTGATCATGGAAGCTGACAATTCCAAAGTCTTCGAAGGCTTTAGGAGAGAAGATCTGTATATTGTTGATTTCTCTACAGGACCACAACCTGCTACATGTCTACTTGCAAAAGCTTCAGAAGGATGGCTATGGCATCGACGACTTGGTCATGCTGGCATGAGGAAATTGCACACTCTAGCAAAGAAGAAGCATGTCATTGGCATCGAGGGTGTCAAATTCCTCAAGGACCATCTGTGTGGAGCTTGTGAAGCTGGAAAGATGACCAAGGCCAAGCATACCTCAAATACCATCATGACTACCACTCGTCCATTTGAATTGATTCACATGGATCTCCTTGGACCTACTCACTATGCCACATTTACTAATGCGGCATCTTTATATGCCTTCGTCATAGTTGATGACTATTCTCATTACACATGGGTTCATATCATCACTTACAAAACTGAAGTGCAGGAAGTCTTCAAACGATTTTCCTCAAGGTATTCAATCAACTTTGGTGTGAAGATCAAGCACATCAGAAGTGACAATGGAACTGAGTTCAAGAATACTAGTCTTGATGACTATCTTGATGAACTTGGTATTACTCACGAGTTATCTGCTCCCTATACTCCTCAGCAGAATGGCATCGTGGATCATAAGAACATGAGTCTTGTTGAGATGGCTCGCACTATGCTTGATGAATACAAGACGCCTCCTCACTTCTGGCCTGAGGCAATTGATACTGTGTGCCATATCATCAACAGGGTATATCTTCACAAATTCTTTAGAAAGACCTCATATGAACTCCTCACTGACAAGAAAGCCAATGTGAGTTATTTGAATGTCTTCGGTGCTAGATGTTGGATTAGAGATCCTCATCACAATTCTAAATTTGCACCGAAAGCACATGAAGGTTTTATGCTTGGTTATGGAATCGCACACCTACAGAGTCTTCAACACCTATCATCACAAGGTTGTTGAAACTGTAGATGTGTGGTTCGATGAAACTAATGGCTCGCAAAGAGAGCACCTACCTCCTGTGCTAGATGAAATACCACCTAAGGAATCCATCAAGTTCAAGGCTACTGAGGATGTCATTCCCATGAAGAATCTGCTAAATAAGTCATTCTTGATTGTGAAGAACATCATGCTACTACACCTGAGGAAAATGGCTTTGAAGAAAATGCTGAGCCCCCTCAACGTCATCAACCCTCTCATCCTCGCGTTGCTAATGAAGTGCAGATTGAGAGAATAATCAACGACATCAAAGCACCGGGTCCTCTCACACGCTCAAAAGCTTCACATTTGTCTAACTTTTGTGGGCACTTTGCTTTTGTCTCTATCACAGAGCCCACTAAAGTAGATGAAGCATTTCTGGAGCCTGAGTGGATTCAAGCGATGCAAGAGGAATTACATCAGTTCGAGCTCAACAATGTGTGGGAACTTGTCAAGTGACTAGACCCCCGCAAGCACAATATCATCGGCACCAAATGGATCTACCGCAACAAGCAAGATGGAAATGGCCTTGTGGTGAGGAATAAGGCATGGATTGTAGCTCAAGGCTACACACGGGTTGAGGGAATTGATTTCGATGGAACTTTTGCACCTGTTTCTAGACTTGAGGCTATTCGCATATTACTTGCTTATGCTAACCATAGTAATATCATCTTATATCAAATGGATGTGAAAAGTGCATTCCTCAATGGTAAGCTTGAGAAATAAGTATATGTTACTCAACCCCCAGGTTTTGAAGATCCAAAGCATCCTGACAAAGTCTTCAGACTCAATAAGGCCCTCTATGGACTCAAGCAGGCCCCTCAGATGTGGTATGATACTTTGAAGGAATTCCTCATGAAGAAAGGCTTCAAACACGGTTCACTTGACCCAACTCTTTTCACCAAAACCTATGATGATGAATTATTCGTGTGCCAAATATATGTTGATGATATCATCTTTGGCTGCATTGACCAACGTTACAGTGATGATTTTGCCTATATGATGAGTGAAGAATATCAAATGTCTATTATGGGAGAATTGAAATTCTTCTTAGGTCTTCAGATTCATCAACAACGCAACGACATCTTCATATCTCAGCATACATCAAGGATGTATTGAGGAAATTCAGCATGCAAGATTGCAAAGGCGTCAAAATCCCTATGCCCACAAATGCCCATCTATGCACTGATGAAAATGGTATTGACTTCGATCAAAAGGTATACCGCTCCATGATTGGCTCTTTATTGTATTCATGTGCATCTAGGCCAGATATTATGCTTAGTGTTTGCATGTGTGCCCGTTTTCAAGCTACACTGAAGGAATCACACCATAAGGCTGTGAAGCATATTATTTGATATCTAGCTCACACTCCAAAACTTGGATTATGGTATCCCAAGGTCTTAGTGTCGGTGTCAAAACCGGCGGATCTCGGGTAGGGGGTCCCGAACTGTGTGTCTAAGGCGGATGGTAACAGGAGGCAGGGGACACGATGTTTTACCCAGGTTCGGGCCCTCTTGAAGGAGGTAAAACCCTACGTCCTGCTTGATTAATATTGATGATATGTGTAGTACAAGAGTAGATCTACCACGAGATCAGAGAGGCTAAACCCTAGAAGCTAGCCTATGGTATGATTGTATGTTGTCCTACGGACTAAAACCCTTGGGTTTATATAGACACCGGAGGAGGCTAGGGTTACACAAGGTTGGTTACAAAGGAGGAGACACACATATCCGTATTGCCTAGCTTGCCTTCCACGGCAAGTAGAGTCCCATCCGGACACGAAACGAAGTCTTCAATCTTGTATCTTCATAGTCCAACAGTCCGGCCAAAGGATATAGTCCGGCTGTCCGGAGACCCCTTAATCCAGGACTCCCTCAGTAGCCCCTGAACCAGGCTTTCAATGACGATGAGTCCGGCGCGAAGTATTGTCTTCGGCATTGCAAGGCGGGTTCCCCCTCTGAATACACCACGGAAGAATTTGAATACAAGGATAGTGTCCGACCCTGCAAAATAAGTTCCACATACCACCACAGAGAGAATAATATTTCCACAAATCTAATCTGCTGACTTGTTTTGGTGACATGGCGTTATGCCATGGCCCGATGATTATTCGAACCGTTTCCTTTAACTAGCCCTGCACATAACGCGAGGCAGTTTTTTGACACGTCTTGTCAAAGCAGAGATCGTGTTCTCCTAATTACGGGATTCTCATCAATATGGTCGTGGGTAAACCAACCGCGTCTAGGACTCCTAGATTATAGGCAAGTCCCAAACGGCCACGGGGAGGACGCTTGATATTCACCCTCTTTATAAAGGGACAAGGCTTTCACTTTTTTCCCTCCCGTGCTCAATCGAACCCTTCCCCCGCCTCGAGTTTTAACACCCAAAGCCCAGGTCAGGTGCTCCGGATCTTCAATCATGTCCAGATCCAGCCTTCAAGGCTGATGGATGCCCTCCTCCGTTACGGAAGAGGATATCAAGAAGTCGAGGGAGGCCAGATACCTGACCGGCGAGGTTTCGCATCGGCTGCCTGCCCGAGGGCAGGTCGTCCCTACTCCTGAACCCAACGAAGACGTCGTGTTCATCTCCCACTTCCTCCGAGGTCTAGGCCTCGCTCTGGATCCCTTCATAAGGGGTTTGCTGTTCTATTACGGGCTAGACTTTCATGATCTAGCCCCAGACTCCTTTCTCCACATCTCGGCATTTATTGTTGTGTGTGAGGCCTTCCTCCGCCTTACCCCTCACTTCGGCCTGTGGCTCAAGACCTTTGACGTGAAGCCGAAGATGGTCGAAGGGCAGCATGTAGCGTGCGGAGGCGCATTAATAAGCAAGATCGCTGGAGCTCCGTGGCCAAAGGGTTCCTTTCTAGAGGTGTCCGGATTATGGCAACGGGAGTGGTTTTACATCACGGCTCCCAGAAGTGCCAAGTGGGCGGCTGCCCCTGTTTTCCGCTCGGGCCATCCACCACAACTGATGTCATGGATTAGCAGAGGGCTGAGCTGGGGTCCAGCCAAGGACGTGCTGGTACTGCAGAGCCGCATTCAAGATCTCTTCGAAGGAGATTTCAGTCTGGTCATGGTGGTGCAAGTCATGCTGGTTCGACAAATCCAGCCATGCAAACGCCGACCCCTCCGCATGTGGGAGTTCAACCCAGAAGGACCATGCTCTATTCAGAATTTCCTCGGCCTAACGCACGAGGAGCTATACAAATCATTCTTCAGACCCCAAATAGAGTGTCCGGATACTACCGAGGACGCGGGCCTGAGCAGCACCCGCACCGCCGAACAAGTAAGTAATCCTCTAGCTGAACACGTCGTCTTTCATTTATCATGACATCATTCTGAGAAATTGCTCTTTGACCAGGACTGGCTAACAAAGGGGAAGATGATTCGGTGTTCGGCCCCCCTTCCTGAGGGTTTGGAAAATCTGGTACTGGAAAAGATGCTCGAGCTAGCACCTTGCCCGGAGCCCTCAAAGGAAGATAAAGGGGGGAATAACGAGGGCGAGAACGGGCCTCCATCGCTACCAATTCCAACCGATGGAATGAGCGCCTCCATGAAGGAGGATAACCAAGGGGAAGGATCCGACCTTCACTCGCTTCGGGGAAGGAAGAGGACTGCCTCTGAAGATCCGGAAACCAAGGTTTCCAAACGGGAGAAGAAATCTCCACCAGAGGGTCCTGCCTGGGAGGGTGCTCTTGCCGCACAAAGTCCGCACGGGGATCAGCCCTCCAACGAGCTGTAAGTAATCAAAAAGTACTTTAATAGTGAAGATATACTACCTTACCTCTGAGGAAAATAACCGAAGCCTTTATCTTACAGTTCGGACCTTAGCCCTTCTCAGCAGAGTTCGTCTTCGGCGGATCTTCTTCCGAAGATGATGGAGAGCGAAATGCCTCCCCCGGACTCCCCCGCTCAAGAAGCGGGTGACCTTGAAGTGTCGTCACGGAGGGCCTCTTTGGATCAAGTGAGGCCAGAAGATAATCCGATAGTCACCCGAAGTCCCCAGCGTCCGGCTCTTGAAGAGAGCAAACAAAAGAGTCTGACACCGTCTGGTATGCGGTCGGACGTACTGAGGGAGCTATTGGAGCGAGCGGCCATCTCAGAAGAACACCGTACGTTGATGAGTACGGTGATGTGAAGAATTTCGTCTGCCGAAAGCGGATTGCATGAAGCCTTTATGAGTCTACCGACGAGCTTTGAGGTACGTGCAATGATATACTATTTGATAGTACCACACATTTTTTGGTGTGCCCCATGTAGATAGTAGCCCCTGAGACTCTGGTTGTCATCGAAAACGGAGGCGAACAGAGGATCGTAGTCCCAGGTAATAACCAAACCGCCTTTATGTGCAGGTGGTGGAAGCTCCGGTGGCTAGCTAGACTAATGAGTTTGCCGAACTAAAGCGGCAACTGGATGCGGCAGATGCCGACATTGAGCTTGTTAACAACCGGCTTGACAAGGCACATGGTAAGTAATGGTTTCTGGTAAATGTCACATAGTAAGAGCAACATGATGCCAGTATCTTTAATATATTGTGACTGCAGACGGAGCTGCCACCGTGGAGACCCTTCGGGCGGAACTTGCCCGAGCCAAAGAACAAGCAAGAAGTGGTAATGCGGCTGCTTTGAAGGCGGCCGAAGAGTTAAGAGCCGAGAAGGCCACGCATTGCGAGAGCAAAGAGAAGATGGCCAAGATGGCCGCAAAGTTAAAAGACACTGCCGACTGTTGCCAGTTCCTTGAAGGAGAGAACCGAGTGAAGGCAGCGGACCTTGAAAAGGCCACGGTGGTGATCAAATACACCCACTCTGCTATGAGGGCGAAGAAGGAGGAGCTGCGTGAAGCCGGGGATATTACGGCTGGGAAGCCCTTTCTGCTGCAGAGGAAGTTCGGAGATCCGCGGTATGCCCCCCTGGATCGGCTGTGGAGTTCGGCAGACGCATATATGGACTTGGCAGCGAGCGTTATCGATGCGGTCAAATATTTCCGAGATCAAATAGATCGTGAAGTGGACAAGCTGTTCTGGTCGCAATTTAATGTTCCAGAGCGTCCGCTTCCCTTGACTGATCAGCTAGCCGAGTGGGCCGAACTTAATAGATTGTTCGGACTTGCCATGAGGTCCGTCATAGATCATCTATGGCCGGAGAAGCCGAAGCTGAACAATTATTTCAGCTTAGTGCAGCAGTTCCTTGGTGCGGTGCCACGCATCAATGCGATAAAGAGGTCGGCGTACATAGAAGGCTTGCGGATGGCCTTGCCCGTGTCAAAGCATACTAGGCGGAGATGGATGCTACAACTATTGCGGCGCAGGGTTCAGCCATAGGCCGAGTGGCTGCCGAGCACTATTTTGAAGAAGTTCTTGAGGGTGCTCCTTTGATTGAGGCCCAGTGCTCGAAGAATATTATGTTTGAGTGACATGTATTCCCATTGTAAACACAATGTTTTTATGAAATTTATTAAGGCTGTATTTATACTTTTGCCTGAAAGTAATATGATGCCTCATGTGCGGCCGTTTATGTATATATGTATAAAACCTGAAAGATTGCAGTCGTCGGCTTCAACCCCCACGCATATAATGCGGGGGTGCTCGCAGAGGATGCGTGTTCACACTTAACCCAACATCTTGGTCCTATTAAGGAGGTGATTGCGCAGCGAATGAGGCAACTAGACTATAATGCTTTAACACTTTCACTTAGCCATAGGAGTTTGACGGTGGGGCTACTATATAGCCCCTGGTGGCTCCGCACTCTCCCGAATTCGGGGTGCGTATATGCCTGGCCGGGAAACGGCCCTTCCTTAAGGCAGAGGAATTCTAACATTCTGATAGGTCATCGAGTGGTTGACCAGTCTCGCGCTATATCATGACAGTCAGTTTTCAGCTTTCTCTACTGAGGTTCTCGTCCGGATGAACCAGGGCACAATAGCAGTAGTTCTCCTGATGCTGCCTTAGCCGATAGAGCGGAACGTAAGGCACCAAAACACAGGAGCCGGGCAAACCCAACATTTGAACAAAGACATGATTCGGAGCTGATGCATATAAGGCCAAACTTGCGACGCAGAACACTCCCTAAGGTATTCGGTCTTTATGGTATAAACCGGGCCTAAATGGTGCCCTTTGTAAGAAGCCCCTTGTGTCCAAGTACATGCACTATTCTGACGTGGCCACATGCCAAGACGTCACCATCCTTCTCAATTGTACTGAGAATCCGAGGGATGTGTATCAACAAGAGACAGTAAAAAAGGTTTACGCAGGGTCTTAATCTAAAAAGAATCCTTGGAACGGGTCCTTGCTGCACGTCTGCGCCTGTGTCTCCGCTGTGCCGTATCCTGAGCGGGTGTAGCACGATGGTCATCTATAAAAGAGAGAAACTTAGGTGAAAAGTTGTCGTGCAAAAAGGTAGGTTTAAAGAAACCATGTACAATTCAAGATGAGTAAAAATTGTCACTTGTCTGCGCGCGTTGAGCCCCTTATATTTGTAATAGGGGTGTGGCCATCAAACCTGTATGGATTACATATAGCTGCACCAGACTCGTCTAACCGTGTCCGTGGTCTTGACGACCTATTAAATGCTTTAGTTGGTGAGGCCGTTTTTAGTGTGCGGCTGCCAAAGCAGCCGCACTATCTTCGGCACGCAGGGATCGCTCAATATTTCCATTTACTATAATGATGCCACGTGGACCGAGCATCTTAAGCGTGAGGGAAGCGTAATGCGGTATTGCATTAAAGCGAGCGAAAGCTTCGCGTCCAAGTAGTGCTTGATAGCTACTTTGGAACGGAGCAATGTGGAAGGTTACATTTTCGCTACAGAAATTATCAGGGAAGCCGAATATAACCTCTAGTAGCAGGGAGCCCTTGCAATGAGCCCCTGGGCCCGGCGTTACTCCTTTAAAGGTAGTATTGCTGTGGCAGATTTTCGTTGGGTCTATCCCCATTTTGCGGATTGTGTCCTGATATATCAGGTTTAAACTGCTACCACCGTCCATCAGGACTCGTGTGAAATGGTATCCGTCAATTATTGGGTCTAATACAGGCAGCCCATCCTGCACGCCGGATACTTGCTGAGTAATCCCGACGGTCGAAAGTGATCGGTTGAGACGACCAGTGGCGGGACTCCGCAGTGATAGGCGCTTGGGCATATTTCTCTGGGAGTGCCGCTTTGTTTCTCCCCTTGATTACATGTAACACGTTTACTGTTTTGACTTCTGGTGGAAATTTCTTTTGTTCCCCAGTGTCTTGCTTGAGAGGTTCATCCTCGTCTTCGCTTGGTGTATCCTCCCCCTTGTGTACGGCGTTGAGCTTGCCGGACTCCTTCAAGACCCAACATTCTCTGTGGGTATGATTAGCGGGTTTACCAGGGGTGCTATGGATCTGACATATTTGGTCCAGAATTTTGTTGAGGCTGGACAGTTCGTCTCTGGCGCCTTTAGAGGGCAGCTTTTGCTGACCTGGCCAAGAGCTTCTGAATCCGGCATTTACTGCCGTGCTCTTCGGGCTGTCTTCTTTATTCCGGCGCTTATTATTGTTGCTACGCCATGATTTCCCGTTTCCATCTCTAACTTCGAATGTACTGGGGTCGCTGGTGCTGCATCTGGCTAGCCAGCTATCCTCACCCGCGCAAAAGCGGGTCATGAGGCTTGTTAATGCTGCCATTGTTCTCGGCTTTTCTTGGCCGAGGTGTCTGGCAAGCCATTCGTCATGGACGCTATGCTTAAAAGCTGCAAAGGCTTCGGCGTCTGGACAGTCGACTATTTGGTTATTTTTAGTAAGAAACCCGTTCCAAAGCTTTCGGGCTGACTCTCCGGGCTGTTGAGTTATATGACTCAAATCGTCCACGTCCGGAGGTCGGACATAAGTCCCTTGAAAATTTGCCCGAAAAGCGTCTTTGAGTTCTTCCCAGCTTCCAATGGAGTTTTCAGGTAGGCTTTTAAGCTAGTGCCGAGCTGGCCCTTTGAGTTTGAGGGGTAAATACTTAATGGCGTGGAGATCATCTCCTTGAGCCATATGGATGTGGAGGATATAGTCCTCAATCCAGACCCCAGGGTCTATTGTTCCGTCGTATGCCTCTATGTTTACGGGTTTGAATCCCTCTGGAAATTCATGGTCCAGCACCTCATCGGTGAAACATAGGGGGTGTGCGGCACCCCTATATCTGGGTGTACCATGGTGTTCGGATGTTTGGTGTGCTGCATCGTATGCTGGAGCGCGCTTGCGAGGTGCATAGATGGATATGGTTGCTCCGTCCTTTTGATGCGATCCCTCGCATGGATCATGTATTGGCTTATGTGCAGCATTGCTTGCCGCTCTATGTTGGCCGTGAGGTCGTCTATCCGGCCAGGTGGCCATTTTAATTTTTGGTTGCGGGGGATCTAAGGCCTCCTCACCGAATTCAGGTAGCAACTTCCGCTTCGGGTAGCTCTTGGTGGGGCGATTACCACCGTACTTCGCTGCTGTGTTGAGAACTTTACTCCATCTAATTCCGAGTGTGTCTTGCGCAACCTTGAGCCTTTGCTTCTGCTTTTTTAGACTCCTCGCAGTGGCAACGAGCCTTTGATGGGCATTCTGTTGCTCCGGGTGTCTGTCCGGTGTGATGTCGTCCGGACTATTATCTTTGACAGAATCGGGTTGTTCGGTTTGATTCTCCGTGTTGCCGTGGTCCGGCAGTGGTTCACCCTGCTCTAATGCTGGGTTTGTATGATCGTTATTTCTGCCGAGGCGGGATTTGGGGCGGAGCTTACACTGCCACTTTGACTGCTTCTCGAGGGAACAACCCTTCGTTGCGTCCTTCCGTTCCTCCTCATCGTCTTCTTTTGGTGTGTCCACCATGTATACGTCATGTGATGAAGTGGGTGTCCAGTGCCCTGTGGGCAGTGGTTCTTGTTCGTCTCCTGCATCGTCGTCCATACCGTCGATGTCTTCGGAGTCGAAGTCGAGCATGTCGGTTAAGTCATCGACAATGGCTACTAAGTGGGTGGTGGGTGGGCGACGAATTTCTTCGTCATCCGCATTCCAGTCCTGCCGGACATAGTTCGGCCAGGATCCTCCTGACAAGGAGAGAGACCTTAATGAGTTCAGTATATCGCCGAAGGGAGAGTGCTGAAAGATATCCGCGGAGGTAAACTCCATGATCAGCACCCAGCCAGATTCGATAGGGACGGGCGCAGACGGTTTGGAGTCCGTGGCCGGAGAAGGATCCGGCAATTTAAGAACACGTCTCTCGTGCAAGGTAAGGTCGATGTTCGGCTCGATCGCCGCTGAGGGTAATGCCTCCGTGGTGGGGTCCATCCGCCCGTCCATGGACGGCGCAACTGGCTCCGAACTGAGGGTCGGAGCGGCTGCCGGTGCGATCTCATGAACACTGTCTGATGGTAGAGCTAAATCGTACTCATCGTGACCGCGTGATGCACAAGGCAGAGGCTCAAATCCGTCGAAGATCAAGTCTCCGCGGATATCGGCCGTGTAGTTTAAGCTTCCCAACCTGACCTGGTGGCCAGGGGCGTAGCTTTCATTCTGCTCCAGATGGCCAAGCGAATTGGCCCGCAGTGCAAAGCCGCCGAACACAAAGATCTGTTCGGGGAGAAAAGTCTCACCCTGGACTGCATCGCTATCGATGATAGTAGGAGCCATCAAGCCTAACGGCGATAACACAGAGGAACTCTCAATGAAAGCACCAATGTCGGTGTCAAAACCGGTGGATTTCGGGTAGGGGGTCCCGAACTGTGCGTCTAAGGCGGATGGTAACAGGAGGCAGGGGACACAATGTTTTACCTAGGTTCGGGCCCTCTTGAAGGAGGTAAAACCCTACGTCTTGCTTGATTAATATTGATGATATGGGTAGTACAAGAGTAGATCTACCACGAGATCAGAGAGGCTAAACCCTAGAAGCTATCCTATGGTATGATTTTATGTTGTCCTACGGACTAAAACCCTCCGGTTTATATAGACACCGGAGGGGGCTAGGGTTACACAAGGTCGGTTACAAAGGAGGAGATACACATATCTGTATTGCCTAGCTTGCCTTCCACGGCAAGTAGAGTCCCATCCAGACACGAAACGAAGTCTTCAATCTTGTATCTTCATAGTCCAACAGTCCGACCAAAGGATATAGTCCGTCTGTCCGGAGACCCCCTAATCCAGGACTCCCTCACTCACCTTTTGATATCATTAGATATTCAGACTCTGACTATGTTGGTGATCTTGTGGACCGCAAGTCAACATCAGGCACATGCCATTTCCTCAGACAATCTTTGGTATGTTGATCCTCGAAGAAACAGAACTGCGTATCACTCACTACTGCTGAATCTGAGTACATTGCTGCTGGTTCGTGTTGTGCTCAATTTCTATGGATGAAGCAAACCCTCAAGGACTTCGACATCAATGTGAAGAATGTGCCTCTCTACTGTGACAATGAGATTGCCATCAAGATTGCTCATAACCCAGTTCAGCACTCGAAGACAAAGCACATTCAGATTCGTCATCATTTTCTTTGTGATCATGTGCTGAAGGGCGACATCTCTATCGAGCACGTGAAGACTGAAGAACAGCTAGCCAATATCTTTACAAATCCCTTGGATGAAGAGATTTAACAAGTTGTGGAGTAAGCTAAACATCTTAGAATCTTCAAATGTCCTTTGAAAAGGACACACATCCTAACACTGATGCAAAATTGATGACTTAGATGTGCAACACACGAAGTAACGTTTTTCTTCAATCAATGAAGAGTAACCCTCTAAGTGTGAAGAAATTAACGAAGAATTTGATTCTTAGAGCCCTATGACAATTGTACGCGGCATCTGAAATCATCATTCTTATACGGTGGGTCAGGCCACCAAAAAAAGTTGAAAATCTTCAATTTGAGTATTTCTTCAGTTCTGAAATTCCTCAGTTGTTTAAATACTTCACCTTTGCATTATCTTCACTCTTTCCGTCGTTGTTATTCATTGACTATATATATATGAGTTTAAGTCCTCTACATCATTCACTTATTGCTAAATCTTCAAGTTGCCTTTTCTGCTAAGTGAATGTGATCGGACCCTTCCCCCTCTATGCTAAACTCAACCCAGTCTGTTCACAAATTCTTCATATGCGTTCTATTTGAAACCCATTCAAAATCTTCACTGTGTCCTTGTCAGCTGATGAATTTGTGAACGAAACATTAAAATTTTCTTATCTAAATTTTTGGCTTTTGCCGCCTAAACCGTTCCACATCCCATGATAGGAATTATCTATTCACCCATGATATCCCATGATCGCCACCGCTCTATATGTGGGTGACACATGTAGGTAGGATGAGAAGAGTCAGGGGCACGTTCATCCATTTTCCTTGGACGAGCGGTTTTTCACCTCGGCTATATATACCCCTGACCTCCTCAGACTACATTTACCCTGCTCGACCTCACTTCCCCTCGCTCGAGTTTCCTGACCTAGGACCGCCGCTACTTCCATCGTCTCCGGTGAGGAAGGGCTTCACTGCCTCGACCTCGTCGTCGTCGTACTCGCGTCGGCCGCGGATTTCTTCACTCCGTCGCCGCCGTAGCTGTCTTCCTCTGCCAAGTTAGGGCGTGGAAGATCTGGACTGATGAACTTCAAATCTACTACTCCTAGTTCGTCGTGTTCTTCGTCAAGGGTAATTAAAATTTACTTTTACTTCCCTTGTTGATTCTAATGTTTTCTACTAAATCTTCAAAATGTGTTTATTCTTCAACTTCCACACTTTAAACACCTCACATAAGCATTTGTTCTTGAAAGTGCGTTATATCGACTAGAGGGGGGTGAATAGGCGATTTTTATGAAATATTCACTGAGGAATTTCAGGGTGAGGAAATTCCTGAGTGAAGAACTACTTGCAGCGAAATAAGTACTCAGAAGTAAACATAACAGAACATGAGCATGGTCTTCATGATCAAATGAAAAACAAGCATAGAGTATAGAAAGCGTAAACACAGGATAACACAGGATAACACAGGATGAAGACAAACAGATTGAAGAAATTGAACTAAGGAAATTGAGAAAGTCTTCAGTCAAAGTCTTCAAACAGATATGAACAAGCTCACAACACAGAAATGAGGAAATGAAAGGGTTGAGGAAACGGAACCAGGTAGCTTGGTGAAGACAATGATTTGGTAGACCAGTTCCAACTGCTGTGACAGTTGTACATCTGGTTAGGGCGGCTAGGTATTTAAACCCGAGGGCACACAGTCTCAGACACCCAGTTCTGAACACTCAGTCCTCACTGTATTCCCCTTGAGCTAAGGTCACACAGGCCTCGCCCAATTACTCGTGGTAAGTCTTCAGGTGACTTCCAAACCTTCACAGACTCAGTCACTCGGCCATCCACAATTTCCTCTTGGATGCTCTAGACCATGACGCCTAATCGTCTGGAAGATGCACAGTCTTCAAAGGTAACAAGCATCGGATCCACGCAAGATCTATCTCTTCAGTGATGCTCAATCACTTGGGTTTTGTAGGTGTTTGGATTTGGGTTTTCCTCACTTGATGATTTTCACTCAAAGTCCTCGGAGGATGGGATGCTCTCAAATTACAAGTGTCAGTTTCTCTCGGAGCAGCCAACCAGCTAGTGGTTGTAGGGGGCGGCTATTTATAGCCTAGGGAGCAGCCCGGCATGATAAGACAAAAATGCCCTTCAATGATATGACCGTTAGGTGGGTAGATATTTTGGGACAGCTGGCGCATAGAACATCAACGGTCGGAATTTTGAGTATCAAATTCCTCAGGGCTATCATGTTCCTCACTGTGTAGGTAATCCGCACTGGCGAATTCCTAACTCCCCAGTCAAAACAAATTCCTCAGAGACCAGAAGAACTTCGTCTTTGTCACTGAAGAAATTGACTGAACTGTATGAGATTTCCAATGGCTTCACTCAAAGGGATTGGTAGGTGTAGGATTTGAGTTGAGCATCACATGGAAATTTTTCCTTAGTATTTCCTTGACCCCCTTTAACAGTACGTTGTTTCCTATGACTCAAGAAAGAGAAAATGAAACTAAGAAAACAAAAGTCTTCACGCTTCATGTTCCTCGAATGAATACCAAGTCTTCAGGATTACACCAATTTCTTCACTTTCAAAGTCTTCAGAAAGTCTTCAGAAATACAAAGTCTTCAGTCGAAGAACTTCATTTTTAGGGGCCGACTTTCTCTGTAAACATCAAACTCCTCATAGACTTATAGCCTGTGTACACTCACAAACGCATCAGTCCCTTAACCTATAAGTCTTTAATACACCAAAATCACTAAGGGGCACTAGATGCACTTACAGTCTCCCCCCTTTTGGTGATTGATGACAATATAGTTTAAGTTTTTAACAGGGATAAACATATGAAGTGTAAATACTGATATTGAGGAATTTGATTGCAAGATATAGAAGAACTCCCCCTGAAGATGTGCATAGTGAGGAATTTTCTTTTGAAGCAATGCACACTTGAAGAGTAGAATCATGGAGATCTCCCCCTATATCTTGTAATTCATACACACATTTAACATATAATATGAAGAGTTTGAAATGGATGATGAAATATGGTGACTGATGTAATTCAGCATGCGTGCATTAACATTAATGAGGAATAAGCATGCAGAAAAACTCAGCAAAAGTATCCGACCACCATAGGATTTAAGTTTACATCTCGATCGAATAAAGTCTTAGAAGAACGAGAGTTGTAACTTAGAAAAAACGTCCATATAAGTAGACCCACTTGAAGACTAACTCAAATTTCTCCCCCTTTGTCATCAAATGACCAAAAGGATCAAAAATGAGGACTAACGCCCCTAAAGAATATCAAGTTGATGGAAGAGTGCCAGCGTTGTTGGGGTCGTTTGTCGTTGTAGGGCCTGTCACAGTGTCGTCCAAGTCTTCATACTCCTCGGTGTCGTGGGATGAAGAATAGGAGCTGGCCACCAAGGTAGGAACTTTGACCTTCTTGAATTTCTTCGGAGGAGGTGCAGACCAGTCAAAGTTCTCCTTGAGACCCATTTGCTTCAGATCTTCTTCACCATACAGATGTGATAAGACAGCCCAGGTGCGACCAAAGACTTCATGGAGGTAGTAATGGTTTTTCTTCACTGCATTATGTGTAGCAGTCATGTTGTGAATAATTGAACCAAACTGACGCTTAACCCATTTATGGTTGCAATCCACCTTCTGGTGAAGACTAAGAAGCAGCTCACGGCCAGTCATCACTCTTGGAGCTGTGGCTTGAGGAGTAGACTTGGGTGCATTTGCAGCAGAGTCATGAGTGGTAGAGTCATCATTGGTGGAATAAGATGCAGCTTCGCGAAACTGACCATCCAATGGATGAATGCCTTCATCAATGACAACAGGTGCCTTCCCTTTTTCATCAGTTGAGGTAAAAGTCTGCTTGAGGACTTCAATCGGGGGCAGGTAACTGAGGTGATTTCGAAAATCAGCCTTGTAGTTGAGTGAAGACCTTGTTCCGAGGAATCTCATAATGCAAGGAGCATAAGGCTTCAACTCAAACGGAGTGAGAGCAACATTGGCCAGAGTCCTCATGAAGAAATCATAGTAATTGACAGGAATGCTATGAATGATGTTGAATAGCGGATTCTTCATGATGCCAACAATTTCCTCATCAGATGAGTCGTGGCCTTTGATGGGACTCATTGTCCTTGTCAGAATGCAATAGACTGTTCTGGGCACATAGAGTATGTCCTTCACAAGGAATTTGGTCCTTGGGGCTTGACCGGGCTTCAGAGGCTTCATTAGAACTTGCATGTAATGAGCAGTGAGTTCAGGTTCTTGGTACAGGCAGCGAGCTCCTTCACTGGGTGGACTGATGGGCAGGGCATGAAGTAATTCTGAGGCCGGTGCCTTATAGTGAGTGTTATCGGTCATCCAGTCCAAGACCTAGGTGTTGATATCTTCAGGATCACCTGTGATATGCAGTGTAGCGTAGAACTGAAGAATAAGCTCTTCATTCCAATCAACAATGTCAGAGCAAAAGTTGAGGAGGCCTGCATCATGAAGCACACCGAGGACATGAGAGAAACAAGGCAACGATTCCATGTCCATGTGAGGAATATGCTCATGGTAGAAGATTTTGTCCTTGTTGAAAAGCAGTGAAGAATAGAAGTTGGCCTGGCTTGCAGTCCAGAAACGATTCCTCCTTAGACGAGCAGAGTCATAAGGGTTGTAGTTAGTGAATAATACATGCTCGCCAAAGAAGTCATCAACCTTGAATTTTTGTTTCTTTAAGAAGGGATCCTTTGGCTTGGGGTGAGGAGTGTCAGTCAATTGCATCACAACCTCAGGGATCTCGATCTCAGGTTCCGCAGGCTGAGGAATTTCAGGTTCTTCTTTAGTGGCAGCCTGGGACTTCAATTCTTCATTTACATTTTCTTTAGCACTAGTGGCTGGAATTTCTTCATGCACAGATGGGGTTGCATGTGGTTCTTCAGATCCCATTTATACTTCAGTAGCTACAGGGGACTGAGGAATTTGTTGAAGAGGTGTGAACAGAGGAGAATTGGGGTGCTGACTTTCCCAAAATTCATCATTCATCACTGGAGTAGTGCTTCTAGTCTCCACATCTTCTTCTTCATCCATTTCTTCAACGCCGGCCTCTTCAGCAGTGAACTGAGGCATGAGCGATGAGATAAGTGGGGTTGAAGGGATTTCATCCACTTCAATTTCTTCATCCAACTGCTCTGACGAAGCAGCAGAAGGAATGTCATCATCTGATCCGCTTGGGATCACGTATTCTTCATCAAAAGGAACAAGGTCCTTTGATGTCATGGACGAGACAGGAACAACATCAATTGGATTGTCATAGGAGCTTGTCATTGGCTTCATTTTCTTCTGAGCTAAAGAATATGATGCAGTTGATGCCTTCCTTTTATTCACAGCTGCACGCTCTGCAGCCATGGTCTTCTTCACATCTGATGCAGATGGAGGAATAGGAGTTGGTGCAGTCGCAAGAGGAGTAGAGGAATTTGGTTCAAGATCTTCAGGCACAACTGATGCAATTGCCCTGACTTCTTCATTTTCTTCAGGCGCAACACTAGAGGTTGCCCTGGCAATTTCTTCAGCAGCTAGAATGCAGTCATCAGCCCTGGAATTAGCATTTTCTTCAGCAGCCTGAGAGTCATCAGCGGTGTTGGCATTTTCTTTAGTAGGCTGAGCAGATGCATCAGCCTGAGGAATTTCTTGTTGCGATTGGGCAGCAACAGTGGAGGTGAAGTTGTCAGCGAGTTTCACAAAACGAACCTTGGCTCCCAGCCAATCAGCATGGTATGCGTCAAATTCATCACTGAGTTTCTTGATCTTAGACTGCATATTGACGAGTTTTTTGGTTGTCATAGAGACAACATTTTTCTTCAGGAAGCGCTCCTTTTTGTACCGCGCTTTCTTGATTTGCCTGGCCTTTTCAAATTTCCATTTCTCTTCTTGAACGAAGTGAGTCAACATATGACTTTGGCCAGGAGTCAACTTGAAATCAGGCATGGGAGTGTTGGGGTCCTTGTGCCAGAGATCAATGTAATCAAGGATCAACTTTGGATCCAAAAGAAGAGGCACACTTGTGCCTTTGGCTCTAGCGGCCCTGACTTGTTTGTCCCTGATGATTTCAGCAAGTTCTTCATCATCAGCTTCGTCTTCATCAGACGGTACTTGAAAAGCGACCTGCTTCTTTTGAGAACTTGGTCGAGAGCCTCGTCCAGCAGTTGCCTTGGTCTTCAACAGAGTGGGACTAGTTGAAGAATGCAGTGGTGCTGAGGAACTAGCAGATGCTCCTGAGGAAATAGAGATGCTTGTTGTCCTTTGGCACGTGGCGAGATGCACAGGTGCTGAGGATTTGGTCGGAGCAGCTGAGGACTTTGGAGGAGCAGGTGAGGGTTGAGGAATTTGCCGTGAGGGCTTTGAAGAAACTGGTCATGAGGGCATAGCTGAGGAACTTGGCCGAGAGGGCATTTGAGTAGAAGCACTTGGCTTATGAGCCGACTTCTTTGGCATAGCCTTCTTGGGCTTACTTGCAGAGGCCTCGGCAGTGGTAGCAGCAGCAGCAGAGTCTTCATTGAATTTCCTCACTGCTTCCTTAGTAACTCTGGCAAGCTTGGCCTGGCGCTTGGCCCATTCATCAGGATAATCCTCACCACGCTTAAGGCTGGTGGGATCAGCTACTTGGCCAGGTGCCAACGGAGGTCTTGGGCATGGAGGATGAAGAGCGAATTTCTTCATATACTTGTGAGTGACATATCTATATTCCCTCCATTCCCGTGCCCATCTCCTCTCTATTCTTTGGATGCGCACTTTGCGCTCATTCTTTGTTTCCTTTCCATGAGTGGCCTCATCAGGAGTGCAATAATCCTTGTATATGTCCTCAGGGATTTCAAACGCAGTGTTGACTTCCAGCCTCTTTCCTCCCTTCTTGCCATCTGCCATTTTCTTCAGCTAAGGGGTTTTAACAATTGATTTCTCTGAAGAGGTATGCAACTTTTCTTCGAGGAACGCTGCAAATGAGTTAAGTTGATGAGAACCTAATGATTCAGTAACGGACATGAGTACCTATGAACAGAGTATAGGTGCAAAGAATTTGGAGAGGTCATATGCATTCTCAGAAGTTTTTGCAAAAAAGAACAAGTTTGAGGAAATTGACCAGATGAGTCTTGAAGAATTTCACTAAGCATTCTTTGACTTAGGTTCCAGAGTTATACAGATTTGAAAATCCACACAATTGAGGAATCTTGAAGAAAAATGTTGCTTAGAGAGATAGATCAAGAACAAATGATATGTGAGGTGTTTAGTGTGTGAAGAGTTGAGGAATAAACACCTTTTGAAGATTTGAAGAAAATATCAGAATCAACAAGGGCAGTAAAAGTAACTATTAATTACCCTTGACAAAGAACACGACGAACTAGGAAGTGTAGATTTGAAGCTCGTCCGTTCAGATCTTCCACGCCCTAACTTGGCTGAGGAAGACAGCTACAGCGGCGGCAGAGTGAAGAAATCCGCCTCGGGCGTGAGTACGTCGGCGACGAGGTAGAGGCAGTGAAGCTCTTCCTCACCGGCGATGATGGAGGTAGCGGCGGTGCTAGGATTGGGAAGCTCGAGCGAGGGAGTGAGATCGAGCGGAGTAAAAGTGAAGTGAGGAAGGGAGAGGGGTATTTATAGCCGAAGTGAAAAAACCGCTCGCTGAGGAAATAGGACGAATGTGCCCCTGACCTTTCTCATTCGCTTGACATGTGTCACCCACGTATAGAGAGGTGACGACCGTGTGTGATCGTGGGTGAATAGATAAACATCGCATAGAATGCGAAACGGTTTGAGCGGCAAAGCGAAAATTTAGATAAGATTGGTTTTAAAGTTCCGTTCGCAATTTCTTCAGCTGACAAGAACATAGTGAAGATTTTGAACGAGATTGAAATAGAACGCACATGAAGAATTTGTGAATAGACTGGGTTGAGTTTAGCATAGAGGGGGAAGGGTCCGATCACATTCACTTAGCAGAACAAGCAACTTGAAGAAATAGCAATAAGTGAATGCTGTAGAGGACATAAACTCATATATATATATAGCCAATGAAGAAAAAATGACGGAAATGGTGAAGACAATGCAAGTTGAAAAACAACTGAGGAATTTCAAAGAACTGAGGAAAAACTCAATTGAAGATTTTCAACATTTTGTGGTGGCGTGACCCACCGTATAAGAATGATGATTTCAGACACCGCGTACAATTGCCGTAGGGTTCTGAGAATCAAATTCTTCGTTAATTTCTTCACACTTAGAGTGTTATTCTTTATTGATTGAAGAAAAACATTTCTTCATGTGTTGCACATCTAGGTCATCAATTTTGCATAAGTGTTAGTATGAGTGTCCTTTTCATAGAACATTCGAAGATTCTAGGATATTTAGCTCACACCGCAACTTGCTAAATCTCTTCTCATCCAAGGGCTTAGTGAAGATATCGGCTAGATGTTCTTTAGTCTTCACATGCTCAATAGAGACGTCACCCTTCAACACATGACCGTGAAGAAAATGATGACGGATCTGAATGTGCTTTGTCTTCGAGTGCTGAACAGGGTTATGAGCAATCTTGATGGCACTCTCATTGTCATAGTAGAGTGGCACATTCTTCATGTTGACGCCGTAGTCGTTGAGTGTTTGCTTCATCCATAGTAGTTGAGCACAGCAAAAACCAGCAGCAATGTACTCAACTTCAGCAGTAGACAGTGATACGCAGTTCTGTTTCTTCGAGGACCAACAGACCAAAGATCGTCCGAGGAAATGGCATGTGCCAAATGTTGACTTGCACTCCACACAATCACCAGCATAGTCAGAGTCTGAAAATCCAATGAGATCAAAAGCCGAGCCCTTGGGGTACCACAATCCAAGAGTTGGTGTGTGAGCTAGATATCGAAGAATATGCTTCACAACCTTATGGTGTGATTCCTTTGGTGTAGCTTGAAATCGGGCACACATGCAAACACTAAGCATAATATCTGGCTGATACGTCTCCAATGTATCTATAATGTTTGATTGCTCCATGCTATATTATCTACTGTTTTGGATGTTTATGGGCTTGATTAGACACTTTTATATCATTTTTGGGACTAACCTATTAACCCAGAGCCTAGTGCCAGTTTCTGTTTTTACCTTGTTTTAGGGTTTCAAAGAAAAGGAAAATCAAATGGAGTCCAATTGACCTGAAACTTCACGGAACTCATTTTTGGAAGGAAAGAAGCCCAGAAGACTTGAAGTGCATGTAAGGGAAGCTTCGAGGAGGCCACGAGGTAGGGGGCGCGCCCTCCACCCTCATGGGCCCCCCTGACGTACTTCTTCCGCCTATGTATCTCCATATACCCTAAAAACACTAGAGAGCACAATAGATCGGGATTCCGCCGCCAGAAGCCTCCGTAGCCACCGAAAGCCAATCTATACCCGTTCCGGCATCCTGCCGGAGGGGGCAATCCCTCTCCGGTGGCCATCTTCATCATCCCGGTGCTCTCCATGACGAGGAGGGAGTAGTTCTCCCTCGGGGCTGAGGGCATGTACCAGTAGCTATGTGTTTGATCTCTCTCTCTCTCTCATGTTCTTGAGGTGATACGATCTTGATGTATCACGAGCTTTGCTATTATAGTTGGATCCTATGATGTTTTCTCCCCCCCTCTACTCTCTTTTAATGAATTGAGTTTCGCCTTTGAAGTAATCTTATCGGATTGAGTCTTTAAGGATTTGAGAACACTTGATGTATGTCTTGTCGTGCATATCTGTGGTGACAATGGGATATCACATGATTCACTTGATGTATGTTTTGGTGACCAACTTGCGGGTTCTGCCCATGAACCTATGCATAGGGATTGGCACATGTTTTCGTCATGATTCTTCAGTAGGAACTTTGGGGCACTCTTTGAGGTTTTATGTGTTGGTTGAATAGATGAATCTGAGATTGTGCGATGCATATCGTATAATCATACCCATGGATACTTGAGGTGACATTGGAGTATCTAGGTGACATTAGGGTTTTGGTTGATTTGTGTCTTAAGGTGTTATTCTAGTACGAACTCTAGGGCTGTTTGTGACACTTATAGGAATAGCCCAACGGATTGATTGGAAAGAATAACTTTGAGGTGGTTTCGTACCCTACCATAGTCTCTTCATTTGTTCTCCGCTATTAGTGACTTTGGAGTGACTCTTTGTTGCATGTTGAGGGATAGTTATGTGATCAAATTATGTTATTATTGTTGAGGGAACTTGCAGTAGCGAAAGTATGAACCCTAGGCCTTGTTTCAACACATTGCAATACCGTTTACGCTCACTTTTACCATTAGTTACCTTGCTGTTTTTATATTTTCAGATTACAAAAACATATATCTACCATCCATATTGCACTTGTATCACCATCTCTTCGCTGAACTAGTGCACATATACAATTTACCATTGTATTGGGTGTGTTGGGGACACAAGAGACTCTTTGTTATTTGGTTGCAGGGTTGCTTGAGAGAGACCATCTTCATCCTACGCCTCCTACGGATTGATAAACCTTAGGTCATCCACTTGAGGGAAATTTGCTGCTTTCCTACAAACCTCTGCACTTGGAGGCCCAACAACGTCTACAAGAAGAAGGTTGTGTAGTAGACATCACTGGCCTAGATGCACATAAGTATAATAAAGAACCAATCATGGAGCGGTATACCTTTTGATCAAAGTCAATACCATTTTTATCAGTGCATAGATGACCATTTGTGGGCATAGGGGTTTTGACTCCTTTGCATTCTTGCATGCTGAATTTTCTCAATACGTCCTTGATGTATTTCTCCTGAGATATGAATATGCCATTGCGCTGTTGACGAATCTGAAGACCTAAGAAGAATTTCAATTCTCCCATCATAGACATTTGATATTCTTCACTCATCATATAGGGAAATTCATCACTATAACGTTGGTTAGTACAGCCGAAAATGATATCATCAACATATATTTGGCACCCAAACAATTCACCATCATAAGATTTAGTGAAAACAGTTGGGTCAAGTAAACCGGGTTTGAAGCCTTTCTTCATGATGTATTCCTTCAAGGTATCATACCACGCCCGTGGGGCCTGCTTGAGGCCATAGAGGGCCTTATTGAGTCTGAAGACTTTGTCAGGATGCTTTGAATCTTCAAAACCTGGGGGTTGAGCAACATATACTTCTTCCTCAAGCTTACCATTAAGAATTCACTTTTCACATCCATTTGATATAAGATGATATCATGATGGTTAGCATAAGCAAGTAATATGCGAATAGCCTCAAGTCTAGCAACAGGTGCAAAAGTTTCATCGAACTCAATTCCTGCAACCTATGTATAGCCTTAAGCTACAAGCCGTGCCTTATTCCTCACCACAAGGCCATTTTCATCTTGCTTGTTGCGGTAGATCCACTTTGTGCCGATGATATTGTGCTTCCGAGGATCCAGATGTTTGGCCAGTTCCCAGACGTTGTTGAGCTCGAATTGATGTAATTCCTCTTGCATAGCTTGAATCCACTCAGGCTCCAGAAATGCTTCATCTACCTTAGTGGGCTCTATGATAGAGACGAAAGCAAAGTGCCCACAAAAGTTAGATAAATGTGAAGCTCTTGAGCGTGTGAGAGGACCTGGAATGTTGATGTCGCTGATGATTTTCTCAATTTGCACTTCATTTGCAACGCAAGGATGAGCGGGTTGACGTTGAGGAATTTGATCAGCATTTTCTTCAGCACCATTTTCCTCAGGTGCATCAACATGACGTTCTTCATGTTCTGGAATGACTTCTTCAGCAGATTCCTCAGTAGGAATGACATCCTCAGTAGCCTTGAACTTAATAGATTCCTCAAGAGGTATTTCATCTGTCACAAGAGGTAGGTGCTCTCTTTGTGAGCCATTAGTTTCATCGAACCGCACATCTACAGTTTCAACAACCTTGTGGTGACAGGTGTTGAAGACTCTGTAGGTGTGTGAGTCCTTACCATAACCGAGCATAAAACCTTCACGTTCTTTCGATGCAAATTTAGAACTGTGATGAGGATCTCTAATCCAACATTTAGCACCTAAGACTTTGAAATAACTCACATTGGGTTTCTTGTCAGTGTGGAATTCATATGCGGTCTTCTTGAAGAATTTGTGAAGATATACCCTGTTGATGATGTGGCACGCAGTATCAATTGCCTCAGGCCAAAAGCGAGGAGGCGTCTTGTACTCATCAAGCATAGTGCGGGCCATCTCAACAAGAGTCCTGTTCTTGCGCTCCACGACGCCATTTTGCTGAGGAGTATAAGGAGCAGATAACTCATGAGTAATACCGAGTTCATCAAGATAGTTATCAAGACCAGTGTTCTTGAACTCAATTCCATTATCACTTCTGATGTGCTTGATCTTCACACCAAAGTTGGTTGAAGCCCTTGATGAAAATCGTTTGAAAACTTCCTGCACTTCAGTTTTGCAAGTGATGATATGGACCCATGTATATCGAGAATAATCATCAACAATAACAAAGCCATATAAGGATGCAACATTAGTAAATGTGGCATAGTGAGTAGGGCCAAAGAGATCCATGTGAAGTGATTCAAATGGTCGTGAAGTACTGATGATAGTTTTCCCTGGATGCTTGGCCTTGGTCATCTTTCCAGCTTCACAGGCTCCGCACAAGTGATCCTTGAGGAATTTGACATTTTCAATGCCAATGACATGCTTCTTCTTCACGAGCGTGTGCAAATTCCTCATACCAGCATGACCAAGTCGTCGATGCCATAGCCAGCCTTCTGAAGCTTTTGCTAGTAGACATGTAGCAGGCTGTGGTCCTGTAGAGAAATCAACAATATAAAAATCTCCTCTCATAAAGCCTTCGAAGGCTTTGGAATTGTCAGCTTCCATGATCACAACACAACAATACTTGCCAAAGACAACAAACATATCAAGATCACAAAGCATTGAGACAGAGATGTGGTTGAACCCTAAGGACTTGACAAGCATGACTTTGTCCATGGGTCGATCCTTTGAGATTGCCACCTTACCTAGACCTAATACCTTGCTTTTGCCTTTGTTAGCATAGGTGATATGCTTCAGATGTGATGGAGATAAAGCAGAGTCCATCAATAAGCTCCTGTCACCAGTCATGTGATTTGTACGTCCACTATCAAGGACCCACTCAGTGGCTTTCGGTTGATCATCCTGCAGATGAATTAGTGCAACTTACGAACTCATATACTTCAGTAGTGACTAATATGGTATCAATTTCATCAGATCAATTTCATCAAGCAATAGAACAGATAAAGCACTATGAGGATGTGAGAAATGAAAATTCATTTCTTCATGATTAGCTTGCAACCTTTGAAGCAAATTCAGGTCTCCGGCAAATTCTTCAGACGATTAAGTTCGTCTGGAGACCTGACCCTGCATAAGAGGTTAGTTCTTTTTCTTCACCACCCACATCTGAAGGGGTGGCAAATAGTTCATCATTCTGCGAGCTCCATAAGAGAAAGGTGGCATAGATGCCAATCCACTTCGTTTCACATAAGAGGGGTTAGGGTAAGCATAGGAGTAAGCAGAGAAATTCTTCGAGGACTTATGAGCATAATGATTTGAAGAATAATGCACATATCCATAATCCTCAGATCTTCCCTGCGATACAGACGGGTTAGCACGATGATGCTCATATGAGGACATTGATCCATATGAAGAATTTGATCTGGGGTTCCTATTCTTCACAGGTGGTGTCATGATGACATTCACCTGAAGATTTTCAAGGCACCTTTTGGGAACCCAGATTTTCTTCATAGGAGGACCGTTCGTGCAGTTAGTGCCAACATATCTAGAAAATTCTTCACCATTCTGATTTTTGAACAGTTTATAGTTGGAGTCAATCGACTCATCAGAAGAATATGAAGATTCACATGTAAAGCTAGATAAAGTAGATGGATCCACTGAAGGTCGCTTTGCAACAACCCATGAGGTTTTGGGATACTGCTCAGGTTTCCAGTAGGTCCCATCAGCATTGAGTTTCCTCTCAAAGGCAATACCGTCTTTCCTAGGGTTCCTGTTGAGGATCTGTTTTTAAGCACGTCACAAAGAGCCTGATGCCCTTTGAGGCTTTTGTACATGCCTGTCATATACAATTCCTTCAGCCCTGCATCATTAGTGATACTAGAAATGTCCTCAGATGAGGAATTAGTGATAGCAGAGGCAGTTGAAGAATTTGCAACAATGGAAGTATTTGAGCATTCAAGTGAAGAATTAGCAGTTTCACGTTCAATGTACTTCAAACATGTAGAAACAAATTCATCCTAAGTAGCGCTAATCTGTTGAGCAAGTAATGAATCACGCTCCTTCTGAAGATCTTCATAACTCACTCTTAGATTCTCAAGATCTTGCTTTCTTTGAAGAAGTTCGTAAGAAAGCTTCTCATGATTAGATAAGAGAGTGTTATGATGACTTTGAAGGGTGTCAAACTTAGACTGAAGTCTCTGAAGACTATCAGCCAAACCTTTCGACTGATCCATTTCTTCACCCAACATATCATCGCTTTTATCCAGCATGTATTGAACTTTTTCCAAAGCTCTTTGTTGTTTAGTGGCAAGGGAAGCAAGTTTGACGTAACTGGGTCCAAATTCATCACCAGATTCATCATCACTAGACTCAGATAAGTAGCATTCAGTTACCTTGGCACCTTTTGCCACAAGACATGGTGTAGAGGATGATGATTCTGGATCGAAGGTCATAGCCTTGCGCAATTCCATGAATTCTTCGAACCAGGGTTCATGGTGAGATCGATGACCTTCATAGACCTCAGAGAGTCGGTCCCAGATGAGTTTTGCATGGCTGAGATGCATAACGTTCCTGAACTGATTTTGTGACAAGCTGGAGCAGATGATGTCCTTTGCCGTGAGGTTGAGAAGTGTGTATTTGTGAATATCATCAGCCTCCGCCATCTTGCATAGGTCAGTAAGACCAATCTCGGTGACAGTCTAGAGTTCGTTGTTCATCGCCATGAGGCGCTTCTTCATCATGGCCTTCCACTTGGGATAATCATGACCGTCAAAGATGGGGCAAGTCACAGTCTTCATTCCTGTGGTCAAAATAACTAAAACTCCAGGCGGTTAAACCAAAATCACACAGAACAAGGGAGTACCTTGCTCTGATACCAATTGAAAGTGCGTTATATCGACTAGAGGGGGGGTGAATAGGCGATTTTTATGAAATCTTCACTGAGGAATTTCAGGGTGAGGAAATTCCTGAGTGAAGAACTACTTGCAGCGGAATAAGTACTCAGAAGTAAACATAACAGAACATGAGCATGGTCTTCATGATGAAATGAAAAACAAGCACAAAGTACAAAAAGCATAAACACAGGATAACACAAGATGAAGACAAACAGGCTGAAGAAATTGAACTGAGGAAATTGAGAAAGTCTTCAGTCAAAGTATTCAAACAGATATGAACAAGCTCACAACAAAGAAGTGAGGAAATGAAAGGGTTGAGGAAATGGAACCAGGTAGCTTGGTGATGACAATGATTTGGTAGACCAGTTCCAACTGGTGTGACAGTTGTACGTCTGGTTAGGGCGGCTAGGTATTTAAACCTAAGGACACACAGTCCCGGACACCCAGTTCTAAACACGCAGTCCAGAACACTCAGTCCTCACTGTATTCACCTTGAGCTAAGGTCACACAGACCTCACCCAGTTACTCGTGGTAAGTCTTCAGGTGACTTCCAAACCTTCACAGACCCGGTCACTCGGCGATCCACAATTTCCTCTTGGATGCTCTAGACCATGGCACCTAACCGTCTAGAAGATGCACAGTCTTCAAAGGTAACAAGTGTCGGATCCATGCAGGATCAATCTCTTTAGTGATGCTCAATCACTTGGGATTTGTAGGTGTTTGGGTTTGGGTTTTCCTCACTTGATGATTTTCACTCAAAGTCCTTGAAGGATGGGATGCTCTCAAATGAACAGTGTCAATTTCTCTCGGAGCAGCCAACCAACTAGTGGTTGTAGGGGCGGCTATTTATAGCCTAGGGAGTAGCCCGACATGATAAGACATAAATGCCCTTCAATGATATGACCGTTAGGTGGGTAGATATTTTGGGACAGCTGGCGCATAGCACAACAACGGTCGGAATTTTGAGTATCAAATTCCTCAGGGCTATCGTGTCCCTCACTGTGTAGGCAATCCGCACTGGCGAATTCCGAACTCCTCAGTCAGAGAAAATTCCTCAGAGACCAAAAGAACTTCGTCTCTGTCACTGAAGAAATTGACTGAACTGTATGAGATTTCCAATGGCTTCACTCAAAGGGATTGGTAGGTGTAGGATTCGAGTTGAGCATCACTTGGAAATTTTTCCTTAGTATTTCCTCGACCCCCTTTAACAGTACGGTGTTTCCTATGACTCAAGGAAGAGAAAATGAAACTATGAAAACAAAAGTCTTCACGCTTCATGTTCCTCGAATGAATACCAAGTCTTCAGGATTACACCAATTTCTTCACTTTCAAAGTCTTCAGAAATCTTCAGAAATACAAAATCTTCTCTCGAAGAACTTCATTTTTAGGGGTCGACTTTCTCTGTAAACATCAAACTCCTCATAGACTTATAGACCTGTGTATACTCACAAACGCATCAGTCCCTTTACCTATAAGTCTTCGATACACCAAAATCACTAAGGGGCACTAGATGCACTTACAGTTCTTGATCCATTTCTCTTAAGAAACATTTTTCTTCAAGATTCCTCAATTGTGTGGATTTTCAATCTATACAACTCTGGAACCTAAGTCAAAAAGCGCTTAGTGAAATTCCTCAAGACGCCACTGGTCAAATTCCTCAAACTTGTTCCTTTTGTAAAAACTTCTGAGAACGCATATGACCTCTCCAAATTTGTCGCACCTATACTCTGTTTATAGGTACTCATGTCCGCTGCTGAATCACTAGGTTCTCATCAACTTAACTCATTTGCAGTGTTCCTCAAAGAAAAATTGCATACTTCTTCAGAGAACACAATTGTTCAAAATCCTCAATTGAAGAATATGGCAGATGGCAAGAAACCTTAGAAGGGAGGTAAGAAACTGGAAGTCAACACAACGTTTGAGATCCCTGATTTCATTTATGAAGAATATTGTACTCCCGATGAAACCAAACATGGTAAGGAGAACAAGAATTTGCGCAAGGTGCGCATACAGAGGATTGAACGAAGATGGGCACGAGAACGGAGGGAGTACAGATATGTCACTCCAAAGTACATGAAGAAATTCGCTCTTCACCCTCCTTGCCCAAGACCTCGATTGGCACCTGGCCAAATAGCTGATCCCACCAACCTCAAGCGCGGTGAGGACTATCCCGATGAATGGGTAAAACAACAAGGCAAGCTAGCCAGAATGGCAAAGGAAGCAATGTGGAAATTTAATGAAGACTATGCTGCTGCCACTGCTGAGGCCTCTGCTAGCAAGCCCAGGAAGGCCATGGCCAGGAAACCAACTCATAAGCCCAGTTCTTCGGCAATGCCCTCACGGCCCAGCTCATCCATGCCCTCACAGAAAATTCCTCACGCTGCTCTAGTTCCTCAAGTTGCAAAACCCTCTGCTCCTCCGGCAAAGTCTTCAGCACCTGTGCATCTCGTCTCGTTTCAAAGAACCAAAGGCATCTCAATTACCTCAGGAGTCTCTGCAAGTTCTTCAGCTCCCCCGCAATCCTCAACAGGCCCCACCTTGCTGAAGACTAAGGCTATTACTGGACGAGGCTCAAGACCAAGTCCTCACAAGAAGCAAGTTGCCTTTCATGTACCATCGAGTGATGACAGAGCTGATGATGAAGAACTCGCTGAAATCATCAGAGATAGACAACATAGGGCCGCTACAGCCAAAGGAAGTGAAGTGCCTCTTCTATTGGATCCCAAGTTGATCCTTGAGTACATTGATCTCTGGCATAAGGACCCCAACACACCTACGCCTGACTTCATGCTCACTCCTGGTCAAAGTCACATGCTGACCGCTTTCATAGGCGAAGAAAAATGGAAGTTTGAGAAGGCCATACAGTTGAAGAAAGCTCAATACAAGAAGGAGCGCTTTCTGAAGAAAAAAGTTATCAAAATGACAACTGATGAACTTGTAGCTATACAAGTTGAGATCAAAGGACTCGGCGACGAATTTGATGCCTACCATGCAGATTGGCTTAGAGCCAATGTCAAATTTGTGAAAATGGCTGAAAAATTCACTTCAAATGTTGATGCATCATCGCAACATGAATCTCCTCAGGCTGAAGCATCTGCTCAGCCCACTAAAGAACATGCTAGCACCGCTGATGAAAATCAGGCTGCTGATGAAACTGCAAGTACCAGGGCTGATGAAGATATTCCAGCCGCTGATGAGATTGCCAAGGCAAGCACTAGTGTTGTGCCTGAAGAACAAGCCAGGCCAGCTGAAGCATCTGTCGCTGCGCCTGAAGAAACTGAGCAAGTTAGGGCAACTACATCAGTTGCACCTGAGGAAAATGAACCAATTTTCTCTGCTCCTCCTGCACCAACGCCAAGCCATGTTCTTCCTTCTGCAATAGAAGCGAAGAAAACTAAAGCTGTGGAGCGAGCCGCAGTGAAGAAAAGGAAAGCATCTGCTACCTCAGAGTCTTCAGCTCCAAAGAAGATGAAGACATTGACAAGCTCTTTTGAGAATCCCATTGATGCTATTTTTGTCTCAAGCATGCCATCAAAGGAGATTGTTCCCTTTGGTGAGGATTATGAGATCCCTAGCGGATCAGGTGAAGAAGATCCTTCTGCTGCTTCGTCAGAACAGATGGACAAAGAAATTGAGGTGGACAACATCACATCCACTCCTATGGTATCATCGCCTATGCTCAGTTCATAGCTGAAGAGGCAGGCGTTGAGGAAATTGATGCTGAAGAAGAAGATGTGGACATTGGGTGCACTACTCCAGTGCTGAATGATGACTATTGGGAAAGTCATCACCCCAATTCACTCATGTTCACCCTAGTGCAACAGATCCCTCAGTCCCAAGTTCAGACTAAAGAAGTACAAATGGGCTCTGATGAACCTCAAGCTTCACTGCTCACCATTCCTGAAGAAATTACAACCACTAGTACTGATGCTCATGTAACACCCACAATGCCGCTATATCTCCCACGTGTCGAGGCACGACTTAGAGGCATAACCGCATGGTGGTTTAGTCGCAAGAGGGGTAATCTTCACACAATCCCATGTACTGAATAAGAAAGGGATAAAGAGTTGGCTTACAATCGTCACTTCACACAAATAACAAGTTAAACATACATCATCCAGAGTACAACCAAGGTCCGACTACGGAACCAAAATAAAAGAAGACAACCCCAAATGCTAGATCCCCGATCGTCCCAACTGGGCTCCACTACTGATCATCAGGAAACGAAACATAGTAACAACCGTGGTCCTCATCAAACTCCCACTTGAGTTCGGTAGCATCACCTGCACTGGTATCATCGGCACCTGCAACTGTTTGGAAGTATATGTGAGTCATGAGGACTCAGCAATCTCACACCCGCAAGATCAAGACTATTTATGCTTATGGGTAGGATAAGGTAATTAGGTGGAGCTGCAGCAAGCGCTAAGCAAATATGGTGGCTAACATACGCAAGTAAGAGTAAGATGAGAAGCGGCGCAATGGTCGTGAAGCTACAAGTGATCAAGAAGTGATCCTAAAACTATTTCGTTCAAGCATAACAAAGACCGTGTTCACTTCCCGGACTCCGCCGAAAATTGACCATCACGGCTATGCACACGGTTGATCCATTTTAATTAAGTCAAATGTCAAGTTCTCTACAACCGGATATTAACAAATTCCCATCTGCCACATAACCGCGGGAACGACTCTCGAAAATTTATACCCTTCAGGGGTGTCCCAACTTATCCCATCACAAGCTCTCACGATCAACGAAGGATATTCCTTCTCCCGGAAAGACCCGATCAGTCTCGGAATCCTGGTTACAAGACATTTCGACAATGGTAAAACAAGACCAGCAAAACCGCCAAATGTGTCGACAAATCCCGATAGGAGTCGCAGGTATCTCGTTCTCAGGGCACACCTGATGGGCCAGGCGTTGGGTTGGCATAGACCCTGGTTGCCCAGGGGGCGCCAGACATCGCCCAGGTTGGACCAACACTCAGAGGAGCACTGGCCCGTGGGTTTAAAATAAAGATGACCCTTGAGTCTGCAGAACCCAAGGGAAAAAGGCTTAGGTGGCAAATGTTAAAACCAAGGTTGGGCCTTGCTGGAGGAGTTTTATTCAAAGTGAACCGTCAAGGGGGTCCCATAACCCCAACCGCATAAGGAACACAAATAACACTGGTATGACGGAAACTAAGGCGACAAGAGTGGAACAAAACACCAGGCATAAGGCCGAGCCTTCCACCCTTTACCAAGTATATAGATGCATTAATTAAAATAAGAGATATTGTGATATCCCAACATAACCATGTTCCAACATGGAACAAACTTCAACTTAACCTGGAACTAGCAACACTATAAGAGGGGCTGAGCAAAAGCGGTAACATAGCCAAACAACGGTTTGCTAGGAAGGTGGGTAGAGGCTTGACATGGCAATATGGGAGGCATGGTAAACAAGTGATAGGTAGCGTGACATAACGATAGAGCAAACAACTAGCAAGCAAAGATAGAAGTGATATCGAGGGTATGGTCATCTTGCCTGAGATCCCGCAAGAAAGAAGAACAAGTCCATGAAGAAGACAAACCGATGTAGTCGAACGGATCCTCACAAACGCAACGTAACCGGAACTATCAAGAAGAAGCAATACCGGAAAGAAGCAAACAACATGGTAAACAACTATCATATAAACATGGCATGATGCACAATCACGTATGATGCATGTCGGTTTAAAGAGGCATGGCATGGCAAAGTAAACTACACATTAAGTGGAGCTCAATATGCAACGAGTTGCATATTGACGGAACACCACATCAATTATTTAGTTCACTCCCGGTTAGGTACTCAACAATGTTAAATGTTGCTAAACATGGCAAGAGGTGAGGCGAAAGTAAACTACACATTTTTAAGAAATTTTAAGTGAGGCCGGAAACAACAAATAACCATTCCGGTAAATCCCCACATGTCATTTAGCAATTGAAGCAAACAACAATTTAAACATTCTTGATGTTGTTATCATGATGCATATGACATTTGTAAGTTTTATGCAATTTTTTGTTAAAAGTTGACATGAGCATATTATGAAGCATTTGTCACCGTGGTGGAAAGAAAGGGTGCCATGGCAATGAACCCAAAAATGATGCCATGGCAACATATTAGTTTTGGTAACTCGATTGACATACCGATGGCAAAATAAAGGGGCGTGAGCGAGTTGAGCAAGATGGTGGGGTGATCCCGGATTCCGGGTGTCCCACGAGTTAGTGGCAAGGCAAACGAGGAGCGTGCAAGCGACAACTCAGACATGGGGCAACCACGGCATCTCATACAACACATGCATTCGTTCACGGGTGTTGTCTCGGGGTTATACCTTGGAAGCGTGCAAACGGGATGGTTCGGGTTTGGTGCAAAGTAGAGGAAGTAGATGTTCTCAGGACGGTCGTAATGGAAGTAGTGGTATTATCGATCCTCGGCGATGGTAGTGGTACTAGCGATCTTGGCGACAGTAGTCGTTCACGTTCTTAGTCGCACAAGTTTCCGTATATGTTCGGGGTCACGGCGAGGAACTTGACATCCACGGGGTCTTGGAGGGTCGGCGGTAGTGATATACACGTCTTCATGGAAGTAGTGGTTCACACCACGGTAGTCGAACTTGCCTCTTGTGGTACACGGGTCTTGGGCAACGGTGTTCGTACTTGTCGAAATCCACAAAAGGGTCTTGGCGTTCTTGGCGATTCTGAAGATGGCGGTAAAGGTACTTAGCACGTCACCGTGTAGACGAACTTGAGGGTCATCGACGTCGGAGTACTTGGGGCCTTCGGACTTGCCGGCTTGATTTGGTCGGAGTGGACGGCTACCAGGAGGTGCTCGTGGACGTCGGTGCTGTGTGTACATACATCGGAACGAGACTTGGCAAAAACCCCGAGGATATCCTTTGCATTCCTGGTTCGGTGGTTGTGGAGTCGGGGTCGGTACCGACCCGAGTTGAGGAGAGGTGCAGTCCGTAGCCAAGTCCAGCAGTAGCGGCACAGACGCGAAGCTAGCGAGGATAGCGGCGACAGCAAGCAGAGGCGGTGCAGCGGGGCGACGGGGACCACAAGCAAGGAACGGCGGCTACCGGGGCTGATGCAGGGGGCTCAGGCAGGAGGTGAAGGAGACGCGGCGATGCTTTCTCTGGCAAGAGGGCGAAGCAGAGGAGGCCGAGGTCGAGCACGAGGAGGCTGAGGTCTCCACCATGGATCCTGAGGATGTCATCGGACTTGGAGGTTGAGGTGAGGAGGAGACGCAGAGGGGAGGCATGACCTCGCTAGAGCATCAGGCGACGGCGGGATAGCCTGGACGAGGCCGGAGTTGGAGAGAAGCTTGGGGCCCATGGTGGTCCTGGATGGCAGCGACACGGCTGAGCTTGAGGCCGATGGCTGGCGCGATCCGGCGGCAGAGCTGACGAGGCGGCGACGCCGAGTACATGAGGAGGCGGGCGAGGAGATCGGGCGCAAGCGGGATTTGCAGCCTGCGTGCGTGTGTGTGCGAGGCTGGCGGCACTAGAGGAGGAGACGAGGGAGAGTGGGGGTCGAGGGAGCGTCGGAGGGTGTGCATGCTAGGGTTAGAAGGGAGTGGGCCTCGGAGGCCGGCCCAGCTCCAGGTTGCGGCTGGCCATGGGAGTTGGGAGGCCCAGTTGGGCAAGCTCTCTACTATTGCTAAAATTCCGCTTTAATCTATTTACCAAGGAGAAAAAAATAGCACGAAAAGCCCAGGGAGATAGGAGAGGAGTATGAGAGATATGAAAATATCCCCATGACCCTGGATTTATGCGGGATTTTAATAAATTGACTTGGCAATTTTAATAGATAGGAAAATAATTCAAGTTTGAGTTTAATTCAAACTTGAGCCATTTTTGAACCCAACCAAATCAACTCAAAAAAATGAGATTAGGCAGAGAGGTAAGTGGCATGGTCCAAAAATTATAGTTTCTCAAATACTTGGGTTCCTTCTTGAGTATGATGTGGTCCCTTTTGTGGGGATAGTACTCCTATTCCCTCTATAATCTCATACGCAATACTGGGATCAATTTTCAATAAAATTCCCATTAGCAGCAAAATCCAAGAGTTGTCTATGGGATATGGTTAGCCCAACATAAAAATTACAAAGTAAAATCTTGAAATCTCCCTCTATAGTGCGATATTCCAACATCCTGTACCAAGCATCTTTTAAGTTCTCTCCTTGTCTTTGTTTGAAGTGAAGAACTTCAAAATAGGGAGACAAAGGAAGAGGAGGAGGGATAGCCATGAGGGCGAAACAAACGATCTAACACACGGACTCACAAGAAGCAAGCAAAAAAGACGAACGGAAAAGAGGCGAATAAAACAGCAAAAGTGAAGTGGGGGAGAGGAAAACAAGAGGCAAATGGCAAATAATGTAATGCGAGGGAGAAGAGTTTATGATGGGTACTTAGTATGTCTTGACTTGGCGTAGATCTCCCTGGCAACGGCACCAGAAATCCTTCTTGCGACCTCTTGAACATGTGTTGGTTTCCCTTGAAGAGGAAAGGGTGATGCAGCAAAGTAGCGTAAGTATTTCTCTAAGTTTTTGAGAACCAAGGTATCAATCCAGTAGGAGACAATGCACAAGTCTCCTAGTACCTGCGCAAAAAATCAAGAACCTCACAACCAACACGATAAAGGGGTTGTCAATCCCTTCACGGTCACTTGCGAAAGTGAGATCTGATAGAGGTAGTAAGATAGATATTTTTGGTATTTTGTTGTATAGATTGGAAAGTAAATATTGCAAAATAGTAAACGAGATGCGATAATAAAAGAGTGCAATATAATAAGAAAGAGACCCGGGGGCCATAGGTTTCACTAGTGGCTTCTCTCATGATAGCATGTATTATGGTGGGTGAACAAATTACTGCCGAGCAATTGATAGAAAAGTGTATAGTTATGAAGATATCTAAGGCAATGATCATGCATATAGGCACCATGTCCATGTCAAGTAGATCAAAATGATTCTGCATCTACTACTATTACTCCACACATCAACCGCTATCCAGCAAGCATCTAGAGTATTAAGTTCATAAGAACAAAGTAACACATTAAGCAAGATGACATGATGTAGAGGGATAAACTCAAGCAATATGACATAAACCCCATCTTTTTATCCTCGATGGTAACAATACAATACGTGCCTTGCTGCCCTACTATCACCGGGAAAGGACACCGCAAGATTGAACCCAGAGCTAAGCACTTCTCCCATTGCAATAGAGGTCAATCTAGTAGGCCAAACTAAACCGATAATTCGAAGAGACTTGCAAAGATATCAAATCATGCATATAAGAATTCAGAGAAGAACCAAATAATATTCATAGATAATCAAGTTCATAAACCCATAATTCATCGGATCTTGGCAAACACACCGCAGAAGAGTATAACATTGAATAGATCTCCAAGAACATCGAGGAGAACTTTGTATTGAAGATCAAAGAGAGAGAAGAAGCCATCTAGCTAATAACTATGGACCGAAGGTCTATGGTAAACTACTCACGCTTCATCGGAGAGGCTATGGTGTTGATGTAGAAGCCCTTCGTGATCGATTCCCCCTCCGGCAGATCGCTGGAAAAGGCCCCAAGATGGGATCTCATGGGTACAGAAGGTTGCGGTGGTGGAAACGTGGTTTCATGGCTCGCCTTGATGTTTCTAGGGTATAAGGGTATATATAGGCGAAAGAAGTACGTCGGTGGAGCTTCGTGGGGCCCACGAGGGTGGGGGCGCGCCCTCCTGCCCCGTGGCCGCCTCACAGACTTCCAGACTTCCACTCCAAGTCTCATGGTTTGCTTTCGGTCCAAGAAAGATCGTCGCAAAGTTTTCATTCCGTTTGGATTCCATTTGATATTCCTTTTCTATGAAACACTGAAATAGGCAAAAAAACAGAAACTGGCACTAGGCCTCCGGTTAATAGGTTAGTCCCAAAATTAATATAAAAGAGCATATTAAAGCCCATTAAACATTCAAAATAGATAATATAATAGCATGGAACAATAAAAATTATAGATACGTTGGAGACGTATCACACCTTTATGATCACCCAGTTATGAAGTGACGTTTGATAGGACACAAATTATTCCTCCGGTATCCGGGAGTGGCATGATCTCATGGTCTAAGTAACTGATACTTGTCATGAATAAAGTTATAGAAAATAACTAAATGATCTGATGCTAAGCATATGGTTGGGTCTCTCCATCACATCATTCTCCTAATGATGTGATTGCTTTATCAAATGACAACTCATGGTCGTTAGGAAACCTTAACCATCTTTGATCAATGAGCTAGTCTAGTAGAGGCTTACTAGGGACACAGTGTAGTTTATGTATTCACACATGTATTTCAGCTTCTGGTCAATACAATTCTAGTGTAAATAATAAACATTTATCATGAGCGGGAAATACAATTCTAGCGTGAATAATAAACATTTCAGTTTCTGGGGCATATTTCCAATAGTCTCCCACTTGCACTAGAGTCAATAATCTAGTTTCCATTGTAATGAATCTAACATCCATAGAGTTCTGGTGCTGATCATGTTTTGCTCATGAAGGAGATTTGTCAATGGGTCTGCCACATTCAGATCCATGTGTACTTTGCGAAGTACTATGTCTCCATCCTTCATGTAATTATGAATGGAGTTGAAGCGGCGTTTGATGTGCTTTGTTTTCCTGTGAAACCTAGTCTCCTTGGCAATGGGAATGGCACCTGTGTTGTCAAAAAAGATAGTCATTGGATCCGATGCACTAGGCACAACTCCTAGATCAGATATGAACTCCATCCAAAGTCCTTCATCCGCTGATTTTCAAGGGGCTATGTATTCTACTTCACACATGTAGATCCCGCTACGATGCGTTGCTTGGAACTGCACCAACTGACCGCTCCACCATTCAAGATAAATACGTATGCGGTTTGTGACTTTGAGTCATCCGGATTAGTGTCAAAGCTAGTATCAACGTAACCCTTTATGATGAGCTCTTTGTCACATCCATAAACGAGAAACATGTGCTTAGTCCTGTTTAGGTACTCAAGGATATTTTTGACCGCTATCTAGTGATCCACTCCTGGAGTACTTTGGTACCTCCCTGCCAGACTTATGGTAAGGCACACATCAGGTATGGTACACAGGATGTCATACATTATAGAGCCTATGGCTGAGGCATAGGGGATGACCTTCATCCTTTCTCTTTCTTCTGTTGTGGTCGGGCTTTGAGTCTGCCTCAATTTCATACCTTGCAACATAGGCGAGAACCCTTTCTTCGACTAATCCATTTTGAACTTCTTCAAAATATTGTCAAGGTATGTGCTTTGTGAAAGTTCTATCAAGCATCTTGATCTATCTCTATAGATCTTAATGCCCAATATGTAAGCAGCTTCACCTAGGTCTTTCATTGAAAAACTCTTATTCAAATAACCCTTTATGCTTTCTAGAAATTATATATCACTTCCAATCAATAATATGTCATCCACATATAGTATTATAAATGCTACAGAGCTCCCACTCACTTTATTGTACATAGAAGCTTCTCCGTAATTTGTATAAAACTAATAACCCACAAGTATAGGGGACCGCAACAGCTTTCGAGGGTAGAGTATTCAACCCAAATTTATTGATTCGACACAAGGGGAGCCAAAGAATATTCTCAAGTATTAGCAGCTGAGTTGTCAATTCAACCACACCTGGAAACTTAGTATCTGCAGCAAAGTGTTTAGTAGCAAAGTAATATGATAGTAGTGATAACGGTAACAAAAGGTAACAGAAGTAAAAGTAATGTTTTTGGTATTTTGTAGTGATTATAATAGTAGCAGCGGGAAAGTAAATAAGCGTAAACCAGTATATGGAAAACTCGTAGGCACCGGATCAGTGATGGATAATTATGCCGGATGTGGTTCATCATGTAACAGTCATAACATAGGGTGACACAGAACTAGCTCCAATTCGTCAATGTAATGTAGGCATGTATTCCGTATATAGTCATATGTGCTTATGGAAAAGAACTTGCGTGAAATATTTTGTCATACCCTCCCGTGGCAGCGGGGTCCTATTGGAAACTAAGGGATATTAAGGCCTCCTTTTAATAGAGAACGGGAACAAAGCATTAGCACATAGTGAATACATGAACTCCTCAAACTATGGTCATCACTGGGAGTGGTCCCGATTATTGTCACTTCGGGGTTGCCGGATCATAACACATAGTAGGTGACTATAGACTTGCAAGATAGGATCAAGAACTCACATATATTCATGAAAACATAATAGGTTCAGATCTGAAATCATGGCACTCGGGCCCTAGTGACAAGCATTAAGCATAGCAAAGTCATAGCAACATCAATCTCAGAACATAATGGATACTAGGGATCAAACCCTAACAAAACTAACTCGATTACATGATAAATCTCATCCAACCCATCACCATCCAGCAAGCCTACGATGGAATTACTCACGCACGGCGATGAGCATCATGAAATTGGTGATGGAGGATGGTTGATGATGACGACGGCGACGAGTCCCCCTCTCCGGAGCCCCGAACGGACTCCAGATCAGCCCTCCCGAGAGGTTTTAGGGCTTGGCGGCGGCTCTGTATCGTAAAACGTGATGATTTCTTCTCTCTGGTTTTTTCTCTCCGAAAGAAAATATATAGAGTTGTAGTTTGCGTCGGAGGGCATCCAGGGGGCCCACGAGGTAGGGGGGCGCGCCCTAGAGGGGGGGAGGGCGCCCCCCACCCTCGTGGACAGGGTGTGGGCCCCCTGGTCTTCATCTTTGGCGAGGATTTTTTATTATTTTTTCTAAGATGTTCCGTGGAGTTTCAGGTCATTCCGAGAATATTTGTTTTCTGCACATAAAACAACACCATGGCAATTCTACTGAAAACAGCGTCAGTCCAGGTTAGTTCCATTCAAATCATACAAGCTAGAGTCCAAAACAAGGGCAAAGTTGTTTGGAGAAGTAGATACGACGGAGACGTATCAACTCCCCCAAGCTTAAACCCTTGCTTGTCCTCAAGCAATTCAGTTGACAAACTAAAAGAAAGAAAGAAAAACTTTTACAAACTCTGTTTGCTCTTGTTGTCGTAACTATGTCAAGCCAGCATTCAAGTTTTCATCATAGATCATAACTAACCACATTTGCAATAATTCTCAGGTCTCATAATTACTCATATCAATAGCATAATCAACTAGCAAGTCATAATAATAAATCTCGGATGACAACACTTTCTCAAAACAATCATAATATGATATAACAAGATGGTATCTCGCTAGCCCTTTCTGAGACCGCAAAACATAAATGCAGAGCACCTTTAAAGATCAAGGACTGACTAGACATTGTAATTCATGGTAAAAGAGATCCAATCATAGTCACACCCAACATAGATTAATAGTGATGAATGCAAATGACAGTTGTGCTCTCCAGCTAGTGCTTTTTAATAAGAGGGTGATGACTCTACATAAAAGTAAATGGATAGGCCCTTCGCAGAGGGAAGCAGGGATTTGTAGAGGTGCCAGAGCTCAGTTTTGAAATAAAGATAAATTGTATTTTTGTAACGCCCCGAGACCGATGTGCCAGGTGTCGTCCAGTTATTCGCTGTTGTTGCCTTGTCATTGCTTGAGTGTCATGCATTGCATATCATGTCATCATGTGCATTGCATTCGCATACATGTTCGTCTCATGCATCCGAGCATTTTCCCCGTTGTCCATTTTGCATTCCAGCGCTCCATTCTCCTCCGGTGGTCATTTCTACCCTCTTCTCGTGTGTGGGGATTAAACATTTCTGGATTGGACCGAGACTTGCCAAGCGGCCTTGGTTTACTACCGATAGACCGCCTGTCAAGTTTTGTGCCATTTGGACTTCGTTTGATACTCCAACGGTTAACCAAGGGCCCGAAAAGGCCTCGTGTGTGTTGCAGCCCAACACCCCTCCAAAGTGGGCCAAAACCCACCTAAACCCTCTCCATCATCTAGAGCGTTCGATCACGATCGCGTGGCCACAAACCGCACTTCATTTGGACTCTCCTAGCTCCCTCTACCTATATATATGTGGCTCTCCCCGATTTTTCGCGCAGTCCAAACCCTAGCTTCTTCCCACTCCGCCGCCGGACGCGTCCAGCCTCCACCTCACCCCGGCCAATCGCCGGCTGCCACCTCAGCGCCGCCGCCTCCCTCCACCTATCGCGCGCCGCCACGTCGTCCCGGCGTCCCGCCTCTCCACCGCGCGGCCCACCGAGCCCATCGCAGGCCCGCGCGGGCCCATCCGTCGCCGCCGCCTGCCCACGGCCTCCCGAGACGCGCGCCGCCCGCGGAGTGCTCCGCCCGGCCACCTCATCGTCGCTCCGCCGCGGAGCCGCTGCTCCGGCGACCTCGCCCCGCCGGCGGGCTCCTCCACGGCGCCCCGCTCGCCCCAGGTCGCCGTCGCCGCGCGCCATCGCCAACTGGCCGCCGCCGACCTCCCTACGCCGCCCGCGCAGAGATCCGGCCGGATCCGGCGAGATCCGGCCCGGATCTGCCATCTCCGGCGAGATCCACCCCTCTCCCCGCCATCTCTGGCGAAGTTCCGGCCAGATCCGCCGCCATCCTCGTTCTCCGCGCCGCGTTGACTTTTTCCGCGGGGTGAGAATTTCACTAAGTCCCCGAGATTTCCATGTTTCATATGCCCATCTTCATCGTGCCGTAACTTTGCATCCGTAGCTCTGATTCATGCATATAGCATATCAAGATGTTCGTCTCAGAGAGCACATCATTTCATCTCATTGCATCATTTTCATTTGAGTTCATCTTGATGCCCGAAATGCTGTTAGAAGAGTGCTACTTGAGTTAATTGTCAGATCTGCTGCTCCATTTAGATATTTGTCATTTTTGCCATGATTATTGTGTGCCCCTGAGCTCTACATATGTTTTGTTAAGGGTTTTTCCATCTTTCCAGAGGTGCACCCCATGTATTTTTCTGATGTGTGTGGTGACTAGCACAAGTTTGCAAAGTGAGGCATTTGTTAATGCTGATTTAGGGACTTAGCATTTCCACTAAGTCCTTGAGCTGTTTATCTCATATGGTCATATGTTCATGTTGTTTCCTAGTGATCCGTGCCTCTTTTGAGGATTATCAGTAAGGGTGTTTTGTTAATCTTGTAGTGCTCTATCCATCCATGTCTTCGTTTGCAATTAGGGAGCACCCTAGCTTGAGTGAATCGAGCTCTACTTTTGCTATTTCGTGAATCTAGGCAGATTGTCTACTTGTTAGCGATTTTGCCGATGATGTTGTAGTTGATCCGTGCATGCTATGTTATTGTTCTTGCCATATCTAGCTTGCATTTTGTGTATTATTGATTGGTGTATGCTTAGATTGTCATGACTATCTCTGTAGTGAGTGCATCGAGCTCGTAAACATGCCTACTTGATACCTGTTTCAGCATGCTCCAGTTTTCACAAAGTCTGTGATCTGATTATGTTTTTGCCATGTTCACATGCTTGCAATTGTATTTTCTGATCCCTTTTGGCTCAGGGTCACTAAGGGACTTTTGTTAAGCTCTTTGAGTAGCTCCATTCCATGCTTTACTTTGCCATATTCAGGTCCTATAGCATATAGTTTTGTTGCTCCGAAGAGTGCTATCTGATCTGAAATTCCAGACAAGTGTTAATTTCACTAAGTCTGAAATCTGTTTGTCAAATGCATTTTTGCCATGCTTGTTTGAACCTGTTAATGGATGAATTGGCCGTATCTCAGTGCTAGACTTTTGTTAAGATTCATCAATGCATCCCTGCCATGTATTTTGTTGCCATATTTGGGTGCTATAGCATGTTCATCTTGTTGCATTTAGATGGCTACTTGCTGTAAATCGCAGAACGTGGTCATATTTGAATCGCTTGCCATTTCCAAACCGTAACTCCGATTCCGGCGTTCTTTATATCGTTTTCAAGCGATTTCATCTCATATTTACAGTGGCACACTTGGATTTCCAAGTTGAGGCCAGGTTCATGCATTCCTTGTCAAATCTTGCATATGCATCCCGCATCGCATCCCGCATAGCATATCATCTTTGCATCATATCGTTTGAGCTTTGCACGTGGTTGATTGTGCCCTTGTTGCTTGTTTTTCTTGTTTGGGTAGAGCCGGGAGACGAGTTCGCTAATGAGGAGCCCGTTGAGTTTGCTTTCGAGGATCCAGTCAACTCTGACAACTTTGTAGGCAAGATGATCATACCCTCGAAATCACTACTATCTTTGCTTTGCTAGATGCTCGCTCTTTTGCTATGCCAATGCTACGATGCCTACCACTTGCTTTCAAGCCTCCCAAATTGCCATGTCAAACCTCTAACCCACCATGTCCTAGAAAACCGTTGATTGGCTATGTTACCGCTTTGCTCAGCCCCTCTTATAGCGTTGCTAGTTGCAGGTGAAGATTGGAGACCGTTCCTTGTTGGAACATTTATTTACTTGTTGGGATTTCATTATATTATCTTGTTATCTTAATGCATCTATACACTTGGTAAAGGGTGGAAGGCTCGGCCTCTCGCCTTGTGTTTTGTTCCACTCTTGCCACCCTAGTTTCCGTCATATCGGTGTTATGTTCCCGGATTTTGCGTTCCTTACGCGGTTGGGTTATAATGGGAACCCCTTGATAGTTTGCCTTGATTAAAGCTTTTCCAGCAATGCCCAACCTTGGTCTTACCATTTGCCACCTAGCCTCTTTTTCCCTTGGGTTTCCGGAGCCCGAGGGTCATCTTATTTTAAACCGAGCGATGTCCGGGGCTACCAGGGGCAACTCTGGGCTGGCCTACCCGACGTCTGGCTCATATGAGTGTGCCCTGAGAACGAGATATGTGCATCTCCTATCGGGATTTGTCGGCACATTCGGGCGGTGTTGCTGGTCTTGTTTTAACCTGTCGAAGTGTCTTGAAGAACCGAGGTACCGAGTCTGATCGGAACGTCTCGGGAGGAGGTCTATTCCTTCGTTGACCGTGAGAGCTTGTCATGGGCTAAGTTGGGACTCCCCTGCAGGGATTTGAACTTTCGAAAGCCATGCCCGCGGTTATGGGCAGATGGGAATTTGTTAACGTCCGGTTGTAGGAAACCTGAAGTTGACCTTAATTAAAATGAATCAACCGCGTGTGTAACCATGATGGTCTCTTTCCGGCGGAGTCCGAGAAGTGAACACGGTGTTGGAGTTATGCTTGACGTAGGTTGTTTTAGGATCACTTCTTGATCATACTTTCTCGAACGTGCTTTGCCTTCTCTTCTCGCTCTCTTTTGCGTATGTTAGCCACCATATATGCTAGTCGCTTGCTGCAGCTCCACCTCATACCTTTACCTTACCCATAAGCTTAAATAGTCTTGATCGCGAGGGTGCAAGATTGCTGAGTCCCTGTGGCTCACAGATACTTCCAAAACCAGCTTGCAGGTGCCGTTGAACCGTGCAGGTGATGAAACCAAGCTCAGGAGGAGCTCGATGAAGATCTTGTCCTTTGTGTTGTCCCGTTTCCAGTTGATCAGTAGTGGAGCCCAGTTGGGGTCGATCGGGGACCTTTGTCGCATTTGGGGTTCTTCTTTTATTTTGGTTCCGTAGTCGGACCTTGATTGTATCTGGATGATGTAATGCTTTATTCATGTAATTGTGTGAAGTGGCGATTGTAAGCCAACTATGTATCTCTTCCCCTTATTGTATTACATGGGTTGTGTGAAGATTACCTCACTTGCGACATTGCTTTCAATGTGGTTATGCCTCTAAGTCGTGCTTCGACACGTGGGAGATATAGCCGCATCGAGGGCGTTACAATTTTGAGCGATATACTTTCATTGTCAACGTAACAACTAAGAGATGGCGATATCTTCCATGCTAAACACATTATAGGCGGTTCCCAAACAGAATGGTAAAGTTTATACTCCCCCTCCACCAACAAGCATCAATCCATGACTTGCTCGAAACAACGAGTGTCTCCAACATACATCAGGTCCCAGGGGGAGTTTTGTTTGCAATTAATTTTGATTTGGTTTGCATAAAGCATGGGACTGGGCATCCCGGTGACCAGCCATTTTCTCGTGAGTGAGGAGCGGAGTCCACTCCTCTTGAGAATAGCCCGCCTAACACGGAAGATAAGGACAACCTTGGTTGATACATGAGCTATTCGAGCATACAAAACAAAATGTTTATTTGATGGTTTAGAGTTTGGCACATACAAATTTACTTGGAACGACAGGTAGATACCGCATATAGGAAGGTATAGTGGACTCATCTGGAATAACTTTGGGGTTTAAGGGATTGGATGCACAAGCAATATTCCCGCTTAGTTCAAGTGAAGGCTAGCAAAAGACTGGGAAGCGACCAACTAGAGAGCGACAACAGCCATGTACATGCATTAAAATTAATAATTATTAGATGCAAGCATGAGTAGGATATAATCCACCATGAACATAAATATCATGAAGGCTATGTTGATTTGTTTCAACTACATGTGTGAACATGTGCCAAGTCAAGTCACTTAAATCATTCAAAGGAGTATACCACCCCATCATACCACATCATAACCATCTCAATAGCATGTTGGCACACAAGGTAAATCATTATAACTCATAGCTAATCAAGCATGTCACAAGCAACTACGATCTCTAATTGTCATTGCAAACATGTTTATTCATAATAAGCTGAATCAAGAATGAGGGGCTCATCATATTTACAAAAACAAAAGAGGTCGAGTTCATACCAGCTTTTCTCATCTCAGTCAGCCCATCATATATCATCATAATTGCCTTTCACTTGCACGACCGAACGGTGTGAATAATAATAAGAGTGTATGTGCATTGGACTAAGCTGGAATCTGCGAGCATTCAATAAACAGGAGAAGACAAGGCAATATGGGCTCTGGGTTAAATCAACAATAATGCATATAAGAGCCACTTCAACAATTTAATTATGGTCTTCTCCTACTGACCCCCAAAGAAAAGAAAAGAAATAAAACTATTTACACGGGAAAGCTCCCAACAAGCAAAAGAAGAACGGGAAATATTTTTGGGTTTTCTTTTTAATTATTACTACTACAGCAGAAAAATAAACTACTACTGATATTTTTGGTTTTTCTTAAGGTTTAACAAACACACAAGAAGAAAGCAGGAAAAAGAAAATAAACTAGCATGGATATTACAGTGAAAGAGTATGAGCACCGACATCTAGTAATGAGTGTGTGTGAGCATAAATGTAATGTCGGTGAGAAATACGTACTCCCCCAAGCTTAGGCTTTTGTCCTAAGTTGGTCTATTGCCAGGGATAGCCGGACGGATACCTATAGGTGTAGCTGGGGTCGTACTGCGACGAAGAATAGTTGGGATCATACTGATGTGCAGCGGTTATCGCCTGCTGAGCTGCAGCGTGGAGTCGAGCTGCCTCCGCTCTCCTCTCGTACTCTTCTGCCTCCTCTCTGATAATAACATATCTTCTTTTTGTCTGTGAATCAAAGAAGGCAGGAGTAGGGAGAGTAATACGGAAAACACGTTGTTTATCAAAAAACTAAACGATATAGGAGAGATGATTCAGGCCTCTCGACAAAGTGGTGTGAAGCCATAGATTTATAATCTAAATATGCAGGAGGCAACTCCGTATCACCCTCACGAATGTCTATCTCAAGAAAATGAGCTAAGCGGGTTGCATAAATTCCTCCAAAGAAATCTCCATTATGTCTATTATGATGCAACCTATGAGCTACAATGGCTCCCATATGATAAGATTGGTCTCCTAACACAACACTCCTAAGAATGCTAAGATCAGGAACACACATGTGACATGCTTCATCCTTAGTATTTATGCATCTACCGATGAAGAGAGAAAAATAATGTATAGCAGGAAAGTGAATGCTCCCTATGGTAGCCTGCGTTATATCTCTAGATTTCCCCACAGTTATACTAGCAAGAAAGTTTCTAAATTCAGATTTAGGGGGATCCCTAACACTACCCCATGATGAAAGTTTGCAAGCAGAAGTGAAATCCTCTAAGTCCATGGTATAAGATTTGTCATAGGGATCAAACATGACTGAAGGAGAATTACGCGAAGATGAATACTCAAACCTCCTCACAAATGAACTTGTGAGATCATGATACTGGGGGCATTTGTTAGCCTCAAAATCCTCAAGACCGGCATTGCGCAAATATGCTTTGAATTCTTCCTTAATTCTCGCATGGTCCATAAAATTTTCTGACGGCCATTCGCAAGGCCGTACTGGAGCGTCTCTTGGTGGATCCTCATTAGCATCGCGCATAGCAATCCTGGGTCCTTACTTCTTAGAGGAACCACCGTGGAACATCTTCCTAAGTATATTGTTTTTCTCTGAAAATTTCTGAATTTTTTAGTAACTTCAAATAAAAGTGAACCAACTTCAATAAAACTGATAGCAACTACTCCTACAAGTGCCTAGGGCCTATATCATGCATCAAAACTACTTTTGACCATATAAATTTGACATGCAAGCTCAAGAACAGGGTAACCTAAGAAGCAAAAATTTGCAATGAATAAAGCACTAGAACAAAAACTAATTGGACCAATGGAGGAGTCACATACCAAGGAACAATCTTCCCAAGCAGTTTTGCGAGAGGTGCTTTGAGCAAGGAGATCGAAAATCACAGCAAAAGTGGCTGGAACTCGTGCTTGAGTTGGTTTTTCGGGTTTGTGCGAGACAGAGGAAGAAGATGGGTGCTGGGATAAGTGGAGGAGGGCCACTGTGGGCCCACGAGGCAGGGGGCGTGCCCTAAGGGGGGGCGCCCACCACCCTCGTGGCCAGGTGGCAGCTCCTCCCGTGGTAATTTTTGCACAGTAACTCCTCAAATATTCCTGAAAAATCATATTAAATTGGCATGTCATTCTGAGGACTTTTATTTTCGGGATATTTTTATATTACACGGATAAACCAGGAAACAGATAGAAAAATACTATTTTTACTTTATTTCTACTAAATAACAGAAAGTATAGAGAGGGTATAGAAGTTTGTGCTTCTATTTTCATCCATCTCATGCTCATAAAAAAGAATCCACTAACAAGGTTGATCAAGTCTTGTTAACAAACTCATTCCAATAATCATGAAACCAGAGAAATTTCAAATAACACTAAGTTACCTCAATGGGGATATGCACATCCCCTATAATAAGTATATCATATTTCTTTTTGATAGTAGGAAGAGGAAATTCAAAACCTCCAATTATAATCGATGGAATTTTTCCAATGGAGTTGATACTATGAACTTGAGGTTGTTTCCTCGGAAAGTGTACCGTATGCTCATTACCATTAACATGAAAAGTGGCATTGCCTTTGTTGCAATCAATAACAACCCTTGCAGTATTAAGAAAAGGTCTTCCAAGAATAATAAACATACTATCATCCTAGGGAATACCAAGAATAACAAAGTCCGTTAAAATAGTAACGTTTGCAACCACAACAGGCACATCCTCACAAATACCGACAGGTATAGCAGTTGATTTATCAGCCATTTGCAAAGATATTTTGATAGGTGTCAGCTTATTCAAGTCAAGTCTACGATATAAAGAGAGAGGCATAACACTAACACCGGCTCCAAGATCACATAAAGCAGTTTTAATATAATTTCTTTTAATGGAGCAAGGTATAGTAGGTACTCCGGGATCTCCAAGTTCCTTTGGTATTCCACCCTTAAAAGTATAATTAGCAAGCATGGTGGAAATCTCAGCTTCTGATATCTTTCTTTTATTAGTAATGATATCCTTCATATATTTAGCATAAGGATTTGTTTTGAGCACATCAGTTAATCGCATACGCAAAAAGATAGGCCTAATCATTTCAGCAAAGCGCTCAAAATCCTCATCATCCTTTTTCTTGGATGGTTTTGGAGGAAAAGGCATGGGTTTCTGAACCCAAGGTTCCCTTTCTTTACCATGTTTCCTAGCAACAAAGTCTCTTTTATCATAACGTTGGTTCTTTGATTGTGGGTTATCAAGATCAACAACAGGTTCAATTTATACATCATTGTCATTACTAGGTTGAGCATCATCATGAACATCATCATTAATATTTTCATTAGGTTCATGTTCATTACCAGATTGTGTTTCAGCATCATACATAGATATATCATTTGGATTATCAGGTGGTTCAGCAATAGGTTCACTAGAAGTTTGCACAGTTCTATCATTTTTCTTTTTCTTCTTTTTAGAAGAACTAGGAACATCAATATTATTTCTCTGAGAATCTTGCTCGATTCTCTTAGGGTGGCCTTCAGGATACAAAGGTTCCTGGGTCATTCTACCAGTTCTAGTAGCCACTCTAACAGCATAATCATTTTTCTTACTATTCATTTCATCAAGCACTTCTTTTTGAGCTTTAAGCACTTGTTCTACTTGCGTGGTAACCATAGAAGCATGTTTCCTAACAATTTTAAGTTCACCTCTAATATTAGCCATATAATCACCCAAGCGTCTAATCATATAAGTATTTTCTTTTAATTGTCTACCAAAATAAGCATTGAAGTCGTCTTGCTTAAACATAAAGTTATCAAACTCATCCAAGCACTGACTAGCAATTTTAGTAGGAGGAACTTCAGCTTTATCATATCTATAGAGAGAATTTACCTTTACTACCTGTGTCGGGATATCGGGATCAGGAGGTTCTTCAATAAATAAAGAATTGAGAGCATAAGTTTCTTCAATAGGCGGTGAATTAGGACCATGTATTTCTTCAACAGGAGGTAAATTCTTAACGTCTTCAGCTTTAATACCTTTCTCTTTCATAGATTTCTTTGCCTCTTGCATATCTTCGGGACTGAGAAATAGAACACCTCTCTTCTTCGGAGTTGGTTTAGGAATAGGTTCAGTAATTGGAGCAGGAGCTAGCTCAGGAGCTGACTCCGGAGGTGCCCAATTATTTTCATTTGTCAACATATTATTCAATAGAATTTTAGCTTCATCCGGTGTTCTTTCCCTGAAAAGAGAACCAGCACAACTATCCAGGTAATCTCTGGAAGCATTGGTTAGTCCATTATAAAAGATATCAAGTATTTCGGGTTTCTTAAGAGGATGATCAGGCAAAGCATTAAGTAACTTGAGAAGACTCCCCCAAGCTTGTGGGAGACTCTCTTCTTTAATTTGCACAAAGTTGTATATTTCCCTCAAAGTAGCTTGTTTCTTATGAGCAGGGAAATATTTAGCAGAGAAGTAATAAATCATATCCTGGGGACTACGCACACAACCAGGATCAAGAGAATTAAACCATATCTTAGCATCACCCTTTAATGAGAATAGAAATATTTTGAGTATATAGAGGTAACGCGATCTCTCATCATTAGTGAACAGGGCAGCTATATCATTTAACTTAGTAAGATGTGCCACAACAGTTTTAGATTCATAGCCATAAAACGGATCAGATTCCACCAAAGTAATTATATTAGGATCAACAAAGAATTCATAATCCTTATCTGGAACACAAATAGGTGAAGTAGCAAAAGAAGGGTCGGGTTTCATTTTATCTCTAAGTGATTCTTTGTTCCATTTAACTAATAACCTCTTGAGCTCATATCTATCTTTGCAAGCTAAAATAGTGGCAGAAGATTCCATATCAAAAAGATAGCCCTCAGGAATAACATGCATATTTTCATCATCACTTTCATCATCGTATTCAGATTCAATAGTTTCTTTTTCTCTAGCCCTAGCAATTTGTTCATCAAGAAATTCACCAAGGGGCACAGTAGTATCAGGCATAGAAGCAGTTTCATCATAAGTATCATGCATAGCAGAAGTGGCATCATCAATAACATGCGACATATCAGAACGAATAGCAGAAGCAGGTTTAGGTGTCGCTAGCTTACTCATAACAGAAGGTGAATCAAGTGCAGAGCTAGATGGCAGTTCCTTACCTCCCCTCGTAGTTGAGGGATAGATCTTGGTTTTTGGATCTCTCATGTTCTTCATAATGATAAGCAGATATAAATCCCAAGTGACTCAAAGAATAGAGCTATGCTCCCCGGCGACGGCGCCAGAAATTAGTCTTGATGACCCACAAGTATAGGGGATCGCAACAGCTTTCGAGGGTAAAGTATTCAACCCAAATTTATTGATTCGACACAAGGGGAGCCAAAGAATATTCTCAAGTATTAGCAGTTGAGTTGTGAATTCAACCACACTTGGAAACTTAGTATCTGTAGCAAAGTGTTTAGTAGCAAAGTAATATGATAGTGGTGGTAGCGGTAACAAAAGTAAAGACAACAAAAGTAATGTTTTTCGTATTTTGTAGTGATTGTAACAGTAGCAGCGGGAAAGTAAATAAGCGTAAACCAGTATATGGAAAACTCGTAGGCACCGGATCAGTGATGGATAATTATGCCGGATGCGGTTCATCATGTAACAGTCATAACATAGGGTGACACAGAACTAGCTCCAATTCATCAATGTAATGTAGGCATGTATTCCGTATATAGTCATACGTGCTTATGGAAAAGAACTTGCATGACATCTTTTGTCCTACCCTCCCGTGGCAGCGGGGTCCTATTGGAAACTAAGGGATATTAAGGCCTCCTTTTAATAGAGAACCAGAACAAAGCATTAGCACATAGTGAATACATGAACTCCTCAAACTATGGTCATCACCGGGAGTGGTCCCGATTATTGTCACTTCGGTGTTGCCGGATCATAACACATAGTAGGTGACTATAGACTTGCAAGATAGGATCAAGAACTCACATATATTCATGAAAACATAATAGGTTAAGATCTGAAATCATGGCACTCGGGCCCTAGTGACAAGCATTAAGCATAGCAAAGTCATAGCAACATCAATCTCAGAACATAATGGATACTAGGGATCAAACCCTAACAAAACTAACTCGATTACATGATAAATCTCATCCAACCCATCACCATCCAGCAAGCCTACGATGGAATTACTCACGCACGGCGGTGAGCATCATGAAATTGGTGATGGAGGATGGTTGATGATGACGACGACGACAAATCCCCCTCTCCGGAGCCCCGAACGGACTCCAGATCAGCCCTCCCGAGAGGTTTTAGGGCTTGGCGGCGGCTCTGTATCGTAAAATGCGATGATTTCTTCTCTCTGGTTTTTTCTCTCCGAAATCAAATATATAGAGTTGGTGTTGGCGTCGGAGGGCATCCAGGGGGCCCACGAGGTAGGGGGCATGCCCTAGAGGGGGGGCGCCCCACCCTCGTGGACAGGGTGTGGGCCCCCTGGTCTTCATCTTTGGCGAGGATTTTTTATTATTTTTTCTAAGATGTTCTGTGGAGTTTCAGGTCATTCCGAGAATATTTGTTTTCTGCACATAAAACAACACCATGGCAATTCTGCTGAAAACAGCGTCAGTCCGAGTTAGTTCCATTCAAATCATACAAGTTAGAGTCCAAAACAAGGGAAAAAGTGTTTGGAAAAGTAGATACGACGGAGACGTATCAAAAACCAAAAACCTTGATCACCTCATCAAAGCATAAATTTCAACTCCGAGATGCTTGCACCAGTCCATAGATGGACCACTGGAGCTTGCATACCTTCTTAGCATCCTTAGGATCGACAAAACCTTCTAGTTGCATCATATACAACTCTTCCTTAAGGAACTCATTAAGGAACGTTGTTATGATGTCCATCTGCGAAATTTCAGAGTCGTAATATGCGGCAATTGCTGACATAATTCTAACAAACTTAATCATCGCTGTGGGTGAGAAAGTCTCATCGGAGTCAACTCCTAGAATTTGTCAAAAACTCATTGCGACAAGTCGAGCTTTATAGACGGTGACATTACCATCCATGCTTGTCTTCTTCTTAAAGATCCATTTGTTCTCGATGGCCTACCGATCATCTGGCAGGTCCACAAAGTCCATACTTTGTTCTCATACATGGATCCTATCTCGGATTTGATGGCCACAAGCCATTTGTCAGAATCCGAGATCATTATTGCTTCTTCATCGTTTGAGGTTCGTCGTTGTCTAACAACATTACTTCCAGGATGGGATTTCCATACCACTCTACTGCGGATCATGTCCTAGTCGACCTACGAAGTTCGATAGTAACTTGATCTAAAGTTTCATGATCATCATCATTATCTTCCTCTCTTGTTGGTGTAGGCATCACGGGAACTATTTTCTCTGATGTGCAACTCTTCAAATTGAGAGAAGGTACAATTACCTCATCAAGTTCTACTTTCCTCCCACTCACTTCTTTCGAGAGAAACTCATTCTCTAGAAAGGACCCATTCTTAGCAACAAAAATCTTGCACTCGGATCTGTGATAGAAGGTATACCCAATGGTTTCTTTATGGTATCCTATGAAGACAACCATAACTCATATGGTGTTGTCTCAATGGATTTAGACGGTCCCCTATTTAAAGTGAATGCGGTTTTCTCTAATGCATAACCCTAAAATGACAGTGGAAAATCGGTAAGAGACATCATAGAATGCACCATATGTAATAAAGTACGATTATGACATTCAGACAAACCATTACGCTGTGGTGTTCCAGGTGGCATGAGTTGTGAAGCAATTCCACATTGTCTTAAATGCAGACCAAACTCGTAACTCAAATATTCACCTCCATGATCAGATCATAGAAGTTTATTTTCTTGTTATCACTTCACTCTGAAATTCCTCAAACTTTCCAAATTTTTCAGACTTGTGTTTCATTAAGTAAATATACCCATATCTACTTAAATCATCTGTGAAGGTAAGAAAATAACGATATCCACCATGTGCTTCAACACTCATCAGACCGCATACATTAGTATGTATTATTTCCAACAAGTCACTAGCCCACTCCATCGATCCGGAAAATGGGATTTTAGTCATCTTTCCCATGAGGCTTGGTTCACATGTTTCAAATGATTCATAATCAAGTGATTCCAAAAGTCCATCAACATGGAGTTTCTTCATGCGCTTTACACCAATATGACCTAAGCGGCAGTGCCAAAAGTATGTGGTACTATTATCATTAACTTTGCATCTTTTGGCATCAATATTATGAACATGTGTATCATTACAATCGAGATATCAACAAGAATAAACCATTTACAAGGGGTGCATTACCATAAAAGATATTATCCATATAAATAGAACAACCATTACTCCAAGACTTAAATGAATAGTCGTCTGGCAATAAACAAGATCTAGATATAATGTTCATGCTCAACGTATACGCCAAGTAACAATTATTTAGGTTCATAACTATTCCCGAAGGTAAACATAGAGGGAGCGTGCCGACGGCGATCGCATCAACCTTGGAACCTTTTCCGACGCGCATCATCACCTCGTCCTTAGCTAGTCTTTGTTTATTCCGCAGCTCCTATTTTGAGTTACAAATATTAGCAACCAAACCAGTATCAAATACTTAGGCACTACTACGAGCACTAGTAAGATACAGATAAGTAACATGATATCAAATATACCTTTGTTGACGTTGCTAGCCTTCTTATCTGCCAAGTACTTGGGGCAGCCTTTGTTGACGTAGCATGGAAAACAAAAGAACTCTACGCACACGCAATGATGTATCCATGGAGATGCATAGCAACGAGGGGGAGAGTGTGTCTACGTACCCTCATAGACCATAAGCAGAAGCATTAAGCAACGCAATTGATATAGTCGAACTTCTTCGTGCTCCAACCGATGAAGTACCGAACGCATGGCACCTCCACGTTCTACACACGTTCAGCTCGATGACGTCCTCCGCCTTCTTGATCCAGCAATACGGCGAGGTAGTAGATGAGTTCTGATAGCACGACGGCGTCATGACGATGATGGTGAAGTGATCTCCGCAGGGCTTCACCTAAGCACTACGCAAATATGACCGAGGGAGTAAACAGACAATGTTGTGTCTTCGTGTGCCGCCCCCTCCCGATGTATATATAGATGGGAGGGGGAGGGGAGGCAGCCTAGGGCAGCCAGGGCGCGCCCCAAGGGGCTGGCCGCCGGCCCTAGGGCTCCTGCCCTCCTGCACCCCCTTTTCCTTGTATGAAGAAGGGGGAAGGAAAGAGGGGGGGAGGGAAGGAAGGGGGAGTCCTTCTCCACACTTTCCTTTTCATCCCCTCTTTCCTTCTCCTCCTCATAGGGCTGGCCTCTATAAGGGCGCACCAGCCCCTTGTGGGATGTGTGTTCCCTCACTTGGCCCATAAGGCCCATAGCATTGTCGGGGTGCCCGAAACTCCTTCCGGTGACCCGATAAGTACCCGGTACCCTCCGAAACACTTCTGGTGTCCGAATACCATCGTCCTATATATCAATCTTCACCTCTCGACCATTTTGAGACTTCTCGCCATGTCCGTGATTTCATCTGGAACTTCAAAAAACATTCGGTCACCAAATCACATAACTCATATAACTCTATATCGTCAACGAATGTTAAGCATGCGGACCCTATGGGTTCGAGAACTATGTAGACATGATTGAGACACCTCTCTGGTAAATAACAAAGAGTGTAACCTAGATGCCCATATTGGCTCCTACATATTCTACGAAGATCTTCATCGGTGGAACTGTTATGACAACATACACAATTTCCTTTGTCCATCGGTATGTTACTTGCCCGAGATTCGGTGGTCGATATCTTCATACCTAGTGCAATCTCGTTACCGGCAAGTCTCTTGACTCATTCCGTAATACATCACCTCGTGACTAAACTCCTTAGTCATTTGCTTGCAAGCTTATGATGTGTATTACCGAGAGGGCCCAGAGATACCTTTCCGATACTCGGAGTGACAAATCCTAATCTCGATCTATGCCAACTCAACAAATACCTTCGGAGATACTTGTAGAGAATCTTTAAGATCACCCAGTTATGTTGTGACATTTGATAGCACACAAGGTATTCTTCCGGTATCCGAGAGTTGCATAATCTCATATTCAGAGGAATGTGTATTTGACATGAAGAAAGCAATAGCAATAAACTGAACGATCATTATGCTAAGCTAGCAGATGGGTCTTGTCCATCACATCATTCTCCTAATGATGTGATCCCATTATCAAATGACAAAACATGTCTATGGTTAGGAAACGTTAACCATCTTTGATCAACGAGCTAGTCTAGTAGAGGCTTACTAGGGACACAGTATTTGTTTACGTATTCACACATGTATCTAAGTTTCTGATCAATACAATTCTAGCATGAATAATAAACCTTTATCATGATTTAGGAAATATAATAATAACAATTTTATTATTGCCTCTAGGGCATACTCCATCATCTTGTGTGTGAAAATGAAGTTGATGTTCCCCGATGGGTATGCAGCGAATCTAAAGAGGGGAGCGAGTCTTGAAAAAATCAAAATATTTGGTCTCAAGAGTCATGATTGGCACATATGGCTTGAGCGGGTAATGTCGGTGATGTTGCATGGCTTTATCCTTGAGGATGAATGCCCAGTACTGGCAGAGCTGAGCTATCTCTTCTGTGTTCTTTGTGCGAAAGAACTATCACTTGTCATGGTAGAAGAAATGGAAGAGTTGGCGCCGGAGTTGATATGCATGTTAGAGAAGATCTTTCCGTTGGGCTTCTTTAATCTAATGCATCACTTGATTTTGCATCTCCCAACCGAGGCAAGATTGGGGGCCCTGTGTAAAATCATTGGTGCTACGCAACTGAGAGGATGCAGAAGGCGCTTCGAGCAAAATGTAAAAATAAACGTAGAATTGAAGCATCGATGGCCAAGGCATGCATTGCTGAGGAGGCAGCAAACTTCGTGACAGCACACTACGAAGCCAAAAATTGTCATTTGCATAATCCGAAGCCTCGGTACAATGATGGCGACCCTAAAAAAGGTGGATCCGACCTCAGCCTATTCAAAAGGAAACTTGCACCAGCCGGTGCTTCAAAACCAATATCGTTGGATGTCGAAGAATGGTCTACCATTTTGTTGTATATCTTCAACAACCTAACATAAGTGCGGCCGTACATCGAGTAAGTTCTCGGTACATTGTTTCACAACTTCTAATTCCTTTGAACTGCTCTTATTCCCGGATATTTGATACAGTCGATATGTCGCCAAATTCTCGGATGGAGCGGTGATCGAAAAGGAATCCATCAAAGAGTATGAGCTTCTAGCAAAGCATGGAGGCGGCTTTTCCTGTTTCATCTCTTGGTTCAAACAAATGATAATTTCCATTAGACCATTCTCATTTCTTCGTCTAATTTGCAGCTAATGCAACACTCCTTTCATATTAAACTTGTAGGCTAATTCAGAGTCTATGGACGCCGCATTGAGACAAATCGCTAATGCTTTTGACTACAAGGTCCGTTCATTTGAAAAATATGACATCAACGGGTCGCTTTTGTACCTTTGGCAAAGAGCTATCTATGGCCGACCGAAAGTCTACAAATTGTTGCATCTCTGCTATCAGCGAAGGAGGTACCAAGTATTACGGGAGAGTTGAAGCAATTTATGAACTTCTATTCTATGGTGAAAACCCACCGAACGTCATAGTCTTCAAATGTTATTGGTTCCAGCTGAAGGAGACTAGAAGGACTCATGAATATATGGGCTAGTCGAAATCAAACAAAGCACCCATTTAGATGTTCTCGATGTCTATATTACGGCTCAACAGGTGACCCAAGTTTTCTATCTATCGTGGGCCTGCCAAACTGATCCAAATCTGAATGGTTGGGATGTCATTTATGATGTGTCGCCACGTGTTAGACCACCTCCCCCCAATGAAGAGGATTATGAACCTCACATTAACCCAGACACATATGAAGGTGAATTCTTCCTAGAAACACGTCTTTCCAAAAACGTTTCAAGAAATGCTGTACTTCACCCCAGAACATTGAAGTAGACAGTGACAGTGAATACGACTTCACCCCTGAGCTGGAACAAGAAGAGTCGGAACAAGAAGAGGTTACTAATGCGGATGACCTGTCAATTCTTGACCAATTACATAAAGGTGGCCTTCCACATGTTGATGTTGCTGAACCCGATGAGCAAGTCATTAATGATAGTGATGATGATGCATTTATTGATCCCGGAGCATATATAGACGATCAAGATTATTATTAGTTCATGTCAGGTATTCAATTTATATTATATACATATATATATATATGTATATATATTGTTAGTTCATGTTAGGTATTCAAATTTTTTATGTTGTACTTGATGATCATACACTTAAATTATATACATATTATTATTCATGTCGGTACTAAATTTTTTATGTTGTACTAATTTCGTTTACTCTTTGTCATGGCAGGTGTTGAAAGATGGTGGGCGCGGGTCTGGACTACTCCGAGGCTCCTTCTTTGTTGGCGCGTGGTGGGAGCGGTACTTCCATTGCACCCAGTCTCTCCGGAGAGCGTTGGCCAACAGTATGAAGACACCGGTGGGCGATTCTTCATCGGTGTCGTTGCCCACCGGGAGAGGAGTTCAGGGAGGGAAGAAGAGAGGAGGTCGGGGAGGACATGGCCGTGGGAGAGGTAGGCAGGCTCCTACACCTTCCTCGCCACCGCCCCCAGCTGATTCACCCGAGCACATGACTGGTAAGGTGGACACATCTGAGGAGGAGGCTATGCGGACTCTGGTCCATGAGCCTCGGATGGACTGGCCTTCGACCCACGAGACTCTGGACCAGAGTACGTCGCAGGAGACGGTCGGATGGGGTACCTGGCCAGATCCGCCTGAGGGGCCGAGTGGCCATGCTGATGGTGGCGGGGATCCGGCTAATAGCGAGGACGAGGTGGTTGAGGGGGCCACCGTCTACCAATGTGGTTCTACACAGCTCTCGCCCGTGCCGGCGACCTGCGAGTAGAGGTGGTTGATTTTCCCCGATAGGGAGAGGTAAGTGCATTTACTCTTTTTGTACCTCTTGCCTTCACATTTCTTCAAATATATCTAATGCGTTGGCCTTGTCATACTGCAGGGGTTGGGACCATGCTCCGAAAATCCGAAGGCCCAACTCCGTCCTTGGTGTGCTTTGCCGGCAAAACTTCCTAGGGTTTGTCATGCTGCCCGGTGAGGGTCAGCTTCCACAGATAGGATTCAGCTGGGAGCACTACTTGGCTGCCCCGGCCCCGCTTGAGGAGATGATCGACGTGTCTTGTGCCACACGAGGGCAGACATGGTGATCAGAAATTTTTGGGTAATTTCGCCTTTACACAATTAAAAGTCTTCAAATAGCTAGTTATTGTACTAATCAATGTTGCCTCGTTTGATTGCAAACCATCTACATGTGTGAGAAGGGATACGAGGAGGCCGCGACACAGGTTATCGATGCCGAGTGAAAGCGCCTACTACAAAACTTTTGGCACGAGGCTCAGGTGCATGCTGTTCGAGACTACTACGCCTCGTCTGGTATTAAGAAGATCAAGTTGGCATGCCATGAGAAGTTTCTGAAGAAGGAGCAGTACATGACGGTAATTACCTATTCTTAAGGCCTTGTACTTAGTTTCCTTGATTTGATTCGTAGGCGTAGCGCTCAAGTTTCTCTTTACTAACTTAGGTGCCCTCGAGATGGTGTGCAGATCAGATGGATTGTTGGGAGGTGTTGGTGGATGAGTGGTGCTCAGACCAATGGCTAGGCCTCCATAACAAAGCCAAGGACCGGCGTGCCCAACTGGAAGGTGTGCCACACCATCAAGGCAGCGCCAACTTATATCAGTTCGGGTGGAACTGGGTATGTGGTTTGCTTCATGATTCATGCAATTCATACTTCATGCTAGTTTGAGCCCTTTAATTACTAATTTACTCGGTTCCTCCCTTTCAGGCGCGGCACAATAAGGCAGAGGTGCCAAAGGTGTACGACCTCTATGCCATGGCCCATACTGCCTCATACAAGAAGGTCAAGGCATTCTCTGCATCTGACCTCAATCATCCAGAGAACTTCACAAACATCTCCTCCCACAACAAGCTTGTGAGGTACAGGGATGTGGGGAAGGCGACAAAAGGGGAGGAATTTAACCTGAGACAACAATTTGATCCAAAGCAGGCGATGTTATCTGGTGCCGGGAGGTCCCATGGCTCGATAGCCATTGGAGATGGACTTATCCGTTGTCCTCGCACTCTCCCACAGATCAAGGCGCGCCACTCGAGCTCCACTCCTGAGATAAGGCCTCGTCAATGGCCATTCGAGCTCGCCTTCGAGGTTAGTTATTGATACGTCTCCAACGTATCTATAATTTTTGATTGTTCTATGCTATTATATTATATGTTTTGGATGTTTAATGGGCTTTAATATACCTTTTTATATTATTTTTGGGACTAACCTGTTAACCGAAAGCCCAGTGCAAATTGCTGTTTTTTTGCCTATTTTAGTGTTTCGCAGAGAAGGAATATCAAACGGAATCCAAACGGAATGAAACCTTCACGGGGATCTTTTTTGGAACAAACGTGATCCAGGAGACTTGGAGTGGACGTAAAGGAAGCAGCAAGGAGGCCACGAGGTAGGGCGGCATGCCCATGGGTCCAGGAACGCCCCCCACCCTCGTGGGCCCCTCGCAGCTCCACCGACCTACTTCTTTCGCCTATATATACTCTTATACCCTGAAATCTTCGGGGAGGGCAACGAAACACCTTTTCCACCGCCACAACCTTCTGTACCCATGAGATCCCATCTTGGGGCCTTTTCCGGTGCTCCCCCGGAGGGGGATTCGATCACGGAGGGCTTCTACATCAACACCATAGCCTCTCCGATGATGTGTGAGTAGTTTACCACAGACCTTCGGGTCCATAGTTATTAGCTAGATGGCTTCTTCTCTCTCTTTGGATCTCAATACAAAGTTCTCCTCGATCTTCTTGGAGATCTATTCAATGTAACTTTTTGCGGTGTGTTTGCCGAGATCCGATGAATTGTGGGTTTATGAACTTGATTATCTATGAATATTATTTGATTCTTCTTTGAATTCTTATATGCATGATTTGATATCTTTGCAAGTCTCTTCGAATTATCGGTTTAGTTTGGCCTACTAGATTGATCTTTCTTGCAATGGGAGAAGTGCTTAGCTTTGGGTTCAATCTTGCGGTGTCCTTTCCCAGTGATAGCAGGGGCAGCAAGGCACGTATTGTATTGTTGCCATCGAGGATAAAAGATGGGGTTTATATCATATTGCTTGAGTTTATCCCTCTACATCATGTCATCTTGCCTAATGCGTTACTCTGTTCTTATGAACTAATACTCTAGATGCATCCTGGATGGCAGTCGATGTGTGGAGTAATAGTAGTAGATGCAGAATCGTTTCGGTCTACTTGTCACGGACGTGATGCCTATATTCATGATCATTGCCTTAGATATCATCATAACTATGCGCTTTTCTATCAATTGCTCGGTAGTAATTTGTTCACCCACCGTAATACATGCTATCTTGAGAGAAGCCACTGGTGAAACCAATGGCCCCTGGGTCTACTTTACATGATATAAGTTTCCGATATACAATTCTAGTTTACTATTTATTTTGCAATCTTTATTTTCCAATCTATACCACAAAAATACCAAAAATATTTATCTTATTATCTTTATCAGATCTCACTTTTGCAAGTAGCCGTGAAGGGATTGACAACCCCTTTATCGCGTTGGTTGCAAGGTTCTTATTTGTTTGTGCAGGTACTAGGCGATTGGCGTGTAGTCTCCTACTGGATTGATACCTTGGTTCTAAAAAATGAGGGAAATACTTACGCTACTTTGTTGCGTCATCCTTTCCCCTTCAAGGGAAAACCAACGCATGCTCAAGAGGTAGCAAGAAGGATTTCTGGCGCCGTTGCCGGGGAGATCTACGCACAAGTCAAGACATACCAAGTACCCATCACAAACTCTTATCCCTCGCATTACATTATTTGCCATTTTCCTCTCGTTTTCGTCTCCCCCACTTCACTTTTGCCGTTTTATTTGCCTTTTATTTTTTTCGTTTGCCTCCTTCTGCTTGCTTCTTGTGTGTCCGTGTGTAAGATCGTTTGTTTTGCCATTATGGCTAGTCGTTCTATCACTGTTAGTACTCCTGATTTTGAAGTTCTCCACTTGAAACAAAGACAAGGAGAAAACTTAAAAGATGCTTGGTATAGGATGGTAGAATCTTATCGTAGTTGCACCATATAGGGAGATTTCAAGATTTTATTTCGCAATTTATATATTGGGCTTACCTTACCCCATAGACAACTCCTTGATTTTTCTGCCAAAGGGAACTTTATTGAAGTTGACCCTAGTATTGCTTATGAAATTATAGAGGGGATAGTAGGAGTACTTCCCCCATAAAAGGGACTTCATCTTACACAAGAAGGAACCCAAATCTTAGAGAAATTATGCGAATTGAAAAAATTTATTGAACCTCTTAAAAATGTTGGTGGAAATCTTAACCGCATGAATATGTTGATTACACTTTGCAATAAGCCGTTGGATGCTCTAGATCTAAAGATCTCTGAGCATGAAGGGAAACGTAAGGAACCTCCCGAATCTGAACATAACTCCATTAAAAAGATAAACACCAAAGATGACAATACCTATATCTATTCTTGTTTTTATGCCTAGCTAGGGGCGTTAAACGATAGCGCTTGTTGGGAGGCAACCCAATTTTATTTTTGTTTCTTACCTTTTGTTCCTGTTTAGTAATAAATAAATCTTCTATCCTCTGTTATGATTGTGTTTTTATATTTTAATTAGTGTTTGTTCCAAGTAAAGCCTTTAGGATCTTCTTGGATGATTGCTATTTGATCTTGCTGGAAAAAAACAGAAAGTATGCACTCACGAGAATAATTTTTGTTTTAAACCAGAGAGCGATAAAATACTGATTCCAACTGCAGTAGGTCAATATACAAATTATTTAGGATCTCCTAATTTCTCAGGATTTTTGGAGTTACAGAAGTACTCGAAACCTACCGATTACTACAGACTGTTCTGTTTTTGACAGATTCTATTTTTCGTGTGTTGTTTGCTTATTTTGATGAATCTATGGCTAGTATCGGGGGGTATGAACCATAGAGAAGTTGGAATATAGTAGATTAACACAAATATAAATAAAGAATGAGTTCATTACAATACCTTAAGGTTGTGATTTGTTTTCTTATACTAATGGAGCTCATGAGATTTTCTGTTGACTTTTGTGTTGTGAAGTTTTCAAGTTTTTGGGTAAAGATTTGATGGATTTTGGAACAAGGAGTGGCAAGAGCCTAATCTTGGGGATGCCCAAGGCACCCCAAGGTAAAATTCGAGGACAACCAAAATCCTAAGCCTGGGGATGCCCCGGAAGGCATCCCCTCTTTCGTCTTTGTCTATCGGTAACTTTACTTGATGCTATATTTTTATTAACCACATGATATGTGTTTTCCTTGGAGCGTCTTGTATGATTTGAGTCTTCAATTTTTAGTTTACCACAATCATCCTTGCTGTATACACCTTTTGGGAGACACACACATAAATCAGAATTTATTAGAATACTCTATGTGCTTCACTTATACCTTTTGAGCTAGATAATTTTGCTCTAGAGCTTCACTTATATTTTTAGAGCACGGTGGTGGTTTTATTTTGTAGAAATTATTGATCTCTCATGCTCCACTTATATTATTTTGAGATTCTTTTAGAACAGCATGGTAATTTGCTTTGGCTATGAAATTAGTCCTAATATGATAGGCATTCAAGATGGGTATGAGAAAAACTTTCATATAGGGTGCATTGAATACTATGATGCTTGATAGATGTTTTGAGATATAAAGGTGGTAATGTTAGAGGCATGCCAGTTGGGTAATTGTGAAATTGAGAAATACTTGTGTTGAAGTTGGCAAGTCCCGTAGCATGCACATATGGTAAGTGTTGTGGGACAAATTTGAAGCATGGGGTGTTCTTTGAGTGCTTTCTTTATGAGTGGTGGTCGGGGACGAGCGATGGTCTGTTCCTACCAATCTATCCCTCTAGGGGCATTCGTAGTAGTACTTTGCTTTGAGGGCTAATAAACATTTGCAATAAGTATATGAGTTCATTATGACTAATGTGAGTCCATGGATCATACGCACTCTTACCTTTCCGCAATTTGCTAGCCTCTACGGTACCGTGCATTGCCCTTTTTCACCTTGAGAGTTGGTGCAAACTTCGCCGGTTCATCCAAACCCCGTGATAAGATACGCTCTATCACACATAAGCCTCCTTATATCTTCCTCAAAACAGCCACCATACCTACCTATTATGGCATTTCCGTAGCCATTCCAAGATATATTGCCATGCAACTTTCCACCATTCCGTTTATTATGACACCCTCCATCATTGTCATATTGCTTTGCATGATCATGTAGTTGACATCGTATTTGTGGAAAAACCACTTTCATAATTCTTTCATACATGTCGCTCTTCATTCATCGCATATCCCGGTACACCGCCGGAGGCATTCACATAGAGTCATATTTTTGTTCTAGTATCGAGTTGTAACATTGAGTTATGAGTAAATAAAAGTGTGATGATCATCATTATTAGAGAATTGTCCCATGTGAGGAAAGAAGGTTGGAGACTATAAAATAAAATAAAAGGCCAAAGAATCCCAAATAAAAAAAGAGGCCAAAGAAGCCCAAACAAAAAAATGAGAGAAAAAGAGAGAAGGGACAATGTTACTATCCTTTTTCCACACTTGTGCTTCAAAATAGCACCATGATCTTCATGATAGAGAGTTTCTTACTTTTTCACTTTCATATACTAGTGGGAATTTTTCATTATAGAACTTGGCTTGTATATTCCAATGATGGGCTTCCTCAAAATGCCCTAGGTCTTCGTGAGCAAGCAAGTTGGATGCACACCCACTTAGTTTCTTTAGATGAGCTTTCATACACTTATAGCTCTAGTGCATCTGTTGCATGGCAATCCCTACTCCTCGCATTAACATCAGTTGATGGGCATCACCATAGCCTGTTGATTAGCCGCGTCAATGTGAGACTTTCTCCTTTTTTGTCTTCTCACATAACCCCAATCATCATATGCTATTCCACCTATAGTGCTATATCCATGGCTTGCACTCATGTATTGCGTAAGGGTTGAAAAGGCTGAAGCGTGTTAAAAAGTATGAACCAATTTCTTAGCTTGTCATCGAGGTTATGCATGATGGGAGCATTTTGTGTGACGAAAATGAAGCATGATTTTGTAGGGATAAGCTTTCTTTGGCTATCTTGTTTTGATAAGACATAATTGCTTGGTTAGCATGCTTGAAGTATTACTATTTTTATGTCAATATTAAACTTTTATCTTGAATCTTTTGGATCTAAACATTCATGCCACAGTAAAGAGAATTACATTGAAAATTATGTTAGGGAGCATTCCACATCAAAAATTATGTTTTTATCATTTACCTACTCGAGGACGAGCAGGAATTAAGCTTGGTGATGCTTGATACATCTCCAACATATCTATAATTTTTTATCGTTCCATGCTATTATATTATTTGTTTTGGATGTTTAATGGGCTTTAATATACCTTTTTATATTATTTTTGGGACTAACCTATTAACCGAAAGCCCAGTGCAAATTACTGTTTTTGCCTATTTCATTGTTTCGCAAAAAAGGAATATCAAACGGAATCCAAACGGAATGAAACCTTTGCGAGGATCTTTTTTTGAACAAACGTGATCCCGGAAACTTGGAGTGGACGTCAAGGAAGCAGGGAGGCGGCCACGTGGTAGGGCGGCACACCTAGGGGGGCCAGGCGCGCCCCCACCCTCATGGGCCCCTTGCAGCTCCATCGACCTACTTATTTCGCCTATATATACTCTTGTACCCTGAAACCTTTGGGGAGGGCAACGAAATACATTTTCCACCGCTGCGACCTTCTGTACCCGTGAGATCCCATCTTGGGGCCTTTTCTGGCACTCCGGCGGAGGGGGATTCGATCACGGAGGGCTTCTACATCAACACCATAGCCTCTCCGATGATGTGTGAGTTGTATACCACAGACCTTCGGGTCCATAGTTATTAGCTAGATGGCCTCTTCTCTCTCTTTGGATCTAAATACAAAGTTCTCCTCGATCTTCTTGGAGATCTATTCGATGTAACTCTTTTTGTGGTGTGTTTGCCGAGATCCGATGAATTGTGGGTTTATGAACTTGATTATCTATGAATATTATTTGATTCTTCCCCGAATTCTTATATGCATGATTTGATATCTTTGAAAGTCTCTTCGAATTATCGGTTTAGTTTGGCCTACTAGATTGATCTTTGTTGCAATGGGAGAAGTGCTTAGCTTTGGGTTCAATCTTGCGGTGTCCTTTCCCAGTGACAGCAGGGGCAGCAAGGCACGTATTGTATTGTTGCCATAGAGGATAAAAAGATGGGGTTTATATCATATTGCTTGAGTTTATTCCTCTACATCATGTCATCTTGCCTAGTGCGTTACTCCGTTCTTATGAACTTAATACTCTAGATGCATGTTGGATAGCGTTCGATGTATGGTGTAATAGTAGTAGATGCAGAATCATTTTGATATACTTGTCACGGACGTGATGCCTATATTCGGGATCATTGCCTTAGATATCATCATAACTATGCGCTTTTCTATCAATTGCTCGGCAGTAATTTGTTCACCCACCGTAATACATGCTATCTTGAGAGAAGCCACAAGTGAAACCTATGGCCCTGGGTCTACTTTACATCATATAAGTTCTCGATCTACAATTCTAGTTTACTATTTATTGTGCAATTTTTATTTTCCAATCTATACCACAAAAATACCAAAAATATTTATCTTATTATCTTTATCAGATCTCACTTTTGCAAGTGGCCGTAAAGGGGTTGACAACCCCTTTATCGTGCTGGTTACAAGGTTCTTATTTGTTGTGCTGGTACTAGGCGATTTGTGTGTAGTCTCCTACTGGATTGATACCTTGGTTCTCAAAAACTGAGGGAAATACTTACGCTACTTTGCTGCATCACCCTTTCCTCTTCAAGGGAAAACCAACGCATGCTCAAGAGGTAGCAGTTATACGGTTTCAGCTATCTTTCCTCCATTACATTGTGTGTGCGGCCATCGATGATTACAATCCTAACGAGGAGTGGTGTTGCAAGCTGATCTTCAGAGAGGGAGAGAGAGACAGAACCCAGGCGCTTCTGACGAAGAGGGACCGGCAGGCGGCGGAGAAGGAGTGGGAGTTGGAGGAGAGGACTGGTAGGATGTTGGAGGAGGAGAGGGCCCAGAATGACATACAGAACCGGGCCATGTACGAGCTCCTCGTGGTTAGTTTATTCTGCATATTAGCCAAATCATGCACTTAATGTTTGTTTCATTACTAACTAGTATGACTGACTTGTCAAACCAAATGTGTAGTCTGTGTGTGAGAAGACCGGTCAGACCCCTTCGCCGATGCCAGTCATTGCTTCGGGGACCACGGTGGGTTTCATTTGAATGGTCATTAGTTACTAGTCTTAAAATTTGAGTGTCATCATGCTAACGAGACATCGCAAATGATCTTTGGTTCATCGTAACTCCACAAGCATCACATGGTCCTTCTCCAGGTGGTACCAGCACGAGGAACCCCGGTGCTTCACCTCCATGATGAGGGTAAGTTTTATCTAGTGTTTTGCTTAACAAATGCATAATGACCTAGACTTAGCTTTATTTCCTCCAATATGCTTACCATAATGACCTAGGCTTAGCTTATTTTCCGCCAAAATGACATAGCAAATTTACTTAGCTCCAAAATGATCCATTTACCTAAGTTAGCTCTAAAATGATCTATACTTAGCTTTGTTTCCTCCAAAATGACCTAAGTTAGCTCTAATATGCTTAGTTACCTAGGTTTTCTCAATAATTACATACACTTAGCTTACTTATGTAAAAATGGCATAATTAGCTTACTTAGGTCAAAAATGGCATAACAACCTTGGTAACCTAATAAATGTCATATACTTAGCTTATTTTCCTCCAAAATGACATAATAAGCTTACTTAGCTCCAAAATGATCAATTTTACCTAAGTTAGCTCCAAAATTACCTAAGTTAGCTCTAAATTAGCTCTAATATGATAAGTTCCCTAGGTTAGCTCAATAGTGACCTATACTTAGCTTACTTATGTTCAAAATGGCATAATATGCTTAGTTAAAAATGGCATAATTACCTAGGTTAGCTCAATAATGATCCATTTTACCTAAGTTAGCTCCAAAATGACCCATTTTACCTAGGTTGGCTCCAAAATGATCCATTTTACCTAAGTTATAACCAAAATGATCCATTTTACCTAAGTTAGCTCCAAAATGATCCATTTTAGCTAAGTTAGCTCATAAATGATCCATTTTACCTAAGTTAGCTCATAAATGATCAATCTTACCTAAGTTAGCTCATAAATGATCTATTTTACCTAGGTTAGCTCATAAATGATCCATTTTAGCTAAGTTAGCTCATAAATGATCCATTTTACCTAAGTTGGCTCAAAAATGATCCATTTTACCTAAGTTGGCTCATAAATGATCCATTTATCTAAGTTAGCTCATAAATGATCCATTTTACCTAAGTTAGCTCATAAATGATCCATTTTACCTAAGTTAGCTCATAATTGTCATATATTTCTTCTTCTTCTTCTTCTTGTTCTTCTTCATTTTCCTCTTCTTCTTCTAACTTTCTTATTTCCCATTTTGCAGATTTCGTTAACTTCATGGAAGCTTGCATTGATGGAGTGCTTGTTTTCCCTTTCTGTTTTTCTTTTCTATCGATGAACAATGTGGAACTTGCTATATGGATAAAACTATTGTAATATGTATGGTTGGATGCGTGTATGTGGAACTTTCTATGTATGGTTGGATGGAACTATGCATGTATGATGAAACTTATATGTGTTGGATATCTCGTATGTTTGCTGTGAAATTTCCCTTTAAAAAATATATATATATATTATATATTTGCTGTTAAAATGCTTGGATATAAGAAAAACAGAAAAAGAGGCAATGTAGGCCCTTTGCCGTCTGCCACAGACGGCAAACTAGCCACGTGGCAGCAACCTATGCAACCTGGGAGCTGACCCATTTGGTCACTTTGCTGTCAGTGGCAGACGGCAAAGGCTTGGGTGGTTTGCCATCGGTGGCGGACGGCAAAGAGATGGGGTGGAGTGACGCATCTTTTGACATTACAAGGAAGACGACAAAGGGGAGGGCATGTTTGCCATTAGCTGGAAGATGACAAAGCCTCTCGTTAGCCACCTAACGTGGCTAAAGTTTGTTCTTTGCCGTCCACCTTATTTGCCATCTGCCAACGACGGCAAAGGGTCTTTGCCATCCACCTTATTTGCCATCTGCCAATGACGGCAAAGGGTCTTTGCCGTCTGTTGTGAGAAAGCAGACGACAAATCAGCTATTTATAGTAGCTTACTATGCCGGACAGGTTTGCCACCAGCGGCTAACGACAAAGGGGTTTGCCGTCATCTTTTTGTTCCTTTCCCGTCTGCCATGGCAGACGACAAAGCAGCTGATTCCTGTAGTGGGGAGAGACAGACACCTTCAAAGCCACTTTATGCAATACAAGTTACATGTCAAATAGTGGAACCGGTCTCATGTGTGTGGACAAGTAAGGTTGGTCCGAGCCGCTTCATCCCACAATATCACTGAATCCAAATAAGACAAAAGAAGTAACACTACAGGAATCAGGCACTTTGCCGTCTGCCATGGCTGATGGCAAAGGCATGCATGACTGATGACAAAGGCCTTTGTCGTCCGCCAACAGACAGCAACAGGTCCGGTGGAATAGGCTACGGCGAAGGGCTCTTTGCCGTCCACTGACGAACGACAAAGATGAAACGATGTTTGTCATCCGCTAGCGGATGGCAAAGAGCCCGGACGACACAAGTGCCATGTTAGGTCCGTTAAGGGGTTAACGACATGCTTTGTCGTCCTCTAGTGGACGGCAAACACAATCGCATATTTGCCGTCTGCCAACGGACGGCATCGTAGCGAAATAGGCAGGCCCCCAGGTGCTGCCACATGTCAAGCGATGCCATCCTCTAGCAGACAACAAAGTAACCAAAAAGGCCAACCAGTGTCCCAGGCTGCACAGGTTGCACAGGTTCTGTTTTTTGTTATATCCTTGCATTTTCAAAAGACATAAATTATATATTGTAACACCCTCGATGCGACTATATCTCCCACGTGTCGAGGCACGACTTAGAGACATAATCGCATTGAAGGCATATGTCGCAAGTTAGGCAATCTTCACAACATCCCATGTAATATAGATAATAAAAGGGGAGATAACATAGTTGGCTTACACTCGCCACGTCAATCAAGGTACATATATAACATTACATCATCCAAACACTCATGGCCCGACTACGGCGCCAAAATAAAAGATAACCCAACATGCGACACGGTCCCGATCACCCCCAACTGGGCACCACTACTGATCATCAGGAAAGGAAACATAGTATCGTTGAGAGTCTTCGTCGAACTCCCACTTGAGCTCGAGCGCGTCACCTGGAGCGGAATCATCAGACCCTGCATCTGGTGTAATAGTAATCTGTGAGCCACAGGGACTCAGCAATCTCGCACCCTCACGATCAAGACTATTTAAGCTTAAAAGGTATGGCAAGGTAAATATGTGGAGCTGCAGCAAGCGACTAGCAAATATGGTGGCTATCCTGTTCGCAAAAGAGAGCGAGAAGAGGAGGCAAAGCACGAGCGAGAAACTAGAGAGCAACCTGCGCAAGCATTACTCCAACACCGTGTTCACTTTCCGGACTCCGCCCAGAAGAGACCATCACGGTAACTCACCCTGTTGATTCATTTTAATTAAGTTAAGGTTCAAGTTATCTACAACCGGACATTAACAAATTGCGATATGCCCATAACCGCGGGCACGGCTTTCGAAAGTTCAAATCCCTGCAGGGGAGTCCCAACTTAGCCCATGACAAGCTCTCACGGTCAACGAAGTAATAGACCTGCTCCCGAGACATTCCGATCAGACTCGGTACCTCGGTTCTTCAAGACACTTCGACAGGTTAAAACAAATCTAGCAACACCGCCCGAATGTGCCGACAAATCCCGATAGGAGTTGCACATATCTCGTTCTCAGGGCACACTCAGATAGATCAAGCTACGAGTAAAACCAACCCTCGAGTTTCCCCGAGGTGGCCCCGCAGGCTGCCTGGTTCGGACCAACACTTAGAGGAGCACTGGCCCAGGGGGGGGGTTAAAATAAGATGACCCTCGGGCTCCGGAAACCCAAGGGAAAAAGAGGCTAGGTGGCAAATGGTAAAACCAAGGTTGGGCATTGCTGGAAAAGCTTTAATCAAGGCGAACTATCAAGGGGTTCCTATTATAACCCAACCGCGTAAGGAACGCAAAATCCGGGAACATAACACTGATATAACGGAAACTAGGGCGGCAAGAGTGGAACAAAACACTAGGCGAGAGGCCGAGCCTTCCACCCTTTACCAAGTATATAGATGCATTAAGATAACATGGCAATATAATGATATCCCAATAAGTAAATAGATGTTCCAACAAGGAACGGCCTCCAATCTTCACCTGCAACTAGCAACGCTATAAGAGGGGCTGAGCAAAGCGGTAACATAGCCAATCAATGGTTTGCTAGGACATGGTGGGTTAGAGGTTTGACATGGCAATTTGGGAGGCTTGAAAGCAAGTGGTAGGCATCGTAGCATTGGCATAGCAAAAGAGCGAGCATCTAGCAAAGCAAAGATAGTAGTGATTTCGAGGGTATGATCATCTTGCCTGCAAAGTTGTCAGAGTTGACTGGATCCTCGAAAGCAAACTCAACGGGCTCCTCGTTAGCAAACTCGTCTCCCGGCTCTACCCAAACAAGAAAAACAAGCAACAAGGACACAATCAACCACGTGCAAGGATCAAACAATATGATGCAAGCATGGTATGCTATGCAGGATGCGATGCGGGATGCATATGCAAAATTTGACAAGGGATGCATGAACCTGACCTCAACTTGGGAATCCAAGTGTGCCACTGGAAATATGAGGTAAATCACTTGAAAACAATATAAAGAACGCCGGAATCGGAGTTACGGTTTGGAAATGGCAAGCGATTTAAATATGACCACGTTCTGCGATTTACAGCAAGTAGCCATCTAAATGCAACAAGATGAACAAGCTACAGCACTCAAACATGGCATAAAAATACATGGAAGGGATGCATTCAAGATCCTTAACAAAAGTCTAGCACTGAGCTATGGCCAAATCATCCATTAACAGGTTCAAACAAGCATGGCAAAAATGCATATGGTAAACAGGTCTCAGACTTTGTGAAATTAACACTTGTCTGGAATTTCAGATAAGGTAGCACTCTTCGGAGCATCAAAACTACATGCTACAGGACATGAACATGGCAAAGTAAAGCATGGCATGGAGCTACTCAAAGAGCTTAACAAAAGTCCCTTAGTGACCTTGAGCCAAAAGGGATCAGAAAATACAATTGCAAGCATGTGAACATGGCAAAAACATAATCAGTTCTCAGACTTGGTGAAAACTGGAGCATGCTGAAAACAGATATCAAGTAGGCATGTTCACGATTTCGATGCACTCACTACGGAGCAAGTCATGATAATATAAGCATACACCCATCAATAATACACAAAATGCAAGGTAGACACGGCAAGAACAATAGCATAGCATGCACGGATCAACTACAACATCATCGGCAAAATCGCTAACAAGTAGACATTCTGCCCAGATTCATGAAGTAGCAAAAGTAGAGCTCGATTGACTCAAGCTAGGGTGCTCCATAATTGCAAAAAAAGACATGGATGGATAGAGCACTACAAGATTAACAAAACATCCTTACTGATCATCCTCAAAAGAGGCACGGATCACTAGGAAACAACATGAACATATGGCCATATGAGATAAACAGCTCAAGGACTTGGTGGAAATGCTAAGTCCCTGAAATCAGCATTACCAAGTGCCTCACTTTGCAAGCTCGTGCTAGTCACCACACACATCACAAAAATACATGGGTTGCACATATGGAAAGATGGCAAAACCCTTAACAAAACATATGTAGAGCTCATGGGCATATCATGCACATAATAATCATGGAAAAAATGACAAATATCTAAATGGAGCAGCAGATCTGACAATTATCTCAAGTAGCACTCTTCTAACAGCATTTCGGGCATCAAGATGAACTCAAATGAAAATGATGCAATGGAATGAAATGATGTACTCTCTGAAGCGAACATTATGATATGTTATATGCCAAAAACGGAGTTACGGATGAGGAGTTACGATGCGATGAATAGGGGCATTTGGACTGCAGACTTAGAAAAAAAAGAGGAGGCAACCTAGGGTTTACTGTAGCTGGCGCACGCCCGACCCGATGCGGCGGCGGATCTCGCCAGAGGAGCCACGCGAGGTCGCCGGAGGGGCCGTGGTGGCCGGATCCGGGCCGGGGAAAGCGAGGGCGAGGCGGCGGAGATGGGCGCCGGCGACGACGTGGCTTGGCAGCGGCGCGCGGTGCGGGATCCGGCGCAAGAAGGTGGCGGCGGCGAGCGGCGGTCGGCGGCGTCCGGCCGCCGGAGTCGGCGAAGGAGGCGGCAGCGCTCGGGTGCGCGGGTGCTGGCGGCGGCGCTGGCCGGATGGGCCGGGGGGGCCGGATGCGGCCTCCCGTGGGCCGCGGCGGAGGAGGCCGACCGGGGACACGTGGCGTCTCCCGGTTGGGTAGGCGGTGGCGGCGGACGCGTCCGGCTCCGTCCGGACGTGTCCGGCGGCGGCGGAGATCCTATTTTTAGGGTTTGAGAGAGGGGATCTGCGAATATTCGAGGAGGACCTATTTATAGGCATACAGGGAGCTGGGAGAGTCCAAATGAGGTGCGGTTTTTGGCCACGCTCTAGATGATGGAGAGGGTTTTGATGGGTTTTGGGCCAAATTGGAGGGGTGTTGGGCTGCAACACACACGAGGCCTTCTCGGTCCCTCGGTTAACCGTTGGAGTATCAAACGAAGTCCAAATGGTACGAAACTTGACAGGCGGTCTACCGGTAGTGAACCAAGGCCGCTTGGCAAGTCTCGGTCCAATCTGGAAATGTTTAAACCCCACACACGAAAGAAAGGTAGAAATGACCACCGGAGGAGAACGGAGCGCCGGAATGAAAAACAAACAACGGGGAAAATGCTCGAATGCAAGATATGAACACGTATGCAAATGCAATGCACATGATGACATGATATGAGATGCATGACAACGATAACAACACACGGAGACAAAGGCCCGAACCCGAAAAAATAAAATAACTTAACGCCGGAAACGGCAAGAGTTGGAGTACATATTGGAAAGTCATATCCGGGGTGTTACATATATATAGTTTGAACCTCAAACATAGCCCATGTATCCATCATCTAGCGGTCCATCAACGCAACAGAACACATAGGGTATTAAAATGTCCAATACATACATAGTTTCACGGAGTTCATCAACATACATACATAGTTTCACGGAGTTATTCAACATACATTGTTTATCAACCCAAAATCAAAACAGAAACTAAAACTAGCAGTCCATCAATCCAGCTTCCATGAAGTGAATCAAATCTGCAAAAATGGGAGCAAGCGAGTTAGAAGAAGAAGAAGAAGGCTAGAAGAAGAAGAAGACTAGAAGAAGAAGAAGACTAGAAGAAGAAGAAGAAGGTTTTTACCGTTTTCCTTCTCATTCTTCTTTTATTCTCTTTCTTCTTCTATTCTTTCTTTTTCTCCTCTTCCTTGTTTTTTTTCTTCTCATTCCTTATTTGTGTCATTTTAGAGCTTACATAGGTAATTATGCAATTTTTAGCTAACTAAGCTTATTATGTCAATTTGGAGGAAATTATGGTAAGTATAGGTCATTTTGTGCTAACATAAATAATTATGCCATTTTTAGCCAATTTAGGTAAAATGGATCATTTTTGGAGCTAACCTAGCTAAATGGATCATAATGGAGCTAACGTAGGTAAAATGGATCATATAGGAGCTAACCTAGGTAAACTTGCTCATTTTGGAGCTAACCTAGGTAAAATGGATCATATTGGAGCAAACCTAGGTAAAATGGGTCATTTTGGAGCTAACTTAACTAATTATGCCATTTTTGAGTTAACTAAGCATATTATGCCATTTTTGAAATAAGTAAGCTAAGTATAGGTCTTTATTTAGCTAACCTAGGTAACTAAGCATATTAGAACTAATTTAGTTAAGTATAGATCATTTTGGAGCTAAGTAAGCTAATTATGTCATTCTTTAGGAAGGTTGGCTAAGTCTAGGTCATTATGGTAACCATTTTGGAGGAAATAAATATAAGTCTAGGTCTTTATGAATTTGGTAGGCAAAACACTAGAGAAATGTTACCATCATCACGGAGGTGAAGGTTCGGTCGGGTTTACGCCAGTGTCAGACGGTGAAGGACCGGTGGTGGTCGGGGTTGCGCCACCGCGAGACGGAGAAGGATCGGTCGATGCTTGTCGGGAGGCATGCTGCACCAAAGATCATTTGTAATGTCTCGTTAGCATGATGCAACTGAAATGTGAATACTAGTAACTAATGACCATTCAAATGAACCTCACCGTGTCTGCTATAGCAATCTGAGGCATCGACCAAGGGGTCTGACCATTTTTCTCGCACACGGTCTGCACATTTTGACTTCACGAGTCAGTGATATTAGTTAGTAATGAAACAAACATTACATGCATGATTTGGCTAATAATCAGGAGAAACTTACCACGAGGAGCTCGTATGGGGCCCGGTAAGACGTGTCATTCCGGTTCCTCTCCTCTTCCAGCATCCTAGCCGTCCTTTGCTCCAGCTCGGTCTACCTCTCCTTGGCCTGCCTGTTTGCCTCCGCCAGAAGCTCCTGGGCCCTAGCCTCGATGGCGAGGTCCACTGGCCATGGTCGAGGCAGTATGTCAGGAAGAGACTTCACGTGGCTCTTCTTGATCTCTGGGAGACTGCTAGGAGAACGTATCAGTCCATCCCCAATGGCTACCGAGCCATGTCTCCTTCTATCACCAGATAGCATCACGAGCTCTGTACCGAAAGGACTCTGGCTCGGGTTGAAGTCATCCCCTTTCGTCGCTTTCCCCCAGTCTCTGTAGCTCACGAGCTTGTTTTGGGAGGAGAAGTTGGTGAAGCTCTCTGGATGATCGAGATCATCCTCAAAGAATGCCTTGGCCTTCTTGAATGGGGCCATATGGGCCATGGCATAGAGGTTGTACAGCGATGGCACTTCCTTCTTGTTGTGTCTCGCCTAAAAGAGAGGAACAACATATTAGTTAAGGGCTGAAGCTAGCATGAAGAATGAAATTGCATGAATTGGTAAGGGCTGAAACCACATACCGAGTGATCCCCGTACTCAAACAGGTTGGAGCTCCCTTGATGGTGTGGCACACCTCACATTTTGGAACGCTTATCCCTGGCCTTATTGTGTTCGTCTAGCCATTGGGGAGAGCACCACTCATCCACCAATGCCTCCCAACATTCCATCAAATCCGCACACCATCTCGGGGGCACCTAAGTTTGGCAAAGAGAAATTTCAGCGCTACGCCTCCGAATGAAATCAAGGAAACTAAGCACAAGGCCTTAAGAATAGTTAATTCATGCACTTCTCCTTACTCAGATACTTGAGGCAGCACTTCTTCTTGGCCCTCCTAATGTTATTCGAGGCGTAGTAGTCTCAAACAGCCTGCACCCTAGCCTCGTGCCGTAAGTTCTGAAGTAGGCGCTTACACTCGGCTTCGAGAACCCTAGTCGCCTCTGCCTCGCGTTCCTCAGCAACCCTGTAGAAGGTCTGCAATCGAGCAAGACAACACTGATTAGTAAAATCACTAGGTAATGTTGATTTTTAATTCTGTAAAGTAGAAATTACCCAAAACTGTCGCCTCACAATGTCAGCCACCATCTCACACACGACACCGTCGACCCTCTCCTCTGGCGGGGCCGAGTCATCCACGTACAGCTCCTAGCTCATTGCTAGCTGTGGAGCCTGACCCTCACCGGGCAACGTGACCCACCCCAGGAAGTGGTGTCAGACTAGAGTACCAAGGACCTAGTTAGGCCTGCAGACACCATCGGGTTGTATCCAATCGCTGCAGTATGACAAGGCCAACACATTAGATATTAATTTGAAGAAACATGAAGGACAAAGGTGAAAACAGAGTAAATGCACTTACTTCTCCCTGTTAGGCTGAATCAACCACCTCTGATCGCGGGTCGCCGGCATGGCCGGGAGCTTCATACCACCACGCTGGTACAGCTTCTTGCCCTTCTCAACCAGCTCGCCATCGCTAAAACTATCTTCAGACTAGGTCTCCTCGCCATCAGCATGGCCACTAGTCTCCGGAGTCGCCTGGGACGAAGACTCTGGGACTAGAGTCTCGTGGGACGAAGACTCTGGGGCCCGAGTCTCCTGGGACGACGGCTTGGCGACACGAGGCTCGTCAGCCCGAGGCTCGTGGACCGGAGTCCGAGATGGGTCCAAGTCTGACGGCTCTACCTGAGATGGAGCACTCTGATGGTCCGAAGAATCAACTTCGGGTGGCGGCGAGGAAGGCACAACAGCCTTCCTACCTTTCCCGCCGCCACGTCCACCTCTAGATCCCCTCTTCATCTTCCCTCGACCTCTCTCGGCTGAAGAAGGGCCCGCCGGTGTCGCCATGCTGTCTACGAGCGCTCTACGAAGCTGTTGGGGTGGAATATAGCCACCCGTCCCAGCACACACCGAGGAAGAAGGAGGCTCGGAGCGCTCTCGACCCACGCCCACCATCTGTCAACACCTACAATGACAAAGAGTAAACGAAATTAGTACAACGTAAACATAATAAAAAATTGGTGGGTGAAAACAACACCTAAAAAATCCCTCACCCTAATTAACGTAACTAACCTAGAAGCTAACCTAACTAACCTAGTCTAAAGATAACTAACCTAACTAACCTAGAAAAACCCCTCCTCCTTTTCTTCTTCTACACATCCTCCTTCTCCTTCTCCTCCTCTTCTTCTTCTTCTTCTTCTTCCTCTTCTTCTTCTTCGTCTTCTTCTTCTTCTTCTTCTTCTTCTTCTTCTCCCTTGCTACTTATTCTACTTTTCTTCTTTTTTTTCATCTTTTTTTCACTTCCTTTAATTATGACTATTTAACTCAAACCCAACACTAATGTAATATAATATAATTTAATCTAGCTAACTATATATCTAATATATCTATTATCTAAAATAGAAAAGAAAAAATAGAACTCCTCCTCCTCTTCTTCTTCGTCTTCTTCTTCTTATTATTTTTCTTCTTCCTTCTTTTAGTTTTTCCTGTTTTATTCTCACCTTCTCTTTTTCTCCTCCTCCGCCTCCTCCTCCTCCTCCTCCTCTTCTTCTTCTTCTTCTTCTTCTTCTTCCCCCTTTCTACTTATTCTACTTTTCTTCTTCTTTTTTCACTTCCTTTAATTATGACTATTTAACTCAAACCTAACACAAATCTAATGTAATTAAACCTAAACCTAAACCTAAACTAAAAAACCTAAACTAAAAAACCAAAACTAATTAAACCTAACTATTTAAACTAAATAACCTAAACTAATTAAAGTAAATAACCTAAACTGATTAAACCTAAACTAACTAAACTGAAAAAACTTAAACTAAACAACCTAAACTAAATAGAAAAGAAAAACAGAAAAGAAAATAGGGGTAGGGGCTCACAGTGGGGGGCGACAACAGTCATGGAGGGGGCGTCGACGGGGCAGGGAGGGGGTGGCGACGGGTGGCCCTCCTCGGGGGGACGGTCAACCCGTGGCTGCGGCGGGGAGGCTCGGGAGGGGGGTGGAGGCAGGAAGGGGGCGGCGACGGCGCGGGGAGGGTGCTGCAGCTACGGTGCGGGGTGGCACAAGGGGGGAGAAAGAGGAGAGAGACAGAGAGAGAGAGAGACGGCGGGGCACGACCGTTAAGTTAATTTTCAAGATTTTCCGTCTGCAAGCTCTTTGCCGTCAGCTAGCGGACGGCATACAAAACTTTTCCGTCCGCTAGCGAACCGAAAAGAGGGGCGCCATTAGGGGTTGACAGCCAGTGGGCCAACCTCCCTCTTTGCCATCCGCTAGCAGACGGCAAAGCTTCTATGTCATCTGCTAGCGGACGGCAAAGAGCTAACTGACGGCAAACAAGCTCTTTGACGTCCGCTTGTTCTTTGCCGTCAGCCTTCTGTATGCGTATAGCAAAGACCTTCTTTGCTGTCAGCTAGCGGACGACAAAGAACAGGCTGACGACAAAGATCCTGATTCCAGTAGTGTAAGCAATCTGAACATCAATGCCCACAACAACTTCGTGTTTTACTCCACTACAAAAAAAGACACATCCGTGACATTTTGGGCCATGCGATTTTTTTCGTGTCATGCTTATGACACTTCTATGATGATAATTGTGACAAAACCCGATATCATCATAGATGTGGCGGGGTGCTATTTCTATGACAAAAAATCATGATAGAAAATGGGCTTTTCATCCTGGGCGGGCCGAAGACGTAGCTGCATGTCATTCTTTGGGCCGTCCATGACATAAAAACCCATGGTAGATGTCGGTGTTCTGGGAACGGGGGTCCCCAGACTTGCCTACCTGGGGCCCGCAGCGTTGCTCCCCTAGCGGCCCTGTACGGCCCATCTTCACGAGCAAACATTCAAGACCCTCGCGAGGGGCCAAGCCTTGCGAGGAGGATGATGCAAGACCTCCTCAGGGGCGTCCTCAACAGCCTGGCTCGCGAGGGGCGGAGAGATCAAGTCAAGGAGCACCTCACGAGGTTTCTATGACGCAAGCCATGACGACTGGCACCAGGTGGGCGCCAGCGCGCAGTGTCCTCATTTCCTCTTTGGTGCTAAAGGGGCAAGCCCAGACGAGGAGTCCTGAGGCATCAGGAAAAGGTTTCCATGTCAGTGCAACAAGACCAAGACTAGCAGGACGGCAGGACGGAGGTCACCGTGGAGACCAAGACGGCGTCACCACTAGAGCCTTTGGCAGGCGAAGACTACTTTCGTGAGGATAGCTTGTACTAGTTGTCTCCCTGCAAATTTGGCCGTTGTGGGATCCCTTCCCGCTCAATATTTGGGAAGAGGACCGGGGCCTCTATAAATAGGACTAGCCACCACCGTAGGGACACATCTCATCTTGGACTAGATCCATCCCACCAAGGCCACCAGACAAGTCCACCAAGCACAAGAACACCTCTCCTCGCGAGGCTATTCTTCCCTTGTAACTGTTCATCCTCAGCCCCAGAGGCAATCCACCACACCACACTGGAGTAGGGTATTACACCACAACGGTGGCCCGAACCAGTATAAATCTTGTGTCTCATGTTCTTTGGGTTCGTCGAGCTAGACCGTGCACTACAAAAAAAACACTTCCGTGATGATACGTGTTTGTCACAGTAGGTCGCGTTTTTTGTCATGCATGTACATCCATGACGATTTTATGACAGAATCAAGATAGTCATACTCGTGCTGTCGTAGAAGTGTTCCATGACATTACAAAAATTATCATCACGGAAGTGTCCACTTCCATGACGATAAATCGCGCATCACAGAAGTGCTTTCGTCAAGGGTGACCGACACGTGGCGTCCACCGTAACGGAACGCCGTTAAGCTATCGGGTTAGATTTTGGATCCGATAACCCATTAACAGCCCTGACCAATGGGAAATTTCCACGTGTAAAATTCTGATTGGCTGAAGGGAACACCTGTCAGCTCGTCAGTGGGCCAGATGTCGCCCGTCCATTGGAGGAGACATGCCTATGATGCGTCGACATGTGGCTGGGCCCAACAGGGGCCCATATAGGTTAAAAAGGCCGGCCCAGTCAAATGCCCGTAGAACTTAATCAGGTACTAGTGGGCTAGCCCAATAACGGCCTACTTAATAAAGGCCCATTTACGGCCCGAAGCTAGATCTGGCCCCCGTTAATTGTTCGCCCAATATTTGGGCCCATTTACGGCCCGAAGCCAGATCTGGCCCGTTAATTGTTCGCCCAATATTTGGGCCCATTTGCGGCCTGAAGCCAGATCTTGCCCGTTAATTGTTCGCCGAATATTTGGGCCCAACTACAGCCCAGTGACTTTCTGCCTGTTAGAGGCCTGATGTAGACATGGGCCCAGTTCAGCCCGGTGTGACTTTCAACCTGAGAATGGCATGTGCTGCCCATGGGCCATATATGGTCCGACGGGACATCGGGCCCACTAACGGCCTGTGCTAAAGGTGGCAATAGTTAAGCCCAACGTGACTTTGGGCCTGTTAAAGGCCTGTCCGTAATTCGGCCCGTTGATGCCTGTGCTAAGCTTTCGGCCTTTTAAAGGCCCATGATATCCGTGGGCCAACTAAGGCCCGAGATATGTTTCGGCCTGGTAACGGCCCGTGAGCTAACTGGGCCCAAAATGGCCCGGTCTACATTTCGGCCTGCTGAAGGCCGGTCGACGACTAGTGAAAATTGAGGCCCAACATGCATTTTGGCCTGCTAAAGGCCCGTGGTTTCATCTCGGCCGTAACAGGCCAGTACAATATTCAGCCTGTTAATGGCCCAACACTACCTAGGCCAAACTAAGCGCTGGGTTGACAAAAGGCCCAACTAAAATATAGGCCGGTGTAAGTTTGGGCCTGGCGCAATGTGTGAAGGCCCCAATCATTCGGGCCCAAGAAAGACGCAGGCTGGCCCAATTGTGGCCCGTTAGAGTCGAATGTTTCGGTCTGGTCGACTACATCTGATTTTTTTCAGATAGCGAATGATGGCAGTAACTAGTAGGAATTAAGAACAAACCTACTCTATACAATAAAGAAATTACAGCATAGTAACTAAGAATAAACCTACACTATACAATAAAGGATTTAAGGTATATTACATCCACTAGGCATCGAAGTTCACCACCAGTGATCATAAAGCGCAACGAAGAAGCAGATTACAAAAACTGGGCACCATAGCATCGTAACAAAATAATACTGAACCGAGAACACTTCCAAGACAGTTCAAGAAAGGTTAGCCTTGCAGGGGAACTGCTGCGCAAGCTGCTGCGCAAGGCCGTGAGACCGGCCTAGCATGTCGGTCATAGCTTCCAGGTGTAGCTATTTAGCGATGAGGTTCTCACTGGTGTTCTCCGCAATCTTTCTTAGAGATAGCACTTCAATTCAAAGTTGAGTTGCAGAATGCCTTTCTGCTAGAACTTGGGAGTGAAGAAGTCGAACTGATTCATACAACGAATTCTGTGAGCTTGTCTGACTATTAGTCTCAAGTAACTTGAACACTGCATCAAGACAAGACTTTGGGGTTGTCTCGCTATCTTCAAGATGTTTTGCCTTCTTTGCTGCAATATATGTTGGGTTTGTCTCATAGCCTTCAGCAGACTTGTGCATGCCATCAGGCATATCACCCTGAAACAAAGCAGAGAGATGACAAGTTTTGCACGTGTATAAACAAAGATGATAACTGTTCTGTCAATTCTATCCAATTTCAAATTAGAAAATAAAGAGTAAGTTCAAAATATCAATAGCATAATTTGGCATTGTTCATAATGCAGGGAGCTTCACCACACTACTGGATTACCATGTCAACATAACAAGCATAGATGAAGGGCAAAGAAAATCATTGTATCTATTTTGGATAATGTGCATGGCATGTTGTTCATATCATCAGCCACATCAGTAAGATAAAACAGGAGATGACAAGGTGCAAACGTGGGCTGCTTCACCACACACTGGATTATAGATCCACAAAAACAAGCATACATATAGGGAGTATTAAGTAATGTGCATGGTATGAATAAGGAATTTGATTTTACAAGTAAAACTTAGAACTTATGGTTCTTACGAACATGCATTTTGGTAGAAACAACAAACTAAACAGCAGAAAACGATAGGGAGTATGAGAAAATTAAACAACAGTTGATGATAAAGGCTTTAGAAGGACTGACTTACATTAACAGTTAACACCAGCTTTACAATGCCCTTCTCCATGTCAGGGGAAGGATAACTCAAGAATTTTAGCACAGAATCTTCTTCGTAAGCATTGCCTGTACTCTACATTTTGTAGAGAGTAATTATAGATATGATAATACTGGAAGGGATAGAGGATAATGAAGATAAGATGCAGATTGATGCTACATAATCAACTACCAATCCCTGGAGGTACAAGCGTTACAGGACAAAATGTACTGACAAGAGCAATGGGCTACACTTCTGCACTGGCATTGTCTGTGTATTCTACTTGTTGGTAAGATTAAATATAGATCTGATCTTTTTTAGTAAATGGTGGGTGAGGGAGATAAGATGCAGAATGCTACAAAATGAACCAATCCCTCTTCCCATAATACAAGAGTGTTTTGAACACTGGTGTACTGTACAAAACGTTCTTATATTATGGGACGGAGGGAGTAGCTGTTAATGTAAATACAGTGATAGACCACGTTTAGTCCTTACAAGAGGACTGCAGAGCTAAACCTCTTCAAAAGCATTGGGTTGATTCTAAATTTATGTAAGAGTCCATGCGGATCTTATAATGTCCACCAAATGGACGATTACGAGGCTAACATGTGCAATGATGCTACATAATCAAACAGCTATGAAAGTAAGTATGGTCATACTATTGGGGAACGTAGTAATTTAAAAAAAATTCCTACGCACACGCAAGATCATGGTGATGCATAGCAACGAGAAGGGAGAGTGTTGTCTACATACCCTCGTAGACCGGCAATGGAAGCGTTGACACAACATAGAGGAAGTAGTCGTACGTCTTCCCGATCCGACCGATCCAAGTACCGAACGTACGGCACCTCCGAGTTCTGCACACGTTCAACTCGGTGACGTCCCTCGAGCTCCGATCCAGCAAAGTGTTGAGGGAGAGTTTCGTCAGCACGACGGCGTGATGACGATGATGATGTTCTACCGACACAGGGCTTCGCCTAAGCACCGCTACGATATGATCGAGGTGGAATATGGTGGAAGGGGGCACCGCACACGGCTAAGGAACGATCACGAAGATCAACTTGTGTGTCTATGGGGTGCCCCCCACCCCCGTATATAAAGGAGTGGAGGAGGGGGAGAGGGCCGACTCCTATGGCGCGCCCTGGAGGAATCCTACTCCTACCGGGAGTAGGATTCCCCCTTCCCTAGTTGGAGTAGGAGAGGAAGGGAAGGAGGAGTAGGAGAGAAGGAAAGGGGGGCGCACCCCCCAAACCTTCTCCAATTCGACCTCCTGCCCAAAGGGGGCGCACCAGCCCCTTGTGGGCTGGTGTGCTTCCTTCTTATGGCCCATAAGGCCCATAACTTCTCCCCGGGGGTTCCGGTAACCTCCCGGTACTCCAGAAAAATGCCTGAACCACTCGGAACCCTTCCGATGTCCAAACATAGTCATCCAATATATCAATCTTTACGTATCGACCATTTCGAGACTCCTCGTCATGTCCCCAATCTCATCCGGGACTCCGAAAAACCTTCGGTACATCAAAACACAAAAACTCTTATTACGATCATCACCGAACTTTAAGCGTGCGGACCCTACGGGTTCGAGAACTATGTAGACATGACCGAGACACGTCTCTGGTCAATAACCAATAGCGGAACCTGGATGCTCATATTGGCTCCTACATATTCTACGAAGATCTTTATCGGTCAGACCGCATAACAACATACGTTGTTCCCTTTGTCATCGGTATGTTACTTGCCCGAGATTCGATCGTCGGTATCTCAATACCTAGTTCAATCTCGTTACTGGCAAGTATCTTTACTCGTTCCGTAACACATCATCCCGCAACTAACTCATTAGTTGCAATGCTTGCAAGGCTTATAGTGATGTGCATTACCGAGTGGGCCCAGAGATACCTCTTCGACAATCGGAGTGACAAATCCTAATCTAGAAATACGCCAACCCAACAAGTACCTTCGGAGACACCTGTAGAGCACCTTTATAATCACCCAGTTACGTTGTGACGTTTAGTAGCACAGCACACAAAGTGTTCCTCCGGTAAACGGGAGTTGCATAATCTCATAGTCATAGGAACATGTATAAGTCATGAAGAAAGCAATAGCAACAAACTAAACGATCAAGTGCTATGCTAACGGAATGGGTCAAGTAAATCACAACATTCTCCAATGATGTGATCCCGTTAATCAAATGACAACTCATGTCTATGGCTAGGAAACTTAACCATCTTTGATTCAACGAGCTAGTCAAGCAGAGGCATACTAGTGACATATTGTTTGTCTATGTATTCACACATGTATTATGTCTTCGGTTAATACAATTCTAGCATGAACAATAAAAATTTATCATGATATAAGGAAATAAATAATAACTTTATTATTGCCTCTAGGGCATATTTCCTTCAGTCTCCCACTTGCACTAGAGTCAATAATCTAGTTCACATCGCCATGTGATTTAACATCAATAGTTCACATCACCATGTGATTAACACCCATAGTTCACATCATCATGTGACCAACACCCAAAGGGTTTACTAGATTCAATAATCTAGTTCAGATCGCTATGTGATTAACGCCCAAAGAGTACTAAGGTGTGATCATGTTTTGCTTGTGAGAGAAGTTTAGTCAACGGGTCTGCCACATTCAGATCCGTAAGTATTTTGCAAATTTCTATGTCAACAATGCTCTGCACGGAGCTACTCTAGCTAATTGCTCCCACTTTCAATATGTATCCAGATTGAGACTTAGAGTCATTTGGATTAGTGTCAAAACTTGCATCAATGTAACCCTTTACGACGAACCTTTTTGTCACCTCCATAATCGAGAAACATATCCTTATTCCACAGAGGATAATTTTGACCGCTGTCCAGTGATCTACTCCTAGATCACTATTGTACTCCCTTGCCAAAAACAGTGTAGGGTATACAATAGATCTGGTACACAGCATGGCATACTTTATAGGACCTATGGCCAAGGCAAAGGGAATGACTTTCATTCTCTTTCTATCTTCTGTCGTGGTCGGGTTTTGAGTCTTACTCAATTTCACACCTTGTAACACAGGCAAGAACTCCTTTGACTGTTCCATTTTGAACTACTTCAAAATCTTGTCAAGGTATGTACTCATTGAAAAACTTATCAAGCGTCTTGATCTATCTCTATAGATCTTGATGCTCAATATGTAAGTAGCTTCGCCGAGGTCTTTATTTGAAGAACTCCTTTCAAACATTCCTTTATGCTTTGCAGAATAATTCTACATTATCTCCGATCAACAATATGTCATTCACATATACTTATCAGAAATGCTGTAGTGCTCCCACTCACTTTCTTGTAAATACAGGCTTCACCACAAGTCTGTATAAAACTATATGCTTTGATCAACTTATCAAAGCGTATATTCCAACTCCGAGATGCTTGATTTTGTTAGCACCTTTAGGATTGACAAAACTTTCTTGTTGCATCATATACAACTCTTCTTTAATAAATCCTATTAAGGAATGTAGTTTTGTTTATCCATTTTCTAGATTTCATAAAATGCGGCAATTGCTAACATGATTCGGACATACTTAAGCATAGATACGAGTGAGAAACTCTCATCGTAGTCAACACCTGTAACTTATCAAAAACCCTTTTTGCGACAATTCTAGCTTTGTAGATAGTAACACTACTATCAGTGTCCGTCTTCCTCTTGAAGATCCATTTAATCTCAATGGCTCACCGATCAATGGGCAGGTCAATCAAAGTCCATACTTTGTTCTCATACATGGATCTCATCTCAGATTTCATGGCCTCAAGCCATTTTGTGGAATTTGGGCTCATCATCGCTTCCTCATAGTTCGTAGGCTCGTCATGGTCAAGTAACATGACCTCCAGAACAGGATTACCATACCAGTCTGGTGCGGATCTCACTCTGGTTTACCTACGAGGTTCGGTAGTAAGTTGATCTGAAGTTACATGATCATCATCATTAGCTTCCTCACTAATTGGTGTAGTAGTCACAGGAACAGATTTCTGTGATGAACTACTTTCCAATAAGGGAGCAGGTACAGTTACCTCATCAAGTTCTACTTTCCTCCCACTCACTTCTTTCGAGAGAAACTCCTTCTCTAGAAAGGATCCATTCTTAGCAATGAATATCTTGCCTTTGGATCTGTGATAGAAGGTCTACCCAACATTTTCTTTTGGGTATCCTATGAAGACGCACTTCTCTGATTTGGGTTTGAGCTTATCAAGTTGAAACATTTTCACATAAGCATTACAACCTCAAACTTTAAGAAACGACAGCTTAGGTTTCTTGCCAAACCATAGTTCATACGGTGTCGTCTCAATGGATTTAGATGGTGCCCTATTTAACGTGAATGTAGCTGTCTCTAATGCATAACCCTAAAATGATAGTGGTAATCGGTAAGAGACATCATAGATCGCACCATATCTAATAAAGCACGGTTACGACATTCAGACACACCATTACACTGTGGTGTTCCAGGTGGCGTGAGTAGTTGCCGGGGTACTAATCCACGAGCACCTATGGGACCGGCGGACCGAGTCCCTTTCGGTTCGGCGGGGGCAAGGGTCGCACGAAGAGCGGATCGAGGCGAATCACACGAGCAGTTTACCCAGGTTCGGGCCGCACGGATGCGTAAAACCCTACTCCTGCTTTGTGGTTTGTATTGAGTTCTTGCTCGGGAGCGCGGAGTGCTATAGTACACCCCAGCAGCTAACGAGACCGAGCGTCAGTGTTCTCTTTCTCCCTCCTCCAACCCTTTTTCTCTACGTTGCGCATGGGCCTCCTTTTATATGCTCAAGGGGTCACCGACAGGTGGCAACGTAGACAAGGGTAAAAATGGAAAGGTGTTGCGGTTGGTATAGCTACCTGCTACAGTGTATCATACCTAACCCTGACGGCAGGGGACAAAGGCATTAAATGCCTGTCTACGTCGCTCAAATAGTGCAAAAGGGACCGTCAGGGACGCCACCGCTCGCTACGATGGCAATCTTGTCAGCGCCGCTTGCCACCGCGCACCGCTGGCTGCACAGCCTCCCGCCACGTATGCCTGGAAGGGTCCCAGAGCGACACGTTGGTGGATGTGCTGGAGCACAGACACAGAGTGGTGGCTTGCCGCGGCATGCGCCTTGCCGCGGTCGTTGTCTTGTCGCGTCCGGGAGCTTGTCGCTCACCGGGCCTTGCCGGGACGCGTGGCGCATCGCGGCAAGTTCCTTGAGATGCCTTGGTTGGCCTTCCCGGCAAGCTCCTCTTGCTGGGGTCTTGTCTCCTTGGCTTGGATACTTTGTCCTTGAATGGCTCCAAAGGAACCACGGAGGACCTTGGCGGTCACCTGGCAAGCCTTGCCGCGGGATGCTGCGACTGCCCGTGCACAAGTTCGGGATACTAGGGTACCCCTACTCTAGTACACCGATAGGAGCCCCCGGGCCTGGGCCATACACGGTGCCGAGCGCTGTTGGGCCAGGCCCAAAACAGGGCACGGGCACGCGCGGCCTGGGTTACGCCGTATCTCTCCCCGTATCCACCGCGCCCTCCCCGAATGGCACGCGTTGAATGCGGCATCGTGGGAGAGATCGTGGGTGGTTTCTTTATTCGGAAAGGAGGAACGTCCGCCCCCTCCCTCTTTATAAGCATGGGAAACAGGGGTAGTTCGCCCATTCGCCGGTTGCTACTCCAATCTCGGAAACCTCCGCCACTCCCTCGTCTTCCCAAAGCTGAAAGAGAGCAGCGCCCCGCCCCCCATCGCCACCAGCACCACCAACGCCGTCGACCTCCTCCACCACTTCCGCCATGGCTCCGAGAGCCAACAAAGGGAAGGTTGTGAAGTCGACCGAGGCGCAGCGGCTTGCGGCGCTGCGAAAGGAGCGGGCAATCTCCCCCCCCCAAGCTCGCCGCAAGGGAGCTGAGGGAGAATTACTACCTCTTCTGGTCGACGGAGACGCGAGCGCATCCGCGCACAAAGGTACTTCCAGCCGCCGCTTGGAAAATGGCTCCAAACGGATATCCTTTCTTCGCCTTGTTCTTCTACTGCGGGCTCTGCCCGCCCTTCTCTGAGTTTTTCTGCGATATTATGAACACCTATGGGTTCCGCCTCCTTGACTTCACCCCCAATGCTGTTCTGACCATGGCAGTTTTCGCACATCTCTGCAAAAACTTTGTCGGAGTCTATCCCAATGTAGCCCTTTTTCGCCACTTCTTTATGCCCCGAGTAGAGAGAGGAGAGCCTTTATCCGGCGGAATCGCCTGGATCTCGAGGGCCGGCAAGAAGGACACTTATCTGGAGGGAGAGTTCCGCGGCAAGTGGGAGGAATGGAGAGCAGACTGGTGCTGGATTGTCGAGGAGAACCCGCAGCCGTTTACCGCCCGGCGCCAAGCCCCAGTAGCACGCGGCAGCGATTGGAGTGACGTGGCCCCGGAAGACGATAGGCTTAAGATTGCCGTCACCCGGATCCAACGCCTCAGGCTTGCCGGGCTCACTGTAGGCGCTGTTGGCGCATATTTTCTTCGCCGCCGCATCGCCCCCCTGCAGGAACGGAGGAGACTCGCCTGGGAATTCAAGAATGCGGCGGATATCATGAGGCTACGTCCGGGCCTCAACTTCAACTTCACTGTTCTGGAGCTTAACGCGATGCTCCAGGAGCTGTTCAAGTACGACCCTCAACATCCCGAAGTGTTCAGGTTGCCGAAGGGTGTAGTTCCGCTGTGCAACAACTCCGCGCTCGACCGCATCCGTGCAATGATGCCGCTGTGCGATTCGCATGGAATTGTCCCAACTTGGCAAGAGCCTGCAGACAACGTCGTGCAGGAGTTCTTTGACGGCTTGGTAGAAGTGCCGGTCCGCTCCGACGAAAAGAATAGCCTCACCCGCGACACCACCGATGCGGAGACGACACGCATCACCACTAGGCTGGAAGAGGCGGTGGCAGCCGCATCGCCACTAGGCTGGAAGAGGCGGTGGCAGCCGCAGCCGCAGATGCGGAGACAACACGCATCGCCACTAGGAGGCAGAGGCCGCAGAGGCGGCAAGCCGTATCGAGCGAGAGGGGCTTGTCGGCGGGGAAGAGCTTGCCGGGCATGATGTCGAGTCGAGCGAGCCCGCCGAGGATATGAGCGGCTCGTTGGAGATCAACTCCTCTTCCTCAGACAGCTCGCCGCAAGCAGAGCCTCCATCCCCACCAAGAAGGCGTCTCCGCAAGGCCGGGGACGTAGCGGGGCGGCGGGCGAGTGAACAGTCGCCGTGCCGCGTGACACGCTCCACCGCGGCAAGCACTGTTGCTGCGGGAGCACCTCACACTGCTGCGGCAACTGGAGCCGGGTCCACCCGGACCACCGCTTCTGCTCCTGCCGCTTCTCACGCCATGGCGGCAGCCGGAGCGGGGTCGTCTCAAACCACCGCCACTGTTCCCGCCAAGCGGCCAAGGGAAACTACTCCTCCGCCTCCTCGCGCCGGACGTGAGCCGGACTTCGACTTCTCCGCGTTCAGCTCCGACGAGGAAGAAGAAGAGTAAGATTCTCTTGTTGTACTTGTAGTTCTTCAATTCTTGCTGTTTTGTCTTGTATCTCATTTGCTTTACTCTGAACTTGTTCCTTTTTAGGACTCTGGCCCAGAGAGCAGTGAAGAGAGACAAGGTCCCGGTGATTGTCATCGAGGACGAACCCACCGCGACAGCAGGGGGTGCGTCCGAGACAACCTTGCCGGACCCGACAACTGTTCTCCAGAGCAACCCCCAGCGTAAGTATATGGTTCGCTTTCCGCTGTTAGGCGCGCATGGATACTCTTTCTTTGCTAACATCTGACTGTTGGTTTGTGTAGGAGCAGAGCAGCCCCACCAGGAGCGCCCGGAGGCCGCCCCCGAAATGCCATGGGAGAGTCCTCCGGCAAGGGAGAGTATCAGCGTCCCCCCGGCGGCGGAGACTACGACTGCCGAACCCAGTACAGGTAATCTTCTCTTCAAAGCTTCCCTTGGGTTCTTCTTCTTTTGGGGTATTTGCTTGACTTTTCTCACTTTTCCGGCCATCAGACCCATCTGCTATGGAGCCGATGGAGATCGAGGTTGCTGCCGACTTCGCCACTGCCACTGAAGAAGCAGCCGGGGCTGACGATCCCGCCGGCGCAGAGGCCGCCAAAGCTGCCGCCGCAGAAGCAGGCGGGGGGTCTGGCAATCGCACTGACGGCCCTGAGGCCGCAGGAGCGCCCGGCGCTACGCCGGTCGCCGATCCCTCCGCCGCTGCCGCAGCGTCAGGCTCCGAAGAGCCCCAGCCAGGCGTCTACTTGAAGGCCGGCAATGGCGTCTTCATCAACCTCCCCTGGGCGTCAAGCTCCAGGGCGCCGGTCGAAGGAGAGAGCTTCGACGGAGAGCTGCTCGCCTCCGCTGGGCTGACGCTGGTTGACGCGCCGAGTAGCAGCGGCAGCGAGCCTGAGGAGGAGCGGCTGCTGCGGAAGCTGTTGTCGCTCTACCGCGCGCGGCAAGCCAAGCTGGAATCCCGCGAGGCGCTTGTCGCGAAGGCGGGAGCGGACATCGAGAAGCGCGCGGAGGAGCTCCGGGGTTTCAACCAGGAAGCTCTCCGGTCCCTGGCAGAGGAGCGGGCGCAACTCGCCAAGGAGCAGAAGGCCTTCCTCCTCGAGAGGGCTGAAGTCGAAGAGCAACAGCGGCTTGCCGCTGAGAAGCTGTCTGCGCAGGAGGGCGAGCTGGTGCAGCGGAAAGTTAACCTCGACAGCCACGAGGAGGAGCTTGTCGCGCGTGAGCAAAAATTCGGCGGAGCCCTTAAGCAAGCAGAGGATGCTGCCGCAGTTGCTGAGGCCGCCAAGAAGGAGCTGGAGACGAAGGTGGCGCAGCTGGAGGCCGATCTCAAGGCGAGTGGTGAAGAGCTTGCCGCGCTCAAGCGTGAGCGGGAGAAGGATGCCCACAGCATCTCAGAGCTGCAGGTTCATCTCGCCGAGAAGGGCAAAGAGCTTAGCCCCGCCAAGGACTCCAACGCAGATCTTGAGTTGAAGCTGACCACTTTGACCAAGACGCTGGAGAAAGTGGAGCACTGGACGGAGGGTCTCGTGAATGCTGCCGCAGATATCGACAGGGAGCTGGCGCAGCTGGGGTTGGAGGATCTCGGGTATCCCTCTGATGAGAACCTCCAACCCAGCGCCAAGCTCACCTTGTTCTTCAAAGGCGTGGCGACGGCCCTCCAGCGGCTCCGGGAGAAGATCCCAAAGCAGCTGGCCGACGAGTCGCGCAAGATCTGCGCGGGAGCTCTTCAAAAGGTGTTGGTGAAGGTGGCCTTCCGCAACCCGGGCCTCAACCTCACCAACGTCCTCAAGACCCTGCCGCCGGATGCTGATCTGGAGGCGCTCAAGACCCTTGTCGCACCCATTGTGGATAAGGTGAGCGGGATCAAGAGGATTGAGGGCGATCGCATAGACTAGGCCGCCCGTTTTCTTCTTTTCTTGTCGCTGCTGGTCATGTTATGAGAACAATCTGTTAGAGCCGCGACAAGCTACCTTGTAATATAACTCTATTCCGGGTAATGATTGCAATGTTATTCCCTTTACTTGATTCCTCCCTTTGTATGTTTTTGCCCTACGCTTTTAGGGAACTTGCCGGTGCAGGCACCTTAGCCGCGAGCGCTGAGTGCGGGACGTCAGCAGCCTGCTGGCGGTGCCGCTACCGACAAGAAACCTTGTCGCAACTAGTCGCAGCTCACTTAAGTTGTTGAGCGGACTCGAAACAAAGTAAGGGCGCAACTAGCTACGAGTTGGTTCCTCCGTGCACAGGTTTTCCATACAAAGTGCGGTCGTTCAAGGGAGATAACTTAAAAATTTTAAAAATCTGATTGCTCAAACTTTGGCAACTTAGCTTTTCTGTTGTTTGCTTCCCGGTAAGGCGAAACTTTCTTGAACAACGCCTGGTCCATACCATTATCTTCTCCTTTCCCCCCGGCAAACTTGTGGGCGAGGGAACCTTCCTTTCCTTGAGAAAAAAGAAAGAGGAGAAAATAAAGATATGGAGCCTTACGGCTCGTTATTGCTTACCGGGGAGTAGGTGCTGCACAAAGTGTCAGGTCACATACGCAAAAAATAGAAAGCATGAAATTGACAAGGTGTGCAGAGCACATGAGCTTTATGCACGGGGTCTGCGCCCGGCTTTGTACAAAGGATTACATGCAACAGCGGCAAGACTTGTACAAAAGGTGGTTGCCGGAACGGGTTCCGGCAACCGCGCTTACGGGTAAAACTTACGAAGATGCCCAATGTTCCAGGAGTTGCTCACCGGAATGGCATCTTCGGTCTCAAGGCGGACAGCGCCAGGCCTAGTGACTCGTTTCACCCGGTAAGGGCCTTCCCACTTCAGCGTCAACTTGTTGGAATTCTTGGCGGACAGAACACGCCGAAGAACAAGGTCGCCTTCCTCGAGACTTCTGGCGTTAACTTTGCGGCTATGGTAGCGGCGCAAAGCTTGCTGGTAGCAAGCAGCTCGTACAGCAGCCTGAAGACGGTCTTCCTCAAGGAGCAGCGCGTCATCTTGTCGCAGCTGCTCTTGCTCAAGCTCATCATAAGCGAGCACTCGAGGTGACCCGTATACGAGTTCCGTGGGGAGAACTGCCTCTGCTCCATAGACTAGAGCGAAAGGTGTCTGGCCAGTGGCTCGATTTGGCGTCGTCCTGATCGACCAAAGAACCACCGGCAGCTCCTCGATCCAGTTTCTTCCGCACTTGTGCAGCCTGTCGAAAGTCCTGGTCTTGAGCCCATGCAGCACTTTAGCATTTGCCCTCTCCGCTTGACCGTTGCTTCTCGGATGAGCAACAGAAGCGAAGAAGACCTTGGCGCCAAGATCTTGGACGTACTGCATGAAGGTGCGGCTCGTGAATTGCGTACCGTTGTCGGTGATTATCCTGTTACGGATCCCGAAGCGGCAAACAATCGACCTGAAGAACTTGACTGCTGACTGTGCTGTCACCTTCCTCACTGCTTCCACTTCTGGCCACTTTGTGAACTTGTCGATTGCAACGTACAAGTACTCAAAGCCCCCGACTGCTCGGGGAAAGGGGCCGAGAATGTCGAGCCCCCAGACCGAAAATGGCCAGGATAAAGGGATCGTCTGGAGAGCTTGAGCTGGTTGGTGTATCTGCTTGGAATGGAACTGGCACGCTTCACACTTGGTTACTTGTGCAGTTGCATCCTGGAGGGCTGTCGGCCAAAAGAAACCTTGCCAGAATGCTTTGCCGGCAAGTGCTCTTGCGCCAATGTGGTGACCACATATGCCTCCATGTATCTCTGCCAACAGCTTTTGTCCGTCTTCCCGGTGAATACACTTCAATTTCACACCGTTGAGTCTTCTTCTGTACAGTGTGTTGTCGACAAACTGGTACATACTTGACTGCCAGGCTACTCTTTCCGCTTCTTCTTACTCTTCGGGAAGTTCTCCTGTCTGAAGGAAACGGACAATCTGTTGTGTCCACGCTGGAGCTTGTGGCTCGACAACAAGGACTAAAGGCAAATCTGCCGCTGCGGGAGCATCCACTTCTACGGCGAGAACCTGCGGCTCTGCCGGAGCTTGACGTTCCCCGGCAAGCTTGCCGGAGCAAAACTTGTCGCGAGTTTGTGCTTCAACGGAACAAACCCTAGGGCTTGCCGGAGCAGACTGCTCCTCAGCGCTGTTGGCGTTGATCTTGGGGACCTTCTTGGCGGCGGCTTCAGGAAGCTCTGCCAGAAAATAGTCACCAGAAATCAACTTCCTCTTCTTGCTCTGTCCAGTTGATGGCGTTACAGATGGTTGAGTCAGCTTGAGCACAAAGATCCCTGGTTCCACAGGTAACTTAAGTGCGGCGCACTTTGATAGGCCATCGGCAATGGCGTTCTGAGCTCTTGGAACATGCTCCATCTGTAGGCCGTCAAAGTGCTCTTCTAGCTTTCTCACTTCGTCGACGTAGGCTTCCATCAACGGACTCTGATAGCTCTTGTTCACTTGGCGGACGACAAGCTGCGAGTCACCCCTGACAATGAGCTTCTTGATCCCAAGGTCTGTCGCGATCCTGAGACCGGCAAGCAAGCCTTCATACTCTGCATTATTGTTTGTTGCTTGCTCCTTGGGAAAGTGCATCTGGACTACATACTTGAGGTGCTCTCCGGTGGGTGCGACAAGCAGCACGCCAGCGCCGGCGCCTTGCAGCGAAAAGGCACCATCAAAGTACATCAGCCACTCTTTGCTTGCTTCCTCGACGGGGATGCTCGTTTCTAGAATTTCTTCATCTGATGTTGGCGTCCATTCTGCTATGAATTCTGCCAATGCTCTGCTTTGGATAGTTGAAGTACTCTCAAACTTGAGGCCAAAGCTTGACAGTTCCAGTGCCCACTCAACAATCCTGCCTGTCGCTTCTGGATTCTGTAGTATCCTCTTCAGCGGAAAACGAGTGACAACTGTGATCTCATGTGCTTGGAAGTAATGGCGCAGCTTTCTCGAGGCCATGAGAAGGCCGAAAAGCAATTTCTGCACGCCAGAGTACCTTGACCTAGCCCCCTGCAGAAGGGAACTGACAAAGTAAACTGGGCGCTGTACCATTCTCTTCTGTATCTCCTCGCGTGTCTGCGCAGATCCATCCTTGTCGGGACCAGAGCTTGTCGGGGAAGCCCCCTGCTTGTCGCTGGATGCGCCTGCCGTGGTTGCTGGCTCGTCATCTGCCTCCCTCTCTGCTACTAACGCAGCACTAACCACTTGATTGGTTGCCGCTATATACAACATCAACTTCTCTTGTGGCTTAGGTGCGACAATTGTTGGAGTGGAGGACAGGTATCTGTTCAAGTCTTGCAGCGCAGCCTCCGCTTCCGGAGTCCATTTCATTGGACCTGCCTTTTTCAATATTTTGAAAAACGGCAGGGCGCGCTCAGCAGACCTAGAGATAAACCTGCTGAGAGCAGCCACGCAACCGGCAAGTCTTTGTACATCCTTGACGCGCTTTGGTGCTTCAATCTGCTCAATGGCCTTGATCTTGTCGGGATTGGCTTCGATTCCCCGCTGAGACACGAAGAACCCGAGAAGCTTGCCGGAGGGGACTCCAAACACACACTTCTCGGGGTTGAGCTTGAGGCTGATCTTGCGCAGATTTGCAAAGGTCTCGTCTAAATCTTGAATCAGAGTTGCCTTGTCCTTGCTCTTGACCACTATGTCATCCATGTAGGCTTCCACATTTCTGTGTATTTGTGGCTCAAGAGCGACATGGACTACCCTTGCAAATGTTGAACCAGCATTTTTTAAACCGAAAGGCATCCGTATGAAACAGTACGTGCCACATGGAGTGATGAATGCAGTCTTCTCCTCATCCTCTTCTGCCATGAAGATCTGATGGTATCCTGAGTATGCGTCAAGAAATGAAAGCAAGTCACATCCGGCCGTGGAGTCAACAATCTGGTCAATGCGCGGCAAAGGAAATGGGTCTTTGGGACAAGCTTTGTTAACATCGGTAAAGTCGATACAAAGTCTCCATTTCCCGTTCGCCTTGCGCACGACTACAGGATTGGCCAACCACGTAGGATGGAGCACTCCTCTGACAAGGCCTGCTGCTTCCAACTTCTTGATCTCTTCTGCGATGAATTCTTGGCGCTCCACTGCTTGCTTCCTGACCTTCTGCTTGACGGGCCGCGCATGAGGACAAACGGCAAGATGGTGCTCAATTACTTTCCTGGGAACACCGGGAATGTCAGACGGTTGCCACGCAAACACGTCGACGTTCGCCCGCAGGAAAGCAATGAGCGCGCTTTCCTATTTAGGGTCAAGAGTGGCACTGATGGTGAAGGTACCACCAGTGCCGTCCTCCTTGGCGGACACCTTCTTGGTCTCTGGCGGAGCTGCCATTGTCTTCTTACACTTGCCGGTGGAGCTCGATGGTGCGTCCTCGACGACAGCGTAGCACTCCGAAGAGGTGCGCTTGCCGGAGTGGGCATCAGAACTCTTGCCGGACTTGGTCTTCTTCTTCCCCCCGGGAGCTTCAACGGCAGGTGACTTGCGATCTGTTGCGGCTGCCGCTTCCCGGTAGATCTTGTCGGCACAGATAAGAGCATCCTTCTTGTCGCCAGGGACAGAGATGACGCTTATCGGGCCTGGCATCTTCAGCATGTTGTATGCGTAGTGAGAGGCTGCCATGAACTTGGCGAGTGCTGGACGGCCTAGTATCCCATTGTAAGGCAATGGAAAATCGGCAACGTCAAAAGTGACCCTCTCAGTCCTGAAGTTCAACTCGCTGCCAAATGTTACTGGCAAAGTGACCTTCCCCTTCGGCTTGCTCCTCCCCGGATTGATTCCTTGGAATGTGCCGGTCTCTTCAAGCTCGCTGTCAGGGATCTGGAGTTTCTGGAGTACAGCGGAGGAGATCAGGTTCAAGCCGGCCCCGCCGTAAACTAGCATCTTAGTGACCTTGAGGTTGCGGATAGTTGGTGAAACCAACATCGGCAAGCACCCGACCGCAGTTGTGCGATCAGGGTGGTCCTCAATATCAAAGATGATAGGCGTGCTGGACCATTTCAGAAGCTTGCGTGACTTGACAGGTGGTTCCGCCGCATTGACTTCCCGCACCCACTGCTTGAGTTGACGGTGCGAAGTATGCAGAGAAGCACCGCCGTCAACGCACAAGACCTCTGTGGCTTTCTGGAACTCCTGCTCACTGGTCTCGACATCATCCATGTCTTCGTCGTCTTCGTCATCTTCATCTTTGTCACGGCCGCGGGGAGGTCTGTCTCCTTGCCGCTGCTTAGCCTTGCCGCGGCGTCCTCCCCGGCTGGCGCGCTTCTTTCCGGATTCTCCAGCGCCTCCTTGGGCCCTCTCCTTGTCGCGTCGCTCGTATTCAGCCTTTTGCTGCTGGACAAGCTGCTCGACCTTCTTGCAGCTCTGGAGGTCATGGCCCTTGGTGCGGTGGATCTTGCAGTACTGCTTGTCGGTGCTGTCCTGCTTGTCAGCGACCGCCACAACCTGGCAGTTGGTGCATGCGGCAATCTCCTTGCCGGAGCTACCAGCTTTAGCTTTCTTGGGGCCACCTCCGTTGCCGGACTGCTCAATGAATAGCACATCTTCGCCTTTCTTCTTCCTGTTGTTCCGCCGCCGGTTTTTCTTTGCCGGGGCAGCATCCTCGCTGTCAGATCTTCCTGCTCCTGTATTCTCTCCAGGGAGTTTCCTCCCTTCCTCAGCACCTGCACACTTGTCGGCCAGGGCATACAGCTCACTGACGTCTCTGATCTTGCACATCGCCATCTCCTCCCGCATCCTGCGGTTACGCACGTTCTGATGGAACACGCTGATGACCGCGGCAGGGTGGACATCTGGGATGTTGTGCTGTACACGGCTGAATCTCTGAATGTACTTGCGCAGGGGCTCTCCTTCCTTCTGGGCGAGCAGATGAAGGTCACTCTCTTGGCCATGAGGTTTGTGGCCGCCTGTAAAGGCGCCGACAAACTGATGGCATAGGTCTGCCCAGGAGGATATGGAGTTGTCCGGTAAGTGCATGAGCCAGGACCTGACGTTGGGCTTGAGCACCAGCGGGAAGTAGTTGGCAAGGATCTTGTCGTCCCGCCCCCCGGCAGCCTGCACCACGATGGTGTAGATGCTGAGGAACTCCGACGGATGCGACTTGCCGTCGTACTTCTCGGGTACGTCTGGCTTGAAATTCTTCTTGCTGGGTCACTGGACTTGCCGCAGCTCATGAGTAAACGCAGGGCAACCTACCGCGTACAGCAAGTCGCCTGGTTCCCCTGGTGCATGCATGTCGACAGAGGGCGGAGCGCGCTGGTCTGATTGACGCCGCGCTTCTCTTCGGCGCTTGATGCGAGTACGAGCGTGTTCTTGCTGTCGTTCGTGAAGAACTTGGCGCTAATCGCGACGAGCTCGTGGATCTGATGACGCGGTGGAGTCGCTGTCGAGGTGGATCCGGCGAGTCGGCGATCTTGGCCTTCGGGGCAGAGATCTTGTCGCCACCACCGGTCTTGTCGCCACCGGCTCGTGCCTGGCTGACTTGCCGCGGCTGCGACATGCTCGGCTGCCGTTGAGTGTCGCCGTTGGCGAAGCCGATGAGACTCTGAATGGTGGCCCTCCAGTTGTCGATCTTGTCTGCCGTTGGAGGGTAGTCCAGGAGCAGTTGAGCTCGTGCCAAAGCTTCTGCTGTAGTGGTGGGTGGCAGTGGCGAACGGTGCGAGGAGCGGGATATGCTCGGACTTCTAACTATGTTAGAAGGAGCAGTATCCCGTCCAGGCGACCGTGCCTCGCTCATGCCAGCATGTTGGCGTGCATGCTGGTCTTGAGCACTCCGAGATCCACCAGCTCGATCTTGGTCCAGCAAACGCATGGTACCGTGAGTACCATGACGCTGCCGGTCCCGCGCCTCCTGAGATGGGCGCGGTGCATGTACGGACGCTGAGGTCTTGGAGTGCGCCCGGTCATTGTGGGAGCCGGCTACGCCGCCGATGGGCAGCGCAGCCTTGTCCTTGGACCTGGCAGCACCGTGAGCTCCCTCGTCGACGCCCGTTCTTCCGCCGGCGTCTGCCCCATCAGCCGTTTGCTCCGGCGGTGGTGGGTTCGGCGCGGACGGAGCAGCCGCCTCCGAAGCCTTCTTCTTCGGCGGCATGTCGATGAAGATGATGAAGATCTAGCTCGTGTGAATGCCGGATCTGGTTCACAGAACCTCGACACCCCTACCTGGCGCGCCAAAGATGTCGGGGTACTAATCCACGAGCACCTATGGGACCGGCGGACCGAGTCCCTTTCGGTTCGGCGGGGGCGAGGGTCGCACTAAGAGCGGATCGAGGCGAAGCACACGAGCAGTTTACCAAGGTTCGGGCCGCACGGATGCGTAAAACCCTACTCCTGCTTTGTGGTTTGTATTGAGTTCTTGCTCGGGAGCGCGGAGTGCTACAGTACACCCCAGCAGCTAACGAGACCGAGCGTGAGTGTTCTCTTTCTCCCTCCTCCAACCCTTTTTCTCTACGTTGCGCATGGGCCTCCTTTTATATGCTCAAGGGGTCACCGACAGGTGGCAACGTAGACAAGGGTAAAAATGGAAAGGTGTTGCGGTTGGTACAGCTACCTGCTACAGTGTATCATACCTAACCCTGACGGCAGGGGACAAAGGCATTAAATGCCTGTCCGCGTCGCTCAAATAGTGCAAAAGGGACTGTCAGGGACGCCACCGCTCGCCACGATGGCAATCTTGTCAGCGCCGCTTGCCACCGCGCACCGCTGGCTGCACAGCCTCCCGCCACGTATGCCTCGAAGGGTCCCAGAGCGACACGTCGGTGGATGTGCTGGAGCGCGGACACAGAGTGGTGGCTTGCCGCGGCAAGCGCCTTGCCGCGGTCGTTGTCTTGTCGCGTCCGGAACTTGTCGCTCACCGGGCCTTGCCGGGACGCGTGGCGCGTCGCGGCAAGTTCCTTGAGATGCCTTGGTTGGCCTTCCCGGCAAGCTCCTCTTGCCGGGGTCTTGTCTCCTTGGCTTGGATACTTTGTCCTTGAATGGCTCCAAAGGAACCACGGAGGACCTTGGCGGTCACCCGGCAAGGCTTGCCGCGGGATGCTGCGACTGCCCGTGCACAAGTTCGGGATACTAGGGTACCCCTACTCTAGTACACCGACAGTAGTGAAACTATTTCACATTGTTTTAACTGAAGGCCAAACTCATAACTTCAAATATTTTACTTCCACGATCATATCGTAGAAACTTTTGTTTTTGTTACGATGATTCTCCACTTCACTCTGAAATTCTTTGAACTTTTCAAATATTTTAGACCTGTGTTTCATCAAGTAGATATACTCATATCTGCTCAAATCATCTGTGAAGATCAGAAAATAATGATACCTGTCGCAAGCCTCAATATTCATCGGACCACATACATCAGTATGTATGATTTCCAACAAATTTGTTGCTCGCTCCGTTGTTCCGGAAAACGGAGTCTTAGTCATCTTTCCCATGATGCATGGTTCGCAAGCATCAACTGATTCATAATCAAGTGATTCCAAAAGTCCATCAGCATGGATTTTCTTCATGTGCTTTACAACAATATGACCTAAACGTCAGTGCCACAAATAAGTTGCACTATCATTATTAATTTGCATTTTTTGGCTTCAATATTATGAAAATGTGTATCACTACGATCGAGATCCAACAAACCATTTTCATTGGGTGTATGACCATAGAAGGTTTATTCATGTAAACAGAACAACAATTATTCTCTACTTTACATGAATAACCGTATTGCAATAAACATGATCCAATCATATTCATGCTCAACGCAAACACTAAGTAACATTTATTTTAGGTTCAACACTAATCCCGAAAGTATAGGGAGTGTGCGATGATGATCATATCAATCTTGGAACCACTTCCAATACACATCGTCACTTCACCCTTAACTAGTCTCTGTTCATTCTGCAACTCCCGTTTCGAGTCACTATTCTTAGCAACTGAACTAGTATCAAATACTGAGGGGTTGCCATAAACACTAGTAAAGTACACATCAATAACATGTATATCAAATATACATATGTTCACTTTGCCATCCTTCTTATCCACCAATTACTTGGGGTAGTTCCGCTTCCAGTTACCAGTCCCTTTGCAGTAGAAGCACTCAGTTTCAGGCTTAGGTCCAGACTTGGGTTTTTCACTTGAGCAGCAACTTGCTTGCCGTTCTTCTTGAAGTTCCCCTTTCTTCCGTTTGTCCCTTTACTTGAAACTAGTGGTTTTGTTTACCATCAACACTTGATGATTTTCTTGATTTCTACCTTCGTCGATTTCATCATCATGAAGAGCTTGGGAATCGTTTCCGTTATCCCTTGCATATTATAGTTCATCACGAAGTTCTACTAACTTGGTGATGGTGACTAGAGAATTCTGTCAATCACTATTTTATCTGGAAGATTAACTCCCACTTGATTCAAGCGATTGTAGTACCCAGACAATCTGAGCACATGCTCACTCCTTGAGCTATTCTCCTCCATTTTTAGCTATAGAACTTGTTGGAGGCTTCATATCTCTCAACACGGGTATTTGCTTGAAATATTAACTTCAACTCCTGGAACATCTCATATGTTCCACGTTCAAAACGTCTTTGAAGTCCCGATTCTAAGACGTTAAGCATGCTGCACTAAACTATCAAGTAGTCATCATATTGAGCTAGCCAAATGTTCAGAACGTCTGCATCTGCTCCTGCAATAGGTCTGTCACCTAGCGGTGCATCAAGGACATAATTCTTCTGTGCAGCAATGAGGATAATCCTCAGATCACGGATCCAATCCGCATCATTGCTACTAACATTTTTCAACTTAGTTTTCTCTAGGAACATAGAAAAATTAAACGGGGAGCAATATCGCGAGCTATTGATCTACACCATAGATATGCTAATACTACCAGGACTAAGTTCATGATAAATTAAAGTTCAATTAATCATATTACTTAAGAACTCCCACTTAGATAGACATCCCTCTAATCTTCTAAGTTATCACGTGATCCATATCAACTAAACCATGTCCGATCATCATGTGAGATGGAGTAGTTTCAATGGTGAACATCACTATGTTGATCATATCTACTATATGATTCACGCTCGACCTTTCGGTCTCCGTGTTCCGAGGCCATATCTGTTATATGCTAGGCTCGTCAAGTTTAACCTGAGTATTCCGCGTGTGCAACTGTTTTGCACCCGTTGTATTTGAACGTAGAGCCTATCACACCCGATCATCACGTGGTGTCTCAACATGAAGAACTTTCGCAACGGTGCATACTCAGGGAGAACACTTATACCTTGATAATTTAGTGAGAGATTATCTTATAAAGCTACCGCCGAACTAAGCAAAATAAGATGTATAAAAGATAAACATCACATGCAATCATAATATGTGACATGATATGGCCATCATCATCTTGTGCCTTTGATCTCCATCTCCAAAGCATCGTCATGATCTCCATCGTCACCGGCATGACACCATGATCTCCATCATCTTTATCTATATCAATGTGTCGTCACATGGTTCTCTCGCCAACAATTGCTCTTGCAACTATTTCTATCACATAGCGATAAAGTAAAGCAATTATTTGGCGCTTGCATCTTATGAAATAAAGAGATAACCATAAGGCTTTTGCCAGTTGCCGATAACTTCAACAAAACATGATCATCTCATACAACAACTTATATCTCATCACGTCTTGACCATATCACATCACAACATGCCCTGCAAAAACAAGTTAGACGTCCTCTACTTTGTTGTTGCAAGTTTTACATGGCTGCTACGGGCTGTGCAAGAACTGTTCTTACCTACGCATCAAAACCACAACGATAGTTTGTCAAGTTGGTGCTGTTTTAACCTTCGCAAGGACCGGGCGTAGCCACACTTGATTCAACTAAAGTTGGAGAAACTGACACCCGCCAGCCACCTGTGTGCAAAGCACGTCGGTAGAACCAGTCTCGCGTAAGCGTACGCGTAATGTCGGTCCGGGCCGGTTCATCCAACAATACCGCCGAACCAAAGTATGACATGCTGGTAAGCAGTATGACTTATATCGCCCACAACTCACTTGTGTTCTACTCGTGCATAACATCAACGCATAAAACCTAGGCTCTGATGCCACTGTTGGGGAACGTAGTAATTTAAAAAAATTCCTACGCACACGCAAGATCATGGTGATGCATAGCAACGAGAAGGGAGAGTGTTGTCTACGTACCCTCGTAGACCGGGAACGGAAGCGTTGACACAACATAGAGGAAGTAGTCGTACGTCTTCCCGATCCGACCGATCCAAGTACCGAACGTACGGCACCTCCGAGTTCTGCACACGTTCAACTCGGTGACGTCCCTCGAGCTCCGATCCAGCAAAGTGTTGAGGGAGAGTTTCGTCAGCACGATGGCATGATGATGATGATGATGATGTTCTACCGACACAGGGCTTCGCCTAAGCACCGCTACGATATGACCGAGGTGGAATATGGTGGAAGGGGGCACCGCACACGGCTAAGGAACGATCACGAAGATCAACTTGTGTGTCTATGGGGTTCCCCCACCCCCGTATATAAAGGAGTGGAGGAGGGGGAGAGGGCCGGCTCCTATGGCGCGCCCTGGAGGAATCCTACTCCTACCGGGAGTAGGATTCCCCCTTCCCTAGTTGGAGTAGGAGAGGAAGGGAAGGAGGAGTAGGAGAGAAGGAAAGGGGGCGCACCCCCCCCAAACCTTCTCCAATTAGGCCTCCTGCCCAAAGGGGGCGCACTAGCCCCTTGTGGGCTGGTGTGCATCCTTCTTATGGCCCATAAGGCCCATAACTTCTCCCCGGGGGTTCCGGTAACCTCCCGGTACTCCGGAAAAATGCCTGAACCACTCGAAACCCTTCCGATGTCCAAACATAGTCATCCAATATATCAATCTTTACGTCTCGACCATTTCGAGACTCCTCGTCATGTCCCCGATCTCATCCGAGACTTCGAACAACCTTCGGTACATCAAAACACAAAAACTCTTATTACGATCGTCACCGAACTTTAAGCGTGCGGACCCTACGGGTTCGAGAACTATGTAGACATGGCCGAGACACGTCTCCGGTCAATAACCAATAGCGGAACCTGGATGCTCATATTGGCTCCTACATATTCTATGAAGATCTTTATCGGTCAGACCGCATAACAACATACGGTGTTCCCTTTGTCATCGGTATGTTACTTGCCCGAGATTCGATCGTCGGTATCTCAATACCTAGTTCAATCTCGTTACCGGCAAGTCTCTTTGCTCGTTCCGTAACAGATCATCCCACAACTAACTCATTAGTTGCAATGCTTGCAAGGCTTATAGTGATGTGCATTACCGAGTGGGCCCAGAGATACCTCTCCGACAATCGGAGTGACAAATCCTAATCTTGAAATACGCCAACCCAACAAGTACCTTCGGAGACACCTGTAGAGCACCTTTATAATCACCCAGTTACGTTGTGACGTTTGGTAGCACACAAAGTGTTCCTCCGGTAAACGGGAGTTGCATAATCTCATAGTCATAGGAACATGTATAAGTCATGAAGAAAGCAATAGCAACAAACTAAGCGATCAAGTGCTATGCTAACGGAATGGGTCAAGTCAATCACATCATTCTCCAATGATGTGATCCCGTTAATCAAATGAAAACTCATGTCTATGGCTAGGAAACTTAACCATCTTTGATTCAACGAGCTAGTCAAGTAGAGGCATACTAGTGACATACTGTTTGTCTATGTATTCACACATGTATTATGTTTCCGGTTAATACAATTCTAGCATGAATAATAAACATTTATCATGATATAAGGAAATAAATAATAACTTTATTATTGCCTCTAGGGCATATTTCCTTCACATACAGGGCAAGAGGTACTCACAAGAGCAATGCAGTGTGCAGTATAGTTGCGAGATTTTGTGGTCCCTTGAGAACGAATGTTCTTATGCTAACAGTTTTTGTACAAGTGAGACATTAAGGCAAATGCAGAAATGTAGTTGAAATTGTGATGTGATATCATAGACAGTACCTTACGCTGCAGCCGAGACCAATGTGTAACAAGATTATTCCAGTCACCGTTGGATAAATGTAGCACCGGAGACTTTATAGAAATTTCGTTCAGAGGCTTGCCATCGAAGTGCGCTTGCCTCAGGTAGGAACGATACTTCATCAACGAGTGCTTGAAAAGCGCAACCAACCCTTGCTCGTCATCACAATCCAGTTTGCTCCTCGCCTATTTGAAAGAATGAAATCTTGTGTCTTCTGTCAGTAGAAACATATGCAGTAATGACCATGAATAACATTAGTACATTACTTACGCGTGTGTTGCGGAGGAAGACTGGAAATTGTTCTGTGTCTGCGGTATAATCTTTCCATGAAGGAAAGATGCGCACAAAGTTCCTGACAACAACATAAGCTTCGTCTTCTAAACTGGGAGGAAATGGAACATGGGTCCTATTTGCTGCAATTGGGGCTCTCTCTGGTTCGAAAAGGGATTTGGCAACTGGATTTGGTGTACTCTTTGCTGGAATGGGGGTTTTGTGTCGTACAATTGGTGCTATGTCAAATGGCATAATCATACTGTTTGCTGCAGTTGGGGTCTGCTGAGTTGGGGCATCAGAAATGACCAGTGTAGTAGGGCTAGAGTCTGCTAGAGTTGGGTATTTTGTGGGTCAGGTGATGTTGCAACTACACCTAATGGGCTATTTGATTTATCAGGTGCCACTACCTTCTCCAAATACTTTGCTTGTGCTCCTCCACAATCAGCAATCGCCCTCTTCCTTTTGAACGTCTAATACACAAGAACAACATTTGAATGGATAAATCTGGTATGATGATAGATGGAATATGTACTGAAAATGGATAGGCAGGGCGTATTCACATACACGATGTGTAAACTAAGCTAATGGTAGTTCAACAAAGTAAAAGCAATGCAAAGCATCAGTTGCAAGATATGTGCGAGCAATGTAACCTTGGAAAGTTAGAGCAAGTACCTTGATGGGTGAATAAGATAGGGCATCTTCCTCTGACTCCTCCACTAGGGAGCTACATTGACTTAGGTCTCCCTCTAGCTCAGAATCACTGTTAGGATCATATTCTGAGCATGAATCTGTAGGTGGAGAGCGTTTGCATTGCATTGCATCCAGACTTGATTTAAGTCCCTTAATGCCAAGTTTGACAGCCATGACATTGTTCTGCTTTATTCTTTTCATGCGCGCAAGCTCATAATCATTATGATGCTGTTCAGAATCTGAGATTCATGAAAACATAAAAAGTAGTCATATTATCTATGGAATGCATTGCGGATTCAACTCGGAGAGTGTCTCCCTATAAACCCCTGCATATGCAAAGTTCACCTCCCCAATCGTGCTGACCAGACCACACACAGGAATACAAACCCCTTATCTCTCTATAACAGGCAGGCACACATTTCAAAACTGAAGTAGGAACATTAGAATCATATGAAATTCGTATTTGAACAAATAAGCTAAGCAATCATGAGTGGCGTAATGTTTAGCTTCAAGGGTGGAGTGTTGGTAGTGCGACACAAAGCAAGTAGGCAGATTGTATTCCATGTAAAAGATCAAAACTTATGTAAAAGCTGGAAATGACACTTTCTTTTTATACAATGCAGTGTTCCTTACCCACACATGATGGAAGAGATCACATAGAGAAATACTATTCACTCATGTCTACGGTTCCAGTATTTAGAAATAGGGTGGTCCACCCTAAAAGAATATTGACAACAAATATGGCAAGGCAAGCATAGATGTAGTGAATCAATCATTTACTTGTGAGCTTACTAGGAAAAGTATGCAGAATTGTAACTGCAGTAAGAGACCGTCCAAAATCTGAATGAAGAAGTTTGTCTAGCACTTATTGTTTGCAACTAATCGACGTGAATAATTGGATATTATATCGAATGAGTAAGAAAGACAAGTAAGATTATCAACAAACCTGGCTTGCAGTAGTAATCTGGGTCAATGTCACTACCACCAACAATCCAAAATGAAAAGTTTCTGTTCCGAGGGCTGGAATTTTGAAAACCCTGTAAACTTTAGAGGTACTAAAGATTACCGAAATACATCTGAACCATTAAGTGTAGGTAGCACTGAGCACACAATAAACCCTAATGACAGTCTTGCCTAATGAGTAATGAATCAATTAGAAAATGGGTGATGAGGAGTGGTTGCTGAGTGTTGAGGATGTATCTCAGGATAAATCGGGTTGGCCTGAGCCCTGAATGGACTGGGAAGGTAGGCACGGCGGCGCGCCCGGGCAGCAGTGATGATGTTGGGCGAGCGGCTCCTAGCCTCCTGTTAGTCCGGTGTCTCCTCCTAGAGTCATGTCATTTGGGGACGGCAACTCGCCGGCGAGGCAGGCGGCTGGGGGCGAGTAGAGCTCGGAAGCGCGTAGCAGAACAGAGGGGAATCGGGGCCTGGGACGACCCAAAATCCCAGGGTGGGCCGGCCCACCGTGGGCACCCTCTAGAGATACACACCCGAGCGGCGAACATGCATTTTCGAAACTAATTTAGGAACATTTAGCTGACCAATTAAACAACTCTATTTTAATAATATCAGATTCGTATTTGAACAACTAAGCTTGTTTAGCTTGATGGGTGGGGCAGTGTTATTATGACACGAAGCACGTATTCTGATCATATATTGATCATAAAAGGGGGAAACTCTAAGCATATTTTTTTAGCAAAAGAGGGTTTCCCCTCCGATTTATATTAAAGAAACCACCACGGAACCAACATGACCAATTAAACCCTAAGCATGATCAATTAAACCATATTACTGCTGTGCCATGGCAGATTTGAAGCTGCAAACTGGAGAAATGATATTTAGCATCCATTGTTTGCTTCGAACTAAGAACTAAATTCTAAGAGCTGAAAAGAAAGTATAGTAACCAAGTTAAGATCTATTTTCTAGTTGAGATCAAAAAGTTGAAAAGATATGAAGTACCACCTCTCTTGCGGCGCCTTGTAGGCATCAGGGGTGCGATGGCTGTCGGTGGCGTTGAAGCAGATCTGCGATGGTAGATGGGTTCATCGGGGGATAAGTCCCGTTGCGGTGGAAGAGAAGGTTGTGTGAGCGGCCCCGACAAAGAGGACGACGGTGCCGATGAAGCGAGAGGACGCGATACAAGGCTATTGGTCCGTCGCCATGGATGAGAAACATCCATCTCTAGCAGTGGACGACGCGGTCTTGGTAGGCGCTCCGGCATGGTGGAGGACGGTGGCGATGGATGTGGTGGAGGACGGCGGCGATGCATGGGGTGGCGGATGGAGGCTGGTGTGGGGATGGGGTGTTTTAGCGCGGACAGTGTATGAATGGGAAAATGGAGGGAGAGGTACGGGGAACCATGTTTTTGGGACGGGCCTGTCTGAAATATGGGAATGTTACGAACTTAGCCCCCATTTGAAATTTGGACATCTTGTTGGTTGGGGATAGGACGGTAATCTTGCATCTCGCCAATATTTGCCCAAAGCGATTTTGGGCGAGGAGAGGGTGGTTGGCGCCCATGGTTGGCACCCACGGTGTATGAACGGGGCTAACAGGTGGGGCGGTTGTGTCACATCTGAGTGAAGTTACAAACCTGCCCCTATTGAAAATATTTGCCTACATCGATTTCGGCCGAGTCGAGTTTGTTTTGCCGCCCACCATGTATGAATGGGGACTGGAGGGAGAAACAGAGGTCTTTCGGATGATCTTGAATCAAATGATTTTTGCGGCCCATGTTTGACGCCCACCGTGTCGAAATGGGCTCAGAGGCGGTCGTGTCACGTCTAATTGAAGTTACTAACCTACCCCTATTTAGAGCAGTGGAAATCGGCCCAATGGATTGTCCGTGTAATGGGTAGACAGTAATTTCCATCTCCCAAACACTTGGCTTTGGGCAGCCGACGTGGGAGTGGACATTTTGCCGCTTCTTTTGAATTTTGGGACAATTAGCATCCACGTTTACCCTGGCAACTAAATTCGAATCCATTTTGTATTCCTATATGAATCTTTATAAATCATTATGTGTTTTTATATATCTTCAAAAGGACGACAAAGATGTATTCCACTGTCATATATGAATATGGTTTACAAATGCCGATACTCAAATTCAGAAACTAGAATCCAGTTTAAGGTGAATTCGAATATTTGGAACACTTCATGTCCAACTCAAATGTCACACGCAGCAGAATGTGTACTCCCATTTAGATATGTACACAAGCGATGTATCGAGATTCAAATACCGAGTCAATCAACCAAGAATGTACATAACTAACAGACATATAAACACTTATAGAGTATATGGATCAATAATATCAACTAACATACATAAGCCAGGCCGCTGTATTTTTTTTGGCTACAACAGCATCCTTTTTTTAGCCAGCATCTTGGACCTTTCCGATGCATGCCACTTATGGTCCATCTATACTACTACTATTGCTGAATGCACATTCAGCCCGATTGGCATATTTGTAGGTCTGGCACAACAATTCAAATGAAATGTCTCCGAGTCTTATCAATTAATATAGACTTGTGCTCAAATAAAATTACAAACCAAAAAACAATTATTACATGATCTCTAAAAAAAATGGTTTGATTGATTACATGAACAGACAACACAAAGGTTATTCAACTATGGAAAGAACATTTCACCTGATTTACCAAGTCAGAATTTAATTTCCTTTTTCCTTCAGGACCTTAACAATCTGGTTAGTCTCAGCTTGCTTCGTTTTGAAATCCACCAAATATTTAATGGTTGTCTTGAGTACTGCTTGTGATTGTGCTATTTGCTTCCTCAACATGTCAACTTCATCTCTAAGTGCAGAAGCAGAATCTGTTTCTACCACTAGTTTAGCCTCTAGAGCATCAGCAGTCGGCAATTCATAATGCACGATTGGGCTAGTGCCACTGCTCTGGGATGATGCAACGTCCATGGGGACCTCGCTCTTTGATCTTGGGCTAACCTGTTTTGTCATTAAAGTTCCGATTGGATTCAGAAAAGTTCAAGTTAGGAAAACATCTCAACTGGGAGTTATAACAGCAAACCAGTTAAACAAACAAGGAATTAAAGAGTTTCAATTGGATACTGAAAAGTAGTTATTAACATCATTGTAACCCGCTGTTGCAGCAGCAAAGCAGTTAAACAAACAAGTAGATATTTAAGTTAAGGCAAACAGGTAATTCTTAACAGTAAGTACCAAACACATAGATAGGCGCAGTCTACAATATGATTAACAGGCTGTGCCATTATATAATTAGTAGCAAACTAAATTAAGCCAAGCAACGTAATTGAACAATTTTGCAATAAGTGGCTAACTACAATTCTGAGAAGCAGGTAACTGAACTTACGCTAGTTCTTTGTACAGGCACACTGTAACTTCTTTTTCGCTTACAAGGTTGTACGAAGGAGTCCATGGCATCAATTGCTTGGATACGCAGTCCCAATACTTCTTGCTTCCCACACTGCATGGGTAAGTTGAATGGTTAATCTGGTAAGATGGTGCGTCCTTGATATGTTATATGAGGACGTGTAGTCAGACTAGTTGTAGCCAAACACATCACACTGGCTTTTACTGTATATTTCATGCGATTACTTTTGGCATATCGAGATCTAAGCAATCTACAATAGGATGAAAAGACTAGCATCCTTCACATTATTGGCAAACTCAGTTCACAGAAACAAGCAATTCAACCATTTTGTGGGTAAATCAAAAGCGCTACTGGAATATTTTTCACTATCCAATCATACACGCAAAAGGGGTGACACCACCATAGGGGCTGGTATGGGCGGCCGCCTCAGGTGGCTGGAAAGTGTGCACCTAGTTTGAGTCATCCAGGTTGGCCCATGCTAGTTTTGTTTGTCCCAACGCACGAGCAGGCAATGTAAAAAATGAAAAAAAAATGTTTCAATTTGGATGGGCCAATAACATAAGTGCAAGGCAGGCCCTATAGCAGGCTCGCGGCCCAAACGAGCACCTCCCATATCAATCGACAGCAGGAAAAATCCCAATTCATTTGCTCCAGCCTCCAGTCTGGTTCGCTCCAAACCTAGCCGCCGCTGGACAGACCGACACAACACTTCCCCGCGCCCTTGTTGGAGGGCGGTCGCCGGGCTTCAAGCGAACGGAAGGACAAGAAGATGAAGATCCAACCCTGGGTATAGCCTGCGTGGGAGGCAACGGCGGCAGCATGGGCATGGCATCAAGCTTGCGCAAACAGACAGTCACAGCTTGCAAGAGTAGCATGCGCAACGAGCAGGTACATCACATCCCTGATTATATCTAATTCAACTCTTCAATTTCTGGCCAATAGTTAAACCTGACGGTGCATTTTCATAGCTTGAGGAAACGTCGAGGCCATCTACCAGAAAGTCCCCGTATCATGACAACATAGCATAAATACTTTTCTAATATATTGTTTGAAACTATTGGCATACTTACGCAGGATAGATATATTGATATGGAGTTTGTGCACTGGTTATACGTGCAATTACACTTCGATATTTTCAGCCAGAGAACGAATAATTCAAGCAGGTACAGACCATGTTTGTAGTCCTTGTACACCATGTTGCATTTTGTGTTTTTTGGTGCTTGCATAATTTAGTGTTTATAATCTGAACTACTTTGGATCATTAGCTGGTTTTCAAAGTGCATGTAGCTTCACATTTCTCAAGTTATGTTGATTTCCGGAGTGCAAGTGCCTTCGTATTTTTTAAGTTACATGTTCGCCCCTGGTAACTTGAATTCGTGGATCAGCCACTGCACACAAATCATACATGAATGCCAGTACGAATTAAATGAAATGCAGGGACTTACGCGAAATGCAGGGACTTACGCTAGCTCGTTGTACAGGCTCACTGCAACTCTTCTTGTGCTTGGGATGTTCCATGTACAAGTCCATGTTACCACTTGCTTGGATGTGCATGCCTTGTGCTCCTTGCTTCCCCTCTGCATTTTTGACACGGTGAATTGTTGATCAAATAAGAGGAATCGACCTTGATGTTGTACCGGAGGACAGATACTTACAAGGTTATACGGGTGTGCAGGATGTGTACTAGATCCCGTAGCGCCGTCATGCTTCGCTAAAAAATGGATTTTCTTGTTTCAGATGATATCTCCAGAAGAAATAAGAGTTAAATTCAGAGTTGCATAGGCGTGTAAGCTAAGAGAGCAGTGAAAGGATATCCAAACATCATCGGAATAGTGCACAAGGGAGTGATGCGTGGATACCTAGTTCGGGTGGGCATTTGGGCATGCTCGCCTAGCTAGAGTGCGGATCACTTCAGAGCCGTTGAGGGTGATGCGCTGGCGTTGGCTGGCCGCGCACGGATGCAGATCTTGAGTGGCAGCGGAGCGCTATGATGCGGTGGACGCGACCGTTGGTGAAGCCCCAACAGCCTCGGGGGGCGGAGGTGCGACGATGTGCTCGGTGAAGTAGCCACGGTGAACTGGGAGATGGCATCGGTGAAGCGCACCTGATGCGGTGGAACTAGGTGTCTGTGAGGCACGTCGGTTGCGGCAGCCGATGTTGTCGGTGGACCACCCGGTGCGGTGGACAAGGGCGTAGATGAGGTAGCTCCGGTGCGGTGGTGAAGCGCGACCGCTGTCTTCGTCATTGTCGTCCGACACAAAGGTGGGGAACGGTGGGGAAAGAGACGAGACGAGGGGCGATTCGAGGGTTGGCGGCGAATTAGGATTTGAGCAAAATCTGGGTGCGGAAGGGGACGGTGGAGAAGAGAGATTTTGCAGGGCTGGAATTGGGGCCGCCAGATATTTCAATCCGAAACATGGAAGCGCGAACTTATATTGTCGTCGTCCTTTTTTTTGGGGGGGGGGCTGAGTGGTTGGGTGCTACGCATCCGTCCGACACACGCGACCACCCCGGCAGGACTATGCTTCGGTGCCTTAAGGGACCTGCCTTTGTGTCCATGACACGTGGGCCCAACAGGTGGCTGGCCCGCATGTCAGTGACCCAAAGGCAGTTGCGTTTAAGGCACAGAAGCAGCGTCCACCCCGACACGACCCTGGTCTGCCTGGTGCGCCTACATTTGAGAATGCCAACGAATCTTCTTTCATTTGAAAACGAATCTGTATGTATTACCATGCCCGTGTTTTCCTTGCAATAATTAGTCATTCGAAACGAGATACTCCATCCGTTCACTTTTGTAAGTCGTTTCAGAAAACATAAAATGAACTATTTTGCACATTGTCTGAAATGTCTTCAAGGTCTTATAAAAGTGAACAGAGGCAGTACTATAAATTAATTAATGAGGAGTTATTTCAAAAAAATCGAAACGGTACCCACGCTAACGTGGATTATATTGTGTGTCACATAATTAGTTATTTGAATTAGAGTGTGTGTCACGTAGTTAGTTATTTGAATTAGAGTGTGTGTCACATAGCGATCTCCAATTCTAACGTGGATTTCACATTTCACTATATCCACGCTACTTTTTTAATACAATTTCATATGTATATGATGAACACCATGGTAGTGAGAAAACTTTTGGATGGATTCAAACATATGACCTACAAAATAGCACAACAAATTGAGTCAATGTCAACTTTTCGAAACTTAGTATGGCACGAATTCAAAATAATTACCCGTATGCCTGGTCCTCGGTTCAAATCTTACAATGTACACCGAACTGAAACATCGATATTAAGTCTCGTACTATGTACATTCAAATGTTGTTTTTAGCCCCCCCCCCCCCGCACAAACGCTACATACTTCCTGTATCGGTCAATCTTCCTCTCCTAACCACCTTAGGAAGCTATCGGTTTCCAACACACATTCATTCTTTCTCTCCATGTTTTGATCTCTAAGTCTCTCAACTACACAACCCCTTTTTCCACTCTGTTACCAAATGTATTTACCTCACACACCCGCCATTGCACCCCATGCCGAGCTCTCTCTCTCCCCCCTCTCCCTCTCACCCTCTCGCGCTAAATACATGCATTGCCTATCTAGCCCCCCAACCTCTCGTGCACACGCACGCACGTTGTATATCTAGGTCACTCCCTCGAGACCGTCTCACTCTTCCTTCCGCATGGCGGGCCACACTCGCTCAATCTTGCTCTCTTTATCCGAGTCTCGTTTAACCTCGTTTTCTGTCACACACAAATGATATATCTCCCTGTTCAGGCCTCGATCGACACACTCTATACTCTCACGCAGATTGTCTATCTAGGTCAGTCCATCCGAGCCGCCGCCACTCTTTCGGCCTCATGGTGGGTCACGCTCACTCAATCTCTCTCTCTCTCTCTCTCCCCGTATGTCTCGATTGACCTCGCTCTTTCTCGGACAAAAACGATATATCACCATGTTTGAGCCCAATTCGACCTATTCACATTGTATACTCTCTCACGCACATCGTCTATCTAGGTCACTCTCTCCAACCCGTCCCATTCTTTCGATCGCACGACGACCCTATGTGATCGGTTGACCTTGCTTCCTCCCACACACAAAATATATCTACACGTCTGTGACTGGATCATCTCTCAAGCTCTATCTTACAGCCCTCACCCTTGCCGAAAAGCTCAATCGGACAATATCTCTCCAGAGCATATATATTTGTTCAATGAATGTCGGACCACACTTTGTCTCTCTATCCATATGTCTCTCGATTGACCTCGCTTTCTCACACCGTATCTTCCACGTGTTGAAGCTACTACCTCTCCATCCATCACAAAGTCGAAGCTATTTACATTGCAAGGGGCACTCCAACCTTGGATTAATTTGTGTAGGCATTTATTCCGGTCGGCCCACAACTACTCCAAACACCGTTGCAACCCACGCAACTCCCATAGTTGATTTCCCTCTGGCTCGGTCATCGCTCTCTCGCACGTCCTTTCTCGCCTTCAATGTCGCACCATGGTATTATTGAAAAAACTATGTTGTTCTCTTTAATTATTATAAATAAGCTACAAAACTACACACCGATAGTCCACTTGGAATGGAACAAATTTCTACCCACAAATTAAAGTGCTACAAACTACACACCGAGGGGCCCACATGTCATGAAACAAATTTGGACCCATATACAAATTAAAAAATAAAGGACGATGATCGAACATGCGACCGGGCCTTCAAGCCGCACGTCAATAGGCAACATCGTAGAATAGCAATGTTTGTTGTACCCCCCTTGTTCACATAATGTTTTTATATTACCATAGCCCAATTAATGGATAACATGTAATATTATTTTTAGTACTATTTGCCTGCACTTACTGGTGGGTTCCATGTGTGCTCTCTCTCTCTCTCTCTCTCCTCCCCTTCTGCGTTTAGACGCATGGGCAAACAGGAAGAACTCGCGGGCGATGTTGCCGTTGACCATATCTGGACGCATTCACAAGTCACGGCACCAGTTTCACGTACTAGCAGCACTAGTCAGTGTGTACGTGCAATGCACATTAATTTGGAAGTATATTAAGTGCAGGCGGATATTAACTACTAGGATATTACTGGCATGTTGTCGTGTGATTAGCACTATTTTTGGCATGAAATTAACTGCATGCTAAACGTGTTGAGCGCTCGACATTGAAGCAGTCTAGGTTGCTGGATGACAAGGAATACATGTGGCTTGATGATGTTTTATATTTAACTTGATACGGCTCTACAAGAACATTCAATCGATCAAACCATACATTTCGTTCAGTCTGACTCCGACTTTAAATTATACAATGATCTATATAAAATAAACGGAAATGATAAATGTTTGGATTTTAAGCATGGTAATCCGAATGTTTTTCATGGCAAATTTAGATTACGCGGCGGCGGCGGGGGCGTCTCGCGGTGGGAAGCAGCTCCTCTGCCGTGCTCTGTGTGTCCTCAAGCCATTTACTGACGGCGATGGCGGCGTCTTGCACCGTTGTTGGCGTACTCCTGGACATTAGCCTAGCTTCAAGGAAGGCCAAAATGGTCTGGACTTCGGAGCGAGTCAACTAGCGGGAGGAGGTGACTGGCGTTGGTGCAAGGAAGCGGTCGACGGCGGCCATCCATGCCGTAGAGGGGGGCACTGGCACCCGCACGGGGACAGGCACTGTCAAGGGCGTGGCGGAGACATTCGTGTGCATGGGCACGGGCACAGGCGCGCACGTCAGTGCACGCGCAGGCGCATGCGCTGGCAGGTGCATGGGCACCGGCACGGGCGTGCGCATCAGTGCACGCATAGGCGCATGCGCTGGCAGGTGCACGGGCACGTGAAAGTCGGCGGGGACCTCGTGGATCCCTGTGGGATCAAGCTCGGCGACAATGTGCGGCTCCCAGCCCATCAATGCCACGAGGATGGGCGCTGGTGAAGTCGGGGCAACGGGAGCCGGAACGGGAGCGGGGACAGGCGCGGCATCTTCCCGCAAGGCCAGTTCAAGCTCAACCCAGAGTGCCTTATGTTCTTGAGACTCCGGCTGGGTGTCTTCCTCAGGAAACTGGAACACTAAGGGCAGACCATCGTGATGCGGCATGGCGTACGTTTAGGTCAGGCTAGTTGGAGGTAGACGACAGGAGAATCAGAGAGGAAGAGAGAGGATTGTAGCGATGCCGGGTAGTGCGGGGTTGATTTTAAACTGCGGTGCCGGCGACATTAAAAGTGGGAGCCGTTGGGACGACGGTGGGCGGCGGAGCCTGGTCAAAGGGCTCGCCTCCGAGTGAGTCTGCACAGCGGTCTGCTCGCACGCCTCCCTGACAGCCGGCGCAGCGGTCTGCTCGCATGCCTCCCGTCGACTCACACGCTTGCTCGGACGGCACCTGCCGATGAGAAGTCGGGACTCGTGGCGGCACGTAAACGCCCACGGTTTCAATAGTGAAAGAGTTCGCCTTAACGTGACAGGTCTTTGTTCCAAAATACCTTGGCTCTTCATTTGTGGAACTTGTCATAAGCAGCTTGTCTCAAATTGAAGGAAAAAACTTACGAAGTAATATTTGTGCCATATCACCTGACCATGCTTAGTTTCAAGAATTTATGCTCACTTTTGGGTTTTCTGAAATTTAAGATCCAGGATTCGAAACAATATCATAACCTGCATCATGCAAAAAATTTCAAGCCGTACATCTGTCCTGTTGTATTTCTTAAGAAAGGATTTGGTCAAACATTTTGCTTGGTTAGACTTTAGACAAGTTATATATGCAGAGTAAAAGGATAATCCCTCCGTACTAGTGCATTGCCTGATATATTAACTCAAGTACTAGGCACGAACAAACAGGCTCAATTCTGTGCTCATCCTGGTGTAGTAGTAGTAGTACTAGGCAATGCAGTTGACGGGTGACCTTGACGAGCGGCGACCGAGGGAATTGAACCGTGCTCGGCACGGTAGGTAACGTTGTCTAGTTACTAAAGCATCCCTCTGTTGTTCATCGGTAGTCATTACGGACCGGGGACATGAGGGGAATTTCCTAGGGCTGGAATTCTGGCCGCCAGATATTTCGACTTGAAACACTGAGGCTTGACTGGTTGGGGTTGCCTAATGTGCGTACCACGCACGCCACCAAAGGACACGAGACCGGTTTTTTTAGGATCAACATGAGCCAAGGTCTGGCCGGTACACCGTTGGGTCCTACAATTTGAGAATACGAAAGGAACCTTTTAAATTGCTAAACGAATCTATGGGTATTACAATACCCGTATTTTCCTTGCAAATACTAATCTCAACGTGGTAATTGATTTATGACGAGTTGTTGAATTAGAGTGAGTTTGTGATATAGTGATCTCAATGTGGATTTCAAATTTCATGGTATCCCTAGTAAGTTTTCCAATGCAAATTCAAATTTAAAAGATGAACAATGTGGAGGTGAGAAAACTTTGTATGTATCAAGCATATGACCACACACACACAGACACACACACACACGCACGAACACAACAACAATCCAATAAGTATAGTGCATCTATTTTTCCAAACCATGCATGTATGACATGAATTCAAAAATACTCCTTCTATTCCTAAATATTACTCTTTTAGAGAGTTCAACAAGTGACTACATACGGAGCAAAATGAGTGAATCTAGACTCTAAAATATGTCTATATACATCCGTATGTGCCAGTCCATTTGAAGCCTCTAAAAACACTAATATTTAGGAACGAAGGGAGTAAAATGAAAGACATCCATGGTCCTCAGTTCAATATTTAAAATGAACATGAAACTGAAACATGAATATTAAGTCTAGTACTACAGTACATGCAAATGTTGTGTTTAGGTGGAGCTATGATTGTCGGGGGTCAACCCCTAGACCTTAGATAAAATATTGGAGCTCTGTTTAGGGTTGTTTAGATTATATTTGTCCCCACCCTCACAACCACCGATTGGTTGTGCACCCCCACCCCCCCTCCCCGGGAGAATATCATGTGCCCCCATACCTTAGATGATATATGCTGATACGAGTTGCTTGGAGCTTGTAGATCTGAGATATAGCAACTCACATGATGTGTCTTAATATTTTTGCAGGAAACCTTGATGAGTTTGAGAATTGCACACAATATGTACAAAAACTACTTAGATGCCCTTTGATCCCATATCCAACGACCTCGAAGCTCATATCACCGTAGCATCTAAGATGAAGGAGGACATCATATTCTCCTGTATGTAAGAATACCATGTGCTACCACACCTTAGATGCTTTGGTGATACAAGCTCTTCGGAGGCGTTGGATTTGTGACCCAACACCTCCTCGGTGGTTCGAATGGTTTTTTGCAGAAAAGCCCCAAAAGAGTTCGGCCACTGCTTACAAGCACAAAGACTGCTCAAATGCCATTGGATCTCAGATCAAACGACCTCCAAGCTCGTATCACCGTAGCATCCAAGCTGCGATAGCATCTTATGTTTTCTCGCACGGGAGAGTATGAGGTGATCCTGCACCATAGATTCTATGGTGATACGAGTTCACTAAGATCTAACGGCCCACAGTAGGAGGTTTGAATGTTTTTGCAATATACGGCTGATAGAGTTTGGGAAATGAGTAGAAAGTACAAGTACTATGCATGTGCCATCTGATCACTGATCATACGACCTAGATGCTCATATCACCGTAGCGGGTAATTAAGCTATGGGGAGCACCTAATATGAGCATCGGGGAGCCGTTGGATCGAAGATGCAGCGGCACACACAAGGCCTGAATGTTTTATTTGCAAAAAAGCCTTTGGAGAGTTTGGAAATTACGCATAATTACAAAGACTACTCCCAAGCCATTGGATCTCACTTCCAATAGTGTAAAAACTCGTATCAGCATAGTATCTAAGCTGCGGGGTGGATGTGATATTCTATGCCGCTGTCATTTTTGTTCGTAAACTTGCAAAAAATGTGTAACTCGTGCCGTTACTTGTCTAACCGCGCAAAGTGTTTGTTCAAAAAAACCATCCTACACTGAAATATCGGAACAACACACGAGGGTCCCACTTGTCATTAATCAAATTTGGACCTAAAACTAACAAATCTGAAAGATGATATTCGAACTGGCAACCTGGACTACAAAGCGTAAGTCGATAGCCTGAAAAAACAAACGGTTGTTGGCTTTGTCCCATAACTTGATTTTATACAGTACTTGCGTTGAGTAGAGTAGAGGGAGTGCCTCGTCAACACGTGCATGACCGTTGTCTCACTTACTAGTGGGTCCCAGGTCTACGATCTCAATCTCTCTTCTCTCCATCATCTAACCTTTGCACGGGCACACAGAAGAGCGGCGCTAGCTTGCCGAGGTGTTATTACAACTAAAAAAAGCTTGGAAAATAGAAGAATCGCCTAGAACAAGAGACGTTGTGGCTGGTCGAGATGGAGCTAACCACATCTATCCTCCGTGCCACGTTTGCATGATGAAGCTGTGTGGCTAGTGGGGTGTTTTCGACCGACTAGCTGGGTCCCGAGGTCGAACCATAGGTACTACATCTGATACAGTATATTTTGACATGCACATTTTTCCTCCGTGCCGAGACGTGGCACACCCTACCACGTGCTTTCGGGGTCCTCCCGGGTGGTGCACGCATATATTCTTCTTGACGTGGGACGCCCTACCGCGCGTTTTCTGGGTCCTCCTCGGTCATAGCGCCGAAGCAAGTAAATGAGTCGTCAAATCATGAAAGACCACCTTTCCTGCTGAGTACATCAGTGAAGCATGGTGGCTATAGCTAGTTGGGCTAGTTCGACAGATTAGCTAGGCCGCCGCCACATTTCTTTTTTCACCCCTTTTTTATCTACTTGCCGGCATGTAAATTTAAATATCCACCGCGGCGTTGCTCTGGTGTTTGGGTGCGGCAGGATTTTTAATTTTTTGATTGATGGGAGTAGGCGCGGTAGGATTTTTAATTTTTTGATTGACCGGAGCAGGCGCGGCAGCAATTAGTCACGATGACTCCGCCTGTAAAAACCCACTGCTCCCTGATGTGAGAAGTCGTCGACTGGTGTTTTACCGTGGTGAAAACCAAAAGATTCCCCGCTCCCTCTGCCTTCCCGTAGATTGCATTGCCTTTCAGCTGTTTCGCCCCCTTTGCTTCCTCTCCCCATTGCTTCTACCTGGTGCCATGGTGGCGCAACAGATCACGGAGTCTGAGGTGAGGCGCCTGACACTGGCTCCCGTCGATCGGGAGCGGGCGGTTGCACCCTACAGCACCAACGTCATGCGCCTCGAGAAGCAGAGGGACTTCGGTGGTGTTTAGGCGCCCTCTGGATGGGCATGTCCATGTCTCGGTGCAACATGACAGTTGGATCAAACTCGGATGGTGCAGATCAGTCACTGTAGCACAAAACGTGTGGGTGTGTTTGGTTGCATTCTCATCTCAATATAGTTGTTTCCTCTTCTTGTATTTTTGTCAACCTACTAGTGTGGACTCATGCACCCTTCATGCACTCTGCCAAACACCCAAAAGTGGGTCGAGAAGGGAACTTTTGCTCCCATCTCGTGCACCCTTCATACACCTTGCCTAACACTATTCGTGCTTCATATGGTTCATGTTTTGTGGAGTACTGTAGCACCGTACTCTCCGTGCGTCGTGGACCTAGTTCTGTTAACATTGATCTCACCGTTCATTCTCGATCGGACAGTCGAAAAAGCGGTACTATGTTACATATAGGAGTAGTTGACCTGCGCACAACATCATTTGTTATCGTCATATCTTACTACACTAGCAACAAGATTGTGTAGTACTGACGTATGAACCACTGCACATGCCTAGTAGTAGGAGCACTATGTATGTTCAAGTGGCTGCCGTGTTTTGCACTCCTCCATCGTAAGAGTGGAAACGCTTGCTGTAATCATTTTTTTCTTCAGAAAAATAGTGGACACGCTCTACCGTGCGGATCCTCCTCCAGCCATGCACTAAATTACTCACTTTCGCCGACGTGTGGGACAGCCAGCACCTGGGTCCACCAGCCATGCACTAAATTACTCCGTAGTAGAGTGATGGTAGACTACCCCGATCGAACCGCCGCAGTAATGCCCAATGAGCCGTCAAATCACAAACCCCCTCCTTTCCAGCAGTAAGTTGGACGGACGAAGCAACCATCATTTCACTCTTCTCTCTCAACTTCCTCTCTTGAAGAAAACCCCCACTCGCTTCGCTTCTCCCTCATCTTGTTCCTCGTTTCACTCTTCTCTCTCAGCTTCCTCTCTTTGATGGACGCCGGAGCACCGGCCGACGTGATGTCTATGGCTCTGGCCAAAACCGTCGAGGCTCATGGTACGAAGAAGCGCAAGCACCCCGCCGAGACTACCGCAGACAAGCTCAAAGCCATCGCCCTGTCCAAGCCCCCCTCTCCGGGATCCCTCATTAAGAAAGTCCAGGTAATGTCTCTTGTTGATGATCTTTTTCTCGATCTTGATCGTGTTTTTTCATCTAACATGCAGTACTAGTACTGGTAGTACAACTTTCTGGGTGATCTTACATGTGATTTTAGTGTGCCAAATGACGGTTCTAAATTCCTATTTTGACCAAAACATGCGAGAGGTTGACACTGATTTCTTATAGATTACTATCAACTACTCCCTCTATCCCAAATTTCTTGTCTTAGATTTGTCTAGATACGGATGTATCTAATACTAAAATGTGACTTGATACATCCATATGTAGACAAATCTAAGACAAGAATTTTGGGACAGAGGGAGTACTTTATGAACATCAATGCTACCTTTTAAGAGGGTATATTTGAAGGAAATATGCCCTAGAGGCAATAATAAAGTTATTATTTATTTCCTTATATCATGATAAATGTTTATTATTCATGCTAGAATTGTATTAACCGGAAACATAATACATTTGTGAATACATAGACAAACAGTATGTCACTAGTATGCCTCTACTTGACTAGCTCGTTGAATCAAAGATGGTTAAGTTTCCTAGCAATAGACATGAGTTGTCATTTGATTAACGGGATCACATCATTGGAGAATGATGTGATTGACTTGACCCATTCCGTTAGCGTAGCACTTGATCGTTTAGTTTGTTGCTAATGCTTTCTTCATGACTTATACATGTTCCTATGACTATGAGATTATGCAACTCCCGTTTACCGGAGGAACACTTTGTGTGCTACCAAACGTCACAACGTAACTGGGTGATTATAAAGGTGCTCTACAGGTGTCTCCAAAGGTACTTGTTGGGTTGGCATATTTCGAGATTAGGATTTGTCACTCCGATTGTCGGAGAGGTATCTCTGGGCCCACTCGGTAATGCACATCACTATAAGCCTTGCAAGCATTGCAACTAATGAGTTAGTTGTGGGATGATCATCTCTATAAGCCTTGCAAGCCTTGCAAGATTATACCGCAGACACAGAACAATTTCCAGTCTTCCTCCGCAACTTACGCGTAAGTAATGTACTAATGTTATTCATGGTCATTACTGCATATGTTTCTGCTGACAGAAGACACAAGATTTCATTCTTTTAAATAGGCGAGGAGCAAACTAGATTGTGATGACGAGCAAGGGTTGGTTGCGCTTTTCAAGCACTCATTGATGAAGTATCGTTCCTACCTGAGGCAAGTGCACTTCGATGGCAAGCCTCTGAATGAAATTTCTGTAAAGTCTCCGGTGCTACATTTATCCGGCGGTGACTGGAATAATCTTGTTACACATTGGTCTCGGCTGCAGCGTAAGGTACTGTCTATGATATCACATCACAATTTCAACTACATTTCTGCATTTGCCTTAATGTCTCACTTGTACAAAAACTGTTAGCAGAAGAACATTCGTTCTCAAGGGACCACAAAATCTCGCAACTATACTGCACACTGCATTGCTCTTGTGAGTACCTCTTGCCCTGTATGTGAAGGAAATATGCCCTAGAGGCAATAATAAAGTTATTATTTATTTCCTTATATCATGATAAATGTTTATTATTCATGCTAGAATTGTATTAACCGGAAACATAATACATGTGTGAATACATAGACAAATAGAATGTCACTAGTATGCCTCTACTTGACTAGCTTGTTAATCGAAGATGGTTATGTTTCCTAACCATAAACAAAAGAGTTGTTATTTGATTAACGGGATCACATCATTAGGAGAATGATGTGATTGACATGACCCATTCCATTAGCTTAGCACTCGATCGTTTAGTATGTTGCTATTGCTTTCTTCATGACTTATACATGTTCCTATGACTATGATATTATGCAACTCCCGTTTGCCGGAGGAACACTTTGTGTGCTACCAAACGTCACAACGTAACTGGATGATTATAAAGGAGCTCTACAGGTGTCTCCAAAGGTACATGTTGGGTTGGCGTATTTCGAGATTAGGATTTGTCACTCCGATTGTCGGAGAGGTATCTCTGGGCCCTCTCGGTAATGCACATCACATAAGCCTTGCAAGCATTGCAACTAATGAGTTAGTTGTGAGATGATGTATTACGGAATGCGTAAAGAGACTTGCCGGTAACGAGATTGAACTAGGTATTGAGATACCAACGATCGAATCTCGGGCAAGTAACATACCAATGACAAAGGGAACAACGTATGTTGTTATGCGGTCTGACCGATAAAGATCTTTGTAGAATATGTGGGAGCCAATGTGAGCATCCAGGTTCCGCTATTGGTTATTGACTGGAGACGTGTCTCGGTCATGTCTACATTTTTCTCGAACCCGTAGGGTCCGCACACTTAAGGTTTCGATGACAGTTATATTATGAGTTTATGCATTTTGATGTACCAAAGTTTGTTCAGAGTCCCAGATGTGATCACGGACATGACGATGAGTCTCGAAATGGTCGAGACATAAAGATTGATATATTGGAAGCCTATATTTGGATATCGGAAGTGTTCGGGGTGAAATCGGGATTTTACCGGAGTACCGGGAGGTTACCGAAACCCCCGGGAGGTATATGGGTCTTAGTGGGCTTTCTTGGAAGAGAGGAGAGGTGGCCAGGACTGGGCCGCGCGCCCCTCCCCCCCTAGTCCGAATAGGACAAGGAGAGGGGGGCGACGCCCCCTTCCTTCTCTCTCTCCTCTTTCCCCCCTCCCGAATCCTATTCCAACTAGGAAAGGGGGGGAATCCTACTCCCGGAGGGAGTAGGACTCCTCCTGGCGCGCCCTCTCCTGGCCGGCCGCACCCCCCCTTTGATCCTTTATATAGGGAGGCAGGGGGCACCCCTTGACACACAAGTTGATCCACGTGATCATATTCTTAGCCGTGTGCGGTGCCCCCTTCCACCATATTCCTCGATAATATTGTAGTGGTGGTTAGGCGAAGCCCTGCGATGGTAGTACATCAAGATCGTCACCACGCCGTCGTGCTGACGGAACTATTCCCCGACACTTTGCTGGATCGGAGTCCGGGGATCGTCGTCGAGCTAAACGTGTGCTAGAACTCGGAGGAGCCGTAGTTTCGGTACTTGATCGGTCGGGCCGTGAAGACGTACGACTACATCAACCACGTTGTGCTAACGCTTCCGTTGTCGGTCTACAAGGGCACATAGATCACACTCTCCCCTCTCGTTGCTATGCATCACCATGATCTTGCGTGTGCGTAGGAATTTTTTTGAAATTACTACGTTCCCCAACAGTGGCATCCAAGCCTAGGTTTTATATGTTGATGTTATATGCATGAGTAGAACACAAGTGAGTTGTGGGCGACATAAGTCATACTGCTTACCAGCATGTCATACTTTCGTTCGGCGGTATTGTTGGACGAAGCGGCCCGGATGTTCTCCCAACGTGCTTTGCACAAAGGTGGCTAGCGGGTGACAGTTTCTCCAACTTTAGTTGAACCGAGTGTGGCTACGCCCGGTCCTTGCGAAGGTTAAAACAACACCAACTTGACAAACTATCGTTGTGGTTTTGATGCGTAGGTAAGATTGGTTCTTGCTTAAGCCCGTAGCAGCCACGTAAAACATGCAACAACAAAGTAGAGGACGTCTAACTTGTTTTTGCAGAGCATGTTGTGATGTGATATGGTCAAGACATGATGCTAAATTTTATTGTATGAGATGATCATGTTTTGTAACCGAGTTATCAGCAACTGGCAAGAGCCATATGGTTGTCGCTTTATTGTATGCAATGCAATCGCGCTGTAATGCTTTACTTTATCACTAAGCGGTAGCGATAGTCGTGGAAATCATAAGATTGGCGAGACGACAATGATGCTACGATGGTGATCACGATGGTGCTTCGAAGATGGAGATCACAAGAACAAGATGATGATGGCCATATCATATCACTTATATTGATTGAATGTGATGTTTATCTTTTATGCATCTTATCTTGCTTTGATTGACGGTAGCATTATAAGATGATCTCTCACTAATTATCAATAAGTGTTCTCCCTGAGTATGCACCGTTGCGAAAGTTCTTCGTGCTGAGACACCACGTGATGATCGGGTGTGATAGGCTCTACGTTCAAATACAACGGGTGCAAAACAGTTGCACACGCAGAATACTCAGGTTATACTTGACGAGCCAAGCATATACAGATATGGCCTCGGAACACGGAGACCGAAAGATCTAGCGTGAATCATATAGCAGATATGATCAACATAGCGATGTTCACCAATGAAACTACTCCATCTCACGTGATGATCGAACATGGTTTAGTTGATTTGGATCACGTAATCACTTAGAGGATTAGAGGGATGTCTATCTAAGTGGGAGTTCTTAAGTAATATGATTAATTGAACTTAAATTTATCATGAACTTAGTCCTGGTAGTATTTTGCAAATTATGTTGTAGATCAATAGCTCGCGTTGTTGCTTCCCTGTGTTTATTTTGATATGTTCCTAGAGAAAACTATGTTGAAAGATGTTAGTAGCAATGATGCGGATTGGATCCGTGATCTGAGGTTTATCCTCATTGCTGCACAGAAGAATTATGTCCTTGATGCACCGCTAGGTGACGGACCTATTGCAGGAGCAGATACAGACGTTATGAACGTTTGGCTAGCTCAATATGATGACTACTTGATAGTTTAGTGCACCATGCTTAATGGCTTAGAATCGGGACTTCAAAGACATTTTGAACGTCATGGAGCATATGAGATGTTCCAGGAGTTGAAGTTAATATTTCAAGCAAATACCCGAGTTGAGAGATATGAAGTCTCCAACAAGTTCTATATCTAAAAGATGGAGGAGAATCGCTCAACTAGTGAGCATGTGCTCAGATTGTCTGAGTACTACAATCGCTTGAATCAAGTGGGAGTTAATCTTCCAGATAAGATAGTGATTGACAGAATTCTCTAGTCACCATCACCAAGTTAGTAGAATTTCGTGATGAACTATGATATGCAAGGGATAACAGAAACGATTCCCAAGCTTTTCGTAATGCGGAAATTGACGAAGGTAGAAATCGAGAAAAACATCAAGTGTTGATGGTAGACAAGACCACTAGTTTCAAGAAAAGTGCAGAGAAGAACAGCAAGCAAGTTGCTGCTCAAGTGAAGAAGCCCAAGTCTGGTCCTAAGCCTGAGACTAAGTGTTTCTACTGCAAAGGGACTGGTCACTGGAAGCGGAACTACCCCAAGTGATTGGCAGATAAGAAGGATGGCAAAGTGAACATAAGTATATTTGATATACATGTTATTGATGTGTACTTTACTAGTGTTTATAGAAACCCTTAGTATTTGATACTAGTTCAGTTGCTAAGATTAGTAACTCAAAACGGGAGTTGCAGAATAAACAGAGACTAGTTAAGGGTGAAGTGACGATGTGTGTTGGAAGTGGTTCCAAAATTGATATGATCATCATCGCACACTCCCTATACTTTCGGGATTAGTGTTGAACCTGAATAAGTGTTATTTGGTGTTTGCGTTGAGCATGAATATGATTTCATCATGTTTATTGTAATACGGTTATTCATTTAAGTAAGAGAATAAATTGTTGTTCTGTTTACATGAATAAAACCTTATATGGTTACACACCCAATGAAAATAGTTCGTTGGATCTCGATCGTAGTGATACACATAATCATAATATTGAAACCAAAAGATGCAAAGTTAATAATGATAGTGCAACTTATTTGTGGCACTGCCGTTTAGGTCATATTGGTGTAAAGCGCATGAAGAAACTCCATGCTAATGGGTTTTTGGAATCACTTGATTATGAATCAGTTGATGCTTGCGAACCATGCCTCATGGGCAAGATGACTAAAACGTCGTTCTCCAGAACTATGGAGCGAGCAACTGACTTATTGGAAATAATACATACTGATGTATGAGATCCAATGAGTGTGAAGGCTCGTGGCGGGTATCATTATTTTCTGACCTTCACAGATGATTTGAGCAGATATGGGTATATCTACTTAATGAAACACAAGTCTGAAATATTTGAAAAGTTCAAAGAATTTCAGAGTGAAGTGGAGAATCATCGTAACAATAAAATAAAGGTTTCTACGATATGATCGCAGAGGTAAAATATTTGAGTTACGAGTCTGGCCTTCAGTTAAAACAATGTGAAATAGTTTCACTACTTACGCCACCTAGAACACCAAAACATAATGGTGTGTCCGAACATCATAACCGTACTTTATTAGATATTGTGCGATCTATGATGTCTCTTACCGATCTACCACTATCGTTTTGGGGTTATGCATTAAAGACAGCTGCATTCACGTTTAAAAGGGCACCATCTAAGTCCTTTGAGACGACACAATCTGAACTGTGGTTTGGCAAGAAACCAAAGTTGTCGTTTCTTAAAGTTTGGGATTGTGATGCTTATATGAAAAAGTTTCATCCTGATAAGCTCAAACCCAAATCGGAGAAATATGTCTTCATAGGATACCCAAAGGAGACTATTGGGTACACCTTCTATCATAGATCCGAAGGCAAGACATTCGTTGCTAAGAATGGATCCTTTCTAGAGAAGGAGTTTCTCTTGAAAGAAGTGAGTGGGAGGAAAGTAGAACTTGATAAGGTAATTGTACCTTCTCCCTTATTGAAAAGTAGTTCATCACAAGAAATCTGTTCCTGTGACTACTACACCAATTAGTGAGGAAGACTAATGATGATGATCATGTAACTTCAGATCAAGTTAATACCGAATCTCGTAGGTAAACTGGAGTGAGATCCGCACCAAAGTGGTATGGTAATCCTGTTCTGGAAGTCATGTTACTAGACCATGATGAACTTGCGAACTATGAGGAAGCGATAATGAGCCTAGATTCCGCGAAATGGCTTGAGGCCAGGAAATCTGAGATGAAATCCATGTATGAGAACAAAGTATGGATTTTGATTGACTTGCCCAATGATCGGCGAGCCATTGAGATTAAATGGATCTTCAAGAGGAAGACGGACGCTGATAGTAGTGTTACTATCTACAAAGCTAGAATTGTCGCAAAAAGGTTTTTGACAAGTTCAAGGTGTTGATTATGATGAGAGTTTCTCACTCGTATCTATGCTTAAGTCTGTCCGAATCATGTTAGCAATTGCCGCATTTTATGAAATCCAGCAAATGGATGTCAAAACTGCATTCCTGAATGGATTTCTGGAAGAAGAGTTGTATATGATGCAGCCGGAAGGTTTTGTCGATCCAAAAAGAGCTAACAAAGTGTGCAAGATCCAGCGATCCATTTATGGACTAGGTGCAAGCCTCTCGGAGTTGGAATAAATGCTTTGATAGTATGATCAAAGCATATAGTTTTATACAGACTTGCGGTGAAGCCTGTATTTACAAGAAAGTGAGTGGGAGCACTACATCATTTCTGATAAGTATATGTGAATGACATATTGTTGATCAGAAATAATGTAGAATTATTCTGCAAAGCATAAAGGAGTGTTTTTAAAGAAGTTTTTCAAAGAAAGACCTCGGTGAAGCTGCTTACATATTAAGCATCAAAATCTATAGAGATAGATCAAGACGCTTGATAAGTTTTTTCAATGAGTACATACCTTGACAATATTTTGAAGTAGTTCAAAAATGGAACAGTCAAAGAAAGTGTTCTTGGCTGTGTTACAAGGTATGAAATTGAGTAAGACTCAAAGCCCGACCACGGCAGAAGATATAAAGAGAATGAAAGTCATTCCCTATGCCTCAGCCATAGGATCTATAAAGTATGCCATGATGTGTACCAGATCTATTGTATACCCTACACTGTGTTAAGCAAGGGAGTACAATAGTGATCTAAGAGTAGATCACTGGACATTGGTCAAAATTATCCTTAGTGGAATAAGGAAATATTTCTCGATTATGGAGGTGACAAAAGGTTCGTCGTAAAAAGTTACGTCGATGCAAGTTTTGACATAGATCTGGATGACTCTAAGTCTCGATCTAGATACATATTAAAAGTGGGAGCAATTAGCTAGAGTAGCTCCGTGCAGAGCATTGTAGACATAGAATTCGTAAAATACTTACGGATCTGTATGTGACAGACCCGTTGACTAAAATTATGTCACAAGCAAAACATGATCACACCTTACTACTCTTTGGGTGTTAATCACATAAATGATGTGAACTAGATTATTGACTCTAGTAAACCCTTTGGGTATAGGTCACATGACGATGTGAACTATGGGTGTTAATCACATGGTGATGTGAACTCTTAGTGTTGAATCACATGGCGATGTGAACTAGATTATTGACTCTAGTGCAAGTGGGAGACTGAAGGAAATATGCCCTAGAGGCAATAATAAAGTTATTATTTATTTCCTTATATCATGATAAATGTTTATTATTCATGCTAGAATTGTATTAACCGGAAACATAATACATGTGTGAATACATAGACAAACAGAATGTTACTAGTATGCCTCTACTTGACTAGCTCATTAATCGAAGATGGTTATGTTTCCTAACCATAAACAAAAGAGTTGTTATTTGATTAACGGGATCACATCATTAGGAGAATGATGTGATTGACATGACCCATTCCATTAGCTTAGCACACGATCGTTTAGTATGTTGCTATTGCTTTCTTCATGACTTATACATGTTCCTATGACTATGAGATTATGCAACTCCCGTTTGCCGGAGGAACACTTTGTGTGCTACCAAACGTCACAATGTAACTGGGTGATTATAATGGAGCTCTACAGGTGCCTCCAAAGGTACATGTTGGGTTGGCGTATTTCGAGATTAGGATTTGTCACTCCGATTGTCGGAGAGGTATCTCTGGGCCCTCTCGGTAATGCACATCACATAAGCCTTGCAAGCATTGCAACTAATGAGTTAGTTGTGAGATGATGTATTACGGAATGAGTAAAGAGACTTGCCGATAACGAGATTGAACTAGGTATTGAGCTACCGATGATCGAATCTCAGGCAAGTAACATACCGATGACAAAGGGAACAACGTATGTTGTTATGCGGTCTAATCGATAAAGATCTTCGTAGAATATGTGGGAGCCAATATGAGCATCCAGGTTACGCTATTGGTTATTGACTGGAGACGTGTCTCGGTCATGTCTACATTTTTCTCGAACCCGTAGGGTCCGCACGCTTAAGGTTTTGATGACAGTTATATTATGAGTTTATGCATTTTGATGTACCAAAGTTTGTTCAGAGTCCCGAATGTGATCACGGACATGACGAGGAGTCTCGAAATGGTCGAGACATAAAGATTGATATATTGGAAGCCTATATTTGGATATCGGAAGTGTTCCGGGTGAAATCGGGATTTTACCGGAGTACCGGGAGGTTACCGGAACCCCCCGGGAGGTATATGGGCCTTAGTGGGCTTTAGTGGAAGAGAGAAGAGGTGGCCAGGGCTGGGCCGCGCGCCCCTCCCCCCTAGTCCAAATAGGATAAGGAGAGGGGGGCGGCGCCCCCCCTTCCTTCTCTCTCTCCTCTTTCCCCCCTCCCGAATCTTATTCCAAATAGGAAAGGGGGGCGAATCCTACTCCCGGAGGGAGTAGGACTCCTCCTGGCGCGCCCTCTCCTGGCCGGCCGCACCCCCCCCTTTTATCCTTTATATACGGAGGCAGGGGGCACCCCTTGACACACAAGTTGATCCACGTGATCATATTCTTAGACGTGTGCGGTGCCCCCTTCCACCATATTCCTCGATAATATTGTAGCGGTGCTTAGGCGAAGCCCCGCGATGGTAGTACATCAAGATCGTCACCACGCCGTCGTGCTGACGGAACTCTTCCCCGACACTTTGCTGGATCGGAATCCGGGGATCGTCATCGAGCTGAACGTGTGCTAGAACTCAGAGGTGCCGTAGTTTCGGTACTTGATCGGTCGGGCCGTGAAGACATACGACTAGATCAACCATGTTGTGCTAACGCTTCCGTTGTCGGTCTACAAGGGTACGTAGATCACACTCTCCCCTCTCGTTGCTATTCATCACCATGATCTTGCGTGTGCGTAGGAATTTTTTTGAAATTACTACGTTCCCCAACAATATTTGCCTCAGTAACTTGTGCTATGGATATTGCATGTAATCCCTCTGCTCTCATGCCTTTGAAGACATGTTCTAGTGTCTTTGTTCACTCATTTATGTGCGTATATGTAGTCATATATGGAGTATAATATCGAAAATCATCTTATATTTCCAAACGGAGGTACTAATAAAATATGGTTTCTGTTTGAATTAGAATGAGGTCCGCGGTGGAGATGAAGTTCTCAAAGTCATGCCGTGTGAACTGGAAGACCTGATGATGAGTTCTACTGCTGAACTATCCAGCTGATGTGTCCTTGTTGCCACGTGTCCTGAACTAGTGTTTTCCTGTAGCATTGTGGTCAGGCGTGTTCTCGAGGCTGTACTTGACCACAACAATTTCCTGGTTGTGCCTTCGATTATGAAGGGTGTGGTTCTTGTAAAGCTTCGCAACAAATCTGATGTGGCCTATCTTCATCATCATGTTTATGAGTGGAAAGACCACTTTGTTAGCTTCTCCAAGGTTGACAAGATGGTGATGGTGCATGTAGACATCTCACACGAAGTCCATGGCCTAGTCAGTTATGCAGGGTTCATCCCGTAGGTCGGTGGCAAGAAATAGTCTGCAGAGTTTAGTTAGTGCAACTTTGCTTGTCTGTAGTAAGTACTATTGTTCAGTACTTGATTTGTGTTTGTGAACCCTGTATTGTTTATTAGTATTGCCGCTTTTGGTGTGTGGTCAGTCCTGAGAACGGTCTATGTTCATGTCTGTCCACTCAATTCAGTCTGTATATTTTGAAGTATCCAGATCATATTTTTTGTGAGGACAGTTTATCAATTATGGTTACACTCCAATATCTGTATGCATTGCAGGGTTTATCGCACCCACCAGGATTTCCAGTCCCATGGATGTTCGGTCCATATGATTTGTCATGACCTTTGGACTGTCCTGCTTGTGGGAGTAGGCGGGGCCCCTACATGCCACGGGTAGTTGGACGATCAATCTTCTGTTTAGTACTTCAACATAGTGATTTCCTGGTAAGGATTCACTCGTGTCACATCAAGTAAATCTTGTTGATTTATTGTCTAAATCTTATTGATTTAATGTCATGTTTTCTTTCTTTTCCTGCAATTTTATGATGCAGGTTTTGCCATGTGACATTCATCACAGAATAAACCGTTTGGTTTGCTCTACGATGGCTATCTTTTCAGGTTTCACTTCTTATGTCGTGTCAGTAACAAAGGCACTGTCCATCACTTATATTACTGGAAAAAATTGGATCAGTCTAGTGTCTGAGTACAATTTGAATCCCTATGATGAACTGCAGTTTGGTTTAACAAAAAACGCTACAATTAGTCCTGCTCGCGTTTAAAAGAAATGAAGAAAAAACCTAGATCACGGTCACGGATCCTAGTCAAGTTAGAAAGCTGATCATAGCAGACCAGACACGATCAATGCTGTCTCGCACAGATCGAGCACCGGCAGTTGCTCTAGCACTGACAGCGGCAGCAGCTCAGTCTGATCCAGCTGAGGATTTGGACCGACCGCGTCAGCGAATCAGTCTGATCTACCAGAGGATCGGGCATCGACACCGGCACCTGCTTCGACACCGGCACCAGCTCTACAAGGAGCACTGTCGGTGTCAAAACCGGTGGATCTCGGGTAGGGGGTCCCAAACTGTGCGTCTAAGGCGGATGGTAACAGGAGGCAGGGGACACACTATTTTACCGAGGTTCGGGCCCTCTTGATGGAGGTAAAACCCTACGTCCTGCTTGATTTATTCTTGATGATATGAGTATTACAAGAGTTGATCTACCACGAGATCAGAGAGGCTAAACCCTAGAAGCTAGCCTATGGTATGATTGTATGTTATCCTACGGACTAAAACCCTTCGGTTTATATTGACACCGGAGGGGGGCTAGGGTTACACAAGGTCGGTTACAAAGGAGGAGATAAACATATCCGTATTGCCTAGCTTGCCTTCCACGCCAAGTAGAGTCCCATCCGGACACGAGACGAAGTCTTCAATCTTGTATCTTCATAGTCCAACAGTCCGGCCAAAGGATATAGTCCGGCTGTCCGGAGACCCCCTAATCCAGGACTCCCTGAGTAGCCCCTGAACCAGGCTTCAATGACGATGAGTCTGGCGCGCAGTATTGTCTTCGGCATTGCAAGGCGGGTTCCTCCTCCAAATACACCATGGAAGAATTTGAATACAAGGATAGTGTCCGACCCTGCAAAATAAGTTCCACATACCACCGTAGATAGAATAATATTTCCACAAATCTAATCTGCTGACATGTTTTGGCAACATGACATTATGCCATGGCCCGGTGATTATTTGAACCGTTTCCTTTAACTAGCCCCGCACATAACGCGAGGCGGTTTCTTGACACGTCTTGTCCAAGCAGAGATCGGGTCCCCTATATTACGGGATTCTCATCAATACGGGTGTGGGTAACCCAACCATGCTTAGGACTCCTAGATTTTAGGCAAGTCCCAAACGGCCACGAGGAGGACACTTGATATTCACCCTCTTTATAAAGGGACAAGGCCTTTACTCTTTTCCTCCCGTGCTCAATCGAATCCTTCCCCCGCCTCGAGTTCTAACACCCAAAGCCTAGGTCAGGTGCTTCGGACCTTCAATCATGTCTGGATCCAGCCTCCAGGGCCGGTGGATGCCCTCCTCCGTCATGGAAGAGGATATCAAGAAGTTGAGGGAGGCAAGATACCTGACCGCCGAAGTTTCGCATCGGCTGCCTGCCCGAGGGTAGGTCGTCCCTACTCCTGAACCCAATGAAGATGTCGTGTTCATCCCCCACTTCCTCCGAGGACTAGGCCTCACTCTGGATCCCTTCGTTAGGGGTTTGATGTTCTATTACGGGCTTGATTTCCACGACCTAGCCCCGGATTCCTTTCTCCACATCTCGGCATTTATTGTCGTATGTGAGGCCTTCCTCCGCATTACCCCTCAGTTCGGCCTATGGCTCAAGACCTTTGATGTGAAGCCGAAGATGGTCGAGGGGAAGTATGCAACGTGCGGGGGTGCATTATAAGCAAGATTGCCGGAGCTCCGTGGCCAAAAGGTTCCTTTCCAGAGGTGTTCGGATCATGGCAACGGGAGTGGTTCTACATCACCGCTCCCAGAAGTGCCAAGTGGGTAGCTTCCCCCGCCTTTCGCTCGGGCCCTCCACCACAACTGATGTCATGGATCAGCAGGGGGCTGAGCTGGGGTCCAGCCAAGGATGTGCCCATACTGCAGAGCCGCATCCGGGATCTCTTCGAGGGAGATTTTAGTTTGGTTATGGTAGTGCAAGTCATGCTGGTTCGTCAAGTCCAGCCTTGCAAACGTCGGCCCCTCCGCTTGTGGGAATTCAACCTAGAAGGACCGTGCGCTATTCAGAATTTCCTCGGCCTGACGCACGAGGAGATGTACAAGTCGTTCTTCGGACCCCAAATAGAGTGTCCGGACACCTCCGAGGACGTGGGCCTGGGAAGCAACCGCACCGCGGCCCAAGTAAGTAATCCTCTAGCCGAACACACTGTCTTTCATTTATCGTGACGTCATTCTGAAGAATTGCTTTTTGACCAGGACTGGATAACAAAGGCGAAGATGATCCGGTGTTTGGCCCCCCTTCTCGAAGGCTTGGACAATCCGGTCCTGGAAAAGATGCTCGAGCCAGCACCTTGCCTGGTGCCCTCAAAGGAAGATGAAGGGGGGATAAAGAGGGCCAAAGCGGGCCTCCACCGCTACCTGTTCCAACCGATGGAACGAGCACCTCCGTGATGGAGGATAACCAAGGGAAGGAATCTGACATTCCCTCGCCCCGGGGGAGGAAGAGGACTACCTCTGATGATCCGGAAACTAAGGTTTCCAAACGGGAGAAGAAAACTCCACCAGAGGGTCCCGTCTCGGAGGGTGCTCTTGCCGCACAAAGTCCGTGCGGGGATCTGCCCTCTAACGAGCTGTAAGTAATCAAAAAGTACTTGATAGCGAAAATATTATACCTTACTTCTGAGGAAGATAACCGAAGCATCTATGTTGCAGTTCAGATCTGAGCCCTTCTCAACAGAGCTCGTCTTCGGGGGATCTTCTTTCGGAGATGATGGAGAGCGAAACTCCTCCCCCGGACTCCCTGGCTCAAGAAGCGGGCGACCTTGAAATGTCATCATGGAGAGTTTCTCCGGATCCGGCAAGGCCAGAAGGTAATCCCATGGTCACCCGAAGCCCTCAGTATCCGGCTCTTGAAGAGAGCAACCAAAAGAATCTGGCACCGTCTGGTATGCGGTCGGACGCACTGAGGGATCTGCAAGGGCGAGCCACTATCTCAGAAGAGCACCGTACATTGATGGGTATGGTGATTGAAAGGATTTCGTCCGTCGAAAGCGGGTTGCATGAAGCCTTTATGAGTCTACTGACGGGCTTTGTGGTACGTGAAATGATATGCATCCGTACATTTTTAGGTGTGCCCTGTGTAGATAGTAGCCCCTGAGATGCTGGTTGTCGTCGAAAACGGCGGCAAACAGAGGATCGTAGTCCCTGGTAATAACCAGACCGCCTTTATGTGCGGGTGTCTGGAGCTCCGGTGGCTAGCCGAATTGATGGGGTTGCCGAACTAAAGCGGCAACTGGATGCGGCGGATGCCGACATCGAGCTTGTTAACAAGCGGCTTGACGAGGCCCATGGTAGGTGATATTTATAGTGGATGTCACATAGTAAGAGCAGCGTGATGCCAGTATCTTTAATATGTTGTGACTGCAGATGGAGCTGCCGCCGTGGAGGCCTTGCGGGCGGAGCTTGCCCGAGCCAAGGAGCATGCAAGGAGTAGTAATGCGGCCGCTTTGAAGGCGGCCGAAGAGTTGGAAGCCGGGAAGGCTGCTCATAGCGAGAGCAAAGGGAAAATGGCCGAAATGGCTGTGAAGTTAAAAGACATTGCCGACCGCTGCCACTTTCTTGAGGAAGAAAACCGAGCGAAGGCTACGGACCTTGAAAAGGCCACAATGGCGACCAAAGACACCCACTCTGCAATGAGAGCGAAGAAGGAGGAACTACGTGAAGCCGGGGACATTGTGGCTAGGAAGCCCTTTATGCTGCGAAGGAAGTTCGGCGATCTGCGGTATGCCCCTCTGGATCGGCTGTGGAGTTCGGCCGATGCATATCTAGACTTAGCGGCGAGCGCTGTCGATGCGGCCGAATACTTCCGAGATCAAACCGATCATGAAGTGGACAAGTTGTTCTGGTCGCAATTCAACGTTCCAGAGTGTCCGCTTCCGTTGACTGATCAGCTCGTCGAATGGGCCAAACTCAATAGATTGTCCGGACTCGCCATGAGGTCTGTCATGAATCATCTGTGGCCGGAAAGGCCGAAGCTGAACAGCTATTTTAGCTTGCTGTAGCAGTTCCTTGGTGCGGTGCCACACATCAATGCGATGAAGAGGTCAGCGTGCATAGAAGGCTCATGGATGGCCCTTGCCCGTGTCAAAACATACTGGGCAGAGATGGATGCCACCACTGTCATGGCGCAGGGTTCGGCCATAGGCCGGGTGGGTGCCGAGCATTAATTTGAAGAAGTTCTTGAGGGCGCTCATACGATAGAGGCCCAATGCTCGAAGAATGTTATGTTTGAGTGACATGTATTCCCATTGTAAAGATAGCGTTTTATGGAATTTCTCAAGGTTTTATTTATACTTTTGCCCGAAAGTATTATGATGCCTCCTGTGCGGCCGTTTATGTATATATGTATATAACCTGAAAGATTGCAGTCGTCGGCTTCAGCCCCCACGCATATAATGCGGGGGTGTTCGCAGAAGACGCGTATTCACACTTAATCCAACGTCTTGGTCCTAGTAAGGAGGTGATAGCGCAGCGAACTAGGCAACCGGACTATAATGCTTTAACACTTTCACTTAGCCATAGTAGTTTGACAATGGGGCTACTATATAGCCCCTGGTGGCTCCACACTCGCCCGGATTCGGGGTGCGTACATGCCTGGCCGGGAAATGGCCCTTCGTTAATGCGGAGGAACCTCGAAGATTCCAATAGGTCATCGAGTGGTTGACCAGTCTCACGCTATATCATGACAGTCAGTTTCGGCTTTCTCTACTGAGGTGCTCGTCCGGATGAACCAGGGCACAATCGCAGTAGTTCTCCTGGTGCCGCCTTAGCTGATAGAGCGGAACGTAAGGCAGCAAAACATAGGAGCCGGGCAAACCCAACATTTGACCAAAGACATGATTCGGAGCTGATGCATATAAGGCCAAACTCGCGACGCCGAACACTCCGTAAGGTATTCAGTCTTTATGGTGTAAACCGGGTATAAATAGTACCCTTTGTAATAAGCCCCTGGTGTCCAAGTATGTGCATTATTCTGGCGTGGCCACATGCCAAGACGTCAGCATCCTTCTCGGTTGTACTGAGAATCTGAGGGATCTAAATCAACAAGAGACAGTAAAAAAGGTTTACGCAGGGTCTTAATCTACAAAGAATCCTTGGAACGGGTCCCTGCTGCACTTCTGCACCTGTGTCTCCGTTGTGCCATATTCTGGACGGTGTAGCACGATGGTCATCTAAAAAAGAGAGGAAATTAATTGAAAAGTTGTCGTGCAAAAGTTAAGTTATACTAAATAAACAATATATAGTTGTAAAATGAGTAAAGGTGAGCCTTGTTTTCGCTTTTGCGCGCGCGTTGAGCCCCTTGTATTGTAATAGGGGTATAGCCATCAAACCTGTATTAATTACATATAGCTGAGCCGGACTCGTCTAGCCGTGTCCGTGGTCTTAACGACCTGTCAAATGCTTGAGTTGGTGAGGCCGTTTAGTGTGCGGCGGCCAAGGCAGCCGCACCGTCTTCGGCACGCAAGGAGCGCTCAATATTTCCATTTACTGTAATGATGCCACGTGGACCGGGCATCTTGAGCTTGAGGGAAGCGTAATGCGGTATTGCGTTAAAGCGAGCGAAAGCTTCGCGTCCGAGTAGTGCTTGATAGCTACTTTGGAACGGAGCGACGTGGAAAGTTAAATTTTCACTGCGAAAGTTGTCGGGGAAGCCGAATATAACCTATAGTAGTAGGGAGCCCCTGTAGTGAGCCTCCGGGCCTGGCGTTACTTCTTTAAAGGTAGCATTGCTGCGGCGAATTTTTGTTGGGTCTATCCCCATTTTTCGGACTGTGTCCTGATATATCATATTTAAATTGCTGCCGCCGTCCATTAGGACTCAGGTGAAGTGGTATCTGTCAATTATTGGATCTAATATCAAGGCAGCCCATCCTGCACGCCGGATACTTGCCGAGTAATCCTGAAGGTCGAAGGTGATCGATTGGGACGACCAGTGGCGGAGCTCCACGGTGATAGGCCCTGGGGCATGTTCCTCTAAAGGTGCCGCTTTGTTTCTCCCTTTTATCACGTGTAACACGTTGACTGTTTTGACTTCTGGTGGAAATTTCTTCTGTTCCCCTGCGCTTTTATTGCGAGGCTCATCCTCGTCTTCACTTGGCGTATCCCGCCCCTTGTGTTCGGCGTTGAGCTTGCCGGACTGTTTGAAGACGCAACATTCTCTGTGGGTGTGATTTGTAGGTTTATCTGGGGTGCTATGGATCTGACATATTTGATCCAGAATTTTGTTTAGGCTGGACAGTTCATCTCTGTTGCCTTTGGAGGGCGGCTTTTGTTGGCCTGGCCGAGAGCTTCTAAATACGGTGTTTACCGCCATGCTCTTCGGGTTGTCTTCCTTATTCCGGCGCTTATTCTTGCTGCGTCATGATTTCCTGTTTCCATCCCTGACTTCGGATGTACTTGGCTCACTGGTGCTGCATCTGGCTAACCAGCTGTCCTCGCCCGCGCAAAAACGGGTCATGAGGCTTGTTAATGCTGCCATTGTTCTCGGCTTTTCTTGACCGAGGTGTCTGGCAAGCCATTCGTCTCGGAGGCTATGCTTAAAAGCTACTAAGGCTTCAGCGTCCGGACAGTTGACTATTTGGTTCTTTTTAGTGAGGAACCTGTTCCAAAGTTTTCGGGATGACTCACCGGGCTGTTGAGTTATATGACATAAATCGTCTGCATCCGGTGGTCAGACATATGTCCCTTGGAAATTTGCCCAAAAGGCGTCTTCGAGCTCTTCCCAGCTTCCGATGGAGTTTTCGGGGGGGCTTTTAATACAGTGCCGTGCTGGCCCTTTGAGCTTGAGGGGTAAGTACTTGATGGCGTGGAGATCATCTCCTTGAGCCATATGGATATGGAGGATGTAGTCCTCGATCCAAACCCTAGGGTCTGTTGTTCCGTCGTACGCCTCTATGTTTACGGGTTTGAATCCCTCTAGAAATTCATGATCCAGCACCTCGTCGGTGAAACATAGAGGGTGTGCGGCACCCCTGTATTTGGGTGTACCATGGTGTTCAGATGTTTGTTGTGTTGCATTGTATGTTGGAGCGCGCCTGCGTGGTCCATAGATGGATCTGGTTGCGCCGTCCTTTTGATGCGACCCCTTACGCGGATCGCATAATGGTTTATGTGTGGCATCGATTGCCGCTTTATGTTGGCTATGAGGTCCTCTATCCGACCGGATGGCCATTTTATTTTTTAATTGTGAAGGATCTAAGGCCTCCTCGTCAAATTCAGGTAGCAACTTTCGCTTCGGATAGCTCTTGGTGTGGCGATTACTGCCGTATTTCGCTGCGGTGTTGAGTACTTCACTCCATTTGATTTTGAGTTTGTCTTGTGCAGCCTTGAGCCTTTGCTTCTGTTTTTTCAGACTCCTCGCCGTAGCAACAAGCCTTTGGTGGGCATTATGTTGCTCCTGGTGCCTGTCCGGTGTGATGTCATCCGTACTGTTATCTTCGACGGGGTTGGGTTGTTCGGCTTGATTTTCCATGTTGTCGTGGTCGAGCAATGGTCCACCCTGCTCTAATGTTGTGTCTATGTGATTGTTATTTCTGCCGAGGCAGGATTTGGAGCGGCGTTTACGCCGCCGCTTTGACTGCTGCTCGAGGGAACCACCCTTCGCTGCGTCCTTCCGTTCCTCGTCGTTATTTTCTTTGGGTGTGTCGACCATGTATACATCATGTGATGAAGTGGGCGTCCAGTGCCCTGTGGGCAGTGGTTCCTCTTCGCCTCCCGTGTCGTCATCCATACCGTCGATGTCTTCGGAATCGAAGTCAAGCTTGTCGGTTAAGTCATCGAAAGTGGCTACTAAGTGGGTGGTGGGTGGGCGGCGAATTTCTTCGTCATCCCCATCCCAATCCGGCCAGACGTAGTTCAGCCAGGACTCTCCTGACAAGGAGAGAGACCTTAATGAGTTCAGTATGTCGCCAAAGGGTGAGTGTTGAAAAATATCCGCGGAGGTAGACTCCATGATCGGCGCCCAATCGGATTCGACAGGAACGGGCGCAGGCGGTTCGGAGTCCGTGGCCGGAGAAGGATCTGGTAGTTTGGCAACACGGCTCTCGTGAAGGGTAAGGTCGATATTCGGCTCGATTGCCGCAGAGGATACAACCTCCGTGGTGGGGTCTATCCACCCATCCACGGATGGCGCGACTAGCTCCGAATTGAGGGTCGAAGCGGCTGCCGGTGCGATTTTTCGAACACTGTACGATGGTAGAGCGAAATCGTACTCATCGTGACCGTGCGGCGCACAAGGTAAGGGCTCGAATGAAAGCACCAATGTCGGTGTCAAAACTGGCGGATCTCGGGTAGGGGGTCCCGAACTATGCGTCTAAGGCGGATGGTAACAGGAGGCAGGGAACACGATGTTTTACCCAGGTTCGGGCCCTCTTGATGGAGGTAAAACCCTACGTCCTTCTTGATTTACTCTTGATGATATGAGTATTACAAGAGTTGATCTACCACGAGATCGGAGAGGCTAAACCCTAGAAGCTAGCCTATGGTATGATTGTATGTTATCCTATGGACTAAAACCCTCCGGTTTATATAGACGCCGTAGGGGGCTAGGGTTACACAAGTTCCGTTACAAAGGAGGAGATACACAAATCCGTATTGCCTAGCTTGCCTTCCACGCCAAGTAGAGTCCCATCCGGACACGAGACGAAGTCTTCAATCTTGTATCTTCATAGTCCAACAGTCCGGCCAAAGGATATAGTCTGGCTGTCCGGAGACCCCCTAATCCAGGACTCCCTCAAGCACCATCTCCGACAGCAGTGGCGGCTTCGGCACCTGCACCAACACTTGCACTTGCATCTGCTCCGGCCCGTGCAGTTGCACCGGCAACAGACTGGGCTGCAGTTCGCACTTCATATACCAAAGTCCTTACAAAAACCGACATGTCCACCTTCTTGGTAAGAATTGGCCGCCCAAGTGCTTCGTTCTTTTTTCTTTCCATGTTGTTTCACATGATTCACTGTGTTGATCTAACTACTTATACGCAACTGCCGAACTGATCTATCCTCCGAGAGATTTTGATGTAATAATCTGGCATGGTGAAACAAGTGTCCTGTGTGTATAAGTAGTACAACAGTATTATTTATCACATGGTATATCGTTGATAGGATTGCAACTCTGATTGCTGGTTAGGAACTGTCATTCGATTTCATTCCAACAGTTGTCGTGCTTTATTCAATTTTATGTATTCGCCTTGCGACAGCATCTAAAACCAGCGTCGTACCAATCACTTGCAATATGAAAAGCGCTGAGGTAGAACACATGGGCCCCCAAACATGCAGGGTCGGCCTGCGACCCAAAGTCCAGAACCGTGAGCCTATCTGAGTATTATATTCTCAGCTGAACCCCCATAAAAAAAGCTGAACCCCCATAATGCCCGTGCGTTGTAGAGGGAGTATATTTCTCGGCAAGGTGAGCCTGTGATATAAAAGATTTGTATATTTCTTTACAGAGGGAGTATCTCTCTTTCAAAAAATATATTTATGTGTAACTAGTTACTCCTGTCTTTCTACTTCCTTTCGCTGATATGTGGGGCAACCGGCATCCGGCTCCACGTGCCATATGCACAAATTAGAGTGCACAACTTCACGGTAGACACACCCCGGTCGTAGCGCCGCAGTAATGCCCAATGAGCCGTCAAATCACAACCCCCCCTTCCAGCTTTAGCAGTAAGCTGGACGGACGAAGTGGCAATATTTCACTTGGCCTGAATCCCCTTCTCCCTCGTCTGCTTGTTCAGAGAAAACCCCCTCTCGGCGATTGCATAGGGTTTTCTCATGGAGAACCAGGTATGAATTCTTCATCCATCCTCGATAAATCCAAGTCCCTTGGTCGCAGGTAATGCTAGAATGGCAGCCGCCGCCGTTGATGCATTTTTCTTCCTACTGAATCTAGGGTGTTTCATTTGCAGTTCCCAAAGTGCGAGTACCCTACAGGTTTCCGCGCCCTCGGCGAGACGCCACACTTGTTCCTTCTCATCCTAACACAACACTTTGAAACGCGCACAGTATGTTCCTAGAATCCTCTTTTCTATCTGGGAGGGTGGGTTTTTTTGGACATGTTGTGTTCTCATATTATTTTTCCTGCAGTGTATTATTTGCTCTGCCAGAACACATGTACTCAAGATGCTCAGCCTTGCCATAACTGAATACACTAGTTTAATGGTCACACTGAAGAAAAGCCATGGATATAAGTTCCGAGTTGGGTTCATGAACCAAAAAGATCGCTGCTTTTTTATGGACGAACTTGGATAAACTTTCTCAAGTGTTACGGACTAAAAGTTCGCGCACGAATGTTGATGGAAATAGCAGAACCTGGTCTCATCTTCACTGCGATCTTCCACCCCGACGTCGTTCCAATTGTTCATCCATGTTAGTTTTGTATCTGGTTCTTGCTTGTTGCCTCGATTACTTCTTAATCCACCTATTCTGTCTAACTAATCACAATTTAACTTTAGAAGTAGCAACGAATCTCTCATGAAGATGCTACTTCTAACTAATATTTTCTTATAATTGGTGGCACGTGTAGGTTTTTTCAGAGTTAAGCAGTCTGCGCGCTTGGTCACAACATGATGTTTATGTCGACCTACTCAATTGCCCTTGGAGGTGAAAAGATACTTATTCATGGGCGGTCTCAAATAATGAAGGCCCGTCCATCTTGGAGAATAGGACAGAAGATTATGTTCATGCTTTTCCATGGCTCTACAGCGAATATCATGTTTATTGACCACGTTGCGAGATGAAGTCGCTTTTAGAAGGTTGTGGATGCGCAGGGTGGCGCCTGGGCCTTGTCCTGGGGCTTGGCGGCCTCACCCTTGGTTAACTGTAGGCAAAGTAGCACTGTTCGAGGCGTGCTTTGTACGGTTGAACCTGTATAAGTACTCATACTACTTTCAGCTTTGGTTGTTAAGTGCCCCTGCTGGTTTCAGCTAAGGTTGTTAAGTACTCCTGCTGCTTTTACAGTCTGTCGTGTTTCTTCAGTCCTGTCTTCCTCCAGCCACCAAAACCAAACTAGCGCCGGCGGGGCCGCCTGCTTCCGCCTCCCACGGCTGGCTGCGCCTCAGCGCATGCATCGCCGCCCCACCGTCTCCTAAATCGTTAACGCCGACGTTCTCCGCGCGCTTTGGTGCGCTCGCCATGGCGCCGCCCTCTCGCATTGTCAACATGGTCAACAAACAACAAGAATCGGCAGAAGTACATGGAGAGGATGACAGTAGGGGCCCACCACGTCAGCGTATGGAAAAATAAAATGCTTCCTCCTAGTGTTTTCCCGACATCTGGGACCCACGACATTGTGAGCGTATATAGTCAATAGACAAGGGAACAACACAAGATCGACTGACACCTGGGACGTAGCTACTCGAGCAGTATTTTTTTTGTTTGGTATTGTTGAGACGGAGCAAGGTTTGAACTGGGCTGTGGCCCGTCTAGCCCAGGCTTATATTTTATGTTCACCATGTGACCAGCCCAACTATTTTTTCTTTGTGAAAATGAGCCCAATTTATTTTTTCTAAAGAATACCCAATCCAGGCCTACTTATTCTTCTACGCCCTGATGGGCTACAACTCTTCCAAGACGCTTGCAAATCTTGAAAGTAATATGAAATGGGTTGTAAATATAAAAACAGATGACAAATTGGCAATTACTTTATAATTTCTGAATTTTTTCACATTTTCAGATTCCTATTTCACTCGGCATTAACCTAATTTAAATATATCTTAAAAGTACTTTAAATCTGGCTCGACATTTTGGTATTAAAAATAGTTTGAAACCCACAGAAATATGCGAAATTGGCCCTGGCCAACCAAAAAAACGACTGCAATAAATTGCATAAGAAGTTGCCATGAGCTATATATAAATTATTAAAAAAAAAGGGAGTGGTCTGACTTGTGGGCCTGTTTAGTTGACGTGTATGCAAGATTTTTCTAGTTATTATATACGTCAACAAACGATTCTAGCAGACGTAACCGTTGGATGTCAATCCAACGGCCATCATGTTTCTTCAATCTCTGATCTTCTTGCTCCAGCCGCCAAAGCAGCGCCGGCGGGACCGCCTACTCCCGCCTCCCGTGGCCGGCTGTGCTGCCGCGCAGGCCTCATCGCCCCCTACTACTCCCACCACTGGCCAGGGCATCCCTCTACTCCCCCACACCCCCTATTATTCTGCGGCGACGGCAGCCTCACACCGCAGCCGAACTGGTGAACCCTCGTACTTCTCTCCGCGCGGGCTTCCACTGTCGCGTCTTCCCCGGCTCCGCGTCGTCCCCTTCCTAGGCCTCGCCGTCGTCCACCGCCGTGGTGCTCTCGGCGCGGCGTGGTCAATGTGGTCAATGACCGACTTCCATCGGAAGAGTATTGTACGAGGAGAGGCTGACAGCTGGGTCCACTGCAGCCGCAAGGAAGTGCCTCCTTATTACGCAGAAAATAATTATTCCTCCACCTAACAGCAGGGACCCACCGGACGAGCCACAAGTATTTCGTGAAAAAAAACATTTCCCCCTGACTGCTGGGACCCACAGGACGGGCCACCGTATTTCGCGAAAAAAAATTCCCCCCGCTGTCAGCTCGGACCCACCGGAAGTGCCTCCTTATTACGCACAAAAAAATGAATACCCCCTGCTAGCTGGGACCCACCTTGGAGGGAGGCTAACTTGTGGGCCTACTAAGTTGAGTGGGATAGAGGACTTTATCAACTTTAGTCAATATATGAACGATTCTAGCTCCAGTGACCGTACGATGTCCATCCAACGGCCGTAGTGCTTCTTCAACCTCTGGTCTTCTTGCTCTAGCCGCCCAAAGCAGCGCCGGTCGTGCCGCCTGCTCCTGCCGCCCGTGGCCGGCTGTGAGGCCGCGGAGGCCTCACCGCCCCCTACTACTCCCACCGCTGGCCAGGCCATCCCTCTACGCACCCACACCCCCTGTTATTCTGCGGCGACGATAGCCTCACACTGCAACCGAACCAGTGAACCCTCATACTCCTCAACGCATGGTCATCCACTGCCGCGTCTTCCCCGGCTCCGTGTCATCCCCTTCCTAGGCTCGCCGTCGTCAACCGCCCTGGTGCTCTCGGCGCGGCGTGGTCAACGTGGTCAAGGAATGGCTTCCATCGGACGTGGACTGTACATGGAGAGGCTGACAGCTGGGTCCACGACCGCAGCAAGGAAGTGCCTCCGTATTACGTGCAAAATAATTATTCCTCCACCTGACAGCGGGGACCCACCAGATGGGCCACCGTATTTCGCAAAAAAAAACGTTTCCCCCTGACTGCTGGGACCCACCAGCTACATCTTCGCACGCAAAGAAGTGCGTCCGAAAAAAACGATTCGCCCCCCTGACTTCTGGGACCCACCAGCTACATCTTCGCACGCAAGGAAGTGCGTCCGAAAAAAACGATTCACCCCCCTGACTGTTGGGACCCGCCAGCTACATCTTCGCACGCAAGGAAGTGTGTCCAGGCAAAAACAAAAAAACAAAACGATTCCCTCCTGACTGCTGGGACCCAGCAGCTACACCTTCGCACGCAAGAAAGTGCGTCCGGGCAAAAAAACAAAAACAAAACGATTCGCCCCCTGACTGCTGGGACCCACCAGCTACATCTTCGCAGGCAAGGAAGTGCCTGACAGTCGGGACCCACCTGGTCGACGCGTACGTAGCGTTGTCATTCTGGTCGCGAACGTGTACGTACATATATACTGGTCGATGTAGAGGGGCGCACGTGTCGTAGTAGAGGCGCGTACGTGTCGTAGTAGAGGCGCGCACGTAGCATGTACACGTACGTACAGCGGCCAGGGTGCAAGAAAGAAAATACGGCCACGTATGTACATACGGACAGGGTCTCGAACGCCTACTCGCGCATACGTACGGTCAGGGCTTGTGTACATGGCTGGGTCGGAACGGAGAAACAGCGTCATCATCGTGTTCATGGGGAGGCAATGGAATGCGTCGTGTTCATGGGGAGGCAACGGAATGCGTCGTGTTCATCGGGAGGCAACGGAACGCGTGGGAGCCAACCGGCTGGGTCAGAACGAAATGCGTGGTCGTGTTCATCGGGAGGGCTTGGACGGAACAGGCGATGGAAACTAGGCCTGGCGTACCGCAAAGAAGAGGAAACGGCCTTGTGTTCGACCGGCCACATTCGAAACAGGATCCTGATCATCGGGAGGGGTCTGGCGTACCGCAAAATGGAGGAAACGGGCCTCCTATGATCGAAAAGGGGGTCCTGTTGATCGGGAGGGGTGTGGCATACCGCAAAACAGAGGAAACAGACTTGTGTTGGAGCCCTATGGTCAAAACAGGGGTCCTGTTGATTGGGAGGGGTGTGGCGTACCGCAAAACGGGACTCCACGAGATATTGTTCATCTCCATCGTCGACCTCCTCCAGCCTCGACGGGCTCCTGTTCATCCAGCCTCCACCGCGCGCTAGTCCACCGGCTACTGTTCAACCACCCCTCCACCGTCTACTGTTCATCCAGCCCTCCACACCACGGGGTCCTGTTCAACCACCCCTCCACGGGCACCCCTCCACCGTCTACTGTTCATCTAGCCCTCCACCACACCACGGGGTCCTTTTCATCCAGAGGCAACGCCACCGCTCACTGTTCATCCAACCCCCCCCCCGCCGCAACGCTCACTGTTAATCCAATCGATCGGCTTCAGTTAGCAGCAGTAGCGAAGGAATTGCTCGATCGGGTTCAGTTAACAGCCATCAATCGATCGCTCGGGTTCAGTAACGCATAGCCTGTAGTGCAATCGCTCGGGTTCAGTTAGAGCCCAATGCCTCGTCGGGTTCAGTTAGAGCCAACACCTCGCACACACGCGCGTACGTGTACGAGAGAAACGCACATCGCTCGGCCCCCGACCTCCCACCATAACTGGGAACTCCCCGAAATTTTCCTCCCCCTCGCTTCTACCACGGTTTTTTCCGTCATGGACGGCCCAAAGAATGTCATGCAGCTGCGTCTCCGGCCCGCCCAGGACGAAAAGCCCATTTTCTGTCATTATTTTTTGTCATAGAAGTAGGAACCCACCACATCTATGATGATACCGGGTTTTGTCACAATTATCGTCATAGAAGTGTCATATGTATGACAGAAAAAAATTTGTTCAGCCCAAAATGTCACGGATGTGTCTTTTTTTGTAGTGGTGAGATCGTAGAGTGTGCGAGCTAGAGAGGGGGAGAGATCTTCGTGCGCACCCCAGTGTTCGAACCTCAAGGGTTTTGCCGGAACCCGAAATCCGACATTTGGTGCGCCAGGTAGCGGTGCGCTAGAGCTTCTCTTCCACTGGTTGATCCGCCGACGTCTCAAGGGTCCGATGTATGGCGACCCGAGGACCAACACCGACCGCTGGGCAGCTTGGCCGGACCGGGCAGCGCCATCTGTCCAAGAAGACCAAAACCTAGTGCCCCAAGCGGCGCGCGCGCCGCCATGTGCCGCGGGGCGCGGGCGGAGCAGTCAAATTCCGTCCACCCTCACTCCACGACAAGTATGGGCGGCCGCAAGGGCCTCAAGCCACGCCGCGGCCACGGCGCCGCACACCCGACGGGAACAAGAAAACATGAGGGCCGCACTCACGGTGGCTCGGGGGCTACTGCGATGCCGACCGATGGAGAGCGGCCGGGAACATTGCTGGAGCGCGTCGCCGAGCTACTGGACGCCGCTGCCTCAAGAGCACCGCCCTTCTGTACCTTGCTCATGCCCCAGTCCATGACATGATCGCATGGTGGGCCTCGCCGCGCCCGCGCACCCCCAGGAGCGCCAGGGGGCTTCATCGATACCGGCGTGACCAGAAGCACTGGGCGCCCACACACACCCGCGCCACCTCCGATAGGCGCGGACACGAGCATTGCCACCCGTGGCTCCGGTGGAATGTCGCCCTACCATCCTCAGGGCGGCGCGATGTGGAGCGTGGGGCACTTTGGCGAGGTCTTCGGGGCGGCGACCTCGGAGGCCTACGTGCCCCGCATGATAGACTAGGAGTATGCGCTGGAAGACGACCCTGGCTCGTTCCTCGAGCCGGGCTGGGAGGATGAGGCGCTGGAAGCTGAGGCCTTCTAGGAGCCCCCCAAGCGCGCCATGAACCTCGCCAACCATGCCGGTGACGGCAGCTACAGGGTACCACTAATCTCTCTAGAGCAAGCTTATGCTAACCATGGGTCGCAGGAGGATCAGGTCACAACGGCGGACGGCGGCCCCAGCTCAACGACCTACCTCCCACCAGGAGGAGCGCACTGGGGGCTGCAGGGGAGAGGCCGGGAGCCAGGTCCCTCCCTGCATCATACGAAGCAAGGCGCCCCCGGAGGTAGGCCCACTGTCGGGGAGGTGCTGATGATCCTTCCCTTGGAAGAGGACCCGTGGTCGCCGAGGGCACCGCTGGCGTCCCCTTTACCCCTTTGCTTCGTCTTGGTTTCCGGTCGAACCAAAGGTGGTCGAGGGCGGTGCAAGGCGGGGCCCTCATCTGGCGATATGAAGTAAGGCTCGCGCCTCTGAAGATCTCCACTCGTGACACTCTCACGTACTAATGAGTGGGGCTGTACATGCCCCGGAGTCTCTGGAGCGCCACCCTCGGTCCTGAGGGGCTCCCTCCCACGCCTAGTAGCAGCACTTAGCTCCGCGCTGGTGAGAAGACAAGAAGACTAGACTAGGTGCCGGACACGACCATTTTTGCTCTTAACCTCTTTTCTGTAGCCCTGTTTCTGGCTTTGGATTTAAGTTGAAGTTGAATTTTCATTGCTATCTGCGGGGGTGACTTTCCTCGTTTGTTCGATTTCTTGCTTCCTTGCTTGACTCGGAGTTTGCACCTGCTGCCTCCCCCCTCACGAGCTCCTCGTGGCACCCACTCGGGCGAATCAGCAGGACCTTCAGGACCTCACGACCTCGTGAGCTGGTCGGAAACTGGTCCTGACCAAGGTAAATTTCAGTAGTAAACTCGCGGCATGACTCATGGGCCCATAAAAAACACACATCTTCAGCTTGTCCTTCGGAATAGAGGTAGTAATCTTATTACATGAGGGGCTCCCCCTCCCAAAATGCTCTCACAACTTTGAGGGCCGTGCCCAAGTTTTCGTTTACAGACTCAGCAATGAGGGACCACGGGCTCAATCGGACATATCGCTCGTCGCATCCTCCGGGACGCCCTCAGACGCATCGCTAGCATCATCGTCACCATCGCTGGCGCCACCATCCTCGTCCCCGGCATTACCGTCACCATCGCCAGTGTCGCCCGCACCATCGTCGATCACGTCGCCTTCATCCGCAGCGACCCCCATGCGTCGTCCCCGGAGGTGAAGGCTCTGACTAGGGCATCCACATTGTCCTCTACCCAGCGCGCCAGGTCATCGTGGATGGCCTCGGGCATGGGGGCAATGGCGGCGTCGAAGTCAAAGTTGGGGTTGGTGTTCTGGAGGTGGCTGAAGACATGGGAGAGCGCGCGCTTGAGCAGGCCGCGGCTCCTCTCCTCGACAAGCACGCGAGCCCTCTTGGACCAATTCTCCAGGCGTGTCACCACGTCGGTGAAGAAAAGGAGTTGACTGGTGTAGTCATTCGAGTGGGGATGAGGTGCATTTTCGTCACAGATGGCACCCAGTGCCACGTTGGCTCTGGTCCTGAGGTTATGGAGCATGGGGGCGTGCTCGTGCTCCAACGTCCGCCACCGGAGCGCTTCCTCCCTGCACTGCTGCATGGAGGATTCGGCGCCGGTGACCCGCTGCTGAAGGGAAAGCAGCTCGACACGTGCGGAAGCCAGCTCGGCTTGCACTGAAGACAGGGCGGTTGCGGCGGCTTTCTTGCGACGTTCAACCTCATCAAACCCTGACCTGAGGGCATTGGTCCTGCCCACCGCCTCGGCTTCCACAAGCTTCAACTTCAGGTCGTACCTGCCCACAAGGTTCGCACGAGCCATGGCCGCCCGGTGATCGACTTCCTCCTAGGCCTTGGCCTCGCACGCGCCAACAACATCCTCAGCTGGGGCAACCTGGCGCTGCCTCGTCTCCAACCGCTCGAGCTCAAGGCTTCGCTCCATGGCTTCCAGCGCCAGCGCTTCCTCACGCCTCAGGATCTCTTCCTCCTCGGCAGGCGTCCCCTTCATCGATGCTAGGGCAGCCTTGCGTGCCTCCACTTGCCCCTATAGGAAGGCACTCCAGGCTTGGAGCTTGCACGCGCGCTTCTCCGCGACCTCACGGCGTTGATCAGCTTCCTGGGCTTCCTCCAAGGCTCGGGCGCAAGCTTCGCGCGAGGTTGCGAGAGACACCTCAGCTTTAGCGTTATCAAGCTCACGTTGGCGGCGCCCGAGGTTGATAGCCACCTTCAATTTATGCCACTCTTCCACAAGCCGAAGACCCTCAGCCTCGAGGAGCGCGTCTACATCCGCGAGCTCCCTGCCAAGCCGGTTCGTCACACCCATCACCTCCCGGAAGAACTCATGGCGGATGACGCTCCTTTCGTGTGCAGCTTTGAGCGTGCGGCCGACTCCGTCCTCCACCGCAGGGGCCGTCGACGGGACCAGAAGTGGCTCGCCCCCTTCCCGCAGGGGGCTGGCGCCCCTCTGGACACCGAGTGGGCTTTGGCAAGAGCCTGGTTAGGATGAGGCTCGCCGCTCGAAGAAGGAACCAAGACCGAAGCCATCAAGTCGCTGTCCATAACCAGAGAGGAGACCTTGGAACACTCGTCGGACCCCCAACAAGGCCATGAAGAAGAGACGACAGGAGCGTGGGCTCAAGGCGCCAAGCCAGCGCATCTGCCTCTCTAGCCGACCCTGTGACAGGGGCAACATATTGGCCTAGGACGCTCAAGGCCAGGAGAAGATCCGAGGCAGGAGGGGTTTGCTTCCCGAGGGGCTTCGCGGCCTTAGCGGATGGAATCCTGAAGAACCACCATCAGGAAGGGAAGCAGCACTCAAGGAATCACAGAGATAAGGTACTTACTCATCTATGGCAATGTACTTCCTCTGTTTCAACGGCCAGAAAGTGCCACTGCTGCAGCTTGGGGACCCCTTCCTCTTGCGGAGCGCATCGAAGTCTACACGGAGCCGACCGAAGAATCGGGCGTGGCGACCACCGCAGGACGTGGTTGGTGAAGCGCTCGAGGGGATGACCTCAGGAGCACCAAGCTGGGGAGAGCCATCAAGTACCGCCTCATGACGGCCTCCAGAGGCCTCGGGAGCTTTGGCCTCGGGAGCAGCAGGTTGCGTCGCCCCCTCAACTGCTTCCTCAGCACGGGAGTTGTGGGCTCCCGAAGTTGACGCCACAGGAACTGCGGGCGACTCCAACGCCGTGCCACCCGTGCCTCCAGTTTTCGGTGATGCTTGCCCCCTGCGTCCACTCTTGGGGCAAGTTCGGTGCCGGTAGCAAAGATCGGCACCACGGTGATGGGGTTCTCACGGGACCCTTCAAGGCCAACCGGACACAACCCCCATTCGTCAAAGGGGGGCATCTATCCCGCGAACTCCACCCTGTTCGGGCAGCAGTACAAGAGACAACCCTCTGATAGCATATCGGCAGGCGAGGGGTTGCCTGCCAGGACCTCGAGCACTGTTCTTCGTGCCGCAAGCGGAAGCTCTGACTCCTGGAGCATCATGCGATCCGAGCCAAAAGATAAGGCCCACATCGGCTGGGAATGATGATGAAGAGGGGCGACTCGGCGTCAAAGGAACTCCTTCATCACCATGGGCGCGGTCAAGCCAAGGTCTTTCAACCTCCTCATCCGGAGCTAGACGAAGGCGAGGCGGGGGCTCGTAAGCTTCTCGTGAGCCCAGCCGGAACTAGGAACGGCAGGCGCAGATGAAGGCAAGAGCAAAGGGCTGAGCACTCCGACCACCACATACACCCACCGCATTCGGAACTCGCTCGCAGATGGCGGTAGCTCGAAGTCAATCCACGAGCCGGCCGTCGCCGCCACGGCTTGGAAGCTCAGGCACCCCGAGCGTTACCGGTGGTCGGTCAAGTGCAGCGAGAAGAAATGGCGCAGAAGGGCCATGGAGGGGGTGATGCCCACCATGGCCTCGCAAGCAAAGGAGAAGATGGCAAGAAGAGCGACGGATTGGGGATCTAAGTGCAGCAGATGAATCTGTAATGGGAAAGCACGGCATTGAAGAAGGGTGAGAAGGGGGGAACCAGACCGGCCCGCAGGGCGTCCACGAAGAACTGGACCTCGGTGGCTGCTCTATCAACAGAAGCTCGGGACGCCAGCCAGGCCGCCGTCCTACCCCATTCATTGAAGCTGGTGGCGAGCGCAAGACGGACCTTGTCCATGGCCTCCTCATTGAGCACCCACGATCGGCCAACAGCGGGTTCGACGGCAGGAGGCGGGTTGACCGGGGACAGGGGCTTCTTCCCTTTCTCCGTCCGGTTTGGCGCCATAACGATGGGGAGAACTAAGCTCAGGTTGGATTGGGAAAGGAAGCTGAGGTTCGAGGAAGCGAAGGAGTCGGAGGGTGCGTTGCCAGCAAGGGGGAAATAACTATGTGGGACGCCGTGGCCGCCTAGCCAGGCGGATATCAAGGCTGCATGGGGAAGCGGGGCCGCCCACGTCCAATCAATCACCACGTGTCAGGCAGGGTCGCATGCTATTAGGGCCCGCGGAGCTCCGTCCTTTGGCTTCGCCTCTAAGCCAAGCCCGAGCGCGCCTTGCACCCGGGGGCTACTGTCGGCGTGCTGGGAACGTGGGTCCCCAGACTTGCCTGCTTGCGGCCCGTAGCGTGGCTCCCCCAGCGGCCCTGTACGGCCCATATTCACTAGCAAACATTCAAGACCCTTGCGAGATGCCAAGCCTCGCGAGGCGGACGACAGAGACCTCCTCAGGGGTGGCCTCACCAGGCTGGCTCGCGAGGGGCGGAGAGATCAAGGCAAGGAGCACTTCACGAGGTTTCTGTGACGCAAGCCAGGACGACTGGCGCCAGGAACGCGCCAGTGCGCACATTGTCCTCATTTCCTCTTTGGTGCTAAAGGGGAAAGCGCGGACAAGGAGTCCCGAGGCATCAGGCAAAGGTTTCCATATAGGTGCAACAAGACCAACACCAGCAGGACGGCAGGACGGAGGTCACCGTGGAGCCCAAGATGGCATGACCACCAGAGCCTTTGGCAGGCGAAGACTACTTTTGTCAGGATAGCTTGTACTAGTTGTCTCCGTTCGAATTTGGCTGTTGTGGGATCCCTTCCCGCTCAATATTTGGGAAGAGGACCAGGGCCTCTATAAATAGGACTAGCCACCACCGTAGGGACACATCTCATCTTGGACTAGATCCATCCCACCAAGGCCACCAGACAAGTCCACCAAGCACAAGAATACCTCTCCTCGCGAGGCTGTTCTTCCCTTGTAACTGTTCATCCTCAGCCCCAGAGGCAATCCACCACACCACACTGGAGTAGGCTATTACACCACAACGGTGGCCCGAACCAGTATAAATCTTGTGTCTCATGTTCTTTGGGTTCGTCGAGCTAGACCGTGACATCATAGAGTGTGCGAGCTAGAGAGGGGGAGAGATCTTCGTGCGCACTCGAGTGTTCGAACCTGAAGGGGTTTTGCTGGAACATGAAATCCGCTAGTAGAAGCGAGGGTGAGGAAAATATCGGGGGAGTTCCCAGTTATGGTGGGTGGTCGGGGGGCGAGTGATGCGTGTTTCTCTCGTATGTACGCGCGTGTGTGTGAGGCGTTGGGCTCTAACTGAACCCGAGCGAGGCGTTGGGCTCTAACTGCCGAGCAATTGCACTGCAGGCTATGCATTACTGAACCCGAGCGATCGATCGATCCCTTGCTGTTAATTGAACCAGAGTGATTCCTTCGCTACTACCGCTAACTGAAGCCGATCGATGCTGCCTCTGGATGAACAATGAGCGTTGTTGGGGGGGTGGATGAACAGGACCCTGTGGTAGTAGAGGCCGTTGCTGCTGGATGAACAGAACCCTGATCGTTTGAGCCAATGGATGAACAGGACCCCGTGGAGGGTTGGATGAACAGGACCACGTGGAGGGCTGGTTGAACAGTAGCCGGTGGAGGGCTAGATGAACAGTAGCCCATGGAGGGGTGGTTGAACAGGACTCCGTGGAGAGGGCTGGTTGAACAGTAGCCGATGGAGGAGCGAGCGGTGGAGGATGAATGAACAGGAGCCCGTGGATGAGCAGTCGCAGGTGGAGGCCAGAGGAGGTCGACGGTGAATGAACAGTAGCCCGTGGAGGCTGGAGGAGGTCAACGGTGGAGATGAACAGTATCCCGTGGATTCCCGTTTTGCGATACGTCACACCCCTCCTGATGAATAGGACCCCCATTTCGACCGTAGCGCTCCAACACAAGTTTGTTTCCTCCGTTTTGCGGTACACAACACCCCTCCCGATCAATAGGACCCCGTTTCCACCATAGGAGGTTTGTTTCCTCCATTTTGCGGTATGCCAGACCCCTCCTGATGAACAGGATCCCGGTTCGACCGTGTCTGGTCGAACACAAGGTTGTTTCCTCTGTTCTGCGGTACGCCAGGCCTCGTTTCCATCGGTTGTTCCGTCCAAGCCGATTGGCACCCGATGAACACCACGCGTTCCATTGCCTCCCGATGAACATGATGCCGTTTCTCCGTTCCGACCTAGTCGATTCGCTGCCCGATGAACAGGATGCCGTTGCTCCCGTCCGTTGCCTCTCCATGTACACAAGTCCTGGCCGTCCGCGAGTACGCGCTCGAGACCCCGCCCGTATGTACGTATGTGGCTGTATTTTTTGCCCTGTGGCTGTACGTACGCGTACATCACTTAGACGGGACTGTGTGGATTGCTATGTCGGGTGATCTACAATGACACACGTGCCGCTACTTACTCGACCACGGTTCATACTTGCAGAGAGACCGATCAACCAGTATGTACGTACACGCTCGCGACCAGAATGACAATGCTACACATGCTTCGACCAGGTGGGTCCTAACTGTCAGGCACTTCCTTCCGTGCAAAGATGTAGCTGGTGGGTCCCAGCAGTCTGGGGGGAAACGATTTTTTCACGAAATACGGTGGCCCGTCTGGTGGGTTCCTGCTGTCAGGTGGAGGAATAATTATTTTCCGCGTAATAAGGAGGCACTTCCTTGCTACTACCGTGGACCCAACTGTTAGCCTCTCCACGTACAGTATTGTTCCATTGGAAGTCGTTCCTTGAACACGTTGACCACGCCGCGCTAAGAGCACCAGGGCGGTGGACGAAGGTGAGGCCTAGGAAGGGGATGACGCGGAACCGGGGAAGACGCGACAGTGGATGCCCACGCGGAGGGGAGTACATAGGTTGACTGCTTCGGCTGTGGTGTGAGGCTGCCGTCACCGGAGAATAACAGGAGGTGTGGGTGATTATAGAGGGATGGCATGGCCAGCGGTGGCAGCACAACCGGACACAGCAGGCATTAGGCGGCACGGCCGATGCTTGTTTGGGTGGCTGGAGCAAGAAGACCAGAGGTTGAAGAAGCACTACGGTGTTGGATGGACATCATACGGTCACTAGAGCTAGAATCGTTCATATTGACTAAGTTGACAAAGCCCTCCATCCCCGTCATCTTAGTAGGCCCACAAGTCAGCCTCCCACTATGGTGGGTCCCAGCTAGCAGGGGGGCTATTCATTTTTTTGTGCATAATAAGGAGGCACTTCCTTGCTTGCGAAGATATAGCTGGTGGGTACGACCTGTCAGCGGAGGGAACGTTTTTTTCGCGAAATACAGAGGCCCTTCCGGTGGGTCCCGGCTGTCAGGTGGAGGAATCATTATTTTGCGCGTAATAAGGAGGCATTTCCTTGTCTGGGCCCCTACTCTCAGCCTCTTCCGATGCCTGTTGTATGTTGATCATGTTGACCTCGCCGCGCCGAGAGCACAAACACGGTGGACGAGGGTGAGGCCCAGGAAGGGAACGACTCAGAGCCGGTGAAGCCACCGCAGCAGATGACCACGCCGAGGGGAGTACAAGCGCTGACTGGTCGGTTGCGGGGTGAGGCTGACATCGCCGGAAAATAACAGGATGTGCGGGTGGGTAGAGGGATGGCCTGGCGGCAGCACAGCCAGCAACGGGAGGAGGAGCAGGCAGTCCTGTAGGCACTGGTTTGGGCGGCTGGAGCAGGAAGATCAGAGAATGAAGAAGCACGGTGGCCGTTGGATGGACGTCCAACAGTCACTGCTTGGTGTTGACTAAGTTGACAAAGCCTTGCGTACGCGTCAAAAAAAATTTAGGACAACATCATCGTCAACCTAGTAGGCCCAGAAGTCAGCCTCCAAATCTATGGAAAACATCATACAACCCATTTGCCATTATTTTTAATAATTTACAGCCCATTTTCTAATTCTTAAGGATTTTTGAAGCACATATTCTTTTTATTAGCATTATAGACAATATATTCTAGTCACTGCTAAAAAATTCAACAAAATTTTGCATATTTCGGTGGGGTCCGAACTCTTTTAATCACGAAATTTTGAGTCATGTTAAAAATAATTTTTAAAAAATTATATCAAAATAAAATTCAAAAAAACAATTATTTGAAAAAAAATGAATGAAATTTAAAATCTTAACTAGCAAGATACCCGTGCATTGCATGGAACATGAAGATGCATTTGTATGAGTAGTTTACCTTGTGGGACAAAAGACGATATTTGAATGTAATTGCCAGTTGGCTTTGGTTTTTATAAGAGTAGAGAGTAGCGAAATCCAGAAAAATGATATTTTAATGTAATTGCCGATTGTCTTTGGTTTAAAATTTTACAGCCCATTTCTTACAACTTATAGCCCGTTTTCTTGGGAAGCCCATTTCTTACTAGTTACGTCTCTCCTCGTCTTGAAAGATTTGCAGCCCAGCAGGGCGGACAAAAGCAAGTAGGCCTCGGTTTTGGTATTCTCCAAAAAAGGACTGGGCTAGCCATTTTCAGAAAGAAAAAAGATATCAACTGGGCTCGTCATGTGCTTAAATAAAAGCATAAGCGTGTGCTAGACGGGCCACAGCCCCCGCACAGCGCGCAGTTGCGTGCTACCTCTTGAGCATGCGTTGGTTTTCCCTTGAAGAGGAAAGGGTGATGCAGCAAAGTAGCGTAAGTATTTCCCTCAGCTTTTGAGAACCAAGGTATCAATCCAGTAGGAGACTACACGCAAGTCACCTAGTACCTGCACAAACAAACAAGAACCTCACAACCAACGCGATAAAGGGGTTATCAATCCCTTCACGGTCACTTACGAAAGTGAGATCTAATAGAGATAATAAAATAAATATTTTTTGGTATTTTGTGGTATAGATTGGAAAATAAAAATTGCAAAATAAATAGTAAACTAGAATTGTAGATTGGAAACTTATATGATGTAAAGTAGACCCCGGGGCCATAGGTTTCACTAGTGGCTTCTCTCAAGATAGCATGTATTACGTTGGATGTACAAATTACTGCCGAGCAATTGATAGAAAAGCCCATAGTTATGATGATATCTAAGGCAATGATCATGAATATAGGCATCATGTCCGTGTCAAGTAGACCGAAACGATTCTGCATCTACTACTATTACTCCACACATCGACCGCTATCCAGCATGCATCTACAGTATTAAGTTCATAAGAACGGAGTAATGCATTAGGCAACATGACATGATGTAGAGGGATAAACTCAAGCAATATGATATAAACCCCATATTTTTATCCTCGATGGCAACAATACAATACATGTCATGTCCCTTTCTATCACTAGGATCGAGCACCGCAAGATTGAACCCAAAGCTAAGCACGTCTCCCATTGCAAGAAAGGTCAATCTAGTAGGCCAAACTAAACCGATAATTCAAAGAGACTTGCAAAGATATCAAATCATACATATAAGAATTCAGAGAAGAATCAAATAATATTCATAGATAATCAAGTTCATAAACCCACAATTCATCGGATCTCGGCAAACACACCGCAAAAAGAGTTACATCGAATAGATCTCCAAGAAGATCGAGCAGAACCTTGTATTGAGATCCAAAGAGAGAGAAGAAGCCATCTAGCTAAAAACTATGGAACCGAAGGTCTGTGGTAAACTAATCACACATCAACGGAGAGGCTATGGTGTTGATGTAGAAGCCCTCCGTGATCGAATCCCCCTCCGGCAGATCGCTGGAAAAGGCCCCAAGATGGGATCTCACGGGTACAAAAGGTTGCGGCAGTGGAAAAGGTGTTTCGTGGCTCTCCCCGAAGGTTTCAGGGTATAAGAGTATATATAGGAGAAAGAAGTAGGTTGGTGGAGCTGCAAGGGGCCCATGTGGGTGGGGGTGCGCCTGGCCCCCCTAGGCGCGCCGCCCTACCTCGTGGCCGCCTCGCTGCTTCCTTGACATCCACTCCAAGTCTCCTGGATCATGTTTGTTCCAAAAAAGATCCTTGCGAAGGTTTCATTCCGTTTGGATTCCGTTTAATATTCCTTTTCTGCGAAACACTGAAATAGGAAAAAAAACAATTTGCACTATGCTTTCGGTTAATAGGTTAGTCCCAAAAATAATATTAAAAGGTATATTAAAGCCCATTAAACATCCAAAACACATAATATAATAGCGTTTAACAATCAAAAATTATAGATACATTGGAGACGTATCAAGCATCCCCAAGATAAATTCCTGCTCGTCCTCAAGTAGGTAAATGATAAAAATAGAATTATTGATGTGGAATGCTCCCTAACGTAATTTTCAATGTAATTCTCATTATTTTGGCATGAATATTCAGATCCAAACGATTCAAGATAAAAGTTTAATATTGACATAAAAATATTAATACTTCAAGCATGCTAACCAAGCAATTATGTCTTATCAAAATAACATAGCCAAATAAAGCTAATCCCTACAAAATCATATAGTTTGGCCATGCTTCATTTTTGTCACACAAAATGCTCCCATCATGCATAACCCCGATGACAAGCCGAGCAATTGGTTCATACTTTTTAATGCGCTTCAGCCTTTTCAACCCTCACGCAATACATGAGCGCAAGCCATGGATATAGCACTATAGGTGGAATAGCATATTATGATGGGGGTTATGTGAGAAGACAAAAAGGAGAAAGTCTCACATTGACGCGGCTAATCAACGGGCTATGGAGATGCCCAAGAATTGAGGCAAATGCGAGGAGTAGGGATTGCCATGCGACGGATGCACTAGAGCTATAAGTGTATGAAAGCTCATCTAAATAAACTAAGTGGATGTGCATCCAACTTGCTTGCTCATGAAGACCTAGGGCCTTTTGAGGAAGCCCATCATTGGAATATACAAGCCAAGTTATATAATGAAAAATTCCCACTAGTATATGAAAGTGACAAAGTAAGAAACTCTCTATCATGAAGACCATGGTGCTATTTTGAAGCACAAGTGTGGAAAAAGGATAGTAACATTGTCCCTTCTCTCTTTTTCTCTCATTTTTTTATTTGGGCTTCTTTGGCCTCTTTTTTTCACTTTCTTCACATGGGACAATGCTCTAGTAATGATGATCATCACACTTTTATTTACTCATAACTCAATGTTACAACTCGATACTAGACCAAAAATATGACTCTATGTGAATGCCTCCGGCGGTGTACCGGGATATGTGATGAATCAAGAGCGACATGTATGAAAGAATTATGGAAGTGGCTTTGCCACAAATACGATGTCAACTACATGATCATGCAAAGCAATATGACAATGATGGAGTGTGTCATAATAAACGGAATGGTGGAAAGTTGCATGGCAATATATCTTGGAATGGCTATGAAAATGCCATAATAGGTAGGTATGGTGGCTGTTTTGAGGAAGATATAAGGAGGCTTATGTGTGATAGAGCGTATCGTATCACGGGGTTTGGATGCACCGGCGAAGTTTACACCAACTCTCAAGGTGAGAAAGGGAAATGCACGGTACCGTAGAGGCTAGCAAATTGCGGAAAGGTAAGAGTGTGTATGATCCATGGACTCACATTAGTCAAAAAGAACTCATATACTTATTGCAAAATTTTATTAGCCCTTGAAGCAAAGTACTACTACGCATGCCCCTAGAGCGATAGATTGGTAGGAAAATACCATCGCTCGTCCCCGACCACCACTCATAAGGAAAGCACTCAGAGAACACCCCATGCTTCGAATTTGTCACACAACGTTTACCATACGTGCATGCTACGGGACTTGCCAACTTTAACACAAGTATTTCTCAATTTCACAATTACCCGACTAGCATGACTCTAACATTACCAAATTTATATCTCAAAACATCTATCAAGAATCATAGTATTCAGTGCACTCTATATGAAAGTTTTTATCATACCCATCTTGAATGCCAATCATATTAGGACTAGTTTTATAGCCAAAGCAAATTACCATGCTGTTCTAAAAGACTGTCAAAATAATATAAGCGAAGCATGATGGATCAATAATTTCTACAAAATAAAACCACCACCATGCTCTAAAAAATATAAGTGAAGCACTAGAACAAAATTATCTAGCTCAAGAGATATAAGTGAAGCACATAGAGTATTCTAATAAATTCCGATTCATGTGTGTGTCTCCCAAAACGTGTGTACATCAAGGATGGTTGTGGTAAACTAAAAAGCAAAGACTCAAATCATACTAGACACTCCAAGAAAAACACATATCATGAGGTGAATAAAAATATAGCCTCAAGTTAAGTTACCGATAGACGAAGACGAAAGAGGGGATGCCTTCCGGGGCATTCCTAAGCTTAGGGTTTTGGTTGTCCTTGGATTTTACTTTGTGGTGCCTTGGGCATCCCCAAGCTTAGGCTCTTGGCACTCCTTGTTCCAAAATCCATCAAATCTTTACCCAAAAACTTGAAAACTTCACAACACAAAACTCAACAGAAAATCTCATGAGCTCCGTTAGTATAAGAAAACAAATAATCACTTTAAGGTACTGTAATGAACTCATTGTTTATTTATATTGGTGTTAAACCTACTGTACTCCAACTTATTTATGGTTCATACCCCCCGATACTAGCCATAGATTCATCAAAATAAGCAAACAACACGCAAAAAACTGAATCTGTCAAAAACAAAACAGTGTAGCAATCCGGAGATTTCGAATACTTATGTTACTTCAAAACTTCTACCAAATTAGGACGACCTAAATAATTTGTATATTAATCTACTACAGTTGTAATCAGTATTTTATCGCTCTCTGGTTAAAAATGAAAATTATTCTCGTGAGTGCATACTTTCTGTTTTTTTTCCAGCAAGATCAAATAACAATCATCCAAGAATATCCTAAAGGCTTTACATGGCACAAACACTAATTAAAACATAAAAACACAATCATAACAGATGATAGATGATTTATTTATTACTAAACATGAACAAAAATCAAGGAACAAAAATAAAATTGGGTTGCCTCCCAACAAGCGCTATCGTTTAACGCCCCTAGCTAGGCATAGAAACAAGAATAGATCTAGGTATTGTCATCTTTGGTATGCAATCCATAAGTGGCTCTCATAATAGATTCATAAGGTAATTTAATTTTATTCCTAGTAAAGTGTTCCATGCCTTTCCTTAATGGAAATTGGAATCTAATATTTCCTTCTTTCATATCAATAATTGCACCAATCGTTCTAAGGAAAGGTCTACCAAGAATAATAGGACAAGTAGGATTGCAATCTATATCAAGAACAATAAAATCTACAGGCACATAATTCCTATTTGCAACAATAAGAACATCATTAATTCTTCCCAGTGGTTTCTTAATGGTGGTATCCGCAAGATGCAAATTTAAAGAACAATCATCAAATTCACGGAAACCTAGGACATCACACAAAGTTTTTGGAATCATGGAAACACTAGCACCTAAATCACATAAAGCATAGCATTCATGATCTTTAATATTAATTTTAATAGTAGGTTCCCACTCATCATAATGTTTTCTAGGGATAGAAAATTCTAATTCCAGTTTTTCTTCATAAGATTGCATTAAAGCATCAACGATATGTTTAGTGAAAGCTTTGTTTTGATCATAAGCATGAGGAGAATTTAGCACGGATTGCAACAAGGAAATATAATATATCAAAGAGAAATTATCATAATTAAATTCCTTGAAATCCAAAATAGTGGGTTCATTGCTATGTGAAGATTTGACCTCTTCAATCCCACTTTTATTAATTTTTGCATCAAGATCTACAAACTACAAATCATTGGGAGGCCTTCTAACTAAAGTTGACTCATCTCCAGTCCCATATTTATCAATATTCATATTGGCAAACAAAGACTTAATAGGATACACACCAATCACTTTTAGATCTTCGTCATTATTATCATTAAAACTAGAAGAACACGCTTTCACAAAGCAATCTTTCTTAGCACGCATCCTATCGGTTCTTTCTTTGCACTCATTAATGGAAATTCTCATGGCTTTGAGAGAATCATTGATATCATGCTTAGGTGGAATAGATCTAAGTTTCAAAGAATCAACATCAAGAGAAATTCTATCCACACTCCTAGCCAACTCATCAATCTTAAGCAATTTTTCTTCAATCAAAGCATTAAAATTCTTTTGCGAATTCATAAATTCTTCAACACTAGTCTCAAAATCAGAGGGAATCTTATTAAAATTTACATAAGAGTTGCTGTAGGAATTACCATAATTATTAGAGGAATTACTAGGGAACGGCCTAGAGTTAAAGTTTCCTCTATACGCGTTGTTACCAAAATTGTTCCTACCAACAAAATTCACATCCATAGATTCATTATTATTCTCAATCAAAGTAGACAAAGGCATATCATTAGGCTAAGAAGAAACACTCTTATTAGCAAACAATTTCATAAGTTCATCCATCTTTCCACTCAAGACATTAATCTCTTCTAGCGCATGAACCTTTTTACTAGTAGATCTTTCGGTGTGCCAATGAGAATAATTAACCATAATATTATCTAGGAGTTTACACTAGTACAATGAGCTGCTAAACAAACAGTTTAAAACCCCTTTTCGTGACGGCATCTGGAACCGTCGCCAAGTGAGTGTGCGCGATAGTGGGGTCCTTCCCACACGACCCAAAAACCGTCGAGGATATGCCCTCCTGGCACACACGTTCGGCAAAATGAGGTCGTGTGCAACCGACAAGCGCTCAAATACGGAAATACGTATAGTAGAGCTAAAAAATACAATTATACGGCAAAATTGTTTCCTATCGCAAGTACACCCCACACAGTCAGTCCCCGCTAAACGTTTTCGTTCGTATGTGCATCCCACACAGTCGCTCGAAGGAAAACGTTTCCGTTCACAGGTACATCACACACAATTTTTCCCGTTAAATCGCTTGTGTTATTGAATATATCACACACGGTCCATGGAAGAAACTGCGTGGCAAAGGCTGTCCATCAGACATAGTTTTTATGTGGTAAACGTTTGCGCAAGGTGGCCTAATGCAAACAGTTTTCAAGAGAAGGTCGTGTGTGATTGTTTATTGATCCAACACGGTTTATTCCTAGAAACTGTGTGCTTTGCCTGAGGTCATCGCCCACGGTATTTTTTTAACAACCGTTTGCAATAGCAAAACCCAATTAGCAGGCTAATTCGCCACTAGTAGGCTAATTATCCGTTTATTCATAATCCATTTATTAACCTAATTGAAAGTTCATATTAAGCACACAATATATTTCATTTTCATAATTGAAATACATCAGAGTACAACATCATATAGCTTCAGCACTCAGCTACCCCATTACACAACTACACCAGGACCAAGTTTCACATGTAACATCTATAACCTTTCGAAATTAGCATCATAGACGGTACATAGACAGATGTATCTCATTTGGAAAACTGCTGAAGCAGAAGGCGAATATTGGGCCTTCATTGATGTTGAAGGTCTTTGTAACTTTAGGCCAGTGCCTGTGGATGATTGACCATCCATCCTTCGTCCTCTTCAGGAATACTTCAATATTGAACCGTGGGTGTTGTATGAATACCTTGCTCGCCTCCTGACCATACAAGTGGTTTGAGAGGTAATCATCAGTGAACTGCTTTGGAAAGGCCTGAAAACAAGGATGTGCATAAATATATTCTCTATATAGGAAATGGGGGAAAGGAATAAAAAAGGCAAGGTATAATAGTTAGTACCATCCTGTAGTGAACTGATGTCTTCTTCATTGTACAGACATAGATCTTTTTGTTTTTTGTCGCTAATTTCTTTATCCTAACAATCTTTCTGAGTTTCTTGACTTGACTGATATTCATGGACAACTCATTTCCCCATATGCAAAAAGGGTCAAACTGTGGGTCAAAACCTCTGGCAGCAGGACCTACATGTGCAAGACCAAATTGTTAAGAACCGAAATATTAGAATGGTTCCTGCAATTGCACAATAATGTGCTATTAGACAACGGACCATGCACGTGCCAACCTCGATTGTAAACCTCAGTGCTTCCCATTGTTTCCTTGCAACACATATAAGGTAGTTAGTCATCAGGTTAAGTAAGGGTTCGCATGCTATCAGTAAAATATGTTGATGAAAAATAATCACATTGCAGATTCATTAGATTAATTCAAGCCACAGGGAAAACCCATTTATCCAAACCAAGCATGATTAAGAACTAGGAAATATAGCACTTGTATATGTTTCTGATGTATTAAGTGCAGCCAAATTCGATTTATTCCTCACATGCACAACAATACAAAATTCTACCCACGACAATTGGACATCGCATTGCAGAATTGAACCAAGCAGTTAACTAAACACCACAATAAATGAACCAAACATTAACTGAGCACCACATTGCACAATATAACATTGAACCAAGCAGTTAACTAAACACCACAACAAATGAACCAAACATTAACTGAGCACCACATTGCACAATATAACATACTCCTAATAGAAGATCACGCAGTTAACCAAACAGTTAACTACAGCCAATTGTAGCAATTGTATTTGTTTCTCATGTATTTACTACAGCCAAATTCAATTTATTCCTCACATGGTATACAATAACAGAATGCACCCATAATTTTGTAAAGATAAACTCGATTTATTTCTCACATGGAAGACAATACAAAATTGCAGCCTGAAGAATTGAACATCACATTTGCATATTTGAACCAAACAGTCAACTAATTAATAAAACAGTTACTAAGTGAGCACCACACTGCATGACATATAGAACATATACACTAGAGCAACAGATTACATGGTAAAATTAGATAGCACAATTCACTAGAATTTGTGAAGGAAAGGCAGGAGCAGCACACATAACGGGTAAACCAAGCATGCATAACCGGTGTAGCTAGCAAATGGCAAGGTGCTTCTTCAAGATCTGGGGGGTCGGCACGAATGGCAGCCATCGCGACCTCATTTGCGTGTGCGGCCACGATTTGCTTCTCCGCTGCCAAATGCTCCTTAAGGTCCTGGCTATACTGCGTGCACCATTGCTTAGGCCGGCGCTTATTTGATGGAGGGGTCGGTGATTTGGGTGGAAGGTGTCGCGCTCGCGCCGGTGGTCGGGCCATGTGGGATGTGGAAGGAGGAGGAGGATGTGGGTCGGGTGTGGATTACCTACTCGGATAGGCGAGGCCGAGCAGCGTGAAGGAGGGTAGCCGGCGAGGAGGCGGTGGCGCTGCAAGTAAGGAGTGAAGGTTTCAACTTGGAAAAGAAGTCGGAAAGGGGGGAAATGCGGCTTTTGGTAAGGGGGAGGGGGTGGGAGGTAGTGTAGCGACCCGACCCGAATGGATCAAGTCTCTGTGCTTAAGTGTCATCCCTAGATCGGTATGCTGACACACACATTACTCGAGGATTTATAACAGAGGTAAATCACATGTATAAGTAACGTAAATACTATTACCTCAATCCAAATAGCGGAAGTGACAAGGTTGTGGATTCCCATCAACACCAACGGCAAAGTTGAGTGTAGAAATCGTAACCCTAACGTATCACTTACTCGTCATAAGATTAATGCAACATGAGACGTTGCAGCCACAAAGGGTCAGTACATTGAATGTACTAGCAAATTCACACCATAGAGAATGATGAATAAAGGCTATCACTACATGCATATTTGGCTGGTGGAAAAGCTCTATGGTTATAGCGTTTTGCGTAAAGCCAATTTTTCCCTACTGCAAAGGAATAAATTTTATTTAACTATCATGGTGGTTGTTGAACATTGAGAATGGTTGACAGCATTCTCAATCCCAATTAAGTAACATCATTAACACCCAACAATATTCATTTAAAGTAACATGATGAGATTCACATGATAATCCAGGTACTAGATACTCAAGTTGTCCATAACCGGGGACACGGCTAATCATGATTAGTTTATGCACTCTGCAGAGGTTTGCGCACTTTTCCCCACAAGACTCGATCGCCTCCGTTTGGTTTCTCGCATTGCATGGTGTTTGAGAAACGGATGACCGAGACATAGTCTTTCAGAAGCGCTAGCACCTTATGATGGATAGACCGTTACACCTACTTTCCCCTACATCTGCTAGTCTACCCTGTAAGAGTTCGCACGACTTAATCAACTATGCTAGAGCCCATAATAGCTTGTGGTTGCACACGGAAGTTTCTAGCATGAATAATCTTATGATCCCTTTGAGTCTGGGTGGCGGTCCATAAGAAAAACAGGCAATCCTGGTCTACCCAGGTGCCTAGACAGGCAATCCTGGAATAACCAGGTACCTCAATCCACCCAGATGTGTGTTTAAGTTGCCACCTTATGTAAACCATTAATTAACAATCTCACATCTATCATGAATACTCTCAAAACCCAATCCACGTCTACGAGCATAGCATGGCAATGTAAGCATAACGTAAAAGTAACTCCCAAGGTTTGAATGTAGGGCAATAGGTTCCTACCTCATCAACTACTTCCCATCCCACAGTTTAATTAGATCCTAATCATGCAATGTTGGAGGTTTGATCTAATGTAATAAAAACTGGGTATGAAAAAGGTATGATCAAAGTGTGAACTTGCCTGCAATGTTGATGAAGATGATTCGCACTCAAAAATCTTGATAGATCTACTCGTCACACTCCGGTCAATCTATTGTAAGCAAGCAATAGTAACCACACATAAGCAATCACTCAAAAGATCACAAAGAACGAAGAAGTCGATCCAGAAAACATCAAAACCAAGCAAATAGCTCTTGCAACATAAAACAATTTCTAACAGTACCAAAATTAATTGAATTTGGCCTTATCAGAAAGTTTAGGTCAAGAGCTTCGATTTGCAAAAAGAATCAACTCAAACGGAGCTACGAAACTCAAGTTATGCTCAAAAGAAGTTTGAATTCAAATCTGTTCTAATTCAAATTTTAAAATTTTCAAAAACATGTTTAAGTTGGATTACTGGATAGAGGGGTTCATAAAGAAGAAGTGGACGTTGGTTTCGTTGAATTTGGACAAACGAGCAAAAAGATGTGGTCGTTTGAAGTATAGGGACTAATCTATATAAGAAACTACTACAAATAGGTCCCTGGACAGAAAATGAAAGAAAAAGAAAGGAAAAAACTATCGAGCGAACACTCGCAACAGAAGCCTATAAGACGAAAACCGTTCGCTACAGAACCTAATTTAGTGAACGCCCACTAAATAACTAACAGATCGGTTTTTTTATATAAACATTTTTTTCAGACAAAGAAAAAAATGGTAAAACAATTTAAATAGGGATATTATATAGGCATATAATATACCAAAATTTTCAAAAAAAGATTCTCTATGACATGAACATTTTTATAATGTCAAATAAAATCCACCTAAATTCAGATAATTCAAGAGTGCTACTGGTCCAAAAAAATCATTTTAAAAATACCAAAATGAATTCAAATTTATTTATCTATAATTTTCTGATGTAGGGAATCATGTTACCCTATTTTCCATACATTTTATTTTTGGAGAAAAATAATTTGAATAAAACTCAATTAACTCCAAATTGAAAATAAATTCAAAAGAACTTTGAATTTAATTCTTTGAAACTCACAACTCATATTTCATATAATTTGAAGAAGTCATTTTATCTTCTCTCATGAAAATCATTGAGCTGCATGAAGTTTATGAATTGAAATATTCTCAAATGAAATTCAAATATTTTCAACACCCCTTGTCATTTAAATAAATGGAAGAAGTCATGTCATCTTCTCTCCAGGGTTTCGTGATGAAAAAGTATTTGAATTCACGGAGATCACGAATGCAAAATGAAAGTTTGGGAAAGTCCTTTTATTCCCTCTCATTTAACTTTCAAAAGGTTTCGAATTTCACTCAATTTCACACAATCAATCAAACAATCAATCAAATCTATCTATTTATTATAACATTCCAAAATTTAGAATTTTGGGATGTTATAGGTAGATATTTCCGCGGAAGCCAAAAATTTGGAATCACTTCAGCCAAAAACTGGCGCGCAAAGTGTCATCAGACACGGTCCAAAGATATTTTGTGTTGCATCTCACACGATTGGTTATAATAAACTGTGTGGGATCTACTTCATTTTTGCTCTTGATTTGAATTACATAATGGGGTCATAGCGGCAATGGACGGTGTTTGAATTGCTAGACCTTTTATCTGAAGTGATCATAAAAGAATTGGAAATATTCAAGGTTCGTTTGGACTTTTTTATGCATTAAATGAGTTTTGGATGCATTTTATGTGCATAATTCAAATTTGAACTACATGCACATGCTCCAGTGCATATAAATTGGTTGAAAAAACAAATCTGTGTCCTTGGGGTGCATGCTTAGGTCCCATGCAAGAAATGGGAATGAATTTCAAACACCGGGGCACCGTTGATTGCCGGCAAAACTTTGAGATGCCTGGTTTTTAAATTCTAGTAAATCCAAAACTCGTCTGAAATTCATGAAACTTGGCAGGCCATCATGGAGCGGCATCAACATGCCGTGGTACAAATTTTGTCCCATTTGGGGTAGGTTTGGCTATATGCTTCTCACAAACCGGAGCTTCTCACAACAAGCATGATGGTTTTCGGTAGGGAATGTCGCACCTTTGGGGACGAAATGATATCCATTGCCTATTATTGATTTCAATTTTTTTCTCGTGTCAACATAGAACAATAGGAGTGTTGTGTGAATTTTTGTGATTTTTCGGGGTTCGTTTGGAGTTTTTATGCATTAACTGAGTTTTCAATGAATTTTATGTGCATAATTGAAATTTGAACTACATGCACATGCTCCAGTGCATATACATAGGTTGAAAAATCAAATCTGTGTCCTTGGGTGCATGCTTAGGTCCCATGCAAGAAATGGGCATTAATTTCAAACACCGGGCACCGTTGATTGCCGACAAAACATTAAGATGCATGGTTTTTAAATTCTAGTAAATCGAAAACTCGTCTGAAATTCATGAAACTTGTCATGCTATAATGGAGCGGCATCAACATGCCGTGGTACAAATTTTGTCCCATATGGGGCAGGTTTGGGTATATGCTTCTCACAAACCGGAGCTTCTCACAACAAGCATGATGGTTTTCAGTAGGGAACATCCCAACTTTGGGGACGAAACAATATCCATTACCTCTCATTGCTTTCAATTTTTTTCTCATGTCAACATAGAACAACGGGAGTGTTGTGTGAATTTTTGTGATTTTTTGGGGTTCGTTTGGACATTTTTATGCATTAACTGGGTTTTCAATGCATTTTATGTCAATAATTCAAATTTGAACTACATGCACATGCTCTAGTGCATATAAATTGGTTGAAAAATCAAATATGTGTCCTTGGGTGCATGCTTAGGTCCCATGCAAGAAATGGGCATGAATTTCAAACACCGGGGCAACGTTGACTGCCGGAAAAACATTGAGATGCATGGTTTTTAAATTCTAGTAAATCCAAAACTCGTCTGAAATTCATGAAACTTGGCATGCTATCATGGATCGTCATCAACTTGCTGTGGTACAAATTTTGTCCCATATGGGGGCAGGTTTGGGTATATGCTTCTCACAAACTGGAGCTTCTCACAACAAGCATGATGGTTTTCGGTAGGGAACGTCGCACCTTTGGGGACGAAACGATATCCATTGCCTCTTATTGCTTTCAATTTTTTTTCTCGTGTCAACATAGAGTAATAGGAGTGTTGTGTGAATTTTTGTGATTTTTCAGGGTTTGTTTGGACATTTTTATGCATTAACTGAGTTTTCAATGCATTTTATGTTCATAATTCAAATTTGAACTACATGCACATGCACTAGTGCATATAAATTGGTTGAAAAATCAAATATGTGTCCTTGGGTGCATGCTTTGGTCCCATGCAAGAAATGGGCATGAATTTCAAACACCGGGGCACCGTTGATTGCCGGCAAAACATTGAGATGCTTGGTTTTTAAATTCTAGTAAATCCAAAACTCGTCTGAAATTCATGAAACTTGGGATGCTATCATGGAGCAGCATCAACATGCCGTGGTACAAATTTTGTCCCATATGGGGCAGGTTTGGGTATATGCTTCTCACAAACCGGAGCTTCTTAGTACAAGCATGATGGTTTTCGGTAGGGAACCACTACTGCAGGATGCTGCTTACGCGACACTACAGTCAGAGACCCTTCGAGAAAATGTGTGCGATGCCATAATCGCAAACGATGCTGTATGAAAACCGTCAAAATGGTGAAAACGTTTGCGATGGAGGATGCATCAAACACGGTTCAGATTTTAGTTGCGTGTGCGATCCAGGGCATACGGTTCAGTCCAATGAACTGTTTGCAATGAGGCGGAACAAAAGAAACAGGCAGCCTGATGAAGGCGTGTGCGATATAGAGCATACGGTTTACTCGGATGAACTGTTTGTGATTAGGCAACACAAAAGAAATGGGCAGCCAGATGGAGTGTGTGATATATATCATATGGTTCACTCGGATGAACTGTTTGTGATTAGGCGACACAAAAGAAACGGTCATCCAGATCGAGGTGTGTGTGATTGAGGGCACACGCTTCAAAAGGATTAACTATTTCTGATTAGGCAACAAAACAGAAACGGGTAAGCCAGATTAAAGTGTCTGCGATTGATGGCATACACTTCACATGGATGAAATGTTTGCGATTAGCCACAACAAACTGAAATAGTTAGATAGATCAACGTGTGTGCGCTAGACGGGCACACCCATTCTAATTAAAAGACGTGTGCTGACATTGCCTATTGCGGTGCACCCTATGGTGCAAATGCCATGTACGCGGCCGAGAAGGCGTACGTGCCCACGTTACGCCTTCCGGGAATAGTGCCACACTTATAACCGTCAGTAAATTTTGAGCATGCGTCCCGTCACATTCCAAATTGCAAACCCGTTCACACCGATCAAAACCTAAATGGTTTCCCACCTAGAAGCGTATTACTATGTGGTTATAAATACTACTACTCCAAGATGACTCCACATTCCTCCTGAACTCCTCATCCACAAAAAGTCAAAAACAAACAAGTCATTCATCATCGTTCCCTTGCATCCGCCATGGCCAGTGTGAGTTCTTGGTCGAGAGATTGCGACCAGGGAGAGGCGAGCCTGGAAGCGGGAGCACGAGAGATGTCCCGCCTCGCCGCGATTGCAGCCAACATGTCCCGCCGCACGGCCGTAGCAGTAGAGAGGTCCCGCCGCGCTGCTGAAGCAGCACAGAGGACCCGCCGCACCGTCGATGCAGCAGACTGGTCCGGCCGCGCCGAGGAAGCAGAAGAGATGTCTCGCCGCGCCGCGAATGCAGTGGAGATGTCCTCCCTTGCCGCGACGGCCTGGGAAAATGCCTCACGGGCAGGCGCGGACTCTTACAGGCGCATGCGTGCCCTCATCCATAGGCAGATGGCTCAGATCTTAGGTGGGCGAGGTGGCAGGATGACCTGTAAGCCTCGTTTGAACAGTCTACCAACATCATCCGGCAACTAAATGAGAGCAATGCGAAGCTCCGGGCCGAGCGCGACCTGCTGAGGGCGAAGATCGTCGGAAGTGCAGAGCAGCAGGAGCAGAGCACTGCCTTGTTGAAGAGGACCGGCGTCATCGTCGAGAAACTTATGGATGAGAATAACATGCTGTGCATCGAGCAGAGAAGGATGGTGGAGGAATCCATGGCTGCTCTCAAGCAGCATCTTGAGGACAAGAAAGAGCTCGTCGCCACTCACCGCGGAGACTAGTTCTCGCGGCCTGCAGCAACGCATCAAGAAAGTAGAGATCAACGACCCAGATAGTTGTCTTCCTTCTTCTTTTGCCCTCGTGTATTTCGGGCGTTGCCGCATGTGGCTTTTTAAATTATGTTTCTAAATATGTAAGACAATTATTATCCACTGATCAACGACCCAGATAGTTGTCTTCCTTCTTCTTTTGCCCTCGTGTATTTCGGGCGTTGCCGCATGTGGCTTTTTAAATTATGTTTCTAAATATGTAAGACAATTATTATCCACTGTCATCGTCCTTATATTCATCATGCTTGCTATAAGTCGCAGTCGATGCTATATAGGTCCGTCGGATCTTACATCAAGATCCGTGCAAACCTTTCTTTTAAGATTTTCATTTTTCTCTCTTAAATCTCAGTCCAATGAGACATAGCCACGCCGTAGAATAGGTGCTCAGGTGCCATTAATGGAGACGTTGGGAGGGAGGTGCATGGCGGGTAGCGGTCAAAGGGCTCTCCTCCCGATGAGCACACGCAGGGGTCTGATCGCACGCCTCCCGTACTCAAATAACTACCCCGCACGGCATCTCCTGGCCAATAAAAAGGGGACGTGTGGCCGCACATAATTGGTAAGTCGAACGCCCACGGTTTCAATAATACTTGTGTTTCCGATTTGTAATGTGACAGCAGTTGTTCCAAAATGACTTTGTTGATTGTTAATGTGTGGGCCTTCACAAATCGGACAGAAAAATTACCACAGCATGTCGGTGCCATGTCATGAGGCCATGCCAAGTTTCCTGATTTTCAGGCGTGTTTTGGAATTATAGGAATTAAAAAACCAAGTTTATCAATCTTTCCGGCCGAGCCACGACGCCCAAATGTTTGAATTTCACTCCCATCTCTTCCATGGGACATAGAAATTCACCCAAGGACACACATGTGATTTTTCAAACAACTTTGGTGCACTGGACCATGTGCTTGTAGTTCAAATTTGAATTATGCACATTAAATGCCCAGAAACTCAATTGATGCATAAAAAAGGCAAAACGAGCCCGGAATAATTCCGAAATTTAGCACGGTACTTCTATTTGGTCTGATCTGGCTGTGTAAAAAATAAGGAGGGAGACGGCAGTGTATGTATGTTGTTTTGCACATGGAGGTGACACGTTCCCTCTCGGAACCACGAGCCTTCTTGAGGGAAGCATCGGTTTGCAAGAAGCTTACACCAAAGCTTGTCCCAATTCGGCCAAAAAAATTACCGAAGCATGTTGGTGCCATGTCATGACACCATGCCAAGTTTCATGATTTTCAGGCGTGTTTTGGAATTACAGGAATTAAAAAACCAAGTTTCTCAACATTTCCGGCCAAGCCATGACACCAAGATGTTTGAATTTCACTCCAATCTCTTGCATGGTACCTAGAAATTCACCCAAGGACACATATGTGATTTTTCAAACAACTTTGGTGCACTGGAGCCTGTGCTTGTAGTTCAAATTTGAATTATGCACATTAAATGCCCAAAAACTGAATTAATGTATAAAAAGGCGAAACGAGCCCGGAATAATTCCAAAATTTAGCACGGTACTTCTATTTGGTCTAATCTGGATGTGTAAAATAATAAGGCAGGAGAAGGCAGTGTACGTATGTCGTTTCGCACATGGTGGTGACACGTTCTTCTCGGAACCACGAGCCTTCTTGAGGGAAGCTCCGGTTTGCAAGAAGCTTACACCAAAGCTTGTCCCAATTCGGCCAAAAAAATTACCGCAACATGTTGGTGCCATGTCATGACACCATGCCAAGTTTCATGATTTTCAGGCGTGTTTTGGAATTACAGGAATTAAAAAACCAAGTTTCTCAATCTTTTCGGTCGAGCCACGACACCCAGATGTTTGAATTTCACTCCAATCTCTTGCATGGGACCTAGAAATTCACTCAAGGACACACATGTCATTTTTCAAACAACTATGGTTCACTGGAGCACGTGCTTGTAGTTCAAATTTGAATTATGCACATTAAATGCCCAGAAACTCATTTCATTTATAAAAAGGCCAAACGAACATGGAATAATTCCATAATTTAGCACGATACTTCTGTTTGTTCTAATCTGCCTGTGTAAAAAATTAAGGTGGGACAAGGCAGTATACGTATGTCGTTTCGCACACAGAGGTGACATGTTCCGTCTCGGAACCAGGAGCCTTCTTGAGGGAAGCTCCGGTTTGCAAGAAGCTTACACCAAAGCTTGTCCCAATCCGGCCAAAAAAATTATTGCAGCATGTTGGTGCCATGTCATGACACCATGCCAAGTTTCATGATTTTCAGCCATGTTTTGGATTTACAGGAATTAAAAAACCAAGTTTCTCAATCATTCCGGCTGAGCCACGACACCCAAAGACACACATGTGATTTTTCAGCAAACTTTGGTGCATTGGAGCATGTGCTTCTAGTTCAAATTCGAATTATGCACATTAAATGCCCAGAAACGCAATTAATGCATAAAAATGCCAAACGAACCCGGAATAATTCCAAATTTAAACACGACACTCATGTACTAGTTGCATGTTCACTGTACGTAAATGTTCTAGCAATTCAAACACCATCCTTTCCCTCCGTAAGACCATTTTGTCTTTCAAAACATAATGAAAAATCAGTATATCACAAATAGTTTACTATAAAGAATCGTGTGGGATGCGATATAAAATATCTTGGCGCACCATCTTGTCTGGATTACGCAGGAAGCTTCGTCGTCTATAGTCCACCACCCCCGCTTGAACCACACTTGCGCGCCGGTTTCTCGCAGCACCGAGCGAATTTTTTTGCCATCACGGAAATATCTATCTCCCCGCCCCCTCCCTCCTACCAAAATCCACATTTCCACTGTTCCTCCTTGCTTTCCAAGTTCAAACCTTCACTGCTGCTTACTGGCAGCTCAACCTCCTCGCCGGTGACCCTTCTTCTTGCAGCGCCGGCTCCTCGCCGGCTACCCTTCTTCTTGCAGCACCGCCTCCTTGCCGGCGACCCTTCTTCTTGCAGCGCCGCCTCCTCGCCGGTACCCTTCTTCTTGCAGCACCGCCTCCTCGCCGATGACCCTTCTTCTTGCAGCGTCGCCTCCTCGCCGGCGACCCTTCTTCTTGCTGCGCGGCCTCCTCGCCACTGACCCTTCTTCTTGCTGCGCGGCCTCGTCGATATGGTCAGGTAATCCACACCCCACCCACACCATCCTCCTCCTTTCCTGTCCCACATGCCCCGATTGACGGAGCGACACCTTCCACCGAAATCACTGCCCCCTCCTCCAATTAAGCGCTGCTCACAGCCATTTTACACGCAGTATAATGTGGAGCTGAGTAGCATGCGGCCGCATGTGCGAACGAGGTCGCTATGGCTGACATGCGTGTCGACCGCCAGATCTTGGAGGAGCACCTCGTCTTCGAGGCCACCGTCGACACCGCCGCGCGGTTGTCTACTTTAAAATACAGTTGGTGATGTTTTCTCGAGGCCACCGCCAGTGCCTTCTAGTGATTTGTCCTCTGTAATGTTAATATGCAATCTGATGTTCAGTTAACAGTTTGGTCCTCTAAAATATAATGTTCACTTAACACTTTGGTGCTCTAAAATGTAATGTTCAGTTAACACTTTGGTGCTCTGAAATGTAATGTCCAGTTAACACTTTGGTCCTCTGAAATGTAATGTTCAGTTAACAGTTTGGTCCAACAATTGCTACACTTCATAGTACTGTTCTCAAGCATTCTTCGCCATGTGGGATGTACATACGTACGAAAATGATTGCTGGGATTCACTGTGTGGGGATGTACATACCTACAGAAATGATTGGGTTTCCATGCCTCGCCCGATCGCACACAGCCCCAGCTTGGGTCCCACGAGGGCCTATCCTCGATGATTTCTGGGTCGTGTGGGAAGGACCCCCCTATTGCCCACACTCACTTGGCGATGGTTCCAAATGCCGTCACGAAAAGGGGTTTTAAACCGTTTGTTTAGGACGTCATTGTACCAGTGAACATCCCACCTTTGGGGACGAAACGGTATCCATTGCCTCTTATTGCTTTCAAATTTTTTTCTCGTGTCAACATAGAACAACATGAGTGTTGTGTGAATTTTTGTGATTTTTCAGGGTTCGTTTGGACATTTTTATGCATTAACTGAGTTTTCAATGCATTTTATGTGCATAATTCAAATTTGAACTACATGCACATGCTCCAGTGAATATAAATTGGTTGAAAAATCAAATATGTGTCCTTGGGTGCATACTTAGGTCCCATGCAAGAAATGGGCATGAATTTCAAACACTGGGGCACCGTTGATTGCCGGCAAAACATTGAGATGCCTGGTTTTTAAATTCTAGTAAATCCAAAATTCTGTTAACCATTCATGTGATGCCACGTGTCTTGGTTATTGTAATGGCTGTAGGAGGTGCCGTGCGGACAGCTGCTTGACCTTGACTGAATGGGAGGCGTGTGTGCGCCGTCCGGTGCGCAGGCTGACCGAGAGGCGTGCAAGCTTTCCTTGAGTGCGCAGGCTCACCGGGAAGCGTGCGAGCTGTATGCTATGTAGGCTCACTGGGAAGCGAGCCCTTTGATTTCCATGGCCGCCCGCCTTGCTCGCGTCCTCTCCATTAATGGCACCCAAGCCGCAGTTTATTTCGCTTTTTAAATATAAAACTCTCATCACAAACGTTTTAGTTAGAACACCCGTATGGAAATCGATAGCTTCCCCAGGAAGCCAAGAGAAAATGTGCCGAGCAGGATTTCTGCAGCTCTTTATCACAAACAATTTAGATAGAACACCCGTATGCAAAGTGAGAGCAGCGCAGGATTTGTGCATCCCTTCAACGCAAACGGTTGTTCTGGATGACCCGTGTGCAACCACGTACGAACAATTTGGTAAGATTTGCATCTGTCATATTGGGTATGTTGCCATTTATCAAACTGGAAAGATTTGCATTTGTTGATCTAGTAACTTTGCCATTTGTCAATCCTTGTAACACTGTGATTTTTCAAAATATGCAGCTAGAAATCATTAGCACTATGTAATTTTTGCAAATAAAATTTAGTAATTAAGCTAGAAATCATTCCCCAATTATTGCCAACCACATACTAAAATAGCTAGTTCAACTATATATACTGGCTAATTTTAAGTAAGTTGTACAGTTCGACCACACATCTATAGTCAAATGAACTGAACAAAACAACCCTTAAATACTACTACATACTACCACGGAGGGGCTTTGTGCTACTTCCGGCAGCCTCTCCTCTGCCGAGCACGCTCAGTAAGAGGCAGAAGAGGAGGAGCCTACCGACGAGCTGGACAAATGCAATACCATACATGCCGCTGCTGCACGTTCAGCGATGCTCGCCAGCTCGAACGCCCACTACCGCTCCAGACGATCCCTCTCGAAGCGGCTGGACTGCTCATAGATCTCCTGATTCCTCGCCTCTACGTCGGTCTGTGCTGCGGCCACGGCTGCGGTAAGGCTCTTTGCATGCTCGACAAGGCGCTCCTCCTCCTCCCGCAGGAACTCGATGTAGCGCGCAAGGTCGCTGACGCATGTGCGGGCCGCCACCTCTGCCCCCTCCTTCGGGCAACGGTGGCAGAGCGGGTGATGATCCCGGCGGTCGACGGTGGGCTGGCGGCCACAGCGGCTGACGATGGGGTGGCGGCCACGACCACCACCTCCCGCCTTCGGGCCGCGGTGGCGGTGCGGGTGATGGTCACGGTGGCCAGCAGTGGGATGGTGGCCACGATGGCCACCTCCCGCCTTTGGGCCGCGGCGGTGGAGCGGGAGATGGCCCTGGCTTTCGACGGTGGTGTGGCAGCAAAGGCGGCCGGCAACAGCTGCCGACGGGCAGCGGCGGCGGAGCGTGCGGTGGGTGTTCCGCGCACCTCCAACAGGGATGCCACGCTCACTACACTACGTCAGGGACAGCGCTACCGCCGCGGTGTAGCCTCCTAGCTGGAGTTGTCCTCTGATGACGGCGGAGTGGCTGAGCACCGAGGACGGACCGGTGCCATTGGCGATTGTGGAAGAAGCAGACGAGATAAGCTACAGGGAGGGAGGGGAAAATGCAACGTAGGACTTGCCGGCCTTGAGGGTTTTTATGGCAGGCTGGTAAGCATTGGGATTTTAGGGGATTTCACGGAGTCGGGCGGGAAGCTTGCGCGGGAAGCTGCAAGGTTGCATGGGAACGTGATCATCGACGATTATATCGTTGGAGTCGTATTTGAACATAGTTTGCAACTATACAATTTTTGTAACATGCATTAACACTTTTTTGGTTAAATTTAAGGTTATGCACTAGCAAGCGTTTGCCCGCAACACACATGACTTATTCCATCACAAATAGCTCTGATGGATCAACTGTCCGCCACGTATTGCACATGCAACTCTTATCTGATTCATGCTTGATGTCTCCGACATCGCTCGCACAGTTCGTCTTATTTGCCACGTATCACTGTGCCGTCCTCTGCTTGCGTCCCTCGGCAAGCTCTGCTTGCCATTAGGCGCCGCGGCGCGCTCGGTCGCGTCCGTTGGCGCGCTCTGCTCACGTCCGTCGGTGCGCTCGGCTTGTGGACAACTTTTCCTTGAGGCGACAGCTGAGCGCTTTGCTCGCGTCCCTCCGCGCGCGCTCTACCAGCGGTTGGGCGTGCGCACGATCACGTCAGGGGCCCCATATGCATGCGGTTGCTTCGCGCGTGTTGCCATGTGATGCAGTTACGTGCGGCATGATGGAGTTACGCGCTGCAAATTAGAACTGCCATCAGGGCCTGCCGATATTCCTGGCCGTCCGGCTTCCCCTTTAATTCCCGCGGCCATTATAACCTTAGTCTCTTCAACCTTTCGATCGCGCCCCACAACACAATAAGCACACCCATGACGACACATAGTGAGGGGATGTCCGGCGGCGCTCCAATGGAGTTCGGCCAGCATAGAGTGGAGACCCACGCGAGGGAGACGGATCTCTCGGTGGTGTACACCATCGACCTGGCCGTGGTGGACGACTACATCAACAGCGTTGAGTAGTTTCTTGCAGGAGATAAGTACAAAGTGGTCAGCATCGACCTCCAGTACACTGCCGGTCGCCCCGGCATAGATCAGAAGGTTTCCATCGCCCAGTTGTGCGTGTGCCATCATGTCCTCATCTACCACTACTACGTGGCCACAGGGCCTTGCGACCGTTTCAATAGGTTTGTCAACAGCACCGACTACAAGTTCGCCATGGTGGATACCAAAGACGATGTAAAAGCGCTCAGTGTTACGGGCTTGGCCTGCAAGAACCTTGTCGAGATCCGTGACCACTACAGGGTCTGGGGCAGCACGAAGCAGGACTCCCTGGTCGAACGAGTCCATGAAGAAGATAAACGGACGTAGTCGAACGGATCCTCACAAACGTGATGTTATCGGAACTAACCCAAAGAAGCAACACCGAAAAGAAGCAAACAACATAGTAAACAACCATCACATAAACATGGCATGATGCACAACCAAGTATGATGCATGTCCGGTTTAAAGAGGCATGGAATGCCAAAGTGCACAAGCAAAACTACAAGTTAAGTGGAGCTCAATATGCAACGAGTTGCATATTGACGAAACACCACAACAATTATTTAGTTCTCTCCCGTTTAAGTACTCAACAACATTAAATGTTGGTTAACATGGCAAGAGGTGAAGCAAATGAAAACTACCTATCTAGGCAAGTTTAAATGAGGCCGGAACAACAAACAACAAGCCTAGAAAATCCTCTTATGCAAATTATGGATTTGGTACTGTTCTGCCCTAAACCATATTTTAGAGTTCGTTAACATGCAAATCAAGTACACCTTGTTAAACTAGGCATTTTTCTAACCCATTTACATATAAAGTTTGTTAAGTTTGGAGTTACGGTTATTTAGTTATGAATAAAGCATTTTAGCATGGCATTTAAGAAAATTAATGCAAACAGCAGTTTAAATATTTTAGACATGCATGAAATTTGGATATTATGAAACTAGATGAAATTCTAGTCATATTTCATATATAAAGTTTTTACATATGATGCATTATTCATGTGTTATTATATGCATGAAGACTAGGGGTTTTTCTGCAAAACTGGTTCCTCTGGAAAATTGCTAAAATCGCAGATCTGAAAAAAAAACATCACGGGCCAAAACTGGCTGGCCCAAACAGTACAGAAAAAGGAGGCGCTGGGGGTGGCCTCACCCATGGGCTTTGGCCCGTCTACAGAGGAGGTAGAGGCAGGCTGGCGCGCTGGGCCTTGCTGCAGGATGCGGCCCACGCAGGCACGAGGAGCCCGGCTCGGTCTCGCTGAATCGAGACGAGCAGGGGCAGTGGTACGAGCTCCTCTGCTTGATGCAGAACGAGCAGAGGCCGGTGGCGAGGCATGGAGGTCGACGACGATGGGGAATGTGGCGGGACTGCAGCAGCGTACATGGCGTGAGAGGAACCAGGCGGAGGCGAAGGGCGGCGCGATAGGGAGGTCGAAGGCGCTGGTGACCCATGGCGGTGATGAAACAGAGGAACGAGCAGATGCCGCGGTTCTCCGGGGAGGTACTTGGCAGGGCGGCAGCGTCTAGACAACAGGGACGGGGCCTAGACGACGGGACCCGGCGAAGTAGCTCGACCTCGTCCGACCTCCAGCCGGATCCAGGGCAGGCGGGGGCAGAGCTTCATGGGCGGCGGCGCTGGTTTCCTGGAGAAAAGAAAGGTGAGGTGAGGGAGAACTAGGGAAGGAAGGAGAGAGGCAGGGTGTGGGGCTATCCTGGAGGTCGAGGTCGGGCACGGCCGGCGCTCGACGGCGGCAGAAGGGCGGCTGCGCTCCGGTGGTGGTTGGCGCGAGGAGCAGCAGGGAGCTCGGGCGCTGGTGCGCGAGCAGAGGTGCTCGGGGTCGCGGAGGGGGAGCGGCGACGCGGTGCGCGAGGTGACGACGAGCAGGGGCGAAGGAGCCCTGCAGCAGGGGAAGCAGAAGGAGGCACCATGGATGAGTTCCTGCTCGTTTTGGCGGACAACAAGCGAGGACTCGGGCGCCTCGACGCAGAGGTGCCATGGACCGAGAGGATGGAGCTCGGGGGAATGAGGATCCACGAGGCAGGGATGGTGGGCGAGGAGGTGGAGCTTGGGCTCCTGCGGGATTTGAGCGGGGTGACTCTGGGTTGGCTCGATTAGATCTAGGAGGATCCCGATGACGATTTGGAAGGTGGCGGCGGGGAAATGGGTCAAGCCCCTAGAAGTTAGGGTTTTGTCCAGATTTAGACTAGGAAGATTTATATAAGGAAAGAGGGAGAGTTTAGGGTAGATTCAGACCCTCCGATCAAAATCGGGCGGTTCAAGAAAACTAGGTTAGGAAGTCCAAATAAGAGAACGGTGATATTTTGGAGATGTTTGGGGATGATCTAGACGTAACGGTGACGACTGCTCGGGTCGGGTCCGGGGAAGTTTTGGACACGGGGGAGGGGTCGATGCACTGTGCAAAGAAGGTTAGGCAGACAAGGTCAAGTGTGTCGTTGGACCGATAAGAGGGAGGAGGAAAGCAACCCGGTGTGCGTTTCCGGAGACCAAAAACGTCCGACGATAGACCGACTATATTGTCGCTATAGTTATCCGTTGGGGCATCAAACGAACTCCGAATGCGATGAAACTTGGCAGGCGACCTACTGACAACATAACAACACCGCATGTCAACTTTCAACCCATTCCGAGAACATTTTCTGGCCACCTGTAAAAAATACTATTTCGGACATGTCGCGGGCGCGTGCGAGTGTGTCTGGGCTCAGAACGGACAACGGAAGGAACAGGGAGGCCGAGACGGATGCAAGTTTTGAAAACATGCAGATGCGTTGCGGATGATGACATGGCAAGATGCAACACGCAAGCGAATGACAAGGCAACAATAATGAATAACTGGAAGACACTCCACCACTACAAGAGGTTCTCGTCCCGAGATCTAGGATGGCACCGAAGAGAAACGGAAAAGGAAGAGGAGAGGTAAACTAAGTTGCTTCTTTGAAAAAAGAGTGAAACCAACGAACCTTGATAGGTTGAACAAATTGAATGAAAGAATACAACGAAGATGAACAAAGTTGACAACACTCCGTTAGAAAAGAGTAACAAGCAACATTACGAGAACCTTGTAGGTCGAAAGACATAAGAAAAGGGTTGCAATGGGCAATAAGTACATGCAAGCACTCCAGTTGAAACGAGATGCACAAGGAACGATAACAATCAATTACGACAACACTCCGGTTGAAACAAGATAGAGAAGGAATAAAAATGATATAATTTGGGCAACACTCCGACTGTAAATGGAAGGAATTGAACATGACCTTGACAAGATGAGAGGATACTTGATGAGATCAACAACACACTGCCTCCGAAACTATCGAAAGAATGGGACAAGGGGTAAGAACGATTTCAGACAGCACTCCAGTTGAGAAGGAAGGCAAAACTTGATAAGATGAGAGAACTTGAATGAAGGAAACGACACTCCGGTTGAATGGATAAGCAAAAGGAAAGAACATGATCTTCACAATTCGAGATGATGAGTGAAAAGAGCAACATCACAATGCCTCCAGAAGAAATAATAGAATATAGACCATTGGAATAAAAGAATGGAGAAGAAAATGCCAACTTCTGCCACAAATGAGTTTGGAGAGCACCCTTCCAAGAAGGTTATAACGGAGTTGTTGGAGAACCAACAACAAAACGAATAAGCTTGTAGTGGGCTTATGGAAAGCATCTCAAAATTATGAGGTGAAAACCTGCCACTCACGGGAAAAGATTTGATTGAGAGCTAGAAAAGATAGAAAAGCTTCTTCCATCGAGAGAATAAAGGAAGAACTTGGATCACAGATAATCACCACAAAGAGCAACATTCCCAATGGAAGGCTTTAGGTGAAATCTAACCCAAGATAACTCCAATGAAGAGATTGATGGGTTGCAAAGGATCTCATGAACGAATTGAAAATGATGGGTTTAAAATATGTTATTCCTTACAACTTGTGAATCATGAAACATGAAGAAAATTGTCAAGAATGACACACCATCTCGAAAGATAAGGTAGAAAGAATTGCATTTCGGAATGCAAGATGAAGAATACTTGAACTCCTCAAAAGAAAACATGTGTAGAACACCACGTTTATTTTGAGTATAGCTTGGCGGACCATAACTTTCAGAGAAATCTTGAAGAACAAATGAAGAATGAAAGGAATCCTTGATGAGCCACCATGTTGAGCCTCCATGAAGAACTTCGGTAATAGAAGGATGGTATAAGGAAGAGAAGTTGAAACACAAGGTGAAGCCTTGTAATGATTTAAATAGAACTTCGTGATGATATAATTGCGAGATCTTGGAACTCCGGGGAAGAAAGATGAACAAATGAAATTAAGAATCTTGATGAACCTCCGGAATAAGGAATTAAACACTCGGATAAAATAAGAATGAGAATTAATTTATGCATATCCTTCACCAATTTAAATTGATGACAGGCAATGGATTTGGCATACTACTTATTCTCGTAGAAAGGATTAAGGTAGATATAGCGCAAACTTGAGGAAGGTCTTTAACGAACCACCGGTAGGATTGAAAATAAATAAATTGATACAATAACAACGGAAGAGAATTCTTGAATGAACCACCGTAAGAATTGAAAATGAAAGTAGCAAAGGCACAAATCACCGGGAAGAATTGGACAATGAAAGAATATACTTGAGGGAATTTAGATACATGAGAACGAAGAGAACATGAGCTGATAAGAGAATACTTGAATGATGCACCGATATGATTTGGAGAACGAGAGCTGAAAGCTGGAATGAATAATTCTGAGATTATGGGCTCCGTAGAATCAAAGTGAAAAGACTCCTGAATTGCTCCGTATGGTTGAAAAGAATATATCGCAATCGAAAACAATTATGAGAGGATGGCAACAAGCTAGAACCATGAATCTTGAAGAGAATGGAGCAAGATTGAGAGAAAAACTCTTCTTTGGTCTTCAAATGTAGAATATGACGACGAGAAACACCACCATGAATTGTTGATGCACTCCAGAAGAAGATTGGAAAGGTTGAACGAAGGATGAAAAGAATTTGAAAGATCTTGGAGAAAGACATTTGTCTGATGAAAATCATTCTTACGTCAAACTTTGAAATGAATTTAAGAGTAACTCTGGAAAAATTAGATGAGTTAGGTAAGATCCTGGGAAAAGATCTGTGAGTTAGGGACCACTCCAAAGATACACCGTTGACCAATTTAAAAGAGAGATTGCGCCGCTTAAATTAAATGACTCAAAAGAGATAACAACCCAGAGATATCTTGAACGGATTAGAAATGAAAACATGAATCTCCAGAGATATCTTCAACACTCCGGAACAATTGAATAGTGAGAGGTGAATGATTAAGAGGTGCACCGGCATGAGAAAGCATTTGAAACAAGGAAAGGGATATGATCAAGACCGAAAACTTGGATTGAATCCACCGGAGAAGAAAGATAACGGAGAATGATGAACTTGAAGCTTCCTTAGTATCTTCATGAGAATCACCGGATCAGAACATTGATTAAAAAGAATGAATAGACTTCACAAGAATAAAATGGATACTTGATTAAGAAATCTGAATCCTTGAAGAAAAAGGGTGGGAGGGCGGGAAAACAAAGGCAATTTGGGACGGATGAAACAAACACCATTGAGAAAACTTCGAATTGATCTTGCGGATGTCGAAAATTATTGAATCCACATGACGAGGAGCACACCGGTTGATAAGAAATGGAGATGACAAACTCGATGATCAAGAAGGATTGGTATTCACATAGAAGTGTGAAAACACCACTTAGGGGAGGTATGGAATCAACACTTGACATTGAAGCAACTCGAATACCACAACTCAAAACAAAACAAAGGATTGGCTTGCAGAATAAGCCAGAAACAAACATATGATAGACCCCATATCGTATCATCTGTCTGTTGGAAAGATATTCTAGGAGCTACTTGAATTCCCACTTATAAACTCCCGAAACTTTCTGGTTATGCAATCAGGTGTTGGGGATACAGGGGAAGCAATATATCTCACCCAAACTAACAATCCCTACATCCAGTTGTATCCATGCTTCAACACATAACCAAGAAACCTTCCGAAATCATGTACCTCAACCTTTGAAAAGCATCCGTTATACGAGTTATGGCAATACTCCTGAACTCCCGCCCCAGTACTGGGTGGCGTCGAGGTTATCTCACCAACCACTGCATAAAAGAGATTTTCAATGTCAGCGAAACTCAGGTATTCCAGAACTGCAACGATAAAATTGTGACGACAACACCTCGGAGCTCAACTCCCCGGGACAGTGCCACAACCCCTAAATGTCAGGAGGCACCAAGAACAATGTTCTCGTCACAAGACTATCGAAACGATTCCAAGATACCCGCGTGATCCTAATTTTTTTTCATAAATTTGAGGAGAGAAGAGTCAAAACTTTATGTCAGGAGACCTCACTAGAGCGACGAAGGTACTGGGGAGTAAAAAAAGTCCTACTCTCTGATATATATAATCCTCAGACTCAAAATATTTTCTTCTAGACTCAACAATGTCAGCGATTCTATCAAGCAGGGGGCTCCTAAGTTGGGGATGGCTCTGATTACCAACTTGTAACACCCACAATGCGGCTATATCTCCCACGTGTCGGGGCACGACTTATAGAGGCATAGCTGCATGGTAGGTTTGTCGCAAGAGGGGTAATCTTCACACAATCCCATGTACTGAATAAGAAAGGGATAAAGAGTTGGCGTACAATTGCCACTTCACACAAATACAAAGTAAACATACATCATCCAGAATACAATCAAGTCCCGACTACGGAACCAAAATAAAAGAAGACAACCCCAAATGCTAGATCCCCGATCATCCCAACTGGGCACCACTACTGATCCACAGGAAATGAAACAAAACAACGATCAAGATCTTCATCGAGCTCCCACTTGAGGTGGGTTGCGTCACCTGCACTGGTATCATCGGCACCTGCAACTGTTTGGAAGTATCTGTGAGTCACGAGGACTCAGCAATCTCACACCCGCGAGATCAAGACTATTTAAGCTTATGGGTAGGGAAAAGTTAGTGAGGTGGAGCTGCAGCAAGCACTAAGCATATATGGTGGCTAACATACGCAAATAAGAGCGAGAAGAGAAGCAACGCAACGGTCGTGAAGCTACAAGTGATCAAGAAGTGATCCTGAAACTACTTACGCACAAGCATAACACCAGAACCGTGTTCACTTCCCGGACTCCGTCGGAAAGAGACCATCATGGCTACACACACAGTTGATGCATTTTAATTAAGTTAAATGTCAAGTTTTCTACAATAGGACATTAACAAATTCCCATCTGCCACATAACCGCGGGCATGGCTTTTGAAAGTTGAAAACCCTGCAGGGATGTCCCAACTTAGCCCATCACAAGCTCTCACGGTCAACGAAGGATATTCCTTCTCCCGAGAAGACCCGACCAGTCTCGGAATCCCGGTTACAAGACATTTCGACAATGGTAAAACAAGACCAGCAAAGCCACCCGATGTGCCGACAATCCCGATAGGAGTCGCACGTATCTCATTCTCAGGGAAACACCGGATGAGACAGGCTACGAGTAAAACCAGCCCTCGAGTTTCCCCGAGGTGGCCCTGCAGGCGGCTCGGTTCGGACCAACACTTAGAGAAGCACTGGCCCAGGGGGGTTTAAATAAAGATGACCCTCGGGTTGGCCGGACCAAGGGAATGGTAATAGGTTGTTAGGAAAATGTAAAACCAAGTTTGGGCCTTGCTGGAGGAGTTTTATTCAAAGCGAACTGTCAAGGGGTTCCCATAACACCCAACCGCGTAAGGAACGCAAAATCAAGGAACATACACACTGGTATGACGGAAACTAGGGCGACAAGAGTGGAACAAAACACCAGGCATAAGGCCGAGCCTTCCACCCTTTACCAAGTATATAGATGCATTACATTAAAGAAGAGATATTGTGATATCCCAACATATCCATGTTCCAACCTAGAAAAAACTTCAACTTCACTTGTAACTAGCAACGCTATAAGAGGGGCTGAGCAAAAGCGGTAACATAGCCAAACAACGGTTTGCTAGGAAAGGAGGGCTAGAGGCTTGACATGTCAATATGGGAGGCATGATATAACAAGTGGTAGGTAGCACGGCATAGCGATAGAACGAGGGTATGGTCATATTTCACTAGCAAGTGATTCCGAGGGTATGGTCATCTTGCCTGAGATCCCGCAAGGAAGAAGAACAAGTCCATGAAGAAGACAAACGGACGTAGTCGAATGGATCCTCACAAACGCGACGTTATCGGAACTAACCCGAAGAAGAAACACCGAAAAGAAGCAAACAACATAGTAAACAACCATCACATAAACATGGCATGATGCACAACCAAGTATGATGCATGTCTGGTTTAAAGAGGCATGGCATGGCAAAGTGCACAAGCAAAACTACAAGTTAAGTGGAGCTTAATATGCAACGAGTTGCATATTGACGAAACACCACAACAATTATTTAGTTCTCTCCTGTTTAAGTACTCAACAACATTAAATGTTGATTAACATGGCAAGAGGTGAAGCAAATGAAAACTACCTATCTTGGCAAGTTTAAATGGGGTCGGAACAACAAACAACAAGTCCGGAAAATCCTCATATGCAAATTATGGATTTGGTACTGTTATGGCCTAAACCATATTTTAGACTTGTTTAACATGCAAAGCAAGTACACAATGTTAAACTAGGCATTTTTCTACCCCATTTACATATAAAGTTTGTTAAGTTTGGAGCTACGGTTATTTAGTTATGAATAAAGCATTTTGGCATGGCATTTAAGCAAATTAATGCAAATAGCAGTTTAAACATTTTAGACATGCATGAAAGTTGGATATTATGAAACTAGATGAAATTCTAGTCATATTTCATATATAAACTTTTTACATATGATGCATTATTCATGAGTTATTATATGCATGAGGACTAGGGGTTTTTCTGCAAAACTGGTTCCTCTGGGAAATTTCTAAAATCGCAGATCTGAAAAAAAACATCACGGGCCGAAACTGGCTAGCGCAAACAGTACAGAAAAAAGGAGGCGCTGGGGGTGGCCTCACCCATGGGCTTTGGCCCGTCTAATTAGGAGGTAGAGGCAGGCTGGCGCGCTGGGCCTTGCTGCAGGATGAGGCCCACGCGGGCACGAGGAGGCCGGCTCGGTCTCGCTGAATCGAGACGAGCAGGGGCAGTGGTACGAGCTCCTCTGCTTGATGCAGAACGAGCAGAGGCTAGTGGCGGGGCATGGAGGTCGACGACGATGGGGAACACGGCGGGACTGCAGCAGCGTACATGGCGCGAGAGGAACCAGGCGGAGGCGGAGGGCGGCGCGACAGGGAAGTCGAAGGCGCTGGTGACCCATGGCGGCGATGAAACAGAGGAACAAACAGACGCCGCGGTTCTCCGGCGAGGTACTTGACAGGGCGGCGGGGTCTACACAACAGGGACGGGGCCTAGACGACGGGATCCGGCGAAGTAGCTCGACCTTGTCCGACCTCCAGCCGGATCCAGGGCAGGCGGGGGCAGAGCTTCATGGGCGGCGGCGCTGGTTTCCTGGAGAAAAGAGAGGTGAGGTGAGGGAGAACTAAGGATGGAAGGAGAGAGGCATGGCGCGGGGCTGGCCTGGAGGTCGAGGTCGGGCACGGCCGGCGCTCGATGGCGGCGGAAGGGAGGCTGCGCTCCGGTGGTGGTTGGTGCGAGGAGCAGTAGGGAGCTCGGGCACTTGTGTGCGCGAGCGGAGGTACTCGGGGTCGCGGAGGGGGAGCAGCGACGCGGTGCGCGAGGTGACGACGAGCAGGGGCAAATGAGCCCTGCAGCAGGGGAAGCAGAAGGAGGCGCCATGGACGAGCTCCTGCTCGTTTTGGCGGACAGCAAGCGAGGACTCGGGCGCCTCAATGCAGATGTGCCATGGACCGAGAGGATGGAGCTCAGGGACATGAGGATCTAGGAGGTGGGGGTGGTGGGCGAGGAGGTGGAGCTCGGGCTCCTTCGGGATTTGAGCGGGGCGACTCTGGGTTGGCTCGATTGGATTGGGGAGGATCCCGATCACGATTTGGAAGGTGGCGGCGGCGAAATGGGACAAGCCCCTAGAAGTTAGGGTTTTGTCCTGATTTAGACTAGGGAGTTTTATATAAGGAAAGAGGGAGAGTTTAGGGTAGATTCGGACCCTTCGGTCAAAATCGGACGTTCAAGAAAAACTAGGTTAGGAAGTCCAAATAACAAAACGGTGATATTTTGGAGATGTTTGGGGATGATCTAGACGCAATGGTGACGACTACCTGGGTCGGGTCCGGGGAAGTTTCGGACACGCGGGAGGGGTCGATGCACTGTGCAAAGAGGGTTAGGTAGACAAGGTCAAGTGTGTGGTTGGACTGATAAAAGGGAGGAGGAAAGCAACCCGGCGTCCGTTTCCAGAGACTAGAAACGCCCGACAATAGACCGACTATATTATCGCTATAGTTATCTGTTGGGGCATCAAACGAACTCCGAATGCGATGAAACTTAGTAGGCGACCTACTCACAACATAACAACACCGCATGCCAACTTTCAACCCATTCCAAGAACATTTTCCGGCCACTTATAAAAATACTGTTTCGGACATGCCACGGGCGCGTGCGAGTGTCTGGGCTCTGAATGGACAACGGAAGGAACGGGGAGACCGGGACGGATGCAAGTTTTGAAAACATGCAGATGCAATGCGGATGATGACATGGCAAGATGAAACACGCAAGCGAATGACGAGGCAACAATAACGAATAACTGGAAGACACCTGGCGCAACGGTCTCGGGGCGTTACAGGAAGTGCCTCATTACCCAAATCGACGAGCACAGATCGAGCCATGAGAAGAGCAACTGTCACAACAAGTAGATGATGATCAGATGATCATTTATGCTAGTTAATCATGCATGTAATATATAGTTTACTTATTGGTGTGTGTGGAAATGTCATGTGTATAGTAGCCACCTATGTAATTATGCATGTAATAGTTTACTTTGGTGTGTGCAAATGCCATGGCTGTAGTAGCTACCTATGTAAGTGGATGTTTAATTTGGTTATTCAAGCATGTCCTTATAAGTGTGTGTGTGTGTGTGTATGTATGTTGTTGTTCTGTATGCAATCTCATCGCACAACACACATGTCTTATTAGCAGCAACCGTCTGTGTTCTTATCGGTCTTCAGACCCATTTCTGATTACAGACCTGTTTGCCGCGTATCACACACATCTTGCTAAGTTGAGCTATTTCTGTTCTCTTGTGTCAACGCAAACAGTTCATCCGAGTGAACCACATGCCGTATATCACACACACCTTTGATCTGGCTGACCATTTCTTTTGTGTTGCCTAATCACAAACAGTTCATCCGAGTGAATTGTATGCAGTGTATCGCACACGCCTCCATCTGGCTGCCCGTTTCTTTTATTCATCGTCATCGCAAACAGTTCATTGAACTGAACTGTATTCCCTTCATCACACATGCAACTAAAACTTGAACCATGTTTGATGCATCCGTCATCGTAAATGTTTTACACATTTTTGACGGTTTTCATACAGCACCGTTTGCGATTATGCCATCGCACACAGTTTCTCAAAGGGTCTCTGATCGTAGTGTCGTGTTAGCATCATCCTGTAGTAGTGTTAGTAGCTTCTCCTAAAGTGATTTCCATAATACTGCCTCCTGCGGCCGAATCTAAAAGATTTTTAGAAGAAAAATTCAATCCAGCATAAAAATTCTGTATAATCATCCATCAATTCAAACCATGTGTAGGGTAATTACGTATGATTAATTTCATCCTCTCCCAAGCTTGTGCAACATGCTCATGATTAAGTTACTTAAAATTCATAATATCGTTTCTAAGAGAGATGATCTTAGCGGGAGGAAAATACTTAGAGATAAAAGCATATTTGCACTTATTCCATGAATCAATACTATTTTTAGGCAAAGAAGAGAACCAAGTTTTAGCACGATCCCTAAGCGAAAATGGAAATAGGTTCAATTTAACAATATTATTATCCACATCTTTCTCCTTTTGCATATCACATAAATCAACAAAGCTGTTTAGATGGGTAGCGGCATCTTCACTAGGAAGGCCAGCAAATTGATCTTTCATGACAAGATTCAGCAAAGTAGTATTAATTCCACAAGATTCAACATCGGTAAGAGGAGCAATCGGAGTGATAATAAAATCATTGTTGTTGGTATTGGTAAAGTCACATAATTTAGTATTATCTTGAGCCATCGTGATAAACAATCAATCCAACGCACAAGCAAACAAGAGGCAAGCGAAAATAGATGAACGAAAAAAGGGCGAACGGAAAAGAGGCTAATAAAATGGCAAAGGTGAAGTGGGGGAGAGGAAAACGAGGGGCAAATGGCAAATAATTTAATGAGAGGGATAAGAGTTTGTGATGGGTACTTGATATGTCTTGACTTGTGCGTAGATCTCCCTGGCAACGGCGCCAGAAATGTCTAGTTGACGGGAGATCAAATCTTGACTTGACTTGGTGCAAATCTCCCCGGCAACGGCGCCAGAAATCCTTCTTGCTACCTCTTGAGCATGCGTTGGTTTTCCCTTGAGGAGGAAAGGGTGATGCAGCAAAGTAGCGTAAGTATTTCCCTCGGTTTTTGAGAACCAAGGTATCAATCCAGTAGGAGATTACACGCAAGTCACCTAGTACCTGCACAAACAAACAAGAACCTCGCAACCAACGCGATAAAGGGGTTTTCAATCCCTTCATGGTCACTTACAAAAGTGAGATCTAATAGAGATAATAAGATAAATATTTTTAGTATTTTCGTGGTATAGATTGGAAAATAAATAGTAAACTAGAATTGTAGATTGGAAACTTGTATGATGTAAAGTAGACCCGGGGGCCATAGGTTTCACTAGTGGCTTCTCTCAAGATAGCGTGTATTAAGGTGGGTGAACAAATTACTGCCGAGCAATTGATAGAAAAGCGCATAGTTATGATGATATCTAAGGCAATGATCATGAATATAGGCATCACGTCCGTGTCAAGTAGACCGAAACGATTCTGCATCTACTACTGTTACTCCACACATCGACCGCTATCTAGCATGCATCTAGAGTATTAAGTTCATAAGAACAGAGTAACGCATTAGGCAGGATGACATGATATAGAGGGATAAACTCAAGCAATATGATATAAACCCCATATTTTTATCCTCGATGGCAACAATACAATACGTGTAGTTTCCCTTTCTGTCACTGGGGTCGAGCACTGCAAGATTGAAACCAAAGCTAAGAACTTTTCCCATTGCAAGAAAGATCAATCTAGTAGGCCAAACTAAACCGATAATTCGAAGAGACTTGCAAAGATATCAAATCATGCATATAAGAATTCAGAGAAGAATCAAATAATATTCATAGATAATCTAGTTCATAAATCCACAATTCATCGGATCTCGGCAAACACACCGCAAAAAGAGTTGCATCGAATAGATCTCCAATAAGATCGAGGAGAACTTTGTATTTAGATCCAAAGAGAGAGAAGAAGCCATCTAGCTAATAACTATGGACCCGAAGGTCTGTGGTAAACTACTCACACATCATTGGAGAGGCTATGGTGTTGATGTAGAAGCTCTCCGTGATCGAATCCCCCTCCGGCAGATCGCCGGAAAAGGCCCCAAGATGGGATCTCACGGGTACAGAAGGTTGCGGTGGGGGAAAAGGTGTTTCGTGGCTCTCCCCAAAGGTTTAAGGGTATAAGAGTATATATAGGCGAAAGATGTAGGTCTATGGAGCTGGAGGGCCCCACGAGGGTGGGGGGTGCGCCACCCTACCTCGTGGCCACCTCACTACTTCCTTGACGTCCACTCCAAGTCTCTTGGATCACGTTTGTTCCAAAAAAAGTTCCTCGCGAAGGTTTCATTCCGTTTGGATTCCGTTTGATATTCCTTTTCCGCAAAACACTGAAATAGGCAAAAAAACAGCAATTTGCACTGGGCTTTCAGTTAATAGGTTAGTCCCAAAAATAATATAAAAAGGTATATTAAAGCTCATTAAACATCCAAAACAGATAATATAATAGCATGGAACAATAAAAAATTATAGATATGTTGGAGACGTATCATTGAGCTTCGTCTCTAAAACTAAAAAACAACCGGGGGAGCTGTCGGGTCCCTGGTGTTATCCGCTCGTTGTGTAATTTTCTCGTTTATTGACTAAATTGACAATAGCGTGGGACCTAGTTGTCAAACAATTAGGAGGAAGTATTTTTTGGCTTGTAATAACGAGACACCTGCTTGCGTAATGCAATGACCTTGGTGGGTCCCTACTGTCAGCCTCTCCACATATAGTCATCTCCTGATTCCTCTTGGTGTTGACCATGTTGAGAACGCCAGACGGTGGCAGGCACAACGAGCGAACCAAGGCGGAGAATGATGGCGAGGCCTCGTACGGGAACAAACAGCAGCCGTGGAAGATGTGGCAGTGTAGTGGCAAGTGGAGGGGAGTACGAGGGCAACAACATGCAACTCAAGCTTACAGACGGAACAAAAAGGCCAAGGATTAATTGTTCATCAAATTTTTAGACAAAACCCAGATTGAACATGGCAGTAACATCTAACACAACCACTCTTTTTCGCAGTCACAAACAAATGGATCAGTCTGATCCATAAAACCAACATCTTATGCAAAAATATATATTTCAGGATGACTACAACTTGTTGTAAATAGAAGCCGAGCACGTTTAGAAGCCCATTTGTCCACCTGAAACTTCTTTTTTTGCTGTTCGACATGTCCTTCCATGAGAAATCTCTTGCTGTAAACTTAAGCCTCATGGACAACAGTAACCTCGCATTCAACAGGAAGAATGTGACAAAGCTTCTGTTTGCCTGGTTGGATGCATATCCTTCCATTTTTATTGTCCTCAAACAAATGTCATGAGAACTGAGAAAATCCTGGTGCCTATTATGCCACCGATTGGTTATACATTTTTCTCCATGTGGTCGCAATACCTAAGTAGACATGTAGATTGAAAACAGTTAAGGTATGGAAAAAGAGTATGTCGAAAGAGCGACAGCTGAATGGTTAATTCTAGTACAATATATACGGGCTTTCAATGTGCATGAAATCATCACCTCTATATATAAATTCTCCAGAGATCGAAAGCATTACAGCAAGCCAATAGTTATGTTCAGATCAAAACTAGACATTCCGATATATAAGATCTTGACAGAATCCAGCAGCATTGATAGGCTATCCATGGACGAACTCTTCATTGAGTATCATAATATTAGTACCCAAAGTGTACTCCAAGATGATATAAAACTTATGCGCACAAATAAAAAATGCAGCTTATGATTACAAATGTGTAGATGATAATATACGGTACTTGAAAAGGGGACGAGCCAAACACCAAGTTCATCTGATCATTAAACGGATCACGAATTACACCCAAGGTCTCTAGTTTGGGCGCAGAGACGACAATTATTTGCGAAGGACTATATCAATTATCAAGGAGCAACCTTTGAAGTGAAGGGGCATCTTCGATGATGAGCTGCTGTCCTTCAAAACAAATTTCAATGCTTTTAAGGTGAGGTGACTTTATTTGAAGACAACTTATAGGGATTGCTATTCCAAAAACAATCAGCAAGTGCTCCAGGGCAGGGCAACTGGATTGGATGATGCTGTGCAGTGAGGCCTCCGATAGATAAACCACCACGAGCAAAAGTGTTTTTAGCAGCGGGAGTCGAAGCATTTGTACCAGATCGTCTGGTAGATGGCATTGGGCGAAGGTGGCGGTGTGGAGAGAGGAGGAAAACTGCGAGATGGACAATGGTGGTGTGGGAACGAATTCTTAGCGTGTTCGTGGTATGAAACTTTCGTGGTAATGGTAGAACTCGAACTGCTGGAGTTTTCCGAATTCAGGGGATGTCAGCCAAGCGTCCACCGTGCCGGGTATGGATAGCAGGTAGTGTGTCAGGATGCAGAGGCGTTGAACAGGGCCCTGCTGGTGAGAGGAGACGATGGCTCTGAGGAGATCAAATTCAGGAAGGACAGATATCTGACGACAGTCCAGATTGAGGGGCGCGGTGCGTCATAGAGGTCGCCACTGAGTTGAGAGGACTTGTGTGCGGAAGCAATCCTTGGTGGGGAGAAGCGATATGATCTCATCAAGGATGACATCCGGGAGATCGTTGATGCGGTCCACCGGAGATTCTACCAGTTCCTTAGATCCGGGTGGGGGGGGGGGGGGGCTCGCCACTTCTCCCCGCGCTGCCGGGTGCAGGATCTACAACCGGCATTGCCACTAGCGGGAGCTTCATCTTCTTGGCGCTGGGGCCAGCCAACTCCATTTTCCTTGTGGGCATTGCGCTGCGCTCACTGGTTTGAGCAGAGTAGCCAGAGACAAGTCTAGTGGCAGTGGAGTGGGGAAGAAGGAGGGCTGGGATTTTCTGTAGGAGTGGAAGAAGAGGAGCAGGCATTTTCTGTATGAGTGAGGAAGAAGGTGAGCGGGGGTTTTCTGGACGAGTGACGAAGATGGGGAGCGGGGGGGATTGGAGGGCGACGGAAGCAGGAGAGTCTAGCGAGATGTAGTATAAGTGGAAGCGAGGAGGAAGGAGGGTTTTTCTGGGATCACCCACTATTCAAGAAATATGGGCTTCTCCTCACAAAAAACAAAAACAAATGTGCTTTAAGATGGATAGGCTTTTGTATCGGCCCAGTCGGCTGCCCGTGTTTCGTATTGTAGGGCCTTAACACTAGAGGCAATCCGAGACACTCTCCAGCTTATTTCTCATTCAAAAGAAAAAAAAAGAGACGCCTCCAGCTTATGGCTACTCATCGGTAACCTTTTTCAACCTGGCATCCACCAAATTAGAGGATGCGGTACTGGATGCAGACACTCACACTGGTCGCGTAGCGCGGCAAAGTGAGGTGTCAAATAATAGGCCTACAATATACTTACTAGATTGTAAAGGTTCACAGGCTAGTCAACATTCACATTAAACTAAGCTTCAAAAGATACGGTATGCACACTAACATTCAGAAGAACAAAAGTTCAGCATGTTTATGCATCTCAATGATTCACCATACTAACCAATACAAAGCTGTGAGAAGGTGTGGAAATTAATAAAATCGGTCGATGCTTCTCTGAGCAAAGGGCCTCTCTGTGCACGCATTAATTTCCTGGGCATTCTTGTTTCTTCTCAATGTTGAGAGCACTTTGAGCATGTTGGCAACTCCACAGCTAGCTAGCTACCTCATCTTTCAATTGATGCTGACATATTTGCAGCAAACACATGAGGCAATAGAGATGCCTCAAGATGAGTCCATATTGTGCAGTTCCCCTGAAATCATCTTCATTGTCCTGAATCTGAAAAGATAGGAAAACAATAGCTATACGTAAACTGTGTTGCAAAACAGTAGCACATATCAATAGCTCGACATGACAAAACACAATCATTTGGACGAAGGGATACTGACCCGCCTGAGGAAGATTATATATAATTTCATAAGTCCTTGGTTGATTTCCACCTTCGGCTGCACTGCTTGTTTGCTACTCCACACATGACAGGATCATTCCGAACTGCAATCAGCAAGTCAATGTACGAAGAAGCTTATTTCATCTTGCGGTGGTCATTGTACCTAGTTACGAATGTAGGAATAGCTGGAGCACCATGAGGTTAGCTGACAGCAGGTAGATACAGCCATATAAATTTTGTGTGGTGCTACCAAAATTGAGGTTTGTATCCCTTCCTGTTATGAGAATTCTTCTTGAAGTTGGTAGAATGTGACGACTTGTTCTTTGCATCAAACTTGCCTTTCCCCTGAGATTTGTTCTTGCTGTTTTGGGGCTGGTTGGGCTGGAAGTTCTTCTCGTGTACAATGTGGGCATTAGAAGCTCCCTCAGCGACCCGAGCACGTGTGTCTTTTATCTTGCCTTCTCTTCAAATTCAAGAGTGCTAATGAGATCCGAAACGGAAAACTCATGTCTCTTGTTTTTCAGAGAAGTACCAAAATCATTCCACGAAAGTGGAAGCTTGGCAATGATGGTCCCAGCAATAAATTTGTCCGGCAACACACACTTAAAGTACTCAAGTTCCTTAGCGAGTGACTGTATCTCATGAGTCTGCTGAACAACAGAGTGCTCATCATTCATCTTGTAGTTATAGAATTGCTCCATGATGTACAACTCGTTGCCATCGCCCGAGGCCCCAAACATGGCCTCGGGCGCAACCCACATTGTAAGTGCATCTAGTGCCACCCCTAGTTGGTTTTGGAGTATTGACGACAAACCTAGTTGAGGGACTAATGTGTTTGTGAGAATTGCAGGAAAACACAGGTAGAAGTCCCTCATTGATTTGGTTTTACTACCAGAGATGACCTCTAAAAATGTATGAAGACATTGAAGACAAAGGTGGTATATGAAGACATTCACATTGAAGACTATGACAAAACAAGACATGTTATGAAGCCTATGGAACTCGAAGACTTAGATCCTTCGTAGTTCTTTTTATTTTTGTTGAGTCATAGGAACCACCGTACTGTTAAGTGGGGTCCAGGAGAACCAGTCAGAATGACTGAAGTGATGCCTAAATCAAAAACTTATGTCTTCGAGTGAAGACAATGAGAGCGAATCTTGTCCAGAGCCGGACAAGTCAGCTTTGCTTGTAGCTCAAGTAAAGTTGCCATGAGAGTTCGAAATCTGACCGTTGAGACACGTGTCAGTTCCTTAGTGACCCAGGGTCATTTCGGACAAATCAGGTCGGGTTGCCAAGTGGCTATAAATAGCCCACCCCCACAACCATAAACGGTTGGCTGCTCAGATTTCAGTGCACGGCTTTTGTCGTTTGAGAGCAACCCACCTCGAAGCCTTTGAGAGAAAATTCCTAGTGAGGAGAAAAGCCCTAACCACCCAGAGCCAGAGTAAATTGGGCATCACTTAAGTCTTCTTGTCTATGTGATCTGAAGACTTATTACACTTGAGGACTGTGAATCCTCCAGACGGTTAGGCGTCGCGTTCAGAGCATCCAAGAGACATTGTGGATTGCCAGTGAACGAAGTCTGTGAAGGTTTGGGAGTCTACCTTGAAGACTTACCAGAGTGATTGGGCGAGGACTAAGTGACCTTAGCTCAAGGAGAATACGGTGAGGACTTGGTGTCCTGAACTGTGTGTTCAGGACTGGGTGTCCGGGACTGTGTGTCCTAAGGTTTAAATACCTAGCCGCTCCAACCAGACATACAGTTGTCACAGCAACTGGAACTGGTCCAACATATCATTGTCTTCAACGAGCCACTGGTTTCATCTTCACTTCCTCTTCTTATCGTCACACATTGTGAAGCCATTGCATGCTAGCTTTATCTTTAGTCTTCAGAACGTGAATGTATGAACTGTTTGGCTTCATAACTTCTTCCTACCTGATCCTTATTACACTGCAGTTGTTTGTCATTGTGCTTTCACTCTATTGAATATATGACCATGGCTGGCCTAGTGTAATCTAACTTCCGCTGCATAGTAATAGGCATAATCTTTGCTATTTGTCTTCATAACTCTCATGTATTGAAGACTTTCGTAAAAATCGCCTATTCACCCCCCTCTAGTCGATATAACGCACTTTCAATTGGTATCAGAGCAAGGTGCTCCCTTGTTCTGTGTGATTCGATTTAACCACCTGGAGTTTTAGCTATGTCGACTGCAGGGATAATCAAAGTCTCCGCTGCGTGCCCCGTCTTTGATGGAACTGAATATCCCTACTGGAAGAATAAGATGCGAATGCATCTTGAAGCCATTGACGTCGACCTATGGTATGTCGTCGAGAACGGCGTTCCCAAGGCTGGAGAAGGTGTCACTGCTGCTGATGTCAAGAAGTTCACTAAACTAGACTCTACTGCCAAAAATATCATCTGTGGTCATCTGACAAAAGGACAGTATGGCCGTGTGAGTGCCTTGAATACATCCAAGCTGGTCTGGGACTGGCTCTCCAAGGTCAATGAAGGCATCTCAACCCAGAGAGATCAAAGAATCAGTGTTCTTCGCAACCTCTTCAACTGCTTCAAGCGAAATGACAATGAGAATGTCCAGCACACATTTGACCGACTCACTGACATCACAAATGAGCTTCAAGCCCTCGGCGCCACTGAAATCACCAAACATGAAATCGTCAAGACGCTGCTGAGATCACTTGATAGTTCGTTTGACATCCTGGCCCTGATGATTCAAGAACGTCCTGATTTCAAGACACTCGATCCGTCTGACATACTTGAGAGGCTCAACACACATGAGTTTCAGCTTTCTGAGAAAAGAGATAACTACGGTCCAAACTATGGGCGAACTCGCGCCTTGAAGGCAAAAGCTGTCTCCTCATCTGAAGAAAAATCTGACTGCAGTTCTGATGATCCTGAAGACATTGGAAGAGAACTTGCAATGCTAGTGAAGAAGTTCCAAAAATTCACCAAGAAGAAAGGCTTCAGAAAATCTTCACGATCAAGCTCAAGGAATGATGAAGCTTCTGCTCACGACTACAAGAAGAAAACATGTCACAAGTGCAAGAAAACTGGACACTTCATCTCTGAGTGTCCACAGTGGGACAATGAGAACAGAAAGAAGAAGAAGAAATACTCAAAGTCTTCTTCCAAGTCTTCATCAAAGTCTTCATCACACAAGAAGAGCTCATCTGGCAAGGCACGTGCATTTGTTGGAAAGGAGATGGATTCAGAGGAGGAGTCCGCATCTGAGGAGGCAGAGGTGGAGTCTGAGGAGGAGTCTGATTCTGGCATTGCGAGTCTGGCTACAACATACGTCGCCAAGTCCATCTTCAACACTGAAGACAATGACGGCATCACCGACACCGACGCAAATGACAAGAACGACTCCACTCCTACCTACTGCTTCATGGCACGCGGTGCCAAGGTAAACACACGCACTACTCGCTATCAAACATCTAGTGACGATGACTCTGACTGTGATTCAAAACCTAGCTACAAAACACTTGCTAAAATTGCAACTGAACAACAGAAAGCTATGGAACATATTCAAAAATTGTTAGACAGAAGCGATGATCTGTTGGGTGCTGAAATGACTCGATCTGGATCCTTAATTGAAGACATAAAAAACCTTCACGTTAAGTATCAGGAACTTGAAGATCGTCATGATACTCTCTCAACAACTCATGAAAAGCTTTACTATGATTATCTTCAAAGGAAGCAAGAACTTGAGAAATTGAGGGCGGCTCATGAAGATCTTCAAAAGGAAAACGAGTCACTTCGCTCCAAACAGATCAGTACCGCTCAGGAAGGATTTGAACCACCATGTATTAAATGCATTGAGCGTGATAATGCTAATTCTGTTGCTGAATGTTCCACTGCTACTGCTGTTGCAATATCTTCAACTGTTGACGAGGTAACTAACCCCTCTGCTGAGGATACCATTACTATTGCTGATGAGAATGCTATGTTTAAGACATTGCTTGAAACAAGGATGTACAAAAGTCTTAAAGGACATCAGACATTATGTGATGTCCTCAAGAAGCAGATCCTGAATCGAAACCCTAGGAAAGAGGGTGTTGGATTTGTGAGAAAAATCAATGCAGATGGCACTTACTGGAAACCGGAGCAGTACCCCAAAACCACATGGGTTGCTGCAAAGGAACTTTCAGCAGATCCATCCAACTTATCTGGCTTCACTTGTGCTAACCCCATCATTATTGATGAATCCCTTGATGCAAACTATAAACTGTTTAAGAATCAGAATGGTGAAGTGTTTGCCAGGTACATTGGTACTAACTGCAGGAATGGACCGCCGATGAAGAAGATCTGGGTTTCCAAAAAGTGTCTGGAAAATCTTCCTGTGAATGTCTTCATGACACCTCACTTGAAGAAGACAAACCTCAGACCAAATGCTTCATACGGTCCAATGGCTTCATACAAACAGAGGACTCACCTGAGTCACACTAACGCAAATGTTTTGCAGGGAAACCATACTCAGGCATATGAATATGAGAGCGGTTCATCAAACCGTGTTCATGTGACCAAAAATTATTCTTCTTATTCCTATGAGTATTATTGTCCACCTGCTAGGCTGTTTGCTAAGGCTTCAAAGCCAAAATTCTCAGATGCTGCACTTAGACTTATTGCTTCTAAGCCACCCTTGAAGATGTGGGTGGTTAAGAAAGCTTAACTCTCTTTTGCAGGGAAAGGTCTCCAGCAGAAACACAAAATCTTCTGATGCTATTGCCGGGGACCTTAAAAATATTGCAGGGCGCGAGATAAAATGCCCGAATGGCATCATTATGTACTTCGTTCCTGAATCGCATGCTACTCTCTCTATTAGTCCTAATCTGGATCTAGGTTTTCATAACCCACTGGTTCGTCAAATGTTTATGCTTCACAATTCTCTTCGTGAAGCCTATCCCCCTAACTGCACTGTAGGGTACGACACCAGCGACTTCAAAGTCTTCAGAATGGATTATTGACAGTGAGTGTACAAATCACATGACTGGCAGAAGAAGCCTTCTTGTGGACTCAACATTACGTCCATCCGACAAGAGCCACATCACATTTGCTGACACTGGTAAAAGTAAGGTATTGGGTCTAGGTAGAGTTGCAATCTCAAAGGATCAACACATGGATAAAGTCATGCTTGTTGAATCCCTTGGCTTCAACTTAATGTCTGTCTCAATGCTTTGCGATTTGAATATGATTGTAATGTTTGGAAAATATCGTTGCCTGGTGCTAATGGAATCTGACAAATCTCTAGTGTTTGAAGGGTATCGGAAAGGTGATTTGTACGTGGTAGATTTCTCAGCAGGACCACAACTTGCAGTATGTCTTCTTGCAAAAGCTTCAGAATGCTGGCTTTGGCATCGGAGGCTTGGGCATGCTGGCATGAGGAACCTCCACACCCTTGCGAAGAAGAAGCATGTCATAGGCATCGAGGGCGTCAAGTTCAAGAAAGATCATTTATGCGGTGCCTGTGAAGCAGGGAAGATGACATGGGCAAAACATCCTTCGAAGACAATCATGACTACTACACAACCCTTCGAACTGCTCCACATGGATCTTTTCGGTCCCACTCACTACTCAACTTTTACTACTTCTGCTTGCCTCTATGGCTTCGTCATTGTTGATGATTACTCTAGATATACTTGGGTACACATAATCCTTTACAAGACTGAAGTGCATGATGTCTTCAGACGCTTCGCCAATCGAGCTATGAACAATTTTGGCGCCAAGATAAAGCACATCAGAAGTGACAATGGCACTAAATTCAAGAACACTCGCCTTGATACATATCTTGATACCTTGGGCATCACACATGAATTCTCAGCTCCATACACGCCATAGCAGAATGGCGTCGTCGAACGCAAGAACAGAACACTCATTGAGATGGCCAGAACAATGCTAGATGAATACAAGACTCCAAGAAAATTCTGGACTGAAGCCATTGATACTGCATGCCATACAATCAATCATGTTTATCTTCACAAGCTTCTGAACAAGACATCTTATGAACTCCTAACTGGCAAGAAGCCAAATGTCAGTTACTTCAGAGTATTTGGCGCAAAGTGCTGGATCAAGGACCCACACCACACTTCAAAGTTTGCACCAAAAGCACATGAGGGCTTCATGCTTGGATATGGAAAGGATTCACACTCCTACAGAGTCTTCAATCTCTTCCATTACAAAGTGGTCGAAACAGTGGATGTGCAGTTTGATGAAACAAATGGTTCACAAAGAGAGCAACTGCCAAATGTGCTAGATGAAGTTCCAGCTAGTGAATCAATTAAGCTTATGGGAACTGGAGAGATTATGCCTTCTGAAGCTCATCCTGAAGAAGAACTTATCATCTCAGCACCTGATCAACATGAAGACAATGCTCAACATGAAGACATTCCTCCAAACAACAACGCAGATCAGCAAGAGCAAAGTCTTCGCCCTGTACATCCTCGTGTTGCAAATGAAGTGCAGATTGACAGAATAATTGACAGCATCAATGCACCTGGTCCACTCACTCGTTCAAGGGCAACTCAGCTAGCAAACTTCTATGGGCATTTCGCATTCGTCTCAATATTAGAACCCAAGAAAGCTGAAGAAGCCTTCATGGAACCTGAATGGATTCAAGCTATGCAAGAAGAGCTTCAACAGTTTGAGCTGAATAATGTATGGGAACTGGTTAAGCGTCCTGATCCACGGAAGCACAACATAATAGGCACCAAATGGATATACCGCAACAAGCAAGATGAGCATGGTCAAGTTGTCAGAAACAAAGCTCGCCTCGTTGCTCAAGGATATACTCAAGTGGAGGGCATTGACTTCGATGAAACATTTGCTCCTGTGGCTAGGCTTGAAGCCATACGCATACTGCTGGCCTATGCAAATCATCATAACATACTTCTATATCAAATGGATGTGAAAAGTGCCTTTCTCAATGGCAAGATTGAAGAAGAAGTGTATGTTGCACAACCGCCTGGCTTTGAAAATCCAAAACATCCTGATATGGTATACAAGCTCAACAAGGCACTGTATGGCCTCAAAAAAGCCCCTAGGGCATGGTATGACACACTCAAGTACTTTCTGAAGAGCAAAGGCTTCATACCTGGTTCCCTGGATCCCACTCTTTTCACAAAGACATATGATGGTGAACTGTTTGTGTGCCAAATATATGTGGATGACATTATCTTCGGCTGCACCAATCAGAAGTACAGTGAAGAGTTTGGATATATGATGCAAGAGCAATATCAGATGTCCATGATGGGGGAGCTGAAGTTCTTCCTTGGTCTTCAAATACGACAACAGCGCAATGGCATCTTCATATCTCAAGAGAAGTATCTCAAAGATTTCCTGAAGAAGTTCGGTATGCAAGACTGCAAAGGCTTCACAACACCAATGCCAGCCAAACATCATTTAGGTCCTGACGACAATGGTAAAGAGTTCGATCAAAAGGTATACCGCTCCATGATTGGGTCTTTGCTTTATTTATGTGCATCTAGGCCAGATATCATGCTTAGTGTCTGCATGTGTGCTCGATTTCAAGCGGCACCAAAGGAGTCGCATCACTTAGCTGTGAAGCGAATTCTTCGATATTTGGCTCACACCCCAACTCTAGGATTATGGTATCCAAAGGGCTCGGAGTTTGATTTGGTTGGATTTTCGGATGCTGATTATGCTGGTGACAAAGTTGATCGCAAGTCTACATCAGGCACATGTCACTTTCTGGGACGATCACTTGTATGTTGGTCTTCAAAGAAGCAGAACTGTGTATCTCTCTCCACTGCTGAATCTAAATACATTGCTGCTGGATCTTGCTGCGCTCAGCTTCTGTGGATGAAGCAAACACTCAAGGATTATGGCATTCATCTGAAGCAAGTGCCACTTTACTTCGACAATGAAAGCGCCATCAAGATTGCCAACAACCCAGTTCAGCACTCGAAGACAAAGCACATTGAAATTCGTCATCACTTTCTCAAAGATCATGTTGTGAAGGAAGACATTGATATCATACACGTCAACACTGAAGAGCAATTGGCAGATATCTTCACCAAGCCCTTGGATGAGAAGAGGTTTTGCAAGTTACGGTGTGAGCTAAATATCCTGGAATCCTCAAATGTCCTGTGATCAGGCACACATCCTAACACTTATGCATATTGATGACTTAGATGTGCAACACACAAAGTAAAGTATATCTTCAATCAATGAAGACATACACTCTAAGTGTGAATACATTAATGTGGAATTTGACTTCGGAGCGCCACGATAATTGTGCGCCGTGTCTGGGTCTAATACTTCCTATACGGTGGGTAACGCCACCACCAAACGTTCCATTTTGAAGTGTTTAACTCATGGCGTTACCTTGCAATATCTTCACATTAAGCTTGGCTTCGAACTCAATATGTCTTCATGATTATCTTCATTACATTGATTATATAGATATATATGCTCTAGTGTTCTGTCCTCTACAGCATTCACTTATAGCTATGTCTTCTTGGTTGAATCTTTTGAACTAAGTGAATGTGATCGGACCCTAATCTCTCTATGCTTTCTATCTCAAACTCTATCTCTCCAAGTCATATGCATTCTGTTGAAACTGTCGAATGTCTTCACTGTGTCCTTGTCAACTGAAGACATAGAGACAACCATAAAGTCCGTTTTTAATGCTCATTCCTCCACATAAGATCCGGAGAAGCAGGAACGACCGCCCGACAATTTAGGCGTGCGTGGGACGTGGAACAAACCCAAAACTTCCGCTAACTGGCCACGCGTTCCTCAAATGCGAACCGCCAGGGGCACCTGCGTAATAGCACAGTGCCGCCTCTGAGTCTATAAATTCACACTTACCGCGGTCATTATCTCCTTCTTCCACCCTCGCACGAACCCTAGCGCCACCGCTAGCACTCGACGACGCCGGAGACGAAGCGCTTTGCTGCCGCAACCTCTCCAACGCCGTCCTCACGCCGACCGCGGACATCGTCCTCTCCACCGTCGCCGTAGGTGTTTTCCGTCGCCAAGTTAGGGCACGGAGGACTGAACTGCTCGGCATCAACTTCCTTCCGTCTAGCAGTTCCAGTGTGGTAAATAAAACTTCTTTTTTACAGCCTCTTTTGATCTCATAGTCCTGTCACTTTCTACCATAAGAAGTTTCTCTTTACACCAGTTAGATCTCTCGCTGCATCTCATAACATGCCTAGTATATTCACTTGTGCTTCATAGAGTAGTTAGATTCCTCACTTGTACTGATCTGTGGGTTCGTACAAATCTGGAACCAACTTCTTATCTATAAGTGAATGTCTTCGCACAATGAGGTCAATGTCTTCTAAACTGATTAATCTTCAAAACCTTCTGAGAATGCATATGACCTCTTCCCCTTCCCTCGCACCTTAATGCTGTCACAGGTACATGTCCGTGGGAGAATCCTTCGGTTCTCATAGTCTGCATTCATTTGCAGAATTCCTACAGCATCACATAAACTCTCCTGAAGCCAGTTCCTGTTGGTCCAGAAAAAGAAAGCCTTTGAAGCCTTTGAAAGTTTTGAAGCCTTTCAAGTTAAAGTTTATGGCTTCAGTTGCAGCAGCAAGAAAGGGGGGTAGACAGAGACGTGAGGGAACTTCCAAGGATCTGCCTAAAGACTTGGCAGAAATGTACAAAACAGATCCAGAAGAGAGCTATGGGCAGCGCAAGACTCGAATCCAATGGATTCGACGCTATTGGGCAGAACAGTGGTTCAAATACCGCTTCGTCACCCAGGAGTATGCCGAAAAGAATGCTATCAAGAGTCCATGGGGGGATATCTTATACAAGAACCTTGTACCCAGGACCAGAGATGAAGCCATTGCTCAAGGCTTCTACCCATGCAAGGTCCGAGGACCACAGCCTGATGATGCACATCCGTCGTCACTTCTCTGGTGTTGTGACGACAATCTCTTCAAACGCAACTTTCAGTTTGCCCAACAGTCAGCGAAGCTAAACAAGAAGAAATTTGGGCTTGACTTCAACCCTGGTCCCTCCTCACCAAGGGCAGATGGCACACGCGACGCAAAACCCAATATCATCGGTCCGTTTGCCAATCTTGAGGGCCTGATCACCCACATCTTAGTCCAAGGGACTGCTGTGAATGACCCTCCAGCTGATTCTGAGTCTGATGAAGCTCCTGCTGTGCCGAAGCCAAAGCAGACAAAGAAACCAAAAGCTTCGAAGCCGGCCCCTGCCTCAAAAATCTCAAGGGCGAAGCCATTGAAAACTGCACCTCCTGAAGTCAGTGTGCAGTCTGAAGACGTATCCCGCGTCTCCAAGCCCCTGAAGGAAAAGGAGCCCCAGCAACAAACAGGCAAAGAGCTCACTGCTGCTGCCATTCTGCGAAGTGAAGCCATTGATCTATCAAGCGATGAAGATCTGGGTGATGATGCACTAGAACAGCTCATCAAAAGCAAGGAGGAAGCGGAAATCTTCAACAATCTGCCTCTCTTTGATGTCGCCATCATCCACAGCTTCATCGATGAATGGTTTGACTCACCAGACATAAGCTTCAATGATCTGCAGCTGCCTGTTGGACTCAGCGTCGCCTTCCAAGGCGCAATTGCTTCAGAACTGGCCATTGCTCAGCACATTGTTGAGCTGAAGCAGAAAATTGATCACGAAAAAGCTCAGTTCAAGAAGCACATGGCCAGCCTCAGCGTGCAGGAAGTGAGGAGCTTCAAAATCATGCTGCATGATCTCAAAGAAAACTTTCTGAAGAAGCGTGCTGAAGCTCAAGGCTCGCGTGAAAGGATGAAGTCTTTGGCAGACAAATGTGTTCAAGCCTACAATGAGGCTGAAAAGCGCAAGGCACTTGGGCGTCCTGGCATCGACCCCAAGATGGCCGCAAAGAAGAAGAAGCAGCCTGCTGTGAGTGAATCAGAGGCATCAAAAAAGCAGCTATTCCGATTGTCTTCACAACCGCCACGACCGGCTCGAAGCCAAAGAGCCGGTCAACAGCTTCAGAGCTAAAGAAGACAAGAGCTACAGAAGCTGAAGCCAGAAAAAGGAAGAGCTCTGAAGCCTCTCCTACTGCCCCCAGCAAAAAGAAGCGCAAGACCAAGAAATCTAGGGCTGCTCCCACAGAGCCCTTGATGGTTGAACCCCCTTTCTGTCATTCACCCCAATGCAGAAAGAAGACTGACAGTTCATGAGCCTGCTCCCACAGAGGCACCTGACGCTGAAGATATTCCAGCAGCCGACCCAATAGCTGCTGAAGACATTGGTCATCAGGACAATGTGCAAGATGATGCAGCCCTTCCTCAGCTTGAAACAAGCGAACTCATCAGCATTGGTCGTCCTCTGACGCCAATGGCACAAGATGAGTCATGGGCGGATCGCCCTCAGGAGGAAGAAGACTTTGAGGCCCAGCCCACTCCGACATCACAAGCGTCGTCTGCGTTCCGTAGGCTTCGCAAAGGTCCACGGCCTCAAGTCCAGTCTGTAGAAATTCCAGCCGCATCAGCCAAAGACAATGATGAAGCACCTCCAGAACCCACTCCCTCGCTCCATCAAGATGCAGTTCCCCAGGAGAACGTGCCTGAGGTTGTCCCTCCAACTACAAACACTGAAGCCAATGTGGAGCCCGCCCCACCAAATGCTTCAGCGGACAGCGAAGCCACTGAGCCAGACACTTCAGTTCCTGAGTCTGCTGCAGGTCCACAATTTGATTATCACATAGAGCACAGGCCTCATGTCCAGAAGCCAGTCCCAAGGCTCCCAAGGTTCCCAGGTCCTGCATCAGCACCTGGCTCCTTTGATATAAACAACTTCAAGACAGACAACACATTTTTCAATAGCTCCAAGAACCCCTATTCAAGGGAAAGGATTGTATCAGACAGGTTCTGGAGCTATTCACAGCGCAACTATTATTCATGCATCTTATACAACCAAGGTCGCATCTTCCCTCACAAGCACCTTGAGGTTGAAGCCATTGCTGGTCTGCCATGTCTTGAGGAAGCTTTAGACTGCTTCAGGCAAGTGGCTCTGCTGCCGTTTGTGACTAATGAAGAGCATTGGAACGAAGAGCTTCTGCTTCAGTTTTATGCCACTCTCCATATCAAAGGATACAACAGAGATCCGAAGACTTGGATCCTGGAGTGGATGACCGGAAATGTCCATCATGAAGCCAATGCATTTGATATCATTGAGCTCACCGGCCTGCCCACTCCAGGCGAATTCTTCGAGGAAGGCTGCCAACCACATTATGAAGCTATTGAGAGTATTTTCCAGAGACCTGAACCAAATATGAGTCAGATGCTCTCAATGATGAAGCCATTGCCTCAGGATGCACCCTATCCAACTGAGTTCTTCATTGAAGACCTAGAGTACCTGCCCAGGACCAAATATCACATTATCCGGTGGACTCTCTGGCCCATTAAGGGACACTCTCCACATGCCAAGATTGAGGGTGCAATGAAGACTCTCATATTCTATATCATGCATGGAAAATGCTTCAACGCACAGGATCTTTTCATACGACAACTTGCAGCGTCAGGCTCGGACTTATTTGGTCTAAAATTCTATGCCCCTTGGGTGATGAGGCTGATCAAACTGCACTCTACAATTTCGTATCAGCCCTCAGCCCGAAACCATCGCATCTTCCTGCCAGATGTGGATATCTCTGCTGAAGCAATATACCCTGAGCCTGCCAAGCAACCGATAAGTCTTCAGAATGCCGAACACTAGAGCTTCACGCAGAATGTTGAAGGTGTTGAAGCCATGTCCAGGGTCTATCCGATGGCTGGCACTACATGTGCACCAGCATCAACTGAAGCCACAGATAGCACAAACGCTCCAAGACCCAAGAAGCGTGCTCGTGTCCTCACTGACCGAGAGCTTCTTGTGGCCCTTCACCAAAAGCAAGATAGGCATCACGACTGGCTGAAACGTCAGATGAAGAGCCTCTTGGTGGATGTCAATCGTCTTCGAAACCTGGCCACCAAGAATGCCTTCATTACACATGAGACTTGCCGTCGTACGTGGAAAGGGCTCTCAATGATCTGCACTGAAGCTGAACTTGAAGAGGATGGCTTCACAGAGCGCTTCAAATTTGACACCACACCTCCTAGGAGGGCTGTGATGCGCAACACACCGTCACTTGAAGACTCTGAGATTTCCTCATCTGCTGCCACAGTCACTGCAAGGATCATTGATGAAGATGATGATGCTACTTCACCACCACCTGCTTCAGCACCTCAAAGCTCAGCACCGCCAAACAACTCCACCGACCCTGCTGCGCCTGGGAACGCGTAGAAAACTCTATGTCTTCAAACCTTTTTGGTCATTCATGACAAAAGGGGGAGAAGCATATGATGTTTATAGTCTTCAAGCGGGTCAACATGGGCGGGTGCCTTGTTTTGTTATACTTTGCTTCGTGTTTACAACTCTTGTTTTTGCTTCATTTGGTTCTTTTGAGTTGTAAACACTAAAACACGATGGTCGTCTGCTGCTTGTTTACCTATCTGTTTGCGAAGATAAATTCCGCATGTGCGATGATAAATTCCGCACTTATCTCATTCTGCAGACGTCCATTTTCCATTATGCATGTCATTATCTTCATATACCTTCACATGCATAGTGGATTGTCATCATAAGCTGAAGCTGATCTCCACAAGTACAACCTGCCATGTGCATTTGCATTCCAAAAGCAAATTAACTTATATGCACATCTTCAGGGGGAGCCCTTGCAACTTATGAAGACAATTCCATTACAAACTTCACACTTTATATTCCCCGTTGAAAACTTCAACTAGTTTGTCATCAATCACCAAAAAGGGGGAGATTGTAAGTGCATCTAGTGCCACCCCTAGTTGGTTTTGGAGTATTGACGACAAACCTAGTTGAGGGACTAATGTGTTTGTGAGAATTGCAGGAAAACACAGGTAGAAGTCCCTCATTGATTCGGTTTTACTACCACAGATGACCCCTAAAAATGTATGAAGACATTGAAGACAAAGGTGGTATATGAAGACATTCACATTGAAGACTATGACAAAACAAGACATGTTATGAAGCCTATGGAACTCGAAGACTTAGATCTTTCGTAGTTCTTTTTATTTTTGTTGAGTCATAGGAACCACCGTACTGTTAAGTGGGGTCCAGGAGAACCAGTCAGAATGACTGAAGTGATGCCTAAATCAAAAACTTATGTCTTCGAGTGAAGACAATGAGAGCGAATCTTGTCCAGAGCCGGACAAGTCAGCTTTGCTTGTAGCTCAAGTAAAGTTGCCATGAGAGTTCGAAATCTGACCGTTGAGACACGTGTCAGTTCCTTAGTGACCCAGGGTCATTTCGGACAAATCAGGTCGGGTTGCCAAGTGGCTATAAATAGCCCACCCCCACAACCATAAACGGTTGGCTGCTCAGATTTCAGTGCACGGCTTTTGTCGTTTGAGAGCAACCCACCTCGAAGCCTTTGAGAGAAAATTCCTAGTGAGGAGAAAAGCCCTAACCACCCAGAGCCAGAGTAAATTGGGCATCACTTAAGTCTTCTTGTCTGTGTGATCTGAAGACTTATTACACTTGAGGACTGTGAATCCTCCAGACGGTTAGGCGTCGCGTTCAGAGCATCCAAGAGACATTGTGGATTGCCAGTGAACGAAGTCTGTGAAGGTTTGGGAGTCTACCTTGAAGACTTACCAGAGTGATTGGGCGAGGACTAAGTGACCTTAGCTCAAGGAGAATACGGTGAGGACTTGGTGTCCTGAACTGTGTGTTCAGGACTGGGTGTCCGGGACTGTGTGTCCTAAGGTTTAAATACCTAGCCGCTCCAACCAGACGTACAGTTGTCACAGCAACTGGAACTGGTCCAACATATCATTGTCTTCAACGAGCCACTGGTTTCATCTTCACTTCCTCTTCTTATCGTCACACATTGTGAAGCCATTGCATGCTAGCTTTATCTTTAGTCTTCAGAACGTGAATGTATGAACTGTTTGGCTTCATAACATCTTCCTACCTGATCCTTATTACACTTCAGTTGTTTGTCATTGTGCTTTCACTCTATTGAATATATGACCATGGCTGGCCTAGTGTAATCTAACTTCCGCTGCATAGTAATAGGCATAATCTTCGCTGTTTGTCTTCATAACTCTCATGTATTGAAGACTTTCGTAAAAATCGCCTATTCACCCCCCCTCTAGTCGATATAACGCACTTTCACACATGTCTTTCCCAATGTCAAACGCCATATATGAATCCACAATGGAATCATCAAGAACACTCGGCAGGGCGGCTTTGAAGAGGATATCCATGTTCTCAAAAGCTTCCTACTGTGTAGGATTAAGATCGCCCTTAGGCTTACCCTTAGTGGCGTCATAGTAGTACATGATCTGAAACCAATATACTGCTCTTGTGCGCCACCTTTTATATTGCACCCCCTTAAAAGTAGGCGGCTTCAAAAGCGCAGCAAAACCACTCGGAGTAAATTGGCTATAATCAGGTTTTTGGATTGGATTGTTGAATATATGAGAAATTTACTATGAGATTTAATCCGAATCAACAGTAAATAGATCATGACAACAATTGCAAAGATCAAAGTAATGATGTGAACTAAACCAGGAGGACAGAATCACATACTGTACAGCGGGAGCAGAACCGCTGTGGTTGATGTTGTCACTCATATCGTTGATGAAGAGGTTACCGAGGTTGGGGAAGAAGGCTATCATCGAGGAAGTCGTCGCTGGCAGCAGTCACAGAAGTGTGCCCCCAAAAACCTGATCGCCTCTCTCCCGTACAGGATCACGAAAGGCGGGGTTTGGAGAACTGCTGTCCCTTCTCGCGGTGCGCGCCGGAAGGATGGGTGGAGAAGAATTGCGTGGCGGCGCTAAGATCTGGAATGGTGCGAAACCATATGATACAGCGGTGGCTAGGGTAGAGCCTGTCAGGTCGGTCATGCGAGTAAAGACCAAGTATAATAGTAGGCCTTTGGCCCAAACCCCACATCCAAGTCAATAATAGCCCCACTATCCAAAAGAATCAGAAACGGCTGAGTAATTAAGGCGTCCGTTAATTATTAATTAATGACTTAATAAATTCTCCGACAACAAAAATATAGACCACGTGGATAGCTTTTGTCCTTGGATAGGCTCATTCCCGAAGAGCACGCATGTAGGTTTCCTATTATCATGCTCATGCAAATGCTAGAATAGATCACATTATAAAGTGGTGCAACTCACACTCACCTAGTAGTATGGGACTAAACTTTAGTCCCACTCACACAACACTTAGAGCATGGTTAATAGTATAGCCAACATTCGGCCATATGAAGTTGACACATCATCTAGAACCAACCTAATAGCCTGCTAGTACAATACTTAGTCCCTTTAGTATAATACTATATCATTAATAGTGGCCCCACCTTTTGTCTGACAAAGTATGTTGGAGCTCCAGCTACAACCGGCTACAAGTTTACAACCCGGTTCTCTTCTCTCTCCTTCAACTAAGCACACATACTATATTTAAATCCTTATGTCATCTAATTGTAGTACTTGCTCTAAAATTACTCTCTGTTGTGTAGTCTGAAATGTCGGGCGTGCAACGGGCGGTGTCTCCGGTCGGCACGCCGCTTCAACGGCGGAAGCAATGAGAGGTCGCGTCGCCCTGACTTGCCATCAATGTGGAGTGGCGGGCTCAGCTGGCCCCGACGGGAAGCCCGCGTGGAAGGGGGGAGGGGTTTTTTTTGGGCCAAGAAGGTGAGAAGCCAACTTGGGATCGGTCCGGACGGGGAAATATCATGTGCTCCCATACTCACTACTCCATCTGTTCCTAAATATAAGTCATTTTAGATATTGCAATAAGAGACTACATACGGAGCAAAATGAGTGAACCTACACTCTAAACTATGTCTATATACATCCGTATGTAGTCCATAGTGAAATATCTAGAAAGACTTATATTTAGGAACAGAGGGAGTAGTAGTTTCATGCATATGCCACTAGTCTATGTTACTACTCCCTCCTTTCCGGTTTATAGGGCTTATCTCAAAATCTTAGTTTTTCCATTTTATAAGGATCAGTTTGGTTGTTCCCCATCACAAGTTTAGATTTCAAGGTGCATTAAATAATTGCATGCAAGTATTAAGAGAAAATTGACCAATGCATGTACTTTATGCATGCATGCATTGCAATTAATACAATGGTAAACATAAATTTTTGAGGAAAACAAGAGCATTAATTGGGTGGTTTTGCAAATTACAAAAAGTATTCCACCACTCATCATCTACCTTGGTTGGTGAGATTTTCGAACTGAGCCCTATAAACCGGAAAGGAGGGAGCCCTATAAACCGAAAAGGAGGGAGTAGTACAGTAATGTTATGATGGCTTCATTTATTACCTTGTAGACTCATCTTGTCTTGGGAAACACTATGTTACAGCAACATATTATGTTACCACTTCTCATTAACTACTTGCCACATATATAAGCAAAATTTTCTTGGAGTGCGCTAAGTGACTCCCACTATAACTAGTCGTACAAAGTGTGGCTATGTAGGGGGCGTAGTAAGCAAGCTTCTCATCGTTCTGCGAGTTGACATGACACATCAAAGTAGTAGATTTTTTCAAAACGTACATCAAAGTAATAGTGTAGTAGTCTCCAAAAAGGGCCGACCATATCCATGGCTACCATCCCATCCCGTGCTCCGCCATTGAGTATGTGCACGATTCACGTGCCATTCAAGAAAAAAATTCCATGTGTTCTATTGAAGAAGAAATTAAAAACAAACACGCCATCACGTTATGGTCGAACTCTGATTCATCCACAGGTGGTTCCTGACTCTCCACTAAGTGAACAACCACCAAACACGTCAAATTATCACGTGAGCTGCCTCTTCATCCAGAAGTGAGCTCCACCATGTACCCACGCGCGTGTGTTAGGGTATGAGGCACAGAGTACGTGCATCCGTGTGTGCAATTTTTCTCTTCGTGCACGTACTCCTTTTTTTGTGGGTGATTCGTGCACGTACTCGGCCTACGTTGGTGACCTTTGGTGAGTCTCACTTATCTCTACATCTCAACATGTACATCTACATCTGCATCTATGTCTACACTACATCTACATCTACATATACCTTTACTATAGTACAACAAGTTTTAAACATGAGACCAGCCATTTTCTTGCATGACACGACCAACCCGTATCGCTTCTTGCTCCTCGTCTCTCTCAAAGTGCGTCCGGCAGGCTATTTTGCCGTCGATAGAGGTCGGTTCGCTCACACTCGGTCCCACATGTTATAAATCGAAAAAGAATACTCTGACCAGCGGACCAATGAAAGAAGTGGAGTATATTTTTCACCCTCAAATGTAAGTTGATTGGCAAATAACCCCCCAAAGTCAATTTCGGTATGATTTTTACCCTCAAATATCTAAAACCGGGTATATCACCCCCTTGAGCGGTTAGTGTTCACATGTTAGAGTTTAGGCGGTTTTGATTGTTGACTAGGAATTTACTAACTATTTACACTAATGAAAAGGCAATGACGCTGTCGGAAGCCGCGGATGTCATCGAAGATGTACCCAATGGACCCAGACCTTCCCTACGAGGAGAGGAGATCATGCGGGTGCCTTTCAAGCTCAAGGGGTCGTCGGGGTACCTCGTCGGCTCGTCGCCCGCCTCATAGTGGGAGTAACTTAGGTACTAGTAACATAACACACTCTAAGAAAATTTTGCTTATGTGGCATGTAGTTAATGAGGAGAGAGATCTTTAGACTAACATAGTAATATATTAGGCTGCTTCCAATGCATTGGTGCTTACATGAGGTGCTAAGCATATTAAATACTTTAGCAACTAAAGACCCCAAATGCATAGGTGCTTAACTTGTTGGTGTTAAGTATCCTTCATTTAATGATTTTGCAACTAAAGTTCTTCATGCATTGGTGGGATTCTTCCATTTAAGTGTTTTGCCTAGGTTCCCGCGCTTGGCGCTGTTTCTGCTTGGGGCCACCACACTCATCTCTCTCCTCTTAATTACATTGCCACATTAGATTGTTTGCCTACATGGTAGCCTTAACACATGTACAAGGTGGAGCATTGGGAGGGGCAGTACTATAAGTTACTCCCCACTATGACCAGCCTTGGCCTCTCCTAGTGCTCAACCATGTATAGCTGCTAAGCCTGCCACATAGGCATAAAATATGATGTGGCAAGTTAATTAAGAAGAGAGAGACTAGTTTGGTGACCCCAGGAAGAAATGGTGGAAAGACAGTTTTGAGTCTATAGCTAATTAAATGAAGCAAGCTTAGCAACAACAAACTAAGCACCTACTATGCATTGGATACTTGAGTTGCTAAGCCATTTAATGCACTTAGCACCTCAGCACATTTTCATTGGAAGAGGTCTTAATTTCATGCGGTATCATAATATGATACTCAACTCTCTCTTTCTTCATTTAATTCTACGCCACCTCATCAAATTTGCCTACTACTAGTTGGCATGCATGATACTACTTATAATACTCCCATTACAACTAGCCTGGTAGAATTAAAATACCTAATCTAAATGGTTGCCGCCCGATCTCTTTGTCCTCCTCGAGCATCTGGCAGAAGAAGAATCGTGCAAGACACCGGCTGTATTCATCGGCGTCGCCTCGGCGGTGGCCTTCATGGGATACAATCGGGCGGTGGCCTCCCGTGTTCTACTTCTCCTCGATGATGGCGGCGGGCGGGGACGTGCTGCTCGTCAGCTCGTAGACATTCGCGTAGCCGCATCACCTCGTCGACATCCGCGACAGCTTCTTTCTCTGCCTGCATGTCGCGGCTGCAAACGTGTCGACGGCGGATGGCGTGGTCACAGACACTGGAGGCGATGTACGACGCGGCGGCGTCGAGGGCAACGACGATGCCCGTGCCGCCGTGCTCCCCGACAAGCCAGCGTGGAGCTAGTCGGCACTCTTCCTCGAGCTGTATTGGAGAGGCCAGCTGCGGAACCATGTGCTGGCTTAGTGCCGCAACTATCTCTGACGAGCTAGGCGAGGTAGGTGGAGAAACGAGCTGCCTTGCTTGTAACTGCTGGGCTCGGCGGGCCACCTAGACAGCTTTTATGCCGGAGAACTGCTCTTCCTGCTCGTCGGATGCCGCCGAAAGAGTGGACAAAATGGTGGAAGGAGGAGCTTGGTCGGCGTCCTGCTCCTGAACGAACGTGTGTGGCCAGAGTTGGTTTCTCGCATTCCATGTGGTTTTAAATGTTGGTTTTTAATGCGGCGAGGAGGTGGGTACAGCTGGGAGTGCAGCGGGCGGCGCCCTGAGTCGGCGCGCCGCTTCAAATGGTGGACATACTGAGAGGTTGCGTCCGCCATAACCACCTTGACCGTGAACCTTAACAGTGTACATCACCTTGTGTCCAGATCTGAGATGCCACATGTACCAGATGAATGGCTCCAAGCTCGACCACCGTGATGTAAGAGGTGCGAGCCGAGGAACACTGTTGGAGACACCCCCTCAGACTAGCCACAATGGGTAGTAACATAGACTAGTAACATGCTCATGTTACTCATGTTACTAGTCTATGTTAGTACTACCTCTATAGTAACAGTCTAAGGGGGGTAACATATGTGTGGTAACATGCAACACTTCATTTATCAGGCTATAGACACATCTTGCCTTGATATGTGTGATGTTACTACTTTCTTCTCTTTCTTCATTTATTTCTTGCCACATCATCTACTTTATCTAGACATGTGTGGTGTTACTACCTACTAGCAAGATGCCCGTGCGTTGCACATAACATCAAGATGCATTTATATGACTAGTTTATCTTGTGAGAGAAAAAGATGAACGAGGGAAGGCCTTATTTGCAAATGTGGAGAGGTGCGTGGGTACCTTTTTGCAAAATTGCCATAGTTTCCTTCCTATCCGTCAGATATAAATCGGACGGCCTATATTGCAGGATGGCAGGCACACCATCATCACCAACTCTATTTTTTATAAGAGTGTAGATGTTACTCCCACTGTGGGTAGTCTCAGTGTGTGCTTCTCGTCGTTCTACGAGTTGACGGGACACATCAAAGTTAATACGACGTAGTAGTATTTAGTACTCTCTCCAAAAAGGGCCGACCATGTCCATGGCTACCATCCCATGCTCGGTCATTGAGTACATGCACTATTCACGTGCCATCGAGGAGGAAAAATATTGCGTAGCACTAGGTGCCATCGTAGTGCACAGCTCACTTACGCACTGCTTATCTCCATTTTCTTGCATGACACGTGCACCTTGATGCTAGATGTCTCGTGTGTTGGCAAAAGGATGAACAAAGTGCAGCGGGCTGGCATTTTTGCCGTCTATTGAGGTCGGTTAACTCATCACATGTTATCGACTCTTGGGTGGGATAGTTTTATTTGGTGGGTTTGGGGCAACTTGTTCCAATTTAACCCTCATGTTTGGATGCTTTAGGGCTATTTGAGCCCCAACTAGCTCAAACTAACTCCAACCCATGGATCCAAGCAGGGCCAAAGTTAGTCTCGGAAAACGCATTAAGCCCTATATACATGGACAGACGGAGTACATGATACTAGCAAACGCTCACCATTAGTAGTAGTTCATTGGTTGGTTTCGATTTTTTGATTCAGTTGATGTGCTGCCAATATTTGTGTGTGGTTGTTTCTATAATAAAAAAATGTGGTACCCCTACTTATGTTACTCCCACTATGCCTAGCCTAAGGTTAGTAGGTGACCTTGCGCCTGGCTCTTCGCCTCTTCCGGAAGTCGAACAATAATGATGGTACTACAGTAGTACTTCTGGCAATCTGACACCAAATGAACTACAGCACATCCACCGCTTGTAAGCAAAAATTTCTCCTCGTGCTGCGATCCACCGCGCACGCGTTGGCGAGGGAGAAGGCGTAGCAAGCAAGCTTCTCGTCGTTCTGCGAGTTGACGGGACACATCAAAGTTATTTAGTACGTACTCTCTCCAAAAAAGGGTTGCCCATGTCATGGCTACCCCCCATCCCGTGCTCCGATGTTGAGTACGTGCACTATTCACGTGCCATCGAGGAGAAAAAATATTGCGTGGTAGTAGGTGCCATCGAAGTGCACAACTCACTTACGCACTTCTTATCTGATTATCTCCATTTTCTTGCATGACACGTGCACCTTGATGCTAGATGTCTTGCGTGTTGGCAAAAGGATGAACAAAGCTCATGTAAAAAACTTGAAGAACATAGATTCCCGACGATCGAGGAGTAAGGAACCTCACGGTGGAGCGTCTGCAAGGAACCTTGCGCGTTTTCCCCTGTTTTTTGCCACCTGCCCACCTATAAACAAATAAAAGAACATGAACTCTTCGCTAACCACTAGAGACGATACATCAGGATGCTAAGTTGAAGATGTTCTATAGTTTATATTGATAACCACGCAATAAGCCACGCATGTACAGGACGCGTGCAGCCACGCATGTACACACGGCAACACACTAACTGATGCTGATCCAACTCATGCACATACGCGCACATCATGGAGCACACAACACACGTACACAACACATGCATGCACCCACACACGGTCGCATAATGCACGTGAATAACACATGCATGCACGCACACTCGGCTTCCTGGAGGCGTGCGCCATCTACGGCGACGTCTGGTTCGTCGTGCTACGGCGAAGCTCACACACAATGGTGCCTACGCATCTCTTGCAGCACCTCTTTGCCGTTGTTTCTCAACGACTAGTCAGAGAGGAAGACGACAGCAGCCTCGGCCTTAGAGCTAGCACCGATGGAAAAGCACGAAAACTACACGCACATGAGCATGTACGGAGTGCCCATGACGTGCTGCGTCCCCAGTCGCCTCTACTCCTTCTGTGCACGTTGTCTATCAAGGCAGTTACATGCCTAATGATGATGTGGGTGAGATCTTCTAGGACTCAGATGATGACGAGGAAAATTATGGGGAGTGGGCTCTCATGCAAGAGCCTATCTATATGCGGATTCCTAGACAAATATAATAAATGTGAAGAAAGAGAAAGAGAGAAGGTTGAAAAAGTACTGAGTGATGTTATAGCCAACCTTGTAGCCCACACTACTATATGAGTGACTATAAATGATGGCTATACATGACATGGCAGTTTCCTATAGCCATCAGCTAGCTATACTATTAACCATGCTCTTAGGCTGGTCATAGTGCAGAGTAACTTAGACTAGTGTCATGCATATGACACTAGTCTAAATTACTACCTCCATAATGCAAAATAACATAGTAGTAGTGTCATACTAGCTGGCTTCATTTATTACCTTGTAGACTCATCCTCTCTTGGAAAGCGCTATGTTACAGTAACATATTTTTTATCTCAAATACGCATGAGTGTGCGTATCATTCATTAAAGAAGAGAGGGGAAAGAGCCCCAAATCCACGGTTACAAGCATATTTACATGCGGAATTAATCCGGCACCACCTTAGTTTCTACAATGGACTACGCACTACTCGCTTGTGCCCCACACTACTTTGTTACTCTAAACACATCTCTCCTCATTAAATACATGGCACATAAGCAAACTTGTCTTGGACTGTGCTATGTTACTAGCTAGGAGTATGTTACTCCCACTATGAACTGCTGCACGTCCACCGCAGCAAAAGTTTCTCCTCGTGCTACGAGCCACTACGCACACGTTAGCGAGGGAGAAGGCGTAGGGACTGTTTGGTTTGTGACTAATAAGTTTGCCAAAGGTTACCACACCTAAGGTTAGGCAAGTTTGACCAACTTAGGGGTGTTTGGTTCAAGCCACACTTTAGGCAAGCCACACTTAGGCCCCACATGGCATGCACATAAAAAGTGTGGCAAGATTCCCTTATGCTTGCCAACTTTTGGCTCTCATTTTGAAGAACTAAGGGGTCGTTTGGTGCTATGACTAGGAGTTCCACATTTTGCCATACAATGTTGCCAAACTTGCCTAAGGTTAGTTCTTCAAAATGAGAGCTACAAGTTGGCAAGCCTAAGGGAATCTTGGCACACTTTTTATGTGCATGCCATGTGGGGCAAAAGTGTGGCTTGCCTAAAGTGTGGCTTGAACCAAACACCCACTAAGTTGGTCAAACTTTCCTAACCTTAGGTGTGGTAACCTTTGGCAACTTTGTCACAAACCAAACAACCCCTAACCTTAGGCAAGTTTGGCAACATTGTCTGGCAAAATGTGGCACTCCTAGTCTAGAACCAAACGGCCCCGTAGTAAACAAGCTTCTCGTCGTTCTGCGAGTTGCTGCGTGTTGGCAAAAGGATGAACAAAGCTCACGTCAATAAAAAAGAGTGGAAGAGCATAGATTCCCGACGACTGAGAAGGATCAAGGAACCTCGTGGTGGAGCGTCTGCACTCATAATATTTTATATTATTCAATGATATAAAATCAGCCAATCATCTCCACAGTGGACTGGAAGAGTACGAAACACGGAAGCCCAGTGTAGTTACATCATACTACATGGCTAACCCATGCTATCACCATTTTTCTTGGCCTCCGTGCGACACCTAGATCTAGTAATCCAGCAGCCCGTATCGCTTCTCGCTCCTCGTCTCTCTCAAAGTGCGGCGGGCTGGCGTTTTTGCCATCTATTGAGGTTGGTTAACTCATCACATGTTACCGACATGCCAAGAGCATTCTAAAAAATATTGTACTCTATTGTTCTGCCAAGAAGAGGAAGCGCTTTGACCGACAGAACAAAAGAGACAGGCGTGCCGTTCCGTGAGTGGGTCTAGTTTCTCATTTTGAACTCGTTTAGAACACTAGGTTTTGACTATTGATAAGATTTTATATAGGGCCTAATGTATTCTTCGAGGATGCCTTTGACTATTGATAAGATTAATTTAGAAATTATATCATTCGAAGATCCTTTCACATTCCGTTTAAAAAAAGATCCTTTCACGTACGAATTTGACTGTATGCTTTGAGCAACTTGCATGTCCTATACTGCTCCTGTTTGGATACTCTAAATTAGCTAGAGGTTAGACTAACTCATGACTAACCCTGAACTAACTGTAGCCAAAGAGGTGTTTGGGTGACAGGGTTAGATTGACAATAAATGCACTTGATGGAGAGAGAAAAGTTATTTTCCAATGGGCCCAATGAGAACTATCTCCAATTAGCACCTCTTGGGTAGGATAGTTTTTTTTGGTGGGTTTGGTGCAACTTGTTCCAATTTAACCCTCATGCTTGGATACTTTAGGGCTATTTGAGCCCCAACTAGCTCAAACTAACTCTAACCCATGGATCCAAACAGGGCGAAAGTTAGTCTCGGAAAACGCATTAAGCCCTATATACATGGACAGACGGAGTACATGATACTAACAAACGCTCACCATTAGTAGTAGTTCATTGGTTGGTTTTGATTTTTTATTCAGTTGTTGTGCTGCTACCGCCAATATTCGCGTGTGGTTGTTTCTAGAGTAAAAAAGGAGGTACTAGTACTTACTGTGGGAAAGGTGAAGTGATGGTTGCTTCGCTCGACCAACTTATTACTCTAGGAATATGGGAGTACCAGTGGATTCAAGGAACAGATAAATGATGGTTGCTTCGTCCGAGCAACTTACTGTGGCAAAGGTGGGGCTCTGTGATTTGACTGCTCACTAGTCATTACTACTGCGGCGCAACGACCGGGGTGAATCTTTCCCTACAGTTGTGAACTCAATATTGCTGCATGGCAGGTGGAGCCAGATGAAGGATTTCCCACATGTCGGCGAAATGAAGTTGAATTGTTTCTGGCATTGCTATCAATCCTTCAAGATTTGTTTATATGTACACATAATTTTAATGAAATTGTACTGTGATGCTATGAAGGTTTCAACTTTGGTTCCCGTAGGAAAAAAAGGTTTCAACTTAGGATTCATGTGTCCTCTTGCCTCAAGATTATCTCGTTACAACATTCCATCAAATACAAATGAAACTACCATGGCTACTAATGCATCTCAATGGTTTGCAGAGCAGCGCCAATATTCACATCACAACTAAAGACAAAGTTGTGAGAAGGTGTACAAATAAAGAAAAATATATAATTGATCGATGATGTTCGTAGGCATGGCTCAATTTCCTGGGCACAGTGTTCATTGCTTGGTAGCTAGTTTAACCCAGCTCTGTAGCCAATAAATAGGTGTACGGAGGACACCACAATCCGATCATTTTGTGTAGCTCCTCTAAAATCGAGCGGACCATCCCTGTTTGAAAAGATATCTAGTCAGTGTGATTACAATAATAGTGAAATTGGATGATGAAACATAACACACACAAATAGAAGCCGATCACCTCTACGACCTCTCTTTAGGACTAACTACTTGTTGGAGAAGACTAGGCATGGAGTTGTATGAGGAGGATAGCAAAACCAATCTCCCTTTCTATAGTCCCACAGAAATGTAAAAACATTGCCCGTGTAACATTTTGGCGGAACTACACAAAACACTCTTAAGAAAAAAGTGATTTGTGTAGTTCACCAAAAGGTCACAATAGCAATGAGGTGAAAATGGATAGCCCTGTTTGCAAAAGGAGGTACAAAGGAAACAATTATTGCCCAATAACACGAGTTGAAGACACATATGCCGACAAAAAGAAGCATATTCCATGTAATAAGGGAAAGATAGCAACATGGTGGTTTATCAAAAATGGTTTTGAGGATGAGATTGCAAGATGGAAAGTACGCCGACCGAGATACATTTTAAGGAAACAACTAAAGAAGATCCACATGCAGCAACGCAGGAAGATGGGCTGTGGAGCAAGGCTGGAGGAAGTTGTACCTCAGGGTCGTCGGGATGTTACTAGGAGGGCACCGGCGGCCGGGATCTTCCCATACTGCGGCAGCGAGCAAGTGGCGAAGGCCCTACCACGCCGGAGCTTGGTCAGAGAGAACGACGGGTACCGCAGATTGGGACGTGCTACCTCAACACTATCGAACGGAGAAACGATGCACATCCTCCCTTTCCACCGGTAGACGGGATGCGGCCGGATCACTGACCAACGGTGAGAGAGAGAGGCCACCGCCTCCTTGTGTGAGATGGTGTGACGAGAGAAAAACCCCGGCAGGCACGCTTCGTTCTATATAGTGGAGCGGATTTTTCCATTTTCCCCACGGCAATCGTTTTATATTCTGTATGTGCCATTGAGGAATATATAACTTTATTTAATACTAACGCGTCAAGTTGAACTTTGTTCTGTATAGGCGTGGTACCCAACCGTCCTTCGAGTAAACAACCGCTACACGCGTCAAATTATCACGTGGGCTGCCTTTTAATACAGGAACGAACTCCACTGTGTACCCACGCGGGTGTGGCCGGGAACGAGATGTGAGTACGTGCGTCCTGCGTGCACCTCTTCTTTAGGTGCAGGTACGTACGTGGGTGGGTGATACGTCTCCAATGTATCTATAATTTTTGATTGTTCCATGCTATTATATTATGCACCAAGGATGTTTTATATGCATTTATATGGTATTTTATATGATTTTGGGGACTAACCTATTAACCTAGGGCCCAGTGTCAGTTTCTGTTTTTTCCTTGTTTTTGAGTTTTACAGAAAAGGAATACCAAACGGAGTCCAACTGAAGTGCCAATTTTTTATGATTTTTATGGACCAAAAGAAGCCCCTGGAGTAAAAGAATTGGGCCAGAAGAGTCTCAAGCCGTCCACGAGGGTGGGGGGCGCGCCCTACCCCCCGGGCGTGCCGCCCTATCTCGTGGACTACTCGGGGACCCCCTGACTTGTTCTCGACGCCAAAAATTCCTATAAATACAGAAACCTCCAGAAAATAACCTAGATCGGGAGTTCCATCGCTGCAAGCCTCTATAGCCATCGAAAACCAATCTAAACCTGTTCCAGCACCTTGCCGGAGGGGGGAATCCCTCTCTAGTGGCCATCTTCATCATCCTAGCGCTCTCCATGACGAGGAGGGAATAGTTCACCCTCGGGGCTGAGGGTATGTACCAGTAGCTATGTGTTTGATCTCTCTCTCTCTCTCTCTCGTGTTCTTGATTCGCACGATCTTGATGTATCGCGAACTTTGCTATTATAGTTGGATCTTATGATCTGTCTCCCCTCTACTATCTTGTAATGGATTGAGTTTTCCCTTTGAAGTTATCTTATCGGATTGAGTCTTTAAGGATTTGAGAGCACTTGATGTATGTCTCGCATGTGCTTATCTATGGTGACAATGGGATATTCACGTGATCCACTTGACGGACATTTTGGTGATCAACTTGCGAGTTCTATGACCTCATGAACTTATGCATAGGGGTTGGCACACGTTTTCGTCTTGACTCTCCGGTAGAAACTTTGAGGCACTCTTTGAAGTTCTTTGTGTTGGTTGAATAGATGAATCTGAGATTGTGTGATGCATATCGTATAATCATACCGACGGATACATGAGGTGACATTGGAGTATCTAGGTGACATTAGGGTTTTGGTGGATGTGTTTCTTAAGGTGTTATTCTAGTATGAACTCTAGGATAGATCGAACGGAAAGAATAACTTCATGTTATTTTACTACGGACTCTTGAATAGATTGATCAGAAAGGATAACTTTGAGGTGGTTTTGTACCCTACTATAATCTCTTCGTTTGTTCTCCGCTATTAGTGTCTTTGGAGTGACTCTTTGTTGCATGTTGAGGGATTGTTATATGATCCAATTACGTTATTATTGTTGGGAGAACTTGCACTAGTGAAAGTGTGAACCCTAGGCCTTGTTTAGAAGCATAGCAATACCGTTTTCGCTCACTTTTATCATTAGTTACCTTGCGGTTTTTGTAACATCCCAATTTTATTAAATTTGGATGTTAATAGAATCATTCAATGCATATCTTATTTCTTTGCATTTTGGAGTTTTTGAAATATTCAAATAATAGTTTCTACTCGAGAAAAACAAATGAGAGGGGATAAGATGACTTCCTCAAAATATAAAAAAGAGTGGGAAATTTTATTTTGAATATTACTTTAAGTTTTGGAGTTGATTGGTATTTATTTTATGCAAAAAGTGCATTAGTTGCATTAGGAAAATTATTTTCAAAATGTTCTGTGCTTAAGTTAATGTTCATTAGGCTCTAAATATTATGTAGTTATTTTAGAAATTTATTTCGTGTTTTTATTAATTCAATTGAATTAATTATGAGCACTTTGGTCTCCTGTAAAAACACACACACACACACACGCACGCAGCCTGGACCGAAACTAGGTTCGGCCCAGGAGCGCCCGACCGGCCCAGCTGGCCATTTTGGCCCAAGGCCAGCGCCCCAGCGCCCGACGCCTTCTGCCCGATCGACCGCTCGCGCCCCCTCTCGCTGCTGCTGCCAGGCGGGCCCCGCTCGTCAGCTCGTCCCCAACCTCCCGCATCGCACGGGATAAATACCCACTCCTCGCCGCCCGCAACCGCCGGCCACCTCGCGCTCGGATAGAGCTTATCCGCGGCACCCGCACGCCCTCCCCTCGCCTATAAATGCCCCGGGCTATCCTCAGTCGACCTTGCCGTCCCGCTTCTCCCCACGCCGCCCATAGTCGCCGCTGTCACCGTTTGCATCTCGCCGGAGCCGCGCTGCTCCGTCGTCCCTTCCGTCGCCAGTAAGCCACCATGGCCTTCCCCTTCTTCGTCAAATGGCTCTCCGCGGCAATGCGCACCCGTTTGACACCTTTTCCTCCCCTAGGTTCCGTCGAAGATGCCGCACCATCGACGCCGGAGCCGCCGGAGCACCAAAGGCCGCCGTCTTCGCCCGGCCCCGTCCGGACACCGCCGACGCACCCCGACGCCACCATCTAGACGCCCAAGCCGCGCCGCACCTCCCCGTCTTCTTCCCCGACGCCGAGGACCACCGCAGCTGCCGCCCCCTCCGTCACCGACGCCGCGTCACCATCTTCATCGTCGCCGGCCATCACCACCACCCCACCCTCGCCCGTTTGATCTACCATGGACGGCCCATATTAGATTAGGTCCGTTTTTTATTTTGCGAAGAGGTACGCGGTTAACTGCGGTTACCTTAGACCGTGCGGTTTATTTAAACCGAGCGTCGGTTTTTCTTTAATTAGCCACCGCCGTTGTTTTTTCTTATTTGGCAGTCGTTCGCCGTATAGTCTCCGCAGCGGACACTGCTCAGCCAGCCAGGAGCTGCCACGTGGCCAGGGACTTGTTTGTGATAGTTCTTTTTCTGTTTAGTCCCTATAATTAGCAGATTAGTCCCTGATCTTAGATTAGCCATAACTTTTCAACCGTAGATCCAAACTCGATGAAACCAGCGGCAAATTCTTCATATTGTTTAGATCTATCCAGCAGTATAGTTTTCACAAACTTTTCTCGGATTCAAATTTGAATTTATTTAGATTCAAATTCGAACTTCAAATGGCCATATCTCCCAAACCGTAGCTCCGATTAAGTTGATTCCTTTTGCATGCCGTCACCGTAGACAAACCCTATCACCTGGACCTTTGTCACAATAATTTTCACACACTAGAATCTGCCCTTTAATATTTTTACTAGTATGCATAGTATGCACTATATTTCACATCACCCTTTGAACCATAGGTCTATGATGTTTTGCACTTAGAGTATTTCTGTAGTAGCTTAGTGTGTTGTATGTTCATTTGGTTTTTTTGAGACTTTTTGCTATGCATGTTCTTTTGGTTCTCTGGAATGTTTGCTTATGTTTGTTATCTTCTTTGCGATAGATTGCCTGGAGTGTGAAGCAGAATATTATCAGTCTTTAGAATTCAACCAGCAGTACCAAGGCAAGTTGCATCTTGATCATGTTTCATTACCTATGTTTTTATTATGCACTTAGTTCTTTGCGGTAGGACTGCATGGTAGGAAACTGGTGCCGCATGACTTTGCTTTTCACCCAGTAGTTCATTGAGGTAGGTCTGAACCATATAACTTTCTCACCATCGTTTTACTTTATGTTGCTATGCTAAGTAGACGTGGATTGGGGAGTGATCATTGTAAAGTTTGAGTGACAATGTAGTAAATAGGACTTAAGTTAATTAATGAACTACCTGGGCGGAAACTTGTGGTAATGGTGGCGAAGTACAGTGGGGCACGCATGGGAAATCCATGGTGGTGCACCACTAGTGGACCGTCCGCTCAGGCTCAAAGAGATCAATCATATTCCCATGTCTAGAAGCTTACGTGTGCAGCCACAAGCCAATATGGGCTCTGGCTTAGTTGAGTAGTTAGTGTGACCCCTTCCGGGATGGGCTAGCAGATGTAGAATGATGTAGGTGTACCGGCCTATCCGTGGGTTAAGGGGGAACATTTTCGAAAGGCTATGTCTCGATCTTCCGATCATGGAGGTGGTCGAGTCTTGTGGGGAAAAGTGCACAACCTCTGCAGAGTTTCAACCTAATCGATTAGCCGTGTCCCCGGTTACGGACAACTTGAGCACCTAGTGGTGGAAATGCCGGGAGATCTCCTCACCTTTAAATTAAACAGTTGGGTTTTAAATCAAACTTGGGAACGGATGGAGTTGGGTTTGCCAACTCATCCTATGCAAATGTGCAGTAGTAGTAGAATAACATCTTTTCTAATAGGGAAAAAATAGCTTTATGCAAAAACTAAACTTAGAGCTTTCCACCAGCCAAATTGCATGTAAAAGTAGGTTCATTACACTATGATGTGACTTGTTAGTACATTCAATGTACTGACCCATTTGGCTGCAACTTATCACGTTGCAGATATATCCGACGAGGATTAAGGTGCGATAGGTCAATGTTCTACACTCAACCTTGCTCGTGGAATGGGACTCATCTACTTCTTTGCTTCCGCAGTATTTGCTTATTGGCTCTATGCCCTATTTTGTAATAAATGTATTGCTCCTGGACTATCGATGTAATAAAGAGATGTGTGTTATTTGTGTTATTTCATCGAGTACTGTGTGTGCTAGCAAGTCGATCCAGGGACTAGCACGGTAAGCTCAGAGACTTCGACTCTCACCGAGTTGGGTCGCTACAGTTTTTATATTTTCATATTACAAAAACCTTTATCTACCATCCATATTGCACTTGTATCACCATCTCTTTGCCAAACTAGTGCACCTATACAATTTACCATTGTATTGGGTGTGTTTGGGGCACACGAGAATCTTTGTTATTTGGTTGTAGGGTTGTTTGAGAGAGACCATCTTCATCCTACCCCTCCCACGGATTGATAAACCTTAGGTCATCCACTTGAGGGAAATTTGCTACTGTCCTACGAACCTCTGCACTTGGAGGCCCAACAATGTCTACAAGAAGAAGGTTGTGTAGTAGACATCATTGGGTGTGAGAGAGATGGTTTGTGCGAAACAGAGGCAATGTGTCGATGATATCTCAAACAAAAAAATGTAACATATGCAATGTGTGTGAAACGGAGTCATGGACGTGAGATATCGATAGAATCGAAAACAGGGATGAAGTGTGTGGCTGCACAATCGATAAAGAGTGCCATCGAATTTGTATTTGCCCACGTCAAAGATACAAGGCGGCTGGCCTACTGGAATTTGAGAGGGCAGAGGTGTAGTTTTTCTCTGTGGCATGGATACCTACCTACAATGTTCGACTATCGGTGTGTGTGTGGGGGGGGGCAGAGACCGATCGACTAGTATATGTATGGGGAAGGAGAGGGAACTAGCTATGTATTGAGGGAGATCGATTGGCATCCATGGATATGTGTAGCAGAGGAATAAGGTCGGGAGAGCGACAAAGGTAGAGCGTCGGAGGGTTGGTGGTGGAGTGGCATCTCACAAATGGTGGCAGAGGCCCGCTAGACAAACGGAGGGTACGTGTGCAATATCAATAAGAGAGGGCGGGGGATGTCTGTCTGCCTATGCACGTGTGTGTGAGAGACGGGTCAGGAAGTATGCAAGGATGATGAGGGGAGACGATATGGTTGTGGTAAGAATACGTAACTACATAGGAAGATCAACCATCGTGTGTCCGAGAAAGGGAGAGACATAACTAGTGAGGTAAGTCTATCGGTGCGTGGGGAAAACGAATTATAGTCGACCTAGCTATATGTAGGGAGATCGGTATGTATACATGCATGCATGTGTAAGAAGGAAATAAGGTCCGGAGGGACAGACAGTGGGAAAGGGTGCAGCTAGGAGGTGGTGTGAGAGGCCTACCATGTCAAGGGGGGAGAAGTGTGCGAGTATGAGATCGATAAAAAGAGGGGCGGGAGTGTGCACCTATGTGGAACCGTATTGGACATAGGGGGACATGGACGGTGAGAAGAGAAGAGGGGAAGTATGTGTTTGTGGTAGGCACACTTGGCTAGAGAGGTATATCGACTAGTGTGTGCCGGAAAGAAGGAGCCGGGGGGCCTACACACACCGTGGGTGAACGACCTAAGGAGAAATAATGAACATGCGCGATGGAGGGGACGCTGAGGGAGGGTGAGAGGGGGCGGGCGTGTGCATGCACGATAGAAAATTAGCGCTGGCTAGCTACAAAGAGAAGAGGATCGTGGAGGTGTAAAAGACGAACAAAGATCATAATTCATTAGAAAAAAGTGGATACGGATACTTTAAGAAGATATCATAATGTAGAACATTGATTATAATTTGGGCTAATGTGTGGCTTTTGCAGCTCAAGGCTAAATACTTGTCATAATGTAGGGGGCAGGGCACTATACTTTGTGTGATAAACACGACGTACGTATGAAACATGGTTTAGATTATGAATATATAGTTAGTACATCAAATGTACTATTATTTGGAATCAACATCAAGTGTATTCAAAAAATTGAATTCGAGTTCATATAGTACACATAGTTCATATCTATCTCTCTAGTAATCATGTGGTGTGTTGTTAAGGTAATACATGAATGATGGTTGAAGTTGGCAACAATCATGATTGTAGATTCTTATTGAAATAGAGAAATGAATTCAAATCTAGTTCGAATTGCAACGGTAGTATAGACATTTGGAATGCACTAAAATGTTGGTATGAGTAGGTTACATGCATTATACAGCCAACGAAAAAAATTTAATTGGACATAACATGTTGGTATGAGTAGCTTTGAATAGCATTTGTATAGTAAAACGGGACAAGACTCTCTCTTTGTGTCGTGTGAATAGCTTTATTTTTTTGTTTTTTTTCGTTGAGGGAAGTGCGAATTGATTTGGTAGGTACAAGTACAATATTACATGTTAGGCTTGTCCCTAAAGTTCAACCCGCGCCTTGTTATATCCCAAAAATTCAGATATCATTCTCCCAAAACTGGCGCCGTCACAACCCCCGCCTTGCTGTCCCAAAATTACAAAACGCGCGAAAACTCCCTCCAGCTGCCAAATCCCGACACGCAAAAGCCCCCTTCTAACCCTGGGCCGAAAGGGCCGCTAGTTCAAATCAGTGGGGGTACTTTTGTAACACACCCTACATTTTGGACAAGCGCGCCCCTAAGTCATGGTTCCCAGCTACCTCTTGATCATGCGTTGGTTTTCCCTTGAAGAGGAAAGGGTGATGTGCAAAGTAGCGTAAGTATTTCCCTCAGTTTTGAGAACCAAGGTATCAATCCAGTAGGAGACAACGCACAAGTCACCTAGTACCTACACAAACAATAAAGAACCTTGCAACTCGCAAAAGGGGTTGTCAATCCCTTCACGGTCACTCACAAAAGTGAGATCTAATAAAGATAGTAAAGTATACGTTTTTGGTATTTTTGTTGTATAGATTGGAAAGTAAAGATTGCAAAATAGTAAACGAGATGCAATGTAAATAAAAGAGATGCAATATAATGAGAAAGAGACCCGAGGGCCATAGGTTTCACTAGTGGCTTCTCTCAAGATAGCATGTATTACGGTGGGTGAACTTACTGCCGAGCAATTGATAGAAAAGCACATAGTTATGAAGATATCTAAGGCAATGATCATGAATATAGGCATCACATACGTGTCAAGTAGATCGAAATGATTCTATATCTACTACTATTACTCCACAGATCGACCGCTATCCAGCATGCATCTAGAGTATTAAGTTCATAAGAACAGAGTAACACATTAAGCAAGATGACATGACATAGAGAGATAAACTCAAGCAATATGATATAAACCCCATCTTTTTAGCCTCGATGGAAAAAATACAATACGTGACTTGCTGCCCCTACTGTCACTGGGAAAGGACATCGCAAGATTGAACCCAAAGCTAAGCACTTCTACCATTGCAAGAAAGTTCAATCTAGTAGGCCAAACTAAACCGATAATTCAAAGAGACTTGCGAAGATATCAAATCATGCATATAAGAATTTGGAGAAGAACCAAATAATATTCATAGATAATCTTGTTCATAAATCCACAATTCATCGGATCTCGGCAAACACACCACAAAAGAGTATTACATCGAATAGATCTCCAAGAACATCAAGGAGAACTTTGTATTGAGAATCAAAGAGAGAGAAGAAGCCATCTAGCTAATAACTATGGACCCGAAGGTCTGTGGTAAACTACTCACGCTTCATTGGAGAGGCAATGGTGTTGATGTAGAAGCCCTACGTGATCAATTCCCCCTCCGACAGATCGCCGGAAAAGGCCCCAAGATGGGATCTCATGGGTACAGAAGGTTGAGGTGGTGGAAAAATGGTTCCGTGGCTCTCTGCGATGTTTCTAGGGTATAAGAGTATAAATAGGCGAAAGAAGTATGTCAGTGGAGCTACGAGGGGCTCACAAGGGTGGGGGCGCGGCTACCCCTGGCGCGCCCTCCTGCCTCATGGCCGCCTCGTGGAGTTCCAGACTTCGACTCCAAGTCTTCTGGATTGCTTTCGGTCCAAGAAAGATCATCGCGAAGGTTTCATTCCGTTTGGACTCCGTTTGGTATTCCTTTTTTGCGGAACACTAGAGTAGGCAAAAAAACAGAAACTGGCAATGGGCCTCCGGTTAATAGGTTAGTCCCAAGAATAATATAAATGAGCATATTAAAGCCCATTAAACATCCAAAACAGATAATATAATAGCATGGAACAATAAAAAACTGCAGATACATTGGAGACGTATCAAGCATCCCAAAGCTTAATTCCTGCTCGTCCTTGAGTTGATAAATGATAAAAACAGAATTTTTGATGTGGTATGCTACCTATCATAATTATCAATGTAATTTTCTTTATTGTGGCATGAATGTCCAGATCCGAAATATTCAAAACAAAAGTTTAATATTGACATAAAAATAATAATACTTCAAGCATACTAATAAAGCAATCATGTCTTCTCAAAATAACATGGCCAAAGAAATCTATCCCTACAAAATCATATAGTCTGGCTATGCTCTATCTTCATCAGACAAAATATTTAAATCATGCACAACCATGATGACAAGCCAAGCAATTGTTTCATACTTTTGATGTTCTCAAACTTTTTCAATCTTCACGCAATACATGAGCGTGAGCCATGGACATAGCATTATAGGTGGAATAGAATGGTGGCTGTGGAGAAGACAAAAAGGAGAAGATAGTCTCACATCAACTAGGTGTATCGATGGCTATGGAGATGCCCATCAATAGATATCAATGTGAGTGAGTAGGGATTGCCACGCAACGGATGCACTAGAGCTATAAGTTTATGAAAGCTCAAAAAGAAACTAAGTGGGTGTGCATCCAACTCTCTTGCTCACGAAGACCTAGGGCATTTTTAGGAAGCCCATCATTGGAATATACAAGCCAAGTTCTATATATAATGAAAGATTCCCACTAGTATATGAAAGTGACAACATAGGAGACTATCTATCATGAAGATGATGGTGCTGCTTTGAAGCACAAGTGTGGAAAAAGGATAGTAGCATCACCCCTTCTCTCTTTTTCTCTCATCTTTTTATTTGGGCCTTTCTCTTTTTTATGGCCTCTTTTTTTCTCTTTTTTTATTTTTTGTCTCGAGTCTCATCCTGACTTGTGGGGGAATCATAGTCTCCATCATCCTTTCCTCACATGGGACAATGCTCTAGTAATGATGACCATCATACTTTTATTTACTTACAACTCAAGAATTACAACTCGATACTTAGAACAAAATATGAGTCTATGTGAATGCCTCCGGCGGTGTACCAGGGTGTGCAATGAATCAAGAGTGACATGTATGAAAAATTATGAACGATGGCTATGCCACAAATACGATGTCAACTACATGATCATGCAAAGCAATATGACAATGATGAAGCGTGTCATAATAAACGGAATGGTGGAAAGTTGCATGGCAATATATCACAGAATGTCTATGGAAATGCCAAAATAGGTAGGTATGGTGGCTATTTTGTGGAAGGTAAATGGTGGTTTTATGGTACCGGCGAAAGTTGCGTGGTACTAGAGAGGCTAGCAATGGTGGAAGGGTGAGAGTGTGTATAATCCATGGACTCAACATTAGTCATAAAGAACTCACATACTTATTGAAAAAATCTATTAGTTATCAAAACGAAGTACTACGTGCATGCTCCTAGGGGGATAGATTGGTAGGAAAAGACCATCGCTCATCCTCAACCGCCACTCATAAGGAAGACAATCAAAAAATAAATCATGCTTCGACTTCATCACATAACGGTTCACCATACGTGCATGCTACGGGAATAACAAAGTTTAACACAAGTATCTATCAAATTCACAACTACTCAACTAGCATGACTCTAATATCACCATATTCATATCTCAAAACAATCATAAGGAATCAAACTTCTCATAGTATACAATGCACTTTATACGAAAGTTTTTATTATACCCATCTTGGATGCCCATCATATTAGGACTAATTTTATAGCCAAAGAAAATTACCATGCTGTTCTAAAAGACTCTCAAAATAATATAAGTGAATCATGAGAGATCAATAATTTATATAAAATAAAACCACTACCGTGCTCTAAAAAGATATAAGTGAAGCACTAGAGCAAAATTATCTAGCTCAAAAGATATAAGTGAATCACATAGAGTATTCTAATAAATTCCGTTTCATGCGTGTCTCTCCCAAAAGGTGTGTACAGAAAGGATGATTGTGGTAAACTAAAAAGCAAAGACTCAAACATACAAGACGCTCCAAGCCAAACACATATCATGTGGTGAATAAAAATATAGCCTCAAGTAAAGTTACCAATAGACGAAGACGAAAGAGGGGATGCCTTCCGGGGCATCCCCAAGCTTAGGATTTTGGTTGTCCTTGAATTTTACCTTGGGGTGCCTTGGGAATCCCCAAGCTTAGGCTCTTGCCACTCCTTAATCCAAAATCCATCAAATCTTTACCCAAAAACTTGAAAAGTTTACAACACAAAACTTCAACAGAAAATCTCATTAGCTCCGTTAGTATAAGAAAATAAACCACCACTTTAAGGTACTGTAATGAACTCATTATTTATTTATATTGGTGTTAAACCTACTTTATTCCAACTTCTCTATGGTTCATACCCCCCGATACTCTCATAGATTCATCAAAATAAGCAAACAACACACGAAAAACAGAAATCTGTCAAAAACAGAACATTCTGTAGCAATCTGGAGATTTCGAATACTTCTGCAACTCCAAAAATTCTGAAAAATTAGGAAGACCAGGATAAAAACTATATTGATCTACTGCAGCTGGAATCAGTATTTTATTGCCCTTTGGTGAAAAATGATAATTATTTTCGTGAGCGCATACTTTCTGTTTTTATCAGCAAGATCAAACAACAATCACCCAAGAAGATCCTAAAGGCTTTACTTGGCACAAACGCTAATTAAAACATAAAAAACACAATCATAACAGAAGCTAGATGAATTATTTATTACTAAACAGGAACAAAAAGCAAAAAAATTTGGATTGCCTCCCAACAAGCGCTATCGTTTAACGCCCCTAGCTAGTCATAAAAACAAGAATAGATCTAGGCATTGACATCTTTGGTATGCAATCCATAAGTGGATCTCATAATAGATTCATAAGGCAATTTAATTTTCTTCCTAGTAAAGTGTACTGTGCCTTTCCTTAACGGAAATTGGAATCTAATATTTCGTTCTTTCATGTCAATAATTGCACCAATCGTTCTAAGGAAAGGTCTACCAAGAATAATAGGACATGTAGGATTGCAATCTATATCAAGAACAATGAAATCTACGGGCACACAATTCCTATTTGCAACAATAAGAACATCATTAATCCTTCACATAGGTTTCTTAATAGTGGAATCCGCATGATGCAAATTTAAAGAACAATCATCAAATTCACGGAAACCTAGCACATCACACAAATTTTTTGGAATCGTGGAAACACTAGCACCCAAATCACATAGAGCATAGCATTCATAATCTTTAATCTTAATTTAATAGTAGGTTCCCACTCATCATAAAGTTTCTAGGGATAGAAACTTCTAGTTCAAGCTTTTCTTCATAGGATTGCATTAAAGCATCAACGATATGTTTAGTAAAAGATTTATTTTGATTATAAGCATGAGGAGAATTTAACACAGATTGCAACAAGGAAATACAATATATCAAAGAGCAATTATCATATTAAACTCCTTGAAATCCAAAATAGTGAGTTCATTGCTATGTAAAGTTTTGACCTCTTCAATCCCACTTTTATTAATTTTTGCATCAAGATCTAAAAACTCCGAATCATTGGGACGCCTTTTAACTAAAGTTGACTCATCTCCAGTCCCATCTTTGTCAAGATTCATATTGGAAAACAAATATTGAATAGGAGTCACATCAATCACTTTTAGATCTTCATCATTATTATCATGAAAATAGAAGAACATGCTTTCGCAAAGTAATATTTTTAGCAGGCATCCTAGCGGTTCTTTCTTTGCACTCATCAATGGAAATTCTCATGGCTTTGAGAGACTCATTGATGTCATACTTAGGTGGAATAGATCTAAGTTTCAAAGAATCAACATCAAGAGAAATTCTATCCACGTTCCTAGCCAACTCGTCAATCTTAAGCAATTTTTCTTCAACCAAAGCATTGAAATTCTTTCGCGAACTCATAAATTCTTTAACACTAATCTCAAAATCAGAGAGCATCTTATTAAAATTTCCATAAGAGTTGTTGTAGGAATTACCATAATTATTAGAGGAATTCTTAGGAACCGACTTAGAATTAAAGTTTCCTCTATACGCGTTGTTACCAAAATTGTTCTTACCAACAAAATTCACATCCATAGATTCATTATTATTCTCAATCAAAATAGACAAAGGCTTATCATTAGGATCGGAAGAAACACTTTTATTAATAAACAATTTCATAAGTTCATCCATCTTTCCACTCAAAACATTAATCTCTTCAATCGCATGAACTTTTTTACTAGTGGATCTTTCGGTGTGCCATTGAGAATAATTAACCATAATATTGTCTAGGAGCTTAGTAACTTCTCCTAAAGTGATTTCCATAAAAGTGCCTCCCGCGGCCGAATCTAAAAGATTTCTAGAAGCAAAATTCAATCTGGCATAAATTTTTTGTATAATCATCCACAAATTCAAACCATGTGTAGGGAAATTACGGATCATTAATTTCATCCTCTCCCAAGCTTGTGCAACATGATCATGATCAAGTTTCTTAAAATTCATAATATCATTCCTAAGGGAGATGATCTTAGCGGGAGGAAAATACTTAGAGATAAAAGCATCTTTGCACTTATTGCATGAATCAATATTGTTTTTAGGCAAAGAAGAGAACCAAGTTTTAGCACGATCTCTAAGAGAAAACGGAAATAGCTTCAATTTAACAATATCATTATCCACATCTTTCTTGTTTTGCATATCACACAAATCAACAAAGTTGTTTAGATGGGTAGCGGCATCTTCACTAGGAAGGCCAGAAAATTGATCTTTCATAACAAGATTCAACAAAGCGGTATTAATTTCACAAGATTCAGCATCGGTAGTAGGAGCAATCGGAGTGCTAATAAAATCATTATTTTTGGTATTGGAAAAGTCACACAATTTAGTACAATCTTGAGCCATCGTGACAGAAAATCAATCCAACACACCAGCACACAAGAAGCAAGCGAAAAGAGACGAATGGAAAAGGGGCGAAGAAAAGGTATAGGTTTTTGAAAATCGTTTTAGAAGTGGGGGAGAGGAAAATGAGAGGCAAATGGCAAATAATGTAATGCGAGGGAGAAGAGTTTATGATGGGTACTTGGTATGTCTTGACTTGGCGTAGATCTCCCTGGCAGTGGTGCCAGAATTCCTTATTTCTACCTCTTGAGCATGCGTTGGTTTTCCCTTGAAGAGAAAAGGGTGATGCAGCAAACTAGCGTAAGTATTTCCCTCAGTTTTTGAGAACCAAGGTATCAATCTAGTAGGAGACTACACGCAAGTCACCTAGTACCTACACAAACAAACAAGAACCTCGCAACCAACACGATAAAGGGGTTGTCAATCCCTTCACGGTCACTTACAAAAGTGAGATCTAATAGAGATAATAAGATAAAAAAATTTGGTATTTTTTTGGTATAGATTGGAAAATAAAGATTGCAAAATAAATAGTAAACTAGAATTGTAGATTGGAAACTTATATGATGTAAAGTAGACCCAGGGGCCATCGGTTTCACTAGTGGTTTCTCTCAAGATAGCATGTATTACGGTGGGTGAACAAATTACTGCCGAGCAATTGATAGAAAAGCGCATAGTTATGAAGATATCTAAGGCAATGATCATGAATATAGGCATCACGTCCTTGTCAAGTAGATCGAAACGATTTTGCATCTACTACTATTACTCCGCACATCGATCGCTATGCAGCATGCATCTAGAGTATTAAGTTCATAAGAACAGAGTAACACATTATGCAAGATGACATGATGTAGAGAGATAAACTCAAGAAATATGATATAAACCCCATCTTTTTATCGTCGATGGCAACAATACAATACGTGCCTTGCTGCCCCTACTGTCACTGGGAAAGGACACCACAAGATTGAACCCAAAGCTAAGCACTTCTCCCATTGCAAGAAAGATCAATCTAGTAGGCCAAACTAAACCGATAATTCGAAGAGACTTGCAAAGATATCAAATCATGCATATAAGAATTTAGAGAAGAACCAAATAATATTCATAGATACTCTTTTTTCATAAATCCACAATTCGTCGGATCTCGGCAAACACATCGCAAAAGAGTATTACATCGAATAGATCTCCAAGAACATCAAGGAGAACTTTGTATTGAGAATCAAGGAGAGATTAGAAGCCATCTAGCTAATAACTATGGACCCGAAGGTCTATGGTAAACAATGCACGCTTCATCGGAGAGGCAATGGTGTTGATGTAGAAGCCCTCCGTGATCGATTCCCGCTCCGGCAGATCGCTGGAAAAGGCCCCAAGATGGGATCTCATGGGTACAGAAGGTTGCGGCAGTGGAAAAGTGGTTTCGTGGCTATCTGCAATGTTTCTAGGGTATAGTAGTATATATAGGCGAAAGAAGTACGTCGGTGGAGCTACGAGGGGCCCACGAGGGTGGGGGGCGTGCCTACCCCTTCGGTCCAAGAAAGATTATTGCGAGGGTTTCATTCCGTTTGGACTCCGTTTGGTATTCCTTTTCTGCGAAACTCTAAAATAGGCAAAAACACAGAAACTGGCACTAGGCCTCCAGTTAATAGGTTAGTCCCAAAAATAAGATAAAAGGGCATAGTAATGCCCATTAAGCATCCAAAACAGATAATGTAATAGCATGGAACAATCAAAAATTATAGATACGTTGGAGACGTATGATTCCGCCTCCCATCGCCTCCTTTTCGCCATTCGAAATCCCAGGCCGCCATAACCTCTCCGCTCCAGCCGCGAAACCCCACCCTCCTCCGTCTGCCACCTCACTGCTGCCCAGCCGAACCCTCTTCCCCGACGATGTCGTCCACCGCAATAGCTCGACGTCCCTCATCCACCTCCTCGGATGAGGATCCGTCGTCCATCTCATCGTCCCGTCTGTTCAGCTGCCCCACCCTCCACCTCCAAGGAGCTGCTCCGACGATCTCCTCATCTATCGCGGCTGCTCCATGCCCACAACGCCGCCTTAACCTGCTCCACCAGAACCGCAGCATCCTCACCGACTCCTCGGACGAAGCCAAGGCCTACTCGGCGCCACAAAAGAGGTTGTACACTCATCGCATCGCACCTTCTCCTTAACTTGACCTCCCGGCGCCGACGGTGCTTCATCCCGCACCCCCATGGAGCGACTACCTCAAAGCCGGCGCCGGGGGTGACATCTCCACAGCGGCTCTCCCCCAGTGCGAGGCCCCTTCAGTGGCGGCCATACCCGCCGGATCTGCTGCTGCTGCTCCGGCTCTCGCTCGCGCTGCTGCTGCTCTCCCCTTCGCTCGTGCTGCTGCTCTGCTCCGATTTAGCTACACTTCAGTCGACTGAATCGACTTTTGTGCCAGTCGATTTTCAGGGGGTGGGGGGGAGGGCTCGCTGGAGTTAAGGAAGAACCACCTGCAGCGGGAAGGGGGGCTCACCGGAGAGGTACCCCACTATCTATCTTAGGGTTCAGGGTTGGGGCGGTGGTCGCCGGGGGTGGGGGGACGCGGTGGCGGGGGGATCGCCGGGGAAAAAGCTTGGCACGGGGGGGGGCTAGAGGGCTGGCCGGGGCGGCGGAGGACCAGCGGTGGGGAGTTGTTTCAGGGCGGCGGGGCGGCGGCGGACCGATGGTGGGGAGTTGTTTCGGGGCAGCGAGGTGGCGCAGGGGCCGGCGGTTCGGCCAGTGGTGGTTGGCGGCTCAGGAGGGTGTAGGTTGAAGATGAACTGCTGGCCCTCCCTAAAATACATGTCAACTGCCTCTCTCCTACCATTGCGTTCAGTTTCGGCAGTAACATTCAGATTCCACAGTAAATTTTAGTTTCGACAGTTAAATTCGGAGTCAACAGTTTTTACCTCATCTGTTGTAGTCAGCTGGTTTTTGGTGATGTAAATTTTACAACTATTTTACATCATCTATTGGAGATGCTATTAGAATTCCACTTGAGATTAATGATGTCTGTCTTGTGCTGCTCCAGTCTTGACGTTTTATGGCTCACTGGAGCTGCTCCAACGACAGAATGATCCATCATAATAGAGCAGTGCCCTGGACGCTGTCTACAGATTCCTCAGATCTTCCTCCACACCTCTGACAGCCACCTCTACCTCAACTTCTTCAGCGACCAACCCAGTAATGCTGAGGTCGACATGGCTACGGCAAAGAGGTTGTACACTTGTTGCATCACTTATTACTCTACATTCATGTCGATCCATTAGGGCTATTTTGGTTCAACAGAAAAACATAGCAATAGGAAATTTTCCTATGGCACTCTACTATTCAATTATTCATGCATTTTGTTGAAAGGAATGGAGCAAAACATTCACCTGGACCTACTTTTCAAAATCCTATGCATGAAAACAAGACCAAGTGCATTGGTGGCAGAATAACATTCTGACTGTACACGCTTTGATATGGTTTCACTTTATTTTGCCCATGTTTCTTTGCATTCCTCTGCTCTTCCTATTCCTGTGAACCAAACACCCAAGTTGACAAAAATCATGTGTTTACAAATGCTCTGTTTACCATGTGCATTCCGATCCTATTCCGGTGTTTTTACTATCCCTGCGTTTTTAGAAACATGCAAGCCAAATGAGCCCTTACAGAATTACTTCAGTTACACGTATGTATCGAAGGAAACTTTGTGTGGTTTGTCCTGCTCCTGCCGTGACGTCGTCCACCTGACCTGAGCTGCTCCAATGATAGAAGCATCCACCAAACCAGACATCACGACTCCTGACCGTCTTTCGCCACCTCAAATCTCCTTCCCTTCCGCCGGCACCCACCACAATGGCATCACCATCATCGACTCAGCAGATGGACCCGAGGAGTACACGGGTCCACAAGAGAGGTCACACTCTTTTGTTTCTGCTTATGTTATGCATTGCTTAAAATTACCTGCTACTTTATCGTCTTGTTCACCTCTTAGACTCCAAGTCAGGTCCAAATTAATGTTCAAACTTAAGTTCTAAATTAGTTGTGGGGCACATATCGAGGCAGCAATGAATAGTATCTCTGTCTAATATCTGGTTCACCTAGGGTATGCCTATGTTGTTCATCTTGGGTGGGAAACAAATAGTAAAGCAATCATCATCTGTCTTTTTATTAAATTAAAGCAATCATCAGCCTGCTATCATTATTTTTGGATCCATCCACTGGTTGTTACCATCACTCTAGATTTCTGCATGCTCTCCTTAAATAATCTCACCATATTTTTTCGTATGCATGTCAGATATTGTACACAGTCATGCCGAACATGTAGAGAAAAAGAGAAAAGTTTTGCGCAGAAATACAATGTCATGCAAACATCGCTCCATGGTGGGTTCAATGGCAAACCCTCCCCCCTCTCCAGATTGTAATCCAGAGAAAGATATCTATTCTGAGGTGGATTCAGATGCAGCTGACCACTCCTATTTACCCCCCCCCCAAGGTGTTTTCTCTACCTTGGCATCATGATGTTAGCCATATCATGCATATGTTGCCTTGCAGTGCCTACTTTTGACATCATATATGTCATCTGCTTAGTTTAGACATGTTCTGTAATGCCACCTATTTAGTTTCTATATCATATATGGGAATTATGCAGTCTCATGTCTTTTAGCCAGCCATAGTATATGTGAAATGTGAAATGCCATCTTGTTTAACCAGGCATCATATATTTGAATGATATCTTGCCCATCCTTTTCTTCATTACATTTCCATTTGTCGACAATGTTTGTACATTAAACTACACTTCTCGTGAATCAGCCATTTGGGTGGGAGATGGAAAAATCTGGAGTGAAAACAAGGCCTTCAGAGCAGACAGTGCTACCTGTCCAAGCAGATCTCTGGTTGGGTCCCGATAGCTCCTCAGAGATGGATTCAGAGATAGATGACCAGTCCTATTCCCCCACCGAGGTGTATGCTCTAACTTGGGATTTAACTTGGCACGGTTATACTGCTAATATCATGCATATGGTGTCTTGCATTGCATAGTTTACACATCACTAGCACAAACGCCCGTGCGTTGCAACGGGAGACATTGTTACCCATCCTATGCATGCACTTATTTCCATTTGTCTCGCCCTATTCTCCTCCTCACCGTCGGATATAGCTCCTCTAATACCTTGGCGGCGAGCTTCTTCACATTCATCAGTGCAGTATTTTCGTTTAAACACCACTTACCGAATCTCAATATACACAACGTGCAACCTCTTCTAATTATGCGGCAAGCTATTTAATTGAGCTTTTTTGTTCTTGACGCTCTTTTTGTTGACACGTTGCCACTGGCAGTATGAGCACCCCCCCATACCAACATGGCCACTTCCCTAGCTCTTTGTCGCATTCTCTCTACTCTTCATCCCCGTCTCTCTCCTCCCTCTCTCGAGAATGTATCTTGTGCACCGAGTAAATTTGTGCACCCAATGCACCGGTGGATTCTGGACCTTCAGATGGAAAAGTAACGGGCTAGATTTTTGGTCAAAAGTTGGACTATGCCTTTTTCCATAGGCAACCCTGCACTTTGTACAAATTAACCCGCACTTACACACCCCCATCAGAAATCTTCATGTTTATTTTTCGCCCAAACAAAAAATCATTCATATATTTTGAACCAAATGTTCGATGTCAGATCCATTTTGACTGCCATTTTTTTCTTTACAAGATCTTCGAAATAAGATCAATATTGAATATGTTTCCAAAAATATCTTTTTCCATTTATGAAACTTGACTCGAAACTTGATATATGATAAGCATGTTGCACATGAGACACTTGTGTGTGAGAGGCGGATGTTTCTCACCGGCAAATTACAAAACCTGTAAATGTTGTAGTCAAGTTTCGAGTTAAGTTTGAAAAGGCAAGGAATATTAATTTTCAAAAATATACCTAATATTAATCTTGATTCAAAGATCTCTCCAAAACAAAGAAGGCAGTCAAAATGGTTCCAAAATCAGACATTTCGTTTAAAATATATGACCCCTTTTTTGTTTGAAACAAAAAATTAAACACTGTTATTTTGAGGAGAGGGAGACATGAGGTGTGAGTTGATTTTTTATAAAATAAAATGATTGTTCTGCGATGTTTCAACAATCCATCTAGCAACTTGATCATATCCCTTTGTTTTTTATCCAATGGCTCATATAGCAACGGAGCATTCGGTGCATGAATTGAGCTGGTGCAACTGATATGTTCTCTCCCTCTCTCAGGAATGACATCGGTGACATCCAGAGTTGAGGAATATGTTCACCCTTAGATAATATTTTTTATAATATTTCACTCACTTCTAATTATTTCATATGATAATGTATTTATAAGATGTGTAGGCATGAACATTAAACTATGATTAAAAACAGAAAGTAATCGGTAGCAAGATCCCGCAGCCATTAACAACGGCAACAAAAAAAATAATTCCCACTGAGAGCTGCTCATCACCGATCTCCCAGCAGCACTGCTCTTCTTCGCCTTGCCCCATATGTTCCCTCCTACGTGCTCCCGTGCTCCAGCCAGCCCCACGTGGCCATGTCCCGAAGCACGGATGAGGCACGCGCGCGGGGTGACTGTCACACCTCCTATCTCTCGGCGCCGACGATGCTACTCACTACCTCCTGCGTGGCCATGATGTCGTGTCCAGCCGGAGGATGCCGGGGCCGGGTCGGTTGTGGGGAAGAAGAGGGTCGCCGCACCGACGCCGAGATTCACAGTCCAGTCGAGCGAAGTGTCGGTGGCGACGGTGTCCGTCGTGCACACCGTGAGCTCCAGGCGCTCCATTCCATCCATCCTTCTTTCCATTACCTGGGTCGCTCCTTTCTGACTTTGAAGTTTCTTCAAGTCCTTCATTCCATTATGTTCCCTTTGCTGGCCTCCTTTTCCTTTCTTAGCCTCTCATCACTCCTTAATACCCAGAAAAACCGAAGACGTATATAAATAGGATATATTGGATGCAAGGGGACGATGTGGGACTATTTATAACAAGTAAATTGAGCTCACTTAAACCTGCAACATCACCTAATACCAGCACTTATTTTGCCTCCTGTCTCGTCAGGATAGGTGGGCTGGGCCAACCGGCCACAGCACACGGGCGGGTGCCAGAAAACTCGCTATGGCTTGCGAAGCACGTTGAGGCTGGTTCTGAAACGGAGGAGGAAAATACACGTAGGAACGAATGTACGAAGTTTTGACGGACGAACCAGACGGATGAAATTAGAGGAGTAAGAAGCGGTAACCCTTTTATTATTAGGTAAAGATATACACAATATTCAACACCATGTTCTTACTTCAGACATCATATTGAATGCCCTCTGTTTAGCATATAAATCACATATGTGAATTAAATCATGTGATCCTGATTACTTAGATAACATGTATGTGAATTATGTCATGCGATCCTGTTTATCTATTCATCATATCTTTGAGTTATGTTATGCTATGCTATCCAGTTTAGATAGACATCATATATGTGAAATTATGTCATGCAATCCATTTTAGTTAAACAATATACATGTCAACTATTTCACGCCCTCTTTTTCCCACACTATCTATTGCATTTGTCTCTCATACAATGTCTATACATTCAACTATGTTTCTTGTTTATCAGTCATTTGAATTGGTGCGGGTGATGCCAATATCTAGCAGAGTAAAAACACGGTCTTCAAATAAAACAGTGCTACCTCTTGGTGGAGATAGCACCCCGGTTGTACATGCATGACAACCAGCCCTACCACACATAACCCAGACTCTCGCAGATTGTACCCCCACCGCGGTGGTCAGAGAATCAGCTTCACCCAATCAACCCCAACCCCAGCAGATAGTAACCCAGTTCCTGCTGACCCAGCACCATCTCCACCACAAAGCTCCCAAACAAGAGCAGTTAGTAAGGCAGCTCCAGTGCCCAAAGGGCTAGTACTACCACGGCGAACCCCAACTCCACCAGTTAGTACACCTATTCCTATGGAGGAAGCACAACCAGCTAGTTGTAGTTTAGCATCTATCACATTTCATGTTGTTAAATCCTATGTGCATATCTTCCCATCTTGGAAATATTATACTGAATATGAAGGAAAATGCCAGCTGCAGGTGTTTGTCCAGGAGTTATATGTAAGTAATGTTATTCATGGCAATTACTTTGCTTTGTCCCATAAATTCTACCTCCATGATGGTTATAATACAACAAATTTTCCCGTTTTTCTCTATAGAGAAGGACCGATTTGGAAACTCATGATGAGGTAACCTATGCTAATACATCTGCTATATTCAAGAATGCTTGGTGGCAGTATCGGAATTACCTGAAGAAATCATACTTCACTAGGAAAGAAACTCATCAAATTCCCTTACGTTCTCCTGAGACACATTTACTGGACGATGACTGGGAACACCTTGTTCTGTACAGGTGCCGAACCAAGAATGTGGTAAGGTCTATGAGCTCATTTTTTGAAGTATTGTATCTTGTGTCTTACTGTACTCTGTTCATGTAGAACAAGTGCTTAAACCTGAAGAACAATTGTTCTAATTTATGATTCCATTGCTATCGTGCATACTGCTTTGCTCTTGTATCACTGTATTTACTCATACAAACTTATTTTTAAATTGAAGGATCTAACCGAAACTCCGATGGCACAGCAGGTATGTTCACACATGTTTCTTTAACAGGTTTGCTCTTATCAATAGCTCTATTTATTTCAATTTCAATTGTGTATACAGTTGACTTCTCATATCATGCACATTACTCGCATCACAACAGAGCCAAATAGTGTTGGTGTACATGTAGATCCGTGGTACCCATCTGAAATCTTGTTGTGCCGTGTAGTTTCCCACTCTTTGTATTCATTCACTCCTGCTTTGTCTTGAACTGATATGATTTGAACCGTGTCTCTATTTTGATTTGGCAAGACAATGTAGTGACCATAGGACATAGATATATGTTTGTTTGATGCTTTTATTATGTACTAGTACTTGGCAATAGAAGACTTGGTAATTTAATCCTGTCCACCTTACTAATGAACTGGTTCACCGAAATGAGTTTCATATACTAGTACATGCTAAACCTGTTATGTGGCTGCTTGTTTCTTCTTTTAGAATGCTGACAGAATATTGGGGAAGAGTGCCTTATGAAGCAATGGTAAAGGAAGTAATGCAGATAAGGTTCAGGATAGTGAGATATCCTTGTTGGTGTGCAACAAAGCTGATAAAACAGCAAATGAAGACTATCTTGAAGATAGTGAGACAACCTCAAAGTCCCGTCTTGGTTTAGTGTTCGAGTTACTGGCCACTACCGCTTGCACAAGCTATTCAAACTCACTGTCTAAATGAGTTCGGTTTCTTGAGTCTCAACTATAAGCTAAAAGACATCGATCAGCTGTGCTGTGACAAGAAGCGGAAGGACTACGAAAATCCTTGGAGCAGTCAGATGCATACTTTCTTGTGCAACAGCAAGCGTTGGAGCATTTTAGTGCCAAACAGGACAAAGCTAATAAGCTTGCTGAGCTTATTGCCAGCATGGTGGATACCCAGGATAACATTTCTTGAGCTCTTCTAAAGTTGTTTCAGATATGCTCTTGTTTTGCTGTCGCGTTTATTTGCACTTGTGGCCAATTTTGACGGCCAGTGTATGTAATATGCTGCTTTGTTCCCTATATTTGCACTGGTGGCGAACTTTGGTGCCCAGCGGATGTCATATGTGTCGTGGTTTTGTCACGGCAGATGTCCTAGTGAAAGGACTTAGTCGTGGAGCCATCACGACGGGTTAGCTTAAAGGGGTTAAAGCGGACAAGTAACACAAGGAATTATACTGGTTCGGCCCCTTACGATGAAGGTAAAAGCCTACTCCAGTTGTGATGGAATTGCTAGGGTTTCGATGACCAGGGAGTGAATCCGCTTTTCCTGGATCTCAAGTTATTGCTTGTTGTCCCTAAACCGCCGTCGGGTCGTCCCTTTATATGCACAGGTTGATGCCCGACGGTTTACAGAATCCCGAGGCCGTCTCATAAATGTGCTCGGCTTGGTTTCTACCTTTCCTTGCCTTACAACAGAAGTTACATATCATATGGCGGTTTATGTCTATGGGCCCTAATCCGCCTTTGGACCATGGGCCTTCATGTTAGATCTCCTCTGTAAAGCGCCATACTTGTTGTCTTCATGGGCTTCAAACATGACTAAGGGCCAGTTCTTTTGCAGCTTATTTCAGCTTATTGTCAAAAAAGCTATAAGCTGAAAAGAACTCATTTTAGAGAAGCCATCTCAGCTTATTTCTACCTTGTCCTCCTTCACAATGAGAAAAAGCTGGGGTCCGGTGGCTTCCCGCAGCTTCCTGCAGCTTTTGACTTAAAAATGAAAGGGTATAGGGACGTGCCCCTCTAGTTTGATCTTATTACATCAATATTGCCACCCCTAGTCCCGCACAGAACTACCGGTCGCAAAAGACAACAGCGCTCGATCCCCTCTCCCTCCCCCCCGCTCGACTCCTCCTGCTCTGTTCTCCGCTCTGCCTAGGGTTCCTCCAGTCACCGTCGCCGCCGGTCCTCCAATCCTCTGGACCACGACGAGGCTAGCGAGGTGGCATGTGGATCGGGCTGCATCTTCCACCCCCCAACTCCCACGGGCGCGACCCCTCCCTCGGCCGCATCCCCTCCGTCCCCTTTGTCCAGGAGCAGCGCCTGGCCAGGTCTGCCCAGGGCCCCTCTCCGGCAAATGGCGCCCATCTCCAGCGGTCGGCGACCCCCTTTCCCCCTGCCCTCCTCCTGGCCGTGAGCCACCAAGGTGAGCAGCTCCTGTGATTTTTTTGCAAAAAAATCATGTATATTAGTTGTAAGCTACTGCTGAAGGATGATGATTTCATCTTGATTGTACTACTGCTAAAGTATGATGATTTCATGTTGATCTAAACGAGCTACTGCTACCATAAAAGCATTCTAGATATTGTTATTAATTCTTCCAATTCTTTTTTATTGACATGATGAAAAATAGATGAAAGCACAATGGGATAATGTGGGTCTTAGAACTTTCATTGATATTTGTGTGGAAGAAGTGAATGCCAATAACCGTGGCAAAGAAGGAACATTGTCACCACTTGGATATGAAAATGTGGTCAGGAAGTTTTTTGAGCGCACGAGGAGAGAATATACCAAAAAGCAATTCAAGAATAAGTGGGATGTGCTGAAAAAAGAGTATGTTGTTTGGAAGACATTAACCCAAAAGGCATCAGGCATTGGGTTTGATCCTGTTACCATGACCATTGCGGCTAGTGATGAATGGTGGGCAAATGAGATACAGGTATACATATCGTCATATCAATTCCATTTGTTTTTACTTTTCTTTTTCTACCAATTCTTGCACTAATTTGTGATATGCTTTTTTCCAGAGAAATGAACTTGCCGCCAAGTTTCGATTTGCTCCACTAGAGGATGAGGTCAAACTGAGTGCTATATTTGATGATATTAGTGTGACAAATGAGTACGCGAGGGCGGCACCACCCTCGTCTCAAGTTGATGCATCTCAAATCCACATTGATGATGATGATGTGGCTGGTTCAGGATGTGAAATAGATGCTACTTTTGTGACACCTAACAAAGCTAAAGGTCGAAAGAAGAGATCATGTCCTTATTCACCTAGTCCTGCGATCGTGCAAAAGATTGCAAAAGATAGTGATGATAGAATGCAATTTAAGCATATTGCTGACCTTTGGGAAAAGAGGGAGACTAGCCGCAATTCGGCGACATCTGAAATGAAGGAGGATCCTGTGAGAGATGAGATTAAGGAGATGAAGGACATGGTGGTGAATGATGGAGGTAAACCTGGAAGTGAAGTGTATTTTCATGCTCTAGAACTCTTTACGAAGAAGGAACATCGTGATGTCTTCAGTGCACTAAAGGAGGAAGATTCAACTGTGAGGCTTGAATGGATCAACAGGGCATGTGAAACATTTATGAAAAAAAATTAGAACTTATTGGCTTTGTTGGGAACTCATTTGTAGTGTTGTGAACTTATTTTCTTTGTTGTCAACTCATTTGTATTGATTTGAACTAATTTGTACTGTTGTGAATCTACTTGCTATAAATCTTTGTTGTGAACTTAATTGTATTGCTGTGAACCAATTTGTGCTGATGGAGCTGTGATTTTTTGTCTTGTGGACAAATGTTTATAATATTTCTATTTCTATATCACAGATGGACATCTCTGTTCAGGAGGATGAGGCGGAGGAACTTCATTTTTGCGTTGTTGCAATGGCATATTATCTTCTAAACAAAGAAAGGCTGCCATATGGACCTAGGAGAGCACCAATGATGACAGGATTGCAGTGGGTGGAAGAGAAGGAGAAGCAACCACAAATATTCTACTCTATGTTCAGGATGCGAAGGTCTGTGTTCTACTCACTACATGACATTTTAGTTGAAAAGTATGGTTTAAAGTCAACTTGCAACATGACAAGAAAGGAGGCATTAGCACAGTTCTTGTGGACTTTGGGGTCACGCCAGACCACCGACAATGTCGCCGATCGATTTGAACACAGTCAGTCTACCATCAACAAAAAATTTAAGGAGGTCTTGTTCTGTGTCTACCGTATGGCTGGAGATTACATTCAACCGAAAGATCGATCTTTCACCCAAGTTCATGACTCGCTTAAAAAACAAGATTTTGGCCTCACTTCAAGGATGCCATTGGGGCAATAGATGGAACACACATTGAATGTGTTGTGCCTACAAGTGAGCAACCCAAGTATCGCAACAGGAAAGGTTCGACAACTCAGAATGTCATGGCAATTTGCGATTTTGATATGAGATTTACATTTGTTGTTGCTGGATGGCCTGGATCTGTTCATGACACACATGTACTCAATGATGCACAAGCTGAATATTCCTATTTTCCACACCCTCCGGACGGTATGTACATGCATTCTTCTCCTCTAATGTTTTGCGTGAACTAATTAGTTTTGGTCATCTCTCTTATCAATGCAGGAAAATATTATCTTGTTGACTCTGGATATCCAAATAGAGTTGGATATCTAGCACCATACAAAGGACAACGCTACCATGTACCAGATTTCCAACAAGTACCGCCGCGAGGAAGATATGAGACCTTCAATCATATACATTCATCACTACGAAACGTCATCGAACGATTGTTCGGTGTTCTAAATATGAAATGGAGAATCCTCCTCGGCATCACACGGTTCAAACCTGCTACGCAAACAAAGATCATTACTGCATGCGCATGTCTTCATAACTTCATTCGTGAGAGCAAACTAAGTGATCAACATTTTGACATGGTTGAGAGCGGATCTTATGCTCATGAAGAGAGCCTTTCTCATCACCATGCACCCATTGATGATGGCACTATGGGTTCCATCCGTGATGCGATTGCTACAAGTGTTTTCCCTTGATAGGGTGTATGCTTTTGTTGGGATAACCATGTAATAATTTACAGATCTTTTTTATTCAATACTTATTCTCAAGAACTCATACTACATGAGACAGTGATGCATGTATGGCATTCGTATGCGACAAAATGATCTTCCTTATGTTTGATTATAACATGTTGTGGTGTTTTAGAGTCAAATTTATGTTCATATGGGCAACAATGATAAAAATATAGCGCAATATCGTTTGATCTGAACAACAGTATAGTCCAAGGGTATTACAGACTTTTCATTGATCATATCACACAGAAGCTGAAAAAACTGGCACTGAAAAGAACTGGCTAGCTTATTATCTGGAGCTTATTTCCACATCAGCTTATCTTGAGCTTATTTCCACAGCACATCTCAAAAGAACTGGCCCTAACTCATTGTGGGCATAACCCGGCCCCTCATGGCCAGTTTATACTTAGTAGTAATATCCCCAACATTAGGCCCCAGATTGATTTGAATTTGTTTATGTCAATCTTCAACACTTAGAAAAATTCCTCCTTCAGCACCTTCGCATAAATCTTGTAAACCGCCATGACATCATCTTCCAGGTTCGTAATAAACCACCATGACGTCACCTGTTATTAAAAATTGGATATATCTCACTTTCATTGATGACCCATCGACAGATGAGGTGACAACTCTGTCACATATCCAACTTTTGGGCTACTCGATTTTCGCGTCTGTCACTTATCCCTTCACCTTATAAATAAGACCCGGGGGGCTCCTTTTCATTTTCCCCGTCTTGCTTCCTCGCTTCTTCTTCCTTGCGCCGACCTGAGCCTCACGCGTAGCCGTCGTCGTCAAGCTCTGCCCTCGTCTTCATCTCCGGCTGCTGCATCAACCTAAACGTTCTAGAGAAACGCGGCGCACCTCCGCTGTTTCAACAGCTTCGGTGAGTTCCCCTTCTTTTCCTCTGTAGATCCGCTAGGGTTCTCACGAGTTCATAGAAGCTTCACGGTATTCTACCCTTGTTCTTAATTAAATCCTATATGACGGACTTCAAACTTGATGTACTTCCATAGCAATGACAGTCCTTATTTTTCCTATGAAACCATGCCTTTTGTGTATAAAAAACGATGTAGAACTTCGCGAATTGCTCAAGCACCAACTTTTAGGTCTAGATCTTTTCCTTTTCCTGACATGTGGTAGATCCAAAATTCCAATGTGAAACTGTGAAACTTGTTTTTCCTCACTTAGTCATCTTTTTTGCTTCAGATCTGTTTTCATGGTCTGCGTAGGCGGTTTATCATTTAGAAAATAATCTGCCATATACCATTAGTCCCCTTGTAAACCGCCAATAGCTTTACCATTTATAATAGCATCTACCTTTGGTTTAACAATGTGCATCCACCTCTGTCTTCTCCTTCTGATCTTGTGTCGCTTTATGCTTATCTGTCATAAACCTTAATCCAGCATTTGATCTTTTTCTAGCTTTTCATTTGAAATGGCCAAACAATTTTATGCTTGTAACTGGGTCCCTTCTTGGGTTACTGAAGAGCAACTAGATGGATGCGTCAGAACTGGCGCTTTACCAAAACGAAGCAAAATCCACTGGGAAGTTCCTGGTCCAGAAAATCCTCCTACCCCCAAGGATGGCGAGGTGGTGGTATTTGTTGATCATATGAGCTGTGGTTTTAAACCGCCTGGATCCAAATTTTTATGTGATGTGCTTGCCAGCTTCCAGATCCACCCTCAAGATATTGGACCTAACTCTATGTCCAATATTTGCCACTTTCAAGTGTTTTGTGAGGCCTATCTGCAAGCAGAGCCAACCGTTGAATTGTTCAGAGATTGTTTCTACTTGAACCGTCGTACTGAATTTGTAGATGGGCCCAACACTGAACTTGGCAGCGTTTCTACTTAGAAAAGGAAGGGCATCAGTTTTCCTCATGCCAAACTTCATAGTCATCCTAAAGACTGGAACCAGACTTGGTTCTACTATAAGGGTACTTCCCCTGATGATGAGAACCCTCTGCCAGGTTATCGTGCTCACCGGCTTACCAACACACACCCATTTCCGCAATGGCTGACTGCGAAGGAACGGGCCACATATGCGCCACAACTCCCCAAGCTCAGAGCTTTTATGGCTAATGGTTTGACAGGAGTTGACTTTGCTCATTGCTCGATATCTTGGAGTATTTTACCGTTAAGCTGTCACCCCGGTTTAATGTGTGAGTACACAGGGGACTCAAAAGATCCTCAACGACATATTGACATTCAGCTAACAGAGGCTGAAGTTACTAAGTCTATTAAGAAAATACTGAATGAATCGGAGGCTGTCTGTAGCAAGACCGGGTTAAGTCCCTTCTATACTTTGAATAAACCGCCAGCTGTAAGAATTGCCTCACTCCTGCTTGTACTTGATATTCTTAACTGTGTAATCTTTTATATCCTCTGTCAATCTTTTAACAAGGTGACGACTCATTTTGGAAGAAGAAACCTCAAGATAAACCGGCCAAGACACCTCGCCCCAAGACCAAGGTTACTAAAAGACCTGCCAAGAAGAAAAGTGTTGAACCCTCCGAACCGAACGTTGATGATGGCCCGGATAATCCGGACTCAGAGGTAGAACTTGACTTTCTTGGTTCGTTTTTCATACACCTCATTGACAATGATTATTATTAGGATGACACTGAAGGCAGCCAAGTCGATGATGTAGAGGTAGTTACTCTTTCCTCTGGTTCAGATACCCTACCAACCACAGAAAATCCGTCAAACAATCCAGAAAATAAGATTTTCTCACCCCCTAGCTCACTTGGATCCAAAGTTTCTTTTGAAGAAGCAGCAACACGAAGCTCGCCGCACAACCCGGCATAGCGGCCAAGTAGTCACCTCAGCCGGTTTACCGAACACTCCGTTTCGGAAACGTCAATCTGAGGTTTCGCACACTTCTGACACTTCTTATCCCAAGGCAGGTTATTTCCGACAACCTCTTAATCCGTCTGATTCAAATTATCAGGGAACACCTCATTCCTCATCTGGCGAATCAACGGCCACACAACTCCCTCCTCTTAAGACTGTTCCTGGGTAAACACTTTAAACTTAATCTTTTGACGCTTTATACTTGCGTTTTATACTAACCTTTATAGTTTTCCCTTTCAGAGACAAGGCCATACTCAGTAAAAAGCTCGGGTAAATAAACCGTCTGATAATAATGTGGTTACTGAACTGGAGAGAACTCCAGAACCGGAAGGAACTAATGCTGACGCCATGCTTGATGACCCGCCACCTCAAGATCATGACTTTGTTTTTGAACAAGTAGAAGTTGATGCAACAGGCCATGCTGATAAACCGACAAGCCCGGTCCGCACTGATGATAAACCTTCAAGTCCGGCTAAGGCTACTGATAAATCGTCAACAACAGTACAGGCTGTTGATGACAAGGAAGATGACATTACGATTACCGGCTTTGGCCACACCACTCCTGGCAATCCTGTTGCTTTATCAAAACATAGTGCCAAGGAAAAACTTTCTGCTATGGGCAAAGGCAAGTGGAACGCAGACTTGTCAAGCTACGCCCACCTCAACACCCAAGAACTTCATTCTGGTTTTTTAAACCGTCTGTACACAAGCCGCGACTACGATGCCGGTTTAGTAAATCTGATGAAAGAACGATACGAGGTAACTACATAACTGTTTCTCTCTTATGTCCAATTTCAAGTACCAACTCCAGTAGCCCCCAGGGGCCGATTTATGATGCCAATCTAAACCAGGACTTTGTAATATCTCTACTTTGCATGCTTAGCCTCCAAGGGCCGATTGATCTTTTTTATGATGAACCGGTACTTTAGAATTGTAATCTTTTAACTTTCGCCTGTGTAGTCCCCAAGGGCTGGTTTATCTTTCCAAGCTGAACCGGAACTTTGACCAATGTTACTTTGAGCAAATGTACATTAGCCCCCAAGTGCCAAGAATAATACTTGTATTGTACTCGAGACTTGTAAAAAATTTCTGATAATCAAGCAAATAGGCATTAGCCCCAAGTGACAAGTGTATAACTTGTTATGTGCTTGGTACTTCAAATATGTACTGCCAATTCATGATATGTCTATCTCGTGTAGGCCGAGCTGAGCAAAAAGGAAGCCCAAACCGCTGATCTTCAAGAAAATATCAAATCCCAGCAAGCAGAAACCTCCAAAGCCAAAGAGGAACTAACCAGTGCCTTAGCAGACATGGAGAAGCTGAAGGAAACTTTTAAGAAGGAATGGGCGGATTGGGGCATAGAGAAAACCGCATTGCAAAAGAGAGCTGAAGGCGCAGAAGCAGCCCTTAAACCGGTGGCCGAAGAGCTGACCGGTTTAAAGCGGCAGATAAATGCTACGACCGCTGCTGTTTTTGGTAAGAATCCTCACCTGAAGTTTTCAACATACATTATCTCATCAGTTACCGGTTTACTTATGCTCGCAATGACACAGGAACTCGCATTACCCGTCTGGGCTCTGACATGCGGATGAAGCTGAAGGCTGCCTATACTCTTATAGAGCAGTTATGTTCTGGAGCCCAACGGGTCATTTGCACTGTTGCTCATAACAAACCGCCTCCAACTTTGATAAAGGAAACCCTTGAGAAGTTGTCAATGCTGCCTGCCCGGTTGGATGAGTTAAAAAGATCAGCTGCAAGGTCAGGTGCGCTGACTACGCTAATCCGGGCTAAGGCATGGATACCAGATGTGGACTCGTCGGATATAGGCAGCGGTTATCCTGGCATAAAAGAGGACGGCTCAGAGTTTAACAATGATGATCTTCGACGGTTGACAAAGGAAATGCGCCTCTTAGTGAGCAAATTGGCTGAAGAAACAGATCTTTCTCACTATCAGCCGGTTTATGATTCTGATCATAAAAGACTTCCTGCGCCAACATGTCACATCCCTAGCTTCTGGTGCTGCCTAGTGTTTGCATCTTGCTTGCATCATGTTTAAATTTCTGAAAGTTGAATTGGGGAAAGCTGAAAGCCTCAGAAATCAATTTAATAATGGGGCAAGAACCCTAAAATTGTAATCAGTGAATCCAAAATACCCTAGAAATAGTTCTGAGAATTTTGGAAAGAGTTATAAATCAAACCAAAATTTTGGAACATTTCTAAGGAATGGCTCTAATTTTAAATCAATATTTTATTTGGATTTGGATTTATATTCTTAACATATGGAATATAATTTCAAATAACTCTAAATGAGTTTATGTGCTTTTGGATAACTCCATTGTGCAACATATAAATATTCAGGGGATTTTTGTCACTGGTTTTGGATTTTTTCTATTCGAAAACAGTGGCAAAAGAGATTAAAAAACAAAAAAACAGAAGGAAAATAAAACAGAACACAAACTTACCTGGCGCTCTAGCCCACCTAGCTGCCCATCTGAGCTAGCCGGCCCAGCCCACCTCCTCCACTCTGTCGTCTTCCTCCCCCTCGCCCCGAAGCAGCTTGGTGGCGGGCGCCGACGCCGCCCTGGCCACCTCCGGCTTGCCACCGAGGCACCCCCGACGCGTCTGGAGACGCCCCGCAGCCCCCTCTGTCTCTCCCCTCGCTCTCTGCTCTCTGTCAACCTCTTTCCCCTCCTCTGCTTCCTCTTCTGAGCGCGCCCGAGAGCGCCGCCATGGACCACCACAGCCACCGCCTCTCCCTCCTCCCCTTGAGCAGTCCAGGAGCTCTAAATCATCGTCGTAGCCCTCTCCGTCGACTCAGGCGACCGGAAGAGCCCCGACGCGTTGTCCTCGACCTCATCTTCTTCCTCGGCCACGGGAGATCGCAGCCGGGATTCCGACGCCGTCAATCCTTCCTCGAGCACGCTGACCCTCTCCCCGTCCTCCCTGTGAGCTACTGCGTCTTCCCCCCTCTCTCCTCTCTCTGCTTTTGCGCCCCAGCTAGCTTCACCACCATGCCCGAACCTCGCCGCCGCCGTGCCATGTCGCTGTCGTGGCCAGAGCTGCCTCCGCCCGCTTTTGAGCGTGTCGCCGTTCTCACCGTGCTCTCAGGAGCCGAATGCACGCACCAGCTCCTTCTCCTGGGCACCGCAGCGTCGTCCTCACCGACGCCGAACTCCGGCCGCCGCCTTGCTCGCCGCCGGCGCTGCTCCCGGCCACCCTGCGGCCTCCCGTCTGGTCCTTTGGATGCGGACGAGCAAGAGCTACTCCTCGGTGCCCTTAGCTGGCCAAACCACCACCTGTAGCTCAAATCCGAGCCAAGCCGCCATCGTTTTGGTTGCCGTCGGCAAGGCTCCGGCGACTGCCGATGTGGCCATTATTAGCGGCTAATCGCGCTCTAATTAACCTCAAGTGAAACAGACATCCGGGCCCCACCGCCTAACTGACCAGCTAACTAAATAAGATTAAGTTTAATATAATTCTAGTGGGCCCACATATCAGTTTTGACTATGCTGATGTGGCCGTTGACCCGACCCCACATGTCTGTGACTCTAGCCAGCGTTGTGTCACTGACCTACGGGTCCCACCGGTCAGGTTTGACCCGGGTAGCCCTGTTGACCCTGCTGACATCACCCTGACGCATTGCTGATGCAATAAGTCATTTTCTGGGTTAAAAATAATTCAGAAAATTCCAGAAAATAGTATAAACTTCAGAAAATCATAGAAAATAATCTATAACTCCAAATGAAATAATTTATATATGAAAAATGATAAGAAAAATCCAAAGAATCTGAATATGGCATTTTCATGCATGTTTGAACAAGTTAACCTCACTGAATAGGACAATTCATGATTATGGAATAAATGGTAATTAGTTTTTGGAGTTGGAATTTGCTATAGGTTTGAATTCCACTTCAATGAACATGACTAGCTGTTGCACTAGGTCAATTCAGTACTTTAATATGACATATCATTCATATGACTGTGCATTGCATTGATTGTGGTTCCTTTTGTGTTTGCCGGTGGTTGCTCCCCCCTCAGTAGATGTATGTTTCGGCGATATGATCGATGACACCGATGAAGAGTTATACTATCTTCAGAAGTGCCAAGCAAGCAAAACTCCCTTGTTCATTCCGATATAATCCCACTCTCTCGCTCTTGCTCTCTTTGACTGCATTAGGACAACAATGTTTCAACTGTTACATGCTGCGGTAGCTGAAACCCTTTTCCTCTGCATGACCTGTCATTGCCACAGTAAATAGATGAAACCCACTAGCATGAGTAGGAGTTGCTTGAGCCCTATTGTGCCTACTCATTCATGCTTGATTGTCATGCCTGCTACTGCTTAGAGTTGAGTCAGGTCTGATTCATCGGGGATGAATTGGAATGGTGTTGAACATGTCCTACTGTGTGTGAGCTAAGTGTGTAGGAACAAGATTTGGTAAAGGTAGCGGTGAGAGGCCATGTAGGAGTACATGGTGGGTTGTCTCATTGCAGCCGTCCTCAGGAACTGAGTTCTGTGTTTGTGATCCATGAACAGATACTATCACACATTGGGTTCCGGTAACTCGGCCCCTCTCGGCTTATTAATCAACTCGATCTCTGTCCAGGAGTTGCAACTAGTTTCTGGTGTTTGTAGGTTGTGTTAGTAGTCTACCAAGTGGCACCCGATATAGGTGGGCTTGGGACAAACTAGGCGCAGTGGCACGGTGTACTAAGTGGCACCCGGATGGTGGGCTTGGGAACCCTGCACACATCGTTTGGGGCCATGAGCGACACCCCGGCCGAATCTCCTTGCGGATGGAACCCGAATAGGCGATAAACCTGGACTAGAGACTTGTTGGTTAGTCAGGTCATGGCCGACTCCCTCACCCGGCTTCCGCTTGAAGGTTGCCGAGGTACATGACGTGTACAAGGCGATAAGTGGCGAGAGCGTGTGTGAAGAAGTACACCCCTGCAGGGTTATCATTATATATTTGAATAGTCGGATTCCTCGGATATGGAAACTTGGACCCCTTGCATAGTTCATAGACAAGTGAAAGTGGATACTCTAAAACTCGCAAGATAAGCGTGAGTGCTATGGATGGCGTTCTCGCAGGGAGACGGGAGCGGATCCATAGTGGTGTATTGGTATGGTGAATTTGTGGACTCGTGTGCGCCACCTCAAAAGAGTTACTTGCAGTCGTATTTCAGGTTAGCCACTGAGTCAAAGCTGGCTTGCTGCAGTTAAACTCCACCACCCCCTTTGTTGATACCTATGCAGATGTAGTTAGTTCTGATGTAAGTCCTGCTGGGTACATTTGTACTCACGTTTGCTTAATTTATGTTTTTGCAGAGAGACTTCAGTCTCGCTAGTAGTTCCACGTGGACTTCGATGTTTAGCTTGTTACCTCAGCTACGATCTTGCACCCTTGGGAGGGTCTGGTAGATAGTTAGGCTCCTCAGCCTTCTTCTTTTTTAGTTGTCTGTACTCAGACAAGTTAAGCTTCCGCATGTGCTTGTTGCTTGTATGCTCTGTACGTTGGGTCATGAGACCCATGCTTGTAATATTTCGCTCCTCGGAGCCTAATGAATAAATACTTGAGTCGTAGAGTTATATTGTGATGCCATGTTGTATTTACACATATCGAGCATATTGTGTGTATGATTGAAATGCTTGGTATGTGTGGGATCCGACAATCTAGTTGTTTATCCTTGGCAGCCTCTCTTATGGGGAAATGTAGTCTAGTGCTTCCATGAGCCATAGTAGTCCGCTACATCCCGGTTCACCGGAGTCCTGCTAGCCCAGCACTACTGCTCAGGACACTTGACTGGCCGGCATGTGTTTCACTTCGTTCTTGTGTCTGTCCCTTCGGGGAAATGTCACGCGGTGACATCCGGAGTCCTGCCTAGCCTACTACAGCGTGGGTTCCCGGAGTCCTGTTAGCCCAGTGCTACAGCCGGATTCACACACTGCTGACCGACATGCTCGATGTTGATTCATGTATGCCTGTCCCCGTAAGTTAGTGCCACTTTGGGTTCATGACTAGTCATGTCGGCCCGGGTTCTCTATCATATGGATGCTAGCGACACTATCATATACGTGAGCCAAAAGGCGCAAACGGTCCCGGGCCATGGTAAGGCGACACCCGTGGGAATACCGTGCGTGAGGCCGCAAAGTGATATGAGGTGTTACAGGCTAGATCGGTGTGACTTAGAATCGGGGTCCTGACACAACACATGATGTAGAAGATCTTATTTCGCCAATCCGTAAGCACACCTATGCCCCTGATGTTGACCCCTCCAACCTTATAAGCGATGAAGTTGTGTTCCAAGCCTTAACTGGAACCGATTGGGCAACCATTGACTTCCAACCACTGGGTAGAGAGGAGGAGGATGCACCAGCTCAAGACGATCCACAGCCGTCAAGTCAGCCTGGTGACGAGTCATGATCCGGAGGTCGGTTTAGCCTTCTGCGTACTGCCACACTTGCTGAAAACAATTATTCTTTTTGGGCATTAAAGTGCCTTGTAATAGGCTAGTTCAAAATACTTGGTCTGCTATGCCATCGTGCATATTTATGTTGCCTGATACTGTTAATCCATCATGATTTAGGATATATTATGCTCATAATCCATAGCGGTGTTATTCAAACTGTTCTTGAGCTCTTCTAAAGTTGTTTCAGTTATGCTCTTGTTTTGCTGTCGCGTTTATTTGCACTTGTGGCCAATTTTGACGGCCAGTGTATGTAATATGCTACTTTGTTCCCTATATTTGCACTGGTGGTGAACTTTGATGCCCAGTGGATGTAATATGTGTAATAGTTGTAATAGGCTAGCGTTAGTTGCTTGCTTATTTATTTCCTTATTGTCTCGTTTAGTTGTTTGCTTGTAGTCACTGCAGTTCTTTTTTCGCGTTTTTGTAGTGGCCACAATAATCATGGCAACACACGGACTATTGTAACCATGGGCATCCTGCGGGCCGTAGGATCCATGGGCCTTCTACGGGCCGTAGGATCCATGGGCCTTCTATGGGCCGTTGGGTCCATTGGTCTTCTACGGGCCATATGATCCATGGGCCCTCTACGGGCCGTATAATCATTTCACCAAACATATAGGCCATATTTGATAACGCTTTGAAAATAGCCCAACGGGTTAACGGGCCACAAATGGGCCCAATGTAACCACATGCTGAATTTGGCCCACAAACGGAATAGGCCAGTAACGGACCGTAACTAACCGAATTCTAGAAATGAGCCCAAGAATAAATGGGCCCTTAGAAGGCCGAAAGTTAACATGGGATGGAAACGGCCGACGGAATAATGGGCCGTTAATGGGTATAAATCGATACATTGTTCATTATGGGCCAGTTTCATCATAGGCCTTTATTGGGCGCAGAATTACGAAGGGCCTCATATGGGCCAAAAAACATCATGGGCCATACATGGGCCGGAAGTAACAACGGGCTGGAATCATATTGGACGGCCCAGATGAAGCTACTGGGCTTAATTCCGATAGGTCGTAATGGGCCGAGAGTTAGCGGGCTGTAAATGGGCAATATACGAACAGGCCGTTAACAGGCTTTCCGTGGGCCGGCGCGTTACCTTTTAACCAAGTCAAACGGGCTGGCCTTTTCATCGAAATGGGCCTCTGTTGGTCCGTGCCACGTGTCGACGAATCATAGGTGCCTCCTGTCTAATGAGTGGATGACATCTGTCCCAACAGTGAGCCAACACGTGTTTCCTCTGGCCAATGAGAATTTTACACGTGGAAAATCCCCATTGGTCCGGGCTGTTAACGGGTTATTGGATCCAAAATCGAACCCGATAGCTTAACGGTGACCTGTTACGGTGGATGCCACGCGTCGGTCACCCTTGACAAAAACACTTCTATGACGCGCGATTTATCGTCATGGAAGTGGACACTTCCGTGTTGATAATCTTGGTAATGTCATGGAACACTTCTACGACAACACAGGTATGACTATCTTGATTTTGTCATACAATCATCATGGATGTACATGCATGACAGAAAATGTGACCACTTACTGTTGCGTTCCATGTCCTCTCTCTCTCTCTCTCTCTCTCTCTCCTCCCCTTGTAAATTTAGACGCACGGGCAAACATGAAGAACGCGCGGGTGATGTTGCCGTTGACCATATCTGGACGTGTACACAAGTTACGACACTAGTTTCACGTACTAGTAGTATTACACATGTAACAAGTTTAGGAACAAAAATGACCGTGACAGACAAGTTAGGCTAGTTGTAGTACTATTTATCTACTACTCCGTAATAATTAAATGCGTGGATAAATAGATGTATCGCCAAGTGCTCGAACAAGGGGACTGGTTGCACCCTACAAGTATTTGGGTTTGACTTCCCTAAAAAATATTTGGAATTGACGAGGTATTTAACGTGAAATGTTTACGATGAGAAGGAATACATGTGGCTTGATGACGTTTTATATTTAATTTGATACGGCTCTAGCACAACATTCAGTCGATCAAACCATAGATTTCATTCAGTCTAACTCCGACTTTACATTCATATGATGATTGAAATAAAATAAACAGAAATGATAAATCCCAAAGGTTGGGATTTTAGCATGGCAATCCGAACATCTTTCATGGCAAATTTAGATTACGTGGCGGCGGGGGGTGTATTACAGTGGGAAGCGGCTCCTCTGTCATGCTCTGTGTGTCGTCGGGTCACTGAACGACGGTTATGGTGACAGCGGCGTCTTGCACCATTGTTGGCGTACTCCTGCAAGTTGGCCCTATCTTCAAGGAAGGCCAGGATGTTCCGGCCTTCGGTCTCCAGGAGCGAGACAACCGGCGGGAGGAGGCGACAGGCATTGGTGCAAGGAACCAGTCGATGATGGTGATCCATGCCGCTGAGGGGGCACTGGCACCCACACGGGGACATGCGCTGGCAATGGCACGTCGGACACATTCATGTGCACGGGCACCGGCATGGGCACGTGCGTCAGTGCATGCGCAGGCGCATACACTGGGAGGTGCATGGGCGCGTGAAAGTCGGCCAGGACCTCGTGGAACCCTGTGGCATCAAGCTCGGCGACAATGTGTGGCTCATGGTTCATCAATGCCACAGGGATGGGCACTGGCGCAGTCGGGGCAACGGGAGCCGGAACGGGAGCGGGGACAGGCGCGGCGTCTTCTCGCAAGGCCAGTTCATGCTCATCCCAAAGCGCCTTATGTTCATGAGACTCCAGCTAGGTGTCTTCCTACGGAAATTGGAAGACTAAGGGCAGACCATCATGCTGCGGCATGGTGTATGGTTAGGTCAGGCTGGTTGGAGGTAGACAACAGGAGAATCGGACAGGAAGAGAGAAGATTGTAGCGATACTGGGTAGTGCGGGGTGATTTTATACTGCGGTGTCGGTGCCATTAAAAGTGGGGGCAGTTGGAAAGAAGGTGGGCGGTAGAGCCTAGTCAAAGGGCTCGCCTCCCGGTGAGCCTGCGCAGCGGCCCGCTCGCATGCCTCCCGGCCAGCCGTTACAGTGGTCTGCTCGCACGCTGATAACCCACAAGTAAAGGGGATCAATTGTAGCCTCTTTCTATAATTAAGAGTATCAAACCCAACGAGGAGCTAAAGGTAGAACAAATATTCCCTCAAGTTTTATCGACCACCGATACAACTCTACGCACGCTTGACGTTCCCTTTACCTAGAACAAGTACAAAACTAGAAGTAATTTGTAGGTGTAATGGGATAGGTTTACAAGAATACAAAAAGCACATAAATAAAAACTAGGGGCTGTTTTGAGGTAAAGAAGCAATAAAGTTAGTATAGCGAGTGTGGAAAAGTGGTGGCAGGAGTTGCGAAATTGTCCCTAAGCAATTGACTATGTTACTAGACCGATAGCAAGTTTTATGTGGGAGAGGCCACTTCTAGCATGTCATCCCTGACTTGGAATTCTATGCACTTATGATTGGAACTATTAGCAAGCATCCGCAACTACTAACGTTCATTAAGGTAAAACCCAACCATAGCATTAAGATATATTGGTCCCCCTTCAATCCTATATGCATCAATTTCTATGCTAGGTTGAAGCTTTTGTCACTCTTGCCCTCCAATACATACTCCTATCAACATACAACTAACCCTATGGTGTGATCCACACGCGCGCTCATATGATGGGCACCAAAGGACAGCAACATAACCACAAGAAAATTAAACCAATCATAGCGATTCATCAATTACCGATAGGACAACGAAAATCTACACAGACATCATAGGATGGCAACACATCATTGGATAATAATATGAAGCATAAAGCACCATGTTCAAGTAGAGGGTACAGCGGGTTGCGGGAGAGTGGACCGCTGTAGATAGATGGGGGAAGGTGATGAAGATGTTGGTGAAGATGACGGAGGTGTTGGTGTAGATCGCCGTTACACGATGATGGCCCCGGCGGCGTTCCGGCGCCACCGGGAGAGAGGGGGAGAGGCCCCCCTTCTTCTTCTTCTTCTTCCTTGACCTTCTCCCTAGATGGGAGAAGGGTTTCCCCTCTGGTCCATGGCCTCCATGGCGGCGGAGGGGCGAGAGCCCCTCCGAGATTGGATCTGTCTCTCTGTCTCTCTCTATTTCTGTGTTCTAGATTCTGCCCTTTCACCATTTCTTATATTCCTGGAGATCCTTAACTCCGATTGGGTTGAAATTTGGACACAGTTTTTATCCGGATATTAGCTTTATTGCGGCGAAAGTAGGGCACCAACTGCCTTACGGGGTGGCCACAAGGGTCAGGGGCGCGCCCCCTGCCTCGTGGGCCCCTCGAGCATCGTCTCGCATTGATTTCACTCCCCAAAATTCACATATATTCCCAAAAAAAAATCTCAGTCAGTTTTTATCCCGTTTGGACTCCGTTTGATATAGATTTTCCATGAAACAAAAAACATGCAACAAACAGGAACTGGCACTGGGCACTGGATCAATATGTTAGTCCCAAAAGTAGTATAAAAAGTTGCGAAAAGTATATGAAAGTTTTATAATATTGGCATGGAACAATTCAAAAATTATAGATACGACGGAGATGTATCAGCATCCCCAAGCTCAATTCCTGCTCATCCTCGAGAAGGTAAATGATAAAAAAGATAATTTTTGATGTGGAATGCTACCTAGCATAATCTTGATCATGTAATCTAATCATGGCATGAATATTAAGACACGAGTGATTCAAAGCAATAGTCTATCATTTGACATTAAGACAATAATACTTCAAGCATACTAATAAAGCAATCATGTCTTTTCAAAATAACATGGCCAAAGAAAGTTATCTCTACAAAATCATATGGTCTGGATATGCTCCATCTTCACCACACAAAGCATTCAAATCATGCACAACCCCGATGACAAGCCGAGCAATTGTTTCATACTTTTGACATTCTCAAACCTTTTCAACTTTCACGCAATACATGAGCATGAGCCATGGACATAGAACTATAGGTGGAATAGGATATGATGGTGGAGGTTGTGTGGAGAAGACCAAAAATGAGAAAGTCTCACATCGATGCGGCTAATCAATTGGCTATGGAGATGCCCATCAATTGATGTCAACGTGAGGACTAGGGATTGCCATGCAACGGATGCACTAGAGCTATAAGTGTATGAAAGCTCAAACTGAAAACTAAGTGGGTGTGCATTCAAGTTGCTTGCTCATGAAGACCTAGAGCATTTGAGGAACCCCATCATTGGAATATACAAGCCAAGTTCTATAACGAAAAGTCCCAGTAGTATATGAAAGTGATAACTCAAGAGACTCTATATGAAGAACATGGTGCTACTTTGAAGCACAAGTGTGGTAAAAGAATAGTAACATTGCCCCCCTTTTTTTGGCGCGCTTCTTTGGCCCCCTTTTATATTTAGGCTTCTTTGGCCTCTCTCTTTTTTCCTTGGGGCAATGCTCTAATAATAATGATCATCACAGTTTTATTTACTTACACCTCAATATTACAACTCGATACTAGAACAAAGATATGACTCTATATGAATGCCTCCAGCGGTGTACCGGGATGTGAATGATCTAGCGTAGCAATGATATCAAAAAATGGACAAGCCATGAAAACATCATGCTAGCTATCTTATGATCATGCAAAGCAATATGACAATGATGCTTGATGACCCACAAGTATAGGTGATCTATCGTAGTCCTTTCAATAAGTAAGAGTGTCGAACCCAATGAGGAGCAGAAGGAAATGATAAGCGGTGTTCAGCAAGGTATTCTCTGCAAGCACTGAAATTATCGGTAACAGATAGTTTTGTGATAAAGTAATTGGTAATGAGTAGCAAGTAATACAAGTAAATAAGGTACAACAAGATGGCCCAATCCTTTTGTAGCAAAGGACAAGCCTGGACAAACTCTTATATGAAGGAAAGCGCTCCCGAGGACACATGGGAATTATCGTCAAGTTAGTTTTCATCACGATCATATGATTCACATTCGGTACTTTGATAATTTTATATGTGGGTGGACCGGTGCTTGGGTACTGTCCTTACTTGGAAAGCATCCCACTTATGATTAACCCCTATTGCAAGCATCCGCAACTACAACAGAAGTTTTAGGGTAAACCTAACCATAGCATGAAACATATGGATCCAAATCAGCCCCTTACGAAGCAACGCATAAAGTAGAGTTTAAGCTTCTGTCACTCTAGCAACCCATCATCTACTTATTACTTCCCAATGCCTCCCTCTAGGCCCAAACAATGGTGAAGTTTCATGTCGTTCACATGACACCACTAGAGGGATGACAACATACATCTCATCAAAATATCGAAAGGATACCAAATTCACATGACTACTAATAGCAAGACTTCTCCCATGTCCTCAGGAACAAACGCAACTACTCACAAAGAATATTCATGTTCATACTCAGAGGGGTATTGATATGCATAATGGATCTGAACATATGATCTTCCACCAAGTAAACCAACTAGCATCAACTACAAGAAGTAATCAACACTACTAGCAACCCACAGGTACCAATCTAAGGTTTGGATACAAAGATTTGATACAAGGGATGAACTAGGGTTTGAGATGAGATGGTGCTGGTGAAGATGTTGATGGAGATTGACCCCCTCCCGATGAGAGGATCGTTGGTGATGACGATGGTGATGATTTCCCCCTCCTGGAGGGAAGTTTCCCCAGCAGAACAGCTATGCCGGAGCCCTAGATTGGTTCCGCCAAGGTTCCGCCTTGTGGCGGTGGATTTTTGTCCCGTAAGCTTCCTTCTGATTTTTTTCTCAGACGAAAGACCTCATATAGCATAAGATGGGCATCAGAGGGCCGCCAGGGGGCCCACGAGGCAGGGGGCACGCCCCCCGCCCTCGTGGCTGGTGGGTGGCCCCCTCTGGTACTTCTTGCGCTCAGTATTTTTTATATATTCTGGAAATAACTTCCGTGAAGTTTCAGGACTTTTGGAGCTATGCAAAATAGGTCTCTGATATTTTCTCCTTTTCCAGCCCAGAATCCCAGCTGCCGGCATTCTCCCTCTTCATGTAAACCTTGTAAAGTAAGAGAGAATAGGCATAAGTATTATGACATAATGTGTAATAACAGCCCACAATGCAATAAATATCGATATAAAAGCATGATGCAAAATGGACGTATCAACTCCCCCAAGCTTAGACCTCGCTTGTCCTCAAGCGAAAACCGAAATCGAAAAATATGTCCACATGTTTAGAGATAGCGGTGTCGATAAAAATAAAATACGGACATGAGGGCATCATGATCATTTTAGAACAGCAATATATATATATTCATATGATCTCTTATGCTAAAGTAACAATTCAATCACAATTTCAAGTATGAATCATAAACTTCATTGAAAACTAACAAACTCTAATCTCAGTCATTGAGGCAATTGCAATTTATCATAACATAGTAAAGAGTCAATATAAGAGGTTTTCAGCAAGTCCACATACTCAACTATCATTTAGTCTTTCACAATTGCTAACACTCACGCAATATTTATGGGTATGGAGTTTTAATCAGACACAGAGAAAGATAGGGCTTATAGTTTTGCCTCCCAACGTTTTACCTCAAGGGTAATGTCAACAATAATAGCTCATGCAGACTCACATCCAATTAGCTATATGTATCTGGATCTTTCCAACACATTGTGCTTGCCAAAGGATAAAATGTAAAAAGGAAAGGTGAAGATCACCATGACTCTTATTAAGGTAGAAGATAAAGGTAAAAGATAGGCCCTTCGCAGAGGGAAGCAGAGGTTGTCATGCGCTTTTATGGTTGGATGCACGAAATCTTAATGCAAAAGAACGTCACTTTATATTGCCACTTGGGAGATGGACCTTTATTATGCAGTCTGTCGCTTTTATTTCTTCCATATCACAAGATCGTGTAAAGCTTATTTTCTCCACATTAATAAGTCATACATATTTAAAGAGCAATTTTTATTGCTTGCACCGATGACAACTTACTTGAAGGATCTTACTCAATCCATAGGTGGATATGGTGGACTCTCATGGCAAAACTGGCTTTAGGGATATTTGGAAGCACAAGTAGTATCTCTACTCGGTGCAAAGAAATTGTCTAGCATGAGAGGGAAAGGCAAGCTCAACATGTTTGATGATCCATGACAATATAATTTATCTCAAATGTAAGAAAACATAACCCATTACGTTGTCTTCCTTGTCCAACGTCAACTCTTAGCATGTCATACTTTAATGAGTGCTCACAATCATAAAAGATGTCCAAAATAGTATATTTATATGTGAACCTCTCTTTCTTTATTACTTCCTATTAATTGCAACAATGACGAGAACTATGTTTGTCAACTCTCAACGACTTTTATTCATCATACTCTTTATATGTGAGCTCATTACTCTCCATAAGATCCATATGATCTCTTTGTTTCTTTTTATTTCTTCTCTTTTATTTTATTCCCTCAAGATCATAGCAAAATAATCAAGCCCTTGACTCAACACTAATCTTTATTATATATAGCTCACGGACTCGATTACATAGAAGGATCATAAAGCAAAACTCACAACTAGATCATACTAAAACTTTATTCTACTAAATCAAGATATTATAAAAAGGATCGAACTAAGAAAAACGGTATAGATAAAAGTGATGGTGGTATGATACCAGGGCACTCCCCCAAGCTTGGCAGTTGCCAAGGGGAGTGCCCATACCAGATACTCAGTTCTTCGTTGTTGGTGAAGAAGGTGATGGTTTTGTTGATGGCGTAGGCTTCTTCCTTAATTTGCGCTTGAGGACAGAATTTTGATCCCTTAGGTCATCGATCTCCTGCTCAAGGCTTAATATCTTCTTGCATAATTCCTGTTTGTTTTCCTGCAAGAGGCGAAAAGGGATAAACTCCATCTTAGGTTTCTTTGCTCTATTAGGGAGGCTTGACTTTTTGAACTCCACATGCATGTCCCCAGGTTGAGGTAATGGGACTTCATCTTCATCTGAGCTCGTCTCCTCCTTTCCCTTGGGTTCATAGTCCTCTTCTTCTTCCGTAGTCCAACCACAATGCTCCACGTCCCCATAGACCTTAGGATCTGCAAGGTAATCAGCCACATATCTTTCTCCTTCCGAATCCTGGGACAACATATTACTCTAATCTGCAGCACGAATAGCTCGAAACAAACACAGAGGGTATTTGCATGATACGGTGGTCAAAACCTTTGGGAGATTATATAATGAATTTTTACCGACCAAAAGAAGTATCGTGCAAGAAAGCGGAGTCCGGAAAGCGCATGAGGTGCCCATGAGGCAGGGGGCGCGCCCTCCACCCTCGTGGAAGCCTCTTGTCCTTTCCGGTCTGCTTCTTATTTTCCTATTTTCTTAATTATTCCAAAACGGAGAAATATTGCCATTAGAACTGTTTTGGAGTCGGTTTACTTACCGTACCACGTACCTATTCCTTTTTGGAGGATGAAACGTTCCGGGAAGTGTCCCTTATGTATTCCTTCGGGGTTACGGTTTCAATAACATTACTTTCAACATTTATGGGATTACCTGAGATATAATGTTTGATTCTTTGACCGTTTACCACCCACAGATTTGTGCCTTCGAAGTTGTTGATTTTTATGGCACCCTAACGATAGACCTCCTCGATAACGTAAGGACATTCCCATTTAGAGAGGAGTTTGCCTACAAAAAATCTTAAATGAAAGTTGTATAGCAATACATAATCACCTACATTAAACTCACCTTTTGTATCCTTTTGTCATGCCATCTTTTAACTTTTTCTTTGAACAGTTTGGCGTTCTCATAGGCCTGGGTTCTCCATTCATCAAGTGAGCTAATGTCAAATAACCTCTTCTCACCGGCAAGTTTGAAGTCATAGTTGAGCTATTTAATAGCCCAATATGCCTTATGTTCTAGTTCAAGAGGTAAGTGACAAGCTTTGCCATAAACCATTTTATACGGAGACATACCCATGGGATTTTTATATGCAGTTCTATAAGCCCATAATGCATCATCAATTTTCTTGGACCAATTCGTTCTAGATCTATTAATAGTCTTTTGCAAAATTAATTTGAGCTCTCTATTACTTAATTCTACTTGACCACTAGACTGTGGGTGATATGGAGATGCAATTTTATGATTAACATCATACTTAGCAAGCATTTTACGAAAGGAACCATGAATAAAATGTGAACCACCATCAGTCATTAAATATCTAGGGACTCCAAACCTTGGAAAAATAACTTCTTTAAGCATCTTAATAGAGGTGTTATGATCAGCACTACTAGTTGGAATAGCCTCTACCCACTTAGTAACGTAATCAACAGCAACTAAAATATGTGTATACCCATTAGAGGAAGGAAAGGGTCCCATATAATCAAAGCCCCAAACATCAAATGGTTCAATAACATGTGAATAATTCATAGGCATTTCTTGACGTCTACTAATATTACCAATTCTTTAACATTCATCGCAAGACAAGACAGACTTACGAGCATCCTTGAAGAGAGTAGGCCAATAAAAACCGGATTGCAATACCTTGTGTGCAATTCTATCTCCAGCATGGTTCCCTCCATAGGCTTCGGAGTGACACTTGCGTAGGATCTGTTCCTGTTCATGCTCAGGTACACAACATCTAATAACACCATGTGCTCCTTCTTTATAAAGATGTGGATCATCCCAAAAGTAATGCCTTAAATCATAGAAGAACTTTTTATTTTACTGGTATGTGAAACTAGGTGGTATAAATTTAGCAACAAGTAATTAGCATAATCCGCATACCATGGAGCAGTACGAGAAGAATTTATGACATTTAATTGTTCATCGGGAAAGCTATCATCAATAGGTAGTTGGTCATCAAGAACATTCTCTAACCTAGACAAGTTGTCTACAGCGTGGTTCTTAGCTCCCTTTCTGACAATAATATGCAAATCAAATTCTTGTAGCAAGAGAACCCATCTAATAAGTCTAGGTTTAGCATCTTTCTTTTCCATAAGATATTTAATAGCAGCATGATCAGTGTGAATAGTTACTTTAAAATCAACAATATAAGGTCTAAACTTATCACATGCAAATACAACTGCTAAAAATTCTTTTTCAGTAGTAGCATAATTTCTCTAGGCATTGTCTAGAGTTTTACTAGCATATTGAATAAAATTTAATTTCTTGTCAATCCTTTGTCCTAGAACAGCCCCTACAGCATAATCACTAGCATCACACATAATTTCAAAGGGTAAATTCCAATCAGGTGGCTAAACAATAGGTTTAGAAATCAAAGATTTCTTAAGTATTTCAAATGCTTCTACACAATCATCATCAAAGACAAAAGTAATATCTTTTTGTAATAGGTTAGTCAGAGGCCGAGAAATTTTTGAGAAGTCCTCAATGCACCTTCTATAAAAACTGGCATGACCCAGAAAACTTCTTATACCTTTGATGTCCTTGGGACACGACATCTTTTCAATAGCATCAACTTTAGCTTTATCAACTTCAATACCTCTTTCAGAAATTTTATGCCCCAAGACAATACCTTCATTAACCATAAAGTGGCACTTCTCCCAATTCAAGACAAGGTTAGTTTCTTCACATCTCTACAAAACTCAATCAAGGTTGCCCAAGCAATCATCAAAAGAGGATCCATAAACGAAGAAATCGTCCATGAAAACCTCACAAATCTTTTCACAAAAGTTAGAGAATATAGCCATCATGCATCTTTGAAAGGTAGTAGGTGCATTACATAAACCAAAAGGCATACGTCTATAAGCAAAGGTACCGAAAGGGCAAGTAAAAGTGGTCTTAGCTTGATCATTAGCTGACACAGGTATTTGAGAGAAACCAGAGTAACCGTCTAGAAAGCAAAAATGTGTATGTTTGGATAATCTTTCTAACATTTGATCAATAAAAGGCAAAGGGTAATGATCTTTTTTAGTAGCTTTATTTAATTTGCGGAAATCAATTACCATCCTATAACCTATAATAATTCTTTGTGGGATCAATTCATCTTTATCATTAGGAACAACGGTAATACCTCCCTTCTTAGGGACACAATGGAAAGGTGAGGGAGTCCTGGATTAGGGGGTCTCCGGACAGCCGGACTATATCCTTTGGCCGGACTGTTGGACTATGAAGATACGAGATTGAAGACTTCGTCCCGTGTCCGGATGGGACTCTACTTAGCGTGGAAGGCAAGCTAGGCAATACGGATATGTATATCTCCTCCTTTGTAACCGACCTTATGTAACCCTAGCCCCCTCCGGTGTTTATATAAACCGGAGGGTTTTAGTCCGTAGGACAACATACAATCATACCATAGGCTATCTTCTAGGGTTTAGCCTCTCTGATCTCGTGGTAGATAAACTCTTGTAATACTCATATCATCAAGAACAATCAAGTAGGACGTAGGGTTTTACCTCCATCAAGAGGGCCCGAACCTGGGTAAACATCGTGTCCCCTGCCTCCTTATCATCCGCCTTAGACGCACAGTTCGGGACCCCCTACCCAAGATCTGCCAGTTTTGACACCGACATTGGTGCTTTCATTGAGAGTTCCACTGTGTCTTCACCATAATGCTTGATGACTCCTTCGATCATCGCTAGCGATGCAGTCCAGGGTGAGGCTTTCCTCCCCGGACATATCTTCATATTCGGCGGCTTTGCACTGCGGGCCAACTCACTTGGCCATCTGAAGTAGATTGAGAGCTACGCCCCTGGCCATCAGATCAGATTTGGAAACTTGAACTACACGGATGATATCCGCGGAGACTTGATCTTCGACAATTCGAACCCATGTCGGGCGCGCGTAGTCACGACGAGCAAGACGTAACTCTACCGTCGGACAGTGTTCGGGAGATCGCATCCGCAGCTACTCCGGCCTTAAATCCGGAGCAAGTCGTGCCGTCCAAGAGCGGAGGGATGGACCCCGCCACGGAGGCCGCACTCTCAGTGGCGATAGAGCCGGATACTGACTTCACCCCTTACGAGAGCCGTGTCGCCGAACAACTGATTTCATCTCCGGCCACGGACTCCGAACCGCTCATATCCGTGCCCGTCGAGTCCGACTAGGCGCCGATCATGGAGTTCACCTCCGCGGATATCTTTTAGCACTTACCTTTCAAAGATGTGCTGAATTCATTAAGGCCTCTCTCCCTGTCAGGAGAACCTTGGCCGAACTATGTCCGGCTAGAATGGGATGCGGACGACGAAGAAATTCGCTGCCCACCCACCACCCACTTAGTAGCCACTGTCGACGACTTAACCGACATGCTCGACTTTGGCTCTGAAGACTTCGACGGTATGGACGACGAAGCTTGAGACGAACACGGTCCACTGCCCTCGGGGCACTGGACCGCCACCTCCTCATATGATATATACATGGTGGACACCCCCAAAGAAGCCAACGGCGACGAGAAAGCGGAGGATGACCCATCCAAGAAGCAACCCAAGCGCCGACGTCAGCGGCGCCGCTCTAAGTCCCGCCACAGCAAGATCAGTGATACCGGCACAGGAGATAATAACACTCCGGATAGCGCCGAAGACAACAACAATCCCCTCCAGCATGGTGTAGAGCTAGAGGACAAACAAGCTAGCCCTCCAGAGCAGGCAGCAGATGGAGAACCGGAGGAGGACAATTACATGCCTCTCTCCGAAGACGAGGCGAGCCTCGGCAACGACGAGTTTATCGTGCCTGAGGACCCCATCGACCAAGAGCGCTTCAAGCGCCGGCTTATGGCCACGACAAATAGCCTAAAGAAGAAACAACAACAGCTTCAAGCTGACCAAGACCTGCTAGTAGACAGATGGACCGAAGTCCTTGCGGCCAAGGAGCATGAACTCGAGCGCCCGTCCAAGAGTTACCCAAAACGCAGGTTGCTACCTCACCTTGAGGAGGAAGCATTGAAACCTCATTCACCAGTGTACGATGCGACTGACCGGCCACTACGCGGCCGAGCCAGAGGGGCGTTTCAGCCTAAAATTCAGACTGCACCCCATCGCCACTCAGTTAAAAATACTAAGGCCTGGGGAAACATAGAGGACCTGCGAGACGTCTTGGACAGTAAGGCAAAAATCGCAAGGTCAATATACGGGACACGGGCACGTGCGGCCACACGGGACGATGACCGTCGCGTCGGATACACCAAGAGTAAATCCGGCCGGGCCGAATACAGCAGACAAGACTCATACGAACTACATCGGGATATAACCCAGCACAGAGGTGCCGCACACCCCCTATGCTTCACTGATGAAGTTATGAATCATGAATTCCCGGAGGGTTTCAAACCCGTAAATATCGAATCATACGACGGCACAACAGATCTCGCTGTATGGATTGATGATTTACTCCTTCACATCCACATGGCTCGCGGTGACGATCTACATGCCATCAAGTACCTCCCACTAAAACTCAAAGGACCAGCTCGGCATTGGCTGAATAGCTTGCCAGCAGATTCCATCGGCAGTTGGGAGGATTTGGAAGATGCATTTCTTGACAACTTCCAGGGCACTTATGTGCGGCCACCGGATGCTGATGACTTGAGCCACATAACCCAGCAGCCAGGGGAATCGGCCAGACAATTCTGGACACGGTTCCTGACTAAGAAAAATCAAATTGTAGACCGTCCGGATGCAGAAGCACTAGCGGCATTCAAGCATAACATCCGCGACGAGTGGCTCGTCCGCCACCTCGGCCAGGAGAAGCCGAAATCTATGGCAGCCCTCACAACACTCATGACCCGCTTTTGCACGGGCAAGGACAGCTCGCTGGATCACAGCAACAACACATCAAGGAATCTGGATACCTTGGATAACAAAGACGTCAATGGTAGGCAGCATCATAATAGCCCAAAGCGCCGCAATAATGGCGATAACACCGAAGATACGGCAGTCAATGCCGGCTTCAAAGGCTCTAGATCCGGTCAGCGGAAAAAGCCATTCAAAAGAAATACTCCGGCTCCGTCTAGTCTGAATCGCATACTGGATCGCTCGTGTCAAATCCGCGGCACCCCTGATAAGCTAGCCAATCACACCAATAGAGAATGCTGGGTGTTCAAGCAGGCCAGCAAGTTAATTACCGAAAACAAGGACAAGAGGCTGCATAGCGATGACGAGGAGGAGCCCCGGCCGCCGAACCCAGGAGGACAGAAGGGGTTTCCCCCACAAGTGAAGACAGTGAACATGATATACGCAACCCACATTCCCAAGAGGGAGCGGAAGCGTGCACTAAGGGACGTCTACACGATGGAGCCCGTCGCCCCGAAGTTCAACCCATGGTCTGCTTGTCCGATCACCTTCGATCACATGGACCACCCCACTAGCATTCGTCATGGCGGATCCGCTGCACTGGTCCTTGACCCCATCATTAACGGATTTCACCTCACTCGTGTCCTTATGGACGGCGGCAGCAGCCTGAACCTGCTTTATCAGGATACAGTGCGAAAAATGGGTATCGATCCCTCAAGGATCAAACCCAGCTAAACCACCTTTAAAGGTGTCATCCCAGGTGTAGAGGCCCATTACACAGGCTCAATCACACTGGAAGTGGTCTTCGAATCACCGGATAACTTCCGAAGCGAAGAGTTAATCTTCGACATCGTCCCGTTTCGCAGTGGCTATCATGCACTGCTCGGACGGACAACATTTGCAAAATTCAATGCAGTGCTACATTACGCATACCTCAAGCTCAAGATGCCAGGACCTTGCGGGGTCATAACAGTAAATGGAAACACAGAACGCTCACTCCGTACGGAAGAGCACACTGCGGCCCTTGCGGTAGAGGCACAAAGCAGCCTGTTCAGGCAGACCACTCATTCGGCGTTACAGCCCCGGACACCTTCAAGCGAGTCCGGAACAATCTGCAATAGGACCGCCTGGCGCGATCAACGCTCACCTAGCAATCCGGCCCCCATCCCAGTCCCAGTGCAGCGACGAAATTCATGTCGCGCGTACATAACTACGCATTGAAAATACCATGGACATAGGCGGGGGCACAATCAGGACACGCCCCGCATTGTGGCTTAACCACGCCAGGGGTTGTATACCTTTGACATTCCTTTTCTCTTTCAGGGCCTAACTCTTCGTAAGCCCTTTCCGGCAGTCCGATTGCCAGACACATTCCGGAAGCAACAACCAAGGCGGCAAGAAGCTAAGATGAACACGGGAACCGCCAGGTGGTCTCTAATAATACTTGATATACCCGCTTTTCACTATTTATGCGTAGCTTGCCTTGGGATAGGACATTTCAAATTGTCCTACTTTATGCTTATTGCACTACTTGTACCAGTACGTTTCGACATATTATTCAAATAACAATGCATATTATTAATCTGTCATTGCACTATTTAAGTTTTTCTCTTTCTCTTATATGTCCATTTACGACATTCCGCACCTGCACGCTCGGGTGCGGTCAGTATGCCAGGGGTTCTCGTTTACCCCATAATACGGCGTAAGAAGTCTGAACACTTTTGACAGTGCGGCACCCCGAACTTATAGCATTATATGCATCAGCTCCGAATCATGTCTTGGGTCAAATGTTGGGTTGCCCGGCTCCCATGCTTTGGTACCTTATGTTCCGCTATATCAGCTAAGGTAGCGGTGGGAGAACTACTGCGATTGTGTCCTGGTTCTTCCGAATGAGCACCTCAGTAGAGAAAGCCAAAAACTGACTGTCATGATAAGCCGAGAGACTAGTCACTGTTCGAGAGGTCTCAAGTCCTTAAAGAATTTTTCTACTTCGGGCAAGGAGTCGTCCTTGTCTGGCTTAGGCGTGTATAGCTCCCCAAATTCGGCCCTCTGAATACCAGGGGCTTCCGCAAAAATTTAAAATCATAGACTTCTATGGCTAAGTGAGAGTGATAAAGCATTATAGTCCGATTGCCTGGTTCATTGCGCTGAGCACCTCCCTTGAAGGACCCAAAATTGGGGTAAAGAGTGTTCAGATTTACCCCGAACACCCCAGTACTAGTTACATGGGGGCAGAAGCCGATGACTGGCCAACTCTCAGATTTTATAAACGGCCGCACAGAAGGTAATATTTTAAATTAACAAAGCGTCGCATGGCGCAAAAGAACTCGTTTCATATTACAGGATCACATGGGCATGTTCATTCAAAGATTACATCCTTGGCACACTCATCTACCACTAAGAGGCAACCTTTCAGGATGCTCTCATAGTAATTCTCGGGGCAGCGATGCTCCTTGCCCTCCGGCGGCTCCTCCTTCACAAGCTTCACGGCGTCCAGCTTCGCCCAGTGCACCTTCGCCCGGGCAAAAGCCCTGCGCGCACCTTCGATGTAGACGAACCGCTTGATGACCTCAAGCCGTGGGCAGGCTTCCACCAGCCGCCTCACCAGATCGAAGTAGCTGCCGGATAGGGGCTCGCCAGGCCACATCCAGACTATAAGACCCCTCATGGCCTGTTCGGCCGCCTTGTGAAGTTCGACCAACTGCTTCAGCTGGTCGCTCAACGACACGAGGTGTTCGGTCCTAGTATACTGAGACCAGAACAACTTCTCTGTTGAGCTCCCCTCCTCAGCCCGGTAAAACTCCACGGCATCCCGCACATTGTGGGGAAGATCTGCAAACGCTCCTGGAGAGCTCCGAACTCGGGTAAGAAAAAGGAAAGTCTCCTTCACATGCTTGCTTTGCATATTGAATGCCTTACCCGCTGCTATCTTCTTCGCTGCATCAATCTCCTGGAGGGCCTTATGGGCTTCGGCCTTGGCGCTCCGGACGCTTTCGAGTGCCTGCGCGAGCTCGGACTCTCACGTCTTGGAGTCAAGCTCCAAGGACTCGTGCTTTTTGGCGAGAGCCTCAAGCTCTTGCTGCACCTCGCCCACTCGGGCTTCTTGTTTCTCCCGTTCAATGCGTTCTTTGCCCGCTTTGTCTTCGACCGCAGACAACGCCTTCCTCAGGGTCTCCACCTCGGTCGTGGCCCCTAATAAATTCATGATGATCCAATTACTTTACACCGAACTTCTTTTTAACTATATAAACTGGGGTATATCTTACCTTTGCTCTCTTCGAGCTGCCCCTTGGTAAGGCCGATCTCGTCCTCGGACCGCTTCAGGGCCTTCTTCAGCGCAGAGACCTCCGCAGTACGTGCGGCAGCGGCTAGCAGGGAAGCCTGCACATACACATAGACATACTCTAATTAGACTCATGAGTTATCATTTGATACTCTATTCAGCTTTTCTTCGCGAACACCGAACAGAGCATCAGGGGCTACTATCTATGCGGTAATATTTTTATATTTTGAATGCTTACCTCAAAGCCTGTTAGGAGGCTGGCACAAGCTTCGGTCAGTCCGTTTTTGGCGGACTGAACCTTCTTGACCATCGCACTCATGATAGTGCGGTGTTCTTCATCGATGGAAGCACTGTGAAGCGCTTCCAGCAAGTTGTCCGGTGCCTCTGGTTGGTTAGAGGACACCAGCTCGGATGGTTGGCCCCCCTTAATGGGGGACCGCCTGCCGGAGTTCGGAACCATCGAAGGTTACGGCGCAGTGTCCGGCTGGGGCCCGAACTCGAAGCTTGTAGGAGCCTCGCTCCCTTGGTACTCAGGGTCCGGGAGGTCGCCGTGAGGCGCCCCCAGGATCACCTCCCCTTGGGTCGGTGCCTTTTGAGACACCACCTCGGCATTGTCCGTAGGGCGAGGGGTGGAAGCCGTCGGAGGAGAACCATTGTTCATATCCGACGAGCCCAAAGAGCTACTTGACGAGGGTTCGTCGAGATGAGCTTGGGCCGGACTGCATAATCATGTTCGACATGAGAAAAGGCAGTACAATAAAACATACCATGAAGTACTATGGTATCCGGACACTTACGACTTCGCTAGGGGCTTGTCCCTGGGTAGCCACTCGTCGCCGCTGTCAGCGGCCGTCGTGGCACAGTCCAGAGGGAGGGTCTTCCCCTTCTTGGACCCTTCGGCCGCCCCGGATGGGTCCGCCTTCCTTTTCTTGTATCCCCTGGCTGGGGGGAGAACTTTTCTCCTCCTCCTCGTTTCCGTGGGAGGAGTGCGCGTCGGACTCATTGGATGATGAGTCCGACAGAACCACCTTGCACCGGACACCCTTTCGAGTCCCCGTGGCCTTCTTCTTGGCCGTCTTTTCTGGCACCTCGTAAGGTGCCGGAGTCAGCATCTTCGTTAGAAGAGCGTTTGCAGGATCTTTGGGCAGGGGGGTCGGGCAATCAAGCTGCTCCGCTGTCTTTATCCAGTCCTGTTAATGACATGAAAGCTTAGATCCGGCACATAACCAAACTAGGGTACATAAATACCCTGAGAGATATAAAAGCCTACCGGATGGGCACGGCGCTTTGCGCTGAGTCCGTGGTCCTCGGTGAGGGAGGGAGGCATCTCGGCGCCCTTGAACAGCACCCTCCAGACATCCTCGTGCGTCGTGTCATAGAGCTCTCGCAGCATCTGGTGCTGGGACGAGTCGAACTCCCACAAAACAAATGCCCGTCATTGGCACGGAAGGATCCGGCGGAAGAGCATAACCTGGACCACGTTGACGAGCTTAATTTTCTTGTTCGTCATGTTTTGGATGCAGGTCTGGAGTCCGGTCAGCTCTACCGAAGAACCCCAGGACAGGCCCTTCTTTTTCCAGGAGGTGAGCCACGTGGGGATTCTGGATCGAAATTTGGGGGTCGCCACCCAGTTGGAGTCGCGCGGCTCGATGGTGTAGAACCACCCCGATTGCCACCCCTTTATGGTATCCATGTAGGTACCCTCGATCCAGGTGACATTAGGCATCTTTCCCACCCTGGCGCCTCCACACTCTGCTTGCTGGCCACCCACCACCTTCGGTTTGGCATTGAAGGTTTTCAGCCATAGGCCGAAGTGGGGACTAATGCGGAGGAAGGCCTCGCACACGACAATAAACGCCGAGATGTTGAGGATGAAGTTGGGGGCCAGATCATGAAAATCCAGCCCGTAGTAGAACATGAGCCCGCGGACAAACGGGTGGAGAGGAAATCCCAGTCCGCGGATGAAATGGGTAAGAAAAACTATCCTCTCATGGGGTTCGGGCGTGGGGACGATCTACGCCGCATTCGGCAGCCGGTGCGCGATATTCACAGCTAGGTATCCAGCTTCCCGTAAATTTTTGATATTTTCCTCCGTGACGGATTTTCCTCCGTGACAGAGGAAACCATCCACTTGCCTCCTGCTCCAGACATGCTTGGAGTGGTTTGAGAAGAAGAACGTGAGCTTGGGCGCTAGAGCTCGAGTGTGCGGGAATGGGTAAGCGAGAAGGAAGAAGGCGTGGGTGTAAAAAGTAAATCTTTGTCCCTTTATAAGGGCGGAGGAGGCGATGAGTCTCCCCACTTGCCTGGCAAAACTGCTTATTCCCCAGGCGCCGCAATTGATGGCGCGGTTGGGTTACCCACGTCCGTATTGATGAGAATCCCGTGATAAGGGGAACACGATCTCTACTTTGACAAGACGTATCAAGAAAACCGCCTCGCGATATGTGCGGAGCTGGTTGAGAAAAGTGGTTCGAATAATAACCGGGCCATGAAGTGATGTCATACTATCAAAACGTGTCAGCTGATTAGATTTGTGGAAGTATTATTCTCTCTACGGCGGTATGTGGAACTTATTTTGCAGGGTCAGACACTATCCTTGTATTCAAACTCTTCCATGGTGTATTAGGAGGAGGAACCCGCCTTGCAATGCTGAAGAAAATACTGCGAGCCGGACTCATCGTCATTGAAGCCTGGTTCAGGGGCTACTGAGGGAGTCCTGGATTAGGGGGTCTCCGGACAGCCGGACTATATCCTTTGGCTACTGTTGGACTATGAAGATACGAGATTGAAGACTTCGTCCCGTGTCCGGATGGGACTCTACTTGCGTGGAAGGCAAGCTAGGCAATACGGATATGTATATCTCCTCCTTTGTAACCGACCTTATGTAACCCTAGCCCCCTCTGGTGTTTATATAAACCGGAGGGTTTTAGTCCGTAGGACAACATACAATCATACCATAGGCTAGCTTCTAGGGTTTAGCCTCTCTGATCTCATGGTAGATCAACTCTTGTAATACTCATATCATCAAGAACAATCAAGCAGGACGTAGGGTTTTACCTCCATCAAGAGGGCCCGAACCTGGGTAAACATCGTGTCCCCTGCCTCCTATTACCATCCGCCTTAGATGCACAGTTCGGGACCCCCTACCTGAAGGAAATATTCCCTAGAGGCAATAATAAAGTTATTATTTATTTCCTTATATCTTGATAAATGTTTATTATTCATGCTAGAATTGTATTAACCAGAAACATAATACATGTGTGAATACATAGACAAATAGTATGTCACTAGTATGCCTCTACTTGACTAGCTCGTCGAATCAAAGATGGTTAAGTTTCCTAGCCATAGACATGAGTTGTCATTTGATTAACGGGGTCACATCATTATAGAATGATGTGATTGACTTGACCCATTCCGTTAGCATAGCACTTGATCGTTTAGTTTGTTGCTATTGCTTTCTTCATGACTTATACATGTTCCTATGACTATGAGATTATGCAACTCCCGTTTACCGGAGGAACACTTTGTGTGCTACCAAACGTCACAACATAACTGGGTGATTATAAAGGCACTCTACAGGTGTCTCCGAAGGTACTTGTTGGGTTGGCGTATTTTGAGATTAGGATTTGTCACTCCGATTGTCGGAGAGGTATCTCTGGGCCCACTCGGTAATGCACATCACTATATGACTTGCAAGCATTGCAACTAATGAGTTAGTTGCGGGATGATGTGTTACAGAACGAGTAAAGAGACTTGCCGATAACGAGATTGAACTAGGTATTGAGATACCGACAATCGAATCTCGGGCAAGTAACATACCGATGACAAACGGAACAACGTATGTTGTTATGCGGTTTGACCGATAAAGATCTTCATAGAATATGTAGGAGCCAATATGAGCATCCAGGTTCCTCTATTGGTTATTGACAAGAGACGTGTCTCGGTCATGTCTACATAGTTCTCAAACCCGTAGGGTCCGCATGCTTAAAGTTCGATGACGGTTATATTATGATTTTATGTTTTTTGATGCACCAAAGGAGTTCGGAGTCCCATATGAGATCGGGGACATGACGAAGAGTCTCGAAATGGTCGAGATGTAAAGATTGATATATTGGACGACTATATTCAGACATCGGAAAGGTTCTGAGTGATTCGGGTATTTTCGGGAGTACCGGGGAGTTACGGGAATTCGTATTGGGCCTTAATGGGCCATACAGGAAAGGAGAGAAAGGCCTCAAAGGGTGGCCGCACCCATCCGCATGGGCTGGTCCGAATTGGACTAGGGAGGGGGGCGCCCCCTTCCTTCCTTCTCCTTTTCCCTTCCCTTTCCTTCCCTCCTACTCCTACTACATGGAAGGGCTCCTAGTTCTACTAGGAAAAGGGGAATCCTACTCCCGGTGGGAGTAGGACTCCCCTAGGGCGCGCCATAGAGAGGGACGGCTCCTCCCCTCCTCCACTCCTTTATATACCTGGCCAGGGGGCACCCCATAGACACAACAATTGATCAAGTTGATCTTTTAGCCGTGTACGGTGCCCCCCTCCACCATAGTCCACCTCGATAATACTGTAGCGGTGCTTAGGCGAAGCCCTGCGTCGGTAGAATATCAACATCGTCACCACACCATCGTGCTAACGAAACTCTCCCTCAACACTCGGCTGGATTGGAGTCCGAGGGACGTCATCGGGCTGAACGTGTGCTGGACTCGGAGGTGTCGTACGTTCGGTACTTGATCGGTCGGATCGTGAAGATGTACAACTACATCAACCGCGTTGTGCTAACGCTTCCGCTTTTGGTCTACGAGGGTACGTGGACAACACTCTCCCCTCTCGTTGCTATGCATCACCATGATCTTGCATGTGCGTAGGAATTTTTTTGAAATTACTACGTTCCCCAACAGTGGCATCCGAGCCAGGTTTTATGCGTTGATGTAATATGCATGAGTAAAACACAAGTGAGTTGTGGGCGATATAAGTCATACTCCTTACCAGCATGTCACACTTCGGTTCGGTGGTATTGTTGGATGAAGCGGCCTGGACTGACATTACGCGTACGCTTACGCGAGACTGGTTTTACCGCCGTGCTATGCACACAGGTGACTAGCGGGTGTCAGTTTCTCCAACTTTAGTTGAACTGAGTGTGGCTACGCCCGGTCCTTGAGAAGGTTAAAACATCACCAACTTGACAAACTATCGTTGTGGTTTTGATGCGTAGGTAAGAACGGTTCTTGCTAAGCCCATAGCAGCCAAGTAAAACTTGTAACAACAAAGTAGAGGACGTCAAACTTGTTTTTGCAGGGCATGTTGTGATGTGATATGGTCAAGACATGATGAGATATAAGTTGTTGTATAATATGATCATGTTTTGTTGAAGTTATCGGCAACTGGCAGAAGCCTTATGGTTGTCTCTTTATTGCATAAGATGCAAGCGCCAAATAATTGCTTTACTTTATCGCTATGCGATAGCAATAGTTGCAAGAGCAATAGTTGGCGAGACGACCATGTGACGACACATTGATATAGATCAAGATGATGGAGATCATGTTGTCATGTTGGTGACGATGGAAATCATGACGATGGAAATCATGACGATGCTTTGGAGATGGAGATCAAAGGCACAAGATGATGATGGCCATATCATGACACATATTTTGATTGCATGTGATGTTTATCTTTTATGCATCTTATCTTGCTTTGATTGATGGTAGCATTATAAGATGATCTCTCACTAAATTTCAAGATAAAAAGTATTCTCCCTGAGAACCGTTGCCAAAGTTCGTCGTGCCCAGACACCACGTGATGATCAGGTGTGATAAGCTCTGCGTCCATCTAAAACGGGTGCAAGCCAGTTTTGCACACGCATAATACTCAGGTTAAACTTGACGAGCCTAGAATATGTAGATATGGCCTCGGAACACTGAGACCGAAAGGTCGAGCATGAATCATATAGTAGATATGATCAACATAGTGATGTTCACCATTGAAAACTACTCCATTTCACGTGATGATCAGTTATGGTTTAGTTGATTTGGATCATGTGATCACTTAGAAGATTAGAGGGATGTCTTTCTAAGTGGGAGTTCTTAAGTAATATGATTAATTGAACTTAAATTTATCATGAACTTAGTCCTGGTAGTATTAGCATATCCATGTTGTAGATCAATAGCTCGCGTTTAGCTCCCCTATTTTATTTTTGATATGTTCCTAGAGAAAACTAAGTTGAAAGATGTTAGTAGCAATGATGCGGATTGGATCCATGATCTGAGGTTTATCCTCATTGCTGCACAGAAGAATTATGTCCTTGATGCACCGCTAGGTGACAAACCAATTGCAGGAGCAGATGTAGATGTTATGAACGTTTGGCTAGCTCAATATGATGACTACTTGATAGTTCAGTGCACCATGCTTAAACGGCTTAGAATCGGGACTTCAAAGACGTTTTGAACGTCATGGACCATATGAGATGTTCCAGGAGTTGAAGTTAATATTTCAAGTAAATACGGAGATATGAAGTCTCCAACAAGTTCTATAGCTAAAAGATGGATATAGCTCAAGCAGTGAGCATGTGCTCAGATTGTCTGGGTACTACAATCGCTTGAATCAAGTGGGAGTTAATCTTCCAGATAAAATAGTGATTGACAGAATTCTCTAGTCACCATCACCAAGTTAGTAGAACTTCGTGATGAACTATAATATGCAAGGGATAACGGAAACGATTCCCAAGCTCTTCGTGATGCTGAAATCGATGAAGGTAGAAATCAAGAAAAGCATCAAGTGTTGATGGTAAAACCACTAGTTTCAAGAAAAGGGCAAAGGGAAGAAGGGGAACTTCAAGAAGAACGGCAAGTAAGTTGCTGCTCAAGTGATGAAACCCAAGTCTGGTGCTAAGCCTGAGACTAAGTGCTTCTACCGCAAAGGGACTGGTCACTGGAAGCGGAACTACCCCAAGTAATTGGCGGATAAGAAGCATGGCAAAGTAAACATATGTATATTTGATATACATGTTATTGATGTGTACTTTACTAGTGTTTATAGCAACCCCTCATTATTTGATACTAGTTCAGTTGCTAAGAATAGTAACTCGAAACGGGAGTTGCAGAATGAACAGAGATTAGTTAAGGGTGAAGTGACGATGTGTATTGGAAATGGTTCCAAGATTGATATGATCATCATCGCACACTCCCTATACTTTAGGGATTAGTGTTAAACCGAAAATAAATGTTATTTAGTGTTTGCATTGAGCATAAATATGATTGGATCATGTTTATTGCAATACGGTTATTCATGTAAGTTAGAGAATAATTATTGTTCTGTTTACATGAATAAATCCTTCTATGGTCATACACCCAATGAAAATGGTTTGTTGGATCTCGATCGTGGTGATACACATTTTTATAATATTGAAGCCAAAAGATGCATAGTTAATAATGATAATGCAACTTATTTGTGGCACTGCCAGGTTAGGTCATATTGGTGTAAGGCGCATGAAGAAAATCCATGCTGATGGGCTTTTGGAATCACTTGATTATGATCAGTTGATGTTTGCGATCCATGCCTCATGGGCAAGATGGCTAAGACTCCGTTCTCCGGAACAATGGAGCGAGCAACAGATTTGTTGGAAATCATACATACTGATGTGTGTGGTACGATGAATATTGAGGCTCACGGCAGGTATCATTATTTTCTGATCTTCACAGATGATCTGAGCAAATATGAGTATATCTACTTGATGAAACACAAGTCTGAAACATTTGAAAAGTTCAAAGAATTTCAGAGTGAAGTGGAGAATCATCGTAACAAAAATAAAAGTTTCTACGATATGATCGCAGAAGTAAAATATTTGAGTTGCGAGTTTGGCCTTCAGTTAAAACAATTTGATATAGTTTCACTACTCACGCCACCTGGAACACCACAGTGTAATGGTGTGTCCAAACATTGTAACCGTACTTTATTAGATATGGTGCGATCTATGATGTCTCTTACCGATTTACCACTATCGTTTTGGGGTTATGCATTAGAGACAGCTACATTCACATTAAATAGGGCACCATCTAAATCCGTTGAGACGACACCGTATGAACTATGGTTTGGCAAGAAACCTAAGCTGTCGTTTTTTAAAGTTTGAGGTTGCAATGCTTATGAGAAAAAGTTTCAACCTGATAAGCTCAAACCCAAATCGGAGAAGTGCGTCTTCATAGGATACCCAAAAGAAAATGTTGGGTGCACCTTCTATCACAGATCCAAAGGCAAGATATTCATTGCTGAGAATGGATCCTTTCTGGAGAAGGAGTTTCTCTCGAAAGAAGTGAGTGGGAGGAAAGTAGAACTTGATGAGGTAACTATACCTGCTCCCTTATTGGAAAGTAGTTCATCACAGTAATCTGTTCCTGTGACTACTACACCAATTAGTGAGGAAGCTAATGATGATGATCATGTAACTTCAGATCAAGTTACTACCGAACCTCGTAGGTAAACCAGAGTAAGATCCGCACCAGAGTGGTACGGTAATCCTGTTCTAGAGGTCATGTTACTTGACCATGATGAGCCTACAAACTATGAGGAAGCGATGATGAGCCCAGATTCCACAAAATGGCTTGAGGCCATGAAATCTGAGAGGAGATCCATGTATGAGAACAAAGTATGGACTTTGATTGACTTGCCCATTGATAAGCGAGCCATTAAGATTAAATGGATATTCAAGAGGAAGACGGATGCTGATAGTAGTGTTACTATCTAGAAAGCTAGAATTGTCGCAAAAAGGTTTTCGACAAGTTCAAGGTGTTGACTACGATGAGAGTTTCTCACTCGTATCTATGCTTAAGTCTGTCCAAATCATGTTAGCAATTGCCGCATTTTATAAAATCTGGCAAATGGATAAACAAAATAGCATTCCTTAATGGATTTATTAAAGAAGAGTTGTATGATGCAACCAGAAGGTTTTGTCAATCCTAAAGGTACTAACAAAATATGCAATCTCCAGCGATCCATCTATGGACTGGTGCAAGCATCTCGGAGTTGGAATATATGCTTTGATAAGTTGATCAAAGCATATAGTTTTATACAGACTTGCGGTGAAGCCTGTATTTACAAGAAAGTGAGTGGGAGCACTACATCATTTCTGATAAGTATATGTGAATGACATATTGTTGATTGGAGATAATGTAGAATTATTCTGCAAAGCATAAAGGAATGTTTGAAAGGAGTTCTTCAAAGAAAGACCTCGGTGAAGCTGCTTACATATTGAGCATCAAGATCTATAGAGATAGATCAAGACGCTTGATAAGTTTTTCAATGAGTACATACCTTGACAAGATTTTGAAGTAGTTCAAAATGGAACCGTCAAAGAAGGAGTTCTTGCCTTTGTTACAAGGTGTGAAGTTGAGTAAGACTCAAAACCCGACCACGGCAGAAGATAGAGAGAGAATGAAAGTCATTCCCTATGCCTCAGCCATAGGTTCTATAAAGTATGCCATGCTGTGTATCAGACCTATTGTATACCCTGCCCTGTGTTTGGCAAAGGAGTACAATAGTGATCTAGGAGTAGATCACTGGACATTGGTCAAAATTATCCTTAGTGGAATAAGTATATGTTTCTCAATTATGGAGGTGACAAAAGGTTTGTCGTAAAGGGTTACGTCGATGCAAGTTTTAACACTGATCCAGATGACTCAAAGTCTCAATATAGACACATATTGAAAGTGGGAGCAATTAGCTAGAGTAGCTCCGTGCAGTTCATTGTTGACATAGAAATTTGCAAAATACATACGGATCTGAATGTGGCAGACCCGTTGACTAAACTTCCCTCACAAGCAAAACATGATCACACCTTAGTACTCTTTGGGTATTAATCACATAGCGATGTGAACTAGATTATTGACTCTAGTAAACCCTTTGGGTGTTGGTCACATGACGATGTGAACTATGGGTGTTAATCAAATGGTAACGTGAACTATTGATGTTAAATCACATGGCGATGTGAACTAGATTATTGACTCTAGTGCAAGTGGGAGACTGAAGGAAATATGCCCTAGAGGCAATAATAAAGTTATTATTTATTCCCTTATATCATGATAAATGTTTATTATTCATGCTAGAATTGTATAAACCAGAAACATAATACATGTGTGAATACATAGACAAACAGTATGTCACTAGTATGCCTCTACTTGACTAGCTCGTCGAATCAAAGATGGTTAAGTTTCCTAGCCATAGACATGAGTTGTCATTTGATTAACGGGGTCACATCATTAGAGAATGATGTGATTGACTTGACCCACTCCGTTAGCATACCACTAGATCGTTTAGTTTGTTGCTATTGCTTTCTTCATGACTTATACATGTTCCTATGACTATGAGATTATGCAACTCCCGTTTACCGAAGGAACACTTTGTGTGCTACCAAACGTCACAACGTAACTGGGTGATTATAAAGGTGCTCTACAGGTGTCTCCGAAGGTACTTGTTGGTTTGGCGTATTTCGAGATTAGGATTTGTCACTCCGATTGTCGGAGAGGTATCTCTTGGCCCACTCGGTAATGCACATCACTATAAGCCTTGCAAGCATTGCAACTAATGAGTTAGTTGCGGGATGACGTGTTACGTAACTAGTAAAGAGGCTTGCCAGTAACGAGATTGAACTAGGTATTGAGATACCGACGATTGAATATCGGGCAAGTAACATACCGATGACAAAGGGAGCAACGTATGTTGTTATGCGGTTTGACCGATAAAGATCTTCGTAGAATATGTAGGAGCCAATATGAGCATCCAGGTTCCGCTATTGGTTATTGACAGGAGACGTGTCTCGGTCATGTCTACATAGTTCTCGAACCCGTAGGGTCCGCACGCTTAAAGTTCGATGACGGTTATATTATGAGTTTATGTGTTTTGATGTACCAAAGGAGTTCGGAGTCCCAGATGAGATCGGGGACATGACTAGGAGTCTCGAAATGGTCGAGACGTAAAGATCGATATATTGGATGACTATATTCGGACATCGGAAAAGTTCCGAGTGATTCGGGTATTTTTGGGAGTACCGGGGAGTTACATGAATTCGTATTGGGCCTTAATGGGCCATACAGGAAAGGAGAGAAAGGCCTCAAAGGGTGGCCGCAACCCTCCCCATGGGCTGGTCCGAATTGGATTAGGGAGGGGGGCGCCCCCTTCCTTCCTTCTCCTTTCCCCTTCCCTTTCCTTCCCTCCTACTCCTACTACATGGAAGGGCTCCTTGTTCTACTAGGAAAAGGGGAATCCTACTCCCGGTGGGAGTAGGACTCCCCTAGGGCGCGCCATAGAGAGGGCCGGCCCCTCCCCTCCTCCACTCCTTTATATACGTGGCCAGGGGCACCCCATAGACACAACAATTGATCAAGTTGATCTTTTAGCCGTGTGCGGTGCCCCCCTCCACCATAGTCCACCTCGATAATACTGTAGTGGTGCTTAGGCGAAGCCCTGCGTCGGTAGAACATCAACATCGTCACCACGCCGTCGTGCTGACGAAACTCTCCCTCAACACTCGGCTGGATCGGAGTTCGAGGGACATCATCGGGCTGAACGTGTGCTAAACTCGGAGGTGCCGTACGTTCGGTACTTGATCGGTCGAATTGTGAAGACGTACGACTACATCAACCGCGTTGTGCTAACGCTTCCGCTTTCGGTCTACGAGGGTACGTGGACAACACTCTCCCCTCTCGTTGCTATGCATCACCATGATCTTGCATGTGCGTAGGATTTTTTTTGAAATTACTACGTTCCCCAACACTACCCGAGATCTGCCGGTTTTGACACCGACAACAGGACTTACCCACTGACTTTCAGCAATGGAATAAATTATACCTGCCTCAAGGAGCTTTAATATTTCCTTTCTTACCACTTCCTTCATCTTAGGATTTAGCCATTGTTGGTGATCAATAACTGGTTTGGCATCCTTCTCCAAATTTATTTTGTGTTGACATAGAGTGGAACTGATGCCCTTAAGATCATCAAGAGTATATCTAATAGCAGCACGGTGCTTCTTCAGAGTTTTCAATAATTTATTTTCTTCATGCTCTGAAAGGTTAGCACTAATAATAACAGGATATATCTTTTTTTCATCAAGATAAGCATATTTAAGAGTATCAGGTAACGGTTTAAGCTCAAACACGGGATCACCCTTGGGTGGAGGAGGATCCCCTAGGATTTCAACAGGCAAGTTGTGTTTCAGAATAGGTCCTTGTTTAAATAATACCTCATCTATTTCCCTTCTTTCATTCATGAACATATCATTTTCATGGTCGAGCAAATATTGTTCTATAGGATCATTAGGGGGCATAGCAATAGAGGCAATACCAATAATTTCATCCTTACTAGCTAACTCCTCATCACGAGGTTGTCTATGAAATTTAGAGAAGTTAAACTCATGAGACATATCACCCAAACCAATAGTAACAACATCCTTTTTGCAGTCTATCCTACCATTAACAGTATTTAAGAAGGGTCTACCAAATATAATGGGACAAAAGCTATCTTGTGGGGAACCAAGAACAAGAAAATTAGCAGGATATTTGACCTTCCCACACAAGACTTCAACATCTCTAACAATCCCAATTGGTGAAATAGTATCTCTATTGGCAAGCTTAATTGTAACATCGATATCTTCTATCTCAGCAGGTGCAATATCATGGATAATTTTTTTGTATAAGGTATGAGGTATTGTACTAGCACTAGCACCCATATCACATAAGCCATGTGTCGGTGTACTAGAGTAGGGGTACCCTAGTACCCCGAACTTGTGCACGGGCAGTCGCAGCATCCCGCGGCAAGGCTTGCCGGGTGACCGCCAAGGTCCTCCGTGGTTCCTTTGGAGCCATTCAAGAACAAAGTGTCCAAGCCAAGAAGACAAGACCCCGGCAAGAGGAGCTTGCCGGGAAGGCTAACAAAAGCATCCCAAGACCCCGGCAAGAGGAGCTTGCCGGGAAGGCCACCCAAGGCATTGCAAGGAACTTGCCGCGGCGCACCACGCGCCCCGGCAAGGCCCGGTGAGCGACAAGCTCCCGGACGCGACAAGGCAACGACAGCGGCAAGGCGCTTGCCGCGGCAAGCCACCTCCCTGGGCCCGCGCTCCAGCACATCCACCAACGTGTCGCTCTGGGCCCTTCCAGGCGTACGTGGCGGGAGGCTGTGCAGCCAGCGGCGCGCGGTGGCAAGCGGCGCTGACAAGATCACCATCGTGGCGAACGGTGGCGTCCCTGGCGGTCCCTTTTCGCACTGTTTAGGCGACACAGACGGGCATTTAAGGCCCTTGTCCCCTGCCGTCAGGGTTAGGTATGATACACTGTAGCAGGTAGCTGTGCCTACCACAGCACCTTTCCATTTTTGCCCTTTACCTCCGTTGCCACCTGTCGGGAACCCCTTGAGCATATAAAAGGAGGCCTGTGTGCAATGTAGAGGGGGGTTAGCTAGTTCGAACACTCACGCTCGGTCTTGCTAGCTGCTCAAGTGTACTGTAGCACTCCGCGCTCCCGAGCAAGAAATCAATACAAACCACAAAGCAGGAGTAGGGTTTTACGCATCCGTGCGGCCCGAACCTGGGTAAATCGCTCGCGTGCATCGCCTCGATCCGCTCTTTGCACGATCTCCGCCCCCGCCGAACCAAAAGGGACCCGGTCCGCCGGTCCCATAGGTGCCCGTAGATCAGTACCCCGGCATCTTTGGCACGCCAGGTAGGGGGCGTCGAAGTTGTGTGAACCAGATCCGGCGTTCTCGCGAGCTAGATCTTCATCATCTTCATCAACATGCCGCCGAAGAAGAAGGTTTCGGAGGCGGCTGCTCCGTCCGCGCCTTACCCACCACCGCCGGGACAAACGGCTGATGGGGCCGGCGCCGGCGGAAGAACGAGCGTAGACGAGGGAGCTCACGGTGCTGCCAGGTCCAAGGGCGAGGCTGCGCTGCCCATCGGCGGCGTAGCCGGCTCCCACAACGACCGGGCGCACTCCAAGACCTCGGCGTCCGTACATGCACCGCGCCTGTCTCAGGAGGCGCGGGACCGGCAGCGTCATGGTACTCACGGTACCATGCGTTTGCTAGACCAAGATTGGGCTGGTGGATCTCGGAGCGCTCAGGACCACCATGCACGCCAACATGCTGGCACGAGCGAGGCACGGTCGCCTGGACAGGATATTGCCCCTTCTAACATGGTTAGAAGTCCGAGCATATCCCGCTCCTCGCACCGTTCGCCACCACCACCCGCCACTGCAGCAGAAGCTTTGGCGCGAGCTCAGCTGCTCCTAGACTACCCTCCAACGGCGGACAAGATCGACGATTGGAGGGCCACCATCCAGAGTCTCATCGGCTTCGCCAACGGCGACACTCAGCGGCAGCCGAGCACGTCGCAGCCGCGGCAAGCCAGCCAGGCATGAGCCGGAGACGACAAGACTGGTGGGGGTACAACTACTGTGCACTCTCCGCCCCAAAGGCCGAGATCGCCGACTCGCCGGATCCACCTCGACAGCGATTCCACCGCGTCGTCAGATCTGCGAGCTCGTCGCGATCAGCGCCAAGTTCTTCAAGAACGACAACAAGAAGGCGCTCGTACTCGCATCGAGCGCCGAAGGGAAGCGCGACGTCAATCAGACCAGCGCGCTGGGCCCTCTGTTGAAATGCATGCGCTAGGGGAACCAGGCGACTTGCCGTACGCGGTAGGTTGCCCTGCGTTCACTCGTGAGCTGCGGCAAGTCCAGTGGCCCAGCACGAAGAATTTCAAACCAGATGTACCAGAGAAGTACGACGGCAAGACGCATCCGTCGGAGTTCCTCAGCATCTACACCATCGTGGTGCAGGCTGCCGGGGGGCGGGACGACAAGATCCTTGCCAACTACTTCCCGCTGGTGCTCAAGCCCAATGTCAGGTCCTGGCTCATGCACTTGCCGGACAACTCCATATCCTCCTGGGCTGACCTATGCCATCAGTTTGTTGGCGCCTTTACAGGCGGCCACAAACCTCATGGCCAAGAGAGCGACCTTCATCTGCTCGCCCAGAAGGAAGGAGAGCCCCTGCGCAAGTACATTCAGAGGTTCAGCCGTGTACAGTATAACATCCCAGACGTCCACCCCGCCGCGGTCATCAGCGCGTTCCATCAGAACGTGCGTAACCGCGGGATGCGGGAGGAGATGGCGATGTCCAGGATCAGAGACGTCAGTGAGCTGTATGCCCTGGCCGACAAGTGTGCACGTGCTGAGGAAGGGAGGAAACTCCCTGGAGAGAAGACCGGAGCAGAAGGATCTGACAGTGAGGATGCTGCCCCGACAAAGAGAAACCGGCGGCGGAACAGGAAGAAGAAAGGCAAAGAGGCGCTAGTCGTTGAGCAGTCCGGCAACGAAGGTGGCGCCAAGAAGGCCAAAGTTGGTAGCTCCGGCAAGGAGGTTGCCGCGTGCACCAACTGCCAGGCTGTGGCAATCGCCGACAAGCAGGACGGCACCGACAAGCAGTACTGCAAGATTCACCGCACCAAGGGCCATGACCTCCAGAGCTGCAAGAAGGTCGAGCAGCTTGTCCAGCAGCAAAAGGCTGAGTACGAGCGGCGAGACAAGGAGAGGGCCCAAGGAGGTGCTGGAGAATCCGGCAAGAAGCGCACCGGCCGGGGAGGACGCCGTGGCAAGGCCAAGCAGCGGCATGGAGACAGACCTCCCCGCGGCCGCGACAACGATGAAGACGACGACGACGACGAAGACATGGATGATGTTGAGACCAGTGAGCAGGAGTTTCAGAAAGCCACAGAGGTCTTGTGCGTTGACGGCGGTGCTTCTCTGCACACTTCACACCGCCAACTCAAGCAGTTGGTGCGGGAAGTCAATGCAGCGGAACCACCTGTCGAATCGCGCAAACTTCTGAAATGGTCCAGCACTCCTATCATCTTTGACATTGAGGACCACCCTGATCGCACAACTGCGGTCGGGTGTTTGCCGATGTTGGTTTCACCAACTATCCGCAACCTCAAGGTCACTAAGATGTTAGTTGACGGCGGGGCCGGCTTGAACCTGATCTCCTCCGCTGTACTCCAGAAACTCCAGATCCCTGACAGCGAGCTCGAAGAAACCGGCACATTCCAAGGAATTAACCCGGGAAGGAGCAAGCCGAAGGGGAAAGTCACGTTGCCAGTAACATTTGGCAGCGAGCTGAACTTCAGGACTGAGAGGGTCACTTTTGACGTTGCCGATATTCCATTACCTTACAATGGAATACTTGGCCGTCCAGCACTTGCCAAGTTCATGGCAGCCTCTCACTACGCATATAACATGCTGAAGATGCCAGGCCCGATAAGCGTCATCTCTGTCCCTGGCGACAAGAAAGATGCTCTTATCTGTGCCGACAAGATCTACCGGGAAGCAGCAGCCGCAGTAGAACGCGAGTCACTTGCCGCTGAAGCTCCCGGGGGGAAGAAGACCAAGTCCGGCAAGAGTTCTGATGCCCACTCCGGCAAGCGCACCTCTTCGGAGTGCTGCGCTGCCGTCGAGGACGCACCATCGAGCTCCACCGGCAAGTGTAAGAAGACGATGGCAGCTCCGCCAGAGACGAAAAAAGTGTCCGCCAAGGAGGACGGCACTGATGGTACCTTCACCATCAGTGCCACTCTCGACCCTAAATAGGAAAGCGCGCTCGTTACTTTCCTGCGGGCGAATGTCGACGTGTTTGCGTGGCAACCGTCTGACATCCCCGGTGTTCCCAGGAAAGTGATTGAGCACCACCTTGCCGTTTGCCCTCATGCGTGGCCCGTCAAGCAGAAGGTCAGGAAGCAGGCAGTGGAGCGCCAAGAGTTCATTGCAGAGGAGATCAAGAAATTGGAAGCAGCAGGCCTTGTCAGAGGAGTGCTCCATCCTACGTGGTTGGCCAATCCTGTAGTCGTGCGCAAGGCAAACGGGAAATGGAGGCTTTGTATCGATTTTACCGATGTTAACAAAGCTTGTCCCAAAGACCCATTTCCTTTGCCGCACATTCACCAGATTGTTGACTCCACAGCCGGATGTGATTTGCTTTCATTTCTTGACGCATATTCAGGATATCATCAGATCTTCATGGCAGAAGAGGATGAGGAGAAGACCGCATTTATTACTCCATGTGGCACGTACTGTTTCGTACGAATGCCTTTCGGATTAAAAAATGCTGGTTCAACATTTGCAAGAGTAGTCCATGTCGCCCTTGAGCCGCAAATACACAGAAATGTGGAAGCCTACATGGATGATATAGTGGTCAAGAGCAAGGACAGGGCAACTCTGGTTCAATATTTGGACGAAACCTTTGCAAATCTGCGCAAGATCAGCCTCAAGCTCAACCCAGAGAAGTGTGTGTTTGGAGTTCCTTCCGGCAAGCTTCTCGGGTTCTTCGTGTCTCAGCGGGGAATTGAAGCCAATCCCGACAAGATCAAGGCCATTGAGCAGATTGAAGCACCCAAGCGCGTCAAGGATGTACAAAGACTTGCCGGTTGTGTGGCTGCTCTCAGCAGGTTCATCTCTCGGTCTGCCGAGCGCGCCCTGCCATTTTTCAAATTATTGAAGAAGGCAGGCCCAATGAAATGGACTCCGGAAGCGGAGGCTGCGCTGCAAGACTTGAAGAGATACCTGTCCTCCCCTCCAATACTTGTCGCACCTAAGCTACAAGAGAAGTTGTTGTTGTATATAGCGGCAACCAATCAAGTGGTTAGTGCTGTGTTAGTACCAGAGAGGGAGGCAGATGACGAGCCCGCAACCACGGCAAGCACATCCAGCGACAAGCAGGGGGCTTCCCCGGCAAGCTCTGGTCCCGACAAAGATGGATCTGCACAGATGCACGAGGAGACACAGAAGAAAATGGTGCAGCGCCCAGTTTACTTTGTCAGTTCCCTTCTACAGGGGGCTAGGTCAAGGTACTCTGGCGTGCAGAAATTGCTTTTCGGCCTCCTCATGGCCTCGAGAAAGCTGCGCCATTACTTCCAAGCACATGAGATCATAGTTGTCACTCGCTTTCCGCTGAAAAGGATACTACAGAATCCAGAAGCAACAGGCAGGATTGTTGAGTGGGCACTAGAACTGTCAAGCTTTGGCCTCAAGTTTGAGAGTACTTCAACTATCCAAAGCAGAGCATTGGCAGAATTTATAGCAGAATGGACGCCAACACCAGATGAAGAAATTCCAGAAACGAGCATCCCCATCAAGGAAGCGAGCAAAGAATGGCTGATGTACTTTGATGGTGCCTTTTCGCTGCAAGGCGCCGGCGCTGGTGTCCTGCTTGTCGCACCCACCGGAGAGCACCTCAAGTACATAGTCCAGATGCACTTTCCCAAGGAGCAGGCAACAAACAATACTGCAGAGTATGAGGGATTGCTTGCCGGTCTCAGGATCGCGGCAGACCTTGGGATCAAGAAGCTCATTGTCAAGGGTGACTCACAACTTGTCGTCCGTCAAGTGAACAAGAATTATCAGAGTCCATTGATGGAAGCTTACGTCGACGAAGTGAGAAAGCTAGAAGAGCGCTTTGACGGCTTACAAATGGAGCATGTTCCAAGAGCTCAGAACGCCATTGCTGATGTCCTGTCAAAGTGCGCCGCACTTAAACTACCTGTGGAACCAGGGATCTTTGTGCTCAAGCTGACTCAACCGTCCGTAACACCATCAACTGGACAGAGCAGGAAGAGGAAGTTGATTTCTGGTGACTATTTGCCGGCAGAGCTTCCCGAAGCCGCCGCCAAGAAGGTCCCTAAGATCAACGCCGAGAGCGCTGAGGAGCAAGATGCTCCGGCAAGCCTTAGGGTTTGTTCCGCTGAAGCAGAAGCTCCCGACAAGTTTTGCTCCGGCAAGCTTGTCGGGGAACGTCAAGATCCGGCAGAGCCGCAGGTTCTTGCTGTAGAAGCGGATGTTCCCGCAGCAGCAGATTTGCCTTTAGTCCTTGTTGTCGAGCCGCAAGCTCCAGCATGGGCACAACAAATTGTCCGTTTCCTTCAGACAGGAGAACTTCCCGAAGAGCAAGAAGAAGCGGAAAGAGTAGCCCGACAGTCAAGTATGTACCAGTTTGTCGACAAGACACTGTACAGAAGAAGACTCAATGGTGTGAAATTGAAGTGTATTCACCGGGAAGACGGACAAAAGCTGTTGCCAGAGATACATGGAGGCATATGTGGTCACCACATTGGCGCAAGAGCACTTGTCGGCAAAGCATTCCGGCAAGGTTTCTTCTGGCCAACAGCCCTCCAGGATGCAACTGCACAAGTAACCAAGTGTGAAGCGTGCCAGTTCCATTCCAAGCAGATACACCAACCAGCTCAAGCTCTCCAGACGATCCCTTTATCCTGGCCATTTTCGGTCTGGGGGCTCGACATCCTCGGCCCCTTTCCCCGAGCTGTCGGGGGCTTTGAGTACTTGTACGTTGCAATCGACAAGTTCACAAAGTGGCCGGAAGTGGAACCAGTGAGGAAGGTGACCGCACAGTCAGCCATCAAGTTCTTCAGGTCGATTGTTTGCCGCTTCGGGATCCCTAACAGGATAATCACCGACAACGGTACACAATTCACGAGCCGCACCTTCATGCAGTACGTCCAAGATCTTGGTGCCAAGATCTGCTTCGCTTCTGTTGCTCACCCGAGAAGCAATGGTCAAGCGGAGAGGGCAAATGCTGAAGTGCTGCGCAGGCTCAAGACCAGAACTTTCGACAGGCTACACAAGTGCGGAAGAAACTGGATCGAGGAGCTGCCGGTGGTTCTTTGGTCGATCAGGACGACACCAAATCGAGCCACTTGCCAGACACCTTTCGCTCTAGTCTATGGAGCAGAGGCAGTTATCCCCACGGAACTCGTATACGGGTCACCTCGAGTGCTCGCTTATGATGAGCTTGAGCAAGAGCAGCTACGACAAGATGACGCGCTGCTCCTTGAGGAAGACCGTCTTCAGGCTGCTGTGCGAGCTGCTCGCTACCAGCAAGCTTTGCGCCGCTACCATAGCCGCAAAGTTAATGCCAGAAGTCTCGAGGAAGGCGACCTTGTTCTTCGGCGCGTTCAGTCCGCCAAGAATTCCAACAAGTTGACGCCGAAGTGGGAAGGCCCTTACCGGGTGAAACGAGTCAGGGCCTGGCGCTGTCCGCCTTGAGACCGAAGATGGAATTCCGGTGAGCAACTCCTGGAACATTGAGCATCTTCGTAAGTTTTACCCGTAAGGCGCGGTTGCCGGAACCTGTTCCGGCAACCACCTTTTGTACAAGTCTTGCCGCGGTTGCATGTAATCCTTTGTACAAAGCCGGGCGCAGAACCCGTGCATAAATAAAGCTCATGTGCCCCGCGCATTTTGTCGATTTTATGCTTTCTATTTTTTGGCATATATGATCTGACACTTTGTGCAGCACCTACTCCACGGTAAGCACTAACGAGCCGTAAAGCTCCATATCTGTATTGTCTCTTCTTTCTTTTGAAAGGAAGGTTCCCCTCGCCCACAAGTTTGCCGGGGGGGAGAGGAGAAGATGATGGTATGGACCAGGCGTCGTTCAAGAGATTTTCGCCTTGCCGGGGAGCAAACAACAGAAAAGCTAAGTTGCCAAAGTTTGAGCAATCAAATTTTTTAATTTTTAAGTTATCTCCCTTGAACGACCGCACTTTGTATGCAAAACCTGTGCGCGGAGGAACCGACTCGCAGCTAGTAGCGCCCTTACTTTGTTTCGAGTCCGCTCAACAACTTAAGTGAGCTGCTAGCGCCCTTACTTTGTTTTGAGTCCGCTCAACAACTTAAGTGAGCTGCTAGCGCCCTTACTTTGTTTCGAGTTCGCTCAACAACTTAAGTGAGCTGCAACTAGTCGCAACAAGGTTTCTTGCCGGTAGCGGCACCACCAGCAGGCTGCTGACGTCCCGCACTCAGCGCTCGCGGCTCTGGTGCCTGCGCCGGCAAGTTCCCTAAAAGCGTAGGGTAAAAAGCATACAAAGTAAAGAGTCAAGTAAAGGGAATAACATTGCAATGGCTACCCAAAATAAAGTTATACTACAAAATAGCTTGTCGCAGCTCTAACAGATCGTTTTCATAACTTGATCGACAGTGACAAGGAAAGGAGAAATGGGCGGCCTAATCTACGCGATCGCCTTCAACCCTCTTGATCCCGCTCACCTTGTCCACAATGGGTGCGACAAGGGCTTTGAGCTCCTCCAGATCAGCCTCTGGTGGCAAGGTCCTGAGGATGTTGGTGAGGCGGAGGCCCGGATTGCGGAAGGCCACCTTCATCAATACTTTCTGGAGGGCCCCCACGCAAACCCTGCGCGACTCGTCAGCTAGTTGCTTGGGGATCCTCTCCCGGAGTCGCTGAAGGGCCGTCGCCACGCCCTTGAAGAACAGAATGAGCTTGGCGCTGGGTTGGAGGTTGTCGTCGGAGGGATACCCGAGATCCTCCATCCCCAGTTGCGCCAGCTCCTTGTCGATGTCCGTGGTGGCGTTCACAAGGCTCTCCGTCCAGTGCGTCACGGTCTCCCTGAAGGCGTTCTGGGAGGCGGCAGCGCTCTCAAGTAGCGCCTTGTCGGCCTTGATTTCCTCCTTCAAGGCCGCCTCCCGCTTCTTGGCGCTGTCCAGAGTCTTGGTTAAAGTGGTTAGCTTCAACTCAAGATCCACGTTGGAGACCTTGGCGGCGCTGAGCTCCTTGCCCTTCTCGGAGAGATCAGCCTCCAGCCGCGCCACCTTCGTCTTCAACTCCTCCTTGGCGGCCTCGGCGGCGGCGGCAGCGTCCTCCGCTTGCTTGAGGGCTCCGCCAAGCTTCTCCTCGCGCGAGGCAAGCTCCTCCTCGTGGGCGTCAAGATTGACCTTCCGCTGCGCCAGCTCGCCCTCCTCCGCGGCTAGCTTCACAGCGGCAAGTCGCTGGCGCTCTTCGGCTTCGGCCTTCTCGAGGAGAAAGGCCTTCCGCGCTTCAACGAGCTGCTCCCGCTCCTCCGCCAGGGATCGGAGGGCTTCCCGGTGGAAACCCCCGAGCTCTTCCGTGCGCTTTTCAATGTCTGCTCCCGCCTTCGCGACAAGCGCCTCGCGGGACTCCAGCTTGGCTTGTCGCGCGCGGTAGAGCGACATCAACCTCCGCAGCAGCCGCTCTTCTTCGGGCTCGTTGCTGCTGCTGCTTGGCGCGTCGACCAGCGTCAGCCCCACGGAGGCAAGCACTTCTCCGTCGAAGATCTCCCCCTCGACCGGCGCTCTGGAGCTTGATGCCCAGGGAAGATTGATGAAGACGTCGTCGCCGGCCTTCAGGTAGACGCCTGGCTGGGGCCCTCCGGAGCCTAGCGCTGCGGCAGCGGCGGACGGGTCGGCGGTCGGTGTAGCGCCTGGCGCTGCTGCGGCCTCAGGGCCGTCAGTGCGATCGCCGGAACCCTCGCCAGTTGCCGCGGTGTCAGCCTTGGCGGCCTCTGCGCCGGCGGCATCGCCAGCACCGGTTGCCTCGTCGGCGGCGACCTCGGTTTCCATCTGCTCCGCAGCGGATGGATCTGACGGCCGGAAAAGGGGGAAGAGTCAAGCAAAATCCAGTAAAAACACAAGAAGATCAAAAGAAGAAGAACCCAAGGGAAGTTTTGAAGCAAGAGGAGTACCTGCACCAGGTTCTGCAGTTGTGGTCTCCGCCGTCGGGGGGCCGCTGGTGCTGTCCCTTGCCGGAGAACCCTCCCTTGCCGGAGACTTCTCCCTTGCCGGAGAACCCTCTCTTGCCGGAGACTTCTCCCTTACCGGGAAGCCCTCCCTTGCCGGAGAATTCTCCCTTGTCGGGGGATTCTCCCTTGGCTCCTGGTGAGGCTGCTCGGCTCCTACACAAGTCAACAAGCAGATATCAGCAAAGACAAGTACCCAAGCGCGCCTCGCAGCAGAAAGTAAATCATACACTTATGCTGGGGGCTGCCCTGGAGAAAAGTCGTCGGGTCCGGCAAGGTTGTCTCGGGCGCGCCACCTGCTGTTGCAGTGGGCTCATCCTCGATGACGATCACCGGGGCCTTAGCTCTCTTCGCCGCTCTCTGGGCCAGAGTCCTGAAGAGGAACAGGTTCAGGGAAAAGCAAGTGAGAAACAAGACAAAACAGCAAGAATCGAAGAACTATAAGTATAGCAAGAGAAGCTTACTCTTCTTCTTCTTCCTCGTCGGAGCTGAACGCGGAGAAGTCGAAGTCCGGCGCGCGCCCGGCGTGAGGAGGCGGAGGGACGCGGAGAGCTTCCCTTGGCCGCTTGGCGGGAGCGGTTGCGGTGGGCTGAGACGACCCCGCTCCGGCTGTCGGCGCGGCGTGAGTGGCGGCAGGGACTGAAGCGGTGGTCCGTCTAGACTCCGCTCCAGTTGCCGTCGCAGCATGAGGCGCTCCCGCGGCAACGGTGTTCGCCGCGGAAGAGCGTGTCACGCGGCGTGGCTACTGTTGACCCGCTTGCCGCTCCGCCACATCCTCGACCTTGCGGGGACGCCTTCTTGGTGGGGATGGAGGCTCTGCTTGCGGCAAGATGCTCGAAGATGAGGAGGAAGAAGAGTTGATTTCCAACGAGCCGCTCGTGTCCTTGGCGGGCTCGCTCGGCTCGGCGTCACGCCCGGCAAGCTCCTTCTTGCCGGCGGGCTCCCCTCGCTCGGCACGGCTTGCCGCTTCTGCTGCATCAGCCTCCTCCATAGTGAATCCGAACTCGCCCGCGGCTGCGGCTGCCGCTGCCTCCTCCAGCCTAGTGGCGATGAGCGCCAACTCCGCATCCGTGGTGTCACGGGTGAGGCCGTCCTTCTCGTCGGGGCGGACTGGCACTTCCACCAACTCGTCGAAGAACTGCTGCACGACCTCGTCTACAGGCTCCTGCCAAGTTGGCACAATCCCGTGCGAGTCGCACTCCGGCATCATTGCACGGATGCGATAGAGCGCGGAATTGTTGCACAACGGAACGACGCCCCCCGGCAACCTGAACACCTCGGGATGTTGGGGGTCATATTTGAAGAGCTCCTGGAGCATTGCGTTGAGCTCCAGGACTGTAAAATTGTAGTTGAGGCCCGGCCGCAGCCTCATGATGTCTGCCGCGTTCTTGAACTCCCAAGTGGGCCTCCCCCGTTCCTGCAGGGGGCGATGCGGCGGCGAAGGAAGTCTGCGCCAACAGCGCCAACAGTAAGCCCGGCAAGCCTGAGGCGCAAGATCCTGGTGACGGCAATCCTCAGCCTGTCGTCTTCCGGGGCCACGTCGCTCCAATCGCTGCCGCGTGCTACTGGGGTTTGGCACCGGGTGGTGAATGGCTGCGGATTCTCCTCGTCAATCCAGCACCAATCTGCTCTCCACTCCTCCCACTTGCCGCGGAACTCTCCCTCCAGATAGGTTTCCTTCTTGCCGGCCCTTGAGATCCAGGCAATTCCGCCGGATAGAGGCTCTCCTCTCTCTACTCGGGGTATGAAGAAGTGGCGGAAGAGGGCTATGTTGGGAAGGACTCCGACAAAGTTTTCGCAGAGATGTGCGAAAACTGCCATGGTCAGGACGGCATTGGGGGTGAAGTCAAGGAGATGGAATCCATAGGTATTCATAATGTCACAGAAGAAATCAGAGAAAGGCGGGCAGAGCCCGCAGTAGAAGAACAGAGCGAAGAAGGGGTATCCATTCGGGGCCTTCTTCCAAGCGACGGCGGGGAGTACCTTTGTGCGCGGATGCGCTCGTGTCTCCGCCGACCAGAAGAGGTAGTAGTTCTCCCTCAGCTCCTTCGCGGCAAGCTTGGGGGGGAAAACTGCCCGCTCCTTCCGCAGCGCTGCGAGCCGCTGCGCCTCGGTCGACTTCACGGCCTTCCCTTTGTCGGCTTTTGGAGCCATGGCGGAAGCAGTGGAGGAGGTCGACGGCGTTGGTGATGCTGGCGGCGATGGGGGGCGGGGCGCTGCTCTCTCTCCCTGCTCGGGAAAGACGAGGGAGCGGCGGAGATTTCTAAGATTGGAAACAGCAACGGGCGAATGTGCGAACTGCCCCCATTTCCCCTGCTTATAAAGGGGGGAGGGGGCGGACGTTCCGCATTTCCGAATAAAGAAACCCCCACGATCTCTCCCACGACGCCGCATTCGACGCATGCCGTTCGGGGAGGGCGCGGTGGATACGGAGTAAGATACGGCGTAACCTAGGCCGCGCGTGCCCGTGCCCTGTTTTGGGCCTGGCCCAACAGCGCTCGGCACCGTGTATGGCCCAGGCCCGGGGGCTCCTATCGGTGTACTAGAGTAGGGGTACCCTAGTATCCCGAACTTGTGCACGGGCAGTCGCAGCATCCCGCGGCAAGGCTTGCCGGGTGACCGCCAAGGTCCTCCGTGGTTCCTTTGGAGCCATTCAAGAACAAAGTGTCCAAGCCAAGAAGACAAGACCCCGGCAAGAGGAGCTTGCCGGGAAGGCTAACAAAAGCATCCCAAGACCCCGGCAAGAGGAGCTTGCCGGGAAGGCCACCCAAGGCATTGCAAGGAACTTGCCGCGGCGCACCACGCGCCCCGGCAAGGCCCGGTGAGCGACAAGCTCCCGGACGCGACAAGGCAACGACAGCGGCAAGGCGCTTGCCGCGGCAAGCCACCTCCCTGGGCACGCGCTCCAGCACATCCACCAACGTGTCGCTCTGGGGCCCTTCCAGGCGTACGTGGCGGGAGGCTGTGCAGCCAGCGGCGTGTGGTGGCAAGCGGCGCTGACAAGATCGCCATCGTGGCGAACGGTGGCGTCCCTGGCGGTCCCTTTTCGCACTGTTTAGGCGACACAGACGGGCATTTAAGGCCCTTGTCCCCTGCCGTCAGGGTTAGGTATGATACACTGTAGCAGGTAGCTATGCCTACCACAGCACCTTTCCATTTTTGCCCTTTACCTCCGTTGCCACCTGTCGGGAACCCCTTGAGCATATAAAAGGAGGCCCGTGTGCAACGTAGAGGGGGGTTAGCTAGTTCGAACACTCACGCTCGGTCTTGCTAGCTGCTGAAGTGTACTGTAGCACTCCGCGCTCCCGAGCAAGAAATCAATACAAACCACAAAGCAGGAGTAGGGTTTTACGCATCCGTGCGGCCCGAACCTGGGTAAATCGCTCGCGTGCATCGCCTCGATCCGCTCTTTGCACGATCTCCGCCCCCGCCGAACCGAAAGGGACCCGGTCCGCCGGTCCCATAGGTGCCCATAGATCAGTACCCCGGCACCATGATAACAATGATCTCCTATTTTAACAGAAATAACAGGCATGCCTATAACAGGTCTATGTTTATCCTTAGCACCAGGCTTAGCAATTCTAGCAGTTTCTTCACTGAAATAAATAACATGCCCATCAATATTATCGGCCAAGAGATCTTTAACCATGGCAATATTAGGTTCAACTTTAATTTGCTCAGGGGGTTTGTGTGTCCTAATATTACTCTTGTTGACTACAGTTGAAGCTTTAGTATGATCCTTAATTCTAACAGGGAAAGGTGGTTTCTCAACATAAGCAGTGGGAACAACAGGATCATCACAAGTGATAGTTTTTTCTTCAACTTTAATAGGTGCAACTACTTTTGTTTCAATGGGAGGATTATATTTAAACCACTTCTCCTTAGGGAGATCAACATGAGTAGCAAAAGATTCATAGAAAGAAGCTAATATCTTAGAGTCAAGTCCATATTTAGTGCTAAACTTACGGAAAACATCAGTATCCATAAAAGATTTAACACAATCAAACTTAGGTGTCATACCTAACTCCTTACCTTTGTCGAGATCCCAATCTTCAGAGTTGCGTTTAATCCTCTCCAATAAATCCCATCTGAATTCAATAGTCTTCATCATAAAAGAACCAGCACAAGAAGTATCGAGCATGCAGCGATTGTTGTGAGAAAGCCGAGCATAAAATTTTGAATAATAATTTCTCTTGAGAGCTCATGATTGGGGCATGAATATAACATTGACTTAAGCCTCCCCCAATCTTGAGCGATGCTTTCTCCTTCGCGAGGCCAAAAATTAAATATATAATTATGATCACGATGAACAAGATGCATAGGATAAAACTTTTGGTGAAATTCCAATTTCAATCGCTTATAGTACCATGATCCCATATCATCACATAGCCTATACCATGTCAATGCATCTCCCTTCAAATATAAAGGGAAGACCTTCTTCTTGGTAACATCATCGGGCATACCTACAGGTTAAATAATCCACAAACTTCATCCACATAGATTAAGTGCAAATCGGGATGCAATGTTCCATCTCCTGCAAAAGGATTAGCTAGCAGTTTCTCTATCATACTCGAAGGAATTTCAAAGTAAACATTCTTAGTAGGTTCAGTAGGTTGAGGGTAACTAATTGTGGTTCTGGGCAAGGTGAAGATACCCCGAACAAACCCCTCAAAGGATTATGTTCCATAGTAACAGGTGACAGTAAATTTCAGCACACTATATAAAATTTTCCTTACCAAATTCCACCTACCAAAGGCGCTTCACTCCCCGGAAACGGCGCCAGAAAAGAGTCTTGATGACCCACAAGTATAGGGGATCTATCGTAGTCCTTTCGATAAGTAAGAGTGTCGAACCCAACGAGGAGCAGAAGGAAATGATAAGCGGTTTTCAGCAAGCACTGAAATTATCGGTAACTGATAGTTTTGTGATAAAAGTAATTGGTAACGAGTAGCAAGTAATAAAAGTAAATAAGGTGCAGAAAGATGGCCCAGTCTTTTTTGTAGAAAAGTACAAGCCTGGACAAACTCTTATAAGAAGGAAAGCGCTCCCGAGGACACATGGGAATTATCGTCAAGCTAGTTTTCATCACGATCATATGATTCGCGTTCGGTACTTTGATAATTTGATATGTGGGTGGACCGGTGCTTGGGTATTGTCCTTACTTGGACAAGCATCCTACTTATGATTAACCCCTATTGCAAGCATCCGCAACACAACAGAAGTATTGAGGTAAACCTAACCATATGAAACATATGGATCCAAATCAGCCCCTTATGAAGCAACACATAAACTAGGGTTTAAGCTTCTGTCACTCTAGCAACCCATCATCTACTTATTACTTCCCAATGCCTCCCTCTAGGCCCAAACAATGGTGAAGTGTCATGCAGTCGACGTTCACGTGACACCACTAGAGGGATGACAACATACATCTCATCAAAATATCAAACGAATACCAAATTCACATGACTACTAATAGCAAGACATCTCCCATGTCCTCAGGAACAAACGTAACTAATCACAAAGCATATTCATGTTCATAATCAGAGTTGTATTAATATGCATAATGGATCTGAACATATGATCTTCCACCAAGTAAACCAACTAGCATCAACTACAAGGAGTAATCAACACTACTAGCAACCCACAGGTACCAATCTAAGGTTTTGGATACAAAGATTGGATACAAGAGATGAACTAGGGTTTGAGATGAGATGGTGTTGGTGAAGATGTTGATGGAGATTGACCCCCTCCTGACGAGAGGATCGTTGGTGATGGTGATGGTGATGATTTCCCCCTCCCAGAGGGAAGTTTCCCCGGCAAAACCGCTCTACCGGAGCCCTAGATTGGTTCCGCCAAGGTCCCGCCTCGTGGCGGTGGAGTTTCGTCCCGTAAGCTTCCTTCTGATTTTCTCTCGGATGAAAGACCTTATATAGCAGAAGATGGGCATCGGAGGGCCACCAGGGGGCCCACGAGGCAGGGGGTGCGCCCAGGGGGGTAGGGCGCGCCCCCACCCTCGTGGCTGGTGGGTGGCCCCCCTCTGGTACTTCTTGCACTCAGTATTTTTTATATATTCTGGAAATAATTTACGTGAAGTTTTAGGACTTTTGGAGCTGTGCATAATATGTCTCTAATATTTGCTCCTTTTCCAGTCCAGAATCCCAGCTGCCGACATTCTCCCTCTTCATGTAAACCTTGTAAAATAAGAGAGAATAGGCATAAGTATTGTGACATAATGTGTAATAACAGCCCATAATGCAATAAATATCGATATAAAAGCATGATGCAAAATGGACGTATCAATGCTCAAGTCATGTATATGATGATGATGGAAGTTGCATGGAAATATATCTCCGAATGGCTATGGAAATGCCATAATAGGTAGGTATGGTGGCTGTTTTGAGGAAGATATAAGGAGGCTTATGTGTGATAGAGCGTATCATATCACGGGGTTTGGATGCACCGGCAAAGTTTTCACCAACTCTCAAGGTGAGAAAGGGCAATGGACGGTACCAAAGAGGCTTGCAATGATGGAAGGGTGAGAGTGCGTATAATCCATGGACTCAACATTAGTCATAAAGAACTCACATACTTATTGCAAAAATCTATTAGTCATCGAAACAAAGTACTACACGCATGCTCCTAGGGTGATAGATTGGTAGGAAAAGACCATCGCTCGTCCCCGACCGCCACTCATAAGGAAGACAATCAATAAATACATCATGCTCCAACTTTATTACATAACAGTTCACCATACATGCATGCTACGGGAATCACAAACTTCAACACAAGTATTTCTACAATCCACAACTACCCACTAGAATGACTCTAATATCACCATCTTTATATCGCAAAACTATTGCAAGGAATCAAACATATCATATTCAGTGATCTACAAGTTTTATGTAGGATTTTATGACTAACCATGTGAACGACCAATTCCTGTCAACTCTCTAAATAGATATAAGTGAAGCAAGAGAGTCTAATTATTTCTACAAAAGATATGCCCACGCTCTAACAAATATAAGTGAAGCAAAATAGCATTCTACAAATGGCGGTTTTCTATGTGAAGAGAAACAGGCAATCCAAGCTTCAAATGATATAAGTGAAGCACATGAAGCATTCTATAAAGCCATACTCAAAAGATATAAGTGAAGTGCAAAGAGCATTATATAAATCAACCATGGACTATCTCATACCAGCATGGTGAATCAAATAAAAGTGAAAACTAAATGCAAAAGACGCTCCAAGATTAGCACATATCATGTGACGAATAAAAATATAGATCCAAGTGAAATTACCGATGATCATTAGAAGAAAGAGGGGATGCCTTCCGGGGCATCCCCAGCTTGGTTGCTTGGGAGTCCTTGAATATTTACTTGGGGTGCCTCGGGAATCCCCAAGCTTAGGCTCTTGCCACTCCTTATTCCTTCATCCATCGTGATCTCTCCCAAAACTTGAAAACTTCAATCACACAAAACATAACAAAAAGTTCGGTAAGATCCGTTAGTATAATAAAGCAAATCACTACTCTAAGTACTGTTGCAAACCAATTCATATTTTTTTTTGCATTGTAGCTACTGTAATATAACTTTTCCATGGCTTAATCCACTGATAGAAATTAATAGTTTCATCAAAACAAGCAAACTATGCATCAAAAACAGAATATGTCTTAAACAGGGCAGTCTGTAGTAATCTGAACATTCACCATTCCTCTGGTACTCCAGAAATTCTGCCAAAATTAGGAAAATAAAAAATTGTATAGAAAGACAGTGAAAAAAGTTTCAGAACCATTTGACGTTCCAGTAAAAAATGTAAAATCGCATACTACAGCCAAAGTTTCTGTCCTGCACCGCACAAACCAACAAGCAATCTAAACATCCTAAAGGCAAATCTTGGCACATTATTTTTATAATACAATGGAATTGTACAAGGGGATAATTATTTTTTTTGAAAAGTTTTTGTAATCAAGATTCACAAAGTTTCCGTGAGCATGAACAAAGTTCAAGGACCTCCCCCACTTCAACAATGCTTGTCTCTCTCACTTTCACTTTCCTTTTTGAAAAGTTTTGGGTTCCCCTCTTTATTTTTTTTGTTTTTAAACTATATAAAAGGAATCAACAGAAATAAATGACTCTCTAAAACTTCTGGGTTGTCTCCCTGGCAATGCTCTCTTTAAAGCCATTAAGCTAGGCATAAGGTGCTCAAGTAATGAATCCACCCGGATCCCAAGGTATATCAAAGCCAATTTTAATTAACAATGATTTGTGATTTAGTAGTGAGCACAAAGCAACATATATCATGTAATGACGAAGTCTAACTCTCTTCCTATGCATCGGCATGTCATAAAAGAACAATTCATGCACACATAGTAAAGGCCAATGCATAGTATAAGAAGTTTCTTGCAGTTTTATCATATTAGAAACCTAGAGAGGCGGAGATGTAGTTCCTCTCTCATAATAATTGCAAGTAGGAGCAGCAAGCACATGCATATTATATCTATCATAATCATCATGTGTAGTAGTGAAACGCAACCCATCAATACAATCCTTAATAAGGGCAAACTTCTCCGATATAGTGTAGCCGGGAGAATTCAAAAAGACAATAGGACTATCATGCGTGGGTGCAATAGCAACAATTTCATGTTTAACATAAGGAACTATAGCAAGTTCATCTCCATAAGCATAATTCATATTGGCATCTTGGCCACAAGCATAGCAAGCATCATCAAAAAGGGATATTTCAAAAGAATCAACGGGATCATAACAATCATCATAGCAATCATCCTTCGGTAAGCACGAAGGGAAATTAGACAATGTATGAGTTGAATAGTTACACTCATTAGAACGTGGTCACGGGTAGCTAATCCGCTTTTCCTCCTTTTGTTCTTCGCTCTCCTCATCATATTTTTCATCCAATGAGCTCACAGTTTCATCAATTTCTTCTTCCATAGACTTCTGCAAAATATTAGTCTCTTCTCGGACAGCGGAGACTTTCTCAATAAATTCATCAATATCATAATTGTATTTATTATTCTCATAGCAATATTTAAGGATAGCTAAATTTTCGGGTCTATAAACTGAATCATCAAAATCTTCAAACTCTTTAAACAAAGATTCAATTTCATAAGCACCCATAAAAGCAATGAATTTTTCTATTTGTTCCACATCATAATAATCATATATACCATTAGCATAAGAAGCCAATGTTTCATCATCATTAAATTCACGTGAAAAGGGAAGGTGTGGAGCCTTCATCCTAGAGCAACAAGTATAATTATATCTCAAGCATAGTTGCCGAGCATACCAATGCAACATATAAATTTGATCCCATAATAGTTTCCCTTTTTGAGTCAAGCGATAATCCCTAAAGTATTCACGTTGATCCAACGTTACTCCCATTATAAAGTTGAATGGGGTTTTCTCAGGATTATCAAAGTAGTACATAATATCTTTCACATAATGAGCATCGAGGGTTTTAGGAGGTTCCCCATCTCCATGAGTAGGAAGTAAACCTAATTTTTTTGATATTTCGTGTTCCATATCCATAACTAAAGATAGAGAACAACTTAGAACAGCAAATAAAAAATTACTTAGTGATAAAACAAACAAGCACACACGAGAATATTCACCCCACGCTATTGCTCCCTGGCAACGGCGCGAGAAAAAGGTCTTGATAACCCACAAGTATAGGGGATCAATTGTAGCCTCTTTCGATAAGTAAGAGTGTCAAACCCAACGAGGAGCTAAAGGTAGAACAAATATTGCCTCAAGTTTTATCGACCACCGATACAACTCTATGCACGCTTGACGTTCGCTTTACCTAGAACAAGTATAAAACTAGAAGTACTTTGTAGGTGTAACGGGATAGGTTTGCAAGAATATAAAAAGCACGTAAATAAAAACTAGGGGCTGTTTTAGGTAAAGAAGCAATAAAGTTAGTATAGCGAGTGTGGAAAAGTGGTGGTAGGAGTTGTGAAATTGTCCCTAAGCAATTGAGTACGTTACTAGACCGATAACAAGTTTTATGTGGGAGAGGCCACTGCTAACATGCCATCCCTGACTTGTAATTCTATGCACTTATGATTGGAACTATTAGCAAGCATCCGCAACTACTAATGTTCATTAAGGTAAAACCGAACCATAGCATTAAGATATATTGGTCCCCCTTCAATCCCGTATGCATCAATTTCTATGCTAGGTTGAAGCTTTTGTCACTCTTGCCCTCCAATACATAGTCCTATCAACATACAACTAACCCTATGGTGTGATCCACGCACATGCTCATATGATGGGCACCAAGGACAGCAACATAACCACAAGAAAATTAAACCAATCATAGCAATTCATCAATTACCGATAGGACAACAAAAATTTACTCAGACATCATAGGATGGCAACACATCATTAGATGATAATATGAAGCATAAAGCACCATGTTCAAGTAGAGGGTACAACCGGTTGAGGGAGAGTGGATGATACGTCTCCGTCGTATCTACTTTTCCAAACACTTTTGCCCTTGTTTTGGACTCTAACTTGCATGATTTGAATGGAACTAAACCGGACTGAAGCTCTTTTCAGCAGAATTGCCATGGTGTTATTTTTGTGCAGAAATATAAGTTCTCGGAATGACCTGAAAATCAATGGAGAATTATTTTGGAATATATAAAGAATACTGGAAGGAAGATCCACGTCAGGGGGGCCTCCACCTGTCCACGAGGGCGGGGGCGCGCCCTACCCCCCTGGGCGCGCCCCCGTGCCTCGTGGGCCCCTGACGCTCCACCGACCTCAACCCTGACTCCATATATTCACTTTCTGGCAGAGAAAACCCAAAGAGAAGGATTCATCGCGTTTTGCGATACGGAGCTGCCGCCAAGCCCTAAACTCCCTCACGAGGGCTGATCTGGAGTCCGTTCGGGGCTCCGAAGAGGGGAATCCATTGCCATCATCATCATCAACCTTCCTCCATCACCAATTTCATGATGCTCACCGTTGTGTGTGAGTAATCCCATCGTAGGCTTGCTGGACGGTGATGGGTTGGATGAGATTTATCATGTAATCGAGTTAGTTTTGTTAGGGTTTGATCCCTAGTATCCACTATGTTCTGAGATTGATGTTGCTATGACTTTGCTATGCTTAATGCTTGTCACTAGGGCCCAAGTGCCATGATTTTAGATCTGCCTATTATGTTTTCATCAATATATGAGAGTTCTTGATCCTAGATTGCAATTCTATAGTCACCTACTATGTGTTATGATCCGACAATCCCAAAGTGACAATAGTCTGGACCACTCCCGGTGATGACCGTAGTTTGAGGAGTTCATGTATTCACTATGTGTTAATGCTTTGGTCTGGTACTCTATTAAAAGGAGGCCTTAATATCCCTTAGAAATTCTACGCAACTCAAGGACCCATGGAGAGAGTTGGGAATTTCGTTATTTTCAAATTTGAGTTTTTCTTGAATTTTGAGAAGAGGATCGTTTGATTTAATTATTTTATCTTCGAATATTTCTCCTATAAAAATAAAAGAGAGAGGATAAAATGACTTCCTCAAAATAAAGAAATATTGGAGATTTAATATTAAAATCAAATAAGATTTTCATTCGGATTTTTATCGCTATTTTATTTGAATTAGGAAAAATATGCGTTTTTCAAAATTGCATTATAGTCCCAAATAAATGTTCACCTTGTCCGGTATATTTTTAGAGGACGGGGAAAATTTATTTCAGGATTTTTGGAGTCTGTTTAGTATTTCTTTTCTTCCTTTTTCTGCATGTTAGAATTTTTTTTTTTAAAAAAAAGAGAAACCGACTCCGGGCCGTACCCGAGCGGGACTCCGCCCGGGGGGGCTTTATAAGCCGCGTCGGCCGAGCCCCGCAGCCCACCAGCCCGCGCCCTGCCACCAAACCCTAGCCGTCGCCGCCTGCCGCCGCCGCCCGCCGGAACCGGAACCGCGCCGCCGCCGCCGGATCTCGTCGTCGTTGACCACCGGTTGACCGGTCGGTTTTCTTCGACTAAACCACGGTTTTTGTTTATTTTTTCCGGTTCATTTTCGCTAGATTGGTTTTCCGTCGGTTTAGTTATTTAACGAATGTTCGTCCGTACGTTTGTTTTACCGAACGGTTTTCACCGTTTAGCCGCAGATAGTGAACGTTCGTTCGTTAGTCTGTTCGTTAGTTTTTCTTTTTCCCGGGTTTTTCGCGATTATTTTTGATCGCGATTTCTGATCCGATTTTCGTTTTAGTTTATCTTTTCGCTCGTTTATCGGAATCAGGCGATTCAAGTGCCTAGAGTTTCGTCTCCAAGCCCTGTTTCTGTTTAAACAACTTAAACAAGTTTTTGCTACTGTAAAATTTGATTTTAGTCCAGATTAGTAAATGAAGCTTGTTTCTTTCGTAGTTTGAGTTTTTTTGCTTCATTTGATTTGATTCTTTTTGCCAACCGAAGTTCTTAAGTTGAACTTTCTGGTTAGATCTTCTTATTTGAGTTTTACCCGTGCATCTTGCTTGATTGCTTATTGTATGCTTGTTTGTTTGCGATAGAGTACCTGGAGTGCGAAGCGTACTACTACGAGTCTCTAGGTTTCACAGATCATCAGCAAGGCAAGTAACACTTTGATCATACCTCTTTACTACCTTGTTTTATTGCATTAGATCAATCTTCAAACACTTGCATGGTTAGGATCTGAATAAATTGTGGGTTGGGAAGTAGATGAGGTAGAACCTATTCACCTGTTTATTATCAAACCCTTGGGAGTTACTTCTATGTTGCTTATATTGCTATGCTATGCTTGTAGGCGTGGATTGGGTGAGTGTATCCATGACAGATGTGAGTTGTTAATTAAAGGTTAACTTGAGGTGGCAACTTTAATACACATCTGGGTGGATTGAGGCACCTGGGCAACCCAGTGATTGCCTGTATTTTTGAATATCCCGGGGTACCGTGTGATTCTCCTATGGACTGCCACCCAGGCTCGAAGGGATAAGAAGATTATTCATACTGGAAACTTCCGTGTGCAGCCACATGCCATTATGGGCTCTGGCATAGTTGAGTAAGTTGTGGGAAACCTTTCCATGATGGGCGAGCAGATGTAGGGGATTGTAGGTGTACAGGCCTATCTATCAGTTAAGGGGACCTCTTTAGAAAGACTATGTCTCAGTCATCCGTTTCTCAAACATCATGTAGTGCGAGAAATCCAACGGAGGAGATCGAGTCTTGTGGGGAAAAGTGCACAAACCTCTGCAGAGTGTACAAACTAATGATGGTTAGCCGTGTCCCCGGTTATGGACATCTTGAGTATCTAGTTCTTGGATTATCATGTGGATCTCATCACTCTTAATATAAATTTGATTGGGTTATTAATTACTTTTAATTGGGATTGAGAGGGGGTTTACCTTCTCAATGTTTTTCAACCAACTTTGTAGTTAATAAAATATATTCCTTTGCAGTAGGGAAAAATTGTCTTTTCGCAAAACATTAACCATACAGCCTCCACCAACCATATATGAAGTAGTGATAGAATTATTCCGTTCATTACTCTCTTGTGTTACATTGCCAGCATATTCCATGTGCTGACCCGTTTCGGGCTACAAAGTATCATGTTGCAGACTTTTCAGACGACAAGTAATGAGCCTTAGGTCGTGGTCTTTCACTCAGTGATGCTGTTGGAGTTGATCGACTCACTTTATCTTCCAAGCCTTCCGTTGTTATCATATTAGATGGACTTAAGCCATATTTATTGTATAAGTTCTCTTTTGAGACATTCAATGTAATAAGTGTGTGATTTCTACTCTGTTATAAATCCTCAAGTAATGTGCGTGTCAGCATTTCCGATCCAGGGATGACACTGATGCACAGAGATCAGACTATTTGAGGTCTGGTCGCTGCAAGATGGTATCAGAGCACATGCTGACTGTAGTATACGACCACTAAGCTAAAGCCCTAGATCACTACTCTCTTCTCATTTCTGACTCCTCTCCATTTTCTACTCTTTAGGATGGCGGACGCAAGAAACAAGTTTGCACAACCGGATGAAGAAACAACCTTTGGACGACACTTGAAGGAAGTCACTAGGTACCTAAACATTGGAATACCAAGCTTCACCTGGACTTACAACGCCACTTTACCAGAAGAGGAGCGCTAGATGATTCAAGTTCAAGTTCCAGGAAGGACATTTATGCCAGTCACTGAGCCCATAGAGTTTTCCTTTGATGCACCAACCTAGAGTCTAGGAAAGAGTATGGCAACCCACATCACCATGGGATGCATTGGAGAAGTTTACCACAAGGATCTCAAGGATACTATCTACCAGATTTGTGGGCGCCGAGATGAGCAATGGGAGATGATCAACACCAGGAAGGATAGATCAATTGCCGCTTTCATCCAGGAGTTAAACCAGCACATGCGCATGCATGATAGATTTGAAGAAGGTGATGACAAGGATCACGGAATTGGAGGAAGAACTCAAGGCAACTCACAAAGATTATGAGGAGGAAATCATTGTACTACATCATCATCGACGATACCGACTCGGACCCCGATGATAGCGATGATGACTACGTTGATGAAGCTGGAGCGGATATTATGGAGTCTTCGACCGATCAATATTTCTAGTCGACCACCATAGCAGTAGTAGTATTCCACCATGTATATAGTATAGTTCGAGCACTTTTGTAACGATAGTTCTAGACCGATTGTATGCCCTTGCTTGATTGATTGAGTGATATGATTGTGTTTGTCTCATGTGCATACGGGTAGTGTTTTCTCACTAGACCTCATTCTATTCTATTCTCTAAACCCTCAGATGCCTCCGAGACGTGATCCCAGATTTACCTTTCCACCGGAGCTCACTCAGTTGATCCAGCAGCAGAATACCTTGATGCAGTTGTTAGTTCAGAACCAAGGCAACAACAACAACAACCCACCACCACCACCCTCAGTTGACAACTTAGCCCGTTTTCTGAGGTTGCAGCCGCCGGTGTTTTCCAGTAGCACCGAGCCAATAGTGGCAGATGATTGGCTCCACAGGATTGGAAGGGAGTTAACCACTGCAGGATGCACAGATGCTGAGAAGGTGCGTTTTGCTGCGCACCAATTGGATGGACCAGCAGCCTCATGGTGGGAGAATTACACTGTCACCTATCCTACAACCACTGTTACATCGGACCAGTTCCAGCAGGCCTTTCACACTGCCCATGTATCAACAGGAGCGACGGCCATAAAGAAGCGTGAGTTTCGCAACTTACGACAAGGAGGACGCACGGTTGGCCAGTATGTTGACGATTTTAGTAAGCTAGCACGTTATGCCCCAGATGACGTCACTACCGATGCAGCTAAGCAGGAGAAGTTCCTAGAAGGACTGAATGATGAGCTGAGCATGCAGTTGATGGTGGCAAATTTCAACAACTACCAGGAGCTGGTAGATAGAGCCCTCATGATTGAAGGGAAGCATCAGCAGATTGATAACCGCAAGAGGAAGTATGGACAAGGGAAGTATAATTCTGGAGCTCAGTAGAGACCCCGTTTTACCCCGAACTCGGGAGGACTTGTGCATAACCATGGAGGCCACACTCACAATGGAGGAAGTTCGCACAACCATAGTGGATCCAAGAATGGTAATGGAGGAAGCAACGGACAGAACCGTTCCAACCCAGCAACGCCCACCAAGAAAGATCTAAGCCACATTACTTGCTACAAGTGCCAGAAGACCAAACATTACGCCAATGAATGTCCTGAAGCTAAGAATGGAAACGACAACGGAAGCTCTGGGAAGAACTAAAACTTATTAGTAAACATGCTTCTATGGTTACCACTCAAGTAGAACAAGTACTTAAAGCTCAGAATGATTTGCTCAATGAATTAAATAGTAAGAAAAATGATAATGATGTTAGAGTTATGACTAGAGGTGGTAAAATGACTCAAGAACCTTTGTATCCTGAGGGCCATCCTAAGAGAATTGAGAAAGATTCTCAGAGAAATAATATTGATGCACCTAGTCCTTCTAAGAGGAAGAAAAAGAAAAATGATAGGACTTTGCATGCTTCCAGTGAACCTGTTATTGACACACCTAACAATCCCAATGATATCTCTATTTCTGATGCTGAAACACAAACTGGTAATGAACATGAACCTAGTGATAATGTTAATGATGATGTTCATATTGATGCTCAACCCAGCAATGATAATGATGTAGAGATTGAACCTGTTGTTGATCTTGATAACCCACAATCAAAGAATAAACGTTATGATAAGAGAGACTTTTGTTGCTAGGAAGCACGGTAAAGAAAGAGAACCATGGGTTCAGAAACCCATGCCTTTTCCTCATAAACCATCCAAGAAAAAGGATGATGAGGATTTTGAGTGCTCTGCTGAAATGATTAGGCCTATCTTCTTGCGTATGCGTTTGACTGATATGCGTAAAATGAATCCTTATGCTAAGTACATTAAAGATATTGTTACTAATAAAAGAAAGATATTGGAAGCTGAAATTTCCACCATGCTTGCTAATTATACTTTTAAAGGTGGAATATCTAAGAAACTACGAGATCCCGGAGTACCAACTATACCATGCTCCATTAAAAGAAACTATGTTAAAACTGCTTTATGTGATCTTGGAGCTGGTGTTAGTGTTATGCCTCTCTCTTTATATCGTAGACTTGATTTGAATAAGTTGACACCTACTGAAATATCTTTGCAAATGGCTGATAAATCAACTGCTATACCTGTCGGTATTTGTGAGGATGTGCCTGTTGTGGTTGCAAACGTTACTATTTTAACGGACTTTGTTATTCTTCATATTCCCGAGGACGATAGTATGTCTATTATTCTTGGAAGACCCTTTTTTGAATCTACAAGGGCTGTTATTGATTACACCAAAGGCAATGTCACTTTTCATGTTAATGGTAATGAGCATATGGTACGCTTTCCGAGGAAACAACCTCAAGTTCATAGTATAAACTCTATTGGAAAAATTCCATCGATTATTTTTGGAGGTTTTGAATTTCCTCTTCCTACTGTCAAGAAGAAATATGATATTCTTATTGTTGGGGACATGCATATCCCCTTTGAGGTAACCTAGTGTTATTCGAAATTTCTCCGGTTCCATGTTATTCGGAATGAGTTTGTTAACAAGACCTGATCAACCTTATTAGTGGATTCCTTTTGATGAGCATGAGATGGATGAATTTAGAAAACACAACTCTCTGTACCCTCTTTTTACTTTCTGTTATTTATATTAAATAAAGCAAAAATAGTAATTTCTGACTGTTTTCTAAATTATCCATGCAATAAAAAATACCCCAAAAATAAAAGTTCTCCAAATGCCCTGAAATTTAAATATGATTTTTTCTAGAATATTTGAGAATATCTGGCACTGAGAACACGGCAGGGGGAGCAAGCACCTGGCCACGAGGGTCCAGGGCGCGCCCTACCCCCTGGGCGCGCCCCTGCCTCGTGGGCCCACGGTGGCTCCCCTCCACTTATTCCAGCCACCACACACTCCTTCTTCCTCCCAAAACCATCACCAACCAGCTCAAACGCGAGTTCAAGCTCATTTTGCTGCCATTCTCGATCTCCTTGCTCAAAGCTCCATTCAAAAAACTGTTTTGGGGGATTGTTCCTTGAAAAAGATGAAGAGATTTTTGAGGGGCTCATCGAGCCGAAGCTCGAAGGATAAGCAAAGTGAGGAGGATAAGAGGCCCAAATATAATCTCCCTCGCACCGCGGAAGTTCGGTCGTGTGAATGGCCTTGTGATAATTTCTTGAGAGCAGCCAGGATTTATGATGATTTTTATGAGTTGGCTGAGAATGCAAGCCTCACCGCCTTCCTCCACGACCAACACGAACAGTATCTCTTACTCACCAAAATCTTTGTGCAAAACTTTCATTTCCATGCTAGGAGCTCACCACCTACGGTGGAACTTTATTTGTATGATGAGCATAAGGAGATGTCACTTCGTGATTTTTATCGAGTTTGTTTGATCCCTTTCGAGGGCAGCGTAGAGGAACCACATCGTGACGATGTGGAAGGGTGTATTGATATAATTGCTGTAGGGGAAACGAGAAAAGTTTCCGATGCAAGAATTACTAGCATACATTTTCCTGTTCTACGTTACTTCGCAATACTTGCTAGTAGATGCTTAATTGGTCGCGGAAATTGTGGCAACCTTAGTGCCCCTGATATTGTTATTTTGTGCCATGCCTTGTTCCATGATGACACATTTAGTATGGGCGCTATTGTTGCAAAGCGGTTAAATCTTAACCGTACTAAGGGCCCCGTCCTTGGAGGCATCTTCTCCTCACGCCTCGCTGCACACTTTAACATACCTATTAGGCATTATGAGAAGGAAGAGAAGTTGTTGCCTCCTGTTTTCTAGACTATAAGAGTATGGTAGCACATGATTTTATCGTTAAGAATAAGGAAAAGATGCTTAAGTACAAGCTGATATTTGATAAAAATCACCCTAATAATATTACCTTTCCTGCTCCTTCCTTGTTTGACTTATCTGCAGGAAAGTACCTTGTTCCGCCGGAGGCCATTCTCGCCTACCGAAACCCCATGCCAGCTACAGAGCCAGAGCCGGAACCACAATTTTATCCTCACCGGCAGTCTGTTTATCAGTGGAATCTAGAAGACATCGCCAACCAGTGGCACCAGGGGGATTCTTCTCAGTACGACCCCAACTATTACTTTGGATATTCGCCAGGCCAGCCATGGTCATAGACCAACTTAGGCCAAAAGCCTAAGCTTGGGGGAGTATGTATCTCTCACTGACATTACATTCCTGTTCACACACTCATGCTAGGTGTCGGTGCTCATACTTTTTCACTGTAATATCCATGCTAGTTTATTTCCTTTTTATGCTTGCTTCTTGTGTGTTCGATGAACCTTGAGAAAAACAAAAAAATTAGTTGTAGCTTTTAGCTAGTTACTTTCCATGCCTATAGTAGTAATTAAAAAGAAAACCCAAAAAGATTTCTCGTTCTTCTTTTGCTTGTTGGGAGCTTTCCCGTGTAAATAGTTTTATTTCTTTTCTTGTTCTTTGGGGGTCGCGAGGAGAAGATTGAGGGAGTCCTGGACTAAGGGGTCCTCGGGCGTCCGGCCTATTATCCGATGGGCCGGACTGATGGGCTATGAAGACATGAAGACTAAAGAATATACTTGTGTCCGGATTGGACTCTACTTGGCGTGGAAGGCAAGCTAGGCAACCGATTATGAAGATTCCCTCTTATGTAACCGACCTCGTGTAACCCTAGATCTCTCCAGTGTCTATATAAACCGGAGAGCATAGTCCGGATAGGACAGATTCATTACCATATACTCATAGGCTAGACTTCTAGGGTTTAGCCATTACGATCTCGTGGTGGATCAACTCTTGTAATACTCATATTCATCAAGATCAATCAAGCAGGAAGTAGGGTATTACCTCCATAGAGAGGGCCCGAACCTGGGTAAACATCGTGTCCCTCGTCTCCTGTTACCATCGATCCTAGACACACAGTTCGGGACTCCCTACCCGAGATCCGCCGGTTTTGACACCGACATTGGTGCTTTCATTGAGAGTTCCACTGTGCCGTCGACGAAAGGATTCGATGGCCCCTTCGATCGTCAGTAATGACGCCGTCCAGGGAGAAACCTTCCTCCCCGGACAAATCTTTGTGTTCGGCGGCTTCGTACTACGGGCCAACTCTTTTGGCCGTCTGGAGCAGGCCGATAGCTACGCCCCTGGCCATCAGGTCAGATTTGGAAGCTTGAACTGCATCACGGATATCCGTGGAGACTTGATCTTCAATGGATTTGCGTCCGCGATGATCGCTTCCCTTCTCTCCGATGAACATGACTTAAATCTGTCATCGGAGCACACCTAGGAGATGGATCCTGCTGCTGCAACGGCCTCAGTACCGAAGTAGATTATCCCCTCCGAGGCCATAAAGTCCGTGGTGTTGGAGCCGCACATGGACTCGACATCCTACAATGCTTGCGTTGACGGAACTCTGGACTGGTCTCCGGCTACACGTTTCGGATTAAGTGCGCCTGCGGACACCGAGCTAGATCGGTTATCGATTTTCGAATTTAGCGCCGCAGATATCTTCCAGCATTTGCCTTTGGGTGACATACTAAATTCTTTGAAGAACTTGCATGCGGGAGCCCCTCCCCGGACAGATCTTTGTATTCGGTGGCTTCGTACTGCGGGCCAACTCGCTCGGCCATCTAGAGCAGATCGATAGCTATGCCCCTGGCCATCAGGTCAGATTCGGAAGCCTAAACTATGTCGCGGACATCCGTGGAGACTTGATCTTCGATGGATTCGAGACCGCGGCAACCACTCCCCTTCGCAAAGATGAACATGGCTTAAAACTGTCATCGGGCCGCTTCCAGGAGATAGCTTCTGTAACCACTCTGGCCTTAGATCCGGAGCATACCAAGTCATCCAAAGATGGGAAACTCAACCCCATCACGGGGGCTACCAATTCGGCGGCGTTTTTGCCACATACAGATTCCACTTCGTACGATACTTGCATCAACGGAACCCTGAACTTGTTTCCGGTATCGAGTTCTGAACCCTGCGAGCCCGCGGATACCGAACTCGATCGGCTATCGATCTCCAAGTTCAGCGCCGCGGATATCTTCTGACAATCGCCCATGGGCGACCTACTAATCTCGCTAAAAAACCTATCCCTAGCAGACGGTTCATCGCCGAACTATGTTCGGTTTGACCTTACGGCGGATGATGGAGAATTTTGCTTCCCACCCGCCACGCACTTCATAGCCACCGTCGACGACCCAACCAACACGCCTGACCCCTGCTCCAAAGACATCGACGGTCTGGATGACGATGAAGGGCAAAGCCAGAGCTTACTATCCGCTAGACATGAGGCGACCACTTCCTAGTATGACGTGTGCATGGTATACACACCCAACGACGATCTTGACGATGACAAGGAGGATCCAGTCGAGGATAATCCTCCTGGTACACAGTCTGAACACTGGCCCCCGTGGCGCCACCCTTAGCCACGTCACTCAAGAGAAAACAATACTAGCATCGGAGGTGATAATACTCCGGACAACGAAGACCCTGTTGAGACAGGATCCGAACAGGAGTACCAGGAAAGCAGGCAGGATAGCCCTGATGAACAGGCCACATACGGAGGCTCAGAGGATAGTAATTATCTTCCACTTTCTGAGAAAGAAGAGAGCCTCGGCAATGAGGAATTCATCGTGCCTGAGGAACCTCTAGAACAGGAGCGCTTTAAATGTCGGCTCCTAGCCGCTGGAAGGAGCCTAAGGAGGAAACAGCTGCAGCTCCAAGTGAGCCAAGATTTGCTCAACGATAGATGGAGCAAGGTCCTAGCCGCCGAAGAATACGGCCTTAGCATCCCAGAAAAAAGCCACCACAACAGCAGGTGGCTCCCTCAATACGATGGCAAGACTTTGGAGCCCACATCACCATCGACTAAGCCGGTAGGCCGACCACAGTTCGGTCCGGGCAAAGCAGCAGCCCCAGCAGAGCACCATTCCAACCCATCCGGCCGCCCAAGCAAGAATAAAGAAGCTCGGGGGAACACTCGCGACATCCAACAAGACCTGGAGGGTAGAACAGGACACACAAAATCGATACACAAATCGCGGAGACATGCCCCAACCAGTAATAATGGTTATCTATTCAGACACAACAGACCCGAGCACGCTCGGTCCGAAAATCATAAGCGTAGTCCGCCGGAGGTGCTTCATAGTGTGGCCCAACATAGAGGAGCCGCACACCCTCTTTGCTTCACCAACGAGGTAATGGAGCATGAATTTCCAGACGGGTTTAAACCCATCAACATCGAATCATATGATGGAACAACAGATCCCGCAGTATGGATTGAGGACTTCCTCCTCCATATCCACTTGGCTCACGGAGACGACCTTCATGCCATTAAATACTTGCCTCTCAAGCTTAAGGGGCCAACACGGTACTGGCTAAACAGTTTGCCAGAAAATTCTATTGGCAGCTGGGGAGATCTGGAAGACGCCTTTCGTGACAACTTCCAAGGAACATATGTCCGACCACCAGATGACGATGACTTAAGTCATATTGTCCAACAGCTCGGCGAGTCAGCCAGGGAACTCTGGACCAGGTTCTTAGTCAAAAAGAACCAAATTATCGATTGTCCGGACGTGGAAGCCCTAGCGGCCTTCAAACATAGCGTCCGGGACGAATGGCTAGCACGTCACCTCGGCCAGGAAGGACCTAAATTCATGACAGCCCTTACCGCTCTAATGACTCGCTTTTGTGCGGGAGAATACAACTGGCTCGCTCGTAAAAGCAACAACGCCAGCGACCCAGGCACTTCCGAAATCCGAGACGGCAACGGCAAGCCACGACTCCACGAGCATAACAGTCGCAGCAATAACAAAAGGTTGCGAGACACAGTGGTCAACGTCAGATTTCACAATCCGAAACCCGGTCAACGGAAGAAGCCATTTAAGGCTAAACAGGACGGACCATCCGCCCTTGACAGGATATTGGACCGACCCTGTCAGATTCACGGCCACCCCGATGAGCCAGCTAATCATACCAACAGAAACTGTTGGGTCTTCAAGCAAGCAGGCAAGCTTAATGCCGAATACAAAGGAAGAAGGCCACCAAGCGATAAAGACGATGGCAAGGCTCGCCAGCAAAACACCGGGGGCCAGAAGCAGTTTCCGTCCGATGTTCGACCACTACCGGAGCGGAAATAGCAGTTCGGCTTCTGTCACCAACCCACTATGATGGCAGGATTTACATCACATGTACATCACTACGTGCTCAAGATACCATGGGCATCGGCGGAAGCACAATATGGACAACCCTGCAAGCATTCCCGTAATGTTTTTTATCCATTTTTCTTTATTATAAACAGGTGACCGACGGGACTTCATATACAACGGACTCCGTCGGAGTTCGGATCCGCATAGTCACCTAAGGGGCCACTTCCGTTAAGAACCCCCCTCCCCGAGGACGGGCGACGCAGACGTGCGACAGGAGGTCCAAAACAGCTTTTTTGTAGACCGCACTCTTTATTTTGAGACCGTACTATGCCTTTTTCCTCTGTTCCCGACCCTGAGCATGTCAAATAGCCGGCTTTTGGGTTTTCTCTTCTTTATATATATATATGTGTGTGTGTGTGTGTGTGTGAATTTATCATTGGCTTGTTGCTCCACTCCCAGTAAACTTCATCCGAACTAATCTCCTATACTCATTTTAAATTGGGTACGGTCGTAATGGCGGTGTTACAAGACGCACCTCGGCATAACCCGCCAGGGGCTCGGTATGGGAACAAATGAGTCGCCAATAAAAGTCCGAACAGCTCTATAGGGTACTTTGGCGTCGCAAGTTTGGCCTTATATGCATCAACTCTGAATCATTGTCTTTGGTCAATAGTTGGGTTGCCCGGCTCCTGTGCTTGCTACCCTACGTTCCGCTCTATCGGCTAGGGTAGTAAAGGGAGAACTACTACTATTGTGCCCTAGCTTTGACCGGATGAGCACCTCAGTAGAGAAAGCCGAAAACTGACTGTCATAATGCGGTGAGAGCTGGTCAACCACTTGACGACTTATCCGAATCTTTAGCGATTCTCCGTGTCACACGAAGGATCTTTTTTAGATCAAAACATGTAAGGCACAATATTACGATACGTCGCATGCATACCAGGGGCTATGTCGTAGCCCCACCATAAAACTCCTATGGCTAAGTGAAAGTGTTAACGCCCTATAGTCCGATTGCCTGGTTTGCCGCATTATCACCTCCTTTATGGACCAAGACATTGGATAAAGAGTGATTCAATGCTTTTCCGAACACCCCCGTATTTCCTATGAGGGGGCTGAAGCCGACGACTAGAAAACTTTCAAATTATATTAAAATGGCCGCACAGGAGGAATACAAGCTTTCTAAAAAATATATAGATTAACTATAAAGTTGTCTGTTACAACCCTTGTACACATCACTCGAATATTATGTCTTTCGAGCATTGGCCCTCTATCAAGCGGGCGGCCTCTAGGACATCTCCAAAATAATGCTCCGGTTTCGGACGGTCCTTGCCTTCGGGTGGACTCTTCGTCGCAATATTGATGGCCTTCATCTTCCCCCAGAATGTCTTGACTCGGGCGAAGGCCATCCGTGCACCTTCAATGCACGCTGATCGCTTCACAGCGTCGATATGCGGCACTGCGTCAGCAAGCCGCTGCACCAGGCTGAAGTAACTACTCGGAACAGGTTCAGTTGGCCACAAATGGACTACGGCATTCTTCATGGCAGCACCGGATATCCTATGCAGCTCGGCCCACTGGGACATCCGTTCATTCAGCAACAGAGGGTGCTTCGCTGCGGCGAATTGCGACCAGAAAAGCTTCTTCATTGCACACCCATAGTGCGCCTGATAAAACTGCGCCGCATCGGAAGAACTCTTCGGCAAGTCTAATTTTTTTCTGGAGAAGTCCATACTTGGTTAAGCCGAGCATAGTTTGGATCGCCGAACTTAGCCTGTAGCAAAAAGGGTTTGCCAGCCACAATCTCCCCAGCTTGCCGAATCTCCTCACGGGCTGCTCTGGATTTAGACCGTGCCTCTTTCGCCTCTCATAAGGCCTTGTCAAGATCAGCTGTTTTGGCTTCATTCTCCTTGTCAAGAAGTGTACAACGGCTAGCCGCATTCTCTAACTCATGCGCCATGGTGGACATCTTCTCCTTGTCTTGGCGCCACGCAGCTTGCTCGGCCTTCAACTCAGCCGATGCCTTTTCGGCCGCCGCATCACTAAACTGGGCCTGCTCCTTGACCCGAGCCAGCTCCGCCCGAAGAGCTTCCACGGCGGCGGCACCATCTGCATTCATGCACATTTCATATAAAACTCTTTCTCAGAGTCAGTCTTCAATTACAAGCACATGGGTGTAAGGAATACTCGAAATATATACCTTGCGAGTCATCAAGACGCGTGTTGATCAAAGCAATGTCATCCTCCGCAATATCCAGCTTTCGCTGTAGCTCGGTTACCTCCGAATTTCGGGCAGTGGCAGGAGGGGAGACAGCCTGCATTCCAAGTTAAACTAAGGTTAGCACTTGAAGATCTCTTTTTGATCCTCCGATCACTTCCTTTGAAGGCGATCCGAGTCTCAGGGGCTACTGCATACACAACAGGTGCACTCTGTCAACATTATTCCATTGACAAAATTGCATCAGAAACCTCAAAACCCCCTAGAAGGCTCATGAAGGCCTCATTCAACCCGCTCTTTGTGGAGAGAACCTTTTCGGCCACTATAGCCATTAAGGCACCGTGCTCCTCTGAAACGGATGCCTGTCGCAGCATGTCCGTCAGTGTCTCCGGCACTCCTGGGTCTTCGGACGCCATTGCTGGAGCATGACATTCCTTTAAAAGGAATCCACCTACCTGCCTCTAGAATCATCTCCGGTTGTAAGCTGGACAGTTCGGGGCCGCCATTCTTGACCCCCGAACCCAAAGTGACAGAGGCACCACCTTCGGGTAACTCCTTCCTCGTTTCCTGTGCTACTTGCCGGACGGGAGGGGCCCTCCATGATGACACCTCAAGATCATCCGCCCTATTGGGCGAGGAGGCCAGAGAAGGTGTGTCACTCTCCATCATCTCTAGAAGAAGGTCCCCGGAGGAGGAGGACGATTGAGAAACACCAAGCGTTAACCTACGAGGACGTGCACATGTCGCAGAACTACTTCAGTAATAACAAAAGAATGAGGTATGGTTAAAGTACCCCGCTTCACTTACGGTCTGGCCGGAGGTTCGTCCTCAGCAGCAAGCTCTACATCGGCATCGCTTGCCCAGCTCAAGCCGACCGACGATGGCATTTTTCCTTTCTTGGAAAGTTTCCCCTCCTGGCCTCCAGAAGCAGCCCGCTTCTTGCCGTTGCATGCATCTCCTTTGGACTCCCCGCTCACACCCCCCTCAGCAGACACCCGGTACGGTGTCGGAACTAACATCCGCATCATCAGGGGGGCGCGGGATCTTCGGGAAGGGGCGCCGGACTCCAGATTAATATCGCTTTCTTTATCCAGTCCTGTAGGGATGGATTGCTCAGTATCTTGTCAAAAGATGTTGGAATAAAAGGTGTTGAATACTTACCGAAGTGTCCAAATGATTGCAGTCGAGGCCAACATCTTCGGTGGTGTCCGGCCATTACTCTCGCTCCCCAAAATATAATTTCCACATTCCTTCGTGCGTAGTACCGAAGAAGTGCTGAAGAGTCTGCCGCCCTTCTGGATTGAACTCCCCCATACGGAGAGGCCGCCGTTGACACGGCAGGATCCGGCGGACCAGCATTACCTGAACGACGTTCACAAGATCGATGCCCTTCTCGGTAAGGCTTCGGATACGACCTTGTAGAGTCTGCACCTCATTAGAGGATCCCCAGTCCAACCCCTTGTTGATCCATGAGGCAAGCTGAGTCAGAGGGCTAGGACGGAACACAGGCGCTGCCGCCCACTTGGAGCCCTGTGGCTTGTTAACATAAAACCACCTCTGCTACCATAGTTCGGAAGACTCGGCGAAGGATCCTTCAAACGAAACCACGCTAGCAAGCTTGTTTATTACAACGCTGCCACACTCTGCCTGCTCCCCCTCTGTCACCCGTGGCCTCACATCAAAAGTCTTGAGCCACAAACCAAAGTGCAGAGGAGTCCGGAGGAAGGCCTCACACGTGACGATAAATGCCGAGATGAGAAGAATGGCGTCTGGGGCCAGATCATAAAAATCTAGCCCATAGTAGAACATGAGCCCCCGGACAAAGGGGCTAAGTGCGAACCCTAGCCCACAAAGGAAGTGGGACACAAATACTACCCTCTACTTGGATTTGGGGTGGGAATAATCTGCCCCTCGGCAGGAAGCCGATGAAAAATTTCTGGGGTCAGGTACCTCGCTATGCGGAGCTTCGCAATATCCTCCTTCGTGTCGGAAGAGGCCACCCACCGGCCTGAACGGCTGGGCCCAGGCATGATTGGGGCTGGTGGTGATTGGGACTCAAGGGATAGAACTTGAGGTGGCTGGGATTGAGGAAGAAGCGTCCAGAATATCGAGCGTCCCCTCCTGGGTCTCGAAACTTACCTATCCTCAAAGAGTTGTACCCAGAGGACGGTTGGGTTACCCATGCCAGCATTATTGAAAATCCCGTGAATAAAGGGGAACGATCTCTACTTTGACAAGACGTGCCAATAAAACCGCTTCCCAAGACATGGGGCGACAGGCTAGCCAACGGTTGGGAATAATAACCGGGCAGGCATAATACAGTGCCGTAAACAATTATCTGCAGATTGGCCTCGTGGAGTATTGTATTTTCTGCAATTATATAAACAGGTCCGGATACAATCATCATCTCCGAAGACTATATCGAAGTTCGGACGAAGGGGAACCCACCTTGCAATGCCGAAGACAATCTGCACGCCGGACTCCTCGTCATTGAAGCCAGGTTCAGGGGCTACTGAGGGAGTCCTGGACTAAGGGGTCCTCGGGCGTCCGGCCCGTTACCCGATGGGCCGGACTGATGGGCTATGAAGACATGAAGGCTGAAGAATATACCCGAGTCCGGATTGGACTCTACTTGGCGTGGAAGGCAAGCTAGGCGACCGGCTATGAAGATTCCCTCTTATATAACCGACCTCATGTAACCCTAGATCTCTCCGGTGTCTATATAAACCGGAGAGCATAGTCCGGATAGGACAGATTCATTACCATATACTCATAGGCTAGACTTCTAGGGTTTAGCAATTACGATCTCGTGGTAGATCAACTCTTGTAATACTCATATTCATCAAGATCAATCAAGCAGGAAGTAGGGTATTACCTCCATAGAGAGGGCCCGAACCTGGGTAAACATCGTGTCCCCCGTCTCCTGTTACCATCGATCCTAGACACACAGTTCGGGACCCCGTACCCGAGATCCGCCGGTTTTGACACCGACAAAGACCATGATTAAAATGTTGAGTGGCTTTTATATGCATTATTGTTGATCTAACAAAGAGCCCATATTACCTTGTCTTTACCAATGCATGTGCACTATTATTATTATCCACACTATTCGGTCGTGCAAGTGAAAGGCAATAATTCCGATATATGATGGACTTATTGAGATGAGAAAAGTTGGTATGAACTCGACCTCTCTTGTTTTTGTAAATATGATTAGTTCATTGTTCCTGATTCATCCTATTATGAATAAACATGTTTGCAATGACAACTAGAGATTGTAGTTGCTTATGCCATGCTTAATTAGCTAGGAGCTTATAATGGTTTACCTTGCGTGCCAACATGCTATTAAAATGGTTGTGATGTGGTATGATAGGGTGGTATCCTCTTTTGAACGATTCGAGTGGCTTGACTTGGCACATGTTCACGCATGTAGTTGAAACAAAATCAACATAGCCTCTACGATATTTATGTTCATGGTGCATTATATCCTACTCATGCTTGCATTCGGTGTTAATTAATTTTAATGCATGTTCATGACTGTTGTCGCTCTCTAGCTGGTCGCTTCCCAGTCTTTTTCTAGCCTTCACTTGTACTAAGTGGGAATACTGCTTGTGCATCCAACTCCATAAACCCCAAAGTTATTCCATACGAGTCCGCCATACCTACCTATATACGGTATCTACCTGCCGTTCCAAGTAAATTTGTATGTGCCAAACTCTAAACCTTCAAATAAACATTCTATTTTGTATGCTCGAATAGCTCATGTATCAACTAGGGTTGTCTGTATCTTCCATGCTAGGCAGGTTATTCTCAAGCGGAGTGGACTCCGCTCCTCACTCACGAGAAAGTGGCTGGTCACTCGGATGCCCAGTCCCATGCTTTGAGTATGACTTGACTGTCATTTGCATCCATTACTATTAGTTTACATTGAGTATGACTTGACTGGATCTCTTTTACCTTGAATTACAATGTCTAGTCAGTCCTTGATCTTTAAAGGTGCTTTGCATTGATGTTTTGCGATCTTAGAAAGGGCTAGCGATATACCATCTTGTTATATCATATCATGATTGTTTTGAGAAAGTGTTGTCGTCCGAGATTTATTATTATTGCTCGCTAGTTGATTATGCCATTGATATGAGTAAATATGAGACCTAAGTGTTATTGTGAATATGGTTAGTTCATAATCTTTGCTAAAAACCTAAATGATGGCTTTACATATTTACAACAACAAGAGCAAACAGAGTTTGTAAAAGTTTTTTTCTTTATCACTTTCAGTTTATCAACTGAATTGCTTGAGGGAAAGCAAAGGTTTAAGCTTGGAGGAGTTGATACGTCTCCGTCGTATCTACATTTCCAAACACTTTTGCCCTTATTTTGGACTCTAACTTGCATGATTTGACTGGAACTAACCCGACTGACGCTGTTTTCAGCAGAACTGCCATGGTGTTATTTTTATGCAGAAATATAAGTTCTCGGAATGACCTGCAAATCAACGAAGAATTATTTTGGAATATATAAAAAATACTGGAAGGAAGATCCACGTCAGGGGGGCCTCCACCTGTCCACGAGGGTGGGGGCGCGCCCTACCCCCCTCGGTGTGCCCCCTGCCTCGTGGGCCCCCTGACGCTCCACCGACCTCAACCCTGACTCCATATATTCACATTTGGGGAGAAAAAAACCCAGAGAGAAGGATTCATCGCGTTTTACGATACGAAGCCGCCGCCAAGCCCTAAACTCTCTCGGGAGGGCTGATCTGGAGTCCATTCGGGGCTCCGGAGAGGGGAATCCATCGCCATCTTCATCATCAACCTTCCTCCATCACTAATTTCATGATGCTCAGCGCTGTGTGTGAGTAATTCCATCGTAGGCTTGCTGGATGATGATGGGTTGGATGAGATTTATCATGTAATCGAGTTAGTTTTGTTAGGGTTTGATCCCTAGTATCCACTATGTTCTGAGATTGATGTTGCTATGACTTTGCTATGCTTAATGCTTGTCACTAGGGCCCGAGTGCCATGATTTCAGATCTGAACCTATTATGTTTTCATCAATATATGAGAGTTCTTGATCCTATCTTGCAAGTCTATAGTCACCTACTGTGTGTTATGATCCGGCAACCCCGAAGTGACAATAGCCGGGACCACTCCCGATGATGATCGTAGTTTGAGGAGTTCATGTATTCACTATGTGTTAATGCTTTGGTCCGGTATTCTATTAAAAGGAGGCCTTAATATCCCTTAGTTTCCAATAGGACCCCGCTGCCATGGGAGGGTAGGACAAAAGATGTCATGCAAGTTCTTTTCCATAAGCACGTATGACTATATTCGGAATACATGCCTACACTACATCGATGAACAGGAGCTAGTTCTGTGTCACCCTAGGTTATGACTGTTCATGATCGATTGCATCCGGCATAATTCTCTATCACCGATCCATTGCCTACGAGCTTTCCATATATTGTTCTTCGCTTATTTACTTTCCCGTTGCTATTGTTACAATCACTATGAAACACCAAAAATATTACTTTTGCTACCGTTACCTTTTGCCACCATTACCACTACTATGATATTACTTTTATACTAAATACCTTGCTGTAGATATTAAGTTTCCAGGTGTGGTTGAATTGACAACTCAGCTGTTAATACTTGAGAATATTCTTTGGCTCCCCTTGTGTCGAATCAATAAATTTGGGTTGAATACTCTACCCTCGAAAACTGTTGTGATCCCCTATACTTGTGGGTTATCAGTGGACCGCTGTAGATAGATGGGGGAAGGTGATGAATATGTTGGTGAAGATGACAGAGGTGTTGGTGTAGGTCGCCATCACACGATGATGGCCCCGGTGGCGTTCCAGCACCACCGGGAGAGAGGGGGAGAGGGCCCCCCTTCTTCTTATTCTTCCTTGACCTTCTCCCTAGATGGGATAAGGGTTTCCCCTCTGGTCCATGGCCTCCATGGCAGCGGACGGGCGAGAGCCCCTCCAAGATTGGAACTGTCTCTCTATCTCTCTCTATTTCTTCGTTGCAAATTCTGCCCTCTCACCGTTTCTTATATTCCTGGATATCCGTAACTCCGCTTGGGCTGAAATTTGGACACAATTTTTATCCGGATATTAGCTTTCTTGCGGCAAAAGAAGGGCATCAACCGCCTTACAGGGTGGCCATGAGGGTCAGGGGCGCACCCCCTGCCTCATGGGCCCCTCGAGCATCGTCTCGCATTGATTTCACTTCCCAAAATTCAAATATATTCCAAAAAAACTCCGTTGGTTTTTATCCCGTTTGGACTCCGTTTGATATGGATTTTCTACGAAACAAAAAACATGCAACAAATAGGAACTGGCACTGGGCACTGGATCAATATGTTAGTCCCAAAAGTAGTATAAAAAGTTGCCAAAAGTATATGAAAGTTGTATAATATTGGCATGGAACAATCAAAAATTATAGATAGGACGGAGACGTATCACACGCCTCTCGTCGACTCATACGCTTGCTTGGATGGCACCTGCCAATGAGAAGCGGGACTCGTGGCGGCACGTAAACGCCCATGGTTTGAATAGTGAAAGCGTTCGTGTTAACGTGACAGGTCTTCTGTTCCAAAATACCTTGGCTCTTCATTTGTGCAACTTTTCATAAGTAGCTTGTCTCAAATTGAACAAAAAAATTACAACCACATATTTTTGCCATATCACAAGACCATGCTCAGTTTCATGAATTTCAGGTCACTTTTAGATTTTCTGAAATTTAAAATCCAGGATTCGAAACAATATCATAACCTGCATCATGCAATAAATTTTCAAGCGATACATCTTTACTGTTATAGATATTAATATTTCTTAAGAAAGGATTTGGTCAAACATTTTGCTTAGTTAGACTTCAGACAAGTTATATGTGCAGAGTAAAAGGATAATCCCTCCGTACTAGTGCATTGCCTCATATATTAACTCAAGTACTAGGCACGAACAAACGGGGCTCAATTTTGTGCTCGTCTTGGTGTATTACTCCTATTAGTACTAGGCAATGGAGTTGACGGGTGACCTTGGGTAGCGGCGACCGAGGGAATTGAACTGTGCTTGGCACGGTAGGTAACGTTGTCTAGTTAGTAAAGCATCCCTATTGTTCATCGGTAGTCATTATGGACCGGGGACATGAGGGAAATTTCCTAGGGCTGGAATTCTGACCGCCAGATATTTCGACTCGAAACACGGAGGCTCGTATGGTTGGGGTTGGCTAATGTGCATACCACACATGCCACCAGAAGGACACGAGCAGGAGGTTTTTTTGAGGATCAACACGATCTCGGGTCTGGCTGGTACGCCGTTGGGTGCTACCATTCAAGAATATGAAAGGAATCTTTTAAATTGCTGAATGAATCTATATGTATTACAATCCCTGTATTTTCCTTGCAAATTATTGATCATTCCAAAAGGCACGGTAATTGATTTATGACGAGTTCTTGATTTAGAGTGAGTTTGTAATATAGTGATCTCAACATGGATTTCACATTTCATGGTATCCCTAGTAAGTTTTTCATTGCAAATTCAAATTTAAAAGATGAACGGTATGGTGGTGAGAAAACTTTGTATGTATCAAGCATATGACCACACACACACACGAATAAAACAACAATCCAGTAAGTATAGTGCATCTATTTTTCCAAACCATGCATGTATGACACGAATTCAAAAATACTCTCTGTGTTCCTAAATGTTTATCTTTTAGAGATTTCAACAAGTGACTACATACGGAGCAAAATGAGTGAATCTACACTCTAAAATATGTCTATATACATCCGTATGTGGTATACTATTTGAAATCTCTAAAAAAGACAAATATTTAGGAAGGAAGGGAGTAAAATGTAAGCCATGCATGGTCCTCAATTCAATATTTAAAATGAACAGGAAACTAAAACATGAATATTAAGTCTAGTACTATATACATGCAAATGTTGTGTTTAGGTCTCTCCATCGACCCCCCCCCCCCACACACACATACTTCATGTATCAATTGATGTTCATTTCTTTGTTAATAGAGCTATTGGTATCCGACACGTGCGCGCTCATTATTGCTCTTCACATTGGATCTCCATTTGTGTCATTCCCTCCCTCACACTCTCAACAAATGTATTTCTCACACACAACCTCGTCATGCCCTCCATGACAAACGCTCCCTCTCTATCTCTCTCAAGACACATGTGTTGCATTTGTAAAACACCTTCAACATGCGCACACACACAAAATCTATCTAGGCCACTCTCTCAGTAACTATCTCCCTCCAACCCTCACCATAGCTTCGCCGCACGATATCTCGGTGTATCGTCTTTAACATTCGAGTGTACGCTAGGCCACACTCCCTTGTGAAGGAAATATGCCCTAGTGGCAATAATAAAGTTATTATTTACTTCCTTATTTCAAGATAAATGTTTATTATTCATGCTAGAATTGTATTAACCGGAAACATAATGCATGTGTGAATACATAGACAAATAGAGTGTCACTAGTATGCCTCTACTTGACTAGCTCGTTGATCAAAGATGGTTATGTTTCCTAACCATAGACATGAGTTGTCATTTGATAAACGGGATCACATCATTAGGAGAATGATGTGATTGACTTGACCCATTCCGTTAGCTTAGCACTTGATCGTTTTAGTTTACTGCTATTGCTTTCTTCATAACTTATACATGTTCCTATGACTATGAGATTATGCAACTCCCGATTACCAGAGGAACACTTTGTGTGCTACCAAACGTCACAACGTAACTGGGTGATTATAAAGGTGCTCTACAGGTGTCTCCGATGGTACTTGTTGAGTTGGCATAGATCAAGATTAGGATTTGTCACTCCGATTGTGGGAGAGGTATCTCTTGGCACTCTCGGTAATGCAAATCACTATAAGCCTTGCACGCAATGTAACTAATGAGTTAGTTGCGGGATGATGTTTTACAGAACGAGTAAAGAGACTTGCCGGTAACGAGATTGAACTAGGTATTGAGATACCGATGATTGAATCTTGGGCAAGTAACATACCTATGACAAAGGGAAAAACGTATATTGTTATGCGGTTCGACCGATAAAGATCTTCGTAGAATATGTAGGAGCCAATATAGGCATCCAGGTTCCGCTATTGTTTCTTGACCAGAGAAGTGTCTCGGTCATGTCTACATAGTTCTTGAACCCATAGGGTCCGCACGCTTAACGTTCGTTGACGATATAGTATTTATGAGTTATGTATGTTGGTAACCGAATGTTGTTCGGAGTTCCGGATAAGATGACGGACATGACGAGGAACTCCGGAATGGTTCGGAGATAAAGTTTGATATATGGGATAATAGTGTTTGGCATCCGGAAGGGTTCCAGAATTCACCGGAAGGGGTTCCGGATGTTTCCTGAAATGTTTGGGTACGAGAACACTTTATTTGGGCCAAAGGGGAAAGCCGACAAGGTTTTTGGAAAGCGCATTGTATTGTTGCCATCGAGGATAACAAGATGGGGTTTATATCATATTGCATGAGTTTATCCCTCTACATCATGTCATCTTGCTTAAAGCATTACTCTGTTCTCTTGAACTTAATGCTCTAGATGCATGCTGGATAGCGGTCGATGTGTGGAGTAATAGTAGTAGATGCAGGCAGGAGTCGGTCTACTTGTCTCGAACGTGATGCCTATATACATGATCATACCTAGATATTCTCATAATTATGCTCAATTCTGTCAATTGCTCAACAGTAATTTGTTCACCCACCGTAAATATTTATGCTCTTGAGAGAAGCCACTAGTGAAACCTATGGCCCCCGGGTCTATCTTCCATCATATTAATCTTCCAATACTTAGTAATTTCCTTTGCCATTTAGTTTACTTTGCATCTTTTATTTCTCTTTATCATAAAAATACCAAAAATATTATCCTATCATATCTATCAGATCTCACTCTCGTAAGTGACTGTGTAGGGATTGACAACCCCTTATCGCGTTTGTTGCGAGGATTTATTTGTTTGTGTAGGTGCGAGGGACTTGTGCGCAGCCTCCTACTGGATTGATACCTTGGTTCTCAAAAACTGAGGGAAATACTTACGCTACTTTGCTGCATCAACCTTTCCTCTTCAAGGGAAAACCAACGCAGTGTTCAAGAGGTAGCAAGAAGGATTTCTAGCACCGTTGCCGGGGAGGTTCGTGCAAGACAAGTCAAGATTTGACTCCCGACAACGAGTCATTTGTGGCGCCGTTGCAAGTCAAGACATACCAAGTACCCATCACAAACCCTTATCTCCCACATTACATTATTTGCCATTTGCCTCTCGTTTTCCTCTCCCCCACTTCACCCTTGCCATTTTATTCTCCCTCTCTCTCTCTCTCTCCATCCTACCTCTCTTTCTCTATTCGCCTTCTCTTCCGCTCACCTTTTTCCCGCTATGTCAGAATCAAAAAGGGTTGGGGGTTCTCTCCCGAGTTTTAGTACTTTGGACAATCCTTCTATTCTCGCTAAACTCATAAATAAAGATGCTATGGAAATACCTACCAGAGTTATCAATGAGAATCTTAATAATTTTGATGAAGATGATTCCAGAATTTTTCGCTATTTACTTGATGAATCTTTGCTAGATTCTTGGGATAGACTGTTAAGGATCAGGGCTAGCTATGTGCCATAATACCAAATTGAACTTTACTTAAAAAGCTTTTATGTTGCCCTACCTTCTTCTTTTAAGAATGTCCTAGATTCTATATTTGAAGAAGGTTTTCTTGAAGGGGATGTCGTAGACACTTATGAAAAGATGAAAACCATATTTGGTCACCCCATGAATGAGAAAGTTGAACCTACATCTCTTTTGCTCTCTTTATCAAAGAGATGAAAGCTAGCTTAGATAAAAATTTCCGTAACGTACTTAATATTTCTTCTACCATTAATAGCCATGTGCTTTATCAAAATATAAAGATTAATTCCATAGATAGAAAGTTTGCTCTTTTCTTCCCTAAAACCAAAGATGGCAATACCTAGATCTATCCTCGCTTTTATGCCTAGCTAGGGGCGTTAAACGATAGCGCTTGTTGGGAGGCAACCCAATTTTATTTTTATTCATTGCTTTTTTCTCCTGTTTAGTAATAAATAAATAATTTATCTAGCCTATGTTTTGGTTGTGTTTTTTGTGTTTAATTAGTTTTTGTGCCAAGTAGAACAGTTGGGAAGACTTGGGGGAAGTCTTTTTAATCTTGCTGTAAAAAACAGAAACTTTAGCGCTCACGAGAATTGCTGCCATTTTTATTTGGAAAGTGATATTTAGTTAATTCTTTTTGTAGATGATTAATAGATAAATTCCTCACGTACATCAATTCATTTTAGTATTTTTGGGGTTCCAGATCTTGCGTTATCCACAGATTACTACAGACTGTTCTGTTTTTGACAAATTCTGTTTTTCGTGTGTTGTTTGCTTATTTTGATGAATCTATGGCTAGTAAAATAGTTTATAAACCATAGAGAAGTTGGAATACAGTAGGTTTAACACCAATATAAATAAAGAATGAGTTCATTATAGTGCCTTGAAGTGGTGTTTTGTTTTCTTTCGCTAATGAAGCTCACGAGATTTTCTACTTTAAGTTTTGAGTTGTGAAGTTTTCAAGTTTTGGGTAAAAGATTTGATGGTTTATGGAACAAGGAGTGGAAAGAGCATAAGCTTGGGGATGCCCATGGCACCCGAAGATAATCTAAGGACACCTAAAAGCCAAAGCTTGGGGATGCCCCGGAAGGCATGCCCTCTTTCGTCTACTTCCATCTGTAACTTTACTTGGAGCTATATTTTTATTTACCACATGATATGTGTTTTGCTTGGAGCGTCTTTTATTATTTGATTATTTATTTGTTAGTTTTCCAAAATCATCCTTGCTGTAAACACCTTTAGAGAGACACACACATGATTCGGAAATTGTTAGAATACTCTATGTGCTTCACTTATATCTTTTGAATTATATAGTTTTTTCTCTAGTGCTTCACTTAATATCTTTTAGAGCACGTCGGTGGATTTGTTTTATAGAAACTATTGTTCTCTCATGCTTCACTTATATTATTTTGAGAGTCCTACAAAACAGCATGGTAATTTGCTTTAATTATGTTAGGATTCAAGATTAATAAAAAATTCTTATGAGTGTGTTGAATACTATGAGAAGTTTGATACTTGATAATTGTTTTGAGATATGGAGATGGTGATATTAGAGTCATGCTAGTCGAGTAGTTGTGAATTTGAGAAATACTTGTGTTAAAGTTTGTGATTCCCGTAGCATGCACGTATGGTGAACCGTTATGTGATGAAGTCAGAGCATGATTTATTTATTGATTGTCTTCCTTATGAGTGGCGGTCGGGTATGAGCGATGGTCTTTTCCTACCAATCTATCCCCCTAGGAGCATGCCCGTAATACTTTTCTTTGATAACTTGTAGATTTTTGCAATAAGTATATGAGTTCTTATGACTAATGTTGATTCCATGGATCATACCCACTTTCTTCCTTCCACCATTGCTAGCCTCTCTAATACCGCGCACCTTTTGCCGGTATCATACACCCACCATATGCCTTCCTTCAAACAGCCACCATACCTACATATCATGGCATTTCCATAGCCATTCCGAGATATATTGCCATGCAACTTTCCACCATTTCGTTTACTATGACATGCTCCATCATTGTCATATTGCCTTGCCTGATCATGTAGTTGACATTGTATTTGTGGCAAAGCCACCGTTCATAGTTCTTTCATACATGTCACTCTTGATTCATTGTATATCCTGGTACACCACCAGAGGAATTCACATAGAGTCATATTTTGTTCTAAGTATTGAGTTGTAATTGTTGAGTTGTAAGTAAATAAAAGTGTGATGATCATCATTTTTAGAGCATTGTACCAAGTGAGGAAAGGATGATGGAGACTATGATTCCCCCACAAGTCGGGAAGAGACTCCGGACGAAAAAAAGAGAGGCCAAAGAAGCCCAAATAAAAAAAGAGGCCATAAAAAGGCCCAAATAAAAAAATATGAGAGAAAAAGAGAGAAGGGACAATGCTACTATCATTTTACCAGACTTGTGCTTCGAAGTAGCACCATGATCTTCATAATAGAGAGTCTCCTATGTTATCACTTTCATATACTAGTGGGAATTTTTCATTATAGAACTTGGCTTGTATATTCCAATGATGGGCTTCCTCAAAATGCCCTAGGTATTCGTGAGCAAGCGAGTTGGATGCACACCCACTTAGTTCCATTTGTTGAGCTTTGATTTACTTATAGCTCTAGTGCATCCGTTGCATGGCAATCCCTACTCACTCACATTGATATCTATTGATGGGCATCTCCATAGCCCATTGATACGCCTAGTTGATGTGAGACTATCTTCCCCCTTTTTTGTCTCCTCCACAACCACCATTCTATTCCACCTAAAGTGCTATGTCCATGGCTCACGCTCATGTATTGCGTGAAGATTGAAAAAGTTTGAGAACACCAAAAGTATGAAACAATTGCTTGGCTTGTCATCGGGGTTGTGCATGATTTAAATACTTTGTGTGGTGAAGATAGAGCATAGCCAGACTATATGATTTTGTAGGGATAAATTTCTTTGGCCATGTTATTTTGAAGAGACATAATTGCTTAGTTAGTGTGCTTGAAGTATTATTATTTCTATGTCAATATTTAACTTTTGTCTTGAATCTTTTGGATCTGAATATTCACACCACAATTAATAAGAATTACATTGAAATTATTCCAAGTAGCATTCCACATCAAAAATTCTACTTTTATCATTTACCTACTCGAGGACGAGTAGGAATTAAGCTTGGGGATGCTTGATACGTCTCCGACGTATCTATAATTTTTGATTGTTCCATGCTATATTATATTTTGTTTTGGACACTATTGGGATTTATTATACACTTTTATATTATTTTTGGGACTAACCTATTAACCGGAGGCCCAGCCCATAATTGTTGTTTTTGCCTATTTTAGGGTTTCGCAGAAAAAGAATATCAAACGGAGTCCAAACGGAATGAAACCTTCAGGAACGTGATTTTCGGAACGAACATGATCCAAAGGACTTGGACCCTGCGTCAAGCAATCAACGAGGAAGGCACGAGGAAGGGGGTGCTCCTACCCCCCCTCCCCCCAGGCGTGCCCTCCACCCTCGTGGGCCCCCTGTTGCTCCACCGACGTACTCCTTCCTTCGATATATACTTACGTACCCCCAAACTACCAGATACGGAGCCAAAACCCTAATTCCACCGCCGTAACTTTCTGTATCCACGAGATCCCATCTTGGGGCCTTTTCCGGAGCTCCGCTGGAGGGGCCATTGATCACGGAGGGCTTCTACATCAACACCATAGCCCCTTCGATGAAGTGTGAGTAATTTACTTCAGACCTACGGGTCCATAGTTATTAGCTAGATGGCTTCTTCTCTCTTTTTGGATCTCAATACAAAGTTCTCCCCCTCTCTTGTGGAGATCTATTCGATGTAATCTTCTTTTGCGGTGTGTTTGTTGAGACCGATGAATTGTGGGTTTATGATCAAGTTTATCTATGAACAATATTTGAATCTTCTCTGAATTCTTTTATGTATGATTGGTTATCTTTGCAAGTCTCTTCGAATTATTAGTTTGGTTTGGCCTGCTAGATTGATCTTTCTTGCAATGGGAGAAGTGCTTAGCTTTGGGTTCAATCTTGCGGTGTCCTTTCCCAGTGACAGTAGGGGCAGCAAGGCACGTATTGTATTGTTGCCATCGAGGATAACAAGATGGGGTTTATATCATATTGCATGAGTTTATCCCTCTACATCATGTCATCTTGCTTAAAGCGTTACTCTGTTCTCTTGAACTTAATACCCTAGATGCATGCTGGATAGCTGTCGATGTGTGGAGTAATAGTAGTAGATGCAGGCAGGAGTCGGTATACTTGTCTCGGACGTGATGCCTATATACATGATCATACCTATTCTCATAATTATGCTCAATTCTGTCAATTGCTCAACAGTAATTTGTTCACCCACCGTAAATACTTATGCTCTTGAGAGAAGCCACTAGTGAAACCTATGGCCCCCGGGTCTATCTTCCATCATATTAATCTTCCAATACTTAGTTATTTCCTTTGCCATTTATTTTACTTTGCATCTTTTAGTTCTCTTTATCATAAAAATACCAAAAATATTATCCTATCATATCTATCAGATCTCACTCTCATAAGTGACCGTGTAGGGATTGACAACCCCTTATCGTGTTGGTTGCGAGGATTCATTTGTTTGTGTAGGTGCGAGGGACTTGTGCGCGGCTTCCTACTGGATTGATACCTTGGTTCTCAAAAACTGAGGGGAAATACTTACGCTACTTTGATGCATCACCCTTTCCTCTTCAAGGGAAAACCAACGCAGTGCTCAAGAGGTAGCACCGTCATGCTGCCGGAACTCATCTACTACTTTGCCCCTCTTGCTGGATCAAGATGGCGAGGACATCATCGAGCTGAACGTGTGCTAAACACGGAGGTGCCGTACGTTCGGTTCTTGATCGGGACAGACCGTGAAGGTGTACGACTACATCAACTGCATTGATAAACGCTTCCACTTTCGGTCTACGAGGGTACGTAGACATACTCTCCCCTCTCGTTGCTATGCATCACCATGATCTTGTGTGTGCGTAGGAATTTTTTTGAAATTACTACGTTCCCCAACAGTGGCATCCGAGCCAGGTTTATGCGTAGATGTTATATGCATGAGTAAAACACAAGTGAGTTGTGGGCGATACAAGGCATACTGCTTACCAGCATGTCATACTTTGGTTCCGCGGCATTGTTGGATGAAGCGGCCCGGACCGACATTACGCGTACGCTTACGCGAGACTGGTTCTACCGACGTGCTTTGCACACAGGTGGCTGGCGGGTGTCGGTTTCTCCAACTTTAGTTGAACCGAGTGTGACTACGCCCGGTCCTTGTTGAAGGTTAAAATAGCACTAACTTGGCGAAATATCGTTGTGGTTTTGATGCGTATGTAAGAACGGTTCTTGTTGTGCCCGTAGCAGCCACGTAAAACTTGCAACAACAAAGTAGATGACGTCTAACTTGTTTTTGCAGGGCATGTTCTGATATGATATGGTCAAGGCATGATGCTATATTTTATTGTATGAGATGATCATGTTTTGTAACGGAGTTATTGACAACTGGCAGGAGCCATATGGTTGTCGCTTTATTGTATGCAATGCAATCACCCTGTAATTGCTTTACTTTATCACTAAGCGGTAGCGATAGTCGTAGAAGCAATAGTTGGCGAAACGACAACGATGCTACGATGGAGGTCAAGGTGTCGCGCCGGTGACGATGGTGATCATGACGGTGCTTTGGAGATGGAGATCACAGACACAAGATGATGATGGCCATATCATATCATTATATTGATTGCATGTGATGTTTATCCTTTATGCATCTTATTCTGCTTGATTGACGATAGCATTATAAGATGATCTCTCACTAAATTTCAAGGTACAAGTGTTCTCCCAGAGTATGCACCGTTGCCAAAGTTCGTCGTGCCGAGACACCACGTGATGATCGGGTGTGATAAGCTCTACGTTCACATACAACGGGTGCAAGCCAGTTTTGCACACGCAGAAATACTCGGCTTAAACATGACGAGCCTAGCATATGCAGATATGGCCTCGGAACACTGAAACCAAAAGGTCGAGCGTGAATCAGATAGTAGATATGTTCAACGTAGTGATGTTCACCATTGAAAACTACTCCATTTCACGTGATGATCGGTTATGGTTTAGTTGATTTGGATCATGTAATCACTTAGATGATTAGAGGGATGTATATCTAAGTGGGAGTTCTTAAATATGATTAATTAAACTTTAATTTATCATGAACTGTACCTGATAGTATTTTGCTTGTCTATGATGTTGTAGATAGATGGCACATGCTGTTGTTCCATTGAATTTTAATGCGTTCCTTGAGGAAGCAAAGTTGAAAGATGATGGTAGCAATTACACGGACTGGGTCCGTAACTTGAGGATTATCATCATTGTTGCATGGAAGAATTACGTCCTGGAAGCACTGCTAGGTGCCAAACCCGCTGCAGGAGCAACGCCAGATGTTATGAACGTCTGGCAGAGCAAAGCTGATGACTACTCGATAGTTCAGTGTGCCATGCTTTACGGCTTAGAACCGGGACTTCAACGATGTTTTGAACGTCATGGAGCATATGAGATGTTCCAGGAGTTGAAGTTAATATTTCAAGGAAATGCCTAGACTGAGAGATACGAAGTCTCCAATAAGTTCTACAGCTGCAAGATGGAGGAGAATAGTTCTGTCAGTGAACATATACTCAGAATGTCTGGGTACCATAACCACTTAACTCAACTGGGAGTTAATCTTGTTGTTGATAGTGTCATTGACATTGTTCTTCAATCACTGCCACCAAGCTACAAGAGCTTCATGATGAACTATAATATGTAAGGGATGGATAAGATGATTCCCGAGCTCTTCGCAATGCTAAAAGCTGCGGAGGTAGAAATCAAGAAGGAGCATCAAGTGTTGATGGTCAACAAGACCACCAGTTTCAAGAAAAAGGGTAAAGGGAAGAAGAAAGGGAACTTCAAGAAGAACGGCAAACAAGTTGCTTCTCAAGAGAAGAAACCCAAGTCTAGACCTAAGCCTGAGACTGAGGGCTTCTAGTGCAAAGGGACTAGTCACTGGAAGCGGAACTGCCCCAAGTATTTGGCGGATAAGAAGGATGGCAAGGTGAACAAAGGTATATGTGATATGCATGTTATTGATGTGTACCTTACTAAAGCTCGCAGTAGCACCTGGGTATTTGATACTGATACGTCTCCGCCGTATCTACTTTTCTAAACACTTTGCCCTTGTTTTGGACTCTAACTTGCATGATTTGAATGGAACTAACCCGGACTGACGCTGTTTTCAGCAGAATTGCCATGGTGTTATTTTATGCAGAAATAAAAGTTCTCGGAATGACCTAAAAATCAACTGAGCATTATTTTGGAATATATAATAAATAATGGAAGAAGGATCCTCATCAGGGGGGCCTCCACCTGTCCACGAGGGTGGGGGCATGCCCTACCCCCTGGGCGCGCCCCCCTGCCTCGTGGGCCCCCTGACGCTCCACCGACCTCAACCTGGACTTCAGATATTCACTTTCGGGGAGAAAAAAACAGGGAGAAGGATTCATTGCGTTTTACAATACGAAGCCGCCGACAAACCCTAAACTCTGTCTAGAGGGCTGATCTGGAGTCCGTTCGGGGCTCCAGAGATGGGAATCCGTCGCCATCGTCATCATCAACCATCCTTCATCACCAATTTCATGATGCTCACCGCCATGCATGAGTAATTCCATCGTAGGCTTGCTGGACGGTGATGGATTGGATGAGATTTATCATGTAATAGAGTTAGTTTTGTTAGGGTTTGATCCCTAGTATCCACTATGTTCTGAGATTGATGTTGCTATGACTTTGCTATGCTTAATGCTTGTCACTAGGGCCCGAGTGCCATGATTTCAGATCTAAACCTATTATGTTTTCATCAATATATGAGAGTTCTTGATCCTATCTTGCAAGTCTATAGTCACCTATTATGTGTTATGATCTGTTAACCCCCAAGTGACAATAATCGGGATACTTACCGGTGATGACCGTAGTTTGAGGAGTTCATGTATTCACTATGTGTTAATGCTTTGTTCTGGTACTCTATTAAAAGGAGGCCTTAATATCCCTTAGTTTCCAATAGGACCCCGCTGCCACGGGAGGGTAGGACAAAAGATGTCATGCAAGTTCTTTTCCATAAGCACGTATGACTATATTCGGAATGCATGCCTACATTACATTGATAAACTGAAGCTAGTCCTGTGTCACCCTAGGTTATGACTGTTACATGATGAACTGCATCCAGCATAATTCTCCATTACCGATCCATTGCCTACGAGCTTTCCATATATTGTTCTTCGCTTATTTACTTTTCCGTTGTTATTATTATCATCAGTACAAAATACCAAAAACATTACTTTGGCTACCATTACTTTTGCTATCGTTACCACTGCTATCATATTACTTTGCTACTAAACACTTTGCTGCAGATATTGAGTTTCCAAGTGTGGTTGAATTGACAACTCGGCTGCTAATACTTGAGAATATTCTTTGGCTCCCCATGTGTCGAATCAATAAATTTGGGTTGAATACTCTACCCTCGAAAACTGTTGCGATCCCCTATACTTGTGGGTTATCAGATACTAGTTTTGTTGCCAATATTTGCAAATCGAAACAGTGACTACATATTAAGCGAAGATTGGCGAAGGATGAGGTGATGATGCGCGTGGGAAATGGTTCCAAAGTCGATGTGATCGACGTCGGCACGGTACCTCTACATCTACCTTCGGGATTAGTTTTTGACCTGAATAATTGTTATTTGGTGCCAGCGTTGAGCATGAACATTATATCTGGATCTTGTTTGATGCGAGACGGTTATTCATTTAAATCGGAGAATAATGCTTGTTCTATTTATATGAGCAATATCTTTTATGGTCATGCACCCTTGAAGAGTGCTCTATTTTTAATGAATCTCGATAGTAGTGATACGCATATTCATAATATTGAAGCTAAAAGATGCAGAGTTGGTAATGATAGTGTAACTTATTTGTGGCACTGCCGTTTAGGTCATATTGGTGTAAAGTGCATGAAGATACTCCATTCTGATGGACTTTTGGAATCACTTGGTACTTGCGAACCGTGCCTCATGGGAAAGATGACTAAAACGCCGTTCTACGGAACTATGGAGCGAGCAACAGATTTGTTGGAAATCATACATACTAATGTATGTGGTCCAATGAATATTGAGGTTCGCGGCAGGTATCGTTATTTTCTCACCTTCACAGATGATTTGAGCAGATATGGGTATATCTACTTGATGAAACATAAGTCTAAAACATTTGAAAAGCTCAAAGAATTTCAGAGTGAGGTGGAAAATCATCGTAACAAGAAAATAATGTTTCTACGATCTGATCATGGAGGAGAATATTTGAGTTACGAGTTTGGTCTCCATTTGAAACAATGCGGAATAGTTTCGCAACTCACACCATCCGGATCACCACAACGTAATGGTGTGTCCGAACGTCGTAATCGTACTTTACTAGATATGGTGTGATATATGATGTCTCTTACTAATTTACCGCTATCATTTTGGGGTTATGCTTTAGAGATATCTGCATTCACATTAAATAGGGCACCATCTAAATCCGTTGAGACGCACCTTATGAACTATGGTTTGGCAAGAAACCAAAAGTTGGCATTTCTTAATGTTTGAGGCTGCGATGCTTATGTGAAAAAGCTTCAACCTGATTAGCTCGAACCCAAATCGGAGAAATGTGTCTTCATAGGATACCCAAAGGAGACTGTTGGGTACACCTTCTATCATAGATCCGAAGGCAAGACATTTGTTGCTAAGAATGGATCCTTTCTAGAGAGGGAGTTTCTCTCGAAAGAAGTGAGTGGGAGGAAAGTAGAACTTGATGAGGTAACTGTACCTGCTCCCTAATTGGAAAGTAGTCCATCACAGAAACCGGTTCCTGTGACACCTACACCAATTAGTGAGGAAGCCAATGATGATGATCATGAAACTTCAGATCAAGTTACTACCGAACCTCGTAGGTCAACCAGAGTAAGATCCGCACCAGAGTGGTACAGTAATACTGTTCTGGAGGTCATGTTACTTGACCATGACGAACCTACGAACTATGAGGAAGCGATGATGAGCCCAGATTCTGCAAAATGGCTTAAGGCCATGAAATCTAAGATGGGATCCATGTATGAGAACAAAGTGTGGACTTTGGTTGACTTGCCCGATGATCGGCAAGCCATCGAGAATAAATGGATCTTCAAGAAGAAGACTGACGCCGACGGTGACGTTACTGTCTACAAAACTCGACTTGTTGCGAAAGGTTTTCGACAAGTTCAAGGAGTTGACTATGATGAGACCTTCTCACCTGTAGTGATGCTTAAGTCCGTCTGAATCATGTTAGCAATTGCCGCATTTTATGATTATGACATTTGGCAAATGGATGTAAAGACTGCATTCCTGAATGGATTTCTGGAAGAAGAGTTGTATATGATGCAACCTCAAGGTTTTATCGATCCAAATGGTGCTAACAAAGTGTGCCAGCTCCAGCGATCCATTTGTGGACTGGTGCAAGCCTGTCGGAGTTGGAATAAACGTTTTGATAGTGTGATCAAAGCATATGGTTTTATACAGACATTTGGTGAAGCCTGTATTTATAGGAAAGTGAGTGGGAGCTCTGTAGAATTTCTAATATTATATGTGGATCGCATATTGTTGATTGGAAATGATATAGAATTTCTGGATAGCATAAAAGGATACTTGAATAAGAGTTTTTCAATGAAAGACCTCGGTGAAGCTGCTTATATATTGGGCATCAAGATGTATAGAGATAGATCAAGACGCTTAATTGGACTTTCACAAAGAACATACCTTGATAAAGTTTTGAAGAAGTTCAAAATGGATCAAGCTAAGAAAGGTTTCTTGCCTGTGTTACAAGGTGTGAAGTTGAGTATGACTCAATGCCCGACCACTGCAGAAGATAGAGAGAAAATGAAAAGTGTTCCCTATGCTTCAGGCATAGGCTCTATCATGTATGCAATGATGTGTACCAGACCTGATATGTGCCTTGCTATTAGTTTAGCAGGGAGGTACCTAAGTAATCCAGGAGTGGATCACTGGACAACGGTCAAGAACATCCTGAAATACCTGAAAAGGACTATGGATTTGTTTCTCGTTTATGGAGGTGACAAAGAGCTCATCGTAAATGGTTACGTCGATGCAAGCTTTAACAGTGATCCAGACGATTCTAAATCACAAACTGGATACGTGTTTATATTGAACGTTGGAGCTGTCAGTTGGAGCGGTTCTAAACAAAGCGTCGTGGCGGGATCTACGTGTGAAGCGGAGTACATAGCTGCTTCAGAAGCAGCAAATGAAGGAGTTCATATCCGATCTAGGTGACATACCTAGTGCATCAGGTCCAATGAAAATCTTTTGTGGCAATACTGGTGCAATTGCCTTGGCAAAGGAATCCAGATCTCACAAGAGAACCAAACACATCAAGAGATGCTTCAATTCCATTTGCGATCAAGTCCAGGTGGGAGACATAGAGATTTGCAAGATACATACGGATTTGAATGTTGCAGACTCATTGACTAACCCTCTCTCATGAGCAAAACATGATCAGCACCAAGGCTCCATGGGTGTTAGAATGATTACTGTGTAATCTAGATTATTAACTCTAGTGCAAGTGGGAGACTGAAGGAAATATGCCCTAGAGGCAATAATAAAGTTATTATTTATTTCCTTATTTCATGATAAATGTTTATTATTCATGCTAGAATTGTATTAACCAGAAACATAATACATGTGTGAATACATAGACAAACAGAGTGTCACTAGTATGCCTCTACTTGACTACCTCATTGATCAAAGATGGTTATGTTTCCTAACCATAGACATGAGTTGTCATTTGATAAACGGGATCACATAATTAGGAGAATGATGTGATTGACTTGACCCATTCCGTTAGCTTAGCATTTGATCGTTTTAGTTTACTGCTATTGCTTTCTTCATGACTTATACATGTTCCTATGACTATGAGATTATGCAACTCCCGATTACCGGAGGAACACTTTGCGTGCTACCAAACATCACAACGTAATTGGGTGATTATAAAGGTGCTCTACATGTGTCTCCGATGGTACTTGTTGAGTTGGCATAGATCGAGATTAGGATTTGTCACTCCGATTGTCGGAGAGGTATCTCTGGGCCCTCTCAGTAATGCACATCACTATAAGCCTTGCAAGCAATGTAACTAATGAGTTAGTTGCAGGATGATGTATTACGGAACAAGTAAAGAAACTTGCCGGTAATGAGATTGAACTAGGTATTGAGACACCGACGATCGAATCTCGGGCAAGTAAGATACCAATGACAAAGGGAACAACGTATATTGTTATGCGGTTCGACCGATAAAGATCTTCATAGAATATGTAGGAGCCAATATGGGCATCCAGGTTCCGCTATTGGTTATTGACCGGAGAAGTGTCTCGGTCATGTCTACATTGTTCTCGAACCCGTAGGGTCCGCACGCTTAACGTTTGTTGACGATATAGTATTTATGAGTTATGTATGTTGGTAACCGAATGTTGTTCGGAGTTACGGATAAGATCACGGACATGACGAGGAGCTCCGGAATGGTCCAGAGATAAAGTTTGATATATGCGATAATAGTGTTTGGTCTCCAGAAGGGTTCCGGAATTCACCGGAAGGGGTTTCGGATGTTCCCCGAAATATTGGGTACGAGAACACTTTATTTGGGCCAAAGGGGAAAGCCCACAAGGTTTTTGGAAAGTGCAAAAGGAAGTTTTGCGGAGTCCAGGGGCCAGACGCGAGGGTCCCTGGCGTCTGGGTCCAGACGTCGGGAACCCTGGCGTCTGGGCTTGGAGTCCGAGAAGGACTCTTGCTTTTCGGGTGAAACCAACTTTGTGGAGGCTTTCACTCCAAGTTTCGACCCCAAGGCCCAACATATAAATAGAGGGGTAGGACTAGCACCCAAGACACATCAAGAAACACCAAGCCGTGTGCCGGTAACCCCGTCCCCTCTAGTTTATCCTCCGCAATAGTTTTCGTAGTGCTTAGGCGAAGCCCTACGGAGATTGTTCTTCACCAACACCGTCACCATGCCATCGTGCTGCCGAAACTCATCTACTACTTCGCCCCTCTTGCTGGATCAAGAAGGAGAGGACATCATCGACCTGAACGTGTGCTGAACGTGGAGGTGCCGTACGTTCGGTACTTGATCAGGACGGATCGTGAAGGTGTACGACTATATCAACCGCGTTGATAAACGCTTCCGCTTTCGGTCTACGAGGGTACGTAGACATACTCTCCCCTCTCGTTGCTATGCATCACCATGATATTGCGTGTGTGTAGGAATTTTTTTGAAATTACTACGTTCTCCAACACCTCGATATCTCCCTCTATTAATGACTCGATTGACCTTGCTTTTTCGCATCGTCCCTCTCACACATATACGCTCGCACTACACTTCTTTTATAGGCGGAGCTATGTAGATTGTCGGGGGATAACCCCTCGACCTTAGATAAAATTGTGAAGCTCTATTTAGGATTGTTTAGATTATATTTTTGAACATTATATTTGTCCCCACCCTCCCAAACACCGATTGGTTGTGCACCTCCCCCCTCCATGGGAGAATATCATGTGCCCCCACACCCTAAATGCTATATGATGATACGAGTTGCTTGGAGCTTGTAGATCTAAGATATAACAACTCACAAGATGTCTTAATATTTTTACAGGAAACCTTAATGAGTTTGAGAATTGCACTAAATTTGTACAAAAACTACTCGGATGCCCTTGGATCCCATATCCAACGACCTCGAAGCTCGTATCATCGTAGCATCTAAGATGAAGGAGGACCTCATATTCTCCTGTATGTAAGAATATCATGTGCTACCACACCTTAGATGCTTTGGTGATACAAGCTCTTCGGAGTCGTTGATTTGTGACCCAACAACTCCTTGGTGGTTCGAATGTTTTTTTGTAGAAAAGCCCCCAAAGAGTTCGGCCATTGCTTACAAGCACAAAGACTGCTCAGATGCCATTGGATCTCAGATCGAACGACCTCGAAGCTCGTATCACCATAGCATCCAAGCTGCGAGAGCACCTGATGTTTTCTCGCACGGGAGAATATGAGGTGTTCCCGCACCATAGATTCTATAGTGATACGAGTTCCCGGAGATCTAACGACTCACAGTAGGAGGTTTGAAATATTTTGCAATATATGCCTCAAAGAGTTTGGGAATTGCGCAGAAAGTACAAGTGCTACGCATGTGGCATCTGATCACAGATCATACGGCCTAGATGCTCGTATCACCGTAGCGGCACACACGAGGCCTGAATGTTTTATTTGCAAAAAACCCTTGGAGAGTTTGGAAATTGTGCATAATTACAAAGACTACTCCCAAGCCATTGGATCTCAGATCCAACGACATAAAAACTCGTATCACCATAGCATCTAAGCTACGGGGTGGATGTGATATTCTATGCCGCTGTCATTTTTGTTCCTAAACATGCAAAATACGTGTAACTGGTGCCGTTACTTGTCTAACCGCACAAAGTATTTGTGCAAAAACCCCATCCTACACTGAAATATCGGAACAATACACGGGGGTCCCACTTGTCATTGATCAAATTTGGACCTAAAACTAACAAATTTGAAAGACGAGATTCGAACTGGCAACCTGGACTACAAAGCGTAAATCGATAGCCTAAAATAGCAACGGTTGTTAGCTTTCTCCCATAACTTGATTTTATATAGTATTCCGTTGAGTAGAGTAGAGGTAGTGGCTCATCAACACGTGCATGACCGTTGACTCACTTACTAGTGGGTCCCATGTCTGCGATCTCTCTCTCCTCTCCATCATCTAACCTTTAGATGCACAGGCACACATGAAGAGCATTGCGAGCTTGCAGTGGTATTATTATAACTAAAAAATGCTTCGAAAATAGAAGAATCGCCTAGAGCAAGAGACGTTGTGGCTGGTCGAGACGGAGCTAACCACACCTATCCTCCATGCCACGTTAGCATGATGAAGTTGTGTGGCTAGTGGGGTGTTTTCGACTGACTGGCTGGGTCCCGAGGTCGAATGATAGGTAGTACTTCTACAAGCAATTTCATCTTATGTTCTCAGCCATAGGAACTTTGGAGTGACTTTTGTTGCACGTTGAGGGATTGCCATATGATTTAATTATGTTACCATTGTTGAGAGAACTTGCGAGAGTGAAAGTATGAACCCTAGGCCTTGTTGTAAAGCATTGCAATACCATTTTCGGTCACTTTTACTACTATTTACCTTGCTGTTTTTATATTTTCAGATTACAAAAACTTATATCTACCATCCATATTACACTTGTATCACCATAGTGAACCTATACAATTACCATTGTATTGGGTGTGTTGGAGACACAAGAGACTCTTTGTTATTTAGTTGCAGGATTGTTTGAGAGAGACCATCTTCATCCTACGCTTCCCATGGATTGATAAACCTTAGGTCATCCACTTGAGAGAAATTTGCTACTGTCCTACAGAACTCTGCGCTTGGAGGCCCAACATGAGTTTACAAGAAGAAGGTTGCGTGGTAGACATCAAGCTCTTTTCTGGCGCCGCTGCCGAGGAGGTTAGTGCAAGGTATATCTTTAGATCTTGCAATTGAATGTTTTAGTTTCTTGTTTTATCACTAGTTTGGTTTATAAAGGAAAACTACAAAAAATGGATTTGAGGTTGCCTCATATGCTTCATCTTTTTAATGTCTTTCGTGAAAATGATGGAAAGGAAATATGTGCTCAAGTGTTAGAAGAAGAAGTCAACAAAATGTTTGGCACTAAATATTTGAATGATGATCATGACTGCAATATTGTTAATATGAATTCTTTGAATATCCATGATGCTAATTATATGCAAAGCCATAAGCTTGGGGATGCTATGTTTTATGAAGATGATATTCTTTTGTCCCCCAAGTTTTGATGAGAACGTTTATTATGATGATAGCATGCCTCCTATTTATGATGATTATATTGATGAAAGTGGGTTTGGAAGAGTGTCAACTCTAGGTAGTATTGATCCCACTATTTTGGAGGGTGTTGAATCTTTTCACAATATTTAAGAAAGTGGAGTTGCAGAGGTCATGACTCTATTTAGTGATGAATCCATTATTTCGGAAGAGGTTCCAATTGATTATGAGAACAAAGTTGCTATCTATGATGATTATTGTGATGACATGTATGCTATAAAGAATAATGATAACCAGGAAACTTGTCATCATGGTTTTAATTTTCAATTGGATTGTGCCTCACATGATAGTTATTTTGTTGATTTTGCTCCCACTATTATGAATGAGAAGAATTTTCCTTATGTGGAGAGTAATGAAAGTTTTATGCATGTGGATCATGAAAAAAATGCTTTATGTGATGGTTATATTGTTGAATTCATTCATGATGCTACTAAAAATTATTATGAGAGAGGAACATATGCTTTACATATTTCAATAATATCAAGTTTCATCTCTATGTGTTTAATGTTTTGAAGTTTTGCTTGTTTTACCTTCCTATGCTAGTTGATTCTTGTTCCCATAATTTGTTTTCTCACAAAATCTCTATGCATAGGAAGTGGTTTAGACTTAAATGTGCTAGTCCTATTCTTCATGATGCTCCCATTATGTTTCAATTCTTATCTTTTATGTGAGCATCGTTGAAATCATCATGCCTAACTAGAAAGGCATTAAAGAAAGCGCTTGTTGGGAAACAACCCAACATTTACCCCTACTGTTTTTTGTGTGTTAACATGATTAGGATACTGTAGTAATCATGTTTTATAGCTTTTTCTTCAATAACGTGCCAAGTAAGACCTTTGGGGTGGTCTATGGTGATAGTTGATTTGATCTTGCTGAAAACCAGAAACTTTTGCGCCCAGTAAAATAATTTTCATTTTTTACAGATTTATGATAAAATACTGATTATTTTTTCGCAAGATTGATATATAAATTTCCCAGGTTGTCCTAATTTTTTAAAAAAAATGGAGTAACAAAAGTATGGTTGTTGTTTAGATCATTACAGACTGTTCTGTTTTTGACAGATTCTGTCTTTAATGCATAGTTTGCTTGTTTTAATGTCTCCATAGCTTATATTAAGTAATATAAATGGTGTAAATGATATAGTACAGTAGGAATTATGTGGAAAGAATTATTAATCTTGTCTTGGCAGTACCAATGTTAATGATTTGTCTTTATCATACTAACCTATCTCACAAAGTTCCGTTAAGTTTTGTGTGATTGAAGTTTCAAGTTTTGGGTGAGATATCGGTATGAGGAGAATAAGGAGTGGAAAGACACTAAGCTTGGGGATGCCCAATAACCCAAAGGTAATATTCAAGGAAGATCCAAGAAACTAAGCTTGGGGATGCCCCGGAAGGCATCCCCTCTTTCGTTTTCAACATTATCGGTAACCTCACTTGGAGCTATATTTTATTCGTCACATGATATGTATTTTTATTGGAGCGTCATTTTCTTTTGTTTAGATTTACTTACTATTATTTAGAGTAATGTTTTGCATCTTTTAGTTCAATAAAAAGGTCAAGTATAGGCTCTACCATGCTTATTTTGCAAGTCTATATGTTGTTGTTGTTTTGAAAACAGAAAGTTTTCTATCATTCTTTGAATTCTTCTGGAAAGTCAGAATGCGATAAAATCTTGAAATTTTTACATAATTAGTAATAACAAATTTATATAGTGTTGTGATTTTTAAGAATTTTTCGAGTTATGGCAGTATGATTCCTCTTGCATTCTTTACATACTATTCCGTTTAGGCAGATTGCTGTTATGTTTGCATTGTTTGCATATGTTTGCTTCTTTAATGATTCTATTTGAGGATAGGACTATTAAATATGCAGAGGAATTTAGTATGAAATGTCAAATTATAATTTTAGTGATTTGCTACAGTGGAGAATGATAAGGTTTTGCATGGATTTATACTAACTTATCTCACGAGTTCTTGTTGAGTTTTGTGTGCATGAAGTTTTTAAGATTTTGGGAAACTATGATATGAGAGGAATTAAGGAGACACAAGAGCTCAAGCTTGGGGGATGCCCAATGCATCCCTAATTAATATTTCAAGAAGCTCAAAGCATCTACGCTTGGGGATGCCCCGGTTGGCTTCCCACCTTTCTTCATCAACAATTATCGGTTAGCCTCGGATGAGCCTAAGTTTTTGCTTCTTCACATTGATATGTGCTTATTTTGTTTTCCTGTTTGAATAAAATATTAAGATCTGAAATTCTTAAATGAGAGAGAGTCCTCACATAGCTAAATAATTATTTGACTAATCATTGATCTTCACTTTTATCTTTTTGGAGTAGTTTGTCATTTACTCTCATGCTTCACTTATATCCTATGAGTAAATGGTTGATTGAATTGATTATCATAAATCTGAAATTATATATGTTTCATATGCTTATCCCATGGGTAGTAATGACTTCACATATAAGAAGTAGAGGTGGTAAATTTATTGAAACTTAGCAAACATAGTATTGGTCACTTGAATAATTCATGAAAGAATATTGTAGGAAGAGAGATTTCACATATAAATATACTATCTTGGACATCTTCTATGATTGTGAGCCCCATTAAATATTTTCAAACTTGAGAAAATTAGTTGAAGTTGGACAAGGAAGACAACTTAATGAGTTATGCTTGGGTATATTTCTATAGAAGTTATATTGTTATGGATCCTCCGACATGTGGTGCTTGCTATTTAGAATCTTTTGCTAGCCAAAATTTCTGTACTAAGCAGGAATACTGCTTGTGCATCCAAAATCCTAGAACCAAGTTTATTCCATGAGTGTCCACCATATCTACCTATATGCGGTATTTACCTGTCGTTCCAAGTAAATTTGCATGTGCCAAACTCTAAACCTTGAAATAACAATCTGTTTTGTATGCCCGAATCGCTCATGTAACAACTAGGGGTTGTCAGTATCTTCCATGCTAGGTGGGTTATTCTCATGATGAGTGTTTATTCACTTGTCATTCACGAGAGAATGGCTGGTAATTGGGATGCCTAGTCCTATTATCAAAATGTAAAAAACAAAATTGCAATTAATTAAACAAAACTCCCCTAGGAAAGTTGTTGGTATGGACGGTACCCATTGTTTCAGATCAGCCGTGGAGTGTGATTGTTGGTGGAGGGGGAGTAAAAACTTTACCATTATGTTTGGGAACTGCCTATAATGTGTCTAGGATGGGAGATAGTGATAACTCTTGGTTGTTATGTGGACAAGGAAAGCATACTTCTCAAAATTATATTCATCTCTGTTTTAAAAGCTTCGAGCTCTGGCACCTCTACAAATCCTTGCTTCCCTCTGCGAAGGGCCTATCTTTTACTTTTATGCAAGAGTCAGTATTATTCCTTCTCATTCCAAACTACTCTTTAGTTGGCAAGCATCATGTGATGGGGAAAGATATAATCATATATGGTCATTCAAATATATTTGATCATGAATTATTATTGTTGACAATTATCTATATGATAAATAAGTTGGGAGGCAAGACACTAAGCCCCTATCTTTCTCTGTGTTCGATGGATGCTATTTGTTCTAAAAATATGCCTGGAGTGGTAGCAATCATGGAATACTGTATGATAGTTGAGTATGTGGGATTTGCTAAATCAAAGCTCTTACATAGAACCTTCCTGAAAATAAGATGAATTGCAATTGTTTGATGACTGAGAACCTAGTTTGTTAGTTTTCAAGAAATTTTATGATCTATGCTTTAACATGTGAATAGCTTGCTACTTGATCATGATAAGTTTTATGAGATGAGATACTGTTTATGATATATAATGATGCTAGAAAAAGTGATTGAAATTATCATTGATCAAACTTGTGCACTTGCTAGTATTCACACTTCATAAATTATTTCTTTTATCATTTACCAACTCGAGGACAAGCAGGAATTAAGCTTGGGGATGTTGATACGTCTCCAACGTATCTATAATTTATGAAGTATTCATGCCATGTTTACAACAATTCTATATGATTTTGGTATGATTTGATTAGAACTAACTCGGACTGACGTTGTTTTCAGTAGAACTACTGTGGTGTCGTTTTTTGTGCAGAAATAGAAGTTCTCGGAATGGGCTGAAAATTTACGGTGATTTTTTATGGACCAAAAGAGACCCCTGGAGCACAAGAGTTGGGCCAGAAGAGTCCCGAGGCAACGACAAGGGTGGAGGGCGCGCCCACCCCCCTAGGGGGCGCCCCCTGTCTTGCCGCTGCCTCGTGGACCCCCTTTGACGTGAGTCCGATGCCAAAAATTCCTATAAATACCAAAAACCCCAGAAAGAAACCTAGATCGGGAATTCTGCCACCGCAAGCCTCTGTAGCCGCGAAAAACCAATTGGGAGCCCATTCCGGCACCCTACTGGAGGGGGAAACCATCACCGGAGGCCATCTTCATTATCCCGACAGTCTCCATGATGAGGAGGGAATAGTTCACCCTTGGGGCTGAGGGTATGTACCAGTGGTTATGTGTTTGATCTCTCTCTCTCGTGTTCTTGATTTGGCACGATCTTGATGTACCGTGAGCTTTGTTACTATAGTTGAATCATATGGTGTTTCTCCCCCTCTATCTTCTTGTGGTGAATTGAGTTTCACCTTTGAGGTTTCATTATTATCGGATTGAATACTATTATGGATTTGAGAACACTTGATGTATGTCTTGCGTGGGATACCCGTGGTGACAATGGGGTGTTATATTGATTCACTTGATGTATGTTTTGGCACTCAACTCGTGGATTCCCGAGGTGACATTGGGGTAATCTACGCATAGGGGTTGATCCATGTTTTAGTCCTTGTTTCTCCGGTAGTAATCTTGGGGCACTCTTTGAGGTTCTTGTGTTGGATTGAATATTATGAATCTGAAGTTGTTTGATGCATATCGTATAATTGACCCATGGATACTTGTGGTGACATTGGAGTATCTAGGTGACATTAGGGTTGATTGATGTGTATCATATGGTGTTATTTTACTACGAACTCTAGGGTTGTTTGTGACACTTATAGGAAGAGCTCAATGGATTGATTGGAAAGAATAACTTTGAGGTGGTTTCGTACCCTACAAGCAATTTCATCTTATGTTCTCAGCGATAGGAACTTTGGAGTGACTTTTGTAGCACGTTGAGGGATTGCCATATGATTTAATTATGTTATCATTGTTGAGAGAACTTGCAGTAGTGAAAGTATGAACCCTAGGCCTTGTTTTCAAGCATTGCAATACCATTTTCGCTCACTTTTACTACTAGTTACCTTGCTGTTTTTATATTTTCAGATTACAAAAACTTATTTCTATCATCCATATTACACTTGTATCACCTTCCCTTCACCAAACTAGTGCACCTATACAATTTACTATTGTATTGGGTGTGTTGGGGAGACAAGAGACTCTTTGTTATTTGGTTGCATGGTTGTTTGAGAGAGACCATCTTCATCCTATGCCTCCCACCGATTGATAAACCTTGGGTCATCCACTTGAGGGAAATTTGCTACTGTCCTACAAAACTCTACGCTTGGAGGCCCAACACGAGTCTACAAGAAGAATGTTGCGTAGTAGACATCACCAAACTTGGATAAACTTTCTCAAGTGTAACGGACTGAAAGTTGGCGCATGAATGTTGATAGAAATAGCAGAACCTGGTCTCATCTTCACTGTGATCTTCCACCCCGACGTCGTTCCAGTAGTTCATCCATGTTAGTTTTGTATCTGGTCCTTGCTTGTTGCCTCGATTACTTCTTAATCCACCTATTCTGTCTAACTAATCACAATTTAACTTTAGAAGTAGCAATGATTTGTGATTCCCTTCTCTCATGAAGATGCTACTTCTAACTAATATTTCTTATAATTGGTGGCACATGTAGGTTATTTAAAAGTTAAGCATGCTACTCATTTGTTATTCTATAAGAACTCGACTGTTACTGATGGCACTGAAGTTGATTGGGACGACAACCACAAGTTCCTACACTTTATTGATCGTCTTGAGGTCCTTGTGGGGCATTTCAATGGTGGAAGGCCACGTGGGATATGTGTGCCACTGATGCACACGTTGAACAGGTCCAACTGTGTTGAGAAACTTATGGTACAATCTATTTTCTATTATATATGTTGGTCATAAACTCTTGCTTATACACAGTTTTACAGCTGTGATCTTCTTGAAACAGAAACTGTCCAGTTCTATTGTCCCTATACAAATGCCTGACCATGGTCAGGTCAGACTTGCGCTTGGTCACAACATGATGTTTATGTCAACCTACTCCATTTCCCTTGCAAGTGAAAAGATACTTATTCATGGGTGGTCTCAAATAATGAAGGCCCATCCATCTTGGAGAATAGGACAAAAGGTTATGCTCATGATTTTCCATGGCTCTAAAGCGAATATCCTGTTTACTGACCACATTGCGAGATGAAGCCGCTTTCAAAAGGTTGTGGATGTGCGAGGTGGCGCCTGGGCCTTGTTCTAGGGCTTGGTGGCCTCACCCTTGGTTAACTTTAGGCAAAGTAGCACTATTCGAGGCGTGCTTTGTACGGTTGAACCTCTATAAGTAGTCATACTGCTTTCAACTATGGTTGTTAAGTGCCCCTGCTGGTTTCAGTTAAGGTTGTTAAGTACTCCTGCTGCTTTTACAGTCTGTCGTGTTTCTTTAGTCCTATCTTCCTCCAGCCGCCAAAACCAAACCAGTGCCGGTGGGGCCGCCTGCTTCCGCCTCCCATGGCTGCCTGCGCCTCAGTGCACGCATCGCCACCCGCACCATCTCCTAAATCATTAACGCCGACGTCTGAGGCCTCGTTGTCGTCCTCAGCGCGCTTTGGTGCGCTCGTCATGGCGCCGCCCTCTCGCGTTGTCAACATGGTCAACAAACAAGAGGAATCGGGAGAGGACTGTACGTGGAGAGGATGATAGTAGGGGCCCATCATATCCATGGCCGTACGCATGGAAGTTCCTCATTTTTTGTTATATACTCCATTGTCAGCGTATAGAAAAACAAAATGATTCCTCCTATTGGTTTGCTGACATCTAGGACACACGACTTTGTCAGCGTATATAGTCAATAGACAAGAGAACAGCACAAGATCGACTGACACCTGGGACGTATCTGCTTGAGCAGTATTTTTTTGTGATTGTTGAGACGGAGCAGGGTTTCAACTGGGTTGTGGCCCGTCTAGCCCAGGCTTATATTTTACGTTCACCACATGACCAGCCCAACTATTTTTTCTTTGTGAAAATGAGCCCAGTTTATTTTTTCTAAAGAATACCCAATCAAGGCCTACTTATTTTTCTACGCCCTGATGGGCTGCAACTCTTTCAAGACGGCTGCAAATCTTGAAAGTAATATGAAATGGGCTGTAAATGTAAAAAACAAATGACAAATTGGGAATTACTTTCAAATTTCTGAATTTTTTCACATTTTCATATTCCAATTTCACTGGGCTTTAACCTAATTTAAATATACCTTCAAAGTACTTTAAATCTGGCTCAACATTTCGGTATTAAAAATAGTTTGGACCCCACCAAAATATGCAAAATTTCGTTTACATTTTTAACCCTGGCCCTGGCCAACAAAAGAAAGGATTGCAATAAATTGCATAAGAAGTTGCAATGAGCTATAAATTATTAAAAAAAATAGGGAATGGTCTGACTTGTGGGCCTATTAAGTTGACGTGTATGCAAGATTTGTTTACTTATTATATACGTCAACAAACAGTTCTAGCAGACGTGATCGTTGGATGTCAATCCAACGGCCGTCGTGTTTCTTCAATCTCTGATCTTCTTGCTCCAGCCGCGGCAGGACCGCTTGGTCCCGCCTCCTGTGGCCGGATGTGCAGCCGCGCAGGCCTCACCGCCCACTACTACTCCCACCGCTAGCCAGGCCATCCCTCTACTCACCCACATCCCTCCACTACTGTGGCTTCGCCACCTCTGGGTCATTCCCTTCCTGGGTCTCGCCGTCGTCCATCGCGCTGGTGTTCTCGGCATGACATGGTCAACATTGTCAACAAACGACAACATCGGAAGAGGAATGTACATGGAGAGGCTGACAGTTGGGACCCACATGGTCCATGGCCGCACGCAAGCAAGTACCTCCTTATTACGCCAAAAAGAATGAATCCCCCCAAAGACAGTTGGGACCCACAAGTTGTATCTTGGCATGGAAGGAAGTGCCTCCTTATTAAGCAAAAAATAACGAGTGCTCCCCATGACAGCTGGGGCCCACCAGATTTGGAGGCTAACTTGTGGCCCTACTAAGTTGACGCGTACGCAGGGCTTTGTCAACTTAGTAAACAAACAATTCTATCACTAGTGACTATTGGATTGTTAACATCCAACGGTCGTCCTGCTTCTTCAAATTCTGATTTTCTTGCTCCAGTCGTCCAAACCACCATGTGCTCCTGCCTCCCGTGGCCGGCTGTGCTGCCGTGCAGGACTCACCACCCCTACTACTCCCATCGCTGGCCAGGCCATCCCTCTACTCACCCACACCCCCTGTTATTCTGCGGTGACGGCAGCCTCACACCGCTGCCGAACCAGTCAACCCTCGTACTACCCTCCGCATGTTCCCAGGATATGCGTCATTCCCTGCCTCACCGTTGTCCGCCGCATGGTGCTGTCCGCGCGTTGTGGTCAACATGGTCAACGAACGACAGCCATCGGAAGAGGAATGTACGCGGTGAGGCTGACAGATGGACCCACCAGCTACATCTTTGCACGCAAGGAAGTGCCTCCTTATTAATCGCAAAAAAGAATCCTCCCCCTATCAGCTCGGACCCACCATCATATCTTCGCACGCAAGGAAGTGTTTCCTTATCCTCCCTGACAGCCGGGACCCACCCGGTCGAAGCGTATGTAGCGTTATCATTCTGGTCGCAAACGTGCACATACATACTGGTCCATTGGTCTTTCTGCCACGATGAACCGTGGCCCGGTAAGGAGCGGTAGCTGTTCAGGCAGTCTCGTCTATATTGTGTACACGTACGTACGTACATACGGGCGGGCTCTCGAACGCGTACAGCGACGATGTCCTGTTCATCGGCAGCCAACCAACTGGGTCGGAATGGATAAACAACATCGTGTTCATCAGGAGGGAACAAACTGGGCTGGAATGCGTCGTGTTCATCGGGAGCCAACGGGTTTGGATGGAATAGCTAAAACGGGGTATGGCGTACCATAAAACGAAGGAAACGGACTTTTGTTCAAGCTCCTATGGTCGAAACAGAGTGCTGCTGATCGGGAGGGGTGTGCGTACTGCAAAACAGAGGAAACAGACTTGTGTTGGAGCGCTTACGGTGGGGGTCCTATTCATCGGGAGGGGTGTGGCGTACAGCAAAACGGGACTCCACGGGCTACTGTTCATCCACCATCTACTGCCTCGCTCCAGCCTCCACGGGCTACTGTTCATCCACCGTCGACTTCCTCCAGCCTCCACCAGCTACTGTTCACCACAGGGTCCTATTCATCCAGCCTCCACCAGCTACTGTTTAACTAGCCCTCCACAGGGGGTCCTGTTCAACCAGCCCTCCACGGGGTCCTGTTCACCCAGCCCCAACCAGCTCGGGTGTGTGGCGGCCTCCTCTCGATCGCGGTCATGTTCATCTAGCGGCAGCGGCCTCTACTACCACGGGGTCCTGTTCATCCAACCCCCATTGGGAACTATTCATCCAACCCCCATTGGGAACTATTCATCCAACCCCCAACAACGCTCACTGTTCATCAAGAGGCAGCAGGTTCGATCGGGTTCAGTTAGCAGCACTAGTGAAGGAATCGCTCGATCGGGTTCAGTTAACAGCCAGGGATTGATTGATCGCTCGGGTTTAGTAATGCGTAGCCAGTGCAATCGCTCGGGTTCAGTTAGAGCCCAACGCCTCACACCCACGCGCATACGTGTACAAGAGAAACGCGCAATCCCTCCGTGCACCGCTCGGCCCCGACCACCCACCTTAACCGGGAACTCCCCGATATTTTCCTCGCCCTCGATTCTACCACAATTTTTTCCGTCATGGACAGCCCAAAGAATGTCATGCAGCTGCGTCTTCGGCCCACCCAGGACGAAAAGACCATTTTCTATCATGATTTTTTTGTCATAGAAGTAAGAGCCCACCACATCTAAGATGATACCAGGTTTTGTCATAATTATCATCATAGAAGTGTCATAAGCATGACAGAAAAAAATCATTCGGCCCAAAATGTCACAGGTGTGTCTTTCTTTTGTAGTGATGATCTCATGGTCTAAGGAACTGATACTTATCATGAAGAAAGCTATAGCAAATAACTAAACGATCTAATGCTAAGCTTATGGTTGGGTCTGTCCATCACATCATTCTCCTAATGATGTAATCCCGTTATCAAATGAAAACTCATGTTCGTTAGGAAACCTTAACCATGCATCTTTGATCGACGAGCTAGTCTAGTTACTAGGGACACGGTGTAGTTTATGTATTCACACATGTATTTAAGTTTCCGGTCAACAAAATTGTAGCATGAATAATAAACATTTATCATGAACGGGATATATGAGAATAACCAATTTATTATTGCCTCTAGGGCATATTTCCAACAGTGCTAGTGAGTAATTGTGGTTTAGTAAGAATATTGGTGTTAAGGTTTGGGGTTCCTGAAGCATGCATGTATAGTCTCTCGTTATGCTAAGAAGTTGGAGCATGATTTAATATTGATTGTCCTCCTTATGAGTGGTGGTCGGGCACGAGCGATGGTCTTTTCCTACCAATCTATCCCCTAGGGGCATGCGTAGTAGTACTTTGCTTTGAGGGCTAATAAACTTTCGCAATAAGTATGTGAGTTCTTTATGACTAACATGATTCCATGGATTATACGCACTCTCATCTTTGCGCTATTTGCTAGCCGCTTCTTACTGTGCATTGCCCTTTCTCACCTTGAGATGTGGTGCAAACTTTGCCAGTGCATCCAAACCCCATGATATCATACTCTCTATCACACATAAGCCTCCTTATATCTTCCTCAAAATAGCCACCATACCTACTTATTATGGCACTTCCATACCCATTCCGAGATATATTGCCATGCAACTTCCATCGTTCCATTTTTATGACACACATTATCATTGTCATATTGCTTCACACGATCATATAGCTGACATAGTATTTGTGGCTCAGCCACAGTTCATCATTTTTTATACATCTTACGCTAGATCATTACACATCCTACTACACCACCAGAGGCATTCATATAGTCATATTTTGTTCTAGTATCGAGTTGTAATTTTGAGTTGTAAGTAAATAGAAGTGTGATGATCATAATTATTCATTATTAGAGCATTGTCCCAAGTGAGGAAATAAAAAAAGAGGCCAAAAAGAGCCCAACAAAAAAAGAAGAAAGAAGAAAAGAATGAGAGAAAAAGAGAGAAGGGGCAATGTTACTATCCTTTCCACACTTGTGCTTCAAAGTAGCACCATGTTTTTCATATAGAGAGTATTCTATGCTTTCATTTTCATATAACTAGTGGGAATTTTTCATTATAGAACTTGGCTTGTATATTCCAATGATGGGCTTCATCAAATGCCTGAGGTATTCATGATCAAGCAAGTTGGATGCACACCCGCTTAGTTTTCTTTTTGAGCTTTCATACACTTATAGCTCTTAGTGCATCTGGTGCATGGCAATCCCTAATCCTTGCATTTACATAAATTGATGGGCATATCCATAGCTGTTGATTAGGCTCATCAATGTGAGACTTTATCCTTTTTTGTCTTCTCCATATTATCTCTATCACCATACTCTATTCCACCCATGGTGCTATATCCATGGCTTGCGCTCATGTACTGCGTGGGGGTTGAAAAAGTTGAAGCGCGTTAAAAAGTATGAACCAATTGCTCGGTTTGTCATCGGGGTTGTGCATGATAAATTCTTTGTGTTAAAAAGATGGAGCATGCCAAGGCTATATGATTTTGTAGGGATAACATTCTTTAGCACTAATATTTTGAAAGGCATGATTGTTTGTTGGTATGCCTTATTATTATTGTTTTTATGTCAAGTTATAGACTATTATTTTGAATCATTCGGATCTTAAATATTCATGCCACAAAAGAAAGATTACATGATGAACATGTTAGGTAGCGTTCCACATCAAAAATTCTGTTTTTATCATTTACCTACTCGAGGACGAGCAGGAATTATGCTTGGGGATGCTTGATACGTCTCCAACGTATCTATAATTGTTTATTGTTCCATGCTATTATAGTATCAATCTTGGATGTTTTATATGCAATTATATATCATTTTTTGGGACTAACCTATTAACTAAGTGCGAAGTGCTAGTTATTGTTTTTTTGCTTCTTTTTGGTTTTCCAGGAAATCAGTACCAAACAAAGTCCAAATGCCACAAAACTTTTTTGTGTTTTTTACATAAGAGACACTAGAAGATTCAGAATGAGGCCAGAAGATGAAGGAGTGCACGAGCTACTTGGGCGTGCCCAAGTGCCTCGTGGGCCCCTCGTTCCTCCGATTGACCTAATTCCGACTCTATAAATTCTCTAAAATCGGGAAAGCAACAAAGAGCCACCCAAAATACGTTTTCCATTGTCGCAAGCTTCTGTTCTTGTGAGATCCTATCTAGAGGCCTTTTTCGGCACTCTGCCGGAGGGGGAATCAATCACGGAGGGCCTCTACATCAACCTTGTCGCCCTTATGATGATGTATGAGTAGTTTACCATAGACCTACAGGTCCATAGCTAGTAGCTAGATGGATTCTTCTCTCTTTTTGATCTTCAATACAATGTTCTCCTCGATGTTCTTGGAGATCTATTCGATGTAATACTTTTGTGCGGTGTGTTTGTTGGGATCCCATGAATTGTAGGTTTATGATCAAATTATCTATGGATATTAGTTGAGTCTTCTCTGAACTCTTTTATGCATGATTATTATAGCTTTGTATTTCTCTATGATCTATCTGTTTGGTTTGGCCAACTAGATTGATTTATCTTACAATGGGAGAGGTGCTTTGTGGGTTTGACCTTGCAGTGCTCAATACCAGTGGTAGAATGATACATGACACGTATTTGCATCATTGCCATTAAGGATAGAATGATGGGGTTTATTCATATTGATTAGATTTACTTTGTCTACATCATGTCATCTTTCTTAAGGTGTTACTCTGTTCTTTATGAACTTAATACTCTAGATGCATGCTAGATAGCGGTTGATGTGTGGAGTAAAAGTAGTAGATGTAGGAAAGAGTCGGTCTACTTATCATTTCCTTTGACACCGCCATAATTATTCGCTTTTCTATCAATTGCTCAACAATAGTTTGTTTACCCACCGTATGCTTTTTGTTTGAGAGATAAGCCTCTAGTGAAAACTATGGCCCCCGTGTCTATCTTTATCATGTATTAAAGTCAAAAAATGCCTTGCTGCAATTTTATTTACTTTATTTGATTATGTGTTTTTATTTATCTATCTATCACTACGAGATTTGATCCTTGCGTTAGGTGCAAGTATTTGTCATTTTGTGTGTAGGTACTGCTAACAAGGTGTTGCGTGGTTCTCCTATGACCATTAACTTGCATCATCCTCTCCTCTTTGGGGAAATCCCAACGCAGCTCACAAGTAGCAGGGTTCATTTGACCTTTTAAGACATTAAGTGAGTTTCTACCATATAATGGTCGTAGTTCAAATTTTAACTACATGTACATGTAATAGCAAAGCATCATGCATTGGAAAATCATATTTGTGTCCTTGTGTGCAAGTTAATGCCATGTGCAATAAATTGGAAGGAATTTTCAATTTATTGGTGTCGCCGCTTGGACACAAACATTGAGCATGACTTTTAAATTCCAAAAAAAATCAAAAATGGTCAGAAATACATGAAACCATGCTTCATGTCATGGCATGGCACTAATATGCCGTGGTAAAAAATGGCCTTTTTGGTGAAAATTTTGACACGCACCTCCCACAAATCAGGGGATCTCATGATAAGACTCGTGGTTCCGAGAGGGAGCAATGCATGTTTGATGACGAACCAAGATCGCTTCCTCGTATGGCCTTGAATTTGTTTCTATGATTAACATGCACTAATACAACTTTCACATTAAAATTTGGAAATTTTCAGGGTTCATTTGACCTTTTAAGACATTAAGTGAGTTTGTAAACATATAATGGTGTAATTCAAATTTGAACTACATGTACAAGCAACAACAAACCATCATGGGTTGGAAAATCATATTTGTGTCCTTGTGTGCAAGTTAATGCCTTGTGCGGTAAATTGGAAGGAATTTTCAAATATATTGGTGTCACGGCTTGGACACAAATATTGAGAACCATGGCTTTTAAATTAAAAAAATAAAAATTGATCAGAAATACATGAAACCTTTCTTGATGTCATGGCATGACACCAAGATGTTGTGGTAAAAGAATTGGCCTTTTTGATGAATGTTTTAACACACACCTCTCACAAATTCGAAGCATCTCACGAGAAGACTCGTGGTTTCGAGAGAGAATAATGCATGTTTGATGACAAACTGGCGCTCGCTTCGTCGAATGTCCCTTAAATTTTTTGTACCGTTAACATGCACTAATACAACCGTCATGTTAAATTCTGGAAATTTTCACGTTTGACCTTTTGAAGACATTAAGTGAGTTTCTAGCCATATAATATGTCAGGACCCCGATTCCAAGTCACATCGATCTAGCCGATGACACCTCATATCACATTGCGGCCTCACGCACGGTATCCCCACGGGTGTCGCCTTACCATGGCCCGGGACCGTTTGCGCCTTTTGGCTCACGTATATGATAGTGTTGCTAGAATCCATATGACAGAGAACCCGGGCCGACATGGCTAGTCGTGAACCCAAAGCGGCACAGACCTATGGAGACAGGCATACATGAATCACATCGAGCATGTCGGTCATCAGCGTGTGAATCCGGGCTGTAGCACTGGGCTAACAGGACTCCGGGGAACCCGGGCTGTAGCAGGCTAGGCAGGACTCCGGAAGTCACCGCGTGACATTTCCCCGAAGGGACAGACATAGGAACGAAGTGAAACACATGCCGGCCAGTCAAGTGTCCTGAGCAGTAGTGCTGGGCTAGCAGGACTCCAGTGAACCGGGCTGTAGCGGACTACTATGGCTCGAGGAGCACTAGACTACATTTCCCCATAAGAAAGGCTGCCAAGGATAAACAACTAGATTGTCGGATCCCACACATACCAAGCATTTCAATCATACACACAATATGCTCGATATGTGCAAATACAACATGGCATCACAACAAAACTCTACAACTCAAGTACTTTATTTAAAGGCTCCAGGGAGCCATACATAACATGTTCATACAGGTAGGGGTCACATGACCCGACACTCAAGTCATACAAGCACATGCGGAAGCAAATAGTCTGAGTACAGACACTAGAAAGAAAGAAGGCTTCTCGAAGCCTGTCTATCTACATAGGGCCCTCCATGGCCAGGATCACCACCTGGGTGGCAAGTCACTCATCGACGTCGAGGTCTACATAAAACCCATCGGAGGGGGCAGTGTTGTCGTCTGAAAACAGTAATTAAGCAAACATGAGTACAAAGGTACTCAGCAAGTCTTACATCAGAACCTACTATACATGCTCATTCTCAAGAAGGTGGTGGAGTTATTGCAGCAAGCCAGCTTTGACTCTTGGCTAAGCTATCCTACGAGACACCACTAGTAAAATAGTTTTCGCACACGAGTCCACTAATCACCAACACAATACTCCATCGGTGATCCTCCCTCGTCATCCTACGAGAGGGCCATCCTCGGTACTCACACTTATCTTGAGTCTTTTAGTAGTATCAATTAACTTGTCTATGAACTGTATAGGCAACCAAGTAGTCCTTTACTACGGACGCGGCTATTCGAATAGATGATGTTAACCCTGCAGGGGTGTACTTCTTCATACACGCTCTCACCACTTACTGTCGTTTACACGACATGTACTCGGCAACCTTCAAGCGGAAGCCCAACGAGGGTGTCGGCCACGGCCTACCTAAACACTCAAGTTTCTAGTCCAGGTTTATCGCCTATCCAGGTTCCATCCGCAGGGAGTCCGGCCGAGGTTTCCACATACGGCCCCGAACGATGTGAACAGGGTTCCTGAGACACCAAATCGGTGACTCGATACACCGTGCCACGGTGTATCTACCGCATCATAGCCCACCCCTAGGGTCAGCGCTACGCACGGCCGCCAACACATAACCTACAAACACCAAAAACTAATTGCAACTCCTGGACAGAGTACAAGGGTGATTAAGAAGCCGAGAGGGTCCATTGGGTTCGGGCCCAACGTATGGTAGTAGCTGATTCTTAAATCACACATATAGATCTTAGTTCTTAGGGGAGGCCTCAATGAAACAACCCACCATGTACTCCTACATGGGCTCTCATCGATACCTTTACCAAATCATGTTCAACACATTCCTCACATTACCGACATAATAATTTTACTCTAGCCCATCACCCAGATGAACCAGACCTGACACAACTCTAAGCATAACAGGCATAGCAAGGTAGGAAACACATACATGGCTCAATCAACTCCTACACATGCTAGTGGGTTTCATCTAGTTACTGTGGCAATGACAGGTCATGCAGAGGATAAGGGTTCAACTACCGCAGCACACAGCAGTTTGAAACGTTGGTGTCTTAATGAAGTAAATGAGAGCAGAGGCAAGAACATGGGATTGTATCGATATGATCAATGGGGTGCTTGCCTGATGGAGTAGTAGTAGGGTACTGCCCTTCAGTTGGATACTCGGAGATATCCTCGGAGGCAGAACCTACCACGAAGGACACACAAAACATAATCAACACATGGCAATATGCAACTATATGATGCATGCTATGACATGGCAAAATGATGTGTCCTACCTAATGCAATGTGAAACAAGTTGAAATGGGTTCATTTGAATCAAAGATTCAAATGAAAGTTAAAGTTCTTATGCATAATTAGTGTATTAGCTTGTTTCACCTAAACAGCAAGGTTAAAGTGTTTTTTCATGCATGAAACCATTACAGATGGATAGATTGAATTTTTCTGATCATTTTTCATATATAATTTGTTTGATTTGGAGCTATGGTTGGTTTTCTATGATTTTTAGAAGTTTAGGCTATTTTCTGGAATTTCCTATATGAAAATAAATCCAGAAATTAAATAATTGCGTCAGCACTGCGTCACTGTGATGTCAGCGAGTCAAAGGCGCCAGGGGCCAGTCAAACCTGACCAGTGGGGCCCACTGGTCAGTGACTGTGTGCACTAACTACGTTTAGTTAGTCTAATTAACTGGGCAGGGCCCACTAGTCAGTGACTATACTAGTTAAACTAACCTAGTTAATTAGCACTAACAGAGTAATTAATCGGGCGGGCCCGCATGTCAGTGAGAGAGAGGGGGAAGTCAACCTGACTCAGCGGGGTCAAACCTCGCCGGTCAGCGGTCAGCGCCTGCCGGCGTTTAGCCGCCGGCGAGGCCAGACGCGGCGGCGTGCTGCGGGATTTGCCCACAGGGCACCATTTGCTATGCAGCAGCTACGGGCAGCTGGTGCTCGCCCGCATCCAGCCGTGGTGATGGCGTGGCCGGGAAGTGGCCGGAGCATCGCCGGTGACGAGCTTGGCGGAGGCCGAAGCTCGGGTCAGCTCGTGCGCATGGCTGCAGTGGCCTAGGCGGCATGGCGAAAGCACCTACAGCATCTACGCCGCGCGGGGAGTGTGACGGGCACAAGCCCATGACCAAATGGTGACCGGAGCATCACCGGTGAAGTGGTCAGGCGGCGCATTCGGGCACAAGAGGCGCGGCGTCTACGGTGTTCTAGGGGCGAAACGAAAAGCACGGGGAGGTTCAGCAGCTCACAGGGAAGCCGCAGGAAGGGTCAGCGAGCTCGGGGAGGGCTCGGTGCGGTCGGAACAGCGACGGCGATCTCAGGCGGCCCGAGGTTGAAGACGACGGCGATGGCGACGTTGCAGGGGCTCCGGCGTTGTGCGGCTTGGCTAGTCGATGTAGTCGACGATGGCGAACCGTCCGGACACGGTGAGAGGGCGCGGGGACGGCGTTGGACGCGGCTGCGACGAGCAGCGGCGAGGGTGACGTCTCAGGCGACGGCGGGGAGGGCGAGAGAGGGAACCAGAGAGAGAGCGAGTGTGTCTGGGAGCTCGGGAGAGAGGTGGGGGTGCGTCCCAGGGCGACAGCTCGGCGAGGGGAGCGGCGAGGCGGCGGGCAGCTGCGTGGCACGCATGCTGTGCTCGCCGTCGAGCAGCTGCTTGCCTGTGCTGGCGAGTGCAAGCAGCTCACTGGCACAGGAGGTGGGCTGGGCCAGTAGGTGGGCCTGCTAGGTGGGCTTCCAGGTAAGTCCTCTGTTCCTTTTTGTTTTCTCTTTTTTTATTTGCTCTGCTCTGTGTATTGAAATGATTAAAATACCATTCCATTTCTAAAAATCCTGGAAATATTCAGAGGCACATTTGAAAATATTCTCAATTGCCTAAAAATACTTCCAAGAGTATTTGAGCACTTTAAAATATTTATAGTATTTAAAATGCCCAAATTCAAATACTTATGGCTTGTTCAAAAATCCAGAATGGCTCCATAATTTGCAAGACCATTTTGGCAGAGGTTTAAACCAGAACCAAAAATGGTGGGCTTTTATGAAGGGCATTTTGGGTTCATTGAAATTCCAATTGTTGGAAATTAGCATTTTTCAGGGGGGTGTTGGGGTTGATTAGGCCCCATTTCAAGTTTAAAATAAATTTAGAAATGATTCACAAGTTCATCCAATCCTAATGCATGACTAAAAGAAGGGATATGACAACTCACCCCCACTCAAAAGAATCGCATCCCGAGATTCAGGATCTGTTGAGAAGAAGGTGGGGTACTCGAGTCGAAGACGATCGTCCCGTTCCCAAGTGGCTTCTTTCTCGGAATGGTGTGACCATTGCACCTTGAGAAACTTGATGTTATGGTGTCGAGTGGTACGCTCGGCTTGATCAAGGATGCGAACGGGATATTCCCGATATGAGAGGTTATCTTGTAGATCAAGCGTTTCATGGTCCACTCCACGGATAGGATCCGTGAAGCAACGCCTGAGTTGAGAAACGTGGAAGACATCGTGAACTCTGGAAAGATGCGGAGTTAGTTCCAATTGGTAGGCAACTTCTCCTCGTTTGGCAAGAATGCAAAAGGGTCCAATGTAACGAGGAGCCAATTTTCCTTTGATACCAAAATGATGGGTTCCCTTTAACGGAGTAACCCGAAGGTAAGCCTTCTCGCCGACTTCATAAGTTATGAGCTTATGTTTACGATCATATTGGCTCTTTTGACGAGATTGGGCTGTTTTCAATTTCTCACGAATAACGCGAAGCTGCTCTTCTGCTTCCTGAATCATATCCAGGCCAAAGAGTTGTCTTTCCCCGGTTTCTGACCAGTTAAGAGGTGTTCGACATTTTCGTCCATAGAGAACTTCGAAAGGAGCTTTGCCCAAGCTAGCTTGATAACTATTGTTATAAGCAAACTCCGCGAATGGAAGGCATTTCTCCCAACCCATTCCGAATGAGATGACAGAAGCTCAGAGCATATCTTCCAGAATTTAATTGACTCGCTCTACTTGACCACTTGATTGAGGATGGAAGGCGGTGCTAAAAGGGACACGAGTTCCCATAGAATTTTGGAAACTTTCCCAAAATCGAGAGGTGAAGAGACTCCCACGGTCTGAGTTAATTTCCAATGGGACACCATGAAGAGACACTATTCGGGAGATGTATAGGTCAGCTAGCTGGCTAGCGGTGATACTCTCACGAACAGGTAGGAAATTGGCTACTTTGGAAAGACGATCGATCACGACGAAGATAGCATTATTCCCCCTCTTGGTCCTGGGAAACCCAGTAATGAAATCCATACTGATTTTATCCCATTTCCACTCAGGAATAGCCAAAGGTTGAAGGGTGCCAGCAGGCCGTTGATGCTCTGCTTTAACACGACGACAGACGTCCCAACTAGCAATATATTGAGCAATTTCTCTCCTCATCCTAGTCCACCAAAACCTCTGGCGTAGGTCTCGATACATCTTAGTACTATCGGGATGAATGGTGAGAGGGGATTCATGAGCTTCCTTAAGGATCAGCCGCCTCAGGTTTCGTGCCTTGGGAACCACTAAGCAGTTTCCAAAGTATACGACACCTTGATCATCAACGGAGAAACAATTCGCGACTCCTTTCTTAATGTTTCTCTTAATACAGGAGATTCCCGGATCTACCTTCTGTGCCTTGATGATCTGATCCATAAGGGTAGGTTTCGCCACCAGGGTGGATAGGAATCCTCGAGGAACAATGTGAAGATTAAGCTTACGAAATTCCTCGTGGAGAAGTGGTTGACTCTGTTGTAACATCAGGTGGTTACAATAAGATTTACGACTTAGCGCATCAGTCATGACATTGGCTTTGCCCGGGGTGTAAGTTATTCCTAGGTCATAATCCGAGATCAACTCGACCCAACGTCTTTGCCTGAGATTCAAATCCGGTTGGGTGAAGATATATTTCAAACTTTGGTGACCAGTTAAGATCTCGCAACGATTACCGAGGAGGTAATGTCGCCAAGTTTTAAGTGCATGGACTACAGCTACAAGCTCTAGATCCTGTGTGGGATAATTTTCCTCGTGTGGGTGTAATTGCCGTGAAGCATAGGCAATTACCTGACGATCTTGCATGAGTATGCAACCTAGTCCTTGTCGCGAGGCGTCGCAATAGATAATAAAGTCCTTGGAGAAATCTGGTGGTACCAGTACGGGAGCAGATGTCAGGCATCTTTTCAGTTCCTGAAAGCTGAACTCGCATTGTGGGGTCCACTCGAACTTTTTATCTTTCTTGAGGAGTTCAGTTAGAGGTTTAGCAACCTTGGAGAAATTCTCGACGAAGCAGCGACAATAGCTCGCTAAGCCAAGGAAGCTCCGAACTTGCTTGACCGTCTCAGGTGGAGTCCTATCAAGGATGGGTTGAACTCGCTCGGGGTTGACAGCAATACCCTTACCGGAGATTACATGGCCTAGATAGGTCACTTCTGGCAACCAAAATTCACACTTGGAGAATTTGGCATAAAGGCGATGCTCTCGAAGTTTCATCAATACCAGCCTTAGATGTTCGGCATGTTCCTCTTCATTCTTGGAGTAGATGAGTATATCATCGAGGTATACCACGACGAATTTAACCAAATACTCCATGAAGACTGAGTTCATTAACCGAGAGAAAGTGTCTGGGGCATTGGACCGAAGGACATGATGGTGTACTCATATTGGCCATAACGAGTAACGAAGGCCGTTTTGGGAATGTCCCCGTTTCTGATTTTGATTTGATGGTAGCCCAACCTCAAATCCATCTTGGAAAAGACTGAGGATCCAGCGAGATGATCATACAGATCGTTGATCCTTGGAAGCGGATACTTGTTCTTGATTAGTGACCAAGTTGACAGGTCCGTAATCTACAACCATCCGATCCGTTCCATCCTTCTTCTTGACGAAGAGGACGGGGCAAGCCCAAGGAGAGGAACTAGGACGGATGAAACCCTTTTTCAAGGACTCATCGAGTTGGTTCTTAAGCTCGGCTAGTTCTAAGGGTACCATCTTATAGGGTCTCCTAGAAATTGGGACGGTTCCTGGAACAAGGTCTATCACAAACTCGACATCCCTGTCAGTTGGAACACCTGGCAGTTCTTCTGGAAAGACATCCGGAAAGTCTTGGACTACCGGAATATCTTCAAGGTCTGGAAGGGGGTTGGCATTTAGAGAGTAAAGCTGGCGCTTGGCCACTCGAGTTAAGACATTGACTGTCTTGCCCGATGGATGAGTAAGTTGAACGGTTCTAGTGGCACAATCAATCGTAGCATAATGAGCTGACATCCAGTCCATACCAAAGATGATGTTTATGTCCGAGGACTTGAGAGCTATTAAAGATGCAAGGAAGACAAGTCTATTGACAAGAATTTCGTTCCCATGGCTTACTCTAGAAGTTTGCCATTTGGAACCCGGAGTTTGAATTACCATGGAAGTGGGCATGTCACAGAATGTCGTGTTATGCAATCGAGCATAGTTCTCATATATGAATGAATGAGATGCTCAAGTATCGAAAAGAACAGATGCCAGATGGCAATTAACAAGGAGCATACCAAGGACGACGTTAGGATCATCATGAGCCTCCTCAACTAAGACATAGTTGACATGGCCACGTGCAGTGGTGACCGGCTTGGCGTAGAATGTCTTTCCCGCTGGCTTACCACGACCAACGGACTTTCCAGACTGATTGGGGTTGTTGTTCTGGGGACACTCTCGACTATAGTGACCCGGCTCTCCACACTTGAAACATGTCACAACATTGGGGCGTGGAGCAGCATTAGCAGCGGGGCCACCATAGGGCTTGGACGGAGCAAACTGCTAGTTGGGGCGTGGCGCCTCAAAGGATGGCCTCGGAATGAACTTGGGTGGCAGTGCCGTGCTTGGAATCCACACCCGGCGCTTCTGAGATCCAGAGCCGGATGAAGAGCCAAAATCACGAGAGTGCTTGCGTGAAGCGTCATAGTCAGACTGGCCTGTCTCAGCACGGATGACTTTATTGACCAACTTCTGAAAGGAGGTGCACTCATGCAGACGAAGATCGCGGCGAAGCTCAGGGCTAAGTCCCTTGCGGAACCTTGCCTACTTCTTAGCGTCGGTGGATACCTCTTCAGGAGCATATCATGCCAGATTCCCAAATTCACGACTATATGCATCCACAGTCAGTCTTCCTTGGGTGAAATTGTAGAACTCTTCCCTCTTGTGATCTATGAGACCTTCCGGGATGTGATGATCACGGAAAGCCTCACTGAATTCAGCCCAAGTAGTGATTTGGCCGACCGGGCGCATAGCTTCAAAGTTTTCCCACCAAAGGCTAGCAGGGCCTTCGAGGTGATAGGCAGCATAGGTAACCTTATCAGCTTCGGCTACGTTAGCAGAACGTAGCTTGTGTGTGATGCTACGGAGCCAGTCATCCGCATCGAGGGGATCGACGGAATGATTGAACTTTGGTGGGTACAACTTGATGAAGTCATTGATTGACACCAAGTCATTTCGCTGATGGCGTGCAATGTTCTGCTCAATCCGCTCCAGCAAGCGGTTAGTCTCACGCTTGTTTCTTTCCGCCTCCAGCATCACTTCGGCCAGAGAAGGCGGGTGAGGCAGATTTTCACCCCTAACTGCACTGGCTTCCCCCTGCTCCGGGGCAGCAGGGTTGCTGTGGGTGTTGACCATCCTAGGAGAAAACAAGAAAATGGTTTAGATAAGGATGGCACAAACTTAGCAAGGAAGTGCAGAATGTAATGGATAACATGGAATGCTAAGATGTTCATTGCACGACATGGTAATATAAAAACTGCCATATATATACCATTGGTCATACACACCATACATAGTTTACTACAAGCCCAGGCTAGAGTACAACTACGGTGAAAGACATTACATCTCATTGAAGGCATTCCAAGCTCCTATACATTATTTTTCTACACCTCCGGAGCGTGATACACACCAAGTTGTATCCCACGGGTCACGCAGGACTATGGAGAATACAACTATTACCATACTAGTGAAACTACTACTAGCTCAAACGGCTCTGTAGTAATCTTCATAGAAGTCGCCACCAAAGCCTGGAAGTGGAACATGATCATCTGGGAACAGATGGTCTTTCGGAGCCTGCGGACCATAGGGACTCGGATGTGGCCTCGGTCCCACAGGTGGTGGCAGACGGGGACCACGAGGAGGGGTGATGCCTCCTACATCGCGCCACTCCATACAATCTAGCAATCCAGACCGTACAGGGTACAAGTCCCTCATGTCCATGTATCCTGCCTGCACCGCAGGTGCAAACCGAGTCAAAGTGGCCCAATGATCAGAACGAGTGTGGAAAAGCTCCATACACAAGGCCCGATTTTTGCGGTCCTTATCCTCGAGCATCTCGGCAATGGTGCAGAGTAGTGACTCCTCATGTGAAGAGTCATAGTACAAAGCCTGATAGTACCCCTGTGCTCCAGGAAGTGAGGCTAGCATGTAACGGAAATCGGTGTTCTGTAGCAAGGCAGTCCTGGCTCGAATGATAGTCATCATTGAATAGGCTGCATCCTGCACAGAAATCTCAATAGTGACCCCAAGTCCATAGGAACAGTGAAGGGGCTCAGTGGATCCAGGATAAGAGGGATATATCCTGACGGTACAGAGATACTGGCTCTGGTTGAAGTCTCTGAACTGCTCCTCGACGGTATATTCCGGATACCACCGATAGCCTGACTCGACCATCACTCGAACCAACATGGCCGTGTGGCCGGGCACATCAAGGCACCGGGTCAAACGAACCACTTGGTTCTGCGAACGGGTGGCCATCTGAAAGCACAGAATAATGCAAATGCATTAGAATTTTCTAGGGGAAATCGGACAGCATAACGGCTGTAAATTCTCAGAAAAAGATTTGAGACATCCACAACAGTTTGCAATACCACTCAACAACATCATATCAAGGTTCTGATTCAACTGGCAACATACTAAAAGTAGTAGAAACTGTACTGAGGCTGGTAACAACAATCCTATAAGCTACTACAGATTAGTAACACGTGAACCTGATAGAAGAAGAGAGCCTAGTCCTTAACCCATGTTGAAAGAGAAGAGAATGACTCAGATCAGAGGCATAAGGTAAAGGAGTAAAAAGAGCCTTACGTTCCCTCCCACAATCAATTCCCCTACATATAACTAAAGCATTTCTAGACTCGACATCGACCAGTTTGGCTCAACGAACCTACAAGAAGTCCGGCTCTGATGCCAACGCTGTCAGGACCCCGATTCCAAGTCACATCGATCTAGCCGGTAACACCTCATATCACATTGCGGCCTCACGCACGGTATCCCCACGGGTGTCGCCTTACCATGGCCCGGGACCGTTTGCGCCTTTTGGCTCACGTATATGATAGTGTCGCTAGCATCCATATGACAAAGAACTCGGGCCGACATGGCTAGTCGTGAACCCAAAGCAGCACAGACCTATGGAGACAGGCATACATGAATCACATCGAGCATGTCGGTCATCAGCGTGTGAATCCGGGCTGTAGCACTGGGCTAACAGGACTCCGGGGAACCCGGGCTGTAGCAGGCTAGGCAGGACTCCGGAAGTCACCGCGTGACATTTCCCCGAAGGGACAGACATAGGAACGAAGTGAAACACATGCCGGCCAGTCAAGTGTCCTGAGCAGTAGTGCTGGGCTAGCAGGACTCCAGTGAACCGGGCTGTAGCGGACTACTATGGCTCGAGGAGCACTAGACTACATTTCCCCATAAGAAAGGCTGCCAAGGATAAACAACTAGATTGTCGGATCCCACACATACCAAGCATTTCAATCATACACACAATATGCTCGATATGTGCAAATACAACATGGCATCACAACAAAACTCTACAACTCAAGTACTTTATTTAAAGGCTCCAGGGAGCCATACATAACATGTTCATACAGGTAGGGGTCACATGACCCGACACTCAAGTCATACAAGCACATGCGGAAGCAAATAGTCTGAGTACAGACACTAGAAAGAAAGAAGGCTTCTCGAAGCCTGTCTATCTACATAGGGCCCTCCATGGCCAGGATCACCACCTGGGTGGCAAGTCACTCATCGACGTCGAGGTCTACATAAAACCCATCGGAGGGGGCAGTGTTGTCGTCTGAAAACAGTAATTAAGCAAACATGAGTACAAAGGTACTCAGCAAGTCTTACATCAGAACCTACTATACATGCTCATTCTCAAGAAGGTGGTGGAGTTATTGCAGCAAGCCAGCTTTGACTCTTGGCTAAGCTATCCTACGAGACACCACTAGTAAAATAGTTTTCGCACACGAGTCCACTAATCACCAACACAATACTCCATCGGTGATCCTCCCTCGTCATCCTACGAGAGGGCCATCCTCGGTACTCACACTTATCTTGAGTCTTTTAGTAGTATCAATTAACTTGTCTATGAACTGTATAGGCAACCAAGTAGTCCTTTACTACGGACGCGGCTATTCGAATAGATGATGTTAACCCTGCAGGGGTGTACTTCTTCATACACGCTCTCACCACTTACTGTCGTTTACACGACATGTACTCGGCAACCTTCAAGCGGAAGCCCAACGAGGGTGTCGGCCACGGCCTACCTAAACACTCAAGTTTCTAGTCCAGGTTTATCGCCTATCCAGGTTCCATCCGCAGGGAGTCCGGCCGAGGTTTCCACATACGGCCCCGAACGATGTGAACAGGGTTCCTGAGACACCAAATCGGTGACTCGATACACCGTGCCACGGTGTATCTACCGCATCATAGCCCACCCCTAGGGTCAGCGCTACGCACGGCCGCCAACACATAACCTATAAACACCAGAAACTAATTGCAACTCCTGGACAGAGTACAAGGGTGATTAAGAAGCCGAGAGGGTCCATTGGGTTCGGTCCCAACGTATGGTAGTAGCTGATTCTTAAATCACACATATAGATCTTAGTTCTTAGGGGAGGCCTCAATGAAACAACCCACCATGTACTCCTACATGGGCTCTCATCGATACCTTTACCAAATCATGTTCAACACATTCCTCACATTACCGACATAATAATTTTACTCTAGCCCATCACCCAGATGAACCAGACCTGACACAACTCTAAGCATAGCAGGCATAGCAAGGTAGGAAACACATACATGGCTCAATCAACTCCTACACATGCTAGTGGGTTTCATCTAGTTACTGTGGCAATGACAGGTCATGCAGAGGATAAGGGTTCAACTACCGCAGCACACAGCAGTTTGAAACGTTGGTGTCTTAATGAAGTAAATGAGAGCAGAGGCAAGAACATGGGATTGTATCGATATGATCAATGGGGCTGCTTGCCTGATGGAGTAGTAGTAGGGTACTGCCCTTTAGTTGGATACTCGGAGATATCCTCGGAGGCAGAACCTACCACGAAGGACACACAAAACATAATCAACACATGGCAATATGCAACTATATGATGCATGCTATGACATGGCAAAATGATGTGTCCTACCTAATGCAATGTGAAACAAGTTGAAATGGGTTCATTTGAATCAAAGATTCAAATGAAAGTTAAAGTTCTTATGCATAATTAGTGTATTAGCTTGTTTCACCTAAACAGCAAGGTTAAAGTGTTTTTTCATGCATGAAACCATTACAGATGGATAGATTGAATTTTTCTGATCATTTTTCATATATAATTTGTTTGATTTGGAGCTATGGTTGGTTTTCTATGATTTTTAGAAGTTTAGGATATTTTCTGGAATTTCCTATATGAAAGTAAATCCAGAAACTAAATAATTGCGTCAGCACTGCGTCACTGTGACATCAACGAGTCAAAGGCGCCAGGGGCCAGTCAAACCTGACCAGTGGGGCCCACTGGTCAGTGACTGTGTGCACTAACTACGTTTAGTTAGTCTAATTAACTGGGTAGGGCCCACTAGTCAGTGACTATACTAGTTAAACTAACCTAGTTAATTAGCACTAACAGAGTAATTAACCGGGCGGGGCCCGCATGTCAGTGAGAGAGAGGGGGAAGTCAACCTGACTCGGCGTGGTCAAACCTCGCCGGTCAGCGGTCAGCGCCTGCCGGCGTTTAGCCGCCGGTGAGGCCAGACGCGGCGGCGTGCTGCGGGATTTGCCCACAGGGCACCATTTGCTGCGCGGAGAGCAGCTACGGGCAGCTGGTGCTCGCCTGCATCCAACCATGGTGATGGCGTGGCCGGGAAGTGGCCGGAGCATCGCCGGCGACGAGCTTGGCGGAGGCCGAAGCTCGGGTCAGCTCGTGCGTGTGGCTGTAGTGCCCTAGGCAGCGTGGCGAAAGCACCTACAGCGTCTACGCCGCGCGGGGAGTGTGACGGGCACAAGCCCGTGACCAAATGGTCACCGGAGCATCGCCGGCGACGTGGTCAGGCGGCGGCGCGTTCGGGCACAAGAGGCGCGGCATCTACGGTGTTATAGGGGCGAAACGAAAAGCACGGGGAGGTTCAGCAGCTCACAAGGAAGCCACAGGGAGGGTCAGCGAGCTCGGGGAGGGCTCGGTGCGGACGGAACGGCGACGGCGATCTCGGGCGGCCTGAGGTTGAAGACGACGGCGACGGCGACGTTGTAGGGGCTCCGGCGTCGTGCGTCTTGGCTAGTCGACGTAGTTGACGACGGCGAACCGTCCGGACACAGTGAGAGGGTGCGGGGACGGCGTTGGACGCGGCTGCGACGAGCGGCGGCGACGGTGACGTCTCGGGCGACGGCGGGGAGGGCGAGAGAGGGAACCAGAGAGAGAGTGAGTGTGTCTGGGAGCTCGGGAGAGAGGTGGGGGTGCGTCCCAGGGCGACAGCTCAACGAGGGGAGCGGCGAGGCGGCGGGCAGCTGCGTGGCACGCATGCTGTGCTCGCCGTCGAGCAGCTGCTTGCCTGTGCTGGCGAGTGCAAGCAGCTCGCTGGCACAGGAGGTGGGTTGGGCCAGTAGGTGGGCCTGCTAGGTGGGCTTCCATGTAAGTCCTCTGTTCCTTTTTGTTTTCTCTTTTTTTATTTGCTCTGCTCTGTGTATTGAAATGATTAAAATACCATTTCATTTCTAAAAATCCTGGAAATATTCAGAGGCACATTTGAAAATATTCTCAACTGCCTAAAAATACTTCCAAGAGTATTTGAGCACTTTAAAATATTTATAGTATTCAAAATTCCCAAATTCAAATACTTATGGCTTGTTCAAAAATCCAGAATGGCTCCATAATTTGCAAGACCATTTTTGGCAGAGGTTTAAACCAGAACCAAAATTGGTGGGCTTTTATGAAGGGCATTTTGGGTTCATTGAAATTCTAATTGTTGGAAATTAGCATTTTCAGGGGGGTGTTGGGGTTTATTAGGCCCCATTTCAAGTTTAAAATAAATTTAGACATGATTCACAAGTTTATCCAATCCTAATGCATGACTAAAAGCAGGGATGTGACATAATAGCTGTAATTCAAATTTGAACTACATGTACATGCAAAAGAAGAACATCATGGGTTGCAAAGTCATATATGTGTCCTTGTGCGCATGTTAATGCCCTGTGCAGTAAATTGGAAGGAATTTTTAACATATTGGTGTCATGACTTAGGCACAAACATTGAGTACCATGGCTTTTAAATTCCAAAAAATTCAAAAATCATCAGAAATACATAAACCTTGCTTGATGTCATGGCATGGCACCAAGATCCCATGGTAAAAAATTGGCCTGCTTGACGAAAGTTTTGACACATACCTCTCCCAAATCGGAGCTTCATCTCAAGAAAAGACTCGTGGTTTCGAGAGGGAACAATGCATGTTTCATGACGAACCAGCACTCGCTTCCTCATATAGCCCTGAAAGCTTTTGTACCATTAACATGCACTAATACAACGGTCATGTTAAATTCTGCAAATTTTCTGTGTTCATTTGACCTTTTTAATATATTAAGTGAGTTTCTAGCCATATAATGACCGTCATTCAAATTTGAACTACATGTACATGCAAAAGAAGACCATCATGGGTTGGAAAGTCATTTTTGTGTCCTTGTGTGCAAGTTAATGCCCTAGGCAGTAAATTGGAAGGAATTTTTAGCATATTGGTGTCATAGCTTGGACTCAAACATTGAGTACCATGGCTTTTAAATTCCAAAAAAATAAAAAATCATCAGAAGTACATAAACCTTGCTTGATGTCATGGCATGGCACCAAGATGCCATGGTAAAAAAATTGTCCTGCTTGAAAAAGTTTCGACAGACACCTCACATAAATCGGAGCATCACACGAGAAGACTCGTGGTTCCGAGAGGGAACAATGCATGTTTGATGACGAACCGGCGCTCGCTTCCTCGTATGGCCTTGAAATTTTTTCTACACTTAACATGCACTAATACAACTGTCATGTTAAATTTTGGAAATCTCCAGAGTTCATTTGACCTTTTGAAGAAATTAAGTGACCAATTCTAGCCATATAATGGTCGTAATTCAAATTTGAACTACAAGTACATGCAAAAGCAAACCATCATGGGTTGGAAATCATATTTCTATCCTTATGTGCAAGTTAATGCCATGTGCAGTAAATTAATTTTCAAACATATTGGTGTCACGGCTTGGACACAAACATTGAGAACCATGGCTTTTAAATTCCAAGAAAATCCAAAATGATCAGAAATACATAAAACCTTGCTTGATGTCATGAAATGGTACCAAGATGCCATGGTAAAAAATTGGCATGTTTGTTGAAAGTTTTGGCACACACCTCTCACAACTCGGAGCATCTCTCACGAGAAGACCCGTGGTTCCGAGAGGGAACAATATGCATGTTTGATGACGAACCGACAATCACTTCCTCTTATGGCATGCCATTTTCTTTCTACCGTTAACATGCACGAATACAACTTTCATGTTTAAATTTGGAAATTTTCAGGGGTCATTTAACATTTTAAAGACATTAAGTGAGTTTCTAATCACTCAATGGCCATAATTCAAATTTGAACTACATGTACATGCAACAACATATCATCATGGGTTGGAAAAATCATTTATGTATTACATTCTACAATAATATCATGGTAACACAAAATAAGCATTCATGCAAAAAAATTGGAAAGAAAATGTGATAGTTGGACTAGTATATTGCAAATTAGTTACCGATGAATAAAAGGGTGAAACACTTCCTTGCATGGCATTGGAAATTCTAACATGTATTGTTTCAAATTTATTAACCGAACTCATCTTGTTGTTCATCGACCTAATGATTTGTAGGGTTGCCGGTGCATGAGAGTTGGAATACATATTGTCATGTTACTAGTATCATAAGAATTTGAAGCATGTAAATTACTTTGAATCGGCCCTTGCACGTAATTAGATGCATGATTGAAAAACTAGGGCTAGCCGATAATGTATATTCATCGAACGACTAGTACATAGGAATTATTTGCATCTACACAAGGGGATTGGGTATTCATATTTTTTTTGTAGATTGCAAACCCTTAATGATGATCGGTGTCAAAACCGGCCGATCTCGGGTAGGGGGTCCTGAACGATGCGTCTGAAGATCGAGGGTAACAAAGGACACGGGAGACACAATGTTTACCCAGGTTCGGGCCCTCTTAATGGAGGTAAAACCCTACATCCTGCTTGATTGTATTTGATGAGTATAGGGCTTACAAGAGTTGATCTACCTCAAGATCGTAATGGCTAAACCCTAGCTGTCTAGCCTATGAGGATTCTGATGGCCTCTATGGACTAAACCCTCCAGTTTATATACACACTAGAGGGGCCTAGGGTTGTACAGAGTCGGTTTGTGGGGGAAGGAAATAACATATTCGGACACCAATCTTGCCATACACGCATAGGGGAGTCCTATCCGGACATGGGGGAAAGTCTTCTGCTTGTATCTTCACGGCCCATCAGTCCGGCCCATATCCAATAGTCCGAACACCCGAGGATCCCCTAATCCAGGACTCCCTCAGTAGCCCCTGAACCAGTCTTCAATGATGATGTGTTTGGCATGCAGATTATCTTTGGCATCGCAAGGTGGGTTCCTTCTATTGAGCATTTTAGAATAATTCTCGGCACAAAGGAACTTATCTGGCTCTGTATTATAAATATAACCCTTAGCCATGAAGGCAGAGTATCAAAAATGAAACACTATCGGCAACTTTACAGCGAGGCATCACATCTGGCTCTTTAACATTTCGAACCGTTCTCATACCCGTGTTTCGCGTTTCGAGGCATAGCCTCCATTGGCATGTCTTGTCGAAATAGAGATTGTGCCCGCCTATTATGGGATTCCCATTAATACGATTTTGGGTGGAGCAACCGTGCTACTCGCACGATCTCTTCGGGAACAAGCGAGTTTTAAGGCTCGAGAGGGGTGGGGGAGTCCTCGACTAAGGGGTCCTCGGGTGTCCAGCCTGTTAGCCATGGGCCGGACTGATGGGCTGTGAAGATACGAAGACCGAAGACTACACTCGTGTCCGGATGGTACTCTCGTTGGCATGGAAAGGAAGCTTGGCAACTAAATATGTAGATTCCTTTCATTGTAACCGACCTTGTGTAACCCTAGATCCTCCCGGTGTCTATATAAACCGGAGGACTTAGTCCGGAGGAGACACATTATCATAGCCATACCAGCTAGACCTCTAGGGTGTAGCCATTACGATCTCGTGGTAGATCAACTCTTGTAATACTCATATTCATCAAGATCAATCAAGCAGGACATAGTGTATTACCTCCATAGAGAGGGCCCGAACCTGGGTAAAACATTGTGTCCCCTGTCTCCTGTTACCATCAACCTGAGACACACAGTTTGGGACCCCCTACCCAAGATCCGCTGGTTTTGACACCGACATTGGTGCTTTCATTGAGAGTTCCATTCTGCCGTCATCAAGAGGTTCGATGGCTCCTTCAACCATCTACAATGATGCTGCCCAAGGGGGAGTCTTCCTCCCCGGACAGATCTTTGTGTTTGGCGGCTTCGCTCTGCGGGCCAACTTGCTTGGCCATCTGGAGCAGATCGAAAGCTATGCCCCTAGCCATCAGGTCAGATTTGGGAGCTTGAACTATGTTGTAGACATCCGTGGAGACTTGATCTTCGCCGGATTCGAGACCGCGGCTACCACTCCTGGTCACCCCAAGGGACATGACCTAAATCTGTCATCGGACCGCATCCAGGAAACAGCTCCCATAACCGCTCTGACCCTAGATCCAGAGCAGACTGCGCCATCCAAGGACGGGAGGATCGACCCCACCATGGAGGCCACAGATTCCATGGCGTTGGAGCCGCACATAGACTTGATCTCACACGATACCTGTGCCACCGGAACTCCGGACTCATTTCCGGCCGTAAGTTCCGAACCATGTGAGCCCGCGGACGCCGAACTTGATCGTTTATCGATCTTCGAATTCAGCGCCGCAGACATCTTCCAGCACTCGCCTTTGGGCGACATGCTAAACTCGTTAAAAAACATGTCCTTGGCAGAGGACTTACAGCCGAACTATATCCGGTTCAAACTAGGGGCTGACGATGGAGAATTTTGCTCCCCACCCTCCACCCAGTTCATAGCCACGGTCGAGGATTTAACCGACACACTTGATTACGACTCTGAGGACATCGACGGTATGGACGACGATGCCGAAGAAGAAGAGACCCAGAACCCACCATTCACCGGACGCTGGACGGCCACTTCCTCGTATGATGTATACATGGTGGATGCACCAAAGGAGAACAGCGGCGTTGACAAGGAAGATCCAGCTGAGGACAAACCTTCCGAAATACAATCCAAGCGTCGGCGTCGGCGTCGGCGTCAGCGGAGCCGCTCTAAGTCACGCCGCAGTAAAGACAGCAACACCGGCATAGGAGAAGATAACACTCCAGAAGATGTCGAAGACAACAAAGACCCCATTGAAACAGCTAATGAACAAGAGGAATGGGAAGATGGGCAGGTTAGCTCTGGTAAACAGGCCACGCACGAAGACTCGGAGGACAGAAGTTATCTTCCGCTCTTCGAGGACGAGGTGAGCCTCGGCACCAACGATTTCATCGTGCCTGAGGAACCTCTTGAGCAGGAGCGCTTCAAGCGCCAGCTAATAGCCACAGCAACGAGCCTGAAAAATAAGAAGCAGTAGCTTCAAGCTGATCAAGATCTGCTCAATGATAAATGGACCGATGTCCTAGCAGTCGAAGAATACGGCCTCAAGCGCCCAACCAAAATTTACCCAAAGCGTAAATTGCTACCTCAGTTTGACGAGGAGGTGCCGGAATACATACCACCATCGTACAATGCGGCTGACCGAGCACCACGTGGTCGGGACAAAATGGCAACTCATGTCGACCACCAGCCCACCCCGCCTCATCGCACAGATAGGGGTAAATTAGCCCACGGCCATACATATGACATCCGGCAAAACCTGAACAATAAAGCAGGACATACCAGATCAATCAACGGATCTCGAGGACGTGCCTCGACACGCGATGACGGCCGCCTATTCGGACATGACAAACTTAGTCATGCGCGGGCTGAAAACTGCAGACAGACTCCATCAGAGCTACGTCGCGATACGGCCCGTTATAGAGGCGCTGCACACCCTCATTGCTTCACTGATGAGGTCATGGATCATGAATTCCCAGAAGGGTTCAAACCCATGAATATAGAATCATACGATGGAACCATGGACCCCGCGGTGTGGATCGAAGACTTCATTCTCCACATTCATATGGCCCGCGGCGATGACCTCCACGCCATCAAATACATCCCTTTAAAACTCAAGGGGCTAGCTCGGCACTGGTTAAACAGCCTGCCTGAAAATTCTATCGGTAGCTGGGAGGACTTGGAAGAAGCCTTCCTCGACAACTTCCAAGGTACATATGTCTGGCCACCAGACGCCGATGACTTAAGCCACATAGTTCAACAACCTGGAGAGTCCACCAGGAAATTCTGGACTAGGTTCTTAACTAAAAAGAACCAGATCGTTGATTGTCAGGATGCCGAAGCCCTAGCAGCCTTCAAACACAGCATCCGCGACGAATGGCTCGCTCGCCACCTCGGCCAAGAAAAGCCAAAATCCATGGCGGCCCTCACGGCACTCATGACCCACTTTTGTGCGGGCGAGGACAGTTGGTTGGCTCGTAGCAAAAACAATGCAAGCGACGCTGGTACCACTGAAGTTAAAAATAACAAATACAAGTCTCGATGCAATAGATACAAGCGTCGAAAAAACAGTGATAACACCGAGGATACGGCAGTCAATGCCGGATTCAGTGGCTCTAAGTCCGGTCAGTGAAAGAAGCCATTCCAAAAGAACAATTCGGGCCCATCCAGCTCGGACCGCATACTTGATCGTCTATGCCAGATTCATGGCACCCCGGACAAACCACCCAGTCATACAAATAGAGATTGTTGGGTTTTTAAACAGGCCGGCAAATTAAATGCCGAGAACAAGGAAAAGGGATCACAAAGCAAGGACGATGACAAAGAGCCCCGGCAACCGAACATAGGGGAACAAAAGAAGTTTCCCCCTCAGGTCAAAACGGTGAACATGATATACGCTACCCACATCCCCAAGAGGGAGCGCAAGCGCGCACTCAGGGACGTCTACGCGATAGAGCTAGTCGCCCCAAAATTTAATCCATGGTCGTCATGCCCGATCACTTTTGATCGCCGGGATCATCCGACCAGAATCCGTCACGGTGGTTCAGCCACACTGGTCCTAGACCCAATAATTGATGGGTTCCACCTGACTCACATCCTTATGGACGGAGGCAGCAGCCTCGATCTGCTCTATCAGGATACAGCGCGAAAAATGGGCATTAACCCATCACGGATCAAGCCCACTAGGACTACCTTCAATGGAGTCATACCAGGTGTAGAAGCCCGTTGTATGGGCTCAATCACACTAGAGGTTGTCTTCGGATCTCCGGACAACTTCCAAAGCGAGGAGTTAATCTTCAATATCGCCCCCTTCCACAGTGGCTATCACGCACTGCTCGGACGAACTGCGTTTGCTCGATTCAACGCAGTACCACACTATGCTTATCTCAAGCTCAAGATGCCCGGTCCACGCGGCATCATAACGGTCAACGGAAATACAGAATGCTCCCTCTATATAGAAGAGCACACAACTGCCTTAGCAACAGAAGTACAAAGCGGCCTTCTCAAGCAGAACCTTAATTCGGCTGCCGAGCCCACAGACACCGTTAAGAGGGTCCGAACTATTTTGCAGCAGGAGAGCTCAGCTCGTCAGGAGCTCGACTAGCAATCCGGCTCCGTCTCAGTCCCGATAAAGTGGCGGCATTCGTGTCGTGCGTACATAACTATGCACTCAAAATCCCATGGGCATCGACGGAGGCATAGCTAGCTTGTGCTCCATAGTATGGCTCAATCGACATCGGATACACACACACTTTCACTTTTACTTGTTTCCTTTGCAGGTCTCAATCCCACAGGGCACATCTGGTGGACTGGTCATCGGTCCTCCTGAAGGATAAACACACCAAGACGGCGAGAATTGCAGACATATGGGGACTTTTTAGGTGATTCTGTTAACGATAACTCTCCCTATTTTTCAGGACCCACATGCAGCTCTCCCTTGGTTTCGGCATGCCAAATAGCAGGTTGCTTATCGCACTACCTGTATCAATGCGCCTTGATGTACTAATTAAATTACAATGAGAACAGTTTGCGGCTGGAGCTTTAGGACCCCAGATTTTTACCTTTGTACCTTTTCTGTTTTCTTTCTCTTTTTCAGCTCCCCTGTGGATAACCCTATCAGGTAGCACCCATACACTTTGGTACGTTTGATGTTTTCCAGGGGCTTCATAGCACCCTACATTACGGCAACAAAAGTCCGAACACTTTTTATAAGTATAGTTCGACACCCTGAATTTAGCACTATATGCATTGGCTCGGAATCGTGTCTTTGGTCAATATTTGGGTTGCCCGGCTCCTATGCTTGCTACCTTACGTTCTGCTATATCGGCTAAGGTAGTAAAGGGAGAACTACTGTGATTGTAAATTGGTTTATCCAAAGGAGCACCTCAGTAGAGAAAGCCGAAAACTGACTGTCATGATGCGGTGAGAGCTGGTCAGCTGTTCGGAGGTTACAAATCATTGGAGATTTCTTCCGCATTACGTGAAGGATTGGTACTTCCCGATCATACGCTCATAGCACTCTAGTTCGGATACTAGGGGTTGCGCCCATGTTTTTATTGTCGAACTCCTATGGCTAAGTGAGGGCATTATGATGACCCACAAGTATAGGGGATCTATCATAGTCCTTTTGATAAGTAAGAGTGTCGAACCCAACGAGGAGCAGAAGGAAAAGATAAGCGGTTTCCAGCAAGGTATTCTCTGCAAGTACTGAAATAAGTGGTAACAGATAGTTTTGTGATAGGATAATTTGTAACGAGCAACAAGTAACAAAACTAAATAAAGTGAAGCAAGGTGGCCCAATCCTTTTTGTAGCAAAGGACAAGCCTGGTCAAACTCTTATATAGAGAAAAGCGCTCCCGAGGACACATGGGAATATCGTCAAGCTAGTTTTCATCACGTTCATATGATCCGCGTTCGGTACTTTGATAATTTGGTATGTGGGTGGACCGGTGCTTGGGTATTGTCCTTACTTGGACAAGCATCCCACATATGATTAACCTCTATTGCAAGCATCCGCAACTACAACAAAAGTATTAAGGTAAACCTAACCATAGCATGAAACATATGGATCCAAATCAGCCCCTTACGAAGCAACGCATAAACTAGGGTTTAAGCTTCTGTCACTCTAGCAACCCATCATCTACTTATTACTTCCCAATGCCTTCCTATAGGCCCAAATAATGGTGAAGTGTTATGTAGTCGACGTTCACATAACACCACTAGAGGAGAGACAACATACATCTCATCAAAATATCGAACGAATACCAAATTCATATGACTACTAATAGCAAGACTTCTCCCATGTCCTCAGGAACAAACGTAACTACTCACAAAGCATATTCATGTTCATAATCAGAGGGGTATTAATATGCATATAGGATCTGAACATATGATCTTCCACCAAATAAACCAACTAGCGTCAACTACAAGGAGTAATTAACACTACTAGCAACCCACAGGTACCAATCCCGGACTTGGAGACAAGAATTGGATACAACAGATGAACTAGGGTTTTGAGAGGAGATGGTGCTAGTGAAGATGTTGATGGATATTGTCCTCTCCCGATGAGAGGAGCGTTGGTGATGACGATGGCGATGATTTCCCCCTCCCGGAGGGAAGTTTTCCCGGCAGAACAGCTCCGCCAGAGCCCTAGATTGGTTCCGCCAAGGTTCCGCCTCGTGGCGGCGGAGTTTCGTCCGAGAGGATGGCTTATGATTTTTTTCCTCATCGAAAGACTTCATATAACAGAAGATGGTCATTGGAGGTCCACCAGGGGGCCCATGAGGTAGGGGGCGCGCCCAGGGGGTAGGGCGCGCCCCCCACCCTCGTGGGCAGGGTGTGGCCCCCTTAGTGAACTTCTTGTGCTCAGTATTTTTTATATATTCTGAAATTGACTTCCGTGAAGTTTTCAGGACTTTTTGAGCTGTGCAGAATAGGTCCCTAATATTTGCTCCTTTTCCAGTCCAGAATCCCAGCTACCGCATTCTCCCTCTTTATGTAAACCTTTTAAAATAAGAGAGAATAGGCATAAGTATTGTGACATAATGTGTAATAACAGCCCATAATGCAATAAATATCGATATAAAAGCATGATGCAAAATGGACGTATCAACTCCCCCAAGCTTAGACCTCTCTTGTCCTCAAGCGAAAGACGAAATTTGAAAATATGTCCACATGTTTAGAGATAGAGGTGTCGATAAAACTAAAATATGGACATGAGGGCATCATGATCATTCTTAGAATAGCAACTTACATAATTCTTGTCATATGATTTCTTATGCTAGAGTAATAATTCAATCACAATTTCAAGTATGAATCATAAACTTAATTGAAAACTAACAAACTATAATCTCAATCATTGGAGCAATTGCAATTTATCATAACATAGGAAAGAGTCAATATATAAGAGCTTTTCAGCAAGTCCACATACTCAACTATCATATAGTCTTTCAGAGTTGCTGACACTCACACAATACTTATGGGTATGGAGTTTTAATCGGACATAGAGAAAGATAGGGGCTTATAGTTTTGCCTCCCAACATTTTACCTCAAGGGTAATGTCAACAATAATAGTTAATGAAAACTCACATCCAATTAGCCATATATACCAGGATCTTTCCAACATACTGTGCTTGCCAAAGGATGAAATGTAAAAAGGAAGGGTGAAGATCACCATAACTCTTATGCAAGGTAGGAGATAAAAGTAAAAGATAGGCCCTTCGCAGAGGGAAGCAGAGGTTGTCATGCGCTTTTATGGTTGGATGCACAAAATCTTAATGCGGAAGAACGTCACTTTATATTGCCACTTGTGATATGGACCTTTATTATGCAATTTGTCGCTTTTATTTCTTCCATATCACACGATTGTATAAATCTTATTTTCTCCCACACTAATAAGTCATACATATTTAGAGAGCAATTTTTATTGCTTGCACCGATGACAACTTACTTGGAGGATCTTACTCAATACATAGGTAGGTATGGTGGACTCTCATGGCAAAACTGGTTTAAGGGTATTTGGAAGCACAAGTAGTATCTCTACTTGGTGCGATGAATTTGGCTAGCATGAGAGGGAAAGGCAAGCTCAACCATGTTGGATGATCCATGACAATATAATTTATCTCAGATGTAAAAAACATAACCCATTATGTTGTCTTCCTTGTCCAACGTAAACTCTTTAGCATGTCATATTTTAATGAGTGCTCACAATCATAAAAGATGTCCAAGATAGTATATTTATATGTGAAGACCTCTCTTTCTTTATTACTTCCTATTAATTGCAACGATGACCAAAACTATGTTTGTCAACTCTCAACAACTTTTATTCATCCTACTCTTTCTATGTGAGCTCATTACTCTCCATAAGATCCTTATGATCTCTTTGTTTCCTTTTTTATTTATTTCTCTTTTCTTTTATTCACTTAGGATCATGGCAAAATAATCAAGCCCTTGACTCAACACTAATCTTTATTATATATAGCTCATGGACTCGATTACATAGAGGGATCTTAAAGCAAAACTCAAAACTAGATCATACTAAGAACTCTTATTCTACTAGATCAAGATATTACCAAAAGGATCGAACTAAGAAAAATGGTAAAGATAAAAGTGATGGTGATACGATACCGGGGCACTCCCCCAAGCTTGGCAGTTTCCAAGGGGAGTGCCCATACCCATGTGATTATGTCTCTCTTTTCGGGGATGGTGATGTGATATTCTTGGCGATGATGCCCCTCGGGATACGATTCTCCTCCTCGAGCTTATTGACTTCCTGCTTGAGGTCCATTATTTCCTTTTGGAGTTTTCCTGTAACAGCCAAAGCTCCCTGCACCCAAGGGTGCTGCATAGCTGTGGGAGAACCAGTGACACTCTTTTTCATATTCTCATAAGAAAGAAATCTAACGTTGGAAGGGATAACCGAGTTTGGAATAGCCGAGCTCTGTAGTTCTCCCATTGTGAATCCAGCTCGGAAGCGGGAAGTGACTTCTTGATCCTCTTCCATGGCATCTATTCTCTTCAAATCAGCCTCCATCTCTTCCTCCGTTGCTGGCCCAAAGAGGTCAACATTGTTGTTTCTCATTGATCTCGGTGCCGGATGAGACACCCGACTCTCCCCAACTGACTCTTGCGAAGACATGTTGCTCTGATCTGCAGCAGCAACAGCTCAAAACACAAACAAAGGATAATTGCATGATACGGGAGTCAAAACCCCCGGGAGATTATATAATGAATTTTTACCGACCAAAATACGTGTCGTGTAAGAAAACGGAGTCCGGAGAGCACACGAGGTGCCCACGAGGTAGGGGGCGCGCCCAGGAGGGTAGGGCGCGCCCTCCACCCTCGTGGAGCCCTCGTGTCCTTCCCGGACTGCTTCTTATTTTTCTATTTTTCTAAATATTCCAAAATGGAGAAATATTGCCTTAAAAACTGTTTTGGAGTCGGTTTACTTACCGTACCACATACCTATTCCTTTTCGGAGTCTGAAACGTTCCGGAAAGTGTCCCTTATGTATTCCTCCGGGGTTACGGTTTCAATAACATTGGTTTCAACATTTATGGGATTACCTGAGATATAATGTTTGATTCTTTGACAGTTCACCACCTTCGGATTTGTTCCATTGAAGTTGTTGATTTTTATGGCACCGGAACGATAGACCTCCTTGATAACGTAAGGACCTTCCCATTTAGAGAGAAGTTTTCCTGCAAAAAATCTTAAACGAGAGTTGTATAGAAATACATAATCACCTACATTAAACTCACGCTTTTGTATCCTTTTATCATGCCATCTTTTAACTTTTTCTTTAAACAACTTGGCATTTTTGTAGGCTTGGGTTCTCCATTCATCGAGTGAGCTAATATCAAATAACCTCTTCTCACCGGCAAGTTTAAAATCATAATTGAGCTCTTTAATATCCCAATATGCCTTGTGTTCTAGTTCGAGAGGTAAGTGACATGCTTTTCCATAAACCATTTTATACGGAGACATACCCATAGGATTTTTATACGCAGTTCTATAGGCCCATAATGCATCATCAAGTTTCTTGGACCAATTCTTTCTAGATCTATTAACAATTTTTTGCAAAATTAATTTGAGCTCTCTATTGCTCAATTCTACTTGATCACTAGACTGTCGGTGATAAGGAGATGCAATTCTATGATTAACATCATACTTAGTAAGCATTTTACGGAAAGCACCATGTATAAAATGTGAACCACCATCAGTCATTAAATATCTAGGGACTCCAAATCTTGGAAAAATAACTTCTTTAAGCATTTTAATAGAAGTGTTATGATCAGCACTACTAGTTGGAATAGCTTCTACCCACTTAGTAACATAATCAACAGCAACTAAAATATGTGTATAACCATTAGAGGAAGGAAAAGGTCCCATATAATCAAAGCCCCAAACATCAAATGGTTCAATAACGAGTGAATAGTTCATAGGCATTTCTTGACGTCTACTAATATTACCAATTCTTTGACATTCATCACAAGATAAGACAAACTTACGGGCATCTTTGAAGAGAGTAGGCCAATAAAAACCAGATTGCAATACCTTATGTGCAGTTCTATCTCCAGCATGGCGTCCTCCATAAGCTTCGGAGTGACACTTGCGTAGGATATGTTCCTGTTCATGCTTAGGTACACAACGTCTAATAACACCATCTACTCCTTCTTTATAAAGATGTGGGTCATCCCAAAAGTAATGTCTCAAATCATAGAAGAACTTTTTCTTTTGCTGGTATGTGAAACTAGGTGATATGAATTTGGCAACAATGTAATTAGCATAATCAGCATACCATGGAGCAGTACGAGAAGCATTTATGAGATTTAATTGCTCATCAGGAAAGCTATCATCAATAGGTAGTGGGTCATCAAGCACATTTTCTAACCTAGACAAGTTGTCTACAACGGGGTTCTCAGCTCCTTTTCTATCAACAGTATGTAAGTCAAATTCTTGTAGCAAGAGAACCCATCTAATAAGTCTAGGTTTAGCATCTTTCTTTTCCATAAGATATTTAATAGCAGCATGATCAGTGTGAATAGTTACTTTAGATCAACAATATAAGGTCTGAACTTATCAGAAGCAAATACAACTGCTAAGAATTCTTTTTCAGTAGTAGCATAATTTCTTTGAGCATTGTCTAGGGTTTTACTAGCATATTGAATAACGTTTAATTTATTATCAACTCTTTGCCCTAGAACAGCACCTACAACATAACCACTAGCATCACACATAATTTCAAAGGGTAAATTCCAATCGGGTGGCTGAACAATAGGTGCAGAGATCAATGCTTTCTTAAGTATTTCAAATGCTTCTACACAATCATCATCAAAGACAAATGGTATATCTTTTGTAATAAATTAGTCAGAGGCCGAGAGATTTTTGAGAAGTCCTTAATGAACCTCCTATAAAATCCGGCGTGACCAAGGAAACTTCTTATACCTTTGATGTCCTTGGGGCATGGCATCTTTTCAATAGCATCAACCTTGGCTTTATCAACTTCAATACCTCTTTCAGAAACTTTATGCCCCAAGACAATACCTTCATTAACCATAAAGTGGTACTTTTCCCAATTCAAGACAAGATTAGTTTCTTCACATCTCTGCAAAACTCAATCAAGGTTGCTCAAGCAATCATCAAAAGAAGATCCATAGACGGAGAAATCATCCATGAAAACCTCACAAATCTTTTCACAAAAGTCAGAGAATATAGCCATCATGCATCTTTGAAAGGTAGCAGGTGCATTACATAAACCAAAAGGCATACGTCTATAAGCAAAAGTACCAAAAGGGCAAGTAAAAGTAGTCTTTGATTGATCCTTGGCTGACACAGGTATTTGAGAGAAACCAGAATAACCATCTAGAAAGCAAAAATGTGTATGTTTGGATAATCTTTCTAGCATTTGATCGATAAAAGGTAAGGGGTAATGATCCTTTTTAGTGGCCTTATTTAATTTGTGGAAATCAATTACCATCCTATAACCTGTAATAATTCTTTGAGGAATCAATTCATCTTTATCATTAGGAACGACAGTAATACCTCCCTTCTTAGGGACACAATGGACAGGACTTACCCACTGACTATCAGCAACGGGATAGATTATACCTGCCTTAAGGAGCTTTAGTATTTCCTTTCTTACCACCTCTTTCATTTTAGGATTCAGCCGTCGTTGATGATCACGAACTAGTTTAGCATCTTCTTCCAAATTTATTTTATGTTGACATAGAGTGGGACTAATGCCCTTAAGATCATCAAGAGCATACCCAATAGCAACATGGTGTTTCTTCAGAGTTTTCAATAATCTCTCTTCCTCATGCTCTGAAAGGTTAGCACTAATAATAGCAGGATATATCTTTTTCTCATCAAGATAAGCATATTTAAGAGTATCAAGCAACGGTTTAAGCTCAAACACGGGATCACCCTTGGGTGGAGGAGGATCCCCTAGGATTTCAACAGGCAAATTGTGTTTCAAAATAGGTTCCTGTTTAAAGAATACTTCATCTATTTCCCTTCTTTCATTCATAAACATATCATTTTCATGGTCTAGCAAATATTGTTCTAAAGGATCACTAGGAGGTACGGCAATAGAAGCAAGACCAATAATTTCATCCTTACTAGGTAATTCTTCTTCACAGTGTTGTCTACTAAATTTAGAGAAATTAAATTCATGAGACATATCATCTAAACCGATAGTAACAACATCCTTTTTGCAATCTATCTTAGCATTAACAGCGTTTAAGAAGGGTCTACCAAATATAATGGGACAAAGGCTATCTTGTGGGGAACCAAGAACAAGAAAATCCGCAGGATATTTAGTTTTCCCACACAATACTTCAACATCTCTAACAATTCCCATTGGTGAAATAGTATCTCTATTGGCAAGTTTAATTGTGACATCAATATCTTCTATCTCAGCAGGTGCAATATCATGCATAATTTCTTTGTATAAGTCGTAAGGTATTGCACTAGCACTAGCACCCATATCACATAAGCCATGATAACAATGATCTCCTATTTTAACAGAAATAACAGGCATGCCTACCACATGTCTGTTTTTATCTTTAGCACAAGGTTTAGCAATTCTAGTAGTTTCATCAAGGAAATGAATAACATGCCCATCAATATTATCAGACAAGAGATCTTTAACAATAGCAATATCATGTTCAACTTTAATTTGCTCGGGAGGTGCATAAGTTTTAATATTGCTTTTACGGACCACAGTTTAAGCTTTAGCATGATCCTTTATCCTAACAGGGAAAGGTGGTTTCTCAACATAAGAATTAGGAACAATAGGATCATTATAAGTGATAATCTTTTCTTCAACTTTAATAGGTGCAGCTACTTTTACTTCTATGGGAGGATGATATTTAAACCACTTCTCCTTGGGGAGATCAACATAAGTAGCAAAAGATTCATAGAAAGAAGCTACTATCTCAGAGTCAAGTCCATATTTAGTGCTAAATTTACGGAAAACATCGGTATCCATAAAAGATTTAACACAATCAAACTTAGGTGTCATACCTGACTTCTTACCTTCATCGAGGTCCCAATCTTCAGAGTTGCGTTTAATTCTTTCCAATAAATCCCATTTGAATTCAATAGTCTTCATCATAAAAGAGCCAGCACAAGAAGTATCGAGCATGGGGCGATTGTTATCAGAAATCCGAGCATATAAATTTTTAATAATCATTTCTCTTGAGAGCTCATGATTGGGGCATGAATATAAAATTGATTTAAGCCTCCCCCAAGCTTGAGCGATGCTTTATCCTTCGCGAGGCCAAAAATTATATATATAATTGCGATCACGATGAACAAGATGCATAGGATAAAACTTCTGATGAAATTCCAATTTCAATCGTTTGTAGTTCCATGACCCCGTATCATCACATAGCCTATACCATGTCAATGCATCTTCCTTCAAAGATAAAGGGAAGACCTTCTTCTTAACAACATCTTCGGGTACACCTGCAAGCTGAAATAATCCACAAACTTCATCAACATATATTAGGTGTTCATCAGGATGAGTTGTTCCGTCTCGTGCAAAAGGATTAGCTAGCAGTTTTTCTATCATACCCGAAGGAATTTGAAAGCAGACATTTTCATTTTCAGTACGTTCAGTAGGTTGAGGAGCAAATCTTTGCTCTACTGGTCGGGGTGAAGATACCCCGAACAAGCCCCTCAAAGGATTACTTTCCATAGTAACAAGTGACAGTAAATTTCAGCACACTATATAAATTTTCCTTACCAAATTCCACCTACCAAAGGCGCTTCACTCCCCGGCAACGGCGCCAGAAAAGAGTCTTGATGACCCACAAGTATAGGGGATCTATCATAGTCCTTTCGATAAGTAAGAGTGTCGAACCCAACGAGGAGCAGAAGGAAATGATAAGCGGTTTCCAGCAAGGTATTCTCTGCAAGTACTGAAATAAGTGGTAACAGATAGTTTTGTGATAGGATAATTTGTAACGAGCAACAAGTAACAAAAGTAAATAAAGTGCAGCAAGGTGGCCCAATCCTTTTTGTAGCAAAGGACAAGCCTGGACAAACTCTTATATAAAGAAAAGCGCTCCCGAGGACACATGGGAATATCGTCAAGCTAGTTTTCATCACGTTCATATGATTCGCGTTCGGTACTTTGATAATTTGGTATGTGGGTGGACCGGTGCTTGGGTACTGTCCTTACTTGGACAAGCATCCCACATATGATTAACCTCTATTGCAAGCATCCGCAACTGCAACAAAAGTATTAAGATAAACCTAACCATAGCATGAAACATATGGATCCAAATCAACCCCTTACGAAGCAACGCACAAACTAGGGTTTAAGATTCTGTCACTCTAGCAACCCATCATCTACTTATTACTTCCCAATGCCTTCCTCTAGGCCCAAATAATGGTGAAGTGTTATGTAGTCGACGTTCACATAACACCACTAGAGGAGAGACAACATACATCTCATCAAAATATCGAACGAATACCAAATTCACATGACTACTAATGGCAAGACTTCTCCCATGTCCTCAGGAACAAACGTAACTACTCACAAAGCATATTCATGTTCATAATCAGAGGGGTATTAATATGCATATAGGATCTGAACATATGATCTTCCACCAAATAAACCAACTAGCATCAACTACAAGGAGTAATTAACACTACTAGCAACCCACAGGTACCAATCCCAGACTTGGAGACAAGAATTGGATACAAGAGATGAACTAGGGTTTTGAGAGGAGATGGTGCTGGTGAAGATGTTGATGGAGATTGTCGTCTCCCGATGAGAGGAGCGTTGGTGATGACGATGGCGATGATTTCCCCCTCCCGGAGGGAAGTTTCCCCGGCAGAACAGCTCCGCCAGAGCCCTAGATTGGTTCTGCCAAGGTTCCGCCTCGTGGCGGCGGAGTTTCGTCCGAGAAGATGGCTTATGATTTTTTTCCTCATCGAAAGACTTCATATAGCAGAAGATGGTCATCGGAGGGCCACGAGGGGGCCCACGAGGTAGGGGGCGCGCCCAGGGGGGTATGGCGCGCCCCCACCCTCGTGGGCAGGGCGTGGCCCCCCTGGTGAACTTCTTGCACTCAGTATTTTTTATATATTTTGAAATTGACTTCCGTGAAGTTTCAGGACTTTTGGAGCTGTGCAGAATAGATCTCTAATATTTGCTCCTTTTCCAGCCCAAAATCCCAGCTGCCGGCATTCTCCCTCTTTATGTAAACCTTCTAAAATAAGAGAGAATAGGCATAAGTATTGTGACATAATGTGTAATAACAGCCCATAATGCAATAAATATCCATATAAAAGCATGATGCAAAATGGATGTATCACGTTACAGCCGCATAGTCTGGTTGACTGGTTCGTTGTGCTAAACAACTCCTTCAAGGACCATCTAATTGGATCAAGATTGTTTAGATTCCATCCCGAACACCCCCGTACTACCTACGTGGGGGCAGAAGCCGACGACTGGTTAACCCTTAGATTTCATACAACACGGCCGCATACGAAGTAAAAATTTAAAAACATAACAAGCATTATATTGCACAATCACTTTGTTTTATCATACAAGGTAGAGGGAGCTCGAATACATTCATTCAAAGATAGTGTCTTTCGCACAATGGTACGCAACATTGCGGGACCCCTCCAAGACATCGCCAAAGTATCGCTCGGGTGTGCGGTGCTCCTTGCCCTCCGGCGGCCCCTCGGTCGCTAATTTGACAGTGTCAAGCTTCGCCCACCAAACCTTGCAATAGGAGAAGGCCAGACGTGCGCCCTCGATGCAGATGGACTGCTTGACGACGTCCAGCCAAGGACAGGATCCACTAGTCGCTTCACGAGGCCGAAGTAATTGCCGGGTATAGCTTCGGCTGGCCACAGCCAGATTATTAAATCCTTCATGGCCAGTTCGGCCTCCCTATGCAACTCGACTAGCTGTTTTAGCTGATCGCTGAATGACACCGGATGTTCTGGCGCAAGATATTGCGACTAGAACAGCTTCTCCGCGGAGCTCTCTTCTTCGGCTCGGAAGAACTCTGCAGCATCAGCCACACTGCATGGCATATCAGTAAAAGCCCCTGGAGAACTCTGAATCTGGGTTAGTAAATGATATTTCATCTTCACATTCTTGCTTTGCATATTGAATGCCTTACCCACCACGATCTTCCTGGCCTCCTGGATCTCCTGGAGGGCGCCCTGGGCCTCATTTCGGACTGCCTCCGCACTCTGATGAGCCTTGGCGAGTTCGGTCTCTTGAACCGACGCATGGCGCTCCAAGGCCTCGCACTTCTTCACCACGTCCTCGAGCTCATGTTGGACCTCGTTGACCCGGGCCTTCAGCTTCTTCCGAGGGGTCAGCTCCTTGACAGCCTTCCCTTCGGCTTCAACCAGGGTCTATTTCAGGGCCTTGACCTCGGTCGCCGCCTCTGTACACATCATGACATTTCGGTCATTGCATATCATTTTCCTTTTTTTGAATACATAACAGGTTATTACTTACCTTGTTTTTCCTGGAGCTGCCTCTTCACCTGGCCCAGCTCTTCCTCGGCCTCCGCCAGTTTCTGCTTTAGTCTGGAGACTTTGGCAGTATGCGAGGCTGCAACCAACAGCGACGCCTGTGTTTACATTTCAGAAAAATTTAGTTAGTTTCCTGTAATAGGAGATCGATCCTCTGTCTGGCTTTTTCTTTTCGAACACCGGACAATGTCTCAGGGGCTACTATCTATATTGGGATTTTCTCTTTTTTGTGTCTCTTACCTCAAAACCTGTCAGCAGGCTGCTGCAGGCTTCGATTAGTTCGCTCTTGGCGGACTAAACCCTTTCAATTACCGTGCCCATAAGGACACGGTGCTCATCCACAATGGAAGCGCCTCGCAGCGCTTCCAGCAGATTATCCGGTGCCCCTGGTTGGACAGGGGTCACCGGCGGAATAGGCATCCCCCTTCTTTCAAAGGAGGTTGCGTGCTGGATTCCGGAGCCGCATCGGTCTCCGGAATTGAGTCCGGTTGAGGGTTGAACCGAATGCGGCCCTCCCCACTAGTCACCTTGGGGATTGATTCCCCCTAGTGTCCAGCGATGGGGGTTTCGCCTTCTGGTGCCTCCTGAGCCTCTCCCCCGCCTGGAACAGTCCTTCGGGACAGCACCTCTGCATCGTCCTTGGCCTTGGGGGAGTGAGCGGCCGGCAGTGACTCACTGGCCATCGCCTTGGAATCCAGCGAACCTCCTAACGAGGATCGCGGGGAGCTGTTGTGAGCCGGACTACAATAACATAACCAATCATGTCAATGCAATAAGGAGGAGAAAATTTATGGGCGGATATAAGTCTTAGCACTTACGATGCGTCTCGCGGCTTGGTGCGGGGGCGTTGCTCCGGACTGCTTTCAACATCCCATGCGGAGCTGACCATGAGTGGGTCTTTCCCCTTCTTGGGCGCCTCCGCCTCCAGAATGGTGGAAGCCGCCCTCTTTTTCTTCCCCTCATCAGGGGGAGGGTTGTTTTCCTCCTCCTCCTCATCGTCGTCGTCTTCGGCGGCGGAGGATTGAGTCTTGTCTTCAGACGTTGCGTCCGAAGCACCCTTGTGGCGGGGGACACTCCGGACCCCCCTGGACTTCCCTGTGGCCTTCTTCTCTAGCGCCTTATAGGGCGCCGGCACCAGCATCTTCGCTAAACGCGGGATGACTGGTTCTTGAGGCAGCGGAGCCGGACATTGGATCCACTTTGCCCTCTCCATCCAGTCCTGAAGAAACGATGATGATAAAAGCTTAGTCGTCATCCTTGAAATAGGAAAGTAAGGGATGCAGTAAGAATAACATACCTCGTTGGCGAGGTGGTTAATGTCATGACCACAGTCCGAATCTGTGGCTGGTGGTGTTTCGTTGCCTTTAAAAAGCAACCTCCAGGCATCTTTGTGAGTGGTTTCGAAGAGCCTCTTCAGGGTATGGTGCTTCTTCGGATTGAACTCCCATAGAGGGTGGCTTCGGCTTTGGCATGGGAGAATCCGGCGAACTAACATCACCTAGATTATATCGACGAGTTTGATATCTTTATCCACCATGCTCTGAATGCGCGTTTGCAGCGCTGTCAGCTTGTCTGGTAAACACCAGTTCGGGCCCTTCTCGACCCAGGAGGTGAGTCGCATGGGAGCGCCAGAATTGAATTTGGCAGTTGCGGCCCAGGTGGTGCCCCGGGGTTCTGTGATATAGAACCAATGTTTCTGCCATTCTTTTACAGTCTCCACGAAAGTGCCTTTCAGCCAGGAGACATTGGCCAGCTTGCTCACCATGGCACCTCTGCACTCCACGTGCTGCCCATCCACCACCTTCGGCTTCACATTGAAGACCTTGAGCAACAGCCTGAAGTGGGGCTAGATGCGGAGGAAGGCCTCACACACGACAATGAACGCTGAGATGTTGAGGAGGGAGTTCGGGGATAGATCATGGAAGTCTATCCCATAGTAGAAAATCAGCCCGCGGACGAAGGTGTGGAGTGGAAACCCTAACCCGCGGAGGAAATGAGGGATGAATACTACCCTCTCGTTGGGCTTCGGTGTGGGAACGATTTGTCCCTGGGCCGGAAGGCGGTGGGTGATTCCCTTCGCCAGGTACCCAGCCGCCCAAAGCTTGGCGATGTCCTCCTCCTGGACGGAGGAGGCCATCCACTTGCCTTGACCTCCGGATCCGGACATGGTTGAGTGCTTGCTCGAGACGAAGAAGATGAGAACTTGGGCGCTGGAGCTCAAGAATGGAAGGGCAGAGGAAGAGAGAAGGCATGGGTGGAGAAAAGGGATTCTTATCTCCTTATAAAGGCAGTAAATATTGGACGCCTTCCTACTCGCCTTAAAACGCGCCTATTCCCAAGGGATGTGTAAATGGCACGGTTGGGTTACCCACACCCATATTGATGAGAATCTTGTAATAAGGGGACACGATCTCTGCTTTGACAAGACGTGCCAATGGCAACCGCGTCTTGAAACGTGGAGTGGCAGGCGAGAAACGGTTCGAAATTATGACCGGACAGATGTGATGTCATGTTACGAAAAGTTGTCAGCAGATTGGACTCGTGTAAAATTATATTCTCTCTGCGGTTGTGTGTGGTGTGTGTTAAAGGTCCGGACACGTCGATATGTCCGAAGACTATTTTGGAGTTCAGAAGAAGGAACCCGCCTTGCAATGCCAAAGATAGGCCTATGCGCCGGATACCTTGTCATTGAAGCCAGGTTCAGGGGCTACTGAGGGAGTCCTGGACTAAGGGGTCCTCGAGCGTCCGGCCTGTTAGCCATGGGCCGGACTGATGGGTTGTGAAGATACGAAGACCGAAGACTACACCCGTGTCCAGATGGGACTCTCCTTGGCGTGGAAAGCAAGCTTGGCGACTAAATATGTAGATTCTTTTCTTTGTAACCGACCTTGTGTAACCCTAGATCCTCCCGGTGTCTATATAAACCGGAGGACTTAGTCCGGAGGAGACACATTATCATAGCCATACCAGCTAGACCTCTAGGGTTTATCCATTACGATCTCATGGTAGATCAACTCTTGTAATACTCATATTCATCAAGATCAATCAAGCAGGACGTAGGGTATAACCTCCATAGAGAGGGCCCAAACCTGGCTAAAACATTGTGTCACATGTCTCCTGTTACCATCGACCTTAGACGCACAGTTCGGGACCCCCTACCCGAGATCCGCCGGTTTTAACACCGACAAAGGGGTCGTTTGGTATTTCACTACCTATAAGAGGGTAAAGAATCCTCCTTTTTCACCCACGCCTTCTTCTCGCTCCTGCCTTCCCATCTTCAAGCTCCAGCACCCAAACTTTTAATCTTTTCCACCGCCACCAACCTCCACGGCCATGTCCGGATCTGGGTCTAAGGGTAAGTGGGAGGCCTCCTTCGTCACTGAGAAGGACTTCAATGAGCTTAGGGGCGCGGGGTACCTGTCTGCGGACACTGTGCAGAGGCTTCCCAACAAGGGTCAAGTCACGCCTACCCCGAAGCCCGGCGAGAGAGTAGTGTTCATACCGCACTTCCTCCGCGGGCTAGGGTTTCCTCTTCACCCCTTCGTTTGTGGCCTCATGTTTTATTATGGGCTTGATTTCCATGATCTAGCCCCCAAACTCTTTCCTCCACATATCGGCGTTTATCGTCGTGTGCGAGCCTCTCCTCCGCATCCCACCACAGTTCATCTTGCGACTCAAGGTTTTTAATGTAAAGCCGAAGGTGGACGATGGGCAGCACGTGGACTGCGGCGGAGCCATGGTGAGCAAACTCCCCAACACCGTCTGGAGCAAAGGGGCATTCATGGAGACGGTCAAGGTGTGGCAGCAGGAGTGGTTCTACATCACCGAACCCCACAATGCCAACTGGGCTGCCACACCCGTTTTCAGATCCGGACCCCCCACCAGGCTCACCTCCTGGACCACCAAAGGCCTCGACTAGGGGTCCACAGCGGATGTGCAAATGCTGCAAAAGCACATCACCAACATGATAGGCAAAAACATCAGTCTTACAGACGTGATCCAGGTGATGATATGCTATCGAACCCTTCCTTGCCAGCTCCGGGCCTCTCATATGTGGGAGTTTAATCCAGAGGAGCCACAGACCTTGAAGCACTTCTTCGGCATGATGCATGAAGACATTTGGAATTTTCTCTTCAAGGCCCAAAAGACATGGCCAAAGAAGACCGAAGACATTGGTCTCGACATCGAGAATTCGGCCTCGCCAGTAAGCATGATTTTCCCTGAGTTCCTATTCGATAAATAAGTTCAGTTATAATGCATTGCCTGTTCTCCGTACAGGGATGGACGGCAAAGGCGGGGCAGATCAAGTGTCCGGCTCTGCTGCCTGAAGATCCAGCCACATCCCAGTTGATAGAGATGTTGGTCCCGACGCCCTATCAGGCGCTGGAGAAGAAGGCCAAGAAGAAGAAGGGCAAGGAGACCAAGAGCGGCCCCCGCCACAAAGGTCCTGCGGACACTGTGTCCGGAGAGACCGAAGCCCCCTCCTCCCATGAGGGAGACGAGGAAGAGGAAGATGAGGAGGAGGTAGAAAGCGACTCCCCCCCCTCCCCACAAGGGGAGAAGAAGAGGGCAGCCACCGAAGACCCGCAGGGGGAGGCAGCCAAGAGGGGGAAATGACCCTCCAGGACAGTTCAAACTCAAGTGCCGAACTGGTCCCCAAAAAACTCCTAGGGCGAAGCCCCTGGCTGAATCGTAAGTGTTTTTAGATACTTACTGTTTATCATTTAGTCTTCCTATTTTCAGCACATAAGTTATCATGTTATGCATCTTTCAGCCCTCCCCGTGATCTCCCGAACACTTCGCTGTCGGAGAGGAGTTCTCTGCCACCTTATATGGCAGATAGCGAGACGCCGCCACGAGCCCCCTCACCAACCATCATGGATGATACCGAGGTGTTATCCCGAAGGACCTCTCCAGGCCACAAAGGGGCGGGCGAGGCTGTTGAGAAGGCGCCCGAGGGTAATACCTCGGTCGCTAAAGATATAAGGGAGCTACCCCTATGGCAACCGATGGTGGGGACCGTCAACAATCTGGACCCCAACCGGACACTCTCCTAGAGACCAATGTGACTCCGGGATCGGGCGAGCAGCCCCCTTCGAATGAGGGGGAGTGCCAGCTCCATCGGCGACCTCCACTAATCCGGAGGCGCCGAACACTCCAGTTGAAGCACTGCAACGTGCTTCCATCATGGAGGAGCACCGCACCCTGATTGGTGCGGTAGTAGAGAAGGTTCAGTCCGCCAAGAGTGGACTGAATGAAGCTTTTACCAGTCTACTAACAGGCTTCAAGGTATGCGACATAATGCTCTAGATGCTTTTTCCATATAAAGGAATATACCTGTGCATAGATAGTAGCCCCTGAGACTCTTCCTGGTTTTGAGAAAAAGCCAGACAGATGATCCACATAGTATTCAGAAGAGCTAACATACTTGTCTATTTTGTAACAGGCCTCCCTGTTCGCGGCAACCGCCCAGGCCACCGAAGTTTCTGAACTCAATCGGAAACTGAAGTTGGCCGATGATGAAATTAACCGTGTTAACAAGTGGTTCGATGAAATGCATGTTATGTGTATTTAAAATTTTGGTTGTATATCATAAGTGATAGGTATATTCAGAGATGAACTCACGAAATGCTTTGTGTTTATGGGCACAGTTGCTGCAGCCAAGGTCGAGACCCTCAAAGGCGCCCTTGCCCAAGCCCAAAAAGAGGCGAAGGCAAACAAGGCAGCCACTGACAAAGCGGCTGCAGAGCTGAAGACCGAACAGGCCGCCCACCGACAACATGAAGCTCAGGTGGCCGAGGTCGGATAGGAGCTAAAGGACGCCATCCTCAAGTGCGAGGGTTTGGAGGAGAAAGCTTCGGCCCAATTGTCCGAACTAGCCAAAGCTCTCCAAGATGCTAAGGCGGCACGGGTCGAGTCCCGAAGTGCTTGCGAGGAGATCCACCAAGCGAAGCAAATAGCGACTGGTAAGGTCTTTCTGATGCAAAGTATTTTTGGAGGTCAGCGGTATGCATTACTCACACGACTGTGGAGTTCTACAGACGTGTTTGCGGATCTTCCGAGGAGTGTCACTGATGCCGCATAGTTCTTCCGAGCCCAGGAGGGGAACTCGACCGAGAAGTTGTTCTAGTCGCAGTTTCTTTCGGCAGAGCATCCGACGCCTCTAAACAACTAGATGAAGCAGCTGATGGAGCTACATAGGATGGCCGGCCTGGCCATGAAGGATCTAATAGTCCAGTTGTGGCCAGCCAAAGCAATTCCTAGCAACTACTTCGGTTTGGTGAGGCGACTCGTCGATGCGCTGCCTCAAGTTGAAGCTATGAGGTGTTCGGCGTTTATAGAGGGTGCTCGGATGGCCTTCGCCCGTGTTAAGATGCATTGCGCAAAGTTGAAGGCCACCGATGTGGTGACCGCAGGCCTGCCCGAAGGCAAGGACCACTGCAAGACGGAGAGGTACTTTGAAGACGTCTTAGCGGGTGCCCGAATAGTAGAGGGTCAATGCTCAAAGGATGTTATTTTTGAGTAGATGTATCCGAGTTGTAAAACTGTGTTTGTTAACCCAGGCTTGTAATATATTGATGCCTTTGATCTTAAGTTATTTTCCTCCTGTGCGGCCGTTTTAATTTTGAAAGTTTGCTAGTCGTCGGCTTTAGCCCCCACATAGATATTGTGGGCTGTTCGACATAGCGCATTACCACACTTTATCCAACGTCTTGGTCCGTGAAGGAGGTGTCTGCGAAGTGAACCACGCAATTAGACTATGTGGCTTTATTACTTTCACTTAGCCATAGGAGTTTGACGGTGGGGCTAAGTATTAGACCCTTGTGCGTGTGCGGCGATCCGTACTAAGGTACCTTTTCCACACGGCTGGGTGAAGACCAGCCCCTCGTATAACATGGAATAAATCACCAACGATTTTTAGTATAAGACTAAGTCGCCGAATCGCTGACCCGCTCTCGCCTTATCATGACAGCCAGTTTTCGGCTTTCTCTAATGAGGTATTCGACCGGACGAACCAGAAATACAATCGCGGTAGTTCTTCCTTTACAACCTTAGCCGAACGAGCGGAACGTAAGGTGGTAAGCACATGAGCCGCGCAACCCAACTATAGACCAAAGACATGATTCAGAGGTGATGCATATAGTGCAATATTCGGGACGCCGAAGAGTACCCTATAGGTGTTCGGACTTGAGAACGTGCGAAGCTGAATACAGCCCCTGATGTTTAAGGCCGGACTAAAGCACGTGTGGCAATCTGAAGTGAGGAAGGGATACAGATGACAAAAGAAATTAGTACCAAACAAAAGTGGTAATCAACTGTTTCCTTTATATCCTGTATAATACGTCGAGACGTGCTATTATAGATAATGCCATAAATATTAAGGCTATTTTACATGATGATAGTCTTACACAAGGGAAAGCTTTACACAAGGTTGTGTGAAAAAGGGTAGTGGTTTTTAAAGATCCTAACGATGCCCTGCTGCACGTCTGCACCTTTTCCCCTTGATGAGAAATCCTTTGAGAGGAGAAGTTGATGGTGTCTATAAGAAAGGGGGGCTTTAGAGAGTATCCCCTATACAATCGTAGATTAGGCAGGTTTTAATGAACCTCTAGTTTAAAGAAAAAGAAAGAGAGAAAGAAGGTTAAGGTCCAAATAGGGTTAAGCCATACTACAGACCTTTTTCCGCAGTATGCCTCTGACATTGCCCAAGGTATTTTAAGTGCGTAATTATGCACTCGTGGTACATATGTCGCAACCTTATGGGGCAATCGGCGGAGGCTGAACTGCTAATCAATCTCCGGATCTGGCGAGCTATCATGCTGTAATGTGGATCGAACTCGCTTGGCAGTGTCAGGGGTCTTGATGACTGATGAGTTGTTCGGCTTGATGAGGACGTTTTGTACGTCGGCTGCGAGGGCCGCGGTGTGCTCCTCAGTATGGAGGGAGCACTCCATGTTTCCATTGACTGTGATGACGCCGCGCGGTCCGGGCATTTTGAGCTTTAAATAAGCATAATGTGGGATCGCATTGAAGTGGGTGAAAGTAGTTCGTCCGAGCAGCGCGTGATAACCACTACGGAAAGGGGCGATATCGAAGATCAAGTCTTCACTTCGGAAGTTGTCCAAAGAACCGAAGACTACTTCCAACATTAAGGAGCCCGTATAATGGGCCTCCACACCGGGTATCACTCCTTTGAAGGTAGTGTTGCTTGATTTGATTCTTGACAGGTCAATACCCATCTTACGGACAGTGTCTTGATAAATCAGGTTGAGACTGCTGCCGCCGTCCATAAGGACTCTAGTGAGATGGTATCCATCGATGATGGGATCAAGTACCAGGGCCGCCGAACCTCCATGACGGATACTAGTTGGGTGGTCCCTGCGATCAAAGGTGATCGGACAAGCCGACCATGGGTTGAATATTGGGGCGACAGGCTCTACGGCGTAGACGTCCCTGAGTGCGTGCTTGAAGGAAATATGCCCTAAAGGCAATAATAAAGTTGTTATTTATATTTCCTTATATCATGATAAATGTTTATTATTCATGCTAGAATTGTATTAACTGGAAACTTAGTGCATGTGAGGATACATAGACAAATAGAATGTCCTTAGTATGCCTCTACCTGACTAGCTCGTTAATCAAAGATGGTTAAGTTTCCTAGCCATAGACATGTGTTGTCATTTGATGAACGGGATCACATCATTAGAGAATGATGTGATGGACAAGACCCATCCGTTAGCTTAGCATAATGATCGTTTAGTTTTTCTGCTATTGTTTTCTTCATGACTTATACATGTTCCTCAGACTATGAGATTATGCAACTCCCGAATACCGCAGGAACGCCTTGTGTGCTATCAAATGTCACAACGTAACTGGGTGATTATAAAGATGCTCTACAAGTGTCTCTGATGGTGTTTGTTGAGTTGGCATAGATCGAGATTAGGATTTTTCACTTTCTGTATCGGAGAGGTATCTCTGGGCACTCTCAGTAATGCACATCACTATGAGCCTTGCAAGCAATGTGTCTAATGAGTTAGCCATGGGATGATGCATTACGAAACGAGTAAAGAGACTTGCCTATGACGAGATTGAACTAGGTATGATGATACCGACGATCGGATCTCGGGCAAGTAACATACCGATGACAAAGGGAACAACATATGTTGTTATGCGGTTTGACCGATAAAGATCTTCGTAGAATATGTAGGAGCCAATATGAGCATCCAGGTTCCGCTATTGGTTATTGACCGAAGATATGTCTCGGTCATGTCTACATAGTTCTCGAACCCGTAGGGTCCACACGCTTAACGTTCGATGACGATTTGTATTATGAGTTTTGTTTTTTGATGAACCGAAGTTTGTTTGGAGTCCCGGATGATATCATGGACATGACGAGGAGTCTTGAAATGGTCGAGACATAAAGATTCATATATTGGAAGGCTACATTCGAACATCGGAATGGTTCGGTCGTTTCGGATAAGTTTCAGAGTACCGGGGGTTACCAGACCCCCCCCCCCCCCCCCGGGGAGGTTAATGGGCCACCATGGGCCTTAGTGGAGAAGAGAGAGCACTGGCCAAGATGTGGCGCACGCCTCCCTTGCCCAGTCTGAATTGGACAAGGGGTGGGGCCGGCGCCCCCCCTCCTTCCTTCTCTCCTCTTCCTCCTTCCCTTCTTCTCCTACTTGGAATAGGAAAGGGGCGGACCGAATGTTGGGGAACGTAGTAATTTCAAAAAAAAATCCTACGCACATGCAAGATCATGGTGATGCATAGCAACGAGAGGGGAGAGTATCGTCTACGTACCCTTGTAGACCATAGGGAGAAGCGTTATGAGAACGCGGTTGATGTAGTCGTACGTCTCCACGATCCGACCGATCCAAGTACCGAACGTATGGCACCTCCGAGTTCAGCACACGTTCAGCTCGGTGACATCCCACGAACTCCGATCCAGCTGAGCTTCGTGGGAGAGTTCCGTCAGCACGACGGCATGATGACGGTGATGATGATGCTACCGACACAGGGCTTCGCCTAAGCACCGCTACGATATGACCGAGGTGGATTATGGTGGAGGGGGCACCGCACACGGCTAAAGATCAACTAGTTAACTTGTTGTCTATGGGGTGCCCCCTGGCCACGTATATAAAGAAGTGGAGGAGGGGGAGAGAGCCGGCCCCTATGGCGCGCCCTGGAGGAGTCCTACTCCCACCGGGAGTAGGATTCCCCCTTCCATGTAGTAGGAGTAGGAGGGAAGGAAAGGGAAAAGAGAAGAGAAGGAAGGAGGGGGCACCGCCCCTCCCCCTAGTCCAATCCGGACTAAGCCTTGGGGGGGCGCGCAGCCTCCCCTCTGTCTTTCCCCTAAAGCCCAATAAGGCCCATATACTCCCCGTCGAATTCCCGTAACTCTCCGATACTCCGAAATATACCCGAATCACTCGGAACCTTTCCGATGTCCGAATATAGTCGTCCAATATATCGATCTTTACATTTCGACCATTTCGAGAATCCTCGTGATGTCCCCAATCTCATCCGGGACTCCGAACTACCTTCGGTACATCAAAACACATAAACTCATATTACTGATCGTCACCGAACTTTAAGTGTGCGGACCCTACGGGTTCGAGAACTATGTAGACATGACCGAGACTCGTCTCCGGCAAATAACCAATAGCAGAACCTAGATGCTCATATTGGCTCCTACATATTCTACGAAGATCTTTATCGGTCAACCCGCATAACAACATACGTTGTTCCCTTTGTCATCGGTATGTTACTTGCCCGAGATTCGATCGTCGGTATCTCAATACCTAGCTCAATCTCGTTACCGGCAAGTCTCTTTACTCGTTCCGTAATGCATCATCCCGCAACTAACTCATTGGTTGCATTGCTTGCAAGGCTTATAGTGATGTGCATTACCGAGAGGGCCCAGAGATACCTCTCCGACAATCGGAGTGACAAATCCTAATCTTCATCTATGCCAACTCAACAAGTACCATTGGAGACACCTGTAGAGGACCTTTATAATCACCCAGTTACGTTGTGACGTTTGGTAGCACACAAAGTGTTCCTCCGGTATTCGGGAGTTGCATAATCTCATAGTCATAGGAACATGTATAAGTCATGAAGAAAGCAATAGCAACAAACTAAACGATCATCGTGCTAAGCTAACGGATGGGTCAAGTCAATCACATCATTCTCTAATGATGTGTTCCCGTTAATCAAATGACAACTCATGTCTTTGCCTAGGAAACTTAACCATCTTTGATTCAATGAGCTAGTCAAGTAGAGGCATACTAGTGACACTCTGTTTGTCTATGTATTCACACATGTACTAAGTTTTTGGTTAATACAATTCTAGCATGAATAATAAACACTTATCATGATATAAGGAAATATAAATAACAACTTTATTATTGCGTCTAGGGCATATTTCCTTCAGTCTCCCACTTGCACTAGAGTCAATAATCTAGTTCACATCTTTATGTGATTAGTTCACATCTCCATGTGACTAATACCCAAAGGGTTTACTAGAGTCAATAATCTAGTTCACATCACTATGTGATTAACACTCAAAGAGTGGTAATGTTTTGCTTGTGAGAGAAGTTTAGTCTATGGGTCTGCAACATTCAGATCCATATGTATTTCGCAAATTTCTATGTCTACAATGCTCTGCACGGAGCTACTCCCACTTTCAATATGTATCCAGATTGAGACTTAGAGTCATCTAGATTGATGTAAAAAGCTGGCATCGACGTAACTCTTTACGACAAACTACTCTGATTTGGGTTCGAGCTTACCATTTTGAAACTTTTTCACATAAGCATCACAACCCCAAACTTTAAGAAATGACATCTTTGGTTTCTTGCCAAACCATAGTTCATACAGTGTCATCTCAACGGATTTAGATGGTCCCTATTTAACGTGAATGCAGATGTCTCTAATGCATAACCCCAAAACGATAGCGGTAAATCAGTAAGAGACATCATAGATCGCACCATATCTAGTAAAGTGCAATTACGATGTTCGGACACACCATTATGTTGTGGTGTTCCAGGTGGCGTGAGTTGCGAAACTATTCCGCATTGTTTCAAATGAAGACCAAACTTGTAACTCAAATATTATCCTCCACGATCAGATCGTAGAAACTTTATTTTCTTGTTACGATGATTTTCCACTTCACTCTAAAATTCTTTGAACTTTTTAAATGTTTCAGACTTATGTTTCACCAAGTAGATATACCCATATCTGCTCAAATCATCTGTGAAGGTCAGAAAATAATGATACCCGCTGCGAGCCTCAACACTCATCGGACCCTATACATCAGTATGTATTATTTCCAATAAGTTAGTTGCTCGCTGCATTGTTCCAAAGAACGGAGTCTTAGTCACCTTGCCCATGAGGCATGGTTCGCAAGCATCAACTGATTCATAATCAAGTGATTCCAAAAGCCCATTAGCATGGATTTTCTTCATGCGCTTTACACCAATATGACCTAAACGGCAGTTCCACAAATAAGTTGCACTATCATTATTAACTTTGCATCTTTTGGCTTCAATATTATGAATATGTGTATCACTACGATCGAGATTCAATAAACCATTCACCTTGGGTGTATGACTATTGAAGGTTTTATTCATGTAAACAGAACAACAATTATTCTTTGACTTTAAACAAATAACCGTATTTCAATAAACATGATCAAATCATATTCATGCTTAACACAAACACCAAATAATATTTATTTAGGTTCAACACTAATCCTGAAAGTATAGGGAGTGTGCGATGACGATCATATCAATCTTGGAACCACTTCCAACACACATCGTCACTTCACCCTTAACTAGTCTTTGTTTATTCTGCAACTCCAGTTTTGAGTTACTAATCTTTTAGCAACCGAACCAGTATCAAATATCGAGAGGTTTGCTATAAACACTAGTAAAGTACACATCAATAACATGTATATCAAATATACCTTTGTTCACTTTGCCATCCTTCTTATCCGCCAAATACTTGGGGCAGTTCTGCTTCCAGTGACCAGTCCCTTTGCAGTAGAAGCACTTAGTCTCAGGCTTAGGGCTAGACTTGGGCTTCTTCACTTGAGCAGCAACTTGCTTGATGTTTTTCTTGAAGTTCCCCTTCTTCCCTTTGCCCTTTTCTTGAAACTAGTGGTCTTGTCAACCATCAACAGTTGATGTTTTTCTTGATTTCTACCTTCGTCGATTTCAGCATCACGAAGAGCATGGGAGTCGTTTCCGTTATCCCTGATACGTCTCCAATGTATCTATAATTTTTGATTACTCCATGCTATTATATTATCTATTTTGGATGTTAATGGGCTTTATTTTACACTTTTATATCATTTTTGGGACTAACCTACTAACCGGAGGCCCAGCCCAAATTGCTGTTTTTGTGCCTATTTTAGGGTTTCGCAGAAAAGGAATATCAAACGGAGTCCAAACGGAATGAAACCTTCGGGAACGTGATTTTCTCAACAAACATGATCCGGGAGACTTGGAGTGGGCGTCAAGAAACAATCAAGGAGGGCATGAGGCAGGCGGCGCGCCTACTCGCCGGGCGCGCCCTCCACCCTCGTGGGCCCCTCGTTGCTCCACCGACGTACTTCTTCCTCCTATATATATCCACGTACCCCCCCCCAAACATCCATGAGCACCACGAAAACCTAATTCCACTGCCGCAACCTTCTGTACCCGAGAGATCCCATCTTGGGGCCTTTTCCGAAGCTCCGCCGGAGCTCCATGGCCTCTCCGGTGATGTGTGAGTAGTTTACTTCAGACCTACGGGTCCATAGTTATTAGCTAGATGTCTTCTTCTCTCTCTTTGGATCTCAATACAAAGTTCTCCTCGATCTTCTTGGATATCTATTCGATGTAATCTTCTTTTGCGGTGTGTTTGTCGAGATCCAATGAATTGTGGTTTATGATCAAGTTTATCTATGAACAATATTTGAATCTGCTCTGAATTCTTTTATGTATGATTGGTTTATCTTTGCAAGTCTCTTCGAATTATCAGTTTGGTTTGGCCTACTAGATTGATCTTTCTTGCAATGGGAGAAGTGCTTAGCTTTGGGTTCAATCTTACGGTGCTCGATCCCAGTGACAGAAAGGGAACCAACACATATTGTATTGTTGCCATCGAGGATAAAAAGATGGGGTTTATATCATATTGCATGAGTTTATCCCTCTACATCATGTCATCTTACTTAAAGCATTACTCTGTTCTTATGAACTTAATACTCTAGATGCATGCTGGATAGCGGTCGATGTGTGGAGTAATAGTAGTAGATGCAGAATCGTTTCGGTCTACTTGTCACGGACATGATGCCTATATACATGATCATGCCTAGATATTCTCATAACTATGCTCAATTCTATCAATTGCTCGACAGTAATTCGTTTACCCACCGTAATACTTATGCTCTTGAGAGAAGCCACTAGTGAAACCTATGGCCCCCGGGTCTATCTTCCATCATATTAATCTTCCAACACTTAGCTATTTCCTTTGTCGTTTATTTTACTTTGCATCTTTATTTCTCTTTATCATAAAAATACCAAAAATATTATCTTATCATATCTATCAGATCTCACTCTCGTAAGTGACCGTGAAGGGATTGACAACCCCTTTATCGCGTTGGTTGTGAGGTTCTTATTTGTTTGTGTAGGTGCGTGGGACTAGAGCGTGATCTCCTACTGTATTGATACCTTGGTTCTCAAAAACTGAGGGAAATACTTACGCTACTTTACTGCATCACCCTTTCCTCTTCAAGGGAAAACCAACGCGTTGCTCAAGAGGTAGCAATCCCTTGCATATTATAGTTCATCACGAACTTCTAGTAACTTGGTGATAGTGACTAGAGAACTCTGTCAATCACTATCTTATCTGGAAGATTAACTCCCACTTGATTCAAGTGATTGTAGTACTCAGACACTCTGAGCACATGCTCACTAGCTGAGCTATTCTCCTCCATCTTGTAGCCAAAGTACGGTCAGAGGTCTATACCTCTAGACACGGGCATGAGTATGAAATACCAATTTCAACTCTTAGAACATCTTATATGTTCTGTGGCGTTCAAAACATTTTTGAAGTCCCGGTTCTAAGTCATAAAGCATGGTGCACTAAACTATTAAGTAGTCATCGTACCGAGCTTTGTCAAACGTTCATAACATGTGCATCTGCTCCTGCAATAGGTCTGTCACCTAGTGGTGCATCAAGGACATAATTCTTCTATGCAGCAATGAGGATAATCCTCATATCACGGACCTAGTCTGCATCTTTGCTACTATCATCTTTCAACATAGTTTTTCTCTAGGAACATATCAAAAATAAACGAGGAGCTACATCGCGAGCTATTGATCTACAACATAGTTATGCAAATACTATCAGGACTAATTTCATGATAAATTGAAGTTCAATTAATCATATTACTTAAGAACTCCCACTTAGATAGACATCCCTCTAGTCATCTAAATGATCACGTGATCAATATCAACTAAACCATGTCCGATCATCACGTGAGATGGAGTAGTTTTCAATGGCGAACATCACTGTGTTGATCATATCTACTATATGATTCATGCTCGACCTTTCGGTCTCAGTGTTCTGAGGCCATATCTGCATATGCTAGGCTCGTCAAGTTTAACCCGAGTATTTCTGCGTGTGCAAAACTGGCTTGCACCCGTTGTATGTGAATGTAGAGCTTATCACACCCGGTCATCACGTGGTGTCTCGGCATGACGAACTTTGGCAACGGTGCATACTCAGGGAGAACACTTGTACCTTGAAATTTAGTGAGAGATCATCTTATAATGTTACCGTCGATCTAAGCAAAATAAGATACATAAAGGATAAACATCACATGCAATCAAAATATGTGACATGATATGGCCATCATCATCTTGTGCCTTTGATCTCCATATCCAAAACACCGTCATGATCTCTATCACCAACGGCATGACACCATGATCTCCATCATCTTGATCTCCATCAACGTGTCGTCACATGGTCGTCTCGCCAACTATTTCTATTACAACTATTGCTATCGCACAACGATAAAGTAAAGCAATTATTTGGCGCTTGCATCCTATGCAATAAAGAGACAACCATAAGGCTTATGCCAGTTGTCGATAACTTCAACAAAACATGATCATCTCATACAACAATTTATATCTCATCACGTCTTGACCATATCACATCACAACATGCCCTGCAAAAACAAGTTAGACGTCCTATACTTTGTTGTTGCAAGTTTTGTGTGGCTGCTACGGGCTGAGCAAGAACCGTTCTTACCTACGCATCAAAAACCACAACGTAGTATAGTGATTGCTTTTTGATCTTCAGAAAGAACCCTATTCATTGAAACTGATTCAACTAAAGTTGGGGAAACAGACACCCACTAGCCACCTGTGTGCGGAGCACGGCGGTAGAACCAGTCTCGCGTAAGCGTACGCATAATGTCGGTCTGGGCCGCTTCATCCAACAATGCCGCCGAATCAAGAATCAACTAGTGACGGCAAGCAATATGTATATACCCACGCCCACAACTCCTTTGTGTTCTACTCGTGCATATAACATCTACGCATAAACCTGGCTCGGATGCCACTATTGGGGAACGTAATAATTTCAAAAAAAATCCTACGCACACGCAAGATCATGGTGATGCATAGCAATGAGAGGGGAGAGTATCATCTACGTACCCTTGTAGACCGTAAGCGGAAGCGTTATGAGAACGTGGTTGATATAGTCGTACATCTTCACGATCCGACCGGTCCAAGTACCGAACATACGGCATCTCCGAGTTTAGCACAGGTTTAGCTCGGTGACGTCCCACAAACTCCGATCCAGCAGAGCTTCGAGGGAGAGTTCCGTCAGTGCAACGGTGTGATGACGGTGATGATGATGCTGCCGACACAGGGCTTCGCCTAAGCACCGCAACAATATGACCGAGGTGGATTATGGTGGAGGGGGCACCGCACACGGCTAAAAGATCAACTGATCAACTTGTGTGTCTATAGGGTGCCCCTGGCCACGTATATAAAGGAGTGGAGGAGGGGGAGAGGGCCGGCCCCTATGGCGCGCCCTGGAGGAGTCCTACTCCCACCGGGAGTAGGATTCCCCCCTTCCGTGTAGTAGGAGTAGGAGGGAAGGAAGGGGAAAAGAGAAGAGAAGGAAGGAGGGGGTGCCGCCCCTCTCCCTAGTCCAATTCAGGCTAAGCCTTGGGGGCGCGCAGCCTCCCCTCTCTCTTTCCCCTAAAGCCCAATAAGTCCCATATACTCCCCGGGGAATTCCCGTAACTCTCCGGTACTCCGAAAAATACCCGAATCACTCGGAACCTTTCCGATGTCCGAATATAGTCATCCAATATATCGATCTTTATGTCTCGACCATTTCGAGACTCCTAGTGATGTCTCTGATCTCATCCAGGACTCCGAACTACCTTCGGTACATCAAAACACATAAACTCATATTACCGATCGTCACCGAACTTTAAGCGTGCGGACCCTACGGGTTCGAGAACTATGTAGACATGACCGAGACTCGTCTCCGGCCAATAACCAATAGCGGAACCTAGATGCTCATATTGGCTCTTGCATATTCTATGAATATCTTTATCGGTCAAACCGCATAACAACATACGTTGTTCCCTTTGTCATCGGTATGTTACTTGCCCGAGATTCGATCGTCGGTATCTCAATACCTAGATCAATCTCGTTACCGGCAAGTCTCTTTACTCGTTCCGTAATGCATCATCCCACAATTAACTCATTGGTTGCATTGCTTGCAAGGCTTATAGTGATGTGCATTACTGAGAGGGCCCAGAGATACCTCTCCGACAATTGGAGTGACAAATCCTAATCTTGATCTATGCCAACTCAACAAGTACCATCGGAGACACCTGTGGAGCACCTTTATAATCACCCGGTTACGTTGTGACGTTTGGTAGCACACAAAGTGTTCCTCCGGTATTCGGGAGTTGCATCTCATAGTCATAGGAACATGTATAAGTCATGAAGAAAGTAATAGCAACAAACTAAACAATCGTCGTGCTAAGATAACGGATGGGTCAAGTCAATCACATCATCTCTAATGATGTGATCCCGTTAATCAAATGACAACTCATGTCTATGGCTAGGAAACTTAACCATCTTTGATTCAACGAGCTAGTCAAGTAGAGGCATACTAGTGACTCTCTGTTTGTCTATGTATTCACACATGAACTAAGTTTCTGGTTAATACAATTCTAGCATGAATAATAAACATTTATCATGATATAAGGAAATATAAATAACAACTTTATTATTGCCTCTAGGGCATATTTCCTTCACCAAATCCTACTTGGACAGGAAGTCCAAGTAGGACTCCCCATGGCGTTTGTCTTAGAAGGAGCCAAAATTCTTATTGGGACAATTACTTTATGGGCTGCCACGTCAGATCCACGGTAGATTCTGATGTGGCACGCAAGTTAACGCTGTTATGAGCATGCTAACGCCGTTATGAGCATGTTAGTTAAGTGTTGTCCATGACGGTCAAGAATCGTCATGGACCGTGATGGTTTTGGATGATCCGTCAAGCAGTGTGTGGTGGTCAAATTATGACGTGATATACATGATGGATATTAAATCTGTCATGGATTCCCTTTCATGATGGTTTTGCACAGGTCTGTGACGAACATAAACCGTCATGTATTAACAGAATTCTTGTAGTGGGCACGCCCCCCTAGGGCCGGCCACCTCTCCTCCCCCGCTTTATATACGTGGGAGGGGGCACCCCAAACACACACCAAGTCTTCTCTTAGCCGTGTGCAGTGCCCCCCTCCACAGTTACACACCTCGGTCATATCGTCGTAGTGCTTAGGCGAAGCCCTGCGCCAGTAACTTCATCATCACTGTTATCATGCCGTCGTGCTGATGGAACTCTCCCTCATCCTCAACTAGATCAAGAGATCGAGGGACTTCATCGAGCTGAACGTGTGCTGAACACGGAGGTGTCGTACGTTTGGTGCTTGGATCGGTTGGATCGCGAAGGCGTTTGACTACATCAACCGCGTTACTAAACTCTTTCGCTTTCGGTCTAAGAGGGTACGTGGACACACTCTCCCCTCTCGTTGCTATGCATCTCCTAGGTAGATCTTGTGTGATCGTAGGAATTTTTTTGAAATACTGCGTTCCCCAACAGTGGCATGATCGCTCTCTGACTATAGTGCCAGAAAAGCTCTTGTCTGCTATAGTCAGAGATGGTGTCTAGATTGGATCTGGTGTTTCTGGACTCTCCGATGGCTGGATGAATATTTCGTCAACTATATCTATCTAGGGTTTCTGGAATATTTGGGTATTTATAGAGCAAAGAGGCTGTCCGGGGGCACCCGAGGTGGGCACAACCCACCAGGGCGCGCATGGGCCGCCTGGCGCACCCTGGTGGGTTGTCCCCTCCTCGGGACTCCCCAGGTGCTTCCAGGGCCCAACTTGTTCCTTCTGGTCCATAAAAAATCTCCATAAAGATTCGTGGCATTTGGACTCCGTTTGATATTTATTTTCTGCGATGTAAAAAACACGGAAAAAACAGGAACTAGCACTTGGCACTATGTCAATAGGTTAGTACCAAAAAATGATATAAAATAATTATAAAACATCCAAGATTGATAATATAACAGCATGGAACAATCAAAAATTATAGATACATTGGAGACGTATCAGCATCCCCAAGCTTAACTCCTACTCATCCTCGAGTAGGTAAGTGATAAAAACAGAATTTTTGCTGTGGAGTGCTGTTTAACATGTCATATCATATTCTTTTCTTTATAGCATGGACAATTGGACCTTTATGTGATTCAAAGCAATAGTCTAGTGTTGACATGATAATTTAGATACTCAAGCATATCAACAAGCAACCATGTCTTTCAAAATATCAATGCTAAAATAAGTTATCCCTAAAAAATCATATAGTATTGTCTTGCTCTGTCTTCTTAACACAAAGTATTTATCATGCACAACCCCGATGACAAGCCGAGCAATTGGTTCGTACTTTTTAACACGCTTCAACTTTTTCAACTCTTACGCAATACATGAGTGCAAGCCATGGATATAGCACTATGGGTGGAATAGAGTATGATGATAGGGGTAAATATAGAGAAGACAAAAAAGGTAAGAAAGTCTCACATCGATGCGGCTAACCAATGGGCTATGGAGATGCCCATCAACCGATATCAACATGAGGAGTAGGGATTTCCATGCAACTAATGCACTAAGAGCTATAAGTGTATGAAAGCTCAATATGAAAACTAAGTGGGTGTGCATCTAATCCTATGATGAAAAATTCCCACTAGTATATGAAAGTGACAACATAGGAGACTCTCCATATGAAAAAACATGGTGCTACTTTGAAGCACATGTGTGGTACAGGATACTAGCAATGACCGTTCTCTTTGTTTATTATTTTTTCTCTTTTTTTCTTTTTTCTTTCTTTCCTTTTTTCATTTTTTTTCTTTTCTCCCTTTTTTTCTTTTTCTTCTCTCATTGTCCGGAGTCCCATCCCGACTTGTGGGGGAATCATAGTCTCCATCATCCTTTCCTCACTGGGGCACTGCTCTAAAAATGATGATCATCACACTTATATTTACATATAACTCAAAAGAAACAAAAATTACAACTCGATACCTATGCAAAATATGACTCTATATGAATGCCTCTGGCAATGATCTAGCGTAACATGTATGAAAAATGATGAACGGTGGCTGAGCCACAAACACTATGTCAGCTATATGATCATGCAAAGCAATATGACAATAAATACTCAAGTCATCAAACGGAAACGGTGGAAGTTGCATGGCAATATATCTCGGAATGGCCATGTAAAAGCCATAATAGGTAGGTACGGTGATTGTTTTGAGGAAGATATAATGAGGCTTATGTGTGATAGAGTGTATCATATCACGGGTTTTGGATGCACCTGTGAAGTTTGCACCACGTCTCAATGTGAGAAAGGGCAATGCACGGTACCGTAGAGGCTAGCAAATTGCGAAAAAGTAAGAGTGTGTATAATCCATGGACTCACACTAGTCATAAAGAACTCATATACTTATTGCAAAAGTTTATTAGCCCTCGAAGCAAAGTACTACTACGCATGCCCCAAGGGGGATAGATTGGTAGGAAAAGACCATCGCTCGTCCCCGACCGCCCCTCATAAGGAAGACAATCAAAAATAAATCATGCTCCAACATCATAGCATAACGAGAGACTATACGTGCATGCTTCGGGAATCACAAACCTTAACACCAATATTCCTACTAGAGCATAATTACTCATCAACATAACTCACATATCACATCATCATATCTCAAAACTATTACTAAGAATCAAGTTTATTTTGTCCAATGATCTTCATGACATTTTTCTTTTCTTTATCCTTCTTAGATATCTATCACTTTGGGACTAATTTGCATGTGTTGCTTTTCATAAGCTCAAACAAATATAAGTGAAGATCATGAGCATAATATTTCTTTCTCTCAAAATAATTTAAGTGAAGCAAGAGAGATTTTCTTCAAAATTTTACTAACTCTCAAACAAATCTAAGTGAAGCAAGAGAGCATTTCTTCAAAAATACTAAGCACACCATGCTCAAAAAGATATAAGTGAAGCACTAGAGCAAGTCCTAGCTCATAAAAGATTTAAGTGAAGTATAGAGAGCAATTCTAACAAGTCATGACATAATTTTGGATCTCTCAAGTAGGTGTGTCCAGCAAGGATTGATGACTTAAAACACAAAATAAAACAAGCAAAGACTCATATCAGACAAGACGCTCCAAGCAAAACACATATCATGTGACGAATAAAAATATAGTCTCGAGTAAAATACCGATAGTTGTTGGAACAAAGCGGGGATGCCACTCGGGGGCATCCCCAAGCTTAGTTGGTTGCTCATTTTTGGATGTCGAGGCCCAAGCTTAGGCTCTTCCATCCTTCCTTCATCCATCATAAGATAACCCAAAACTTGAAAACTTCAATCACACAAAACTCAACAAAACCTTCGTGAGATCCGTTAGTATAAGAATAATAAACCACTACTATAAGTGTTGTATCAAACCAATTCATATTTTGTTTTTGTATTATACCTACTGTATTCCAACTTTTCTATGGCAAAAACTCATCAAATAAAACCATAGAGCCATCAAAATAAGCACACAACACAAAGAAAACAGAATCTGTCAAAACAGAACACTCTGTAGCAATCTGACTATTTCGAATGCTTATGTAACTCCAAAAATTCTGAAAAATTAGGAAGACCTGAGAAATTTGTATATTGATCTGATGAAATTGGATTGGGTATTTTATCGCTCTCTGGTAGAAGATTAAAATTAATTTCGTGAGCATAAAAGTTTCTATTTTTTCAGCAAGATCAAACAACTATCACCCAAGAAGATCCTAAAGGCTTTACTTGGCACAAACACTAATTAAAACATAAAAAACACAATCATAACAGTAGCATAATTGTGCTAACACAAAAAAAGGAAGCAAAAATAAATTTTATTCATTGGGTTGCCTCTCAACAAGCTCTTTCTTTAAAGCCATTAAGATAGGCTTAAGATTTCAACGATGCTCACATGGGAGATAATAATTGAAACACAAAAAGAGCATCATGAAACATGTGACAAACACATTTAAGTCTAACATACTTCCTATGCATAGGAATTTCATAAGGAAAAAAATTATCAAGACAAGAAACATCTAACATATGCAAAGAAGAGGAATAAAACATGGACGATCTCAACATAACGAGAGGTAATTTAGTAACATGAAAATTTCTACAACCATATTTCCCTGTCTCATAATAATGACATGTAGGATCATAATCAAATTCAACGATATAGCTATCATATAAAATTTTCTCTTCATGATCCAGATGCATAATAGTTTTATGATCTTCCAAAACAGTGGGATTGACATCAACTAAAGTCATGACCTCTCCAAACCCACTTTCATCAAAAAAAATCATAAGATTGAACACTCTCCAAATATGTGGGATTATATTTACCTAAAGTTGACACTCTTCCAAACCCACTTTCAATATTATTGCAAACATTATTGTCAATACCATAATCATCATGAGGCTTAAATAAATTTTCAAGATCATAAGAAACATTATCACCCCAATCATGAGCATTGCAACAAATAGTGGTCATAGCAAAATTAGCATCCCCAAGCTTGAGGTTTTGCATATTATTAGCACAATTGACATTAATAGAATTTATAGTAAAATCATTGCAATCATGCTTTTCATTCAAGGAGCTATCATGAATCACTTCATAAATTTCTTCATCACAATTTTCAGATTCACGAATATCAAGCAAAACTTCATAAAGATAATCTAGTGCACTCAACTCACTAGCAATTGGTTCATCATGATTGGATCTTTTAAAAAGATTAGCAAGTGGATGGGGATCCATATCAATAGATATTTAGCAAGCGAAGATGCAAGCATATAGAAGGCACATGGTAACACAAGCAAACAAAAGATCTGACGAGAAAAAGGCAAACGAAAAAGAGGGCGAATAAAAAGGCAAATTTTTGTGAAGTGGGGGAGAGGAAAACAAGAGGCAAATGGAAAATAATGTAAACTGTGAGGAGATGAGATTTGTGATTAGGAACCTGGTATATGATGAAGATCCTCCCCTGCAACGGCGCCAGAAATTCCTTTTGATCGCTCTTTGACTATAGCGCCAGAAAAGCTCTTGCCTGCTAGGACTACGTCGATATTTCCCCAAAGAGGAAGGGATGATGCAGCATAGCGATGGTAGGTATTTCCCTCAGTGAAGAAACCAAGGTTATCGAACCATTAGGAGAACCAAGCAACACAACCTAAACAGCACCTGCACACAAATAACAACACCTCGCAACCCGACATGTTAAAGGGGTTGTCAATCCCTTTCGGGTAACGAAGCCAAAAAATTGTAGTAGATTGAAATAATAGATCGCAAATAAAATAAAGTGCAGAAAAGTATTTTTTTGGTTTAATAGATCTGAATAAAAATGCAAAGGAAAAGTATATCGCAAGCAAATATATGAGGAAGAAGACCCGGGGGCCGTAGGTTTCACTGGTGGCTTCTCTCGAGAAAGATAGCAAACGACGGGTAAACAAATTACTGTTGGGTAATTGATATAACCTCAAATAATTATGACGATATCTAGGCAATGATCATTACATAGGCATCACGTCCAAGATTAGTAGACCAACTCCTGCCTGCATCTACTACTATTACTCCACACATCGCCCGCTATCCAGCATGCATCTAGTGTGTTAAGTTAATGGAAAACGGAGTAATGCAATAAGAACGATGACATGATGTAGACAAGATCCGTTTATCTATTGTGTAGATATAGATCCCGTCTTTTTATCCTTAGTAGCAACGATACATACGTGTCGGTTCCCTTTCTTTCACTAGGATCGAGTACCGTAAGATCGAACCCACTACCGGGCACCTCTTCCCATTGCAAGATAAATAGATTAAGTTGGCCAAACAAAACCAAAATATCGGAGAAGAAATACGAGGCTATAAGAGACCATGCATATAAGAGATCAAAGAAACTCAAATAACTTTCATGGATATAAAAAGATATGACTGATCATAAACTCAAAGTTCATCAGATCCCAACAAACACACCGCAAAAAGTGTTACATCATATGGATCTCCAAGAGACCATTGTATTAACAATCAAGAGAGAGAGATGAAGCCATCTAGCTACTAACTACGGACCAGAAGGTCTACAAAGAACTACTCACGCATCATCGGAGAGGCACCAATAGAGGTGGTGAACCCCATCCGAGATGGTGTCTAGATTGGATCCGGTGTTTCTGGACTCTGCGGCGGCTGGATGAATATTTCGTCGACTCCCCTAGGGTTTATGGAATATTTGGGTATTTATAGAGCAAAGAGGCGGTCTGTGGGGCACCCGAGGTGGGCACAACCCACCAGGGCGCGCCTGGGCCTCCTGGCGCCCTGGTGGGTTGTTCCCTCCTCGAGACTCCCCCAGGTGCTTCCAAGGCCCAACTTGTTCCTTCTAGTCTATAAAAAATCTCCGTAAAGTTTCATGGCATTTGGACTTCGTTTGATATTAATTTTCTGCGATGTAAAAAACACGGAAAAAACAGGAAGTGGCACTTGGCACTATGTCAATAGGTTAGTACCAAAACATGATATAAAATGACTATAAAATGATTATAAAACATCCAAGATTTTTTTTGACCGTGAACAGTAGGAAAGTCTCCTACTGTGTTAATATATTGAAAAAGAACAGGGGGCACTGTACAAGTGAATATTTACATGGGGGGGGACTTGTCCACTTTGTGACAAGTGAGGAGAGGTAACTAGGCAGTAGGGACTACTACTATAAGGAGTGTACAAAGTTTGTAACAAAGGGCCTACACGCCTCTTTGACTCTATGTTGAAGTAGCTCAAAGTCCCTCTTAAAACATCCAAGATTGATAATATAACAGCATGGAACAAACAAAAATTATAGATACGTTGGAGACGTATCATGGCATCCGAGCCAGGTTTATGCGTAGATGTTATATGCACGAGTAGAACACAAAGAGTTGGGGGTGATAATAGTCATACTGCTTATCAGCAACATCTTACTTTGATTCGGCGGTATTGTTGGATGAAGCGGCCCAGACCGACATTACATGACCGCATTCATAGACTAGTTCTACCGACGTGCTTCGCACACAGGTGGCTAGCGGGTGTCTGTTTCTCCAGCTTTAGTTGAATCCAGTTTGACTGCGCCCAGTCCTTGTTAAAGGTTAAAACAGCACACTTGATGAAAAATCGTTGTGGTTTTGATGCGTAGGTAAGAACGCTTCTTGCTAGAAGCCCGTAGCAGCCACGTAAAACTTGCAACAACAAAGTAGAGGACATCTAACTTGTTTTTGCAGGGCTTGTTGTGATGTGATATGGTCAAGACGTGATGATATATAAATTGTTGTATGAGCTGATCATGTTTTGTAACAGAGTTATCGGCAACTGGCAGGAACCATATGGTTGTCGCTTTATTGTATTAAATGCAATCGCCATGTAATTGCTTTACTTTATCACTAAGTGGTAGCGATAGTCGTAGAAGCAATAGTTCGCAAGACAATAACGATGCTACAATGGAGATCAAGGTGTCGCGCCGGTGACGATGGTGATCATGACGGTGCTTTGGCGATGGAGATCAAAGGCACAGGATGATGATGGCCATATATCACTTATATTGATTGCATGTGATGTTTATCCTTTATGCATCTTATTCTGCTTTGTTTGATGGTAGCATTATAAGATGATCTCTCACTAAATTTCAAGGTAAAAGTGTTCTCCCTGAGTATGCATCGTTGCTACAGTTCATCGTGCCGAGACACCACGCGATGATCGGGTGTGATAAGCTCTACATTCACATACAATGGGTGCAAGCCAGTTTTGCACAAGCAGAATACTTAGGTTAAACTTGACGAGCCTAGCATATGTAGATATGTCCTCGGAACACTGAGACCGAAAGGTCGAGCGTGAATCATATAGTAGATATGACCAACATAGTGATGTTCACCATTGAAAACTTCTCCATCTCACGTGATGATCGGACATGGTTTAGTTGATATGGATCACGTGATCATTTAGATGACTAGAGGGATGTCTATCTGTGTGGGAGTTCTTAAGTAATATGATTAATTGAACTTTAATTTATCATGAACTTAGTACCTGGTAGTATTTTGCATGTATATGTTGTTGTAGATCAATGGCCCGTGCTACCGTTCCTTTAAATTTTAATGCGTTCCTAGAGAAAGCTAAGTTGAAAGATTATGGTAGCAACTACACGGACTGGGTCCATAACTTGAGGATTATCCTCATTGCTACACAGAAGAATTAGTCCTGGAAGCACCGCTAGGTGCAAAGCCTACTGCAGGAGCAACTCCAGATGTTCTGAATGTCTGGCAAAGCAAAGCTGATGACTACTCGATAGTTCAGTGTGCCATGCTTTATGACTTAGAGTCGGGACTTCAACGACTTTTTGAACGTCATGGAGCATATGAGATGTTCCAGGAGTTGAAGTTAATATTTCAAGCAAATGCCCAGATTGAGAGATATGAAGTCTCTAATAATTTCTATAGCTGCAAGATGGAGGAGAATAGTTCTGTCAGTGAACATATACTCAGAATCTCTGGGTACCACAACCACTTGACTCAACTGGAAGTTAATCTTCCTGGTGATAGTTTCATTGACAGAGTTCTTCAATCACTTCCACCAAGCTACAAAAGCTTTGTGATGAACTATAATATGCAAGGGGTGGATAAGACAATTCCCGAGCTCTTCCCGATGCTAAAAGCTGCGGAGGTAGAAATCAAGAAGGAGCATCAAGTGTTGATGGTCAACAAGACCACTAGTTTCAAGAAGAAGGGAATAGGGGAGAAGGGGAACTTCAAGAAGAATGGCAAGGAAGTTGCTGCTCAAGTGAAGAAGCCCAAGTCTGGACCTAAGCCTGAGACTGAGTGCTTCTGCTGCAAAGGGACTGGTCACTGGAACAGAACTGCCCCAAGTATTTGGCGGATAAGAAGGATGGCAAAGTGAAAGGTATATTTGATATAAATGTTATTGATGTGTACCTTACTAATGCTCGTAGTAGCACCTGGGTATTTGATACTGGTTCTGTTGCTCATATTTGCAACTCGAAACAGGGGCTATGTATTAAACGAAGATTGGCTAAGGACGAGGTGACGATGCGCATGGGAAATGGTTCCAAAGTCAATGTGATCACCGTCGGCACGCTACCTATACATCTACCTCCGGGTTAGTTTTAGACCTGAATAATTGTTATTTGGTACCAGTGTTAAGCATGAACATTATATCTGGATCTTGTTTGATGCGAGACGGTTATTCATTTAAATCGGAGAATAATGGTTGTTCTATTTATATGAGTAATATCTTTTATGGTCATGCACCCTTGATGAGTGGTCTATTTTTGTTGAATCTCGATAGTATTAAAGCCAAAAGATACAAGTTTAATAATGATAGTGCAACTTATTTGTGGCACTGCCGTTTAGGTCATATTGGTATAAGCACATGAAGAAACTCCATGCTGATGGGCTTTTAGAATCACTTGATTATGAATCACTTGATGCTTGTGAACCATGCCTCATGGGCAAGATGACTAAGACTCCGTTATCCGGAACAATGGAGCGAGCAACAGACTTATTGGAAATAATACATACTGATGTATGCGGTCCGATGAGTGTTGAGGCTCGCGGCGGGTATCATTATTTTATGACCTTCACAGATGATTTGAGCATATATGGGTATATCTACTTGATGAAACATAAGTCTGAAACATTTGAAAAGTTCAAAGAATTTCAGAGTGAAGTGGAAAATCATCGTAACAAGAAAATAAAATTTCTACGATCTGATCATGGAGGTGAATATTTGATTTATGAGTTTGATCTTCATTTGAAACAATGCAGAATAGTTTCGCAACTCACGCCACCTGGAACACCATAGCGTAATGGTGTGTCTGAATGTTGTAACCGCACATTATTAGATATGGTGCAATATATGATGTCTCTTACTGATTTACCGCTATCGTTTTGGGGTTATGCTTTAGAGACGGTTGCATTCACGTTAAATAGGGCACCATCGAAATCTGTTGAGACGGCACCATATGAACTGTGGTTTGACACGATACCCAAATTGTCGTTTCTTAAAGTTTGGGGCTGCGATGCTTATGTGAAAAAGCTTCAACCTGATAAGCTCGAACCGAAATCAGAGCAATGTGTCTTCATAGGATACCCAAAGGAGACTATTAGGTACACCTTCTATCACAGATCCGAAGGCAAGATATTCGTTGCTAAGAATGGATCCTTTATAGAAAAAGAGTTTCTCTCGAAAGAAGTGAGTGGGAGGAAAGTAGAACTTGATGAGGTAATTGTACCTTCTCCCTTATTGGAAAGTAGTTCATCACAGAAATCAGTTCCAGTGATTCCTACACCAATTAGTGAGGAAGCTAATGATGATGATCATGAAACTTCTGATCAAGTTACTACCGAACCTCATAGGTCAACCAAAGTAAGATCCGCACCAGAGTGGTACAGTGATCCTGTTTTGGAGGTCATGTTACTTGACCATGACGAACCTACGAACTATGAGGAAGCGATGATGAGCCCAGATTCCGTGAAATGGCTTGAGGCCATGAAATTTGAGATGGCATCCATGTATGAGAAAAAAGTACGGACTTTGGTTGACTTGCTCGATGATCGGCAAGCAATAGAGAATAAATTGATCTTCAAGAAGAAGACTGACGCTGACGGTAATGTTACTGTCTACAAAGCTCAACTTGTTGCGAAAGGTTTTCGACAAGTTCAAAGAGTTGACTACGCCGAGACCTTCTCACCCGTAGCGATGCTTAAGTCTGTCCGAATCATGTTAGCAATTGCCGCATTTTATGATTATGTAATTAGGCAAATAGATGTCAAAACTGCATTCCTTAATGGATATCTTAAAGAAGAGTTGTATATGATGCAACCAGAAGGTTTTGTCGATCCGAAAAGTGCTAACAAAGTGTGAAAGCTCCAGCGATCCATTTATGGACTGGTGCAAGCCTCTCGGAGTTGGAATATACGCTTTGATAGTGTAATCAAAGCATATGGTTTTATAAAAACATTTGAAGAAGCCTGTATTTACAAGAAAGTGAGTGGGAGCTCTGTAGCATTTCTGATATTATATGTGGATGACATATTATTGATCGGAAATGATACTGAATTTCTAAATAGCATAAAAGGATACTTGAATAAGAATTTTTCAATGAAAGACCTTGGTGAAGCTGCTTATATATTGGGCATCAAGATCTATAGAGATAGATCAAGACACTTAATTGGACTTTCACAAAGCACATACCTTGATAAAGTTCTGAAAAAGTTCAAAATGGATCAGCCAAAGAAAGGGTTCTTGCCTGTGTTGCAAGGTGCGAAGTTGAGTCAGACTCAATGCCCGACCACTGCAGAAGATAGAGAGAAAATGAAAGGCATTTCCTATGCCTCAGCCATAGGTTCTATCATGTATGCAATGTTGTGTACCAGACCTGATGTGTGCCTTGCTATTAGTTTAGCAGGGAGGTACCAAAGTAATCCAAGAGTGGATCACTGGACAGCGGTCAAGAACATCCTGAAATACCTGAAAAGGACTAAGGATATGTTTCTTGTTTATGGAGGTGATAAAGAGCTCGTCGTAAACGGTTACATCGATGCAAGCTTTGACACTGATCCGGATGACTCTAAGTCACAAACTGGTTACATATTTATATTGAAAGGTGGAGCTATCAGTTGGTGCATTTCCAAGCAGAGCGTCATGGCGGGATCTACGTGTGAAGCGGAGTACAAAGCTGCTTCGGAAGCAGCAAATGAAGGACTCTGGATGAAGGAGTTCATAGCCGATCTAGGTGTAATACCTGTTGGAAATATGCCCTAGAGGCAATAATAAATTGGTTATTATTATATTTCCTTGTTCATGATAATCGTTTATTATCCATGCTAGAATTGTATTGATAGGAAACTCAGATACATGTGTGGATACATAGACAACACCATGTCCCTAGTAAGCCTCTAGTTGACTAGCTCGTTGATCAATAGATGGTTACGGTTTCCTAAGCATGGACATTGGATGTCGTTGATAACGGGATCACATCATTAGGAGAATGATGTGATGGACAAGACCCAATCCTGAGCCTAGCACAAAGATCGTGTAGTTCGTTTGCTAAAGCTTTTCTGATGTCAAGTATCATTTCCTTAGACCATGAGATTGTGCAACTCCCGGATACTGTAGGAGTGCTTTGGGTGTGCCAAACGTCACAACGTAACTAGGTGGCTATAAAGGTACACTACAGGTATCTCTGAAATTGTCTGTTGGGTTGGCACGAATCGAGACTGGGATTTGTCACTCCGTGTAAACGAAGAGGTATCTCTGGGCCCACTCGGTAGGACATCATCATAATGTGCACAATGTGACCAAGGAGTTGATCACGGGATGATGTGTTACGGAACAAGTAAAGAGACTTGCTGGTAATGAGATTGAACAAGGTATCGGGATACCGACGATCGAATCTCGGGCAAGTATCGTACCGCTAGACAAAGGGAATTGAATACGGGATTGATTAAGTCCTTGACATCATGGTTCATCCGATGAGATCATCGTGGAACATGTGGGAGCCAACATGGGTATCCAGATCCCGCTATTGGTTATTGACCGAAGAGTTGTCTTGGTCATGTCTGCATGGTTCCCGAACCCGTAGGGTCTACACACTTAAGGTTCGATGACGCTAGGGTTATAGGGAATAGATATACGTGGTTACCGAATGTTGTTCGGAGTCCCGGATGAGATCCCGGACATCACGAGGAGTTCCGGAATGGTCCGGAGGTAAAGATTTATATATGGGAAGTCCTGTTTTGATCACCGGAAAAGTTTCAGATGCTATCGGTAACGTACCGGGACCACCGAGAGGGTCCCGGGGGTGCACTAGGTGGGGCTACCTGTCCCGGAGGCCTACATGGGCCAATAGTGGGAAGGGACCAGCCCCTAGGTGGGCTGGGGCGCCTCCCACCAAGGCCCAAGGCGCCTCCAAGAGGGGAAGGGGCAAACCCTAGGGCAGATGGGCCCTAAGGCCCACCCTAGGTGCGCCTCCCCCTCTCCCCCTTGTGGCCGCCACCCTAGATGGGATCTAGGGCTGCCGCACCCCTTGGAGTGGGAACCCTAGGTGGGGGCGCAGCCCTCCCTCTCCCCCTATATATAGTGGAGGCAAAGGGGCAGCCCAACACGCGATTCAATCTCCCGGTTGGCGCAACCCTACCCCTCTCCCTCCTCGTCTCTCGTAGTGCTTGGCGAAGCCCTGCTGGAGTCCTGCGCTCCTCCACCACCACCACGCCGTCGTGCTGCTGCTGGATGGAGTCTTCCCCAACCTCTCCTTCTTCCCTTGCTGGATCAAGGCGTAGGAGACGTCGTCGGGCTGTACGTGTGTTGAACGCGGAGGTGTCGTCCGTTCGGCACTAGGATCATCGGTGATTTGGATCACGACGAGTACGACTCCATCAACCCCGTTCACTTGAACGCTTCCGCTTTGCGATCTACAAGGGTATGTAGATGCACTCTCCTTCCCTCGTTGCTAGATTACTCCATAGATTGATCTTGGTGATGCGTAGAAAATTTTGAATTTCTGCTACGTTCCCCAACAGTGGTATCAGAAGCCAGGTTTATGCGTAGTTTCTATGCACGAGTAGAACACAAGTTGTTGTGGGCGTCGATTTTGTCAATTTGCTTGTCATTACTAGTCTTATCTTGATTCGGCGGCATCGTGGGATGAAGCGGCCCGGACCGACCTTACACGTACTCTTACGTGAGACTGGTTCCACCGACTGACATGCACTAGTTGCATAAGGTGGCTAGTGGGTGTCTGTCTCTCCCACTTTAGTCGGATCGGATTCGATGAAAAGGGTCCTTATGAAGGGTAAATAGAAATTGGCATATCACGTTGTGGTTTTCGCGTAGGTAAGAAACGTTCTTGCTAGAAACCTATAGCAGCCACGTAAAAACTTGCAACAACAATTAGAGGACGTCTAACTTGTTTTTGCAGCATATGCCTTGTGATGTGATATGGCCAAAAGGATGTGATGAATGATATATGTGATGTATGAGATTGATCATGTTCTTGTAATAGGAATCACGACTTGCATGTCGATGAGTATGACAACCGGCAGGAGCCATAAGAGTTGTCTTTATTTATTTATGACCTGCGTGTCAACATAAACGTCATGTAATTACTTTACTTTATTGCTAAAGCGTTAGCCATAGTAGTAGAAGTAATAGATGACAAGACAACTTCAAGAAGACACGATGATGGAGATCATGATGATGGAGATCATGGTGTCATGCCGGTGACAACGATGATCATGGAGCCCCGAAGATGGAGATCGAGAGGAGCAAAATGATATTGGCCGTGTCATGTCACTATTTGATTGCATGTGATGTTTATCATGTTTTACATCTTATTTGCTTAGAACGACGGTAGCTTAAATAAGATGATCCCTCACTAAAATTTCAAGAAAGGTGTTCCCCCTAACTGTGCACCGTTGTGAAGGTTCGTTGTTTCGAAGCACCACGCGATGATCGGGTGTGATAGATTCTAACGTTCGAATACAACGGGTGTAAGCCAGATTTACACAGCAAAAACACTTAGGTTGACTTGACGAGCCTAGCATGTACAGACATGGCCTCGGAACACGGAAGACCGAAAGGTCGAGCATGAGTCGTATAGAAGATACGATCAACATGAAGATGTTCACCGATGTTAACTAGTCCGTCTCACGTGATGATCGGACACGGCCTAGTTGACTCGGATCATGTTTCACTTAGATGACTAGAGGGATGTCTATCTGAGTGGGAGTTCATTAAATGAACTCAATTATCATGAACATAATCTAAATTGTCTTTGCAAATATGTTGTAGATAAATAGCTCACGTTGTAGCTCCCTGTTTCAATACGTTCCTAGAGAAAGACCAAGTTGAAAGATATTGTAAGCAATGATGCGGACTGGGTCCGTAGTCCAAGGAGTGTCCTCACTGCTACATAGAAGGCTTACATCTTTGATGCACCGCTCGATGTGCAAACCCCTACAACGTCGTCTGTGGATGTTGTGAACACCTGACAGACACATCATGATGACTATTTGATAGTTTAGTGCACCATACTTTACGGCTTAGAATCGGGATTCCAATGACGTTTTAAACGCCATAGAACATATGAGATGTTCCAAGAGCTGAAATTGGGATTTCAGGCTCATGCCCGTGTTGAGAGGTGTGAGACCTTTGACAAGTTCTTTTTGCCAACAAGATGGAGGAGAATAGCTCAGCTAGTGAGCATGTGCTCAGAATGTCTGGGTGCTACAATCACTTAAATCAAGTGGGAGTTAAACTTCCAGATAAGATAGTGATTGATAGAGTTCTCTAGCCACTATCACTAAGCTACTAGATCTTCGTGATGAACTATGACATGAAAGGGATGGAGTTGATCCCGGAGCTGTTCGCGGTGCTTAAGACCGCAAAAGGTAGAAATCAAGAAGGAGCATCAAGTGTTGATGGTTTAACAAGACCACTGGTTTCAAGAAGGGCAAGGGCTAAAAGGGAAACTTCATGGATGGCAAACCAGTTGTCGCTCCAGTGAAGGAACCCAAGGTTGAACCCAAACCCGAGACTAAGTGCTTCTATTGTAAGGGGAACGGTCACTGGTAGCGGAATTACCCCAAATGCATGGTAGATAAGAAGGCTGGCAACTTCAACAAAGTATATACATGTTATTAATGTGTACCTCACTAGTACTCCTGGTAGCACCTGGGTATTGGATACCGGTTCAGTTGCTATTATTGGTGACTTGAAGCAAAAGCTATGGACTAAACGGAGACTGGCTAAGGGCGAGGTGACGATGTGTGTTGGAAGTGTTTCCAAAGTTGATGAGATCACCATCGCACTCTCCATCTGCCTTCGGGATTAGTATTGAACCTAGATAAAATGTTATCAGGTGTCTACGTTGAGCATGAATATGATTAGATCATGTTCATTGCAATACGGTCATTCATTTAAGTTAGAGAATAATGGTTATTCTGTTTTACATGAATGATACCTTTCATGGTCATGCACCCTATGTGAATGGTTCATTGAATCTCGGTCGTGGTAATACACATGTTCACGCCAAAAGATGTAGAGTTAATAATGATAGTACCACTTTCTCGTGGCACTGCCGCTTAAGTCATATTGGCGTAAGATGCATGAAGAAACTCCATGTCGATGGATGTTTGGAGTCACTTGATTTTGAATCGCTTGACACATGCGAGCCATGCCTCATGGGCAGGATGACTAAGACCCCGCTTTCAGGTACAATGAAATGGGCAAGTGACTTGTTGGAAATCATACATGCTGATGCGTGTGATCCAATGAGAATTGAAGCGTGCAATGGATATCGCTATTTTCTCATCTTCACTGGCGATTTGAGTAGATATAGGTATATTTACTTAATGAAGCACAAGTCTGAAACGTTTGAAAAGTTCATGCGATTTTAGAGTGAAGTTAAGAATCATCATAACAAAGAAGATCATGTTCCTACGATCTGATCAAAAGGGGATTTTCTGAGTTATGAGTTTGGCAATCACTTAAGACATTGTGGAATTGTTTCACAGTTGAAGCCACCTGGAACACCACAAGGTAATGGTGTGTCCGGACGTCGTAATCGAACCTTATGAGATATGGTGCGATCTATGATGTCTCTTATCAATCTACCGTTTTCATTTTGAGGTTGTGCGTTAGAGACAGCTGCATTCACTTTAGATAGGACACCATCTAAGTCCGTTGAGACGACGTCGTATGAACATTGGTTTGGCAAGAAACCAAAGTTGTCGTTTCTTAATGTTTGGGGCTGCGATGCTTAAGGCTTCAGCCAGAGAAGCTCGAACCCAAAGCGGACAAACACATCTTCATAGGATACCCAAAGGTGACAGTAGGGTATACCTTCTATCTCAGATCCGAGGGCAAATTGTTTGTCACTAAGAACGGGTCCTTTCTCGAGAAGGAGTTTCTCTCGAAAGAATTGAGTGGGAGGAAGATAGAACTTGATGAGGTTGTCAAACCTTTACTTCAACCAGAGAGTGATGCAACACAGAAAGATGTTTTCTGCGGTGCCTACGTCTGTTGAATAGGAAGTTAATGATAGTGATCATGAAGCTTCAGATCAAGTTGCTATCGAACATGGTAGGTCGACAAGGATATATACTACTCCTGAGTGGTACGGTAATCCTATCTTAGATATCATGTTGTTAGACAACAATGAACCTATGAGCTATGGAGAAGCGATGGTGGGCCCGTATTCCGACAAATGGTTAGAAGCCATGAAATCCGAGATAGGATCCATATATCAGAACAAAGTATGGACTTTGGTGGACTTGCCCGATGATCGGCAAGCCATTGAGATAAATGGATCTTTAAGAAGAAGACGGACGTGGGCGGTAATGTTACCGTCTATGAAGCTTGACTTATGGGAAAGAGTCTTTTCACAAGTTCAAGGAGTTGACTACGATGAGAATTTCTCACCCGTAGCGATGCTTAAGTCCGTCGGAATCATGATAACATTAGCTGTATTTTTCGATTATGAAATCTTACAGATGGATGTCAGAACAAGTTTTCTTACCAATTTTTGTAAGAAAAGTTGTATGTGATACAATAAAAGGTTTTGTCGATCCTAAGGATGCTAAAAGGTATGCTTGCTCCAGCAATCCTTATATGGACTAGAGCAAGCATCTCGGAGTCAGAATACATGCTTTGATGGAGTGATCAAAGCTTTTAGGTTTATACAATGTTTGCTAGAAACTTGTATTTACAAGAAAGTGAGTCGGAGCACTACAACATTTCTGATAAGTATATGTGGATGACATATTGTAAGATCCGAAATAATGTAGAATTTATGGAAAGCATAAACGGTTGTTTGAAGAGTGTTTTTCAAAGGAAGACCTGGATAAAGCTGCTTACAAATTGGGCATCAAGATCTATAGAGATAGATCAAGACGCCTGATGATACTTTCAAAGAACGCACACCTTGACATGTTTTTGAAGGAGTTCAAAATAGATCAGTCAAAGAAGGGGTTCTTACCTGAGTTGTATGGTGAGAAGTTGAGTTAGACTCAAAGATTGACCACGGCAGAAGAAAGAGGAAGGACAAAGGCCGTCCCCTATGCTCTTGTCATAGGCTCTATACGGTATGCCATGCTGAGTACCGCACCTGATGTGTGCCTTGCCACATGTCTGGCAAGAAGGTACAAAGGTGATCTAGGACTGGATCACTAGATAGCAGTCAAAATTATCCTTAGAGGAATAAGGAAATGTTTCTCGGTTATGGAGGTGATAAAGAGTTTGACATAAAGAGTTACGTCGATGCAAGCTTAACACCTATCCGGATAGCTCTGAGTAGAGATACCGGATACGTATAATGGAGCAACAATTTGGAATAGCTCCAAGTGGAACGTGGTAGCAGCATCTATGATATGACATAAAGTAATGCGAAATACATAGGGATCTGAATATGGCAAGACCCGTTGACTACAACCTCTCTCACAAGCATAACATGATCAAACCCAGAACTCTTTGAGTGTTTATCACATAGTGATGTGAACTAGATCATTGAGTCTAGTAGACTCTTGGATGTTGGTCACATGGCAATGTGACCTGTGAGTGTTAATCACATGGCGATGTGAACTAGATTATTGACTCTAGTGCAAGTGGGAGACTATTGGAAATATGCCCTAGAGGCAATAATAAATTGGTTATTATTATATTTCCTTGTTCATGATAATCGTTTATTATCCATGCTAGAATTGTATTGATAGGAAACTCAGATACATGTGTGGATACATAGACAACACCATGTCCCTAGTAAGCCTCTAGTTGACTAGCTCGTTGATCAATAGATGGTTACGGTTTCCTAACCATGGACATTGGATGTCGTTGATAACGGGATCACATCATTAGGAGAATGATGTGATGGACAAGACCCAATCCTAAGCCTAGCACAAAGATCGTGTAGTTCGTTTGCTAAAGCTTTTCTAATGTCAAGTATCATTTCCTTAGGCCATGAGATTGTGCAACTCCTGGATACCGTAGGAGTGCTTTGGGTGTGCCAAACATCACAACGTAACTTGGTGGCTATAAAGGTACACTACAGGTATCTCCGAAAGTGCCTGTTGGGTTGGCACGAATCGAGACTGGGATTTGTCACTCCGTGTAAACGGAGAGGTATCTCTGGGCCCACTCGGTAGGACATCATCATAATGTGCACAATGTGACCAAGGAGTTGATCACGGGATGATGTGTTACGGAACGAGTAAAGAGACTTGCCGGTAACGAGATTGAACAAGGTATCGGGATACTGACGATCGAATCTCGGGCAAGTATCGTACCGCTAGACAAAGGGAATTGAATACGGGATTGATTAAGTCCTTGACATCGTGGTTCATCCGATGAGATCATCGTGGAACATGTGGGAGCCAACATGGGTATCCAGATCCCGCTGTTGGTTATTGACCGGAGAGTTGTCTCGGTCATGTCTGCATGGTTCCCGAACCCATAGGGTCTACACACTTAAGGTTCGATGACGCTAGGGTTATAGGGAATAGATATACGTGGTTACCGAATGTTGTTTGGAGTCTCGGATGAGATCCCGGACATCACGAGGAGTTCCAGAATGGTCCGGGGGTAAAGATTTATATATGGGAAGTCCTATTTTGGTCACCGGAAAAGTTTCGGATGCTATCGGTAACGTACCGGGACCACCAGGAGGGTCCCGGGGGTCCACCAGGTGGGGCTACCTGCCCTGGAGGCCTACATGAGCCAATAGTGGGAAGGGACCAGCCCCTAGGTGGGCTGGGGTGCCTCCCATCAAGGCCCAAGGCGCCTCCAAGAGGGGAAGGGGGCAAACCCTAGGGCAGATGGGCCCTAAGGCCCACCCTAGGTGCGCCTCCCCCTCTCCCCCTTGTGGCCGCCACCCTAGATGGGATCTAGGGCTGCCGCACCCCTTGGGGTGGGAACCCTAGGTGGGGGCGCAGCCCTCCCTCTCCCCCTATATATAGTGGAGGTAAAGGGGCAGCCCAACACGCGATTCAATCTCCCGGTTGGCGCAGCCCTACCCCTCTCCCTCCTCGTCTCTCGTAGTGCTTGGCGAAGCCCTGCTGGAGTCCCGCGCTCCTCCACCACCACCACGCTGTCGTGCTGCTGCTGGATGGAGTCTTCCCCAACCTCTCCTTCTCCTCTTGCTGGATCAAGGCGTAGGAGATGTCGCCGGGCTGTACGTGTGTTGAACGCGGAGGTGCCGTCCGTTCGGCACTAGGATCATCAGTGATTTGGATCACGACGAGTACGACTCCATCAACCCCGTTCACTTGAACGCTTCCGCTTTGCGATCTACAAGGGTATGTAGATGCACTCTCCTTCCCTCGTTGCTAGATTACTCCATAGATTGATCTTGGTGATGCGTAGAAAATTTTGAATTTCTGCTACGTTCCCCAACAATACCTATTGCATCGGGTCCAATGAAAAACTTTTGTGACAATACTGGTGCAATTTCCTTGGCAAAGGAATCCAGATTTCACAAGAGAACCAAGCACATCAAGAGACGCTTCAATTCCATCCATGATCAAGTCAAGGAGGGAGACATAGAGATTTGCAAGATACATACGGATCTGAATGTTGCAGACCCATTGACTAAGTCTCTCTCACGAGCAAAACACGATCACCACCAAGACTCCATGGGTGTTAGAATAATTACTATGTAATCTAGATTATTGACTCTAGTGAAAGTGGGAAACTGAAGAAAATATGCCCTAGAGGCAATAATAAAGTTGTTATTTATATTTCCTTATATCATGATAAATGTTTATTATTCATGCTAGAATTGTATTAACTGGAAACTTAGTGCATGTGTGGATACATAGACAAACAGAGTGTCCCTAGTATGCCTCTACCTGACTAGCTTGTTAATCAAAGATGGTTAAGTTTCCTAGCCATAGACATGTGTTGTCATTTGATGAAACGGATCACATCATTAGAGAATGATGTGATGGACAAGACCCATCCGTTAGCTTAGCATAATGATCGTTTAGTTTTTCTGCTATTGCTTTCTTCATGACTTATACATGTTCCTCAGACTATGAGATTATGCAACTCCCGAATACCGGAGGAACACCTTGTGTGCTATCAAACGTCACAACGTAACTGGGTGATTATAAAGATGCTCTACAGGTGTCTCCGATGGTGTTTGTTGAGTTGGCATAGATCGAGATTAGGATTTGTCACTCCGTATATCGGAGATGAATCTCTGGGCCCTCTCAGTAATGCACATCACTATGAGCCTTGCAAGCAATGTGTCTAATGAGTTAGCCACAGGATGATGCATTACGGAACGAGTAAAGAGACTTGCCAGTGACGAGTTTGAACTAGGTACGACGATACCGATGATAAAGGGAACAATGTGTTTTGTTATGCGGTTTGACCGATAAAGATCTTCATAGAATATGTAGGAGGCAATATGAGCATCCAGGTTCCGCTATTGGTTATTGACCGGACATGTGTCTCGGTCATGTCTACATAGTTCTCGAACCCGTAGGGTTCGCACGCTTAACGTTAGATGAAGATTTGTATTATGAGTTTCATGTTTTGATGAACCGAAGTTTGTTCGGAGTCCCGGATGAGATCACGGACATGACGAGGAGTCTCGAAATGGTCGATACATAAAGATTCATATATTGGAAGGCTACATTCGGACACCGGAATGGTTCGTTTCGGATAAGTTTCGAAGTACCGGGGGTTACCGGAACCCCCCCCCCTCGGGAGGTTAATGGGCCACCATGGGCCTTAGTGGAGAAGAGAGAGGGCCGGCTAGGAGGTGGCGCGCGCCCCCCTTTCCCAGTCCGAATTGGACAAGGGGTGGGGGCGGAGCCCCCCTCCTTCCTTCTCTCCTCTTCCTCCTTCCCTTCTTCTCCTACTTGGAATAGGAAAGGGGGGACCGAATCCTACTTGGACCATGAGTCCAAGTAGGACTCCCCCCATGGCGCGCCCCCTAGGATCGGACACCTCTCCTTCCCCTTTATATATGTGGGAGGGGGCACCCCAAACACACACCAAGTCTTCTCTTAGCCGTGTGCGGTGCCCCCCTCCATAGTTACACACCTCGGTCATATCATCGTAGTGCTTATGCAAAGCCTTGCGCCAGTAACTTCATCATCACCGTCATCACACCATCGTGCTGACGGAACTCTCCCTCGTCCTCAACTGGATCAAGAGATCGAGGGACATCATCAAGCTGAACGTGTGCTGAACGCGGAGGTGTCGTACGTTCGCTGCTTGGATCGGTTGGATCGCGAAGAAGTTCAATTACATCAACCGCGTTACTAAACGCTTCCACTTTCGGTCTACGAGGGTACGTGGACACACTCTCCCCTCTCGTTGCTATGCATCTCCTAGATAGATCTTGCATGATCGTAGGAATTTTTTTGAAATACTGCGTTCCCCAACAGCGCTTGCGTTCCCTCTTTGGGATGTGTGTAACATATATCATGTTCACTGTTTTCACCTCGGGGGGAAACTTCTTTTGTCCCCCTGTGTTCGGAGGGTAGGGCTCATCATCGTCCTCGCTTTGAGGCCCTTTCCCCTTGTGTTCGGTATTTAATTTACTGGCATGTTTAAAAACCCAGCAGTTTTTGTTGGAGTGGTTGGTAGGCTTGTCAGGGGTGCCATGAATCTGGCAAGGCCTATCTAGTATTTTGTCCAAGTTAGATGGACCATCTCTATTTACGTTGAATGGCTTCTTCCACTGACCAAGTTTGGAACCACTGAATCCAGCGTTTACCGCTGTATCCTCGGTTTCTTTGTTATTATTCCGACGCTTGTTTTTGTTATGTCCTGGCCTTCCATTGCCATCCCTGGCCTCAGAGGTGTCGGGGTCACTGGTGCTATTGCTTCTACGAACCAACCAGTTGTCTTCTCCCGCGCAAAAGCGGATCATAAGTGCAGTAAGAGCTGCCATAGGTTTTGGCTTTTCCTGACCGAGGTGTCGAGTGAGCTATTCATCTCGGACGATGTGCTTAAAGGCCTCTAAGGCTTCTGCGTCCGGACAGTCAATAATTTGGTTCTTTCTAATTAAGAACCGAGTCCAGAGTTTGCGGGCTGACTCTCCGGGTTGCTGGACTATGTGACTGAGATCGTAGCGTCCGGTGGCCGGACATAGGTGCCTTGAAAGTTATCTCGAAAAGCATCCTCCAAGTCCTCCAAACTACCAATGGAGTTCTCTGTGAGGCTATTCAGCCAGTGCCGTGCTGGTCCTTTTAATTTTAGGGGAAGGTATTTGATGGCGTGGAGATCATTGCCACGAGCCATATGAATGTGGAGAAGAAAATCTTCAATCCATACGGCGGGATCTGTAGTTCCATCATATGCCTCGATGTTTACGGGTTTAAACCCTTCTGGGAATTGGTGCTGCATTACCTCATCAGTAAAGCACATGGGGTGTGCGGCGCCTCTATAGCGGGCCACATCACGATGGAGTTCGGATGATGTCTGTATTCGGTTCTCGGCCCGAACTTGGTTATGATTGTCGCGCCAGGCTTGATGGTCGTTGTCTCGTGTCGGAGCATGTCCCCTTGATCTGTAGATTGATCTGGTATGGCCGGCTCTATTGTCCAGGTCCTGATGTAAGTCATATGTGTAACTCGGAGCCGATGCCTCTTTGCCTCTACGGCGGGGTGGCACGGGCTGGTATTCAGCATAATTAGCCGTTTTGTCCCGTCCACGTGGTGGTCGTCCTGGTTCATCTGCATTGTGGTATCGTGACGGATTTGGCTGAAGGGCCACGTCGTCGAATTGTGGTAGTAGCCTACGTTTTGGGTAGCTCTTTGTTGGGCGCTCAAGGTCGTATTCTTCGGCGGCCAGGACCTTGGTCCATCTGTCGTTGAGCGTACCCTGTTCGGCTTGAAGTTGTTGGTGTTTCTTTTTTAGGCTCCTTGAAGTGGTGATAAGTTGTCGCTTGAGGCATTCTTGTTTGAGGGGTTCCTCTGGCATGATGAAATCTTCGTTACCGAGGCTAACGTCCTCCTGGGAGGCCGGTAGATGATTGCTATCTTCTGAATCCTCATGATCAGCAAGTTTGTCGGGGTTAACTTGTCCCTCCTCCCACTCATCCTGCTCGGACGCAGGCTCGACGGGGTGGTCGGGGTGTTCGGCATCATCCGGGGTGTTGTTATCTCCGGTGCCAGTATTGCTATCCTTTTCACGACAAGATCATGAGCGGCGCCGCTGACGTCGGTGTTTAGGTGGCCCTCGACGGGCTTGTCCTTAATCGGATCTTGAGTGCCATCATCGTCCTTCTTTTCGGGCGTATCCACCATGTACACATCATAAGTAGAAGTGGCCGTCCAATGCCCGGTGATGGGCGGGTTTTGGCCTTGTTCGGCTCCAGCATTGTCGTCCATACCGTTGATGTCTTCGGAGGCGTAGTATAGCATGTCGGTTAGGTCCTCGACAGTGGCTATTAAGTGGGTGGTGGGTGGGACGTAAAATTCCCCGCTCTCAGCCCCTAGTTTAGGCTAGGCGTAGTTCGAAAGAGACGCCTCCGTAATGGTGAGAGATCACATTAGGTCCAGAGCCTTGTTTAGGAGCGAAAGCTGGACAGGTGGTTGAGGATCTGCGGAGCTGGGTCCGGTAATCCCCTCTTGGCTGAGCTCGGTTGACGTAGACCTCAAGAGTTTGGAGTTGACATCCATAGATGAGTCTGGCTTTCCGATGACAAGGCGAGTCATGTTGGACTCAGGGCCCGCTGACAGCATGGTCACCTCTAGGTCTCCGGCATGTAACTCCATAAAAGGGGAGAGTCCGGCGGGGTCTATGCTCCCCTCTTCAGACAGGGTGGCCCGCTTTGGGTTTAAGGCCAGGGCGGGTATGAGGGTCGATCCCTGAGCGGACTCTGATGGTGGATCCGACGGGCTTCCTTCATGTAGATGAGGAGCGGCGGCCGAGGATGAGAATCCTTCGAAGATCAAGTCTCCTCAGATATCAACGATGTAATTCAGGTTTCCAAACCTGAACTGGTGACCAGCGCGTAGCTGTCAATCTTCTCAAGGTGACCAGTTGAATTGGCACGCGGAGAGAAGCCGCCAAATATGAAAAGTTGACCAGGGAGAAAGGTCTCCCCGGAAACAACATTGTTACTGGTGACAGGATGAGCCCTCGATCCTTCTGTCGACGACGTAGTGGATCTCTCAATGAAAGCACCAATGTCGGTGTCAAAACTGGCCAATCTCGGGTAGGGGGTCCCGAACTATGCATCTGAAGATCGAGGGTAACAAAGGACAAGGGAGACACAATGGTTACCCAGGTTCGGGCCCTCTTAATGGAGGTAAAACCCTACGTCCTGCTTGATTGTATTTGATGAGTATATGGGTTACAAGAGTTGATCTGCCTTGAGATCGTAATGGCTAAACCCTAGTTGTCTAGCCTCTACGGACTAAACCTCCAGTTTATATACACACCGGAGGGGCCTAGGGTTGTACAGACTCGGTTTGTGGGGGAAGTAAATAACATATCCGGACACTAATCTTGCCATACACGCATAGGGGAGTCCTATGCACACATGGGCGAAAGTCTTCTGCTTGTATCTTCACGGCCCATCAGTCCGGCCCATATCCAATAGTCCAGGCACCCGAGGACCCCCTAATCCAGGACTCCCTCAATGATCTCTTTGTAGCAAGAGCAGGATGGAGACCTTTCGAAGCTTTTTCCCCAATGGAGTCACCAAAAAGTGTGTCAGCACACAAACACGTCATCATGTACCCTCGACGCCGGGGGTCATGCACCACAGTGATACATCTCCGTCGTATCTACTTTTCCAAACACTTTTGCCCTTGTTTTGGACTCTAACTTGCATGATTTGAATGGAACTAACCCGGACTGACGCTTTTTTCAGCAGAATTACCATGGTGTTATTTATGTGCAGAAACAAATGTTCTCGAAATGACCTGAAACTTCACGGAGCAACTTTTTGGAAAATATAAAAAATACCTGCAAAAGATGAAGGCCAGGGGGCCCACCACCTGTCCACGAGTGTGGGGGGCGCTCCTGCCCCCCTAGGGCGCGCCCCTACCTCGTGGGCCCCCTGGAGCTCCTCCGACTCCAACTCCAACTCTATATATTGTGTTTCGGGGAGAAAAAAATCAGAGAGAAGAATTCATCGCGTTTTACGATACAGAGCCGCCGCCAAGCCCTAAAACCTCTCGGGAGGGCTGATCTGGAGTCCGTTCGGGGCTCCAGAGAGGGGAATTCGTCGCCATCGTCATCATCAACCATCCTCCATCACCAATTTCATGATGCTCACCGCCGTGCGTGAGTAATTCCATCGTAGGCTTGCTGGACGGTGATGGGTTGGATGGGATCTATCATGTAATCGAGTTAGTTTTGTTAGGGTTTGATCCCTAGTGTCCACTATGTTCTGAGATTGATGTTGCTATGACTTTGCTATGCTTAATGCTTGTCACTAGGGCTCGAGTGCCATGATTTCAGATCTGAACCTATTATGTTTTCATCAATATATGAGAGTTCTTGATCCTTTCTTGCAAGTCTATAGTCACCTATTATGTGTTATGATTCGTTAACCCCAAAGTGACAATAATCGGGATACTTACCGGTGATGACCGTAGTTTGAGGAGTTCATGTATTCACTATGTGTTAATGCTTTGTTCCGGTACTCTATTAAAAGGAGGCCTTAATATCCCTTAGTTTCCATAAGGACCATGCTGCCACGGGAGGGTAGGACAAAAGATGCCATGCAAGTTCTTTTCCATGAGCACGTATGACTATATTCGGAATACATGCCTACATTACATCAATGAACTGGAGCTAGTTCTGTGTCACCCTAGGTTATGACTATTACATGATGAACCGCATCCAGCATAATTCTCCATCACTGATCCATTGCCTACGAGCTTTCCACATATTGTTCTTCGCTTATTTACTTTCCTATTGCTATTGCTATCATCACTACAAAATACCAAAAACATTACTTTTACTACTGTTACCTTTTGCTACCGTTACCGCTACTATCATATTACTTTGCTACTAAACACTTTGCTGCAGATATTAAGTTTTCAGGTGTGGTTGAATTGACAACTCAGCTGCTAATACTTGAGAGTATTCTTTGGCTCCCCTTGTGTCGAATCAATAAATTTGGGTTGAATACTTTACCCTCGAAAACTGGTGTGATCCCCTATACTTGTGGGTTATCAAGACTATTTTCTGGCGCCGTTGCCGGGGAGCATAGCTCTATTCTTTGAGTCACTTGGGATTTATATCTGCTTATCATTATGAAGAACTTGAAAGATCCAAGAACCAAGATTTATCCCTCAACTACGAGGGGAGGTAAGGAACTGCCATCTAGCTCTGCACTTGATTCACCCTCTGTTTTGAGTAAGCTTGCGACACCTAAACCTGCTTATGCTATTCGTTCTGATATGTCGCATGTTATTGATGATGCCACTTCTGTTATACATGATACTTATGATGAAACTACTTCTATGCTTGATACTACTGTGCCACTTGGTGAATTTCTTGATGAACAACTTGCTAGGGCTAGAGAGATTGAAAATATTGAATCTGATAATACTGATGAAATTGATGATGAAGACTTGCCCGTTATTCCTGAGGGTTATGTTTTTGATAAAGAAGCTTCTTTAGCTATTTTAGCTTGCAAGGATAGACACGAACTTAAGAGGTTATTAGCTAAATGGAATAAGCAATCTCTATATGCTAGGATGAAACCTGACCCTGCTTTTGCTACTTCACCTATCTGTGTTACCGATAAGGATTATGAATTCTCTGTTGATCCTGATATAATTACTTTGGTTGATTCTGATCCTTTTCATGGCTATGAATCTGAATCTGTTGTGGCACATCTTACTAAATTAAATGATATAGCCACCCTGTTCACTATTGATGAGAGAACTTGTTACTTTTATATCCTTAAAATATTTCCGTTCTCATTAAAGGGTGATGCTAAGATATGGTTTAATTATCTTGATCCTGATTGTGTGTGTAGTCCCCAGGATATGATTTATTACTTCTCTGCTAAATATTTCCCTGCTCATAAGAAACAAGCTGCTTTAAGGGATATATATAATTTTGTGCAAATTGAAGAAGAGAGTCTCCCACAAGCTTGGGGGAGGCTTCTCCAATTACTTAATGCTTTGCCTGATCATCCTCTTAAGAAAAATGAAATACTTGATATCTTTTATAATGGACTAACCGATGCTTCTAGAGATTACCTGGATAGTTGTGCTGGTTCTATTTTCAGGGAAAGAACACCGAATGAAGCTGAAATTCTATTGAATAATATGTTGACAAATGAAAATAATTGGACACCTCCAGAGCCAATTCCTGAGCCTATTCCTAAACCAACTCCGAAGAAGAGGGGTATTCTATTTCTCAGTCCTGAAGATATGCAAGAGGCAAAGAAATCTATGAAAGAAAAAGGTATTAAAGCTGAAGATGTTAAGAATTTACCTCCTATTGAAGAAACATATGATCTTAATCCATTACCTATTGAAGAAACTCATAGTCTTGATAACCCGACACAGGTAGTAAAGGTAAATTCTCTCTATAGATATGATAAAGCTGAAATCCCGTTTACTAAATTTGCTAGCCCATGCTTAGATGAGTTTGATAAATTTATGGCTAAGCAAGAAGATTTTAATGCTTATTTTGGTAGACAATTGAAATAAAATTCAAATATGCTTGAACACTTGGGTGATTATATGGCTAATGTCAAAGGTGAACTTAAACTTATTAGTAAACATGCTTCTATGGTTACCACTCAAGTAGAACAAGTACTTCAAGCTCAAAATGATTTGCTAAATGAATTGAATAGTAAGAATAATGATAATGTTGTTAGAGTGGCTACTAGAACTGGTAAAATGACTCAGGAACCTTTGTATCCTGAAGGCCACCCTAAGAGAATTGAGCAAGATTCTCAGAGAAATAATGTAGATGCACCTAGTCCTTCTAAAAGGAAGAAAAAGAAAAATGATAGGACTTTGCATGCTTCTAGTAAACCTATCACTAAAACACCTGAGAATCCAAATGATATTTCTATCTCTGATGCTGAAACACAATCTGGTAATGAACCTGAAACTAGTGATAATGTTAATGATAATATTCATGATGATGCTCAACCTAGTAATGATAATGATATAGAAATTGAACCTGCTGTTGATCTTGATAACCCACAATCAAAGAATCAACGTTATGATAAGAAAGACTTTGTTGCTAGGAAACATGGTAAAGAAAGAGAACCATGGGTTCAGAAAACCATGCCTTTTCCTCCCAAACCATCCAAGAAAAAGGATGATGAGGATTTTGAGCGCTTTGCTGAAATGATTAGACCTATCTTTTTGCGTATGCGATTAACTGATATGCTCAAAATGAATCCTTATGCTAAGTATATGAAAGATATTGTTACAAATAAGAGAAAGGTACCGGAAGCTGAAATTTCCACCATGCTTACTAATTATACTTTTAAGGGTGGAATACCAAAGAAACTTGGAGATCCAGGAGTACCCACTATACCATGCTCCATTAAAAGAAACTATGTTAAAACTGCTTTACGTGATCTTGGAGCCGGTGTTAGTGTTATGCCTCTCTCTTTATATCGTAGACTTGATTTGAATAAGTTGACACCTACTGAAATATCTTTGCAAATGGCTGATAAATCAACTGTTATACCTGTCGGTATTTGTGAGGATGTGCCTATTGTAGTTGCAAACGTTACCATTTTAACGAACTTTGTTATTCTTGATATTCCCGAGGACGATAGTATGTCTATTATTCTTGGAAGACCCTTTTTGAATACTGCAGGGGCTTTTATTGATTTCACTAAAGGCAATGTCAATTTTCATGTTAATGGTAATGATCATACGGTACACTTTCCGAGGAAACAACCTCAAGTCCACAGTATCAATTCTATTGGAAAAATTCCATCGATTATATTTGGAGGTTTTGAATTTCCTCTTCCTACTGTCAAGAAGAAATATGATATTCTTATTATTGGGGATGTGCATATCCCCGTTGAGGTAACATAGTGTTATTCGAAATTTCTCTGGTTCCATGTTATTCGGAATGAGTTCGTTAACAAGACTTGATCAACCTTGTTAGTGGATTCCTTTTGATGATCATGAGATGGATGAAACTAGAAGGCACAACCTTCTGTACCCCACTTTTACTTTCTATTATTTATATTAAATAAAATAAAAATAGATATTTTTCTGTCTGTTATCTGATTATCCGTGCAATATAAAAATACCCCAAAAATTAAAGTTCTCCAAATGCCCTGAAATCTAAATATGTTTTTTCTAGAATATTTGAGAATATTTGGCACTGAGAACATAGCAGGTGGGTCAACCACCTGCCCACGAGGGTGGAGGGCACGCCCTGCCCCATGGGCGCACCCCCTGCCTTGTGGGCCCACGGTGGCCCTCCTCCACTTATCCTTTCACCCACACACTCCTTCTTCCTCCCCCAAACACGAATATCCAGCTCAAACCCGAGTCCAAGCTCATTTTGCTGCCATTTTCGATCTCCTTGCTCAAAGCACCTCTCACAAAAGTGCTTGGGGAGATTGTTCCTTGATATGTGACTCCTCCATTGGTCCAATTAGTTTTTGTTCTAGTGCTTTATTCATTGCAAATTTTTTCTGCTTAGGTGACCCTGTTCTTGAGCTTGCATGTCAAATTTATATGGTCAAAAGTAGTTTTGATGCATGATATAGGCCCTAGGCACTTGTAGGAGTAGTTGCTACCAATATTATTGAGTTTGGTTTACTTTTAGTTTGAAGATACTAAAAATTTCAGAATTTTTCAGAAAATGATGAAGAGACTTTTGAGGGGCTCATCGAGCCGAAGCTCGAAGGAAAAGGCACCGAAGCCCAAGTATAATCTGCCTCGCACCGCGGAGGTTCGGGTGTGTGAATGGCCTTCCAATGATTTCTTGAGAGCAGCCGGGATTTATGAAGATTTTCATGAATTGACTAAGAATGCAGGCCTCGCCGCTTTCCTCCACGACCAATGCGATCAGTATCTCTTACTCACAAATATCTTTGTGCAAAACTTTCATTTCCATTCTAGGAGCTCACCACCTACGGTGGAGTTTTATTTATATGATGAGCATAAGGAGATGTCACTTTATGATTTTTTCGGGTTTATTTGGTCCCTTTCGAGGGCAAGATAGAGGAACCACATCGCGAGGATGTGGATGGGTTTATTGATACTATCACTGTAGGGGAAACAAGGAAGGTTTTCGATGCACGAATCACTAGCATACATTTCCCTATTTTACGCTATTTTGCATTATTTGCTAGTCGTTGTTTAATTGGTCGCGGAAACTGTGGAAACCTTAGTATCCCTGATATTATTATTTTGCTCCACGGTTTATACAGTGATAACTCTGTTAGTATGGGCGGCATTATTGCTAAACGGTTAAGTCTGAACCGCACCAAAGGCCCCATCTTTGGAGGCATCTATGCTTCACGCCTAGCTGCACATTTTAACATACCTATTAGGCATTATGAGAAGGAAGAAAAGGTGCTGCCTCGTGTTTATTTAGATTATAAAAGTATGGTGGCACATGATTTTATTGTTAAGAATAGGGAAGGAGAGCTTAAATACAAATTGTTCTTTGATAAACATCATCCTGAGACTATTACTCTGCCTGCTCCTTCTTTGTTTGATTTATCTGCAGGCTAGTACCTTGTTCCGTTGAAGGCTATTCACGCCTACCGGAACCCTGCACCAGCCATGGAGCCAGAGCCGGAACCACAAGTTGATCCTTCACGACAGTCTAATTACCAGTGGGATCCGGAGATGATCGCCAGCCAGTGGCAATCGGAGTCTTCTTCTTCTTCTTCTCAGTATGACCCCAACTATTATTATGGATATCCGCCAGGCCAGCCGTGGCCATAGACCAACTTAGGCCAAACGCCTAAGCTTGGGGGAGTACGTATTTCCCACCGACATTACATTTATGTTCACACACTCATTGCTAGATGTCGGTGCTCATACTTTTTCATTTGTATCATCCATGCTAGTTTATTTCCTTTTTATGCTTTCTTCTTGTGTGTTTAATAAACCTTAAGAAAAACCAAAAAAATTTCCTGTTCTTCTTTTGCTTGTTGGGAGCTTTCGCGTGTAAATAGTTTTATTTCTTTTCTTTCCTTTGGGGGTCGATAGGAGAAGACCATAATTAAATTGTTGAAGTGGCTCTTATATACATTATTGTTGATCTGACAAAAGAGCCCATATTGCCTTGTCTTTTCCTGTTTATTGAATGCTTGCAGATTCCAGCTTAGTCCAATGCACGTGCACTATTATTATTATTCACATCGTTCGGTCGTGCAAGTGAAAGGCAATTATGACGATATATGATGGACTGACTGAGATGAGAAAAGCTGGTATGAACTCGACCTCTTTTGTTTTTGTAAATATGATTAGTTCATCGTTCCTGATTCGGCCTATTATGAATAAACATGTTTGCAATGACAACTAGAGATCATAGTTTCTTGTGCCATGCTTGATTAGCTATGAGTTATAATGGTTTACCTTGCGTGCCAACATGCTATTAAAATGGTTGTGATGTGGTATGATAGGGTGGTATCCTCCTCTGAATGATTTAAGTGACTTGACTTGGCGCATGTTCACGCATGTAGTTGAAACAAAATCAACATAGCCTTCACGATATTTATGTTCATGGTGGATTATATCCTACTCATGCTTGCATTCGGTGTTGATTAATTTTAATGCATGTTCATGACTATTGTCGCTCTCTAGCTGGTCGCTTCCCAGTCTTTTGCTAGCCTTCACCTGTACTAAGCGGGAATACTGCTTGTGCATCCAATCCCTTAAACCCCAAAGTTATTCCATATGAGTCCACTATACCTACCCATATACGGTATCTACATGCCGTTCCAAGTAAATTTGTATGTGCCAAAATCTAAACCTTCAAATAAATATCCTATTTTGTATGCTCGAATAGCTCATGTATCAACTAGGGTTGTCTGTATCTTCCATGTTAGGCGGGTTATTCTCAAGAGGAGTGGACTCCGCTCCTCACTCACGAGAAAGTGGCTGGTCACCGGGATGCCCAGTCCCATGCTTTATGCAAACTAAATCAAAATAATTGCAAACAAAACTTCCCCTGGGACTCTTGTTAGTTGGAGGCACTCATTGTTTCGAGCAAGCCATGGATTGATGCTTGTTGGTGGAAGGGGGAGTATAAACTTTACCATTCTGTTTGGGAACCGCCTATAATGTGTGTAGCATGGAAGATATCGCCATCTCTTGGTTGTTATGTTGACAATGAAAGTATACCGCTCAAGATATTATTCATCTCTATTTCAAAACCGAGCTCTAGCACCTCTACAAATCCCTGCTTCCCTCTGCGAAGGGCTTATCTATTTACTTTTATGCTGAGTCATCATCTTCTTATTAAAAAGCACCAGTTGGAGAGCACCGCTGTCATTTGCATTCATTACTGTTAGTTTACATTGAGTATGACTTGACTGGATCTCTTTTACCATGAATTACAATGTCTAGTCAGTCCTTGGTCTTTAAAGGTGCTCTGCATTTATGTTTTGCAGTCTTAGAAAGGGTTAGCGAGATACCATCTTGTTATATCATATTATGATTGTTTTGAGAAAGTGTTGTCATCCGAGATTTTATTATTATTGCTCGCTGGTTGATTATGCTATTGATATGAGTAAACTTGAGACCTGAGCGTTATTGCGAATGTGGTTAGTTATAATCTTTGCTGAAAACTTGAATGCTAGATTTACATATTTACAACAATAAGAGCAAACAGAGTTTATAAAAGTTTTTCTTTATCACTTTCAGTTTGTCAATTGAATTGCTTGAGGACAAGCAAAGGTTTAAGCTTGGGGGAGTTGATACGTCTCTGTCGTATCTACTTTTCCAAACACTTTTACCCTTGTTTTGGACTCTAACTTGCATGATTTGAATGGAACTAATCCGGACTGACGCTGTTTTCAGCAGAATTACCATGGTGTTATTTATGTGCAGAAACAAACGTTCTCGGAATGACCTGAAACTTCACAGAGCAACTTTTTGGAAAATATAAAAAATACCTGCAAAAGATGAAGGCCAGGAGGCCCACCACCTGTCCACGAGGGTGGGGGCGCGCCCCCCTACCTCGTGGGCCCCCTGGAGCTCCTCCGACTCCAACTCCAACTCTATATATTGTGTTTCGGGGAGAAAAAAACAGAGAGAAGAATTCATCGCGTTTTACGATACGGAGCCCCCGCCAAGCCCTAAAGCCTCTCGGGAGGGCTGATCTAGAGTCCGTTCGGGGCTCCGGAGAGGGGAATCCGTCGCCATCGTCATCATCAACCATCCTCCATCACCAATTTCATGATGCTCACCGCCGTGCGTGAGTAATTCCATCGTAGGCTTGCTGGACATTGATGGGTTGGATGGGATCTATCATGTAATTGAGTTAGTTTTGTTAGGGTTTGATCCCTAGTGTCCACTATGTTCTGAGATTGATGTTGCTATGACTTTGCTATGCTTAATGCTTGTCACTAGGGACCGAGTGCCATGATTTCAGGTCTGAACCTATTATGTTTTCATCAATATATGAGAGTTCTTGATCTATCTTGCAAGTCTATAGTCACCTATTTTGTGTTATGATCCGTTAACCCCGAAGTGACAATAATCGGGATACTCACCGGTGATGACCGTAGTTTGAGGAGTTCATGTATTCACTATGTGTTAATGCTTTGTTCCGGTACTCTATTAAAAGGAGACCTTAATATCCCTTAGTTTCCGTAAGGACCCCGCTGCCACGGGAGGGTAGGACAAAAGATGTCATGCAAGTTCTTTTCCATAAGCACGTATGACTATATTCGGAATACATGCCTACATTACATCAATGAACTGGAGCTAGTTGACTATTACATGATGAACCGCATCCGGCATAATTCTCCATAATTGATCCATTGCCTACGAGCTTTCCACATATTGTTCTTCGCTTATTTACTTTCCTGTTGCTATTGCTATCATCACTACAAAATACCAAAAACATTACTTTTACTACTATTACCTTTTGCTACCGTTACCGCTACTATCATATTACTTTGCTACTAAACACTTTGCTGCAGATATTAAGTTTCCAGGTGTGGTTGAATTGACAACTCAGCTGCTAATACTTCAGAGTATTCTTTGGCTCCCCTTGTGTCGAATCAATTAATTTGGGTTGAATACTTTACCCTCGAAAACTGTTGTGATCCCGTATACTTGTGGGTTATCACACAGCTCACGTCTAAGCAGACTCGACCTGAAGTGCGGTACGCAAGCATTTCCCGCGGGCGCTTTGTAGACCCGAAACCCCACACGCCCGGGTGGGACCCCGTCAGGGCACGCGGTGGCTATGGGCTACCCTAGGACGACCTGATTGCCCCTAGGGCCTTGTTGATCGCTTCCCTTCAACACGAAGAATGAACAAAGAACGATGAAGAAGAAGAAGAAGGGAGAAGAAAAAATAAAGGTAAAAGTGGTAGATTGATTTGTTCAATTGTATGTTGTTCAATTGGCCATCACCTCTCATCTATTTATAAGGCAGCTAGACTCTCTGTACAAGAAAAGACTCCAAATCCCATCCAAATCCTTCCAAAATTTACCAAACTCGGATTTAAGTAAGTCTGAGACAACAGTTCGATTTTTGGGACTCATAGGACATAAACTACCTCAGATGGAGACGAGCCCAAAAGAAAATTTAACCGTTTCGACAAGATAAGAAACTTTCATGTTGAATATTTTTCGATTCGAGGCCATCTTCATGTCCTAATCGCCCCGCAATCATTATATTCGTGGAGATGCGTGATTTCGGTTTGGACCGGACTATACGCTCGACCGGACTAGTCTGTCCGGTCACAACAGGAGGTTTTGACGTTTTTCTCGGTCCGGACCGGACAGTCTGGTTCAAATTCTAGACAGTCTAGTCATCCAATTTTTTATGCACTGTTTCGACTATAACTTTTGCATCCGACCTTCGTTTTGGACCATCTTTATATCTATTTTGATCTTCTCGGAAGGGGGCATCCAATGGTGACTTCCGCCCACTTCACCAATCAACTCCATCGATGTTGAGTCTGCCTTTCAGCTCGACAAAACTAGCTCCTCCCACACTGCCTCGACAAAAACAACTCCTCTCACACCACTCTTTGTTCCTCGTCAGCCGCTCCACCTAGCCGCGCTAAGCTCCATGCCCCACAACTTCTGGCAGCAAGAAGAAAGACTCTTACTAGAATCACTAGCTTCAACCTCAACCCCTCCAACCCATGACTTCGAGCCAAGAGAAGGGTGATACCGGTTGCGTAGATGGCTAAAAGGTTACCCTGTCAGCTCATCGGTATAGTTGACGAGGGCCAATGGATCACAGAGGAGGCAACTGGTAAGTTCGTGGACATGTTCCAGAAAAGGCTGCTAGGCATGGTGATCACGACACTCCATTTGCTCTTGAAGTTGGACTGCGACCTGGCGATTACAGTCGAAAATGCTTTGATCAAGCATGGTGGTGAAGTTGGGCCTTAGATTCAGGCTTCTGGCAGCGATGTCGTTTTGGCATCGGAGTGAGCAAGCTCTTGTGGGTTCCATTGACGTAGCTATGTTCTTCAGGGAATGTATCTGGTGCACCAGGGCAATTGGTGCTACCGGTGCACCGATCCCCTGTTACACATTCAAAAATGTTCAAAAAAATCCGTAAAAATTTTAGTGCATTGGCACAACATCAATGTATGTTGTCATAAAAATTCAAACCAAAATTTGAAACATTGCTCGAGATACAAAAATCATAAATTTGACACTGAATAGTACATAACACAGGTTGGGCTTCAGTTTTGGCCCATTAGCACATTGATGTCAAATTTGTCATTTTGTTATCTTGAGCAATGTTTTGAATTTTGATTCAATTTTTTGTGACAACTTACACTGATGTTGTGTCAATACACTAATTTTTTCGGTTTTTTAACATTTTTTTAGTATGCAACGGAGTCCGGTGCACTGGTAGCACCATTTGCCCCGGTGCACCAGATACATTCCCATGTTCTTCATGTTAGCTTCCATCTTGATATGTAATAAATGACTCGTTTCGCCATTGGTGCAAAGACTAACTGCAGCCTGGAAGATGAGTGAACTATTTGAGATATTTTTTCGAACTGTCTACAAATGATTATATTCGTACTGCGTTTGTATTTGCCCTGACGATATTTTACGAATGATCCGCAAAGGGAAGAAAAATAAATTAAAGCATAATTCTTATTTAAATGATACATTTGAGCTTTTGAAGTTGTTTCAAACATGATCTGGAAAACTAGATGTACTATATTGACTCAATTGACGTGGTATTTGTACATGTGCGGTCAAATGCGCGAACAAATACAAAGTATACGTGCATTATGTTCGTGCCAGTATGATGTCACCTATAAGTGGTTTCTGGGCCGGCCCAGTAACCATGAGGCTGCGTTATGTTGATGTCACCTATGTATTTTCTCACATATTTGTTTTCATTTTTTTCTTTACTTTTTTTACCATTGCTTATATTTCAAAAAATCTAATATATACATGCATTTGAAAAAGTGAAATGTGTATAAAAACATAAATCATGCATACCAAAAAAAGTTGTGACATTAAAAAAATTTCACACGTTCAAAAATGTACGTGATATTTAAAATAATGTTTATACAATGTCAAAATGTTTGTGTAATTCAGAAAAAATGTATGTTACATTAAACAATATGTTCACAACTTTCAAAAATGTGTTTGTGACATTTGCAAAAAAGTGTATACAATGTGAAAAATGTTTACATAATGTAAGAAATTTTTAGTACCATTAAAAAAATATGTGACCTTTTAAATAAAAATTTCCAGTGATTAAAAATTATTTGTGGGTTTAAATGTTTATACAATGTAAAATAATGTTCCCGTAGGTTAAAACATATTTATTACCATTGAAGAAATGTATGGGACTTTTTAAAGAAATATTCACATGTTTCCACAAAATGTCCATGAACTTTTAAAAATTTCTAAACAATGTAGAAATGTTGTTTAGTTTTATGGATTTTTTTATTACCATTAAAAAATTACAACGTGCATTTAAAAAATGTTACCATGTATTCAAAAGAGTGTTCAAAACATGTATTAAAAATGCACATCATGTATTTGATAATGTACAAAGTGTATCAAAAAACTATTCACGTGTGCGCTAAAACTGTACTTCATGTACTAAAAAAAGTAATCATGTGTTAAAAAGAAAGCGAATAAAACCGACAAAGAACAAAAAGAAAAATGTAAAACAAAGAAATTAATAAAAAAAAGTATAACGAAGAAAGAGAAAACCGAACAAAACCAGTGAAAACCCAAGAAAAACAAGTATAACAAACGAAAAAAAATTAGAAACCAAGGAAACCCATTAAGAACAAAGAAAAACCTAAGGAAAAAAAGGAGCGGTCGAGCGAACCTACAGTGACGCATGATGACAGCAAGCGATTGCGCTGGTAGGCCGGCCCGGTGACTCATGACATGTAAAATATTCAAGAAATTTAATCATCTTCCTACCATTAAAAATAATATTCATGATATTTAAAACATATTCACCGATTTAAATTTATTCATGACATGTAAAAAACATATTCACATCATTAAAAATGTATTAGTGTAATTTTTAAAAAGCATATGTTAGCATTAAAAAAGCTTGATAATTCAATAATATTCACTTGTCATGAAAATGCAAAAATTATTCACACAATTCTAACTAAATGTTCATGAAGTATAAAAAAGCGTCCATCATTTCATAGTTGAAAAATATCAACATGTATTTATGAAAAGAAAAGCAACAAATGAAAAAGAAATAACAAACGAGAAAAGGAAAAACGAAAGATAGTAGATACAGAAAGGTGAAGAAAAACCATAAAAGACAATAAAAACAAAAGACGAACAGGAAAAACAAGAAATAGAAAAACCAAAAAGTAGACCAAAACACATTAAAAGCTTAAAATTAATTAAACAGCCGAAAGGTTTGTAAAACCACTGTTGCACTTCCTAAAACCACATGTTGGGATGGCCACACGATCCGTCTATCTAGCAATAAGTGAGACATAACAATTAGGGGAAATGCCGCGTCGAGCGAGGAAGAAGCGGGGGCTATATTTCACTTTATTGTCAGATGTAGCCCTACATTGCCTCTAGCACCCCACTAAATAGGCCGACACAACACCGTAGCCCCTCGAGCGATTTTGGGAAGGTTCCAGGAACCGGTTCGGACCGGTTTTAACAACACCCTGTTTGGTCTTCCTTCTTTATTATTTATTTATATGTGTTATTATCGGTTTTCTTGGTTATTTCAGGTCTTTTTTTTTCTTTCGGCATTTCCTTTTGTTTCCTTTTATTTACAAATACGGGTTAAATTATTCAATGCGTGTCCAACTTTTTTTGTATAAACGCGTAACAAATTTGATACACGTTGAACATTTCTCAGATATGACGAACATCTTTTTACATTATAAAATATGTCCCGCACATATTCACATTTTTTTTGAGTGCTCTGCATCATTTTCAAATTTATGCAGACAAAATTTTTCATTGTAAAATCATATTAAATAAATGCCCTGAAAATATTTTGAAATGTCTGACCCTTTTTGAAATGCCACGGACATTTTCTTGAAAGGTAAAAATTATTTTCTAAAATTATGCTAACATTTTTTACATTGTACATACTTCTTATGAAAATACTAGAAACAATTTTGTGAAACACGTGACCATATTTTTAATGTCAAAAACACTTTCTGGATGATACGAGCCTCTTTTGAAAATGGCACGAATATTTTTTATAGTGCATACATTTTTCAAATGCAGGATGAATGCTTTTAAACTTTTTGAACCGAACGCACCCATGTCAGCCGGTGCTAACTCGTGGGGGCAGCGGCGTCCATCTTCTTCCTCCTCAAACGACAGTGCGCAACGGGTTGGCGGTGACCAGGAGATCTCCGGCGGCCGTTTGACGGATGAGATTTGGCTGTGATGAGATCTGATCTGGGCCCGAGGGGTTTAGATTAAGATCCACTCAGGTTGCTGTTGGGGTCTACGGTAGGGTGCGTCGACTGCAAATTAAAATTTTCCTATGCGTAGAACAACCAAGAACATGCTACAGGAGATGGATCACAGATCGTTACCAGTAGATGCGTAGTGCCGTGCAGTGAAAGAAGAGTTGGGGCAGCGCGTCCACGTGGACCGTCTCCTCCTCGTCCGATCTCCCTCGAATAGCCGGTCGTCGGTTCCCACGTACAGGTTCGCCGGAGCGGCGCAAGTGCACCGCCTCTAATGGTATCCGTGCGTGCAGGAGGAACGTCGTGCGGCGGACTGCTAGGTCCGATCACACAACCGGTGGCGAGTGGAGGTGTCTATTCGCAACACATGCAAACCCTAGTGACAACGCCGAAGCGATCAACATGATTGTGCCGCACCCCCACTTTATATAGGCGTCCGTCGCGGGCTCAACACTTGGGCCTCGCACGGACCCTAAAGCCCATAGGTCTACTCGGCCACAATCCGAATACAGCTCGGATCACATCCGACCACTGTCCTCGGATCCGACCTCATAGGTTCCTTCCCTTAAGCGCGCGACCCCTTAGGTTCAAGCCGGCTTGGCCGCAGTTCGGATCACCTCCGAACTGCACGGTTGGCAACCGCCCCTAGCAAGGCATGTCGAACACCAAGCAGACTATGAAGCTGGTTAGGCGAACCTGTACATCATACTTCCATTCCTTTTGCCACACAATATATGTTGTCGGGCTCAAGGCGAGTTTGTCATCCTTGTTCTAGCCCGACTTCTTTCTCGTTCCAGTGATGCCGACCACAAACCAGATTCTCTCATAATTCTTGTCGCATGGCCATGCTTATCCTGTTCGGATCACACGAGGGGTCCAGAGTATGTCTCTCCTGATCGGAGGGGCAAATCCCATCTTGCTCGGCCATATCTCGCAGCATGGGTCTGGACAAGCCCGAAACCTACCTTTGTAACTACCCAGTCACGGAATAGCGTTTGGTTGGCCCAAAGCAAGTCTGTCACCATCCCGAGTACATGCGCCAGCGCAGGTCTTAGGACATAGAACGTATGTTGTACTAGAGACTCACAGATGACATATCGCTGCGTCTCATAGTTGGGTCTGTCCGACTCGGACCTTATCTCAACTCGGATCCGACTACGTCGAATCCGACCAGATCCTTCCAAGTCCATATTATCCGGTTAGCATCCAATGCTCCATGGCTAGTGAGACCAAGCCATCGACCGTGTCATATGCTAGTCTAGTCGGCTGCGCGTCCACACAATCCTTTCGACTAGGGACCTTTTAGGACAGTCATCATACAATGCATAGTACCACAAACAAGTCACGTACTTACTGATACACATCATTGATAATGTCCAAGGACTATCTTTATTCATAAACACATAGGAAATATCATCATACATGATTGCCTCTAGGGCATATCTCCAACAGCTGCGCCTCGTCTCGACAACGGCAAGAGGAGATCCCCCCTGGGTAATCTTCGCGGCACGAGGACGTCCGGGTATCTTGGCCCGGGCATGGTGGCGGTTGTTGCCTTCTCCACCGAAGGCGGCTGGCCAGACTGATAGTGACGGATCTTGGATCCCACTATTAGCACTGGCGGCGAGTTGGGGAGACATGGTCACCGGTGAAAACCGAGCCGACTCTGGTCATGGGGGGCGACGGCGGTGTCAACGTCATTACCTTGATGAAGGCATCGTCAAGTAACTATCGTCAACCTGCTTGTGCCGCTCCGGGAGAAATCCTAAGATCTCCGGATCGGATGATGGCGGCGTTGCGGTGTCGTGTTCCCTATTGGGGGCATCGTTTGTGGAGCATCGCCGGATGGAAGAGGCGTGAGGTGGTGTGACGTGCCTTCTCTCACGTCGACGACGGCGGGTCTCGGCGGCATGAAGCAGCGGGGTCTTATCGGTGGGCATGTGATGATGGACGAGCACAGGATGGTGGCGTTGTCTGGCGCCGTGGTGGCGTCGACGGCAGTTAGAGCGGGCAAGGTAGATCCAACAGTACATCACTAAAGATGGATTGGTGGCAGATGGCTGCGGTGGCCTCGTACCCGGCAGGCGAACTGGTTGAGGAGTGCGTCCGACTGGTGGGTGCCTCATACCCGGCAGGCGTCCTGCTTGGGATCTCAGGTCTTAAATGTTAGGTTTGGCTACGAGGTCTGTTTGGTATTAGGCCCAGACTATCAACATCCCTACATCAACTAGATAGGAGTAGCGACAGATGTTGCATAAATGGTAGCTTTAATCTTACTACTATATGACTTTATAAAGTTTTATGTGAATAATTAATAAAATGACTGCATGTGGCCAAAGGTCCTCCTTCATTTCTAAAAAAACACAATGTCAACAGTCTCGTTATAAGAGGGACAAAGCCAACAATCCCTTAACCAGCACCGTAAGTGCCGGTTAAGGACATTTTTGAAGAGCTCTTATTGGACGCTCGCGGGAGTCAACAGTCGAGCGTTTGATGAAAGCTCGCGCAAACGGCCCGGCTCATAACCAAACGAAAGAAACAATAAGACGTATAATAAAAACGAAAGCAACTAATTGAGAAGTCTCGGGTGGCCTGACAGCGTGTCACGCTTTCATCCGCCGCCATGTGTCGCACTCTGGTGCTTTCTTCAGATTTTTTTGTATTTTTCCGCAAGTGTTTTTGGCATTTTAGATGATTTTTTTTCCAAATTTTTGGCTTTTTGTTTTTTCACCGATCTTTCTTAGCTTTTCAACAAAAATAAAAATAAAAAAATTACGCGAAAAACATGTTTTTCTCTTTCGCAAGAGGCATGAATTTGCTTTCGCAAAGAAGCACGGCCGTGCCTCTCGAAAGCGAAAAAACACACGTCTTTTTGCTTCGGCGAGAGACACGACGGGGTCTCTCGGAAATGAAAAAAACGTGTTTTCTTTCCTTCCGTGAGAGGCATGATTTTGTTTTCGCGAGAGGCACGGTTTTGCTTCTCGAAAGTGAAAAAAACGTGTTTTATCTTTTTTTTCCTTTTGTGAGAGGCATGGTTTTACTTCCGCGAGAGGCATGATTTTGCTTCTGCAAGATGCACGGCCGTGCCTCTCAAAAACGGAAAAAAATGTCTCTTCCCTTCCATAAGAGGCACGGTTTACTTCCACGAAAGGCATGGATTTGCTTCCGTGAGAGGTAAGGTCGTGCCTCTCGGAAAGGAAAAGACATGCTCGCGGTTCGGTATTTTCGTCCTTTTTTTGCCCGGTTTTCTCGTGAGAAAAAAAGTTTCTCAAAACCTATCAACATATTATCTAGTTTTGAAGGTTTCGACACGAGTAATCCAACGGTGAAAATGGTTTAACATTTAGACGCACGGTTTAAGAGATAAAACATTTTGAATAAATGAATCTACGGAAAAAATGAAAACTCTCCGGTTAAAAACAAATGACGCATGTGCACCACTTGTAGTAACCTAAGAAGATGAGAGTGATCTTTGCAAGAAGTACTCCTCTAGTGATTTCAAACCAAAGCGTACGAGTCGACCACCCCGACCTTATGCTGAGTAGCAGCGACGCCAACCACTGGAGCGCACCTGAGTACGGCCTAATTGCAGCACCAATGTTAAAGTACATGTACATTGATAGATCTGTTTTTTTCTCTCCAAAATTTTGAACAATTCTTGGAAAAAATGTGAACGATTTTCCTTAAAATATTTGAATAATGTTTGAAAATTATGAATAAATTTTGAAATTTGAACAAATTTTAAACCTAGGGAATTATTGAAATGGTGATTTATTTGAAATTCCAAACATTTATTGAATTTATATATATATGATGAATTTTTATGAATATACATTAACCTTTTTTTTACTAGTTGAGCCATATAAAAATAAAAAATTAACATGTTTTGATATACACTGAACAATATTTAAATACACGGTGAACAGTTTTTAATATATATTTAACATTTTTATAATATATCTTTACCTACTAATAAAGCACATATAGCGTCTGGTCGTACGTCGCCGCCGTTTTTGCAGAAAAGTCCCTATAGTTTTTCGTATTCAACCCGCACCTCCTTTTTTAAGTGAAAAAACGTTTCGTTCGACAACTTTGCAAATAAATCCCTATACTCAACCCGCGGACCAGGACGGGCTCTCCTCTCTCTCCCTCGCCTCCCGATTCCAGCCGCAAGGAGGCGCCCACCCCGACGCTCATCCGGTGCCGCGCCGGCCGACGCTGGCGAGCGCAGAACCCTGCACCACCGTTAAGCCTCAGATCCTCCTCTCCTCCGCGCGCCCGAGCTCCTCGCTGTGCGCCGCCCGGGAGGGCTCGCCGCTCGACCAGAGCCTCCGCCAATCGGTCGTCGTTGTACTTGCCGGCGACCTCGCCGTCCCCTCTGCGCCGCCGTCCATCTCAACTGAAGGTTAACGTGGCTCGACTGGGCCTAGCTGGGGCGGCTGGGTATCTCCTGTTCGAACAGAGAGAGAGAGAGATAGATAAGAGAGAGCACGGGATGGAGGAAGGGGAAAACGAGAGGAAGGAGAGGAAGGAAGGGTGGCGCCTGTGAAGCTGGTTCTGGCAGGGCTCGCCGACGTCGAGGTGGCGAGGCGAGGCAGGGATCGAGCGCTGGCTCTCCCGATCCCGATCCGGAGGGGATCGAGGCTGGGCGTGGGCGGCCGTGGCTGAGGGCCGCCTCTCCCTTGTCCCTTTCTCTCCATCTTCCAATCTCCTCTGTTATGAAGTTCTAATAGTACATCAACACAAGCAACTCTTTTCAGATTAATTAAGGAATCAATCTCCCATGGTGGATGCTTGATGCAGCAGAGGGGGCCAGCTACGGCAGGACATGAGGTCTTTGGCTCCAAGTTCAGCGTGAGGAAGAGGAATAAACTAAATACAGATGACAAATACTGCAAGTCGTGAATTTTTACAATATCTAACAAATTGCATAAACATCTATTCATGTATCCGTAGGCCAAATACTGCAGGCCCGAATGAGACAACTTCCAGCCTTCACAGACTACCAACACAGCTGCTGCTTCAGCTGATGTAGTGATTCGTTTTACTGATATTTATATATTTACTTGTCATCTAATCTACTTCAGACTTAGTGGTTCTAACATTTACAGTGTTTCCTTTCATCATATACCATCACTCTGCAGTTATGCAGAAAGCCAAACACCTTTTTTTCAAGAACAAAAGCCAAACACCTTGAATAGTGTTGGCACGCCACAAACTGTTTGAGATTTTCCTTTTTGCTTCTGGTTTGGAAATACCTCTTAGAGGCATTAGGTGTTTCTGTGATACTACACTACACTGTGAGACTCCTACAAAGACGAATTTTATTTCAGTTTCGTAATCTACAAGACACAACTTCTAGCATGCTATGAGTATCTATCCAAACTGCTATGCTTAAAGCACCACCAAGAACTATTGCGTTCTGTGGTTCATTACTTCAATCTGCTATGCCTATGTGGATGATTACTTCAGTCATAACGAACCATTAGAGGATGTAGTACAAAAGCGTGTAGAATATGCAATGTAAGTGCTTTTGTTTTACTAATAATGTAAGTGCATTTCTATTGGCAGCAGACTAAAATCTTACAAACAAACTCCTTTCTTTAATTTTCTTTGCATGCAAACAGTACCAATGCTCACATTAGATACTTGAAATGATTTTAGAAGTACATCCGAATATGACCTAAGAAGATATGTCTATCACCAAACAGTGTTGTGTACATTGTAAGGACAGGTTATGGAAGCAACAAAAGAAAGAGTGCATTTGACTTTCATACCACATGAGCATGAATTCGCTCTGTCACTTTGTTTCCTCCAAGATCATAAATACATATTGACTCATTGCTGTTTCCAACAACAAGTTCACGGCCATCTTTTGAAAACTTTATTTAAAAGATTCCAAAGGAGGATTCATCATCAGCAGCAGAAAAATTCAAACCCTCATGAATGTCCTGCAATATGATAAATAAAATAAATACTTGTAAGGAAAACAAGATATTGTGAAAAAAACTGGTCAAAATAATTGGTATAAGCATTATTTTTTTGCCAAGATAAAGCACATTCATTTGGTAATCATGCAAATGGCAGGCAAGATGTGTTGAGTTTCTTCTTCATTTACATTGGTAAAATGATACCAGAAAGGCATAAATTGAGAAATGCCTTCGAACATTAAGTTTTAGCTATCCAAAGTACTACAGAAAGTACGGAATATGGTACAATTTAACAAAAAATACTTTTCATCAAACAATTTCCCTCAGTGCAACTCGACGGCTAGCTGTTTGAAAAGGGAGGGACAGATGTTATGTGGGGCCAGACCTACAAGTGGGCCACGGCTGTAACTTAAGGGGTAAGTATGTTCACGTTTTCTATTGCTACAATACAATTTCAATCATCCAACTCCATACCAGTGCTCTGGAATGATTTTTTATGGATTTTACAACTTCAGCAGGTTGAGCATTTTTCTGAAACTTCTATGCACAGGGAAGACTAGCCTTATTCTGAAACTGTGAGGAGCAAGTGAATTAAACTGTACTGAAACATGATCATCTCTCTGTACAGAGGTGAATCTAAATCCGGCCATCTCCCTGCACAGACGTATAGTAGAACTTTCTTTCTTTCTCTCATCTACCCGCAGCTCAAGGCCAGCAGCAGCAAGCCACGAAGGCAAGCAGCAGCGGCAAACAAAACAACCAGCAGCAGCAAGCCGCAAAGCAAGGAGCCAGCAGCGGCAACAACAGCAAACAGCAAAGCAAGCCAGTAGCGAACAATAGCAGCAAGCAGCCAGCAGCAGGCAGAGACGACTCCTCACCTTGTTGTTCATGGCGGCCTGGTCGGACGGATCAGGGAGGCGAGAGGACGGATGGCAGGGAGTTCCGGACGACGTCAATGGCGGTCAGTGGTCGAGGAAGAAGTAGGAGGGACCCGCGGCTTCGAGTCCGTTGTCCAGACGCAGAGCCCGTCACGGTCCCTATAGTTGCTCGGGGAGGAGGATGACCGCCGCGGCGTCGCAACGGCGGCTGATGGAACCGAGAAAGGCAGCCTTGGTTCAAGAGGTTCTTGCACGCCGGCGCCGGGAATCACCATTAATGGGATGGCAGGAGCAACAATGGAGCTAGGGAAACTACCGAGGAGCAAAAACTCACCGGAGAAACGAGGTGGTTCACGGCGGTGTCTAGCAGGCGTGCATGCCGGAGCCGGAGGCGTGGACGTCGATCCGGACCGACGGCTGGCGGATCCCGCTGGTCCCTGCGGCTGGCGTTGCAACGGCGAGCTTGACGAGAGAGGGGATCCAGGGAGGGAGGAAAAGAATGAGGAGTGAGGTAGCGGAGGGGGGAGGAGAAAGATCAAGAGACAGCCGGGCAGGAGGCGGGCGCGTGTCCCTTGCGGTGCTGGACTGATCCAGACCCACTGGTCAGTGGCAAAGGAGGAGTTGAAAGAAAATCAAAATAAAGTTTCCTAGAGTTTTCGGAGAGTATTTGACTGCCCATTTTTGAATTCGAATTCAAATCTGCCCCAACTTTGAATTTGAACTACAAATAGGTGATATAAAATTCCAATGCTCATGAAATGTTTACTAGACATATGACCTCCATTTATAAGTTTTCATGAACTTTGAATAAGGGAATCATCACCGAACAAATATATTGCAGTTCTGCCGTTTTCTTGAATTTGAACAAAAGCACCTGATTCAAATACCATAACTAATTCAAAAAAATCAGGATATAAGATATGGGTGAAATATGACATGTAGGAGCTAAGATAACATCCAGGTTAAAAATTTCGGTGACTAGGCATGTACTCATTCAATTAGGATCAGATTTGAGCATAAAGGCATCTCCAACGACAACCTGCAAAATTTCTTCCGCATCCGTCCGCAGACAGGGGAGACCAGTCCGCGGACACAGATGCCGAAGGCCGACATCCAACGCTAACCGCATACATCCGACCAACAATACGAACCAACTTCACGAAATTCAATTAAGCCGAGCGGATTTCACTCAAATTCGAATATAATTTACATAAAAGGGCGATATTTGGACCGTTCTACTAAAAAAATATTAAAAACACTAAACCCTATATCAGATGAGCACCTCCTAAGCTTGGCCGCCCTGTCCTGCCGCACCGCCGTCGGCATACGTGCCATCGGCGGCGGCGGCGTCGTCGTGACTGATGCTCGCGGAGGAACTACTCCGCCTCCTGTTGCGCGATGTGAAGGGTCGCCTTGGCCACTACTGAAGGCGCTGGCGGCCCCCTGCCGGCAGCCTTGCCCCTGCCGGTGTTGGCGGAGCAGTCGCTAAGCGACCACTCCTCGCCGATTTTAGCAAGCTCGCTGTTAACATGGCGGTGGCGCCTGGCGGCTGTCTTTGTGGTGGTGATGGAGTGGTCGAGTGCCCACGCCGCGGTGAAATCTGTGTCATTACTGACCCATCCTGGCGCCACGTTCGTCTTGACAAGCGCAGGGTGGCGACCGACATTGCGCCGGTTGTACCTCGCCTGCTGTCGCGCCGCGCACTCGACCTCGGACACCATGGCTTGAGAGTCGGAGGCACCGCCGTAACCACCGCCTCTCAGGTAGTGGAGGATGTGGCCACTCGCCTTGGAGGATGTAATTTAATTAAGCTTTCGAAAAAGATTGCCAATGAGAGAAAATTCCAAGGTTTAGAAAATAATAATCATCTTTCAATTCTCGGTCAGGGAATCTGTCACAACAATTAACCTAATGAACCTCAGGTCCTTCTCTCACACACTACATATGTTTCACATTAAGTATGGACAATTAGTACACCTTTATGGGTGTATAGCACCTGAAATAGTGGAAGTTGGAATAAAACTATGGAGGTTACAAACCAGATAATGCATACATTTCTTACCCATTTGCAAAGATGGTTTGGCTTAAATTATATTTATTTTTTCATGTTGGATAAATCATCACATCTGTGTTTTAGGCCATTATTATTCGGTAGGAGTATCATTGAGTTTTTCTTCTCCCGTTGCAACGCACGGACATGTTTACTAGTGCTAACTAATTTTTAAATACAAATTGAACATTCTTGTGATATGCGTTGAACCGTAGTTAAATTTACATTGAAAATTTTGGTGATATATGCTGAATAATAACGTTTTCTGGAATTCAGATCTAAATTTTAATTTGAGCACAAGTATTTGAAAACGGAAAAGGAAAAGAAACAATAAAGGAAAGAGAATAAAAGAAACAGAGAAAACAGCGACGTCTACGTGTGCCAGCCCAACTCGGAGGGCCTGCAGCAAAGCCCGGACGTTTGGACGCCCCATTAATAGGATCCACCACGGGGACCTCCTATACAGCGCTGCCGGCGCCGGTTGCTGCAGCTCGCAGCAAGCGTCTCGGTGGGCCGGCCCACGAGCGCGCAGCGCCAAAAAAACCCCGCAAAAAATGCCTACGGACCAGGATTAGAATTCGTGTCAGCGCCTTTGGTACAGCGAGCTAACCAATCGACCAACTAAACTGCACGTGGATATTTACAGTGCGAAACCTTAAAGAACAGAAAGGAAGACGTATTATTTATTGCGTGATACACTGTAAAATTAAATTTTCCAATTATTTGAAAAGACGTTCACAAATTTCAAATGACGTTCACGAAATGCAAAAAAAGTTCGTGTATTGAAAAAAAGTTCACCAAAAATAAAAAATGTTCATGTAATCAAAAAAAGTTCACGAATCCAAAAGAAGTCTATTGCTTAAAAAAACGTTCAATATATTTCTAAAAAAATTGCAAACTCGAAACGAGTTTATGAATTTGAAAAGAGTACAACATAGAAAAAAGATTGTGAGTTTGAAAAAAAGTTCATCAACTTGGAAAAAAAAGTTCATCAAATATGAAAAACGAGATTTGAGAAAAGTTCATCGAATTGGAAACAAGTTCATGAAATTTGAAAAAAGTTCATCAAATTGGAAACAAGTTCATTGATTTAAAAAAAGTTCATCGAATTTAGAAAAAGCTCATCCAAATTTAAAACAAAATCATCAAATTTTTAAAAAAATTCATCGAATTAGAAAAATAGTTCACGATTTTCAAAAACAGTTCATCGAATAATATGAAAATAGTTCATCAATTTGAAGAAAAACGTTCACAATTTGGAAAAAAATTTAATTGAAATTGAAAAAAAATTCATTCATTTTGAAAAATAATAATCTAGTTTGAAAAATTCATCGATTTAAAAAAATCATCTATTTGAAGAAAATGTTCACGTATTTGCAAATAATTCATCTACCTGGAAGAGAAAATAAAAAGGGAAAACAGAAAATGAAAAGGGAAAGGGAAAATAAAAAAGGAAAAGGGAAAAGAAAGAATTAAAGAAGGAAAAACTTAAATTTACCACATCCCGCGTGGAGGCTCGCTGGTTCTACCATCGGTACTGTGTGAGCCAGGTTCGAACCACGGGATGGTTTAGTTAACACGCACACTTTTTGCGGATTGTGCAGCGCCGGTTTGCAGAAACACTATAGTAACCAAACAGCCGCGCGACGCACGCACGGAATCCCCGACTGGGCCGGCCCAAATAGTGGGCGCGCCTGCTTGTACAGTAACGCTGCGATGTTAGTAGGAAAAAAAAGCAAGCCTGCAAGGATTCGATATCTGGGGTCGCACGCACGGAATCCCCGACTGGGCCGGCCCAAATAGTGTTCTGGGTCAAACAGCCGCGCGACGCACGCACGGAATCCCCGACTGGGCCGGGCCAAATAGTGGGTGCGCCTGCTTGTACAGTAGCGCTGCGATGTTAGTATGAAAAAAAAGCAAGCCTGCAAGGATTCAATATCTGAGGTCGCACGCACGGAATCCCCGACTGGGCCAGCCCAAATAGTGGGCGCGCCTGCTTGTATAGTAGCGCTGCGATGTTAGTATGAAAAAAAAGCAAGCCTGCTAGGATTCGATATCTGGACCTTCATGTTGCGTCCGATATCTGGTTAGTTAACACGCACACTTTTTGCGGATTCTGCAGCGCCGGTTTGCAGAAACACTAGTAACCGGTGCTCATGCACGGAATCCCCGACTGGGCCGGCCCAAATAGTGGGCGCGCCTGCTTGTACAGTAGCGCTGCGATGTTAGTATGAAAAAAAAAAAACAAGCCTGCAAGGATTCGATATCTGTACCTCCATGTTGCGTAAGAGGAGCTAACCAATAGACCTAACAAGCCTTGGTGCTAAATATGAAGCGTGCTGGTATAAATGAAGAATCCGGACAATTTTTTGAATTTTTTCGAACTTTTCTTCGAAATTGTGATTTTTTTTCAACAAACGAGCAATGTATCAAAATACGATAATTTTTTTAACAACTTGAACATATTTTCAAATTCCGAAAAATTAAACAAAAGATGTGAACATTTTTTGACAGATTTAGTTTTGAAATTCGTGAACATTTTCCGAAAGCCCGAACATTTATGGAATTTTGAGAACAAAATTTTCATAATGGGAACAATTTTTCTTAAACACAAACAGTTTTTGTGAATAAAAAAGGAACAAAATTGAATACAAGAACATTATTTGAAATTGTGAACAATATTTGAAAAATGTGATTACTTTCAAATTTGTGATTCAAAAAAATGGAACATTAGAGGAATGTAAAAAAAGTAAATATAAAAAGAAAATGATAACATTTTTAAAATTTGTGAACAAAATGTTTTGAATCTGTGAACAATTTTTGAAACATGAGAACATTTTTTAAACATGAAAAATCTTTGGAAAGTTGGAACACTTTTTGAAATACCCGAATATTTTTGGACTTTGTGAAAAAAATTCGTTATGGGAACATTTTTCGAAATTCAAAAAGAAATTGGGATTTGTGAACAAAATTTTGAAACGAGAACATTTTTTGAAATTCCATAACAATTTTTTGGATTTTATGGACAAACTGTTTGAAAATGCAAACATTTTCTTACTTTCGGATTTTTTTTTGGATTTGTGAACGATTTTTGTAAATCCGAACGTTTTTTGGAAAATAGAAAAATGAAAACAAAGAAAAAATAAAAAAGAAACGGAAAAAAGGAAGATAAAAGAAACAAAAAAGGAAACAGAAAAGTAGAGAAAAAACCATATGAAGAACTTTCTAGACGTTTCCCAAAACCAGAAAAACCACTGGGAACCTTCTAGGAGTTTCGCAAAATCGGAACTGCAAGCGATACGAACAGTAGTTGATGGGCCGGCCCAAGTTCTCGTGCGCCTGTTCGATTGCCCAACTCTTTGACGCAGTAAGCGTCAAATAGGGTATTCTGGGCTCCGCCGCCCCATGTACGCTAGTTATTAGCAGGGCGGCCAAGATGCTTTTGATTTGATTTTTCGAAATCACTAATTGAGTAGTACTCCTTTTAAAGATAAATCTCACCTTCTTAGATTGTGACAAGTGGCGCGTTGCATGTGCGCCACTTGTCGCAACCTGGGAGTTTTTTCCTTTTTCGTAGATCCGTTTTATCTCTTAAACTATGCGTTCAAATCTCGAAATATTTTTACATTGGATTTCTCGGGTCGAGATCTTCAAAACAAAATCCCACATTGATAGATTTTGACGAACTTTTGTTCATAAAAAAACCGGATGAGAAAACCGAACCTGGAGCATGTGTCTTTTTCCTTTCCAAAAGTCATTTCCGAGAGGCACGGCCGTGCCTCTCGCGGAAGCAAATTCATGCCTCTCGGCAAAACAAAACCGTGCCTCTCATGAAAAAAGAAAGAGAAAACGTGATTTTTTTTTGTTTCCGAGAGGCACGAACATGCCTCTAGCGGAAGCAAAACCATGCCTCTCACGGAAGAAGAAAAAGGTGAACATATTTTTTCCCATTTCCGAGACCGTGCCTCTCACGAAAGAAAAAAAAGAGAAACACATAATTTCTTCCGTTTCACATAGGCACGGTCGTGCCTCTTGCGGAAGTAAAACGATGTCTCTCACAGAAAAAAATGCGTTTTCGCAAAAAAAATTTGATTTTTTTTGTCAAAAAGCTAAGAAAGACCGATGGAAAACCGAAAAGTCGAAAACCCCCGAAAAACCCATTTAAAAAGCCAAAAATGTGTGTGGAATAATAAATAACAAGATTCGGAGGGACCGCCAAGAGCGCGACACGTGGTGGCGGCTGAGAGCATGCCGGCATGCTCTCAGCCAATCCCATGTGCTCTCTTAATTTTTCGACTTTTTTCATGCTGGGTTTTCTGTTTGGGCTTTTTATTCTTCCTTCTTTTGTTTATTTTTGATTTTTTTTTCTTACATTTTTGGAAAAAATCAAGGATTCCCCCCCCCCAAAATTGTCAACCTTTTCTAACCTACGAACATTTTTGCAAATTCATGAATGTTTTAGCCCATGAGCTCTTTTCAAATGATGAATTTATCTCATAAATATTTTTTAGTTTTTATTTTTAAAACAATTTTCTGAACTATTTAGAAATTTCATGAATTTTCCCAACTCATGAACTTTTTCAAATTCACAAACTTATATCTCGTGATTTGTTTGAAATTTAGAAATTCGTATTTTTTCAAAATTTTGTGAACTTTTATTAAAATTCTTGAAGTTTTTTCAAATTGAGAACTTTTTCCAAATTGTCATACTTTTCTCAAATTCGTGATTTTTTTCTTTTTCGCAAACTTTTAAAGTTTGTACGAACCTTTTTCAGATCTTCAATTTTTCTCAAATTGATGAACTTTTTTCATTTTTGCAAAGTTTTTTCATTTTGTACGAGCCTTTTTTGATTTCGTGATTTTTTTCAATTTTTTTGTGAATTCTTTTTTCAAATAATTTATAATGGGTATATAATACCAGTTAATGTGGTGGGTCCTGGCGCACATACCTCCGCCGCCGCTCCCGGCGGACATCGACGTCATCACTAGCATCTGCACGTAGCCACACGTCATCGACGACATCATCACCTCGGCATCGGAGAAGAACGGTATCTTAACCGTTCGGTCTGCCTACCGCCTTGCCATGGACGAGCGCGAGCGTCCGTCGGCTACCACACGAGCAGGGCACCGGATGGTTGTCGCGCCATCTGGAAAATCATATGGGGGTGCCCTGCTCCCCCTAAGATACGCGTGTTTACATGGAGAGTTGTGACTAATTCACTCACTACTTGGGCCAACAAAGCCTTACGGCGCCTTGAGCTTACTGACGCCTGTCCCCTCTATGTTGTGGAACGTGACGACGGATTCCATGTGCTTTGCAGGTGCTCATTGGCTAGAGAGTTATGGCGGGTCATGGACGTGGACTGGAATGTTCCCAACGTGGAGTCTATCCGCAACATAGGGTCAGAGTGGTTATTCAAACTACTGGAACCCCTGGATGAAACGGCGAGGCTGGTCGTGATCATGATCATGTGGAGAATCTGGCATGTGCATAACGAGATCACACATGACAAACCTCCACCCCCTACTGAGGTGTCTCGACGCTTCCTGCATGGCTACATCACTTCACTCCTGTGCATACAATAATGCCCAGGTGATAATCTAGAGAAGGGGAAGATGGTGGTCAGTTCTACTCAGCCAAGTGTGAGGGCGAGTCTGGTAGAAAAGGTGCGGCCACACTGGACCCCCCCTAGCTGGGGTTGGGATAAGCTTAACACGGACGGGAGTTTTGCCGCGCCCGCAGGTTCGGCCGAGGAGGGATGGTCTTATGGGATGATAGAGGTGATATCATCTATAGCGCATGCAGGGAGCTCCATACATGTGATAATGTGCTGGAGGTTGAGCTCTTAGCTTGCAGAGAGGGCCTGGATCTGACCTTAATTAGACCGGACCACATTGCCTATCATCATTGAGATGGATAGTGTGGAGGCAGTGTCAATGCTCAGAGCACCCACGACAAACAGGTCGCATCATCGTACACTTGTAGAGGAAATAAACAGATTAGTTGAGCTAGATGCCAGGGAGATTTTGTTCACCCATTGTAGTCCCTGGCAGAATAATGTTAGCCATCGAGGCGCTATCCGAGGCCCTGGCGGCCGAGGAACTGACTACTCTGCGCTCTAAAGTGGACAAGGACGATGTAATCCTCGACAAGAGGCCCAAATCCACTTCCTTTAAACCAGCAGACGAAATAGTAAAATTTCAAGTGCACCCAACGGATCCTAATAAAACTGCAGCCATTGGAGCACAGCTGGATCCAACGATTAACATCGCCTTAAGAGTGTGTTTACACGAAAATTGGGACATCTTTGCCTGGCATACTTCGGATATGCCAGGAATCCCACACGGACTGGCCGAACACAACCTCAATTCAATTAAGGGCTTTAAACCAGTCAAGCAAACGTTGTGGCGCTTTTCCGAACCCAAGCGACAAGCCATGGGGGAATAGCTAGCCAAACCACTTGAAGCCGGATTCATTAGAGAGATCAAACACCCGGACTGGCTAGAAAACCTGGTCATGGTGCCAAAGAAGGATAAGTCCTGGCGCCTCTATGTCGATTTCAAAGACCTAAACAAGGCTTGCCCTAAGGACCCCTTCCCACTTCCCTACATTGACCAAATCATTGATGCAACCGCAGGGCATGACTCACCGTGCTTCCTCGACGCATACTCCGGTTACCAGCAAATTAAGATGAAGGAATCCGATCAGGCCGCGACGACATTCATCACTCCATATGGGCCTTTTTGCTTTAACACTATGCCTTTCGGGCTCAAAAACGCCGGTGCCACCTACCAACGCATGATCCAAACATGCCTGAAAAAACAAATTGGCAAGACGGTGGAGGCATATGTAGATGATGTAGTCATCAAAACCAAACATGTCGAATCATTGGTGGACGACTTGCGCCTCACATTCGACAACCTCCGAACATATGACATACGGCTCAATCCAGAAAAAATGTGTTTTCGGCGTCCCGGCCGGAAAACTGCTCGGGTTTATTGTTTCCAATAGAGGAATCGAAGCAAATCCGGCCAAAATCCGAGCCTTGTCGCAATTGGTGACACCAACAGACCTAAAGCAGGTCCAAAAACTAGCTGGGTGCGTGGCAGCCCTGAGCCGCTTTATCTCCAGACTGGGAGAAAAGGCACTACCACTTTATCACCTACTCCGACGTACCGATCACTTTGAGTGGACGGACGCGGCGACGGCCGGGTTGGAAGAAATAAAAAATTTGTTAGAAAACAACATAATCCTGGCCGCATCAAACGTCAGCGAACCCATGCTTCTGTACATATCAGCAACTCACCAAGTAGTGAGCACTGTGCTCGTTGTCGAACGAGAGGAAGAGTGACACAAATTCCCACTCCAAAAACCAGTATATTAAGTATCGGAGGTCCTTACACCATGAAAATCCCGATACCCGCACTATCAAAAGATAGCATATGCGGTCTTCATGGCATCTCGAAAGTTGCAGCACTACTTTCAAGAGTGCTCGATCACGATGGCCTCTGAAGTACCACTCAATGATATCATAAACAACCGAGACGCCACCGGCCACATTGCCAAATGGGCTATAGAGCTCTTACCATTCGAAATAACATACAAGCCACGCCAAGCTATTAAATCTCAGGTGTTGGCTGACTTTGTCGCCGAATGGACAGAAGCCGAACTCCCTAAAGAGTACATCACATACTCTAACTGGGTGATGTACTTCGACGGCTCCAAAATGTTAGCCGGACTGGGGGCTGGTGTCATCCTAATATCCCCTACAGGGGACACAGTCTATTATGTATTACAAATCATGTATACGGATTCCAATAATGCAGCCGAATATGAAGCGCTCTTGCATGGACTCCGGGTGGCCGTTTCTATGGGCATATAACGCGTCAAAGTGCGTGGGGATTCGAACCTCGCGATATCCCAAATAAATGGAGAATTTGACGCAAAGGATCCAAAGATGGCGGCCTACCGCAATGCCATACTTAGAATAACCGCTCGATTTGAGGGGCTCGAGTTTCATCATGTGGCTCGAGATAGTAATCAGGAAGCGGACATCCTTGCCCGTCTGGGCGCTAAACGCGACCCCATCCCGCCTAACACCTTTCTGGAGAGGCTTTTCAAACCATCCGTTGTATGGAAGGATGAGAACGGAAATAACAGTCCGGCGCCGATTATACCCCCGGACGCCGAACATGATTTGGATATCATCATGATCTCGAGCACCAAGCCAACACCTTCCGCTCATGTAATCATGGCGGTTATTGCTCCATGGACCGAACCTTTCTTGGCCTACCTTAATAGGCAGGAGCTCCCTAATGATCAGAACGAGGCCCGTCGCATAGTCCGACGCTCTAAGGCCTATAAAGTCCACGAGGGAGAGCTCTACAATAAAAGCACCACCGGAGTCCTTCAAAGATGTATCTCCGAAGAGGAGGGGCGACGACTCTTGGCCGAAATACATCCTAGCCTCGGTGGCCATCACGCCGCAGCCCGGGCCCTAGTAAGTAAAGCCTTCCATACAAGATTCTTCTAGACCACGGCCCGAGCAGATGCACAGAACCTTGTTCAGCGCTGTGTAGGATGCCAGCTCTTCGCTAATCAAAGCCATATGCCGCCCACTGCCCTAAGAACTATCCCCATTACCTGGCCTTTTGCGGTCTGGGGGTTAGATATGGTCGGACCCCTTAAAGGGGGAAGCCATAAGAAAAAGTACCTGCTGGTCATGGTGGATAAATTCACTAAATGGATAGAGGCCAAACTAGTAAAAACAATTGAATCTGGACCAACGATAGATTTCATATACGGCGTCGTACACCGTTATGGTGTCCCACACAACATTATCACTAACAACGGTTCTAACTTTACAGCCGAAGAGGTAAAAAATTGGTGTGCTAACCTGGGCATCAAGCTCGATTATGCCTCCGTATATCATCCTCAAACAAACGGTCAAGTCGAGCAGGCTAATGGCCTGATAATGAGTGGCATCAAACCCAGACTAGTATGATCCCTAAAGGAGTCGGATAAACACTGGGTCGAGGAACTCGATTTCATACTCTGGGGGCTGCGGACCATGCCCAACCGCACGACTGGATACACACCATTCTTCATGGTGTACGGGGCAGAGGCTGTCTTACCCTGCGATACTATTCATGATTCACCTCGAGTGCGCATGTATGAAGAGAGAGAGGCCGAGCTCGATCAGTAGGATAATTTGGATGGCCTAAAGGAGGAGTGCGATGTCGCCAAAGCTCGTTCCGCATTCTATCAACAACAAGCTCGAAGATACCAAAGCAGAGAAGTGCGGGCAAAGACTTATAACATCAGTGATCTTGTTTTACGCCTCCCATAGAAGAAAAAGGACAAGATCAAACCAAAATGGGAAGGTCCCTTCATTATAGATGAAGTTCTGACGGGAGGAGCCTACCACCTTCCCAATGCATCGGATAATCACTTAGAACCAAACCCTTGGAATGCTGCTCGGCTCCGAAGATTCTACTCATAAGCATGGCCATGCTTCTTGTTCGTTCTCCTATCTCCTTTAAAAAATCATTTTTTCTATATATACATTTCCGATGATGTGTTCAGATATGTCGGACACTCAAGGGGTACACATCCTTAAATGTATACACTCCGCCAAGACTAGGGGCTTCTGTAAATAGAAGCTTATTATTATATGAAGCCTAGAGCTCACAATACATGTGTCGTTTGTGGATATACATCCTTTCTTGCCATTATATGCACCTATATGACTTAAGTTTTTGCCAAGCTGGGTTGCCTAGCTCCTGTGCTTATGCCCTACGTTCCCGCTTGTTCGGCTAGGGCATAAAGGGAGCACCTCTGCGATTGGTACAACCGGGTTATCCGGACATGTACCTCAGACGGGTGAAGCCGAAAGCTAGCGTTCTTAAGAGAATAATTGGTCGGTGAACAAACGACGAACTACCTTCGTTGCAATATAAAACTCCCAAAATATAAAGCTTCCTGTGATTTTTCAGCGTCACAGCTTAGGCATGCATAAATAACACATGATGACCCAGGGAGAGGAACCCTTAACGGAACTATTCTCTCTGGAAGATGTTTCTTACGTTAAAGAGTAATATAACATAACTCCCCGAATATAGTTTGTCTGTTCAAGCACCATGACCGGATTGCCTGGTTTCTGAACTTACTTGGTGTTTACCACGGGTATAGTATTCGGAAACACTCCAACCCTTGGGTTTCGGAAGTTGAAGCGGAAGGTCTGCCATGACAATCTTTTCAAGTTCGGCCGGAGATAAGTTTGGTGATAAAGTGCATTGTTACATGGAATCAAATGCCTACTCTTCATCTATGCCATCTATAAGGCTTTCTACTTTACAGTCCTGTTGTGAAAATTTGGCGCCTGTCTTTACTTGCTCATACACCAAACTAACCAGAATTTCTTGTCCGTCTGGCCCCCGAGGTCCGACCCGGGCCATATGATTCGAATCAAGTCCAGTATACTGCGTTTTCACCATGGCTCAGGCTTCTCATGCACCTTCTTGACATGCTGATGACTTCCATAGTTCAAAGTGGCGTCGAGCTCCCTTGAATAAATTCACAAGCTCCTCCATAATTTCTAGAGAAGAATCGGATGGCCACAAAGCCTTAACCATGTTCCTCATGGCTTTCTGAGCTCGCTCGTGCAGTTGGGATAGCTCTTGCAGCAAGTCGCCTTGAAATCTGGACACTTCTCCCTCGGGCCGCCCGGTTAACAAACCTACATGAACAATTTCGTAAAACTTTCCATCAGGGGACCGTATGAAAGTCAAGATAAAGGACATACTGAATATGCCGCCTTTCAATTTTCTGTTCTCCTTCAAGGCATCCGACAGTTGGGCTCGTACGTCCTTTAACTCTTCGGCTTACTTGATGTTTGCATCCTGTAATTTGTTCTTCTCATCAATGGTCCATGTTAATATACGTTGACCAGCAGCTTCTTACCCTTAGGCATGTTGTTTGTCCGCCTGAGCAGTCCTTAGCCTCTCCTCCAACTGCTCTGCCGACCTTGCCGCTGAAAACAAAACAATGCATATTTAAAAAACATTGTTGACACAGAATCATATTTTCTGGACACTATTGTGCTTACCATCAGGTGCCTTCTTGGAATTCTTCAAATTTTCCAGTTCGGCGGTGAAAACAGTTAGCTTAGTCCGATATTCTTCAAGCTCCCTGGACAATGTGTTATTTTTCTCAATGAGTACCTGATGATATAACGACCCTTAAATCAGTTGGGCCAACTGATTCAAGTCTCGTGGGCTACTGGCATACGACCATGCAAAATTGTGTCAAACTTTACCTGTATTTTCATTAAGAACAATTGTATAACTCCGGCAAGGCCGTCTCGAGCGGCTCGGATATAAGAATCTGTCAAACTTAGTGCGGTGAATTCTTGTTCGGACAAGGCCGGAGCACGCATAGCTTCCTTCAAGCGAAGGTGATTCATCATGCTCTCCACTTAGGAATTCGTGACCGGCACATCATCTGAAGCCTCTTGAGGAGGCGGAATGGGTGCGACATTTGCTTGCGTCCTAGCCGGCGAGTTCGGCACCGGATTAGTGCGCATTTGGCTAATTGGGCATTTTCCCACCATTTGTCGCGTACTCCTCCTAAAAATAAAAAGGGGGAGACTCTTAACAATCCAGACTCATGCCTAGGCATGCATTAAATACACATACCTCTTGGAATACTGTGAAGTCTCCATGGTACTCCCGGTCCCTTTCCACTTTGAACGACAACCTTGTGTGGGGGCCGCCCTCGAGGAGACATAGTCCCTGGAGTGCCGATCCTGTTAAAGATCCAGATCAGTACAATGGATAAGGGTACAGATGGGGACCTCTTCTTAAGAAGCCTCTGGATACTCACAATGCAGAATGGGTAAAGGCGAGGGTAGTCGGCGATGATGGCCACTTCCGAACCGTCAAGGCTCGCCTGATAGAATACCCCATCGTCAAATTCTATATATATATATATATATATCCGGGTCCTCGCAAAAGCTAGGATATTTTTTCGCGATTATGATCCTCCGGCTGGGGAGCTGGACAGTGGACGTCCTCGATCATCCTCCTCCATGACTAGTTGGTGGTAACAAAAAGTACATTCGATTAGTATCTGTAATGCAGTAAAATAAGCACAGACAAATCAAAATATTACCCATTCGATAGGGGTGTACATGGAATAGGCCTCTCGACAGTTTAACTAGAGGAAGTCTTCTTTTTCGCCCTTGTACAGATCGGCCAAAATTGAAGCCAATTCGGCTGGGGTATCCAGACCCTGCCGTCTGTAATGGGATGCGTCGTCTTCTCCGTTGTAACATCATAAAGGAGTTACTCTGGATTGAAGAGGCTGCACACACCTCTTTATTGCGATCGCCATGACTTCTACTATTGAGAGTTCAGAATGGGCCAGCAGCCTGACCTTGCTGACCAACCTTTGTATCTCCGCACTGTCCTCTTCTTTGGGACTTCGGGGAAATGCCAGTTGAGGCACTTCTTTAGAGGAGCACTGGAAAATTCAGGGAGACCGTGCCTAACTGGATCCGGCAACGGAACATCATCCATATAGAACCACTCCGAAGACCACTGTGGGTATGCTTCTTCGGGAGTTCCTATGGGGTATCCAGATCCGACAATGCACCATACTTCGATGCCTCCCACTTCAAATATAGAACCTCCTTTGTGACAGGGAACGAGGTAGAAGAATTTCTTCCATAAACCGAAATGGGCCTTGATGCCTAGGAATAACTCGCAGAGGGCAACAAAGCCTGAGATGTGCAGAATCGAACCTGGGGTGAGGTTGTGCAGTTGGATGCCGTAAAATTCCAATAACCCCCAGAGGAAGGGATGGATTGGAAATCCTAGGCCCCGTAACAGGAACGGGACGAAGCACACCCTCACCACCTTGTTGGGGTTGGGGAAGTTCTCGGCCATTGAATCATTACCGATTGAATATAGTCCCGCTCTAAGGGGAACTAGATCTGCGAGGGGGAGGTAGCCCTGCGTCTGAAGCCGGCTTAGTTGAAGATGAGGCACGGAGCAACTCTGCCAATCGCCCTCTCGAGGGCCATGGGGGCGCGAGGAGGAGCCTGGGGCGCTGGCCATGATGGAGGCTTTGTTTTGTGGCTAGACTTGGCCGTTTTTTCCTTCTGCACGGTGTGAGATGGCCTTAGGAGATCCATATTCCTTTATATAGGCACCACCCGAGCGTGGAGGAGGGTTTATTTGTGAAAAAACACGGACCATTCGTATTCACCTTGCGCGCAAAAATCGAAGCGCCGTTAGGGGGGAATTGTAAAAGACCTTGAGGTTATCGTCGAATTATTATTGGTCTGGATTATGATGAAGAACCCGCCTTGCAAAGCTGAAGACATGGGCCGAATATTTCATCGTCATTGAAGGCAAGTTCAGGGGCTACTGAGGGAGTCCTGGACTAAGGGGTCCTCGGGTGTCCGGGCTATTTGATATGGGCCGGACTGATGGGCCGTGAAGATACAAGGTAGAAGACCTTCCCCCGTGTCCGGATGGGACTCTCCTTTGCGTGGATGGCAAGCCCGGCCTCCGGATGTATTATTTCCTTTCTCTGTAAACTGACCTTGTGTAACCCTAGGCCCCTCCGGTGTCTATATAAACCGGAGGGTTCAGTCCGTAGAGATGATCAGAATTCATACAGGCTAGACATCTAGGGTTTAGCCATTACGATCTCGAGGTAGATAAACTCTTGTAACCCCATATACTCATCAAATAAAATCAAGCAGGACATAGGGTTTTACCTCCATTAAGAGGGCCCTAACCTGGGTAAACATCATGTCACCCTTGTCTCCTATTTCCTTCAGTCCTCAGATGCACAGTTCGGGACCCCTACCCGAGATCAGTCGGTTTTGACACCGACAATGAGCTGGCCGCGTATGGCCGTAGTACCCCACGTATGGTAGTCTAGTTTACTGTTGGGCCAGACTTTGTTGTAAACTTGGCTATAGCTGAGAGCCCCCCTTGAGTAGTGAGAATTTTCTTTCCCCGGTGTTGGGGATATAACCCCATGGTGTGACCCGCCCGGGAGGGGCCGGGTTACACTGTTGGCGACTTAGCAATGAAACCTGAGAAGGCCCGAGAAGCCAAGAAATGAAGCCTAGAGGCGGCTTACGAGGCAGGTCGACTGAAGGCCCAGGACCCGGAGATGGCACATGACCCGGAGGTGTAAGCCGCCCGATGGCGACTTGCTTAGCAAGGCAAAGCGACTTAGAATCAGGGTCGGTCATAGAGTATGACCCGACCTGGACTCTTGTAAGCCCAGGGCCTCGACCTGTGTATATAAAGGTGAGTCCCTGTGGTGGGTTAAACTTAAGTAACAATGAATCGATAGCTAGGCTAAGCGATTCCGCTCCCTTGTAATCGATACTCAAGCAATACAACTCAAAGCAGGACATAGGCTTTTACCTCGATCATGCGGGGCTGAACCTGGGTAAACTATTGTCTCTCGTGCCGCTCAACCCCTTTAAGCTAATCACCGTAACCATGGCCCCGCACCTAAGTCCTTTCACGAGGGCATCTGCCGTGACAAAACCACGAAAGTTGGCGCCCACCGTGGGGCTAGTGCATGGTGGTTTCGAGTTCTTGAAGGCCTCTTCCCAGGGATTGAGGGATGCGTCGTTGGCAGGATGACCAAGAGTCGCCGCAACAAGCTTTACATCGACGACGCTAGCTGGGGCCCCGAGGCTGACTCAATCAAGTACGGGTACTGGGTCCCCTTCGGTAGGAGTCATGTCTTCATCGACAAGATCAACGGATCTGAGCCTGAGACGGACACCTTCACCGACCTCATCCAGTCGGCTCGGCGCACGCAACCCGCCCGGGTTCAACCCGGCCGAAAGCATGTTTTTCTCAGTTTTGCACATGGCATGGATCTGGCGGAGGATTCTGTATCTAGAGGAGAGACTCTCATCTATTCAGGTGATGAGTCCTCGACCGGAGAGACGAAGTCGATTTATCAGCTTCCAGACGGCAGGCTTGGGGGATATTCCGATGGTGACAGTATTCCGGACCCCTATGAGCCGTCGTGTCGGGCTACTATCACTGGTACATCGACATGCTATACAAACGGTTTTTAACCCCTTTCCGCGACGACATTTGGAACCGTCGCCAAGTGAGTGTGGGCGATAGGGGGGGGTCCTTCCCACATGACCCAGAAATCGTCGGGGATAGGCCCTCCTGGGACACAGGCTGGGGCCGTGTGCGATCGGGCGAGGCATCGAAACCCAGTCATTTCCGTAGGTATGTACATCCCACATGGTAATCCTAGAAAAACATTTTCGTAGGTATGTACATCCCACACGGTGAATCCCAGAAAAACATTTTCGTTCGTATGTATATCACACACAGTTCTTTGTGTGGGAACATTTGCGCGAGGTGGCCTAACGCAGTTTACTGCCAGAAGCTGCGTGTGATTGTTAGTTGATCAAACACGCCTACTTCCTAGAAACTGCGTGGGTTGTTTGAGTTCATCGTCCACGGTGCTGTCTGAGTAACCGTCTGCAATAGAAAACCCCAATAAGCAGGGTAATTAGCCTATTATTGATAACCCATGTACTAATCAAATTGATATTTCTTATAAAACACACCAGATATTTCATATTCGTATAACAGCAACCAGGATTTCATAATTGAATTACATCAGATAGCTTCGGCACTCAGTTACGCCATTACACAATAGCACCAAGTTTCACATGCAGCATCAAAAACCTTTAGAAAGTAGCATCATACACAGTAAATAGATAGATGAATCTCATATGGGAAACTGCAGAAGCGGAAGGAAAATATTGAGCCTTCAGTGACGTTGAATGTCCTTGCAACTTTAGGCCAGTGGCTATGGATGATTGCCCGCCCAACCTTCGTCCTCTTCAGCAAGACTTCAATATTGTACCATGGGTGTTGAATGAATACCTTCCTCGCCTCTTGACCATGCAGGTGGTTTGAGAGGTAATCATCGGTGAACCGCTTTGAAAAGTACTGGAAACAAAGCTATGCATAAATTGTTGTTATAAATTTTGAAATGGCGCAAGGGGTAAAAAAAGGTAAAAGAGTTAGTACCATCCTATAGTTGACTGATGTCTTCTTCATTATGCAAACAAAGATCTTGCTGTTATTCGTCACAAGTTTCTTCATCGTAACAATCTTTCTGAGTTTCTTGACTTGACTCACATTCATGGACATCTCATTTCCCCATATGCAAAATGGGTCAAACAATGGGTCTAAGCCTCTGACAGCAGGACCTACATGTGCAAGACCAAATTATAAGAAACCTAAGTATTAGAGTGATTCCTGCAACTGCACAATAATGTGCTATTAGCCAAAGGACCCTGCTTGAACAAACCTCGATGGTAAACCGCAGTGTCTCCCATTGTTTCCCTGCAACACACATAAGGAAGATCTTGATCAGGTTAACTGAGAGTTGCCATACTATCAGTAGAATATGTATTGAGTACAACCAAATTCGATTGGTGTCACATGCATAACAATACAAAATTGTACCCACATAAAATGAAAATCAAATTGTAGAACTGAAGCAAACAGTTAAATGGACAACAGACCAAATGAACCAAAATAGTTAACTGAGCATGACATTGCAGAATAGAAACATGTACTAGAAGATAAGACAGTTAACAAAACAAAGAATGCTTGAGAACAATACTACTAAATGTAGCAATTGTTGGACCAAAGTGTTAACTGAACATTACATTTCAGAGGACCAAACTGTTAACTGAACATCAGATTGCATATTAACATTACAGAGGACAAATCACTAGAAGGCACTGGCGGTGGCTTTGAGAAAACAACACGAACTGTATTTTAAAGTAGACAACCGCGTGGCGGTGTCGATGGTGGCCTCGAAGATGAGGTGCCACTCCAAGATCTGGCAGTCGACACACATGGCAACCATACGGAGCTCGTGCACGTGTGCGGCCGCATGCTATTGAGCTCCACATTATACTGCGTGCAAAATGGCTGTGGGCGGCACTTAATTGGAGGGGGGGGGAAGTGATTTCGGTGGAAGGTGTCGCGCCGTCGGTTGGGGCATGTGGGACGGGAAAGGAGGAGGATGGTGAGGGTGGGGTGTGGATTACCTGACCATATCGACGAGGCCACGCAACAAGAAGGGTTGGCAGCGAGTAGGCCGCGCAGCAAGAAGAAGGGTCGCAGGCGAGGAGGCGGCGCTGCAAGAAGAAGGGTCGCCGGCGAGGAGGCGGCGCTGCAAGAAGAAGGGTAGCCGGCAAGGAGGCAGCGCTGCAAGAAGAAGCATCGCCGGCGAGGAGGCTGAGTTGCCAGTAAGCAGCAGTGAGGGTTTGAACTTGGAAAGCAAGGAGGAACAGTGGAAATGTGGCTTTTGGTGGGAGGGAGGGGGCGGGGAGGTAGATATTTCCGCGGTGGCAAAAAATATTTGCTCGGTGCCGCGAGAAACTGGCGCGCAAGTGTGGTTCAAGCGGGAGTGGTGCACTGTAGACAACGAAGCTTCCTGCGTAAGCCAGACAAGACGGTGCACCAAGATATTTTATATCGCATCCCACACAATTCTTTCTACTAAACTGTTTGTGGTATACCTGATTTTTTCATTATGTTTTGAAAGACAAAATGGTGTTACGAAGGGAAAGGATAGTGTTTGAATTGCTAGAACATTTACGTACAGTGAACATGCAGCTAGTACATGAGTGTCGTGTTTAAATTTGGAATTATTTCGGGTTGGTTTGGCATTTTTATTCATTAATTGAGTTTTTGGGAATTTAATGTGTATGATTCAAATTTGAACTACAAGCACGTGCTCCAATGCACCAAAGTTTGTTGATAGATCACATGTGTGTCTTTGGGTGAATTTGTAGGTCCCATGCAAGAAATGGGAATGAAATTCAAACATGTGGGCATCGTGGCTCGGCCGGAAAGATTGAGAAACTTGGTTTTTTAATTCCTGTAACTCCAAAACACGCCTGAAAATCATGGAACTTGGCATGGTGTCATGACATGGCACCAACATGTTGCGGTAATTTTTTTGGCCGAATTGGGACAAGCTTTGGTGTAAGCTTCTTGCAAACCGGAGCTTCCCTCAAGAAGGCTCGTGGTTTCGAGAGGGAACGTGTCACCTCCGTGTGCAAAACGACATACGTACACTGCCTTCTCTCGCCTTAATTTCTTTACATAGGCAGATTAGACCAAATAGAAGTATCGTGCTAAATTTTGGAATTATTCCGGGTTCGTTTTGCCTTTTTTATACATTAATTGAGTTTCTGTGCATTTATGTGAATAATTCAAATTTGAACTACAAGCAATTGCTCCAGTGCACCAAAGTTGGTTGAAAATCACATGTGTGTCCTTGGGTAAATTTCTAGGTCCCATGCAAGAAATGGGAATGAAATTCATGCATCTGGGCGTCGTGGCTCGGCCACAAAGATTGAGAAATTTGGTTTTTTAATTCCTCTAAATCCAAAATACGCCTGAAAATCATGAAACTTGGCATGGTGTCATGACATGGCACCAACATGTTGCGTTAAATTTTTTGGCCGAATTAGGACAAGCTGTGGTGTAAGCTTCTTGCAAACCAGAGCTTCCCTCAAGAAGGCTCGTGGTTCTGAGAGGGAACGTGTCACCTCTGTGTGCGAAACGACATACGTACACTGCCTTCTCCCGCCTTAATTTTTTACACAGGCAGATTATACCATATAGAAGTATCATGCTAAATTTTGGAATTATTCCGGGTTCGTTTGGCCTTTTTTATACATTAATTGAGTTTCGTCACATTTAATGTGCATAATTCAAATTTGAACTACAAGCACATGCTTCAGTGCACCAAAGTTGGTTGAAAAATCACATGTGTGTCCTCGGGTGAATTTCTAGGTCCCATGCAAGAAATGGGAATGAAATTCAAACATCTGGGCATCCTGGCTCAGCCAGAAAAATTGAGAAACTTGATTTTTAATTCCTGTAAATCCAAAACACGCCTGAAAATCATGAAACTTGGCATGGTGTCATGACATGACAACAACATGCTGCGGTAAATTATCTAGGTATGATCATGTATATAGGCATCACGTCTAAGACAAGTAGACCGACTCCTGCCTGCATCTACTACTATTACTCCACACATCGACCGCTATCCAGCATGCATCTAGAGTATTAAGTTCATAAGAACAGAGTAACACCTTAAGCAAGATGACATGATGTAGAGGGATAAATTCATGCAGTATGATAAAAAACCATCTTGTTATCCTCGATGGCAACAATACAATACGTGCCTTGCTGCCCCTACTGTCACTGGGAAATGACACAACAAGATTGAACCCAAAGCTAAGCACTTCTCCCATTGCAAGAAAGATCAATCTAGTAGGCCAAACCAAACTGATAATTCGAAGAGACTTGCAAAGATAACCAATCATACATAAAATAATTCAGAGAAGATTCAAATATTGTTCATAGATAAACTTGATCATAAACCCACAATTCATCGGTCTCAACAAACACACCGCAAAATAAGATTACATCGAATATATCTCCACAAGAGAGGGGGAGAACTTTGTATTGAGATCCAAAAAGAGAGAAGAAGCCATCTAGCTAATAACTATGGACCCGAAGGTCTGAGGTAAACTACTCACACTTCATCAGAGAGGCTATGGTGTTGATGTAGAAGCCCTCCGTGATCGATGCCCCCTCCGGCGGAGCTCCGGAACATGCCCCAAGATGGGATCTCGTGGATACAGAAAGTTACGGTGGTGGAATTAGGGTTTTGGCTCCGTATCTAATCGTTTGGGGGTACGTAGGTATATATAGGAGGAAGAAGTACGTCGGTGGAGCAACAGGGGGCCCACGAGGGTGGAGGGCGCGGCTTGGGGGGGGGGGGTAGGCGCGCCCCCTACCTCGTGGCCTCCCTGTTGGTTGCTTGACGTAGGGTCCTAGTCTCCTGGATCATGTTCGATGAGAAAATCACGTTCCCGAAGGTTTTATTCCGTTTGGACTCTGTTTGATATTCCTTTTCTTCGAAACCCTACAATAGGCAAAAAACAACAATTCTGGGTTGGGCCTCCGGTTAATAGGTTAGTCCCAAAAATAATATATAAGTGGATAATAAAGCCCAATAATGTCCAAAACAGTAGATAATATAGCATGGAGCAATAAAAAATTATAGATACGTTGGAGACGTATCAATGACCCACAAGTATAGTTGATCTATCGTAGTCCTTTCGATAAGTAAGAGTGTCGAACCCAACCAGGAGCAGAAGGAAATGACAAGCAGTTTTTAGTAAGGTATTCTCTGCAAGCACTGAAATTATCGGTAACAGATAGTTTTGTGATAAGGTAATTCGTAACGGGTAACAAGTAACAAAAGTAAACAAGGTGCAGCAAGGTGGCCCAATCCTTTTTGTAGCAAACGACAAGCCTGTACAAACTCTTATATAAAGGAAAACGCTCCCGAGGACACATGGGAATTATCGTCAAGCTAGTTTTCATCATGCTCATATGATTTGCGTTCGTTACTTTGATAATTTGATATGTGGGTGGACCGGTGCTTGGGTACTGCCCTTCCTTGGACAAGCATCCCACTTATGATTAACCCCCCCTCACAAGCATCCACAACTACAAAAGAAGAATTAAGGTAAATCTAACCATAGCATGAAACATATGGATCCAAATCAGCTCCTTACGAAGCAACACATAAACTAGGGTTTAAGCTTCTGTCACTCTAGCAACCCATCATCTACTTATTAATTCCCAATGCCTTCCCCTAGGCCCAAACAATGGTGAAGTGTCATGTAGTCGACGTTCACATAACACCACTAGAGGAAAGACAACATACATCTCATCAAAATATTGAACGAATACCAAATTCACATGACTACTTATAACAAGACTTCTCCCATGTCCTCAGGAACAAACATAACTACTCACAAATCATATTCATGTTCATAATCAGAGGGGTATTAATGTGCATAAAGGATCTGAACATATAATCTTCCACCAAATAAACCAACTAGCATCAACCACAAGGAGTAATCAACACTACTAGCAACCCACAGGTACCAATCTGAGGTTTTGAGACAAAGATCGGATACAAGAGATGAACTAGGGTTTGAGAGGAGATGGTGCTGGTGAAGATGTTGATGGAGATTGGCCCCTCCCGATGAGAGGATCGATGATGATGACGATGGTGATGATTTCCCCCTCCCGGAGGGATGTTTCCCCGGTAGAACAGCTCCGCCGGAGCCCTAGATTAGTTCCGCCAAGGTTCCGCCTCGAGATGGTGGCGCTTCGTCCCGAAAGCTTCCTTATGATTTTTTCCAGGGTAAAAGACACCTTATGTCGGGGGTATGGGGTTCCGGCAAACCCTTAAGGTTCGAACACTGGGGTGCGCGCGGAGTCTTTCCCTTCAACTGATCTACGCTCTAGCTCGCTAGGATCTCGCGGACGAACTTGACGAACTCACAACACAGAAGGACACAGGGTTTATACTGGTTCAGGCCACCGTTGTGGTGTAATACCCTACTCCAGTGTGGTGGTGGATTGCCTCTTGGGCTGATGATGAATGATACAAGGGAAGAACGGCCTCCTGAGGTTGAGGCATTCTTGAGCTCGGTGAGCTTGTGTGTGTGTGTGTTGGGGGGTGGTCTCTCTCAAGCTAAGATCAGATGCCTCCTCTCCGATCCTCCCTTTAACTGCGGTGGCTAGTCCTATTTATAGAGGCTCTGGTCCTCTTCCCAAATATCGAGCGGGAAGGGAGCCAACAATGGCGGGCTAATTTGAAGGGGGACAGCTAGTACAAGCTATCATGACAAAAGTAGTCTTCGCCTGCACAAAGTTCTGGTGGTGACGTTGTTCAGGGCTCCATGATGACCTCCGTCTTGCATTCCATGGTCTTGGTCTTGTTGCACCGAAATGGCAACCTTTGCTTGAGGCCTCGGTACTCCGCGACTACGCTTGCCCCCTTTGCACCAAAGAGGAAACAAGGACGTTGTGCGCGCTGGCGCCCACCTAGTGTCGATCGTCATGGCTCACGTCACGAGAGCCTTGTGAGGTTCGCCCCGCCTTGATATCTCCACTCCTCGTGAGCCTGCCTAGCTAGGCCACTCCGGAGGAGGTCTTGCGTCATCTGCCTCGCGAGGCTTGGCCCCTCGCGAGGGTCTTGGGCGCTTTGTTGGTGAAGATGGGCCGTACGGCCTGCTAGCTTAGCCACGCCGCGGGCCGCAGGCAGGCAAGTCTGGGGACCCCCGTTCCCAGAACGCCGACAGTAGCCCCCGGGCCCAAGGTGCGCGCGGGCTTGGCTTCGCGGCGAAGCCAAGGGTCAAGCTCGGAGCACCACGGGCCCCAAAAGCCTGCGACCTCGGTTGACGCGTGGCGGTTGATTGGACGTGGGCATCTCCGCTTCCCCACGCTGCCTTGACGACTGCACGACTTGACAAGTCCTTGCGACATGCAAGGGAAACCATCATTACCTGCAATCGTGGGGGACGTCGGTTGGCCTTCTCTTGCTATAAATGGGGAGGGGGGCGGAGCCCCTGTTGCCCATCTCTCCCTTGCTTGCTTCCTCCTTCTTGCTCCATTGCTTGCAGTGCCTCCGATGGCGCCTCAAAGGAAGTTCTCTGCCGCTGAGAAGGGTATGGCCCCTCGCGAGGGCCTTGGTTCCCCGATGCCCAAGCGCGGTCGCGGCCGCCCGCGCAAGCACGCTGTGACCCCCGCCATGGCCAACTGTTGAGGCGGCGCCATGGCACGCGGAGGGGGCCGTACCAACCGTGGCGGTCCAGTCGACGGGGGAGGTGCGCGATGGTGGTGAGGCCTCCCCGCCCGCGCTTACATTCAGCGGAGGCTTCGCCGGAGTTTGTTGTTTGGTCAGAAAACCTGGCCAGCAACTGGCTCCAGCTTCCGCGCCTCTTTGTTGCTAAGCTGCCGGCCCCTGGTCCAGGGGGGCTCTGGTTGCAGGCGGATGGTTGCTGCAGCAAGGCCTCCTGGGTCACGGTCGAGACTTCTGCCGCGGGCAACATAGCCCTGGCCAGCGGCTGGCAGACGTTCGCCCGTGCACGCGGCCTGGGCAGGCGGTGCACGCTCCACTTCAAGTATGAGGGCGGGTCGACCCTCTTCGTGAGGGTATTCGGGGAAGATGGCCACCGCGCCGGATGCTGCCCCGAGACGAACGATGGCGAGGAGGTGCTCGGCCTTGGCGACGGTCGTGATGAGGGTGAGGGCGAGCCTGCCCTCAGCAGCGACCGCATCTCCTCCAGCTACGGCGGCTCTCCCTCCTGCGACAGCTCCAGCAGCAGTGGCTACGATCAGCCGCCGCGCCGCCGCGCTCGCTTCAAAGGAGGTAGCGGGTCATCTCGTCACCGCGCCTCCATGAAGCGTGAGGAGGGGTCTGGCTAGGCTTGGGCATCGCTAAGGGCCTGCCCCCGCAGATTGTTGAAACGCCGCTTTGTTTGGTTTTTCCCTTTCTTTCCCTACACCAGAAAATGAAACCAGTATGGGCCCAGAGGGGCGTGTATCGAACTGTGGTTCTTGGTTAATGCAACGTGCGTGTTATTCCCATGCAATGCTGTTATTTTGCACAGAGATAACCTAACCTGGCATGTTTGGGACGCCCCTTCCTCCACGAGATATCTGTGTTTTCTCAGGAATGGCAAGAATTTGTTAGGGGGTGCGCTAGAGGATTTTGTCGTTCACCCGAACCTTGACTTGGCGGTTTGCATCGCGGTACCCGAGGGGCACGGATTTAGGAGAGTTGCGCCAGCTTCCAGGCTCGAACGAGTGTGACTCGCAAGAAGGCAGAGAGAAGGAAAAGCTCGCGAGGGCACCTTCCTAGCCCCCTCGCGAGGTATGCGAGAGAGAGATCACGGGTAAACCTGAGCCGAAAAAACGCGGTAAAAGGCGAAGGAACCAAATCAGCAAGGAATGCCAAAGGCAAACTCGATTAAGGAAAAGCAAGCCAACTATGGAAAGCAAATGAAAAGCCGCGTCCGGCACCTAATCCAGTCTTCGAGTCTTCTCACCAGCGCGGAGCTAAGTGCTGTCCACTAGGCGTGGGAGGGAGACCCAGGGCCTGAGGCCAGCGCTCCTGAGACTCCGGGGCGTGTACAACCCCAACTCATTATTACGTGAGAGTGTCACGGGCGGCGATTCTTCACAGGCACCGGGCCTTGCTTCATAGGCACTGGGCCTTGCTTCACAGGCTCTGGGCCTTGCTTCTCAGGCTATGGGTAGAACTTCCGGAGGTGCTGGATGTTCCAGGCGTTTTGGATAGGTGTCCCCTCTTGCGTCTCCAAGCGCACGAGGCCAGGCCTGGCGATGTGAATGACCCTGAACGGGCCCTCCCACATGGGTGAGAGTTTGTGCAAGCCTTCTCTGGAGAGGACCCGCCTCAGGACTAGGTCACCCGTCTCGAGCGTCCTGGAGCAAATGTTGCGGCAGTGGTAGCGCCGCAGCGCTTGCTGGTACCTTTCCACCCTTAATGCAGCTTCGCGACGTCGTTCCTCCCCCAGCACGAGATCCATCCCCCGCATGGCGTCCTGCTGCGTTTCATCGAACGCCAGGACCCGCGCGGAGCGATGCCTGACCTCGTGAGGGAGGACTGCTTCCGCTCCATAGACGAGGAAGAACGGAGTCTCGCCCATTGGCTTGGTAGCGGTGGTGCGGATGGACCACAGCACGGACTGGAGCTCGTCGTGCCAGCCCCTGCTGCAGGGCTCTAGCTTCTTCTTGAAGGTCCGTGTCTTGAGGCCCCTCAGGACCTCAGCGTTGGCGCGTTCGGCCTGACCATTGCTCCTGGGGTGGGCTACCGAAGCGTAGCAGATCTGCGTTCCAAGGTTAGCACAGTAGGTTTTAAAGAGGTTACTAGTGAACTGTGAGCCGTTATCTGTGATGATGCGGTTGGGGACCCCGAAGCGGCTCACGAGGCCCTTGATGAACTTGACAATAGAGCCGGCTGGAATGGTTCGGACGGCTTCCACCTCTGCCCACTTAGTGAACTTATCGATGGCGACGTAATGATAGCGGTAGCCCCCTGGTGCTCGCGGGAACGGGCCTAGGATGTCCAGCGCCTAGACCACGAACGGCCACGTGAGTGGGATGGTTTGGAGGCCCTGAGCAGGCTGATGGATTTGCTTGGTGTGGAATTGGCAAGCTTCACAGGACTTCACCAGCTCAGCTGCATCGTTAAGTGCTGTAGGCTAATAGAATCCACTGCAGAAGGCCTTGCCGACGAGGGTCCGTGATGACGAGTGATGTCCACAGTCCTCGCCGTGTATGTCAGTCAGCGGCTCCCTCCCTTGATCACTGGAGATGCAGCACAGCGTGACGTCGTTCGGTCGTTTCCTGTACAACTCGCCGTCTTGAATGCAGTATGCCGCGGCCTGTCAGGACACGCGCTCCGCGTCCTCTTCTTTCTCCGGCAGTGTCCCGTGCATCAGGTACTCCCTGAAATCCTTGGTCCAGCACTCCTCCTGGGGCTCGAGCGCCAAGAGCAGCCAAACTCCTGAGGTTGGGCCGCAATCTGGGGCTCTCGAGGCCGGGGGCTGAGGGAGATCCTCCCGAGGCTGAGTCGTGCTTGAAAGAGGCGGCGTAGCTGACGGCTTGAAGAGCCGCTCTTCGAAGACGCCGGGCTCTTGCGGTTGCCGCTTGGATGCTCTCTTGGCGATGTCGTCGGCTTCCTTGTTGGTGCCCCGGGGCACGTGCTGCAGCTCCAATCCTGCGAACTACTTTTCCATTTTGCGCACCTCAACAAGGTAGGCCTCCATGTGCTCGTCCTTTGGCTCGTACACTTTGTTGGAGAAGTTGATGAGGAGCTGCGAGTCGCCCTTGACGATAAGGCGTCTCACCCCCATAGCCGCTGCAGCCTTCAGGATGGCTATGAGGCCCTCGTATTCTGCGATATTGTTAGAGACCTTCTCGCCGTGCTGAAAGTAGAGTTGCACGGCGTAGCAAAGCTTGTCCCGAGTGGGCGAGATGAGCACTGCTCCAGCCCCCGCGCCCTGGTGCGCAAAGGCGCCATCAAAATACATGACCCAGCCGTCTAGCGCCTCACTTCCTGGGGAAGTGGACCGGTCTTCTCCTTCCTCAAGAGCCGAGGCATCTGTCCATTCTGCCACAAAATCGGCAAGCGCGGCTCCCTTGATAACCCTGGTGGTGCTAAACTCCAGCTGAAATGTTTGCAGCTCGATGTTCCATTCAGCGACCCATCCGACTGAGTTTGGGCTCCTGAGTATCCTCTCCAACGGGTAAGACGAGACGACCTTGATGGGGTGCCCCTGAAAGTAGTGCCACAACTTGCGCGAGGCCACCAAAAGTGCGAGCAGGAGCTTCTGCGGCATGGGGTAGCGCGCCCTCGCGTCCCACAGTACAGTGCTGACGAAGTACACTGGGTGCTCGACGAGGGCCGGTACACCGTTAAGGCTTGGGTCCCGCGTAGATTGCGGCATATCTTGAGGTGATGGGTCTCCTGAGACCTGACCGCCCTCAGGAGCCTTCGTGATGTTGCTCTGCTGAGCTAGGTCCTCCGCCGCTGATGGCTTTGTTGCACCCCTCTGTCCCGGTGCTGTATCAGCTCTACCCTTGTCTTGGCGCTCCTCCCGAACCACCACCAACGCTGCGCTGGCAGAGTACGGGGTGGCGGGAAGGTAGAGTAAGAGAGGATCGAGAGGCCGCGGTGCCACCATCACCGAGGGACTGGTGAGGTATTTCTTGAGGTCTCGGAAGGCCTGGTCGGCCTCCGGGTCCACTCGAAGGGGCCTTTCTTCTTCATGAGCTTAAAGAAGGGAAAGGCGCGCTCGCCTAGCTTAGAGATGAAATGCCCTAACGCGGTCACCTGTCCTGCCAGTTTTTGCATCTCCTTGAGGGTCTGTGGTGGGCTCATGCCTTCGATGGCCTTGATCTTTTCCGGGTTCGCCTCATCCCTCTGTGGGATACGAGAAACCCTAGCAACTTGCCAGATGGGACGCCAAACACACACTTTTCTGGGTTAAGCCTCAAGTTCACTTGGCGCAAGCTCTCAAAGGTCTCCTCCAAGTCTTGAATCAACGTCCTCGCCTCACGAGATTTAACCACTATGTCATCAACGTAGGCCTTTGTGTTCCTGCCGAGCTGCCGCCCCAAGGCGATGTGCACCAGCCGCTGAAAGGTTGCGTCCATGTTGCGTAGGCCGAAAGGCATGCAGGTGTAGCAGTACACCCCACATGGTGTCAAGAAGGACGTCTTCTCCACATCCTCCACCGCCATCTTGATCTGATGGTATCCAGAGAACGCATCCAAGAAACACAGCAGGTCACACTCGGTGGTGGAGTCGGAGATTTGATCGATGCGCGGAAGGGGGAACGGGTCTTGGGGGCAGGCTTTGTTTAGGTTGGTGAAGTCGACGCACATCCGTTCCTTCCCGCCTTTCTTCAGCACTACAACGGGGTTCGCCAGCCATTCGGGGTATCGAACTTCCCGGATTGTACCTGCCGCCTCCAGCTTGCGTGTCTCTTGGACGATGAAGGCCTGCCTCTCAGTTGACTGCCATTTTGCTCACTGCTTCGCGGGGCGTACGTTGGGGCACACCTTTAGATGATGCTGGATTACCTCTCTCGAGACCCCTACCAGTTGATCAGGCTCCCACTCAAATATCTCCTTGTTCGCGTGCAAGAACCTCAACAAAGCTTCTTCTTGCCCCAGGTTAAGGCCGGTTCCTATGGTGAAGGTGGCTCCTGAAGACCCATCCTCATTGACCGACACCTGCTTGGTCTCTGCCTTGTCTTGGGCGAACAACTGCTTTTTCTTGGTGGGCACGACCTCCTTGGCCTCCGGCGCACCTGCGCCGGCTGGCTGCGCTGCTGCCGCGGTCTTGAAGGCGAGCCTGAGCGCCATCACGGCCTCCTTAGCGTCCCCTTGGATGGTAAGGACGCCCTTGCTCCCTGGCATCTTCATGAGGTTGTAGGCCGGGTGAGTCTGAGCGAGGGCCGGGTACCCGAGGATGGCATTGTACGGGAGACCGATGCGGACAATGTCAAAGTCCACCAGCTCGGTGCGATAGTTATCCCGCGTGCCAAAGGTGACAGGGAGGTGGATCTGTCCTAAGGGGTGAGCAACTCCACCGCCCACCCCTGTGAAGGGCTTGCTGAGGCCGAGCCATTCGAGCGGCACATGAAGAAGGCTGAAATCTTCCACGGAGAGCAGGTTGAGACCGGCGCCACCGTCGATGAGGGTCTTGGTGACGGCCACGTTGCAGATGGTGGGTGAGGGAGTCCTGGATTAGGGGGTGTTTGGATAGCCGGACTATACCTTCAGCCGGACTCCTGGACTATGAAGATGCAAGATTGAAGACTCCGTCCCGTGTCCGGAAGGGACTTTCCTTAGCGTGGAAGGCAAGCTTGGCGATACGGATATGAAGATCTCCTACCATTGTAACCGACTTTGTGTAACCCTAACCCTCTCCGGTGTCTATATAAACCAGAGGGTTTTAGTCCGTAGGACAACGTACACATCAACAATCATACCATGGGCTAGCTTCTAGGGTTTAGCCTCCTCGATCTCGTGGTAGATCTACTCTTGTACTACCCATATCATCAATATTAATCAAGTAGGACGTAGGGTTTTACCTCCATCGAGAGGGCCCGAACCTGGGTAAAACTTTGTGTCCCTTGTCTCCTGTTACCATCCGGCCTAGACGCACAGTTCGGGACCCCCTACCCGAGATCCGCCGGTTTTGACACCGACATTGGTGCTTTCATTGAGAGTTCCTCTGTGTTGTCGCCATCAGGAAGGATGCCTCGCCCCGTCTTTAAAGATGGCACCGTTGCTAAGGGAGCTTTGGCTGTCGGCCAAACCCTCCGGCTAGGTGGTTTTCTTATGACTGCCTGTTCGGCTTCTGCGCCGATGATGACCTCTCGAGCCATCGAAAACAATCTTCATGTCAGCTCGGAACTTGCCGAGCAGTTGGATCCAATGGAGCTTTCCTCCATAAACGAGCTCTTGGATCGCTTCGCCGCCCTGGGAGTCGCTACGGATTACGACCAGATCGGGCCTAAAACCGATCTGAGAGAGATTAACTCTCCCCAAGTCACCCATCACGTTGCCGTGGTAGAGGGACAGTGTGGTGACCCTTCATCTATCTTAAGGACTCGCTACGTCCGGATTCCCGATCCCTCCAAGCCAGATACCCGCGGAGGGGAGGATATCACTCAAGACCTGAACTTAGAGTTAGGCGACGGGCTGGATTCATTAGACAACATCCAGGAATCCAAATTTTCGAGTTCAGAAATTCCTCGGCATCTGAGCCTTAGACGGGGTGAGGCTTCGGATTTAATTCCACCCACCCACCCCAACATAAGCGATCTATCCAAAATCAGGCAAGAACCCGATGAAACAGTACATCATTACTGGCCCAGATTCCTCCTGGTTAAGAACAGGCTAAGGGACTGCCGCGAGGAAGACGCAATCTCAATCTTCTGCAATAATTGCATAGACAAGGGAATACTCAATGCCATAAGTCGCCGTGATATTACACGCTTCGCTGACTTGGCGTCCATTGTACGAAAGTACTATGCAATGGAAAGCGCCTGGAAAACCGAAATAAAATTTTGGGACAATCCGGCCCTGAATACAAACCCAGTCCGAAATAAAAGGGTGCATCATCACCAGTCACCCGGGTCAAGCACTAAAAAGCAAAAACCCTCTACAGGGCAGGGAACCGTACTGGAAGGATGGCTTAATGGACCCTGTAAAATTCACAGTACAGAGGACGCCACACCAACTCACAGCCTCAGAGCATGTTGGATACTCCGGCAGGTGGCCAAAATTGGCGAAAATCTCCTAATTCCGGAGGCCACAGAAAGCCACCCCAGAGACACCAATACGGTACTAACAGTCTTCGAGACTTTCGCATCAAATAATATGCGAAAAAGGACACTCCGCAGCCTTGCCGAAGTCTACCAAGTAGCAACAATAAACCCATGGAGTGACACGGCTATTACCTTCAACGCCAGTGATGAACCTAAATTCCGAACAGCCCGAGCACCAGCCGCATTGGTCCTCAGTCCAATAGTGGACGGCTTTCGTCTTACCAAGGTACTCATGGACGGCGGCAGCGGATTGAACCTCATTTATGAGGAGACCCTTCAAAAAATGGAAATAGACTGGAACCGCATTGAGCGAAGCAGCACAACTTTAGAGGAATAATCCCCAGTCGGGAAGCGCGCTGTACAGGAAAAATCACACTAGATGTGGTGTTCGGCACGCTGGATAATTACAGGCCCGAAGAGGTCACATTCCAGGTGGCTCTGTTCAGCAGCGGTTATCACGCTTTGCTAGGGCGGGAAGCGTTTACAATCTTCCAAGCAATACCCCATTACGGGTACATGAAGCTCAAGATGCCCGAGCCTAACGGGATCATCACTCTCGCTAGTGATCCGGACATAGCACTCCGCGCCGAAAGCAAGACAGCCGCACTGGCCCTCGAGGCACTATCCGAAGCCCTAGCGGCTGAGGAGCTGACTGCGCTGCGCTCTACGGTGAATAGGGACGATGTGGTACTCGACAAAAGATCCAAGTCCACCTCCTTTAAACCGGCGGACGAAATAGTCAAATTCCAAGTCCATCCAACGGATCCCAATAAAACAGCTTCCATCGGGGCACAGTTAAACCCTGATGTCGACGCCGCATTGCGAGAGTTCCTACGTGAGAACTGGGACATTTTCGCCTAGCACCCTTTAGACATGCCAGGAATCCCACGCAGGCTGGCCGAGCACAGCTTAAATATCCAAACAGGATTCAAACCTGTCAAACAGGCTCTTCGGCGTTTTTCCGAACCTAAGAGACAGGCCATGGGAGAGGAGCTAGCAAAACTATTGGAGGCCAGATTCATCAGAGATATAAAACATCCGGACTGGCTAGCAAACCTGGTGATGGTACCAAAGAAGGACAAATCCTGGCGCCTGTGTGTTGATTTTAAAGACCTTAACAAGGCTTGACCAAAGGATCCCTTCCCCCTCCCCCGCATTGATCAAATTATTGACGCTACCGCAGGACACGATTCGTTGTGTTTCCTCGATGCATATTCTGGCTACCATCAAATCAAGATGGCAGAACCAGACCAAGCCACAACGGCATTTATCACACCATACGGGCCATTCTGCTTCAACACGATGCCCTTCGGGCTCAAAAACGCCGGCGCAACATATCAGTGCATGATTCAGACATGTCTGGCAAGCCAGATCGGCAAAATAGTGGAGGCATATGTAGATGATGTGGTCGTCAAAACAAGACATGTTGAATCTCTAGTAGACGACTTGAGGCTCACATTTGATAACCTCCGAACATAGGACATCAAGCTCAACCCGGAAAAATGCGTTTTCGGCGTTCCAGCCGGAAAGCTCTTGGGCTTCATTGTATCCGGTAGAGGAATTGAAGCAAATCCAGCCAAGATCCGAGCTCTGTCGCAACTGGATATCCCAAAGGACCTCAAACAAATACAAAAGTTAATCGGATGCGTCACGGCTCTAAGCCGCTTTATCTCCCACTTAGGAGAAAAGGCCCTACCCCTTTACCGCCTCCTTCGGCGCACCGAACACTTCAAATGGACGGATGCAGCCACGGCCGGACTCGACGAAATAAAAGCCATACTGGCAACAAACCCAGTCCTGGCCGCGCCAAACATTGGCGAACCAATGCTATTATACATTGCAGCAACACATCAGGTTGTAAGCGCAGTGCTCGTTGTCGAATGAGAAGCGGACGGACACAAATTCCCCCTTCAAAATCCGGTCTATTATGTGTCCACTGTCCTCACTCCCTGCAAATCACGGTACCCGCATTACCAAAATATTGCGTACGCGGTATTCATGGCATCCCAGAAGCTATGACACTACTTTCAGAGTGTTCAATAACAGTAGCCTCGGAAGTATCACTTAATGATATTATAAACAACCGTGACGCAACGGGCTGGATTGCAAAATGGGCCATTGAGTTCCTCCCGTTCGACATAACTTATAAGCCACGACGAGCCATCAAGTCACAAGTCTTGGCCGACTTCGTCGCAGAATGGACGGAGGCCGAACTCCCTAAAGAGTACGGCACATATTCAAATTGGATCATGCATTTCGACGACTCCAAGATGTTGGCCGGACTGGGGGCTGGCGTTGTTTTGACGTCCCCCACAGGAGACACAGTTCAATACGTACTGCAAATTATGTACACGGACTCCAACAATGCAGCCGAATATGAGGCCCTTTTACATGGTCTCCGGATGGCAGTATCCATGGGCATCCAACGCCTAGAGGTGCGCGGGGACTCGAACCTCGCAATATCCCAAATAAATGGAGACTTCGATGCCAAGGACCCAAAAATGGCAGCTTACCGCAACACCGTCCTAAAAATGTCAGCTCGGTTCGAGGGGCTTGAATTTCACCATATAGCCCGAGAAAATAATCAGGCGGCAGATGTCCTGGCATGCATCGGCGCAAAACGCGATGTAGTCCCCCCCAACATCTTCTTGGAAAGGCTGTTCAAGCCATCCGTAGCATGGGAAGGGGAGCCGAACAATAACAGCCCGGACCCAACCGCATTGCCCGACACCGAACATTCTGACACAATCAGAGGCTCTGCCAATGAAATAACACCTTCGGCCCACGTAATAATGGCCGTCATCACCCCGTGGACAGAACCATTCCTCGCCTACCTTACTAGGCAGGAACTCCCTGAGGACCAAAATGAGGCACGCTGCATAGTGCGGCGATCCAAAGCCTACAGAGTCCACGAGGGAGAGCTTTATAAGAAAAGTACTACCGGAGTCCTTCAAAGGTGCATCTCCGAAGAGGAGGGGCGGAACCTCCTGGCTGAAATTCATGCCAGACTCGGCGGTCATCACACTGCAGCCCGGTCCCTTGTAAGCAAGGCCTTCCGTACATGCTTTTATTGGCCGACGGCCCGGGCAGACGCTCAGGACTTAGTCCAACGATCCACTGGTTGCCAGCTCTTTGCAAACCAAAGCCATATGCCACCCACCGCCCTCCAAACTATCCCCATTACTTGGCCCTTCGCGGTCTGGGGGCTTGACATGGTTGGACCCCGTAAAGGCGGAACCCACAAGCAAAAATACTTACTGGTCATGGTGGATAAGTTCACCAAATGGATAGAAGCCAAGCCTGTTAAGACGGCCGAATCCAGACCGGTGATAGACTTTATATCCGGGGTTGTACACCGTTACGGCGTCCCCCACAACATCATCACTGATAACGGCACGAACTTCACGGCCGACGAGGTAAAACTCTGGTGCAAAAACATGGGCATCAAGCTCGATTATGCTTCCGTCTATCACCCACAAACTAACGGCCAGGTCGAACATGCAAATGGTCTTATCATGAGCGGCATCAAACCCAAATTAGTGCGGTCCCTCAAGGAATCTAACACACACTGGGTAGAGGAGCTCGACTCCGTACTCTGGGGACTGTGGACCACACCGAATCGCACCACCGGATACACACCATTCTTTATGGTGTACGGCGCAGAGGCAGGTTTGCCTCGCGATATAATTCATGACTCACCTCGAGTGCGCATGTACGAATAAAGAGAAGCCGAGATCGATCGGAAGGACAACTTGGACGCATTGGAGGAGGAGCGTGACGTGGCAAAAGCCCGTTCCGCATTCTATCAACAGCAGGCTCAAAGATACCAAAGCAGAGAAGTACGGGCCAAAAATTACAACGTTGGCGAATTAGTTCTACGACTACCGGACAAGAAAAAGGACAAACTCAAGCCCAAGTGGGAAGGTCCCTTCATAATTGACCAAGTCCTGACTGGTGGAGCATACCGCCTGCGGGATGCATCGGATAACCGACTCGAGCCAAACCCATGGAACGCAGCCCGTCTCCGAAGATTCTATGCCTAGCGCCGGACTCTGTGTTCGTCTCCTTCCTCTGTTCATTTTTTATATATTTTCTGTCTTACATTTCTCTTCTTCTTCTCTCTCTCTTATAGCCTCTAAAGGCTCATAAAGTGACATGCTATCTGCGCTCATTAAACCTGGGGGCTTCTTTAAACAGAAGCTTATTCGTACGGGCTTCATGCCCAACACATGTGTCACACTTCCGCATGTACCTTTTATTCACCATTATATGCATCGATATGACTTAAGTTTTGGCCAAGCTGGGTTGCCTGGCTCCTGTGCTTACCCCTACGTTCCCGATTGTTCGGCTAGGTGGTAAAGGGAGCACCTCTGCGATTGTTACTGCCGGGTCAGCCGGACGTGTACCTCAGACTGGGTGAAGCCGAAAGATAGCGTTCTTAAGGGAATATTCGGTCGATGAACTAAAGATGATCTTTTTTTATTTTTTTCTATACACCCCCAGATGTTTTTCCTGCGTTTCTTTTCGTAGCATGGACATGCACCTTAGGGCATGCCTCCCAGGGAAAGGAACCCCTAACGGAACTATTCTCCCTGGAAGATGTTTCTTACTAACCATGTAATATAACATAACTAGTCGGGCACTTGTCTGTTCAAGCCCTAATGACCCCTACGCCTGGTCTCCATGCATTCCCCGGTTCCTATATAACCGCACGGGAATTCAGACACACTCCGGACCGTCAGGTCCCGAGGCTGAAGCGCAAAGGTCGGCCATGACAAATGATCTACAATCCGATTAGAAGGCATTATAAATGTCAATTAAAATTACATAGTCATTTTGACTGATTGTATTCCTCTTCAATACCATCTAACAGGCTGTCTAATTTACAGTCCTGCTGGGAATACTTTGCGGCCAACTCTACTTGGCCGTATACTAAGCTTACAGGGATCTCCTTCCCATCGGGCCCTACAGGACCGACCTCGGCCATGTGGTTGGGGTCAGCCTTTGCGTACCGCGTCTTCACCATGGCCCAGGCCTCCCTAGCGCCTTGACGGCAGGCTGATATCTTCCACAATTGGAAGTGCCACCGTGCTCCCTTTAGCTTCTCTGCAAGCTCTCCAAGACCTTTGGGCATGGAGACGGATGGCCACAGGGCCTGGGCGACGCCTCGCATCGCCTGCCGAACTCGATCGAGCAGTTGCGAGAGCTCGGGAAGAAGGTCACCCGTAGAACCGGGCATCTCCTCTGCAGGACGACCTGTTAGCACACCTACAGACATTGCTCTGTTAGTCGACTTCCCCGCCGAACTTTCTTTCAAAAGGTTCGTTCAAGCACTTACTAAATATGCCGCGCCGACGCCGCTGATTCTCCTTCACGGAGTCTGACAGCTGGGCACGAACATCTTTCAGCTCGACGCCCAGCTTGGTGTTGGCATCTTGGAGATTGTTCTTCTCCCCCATCACCTTTATCAGCACCCTCTCACCAGCCTTTAGCTGGCGTAGGAGGTGTTGCCTTTCCGGATTCAATCCGGCGCCATCTGCAATTTCATTTGTCAGATTCTCACCAAAGCCGTGCTTCACAAAATACTTATCTTTCGAAGTGAATATTACCAGAGGGGGCCTCCTTAGGCTCCCCTGCCACGGCTAGTGCGGTCTCAAGTTGGGCTTTGCACTCTTCCAGCTCCTTGGACAGTAGGGAATTCTTTTCCATAAGAACCTGCATCACAAATGATCCTTAAATAAGTTATTCTAACTGTTTCAAGTCTCGGGGGCTACTGGTATATACATATAATTACCAGAATTTTCTTACCCGTATGTCTTTTACATACTGCTCCGTGGCTCTGGCTAGACCATTTTGAGCGGCACGGAGATACGCATCTCCCGAGTTGAAGGCATATAACGCCCCTCGGGAGAAACAAGCATCGCGAAGAATTGTCCGGCGACGCCTGTGGTTCATGACACTCTCCACCTCAGAGTTGGTGGCAGACAACCCGTCCACATCCTCCGTCGGAGGAGCGTCTGGCGTGCACCTTGCGTTCGCCTCCGCCTCCTAACCAGGCTTTAGAGCCTGGCTGGTGGAGGCGCGACTGGCAGCCTCTCCGGATGTAGTCCGGCGAGGTCTCTTTGTCCTGAAAAGAGCGCGAGTGTCAATATGCCTCTAAGGTATAACACCTGGGATAAGGGGGTGTGCCATACCTTTGCGCTGACGCCTCGGTCCGGACTGCACTTCTTTTCTGCCCGCAGAGCCCTACGGCCCCTCATTGGCTTGTCGCCGCAGGTTCGGCCTTCCGCCTTAAATACCTCCCCTACAAAGTTCGGTTGCAATCAGGAAAATGAACACGAGTGGGCGGACACCTATTCGGGGTACTAGGACTTTGATCTCAGGTACCTGGGGGGTCAGGATTAGCCCTGGGTAATCGACCATAATGGCCACCAAGGCGTTGTCCTTGCTTAGTTGATGGAACAGTCCATCACTCAGCTCCACAGATATGTCCGGATCCTCTTGGGAGGCCGGGTCGAGAGACCGTCCTGGGTCCTCGGGTTGTGGAGGAGGGATGCTTATTTCCTTAACAGCCCGGCGCAGTTCCTGCGTTGAAGTCGTCAGACTGAATATTTAACAATGGGAATACAAAACAGATGGACCGCATAATGCATTCGGCCATAACCCCGATCATGGTTAGTCTGGAATGGGCTAACAATCTTATTCGGCCCATCAGGTAAATGATGTCCCTGTCACTTTCCCTCTGAGGGCTCCGTGGGCGCCAGCTTAGGCGCTTCTTTAAGGGAGCACTGTTGAATTCAGGGAGGCCAATCCGGGCAGGATCCAGCAGCGGGACGTCTTCTATATAGAACCATTCCGAGGGCCAGTCTTCGGACGCCTTCTTTGGGGTTCCGGACAGATATCCGGTCCCGGCGATGCGCCACACTTCGGCTCCGCCCACTTGATACATTGACCCGTTCTTGGAGCGGGGCACGAGGCAAAATAGCTCCTTCCACAGTCCGAAATGAGCTTCCACACCCAAGAATAGCTCGCAGAGGGCTACAAAGCCCGCGATATGCAATACTGAGGCAGGCGTGAGATGATGTAGCTGGAGGCCGTAGAACTCCAGCAGCCCCCAGAGAAATGGGTGGATTGGAAATCCGAGCCCCCTTATTAAGTAAGGGACAAGGCACACCCGCTCTCCTTTGGAGGGATTAGGGGCATTCTCTGCTTGCTCTCCGCCGTTGTAGACGGCAAGACCGGCTCGAACCGGGACCATATAGGCCGGGGGGAGAAATCCCTTGGTCTGGAGCATCACTAGCTCACTATGCGGGATGGAACATCTCTCCCAATATCCAGGCTTAGGGCTGGAAGGGTGAGGGGAGGAGTTGCGACGGCTGGCCATGGTGGAATGGACCTTTGTCGGGTGCGCTCTGATGAATACTCGCAGAGGGGAGAAGGTGTGGATTGGATCTAAATCCTCATCCCCTTAAATAGGGCAGCTCATTTACGCGGCTTGGGGTGTGAATGTAAAAACACTTAGACTTTTCATATTCGTTTGACACGTGGGAAGCGACCATTATTGGGCGTATAAGCCAAGGAGCGCAACATCTACAAGAAACCGGACTTTATTCAAACAGGTACACGGAATTTGGAGGAGAACCCGCCTTGCAATGCCGAAGACAATCTGCGCGCCGGACTCATCGTCATTGCAGCCTGGTTCAGGGGCTACTGAGGGAGTCCTGGATTAGGGGGTGTTCGGATAGCCAGACTATACCTTCAGCCGGACTCCTGGACTATGAAGATACAAGATTGAAGACTCCGTCCCATGTCCAGAAGGGACTTTCCTTGGCGTGGAAGGCAAGCTTGGCGATACGGATATGAAGATCTCCTACCATTGTAACCGACTTTGTGTAACCCTAACCCTCTCCGGTGTCTATATAAACCAGAGGGTTTTAGTCCGTAGGACAACGTACACATCAACAATCATACCATAGGCTAGCTTCTAGGGTTTAGCCTCCTCGATCTCGTGGTAGATCTACTCTTGTACTACCCATATCATCAATATTAATCAAGCAGGACGTAGGGTTTTACCTCCATCAAGAGGGCCCGAACCTGGGTAAAAATTCATGTCCCTTGTCTCCTGTTACCATCCGGCCTAGACGCACAGTTCGGGACCCCCTACCCGAGATCCGCTGGTTTTGACACCGACAGTGGGCGTGCAGAGCATCAGAAGCATCCCTGAGCCGACGGTGGAGCCGGGGTGGTCTTCCGAGTCAAAGGTGAGGTCGGCTTCCGGCGCGGCCCAACCCGGCGGAGCCCCCGGGCGCTTGCAGGCGGTCCCAATCTGGCGGAAGAAAGGCTTGACGTGGCGATCTGAAGAAGGTGCTTGGGAGCCGCCCAGTAGTGCCGCGACTGCATGGTGTGCCGGTGCTGCGTAGCGCGCAGTGAATAGGTCATGGAGCCCCCCCCCCCAAGACGTCACCGTGGATCCCGGGAGGTCAAGCAGCCATGCGCGCGGCTCACCGACGAGGGCCAGGGGAACAAGTTTGCCATGATCTTGTCGTCACCTCCGGCTTCGAGGACGGCCTCCTCGTATGCTAGCAGGAATAGCGCCGAGTCTGCCGCGCCGTCATAACACGACGACATCTCCGACCTAAACTTGACCGGCCACTGCACTCGCCGGAGAGCGGGGGCCAGGGCTCGGTACCCAGACTCCCTGTTGCTGGCGCCGGCCGAGGAGGTCGGTGGCGAGGCACCTGCCATGGGAGCGCGGTGCGGCGGTACGGGGCGCTGGTTGATGGAGAAAAGCTCCGGTGCACCCCTACCTGGTGCGCCAAATGCCGGGGGTATGGGGTTCCGGCAAACCCTTAAGGTTCGAAAACTAGGGTGCGTGCAGAGTCTTTCCCTTCAATCGATCTACGCTCTAGCTCGCTAGGATCTCGCAGACGAACTCGACGAACTCACAACACAGAAGGACATAGGGTCTATACTAGTTCGGGCCACCGTTGTGGTGTAATACCCTACTCCAGTGTGGTGGTGGATTGCCTCTTGGGGTGATGATGAACGATACAAGGGAAGAACAGCCTCCTGAGGTTGAGGCGTTCTTGAGCTCGGTGGGCTTGTGTGTGTGGGGGTGGTCTCTCTCAAGCTAAGATCAGATGCCTCCTCTCCGATCCTCCCTTTCACCGTGGTGGCTAGTCCTATTTATAGAGGCCCTGGTCCTCTTCCCAAATATCGAGCGGGAAGGGAGCCAACAATGGCAGGCTAATTTGAAGGGGGACAACTAGTACAAGCTATCCTGACAAAATAGTCTTCGCCTGCACAAAGTTCTGGTGGTGACGCTGTTCTGGGCTCCACGATGACCTCTGTCTTGCAGTCCATGGTCTTGGTCTTGTTGCACCGAAATGGCAACCTTTGCCTGAGGCCTCGGTACTCCGCGGCTGCGCTTGCCCCCTTTGCACCAAAGAGGAAACAAGGACGTTGTGCGCGCTGGCGCCCGCCTGGTGTTGATCGTCACGACTCACGTCACGAGAGCCTCGTGAGGTTCGCCCCGCCTTGATATCTCCGCTCCTCGTGAGCCTGCCTAGCTAGGCCACTCCGGAGGAGGTCTTGCGTCGTCCGCCTCATGAGGCTTGTCCCCTCGCGAGGGTCTTGGGCGCTTTGTTGGTGAAGATGGGCCGTACGGCCTGCTGGCTTAGCCACGCCGCAGGCCGCAGGCAGGCAAGTCTGGGGACCCCCGTTCCCAGAACGCCGACACCTTATACTAGAAGATGGGCATCGGGGGGCTTCCAGGTGGCTCACGAGGCAGGGGGCGCACCCAGGGGGGTAGGGCACGTCCACCACCCTCGTGGATAGTGGTTGGCCCCCTTCTGGTGCTTTCTTCGCCCAATATTTTTAATATATTCCAAAACTGACTTTCATGGAGTTTCAGGAAATTTGGAGTTGTGCAGAATAGGTCTCTAATATTTGCTCCTTTTCCAGCCCGGGATTCCATCTACCGGCATTCTCCCTCTTCATGTAAACCTTGTAAAATAAGAGAGAAAAGGCATAAGTATTGTGACATAATGTGTAATAACAACCCATAATGCAATAAATATCGATATAAAAGCGTGATGCAAAATGGACGTATCAGTGGGCATTCTACTAACCAATTACGTGCCGCCATGCGTACCCTTTTTTATTGGCTAGGAGGTGCCGTGCGGGGTAGCTATTTGAGTACGGGAGGCGTGCGATCAGACCCCTGCATGTGCTCATCGGGAGGAGAGCCCTTTGACCTCTACCCGCCACATACCTCCCTCCCAACATCTCCATTAATGGCGCCCGAGCCCCTGTTCTATGGCATGCCTATATGTCTCACTGGACTGAGATTTAAGAGAGAAAAATGAAAATCTGAAAAGAAAGTTTTGCACAGTTCTTGATGTAAGATCTGACGGACCTATAGAGCATCGACTGCGACTTATAGCAAGCATGATGAATATAAGGACGATGACAGTGGATAATAATTTTCTTACATACTTAGGAACATAATTAAAATCCCCGCAAAAAAGGAACATAATTAAAAAAAGCCACATGCGGCAACGCCCGAAATACACAAGGGCAAAAGAAGAAGGAAGACAACGATCTGGCTCGCTGATCTCTACTTTCTTGATGCGTTGCTGCAGGCCGCAGGAACTAGTCTCCGCGGCGAGTGGTGATGAGCTCTTTCTTGTCCTTAAGATGCTGCTTGAGAGCATCCACAGATTCCTCCACCATCCTTCTGCGCTCGATGCGCAGCATGGCATTCTCGTCCATAAGTTTCTCGACGATGACGCCGATCCCCTTCAACAAGTCAGTGGTCTCCTCTTGCTGCTCCGCACTTCCGACGATCTTCGCCCTTAGCAGGTCGCACTCGGCCCGGAGCTTCGCATTGCTCTCGTTTTAGTTGCCAGATGATGCCGACAAAAGAGGCTTTCATGTCATCCTGCAACCTCGCCCAGCCAGAGATCTGATCCATCTGGCTATGGACGATCGCATGCATGCACCTGTAAGAGTCCTCGCCTGCCTGCGAGACATTTTCCCAGGCTGTCGCGACGCGGGAGGACATCTCTGCTGCATTCGTAGAACGGCGGGACATCTCTTCTACTTTCGGGGCACGGCCGGACCAGTCTGCCACATCGACGGCACGACGGGACCTGCGTGCTGCTTCAGCGGCGTGGTGGGACCTATGTGCTGCTATGGCCACGCGGCGGGACATGCCGGCTGCGTTCGCGGCGAGGCAGGACATCTCTCGTGCTTCCGCTTCCATGCTCGCATCTCCCTGGTAGCAATCTCTCGACCAAGAACTCACGCTGGCCATGGCTGACGCAAGGGAACGATGATGAATGACTTGTTTGTTTTTGTGGATGAGGAGTTGAGGAAGAATGTGCAGTCATCTTGGAGTAGTAGTATTTATAACCGAGTACTAATACGCTCCTAAGTGGGAAACAATTTAGGTTTTGATCGGTGTGAACATGTTTGCAATTTGGAATGTGTAAGTGCATCTAGTGCCCCTTAGTGATTTTGGTGTATTGAAGACTTATAGGTTAAGGGACTAATGCGTTTGTGAGTGTACACAGGTCTATAAGTCTATGAGGAGTTTGATATTTACAGAGAAAGTCGACCCCTAAAAATGAATGTCTTCAACTGAAGACTTTGGCTTTCTGAAGACTTTGAAAGTGAAGAAATTGGTGGGACCGTGAAGACTTGATATTCATGCGAGGAATATGAAGCTCGAAGACATTTGTTTTCATAGTTTTGTTTTTCTCTTTATTGAGTCATAGGAAACACCGTACTGATGTCTACTACACAACCTTCTTCTTGTAGACGTTGTTCGGCCTCCAAGTGCAGAGGTTTGTAGGATAGTGGCAAATTTCCCTCAAGTGGATGACCTAAGGTTTATCAATCCGTGGGAGGCATAGGATGAAGATGGTCTCTCTCAAACAACCCTGCAACCAAATAACAAAGAGTCTCTTGTGTACCCAACACACCCAATACAATGGTAAATTGTATAGGTGCACTAGTTCGGTGAAGAGATGGTGATACAAGTGCAATATGGATGGTAGATAAATGTTTTTGTAATCTGAAAATATAAAAACAGCAAGGTAACTAATGATAAAAAGTGAGCACAAACGGTATTGCAATGCTAGGAAACAAGGCCTAGGGTTCATACTTTCACTAGTGCAAGTTCTCTCAACAATAATAACATAATTGGATCATATAACTATCCCTCAACATGCAACAAAGAGTCACTCCAAAGTCACTAATAGCGGAGAACAAACGAAGATATTATTGTAGGGTAAGAAACCACCTCAAAGTTATTCTTTCGGATCGATCTATTCAAGAGTTCGTACTATAATAACACCTTAAGACACAAATCAACCAAAACCCTAATGTCGCCTAGATACTCCAATGTCACCTCAAGTATCCGTGGGTATGATTATACGATATGCATCACACAATCTCAGATTCATCTATTCAACCAACACAAAGAACTTCAAAGAGTGCCCCAAAGTTTCTACCGGAGAGTCAAGACGAAAACGTGTGCCAACCCCTATGCATAAGTTCACGAGGTCACGGAACTCGCAAGTTGATCACCAAAACATACATCAAGTGGATCACGTGATATCCCATTGTCACCACAGATAAGCATGTGCAAGACATACATCAAGTGTTCTCAAATCCTTAAAGACTCAATCCGATAAGACAACTTCAAAGGGAAAACTCAATTCATCACAAGAGAGTAGAGGGGGGAGAAACGTCATAAGATCCAACTATAATAGCAAAGCTCACGATACATCAAGATCCTGCCAACTCAAGAACACGAGAGAGAGAGAGAGAGATCAAACACATAGCTACTGGTACATACCCTCAGCCCCGAGGGTGAACTACTCCCTCCTCGTCATGGAGATCATCGGGATGATGAAGATGGCCACCGGTGAGGGATTCCCCCTCTGGCAGGGTGCCGGAACAGGGTCCCGATTGGTTTTTGGTGGCTACAGAGGCTTGCGACGGTGAAACTCCCGATCTATTCTGCTCTCTGATGTTTTTAGGGTATATGGACATATATAGGCGAAAGAAGTTGGTTAGGGGAGCCACGAGGGTGTGGGCGCGCCCAGGGGGGTAGGGCGCGCCTCCTTGCCTCGTGGCTTCCTCAAAGCTTCCCTGACGTCTACTCCAAGTCTCCTGGATTTCTTCCATTCCAAAAATAACTCCCCCAAAGGTTTCATTCCGTTTGGACTCCATTTGATATCCCTTTCTTCAAAACACTGAAATAGGCAAGAAAACAACAATTTGGGTTGGGCCTCCGGTTAATAGGTTAGTCCCAAAAATAATATATAAGTGTTTAATAAAGCCCATTAACATCCAAAACAGATAATATAATAGCATGGAACAATCAAAAATTACAGATACGTTGGAGACGTATCAACATCCCCAAGCTTAATTCCTGCTCGTCCTCGAGTAGGTAAATGATAAAAACAGATTTTTTGATGTGGAATGCTTTCTAGAATATTCTTCAATGTATTTTTCTCTATTGTGGCATGAATGTTCAGATCCGAAAGATTCAAAATAAAAGTTTATTGTTGACATGAAAATAGTAATACTCCAAGTATGCTAATCAAGCAATTATGTCTTACCAAAATACCATAGCCAAAGAAAACTTATCCTTACAAAGTCATATAGTTTGGCTAGGCTTCATTTTCGTCACACAAAATGCTCTCATCATGCACAACCCTGATGACAAGCCAAGAAATTGTTTCATACTTAGCCTTTTCAAACTCTTTCAACTTTTATGCAATATATGAGCGCGAGCCATGGACATAGCACTATGGGTGGAATAGAATATGATGATCGAGGTTGTGTGAGAAGACAAAAAGGGAGAAAGTCTCACATTGACGCAGCTAATCAATGGGCTATGGAGATGCCCACTGATTGATGTCAATGCAAGGAGTAGGGATTGCCATGCAACGAATGCACTAGAGCTATAAATATATGAAAGCTCATCAAAGAAACTAAGTGGGTGTGCATCCAACTAGCTTGCTCACGAAGACCTAGGGCATTTGAGGAAGCCCGTCATTGGAATATACAAGTCAAGTTCTATAATGAAAAATTCACACTAGTATATGAAAGTGACAAAATAAGAGACTCTCTATCATGAAGATCATGGTGCTACTTTGAAGCACAAGTGTGGAAAAAGGATAGTAACATTGTCCCTTCTCTCTTTTTCCCTCATTGTTTGGGCCTTTTATTCTTTTGGCCTCTTTTTTTTCTTTTTTTTCGTCCGGAGTCTCATCCCGACTTGTGGGGAAATCATAGTCTCCATCATCCTTTCCTCACATGGGATAATGCTCTAATGATGATCATCACACTTTTATTTTCTTACAACTCAAGAATTACAACTTGATACTTAGAATAAAATATGACTCTATGTGAATGCCTCCGGCGGTGTACCAGGATTGCGATGAATCAAGTGTGACATGTATGAAGAATTAAGCATGGTGGCCTTGCCACAAATACGATGTCAACTACATGATCATGCAAAGCAATATGACAATGATGATGTGTGTCATAATAAATGGAACAGTGGAAAGTTGCATGGCAATATATCTCGGAATGGCTATGAAAATGCCATAATAGGTAGGTATGGTGGCTGTTTTGAGGAAGATATAAGGAGGCTTATGTGCGATAGAGCGTATCCTATCATGGGGTTTGGATGCACCGGCAAAGTTTGCACCAACTCTCAAGGTGAAAAAGGGCAATGCACGGTACCGAAGAGGCTAGCAATGATGGAAGGGTGAGAGTGCATATAATCCATGGACTCAACATTAGTCATAAAGAACTCACATACTTATTGCAAAAATCTTCAAGTCATCAAAACCAAGCACTACGCGCATGCTCCTAGGGGGATAGATTGGTAGGAAAAGACCATCGCTCGTCCCCGACCGCCACCCATAAGGAAAGCAATCAAAGAACACCCCATGCTTCAAATTTTTCACATAACGTTTACCATACGTGCATGCTACGGGACTTACCAACTTCACCACAAGTATTCATCAATTTCACAATTACTCAACTAGCACACCTCTAATATTACCACCTTTATATCTCAAAACAATCTATCAAGCATCCAACTTCTCTTAGCATTTAAAATTTATAACCAAAATGAATTACCATGCTGTTCTAAAGGACTCTCAAAATGATATAAGTGAAGCATGAGAGATCAATTATTTCTATAAAATAGAACCACTGCCGTGCTCTAAAATATATAAGCGAAGCACTAGAGCAAAAATTATCCAACTCAAAGGATATAAGTGAAGCACAGAGTATTCTAATAAATTCCAATTCATGTGTGTCTCTCCCAAAAGGTGAGTACAGCAAGGATGATTGTGGTAAACTAAAAAGCAAAGACTCAAATCATACAAGACGCTCCAAGCAAAACACATATCATGTGGCGAATAAAAATATAGCTCCAAGTAAAGTTATCGATGGACGAAGACGAAAGAGGGGATGCCTTCCGGGGCATCCCCAAGCTTAGGATTTTGGTTGTCCTTGGATTTTAACTTTGGGTGCCTTTGGAATCCCCAATCTTAGGCTCTTGCCACTCCTTGTTCCATAGTCCATCAAATCCTTACCCAAAACTTGAAAACTTCACAACACAAAACTTAAAAATCTCGTGAGCTCCGTTAGTAAAAGAAAACAAACCACCACTACAAGGTACTGTAATGAACTCATTATTTATTTATATTGTGTTAAAACTACTGTATTCCAACTTTTCTATGGTTCATAAACTCTATTACTACCATAGATTCATCAAAATAAGCAAACAACACACGAAAAACAGAATCTGTCAAAAACAGAACAGTCTGTAGTAATCTGTAGGTTTCGAATACTTCTGGAACCCCAAAAATTCTAAAATAAATTTCTGGACGTGAGGAATTTATATATTAATCATATTCAAAAATAATTAACTAAATAGCACTCTCCAGTAAAAAATGGCAGAAAATCTCGTGAGCGCTAAAGTTTCTGTTTTTTACAGCAAGATCGCAAAGACTTTCCCCAAGTCTTCCCAAAGGTTCTACTTGGCACAAACACTAATTAAAAGCATAAAACCACATCTAAACATAGGCTAGATGAATTTATTTATTACTAAATAGAATCAAAAACCAAGAAACAAAAATAAAATCGGGTTGTCTCCCAACAAGCGCTTACGTTTAACGCCCCTAGCTAGGCATGATGATTTCAATGATGCTCACATAAAAGATAAGAATTGAAACATAAAGAGAGCATCATGAAGAATATAACTAGCACATTTAAGCCTAACCCACTTCCTATGCATATGGATTTTGTGAGAAAACAACTTGTGTGAACAAGAATCAACTTGCATAGGAAAGCAAAACAAGCATAACTTCAAGATTTTAAGCACATAGAGAGGAAACTTGATATTATTGCAATTACTACGAGCATATATTCCTCCCTCATAATAATTTTCAGTAGCATCATGAATGAATTCAACAATATAACTATCACATACAGCATTCTTTTCATGATCTACAAGCATGCAAAGTTGACACTCTTCCAAAATAGTGGGATTAACATTAACTAAAGTCATGACCTCTCCAAACCCACTTTCATAATTATCACAATAAGATTCAACACCCGCCAAAATAGTGGGATCATTACTTCCTAAAGTTGACACTCTTTCAACCCCACTTTCATCAATATAATCATCATAAATAGGAGGCATGCTATCATCAAAATAAATTTGCTCATCAAAACTCGGGGGACAAAAAAGATCATCTTCATCAAACATAGCATCCCCAAGCTTGTGGATTTGCATATCATTAGCATCATGTATATTCAAAGAATTCATACTAATAACATTGCAATCATGCTCATCATCCAAAGATTTAGTGCCAAACATTTTAATACATTCTTCTTCTACCACTTTGGCACAATTATCGGAATCCTTATTTTCACGAAAGACATTAAAAGATGAAGCATATGCGACAACCTTAATTCCATTTTTTTGTAATTTTCTTTTATAGAATAAACTAGTGATATGACAAGAAACAAAAAATATTTGATTGCAAGATCTAAAGGTATACCTTCAAGCGCTAACCTCCCCGGCGACGGCGCCATAAAAGAGCTTGATGTCTACTACACAACCTTCTTCTTGTAGACATTGTTGGGCCTCCAAGTGCAGAGGTTTGTAGGACAGTAGCAATTTTCCCTCAAGTGGATGACCTAAGGTTTATCAATCCATGGGAGGCATAGGATGAAGATGGTCTCTCTCAAAGAACCTTGCAACCAAATAACAAAGAGTCTCTTGTGTCCCCAACAGACCCAATACAATGGTAAATTGTATAGGTGCACTAGTTCGGTGAAGAGATGGTGATACAAGTGCAATATGGATGGTAGATAAAGGTTTTTGTAATCTGAAAATATAAAAACAGCAAGGTAACTAATGATAAAAGTGAGCACAAACGGTATTGCAATGCTAGGAAACAAGGCCTAGGGTTCATACTTTCACTAGTGCAAGTTCTCTCAGCAATAATAACATAATTGGATCATATAACTATCCCTCAACATGCAACAAAGAGTCACTCCAAAGTCACTAATAGCGGAGAACAAACGAAGAGATTATTGTAGGGTACGAAACCACCTCAAAGTTATTCTTTCGGATCGATCTATTCAAGAGTTCGTACTAGAATAACACCTTAAGACACAAATCAACCAAAACCGTAATGTCACCTAGATACTCCAATGTCACCTCAAGTATCCGTGGGTATGATTATACGATATGCATCACACAATCTCAGATTCATCTATTCAACCAACACAAAGAACTTCAAAGAGTGCCCCAAAGTTTCTACCGGAGAGTCAAGACGAAAACGTGTGCCAACCCCTATGCATAAGTTCATGAGGTCACGGAACTCGCAAGTTGATCACCAAAACATACATCAAGTGGATCACATGATATCCCATTGTCAGCATAGATAAGCACGTGCAAGACATACATCAAGTGTTCTCAAATCCTTAAAGACTCAATCCGATAAGACAACTTCAAAGGGAAATCTCAATTCATCACAAGAGAGTAGAGGGGGAAGAAACATCATAAGATCCAACTATAATAGCAAAGCTCGCGATACATCAAGATCGTGCCAACTCAAGAACACGAGAGAGAGAGAGATCAAAAACATAGCTACTGGTACATACCCTCAGCCCCGAGGGTGAACTACTCCCTCCTCATCATGGAGAGCGTCAGGATGATGAAGATGGCCACCGGTGAGGGATTCCCCCTCCGACAGGGTGCCAGAACAGGGTCCCGATTGGTTTTTGGTGGCTATAGAGGCTTGCGGCGGCGGAACTCCTGATCTATTCTGCTCTCTAATGTTTTTAGGGTATATGGACATATATAGGTGAAAGAAGTCGGTAAGGGGAGCCACGAGGGGCCCACGAGGGTGGGGGGCGTGCCAGGGGTAGGGCACGCCTCCCTGCCTCGTGGATTCCTAGAAGCTTCCCTGGCGTCTACTCCAAGTCTCCTGGATTGCTTCCGTTCCAAAAATAACTCTCACGAAGGTTTCATTCCGTTTGGACTCCGTTTGATATTCCTTTTCTTCGAAACACTGAAATAGGCAGGAAAACAACAATTTGGTCCTGGCCTCCGGTTAATAGGTTAGTTCTAAAAATAATATAAAAGTGTTTAGTAAAGCCCATTAACATCCAAAATAGATAATATAATAGCATGGAACAATCAAAAATTATAGATACGTTGGAGACGTATCACGTACTGTTAAAAGGGGTCGAGGAAAAACTAAGGAAAAGTTTCCAAGTGATGCTCAACTCAAAATCCTACACTTACCAATCCCTTCGAGTGAAGCCATTGGAAATCTCATACAGTTCAGTCAATTTCTTCAGTGATAGAGACAAAGATCTTCTAGTCTCTGAGGAATTTTTCTGACTGAGGAGTTAGGAATTCGCCAGTGCGGATTGCCTACAAGTGAGGAACATGATAGCCCTGAGGAATTTGAAAGCTCAAATTTCTGACCGTTGCTATGATATGCGCCAGCTGTCCCAAAATATCTACCCACCTAATGGTCATATCATTGAAGGGCATTTATGTCTTATCATGTCGGGCTGCTCCCTAGGGTATAAATAGCCGCCCCCTACAACCACTAGCTGGTTGGCTGCTCCGTGAGAAACTGACACTTTTCATTAAGAGCATCCCATCCTCTGAGGACTTTGAGCGAAAATCATCAAGTGAGGAAAAACCCAAAACCCAAACCAAACACCTACAAACCCAAAGTGATTGAGCATCACTGAAGAGATTGTTCCTGTGTGGAACCGACGCTTATTACCTTTGAGGACTGTGCATCCTCCAGACGGTTAGGCGTCATGGTCTAGAGCATCCAAGAGGAAATTATGGATCGTCGAGTGACCGAGTTTGTGAAGGTTTGGAAGTGACCTGAAGACTTACCACGAGTGATTGGGCGAGGTCTGTGTGACCTTAGCTCAAGGAGAACACGATGAGGACTGTGTGTCCTCAAGTTTAAATACCAAGCCGCTCCAACCAGACGTACGATTGTCACAGTAGTTGGAACTGGTCTGCCAAATCATTGTCTTCACCGAGCTATCTGGTTCTATCTCCCCAACCCTTTCATTTCCTCATTACTGTGTTGTTGTACCTGATCGTTACTATTTGAAGACTTTGACTGGAGATTTTCTTAGTTTCCTCAATTCAAATTCTTCAGTCAGTTTGTCTTTAGCCTGCTTATCCTGTGTTTACGCCTTCTGTACTCTGTGCTTGTTTTCATTTCTTCATGATGACTGTGCTACTACTCTGTTATGCTTGCGTCTAAGTACTTATTCCACTGCTAAGTAGTTCGTTGCTTAGGAATTTCCTCACCCTGAAATTCCTCAGTGACGAATTTGTAAAAATCGCCTATTCACCCCCCTCTAGTCGATATAACGCACTTTCAGAATGTGACGAGATGTGATAACCCACAAGTATAGGGGATCGCAACAGTTTTCGAGGGTAGAGTATTCAACCCAAATTTATTGTTTCGACACAAGGGGAGACAAAGAATATTCTCAAGTATTAGCAGCCGAGTTGTCAATTCAACCACAACTGGAAACTTAATATATGCAACAAGGTATTTAGTAGCAAAGTAATATGATAGTAGTGGTAACGGTAGCAAAAGTAATATTTTTGGTGTTTTGTAGTGATGGTAACAATAGCAACGGAAAAGTAAATAAGCGAAGAACAATATACGGAAAGCTCGTAGGCAATGGATCGGTGATAGAGAATTATGCCGGATGCGGTTCATCATGTAACAGTCATAACCTAGGGTGACGCAGAACTAGCTCCAATTCATCAATGTAATGTAGGCATGTATTCTGAATATAGTCATACATGCTTATGGAAAAGAACTTGCATGCCATCTTTTGTCCTACCCTCCCGTGGCAGCAGGGTCCTAGCAGAAACTAAGGGATATTAATGCCTCCTTTTAATAGAGTACCGGACCAAAGCATTAACACATAGTGAATACATGAACTCCTCAAACTACGATCATCACCGGGAGTGGTCCCGATTATTGTCACTTCAGGGTTGCCGGATCATAACACATAATAGGTGACTATAGACTTGCAAGATAGGATCAAGAACTCTCATATATTGATGAAAACATAATAGGTTCAGATCTGAAATCATGGCACTTGGGCCCTAGTGACAAGCATTAAGCATAGCAAAGTCATAGCAACATCAATCTCAGAACATAGTGGATACTAGGGATCAAACCCTAACAAAACTAACTCGATTACATGATAAATCTCATCCAACCCATCACCGTCCAGCAAGCCTACAATGGAATTACTCACGCACGGCGGTGAGCATCATGAAATTGGTGATGGAGGATGGTTGATGATGACGATGGCGACGGGTTCCCCTCTCCGGAGCCCCGAACGGACTCCAGATCAGCCCTCCCAAGAGAGTTTAGGGCTTGGCGGCGGCTCCGTATCATTAAACGCGATGAATCCTTCTCCCTGGTTTTTTCTCCCCAAAAGTGAATATATGGAGTCAGGGTTGAGGTCGGTGGAGCGTCAGGGGCCCATGGGGCAGGGGGCGCGCCCAGGGGGTAAGGCGCGCCCCCACCCTCGTGGACAAGTGGAGGCCCCCCTGACGTGGATCTTCCTTCCAGTATTTTTTATATATTCCAAAATAATTCTCCATTGATTTCCAGGTCATTCCAAGAACTTTTATTTCTACACAAAAATAACACCATGGCAATTCTGTTGAAAACAACGTCAATCCGGGTTAGTTACATTCAAATCATGCAAGTTAGAGTCCAAAACAAGGGCAAAAGTGTTTGGAAAAGTAGATACGACGGAGACGTATCAACTCCCCCAAGCTTAAACCTTTGCTTGTCCTCAAGAAATTCAGTTGATAAACTGAAAGTGATAAATAAAAACTTTTACAAACTCTGTTTTCTCTTGTTGTTGTAAATATGTCAAGCCAGCATTCAAGTTTTCAGCAAAGATTATGAACTAACCATAGTCACAATAACATTTAGGTCTCATGTTTACTCATATCAATGACATAATCAACTAGTGAGCAATAATAATAAATCTCGGATGACAACACTTTCTCAAAACAATCATGATATGATGTAACAGGATGGTATCTCACTAGCCCTTTCTGAGACCGCAAAACATAAATGCAGAGCACCTTTAAAGATCAAGGACCGACTAGATATTTTAATTCATGGTAAAAGAGATCCAGTCAAGTCATACTCAATGTAAACTAACAATAACGCATGCAAATGACAGTGGTGCTCTCCAACTGGTGCTCTTTAATAAGAGGATGATGACTCAGCATAAAAGTAAATAGACAGGCCCTTCGCAGAGGGAAGCAGGGATTTGTAGAGGTGCCAGAGCTCGGTTTTGAAATAGATATGAATAATATTTTGAGCGGTATACTTTCATTGTCAACATAACAACCAAGAGATGGCGATATCTTCCATGCTACACACATTATAGGCGGTTCCCAAACAGAATGGTAAAGTTTATACTCCCCCTCCACCAACAAGCATCAATCCATGGCTTGCTCGAAACAACGAGTGCCTCCAACTAACAACAGTCCCAGGGGAGTTTTGTTTGCAATTATTTTGATTTGATTTGCATAAAGCATGGGACTGGGCATCCCGGTGACCAGCCATTTTCTTGTGAGTGAGGAGCGGAGTGCACTCCTCTTGAGAATAACCCGCCTAATATGGAAGATACGGACATCCCTAGTTGATACATGAGCTATTCGAGCATACAAAATAGAATGTTTATTTGAAGGTTTAGAGTTTGGCACATACAAATTTACTTGGAACGGCAGGTAGATACCGTATATAGGTAGGTATGGTGGACTCATATGGAATAACTTTGGGGTTTATGGGATTTGGATGCACAAGCAGTATTCCTGCTTAGTACAAGTGAAGGCTAGCAAAAGACTGGGAAGCGACCTGCTAGAGAGAGACAACAGTCATGAACATGCATTAAAATTAATCAACACCGAATGCAAGCATGAGTAGGATATAATGCACCATTAACATAAATATCGTAGAGGCTATGTTGATTTTGTTTCAACTACATGCGTGAACATGTGCCAAGTCAAACCACTCGAATCTTTCAAAAGAGGATACCACCCTATCATACCACATCACAACCATTTTAATGGCATGTTGGCACGCAAGGTAAACCATTATAAGCTCCTAGCTAATTAAGCATGGCATAAGCAACTATAATCTCTAATTGTCATTGCAAACATGTTTATTCATAATAGGCCGAATCAGGAATGATGAACTGATCATATTTACAAAAACAAGAGAGGTCGAGTTCATACCAGCTTTTCTCATCTCAATAAGTTCATCATATAATCATCATTATTGCCTTTCACTTGCATGACCGAATAGTGTGGATAATAATAATAGTGCACGTGCATTGGACTAAGCTGGAATCTGCAAGCATTCAATTCAAGAGAGAAGACAAGGTAATACGGGCTCTTTGTTAGATCAACAATAATGCATATGAGAGCCACTCAATCATTTTAATCATGGTCTTCTCCTCTTGACCCCCAAAGAACAAGAAAAGAATAAAACTATTTACACAGGAAAGCTCCCAACAAGTAAAATAAGAACAAGAAATCTTTTTGGGTTTTCTTTTTAATTACTACTACAAGCATGGAAAGTAAACTAATTAAAAGCTACAACTAATTTTTTTCTTAATGTTAATTAAACACACAAGAAGAAAGCATAAAAATGAAAATAAACTAGCATGGATATTACAATGAAAAAGTATGAGCACCGACAACTAGCAATGAGTGTGTGAACATGAATGTAATGTTGGTGAGAAATATGCACTCCCCCAAGCTTAGGCTTTTGGCCTAAGTTGGTCTATGGCCACGGCTGGCCTGGCGGATATCCAAAGTTGTATCTGGGGTCGTACTAAGATGCGGCATCAGCTTGCCACTTGTTGGCAATCACCTCCGGATCCCACTGGTAATCATACTGTCGTGGAGGATCAAATTGTGGTTCCGGCTTTGGCTCTATAGCTGATGTAGGGTTCCGGTAGGCATGAATGGCCTCCAACAGAACAAGGTACTTGCCTGCAGATAAATCAAACAAGGAAGGAGCAGGCAAGGTAATAGTCTCAGGATGATTTTTACCAAATATTAATTTGTACTTAAGCTTCTTTTCCCTATTCTTAACAATAAAATCATGTGCTACCATACTCTTATAATCTAAATAAACAGGAGGCAACAACTTCTCTTCCTTCTCATAATGTCTAATAGGTATGTTAAAGTGTGCAGTGAGGCGCGAGGCGAAGATGCCTCCAAGGACGGGGCCCTTAGTACGGTTAAGATTTAACCGCTTTGCAACAATAGCGCCCATACTGAATGTGTCATCAAGAAATAAGGCATGGCACAAAATAACAATATTAGGGGCACTCAGGTTTCCACAGTTTCCGCGCCCAATTAAGCATCTACTAGCAAATATAGCAAAGTAACGTAGAACAGGAAAGTGTATGCTAGTAATTCATGCGCCGGAAACCTTCCTCGTTTCCCCTACAGTAATGGTATCAATAAACCCATCCACATCGTCACGATGTGGTTCCTCTACGCTGCCCTCGAAAGGGATCAAACAAACCCAACAAAAATCATGAAGTGACATCTCCTTATGCTCATTAAATAAAATTCCATCGTAGGTGGTGAGCTCCTAGCATGGAAATGAAAGTTTTGCATAAAGATATTGGTGAGTAAGAGATACTGTTCGCGTTGGTCATGGAGGAAGGCGGTGAGGCATGCATTCTCAACCAATTCACAGAAATCATCATAAATCCCGGCTGCTCTCAAGAAATCATCACAAGGCCATTCACATGGCCGAACCTCCGCGGTGCGAGGAAGATTATATTTGGGCCTCTTATCCTCCTCACTTTGCTTATCCTTCGAGCTTCGGCTCGATGAGCCCCTCAAAAATCTCTTCATCTTTTTCTGATTTTTTTTGAAATTTTTAGTAACTTCAAAATAAAAGTGAACCAAACTCAACAAAATTGATAGCAACTACTCCTACAAGTGCCTAGAGGCAATATCATGCATCAAAACTACTTTTGACCACATAAATTTGACATGCAAGCTCAAGAATAGGGTCACCTAAGCAGTAAAAATATGCAATGAATAAAGCACTAGAACAAAAACTAATTGGACCATTGGAGGAGTCACATACCAAGGAACCCCCCAAAGCAGTTTTGTGAATGGAGCTTTGAGCAAGGAGATAGAAAATGGCAGCAAAATGAGCTTGGACTCGGGTTTGAGCTGCTTAGTGATGTTTGTGGGAGGAAGGAGTGTGTGGTAGCTGGAATAAGTGGAGGGGAGCCACCGTGGGCCCACGAGGCAGGGGGGCGCGCCCAGGGGGTAGGGCGCGCCCTCCACTCTCGTGGCCAGGTGCTTGCTCCCCCTGCTGTGTTCTCAATGCTAGATATTCTCAAATATTCTAGAAAAAATCATATTTAATTTTCAGGGCATTTGGAGAACTTTTATTTTCGGGGTATTTTTTATTGCATGGATAATTCAGAAAACAGACAGAAATTACTATTTTTTGCTTTATTTAATATAAATAACAGAAAGTAAAAAGAGGGTACAGAGAGTTGTGTTTCCTAAATTCATCCATCTCATGCTCATCAAAAGGAATCCACTAACAAGGTTGATCAGGTCTTGTTAACAAACTCATTCCGAATAACATGGAACCGGAGAATTTTCGAATAACAGTAGGTTACCTCAACGGGGATATGCGCATCCCCAACAATAAGAATATCATATTTCTTCTTGACAGTAGGAAGAGGAAATTCAAAACATCCAAAAATAATCGATGGAATTTTTCCAATAGAGTTGATACTGTGGACTTGAGGTTGTTTCCTCGGAAAGTGTACCGTATGCTCATTACCATTAACATGAAAAGTGACACTGCCTTTGGTGCAATCAATAACAGCCCCTGCAGTATTCAAAAAGGGTCTTCCAAGAATAATAGACATACTATCGTCCTCGGGAATATCAAGGATAACAAAGTCCGTTAAAAGAGTAACGTTTGCAACCACAACAGGCACATCCTCACAAATACCCACAGGTATAGCAGTTGATTTATCAGCCATTTGTAAAGATATTTCAGTAGGTGTCAACTTATTCAAATCAAGTCTACGATTTAAGAGAGAGGCATAACACTAACACCGGCTCCAAGATCACATAAAGCAGTTTTAACATAGTTTCTTTTAATGGAGCATGGTATAGTTGGTACTCCTGGATCTCCAAGTTTCTTTGGTATTCCACCCTTAAAAGTATAATTAGCAAGCATGGTGGAAATTCCAGCTTCCGGTATCTTTCTTTTATTAGTAACAATATCTTTCATGTACTTAGCATAAGGATTCATTTTAAGCATATTAGTCAAACGCATACGCAAGAAGATAGGTCTAATCATTTCAGCAAAGCACTCAAAATCCTCATCATCCTTTTTCTTGGATGGTTTAGGAGGAAAAGGCATGGGTTTCTGAACCCATGGTTCTCTTTCCTTACCGTGCTTCCTAGCAACAAAGTCTCTCTTATCATAACGTTGATTCTTTGATTGTGGGTTATCAAGATTAACAACAGGTTCAATCTCTACATCATTATTATTGCTAGGTTGAGCATCAACATGAACATCATCATTATAATTTTCACTAGGTTCATGCTCATTACCAGATTGTGTTTCAGCATCAGAAATAGAAATATCATTAGGATTCTCAGGTGTGTCAACAACACGTTCACTAGAAGCATGCAAAGTCCTATCATTTTTCTTTTTCTTCCTTTTAGAAGGACTAGGTGCATCAATATTATTTCTCTAAGAATCTTGCTCAAATCTCTTAGGATGGCCCTCAGGATACAAAGTTTCCTGAGTCATTTTACCACCTCTAGTCATAACTCTAACAACATTATCATTTTTATTACTATTCAATTCATTGAGCAAATCATTCTGAGCTTTAACTACTTGTTCTACTTGAGTGGTAACCATAGAAGCATGTTTACTAATAAGTTTTAGTTCACCTTTAACATTAGCCATATAATCACCCAAGTGTTCAAGCATATCAGCATTGTGTTTCAATGGTCTACCAACATAAGCATTGAAGTTTTCTTGTTTGACCATAAAGTCATCAAACTCATCCAAGCATGGGCTAGCAAACTTAGTAAATGGGATTTCAGCTTTATCATATCTATAGAGAGAATTTACCTTTACTACCTATGTCGGGTTATCAAGACCATGCATTTTTTCAATAGGCGGTAAATTAAGACCATGTATTTCTTCAATAGGAGGTAAATTCTTAACATCTTCAGCTTTAATACCTTTTTCTTTCATAGATTTCTTTGCCCTGTTGCATATCTTCAGGACTGAGAAATAGAATACCCCTTTTCTTCGGAGTTGGCTTAGGAGTTGGTTCAGGAATTGGATCAGGAAGTGTCCAATTATTTTCATTAGTCAACATATTATTCAATAAAATTTCAGCTTCATCTGGTGTTCTTTCCCTGAAAACACAACCATCACAACTATCCAGGTGGTCTCTGGAAGCATCGGTTAGTCCACTATAAAAGATATCAAGTATTTCATTTTTCTTAAGAGGATGATCAGACAAAGCATTAAGTAATTGGAGAAGCCTCCCCCAAGCTTGTGGGAGACTCTCTTCTTCAATTTGCACAAAATTATATATTTCCCTTAAGGCAGCTTGTTTCTTATGAGTGGGGAAATATTTAGCAGAGAAGTAATAAATCATATCCTGGGGACTACGCACACAACCAGGATCAAGAGAATTAAACCATATCTTAGCATCACCCTTTAATGAGAACGGAAATAATTTAAGGATATAATAGTAGCGAGTTTTCTCATCATTAGTGAACAGGGTGGCTATATCATTTAATTTAGTAAGATGTGCCACAATAGTTTCAGATCCATAGCCATTGAAAGGATCAGATTCAACTAAAGTAATTATCTCAGGATCAATAGAGAAATCATAATCCTTATCACTAACAAAGATACGTGAAGTAGCATAAGCATGATCTTATTTCATTCTAGCATTCAGAGTTTTTTGTTTTAGCTTAGCTAATAATTTCTTAAGATCACTCCTATCATTGCAAGCAAGAAAATCTCTAGCAGTTTCTTCATCCATAACATAGCCCTCAGGCACAATAGGTAATTCATATCTAGGGGGGAGAATCTTCATCATCACTTTCATCAATATTATCAGTTTCAATAATTTCATTCTCTCTAGCCCTAGCAAGTTGTTCATCAAGAAATTCACCAAGTGGCACAGTAGTATCAAGCATAGAAGTAGTTTCATCATAGGTATCATGCATAGCAGAAGTGGCATCATCAATAACATGCGACATATCAGAATTAATAGCAGATGCAGGTTTAGGTGTCGCAAGCTTACTCAAAACAGAAGGTGAATCAAGTGCAGAGCTAGATGGCAGTTCCTTACCTCCCCTCATAGTTGTGGGATAAATCTTGGTTCTTGGATCTTTCAAGTTCTTCATAATAATAAGCATATATAAATCCCAAGTGACTCAAAGAATAGAGTTATGCTCCCCGGCAACGGCGCGAGAAAATAGTCTTGATAACCCACAAGTATAGGGGATCGTAACAGTTTTCGAGGGTAGAGTATTCAACCCAAATTTATTGATTCGACACAAGGAGAGCCAAAGAATATTCTCAAGTATTAGCAGCTGAGTTGTCAATTCAACCACACCTGGAAACTTAATATCTACAGCAAGGTATGTAGTAGCAAAGTAATATGATAGTAGTGGTAACGGTAGAAAAAGGTAACAGTAGCAAAAGTAATATTTTGGTGTTTTGTAGTGATGATAACAATAGCAACGGAAAAGTAAATAAGCAAAGAACAATATATGGAAATTTCGTAGGCAATTTATCGGTGATAGAGAATTATGCCGGATGCGGTTCATCATGTAATAGTCATAACCTAGGGTGACGCGGAACTATCTCCAATTCATCAATGTAATGTAGGCATGTGTTCCGAATATAGTCATACGTTGTGGGAGTCCTGGATTAGGGGGTATCCGACAGCCAGATTATATCCATTTGCCGGACTGTTGGATTATGAAGATACAAGATTGAAGACTTCCTCTCGTGTCCGGGTGGGACTCTACTTGGCGTGGAAGGCAAGCTAGGAAATACAGATATGTGTATCTCCTCCTTTGTAACCGACCTTGTGTAACCCTAGCCCTCTCTGGTGTCTATATAAACCAGAGGGTTTTAGTCCGTAGGACAACATACAATCATACCATAGGCTAGCTTCTAGGGTTTAGCCTCTCTGATCTCGTGGTAGATCTACTCTTGTACTACCTATATCATCAATATTAATGAAGCAGGACGTAGGGTTTTACCTCCATCAAGAGGGCCTGAACCTAGGTAAAACATCGTGTCCCCTGCCTCCTGTTACCATCCGCCTTCGACGCACAGTTCGGGACCCCCTGCCCGAGATCCGTCGGTTTTGACACCGACATTGGTGCTTTCATTGAGAGTTCCTCTGTGCCGTCGCCAGAAGGAAGGATGTCTCGTCTTGTCTTTAAAGACGGTACTACTGTTGGGGGAGCTTTGGCTGTCGGCCAAACTCTCCGGCTAGGCGGGTTCATCATGACCGCCTGTTTGGCCGCCGCGCCGACGATGACTTCTCGGGTCATTGAAAACATCCTCCATGTCAAATCGGCACTCGCCGAACAGATGGATCCAATGGAGCTCGCCTCCTTAAACGAGCTCTTGGATCGCATCGCCGCCTTGGGAGTCGCTACGGACTATGACCGGATTGGGCTTAAACCCGATCAAAGGGCGATTAACTCTCCACCAGTCACCCATCATATTGGAGTGGTGGAGGAACAATGCAGCGACCTTTCCTCTATCTTAAGGACCAACTATGTCCGGATTCCCGAGCTCTCTGAGCTGGATGCCCGTTCGCGGGAGGACAACATCCAATCCCTGAACTTAGAGTCAGGAAGCGGACCAGGATTATCGGGTAACACCCCGGAATCGGAACTTCCAAAATTGGAAACTCCTCGGCCCCTGGATCCCAGATCGGGTAAGGGTTCGGATTCAATTCCACCCACCCACCCAAACATAAGCGATCTTTCCCACATCAGGCAAGAGCCCTAGGAAACAGTACATCACTATTGGGCCAGATTCCTCCTTGCGATGAACAAGGTTAAGGACTGTCGCGAGGAAGATGCAATCTTATTTTTCTGCAATAATTGCACAGACAAGGGAATCCTTAACGCCATAAATCCCCGTTAGATAACACGCTTCGCTGACTTGGCGTCCATAGTACGAAAGTACTGTGCGATGGAAAGTGCCTGGAAAACCGAAACAAACTTTTGGGATAATCCGGCCCTGAATACAAACCCAGTCCGAAATAAAAGGGTGCATTATCACAATACACCCGGGTCAACTACCAAAAAGCAAAAACCCTCTATAGGGCATGGAACCGTACTGGAGGGATGGCTCAACGGACCCTGCAAAATTCATAGCACAGCGGATATAATACCAATGCACAGCCTTAGAGCATGTTGGATACTTCGGTAGGTGGCCAAAAGTGGTGAGGATCTTCTTATCCCAAATACCATAGAGCACCATCCCGTGGATAACAATACGGTGTTAACAGTGTTCGAGACCTTTGCGTCAAATAATAGGCGCAAGCGAACACTCCGCAGCATGGCCGAAATCTGCCATGTAGCAGCAATAAATCCATGGAGTGACACGTCTATTACCTTCAATGCCAGTGATGAACCTAAATTCTGAACAGCCCGAGCACCAGCCGCACTGGTCCTCAATCCAATCGTGGACGGCTTTCGACTCACCAAAGTACTCATGGACGGCGGCAGCGGACTAAACCTCATCTATGAGGAAACTCTTCAAAAGATGGAAATAGACTGGAACCGCATCGAACAAAGTAGCACAACCTTTAGAGGAATTATCCCCAGTCAGGAAGCACGCTGTGCTGGGAAAATCACACTAGATGTGGTATTCGGCACGCCGGACAATTACAGGTCCGAAGAAATTACATTCCAAGTGGCCCCGTTCAGCAGTGGCTATCACGCTCTTTTTGGACGGGAGGCGTTTACAATCTTCCAAGCCGTACCCTGTTACGGGTACATGAAGCTTAAAATTCCCGAGCCCAATGGAATCATCACTCTCGCTAGTGATCCGGACATAGCACTCTGCGCCGAAAACAAAACAGCCGCATTGGCCCTCGAGGCATTACCCGAAGCCCTCTCGGCCGAGGAATTAACCATGCTACGCTCCACAGTGGACAGGGACGACGTGATACTCGACAAGAGATCCAAGTCCACCTCTTTTAAACCAGCGGATGAAATAGTCAAATTCCAAGTCAACCCAACAGACCCTACAAAAATAGCCTCCATCGGGGCACAGTTAAACCCCGCTGTGGACGCCGCACTACGAGAGTTCCTACGCGAAAATTGGGACATATTCGCCTGGCATCCCTCAGACATGCCAGGAATCCCACGCAGGCTGGCCGAGCATAGCCTCAATATCCTAAAGGGATTCAAGCCGGTCAAGCAAGCTCTTCGGCGTTTCTCCGAACCTAAGAGACATGCCATGGGAGAGGAACTAGCCAAGTTATTGGAGGCCGGATTCATCAGAGAAATAAAACATCCGGACTGGCTAGCAAACCTGGTGATGGTACCAAAGAAGGACAAATCCTGGCGCCTTTGTGTCGATTTCAAAGACCTCAATAAAGCTTGCCCAAAGGATCCCTTTCCCCTCCCACGCATCGATCAAATCATTGATGCTACTACAGGACACGAGTCATTGTGTTTCCTCGACGCATACTCCGGTTACCACCAAATCAAGATGGCGGAGTCCGACCAAGCCGCAACGGCATTCATCACACCATACGGTCCCTTCTGTTTTAACACAATGCCTTTTGGCCTCAAAAACGCCGGCGCAACATATCAGCGCATGATTCAGACATGTCTGGAGAAACAAATCGGCAAAATAGTAGAGGCATACGTAGACGATGTGGTCGTCAAAACCAAACACGGTGACTCTTTGATAGACGACTTGAGGTTCACATTCGACAACCTCCGAACATATGACATCAAGCTCAATTCAGAAAAATGCGTTTTCGGCGTACCAGCCGGAAAGCTCTTGGGATTCATTGTCTCCAGTAGAGGTATTGAAGCTAATCCGGCCAAAATCCGAGCCTTGTCACAGTTGGCTACCCCAACAGACCTCAAACAAATCCAGAAGTTAACTGGATGCGTGGCGGCTCTAAGCCGCTTTATCTCCCGCTTAGGAGAAAAGGATTTACCCCTTTATCGCCTCCTTCAGAGCACCGAACACTTCGAGTGGACGGACATGGCCATAGCCGGATTGGAAGAAATAAAGGCCATTTTGGCAACCAACCCAATCCTGGCCACGCCAAACATCGGCGAACCAATGCTGTTGTACATTGCGGCAACTCATCAAGTTGTAAGCGCGGTGCTCGTTGTCGAACGGGAAGCGGACGGACACAAATTCCCTCTTCAAAAGCCGGTATACTATGTATCCACTGTCCTCACTCCATGCAAATCACGGTACTCGCATTACCAAAAGATAGCATATGCGGTATTCATGGCATCACGGAAACTGCGACACTACTTTCAAGAGTGTTCGATTACAGTAGCCTCGGAAGTGCCACTTAATGATATTATAAACAACCGCGACGCTACAGGCCGGATTGCCAAATGGGACATTGAGCTCCTCCCGTTCGACATAACATACAAACCTCGACGAGCCATTAAATCACAAGTATTGGCCGACTTCGTCGCCGAATGGACGGAGGCCGAACTCCCTAAAGAGTATGGCGCATACTCCAATTGGATCATGCACTTCGACGGTTCTAAAATGCTGGCCGGTCTAGGGGCTGGCGTCGTCCTGACGTCCCTAATTGGAGATAGCATTCGGTACGTACTGCAAATATTGTATACAGACTCCAACAATGCAGCCGAATACGAAGCTCTATTGCATGGTCTTCGGATGGCAGTCTCCATGGGCATTCAACGCCTGGAGGTGCGTGGGGATTCAAACCTCGCAATATCCCAAATAAACGGAGACTTTGACACCAAGGATCCGAAAATGGCGGCCTATCAAAATGCCGTCCTAAAAATGTCAGCTCGGTTCGAGGGGCTCGAATTTCACCATGTGGCTCGGGAAAACAATCAGGCAGCAGATATCCTCGCCCGCATCGGTGCAAAACGTGTTGCGGTCCCCCCAACATATTTTTGGAAAGGCTGTTCAAGCCATCCGTAGTATGGGAAGGGGACACCGATAACAACAGTCCGGACCCGGCCAAATTACCCGATACCGAACTCTCTGACACAATCGGAGGCTCCGCCACCGATATTGCCCCGTGGACAGAACCATTCCTGGCCTACCTAACTAGACAGGAACTTCCGGAGGACCAAAATGAGGCACGCTGCATAGTGCGGCGGTCCAAGGCCTACAGGGTCCATGAGGGAGAATTGTACAAAAAAAGCACTACCAGAGTCCTTCAAAGGTGCATCTCCGAAGAGGAAGGGCGGAATCTTTTGGCAGAAATTCATGCCGGACTCGGCGGTCATCACACCGCAGCCCGGGCTCTTGTAAGCAAGGCCTTCCGTATAGGATTCTATTGGCCAACGGCCCGGGCAGATGCACAGGATTTGGTCCAACGTTGCACCAGTTGCCAGCTCTTTGCAAATCAAAGCCACATGCCACCCACTGCCCTCCAAACAATCCCCATTACATGGCCCTTTGCGGTTTGGGGGCTTGACATGGTTGGACCCCTTAAAGGGGGAACCCACAAGAAAAAAAATACTTATTGGTCAAGGTGGATAAATTCACCAAATGGATAGAGGCCAAACCGGTTAAAACAGCCGAATCCGGACCGGTGATAGACTTCATATCCGGGGTTGTACACCGTTATGGCATCCCCCATAGCATCATCACTGATAATGGCATGAACTTCACGGCCGACGAGGTAAAACTCTGGTGCAGCAAAATGGGCGTCAAGCTCGATTATGCCTCAGTCTATCACCCACAAACCAACGGTCAAGTCGAGCGAGCAAACAGTCTTATAATGAGCGGCATTAAACCTAGATTAGTGCGTTCCTTAACGGAGTCTAACACGCACTGGGTAGAGGAGCTCGACTCCATACTCTGGGGGCTGCGGACCATGCCGAATCATAGTACCGGATATACACCCTTCTTTATGGTGTACGGCGCAGAGGCAGTCTTGCCCTATGACATAATTCATGACTCACCTAGAGTGCGCATGTACGAAGAAAGAGAAGCCGAGCTCGATCGGCAGGACAGTCTGGACACCTTGGAGGAGGAGCGCGACGTAGCCAAAGCCCGTTCCGCATTTTATTAGCAACAGGCTCGCAGATACCAAAGCAGAGAAGTACAGGCCAAAACTTATAACATTGGCGAACTAGTTCTACGCCTGCCGGACAAGAAAAATAACAAGCTCGAGCCCAAATGGGAAGGTCCCTTCATTATTGACCAAGTTCTGACCGATGGAGTGTACCGACTACGCGATGCATCGACTAGTCGACTCGAGCCGAACCCATGGAACACGGTCAGGCTCCGAAGATTCTACGCCTAGCACCGGACTCTATGTTAGTCCCCTCCCTTTTTCCATTTTTCGCATATACATTATCTGTCTTGTTTTCCTTTCTTTTTTTCCTTTCTTATTCCTCTAGGCCTTCAAGGGTCACCTTGTCCCTCGCTTGCACATTACAGATGCGCTAGCCGCACTCTTCATACCTGGGGGCTTCTTTCACAGAAGCTTAAATTATTTATCTAGGCTTCATGCCCAGCACATGTGTTATACTTCGCATGTACCTTTTTTCACCATTATATGCATCCATATGACTTAAGTTTTGGCCAAGCTGGGTTGCCTGGCTCTTGTATTTATGCCCTACGTTCCCGTTAATTCGGCTAGGGCATAAGGGGAGCACCTCTGCAATTGTTACTGCCGGGTCAGCCGGATGTGTACCTCAGACTGGGTGAAGCCGAAAGCTAGCATTCTTAAGGGAATATTCGGTCGGTGAACAAAAGATGATTTTTATTTTTCATATCTGCCCCCAGATGTTTTTCCTGTGTTTCCTATTGCAGTCCGGACATGCACTTTAGGGCATGCTTACCCAGGGAAAGGAACCCTTAACGGAACTATTCTCCCTGGAAGATGTTTCTTACTACCCATGTAATATAACATAACTAGTTGGGCACTTGTCTGATAAAGCACTAATGACCCCTACGCCTGGTCTCCACGCATACCCCGGTTCTTATATAACTGAGCGGGTATTCGGATATTGGGCCCGGAGGCTGAAGCAAAAAGGTCCGCAACGACAAACGATCTACAATCCGGCTAGAAGGCATTATACATGTCACTTTAATTACATAGTCATGCAGACTGACTAAATTCTTCTTCTATACCATCCAACAGTCGGTCTAGCTTACAATCCTGTTGGGAATACTTTGCGGCTAATTCTACTTGCCCATAAACTAAGCTAACGGGGATCTCTTTTCCGTCGGGCCCCACAGGTCCGACCTCGGCCATGTGATTTGGGTCTGCTTTGGTATACCGCGTCTTCACCATGGCCCAAGCTTCTCTGGCACCCTGTCGACAGGCTGATATCTTCCATAATCGGAAGCGTTGCCGTGCTCCTTTGAGCTTCTCCGCAAGCTCTGCAACACCCTTTAGCAGGGAGACGGACGGCCACAAGGCCTGGGCAACACCCCGCATCACCTGCCGAACTTGTTCGTGCAGATGTGACAGCTCAGACAGAAGATCACCCGCAGACCCGGGCATTTCCTCCGCGGGACGACCCGTCAGCATACCTACAGACATAACGCTGTTAGTCGGCTTCTTCGCTGAATACCTTTAAAAGGATTCATTCAAGCACTTACTGAAAATGCCGCGCCGAAGCCTCTTATTCTCCTTCTCGGAGTCTGCAAGCTGGCCCCGAACGTATTTTAGTTCCACGTTCATCTTTATATTGGCGTCTTGGAGATTGTTTTTCTCCCGCCTAACCTCAGTCAACACGCGTTTGCCAGCCTCTAGCTGCCGCATAACATGCTGGTCCCCCGGATTTTCTCCGGATTCATCTGCAAAATCTATTGTTAGATCTGCAGCCACGCCGCACACTATATGGTAACCATCATTCTTTAAAATAAATGTTACCAGCGGGAGGCTTTTTCTGTTCCTGCAATGCGGCAACAGCGGCCCGCAGTTGGGTCTTGCATTCCTCCAGCTCCTGGGACAGCCTAGTATTCTTCTCTGTAAGAACCTGCACAATAAAGATGATCCTTAAATCAGTTCTGCTAACTGTTTCAAGTCTCAGGGGCTACTGATACATATAAATCGTCAGATTCACTCACCTGTACATCCTTTACATACTGATCCGTGGCTCTGGCTAGACCATCTTGAGCGGCACGGAGGTACGCCTCTCCAGAATTGAAGGCATCAAACGCCTCTGGTGAGAAACAAGCGTCACGGAGTACGGCCCGGCGGCGCCTATGATTCATGGCGCTTTCCACTTCTGAGTTTGTAGCGGATAATCTATCTGCATCCTCTGTAGGGGGATTATCTGGCGCCTGCCCCATATCGGCTTCTGCCTCCATGTCCGGTCCTGACGCCCGACTGGTGGAAGCGTGATCGGCAACATCGCCAGACATATTCCGGCGAGCGTTTTTTCTGTTAAAGAAACACGGGCGTCATTACATTTCGAGAAAGACGACAACCACGGAGTGGGGTTTGTTATACCTTTGCGCCGGCGTCTCCATCCTGACCGCCTTCCTTTTTGGCCTACCCGGCCTCGGTGCCTCCTGTTGGCGCGTTGCTGCGGGTTTGGCAGGGCGTCTCGAATGCCTTCCCTGTAAAGATGCCATGTGTGTATGGTTGGTGAAGTGCCTAAAAGGGGATCCTAGTTTTGGAGTTGGGATTTTTGTTTTTTCTTACTTGCGATGCAGGGAGCAGTCCGGGATAGTCGGCCGTAATGGCCACCATGGCATCGTCGCAGCTTAACTGATAGAACTGCCGGTCTATCAGCTCCACAAATATAACCAAATCTTCTTCAAGTCCGGAGTCGAGGGTCCGATAAGGGTCCTCTGGTTGTGGAGAAGGGATGATGACCTCCTTTATGGCTTTTCGCAGTTCCTGCCACAAAGTGGCAAGGTGAATACTTACGACAAAGAGTGCGGGAAAATGGGAGCAGGGAGATATAACTTACCCAGCTTGGAGGATTGTACATGGAGAATCCGTCACGTGGCTTGATGCGGGTGAACTCCTCTTCCTCACCCTTGAACAATTTGGACAGAATCTTCGCTAAAGCGGCAGCATTGCCCGGACCCTTACGCCCGCAGCGGGTGGCGTCATCCGCCCCGTTATAACACCAGAAGGGGTGACCTCGGTATTGAAGTGGTTGCACTCCCCGCATTATGCAAATCGACATAACTTCGATCATTGTCAATCCTTATTGAGCCATTGCTTTGATCCGGTTCATCAGATAGAGGACTTCTCTATTGTCTTCCGCCTGGGGGCTCCATGGGCGCCAACTTCGGCGCTTCTTCAGCGGAGCATTGTTGAACTCAGGAAGACCCCGCCGAACAGGGTCTGGAAGGGGAACATCCTCCATATAAAACCATTCTGAAGGCCAGTCTTCGGACGACTTCTTCGGGGTACCGGACGGGTATCCGGTATCGGCGATGCGCCATATTTCGGCTCCGCCCACTTGATAAAGTGATCTCCCCTGTATGTGAGGGACAAGACAGAATAGCCTTTTCCACTGCTCGAAGTGAGCCTCGCAGCCCAGGAACAACTCACAGAGAGCAACATAGCCGGCGATGTGTAGAATGGAGGCAGGGGTGAGATTGTGTAATTGGAGGCCGTACAATTCCAGGAGCCCGCGGAGGAACAGATGAATTGGAAATCCGAGTCCCCTTAGTAGATAAGGAACAAGGCAGACCCGTTCCCCCATGGAGGGACAGGGAAAGCTCTCCGCTTGCTCCCCGCCATTGTAGGTGGCAAGCCTGGCTCGAACAGGCACCATATACGCTGGAGGGAGAAATCCCTTAGTCTGCAGTTCGACTAATCGACTGTGCGGGACTGAACACCTCTCCCAATCACTGGGCTTAGGGCTACGGGAGCTGGAGGAGGAGCGGCGAAGGTCGGCCATGCTGGAATGGATCTTTCCGAAACGCGCTCCGATGGATTCTCGCTGGGGGGAGGATGGTATGGATCGGATCTAAGAATCCCCATCCCTTTAATAGACAATTTATTTATCTGGCTAGGGGGGCGAATGTAAAAACGCCCTGGCGCCTCGTATTCATTCGACGTGTGGGAGATAGCCCTTATTGGGCACAGAAGCCAAGAGGTCCAAACATTTATGGGACCGGACACTGCTTTACAAATGTTCGAGATATGGAGAAGAACTCGCCATGCAATGGCGAAGACAACACTGCGTGCCAGACTCATCGTCATTGAAGCCTGGTTTGGGGGCTACTGAGGGAGTCCTGGATTAGGGGGTATCCGACAGCCGGATTATATCCATTGGCCGGACTATTGGATTATGAAGATACAAGATTGAAGACTTCCTCTCGTGTCCGGGTGGGACTCTACTTGGCGTGGAAGGCAAGCTAGGCAATACGGATATGTGTATCTCCTCCTTTGTAACCGACCTTGCGTAACCCTAGCCCTCTCCGGTGTCTATATAAACTAGAGGGTTTTAGTCTGTAGGACAACATACAATCATACCATAGGCTAGCTTCTAGGGTTTAGCCTCTCTGATCTCGTGGTAGATCTACTCTTGTACTACCTATATCATCAATATTAATCAAGCAAGACGTAGGGTTTTACCTCCATCAAGAGGGCCCGAACCAGGGTAAAACATCGTGTCCCCTGCCTCCTGTTACCATCCGCCTTAGACGCACAGTTCGGACCCCCTACCCGAGATCCGCCGGTTTTGACACCGACATACATGCTTATGGAAAAGAACTTGCATGACATCTTTTGTCCTACCCTCCCGTGGCAGCGGGGTCCTAGTGGAAACTAAGGGATATTAAGGCCTCCTTTTAATAGAGTACCAGACCAAAGCATTAACACATAGTGAATACATGAACTCCTCAAACTACGGTCATCACGGGGAGTGGTCCCGACTATTGTCACTTCGGGGTTGCCGGATCATAACACATAGTAGGTGACTATAGACTTGCAAGATAGGATCAAGAACTCACATATATTCATGAAAACATAATAGGTTCAGATCTGAAATCATGGCACTCAGGCCCTAGTGACAAGAATTAAGCATAGCAAAGTCATAGCAACATCAATCTCAGAACATAGTGGATACTAGGGATCAAACCCTAACAAAACTAACTCGATTACATGATAAATCTCATCCAACCCATCACCGTCCAGCAAGCCTATGATGGAATTACTCACGCACGGCGGTGAGCATCATGAAATTGGTGATGGAGGATGGTTGATGATGATGATGGTGACGGATTCCCCTCTCCGGATGTAACACCCACAATGCGGCTATATCTCCCACGTGTCAGGGGACGACTTAGAGGCATAGCCTCATGGTAGGTTTGTCGCAAGAGAGGTAATCTTCACACAATCCCATGTACTGAATAAGAAATGGATAAAGAGTTGGCTTACAATTGCCACTTCACACGAATACAAGTTAAACATACATCATCCAGAATACAATCAAGGTCCGACTACGAAACCAAGATAAAAGAAGACAACCCCAAATGCTAGTTCCCCGATCGTCCCAACTAGGCTCCACTGTTGATAAATAGGAAACGAAACAAAACAATGATCAAGGACTTCATCGAGCTCCCAACTGAGCTGGGTTGCGTCACCTGCACTGGTATCATCGGCACCTGCAACTGTTTGGAAGTATCTATGAGCCACGAGGACTCAACAATCTCACACCCGCGAGATCAAGACTATTTAAGCTTATGGGTAGGAAAGGGTAGTGAGGTGGAGCTTCAGCAAGCACTAGCATATATGGTGGCTAACATACGCAAATAAGAGTGAGAAGAGAAGCAACGCACGGTCGAGAAACTATAAGTGATCAAGAAGTGATCCTGAAACTACTTACGTTCAAGCATAACACAAGAACCGTGTTCACTTCCCGGACTCCGCCGAGAAGAGACCATGACGGCTACACACACGGTTGATTCATTTTAATTAAGTTAAGTGTCAAGTTCTCTACAACCGAATATTAACAAATTCCCATCTGCCCATAACTGCAGGCACGACTTTCGAAAGTTCAAACCCTGTAGGGGTGTCCCAACTTAGCCCATCACAAGCTCTCACGGTCAACGAAGGATATTACTTCTCCCGGGAAGACCTGATCAGCCTCAGAATCCCGGTTATAAGACATTTTGACAATGGTAAAACAAGACCAGCAAAGCCGCCCGAATGTGCCGACAAATCCCGATAGGAGCTGCACATATCTCGTTCTTAGGGCACACCGGATTGACCAAACTTCCGGTAGGCCAGCCCAGAGTTTCCCCTGGTGGCCACCGGCGGCTCACAGGTTGGACCAACACTCAGAGGAGGACTGGCCCCGGGGTTTAAAATAAAGATGACCCTTGAGTCTGTAGAACCCAAGGGAAAAAGGCTTAGGTGGCAAATGTTAAAGACAAGGCTGGGCCTTGCTGGAGGAGTTTTATTCAAAGCAAACTGTCAAGGGGTTCCCATAACACCCAACCGCGTATGGAACGCAAAATCAAGGAACATAACACCGGTATGACGGAAACTAGGGCGGCAAGAGTGGAACAAAACACCAAGCATAAGGCCGAGCCTTCCACCCTTTACCAAGTATATAGATGCATTAATTAAATAAGAGATATTGTGATATCCCAACATATCCATGTTCCAACATGGAACAAACTTCATCTTCACTTGCAACTAACAACACTATAAGAGGGGCTGAGCAAAAGCGGTAACATAGCCAAACAACGGTTTGCTAGGAAAGGTGGGTTAGAGGCTTGACATGGCAATATGGGAGGTGAGGGAGTCCTGGATTAGGGGGTCTCTGGACAGCCGGACTATCTCCATTGGCCGGACTGTTAGACTATGAAGATACAAGATTGAAGACTTCGTCTCGTGTCCGGATGGGACTCTACTTGGCGTGGAAGGCAAGCTACGCAATACGTATATGGATATCTCCTCCTTTGTAACCCACCTTGTGTAACCCTAACCCTCTCCTGTGTCTATATAAACCGAAGGGTTTTAGTCCGTAGGACAACAATCACAACATACAATCATACCATAGGCTAGCTTCTAGGATTTAGCCTCTCTGATCTCGTGGTAGATCTACTCTTGTACTGCCCATATCATCAATATTAATCAAGCATGACGTAGGGTTTTACCTCCATCAAGAGGGCCTGAACCTGGGTAAAACTTCGTGTCCCTTGCCTCCTATTACCATCCGGCCTAGACGCACAGTTCGGGACCCCCTACCCGAGATCCGCCGGTTTTGACACCGACATTGGTGCTTTCATTGAGAGTTCCTCTGTGTCATCGCTGTTAGGCTTGATGGCTCCTATTATCATCGATAGCAATGCGGTCCAGGGTGAGACTTTTCTCCCCGGACAGATCTTCGTATTCGACGGCTTTGCACTACGGGCTAATTCGCTTGGCCATCTGGAGCAGATTGAAAGCTATGCCCGTGGCCACCAGGTCAGATTTGGAAGTTTGAACTACACGGCCGACATCCGCGGAGACTTGATCTTCGACGGATTCGAGCCACAGCCGGGCGTGCCCCACTGTCGCGATGGGTATGACCTAGCTCTGCCGCCGAACAGTACCCCAGAGGCCGCGCCCGCATCTGCTCCGACCCTTAGCTCGGAGCAAACGGCGCCAATCGAGGACGGGTGGCTAGACACCACCTCAGGGGCTGCAGTCTCAACGGCGATCGAGCCAAACACCAGCATAAACCTCTGCGCAGCCCGTGACTCCAAGGTGCCGGACTCTTTCTCGGACTCCGAACCATCCGCGCCCCTGCCAATCGAATCCGATTGGGCGCCGATCATGGAATTCACTGCCGCGGATATCTTTCAGCACTCGCCCCTCGGTGACATTCTGAATTCACTAAGGACACTCTCTTTGTCAGGAGAGCCCTGGCCGGATTATGGTCAACAGGATTGGGATGCGGAAGACAAAGAAATTCGACGCCCACCCACCACCCACTTCGTAGCCACTGTCGATGATTTAACCGACATGCTTGACTTCGACTCCGAAGACATCGACGGTATGGACGACGATGTAGGAGACGAACACGAACCAACGCCTATAGGGCACTGGAAAGCCACCTCGTCATATGACATATACATGGTGGATACACCCAACGAGGGCAATGGCGACGAGATAGCGGAGGATGACTCCTCCAAGAAGCAACCCAAGCGCCGACGCCAGCGGCGCCGCTCTAAGTCCCGCCAAAGCAAAAGTGGTGATACCGGCACAGGAGATAATAACACTCCGGATAGCGCCGAAGACAACAACAATCTCCTCCAGCAAGATTTAGAGCAGGAGGATGAAGGAGCCAGATCTCCTGAGAGAGCGGCTGGCGGAGAGGAGGAGGATGACAATTACATGCCCCCTCCGAAGACGAGGCAAGCCTCGGCGACGATGAATTCACCGTCCCAGAGGATCCCGTCGAACAAGAGCGCTTCAAGCGCCGGCTTATGGCCACGGCAAATAGCCTGAAGAAAAAGCAGCAGCAGCTTCAAGCGGATCAAGATATGCTAGCTGAAAAATGGACTGAAGTCCTCGTAGCCGAGAACTATAAACTCGAGCGCCCCTCCAAGAGTTACCCAAGGCGTAGGTTACTACCCCGACTGGAGGAAGAAGCATATGATATGGCTGACCGGCCACCTCGTGGCCGCGATAGAGAGACATTCCAGCCAAAAGCTCAGCCTCCACCCCAACACCATTCAAATAAAAAGGCATGGGGAGATACGCCAGACCTGCGAGACATATTGGAGGACAAAGCAAAGCATTCAAGATCGATCTACGGATCACGAGGGTGCACCACTCTACGAGACGGTAAACGTCACGCTGGGTACAGTAAAAGCAAATCCGGCCGGGCCGAACACAGCGGGCAAGACCCATTCGAGCTGCATCGCGATATAGCCCAATACAGAGGCGTCGCACACCCCTTATGCTTCACAGACGAAGTAATGGAACATCAATTCCCAGAAGGTTTCAAATATGTAAACATTGAATCATACGACAGCACAACAGATCCCGCAGTATGGATTGAGGACTTCCTCCTCCACATCCACATGGCCCGCGGTGATGCCTTACATGCCATCAAATTCCTCCCACTAAAGCTCAAAGGACCAGCACGACATTGGCTTAATAGCTTGCCAGCGAACTCCATTAGCTGTTGGGAAGATCTGGAAGCCGCATTCCTCGACAACTTTCAGGGCACTTATGTGCGACCACCAGACGCCGATGATCTAAGCCACATAATTCAGCAGCCAGAAGAGTCAGCCAGGCAATTCTGTACTTGATTCCTCACAAAGAAAAATCAAATCGTCGACTGTCTGGATGCGGAGGCCTTACCAGCTTTCAAGCACAACATCCGAGACGAGTGGCTAGCCCGGCACCTTGGTCAGGAAAAGCCAAAATCTATGGCAGCCCTCACGACGCTCATGACCCGCTTTTGTGTGGGAGAAGACAGCTGGCTGGCTAACATATCAAAGAACCATGGTACCTCAGATACCAAGGACGGCAATAGCAGGTCACGTCGCAACAAGCATAAGCGCCGCATTAACAGCGAAAATACTGAGGATACGACAGTCAATGCCGGATTCAAAGGCTCTAAACCCGGTCAGTGGAAAAAGCCATTTAAACAAAGTACGCCGGGTCCGTCCAGCTTGGACCGCATACTCGATCGCTCGTGTCAAATACACGACACCCCAGACAAGCCAGCCAATCACACCAATAGGGATTGTTGGGTGTTCAAGCAGGCCGGCAAGTTAATTGCCGAAAACAAGGACAAGGGGCCGCATAGCGATGACGAGGAAGAACCCCGGCAGCTGCACACTAGAGGACATAAGAGGTTTCCCCCGCAAGTGCAGACGGTGAACATGATATACGCAACCCACATCCCCAAGAGGGAGCGGAAGCGTGCGCTCAGGGACGTATATGCGTTGGAGCCAGTCGCCCCAAAGTTCAACCCTTGATCCTCCAGTCCGATCACCTTCGATCGCAGGGACCACCCCACTAGTATCCGTCATGGCGGATTCACCGCGCTGGTCCTAGACCCAATCATCGACGGATTTCACCTCACTCGAGTCCTTATGGACGGCGGCAGCAGCCTGAACCTGCTTTATCAGGACACAGTGTGCAAAATGGGTATAGACCCCTCAAGGATCAAACCTACAAAAACGTCCTTTAAGGGCGTCATTCCAGGCGTAGAGGCCCATTGCACAGGCTCAATTACACTGGAAGTGGTCTTCGGATCCTCGGATAACTTCCGAAGCAAAGAGTTAATCTTCGATATAGTCCCGTTCCGCAGTGGTTATCACGCGCTGCTCGGACGAACCGCATTTGCTAGATTCAATGCGGTACCGCATTATGCATACCTCAAGCTCAAGATGCCAGGGCCTCGCGGAGTTATTACAGTCAATGGAAACATAGAGCGCTCTCTCCGAACAGAGGAGCACACTGCGGCCCTCGCAACAGAAGCGCAAAGAAGCCTCTCAAGGCAATCTACCAATTCGGCGTTTCAATGCCCGAACACCTTCAAGCGCGCTCAGGGCAATAGGCAAATAGACCACTTGGCGCGATCTGAGCTCGCGTAGCAATACGGCGGCCACCCCAATCCCAGCCCAACAGCGACATTCGTGCCGCGCGTACATAATTACGCAGTAAAAATACCATGGGCACAGGTGGGGAGGGGGGGCACAACTGCGGCACGCCCCAAAACGCGGCCTAAACCGCACTAGGGGCTTCCCGTTTGGTTATTTTTCTTTTCCTTTCAGGACTTTAATCTCTGGAAACGCTGTCCGGCAGCTCTATTGCCGAACACATGATACAACAACCAAGGAGGCAGACAACTACGTTATAGAACGGAATTCCCAGGTTGATTACATATTTCATATCATTCCTCAGCTCGCCCTTAGAAGGGACATAGTCCTACTCTTTTGCTTATCGCACTATCTGTATCACTCTGCTTTAACGCAATTTTTCAATAAAATTGCATGCCATTATAGCTATTATTGCATTCTTGTTATATATATATATGTGTGTGTGTGTGTGTGTTCATTAATGACGCCTTGCAACCGTACACTCTGGTACGGCCAACACACCAGGGGCTCACATACCCCACAATGCGGTGTGAAAGGTCCGAACACTTTCACAAGTGTGGCACCCCAAACTTATAGCATTATATGCATCATCTCTGAATCATGTCTTTGGTAAAATGTTGGGTTTGCCCGGCTACTATGTTTTGGTACCTTACGTTCCGCTCTATCGGCTAAGGTAGTGCTAGGAGAACTACTACAATTGTGCCCCGGTTCTGCCGGGCTGAGCACCTTAGTAGAGAAAGCTAAAACTGGCTGTCATGATAAGGCGAGAGACTGGTTGCTGTTCGGCGAGGTTTTTCGAGTCCCTAAAGACTTATGACTCTTAGGGCGAGGGGCCGGCTCTGTCCGGCTTACAGGCGTGTATCGCGCCCTGAATTCAGCCTTCCGAATACCAGGGGCTTCGCTGAAATTTAAAATTATAGAATTCTATGGCTAAGTGAGAGTGATAAAGCATTATTAGTCCAGTTGCCTTGTTCGTTGTGCTGAGCACCTCCCTCGAAGGACCCAAACATGGGAACAAGAGTGCTCAGGTTTATCCCGAACACCCCAGCACTCGTGGCATGGGGGCAGAAGCTGAGGACTAGCCATCTCTCAGATTGGATAAACAGCCAAATAGAAGGTAATATTTTAAATTCTAACAAGCGTTGCATAGCGAATATGATACAAGTTTTCATACATACAGGACAAAACGAGCAAGTCTCATTCAAATATTACATTTTGTGAACACTCATCCGCGATAAGACGGGCACCCGGCAGAACACCCTCGTAGTACATCTCGGGGTGGCAGTGCTCCTTGCCCTCCGGCGGCCCCTCCTTGATGAGCTTCACGGCGTCTAGCTTGAACCACTGTATTTTTACATGGGCGAAAGCCCGGCGTGCACCTTCAATGCAGACGGATCGCTTGACGACCTCCAGCCATGGGCAGGCATCCACAAGCCGCCTCACCAGGCCGAAGAAGCTGTTCGGAAGGGCGTCGCGAGGCCACAACCGGACTATGAAGCCCTTCATGGCTTGATCGGCCGCCTTATGTAGCTCGACCATCTGCTTCAGCTGGTCGCTCATTGGCACCGGATGTTCGGCCTCAGCATACTGAGACCAGAACAGCTTCTCCGTCGAGCTTCCGTCCTCGGCCTGGTAAAATTGTGCGGCATCAGACACACTGCGGGGCAAATCTGCGAATGCTCCTGAAGAGCTCCGGATTCGGGTAAGTAATCGGCAATTCACTTTTACATGCTTGCTTTGCATATAGAAAGCCTTACCCGCCGCTATCTTCTTCATCGCGTCGATATCCTGAAGGGCCTTCTAGGCCTCGGCCTTGGCACTCTTCGCGCTCTCACGGGCCGCGACAAGCTCAGACTCTCGCGTCTTCAAGTCAAGCTCTAACACCTCGTGCTTCGTCACAAGAGCCTGGAGCTCTTGCTGCACCTCGCCCACCCGAGCCTCGTGCCTCTCTCGCTCGGTGCGCTTCTTGGCCGCTGTATCTTCGGCCTTGGTCAGCGCTTTCTTAAGGGTCGCCACCTCGGTCGTGGCCCCTGGCAAAACATACAATGATCCTGTCATTCTGCAATCGCGTCCTTTTTTATATATACATATATCTATAGACGGGGTATTACTTACCCTCGTTCTCCTTGAGCTACCTCTTGACAAGGCCGAGCTCTTTCTTGGACCCATCGAGGTCCTGCTTCAGTACAGCGACCTCCGCAGTTAGTGCGGCGGACGCCAGCAGAGAAGCCTGCATATGCATATTGACATACTTAAATTAGACTCATGTGATATTATTTGATCCTCTGTTCGGCTTTTCTTTGTGAACACCGAGCAAAGCATCAGGGGCTACTGTCTATGCGGCAATACTTCTACTACATTTTAACACACTTACCTCGAAGCCTATTAAGGCTGGCACAGGCTTCAGTCAATCCGCTCTTGGTGGACTGAACCTTCTGGATCACCGCACTCATGATGGTGCGGTGCTCCTCGTCGATGGAAGCGCTGCGAAGCGCTTCCAGCAGGTTGTCCGGTGCCTCTGGATGGTCAGAGGTCACCGGCACAGGCGTTTTGCCCCTCTTAGAAGGGGACCGCCTGCCCGAGCTCAGAACCATTGGAGGGTCCGACGCGGTGTTCGGCTGAGGGCCAAACTCGGAGCTCTCGGGGACCCCGCCCCCTCGGCTCCCGGAGTCCGGAAGGTCGCCTTGAGGCGCCTCCGGGACTGTCCCCCTCGATCCGGTGCCTCTTGAGACAACACCTCGGCGTCGTCGGCTGGATGAGGGGAGGTGGCGGTTGGGACTAGATCGCTATCCATGTCCAACGAGCCCAGGGAGCCGTCCGATGATACCTCGATATTGGCTCGGGGCGGCCTGCACAATTGAGTTCGGCATTAGGAAAAGTAGTGCGACAAAGGAATCCTATGGGTAACTTTGGTATCCAAATACTTACGATCTCCCAGGGGGCTTGGCCCTGGGCAACCACTCGTCTTCACTTTCGTCGGCGGCGGTGGAGCTGTCCGGAAGGAGAGTCCTTCCCTTCTTGGACCCTCCGGCCTCCCCAGTTGGGGCGGCCTTCCTTTTCTTGTCTCCCCCAGTAGGTGGGGGAGCATCTTCTTCCTCTTCCTCGTATTCGGGGGAAGAGTGCGCCACAGAGTCATCGGACGGTGAGTCCGACGACGCCTGGCGTCGGGAACTCTTTCGAGCTCCCTTGGCCTTCTTGGTCTTCTCCGGCACCTTATAAGGGGCCAGAGTCAGCATCTTCGCCAGAAGGGCATCTGCGGGGCCTTCGGGCAAAGGAGCCGGACAGTCGATCTGTCCGGCCATCTTCTGCCAGTCCTGTCAAAGGCACGGGAGTTTAGATCCCGCATAAAGTCAATCTATATAAAAAACAAGTATCATGTGAAAGGTAAAACAGCTTACCGCACTGGCTTGGTGCTTCGCACTGAATCCGCGATCCTCAGTAATGGGGGGAGGAACCTCGGGGCTCTTGAACAACACCCTCTAGGCATCTTCATGAGTCGTGTTGAAGAGCCTGTTCAGAGTTCGGTGCTGCGCCGGGTTGAACTCCCACAAGGTGAACTCCCATTGTTGGCACAGGAGTATCCGGCGGATGAGCGTAACCTGGACTATGTTGACGAGCTTGAGCTTCTTGTCCACCATGTTTTGAATACATGTCTGGAGTCCGCTCAGCTCTTTTGAATTACCCCAGGATAGGCCCTTCTCTTTCCAGGAGGTGAGCCGCATGGGGATGCCAGATCGGAACTCAGGGGCCGCTACCCATGCGGGGTCGCGCGGCTCGGTGATATAGAACCACCCCGATTGCCACCCCTTTATGGTTTCTACAAAGGAGCCCTCGAGACATGTTATGTTGGGCATCTTGCCCACCATGGCGCCTCCACACTCCGCCTGGCGGCCGCCCACCACCTTTGGTTTGACATTGAAGGTCTTCAGCCATAAGCCGAAGTGGGGCTTGATGCGGAGGAAGGCCTCGCACACGACGATAAACGCCGAGATGTTGAGGATGAAGTTCGGGGCCAGATCGTGGAAATCCAGGCCGTAATAAAACATGAGCCCCAGACGAAGGGATGGAGAGGGAATCCCAGTCCGCGGAGGAAATGGGTGAGGAATACCACCCTCTCATGGGGCCTGGGGGTGGGGATGAGCTGCCCCTCATCTGGGAGCCGATGCGCGATGTCGTCGGGCAGGTATCCGGCTCTCCTCAGTTTCTTGACGTCTCCCTCCGTGACGGAGGAGACCATCCACTTGCCTCCCGCTCCGGACATGGTTGGAGAAGGTTGAGATGGGAGTGAGGACTTGGGCGCTAGAGCTCGAGTGTGCGGGAGCGGATGAGTAGAGGAGGAAGAAGGCGTGGATAGAAAGGTGAATCCTTATCCCTTTATATGGGCGAACAAAACTAAGCGTCCCCACTTGCCTGGTAAAACTCGCTTATCCCCCAAGCGCCACAATTGATGGCGCGGTTGGATTACCCACACCCGTATTGATGAGAATCCCGTAATAAGGGGACACGATCTCTGCTTTGACAAGACATGTCGAAAAACTGCCTCGCGTTATGTGCGGGCTGGTTAAGAGAAACGGTTCAAATAATCAGCGGGCCATGACGTAACGTCATGTTGCCAAAACAAGCCAGCAAATTAGATTTGCGAAAATATTATTCTTTCTACTGTGGAATGTGGAACTTATTTTGCAGGGTCGGACACTATCCTCGTATTCAAATTCTTCTGTGATGTATTCGGAGAAGGAACCCACCTTGCAATGCCGAAGACAACTGCGCGCCGGACTCATCGTCATTGAAGCCTGGTTGAGGGGCTACTGAGGGAGTCCTGGATTAGGGGGTCTCTGGACAGCCGGACTATCTCCATTGGCCGGACTGTTAGACTATGAAGATACAAGATTGAAGACTTCGTCTCGTGTCTGGATGGGACTCTACTTGGCGTGGAAGGCAAGCTAGGCAATACATATATGGATATCTCCTCCTAACCGACCTTGTGTAACCCTAACCCTCTCCGGTGTCTATATAAACCGAAGGGTTTTAGTCCGTAGGACAACAATCACAACATACAATCATACGATAGGCTAGCTTCTAGGATTTAGCCTCTCTGATCTCGTGGTAGATCTACTCTTGTACTACCCATATCATCAATATTAATCAAGCAGGACATAGGGTTTTACCTCCATCAAGAGGGCCCGAACCTGGGTAAAACTTCGTGTCCCTTGCCTCTTGTTACCATCCGGCCTAGACGCACAGTTCGGGACCCCCTACCCAAGATCCGCCGGTTTTGACACCGACAGGAGGCATGATATATCAATTGGTAGGTAGCGCGGCATAACGATAGAGAGAACAACTAGCAAGCAAAGATAGAAGTGATTTCGAGGGTATGGTCATCTTGCCTAAAATCCTGCAAGGAAGAAGAACGGGTCCATGAAGAAGACAAACGGACATAGTCGAACGGATCCTCACAAACGCGACGTTACCGGAACTAACAAGAAGAAGCAACACCGGAAAGGAGCAAACAACATGGTAAACAACCATCACATAAACATGGCACGATGCACAACCAAGTATGATGCATGTCCGGTTTAATGAAGCATGGCATGGCAAAGTGCACAAACAAAACTACAAGTTAAGTGGAGCTCAGTATGCAACGAGTTGCATATTGATGAAAGACACCATCAATTATTTAGTTCTCCCCCGTTTATGTACCCAACAATATTAAATGTTGTTAAGCATGGCAAGAGGTGAAGCATAATTAAATTAAAGGTTTAGGAAAGTTTAAATGAGGCCGGAACAACAAACAACAATTCCGGTAAATCCCCATATGCATTAGCAATTTAATGCAACAACAATTTAAACATTCTTGATGTTGTTATCATGATGTGGATGACATTTGCAAGTTCATGCAAGTTTTATGGAAATGTTGGTATGAACATGATATGAAGCATTTGTCGCCATGGCGGAAGGAAAAGGGGCCACGGCAACAAATCCGAAATGATTCCATGGCAACATAATGGTTCTGGTAGCTCATGGAGATACCAGTGCAAAGGAAGTGTGGCAGGAGCGTGCAAAAGATGGTGGGGTGATCTCGGTTACCGGGTTCCCACGGGTGGACGACATGGCAACGAGGAGGACCATGCAAGCGACAATTTTAGACACAGTCCAAACACGGGGTTCATCTCAAACAACACATGCATTCGTTCACGGGCGTTCGTCTCGGAGTTATACCTTCGAAGCATGCAAACGAGACGGTTTGGGTTCGGTGCAATGTAGAGGAAGTAGACGTTCTCGGGGCATTGTGAGAAGTAGTCGTACAACGTTTTCATAGAGGTTCAGGGTCACGACACGGAACTTGACATCCACGGGGTCTTCGCGGGTCGATGGTAGGGGTACACGTTTGTAGTCATACACTCTCCGTAGATGTCTGGGGTTGTCACCGTACGTAGTCGATGCAGTTGAACTTGGCGTAACCAAAGGGCACTTGGTGAACCCACATAGTCGTACCCGGGTCGTAGGGGAACTTGACAGACCCAAGGTCTCCGGGCATAGTGGTACTTGGTGAATCCCGAATGGTTTGATGATCCGGCGAGACGACATGGTTCGTAGCAGTCTCAAACTTGATGGTCTCGGCGAATCCTTGTGGTGGTCGTTGCACTTGAGTCATGACACGTTACAGGAGGCAGCAAGGCATGGCCAACTTGGTGTGCAACAAAAGAAAATGGAGTCCGGGCGTCCAGGTGGTCTTGGCCACGACAAAGGCAGCAGGGCCAAGAGGGCAGCCAGGAGGGGGCGCGGGCTTGCAGGTCGGAGCTGAGGCGGTAGGGTGGAGCAGCATCGGACGGCGTGGTCCCGCAACGGGGCGTCTCACAGGACGTCAGCAGCGGTGGCTCCTGCCAAACGGCAGCGGCGCGGTAACAAGGACGAGGCAGGAGGAGGCGCTGAGGCGGACCGGCCAGCAGAGGCGAATTTGGCGCGAAGCAGCATGTGCAAGAGTCGGCGGTTCGCTGGTTCGTCCTTCTGGTTTGACGAAGATGGTGCAGAGGAGAACGGGCGCGCGGTCAAAGTGAGGAGGAGAAGCAGGAGGGCGAGAGGCAGCGGTGAAGTGCTGAGCCTCGGCTGCTCGTGGAGGCCGGTGCGGCTCTCCAGTGACGAGGAGAAGCAGGGGCGCCGGACCGCTCGCAGAAGCTCCGGCGAGGGCACCGGTGGCCGGGGACGGGCGAAGCGATGACGAGGGGGCCGGGGTGCAGAAGATGGCGACGAGGAGAAGCAAGAAGAGAGGTGGCACGAGAGGTCCGGCGCGGCGTCCTTGCGAGGCAACGGTGTGGAGGAGGCGAGGTCGGGTCGAGGCACAGGGGTCCTCGGTGAGGAGAAGCAGAGGCGGCAAGGCGGAGGAGGTCACCGGCAGAGGAATCGGGCGCGGGGGAGCGTGGCCATGGGGATCGGGATCCCTCTCTCTGGTGCGATGCGTGTGTGCGGTGGAGGGAGATGAGGGAGAGGGAAATCGAGAGGAGAGCGAGGGATCGAGCGGGCTAGGGTTAGGATTAGAGATGGGCCTTGGCTGTGCCTTAGGCTTGGAGGCCGGCTGGACCTAGGTGGGCCGCGGGGTGGATTGGGCCTAGAGAGGCCGCGGGGAAGGGCCGGCTGGCAGCTGCTACTGCTGTTTCTTTTCTTTTACATTTCTTCAGACAGAAATACAAAACGGAAAGAGCAGGGGGAAAAGGAGAGGATCTAGAGAAATATAAAAATATTCTCATGATCCTGAAAATGAGCTCTATTTAATAAATTTGGTTTGGAGATTTTAAAGGAAGTAAAAAAATAATTCAAGTTTGAATTAAATTCAAACTTGAACCATTTTAAACCCTAATCAAAACAATTCCAATTGGGATGAAATTTGATAGAGAGGCTTGGTACATGGTGTTAGAATATTGGGGAAAAGATGAACATCAAAAGAGAAGGGAAAATGGCACTTGTAGAAATGGAAGAAAGGGAAGGAAGGAGGGGTGATGGTGCAAGAACCACACATGGAGCATGCAACAATACAACATGCATGAATATGACAATGCACATGATGATTATGAGAAAGAAAACAGACACAATCACAAATGCAATATGACAAGGTAAGCATGCCAATGCAATGAGTAGAACAACATAACAAAACAGGATGAGCCAAGAAGATGGAACCCAAATGGAATTGGATGGAGATCAACATGGATATGTTACCAAATAAGGAAGTTTTACGTCTGGGGTGTTACAACTGTCCACCACTACAAGAGGATCTCGTCCCGAGATCTAGGATGGCACCGGAGGGAAATGGAAGAGGAAGAGAAGAGGTAAAACTAAGTTGCTTGTTTGACAAACGAGTGAAACCAATGAACCTTGAGAGTTTAAACAATTCCGAGAAAAGAATACAACGGAGATGATCGAAGTTGAAAACACTCCATTATAAAAGAGGAACAAGGGAGAACAAATTCGGACATCACTCCGGTTGAAAAAGGAGGCAAAACTTGACAAGATGAGAGAACTTGAATGAAGGACACGACGCTTCGGTTGAATGGATAAGCACGAAAAGAACATGGTCCTCACAATTCGAGATGATGAGTGAAGAGAGAAACATCACAAAGACTCCGGAAGAAATAATAGAAGATAGATCATTGGAAATATAGAATGGAGAAGAAAATGACAACTTCTGCCATGATTGAGCTTGGAAGGCATCCTTCCAAGAAGGTTATAACGGAGTTGTTGGAAAAACCAACAACGAAACGAAAAAGATTGTAGTGGGCTTATGGAAAAACTTCTCACAATTTGAGGTGAACTTCTTTGACTAACAGAATCAATTGATTGCTTGAGAGCAACGAAGAGATGAAAACTTCTTTCATCGTGAGAATAAGAGGAAACTTGGATTATTGATAAGCACCACAATAGCAACATTCCTTAGGGAAGGCTTTAGGTGAAATATAACTCTAGATAACTCCAATGAAGAAATTGATGGATTGAAAAGATGTCTTGAGCAAAGATAAAATCATGGATTTAGATATGTCGCTCTTGAAAACTTGTGAATCATGAAACACGAAGGAAAATTATCAACAATGACATAACACCACCTCAAAAGATGAGATATGAAAGAATTGCTTTCGGAATGCAAGATGAAGAATGCTTGAACTCCTCAAAACAAGGCATGTGTTGATCACCATGTTTATTTGAGAGTATAGCTTGGCGGGTCATAACTTCGAGAGAAATCTTGAGGACAATTGAAGAATGAAAGGAATCCTTGACGAACCACCATGTTGAGTCTCCATGAAGAACTCCAGAAATAAAGGGACGATATAAAGAAAGAGAAGTTGAAAACACAAGGTGAATCCTTGCAATGCTTTAGATGAATCTTCGTGGTGATATAATTGAGATATGTTGGAACTCCGGGAAAGTATGAAGCACTTGAACCGAGAATTTACTCATCGTGAACAAACTCCGAAAGAATGAATCCATCGTTTGGATGAAGCAATAATAAGAATTATGTTATGCGTATCCTTCACCAATTTAAATTGATGACAAGCAGTGTATTTGGCATACTACTTATTCTCGTAGAAAGCATTAAGATAGATATAGCGCCAACTTGGGAAGATCTTCTACGAACCATCGGTAGGAATGAAACAACGAATAAATTGATATGATAAACGAAGGAAGAAGAATCTTGGAAGAACCACCGTAAGAATTGAAAATGAACGAAGAAAAGATAAAGAAACACCGGGAAGAATTAGCAAATCAACGAAGATGCTTGAGAGAATTTAGATACAAGTGAACGAAGAGATCATGAACTGATTAGAGGATGTTTGAGCGATGCACCGGTAAGATTTGGAGAACGAGAGCTGAAAGCTGGAATGAATAAACCTGAAATGATGGCCTTCGGAGAATCAAACTGAAAAGACTCCTGAAATGCTCCGGATGGATGAAAATAATTCTCACAGTCGCAAACAATTATGAGAGGATGGCATGAAGCTAAAACCATGAGTCTTGAGAGAACGGGTAAGATTTGGAGGAAAAACTCTTCTTCGGTCTTCAAATGTTGAGAATGACAATGAGAAACACCACCATGAATTGTTGAGATACTCCGGGAGAATGAATAAAGAAGAAGTTGAGCCAACGATGAAAAGAATTTGAAAGATCTTGGAGGTAGACATATGACTGATGATAATTCATTCTTACATCAAACTTCAAAAAGAATTTGAGGATAGCTCCGGGGAAATTAGAAGAGTTAGGTAAGATCCTGGGAAAAGACCTGTGGGTTAGGGCCCACTCAAAAGATACACCGTTCAACGATTTTAAAAGAGAGATTGTACATGTTGAGTTAAATGGCTTGAATAAGGTAAGACCTCGAAATAGCCTGAAAGGATTACGAATAGAAACTTGAATCTTCTGGGATATCTTTAGCACTCCAGATAAACATGAATAGCAAGAGGTGGATGATTAAGAAGTGCACCGGCATGAGAAAACATTTGAAACAAGGAAAAGATATGATCAACAAAGCTTGAATTGAATGCACTGGAGCACAAAACGAGTGAAGAGTGACGAACTTGAAGCTCCCTTAGCATCTTCATAAGAAACACTGGGTAAAACATTGAAAGAAAAGACTGAAGAGACTTCCCATTGATAAAAGGATACTTGAATAAAGAATCTTAGTCCTTGAAGAAAAAGAAAAGGGTGGGAGGGCGGGAAAAACAAAGACAACTTGGATAGATGGAAAGGATACCGTTGAGAACACTTAGAGTTGATCTTGCGGATGTTGAAAATGATCAGATCCACTTGAAGGGAAGCACGTCGGTTAAAAAAGATTGACATGACAATCTTGATTATCATGAAGGATTAGTATTCACATAGAAGTGTGAGAACACCACTTAGGAAAGGTATGGAATCAACACTTGACTTTGAAGCAACTCGAATACCAAAAACCAAAACAAAAACAATGGATTGGCTTGCAGAATAAGTCAGAAACAAACACATGATAGACCCCATATCATATCATGTGTCTGTCGGAAAGATATCCTAAGATATACTTGAATTCCCACTTATAAACTCCCAAAACTTTCTGGTTATGCAATCAGGTGTTGGGGATACATGGGAAGCATAATATCTCACCCAAACTAGCAAATCCTACATCCAGCTGTATCCATCCTTCAACACATAACCAAGAAACCTTTGAAAATCATTTACCTCAACCTTCGAAAAGCATCCGTTATACGAGTTATGGCAATAATCCCGAACTCCTTCCCCAGTACTGGGTGGCGTCGAGGTTATCTCAGCAACAACTGCATAAAAGAGATTTTTGATGTTGGCAAACTCAGGTATTCCATAACTGCAATGATAAAATTGTGACGACAACACCTCGGAGCTCAACTCCCCAGGACACTGCCACAACCCCTAAATGTCAGGAGGCACCAAGAACAATGTTCTCGTCGCAAAAACATCAGAACGATTCCAAGATACCCGTGTGATCCTAAAAAATCGAGAAATTTGAGGAGAGAAGAGTCAAAACTCTACGTCAGGAGGCCTCACCAGAGCGACGAAGGGACCGAGGAGTAAAAAGAATCCTACTATCCGATATATATAATCCTAAGACTCAAAACATTTTGTTCTAGACTCAACAACATCAGTGATTCGATCAAGCAGGGGGCTCCTAAGTCGGGGAAGGCTCTGATACCAACTTGTAACACCCACAATGCGGCTATATCTCCCATGTGTCGGGGCACGACTTAGAGGCATAGCCGCATGGTAGGTTTGTCGCAAGAGGGGTAATCTTCACACAATACCATGTACTGAATAAGAAAGGGATAGAGAGTTGGCTTACAATCGCCACTTCGCACGAATACAAGTTAAACATACATCATCCAGAATACAATCAAGGTCTGACTACGGAACCAAAATAAAAGAAGATAACCCCAAATGCTAGATCCCCGATCGTCCCAACTGGGCTCCACTATTGATCAAAAGGAAACAAAACAAAACAACGATCAAGGACTTCATCAAGCTCCCAACTGAGCTAGGTTGCGTCACCTGCACTGGTATCATCGGCACCTGCAACTATTTGGAAGTATCTGTGAGCCACGAGGACTCAGCAATCTCATACCCGCGAGATCAAGACTATTTAAGCTTATGGGTAGGAAAGGGTAGTGAGGTGGAGCTGCAGCAAGCACTAGCATATATGGTGGCTAACATACACAAATAAGAGCGAGAAGAGAAGCAACGCACGGTCGAGAAACTATAAGTGATCAAGAAGTGATCCTGAAACTACTTACGTTCAAGCATAACACAAGAAACGTGTTCACTTCCCGGACTCTGCCGAGAAGAGACCATCACGGCTACATACACGGTTGATTCATTTTAATTAAGTTAAGTGTCAAGTTCTCTACAACCGGATATTAAAAAATTCCCATCTGTCATAACCGCGGGCACGGCTTTCGAAAGTTCAAACCCTGTAGGGGTGTCCCAACTTATCCCATCACAAGCTCTCACGGTCAATGAAGGATATTCCTTCTCCCTGGAAGACCCGATCGGTCTCGGAATCCCGGTTACAAGACATTTCGACAATGGTAAAACAAGACCAACAAAGCCGCCCGATTGTGCCGACAAATCCTGGTAGGCCAGCCCAGAGTTGCCCCTGGTGGCCACCGGCGGCTGACAGGTTGGAACAACACTTAGAGGAGCATTGGCCCGGGGGTTTAAAATAAAGATGACCCTTGAGTCTTGATGTATACTACACAACCTTCTTCTTGTAGACGTTGTTGGGCCTCCAAGTGCAGAGGTTTGTAGGACAGTAGCAAATTTCCCTCAAGTGGATGACCTAAGGTCTATCAATCTGTAGGAGGCGTAGGATGAAGATGGTCTCTCTCAAGCAACCCTGCAACCAAATAACAAAGAGTCTCTTGTGTCCCCAACACACCCAATACAATGGTAAATTGTATAGGTGCACTAGTTCGGTGAAGAGATGGTGATACAAGTGGTATATGGATAGTAGATAAAGGTTTTTGTAATCTGAAAATATAAAAATAGCAAGGTAACTACTGATAAAAGTGAGCACAAACGGTATTGCAATGCTAGCAAACAAGGCCTAGGGTTCATACTTTCACTAGTGCAAGTCCTCTCAACAATAATAACATAATTGGATCACATAACTATCCCTCAACATGCAACAAAGAGTCACTCCAAAGTCACTAATAGCGGAGAACAAATGAAGAGATTATGGTAGGGTATGAAACCACCTCAAAGTTATTCTTCCGAATCAATCCGTTGGGATATTCCTATAAGTGTCACAAACAACCCTAGAGTTCGTACTAGAATAACACCTTAATAAACAAATCAACCAAAACCCTAATGTCAGCTAGATACTCTAATGTCACCTCAAGTATCCGTGGGTATGATTATACGATATGCATCACACAATCTCGGATACATCTATTCAACCAACACATAGAACCTCAAAGAGTGCCCCAAAGTTTCTACCGGAGAGTCAAGACGAAAACGTGTGCCAACCTCTATGCATAGGTTCATGGGCGGAACCCGCAAGTTGACCACCAAAACATACATCAAGTGGATCAATAGAATACCCCATTGTCACCACTGGTATCCCATGCAAGATATACATCAAGTGTTCTCGAATCCTTAAAGACTCAATCTGATAAGATAACTTCAAAGGGAAAACTCAATCCATTACAAGAGAGTAGAGGGGGAGAAACATCATAAGATCCAAATACAATAGGAAAGCTCGCGATACATCAAGATCATACCACCTCAAGAACACGAGAGAGAGAGAGATCAAACACATAACTACTGGTACATACCCTCAGCCTCGAGGGAGAACTACTCCCTCCTCGTCATGGAGAGCACCGGGATGATGAAGATGGCCACCGGAGAGGGATTCCCCCTCCAGCAGGGTGCCGGAACGGGTCTAGATTGGTTTTCTGTGGCTACAGAGGCTTCTGGCAGCGGAACTCCCGATCTATTGTGCTCCCAAATAGTTTTAGGGTATATGGATATATATAGGTGGAAGAAATACATCAGGGGAGCCCCGGGGGGCCCACGAGGGTGGAGGGCGTGCCGGGGGGGGGGGGGGGTGCCCCGCTACCTCGTGCTCTCCTCGTTGATTCCCTGACGTGCACTCCAACTCTCCTGTATTGCTTTCTTTCCAAAAATAACTTTTCTGAAGGTTTCATTCCATTTGGACTCCGTTTGATTTTCCTTTTCCGCGACACTTTAAGACTAGGAAAAAAACAGAAACTGGCACTGGGCCCTGGGTTAATAGGTTAGTCCCAAAAATCATATAAAATAGCATATAAATGCATATAAAACATCCAAGGTTGATAATATAATAGCATGCAACAATCAAAATTATAGATACGTTGGAGACGTATCAGCATCCCCAAGCTTAATTCCTGCTCGTCCTCGAGTAGGTAAATGATAAAAACAGAATTTTGGATGTGGAATGCTACCTAACATATTTATCCATGTAGTTCTCTTTATTGTGGCAAGAATATTCAGATCCGTAAAATTCAAGACAAAAGTTTAATATTGACATAAAAATAATAATACTACAAGCATACTAACCAAGTAATCATGTCTTCTCAAAATAACATGGCCAAAAAAGCTATCCCTACAAAATCATATAGTCTGGCTATGCTCTATCTTCACCACACAACATATTTAAAGCATGCACAACCCCGATGACAAGCCAAGCAATTGTTTCATACTTTTGATGTTCTCAAATTTTTTCAATCTTCACGCAATATATGAGCGTGAGCCATGGATATAGCACTATGGGTGGAATGGAAGGGTGGTTGTGGAGAAGACAAAAAGGGAGAAGATAGTCTCACATCAACTAGGCATATCAACGGTCTATGGAGATGCCCATTAATAGATATCAATGTGAGTGAGTAGGGATTGCCATGCAACGGATGCACTAGAGCTATAAGTGTATGAAAGCTCAAAAAGAAACTAAGTGGGTGTGCATCCGACTTGCTTGCTCACGAAGGCCTAGGGCATTTTCAGGAAGCCCATTATTGGAATATACAAGCCAAGTTCTATAATGAAAGATTCCTACTAGTATATGAAAGTGACAACATAGGAGACTCTCTATCATGAAGATCATGGTGCTACTTTGAAGCACAAGTGTGGTAAAAGGATAGTAGCATTGCCCCTTCTCTCTTTTTCTCTCATTTTTTATTTTTTATTTATTTTATTTTTTTATTTGGGCCTTCTCTTTTTTATGGCCTCTTTTTTATTTGGGCTTCTTTGGCCTCTTTTTTCGTCCGGAGTCTCATCCCGACTTGTGGGGGAATCATAGTCTCCATCATCCTTTCCTCTTTGGGACAATGCTCTAATAATGATGATCATCACACTTTTGTTTACTTACAACTCAAGAATTACAACTCGATTCTTAGAACAAAATATGACTCTATATGAATGCCTCCGGCGGTGTACCGGGATGTGCAATGATGCATGAGTGACATGTATGAAAGAATTATGAATGGTGGCTTTGCCACAAATACAATGTCAACTACATGATCATGCAAAGCAATATGACAATGATGAAGCGTGTCATAATAAACGGAACGGTGGAAAGTTGCATGGCAATATATCTCGGAATGGCTATGGAAATGCCATAATAGGTAGGTATGGTGGCTGTTTTGAGGAAAGTATATGGTGGGTTTATGGTACCGGCGAAAGTTGCGCGGTACTAGAGAGGCTAGCAATGGTGGAAGGGTGAGAGTGTGTATAATCCACAGACTCAAGATTAGTCATAAAGAACTCACATACTTATTGCAAAAAATATTAGTTATCGAAACAAAGTACTACGCGCATGCTCCTAGGGGGATAGATTGGTAGGAAAAGACCATCGCTCGTCCCCGACCGCCACTCATAAGGAAGAAAATCAATAAATAAATCATGCTCCGACTTCATCACATAACGGTTCACCATACGTGCATGCTATGGGAATCACAAACTTTAACACAAGTATTTCTCAAATTCACAACTTCTCAAGTAGCATGACTCTAATATCACCATATTCATATCTCAAAACAATCATCAAGTATCAAACTTCTCTTAGTATTCAATGCACTTTATATGAAAGTTTTTATTATACCAATCTTGGATGCCCATCATATTAGGACTAGTTTTATAACCAAAGAAAACTACCATGCTGTTATAAAGACTCTCAAAATAATATAAGTGAAGGACTAGAGTTCATCTATTTCTATAAAATAAAACCACCACCGTGCTCTAAAAAGATATAAGTGAAGCACTAGAGTAACAACAAACTACTCCGAAAGATATAAGTGAAGATCAATGAGTAGTCGAATAATTATGCAACTATATGAAGACTCTCTAACATTTAGGAATTTCAGATATTGGTATTTTATTCAAGCATCAAGCAAAGCTAAATAAAATAAAATTATGCTCCAAGCAAAACACATATCATGTGGTGAATAAAAATATAGCTCCAAGTAAAGTTACCGATGAACGAAGGCGAAAGAGGGGATGCCTTCCGGGGCATCCCCAAGCTTAGGCTCTTGGTTGTCCTTGAGTATTACTTGGGGCACCTTGGGCATCCCCAAGGTTAGGCTCTTGCCACTCCTTGTTCCATAGTCCATCGAATCTTTACCCAAAACTTGAAAACTTCACAACACAAAACTTAACAGAAAACTCGTAAGCTCCGTTAGCGAAAGAAAACAAAACACTAATTCAAGGTACTGTAATGAACCAATTATTTATTTATATTGGTGTTAAACCTACTGTATTCCAAATTCTATATGGTTTATAAGCTCTTTTACTAGCCATAGATTCATCAAAATAATTAAACAACACATGAAAAACAGAATCTGTCAAAAAAAGAACAGTCTGTAGTAATATGGATCAAACGTATACTTATGGAACTCATAAAATTATGAAATAAATTGCTGGACCTGAGGAATTTATCTATTAATCATCTTCAAAAAGAATTAACTAAATATAACTCTCCAATAAAAAATGGCAGCAATTCTCGTGAGCGCTAAAGTTTCTGTTTTCTACAACAAGATCAACAAGACTTTCCCCAAGTCTTCCCAACGGTTCTACTTGGCACAAACACTAATTAAAACATAAAAAATCAATCATAACAGAGAATAGATAAATTATTTATTACTAAACAGGAGCAAAAAGCAAGGACCAAAAATAAATTTGGGTTGCCTCCCAACAAGCGCTATCGTTTAACGCCCCTAGCTAGGCATGATGATTTCAATGATGCTCACACAAAAGATAAGAATTGTAACATAAAGAGAGCATCATTAAGAATATAACTAGCACATTTAAGTATAACCCACTTCCTATGAATAGGGATTTTTTGAGCAAACAATTTATGGGGACGATAATCAACTAGCATAGGAAGGCAAAACAAGCATAACTTTGAAACTTTAAGCACATAGGGAGGAAACTTGATATTATCGCAATTCCTACAAGTATATGTTCCTCCCTCAATAATTTTCAGTAGCATCATGAATGAATTCAACAATATAACCAGCACCTAAAGCATTCTTTTCATGATCTACAAGCATAGAAATTTTATTACTCTCCACACAAGCAAAATTCTTCCTATGAATAATACTGGGAGCAAACTCAACAAAATAATTATCATGTGAGGCATAATCCAATTGAGAACTAAAATCATGATGACAAGTTTCATGGATATCATTATTATTTATAGCATACAAGTCATCACAATAATCATCATAGATAGGAGGCATGCTTTCATCATATTAAATTTGCTCATCAAAACTTGGGGGACAAAAAATATCATCTTCATCAAACATAGCTTCCCCAAGCTTGTGGCTTTTCATATCATTAGCGTCATGGATATTCAAGGAATTCATACTAACAACGTTGCAATCATGCTCATCATTCAAATATTTAGTGCCAAACATTTTAATGCATTCTTCTTCTAACACTTTGGCACAATTTTCCTTTCCATCATACTCACAAAAGATATTAAAAAGATGAAGCGTATGAGGCAAACTCTATTCCATTTTTTTGTAGTTTTCTTTTATAGACTAAACTAGTGATAAAACAAGAAACAAAAAGTTTTGATTGCAAGATCTAAAGATATACCTTCAAGCGCTAACCTCCCCGGCAACGGCGCCAGAAAAGACCTTGATGTCTACTACACAACCTTCTTCTTGTAGACGTTGTTGGGCCTCCAAGTGCAGAGGTTTGTAGGATAGTAGCAAATTTCCCTCAAGTGGATGACCTAAGGTTTATCAATCCGTAGGTGGCGTAGGATGAAGATGGTATCTCTCAAGCAACCTTGCAACCAAATAACAAAGAGTCTCTTGTGTCCCCAACACACCCAATACAATGGTAAATTGTATAGGTGCACTAGTTCGGCGAAGAGATGGTGATACAAGTGGTATATGGATAGTAGATAAAGGTTTTTGTAATCTGAAAATATAAAAACAGCAAGGTAACTAATGATAAAAGTGAGCACAAACGGTATTGCAATGCTAGGATACAAGGCCTAGGGTTCATACTTTCACTAGTGCAAGTCATCTCAACAATAATAACATAATTGGATCACATAACTATCCTCAACATGCAACAAAGAGTCACTCCAAAGTCACTAATAGCGGAGAACAAACGAAGAGATTATGGTAGGGTACGAAACCACCTCAAAGTTATTCTTTCCAATCAATCCGTTGGGCTATTCCTATAAGTGTCACAAACAGCCCTAGAGTTCGTACTAGAATAACACCTTAAGACACAAATCAACCAAAACCCTAATGTCACCTAGATACTCCAATGTCACCTCAAGTATCCGTGGGTATGATTATACGATATGCATCACACAATCTCAGATTCATCTATTCAACCAACACATAGAACCTAAAAGAGTGCCCCAAAGTTTCTACCGGAGAGTCAAGACGAAAACGTGTGCCAACCCCCATGCATAGGTTCATGGGAGGAACCCGCAAGTTGATCACCAAAACATATATCAAGTGGATCAATAGAATACCCCATTGTCACCACATGTATCCCACGCAAGACATACATCAAGTGTTCTCAAATCCTTAAAGACTCAATCCGATAAGATAACTTCAAAGGGAAAACTCAATCCATTACAAGAGAGTATAAGGGGAGAAACATCATAAGATCCAAATACAATAGCAAAGCTCGCGATACATCAAGATCGTACCACCTTAAGAACATGAGAGAGAGAGAGATCAAACACATAGCTACTGGTACATACCCTCAGCCCCGAGGGAGAACTACTCCCTCCTCGTCATGGAGAGCACCGGGATGATGAGGATGGCCACCGGAGAGGGATTCCCCCTCCGGCAGGGTGCCGAAACGGGTCTAGATAGGTTTTCGGTGGCTACGGAGGCTTCTGGTGGCGGAAATCCTGATCTATTGTGCTTCCCGATGGTTTTAGGGTATATGGATATATATAGGCAGAAGAAATACATCAGGGGAGCCACGAGGGCCCACGAGGGTGGAGGGCGCGCCTAGGGGGTGGGCGCGCCCCTTGCCTCATGCTCTCCTCGTTGATCCCCTGACGTGCACTCCAAGTCTCCTGTATTGCTTTCTTTCCAAAAATAACTTTTCTGAAGGTTTCATTCCGTTTGGACTCCGTTTGATTTTCCTTTTCTGCGATACTCTAAAACAAGGAAAAAACAGAAACTGGCACTGGGCTCTAGGTTAATAGGTTAGTCCCAAAAATCATATAAAATAGCATATAAATGCATATAAAACATCCAAGGTTGATAATATAATAGCATGGAACAATAAAAAATTATAGATACATTAGAGACGTATCAGCATCCCCAAGCTTAATTCCTGCTCGTCCTCGAGTAGGTAAATGATAAAAATAGAATTTTTGATGTGGAATGCTACCTAACATATTTATCCATGTAGTTCTCTTTATTGTGGCAAGAATATTCAGGTCCATAAGATTCAAGAGAAAAATTTAATATTGACATAAAGATAATAATACTTCAAGCATACTAACTAAGCAATCATGTCTTCTCAAAATAACATGTCCAAAGAAAGATATCCCTACAAAATCATATAGTCTGGCTATGCTCCATCTTCACCACACAAAGTATTTAAATCATGTACAACCCCGATGACAAGCCAAGCAATTGTTTCATACTTTTGATGTTCTCAAACTTTTTCAATCTTCACGCAATACATGAGCGTGAGCCATGGACATAGCACTATAGGTGGAATAGAATGGTGGTTGTGGAGAAGAAAAAAAGGGAGAAGATAGTCTCACACCAACTAGGCGTATCAACGGGCTACGGAGATGCCCATCAATAGATATCAATGTGAGTGAGTAGGGATTGCCATACAATAGATGCACTAGAGCTATAAGTGTATGAAAGCTCAAAAATAAACTAAGTGGGTGTGCATCCAACTCGCTTGCTCACGAAGACCTAGGGCATTTTGAGGAAGCCCATCATTGGAATATACAAGCCAAGTTCTATAATGAAAGATTCCCACTAGTATATGAAAGTGACAACATAGGAGACTCTCTATCATGAAGATCATGGTGCTACTTTGAAGCACAAGTGTGGTAAAAGGATAGTAGCATTGCCCCTTCTCTCTTTTTCTCTCATTTTTTATTTTTTTATTTGGGCCTTCTCTTTTTTTATGGCCTCTTTTCTCTTTTTTTATTTGGGCTTCTTTGGCCTCTTTTATTTATTTATTTTCGTCCGGAGTCTCATCCCGACTTGTGGGGGAATCATAGTCTCCATCATTCTTTCCTCACTGGGACAATGCTCTAATAATGATGATCATCACACTTTTATTTACTTACGACTCAAGAATTACAACTCGATACTTAGAACAAGATATGACTCTATATGAATGCCTCCGGCAGTGTACCGGGAAGTGCAATGATTCATGAGTGCCATGTATCACTACAAAAAAAATACACTTCCGTGATGATACGTGTTTATCACAGTAGGTCGCTTTTTTGTCATGCATGTACATCCATGAAAAATTTATGACAGAATCAAGATAGTCATACCTGTGCTGTCGTAGAAGTGTTCCATGACATTACCAAAATTATCATCATGGAAGTGTGCACTTCCATGACGATAAATCGCGCGTCACAGAAGTGCTTTCGTCAAGGGTGACTGACACGTGGCATCCACCGTAACGGAACACCGTTAAGCTATCGGGTCGGGTTTTGGATCCGATAACCCGTTAACAGCCCCGACCAATGGGGATTTCCCACATGTAAAATCATCATTGGCTAGAGGAAACACGTGTCGGCTCATCGCTGGGACAGATGTCATCCACTCACTAGACAGAAGGCGCCTATGATACGTCGACACGTGGCACGACCCAACAAGTTTAAATGGGCCGACCCAACTAAAGGCCCACAAGATTTTGTGGACCATAATGGGCCGGCCCAGCTAAAGGCCCACGAGATTCTACGGACCATAATGGGCTGGCCCAGCTAAAGGCCCACAAGATTTTGCGGGCCATAATGGGCCGACCCAGGTAAAGGCCTACAAGATTTTTGTGTGCCATAATGGGCCGGCCCAGGTAAAGGCCCACAAGATTCTTGCGGGTCATAATGGGCCGGCCCAGCTAAAGGCCCACGATATTTCACCAACATTAATGGGCCGGCCCAGCTGTAGGCCCACAAGATTTTGAGGACCCTAGTAGGCCGGCCCATTAACTGGCTGCCATGTTTTGGGCCAAATACCGGCTCATATTTGATCCGGTCCATTAATGGCCTGCCATGCTCCGGGCCTAATAGTGGCCCATATGAGATCCGGCCCATTAAAAGCCTACCATGTTTTGGGCCAAATTACGGCCCAGATCAGGTCCGACCCTTTAAGAGGCTTTGGGCTCAATTATGGCCCATATCAGATTCGGCCCGTCAACTGGACACTATGCTTTTGGGCCCACTTGCTAAAGGCCCACTTAGTAATTCGGCCTGATATTAGTTTTGGCCTGTTAAGGGCCCGTTTAACATTTCGATCCCTATATTAATTTCGGCCTGTTAAAAGCCCGTCATATAGTTGAGCCTAACTACGGCCCGGTTTGCATCCGGCCTGCTCGCAGCCGATATCTGATTGGGCGAAACAAGGACCCAAACAATTTTGGCCTGTTAAAAGCCCGTGATTTGATTCACACAATCATGGGCCGTGGTTCATTTCGGGCTTCTGCGTAACTAGTAGGAATTAAGACAAACCTAATCTATACAATAAAGAAATTATGGCATAGTAACTAAGAATAAACCTACACTACACAATAAAGGATTTAAGGTATATTACATCCATTGGGCATCAAAGTTCGCCACCAGTGATCATAAATCACAACGAAGAAGCAGATTACAAAAACTGAGCACCATTGCAGCGTAACAAAATAATACTGAACCGAGACCACTTCCAAGATAGTTCAAGAAAGGTTAGCCTTGCGGGGGAACTGCTGCGCAAGCTGCTGAGCAAGGCTGTGAGACCGGCTTAGCATGTCGGTCATAGCTTCCAGGTGTAGCTGTTTAGCGATGAGGTTCTCATTGGTGTTCTCTGCAATCTTTCTTAGAGATAGGACTTCAAGTCGAAGTTGAGTTGCAGAATTCCTTTCTGCTAGAACTTGGGACTGAAGAAGTCGAACTGATTCAGACAACGAATTCTATGAGCTTGTCTGACTGTTAGTCTCAAGTAACTTGAACACTGCATCAAGACAAGACTTTGGGGTTGTCTTGCTATCTTCAAGATGTTTTTCCTTCTTTGCTCCAATATATGTTGGGTTTGTCTCACAGCCTTCAGCAGACTTGTGCATGCCATCAGGCATATCACCCTGAAACAAAGCAGAGAGATGACAGGTTTTGCACGTGTATAAACAAAGATGATAACTGTTCTGTCAATTCTATCCAATTTCAAATTAGAACATAAAGAGTATGTTCAAAATATCAATAATATAATTTGGCATTGTTCATAATGCGGGGAGCTTCACCACACTACTGGATTACCATGTCAACATAACAAGCATAGATGAAGAGCAAAGAAAATCATTGTATCTATTTTGGATAATGTGCATGGCATGTTGTTCATATCATCAGCCACATCAGTAAGATAAAATAGGAGATGACAAGGTGTAAACGTGGGCTGCTTCACCACACACTGGATTATAGATCCACAAAAACAAGCATACATATAGGGAGTATTAAGTAATGTGCATGGTATGAATAAGGAATTTGGTTTTACAAGTAAAACTTAGAACTTACGGTTCTTACGAACATGCATTTTGGTAGAAACAACAAACTAAACAGCAGTAAACGATAGGGAGTATGAGCAAATTAGAAAACAGTTGAGGATAAAGGCTTTAGAAGGACTGACTTACATTAACAGTTAAAACCGGCTTTATAATGCCCTTCTCCATGGCAGGGGAAGGATAACTCAAGAATTTCAGCATAGAATCTTCTTCATAAGCATTGCCTGTAGTCTACATTTTGTAGAGAGTAATTATAGATATGATAATACTGGAAGGGATAGAGGATAATGAAGATAAGATGCAGATTGATGCTACATAATCAACTACCAATCCCTAGAAGTACAAGCGTTACAGGACAAAATGTACTGACAAGAGCAATGGGCTACACTTCTGCACTGGCATTGTCTGTGTATTCTACTTGTTGGTAAGATTAAATATAGATATGATCTTTTTTAGTAAATGGTGGGCGAGGGAGATAAGATGCAGAATGCTACAAAATGAACCAATCCCTCTTCCCATAATACAAGAGTGTTTTGAACACTGGTGTACTGTACAAAACGTTCTTATATTATGGGACGGAGGGAGTAGCTGTTAATGTAAGTACAGTGATAGACCACGTTCAGTCCTTACAAGAGGACTGTAGAGCTAAACCTCTTCAAAAGCATTGGGTTGATTCTAAATTTATGTAAGAGTCCATACGGATCTTATAATGTCCACCAAATGGACGATTACGAGGCTAACATGTGCAGTGATGCTACATAATCAAACAGCTACGAAAGTAAGTATGGTCATACATGGCAAGAGGTACTCACAAGAGCAATGCAGTGTGCAGTATAGTTGCGAGATTCTGTGGTCCCTTGAGAACGAATGTTCTTCTGCTAACAGTTTTCGTACAAGTGAGACATTAAGGCAAATGCAGAAATGTAGTTCAAATTGTGATGTGATATCATAGACAGTACCTTACGCTGCAGCCGAGACCAATGTGTAACAAGATTATTCCAGTCACCGTCGGATAAATGTAGCACCGGAGACTTTACAGAAATTTCGTTCAGAGGCTTGCCATCGAAGTGCGCTTGCCTCAGGTAGGAACGATACTTCATCAACGAGTGCTTGAAAAGCGCAACCAACCCTTGCTCATCATCACAATCCAGTTTGCGCCTCGCCTATTTAAAATAATGAAATCTTGTGTCTTCTGTCAGCAGAAACATATGCAGTAATGACCATGAATAACATTAGTACATTACTTACACGTAAGTTGTGGAGGAAGATTGGAAATTGTTCTGTGTCTGCGGTATAATCTTTCCATGAAGGAAAGATGCGCACAAAGTTCCTGACAACAACATAAGCTTCGTCTTCTAAACTGGGAAGAAATGAAACATGGGTCCTATTTGCTGCAATTGGGGCTCTCTCTGGTTCGAAAAGGGATTTGGCAACTGGATTTGGTGTACTCTTTGCTGGAATGGGGGTTTTGCGTCGTACAGCTGGTGCTATGTCAACTGGCATAATCATACTGTTTGCTGTAGTTGGGGTCTGCTGAGTTGGGGCATCAGAAATGACCAGTGTAGTAGGGCTAGAGTCTGCTAGAGTTGGGGTATTTTGTGGGTCAGGTGATATTGCAACTACACCTAATGGACTATTTGATTTATCAGGTGCCACTACCTTTTCCAAATACTTTGCTTGTGCTCCTCCACGATCAGCAATCACCCTCTTCCTTTTGAACGTCTGATACACAAGAAAATCATTTGAATGGATAAATATGGTATGATGACAGATGGAATATGTACTGAAAATGGATAGGCAGGGCGTATTCACATACACGATGTGTAAACTAAGCTAATGGCAGTTCAACAAAGTAGAAGCAATGCAAAGCATTAGTTGCAAGATATGTGCGAGCAATGTAACCTTGGAAAGTTGTGTTTGCATTGCATTGCATCCAGACTTGATTTCAGTCCCTTAATGCCAAGTTTGACAGCCATGGCATTGTTCTGCTTTATTCTTTTCATGCACGCAAGCTCATAATCATTATGATGCTGTTCAGAATCTAAGATTCATGAAATATAAAAAGTAGTCAGATTATCTATGGAATGCATTGCGGTTTCAACTCGGAGAGTGTCTCCCTATAAACCCCTGCATATGCAAAGTTCACCTCCCCAACCGTGCTGACCAGAGCACACACAGAGATACACACCCGAGCGGCGAACATGCATTTTTGAAACTAATTTAGGAACATTTAGCTGACCAATTAAACAACTCTATTTTAATAATATCAGATTCGTATTTGAACAACTAAGCTTGTTTAGCTTGATGGATGGAGTAGTGTTATTATGACACGAAGCATGTATTCTGATCATATAGTGATCATAAAAGGGGGGAACTCTAAGCATATTTTTTTAGCAAAAGAGGGTTTCCCCTCTGATTTCTATTAAAGAAACCACCATGGAACCAACATGATCATTTAAACCCTAAGCATGATCAATTAAACCGTATTATGGCTGTGCCATGGCAGATTTGAAGCTGCAAACCGGAGAAATGATATTTAGCATCCATTGTTTGCTTCGAACTAAGAACTAAATTCTAAGAGCTAAAAAGAAAGTAGAGTAACCAAGTTAAGATCTATTTTCTAGTTGAGATCAAAAAGTTGAGGAGATTTGAAGTACCACCTCTCTTGCGGCGCCGTGTAGGCATCGGGGGTGCGATGGCTGTCGGTGGCATTGAAGCAGATCTGCGACGGTAGACGGGTGCATCGGGGGATAAGTCCCATTGCGGTGGAAGAGAAGGTCGTGTGAGCGGCCCTGGCAAAGAGGACGACAGCGCCGATGAAGCGAGAGGGCATGATGCAAGGCTATTTGTCCGTCGCCGTGGATGAGAAACGTCCATCTCTAGCAGTGGACGACGCGGTCTTGGTAGGCACTCCGGCATGGTGGAGGACGGTGGCGATGGATGTGGTGGAGGACGGCGGCGATGGATGGGGTGGCGGACGGAGGCTGGTGTGGGAATGGGGTGTTCTAGCGCGGACGGTGTATGAATGGGAAAATGGAGGGAGAGGTACGGGGAACCATGTTTTTGGGACGCGCCTGTCTGAAATATGGGAAAGTTATGAACTTATCCCCTGTTTCAAATTTGGACGTCTCGTCGGTTGGGGATAGGACGGTAATATCGCATCTCCCAAATATTTGTCGGTAACTATTTCGGGCGAGGAGAGGGTGTTTTGCCGCCCACGGTTGGCGCCCATGGTGTATGAACGTGGCTGACAGGTAGGGCGGTTGTGTCACGTCTGATGGAAGTTACACATCTGCCCCTATTTAAAATATTAGCCTACATCGATTTCAGGCGAGGACAGGGTGTTTTGCCGCCCACGGTTGGCGCCCACGGTGTATGAACGGGGCTGACAGGTAGGGCGGTTGTGTCACATCTGATGGAAGTTACACATCTGCCCCTATTTAAAATATTAGCCTACATCTATTTCGGATGAGGAGAGGGTGTTTTGCCGCCCACCGTGTATGAATGGGGAATGGAGGGAGAAACAGAGGTCTTTCGGACAAGCTTGAATCAAATGAGTTTTGCCGCCCATGTTTGACACCCACCATGTCGGAATGGGCTCAGAGGCGGTCGTGTCACGTCTAATTGAAGTTACTAACCTACCCCTATTTAGAGCAGTGGAAATCGGGCCGATGGATTGTCCGTGTAATGGGTAGACAGTAATTTCCATCTCCCAAACACTTGGCTTCGGGCAGCCGATGTGGGAGTGGACATTTTGCTGTTTCTTTCGAATTTTGGGACAATAAGCATCCACGTTTACCCTGGCAACTAAATTCGAATCCATTTTGTATTCCTATATGAATCTTTATAAATCATTCTATGTGTTTTTATATATCTTCAAAAGGACGAAAAATATGTATTCCACTGTCATATATGAATATGGTTTACAAATGCCGATACTCAAATTCAGAAACTAGAATCCAGTTTAAGGTGAATTCGAATATTTGGAACACTTCATGTCCAACTCAAATGTCACACGCAGCATAATGTGTACTCCCATTTAGATATGTACACAAGCGATGTATCAAGATTCAAATACCGAGTCAATCAACCAATAATGTACGGAACTAACAGACATATAAATACTTATAGAGTATATGGATCAATAATATCAACTAACATACATAACCAGGCCACTGTACTTTTTTTGGCTACAACAACATCCTTTTTTAGCCAGCATCTTGGCCCTTTCCGATGCGTGCCACTTATGGTCCATCTATACTACTATTGCTGAATGCACATTCAGCCCGATTGGCATATTTGTAGGTCTGGCACAGCAATCCAAATGAAATGTCTCCGAGTCTTATCAATTAATACAGACTTGTGCTCAAATAAAATTACAAACAAAAAAACAATTATTACATGATCTCTAAAACAAATGGTTTGATTGATTACATGAACAGACAACACAAACGTTATTCAACTATGGAAAGAACATTTCACCTATGATTTACCAAGTAGGAATTTAATTTCCTTTTTTCCTTCAGGACCTTAACAATCTGGTCAGTCTCAGCTTGCTTCGTTTTGAAATCCACCAACTATTTAATGGTTGTCTTGAGTACTGCTTGTGATTGTGCTGTTTGCTTCCTCAACATGTCAACTTCATATCTAAGTGCAGAAGCAGAATCTCTTTCTACCACTAGTTTAGCCTCTAAAGCATCAGGAGTTGGCAATTCATAATGCACGATTCGGCTGGTGCCACTGCTGTGGGATGATGCAACGTCCATGGGGACCTCGCTCTTTGATCTTGGGCTAACCTGTTTTGCCATTAAAGTTTCGATTGGATTCAGAAAAGTTGAAGTTAGCAAAACATCTCAACTGGGAGTTATAACAGCAAACCAGTTAAACAAACAAGGAATTAAAGAGTTTCAATTGGATGCTGAAAAGTAGTTATTAACATCATTGTAACCTGCTATTGCAGCAGCAAAGCAGTTAAACAAACAAGTAGATATTTAAGTTAAGGCAAACAGGTAGTTCTTAACAGTAATTATCAAACACATAGATAGGCGCAGTCTACAATATGATTAATAGGCTGTGCCATTATGCAATCAGTAGCAAACTAAATTAAGCCAAGCAATGTAATTGAACAATTTTGCAATAAGTGGCTAACTAAAATTCTGAGAAGTAGGTAACTGAACTTACGCTAGTTCTTTGTACAGGCACACTGCAACTTCTTTTTCACTTACAAGGTTGTACGAAGGAGTCCATGTCATCAATTGCTTGGATACGCAGTCCCAATACTTATTTCATCCCACACTGCATGGGTAAGTCGAATGGTTAATCTGGTAAGATGGTGCATCCTTGATATGTCATATGAGGACGTGTAGTCAGACTAGTTGTAGCCAAACACATCACACTGTCTTTTACTGTATATTTCATGCGATTACTTTTGGCATATCGAGATCTAAGCAATCTACAATACGATGAAAAGACTGGCATCCTTCACATTATTGGCGAACTCAGTTCATAGAAACAAGCAATTCAGCCATTCTGTGGGTAAATCAAAAGCGCCACCGGAATATTTTTCACTATCCAATCATACACGCAAAAAGGGGCGACGCCACCATAGGGGCTGGTATGGGCGGCCGCCTCAGGTGGATGGAAAGTGTGCACCTAGTTTGAGTCATCCAGGTTGGCCCATGCTAGTTTTGTTCGTCCCAACGCATGAGCAGGCAATGTAAAAAATGAAGAAAAATGTTTCAATTTGGATGGGCCAATAACATAGGTGCAAGGAAGGCCCTATAGCAGACTCGCGGCCCAAATGAGCGCCTCCCATATCGATCGACACTAGGAAAAATCCCAATTCATTCGCTCCAGCCTCCAGTCTGGTTCGCTCCTAACCTAGCCGCTGCTAGACAGACCGACACAACACTTCCTCGCTCCCTTGTTGGAGGGCGGTCGCCGGGCTTCAAGCGAACGGAAGGAAAAGAAGATGAAGATCCAACCCTGGGTGTAGCCTGCGTGGGAGGCAGCGGCGGCAGCACGGGCATGGCATCGAGCTTGCGCAAACGGATAGTCGCAGCTTGCAAGAGTAGCATGCGCAACGAGCAGGTACATCACATCCCTGATTATATCTAATTCAACTCTTCAATTTCTGGCCAATAGTTAAGCCTAACGGTGTTGTAAAACTACTTGTATGTAGGGAATCTATGAGAAAATGAAACCAATTTCTACTTATTTTATAAATCCCCCAACCAATACTGAACTGACTGAAGCTGATGTATCTAATCAAGTTTCTAGTGCAAACATACAAGCTCATGTTGTTCTTGAGCCTGAAGTGTCTAATGAACAGACTGCTAATGAAGGATTTGATGCAAACATTTTACATGCTCCTGGTGATGAACATATAGTGTCTAATGAGCGATCTAATGCAAGCATTTTGCAAGCTCATTAAAGGATTTAGTGTCTAATGATGATCTACTATGTTGAGAGAGACAGAGATTTGCAGGCATTGATGACAAGCAAATTATAGTGCATTTTCATAGCTTGAGGAAACGTCGAGGCCATCTACAAGAAAGTCCCCGTATCATGACAACATAGCATAAATACTTTTCTAATCTGTTGTTTGAAACTATTGGCATACTTGTGCAGGATAGATATATTGATATGCAGTTTGCGCGCTGGTTATACATGCAATTACACTTCGATATTTTCAGCCAGAGAACGAATAATTCAAGCAGGTATAGACCATGTTTGTAGTCCTTGTACACCATGTTGCATTTTGTGTTTTTTGGTGCTTGCATCATTTAGTGTTTATAATCTGAACTACTTTGGATCATTAGCTGGTTTTCAAAGTGCATGTAGCTTCACATTTCTCAAGTTATGTTGATTTCCAGAGTGCAAGTGCCTTCGTATTTTTTAAGTTAAATGTTCGCCCCTGGTAACTTGAATTCGTGGATCAGCCACTACACACAAATCATACACGAATGCTAGTACGAATTAAATGAAATGCAGGGACTTACGCTAGCTCGTTGTACATGCTCACTGCAGCTCTACTTACGCTTGGGATGTTCCATGTACAAGTCCATGTTACCACTTGCTTGGATGTGCATGCCTTGTGCTCCTTGCATCCCCCTCTGCATTTTTGACACGGTGAATGGTTGATCAAATAGGAGGAATCGACCTTGATGTTGTACCGGAGGACAGATACTTACAAGGTTATACGGGTGTGCAGGATGTGTACCAGATCCCGTAGCGCCGTCATGCTTCACTAAAATATGGATTTGCTTGTTTCAGATGATATCTCCAGAAGAAATAAGAGTTAAGGTCAGAGTTGCATAGGCGTGTAAGCTAAGAGATCAGTGAAAGGATATCCAAACATCGTCGGAATAGTGCACAAGGGAGTGATGTGTGGATACCTAGTTCAGGCCGGCGTTTGGTCATGCTCGCCTAGCTAGAGTGCGGGTCACTTCAGAGCCGTTGAGGGTGATGCGCTGGCGTTGGCTGGTCGCGCACGGATGCAGATCTTGAGTGGCAGCGGAGCACTACGATGCGGTGGACGAGACCGTTGGTGAAGCCCCAACGGCCTTGGGGGGTGGAGGTGCGACGATGTGCTCGGTGAAGTAGCCCCGGTGAGCTGGGAGACGACATCGATGAAGCGCACCTGATGCGGTGGAACTCGGTGTCTGTGAGGCACGTCGGTTGCGGCGGCCGACGTTGTCGGTGGACCACCCGGTGCAGTGGACGAGGGCGTAGATGAGGTAGCTCCGGTGCGGTGGTGAAGCGCGACCGTCGTCTTCGTCGTTGTCGTCCGGCACAGAGGTAGGGAACGGTGGGGAAAGAGACGAGACGAGGGGCGATTCGAGGGTTGGCGGCGAATTAGGGATTTAAGCAATCTAGGCGTGGAAGGGGACGGTGGAGAAGAGAGATTTTGCAGGGCTGGAATTAGGGCCGCCAGATATTTCAATCCGAAATGTGGAAGCGCGAACTTCTATTGTCATCGTCATTTTTTTTGTGGGGGAGGGGGGTGGGTGGCTCGGTGCTACACGTCCGTCCAACACACATGATCACCCCGACAGGACTATGCTCCGGTGCCTTAAGGCACCTGCCTTTGTGTCCATGACATATGGGCCCAACAGGTGGCTGGCCCACATGTCAGTGACCCAAAGGCAGTCGCCTTTAAGGCACCGAAGCAGCATCCACCCCGACACGACCCTGGTTTGCCTGGTGTGCCTACATTTGAGAATGCAAATGAATCTTCTTTCATTTGCAAATGAATCTGTATGTATTACCATGCCTGTGTTTTCCTTGCAATAATTAGTCATTCAAAACGAGATACTCCATCCATCACTTTTGTAAGTCATTTCAGACAACTTAAAATGAACTGTTTTGCACATTGTCTGAAATGTCTTCAAGGTCTTATAAAAGTGAACAGAGGGAGTACTATAAGTTAATTAATGAGGAGTTATTTAAAAAAAATCGAAACGGTACCCACGCTAACGTGTATTAGAGTATGTGTCACATAATTAGTTATTTGAATTAGAGTGTGTGTCATGTAGTTAGTTATTTGAATTAGAGTGTGTGTCACGTAGCGATCTCCAATTCTAACGTGGATTTCGCATTTCACTGTATCCACACTACTTTTTAATACAAATTCATATGTATATGATGAACACCATGGTAGTGAGGAAACTTTTGGATGGATTCAAACATATGACCTACAAAATAGCACAACAAACTGAGTCAATGTCAACTTTTCGAAACTTAGTATGGCACGAATTTGAAATAATTACCCGTATGCCTGGTCCTTGGTTCAAATCTTACAATGTACACCGAATTGAAACATCGATATTAAGTCTCATACTATGTACATTCAAATGTTGTTTTTAGCCCCCCCACACAAACACTACATACTTCCTGTATCAGTCAATCTTCCTCTCCTAACCACCTTAGGAAGCTATAGGTTTCCAACACACGTTCATTCTTTCTCTCCATGTTTCGATCTCTAAGTCTCTCAACTACAAAACCCCCTTTTCCACTCTGTTACCAAATGTATTTACCTCACACACCCGCCATTGCACCCCATGCCAAGCTCTCTCTCTCTCTCCCCTCTCCCTCTCACCCTCTCGCGCTAAATACATTCATTGCCTATCTAGCCCCCAACCTCTCGTGCATGCGCACGCACGCACGTTGTATATCTAGGTCACTCCCTCAAGACTGTCTCACTCTTTCTTCCGCACGGCGGGCCACACTTGCTCAATCTCGCTCTCTTTATCTGAGTCTCGTTTAACCTCGTTTTCTTTCACACACAAATGATATATCTCCCTGTTCGGGCCTCGATCTACACACTCTATACTCTCTCACGCAGATTGTCTATCTAGGTCAGTCCATCCAAGCCGCCACCACTATTTCGACCTCATGGTGGGCCACGCTCACTCAATCTCTCTCTCTCTCTCTCTCTCCGTATGTCTTGATTGACCTCGCTCTTTCTCGGACAAAAACGATATATCACCATGTTTGAGCCCAATTCGACTTATTCACATTGTATACTCTCTCACGAACATCGTCTATCTAGGCCACTCTCTCCAACCCGTCTCACTCTTTCGATCGCACGGCGACCCTATGTGATCGGTTGACCTTGCTTCCTCCCACGCACAAAATATATCTACACGTCTGTGACTGGATCATCTCTCAAGCTCTATCTTACAGCCCTCACCCTTGCCAAAAAGCTCAATCGGACAATATCTCTCCAGAGCATATATATTTGTTTAATGAATGTCGGACCACACTCACTTTGTCTCTTTATCTATATGTCTCTCGATTGACCTCGCTTTCTCACACCGTATCTTCCACACGTTGAAGCTACTACCTCTCCATCCCTCGCAAAGCCGGAGCTATTTACATTGCGAGGGGCACTCCAACCTTGGATTAATTTGTGTAGGCATTTATTCCGGTCGGTTTAGATTATATTTTCGTAGCATTCAGCCCACAACTACTCCAATCACCGTAGTGGGTAATTAAGCTACGGGGAGCACCTAATATGAGCACCAGGGAGCCGTTGGATCGAAGATGCAGTGGCACACACGAGGCCTGAATGTTTTATTTGCAAAAAAACCTTTGGAGAGTTTGGAAATTGCGCATAATTACAAAGACTACTCCCAAGCCATTGGATCTCACTTCCAACGGTGTAAAAACTCGTATCACCATAGTATCTAAGCTGCGGGGTGGATGTGATATTCTATGCCGCTGTCATTTTTGTTCGTAAACTTGCAAAAAACGTGTAACTCGTGCCGTTACTTGTCTAACCGCGCAAAGTGTTTGTTCAAAAAACCATCCTACACTGAAATATCGGAACAACACATGGGGGTCCCACTTGTCATTAAGCAAATTTGGACCTAAAACTAACAAATCTGAAAGACGAGATTCGAACTGGCAACCTGGACTACAAAGCGTAAGTCGATAGCCTGAAAAAACAAACGGTTGTTGGCTTTGTCCCATAACTTGATTTTATACAGTACTTGCGTTGAGTAGAGTAGAGGGAGTGCCTCGTCAACATGCATGACCGTTATCTCACTTACTGGTGGGTCCTAGGTCTGCGATCTCAATCTCTCTTCTCTCCATCGCCTAACCTTTGCACGGGCACACACGAAGAGCGGCGCTAGCTTGCCATGGTGTTATTACAACTAAAAAAACTTGGAAAATAGAAGAATCGCCTAGAATAAGAGACGTTGTGGCTGGTCGAGACGGAGCTAACCACATCTATCCTTCGTGCCACGTTTGCATGATGAAGCTGTGTGGCTAGTGGGGTGTTTTCAACCGACTGGCTAGGTCCCGAGGTTGAACCATAGGTACTACGTCTGATACAGTATATTTTTACATGCACATTTTTCCTCCGTGCCGATACATGGCACACACTACCGCACGGTTTCGGGGTCCTCCCAGGTGGTGCACGCATATATTCTTCCTGACGTGGGACGCCCTATGTAACACCCCAGATATGATTTACCCAATATGTAATCCAACTCTTGCCGTTTCCGGCCTTAAGTTATTTTATTTTCTCGGGTTCGGGTCTTTGTCTCCGTGTGTTGTTATCGTTTTCATGCATCTCATATCATGTCATCATGTGCATTGCATTTGCATACGTGTTCATCTCATGCATTCGAGCATTTTCCTCGTTGTCCGTTTTGCATTCCGGCGCTTCGTTCTCCTCCGGTGGCCATTTCTACCTTTCTTTCGTGTGTGGGGATTAAACATTTCCGGATTGGACCGAGACTTGCCAAGCGGCCTTGGTTTACTACCGGTAGACCGCCTATCAAGTTTCATACCATTTGGACTTCGTTTGATGCTCCAATGGTTAACCGAGGGACCAAAAAGGCCTCATGTGTGTTGCAGCCCAACACCCCTCCAATTTTGCCCCAACCCACCTAAACCCTCTCCATCATCTAGAGCGTTCAATCACGATCGCGTGGCCGAAAACCGCACCTCATTTGGACACTCCTAGCTCCCCCTATGCCTATTTATACCTCCCCCATTCGAAATCCCGGGTCATTCCACCCCTAACCCTAGATCCACCCCTCTCCGCGCGGCCGGACAGCGTCCACCGCCGCCTGCAACGAATCATAGCGCGCCAAGTGGCACTGCGCCCACTTCCCCGCCGCCAGGCCCGCCGGCCCGGAGCAGGCCCGCCATCTTCCTCGGGGCCGGCCGCCGCGCGCCGCCTCTCCTCCGGCGAGCCCTCACCGGAGCTCGCCCTCCGCCGGCCACCGCCTCCGCCACCGCACCGGGCTGCCGCCTTGCTCCTCGTCCCGGCGCCGCCCGACGCCGGCGACCTCGCCTGCCGCGCTGCCTCCCCCCGTCCCGTGGCCAGATCGGAATGCCGGCGAGCTCCCGTTGCCGTCCCTGCCTTCTCCAGCGCGGATCCGGCGAGATCCGCCGCCGCTTCGAAAACCGTGCCGCGGTCAACCCTAGATCCGCGAGGTGATGAATTTCTCTAAGTCCCCGTTTTCCAGATTCAAATGCCCTTGTTCATCGTGCCGTAACTTTACATCCATAGCTTCGTTTTGGGCATATAGCATATCAAAATGTTCGTCTCAGAGAGTACATCATTTCATCTCATTGCATCATTTTCATTTGAGTTCATCTTGATGCCTGAAATGCTGTTAGAAGAATGCTATTTGAGATAATTGTCAGATCTACTGCCCCAATTAGATATTTGTCTTTTTTGCCATGATTATTGTGTGCATGATATGCCCCTGAGCTCTACATGAGTTTTGTTATACGTTTTGCCATCTATCCAGAGGTGCGACCCATGTATTTTTGTGATGTGTGTGGTGAATAGCACAAGCTTGCAAAGTGGTGCATTCGTTAATGCTGATTTCAGGGACTAGCAATTCCACTAAGTCCTTGAGCTGGTTATCTCAATATGCCATATGTTCATGTTGTTTCCTAGTGATCCGTGCCTCTTTTGAGGATGATCAGTAAGGATGTTTTGTTAATCTTGTAGTGCTCTATCCATCCATGTCTTTGTTTGCAATTATGGAGCACCCTATCTTGAGTCAATCAAGCTCTACTTTTACTATTTCGTGAATCTGGGCAGATTGTCTACTTGTTAGCAATTTTGCCGAGGATGTTGTAGTTGATCCGTGCATGCTATGTTATTGTTCTTGCCATGTATAGCTTGTATTTTGTGTATTCTTGATGAGTGTATGCTTAGTTTATCATGACTTGCTCTGTAGTGAGTGCATCGAGCTCGTAAACATGCCTACTTGATATCTGTTTCAGCATGCTCCAGTTTTCACTAAGTCTGAGAACTGATTATGTTTTTGCCATGTTCACATGCTTGCAAATGTATTTTCCGATCCCTCTTGGCTCAAGGTCACTAAGGGACTTTTGTTAAGCTCTTTGAGTAGCTCTATGCCATTCTTTGCTTTGACATGTTCAGGTCCTGTAGCATATTGTTTTCATGCTCCAAAGTGTGCTATCTGATCTGAAATTCCAGACAAGTGTTAATTTCACTAAGTCTGAGATCTATTTGCCAAATGCATTTTTGCCATGCTTGTTTGAACCTGTTAATGGATGATTTGGCCGTAGCTCAGTGCTAGTCTTTTGTTAAGCATCATGAATGGATCCCTGCCATGTATTTTGATGCCATGTTTGGGTGCTGTAGCATGTTCATCTTGTTGCATTTAGATGGCTACTTGCCGTTAATCGCAGAACATGGTCATATTTGAATTGCTTGCCATTTTCAAATTGTAACTCCGATTCCGGTGATCTTTATATCGTTTTCAAGCGATTTCATCTCATCTTTCCAGTGGCACACTTGGATTTCCATGTTGAGTCCAGGTTCATGCATTACTTGTCAATTCTTGCATATGCACCCCACATCGCATCCCGCATAGCATACCATCTTTGCATCATATTGTTTGAGCCTTGCATGTGGTTGATTGTGCCCTTGTTGCCTGTTTGTCTTGTTTGGGTAGAGCCAGGAGACGAGTTCGCTAATGAGGAGCCGTTGAGTTTTCTTTCGAGGATCCAGTCAACTCTGACAACTTTGCAGGCAAGATGATCATACCCTCGAAATCACTACTATCTTTGCTTTGCTAGATGCTCGCTCTTTTGCTATGCCTATGCTACGATGCCTACCACTTGCCTATCATGCCTTCCAAATTGCCATGTCGAACCTCTAACCCACCATGTCCTAGCAAACCATTGATTGGCTATGTTACCGCTTTGCTCAGCCCCTCTTATAGCGTTGCTAGTTGCAGGTGAAGATTGGAGACCGTTCCCTATTGGAACATTATTTACTTGTTGGGATATCATTATATTGCCATGTTATCTTAATGCATCTATATATTTGGTAAAGGGTGGAAGTCTCGGCCTCTCGCCTAGTGTTTTGTTCCACTCTTGCCGCCCTAGTTTCCGTCATATCGGTGTTATGTTCCCGGATTTTGCGTTCCTTACGCGGTTGGGTTATAATGGGAACCCCTTGATAGTTCGCCTTGATTAAAGCTTTTCCAGCAATTCCCAACCTTGGTTTTAACATTTTCCACCTAGCCTCTTTTTCCCTTGGGTTTCTGGAGCCCGAGGGTCATCTTATTTAAACCCCCCCGGGCTAGTGCTCCTCTGAGTGTTGGTCCAAACAGAGCCACTTGCAGCGCCACCTCAGGGCAACTCGAGGGTTGGTTTTAGTTGTACGTAGTGTTCATCTGAGTGTGCCCTGAGAAAGAGATATGTGCAGCTCCTATCGGGATTTGTCGGCACATTCGGACGGTGTTGCTGGATTGGTTTTAACTTGTCGAAGTGTCTTGAAGAACCGGGATACCGAGTCTGATCGGAACGTCTCAGGAGGAGGTCTATTCCTTCGTTGACCGTGAGAGCTTGTCATGGGCTAAGTTGGGACTCCCCTGCAGGGATTTGAACTTTCGAAAGCCGTGCCCGCGGTTATGGGCAGATGAGAATTTGTTAATGTCCGGTTGTAGATAACTTGAACCTTAACTTAATTAAAATGAATCAACTGTGTGAGTTGCCGTGATGGTCTCTTCTCGGTGGAGTCCGGGAAGTGAACACGGTGTTGGAGTAATGCTTGCCGCAGGATGCCCTCTAGTTACTCGTTCGCGCTTTGCCTCCTCTTCTCGCTCTCTTTTGCGAACCAGTTAGCCACCATATATGCTAGTCGCATGCTGCAGCTCCACATATTTTACCTTGCCTTACCTATTAAGCTTAAATAGTCTTGATCGCGAGGGTGTGAGATTGCTGAGTCCCTGTGGCTCACAGATTACTTCCAAACCAGATGCAGGGCCTGATGATTCCGTTCCAGATGACGCGCTTGAGCTCAAGTGGGAGTTCGACGAGAACTCACGCCGATACTATGTGTCTTTCCCTGATGATCAGTAGTGGTGCCCAGTTGGGGTGATTGGGACCGTGTCGCATGTTGGGTTATCTTTTATTTTGGCATCGTAGTCGGGCCATGAGTGTTTGAATGTTGTAATGCTATTTATGTACTTTGTGTGACGGGGCGAGTGTAAGCCAACTATGTATCTCCCCTTTTATTATCTATATTGCATGGGATGTTGTGATGATTCCCTAACTTGCGACATTTCTTTCAATGCAGTTATGCCTCTAAGTCGTGCCTCGACACGTGGGAGCTATAGCCGCATCGAGGGCGTTACACCCTACCGCGCGTTTTCTGGGTCCTCCTCGGTCATAGCACTGAAGCAAGTAAATGAGTCGTCAAATCATGAAAGACCACCTTTCCCGCCGAGTACATTAGTGAAGCACGGTGGCTAGCTAGTTGGGCTAGTTCGACCAATTAGCTAGGCCACCGCCACATTTGTTTTTTCACCCCTTTTTTTATCTACTTGCCGGCAGGTAAATTTAAATATCCACCATGGCGTTGCTCTGGTGTTTGGGTGCAGCAGGATTTTTAATTTTTTGATTGACGGGAGCAGGCGCGGCAGGATTTTTAATTTTTTGATTGACGGGAGCAGGCGCGGCAGCAATTAGTCACGATGACTCCGCCTGTACCCACTGCTCCCTGATGTGAGAAGTCGTCGACTGGTGTTTTACCGTGGTGAAAACCAAAAGATTCCCCGCTCCCTCCGCCTTCCTGTAGATTGCATTGCCTTTCAGCCGTTTCGCCCCCTTTGCTTCCTCTCCCCATTGCTTCTACCTGGTGCCATGGCGGTGCAGCAGATCACGGAGTCCGAGGTGAGGCTCCTGACACAGGAGCTCCATGCCAAGGTTGCGGAGCTCAGGGCCAAGGATGTGGAGCTCCGTGAGCTCAAGGAGGAGAGGAGTGCCATGCTCCTCCGTTATGTGCGGGAGTTCACGGAGCTTCAAAAGCGGCAGACGTCCACCACAAAGATGCTCGAGGCGTCGGCGGCGTTGCTGCAGAAAGCCGGAGATACGATAGGCCGTCAGGGGAGTCGGATGGAGCGCGAGCGGGCTGATCGTGACGAGGTCCAGGATTGCCACAGCCACTTGGTGAACCAAGTTGCCATGCACGTGTTGTGGCTGCGCGATGCCTACCGTCGTGCCAGCGCGACGATGCCGGCTGTTGGGCTAAACCCATTCGACCACCCGGTCGACTTCAATGAGTTGCGGCTTCCTGACTTGGTCTCCTTCTTCACCTATATCTCCGAGGAGCTAAGCCGTCTCCGCGCGATGGTGGGGGCTGAGCTGGACAAGGAGGGATTGCAGGCTGCCGTCGCCATTGCCGGGCGAATCCTTTCAGGGCTCTGTCACCGGAATCCATTCGTGCCATTGGACGCCGTCTTTGACGAGCTGGCTCCCGTCGACTGGGAGCGGGCTCTGCGGGCGGTTGCACCCTGCATCACCAACGTCATGCGCCTCGAGAAGCAGAGGGACTTCGGTGGTGTTTAGGCGCCCTCTGCATGTGCATGTCCATGTCTCGGCGCAACATGACCGTTGGATCAAACTCAGACGGTGCAGATCAGTCACTGTAGCACAAAGCGTGTGGGTGTGTTTGGTTGCATTCTCATCTCAATATAGTTGTTTCCTCTTCGTGTATTTTTGTCAACCTACTAGTGTGGACTCATGCACCCTTCATGCACTCTGCCAAACACCCAAAAGTGGGTCGAGAAGAGAACTTTTGCTCCCATCCCGTGCACCTTTCATACACCCTACCTAACACTATTCGTTCTTCATATGGTTCATGTTTCGTGGAGTACTGTAGCACCGTACTCTCCGTGCGCTGTGGACCTAGTTCTGTTAACATTGATCTCACCGTTCATTCTTGACCGGACAGTCGAAAAAGCGATACTATGTTACATATAGGAGTAGTTGACATGCGCACAACATCATTTGTTATCGTCATATCTTACTACACTAGCAACAAGATTGTGTAGTACTGATGTATGAACCACTGCACATGCCTAGTAGTAGGAGCACTGTGTATGTTCAAGTGGCTGCCGTGTTTCGCACTCCTCCCTCGTAAGAGTGGAAACGCTTGCTGTAATCATTTTTTTCTTCTTCTGAAAAACAGTGGACACGCTCTACCGTGTGGATCCTCCTCCAGCCATACACTAAATTACTCACTTTCGCCGACGTGTGGGACAGCCAGCATCGGGGTCCACCAGCCATGCACTAAATTACTCCATAGTAGAGTGACGGTAGACTACCCCGATCGAAGCGCCGCAGTAATGCCCAATGAGCCGTCAAATCACAAAACCCCCTCCTTTCCAGCAGTAAGTTGGACGGACGAAGCAACCATCATTTCACTCTTCTCTCTCAGCTTCCTCTCTACCCAACCCTCGCTTCTGCCTCATCTTGTTCCTCATTTCTTCAAGAAAACCCCGACCTGCTTTTGCCATTGTTCTTCTCTCCCAAAGAAGGAAAGGTGAGGGCATTAATGGTGTTGATTCTAGCCAAGGCCCGGTCTTGCAACCCCGAGACTGATCCTATAACTCCCTCTCTTTTCTTCTTTTGGGTTTGTGATTATGGTTTCTTTTCTTTTATTTCTATTTGACAGTTTCTTGATGGACGCTGGAGCACCGGCCGAAGTGATGTCTATGGCTCCGGCCAAAACCGTCGAGGCTCATGGCACGAAGAAGCGCAAGCACCCCGCTGAGACTACCGCAGACAAGCTCAAAGCCATCACCCTGTCCAAGCCCCCCTCTCCGGGATCCCTCATTAAGCAAGTCTAGGTAATATCTCTTCTTGACGATCTTTTTCTCGATCTTGATCGTGTTTTTTCATCTAACACGCAGTACTAGTACTAGTAGTACAACTTTCTGGGTGATCTTGCATGTGATTTTTGTGTGCCAAATGACGGTTCTAAATTCCTATTTTGACCAAAACATGCGAGAGGTTGACACTGATTTCTTATAGATTACTTTCAACTACTCCCTCTATCCCAAATTTCTTGTCTTAGATTTGTCTAGATACGGATGTATCTAATACTAAAATTTGACATGATACATCCGTATCTAGACAAATCTAAGACAAGAATTTTGGGACGGAGGGAGTACTTTATGAACATCAATGCTACCTTTTAAGAGGGTATATTTGCCTCAGTAACTTGTGTTATGGATATTGCATCTAATCCCTCTGCTCTCATGCCTTTGAAGACATGTTCTAGTGTCTTTGTTCACTCATTTCTGTGCGTATATGTAGTCATATATGGAGTATAATATCCCTCTTCTCTCATCTTATATTTCTAAACGGAGGTAGTAATAAAATATGGTTTCTGTTTGAATTAGAACCAGGTCCGCAGTGGAGATGAAGTTCTCAAAGTCACGCCGTGTGAACTGGAAGACCTGATGATGAGTTCTACTGCTGAACTATCCAGCTACTGTGTCCTTGTCGCCACATGTCCTGAACTAGTGTTTTCCTGTAGCATTGTTGTCAGGCGTGTTCTCGAGGCTGTACTTAACCACAACAATTTCCTGGCTGTGCCTTCGATTACGAAGGGTGTGGTTCTTGTAAAGCTTCCCAACAAATCTGATGCGGCCTGTCTTCATCATCATGTTTATGAGTGGAAAGACCACTTTGTTAGGTTCTCCAAGGTTTACAAGATGGTGATGGTGCATGTAGACATCTCAGATGAAGTCCATGGCCTAGTCAGTTATGCGGGGTTCATCCCGTAGGTCGGTGGCAAAAAATAGTCTGCAGAGTTTAGTTAGTGCAACTTTGCTTGTCTGTAGTAAGTACTATTGTTCAGTACTTGATTTGTGTTTGTGAACCCTGTATTGTTTATTGGTACTGCCGCTTTTGGTGTGTGGTCAGTCCTGAGAACGGTCTATGTTAATGTCTGTCCACTCAATTCAGTCTGTATATTTTGAAGTATCCATATCATATTTTTTGTGAGGACGGTCTATCAATTATGGTTACACTCCAATATCTGTATGCATTGCAGGGTTTATCTCACCCACCAGGATTTCCAGCACCATGGATGTTCGGTCCATACGATTTGTCACGACCTTTGGACTGTCCTGCTTGTGGGAGTAGGCGGGGCCCCTGCATGCCATGCGTAGTTGGATGATCAATCTTCTGTTTAGTACTTCAACATAGTGATTTCCTGGTAAGGATTCACTCGTGTCACATCAAGTAAATCTTATTGATTTACTATCTAAATCTTATTGATTTAATGTCATGTTTTCTTTCTTTTCCTGCAATTTTACTATGCAGGTTTTGCCATGTGACATTCATCACAGAATAAACCATTTGGTTTGCTCTACGATGGCTATTTTTGCAGGTTTCACTTCTTATGTCGTGTCAGTAACGAAGGCACCGTCCATCACATATATTACTGGAAAAATTGGATCAGTCTGTTGTCTGAGTACAAGCTGAATCCCTATGATGAACTACAGTTTGGTTTAACAAAAACGCCACAATTAGTCCTTCTCGCGTTTAAAAGAAATGAAGAAAAAGACTGGATCATGGTCACGGATCCTAGTCAAGTTAGAAAGCTAATCATAGCAGACCAGACACAATCCCCGTTGTCTCGCACAGATCGAGCACCGGCAGTTGCTCTAGCACTGACAGCGGCAGCAGCTCAGTCTGATCCAGCTGAGGATTGGGCATCGACCGCGTCAGCGGATCAGTCTGATCTACCGGAGGATCGGGAATCGACACCTGCACCTGCTTCGACACCGGCACCAGTTCTACAAGGAGCACCATCTCCGGCAGCAGCAGCGGCTTCGGCACCTGCACCAACACTTGCACTTGCATCTGCTCCGGCCCATGCAGTTGCACCGGCAACAGACTGGGCTGCAGTTCGCACTTCATATACCAAAGTCCTTACAAAACCCGACATGTCCACCTTCTTAGTAAGCATTGGCCTCCCAAGTGCTTCGTTCTTTTTCTTTCCATGTTGTTTCACATGATTCACTGTGTTGATCTAACTGTTTGGGTATGTCTTTTTGTTTGCAAACAGAGAATTTCTAGAGCAACGAGGGAGTTGTTCAACAATCCGGGCGACCGCGACCAAGTTTCTCTTACCATGTGCAGCCTTGGTGTGAATGAACCTGCTCAATATACCGCAAGTACAAAGGATGGTCGCATGATGATTGATGATAAAGGATGGTCAAGGTTCAAATCTAAATCATATCTTGCTGTAGGGGATGATGTCAAAATCGAACTTTCTCAGCAAGGAGAGCAAGTCCAAATCAACTTTGAAATTCTTTAGTAGCAGCACACAACTGCCGAACTGATCTATCCTCCAAGAGATTTTGATGTAATAATCTGGCATGGTGAAACAAGTGTCCTGTATGTATAAGTAGTATGACAATATTATTTATCATATGGTATATCGTTGATAGAATTGCAACTCTGATTGCTGGTTAGGAACTGTCGTTCGATTTCATTCCAACAGCTGCCGTGCTTTATTCAATTTTGTGTATTCGCCTTGCGACAACATCTAAAACCAGCACCGTACCGATCGCTTGCAATATGAAAAGCGCTGAGGTAGAACACATGGGCCCCCAAACATGCAGGGTCGGCCTGCGGCCCAAAGTCCAGAACCATGAGCCTATCTGAGTATTATATTCTCAGCTGAACCCCCATAATGCCCGTGCGTTGCAGAGGGAGTATATTTCTCGGCAAGGTGAGCCTGTGATATAAAAGATTTGTATATTTCTTTACACAGGGAGTATCTCTCTGTCAAAAAATATATTTATGTGTAACTAGTTACTCCTGTCTTTCTACTTCCTTTCGCTGATATGTGGGGCAACCGGCAACGGGGTCCACGTGCCATATGCACAAATTAGAGTACACAACTTCACGGTAGACACACCCCGGTCGTAGCACCGCAGTAGTGCCCAATGAGCCGTCAAATCACAACCCCCCCTTTCCGGCTTTAGCAGTAAGCTGGACAAACGAAGCGGCAATATTTCACTAGGCCTGAATCCCCTTCTCCCTCGTCTGCTTGTTCAGAGAAAACCCCCTCTCGGCGATTGCATAGGGTTTTCTCATGGAGAACCAGGTACGAATTCTTCATCCATCCCCGATAAACCCAAGTCCCTTGGTTGTAGGTAATCTTAGGATGGCAGCCATCGCCGTTGATGCATTTTTCTTCCTACTGAATCTAGTGTGTTTCATTTGCAGTGCCCAAAGTGCGAGTACCCTACAGGTTTCTGCGCCCTCGGCGAGACGCCACACTTGTTCCTTCTCATCCTAACACATCATTTTGAAACATGCACAGTATGTTCCTAGAATCCTCTTTTCCATCCGGGAGGGTGGGTTTTTTTAACATGTTGTGTTCTCATATTATTTTTCCAGCAGTGTATTATTTGCTCTGCCAGAACACATGTACTCAATATTTTTCCAGCAGTTTAATGGTCACAATGAAGACAAGCCATGGATATAAGTTCCGAGTTGGGTTCATGAACCAAGAAGATCGCTGCTTTTTTTATGGCCGAACTTGGATAAACTTTCTCAAGTGTTATGGACTGAAAGTTGGCGCATGAATATTGATGGAAATAGCAGAACCTGGTCTCTTCTTCACTGCGATCTTCCACCCTGACGTCGTTCCAATTGTTCATCCATGTTAGTTTTGTATCTGGTTCTTGCTTGTTGCGTCGATTACTTCTTAATCCACCTATTCTGTCTAACTAATCACAATTTAACTTTAGAAGTAGCAACGAATCTCTCACGAAGATGCTACTTCTAACTAATATTTTCTTATAATTGGTGGCACGTGTAGGTTTTTTTAGAGTTAAGCAGTCTGCTCGTTTGTTACTCTATAATAACTCGACTGTTACTAATGGCACTGAAGTTGACTGGATCGACATCCACAAGTTTGTACACTTTATTGATCGTCTTGAGGTCCTTGTGGGGCGTTTCAATGGTGGAAGGCCACGTGGGATATGTGTGCCACTGCTGCACTCATTGAACAGGTCCAACTGTGTCGAGAGACTTATGGTACGAGCTGTTTTCTGTTATATATGTTGTTCATAAACTATTGCTTATACACATTTTTACAGCTGTGATCTTCTTGAAACAGGAACTGCCGAGTTCTATTGTTCCTATACAGATGCCTGACCATGGTCGGGTCAGACTTGTGCTTGGTCACAACATGATGTTTATGTCGACCTACTCAATTCCCCTTGGAGGTGAAAAGATACTTATTCATGGGTGGTCTCAAATAATGAAGGCCCGTCCATCTTGGAGAATAGGACAGAAGATTATGTTCATGCTTTTCCATGGCTCTAAAGCGAATATCCTGTTTATTGACCATGTTGCGAGATGAAGCCGCTTTCAGAAGGTTGTGGATGCGCGGGGTGGCGCCTGGGCCTTGTCATGGGGCTTGGCGGCCTCACCCTTGGTTAACTGTAGGCAAATTAGCACTGTTCGAGGCGTGCTTTGTACGGTTGAACCTGTATAAGTACTCATACTGCTTTCAGCTTTGGTTGTTAAGTGCCCCTGCTGGTTTCAGTTAAGGTTGTTAAGTACTCGTGCTGCTTTTACAGTCTGTCGTGTTTCTTCAGTCCTGTCTTCCTCCAGCCGCCAAAACCAAACCAGCGCCGGCGGGGCCGCCTGCTTCCGCCTCCCATGGCTGGCTGCACCTCAGCGCACGCATCGCCGCCCCACCATCTCCTAAATCGTTAACGCCGACGTCCTCCGCGCGCTTTGGTGCGCTCGCCGCGGTGCCGCCCTCTCGCGTTGTCAACATGGTCAACAAACAACAGGAATCGGCAGAAGTACATGGAGAGGATGACAGTAGGGGCCCACCACGTCAGCGTATGGAAAAATAAAATGCTTCCTCCTAGTGTTTTCCTGACATCTGGGACCCACGACATTGTGAGCGTATATAGTCAATAGACAAGAGAACAACACAAGACCGGCTGACACCTGGGACGTAGCTACTCGAGCAGTATTTTTTTTGTTTGGTATTGTTGAGACGGAGCAGGGTTTGAACTGGACTGTGGCCCGTCTAGCCCAGGCCTATATTTTATGTTCACCATGTGACCAGCCCAGCTATTTTTTCTTTGTGAAAATGAGCCCAGTTTATTTTTTTCTGAAGAATACCCAATCCAGGCCTACTTATTTTTCTACGCCCTGATGGGCTGCAACTCTTTCAAGATGCCTGCAAATCTTGAAAGTAATATGAAATGGGTTGTAAATATAAAAACAGATGACAAATTGGCAATTACTTTATAATTTTTGAATTTTATTACATTTTCAGATTCTTATTTCACTGGGCATTAACCTAATTTAAATATATCTTCAAAGTACTTTAAATCTGGCTAGACATTTCTGTATTAAAAATAGTTTGGAACCCACAGAAATATGCGAAATTCGCCCTGGCCAACCAAAAAAATGACTGCAATAAATTGCATAAGAAGTTGCCATGAGCTATATATAAATTAAAAAAAGAGGGAGTGGTCTGACTTGTGGGCCTGTTTAGTTGACGCGTATGCAAGATTTTTTTAGTTATTATATACGTCAACAAACGATTCTAGCAGACGTAACCGTTGGATGTCAATCCAACGGCCGTCGTGTTTCTTCAATCTGTGATCTTGCTCCAGCCGCCAAAGCAGCGCCGGCGGGACCGCCTACTCCCGCCTCCCGTGGCAAGCTGTGCTGCAGCGCAGGCCTCAGCGCCCCCTACTACTCCCACCGCTGGCCAGGGCATCCCTCTACTCACCCACACCCCCTGTTATTCTGCGGCGACATCAGCCTCACACCACAGCCGAACCGGTGAACGCTCGTACTCCTCTCCGCGTGGGCATCCACTTCCGTGTCTTCCCCAGCTCCGCGTCGTCCCCTTCCTATGCCTCGCCGTCGTCCACCGCCGTGGTGCTCTCGACGCAGCGTGGTCAATGTGGTCAACGACCAACTTCCATTGGAAGAGTACTATACGTGGAGAGGCTGACAGCTGGGTCCACGGCAGCCGCAAGGAAGTGCCTCCTTATTACGCGGAAAATAATTATTCCTCCACCTGACAGCAGGGACCCATCGGACGGGCCACCAGTATTTTGCGAAAAAATCGTTTCCCCCTGACTGCTGGGACCCACCGGACGGGCCACCATATTTCGCGAAAAAAACGTCCCCCTGCTGTCAGCTCGGACCCACCGGAAGTGCCTCCTTATTACGCACAAAAAAATGAATACTCCCCCGGCTAGCTGGGACCCACCTTGGTGGGAGGCTGACTTGTGGGCCTACTAAGTTGACGGGGACGAAGGGCTTTGTCAACTTATTCAATATGAACGATTCTAGCTCCAGTGACCATACGATGTCCATCCAACGGCCGTAGTGCTTCTTCAACCTCTGGTCTTCTTGCTCTAGCCGCCCAAAGCAGCGCCGGTCGTGCCACATGCTCCTGCCTCCCGTGGCCGGCTGTGCTGCCGCGGAGGCCTCACCGCCCCTACTATTCCCACCACTGGCCAGGCCCTGCGGCGACGGCAGCCTCACACCGCAGCCGAACCAGTGAACCCTCGTACTCCTCTCCGCGCGGGCTTCCACTGCCGCGTCTTCCCTGGCTCCGCGTCGTCCCCTTCCTAGGCCACGCCCTCGTCCACCGCCCTGGTGCTCTCGGCGCGGCTTGGTCAATGTGTTCAACGACCGACATCTATCGGAAGAGCACTATGCGTGGAGACGCTGACAGCTGGGTCCACGGCCGCAGCAAGGAAGTGCCTCCTTATTACGCGCAAAATAATTATTCCTCCACCTGATAGCGGGGACCCACCGGACGGGCCACCGTATTTCCTGGAAAAAACGTTTGTCCCTGACTGCTGGGACCCACCAGCTACATCTTCGCACGCAAGGAAGTGCCTGACAGTCGGGACCCACCTGGTCGAAGCGTCGTAGTGTTGTCATTCTGGTCGCGAATGTGTACGTACATACTAGTCGATGTAGAGGCGCACACGTGTCGTAGTAGAGGCGTGCACGTGTCGTAGTAGAGGCGCACACGTAGCATTTACATGTACGTACAATGGCCAGGGTGCAAGAAAGAAAATACGGCCACGTATGTGTACATACGGGCAGGGTCTTGAACGCCTACTCGCGCATACGTACGGCCAGGGCTCGTGTACATGGCTGGGTCGGAACGGAGAAACAGCGTCGTCGTCGTGTTCATGGGGAGGCAATAGAATGCGTCGTGTTCATGGGGAGGCAACGGAATGCGTCGTGTTCATGGGGAGGCAATGGAATGTGTCGTGTTCATCGGGAGGGCTTGGACGGAACAGGCGATGGACACGAGGCCTGGCATACCGTAGAACGGAGGAAACGGCCTTGTGTTCGACCAGCCACGTTCGAAACGGGATCCTGTTCATCGGGAGGGGTCTGGCGTACCGCAAAACGGAGGAAACAGACCTCCTACGGTCGAAACGGAGGTCCTGTTGATCGGGAGGGGTGTGGCGTACCGCAAAACGGACGAAACGGACTTGTGTTGGAGCGCTACGGTCGAAACAGGGGTCCTGTTCATCGGGAGGGGTGTGGCATACCGCAAAACGGGACTCCACGGGATACTGTTCATCTCCACCGTCGACCCCCTCCAGCCTCCACGAGCTACTGTTCATCCACCATCGACCTCCTCCAGCCTCCACCTGCGACTGTTCATCCACGGGCTCCTGCTCATCCAGCCTCCATCATGCGCTACTCCACCGGCTACTGTTCAACCAGCCCTCTCCACGGGCTCCTGTTCAACCACCCCTCCACGGGCTACTGTTCATCCTGCCCTCCACGGGGTGGTCCTGTTCATCTAGCCCTCCACGGGGTCTTGTTCATCCAGCCCCAACCGACTCGATCGGTGTCCTGTTCATCCAGAGGCAACACCAAGGGGTCCTGTTCATCCACCCCCACCGGGAACTGTTCATCCAAACCCCCCCGCAACGCTCACTGTTCATCCAGAGGCAGCATCGATCTGCTTCAGTTAGCAGCAGTAGCGAAGGAATCGCTCGATCGGGTTCAGTTAACAGCCATCGATCGATCGCTCGGGTTCAATAACGCGTAGCCTGCAGTGCAATCGCTCGGGTTCAGCTAGAGCCCAACGCCTCGCTCAGGTTCAATTAGAGCCAACGCCTCGCACACACGCGCGTACGTGTACGAGAGAAGCGCGCATCGCTCGGCCCCCGACCTCCCACCGTAACCGGGAACTCCCCGAAATTTTCCTTGCCCTCTCTTCTACCACGGTTTTTCCATCATGGACGGCCCAAAGAATGTCATGCAGCTGCGTCTCCGGCCCGCCCAGGATGAAAAGCCCATTTTCTGTCATGATTTTTTGTCATAGAAGTAGGATCCCACCACATCTATGATGATACCGGGTTTTGTCACAATTATCGTCATAGAAGTGTCATATGTATGACAAAAAAATTTCATTCGGCCCAAAATGTCACAGATGTGTCTTTTTTTGTAGTGTATGAAAGAATTATGAATGGTGGCTTTGCCACAAATACAATGTCAACTACATGATCATGCAAAGCAATATGACAACGATGGAGCATGTCCTAGTAAACGAAACGGTGGAAAGTTGCATGGCAATATATCTCGGAATGGCTATGGAAATGCCATGATAGGTAGGTATGGTGGCTGTTTTGAGGAAGGTATATGGTGGGTGTATGATACCGGCGAAAGGTGCGCGGTATTAGAGAGGCTAGCAATGGTGGAAGGGTGAGCGTGCGTATAATCCATGGACTCAACATTAGTCATAAAGAACTCACATACTTATTGCAAAAATCTATTAGTTATCAAAGCAAAGTATTACGCGCATGCTCCTAGGGGGATAGATTGGTAGGAAAACACCATCGCTCATCCCTGACCGCCACTCATAAGGAATACAATCAATAAATAAATCATGCTCCGACTTCATCACATAACGGTTCACCATACGTGCATGCTACGGGAATCACAAACTTTAACACAAGTATCTCTCAAATTCACAACTACTCACTAGCATGACTCTAATATTACCATCCTCATATCTCAAAACAATCATCAAGTATCAAACTTCTCATAGTATTCAATGCACTTTATATGAAAGTTTTTATTATATCCCTCTTAGATGCCCATCATATTAGGACTAAATTCATAACCAAAGCAAACTACCATGCTGTTATAGAGACTCTCAAAATGATATAAGTGAAGCATGAGAGTTCATTAATTTCTATAAAATAAAACCACCACCGTGCTCTAAAAAGATATAAGTGAAGCACTAGAGCAACAACAAACTACTCCGAAAGATATAAGTGAAGATCAATCAGTAGTCGAATAATTATGCAACTATATGAAGACTCTCTAACATTTAAAAATTTCAGATCTTGGTATTTCATTCAAGCAGCAAGCAGAACTAAATAAAATAAAATGACGCTCCAAGCAAAACAAATATCATGTGGTGAATAAAATTATAGCTCCAAGTAAAGTTACCGATGAACGAAGACGAAAGAGGGGATGCTTTCCGGGGCATCCCCAAGCTTAGGCTCTTGGTTGTCCTTGAATATTACCTTGGGGTGACTTGGGTATCCCCAAGCTTAGGCTCTTGCCACTCCTTGTTCCATAGTCCATCGAATCTTTACCCACAACTTCAAAACTTCACAACACAAAACTTAACAGAAAACTCGTAAGCTCCCTTAGCGAAAGAAAACAAAACACTACTTCAAGGTACTGTAATGAACCCATTCTTTATTTATATTGGTGTTAAACCTATTGTATTCCAACTTCTCTATGGTTTATAAACTCTTTTACTAGCCATAGATTCATCAAAATAAGTAAACAACACATGAAAAACAGAATCTGTCAAAAACAGAACAATCTGTAGTAATATGGATCAAACGTATACTTATGGAACTCATAAATTTCTCAAATAAATTGCTAGACGTGAGGAATTAACTAACTAGAACTCTCCAATAAAAATTGGCAGCAATTCTCGTGAGCGCTAAAGTTTCTGTTTTTTACAGCAAGATCAACAAGACTTTCCCCAAGTCTTCCCAATGGATCTACTTGGCACAAACACTAATTAAAACATAAAAACTCAATCATAATAGAGGTTAGATAAATTATTTATTACTAAACAGGAGCAAAAGGCAAGGAACAAAAATAAAGTTGGGTTGCCTCCCAACAAGCGCTATCGTTTAACGCCCCCTAGCTAGGCATGATGGTTTCAGCGATGCTCACATAAAAGATAAGAATTGTAACATAAAGAGAGCATCATGAAGAATATGACTAGCACATTTAAGTCTAACCCACTTCCTATGCATAGGGATTTTGTGAGCAAACAACTTATGGGAGCAATAATCAACTAGCATAGGGAGGCAAAACAAGCATAACTTTAAAACTTTAAGCACATAGAGAGGAAACTTGGTATTATTGCAATTCCTACAAGCATATATTCCTCCCTCATAATAATTTTCAGTAGCATCATGAATGAATTCAACAATATAACCATCACATAGAGCATTCTTATCATGGTCTACAAGCATAGAAAATTTACTACTCTCCACATAAGCAAAATTCTTCTCATGAATAATAGTGGGAGCAAACTCAACAAAATAATTATCATGTGAGGCATAATCTAATTGAAAACTAAAATCATGATGACAAGTTTCATGGATATCATTATTCTTTATAGCATACAAGTCATCACAATAATCATCATAGATAGCAACTTTGTTCTCATAATCAATTGGAACCTCTTCCAAAATAGTGGATTCATCACAAAATAAAGTCATGACCTCTCCAAATCCACTTTCATCAATATAATCATCATAAATAGGAGGCATGCTTTCATCATAATAAATTTGCTCATCAAAACTTGGGGGACAAAAAATATCATCTTCATCAAACATAGCTTCCCCAAGCTTGTGGCTTTGCATATCATTAGCATCATCGATATTCAAGGAATTCATACTAACAACATTGCAATCATGCTCATCATTCAAATATTTAGTGCCAAACATTTTAATGCATTCTTCTTCTAACACTGTGGCACAATTTTCCTTTCCATCATACTCACGAAAGATATTAAAAAGATGAAGCGTATGAGGCAAACTCAATTCCATTTTTAGTTTTCTTTTATAAACTAAACTAGTGCTAAAACAAGCAATCAAAAGACTCGATTGCAAGATCTAAAGATATACCTTCAAACGCTAATCTCCCCGGCAATGGCGCCAGAAAAGAGCTTGATGTCTACTACACAACCTTCTTCTTGTAGACGTTGTTGGGCCTCCAAGTGCAGAGGTTTGTAGGACAGTAGCAAATTTCCCTCAAGTGGATGACCTAAGGTTTATCAATCCGTAGGAGGCGTAGGATGAAGATGGTCTCTCTCAAGCAACCCTGCAACCAAATAACAAAGAGTCTCTTGTGTCCCCAACACACGCAATACAATGGTAAATTGTATAGGTGCACTAGTTCGGCGAAGAGATGGTGATACAAGTGGTATATGGACGGTAGATAAAGGTTTTTGTAATCTGAAAATATAAAAACAGCAAGGTAACTAATGATAAAAGTGAGCACAAACGGTATTGCAATGGTAAGAATCAAGGCCTAGGGTTCATACTTTCACTAGTGCAAGTTCTCTCAACAATAATAACATAATTGGATCACATAACTATCCCTCAACATGCAACAAAGAGTCACTCCAAAATCACTGATAGCGGAGAACAAACAAAGAGATTATGGTAGGGTACGAAACCACCTCAAAGTTATTCTTTCCAATCAATCCGTTGGGCTATTCCTATAAGTGTCACAAACAACCCTAGAGTTCGTACTAGAATAACACCTTAAGACACAAATCAACCAAAACCCTAACGTCACCTAGATACTCCAATGTTACCTCAAGTATCTGTGGGTATGATTATACGATATGCATCACAAAATCTCAAATTCATCTATTCAACCAACACATAGAACCTCAAAGAGTGCCCCAAAGTTTTTACCGGAGAGTCAAGACGAAAACGTGTGCCAACCCCTATGCGTAGGTTCATGGGCGGAACCCACAAGTTGATCACCAAAACATACATCAAGTGGATCACGTGATATCCCATTGTCACCACAGATAAGCACGGCAAGACATACATCAAGTTTTCTCAAATCCTTAAGGACACAATCCGATACGATAACTTCAAAGGGAAAACTCAATCCATTACAAGAGAGTAGAGGGGGAGAAACATCATAATATACAACTATTATAGAAAATCTCACGATACATCAAGATCGTATCACCTCAAGAACACGAGAGAGAGAGATCAAACACATAGCTACTGGTACATACCCTCAGTCCCGAGGGAGAACTACTCCCTCTTCATCATGGAGAGCACCGGGATGATGAAGATGGCCACCGGAGAGGGATTGCCCCCTCCGGCAGGGTGCCAGAACGGGTCTAGATTGGTCTTCGGTGGCTATGGAGGCTTCTGGTGGCGGAACTCCTGATCTATACTGCTCCCCGATAATTTTAGGGTATATGGATATATATAGGCGGAAGAAATACGTCAGGGGATCAACGAGGAGAGCACGAGGTAGGGGGGCGCGTCCACCACCCTGGGCGCGCCCTCCACCCTCGTGGCCCCCCTGACGTACTTCTTCCTCCCATATATACCCATATACCCTAAAAACTTCGGGGAGCATAATAGATCGGGAGTTCCGCCGCCAAAAGCCTCCGTAGCCACCGAAAACCAATCTAGACCTGTTCCGGCACCCTGCCGAAGGGGGAATCCCTCTCCGGTGGCCATCTTCATCATCCCGGTGCTCTCCATGACAAGGAGGGAGTAGTTCTCCCTCGGGGATGAGGGTATGTACCAGTAGCTATGTGTTTGATCTCTCTCTCTCACCCTCTCTCTCTCTCGTGTTGTTGAGGTGGCACGATCTTGATGTATCGCGAGCTTTGCTATTATAGTTGGATCTTATGATGTTTCTCCCCCTCTACTCTCTTGTAATGGATTGAGTTTTCCCTTTGAATTTATCTTATCGGATTGAGTCTTTAAGGATTTGAGAACACTTGATGTATGTCTTGTGTGGGATACCTGTGGTGACAATGGGGTATTCTATGATCCACTTGATGTATGTTTTGGTGATCAACTTGCGGGTTCCGTGACCTTGGGAATCTATGCATAGGGGTTGGCACACGTTTTCGTCTTGACTCTCCGATAGAAACTTTGGGGCACTCTTTGAGGTTCTATGTGTTGGTTGAATAGATGAATCTGAGATTGCGTGATGCATATCGTATAATCATACCCACAGATACTTGAGGTGACATTGGAGTATCTAGGTGACATTAGGGTTTTGGTTGATTTGTGTCTTAAGGTGTTATTCTAGTATGAACTCTAGGGCTGTTTGTGACACTTATAGGAATAGCCCAACGGATTGATTGGAAAGAATAACTTTGAGGTGGTTTCGTACCCTACCATAATCTCTTCATTTGTTCTCCGCTATTAGTGACTTTGGAGTGACTCTTTGTTGCATGTTGAGGGATAGTTATGTGATCCAATTATGTTATTATTGTTGAGAGAACTTGCACTAGTGAAAGTATGAACCCTAGGCCTTGTTTCCTAGCATTGCAATACCGTTTGTGCTCACTTTTATCATTAGTTACCTTGCTGTTTTTATATTTTCAGATTACAAAAACATATATCTACCATCCATATTGCACTTGTATCAGCATCTCTTCGCCGAACTAGTGCACCTATACAATTTGCCATTATATTGGGTGTGTTGGGGACACAAGAGACTCTCTTTTATTTGGTTGCAGGGTTGTTTGAGAGAGACCATCTTCATCCTACGTCTCCTACGGATTGATAAACCTCAGGTCATCCACTTGAGGGAAATTTGCTACTGTCCTACAAACCTCTGCACTTGGAGGCCCAACAACGTCTACAAGAAGAAGGTTGTGTAGTAGACATCAAGCTCTTTTCTGGCACAGTTGCCGGGGAGGTTAGCGCTTGAAGGTATATCTTTAGATCTTGCAATCGAGTCTTTTAGTTTCTTGTTTTAGCACTAGTTTAGTTTATAAAAGAAAACTAAAAAAATGGAATTGAGTTTGCCTCATACGCTTCATCTTTTTAATATCTTTCGTGAGTATGACGAAAGGAAAATTGTGCCAAAGTGTTAGAAGAAGAATGCGTTAAAATGTTTGGCACTAAATATTTGAATGATGAGCATGATTGCAATGTTGTTAGTATGAATTCCTTGAATATCCATGATGCTAATGATATGCAAAGCCACAAGCTTGGGGAAGCTATGTTTGATGAAGATGATATTTTTTGTCCCCCAAGTTTTGATGAGCAAATTTATTATGATGAAAGCTTGCCTCCTATTTATGATGTTTATATTGATGAAAGTGGATTTGGAGAGGTCATGACTATATTTTTTGATGAATCCACTATTTCGGAAGAGGTTCCAATTGATTATGAGAATAAAGTTGCTCTCTATGATGATTATTGTGATGACTTGTATGCTATAAAGAATAATGATATCCATGAAACTTTTCATCATGATTTTAGTTTTCAATTGGGTTATGCCTCACATGATAATTATTTTGTTGAGTTTGCTCCCACTATTATTCATGAGAAGAATTTTGCTTATGTGGAGAGTAGTAAATTTTCTATGCTTGTAGACCATGATAAGAATGCTCTATGTGATGGTTATATTGTTGAATTCATTCATGATGCTACTGAAAATTATTATGAGGGAGGAATATATGCTTGTAGGAATTGCAATAATACCAAGTTTCCTCTCTATGTGCTTAAAGTTTTAAAGTTATGTTTGTTTTGCCTCCCTATGATAGTTGATTATTGCTCCCATAAGTTGTTTGCTCACAAAATCCCTATGCATAGGAAGTGGGTTAGACTTAAATGTGCTAATCATATTCTTCATGATGCTATCTTTATGTTATAATTCTTATCTTTTATGTGAGCATTGTTGAAATCATCATGCCTAGCTAGGGATGTTAAACGATAGCGCTTGTTGGGAGGCAACCCAACTTTATTTTTGTTCCTTGGTTTTTGCTCCTGTTTAGTAATAAATAATTTATCTAGCCTCTGTTATGATTGAGTTTTTATGTTTCAATTAGTGTTTGTGCCAAGTAGAACCGTTGGGAAGACTTGGGGAAAGTCTTGCTGATCTTGCTGTAAAAAACAGAAACTTTAGCGCTCATGAGAATTGCTGCCAATTTTTATTGGAGAGCTCTATTTAGTTAATTATTTTTGCAGATGATTAATAGATAAATTCCTCACGTCCAGAAATTTATTTGAGAATTTTATGAGTTCTATAAGTATACGTTTGATCCATATTACTGCAGACTGTTCTGTTTTTGACAGATTCTGTTTTTCATGTGTTGTTTACTTATTTTGATGAATCTATGGCTAGTAAAAGAGTTTATAAACCATAGAGAAGTTGGAATACAGTAGGTTTAACACCAATATAAATAAAGAATGGGTTCATTACAGTACCTTGAATTAGTGTTTTGTTTTCTTTCGCTAACGGAGCTTACGAGTTTTCTGTTAAGTTTTGTGTTGTGAAGTTTTGAAGTTTTGGGTAAAGATTCGATGGACTATGGAACAAGGAGTGGAAAGAGCCTAAGCTTGGGGATTCCCAAGTCACCCCAAGGTAATATTCGAGGACAACCAAGAGCCTAAGCTTGGGGATGCCCCGGAAGGCATCCTCTCTTTCGTCTTCGTTCATCGATAACTTTACTTGGAGCTATATTTTTATTCACCACATGATATGTGTTTTGCTTGAAGCGTAATTTTATTTTATTTAGCTTTGCTTGCTGCTTGAATAAAATACCAAGATCTGAAATTCTTAAATGTTAGAGAGTCTTCATATAGTTGCATAATTATTCGACTACTCATTGATGTTCACTTATATCTTTCGGAGTAGTTTGTTGTTGCTCTAGTGCTTCACTTATATCTTTTTAGAGCACGGTGGTGGTTTTACTTTATAGAAATAGATGAACTCTCATGCGTCACTTATATTATTTTGAGAGTCCTAAACAGCATGGTAATTTGCTTTGGTTATGATTTTAGTCATAATATGATGGGCACCCAAGAGGGATATAATAAAAACTTTCATATAAAGTGCATTGAATACTAAGAGAAGTTTGATACTTGATAATTGTTTTGAGATATGGAGATGGTGATAATAGAGTCATGCTAGTTGAGTAGTTGTGAATTTTAGAAATACTTGTGTTGAAGTTTGTGATTCCCATAGCATGCACTTATGGTGAACCGTTATGTGACGAAGTCGGAGCATGATTTATTTATTGATTGTCTTCCTAATGAGTGGCGGTCGAGGACGAGCGATGGTCTTTTCCTACCAATCTATCCCCCTAGGAGCATGCGCCTAGTACTTTGTTTCAATAACTAATAGATTTTTACAATAAGTATGTGAGTTCTTTATGACTAATGTTGAGTCCATGGATTATACACACTCTTACCCTTCCACCATTGCTAGCCTCTCTAGTATCGCACAACTTTCGCCGGTACCTTAAACCCACCATATACCTTCCTCAAAAAAGCCACCATACCTACCTATCATGGCATTTCCATAGCCATTCCGAGATATATTGCCATGCAACTTTCCACCGTTCCGTTTACTATGACACGCTCCATCATTGTCATATTGCTTTGCATGATCATGTAGTTGACATTGTATTTGTGGTAAAGCCACCATTCATAATTCTTTCATACATGTCACTCATGAATCATTGCACATCCCGATACACCACCGAAGGCATTCATATAGAGTCATATCTTGTTCTAAGTATCGAGTTGTAATTCTTGAGTTGTAAGTAAATAAAAGTGTGATGATCATCATTATTAGAGCATTGTCCCAGTGAGGAAAGAATGATGGAGACTATGATTCCCCCACAAGTCGGGATGAGACTCCGGACGAAAATAAATAAATAAAAGAGGCCAAAGAAGCCCAAATAAAAAAAGATAAAAGAGGCCATAAAAAAGAGAAGGCCCAAATAAAAAAATAAAAAAATGAGAGAAAAAGAGAGAAGGGGCAATGCTACTATCCTTTTACCACACATGTGCTTCAAAGTAGCACCATGATCTTCATGATAGAGAGTCTCCTATGTTGTCACTTTCATATACTAGTGGGAATCTTTCATTATAGAACTTGGCTTGTATATTCCAATGATGGGCTTCCTCAAAATGCCCTAGGTCTTCGTGAGCAAGCGAGTTGGATGCACACCCACTTAGTTTGTTTTTGAGCTTTCATACACTTATAGCTCTAGTGCATCCGTTGCATGGCAATCCCTACTCACTCACATTGATATCTATTGATGGGCATGTCCGTAGCCCGTTGATACTCCTAGTTGATGTGAGACTATCTTCTCCTTTTTGTCTTCTCCACAACCACCATTCTATTCCACTTATAGTGCTATATCCATGGCTCACGCTCATATATTGCGTGAAGATTGAAAAAGTTTGAGAACATCAAAAGTATGAAACAATTGCTTGGCCTGTCATCGGGGTTGTGCATGATTTAAATATTTTGTGTGGTGAAGATGGAGCATAGCCAGACTATATGATTTTGTAGGGATAACTTTCTTTGGCCTTGATATTTTGAGAAGACATGATTGCTTAGTTAGTATGCTTGAAGTATTATTATTTCTATGTCAATATTAAACTTTTGTCTCGAATCTTATGGATCTGAATATTCTTGCCACAATAAATAAGAATTACTTAGAGAAATATGTTAGGTAGCATTCCACATCAAAAATTCTGTTTTTATCATTTACCTACTCGAGGACGAGCAGGAATTAAGCTTGGGGATACTGATACGTCTCCAACGTATCTATAATTTTTGATTGTTCCATGCTATTATATTATCAAGCTTGGATGTTTTATATGCATTAATATGCTATTTTATATAATTTTTGGGACTAACCTATTAACCTAGAGCCCAGTGCCAGTTTATGTTTTTTCCTTGTTTTAGAGTATCACAGAAAAGGAAAATCAAACGGAGTGCAATTGACCTTAAACTTCACTGAACTTATTTTTGGAACGGAAGAAATCCAGAAGACTTGGGGTGTATGTAAGGGAAGCAACGAGGAAGGCACGAGGCAGGGGGCGCGCCCTCCACCCTCGTGGGCCCCTCGTGCCCCCCCTGACGTACTTCTTCCTCCCATATATACCCATATACCCTAAAAACTCCGGGGAGCACAATAGATTGGGAGTTCCGCCGCCAGAAGCCTCCGTAGCCACTGAAAACCAATATAGACCCATTCCGGCACCCTGCCGGAGGGGGAATCCCTCTCTAGTGGCCATCTTCATCATCCCGGTGCTCTCCTTGACGAGGAGGGAGTAGTTCTCCCTCGGGGCTGAGGGTATGCACCAGTAGCTATGTGTTTGATCTCTCTCTCTCTACCTCTCGTGTTCATCTATTCCTCCTAAGAATGATATCAATGAGTCTCTCAAAGCCATGAGAATTTCCATTGATGAGTGCAAAGAAAGAACCGCTAGGATGCGTGCTAAGAAAGATGCCTTTATAAGAGCGTGTTCTTCTAGTTCCTATGAAAACAAAGATGAAGATCTAAAAGTTATTGATGTGTCCCCTATTAAATATTTGTTTTGCAATATGAATCTTGATAATGATGGGACTGAATATGATCCACCTTTACCTAGAAGGCGTTCCAAAAATTTGGAGTTTTTAGATCTTGCTGCTAAATTTGATGAAAGTGGGATTGAAGAAATTAAAACCCTAGATGTTGCTAAACCCACTATTTTGGATTTCAAGGAATTGAATTATGAAAATTGCTCTTTGATTGATTGTATTTCCTTGTTGCAATCCGTGCTAAATTCTCCTCATGCTTATAGTCAAAATAAAGCGTTTACTAAACATATTATTGATGCCTTGATGCAATCTTATGAAGAAAAACTTGAGTTGGAAGTTTCTATCCCTAGAAAACTTTATGATGAGTGGAAACCAACTATTAAAATTAAGATTAAAGATCATGAGTTCTATGCTTTATGTGATTTGGGTGCTAGTGTTTCCATGATTCCAAAGACTTTGTGTGATTTGTTAGGTTTCCGTGATTTTGATGATTGCTCTTTAAACTTGCACCTTGCGGATTCCACTATTAAGAAACCAATGGGAAGAATCAATGATGTTCTTATTGTCGCAAATAGGCATTATGTGCATGTAGATTTTATTGTTCTTGACATAGATTGCAATCATTCATGTCCTATTATTCTTGGTAGATCTTTCCTTAGAACGATTGGTGCAATTATTGATATGAAGGAAGCAAATATTAGATTCCAATTTCCATTAAGGAAAGGCATGGAACACTTTCCTAGAAATAAAATTAATTTACCTTATGAATCTATTATGAGAGCCACTTATGGATTGCCTACCAAAGATGGCAATACCTAGATCTATTGTTGCTTTTTATGCCTAGCTGGGGGCGTTAAACGATAGCGCTTGTTGGGAGGCAACCCAATTTTATTTTTATTCCTTTATTTTTGCTCCTGTTTAGTAATAAATAATTTACCTAGCCTCTGTTTTGGTTGTGTTTTTCTGTGTTTAATTAGTGTTTGTGCCAAGTAGAACTGTTGGGAAGACTTGGGGAAAGTCTTGTTATCTTCCTGTAAAAAAACAGAAACTTTAGTGCTCACGAGAACTGCTGCCATTTTTATTTGGAAAGTGCCATTTAGTTATTATTTTTGAATATGATCAATAGATAAATTCCTCACGTCCAGAAATTTATTTTAGAATTTTTGGGGTTCCAGATCTTGCGCTAGCTACAGATTACTACAGACTATTTTGTTTTTGACAGATTCTGTTTTTCGTGTGTTGTTTGCTTATTTTGATGAATCTATGGCTAGTAAAATAGTTTATAAACCATAGAGAAGTTGGGATACAGTAGTTTTAACACCAATATAAATAAAGAATGAGTTCATTACATTACCTTGAAGTGGTCTTTTATTTTCTTTCGCTAACGGAGCTCACGAGATTTTCTACTTTAAGTTTTGTGTTGTGAAGTTTTCAAGTTGTCGGTAAAGATTTGGTGGATTATGGAACAAGGAGTGGCAAGAGCCTAAGCTTGGGGATGCCCATGGCACCCCCAAGATAATCTAAGGACACCTAAAAGCCAAATCTTGGGGATGCTCCGGAAGGCATCCCCTCTTTTGTCTACTTCTATCGGTAACTTTACTTGGAGCTATATTTTTATTCACCACATGATATGTGTTTTGCTTGGAGCGTCTTGTATGATTTGAGTCTTTGATTTTTAGTTTACCACAATCATCCATGATGTACACACCTTTTGAGAGAGCCATACATGATTGAGAATTTGTTAGAATACTCTATGTGCTTCGCTTATATCATTTGATTATATAGTTTTGCTCTAGTACTTCACTTATATTTTTTAGAGCACAGTGGTGGAATTGTTTTATAGAAACTATTGATCTCTCATGCTTCACTTAGATTATTTTGAGAGTCTTAAATAGCATGGTAATTTTCTTAAATAATCCTAATATGCTTGGAATTCAAGAATAGTAAAAACTTTCTTATGAGTGTGTTGAATGCTATGAGAAGTTTGATGCTTGATAATTGTTTTGAGATATGAAGATGGTGATATTAAGGTTGTGCTAGTTGAGTAATTGTGAATTTGAGAAATACTTGTGTTAAAGTTTGTGATTCCTGTAGCATGCACGTATGGTGAACCATTATGTGATGAAGTCGGAGCATGATTTATTTTTTGATTGTCTTCCTTATGAGTGGCGGTCGGGGACGAGTGATGGTCTTTTCCTACCAATCTATCCCCCTAGGATCATGATCTTAATACTTTGCTTTGATAGCTTGCAGATTTTTGCAATAAATATATGTCGGATTTCTGGTTCCGGCAGACCCTTGAGGTTCGAACACTGGGGTGCGCGCGGAGATTTCTCCTTCTACCTACCAGCGCCCCACCGCCGCGCTAAGATCTAAGCTATGGAAAGAACAGCACAAGAGACACGGGGTTTATACTGGACAAGAGACACGGGGTTTATACTGGTTCAGGCAACCGTTGTGGTGTAATACCCTACTCCAGTGTGTGGTGTGGTGGATTGCCTCTTGGGCTGATGATGATGAGCAATACAAGGAAGAACAGCCTCGCGAGGGTCTGTTCTTGGCTGGGGCGATGAACTGCTAGGAGGAGTTCAATCACCCTTCTCTCTCTCTCTCTCTCTCTCTCTCTCTCTCTTCTCGATTCTCTCTCCGATTTCGATCCGATCCCCTCTACTCTGTGGGTGGATAGTCCTATTTATAGGCAAAGGCCCTGGGCCTCTTCCCAAATATTGAGCGGGAAAGGCGCCAAAAATTGGCCATTTTGAAGGGGAACATCTGGTACACTTATCCTGACTAAAGTTGGTCCTCGCCTGCCAAAGGCTCTGGCGGTGATGCTGGCTTGGGCTCCACAATGACTTCCTTCCTGCCGTTGGGCCGGTCTTGGTCTCGTTGCACCGAAACGGGTGCCTTTGCTTGATGCTCTCGCCTGTGCTTGCTCCCTTTGCACCAAAGAGGAAAGGAGGACACTGCGCGGGTTGGCGCCCACCTGGCACCCTTGGTCGTCATGGCTTGCGTCACGGGCACCTCGTGAGGTACCCCGCCTTGATCTCTCTGCCTCCTCGCGAGCCAGCCTGATGAGGTCGTGCCTGAGGAAGCTCCGTGTCGTCCGCCCCGCGAGGCTTGACCCCTCGCGAGGGTCTTGGGTCTGTGTTGATGAAGATGGGCCGTGCTGGGCCCCTCCTCGAGCCACGCCGCAGGCCGTAGGCAGGCAAGTCTGGGGACCCCCGTTCCCAGAACGCCGACAGTAGCCCCCGGGCCCAAGGCGCGCCCGTACTTGGCCGTGCAGGGAGGCGAAAGGGCAATAGCGAAGCGCCGCGGGCCCTAACAGCATGCGGCCTTGGGGGCCGCGTGGCGGTTGATTGGATGTGGGTGTCTCCACTTCCCCACGGCGCCTCGGCAACTGCGCGGATTGGACAAGTCCCTGCTTGGGAGGTGGTAGCGTGTCTGCCCACCGTCGCGCCTTGGTGAAGCGCGAGAGGGAGTCTGCCTGAGCCCCGGAGGCAGCTCGAGTCTTCCCTGCAGGCCGGTGTGAGGCGAGCTACGCCTGATTTGTTCTTTCTTTTACTTTTTCCTGCGTAAAAAGACAGTAGCGTGGAGCCCCGCGGGGGCGTGTTTGGGTTATTGCTGTTAATCATCGCTTTGCTTCCGTTATCGTGCCTTCCGGCTACGTGCCCGCGCATGGATAGTTCCTGGCCCTAGCCGTGGGGGGGCGACCGACCCAGGCCCTATGTTTGTGTCGCGGTGCCCGTGGGGCACGGACTGGAGGGGTGCTCCTGTAATGGACCCAGGTCACGAAACCTTTGAACGACTAGGACAGGAACACTCGCGAGGGCGCTCGGCTGCCCTCCTCGCGAGGCCTTGCATAAGAGAAATCGAGGCAGGAGAGTGAAAAGTCGAAGAACCACAAGCCAAAGACGGCAACAACTTCAATAAAACTTCGAATGAGAATGAACAACCTAATCTAGTCTTCGACGTCTTCTCACCAGCGCGGAGCTATGTGCTGCCACTGGGTGTGAGAGGGAGCCCCAGGGCCTGAGGCCGGCGCTCCTGAGCCTCCGGGGCGTGTACAGCCCCAACTCATTATTACGTGAGAGTGTCACGGGCGGCGAGCTTCACAGGCGTTGGCCTTCTTCACAGGCTCCGGGCCTTTCTTGGGGGAAGCAGGCTTCACGGGCATTTTCCCTCTTCATAGGCTCCGGGCCTTTTCCAAAACGCGACAGCTTCACAGGCATTCGCCTTCTTCATAGGCTCTGGGCCTTTTCCAAAACGCGACAGCTTCACAGGCATTCGCCTTCTTCACAGGCTTTGGGCCTTTTCCAAAACGCGACAGCTTCACAGGCATTCGCCTTCTTCACAGGCTCCGGGCCTTTCTTGGGGGAAGCAGGCTTCACGGGCATTTTCCCTCTTCATAGGCTCCGGGCCTTTTCCAAAACGCGACAGCTTCACAGGCATTCCCTTCTTCACAGGCTCTGGGCCTTTTCCAAAACGCGACAGCTTCACAGGCATTCGCCTTCTTCATAGGCTCTGGGCCTTTTTAGGGGTAGAACCTCCGGAGGTGCTGGATGTTCCATGCGTTCTGGACCGGCACCCCCTCCTGAGTCTCCAAGCGCGCGGAGCCGGGCCTGGAAACATGAACAACCTTGAACAGGCCCTCCCACATGGGAGAGAGCTTGTGCAGTCCCTCCCTGGAGAGAACCCGCCTGAGCACGAGGTCTCCTACCTCGAGAGTTCTGGGGCGGATGTTGCGGCAATGATATCGTCGCAGCGGTTGTTGGTACCTCGCCGCACGAGGTCCTCCCCCAGCACGAGGTCCATCCCCCGCATGGCGTCCTGCTGCGCCTCGTCGAACGCCAGGACCCGCATGGAGCGACATCTGACCTTGTGAGGGAGGACCGCTTCGGCTCCGTAGACCAGGAAGAACGGGGTCTCTCCAGTCGGCTTGGTCGCGGTTGTGCGGATGGACCACAACACGGACTGAAGCTCGTCGTACCAACCTCTGCTGTAGGCCTCCAGCTTCTTCTTGAACATCCTGGTCTTGAGGCCCTTCAGGACCTCTGCATTGGCTCGCTCGGCCTGGCCGTTGCTTTGGGGGTGCGCCACTGAAGCGTAGCATATCTGCGTTCCAAGGTTAGCACAGTATGTTTTGAAGAGGTTACTGGTGAACTGCGAACCGTTGTTTGTGATGATGCGGTTCGGCACCCCGAACCGGCTCACGATGCCCCTGATGAACTTGACCGCGGAACCCGCGGGGATGGTGCGGACGGCCTCTACTTCAGCCCACTTGGTGAACTTGTCCACGACGACGTAGAGGTAGTGGTAGCCCCCTGGCGCCCGAGGAAATGGGCCCAGGATGTCCAGCCCCCAGACTGCGAATGGCCACAAAAGGGGTATAGTCTGCAGGCCTTCTGCCGGCTGATGGATCTGCTTGGCGTGGAACTGGCAGGCCTCACAAGCTTTCACCAGTTCGACGGCGTCATTGAGTGCGGTGGGCCAATAAAACCCACTGCGGAATGCCTTGCCGACGAGGGTCCGTGATGATGAATGATGTCCACAGTCTCCACCGTGTATATCTTCCACCAGTTCCTTTCCTTGCTCCCTGGAGATGCAGCGCAGGGATACATCGTTTGGTCGCTTCCGGTAGAGCTCTCCATCCTTGATGCAGTATGCCGTGGCCTGCCGTGCCACACGCTCCGCTTCCTCCTCCTTCTCCGGCAGGGTCCCTTGTGTTAAGTAACTCTGGAGCTCCGTGATCCAGCACCCCTCCTGAGGTTCCATCATCAGGAGCAGGCGTGCTCCTGAGGCCGGGCCACAGACCGGGGCTCCTGAGGCAGGTGGCTGGGGGAGCTCCTCCCGAGGCTGAGCCGTGTTTGACAATGACGGCAGGGCTGAGGGCTTGAAGAGCCGCTCCTCGAAGACGCCAGGCTCCTGAGGTAACCGCCTGGACGCCCGTTTGGCGATGTCGTCGGCCTCCTGATTGGTGCCACGGGGCACATGCTGCAACTCCAACCCCCAGAACTGCTTCTCCATCCTGCGGACCTCCGCAAGGTAGGCTTCCATGTGCTCATCTTTCGGCTCGTACACCTTGTTGGAGAAATTGACAAGGAGCTACGAATCGCCCTTGATGGTGAGGCGTTTCACCCCCAGGGCAGCTGCGGCCTTCAAGCCCGCTATTAAACCTTCATACTCCGCTATGTTGTTGGAGACCTTTTCACCTTGCTGGAAACAGAGCTGTACAGCATAGTAGAGCTTGTCCTGAGTGGGCGATATAAGCACCGCCCCAGCCCCAGCGCCATGCCTGGAGAACGCCCCATCGAAGTACATGACCCAGCCTTCTGGCGCCTCGCTTCCCGGGGAGAGGGACTGATCCTCGTCGGCCTTGAGGCCTGGTGCCTCCGTCCATTCTGCCACAAAATCCGCTAATGCTGCTCCCTTGATGACTCTAGTCGTGCTGAATTCGAGCTGAAACGCTTGCAGTTCTATGTTCCACTCAGCGACCCTTCCAGCTGAGTTAGGGCTCCTGAGCACTCTCTCCAGGGGGTATGACGAGACGACCTTGATGGGGTGACCCTGAAAATAGTGCCGCAGCTTGCGCGAGGCCACCAGTAATGCGAGGAGGAGCTTCTGAGGCATGGGGTACCGTGCCCTCGCGTCCTGCAACACCGTGCTGACGAAGTACACTGGGTGCTCAACGAGGTTGGGTGCGTCAGTGCTGGTGGCGCCCTCCGGACACCATGGCGCCTCCTGAGGTGATGAGGCCTCCTGAGGCTGGCCATCTGGGAGAGGGGCCTCTTCCGCCTCCGGTGCACTCCTCTGCGGCGGCTGATCCTCCTCAGCCGCGGTGGCGGTTTCTGTGGGCCTTCCTTATTCCTGTTTTGCCTTGTCCCGGGCTGCTGCTGTGGTTTTGATTTGACGCTCCTCCCTAACCGCCACCAGGGCTGCGCTGGCGGAGTAGGGAGTGGCGGCGAGGTAAAGCACGAGGGGCTCTTGAGGGCGCGGAGCCACCATGACCGGAGGGCTGGTCAGGTATCTCTTGAGATCCTGGAACGCCTTGTCGGCCTCTTCAGTCCATTCAAAGGGCCCCTTTTTCTTCATTACCTGGAAGAAGGGCAGCGCTCGCTCCCCCAACTTGGAGATGAAGCGCCCTAGCGCGGTCACGCATCCAGTGAGCTTCTGCATTTCTCTGAGGGTCTTTGGCGGGCTCATGTCCTCGACCGCCTTGACCTTTTCCGGGTTAGCCTCGATGCCTCGGTGGGACACAAGGAAACCCAAGAGCTTGCCCGAGGGGACTCCAAACACACACTTCTCTGGGTTGAGCCGCAGGTTCACTGTGTTGAGGCTCGCGAAGGTTTCCTCCAGGTCTTGTATCAGGGTCCTGGCCTCCCGAGACTTCACCACAATGTCATCGACGTAAGCCTCAACATTCTTCCCGAGCCGTGGGCCCAAGGTGATGTGCATCAGCCGCTGAAAGGTCGCCCCTGCGTTACGCAGCCCGAATGGCATGCATGTGTAGCAGTACACCCCACACGGGGTTAGGAAGGCTGTCTTTTCGACGTCTTCTACCACCATCTTGATCTGGTGATTCCCAGAGAAGGTATCCAAGAAGCATAGCAGGTCGCATTCTGCGGTGGAATCGATGATCTGGTCGATGCGGGGGACCAGGAACGGATCTTGCAGGCATGCCTTGTTGAGGTTGGTGAAGTCGACACACATGCGCTCCTTCCCTCCCTTCTTTGGCACAACGACAGGGTTGGCCAACCAATCCGGGTATCGGACCTCGCGAATGACCCCAGCGGCTTCTAGTTTGCGGGTCTCTTGGACGATGAAGGCCTGCTTTTCTGTGGACTGCCGCCTTGCCTTCTGCTTCACAGGGTGCACATTGGGGCACACGTTGAGGTGATGCTCGATTACGCTCCTAGGGATCCTTGCCAACTGGTCAGGCTCCCAAGCGAATACCTTCTTGTTTGCACGCAGGAACCTGACCAGAGCCTCCTCCTGCTCGGGCTCGAGGTTGGCGCCTATGGTGAAAGTGGCGTTGGTGGACCCGTCCTCATCGACGGGTATCAGCTTGGTTTCTACCTTGTCTTGGGTGAACAACTGTTTCTTCTTGGCGGGTGCAGCCCCCTTGGGCTCGGGGGTCTCCGAGTCGGCGGGCTGTGCCGCCGCCGCCGGCTTGAAGGCGAGCTTGAGCACTCGCAGCGCGTCTCCGGTGTCCCCGTGCACGGTGAGGACACCGCTGCTCCCAGGCATCTTCATGAGATTGTACGCCGGGTGCGTCGCGGCCATGAACTGGGCCAGCGCTGGGTAGCCGAGGATGGCGTTGTAGGGGAGGCCGATGGGGGCGATGTCGAAGTCGACCAGCTCCGTGCGGAAGTTGTAGTAGGTGTCGAAGGTTACTGGGAGCCGGATCTGTCCCAAGGAGCTGGATGATCCGCCCCCAACGCCTGAGAAGGGCCGGCTGGGTTGCAGCCGTTCCAGGGGTATGCAGAGGAGGTTGAAGGCCTCAACCGAGAGCACGCTGAGGCCCGCACCGCCATCGATGAGAGTTCTGGTGACGGCCACCTGGCAGATGGTGGGGGTGCACAGCATGGGGAGTGCACCCGAGCAGGCTGAGTTGGAGGGGTGGTCCTCCAAGCTGAAGGTCAGGCCGGCCTTGGGGCGCCGCCCGGTCCGGGAGAGCCCCCTGCCGCGTGGAAGCGCTGCTGACCCGGCGGATGAACGGCTTAACGTGGTGACTTGTAGGCGGCGCCTGCGAGCCGCCCAGGAGGGCCGCGATGACCGGGGGTGTTGGTGTAGCGTGGTGGGCGGGGAAGAGGCTGCGGAGCTCTTCCCAATAGGCCACGGAGGCTGCCGGCAGGTGGAGCAGCCATGCGCGCGGAGCGCCGGTGAGGGCCATGGGGAGCCAGTTGGCCATGATCCTATCGTCACCTCCAGCTTCGAGGATGGCCTCCTCGTACGCCAGCAAGAAGGCCAGCGGATCAGTCACGCCGCTGTAGCGCGACGGCGTCGTTGGCTTGAACTTGTCCGGCCACCGTACCCATTGCAGGGCTGGGGCCAGGGCTCGGAGCCCCGTGGCCCCCGTGCTGGCGCCGGCGGCCGGAGCGGGCGACGCGCTACTCATCGCGAGGCAGGTCATGGCGGTGGCGGAAGGGAAAACTCCGGTGCACCCCTACCTGGCGCGCCAAATGTCAGATTTCGGGTTCCGGCAGACCCTTGAGGTTTGAACACTGGGGTGTGTGCGGAGATTTCGCCTTCTACCTACCTGCGCCCCACCGCGGCACTAAGATCTAAGCTATGGAAAGAACAGCACAAGAGACACGGGGTTTATACTGGTTCGGGCCACCATTGTGGTGTAATACCCTACTCCAGTGTGTGGTGTGGTGGGTTGCCTCTTGGGCTGATGATGATGAGCAATACAAGGAAGAACAGCCTCGCGAGGGTCTATTCTTGGCTGGGGCGATGAACTGCTGGGAGGAGTTCAATCACCCTTCTCTCTCTCTCTCTCTCTTCTCGATTCTCTCTCCGATTTCGATCCGATCCCCTCTACCCTGTGAGTGGCTAGTCCTATTTATAGGCAAAGGCCCTGGGCCTCTTCCCAAATATTGAGCGGGAAGGGCGCCAACAATTGGCCATTTTGAAGGGGAACATCTGGTACACTTATCCTGAGTAAAGTTGGTCCTCGCTTGCCAAAGGCTCTGGCAGTGACGCTGGGTTGGGCTCCACAATGACTTCGTTCCTGCCGTTGGGCCGGTCTTGGTCTCGTTGCACCGAAACGGGTGCCTTTGCTTGATGCTCTCGCCTGCGCTTGCTCCCTTTGCACCAAAGAGGAAAGGAGGACACTGCGCGGGCTGGCGCCCACCTGGCACCCTTGGTCGTCATGGCTTGCGTCATGGGAACCTCGTGAGGTACCCTGGCTTGATCTCTCCGCCTCCTCGTGAGCCAGCCTGATGAGGCCATGCCTGAGGAAGCTCCGTGTCATCCGCCCTGCGAGGCTTGACCCCTCGCGAGGGTCTTGGGTCTGTGTTGATGCAGATGGGCCGTGCTGGGCCCCTCCTCGAGCCACGCCGCAGGCCGCAGGCAGGCAAGTCTGGGGACCCCCGTTCCCAGAACGCCGACAGTAGCCCCGGGGCCCAAGGCGCGCCCGGACTTGGCCGTGTAGGGAGGCGAAAGGGCAAGAGCGAAGCGCCGCGGGCCCTAACAGCCTGCGGCCTTGGGCGCCGCGTGGCGGTTGATTGGACGTGGGCGTCTCCACTTCCCCACGGCGCCTTGGCAACTGCACGGATTGGACAAGTCCCTGCTTGGGAGGTGGTAGCGTGTCTGCCCGCCGTCGCGCCTTGGTGAAGCGCGAGAGGGAGTCTGCCTGAGCACCGGAGGCAGCTCGAGTCTTCCCTGCAGGCCGGTGTGAGGCAAGCTGCGCCTAATTTGTTCTTTCTTTTCCTTTTTCCTGCGTAAAAAGACAGTACGTGGAGCCCTGCGGGGGCGTGTTTGGGTTATTGCTGTTAATCATCGCTTTTCTTCCGTTATCGTGCCTTCCGGATACGTGCCCGCGCGTGGATAGTTCCCAGCCCCAGCCGTGGGGGGGCGACCGCCCCAGGCCCTGTGTTTGTGTCGCGGTGCCCGTGGGGCACGGACTGGAGGGGTGCTCCTGTAATGGACCCAGGTCGCGAAACCTTTGAACGACTAGGACAGGAAGAGTCGCGAGGGCGCTCGGCTGCCCCCCTCGCGAGGCCTTGCATAAGAGAAATCGAGGCAGGAGAGTGAAAAGTCGAAGAACCACAAGCCAAAGACGGCAACAGCTTCAATAAAACTTCAAACAAGAATGAACAAGCCAACTGCGGAAAGCAAATGAAAAATCCACGTCCGGCACCTAATCTAGTCTTCGACGTCTTCTCACCAGCACGGAGCTAAGTGCTGCCACTGGGCGTGGGAGGGAGCCCCAGGGCCCGAGGCCGGCGCTCCTGAGACTCCGGGGCATGTACAATCCCAATTCATTATTACATGAGAGTGTCACGGGCGGCGAGCTTCACAGGCGTTGGCCTTCTTCACAGGCTCCGGGCCTTTCTTGGAGGAAGCAGGCTTCACGGGCATTTGCCCTCTTCACAGGCTCTGGGCCTTTTCCAAAACGCGACAGCTGCACAGGCATTCGCCTTCTTCACAGGCTCTGGGCCTTTTCCAAAACGCGACAGCTTCACAGGCATTCGCATTCTCCATAGGCTCTGGGCCTTTTCCAAAACGCGACAGCTTCACAGGCATTCGCCTTCTTCACATGCTCTGGGCCTTTTCCAAAATGCGACAGCTTCACAGGCATATACCTTCTTCACAGGCTCTGGGCCTTTTCCAAAACGCGACAGCTTCACAGGCATTCGCCTTCTTCAGAGGCTCTGGGCCTTTTCCAAAACGCGACAGCTTCACAGGCATTTGCCTTCTTCACAGGCCTCCGGAGGTGCTGGATGTTCCATGCGTTCTGGACCGGCACCCCCTCCTGAGCATTATTAGAGCATTGTCCCAGTGAGGAAAGGATGATGGAGACTATGATTCCCCCACAATTCGGGATGAGACTCTAGACAAAAAAAATAAAAAGGGGGAAAGAGGTCATAAAAAAAGAAAAGGCCCAAATAAAAATAAAAATGAGAGAAAAAGAGAGAAGGGACAATGTTACTATCCTTTACCACACTTGTGCTTCAAAGTAGCAGCACAATATTCATGATAGAGAGTCTCTCATTTAGTCACTTTCATATACTAGTGGGAATTTTTCATTATAGAACTTGGCTTGAATATTCCAATGACGGGCTTCCTCAAAATGCCCTAGGTCTTCATGAGCAAGCAAGTTGGATGCACACCCACTTAGTTTCTTTTGTTGAGCTTTCATATACTTATAGCTCTAGTGCATCCATTGCATGGCAATCCCTACTCACTCACATTGATATCTATTGATGGGCATCTCCATAGCCCGTTGAAATGCCTAGTTGATGTGAGACTATCTTCTCCCTTTTTGTCTTCTCCACAACCACCATTCTATTCCACATATAGTGCTATATCGATGGCTCATGCTCATGTATTGCGTGAAGATTGAAAAAGTTTGAGAATGTCAAAAGTATGAAACAATTGGTTGGCCTGTCATCAGAGTTGTGGATGATTTAAATACTTTGTGTGGTGAAGATAGAGCATAGCCAGACTATATGATTTCATAGGGATAACTTTCTTTGGCCATGTTATTTTGAGAAGCCATGATTGCTTTGTCAGTATGCTTGAAGTATTATTATTTTTATGTCAATATTAAACTTTTGTCTTGAATCTTTCGGATCTGAATATTCATACCACAATTAAGAAGAAATACATCAAAATTATGCCAAGTAGCATTCCACATCAAAAATTCTGTTTTTATCATTTACCTACTCGAGGGCAAGCAGGAATTAAACTTGGGGATGCTTGATACGTCTCCAACGTATCTATAATTTTTGATTGCTCCATGCTATATTATCTACTGTTTTGGACATTACTAGGCTTTATTATCCACTTTTATATTATTTTTGGGACTAACCTATTAACCGGAGGCCCAGCCTAGAATTGTTGTTTTTGCCTATTTTAGGGTTTCGAAGAAAAGGAATATCAAACGGAGTCCAAACGGAATGAAACCTTAGGGAACATGATTTTTGGAAGAAACAAGATCCAGGAGACTTGGACCCTACGTCAAGCAACCTACAGGGAAGCCACGAGGTAGGGGGGCGCGCCTACCCCCCCAGGCGCACCCTCCACCCTCGTGGGCCCCCTGTTGCTCCACCAACGTACTCCTTCCTCCTATATATACGTACGTACCCCCAAACAACCAGATACAGAGCCAACAATCTAATTCCACCGCCGCAACCTTCTGTATCCACGAGATCCCATCTTGGGGCCTGTTCCGGAGCTCCGTCGGAGGGGGCATTCATCACGGAGGGCTTCTACATCAACACCATAGCCTCTCTGATGAAGTGTGAGTAGTTTACCTCAGACCTTCAGGTCCATAGTTATTAGCTAGATGGCTTCTTCTCTCTTTTTGGATCTCAATACAATGTTCTCCCCCTCTCTTGTGGAGATCTATTCGATGTAATCTTCTTTTTGCGGTGTGTTTGTTGAGACCGATGAATTTTGGGTTTATGATCAAGATTATCTATGAACAATATTTGAATCTTCTTTGAATTCTTTTATGTATGATTGGTTATCTTTGCAAGTCTCTTCGAATTATCGGTTTGGTTTGGCCTACTAGATTGATCTTTCTTGCAATGGGAGAAGTGCTTAGCTTTGGGTTCAATCTTGCGGTATCCTTTCCCAGTGACAATAGGGGTAACAAGGCACGTATTGTATTGTTGCCATCGAGGATAACAAGATGTTTTTTATCATATTGCATGAATTTATCCCTCTACATCATGTCATCGTGCTTAAGGCATTACTCTGTTTTCATGAACTTAATACTCTAGATGCATGATGGATAGCGATCGATGAGTGGAGTAATAGTAGTAGATGCAGGCAGGAGTAGGTCTACTTGTCTCGGACGTGATGCCTATACACATGATCATACCTAGATATTCTCATAACTATGCTCAATTCTGTCAATTGCTCAACAGTAATTCGTTCACCCACCGTAAAATACTTTTGCTCTTGAGAGAAGCCACTAGTGAAACCTATGGCCCCCGGGTCTATTTTCATCATATTAAATCTTCCAATACTTAGTTATTTCCTTTGCTTTTTACTTTGCTTTTATTTTACTTTGCATCTTTATCATAAAAATACCAAAAATATTATCTTATCATATCTATTAGATCTCACTCTCGTAAGTGACCGTGAAGGGATTGACAACCCCTTATCGCGTTGGTTGCGAGGAGTTATTTGTTTTGTGCAGGTGCGAGGGACTCACGCGTAGCCTCCTACTGGATTGATACCTTGGTTATCAAAAACCGAGGGAAATACTTAAGCTACTTTGATGCATCATCCTTTCCTCTTCAAGGAAATCCAACGCGGTGCTCAAGAGGTTGCAAGAAAAAGGTCTTGATAACCCACAAGTATAATGGATCGCAACAGTTTTCGATAAGTAAGAGTGTCGAACCCAATGAGGAGCTAAAGGTAGAACAAATATTCCCTCAAGTTCTATTGACCACCTATACAACTCTACGCACGCTTGACGTTCGCTTTACCTAGAACAAGTATGAAACTAGGAGTATTTTGTAGGTCTTGTTGGATAGGTTTGCAAGGTAATGAAGAGCATGTAAATAAAAAGTAGGGGCTGTTTAGATAAAGACACAACTAAGTTAGGTTTAGTAAAGAGCTTTTTGTTACAAGAAAGCTATTTGTCCCTAGGCAATCGATAACTAGACCGGTAATCATTATTGCAATTTTATTTGAGGGAGAGGCATAAACTAACATACTTTCTCTACTTGGATCATATGCACTTATGATTGGAACTCTAGCAAGCATCCGGAACTATTAAAGATCACTATGGTAAAACCCAACCACAACATTAAAGCATCAAGTCCTCTTTATCCCATACGCAACAACCCCCTTACTCGGGTTTGTGTTTCAGTCACTCACGCAACCCACTATAAGCGAATCATGAATGTATTGCAACACCCTACAGCGGGGATCCCTCACGTTGCGCGACACAGAGAGCACCATAGGACAGCTGTAGCGACCCAACCCGAATGGATCAAGTCTCTGTGCTTAAGTGTCATCCCTGGATTGGTATGCTGACACACACAGTACTCGAGGATTTATAACAGAGGTAAATCACATGTGTAAAGTAACGTAAATACTATTACCACAATTCAAAATAGCGGAAGTAACAAGGTTGTGGATTCCCATCAACACCAATGGCAAGGTTGAGTGTAGAAATCGTAACCCTAACGTATCACTTACTCGTCGTAAGATTCCTGCAACATGAGACGTTGCAGCCACAAAGGGTCAGTACATTGAATGTACTGGCAAATTCACACCATAGAGAGAGATGATGAACAATGGCTATCACTACATGCATATTTGGCTGGTGGAAAAGCTCTATGGTTATAGTTTTTGCGAAAAGCCAATTTTTCCCTACTGCAAAGGAATAAATTTTTATTTAACTATCATGGTGGTTGTTGAACATTGAGAATGGTTGACAGCATTCTCAATCCCAATTAAATAACATAATTAAACCCAACAAACTTAATTTAAAGTAACGTGATGAGATTCACATGATAATCCAGGTACTAGATACTCAAGACGTCCATAACCGGGGACACGACTAATCATGATTAGTTTATACACTCTGCAAAGGTTTGCGCACTTTTCCCCACAAGACTCTATCTCCTCCATTTGGTTTCTCGCACTACATGGTGTTTGAGAAACGGATGACCGAGACATAGTCTTTCAGAGATGCTAGCACATTACGATCGGGTAGACCGTACCACCTACATCCCCTACATCTGCTAGTCTACCACTTTAAGAGTTCGCACGACTTAGTCAACTATGCTAGAGCCCATAATAGCTTGTGGCTGCAGACGGAAGTTTCTAGTTTGAATAATCTCATGATCCCTTTGAGCCTGGGTGGCGGTCCATAAAAAAACAGGCAATCCTGGTCTACCCAGGTGCCTAGACAGGCAATCCTGGAATAACCAGGTACCTCAATCCACCCAGATGTGTGTTTAAGTTGCCACCTTAGATAAACCATTAATTAACAAACTCACATCTGTCATGAATATCACTCACCCAATCCACGTCTACGAGCATAGCATGGCAATGTAAGCATAACGTAATAGTAACTCCCAAGGTTTGAGTGCAGGGCAACAGGTTCCTACCTCATCAACTACTTCCCAATACCCACAATTTAATTAGATCCTAATCATGCAATGTTTGAGGTTTGATCTAATGCAATAAAACTGGGTATGAAAGAGGTATGATCAAAGTGTGAACTTGCCTGCAATGTTGATGAAGATGATTCGCACTCATAACTCTTGATAGTTCTACTCTTCACACTCCGGTCAATCTATCGTAAGCAAGAAATAGTAACCACACATAAGCAATCACTCATAATATCAGAAAGATCGAAGAAGTCGATTCAGAAACATCAAAACCAAGCAAATAACTCTTGCAACATAAAACAATTTCTAACAGTAGCAAAATTTTGTGAATTTGGCCTTATTAGAATGTTTAGGTCAAGAGCTTCGATTTGCAAAAGAATAAAATCAAACGGAGCTTGGAAACTCAGGTTATGATCAAACGAAGTTTGAATTCAAATCTGATCTAATTCAAATTTTAAACTTTTCAAAAACATGTTTAAGTTGTTTATCCGGATAGAGGAGATCATAACGAAGACGTGAGCATTGGTTTCGTTGGATTTGGACAAACGAGTAAAAAGATGTGATCATTTGAAGCGCAGGGACTAATCTGTGAAGAAAATTATCACGAATAGGTCCCTGGCCGAAATTAAAATAGAAAAAAGAAAAACTATCTAACGAACGTTCGCTACATAGACTTAAACGACGAAACCGTTCGCTAAAAGGACTAAACTAATAAGCATTCACTAAATAAATAAACCTAAGAAAAACTGGTTTTATAACAAAAACGATCTAGGTTTTTTTTAAGAAAACCTAACTAAACCGAACTAAAAGAAAAACCGGAGGAGGTGGTTTTTACCGGTTCGCAGTGGTTTGGCGGTTTTCGAGAGAAAACCGACGGCGGCGAGGTTAAACTCCGATGACAGCGGGCGGCTCGGGCTTGACCGAAGCGGCGGCTCTGGTGGCCGGCGGCGAGGGCGCAGTGGACGGGGAGGGACGACGCGGCAAGGCGAGGTGGATGGCGGCATCGGCGGCGGTCCACGGCGAAGGAACGGAGTGGCGGCGGCGAGCGGATCTCGCCGCCGCCGACGAGTGCGGCGACGGTGGCTCGGCGAGATGCGGGAGGGCGGCGGCGTGAGTAGAGGGAGGGGGAGGGGATTTATAAGAGGAGGGGCGACGGCCTTGGGGAAGGGGCCAAGGAGAGGCCGGGGCGGTCACGGCCGTCGAGGTCGGCGGCGGCGCGTGGCGGCTCGGGACTCTGTCCCGAGCTGGGGGACGAGGCGCGCGCGGCTTTGGGCCGGCTGGGCCGGCCCGGTCCGGTCGGTACAGAGATCTTTTTTTAACATTTTTTTCAGACAAACAGAGACAATAAAAAAACTTATATAGGCATATAATATATCAAAATTTTCAGAAAAAGATTTTCTACAACATGAGCATTTTCCTAGCATTAAATAAAATACACACAAATTCAGATAAATCAAAGAGTGCTACTGGACTAATAAAATCCAATAAAATCCTTTTAAAAAAACAAAATGATTTCAAATTAATTTTTCTCTAATTTTCTATTGTAGGGAATCATGTTACCCTATTTTCCATGTATTTAATTTTTGGAGAAAAATAATTTGAATAAAACTCAAATAACTCCAAATTGAAAATAAATTCAGAAGAACTTTGAATTTAATTCTTTGAAACTCCCATCTCATATTTCATAGGTTTGAAGAAGTCATTTTATCTTCGCTCGTGAAAATCATTGAGTTGCATAAAGTTTCAGAATTGGAAATATTCTCAAATGAAATTCAAATATTTTCAACACCCCTTGTCATTTAATAAATGGAAGAAGTCATGTCATCTTCTCTCCAGGGTTTTGTGATGAAAAGAATTTGAATTCTCGGGGATCAAAAGAAAAAGGTGAAAGTTTGGGAAAGTCCTTTTATTCCCTCTCATTTAACTTTCAAAAGTTCAAATTCACTCACTTTCAGACAATCAATCAAACAATCAATCAAATCTATCTATTTATTATAACATTCCAAAATTTAGAATTTTGGGATGTTACAACAGCACCAATAATAAAACATGCAACTCAAACCAATCTTGATCATCAAATAGCCCATAGGACAAAACGGATCTACTCAAACATCATAGGATAGCCATACATCATTGGGAAATAATATATAGCGTTGAGCACCATATTTAAGTAGAGATTACAGTGGGTAAGAGAGAGGTTACACCGCTGCATAGAGGGGGGAAGAGTTGGTGATGATGGCAGTGAAGTTGTAGGTGAAGATTGCAGTGATGATGATGGCCCCCGGTGGCACTCCGGTGCCACCGGAAGCGAGGGGGAGAGAGACCCCCTCCTTCTTCTTCTTCCTTGACCTCCTCCCTAAATGGGATAAGGGTTTCCCCTCTGGTCCATGGCCTCCATGGCGTGGGAGGGGCGACAGGCCCTCCGAGATTGGATCTGTCTCTCTCTGTTTCTGCGTTCTCCTCTGTTGCCCTTTCACCGTTTCGTATATATGTGGAGACCCGTAACTCCAATTGGCCTGAAACATTCACCATACTTCTGGTACTTGAAATACAGTGCAAAAAGAATCAGAACCATTTGACGTTCCAGCTAAAAATGTAAAATCGCACACTACAGCCAAAGTTTCTGTCCTGCACCGTACAAACCATCAAGCAAATGTAAACATCCTAAAGGCAAACCTTGGCTCATTATTTTTATAATACAATGGAATTGTACAAGGGGATAATTATTTTTATTGAAAAGTTTATGTAATCAAGATTCACAAAGTTGCCGTGAGCATGAACAAAGTTCAAGGAGCTCCCCCACTTCAACAATGCTTGTCTTTCTCACTTTCACTTTCCTTTTTGAAAAAGTTTTGGGTTCCCCTCTTTATTTTATTTTGTTTTTAAACTATATAAAAGCACTCAACAGAAATAAATGACTCTCTAAAACTTCCGGGTTGTCTCCCTGGCAGCGCTTTCTTTAAAGCCATTAAGCTAGGCATATAGTGCTCAAGTAATGTATCCACCCGGATCCCAAGGTATATCAAAGCCAATTTTAATTAAAAATGATTTATAATTTAGTAGTGAGCACAAAGTAACATATATCATGAAACAATGAAGTCTAACTCTCTTCCTATGCATCGGCATGTCGTAAAAGAACAATTCATGCACACATAGTAAAGGCCAATGCATAGTGTAAACAGTTTCTTGCAATTTTATCGTATTGTAAACATAGATAGGTGGAGATATAGTTCCTCTCTCATAATAATTGCAAGTAGGAGCAGCGAGCACATGCATATTATATTCATCAAAATCATCATGTGCAACGGTATAAGGCAACCCATCAATATAATCCTTAATAAGGGTAAACTTCTCCGATATAGTGTAGTTGGGAGAATTCAAAACGATAATAGGACTATCATGCGTGGGTGCAATGGCAACAATTTCATGTTTAACATAAGGAACTATAGCAAGTTCATCTCCATAAGCATAATTCATATTGGCATCTTGGCCACAAGCATAGCAAGCATCATCAAAAAGGGATATTTCAAGAGAATCAACGGGATCATAACAATCATCATAGCAATCATCCTTCGGTAAGCACGAAGGGGAATTAAACAATGTATGAGTTGAAGAGTTACTCTCATTAAAAGGTGGGCGCGGGTAGCTAATACGCTCTTCCTCCTTTTGTTCTTCGCTCTCCTCCTCATCTTTTTCATCCAATGAGCTCACAGTTTCCTCAATTTCTTCTTCCATAGACTCCTGCAAAATATTAGTCTCTTCTTGGACAGCGGGGTAGTCCTCAATATATGGTTCAACATAGGCCTTAGAAGCATAATTATCGTAGCAATATTTAAGTATGTCAAAATTTTCAGATTTGTAAAGAATAGCATCATACGTTTCAATCAAAGAAGCAATTTCATAAGCACCCTTAAAAGCAACAAATTCTTCAATTTGTTGAACATCATAGTAACTATTAACACCCTTAGCATACGAAGATACGATTCCATTATCACTAAACTCACATTGATAGGGAAGGTGTTTCTTAGGGTTTTCAGAACAACAAGTAATATCATATATTTCACATAAATTCCAAGCATAGCATTGCAAACGATGAATTTGACCCAGTAAAATTTCCCCTTTTTCAGATATTCAGTGTCACACATAACAAGCATGCTCATCTAAAGATTTTCCCTCAACTAAGCTAGTTGGGGTTTCAACACGAGCACATAGGGATCGAAGATGATCCAAGTAATAAGCTTCAACAGTGTGATAGATTTTGAGTGGTTCTTCAACCATTGGTTTAGTAGGTACAACTAATTTTTTTGGTATTTTGCGTTTCCTACCCATAACTAAAGTTAGAAAACAACTAAGAATACCAAATAGAAATTACTTAGTGATAAAGCAAACAAGCACACACGAGAATATTCACCCCACGCTATTGCTCCCCGACAACGGCGCCAGAAAAAGGTCTTGATAACCCACAAGTATAGGGGATCGCAACAGTTTTCGATAAGTAAGAGTGTCGAACCCAACGAGGAGCTAAAGGCAGAACAAATATTCCCTCAAGTTCTATCGACCACCGATACAACTCTACACACGCTTGATGTTCGCTTAACCTAGAACAAGTATGAAACTAGAAGTACTTTGTAGGTGTTTTTGGATAGGTTTGCAAGATAATAAAGATTACATAAATAAAAACTACGGGCTGTTTAGATAAAGAAACAATAAAGTAAATATAGCGAGTGTGGAAATGCGGTGGTAGAAGTTGTGAAATTGTCCCTAAGCAATTGACTACTTTACTAGACCGATAGCAAGTATTATGTGGGAGAGTCCACTGCTAGCATGTCATCCCTGACTTGGAATTCTATGCACTTATGATTGGAACTATTAGAAAGCATCCGCAACTACTAACGTTCATTAAGGTCAAACCCAACCATAGCATTAAGATATATTGGTCCCCCTTCAATCCCGTATGCATCAATTTCTATGCTAGGTTGAAGCTTCTGTCACTCTTGCCCTCCAATACATAGTCCTATCAACATACAACTGACCCTATGGTGTGATCCACGCACACGCTCATATGATGGGCACCAAAGGACAGCAACATAACCACAAGCAAATTAAATCAATCATAGCAATTCATCAACCACCGATAGGACAATGAAAATCTACTCAGACATCATAGGATGGCAACACATCACTGGATAATAATATGAAGCATAAAGCACCATGTTCAAGTAGAGGGTACAACAGATTGCGGGAGAGTGGACCACTGTAGATAGAGGGGGGAAGTTTATGGAGATGTTGGTGAAGATGGCGGAGGTGTTGGTGTAGATCACGGTGATGATGATGATGATGATGATGATGGCCACGGCAGCGTTCCGGCGCCACCAGAAGAGAAGGGGAGAGGGGGCCCCTTCGTCTTGTTCTTCCTTGATCTCCTCCCTAGATGGGAGAAGGGTTTCCCCTCTGGTCCTTGGCCTCCATGGCATGGGAGGGGCGAGAGCCCCTCCGAGATTGGATCTGTCTCTCTATCTCTCTCTGTTTCTGCGTTCTCATCTGCTGCCCTTTCACCGTTTCGTATATATATGGAGATCCGTAACTCCGATTGGCCTGAAACCTTCGCCGTGATTTTTTACCAATCATCATAGCAATCATCCTTTGGTAAGCACGAAGGGGAATTAAACAATGTATGAGTTGAAGAGTTACTCTCATTAGAAGGTGGGCGCGGGTAGCTAATCCGCTTTTCCTCCTTTTGTTCTTCGCTCTCCTCCTTATTTTTTTCATCCAATGAGCTCACAGTTTCATCAATTTCTTCTTCCATAGACTCCTGCAAAATATTAGTCTCTTCTTGGACAATGGGGTAATCCTCAATATATGGTTCAACATAGTCATTAGAAGCATAATTATCTTAGCAATATTTAAGTATGTCAAAAATTTCAGATTTGTAAAGAGTAGTATCATACGTTTCAATCAAAGAAGCAATTTCCTAAGCACCCTTAAAAGCAACAAATTCTTCAATTTGTTGAACATCATAGTAACTATAAACACCCTTAGCATACGAAGATACGATTCCATTATCACTAAACTCACATTGATAGGGAAGGTATTTCTTAGGGTTTTCAGAACAACAAGTAATATCATATATTTCGCAGAAATTCCAAGCATAACATTGCAAACGATGAATTTGACCTAGTAAAATTTTCCCTTTTTCAGATATTCGGTGTCGCACATAACAAGCATGCTCATCTAAAGATTTGCCCTCAACTAAGCTAGTTGGGTTTCAGCACAAGCACATAGGGATCGAAGATGATCCAAGTAATAAGCTTCAGTAGTGTGATAGATTTTGAGTGGTTCTTCAACCATTGGTTTAGTAGGTACAACTATATTTTTTGGTATTTTGCGTTTCCTACCCATAACTAAACTTGGGGACTTTTGTCCCATTAAATTTAGCCCTTTTGATTAATTTTGCTTGCCTAAAAGAAAACTTGCTGCCGAACATAGAGAATATGAAAAGATTTTTAATGATCTATCTTACTATTATGGCAATACCTAGATCTATCCTTGCTTTTTATGCCCAGCTAGGGGCGTTAAGCGATAGCGCTTGTTGGGAGGCAACCCAATTTTATTTTTATTCCTTTCTTTTTGCTCCTGTTTAGTAATAAATAATTTACCTAGCCTCTGTTATGGTTGTGCTTTTTGTGTTTAATTAGTGTTTGTCCCAAGTAGAACCGTTGGGAAGACTTGGGGAAAGTCTTGTTATCTTACTGTAAAAAAACAGAAACTTTAGCGCTCACAAGAACTGCTTCTATTTTTATTTGGAAAGTTCTATTTAGTTAATTCTTTTTGAAGATGATTAATAGATAAATTCCTCACGTCCAGCAATTTATTTTAGAATTTTTGGAGTTCCAGATCTTGCGCTAGCTACAGATTACTACAGACTGTTCTGTTTTTGACAGATTCTGTTTTTCGTGTGTTGTTTGCTTATTTTGATGAATCTATGGCTAGTAAAATAGTTTATAAACCATAGAGAAGTTGGAATACAGTAGCTTTAACGCAAATATAAATAAATAATAATTTCGTTACAGTACCTTGAAGTGGTCTTTTGTTTTCTTTCGATAACGGAGCTCACGAGATTTTCTACTTTAAGTTTTGTGTTGTGAAGTTTTCAAGTTTTGGGTAAAGATTTGATGGATTATGGAACAAGGAGTGGCAAGAGCCTAAGCTTGGGGATGCCCATGGCACCCCCAAGATAATCTAAGGACACCTAAAATCCAAAGCTTGGGGATGCCCGAGAAGGCATCCCCTCTTTCGTCTACTTCTATCGGTAACTTTACTTAGAGCTATATTTTTATTCACCACATGATATGTGTTTTGCTTGGAGCGTATTGTATGATTTGAGTCTTTGATTTTCAGTTTACCACAATCATCCTTGCTATACACACCTTTTGAGAGAGCCATACATGATTTGGAATTTGTTAGAATACTCTATGTGCTTCGCTTATATCATTTGAGTTATATAGTTTTGCTCTAGTACTTCACTTATATTTTTTAGAGCACGGTGGTGGAATTGTTTTATAGAAACTATCGATCTCTCATGCTTCACTTAGATTATTTTGAGAGTATTAAATAGCATGGTAATTTTCTTAAACAATCCTAATATGCTTGGTATTCAAGAATAGTAAAAAAATTCTTATGAGTGTGTTGAATGCTATGAGAAGTCTGATGCTTGATAATTGTTTTGAGATATGAAGATGGTGATATTAAAGTTGTGCTAGTTGAGTAGTTGTGAATTTGAGAAATACTTGTGTTAAATTTTGTGATTCCCATAGCATGCACGTATGGTGAACCGTTATGTGATGAAGTCGGAGCATGATTTATTTTTTGATTGTCTTCCTTATGAGTGGCGGTCGGGGACGAGCGATGGTCTTTTCCTACCAATCTATCCCCCTAGGAGCACGCGCGTAATACTTTGCTTTGATAACTTGTAGATTTTTGCAATAAGTATATGAGTTCTTTATGACTACTGTTGAGTCCATGGATTATACGCACTTTTCTTCCTTCCACCATTGCTAGCCTCTCTAATACCGCACATCTTTCGCCGGTATCATACACCCACCATATACCTTCCTCAAGACAGCCACCATACCTACCTATTATGGCATTTTCATAGCCATTCCGAGATATATTGCCATACAACTTTCCACCGTTCCGTGTATTCTGACACGCTCCATCATTGTCATATTGCTTAGCATGATCATGTAGTTGACATCGTATTTGTGGCAAAGCCACCATTCATAATTCTTTCATACATGTCACTCTTGATTCATTGCATATCCCGGTACACCGCCGGAGGCATTCATATAGAGTCATATTTTGTTCTAAGTATCAAGTTGTAATTGTTGAGTTGTAAGAAAATAAAAGTGTGATGATCATCATTATTAGAGCATTGTCCCAGTGAGGAAAGGATGATGGAGACTATGATTCCCCCACAAGTCGAGATGAGACTCTGGACGAAAAAATAAAAAAAGGGGAAAAGAGGCCATAAAAAAAGAGAAAAGGCCCAAATAAAAAAACGAGAGAAAAAGAGGGAAGGGACAATGTTACTATCCTTTTACCACACTTGTGCTTCAAAGTAGCACCATGATCTTCATGATAGAGAGTCTCCTATGTTGTCACTTTCGTATACTAGTGGGAATTTTTCATTAAAGAACTTGTCTTGTATATTCCAATGATGGGCTTCCTCAAATTTCCCTAGGTCTTCATGAGCAAGCGAGTTGGATGCACACCCACTTAGTTTCTTTTTGAGCTTTCATATACTTATAGCTCTAGTGCATCCGTTGCATGGAAATCCCTACTCACTCACATTGATATCTATTAATGGGCATCTCCATAGCCCGTTTGATATGCCTAGTTGATGTGAGACTATCTTCTCCCTTTTTGTCTTCTCCACAACCACCATTCTATTCCACCTATAGTGCTATATCCATGGCTCATGCTCATGTATTGCGTGAAGATTGAAAAAGTTTGAGAATGTCAAAAGTATGAAACAATTGATTGGCTTGTCATCGGGGTTGTGCATGATTTAAATACTTTGTGTGGTGAAGATAGAGCATAGCCAGACTATATGATTTTGTAGGGATAACTTTCTTTGGCCATGTTATTTTGAGAAGACATGATTGCTTTGTTAGTATGCTTGAAGTATTATTATTTTTATGTCAATATTAAACTTTTATCTTGAATCTTTCGGATCTTAATATTCATACCACAATTAAGAAGAATTACATTAAAATTATGCCAAGTAGCACTTCACATCAAAAATCATCTTTTTTATCATTTACCTACTCGAGGACGAGCAGGAATTAAGCTTGGGGATGCTTGATACGTCTCCAACGTATCTATAATTTTTGATTGCTCCATGCTATATTATCTACTGTCTTGGACATTATTGGGCTTTATTATCCACTTTTATATTATTTTTGGGACTAACCTATTAACCGAAGGCCCAGCCCAGAATTGCTGTTTTTGCCTATTTTAGGGTTTCGAAGAAACGGAATATTAAACGGAATGAAACCTTTGGGAACGTGATTTTTGGAACAAACAAGATCCAGGAGACTTGGACCCTACATCAAGCAACCAACAGGGAAGCCATGAGGTAGGGGGCGCGCCTACCCCCCTAGGCGCGCCCTCCACCCTCATGGGCCCCCTATTGCTCGACCGAGATACTCCTTCCTCCTATATATACCTACGTACCCCCAAACGATTAGAAACAGAGCCAAAAACCTAATTCCACTGCCGCAACCTTCTATATCCACGAGATCCCATCTTGGGGCCTGTTCCGGAGCTCCGCCGGAGGGGGCATCCATCACGGAGGGCTTCTACATCAACACCATAGCCTCTCCGATGAAGTGTGAGTAGTTTACTTCAGACCTTCGGGTCCATAGTTATTAGCTAGATGGCTTCTTCTCTCTTTTTGGATCTCAATACAATGTTCTCCCCCTCTCTTGTGGAGATCTATTCGATGTAATCTTCTTTTTGCGGTGTGTTTGTTGAGACCGATGAATTGTAGGTTTATATGATCAAGATTATCTATGAACAATATTTGAATCTTCTCTGAATTCTTTTATGTATGATTGGTTATCTTTGCAAGTCTCTTTGAATTATCAGTTTGGTTTGGCCTACTAGATTGATCTTTCTTGCAATGGGAGAAGTGCTTAGCTTTGGGTTCAATCTTGCGGTGTCCTTTCCCGGTGACAGTAGGGGCAGCAAGGCACGTATTGTATTGTTGCGATCGAGGATAACAAGACGGGGTTTTTTTTATCATATTGCATGAATTTATCCCTCTACATCATGTCATCTTGCTTAAGGCGTTACTCTGTTTTCATGAACTTAATACTCTAGATGCATGATGGATAGCGGTCGATGAGTGGAGTAATAGTAGTAGATGCAGGCAGGAGTCGGTCTAATTGTCTCGGACGTGATGCCTATACACATGATCATACCTATATATTCTCATAACTATTCTCAATTCTGTCAATTGCTCAACAGTAATTCGTTCACCCACCATAAAATACTTATGCTCTTGAGAGAAGCCACTAGTGAAACCTATGGCCCCCAGGTCTATCTTCATCATATTAAATCTTCCAGTACTTAGTTACTTCCTTTGCTTTTTACTTTGCTTTTATTTTACTTTGCATCTTTATCATAAAAATACCAAAAATATTATCTTATCATATCTATCAAATCTCACTCTCGTAAGTGACCGTGAAGGGATTGACAACCCCTTATCGCATTGCTTGCGAGGAGTTATTTGTTTTGTGCAGGTACGAGGGACTCGCGCGTAGCCTACTAATGGATTGATACCTTGGTTCTCAAAAACTGAGGGAAATACTTACGCTACTTTGCTGCATCATCCTTTCCTCTTCAAGGAAATCCAACGCAGTGCTCAAGAGGTAGCAAGAAGATTTCTGGCACCGTTGCCGGGGAGCTATAGCGTGGGGTGAATATTCTCATGTGTGCTCGTTTGCTTTATCACTAAGTAATTTTTATTTGCTGTTCTTAGTTGTTCTTTATCTTTAGTTATGGATATGGAACACGAAATACCAAAAAATTAGGTGTAGTTTCTGCTCATGGAGATGGGGAACCTCCTAAAACCCTCGATGCTGGTTATATGAAAGATATTATGTACTACTTTAATAATCCTGAGAAAACCCCATTCAATTATGTAATGGGAATAACGTTGGATCAACGTGAATACTTTAGGGATTACCGCTTGACACAAAAAAAGAAACTATTATGGGATCAAATTCATATATTGAAGTGGTATGCTAGGCAACTATGCTTGAGATATGATTATACTTGTTGCTCTAGGATGAAGGCTCCACACCTTCCCTTTTTATGTGAATTTAATGATAATAAAACCTTAGCTTCTTATGCTAATGGTATATATGATTACTGTGATGTGGAACAAATAGAAGAATTTGTTGCTTTCATGGGTGCTTACGAAATTGAATCTATGTTTAAAGAGTTTGAAGATTTTGATGATTCGGTTTATAGACCTGAAAATTTAGCTATCCTTAAATATTGCTATGAGAATTATGACTAAAATTCCGATATTAATGCACTTATAGAGAAAGTCTCCGCTGTCCAAGAAGAGACTAATATTTTGCAGGAATCTATGGAAGAAGAAGTTGATGAAACTGTGAGCTCGTTGGATGAAAAAGATGAGGAGGAGAGCGAAGAACAAAAGGAGGAAGAGCGGATTGATCACCCGTGCCCACCTTCTAATGAGAGTAACTCTTCAACTCATACATTGTTTAATTCCCCTTCATGCTTACCGAAGGATGAAAGCTATGATGCCGTTGATTCTTTTGAAATATCCCTTTTTGATGATGCTTGCTATGCTTGTGGCTAAGATGCCAATATGAGTTATGCTTATGGAGATGAAATTGCTATAGTTCCTTATGTTAAACATGAAATTGTTGCCATTGCACCCACGCATGATAGTCCTATTATCGTTTTGAATTCTCCCAACTACACTATATCGGAGAAGTTTACCCTTATTAAGGATTATATTGATGGGTTGCCTTATACCGTTGCACATGATGATTTTGATGAATATAATATGCATGTGCTCTCTGCTCCTACTTGCAATTATTATGAGAGAGGAACTATATCTCCACCTATGTATGTTTACAATACGATAAAATTGCAAGAAACTGTTTACACTATGCATTGGCCTTTACTTTGTGTGCATGAATTGTTCTTTTATGACATGCTGATGCATAGGAAGAGAGTTAGACTTCGTTGTTGCATGATATATGTTACTTTGTGCTCACTACTAAATTACAAATCATTGTTAATTAAAATTGGCATTGATATACCTTGGGATCCGGGTGGATCCATTACTTGAGCACTATATGCCTAGCTTAATGGCTTTAAAGAAAGCGCTGCCAGGGAGACAACCCGGAAGTTTTAGAGAGTCATTTATTTCTGCTGAGTGCTTTTATATAGTTTAAAAACAAAATAAAATAAATAGGGAAACCCAAAACTTTTTCAAAAAGGAAAGTGAAAGTGAGAAAGACAAGCATTGTTGAAGTGGGAGAGCTCCTTGAACTTTGTTCATGCTCACGACAACTTTGTGAATCTTGATTACAGAGACTTTTCAAAATAATTATCCCCTTGTAAAATTCCATTGTATTATAAAAATAATGAGCCAAGGTTTGCCTTTAGGATGTTTACATTTGCTTGATGGTTTGTACGGTGCAGGACAGAAACTTTGGCTGTAGTGCGCGATTTTAAATTTTTAGGTGGAACGTCAAATGGTTCTGATTCGTTTTGCACTGTATTTCTATACAAATTGTTTATTTTTCCTAATTTTGGCAGAATTTTTCAAGTATCATAAGTATGGTGAATGTTCAGATTATTACAGACTGTTCTGTTTTAGACAGATTCTGTTTTTGATGCATAGTTTGCTTGTTTTGATGAAACTATCGAATTATATCAGTGGATTAAGCCATGGAAAAGTTATACTACAGTAGCTATAATGCAAAAGAAATATGAATTGGTTTGCAACAGTACTTAGAGTAGTGATTTGCTTTATTATACTAATGGATCTTACCGAGTTTTTTGTTGAAGTTTTGTGTGGATGAAGTGTTCGATGATCGAGAAGGTCTCGATGTGAGAAGAAGGAAGAGAGGCAAGAGCTCAAGCTTCGGGATGCCCGAGGCACCCCAAGTAAATATTCAAGGAGACTCAAGCATCTAAGCTTGGGGATGCCCCGGAAGGAATCCCCTCTTTCTTCAACAAGTATCGGTATGTTCTCGGATTCGTTTCGTTCATGCGATATGTGCAATCTTGGAGCGTCTTTTGCATTTAGTTTTCATTTTTATTTATGCACCATGCTGGTATGAGATAGTCCTTGGTTGATTTATAGAATCCTCTTTGCACTTCACTTATATCTTTTGAGTATGGCTTTATAGAATGCTTCATGTGCTTCACTTATATCATTTGAAGTTTGGATTGCCTGTTTCTCTTCACTTAGACAACCACCATTTGTAGAATGCTCTTTTGCTTCACTTATATTTGTTAGAGTGTGGGCATATCTTTTGTAGAAAGAATTAAACTCTCTTGCTTCACTTATATCTATTTAGAGAGATGACAGGCACTGGTCATTCACATGGTTAGTCATAAAATCCTACATAAAACTTGTAGATCACTGCATATGATATGTTTGATTCCTTGCAATAGTTTTGCAATATAAAGATGGTGATATTAGAGTCATGCTAGTGGGTAGTTGTGGATTAGTAGAAATACTTGTATTGAGGTATGTGATTCCCTTAGCATGCAAGTATGGTGAACCGTTATGTAACAAAGTCGGAGCATGAGGTATTTATTGATTGTCTTCCTTATGAGTGGCGGTCGGGGACGAGCGATGGTCTTTTCCTACCAATCTATCCCCCTAGGGGCATGCGTAGTAGTACTTTGCTTCGAGGACTAATAAACTTTTGCAATAAGTATGTGAGTTCTTTATGACTAATGTTGAGTCCATGGATTATACGCACTCTCACCCTTCCATCATTGCTAGCCTCTCTATTATCGCGCAACTTTCGCCGGTACCATAAACCCACCATATACCACCTCCTCAAAACAGCCACCATACCTACCTATCATGGCATTTCCATAGCCATTCCGAGACATATTGCCATGCAACTTCCATCATCATCATATACATGACTTGAGCATTCATTGTCATATTGCTTTGCATGATCGTAAGATAGCTAGCATGATGTTTTCATGGCTTGTCCGTTTTTTGATGTCATTGCTACACTAGATCATTGCACATCCCGGTACACCACCAGAGGCATTCATATAGAGTCATATCTTTGTTCTAGTATCCAGTTGTAATATTGAGTTGTAAGTAAATAAAAGTGTGATGATCATCATTATTAGAACATTGTCCCATGTGAGGTAATCAAAATAGAAGAGGCCAAAGAAGCCCAAATAAAAAAAGAGGCCAAATAAGCCCATCCAAAAAAACAAAAAACAAAAAATGAGAGAAAATAGAGAAGGGACAATGTTACTATCCTTTTACCACACTTGTGCTTCAAAGTAGCACCATGTTCTTCATATAAAGAGTCTCTTGAGTTTTCACTTTCATATACTAGTGGGAATTTTCATTATAGAACTTGGCTTGTATATTCCAATGATGGGATTCCTCAAATGCCCTAGGTCTTCATGAGCAAGCAAGTTGGATGCACACCCACTTAGTTTCAGTTTGAGCTTTCATATACTTATAGCTCTAGTGGATCCATTGCATGGCAATCCCTACTCACTCACATTCATAACTATTGATGGGCATCTCCATAGCCCGTTGATACGCCTAGTTGATGTGAGACTATCTTCTCCTTTTTTTCTTCTCCACAACCACCATTTTATTCCACCTATAGTGCTATGTCCATGGCTCACGCTCATGTATTGCGTGAGGGTTGAAAATGCTGAAGCACGTTAAAAAGTGTGAACCAATTGCTCGGCTTGTCATCGGGGTTGTGCATGATGTGAATATTTTGTGTGGTGAAGATGGAGCATAGCCAGATTATATGATTTTGTAGGGATAGCTTTCTTTGGCCTTGTTATTTTGAAAAGACATGACTGCTTTATTAGTGGGCTTGAAGTATTATTGTTTTTATGTCAAATGATAGACTATTGCTTTGAATCACTCGTGTCTTAATATTCATGCCATGATTAGATATGTGATCAAGATTATGCTAGGTAGCATTCCACATCAAAAATTATCTTTTCATCATTTACCTACTGGAGGAGGAGCAGGAATTAAGCTTGGGGATGCTGATACGTCTCCGTCGTATCTATAATTTTTGATTGTTCCATGCCAATATTATACAACTTTCATATACTTTTGGCAACTTTTTATACTATTTTTGGGACTAACATATTGATCCAGTGCCCAGTGCCAGCTCCGGTTTGTTGCATGTTTTATGTTTCATAGAATATCCATATCAAACGGAATCCAAATGGGATAAAAACTGATGGAGCTTATTTTTGGTATATTTGGAAAATTCTGGAAGAAAAATCCACGCGAGATGGTGCCCGAGGTGGCCACGAGGCAGGGGGCACGCCCCTGACCCTCGTGGGCCACCCGTAAGGCGGTTGATGCCCTTCTTCGGCCGCAAGAAAGGTAACTTTTGGTGAAAAATCACGACGAAGGTTTCAGGCCAATCGGAGTTACAGATCTCCATATATATACGAAACAGTGAAAGGGCAGCAGATGAGAACGCAGAAACAGAGAGAGACAGAGAGATAGATTAAATCTCGAAGGGGCTCTCGCCCCTCCCATGCCATGGAGGCCAAGGACCGGAGGGGAAACCCTTCTCCCATCTAGGGAGGAGGTCAAGGAAGAACAAGAAGAAGGGGCCCCCTCTCCCCTTCTCTTCCGGTGGCGCCGGAACGCTGCCATGGCCATCATCATCATCATCATCATCACCGCGATCTACACCAACACCTCCGCCATCTTCACCAACATCTCCATAACCTTCCCCCCTCTATCTACAGTGGTCCACTCTCCCGCAACCCGTTGTACCCTCTACTTGAACATGGTGCTTTATGCTTCATATTATTATCCAATGATGTGTTGCCACCCTATGATGTCTGAGTAGATTTTCGTTATCCTATCGGTGGTTGATGAATTGCTATGATTGATTTCATTTGCTTGTGGTTATGTTGCTGTCCTTTGGTGCCCATCATATGAGCGTGCGTGTGGATCACACCATAGGGTTAGTTGTATGTTGATAGGACTATGTATTGGAGGGCAAGAGTGACAGAAGCTTCAACCTTGCATAGAAATTGATGCATACGGGATTGAAGGGGGACCAGTATATCTTAATGCTATGGTTGGGTGTTACCTAATGAACGTTAGTAGTTGCGGATGCTTGCTAATAGTTCCAATCATAAGTGCATAGAATTCCAAGTCAGGGATGACATGCTAGCTGTGGCCTCTCCCACATAATACTTGCTATCGGTCTAGTAAAGTAGTCAATTGCTTAGGGACAATTTCGCAACTCCTACCACCGCAATTCCACACTCGCTATATTTACTTTATTGTTTCTTTATCTAAACAGCCCCTAGTTTTTATTTACGTAATCTTTATTATCTTGCAAACCTATCCAAAAACACCTAAAAAGTACTTCTAGTTTCATACTTGTTCTAGGTAAAGCGAACATCAAGCGTGTGTAGAGTTGTATCGGTGGTCGATAGAACTTGAGGGAATATTTGTTCTGCCTTTAGCTCCTCGTTGGGTTCGACACTCTTACTTATCGAAAACTGTTGCGATCCTCTATACTTTTGGGCTATGAAGACCTTTTTCTGGCGCCGTTGCCGGGGAGCAATAGCGTGGGGTGAATATTCTCGTGTGTGCTTGTTTGCTTTATCACTAAGTAATTTTTATTTGGTGTTCTTAGTTGTTTTCTGTTGGGGAACGTAGTAATTTCAAAATTTTCCTACGCACACGCAAGATCATGGTGATGCATAGCAACAAGATGGGAGAGTGTTGTCCACGTACCCTCGTAGACCGAAAGCGGAAGCGTTAGCACAACGCGGTTGATTTAGTCGTACGTCTTCACGGCCCGACCGATCAAGCACCAAAACTACGACACCTCCGAGTTCTAGCACACGTTCAGCTCGATGACGATCCCTGGACTCCGATCCAGCAGAATGTCGGGGAAGAGTTCCGTCAGCACGACGGCGTGGTGACGATCTTGATGTTCTACCGTCGCAGGGCTTCGCCTAAGCACCGCTACAATATTATCGAGGAATATGGTGGAGGAGGGCACCGCACACGGCTAATAGATCTCAAGGATCAATTGTTGTGTCTATGGGGTGCCCCCTGGCCACGTATATAAAGGAGTGGAGGAGGGGAGGGGCCATCCCTCTCTATGGCGCGCCCTAGGGGAGTCCTACTCCCACCGGGAGTTGGATTCCCCCTTTCCTAGTAGAACTAGGATCCCTTCCAAGTAGTAGGAGTAGGAGAGAAGGAAAGGGAAGGGAAAAGGAGAAGGAAGGAAGGGCCCCCCTCCCTAGTCCAATTCGAACCAGCCCATGGGGAGGGGTGCGGCCACCCTTCGAGGCCTTTCTCTCCTTTCCCGTATGGCCCATTAAGGCCCAATACGAATTCCCGTAACTCCCTGGTACTCCCGAAAATACCCGAATCACTCGGAACCTTTACGATGTCCGAATATAGTCGTCCAATATATCGATCTTTACGTCTCGACCATTTCGAGACTCCTCGTCATGTCCAGATCTCATCTGGGACTCCGAACTCCTTTGGTACATCAAAACACATAAACTCATAATATAACTATCATCGAACTTTAAGCGTGCGGACCCTACGGGTTCGAGAACTATGTAGACATGACCGAGACACGTCTCCGGTCAATAACCAATAGCGGAACCTAGATGCTCATATTGGCTCCCACATATTCTACGAAGATCTTTATCGGTCAAACCGCATAACAACATACGTTGTTCCCTTTGTCATCGGTATGTTACTTGCCCGAGATTTGATGTGCATTACCGAGAGGGCCCAGAGATACCTCTCCGACAATCGAAGTGACAAATCCTAATCTCGAAATACGCCAACCCAACAAGTACCTTCGGAGACACCTGTAGAGCACCTTTATAATCACCCAGTTACGTTGTGACGTTTGGTAGCACACAAAGTGTTCCTCTGGTGAACGGGAGTTGCATAATCTCATAGTCATAGGAACATGTATAAGTCATGAAGAAAGCAATAGCAACAAACTAAACGATCAAGTGCTATGCTAACGGAATGGGTCAAGTCAATCACATCATTCTCCTAATGATGTGATCCCGTTAATCAAATGATAACTCATGTCTATGGTTAGGAAACATAACCATCTTTGATCAACGAGCTAGTCAAGTAGAGGCATACTAGTGACACTCTGTTTGTCTATGTATTCACAGATGTATTATGTTTCTAGTTAATACAATTCTAGCATGAATAATAAACATTTATCATGATATAAGGAAATAAATAATAACTTTATTATTGCCTCTAGGGCATATTTCCTTCAGTCTCCCACTTACACTAGAGTCAATAATCTAGTTCACATCGCCATGTGATTAACACCCATAGTTCACATCGACATGTGATCAACACCCAAAGGATTTACTAGAGTCAATAATCTAGTTCACATCGCTATGTGATTAACACCCAAAGAGTACTGAGTTGTGATCATGTTTTGCTTGTGAGATAACGTTAGTCAACGGGTCTGCCACATTCAGATCCGTAAGTATTTTGCAAATTTCTATGTCAACAATGCTCTGCACAGAGCTACTCTAGCTAATTGCTCCCACTTTTAATATTTATCCAGATTGAGATTTAGAGTCATCTGGATAAGTGTCAAAATTTGCATCGACGTAACCCTTTACGACGAACCTTTTGTCACTTCCATAATCGAGAAGCATATCCTTATTCCACTAAGGATAATTTTGACCAATGCCCAGTGATCTACTCCTAGATCATTATTGTACTCCTTTGCCAAATTCAGGGTAGGGTATACAATAGGTTTGGTACACAGCATGGAATACTTTATAGAACCTATGGTTGAGGCATAGGGAATGACTTTCATTCTCTCTCTATCTTCTGCCATGGTCGGGTTTTGAGTCTTACTCAACTTCACACCTTGTAACACATGCAAGAACTCCTTCTTTGACTATTCCATTTTGAACTACTTCAAAATCTTGTCAAGGTATGTACTCATTGAAAAACTTATCAAGCATCTTGATCTATCTCTATAGATCATGATGCTCAATATGTAAGCAGCTTCACCGAGGTATTTCTTTGAAAAACTCCTTTCAAACATTCCTTTATGCTTTGCAGAATAATTCTACATTATCTCCGATCAACAATATGTCATTCACATATACTTATCAGAAATGCTGTAGTGCTCCCACTCACTTTCTTGTAAATACAGGCTTCACCGCAAGTCTGTATAAAACTATATGTTTTGATCAACTTATCAAAGCATATATTCCAACTCCGAGATGCTTGCACCAGTCCATAGATGGATCGCTGGAGCTTGCATATTTTGTTAGTACCTTTAGGATTGACAAAACCTTCTGGTTGCATCATATACAACTCTTATTTAATAAATCCATTAAGGAATGCAGTTTTGTTTATCCATTTGCCAGATTTCATAAAATGTGGCAATTGCTAACATGATTTGGACAGACTTAAGCATGGATACGAGTGAGAAACTCTCATCATAGTCAACACCTTGAACTTGTCGAAAACCTTTTTGCGAAAATTCTAGCTTTGTAGATAGAAACACTACTATGAGTGTACGTCTTCCTCTTGAAGATCCATTTAATCTTAATGGCTCGCTGTTCAATGGGCAAGTCAATCAAAGTCCATACTTTGTTCTCATACATGGAACTCATCTCAGATTTCATGGCCTCAAGCCATTTCGTGGAATCTGGGCTCATCATCACTTCCTCATAGTTCGTAGGTTCATCATGGTCTAGTAACATGACCTCCAGAACAGGATTAGCATACCACTCTGGTGCGGATCTCACTCTAGTTTACCTACAGGTTCGATAGCAACTTGATCTGAAGTTACATGATCATCATCATTAGCTTCCTCACTAATTGGTGTAGTAGTCACAGGAACATATTTCTGTGATGAACTACTTTCCAATAAGGGAGAAGGTACAGTTACCTCATCAAGTTCTACTTTCCTCCCACTCACTTCTTTTGAGAGAAACTCCTTCTCTAGAAAGGATCCATTCTCAGCAATGAATATCTTGCCTTCGGATCTATGATAGAAGGTGTACCCAACATTTTCTTTTGGGTATCCTATGAAGACACACTTCTACGATTTGGATTTGAGCTTATCAGGTTGAAACTTTTTCACATAAGCATTGCAACCTCAAACTTTAAGAAAAGACAAACTTAGGTTTCTTGCCAAACCATAGTTCATACGGTGTCGTCTCAACATATTTAGATGGTGCCCTATTTAACGTGAATGTAGCTGTCTCTAATGCATAACCCCAAAACGATAGCGGTAAATCACTAAGAGATGTCATAGATCGCACTATATCTAATAAAGCACGGTTACGACGTTCCGACACACCGTTACACTGTGGTGTTCCAGGTGGCATGAGTAGTGAAACTATTTCACATTGTTTTAACCGAAGGCCAAACTTGTAACTCAAATATTTTACTTCTGCGATCATATCGTAGAAACTTTTATTTTGTTACGATGATTCTCCACTTCAGTCTGAAATTCTTTGAACTTTTCAAATGTTTCAGACTTGTGTTAGATATACCATATCTGCTCAAATCATCTGTGAAGATCAGAAAATAATGATAACTGCCGTGAGCCTCAACACTCATCGGACCGCATACATCAGTATGTATTATTTCCAATAAGTCAGTTGCTCGCTTCATTGTTCCGTAGAACGGAGTCTTAGTCATCTTGCCCATGAGGCATGGTTCGCAAGCATCAAGTGATTCATAATCAAGTGATTCCAAAAACCCATCAGCATGGAGTTTCTTCATGCGCTTTACACCAATATGACCTAAACGGCAGTGCCACAAATAAGTTGCACTATCATTATTAAATTTGCATCTTTTGGTTTCAATATTATGAATATGTGTATCACTACGATCGAGATCCAACGAACCATTTTCATTGGGTGTGTAACCTTATAAGGTTTTATTCATGTAAACAGAACAACAATTTATTCTCTTACTTAAATGAATAACCGTACTGCAATAAACATGATCAAATCATATTCATGCTCAACTCAAACACCAAATAACACTTATTTAGGTTCAACACTAATCCCGAAAGTATAGGGAGTGTGCGATGATGATCATATCAATCTTGGAACCACTTCCAACACACATCGTCACTTCACCCTTAACTAGTCTCTGTTTATTTTGCAACTCCCGTTTCGACTTACTATTCTTAGCAACTGAACCAGTATCAAATACCGAGGGGTTGCTACGAACACTAGTAAAATACACATAAATAATCTGTATATCAAATATACCTTTGTTCACTTTGTCATCCTTCTTATCCGCCAAATACTTGGGGTAGTTCCGCTTCCAGTGACCAGTCCCTTTGCAGTAGAAGCACTTAGTCTCAGGCTTAGGACCAGACTTGGGCTTCTTCACTTGAGAAGCAACTTGCTTGCCGTTCTTCTTGAACTTCCCCTTCTTCCCTTTGCCCTTTTCTTGAAACTAGTGGTCTTGTCTACCATCAACACTTGATATTTTTCTTGATTTCTACCTTCGTTGATTTCAGCATTACGAAGAGCTTGGGAATTGTTTCTGTTATCCCTTGCATATCATAGTTCATCACGAAGTTCTACTAACTTGGTGATGGTGACTAGATAATTCTGTCAATCACTATCTTATCTAGAAGATTAATTCCCACTTGATTCAAGCGATTGTAGTACCCAGACAATCTGAGCACATGCTCACTGCTTGAGCTATTCTCCTCCATGTTTTAGCTATAGAACTTGTTGGAGACTTCATATCTCTCAACTCGGGTATTTGCTTGAAATATTAACTTCAACTCCTGGAACATCTCATATGGTCCATGACGTTCAAAATGTCTTTGAAGTCCCGATTCTAAGCCGTTTAAGCATGGTGCACTAAACTATCAAGTGGTCATCATATTGAGCTAGCCAAATGTTCATAACGTCTGCATCTGCTCCTGCAATAGGTCTGTCACCTAGCGGTGCATTAAGGACATAATTCTTCTGTGCAGCAATGAGGATAATCCTCAGATCACGGATCCAATCCGCATCATTGCTACTAACATCTTTCAACTTAATTTTCTCTAGGAACATATCAAAAATAAAATAGGGGAGCTAAACGCGAGCTATTGATCTACAACATAGATATGCTAATACTACCAGGACTAAGTTCATGATAAATTAAAGCTCAATTAATCATATTACTTAAGAACTCCCACATAGACAGACATCCCTCTAATCTTCTAAGTGATCACGTGATCCATATCAACTAAACCATGTCCGATCATCACATGAGATGGAGTAGTTTCAATGGTGAACATCACTATGTTGATCATATCTACTATATGATTCACGCTTGACCTTTCGGTCTCCGTGTTCCGAGGCCATATCTGTTATATGCTAGGCTCGTCAAGTTTAACCTGAGTATTCCGCGTGTGCAACTGTTTTGCACCCGTTGTATTTGAACGTAGAGCCTATCACACCCGATCATCACGTGGTGTCTCAGCATGAAGAACTTTCGCAACGGTGCATACTCAGGGAGAACACTTGTACCTTGATAATTGCTGAGAGATCATCTTATAAAGCTACCGTCGAACTAAGCAAAATAAGATGTATAAAAGATAAACATCATATGCAATCAAAATATGTGACATGATATGGCCATCATCATCTTGTGCCTTTGATCTCCATCTCCAAAGTATCGTCATGATCTCCATCGTCACCGGCATGACACCATGTTCTCCATCATCTTGATCTATATCAATGTGTCGTCACATGGTTGTCTCGCCAACAATTGCTCTTGCAACTATTGCTATCGCATAGCGATAAAGTAAAGCAATTATTTGGTGCTTGCATCTTATGCAATAGAGAGATAACCATAAGGCTTTTGCCTGTTGCCGATAACTTCAACAAAACATGATCATCTCATACAACAACTTATATCTCATCACGTCTTGACCATATCACATCACAACATGCCCTGCAAAAACAAGTTAGACGTCCTCTACTTTGTTGTTGCAAGTTTTACGTGGCTGCGGGCTGAGCAAGAACCGTTCTTACCTACGCATCAAAACCACAACGATAGTTTGTCAAGTTGGTGCTATTTTAACCTTCGCAAGGACTGGGCATAGCCACACTCGGTTCAACTAAAGTTGGAGAAACTGACACCCGCCAGCCACCTGTGTGCAAAGCACGTCCGTAGAACCAGTCTCGCGTAAGCGTACGCGTAATGTCGGTCCGGGCCGCTTCATCCAACAATACTGCCGAACCAAAGTGTGACATGCTGGTAAGCAATATGACTTATATCGCCCACAACACACTTGTGTTCTACTCGTGCATATTACATCAACGCATAAAACCTGGCTCGGATGCCACTATTGGGTTATGGGGTAATTTCAAAATTTTCCTACGCACACGCAAGATCATGGTGGTGCATAGCAACGAGAGGGGAGAGTGTTGTCCACGTACCCTCATAGACCGAAAGCGGAAGCGTTAGCACAACACGGTTGATGTAGTCGTACTTCTTCACGACCCGACCGATCAAGCACCAAAACTACGACACCTCCGAGTTCTAGCACACGTTCAGCTCGATGACGATCCCCGGACTCCGATCCAGCAGAATGTCGGGGAAGAGTTCCGTCAGCACGACAGCATGGTGACGATCTTGATGTTCTACCGTCGCAGGGCTTCGCCTAAGCACCGCTACAATATTATCGAGGAATATGGTGGAGGAGGGCACCGCACACGGCTAATAGATCTCAAGGATCAATTGTTGTGTCTATGGGGTGCCCCCTGGCCACGTATATAAAGGAGTGGAGGAGGGGAGGGGCCATCCCTCTCTATGGCGCGCCCTAGGGGAGTCCTACTCCCACCGGGAGTAGGATTCCCCCTTTCCTAGTAGAACTAGGACCCCTTCCAAGTAGTAGGAGTAGGAGAGAAGGAAAGGGAAGGGAAAAGGAGAAGGAAGGAAGGGCCCCCCTCCCTAGTCCAATTCGAACCAGCCCATGGGGAGGGGTGCGGCCACCCTTCGAGGCCTTTCTCTCCTTTCCCGTATGGCCCATTAAGGCCCAATACGAATTCCCGTAACTCCCCGGTACTCCCGAAAATACCCGAATCACTCGGAACCTTTCCGATGTCCGAATATAGTCGTCCAATATATCGATCTTTATGTCTCGACCATTTCGAGACTCCTCGTCATGTCCCGATCTCATCCGGGACTCCGAACTCCTTTGGTACATCAAAACACATAAACTCATAATATAACTGTCATCGAACTTTCAGCGTGCGGACCCTATGGGTTCGAGAACTATGTAGACATGACCGAGACACGTCTCCGGTCAATAACCAATAGCGGAACCTGGATGCTCATATTGGCTCCCACATATTCTACGAAGATCTTTATCGGTCAAACCGCATAACAACATACGTTGTTCCCTTTGTCATTGGTATGTTACTTGCCCGAGATTCGATCGTCGGTATCTCAATACCTAGTTCAATCTCATTACCGGCAAGTCTCTTTACTCGTTCCGTAATACATCATCCCGCAACTAACTCATTAGTTGCAATGCTTGCAAGGCTTAAGTGATGTGCATTATCGAGAGGGCCCAGAGATACCTCTCCGACAATCGGAGTGACAAATCCTAATCTCGAAATACGCCAACCCAACAAGTACCTTCGGAGACACCTGTAGAGCACCTTTATAGTCACCCAGTTATGTTGTGACGTTTGGTAGCACACAAAGTGTTCCTGTGGTAAACGGGAGTTGCATAATCTCATAGTCATAGGAACATGTATAATTCATGAAGAAAGCAATAGCAACAAACTAAACGATCAAGTGCTATGCTAACGGAATGGGTCAAGTCAATCACATCATTCTCCTAATGATGTGATCCCGTTAATCAAATGACAACCCATGTCTATGGTTAGGAAACATAACCATCTTTGATCAACGAGCTAGTCAAGTAGAGGCATACTAGTGACACTCTGTTTGTCTATGTATTCACACATGTATTATGTTTCCAGTTAATACAATTCTAGCATGAATAATAAACATTTATCATGATACAAGGAAATAAATAATAACTTTATTATTGCCTCTAGGGCATATTTCCTTCATTTTCTATCTTTTGTTATGGGTAGGAAACGCAAAATACCAAAAAATTAGTTGTACCTACTAAACCAATGGTTGAAGAACCACTCAAAATCTATCACACTGCTGAAGCTTATTACTTGGATCATCTTCGATCCCTATGTGCTCGTGTTGAAACCCCAACTAGCTTAGTTGAGGGCAAATCTTTGGATGAGCATGCTTGTTATGTGCGACACCGAATATCTGAAAAAGGGAAAAATTTACTGGGTCAAATTCATCGTTTGCAATGCTATGCTTGGAATTTATGCGAAATATATGATATTACTTGTTGTTCTGAAAACCCTAAGAAACACCTTCCCTATCAATTTGAGTTTAGTGATAATGGAATCGTATCTTCGTATGCTAAGGGTGTTTATAGTTACTATGATGTTCAACAAATTGAAGAATTTGTTTCTTTTAAGGGTGCTTATGAAATTGCTTCTTTGATTGAAACATATGATGCTACTCTTTACAAATCAGAAAATTTGACATACTTAAATATTGCTATGATAATTATTGTTCTAATGCCTATGTTGAACCATATATTGAGGACTACCCCGCTGTCCAAGAAGAGACTAATATTTTGCAGGAGTCTATGGAAGAAGAAATTGATGAAACTGTGAGCTCATTGGATGAAAAAGATGAGGAGGAGAGCGAAGAACAAAAGGAGGAAGAGCGGATTAGCTACCCGTGCCCACCTTCTAATGAGAGTAACTCTTCAACACATACATTGTTTAATTCCCCTTCGTGCTTACCGAAGGATGATTGCTATGATGATTGTTATGATCCCGTTGATTCTCTTGAAATATCCCTTTTTGATGATGCTTGTGGCCAAGATGCCAATATGAATTATGCTTATGGAGATGAACTTGCTATAGTTCCTTATGTTAAACATGAAATTATTGCTATTGCACCCACACATGATAGTCCTATTATCTTTTTGAATTCTCCCAACTACACTATATCAGAGAAGTTTACCCTTATTAAGGATTGTATTGATGGGTTGCCTTATACCGTTGCACATGATGATTTTGGTGAATATAATATGCATGTGCTTGCTGCTTCTACTTGCAATTATTATGAGAGAGGAACTATATCTCCACCTCTCTATGTTTCCAATACGATAAAATTGCAAGGAACTGTTTATACTATGCATTAGCCTTTACTATGTGTGCATGAATTGTTCTTTTACGACATGCCAATGCATAGAAAGAGTGTTAGACTTCGTTGTTGCATGATATATGTTACTTTGTGCTCACTACTAAATTATAAATCATTGTTAATTAGAATTGGCTTTGATATACCTTGGGATCCGGGTGGATCCATTACTTTAGCACTATATGCCTAGCTTAATGGCTTTAAAGAAAGCGCGGCCAGGGAGACAACCCGGAAGTTTTAGAGAGTCATTTATTTCTGTTGAGTACTTTTATATAGTTTAAATACAAAATAAAATAAAGAGGGGAACCCAAAACTTTTTCAAAAAGGAAAGTGAAAGTGAGAAAGACAAGCATTGTTGAAGTGGGAGAGCTCCTTGAACTTTCTTCATGCTCACGGCAACTTTGTGAATCTTGATTACAGAAACTTTTCAATAAAAATAATTATACCCTTGTAAAATTCCATTTTATTATAAAAATAATGAGCCAAGGTTTGCCTTTAGGATGTTTACATTTGCTTGATGGTTTGTACGGTGCAGGACAGTGTCGGTGTACTAGAGTAGGGGTACCCTAGTATCCCGAACTTGTGCACGGGCAGTCGCAGCATCCCGTGGCAAGGCTTGCTGGGTGACCGCCAAGGTCCTCCGTGGTTCCTTTGGAGCCGTTCAAGCACAAAGTATCCAAGTCAAGACCTCGGCAAGAGGAACTTGCCGGGAAGGCCAACTAAGGCACCTCAAGGCCCCGGCAAGAGGAGCTTGCTGGAAGGTCACTCAAGGCATTGCAAGGAACTTGCCACGGCGCACCACGCGCCCCGGCAAGGACCGGTGAGCGACAAGCTCCCGGACGCGACAAGACAACGACAGCGGCAAGGCGCTTGCCGCGGCAAGACACCTCCCTGGGCCCGCGCTCCAGCACATCCACCAACGTGTCGCTCTGGGGCCCTACCAGGCGTACGTGGCGGGAGGCTGTGCAGCCAGCGGCGTACGGTGGCAAGCGGCGCTGACAAGATCGCCATCGTGGCGAACGGTGGCGTCCCTGGCGGTCCCTTTTCGCACTGTTTAGGCGACACACACGGGCATTTAAGGCCCTTGTCCTCTGCCGTCAGGGTTAGGTATGATACACTATAGCAGGTAGCTATGCCTACCACAGCACCTTTCCATTTTTGCCCTTTACCTCTGTTGCCACCTGTCGGTAACCCCTTGAGCATATAAAAGGAGGACCGTGTGCAACATAGGGGGGGCAGCTGGTTCGAACACTCACGCTCGGTCTTGTTAGCTGCGGGTATGTACTATAGCACTCCGCGCTCCCGAGCAAGAAATCAATGCAAAACCACATAGCAGGAGTAGGGTTTTACGCATCCGTGCGGCCCGAACCTGGGTAAATCGCTCGCGTGCATCGCCTCGATCCGCTCTTTGCACGATCTCCGCCCCCGCCGAACCGAAAGGGACCCGGTCCGCCGGTGTGCCCGTGGATCAGTACCCCGGCATCTTTGGCGCGCCAGGTAGGGGGCGTCGAAGTTGTGTGAACCAGATCCGGCGTTCTCGTGAGCTAGATCTTCATCATCTTCATCAACATGCCGCCGAAGAAGAAGGTTTCGGAGGCGGCTGCTTCGTCCGCGCCTTACCCACCACCGCCGGGACAAACGGCTGATGGGGCGGGCGCCGGCGGAAGAACGGGCGTAGACGAGGGAGCTCACGGTGCTGCCAGGTCCAAGGGCGAGGCTGCGCTGCCCATCGGCGGCGTAGCCGGCTCCCGCAACGACCGGGCGCACTCCAAGACCTCGGCGTCCGTACATGCACCGCGCCTGTCTCAGGAGGCGCGGGACCGGCAGCGTCATGGTACTCACGGTACCATGCGTTTGCTAGACCAAGATCGGGCTGGTGGATCTCGGAGCGCTCAGGACCACCATGCACGCCAACATGCTGGCACGAGCGAGGCACGGTCGCCTGGACAGGATATTGCTCCTTCTAACGTGGTTAGAAGTCCGAGCATATCCCGCTCCTCGCACCGTTTGCCACCACCACCCGCCACTGCAGCAGAAGCTTTGGCGCGAGCTCAGCTGCTCCTAGACTACCCTCCAACGGCGGACAAGATCGACGATTGGAGGGCAACCATCTAGAGTCTCATCGGCTTCGCCAACGGCGACACTCCACAGCAACCGAGCACGTCGCAGCCACGGCAAGCCAGCCAGGCACGAGCCGGAGACGACAAGACTGGTGGGGGTGCAACTACTGTGCACTCTCCGCCCCGAAGGCCGAGATCGCCGACTCGCCGGATCCACCTCGATAGCGACTCCACCGCGTCGTCAGATCCGCGAGCTCGTCGCGATCAGCGCCAAGTTCTTCAAGAATGACAACAAGAAGACGCTCGTACTCGCATCGAGCGCCGAAGGGAAGCGCGACGTCAATCAGACCAGCGCGCTGGGCCCTCTGTTGACATGCATGCGCCAGGGGAACCAAGCGACTTGCCGTACGCGGTAGGTTGCCCTGCGTTCACTCGTGAGCTGCGGCAAGTCCAGTGGCCCAGCACGAAGAATTTCAAACCAGATGTACCAGAGAAATACGACGGCAAGACGCATCCGTCGGAGTTCCTCAGCATCTACACCATCGCGGTGCAGGCTGCCGGGGCGCGGGACGACAAGATCCTTGCCAACTACTTCCCGCTGGTGCTCAAGCCCAACGTCAGGTCCTGGCTCATGCACTTGCCGGACAACTCCATATCCTCCTGGGCTGATCTATGCCATCAGTTTGTCGGCGCCTTTACAGGCGGCCACAAACCTCATGGCCAAGAGAGTGACCTTCATCTGCTCGCCCAGAAGGAAGGAGAGCCCCTGCGCAAATACATTCAGAGGTTCAGCCGTGTACAGTATAACATCCCAGACGTCCACCCCGCCGCGGTCATCAGCGCGTTCCATCAGAACGTGCGTAACCGCAGGATGCGGGAGGAGATGGCGATGTCCAGGATCAGAGACGTCAGTGAGCTGTATGCCCTGGCCGACAAGTGTGCACGTGCTGAGGAAGGGAGGAAACTCCCGGAGAGAAGACCGGAGCAGAAGGATCTGACAGTGAGGATGCTGCCCCGACAAAGAAAAACCGGTGGCGGAACAGGAAGAAGAAAGGCAAAGATGTGCTAGTCGTTGAGCAGTCCAGCAAAGAAGGTGGCGCCAAGAAAGCGAAAGTTGGTAACTCCGGCAAGGCGGTTGCCGCGTGCACCAACTGCCAGGCTGTGGCAATCGCCGACAAGCAGGACGGCACCGACAAGCAGTACTGCAAGATTCACCGCACCAAGGGCCATGACCTCCAGAGCTGCAAGAAGGTCGACCAGCTTGTCCTGCAGCAAAAGGCTGAGTACGAGCGGCGCGATAAGGAGAGGGCCCAAGGAGGTGCTGGAGAATCCGGCAAGAAGCGCGCCGGCCGGGGAGGACACCGCGGCAAGGCCAAGCAGCGGCAAGGAGACAGACCTCCCCGCGGCCGCGACAACGATGAAGACGACAACGACGACGAAGACATGGATGATGTTGAGACCAGAGAGCAGGAGTTTCAGAAAGCCACAGAGGTCTTGTGCGTTGACGGCGGTGCTTCTCTGCACCCTTCACACCGCCAACTCAAGCAGTGGGTGCGGGAAGTCAATGCAGCGGAACCACCTGTCGAATCGCGCAAACTTTTGAAATGGTCCAGCACGCCTATCATCTTTGACATTGAGGACCACCCTGATCGCACAACTGCGGTCGGGTGCTTGCCGATGTTGGTTTCACCAACTATCCGCAACCTCAAGGTCACTAAGATGTTAGTTGACGGTGGGGCCGGCTTGAACCTGATCTCCTCCGCTGTACTCCAGAAACTCCAGATCCCTGACAGCGAGCTCGAAGAGACCGGCACATTCCAAGGAATTAACCCAGGAAGGAGCAAGCCGAAGGGGAAAGTCACATTGCCAGTAACATTTGGCAGCAAGCTGAACTTCTGGACTGAGAGGGTCACATTTGACGTTGCCGATATTCCATTGCCTTACAATGGGATACTTGGCCGTCCAGCACTCGCCAAGTTCATGGCAGCCTCTCACTACGCATATAACATGCTGAAGATGCCAGGCCCGATAAGCGTCATCTCTGTCCCCGGCGACAAGAAAGACGCTCTTATCTGTGCCGACAAGATCTACCGGGAGGCAGCAGCCGCAGCAGAACGCGAGTCACTTGCCGCTGAAGCTCCCGGGGGGAAGAAGACCAAGTCCGGCAAGAGTTCTGATGCCCACTCCGGCAAGCGCACCTCTTCGGAGTGCTGCGCTGCCGTCGAGGACGCACCATCGAGCTCCACCGGCAAGTGTAAGAAGACGATGGCAGCTCCGCCAGAGACGAAAAAGGTGTCCGCCAAGGAGGACGGCACTGGTGGTACCTTCACCATCAGTGCCACTCTCGACCCTAAATAGGAAAGCGCGCTCGTTGCTTTCCTGCGGGGTAATGTCGACGTGTTTGCGTGGCAACCGTCTGACATCCCCGGTGTTCCCAGGAAAGTGATTGAGCACCACCTTGCCGTTTGCCCTCATGCGCGGCCCGTCAAGCAGAAGGTTAGGAAACAAGCAGTGGAGCGCCAAGAGTTCATAGCAGAAGAGATCAAGAAGTTGGAAGCAGCAGGCCTTGTCAGAGGAGTGCTCCATCCTACGTGGTTGGCCAATCCTGTAGTCGTGCGCAAGGCAAACGGGAAATGGAGACTTTGTATCGATTTTACCGATGTTAACAAAGCTTGTCCCAAAGACCCATTTCCTTTGCCGCGCATTGACCAGATTGTTGACTCCACAGCCGGATGTGATTTGCTTTCATTTCTTGACGCATATTCAGGATATCATCAGATCTTCATGGCAGAAGAGGATGAGGAAAAGACCGCATTTATTACTCCATGTGGCACGTACTGTTTCGTACGAATGCCTTTCGGATAAAAAATGCTGGTTCAACATTTGCAAGAGTAGCCCATGTCGCCCTTGAGCCGCAAATACACAGAAATGTGGAAGCCTACATGGATGATATAGTGGTCAAGAGCAAGGACAGGGCAACTCTGATTCAAGATTTGGACGAAACCTTTGCAAATCTGCGCAAGATCAGCCTCAAACTCAACCCAGAGAAGTGTGTGTTTGGAGTTCCTTCCGGTAAGCTTCTCGGGTTCTTCGTGTCTCAGCAGGGAATTGAAGCCAATCCCGACAAGATCAAGGCCATTGAGCAGATTGAAGCACCAAAGCGCGTCAAGGATGTACAAAGACTTGCCGGTTGCGTGGCTGCTCTCAGCAGGTTTATCTCTAGGAATGCTGAACGTGCCCTGCCGTTTTTCAAATTATTGAAAAAGGCAGGTCCAATGAAATGGACCCCGGAAGCGGAGGCTGCGGTGCAAGACTTGAAGAGATACCTGTCCTCCCCTCCAATACTTGTCGCACCTAAGCCACAAGAGAAGTTCCTGCTGTATATAGCGGCAACCAATCAAGTGGTTAGTGCTGCGTTAGTAGCAGAGAGGGAGGCAGATGACGAGCCTGCAACCACGGCAAGCACATCCAGTGACAAGCAGGGGGCTTCCCCGACAAGCTCTGGTCCCGACAAAGATGGATCTGCGCAGATGCGAGAGGAGATACAGAAGAAGGTGGTGCAGCGCCCAATTTACTTTGTCAGTTCCCTTTTGCAGGGGGCTAGGTCAAGGTACTCTGGCGTGCAGAAATTTCTTTTCGGCCTCCTCATGTCCTCGAGAAAGCCGCGCCATTACTTCCAAGCACATGAGATCACAGTTGTCACTCGCTTTCCGCTGAAGAGGATACTACAGAATCCAGAAGCGACAGGCAGGATTGTTGAGTGGGCACTGGAACTATCAAGCTTTGGCCTCAAGTTTGAGAGTACTTCAACTATCGAAAGCAGAGCATTGGCAGAATTTATAGCAGAATGGACGCCAACACCAGATGAAGAAATTCCAGAAACGAGCATCCCCGACAAGGAAGTAAGCAAAGAGTGGCTGATGTACTTTGATGGTGCCTTTTCGCTGCAAGGCGCCGGCGCTGGCGTGCTGCTTGTCGCACCCACCGGAGAGCACCTCAAGTACGTAGTCCAGATGCACTTTCCCAGGGAGCAAGCAACAAACAATACTGCAGAGTATGAGGAATTGCTTGCCGGTCTCAGGATCGCGGCAGACCTTGGGATCAAGAAGCTCATTGTCAGGGGTGACTCACAGCTTGTCGTCCGCCAAGTAAACAAGAGTTATCAGAGTCCGTTGATGGAAGCTTATGTCAACGAAGTGAGAAAGCTAGAAGAGCGCTTTGACGGCTTACAAATGGAGCATATTCCAAGAGCTCAGAATGCCATTGTTGATGGCCTGTCAAAGTGCGCCGCACTTAAGCTACCTGTGGAACCAGGGATCTTTGTGCTCAAGCTAACTCAACCATCCGTAACACCATCAACTGGACAGAGCAAGAAGAGGAAGTTGATTTCTGGTGACTATTTGTCGGCAGAGCTTCCCGAAGCCGCCGCCAAGAACGTCCCTAAGATCAACGCCGAAGGCGCTGAGGAGCAGTCTGCTCCGGCAAGCCCTAGGGTTTGTTCCGTTGAAGCAGAAGCTCCCGATAAGTTTTGCTCCGGCAAGCTTGTCGGGGAACGTCAAGCTCCGGCAGAGACGCAGCTTCTCGCCGTAGAAGCGGATGTTCCCGCAACAGCTGAGACCAACACCAAGAGCGCTGAGGAGCAAGATGCTCCGGCAAGCCCTAGGGTTTGTTCCGTTGAAGCAGAAGCTCCCGACAAGTTTTGCTCCGGCAAGCTTGTCGGGGAGCGTCAAGCTCCGGCAGAGCCGCAGGTTCTTGCCGTAGAAGCGGATGTTCCCGCAGCAGCAGATTTGCCTTTAGTCCTTGTTGTCGAGCCGCAAGCTCCAGCATGGGCACTGCAGATAGTCCGTTTCCTTCAGACAGGAGAACTTCCCGAAGAGCAAGAAGAAGCGGAAAGAGTAGCCCGGCAGTCAAGTATGTACCAGTTTGTCGACGAGACACTGTACAGAAGAAGACTCAATGGTGTGAAATTGAAGTGTATTCACCGGGAAGACGGACAGAAGCTGTTGGCAGAGATACATGGAGGCATATGTGGTCACCACATTGGCGCAAGAGCACTTGTCGGCAAAGCATTCCGGCAAGGTTTCTTCTGGCCAACAGCCCTCCAGGATGCAACTGCACAAGTAACCAAGTGTGAAGCGTGCCAGTTCCATTCCAAGCAGATACACCAACCAGCTCAAGCTCTCCAGACGATCCCTTTATCCTAGCCATTTTCGGTCTGGGGGCTCAACATCCTCGGCCCCTTTCCCCGAGCTGTCGGGGGCTTTGAGTACTTGTACGTTGCAATCGACAAGTTCACAAAGTGGCCGGAAGTGGAACCAGTGAGGAAGGTGACCGCACAGTCAGCCGTCAAGTTCTTCAGGTCGATTGTTTGCCGCTTCGGGATCCTCAACAGGATAATCACCGACAACGGTACACAATTAATGAGCCGCACCTTCATGCTGTACGTCCAAGATCTTGGCACCAAGGTCTGCTTCACTTCTGTTGCTCACTCGAGAAGCAACGGTCAAGCGGAGAGGGCAAATGCTGAAGTGCTGCGCGGGCTCAAGACCAGAACTTTCGACAGGCTGCACAAGTGCGGAAGAAACTGGATCGAGGAGCTGCCGGTGGTTCTTTGGTCGATCAGGACGACACCAAATCGAGCCACTGGCCAGACACCTTTCGCTCTAGTCTATGGAGCAGAGGCAGTTATCCCCACGGAACTCGTATACGGGTCACCTCGAGTGCTCGCTTATGATGAGCTTGAGCAAGAGCAGCTGCGACAAGATGACGCGCTGCTCCTTGAGGAAGACCGTCTTCAGGCTGCTGTGCGAGCTGCTCGCTACCAGCAAGCTTTGCACCGCTACCATATCCGCAAAGTTAACGCCAGAAGTCTCGAGGAAGGCGACCTTGTTCTTCAGCGTGTCCAGTCCGCCAAGAATTCCAACAAGTTGATGCCGAAGTGGGAAGGCCCTTACCGGGTGAAATGAGTCACTAGGCCTGGCGCTGTCCACCTTGAGACCGAAGATGGCTTTCCGGTGAGAAACTCCTGGAATATTGAGCATCTTCGTAAGTTTTACCCGTAAGGCGCGGTTGCCGGAACCTGTTCCGGCAACCACCTTTTGTACAAGTCTTGCCGCTGTTGCATGTAATCCTTTGTACAAAGCCGGGCGCAGACCCCGTGCATAAATAAAGCTCATGTGCCCCGCGCATTTTGTCGATTTTACGCTTTCTATTTTTTAGCATATATGATCTGACACTTTGTGCAGCACCTACTCCATGGTAAGCAATAACGAGCCGTAAAGCTCCATATTTGTATTATCTCTTCTTTCTTTTGAAAGGAAGGTTCCCCTCGCCCACAAGTTTGCCGGGGGGGAGAGGAGAAGATGATGGTATGGACCAGGCGTCGTTCAAGAAAGTTTTCGCCTTGCCGGGAAGCAAACAACAGAAAAGCTAAGTTGCCAAAGTTTGAGCAATCAATTTTTTTAATTTTTAAGTTATCTCCCTTGAACGGCCTCACTTTGTATGGAAAACCTGTGCGCGGAGGAACCAACTCGTAGCTAGTTGCGCCCTTATTTTGTTTTGAGTCCGCTCAACAACTTAAGTGAGCTGCAACTAGTTACGACAAGGTCTCTTGCCGGTAGCGGCACCGCCAGCAGGCTGCTGACGTTCCGCACTCAGCGCTCGCGGCTCTGGTGCCTGCACCGGCAAGTTCCCTAAAAGCGTAGGGTAAAAAGACATACAAAGGGAGGAATCAAGTAAAGGGAATAACGTTGCGAATTATTGCCCAGAACAGAGTTATATTACAAAAATGGCTTGTCGTGGCTCTAACAGATTGTTTTCATGACAAGATAAACAACGACAAGGAAAGAAGAAATGGGCGGCCTAATCTACGCGATCGCCTTCAACCCTCTTGATCCCGCTCACCTTGTCCACAATGGGTGCGACAAGGGCTTTGAGCTCCTCCAGATCAGCCTCTGGCGGCAAGGTCCTAAGGAGGTTGGTGAGGCGGAGGCCCGAATTGCGGAAGGCCACCTTCATCAATACTTTCTGGAGGGCCCCCGCGCAGATCTTGCGCGACTCGTCAGCCAGTTGCTTGGGGATCCTCTCCCGGAGTCGCTGAAGGGCCGTCGCCACGCCCTTGAAGAACAGAACGAGCTTGGCACTGGGTTGGAGGTTGTCGTCGGAGGGATACCTGAGATCCTCCATCCCCAGTTGCGCCAGCTCCTTGTCGATGTCCGTGGTGGCGTTCACAAGACTCTCCGTCCAGTGCGTCACGGTCTCCCTGAAGGCGTTATGGGCGGCGGCAGCACTCTCCAGCAGCGCCTTGTCGGCCTTGATTTCCTCCTTCAAGGCCGCCTCCCGCTTCTTGGCGCTGTACAGAGTCTTGGTCAAAGTGGTTAGCTTCAACTCAAGATCCACGTTGGAGACCTTGGCGGCGCTGAGCTCCTTGCCCTTCTTGGAGAGGTCGGCCTCCAGCCGCGCCACCTTCGTCTTCAACTCCTCCTTGGTGGCCTCGGCGGCGGCGGTAGCGTCCTCCGCTTGCTTGAGGGCTCCGCCAAGTTTCTCCTCGCGCGAGGCAAGCTCCTCCTCGTGGGCGTCAAGATTGACCTTCCGTTGCGCCAGCTCGCCCTCCTCCGCGGCTAGCTTCACAGCGGCAAGTCGCTGGCGCTCTTCGACTTCAGCCTTCTCGAGGAGGAAAGCCTTCTGCGCTTCAGCGAGCTGCTCCCGCTCCTCCGCCAGGGATCGGAGGGCTTCCCGGTGGAAACCCCCAAGCTCTTCCGCGCGCTTTTCAATGTCTGCTCCCGCCTTCGCGACAAGCGCCTCGCGGGACTCCAGCTTGGCTTGTCGCACGCGGTAGAGCGACATCAACTTCCGCAGCAGCCGCTCTTCTTCGGGCTCATTGCTGCTGCTGCTTGGCGCGTCAACCAGCGTCAGTCCGGCGGAGGCGAGCACTTCCCCGTCGAAGATCTCCCCCTCGACCGGCGCCCTGGAGCTTGATGCCCAGGGGAGGTTGATGAAGACGTCATCGCCGGCCTTCAGGTATACGCCTGGCTGGGGCTCTCCGGAGCCTGGCGCTGCGGCAGCGGCGGACGGGTCGGCGGTCGGTGTAGCGCCTGGAGCTCCTGCGGCCTCAGGGCCGTCAGTGCGATCGCCAGACCCCTCGCCAGTTGCCGCGGCGTCAGCCTTGGCGGCCTCCGCGCCAGTGGCATCGCCACCACCGGCTGCTTCGTCGGCGACGACCTCGGTCTCCATTGGCTCTGTAGCAGATGGGTCTGACAGCTGGAAAGGGGAGAAGAATCAAGCGAAAATCCAACGAAAAGAAGATCAAAAGAAGAAGAACCCAAGGGAAGTTTTGAAGCAAGAGGAGTACCTGCACCAGGTTCTGCAGTTGTGGTCTCCGCCGTTGGGGGGCCACTGGTGTTGTCCCTTGCCGGAGAACCCTCCCTTGCCGGAGACTTCTCCCTTACCGGGAAGCCCTCCCTTGCCGGAGAATTCTCCCTTGTCGGGGGATTCTCCCTTGGCTCCTGGTGGGGCTGCTCGGCTCCTACACAAGTCAACAAGTAGATATCAGCAAAGACAAGTACCCAAGCGCACCTCGCAGCAGAAAGTAAATCATACACTTACGCTGGGGGCTGCCCTGGAGAAAAGTCGCCGGGTCCGGCAAGGTTGTCTCGGGCGCGCCACCTGCTGTCGCAGTGGGCTCGTCCTCGATGACGATCACCGGGACCTTAGCTCTCTTCGACGCTCTCTAGGCCAGAGTCCTGAAGAGGAACAGGTTCAGGGAAAAGCAAGTGAGAAACAAGACAAAACAACAAGAATTGAAGAACTATAAGTACAGCAAGAGAAGCTTACTCTTCTTCTTCTTCCTCGTCGGAGCTGAACGCGGAGAAGTCGAAGTCCGGCGCGCGCCCGGCGTGAGGAGGCGGAGGGGTAGCTTCCCTTGGCCGCTTGGCGGGAGCGGTGGCGGTGGTCTGAGACGACCCCGCTCCGGCTGTCGGCGCGGCGTGAGTAGCGGCAGGGACTGAAGCGGTGGTCTGGCTAGACTCCGCTCCAGTTGCCGTCGCAGCATGAGGCGCTCCCGCGGCAACGGTGTTTGCCGCGGTAGAGCGTGTCACGCGGCGCGGCGACTGTTGACCCGCTTGCCGCTCCGCCACGTCACCGGCCTTGCGGAGACACCTTCTTGGTGGGGATGGAGGCTCTGCTTGCGGCAAGCTGCTCGAAGATGAGGAGGAAGAAGAGTTGATTTCCAACGAGCCGCTCGTGTCCTTGGCGGGCTCGCTCGGCTCGGCGTCATGCCCGGCAAGCTCCTTCTTGCCGGCGGGCTCCCCTCGCTCGGCACGGCTTGCCGCTTCCACTGCATCAGCCTCCTCCACAGTGAATCCGTACTCGCGCGCGGCTGCGGCTGCCGCCGCCTCCTCCAGCCTAGTGGCGATAAGTGCCATCTCCGCATCGGTGGTGTCGCGGGTGAGGCCGTCCTTCTCGTCGGCGCGGATCGCCACTTCTACCAAGTCATCAAAGAATTGCTGCACGACGTCGTCTGCAGGCTCCTACCAAGTTGGCACAATTCCATGCGAGCCACACTCCGGCATCATTGCATGGATGCGGTCGAGCGAGGAATTGTTGCACAACGGAACGACGCCCCCCGGCAACCTAAAAACTTCGGGATGTTGGGGGTCGTACTTGAAGAGCTCCTGCAGCATCGCGTTGAGCTCCAGAACTGTGAAATTGTCGTTGAGGCCCGGCCGCAGCCTCATGATGTCCGCCGCATTCTTGAACTCCCAAGTGGGTCGCCCCCGTTCCTGCAGGGGGGCGATGTGGCGGCGAAGGAAGTCCGCGCCAACAGCGCCTACGGTGAGTCCGGCAAGCCTGAGGCGCAGGATCCTGGTGACGGCAATCTTCAGCCTGTCGTCTTCCGGGGCCACGTCACTCCAATCGCTGCCGCGTGCTACTGGGGTTTGGCGCCGGGTGGTGAATGGCTGCGGATTCTCCTCGTCAATCCAGCACCAATCTGCCCTCCACTCCTCCCACTTGCCGCGGAATTCTCCCTCCAGATAGGTTTCTTTCTTGCCGGCCCTCGAGATCCAGGCGATTCCGCCGGATAGAGGCTCTCCTCTCTCTACTCTGGGTATGAAGAAGTGGCGAAAGAGGGCTACGTTGGGGTGGACTCCGACAAAGTTTTCGCAGAGATGTGCGAAAACTGCCATGGTCAGAACGGCATTGGGGGTGAAGTCAAGGAGGTGGAATCCATAGGTATTCATGATGTCACAGAAGAATTCAGAGAAAGGCGGGCAGAGCCCGCAGTAGAAGAACAGAGCGAAGAAGGGGTATCCATTTGGGGCCTTCTTCCAAGCGGCGGCGGGGAGTACCTTTGTGCGCGGATGCGCTCGCGTCTCCGCCGACCAGAAGAGGTAGTAGTTCTCCCTCAGCTCCTTCGCGGCAAGCTTGGGGGGGAAAACTGCGCGCTCCTTCCGCAGCGCCGCGAGCCGCTGCGCCTCGGTCGACTTCATGGCCTTCCCCTTGTCGGCTTTTGGAGCCATGGTGGAAGCAGTGGAGGAGGTCGACGGCGTTGGTGATGCTGGCGGCGATGGGGGGCGGGGCGCTGCTCTCTCTCTCTCCTCTGGGAAGGCGAGGGAGCGGCGGAGATTTCTGAGATTGGAAGCAGCAACGGGCGAATGTGCGAACTGCCCCTGTTTCCCCTGCTTATAAAGGGGGAGGGGGCGGACGTTCCGCATTTCCGAATAAAGAAACCCCCACGATCTCTCCCACGACGCCGCATTCGATGCGTGCCATTCGGGAAGGGCGCGGTGGATACGGAGTAAGATACGGCGTAACCTAGGCCGCGCGTGCCCGTGCCCTGTTTTCGGCCTGGCCCAACAGCGCTCGGCATCGTGTATGGCCCAGGCCCGGGGGCTCCTGTCGGTGTACTAGAGTAGGGGTACCCTAGTATCCCGAACTTGTGCACGGGCAGTCGCAGCATCCCGCGGCAAGGCTTGCCGGGTGACCGCCAAGGTCCTTCGTGGTTCCTTTGGAGCCGTTCAAGCACAAAGTATCCAAGTCAAGACCCCGGCAAGAGGAGCTTGCCGGGAAGGCCAACTAAGGCACCTCAAGGCCCCGACAAGAGGAGCTTGCCGGGAAGGCCACTCCAGGCATTGCAAGGAACTTGCCGCGGCGCACCACGCGCCCCGGCAAGGACCGGTGAGCAACAAGCTCCCGGACGCGACAAGACAACGACAGCGGCAAGGCGCTTGCCGCGGCAAGCCACCTCCCTGGGCCCGCGCTCCAGCACATCCACCAACGTGTCGCTCTGGGGCCCTTCCAGGCGTATGTGGCGGGAGGCTGTGCAGCCAGCGGCGTACGGTGGCAAGCGGCGCTGACAAGATCGCCATCGTGGCGAACGGTGGCGTCCCTGGCGGTCCCTTTTCGCACTGTTTAGGCGACACAGACGGGCATTTAAGGCCCTTGTCCTCTGCCGTCAGGGTTAGGTATGATACACTGTAGCAGGTAGCTGTGCCTACCACAGCACCTTTCCATTTTTGCCCTTTACCTCTGTTGCCACCTGTCGGTAACCCCTTGAGCATATAAAAGGAGGCCCGTGTGCAACGTAGGGGGGGCAGCTGGTTCGAACACTCACGCTCGGTCTTGTTAGCTGCGGGTGTGTACTGTAGCACTCCGCGCTCCCGAGCAAGAAATCAATGCAAAACCACAAAGCAGGAGTAGGGTTTTACGCATCCGTGCGGCCCGAACCTGGGTAAATCGCTCGTGTGCATCGCCTCGATCCGCTCTTTGCACGATCTCCGCCCCCGCCGAACCGAAAGGGACCCGGTCCGCCAGTCCCATAGGTGCCCGTGGATCAGTACCCCGGCAGACAGAAACTTTGGCTGTAGTGTGCGATTTTACATTTTTAGCTGGAACGTCAAATGGTTCTGATTCTTTTCGCACTGTCTTTCTTTACAAATTGTTTATTTGTCCAAATTTTGGCAGAATTTTTCAAGTATCATAAGTACGGTTAATGTTCAGATTATTACAGACTGTTCTGTTTTAGACAGATTCTGTTTTTGATGCATAGTTTGCTTGTTTTGATGAAACTATCGAATTATATCAGTGGATTAAGCCATGGAAAAGTTATACTACAGTAGCTATAATGCAGAAACAAAATATGAATTGGTTTGCAATAGTACTTAGAGTAGTGACTTGCTTTATTATACTAACGAATCTTACCGAGTTTTCTGTTGAAGTTTTTTGTCGATGAAGTGTTCGATGATCGAGAAGGTCTCGATGTGAGAAGAAGGAAGAGAGGCAAGAGCTCAATCTTGGGAATGCCCGAGGCACCCCAAGTAAATATTCAAGGAGACTCAAGCGTCTAAGCTTGGGGATGCCCCGGAAGGCATCCCCTCTTTCTTCAACAAGTATCGGTATGTTTTCGGATTCATTTCGTTCATGCGATATGTGCAATCTTTGAGCGTCTTTTGCATTTAGTTTTCATTTTTATTTATGCACCATGCTGGTATGAGATAGTACTTGGTTGATTTATAGAATGCTCTTTGCACTTCACTTATATCTTTTGAGTATGGCTTTATAGAATGCTTCATGTGCTTCACTTATATCATTTGAAGTTTGGATTCCTGTTTCTCTTCACTTAGACAACCGCCATTTGTAGAATGCTCGTTTGCTTCACTTATATTTGTTAGAGCGTGGGCATATATTTTGTAGAAAGAATTAAACTCTCTTGCTTCACTTATATCTATTTAGAGAGATGACAGGAACTGGTCATTCACATGGTTAGTCATAAAATCCTACATAAAATTTGTATATCACTCAATATGATATGTTTGATTCCTTGCAATACTTTTGCGATATAAAGATGGTGATATTAGAGTCATGCTAGTGGGTAGTTGTGGATTAGTAGAAATACTTGTGTTGAGGTTTGTGATTCCCGTAGCATGCACGTATGGTGAACCGTGTAACGAAGTCAGAGCATGAGGTATTTATTGATTGTCTTCCTTATGAGTGGCGGTCGGGGACGAGCGATGGTCTTTTCCTACCAATCTATCCCCCTAGGGGCATGCGTTGTAGTACTTTTCTTCGAGGGCTAATAAACTTTTGCAATAAGTATGTGAGTTCTTTATGACTAATGTTGAGTCCATGGATTATACGCACTCTCACCCTTCCATCATTGCTAGCCTCTCTAGTATCGCGCAACTTTCGCCGGTACCATAAACCCAGCATATACCTCCTCCTCAAAACAGCCACCATACTACCTATCATGTCATTTCCATAGCCATTCCGAGACATATTGCCATGCAACTTCCATCATCATCATATACATGACTTGATCATTCATTGTCATATTGCTTTGCATGATCGTAAGATAGCTAGCATGATGTTCTCATGGATTGTCCGTTTTTTGATGTCATTGCTACGCTAGATCATTGCACATCCTGGTACACCACCGGAGGCATTCATATAGAGTCATATCTTTGTTCTAGTATTGAGTTGTAATATTGAGTTGTAAGTAAGTAAAAGTGTGATGATCATCATTATTAGAACATTGTCCCATGTGAGGTAATGCCAAAGAAACCCAAATAAAAAAGAGTCCAAAGAAGCCCATCCAAAAAAACAAAAAACAAAAAAAATGAGAGAAAAGAGAGAAGGGACAATGTTACTATCCGTTTACCACACTCGTGCTTCAAAGTAGCACCATGTTCTTCATATAGAGAGTCTCTTGAGTTATCACTTTCATATACTAGTGGGAATTTTCATTATAGAACATGGCTTGTATATTCCAACGATGGGCTTCCGCAAATGCCCTAGGTCTTCATGAGCAAGCAAGTTGGATGCACGCCCACTTAGTTTTAGTTTGAGCTTTCATATACTTAAAGCTCTAGTGCATCCGTTGCATGGCAATCCCTACTCACTCACATTGATATCTATTGATGGGCATCTCCATAGCCTGTTGATACGCCTAGTTGATGTGAGACTATCTTCTCCTTTTTGTCTTCTCCACAACCACCATTCTATTCCACCTATAGTGCTATGTCCATGGCTCACGCTCATGTATTGCGTGAGGGTTGAAAATGCTGAAGCGTGTTAAAAAGTATGAACCAATTGCTCGACTTGTCATCGGGGTTGTGCATGATGTGAATATTTTGTGTGGTGAAGAAGGAGCATAGCCAGACTATATGATTTTGTAAGGATAGCTTTCTTTAGCCTTGTTATTTTGAAAAGACATGATTTCTTTATTAGTGGGCTTGAAGTATTATTGTTTTTATGTCAAATGATAGACTATTGCTTTGAATCACTCGTGTCTTAATATTCATGCCATGATAAGATATGTGATCAAGATTATGCTAGGTAGCATTCCACATCAAAAATTATCTTTTTTATCATTTACCTACTCGAGGAAGAGCAGGAATTAAGCTTGGGGATGCTGATACGTCTCCGTAATATCTATAATTTTTGATTGATCCATGCCAATATTATACAACTTTCTTATACTTTTGGCAACTTTTTATACTATTTTTGGGACTAACATATTGATCCAGTGCCCAGTGCCAGTTCCTCTTTGTTACATGTTTTATGTTTAGCAGAATATCCATATCAAACAGAATCCAAACGGGATAAAAACGGACGGAGCTTACTTTTGGAATATTTGGAAAATTCCGGAAGAAAAATCCACACGAGACGGTGCCCGAGGTGGCCACGAGGCAGGGGGGCGTGCCTGCCCCCGTTGGGCACGCCCCTGACCCTCGTGGGCCACCCGTAAGGCGATTGATGCCCTTCTTCGGCTGCAAGAAAGTTATTTTTTGGTAAAAAAATCACGGCGAAGGTTTCAGGCCAATCGGAGTTACGGATCTCCATATATATACGAAACGGTGAAAGGGCAGCAGAGGAGAACGCAGAAACAGAGAGAGACAGAGAGACAAATCCAATCTCGGAGGGGCTCTCGCCCCTCCCATGCCATGGAGGCCAAGGACCAGAGGGGAAACCCTTCTCCCATCTAGGGAGGAGGTCAAGGAAGAAAAAGAAGAAGGGGCCCCCTCTCCCCTTCTCTTCCGGTGGCGCCGTAATGCTGCCGTGGCCATCATCATCATCACCACGATCAACACCAACACCTCCACCATCTTCACCAACATCTCCATCACCTTCCCCCCTCTATCTATAGCGGTCCACTCTCCCACAACCCGCTGTACCCTCTACTTGAACATGGTGCTTTATGCTTCATATTATTATCCAATGATGTGTTGCCATCCTATGATGTCTGAGTAGATTTTTGTTGTCCTATCGGTGGTTGATGAATTGCTATGATTGATTTAATTTGCTTTTGGTTAGGTTGCTGTCCTTTGGTGCCCATCATATGAGCGCATGCATGGATCACACCCTAGGGTTAGTTGTATGTTGATAGGACTATATATTGGAGGGCAAGAGTGACAGAAAGCTTCAACCTAACATAGAAATTGATGCATACAGGATTGAAGGGGGACCAATACATCTTAATGCTATGGTTGGGTTTTACCTTAGTGAATGTTCGTAGTTGCGGATGCTTGCTAATAGTTCCAATCATAAGTGCATCAAATTCCAAGTCAGGGATGACATGCTAGCAGTGGCCTCTCCCACATAATACTTGCTATCGGTCTAGTAAAGTAGTCAATTGCTTAAGGGGCAATTTCGCAAATCCTACCACCACTTTTCCACACTCGCTATATTTACTTTATTGTGTCTTTACTTACAGCAGCCCCTACTTTTTATTTACGTAATCTTTATTATCTTGCAAACCTATCCAACAACTCCTACAAAGTACTTCTAGTTTCATACTTGTTCTAGGTAAAGCGAACATCAAGCGTGCGTAGAGTTGTATCAGTGCTCGATAGAACTTGAGGGAATATTTGTTCTGCCTTTAGCTCCTCGTTGGGTTCAACACTCTTACTTATCGAAAATTGTTGCGATCCCCTATACTTGTGGGGTATCTAGACCTTTTTCTGGCGCCGTTGCCGGGGAGTCATAGCGTGGGGTGAATATTCTCATGTGTGCTTGTTTGCTTTATGACTAAGTAATTTTTATTTGCCGTTGTTAGTTGTTTTCTATCTCTAGTTATGGGTAGGAAACGCAAAATACCAAAAAAAAGTTGTACCTACTGAACCAATGGTTGAAGAACCACTCAAAATCTCTCACACTCCTGAAACTTATTACTTGGATCATCTTTGATCCCTACACTACAAAAAAAGACACATTTGTGACATTTTGGGCCGAACGAATTTTTTTTCTGTCATACATATGACACTTCTATGACGATAATTGTGACAAAACCCGGTATCATCATAGATGTGGTGGGCTCCTACTTCTATGAAAAAAAATCATGATAGAAAATGGGATTTTGTCCTGGGCGGGTCGGAGACGCAGCTGCATGACATTCTTTGGGCTGCCATGACGGAAAAAACTATGGTAGAAGCGAGGGGGAGGAAAATTTCGGGGAGTTCCCGGTTACGGTGGGAGGTCGGGGGCCGAGCGATGCGTGTTTCTCTCGTACACGTACGCGCGTGTGTGCGAGGCGTTGGCTCTAACTGAACCCAAGCGAGGTGTTAGGCTCTAACTGAACCCGAGCGATTTCACTGCAGGCTACGCGTTACTGAACCCGAGCGATCGATCAATGGATGTTAACTGAACCCGATCGAGCAATTCCTTCGCTACTGCTACTAACTGAAGCCGATCGATGCTGCCTCTGGGATGAACAGTGAGCGTTGTGGGGGGGGGGGGGTTGGATGAACAGTGAGCGGTGGTGTTGCCTCTGGATGAACAGGACCCCGTGGTGTGGTGGAGGGCTAGATGAACAGTAGACGGTGGAGGGGTGCCCGTGGAGGGGTGGTTGAACAGGACCCCGTGGTGTGGAGGGCTGGATGAACAGTAGACGGTGGAGGGGTGCCCATGGAGGGGTGGTTGAACAGTAGCCGGTGGAGTAGCGCGCGGTGGAAGTTGGATGAACAGGAGCCCGTGGAGGCTGGTGGAGGTCGACGGTAGCCCGTGGAGGCTGGAGGAGGTCGATGGTGGAGATGAACAGTATCCCATGGAGTCCTGTTTTGCGGTACGCCACACCCCTCCCGATGAACAGGACCCCTGTTTCGACCATAGCGCTCCAACACAAGTCCGTTTCGTCCGTTTTGCGGTACGCCACACCCCCTCCCGATCAACAGGACCCCCGTTTTGACCGTAGGAGGTCCGTTTCCTCCGTTTTGCGGTACGCCACACCCCTCTCGATCAACAGGACCCCCATTTCGACCGTAGGAGGTCCGTTTCCTCCGTTTTGCGGTACGCCAGACCCCTCCCGATGAATAGGATCCCGTTTCGAACGTGGCCTGTCGAACACAAGGCTGTTTCCTCCGTTTTGCGGTATGCCAGGCCTCGTTTCCATCGCCTGTTCCATCCAAGCCCTCCCGATGAACATGACCATGCATTCCGTTCCGACCCAGCCAGTTGGCTCCCACGCGTTCCGTTGCCTCCCGATGAACACGAGGCATTCCGTTGCCTCCCCATGAACATGACGCATTCCGTTGCCTCCCCATGAACACGAAGACGACGTTGTTTCTCCAGTCCGACCCAGCCATGTACACGAGCCCTGGCCGTACGTATGCGCGAGTAGGCATTTGAGACCCTGCCCGTATGTACGTACGTGGCCGTATTTTCTTTCTTGCACCCTGGCCGCTGTACGTACGTGTACATGCTACGTGCGCGCCTCTACTACGACATGTACGCGCCTCTACTACGACACGTGCACGCCTCTACATCGACCAGTATATATGTACGTACACATTCGCGGCTAGAATGGCAACGCTACATATGCTTCGACCAGGTGGGTCCCGACTGTCAGGCACTTCCTTGCCTGCGAAGATGTAGCTGGTGGGTCCCAGCAGTCAGGGGGGTGAATCGTTTTGTTTTTTTTGCCCGGACGCACTTCCTTGCGTGCGAAGATGTAGCTGCTGGGTCCCAGCAGTCAGGGGGGAATCGTTTTGTTTTTTTTCCCGGACGCACTTCCTTGCGTGTGAAGATGTAGCTGGTGGGTCCCAGCAGTCAGGGGGCGAATCGTTTTTTTTCGGACGCACTTCCTTGCGTGCGAAGATGTAGCTGGTGGGTCCCAGCAGTTAGGGGGGAGAATCGTTTTTTTCGGACGCACTTCCTTGTGTGCGAAGATGTAGCTGGTGGGTCCCAGCAGTCAGGGGGAAACGTTTTTTTCACGAAATACGGTGGCCTGTCTGGTGGGTCCCCGCTGTCAGGTGGAGGAATAATTATTTTGTGCGTATTAAGGAGGCACTTCCTTGCTGCGGCCGTGGACCCAGCTGTCAGCCTCTCCACGTACAGTCCACATCCGATGGAAGCCATTCCTTGACCACGTTGACCACGCCGCGTCGAGAGCACCAGGGAGGTGGACGACGGCGAGGACTAGGAAGGGGACGACGCGGAGCCGGGGAAGAGGTGACAGTGGATGCCCACACGTAGAGGAGTATGAGGGTTCACTCGTTCGGCTGCAGTGTGAGGCTGTCGTTGCCGCAGAATAACAGGGGGTGTGGGTGCGTAGAGGGATGGCCTGGCAAGCGGTGGAAGTAGTAGGGGGCGGTGAGGCCTCTGCGGCATCACAGCCAGCCACGGGCGGCAGGAGCAGGCGGCACGACCGGCGCTGCTTTGGGCGGCTGGAGCAAGAAGACCAGAGGTTGAAGAAGCACTACGGCCGTTGGATGGACATCGTACGGTCACTAGAGCTAGAATCATTCATATATTGACTAAAATTGACAAAGGCCTCCGTCCCAGTCAACTTAGTAGGCCCACAAGTCATCCTCCCACCAAGGTGGGTCCCAGGTAGCAGGGGGTATTCATTTTTTTGTGCGTAATAAGGAGGCACTTCCGGTGGGTCCGAGCTGACAGCGGGGGGAACATTTTTTTTCACAAAATACGATGGCCCGTCCTGTGGGTCCCAGCAGTCAGGGGGAAACGTTTTTTTCGTTAAATACTGGTGGCCCGTCCGATGGGTCCCTGCTGTCAGGTGGAGGAATAATTATTTTTGTAGGATCGTAAGTATGTCTAGAGGGGGGGGGGTGATTAGACTACTTGACCAAATAAAAACTTAACCTTTTCCCAATTTTAGTTCTTGGCAGATTTTAGCAATTTTAGGACAAGTCAAGCAATCATCACATAATTCAAGCAAGCATGCAAAGAGTATATTGGCCGCGGAAAGTAAAGCATGCAACTTGCAAGAATATAAAGGGAAGGGTTTGGAGATTTCAAACGCAATTGGAGACACGGATGTTTTTCCTGTGGTTCGGATAGGTGGTGCTATCCTACATCCACGTTGATGGAGATTTCAACCCACGAAGGGTAACGGTTGCGCGAGTCCACATAGGGCTCCACCCAAGGGCAACGGTTGCGCGAGTCCACGGAGGGCTCCACCCACGAAGGGTCCACGAAGAAGCAACCACCCACAAAGGGTCCACGAAGAAGCAACCTTGTCTATCCCACCATGGCCATCGCCCACGAAGGACTTGCCTCACTGGCGGTAGATCTTCACGAAGTAGGCGATCTCCTTGCCCTTACAAACTCCTTGGTTCAACTCCACAATCTTGTCGGAGGCTCCCAAGTAACACCTAGCCAATCTAGGAGACACCACTCTCCAAGAAGTAACAAATGGTGTGTAGGTAATGAACTCCTTGCTCTTGTGCTTCAAATGATAGTCTCCCCAACACTCAACTCTCTCTCATAGGATTTGGATTTGGTGGAAAGAAAATTTGAGTGGAAAGCAACTTGGGAAGGCTAGAGATCAAGATTCATATGGTAGGAATGGAATGTCTTGGTCTCAACACATGAGTAGGTGGTTCTCTCTCAGAACATATGAGTAGGAATGGTGTGTGTGTTCTGATGGCTCTCTCTTCGAATGAGAAGGAGGTGGAGGGGTATATATAGCCTCCACACAAAATCCAACCGTTACACAGTTTTCCAATCTCGGTGGGACCGAATAAATAAACTCGGTCTGACCGAAGTAGTAAACCTAGTGACCGTTAGGAATTTCGGTGGGACTGACATGCAACTCGGTAGGACCGATTCGGTTAGGGTTTGGGCATATAATCTCTGTGAGACCGATTACACAAACTCGGTGAGACCGAGTTTGGTAATTAGCTAACCAGAGAGTTGGTCAGGCAAACTCGGTGGGACCGATTTGCTCTTTCGGTGGGACCGAGTGGCACTCGGTGAGACCGAAAAGTTACAAAGGGGAAACACTGAGTTTACATTGCAATCTCGGTGGGACCGATTCGCTCTTCGGTGGGACCGAAAAGTTACGAAAGGGAAACAGAGAGTTTGCAACCCCATCTCGGTGGGACCGAGATCCTTATCGGTAGGACCGAATTGCTAGGGTTTGGCAGTGGCTAATGACAATTGAAACTCGGTGGCGCCGGATAGGAAAAATCGGTAGGACCGAGTTTGGCTTAGAGTTTAGGTCATATGTGGATATGGGAAAGTAGTTGAGGGTTTTGGCGCATATCATTAAGCACATGAAGCAAGAGGCTCATTAAGCAACACCTCATCCCTCCTTGATAGTATTGGCTTTTCCTAAAGACTCAATGTGATCTTGGATCAGTAAAATATGAAATGAAGAGTCTTGAGCTTTTGAGCTTGAGCCAATCCTTTTTCCTTAGCATTTTGAGGGTTCCACTTTCACATCCATGCCATGCCAATCATTGAGCTTTCCTGAAATAATCATCTTGGAATAGCATTAGCTCAATGAGCTATATGTTGTTATGAATTACCAAAACCACCTAGGGATAGTTGCACTTTCAATCTCCCCCTTTTTGGTAATTGATGACAACATATAGATCAAAGCTTCGACAAATGATAATAAGCATGAGGTATATCGTCGCTTTGAGAAGTATGTGACAAGTAAGAGCTCCCCCTAAATTTGTGCATATATAAAATTTGCTTTGGACTGCAAATGCACAAGGAGTTAGAGTCATGGGTTACTCTTCCATGTCACATACATCTTGGTGGAGCGCTCAAAATGATAAGAATGAAATACATGCACTCATCACCAAGAATAGTGAATGATCACAAACGATAGATAGCATGATAATATTTAAGCAAGCATTAAGCAAACATTAAGTGTAGCTTATGATCAAACACATGATCATCGATGTCTCACAAATAATGACATAGTATCAAGCACTCAAAAGCAGAAAAAGGTTCGAAAGACCACCAAATAAAGCAAGAGAGAAAAGCAACACACACTCTCTCTCTCGAAGCCTATGATCTATACATTTTCTCCCCCTTTGGCAACAAGTTACCAAAAAGGTCCTAGAAAATGCATAGTGCTAAGTCGTCGCTCAGGCTTGATCTTCAGGTGGTGGTGGAGTCCGAATCACTCCAAGGACGAAGGCTTCTGTAGATGTTGAAGTAGTCGCTGGAGTTGGAGCTGAGGTAGACGCTGGAGCTGAGGCTGGTGCAGACGTTGTAGCTCTGGTGTTAGCAACTGGCAGTGCAGACGACCTCGGACCTCGTGGCACCCTCGCAAACGCATGAGTCGTGGTCCTGCCTCTCCTCTCATTCATGTCCTCCTGGAGCTGCTCCACTATAGACTAGACTTCTGTTACCTTGACATCCAAGTCATAGAACTTCTGTTCCATGATCCTCTCTAGGCTCTGCTGATTTTTAGTGAGGTTGGCTAGACTTTGCTCAATTCTCAGCGAGGATGCAATCAAGTAACTGAGCTGCTCTTGTTTGGTCTTCAAGAAGTACTCAGATGCCTCCTCTTGAGTAGGCATCCTGGCAGCTTTCTCCTTCTTCGCCTTCTCCTTCTTTGCAAATGCTTGTGCAGACGATGGCTCATTCTCTGTCATCACAACTTCATTGTTCTCAAAATCTGGACGGATGGGCAGGTGTTCCTTATCCAACAAATATATGCCCGTGCCCATCTTGGAGTTGATGAGCTCCTGAATCTGAGGGGCATATCCACAGCTCCTCTTTTGATCTGCAGTTGTCCTCTTAATGGTTTCCACAATGAGACTCATGACCTTGAATTTCTGAGGCACGTCAAAGACATGAAGCAGGTTGATCGCGTGACCTCTGATCATCTTGTGATCTCCAGACTTAGGCAACAGAGTGTGCCTTAGTATCCAATTGATAGTAGGCAATCCTGAGAGCAGATAGTGCACTGAGCCAAACTTGAATGTGTCGAGTGCTTCATTCGGAATCTCCTTGTACATGTTTGACATGGAGTTGTGATCCATCTTTTTCTTGGCATAGATATCCAAGTCCTCATCTTGCTCTTCTGGGGCATTGATGATCTGTGCCCACTCAGCCACTGTAGATTGGTACCTTGTACCCTCAGACATCCAAGTAATCCTGCCATCCGGATAAAAGTGAGCTGTGGAGTAGAACTGCATGATGAGTTCCTCGTTCCACTTTGTGAGCTTCTGCCCAACAAAGTCCTCTACTCCACACGCTCTGAAGCTGTCCTGAACTCCTGGATAGTGCTCTTCATTCTCCTTGATATAGGTCCAGTCGACCCATCTCATGTCACAAACGATTGGCTTCTTGTCAAGCAAAACAGTCTCATAAAAATCTTGTTGCTCCTTTGTGTGAAATCTGTAGTCCACGGCAGTCCTTCTCCTAGAAGCATATGGATCTGCTTCTCTCCATTTCCTGAGCCCTGAGTCTCTCCCGAGCTTCATGTCCTCAGCCACAGGATGAGCATCGTTGTGGTCTGGGATCTTGGGCTTCAGCTTCCGAAGGACACTCTCTTCCTCTTCTTCAATAGCTTCAGGCACTGGGGCCTTGTTCTTTTCTGCAGCAGGTATACTCCTTGTGTTTCTCTTTGGAGCTGTCTTAGGCTTAGATGCAGCCTTAGGAGCTTCCTTGGGCTTGGATGCAGCTCCCCCTGACCTTATGGCATCTCCCATAAGTTTGGCTGCCTTGGGTGCTGGTGCAGCAACCTCTTCTTCCTCCTCCTCTTCTACCATGATGGAGGCTCTCCCAAGCACTTTGGCTACAGTCTTCTTTACTCTCTCTTTCCTCTTCTTACTCTCAGCTGCAACGGGCTCAATGGGAGCAGACTTCTCAGTTGATGCTCTAGCTTTTGACATTGGCTGCCTGCCTGCTGGCCTCTTGATTTTCAGGCCTGGCTTTGAGCCTTGAGCTGGCTCAACCCTCTTGGAAGTGGCCTCTTCCTCTGCCACATAGTCTTCATCCTCAGAATCAGACATTCTCTTCTTCCTTTGATGTGTGGCAGCCTTAGGCAGATTGCTGGGTGTGCTCCTGCTGCCATCATCAGAAGAACTTGAGGGGCTAATGCCCTCACTCATCACAACTTGCTGCTCTGAGAGGTTCTGGCTGTCACTTTGATCAGACATGTTGCAAACTGACTGCTGACCGTGTGAATAGATTATAGAAGAGATAGAGTGGATGAGCATCACAAAAAGCAGAGATTTTTGCAAAAGATTAATTCAAAAACTTAGTTTTAGTTTTCCACAAAAAGCATCTCGGACCTACCGATTTTCAAACTCGGTGACACCGAAGCAGTTTTGGCACCAGAACTGGTGAACTCGGTCAGACCGAGTCACAGTTCTGTGGCACCGAGACTGCTAGGGTTTCACAGAATTCCAAAATCGGTCGCACCGATAAGTTATTCTCGGTCAGACCGAGTTTAACTTGTGCAATGGCAAAAGCCAGATCGGTGGGACCGAGTTTTTCAACTCGGTGGGTCCGAGATGGTTTCGGCGGAAACCTAACCCTAAAATTTTCGAATTAAACCTAATCTACGAGCGTTTTGACTGGATAGAAGTTTATCAATCGTGGCAAGATTCATGATGATCACAATGTGCTAGGAATCAGATTGAGGAATAGCACAATGATCAAGTCCATACCCTAGTTCGGCGTGGACTTGCTACGGCGGCAACGGCGGGGCAGAAATCCGTTGACGGCGGCGAAGACCAGTGACTGGAGGCTGCTGGCGGCGAGGAGACGATCCGGAGACCTCGGGGGCAGAGCAGGCTATTGCGCGGGCGAGGAGGTTTCGGAGAAATTTCCAAAATTCTACCCGTCACTATATATAGCCCGACCCTGTCGGTGTGACCGAGTGGAACAACTCGGTGGCACCGAGATGCAAAACTGTGTGCAGTTATTGCAACTCGGTGTGACCGAAAAGTTCAAATCGGTTGCACCGAGATCGAAAACCTAGATCAACTTAATGAACTCGGTAGGACCGAAATGGAGTATCGGTCAGACCGAGATTCATAAAGAGGTTTTGGAGGTTTAAGTCTATGACGAATCGGGGACTCCGAGCGCTCGTCACACAGAGTGGTTCGAATCTGACTTGATCAAATTTTGTGATGCAGCATGAATAGAGTTTGAGACAAGAAAAGCATAGACAGCTAGAGGAGGTTCTTAGGCATTCTTGTCCATCCACTTGGCAAAAGAAGATAAAGCCAAACAATCAAAACAACAAGTGGATGTCCTTGAATGAGTAAAATATGCAACCAACATGCTCACACAATAAGATAGCAAATGAAATATGTGGCAAAGCATGCACAACCAATTCTAGCATCTATCAAGCAATTTGCGATGACTAGGTCATCTATATATGAGTATATTGACTTAGGAGTCAAGTGAGAACACTTGATCGTAGGTCATACTCATCGTTTAAGCTCAAGTGGGGTTACCACTTTTACATGAAGCATTGTTTTGTTCACATCTTTAGAGTTGCTTTAGCTCAAGTCTTAGAGTAAAGCTCCCCCTAGATGTGATATCCCCCCTAAGAGGGATGAACTAACCTTGGGTTTTGTCGATGATGACTTCATGTAGATATTGAAGATGTGGATGCTCAATGTTGATGTAGATCTCTTGGAGCTATCCTTTTGAGTGAATTGCACTTTCAATACCTACATGGGTTAGTCCCACAAGGAACAAACAAGGATATCCATAGACATAGAGTGATGCACACAAAAGATGATGTCCATGAAAGCTTTTTAGGTTACCTTGTCCCTTGTCTTACCAACAAGAGGGTTTGTGACTCCTTGAACTAGTGCAAGATGTGGAAGTTGATTGCACTTGTTCTTGCCAAAATGATAAGAGTGAAGTATGTTGGCGGAGTCACCCTCAAGAACTCTCTAGTTCTTCTTCTTTTGGATCCACATCATCTTGATGGGAATCCTTGGAGTTGTAGTCGTACTTGATGAAGTGGAACTTGAAGTAGTCTTGGGAATCCACTTGACTAAGGTCTTTGGAGCTTCTTCAAATGCATCAATTTCCTCTTGAAGCTTGTCCTTGCCTTTTTGCTCGTAGTCTTGTGGTGGAAGATCATCTTGAGCTTGTGTCCCCTTGAAAGAAGTATACTTCTCTTGTTGAGGGACAAACTTCGTCTTGGAGTATTGATCTTCTTCCCATTCAACTCCATTGGCATTGAACTTTCATTCAAAACCAACACCTTGATTCTTCCGGTGCATTCCTTGCTTGCGCACAATTTCCTCGAATTGCTTACTCCCGGCAAGGCTCTTGTACACTCCTTTCTCTATAATTCCCTTCAATAAGCTATTTTCTTGCTCAAGTGTAACTTGGCTAAGAGAATCATTAGTGGAATCAAGAGAACTACTAGAAGCAACAATATTGGATTTAGCATGATCATTGTTACTACTAGAGGAAGAATCTTTCTTGTTAGATTTGACTTGAGGCATGTAAGTGGATAAGAGTAAACGCTTGGCAATGTAAGAAGAACTTTTCTTGCGGAGATCATCATTGATTGCCTTTAAGAACTCATGCTCTTGCTCAAGATTGAGCTTTTCAAAGCGTAGTTTCTCATGAGCTCTTAAAAGTTCTCGGTGATCTTCGAAGATAGTGTCATGAGCTAACTTAAGAGTTTTTAGTTCTTTAGTTAGAGCCTCAATCTTCTCCTTATCATTGTCATTCGTTTTATCTTGATTAGCATGATTAATTGGTCTTTCATCATAGTATTCATCACTAGAGTTGTCACCAAGCAAATCATCACCTAACAAGTCATCTTCATCACTATTGAAATCAACATACTCGGGGTGTGTTACCTTAGGACCTTTGGCCATGAAGCATCTTCCAATTCCATTCCTTCATTTGGTGAGTCAAATATGTCGTAGGAGTTGGTTGACACAAGTGATAGACCGGCAACACCTTCATCTTGAGTATCTTCGGAGTCGGAGTGATAACTTCTCTCGGAGTGGCTGTCGGAGTCGGAGCCGGATACCCATTCACCAACATGAGCTTGATGTCTTCGTCTTGTGTAGCTCCTTGATGATTTTTCCTTCCTTTCTGAATCCTTGCTTCTCCATGAGTATCTTCGTTCATAACGATCATCTCTACTCCTTCTCTCTCTTGGTGGTGATCCTTTGCTTCTTCTTTTTGGAGAATCTTCTCTTCTCTTGTAGGGAGCCGTACACTCATTGGAATAGTGTCCGGGTCTTCCACAATTGTAGCAGTTTCGCTCTCGACTAGAAGATCATTTGTCATTGTAGGACCTTGATTTGGAGCTTCTATCTTTGCTTCTATTCTTGTAGAACTTGTTGAAGTTCTTCACCATTAAGCTCAATTCTTCATTGAAGTCTTGTTTCTCACTTGATGATGTAGGGGCTTCACATGAGGCTTTGTAGGCACCACTTGATTTGTTGTGAAGTTCCTCTTTATCCTTAAGTGACATCTCATGAGCAACAATCCTTCCAATCACCTCTGTTGGCTTGAGATCTTTGTAATTGGGCATCATTTGGATCAATGTGCACACGATATCATATTTTCCATCCAAGGCTCTTAGGATCTTCTTGATGATGAATTTATCGGTCATCTCTTCACTTCCTAAGCCGGCAATCTCATTTGTGATGAGAGCAAGCCTAGAGTACATTTCAGCGACACCTTCACCATCCTTCATCTTGAACTTGTCAAGTTGGCTTTGAAGCACATCCAACTTGGATTCCTTAACGGAGTCGGTACCTTCGTGCATATCAATCAAAGTGTCCCAAATTTCCTTTGCATTCTCAAGGCGGCTGATTTTGTTGAATTCTTCGGGGCACAATCCGTTGAAGAGAATATCACAAGCTTGAACATTGTATTGCAACATCTTCAACTCATCCGCGGTAGCTTCACGGTTTGGTTCTCTCCCGTCAATGAAGTCACCTTGCAAGCCAACACACACAATAGCCCAAACGGCGGGGTTATGTCCAAGAATATGCATTTTCATTTTATGCTTCCAACTAGCAAAATTAGTACCATCAAAGTAATGACCTCTACGGTGATAATTTCCCTCGCTAGACGCCATACTCTCCTAGGTTGTGAAACCAAGGCTATGACCACCAAAAGCTATGGAGATCAAGCAAATGGAGACCAAAGCTCTGATACCACTTGTAGGATCGAAAGTATGTCTAGAGGGGGGGTGATTAGACTACTTGACCAAATAAAAACTTAACCTTTTACCAATTTTAGTTCTTGGCAGATTTTAGCTATTTTAGGACAAGTCAAGCAATCATCACATAATTCAAGCAAGCATGCAAAGAGTATATTGGCAGCGGAAAGTAAAGCATGCAACTTGCAAGAATATAAAGGGAAGGGTTTGGAGATTTCAAACGCAATTGGAGACACGGATGTTTTTCCCGTGGTACGGATAGGTGGTGCTATCCTACATCCACGTTGATGGAGACTTCAACCCACGAAGGGTAACGGTTGCGCGAGTCCACACAGGGCTCCACCCAAGGGCAACGGTTGCGCGAGTCCACGGAGGGCTCCACCCATGAAGGGTCCACGAAGAAGCAACCACCCACAAAGGGTCCACGAAGAAGCAACCTTGTCTATCCCACCATGGCCATCGCCCACGAAGGACTTGCCTCACTAGTGGTAGATCTTCACGAAGTAGGCGATCTCCTTGCCCTTACAAACTCCTTGGTTCAACTCCACAATCTTGTCGGAGGCTCCCAAGTAACACCTAGCCAATCTAGGAGACACCACTCTCCAAGAAGTAACAAATGGTGTGTAGGTAATGAACTCCTTGCTCTTGTGCTTCAAATGATAGTCTCCCCAACACTCAACTCTCTCTCATAGGATTTGGATTTGGTGGAAAGAAAATTTGAGTGGAAAGCAACTTGGGAAGGCTAGAGATCAAGATTCATATGGTAGGAATGGAATGTCTTGGTCTCAACACATGAGTAGGTGGTTCTCTCTCAAAACATATGAGTAGGAATGGTGTGTGTGTTCTGATGGCTCTCTCTTTTCGAATGAGAAGGAGGTGGAGGGGTATATATAGCCTCCACACAAAATCCAACCGTTACACAGTTTTCCAATCTCGGTGGGACCGAATAAATAAACTCGGTCTGACCGAAGTAGTAAACCTAGTGACCGTTAGGAATTTCGGTGGGACTGACATGCAACTCGGTAGGACCGATTCGGTTAGGGTTTGGGCATAACGTAATCTCGGTGAGACCGATTACACAAACTCGATGAGACCGAGTTTGGTAATTAGCTAACCAGAGAGTTGGTCAGGCAAACTCGGTGGGACCGATTTGCTCTTTCGGTGGGACCGAGTGGAACTCGGTGAGACCGAAAAGTTACAAAGGGGAAACACTGAGTTTACATTGCAATCTCGTTGGGACCGATTCGCTCTTCGGTGGGACCGAAAAGTTACGAAAGGGAAACAGAGAGTTTGCAACCCCATCTCGGTGGGACCGAGATCCTTATCGGTAGGACCGAATTGCTAGGGTTTGGCAGTGGCTAATGACAATTGAAACTCGGTGGCGCCGGATAGGAAAAATCGGTAGGACCGAGTTTGGCTTAGAGTTTAGGTCATATGTGGATATGGGAAAGTAGTTGAGGGTTTTGGAGCATATCATTAAGCACATGAAGCAAGAGGCTCATTAAGCAACACCTCATCCCTCCTTGATAGTATTGGCTTTTCCTAAAGACTCAATGTGATCTTGGATCACTAAAATATGAAATGAAGAGTCTTGAGCTTTTGAGCTTGAGCCAATCCTTTGTCCTTAGCATTTTGAGGGTTCCACTTTCACATCCATGCCATGCCAATCATTGAGCTTTCCTGAAATAATCATCTTGGAATAGCATTAGCTCAATGAGCTATATGTTGTTATGAATTACCAAAACCACCTAGGGATAGTTGCACTTTCAATTTTCCGCGTAATAAGGAGGCACTTCCTTGCGGCTACCGTGGACCCGGTTGTCAGCCTCTCCACGTACAATACTCTTTCGATGGAAGTCGGTCATTGACCACATTGACCACGCCGCGCCGAGAGCACCACGGCGGTGGACGAGGGCGAGGCCTAGGAAGGGGACGGCACGGAGCCGGGGACGACGCGGCAGTGGAAGCCCGCGTGGAGAGGAGTACGAGGGTTCACCGGTTCGGCTGCGGTGTGAGGCTGCCATCACCGCAGAATTACAGGGGGTGTGGTTGAGTACAGGGATGCCCTGGCTAGCGGTGGGAGTAGTAGGGGGCGCTGAGGCCTGCGCGGCAGCACAACCGGCCACGGGAGGTGGGAGTAGGCGGTCCCGTCGGCGCTGCTTTGGCGGCTGGAGCAAGAAGATGAGAGATTGAAGAAACACAATGGCCATTGGATTGACATCCAACGGTTACGTCTGCTAGAATCGTTTGTTGACGTATATAATAACTAAAAAAATCTTGCATACGTGTCAACTAAACAGGCCCACAAGTCAGACCACTCCCTCTTTTTTTAATAATTTATATATAGCTCATGGCAACTTCTTATGCAATTTATTGCAGTCATTGTTTTGGTTGGCCAGGGCCAATTTTCGCATATTTTTGTGGGTTCCAAACTATTTTTAATACCGAAATGTCGAGCCGGAGTTAAAGTACTTTGAAGATATATTTAAATTAGGTTAATGCCCAGTGAAATAGGAATCTGAAAATGTGAAAAAATTCAGAAATTATAAAGTAATTGCCAATTTGTCATCTGTTTTTATATTTACAACCCATTTCATATTACTTTCAAGATTTGCAGGCGTCTTGAAAGAGTTGCAGCCCATTAGGGCATAGAAAAATAAGTAGGCCTAGATTGGGTATTCTTCAGAAAAAATAAACTGGGCTCATTTTCACAAAGAAAAAATAGCTGGGCTGGTCACATGGTGAACACAAAATATAAGCCTGGGCTAGATGGGCCACAACCCAGTTCAAACCCTACTCCGTCTCAACAATACCAAACAAAAAAATACTGCTCGAGTAGCTGCTTCCCAGGTGTCAGCCGATCTTGTGATGTTCTCTTGTCTATTCACTATATACGCTCACAATGTCGTGGGTCCCAGATGTCAGGAAAACACTAGGAGGAAGCATTTTATTTTTCCATACATTGACGTGGTGGGCCCCTACTGTCATCCTCTCCACGTACTTCTGCCGATTCCTGTTGTTTGATACCATGTTGACAACGCGAGAGGGCGGCACCGCGGCGAGCGCACGGAAGCGCGCAGAGGACGTCGGCGTTAACGATTTTGGAGACGGTGGGGCGGCGATGCGTGCGCTGAGGCGCAGCCAGCCGTGGGAGGCGGAAGCAGGCGGCCGAGCCGGCGCTGGTTTGGTTTTGGCGGCTGGAGGAAGACATGACTGAAGAAACATGACAGACTGTAAAAGCAGTAGGAGTACTTAACAACCTTAACTGAAACCAGCAGGGGCACTTAACAACCAAAGCTGAAAGCAGTATGAGTACTTATACAGGTTCAACCGTACAAAGCACGCCTCGAATAGTGCTACTTTGCCTACAGTTAACCAAGGGTGAGGCCGCCAAGCCCCAGGACAAGGCCCAGGGGCCACCCCGCGCATCCACAACCTTCTGAAAGCGGCTTCATCTCGCAACGTGGTCAATAAACAGGATATTCACATTAGAGCCATGGAAAAGCATGAACATAATCTTCTGTCCTATTCTCCAAGATGGACGGGCCTTCATTATTTGAGACCACCCATGAATAAGTATCTTTTCACCTCCAAGGGGAATTGAGTAGGTCGACATAAGCATCATGTTGTGACCAAGCGCAAGTCTGACCCGACCATGGTCAGGCATCTGTATAGGAACAATAGAACTCGGCAGTTCCTGTTTCAAGAAGATCACAACTGCAAAAATGTGTATAAGCAATAGTTTATGAAGAACATATATAACAGAAAACAGCTCGTACCATAAGTTTCTCGACACAGCTGGACCTGTTCAACGAGTGCAGCAGTGGCACACATATCCCACGTGGCCTTCCACCATTGAAACGCCCCACAAGGACCTCAAGACGATCAATAAAGTGTAGGAACTTGTGGATGTCGATCCAGTCAACTTCAGTGCCATTAGTAACAGCCGAGTTATTACAAAGTAACAAACGAGCAAACTGCTTAACTCTGAAAAAACCTACACGTGCCACCAATTATAAGAAAATATTAGTTAGAAGTAGCATCTTCGTGAGAGATTCGTTGGTACTTCTAAAGTTAAATTGTGATTAATTAGATAGAATAGGTGGATTAAGAAGTAATCGAGACAACGAGCAAGAACCAGATACAAAACTAACATGGATGAACAATTGGAACGACGTTGGGGTGGAAGATCACAGTGAAGATGAGACCAGGTTCTGCTATTTCCATCAACATTCGTGCGCCAAATTTCAGTCCGTAACACTTGAGAAAGTTTATCCAAGTTCGGCCATAAAAAAGCAGCGATCTTCTTGGTTCATGAACCGAACTCGGAACTTATATCCATGGCTTGTCTTCACTGTGACCATTAAACTAGTGTATTCAGTTATGGCAAGGCCGAGCATCTTGAGTACATGTGTTCTGGCAGAGCAAATAATACGCTGCAGGAAAAATAATATGAGAACACAACATGTTCAAAAAACACCCACCCTCCCGGATAGAAAAGAGGATTCTAGGAACATACTGTGCGCGTTTCAAAATGCTGTGTTAGGATGAGAAGGAACAAGTGTGGCATCTCGCCAAGGGCAAACAAACCTGTAGGGTACTCGCACTTTGGGCACTGCAAATGAAACACACTAGATTCAGTAGGAAGAAAAATGCATCAATGGCGGCGGTGCCATCCTAGGATTACCTGCGACCAAGGGACTTGGATTTATCGGGGATGGATGAAGAATTCGTACCTGGTTCTCCATGAGAAAACCCTATGCAATCGTCGAGAGCGGGTTTTCTCTAAACAAGAAGACGAGGGAGAAGGGGATTCAGGCCCAGTGAAATATTGTCGCTTCGTCCGTCCAACTTACTACTAAATCTGGAAAGGGGTGGTTGTGATTTGACGGATCATTAGGCATTACTGCGGTGCTACGACCGGGGTGTGTCTACCGTGAAGTTGTGCACTCTAATTTGTGCATATGGCACGTGGACCCCGTTGCCGGTTGCCCCACATATCAGCGAAAGGAAGTAGAAAGACAGGAGTAACTAGTTACACATAAATATATATTTTGACAGAGAGATACTCCCTCTGTAAAGAAATATACAAATCTTGCCGAGAAATATACTCCCTCTGCAACGCATGGGCATTATGGGGGTTCAGCTTTTTTTATGGGGTTCAGCTGAGAATATGATACTTAGATAGGCTCATGGTTCTGGACTTTGGGCTGCAGGCCGACCCTGCATGTTTGCGGGCCCCTGTGTTCTACCTCAGCGCTTTTCATATTGCAAGCGATCGGTATGGCGCTGGTTTTAGATGCTGTCTCAAGGCGAATACACAAAATTGAATAAAGCACGACAGTTGTTGGAATGAAATCGAACGACAATTCCTAACCAGCAATCAGAGTTGCAGTTCTATCAACGATATACCATGTGATAAATAAAACTGTCGTACTACTTATACACACAGGACACTTGTTTCACCATGCCAGATTATTACATCAAAATCTCTCGGAGGATAGATCAGTTCGGCAGTTTTGTGCTGCTACTAAAGAATTTCAAAGTTGATTTGGACAAGCTCTCCTTGCCGAGAAAGTTCGATTTTGACATCATCCCCTACCACAAGATATGATTTAGATTTGAACCTTGACCATCCTTCAGCATCAATCATCATGCGACCATCCTTTGTACTTATGGTGTATTGAGCAGGTTCATTCACACCAAGGCTGCGCATGGTAAGAGAAACTTGGCCGTGGTCGCCCGGATTGTTGAATGACTCCCTCGTTGCTCTAGGAATTCTCTGTTTGCAAACAAGAAGACATACCCAAACAGTTAGATCAACACAGTGAATCATGTGAAACAACATGGAAAGGAAAAAGAACGAAGCACTTGGGCGGCCAATGCTTACCAAGAAGGTGGACATGTCGGTTTTTGTAAGGACTTTGGTATATGAAGTGCAAACTGCAGCCCAGTCTATTGCCGGTGCAACTGCATGGGCCGGAGCAGATACAAGTGCAAGTGTTGGTGCAAGTGCCGAAGCCACTGCTGCTGCCGAATATGGTGCTCCTTGTAGAGCTGGTGCCGGTGTCGGAGCAGGTGCCGGTATCGATGCCCGATCCTCCGGTAGATCAGACTGATCCGCCGACGCGGTCGGTGCCCAATCCTCAGCTGGATCAGACTGAGCTGCTGCCGCTGTCAGTCCTAGAGCAACTGCCGGTGCTCGATCTGTGCGAGACAGCGGCGATCGTGTCTGGTCTGCTGTGATCAGCTTTCTAACTTGACTAGGATCCGTGACCGTGATCCAGTTTTTTTCTTCATTTCTTTTAAACGCGAGAAGGACTAATTGTGGCGTTTTTGTTAAACCAAACTGCAGTTCATCATAGGGATTCAGCTTGTACTCAGACAACAGACTGATCCAATTTTTTCTAGTAATATAAGTGATGGACAGTGCCTTCGTTACTGACACGACATAAGAAGTGAAACCTGCAAAAATAGCCATCATAGAGCAAACCAAACGGTTTATTCTGTGATGAATGTCACATGGCAAAACCTGCATTGTAAAATTGCAGGAAAAGAAGAAAACATGACATTAAATCAATAAGATTTAGATAGCAAATCAATAAGATTTACTTGATGTGACACGAGTGAATCCTTACCAGGAAATCACTATGTTGAAGTACTAAACAGAAGATTGATCGTCCAACTACGCGTGGCATGCAGGGGCCCCGCCTACTCCCACAAGCAGGACAGTCCAAAGGTCGTGACAAATCGTATGGACCGAACATCCATGGGACTGGAAATCCTGGTGGGTGCGATAAACCCTGCAATGCATACAGATATTGGAGTGTAACCATAATTGATAAACCGTCCCCACAAAAAATATGATCTGGATACTTCAAAATGTACAGACTGAATTGAGTGGACAGACATTAACATAGACCGTTCTCAGGACTGACCACACACCAAAAGCGGCAGTACTAATAAACAATACAGGGTTCACAAACACAAATCAAGTACTGAACAATAGTACTTACTACAGACAAGCAAAGTTGCACTAACTAAACTCTGCAGACTATTTCTTGCCACCGACCTACGGGATGAACCCCGCATAACTGACTAGGCCATGGACTTCGTGTGAGATGTCTACATGCACCATCACCATCTTGTCAACCTTGGAGAACCTAACAGAGTGGTCTTTCCACTCATAAACATGATGATGAAGACATGCCGCATCAGATTTTTTGGGAAGCTTTACAAGAACCACACCATTCATAATCGAAGGCACAACCAGGAAATTGTTGTGGTCAAGTATAGCCTTGAGAACACACCCGACAACAATGCTACAGGAAAACACAGGACACATGGTGACAAGGACACATCAGCTGGATAGTTCAGCAGTAGAACTCATCATCAGGTCTTCCAGTTCACACGGCATGACTTTGTGAACTTCATCTCCACCGCGGACCTGGTTCTAATTCAAACAGAAACCATATTTTATTACTACCTCCGTTCAGAAATATAAGATGAATTTCGATATTATACTCCATATATGACTACATAAACGCACAGAAATAAGTGAACAAAGACACTAGAACATGTCTTCAAAGGCATGAGAGCAGAGGGATTACATGCAATATCCATAACACAAGTTACTGAGGCAAATATACCCTCTTAAAAGGTAGCATTGATGTTCATAAAGTACTCCCTCCGTCCCAAAATTCTTGTCTTAGATTTGTCTAGATACGGATGTATCAAGTCACATTTTAGTATTAGATACATCCATATCTACACAAATCTAAGACAAGAAATTTGGGACAGAGGGAATAGTCGAAAGTAGTCTATAAGAAATCAGTGTCAACCTCTCGCATGTTTGGGTCAAAAGAGGAATTTAGAACCGTCATTTGGCACACTAAAATCACATGCAAGATCACCCAGAAAGTTGTAGTACTAGTACTAGTACTGCGTGTTAGATGAAAAAACACGATCAAGATCCAGAAAAAGATCGTCAACAAGAGACATTACCTGGACTTGCTTAATGAGGGATCCCGGAGAGGGGGGCTTGGACAGGGCGATGGCTTTAAGCTTGTCTGCGGTAGTCTCGGCGGGGTGCTTGCGCTTCTTCGTACCATGAGCCTCGACGGTTTTGTCCAGAGCCATAGACATCACGTCGGTCGGTGCTCCGGCATCCATCCAAGAGAGGAAGCTGAGAGAGAAGAGTGAAAGGAGGAACGAGATGAGGGAGAAGCGAAGCGAGTGGGGGTTTTCTTCAAGAGAGGAAGCTGAGAGAGAAGAGTGAAATGATGGTTGCTTTGTCCGTCCAACTTACTGCTGGAAAGGAGGGGGTTTTGTGATTTGACGGCTCATTGGGCATTACTGCGGCGGTTCGATCGCGGTAGTCTACCTTCACTCTACTATGGAGTAATTTAGTGCATGGCTGATGGACCCAGGTGCTGGCTGTCCCACACATCGGCGAAAGTGAGTAATTTAGTGCATGGCTGGAGGAGGATCCGCACGGTAGAGCGTTTCCACTGTTTTTCTGAAGAAAAAATGATTACAGCAAGCATTTCCACTCTTATGAGGAAGGAGTGCGAAACACGGTAGCCACTTGAACATACACAGTGCTCCTACTACTAGGCATGTGCAGTGGTTCATACATCAGTAGTACACAATCTTGTTGCTAGTGTAGTAAGATATGACGATAACAATTGATGTTGTGCGCATGTCAACTACTCCTATATGTAACATAGTACCGCTTTTTCGACTGTCCGGTCGAGAATGAATGGTGAGATCAATGTTAACAGAACTAGGTTCATAGCGCACGGAGAGTACGGTGCTACAGTACTCCACGAAACATGAACCATATGAAGCACGAATAGTGTTAGGCAGGGTGTATGAAGGGTGCACGGGATGGGAGCAAAAGTTCCCTTCTCGACCCACTTTTGGGTGTTTGGCAGAGTGCATGAAGGGTGCATGAGTCCACACTAGTAGGTTGACAAAAATACACGAAGAGGAAACAACTATATTGAGATGAGAATGCAACCAAACACACCCACACGCTTTGTGCTACAGTGACTGATCTGCACCGTTTGAGTTTGATCCAACGGTCATGTTACGCCGAGACATGGACATGCCCATGCAGAGGGCGCCTAAACACCACCGAAGCCCCTCTGCTTCTCGAGGCGCACAACGTTGGTGATGCAGGGTGCAACCGCCCGCCACCGGTCGACGGGAGCCAGTGTCAGGCGCCTCACCTCGGACTCCGTGATCTGCTGCGCTGCCATGGCACCAGGTAGAAGCAATGGGGAGAGGAAGCAAAGGGGGCGAAACGACTGAAAGGCAATGCAATCTACGGGAAGGCGGAGGGAGCGGAGAATCTTTTGGTTTTCACCACGGTAAAACACCAGTCGACGACTTCTCACATCAGGGAGCAGTGGGTTTTTATAGGCGGAGTCATCGTGACTAATTGCTGCTACGCCTGCTCCCGTCAATCAAAAAATTAAAAATCCTGCCGTGCCTGCTCCCGTCAATCAAAAAATTAAAAATCCTGCCGCACCCAAACACTAGAGCAACGCCGTGGTGGATATTTAAATTTACCTGCCGGCAAGTAGATAAAAATAGGGTGAAAAACAAATGTGGCGGTGGCCTAGCTAATCGGTCGAACTAGCCCAACTAGCTAGCCACCGTGCTTCACTGATGTACTCGGCAGGAAACACGGTCTTTCGTGATTTGACGACTCATTTACATGCTTCGGCGCTACGACCGAGGAGGACCCAGAAAACGCGCGGTAGGGCATCCCACGTCAGGAAGAATATATGCGTGCACCACCTGGGAGGACACCGAAACCGCGCGGTAGGGTGTGCCACGTCTTGGCACGGAGGAAAAATGTGCATGTAGAAATATACTTTATCAGATGTAGTACCTATGGTTCGACCTCGAGACCCAGCCAGTCGGTCGAAAACACTCCACTAGCCACACAGCTTCATCATGCAAACGTAGCATAGAGGATAGATGTGGTTAGCTCTGTCTCGACCAGCCACAACGTCTCTTGTTCTAGGCGATTCTTCTATTTTCCAAGCTTTTTTTAGTTGTAATAACACCACGGCAAGCTAGCGCCGCTCTTCGTGTGTGCCCGTGCAAAGGTTAGATGATCGAGAGAAGAGAGATTGAGATCGCAGACCTGGGACCCACCAGTAAGTGAGACAACGGTCATGCACGTGTTGACGAGGCACTCCCTCTACTCTACTCAACGCAAGTACTGTATAAAATCAAGTTATGGGACAAAGCCAACAACCGTTCGCTTTTTCAGGCTATCGACTTACGCTTTGTAGTCCAGGTTGCCAGTTCGAATCTCGTCTTTCAGATTTGTTAGTTTTAGGTCCAAATTTGATTAATGACAAGTGGGACCCCCGTGTGTTGTTCCGATATTTTAGTGTAGGATGGTTTTTTTGAACAAACACTTTGTGCGGTTAGACAAGTAACGGCACAAGTTACACGTATTTTGCAAGTTTAAAAACAAAAATGATAGCGGCATAGAATATCACATCCACCCCGCAGCTTAGATACTATGGTGATACGAGTTTTTACACCGTTGGAAGTGAGATCCAATGGCTTGGAAGTAGTCTTTGTAATTATGCGCAATTTCCAAACTCTCCAAAGGTTTTTTTGCAAATAAAACATTCAGGCCTCGTGTGTGCCACTGCATCTTTGATCCAACAGCTCCCCGGTGCTCATATTAGGTGCTCCCCGTAGATTAATTACCCGCTACGGTGATATGAGCATCTAGGTCGCATGATCAGTGATCAGATGGCACATGCGTAGTACTTGTACTTTCTGCGCATTTCCCAAACTCTATCAGCCGTATATTGCAAAAACATTCAAACCTCCTACTGTGGGCCGTTAGATCTCAGTGAACTCGTATCACCATAGAATCTACGGTGCGGGAGCACCTCATACTCTCCCCGTGCGAGAAAACATAAGGTGCTATCGCAGCTTGGATGCTACAGTGATACGAGCTTGGAGGTCGTTTGATCTGAGATCCAATGGCATCTGAACAGTCTTCGTGCTTGTAAGCAGTGGCCGAACTCTTTTGGGGCTTTTCTGCAAAAAACCATTCGAACCACCGAGGAGGTGTTGGGTCACAAATCCAACGCCTCCAAAGAGCTTGTATCACCAAAGCAGCTAAGGTGTGGTAGCACATGATATTCTTACATACAGGAGAATATGATGTCCTCCTTCATCTTAGATGCTACGGTGATACGAGCTTCGAGGTCGTTGGATATGGGATCAAAGGGCATCTAAGTAGTTTTTGTACAAATTGTGTGTAATTCTCAGACTCATCAAGGTTTCCTGCAAAAATATTAAGACACATCATGTGAGTTGCTATATCTCAGATCTACAAGCTCCAAGCAACTCGTATTAGCATATAGCATCTAAGGTATGGAGGCACATGATATTCTCCCGGGGAGGAGGGGTGGGGGGTGCACAACCAATCGGTGGTTGGGAGGGTGGGGACAAATATAATCTAAACAACCCTAAACAGAGCTCCACAATTTTATCTAAGGTCGAGGGGTTGACCCCCGACAATCATACCTCTGCCTAAACACAACATTTGCATGTACTGTAGTACTAGACTTAATATTCATGTTTCAGTTTCATGTTCATTTTAAATATTGAACTGAGGACCATGGATTTCTTACATTTTACTCCCTTCGTTCCTAAATATTAGTCTTTTTAGAGGCTTCAAATGGACTGGCACATACGGATGCATATAGACATATTTTAGAGTCTAGATTCACTCATTTTGCTCTGTATGTAGTCACTTGTTGAACTCTCTAAAAGACTAATATTTAGGAATAGAAGGAGTATTTTTGAGTTCGTGTCATACATGCATGGTTTGGAAAAATAGATACACTATACTTATTGGATTGTTGTTGTGTCCGTGCGTGTGTGTCTGTGTGTGTGTGTGGTCATATGCTTGATACATACAAAGTTTTCTCACCTCCATATTATTCATATTGTAAATTTGAATTTGCATTGGAAAACTTACTAGGGATACCATGAAATGTGAAATCCACATTGAGATCACTATATCACAAACTCACTCTAATTCAACAACTCGTCATAAATCAATTACCACGTTGAGATTAGTATTTGCAAGGAAAATACGGGTATTGTAATACACATAGATTCGTTTGGCAATTTAAAAGGTTCCTTTCGTATTCTCGAATGGTAGGACCCAACGGCGTACCAGCCAGACCTTGGCTCGTGTTGATCCTAAAAAAACGGGCTCGTGTCCTTCGGTGGCGTGCATGGTACGCACATTAGGCAACCCCAACCTGTCGAGCCTCAGCGTTTCAAGTCGAAATATCTGGCGGCCAAAATTCCAGCCCTAGGAAATTCCCCTCGTGTCCCCGGTCCATAATGACTACCGATGAACAACGAAGGGATGGTTTAGTAACTATACAACGTTACCTACCATACCGAGCATGGTTCAATTCCCTCGGTCGCCGCTCATCAAGGTCACCTGTCAACTGCATTGCCTAGTACTACTACTACTACTACTACACCAGGATGAGCACAGAATTGAGCCCGTTTGTTCGTGCCTAGTACTTGAGTTAATATATCAGGCAATGCACTAGTACGAAGGGATTATCCTTTTACTCTGCATATATAACTTGTCTGAAGTCTAACTAAGCAAAATGTTTGACCAAATCCTTTCTTAAGAAATACAACAGGACAGATGTACAGCTTGAAAGTTTATTGCATGATGTAGGTTATGATATTGTTTCGAATCCTGGATCTTAAATTTCAGAAAATCCAAAAGTGAGCATAAATTCTTGAAACTAAGCATGGTCACGTGATATGGCACAAATATTACTTCGTAAGTTTTTTCTTCAATTTGAGACAAGCTGCTTATGACAAGTTGCACAAATGAAGAGCCAAGGTATTTTGGAACAAAGACCAGTCACGTTAAGGCGAACGCTTTCACTATTGAAACCGTGGGCGTTTACGTGCTGCCACGAGTCCCTGCTTCTCATCGGCAAGTGCCGTCCGAGCAAGCGTGTGAGTCGACGGGAGGCGTGCGAGCAGACCGCTGCACCGGCTGTCAGGCAGGCGTCCGAGCAGACCGCTGTGCAGGCTCACCGGGAGGCGAGCCCTTTGACCAGGCTCCGTCGCCCACTGTCGTCCCAACTGCTCCCACTTTTAATGTCGCCGGTGCTGCAGTTTAAAATCAACCTCGCACTACCCGGTATCGCTACAATCCTCTCTCTTCCTCTCCGATTCTCCTGTCGTCTACTTCCAACTAGCTTGACCTAAACGTACGCCATGCCGCATCACGATGGTCTGCCCTTAGTGTTCTAGTTTCCTGAGGAAGACACCCAGCCGGAGTCTCAAGAACATAAGGCGCTTTGGGACGAGCTTGAACTGGCCTTGCGGGAAGACGTCGCGCCTGTCCCCGCTCCCGTTCCTTCTCCCGTCGCCCCAACTGCGCCAGCGCCCATCCCCATGCACCTGCCAGCGCATGCGTCTGCGCGTGCACTGACGCGCACGCCCGTGCTGGTGCCCGTGCACCTGCCAGCGCATGCGCATGCGCGTGCACTAACATGCACGCCCGTGCCGGTGCCCGTGCACACGAATGTCTCCGCCGCGCCGTTGACAGCGCCTGTCCCCGCACGGGTGCCAGTGCCCCCCTCAGTGGCATGGATGGCCGCCGTCAGCCGCTTCCTTGCACCAACGCCAGTCGCCTCCTCCCGCCAGTTGACTCACTCCGAAGTATAGAACATTTTGGCCTTCCTTGAAGCTAGGCCAACGTCCAGGAGTACGCCAACAACGGCGCAAGACGCCATCGTCACCGTCGATCAGTGGCCCGATGACACACAGAGCATGGCAGAGGAGCCGCTTCCCACCGCGAGACGCCCCTGCCGCCGCCGCGGAATCTAAATTTGCCATGAAAAACGTTCGGATTGCCATGCTTAAAATCCGAACATTTATCATTTCCATTTATTTTATATCGATCGTCGTATAATTTAAAGTCAGAGTCAGACTGAATGAAATGTATGGTTTGATCGATTGAATGTTCTGCTACAGCCGTATCAAATTAAATATAAAACATCATGAAGCCACATGTATTCCTTGTCATCCAACGACCTAGACAGCTTCATTGTCGAGCGCTCAACACGTTTAGCGTGCAGTTAATTTCATGCCAAAAATAGTGCTAATCACATGACAACACGCAAATAATATCCTAGTAGTTAATATCCGCATGCACTTAATATACTTCCAAATTAACGTGCATTGCATGTACACACTGACTAGTGCTGCTAGTACGTGAAACTGGTGCCGTGACTTGTGAACGCGTCCAGATATGGTCAACGGCAACATCACCCACGAGTTCTTCCTGTTTGCCCATGCGTCTAAACGCAGAAGGGGAGGAGAGAGAGAGAGAGAGAGAGAGAGAGACCACACATGGAACCCACCAGTAAGTGAAGGCGAATAGTACTAAAAATAATATTACATGTTATCCATTAGTTAGGCTATGGTAATATAAAAACATTATGTGAACAAAGGGGGTACAACAAACATTGCTATTCTACTTATGTTGCCTATTGACGTGCGGCTTGAAGGCTCGGTCGCATGTTCGATCCTCGTCCTTTATTTTTTAATTTGTATATGGGTCCAAATTTGTTTCATGACATGTGGGCCCCTTGGTGTGTAGTTTGTAGCACTTTAATTTGTGGGTCGAAATTTGTTCCATTCCAAGTGGACTATCGGTGTGTAGTTTTGTAGCTTATTTATAATAATTAAAGAGAACAACATAGTTTTTTCAATAATACCATGGTGCGACATTGAAGGCGAGAAAGGATGTGCGAGAGAGCGATGACCGAGCCAGAGGGAAGTCAACTAGGGGAGTTGCGTGGGTTGCAACGGTGTTTGGAGTAGTTGTGGGCCGAATGCTACGAAAATATATTCTAAACCGACCGAAACAAATGCCTACAAAAATTAATCCAAGGTTGGAGTGCCCCTCGCAATGTAAATAGCTCCAGCTTTGCGAGGGATGGAGAGGTAGTAGCTTCAACACGTGGAAGATACGGTGTGAGAAAGCGAGGTCAATCGAGAGACATATAGATAGAGAGACAAAGTGAGTGTGGTCCGACATTCATTGAACAAATATATATGCTCTGGAGATATATTGTCCGATTGAGCTTTTTGGCAAGGGTGAGGGTTGTAAGATAGAGCTTGAGAGATGATCTAGTCACAGACGTGTAGATATATTTTGTGCGTGGGAGGAAGCAAGGTCAATCGATCACATAGGGTTGCCATGCGATCGAAAGAGTGAGACGGGTTGGAGAGAGTGACCTAGATAGACGATGTGCGTGAGAGAGTATACAATGTGAATAGGTCGAACTGGGCTCAAACATGGTGATATATCGTTTGTGTCCGAGAAAGAGCAAGGTCAATCGAGACATACGGGGGGAGAGAGAGAGATTGAGTGAGCGTGGACCACCATGAGGTCGAAAGAGTGGCGGCGGCTTGGATGGACTGACCTAGATAGACAATCTGTGTGAGAGAGTATAGAGTGTGTCGATCGAGGCCCGAACAGGGAGATATATCATTTGTGTGTGAAATAAAATGAGGTTAAACGAGACTCAGATAAAAAGAGCGAGATTGAGCGAATGTGGCCCGCCGTGCGGAAGAAAGAGTGAGACAGTATCGAGGGAGTGACCTAGATATACAACGTGCGTGCGTGCACACGAGAGGTTGAGGGGGCTAGATAGGCAATGCATGTATTTAGCGTGAGAGGGTGAGAGGGATAGGGGGAGAGAGAGAGCTCGGCATGGGGTGCAATGGCGGGTGTGTGAGGTAAATAGATTTGGTAACATAGTGGAAAAAGGGGTTGTGTAGTTGAGAGACTTAGAGATCGAAACATGGAGAGAAAGAATGAACATGTGTTGGAAACCGATAGCTTCCTAAGGTGGTTAGGAGAGGAACATTGACCGATACAGGAAGTATGTAGCGTTTGTGCGGGGGGGGGGGGGGTAAAAACAACATTTGAATGTACATAGTACGAGACTTAATATCGATGTTTCAATTCGGTGTACATTATAAGATTTGAACCGAGGACCAGGCATACGGGTAATTATTTCGAATTCGTGCCATACTAAGTTTCGAAAAGTTGACATTGACTCAGTTTGTTGTGCTATTTTGTAGGTCATATGTTTGAATCCATCCAAAAGTAATTCGCCGCCAACCCTTGAATCGCCCCTCGTCTCGTCTCTTTCCCCACAGTTCCCCACCTCCGTGTCGGACGACGACGACGAAGACGACGGTCGCGCTTCACCACCGCATTGGAGCTACCTCATCTACACCCTCGTCCACCGCACCGAGTGGTCCACCAACAACGTCGGCCGCCGCAACCGACGTGCCTCACAGACACCGAGTTCCACCGCATCAGGTGCGCTTCGCCGACGCCGTCTCCCAGCTCACCGGGGCTACTTCACCGAGCACATCGTCGCACCTCCGCCCCAGAGGCCATTGGGGCTTCACCAACAGTCTCGTCCACCGCATCGTAGCGCTCCACTGCCACTCAAGATTTGCATCCGTGCGCGGCCAGCCAACGCCAGCGCATCACCCTCAACGGCTCTGAAGTGACCCGCACTCTAGCTAGGCAAGCATGCCCAAACGCCGGCCCGAACTAGGTATCCACACATCACTCCCTTGTGCACTGTTCCGATGATGTTTGGATATCCTTTCACTACTCTCTTAGCTTACACGCCTATGCAACTCTGACTTTAACTCTTATTTCTTCTGGAGATATCATCTGAAACAAGCAAATCTACTTTTAGCGAAGCATGACAACGCTACGGGATTTGGTACACATCCTGCACACCCGTATAACCTTGTAAGTATCTGTCCTCCGGCACAACATCAAGGTCAATTCCTCTTATTTGATCAACCATTCGCTGTGTCAAAAATGCAGAGGTGGATGCAAGGAGCACAAGGCCTGCACATCCAAGCAAGTGGTAACGTGGACTTGTACATGGAACATCCCAAGCGCAAGCAGAGCTGCAGTGAGCCTGTACAACGAGCTAGCGTAAGTCCTTGCATTTCATTTAATTCATACTGGCATTTGTGTATGATTTGTGTGCAGTGGCTGATCCACGAATTCAAGTTACCAGGGGCAAACATTTAACTTAAAAAATACCAAGGCACTTGCACTTCGGAAATCAAACATAACTTGAGAAATGTGAAGCTACATGCACTTTGAAAACCAGCTAATGATCCAAAGTAGTTCAGATTATAAACAATAAATGATGCAAGCACCAAAAAACACAAAATGCAACATGGTGTACAAGGACTACAAACATGGTCTGTACCTGCTTGAATTATTTGTTCTCTGGCTGAAAATATCGAAGTGTAATTGCACGTATAACCAGTGCGCAAACTGCATATCAATATATCTATCCTGCACAAGTATGCCAATAGTTTCAAACAATAGATTAGAAAAGTATTTATGCTATGTTGTCATGATATGGGGACTTTCTGGTAGATGGCCTCGACGTTTCCTCAAGCTATGAAAATGCACTATAATTTGCTTGTCATCAATGCTTGCAAATCTCTGTCTCTCTCAACATTGTAGATCATCATTAGACACTAAATCGTTCAATGAGCTTGCAAAATGCTTGCATTAGATCCCTCATTAGACACTATATGTTCATCACCAGGAGCATGTAAAATGTTTGCATCAAATCCTTCATTAGCAGTCTGTTCATTAGACACTTCAGGCTCAAGAGCAACATGAGCTTGTATGTTTGCACCGGAAACTTGATTAGATACATCAGATTCAGTCAGTTCAGTATTGATTGGGGGAGTTATAAAATAAGTAGAAATTGGTTTCATTTTCTCATAGATTCCCTGCATACAAGCAATTTTACAACACCGTCAGGTTTAACTATTGGCCAGAAATTGAAGAGTTGAATTAGATATAATCAGGGATGTGATGTACCTGCTCGTTGCGCATGCTACTCTTGCAAGCTACGATTGTCCGTTTGCGCAAGCTCGATGCCATGCCCGTGTTGCCGCCGCTGCCTCCCACGCAGGCTACACCCAGGGTTGGATCTTCATCTTCTTGTCCTTCCGTTCGCTTGAAGCCCGGCGACCACCCTCCAACGAGGGCACGAGGAAGTGTTGTGTCGGTCAGTCCAGCGGCGGCTAGGTTAGGAGTGAACCAAACTAGAGGCTAGAGCGAATGAATTGGGATTTTTTTCTGCTGTCGATCGATATGGGAGGCGCTCGTTTGGGCCGCGAGCCTGCTATAGGGCCTGCCTTGCACTTATGTTATTGGCCCATCCAAATTGAAACATTTTCTTCATTTTTTACATTGCTTGCTCGTGCGTTGGGATGAACAAAACTAGCATGAGCCAACCTGGACGACTCAAACTAGGTGCACACTTTCCAGCCACCTGAGGCGGCCGTCCATACCAGCCCCTATGGTGGCGTCGCCCCTTTTTGCGTGTATGATTGGATAGTGAAAAATATTCCAGTGGCGCTTTTGATTTACCCACGGAATGGTTGAATTGCTTGTTTCTATGAACTGAGTTCGCCAATAATGTGAAGGATGCCAGTCTTTTCATCCTATTGTACATTGCTTAGATCTCGATATGCCAAAAGTAATCACATGAAATATACAGTAAAAGCCAGTGTGATGTGTTTGGCTACAACTAGTTTGACTACACGTCCTCATATAACATATCAAGGATGCACCATCTTACCAGATTAACCATTCGACTTACCCATGCAGTGTGGGAAGAAAGAAGTATTGGGACTGCGTATCCAAGCAATTGATGCCATGGACTCCTTCGTACAACCTTGTAAGCGAAAAAGAAGTTGCAGTGTGCCTGTACAAAGAACTAGCATAAGTTCAGTTACCTGCTTCTCGGAATTTTTGTTAGCCACATATTGCAAAATTGTTCAATTACGTTGCTTGGCTTAATTTAGTTTGCTACTGATTACATAATGGCACAGCCTGTTAATCATATTGTAGACTGCGCCTATCTATGTGTTTGATACTTACTGTTAAGAATTTCCTGTTTGCCTTAACTTAAATATCTACTTGTTTGTTTAACTGCTTTGCTGCTGCAATAGCAGGTTACAATGATGTTAATAACTACTTTTCAGCATCCAATTGAAACTCTTTAATTCCTTGTTTGTTTAACTGGTTTGCTTTTATAACTCTGAGTTGAGATGTTTTGCTAAATTCAACTTTTCTGAATCCAATCGGAACTTTAATGGCAAAATAGGTTAGCCCAAGATCAAAGAGCGAGGTCCCCATGGACATTGCATCATCCCACAACAGTGGCACTGGCCCAATCGTGCATTATGAATTGCCAACTGCTGATTCTCTAGAGGCTAAACTAGTGGTAGAAAGAGATTCTGCTTCTGCACTTAGAGATGAAGTTGACATGTTGAGGAAGCAAACAACACAATCACAAGCAGTACTCAAGACAACCATTAAATATTTGGTGGATTTCAAAACGAAGCAAGTTGAGACTGACCAGATTGTTAAGGTCCTGAAGGAAAAAAGGAAATTAAATTCCTACTTGGTAAATCATAGGTGAAATGTTTTTTCCATAGTTGAATAACCTTTCTACTGTCTGTTCATGTAATCAATCAAACCATTTGTTTTAGAGATCATGTAATAATTGTTTTTTTGGTTTGTAATTTTATTTGAGCACAAGTCTGTATTAACTGATAAGACTCGGAGACATTTCATTTGGATTGCTGTGCCAGACCTACAAATATGCCAATCGGGCAGAATGTGCATTCAGCAATAGTAGTAGTATAGATGGACCATAAGTGGCACGCATCGGAAAGGGCCAAGATGCTGGCTAAAAAAAGGATGCTGTTGTAGCCAAAAAAAAGTACAACGGCCTGGCTTATGTATGTTAGTTGATATTATTGATCCATATACTCTATAAGTGTTTATATGTCTGTTAGTTCTGTACATTCTTGGTTGATTGACTCGGTATTTGAATCTTGATACATCACTTGTGTACATATCTAAATGGGAGTACACATTATGCTGCATGTGACATTTGAGTTGGACATGAAGTGTTCCAAATATTCGAATTCACCTTAAACTGGATTCTAGTTTCTAAATTTGAGTATCGGCATTTGTAAACCATATTCATATATGACAGTGGAATACATCTTTGTCGTCCTTTTGAAGATATATAAAAACACATAGAATGATTTAAAAAGATTCATATAGGAATACAAAATGGATTCGAATTTAGTTGCCAGGGTAAACGTGGATGCTTATTGTCCCAAAATTCGAAAGAAGCAGCAAAATGTCCACTCCCACGTCGGCTGCCCGAAGCCAAGTGTTTGGGAGATGGAAATTACTGTCTACCCATTACACAAACAATCCATCGACCCGATTTCCACTACTCTAAATAGGGGTAGGTTAGTAACTTCAATTAGACGTGACACGACCGCCTCTAATCCCATTCCGACACGGTGGGCGTCAAACATGGGCGGCAAAACTAATTTGATTCAAGCTCGTCCGAAAGACCTCTATTTCTCCCTCCATTCCCCATTCATACACAGTGGGCGGCAAAACAAACTCGACTCGGCCGAAATCGATGTAGGCAAATATTTTCAATAGGGGCAGGTTTGTAACTTCACTTAGACGTGACACAACCGCCCTACCTGTCAGCCCCGTTCATACACCGTGGGCGCCAACCATGGGCGCCAACCACCCTCTCCTCGCTCGAAATCGCTCTACGCAAATATTGGCGAGATGCGAGATTACCGTCCTATCCCCAACCGACGAGACATCCAAATTTTAAATGGGGGCTAAGTTTGTAACTTCCCCATATTTCAGACAGGCGCATCCCAAAAACATGGTTCCCCGTACCTCTCCCTCCATTTTCCCATTCATACACCATCCCCGCTAGAACACCCCATCCCCACACCAGCCTCCGTCCGCCACCCCATCCATCGCCGCCGTCCTACACCACATCCATCGCCACCGTCCTCCACCATGCCGGAGCGCCTACCAAGACCGCGTCCTTCACTGCTAGAGATGGACGTTTCTCATCCACGGCGACGGACCAATAGCCTTGCATCGCGTCCTCTCGCTTCATCGGCACCGTCGTCCTCTTTGCCGGGGTCGCTCACATGACCTTCTCTTCCACCGCAACAGGACTTATCCCCCGATGCACCCGTCTACCGTCACAGATCTGCTTCAACGCCACCGACAGCCATCGCACCCCCGATGCCTACACGGCGCCGCAAGAGAGGTGGTACTTCATATCTCCTCAACTTTTTGATCTCGACCAGAAAATAGATCTTAACTTGGTTACTCTACTTTCTTTTCAGCTCTTAGAATTTAGTTCTTAGTTCGAAGCAAACAATGGATGCTAAATATAATTTCTCCGGTTTGTAGCTTCAAATCTGCCATGGCACAACCATAATACGATTTAATTGATCATGCTTAGGGTTTAATTGATCATGTTGGTTCCGTGGTGGTTTCTTTAATAGAAATCGGAGGGGAAACCTTCTTTTGCTAAAAAAATGTGCTTAGAGTTTCCCCCTTTTATGATCACTATACGATCAGAATACGTGCTTCCTGTCATAATAACACTGCTCCACCCATCAGGCTAAACAAGCTTAGTTGTTGAAATACGAATCTGATATTATTAAAACAGAGTTGTTTAATTGGTCAGCTAAATGTTCCAAAATTAGTTTCAAAAATGCATGTTCGGCGCTCGGGTGTGTATCTCTACAGGGTGCCCACGGTGGGCCGGCCCACCCTAGGATTTTGGGTCGTCCCAGGCCCCGATTCCCCTCTGTTCTGCTGCGCGCTTCCGATCTCTACTCGCCCCCAGTCGCCTGCCTCGCCAGCGACTTGCCGTCCCCGGATGGCATGACTCTAGGAGGAGACGCCGGACTAACAGGAGGCCAGGAGCCGCTCGCCCAACAGCGTCACCACTGCCTGGGCACGCCGTCGTGCCTACCTTCCCAGTCCTTTCAGGGCTCAGGCGTGCAGCACCCACCAAGCCAACCCGATTTATCCTGAGATACGTCCTCAACACTCAGCATCCACTCCTCATCACCCATTTTCTAATTGATTCATTACTCATTAGGCAGGACTGTCATTAGGGTTTGTTGTGTGCTTAGTGCTACCTACACTTAATGGTTCAGATGTATTTCGGTAATCTTTAGTACCTCTAAAGTTCACAGGGTTTTCAAAATTCCGGCCCTCGGAACATAAACTAGTCATTTTGGATTGTTGGTCATAGTGACATTGACCCAGATTACTACTGCAAGCCAGGTTTGTTGACAATTTTACTTATCTTTCTTACTCATTCGATATAATATCCAATTATTCATGTCGATTAGTTGCAAACAATAAGTGCTAGACAAACTTCTTCATTCAGATTTTGGACGGTCTCTTACTGCAGTTACAATTCTACATACTTGTCCTAGTAAGCTCACAAGTAAATGATTGATTCACTACATCCATGCTTGCCTTGTCATATTTGTTGTCAATATTCTTTTAGGGTGGACCACCCTGTTTCTAAATACTGGAACCGTAAACATGAGTGAATAGTATTTCTCTATGTGATCTCTTCCATCATGTGTGGGTAACAAACACTGCATTTTATAGAAAGAAAGTGTCATTTCCAGCTTTTACATAGGTTTCGATCTTTTACATGGAATACAATCTGCCTACTTGCTTTGTGTCGCACTAGCAACACTCCACCCTTGAAGCTAAACATTACGCCACCCATAATTGCTTAGTTTATTTGTTCAAATACAAATTCCATATGATTCTAATGTTCCTACTTCAGTTTTGAAATGTGTGCATGCCTGTTATAGAGACATAAGGGGTTTGTATTTCTGTGTGTGGTCTGGTCAGCACGGTTGGGCAGGTGAACTTTGCATATGCAGGGGTTTATAGGGAGACACTCTCCGAGTTGAACCCGCAATGCATTCCATAGATAATCTGACTACTTTTTATGTTTTCATGAATCTCAGATTCTGAATAGCATCATAATGATTATGAGCTTGAGCGCATGAAAAGAATAAAGCAGAACAATGCCATGGCTGTCAAACTTGGCATTAAGGGACTGAAATCAAGTCTGGATGCAATGCAATGCAAACACTCTCCACCTACAGATTCATGCTCAGAATATGATCCTAACAGTGATTCTGAGCTAGAGGGAGACCTAAGTCAATGTAGCTCCCTAGTGGAGGAGTCAAAGGAAGATGCCCTATCTTATTCACCCATCAAGGTACTTGCTCTAACTTTCCAAGGTTACATTGCTCGCACATATCTTGCAATTGATGCTTTGCATTGCTTCTACTTTGTTGAACTGCCATTAGCTTAGTTTACACATCGTGTATGTGAATACGCCCTGCCTATCCATTTTCAGTACATATTCCATCTGTCATCATACCATATTTATCCATTCAAATGTTGCTCTTGTGTATCAGATGTTCAAAAGGAAGAGGGTGATTGCTGATCATGGAGGAGCACAAGCAAAGTATTTGGAAAAGGTAGTGGCACCTGATAAATCAAATAGCCCATTAGGTGTAGTTGCAATATCACCTGACCCACAAAATACCCAAACTCTAGCAGACTCTAGCCCTACTACACTGGTCATTTCTGATGCACCAACTCAGCAGACCCCAACTGCAGCAAACAGTATGATTATGCCAGTTGACATGGCACCAGTTGTACGATGCAAAACCCCCCTTCCAGCAAAGAGTACACCAAATCCAGTTGCCAAATCCCTTTTCGAACCAGAGAGAGCCCCAATTGCAGCAAATAGGACCCCTGTTCCATTTCTTCCCAGTTTAGAAGACGAAGCTCATGTTGTTGTCAGGAACTTTGTGCGCATCTTTCCTTCATGGAAAGATTATACCGCAGACACAGAACAATTTCCAGTCTTCCTCCGCAACTTACACGTAAGTAATGTACTAATGTTATTCATGGTCATTACTACATATGTTTCTGCTGACAGAAGAGAAAAGATTTCATTCTTTTAAATAGGCGAGGAGCAAACTGGATTGTGATGACAAGCAAGGGTTAGTTGCGCTTTTCAAGCACTTGTTGATGAAGTATCATTCCTACCTGAGGCAAGCGCACTTCGATGGCAAGCCTCTGAACCGAATTTCTGTAAAGTCTCCGGTGCTACATTTATCCGACGGTGACTGGAATAATCTTGTTACACATTGGTCTCGGCTGCAGCGTAAGGTACTGTCTATGATATCACATCACAATTTGAACTACATTTCTGCATTTGCCTTAATGTCTCACTTGTACGAAAACTATTAGCAGAAGAACATTCGTTCTCAAGGGACCATAGAATCTCACAACTATACTGCACACTGCATTGCTCTTGTGAGTACCTCTTGCCCTGTATGACCATACTTACTTTCATAGCTGTTTGATTATGTAGCATCACTGCACATGTTAGCCTCATAATCGTCCATTTGGTGGACATTATAAGATCCGTATGGACTCTTACATAAATTTAGAATCAACCCAATGCTTTTGAAGAGGTTTAGCTCTACAGTCCTCTTGTAAGGACTGGACGTGGTCTATCACTGTACTTACATTAACAGCTACTCCCTCCATCCCATAATATAAGAACGTTTTGTGCAGTACACCAGTGTTCAAAACACTCTTGTATTATGGGAAGAGGGATTGGTTCATTTTGTAGCATTCTGCGTCTTATCTCCCTCGCCCACCATTTACTAAAAAAGATCAGATCTATATTTAATCTTACCAACAAGTAGAATACACAGACAATGCCAGTGCAGAAGTGTAGTCCATTGCTCTTGTCAGTACATTTTGTCCTGTAACGCTTGTACTTCCAGGGATTGGTAGTTGATTATGTAGCATCAATCTGCATCTTATCTTCATTATCCTCTATCCCTTCCAGTATTATCATATCTATAATTACTCTCTACAAAATGTAGAGTACATGCAATGCTTATGAAGAAGATTCTATGTTGAAATTCTTGAGTTATCCTTCCCTTGACATGGAGAAGGGCATTATAAAGCCGATGTTAACTGTTAATGTAAGTCAGTCCTTCTAAAGCCTTTATCCTCAACTACTGTTTAATTCGCTCATACTCCCTATCGTTTACTGCTGTTTAGTTTGCTGTTTCTACCAAAATGCCTGTTCGTAAGAACCGTAAGTTCTAAGTTTTACTTGTAAAACCAAATTCCTTATTCATACCATGCACATTACTTAATACTCCCTATATGTATGCTAGTTTTTGTGGATCTATAATCTAGTGTGTGGTGAAGCAGCCCACATTTGCACCTTGTCATCTCCTGTTTTATCTTACTGATGTGGCTGATGATATGAACAACATGCCATGCACATTATCCAAAATAGATACAATGATTTTCTTTGCCCTTCATCTATGCTTGCTATGTTGACATGGTAATCCAATAGTGTGGTGAAGCTCCCCGCATTATGAACAATGCCAAATTATGCTATTGATATTTTGAACTTACTCTTTATTTTCTAATTTGAAATTGGATAGAATTGACAAAACCGTTATCATCTTTGTTTATACACATGCAAAACCTGTCATCTCTCTGCTTTGTTTCAGGGTGATATGCCTGATGGCATGCACAAGTCTACTGAAGGCTGTGAGACAAACCCAACATATATTGCAGCAAAGAAGGCAAAACATCTTCATGATAGCGAGACAACCCCAAAGTCTTGTCTTCATGTAGTTGTAACATCCCAAAATTCTAAATTTTGGAATGTTATAATAAATAGATAGAATTGATTGATTGTTTGATTGATTGCGTGAAATTGAGTGAAATTCGAATCCTTTTTGAAAGTTAAATGAGAGGGAATAAAAGGACTTTCCCAAACATTCATTTTGCATTTATGATCTCCGTGAATTCAAATCCTTTTCATCACAAAACCCTCGAGAGAAGATGACATGACTTCTTCCATTTATTTAAATGATAAGGGGTGTTGAAAATATTTGAATTTCATTTGGAAAATATTTCCAATTCTGAAACTTTATGCAACTCAATGATTTTCACGAGAGGAGATAAAAATGACTTCTTCAAATTATATGAAATATGAGTTGGGAGTTTCAAAGGATCAAATTCCAAGTCTTTTGGAATTATTATTTTTAATTTGGAGTTATTTGGGTTTTAATCAAAATTTTTTTCTCCAAAAATAAATATATAGAAATTAGAGTAAAATGATTCCCTATAATAGAAAATTGGAGAAAAATAAATTTGAAATCATTTGGTATTCTTAAATTGATTTTTGTTGGATTTTATTAGACCAGTAGCACTCTTTGAATTATTAGAATTTGTGTGTATTTTATTTAATGCTAGAAAAATGTTCATGCCGTAGAAAATCTTTTTCTGAAAATTTTGATATATAATATGCCTTTATAAAGTTTTATTTTATTTTTGTTTTTCAGTTTATCGCATTCTGTAAAAAAAACCGCGCGGCCGGCCGAAAAAAAAGAAACTGCACCGCGCGGCCGGCCGAAGGCCTTTAGGCCCATCGCCTCTTTTCTTCTCTGTTTCGTATATTTTCGTCTACGTTTAGTCCCACATTGCCTAGCCTTTGACCCCTAAGCCTCTTTTCCACCAATAAATATAGACCCACAGAGCCTCCAAAAATCATCCAATTCGGGTTAAATCAATATTTTGGTTTGACTAGATTTATTTTAGAAAAATATATTTTTTCTCTCCGGCGCGACTTCTGGAAGTTGTCTCCACTCTCCAAAGTTGTCCTTTTTCTCTGCCTTATAAAGGTATCTTTCTTTATTTTTTTTCTTATACTTCCGTAGTTTATTATTTTTAGACTAATACGATAGAATAATTAGATTATCAATTAGTCTACGTATTTATACATTAGGCCCTAGCCCGTAGCTATTTTCTTCTTCCGTTAAACAGCTTGGCCCTGATTTTTCAAATAGCCATAACTTTTACTCGTTTGCCCAAATCCAACGAAACCAACGGCCACTTCTTCGTTATGATGTCCTCTATCCAGTAATCCAACCCAAACATGTTTTTGAAAATTTTAAAATTTGAATTAGATCAGATTTGAATTCAAACTTCTTTTGATCATATCTTTTTATCCGTAACTCCGTTTGAGTTGATTCTTTTTGCAAATCGAAGCTCTTGACCTAAACATTCTAATAAGGCCAAATTCACATAATTTTGGTACTGTTAGAAATTGTTTTATGTTGCAAGAGTTATTTGCTTGGTTTTGAAGTTTTCTGAATCGTCTTCTTCGTTCTTTCTGATCTTTTGAGTGATTGCTTATGTGTGGTTACTATTGTTTGCTTACGATAGATTGACCGGAGTGTGACGAGTAGAACTATCACGAGTTTTGAGTGCGAATCATCTTCATCAACATTGCAGGCAAGTTCAAACTTTGATCATACCTTTTCTACAATCCGGTTTTATTGCATTAGATCCATCCTCACACATTGCATGATTAGGATCTAATTAAATTGTGGGATGGGAAGTAGATGAGGTAGTACCTATTACCTGTTTATTATCAAACCTTTGGGAGTTACTTCTGCGTTTGCTTTATGCCATGCTATGCTAATGACGTGGATTGGGTGAGTGATATCCATGACAGATGTGAGATTGTTAATTAATGGTTTATCTAAGGTGGCAACCTAACACACATCTGGGTGGATTGAGGCACCTGGTTATTCTAGGATTGCCTGTCTAGGCACCTGGGTAATCCAGGACTTGCCTGTTTTTCTTTTGGACCGCCACCCAAGCTCAAAGGGATCATGAGATTTTTCAAACTAGAAACTTCCGTGTGCAGCCACAAGCCATTATGGGCTCTGGCATAGTTGATTAAGTCGTACGAACTCTTACAGGGTAGACTAGCAGATGTAGGGGAAAGTAGGTGTACCGGTCTATCCATCGTAAGGTGCTAGCGCTTCTGAAAGACTGTGTCTCGGTCATCCGTTTCTCAAACACCATGTAGTGCGAGAAATCCAACGGAGGCGATCGAGTCTTATGGGGAAAAGTGCGCAAACCTCTGCAGAGTGTATAAACTAATCATGATTAGCCGTGTGCCCGGTTATGGACATCTTGAGTATCTAGTTCTTGGATTATCCTGTTGATCTCATCACGTTACTTTAAATGAATATTGTTGGGTTTAATGATGTTACTTAATTGGGATTGAGAATGCTGTCAACCATTCTCAATGTTCAACAACCACCATGATAGTTAAATAAAATTTATTCCTTTGCAGTAGGGAAAAATTGGCTTTACGCAAAAACCTTATAACCATAGAGCTTTTCCACCAGCCAAATATGCATATAGTGATAGCCATTGTTCATCATTTTCCCTATGGTGTGAATTTGCCAGTACATTCAATGTACTGACTCTCTGTGGCTGCAACGTCTCATGTTCAGGATTTATCTTACGACGAGTAAGTGATACGTTAGGGTTATGATTTCTACACTCAACTTTGCCGTTGGTGTTGATGGGAATCCACAACCTTGTTACTTCCGCTATTTTGGATTTGAGGTAATAGTATTTACGTTACTTTTACATGTGATTTACCTCTGTTATAAATCCTCGAGTACTGTGTGTGTAAAGCATACCGATCCAGGGATGACACTTAAGCATAGAGACTTGATCCATTCGGGTCAGGTCGCTACAGTAGTGTTCAAGTTACTTGAGACTAACAGTAAGACAAGCTCACAGAATTCGTTGTCTGAATCAGTTCGACTTCTTCAGTCCCAAGTTCTAGCAGAAAGGCATTCTGCAACTCAACTTCGACTTGAAGTCCTATCTCTAAGAAAGATTGCGAAGAACACCAATGAGAACCTCATCGCTAAACAGCTACACCTGGAAGCTATGACCGACATGCTAGGCCGGTCTCACAGCCTTGCTCAGCAGCTTGCGCAGCAGTTCCCCTGCAAGACTAACCTTTCTTGAACTGTCTTGGAAGTGGTCTCGGTTCAGTATTATTTTGTTACGCTGCAATGGTGCCCAGTTTTTGTAATCTACTTCTTCGTTGCGCTTTATGATCACTGGTGGCGAACTTCGATGCCTAGTGGATGTAATATACCTTAAATCCTTTATTGTATAGTGTAGGTTTATTCTTAGTTACTACGCCATAATTTCTTTATTGTATAGAGTAGGTTTGTTCTTAATTCCTACTAGTTACTGCCATCATTCGCTATCTGGAAAAAATCAGATGTAGTCGACCGGACCGAAACATTCGACTCTAACGGGCCAGGTTTTTAGCGGGCCACAATTGGACCAGCCTGCGTCTTTCTTGGGCCCGAATGATTGGGGCCTTCACACATTGCGCTAGGCCCAAACTTACGTCGGCCTATATGTTAGTTGGGCGTTTTGTCAACCCAGCGCTTAGTTTGGCCCAGGTAGCGTTGGGCCATTAACAGGTTGAATATTGTACTGGCCTGTTACGACCGAGATGAAACCACGGGCCTTTAGCAGGCCAAAATGCATGTTGGGCCTCAATTTTCACTACTCGTCGACGGGCCTTCAGCACGCCGAAATGTAGACCGGGCCGTTTTGGGCCCAGTTAGCTCATGGGCTGTTACCAGGCCGAAACATATCTCGGGCCTTAGTTGGCCCACTGATATCATGGGCCTTTAAGAGGTCGAAAGCTTAGCACAGGCATCAACGGGCCAAATTACGCGACAGGCCTTTAACAGGCCCAAAGTCACGTTGGGCTTAACTGTTACCACCTTTAGCACGGGCCGTTAGTGGGCCCGATGTCCCATCGAACCATATATGGCCCATGGGCATCATGGGCCATTCCCAAGCCAAAAGTCACACCGGGCTGAAATGGGCCCATGTCTACATCAGGCCTCTAACATGCCGAAAGTCAGTGGGATGTAGTTGGGCCCAAATATTCGGAGAACAATTAACGGGCCAGATCTGGCTTCGGGCCGCAAATGGGCCCAAATATTAGGCGAACAATTAACGGGCCAGATCTCGCTTCGGGCCGTAAATGGGCCCAAATATTGGGCGAATAATTAATGGGCCAGATCTGGCTTCGGGCCGTAAATGGGCCTTTATTAAGCAGGCCATTATTGGGCTGGCCCACTAGTACCTGATTAAGTTCTACGAGCCTTTGACTGGGCCGGCCTTTTTAACCTATATGGGCCTCTGTTGGGCCCAGCCACATGTCGACGGATCATAGGTAGGTCTGCTCCAATGGACGGGCGACATCTGGCCCACTGACGAGCCGACAGGTGTTCCCTTCGACCAATCAGAATTTTACACATGGAAATTTCCCATTGGTCAGGGCTGTTAACGGGTTATCGGATCCAAAATCCGACCCGATAGCTTAACGGCGTTCCGTTACGGTGGATGCCACATGTCAGTCACCCTTGACGAAAGCACTTCTGCAACGCGCGATTTATCATCATGGAAGTGGACACTTCCGTGAAGACAATTTTGGTAATGTCATGGAACACTTCTACGACAGCACGGGTATGACTATCTTGATTCTGTCATAAAATCGTCATGGATGTACATGCATGACAAAAAACGCGACCTACTGTGACAAACACGTATCATCACGGAAGTGTATTTTTTTGTAGTGCTATGTGCTCGTGCTGAAACCCCAACTAGCTTAGTTGAGGGCAAATGTTTAGATGAGCATGCTTGTTATGTGCGACACCATATATCTGAAAAAGGGAAACTTTTACTAGGTCAAATTCAGCGTTTGCAATGCTATGCTTGGAATTTATGTGAAATATATTATATTACTTGTTGTTTTGAAAACCCTAAGAAACACCTTCCCTATCAATGTGAGTTTAGTGATAATGGAATCGTATCTTCGTATGCTAAGGGTGTTTATAGTTACTATGATGTTCAACAAATTGAAGAATTTGTTGCTTTTAAGGGTGCTTATTAAATTGCTTCTTTGATTGAAATGTATGATGCTACTCTTTACAAATCTGAAAATTTTGACATACTTAATTATTGCTATGATAATTATGCTTCTAATGCCTATGTTGAACCATATATTGAGGACTACCCCGTTGTCCAAGAAGAGACTAATATTTTGCAGGAGTCTATGGAAGAAGAAATTGATGAAACTGTGAGCTCATTGGATGAAAAAGATGAGGAGGAGAGCGAAGAACAAAAGGAGGAAGATGGGATTAGCTACCTGCGCCCACCTTCTAATGAGAGTAACTCTTCAACTCATACATTGTTTAATTCCCCTTCGTGCTTACCGAAGGATGATTGCTATGATGATTGTTATGATCCCGTTGATTCTCTTGAAATATCCCTTTTTGATGATGCTTTCTATGCTTGTGGCCAAGATGCCAATATGAATTATGCTTATGGAGATGAACTTTCTATAGTTCCTTATGTTAAACATGAAATTGTTGCTATTGCACCCATGCATGATAGTCCTATTATCTTTTTGAATTCTCCCAACTACACTATATCGGAGAAGTTTACCCTTATTAAGGATTATATTGATGGGTTACCTTATACCGTTGCACATGATGATTTTTATGAATATAATATGCATGTGCTTGCTTCTTCTACTTGCAATTATTATGAGAGATGAAATATATCTCCACCTCTCTATGTTTCCAATACGATAAAATTGCAAGGAACGGTTTATACTATGCATTGGCCTTTACTATGTGTGCATGAATTGTTCTTTTATGACATGCCGATGCATAGGAAGAGAGTTAGACTTCGTTGTTGCTTGATATATGTTACTTTGTGCTCACTACTAAATTATAAATCATTTTTAATTAAAATTGGCTTTGATATACCTTGGGATCCGGGTGGATCCATTACTTGAGCACTATATGCCTAGCTTAATGGCTTTAAAGAATGCGCTGCCAGGGAGACAACCCGGAAGTTTTAGAGAGTCATTTATTTCTGTTGAGTACTTTTATATAGTTTAAAAACAAAATAAAATAAATAGGGGAACCCAAAACTTTTTCAAAAAGGGAAGTGAAAGTGAGAAAGACAAGCATTGTTGAAGTGGGAGAGCTCCTTGAACTTTGTTCATTCTCACGGCAACTTTGTGAATCTTGATTACATAAACTTTTCAATAAAAATAATTATCCCCTTGTAAAATTCCATTGTATTATAAAAATAATGAGCCAAGGTTTGCCTTTAGGATGTTTACATTTGCTTGATGGTTTGTACGGTGCAGGACAGAAACTTTGGCTGCAGTGCGCGATTTTACATTTTTAGCTGGAACATCAAATGGTTCTGATTCTTTTTGCACTTTCTTTCTTTACAAATTTTTTATTTTTACTAATTTTTGCAGAATGTTTCAAGTATTAGAAGTATGGTGAATGTTCAGATTATTACAGACTGTTCTGTTTTAGACAGATTCTGTTTTTGATGCATAGTTTGCTTGTTCTGATGAAACTATCGAATTATATCAGTGGATTAAGCCATGGTAAAGTTATACTACAGTACCTATAATGCAAAAAAATGATTTGGTTTGCAACAGTATTTAGAGTAGTGATTTGCTTTATTATACTAACGAATCTTACCGAGTTTTCTGTTGAAGTTTTGTGTGGATGAAGTGTTCGATGATCGAGAAGGTCTCGATGTGAGAAGAAGGAAGAGAGGCAAGAGCTCAAGCTTGGGGATGCCCGAGGCACCCCAAGTAAATATTCAAGGAGACTCAAGAATCTAAGCTTGGGGATGCCCCGGAAGGCATCCCCTCTTTCTTCAACAAGTATCGGTATGTTTTTGGATTTATTTCGTTCATGCGATATGTGCAATCTTCGAGCGTCTTTTGCATTTAGTTTTCATTTTTTTATGCACCATGCTGGTATGAGATAGTCCTTGGTTGATTTATAGAATGCTCTTTGCACTTCACTTATATCTTTTGAGTATGGCTTTATAGAATGCTTCATGTGTTTCACTTATATCATTTGAAGTTTGGATTGCTTTTTTCTCTTCACTTAGGCAACCGCCATTTGTAGAATGCTCTTTTGCTTCACTTATATTTTTTAGAGCGTGGGCATATCTTTTGTAGAAAGAATTAAACTCTCTTGCTTCACTTATACCTATTTAGAGAGATGACAGGAACTGGTCATTCACATGGTTAGTCATAAAATCCTACATAAAACTTGTAGATCACTGAATATGATATGTTTGATTCCTTGCAGTAGTTTTGCAATATAAAGATGCTGATATTAGAGTCATGCTAGTGGGTAGTTGTGGATTAGTAGAAATACTTGTGTTGAGGTTTGTGATTCCCGTAGCATGCACGTATGGTGAACCGTTATGTAACGAAGTCGGAGCAAGAGGTATTTATTGATTGTCTTCCTTATGAGTGGCGGTCGGGGACGAGCGATGGTCTTTTCCTACCAATCTATCCCCTAGGGGCATGCGTAGTAGTACTTTGCTTCGAGGGCTAATAAACTTTTGCAATAAGTATGTGAGTTCTTTATGACTAATGTTGATTCCATGGATTATACGCACTCTCACCCTTCCATCATTGCTAGCCTCTCTTGTATCGCGCAACTTTCGCCGGTACCATAAACCCACCATATACCTCCTCCTCAAAACAGCCACCATACCTACCTATCATGGCATTTCCATAGCCATTCCGAGACATATTGCCATGCAATTTCCATCATCATCATCATCATATACATGACTTGAGCATTCATTGTCATATTGCTTTGCATGATCGTAAGATAGCTAGCATGATGTTTTCATGGCTTGTCCGTTTTCTGATGTCATTGCTACGCTAGATCATTGCACATCCCGGTACACCACCAGAGGCATTCATATAGAGTCATATCTTTGTTCCAGTATCGAGTTGTAATATTGAGTTGTAAGTAAATAAAAGTGTGATGATCATCATTATTAGAACATTATCCCATGTGAGGTAATCAAAATAAAAGAGGCCAAAGAAGCCCAAATAAAAAAGAGGCCAAATAAGCCCATCCAAAGAAACAAAAAAAATGAGAGAAAATAGAGAAGGGACAATGTTACTATCCCTTTACCACACTTGTGCTTCAAAGTACCACCATGTTCTTCATATAGAGAGTCTCTTGAGTTATCACTTTCATATACTAGTGGGAATTTTCATTATAGAACTTGGCTTGTATATTCCAACGATGGGCTTCCTCAAATGCCCTAGGTCTTCATGAGCAAGAAAGTTGGATGCACACCCACTTAGTTTCAGTTTGAGCTTTCATATACTTATAGCTCTAGTGCATCCGTTGCATGGCAATCCCTACTCACTCACATTGATATCTATTGATGGGCATCTCCATAGCCCATTGATACGCCTAGTTGATGTGAGACTATCTTCTCCTTTTTGTCTTCTCCACAACCACCATTCTGTTCCACCTATAGTGCTATGTCCATGGCTCACGCTCATGCATTGTGTGAGGGTTGAAAATGCTGAAGCGCGTTAAAAAGTATGAACCAATTGCTCGGCTTGTCATCGGGGTTGTGCATGATGTGAATATTTTGTGTGGTGAAGATGGATCATAGCCAGACTATATGATTTTGTAGGGATAGTATTCTTTGGCCTTGTTGTTTTGAAAAGACATGATTGCTTTATTAGTGGGCTTGAAGTATTATTGTGTTTATGTCAAATGATAGACTATTGCTTTGAATCACTCGTGTCTTAATATTCATGCCATGATTAGATATGTGATCAAGATTATGCTAGGTAGCATTCCACATCAAAAATTATCTTTTTTATCATTTACCTACTCGAGGACGAGCAGGAATTAAGCTTGGGGATGCTGATACGTCTCCGTCGTATCTATAATTTTTGATTGTTCCATGCCAATATTATACAACTTTCATACACTTTTGGCAATTTTTATACTATTTTTGGGACTAACATATTGATCCAATGCCTAGTGCCAGTTCCTGTTTGTTGCATGTTTTATGTTTCGTAGAATATCCATATCAAACGGAATCCAAACGGGATAAAAATGGACGGAGCTTATTTTTGGAATATTTGGAAAATTCTGGAAGAAAAATCCACGCGAGACGGTGCCCGAGGTGGCCACGAGGCAGGGGGCGCGCCTGCCCCCTGGGCGCGCCCCTGACCCTCGTGGGCCACCCGTAAGGCAGTTGATGCCCTTCTTCGGCCGCAAGAAAGCTATTTTTGGTTAAAAAAATCACGACGAAGTTTTCAGGCCAATCGGAGTTACGGATCTCCATATATACGAAACGGTGAAAGGGCAGCAGAGGAGAACGCAGAAACAGAGAGAGACAGAGAGACAAATCCAATCTCGGAGGGGCTCTCTCCCCTCCCATGCCATGGAGGCCAAGGACCAAAGGGGAAACCCTTCTCCCATCTAGGGAGGAGGTTAAGGAAGAAGAAGACGAAGGGGCCCCCTCTCCCCTTCTCTTTCGGTTGCGCCGGAACACTGCTGTGGCCATCATCATCATCACCGCGATCTACACCAACACCTCCGCCATCTTCACCAACATCTCCATCACCTTCCCCCCTCTATATACAATGGTCCACTCTCCTGCAACCCGCCGTACCCTCATCTTGAACATGGTGCTTTATGCTTCATATTATTATACAATGATGTGTTGCCATCCTATGATGTCTGAGTAGATTTTCGTTGTCCTATCGGTGGTTGATGAATTGCTATAATTGATTTAATTTGCTTGTGGTTATGTTGCTGTCCTTTGGTGCCCATCATATGAGCGCGCGCATGGATCACACCCTAGGGTTAGTTGTATGTTGATAGGACTATGTATTGGAGGGCAAGAGTGACAGAAGCTTCAACCTAGCATAGAAATTGATGCATACGGGATTGAAGGGGGACCAATACATCTTAATGCTATGGTTGGGTTTTACCTTAATGAACGTTAGTAGTTGCGGATGCTTGCTAATAGTTCCAATCATAAGTACATAGAATTCCAAGTCAGGGATGACATGCTAGCAGTGGCCTCTCCCACATAATACTTGCTATCGGTCTAGTAAAGTAGTTAATTGCTTAAGGGGCAATTTTGCAACTCCTACCACCACTTTTCCACACTCGCTATATTTACTTTATTGTATCTTTACTTACAACATCCCCTACTTTTTATTTACGTAATCTTTATTATCTTGCAAACCTATCCAACAACTCCTAAAAAGTACTTCTAGTTTCAGACTTGTTCTAGGTAAAGCGAACATCAAGCATGCGTAGAGTTGTATCGGTGGTCGATAGAACTTGAGGGAATATTTGTTCTGCCTTTAGCTCCTCGTTGGGTTCGACACTCTTACTTATCGAAAACTATTGCGATCCCCTATACTTGTGGGTTATCAAGACCTTTTTCTATCTATAATTTTTGATTGCTCCATGCTATATTATCTACTGTTTTGGACATTATTGGGCTTTATTATCCACTTTTATATTATTTTTGGGACTAATCTATTAACCAGAGGCCCAGCCTAGAATTGCTGTTTTTGCCTAATTTTAGGGTTTCGAAGAAAAGGAATATCAAACGGAGTCCAAATGGAATGAAACCATTGGGAACATCATTTTTGGAACAAACAAGATCCAGGAGACTTGGACCCTACGTCAAGCAACCAACAGGGAAGCCATGAGGTAGGGGGGCGCGCCTACCCCCCTAGGCGCGCCCTCCACCCTCGTGGGCCCCCTGTTGCTCCATCGACGTACTCCTTCCTCCTATATATACCTACGTACCCCCAAACGATCAGATACGGAGCCAAAAACCTAATTCCATCGCCGCAACCTTCTGTATCCACGAGATCCCATCTTGGGGCCTGTTCCGGAGCTCCGCCGGAGGGGGCATCCATCATGGAGGGCTTCTACATCAACACCATAGCCTCTCCGATGAAGTGTGAGTAGTTTACTTCGGACCTTCAGGTCCATAGTTATTAGTTAGATGGCTTCTTCTCTCTTTTTGGATCTCAATACAATGTTCTCCCCCTCTCTTGTGGAGATCTACTCGATGTAATCTTCTTTTTGCGGTGTGTTTGTTGAGACCGATGAATTGTGGGTTTATGATCAAGATTATCTATGAACAATATTTGAATCTTCTCTAAATTCTTTTATGTATGATTAGTTATCTTTGCAAGTCTCTTCGAATTATCAGTTTGGTTTGGCCTACTAGATTGATCTTTCTTGCAATGGGAGAAGTGCTTAGCTTTGGGTTCAATCTTGCGGTGTCCTTTCCCAGTGACAGTAGGAGCAGCAAGGCACGTATTGTATTGTTGCCATCGAGGATAACAAGATGGGTTTTTTTATCATATTGTATGAATTTATCCCTCTACATCATGTCATCTTGCTTAAGGCGTTACTCTGTTTTCATGAACTTAATACTCTAGATGCATGCTGGATAGCGGTCGATGAGTGGAGTAATAGTAGTAGATGCAGGCAGGAGTCGGTCTACTTGTCTCGGACGTGATGCCTATACACATGATCATACCTAGATATTCTCATAACTATGCTCAATTCTGTCAATTGCTCAACAGTAATTCGTTCACCCACCGTAAAATACTTATGCTCTTGAGAGAAGCCACTAGTGAAACCTATGGCCCCCGGGTCTATCTTCATCATATTAAATCTTCCAATACTTAGTTATTTTCTTTGCTTTTTTACTTTGCTTTTCTTTTACTTTGCATCTTTATCATGAAAATACCAAAAATATTATCTTATCATATCTATCAGATCTCACTCTCGTAAGTGACCCTGAAGAGATTGATAACCCCTTATCGCGTTGGTTGTGAGAAGTTATTTGCTTTGTGCAGGTACGAGGGACTCGCGCGTAGCCTCCTACTGGATTGATACTTTGGTTCTCAAAAACTGAGGGAAATACTTACGCTACTTTGTTGCATCATCCTTTCCTCTTCAAGGAAATCCAACGCAGTGATCAGGAGGTAGCAAGAAGATTTCTAGAAAAAGGTCTTGATAACCCACAAGTATAGGGGATCGCAACAGTTTTCGATAAGTAAGAGTGTCGAACCCAACGAGAGCTAAAGGCGGAACAAATATTCCCTCAAGTTCTATCGACCACCGATACAACTCTACGCACGCTTGATGTTCGCTTTACCTAGAACAAGTATGAAACTAGAAGTACTTTGTAGGTTTTTTTGAATTGGTTTGCAAGATAAGAAAGAGCAAATAAATAAAAAGTAGGGGATGTTTAGGTACAGACACAACTAAGTTAGTTTTAGTAAAGAGCTTTTTGTTACGAGAAAGTTATTTGTCCCTAGGCAATTGATAACTAGAACGGTAATCATTATTGCAATTTTATATGAGGGAGAGGCATAAGCTAACATACTTTCTCTACTTGGATCATATGCACTTATGATTGGAACTCTAGCAAGCATCGCAACTACTAAAGATCATTAAGGTAAAACCCAACCATGGCATTAAAGCATCAAGTCCTCTTTATCCCATACACAACAATCCCCTTACTTGGGTTTGTGTTTCAGTCACTCACGCAACCCACTATAAGCGAATCATGAACGTATTGCAACACCCTACAACGGGGATCCCTCACGCTTGCGCGACACGGAGAGCACCATAGGACAACACCAATAATAAAACATGCAACTCAAACCAATCTTGATCATCAAATAGCCCATAGGACAAAACGGATCTACTTAAACATCATAGGATAGTCATACATCATTGGGAAATAATATATAGCGTTGAGAACCATGTTTAAGTAGAGATTACAGCGGGTTAGAGAGAGGTTACACCGCTGCTTAGAGGGGGGAAGAGTTGGTGATGATGGCGGTGAAGTTATTGGTGAAGATTGCGGTGATGATGATGGCCACGGCAGCGTTCCGGCGCCACCGGAAGAGAAGGGGACAGGGGGCCCCTTCGTCTTCTTATTCCTTGACCTCCTCCCTAGATGGGAGAAGGGTTTCCCCTTTGGTCCTTGGCCTCCATGGCATGGGAGGGGCGAGAGCCAATCTGAGATTGGATCTGTCTCTCGCTGTTTCTGCGTTCCCAGATTCTACCCTTTCACCGTTTCTTATATTCCCGGAGATCCTAACTCCGATTGGGCTCAAATTTTAACACGATCTCTATCCGGATATTAGCTTTCTTGCAGCAAAAGAAGGGCACCAACCTCCTTACAGGGTGGCCACGAGGGTCAGGGGCGCGCCTGCCCCCTGGGGCGCGCCCCCTGCCGCGTGCCCCCCTCGGGCATCGTCTCACGTGGATTTTTCTTCCCAAAAATCATATATATTCCAAAAAAACTCCGTCAGTTTTTATCCCGTTTGGACTCCGTTTGATATGGATATTCTGCGAAAAAAAAAACATCCAACAAACAGGAACTGGCACTGGGCACTGGATCAATATGTTAGTCCCAAAATAGTATAAAAAGTTGCCAAAAGTATATGAATGTTGAATAATATTGGCATGGAACAATCAAAAATTATATATACGACGGAGACGTATCAGCATCCCCAAGCTTAATTCCTGCTCGTCCTCGAGTAGGCAAATGATAAAAAAGATAATTTTTGATGTGTAATGCTACCTAGCATAATCTTGATCATGTAATCTAATCATGGCATGAATATTAAGACACGAGTGATTCAAAGCAATAGTCTATCATTTGACATAAAAACAATAATGCTTCAAGCCCACTAATAAAGCAATCGTGTCTTTTCAAAATAACAAGGCCAGAGAAAGTTATCCCTACAAAATCATATAGTCTAGCTATGCTCCATCTTCACCACACAAAATATTCACATCATGCACAACCCCGATGACAAGCCGAGCAATTGGTTCATACTTTTTTACGCGCTTCAGAATTTTCAGCCCTCATGCAATACATGAGCATGAGCCATGGATATATCACTATAGGTGGAATAGAATGGTGGTTTCGGAGAAGACAAAAAGGAGAAGATAGTCTCACATCAACTAGGCGTATCAACGGGCTATGGAGATTCCCATCAATAGATATCAATGTAAGTGAGTAGGGATTGCCATGCAACGGATGCACTAGGAGCTATCACTACAGGAATCAGCTACTTTGCCGTCTGCCACGGCGGACGGCAAAGGCATGAACGGCGGACGACAAAGGCCTTTGCCGCCAGCCGCGGACGGCAAAAGGCTCCGGCAAAGTAGGCTACGGTAAACAGCTACTTTGCCGTCTGCTACTGATGGCAAAGTCTTTGCCGTCTGCAGCGGACGGCAAAGAGAGCGGACGGCAATAATTGCGCTGTCAGTCCGTTAAGTGGCTAACGGCAGGCCTTTGCCGTCCGCCGCTGACGGCAAAATTGCTAGGGTCTTTGCCGTCCGCCGTATGATGTCATCTACACGTCACTACATGGTAGGTTCTTTGCCGTCTGCCAGTGATGGCAAAGTCTTTGCCGTCTGCCACTGATGGCAAAGTCTTTGCTGTCTGCCACTGTAGGCAAACTGACCAAATGGGTCAGCTCCCAGGAAGCACAGCTGGATGCCACGTGTCTTCTTTGCTGTCCGTGGCAGATGGCAAAGAGCCCGTTGCCGTCGGTGGCAGACGGCAAAGAGCCTGCATATTGGCTCTTTTATCTGTTTTTTATTAAATCCAACAATTTTCATCACAAATATATATGACATATATAGATATATTTCAGAAGGCCATTACAGAGCAAACATATAAGATATCCAACACATAACTTCATCGTTCAACATAGAGGCATCCAACCATATATATTACAATAGTTTCATCCAACGATACATGCATAGTTCAACGATACAAAAGAAACAGAGAAAGGGATAAGGAGCACTCCATCTATGCAAGCTTTCGTCAACTGAATGAAATCTGCAAAATGAAAAATAAGAAAGTTAGAACAAGAAGAGTAGAACAAGAAGAAGAGTAGAACAAGAAGAAGACTAGAACAAGAAGAGTAGAACAAGAAGAAGAGTAGAACAAGAAGAGTATGTCATTTATGAGCTAACTTACATGAAATGGATCATATATGAGCTAACTAAGTTGAAATGGGTCGTTTAAGAGCTAGCTAAGGTGAAATGGATCATTTATGAGCTAACTTAGTTGAAATGGGTCATTTATGAGCTAACTAAGGTCAAATGGATCGTTTTTGAGGTAACTAAGGTGAAATGGATCGTGTTTTAGCTAACTTAGGTGAAATGGATCATTTATGAGCTGACTTAGTTGAAATGGATCGTTTTTGAGCTAACTTAGGTGAAATGGATCATTCATGAGCTAATTTAGTTGAAATGGATCTTTTTGAGCTAACTTAGGTGAAATGGATCATTTAAGAGCTAATTTAGGTGAAATGGATCGTTTTTTAGCTAACTTAGGTGAAATGGATCATTTATGAGCTAACTTAGTTGAAATGGATCGTTTATGAGCTAACTAAGGTCAAATGGATCATTTTTGAGGTAACTAAGGTGAAATGGATCTTTTTTAGCTAACTTCGGTGAAATGGATCATTTATGAGCTAACTTAGTTGAAATGGATCGTTTTTAGCTAACTTAGGTGAAATGGATCATTCATGAGCTAATTTAGTTGAAATGGATCTTTTTGAGCTAACTTAGGTGAAATGGATCATTTAAGAGCTAATTTAGGTGAAATGGATCGTTTTTTAGCTAACTTAGGTGAAATGGATCATTTATGAGCTAACTTAGTTGAAATGGATCGTTTTTTAGCTAACTTAGGTGAAATGGATCATTTATGAGCTAATTTAGTTGAAATGGATCTTTTTGAGCTAACTTAGGTGAAACGGATCATTTAAGAGCTAATTTAGGTGAAATGGATCGTTTTTTAGCTAACTTGGTGAAATGGATCGTTTATGAGCTAAATTAGTTGAAATGGATCGTTTATGAGATAACCTAGGTAAGATTGGTCATTTTGGAGTTAACCTAGGTGAAATGGGTCATTTTAAAGCTAACGTAGGTAAAATGGATCATTTAGGAGCTAATCTAGGTAAAATGGGTCATTTTTGAGCTAACTTGGATGAACTGGATCATTTATAAGCTAACCTAGGTAAAATGGGTCATTTTAGAGCTAACTTAGGTAAAATGGATCGTCTATGAGCTAACTAAGCTAATTATGCAATTTTTGACATAAGTAAGCTAAGTACAGATCGTTTTAGAGCTAACTTAGGTAAAATGGATGGTTTTGGAGGTCAGTAAGCTTATTAAGTCATTTTGGAGGTGAAGAAGCTAAGTCTAGGTCATTATGGTAAGCATTGGAGGAAATAAAGCTAAGTCTAGGTCTTTATGCATGTGTTAAGCAAAACACTAGATAAACTTACCAAGATCCAGGAGGTGTAGGAGCGGGGTGGCTCATGTCGGTAGCTGGAGAAGGATCGTGCGGTGCTTGTCTGGAGTTACGCTGCACCAAAGATCATTTCCAATGTCTTGTTAGCATGATGACACTCAAATGTTAAGACTAGCAAGTAATGTCCATTCAAATAAAACTCACCGTGGTCCCAGGAGCAATCACTGGCATCGGCGGAGCGGTCTGACCTGTCTTCTCGCACACAGAATGCACATTTGGTTTTGACGACTCAGTCATACTAGTTAGTAATGAGACAAACACTACATGAATGTTTTGGCTAATCTGCAGAAGAAACATACCACAAGGAGCTCGTACATGGCCCTTGCCTGCATGTCATTCTGTGCCCTCTCCTCCTCCATCATCTTTGTCGTCCTCTCCTCCAACTCCCGCTGCCTCTCCGCCGCCTCCGCCAGAAGTTTCTCCGTTCTATCTCTCTCACTCTGTATAGCAGCCTGCAACACCACTCACATGACCATTTGTAATCATTGATGGAAGCGCACACAATGTAATGGAGAAAGATAAATGAGTACGTATCACTAACCTTGATGGCGAGTTGCACTGGCCGTTCACGAGGCCTTATCTCAGGAGCGGAGCTCGACTGGCGCGCCTTGATCTCCGGGAGAGTGCTAGGACAACGGATAAGTCCATCTCCAATGGCTATGGAGCCATGGGACCTCCCGCCACCAGATATTATCAATAGCTCTGGATCAATGGGACCCTGGCTCGGGTTAAAGTCCTCCCCTTTCCTCGCCTTCCCCTCATCTCTATATCTCACGAGCTTGTTGTGGGAGGAGATGTTGGTGAAGTTGTTTGCATCATCAAGGTCAGACTGAGAGAAATCCTTGACTTTCTTGAAAGAGGCAGTGTGGGCCATGGCATACAGGTCGTACACCTCTGGCACCTTATCCGTCTTATTGTAGCGTGCCTGAAAGAGAGAAACAATGAAAATTAGTAATTAAAGGGCTCAAGCTAGCATGATGAATGAATTGCATGAATCATGAAGCAAACCACATACCCAGTTGCGCCCGAACTGATATAAGTTGGAGCTGCCTTGATGGTGTGGCACACCTTCCATTTGGGCACGTTTGTCCTTGGCCTCGTTGTGGAGGGCTAGCCATTGTTTTGAGCACCACTCATCGACCAACACCTCTCAACAATCCATCTGATCCGCACACCATCTCGGAGGCGCCTAAGTTAGCAAATAGAAACTTGAGCGCTACGGCTAAGAATTACTAAATGAAGGAACTTAAGTAGAGAAGGCCTTAAGAATTACCTTCATGTACTGCTCCTTACTCAGGAACTTATCGCGGCACGCCGGCTTGGTCTTCTTGATACCACGCAAGGCGTAGTAGTCTCGAACAGCCTGCACCCGAGCCTCGTGCCGTAAGTTCTGGAGTAGGCGCTTGCAGACGTTCTCGATAACATGTGCCGCGTCCTCCTCGTATCCCTCCTCACACCTGTAGAATGTCTGCAATCAAATGAGACAATATTGATTAGTACAATTAATAACTAGCTAGTTGAAGATTTTTAGATGTGTAAAGGAGAAATTACCCAAAACTTTCTGATCACCATGTCTGCCCTCGTGTCGCACACGACACCGTCGATAATCTCATCCGGCGGGGCCGGGGCAGCCACGTAGTGCTCCCAGCTCAATCCAAGCTCTGGAAGCCGACCCTCACCAGGCAACGTGACAAACCCCGGGAAGTTTTGCCGGCAAAGAACTCCAAGGACGGAGTTGGGCCGGCGGACACTATGATGGTGGTCCCAACCCCTGCAGCATGACAAGGCCAACACATTAGTTATTTGAAAAAACGTGAATGCACAAGGTACAAAAATATTAAATGCACTTACGTACCTCTCCCCATCAGGGAAAATCAACCACCTCTGCTCGCGGGTCACCGGCACGGACGGGAGCCGTGTAGCACCACGCTGGTAGACGGTGCCCCCCTCCTCCTCAAGATCAGTCGGCTCCCCGCCATCATTAGCATGGCCACTCGGCTCCTCGGGCTGATCCGGCCAAGTACCCCATACGGACGTGTGCTCCTCCGGGGTCACGTGGGCCGAACTCTCGTGGGCCGAAGGCCAGTCGACCCGAGGCTCGTGGGCCCAAGACCCGTGGACCGGAGGCTCGTGGATCGGAGTCCGTGTAGCCTCCTCCTCGGACGAGTCCACCCTAGCAGTCACGTGCTCGGGTGAAACAGCCGGGGGTGGCGGCAAGGAAGGCGCCATAGCAGTCACCCTACCTCCTCTCCCACGACCACATGCCCCACCTCCTCTCTTCCTACCTCGAGCTCGTCCCCTGCTGGGCACCGCGGTCGACGAAGAAGGGCCCGGCGGTGTGGCCCTACTGTCCAGCAATGCTCGGCGGAGAGGTGCGTCTGGAATGGAAGACCTCAGACCACGCTCCCGACCAGCGCCCACCATCTTTCAACACCTGCCATGACAAACAGTAAACGAAATTAGTACAACATAAAAAAAGACCGACATGAATAATAATATGTGTATCACTTAAGTGTATCATCATCAAGTACAACATAAAAAATGTAATACCTGACACTACTAATAATCTCGATCAGTATCATCAATAAATGCATAATCATCATCATCACTATAATCAATGACGGGCTCATAGGGTTCATTGGCATCAACATGTGCAAGGCCACCTTGACGTAATCGGTCAAGCATTGACAGGTCATCCGCAACAGTAACCTCTTCTTGTTCCGGCTCTTCTTGTTCCTCCTCTGGGGTGATGTCGGATTCATTGTCGCTGTCTACTTCAATGTTTTGGGGTGAAGTATAGCGGTTCTTGAAATGCTTTTTGGAAAGACGTGTCTCTTGGAAGAATTCTCCTTCATATGTGTCTGGGTTAATGTGAGGTTCATAATCCTCTTCCTTTGGGGGAGAAAGTTTAGCATGGGGCGGCACTTCATAAACGACATCCCAACCTTTCAGATTTGGATTAGTTTGGCAGGCCCACGGTAGATAGAATACTTGGGTCGCCTGTTGAGCCATAATATAGACATCAGGAACATCTAAATGAGTGCTTTGGTTGATTTCAACTAGCCCTATATGTTCATGAGTCCTTCTAGTCTCCTTCGGCTGAAACCAATAACATTTGAAGACTACGACATTCGGTGGGTTTTCACCATAGAACAGAAGTTCATAAATTGCTTCAACTCTCCCATAATACTCGGTACCTCCTTCGCCGATAGCAGATACACAACAATTTGTAGACTTTCGGTCGGCCATAGATAGCTCTTTGCCATAGGTACGAAAGCGATACCCGTTGATGTCGTACTTGTCAAATGAACGGACCTTATAGTCAAAACCATTAGCGACTTGTCTCAATTCGGCGTCCATAGACTCTGAATTAGCCTACAAGTTTAATATGAAAGGATTGTTGCATTATGCACAAATTAGCGAATGAAATGAAATTGTCTAATAGAAATTACCGTTTGTTTGAACCAAGAGATGAAACCAGGATAGCCACCTCCTTGCTTTGCGAGAAGCTCATACTCTTCAACAGAAGCCTTTTGGATCTCCGCTCCATACGAGAATATGGTGACGTATCGACTGTATGACATATCTAGGAATAAGAGTAGTTCAAAGGAAATAGAAGTTGCGAAACAATGTACCGAGAACTTACTCGATGTACGGCCGCACTTCTATCAGGTTGTTGAAGATATACAACGAAATGGTCCGCCATTCTTCGTTATCCAAAGATACTGGATGTGAAACACTAGCTGGTGCGAGATTCCCTTTGAATAGGCTGAGGTTGGATCCACCCTTTTTAGGCTCGTCAGCATTGTACCGAGGCTTCGGATTATGCAAATGACGATTTTTGGCTTCGTAGTGCGCTGTTACGAAGTTTGCCGCCTCCTCTGTGATGAATGCCTCGGCCATCGATGCTTCAATTCTACGTTTATTTTTACATTTTTCTCGAAGCGTCTTCTGCATCCTCTCAGTTGGGTAGCACCAACGATTTTGCACGGGCCCCCCAATCTTGCCTCGGTCAGGAGATGCAAAATCAAATGCTGCATTGGATTAAAGAAGCCCGGTGGAAAGATCTTCTCTAACTTGCAGATCAACTCCGGCGCCAACTCTTCCATTTCTTCTAGCACGCCAGGCGATAGTTCTTTCGCACAAAGAACACGGAAGAAATAGCTGAGTTCTGCCAGTACTAGCCATTCATCCTCAGGGATGAAGCCACGCAACATCACTGGCATTACCCGCTCAATCCATATGTGCCAATCATGACTCTTGAGACCAAATATCTTCAGTTTATCAAGATTCGCTCCCCTCTTTAGATTCGCTGCATACCCATCGGGGAACATCAACTGCTGTTGCACCCACAAGAAAATTTCCCTCATAGCTGGCCTTCCAAGATTGAACCATGCCTTTGGCTTCGTCCAGTTCTGCTTTCCTTTCGGTTCTTTCATGTTTTGTAACGGCCTATCACATAGAGCCTCCAGATCGACTCTAGCCTTAGTATTATCCTTTGACTTCCCATCTATGCCGAACAATGTACCAAAAAGTGCCTCGGCGATATTCTTCTCAGTGTGCATCACGTCGATGTTGTGTGGGCAAAGGAGGTCTTTGAAGTAAGGCAGATCCCATAAGCATGTTTTGTGAGTCCACGCGTGCTTAGTATTATACCCCTTGAAGTACCCTGGACGTTGTGGATCTGGCTCGAGAGCGTTTAACTGATCTAGGGTCTGTTGGCCTGTCAATGCAGGTGGTGCAGAGTTTTTGACAACTCTACCCCTGATGAAGTTCTTCTTGTCTTTCCTGAACTTATGGCGAGGATCCAGGAACTGTCTATGCATGTCGAAGCAAGAAAACTTGCGACCGGCCTGAAGCCAACGAAACTCAAGAGCTCCCTTGCATGTGGGGCACGGGAACCTTCCATGCACACACCAGCCAACGAATAGCGCGTACGCCGGCAAGTCATGCGTCGAGTACATGTACCAGACACGCATTATGAAGTTCCGTTTGCTAAAGGCGTCGTATGTCTTGAACTCATTATCCCAGGCTTCTTGCAATTCGTCCTTAAGCGGCTGCATGTACACATTCATATTTTTGCCCGGATAGTTGGGTCCTGGAATTATCAACGTCAGGAAAATGTTCTTTCTTTGCATAATCTGTCCGGGGGGGAGATTGAGTGGAAAGACAAATACGGGCCAACAACTGTATTGGGCTGCCGTCATACCAAACACACTGAACCCATCCGTGCTGATGCCGACTCGAGGATGCCTCGGATCTGCCGCTTTGTCAGCATGTAATTCATCAAACTTTTTCCACGCAACACCATTCGATGTGTGTACCATCATCAGATTCCCATCTGCATCTAGTTCGGTTCTTTTGCCTGTTTTGTGCCATGTCATCTGTCTGGCCATCTCTTCGACCATGAAAAGACGTTGAAGTCTTGGTACGATTGGCATATACCGAAGAACACTAACGGGGATTTTGGTCTGTGTCTTCTCACCCATACCGTTGTCTACCACAATATACCTGGAAGACTTGCAAATGGGACAATAGTTCAAGTCCGCATAGTCAAACCTAAATAAGGCACATCCTTTCTCACAGGCATGTATCTTCTCATAGGGCATCTTCAGTGCACGGAGGATTTTGTCCGACTGGTACAGGTTTGCAGGCATTACATGGCCTTTGGGTAGAAAGCGTCCAAATACTGTCATAATTGCGTCATAGCATTCTCTGCCCAAGTTGAACTGAGCCTTCAGAGCCATTACTTGTGAGATGGCATCCAACTGACAAAGCTCAGTGTGCTCGTGGAGCGGACGTTTCGAAGACTCCAACATTTCATTGAAGGCCTTTGCAGATTCCTCCATCTCCTCGTCCAAATCCCGAGCATCATCATAGCCTTGCACCATGTTTTCCATCCCGGTACCATGCTCGTCGGTGCGACGACGATCCACCTTAGCTCGGTCATGTTGGGCAGACTCACCATGAAATGTCCACACCGTATAATCGGGCGTAAAACCACTCTTCTGCAGGTGTTTGCCCATTTCAGCCTCTGTCTTCTTTTCCCAATTGCCGCACCGGAAACAGGGGCACCAGGTTTTCTTTTGGCCATTTGCAAATGCGGCTTGCACAAACCCCTTAGTTTTTGTGAACCATTCAGCGCTCCATTTGTTCTGACCAGTGTGACCGGTATACATCCAAGCACAGTCACTCATCTTGACTTTCAGAGCTACTGGACACACAACAATTATATATGCAATTCACCATGTATATATTCATCAGTTGATCTACTTTGTCAATTTTATTACGTCCATGCAACCTACACTCTAATAGGTAATGATAGGTCCTAATCCCACCCGTGTATGTGTAGATTGGGTTTATTTTCCCATGCTATGCTCCGGATCCGACGCAAAATTTCGGCAGCACCTCCCCGCTGTTCTCCTGATACACGTCTCTGCAATAAACAGAGAGGATGTGTACCCGGAGAACAACAGGGGAGGCACTGACGAAATATATGCGTCGGATTCGGAGCAAAGCATATGGGAAAATGAACCCAATCTACACATACTCGGGCTGTCCATGGATAGCGTTGGACAATTCGAAAGAATCAAGGTTATAAATATGCAAATGCATGCATATTTATAACTATGACGCTTTTGAACGGGAGACACATATTGGTTACGCATACTGATGATTCAAGACACATATATAGCTAGCTATCAAGTTTCATCGGAATAGATCAAATAATTAATGGGGGAGGAGGACTTGTCATTTGTGCTCACCCACGAACGAAGGGGCAGAGCTCGTCAAACGCACAGCGAGGTCGTCGAACACCAAACCTCGCAGCGATGAAACAACTGCACATTTAAAACTACACGATCAACACAATTATATATGATGTTTTTCATAACAAAATCGAAAAATATATGACCTAACTAATAATTCACAAATATATGACCCCGTCGGCCTCTGGAAGGCAAAAGAACACCTTTTCGGGAGGTGTCGGTGGTCGGGGTGTCCTGTCGGTGTCGGGGTGCCGTGTTAGGGTCGGGGTGCTGTTTCGGGGTCGGGGGGTCGGGGTGTCGTGTCGATGTCGGGGTAGTGCCGTGTCGGTGTCGGGGTGTTGTTTCGGGGTCGGGGTGTGGTGTCGGGGTCAGGGTGTCGGGTCAGGCTCGGGGTCGGGGTGTCGGGTCAGGCTCGGGGGGTCGGGGTGTCGGGGTCGGGGTCGGGGTGTCGGGTCAGGCTTGGGGGGTCGGGGTGTCGGGGTCGGGGTCAGGGTGTCGGGGTCGGGGTCGGGGTCGGGGTCGGGGTGTCGGGGTCGGGGTCTCGGGGTCAGGGTCGGGGTCTCGGGGTCGGGGTGTCGTGTCGGGGTGCCGGGTCGGGGTCTAGGTACCGTGTCGGGTCGGGGTCGGGGTGTCGGGGTCGGGGTTGGGGTGTCGGGTCAGGCTTGGGGGGTCGGGGTGTCGGGGTCGGGGTCGGGGTGTCGGGGTCGGGGTCGGAGTCGGGGTGTCGGGGTCGGGGTCTCGGGGTCGGGGTCGGGGTCTCGGGGTCGGGGTGTCGTGTCGGGGTGCCGGGTCGGGGTCAGGGTACCGTGTCGGGTCGGGTTTTTTTCCCTTTTCTTCTTCTTCCTCTTTTTCCTTTTCTTCCTTTTTTTCCTTCTTCTTCTTCTTCCTCCTCCTTTCCTTTTTCCTCTTCTTCTTCTCCTCCTCTCCTCTTTTTTCTTCTACTTCCTCCTCCTTTCCTTTTTCCTCTTCTTCTTCTCCTCCTCTCCTCTTTTTTCTTCTTCTTCTTCTTCTTCTTCTTCTTCTTCTTCTTCCTCTTCATCTTTTTTCTTCTCCTCCTCCTCTTCTTCTTCTTCTCCTGATCTCCTCTTTTTCTCTTTTTCTTCTTTCCTAAAACTAAACTAAACCTAAAACTAAAACTAAAAAAACAGAAAAAGAGAAAAACTAAATCTAAACCTAAAACTAAACTAAAACTAAACCTATAAACCTAAAACTAATCCTAAAACTAAAACTAAATCTAAATCTAAACTAAACATAAACCTAAAACTAAAAAAAAAGAAAAAAGGAAAAAAAAGGAAGAAGATCACCTGCAGGGTGGAGGAGGGGGGCGGTGCGGCCTGGGGCGGCGGAGGAGCGGGGCGGGGCGGCCTGGGGCGGCGGAGGAGGGGGGTGGGGCGGCCTGGGGCGGCGGCGCCGAACCCGGCCGGGGCGGCGGGGCGCGGAGGTGCCGGGGCGCCGGGGCGTGGCGGCGCCCAGACGGCAAGGCGGTGGGGGTGGCAGGGGCGACGGGGCGGGGGGCGCTGGGGCGGCGGCGGGGCGTGGTGCGACGGGGCGGTGGAGGTGGGAGAGAAAGAGAGAGAGAGGGGGTGTGGGGCGCGGCCCCGTTAACGTTACGTGGGGCCTCCCTCTTTGCCGTCCGCCACCCTTTGCCGTCCGCCTTCTTGCTCTTTGCCGTCCGCTAGCGGACGGCAAAGAGGGGGCCATTAGGTTTTTTTTTTTTGCAGCTCGTTAGTGGGGCCCCTCCCTCTTTGCCGTCCGCTAGCCGACGACAAAGAATCTTTGCCGTCCGCTAGCAGAGGGCAAAGAACTGGCTGATGGCAAACTTGGTCTTTGCCATCAGCCAGTTCTTTGCCGTCTACTTTTTGGAAGCTGATGGCAAAGAGCTTCTTTGCCGTCCGCTAGCGGACGGCAAAGAACTGGCAGATGGCAAACTAGCTGATTCCAGTAGTGTATAAGTGTATGAAAGCTCAGACTTAAAACTAAGTGGGTGTGCATACAACTTGCTTGCTCATGAAGACCTCGGGCATTTGAGGAAGCCCATCATCGGAATATACAAGCCAAGTTCTATAATGAAAATTCCCACTAGTATATGAAAGTGATAACTCAAGACACTCCCTATATGAAGAACAGGGTGCTACTTTGAAGCACAAGTGTGGTAAAAGGATAGTAACATTGCCCCTTCTCTCTTTTTCTCTCATTTTTTTATTTTTTTATTTTTTTTGGGTCTTCTATTTTTTTTGCCTTTCTCTTTTTTAATTTTTTTTCGTCCGGAGTCTCATCCCGACTTGTGGGGGAATCATAGTCTCCATCATCCTTTCCTCACTGGGGCAATGCTCTAATAATGATGATCATCACACTTGTATTTACTTACAACTCGATACTAGAACAAAGACATGACTCTATATGAATGCCTCCGACGGTGTACCGGGACGTGCAATGATCTAGCGTGGCAATGACATCAAAAAACGAACATGCCATGAAAACATCATGCTAGCTATCTTACGATCATGCAAAGCAATATGACAATGAATGCTCAAGTCATGTATATGATGATGATGGAAGTTGCATGGCAATATATCTCAGAATGACTATGGAAATGCCATGATAGGTTGGTATGGTGGCTGTTTTGAGAAAGGTATATGGTGGGTTTATGGTACCGGCGAAAGTTGCACGGTACTAGAGAGGCTAGCAATGGTGGAAGGGTGAGAGTGCGTATAATCCATGGACTCAACATTAGTCATAAAGAACTCACATACTTATTGCAAAAGTTTATTAGCCCTCGAAGCAAAGTATTACTATGCATGCCCCTATGGGGATAGATTGGTAGGAAAAGACCATCGCTCGTCCCCGACCGCCACTCATAAGGAAGACAACCAATAAATACCTCATGCTCCGACTTCGTTACATAACGGTTCACCATACGTGCATGCTACGGGAATCACAAACCTCAACACAAGTATTTCTACTAATCCACAACTACCCGCTAGCATGACTCTAATATCACCATCTTTATATCGCAAAACTATTGCAAGGAATCAAACATATCATATTCAGTGATCTACAAGTTTTGTGTAGGATTTTATGACTAACCATGTGAATGACCAATTCCTGTCATCTCTCTAAATAGATATAAGTGAAGCAAGAGAGTTTAGTTCTTTCTACAAAAGATGTGCCCACGCTCTAACAAATATAAGTGAAGCAAAAGAGCATTCTACAAATAGCGGTTTTCTATGTAAATAGAAACAAGAAATCAAAACTTCAAATGATATAAGTGAAGCTCATGAAGCATTCTATAAATCCATACTCAAAAGATATAAGTGAAGTGCAATGAGCATTCTATAAATCAACCAAGGACTATCTCATACCAGCATGGTGCATAAAAGAAAAATGAAAACTAAATGCAAAAGACGCTCCAAGATTGCACATATCGCATGAACGAAACAAATCCGAAAACATACCGGTACTTGTTGAAGAAAGAGGGGATGCCTTCCGGGTTGTCTCCATGGCAGCGCTTTCTTTAAAGCCATTAAGCTAGCCATATAGTGCTCAAGTAATGGATCCACCCGGATCCCAAGGTATATCAAAGCCAATTTTAATTAAGAATGATTTGTAATTTAGTAGTGAGCACAAAGTAACATATATCATGTAACAACGAAGTCTAACTCTCTTCCTATGCATCGGCATGTCATAAAAGAACAATTCATGCACACATAGTAAAGGCCAATGCATAGTATAAACAGTTTCTTGCAATTTTATCATATTAGAAACATAGAGAGGTGGAGATATAGTTCCTCTCTCATAATAATTGCAAGTAGGAGCAGCAAGCACATGCATATTATATTCATCAAAATCATCATGTGCAACGGTATAAGGCAACCCATCAATATAATCCTTAATAAGGGTAAACTTCTCCGATATAGTGTAGTTGGGAGAATTTAAAAAGATAATAGGACTATCGGCGTGGGTGCAATAGCAACAATTTCATGTTTATCATAAGGAACTATAGCAAGTTCATCTTCATAAGCATAATTCATATTGGCATCTTGGCGACAAGCATAGCAAGCATCATCAAAAAGGGATATTTCAAAATAATTAAAGGGATCATAACAGTCATCATAGCAATCATCCTTCGGTAGGCACGAAGGGTAATTAAACAATGTATGAGTTGAAGAGTTACTCTCATTAGAAGGTGGGTACGGGTGATCAATCCTCTCTTCCTCCTTTTGTTCTTCGCTCTCCTCCTCATCTTTTTCATCCAATGAGCTCACAGTTTCATCAACTTCTTCTTCCATAGATTCTTGCAAAATGTTAGTCTCTTCTTGGACAGCAGAGACTTTCTCAATAAGTGCATTAATATCGGAATGCTATTCATAATTCTCATAACAATATTTAAGGATAGCTAAATTTTTAGGTCTATAAACAGCATCATCAGAATCTTCAAACTCTTTAAACATAGATTCAATTTCATAAGCACCCATAAAAGCAACAAATTCTTCTATTTGTTCCACATCATAGTAATCATATATACCATTAGCATAAAAAGCTAAGGTTTTATTATCATTAAATTTGCATGAAAAGGGAAGGTGTGGGGCCTTCATTCTAGAGCAACAAGTATAATCATATCTCAAGCATAGTTGCCTAGCATACCACTTCAATATATGAATTTGATCCCATAATAGTTTCCCTTTTTGGGTCAAGCGGTAATCCCTAAAGTATTCACGTTGATCCAACGTTACTCCCATTACATAATTGAATGGGGTTTTCTCAGGATTATGAAAGTAGTACATAATATCTTTCACATAACTAGCATCGAGGGTTTTAGGAGGTTCCCCATCTCCATGAGCAGAAAGTACACCTAATTTTTTTTGGTATTTCGTGTTCCATATCCATAACTAAAGATAAAGAACAACTAAGAACAGCAAATAAAAATTACTTACTGATAAAGCAAACAAGCACACACGAGAATATTCACCCCACGCTATTGCTTCCTGGAAACGGCGCCAGAAAAGGGTCTTGATAACCCACAAGTATAGGGGATCGCAATAGTTTTTGATAAGTAAGAGTGTCGAACCCAACGAGGAGCTAAAGGCAGAACAAATATTCCCTCAAGTTCTATCGACCACCGATACAACTCTACGCACGCTTGATGTTCGCTTTACCTAGAACAAGTATGAAACTAGAAGTACTTTGTAGGTGTTTTTGAATAGGTTTGCAAGATAATAAAGAGCAAGTACATAAAAAGTAGGGGTTGTTTAGGTACAGACACAACTAAGTTAGTTTTAGTAAAGAGCTTTTTGTTATGAGAAAGTTATTTGTCCCTAGGCAATTGATAACTAGACCGGTAATCATTATTGCAATTTTATATGAGGGAGAGGCATAAGCTAATATACTTTCTCTACTTGGATCATATGCACTTATGATTGGAACTCTAGCAAGCATCCTCAACTACTAAAGATCATTAAGGTAAAACCCAACCATAGCATTAAAGCATCAAGTCCTCTTTATCCCATACGCAACAACCCCCTTACTCGGGTTTGTGTTCCAGTCACTCACGCAACCCACTATAAGTGAATCATGAACGTATTGCAACACCCTATAGCGGGGATCCCTCATGCTTGCGCGACACGGAGAGCACCATAGGACAGCACCAATAATAAAACACGCAACTCAAACCAATCTTGATCATCAAATAGCCCATAGGACAAAACGGATCTACTCAAACATCATAGAATAGCCATACATCATTGGGAAAAAATATATAGCGTTGAGCACCATGTTTAGGTAGAGATTACAGCGGGTAAGAGAGAGGTTACACTGCTGCATAGAGGGGGGGAAAGTTGGTGATGATGGCGGTGAAGTTGTTGGTGAAGATTGCGGTGATGATGATGGCCACGGCAGCGTTCCAGCGCCACCGGAAGAGAAGGGGAGAGGGGGCCCCTTCGTCTTCTTCTTCCTTGACCTCCTCCCTAGATGGGACAAGGGTTTCCCCTTTGGTCCTTGGCCTCCATGGCGTGGGAGGGGCGAGAGTCCCTCCGAGATTGGATCTGTCTCTCTCTGTTTCTGTGTTCCCAGATTCTGCCCTTTCACCGTTTCTTATATTCCGGAGATCCATAACTCCGATTCGGCTGAAATTTTTACACGATCTCTATCCGGATATTAGCTTTCTTGCGGTGAAAGAAGGGCACCAACTGCCTTACGGGGTGGCCACAAGGGTCAGGGGCGCGCCTGCCCCCCTGGGGCGCACCCCCTACCTCGTGGCCCCCTCGAGCATCGTCTCGCGTGGATTTTTCTTCCCAAAAATCATATATATTCCAAAAAAAAATCTCCGTCAGTTTTTATCCCGTTTGGACTCCGTTTGATATGGATATTAAGCGAAACAAAAAACATGCAACAAGCAGGAACTGGCACTGGGCACTGGATCAATATGTTAGTCCCAAAAATAGTACAAAAAGTTGCCAAAAGTATATGAAAGTTGAATAATATTGTCATGGAACAATCAAAAGTTATAGATACGACGGAGACATATCAGCATCCCCAAGCTTAATTCCTACTCGTCCTCGAGTAGGTAAATGATAAAAAAGATAATTTTTGATGTGGAATGCTACCTAGCATAATCTTGACCATGTAATCCAATCGTGGCATAAATATTAAGACATGAGTGATTCAAAGCAATAGTCTATCATTTGACATAAAAACAATAATACTTCAAGCCCACTAATAAAGCAATCATGCCTTTTCAAAATAACAAGGCCAGAGAAAGTTATCCCTACAAAATCATATAGTCTGGCTATGCTCCATCTTGACCACACAAAATATTCACATCATGCACAACCCTGATGACAAGCCGAGCAATTGGTTCATACTTTTTACGCGCTTCAGCATTTTCAACCCTCACGCAATACATGAGCGTGAGCCATGGATATAGCACTATAGGTGGAATAGAATGGTAGTTGCGGAGAAGACAAAAAGGAGAAGATAGTGTCACATCAACTAGGCGTATCAACGGGCTATGGAGATGCCCATCAAAAGATATCAATATGAGTGAGTAGGGATTGCCATGCAACGAATGCACTAAGAGCTATAAGTGTATGAAAGCTCAGACTGAAAACTAAGTGGGTGTGCATCCAACTTGCTTGCTCATGAAGACCTCGGGCATTTGAGGAAGCCCATCATCGGAATATACAAGCCACGTTCTATAATGAAAATTCCCACTAGTATATGAAAGTGATAACTCAAGAGACTCTCTATATGAAGAACATGGTGCTACTTTGAAGCACAAGTGTGGTAAAAGGATAGTAACATTGCCCCTTCTCTCTTTTTCTCTCATTTTTTTATTTTATAATATTTTTTGGGACTTCTCTTATTTTTGGCCTTTCTCTCTTTTTTTTAAATTTTTTTCGTCCGGAGTCTCATCCCGACTTGTGGGGGAATCATAGTCTCCATCATCCTTTCCTCACTGGGGCAATGCTCTAATAATGATGATCATCACACTTTTATTTACTTACAACTCGATACTAGAACAAAGATATGACTCTATATGAATGCCTTCGGTGGTGTACCGGGATGTGCAATGATCTAGCGTAGCAATGACATCAAAAAATGGACAAGCCATGAAAACATCATGCTAGCTATCTTACGATCATGCAAAGCAATATGACAATGAATGCTCAAGTCGTGTATATGATGATGATGGAAGTTGCATGGCAATATATCTCAGAATGGCTATGGAAATGCCATTATAGGTAGGTATGGTGGCTGTTTTGAGGAAGGTATATGGTGGGTTTATCATACCGGCGGAAGTTGCGCGGTACTAGAGAAGCTAGCAATGGTGGAAGGGTGAGAGTGCGTATAATCCATGGACTCAACATTAGTCATAAAGAACTCACATACTTATTGCAAAAGTTTATTAACCCTCGAAGCAAAGTATTACTATGCATGCCCCTATGGTGATAGATTGGTAGGAAAAGACCATTGCTGTAACACCCCGGATATGACTTTCCCAATTTGTATTCCAACTCTTGCCGTTTCCGGCGTTAAGTTATTTTATTTTCTCGAGTTCGGGTTTTTGTCTCGTTGTCATGCATCTCATATCATGTCATCATGTGCCTTGCATTTGCATACGTGTTCGTCTCATGCATTCGAGCATTTTCCCCGTTGTCTGTTTTGCATTCCGGCGCTTCGTTCTTCTCCGGTGGTCATTTCTACCTTTCTTTCGTGTGTGGGGATTAAACATTTCCGGATTGGACCGAGACTTGCCAAGTGGCCTTGGTTTACTACTGGTAGACCGCCTGCCAAGTTTCGTACCATTTGGACTTCGTTTGATACTCTAACGGTTAACCGAGGGACCGAAAAGGCCTCGTGTGTGTTGCAGCCCAACACCCCTCCACTTTGGCCCAAACCCCACCAAAACCCTCTCCATCATCTAGAGCGTTCAATCACGATCGCGTGACCGAAAACCGCACTCCATTTGGAGCCTCCTAGCTCCTTCTATGTATAAATAGGCCTTCCCCATCCAAATCTCGGATCAAATCCTCCCCTAACCCTAGTCTCCCCTTCCTGCGCGCGCCGGACACGTCCGCCCGGCGTCCGACGCGTCCGCGCCGCCACCGCCGCCCAATCACGCGCCACCAAGTGTCACCGCCGCCTCCTCCCACCGCCGGCCCGGAGGAGCCCGATTCGGGCCCTCCCGAGCCCATCGCGCCGCCCGCGCCTGTCGTCCTCCGCGCTCGTCGCTCTCCGACGGCCACCGTGCCCCTCGCCGGCGTCGACGGCGGCCACCGCCGCCCGCTCCGGCCGCATCTCCGGCCGCCCCGCGCGCCCTTGCCGCCGGCGACCGCGCCCGACGCCGCCGCCCTCCTCTCCCGCGCCGCCCCGGCGAGCTCCACCACCGGATCTGGCCTCTCCTTCCTCAACTCCGACCTCCGGCGAGCTTCATCTCCGGCAGTGAACAGTAACTCCGGCGGGCTGCTCCGAAATCCGTGCCAGATCCGGATCTGGGAATTGGGACGGTTGACTTTTTGCCCGAACCCTAGTTCATATTGCCATGTTCATCGTGTCGTAACTTTGCATCCGTAGCTCCGTTTTGGGCATATAGCATATCAAAATGTTCGCCTCAGAGAGTACATCATTTCATTCCACTGCATCATTTTCATTTGAGTTCATCTTGATGCCCGAAATGCTGTTAGAAGAGTGCTACTTTAGTTAATTGTCAGATCTGCTACTCCATTTAGATATTTGTCATTTTTGCCATGATTATTGTGTGCATGATATGCCCATGAGCTCTACATATATTTTGTTAAGGGTTTTTTCCATCTTTCTAGATGTGCAACCCATGTATTTTTGTGATGTGTGTGGTGACTAGCACAAGCTTGCAAAGTGAGGCACTTGGTAATGCTGATTTCAGGGACTTAGCAATTCCACTATGTCCTTGATCTGTTTTTCTCATGATGCCATATGTTCATGTTGTTTCCTAGTGATCCGTGCCTCTTTTGAGGATGGTCATTAAGGATGTTTTGTTAATCTTGTAGTTCTCTATCCATCCATGTCTTTGTTTGCAATTATGGAGCAGCCTAGCTTGAGTCAATCGAGCTCTACTTTTCCTACTTCGTGAATCTGGGCAGATTGTCTACTTGTTAGCGATTTTGCCGAGGATGTTGTAGTTGATCCGTGCATGCTATGCTATTGTTCTTGCCATGTCTAGCTTGAATTTTGTGTATTCTTGATGGGTGTATGCTTAGCTTGTCATGACTTGCTCGGTGGTGAGTGCATCGAGCTCGTAAACATGCCTACTTGATATCTGTTTCAGCATGCTCCAGTTTTCACTAAGTCTGAGAACTGATTATGTTTTTGCCATGTTCACATGCTTGCAATTGTATTTTCTGATCCCTTTTGGCTCAAGGTCACTAAGGGACTTTTGTTAAGCTATTTGAGTAGCTCCATGCCATGCTTTACTTTTCCATGTTCAGGTCCTGTAGCATGTAGTTTTGTTGCTCCGAAGTGTGCCACCTGATCTGAAATTCCAGACAAGTGTTAATTTCACTATCTGAAATCTGTTTGCCATATGCATTTTTGCCATGCTAGTTTGAACCTGTTAATGGATGAATTGGCCGTAGCTCAGTGCTAGACTTTTGTTAAGAATCATGAATGCATCCCTGCCATGTATTTTTTTGTCATGTTTGGGTGCTGTAGCTTGTTCATCTCTTTGCATTTAGATGGCTACTTGCTGTAAATCGCAGACCGGTGTCATATTTGAATTGCTTGTCATTTCCAAACCGTAACTCCGATTCCGGCGTTCTTTATATTGTTTTCAAGCGATTTCATCTCATCTTTCCAGTGGCACACTTGTATTTCCAAGTTGAGGCCAGGTTCATGCATCCCTTGTCAAATCTTGCATATGCATCCCGCATCGCATCCCGCATAGCATATCATCCTTGCATCATATTGTTTGATCCTTGCACGTGGTTGATTGTGTTTCGTTTGCTTGTTTGTCTTGTTTGGGTAGAGCCGGGAGACGAGTTCGCTAACGAGGAGCCCGTTGAGTTTGCTTTCGAGGATCCAGTCAACTCTGACCACTTTGCAGGCAAGATGATCATACCCTCGAAATCACTACTATCTTTGGTTTGCTAGATGCTCGCTCTTTTGCTATGCCAATGCTACGATGCCTACCACTTGCTTTCAAGCCTCCCAAATTGCCATGTCAAACCTCTAACCCACCATGTCCTAGCAAACCATTGATTGGCTATGTTACCGCTTTGCTCAGCCCCTCTTATAGCATTGCTAGTTGCAGGTGAAGATTGGAGGCTGTTCCTTGTTGGAACATTATTTACTTGTTGGGATATCATTATATTGCCATGTTATCTTAATGCATCTATATACTTGGTAAAGGGTGGAAGGCTCGACCTCTCGCCTAGTGTTTTGTTCCACTCTTGCCGCCCTAGTTTCCATTATATCGGTGTTATGTTCCCGGATTTTGCGTTCCTTACGCGGTTGGGTTATAATGGGAACCCCTTGATAGTTTGCCTTGATTAAAGCTTTTCCAGCAATGCCCAACCTTGGTTTTACCATTTGCCACCTAGCCTCTTTTTCCCTTGGGTTTCCGGAGCCCGAGGGTCATCTTATTTAAACCCCCCCGGGCCAGTGCTCCTCTGAGTGTTGGTCCAACCTAGAGCCCCTTCCAGCGCCACCTCGGGGAAACTCGAGGGCTGGTTTTAGTTGTACAGATTGCTTATCCGATTGTGCCCTAAGAACGAGATATGTGCAGCTCCTATCGGGATTTGTCGGCACATTCGGGCGGTGTTGCTGGATTAGTTTTAACCCGTCGAAGTGTCCTGAAGAACCGAGGTACCGAGTCTGATCGGAACGTCTCGGGAGGAGGTCTATTCCTTCGTTGACCGTGAGAGCTTGTCATGGGCTAAGTTGGGACTCCCCTGCAGGGATTTGAACTTTCGAAAGCCGTGCCCGCGGTTATGGGCAGATGGGAATTTGTTAATGTCCGGTTGTAGATTACTTGAACCTTAACTTAATTAAAATGCATCAACCGTGTGAGTTACCGTGATGGCCTCTTCTCGGCGGAGTCCGGGAAGTGGACACGGTGTTGGAGTAATGTTTGCCGCAGGATTTGCCCTCTAGTTATGCATTCGTGTTTTGCCTCCTCTTCTCGCTCTCTTTTGCGAACAGGTTAGCCACCATATATGCTAGTCGCTTGCTGCAGCTCCACATATATTTACCTTGCCTTTCCTTTTAAGCTTAAATAGTCTTGATCGCGAGGGTGCGAGATTGCTGAGTCCCTGTGGCTCACATATTACTATTACACCAGATGCAGGACCTGATGTTTCCGCTCCAGATGACGCGCTCAAGCTCAAGTGGGAGTTCGATGAGGACTCTCAACGTTACTATGTTTCTTTTCCTGATGATCAGTAGTGGTGCCCAGTTGGGGTGATCGGGACCGTGTCGCATGTTGGGTTGTTCTTCTATTTTTGGCACCGTAGTCGGGCCATGAGTGTTTGGATGATGTAATGTTATTTACGTACTTGATTGACGTGGCGAGTGTAAGCCAACTATGTTATCTCCCCTTTTATTATCTATATATTACATGGGATGTTGTGAAGATTGCCTAACTTGCGACATATGCCTTCAATGCGATTATGTCTCTAAGTCGTGCCTCGACACGTGGGAGCTATAGTCGCATCGAGGGTGTTACAAGTTGGTAATTAGAACCTTCCCCGACCTTAGGAGCCCCATTGCTTGTTCGTTTTAGCGGCCGAGTTGTGTCTAGAAAAATGTTTTGAGTCATTTAGGAATTATATATCGGAGAGTTTAGGAATTCTTTTTACTTCCCAGTCTCCTCATCGCTCTGATAAGGCATCCTGACGTAGAGTTTTGACTCTTCTCTTCTCAAATTTCACTAAAAAAAATTTTAGGATCACGCGGGTATCTTGGAATCGTTCCGATGGTTTTATGACGAGAACATTGTCTTGGTGCCTCCTGTCAGGGGTTTTGTGGAAGTGTCCCGGGGAGTTGAGCTCTGAGGTGTTGTCATCATAATTTTATCGTTGTAGTTCTGGAATACCTGAGTTTAGTACGCCGACTTCGAAAATCTCTTTTATGCAGTTCGTTGGTGAGATAACCTCGACGCCACCCAGTACTGGGGCGGGAGTTCGGGAGTATCGCCATAACTTGTATAACGGATGCTTTTCGAAGGTTGAGGTAGATGGTTTCCGAAGTTTTCTCGGTTATGTGTTGAAGGATGGATACAGCTGGATGTAGGATTTGTTAGATTTGGGTGAGATATTATGCTTCCCCTGTATCCCCAACACCTGATTGCATAACCGGAAAGGTTCAGGAGTTTCATAGGTGGGAATTCTTGTAGCTCTAGTTCTTCTTCCACGGATATTGGTTTGAGATTGGGATTTCTTACCGATTATTTGTTCTTGATCTGTACCTGGTTGATTTATTTCTCTACCTAAATTCTAAGTGGCTTCTCAATTTATGGATATGTGACCATTTCAAGAGGAATGCATTCGTTCATTTTGTTCGGATGTGAAGGCTATATGTTGCAATTTTCATTCCGTTGGATTCAGCTTCAATATTTGTCTATCAATGTTCTAATGGATGTCAACCTCTTCAGGATGGCTCCTCTAACGCGCACGACTCCGAATCCTGATCCGCCACCACCTCCACCTCCTCCGGAGGCATGGCAAGCTGTGATGGCCGCAACCAATGCAAACACACAGTTGATCATGCAAATTCTTCAAGAGCGCAATCAAGGCAACCAAGGGAACCAAGGCAACAATCAGAATCACTTTGCTACACTCAACCAGTTCCTTGCTAATGGGCCAAAGACTTTCAGCAATTGTGTTGAGGCAACTGATGCTGACGATTGGCTTGTGGATCTGTGCAAGCATTTCGAGTGCAGTAACGTCAGGCCTGAGAACTTTGTCAAGTTCGCTTCCTTCCAACTCAAAGATCAACCTGCAGGATGGTTCCAGCAGTACAAGGATTCCAGAGAGTGGATGTGCTATTACTTGGGATGAATTCCGTCAAGATTTCAGAGCTCATCATATTCCCCAGAGCGTGGTTGAAGGCAAGCATGAGGAATTCCGCAACCTGAAGCAAGGCTCTTTGTCTGTCTATGACTACAACAAGTTGTTTCAGAAGCTCGCCCGCTTTGCTAAGCAGGACGTCCCTGAGGAGAAGAGCATGATATACCAGTTCAGGGGTGGTCTCAAAGAAGAAATTCAGCTAGCTCTTGTTCTCTTTGAGCCCTTGAGGTACGATGAGTTCTACAACATGGCATTGAAGCAAGAGGCTGCTCAACTGAGGTGTGATGCTTCCAAGAAGCGAGTCAGGGATGCTACTCCTTCTTCCTCTACTCAAGTGGCCAAGCAGCAGAAATATTGGCTTCCTCCTCCTCCGTTCCGTCAGCCGTATCAGCAGAAGAGAAAAGGTGGCAGTGGATCTTCCCACCCACCCAACCCTGGCTTTCAGAACAAGACTTCGTCTCAAGCTCCAAGATTGAGTGCTCCGTATCACCGTCCGCTTTCAGAGGTCACGTGCAACAAGTGCCAACAGAAGGGTCACTATGCCAACAAGTGTCTCAATCAGAGGCGTCTTCCTCCTCCTCCTGTGAGATCGGCAAGTACAGCTGTGGTCAAGCATAACCCCAAGTACGCCAAGGTCAATATGGTGAATGCAGCTCAGGCAGAGGATTCATCAGATGTCATCATGGGTAACCTTCCTGTTAACGATATTCCTGCAAGAGTTCTTTTTGACACTGGTGCATCACATTGTTTCATATTGAGACCTTTTGCATCTAAGCATGATTTTGTTACTCAAGTGTTGCCGAAACCGTTGGCTATTGTCTCTCCGGCCCGTCAAATGACATCCCGAGTATGCGTTCCGGATGTTACAATCACTTTGGGTGACTATAAGTTCTTGTCCTCTCCAAATGTTCTTGATGACTCGGATATTGATCTTATTCTCGCAATGGATTGGCTTTCTAAGCACAAGGCTCAGCTTGATTGTGCAGCCAGGAAGATTCAATTGACTCATTCGTCTGAGGATGTAATTGTCTTTGCCGCTAATGACAACACCATCCGTCTGTTTTCTCTTAATGAGAAGGGTGAACTGGATGCTATCTCGCAAATTCCAGTCGTTTGCGAATATCAAGATGTCTTTCCAGAAGAGCTTCCAGGAATGCCTCCGCACCGGCTAGTTGAATTCGTTGTTGATCTTGAGCCTGGCACAGAACCAGTGTGCAAGCGTCCTTACAAGCTCGGACCTGAAGAGTTGAAGGAGCTGAAGAAGCAACTCGATATTCAAGAGAGAATGGGTCTCATCCGGCCTAGTTCTTCTCCGTGGGGTTGTGGTGTTCTTTTTGTGAAGAAGAAGGATGGAACGGACCGACTTTGTGTTGATTACCGTCCATTGAACAAGAAGACCATCAAGAACAAATACCCACTTCCCAATATCAATGAGCTGTTCGAACAACTCAAAGGTGCCCAAGTATTCTCCAAGCTTGATCTCCGTATGGGTTATCATCAGATTCGAATCCGTGAGCAAGATATTCCCAAGACGGCTTTCAGGACAAGCTATGGGTCATATGAATACACTGTCATGTCTTTTGGCCTCGTCAATGCTCCTCCGACGTTCTCTCGCATGATGAACTTCATTTTCAACACCTACACCAATGACTTCGTTTTGGTCTATCTCGACGACATTCTGGTTTTCTCGAAGACCAAGGAAGATCATGCCAAGCACTTGTGTTTGGTACTCGATAAGCTGAGGGAACATCAGTTCTACGCCAAGTTCTCCAAGTGTGAATTTTGGCTCAATGAGGTTCTTTATCTTGGTCATATCATCTCTGTCAAGGGCATTGCGGTGAATCCTGAGAAGGTGTCTACAATTGTGAATTGGGAACCTCCTCAGAACGTGAAGCAACTCCGTAGCTTCCTCGGTCTCGCAAGCTACTGTCGAAGATTCGTTGAAAACTTTTCTAAGATCGCGAAGCCTCTCTCAAATCTTCTCCAGAAGCACGTCAAGTACGTTTGGTCTCCGGAGTGTGACATTGCTTTCAACACTTTGAAAGAGAAATTGATCACTGCTCCAGTTCTGACTCCGCCTGATGAATCCAAGCCGTACGAGGTCTTTTGTTATGCCTCTCTCCAAGGTCTTGGCGCAGTGTTGATGCAAGAGAAGAAAGTTGTTGCTTATACCTCTCGCCAATTGAAGCCCAATGAGAAGAACTACCCTACTCATGATCTCGAGTTGGTGGCAGTTGTGCATGCTCTTTTGACTTGGAGACATCTCTTATTGGGAAGAAAAGTGGACATTTTCACTGATCACAAGAGTCTCAAGTACATCTTCACTCAGCCTAATCTCAACCTCAGGCAAACTCGATGGGTTGAAATGATTCAAGAGTATAATCCGAGTATCGAGTATACTCCAGGCAAGGCCAATGTGATTGCTGACGCATTGAGCAGGAAGGCTTATTGTAACAGTCTGATTCTCAAGCCTTATCAACCCGAGCTTTGTGAAGCTTTCCGCAAACTTAATTTGCAAGTTGTTCCTCAAGGTTTCCTCGCCAACCTTCAAGTCTCTCCCACCTTGGAAGACCAGATTCGCCAAGCCCAGCTTCTTGATGCTATGGTGAAAAAGGTGAAGATTGGGATTGCCAAGAGTCAACCCAAGTACAAGTGTTACCGCCTTGATGACAAGGATACTCTCTTCTTCGAGGATCGTATTGTTGTGCCCAAAGGTGACCTCCGTAAAGTGATCATGAACGAGGCTCACAATTCTCTCCTCTCCATCCACCCTGGGAGCACGAAGATGTATCAGGACCTCAAGCAGGCTTATTGGTGGACTTGAATGAAGCGCGAGATCACTCAGTTCATGAATGAGTGTGATGTCTGCAGAAGAGTGAAGGCAGAACACCAAAGGCCAGCTGGTCTCCTCCAACCTCTTGCCATTCCAGAATGGAAGTTTGACCACATTGAAATGGACTTCATGACTGGGTTTCCAAAGTCCAAGCGTGGCAATGATGCTATATTTGTTGTCATTGACAAACTCACCAAAGTGGCTCATTTTCTACCTATCAAAGAGTCTATCACTGCAGCTCAATTGGCGGAACTCTATACCTCTCGAATTGTCTCTCTGCACGGTATTCCACAAGTGATCTCTTCAGACCGTGGCAGCATCTTTACCTCCAAGTTTTGGGATTCTTTTCAGAAGGCCATGGGCACCAACATCCGCTTCAGCACAACTTTCCATCCTCAAACTAGCGGTCAAGTCGAGCGTGTCAACCAGATTCTTGAAGATATGCTCAGGGCTTGTGTGATCTCCTTCGGCATGAAGTGGGAGGATTGTCTTCCTTATGCTGAATTCTCCTACAACAATAGTTTTCAAGCAAGTTCGGGCAAGGCCCCATTTGAAATTCTGTATGGCAGGAAGTGCCGTACCCCTCTCAACTGGTCCGAAACCGGTGAATGTCAGCTTTTGGGAAATTACTTAATCACAGAGGCAGAGGAAATGTGCAAAGTCATTCGAGATAACCTCAAAGCAGCCCAATCTCGCCAGAAGAGCTACTATGACAGTAAGCACCATGATTTGGCTTTCGAGATCGGAGATCATGTTTACCTCCCCGTCTCTCCTATGAAAGGTACTCGTCGCTTCGGTATCAAAGGGAAGCTTGCCCCCAAATACGTGGGACCTTTCAAGATTGTCAACAAGAGAGGCGATCTCGCCTATCAACTCGAGCTTCCTTCAGACTTTGCAAATGTTCATGATGTGTTCCATGTCTCTCAGCTTCGGAAGTGCTTCAAGACTCCTGACCGCACCTTCAACTTCGAGGACATTGAGCTCCAAGAAGATCTCTCATATCGTGAGCACCCAGTGGCTATTCTTGAAGAGACTGAACGCAAGACTCGCAACAAGTCAATCAAATTCCTCAAAGTCAAGTGGTCACACCATTCCGACCGTGAAGCTACCTGGGAACGCGAGGATCACCTCTATTTTGAGTACCCGGCGTTCTTTCAGTCCTAGATCTTGGGACGAGATCCTTTCGTAGTGGTGGAGTGTTGTAACACCCCGGATATGACTTTCCCAATTTGTATTCCAACTCTTGCCCTTTCCGGCGTTAAGTTATTTTATTTTCTTGGGTTCGGGTTTTTGTCTCTGTGTGTTGTTGTCGTTGTCATGCATCTCATATCATGTCATCATGTGCATTGCATTTGCATACGTGTTCGTCTCATGCATTCGAGCATTTTCCCCGTTGTCCGTTTTGCATTCCGGTGCTTCGTTCTTCTCCGGTGGTCATTTCTACCTTTCTTTCGTGTGTGGGGATTAAACATTTCCGGATTGGACCGAGACTTGCCAAGCGGCCTTGGTTTACTACTGGTAGACCGCCTGTCAAGTTTCGTACCATTTGGACTTCGTTTGATACTCTAACGGTTAACCGAGGGACCGAAAAGGCCTCGTGTGTGTTGCAGCCCAACACCCCTCCACTTTGGCCCAAAACCCACCAAAACCCTCTCCATCATCTAGAGCATTCGATCACGATCGCGTGGCCGAAAACCGCACTCCATTTGGAGCCTCCTAGCTCCTTCTATGTATAAATAGGCCTTCCCCATCCAAATCTCGGATCAAATCCTCCCCTAACCCTAGTCTCCCCTTCCTCCACGCGCCGGACACGTCCGCCTGGCGCCGGACGCGTCCGCGCGGCCACCGGTGCCCAATCACGTGCCGCCAAGTGTCACCGCCGCCTCCTCCCACCGCCGGCCCGGAGGAGCCCGATTCGGGCCCTCCCGAGCCCATCGCGCCGCCCGCGCCCGTCGTTCTCCGCGCCCGCCGCTCTCCGCTGGCCACCGCGCCCCTCGCCGGCGTCGACGGCGGCCACCACCGCCCGCTCCGGCCGCATCTCCGGCCGCCCCGCGCGCCCTTGCCGCCGGCGATCGCGCCCGGCGCCGCCGCCCTCCTCTCCCGCGCCGCCCCGGCGAGCTCCACCACCGGATCCGGCCTCTCCTTCCTCAACTCCGACCTCCGGCGAGCTTCATCTCCGGCAGTGAACAGTAACTCTGGCGGGCTGCTCCGAAATCCGTGCCAGATCCGGATCTGGGAATTGGGACGGTTGACGTTTTGCCCGAAACCCTAGTTCATATTGCCATGTTCATCGTGTCGTAACTTTGCATCCGTAGCTCCGTTTTGGGCATATAGCATATCAAAATGTTCGCCTCAGAGAGTACATCATTTCATTCCATTGCATCATTTTCATTTGAGTTCATCTTGATGCCCGAAATACTGTTAGAAGAGTGCTACTTGTGGGGATATCATTATATTGCCATGTTATCTTAATGCATCTATATACTTGGTAAAGGGTGGAAGTCTCGGCCTCTCGCCTAGTGTTTTGTTCCACTCTTGCCGCCCTAGTTTCCGTTATATCGGTGTTATGTTCCCGGATTTTGCATTCCTTACGCGGTTGGGTTATAATGGGAACCCCTTGATAGTTCTCCTTGATTAAAGCTTTTCCAGCAATGCCCAACCTTGGTTTTACCATTTTCCACCTAGCCTCTTTTTCCCTTGGGTTTCCGGAGCCCGAGGGTCATCTTATTTAAACCCCCCGGGCCAGTGCTCCTTTGAGTGTTGGTCCAACCTAGAGCCCCTTGCAGCGCCACCTCGGGGAAACTCGAGGGCTGGTTTTAGTTGTACGAATTGCTTATCCGATTGTGCCTTGAGAACGAGATATGTGCAGCTCCTATCGGGATTTGTCGGCACATTCGGGCGGTGTTGCTGGATTAGTTTTAACCCGTCGAAGTGTCTTGAAGAACCGAGGTACCGAGTCTGATCGGAACGTCTCGGGAGGAGGTCTATTCCTTCGTTGACCGTGAGAGCTTGTCATGGGCTAAGTTGGGACTCCCCTGCAGGGATTTGAACTTTCGAAAGCCGTGCCCGCGGTTATGGGCAGATGGGAATTTGTTAATGTCCGGTTGTAGATAACTTGAACCTTAACTTAATTAAAATGCATCAATCGTGTGAGTTACCGTGATGGCCTCTTCTCGGCGGAGTCCGGGAAGTGGACACGGTGTTGGAGTAATGTTTGCCGCAGGATTTGCCCTCTAGTTATGCGTTCGCGTTTTGCCTCCTCTTCTCGCTCTCTTTTGCGAACAGGTTAGCCACCATATATGCTAGTCGCTTGCTGCAGCTCCACATATATTTACCTTGCCTTTCCTTTTAAGCTTAAATAGTCTTGATCACGAGGGTGCGAGATTGCTGAGTCCCTGTGGCTCACAGATTACTATTACACCAGATGCAGGACCCGATGTTTCCGCTCTAGATGACGCGCTTGACCTCAAGTGGGAGTTTGACGAGGACTCTCAACGCTACTATGTTTCTTTTCCTGATGATCAGTAGTGGTGCCCAGTTGGGGTGATCGGGACTGTGTCGCATGTCGGGTTGTTCTTCTATTTTTGGCGCCGTAGTCGGGCCATGAGTGTTTGGATGATGTAATGTTATTTACGTACTTGATTGACGTGGCGAGTGTAAGACAACTATGTTATCTCCCCTTTTATTATCTATATATTACATGGGATGTTGTGAAGATTGCCTAACTTGCGACATATGCCTTCAATGCGATTATGTCTCTAAGTCGTGCCTCGACACGTGGGAGCTATAGTCGCATAGAGGGTGTTACAATTGCTCATCCCCGACCACCACTCATAAGGAAGACAATCAATAAATACCTCATGCTCCGACTTCGTTACATAACGATTCGCCATACGTGCATGCTACGGGAAGCACAAACCTCAACACAAGTATTTCTACTAATCCACAATTACCCACTAGCATGACTCTAATATCAGCATCTTTATATCGCAAAACTATTGCAAGGAATCAAACATATCATATTCAGTGATCTACAAGTTTTATGTAGGATTTTATGACTAACCATGTGAATGACCAATTCCTGTCATCTCTCTAAATAGATATAAGTGAAGAAAGAGAGTTTAATTCTTTCTGCAAAAGATATGCCCACGCTCTAACAAATATAAGTGAAGCAAAAGAGCATTCTACAAATGGCGGTTTTCTATGTAAAGAGAAATAGGCAATCCAAACTTTAAATGATATAAGTGACGCTCATGAAACATTCTATAAAGCCATACACAAAAGATATAAGTGAAGTGCAATGAGCATTCTATAAATCAACCAAGGACTATCTCATACCAGCGTGGTGCATAAAAGAAAAATGAAAACTAAATGCAAAAGACGCTCCAAGATTGCACATATCGCATGAACGAAACGAATCCGAAAACATACCGATACTTGTTGAAGAAAGAGGGGATTCCTTTTGGGGCATCCCCAAGCTTAGACGCTTGAGTCTCCTTGAATATTTACTTGGGGTGCCTCGGGCATCCCCAAGCTTGAGCTCTTGCCTCTCTTTCTTCTTCTCACATCGAGATCTTCTCGATCATCGAACACTTCATCCACACAAAACTTCAACAGAAAACTCGGTAAGATCCGTTAGTATAATCAAGAAAATCACTACTCTAAGTACTGTTGCAAACCAATTCATATTTTGTTTTTGCATTGTGTCTACTGTAATATAACTTTTCCATGGCTTAATCCACTGATATAAATCGTTAGTTTCATCAAAACAAGCAAACTATGCATCAAAAACAGAATCTGTCTAAAACAGAACAGTTTGTAACAATTTGAACATTCACCATACTTCTGATACTTGAAAAATTCTCCAAAATTAGGAAAAATAAAAAATTTGTATAGGAAGACAGTGCAAAAATAATCAGAACCTTTTGATGTTCCAGTTAAAAATGTAAAATCGCATTCTACAGCCAAAGTTTCTGTCCTGCACCGTCCAGACCATCAAGCAAATGTAAACATCGTAAAGGCAAACCTTGACACATTATTTTTATAATACTATGGAATTTTACAAGGGGATAATTATTTTTGTTGAAAATTTTCTGTAATCAAGATTCACAAAGTTGCCGTGAGCATGAACAAAGTTCAAGGAGCTCTCCCACTTCAACAATGCTTGTCTTTCTCACTTTCACTTTCCTTTTTGAAAAAGTTTTGGGTTCCCCTCTTTATTTTTGTTGTTTTTAAACTATATGAAAGCACTAAACAAAAATAAATAACTCTCTAAAAATTTCGGGTTGTCTCCCTGGCAGCGCTTTCTTTAAAGCCATTAAGCTAGGCATATAGTGCTCAAGTAATGAATCCACTCGGATCCCAAGGTATATCAAAGCCAATTTTAATTAACAAAGATTTTTAATTTAGTAGTGACCACCAAGTAACATATATCATGCAACAACGAAGTCTAACTCTCTTCCTATGCATCGGCATGTCATAAAAGAACAATTCATGCACACATAGTAAAGGCCAATGCATAGTATAAACAGTTTCTTGCAATTTTATTGTATTGGAAACATAGAGAGGTGGAGATATAGTTCCTCTCTCATAATAATTGCAAGTAGGAGCAGAAAGCACATGCATATTATATTCATCAAAATCGTCATGTGTAATAGTAAAACGCAACCCATCAATATAATCCTTAATAAGGGCAAACTTCTCTGATATAGTGTAGTCGGGAGAATTCAAAAATATAATAGGACTATCATGTGTGGGTGCAATAGCAACAATTTCATGTTTAACATAAGGAACTATAGCAAGTTCATCTCCATGAGCATAGTTATGAGAATATCTAGGTATGATCAAGTGTATAGGCATCACGTCCGACACAAGTAGACCGACTCCTGCCTGCATCTACTACTATTACTCCACTCATCAACCGCTATCCAGCATGCATCTAGAGTATTAAGTTCATGAAAACAGAGTAACGCCTTAAGCAAGATGACATGATGTAGAGGGGTAAATTCATGCAATATGATAAAAAAACCATCTTGTTATCCTCGATGGCAACAAGACAATGCGTGCCTTGCTGCCCCTACTGTCACTGGGAAAGGACACCGCAAGATTGAACCCAAAGCTAAGCACTTCTCCCATTGCAAGAAAGATCAATCTAGTAGGCCAAACCAAACTGATAATTCAAAGAGACTTGCAAAGATAGCCAATCATACATAAAAGAATTCAGAGAAGATTCAAATATTGTTCATAGATAATCTTGATCATAAACCCACAATTCATCGGTCTCAACAAACACACCGCAAAAAGAAGATTACATTGAATAGATCTCCACAAGAGAGGGGAGAACATTGTATTGAGATCCAAAAAGAGAGAAGAATCCATCTAGCTAATAACTATGGACCCGAAGGTCTGAGGTAAACTACTCACACTTCATTGGAGAGGCTATGGTGTTGATGTAGAAGCCCTCTTTGATGGATGCCCCCTCCGGCGGAGCTCCAGAACAGGCCCCAAGATGGGATCTCGTGGATACAGAAGGTTGCGGCGGTGGAATTAGGTTTTTGGCTCCGTATCTGATCGTTTGGGGGTACGTAGGCATATATAGGAGGAAGGAGTACGTCGGTGGAGCAACAGGGGGCCCACGAGGGTGGAGGGCGCGCCTGGGAGGGGGGGGGGTAGGCGCGCCCCCTACCTCATGGCTTCCCTGTTGGTTGCTTGACGTAGGGTCCAAGTCTCCTGAATCTTGTTTGTTCCAAAAATCACGTTCCCGAAGGTTTCATTCCGTTTGGACTCCATTTGATATTCCTTTTCTTCGAAACCCTAAAATAAGCAAAAACATCAATTCTGGGTTGGGCCTCCGGTTAATAGGTTAGTCCCAAAAATAATATAGAAGTGGATAATAAAGCCCAATAATGTCCAAAATAGTAGATAATATAGCATGGAGCAATCAAAAATTATAGATACGGTGGAGACGTATCCAGCATCCCCAAGCTTAATTCCTACTCGTCCTCGAGTAGGTAAATGATAAAAAAGATAATTTTTGATGTGAAGTGCTACTTGGCATAATTTTAATGCAATTCTTCTTAATAGTGGTATGAATATTCAGATCCGAAAGATTCAAGATAAAAGTTTAATATTGACATAAAAATAATAATACTTGAAACATACTAACAAAGCAATCATGTCTTCTCAAAATAACATGGCCAAAGAAAGTTATCCCTACAAAATCATATAGTTTGGCTATGCTCTATCTTCACCACACAAAGTATTTAAATCATGCACAACCCCGATGACAAGCCAAGCAATTGTTTCATACTTTTGACATTCTCAAACTTTTTCAATCTTCACGCAATACTTGAGCGTGAGCCATGGATATATCACTACATATGGAATAGAATGGTGGTTGTGGAGAAGACAAAAAAGGGAGAAGATAGTCTCACATCAACTAGGCGTATCAATGGGCTATGGAGATGCCCATCAATAGATATCAATGTGAGTGAGTTGGGATTGCCATGCAAAGGATGCACTAGAGTTATAAGTATATGAAAGCTCAACAAAAGAAACTAAGTGGGTGTGCATCCAACTTGCTTGCTCATGAAGACCTAGGGCATTTTGAGGAAGCCCGTCATTGGAATATACAAGCCAAGTTCTATAATGAAAAATTCCCACTAGTATATGAAAGTGATGAAATGAGAGACTCTCTATCATGAATATCATGGTGCTACTTTGAAGCACAAGTGTGGTAAAGGATAGTAACATTGTCCCTTCTCTCTTTTTCTCTCATTTTTTTATTTTTATTTGGGCCTTTTCTCTTTTTTTATGGCCTCTTTTCTCCTTTTTTTATTTTTTTCGTCCGGAGTCTCATCCCGACTTGTGGGGGAATCATAGTCTCCATCATCCTTTCCTCACTGGGACAATGCTCTATTAATGATGATCATCACACTTTTATTTTCTTACAACTCAACAATTACAACTCGATACTTAGAACAAAATATGACTCTATATGAATGCCTCCGGTGGTGTACCGGGATGTACAATGACTCAAAAGTGACATGTATGAAAGAATTATGAACGGTGGCTTTGCCACAAATACAATGTCAACTACATGATCATGCAAAGCAATATGACAATGATGGAGCGTGTCATAGTAAACGGAACGATGGAAAGTTGCATGGCAATATATCTCGGAATGGCTATGGAAATGCCATAATAGGTAGGTATGGTTGCTGTTTTGAGGAAGGTATATGGTGGGTTTAAGGTACCGGCGAAAGTTGCGCGATAGTAGAGAGGCTAGCAATGGTGGAAGGGTGAGAGTGCGTATAATCCATGGACCCAACATTAGTCATAAAGAACTCACATACTTATTTTAAAAATGTATTAGTTATTGAAACAAAGTACTACGCGCATGCTCCTAGGGGGATAGATTGGTAGGAAAAGATCATTGCTCGTCCCCGACTGCCACTCATAAGGAAGACAATCAATAAATAAATCATGCTCTGACTTCATCACATAACGGTTCACCATACGTGCATGCTACGGGAATCACAAACTTTAACACAAGTATCTCTTAAATTCACAACTACTCAACTAGCATGACTCTAATATCACCATCTTCATATCTCAAAACAATTATCAATTATCAAACTTCTCATAGTATTCAATGCACTTTTTGATGAAAGTTTTTACTATATCCCTCTTGGGTGCCCATCATATTAGGACTAAAATCATAACCAAAGCAAATTACCATGCTGTTTAGGAATCTCAAAATAATATAAGTGACGCATGAGAGTTCATCTATTTCTATAAAGTAAAACCACCACCGTGCTCTAAAAAGATATACGTGAAGCACTAGAGCAACAACAAACTACTCTGAAAGATATAAGTGAAGATCAATGAGTAGTCGAATAATTATGCAACTATATGAAGACTCTCTAACATTTAAGAATTTAAGATCTTGGTATTTTATTCAAGCAGCAAGCAAAGCTAAATAAAATAAAATGACGCTCCAAGCAAAACTCATATCATGTGGTGAATAAAAATATAGCTCCAAGTAAAGTTACCGATGAACGAAGACGAAAGAGGGCATGCCTTCCGGGGCATCCCCAAGCTTAGGCTCTTGGTTGTCCTTGAATATTACCTTGATGTGCCTTGGGCATACCCAAGCTTAGGCTCTTGCCACTCCTTTTTCCATAGTTCATCGAATCTTTACCCAAAACTTGAAAACTTCACAACACAAAACTTAACAGAAAACTCGTAAGCTCTGTTAGCGAAAGAAAACAAAACACTACTTCAAGGTACTGTAATGAACCCATTCTTTTATTTATATTGGTGTTAAATCTACTGTATTCCAACTTCTCTATGGTTTATAAACTCTTTTACTAGCCATAGATTCATCAAAATAAGTAAACAACACATGAAAAACAGAATCTGTCAAAAACAGAACAGTCTATAGTAATATGGATCAAACGTATACTTATGGAACTCATAAAATTCTAAAATAAATTGCTGGACGTGAGTAATTTATCTATTAATCATCTGCAAAAAGAATTAACTAAATAACACTCTCCAATAAAAAATGGCAGCAATTCTCGTGAGCACTAAAGTTTCTGTTTTTTACAGCAAGATCAACAAGACTTTCCCCAAGTCTTCCCAACGGTTCTACTTGGCACAAAAACTAATTAAAACATAAAAACTCAATCATAACAGAGGCTAGATAAATTATTTATTACTAAACAGGAGGAAAAAGCAAGGACCAAAAATAAATTTGGGTTGCCTCCCAACAAGCGCTATCGTTTAACGCCCCCAGCTAGGCATGATGATTTCAATGATGCTCACATAAAAGATAAGAATTGTAACATAAAGGGAGCATCATGAAGAATATAACTAGCACATTTAAGTCTAACCCACTTCCTATGCATAGGGGTTTTGTGAGCAAACAATTTATGGGGACGATAATCAACTAGCATAGGAAGGCAAAACAAGCATAACTTTGAAACTTTAAGCACATAGGGAGGAAACTTGATATTATCGCAATTCCTACAAGTATATGTTCCTCCCTCATAATAATTTTCAGTAGCATCATGAATGCATTCAACAATATAACCAGCGCCTAAAGCATTCTTTTCATGATCTACAAGCTTAGAAATTTTATTACTCTCCACACAAGCAAAATTCTTCTCATGAATAATAGTGGGAGCAAACTCAACAAAATAATTATCATGTGAGGCATAATCCAATTGAGAACTAAAATCATGATTACAAGTTATATGGATATCATTATTCTTTATAGCATACAAGTCATCACAATAATCATCATAGATAGGAGGCATGCTTTCATCATAATAAATTTTCTCATCAAAATTTGGGGGACAAAAAATATCATCTTCATCAAACATAGCTTCCCCAAGCTTGTGGCTTTGCATATCATTAGCATCATGGATATTCAAGGAATTCATTCTAACAACATTGCAATCATGCTCATCATTCAAATATTTAGTACCAAACATTTTAATGCATTCTTCTTCTAACACTTTGGCACAATTTTCCTTTCCATCATACTCACGAAAGATATTAAAAAGATGGAGCATATGAGGCAAACTCAATTCCATTTTTTTGTAGTTTTCTTTTATAGACTAAACTAGTGATAAAACAAGAAACAAAAAGTTCCGATTGCAAGATCTAAAGATATACCTTCAAGTGCTAACCTCCTCGGCAACGATGCCAGAAAAGAGCTTGATACACAACCTTCTTCTTGTAGACGTTGTTGGACCTCCAAGTGCATAGGTTTGTAGGACAGTAGCAAATTTCCCTCAAGTGGATGACCTAAGGTTTATCAATCCGTAGGAGGCATAGGATGAAGATGGTCTCTCTCAAGCAACCCTACAACCAAATAACAAAGAGTCTCTTGTGTCCCCAACACACCCAATACAATGGTAAATTGTATAGGTGCACTAGTTCGGCGAAGAGATGGTGATACAAGTGGTATATTGATAGTAGATAAAGGTTTTTGTAATCTGAAAATATAAAAACAGCAAGGTAACTAATGATAAAAGTGAGCACAAACGGTATTGCAATGCTAGGAAACAAGGCCTAGGGTTCATACTTTCACTAGTGCAAGTCCTCTCAACAATAATAACATAATTGGATCACATAACAATCCCTCAACATGCAACAAAGAGTCACTCCAAAGTCACTAATAGCGGAGAACAAACGAAGAGATTATGGTAGGGCACGAAACCACCTCAAAGTTATTCTTTCCAATCAATCCGTTGGGCTATTCCTATAAGTGTCACAAACAGCCCTAGAGTTCGTACTAGAATAACACCTTAAGACACAAATCAACCAAAACCCTAATGTCACCTAGATACTCCAATTTCACCTCAAGTATCCGTGGGTATGATTATACGATATGCATCACACAATCTCAGATTCATCTATTCAACCAACACATAGAACCTCAAAGAGTGCCCCAAAGTTTCTACCGGAGAGTGAAGACGAAAATGTGTGCCAACCCCTATGCATAGGTTCATGGGCGGAACCCACAAGTTGATCACCAAAACATACATCAAGTGGATCAATAGAATACCCGATTGTCACCACAGGTATCCCACGCAAGACATACATCAAGTGTTCTCAAATCCTTAAAGACTCAATCCGATAAGATAACTTCAAATGGAAAACTCAATCCATTACAAGAGAGTAGAGGGGGAGAAACATCATAAGATCCAAATACAATAGCAAAGCTCGTGATACATCAAGATCATACCACCTCAAGAACACGAGAGAGAGAGAGAGATCAAAAACATAGCTACTGGTACATACCCTCAGCCCCGAGGGAGAACTACTCCCTCCTCGTGATGGAGAGCACTGGGATGATGAAGATGGCCACCCGAGAGGGATTCCCCCTCCGGGAGGGTGCCGAAATGGGTCTAGATTGGTTTTCGGTGGCTACAGAGGCTTCTGGCGGCGGAACTCCCGATCTATTGTGCTCCCCGATGGTTTTAGGGTATATGGATATATATAGGCGGAAGAAATACATCAGGGGAGCCACGAGGGGCCCACGAGGGTGGAGGGTGCGCCCCCTGCCTCGTGCTCTCCTCGTTGATCCCCTGACGTGCACTCCAAGTCTCCTGTATTGCTTTCTTTCCAAAAATAAGTTCCGTGAAGTTTCAGGTCAATTGGACTCCGTTTGATTTTCCTTTTCTGCGATGCTCTAAAACAAGGAAAAAAAACAGAAACTGGCACTGGGCCCTGGGTTAATAGGTTAGTCCCAAAAATCATATAAAATAGCATATAAATGCATATAAAACATCCAAGGTTGATAATATAATAGCATGGAACAATCAAAAATTATAGATACGTTGGAGACATATCAAGTCTGCAGAACCCAAGGGAAAAAGGCTTATGTGGAAAATGTTAAAACCAAGGTTGGGCCTTGCTGGAGGAGTTTAATTCAAAGCAAACTGTCAAGGGGTTCCCATAACACCCAACCGCGTAAGGAACGCAAAATCAAGGAACATAACACCGGTATGACGGAAACTAGGGCGGCAAGAGTGGAACAAAACACTAGGCATAAGGCCGAGCCTTCCACCCTTTACCAAGTATATAGATGCATTAATTAAATAAGAGATATTGTGATATCCCAACATATCCATGTTCCAACATGGAACAAAATTCATCTTCACTTGCAACTTACAACGCTATAAGAGGGGCTGAGCAAAAGCTGTAACATAGCCAAACAACGGTTTGCTAGGAAAGGTGGGTTAGAGGCTTGACATGGCAATATGGGAGGCATGATATAGCAAGTGTTAGGTAGCGTGGCATAATGATAGAGCGAACAACTAGCAAGCAAAGATATAAGTGATTTCGAGGGTATGGTCATCTTGCCTGAAATCCCGCAAGGAAGAAGAACGAGTCCATGAAGAAGACAAATGGACGTAGTCGAACGGATCCTCACAAACGCGACATTACTGGAACTAACAAGAAGAAGAAACACCAGAAAGGAGCAAACAACATGGTAAACAACCATCACATAAACATGGCATGATGCACAACCAAGTATGATGCATGTCCGGTTTAATGAAGCATGGCATGGCAAAGTGCACAAACAAAACTACAAGTTAAGTGGAGCTCAGTATGCAACGAGTTGCATATTGACGAAACACCGCATCAATTATTAAGTTCTCTCCTGTTTATGTACCCAATAATATTAAATGTTGTCAATCATGGCAAGAGGTGAAGCATAAGTAAATTAATGGTTTAGGCAAGTTTAAATGAGGCCGGAACAACAAACAACAATTCCGGTAAATCCCCATATGCATTAGCAATTTAATGCAACAAAAATTTAAACATTCTTGATGTTGTTATCATGATGCGGATGACATTTGCATGTTTATGCAAGTTTTATGGAAATGTTGATATGAATATGATATGAAGCATTTGTCGCCATGGAGGAAGGAAAAGGGGCCATGACAACGAATCCGAAATGATGCCATGGCAACATAACGGTTCCGGTAGCTCATGGAGATACCGGTGCAAAGGAAGTGTGACGAGAGCGTGCAAAAGATGGTGGGGTGATCCCGTTTACCGGCTTCCCACAGGTGGATGGCATGGTAATGAGGAGGACCGTGCAAGCGACAATTTCAGACAGGGTGCAAACGCGGGGTTCATCTCAAACAACACATGCATTCGTTCACACGCGTCCGTCTCCGAGTTATACCTTCGTAGTGTGCAAACGAGACGGTTCGGGTTCGGTGCAATCTAGAGGAAGTAGACGTTCTCGGGGCGTTGTGGGAAGTAGTCGTACAACGTTTTCATAGAGGTTCGGGGTCACGACACGGAACTTGACATCCACGGGGTCTTCGCGGGTCGATGGTAGGGGTACACATTTGTAGTCGTACACTCTCCGTAGATGTCCGGGGTCATCGCCATACGTAGTCAATGCAGTTGAGCTTGGCGTAACCAAAGGGCACTTGGTGAACCCACATAGTCGTACCCGGGTCGTAGGGGAACTTGACAGACCCAAGGTCTCCGGGCGTAGTGGCACTTGGTGAATCCCGAACGGTTTGACGATCCGACGAGATGACATGGTTCGGAGCAGTCTCAAACTTGATGGTCTTGGCAAATCCTCATGGCGGTCATTGGACTTGAGTCATGGCACGTTATAGGACGAAGCAAGGCATGGCCAACTTGGTGTGCAACAAAAGAAAATGGAGTCCGGGCGCCCAGGTGGTCTTGGCCACGACAAAGGCAGTAGGGCCAAAAGGGCAGCCAAGAGGCGGGCGTGGGCTTGCAGGTCGGAGCAGAGGTGGCAGGGCAGAGCAGCATCGGACGGCATGGTCCCGCGACGGGGCGTCTCACAGGACGTCAGCAGCGGTGGCTCCTGCCAAACGGCGGTGGCGCGGGAACAAGGACGAGGCAGGAGGAGGTGCGAGCGGGAGGAGGCGCTGACGCGGACCGGCCGGCGGAGGCGAATTTGGCACAAAGCAGCAGGTGCAAGAGTCGGCGGTTCGCTGGTTTGTCCTTCTGGTTCGACGAATACGACGCAGAGGAGAACGGGCGCGTGGTCGAAGTGAGGAGGAGAAGCGGGAGGGCGAGAGGTGGCGGTGAAGTGCTGGGCCTTGGCTGCTTGTGGAGGCCGGCGCGGCTCTCCGGTGACGAGGAGAAGCAGGGGTGCCGGACCACTCGCAGAAGCTCCGGCAAGGGCATCGGTGGCCGGGGACGGGCGAAGCGATGACGAGGGGGCCGGGGTGCAGAAGATGGCGACGAGGAGAAGCAAGAAGAGAGGCGGCACGAGAGGTCCGGCGCGGCGTCCTTGCGAGGCAACGGTGTGGAGGAGGCGAGGTCGGGTCGAGGCACAGGGGTCCTCGGTGAGGAGAAGCAGAGGCGGCAAGGCGGAGGAGGTCACCGGCAGAGGAATCGGGCGCGGGGGAGCGTGGCCATGGGGATCGGGATCCCTCTCTCTGGTGCGATGCGTGTGTGCGGCGGAGGGAGACGAGGGAGAGGGTAATCGAGAGGAGAGCGAGGGATCGAGCGAGCTAGGGTTAGGATTAGAGATGGGCCTTGGCTGTGCCTTAGGCTTGGAGGCCGGCTGGACCTAGGTGGGCCGCGGGGTGGATTGGGCCTAGAGAGGCCGCGGGGAAGGGCCGGCTGGCAGCTGCTACTGCTGTTTCTGCAGGGGGAAAAGGAGAGGATCTAGAGAAATATAAAAATATTCTCATGATCCTGAAAATGAGCTCTATTTAATAAATTTGGTTTGGAGATTTTAAAGGAAGTAAAAAAATAATTCAAGTTTGAATTAAATTCAAACTTGAACCATTTTAAACGCTAACCAAAACAATTCCAATTGGGATGAAATTTGACAGAGAGGCTAGGTACATGGTGTTAGAATATTGGGGAAAATATGAACATCAAAAGAGAAGGGAAAATGGCACTTGTAGATGTGACGCCCTCGATTCAATCGTACACTAATCATACACGCAATGTGTACGATCAAGATCAAGGACTCACGGGGAGATATCACAACACAACTCTAGACACAAATCAAAATAATACAAGCTTTATATTACAAGCCAGGGGCCTCGAGGGCTCGAATACATAAGCTTGAATACACAAGAGTCAGCGGAAGCAACAATATCTGAGTACAGACATAAGTTAGACAAGATTGCCTTAAGAAGGCTAGCACAAAAGCAACAACGATCGAAAAGGCAAGGCCTCTTGCCTGGGAGCCTCCTAACTACTCCTAGTCGTATGCGGTCTTCACATAGTAGTAGGCATCCTCCGGGTAGTAGTAGTCATCAGTGGCGTCGTCTAGCTCCTGGGATCCGTCATCTGGTCACAACAATCGGGTATGGGGGAAACAGAAGTAGCAAAGCAACTGTGAGTACTCATCCAAAGTACTCGCAAGACTTACATCAGATCTAAACTAAGTATGCATCTGTATCAAAGGAAATGGGTTGTATCTGTGGACTAAACTGCAGAATGCCAGAAGAGAAGGGGAAAGCCTAGCCTATCGAAGACTAGCATCTTCTGGAAACCACCATCTTGTAGCAACAGGAGGGAGTAGAGTAGCATAAAGTAAAGTAGTAGAAGTATTATCAACCTCGGCCAGAGATCCTTTCTTTACTCCCTGCGAGAAAGCAATCCCAGAGCCATACTATCCAAGTGTCATCGCAATCCAAATTCTCATCACCATCCAGTTCTCATCACAAGTATCCAGTTCTAGTTGTATCAATCGGGATACAACTCCAAGTGTCCGTTACCGTAGGACAGGCTATCGATAGATGTTTTCTTCCCTGCAGGGGTGCACCAACTTACCCACCACGCTCGATTAACTCTGGCCGGACACACTTTCCTGGGTCATGCCCGGCCTCGGCCAAACAATACGCCGCAACCTGACCTAGGCTTAATAGAGAGGCCAGCACGCCGGACCAAACCTATGCCCCCAGGGGTCATGGGCCATCTCCCCGGGAACTCCTGCACGTTGCGTGGGCGGCCGGTGAGCAAACCTAGCTACCTCCTTCAACAAGGTAGGTGCTTTCCAGTCCAACCCGGCGCGCGCCGCTCAGTCGCTGACGTCTATTAAGCTTCGGCTGATGTATACGACGCAGAACACCCATACTATGCCCACGTGATGGTTAGTGCTATCAGGCCAGAGGCCCCTCAAATCAAATATCCAAATCATAGTGGATTAGGAACACGCGGTAACGAGCAGAGACTCATGATCGATGTGACCCCGTCGCCCCGTCTCAAGTACTTGCGGCAAGGGCTAAGAATGCCCGGCCACGCCTCGTGAGTATCTCGCGGGCACCTCCCAGGTCAACCCGACTCGACATCACTCGCAATTAAGCTCGCGCAGGTACCCCTCAGGGTCGACCCGTCTTTAGTAACATGGCTCAGTGTAAAGTCATAGTAACCATAGTAACTATGTGTCTAACACCAAGGGGAAAACCCGAGGAATCACCCCCGGTGAATCCCACTCGATGTTATCATCAAGGTGAACGTAAGAGGATCCACCCTCGAGGTTCACACTTGAGGGATTGCACGATAGAGCGGTAACAGAAGTGGTTAAGGAGGAAATCACCCTCGACTGTATATATACACTACAGAGATCTCATCAGGAGTGATTTATGAGGTTCACCCTCGGCACTCGATTGTAACTCTGTAGTGTTGTACAACTAGGGGGTGATGTGCGGTGTCGCGGCCTGGACGTCGATCGCGTTGATCGAGTCATCGATCATAAAGCGAGGCAACTCGGACAAGGCGGGGGGGGGGGGGGGGGTCACTGATGGATCACTAACCAACCTGTACTAAGCAGTTTAGGATAAGCAGGTAAGGTATGAAAGCAGGTAACAACAACAGGCTATGCATCAGAGTAGGATCATACAGAAAGCAGTAGCAGTTCTAATGCAAGCATGAGAGGGAAAGAAATGGCCGATATCGGAATGCTCAAGGGGGGTTTGCTTGCCTGGTTGCTCTGGCAAGGAGGGGTCGTCGGGGATGTAGTCGTACTCAGTCGCATCAACATCGGTCTCGGGGTCTACCGGAGAAGAAGAGGGGGGAGAAACAGTAAATACGGGGCAAAGAAGCATCACAAAACATAACGTGGCAATATGATGTGCCGGGTGTGACCTAACGTATGGCTACACGATAAGGTGAAGGGGGAATTCAACCGGGAATGTTTTCCCGATTCCGGACGTCTGTCAGACAAATGAACCAGAGGGGAAAAGTTCAACGTTTTCTATGCTAGGGACTTGTGATAGATGAACGGAGGGCGTATTCGGATTCGTCTCGTCGTTCTGAGCAACTTTCATATATAAAAATTTTCGATCCGAGCTACGGTTAATTTTCTATGATTTTTCAAAGTTTTAAACAATATTCTGCAATATTAATAAATCAAAATAAAGCATAAATGCTAGGTGCACCCAGACCTGGTACACAGAAGTGTACCAGAGGGCTGATAGGTGGGCCAGGTCAACTATTGACTCAGCAGTCACAGCTGACTGGTCAAATGTGAACAGTGTGGTGGGTCCCAGCTGTCATTTACTCTGTTTCTATTGGAGTTAATTTAAACAGTTTTGTCATAGCACTAGAGTTTGCTTGTAACTAGTGGCTTTACATCCATGCATCATGTTTAAGTTTCATGAAACTTGAAATGGGATTGTTGAAACCCTAGCACCAAATGAATTCAACTAGGTTCAATAAAAAAATATTTTCAATGATCCCAATTGCCCTTTAGAAAAGTTCATGATTTTTGTTAAAGGTGAAAACCTCTGCCAAAATTCATGCACATATTTCTAGGCCATTCTGGATTTTTGAATTAAATCTTATTGTATTTGAATTTGGGCACTTAAATACTATAAAATACTTAAAATGTCCAAATAATCCCAAACCAAAATGTTCCATGTTTGATATATTCTAAACATTGGGCATGCACAGTTTGGTGATTTTTGAAAGTGCCTAGATATTTTTAGTAATGCCACAAACTTAGAGAACAAAAGAAAAATAGAAATAAAAGAAAGAGAGAGAGAGAGAAGGACCCACCTGGGCCACTTGCCTGGCCGGCCCAGCTCGCTGGCCCAGCCCACTGGCCTCCTCCCCGTCGTCTTCCTCCCCTGCCAGGAGGACGAAGGCGCGTGCTCACCGCGCGCGTCCACGCGCGAGCCACCTCCTGCTTCCCCGAAGCACCCTGAGCCTTCCGTAGGGCCACGCCACCCCCAAACCCGTCCGGATCGATCTCTCCCTCCCTCGCTCTTTTCCTCACCCTCTCCCACGATGGCCGAGCGCCATCCTCGCCGCCGTTCGCCGTAGTCGTCACCAAAGCCACCCCCTCGCCCCTCTGTCATGCCCAGCAGCTCCGCCACCACGCGCTACGCCTCTCCACAAAAGGAAGCCAGTCGGAGCGCCCCGTAACGCCGCCATCGCCGTCATCCCCTTCTCCGGCCGCCGGAGATCCGCCTCGCCGCCCCGCTCGCTCTGACGCTTCACCGGCCTCGCCGACCTGCTCGTCCGACTCGCCGTGAGCCACTGACCTGAACCCCCCCTCCTTTGCGCTCCGTTTGCACGTTGTAGCCGTCACTCCGCCGGAGACCGAACCGCGCCGCCACCCGAGCTTCTCGCCACCGTAGCCACAGTCGTGTAGCTCCCAACCGAGCACACCCACGTGCTCACCGCATCGCGTAGGTGCCGTAGGAGCTAAGAACGCCACTCCACGGCCACCGCAGCCCTGTTCCTGAGTGCGTCCGAACTCCGGCCACCGTCGAGGTCGACGCCGCGCTCAACCCCGGCCACCCTAGCTGCTGCCGCTTGCTCCACTAGACGCGGACGAGCTCCAGCATCACGTAGAGCCTCTCCGCCGCCGTTTTGGTCACCAGAGGAGCATTTCCGAGCCGCCCCGCCGTCTCTGTCGTTGCCGGCGATGAGCCGTGGGCCAAGCCTATGGGTTTGACCCTGGTTGGCCAGGATTTGACTTCCCCTACGCCACTGACAGGTGGGTCCAGCCCCTGTTAATCTCTGGTTTAATTTTAAGTTAAAACCTAATTAGACCTGAGACACTGACTTGCGGGGCCCAGTGGTCAGGTTTGACCTGGGCTGACCACGTTGACCTGCTGACGTAGTGATGACGTCATGCTGACTCAGTTATGAATTTTCTGGTTTAAAAATAATCCAGGAAATTCCAGAAATTAGTATAAACTTCTAAAATTCATAGAAATTAAACCGTAACTCCAAATGAAATAATTTATATATGAAAAATTATGAGAAAAATTCAAGGAATCTGTTTATGGCATTTTCATGCATGTTTGAACAATGTTTGTCCTCTGTTTTGGACAAAACAAATAAATGGCATTTAACTAATCATATATGGAGTTTGAATTTGAATTTTGTATTCAAACCAACTTCATTTAATTGTGTTGCTAGTTGCATTAGCTCAATCAACAACATATTGCCATGTCATTATCATGCATCATGCTGTGCATTGCATTGATTGTGTTCCTTCTTTGTTGCCGGTGGTTGTCCCCTCTCGGTAGACGTTGTACCGACGCTGTGATCGTTGACACTGATGAAGGCCCATTGATATATTCAGAAGTGCCAGGCAAGCAAAACCCCCTTGCTCATTCCGATACAATCCCACTCTCTCGCTCCTGCTCTCTTTTACTGCATTAGGAGAACAACGATTCAACTGTTACTTGCTGCGGTAGTTGAACCCCTTATCCTCTGCATGACCTGTCATTTCCACAGTAAATAGATGAAACCCACTAGCATGAGTAGGAGTTGTTTGAGCCCTGATGTGCCTACTCATTCATGCTTGTTTTTCATGCCTGCTACTGCTTAGAGTTGAGTCAGGTCTGATTCATCAGGGGTGAATTGGAATAGTGATGAACATGTCCTACTGTGTGTGAGCTAAGTGTGTGAACACGATTTGGTAAAGGTAGCGGTGAGAGGCCATGTAGGAGTACATGGTGGGTTGTCTCACTGAAACCGTCCTCAGGAACTAAGTTCTGTGTTCGTGAACCATGAAACAGCTACTACCACACATTGGGCCCTGAAATATGACCCTGCTCGACTTATTGACCCCTCTCGTCCTTTGTCCAGGAGTTGCAACTAGTTTCTGGTGTTAGTAGGTTATGTGTTGGCGGCCGTGCGTAGCGCTGACCCTAGGGGTGGGCTATGATGCGGTAGATACACTGTGGCCGGGTATGCCGGGCGCCCGTTTGGCGTCTCGGGACCCTGTATACATCGTTTGGGGCCGTTGAGGACACCCCGGCCGGATTTCCTTGCGGATGGAACCCGAATAGGTGATAAACCTGGACTAGAGACTTGTGCGGTTAGTCAGGTCGTGGTCTACACCCACGTCGGCTTTCGCTTGAAGTCTGCCGAGCACATGTCGTGTGCAGACGCTAAGTGGTGGAAACATGTGTGAAGAAGTACACCCCTGCAGGGTTATAAATGATCTATTCGAATAGCCGTGTCCGCGGTAAAGGACTTCTGGGTTGCCTATAACAGTTCATAGACAAGTGAAAGTGGATACTCTAAAATGCGCAAGATAAGCGTGAGTGCTATGGATGGCGTTCTCGTAGGGAGACGGGAGCGGATCCTTAGTGGTGTACTGATTGGTGAATATGTGGACTCGTGTGCGCCACCTCAAAAGAGTTACTTGCAGTCGTAGTTTAAGATAGTCACCGAGTCAAAGCTGGCTTGCTGCAGTTAAACTCCACCCCCCCCTTTGTTGATACCGATGCATATGTAGCTAGTTCTGATGTAAGTCTTGCTGGGTACTTTTGTACTCACGTTTGCGTAATTTATGTTTTGCAGAGAGACTCTAGTCTCGCTAGTAGTTTCACGTGGACTTCGACGTTAGCTTGATACCTCAGCTATGATCTTGTGCCCTCGGCAGGATCTGGTAGATAGCCAGGCTTCTTAGCCTTTTTCATTTGTAGATGTCTGTACTCAGACATATTAAGCTTCCGCATGTGCTTTGCATTGTATGCTATGATTTTTGGGTCATGAAACCCATGTTTGTAATATCTCGCTCCTCGGAGCCTAATGAATAAATACTTGAGTTGTAGAGTTATGTTGTGATGCCATGTTCTATTTACACATATCGAGCATATTGTGTGTATGATTGAAATGCTTGGTATGTGTGGGATCCGACAATCTAGTTGTTTATCCTTGGCAGCCTCTCTTATGGGGAAATGTAGTCTAGTGCTTCCATGAGCCATACTAGTCCGCTACAGCCCGGTTCACCGGAGTCCTGCTAGCCCAGCACTACTGCTCAGGACACTTGACTGGCCGGCATGTGTTTCACTTCGTTCCTGTGTCTGTCCCTTCGGGGAAATGTCACGCGGTGACATCCGGAGTCCTGCCTAGCCTGCTATAGCCCGGGTTCCCAGAGTCCTGTTAGCCCAGTGCTACAGCCCAGATTCACACGCTGTTGACCGACATGCTCGATGTGATTCATGTATGCCTGTCCCCATAGGTTAGTACCGCTTTGGGTTAACGACTAGCCATGTCAGCCCGGATTCTCTGTCATATGGATGCTAGCGATACTATCATATACGTGAGCCAAAAGGCACAAACGGTCCCGGGCCATGGTAAGGCGACACCCGTGGGAATACCGTGCGAGAGGCCACAAAGTGATATCAGGTGTTACCGGCTAGATCAATGTGACTTGGAATCGGGGTCCTGACAAGTTTAATTAACCCATGGGGGCACATGTCATAGGCATATTAGTGTAATTAGGTTGATTAACTAAGTTAATTAATTATCTAATTAATTAATTTGATTATTAACATATTTTTTGTTTTAACAGGGGGCGGCCCCACTAGTAAGTGGCACACGCCGGCCTCTCCTGTGGTTGTGCATGCGAAGACGCAGAGGCGTGCTGCGGCCATCATCGAAGGAGGTCACATCCGCCCTGGGTGTGAGACAAGGCCGAGCAGAGCGGGGGCCGCGGCAGGGCGGGCGCCTGGGAGGCGCGTGCGGCGGGCAACGGCAAGCACTCGCGGGGCTGCAGCAGCGAAGCAGCAAGGGCATGCCGCAACAGGCACGAGGCGCAGGTGCAGCGGCGGCAGATATGGAGAAGAGGAGGACGACCGGGGTCCTCACCGGCGTTAGCGAGCAGGGAGGGCGTCGAGGCACGGTCTGCAGTGTTGGCGGCGGCTAAACGCGGCCACGGCGGCTAGCACACAGAGGAGGCGTCGGCCGCAGACAGTAGGGGAGGGTGCGGGCTTCCCGGGAGCGACCAGAGGCGCGGTAAAGTGACAGGGACGCGCGCATGTAGGGAGGGAACCAGGGGAAGGATGGGGTTCTCACCCACGCTGCCGGTGTTCGTCGGCGAGGCTCGAAGGAGCCGGCGTGGGGGGAGACGAGGACGAGGCGGTCCGGCGACGGGCGACGGTGCAGCGTCGGGGCGGGGCGGCGCCAGATCGGGACGAGATGGCGGCATCCGAGGCGTCGCAGCGAGGGGGTTTCGGGAGGAGGGCGAGGAGAATGGTGACGAGGTGGGGACGGGGAGGAGGTTCGGTGATGGGGCGGCTTGGCATGGAGTCGGGGGCGCCTCCGGCGACGGCAGTTGGCGTTGGGGCGCCGGGTTCGGCCCGATCCAGATCGGGAGTTGGGGATGGGATCGGGGAAGTGGGGGGGATCGTGGGAAGAATGGAGGGTTAGGGTTTGCGGGGTGGACCGAGGGGGGATGTAGGTTGGGCGACGGTGCGGGCCGGCCTAGTGGCCTAGTTGCTAGTTGGGCCGGTCGGCCCAGTGGGGGGTGGCCCTTTCTCTTTTTTCTTTTTTTTGTTTCCTCTTTTATTAAGAAAAACATAGATAGAAAATTACTATTTAGGGTAACCAAAAGAGCTGAGAAAAATGTGGGACTTAGTCTATTAAATAGTTTGCAATTATTTTTTTGGCAGTGCCACAAAAGTTTGGAAGCCAGAGGAATCCATTTGCATTTTTCGCAAATAAGATAACACTTTAAAATGCTGAAATTGCATTGTAATAATTGCTATAGTCCATCTTAGCGCTGAGATGATGTTGTTCTCCTTAACAATTAAATGTTATGGAATTTTGGCTAAATGATGAACTATTTGCAGCAACTTTGGCGCAACTCCATATCTCACTTGCAAATTGAATTCTATTACAAAGTGGAATGGTAAATGATATTTGAATCAGAGGAGATCAAGCATTGTTTAGCAAAATGAACAGCTTTAATCATAGAGGGTTACTGTAGCATGACACTGGGGGTGTTACAAATCTCCTCCACTACAAGAAATCTCGTCCCGAGATTTAAGGGGTGGAGTAAGGAGGAAAGACTCGTGAAGGACGGAGCTCAACACAAGATAGGTACCTGGGGGCTATCTCAGTGAACGTGTCATAGAGGCACCTCTCCAGTTGAAATTCAAGAAAGACATCGGGAGTAAGGTAAGGAGGAGCAATAAGAAGCTTCAATCGGGTAGGTAACTGATCGTTGCCTAAAACAGAGGGTGAAAGAGGTTCGGAGCTATGGGAATAAGTATTGCGTCTGATACCAGAATAGATCGTCTCTCAGAAGGCAGCTCGAAACTATCATATGAAGCCAAGCGTGAGAGATAACCTTAGAAACAAGGGTGTACAGGAGAGTCAGGTTTCGATCCTGGGACCTGTGGGTTATGGGCCCACCATGTGGGTTAAAAGTAGAATGGGGGCTGATAGCAAAGCATGTCAGATGATAGACTATCAGTTATGTTGCGAACAACGTTGGTACCAAGGGCGAGGGATGAAGAGAACTAATTTCCTCCTCATCGAACGAGGCGGACCAATAGGCAAATTTCTCGTCCATCGGTGGTTACCGGAATGTCATCAACAATAGTAACAGGGTCTTACTGACAGAGTTGGGCACTGAGGTGCTTCCTTAAGCGGGGATTTATTACTGCTTAGATCATAAAATTTATAAGAGAGGTTAATCAAACCAACGGAAAGGAAAATATGTCTATTAAACTTAACAGACCAATGGAAAGGAAAATGTGTTTCACACAAGAATTGGGAGTATAACCTTCCCAAAGAAAAGTGGAGCATGATATACATGATAGGACATTAAGTGCAAAAGAATTTAAATAAGGGGCGAGCAAAGAATTAGGATATTACCCATACAACGGTGTTTGGATAATAGATCAAGAAGCATTTAGCATTTTGCTTCGAATGTTCGTGTTGATCTTCGGAATACCACAGTCATGCTTCGAGATAGCACTGATATGGTGTTTCAATTAAGGATTGGGTCTATAGATCATAAGAGATTCAAACAATCATTTCCAAGATTATCTCGGAACGTAAGGTATAACCAAACAAAATCACGTCTATGTTGGCAGGAAGTCAAGGATGTTGTCGATGATAACACAATCATCGAGGGGGTAGGATGGTATTTCTCATTATGAATTCGATTGATAGCCTGAAACAAGTTAGTATATTGATGGGGATCACGACAGATTTTGTCGAGGTACTATGAAGAGGCCATCGAACAGCGACGACATCAAGCAAAAGGAATGATGAAGCGAAAGGTTATTGGAACCACAGATGTGACACAAGCTCGAAATCAAGCTTGTTGTTCAAGAAAAAAATGATATGACGAGGAAGATTGACGTAAGGTTAGCTCATCGTCGAAAACTTTGCTCCGGGAAGAAGGACCAGGTAGCACAGTTAAAAGTTACCATGGTAAGGATATAGCCGATCAGGCTAGGAATGACTTGAAGGATTATTAAACTCATAAGCAACAAAAATTACTTGGAGTTATAGAATCGGAGTGTGGAATCAATTCACTTATCGGCGTTCTTGAGTGACTAATAACTCAGAACCCGGGGGAAATATAGAAACGGTGAAAAGCAATACGAGACGAAGACTCATAGGAAGCAACACAGTTCTTTGATATTCTCGAGATACCGGAGGGTAATACTCAAAAGAATATCAAAATAGAGGTTGCGAAGATGTATTGATCTACAGAAGACAAGTACTTTAACTTGTCTGAGAATTGGAAAAAAAGAAGAACAATATGGTCGAAACCATGATTTCAAAAGACTCGATCCCAGATATAAGAAGAACTTATAACAAGGAGATAATTAATTTTAAAGAGAAGCTTCCATGATAAGATCTACATCGTGCCCATGGGCATGAATACAAAGTTCAAGGTCGACTCCCACTTCTCCAATGCATGACCTTTCATTCACTGCTCTGTTAAAATTATTTGAAAGTGAAGAACTAGCAGGTGAATTACCAGAGGAGTATGGTCCGTGAAAACTATCGGGTTCACACGGATTAGGGAAGGCATAGGTTCAACCCATCGGGGCATCTTAGGGACATATACCACAATCTTCAAGAGTAAATAACACTAGCTCAAAAGCAGACCATGGTTGACAAAAGCAGAGGATACAATTTACCAAAGGCATTATGTGTACGAGGAAAGACTCGCAAGGTTGTTGAATATGAAGGACACTGTCGGATAATAATCCAACCAAGGATCTGGTGGTCCGTAAAGGATCTTATGTGAGTATCGGTACTCAACCAGAAGAAGAAGGGATGCAAAGGAATCAGTTTATGGAAACATGTGAATAAGTCGAAGCTTGAATACGAAGAGTTTACGATCCCAAAATCGGGGGATCAGAGGCAGAGGCTCTGATAAAAAGATAAGTATATTGATTAAAATTAGATGGCCAATCAATCAAGGATTGATTTACTAAGAACCAGCTCATATCCAGAATGATGTCTGAGCCGGAAAGATGAATTCTAGGAATCAATGGATGATCGGGATTATTCTTATTCATATTGAATTAGTAGACTCGGAAAGACAGTGACAAGGAATGCAATGAGTATTGCGATACATATGGATGTATCCATAAAGCAGGTTGACAAGACTTTCGGGAGCATCAGGCTGCAGAGGATCTTCGGGAGATCGAATAGCATTTTGAAGAATTTTTCGAAAGCATATGAACAAGTGGGGATGAAGGTAATAACGGCATGGATGTTATTCACGGGGGTTATCGATGGTCAGGAACTACAAAGCAGTGGGCACAGGGTCTCGGAAAACATCGAGGAGTATCTGCAGAATCTTATGGCGAAGCAAGCGACCATCTGTAGTGAAGGGGCTCTCCGGGAAGAAGTTGTTACGAGATCCTAGAGTCAGAGTTAGCAAAATCATTTAACCCGAATAGAAGAGAGATCAGAATCCCAGAGTATAGACGAGGAGTAAAAGATTCTAATACCACCCAATGGTGACGTGGGCCCGTAAGCCACACAGCCATGTTAGTAAAATCTTTGCAGTGACTAGACTCAACTTCAGCCAAGGAGTTGGCAAAGGGGATTCCTACAGGCAGTCAGCTCTGATACAAACTTGTGATGCCCTCGATTCAATTGTACACTAATCATACACGCAAATGTGTACGATCAAGATCAAGGACTCACGGGGAGATATCACAACACAACTCTAGACACAAATCAAAATAATACAAGCTTTATATTACAAGCCAGGGGCCTCGAGGGCTCGAATACATAAGATCGAATACACAAGAGTCAGTGGAAGCAACAATATCTGAGTATAGACATAAGTTAGACAAGATTGCCTTAAGAAGGCTAGCACAAAAGCAACAACGATCGAAAAGGCAAGGCCTCCTGCCTGGGAGCCTCCTAACTACTCCTAGTCGTCTGCGGTCTTCACATAGTAGTAGGCATCCTCCGGGTAGTAGTAGTCATCAGTGGCATCGTCTGGCTCCTGGGATCCGTCATCTGGTCGCAACAATCGGGTATGGGGGAAACAAAAGTAGCAAAGCAACCGTGAGTACTCATCCAAAGTACTCGCAAGACTTACATCAGATCTAAACTAAGTATGCATCTGTATCAAAGGAAATGGGTTGTATCTGTGGACTAAACTGCAGAATGCCAGAAGAGAAGGGGAAAGCCTAGCCTATTAAAGACTAGCATCTTCTGGAAACCACCATCTTGCAGCAACAGGAGGGAGTAGAGTAGCATAAAGTAAAGTAGTAGAAGTATTATCAACCTCGGCGAGAGATCCTTTCTTGACTCCCTGCGAGAAAGCAGTCCCAGAGCCATACTATCCAAGTGTCATCACAATCCAAATTCTCATCACCATCCAGTTCTCATCACAAGTATCCAGTTCTAGTTGTATCGATCGGGATACAACTCCAAGTGTCCGTTACCGTAGGACAGGCTATCGATAGATGTTTTCTTCCCTGCAGGGGTGCACCAACTTACCCACCACGCTCGATTAACTCCGGCCGGACACACTTTCCTGGGTCATCTCGGCCTCGGCCAAATAATATGCCGCAACCCGACCTAGGCTTAATAGAGAGGCCAGCACGCTGGACTAAACCTATGCCCCCAGGGGTCATGGGCCATCTCCCCGGGAACTCCTACATGTTGCGTGGGCGGCCGGTGAGCAGACCTAGTTACCTCCTTCAACAAGGTAGGTGCTTTCCAGTCCAACCCGGCACGTGCCGCTCAGTCGCTGACGTCTATTAAGCTTTGGCTGATGTATACGACGCAGAACGCCCATACTATGCCCATGTGATGGTTAGTGCTATCAGGCCAGAGGCCCCTCGGATCAAATATCCAAATCGTAGTGGATTAGGAACGCGCGGTAACGAGCAGAGACTCACGATCGATGTGACCCCGTCGCCCCGTCTCGAGTACTTGCGGCAAGGGCTAAGAATGCCCGGCCACGCCTCGTAAGTATCTCGTGGGCACCTCCCAGGTCAACCCAACTCCACATCACTCGCAATTAAGCTCGCGCGGGTACCCCTCAGGGTCGACCCGTCTTTAGTAACATGGCTCAGTGTAAAGTCATAGTAACCGTAGTAACTATGTGTCTAACACCAAGGGGAAAACCCGAGGAATCACCCCCGTTGAATCCCACTCGATGTTATCATCAAGGTGAACGTAAGAGGATCCACCCTCGAGGTTCACACTTGAGGGGTTGCACGAGAGAGCGGTAACGGAAGTGGTTAAGGAGGAAATCACCCTTGATGACCTCGATCGTATAGCTACACTACAGAGATCTCATCAGGAGTGATGTATGAGGTTCACCCTCGGCACTCGATTGTAACTCTGTAGTGTCATACAACTAGGGGGTGATGTGCGGTGTCGGGGCCTGGACGTCGATCACGTTGATCGAGTCATCGATCATAAAGCGAGGCAACTGGTACAAGGCGGGGGGGTCACTGATGGATCACTAACCAACCTATACTAAGCAGTTTAGGATAAGCAGGTAAGGTATGAAAGCAGGTAACAACAACAGGCTATGCATCAGAGTAAGATCATACAGAAAGCAGTAGCAGTTCTAATGCAAGCATGAGAGGGAAAGAAATTGGCGATATCGGAATGCTCAAGGGGGGTTTGCTTGCCTGGTTGCTGTGGCAAGGAGGGGTCGTCGCGGATGTAGTCGTACTCAGTCGCATCAACGTCGGTCTCGGGGTCTGCCGGAGAAGAAGAGGGGGGAGAAACAATAAATATGGGGCAAAGAAGCATCACAAAACATAACTTGGCAATATGCTGTGCCGGGTGTGACCTAATGTATGGCTACACGATAAGGTGCAGGGGGAATTCAACTGGGAATGTATTCCCAGTTCCAGACGTCTATCAGACAGATAAACCCGAGGGGAAAAGTTCAACGTTTGCTATGCTAGGGACTTGTGATAGACGAACGGAGGGCGTATTTGGATTCGTCTTGTCATTCTGAGCAACTTTCATATATAAAGTTTTTTGATCCGAGCTACAGTTAATTTTCTATGATTTTTCAAAGTTTTAAACAATATTCTGCAATATTAATAAATCAAAATAAAGCATAAATGCTAGGTGCACCCAGACCTGGTACACAGAAGTGTACCAGAGGGCTGACAGGTGGGCCAGGTCAACTATTGACTCAGCAGTCACAGCTGACTGGTCAAATGTGAACAGTGTGGTGGGTCCCAGCTGTCATTTACTCTGTTTCTATTGGAGTTAATTTAAACAGTTTAATTAACCCATGGGGGCACATGTCATAGGCATATTAGTGTAATTAGGTTGATTAACTAAGTTAATTAATTAATTTGATTATTAACATATTTTTTGTTTTAACAGGGGGCGGCCCCACTAGTAAGTGGCACACGCCGGCCTCTCCTTTGGTTGTGCATGCATAGACACAGAGGCGTGCTGCGGCCATCATCGAAGGAGGTCACATCCGCCCTGGGTGTGAGACAAGGCCGAGTAGAGCGGGGGCCGCGGCAGGGCGGGCACCAGGGAGGCGCTCGCGGTGGGCAACGGCGAGCACTTGCGGGGCTGCAGCAGCGAAGCAGCAAGGGCGCACCGCAACAGGCACGAGGCGCAGGTGCAGCAGCGGCAGATATGGAGAAGAGGAGGACGACCGGGGTCCTCACCGGCGTTAGCGAGCAGGGAGGGCGTCAAGGCGTGGTCTGCAGGGTTGGCGGCGGCCAAGCGCAGCCACGGCGGCTAGCACGCAGAGGAGGCATCGGCCGCGGACAGTAGGGGAGGGCGCGGGCTTCACGGGTGTGACCGGAGGCGCGGTAAAGTGACAGGGACGCACGCATGTAGGGAGGGAACCAGGGGAAGGATGGGGTTCTCACCCACGCTGCCGGTGTTCGTCGGCGAGGCTCGATGGAGCCGGCTTGGGGGGAGACGAGGACGAGGCGGACCGGTGACGGGCGACGGTGCAGCGTCGGGGCGGGGCGGGGCGGTGCCAGATCGGGACGAGACGGCGGCATCCAAGGCGTCGCAGCGATGGGGCTTCAGGAGGAGGGCGAGGAGAATGGTGACGAGGTGGCGACGGGGAGGAGGTTCGATGATGGGGCGGCCCGGCATGGAGTCGGGGACGCCTCCGGCGACGGCGGTTGGCGTTGGGGCGCCGGGTTCGGCCCGATCCAGATCAGGAGTTGGGGATGGGATCGGGGAAGTGGGGGGATCGTGGGAAGAATGGAGGGTTAGGCTTTGCAGGGTGGACCAAGGGGCGATGTAGGTTGGGCGACGGTGCGGGCCGGCCTAGTGGCCTAGTTGCTAGTTGGGCCGGTCGGCCCAGTGGGGGGTGGCCCTTTCTCTTTTTTATTTTTTTGTTTCCTCTTTTATTAAGAAAAACAGAGATAGAAAATTACTTTTATTTCTGCAATTATTTTTTTGGCAGTGCCACAAAAGTTTGGAAGCCAGAGGAATCCATTTGCATTTTTCGCAAATAAGATAACACTTTAAAATGCTGAAATTGCATTGTAATAATTGCTATAGTCCATCTTAGCGCTTAGGTGATGTTGTTCTCCTTAACAATTGAATGTTATGGAATTTTGGCTAGATGATGAACTATTTTGTAGCAACTTTGGCGCAACTCCATATCTCACTTGCAAATTGAATTCTATTACAAAGTGGAATGCCAAATGATATTTGAATCAGAGGTGATCAAGCATTGTTTGCAAAATGAACAGCTTTAATCACAGAGGGTTACTGTAGCATGACACTGGGGGTGTTACAGTAGAAATGGAAGAAAGGGAAGGAAGGAGGGGTGATGGTGCAAGAACCACACATGGAGCATGCAACAATACAACATGCATGAATATGACAATGCACATGATGATTATGAGAAAGCAAACAGACACAAGCTCAAATGCAATATGACAAGGTAAGCATGGCAATGCAATGAGTAGAATAACATAACAAAACAAGATGAGCCAAGAAGATGGAACACCAAATGGAATTGGATGGAGATCAACATGGATATGTTGCCAAATATGGAAGTTTTACATCTGGGGTGTTACACCGGAGCCTCGAACGAACTCCAGATCAGCCCTCCGAAGAGAGTTTAGGGCTTGGCGGCGGCTTCGTATCGTAAAATGCGATGAATCCTTCTCCCTGGTTTTTTTCTCCCCGAAAGTGAATATATGGAGTCAGGGTTGAGGTCGGTGGAGCGTCAAGGGGCCCACAATGCAGGGGGCGTGCCCCACCCTCGTGGATAGGTGGAGGCCCCCCTGACGTGGATCTTCCTTCCAGTATTTTTTATATATTCCAAAATAATTCTCCGTTGATTTTTAGGTCATTCCGAGAACTTTTATTTCTGCACAAAAATAACACCATTGCAATTCTGTTGAATACAGCGTCGGTCCGGGTTAGTTCCATTATAATCATGCAAGTTAGAGTCCAAAACAAGGGCAAAAGTGTTTGGAAAAGTAGATACGACGGAGACGTATCAGGACGCATGCTCAAAATTTACTGACAGTTATTAGTGCGGCACTATTCCCAGAAGGCGTAACGTGGGCACGTACACCTTCTTGGCCGCGTATGTGGCATTTGCACCATAGGTGCACCGCAATAGGCAATGTCAGCACACGTCTTGTTCCAACAACCGTGCGCACTCGTTATTACCATCGCGCACGCTTCTTTTATTTATAATGTGTGTGCCCGTCTAGCACACACACGTTGATCTATCTAACTGTTTCAGTTTGTTCTGGCTAATCGCAAACAGTTCATCCGTGTGAAGTGTATGCCATCAATCGCACACACTTTGATCCGTCTGACATGTTTCTGTTTTGTTCCCTAATCACAAACAGTTAATTCTTCTAAAGCGTATGCCCTCAATCGCACACACCTTTATCTAGCTGCCCATTCCTATTGTTCCTCCTCATCACAAACAGTTCATCTGAGTGAACTGTATGCTGTATATCGCACATGCCTTCATCTGGCTGCCCGTTTCTTTTGTTTCGCCTCATCGCAAATAGTTCATTGAACTGAACCGTATGCCCTGCATCGCACACGCAACTAAAATCTGAACCATGTTTGATGGCTCTGCCATCGCAAACGTTTTGCACCTTTTTTGACGATTCTTTTACACCACCGTTTGCGATTATTGCATCGGACACAATTTCTTCGAAGGTCTCTGATCGTAGTGTGGCGTTAGCAGCATCTTGCAGTAGTGTATCTTCATGGCTGGCACAGGGTCGGCTCTAAATTCATCAACAACTGTAGCTATGACATCTGGATCGGCTACTGCTGCGACAGCTGGGGCTGGCGGCTCAGGTCTTATCAGATCTCTTGGGCACTGTGATAACTTTGCTAGCGACAAAGGTGAGTGGGGCGAATCAAGTAGAGCGCGATGCAGAAATTGTAAAGATTCAGGCGGAGATCACTAAGGCCCAGGAGGATATCAACACAGAGAATACCAGGATGGTAGAGGAACGGGCTTAGATCACGGTTGAGTCGGAGCGCGTGAGGACAGAAGCTTGGCGTTTAAGTCTACATCAGAATGCCTCTAACGCAGTTCTTCATAGGAGGCACCAGACCCGCCTTCCTTTGCATTATGAGCCCATGAATCTATTTAACACCCCGGGGGCAGGGCCAAGCACTCCAGATGCGAGAGTGAATCCTCAGATAAACATGGATGTGCGAGGAAGTCGGGCGGTGGCTCAACCTCGCCAGCCTGAGTCGGCACGGAGGGAGGAGCGGGCGCCTAACCCGCCCCCCAATCAAACACCGCCTCAACGCTTTCTGACGCCACCGCGATATAACTTTTCTAACCCAGTGGACAACATGTTAGAGGCAGCGACCCGGCTGGCGGCTATTCCGATTGATGGCAAGTCACCAGTTGCGGTGGAAATTCGGAATGTAGTTGAGCTCTTACAGACGGCCTTTGCACAGAAAGAAGCTTATTCCTATAGCTGTGATCGTGTGCACTCGACTCGCCGCCCGAGTCGTAGTTATAGCCGGCACATCGAGTCGCCCGCAGTCTCCAGTAGTGAACAATGTCGTAACCCACCCCATGATGATAAACCGCCCCATAACCCAGTGGTCAATGCTCAGGCGATCATGGATGATGCCAGAGCTCACCGTGAGGCAGAAGCCACGGCTCGGTAGGGGGCGTATCAGCAGCCTCCGATGACACCTTCGGCCTCAGTGGGAGCCGGGATGATTTCCAAGACGGTTGGAGTGTCGTGTTTAGTGTCGGCTCTACGTAATGAACGCATGCCTAAGGACTTTAAGGGTCCTCGCAAAGTGCTTAATTATATAGCTGATCTCCCTCTAGTGGGCTGGATGGAGAGTTATGAGTCAGCCATGGAGATCTTGGATGTCAATGATGCGATCTATGCAAAATACTTTACTATGATGTTGGATGGGCTCGCTCGTACCTGGTTAAAAGGGTTACCTCCTAATTCTATTAGCTCATGGGCAGAGTTGAAGGCACGTTTCATCAAAAACTTTCAAAGGACATGCAAGCAGCCTTTGACGATTATCGATCTGGATAACTGTGTGCAGAGCCAGGATGAGTCGGCCCACCATTGGGTCCGGCGGGTCTCTGCTATTATTCACTCGTCTGATAGTATTGCGGTGGGTCAGGAGGTTCTGGTCTTGGAGAAGAACTGTCACTTTACCCCCCCCCCTTATGCAAAAGCTCGGGCAGCTTAAGCGTTATTGTGCCGACATGGGTGAGCTCATGGCGGCTATCATTAAGTATGCCGACTCTGAAAACACCAAGGACCCTGGATCTGATGATGAGAAGTCCAACAAGGGCAATAAGAGTGGCAATGGTAAGGGTTAGCAGCAGAACGTGACGGGGCATAATAGCAACAACCAGGGCAACGATGGTAAGCGCAGACACCCCGACGGCGGGTCAGATCTAGTAGCTAACACCAACACTGGGTACAACAACCAGTGCCGCAACTGTAATGGTAAGCCACCCTTTGGTGGTGCAAAGCCTTTTAATCTTGAGCGGCGCTTAATGACCCATTCTCGAAGCACAGTCTTCCCAACAAGCCATCCACTCATGCTTGGAAGGATTGTTGGGTTATGTGAGAGTTTAGGAATTACAGCCTTAGTCAAAATTGTGGAAATAATAATGGGCCTCCCGATGGGTCAGTATCCGGTTCATAGGGGTCCGGCTTTGGTGGCGGCGGCTCAAATTCTGGCTATCAAGGTCAAGGTAACCAGGGTGGCTTTAACCAATAGTCTGGTCAGGGCAACCAGCAGCAAGGTAATCAGCTAGGGTATCAGAGTATTCCAAAGTAGCTCAATGGTGGACAATACCATGTTTTCATCACAAGTCTTTGCAAAAGAGATCAAAAGGTTCGTAAGAAGGCGGTTCATGCGGTGGAGCCGGCTGTTCCGAAGTATTTGAGATGGTCTGAGCATACGATATCATGGAGCAGGGCGGTTCACCCACTGCGGGTGATAACTCGGGTCACTTGGCCCTTGTGGTAGCCCCTCAAGTTGGTGGTTATGAATTCAGTAAGGTGCTTCTGGACAGTGGCAGCAGTATCAACATCTTGTATTATGACACTTTTCGGCTGATGAATTTAACTGACAAGGATCTTAAGCGGTCTTCCACAGTCTTCCATGGTGTTTGTGTCTGGTAAGTCAGCGTATCCCGTGGGAAAAATTGGCCTGGAAGTAGCCTTTGGTGATGATTATGACTACAGGGCAGAGACACTGTGGTTTGAAGTGGTCAAAATCAAAAGTCTGTATCATGCCTTGTTCGGATGGTCGGCTTATGTTAAGTTCATGGCTCATCCTTGTTATGTCTATTTACAGCTCAAGATGCCAGGGCGAAAAGGGGCGATTACAGTCCATGGTGATCAGAAAGTGGCCTTGGAATGTGAGGAAGGAGATGCAGCTTATGCAGAGTCAGCTTGTGCTATTGAGGAACTTAAGCTCTACAAAGATAATGTTGACCCGACTGATATGACCCCTCTGAAGAAGTCCACTACTGAGCAGCACCCTTTGTTGAAGTTTAAGTCGGTTGATGATACCAAGCAAATTGATTTTGTCCCTGGTGACTCATCTAAGCAGTTCACTGTGGGGGCTACTATGGATCCTAAATAGGAAATCACGCTCATCGAGTTCATCCGTGAGAATCGGGACATCTTTACACGGAAACCTTCTGACATGCCAGGTGTACCGAGAGAATTCGCTGAGCACACTCTTAATGTGGATCCTAAGTTTAAGATAGTCAAACAGTCTCTCCGTCGTTTCAATGAAAAGCGACGCAAGGCTATTGCAGAAGAGGTAGCCCGGCTCTTAACGACTGTGTAACACCCACGATGCGGCTATATCTCCCACGTGTCGGAGCACGACTTAGAGGCATAACCGCATAGTAGGCATGTCGTAAGAGGGGTAATCTTTACACATCCCATGTACTGAATAAGAAAGGGATAAAGAGTTGGCTTACAATCACCACTTCACACAATACATGAACATAGCATTACATCATCCAGAATACAATCAAGGTCCGACTACGGAACCAAATAAAGAAAGACAACCCCTAATGCTAGATCCCCGATCGCCCAGACTGGGCTCCACTACTAATCAACTGGCAACGAAACAACACAACGAACACGATCTTCATGGAGCTCCTCCATGAGCTCGGTTGCGTCACCTGCACGGTATCATCGGCACCTACAACTGTTTTTGGAAGTAATCTGTAAGCCACGGGGACTCAGCAATCTCACACCCTCACGATCAAGACTATTTAAGCTTGTGGGTAGGAAATGGTTGTGAGGTGGAGCTGCAGCAAGCACTAGCATATATGGTGGCTAACTTACGCAAATGAGAGCGAGAAGAGAAGCAAAGCACGGTCGTGAACTAGAAGTGATCTTGAAACTACTTACATTCAACCATAACACAAGAACCATGTTCACTTCCCAGACTCCACCGGAAAGTGACCATCACGGCTACGCACGCAGTTGATGCATTTTAATTAAGTTTAGTGTCAGGTCTTCTACAACCGGATATTAACAAATTCCCATCTGCCCATAACCATGGGCACGGCTTTCAAAAGTTCAAAACCCTGCAGGGGTGTCCCAACTTAGCCCATCACAAGCTCTCACGGTCAACGAAGGATATTCCTTCTCCCGGGAATACCCGATCAGACTCGGAATCCTGGTTACAAGACATTTTGACAATGGTAAAACAAGACCAGCAAAGCCGCCCAATGCGCCGACATCCTGATAGGAGCTGCACATATCTCGTTCTCAGGGCAACACTGTATTGTCCAAGATTTTTGTAGGCTAGCCCAGAGTTGCCCCTGGTGGCCACCGGCGGCTGACCGGTTTGGACCAACACTTAGACAAGCACTGGCCCGGGGGGGTTAAAATAAAGATGACCCTTGAGTCTGCAGAACCCAAGGGAAAAGGCTAGGTGGCAAATGATAAAACCAAGGTTGGGCCTTGCTGGAGGAGTCTTATTCAAAGCGAACTGTCAAGGGGTTCCTGTCGGTGTCAAAACCGGTGGATCTCGGGTAGGGGGTCCCAAACTGTGCGTCTAAGGCGGATGGTAACAGGAGGCAGGGGACACGATGTTTTACCCAGGTTCGGGCCCTCTTGATGGAGGTAAAACCCTACGTCCTGCTTGATTAATATTGATGATATGGGTAGTACAAGAGTAGATCTACCACGAGATCAGAGAGGCTAAACCCTAGAAGCTAGCCTATGGTATGATTGTATGTTGTCCTACGGACTAAAACCCTCCTGTTTATATAGACACTGGAGGGGGCTAGGGTTACACAAGGTCGGTTACAAAGGAGGAGATATACATATCCGTATTGCCTAAGCTTGCCTTCCACGCCAAGTAGAGTCCCATCCGGACATGAGACGAAGTCTTCAATCTTGTATCTTCATAGTCCAACAGTCCGGCCAAAGGATATAATCCGGCTGTCCGAAGACCCCCTAATCCAGGACTCCCTCAGTAGCCCCCGAACCAGGCTTCAATGAAGATGAGTCTGGCGCGCAGTGTTGTATTCGGCATTGCAAGGCGGGTTCTTCTCCAATCTTCAAGTGTTCGTAAGCTGTGTCCGGCTCCATAAATGTTGAACCTCTTGGCTTTTGTGCCCAATAAGGGCTATCTCCCACGCGTCGAATGAATACGAGGCGCCAGGGCGTTTTTACATTCGCCCCCCTAGCCAGAAAAATAAATTGTCTATTAAAGGGATGGGGATTCTTAGATCCGATCCATACCATCCTCCCCCAGCGAGAGTCCATCAAAGCGCGTTTCGGAAAGATCCATTCCAGCATGGCCGACCTCCATAGCTCCTCCTCCCGCCCCCGTAGCCCTAAGCCCGGTGATTGGGAGCGGTGTTCAGTCCCGCACAGTCGATTGGTCGACCTGCAGACTAAGGGATTTCTTCCTTCGGCGTAAATGGTGCCCATTCGAGCCGGGCCTGCCACCTACAATGGCGGGGAGCAAGCAGAGAGCTTTCCCTGTCCCTCCAGGGAGGAACAGGTCTGCCTTGTTCCTTATTTACTAAGGGGACTCGGATTTCCAATTCATCCGTTCCTCCGCAGGCTCGTGGAGTTCTACGGCCTCCAATTACACAATCTCACCCTGCCTCCATTCTACATATCACCGGCTATGTTGCTCTCTGCGAGTTGTTCCTGGGCTGCGAGGCTCACTTCGAGTTATGGAAAAGGCTATTTTGCCTCGTCCCTCGCATACAGGGGAGATCACTTTATCAAGTGGGCGGAGCCGAGATATGGCGCATCACCGATACCGGATACCCGTCCGGTACCCCAAAGAAGTCGTCCGAGGACTGGCCTTCAGAATGGTTTTTATGGAGGACGTTCACCTTCCGGACCGTGTTCGGCGGGGTCTTCCTGAGTTCAACAATGCTCCTCTGAAGAAACGCCGAAGTTGGCGCCCACGGAGCCCCCAGGCGGAAGACAACAGAGAAGTCCTCTATCTGATGAACCGGATCAAAGCACTGGCTCAATCAGGATTGACAGTAATCGAAGTTATGTCGATTTGCATAATGCGGGGAGTGCAACCACTTCAATACCGTGGGCACCCCTTGTGGTGTTATAACGGGGCGGATGACGCCACCGCTACGGGCGTAAGGGTCCGGACAATGCTGCCGCCTTAGCGAAAATTCTGTCCGAACTGTTCAAGGGCGAGGAAGAGGAGTTCACCTGCATCAAGCCACGGGATGGATTCTCCATGTACAATCCTCCAAGCTGGGTAAGTTATATCTCCCTGCTCCCATTTTTCCCGCATTCTTTGTCGTAAGTATTCACCTTGCCATTTTGCAACAGGAACTGCGAAAAGCCATAAAGGAGGTCAGCGGCCCTTCTCCACAACCAGAGGACCCCGACCGGGCCCTCGACTCCGGACTCGAAGAGGATTCGGTTATATTCGTGGAGTTGATAGACCGGCAGTTCTATCAGTTAAGCTGCGAAAATGCCATGGTGATCATTACGGCCAACTATCCCGGACTAATCCCTGCATCGCAAGTAAGAAAAACCAAAAAATCCCAACCCCAAAACTAGCATCCCCTTTTAGGCACTTCACCCACCATACACACATGGCATTTTTATAGGGAAGGCATTCGGGACGCCCTGCCGAACCCGCAGCAATGCGCCAACAGGAGGCACCGAGGTCGGGCAGGCCAAAAAGGAAGGCGGTTAGGACGGAGACGCCAGCGCAAAGGTATAAGAAAAACCCCGCTGCGTGGTTGTCGTCTTTCTCAAAATGTAACGATGCCCGCGTTTCTTTAACAGAAAAAACGCTCGCCGGAATGTGCCCAGCGATGTTGCCAATCACGCTTCCACTAGTCGGGCGCCAGGACCGGACATGGAGGCAGAAGCCGATATAGGGCAGGCGCCGGATAATCGCCCGACAAAGGATGCGGATAGATTATCCGCTATGAACTCAGAAGTGGAGAGCGCCATGAATCATAGGCGCCGCCGGGCCGTACTCTGTGACGCTTGTTTCTCACCAGAGGCGTTTGACGCCTTCAACTCTGGAGAGGCGTACCTCCGTGCTGCTCAAGATGGTCTGGCCAGAGCCACGGATCAGTATGTAAAGGATGTACGGGTGAGTAAATCTGACGAGTTATATGTATTAGTAGCCCCTGAGACTTGAAGCAGTTAGCAGAACTGATTTAACGATCATCTTTATTGTGCAGGTTCTTACAGAGAAGAATACTAGGCTGTCCCAGGAGCTGGAGGAATGCAAGACCCAACTGCGGGCCGCTGTCGCCGCATTGCAGGAACAGAAAAAGCCTCCTGCCGGTAACATTTACTTTAAAGAGTGATGGTTACCATATAGTGTGCGGCATAGCTGCAGTTCTATCAATAGATGTTGCAGATGAATCCGGGGAGAATCCGGAAGACCAGCATAGTACTCTCAACAGGATTGTAGGCTAGACCGCCTGTTGGATGGTATAGAAGAGGAGTTTAGTCAGTCTGCATGACTATGTAATTAAAGTGACATGTATAATGCCTTCTGGCCGGATTGTAGATCATTTGTCGTTGCGGACCTTTTCGCTTCAACCTCCGGGCCCAATAGTCCGGAGTGTTTCCGAATACCCGCTCAGTTATATAAGAACCGGGGTATGCGTGGAGACCAGACATAGGGTCATTAGTGCTTTATCAGACAAGTGCCCAACTAGTTATGTTATATTACATGGGTAGTAAGAAACATCTTCCAGGGAGAATAGTTCCGTTAAGGGTTCCTTTCCTTGGGTAAGCATGCCCTAAAGTGCATGTCCGGACTGCGATAGGAAACGCAGGAAAAACGTCTGGGGGCAGATATGGATAATAAATAGAAATCATCTTTTGTTCACCGACCGAATATTCCCTTAAGAACGCTAGCTTTCGGCTTCACCCAGTCTGAGGTACACATCCGGCTGATCCGGCAGTAACAATCGCAGAGGTGCCCCCCTTATTCCCTAGCCGAATTAACGGGAACGTAGGGCATAAATACAAGAGCCAGGCAACCCAGCTTGGCCAAAACTTAAGTCATATCGATGCATATAATGGTGAAAAAAGGTACATGCAGAAGTATAACACATGTGTTGGGCATGAGGCCTAGATAAATAATTTAAGCATCTGTGAAAGAAGCCCCCAGGTATGAAGAGTGTAGCTTAGCGCATCTGTAATGTGAAAGCGAGGCACAAGGTGACCCTTGAAGGTCTAGAGAAATAATAAAAGAAAGAAAGAAAGAGAGAAAAACAAGACAGATAATGTATATGCAAAAAATGGACAAAGGGAGGGGACTAACATAGAGTCCGGTGCTAGGCGTAGAATCTTCGGAGCCTGGCCGCGTTCCATGGGTTTGGCTCGAGTCTACTAGTCGATGCATCTCGCAGTCGGTACGCTCCACTGGTCAGAACTTGGTCAATAATGAAGGGACCTTCCCATTTGGGCTCGAGCTTGTTCTTTTTCTTATCCGGCAGGCGTAGAAATAGTTCGCCAACGTTATAAGTTTTGGCCCGTACTTCTCTGCTTTGGTATCTGCGATCCTGTTGCTGATAAAATGCGGAACGGGTTTTGGCTACGTCGCACTCCTCCTCCAGGGTGTCCAGACTCTCCTGCCGATCAAGCTCGGCTTCTCTTTCTTCATACATGCGCACTCGAGGTGAGTCATGAATTATGTCACAGGGCAAGACTGCCTCTACGCCGTACACCATAAAGAAGGGTGTGTATCCGGTACTACGATTCGGCATGGTCCGCAGCCCCCAGAGTACGGAGTCGAGCTCCTCTACCCAGTGCGTGTTAGACTCCGTTAAGGAGTGCACTAATCTGGTTTTAATGTCGCTCATTATAAGAGCGTTTGCTCGCTCGACTTGACCGTTGGTTTGTGGGTGATAGACTGAAGCATAATCGATCTTGATGCCCATTTTGCTGCACCAGAGTTTTACCTCTTCAGCCATGAATTTCGTGCCATTATCAGTGATGATGTTGTGGGGGACGCCATAACGGTGTACAACCCCGGATATGAAGTCTATCACCGGTTCGGATTCGGCTGTTTTAACAGGTTTGGCCTCTATCCATTTGGTGAATTTGTCCACCATGACCAATAAGTATTTTTTTCTTGTGGGTTCCCCCTTTAAGGGGTCCAACCATGTCAAGCCCCTAGACCACAAAGGGCCATGTAATGGGGATTGTTTGGAGGGCGGTGGGTGGCATGTGGCTTTGATTTGCAAAGAGCTGGCAACCGGCGCAACGTTGGACCAAGTCCTGTGCATCTGCCCGGGCCGTTGGCCAATAGAATCATGTATGGAAGGCCTTGCTTACGAGAGCCCGGGCTGCGGCGTGATGACCGCCAAGTCCGGCGTGAATTTCTGCCAAAAGATTCCGCCCTTCCTCTTTGGAGATGCACCTTTGAAGGACTCCGGCAGTGCTTTTTTTGTACAATTCTCCCTCATGGACCTTGTAGGCCTTGGATCGCCGCACTATGCAGCGTGCCTCATTTTGGTCCTCCGGAAGTTCCTGTCTAGTTAGGTAGGCCAGGAATGGTTCTGTCCACGGGGCAATAATGGCCATTATTTCATGGGCTGAAGGTGTTATTTCGGTGGCGGAGCCTCCGATTGTGTCAGAGAGTTCGGTATCGGGTATTTTGGCCTGATTGTTTTCCCGAGCCACATGGTGGAATTCGAACCCCTCGAACCGAGCTGACATTTTTAGGACGGCGTTTCGATAGGCCTCCATTTTCGGATCCTTGGCGTCAAAGTCTCCGTTTATTTGGGATATTGTGAGGTTGGAATCCCCACACACCTCCAAGCGTTGAATGCCCATGGAGACTGCCATCCGAAGACCATGCAATAGAGCTTCATATTCGGCTGCATTGTTGGAGTCTGTATACAATATTTGCAGTACGTACTGAATGGTATCTCCGGTTGGGGACGTCAGTATGACGCCCGCCCCTAGACCGGCCAACATTTTAGAACCATCGAAGTGCATGATCCAATTGGAGTATGAACCATACTCTTTAAGGAGTTCGGCCTCCGTCCATTCGGTGACGAAGTCGGCCAATACTTGTGACTTAATGGCTTGTCGTGGTCTGTATGTTATGTCAAACGGGAGGAGCTCAATGGCCCATTTGGCAATCCGGACCGTAGCGTCGTGGTTGTTTATAATATCATTAAGTGGCACTTCCGAGGCTACTGTAATCGAACACTCTTGAAAGTAGTGTCGCAGCTTCCGCAATGCCATGAATACCGCATATGCTATCTTTTGGTAATGTGGGTACCGTGATTTGCATGGAGTGAGGACAGTGGATACATAGTATACTGGATTTTGAAGAGGGAATTTATGGCCGTCCGCTGCCCGTTCGACAACGAGCACCGCGCTTACAACTTGATGAGTTGCCGCAATGTACAACAACATTGGTTCGCCGATGTTTGGCGCGGCCAGGATTGGGTTGGTTGCCAAGATGGCCTTTATTTCTTCCAATCCGGCCGTGGCCGCGTCCGTCCACTCGAAGTGTTCGGTGCACCGAAGGAGGCGATAAAGGGGTAAAGCCTTTTCTCCCAAGCAGGAGATAAAGCGGCTTAGAGCTGCCACGCATCAAGTTAACTTCTGGATTTGTTTGAGGTCTGTTGGGGTAGCCAACTGTGACAAAGCTCGTATTTTGGCCGGATTAGCCTCAATACCTCTACTGGAGACAATGAAACCCAGGAGCTTTCCGGCTGGTACGCCGAAAACGTATTTTTCCGGATTGAGCTTGATGTCATATGTTCGGAGGTTGTCGAATGTGAGCCTCAAGTTGTCTATCAAAGAGTCGACGTGTTTGGTTTTAACGACCACATCGTCTACGTATGCCTCTACTGTTTTGCCGATTTGTTTCTCCAGACATGTCTGAATCATATGCTGATATGTTGCGCCAGCGTTTTTGAGCCCAAAAGGCATTGTGTTAAAATAGAAGGGATCGTATGGTGTGATGAATGCCGTTGCGGCTTGGTCGGACTCCGCCATCTAGATGTTGTGGTAACCGGAGTATGCGTCGAGGAAACACAATGACTCGTGTCCTGCGGTAGCATCAATGATTTGATCGATGCGTGGGAGGGGGAAGGGATCCTTTGGGCAAGCTTTATTCAGGTCTTTGAAATCGACACAAAGACGCCAGGATTTGTCCTTGTTTGGTACCATCACCAGGTTTGCTAGCCAGTCCGGGTGTTTTATTTCTCTGATGATTCCGGCCTCCAATAACTTGGCTAGTTCCTCTCCCATGGCCTGTCTCTTAGGTTCGGAGAAACGCCGAAGAGCTTGCTTGACCGGCTTGAATCCCTTTAGGATATTGAGGCTATGCTCGGCCAGCCTGCGTGGGATTCCTGGCATGTCTGAGGGATGCCAGGCGAATATGTCACAGTTCTCGCGCAGGAACTCTCGTAGTGCGGCGTCCACCACAGGGTTTAACTGTGCCCCGATGGAGGCTGTTTTTGTAGGGTCCGTTGGGTTTACTTGGAATTTGACTATTTCATCCACTGGTTTAAAAGAGGTGGACTTGGATCTCTTGTCGAGTATCACGTCGTCTCTGTCCACTTTAGAGCGTAGCGTGGTTAATTCCTCGGCCGAGAGGGCTTCGGATAATGCATTGAGGGCCAGTGCGGCTGTTTTGTTTTCGGCGCGGAGTGCTGTGTCTGGATCACTGGCGAGAGTGATGATTCCATTGGGCCCGAGCATTTTGAGCTTCATGTACCCGTAATGGTGTACGGCTTGGAAGATTGTGAACGCCTCCCGTCCTAAAAGAGCGTGATAACCACTGCTGAACGGGGCCACTTGGAATGTAATTTCTTCGGACCTGTAATTATCGGGTGTGCCGAATACCACATCTAGTGTGATTTTCCCAGCACAGCGTGCTTCCCGACTGGGTATGATTCCTCTAAAGGTTGTGCTACTTTTCTCAATGCGGCTCCAGTCTATTTCCATCTTTTGAAGAGTTTCCTCATAGATGAGGTTTAATCCACTGCCGCCGTCCATGAGTACTTCGGTGAGTCGAAAGCCGTCCACGATTGGACCGAGGACCAGTGCGGCTGGTGCTCGGGCTGTTCGGAATTTAGGTTCGTCACTGGCATTGAAGCTAATAGCCGTGTCACTCCATGGATTTACTGCCGCTACGTGGCAGATTTCGGCCATGCTTCGGAGTGTTCGCTTGCGCCTATTATTTGACGCGAAGGTCTCAAAGACTGTTAACACTGTATTGTTATCCACGGGATGGTGCTCTGTGGTATTTGGGATAAGAAGATCCTCACCACTTTTGGCCACCTGCCGGAGTATCCAACATGCTCTAAGGCTGTGCATTGGTATTGTATCCGCTGTACTGTGAATTTTGCAGGGTCTATTGAGCCATCCCTCTAGTACGGTTCCATGTCCTGTAGAGGGTTTTTGCTTTTTGGTAGTTAACTCGGGTGTATTGTGATAATGCACCCTTTTATTTCGGACTGGGTTTGTATTCAGGGCCAGATTATCCCAAAAGTTTGTTTCGGTTTTCCAGGCACTTTCCATCAAACAGTACTTTTGTACTATGGGCGCCAAGTCAGTGAAGCGTGTTATCTCACGGCGATTTATGGCGTTAAGGATTCCCTTCTCCGTGCAATTATTGCAGAAAAATAGTATTGTGTCTTCCTCGCGACAGTCCTTAACCTTGTTTATCGCAAGGAGGAATCTGGCCCAATAGTGATGTACTATTTCCTGGGGCTCTTGCCTGATGTGGGAAAAATCGCTTATGTTTGGGTGGGTGGGTGGAATTGAATCCGAACCCTTACCCGATCTGGGATCCAGGGGCCGAGGAGTTTCCAATTTTGGAAGTTCCGGTTCCGGGGTGTTACCCGATAATCCTGGTCCGCTGCCCGACTCTAAGTTCAGGGATTGTATGTTGTCCTCCCGCGAACGGGCGTCCGGCTCGGAAAGCTAAGGAATCCGGACATAGTTGGTCCTCAAGATAGAGGAAAGGTCGCCTCATTGTTCCTCCACCACTGCGATATGATGGGTGACCGGTGGAGAGTTAATCTCCCTTTGATCGGGTTTAAGCCCAATCCGATCATAGTCCGTGGCGACTCCCAAGGAGGCGATGCGATCCAAGAGCTCGTTTAAGGAGGCGAGCTCCATTGGATCCATCTGTTCGGCGAGTGCCGATTTGACGTGGAGGCTGTTTTTGACGACCCAAGAAGTCATCGTCGGTGCGGCGGCCGAACAGGCGGTCATGATGAACCCGCCTAGTCGGAGAGTTTGACCGACAGCCAAAGCTCCCCCAACAGTAGTACCGTCTTTAAAGACGAGACGAGACACCCTTACTTCTGGCGACGGCACAGAGGAACTCTCAATGAAAGCACCAATGTCGGTGTCAAAACCGGCGGATCTTGGGTAGGGGGTCCCAAACTGTGCATCTAAGGTGGATGGTAATAGGAGGCAGGGGACACATTGTTTTACCCAGGTTCGGGCCCTCTTGATGGAGGTAAAACCCTACGTCCTGCTTGATTAATATTGATGATATGGGTAGTACAGGAGTAGATCTGCCATGAGATCAGAGAGGCTAAACCCTAGAAGCTAGCCTATGGTATGATTCTATGTTGTCCTACGGACTAAAACCCTCCGGTTTATATAGACACCGGAGGGGGCTAGGGTTACACAAGGTCGGTTACAAAGGAGGAGATATACATATCTGTATTGCCTAAGCTTGCCTTCCACGCCAAGTAGAGTCCCATCCGGACACAAGATGAAGTCTTCAAGCTTGTACCTTCATAGTCCAATAGTCCGGCCAAAGGATATAATCCGGCTGTCCGGAGACCCCCTAATCCAGGACTCCCTCAGTTCCCATAACACCCAACCGCGTAAGGAACGCAAAATCAAGGAACATAACACCGGTATGACGGAAACTAGGGTGGCAAGAGTGGAACAAAACACCAGGCATAAGGCCGAGCCTTCCACCCTTTACCAAGTATATAGGTGCATTAAAGTAAACAAGATATTTTAATGATATCCCAACAATAATCATGTTCCAACAAGGAACAAACTCTATCTTCACCAGCAACTAGCAATGCTATAAGAGGGGCTGAGCAAAGCGGTAACATAGCCAAACAATGGTTTGCTAGGACAAGGTGGGTTAGAGGCTTTACATTGCAATATGGGAGGCATGATAAAGCAGTGGTAGGTATCGCAGCATAGCAAAAGAGCGAGCAACTAGCAAGCAAAGATAGAAGTGATTTCAAGGGTATGGTCATCTTGCCTGCAAAGTTCTCTGAGTTGACGTAAGCTTGAACCTCGTAAGCTTACTCAACGGGTTCCTCGATCACGAACTCGTCTCCCGGCTCTACCCAAGGCAAGAACACAAGCAAAGGAAACCACAATCAACCACAGTGCAATGCGCAAGCAACATGATGCAAAACATGGCATGATATGCGGGATGTGATATGCAATGCATATGCGTGATCCGGAAGGAAAATATTGAACCAGGCCTCAACTTGGCAAACCAAGAGCAGCGCTGGAAAGATGAGTCGATTTTGGTAGAAATCGATATAAAGATCACCGGAAACGGGTGCACGGTTTGGAAATGGCAAGCAAAACAATAATGGCGCCATTCTGTGATTACAGCACGATGCCATCTAGAATGCAACAAGAAACTAAGCTACTGCACTCCAACATAGAAACAAAGCACATGGCTGTGATCTACTCAAGATGCTTGACAAAAGCTGAACACTGAGCTACGCCTAAATCACACAATAGTAGGTTCAAACAAGCATGGCAAAAGGGCAAAAGATATCAACATCACAGACTTAGTGAAAAAGCTAACATGTCAGGAATTAACATCAGGAAGCAATGTTCAGAGCAAGATATCAACATGCCACAAGAACAGAACATAGCAAACAAAAGACAAGGCAACAACAGCGAATAACTGGAAGACACCTGGCGCGACGGTCTCGGGGCGTTACAACACTCCACCACTACGTGAGGATCTCGTCCCAAGATCTAGGATGGCACCGGAGGGAAAACGGAAGATGAAGAGGTAAAACAAAGTTGCTTCTTTGACAAATGAGTGAAACGAAAGAACCTTGAGATGTTGAACAAATTGAAAGAAAGAATGCAACGGGGATGGACAAAGTTGAAAGCACTCCATTAGGAAAGAGGAACAAGGAAGAAGAAATTCGGATAGCACTCCGGTTGAGAAGGGAGGCAAAACTTGGTAAAATGGGAAGAACTTGAAAAGAGGGCACGACACTCCGGTTGAATGGATAAGCATGAAAAGAACATGATCCTCGCAATTTGAGATGAAAGAGAAGAGAGAAACATCACAATGCCTCTGGAAGAAATGAAAGAAAGGAATGGAATGAACGGAGGGAAACAAGATCTTGAGAGAGCACGCTTGCAACATATTCTCGAACGGAGTTGTTGTATCATCAACAACGAAAAGATTAAGCTTATTGTGGGCTTATGGAAAACATCTCAAAATTATGAGGTGAAATTCTGCCACTAACGGAAAACAAAATATTGGGTTGAGAGCTAGAAAAGATAGAAAGCTTCTTCCACCGAGGTGATAAGAAAACTTGGATCATAGGTAAACATCACAAAGAGCAACATTCCCAATGGAAGGCTTTAGGTGAAATATATACCAAGATAACCTCCAACAAAGAAATTGATGGTTTCCAAAGGATCTCATGAACGAATTGAAAATGATGGGTTTAAAATATGACATTTCGGCCAACTTGTGAATCATGAAACATGAAGGGAGCCGTCAAAATGACATAACACCATCTCAAAAGATGAGATATGAAAGAATTGCACTTCGGAATGCAAGATGAAGAATACTTGAGCTCCCTTGAAAAGAATCTCGATGAACACTTCGAGAAGGAATTAAATCTTTGATGAGTCGTCATGTAGAGCCTCCATGAAGAACTTCGGTCATAAAAGGATGATCAAACGAAAGGAAAGAGAAGTTGAAAACACAAGGTGAATCCTTTCAATGATTTAAATGAATCTCCATGGTGATATAATTGCGAGAGCTTGGAACTCTTGGAAAAAAAGATAAAGCATCTCGAACCGAGAATGTGATATGATGAACCACTCCAGAAAGCAGAAATTGAATTTACTCGATGAAACAAGAATAAGAATTACATTATGCTTATCCTACACCAATTTAAATTGATGACAATCAACGGATTTGGCACACTACTTATTCTCGTAGCAAGGATGAAGATAGATATAGCGCAATTTGAGAATGTCTTCAACGATCCACCGGTAGAATTTAGAAAGCACGAATGCATTGATATGATAAATGAAGGAAGAAGAATCTTGGAAGAACCACCGTAAGAATTGAACATGAAAATAGCAAAAGCACAAATTCACCAAGAAGAATTGGAAAACGAATGAAGATACTTGAAGGAATTTAGATACATGAGGACGAATAGATCACGAGCTGATTAGAGGATATTTGAGCGATGCACCGATAAGATTTGGAGAACGAGAGCTGAAAGCTGAGAATGAATAAATCTGAAATGATGGCCTTCAGAGAATCAAACAGAAAAGACTCCTGAATTGCTCCGGATGAGTGAAAAGAATTCTCACAATCGAAAACAATTATGAGAGGAAGGCATCAAGCTAGAACCATGAATCTTGCAGAGAATGGAGCAAGATATAAGAGAAACTCTTCTTCGGTCTTCAAAAACTGAGAATGACGATGAGAAACACCACCATGAATTGTTGAGATACTCCGGGAGAATGAAAAGTCTTCGGTTGAGCCAACAATGAAAATAATTTGAAAGATCTTGGTGAAAGACATTTGACTGATGATAACTCATTCTTATGTCAAACTTTGAAATAAATTTGAGAATAACTCCAGCAAAATTAGAAGAGTCAGGTAAGATCCTGGAAAAGACCTGTGGGTTATGGCCCACTCAAAAGAAACATCGTTGAATGATTTAAAAGAGATATTGCGCCGGTTGAATTAAATCGCTTGAATGAGATAACAATCTCGAAAGAACTTGAGCGAATTGAGAATGGACACTAGCATCTTCTAAGATATCTTCAGCACTCTAGAACAAATGAAGAGCGAGAGGTGAAAAATTAAGAGGTGCAACGACATGAGAAAACATTTAAACAAGGAAAGGATATGATCGAAAAAACTTGAATTTAATCCACCGGAGAAGAAAAAGAACGAATAATGATGAACTTGAGGCTCCGTTAGTAACTCTCTGAGAATCACCGGATAAGAACATTGACGGAAAACAATGAAGACACTTTACATCCATAAGATGGATACTTGATTACGAAATCTGAGTCCTTGAAGAAAAAAGGGTGGGAGGGCGGAAAAACAAAGGCAACTTGTAACGGATGAAACGAACACCGTTGACGAAAACTGAGATTGGATCTTGCAAAAGTTGAAATGATCAGATCCACTTGACGAGAAGCACGCCGGTTGAAAATAAATTGAGATGACAAACTCGATGATCAATAAGGATTGGTATTCACATAGAAATATGAGAACACTGCTTAGGAAAAGGTATGGAATCAACACTTGACATCGAAGCAACTCGAATACCACAGCTCAAAACAAAACAAAGGATTGGCTTGCAGAATAAGCCGGAACAAACATATGATAGAGCTTTCGTCCGAAGTTTTCGTGGTGGGGCCCACACGAGCTTGATCATACAGCACCATCATGTACAAGGCAGTGCACATGACATACAACGCATCCGTGAGTCAGCATAGCCAAGGACTCTTTAAGACACAACGAGACCACTGTAAAACCAACTGTGGATAGGCGGACCACTAGATGTCGAACCCCAATTTCATATCATACATCTGTCGGAAAGATATCCTAGGAGCTACTTGAATTCCCACTTATAAACTCCCGAAAAATTCCGGTTATGCAATCAGGTGTTGGGGATACAGGGGAAGCATAATATCTCACCCAAAACTAGCAAATCCTACATCCAGCTGTATCCATCCTTCAACACATAATCAAGAAACCATCGGAAATCATTTACCTTAACCTTTGAAAAGCATCCGTTATATGAGTTATGGCAATACTCCCGAACTCCCGCCTCAGTACTAGGTGGCGTCGAGGTTATCTCACCAACAACTGCATAAAAGAGATTTTCGATGTCGGCGAAACTCAGGTATTCCAGAACTGCAATGATAAAATTGTGACGACAACACGTCAGAGCTAAACTCCCCGGGACACTGCCACAACCCCTAAATGTCAAGAGGCACCAAGAACAATGTTCTCGTCACAAAACCATCGGAACGATTCCAAGATACCTGCGTGATCCTAAATTTTTTTAGTGAAATTTGAGAAGAGAAGAGTCAAAACTCTACGTCAGGAGGCCTCACCAGAGCGACTAAGGGACTGAGGAGTAAAAAGAATCCTACTCTCCGATATATATAATCCTATAAGACTCAAAACATTTTTCTAGACTCAACAACGCCAGCGATTCGATCAAGCAGGGGGCTCCTAAGTCGGGGAAGGCTCTGATTACCAACTTGTAACACCCACGACGCGGCTATATCTCCCAAGTGTCGGAGCACGACTTAGAGGCATAACCGCATAGTAGGCATGTCGCAAGAGGGGTAATCTTTACACATCCCATGTACTGAATAATAAAGGGATAAAGAGTTGGCTTACAATCGCCACTTCACACAATACATGAACATAGCATTACATCATCCAGAATACAATGAAGGTCCGACTACGAAACCAAATAAAGAAAGACAACCCCTAATGCTAGATCCCCGATCGCCCCGACTGGGCTCCACTACTGATCAACTGGCAACGAAACAACACAACGAACATGATCTTCATCGAGCTCCTCCTTGAGCTCGTTTGCATCACCTGCACGGTATCGTCGGCACCTGCAACTATTTTTGGAAGTAATATGTGAGCCACAGGGACTCAACAATCTCACACCCTCACGATCAAGACTATTTAAGCTTATGGGTAGGAAATGGTTGCGAGGTGGAGCTGCAGCAAGCACTAGCATATATGGTGGCTAACTTATGCAAATGAGAGCGAGAAGAGAAGCAAAGCACGGTCGTGAACTAGAAGTGATCCTGAAACTACTTACGTTCAAGCATAACACAAGAACCGTGTCCACTTCCAGGACTCCACCGGAAAGAGACCATCACGACTACACATGCGGTTGATGCATTTTAATTAAGTTAAGTGTCAGGTTTTCTACAACCGGATATTAACAAATTCCCATCTGCCCATAACCACGGGCATGGCTTTCGAAATTTCAAAACCCTGCAGGGGTGTCCCAACTTAGCCCATCACAAGCTCTCATGGTCAACTAAGGATATTCCTTCTCCCGGTAAGACCCGATCAGACTCAGAATCCCGATTACAAGACATTTCGGCAATGGTAAAAAAAGACCAGCAAAGCCGCCCGATGCGCCGACATCCTGATAGGAGCTGCACATATCTCGTTCTCAGGGCAACACCGGATTGTCCAAGATTCCGGTAGGCCAGCCCAGAGTTGCCTCTGGTGGCCACCGGCGGCTGACAGGTTCGGACCAACACTTAGACAAGCACTGGCCCGGGGGGGGTTAAAATAAAGATGACCCTTGAGTCTGCAGAACCCAAGGGAAAAAGGCTAGGTGGCAAATGGTAAAACCAAGGTTGGGCCTTGCTGGAGGAGTTTTATTCAAAGCGAACTGTCAAGGGGTTCCCATAACACCCAACCGCGTAAGGAACGCAAAATCAAGGAACATAACACCGGTATGATGGAAACTAGGGCGGCAAGAGTGGAACAAAACACCAGGCATAAGGCCGAGCCTTCCACCCTTTACCAAGTATATAGGTGTATTAAAGTAAACAAGATATTATAATGATATCCCAACAATAATCATGTTCCAACAAGGAACAAACTCCATCTTCACCAGCAACTAGCAACGCTATAAGAGGGGCTGAGCAAAGCGGTAACATAGCCAAACAACGGTTTGCTAGGACAAGGTGGGTTAGAGGCTTGACTTGGAAACATGGGAGGCATGATAAAGCATGTGGTAGGTATCGCAGCATAGCAAAAGAGCGAGCAACTAGCAAGCAAAGATAGAAGTGATTTCGAGGGTATGGTCATCTTGCCTGCAAAGTTCTCCGAGTTGACGTAAGCTTGAAACTCGTAAGCGTACTCAACGGGTTCCTCGATCACGAACTCGTCTCCTGGCTCTACCCAAGGCAAGAACACAAGCAAGGGAAACCACAATCAACCACGGTGCAATGTGCAAGCAACATGATGCAAAACGTGGCATGATATGTGGGATGTGATATGCAATGCATATGCGTGCTCCCGAAGAAAAATATTCAACCAGGCCTCAACTTGGCACCCCAAGAGCGCCGCTGGAAAGATGAGTCGATTTTGGTCGAAATCGATATAAATATCACCGGAAACGGATGCACGGTTTGGAAATGGCAAGCTAAACAATAATGGCACCATTCTGCGATTACAACATGATTGCATCTAGAATGCAACAAGAAGCTAAGCTACTGCACTCCAACATAGAAACAAAGCACATGGCAGTGATCTACTCAAGATGCTTGACAAAAGATGAACACTGAGCTACGGCTAAATCACACAATAGTAGGTTCAAACAAGCATGGCAAAAGGGCAAAAGATATCAGCATCACAGACTTAGTGAAAAAGCTAACATGTTAGGAATTAATATCAGGAAGCAATGTTTAGAGCAAGATATCAACATGCTACAGGAACAGAACATAGCAAACAAGAGACAAGGCAACAACAGCGAATAACTGGAAGACACCTGGCGTAACGGTCTCGGGGCGTTACAGACTGGGTTTATCGTGGAAGTTTTTCACCCGGAGTGGTTGGCTAACCTTGTGCTTGTCCTTAAGAAGAACGGCACATGGCATATGTGTGTTGACTATACATATCTCAACAAATCTTGTCCAACTGATCTGTTTGCTCTCCCCCGCATCGACCAGATCATTGTTGCAACGGCGGGTTGTGAGAGTTTATGTTTCCTTGATGATTATTCTATTTATCATTAGAACAAGATGGTAGTTAAAGACCAAGAGAAGATGACTTTCATCACAAATTTTGGAGCTTTCTGCTATGTTTCTATGCCTTTTGGGCTCAAGAGTGCTCATGCGACTTATCAGCGCTGTGTTCAGAATTGTTTTCACAATCAATTGGGCGCAATGTTCACGCTTTATGTGGATGATATTGTGGTCAAATCAAGTAAGTAGGAGACTCTTATTGATGATTTGAAGGAAACGTTTTACAATCTTTGGGTCTACAAAATGATGCTTAACCCGGCCAAGTGTGTTTTTGGTGTGCCTGCAGGTAAACTGCTCGGGTTTCTGGTTTCAGAACGGGGCATTGAAGCTAACCCGGAGAAGATTAAAGCTTTCTAAGCCGGCGTGTGTTAATAACATCTAGCATCTGGCGGGTCATATTGTGGCTTTGAGACGGTTTATAAGTCGCCTGGGAGAGAAGGCAATTCCTCTATAACATCTGATGAAGAAGATAGACCACTTTGTCTGGAGTGATGCTGCTAATCAAGCGTTTGAGGACCTCAAGAAACAATTAGCTGAGCCGCCCGTCCTAGCTGCTCCTATCGATAAAGAGCATTTGCTCCTATATGTGGCCGCTAATAACAAGGCGGACAGTGTGGCAGCTGTCGTAGAGTGCAAGGAGACAGGAAAAGAGTACCTAGTCCAGCGGTCTGCTTACTATGTCAGTGAGGTCTTGATTGAGTCCAAGCAAAGGTACCACACTCACAGAAGTTGGTGTTTGGGGTCTTTATGGCGAGTCATAAGTTGAAGCATTATTTTCTTGGGCATACCATTACTGTGGTCAGCTTTTCTCCTTTAGGCGACATTATTGAAAACAGAGAAGCCACTGGCCGGGTTGCTAAGTGGGCAATTGATCTTGGACCTCATAATTTGAAGTATGTGCCAAGAACAACTATCAAGTCTCATGCTTTGGTGGATGTCATCAATGATTGGACAGAGTTGCAGACCCCGGAGGAGAAGCCTCACAACACAGATTGGACAATCAGCCGTTAAGCCGTCAGCCGTTAAGCCATCGAGGATTTATAACTACCGTTCAATTTTTTTTTCAAAACCCTAGTTTTTGTTTTTTTAAATAGATCGGTTTTTCTCCGGTTTATTTATTTAGCGAGCATTCGCTCGTTCGTTCGTTTTAACGAACGTGTTCTTCGTTTAGATCCATATATAGAACGTTCGTTCGTTAATTTGTTCGTCGTTTTTCTTTTTTTTTCTTGGATTTATTCCGCGATTTTTCTGATCGAGATTTCTGATCCGATCTTAATTTCTGTTTATCTTTTCGCTCGTTTATCAGAATCAGGCGATTTTTCAAGCGCCTGGAGTTTCATCTCGAAACCCTCTTTCCGGTTAATCAACTCAAACAAGTTTTTGCTACTGTAAAATTTGACCTAATTTCAGATTAGTAAACGAAGTAGTTTTCTTTCGCTGTTTGACTTTTGTTGCTGTTAGGCGAGGCTTCTGCTGAGCTCCTGAGTTATACTTCCCTTGTCCATACTTTCTCTTGCGGCTCTCAATCTCCTGCTATTTCCCTTCAATCATAAGAGCCTTATCTACCAACTCCTGGTAGTTGTTGAAGGTTGCTACCATCAACTGCATGCTCATCTCATCATTCAGCCCTTCCATAAACTTCTCCTGCTTCGTGGCATCTGTGGCCACATCATCTGGGGCATAGCGTGATAACTTGCTAAACTCATCCACGTATTGAGCCACAGTATGGTTCCCCTGGAGTAGGTTGCGAAACTCCCGATTCTTCGTCTGCATAGCTCCAGTTGAGACATGGGCAGTGCGGAAAGCTTGCTGAAACTGGTCCCAAGTGACATTGGCTACAGGAAAAGCGGCTGTGTAATTCTCCCACCATGAGGTTGCTGGTCCATCCAATTGATGTGCGGCAAAGTGCACCCTCTCAGCATCTGTGCAACTTGCGGTGGTCAACTCCCTTCCAATACGGCGTAGCCAATCATCAGCAACTATAGGCTCGATGCTACTGGAAAACACCGGCGGCTGTAACCTTAGAAAACGGGCTAGGTTGTCCACTGGCGGTGGGTTGTTGTTGTTGTTGTTGCCCTGGTTCTGAACTAGCAATTGCATCAAGGCATTCTGCTGCTGGATCAACTGGGTGAGCTCCGGCGGGAAGGAAAAACCGGTGTCACGTCTTGGAGGCATCTGATGGGTTTAGATGGGAGAGATTAGAATAGAAAAGGGGTCTAATGAGAAAGCACTACCCATATGCACATGAGACAAACACAATCATTTCACTCAATCAATCAAGCAAGGGCATACAAACGGTCTATAACTATCGCAAAAGTGCTCACTACTACTATATACATGGGGGAAATACTACTAATAGTTGGTGGTCATCTAGAAATTTTGATCGGTGGAAGACTCCATGATGTCTGTTCTAGCTTCGTCTTCAAAGTCATCATCACTAGGGTCGGAGTCGGTGTCATCGATGATGATGTAGTTGTCCGAGCAAGTGGAATCGTCGTCTTCTACTCCCGGTGCTGGTCCTCCCATGAATACTCCGATCTTCTTGACTAGGTCGTCATTCTTCTCCAGTAGGTTCTTGATTTCCTCCTCATATCCATCAGGGGTAAACTTGAGTTCTTCCTCCAGCTCGATGATCCTAGTCTTCGCCTTCTTCAAGTCCATCATGTACGCACACATCTGGTTCTCCTGACGTCGAATGTGCTGGTTTAACTCCTGGATGAAAGCTGCAATGGATCTATCCTTCTTAGTGCTGATTACTTCCCATTGCTCGTCTCGGCGCCCACATATTTGGTAGATAGTGTCCTGGAGATCCCTGTGATACACTTCTCCAATGCGTCCCATGGTGATGTGAGCCGCCATACTCTTTCCTAAACTCCAGGTTGGTACGTCGAAGGAAAATTCTATGGGTTTAGAGGTTGGCGAGAACGTCCTTCCTGGAACTTGTACTTGAATCATCCAGCGCTCTTCTTCTGGTAAAGTGGTGTTGTACGTCCCGGTGAAGCTTGGTATTCCAATGTTCAAGTACCTAGTGACTTCCTTCAGGTGACGTCCAAAAGGTGTATCTTCATCTAGTTGTGCAAACTTGTTCTTTATCTCCGCCATCCTAAAGAGTAGAAAAGGGAGAGGAGTCAGAAATGAGTAGAGAAGTGTGACCTAGGGTTTATCTTAGTGGTCGTGTCCTACACTCAGCGTGTGCTCTGATACCATCTTGTAGCGACCCGACCTCAGATGGTCAAGTCTCTATGCTTCTGTGTCATCCCTGGATCGGTAATGCTGACACACACAGTACTCGAGGATTTATAACAGAGTAGCAATCACACACTTATTACATCAAAAAGTCTAAAAGAGAACTTATTACAATAATATGCCTTAAGGCCATCTAATGCGATAACAGCGGAAGGCTTGGAAGATAAAGTGAGTCCATCAACTCCAACGGCATAGCTGAGCTGCACGGCAATGACCTAACGAACCTTACTCCTCGTCTGAAAAGTATGCAACATAATACGTTGCAGCCCGAAAACGGGTCAGCACGTGGAATATGCTGGCAATATAACACAGTAAAGCAGAAACAGAATAATGCTATCACTACATGCATATATGGCTGGTGGAAAGCTGTATGGTTATAGTTTTTGCGAAAAGCCAATTTTTCCCTACAATAAAGGAATATATTTTAATTTAACTATCATGGTGGTTGAAACATCATTGAGAAGGTAACCCCAACTCAATCCCAATTAAAGTGATTAACAACCCAATAGTATTAATTATACATGGTGAGATACATGTGATAACCCAAGTACTAGATACTCAAGAATTGTCCATAATCGGGGACACGGCTAACCATGATTAGATTGTACACTCTGCAGAGGTTTGCGCACTTTTCCCCACCAGACTCGATCGCCTCTGTTGGATTTCTCGCACTACATGGTGTTTGAGAAACGGATGACCGAGACACAGTCTTTCAGAAACGTTAACTCTCTACTCCAGGTAGACCGTACCAAACCTACCAAACCCACTACCTGCTGATCTACCTCTTCAAGAGCTTCACGTAACTTACTCGACTATGCTAGAGCCCATAATAGCTTGTGGCTGCACACGGAAGTTTCTAGCATGAATCATCTCAGTTCCCTTTGAGCCTGGGTGGCGGTCCATAGGAAGATCACACGGGTACCCCGGGATTTCAAAAAAAAATACAGACAACACTGGGTTCCCCAGGTGCCTCAATCCACCCAGTTGTTTGATTAAGGTGCCACCTTAAGTTGAACCATTAATTAACAATCTCACATCTGTCATGAATTTCACTCTCACCCAAACACGTCTACGAGCATAGCATAGCAATATAAGCAATATGTAAACGTAACTCCCAAGGGTTTGAATATAACAGGGCAATAGGTCCTACCTCAGCAACTACTTCCCAACCCACAAGTTAATGACATCCTAATCATGCAATGTTTGAGGATTGGAACTAATGCATAAAAACTGGGTAATAATGGGATATGATCAAAGTGTTACTTGCCTTGCTGACGATCCGCGAATCCTAGAGACTCGTAGTAACACGCTTCGCACTCCGGGAATTCTATCGCAAGCAAACAATAACATACATAAGTAACAAGTAACGATGCACAAGCAAAACTCAAATAAGAGAGGTTGACCAGAAAGTTCAACTTAAGAACTCCGGTACGCAAAAAGAATCAAAACAAATGAAGCAACAAAAGTCAAACGGCGAAAGAAAACCACTTCGTTTACTAATCTGAACTTAGGTCAAATTTTACAGTAGCAAAAACTTGTTTCGGTTGATTAACCGGAAAGAGGGTTTCGAGACAAAACTCCTCGCCTGATTCCGATAAATGAGCGAAAAGATAAACAGAAATTAAGATCGGATCAGAAATCGCGATCAGAAAAATCGCGGAATAAATCCAAGAAAAATAAGAAAAATGATGAACAGATTAACGAACGAACGTTCGTTATCTGGATCTAAACGAAGAACGCATTCGTTAAAACTAACGAACGAGCGAACGCTCGCTAAATAAATAAACTAGAGAAAAACCGATCTATTTAAAAAACGAAAACTAGGGTTTTGAAAAAACCGAACGGTTTTTTAAGAAAAACCGGCGGTTGGATCCGGAGGCTACCTCCAGCCAGGGCTTGGGCGGCGGGGTGCGGCAGCGGCGCGGGCGGCGGGCGGCGGCGGCCCGCTGCAGCGGCGGCGGCGGGAGGCGCGGCGCGGCTCGGGGCGAGGTGCGGGAGGCGGCAATGGTGGCGGTGGGGGGGCTCGGGCGGCGCGTATATAAAGGGGGCGGGGTGGGGCGGCTTGGAGGAGGGGGCAAGGCGACGGCGACGGAGTCCGGCTCGGACTCATCGTCCGAGTCGGCGGCGGCGGCGGCTGCTGGGCCGGCCTGGCTTGGCTGGGCCCTAGGCCCAGTCGGGCGCAGGATTTTTTTTATAATACCGCTGACAGAAGAAAAATCCTAGAAAAATAAATAAAAATCTAAAAATGCCAAAACAAATTTTCACTGTATAAATATAATATTTAGGACGAGTTGAACATTTTCTTGGCCCTAAAATGCAATTTTGAAAACGTGCAATTTTTCTGATGCAAATAAAATCCGAATAAAACCAAATAAAATCCAATAAATGATTTTAATATTTTTCCTCCAATATTTCAATTATTTTGGAGAAGTCATATTATCTCCACTCATTTGATTTAATATGAAATATTTTTCAAAGAGAGAAAAAAATTATTAAAATCAAAATCCTCGTTTCATTATTTTATAAAAATCAAATGTGAAAACCGTAAAATCCCCAACTCTCTCCGTGGGTCCTTGAGTTGCTTAGGATTTCGAGGATTGCGGAACGGAAATGCAATAAATCATGATATGCATGGATGATCTATGTATAACATTCCAAATTGAAAATTTGGGATGTTACAATATCTCATCAACCGTGGCTCCGTTTTGGGCATGTAGCATATTGAATTGTTCGGCTCGACGAGTACTTCATTTCATCTCTTTGCATCATGTTCATTTGAGCTCATCTTGATGCCCTAAATGCTGTTGCAAGAGTGCTAGTTTCTGTTAGTTTCAGATTCATATCAGTTTTTGGACATTTGTCATTTTTGCCATGATTGTTGTGTGCCTCCTATGATCTTGAGCTCTACATGTGATTTGAAGTATGCCATGCCATCTTTACAGGGGTGGATGCCATGTATTTTTGTGATCTCTATGGGGACTAGCACAAGCATGCAAAGTAGCTCTCGTAATGTTGCTGATTTCAGGGACTTAGAAATATTCTAAGTCTTTGTCCTGTTTATATTTTTATGCCTTGTATTCATGTTGCTACAGAGTGATCCATGCCTCTTTTGGGCATGATCAGTAAGTATGTTTGGTAGATATTGTGGTGCTCTATCCATACATGTCTTTGTTTGCAATTATGGAGCACCCTAGCTTGAGTCAATCGATCTCTACTTTTGCTATAAAATGTTCCTGGCAGAATGTTTACGTGTTAAGCATTTTTGCCGAGGTTGTTGTAGTTGATCCATGCATGTTATGCTGTTGTTCTTGCCATGTTTAGCTTCTATGCCATGTCTACTTGCTGGGTGTATTCTTAGTTTGTCATGCAATGCCTTGTGGTGAGTGCATCGAGCTCATAAACATGCCTACTTAATATCTGTTTTGCTATGTTCCAGTTTTCTGCTAAGTCTGAATCTGTTAACGATAATTGCTATGTTCACATGGTTGCCATTGTATTTTCTGATCCCTTTTGGCTCATGGTCAGTAAGGTACTTTTGTTTTATGCTTTGAGTAGCTTCATGCCATGCCTTTCTTTGCCATGATATGTTCCTGTAGCTTGTTGTTATCGTGCTCTAAACATTGCTTCCTGATGTTAAATTCCTGACATGTTGTTTATTTCACTAAGTCTGTAACTGATATCTTTTGCACTTTTTCCATGCTTGTTTGAACCTGTTATAGAGTGAATTAGCTGTAGCTCAGTGTTCATCTTTTGTCAAGCATCTTGAGTAGATCCCTGCCATGTATTTTGTTGTTATGCTAGGGTGCTGTAGCATGTTGTTCTTGATGCATTTAGATGGCCTTGTGCTGTTAATCGTAGATCGGTGCCATATTTGTTTTGCTTGTCATTTCCAAACCGTGCATCCGATTCCGGTGATCTTTATATCGATTTCGACCAAAATCAACTCCTCTTTTCAGTGGCACTCTTGGATTTCCAAGTTAAGGCTAGGTTCAATCATTCCTTTTCGAATCATGCATATGCATCGCATACCGCATCCCGCATATCATGCCATGTTTTGCATCATGTTGCTTGTGCATTGCACGTGGTTGATTGTGTCTTCCTTTGCTTGTGTTCTTGCTTTGGGTAGAGCCGGGATACGAGTACGTGATCGAGGATCCCGTTGAGTACACTTACGAGGATCGAGCTAACGTCAACTCGGAGAACTTTGCAGGCAAGATGACCATACCCTTGAAATCACTTCTATCTTTGCTTGCTAGATGCTCGCTGTTTTTCTATGCCTATGCTACGATATCTACCACTTGTTTAACATGCCTCCCATATTGCCATGTCAAACCTCTAACCCACCTTGTCCCAGCAAACCGTTGTTTGGCTATGTTACCGCTTTGCTCAGCCCCTCTTATAGCGTTGCTAGTTGCAGGTGAAGATTGGAGTTTGTTCCTTGTTGGAACATGTTTATTGTTGGGATATCATTATTATATCTTGTCTATCTTAATGCATCTATACACTTGGTAAAGGTTGGAAGTCTCGGCCTTATGCCTGGTGTTTTGTTCCACTCTTGCCGCCCTAGTTTCCGTCAGACCGGTGTTATGTTCCTTAATTTTGCGTTCCTTACACGGTTGGGTTATAATGGGAACCCCTTGACATTTTGCTTTGAATAAAACCCATCCAGCAATGCCCAACATTGGTTTTACCATTCGCCACCTAGCCTTTTCCCTTGGGTTTCGTGGACTCAAGCGTCATCTTTATTTTAAACCCCCGGGCCAGTGCTCCTCTGAGTGTTAGTCCAAACTGAGCTGCCTGCGGGGCCACCTCGGGGAAACTTGAGAGTTGGTTTTACTCGTAGCTAGTCTCATCCGCTGTGCCGTGAGAACGAGATATGTGCAGCTCCTATCGGGATTTGTCGGCACATTCGGGTGGCTTTGCTGGTTTAGTTTTACCATTGTCGAGATGTCTAGTAACCGGGATTCCGAGTCTGATCGGATTGTCTTGGGAGAAGGAATATCCTTCGTTGACCGTGAGAGCTTGTGATGGGCTAAGTTGGGACACCCCTGCAGGGATTTGAACTTTCGAAAGCCGTGCCCACGGTTATGGGCGGATGGGAATTTTTTAATGCCCGGTTGTAGATAACCTTAACTTAACTTAATTAAAATGAATCAACCGAGTGTGTGTCCATGATGGTCTCTTTTCGGCGGAGTCCGGGAAGAGAACACGGTCTCGAGTTATGCTTGAACGTAGGTTGTTCTAGGATCACTTCTTGATCATAGTTTATCGACCGTGCCTTTGCCTTCTCTTCTTGCTCTCAATTGCGTTTGTTAGCCACCAAATATGCTAGTTGCTTGTTGCAGCTCCACCTCATACCTTTTACCCTTCCTATAAGCTTAAATAGTCTTGATTGCGAGGGTGTGAGATTGCTGAGTCCCCGTGACTCACAGATTACTTCAAAACCAGATGTAGGGACCGATGATACCGCTCCAGGTGATTCGACTGAGCTCAAGTGGGAGTTCGGTGAGGACTCATGACGATACTACGTTTCCTTTCTAGACGATCAGTAGTGGTGCCTAGTTGGGGCGATCGGGGACTTTGTTGCATTTGGGGTTGTTCTTTATTTTGGTTTCGTAGTCGAACCTTGAGTGTATCTGGATGAATGTAATGATATTTATGCTATTGTGTGACGTGGCAACTGTAAGCCAACTATGTATCTCTTTTCCTTTATTCATTACATGGGTTGTTGTGAAGATTACCTCACTTGCGACATTGCTTACAATGCGGTTATGCCTCTAAGTCGTGCTTCGACACGTGGGAGATATAGCCGCATCGTGGGTGCTACAAGTTGGTAATCAGAGCCTTCCCCGACTTAGGAGCCCCCTTCTTGATCGAATCGCTGGCATTGTTGAGTCTAGAAAATGTTTTGAGTCATTTAGGATTATATATATCGGAGAGTAGGATTGTTTTTACTCCTCAGTCCCTTCGTCGCTCTGGTGAGGCATCCTGACGTAGAGTTTTGACTCTTCTCTTCTCAAATTTCACTAAAAAAATTTGGATCAGGCGGGTATCTTGGAATCGTTCTGATGGATTTGTGACGAGAACATTGTTCTTGGTGCCTCCTGACATTTAGGGGTTGTGGCAGTGTCCCAGGGAGTTGAGCTCCGAGGTGTTGTCGTCACAATTTTATCGTTGCAATTCTGTAATACCTGAGTTTCGCCGACATCAAAAATCTCTTTTATGCAGTTGTTGGTGAGATAACCTCGACGCCACCCAGTACTGGGCCGGAGTTCGGGAGTATCGCCATAACTCGTATAATGGATGCTTTTCGAAGGTTGAGGTAAATGATTTCCGAAGGTTTCTTGGTTACGTGTTGAAGGATGGATACAGCTGGATGTAGGACTTGCTAGATTTGGGTGAGATATTATGCTTCCCCTGTATCCCCAACACCTGATTGCATAACCGGAATGGTTCGAGAGTTTCATAGGTGGGAATTCATGTAGCTCTAGTATTTCTTCCGCGGATATTTGTTTTATGATTGGGTAATCCTCACCAAGTATTTGTTCTGGTTCGTACCTTGTTGTTTTATTCTTCTACCTCTATATAAGTGGCTTCTCAATTTATGGAAGTGTGACCATTTCAATTGGAATTCATTCGTTCATTTTGTTCGGATGTTAATACTATATGTTGCAATTTCGATCCATTTGATTCGGCTTGAATATATGTCTTTCAAGATGCTAACGGATGTCACCCTCTTCAGGATGGCTCCTCCAACACGTCAGAATCCAGAACCACCACCTCCACCTCCGAAGGCATGGCAAGATGTGATGGCCGCTACCAATGCCAACACTCAGCTGATCATGCAACTCTTGCAAGAGCGCAACCAAGGGAATCAAGGCCATGGCAACAATCAGAATCAGTTTGCTACACTCAACTAGTTCCTCGCAAACCAGCCAAAGACCTTCAGTAACTGTGTCGAGGCAACAGACGCTGATGATTGGTTCGTGGATATCTGCAAGCATTTCGACTGCAGCAATGTCAGGCCTGAGGACTTTGTCAAGTTTGCCTCGTTCCAACTCAAAGACCAAGCGGCAGAATGGTATCAGCAATACAAAGATTCCAGAGGAGGTCGTGTGATTACCTGGGATGAATTCCGTCAAGACTTCAAAGCTCACCACATTCCTCAGAGTGTTGTTGAGAGCAAGCGTGAGGAGTTCCGCAATCTGAAGCAAGGCAGCTTGTTTGTTTACCAGTACAACATCATGTTCCAGAAGCTCGCTCGTTTCGCTAAGCAAGACGTCCCTGACGAGAAGAGCATGATTTATCAGTTCAGAGGTGGCCTCAGAGAAGATCTCCAACTAGCTCTCGTGCTTTTTGAGCCGCAGAAGTACGATGAGTTTTACAACATGGCAGTGAAACAAGAGACGGCTCAGCTCAAGTGTGATGCTTCCAAGAAGCGAGTCAGAGATGCAACTCTTTCTTCCTCAACTCAAGTGGTGACTAAGCAGCAAAAGTATTTGTTGCCTCCTCCTCCTCTATTCCGTCAGCCTTATCAGCACAAGAGCAAAGGTGGCAATGGATCTTCCCACCCACCCAACCCAAGCTTTCAGAACAAGACTTCGTCTCATTCTCCAAGATCAAGCGCTCCGTATCACCGTCCGCTCTCGGAGGTCACGTGCAACAAGTGTCAGTAGAAGGGTCACTATGCCAACAAATGCTTCAATCAGAGGTGTCTTCCTCCTCCTCATGTGAGATCTGCCAGTACCGCAGTGGTCAAGCATAGCCCCAAATCTGCAAAGGTCAACTTGATGAACGCAGCTCAGGCAGAGGACTCGTCAGATGTGATAATGGGTAACCTTCCTGTTAACGATATTCCTGCAAAAGTTCTTTTTGACACTGGTGCATCACATTGCTTCATTTCAAGACCATTTGCATCTAAGCATGAGCTGCCTTTCCAAGATTTACCTAGGCAGTTATCAGTTGTTTCTCCGGGTAAATTCATGAACGCAAGCTCTATGGTCCCGGATGTTACTATCACGTTGGGCGACTATAAGTTTCTGTCCTCTCCAATGGTCCTTGGTAACTCGGATATTGATCTTATTCTCGGAACGGACTGGCTTTCTAAGCACAAGGCTCAGCTTGATTGTGCTGCCAGGCAGATTCAATTGACACATTCCTCTGAGGATGTAATCGTCTTCGCCGCTCGGGATGATACCATTCGAATGTTTTCCCTCAATGAGAAGGGCGAGCTGGATGCCATCTCTCAAATTCCAGTCGTTTGTGAGTATCAAGACGTCTTTCTAGAAGAACTTCCAAGAATGCCTCCACACCGTCCAGTTGAATTTGTCATCGATCTTGAGCCTAGCATGGAATCTGTTTGCAAACGTCCTTACAAGCTTGGACTTGAAGAGTTGAAGGGGCTGAAGAAGCAACTCGATATTCAAGAGCGTATGGGTCTCATCCGACCAAGTTCTTCTCCATGGGGTTGTGGTGTTCTTTTCGTCAAGAAGAAGGATGGAACGGACCGACTTTGTGTCGACTACCATCCATTAAACAAGAAGACCATAAAGAACAAGTACCCACTTCCCAACATCAACGAGCTGTTTGAACAACTCAAAGGTGCTGAAGTATTCTCCAAGCTTGATCTCCGTATGGGCTATCACCAGATTCGCATTCGTGAAGAAGATATCCCCAAGACAGCATTCAGAACAAGTTATGGTTCATATGAATACACTGTCATGTATTTTGGCCTTGTCAATGCTCCTCCAACATTCTCTCGCGTGATGAACTTCATATTCAACGCCTACACAAATGACTTCGTCTTGGTCTACCTCGATGACATTTTGGTCTTCTCCAAGAACAAGGAGGATCATGCCAAGCATTTGAGATTGGTGCTGGATAAACTCAGAGAACATCAGTTCTATGCGAAGTTTTCAAAGTGCAAGTTTTGGCTCGATGAGGTTCTCTACCTTGGGCATATCATCTCTGCCAAGGGCATAGCTGTTAATCCTGAGAAGGTGTCTGCAATTGTGAATTGGGAACCACCTCAGAATGTGAAGCAACTCCGCAGTTTCCTTGGGCTCGCAAGCTATTGCTGAAGGTTCGTTGAGAACTTCTCTAAGATCGCGAAGACTCTTTCCAACCTTCTCCAGAAGCATGTGAAGTACGTCTGGTCGCCTGAATGTGACATCGCTTTCAACACGCTGAAAGAGAAGTTAGTCACTGCTCCAGTTCTGACTCCTCCTGGTGAATCCAAACCGTCCGAGGTCTTCTGTGATGCTTCCCTTCAAGGTCTTGGTGCAGTGTTGATGCAAGAAAAGAAAGTTGTGGCCTATACCTCTCGCCAGTTGAAGCCCAACGAAAAGAACTACCCCACTCATGACCTCTAGTTGGCAGCAGTTGTCCATGCTCTTTTAACTTGGAGACATCTCTTGTTGGGAAGGAAAGTGGACATCTTCACCGATCACAAGAGTCTCAAGTACATCTTCACTCAGCCAAACCTCAACCTCAGGCAGACTAGTTGGGTCGAAATGATTCAAGAGTATAACCCGAGTACTGAATATACTCCAGGCAAGGCCAATGTAATTGCTGACGCATTGAGTAGGAAGGCTTACTGCAACAGTTTGATTCTCAAGCCTGACCAACCCGAGCTTTGTGAAGCTTTCCGCAAACTCAATCTACAAGTTGTTCCTCAAGGATTTCTTGCCAACCTCCAAGTCTCTCCTACTTTGGAAGATCAGATTCGTGAGGCTCAACTTCTTGATGCTATGGTGAAGAAGGTGAAGATTGGGATTGCCAAGAGTCAACCCAAGTACAAGTGCTATCGTCTTGATGACAAGGATACTCTATTCTTTGAGGATCACATTGTTGTGCCTAAAGGTGACCTTCGTAAAGTCATTATGAACGAGGCTCACAATTCACTCCTCTCTATTCACCCTGGAAGTACAAAGATGTACCAGGACCTCAAGCAGTCGTATTGGTGGACTCGAATGAAGTGCGAGATTCCTCAGTTCGTGAATGAATGTGATGTCTGCAGAAGAGTGAAGGCAGAACACCAACGACCAGCTGGTCTCCTCCAACCACTTGCCATTCCAGAATGGAAGTTTGACCACATTGAGATGGACTTCGTGACTGGATTTCCAAAGTCCAAGCGTGGCAATGATGCTACCTTTGTTGTCATCGACAAGCTCACTAAAGTGGCTCATTTTCTTCCTATCAAAGAATCTATCACAGCAGCTCAGTTGGCAGAGCTATATACCTCCAGGATTGTCTCTCTGCACGGCATTCCGCAGTTGATATCTTCAGATCGTGGGAGCATCTTCACCTCCAAGTTTTGGGATTCTTTTCAGAAGGCCATGGGTACCAACATTCGCTTCAGCACAGCTTTTCATCCTCAAATCAGTGGCCAAGTCGAGCGAGTCAATCAGATTCTTGAAGATATGCTCTGGGCTTGTGTCATCTCTTTCGGTATGAAGTGGGAAGATTGTCTTCCATATGCCGAGTTCTCCTACAACAACAGCTTCCAAGCGAGTTCGGGCAAGGCCCCATTCGAGATTCTCTATGGCAGGAAGTGCCGTACTCCTCTTAACTGGTCAGAGACTGGTGAATGCCAACTTCTTGGCAATGACTTGATCACAGAGGCTGAAGAAATGTGCAAAGTCATTCATGAAAATCTCAAAGCCGCGCAATCGCGCCAGAATAGTTACTATGATAGTAAGCATCGTGACTTGGATTTCGAGATCGGAGACCATGTCTACCTCCGCGTCTCTCCAATGAAAGGTACTCGTCGCTTCGGTATCAAAGGGAAGCTTGCCCCTAGATACGTGGGTCCTTTCAAGATCATTGGCAAAAGAGGCGATCTCGCCTATCAACTTGAGCTTCCATCCAACTTTGCAAACGTGCACGACGTATTTCACGTGTCTCAACTCCGCAAGTGTTTCAAGACTCCTGACCGCACCATCAACTTTGAAGAGATTGATCTCCAAGAAGACCTGTTGTTATTCTTGAAGAAAGTGAGCGCAAGACTCGCAACAAGTCTATCAAATTCCTTAAAGTCAAGTGGTCACATCATTCCGACCGAAAAGCCACCTGGGAACGTGAGGATCACCTCCGTTCTGAGTACCCGGAGTTTTTTCAGTCCTAGATCTCGGGACGAGATCCTTACGTTGTGGTGGAGTGTTGTAACACCCCGTATGTAACTTGCCATATTTGTATTCCAACTCTTGCCATTTCCGGCACTAAGTTATGTTATATCCTCGTTAGCGGGTTGTTGTCTTTGTGTTGTTTTGTCTTTGTCATGCATCTCATATCATGTCATCATGTGCATTGCATTTGCATACGTGTTCGTCTCATGCATCCGAGCATTTTCCCCGTTGTCTGTGTTGCATTCCGGCGCTCCTATGTCCTCCGGTGTCCCTTTCTACCTCTTTTCGTGTGCGGGTGTTAAACGTTTTCGGATTGGACCAAGACTTGCCACGCGGCCTTGGTTTACTACCGGTAGACCGCCCGTCAAGTTTCGTGCCATTTGGACTTCGTTTGATACTCCAACGGTTAACCGAGGGACCGAGAAGGCCTCATGTGTGTTGCAGCCAAACACCCCTCCAAAGTGCCCCAAAACCCACCTAAACCCTCTCCATCATCTAGGTCGTTTGATCACGATCGCATGGCCGCAAACCGTGCTCAATTTGGAGCCTCCTAGCTCCCTCTACCTATATATATATAGACACTCCCCCGAAAATTTCGGATCCATTCCACCCCTAACCTAGCCCCCTTCCTCTCCGCGCGCCGGACAACGTCTGGGCCGCGCCGCACAACCGCACTGCCGCCACTCCCGTCGCGACACGTGGCACCGCCCGGCCTCCTCCGCCGCCAACCCACGAGGCCCGGGGCGGGCCCTCCCCGGCCAGCGTCTTCCCGCCGCCCGCGCCCACGCGAGGGAGTCGCGCCGCCCGCGCCGGCCTGCCGCTCCGCCGCCGACGCGCCATTGCCGGCCACCGCCGCCTCACCCTCGCCTCCCCTCGCCCGGTCGCCGCCGCCCCTTCGCCGCAGCCGGCCATCGTCCTCGCCGAGGTGCCGCGCTCCTCCGCCGTCCCCTCCGCCCGGATCCGGCGACGCGCCCAAGTCCCCAACCTCGCCGACCCTCTTCTCCAGCGACCTCGTCAAACTCCGGCCATCCTCGGGTTCCGTGTTGCTACAGTAACCCGATCCGGATCTAGATCTGAGTGTTGACTATTGCCCCTAACCCTAGTATTTTTGGCATTTTTCATCGCATCATACCTCATCAACCGTGGCTCCGTTTTGGGAGTGTAGCATATCGAATTGTTCGTCTCGACAAGTACTTCATTTCATATCATTACATCATGTTCATTTGAGCTCATCTTGATGCCCTAAATGCTGTTGCAAGAGTGCTAGTTTCTGTTAGTTTCAGATTCATATCTCTTTTTGGACATTTGTCATTTTTGCCATGATTGTTGTGTGCCTCCTATGATCTTGAGCTCTACATGTGATTTGAAGTATGCCATGCCATCTTTACAGGGGTGTATTGTAACGCCCTCGATGAGGCTATATCTCCCACGTGTCGAAGCACGACTTAGAGGCATAACCGCATTGAAAGCAATGTTGCAAGTGAGGTAATCTTCACACAACCCATGTAATATATAAAGGACAGAGATACATAGTTGGCTTACAATTGCCACTTCACACAATTACATGAATAAAGCATTACATCATCCAGATACAATCAAGGTCCGACTACGGAACCAAAATAAAAGAAGAACCCCAAATGCGACACGGTCCCCGATCGACCCCAACTGGGCTCCACTACTGTTCAACTAGAACGGAACAACACAAAGGACAAGATCTTCATCGAGCTCCTCCTGAGCTGGGTTGCGTCACCTGCACGGACTCATCGGCACCTGCAAGCTAGTTTTGTAAGTATCTGTGAGCCACGGGGACTCAGCAATCTCGCACCCTCGCGATCAAGACTATTTAAGCTTATGGGTAAGGTAAAGGTATGAGGTGGAGCTGCAGCAAGCGACTAGCACATATGGTGGCTAACATACGCAAATGAGAGCGAGAAGAGAAGTCAAAGCACGTTTTGAGAAAGTATGATCAAGAAGTGATCCTAAACAACCTACGTCAAACATAACTCCAACACCGTGTTCACTTCCCGGACTCCGCCGGAAAGAGACCATCACGGTAACACACGCTGTTGATTCATTTTAATTAAGTTAAGGTTCAAGTTATCTACAACCGGACATTAACAAATTCCCATCTTCCCATAACCGCGGGCATGGCTTTCGAAAGTTCAAATCCCTGCAGGGGTGTCCCAACTTAGCCCATGACAAGCTCTCATAGTCAACGAAGGAATAGACCTCCTCCCGAGACATTCTGATCAGACTCGGTATCCCAGTTCTTCAAGACATCCTCGACAATGGTAAAACAAGTCCAGCAAAGCCGCCCGATGTGCCGACATCCTGATGGGAGCTGCACATATCTCGTTCTCAGGGCAACACCGGATGAGACATCCTACAAGTAAAACCAGCCCTCAAGTTTCCCCGAGGTGGCCCCGCAGTCTACTCAGTTCGGACCAACACTTAGACAAGCACTGGCCCGGGGGTTTAAAATAAGATGACCCTTGGGCTGGCCTAACCCAAGGGAAAAGAGGCTAGGTGGCGAATGGTAAAACCCAGGTTGGGCCTTGCTGGAGGAGTTTTATTCAAAGCGAACTGTCAAGGGGTTCCCATTATAACCCAACCGCGTAAGGAACGCAAAATCCGGGAACATAACACCGATATGATGGAAACTAGGGCGGCAAGAGTGGAACAAAACACCAGGCATAAGGCCGAGCCTTCTACCCTTTACCAAGTATATAGATGCATTAATTAAATAAGAGATATTGTGATATCCCAACAAAATATCCATGTTCCAACATGGAACAAGCTTCAATCTTCACCTGCAACTAACAACGCTATAAGAGGGGGCTGAGCAAAGCGGTAACATAGCCAAACAACGGTTTGCTAGGACAAGGTGGGTTAGAGGCTTGGTTAAACAATATGGGAGGCATGATAAGCAAGTGGTAGGTATCGTAGCATAGGCATAGCAAAAGAGCGAGCATCTAGCAAGCAAAGATAGAAGTGATTTCGAGGGTATGGTCATCTTGCCTGAAATCCCACAAGGAAGAAGAACGAGTCCACGAAGAAAACAAACGGACGTAGTCGAACGGGTCCTCACAAACGCAACGCTATCGGAACCAACCCGAAGAAGCAACACCGGAAAGAAGCAAACAATCATGGTAAACAACCATCACATAACATGGCATGATGCACAAAACAATTATGACGCATGTCCGGTTTAAATATGCATGGCATGGCAAAGGGCACAAACAAAACTACAAGTTAAGTGGAGCTCAATATGCAACGAGTTGCATATTGACGGAACACCACATCACTTATTTAGTTCACTCTCGGTTAGGTACTCCACAATATTAAATGTTGGTTAACATGGCAAGAGGTGAAGCATAACAAAACTATACCATATAAACAATTTAAATGGGGCCCGATATAACAAACAACAAATCCGGTAAATCCCCATATGCATTAGTAATTTATTGCAACAACAATTTAAACATTTTAATTGTTGTTATCATGATGCAGATGACATGAACAAGTTTATGCAATTTTTTATTAAAAGTTGACAAGAGCATTATGAAGCATTTTTTCACCATAGTAGAAAGAAAGGGGTGCCACGACGATGATAACGAAATGGTGCCACTTCAACGTTCCGGTTTCGACAACTAATTGAGAACGTCGGTGCAAAAGAAAGTGTGGCGGGAGCGTGCAAAAGATGGTGGGGTGATCCCGGTTACCGGGTTCCCATGAGTCAACGACGGCATGGCAACGAGGAGGAACCACTAACGTTCACGGGCGAAAACAACAACTAAACATGCATCTCATACAACACATGCTTTCGTCCATGGGTCATCGTCTCGGCGGTTATACCTTCCAGGTGCATTCTCGGAGCGGTTCGGGTTCGTAGAGGAAGTAGGCGTTCTCGCGACGGTGGTGGTACAAGGTCGTCGTAGGAAGTAGTCGTACTCGCGATCTTGTCGGATCCATGGTGATGGTAGTGAAAACTTGGCGAATCCGAGTTCTTCGGAGGTCGTCATCGAACTTGGTCAAATACATGACATGGGTAGACGTTCACTCGACGGCCTTCAACGACGGTAGTTGTTCTCATTTCATCGTGGAACTTGGCGATTTTGGAGACGGCGGAAGACGAACTTGGCGGTCCTCGTTGACCTAGTACTTGGCGTTTCCCGGTTCGGTGACCGTTTTCGGCATCGGACGTCGAGGTACTTGGCGGACTCGCACGGGGCAGCAACATGTAGTCGAACTAGGGTCTCAGTCCTGGCGATCAAAAGGGTACTTGCGGTCTTGATGAATCCGTAGTGGTACTGGGCGAGATCACGGCCACTGCAGTCTTTGAACTTGGTTTTCCTGTATAAGACTCCACGGGTCCTGGGAGGACTCGGCGATGGCCATGTCAATGAGGCGACGGTAGATGATGAAGCACGGAGCAACAACTCGAGTCGCGGGAGCAGCAGCTGTCACGGGCGGAGGTCGGGCTGGAGCTCCTGGCCGCAGCGGCGCGACGCCCAAGCAGGGTCCAGCGGCAAGGCAAGGCGACGAGGAGGAGCCTGCGAGGGACCCTGGCGGGGAGGCGGTAGAGGACGATGCATAACTGAAGTGAGGTCGGCGTCGCCGTGAGCCGGCAGGGTGGAGCCAAGGAGGACGTCCGGCGACGACTCGTTCTGGGGCTCCGGCGAGCTCTGGCCAAATCGATTGGGACGAGCAGTGCGGGGGCTCCTGCTGGCCGTGGAGGACGAAGGATGTGGGCACGGGAACGAGGTAGGACTCGGCAGAGGAAGCGGGAGGCGGCCATGGCGCGTGGAGGAGAAGCAGGAGGAAGGCCATGGCAATGAGGAGGGGCGCGCGGGATCGGGCGTGTGCGGAGACGGCGGCCTCGTGGAAGAGGGAGGCACAGGCATGGGACAGCGCTCGTCGGCGGGCCGGCGTTGAGGAGGGATCGGGTCGAGGCACGAGGAGCTCCTCTCCCTAGCGATGTGCGTGGAGGCGGCGCAGGAGGGATCGATGGGAGAGGGAGAGAGCAAGAGATGGGGATCGGGCTGCGGGGACTCCTGGCGGCGTGAGGAGGTGGACGAAGGGAAAAAGAGGACCGAGGGGGATTGGGCTAGGTTAGATTTGGTGGGGGTCGGCTGGGCCTATGGGCTGGCGCGGGAGGTCTGCTGGCCTCGCTGCGGGTGGCCTAGGTGGGCTGGCGCGAGAGTGGGCCTAGGGAGGCCCAGTTGGGCTCTCTGCTCTCTCTCTCTTTAACTTTATTTCTAAGCATAAAACAAAATTGGAGAAGAAAATAAAGATGGAGGGCGTTTGGGAAAGAATTAGCGCACGTAAATAATATTCCCGAACTCGCAAAAATGCGCTGGTTCCAAGAAAAATATGAGAGGCATGATTGCAAGGATTTAATTCAAAGTCATTTGAATTTAATTCAAATGGTTTGAATAAGGGCTAGGAATTAGAGGTGTCCAAAAATGTTCCGATTTTTGGTGGAGCTCCGGAAAATGACGAAAGAATTTATGGGCAAAGTTAAAGGCCAAGAGACGTGATGACTAAAGCATTGGGATTTTGCAAGTGTGTTAAGGTGAATTCCAAAAGAATGGAAATATTTATAATAGCTCCCTAATATCGGGAGGATATGTTATAAAGAGAATCACCATGTGAATTCCCTCGGTTTAAATGGACCGAAGATCCATGCAATTTATTTAGTTGAGCTTTAAAATGGGTTGCATGATGACATGAAGCAATGCACATGATGCAGAGATGAATTCAACTGATGAAACAAATCAACAACGAATCTCGAAAACCCTGGAAGGCATCTGAAGCTCCGGTCTTGGGGCGTTACAACACTCCACCACTACGAGAGGATCTCGTCCCGAGATCTAAGATGGCACCGGAGAGAAATGGAAGAGGAAGAGAAGAGGTAAGGCTAAGTTGCTTCTTTGACAAACAAGTGAAACCAAAGAACCTTGAGAGGTTGAACAAATTGAAAGAAAGAATACAACGGAGATGAACGAAGTTGAAAACACTCCGTTAGAAAAGAGGAACAAGGAAGAACAAATTCGTATAGCACTCCGGTTGAAAAGAGATGCAAGACTTGATAGGATGAAAAGGACTTGAGCAAAGGGGGCACAACACTCCGGTTAAATGGGTAAGCACGAAAAGAACACCATCCGAGATGATGAGAGAAAAGAGCAACATCACAATGCCTCCGGAAGAGAGAATAGAAAAAAATAGAAATCTTCTTCCACCGAGGTGATAAGGATAAAACTTGGATCATAGATAATCACCACAAAGAGCAACATTCCCAATGGAAGGATTTAGGTGAAATATGACCCAAGATAACTCCAATGAAGAGATTGATGGATTGCAAAGGATCTCATGAACGAAATGAAAAAGATGGTTTAACATATGTCATTCCGGACAACTTGTGAATCGTGAAACACGAAGGGAAATTGTCAAGAGTGACAAAACACCATCTCAAAAGATAAATTAGAAAGAATTGCACTCCCGATTGCAAGATGAAGAAAACTTGAGCTCCTTTGAAAAGAATCTCGATGAACACTACGAGAAGGAATTAAATCCTTGATGAACCAACATGTAGAGCCTACATGAGGAAACTCCGGTAACAAAAGGATAATGAAAAGAAAGAGAAGTTGAAAAACACATGGTGAAAACCTTGTAATGATTTAGATGGATCTCCGTGATAATTAGAGCTTGGAACTCCGGATAAGAAAGATGAACAATTGAAATCAAGAATTTTGATGAACCTCCGGAATAAGGAATTGAATTCACTCGATGAAACAAGAATAAGAATTACATTATGCTTATCCTTCACCAATTAAATTGATGAAAAACAATGGATTTGGCATACTACTTATTCTCGTAGAAAGGTTAAGATAGATATTGCGCAACTTGGAAAGGTCTTCAACGAACCGCCGGTAGGATTGAAACAACGAATAAATAAATATGATAAGGAGGAAGAGAAATCTTGAATGAACCACCGTAAGAATTGAGAATGAACGAAGAAAAGAGATGAATCACCGGTAAGAATTTGAAAACGAACAAAGATACTTGGGAAAATTTAGATACAAGAGAACGAAGAGATCCGGGGCTGATTAGAGAAATTTGAATGATGCACCGGTAAGATTTGGAGAACAATAGCTGAAAGCTGGAATGAATAATCCCGTAATGATAGTCTTCGGAGAATCAAACTGAAAAGAGTCCTGAATTTCTCCGGATGGGTGAAAAGAATATCTCACAATCGAAAGCCATAATGAGAGGATGACACGAAGCTAGAGCCATGGATCCTTGAGAGAATGGATAAGATATGGAGGAAAACTCTTCTTCGGTCTTCAAATGTTGAGAATGATGACGAGAACCACCACTGAGAATTGTTGAGGCACTCCGGAATTAAAATTGGAAAGGTTGAACCGACGATGAAAAGAATTTGAGAGATCTTAGAGAAAGACATATGACTGATGACAAATCATACTTACGTCATACATTAAAAGAATTTAGGATAGCTCCGGGAAAATAAGAAGAGTCAGGTAAGATCCTGGGAAAAGACCTGTGGGTTAGGGCCCACTCAAAAGAAACATAGTTGAAATGATTGCTTGAAAAGAGAGATTCCACCAGTTGAATTAAATGGCTTGAATGAGATAACAACCTCGAGATATCTTCAGCACTCCGGAATAATTGAATATCGAGAAGTGGAATGATAATAAGGTGCACCGGTAAGAGAAGGTATTTGAAACGAGGAAAAAGGGATATGATCAACACCAAAGCTTGAATTAGTTCCACGAGAGAAGAAAGAGAATGAATAATGATGAACTTGAGGTTCCGTTAGAATCTTCATGAGAATCACCGGATAAGAACATTGAAGGAAAAGAATGGAGAGACTTCCACCAATAAAATGATACTTGATTGAGAAATCTGAGTCCTTGAAGAAAACAAAGGGAGGGAGGGTGGGAAAAAACAAAGGCAACTTGGAGACGGAAGAAATGAACACCGTTGAGAAGAACTGATACTTGATCTTGCGGATGTTGAAATGTTCGATCCACTTGAAAAGAAAACATGCCGGTTGGAAAGGATTGACATGACAATATCGATGATCATGAAGGATTTGTATTCACGTCGGAGTATGAGAACACCGTTTAGAGAAGGTATGGAATCAACATTTGACTTCGAAGCAACTCGAATACCACAACTCAAAACAAAACAAAGGATTGGCTTGCAAAATAAGCCGGAACAAACATATGATAGAGATTTCGTCCGAAGTTTTCGTGGTGGGGCCTACACGGGCTTGATCGTAAAGCACCATCACGTACAAGGCAGTGCACATGACATACGAAGCGTCCCCGAGTTGGCATAGCCAAGGACTCTTTAAGACACAATGAGACCACTGTAAAACCGACCGTGAATAGGCGGACCACTAGACGTCGAACCCCAATTTCCTATCATACATCCGTCGGAAAGATATCCTAAGAGCTACTTGAATTCCCACTTATAAACTCCCGAAATTTTCCGGTTATGCAATCAGGTGTTGGGGATACAGGGGAAGCATAATATCTCACCCAAAACTAGCAAATCCTACATCCAGCTGTATCCATCCTTCAACACATAACCAAGAAACCTTCGGAAATCGTCTACCTCAACCTTCGAAAAGCATCTGTTATACAAGTTATGGCAATACTCCCGAACTCCCGCCCCAGTATTGGGTGGCGTCGAGGTTATCTCACCAACGAACTGCATAAAAGAGATTTTCGATGTCGGCGTACTAAACTCGGGTATTCCAGAACTGCAACGATAAAATTATGACGACAACACCTCAGAGCTCAACTCCCCGGGACACTTCCACAAAACCCCTGACAGGAGGCACCAAGACAATGTTCTCGTCACAAAACCATCGGAATGATTCCAAGATACCCGCGTGATCCTAAAAAAAATTAGTGAAATTTGAGAAGAGAAGAGTCAAAACTCTACGTCAGGATGCCTTACCAGAGCGATGAGGAGACTGGGAAGTAAAAAAGAATTCCTAACTCTCCGATATATAATTCCTAAATGACTCAAAACATTTTTCTAGACACAACTCGGCCGCTAAAAACGATCAAGCAATGGGGCTCCTAAGGTCGGGGAAGGCTCTGATACCAACTTGTAACGCCCTCGATGCGGCTATATCTCCCACATGTCGAAGCACGACTTAGAGGCATAACCGCATTGAAAGCAATGTCGCAAGTGAGGTAATCTTCACACAACCCATGTAATATATAAAGGATAGACATACATAGTTGGCTTACAATCGCCACTTCACACAATTACATGAATAAAGCATTACATCATCCAGATACAATCAACGTCCGACTACGGAACCAAAATAAAAGAAGAACCCCAAATGCGACACGGTCCCCGATCGACCCCAACTGGGCTCCACTACTGATCAACTAGAACGGAACAACACAAAGGACAAGATCTTCATCGAGCTCCTCCTGAGCTGGGTTGCGTCATCTGCACGGACTCATCGGCACCTGCAAGCTGGTTTTGGAAGTATCTGTGAGCCACGGGGACTCAGCAATCTCGCACCCTCGCGATCAAGACTATTTAAGCTTATGGGTAAGGTAAAGGTATGAGGTGGAGCTGCAGCAAGCGACTAGCACATATGGTGGCTAACATAGGCAAATGAGAGCGAGAAGAGAAGGCAAAGCACGTTTCGACAAAGTATGATCAAGAAGTGATCCTAAACAACCTACGTCAAACATAACTCCAACACCGTGTTCACTTCCCGGACTCCGCCGGAAAGAGACCATCATGGTAACACACGCTGTTGATTCATTTTAATTAAGTTAAGGTTCAAGTTATCTACAACCGGACATTAACAAATTCCCATCTGCCCATAACCGCGGGCACGGCTTTCGAAAGTTCAAATCCCTGCAGGAGTGTCCCAACTTAGCCCATGACAAGCTCTCACGGTCAACGAAGGAATAGACCTCCTCCCGAGACATTCCGATCAGACTCGGTATCCCGGTTCTTCAAGACATCCTCGACAATGGTAAAACAAGTCCAGCAAAGCCGCCCGATGTGCCGACATCCTGATGGGAGCTGCACATATCTCGTTCTCAGGGCAACACCGGATGAGACATCCAACGAGTAAAACCAGCCCTCAAGTTTCCCTGAGGTGGCCCCGCAGTCTACTCAGTTCGGACCAACACTTAGACAAGCACTGGCCCGGGGGGTTAAAATAAGATGACCCTTGGGCTGGCCTAACCCAAGGGAAAAAGAGGCTAGGTGGCGAATGGTAAAACCCAGGTTGGGCCTTGCTGGAGGAGTTTTATTCAAAGCGAACAGTCAAGGGGTTCCCATTATAACCCAACCGCATAAGGAACGCAAAATCCAGGAACATAACACCGATATGACGGAAACTAGGGCGGCGAGAGTGGAACAAAACACCAGGCATAAGGCCGAGCCTTCCACCCTTTACCAAGTATATAGATGCATTAATTAAATAAGAGATATTGTGATATCCCAACAAAATATCCATGTTCCAACATGGAACAAGCTTCAATCTTCACCTGCAACTAACAACGCTATAAGAGGGGGCTGAGCAAAGCGGTAACATAGCCAAACAACGGTTTGCTAGGACAAGGTGGGTTAGAGGCTTGGTTAAACAATATGGGAGGCATGGTAAGCAAGTGGTAGGTATCGTAGCATAGGCATAGTAAAAGAGCGAGCATCTAGCAAGCAAAGATAGAAGTGATTTCGAGGGTATGGTCATCTTGCCTGAAATCCCGCAAGGAAGAAGAACGAGTCCACGAAGAAAACAAACGGACGTAGTCGAACGGGTCCTCACAAACGCAACGCTATCGGAACCAAACCGAAGAAGCAACACCGGAAAGAAGCAAACAATCATGGTAAACAACCATCACATAACATGGCATGATGCACAAAACAATTATGATGCATGTCCGGTTTAAATATGCATGGCATGGCAAAGGGCACAAACAAAACTACAAGTTAAGTGGAGCTCAGTATGCAACGAGTTGCATATTGACGGAACACCACATCACTTATTTAGTCCACTCTCGGTTAGGTACTCCACAATATTAAATGTTGGTTAACATGGCAAGAGGTGAAGCATAACAAAACTATACCATATAAACAATTTAAATGGGGCCCGATATAACAAACAACAAATCCGGTAAATCCCCATATGCATTAGTAATTTATTGCAACAACAATTTAAACATTTTAATTGTTGTTATCATGATGCAGATGACATGAACAAGTTTATGCAATTTTTTATTAAAAGTTGACAAGAGCATTATGAAGCATTTTTTCACCGTAGTAGAAAGAAAGGGGTGCCACGGCGACGATAACGAAACGGTGCGACTGCAACGTTCCGGTTCCGACAACTCATTGAGAACGTCGGTGCAAAAGAAAGTGTGGCGGGAGCGTGCAAAAGATGGTGGGGTGATCCCGGTTACCGGGTTCCCATGAGTCAACGACGGCATGGCAACGAGGAGGAACCACTAACGTTCACGGGCGAAAACAACAACTAAACATGCATCTCATACAACACATGCTTTCGTCCACGGGTCATCGTCTCAGCGGTTATACCTTCCAGGTGCATTCTCGGAGCGGTTCGGGTTTGTAGAGGAAGTAGGCGTTCTCGCGACGGTGGTGGTACAAGGTCGTCGTAGGAAGTAGTCGTACTCGCGATCTTGTCGGATCCATGGTGATGGTAGTGAAAACTTGGCGAATCCGAGTTCTTCGGAGGTCGTCATCGAACTTGGTCAAATACATGACGTGGGTAGACGTTCACTCGACGGCCTTCAGCGACGGTAGTTGTTCTCATTTCGTTGTGGAACTTGGCGATTTCGAAGACGGCGGAAGACGAACTTGGCGGTCCTCGTTGACCTAGTACTTGGCTTTTCCCGGTTCGGTGACCGTTTTCGGCATCGGACGTCAAGGTACTTGGCGGACTCGCACGGGGCAGCAACATGTAGTCGAACTAGGGTCTCAGTCCTGGCGATCAAAAGGGTACTTGCGGTCTTGATGAATCCGTAGTGGTACTGGGCGAGATCACGGCCACGGCAGTCTTTGAACTTGGTTTTCCTATATAAGACTCCACGGGTCCTGGGAGGACTCGGCGATGGCCATGTCAATGAGGCGACGGTATTGATGCATACGGGATTGAAGGGGGACCAATATAGCTTAATGTTATGGTTGGGTTTTACCTTAATGAACGTTAGTAGTTGCGGATGCTTGCTAATACTTCCAATCATAAGTGCATAGAATTCCATGTCAGGGATGACATGCTAGCAGTGGCCTCTCCCACATAAAACTTGTTATCGGTCTAGTAACTTAGTCAATTGCTTAGGGACAATTTCGCAACTCCTACCACCACTTTTCCACACTCGCTATACTAACTCTATTGCTTCTTTACCTAAAACAACCCCTAGTTTTTATTTACTTGCACTTTATATTCTTGCAAACCTATCCCATTACACCTACAAAGCACTTCTAGTTTTATACTTGTTCTAGGTAAAGCGAACGTTAGGCGTGCGTAGAGTTGTATCGGTGGTCGATAGAACTTGAGGGAATATTTGTTCTACCTTTAGCTCCTTGTTGGGTTCGACACTCTTACTTATCGAAAGAGGCTACAATTGATCCCCTATACTTGTGGGTTATCGAGACCTTTTTCTGGCGCCGTTGCCGGGGAGTTATAACATGGGGTGAATATTCTCGTGTGTGCTTGTTTGCTTTATCATTAAGTAGTTTTTATTCTATGCTCTAGTTCTCTATCTTTAGTTATGGGTAGGAAATGCAAAATACCAAAAAAAATAGTTGTACCTACTACACTAATGGTTGAAGAACCACTCAAAATCTATCACACTCCTGAATTTTTTTACTTGGACCATCTTCGATCCCTATGTGCTCGTGCTGAAACCCTAACTATCTTAGTTGAGGGCAAATCTTTAGATGAGCATGCTTGTTATGTGCGACACTGCTTATCTCAAAAAGGGAAACTTTTACTGGATCAAATTCATCGTTTGCAATGCTATGCTTGGAATTTATGTGAAATATATGATTTTACTTGTTTTCCTGAAGACCCTAAGAAACACCTTCCCTACTGTCGATGTCAAAACCGGCGGATCTCGGGTAGGGGGTCTCGAACTGTGCGTCTAAGGCGGATGGTAACAGGAGGCGGGGCACACGATGTTTTACCCAGGTTCGGGCCCTCTTGATGGAGGTAAAACCCTATGTCCTGCTTGATTATTCTTGATAATATGAGTAGTACAAGAGTTGATCTACCACGAGATCGGAGAGGCTAAACTGTAGAAGCTAGCCTATGGTATGATTGTATGTTGTCCTACAGACTAAAACCCTCCAGTTTATATAGACACAGGAGGGGGCTAGGGTTACACAAGGTCGGTTACAAAGGAGGAGATATACATATCCGTATTTCCTAGCTTGCCTTCCACACCAAGTAGAGTCCCATCCGGACACGGGATGAAGTCTTCAATCGTGTATCTTCATAGTCCAACAGTCCGGCCAAAGGATATAATCCGGCTGTCCAGATACCCCCTAATCCAGGACTCCCTCAGTAGCCCCTGAACCAGGCTTCAATGACAATGAGTCCGGCGTGTAGTGTTGTCTTCGGCATTGCAAGGCGGGTTCCTCCTCCGAATACACCACAGAAGAGTTTGAATACAAGGATAGTGTCCGACCCTGCAAAATAAGTTCCACATACCACCGTAGAGAGAATAATATTTCCACAAATCTAATCTGCTGACACGTTTTGGCAGCATGACATCATGTCATGGCCCGGTAATTATTCGAACCGTTTTTCTTTAACCAGCCCCGCACATAACGCGAGGCGGTTTCTTGACACGTCTTGTCAAAGCAGAGATCGTGTTCCCCTTATTACGGGATTCTCATCAATACAGACGTGGGTAACCCAACCGCGCCATCAATTATGGTGCTTGGGGGATAAGCAAGTTTTACCAGGCTAGTGGGGGCGCACCGTTTTGTCCGCCCTTATAAAGGGATAAGATCTGACCTTTTTCTTCCCACGCCTTCTTCCTCCTTGCTCATCCATTCTCGCGCACTCGAGCTCCAACGCCCAAGTCCACATCCTTCTCCTCAACTCTCTCCAAACATGTCCGGAGCGGGAGGCAAGTGGATGGCCTCCTCCATCACGGAGGGACACATCAAAAAGCTACATGGAGCCGGATACTTAGCCGCGGATATCGCGCACCAGCTGCCAGCCGCGGGGCAGGTCATCCCTACCCCAGAACCTCACGAAACGGTGATTTTCCTCCCCCATTTCGTCCGCGGATTGGGATTTCCCCTCCATCCATTTGTCCGCGGCTTCATGTTCTACTATGGGCTGGACTTTCATGATCTGTCCCCGAATTTCATCCTCAACATCTCGGCGTTCATCGTCGTGTGTGAGGCTTTCATCCGCATCCGGCCCCACTTTGGCCTGTGGCTGAAGACCTTCAATATCAAGCCGAAGGTGGTGGGCGGCCAACAAGCGGAATGCGGCGGAGCCATGGTGGGCAAAATGCCCAACGTTATATGGCTCGAGGGCTCCTTCGTGGAGACCATAAAGGGGTGGCAATCGAGGTGGTTCTACATCACCGAGCCGCGCGACACCAACTGGGTGGCGGCCCCCGAGTTTCGATCCGGAATCCCCACGTGGCTCACTTCTTGGAAGGAGAAGGGCCTATCCTGGGCTTCATCGGTGGAGCTGGACGGACTCCAGAAGTGTATCCGGAACATGATAAGCAAGAAACTTAAGCTTGTCAACATAGTCCAGGTCATGCTCTTCCGCCAAATCCTCCCGTGTCAACAACGGGATTTCAACTTATGGGAGTTCAACCCGGCCCAGCACTAGACTCTAAGCGAGCTCTTCGACACGACGCATAAAGACATCTGGAGGGTGTTGTTCAAGGGCGCCGAGGTCCCTCCTTCTCTTACCGAGGACCGTGGGCTAAGCGTGAAGCGTTCTGCGAATCCGGTAAATTCTGTACATCTGATAGGGTGCTTATTTCCCATAGCTTAATCATGCGCGGGGTCTGAGCTCCCATGCCTTTGACAGGACTGGGTGGAGACATCGGAGCAGATCAACTGTCCGGCCCCTCTGCCCGAAGACCCTGCGGACGCTCTCCTGACGGAGATGCGGACTCCGGCTCCTTATGATGTGCCGGATAAGACCAAGAAAAAGGCCAAGGGAACCCGAAAGAGTTCCCGGCGCCAGGTGGTATCGGACTCATCGTCCGATAACACCGAGACACCCTCCTCCCATGGAAACAAGGAGAAGGATGATGAAGATTCTCCCTCTCCAGCCGGGGGAGACAAGAAAAGGAAGGCCGCCCCAACCGAATATGATTATGCAGTCTGCCCCAAGCCCGTATCGATGTATCATCGTCGGACGGTTCCTTGGACTCGTCGGACATGAATAGTGATACACTTCTAACCGCCTCCTCCCCTTGCCCTACGGACAATGCCGGGGTATTGTATCAAGGGGCACCTAGCCGGGGGGAGACAGTCTCAGAGGCGCCTCAAGGCGACCTTCCGGACTCCAAGAATAAAGGGAGCAAGGCTCCCGGGGGCTCCAAGTTCGGCCCTCAACCGAACACCACGCCGGAACCTCTAGTGGTTCCGGACTCGGGCAGGCGGCCCCCTTCAAAAAGGGGCAAGACGCCCGTGCCGGTGACCTCTGTCCATCCAGAGGCATCGGACAACCTGCTGAGAGCGCTTCGCGGTGCTTCCATCGATGAAGAGCACCGCACTATTATGAGTGCGGTGATCAAGAAGGTTCAGTATGCCAAGAGCGGACTGACTGAAGCCTATGCCAGCCTTCTAACAAGCTTTGAGGTAAGTATTTAAAATATAGGAAAAATATTACCGCATAGACAGTAGCCCCTGATGCTCTGTTTGGTGTTCACAAAGAAAAGCCGAATAGGGGATCAATAATATCTGCAGGAGTCTAATATAAGTATGTCTGTATGCGTACACAGGCTTCGCTGCTAACCTCTGCCGCACTGACTGCAGAGGTCGCCGCACTGAAGCAGGACCTCAAGGGGTCCGAGAAAGAGCTCAGCCTTGCCAAGAGGCAGCTCGAGGAGAACAAAGGTAAGTAATGCCTTGTCTATATATAAAAGAAAATGTGGTTTAGAAATGACAGGATCATCATGAATGTGCTAGGGGCCATGACCGAAGTGGCGACCTTGAAGCAAGCACTGTCCGAGGCCGAAGACAAAGCGGCCAAGGAGCGCACTGAGCGGGAAATGCAAGAGGCACGGGTGGGCGAGGTGCAGCAAGAGCTCCAGACTCTCATGAAGAAGCATGAGGCTTTGGAGCTTGACTCGAAGACGTAAGAGTCCGAGCTTGCCGCGGCCCTCGAGAGCACAAATAATGCCAAGGCCGAAGCCCAAAAGGCCCTCCAGGAAATTGAGGCGATGAGGAAGATAGCGGCGGGTAAGGCATTCAATATGCAAAGCAAGCATGTGAAAGTGAATTACTTGTTATTTACCCGAGTCCGGAGCTCTCCAGGAGCATTCGCAGATTTTCCCCGCAGCGTGTCGGATGCCGTGAAGTATTACCAGGCCGAGGAGGGAAGCTCGACGGAGAAGTTGTTCTGGTCTAAGTATACTGGGACCGAACACTTGATGCCTATGAGCGACCAGCTGAAGCAACTGGTCGAGCTGCACAAGGCGGCTGAACAGGCCATGAAGGGCTTTATAGTCCGGATGTGGCCTGGCGACTCTCTTCCCAACAGCTACTTCGGCCTGGTGAGGCGGCTTGTGGATGCCTGCCCACGGCTGGAAGTCATCAAGCGATCCATCTGCATCGAAGGTGCCCGCCGGGCTTTTGCCCGTGCAAAGGTGCACTGGGCCAAGATGGACGCCGAGAAGCTGGTGAAGGAGGGGCCGCCGCAGGGCAAGGAGCATCGCCACCCCGAGATGTATTATGAGGGTGTCCTGAAGGGTGCCCGTCTTGTAGCAGACGAGTGTGCGAAAGATGTAATATTTGAATGAACTTGCTCGTGTGATCCTGTATTATGAAAACTTGTTCATATGCGCTATGCGATGCTTGTTTGAATTTAAAATATTACCTTCTGTTCGGCTGTTTATCAAATTTGAGAGATGGCTAGTCATCGGCTTCTGCCCCCACGCCACGAGTGCTAGGGTGTTCGGGATAAGCCTGAGCACTCTTTTTCCCATTTTTTGGGTCCTTCGAGGGAGGTGCTCAGCTCAACGAACAAGGCAATCGAACTATAATGCTTTATCACTCTCACTTAGCCAAAGAATTCTATAATTTTAAATTTTGGCGAAGCCCCTAGTATTCCGAAGGCCGAATTCGGGGCACTATACACACCTTAAGCCGGACAAAGCCGACTCCTTGCTCTAAGCGGCATAAGTCTTTAGGGACTCGAAACCTCTCGAACAGCGACCAGCTCTCGCCTTATCATGACAGTCAGTTTTAGCTTTCTCTACTGAGGTGCTTAGCCCAGCTGAACCGGGGCACAATCGCAGTAGTTCTCCCAGTGCTACCTTAGCCGATATAACGGAACGTAAGGTACCAAAACATGGGAGCCGGGCAAACCCAACTATTGACCCAAGACATGATTCGGAGCTGATGCATATAATGCTATAAGTTCGAGGTGCCGCACTGTCGAAAGTGTTCGGACTTCTCATGCCGTATTTTGGGGTATGCTTAAGCCCCTAGCGTACTGGCCGTACCAGAGTGTACAGCTGCTGGATGTCATGGATGAACATATATATATATATATAGAAAAAGAAGAATAGAGAATGTGATAATAGTCTAGTGCTATGCATTGTTTATTCAAAAAGGTGCGTTAAAGCAGAATGATACAAGTAGTGCGATAAGTAGAAAGTAGGACTATTTGACATGTCCCCTTCAAGGGCAAGCTGAGTAATGGTATTTAAAGCAAGTATTTCACTCGTTATCGGAATCCACCTGGGAGTTCAGTGGTGCGACGTAGCTTTCTGCATCCTTGGTTGCTGCATCATGTGTCCGGCAATCATACTGTCGGACAGGGTTTCCAGAGATTAAAGTCCTAAAAGAGAGAAAAATAACAAAGCGGGAAGCCCCTAGTGTGGTTGAGCCGCACCTTGGGGCGTGCCATAGTCGTGCCCCCCTCCCCACCTGTGCCCATGGTATTTTCAATGCGTAATTGTGTACGTGTGGCACGGATTTCGCCGTTTGGCTGGGGCTGGGGCGGGGGCCGCATTGGTATGCGAGCTCAAAACGTGCCAGGCGGTCTTGTTGCCGATTACTCTGGGCGCGCTTGAAGGTGTCTGAGTCTTTAATCGCCGAACTGGTGGATTGCCTTAAGAGGCTGCTTTGCGCTTCTACTGCAAGGGCCGCAGTGTGCTCCTCCGTGCGGAGAGAGCGCTCTGTGTTTCCATTGACTGTGATGACCCCCCGAGGTCCTGACATCTTGAGCTTGAGGTATGCATAATGCGGTACCGCATTGAATCTCGCAAATGCGGTTCGCCCGAGCAGTGCACGATAGCCACTGCGGAACGGGACTATATCGAAGATTAACTCCTCGCTTCAGAAGTTATCCGGGGATCCGAAGACCACTTCCAGTGTGACTGAGCCTGTGCAATGGGCCTCTACACCTGGTATGACGCCTTTGAAGGTCGTTTTTCTGGGTTTGATCCTTGAGGGGTCTATACCCATTTTGCATACTGTGTCCTGATAAAGTAGGTTCAGGCTGCTGCCGCCATCCATAAGGACTTGAGTGAGGTGAAATCCTTCAATGATTGGGTCTAGGACCAGTGCGGCGAATCCGCCATGACGGATACTAGTGGGGTGGTCCCTGCGATCGAAGGTGATCGGACAAGAGGACCATGGGTTGAACTTTGGGGCGACTGGCTCCAACGCGTATACGTCCCTTAGCGCACGCTTCCGCTCCCTCTTGGGGATGTGGGTTGCGTATATCATGTTCACCGTCCGCACTTGTGGGGGGAACCTCTTCTGTCCTCCGGTGTTCGGCTGCCGGGGCTCCTCCTCGTCATCGCTATGTGACCCCTTATCTTTGTTTTCGGCGTTTAATTTGCCGACCTTATTGAACACCCAACAATCCATGTTGGTGTGGTTGGCTGGCTTGTCGGGGGTGCCGTGTATTTGACACGAGCGGTCGAGTATACCGTCCAAATTGGACGGGCCCGGAGTGCTTCTTTTGGATGGCTTTTTCCACTGACCGGGTTTAGAGCCTTTGAATCCGGCATTGACTGTTGTATCCTCGGTATTGTCGTTGTTGATGCGGTACTTGTGTTTGTTGCGACGTGACCTCCCATTGCCATCCTTGGTATCCGAAGTACCATGGTTCTTTGATATGTTATTGCTGCGAGCCAGCCAGCTGTCTTCTCCCGCGCAAAAGTGGGTCATGAGTGTCGTGAGGGCTGCCATAGATTTCGGCTTTTCCTGGCCAAGGTGCCGGGCGAGCCACTCGTCGCGGATGTTGTGCTTAAAAGCTGCTAGGGCCTCTGCATCCGGACAGTCGATGATTCGATTTTTCTTTGTTAGGAACCATGTCCAGAATTGCCTGGCCGATTCCTCTGGCTGCTGATTTATGTGGCTCAAGTCATCGGCATCCGGTGGTCGCACATAAGTGCCCTGGAAGTTGTCGAGGAATGCGGCTTCCAGATCTTCCCAACAGCCAATGGATTCTGCTGGCAGGCTATTGAGCCAATGCTGAGCTGGTCCTTTGAGCTTGAGTGGGAGGTATTTGATGGCGTGTAGATCATCACCGCAGGCCATGTGGATGTGCAAGAGGACGTCCTCGATCCATACCGCAGGATCTGTTGTGCCGTCGTATGATTCGATATTTACGGGTTTGAAATCCTCTGGGATTTGGTGATCCATTACTTCGTCTGTGAAGCATAGGGGGTGTGCAGCGCCTCTGTACTGGGCTATATCGCGACGCAGCTCGAATGAGTCTTGTCCACTGTGTTCGGCCCGGTCGGAATTACTTTTACTGTATCCGCGTGATGGTTATCGTCTCGCATAGTGGCGCGCCCTCGTGATCCGTAGATCGATCTTGCATGTTTTGCTTTGTCCTCCAATACGTCTCGCAGGTCTAGCGTGTTTCCCCGTTTCTTGTCATTTTTATTTGAGTGGTGTCGGGGTGCGGGCTGAGTTTTTGGCTGAAATGCCTCTCTATCGCGGCCACGAGGTGGCCGGTCAGCCGCATCATATGCTGGAGATGTAGGTTTGAGTGCTTCCTCCTCCAGTCGGGGTAGCAACTTACGCTTTGGGTAACTCTTGGAGGGGCGTTCGAGTTTATATTCCTCGGCCGCAAGGACTTTGGTCCATCTGTCGGCTAGCAAGTCTTGATCATCTTGAAGCTGTTGTTGCCTTTTCTTAAGGCTATTTGCCGTGCCTATAAGCCGGCGCTTGAAGCGCTCTTGTTCGACGGGATCCTCAGGCACGACAAATTCGTCATCGTCGAGGCTTGCCTCGTCTTCGGAGGGAGGCATGTAATTATCATCCTCCGCCTCTCCATCTGCCGCTCTCTCGGGAGGGCTGGCTTCTCCATCCTCCTGCTCTAAATCTTGCTGGAGGGGATTGTTGTCGTCTTTGGCACTGTCCGGAGTGCTATTATCTCCTATGCTGGTGTCACCGCTTTTGCTTTGGCGAGACTTAGAGCGGCGCCGATGACGTCGACGCTTGGATTGCTTCTTGGAGGGGTCATCCTCCGTTGTCTTGTCGCCATTGCCTTCTTTGGGTGTGTCCACCATGTATATATCATATGATGAGGTGGATGTCCAGTGCCCTATGGGCAATGGTTCCTCTTCGTCTCCGCATCGTCGTCCATACCGTTGATGTATTCGGAGTTGAAGTCGAGCATGTCGGTTAAGTCGTCGACAGTGGCTACTAAGTGGGTGGTGGGTGGGCGGCGAATTTCTTCGTCATCTGCATCCCAATCCTGCCGGACATAGTTCGGCCAGGACTCTCCTGACAAGGAGAGAGACCTTAATGAGTTCAGTATGTCGCCGAAGTGCGAGTGCTGAAAAATATCCACGGAGGTAAACTCCATGATTGGCGCCAATCGGATTCGATAGGCATGGGCGCAGGCGGTTCGGAGTCCGTGGCCGGGGAGGAATCCGGTAGTTCGGCGTCACGGCTCCCGTGAAGGGTAAGGTCAATACCTGGCTCGATCGCCAATGAGAGTGTGGCCTCCGTGGCAGGGTCTATCCACCCATCCATGGATGGCGCAACTGGCTCCGAATTGAGGGTCGGAGCGGTTGCCGGCGCGATCTCCTGGACACTGTCCGATGGCAGAGCTAAATCATGCTCATCGTGACCGTGTGGCACACTAAGAAGGGGCTCGAATCCATCGAAGATCAAGTCTCCACGGATATCGGCCGTGTAGTTTAAGCTTCCAAACCTGACCTGGTGGCCAGGGGCGTAACTCTCGATCTGCTCCAGATGGCCAAGCGAGTTGGCCCGCAGTGCGAAGCCGCCGAATACAAAGATCTGTCTGGGGAGAAAAGTCTCACCCTGGACTGCATCACTATCGATGATCGAAGGAGCCATCAAGCCTAACAGCGACGACATAGAGGAACTCTCAATGAAAGCACCAATGTCGGGGTCAAAACCGGCGGATCTCGGGTAGGGGGTCCCAAACTGTGCGTCTAAGGCGGATGGTAACAGGAGGCAGGGGACATGATGTTTTACCCAGGTTCGGGCCCTCTTGATGGAGGTAAAACCCTATGTCCTGCTTGATTATTCTTGATAATATGAGTAGTACAAGAGTTGATCTACCACGAGATTCGAGAGGCTAAACCCTAGAAGCTAGCCTATGGTATGATTTTATGTTGTCCTATAGACTAAAACCCTCCGGTTTATATAGACACCGGAGGGGGCTAGGGTTACACAAGGTCGGTTACAAAGGAGGAGATATACATATCCGTATTGCCTAGCTTGCCTTCCACACCAAGTAGAGTCCCATCCGGACACGGGACGAAGTCTTCAATCGTGTATCTTCATAGTCCAACAGTCCGGCCAAAGGATATAATCCGGCTGTCCGGATACCCCCTAATCCAGGACTCCCTCACCTACAATGTGAGTTTAGTGACAATGGAATCGTATCTTCGTATGCTAGGGTGTTTATAATTACTATGATGTTCCAAAAATTGAAGAATTTGTTGCTTTTAAGGGTGCTTATGAAATTGCTTCTTTGATTGGAAAGTATGATGCTGCTCTTTACAAATCTGAAATTTTTGCCATACTTAAATATTGTTATGATAATTATGCTTCTAATGCCTATGTTAAACCATGTATTAAGGACTCCTCCGCTGTCCAAGAAGAGACTAATATTTTGCAAGAGTCTACGGAAGAAGGAATTGATGAAACTATGGGCTCATTGGATGAAAAAGATGACGAGGAGAGCGAAGAACAAAAGGAGGAAGAGCGGATTAGCTACCCGTGCCCACCTTCTAATGAGAGTAACTCTTCAACTCATACATTGTTTAATTTCTCTTCATTCTTACCAAAGGATGAATGCTATGATGATTGTTATGATCCCGTTGATTCTTTTGAAATATCCCTTTTTGATGATGCTTGCTATGCTTGTGGCCAAGATGCCAATATGAATTATGCTTATGGAGATGAACTTGCTATAGTTCCTTATGTTAAACATGAAATTGTTGCTATTGCACCCACACATGATAGTCCGATTATCTTTTTGAATTCTCTCAACTACACTATATCGGAGAAGTTTGCCCTTATTAAGGATTATATTGATGGGTTGCGTTTTACTACTACACATGATGATTTTGATAGATATAATATGCATGTGCTTTCTGCTCCTACTTGCAATTATTATGAGAGAGGAACTACATCTCCGCCTCTCCATGTTTCCAATATGATAAAATTGCAAGAACTTGTTTATACTACACATTGGCCTTTACTATGTGTGCTTGAATTGTTCTTTTATGACATGCTGATGCATAGGAAGAGAGTTAGACTTCGTTGTTGCATGATATATGTTACTTTGTGCTCACTACTAAATCACAAGTCATTGTTAATTAAAATTGGCTTTGACATACCTTGGGATCCGGGTGGATCCATTACTTGAGCACTATATGCCTAGCTTAATGGCTTTAAAGAAAGTGCTGCCAGGGAGACAACCCGGAAGTTTTAGAGAGTCATTTATTTCTGTTGTGTGCTTTTATAAAGTTTAAAAATAAAAATAATGTGCCAAGATTTTCCTTTAGGATGTTTACATTGCTTGTTGGTTTGTGCGGTGTGGGACAGAAACTTTGGCTGTAGTGCACGATTTTACATTTTTTACTTGAACATCAAAAGTTTCTGAAACTTTTTGCACCATCTTTCTATACAAATTTTTTATTGTTCCTAATTTTTCAGAATTTTGGGAATAAAAGAAGTATGGTGAATGTTCAGATTACTACAGACTCTCCTGTTTAAGACAGATTCTGTTTTTGATGCATCGTTTGCTTGTTTTGATGAAACTATCGATTTCTATCAGTGGATTAAGCCATGGAAAAGTTATATTACAGTAGCTACAGTGAAAAAAATATGAATTGGTTTGCAACAGTACTTAGAGTCGTGATTTGCTTTATTATACTAACGGATGTTACCGAGCTTTCTGTTGAGTTTTGTGCGGAAGAAGTGTTCGAAGATCGAGGATGTCTCGACGTGAGGAGAAGGAGGAGAGGCAAGAGCTCAATCTTGGGGATGCCCAAGGAACCCCAAGTAAATATTTAAGGAGACTCAAGCGTCTAAGCTTGGGGATGCCCCGGAAGGCATCCCATCTTTCTTCAACATGTATCGGTATGTTTTCGGATTCATTTCCTTCATGTGATATGTGCAAATCTTGGAGCGTCTTTTGCATTTAGTTTTCACTTTTCTTTTATGCACCATGCTGGTATGAGATAGTCCTTGGTTGATTTATAGAATGCTCATTGCACTTCAGTTATATTTTTGAGTATGGCTTTATAGAATGCTTCATGTGCTTCACTGATATCATTTGAAGTTTGGATTGCCTGTTTCTCTTCACATAGAAAACCTCCATTTGTAGAATGCTCTTTTGCTTCACTTATATTTGTTAGAGCGTGGGCATATCTTATGTAGAAAGAATTAAACTCTCTTGCTTCACTTATATCTATTTAGAGAGATGACAGGAACTGGTCATTCACATGGTTAGTCATAAAATCCTACATAAAACTTGTAGATCATTGAATATGATATGTTTGATTCCTTGCAATAGTTTTGCGATATAAAGGTGGTGATATTAGAGTCGTGCTAGTTGAGTAATTGTGAAATTGAGAAATACTTGTGTTGAGGTTTGCAAGTCCCGTAGCATGCACGTATGGTAAACATTGTGTGAAAAATTTGAAGCATGAGGTGTTTCTTTGATTGCCTTCCTTATGAGTGGCGATCGGGGACGAGTGATGGTCTTTTCCTACCAATCTATCCCCCTAGGAGCATGCGCGTAGTGCTTGGTTTTGATGACTTGTAGATTTTTGCAATAAGTATGTCAGTTCTTTATGACTAATGTTGAGTCCATGGATTATACGCACTCTCACCCTTCCATTATTGCTAGCCTCTTCGGTACCGTGAATTGCCCTTTCTCACCTAGAGAGTTGGTGCAAACTTTGCTGGTGCATCCAAACCCCGTGATATGATACGCTCTATCACACATAAGCCTCCTTATATCTTCCTCAAAACATCCACCATACCTACTGATACGTCTCCAACGTATGTATTATTTTTAAATATTCCATGCTATATTATCAACTTTGGATGTTTATGGGCTTTATTATGCACTTTTATATTATTTTTGGGACTAACCTATTAACCCAGAGCCCAGTGCCAGTTTCTGTTTTTTCCTTGTTTTAGAGTATCGCGGAAAAGGAAAATCAAATGGAGTCCCATTGACCTGAAACTTCACGGAACTTATTTTTGGAAGGAAAGAAGCCCAGAAGACTTGGAGTCCACGTAAGGGAAGCTTAGAGGAGGCCACGAGGTAGGGGGGCGCGCCCACCCCCCTGGGCGCGCCCTCCACCCTTGTGGGCCCCTCGTGGTTCCCCTGACGTATCTCTTTCACCCATATATACCCACATACCCTAAAACTATCGGAGAGCACAATAGATCGGGAGTTCCGCCGCCAGAAGCCTCTGTAGGCACCGAAAGCCAATCTAGACCCGTTCCGGCACCCTGTCGGAGGGGGCAATCCCTCTCCGGTGGCCATCTTCATCATCCGGTGCTCTCCATGACGAGGAGGGAGTAGTTCTCCCTCGGGGCTGAGGGTATGTACCAGTAGCTATGTGTTTGATCTCTCTCTCTCTCTCTCGTGTTCTTGAGGTGATACGATCTTGATGTATCACGAGCTTTGCTATTATATTTGGATCCTATGATGTTTTCTCCCCCCTCTACTCTCTTCTGATGGATTGAGTTTCCACTTTGAAGTTATCTTATCAGATTGAGTCTTTAAAGATTTGAGAACACTTGATGTATGTCTTGCCGTGCGTATCTGTGGTGACAATGGGATATCACGTGATTCACTTGATGTATGTTTCGGTGATCAACTTGCGGGTTCCGCCCATGAACCTATGCATAGGGGTTAGCACACGTTTTCGTCGTGATTCTCCAGTAGAAACTTTGGGGCACTCTTTGAGGTCCTCTGTGTTGGTTGAATAGATGAATCTGAGATTGTGTGATGCATATCGTATAATCATACCCACGGATACTTGAGGTGACATTGGAGTATCTAGGTGACATTAGGGTTTTGGTTGATCTGTGTCTTAAGGTGTTATTCTACTACGAACTCTAGGGCTGTTTGTGACACTTATAGGAATAGCCCAGCGGATTGATTGGAAAGAATAACTTTGAGGTGGTTTCGTACCCTACCATAATCTCTTCGTTCGTTCTCCGCTATTAGTGACTTTGGAGTGACTCTTTGTTGCATGTTGAGGGATAGTTATGTGATCCAATTATGTTAGTATTGTTGAGGGAACTTGCACTAGCGAAAGTAGGAACCCTAGGCCTTATTTCCACGCATTACAATACCATTTACCCTCACTTTTATCATTCGTTACCTTGCTGTTTTTATATTTTCAGATTACAAAAACTATTATCTACCATCCATATACCACTTGTATCATCATCTCTTCGCTGAACTAGTGCACCTATACAATTTACCATTGTATTGGGTGTGTTGGGGACACAAGAGAATCTTTGTTATTTGGTTGCAGGGTTGCTTGAGAGAGACCATCTTCATCCTACGCCTCCTACGGATTGATAAACCTTAGGTCATCCACTTGAGGGAAATTTGCTACAGTCCTACAAACCTCTGCACTTGGAGGCCCACAACGTCTACAAGAAGAAGGTTGTGTAGTAGACATCAAGCTCTTTTCTGGCGCCGTTGCCGGGGAGGTGAGTGCTTGAAGGTATATCTTTAGATCTTGCAATCGAGTCTTTTAGTTTCTTGTTTTATCACTAGTTTAGTTTATAAAAGAAAATTACAAAAAAATGGAATTAAGTTTGCCTCATATGCTTCATCTTTTTAAGCTCAAGTGCTAGAAGAAGAAATCTATAAAATGTTTGGCACTAAATATTTGAATGATGAGCATGATTGCAATGTTGTTAGTACGAATTCTTTGAATATCCATGATGCTAATGATATGCAAAGCCACAAGCTTGGGGAAGCTATGTTTGATGAAGATGATATTTTTTGTCCCCCAAGTTTTGATGAGCAAATTTATTATGATGAAAGCATGCCTCCTATCTATGATGATTATTGTGATGACACGTATGCTTTAAAGAATAATAATAACAATGAACCTTGTCATATTGATCTTAATTTTCAATCACATGATAGTTATTTTGTTGAGATTGCTCCCACTATTATTCATGAGAAGAATTTTGCTTATGTGGAGAGTAGTAAATTTTCTATGCTTGTAGATCATGGAAAGATTGCTTTATGTGTTGGTTATATTGTTGAATTCATTCATGATGCTACTGAAAATTATTATGAGGGAGGAATATATGCTTGTAGGAATTGCAATAATATCAAGTTTCCTCTCTATGTGCTTAAAGTTTCGAAGTTATGCTTGTTTTGCCCTCCTATGCTAGTTGATTATTGTTCCCATAAGTTGTTTTCTCACAAAATCCCTATGCATAGGAAGTATGTTAGACTTAAATGTGCTAGTCATATTCTTCATGATGCTCTCTTTATGTTTCAATTCTTATCTTTTATGTGAGCATCGTCGAAATCATCATGCCTAGCTAGGGGCGTTAAACGGTAGCGCTCGTTGGGAGGCAACCCAACTTTACTTTTGTTACTTGATTTTTGCTCCTGTTTAGTAATAAATAATTCATCTAGTCTCTGTTTATATGTGGTTTTATGCATTTAATTAGTGTTTGTGCCAAGTAGAACCTTTGGGAAGACTTGGGGGAAGTCTTTGCGATCATGCTGTAAAAAACAGAAACTTTAGCGCTCACGAGAACTGCTTCCATTTTTATTTGGAGAGTTATATTTAGTTAATTATTTTGAAGATGATTAATAGATAAATTCCTCAGGTCCAGCAATTTATTTGAGAATTTTATGAGTTCCAGAAGTATACGTTTGATCTAGATTACTACAGACTATTCTGCTTTTGACAAATTCTGTTTTTCATGTGTTGTTTACTTATTTTTATGAATCTATGGCTAGTAAAAGAGTTTATAAACCATAGAGAAGTTGGAATACAGTAGGTTTAACACCAATATAAATAAATAATGAGTTCATTACAGTACCTTGAAGTGGTGATTTATTTTTTTATACTAACGGAGCTTACGAGTTTTCTGTTAAGTTTTGTGTTGTGAAGTTTTCAAGTTTTGGGTAAGGATTCGATGGACTATGGAATAAGGAGTGGCAAGAGCCTAAGCTTGGGGATTCCGAGGCACCCCAAGGTAATATTCAAGGATAGCCAAGAGCCTAAGCTTGGGGATGCCCCGGAAGGCATCCCCTCTTTCGTCTTCGTTCATCGGTAACTTTACTTGGAGCTATATTTTTATTTACCACATGATATGTGTTTTGCTTGGAGCGTCAATTTATTTTGTTAGGATTTGATTTCTGTTATTTAGAACAATTTTTTGCATCTTTTATTTCAATAAAATTGGCATCGATAGCCTTTACTATGCCTATTTTAGAAGTCCACATGTTGCTGTTTGAAAACAGAAAGTTTACCGCTGTTGCAATAATTCCCTAGAAAAGTCAGAATGTGATAAAATGTTGAAACCTTTTGCATATTAAGCTCTGATAAATTTACTACAGTGGGAATTTTCTTTCATAATTTTTGGATCTAGGGAAGTATGGATGTTGCTGCATTCTTTACAGACTGTCCTGTTTAGGCCGATTGCTGTTATGTTTGCATTGTTTACATATGTTTGCTTCTTTAATGATTCTATTTGAGGATAGGACAATTAAATATGCAGAGGCATTTAGTATGCAATGTTGAATAATTATTTTAGTGATTTCCTACAGTAGAGTATGATAAGGTTTTTGCAATGTGTTATACTAACTTATCACACGAGTCCTTGTTGAGTTTTGTGTGGATGAAGCTTTTGAGATTTAGGGAGACCGTGATATGAGAGGAATTAAGGAGACACAAAAGATCAAGCTTGGGGATGCCCAAGGCATCCCAAGATAATATTTCAAGAAGTCTCAAGCGTCTAAGCTTGGGGATGCCCCGGTTGGCATCCCACCTTTCTTCTTCAACAACTATCGGTTAGCACATGCATATTATATTCATCAAAATCATCATGTGTGATAGTAAAATGCAACCCATCAATATAATCCTTAATAAGGGCAAACTTCTCTGATATAGTGTAGTCGGGAGAATTCAAAAAGATAATAGGACTATCATGCGTGGGTGCAATAGCAACAATTTCATGTTTAACATAAGGAACTATAGCAAGTTCATCTCCATAAGCATAATTCATATTGGCATCTTGGCCACAAGCATAGCAAGCATCATCAAAAAGGGATATTTCAAGAGAATCAACAGGATCATAATAGTCATCATAGCAATCATCCTTCGGTAAGCATGAAGGGAAATTAAACAATGTATGAGTTGAAGAGTTACTCTCATTAGAAGGTGTGCACGGGTAGCTAATCTGCTCTTCCTCCTTTTGTTCTTCACTCTCCTCATCATGTTTTTCATCCAATGAGCTCATAGTTTCATCAATTTCTTCTTCCATAGACTCCTGCAAAATATTAGTCTCTTCTTGGACAGCGGAGTAATCCTCAATATATGGTTCAACATAGGCATTATAAGCATAATTATCATAGCAATATTTAAGTATGGAAAAATATTCAGATTTGTAAACAGTAGCATCATACTTTTCAATCAAAGAAGCAATTTCATAAGCACCCTTAAAAGCAACAAATTCTTCAATTTGTTGAACATCATAGTAACTATAAACACCTTTAGCATACGAAGATACGGTTCCATTATTACTAAACTCACATTCATAGGGAAGGTGTTTCTTAGGGTTTTTAAAACAACAAGTAAAATCATATATTTCACATAAATTCCAAGCATAGCATTGCAAGCGATGAATTTGTAGCGACCCGACCCGAATGGGTCAAGTCTCTGTGCTTAAGTTTCATCCCTGGATCGGTATGCTGACACACACAGTACTCGAAGGATTTATAACAGAGGTAAATCACATGTATAAAGTAACGTAAATACTATTACCTCAATCCATATAGCGGAAGCAACAAGGTTGTGGATTCCCATCAACACCAACGGCAAAGTTGAGTGTAGAAATCGTAACCCTAACGTATCACTTACTCGTCGTAAGATAATCCTGCAACATGAGACGTTGCAGCCCGAAACGGGTCAGTACATTGAATGTACTGGCAAATTCACACCATAGAGAATGATGAACAATGGCTATCACTACATGCATATATGGCTGGTGGAAAAGCTCTATGGTTATAAGGTTTTTGCGTAAAGCCAATTTTTCCCTACTGCAAAGGAATAAATTTATTTAACTATCATGGTGGTTGTTGAATATTGAGAATGGTTGACAGCATTCTCAATCCCAATTAAGTGAACAATTAAAACCCAACAACATTAATTATAAGTAACGTGATGAGATTCACATGATATTCAAGTTGTCCATAACCGGGGACACGGCTAATCATGATTAGTTTGTACACTCTGTAGAGGTTTGCGCACTTTTCCCCACATGACTCAATCGCCTCCGTTTGTTTTCTCGCACTACATGGTGTTTGAGAAACGGATGACCGAGACATAGTCTTTCAGAAGCGCTAGCACCTTACATGTGGGGTAGACCGTACCACCTACAACCCCTACGTCTGCTAGTCCACCCCGTAAGAGTTCGCACAACTTATTCAACTATGCCAGAGCCCATAGTAGCATGTGGCTGCACACGGAAGTTTCTAGCATGAAAGATCTTATGATCCCTTTGAGCCTGGGTGGCGGTCCAAAATAAAAATAGGCAAGTCCTGATAGACATCAGGTGCCTCAATCCACCCAGATGTGTGTTTAAGTTGCCACCTTAGATAAACCATTAAAATTATCAACTCACATCTGTCATGGAATATCACTCACCCAATCCACGTCTACTAGCATAGCATGGCATAATAAGCAAACGTAGAAGTAACTCCCAAAGGTTTCATAATAATACAGGTGATAGGTACTACCTCATCTACTTCCCATCCCACAATTTAATTAGATCCTAATCATGCAATGTGAGAGGATTGATCTAATGCAATAAAACATGGGTTGTAGAAAAGGTATGATCAAAGTGTGAACTTGCCTGCAATGTTGATGAAGATGATTCGCACTCAAAACTCTTGATAGATCTACTCGTCACACTCCGGTCAATCTATCGTAAGCAAACAATAGTAACCACACAATAAGTACTCATATAATGCACAAGTAAAACTCGAACGAGAGAATGAACCAGAAAGTTCAACTTAAGAACTCCGGTTGCAAAGAAAGAACGAACCGAACAAACGACGGCAAACAAACGGCGGAAGAAAACAACTCGGTTCTAGCAAGTTGAAACTAGGTCAAATTTTACCATAGCAAAAACTTGTTCAAGTTGATTAGACGGAACGGTGGTTTCGAGACGAAACTCCAGGTGCTTGAATCACCTGATTCCGATAAACGGGCGAGAAGATAAACTAGAACGAAGATCGGATCTGAGATCGTGATCGCGGAATAAATCCGACGAAAAGAAAGAGACGAACGGTTAAACGAACGGGCGTCGTTAACCGGGAATAATCGGTGATCACGTTCGTTGAGACGAATGGTCCGAAAGAAGAACGAAAACCGATCTAGGGTTTTCGGAAAAGAAACCGAAAAAGAAAACATAAAACCAATCTAGGGTTTCGGAAAAGAAACCGAAACGAAGAATCGGAGAGAAAAACCGGAAAAGAAAACCGGAACGGTTTCTTTTAAAAGAACCGAACCGCGGGGAAGAAAAAGAGGGGCGCGGGGCTACCTCCGGCGAGGCGGGGCGAACGGTGGCGACGGCGGCATGCTAGGGCGGCGGCGGCGGTGCTATAGGGGCCGCGGCGGCGGGTGAGGGGCGCGGGGTGGGGCGCGGCTTGGGGAGGAGAGGGGGTTTGGGTTTTTGGTGTGAGGAGAGGGGGGGTCTATGGGGGTATTTATATAGGAGACGGGAGAGATTACTTGGGGTAGGGGACAAGAAAAAGAAAGGAAAAAGGAAAACGAAACAAAGGAAAGGGGAGGGGGCTAACCGGCCAGAGTCCTTTTAGGACTCGGCTTGAGCGAGGGGAGGCGGCGGCTGGCCTGCCTGGCGCCTGGCGCGCAGCGCTGCTGGGGGCGGCGGCTGGCTGGGCCTTTGGCCCGGCTGGCCTGCGGGAATTTTTTTAACTGGTTCCGCGCGCAGAAAAACAAGAAAAAGAAAAACTAAACGGGCTCCAAAAACCCTAAAGTAAATTTTCCCCGACTCCTAAAAATGAGTCGAACAAAATGAACTTTTCTACGGACCTAAAATGCAATTTTCGAAAACGCGCATTTTTCCCTATCCAAAGAAAAACAAACAAACACCGGAAAATGAAATTTGATCTATTTATTAAATCTTCATTTTTCCTATATTTTGGGAAAGTCATATTATTCCCTCTCTCATATTTTGATATCGGAAAAATAATTGAAGATGAAATAAATAAATCAAATGGTCCTCTTTTCAAATTCGAGAAAACTCTCAAATATGAAAATAACGAAATCTCCAACTCTCTCCGAAGGTCCTTGAGTTGCGTGAAATTTCTAGGATCGACCAAAATGCAAGAAAATAAGATATGCATGATGATCTAATGTATAACATTCCAAATTGAAAATTTGGGATGTTACAGAATTTGACCCAGTAAAAGTTTCCCCTTTTCAGATATACGGTGTCGCACATAACAAGCATGCTCATTTGAAGATTTTCCCTCAAGTAAGCTAGTTGGGGTTTCAGCACGAGCACATAGGGATCGAACATGATCCAAGTTATAATCTTCAGCAGTGTGATAGATTTTGAGTGGTTCTTCAACCATTGGTTTAGTAGGTACAACTAATTTTTTGGTATTATGCGTTTCCTACCCATAACTAAAGATAGAAAACAACTAAGAACAGCAGATAAAAATTACTTAGTGATAAAGCAAACAAGCACACATGAGAATATTCACCCCATGCTATTGCTCCCGGCAACGACGCCAGAAAAAGGTCTTGATAACCCACAAGTATAGGGGATCGCCATAGTTTTCGATAAGTAAGAGTGTCGAACCAACAAGGAGCTAAAGGCAGAACAAATATTCCCTCAAGTTCTATCGACCACCGATACAACTCTACGCACGCTTGATGTTCGCTTTACCTAGAACAACTATGAAACTAGAAGTACTTTGTAGGTGTTGTTGGATAGGTTTGCAAGATAATAAAGATTACATAAATAAAAAGTAGGGGCTGTTTAGATAAAGACACAACTAAGTTAGTTTTAGTAAAGAGGTTTTTTGTTACAAGAAAGTTATTTGTCCCTAGGCAATCGATAACTAGACCGGTAACCATTATTGCAATTTTATATGAGGGAGAGGCATAAGCTAACATACTTTATCTACTTGGATCATATGCACTTATGATTGGAACTCTAGCAAGCATCCGCAACTACTAAAGATCATTAAGGTAAAACCCAACCATAGGATTAAAGCATCAAGTCCTCTTTATCCCATACGCAACAACCCCCTTACTCGGGTTTGTGTTTCAGTCACTCACGCAACCCACTATAAGCGAATCATGAACGTATTGAAACACCCTACAGAGGGGATCCCTCACGCTTGCGTGACACAGAGAGCACCATAGGACAACACCAATAATAAAACATGCAACTCAAACCAATCTTGATCATCAAATAGCCCATAGGACAAAACGGATCTACTCAAACATCATAGGATAGCCATACATCATTGGGAAATAATATACAGCGTTGAGCACCATGTTTAAGTAGATATTACAGCGGGTAAGAGAGAGGTTACACTGCTGCATAGAGGGGGGAAGAGTTGGTGATGATGGCGGTGAAGTTGTTGGTGAAGATTGTGGTGATGATGATGGCCCCCGGTGGCACTCTGGTGCCACCGGAAGCAAGGGGGTGAGAGCCCCCCTCCTTCTTCTTCTTCCTTGACCTCCTCCCTAGATGGGAGAAGGGTTTCCCCTCTGGTCCTTGGTCTCCATGGAGTGGGAGGGGCGAGAGCCCCTCCGAGATTGGATCTGTCTCTCTATCTCTCTCTGTTTCTGCATTCCCAGATTCTGCCCTTTCAGCATTTCTTATATTCCGGGAGATCCGTAACTCCGGTTGGGCTGAAATTTTAACACGATCTCTATCCGGATATTAGCTTTCTTGCAGCGAAAGAAGGGCACCAGCCGCCTTACGGGGTGGCCACGAGGGTCAGGGGCGAGCCTGCCCCCCTGGGGCGCGCCCCCCTGCATCGTGGCCCCCTCGGGCATCGTCTTGCGTGGATTTTTCTTCCCAAAAATCATATATATTCCAAAAAAATCTCCGTCAGTTTTTATCCCGTTTGGACTCCGTTTGATATGGATATTCTGCAAAACAAAAAACATGCAACAAACAGGAACTAACACTGGGCACTGGATCAATATGTTAGTCCCAAAATAGTATAAAAATTGCCAAAAGTATATGAAAGTTGAATAATATTGGCATGGAATAATCAAAAATTATAGATATGATAGAGACGTATCAAGAAATCTTCTTGCTACCTCTTGAGCACTGCGTTGGATTTCCTTGAAGAGGAAAGGATGATGCAGCAAAGTAGCATAAGTATTTCCCTCAGTTTTTGAGGACCAAGGTATCAATCCAGTAGGAGGCTACGCGCGAGTCCCTCGTACCTGCACAAAACAAATAACTCCTCGCAACCAACGCGATAAGGGGTTGTCAATCCCTTCACGGTCACTTACGAGATTGAGATCTGATAGATATGATAAGATAATATTTTTGGTATTTTTATGATAAAGATGCAAAGTAAAATAAAAGCAAAGTAAAAAGCAAAGGAAATAACTAAGTATTGGAAGATTTAATATGATGAAGATAGACTCGGGGGCCATAGGTTTCACTAGTGGCTTCTCTCAAGAGCATAAGTATTTTGCTGTGGGTGAACGAATTACTGTTGAGCAATTGACAGAATTGAGCATAGTTATGAGAATATCTAGGTATGATCATGTGTATAGGCATCACGTCCGAGACAAGTAGACCGACTCCTGCCTACATCTACTACTATTACTCCACTCATCGACCGCTATCCAGCATGCATCTAGAGTATTAAGTTCATGAAAACAGAGTAACGCCTTAAGCAAGATAACATGATGTAGAGGGATAAATTCATGCAATATGGTAAAAACCCCATCTTGTTATCCTCGACGGCAACAATACAATACGTGCCTTGCTGCCCCTACTGTCACTGGGAAAGGACACCGCATGATTGAACCCAAAGCTAAGCACTTCTCCCACTGCAAGAAAGATCAATCTAGTAGGCCAAACCAAACTGATAATTCGAAGAGACTTGCAAAGATAACCAATCATACATAAAAGAATTCAGAGAAGATTAAAATATTGTTCATAGATAATCTTGATCATAAACCCACAATTCATCGGTCTCAACAAACACACCGCAAAAAGAAGATTACATCGAATAGATCTCCACAAGAGAGGGGGAGAACACTGTATTGAGATCCAAAAACAAAGAAGAAGCCATCTAGCTAATAACTATGGACCCGAAGGTCTGAGGTAAACTACTCACACTTCATCGAAGAGGCTATGGTGTTGATGTAGAAGCCCTCCGTGATGGATGCCCCCTCCGGCGGAGCTCCGGAACAGGCCCCCAGATGGGATCTCGTGGATACAGAAGGTTGCGGCGGTGGAATTAGGTTTTTGGATCCGTATCTAATTGTTTGGGGTACGTAGGTATATATAGGAGGAAGGAGTACGTCGCTGGAGCAACAAGGGGCCCACGAGGGTGGAGGGCGCGCCTGGGGGGGGGGGGGGGGGTAGGCGCGCCCCCTACCTCATGGCTTCCCTGTTGGTTGCTTGACGTAGGGTCCAAGTCTCCTAGATCTTGTTTGTTCCAAAAATCACGTTCCCGAAGGTTTCATTCCGTTTGGACTTCATTTGATATTTATTTTCTTCGAAACCCTAAAATAGGCAAAAACAGCAATTCTGGGTTGGGCCTCCGGTTAATAGGTTAGTCCCAAAAATAATATAAAAGTGGATAATAAAGCCCAATAATGTCCAGAACAGTAGATAATATAGCATGGAGCAATCAAAAATTATAGATACGGTGGAGACGTATCAAGCATCCCCAAGCTTAATTCCTGCTCGTCCTCGAGTAGGTAAATGATAAAAAAGATAATTTTTGATGTGAAGTGCTACTTGGCATAATTTTAATGTAATTCTTCTTAATTGTGGTATGAATATTAAGATCCGAAAGATTCAAGATAAAAGTTTAATATTGACATAAAAATAATAATACTTCAAGCATACTAACAAAGCAATCATGTCTTCTCAAAATAACATGGCCAAAGAAAGTTATCCCTACAAAATCATATAGTCTGGCTATGCTCTGTCTTCACCACACAAAGTGTTTAAATCATGCACAACCCCGATGACAAGCCAAGCAATTGTTTCATACTTTTGACATTCTCAAACTTTTTCAATCTTCACGCAATACATGAGCGTGAGCCATGGATATAGCACTATATGTGGAATAGAATGGTGGTTGTGGAGAAGACAAAAAAGGGAGAATATAGTCTCACGTCAACTAGGCGTATCAATGGGCTATGGAGATGCCCATCAATAGATATCAATGTGAGTGAGTAGGATTGCCATGCAAAGGATGCATTAGAGCTATAAGTATATGAAAGCTCAACAAAAGAAACTAAGTGGGTGTGCATCCAACTTGCTTGCTCATGAAGACCTAGGGCATTTTGAGGAAGCCCGTCATTGGAATATACAAGCCAAGTTCTATAATGAGAAATTCCCACTAGTATATGAAAGTGACGAAATGAGAGACTCTCTATCATGAATATCATGGTGCTACTTTGAAGCACAAGTGTGGTAAAGGATAGTAACATTGTCCCTTCTCTCTTTTTCTCTCATTTTTTATTTTTATTTGGGCCTTTTCTCTTTTTTTATGGCCTCTTTTCCCCTTTTTTTATTTTTTTCGTCCGGAGTCTCATCCCGACTTGTGGGGGGAATCATAGTCTCCATCATCCTTTCCTCACAGGTACAATCCTCTATTAATGATGATCATCACACTTTTATTTTCTTACAACTCAACAATTACAACTCGATACTTAGAACAAAATATGACTCTATATGAATGCCTCCAGCGGTGTACCGGGATGTGCAATGACTCAAGAGTGACATGTATGAAAGAATTATGAACGGTGGCTTTGCCACAAATACAATGTCAACTACATGATCATGCAAAGCAATATGACAATGATGGAGCGTGTCATAGTAAACGGAATGGTGGAAAGTTGCATGGCAATATATCTCGGAATGGCTATGGAAATGCCGTAATAGGTAGGTATGGTGGCTGTTTTGAAGAAGTTATATGGTGGGTTTAAGGTACCGGCGAAAGTTGCGCGATACTAGAGAGGCTAGCAATGGTGGAAGGGTGAGAGTGCGTATAATCCATGGACTCAACATTAGTCATAAAGAACTCACATACTTATTGTAAAAATCTAGTAATTATTGAAACAAAGTACTACGCGCATGCTCCTAGGGGGATAGATTGGTAGGAAAAGACCATCGCTCGTCCCCGACCGCCACTCATAAGGAAGACAATCAATAAATAAATCATGCTCTGACTTCATCACATAACGGTTCACCATACGTGCATGCTACGGGAATCACAAACTTTAACACAAGTATCTCTCAAATTCACAACTACTCAACTAGCATGACTCTAATATCACCATCTTCATATCTCAAAACAATTATCAATTATCAAACTTCTCATAGTATTCAATGCACTTTTTATGAAAGTTTTTATTATATCCCTCTTGGGTGCCCATCATATTAGGACTAAACTCATAATCAAAGAAAATTACCATGCTGTTTAGGACTCTCAAAATAATATAAGTGACGCATGAGAGTTCATCTATTTCTATAAAGTAAAACCACCATCGTGCTCTAAAAAGATATAAGTGAAGCACTAGAGCAACAACAAACTACTCCGAAAGATATAAGTGAAGATCAATGAGTAGTCGAATAATTATGCAACTATATGAAGACTCTATAACATTTTAGAATTTCAGATCTTGGTATTTTATTCAAGCAGTAAGCAAATCTAAATAAAATAAAATGACGCTCCAAGCAAAACACATATCATGTGGTGAATAAAAATATAGCTCCAAGTAAAGTTACCGATGAACGAAGACGAAAGAGGGGATGCCTTCCGGGGCATCCCCAAGATTAGGCTCATGGTTGTCCTTGAATATTACCTTGATGTTCCTTGGTCATCCCCAAGCTTAGGCTCTTGCCACTCCTTGTTCCATAGTCCATCGAATCTTTACCCAAAACTTAAAAACTTCACAACACAAAACTTAACAGAAAACTCGTAAGCTCCGTTAGCGAAAGAAAAGAAAACACTACTTCAAGGTACTGTAATGAACCCATTATTTATTTATATTGATGTTAAACCTACTGTATTCCAACTTATCTATGGTTTATAAACTCTTCTACTAGCCATAGATTCATCAAAATAAGTAAACAAGACATGAAAAACAGAATCTGCCAAAAACAGAACAGTCTGTAGTAATATGGATCAAACATATACTTATGGAACTCATAAAATTATCAAATAAATTGCTGGACGTGAGTAATTTATCTATTAATAATCTGCAAAAATAATTAACTAAATAACACTCTCCAATAAAAAATGGCAGCAATTCTCGTGAGCTCTAAATTTCTGTTTTTTACAGCAAGATCAACAAGACTTTCCCCAAGTCTTCCCAACGGTTCTACTTGGCACCAAAACTAATTAAAACATAAAAACTCAATCATAACAGAGGCTAGATAAATTATTTATTACTAAACAGGAGCAAAAAGCAAGGACCAAAAATAAATTTGGGTTGCCTCCCAACAAGCGCTATCGTTTAACGCCCCTAGCTAGGCATGATGATTTCAATGATGCTCACATAAAAGATAAGAATTGTAATGTAAAGAGAGCATCATGAAGAATATAACTAGCACATTTAAGTCTAACCCACTTCCTATGCATAGGGATTTTGTGAGAAAACAATTTATGGGGACGATAATCAACTAGCATAGGATGCAAAACAAGCATAACTTTGAAACTTTAAGCACATAGGGAGGAAACTTGATATTATTGCAATTCCTACAAGTATATGTTCCTCCCTCATAATTATTTTCAGTAGCATCATGAATGAATTCAACAATATAACCAGCACCTAAAGCATTCTTTTCATGATCTACAAGCATATAAATTTTATTACTCTCCACACAAGCAAAATTCTTCTCGTGAATAATAATGGGAGCAAACTCAACAAAGTAATTATCATGTGAGGCATAATCCAATTGAGAACTAAAATCATAATGACAAGTTTCATGGATACCATTATTCTTTATAGCATACAAGTCATCACAATAATCATCATAGATAGGAGGCATGATTTCATCATAATAAATTTTCTCATGAAAACTTGGGGGACAAAAAATATCATCTTCATCAAACATAGCTTCCCCAAGCTTGTGGCTTTGCATATCATTAGCATCATGGATATTTAAGGAATTCATACTAACAACATTGCAATCATGCTCATAATTCAAATATTTAGTGCCAAACATTTTAATGCATTCTTCTTCTAACACTTTGGCACAATTTTCCTTTCCATCATACTCACGAAAGATATTAAAAAGATGGAGCGTATGAGGCAAACTCAATTCCATTTTTTTGCAGTTTTCTTTTATAGACTAAACTAGTGATAAAACAAGAAACAAAAAGTTTCGATTGCAAGATCTGAAGATATACCTTCAAGCGCTAACCTCCTCGGCAACGACGCCAGGAAAGAGCTTGATGTCTACTACACAACCTTCTTCTTGTAGACGTTGTTGGGCCTCCAAGTGCAGAGGTTTGTAGGATAGTAGCAAATTTCCCTCAAGTGGATGACCTAAGGTTTATCAATTCGTAGGAGGCGTAGGATGAAGATGGTCTCTCTCAAGCAACCCTGCAACCAAATAACAAAGAGTCTCTTGTGTCCCCAACACACCCAATACAATGGTAAATTGTATAGGTGCACTAGTTCGGCGAAGACATGGTGATACAAGTGGTATATGGATAGTAGATAAAGGTTTTTGTAATATGAAAATATAAAAACAGCAAGGTGACTAATGATAAAAGTGAGCACAAACGGTATTGCAATGCTAGGAAACAAGGCCTAGGGTTCATATTTTCACTAGTGCAAGTCCTCTCAACAATAATAATATAATTGGATCACATAACTATCCCTCAACATGCAACAAAGAGTCACTCCAAAGTCACTAGTAGTGAAGAACAAACGAAGAGATTATGGTAGGGTACGAAACCACCTCAAAGTTATTCTTTCCAATCAATCTGTTGGGCTATTCCTATAAGTGTCACAAACAGCCCTAGAGTTCGTACTAGAATAACACCTTAAGACACAAATCAACCAAAACCCTAATGTCACCTAGATACTCCAATGTCACCTCAAGTATCCGTGGGTATGATTATACGATATGCATCACAAAATCTCAGATTCATCTATTCAACCAACACATAGAACCTCAAAGAGTGCCCCAAAGTTTCTACCAGAGAGTCAAGACGAAAACGTGTGCCAACCCCTATGCATAGGTTCATGGGCGGAACCCGCAAGTTGATCACCAAAACATACATCAAGTGGATCAATAGAATACCCCATTGTCACCACAGGTATCCCACGCAAGACATACATCAAGTGTTCTCAAATCCTTAAAGACTCAATCCGATAAGATAACTTCAGAGGGAAAACTCAATCCATTACAAGAGAGTAGAGGAGGAGAAACATCATAAGATCCAAATACAATAGCAAAGCTCGCGATACATCAAGATCATACCACCTCAAGAACACGAGAGAGAGAGAGAGAGAGAGATCAAACACATAGCTACTGGTACATACCCTCAGCCCCGAGGGAGAACTACTCCCTCCTCGTCATGGAGAGCACCGGGATGATGAAGATGGCCACCTGAGAGGGATTCCCCCTCCGGGAGGGTGCCGAAACGGGTCTAGATTGGTTTTTGGTGGCTACAGAGGCTTCTGGCGGCGGAACACCCGATCTATTGTGCTCCCCGATGGTTTTAGGGTATATGGATATATATATATATAGGCGGAAGAAATACATCAGGGGAGCCACGAGGGGCTCACGAGGGTGGAGGGCGCGCCCCCCTGCCTCGTGCTCTCCTCGTTAATCCCCTAACGTGCACTCCAAGTCTCCTGCATTGCTTTCTTTCCAAAAATAAGTTCGTGAAGTTTCAGGTCAATTGGACTCCGTTTGATTTTCCTTTTCTACGATACTCTAAAACAAGGAAAAAAACAGAAACTGGCACTGGGCCCTGGGTTAATAGGTTAGTCCCAAAAATCATATAAAATAGCATATAAATGCATATAAAACATCCAAGGTTGATAATATAATAGCATGGAACAATCAAAAATTATAGATACGTTGGAGACGTATCAAGTCTGTAGAACCCAAGGGAAAAAGGCTTAGGTAGCAAATGTTAAAACCAAGGTTGGGCCTTGCTGGAGGAGTTTTATTGAAAGCAAACTGTCAAGGGGTTCCCATAACACCCAACCGCGTAAGGAACGCAAAATCAAGGAACATAACACCTGTATGACGGAAACTAGGGCGGCAGGAGTGGAACAAAACACCAGGCATAAGGCCGAGCCTTCCACCCTTTACCAAATATATAGATGCATTAATTAAATAAGATATATTGTGATATCCCAACATATTCATGTTCCAACATGGAACAAACTTCATCTTCACTTGCAACTAACAATGCTATAAGAGGGGCTGAGCAAAAGCTGTAACATAGCCAAACAACGGTTTGCTAGGAAAGGTGGGTTAGAGGCTTGCCATGGCAATATGGGAGGCCTGATATAGCAAGTGGTAGGTAGCACGGCATAACGATAGAGCGAACAACTAGCAAGCAAAGATAGAAGTGATTTCGAGGGTATGGTCATCTTGCCTGAAATCCCGCAAGGAAGAAGAACGAGTCCATGAAGAAGACAAACGGACGTAGTCGAACGGATCCTCACAAACGCGACGTTACCGGAACTAACAAGAAGAAGCAACACCGGAAAGGAGCAAACAACATGGTAAACAACCATCACATAAACATGGCATGATGCACAACCAAGTATGATGCATGTCCGGTTTAATGAAGCATGGCATGGCAAAGTGCACAAACAAAACTACAAGTTAAGTGGAGCTCAGTATGCAACGAGTTGCATATTGATGAAACACCGCATCAATTATTTAGTTCTCTCCCGTTTATCTACCCAACAATATTAAATGTTGTTAAGCATGGCAAGAGGTGAAGCATAATTAAATTAACGGTTTAGGCAAGTTTAAATGAGGCCGGAACAACAAACAACAATTCCGGTAAAACCCCATATGCATTAGCAATTTAATGCAACAAAAATTTAAGCATTCTTGATGTTGTTATCATGATGCAGATGACATTTGGAAGTTTATGCAAGTTTCATGGAAATGTTGATATGAAGCATTTGTCACCATGGCGGAAGGGAAAGGGGCCACGGCAACGAATCCGAAATGATGCCATGGCAACATAACGGTTCCGGTAGCTCATGGAGATACCGGTGCAAAGGAAGTGTGGCGAGAGCGTGCAAAAGATGGTGGGGTGATCCCGGTTACCGGGTTCCCACGGGTGGACAGCATGGCAACGAGGAGGACCATGCAAGCGACAATTTCAGACACGGTGCAAACGCGGGGTTCATCTCAAACAACACATGCATTCGTTCACGGGTGTTCGTCTTGGAGTAATACCTTCGAAGTGTGCAAACGAGACGCTTCGGGTTCGGTGCAATGTAGAGGAAGTAGACGTTCTTGGGGCGTTGTGGGAAGTAGTCATACAATGTTTTCGTAGAGGTTCGGGGTCACGACACGGAACTTGACATCCACAGGGTCTTCGCGGGTCGATGGTAGGGGTACACGTTTGTAGACGTACACTCTCCATAGATGTCCGGGGTCGTCACCGTACATAGTCGATGTAGTTGAACTTGGCGTAACCAAAGGGCACTTGGTGAACCCACGTAGTCGTACCCGGGTCGTAGGGGAACTTGACAAACCCAAGGTCTCCGGGCGTAGTCGTACTTGGTGAATCCCGAATGGTTTGACGATCCGGCGAGATGACATGGTTCGGAGCAGTCTCAAACTTGATGGTCTTGGCAAATGCTCGTGGTGGTCATTGGACTTGAGTCATGGCACGTTACATGTGGAAGCAAGGCATGGCCGACTTGGTGTGCAACAAAAGAAAATGGAGTCCGAGCGTCCGGGTGGTCTTGGCCATGACAAAGGCAGTAGGGCCAAAAGGGCAGCCAGGAGGCGGGCACGGGCTTGCAGGTCAGAGCAGAGGCGGCAGGGCGGAGCAGCATCGGACGGCGTGGTCCCGCGATGGGGCGTCTCACAAGACGTCAGCAGCGGTGGCTCCTGCCAAACGGTGGCGGCGCGGGAACAAAGACGAGGCAGGAGGAGGCACTGACGCAGACCGGCCGGTGGAGGCGAATTTGGCGCGAAGCAGCAGGTGCAAGAGTCGGCGGTTCGCTGGTTCGTCCTTCTGGTTCGACGAAGACGGCCCAGAGGAGAACGGGCGCGCGGTCGAAGTGAGGAGGAGAAGCAGGAGGGCGAGAGGCGGCGGTGAAGTGCTGGGCCTCGGCTGCTCGTGGAGGCCGGCGCGGCTCTCTGGTGACAAGGAGAAGCAGGGGCGCCGGACCACTCGCAGAAGCTCCGGCGAGGGCATCAGTGGCCGGGGACGGGTGAAGCGATGACGAGGGGGCTGGGGTGCAGAAGACGGCGACGAGGAGAAGCAAGAAGAGAGGCGACACAGGAGGTCCGGCATGGCGTCCTTGCGAGGCAACGGTGCGGAGGAGGCAAGGTCGGGTCGAGGCGCAGGGGTCCTCGGTGAGGAGAAGCGGAGGCGGCAAGGTGGAGGAGGTCGCCGGTAGAGGAATCGGGCACGGGGGAGCGTGGCCATGGGGATCGGGATCCCTCTCTCTGGTGCGATGCGTGTGTGCGGTGGAGGGAGACGAGGGAGAGGGAAATCGAGAGGAGAGCGAGGGATCGAGCGGGCTAGGGTTAGGATTAGAGATGGGCCTTGGCTGGGCCTTAGGCTTAGAGGCCGGCTGGACCTAGGTGGGCCGCCGGGATGGATTGGGCCTAGAGAGGCCGCGGGGAAGGGCCGGCTAGCAGCTCCTACTGCTGTTTCTTTTCTTTTACATTTCTTCAGACAGAAATACAAAAAGGAAAGAGCAGGGGGAAAAGGAGAGGATCTAGAGAAATATAAAAATATTCTCATGATCCTAAAAATGATCTCTATTTAATAAAATTGGTTTGGAGATTTTGAAAGGAAGTAAAAAAATAATTCAAGTTTGAATTAAATTCAAACTTGAACCATTTTAAACCCTAACCAAAACAATTCCAATTGGGATGAAATTTGACAGAGAGGCTAGGTACATGGTGTTAGAATATTGGGGAAAATATGAACATCAAAAGAGAAGGGAAAATGGCACTTGTAGAAATGGAAGAAAGGGAAGGAAGGAGGGGTGATGGTGCAAGAACCACACATGGAGCATGCAACAATACAACATGCATGAATATGAAAATGCACATGATGATTATGAGAAAGCAAACAGACACAAGCACAAATGCAATATGACAAGGTAAGCATGGCAATGCAATGAGTAGAACAACATAACAAAACAAGATGAGCCAAGAAGATGGAACCCCAAATGGAATTGGATGGAGAACAACATGGATATGTTGCTAAATATGGAAGTTTTACATCTGGGGTGTTACACCAGAGCCCCGAACGGACTCCAGGTCAGCCCTCCCAAGAGAGTTTAGGGCTTGGCGGCGGCTTCATATCGTAAAATGCAATGAATCCTTCTCCCTGGGTTTTTTTCTCCCCGAAAGTGAATATATGGAGTTAGGGTTGAGGTCGGTGGAGCGTCAAGGGGACCACAAGGCAGGGGGCGCCCCCAGGGGTTAGGGTGTGCCCCCACCCTCGTGGACAGGTGGAGGCCCCCCTGACGTGGATCTCATTATTACCATCACGCACGCTTATTTTAGTTATAATGTGTGTGCCCATCTAGCGCACACACGTTGATCTATCTAACTGTTTCAGTTTGTTGTGGCTAATCGCAAACAGTTCATCCGTGTGAAGTGTATGCCATCAATCGCAGACACTTTGATTCGGCTGACCTATTTTTGTTTTGTTCCCTAATCACAAACAGTTAATCCTTCTTAAGCGTATGCCCTCAATCGCACACACCTTTATCTAGCTGCCCGTTTCTATTGTTCCTCCTCATCACAAACAGTTCATCCGAGTGAACTATATGCTGTATATCGCACATGCCTTCATCTGGCCTCCCGTTTCTTTTGTTTCGCCTCATCGCAAACAGTTCATTGAACTGAACCGTATGCCCTGCATCGCACACGTAACTAAAATCTGAACCGTGTTTGATAGCTCTGCCATCGCAAACGTTTTGCACCTTTTTTGACGATTCTTTTACACCACCGTTTGCGATTATTGCATCGCACACAGTTTCGTCGAAGGGTCTCTGATCTTAGTGTCGCGTTAGCAGCATCTTGCAGTAGTTTATCTTCATGGCTGGCACAGGGCCGGCTCTAAATTCATCAACAACTGTAGCTATGACATCTGGATCGACTACTGCTGCGACAGCTGGGGCTGGCGGCTCAGGTCTTATCAGATCTCTTGGGTACTGTGACAGCTTTGCTAGCGACAAAGGTGACTGGGGCGAATCAAGCAGAGCGCAATGCAGAAATTGTAAAGATTCAGGCGGAGATCACTAAGGCCCAGGAGGATATCAACACAGAGAATACCAGGATGGTAGAGGAACGGGCTCAGATCGCAGTTGAGTCGGAGCGCGTGAGGACAGAAGCTTGGCGTTTAAGTCTGGATCAGAATGCCTCTAACGCAGTTCTTCATAGGAGGCACCAGACCCGCCTGCCTTTGCATTATGAGCCCATGAATCTATTTAACACCCCGGGGGCAGGGCCAAGCACTCCAGATGCGAGAGTGAATCTTCAGATAAACCCGGATGTGCGAGGAAGTCAGGCGGCGGCTCAACCTCGCCAGCCTAAGCCAGCACGGAGGGAGGAGCAGGCGCCTAACCCGCCCCCCAATCAAACACCGCCTCAACATTTTCTAACGCCACCGCCATGGAACTTTTCTAACCCAGTGGACAACATGTTAGCGGCAGCGACCCGGGTGGCGGCTATTCCGATTGACGGCAAGTCACTAGTTGCAGTGGAAACCCGGAATGTAGTTGAGCTCTTACAGACGGCCTTTGCACAGAAAGAAGCTTATTCCTATAGCCGTGATCGTGTGCACTCGACTCGCCGCCCGAGTCGTAGTTACAGCCGGCACATCGAGTCGCCCGCAGTCTCCAGTAGTGAATGACGTCGTAACCCACCCCATGATGATAAACCGCCCTGTAACCCAGTGGTCAATGCTTAGGCGATCATGGATGACGCCAGAGCTCACTGTGAGGCAGAAGCCGCAGCTCGGTAGGGGGCGTATCAGCAGCCTCCGATGACACCTTCGGCCTCAGTGGGAGCCGGGATGATTTCCAGGACGGTTGGAGTGTCGTGTTTAGTGTCGGCTCTGCGTAATGAACGCATGCCTAAGGACTTTAAGGGTCCTCGCAAAGTGCCTAATTATATATGTGATCTCCCTCTAGTGGGCTGGATAGAGAGTTATGAGTCAGCCATGGAGATCTTGGATGTCAATGATGCGGTCTGTGCAAAATACTTTACTATGATATTGGATGGGCTCGCTCGTACCTGGTTAAAAGGGTTACCTCCTAATTCTATCATCTCATGGGCAGAGTTGAAGGCACATTTCATCAAAAACTTTCAAGGGACATGCAAGCAGCCTTTGACGATTATCGATCTGGATAACTTTGTGCAGAGCCAGGATGAGTCGGCCCACCATTGGGTCCGGCAGGTCTCTGCTATTATTCACTCGTCTAATAGTATTGCGGCGGGTCAGGCGGTTCTGGTCTTGGAGAAGAACTGTCACTTTACCCTCCCCCCCTTATGCAAAAGCTCGGGCAGATTAAGCATTATTGTGCTGACATGGGTGAGCTCATGGCGTCTGTCATTAAGTATGCCGACTCTGATAACACCAAGGACCCTGGATCTGATGATGAGAAGTCTAACAAGGGCAATAAGAGTGGCAATGGTAAGGGTTAGAAGCAGAACATGACGGGGCATAATAGCAACAACCAGGGCAACGGTGGTAAGCCCGGACATCCCGACGGCGGGTCAGATCTAGTAGCTAACACCAACACTGGGTACAACAACCATTGCCACAACGATAATGGTAAGCCACCCTTTGGTGGTGCAAAGCCTTTTAATCTTGAGCGGCGCTTAATGACCCATTCCCGAAGCACAGTCTTCCCAACAAGCCATCCACTCATGCTTGGAAGGATTGTTGGGTTATGTGAGAGTTAAGAAAATACAGCCTTAGTCAAAATCATGGAAATAATAATGGGCCTCCCGATGGGTCAGGATCCGGTTCATAGGGGTCCGGCTTTGGTGGCGGTGGCTCAAATTCTGGCTATCAAGGTCAAGGTAACCAGGGTGGCTATAACCAATAGTCTGGTCAGGGTAACCAGCAGCAAGGTAATCAGCCAGGGTATCAGAGTAATCCAAAGTAGCTCAATGGTGGACAATACCATGTTTTCATCACAAGTCTTTGCAAAAGAGATCAAAAGGTTCGTAAGATGGCGGTTCATGCGGTGGAGCCGGCTGTTCTGAAGTATTTGAGATGGTCTGAGCATACGATATCATGGAGCAGGGCGGATCACCCACTGCGGGTGATAACTCGGGTCATTTGGCCCTTGTGGTATCCCCTCAAGTTGGTGGTTATGAATTCACTAAGGTGCTTATGGACGGTGGCAGCAGTATCAACATCCTGTATTATGACACTTTTCGCCTCATGAATTTAACTGACAAGGATCTTAAGCAGTCTTCCACAGTCTTCCATGGTGTTTGTGTCTGGTAAGTCAGCGTATCATGTGGGAAAAATTGCCCTGAAAGTAGCCTTTGGTGATGATTATGACTACAGGGCAAAGACAATGTGGTTTGAAGTGGTCAAAATCAAAAGTCTGTATCATGCCTTGTTCGGACAGTCGGCTTATGCTAAGTTCATGGCTCATCCTTGTTATGTCTATTTACAGCTCAATATGACAGGGCGAAAAGGGGCGATTACGGTCCATGGTGATCGGAAAGTGGCCTTGGAATGTGAGGAAGGAGATGCAGCTTATGCAGAGTCAGCTTGTGCTACTGAGGAACTTAAGTTCTACAAAGATAATGTTGACCCGACTGATATGACACCTCTGAAGAAGTCCACTACTGAGCAACACCCTTTGTTGAAGTTTAAGTCGGTTGATGATACCAAGCAAATTGATTTTGTCCTTGGTGACTCATCTAAGCAGTTCACTGTGGGGGCTACTATTGATCCTAAATAGGAAATCACGCTCATCGAGTTCATCCGTGAGAATCGGGACATCTTTACACAAAAACCTTCTGACATGCTGGGTGTACCGAGAGAATTCGCTAAGCACACTCTTAATGTGGATCCTAAGTTTAAGCCAATCAAACAGTCTCTCCGTCGTTTCAATGAAAAGCGATGTAAGGCTATTGCAAAAGAGGTAGCTGGCTCTTAACGACTGTGTAACACCCATGATGTGGCTATATCTCCCACATGTCGGAGCACGACTTAGAGGCATAACCGCATAGTAGGCATGTCGCAAGAGGGGTAATCTTTACACATCCCATGTACTGAATAAGAAAGGGATAAAGAGTTGGCTTACAATCGCCACTTCACACAATACATGAACATAGCATTACATCATCCAGAGTACAATCAAGGTCCGACTACGGAACCAAATAAAGAAAGACAACCCCTAATGCTAGATCCCCGATCACCCCGACTGGGCTCCACTACTGATCAACTGGCAACGAAACAACACAACGAGCACGATCTTCATCGAGCTCCTCCTTGAGCTCGGTTGCGTCACCTGCACGGTATCCTCGGCACCTGCAACTGTTTTTGGAAGTAATCTGTGAGCCACGGGGACTCAGCAATCTCACCCCCTCGTGATCAAGACTATTTAAGCTTATGGGTAGGAAATGGGTGTGAGGTGGAGCTGCAGCAAGCACTAGCATATATGGTGGCTAACTTACGCAAATGAGAGCGAGAAGAGAAGCAAAGCACGGTCGTGAACTAGAAGTGATCAAGAAGTGATCCTGAAACTACTTACGTTCAAGCATAACACAAGAACCGTGTTCACTTCCCGGACTCCGCCGGAAAGATACCATCGCCGCTACACACGCGGTTGATGCATTTTAATTAAGTTAAGTGCCAGGTTTGCTACAACCGGATATTAACAAATTCCCATCTGCCCATAACTGCGGGCACGGCTTTTGAAAGTTCAAAACCCTGCAGGGGTGTCCCAACTTAGCCCATCACAAGCTCTCACGGTCAACGAAGGATATTCCTTCTCCCGAGAAGACCCGATCAGACTCGGAATCCTGGTTACAAGACATTTCGACAATGGTAAAACAAGACCAGCAAAGCCGCCCAATGCGCCGACATCCTGATAGGAGCTGCACATATCTCGTTCTCAAGGCAACACTGTATTGTCCAAGATTTTTGTAGGCTAGCCCAGAGTTGCCCCTGGTGGCCACCGGCGGCTGACCGGTTCGGACCAACACTTAGACAAGCACTGGCCCGGGGGGGTTAAAATAAAGATGACCCTTGAGTCTGCAGAACCCAAGGGAAAAGGCTAGGTGGCAAATGATAAAACCAAGGTTGGGCCTTGCTGGAGGAGATTTATTCAAAGCGAACTGTCAAGGGGTTCCCATAACACCCAACCGCGTAAGGAACGCAAAATCAAGGAACATAACACCGGTATGACGGAAACTAGGGCGGCAAGAGTGGAACAAAACACCAGGCATAAGGCCGAGCCTTCCACCCTTTACCAAGTATATAGGTGCATTAAAGTAAACAAGATATTATAATGATATCCCAACAATAATCATGTTCCAACAAGGAACAAACTCCATCTTCACCTACAACTAGCAATGCTATAAGAGGGGCTGAGCAAAGCGGTAACATAGCCAAACAACGGTTTGCTATGACAAGGTGGGCTAGAGGCTTGACATGGCAATATGTGAGGCATGATAAAGCATGTGGTAGGTATCGCAGCATAGCAAAAGAGCGAGCAACTAGCAAGCAAAGATAGAAGTGATTTCGAGGGTATGGTCATCTTGCCTGCAAACTTCTCCGAGTTGACGTAAGCTTGAACCTCGTAAGCGTACTCAACGGGTTCCTCGATCATGAACTCGTCTCCTGGCTCTACCCAAGGCAAGAACACAAGCAAAGGAAACCACAATCAACCACGGTGCAATGCGCAAGCAACATGATGCAAAACATGGCATGATATGCGGGATGTGATATGCAATGCATATGCGTGCTCCGGAAGGAAAAGATTGAACCAAGCCTCAACTTGGCAAACCAAGAGCGCCGCTGGAAAGATGAGTCGATTTCGGTCGAAATCGATATAAAGATCACCGGAAACGGATGCACGGTTTGGAAATGGCAAGCTAAACAATAATGGCACCATTATGCGATTACAGCATGATGCCATCTAGAATGCAATAAGAAACTAAGCTACTGCACTCCAACATAGAAACAAAGCACATGGCAGTGATCTACTCAAGATGCTTGACAAAAGATGAACACTGAGCTATGCCTAAATCACACAATAGAAGGTTCAAACAAGCATGGCAAAAGGGCAAAAGATATCAGCATCACAGACTTAGTGAAAAAGCTAACATGTCAGGAATTAACATCAGGAAGCAATGTTTAGAGCAAGATATCAACATGCTACAGGAACAGAACATACCAAACAAAAGACAAGGCAACAACAGCGAATAACTGGAAGACACCTGGCGCAACATTCTCGGGGCGCAACATATGTTGGAGACGTATCAAGCATCCCCAAGCTTAATCCCTGCTCGTCCTCGAGTAGGTAAATGATAAAAATAGAATTATTGATGCGGAGTGCTACTTGCCATAATTTCAATGTAAATCTTCTTAATTGTGGTATGAATATTCAGATTCAAAAGATTCAATACAAAAGTTCATGTTGACATAAAAATAATAATACTTCAAGCATACTAACAAAGCAATTGTGTCTTCTCAAAAATAACATGGCCAAAGAAAGCTATCCCTACAAAATCATATAGTCTGGCTATGCTCTATCTTCACCACACAAAGTATTTATATAATGCACAACCGCGACGACAAGCCAGGCAATTGTTTCATACTTTTGACATTTTCAAAACGTTTTCGATCTTCACACAATACATGAGCGTGAGCCATGGATATAGCACTATATGTGGAATAGAAGGGTGGTTGTGGAGAAGACAAAAGGAGGGGAAGATAGTCTCACATCAACTAGGCGTATCAATGGGCTATGGAGATTCCCATCAATAGATATCAATGTGAGTGAGTAGGGATTGCCATGCAACGGATGCACTAGAGCTATAAGTATATGAAAGCTCAAAAGAAACTAAGTGGGTGTGCATCCAACTCGCTTGCTCACGAAGACCTAGGGCATTTTGAGGAAGCCCATCATTGGAATATACAAGCCAAGTTCTATAATGAAAAATTCCCACTAGTATATGAAAGTGACATAATGAGAGACACTCTATCATGAAGATCATGGTGCTACTTTGAAGCACAAGTGTGGTAAAAGGATAGTAACATTGTCCCTTCTCTCTTTTTCTCTCATTTTTTTGGGCCTTCTCTTTTTTTATGGCCTCTTTTTTTCGTCCAGAGTCTCATCCCGACTTGTGGGGGAATCATAGTCTCCATCATCCTTTCCTCACTTGGGACAATGCTCTAAAAATGATGATCATCACACTTTTATTTTTCTTACAACTCAAGAATTACAACTCGATACTTAGAACAAAATATGACTCTATATGAATGCCTCCGGCGGTGTACCGGGATATGCAATGAATCAAGAGTGACATGTATGAAAGAATTATGAACGGTGGCTTTGCCACAAATATGATGTCAACTACATGATCATGCTAGAAATATGACAATGATGGAGCGTGTCATAATGAACGGAATGGTGGAAAGTTGCATGGCAATATATCTCGTAATGGCTATGGAAATGCCATGATAGGTAGGTATGGTGGCTGTTTTGAGGAAGGTATTTGGTGGGTGTATGATACTGGCGAAAAGTGCGCGGTATTGGAGAGGCTAGAAATGGTGGAAGGAAGGAAAGTGCGTATAATCCATGGACTCAACATTAGTCATAAAGAACTCATATACTTATTGCAAAAATCTAGAAGTTATCAAAGCAAAGTATTACGCGCATGCTCCTAGGGGGATAGATTGGTAGGAAAAGACCATCGCTCGTCCCCGACTGCCACTCATAAGGAAGACAATCAATAAATAAATCATGCTATGACTTCATCACATAACGGTTCCCCATACGTGCATGCTACGGGAATCACAAACTTTAACACAAGCATTTCTCAAATTCACAACTACTCAACTAGCATGACTCTAATATCACCATCCTCATATCTCAAAACAATTATCAAGCATCAATTTTTTTCTTAGTATTCAACGCACTCAAAAGAAAGTTTTACAAATCTTGAATACCAATCATATTATTAATAAGCAAATTACCATGTTATTAAGACTCTCAAAATAATCTAAGTGAAGCATGAGAGATCAATAGTTTCTATAAAACAGATCTACCACTGTGCTCTAAAAGATATAAGTGAAGCACTAGAGCAAAATTATATAACTGAAAAGATATAAGTGAAGCACATAGAGTATTCTATCAAATTCAAAATTATGTATGGATCTCTCAAAAGGTGTGTACAGAAAGTATGATTGTGGTAAACTAATAAGCAAAGACTCAAATCATAAAAGACACTCCAAGCAAAACACATATCATGTGGTGAATAAAAATATAGCTCCAAGTAAAGTTACCGATAGAAGTAGATGAAAGAGGGGATGCCTTCCGGGGCATCCCCAAGCTTTGGCTTTTAGGTGTCCTTAGATTATCTTGGGGGTGCCATGGGCATCCCCAAGCTTAGGCTCTTGCCACTCCTTGTTCCATAATCCATCAAATCTTTACCCAAAACTTGAAAACTTCACAACACAAAACTTAAAGTAGAAAATCTCGTGAGCTCCGTTAGCGAAAGAAAACAAAAGACCACTTCAAGGTACTGTAATGAACTCATTCTTTATTTATATTGGTGTTAAACCTAATGTATTACAACTTCTCTATGGGTTATAAACTATTTTACTAGCCATAGATTCATCAAAATAAGCAAACAACACACGAAAAACAGAATCTGTCAAAAACAGAACAGTCTGTAGTAATCTGTAGCTAGCGCAAGATCTGGAACTCCAAAAATTCTTAAATAAATTTCTGGACGTGAGGAATTTATCTATTAATCATATGAAAAAGTAATTAACTAAATAGCACTTTCCAAATAAAAATTACAGCAGTTCTCGTGAGCGCTAAAGTTTCTGTTTTTTACAGCAAGTTCAACAAGACTTTCCCCAAGTCTTCCCAATGGTTCTACTTGGCACAAACACTAATTAAACACAAAAAACACAACCAAAACAGAGTATAAATAATTTATTTATTACTAAACAGGAGCAAAAATCAAGGAATAAAAATAAAATCGGGTTGCCTCCCAACAAGCGCATCGTTTAACGCCCCTAGCTAGGCATAACAAGCAAGAATAGATCTAGCTATTGCCATCTTTGGTAGGCAATCCATAAGTGGATCTAATGATAGATTAATATGGTAATTTTATTTTCTTTCTAGGAAAGTGTTCCATGCCCTTTTTTAATGGAAACTGAAATCTAATATTCCCTTCCTTTATATCAATAATTGCACCAACCGTTCTAAGGAAAGGTCTACCAAGAATAATAGGGCAAGAAGGATTGCAATCTATATCAAGAACAATAAAATCTACGGGTACATAATTCCTATTTGCAATAATAAGAACATCATTAATTATTCCCATAGGTTTCTTAATAGTGGATTCCGCAAGATGCAAGTTTAGAGAGCAATCATCAAAATCACGGAAATCTAGCAAATCATACAAAGTTTTGGGAATAGTAGAGACACTAGCACCCAAATCACACAAAGCATAAAACTCATAATTTTTAATTTTAATTTTAATAGTAGGTTCCCACTCATCATAAATTTTTCTAGGGATAGAAACTTCCAATTCAAGTTTTTCTTCATAAGATTGCATCAAGGCATCAACGATATGTTTAGTAAACGCTTTATTTTGACTATAAGCGTGAGGAGATTTTAGCATGGATTGCAACAAGGAAATACAATCAATTAAAGAGCAATTTTCATAATTAAATTCCTTGAAATCCAATATAGTGGGTTTAGCAACATCTAGGGTTTTAATTTCTTCAATCCCACTTTTATTAAATTTAGCATCAAGATCAAAAGATTTAGAATTATTGGAACGCCTTCTAGGTAAAGGTGGATCATATTCAGTCCCATCATTATCAAGATTCATATTGCAAAACAAAGATTTAATAGGGGACACATCAATAACTTTTATATCTTCATCATTATTTTCATAAGAACTAGAAGAACATGCTTTTATAAAGGCATCTTTCTTAGCACGCATCCTAGCTTTGAGAGACTCATTGATATCATGCTTTTATAAAGGATTCTTTCTTTGCACTCGTCAATGGAAATTCTCATGGCTTTGAGAGACTCATTGATATCATGCTTAGGTGGAATAGATCTAAGTTTCAAAGAATCAACATCAAGAGCAATTCTATCAACGTTCCTAGCCAAATCATCAATCTTAAGCAATTTTTCTTCAATCATAGCATTAAAATTATTTTGCGAAGAAATAAATTCTTTAATATTAGATTCAAAATCAGAGGGTATCTTATTATAATTTCCATAAGAATTGTTGTAGGAATTACCATAATTATTAGAGGGATTACTAGGATAAGGCCTAGGATTGAAATTTCCTCTATACGCGTTGCTACCAAAATTGTTCCTACCAACAAAATTCACATCCATAGATTCATTATTATTATCAATCAAAGTAGATAAGGGCACATCATTAGGATCAGAAGAAACACTCTTATTAGCAAATAATTTCATAAGTTCATCCATCTTTCCACTCAAAACATTAATTTCTTCTATCGCATGCACCTTTTTATTAGTAGATCTTTCAGTATGCCATTGAGAATAATTAACCATAATATTATCTAGGAGTTTAGTAGCATATCATAAAGTGATTTCCATAAAAGTGCCTCTCGCGGCCGAATCTAAAAGATTTCTAGAAGCAAAATTCAATCCGGCACAAAATTTTTGTATAATCATCCACAAATTCAAACCATTAGTAGGGCAATTACGTATCATTAATTTCATTCTCTCCCAAGCTTGTGCAACATGTTCATGATAAAGTTGCTTAAAATTCATAATATCGTTTCTAAGAGAGATGATCTTAGCGGGAGGAAAATACTTAGAGATAAAAGCATCTTTGCACTTGTTCCATGAATCAATACTATTTTTAGGCAAAGATGAAAACCAAGATTTAGCATGATCTCTAAGAGAAAAAGGAAATAGCTTCAATTTAACAATATCATTATCGACATCTTTCTTCTTTTGCATGTCACACAAATTAACGAAGCTATTAAGATGGGTAGCGGCATCTTCACTAGGAAGGCCGGAGAACGGATCTTTCATGACAAGATTCAGCAAAGCAGTATTAATTTCACAAGATTCAGCATCGGTAAGAGGAGCAATTGGAGTGCTAAGGAAATCGTTGTTGTTGGTATTGGTGAAGTCACATAATTTAGTATTATCTTGAGCCATCGCGATGAACAAGCAAACTAACACACAAGCAAACAAAAAGGCAGACGTGCAAAAAGAGGCAAATAGAGAGGGAGAGGGAGGATAGAGAGAGAGGGTGAATCAAACGGCAAGGATGAATTGGGGGAGAGGAAAATGAGAGGCAAATGGAAAATAATGTAATGCGGGAGATAGGGATTGTGATGGGTACTTGGTATGTTGACTTTTGTGTAGACTCCCCGGCAGCGGCGCCAGAAATTCTTCTTGCTACCTCTTGAGCACTGCGTTGGATTTCCCCGAAGAGGAGAGGATGATGGAGCAAAGTAGCGTAAGTATTTCCCTCAGTTTTTGAGAACCAAGGTATCAATCCAGTAGGAGGCTACGCACGAGTCCCACGTACCTACACAAAAACAATAGCTCAACACAACGAACGCGCTTAGGGGTTGTCAATCCCTTCAGGTCACTTACGAAAGTGAGATCTGATAGAGATGATACATAATATTTTTGGTATTTTTAGTATAGAGATGCAAAGTAAAAAGTAAAAGCAAAGTAAAAGCAAAGCAATAATAAAGTGATGGAGATTGATATGATGAGAAAGAGACCCGGGGGCCATAGGTTTCACTAGTGGCTTCTCTCAAGAGCATAAGTATTCTACGGTGGGTGAACAAATTACTGTTGAGCAATTGATAGAATTGAGCATAGTTAAGAGAATATCTAGGTATGATCATGTATATAGGCATCACGTCCGAGACAAGTAGACCGACTCCTTCCTGCATCTACTACTATTACTCCACTCATCAACCGCTATCCAGCATGCATCTAGAGTATTAAGTTAAAAACAGAGTAACGCCTTAAGCAAGATGACATGATGTAGAGGGATAGTTTCATGCAATATGATAAAAACCCCATCTTGTTATCCTCGATGGCAACGATACAATACGTGCCTTGTTGCCCCTTCTGTCACTGGGAAAGGACACCGCAAGATCGAACCCAAAGCTAAGCACTTCTCCCATGGCAAGAACAACCAATCTAGTAGGCCAAACCAAACTGATAATTCGAAGAGACTTGCAAAGATAAGCAATCATACATAAAAGAATTCAGAGAAGATTCAAATATTATTCATAGATAGACTTGATCATAAACCCACAATTCATCGGTCTCAACAAACACACCGCAAAAAGAAGATTACATCAAATAGATCTCCACGAGAGAGGGGGAGAACATTGTATTGAGATCCAAAAAGAGAGCAGAAGCAATCTAGCTACTAACTATGGACCCGTAGGTCTGAAGTAAACTACTCACACTTCATCGGAGAGGCTTGGATGATGATGTAGAAGCCCTCCGTGATCGATGCCCCCTCCGGCGGAGCTCCGGAACAGGCCCCAAGATGGGATCTCGTGGATACAGAAAGTTGCGGCTGTGGAATTAGGTTTTTGGCTCCGTCTCTGATCGTTTGGGGGTACGTGGATATATATAGGAGGAAGAAGTACATCGGTGGAGCCTCGAGGGGCCCACGAGCCAGGGGGCGCGCCCTCCACCCTCGTGACCGCCTCGTGGCTTTCTTGACGGAGGGTCCAAGTCTCCTGGATCTTATATGATGAGAAAATCACGTTTCCGAAGGTTTCATTCCGTTTGGACTCTGTTTGATATTCCTTTTCTTCGAAACCCTAAAACAGGCAAAAAACAACAATTCTGGGCTGGGCCTCCGGTTGATACGTTAGTCCCAAAAATAATATAAAAGTGGATAATAAAGCCCAATAATGTCCAAAACAGTAGATAATATAGCATGGAGCAATCAAAAATTATAGATACGTTGGAGACGTATCAAATAGCAGGTTCAGACAAGCATGGCAAAAGGGAAAAAGATATCAGCATCACAGACTTAGTGAAAAAACTAACATGTCAGGAATTAATATCAGGAAGCAATGTTTAGAGCAAGATATCAACATGCTACAGGAACAGAACATAGGAAACAAAAGACAAGGCAACAACAGCGAATAACTGGAAGACACCTGGCGCAACGGTCTCGGGGCGTTTGATGACCCGCAAGTATAGGGGATCTATCGTAGTCCTTTTGATAAGTAAGAGTGTCAAACCCAACAAGGAGAAGAAGGAAATGATAAACGGTTTTCAGCAAGGTATTCTCTGCAAGTACTGAAATAAGTGGTAACAGATAGTTTTGTGGTGAGATAATTTGTAACGAGCAACAAGTAACAAAAGTAAATAAAGTGCAGCAAGGTGGCCCAATCCTTTTTGTAGCAAAGGACAAGCCTGGACAAACTCTTATATAAGGAAAAGCGCTCCCGAGGACACATGGGAATATCGTCAAGCTAGTTTTCATCACGTTCATATGATTCGCGTTCGGTACTTTGATAATTTGATATGTGGGTGGACTGGTGCTTGGGTGCTGTTCTTACTTGAACAAGCATCCCACTTATGATTAACCTCTATTGCAAGCATCCGCAACCACAACAAAAGTATTAAGGTAAACCTAACCATAGCATGAAACATATGGATCCAAATCAGCCCCTTACGAAGCAACGCATAAACTAGGGTTTAAGCTTCTGTCACTCTAGCAACCCATCATCTACTTATTACTTCCCAATGCCTTCCTCTAGGCCCAAATAATTGTGAAGTGTTATGTAATCGACGTTCACATAACACCACTAGAGGCTAGACAACATACATCTCATCAAAATACCGAACGAATACCAAATTCACATGACTACTAATAGCAAGACTTCTCCCTTGTCCTCAGGAACAAACGTAACTACTCACAAAGCATAAACATGTTCATAATCAGAGGGGGATTAATATGCATATAGGATCTGAACATATGATCTTCCACCAATTAAACCAACTAGCATCAAGTACAAGGAGTAATTAACACTACTAGCAACCTACTAGCACCAATCCCGGACTTGTAGACAAGAATTGGATACAAGAGATGAACTAGGGTTTTGAGATGAGATGGTGCTGATGAAGATGTTGATGGAGATTGCCCTCTCCCGATGAGAGGAGCGTTGGTGATGACGATGGCGATGATTTCCCCCTCCGGGAGGGAAGTTTCCCCGGCAGAACAGCTCTGCCGGAGCTCTAGATTGGATCCGCCAAGGTTCCGCCTCGTGGCGGCGGAGTTTCGTCCCGAAAGGTTGCTTCTTATTTTTTTCCTCGATGAAAGTCTTCATATAGGAGAAGATGATCATCGGAGAGCCACCAGGGGGGCCACGAGGTAGGGGTCACGCCCTAGGGGGGCGCCCCCACCCTCGTGAGTAGGGTGTGGGCCCCTGGTCTTCATCTTTGGCGAGGATTTTTCATTATTTATTATAAGGTATTCCATGGAGTTTCAGGACTTTTGGAGTTGTGCAGAATAGGTCTCGAATATTTGCTCCTTTTCCAGCCCAGAATTCCAGCTGCCGGCATTCTCCCTCCTTATGTAAACCTTGTAAAATAAGAGAGAATAGCCATAAGTATTGTGACATAATGTGAAATAACAGCCCATAATGCAATAAATATCGATATAAAAGCATGATGCAAAATGGATGTATCAACTCCCCCAAGCTTAGACCTCGCTTGTCCTCAAGCAAAAGCCGATAACAATAAATATGTCCCCATGTTTAGAGGTAGAGGCGTCGATAAAAATAAAATACGGACATGAGGGAATCATGATCATTCTTAGAACAGCAACTTATATAATTCTTGTCATTTGATCTCTAATGCTAGGGTAATAATTCAATCACAATATCAAGTATGAATCATAAACTTCATTGAGAAATAACAAACTACAATCTCGGTCATTGGAGCAATTGCAATTTATCATAACATAGGAAAGAGTCAATGTATAAGAGCTTTTCAGCAAGTCCACATACTCAACTATCATATAATCTTTCACAATTGCTGACATTCACGCAATACTTATGGGTTTGGAGTTTTAATCAGACACAGAGAAAGATAGGGGGCTTATAGTCTTGCCTCCCAATGTTTTACCTCGAGGGTAATGTCAACAGTAATAGTTCATGTAAACTCACATCCAATTAGCCATATATACTAGGATCTTTCCAACATATTGTGCTTGCTAAAGGATAAAGTGTAAAAAGGAAGGGTCAAAATCACCATGACTCTTGCATAAGGTAGAAGATAATGATAAAAGATAGGCCCTTCGCAGAGGGAAGCAGAGGTTGCCATGCGCTTTTATGGTTGGATGCACAAAATCTTAATGCGAAAGAACGTCACTTTATATTGCCCCTTGTGATATGAACCTTTATTATGCAGTCCGTCGCTTTTATTACTTCCACATCACAAGATCGTATAAAGCTTATTTCTCCCACACCAATCAATCATACATATTTAGAGAGCAATTTTTATTGCTTTGCACCGATGACAACTTACTTGAAGGATCTTATTCAATCCATAGGTAGATATGGTGGACTCTCATGGAAAAACTGGTTTAAGGGTATTTGGAAGCACAAGTAGTATCTCTACTTGGTGCTGAGAATTTGGCTAGCATGAGGGGGAAAGGCAAGCTCAACATGTTGGAGGATCCAAGACGATATAATTTATCTCAGATGTAAGAAAACATAACCCATTATGTTGTCTTCCTTGTCCAATGTCAACTCTTTAACATGTCATATTTTAATGAGTGCTCACAATCATAAAAGATGTCCAAGACAGTATATTTATATGTGAAGACCTCTCTTTCTTTATTACTTCCTTTTAATTGCAACGATGACCAAAACTGTGTTTGTCAACCCTCAACAACTTTTATTCATCATACTCTTTCTATGTGAGCTCATTACTCTCCATAAGACTCACATGATCTCTTGGTTTCTTTTTATTTCTTTCTCTTTTCTTTTATTCACTTAGGATCATGGAAAAATAATCAAGCCCTTCACTCAACACTAATCTTTATTATATAGCTCACGGACTCGATTACACAGAAGGATAATAAAGCAAAACTCACAACTAGATCATGCCATAAGCTTTATTCTACTAAATCAAAATACTACTAATAGGATCGTACTAAGGAAAAACGGTAAAGATAAAGGTGATGGTGATACGATACGATACCGGGGCACTCCCCCAAGCTTGGCAGTTGCCAAGTGGAGTGCCCATACCCATGTGATTATGTCTCCTTTGTTGGTGAAGAAGGTGGGGTTGTTGATGACGGATAGTCGCACATCGAGCGTAGGAGGTCTTCTAACTTGCGGATAATACCCTTGAGTGCGATGATATGCTCCTTCAACAAAATATTTTTCACGTGTGAGATACTTATTTTGTATACGAGCTAACCCAATCATCTTGAAAGCTTCAATTTCTGTAGGGGTAAGAAGATTTTGATCCAGTTGAAGGGTGTCTTCTGTTGCTGGAACTTGGTCCTCCATGGCCTTCTTGATCCCTTCATCCTTGTTGATCTCCATAGGTTCTTCTCTCTTCAGCTCTATCTTCATTAGCCAAGCATCGTTCCCCTCATGGTTGGAGGAGGAGGGAGACGACATAGTGCCTGGCCTTGACAACCCTGACAGAAAACAGCTCGAAACAAAGACAGGAGATTTTTGCGTGATACGGGAGTCAAAACCTTCGGGAGAATATATAGTGATTTTTTATCGACCAAAATACATATCGTGCAAGAAAACGGAGTCCGAAAGGCACACGAGGAGCTCACGAGGTAGGGGGCGTGCCCAGGGGGGTAGGGCACGCCCTCCACCCTCGTGAGGCCCTCGTGTCCTTCCCGGACTGCTACTTAATTTTCTATTTTTCTAAATATTCCAAAATAGAGAAATATTGCCTTAAAAATTGTTTTGGAGTCGGTTTACTTACCGTACCACATACCTATTCCTTTTCGGAGTCTGAAACGTTCTGGAAAGTGTCCTTTATGTATTCCTCCGGGGTTACGGTTTCAATAATATTGGTTTCAACATTTATGGGATTACCTGAGATATAATGTTTGATTCTTTGACCATTTACCACCTTCGGATTTGTGCCTTCGAAGTTGTTGATTTTTATGGCACCGGAACGATATACCTCCTCGATAACATAGGGGCCTTCCCATTTAGAGAGAAGTTTACCTGCAAAAAATCTTAAACGAGAGTTGTATAGCAATACATAATCACCTACATTAAACTCACGCTTTTGTATCCTTTTGCCATGCCATCTTTTAAACTTTTCTTTAAACAACTTGGCATTTTCATAAGCTTGGGTTCTCCATTCGTCAAGTGAGTTAATATCAAATAACCTCTTTTCACCAGCAAGTTTAAAATCATAATTTAGTTCTTGAATAGCCCAGTAAGCCTTGTGTTCTAGTTCGAGAGGTAAGTGACATGCTTTTCCATAGACCATTTTATACGGAGACATACCCATAGGATTTTTATATGCAGTTCTATAGGCCCATAATGCACCATCAAGTTTCTTGGACCAATTCTTTCTAGACCTATTGACAGTCTTTTGCAAAATTGATTTGAGTTCTCTATTACTCAATTCTACTTGACCACTAGACTGTGGGTGATATGGAGATGCAATTTTATGATTGACGTCATATTTATCAAGCATTTTACAGAAAGCACCATGAATAAAATGTGAACCACCATCAGTCATTAAATATCTAGGGACTCCAAACCTCAGAAAAATAACTTCTTTAAGCACTTTAATAGAAGTGTTATGATCAGCACTACTAGTTGGAATAGCTTCTACCCACTTAGTAACGTAATCAATAGAAACTAAAATATGTGTATATCCATTAGAGGCAGGAAAAGGTCCCATATAATCAAAGCCCCAAACATCAAACGATTCAATAACAAGTGAATAATTCATAGGCATTTCTTGACGTCTACTAATATTACCAATTCTTTGACATTCATCACAAGATAGGACAAACTTATGGGCATCCTTGAAGAGAGTAGGCCAATAAAAACCGGATTGCAATACCTTATGTGCAGTTCTATCTCCCGCGTGGTGTCCTCCATAAGTTTCGGAGTGGCACTTGCGTAGGATCTGTTCCTGTTCATGCTTAGGTACACAACGTCTAATAACACCATCTACTCCTTCTTTATAAAGATGTGGGTCATCCCAAAAGTAATGTCTCAAATCATAGAAGAACTTTTTCTTTTGTTGGTATGTGAAGCTAGGTGGTATAAATTTAGCAACTATGTAATTAGCATAATCAGCATACCAAGGGGTACTACGAGAAGTACTTATGACATTTAATTGTTCATCAGGAAAGCTATCATCAATAGGTAGTGGGTCATCAAGAACATTCTCTAACCTAGATAAGTTGTCTGCAACGGGGTTCTCAGCTCCTTTTCTATCAATAATATGCAAATCAAATTCTTGTAGCAAGAGAACCCATCTAATAAGTCTAGGTTTAGCATCTTTCTTCTCCATATGATATTTAATAGCAGCATGATCAGTGTGGATAGTTACTTTAGAATCAACAATATAAGGTCTGAACTTATCACAAGCAAATACAACTGCTAAAAGTTCTTTTTCAGTAGTAGCATAATTTCTTTGAGCATTGTCTAGAGTCTTACTAGAAAAATGGATAACATTTAATTTCTTATCAACTCTTTGCCCTAGAACAGCACCTACAGCATAATCGCTGGCATCACACATAATTTCAAAGGGTAAATTCCAATCAGGTGGCTGAACAATAGGTGCAGAGACTAATGCTTTCTTAAGTATTTCAAATGCTTCTACACAATCATCATCAAAGACAAATGGTATATCTTTTTGTAATAAATTGGTCAGAGGCCGAGAAATTTTTGAGAAGTCCTTAATGAACCTCCTATAAAATCCGGTGTGACCAAGGAAACTTCTTATACCTTTGATGTCCTTGGGACATCGCATCTTTTCAATAGCATCAACCTTGGCTTTATCAACTTCAATACCTCTTTCAGAAACTTTATGCCCCAATACAATACCCTCATTAACCATAAAGTGGAACTTTTCCCAATTCAAGACAAGATTAGTTTCTTCACATCTCTGCAAAACTCGATCAACATTGCTCAAGCAATCATCAAAAGAAGATCCGTAGCTGGAAAAGTCATCCATGAAAACCTCACAAATCTTTTCACAAAAGTCAGAGAATATAGCCATCATGCATCTTTGAAAGGTAGCAGGTGAATTACATAAACCAAAAGGCATATGTCTATAAGCAAAAGTACCAAAAGGGCATGTAAAAGTAGTCTTTGATTGATCTTTAGCTGACACAGGTATTTGAGAGAAACCAGAATAACCATCTAGAAAGCAGTAATGTGTATGTTTGCATAATCTTTCTAGCATTTGATCGATAAAAGGTAAGGGGTAATGATCTTTCTTAGTAGCCTTATTTAATTTGTGGAAATCAATTACCATCCTATAACCTGTAATAATTCTTTATGGAATCAATTCATCTTTATCATTAGGAACAAAAGTAATACCTCCCTTCTTAGGGACACAATGAATAGGACTTACCCACTGACTATCAGTAACGGGATAAATTATACCTGCCTCTAGAAGCTTTAGTATTTCTTTTCTTACCACTTCTTTCATTTTAGGATTCAGACGTCGTTGAGGATCACGAACTGGTTTGGCATCTGCTTCCAAATTTATTTTATGTTGACATAGAGTGGGACTAATGCCCTTAAGATCATCAAGAGTATATCCAATAGCAGCACGGTGCTTCTTCAGAGTTTTCAATAATCTTTCTTCTTCATGCTCTGAAAGGTTAGCACTAATAATAACAGGATATATCTTCTTTTCATCAAGATAAGCATATTTAAGATTATCAGGCAACGGTTTAAGCTCAAACACGGGATCACCCTTAGGTGGAGGAGGATCCCCTAGGATTTCAACAGGCAAATTGTGTTTCAGCATAGGTTCCTGTTTAAAGAATGCTTCATCTATTTCCCTTCTTTCATTCATAAACATATCATTCTCATGGTCTAGCAAATATTGTTCTAAAGGATCATTAGGAGGTACGGCAATAGAAGCAAGACCAATAATTTCATCATTACTAGGCAATTCTTCTTCACGGTGTTGTTTACTAAATTTAGAGAAATTAAATTCATGAGTCATATCATCCAAGCCAATAGTAACAACATTCTTTTCACAGTCTATCTTAGCATTAACAGTGTTCAAGAAGGGTCTACCAAATATAATGGGACAAAAGCTATCTTGTGGGGAACTAAGAACAAGAAAATCAGCAGGATATTTAGTTTTCCCACACAAGACTTCAACATCTCTAACAATTCCCACTGCTGAAATAGTATCTCTATTAGCAAGTTTAATTGTGACATCAATATCTTCTAACTCAGCAGGTGCAATTTCATGCTTGATTTCTTTATACAAGTCATAAGGTATAACACTAGCACTAGCACCCATATCACATAAGCCATGATAACAATGATCTCCTATTTTAACAGAAATAACATGCACGCCTACCACAAGTCTATGTTTATCTTTAGCACAAGGTTTAGCAATTCTAGCAGTTTCACCGCAGAACTGAATAACATGCCCATCAATATTATCAGACAAGAGCTCTTTAACAATAGCAACATTAGGTTCAACTTTAACTTGTTCAGGAGGTGTATATGTTTTAATATTGCTTTTATGAACCACAGTTGAAGCTTTAGCATGATCCTTTATCCTAACAGGGAAAGGTGGTTTCTCAACATAAGAAGTAGGAACAGTAGGATCATTATAAGTAATAGTCTTTTCTTCAACTTTAATAGGTGCATCTACTTTTACGTCTATGGGAGGATGATATTTAAACCACTTCTCCTTAGGGAGATCAACATAAGTAGCAAAAGATTCACAGAAAGAAGCTACTATCTCAGAATCAAGTCCATATTTAGTGCTAAACTTACGGAAAATATCGGTATCCATAAAAGATTTAACACAATCAAACTTAGGTGTCATACCTGACTCCTTACCTTTGTCGAGGTCCCAATCTTCAGAGTTTCGTTTAATTCTATCCAATAAATCCCATCTAAATCCAATAGTCTTCATCATAAAAGAGCCAGCACAAGAAGTATCGAGCATGGTGCGATTATTTTCAGAAAGCCGAGCATAAATTTTTTGAAGAATTGTTTCTCTTGGAAGCTCGTGATTGGGGCATGAATATAACATTGATTTAAGCCTCCCCCAAGCTTGAGCGATGCTTTATCCTTCGCGAGGCCAAAAATTATACATATAATTGCGATCACGATGAACAAGATGCATAGGGTAATACTTTTGATGAAATTCCAATTTCAATCTTCTATAGTTCCATGATCCCATATCATCACATAGCCTATACCATGTCAATGTGTCTCCCTTCAAAGATAAAGGGAATACCTTCTTCTTAGCAACATCATCGGGTATACCTGCAAGCTTAAATAATCCACAAACTTCATCCACATATATTAGGTGTTCATCAGGATGCTTTGTTCCATCTCCTATAAAAGGATTAGCTAGCAGTTTTTCTATCATACTCGAAGGATACTCATAAGGAATTTCATTTTCATATTCATTTCCAATAGGTTCAGTAGGTTGAGGAGAAACTCTTTGCTCTACTGGTCGGGGTGAAGATACCCCAAACAAGCCCCTCAGAGGATTACTTTCCATAGTAAGAAGTGACAGTAAATTTCAGCACACTATATAAATTTTTCCTTACCAAATTCCACCTACCAAAGGTGCTTCACTCCCCGGCAACGGCTCCAGAAAAGAGTCTTGATGACCCACAAGTATAGGGGATCTATCGTAGTCCTTTCGATAAGTAAGAGTGTCGAACCCAACGAGGAGCAGAAGGAAATGATAAACTATTTTTAGCAAGGTATTCTCTGCAAGTACTGAAATAAGTGGTAACAGATAGTTTTGTGGTGAGATAATTTGTAACGAGCAACAAGTAACAAAAGTAAATAAAGTGCAAGGTGGCCCAATCCTTTTTGTAGCAAAGGACAAGCCTGGACAAACTCTTATATAAGGAAAAGCACTCCCGAGGACACATGGGAATATCGTCAAGCTAGTTTTCATCACGTTCATATGATTCGCGTTCGGTACTTTGATAATTTGATATGTGGGTGGACCGGTGCTTGGGTGCTGTTCTTACATGAACAAGCATCCCACTTATGATTAACCTCTATTGCAAGCATCTGCAACTACAACAAAAGTATTAAGGTAAACCTAACCATAGCATGAAACATATGGATCCAAATCAGCCCCTTACGAAGCAACACATAAACTAGGGTTTAAGCTTCTGTCACTCTAGCAACCCATCATCTAATTATTACTTCCCAATGCCTTCCTCTAGGCCCAAATAATGGTGAAGTCTTATGTAGTCGATGTTCACATAACACCACTAGAGGCTAGACAACATACATCTCATCAAAATATCGAACGAATACCAAATTCACATGACTACTAATAGCAAGACTTCTCCCTTGTCCTCAGGAGCAAACGTAACTACTCACAAAGCATAAACATGTTCATAATCAGAGGGGTATTAATATGCATATAGGATCTAAACATATGATCTTCCACTAATTAAACCAACTAGCATCAAGTACAAGGAGTAATTAACACTACTAGCAACCTACTAGCACCAATCCCAGACTTGTAGACAAGAATTGGATACAAGAGATGAACTAGGGTTTTGAGATGAGATGGTGCTGATGAATATGTTGATGGAGATTGCCCTCTCCCGATGAGAGGAGCGTTGGTGATGACGATGTCGATGATTTCCCCCTCCGGGAGGGAAGTTTCCCCGGCAGAACAGCTCTGCCGGAGCTCTAGATTGGATCCGCCAAGGTTCCGCCTCATGGCGGCGGAGTTTCATCCCGAAAGGTTGCTTCTTATTTTTTTTCTTGACGAAAGACTTCACATAGGAGAAGATGGTCATCAGAGAGCCACCAGGGAGCCCACGAGGTAGGGGGGCGCGCCCTAGGGGGGGCGCGCCCCCCACCCTCGTGACAAGGGTGTGGGCCCCCTGGTCTTCATCTTTGGCGAGGATTTTTCAGTATTTATTATAAGGTATTCCATGGAGTTTCAGGACTTTTGGAGTTGTGCAGAATAGGTCTCTAATATTTGCTCCTTTTCCAGCCCAGAATTCCAGCTGCCGGCATTCTCCCTCCTTATGTAAACCTTGTAAAATAAGAGAGAATAGCCATAAGTATTGTGACATAATGTGAAATAACAGCCCATAATGCAATAAATATCGATATAAAAGCATGATGCAAAATGGACGTATCATCGTTATAGACTGGGTTTATCGTGGAAGTTTTTCACCCAGAGTGGTTGGCTAACCTTGTGCTTGTCCTTAAGAAGAACGGCACATGGCATATGTGTGTTGACTATACATATCTCAACAAATCTTGTCCAACTGATCTGTTTGCTCTCCCCCGCATCGACCAGATCATTGATGCAACGGCAGGTTGTGAGAGTTTATGTTTCCTTGATGATTATTCTATTTATCATCAGAACAAGATGGCAGTTAAAGACCAAGAGAAGACGACTTTCATCACAAAATTTGGAGCTTACTGCTATGTTTCTATGCCTTTTGGGCTCAAGAGTGCTCATGCGACTTATCAGCATTGTGTTCAGAATTGTTTTCACAATCAATTGGGCGCAATGTTCACGCTTATGTGGATGATATTATGGTCAAATCAAGTAAGAAGGAGACTCGTATTGATGATTTGAAGGAAATGTTTTACAATCTTCGGGTCTACAAAATGATGCTTAACCCGTCCAAGTGTTTTTGGTGTGCCTGCAGGTAAACTGCTCGGGTTTCTGGTTTCAGAACGGGGCATTGAAGCTAACCCGGAGAAGATTAAAGCCATCACTTCACTTTCTAAGCCGGGCGTGTGTTAATAACGTCTAGCATCTGGTGGGTCATATTGCGGCTTTGAGACGGTTTATAAGTCACCTGGGAGAGAAGGCAATTCCTCTATATCATCTGATGAAGAAGATAGACCACTTTGTCTGGAGTGATGCTGCTAATCAAGCGTTTGAGGACCTCAAGAAACAGTTAGCTGAGCCGCCCGTCCTAGCTGCTCCTATCGACAAAGAGCATTTGCTCCTATATGTGGCCGCTAATAACAAGGCGGACAGTGTGGCAGCTGTCGTAGAGTGCAAGGAGACAAGAAAAGAGTACCTTGTCAAGCGGTCGGCTTACTATGTTAGTGAGGTCTTGATTGAATCCAAGCAAAGGTACCACACTCGCAGAAGTTGGTGTTTGGGGTCTTCATGGCGAGTCATAAGTTGAAGCATTATTTTCTTGGGCATCCCATTACTGTGGTCAGCTTTTCTCCTTTAGGCGACATTATTGAAAACAGAGAAGCCACTGGTCGGGTTGCTAAGTGGGCAATTGAACTTGGACCTCATAATTTGAAGTATGTGCCAAGAACAACTATCAAGTCTCAAGCTTTGGTGGATGTCATCAATGATTGGACAGAGTTGCAGACCCCGGAGGATAATCCTGACAACACATATTGGACAATCCACTTTGATGGGTCCAGGCAGTTGGAGGGCTCGGGGGCTGGAGTTATTTTAACCTCCTCGCGAGGTGACAAATTCTGTTATGTTTCAAGGTTAATGTTTCCTTGTACTAACAATGTATCTGAGTATGAAGCTTTTCTCCATGGGTTTCGTGTGGCTAAGGAGATGAATTTAAGCCAGGTCAGGTTCCTGGGCGACTCAGACCTTGTGGCTCAACAAGTCTCAGGCATGTGGGACTCTAAAGATCTGCTCATGGCGGCTTATCGCCGGGCGGTTGATAATATTGTTGATCACTTCAAGGGCTATCAAGTGGATGACCTTGATCGACAGAAAAATGAGGTGGCAGATGCACTGTCCCGGCTTGGATCTCAATGTAAGCCAGTGCCCCCCTAATATATTCCTCGATGTGTTAAACAATCCATCGGTTAAGTTACCGTCTAAGGAAGACCTTGTTGTCCCTAACCCGAAGGCGCAGTTGGTGGCGGATCTTCACGCTATTCCTGACTGGACGTTGCCTTATCTGGCTTATATGACTCGGGGTGAGTTACCTAAGGATGAAACTTTAGCACGACAGATCAATAGGAGGTCTAAGTCTATGACTATTATCAACGGCGAGTTACACCGATGCAGTGTGACAGGCGTGTTCCAACACTGTGTTTCTCCTGAGGAGGGCCATGAAATTTTATGAGAGATTCATGAAGGCGATTGTGGTCATCATGCTGGCTCAAAATCTTTGGTGGCTAAAGCTTTTCTTCATGGGTTTTATTGGTTAACGGCTCATGCTGATGCAGAGGATATTGTTAGCAAGTGTGATGGGTGTCAGAAATTTTCCAGACAAGCTCATGTGTTGGCTTAGGAATTCCAGATGATCCCAATAACATGGACGTTTGCGGTTTGGGGGCATGATATGGTTGGACCATTCAAGAGGTCTAAGGATAAGAAGACCCACTGATACGTCCCCGTCGTATCTATAATTTTTTACTGTTCCATGCCAATATTCTACAACTTTTACATACTTTTGGCAATGTTTTATACTATTTTTGGGACTAACATATTGATCCAGTGCCTAGTGCCAGTTCCTATTTGTTGCATGTTTTTTGTTTCGTAGAAAATCCATATCAAACCGAGTCCAAACGGGATAAAAACCGACGGAGATTTTTTTGGAATATATGTGATTTTTGGGAAGAAGAATCAACACGAGACGATGCCCGAGGGGGCCATGAGGCAGGGGCGCGCCCTGGGCCGTCATGGACACTCCGTAAGGCGGTTGGTGCCTTCTTTCGCCACAAGAATGCCAATATCCGGATACAAATCGTGTTAAAATTTCAGCCCAATCGGAGTTACGGATCTCCGGGAATATAAGAAATGATGAAAGGGCAGAATCAGGAACGCGGAAACAGAGAGAGACAAAAAGACAGATCCAATCTTAGAGGGGCTCTCGCGCCTCCGCCGCCATGGAGGCCATGGACCAGAGGGTAAACCCTTCTCCCATCTAGGGAGAAGGTCAAGGAAGAAGAAGAAGAAGAAGGGGGCACTCTCCCCCTCTCTCTCGGTGGCGCCGAAACACTGCCGGGGCCATCATCATGTGACGGCGATATACACCAACACCTCCGTCATCTTCACCAACATCTTCATCACCTTACCCCATCTATCTATAGCGGTCCACTCTCCCGTAACCTGCTGTACCCTCTACTTGAACATGGTGCTTTATGCTTCATATTATTACCCAATGATGTGTTGCCATCCTATGATGTCTGAGTAGATTTTCTTTGTCCTATCGGTAATTGGTGAATTGCTATGATTGGTTTAATTTTCTTTTGGTTATGTTGTTGTCCTTTGGTGCCCATCATATGAGTGCACAGGTGGATCACACCATAGGGTTAGTTGTATGTTGATAGGACTATGTATTGGAGGGCAAGAGTGATAGAAGCTTCAACCTAGCATAGAAATTGATGCATACGGGATTGAAGGGGGACCAATATATCTTAATGTTATGGTTGGGTTTTACCTTAATGAACGTTAGTAGTTGCGGATGCTTGCTAATAGTTCCAATCATAAGTGCATAGAATTCCATGTCAGGGATGACATGCTAGCAGTGGCCTCTCCCACATAAAACTTGTCATCGGTCTAGTAACTTAGTCAATTGCTTAGGGAAAATTTTGCAACTCCTACCACCACTTTTCCACACTCACTATACTAACTTTATTGCTTCTTTACCTAAAACAACCACTAGTTTTTATTTACGTGCTCTTTATATTCTTGCAAACCTATCCCGTTACACCTACAAAGTACTTCTAGTTTTATACTTGTTCTAGTTAAAGCGAACGTTAGGCGTGTGTAGAGTTGTATCGGTGGTCGATAGAACTTGAGGGAATATTTGTTCTACCTTTAGCTCCTCGTTGGGTTCGACACTCTTACTTATTGAAAGAGGCTACAATTGATCCCCTATACTTGTGGGTTATCGAGACCTTTTTCTGGCGCCGTTGCCGGGGAGTTATAGCATGGGGTGAATATTCTCGTGTGTGCTTGTTTGCTTTATCAGTAAGTAGTTTTTATTTTGTGCTCTTGTTCTCTATCTTTAGTCATGGGTAGGAAACGCAAAATACCAAAAAAAATAGTTTTACCTACTACACTAATGGTTGAAGAACCACTCAAAATCTATCACACTCCTGAAGCTTTTTACTTGGATCATCTTCGATCCCTATGTGCTCGTGCTGAAACCCTAACTAGCTTAGTTGAGGGTAAATCTTTAGATGAGCATGCTTGTTATGTGCGACACCGCTTATCTCAAAAAGGGAAACTTTTACTGGATCAAATTCATCGTTTGCAATGCTATGCTTGGAATTTATGTGAAATATATGATTTTACTTGTTTTCCTGAAGACCCTAAGAAACACCTTCCCTACCAATGTGAGTTTAGTGCTAATGGAATCGTATCTTCGTATGCTAAGGGTGTTTATAATTACTATGATGTTCAAAAAATTGAAGAATTTGTTGCTTTTAAGGGTGCTTATGAAATTGCTTCTTTGATTGGAAAGTATGATGCTGCTCTTTACAAATGTGAAATTTTTGCCATACTTAAATATTGTTATGATAATTATGCTTCTAATGCCTATGTTAAACCATATATTGAGGACTCCTCCGCTCTCCAAAAAGAGACTAATATTTTGCAAGAGTCTATGGAAGAAGGAATTGATGAAACTGTGGGCTCATTGGATGAAAAAGATGATGAGGAGAGCTAAGAACAAAAGGAGGAAGAGTGGATTAGCTACCCATGCCCACCTTCTAATGAGAGTAACTCTTCAACTCATACATTGTTTAATTTCCCTTCGTGCTTACCAAAGGATGAATGCTATGATGATTGTTATGATCCCGTTGATTCTTTAGAAATATCCCTTTTGATGATGCTTGCTATGCTTGTGGCCAAGATGCCAATATGAATTATGCTTATGGAGATGAACTTGCTAGTTCCTTATGTTAAACATGAAATTGTTCCTATTGCACCCACGCATGATAGTCCGATTATCTTTTTGAATTCTCCCAACTACACTATATCAGAGAAGTTTGCCCTTATTAAGGATTATATTGATGGGTTGAGTTTTACTACTACACATGATGATTTTGATAGATATAATATGCATGTGCTTTCTGCTCCTACTTGCAATTATTATGAGAGAGGAACTACATCTCCGCCTCTCCATGTTTCCAATATGATAAAATTGCAAGAACTTGTTTATACTACACATTGGCCTTTACTATGTGTGCTTGAATTGTTCTTTTATGACATGCCGATGCATAGGAAGAGAGTTAGAATTCGTTGTTGCATGATATATGTTACTTTGTGCTCACTACTAAATCACAAGTCATTGTTAATTAAAATTGGTTTTGATATACCTTGGGATCCGGGTGGATCCATTACTTGAGCACTATATGCCTAGCTTAATGGCTTTAAAGAAAGTGCTGCCAGGGAGACAACCCAGAAGTTTTAGAGAGTCATTTATTTCTGTTGTGTGCTTTTATAAAGTTTAAAAATAAAAATTATGTGCCAAGATTTACCTTTAGAATGTTTACATTGCTTGTTGGTTTTTGCGATGTGGGACAGAAACTTTGGCTGTAGTGCGCGATTTCACATTTTGTTACTGGAACGTCAAAAGGCTCTGAAACTTTTTGCACCGTCTTTCTATACAAATTTTTTTATTGTTCCTAATTTTTTTCAGAATTTTTGGAGTAACAGAAGTATGGTGAATCTTCAGATTACTACAGACTGTCCTGTTTAAGATAGATTCTGCTTTTGATGCATCGTTTGCTTGCTTTGATGAAACTATCGATTTCTATCAGTGGATTAAGCCATGTAAAAGTTATATTACAGTAGCTACAGTGAAAAAACAAAATATGAATTGGTTTGCAACAGTACTTAGAGTCGTGATTTGCTTTATTATACTAACGGATGTTACCGAGCTTTCTGTTGAGTTCTGTGCGGAAGAAGTGTTTGAAGATCGAGGATGTCTCAATATGAGGAGAAGGAGGAGAGGCAAGAGCTCAATCTTGGGGATGCCCAAGGAACCCCAAGTGAATATTTAAGGAGACTCAAGCGTCTAAGCTTGGGCATGCCCGGAAGGATCCTGTTGGGGATATTACTACTGGAGGTAAACCGGCCTTATGTAGCCAGGTTGACTCCTTGAAGAATAGAAGCCCATGAAGATGTGAGGATAATGGCGCTTTAAGGAAGGCCCAAGGCCCAAAGGCGGGTTGCAGCCTGTAAATATAAACCGACCTAGTCATATAACTTGTATGGTAAGATAGGGAGAGTAGAGACCGACCCGCACACGTTTATGATCCGGCTTCGGGACTCTGTAGCCCGGCGGGCGTCAACCTATGTATATAAAGGGACGACCCGGCCGCGGTTTAGGGACAGACAACAACAACTCGAGAGCTAGACAAAGCGGATTCGCTCCCTCGCCTTTGAAACACCAGCAATACCAATCACAACTAGACGTAGGCTTTTACCTTCCTCGAAGGGGCCGAACTAGTATAAAATTCCCCGTGTCCCTTGTCCGGTTTAACCCCTTAAAGCTAACCTGTAGCGATGGCTCCATGACTAAGTCCTTTCACAAGGACATCTGCTGTGACAAACCCACGACAGTTGGCGCCCACCGTGGGGCTATCGCACGATGGTTTCGAGTTCTTAAAGGACAGCTTTGATGGACTTAAGGGATACGTTGTGGGCCGGATGACGAAGAGTCGTCGCGGCAAGCTCTACATCGACAACGCAGGATGGGGTCCCAAGGCCGATTAAATCGAATACGGGTACCGGGTCCCCTTTGGCGGGATTCACATCTTCATCGGCAAGATCGGCGAACCGGCCCCTCAGCCGGTCATCTGCACCGACATCATCGAAACGGCTCGGCGTGCAAGTTCTTCGCCGGTTCAGCCCGAGACAAGGCATGTCTTCATGGGTGTCATCCATGGATTGAGGTACGAGGACGAACCGGTGTCCGATGGAGAGACCATGGTCTGTTCTGACGACGAGTCTTCTGGAGAGACCGGATCACTTTACCAGTTGCAGGACGGCCGGATTGATGGAGGATCCGAGGGCAACAGTATTCCGGATTCCCCTGATCTACCAAACCGGGCCGCCATCTTCATGGCCGGCACACAATCAGCACCTCATTCATCTACCGCCGCAGCAATGCTCTCCGATTCAACAACAGCCACACCGGCAGGGGCAGGAAGCTCAGCGCCACCTCCAGCCCAAGTCATGTCTGATTTGTTCGACACTTTGGCAACGTTGATGGCTGCAGAGGTGGATGCGGCAGCCAGGGATCAACACAATGCGGAGATTGCAAAGGTGAAAGATCAGATAGCCCAGGCTAAAGCGGATCTGGCAACAGAGAATGCTAGGATGGCTGTAGAGCTGGCTGAATTGGAAGCACATGCCTACCAGATTAGGCTGGATCAGAATGCTTCAGAGGAAGTCATGAGAAGAAGGTACCGATCGCGTCTCCCGTCGGTTTATGAGCCGCAGAATCTGTTCAACACGCCAGGAGCAGGAGCTGGTAACCAACCCATATCAAACCAGGTGAAGGCACCGGGAACAGGAGCGCCGGTTCAACCACGCACGATGGACCCGCCTCGCCAGAACAATGTTGTGCCACGGTATGTGCCAACGCCTCCTGGGCATTATTCCAACCCGTTGGACAACATCGTGGCCGCTGCTTCACACCTAGCGGCCCTCCCGACCGACGGCGAGTCACCAGTTGCAGTGGAAGCACGTCGGGCCAGGGATCTCCTTCAAATAGCACTAAATCAACAACAGGCGTATTCACACAGTCGTGAGAGGATTCATTCCACTCCCCGTCCAAGCCGGAGCTACAGCAGACACGTGGAGTACGAACCGGCCGTATCCAGTAGTGCACGCCGCCAAAATTCACCACGAGGAAACAACCCGGCAGGGGGAGGCGCTAATGCGCAGGATGTTGTGGACCATGGCCGCGCACGTCAGGAGGCCGAGTTGGCAGCTCGACACGGAGCACGACAACATACTCCGGTTCACCCTACGGACTCGATGGAGCCAGGTGTGGTGTTCAGTTCTTTGGGGGTGCCGTGTCTTACCCCCGCTTTGCGTAATGTGAGACTTCCCAAGGATTTCAAGGGACCTCGTAAAGTACCAAATTACACCGCCGATTTGCAACCAGAGGCGTGGGTAGAGAGCTATGAGATGGCAATGGAAATGTTAGATGTGGATGAGGCAGTGTGTGCTAAATATTTCACCATGATGTTGGAAGGAATAGCTCACACTTGGATGAAAATCTTACCAACCAATTCTGTTGGATCGTGGGCTGAGTTAAAGCACAGGTTTATCCAGAACTTCAAAGATACTTGTAAGCAGCCGATGTCAATCGTTGATCTAGCCGCTTGTGTCCAAGAGGAAGGGGAGTCTACAACCCATTGGGTCAAGCGGGTTTCGGCGATTTTGCATTCATCGGATCGTATCAATGCGGACACTGCAGTGTTAACATTGGAGGGCAATTGCCATTTCTTACCGCTCAAACAGAAGTTGGGAAGACTTAAACGTCACTGTAATGATATGTCAACGCTCATGGCCACTTTGGTTAAATACGCCGATTCAGATAATACCAAAGACCCGGACTTAGAGGAGGATAAACCGGTGAAAGGTAAGAAGAACGGCAATACCAAGGGTCAGCAGCATAATCCGGTAGGCCATGGAAACTGCGGTAAGCGCAAGGCCGACATCAGCTTGGACTTTGTTGCAAATACCAACGCGCAGGAGAATGGCCAGCGCCATAAGGGCAAGCAGCCCCAGAGAGGTTCAGGCCCCAATTTGGAGCGCTTGTTGAATTAGCCATGTCCAAAGCATGGATCGAAGGAAAAACTAGCGTCACATCTTTGGAAGGACTGTTATATCATGCGGGATTTCAAGAATTCCAATATGTTCCAATATGACAATGGCCCACCCGGTGGTTCAGGAGGAGGTTTCCACGGGCCGGGTTACGGAGGCGGTGGTTCCGGTTTAGGGTTTCAAGGCAACCAAACTAGACACGTCAATCAAGGGAACCAAGGCAACCAACCAGGGAGGTTACAACCATCGGGGGAATCAGCAGCAGCAGCAGTCGGGTTATTAGAGCAATCCCAAACAGCTGAACAGCGGGCAATATCATGTCTTCACTACTAGTTTGTGCAAACTTGATCAGAAGTTTCACAAAAGGGCAGTAAACTCTGTTGAACCGGCAGTACCTCAGTATTTACGCTGGTGTGAGCAACCTATTTTGTGGAGTAGAGATGATCACCCACCCCGGGTTGATAATCCAGGTCACTTGGCCCTAGTGGTGGCCCCTCAATTCGGGGGATACAAGTTTACCAAAGTACTCATGGATGGGGGAAGTAGTATCAATATTCTGTATTATGATACATTCCGCCGTATGGGGTTGACAGATAAGGATCTTAAACCGTCAAATACGGTCTTTCATGGCGTGGTGCCTAGTAAGTCTGCATATCCTGTTGGCAAGATAGCTTTGGAGGTAGCTTTTGGAGATGACTATGATTCAAGGTCAGAAACATTGACATTTGAGGTGGTAAAGATCAAAAGTCCATACCATGCCTTGTTTGGGCGGCCGGCTTATGCTAAGTTTATGGCAAGGCCATGTTATGTTTATCTACAGCTTAAAATGCCAGGTCATAAAGGGACTATCACAGTACAGGGAAGTAGAAATATTGCTTTGGAGTGTGAAGAAGGTGATGTGGCTTATGCTGAGTCGGTTTGTGCCACGGAGGAGTTGAAATTCTATAAGGAGCAAGTTGATCCGGCAGACATGACCTCTTTGAAAAAGCCAACTACAGAACATGATCCAGCATTGAAGTTCAAATCGGCTACAGACACTAAGATGGTCGACTTTGTTCCTGGCGATTCATCCAAACAGTTCAGCATCAGCGCTAACCTGGATCCCAAATAGGAAAGCGCGCTCATCGAGTTCATCCGTGAGAATCAGGACATCTTTGCATGGAAACCTTCTGACATGCCAGGTGTACCGAGGGAACTCGCTGAGCACACACTCAACATTGATCCTAAGTTTAAACTGGTCCGGCAGTTCCTCCGCCATTTCAATGAAGAGAGACGTAAGGCTATAGGTGAAGAGGTAGCCCGTCTGTTGGCTGCAGGGTTTATTGTCAAAGTTTTTCATCCACAGTGGTTAGCTAATCTGGTGCTGGTTCTTAAGAAAAACGGCACTTGCGCATGTGTGTGGACTACACAGATTTAAACAAGGCTTGCCCTGCAGACCCCTTTGCTCTCCCTCGCATTGATCACATAATTCATGCTATGGCGGGTTGTGACCGTTTGTGTTTTCTGGATGCTTACCCTGGTTATCATCAGATCAAAATGGTGGTTAAGGACCAGGAGAAGACAACTTTCATAACTCCCTTTGGAGCCTTCTTCTATGTTTCCATGCCTTTTGGACTCAAGAGTGCCCAGGCAACTTACCAGCGATGTGTCCAGAACTATCTTCATAAACAAATTGGGTGCAATGTTCATGCATATGTGGATGATATTGTGGTCAAGTCCAGAAAGGAGGAGACATTGATAGATGATCTACGAGAAACCTTTGACAATCTCCGGGTTTACAAGATGATGCTCAATCCAGAGAAGTGTGTCTTCGGTGTCCCGGCAGGCAAGCTCTTAGGCTTTCTAGTATCAAACAGAGGCATTGAAGCTAATCCGGAAAATATTGCAGCAATCACATCCTTGGCTAAACCAGCGTGTATTAACGATGTTCAACATCTGGCCGGCCGGATTACTGCCTTGAGCCAGTTTATCAATCGCCTTGGGGAGAAGGCTATCCCCTTATATCAGATGCTCAAGAAAACAGATAACTTTGTCTGGAGTGAGGCAGCTGATAAGGCGTTCGAGGATCTGAAGAGGCAGCTAGCTAAACCGCCCGTGCTTGCAGCGTTGATTGATAAAGAGCCATTATTATTATATGTGGCTGCTAATGCCCGGGCTGTTAGCGTAGCCATTGTGGTAGAGCGCAAGGAGCTTGGCAAGGAATATCCGGTTCAACGGTCGGTTTATTATATCAGTGAGGTGCTCATTGAGTCCAAGCAGAGGTACCCGCATTGGCAGAAGCTGGTATATGGGGTGTTCATGGCGAGCTGGAAGCTTAAACATTATTTTCAGGGCCATCCTATCACAGTGGTCAGTTCAGCTCCTCTGGGCGACATCATTCAAAACAGGGAAGCAACTGGTCGGATTGCCAAGTGGGCTATTGAGCTTGGACCTCACGGGCTCAAATATATACCCCACACAGCGATCAAATCCCAGGCACTCGTGGATTTCATCAATGATTGGATGGAGTTACAGGCACCTGAAGAGAAAACAGATAATACATATTGGACTATTCATTTTGATGGATCCAGAAAGTTGGAGGGCTCGGGGGCTGGAGTCATACTAACTTCCCCATGAGGTGACAAGTTTTGTTATGTCCTCTATTTAATGTTCCCTTGTACTAACAATGCAGCTGAATATGAGGCTTTACTCCACGGTCTTCGAATGGCTAAGGAGATGAATTTGAGCCGGGTTAAGTGCTTCGGCGATTCAGACCTAGTAGCTCAGGAGGTGTCTGGCACTTGGGATTCTAAGGACCCACTCATGGCTACATATCGGCGGGAGGTGGACGTAGTGGCTGGTCACTTTAAAGGTTATCAGGTGGATCATATAGACCGGTGGAAGAATGAAGCGGCGGACGCTTTAAGTCGTCTTGGTTCTCAGCGTAAACTAGTCCAGCCTAATGTATTTCTTGATGTATTGCATAATCTGTCAGTCAAAGTGCCAACCAAAGAAGATTTGGCTGTTCCTGATCCGGAGGCTCAGTTGGTGGCAGCTCTGCATGCCATACCGGATTGGACGATCCCATATCTGGCTTAGATGAACTGGGGCGAGTTACCAGACGATGAAACATTGGATCGACAGATAATCCGGCGTTCCAAGTCCATGACCATACACAACGGGGAGTTACATCGTTACAGTGTTTCAGGAGAAGTTCAGCGCTGTGTTTCTCCTCAAGAAGGTTGTGAGATTCTACGAGAAATCCATGAAGCGGATTGCGGTAACCATGCCGGTTCAAAGTCGTTGGTTGCCAAAGATTTTCGCCATGGTTTTTACTGGTTGACGGCGCATGCTGATGCGGAGGATTTAGTCAAGAGATGCGATGGATGTCAAAAATTTGCCCGCCATGCGCACGTCCCGGCTCAAGAGTTGCGGATGATTCCAATTACGTGGCCGTTTGCAACTTGGGGGCTTGATATGGTTGGACCCTTCAAGCGCTCTAAGGACAAAAAAACCCACCTGTTAGTAGCAGTTGATAAATTCACTAAATGGGTGGAGGCAGAGCCAGTCAGTAAGTGTGATGTAGCCACGGCGGTTCAATTCATCAAGAAGGTGATATTCCGATTTGGCATTCCACACAGCATTATAACAGATAATGGTACTAATCTGTCAAAAGGGGAGATGGAAGAATTCTGTCAACGTGAGCACATCCGGCTTGATCTAGCATCAGTGGCTCACCCCCAATCTAATGGTCAAGCAGAAAGGGAAAATCAAGAAATTCTACGGGGTATCAAACCAAGGCTTATGGTTCCCTTAAAGCGGACGCCAGGTTGTTGGGTTGAGGAGCTACCTTCTGTGTTATGGAGCATCAACGCCACACCCAATAGGTCTACGGGTTACACACCTTTCTTCATGGTTTATGGAGCAGAGGCAGTTCTTCCTAGTGACATCCGTCACGATTCGCCCCGTGTGGCAGCTTATGTTGAAGCTGATAATGAGAAGGCACGTCAGGATTCTCTGGACCTGTTGGATGAAGAACGTGATCTTGCAGCAACACGTTCGGCGATTTATCAACAAGATCTTCGACGTTATCACAGCCGCCGGGTTAAAACTAGAACCTTTCAAGAAGGTGATTTGGTGCTCCGGCTCATCCAGGATCAGACTGATATGCACAAGTTATCCCCCCCTTGGGAAGGACCCTTTGTGGTCAGCAAAAATCTGCACAATGGATCTTACTACCTCATTGATGTTCGAGAGCATGAAGACTCACGTCAATCGGAGGAGGAGACAAAGCAGCCATGGAACATAGTTCTCCTTCGGCCTTACTGTACTTGAAGCCATAGGCTCTTCATCTGTACATATTTATGACAATGCATATATCATATAATAAACCGGAGCCTCCATTATAAGCGGGGTATCTGTTCTTTCTTATATTATGTGTGTGCTTTTACAAGTTAACTGACAAAGCGGAGTCTTTGTTAAACCAGCTTTATCAGCTGCGTAGATACAAAGAAAATCACTAGGGGGCTTGGTCATATTTGACCTACATCTACACCTCTTGATCGGTTTTTAAACCACGAAGGGATATCACTAGGGGGCTTGGTTGTCCTCACACCATAGCTACACCTCTTGATAGGCATTTAAGCCACAAAGGGAAAAACTTGTGGAGCCAAAGAGAGTGTTGTACACAGTACAGACTCAAACATGGGCACACACTGAGCATCGCTCACAAAGTTACTTGGCGGCTCTTTGTTGCAAAGCAACAAAGAGTTTGAAAGGACCCTCGTAATTGGCTATCAAGCCACGGCTTGGAAGCCTGGTGTATTCACCTAAAAACCCGGGTTAACCTGCCTTCATCAAGTAAGCCACTCATGTCCAGGTAATCCTGGTATGACCCATCGAACGTTTGACAAGTCAATCTTTTACAGACCCTGAACTTGTCACAGTTAAAACGATGATTGGTTAATTGGAGGCCCATCTTAAAAGGCTTTGTTAAATGGTTTAACTCAGAGGCCTGGCAGCCCATGAAAAGCCTCGATTTGGAGCCTGGCAGCTCGTAAAAAGCCTTGCACATTTTCCTGTTTGACTTTTGTTTGTTGAAAATCATAAGTATTTTTTGATAAACCGGCGTCCTTGACCCGGCTTGCTTCTCAACTACAAGTTGTGGGCACATGATCAGTTATAAACCGGTGTTCATTGACCCGATTTGGTTTGACTAAATCGCTAGTGTTATAAAGAAAATATGGTGGTTATCCCGGTCCGGTTTAATATATATACCGGTATTATGAAGATGGAGTTATCAATGTTCCAGATTGGTATTAACACCTTTGCCGTATACACGTTTGGTCAACCAATGAGGTATGTTCTGTACATTAGTTTTTGTACAAACACTTGATTATTCATCTAAGTACCTATACTTTTTGGACATCATGATGCATCTAGCGGTAAACCGCTGGATACTTTTAAGTTGTTGTACCCAGGAGCGCAATTCATCATGGGTTATGTATAAATATATGCCAAAGGGCGGCACAGATTGTCACAAAGTATTACGAAACATGCTCGATGGCATGGCAGATAAACGGAATTTCAGCTATCCTATTACATGAAGCTTCAAAGCGGCTCAAACAATACCATTGCTTTTCATAGTAGCCATATAAACCGGCGATCGGATCAGGACTCTTCATTGCGACGGTTTGACGGTTGAGGGTCAGTTGATGTAGGCCCTTCTTCATCCCTCCCCAGATGCTGGAAATCAGCCGTTGACCAATCGATTCCAGTTAATGCTTGAAACACTGCTTCCTCATGGATAAGATTGGAAGGGTTAATATCAGGAGCGTAAGTGTGCTTACGAATCGGAGGCACAAGTTCTTCGACTTCATGGATGTCAGCCGGCTGTCTTTTCCCTTCTGCATCATAAAACGGTTGAAAATGGGACAAATCGGTATCCTCAGCCAGCTTGCTGGCTGCTGGCCGCATCTGTTTGGTCAGCCGCCAAAGATCATCATTGTCGAAGTTTGAACCGTCTTCTTTGACGCCTGGGTATCCTTTGATGATATCCTCCGCTTCAAGGTCTGGAATCCAGGCTTTGGCTCGAATAAGGGCAGTTAAAGCTCCTGCTCGGGCAGCTACTCTCTTCAACTTGGCAATACGGGCTGGTAACATGCCCAGCTTCTCAAGAGTTTCCTTAATCAAAGTTGGAGCCGGTTTGTTATAAGCTGTCGTGCTAATAGCCCGTTAAGACCCAGAGTATAGCTGTTCAACCAATGTATATGTCGCTTTGAGCTTCATCCGCATATCTGTACGAAGATGAGCGATCCGAGTGCCTGCCAAAGATTATATCAACATTTTGGTCAGTTATAAGATTCATCGACTGGCGCAACATACATAAGCAGACACTTACCAAAGATAGAAGAGGTCATAGCATTGATTTGACGTTTCAAACCGGCTAGTTCTTCAACCACTGGCTTCAGGGCTGCCTCGGCGTCTATAGCTCTTTTGGTTAAACCGGATTTCTCAGTTTCCCATTCAGCACGTTCTTGGTTGAAGGTTTGTTTCAGCTTTTCCATTCCGACCAGGGCCTGGGTCAGCTCCTCTTTAGCCTTTGCAGCCTCGGATTGTTGTGACTTCACATTTTCTTGCAAGTCAGAATTTAGGGCATCTTTGTTTCTCAGTTCAGCCTGCAACATTGAAAGTATGTTAAACAAACAGCATATATCTGTGCTAAAGTACAAAGCGTATAACAAAGTTATGCACTTCATACTTGGGGGCTAATGCCTATTTGCTCTCAAGTACTACACTTTATACAAGTCTCCAGAACAATGCAAGCATTATCCTTGACACTTGGGGGCTAATGTGCGTCTGTTCAACGGATGTGTGGATTAAAAACCAGATTAACTTGCCAAGTTAAACTGGCCTTTGGGGGCTATGCTGCAGAAAGTTATCTCATTTTTTCAAGATGAGTCTTATCTATTATTAGCGACCTACCATTGCAAGGATCAATGATGAGATGCTTAAAATGTTACAAAGACCCGGTTTGTGATTAACAATCATAAAACGGCCCTTGGGGGCTACTTGGGATAGTGTTTTAGCTATAAATCAATATACAAAGGGAGAGGAATTTACCTCATATCGCTCTTTCATCAAGTTCACCAAACCAGCTTCATAATCCCGGTTTGAGTGTAGACGGTTCAAGAAGCCAGAATGAAGCTCATCAGCGTTAAGATGAGCATAGTTTGATAAGTCGCTGCTCCATTTACCTCTATCCCGGGTAGCTTGCTCTTCTTTGGCACTGTGCTGAGCTAAAATGACGGGATGGCCAGGAGAGTTGTGGCCTATTCCAGAAATAATAACATCATCACCTTGGCCTTCAGGATTTTTGGTGGATGATGTTGGAATCTCAGTGTCTTTCACCGGACTAGCCCGGTTTGGCTCTGCCGGTTCAGTATCGGGCGCGGCAGGCTCAGCATCTGTTGGCTCCTCGGTATGTTGGCCTTCAAGGGGTGGATCATCAAAAGTTGCTTCAGGATGGGGACCTTCCGGTTCACCAGTTTGTTCCGGTTCACCTCTTGGTTCCTCTTCTTCGGCGACAGGGTCTTCGGGCGGATTGGTGACCCGAGCTTTTTTGCTGGGTCTGGATTTGGCCCTGCAAACAGAATAAAAGAGGATTAACATCCCATTCAAAGGATTTATGGCACATTGAAAGGAAATGTTTCTACAACTCACCCGGCCAAAGTTTTCAAAGGGGGGAGTTGAGTTGCTGTTGATTCACCAGAAGATGAAGGAGGTGTCACCTGATAATTTGAATCGGACGGATTAAGAGGCTGTCTGAAATAACCTGCCTTGGGGTAAGAATGGTCAGAAGTAGGAGAGACCTCAGACCGGCGCTTCTGAACCAGAGTGTCAGGTAAACCGGCTGAAGTGACTTGTTGGCCACTGTGCCGGGTTGTCCGACGAGCTTCATGCTGTTGAGTCTTCAAAATAAATGTTGGATCCAAGTGAGCAAGAGGATGAGAAAAGCTTACTTTCCGGACTGCTTGGCGAGTTTTTTGTGTTGGCATAGAGTCTGAACCAGAGGAAAGGGTAATTACCTCTACGTCATCAGCTTGACTAGCTTCTGCGTCCTCCTGAGGAAGATCATTGTTAATGAGATGCATGAAAAGAGAGCCAAGTGAGTCAAGTTCTACCTCAACTTCTGGGTCATCAGTATCATCATCAAGCTCCATATTAATCCGGTCAGCCGTTTTCCGTTTTGACGTATGTTTTACGGCTTTGGTCTTTGGGCGGGATGGCTTGACAGCCTTGTCTCTAGTTGGCTTTGCTGCTTTCTCTATGGATTTCCGTTTCCAGAAGGGGTCATCACCCTATATATATAAAGAAGAAGGGTTACGGGTTGTATAAGATAAAGATATTTGAGATGAAGAGGAAGCATAATGCTTACAGCAGGCGGTTTGTTCTTGGCATAGAAGGGACTCAGACCGGTTTGACTACAGATCAGTTCCGATTCATTCAGAATCTTCTTTACACCTTCAGTAATTTCTTCCTCAGACAATTGGATGTTGCAATGGTGTTGAGGGTCGTCAACCTCACCGGTATATTCGCACATTAAACCAGGACGCCGGCTTAGCGGCAAGATACTCCAGGATATCCAACAGCGCAGAAAGTCCATGCATGTTAAACCGTTTGCCATAAAGGCCCGGAGCTTGGCGAGTTGAGGACCATATTTCGCCTTTCTGAAGAGCTCAAGTGTTGTGGCATTGGGTGAGTATTGGATAGTCTGTGATCACGAAAGCTGGGGAGGGGATTTTCATCCTCAGGCGAAGTGTCTCTGCAATAAAACCATGTTTGGTTCCATTCCTTTGGGTGGCTATGATGTTTGGCATGAGGAAATTCAACTTCTTTTCGCTTTTGAATCGAGACACCACCAAGTTCTATGTTCGGGCCATTTACAAATTTTGTGCGCCGGTTTAAGTGAAAGCAATCCCAGAACAGTTCTGTAGTTGGTTCTTCTTGTAAATATACTTCACAGAAGACCTGAAAGTCGCATAAGTTGGAAACCGAGTTGGGACCAATGTCTTGTGGATGAAGTTGGAAGCTGGCAAGCACATCTCGATAAAACTTTGACCCTAGCGGTTTGAAGCCACGGCCTATATGGTCAACAAAGACCACCACCTCGCCCTGCCTTGGGGTGGGAGGATTTTCTGTTCCAGGAACTCGCCATTTGATCTCAGTTTTCTTAGGCAGGGAGCCGATGCTAACCATCTCATTCAACTGAGTCTCAGTAACCCTAGAACGAGCCCAGTTGCAGGCAGTGAATTGTTTGGCCATTGCGAAGCAAACAAAGCTGAAAATGAAAGGCCGGTTTATAAATTATGCATGATTATATACAAGAGACAAGGGAGTAAGAAACATACTGATATGTGAAATGGTACAACCCGGAGACCAATGCAATAAGAGAAAAAAGGTAATATTAGCACATGATTACTCAGACACTGTTAAACCAGAGCATAATTATGAAGGTAAAATGCTCCTCCGGTTTATCAGAGGGCTAATGGCATAGACTAGTTATACAAGGTCAAACCGCCTATATTGGTGCGAGGAGACACGGATCTCACAGGAACATAGAAACAGATCTCACAGTGATATATAAATTTTTTGGATCTAAGGTAAGACAGAAAAGCAAAAATAATTGGATCTAGAAGGGGTGCAGAACCGAAGCAATTTATGAAGGACTAGATCAGTTCTTTGCGCATAAGGATTTGTGATGATAATGGAAGGTTAGCTACGGCAAGGGATACGTCAAGCACGAAGTGACCATCTACAGACTAAAGGCAGAACAGGGAAGAACAGCACTGAAGCGCTGATGAACTACAGAAGAACTGCGAAGAATGTCGAAATCCTAGAACAGATCTGTGGCGAAAAAAGCAGAGAACTTACCGGAGCTGGTGAGGAAGCGGAAAGGCGCCGCAGTATTATGGTGCGTTCAGGGTGATGCAATGGCCAGGGTCGGAGCAGAGGCGACGGTCGACGGTGGCGGCGGAGCTCCAGAGGCTGAGCGGTGCAAGGAAGACGACGCGAAGAGGCATGAGGGGGAAAAGGTGAAAATGACCCCTCGGTCCTATTTATAAGGCGAAGCGATAAAACGGCAAGTGCAGGAATCGAGGAGCCCCAAAAATGGATAAGTTAATAAAGGTGTCGCCTCGATGACTGAATATATATTAAATGAAGGTAATCTGCGACATCGACGGATGGATGACGTTAGGGCGGTTTATCATAATTTTGAAGTATAACGTCACGGCGGTTTACAAGATCAAAAGTGAAGATAGGAGAGAAGATTTTTTCTAAGTGTGGAAGATTGACATGAACAAGTTCAAACCAATCTGGGGCCTAATGTTGGGGATATTACAACTGGAGGTAAACCGGCCTTATGTAGCCGGGTTGACTCCTTGAAGAATAGAAGCCCATGAAGATGTGAGGATAATGGCGCTTTAAGGAAGGCCCAAGGCCCAAAGGCGGGTTACAGCTTGTAAATGTAAATCGACCTAGTCATATAACTTGTATGGTAAGATAGGGAGAGTAGAGACCGACCCGGACACATTTATGATCCGGCTTCGGGACTCTGTAGCCCGGCGGGCGTCAACCTATGTATATAAAGGGACGACCCGGCCGCGGTTTAGGGACAGACAACAACAACTCGAGAGCCAGACAAAGCGGATTCGCTCCCTGGCCTTCGAAACCCCAGCAATACCAATCACAACTAGACGTAGGCTTTTACCTTCCTTGAAGGGGCCGAACTAGTATAAAATTCCCCGTGTCCCTTGTCCAGTTTAACCCTTTAAAGCTAACCCATAGCGATGGCTCCACGACTAAGTCCTTTCACAAGGACATCTGCCGTGACAAACCCACGACAGATCCCATCTTTCTTCAACATGTATCGGTATGTTTTCGGATTCGTTTCGTTCATGTGATATGTGCAAATCTTGGAGCGTCTTTTGCATTTTGTTTTCACTTTTCTTTTATTCACCATGCTGGTATGAGAATGTCCTTGGTTGATTTATAGAATGCTAATTGCACTTCACTTATATTTTTTTGAGTATGGCTTTATAGAATGCTTCATGTGCTTCACTGATATCATTTGAAGTTTGGATTGCCTGTTTCTCTTCACATAGAAAACCGCCATTTGTACAATGCTCTTTTGCTTCACTTATATTTGTTAGAGCGTGGGCATATCTTTTGTAGAAAGAATTAAACTCTCTTGCTTCACTTATATCTATTTAGAGAGATGACAGGAACTGGTCATTCACATGGTTAGTCATAAAATCCTACGTAAAACTTGTAGATCATTGAATATGATATGTTTGATTCCTTGCAATAGTTTTGCGATATAAAGGTGGTGATATTAGAGTCGTGCTAGTTGAGTAATTGTGAAATTGAGAAATACTTGTGTTGAGTTTGCAAGTCCCGTAGCATGCATGTATGGTAACCATTGTGTGAAAAATCTGAAGCATGAGGTGTTTCTTTGATTGCCTTCCTTATGAGTGGCGGTCGGGGACGAGCGATGGTCTTTTCCTACCAATCTATCCCCCTACGAGCATGCGTGTAGTGCTTGGTTTTGATGACTTGCAGATTTTTGCAATAAGTATGTTAGTTCTTTATGACTAATGTTGAGTCCATGGATTATACGCACTCTCACCCTTCCATCATTGCTAGCCTCTTCGATACCGTGCATTGCCCTTTCTCATTTCGAGAGTTGGTGCAAACTTCGCCGGTGCATCCAAACCCCGTGATATGATACGCTCTATCACACATAACCCTCCTTATATCTTCCTCAAAACATCCACCATACCTACTGATACGTCTCCAACGTATATATAATTTTTTTATTGTTCCATGCTATTATATTATCAACTTTGGATGTTTATGGGCTTTATTATGCACTTTTACATTATTTTTGGGACTAACCTATTAACCCAGAGCCCAGTGCCAGTTTCCGTTTTTTCCTTGTTTTAGAGTATCACAGAAAAGGAAAATCAAACGGAGTCCAATTGACCTGAAACTTCACGAAACTTATTTTTGGAAGGAAAGAAGCCCAGAAGACTTGGAGTCCACATAAGGGAAGCTTCGAAGAGGCCACGAGGTAGGGGGCGCGCCAACCCCCCTGGGCGTGCCCTCCACCCTCGTGGCTCCCCTGACGTATCTCTTTCACCCATATATACCCACGTACCTGAAAACTATCGGAGAGCACAATAGATCGGGAGTTCCGCCGCCAGAAGCCTCCGTAGCCACCGAAAGCCAATCTAGACCCGTTCCGGCACCCTACCGGAGGGGGCAATCCCTCTCTGGTGGCCATCTTCATCATCCCAGTGCTCACCATGACGAGGAGGGAGTAGTTCTCCCTCGGGGCTGAGGGTATGTACCAGTAGCTATGTGTTTGATCTCTCTCTCTCTCTCGTGTTCTTGAGGTGATACGATCTTGATGTATCACGAGCTTTGCTATTATATTTGGATCCTATGATGTTTTCTCCCCCCTCTACTCTCTTGTAATGGATTGAGTTTCCCCTTTGAAGTATCTTATCGGATTGAGTCTTTAAAGATTTGAGAACACTTGATGTATGTCTTGCCGTGCGTATCCGTGGTGACAATGGGATATCACGTGATTCACTTGATGTATATTTCGGTGATCAAATTGCGGGTTCCGCCCATGAACCTATGCATAGCGATTGGCACACGTTTTCGTCGTGATTCTCCGGTAGAAACTTTGGGGCACTCTTTGAGGTCCTATGTGTTAGTTGAATAGATGAATATGAGATTGTGTGATGCATATGTATAATCAAACCCACAGATACTTGAGGTGACATCGGAGTATCTAGGTGACATTAGGGTTTTGGTTTATTTGTGTCTTAAGGTGGTATTCCAGTACGAAATCTAGGTCTGTTTGTGACACTTATAGGAATAGCCCAATGGATTGATTGGAAAGAATAACTTTGAGGTGGTTTCGTACCCTACCATAATCTCTTTGTTCGTTGTCCGCTATTAGTGACTTTGGAGTGACTCTTTGTTGCATGTTGAGGGATAGTTATGTGATCCAGTTATGTTAGTATTGTTGAGGGAACTTGCACTAGCGAAATTATGAACCCTAGGACTTATTTCCACGCATTGCAATACCGTTTACGCTCACTTTTATCATTCATTACCTTGCTGTTTTTATATTTTCAGATTACAAAAACTATTATCTACCATCCATATACCACTTGTATCATCATCTCTTCGCCAAACTAGTGCACCTATACAATTTACCATTGTATTGGGTGTGTTGGGGACACAAGAGACTCTCTGTTATTTGGTTGCAGGGTTGCTTGCGAGAGACCATCTTCATCCTATGCCTCCTACGGATTGATAAACCTTAGGTCATCCACTTGAGGGAAATTTGCTACTGTCCTACAAACCTCTGCACTTGGAGGCCCAACAACGTCTACAAGAAGGTTGTGTAGTAGACATCAAGCTCTTTTCTGGCGCCGTTGCCGGGGAGGTGAGTGCTTGAAGGTATATCTTTAGATCTTGCAGTCGAGTCTTTTAGTTTCTTGTTTTATCACTAGTTTAGTTTATAAAAGAAAATTACAAAAAAATGGAATTAAGTTGGCCTCATACGCTTCATCTTTTTAATATCTTCCATGAGTATGATGGAAAGGATAATTGTGCTCAAGTGCTAGAAGAAGAAATCTATAAAATGTTTGGCACTAAATATTTGAATGATGAGCATGATTGCAATGTTGTTAGTTCGAATTCTTTGATTATCCATGATGCTAATGATATGCAAATCCACAAGCTTGGGGAAGCTATGTTTGATGAAGATGATATTTTTTGTCCCCCAAGTTTTGATGAGCAAATTTATTATGATGAAAGCATGCCTCCTATCTATGATGATTATTTTGATGATACGTATGCTTTAAAGAATAATAATAACAATGAAGCTTGTCATCTTGATATTAATTTTCAATCACATGATAGTTATTTTGTTGAGTTTGCTCCCACTATTATTCATGAGAAGAATTTTGCTTATGTGGAGAGTAGTAAATTTTCTATGCTTGTAGATCATGAAAAGAATGCTTTAAGTTCTGGTTATATTGTTGAATTCATTCATGATGCTACTGAAAATTAATATGAGGGAGGAATATATGCTTGTAGGAATTGCAATAATATCAAGTTTCCTCTCTATGTGCTTAAAGTTTCGAACTTATGCTTGTTTTTCCCTCCTATGCTAGTTGATTATTGTTCCCATAAGTTGTTTGCTCACAAAATCCCTATGCATAGGAAGTATGTTAGACTTAAATGTGCTATTCATATTCTTCATGATGCTCTCTTTATGTTTCAATTCTTATCTTTTATGTGAGCATCGTCGAAATCATCATGCCTAGCTAGGGGTGTTAAACGATAGCCCTTGTTGGGAGGCAACCCAACTTTACTTTTGTTCCTTGATTTTTGCTACTGTTTAGTAATAAATAATTCATCTAGCCTCTGTTTAGATATGGTTTTATGCATTTAATTAGTGTTTGCGCCAAATAGAACCATTGGGAAGGCTTGGGGGAAGTCTTTGCGATCATGCTGTAAAAAACAGAAACTTTAGCGCTCACGAGAATTGCTGCCATTTTTATTTGGAGAGTGATATTTAGTTAATTATTTTTTAAGATGATTAATATATAAATTACTCAGGTCCAGCAATTTATTTTAGAATTTTATGAGTTCAATAAGTATACGTTTGATCTAGATTACTACAGACTGTTCTGCTTTTGACAGATTCTGTTTTTCATGTGTTGTTTACTTATTTTGATGAAACTATGGCTAGTAAAAGATTTTATAAACCATAGAGAAGTTGGAATACTGTAGGTTTAACACCAATGTAAATAAATAATGAGTTCATTACAGTACCTTCAAGTGGTGATTTATTTTCTTATACTAACAGAGCTTACGAGTTTTCTGTTAAGTTTTGTGTTGTGAAGTTTTCAAGTTTTGGGTAAGGATTCGATGGACAATGGAATAAGGAGTGGCAAGAGCCTAAGCTTGGGGATTCCCAAGGCACCCCAAGGTAATATTCAAGGATAGACAAGAGCCTAAGCTTGGGGGTGCCCCGGAAGGCATCCCCTCTTTCGTCTTCGTTCATCGGTAACTTTACTTGGAGCTATATTTTTATTTACCACATGATATGTGTTTTGCTTGGAGCGTCAATTTATTTTGTTAGGATTTGCTTGCTGTTATTTAGAACAATGTTTTGTATCTTTTATTTCAATAAAAGTGGCATTGATAGCCTTTACTATGCCTATTTTAGAAGTCCACATGTTGCTGTTTGAAAACAGAAAGTTTACCGCTGTTGAAATAATTCCCTAGAAAATTCAGAATGTGATAAAATGTTGAAACCTTTTGCATATTAAGCTCTGATAAATTTACTACAATGTTAATTTTCTTTCATAATTTTTGGAGCTAGGGAAGTATGGATGTTGCTGCATTCTTTACAGACTGTCCTGTTTAGGCAGATTGCTGTTATGTTTGCATTGTTTACATATGTTTGCTTCTTTAATGATTCTATTTGAGGATAGGACTATTAAATATGCAGAGGCATTTAGTATGAAATTTTGAATAATAATTTTAGTGATTTGCTACAGTAGAGTATGATAAGGTTTTTGCAATGTGTTATACTAACTTATCTCACGAGTCCTTGTTGAGTTTTGTGTGGATGAAGCTTTTGAGATTTAGGGAGACCGTGATATGAGAGGAATTAAGGAGACACAAAAGCTCAAGCTTGGGGATGCCCAAGGCATCCCAAGATAATATTTCAAGAAGTCTCAAGCGTCTAAGCTTGGGGATGCCCCGGTTGGCATCCCACCTTTCTTCTTCAACAACTATCGGTTAGTATCGGTTGATCCTAAGTTTTTGCTTCTTCACACGATGTTCGCTATTCTTAGATGTCATTTTATTTTGCTTTGCTTGCTGTTTGAATAAATTATCAAGATCTGTAATTATTAAATGAGAGAGAGTCTTCACATAGTTGCATAATTATTCGACTAACTCATTTATCTTCACTTATATCTTCCGGAGTAGTTTGTCATTTGCTCTAGTGCTTCACTTATATCTTTTAGAGAATGGTGGTAGTTTTATTTTGAAGAAATAGATGAACTCCCATGCTTCACTTATATTATTTTGAGAGTCTTTAGAACAGCATGGTAGTTTGCTTTGGTTATGAAACTAGTCCAAATATTATGGGCATCCAAGAGGGGTATAATAAAAACTTTCATATAGAGTGCATTGAATACTAAGAGAAGTTTGATACTTGATAATTGTTTTGAGATATGGAGATGGTGATAGTAGAGTCATGCTAGTTGAGTAGTTGTCAATTTGAGAAATACTTGTGTTGAAGTTTGTGATTCCCGTAGCATGCACGTATGGTGAACCGTTATGTGATGAAGTCGGAGCATGATTTATTTATTGACTGTCTTCTTATGAGTGGCGGTCGGGGACGAGCGATGGTCTTTTCCTACCAATCTATCCCCCTAGGAGCATGCGCGTAGTACTTTGTTTCGATAACTAATTAATTTTTGCAATAAGTATGTGAGTTCTTTATGACTAATGTTGAGTCCATGGATTATACGCACTCTCACCCTTCCACCATTGCTAGCCTCTCTAATACCGCGCACCTTTCGCCGGTATCATACACCCACCATATACCTTCCTCAAAACAGCCGCCATATATACCTATTATGGCATTTCCATAGCCATTCTGAGATATATTGCCATGCAACTTTCCACCGTTCTGTTTATTATGACACGCTTCAGCATTGTCATACTGCTATGCATGATCATGTAGTTGACATTGTATTTGTGGCAAAGCCACCGTTCATAATTCTTTCATACATGTCACTCATGCATCATTGCACATCCCGGTACACCGCCGGAGGCATTCATATAGAGTCATATCTTGTTCTAAGTATCGAGTTGTAAGTAAATAAAAGTGTGATGATCAGCATTATTAGAGCATTGTCCCAATGAGGAAAGGATGATGGAGACTATGATTCCCCCACAAGTCGGGATGAGACTCCGGACGAAAATAAATAAATAAAAGAGGCCAAAGAAGCCCAAATAAAACAAGAGAAAAGAGGCCGTAAAAAAAGAAGGCCCAAATAAAAAAATAAAAAATAAAAAAAATGAGAGAAAAAGAGAGAAGGGGCAATGCTACTATCCTTTTACCACACTTGTGCTTCAAAGTAGCACCACGATCATCATGATAGAGAGTCTCCTATGTTGTCACTTTCATATACTAGTGGGAATCTTTCATTATAGAACTTGGCTTGTATATTCCAATGATGGGCTTCCTCAAAATGCCCTAGGTCTTCGTGAGCAAGCAAGTTGGATGCACACCCACTAGTTTCTTTTGTTGAGCTTTCATACACTTATAGCTCTAGTGCATCCGTTGCATGGCAATCCCTACTCACTCACATTGATATCTATTGATGGGCATCTCCATAGCCCGCTGATACACCTACTCGATGTGAGACTATCTTCTCCCTTTTTGTCTTCTCCACAACCACCATTCTATTCCACCTATAGTGCTATGTCCATGGCTCATGCTCATGTATTGCTTGAAGATTGAAAAAGTTTGAGAACACCAAAAGTATGAAAAAATTGCTTGGCTTGTCATCGGGGTTGTGTATGATTTAAATATTGGGCCATTTGCATTTCTGTCGCTAACTCGAACCACCTAATCAGATATACCCCTAATTCAAAAGCCTGCTCAAAATGCCCCTCCGTTGTCATGTGCCCTTATAGAAATGCCCCTCCGAGCTGTTTCCGTCCAGTCAAAGCTGTTTGACCACTACGTGTCGTTTCTTTGACATTTTTGCCCCTCCTTCCTTGCATATAAAAATAATTTTCTCTCCCTCTCCCATCACTCTCACTCTCCCTGATATGTGGGCTACAGGACCCACTGTCAGGGTCAACGCCGGTCCTTGCGTGCCCGTGCGTGAGAGGCCGAGCTCGTTGGCGGCTCGCCGTAGGGGTCGGATGGCCGCGAGAGGAGAGTGTGAGGCACGCCGTGTAGCCGCGTGAGGCACGGTAGGCATGCTGGGTGCGGCAGGCACGCTGTCCGCGGGAGGAGGCCGCACGGCCGAGCTAGCCGAGGTCGGTCATGGCGGTCTGCTTTGGGCAGGGCACTCCGGGCACGGAATCGAGTGCAAGAAGATGGATGTAAGGGTGCAAGCTTTCCACAACGACGACACGGTGGTCGGTAGGTCAAGGGTGGATCGGGGCAGCCGAATTTAGGAGGGGAAGAGTCACAGACGTGGCGGATCTCGGGGTCCTGTGCGTCATGTACAGGCGGCCCCAGGACCGATTGAACGTGCAAGCCGGGGGAGACGCACCAGACGGAGTTCATAGACATGCTCATACCTCTCTACCTAGCGTCCGGCCACGGTGGCTAGCAACGACGTCCTTGGCAGAAGCTCTGGACGCTCTCAGGCATACTTCAAGCACTCGTTACAGGGGACGAGCAGGCTTGGGGAGTGGGCCGAATGGATTTGCAGATCACGTAGACCACTAAACGCTCGTTGGAGTGGCACGGGAGCATCGGCTCTAACGATAGCTACGGGCGGCAGAGTAGTGTCGGAACCGTCTCCGTCCATGGCGCCGCCATACGCCGTCGTCCGCCTTAACCTCCACCCCCTGCCCCGCCAGACCACCTGGAGCCTACCCTGTGGCCCTCACACGCAGGCGCGCCCGGCCCTCGCCGGCGACAGCCATCGGAGCCGCCAAGCCTCTCCATGACCATGCAAGGGCCGGTGTTGACCCTGGCAGTGGGTCCCATGGCCCACATGTCAAGGAGAGAGAGGGGGTTGTGAGGGAGAAAGTTTTTCTATTTTTATTATGTCGGTTGGGTCCACTTGTAAGTGATAGATAGGGGTGAGTGAGAGAAAGAGTTTTCCATTTAATTTTTAGAGGAGTTGGTCCCACCTGTAAGTGACACATGGAGTCAGGGGCAAATTATCCAACAAACGTTCAGATAGTGGTCAAATCCCTTTGACCGGACGGAAACGTCACGGAAGGGCATTTCTATATGTGCACCTAATGGCATAGGGGCAAATTTGAGCACACTTCAAAATTAGGGGCAAATGTGAGTAGTGGGTTCGAGTTAGGGATACAGATGTAAAAGACCCTTAAATATTTTGTGTGGTGAAGATGGAGCATAGCCAGACTATATGATTTTGTAGGGATAACTTTCTTTGGCCATGTTATTTTGAGAAGACATAATTGCTTTGTTAGTATGCTTGAAGTATTATTATTTTTATGTCAATATTAAACTTTTGTGTTGAATCTTATGGATCTGAAATATTCTTGCCACAATAAAGAAGAATTACTTAGAGAAATATGTTAGGTAGCATTCCACATCAAAAATTCTGTTTTTATCATTTACCTACTCGAGGACGAGCATGAATTAAGCTTGGGGATGCTGATACGTCTCCAATGTATCTATAATTTTTTATTGTTCCATGCTATTATATTGCCAACTTTGGATGTTTATGGGCTTTATTATGCACTTTTATATTATTTTTGGGACTAACCTATTAACCCAGAGCCCAGTGCTAGTTTCTGTTTTTCCTTGTTTTAGAGTATCACAAAAAAGGAAAATCAAACGGAGTCCAATTGACCTGAAACTTCATGGAACTTATTTTTGGAAGGAAAGAAGCCCAGAAGACTTGGAGTCCACGTAAGGGAAGCTTCTAGGAGGCCACGAGGTAGGGGCGCGCCCTCCACCCTCGTGGGCCCCTCGTGGATCCCCTGGCGTATCTCTTTCACCCGTAGATACCCACGTACCCTAAAACTATCGGAGAGAACAATAGATCGGGAGTTCCGCCGCCAGAAGCCTCCGTAGCCACCGAAAGCCAATCTAGACCCGTTCTGGCACCCTGCCGAAGGGGGCAATCCCTCTCCGGTGGCCATCTTCATCATCCCGGTGCTCTCCATGACGAGGAGGGACTAGTTCTCCCTCGGGGCTGAGGGTATGTACCAGTAGCTATGTGTTTGATCTCTCTCTCTCGTGTTCTTGAGGTGATACGATCTTGATGTATCGCGAGCTTTGCTATTATATTTGGATCCTATGATGTTTTCTCGCCCCCTCTACTCTCTTGTAATGGATTGTGTTTCCCCTTTGATGTTATCTTATCGGATTGAGTCTTTAAAGATTTGAGAACACTTGATGTATGTCTTGTCGTGCGTATCTGTGGTGACAATGGGATATCACGTGATTCACTTGATGTATGTTTCGGTGATCAACTTGTGGGTTCCACCCATGAACCTATGCATAGGGGTTCGCACACGTTTTCGTCGTGATTCTCCAGTAGAAACTTTGGGGCACTCTTTGAGGTCCTATGTGTTGGTTGAATAGATGAATCTGAGATTGTGTGATGCATATCGTATAATCATACCCACGGATACTTGAGGTGACATTGGAGTATCTAGGTGACATTAGGGTTTTGGTTGATTTGTGTCTTAAGGTGTTATTCTAGTACGAACTCTAGGGCTGTTTGTGACACTTATAGGAATAGCCCAACGGATTGATTGGAAAGAATAACTTTGAGGTGGTTTCGTACCCTACCATAATCTCTTCGTTCGTTCTCCGCTATTAGTGACTTTGGAGTGACTCTTTGTTGCATGTTGAGGGATAGTTATGTGATCCAATTATGTTAGTATTGTTGAGGGAACTTGCACTAGCGAAATTATGAACCCTAGGCCTTATTTACACGCATTGCAATCCTATTTACGCTCACTTTTATCATTCGTTACCTTGCTGTTTTATATTTTCAGATTACAAAAACTATTATCTACCATCCATATACCACTTGTATCATCATGTCTTCGCCGAACTAGTGCACCTATACAATTTACCATTGTATTGGGTGTGTTGGGGACACAAGAGACTCTTTGTTATTTCGTTGCAGGGTTGCTTGAGAGAGACCATCTTCATCCTACGCCTCCTACGGATTGATAAACCTTAGGTCATCCACTTGAGGGAAATTTGCTACTGTCCTACAAACCTCTGCACTTGGAGGCCCAACAACGTCTACAAGAAGAAGGTTGTGTAGTAGACATCACCTGCCTATTATGGCATTTCCATAGCCATTCCGAGATAATATTGCCATGCAACTTCCATCATCATATACACGACTTGAGCATTCATTTTCATATTGCTTTGCTTGATCATAAGATAGCTAGCATGATGTTTTCATGGCTTGTCCATTTTTTGATGTCATTGCTACGCTAGATCATTGCACATCCCGTCACACCGCCGGAGGCATTCATATAGAGTCATACTTTGTTCTAGACATCGAGTTGTAATATTGAGTTGTAAGTAAATAAAAGTGTGATGATCATCATTATTAGAGCATTGCCCCAGTGAGGAAAGGATGATGGAGACTATGATTCCCCCACAAGTCGGGATGAGACTCCGGACTTTAAAAAAAGAGGCAAAAGAAGTCCAAATAAAAAAAGAGGCCAAAGAAGCCCACCAAAACAAAAAAACAAAAAAAACAAAAAAATGAGAGAAAAAGAGAGAAGGGGCAATGTTACTATCCTTTTACCACACTTGTGCTTCAGAGTAGCACCATGCTCTTCATATAGAGAGTCTCTTGAGTTATCACTTTTGTATACTCCGATGATGGGCTTCCTCAAATGCCCGAGGTCTTCATGAGCAAGCAAGTTGGATGCACGCCCACTTAGTTTCCAGGTTAGGCTTTCATACACTTATAGCTCTTAGTGCATCCGTTGCATGGCAATCCCTACTCCTCGCATTGACATCAATTGATGGGCATCTCCATAGCCCATTGATTAGCCGCGTCGATGTGAGACTTTCTCCCTTTTTGTCTTCTCCACACAACCTCCATCATCATATTCTATTCCACCCATAGTGCTATGTCCATGGCTCGCGCTCATGTATTGCGTGAAAGTTGAAAAAGTTTGAGAATACTAAAGTATGAAACAATTGCTTGGCTTGTCATCAGGGTTGTGCATGATGAGAGCATTTTGTGTGACGAAAATGAAGCATGGCCAAACTATATGATTTTGTAGGGATGAGATTTCTTTGGCTATGTTATTTTGAGAAGACATAATTACTTGGTTGGTTTGCTTGAAGTACTATTGTCTTAATGTCAAATGATAGACTATTGCTTTGAATCACTCATGTCTTAATATTCATGCCATGATTAGATTACATGATCAAGATTATGCTAGGTAGCATTCCACATCAAAAATTATATTTTTTTTATCATTTACCTACTCGAGGACGAGGAGGAATTAAGCTTGGGGATGCTGATACGTCTCCGTCGTATCTATAATGTTTTATTGTTCCATGCCAATATTCTACAATTTTTATATACTTTTGGTAACTTTTTATACAATTTTTCAGACTAACATATTGATCCAGTGCCCAGTGCCAGTTCCTGTTTGTTGCATGTTTTTTGTTTCGTATAAAATCCATATCAAAAATAGTCCAAACGGGATAAAAACTGACGGAGATTTTTTTGGAATATATGTGATTTTTGGGAAGAAGAATCAACACGAGACGATGCACGAGGGGGCCACGAGGCAGGGGCGCACCCCAGGGGGTCAGGCGTACCCTGGGCCCTCGTGGACACTCTGTAAGGCGTTTGGTGCCCTTATTTCGCCGAAATAAAGCCAATATCTCGATACAAATCATGTTAAAATTTCAGCCCAGTCGGAGTTATGGATCTCCGGGAATATAAGAAACGGTGAAAGGGAAGAATCAGGAACGCAGAAACAGAGAGTGACAGAGAGACATATCCAATCTTGGAGGGGCTCTCGCCCCTCCACCGCCATGGGAGCCATGGACCAAAGGGTAAACCCTTCTCCCATCTAGGGAGAAGGTCAAGGAATAAGAATAAGAAGAAGGGGGGCTCTCTCCCCCTCTCTCTCGGTGGCGCCGGAACACCGCCGGGGCCATCATTGTGTGACGGCGATCTACACCGACACCTCCGTCATCTTCACCAACATCTTCATCACCTTCCCCCATCTATCTACAGCATTCCACTCTCCCACAACCCGCTGTACCCTCTACTTGAACATGGTGCTTTATGCTTCATATTATTACCCAATGATGTGTTGCCATCGTATGATGTCTGAGTAGATTTTCTTTGTCCTATCGGTAATTGGTGAATTGCTATGATTGGTTTAATTTGCTTGTGGTTATGTTGCTATCCTTTGGTGCCCATCATATGAGCGCGCGCATGGATCACACCATAGGGTTAGTTGTATGTTGATAGGACTATGTATTGGAGGGCAAGAGTGACAGAAGCTTCAACCTAGCATAGAAATTGATGCATACGGGATTGAAGGGGGACCAATATATCTTAATGCTATGGTTGGGCTTTACCTTAATTAACGTTAGTAGTTGCGGATGCTTGCTAATAGTTCCAATCATAAGTGCATAGAATTCCAAGTCAGGGGTGACATGCTAGCAGTGGCCTCTCCCACATAAAACTTGCTATCGGTCTAGTAACTTAGTCAATTGCTTAGGGACAATTTCGCAACTCCTACCACCACTTTTCCACACTCGCTATACTAACTTTATTGCTTTTTTAGCCTAAAACAGCCCCTAGTTTTTATTTACGTGATCTTTATATTCTTGCAAACCAACCCCGTTACACCTACAAAGTACTTCAAGTTTTATACTTGTTCTAGGTAAAGCGAACGTTAGGCATGCGTAGAGTTGTATCGGTGGTCGATAGAACTTGAGGGAATATTTGTTCTACCTTTAGCTCCTCGTTGGGTTCGACACTCTTACTTATCGAAAGAGGCTACAATTGATCGCCTATACTTGTGGGTTATCACCCACCTTCCGGTGGCGGTTGACAAGTTTACCAAATGGGTTGAGGCAGAGCCAGTTAGCAAGTGTGATGCAGCGACTGCAGTTCAGTTTGTTAAAAAGCTGATCTTCCGCTTTGGTTATCCTCATAGTATTATCACTAATAATGGCACTAATTTGTCCAAGGGTGCTATGAAGGAGTTCTGTCAAAGAGAGCATATCTGTCTTGATGTTTCCTCGGTGGCTCATCCACAGTCTAATGGTCAAGTAGAACGGGCTAACCAAGAAATTTTGAGAGGCATTAAGCCCCGGCATATGGTTCCTTTGGAGCGAATGCCGGGTTGTTGGGTTGAAGAGCTTCCTTCAGTCCTTTGGAGTATCAGAACCACCCCTAACAGATCAACAAGCTAAACGCCTTTCTTCATGGTTTATGTCGCAGAGGCGGTTCTCCCAAGCGATATACGTCATGACTCGCCCAGGGTGGCGGCTTACGTTGAAGCTGATAATGAGACGGCGCGTTAGAACACACTTGATGCTTTGGATGAAGAATGTGATCTTGTAGCAGCCCAATCGACGATTTATCAACAAGACCTGCATCGCTATCATAGACGCGGAGTTAAAACTCGGGCCTTTCAAGAGAAGGCGACTTAGTGCTCCGACTGATTCAAGATCAGACTAGCATGCATAAACTATCCCTGCCTTGGGAAGGACCTTTTGGGGTTAGCAAGAATCTCAACAATGGCTCGTATTATCTCATTGATATACGTGTGTCGGTGTTCTGGGAATGGGGGTCCCCAGACTTGCCTACCTGCGGCCCACGGCGTGGCTCTGCGAGCGGGCCCGTACGGCCCATCTTCACCAACAAGCGTTCAAGACCCTTGCGAGGGGCCAAGCCTCGCAAGGAGGACGACACAAGACCTCCTCAAGAGCGGCCTCACCAGGATGGCTCACGAGGGGCGGAGAGATCAAGGCTAGGCAAACCTCGCGAGGTTCCAATGACGTGAGCCATGACGATCAAGACCAGGCGGGCGTCAGCGCGCACAGTGTCCTTGTTTCCTCTTTGGTGCTAAGGAGGCAAGCACAGGCGAAGAGTACCGAGGTGTCAAGCAAAGGTTTCCATATCGGTGCAACAAAACCAAGACCAGCAGGACGGCAAGACGGAGGTCACGATGGAGCCCAAGGCGGCGTCACCACCAGAGCCTTTGGCAGGCGAAGACTGCTTTTGTCAGGATAACTTGTACTAGTTGTCCCCTTTCAAATTGGCTATTGTTGGCTCCCTTCCCGCTCAATATTTGGGGAGAGGACAAGGGCCTCTATAAATAGGACTAGCCACCACCATAGCTAGGGAGATTGACCTCATCTTGGATCGGAGCCATTCCATCCTTAGCCTCACACCCACCAAGCACAAGAACACCCCACCTCAGGAGGCTGTTCTTCCCCTTGTACTGTTCATCATCAGCCCAAGAGGCAATCCACCACACCATAGTGGAGTAGGGTATTACACCACAACGGTGGCCCGAACCAGTATAAATCTTGTGTCCCTTGTGTTGCAAGTTAATCGGGCTTGACTTTGAGATCGTGGTGAGGTTGAGGGCGTGAGTTGGTAGGGGGAGATCTTCGCGCGCACCCCGGTGTTCGAACCTTGAGGGTTTTGCCGGAGCCCGAGTTCTGACATTTGGCGCGCCAGGTAGGGGTGCGCCGAAGCTTTCCTTCCATCGCTCCGCGTCCCATCGCTTCGTCACCTCCATGTCGGATGCTCGCCGAGCTCGCGCTGAGCGCCGGGCCGCCCTTGCCGCCCGCGTCATTCAGACGGCTCCCGCGGCGGGCCACCCCGTCGTTCTCCGTCGCCTTCCACCAACGTCATCACCGGCCTGGCAGGGAATGAGCAGCAAGCCTCCTTGCTGCACCCCTCGGTGCGGCGGGAGGGCCGCACCCCACTCCATCGCTGACCCCGGCCGGCTCATCGTCTCACGCCTGTCGCGCTCCCACGGACGCGCAGGCCGCGCTGTGCATGGTGCGCGAACTCCTGCGCTACCGCCCCATCGACGACCTCTACGAGGACTGGCTCGACCACATCACCGAGCTTGTCAGCGCCACAGGGGGCTCCCCTATGCCGTCCCTCTTGATGTCTCGCCCTCCGCCAGCTGCGGGCGACGTGGCTCATGGAGCGCCTCCACCACCTCTGCTCCAAGACGGCGCCCTGGCGCCAAGGCGTGCCCCCGGCGTGATCTACCGCGTTGGGCGCCTGTACGCGAAGAAGGAAGCTGCCAAGAAGTCCCTCGTCCGCAAGAAAACTCTCCTGCGCTCCCGGTGCCGCTACGACAAGACCGTTCGCCGCATGTGATGGCGGTGCGAGGGCATCAAGGCCCGGCTCCACATCAGCAAAGGGTCCCGGTGGCCACCGCGGGCTACCGCGCTTTCACCCCCGAGATGCGTAATGTCGCATGGCCAAGAAAGTTCAAGCCAGACCTGCCTCCGCGCTACGACGACACCCCCGACCCCGCGGAGTTCCTGCAGCTCTACGAGCTGAGCATCGAGGCGGCCAACGGCAACGAGAAGGTCATGGCGAACTGGTTCCCCATGGCTCTCAAGGATGGCGCACGCTCGTGGCTCCTGAACCTGCCTCCAGGCTACATCTCTTCCTGGAACAAGATGCGCGACTGTTTCGTCACCAACTTCCAGGCCACTCGCGACCGCCCACCGGCCACGGGTGACCTGCGCCGCATCAAACAACAAGCAGGGGAAACCCTCGAGAAGTACATCCAACGCTTCAACAACGTTTGTATCAAGATCCCCAAGGTGATGGACGAGGCCATCATCTTTGCGTTCTCCGATGGCGTCTGTGACGTCAAGATGAAGGAGGAGCTCGCCATCCACGAGGAGCTGTGCACATCCCTGGAGCTGTTCAACCTGGCGACCAAGTGCGCAAGGGTGATAACCCACAAGTATAGGGGATCGCAACAGTTTTCGAGGGTAGAGTATTCAACCTAAATTTATTGATTCGACACAAGGGGAGCCAAAGAATATTCTCAAGTATTAGCAGCTGAGTTGTCAATTCAACCACACCTGGAAACTTAATATCTACAGCAAGGTATATAGTAGCAAAGTAATACGATAGTAGTGGTAAAATTGGTAAAAGGTAACGGTAGCGAAAGTAATATTTTTGGTGTTTTCTAGTGATGATAACAATAGCAACGGAAAATTAAATAAGCGAAGAACAATATATGGAAAGCTCGTAGGCAATGGATCGGTGATAGAGAATTATGCCGGATACGATCGATCATGTAACAGTCATAACCTAGCGTGACACAGAACTAGCTCCAATTCATCAATGTAATGTAGGCATGTATTCCGAATATAGTCATACGTGCTTATGGAAAAGAAATTGCATGACATCTTTTGTCCTACCCTCCCGTGGCAGTGGGGTCCTATTGGAAACTAAGGGATATTAAGGTCTCCTTTTAATAGAGTACCAGACCAAAGCATTAACACATAGTGAATACATGAACTCCTCAAACTACGGTCATCTCCGGGAGTGGTCCCAATTATTGTCACTTCGGGGTTGCCGGATCATAACACATAGTAGGTGACTATAGACTTGCAAGATAGGATCAAGAACTCTCATATATTGATGAAAATATAATAGGTTCAGATCTGAAATCATGGCACTCAGGCCCTAGTGACAAGCATTAAGCATAGCAAAGTCATAGCAACATCAATCTCAGAACATAGTGGATACAAGGGATCAAACCCTAACATAACTAACTCGATTACATGATAAATCTCATCCAACCCATCACCGTCCAGAAAGCCTACGATGGAATTACTCACGCACAGCGGTGAGCATCATGAAATTGGTGATGGAGGAAGGTTGATGATGACGATGGCGATGGATTCCCCTCTCCGGAGCCCCGAACGGACTCCAGATCAGCCCCCCCGAGAGAGTTTAGGGCTTGGCGGCGGCTCTATATCGTAAAACGCGATGAATCCTTCTCCCTGATTTTTTTTCTCCCCGAAAGTGAATATACGGAGTCAAGGTTGAGGTCGGTGGAGCGTCAGGGGGCCCACGAGGTAGGGGGCGCGCCCAGGGGGTAGGGAGCGCCCCCACCCTCATGGACAGGTGGAGGCCCCCCTGACGTGGATCTTCCTTCCAGTATTTTTTATATATTCGAAAATAATTCTCCATTGATTTTCAGGTCATTCCGAGAACTTTTATTTCTGCACAAAAATAACACCATGGCAATTCTGCTGAAAACAGCGCCAGTCCGGGTTAGTTCCATTCAAAGCATGCAAGATAGAGTCCAAAATAAGGGCAAAAGTGTTTGGAAAAGTAGATACGATGGAGACATATCAAAGGGCTGAGGAAGGGCGCCTTTCCCTTCTCGAGCTCCCAGCTGCCGACCTGGAAGAGAAGAAAGCCAAGGCCAAGGATGTGAAGCGCAAGGGAGCGGCCATACTCGCGGCAGAGCCGGACATGAAGCGCGGCAGGGACCAGCCTAAGTCATCCAAGAACAGCCGACTGTTCCACGCCTTCCACAACGTGCACAGCCACAACACCAACTATTGTCAAGAGCTCAGTGCCATTCATGACGGACGCTTCGGTCGATGCCCCGAGTGCAACAACCGAGGCTACGGCCGAGGAGGAGGACGTGGCGGAGGACACTGGGATGACCGAGGCCCATGCCAGGAATGGCGCGACCAACCTCGTGAGGACCGCTGGCAGGATCAGCCCCGCGAAGGTGCTTGGAGGGATCAGCCTCGCGAGGACCGTCCTCAGGGCAATGCTGGGCTTCCTCCACTGCCGCCACCACCAAAAAGGAACGATGACCACCACCAAGATGAGGGGGCTGGGGGCTTCCAGGAGCCACGTGCTATCGCCTGCATCTTGGGCGGAGCTCAAGCCCCAGCCTCACAGTGTATCTTCAAGCAGTTCGCTCGCGAGGTGAACGCGGCCCTTCCCAAGATCGAGGCTACACGCCCGCTCAGGTGGTCCAAGTGCGCTATTACCTTCAGCTCGGCAGACCAGCTCAAGTGCGCACTCACCGCTGGCGCTCTCCCGATGCTCTGTTCACCTGTCATCACCAACGTGCAAGTCACCAAGACTCTCATCGACGGCAGCGCGGGGCTTAACGTCCTGTCCGTCAAGATGTTCGACAACCTTCAAGTGCCCTATGACCAGCTTCAGCCTACCAAGAATTTCTCAGGAGTGACCGACGGCTCCACCACCCCGATAGGTCAGGTCCGCCTCCCAGTCAACTTCGGACAGCGCGACAACTACCGCACCGAGCTCATCGACTTCGACGTCACCCACATTGCTGTCTGCCGTACAATGCCATCCTCGGGTATCCATCCCTGGCTAAGTTCATGGTGGTGACCCACCACGGCAACAACGTCCTCAAGATGCCAGGAAGCGGCAGAATTATCACAGTCCCCTGCGAAGAAAGAGACGTGGTGTGCTCTCTCGAGCGTGCCTTTCAAGCTGCAGCAATCGACGACCCCAACAGCAAGGGCGAGTACCCTCCTGAGGCCATCCCAAAGAAGAAGAAGCAGCTACTTCGTACTGGGCCTCAGGAGAGCGGCGCCGCAAGTGGCACCACGTCAGGATCAGCGCCTGCACCTGGGGCGCCTCCCTCTGTCGCATAGGAAGGCGCACACGGCACCCTCCTCGGGCAGGGCTCGGGGGCTCTCTTATGGAGGGCCTCAGACCTTGCCAACATTACGAGGGAGGCGCTCGGGCACCATTTGGCAGTGTGCTTCGTGGCACGTTTCCCTCAGGAGGACACAGGGTGAGGAGCGCCCAACGCTCAGGAGTTCATCACCAAGACCACTCAGGAGCTTCAGGAAGCAAGAGTGATTCGCGGCGACCACCGTCCACCTGGCGTTGCTCCCCACCTAGGTGAGGGTGGTGAGCTGCGCGTCTGCATCGACATCCCAGGGCTCAACAGGGCTGCATCTTAGGAGCTCTTCTGGCCTTCGCATGTGGGATGCTGCGAGGGCCCACCGCACAGCTACGTTCGTATGCCATTCGGCCTGCCGAGCCTGGCTGCTGCCTTCCAGCACAACCTGCAGAGTGTCATGGCGGGTCAGGAGGACAGGCATCACGCAGTCCTGGTGGAGAAGGCGACGGTCCTCAAGGAACCTCCTGGACCCCCAGAGCCTCCTGAAGCTCAGGACCCCGGTGGCTCATGAGGAGCAACCCCTTCTCCGCGTACCTTCAGCTGCCTCAACACCCCTTCATCAACAGAATCAGGTGACATTTTCCAAGTTTATTTAGCTAGGAGCGCCCTCAGGGCTGCATCATTCCCAGGCCGCGTGGGTATGTCCCTGTGGCATGTATCCCTTCTTGTTTATGTCTTTAGCTTACCTTGCTGGGGGCGTCCCTCAGGCTGCATCATCCCCAAGCTGCTCGGGCCTGACCCAGTGGCATGTTGCTTTCCATCTGTAATCTATCTATGGTTATCACTCGCTTGATTGTCACCCACCATGGGAGCTGCGCGCCGATCGTATTTCTTCAGGATCCTTCGCATGAGAAGGCTAGGCACGACGTCTGTGCTCAGGCCCGTCCATGCAGTGTCGATAAATCCAACGGCTGAGCTCTGTCTGGCGGGCCGGTCCCGTTCACGTCACCTCCTGGGGCCATTGGTGCTTGGCCTTCTCATGCGACAACCTCAGGAGATTCGTCCTGCGCAAGTTGTCTAACCACCTCGCAAGACCACCACAACGAACAAGAATCAAGACCAGGCGCAACCCGCCTTGAGGTAGGGCCTCGTGAGTCCCGTGCTGGCTCACGAGTGCCCAGACACACCTCGTCTAGCCCTGCCGTGCAAGCCACGTGTCAGGGCGGGTCTGTACACGCCCCGGGGGCTCTCCGCAGTAGGGAGTCCCCTCCCACTTCCAATGGAAGCACCATGCTCCGCGCTGGCAGTCGACACTGCCAAGGAGCGGCTATGCCCGTGCAAGTGCGGAAGCGCCATGGTCTGTCCTGGTGATAAACAACTGAGGGCGGCCTCACGGCCGTATCAACCTCAGAGAGCCTCCGGGCTCGGTGTCTGGCCTCATTGCAACGCCCCCTCGGGAGAGCCGCGCGAGGGGGCTGGGCACGGGGGCTGCGCTCGGGTCATGCCCAAGCGTACGCCACCCTGCCAGGTCACACGGACCTGGTCATCGCTCGCCCTCCCAAGCGGAGCCAAGGTATGAAGGTCATTTGAACGTCAAGGGGGACTCCTGAGCATCGCGACTCAGGAGCCTAACTGACCACATAGCCCCTCACTCCTTGGCCCGTCCTGGTGATCCGGTCGAACCAATGGCGGCTGAGGTATGCGCGGGGTCGGACCCTGCCGACGTAGAACACTAGACCTACCATTGCATCTCCTTTCCACAAGCTGTTTGCGCGTCAAGGGGGACTCCTGAGCATCGCGACTCAGGAGCCTAACTGACCACGTAGCCCCTCACTCCTTGGTCCGTCCTGGTGATCCGGTCAGACCAACGGAGGCTGAGGTATGCGCGGGGTCGGGCTCTGCCGACGTAGAACGTAAAGCAAATGGGCAGGAAATCGCAAAATCTCAAAGCAAATATTACAAGACATATTGTTCTCCGAATATCAAACACAAGTTTAAACGCCTCCATGAGGCACGCTACATGTTGCAGGAGTTTCAACGGGAAAGGAGCCGCAAGCCAGTCATCCCTGGATACCGCCGGCACCCACAAGGGGCGCCCCCTCCTGGGTGGCATCGCCTTCACCTGCACCACCGGCCGAAGGCACGGGGGCAAAGGCGTCGAACTTCTTCAGCAGGGCTTCCACCTGACCTTTCACGGCTGCGGCGGCGGCTGCGCAGTGTTCATCAGCCACAGGCTCCAGCAGCTCGTCAAGGTGGGCGGCAGGATCGCGAAGATGGAGGTGGCTGAAGACGTGCGTCAGTGCGGCTGAAGAAAGGACGTGAGCCTCTTCCTCTGCCATGGGGCCGATGCCGCGCACAACTTCCTCAAGCGCCTCGACCAAGTAGGGAAGCAACTAGGCGGGGCCGTCCTCATTGGTTGCCAGCGGCTTCTCCAAGCCCTTCTCATAGAGTGACTTTAGAGCCTCGCGAGACCTCTTCTCGAGAAGCGCGAAGGCCGCGCGGTCCTTGGCCAGAACCTTCATCTTGGCGTCAAGTTTGGCTTTCTCGGCCTGCACCTTTTGCTCCAGCTCCTATAGCCGGCCGCGCTCAGCGGCCTGCGCCTGCGCCAGCTGCTCTAGCTCAGCGTCGCGACCATTGACGGCATCCTCCCGGGCCTTAATCCTCTCTTCCTCCGCCTTACGGCCACGGGCATCTTTGGCACGCTCTTCACGCAGGATCTTCAGCTCAGCCTCCAGCACCCAGCGGCGACCTTGGGCGGCCTCGGCGTCCTTCAGCGCCGCCTCGCGAGCAACTGTTGCCTGAGCTATGGCTCGCTTCTCCCCCTCAGCGCCGCCCAAACGGACACGTCAGAATGAAGCCAACCAGAGACCAGCTCCAGACGCCCAACCGCCAGGAGGGGTTTGGCGCTCTGGAGATCTTCTCGCAGCCGGGCCATCTCAGAAAGGGCCCGCTCCAAGACGTCGGGAGAAGTAGAGGAACCTGGGGCCGGCAACACGGCAGAAGGAGGAAGAGGCGTCGTCGTCACCATGGCCTGGGAGGCTGGAAGCTCCTGAGCCTCTTGGACCTCAGCACCCGAGCCGGACTCTGGCACCTCCCGAGTCAGCGGGGCCTCGGGGGCTGACTTCTCCCGAGGATGCTCCACCCAGCCTCGGGAGGATGATCGGGCTGGAGAAGCACGAGCACCGTCCCCACCTTTGCTCATGGAGAAGGGCACAGCCGCAGGAGGCGACCTGGGCTCAAGCAGCACCACCTCGCTCTCCCTTCTCCTCTTCGCCGCAGGCGTCAGCCTAGTTACACAACAAGGAAGAAGAGTCAGAAACAAGCATCAGCAGCGAGAACAAGGCAAGACGAGAACACTTACTGATCCACTGCGGCGTAGTCCCTCCGCTTTGGGAGACTGAAGCCGGAGAGCTTCGCGACCTGAGGCGCAGGCGCGCCAGCTCCGGAAGCAGAAGCAGCAGAGCCGGAAGCGGCTCCAATCGGCGCCAAAATAGAAGCAGCATCCCGGGAGATCAGCGCCGATCGGTCCCTTGTCGGGATTACGGGCGGCTCTCCTTTCTTCTGGCGGGCGTCAGCCTCGTCGTCGTCAGGAAGGGTGTGGAGGATGTCAGCTTTGCTCAAGGGGGAGGTCTCCCCCGTCCCTTCAGGGGTCACCTCCGAGTCTTCCTCCTCCTCCTCTTCCTCCCCACGGGACTCACCAGAAGACAGCTCCACCGACGTCAGCACCGTAGGGGGGCCGGTGGGCGCTGGCGGCACCAGCCCGCGCCCGTCAAAGGTTGGCCTGGCGGCCACGACCTGCGCCCCGTCCTTGCGGCGGAACAAGGGAGTGAAGACACTCTACGGGTACTCCTGGTCGTCCCCGACCAGGAGGCGGAGAACCACAGCCAGCTCACCGTCGGACAAGGCTTTCGGGCTCAGGCGAACCTTGTCCTCTTCGTCCCTAAGCTCCCACAAGGGGCGTGTACGCGCCTGAAGTGGGGCCACGCACAACATCAGGAATTCCCTCAGGAGCATGGCCCCTGTCAACTTGGCTGCCTTCGCGTTGCCCGGCTTCAGGTCGGCGTTCATCTGCTCCAGCACCAACGTCGCCCGCTCATCAGTGAGCTTCGCGCAAGACCACCCCTTGTCGGACTGGGGCATCTCCGTTGGCAGCATCAAGCGTGGGTGGACGCACTTGGCGTCCATCATGGCCCACTTGCTCTTGAAGCCGTCAGCCTTATTCCCAGTCTTCGAGATTGAGTTGGCCTTGCCGGCCGTGATGAAATTGGCACACCCGGAGGTATGACCCTCGTTAATGCGGAGGAAGAAGAAGTGGCGCAGCAGAGCCACGGACGGCATCACGCCGAGGTACGCCTCGCAGTAGTAGGCAAAGATCGACAGGAGAAGGATAGAGTTGGGATGAAGATGCAGCGCCTGCAGCCCGTAGTGGCCAAGAACCTCATAGAAGAAGTCAGAGAACGGGTGAGGGAGTCCTGGATTAAGGGGTCTCCGGACAGCCGGACTATATCCTTTGACCGCACTGTTGGACTATGAAGATACGAGATTGAAGGCTTCGTCCCATGTCCGGATGGGACTCTACTTGGCGTGGAAGGCAAGCTAGGCAATACGGATATGTATATCTCCTCCTTTGTAACCGACCTTGTGTAACCCTAGCCCCCTCCGATGGCTATATAAATTGGAGGGTTTTAGTCCGTAGGACAACATACAATCATACCATAGGCTAGCTTCTAGGGTTTAGCCTCTCTGATCTCGTGGTAGATCAACTCTTGTACTACTCATATCATCAAGAACAATCAAGCAGGACGTAGGGTATTACCTCCATCAACAGGGCCCGAACCTGGGTAAACATCATGTCCCCTGCCTCCTGTTACCATCCGCCTTAGATGCACAGTTTGGGACCCCCTACCCGAGATCCACCGGTTTTGACACTGACATTCGTGCTTTCATTGAGAGTTCCACTGTGTCATCACAATAAGGCTTGATGGCTCTTTCGATCATCGCTAGCGATGCGGTCAAGGGTGAGGCTTTCCTCCCTGGACAGATCTTCATATTCAGCGGCTTCGCATTGCGGGCCAATTCGCTTGGCCATATGGAACATATCGAGAGCTACGCCCCTGGCCATCAGGTCAGATTTGGAAACTTGAACTACACGGCCGACATCCACGGAGACTTGACCTTCGACGGATTCGAGCCCATGTCGGACGCACCGCACAGTCGCGACGAGCATGACGTAACTCTGCCCTCGGACAATGTTCGGGAGATCGCATCTGCAACCACTCCGGCCTTCAATCTAGAGCAAGTCGCACCATCCGAGAGCGGAGGGATGGACCCCACCATGGAGGCCGCGCTCTCAGCGGCGATAGAGCCAGATACTGACTTCACCCCTTACGAGAGCCATGTCGCCAAACCACTGGAGTCATCTCCGGCCACAGACTTCCAGCCGCTCACATCCGTGCCCGTCGAGTCTGACTAGGCACCGATCATGGAGTTCACCTTCGCAGATATCTTTCAGCACTCACCTTTCGGAGATGTGCTAAATTCATTAAGATTTCTCTCCCCGTCAGGAGAACCTTGGCCGAACTATGTCCGGCTAGAATGGGATGCAGACGACGAAGAAATTCACTGCGCACCCACCACCCACTTAGTAGCCACTCTCGATGACTTAACCGACATGCTCGACTTCGACTCCGAAGACTTCGACAGTATGGACGACGAAGCCGGAGACTAACGGGATCCACCGCCCTCGGGGCACTAGACCGCCACCTAATCATATGATATATATATACATGGTGGACACCCCCAAAGAAGCCAATGGCAACGAGACAGCGGAGGATGACCCCTCCAAGAAGCAACCCAAGCGCTGACGTCAGCGGCGCCGCTCTAAGTCCCACCATAGCAAGAGCAGTGATACCGGCACAGGAGATAATAACACTCCGGATAGCGCCGAAGACAACAACAATTCCCTCCAGCATGGTGTAGAGCTAGAGGACGAATAAGCTAGCCCTCCAGAGCAGGCAGCGGATGGAGAACCAGAGGAGGACAAATACATGCCTCTCTTCGAAGACGAGGCGAGCCTCGGCGATGACGAGTTTATCGTGCCTGAGGACCCCATCGAGCAAGAGCGCTTCAAGCACCGGCTTATGGCCATGGAAAATAGCCTAAAGAGAAAACAATAACAGCTTCAAGCCGATCAAGACTTGCTAGCAGACAGGTGGACCGAAGTCCATGTGGCCGAGGAGCATGAACTCCAGCGCCCATCCAAGAGTTACCCAAAACGCAGGTTGCTACCTCACCTGGAGGAGGAAACATTGAAACCTCATGCACCATTGTACGATGCGGCTGACCGGCCACTACGCGGCCGAGCCAGAGAGGCGTTTCAGCCTAAAATTCAGACCGCACCCCGTCGCCACTCAGCCAAAAATACTAAGGCCCGGGACAACACAGAGGACCTGCGAGACATCTTGGACAGTAAGGCAAAAATCGCAAGGTTAATATACGGGACACGGGCACGTGCGCCCACACGGGACGATGATCGTCGCGTCGGATACACTAAGAGTAAATCCGGCCGGGCCGAATACAGCAGACAAGACTCATACGAACTACGTCGGGATATAGCCTGGCACAGAGGTGCCGCATACCCCCTATGCTTCACTGATGAAGTTATGAATCATGAATTCCCGGAGGGTTTCAAACTCGTAAATATCGAATCATACGATGGCACAACAGATCCCGTTGTATGGATTGAGGATTTCCTCCTTCGCATCCACATGGCTCGTGGTGATGATCTACATGCCATCAAGTACCTCCCACTAAAACTCAAAGGACCAGCTCGGCATTGGCTGAATAGCTTGCCAGCAGATTCCGTCGGCAGTTGGGAGGATCTGGAAGACGCATTTCTTGACAACTTCCATGGCACTTATGTGCGGCCACCGGATGCTGATGACTTGAGCCACATAACCCAGCAGCCAGGGGAATCAGCCAGACAATTCTGGACATGGTTCCTGACTAAGAAAAATCAAATTGTAGACTGTCCGGATGCAAAGGCCCTAGTGGCATTCAAGCATAACATCCATGACGAATGGCTCGCCCGCCACCTCGGCCAGGAGAAGCCAAAATCTATGGCAGCCCTCACAACACTCATGACCCGCTTTTGCGCGGGCGAGGACAGCTGGCTGGCTCGTAGCAACAACACATCAAAGAATCCGGACACCTCGGATACCAAAGATGTTAACGGTAGGCAGCGTCGCAATAGACCAAAGCGCCGCAATAACGGCGATAACACTGAAGATACGACAGTCAATGCCGGATTCAGAGGCTCTAGATCTGGTCAGCGGAAAAAGCCATTTAAAAGAAATATTCCGGCTCTGTCTAGTCTGGATCACATACTGGATCGCTCGTGTCAAATCCACGGCACCCCTGACAAGCCAGCCAATCACACCAACAGAGAATGCTGGGTGTTCAAGCAGGCCGGCAAGCTAAATGCCGAAAGCAAGGACAAGGGGCTGCATAGCGATGACGAGGAGGAGCCACGGCCGCCGAACACAGGAGGATAGAAGAGGTTTTCCCCACAAGTAAAGACGGTGAACATGATATACGCAACCCACATTCCCAAGAGGGAGTGGAAGCGTGCACTAAGGGATGTCTATGCGATGGAGCCCGTCGCCCCAAAGTTTAACCCATGGTCTGCTAGCCCGATCACCTTCGATTGCAGGGATCACCCCACTAGAATTCGTCATGGCAGATCCGCCGCACTGGTCCTAGACCCCATCATTGACGAATTTCACCTCACTCGAGACCTTATGGATGGCGGCAGCAGCCTGAACCTGCTTTATCAGGATATAGTGCGAAAGATGGGTATCGATCCCTCGAGGATCAAACCTAGAAAAACCACCTTTAAAGGCGTCATCCTAGGTGTAGAGGCCCATTGCACAGGCTCAATCACACTGGAAGTGGTCTTCGGATCACCGAATAACTTCCGAAGCGAAGAGTTAATCTTCGACATCGTCCCGTTTCGCAGTGGCTATCATGCACTGCTCGGAAGGACAACATTTGCAAAATTCAATGCAGTGCCGCATTACGCATACCTCAAGCTCAAGATACCAGGACCTCGCGGGGTCATAACAGTAAATGGAAACACAGAACGCTCGCTCCGTACGGAAGAGCACACTACGGCCCTTGCAGCAGAGGCACAAAGTAGCCTGTTCAGGCAGACCACTCATTCGGCATCACAGCCCCCGGACACCTTCAAGCGAGTCCGGAACAAGCTGCAATAGGATCGCCTGGCACGATCAGATCTCTCCTAGAAATCCGGCCCCCGTCCCAGTCCCACTGAAGCGATGAAATCCGTGCCGCGCGTACATAACTACGCATTGAAAATACCATGGACATAGGCGGGGGCACGATCAGGGCACGCCCCGCATTGTGGCTTAACCACACTAGGGGCAGTATACCTTTGACATTTCTTTCCTCTTTCAGGGGCTAACTCTCTGGACGCCCTTTCCGGCAGTACAATTGCCGGACACATTCCGGAAGCAACAACCAAGGCGGCAAGAAGCTAAGATGAACACGGGAACCGCCAGGTGGTCTCTAGTAATTATTGATATACCCGCTTTTCACTATTTTATGCGTAGCTTGCCCGGGGATAGGACATTTCGAATTGTCCTACTTTATGCTTATTGCACTACTTGTACCAAGTGTGCTTCGACGTATCATTTAAATAACAATGCATATCATTAATCTGTCATTGCATTATTTAAGTTTTTCTCTTTCTCTTATATGTCCACTTACGACAATCTGCACCCGCACGTTCGGGTACGGTCATTATGCCAGGGGCTCTCGTTTACCCCATAATACGGCGCAAGAAGTCCGAACACTTTTGACAGCGCGGCACCCCGAACTTATAGCATTATATGGATCAACTCCGAATCATGTCTTTGGTCAAATGTTGGGTTGCCCGGCTCCCATGCTTTAGTACCTTATGTTCCGATATATCGGCTAAGGTAGCGGTGGGAGAACTACTGGATTGTGTCCTGGTTCTTTCAGACGAGCACCTCATTAGAGAAAGCCAAAAACTGACTGTCATGATAAGGCGAGAGATTGGTCGCTGTTCGAGAGGTCTCAAGTCCTTAAAGACTTTTTCCGCTTCGGGCGAAGAGTCGGCCTTGTCTGGCTTAGGCGTGTATAGCGCCCCAAATTCGGCCCTCCGAATACCAGGGGCTTCGCCAAAAATTTAAAATCACAGACTTCTATGGCTAAGTGAGAGTGATAAAGCATTATAGTCCGATTGCCTGGTTCGTTGCGCTGAACACCTCCCTTGAAGGACCCAAAATTGGGGTAAAGATTGTTCAGATTTACCCCGAACACCCTAGTACTAGTTACATGGGGGTAGAAGTCGACGACTGGCCAACTCTCAGAGTTTGCAAACGGTCGCACAGAAGGTAATATTTTAAATTAAGAAAGCGTCGCATGGCGCAAAAGAACTCGTTTCATATTACAGGATCACATGGGCATGTTCATTCAAAAATTACATCCTTGGCACACTCATCTGCCACTAAGCGGGAACCCTTCAGGACACTTTCATAGTAATTCTCGGGGCGGCGATGCTCCTTGCCCTCCGGCGGCCCCTCCTTCACCAGCTTCACAGCGTCCAGCTTTGCCCAGTGCACCTTCGCCCGGGCAAAAGCCATGCATGCACCTTCGATGCAGACGGACCGCTTGATGACTTCAAGCCACGGGCAGGCTTCCATAAGCCGCCTCACCAGACTGAAGTAGCTGCCAGACAGGGGCTCGCCAGGCCACATACGGACTATAAGGCCCCTCATGGCCTGTTCGGCCGCCTTGTGAAGCTCGACCAACTTCTTTAGCTGGTCGCTCAAGGGCACAGGGTATTCGGTCCCAGTATATTGAGACCAGAACAACTTCTCCGTTGATGTTCCCTCCTCAGCCCGGTAAAACTCCGCGGCATCTAGTACACTGCGGGGAAGATCTGCAAACGCTCCTAGAGAGCTCCAAACTCGGGTAAGAAAAAGGAAAGTCTCCTTCATGTGCTTGCTTTGCATAAAGAATGCCTTACCCTCTGCTATCTTCTTCACCGTGTCAATCTCCTGGAGGGCCTTGTGGGCTTCGGCCTTGGCGCTCCGGACGCTTTCAAGCGCCTGCGCAAGCTCGAACTCTCGTGTCTTGGAGTCAAGCTCCAAGGACTCGCGCTTTTTGGCAAGAGCCTCGAGCTCTTGCTGCACCGCGCCTACCCGGGCTTATTGCTTCTCCCGTTCAATGCGTTCTTTGGCCTCTTTGTCTTCGGCCTCGGACAACGCCTTCCTCAGGGTCTCCACCTCGGCCGTGGCCCCTGACAAATTCATGATGATCCTATTACTTTACACCCGAACTTCTTTTTAACTATATAGACAGGGGTATATCTTACCTTTGCTCACTTCGAGCTGCCTCTTGGTAAGGCCGAGCTCGTCCTCAGGCCGCTTCAGGTCCTGCTTCAGCGCAGAGACCTCCGCAGTACGTGCGGCAGCGGCCAGCAGTGAAGCCTGCACATACACATAGACATACTCTAATTAGACTCCTGAGTTATCATTTGATAATCTATTCGGCTTTTCTTCGTGAACTCCGAACAGAGCATCAGGGGCTACTATCTATGCGGTAATATTTTCTTATATTTTGAGTGCTTACCTCAAAGCCTGTTAGGAGGCTGGCGCAAGCTTCAGTCAGTCCATTTTTGGCGGACTGAACCTTCTTGACCACCGCACTCATGATAGTGCGGTGCTCTTCATCGATGGAAGCGTTGTGAAGCGCTTCCAGCAAGTTGTCCGGTGCCTCTGGTTGGACAGAGGAAACCAGCACGGATGGTTGGCCCCCCTTAATGGGGGACCGCCTGCCGGAGTATGGAACCATCGAAGGTTCCGGCGTAGTGTCCGGCTGGGGCCCGAACTCGAAGCCCGTAGGAGCCTCGCTCCCTTGGTACCCGGGGTCCGGGAGGTCGCCGTGAGGCGCCCCCAGGATCACCTCCCCTTGGCTCGGTGCCTTTTGGGACAACACCTTGGCGTTGTCCGTAGGGCAAGGGGTGGAAGCGGCCGGAGGAGAACCGATGTTCATATCTCACGAGCCCAAAGAGCCGCTCGACGAGGGTACGTCGAGATGAGCCCGGGACGGACTGCATAATCATGTTTGGCATGAGTAAAGGCAGTACAATAAAACATACCATGAAGTATTGTGGTGTCCGAACACTTACGACTTCGCCAGGGGCTTGTCCCTAGGTAGCCACTCGTCGCCGCTGTCGATGGCCGTCGTGGCACAGTCCGGAGGGAGGGTCTTTCCCTTCTTGGACCCTTTGGCCTCCCCAGATGGGTCGGCCTTCCTTTTCTTGTCTCCCCTGGTTGGGGGGAGAACTTTTCTCCTCCTCCTCATTTCCGTGGGAGGAGTGCGCTTCGAAGTCATCGGACAATGAGTCCGATATAACCTTGCGCCGGAGACCCTTTCGGGTCCCCTTGGCCTTCTTTTTCGGCACCTCGTAAGGTGCCGGAGTCAGCATCTTCGTTAGAAGAGCGTTTGCAGGATCTTCGGGCAGGGGGGCTGGGCAATCAAGCTGCTCCGCTGTCTCTATCCAGTCATGTTAATGACATGAAAGCTTAGATCTAGCACATAACTAAACCAGGGCAAATAAATACCATGAGAGATATAAAAGCCTACCAGATGGGCGCGGCGCTTTGCGCTGAGTCCGCGGTCCTCGGTGAGGGAGGGAGGCATCTCGACGCCCTTGAACAGCACCCTCCAAACGTTCTCGTGCGTCGTGTCATAGAGCTCTCGAAGCGTCTGGTGCTGGGCCGAGTCAAACTCCCACAAAACAAATGCCCGTCGTTGACACGGAAGGATCCGGTGGAGGAGCATAACCTGGACCACGTTGATGAGCTTGATTTTCTTGTCCGTCATGTTCTGGATGCTGGTCTGGAGTCCGGTCAGCTCTACCGAAGAACCCCAGGACAGGCCCTTCTTTTTCCAGGAGGTGAGCCACGTGGGGATTCCGGATCGAAATTTGGGGGCCGCCACCCAGTTGGAGTCGCGCGGCTCGGTGATGTAGAACCACCCCGATTGCCACCCCTTTATGGTATCCACGTAGGTGCCCTCAAGCCAGGTGACATTAGGCATCTTGCCCACCATGGCGCCTCTGCACTCTGCTTGCTGGCCACCCACCACCTTTGGTTTGACATTGAAGGTTTTTAGCCATAGGCCGAAGTGGGGCCTGATGCGGAGGAAGGCCTCGCACACAACGATAAACGCCAAGGTGTTGAGGATGAAATTGGGGGACAGATCATGAAAATCCAGCCCGTAGTAGAACATGAGCCCGCGGACAAACGGGTGGAGAGGAAATCCCAGTCCGCGGACGAAATGGGTAAGAAAAACTACCCTCTCATGGGATTCGGGCGTGGGGATGATCTGCCCCGCATTTGGCAGCCGGTGCGCGATATCCGCGGCCACGTATCCGGCTTCCCGTAACTTTTTGATGTTCTCCTCCATGATGGAGGAGACCATCCACTTGACTCCTGCTCCGGACATGATTGGAGTGGTTTGAGAAGAAAAACACGAGCTTGGGCGCTAGAGCTCGAGTGTGCGGGAATGGGTAAGGGAGAAGGAAGAAGGCGTGGGTGAAAAAAGTAAATCGTTGTCCCTTTATATGGGCGGAGGAGGTGATGTGTCTACCCACTTGCCTGGCAAAACCGCTTATTCCCCAGGCACCATAATTGATGACGCGGTTGGGTTACCCACGTCCGTAATGATGAGAATCCCGTGATAAGGGGAACACGATCTCTGCTTTGACAAGACGTATCAAGAAAACCGCCTTGCGATATGTGCGGAGCTGGTTGAGAAAAGCGGTTCGAATAATAACCGGGCCATGGTGTGATGTCATGCTGGCAAAACATGTCAGCAGATTAGATTTGTGGAAATATTATTCTCTCTACGGTGGTATGTGGAACTTATTTTGCAGGGTCGGACACTATCCTTGCATTCAAACTCTTCCATGGTGTATTCAGAGGAGGAACCCGCCTTGCAATGCCGAAGACAACACTGCGCGCCGGAATCATCGTCATTGAAGCCTGGTTCAGGGGCTACTGAGGGAGTCCTAGATTAAGGGGTCTCCGGACAGCCGGACTATATCCTTTGGTCGGACTGTTGGACTATGAAGATACGAGATTGAAGACTTCGTCCCGTGTCCGGATGGGACTCTACTTGGCGTGGAAGGCAAGCTAGGCAATACGGATATGTATATCTCCTCCTTTGTAACCGACCTTGTGTAAACCTATCCCACTCCGGTGTCTATACAAACCGGAGGGTTTTAGTCCGTAGGACAACATACAATCATACCATAGGCTAGCTTCTAGGGTTTAGCCTCTCTGATCTCGTGGTAGATCAACTCTTGTACTAGTCATATCATCAAGAACAATCAAGCAGGACGTAGGCTATTACCTCCATCAAGAGGGCTCGAACCTGGGTAAACATCGTGTCCCCTGCCTCCTGTTACCATCCGCTTTAGACGCATAGTTTGGGACCCCCTACCCGAGATCCGCCGGTTTTGACACCAACAAGGGGGGGAACCAGCCCTGCGACGATGCTGCTCGTGAAGAAGGGGAAGAAAGTGCTTCCCTCGGGCTCCGACACGTCTTAGCCGGCCCAGAGCTCAGTCTTCCCCCTCTCGTTGCTTCCCCCCACCATCAGCAAGCGCGTGGCGGCAAGTTTCTTCTCCGAGACGTTGGGCGCGTGAAGAGCTGGCTCATACTAAGCCGGCGCTGAGGCAGGCTAGACCCTCCGGGGCGCCATTGGTCGCTAATGCGGAAGGGGATGGGAGTAGATTTGGAGATTTCGGAATCAGGGAGCAAGAAAGGGGATCTGGAGCAAGACGAGAGGAAGCAATGAAGGCAAGCATTGTCTACGCCAGCCTTTTGACAGTCGGATAGTTGCCGAGGCAACGTGGGGAAGCGGAGACGCCCACGTCCAATCAACCGCCACGCGTTGACCAAGGCCGCAGGCTATTGGGGCCCGTGGCACTCCGCACTTGCCATTTCGCTTCACCTCCAAGCCAAGCCCGAGCGCGCCTTGGGCCCGGGGGCTACTGTCAGTGTTCTAGGAACGAGGGTCCCCAAACTTTCCTGCGTGCGGCCCACGGCGTGGCTCTGTGGGCGGGCCCGTACGACCCATCTTCACCAACAAGTGTTCAAGACCCTCGTGAGGGGCCAAGCCTCGTGAGGCGGACGACACAAGACCTCCTCAGGAGAGGCCTCACCAGGCTGGCTCGCGAGGGGCGGAGAGATCGAGGCCAGGCAAACCTCGCGAGGTTCCAATGACGTGAGCCATGACGATCGAGACCAGGCGGGCGCCAGCGCGCACAGTGTCCTTGTTTCCTCTTTGGTGCTAAGGAGGCAAGCGCAGACGAAGAGTACCGAGGCGTCAAGCAAAGGTTTCCATATCGGTGCAACAAGACAAAGGCTAGCTGGACGGCAAGACAGAGGTTACCATGGAGCCCAAGGCGGCATCACCACCAGAGCCTTTGGCAGGCGAAGACTACTTTTGTCAGGATAACTTGTACTAGCTATCCCCTTTCAAATTGGCCGTTGTTGGCTCCCTTCCCACTCAATATTTAAGGAGAGGACTAGGGCCTCTATAAATAAGACTAGCCACCACCATAGCTAGGGAGATTGACCTCATCTTGGATCAGAGCCATTCCATCCTTAGCCTCACACCCACCAAGCACAAGAACACCTCACCTCAGGAGGTTGTTCTTCCCCTTGTACTGTTCATCATCAGCCCAAGAGGCAATCCACCACACCAAACTGGAGTAGGGCATTACACCACAACGGTGGCCCGAACCAGTATAAATCTTGTGTCCCTTGTGTTGCGAGTTCGTCGAGCTTGACTTTGAGATCATGGCGAGGTTGAGGGCGTGAGTTGGTAGGGGGAGATCTTCATGCGCACCCCAGTGTTCGAACCTTGAGGGTTTTGCTGGAGCCCGAGATCCGGCAACGTGAGCGCAAGAAACCGCATACTTCTGAGCAAGAGACCAACATGACATGGAACATTGTTCATCTTCGGCCTTACTACACTTCAGTCATTGGCTCTCATCATTGTATATACCTTCATTGGTGTACATACCTTTTTATGTTCAGTATAATAAAGCCGTCATCCCCAAATTTTGGGACCTCTGTTGTTTCATCTCAACTTTTCTAAGTAAGAGTCATTATTGATTAGTGATAAGGTCATTTGAGGGCTTCCTGCTCAATGAGCATCGCTCCATAGCCCTCTTGATCGGCTTTCATGCCATAATCTAGGTCATTTGGGGGCTTCCCGCTCAATGAGCATAGCTTCATAACCCTCTTGATCGGCTTTCATGCCATATTCTGAGTCATTTAGGGGCTTCCTGCTCAATGAGCATAGCTTCATAACCCTCTTGATCGCTTTCATGCCATATTCTAGGTCATTTGGGGGCTTCCTGCTCAATGAGCATAGCTTCATAACCCTCTTGATCGGCTTTCATACCATAGGTCGCTTGGGGGCTTCCTACTCAATGAGTATAGCTTTATAACCCACTTGACCAACTTTCATGCCACAACTAAGTTAAACTTGCCTGTTTGCAACTTGCTACTCCGTCAGGTGACCCGCCGTACTCTTGACAGTCAATCTTTTAACACCCTGAACTTGTCAAGGGTAAAATGGCGGCTTATGTCATGTGAGAGCTGGCTTACAGTGAGCTACGATAAACTCACCTATCTGTTGTAGTCTCTCCGCTATGTGGCCCGTTCATACTCTTAACAGTTAATCTTTCAATAAGACCCTGAACTAGTTAAGGTTTAAATGATGGATTTATGTCACATGAGATCCAACTTACGAGATGAACGGCTTTCATGCCAAGCTTCTCTGAATCAAAAAATTTGAGTTTTTTCAAAAACTAATCTGCTTTGGTCGTGCCTTACAACCCGGCTTAACAAATATTTTAGTTATGCATACTCTATATTTCTGTTTTGCAGAAGTTTTTACAGATGAGAAACTGCCGAGTCATATAGATCCAGGTTATATTGCTCTACATTAGGTTTATTGAGGCTATAAGCCACCACAGTGATCTTATCAACACTGTATACGGTTACAAGTCGCCCCGAATTGTTGGGTCATTTAACTCGCCCTGGGATTGTGACCATGAGTCACCAGTTCAAGACACTGTTGGATCTTTTATAGATTATATATCAATCTTTCAAGAAATTTTGGACGAATCGAAAGACCAAATGTGCATATATAAGGCAACATCAAAAAAGATTACCTTGCTGAAGCATAGTTGGCAAAACATGCACGAAGGCATGGCAGAGCAGATAATTGTTTTCAGCTACCTATTACAAGGCTACAGCTGAGCCCAAAAAGTTTTTTGATCAAGTGTTTCTGGAGTTACATCACTCCATTGAGCCGGCCTCAGCGTCGTCCGGGTTCTAGCCAGGCGGGTTATTGTCATCATGGCGCCTTGAGGTAGAGGCCTCCGGGTCATCCTGTGTCGGGTCTTCGCTGGAAATCTGAAGATTGCCCGACGTCCAGTTGGTACCAGTTAAGGCCTTGATGACAGCTTTATCATGCATAACAGGAGCGGGGTCAATGTCAGGAGCAAAAGTATGCTTATGCCTTGGCGGGGTTAGGTTTACAATGTCATGGGTCGGCACCTTGATGCGGGTATTGTTGTTATGATAAGCCGCCTGGTACTTTGACAAGTCCAGCTCTTGTGCCAGTTGACATGCCAGCGGCCGCATTTCTTTGACACATCTGTTCAAGTCGACCTCTTCAAAGATAGACCCATCATCATTGAATTCTGGACAACTGGCAGCCATCTCAGCTGAATCAAGCTCTGATTGCCAAGCCTTTTCCCGACTTAGGGCAGTAATGGCTCCTGAGCGGGCGGCTGGCAGATTCAACTCTTCAATTTGACTCGGCACTGTTGATAGATGCTCCAGTATAGTTTTGATAAGTGCTGGAGGCTTCTTGCCATTTAACACAGCCACAAGGGTTTGCAGAGTGCCTGCGTATAGCTTCTCAGTTAAAGAGTAAACCGCCTTTAGCTTCAATAGGATATTCTAACCAAGACTAACACTTCTGGCACTTGTTAAGTGTTTTGCACAAAAGTCGTCAGGCGGGTTAGAAATCATATATTATGAGTCGCCGGGCGGGTTAAAGAACTTTAAAGCAGATGATGAGGTGCAAGATAAACTTACCAAAGATGGCAGTGGTCATCTGAGATATGTGTTGTTTTAAGCTGGCAAGTTCTTCAGCAACCAGCTTAAGTTGTTTCTCAGCCTCTTCCACTCTTTTCAGCAGTGCATCATTGTCAGTTTCCTAGGTGGTTCTTTCTGCATCAAAGTTTGCCTTGAGCTTTTCAATATCTTCCAATGAAGGTTTTTGTTTTGACTCAGCTTTGATGGTCTCAGCCTGTTGCAACTCCACATTTTTCTTTAAGTCGCCAAGTTGCGACTCTTTTAGACTTAATGCTTCTTACAAGAAGGATTTGAAGCCATATTGGTAGTTCGGTATGGTTCAGATTTATTCTCATACCATTGTTCAAGTCCCAAGCATATTGCAAGCAATATAATTGGCACTTGGGGGCTAATGTGGGTCAATTTAAATTATATTTTGACCCGGCTCAGTAATAAGCCGGCCCTTGGGGGCTACATTCTTTTATAAGTAATTGTGAGACCTGCGTTCTCTTATCAAGATAACCCGACCCTTGGGGGCTACGCACGATTCTTTTAAAGTGCATATTTTGAAGACCCGACTCATTTTTGTAAAGATAAGCCGGCCCTTGGGGGCTACACTTTGGAAATATTCACAAGTCTCAAGTAGGGGTGGGCATAAAAACCAAGAACCGAAGACCGGAGCCGAATAAACCGAGACCGAAGCCGAAAAAACCGAGGATCGAAGGTTCGGTCGTTCGTTCGGATAGCGATCGTAAGAAACCGATATTACTTCGGTACTTTCACTCATTGGACGCTATTAACGGAATCTCCTGAATTAACCGTATTGTATTAACTTTCTCGTTTTATTAAGGCCCAGTCAATGCAGCCCAACAATCCACGTTACATAACTAGTGGACAAGACTTTTTCCAGCCTTTTCTTTGCACAAGTAGACGAAGGCAAACAGCCTACGCAACTTATCTAGAATATGCTCCAAGCTTGGTGATACATCTCCAATGTATCTATAATTTATGAAGTATTCATGCTGTTATATTATCATTCTTGGATGTTTTACAATAATTTTATAGCAACTTTATATCATTTTTTGGGACTAACCTATTGACCCAGTTCCCAGTGCCAGTTGTTTTTTTCTTGTTTTTTACATCGCAGAAAATCAATATCAAACGGTGTCCAAACACCGTGAAACTTTTTGTGGATTTTATATGGACCAGAAGACATCCAATGGGCCAGAGCTGCACCTGGGGGTGCCTCGAGGGGGGCACAACCCGCCAGGGCGCGCCTGGGCCCCCAGGCACGCCCTCGTGGGTTGTGCTCACCTCGGTGGCCTCCCGTACCCCTTCTTTGCACTATAAATTCCCAAATATTCCGAAACCCCTCGGGGTTAACCAAGATCAGAAGTCCTGCCGCCACAAGGCTCTGTAGCCACCGAAAACCAATCTAGACCCTTTACGGCACCCTATCGGAGGGGGGAATCATCTCCGGTGGTGATGACCCACAAGTATAGGGGATCTATCGTAGTCCTTCCGATAAGTAAGAGTGTCGAACCCAATGTGGAGCAAAAGGAAATGATAAGCGGTTTTCAGCAAGGTATTCTCTGCAAGCACAAAAATTATCGGTAACAGATAGTTTTGTGATAAGGTAACTGGTAACGAGTAACAAGTAAAAAGTGTAAATAAAGTGCAGCAAGATGGCCCAATCCTTTTTATAGAAAAGGACAATCCTGGACAAACTCTTATATGAAGGAAAGCGCTCCCGAGGACACATGGGAATTATCATCAAGCTAGTCTTCATCACGTTCATATGATTCGCGTTCGGTACTTTGATAATTTGATATGTTGGTGGACTGGTGCTTGGGTGATGTCCTTGCTTGGACAAGCATCCCACTTTTGATTAACCCCCATTGAAAGCATCCGCAACTACAACAGAAGTATTAAGGTAAACCTAACCATAGCATGAAACATATGGGTCCAAATCAGCCCCTTACGAAGCAACACATAAACTAGGGTTTAAGCTTCTCTCACTCTAGCAACCCATCATCTACTTATTACTTCCCAATGCCTCCCTCTAGGCCCAAACAATGGTGAAGTGTCATGTAGTCGACGTTCACATGACACCACTAGAGGGATGACAACATACATCTCATCAAAATATCAAACGAATACCAAATTCACATGACTACTAATAGCAAGACTTCTCCCATGTCCTCAGGAACAAACGTAACTACTCACAAAGGATATTCATGTTCATAATCAGAGGGGTATTAATATGCATAATCGATCTGAACCTATGATCTTCCACCAAGTAAACCAACTAGCATCAACTACAAGGATTAATCAACACTACTAGCAACCCACAGGTACCAATCTGAGGTTTGGATACAAAGATTTGATACAAGAGATGAACTAGGATTTGAGATGAGATGGTGCTGGTGAAGATGTTGATGGAGATTGACCCCCTCCCGATGAGAGGATCGTTGGTGATGACGATGGTGGTGATTTCCCCCTCCCGAAGGGAAGTTTTCCCGGCAGAGTAGCTCTGCCGGAGCCCTAGATTGGTTCCGCCAAGGTTCCGCCTCGTGGCGGTGGAGTCTCATCCCGAAAGCTTGCTTATGATTTTTTCCTTGACGAAATACTCTATATATCAGAAGATGGGCATCGGAGGGCCACCAGGGGGCCCACGAGGCAGGGGGCGCGCCCAGGGGGTAGAGCGCACCCCCACCCTCATGGCTGGTGGGTGGCCCCCCTCTGGTACTTCTTGCGCTCAGTATTTTTTATATATTCTGGAAATAACTTCTGTGAAGTTTCAGGACTTTTGGAGCTGTGCATAATAGGTCTCTAATATTTGCTCCGTTTTGAGCCCAGAATTTTAGTTGCCGGCATTCTCCCTCTTTATGTAAACCTTGTAAAATAAGAGAGAATAGGCATAAGTATTGTGACATGATGTGTAATAACATCCCATAATGCAATAAATATCGATATAAAAGCATGATGCAAAATGGAGGTATCAACTCCCCCAAGCTTAGACCTCGCTTGTCCTTAAGCGAAAGCCGAAATCGAAAAATATGTCCACATGTTTAGAGATAGAGGTGTCGATAAAAATAAAATATGGACATGAGGTGTAACGCCCTCGATGCGGCTATATCTCCCAGGTGTCGAAGCACGAATTAGAGGCATAACCGCATTGAAAGCAATTTCGCAAGTGAGGTAATCTTCACAACAACCCATGTAATGAATAAGAAAGGAGGTATATAGTTGGCTTACAATCGCCACTTCACACAATACATGAATAAAGCATTATATCATCTAGATAAAATCAAGGTCCGACTACGGAATCCAAAATAAAAGAAGACTACCCCAAATGCTACACAGATCCCCGATCGTCCCGACTGGGCTCCACTACTGATCAACTGGAAAACAGAACAACTTAACGAACACGATCTTCATCGAGCTCCTCCTTGAGCTCGGTTGCGTCACCTGCACGATATCATCGGCACCTGCAAGCTGGTTTTGAAAGTATCTGTGAGTCACGGGGACTCAGCAATCTCACACCCTCGCAATCAAGACTATTTAAGCTTATAGGAAGGGTAAAGGTATGAGGTGGAGCTACAGCAAGCACTAGCATATATGGTGGCTAACATACGCAAAAGAGAGCGAGAAGAGAAGGCAAGGCACGGTCGAGAAACTATGATCAAGAAGTGATCCTAGAACAACCTACATCAAGCATAACTCCAACACTGTGTTCACTTCCCGGACTCCGCCGGAAAGAGACCATCATGGTTACACACGTTGTTGATCCATTTTAGTTAAGTTAAGGTTCAGGTTTTCACAACCAGACATTAACAAATTCCCATCTGCCCATAACCACGGGCACGGCATTTGAAAGTTCAAAACCCTGCAGGGGTGTCCCAACTTAGCCCATCACAAGCTCTCACGGTCAACGAAGGATATTCCTTCTCCCAAGACAATCCGATCAGACTCGGCATCCCGGTTACAAGACATCTCGACAATGGTAAAACAAGTCCAGCAAGACCACCCGATGCGCCAACATCCTGATAGGAGCTGCACATATCTCGTTCTTAGGGCAACACCGGATGAACACTACGTACAGCTAAAACCAGCCCTCAAGTTTCCCCGAGGTGGTGCCGCAAGTGGCTCTGTTTCAGACCAACACTTAGACAAGCACTGGCCCGGGGGGGTTAAAATAAAGATGACCCTCGGGATGTGCGACTCCCAAGGGAAAAGGCTAGGTGGCAAATGGTAAAACCAAGGTTGGGCCTTGCTGGAGGAGTTTTATTCAAGGCGAACTGTCAAGGGGTTCCCATTATAACCCAACCGTGTAAGGAACGCAAAATCAAGGAACATAAGACCGGTATGACGGAAACTAGGGCAGCAAGAGTGGAACAAAACAACAGGCATAAGGCCGAGCCTTCCACCCTTTACCAAGTATATAGATGCATGAATTAAATAAGAGATATTGTGATATCCCAACAAAATATCCATGTTCCAACATGGAACAAACTCCAATCTTGTCCTACAACTAGCAACGCTATAAGAGGGGCTGAGCAAAGCGGTAACATAGCCAAACAACGGTTTGCTAGGACAAGGTGGGTTAGAGGTTTGACATGGCAATATGGGAGGCATGATAAGCAAGTGGTAGGTATCGCAGCATAGGCATAGCAATAGAGCGTGCATCTAGCAAGCAAAGATAGAAGTGATTTCGAGGGTATGGTCATCTTGCCTGAGATCCCGCAAGGAAGAAGAACGAGTCCATGAACAAGACAAATGGATGTAGCCAACGGATCCTCACAAACGCAACGTTATCGGAACTAACCCGAAGAAGCAACACCGAAAAGAAAGCAAACAACATAGTAAACAATCATCACATAAGCATGGCACGATGCGCAAACAAGTATGATGCATGTCCGGTTTAATGAGGCATGGCATGGCAAAGTGCACAAACAACACTACAAATTAAGTGGAGCTCAATATGCAACTCCGCTGCATATTGACGAAACACCACATTCAAGTTATTTAGTTTGATCTCGTTTATGTACCCAACAATGTTAAATGTTGTTAAGCATGTCAAGAGGTGAAACATAAAGGAATTATCTATCTAAACAATTTAAATGGGGCCGGGATAGCAAACAACAAATCCGGTAAATCCCCATATGCCTTTAGCAAATTAATACCAACAACAATTTTAAACATTCTTGATGTTGTTAACATGATGCGGATGACATGTGCAAGTTTATGCAATTTTTATTAAAAGTTTGACAAGAGCATTATGAAGCATTTGTCACCGTGGTGGAAAGAAAGGGGTGCCACTGAGACGAAATGGAAATGATGTCGCGGCAACATTCCGATGATCTAGTAGCTCATGGGGATACCGGTGCAAAAGGAAGTGGGTGTGAGTGTGTCATGCAACAAGATGGGGTGCTCCCGGATACCGGGTTCCCACGGGTAGACGACAGTGTCAAACGAGGGAACAACTAACGTTCACGGGCGGATTTCAACAACAACATGCATCTCATACAACTCATGCACACGGTCCACGGGTGGTCGTCTTGGGGTTATACCTTCGAAGCGTGCATTATCGGAATGGATCGAGTTCGTCGGTAGGGGTACACGTGTCGAAGGGGAAGTAGTTGTTCATGGGGTTGTCGTGGGAAGTAGCGGTTCACGCGATGGTAGTTGAACTTGACATTTGCGTTACACGGGTCTTCGGCGACGGTCGTCGTACATGGTTCGGAGTGGTACTTGCTTCTTCGGACTTGTCGGTCTTGATTCTTGCGACGGTAGCGGTATACGTCTCATTTTTGGAGAGGTACTTGGGGTCATTTGAACTTGTCGGTCTCGTCATCTCGAAGGGGTGCTTGACGTTCTTAGCGATTCCAAAGACACGGGAGAGGTATACTTGTTGTAGGGGTACTTGTCGGATCCACGACGATAGAGGTACAAACGTGCTCGCGGTACTTGGGTCGTCGTGGAACTTGGCGTCGTTGTGGCCTCTGGGTACTTGCCGAAATCCACATCGGATGTAGTCGTGCAGATTTGAAGACGAACTTGGCGCCGAAGTCGAACTTGCCGGTCTTGATAAATCTGAAGGGGCATCGAGGGACTTGCCAAGGCCCTGCCTCGGGAGGTCACCAGAAGTGCGTGGACGCGGCAGAGATGGTGTTGCACGGATGCGGGCACATGACGGGTGATGGGGCGGCGAGGTGACCAGAGGCGCGAGGAGGGGGATCCTGGTCGCGACAAGAGAAGGCAGCGGGGCGACGTCCTCCTTCCTGTTCAAACAAGGCAGAGGCGGGGCAGGTCTTGCCGCGGTGCGAAATCCGCTGAAAATGAAGAGGGCGGACACAGGACTCGCGGATCCGGCAGGTGGCCATCCAACCTGGCCGGTGGCGGATGAGGGAGCAGCGGCCTGGCGAGCTTGAGGCCATGGCAGAGGAGGGGAGGCTGCAGGGGCGCCGGGGTTGGTGCGGTCGGAGGACAGGGCCGCGGGGCGGAGCTTGGCGGCGTCTCCCCGTTGGAGAAGATGATGGGGGCGTGGAGGTCGCTGGCTCGGGCGGAGGTCGGGGCCGGAGCTCCTGCTGGCAGCGAGGTCGAGGCGGGTTGGTGCCGCCGAGGAGAAGCAGGAGGAAGAGGTTGCCGCGGGAGGAACTGACACGGGGGAGCGAGGGAGAGAAGTGGGATCGAGGGAGATGAGGGATCGAGCGCGGACTGGGTGCACTGCAGGGAGGAACGAGAGGTGAGGAGGGGAGATGGGATCGGGCTCCCTGGTGGCGCGAGGGGAGAGGCGAGGGAGAGAGCAAGAGGGAGTGGTCGGGCCTAGGTTTAGGTTAGGTTAGGTGGGCTTCTGCTAGGAGGCCCAAGTGGCCAGAGGCCTGGCTGGGCTCCTGAGTGAGTCCTGGATTAGGGGGTCTCCGGACAGCCGGACTATCTCCATTGGCCGGACTGTTAGACTATGAAGATACAAGATTGAAGACTTCGTCTCGTGTCTGGATGGGACTCTACTTGGCGTGGAAGGCAAGCTAGGCAATACGGATATGGATATCTCCTCCTTTGTAACCGACCTTATGTAACCCTAACCCTCTCCGGTGTCTATATAAACCGAAGGGTTTTAGTCCGTAGGACAACAACCATAACATACAATCATACCATAGGCTAGCTTCTAGGGTTTAGCATCTCCGATCTCGTGGTAGATCTACTCTTGTACTACCCATATCATCAATATTAATCAAGCAGGATGTAGGGTTTTACCTCCATCAAGAGGGCCCGAACCTGGGTAAAACATCGTGTCCCCTGCCTCCTGTTACCATCCGTCCTAGACGCATAGTTCGGGACCCCCTACCCGAGATCCGCCGGTTTTGACACCGACATTGGTGCTTTCATTGAGAGTGCCTCTGTGTCGTCGTCGTTAGGCTTGATGGCTCCTACTATCATCGATAGCGATGCGGTCCAGGGTGAGACTTTTCTCCCCAGACAGATCTTCGTATTTGACGGCTTTGCACTGCGGGCTAATTCGCTTGGTCATCCGGAGCAGATTGAAAGCTACGCCCCTGGCCGTCAGGTCAGATTTGGAAGTTTGAACTACACGGCCGACATCCGCAGAGACTTGATCTTCGACGGATTCGAGCCACAGCCGGGCGCGCCGCACTGTCACAATGGGTATGACCTAGCTCTGCCACCAAATAGTACCCCAGAGGCCGCGCCCGCATCAGCTCTGACCCTTACCTCGGAGCCAACTGCGCCAATCAAGGACGGGTGGTTAGACACCGCCTCAGGGGCTACAGTCTCAACGGCGATTGAGCCGAACACCAGCCTAATCCTCTGCGCAGCCCGTGACCCCAAGGTGTCGGACTCTTTTTCTGACTCTGAACCGCCCGTGCCCCTGCCAATCGAATCCGATTGGGTGCCGATCATGGAATTCACCGCCGCGGATATCTTTCAGCACTCGCCCTTCGGTGACATTCTGAATTCACTAAGGTCTCTCTCTTTGTCAGGAGAGCCCTGGCAGGATTATGGCCAACAGGATTGGGATGCGGACGACGAATAAATTCGACGCCCACCCACCACCCACTTAATAGCCACTGTCGGTGACTCAACCGACATGCTCGACTTCGACTCCGAATACATCGACGGTATGGACGACGATGCGGGAGGCGAAGAGGAACCACCACCCACAGGGCGCTGGACATCCACCTCATCATATGACGTATACATGGTGGACACACCAAAAGAAGACGACGAGGAGGAACGGAAGGACGCAACGAAGGCTTGTTCCCTCAACAAGCAGTCAAAGAGGCAGCGCAAGCGTCGCCCCAAATCCCGCCTCGGCAGAAATAACGATCATACAGACCCAGCGCTGGAGCAGGGCGAACCACCGCCGGACCATGGCAATACGGAGAATCAAACCGAACAAACCAATTCTGTCAAAGATGATAGTCCGGATGACATAACGCCAGACAAGCACCCAGATCAGCAGAATGCCCACCAAAGGCTTGTTGCCACCGCGAGGAGTTTGAAAAAGCAAAAGCAAAGGCTCAAGGCTGCGCAGGACACACTCCAAATCAGATGGAGTAAAGTACTCAACACAGCAGCGAAGTACGGCAGCAGTCGCCCCACCAAGAGCTACCCAAAGCGGAAGTTGCTACCTGAATTCGATGAGGAGGCCTCAGACCCCCCACAACCAAAAATTAAAACAGCCATCTGGCCGGATAGACGACCTCACGGCCAACATAAAGCAGCAAGCAACGCCGCACATAAGCCAATACGCGGTCTACGCGAGGGCTCGCATCAAAAGGAGGGCGAAACCAGATCCATCTATGGACCACACAAGCGTGCTCCAGCATATGATGCAACACAACAAACATCCGAACAACGCGATACACCCAGATATAGGGGTGCCGCACACCCTCTATGTTTCACCGATGAGGTGCTGGACCATGAATTTCCAGAGGGATTCAAACCCGTAAACATAGAGGCATACGATGGAACAACAGACCCTGGGGTCTGGATTGAGGACTATATCCTCCATATCCACATGGATCGGGGAGATGATCTACATGCCATTAAGTATTTACCCCTCAAACTCAAAGGGCCAGCTTGGCACTAGCTTAAGAGCCTCCCCGAAAGCTCCATTAGAAGTTGAGAAGAGCTCGAAGACGCCTTTCGGGAAAATTTTCAAGGGACTTATGTCCGACCTCCGGACGCGGATGATTTGAGTCATATAACTCAACAGCCCGGAGAGTCAGCCCGAAAGCTTTGGAACAGGTTTCTTACTAAAAAGAACCAACTTGTCGACTGTCCGGACGCCGAAGCCTTGGAAGCTTTTAAGCATAGCGTCCGTGACGAATGGCTTGCCAGACACCTCGGCCAAGAAAAGCCGAGAACAATGGTAGCATTAACAAGCCTCATGACCCGCTTTTGCGCGGGTGAGGATAGCTGGCTAGCCAGATGTAGCACCAGCGACCCCAGTACATCCGAAGTTAGAGATGGAAATGGGAAATCATGGCGCAACAGCAATAACAAACGCCGGAATAAAGAAGACAGCACGAAGAGCACGGCAGTAAACACCGGATTCAAAAGCTCTCGGCCAGGTCAGCAAAAGCCGCCCTCTAAAGGCGCCAGAGACAAACTGTCTAGCCTAAACAAAATTCTGGACCAAATATGTCAGATCCATAGCACCCCTGGTAAACTCGCTAATCATACCCACAGAGAATGTTGGTCTTCAAGCAGTCCGGCAAGCTCAACGCCGTACACAAGGGGGAGGATACACCAAGCGAAGACGAGGATGAGCCTCTCAAGCAAGACACTGGGGAACAAAAGAAATTTCCACCAGAAGTCAAAAAAGTAAATGTGTTACACGTGATCAAGGGAAGAAACAAAACAGCACTCCCAGAAAAATATGCCCAAGGGCCTATCACCGCGGAGTCCTGCCACTGGTCGTCTCAACCGATCACTTTCGACCATCGTGATTACTCAGCAAGTATCCGGCGTGCAGGATGGGCTGCCCTGGTATTAGACCCAATAATTGACGGATACCACTTCACACGAGTCCTGATGGACGGTGGCAACAGTCTAAACCTGATATACCAGGATATAATCCGCGAAATGGGAATAGACCAATGAAAATTTGCCATAGCAATACTACCTTTAAAGGAGTAACGCGAGGCCCAGGGGCTCATTGCACGGGCTCCCTGCTACTAAAGGTTATATTCGGCTTCCCCGATAACTTCCGTAGCGAACATTTAACCTTCCACATCGCTCCGTTCCAAAGTGGCTATCAAGCACTACTCGGACGCGAAGCTTTCGTTCACTTTAATGCAATACCGCACTACGCTTCCCTCACACTCAAGATGCCTGGCCCACGTGGCATCATTACAGTGAACGTAAGTATTAAGTGATCTTTGCGCGCCGAAGAGAGTGCGGCTGCCTTGGCAGCCTCACACTAAAAACGGCCTCACCAACTAAAGCATTTAACAGGTCATCAAGACCACGGGCACGGTTAGACGAGTCCGGCGCAGCTATATGTAATTCATACCGGTCACACCCCTATTACAATTACAAGGGGCTCAACGCGCGCAGACAAGTGGCAATTTTTACTCATCTTGAATTATACATGGTTTCTTTAAAAACTAACTCTCTGCACGACAACTTTTTCACCTAAAATCCTCTCTTTTACAGATGACCATCGTGCTACACCCGTCCAGGATACGGCACAACGGAAACACAGGCGCAGACGTGCAGCAGGGACCCGTTCCAAGGATTCTTTTTAGATTAAGACCCTGCGTAAACCTTTTTTACTCTCTCTTGTTGATACACATCCACCGAATTCTCAGCACAATTGAGAAGGATGCTGACATCTTGGCATGTGGCCATGTCAGAACAATGCACATACCTGGACACAAGGGGCTTCTTACAAAGGGCACTATTTAGGCCCGGTTTATACCATAAAGACCGAATACCTTAGGGAGTGTTCGACATCGTGAGTTTGGCCTTATATGCATCAGCTCCGAATCATTGTCTTTGGTAAAATGTTGGGTTTGCCCGGCTCCTGTGTTTTGATGCCTTACGTTCTGCTTTATCGGCTAAGGTAGCACCAGGAGAACTACTGCGATTGTGCCCTGGTTCATCCGGACGAGCACCTCAGTAGAGAAAGCCGAAAACTGACTGTCATGATATAGCTTTGAGACTGGTCAACCACTCGATGACCTATCGGAATGTTAGAATTCCTCCGCCTTAACGAAGGGTCATTTTCCGGCCAGGCATGTACGCACCCCGAGATCGGGTGAGTGCGGAGCCACCAGGGGCTATCTAGTAGCCCCACTGTCAAACTCCTATGGCTAAGTGAAAGTGTTAAAGCATTATAGTCCTGTTGCCTCGTTCGCTACGCTATCACCTCCTTAATAGGACCAAGACGTTGGGTTAAGTGTGAACACGCGTTTTTCGCGAGCACCTTCGCATTATATGCGTGGGGGTTGAAGCCGACGGTTGCAATCTTTCAGGTTATACACATGTATACATAAACGGCCGCACAGGAGGCACCATACTACTTTCAGGCAAAAGTATAATCATAGCCTTATAAAATTTCATAAAAGCATTGTGCTTACAATTAGAATACATATCACTCAAACATAATATTCTTCGAGCACTAGGCCTCTATCAAACGAGCACCCTCGAGAACCTCCTCGAAATAGTGCTCGGCAGCCACTCGGCCTATGGCCGAACCCTGCGCCGCAACAGTGGTAGCGTCCATCTCCGCCCAGTATGCTTTAACACGGGCAAGGGCCATCCGCGAGCCTTCTATGCATGCCGACCCCTTCATCGCATTAATGCGCGGCACCGCACCAAGGAACTACTGCACTAAGCTGAAATAGTTGTTCCGCTTTGGCTTTTCCGGCCATAGCTGATCCACAACAGACCTCATGGCGAGTCCGGACAACCTATTCAGTTCGGCCCATTCGGCTAGCTAGTCAGTCAATGAAAGCAGACGCTCTGGAACGTCGAATTGCGACCAGAACAGCTTGTCCACTTCATGATCTGTTTGACCTTGGAAGTACTTGGCCGCATCGGCAGCGCTCGCCGCCAAATCCATATATGCACCTGCCAAACTCCACAGCCGATCCAGAGGGGCATACCATGGATCTCAGATCTTCCTCCGTAACATGAAGGGCTTCCCAGCCTCAATATCCCCGGCTTCCCGCAGCTCTCATAGCAGAACGGGTGTCTTTGTCCGCCATCGTGGCCTTCTCAAGGTCCGTTTCCTTCGCTCGGTTTTCTTTTTCAAGGACCCAGCAACGGTCGGCAATGTCTTTTAATTCTATGCCCATCTTGGCCATCTTCTCTTGGCTCTCGCAAGGTGCGGCCTTCTCGTCTTTCAACTCTTCAGCCGCCTTCAAAGCAGCCGCATTACTAATCCTCGCTTGTTCCTTGGCTCGAGCAAGTTTTGCCCGCAAGGTTTCCACGGTGGCAGCTCCATCTGCAGTCACAACATATTAAAGATACTGGCATCATGCTACTCTTACTATGTGGCATTCACCAGATAATAACACTTACCCTGTGCCTCGTCAAGCCTCTTGCTAACAAGCTCGATGTCGGCGTCTGCCGTATCCAGTTGCCGTTTTAATTTGGCAAACTCACTAGTCCGGCTAGCCACCGGAGCTTACACCACCTGCACATAGGGGCAGTCTGGTTATTGCCTGGGACTATGATCCTCTGTTCGCCGCCGTTCTCAACGACAACCAGAGTCTCAGGGGCTACTATCTACACAGGGCACACCTAACATGTGAAGTACTATCACATATTATCTCATGTACCTCAAAGCCTGTCAGTAGACTCATAAGGGCTTCATGTAATCCACTTTCAGCGGACGAAATTCTCTCCATCATCGTACCCATCAGCGTACGGTGTTCTTCTGAGATGGCCGCTCGCCCCACCAGCTCCCTCAGAATGTCCGACTGCATACCAGACGGTGCCGGGCTCTTTTGTTTGCTCTCTTCGGGAGCCGGACGCTGGGGACTTCGGGGGTCTATGGGATTATCTTCTGGCCTCACCGGATCCGGAGAGGCCCTCCGTGACGACACTTCGGGGTCACCCGCTTCTTGAGCGGAGGAGTCCGGGGGAGGCGTTTCGCTCTCCATCATCTCTGGAAGAAGATCCCCCGAAGACGAGCTCAGCTGAGAGGGGCTAAGGCCCGAACTGCAAGAGATATGCGGTGGTTATTTTCTCAGAAAAAAGATAGCATACCTCTACTGTTAAAGTATTTTGGATCACTTACGACTTGTTGGAGGGATGATCCCCCCGCGGACTTTGTGCGGCAAAAGCACCCCCCGAGGCAGGACCCTCTATGGGAGACTTCTTCTCCCATTTGGAGTCTTCGGCTTCCGTATCCTCGGAAGCAGTCCTTTTCCTCCCCCGGTTATCCTCCTTCATGGAGACGCTCATTCCCTCGGTTGGAACTGGCAGCGATGGGGGCCCGCGTCCGCCCGTATTACCCCCCCCCCCTCCCTGTATCTTCCTTCGAGGGCTCCGGGCAAGGTGCGACCTCGAGCATCTTTTCCAATACCGGATTTTCCAAACCCTCAGGGAGGGGGTCCAAACACCGAATCATCTTCGCCTTTGTTAGCCAGTCCTGGTCAAAAAGAGAACTCTCAGAAATAACTTCATAAAAGACAGTGTGTTCGGCCAGAGGATTTCTTACTTGTTCGGCGGCGCGGTTACTGCTCAGGCCCACGTCCTCGGTAATATCCGAACACTATACTTGAGGTCCGAAGAATGACTTGTACATCTCCTCGTTCGTCAGGCCGAGGAAACTTTGAATGGCACGCGGTCCCTCTGGGTTGAACTCCCACAAGCGAAGGGGTCGGCGTTTGCAAATCTGGACTTGACGAACCAGCATAACTTGTATTACCACAAACAAATTAAAATCTCCCTCGAAGAGATCTCGAATGCGGCTTTGCAGTATAGGCACGTCCTTGGCTGGACCACAGCTTAGACCCGTGCAAATCCATGACATCAGTTGTGGTGGGGGGGCCCGAGCGGAAAGTGGGGGCAGCCGCCCACTTGGCACTTCTGGGAGCCGTGACGTAAAACCACTCCCGTTGCCATAATCGGACACCTCTGGAAAGGAACCTTTCGGCCATGGAGCTCCTGCCATCTATCCTATTGATGCACCTCCGCACGTTGCATGTTGCCCCTCGATCATCTTCGGCTTCACTTCAAAGGTCTTGAGCCACAGGCCGAATTGAGGGGTAATGCGGAGGAAGGCCTCACACATGACAATAAATGTCGAGATGTGGAGAAAGGAGTCCGGAGCTAGATCATGGAAATCTAGCCCGTAATAGAACATCAAACCCTTGACGAAGGGATCCAGAGTGAGGCGTAGGCCTCAGAGGAAGTGGGAGACGAACACGACGTTCTCGTTGGGTTCGGGAGTAGGGACGACCTGCCCTCGAGCAGGCAGCCGATGTGAAACCTCGGCGGTCAGGTATCTGGCCTCCCTCAACTTCTTAATGTCCTCTTCCGTAACGGAGGAGGGCATCCATCGGCCTTGAAGGCTGGATCCGGACATGATTGAAGATCCAGAGCACCTAACCTGGGCTTTGGGTGTTAGAACTCGAGGCGGGGGAAGGGTTCGATTGAGCACGAGAGGGAAAAAGAGAAAACCTTGTCCCTTTATAAAGAGGGTGAATATCAAGTGTCCTCTCTGTAGCCGTTTAGGACTTGCCTATAATCTAGGAGTCCTAGACACGGTTGGGTTACCCACGACCGCATTAATGAGAATCCCGTAATTGGGGGAACACGATCTCTGCTTTGACAAGACGTGTCAAGAAACCACCTCGCGTTATGTGTGGAGCTGGTTGAAGAAAAACGGTTCGAATAATTGCCGGGCAATGTCATGCTGCCAAAACAAGTCAGCAAATTAGATTTGTGAAAATATTATTCTCTCTACTGCGGTATGTGGAACTTATTTTGCAGGGTCGGTGACGGTGTCCTGGACTAGGGGGTACTCACCACGTCGTCTCCTGATCTATTAGATTGGGCCGAGGCCCCCCATGGCCGTATACTCATGGGCCAGTTCGGACAGCTGCCGCATACAAGGAAGATTCCACAAAGACTTGGCGATCAAGACAAGGACTTCTCCCCACCGGCGTATTTGGCTAGGACTCTTGTTAACCTAGGCCTCTGGTGCATTATATAAACCAGGGCCAGGCTAGTCGATAGGACATATAGAACAACAATCATACCATAGGCTAGCTTCTAGTGTTTAGCCTCTCCGATCTCGTGGTAGATCTACTCTTGTACTACCCATATCATCAATATTAATCAAGCAGGACGTAGGATTTTACCTCCATCGAGAGGGCCCGAACCTGGATAAAACTTCATGCCCCTTGCGTCCTTTTACCATCCGGCCTAGACGCACAGTCCGGGACCCCCTACCCGAGATCCGCCAGTTTTGACACCGACATTGGTGCTTTCATTGAGAGTTCCGCTGTGTGATCGACAAAAGGATCGATGGCTCGCCTGCAGATCAACTGCGACTTCGGCGTCTTCGTCACCAGTTCGACTGGTCACCTTGGTTCGACCAAGAATTGCGCCCCGTGTTCGGATCACCATGTTCGGACGAGGGCCTTCATCAAACATCAACTCCGATCTCTACCAAGATCACGGAGGAATCATCTATGGAGCTCGGGGGCTCAACGTCAACATTGCCCTCAAGCGACCGTGCTGTTTTTTTTTTGGAAAGCGAACTCGTATCTGCCACCACCACCTCCTCGAGTATCGCTTTGACGATCTCTTTGGTGGAATTGTGCGGAATTGAGTCTATAACAACCCTGGAAAATTTCGTCGAGTTCCGATGGAGCAATCTCTGGCAATCCACGATATACCGGAGCCCTGTCAAATCTAGATGGGAATTTGGATGAGTTTAGGGCGTGGTGTCCAGCTTCTAGCTCGGACGTCCTTTGGAAGATCCAACCGTTGATCGGCTGCAGAATTACTATATCTACCACATCTCAAAATTTCAGCTCGATCTGACCGTCCAAACTCCGAAAACCTTCTGATTAGTGCATCACTTTTCGGATCTGTTTTCTACGCGAAAACGAATCCGACCCGAGTTCATCTTTTTTATGAACGGGATCTCGGACATTCCTTTTGAAGGAAGTTTTGTATGGGGTATTGTGTTTTGTTCCCGAACACATCCCACTAACTTTAAGATCTTTTGAACATGATCTTCAACATCATGCTGGTGTCAAACCAGTCCGGCAATATTACTCCACGGCTGCCGACCTGTGCTAGACACGTCGTCACTTTAGCCGAGCTCAACTTCTTCAGATCATCATCCCGGCAAGCCGAACAAGAATCCAGCATCACGAAGGATAAATCATCATCAACATCGCCGCCCCACGGATTACACGGAGCGGGCATACTGGCATCGCCGCACGGTTGCTTCATCAAGCCGGCATCGACCACGTCACGACCTGCATCGACAGGGCCGCACTATTGCTTCTTCAAGCTGGTGTCCATCACGCCGACCTACTTCGACTCATCGGCTGACGTCGAGGCTTCGACATCTCGACTGGACCGGGGGCTTCGCCATCTCTTCATCAACCTACTCCGGACACTTCGGCGTCACTAGCCGACCAGCTCCGTCATGTTAGCTGGGCCGAGGGCTTTGCCTCGGCGAGTCAACCTTTACCAGCATTGCCATGCCGTCATTTTATCGCCCATCAGGCAATGGGTGTGCGGAGCGAGTCCCAATTTTGGGAATCACCTTCCTTCGGATTGCTACAACAAATAAACCAGGTGCTGTTAATCCCAGTATTTTTTTGCTTGTTTGGGTTCATTTTTCCCAAGTAATTATTACTCTGGTTTGTCCATGATATGTACACAGGTCTATCAAATGGTGACCGCATTAACGACGGTCGCGTGGTGGTTCGATCAGTTTCCGTACATAGTCCGGCGAACGCCGCATCCGGAGCTCGGACCGACCTGTGAATTCAGGCTTTGCCACGCCTTTACTACATCACGCCGACGCCCTGCATCGACATTGACTTCGGCGTCAGGCCATATTTCTTCTATTCCTCACTTTGCATAAATTATTTATTATGCAACATTTTTTTTAATTATCATTATTACTATTATCTCCAGTTTCCACTATTTTTTGTGCACAGGAAAATGATCCGGGGACTTCGGCGTCACTCTCCCGGTCTGCATTGACCGTGCTATGTCACCACTTCGGCGTGTCGAGCTCTCCGCTCCGCCACCTCGGGACCAGCTTGGGGGATGGAACCTTGCCCTGCATCAAGCTCGGACCGCGTCATCAATACCGAACACATTAACCAGCTAAGTCGCTTTCATGCTCAAAGCTTTAATTTCTAACTTGTGTTCGGTTCGACCAAGCATTATACTTTTTTGGAAAAAAGTTGCTTGTAAAAAATTTCCTTGTCCAAACTTTGTTTGTGATGCATAAATCCAAATACCCAATTCATTCGGGGGCTTCCTTCACGAAGCTTTTCCACTTGCATATGATTATACTTGTACGGCTTCGTTCCTTGTTCGTGTATTACGCCACAGTATGCACCATATTGACTTAAGCGATTTGCAAGCTGGGTTGCCTCGCTCCTGTGTTTACCCCTACGTTCCCAATTGTTCGGCTAGGGAGTAAAGGGAGCACCTCTATGATTGTCACGATCGGGTCGCCCGAGCCGGACCTCAGACTAGGTGAAGCCGAAAGCTAGCGCTCTTATAGTTTTCAATGATGGTCGGCACACAACGGAACTCATGAGTACAAAAATCTATTGCACAAGTCTCATAATAACAATGAGCACCGAAGAAAGGTATCGGTGGGGGTACTATTTTCTTCGAAGATGCTTCTTACACTTCACGGTAATATAGCATAAGTTCCCTGAGCACGCTTTGTCTGTTACAGCCTTATGGCCTGATTGCCTGGTTATTGGAAACACCATCGATATTCTCGACCGATGGAGTACATAACACTTTTCGGTCCTTGACCGAAGAGGGAGAAGCTGACGGTCAGTTAAGACGCGTTTAAAGTTCGGTTGAACATAGATATGATATAAGTACTTTGGTACATGCAATCATTCTTCTACCCAAGTCACTTGGGGGCTCTTAAGTTTATTTGAGCCGTTTTATAATAAGTGTTCTTCTTCTTAGTCATTGCAAAGTTTTATTATTATTTATCACTCCTTTTTTCGACACGAGTGTGCGGTCACTAGCCGGGGAGCCTAATTTCTCTCTCAAAGCCGCTAGAGTTTAGTTTGCTAAACTGGCCTGATGAGAAGTAGTCCACCCTCGGGATAGGAGATTGAAGCCGTAGGCTGACCCGCTCGAAGTCTTGAGATAGGATGTATCATGTTAAAGCACGACAGAAGCACTTCTTTTTTCTAAGACCAACTTTCGGATTGGCACCGAACACTTGATATTGTTCGGACGTCATGTTTTTACTGACGTTTCTTGTTTTTTCCATGCTTTTTGGCACTTATAAACTATTTGTGCTTTTCCAGCATTAGTCTCGCAGTGCAACGCCGGACACCTTTAGGGATTTGGCAAAAACATTCTCAGATATTGATATATATGCATCGATTTCGAATTGTGTCTTCGGTCAATAGTTGGGTTGCCCGGCTCCTGCACTTGCTTCCTACGTTCCGTTTTGTTTGGCTAGGCGTGCAAAGGGAGAACCACTGCGATTGTGCTTCCAGCTCACATGGTTAAGCACCTCAGTGGAGAAAGCCGAAAACTGACTTTCACAATAAGCATAAACTGGTCAGCGATCCGATGACTATGTTAAATGATGGGCCGTTCATAACATTGGCCGAAGTGTTTACGGCTTGACCCCGACTGTCGCCAAACACTACCGGGGGCTATTAACTGGCCTCCCAAACTAAATCCTCAATATTTTGCTCTTACATTAGAGCTGAGGTTTAATGATCATGCTTAGCATGACAACCCAAAGAAAGGAACCGATAGTGGGACTATTTTCTTTGGAAGACATTTCTTCTGTTAAACAGTAATATAACTCTCTGTGTACCTTTGTTTATAAAACTGTATGGCCAGATTGCCTTGTTTGTTGTAAATCTTTTCCCTCATAAAGGCTTTATAAAGTAGGACAAACACTCCTCGGCTACTGGCCGAGGAGGTGGAAGCCGATGGTCGGTCAACAAAGTTTTGTACAATGCGGATCCGAGCATTAATAACGTAAAGTACTTGGATACATAGAGTCATTACACATAATTTGTGATTTTACTATGGATATTGATCCTTAATTCAACCACCCGTGCCTGCATTAAGGCTCGAGGGCTACTGGGCTTCGGGCTTATTATTTACAAATATTAAAGGGGCACATTGATCCCCTGATCTGGTGTTACCACCCGACCAGTGTCTCGGGGGCTACTGCATTGCTTGTCCAATGCAGAAAATTTTATGTGCAATACAGTTGCCGAGGAGATTTTGATCCTCAGGTTGGTCGGCCGCACCCAACCTGAGTCTCGAGGACTGAGCATGCCGCTTTTAGTGTCCCGAAGTATTCTGCCGAGCTTGGACTTGATCCTCAGGCCGATTTTGCAAATCAACCTGAGTCTCAGCGGCTACTGGGATCAGCGGTCTTACGTCATCCTTCAGGTGCATCTCGGGTTTTAGACCGATACACACCTTGAGGGCTACTGGCTATATATCTCGGCAGAGAATAAATTGCACCAATAAAAAATATTCACAAAAATCGGCCCACATTCGGGGTGGTGCACCACCTCGGAAGCAGCCCGGCATAAAGCTCGGGCGCTAGTGGCTGGCTCCATAGAGGGCATTTCCGGCATTAAGCTCGGCTAAACTCCTTCAAACTTCTTTGAACCAAGGTGATTTACGACACCTCGGATATAGTCCAGCGTTGGAGCTTGGATACATAGTCCGGCGTTGGAGCTCGGATACATTCCGGCGTTAGAGCTAGGAAGCGGTCCGGCGTTGGTGCTCGGTTGCAAAAGATACCTCGAATACAGTCCAGTGTTGGAGCTCGGACGCAAGAGGACGCTACCGCCCGGGAACAACTTCAAACCCGAGGTGTGGCATAAAAATAACAAGGCATTGGTAAAGGCCGGAAACTTAAAGGGGCTCCTCGGATACCCGACGTGTAAACTCGTCGAATGCATTTCGATGATCCTCAAGATCGAAGATAAAGAAGATTTGTTGAACCAGTTTTCAAGACCGACGACCGAAGATGAAGAACAGTTCGGAAGAATCGAGGAGCGTCCCTAACTTGAAGACCGGTTCAGGGGGCTACTGACGGTGTCCTGGACTAGGGGGTACTCATCACGTCGTCTCCCAATCTATTAGATTAGGCCGAGGCCCCCCATGGCCGTATACTCATGGGCCAGTTCGGATAGCTGCCGCATACAAGGAAGATTCCACAAAGACTTGGCGATCAAGACAAGGACTTCTCCCCACCGGCGTATTCGGCTAGGACTCTTGTTAACCTAGGCCTCTGGTGCATTATATAAACCAGGGCCAGGCTAGTCGATAGGACATATAGAACAACAATCATACCATAGGCTAGCTTCTAGGGTTTAGCCTCTTCGATCTCGTGGTAGATCTACTCTTGTACTACCCATATCATCAATATTAATCAAGCAGGACGTAGGGTTTTACCTCCATCGAGAGGTCCCGAACCTGGATAAAACTTCGTGTCCCTTGCCTCCTGTTACCATCCGGCCTAGACGCACAGTCCGGGACCCCCTACCCGAGATCCGCCGGTTTTGACACCGACAGTCGGACACTATCCTCATATTCAAATTCTTCTGTGATGTATTCGGAGAAGGAACCCGCCTTGCAATGCCGAAGACAATACAGCGCGCTGGACTCATCGTCATTGAAGCCTGGTTCAGGGGCTACTGAGGGAGTCATGGATTAGGGGGTCTCCGGACAGCCGGACTATCTCCATTGGCCGGACTGTTAGACTATGAAGATACAAGATTGAAGACTTCGTCTCGTGTCCGGATGGGACTCTACTTGGCGTGGAAGGCAAGCTAGGCAATACGGATATGGATATCTCCTCCTTTGTAACCGACCTTATGTAACCCTAACCCTCTCCGGTGTCTATATAAACCGAAGGGTTTTAGTCCGTAGGACAACAACCATAACATACAATCATACCATAGGCTAGCTTCTAGGGTTTAGCCTCTCCGATCTCGTGGTAGATCTACTCTGGTACTACCCATATCATCAATATTAATCAAGCAGGACGTAGGGTTTTACCTCCATCAAGAGGGCCTGAACCTAGGTAAAACATCGTGTCCCCTGCCTCCTGTTACCATCCGGCCTAGACGCACAGTTTGGGACCCCTACCCGAGATCCGCCGGTTTTGACACCGACAGCTCCTCTCTCCATTCTTTTTCTTTTTAAAACAAACCGGAGAAGGAGAAGGAAAATAAAGAGAAGGTAGGGGCGGAATCTGGGCACGAGGACAATTTTCCCAGACTCATAAAAATATGCAAGGTTCGAGAAAATTAGAAGTGGCAAGATCGGAAGATATGAATTCAAACTCATTTGAATTTAATCAAATGGTTTGAACTAGGGCTAGGGTTTTGAAGTGCCCAGAAATGTTGAGAATTTAGGTGGAGCTCGGGGAAGTGACGAAAGAAATTACAAGAAAAGTTTGGGGACCAAACTTGAAGCGGAAAAGGGCATGTGATAAATTGCAAGTGTGTTATAGGTGGTTCCGAAAATGGAATATTTAATATAGCTCCCTAAATATTAGGAGGATATGTTATAAAGAGAAGTCACTCTTCCCTCGATTTAAATGGATCGAAGATCCACACAAATTATTTAGTTGAGATGCAAAAAGGCTTATGACATGATGATATGATGACATGATGCAATGCACATGATGCAATGAACCAAAACGAATCACCCGACAACACTCGGAAACATGGAAGGCATCTGAAGCTCCGGTCTTGGGGCATTACAACACTCCACCACTACGAGAGGATCTCGTCCCGAGATCTAGAATGGCACCGGGGGAAACGGAAAAGGAAGAGAAGAGGTAAAACTAAGTTGCTTCTTCGACAAACGAGTGAAACCAATGAACCTTGAGATGTTGAACAAATTGAAAGAAAGAAAACAACGAAGATGGACAAAGTTGAGAGCACTCCATTAAGAAAGAGGAATAAGAAAGAACCGATTCAGGTAGCATTTCGGTTGAAAAATGATAAGAAACTTTATAAGATGAAAAGGAACTTGAGTAGCGGGCACATACTCCGGTTAAAATTATAAGCATGAAAAGATCATGATCTTCACAATTCGAGATGATGATTAAAAAGAGCAACATCACAAAGCCTCTAGAAGAAAAGAAAGAATGGAATGGACGGAGGGGAACGAGATCTTGAGAGAGCATGTTTACAATAAATGCTAGAATGGAGTTGTTGGATTATCAACAAAGAAAAACATAAACTTGATATGGTCTTATGGAATACATCTCAAAATTATGAGGTGACAACCTGCCACACACGGAAAAAGATTGGATTGATAAGAACAAAGGAGACGAGAAACTATTTCACTGGGAGGATAAATGAAGAGCTTGGGTCATTTATAAGCACCATAATTAGCAACATTCCCAATGGAAGGCTTTCAGTGAAATATAAACCAAGATACTCCGACGAAGAGAATGATTGATTGAGAAGAGCTCATGCTCGAAGAAATTGATGGGTTTAACTATCTCATTCCTGACAACTTGCGAATCATGAAACAAGAAAGAAATTGTCAAAATGACATAACACCACCTGAAAAGATAAGGTAGAAGGAATTGCACTCCGGATTGCATGAAGAAGAATACTTGAGCTCCTCTGAAAAGAATCTTGATGAACGCTTCGAGAAGGAAATAAATCCTTGATGAACCATCATGTAGAACCTCCATGAAGAACTCCGGCAACAAAAGATTGATCACACGAAAAGAAGGATGAAAAAAATAAGGTTGAAGCCTTGCGATGATTTAGACAGAGCTTCGCGATTCTATAATTGAGAGAGCTTGGAATTCCGGGAAGAAAAGATGAAACAATTGAAACCGAGAATTTGATGAGCCTCTGGAATAAGGAATTGAATTCACTCGATGAAACAAGAATAAGAATTACATTATGCTTATCCTTCACCAATTTAAATTGATGACAAACAATGGATTTGGTATACTACTTATTCTCGTAGAAAGGATTTAGATAGATATAGCGCAAACTTGAGAAGGTCTTCAACGAACCACCGGTAGGATTGGAACATCAAATAAATTGATATGATAACAACGGAAGAGAATTCTGGAAGAACCATCGTAAGAATTGGACATGAAAATAGCAAAAGCACAATACACCGGGAAGAATTTGAAAAAGAATGAAGATACTTGAAGGAATTTGAATCATGAGAACGAATAGATCACGAGCTGATTAGAAGATATTTGAGCGATGCACCGGTAAGATTCTAAGAATGAGAGCTGAAAGCTGAAATGAATACTTCTGAGATGATGGCCTCCGGAGAATCAAACTGGAAAGACTCTTGAATTGCTTCGTATGCGTGAAAAGGATTCTTGCAATTGAAAACAATTATGAGAGGATGGCATCAAGCTAGAACTGAGAATCTTCACGAGAACGGATATGATTGAAGAGAAACTCTTCGTCGGTCTTCAAATGTTGAGAATGATGACGAGAAACACCATCATGAATTGTTGAGACACTCCGGAATGAAAATTAGAAATGATGAACCTCCGATGAAAAGAATTTGAAAGAACTTGGGGAAAAACATTTGACTGATGACAAATCATTCTTACGTCAAACTTTAGAAGATTGAGAATAGCTCCATGAAAATAAGAAGAGTCAGGTAAGATCCTGGGAAAAGACCTGTGGGTTAGGGCCCACTCAAAAGAAACACCGTTGAACAATTTAAAAGAGAGATTGCGCCGGTTGAAATAAATGGCTTGAATGAGGTAACATCCTCGCAAAAGCTTGAACGAATTGAGGATGGAAACTTGAATTTTTTGAGATATCTTCAACACTTCGGAACAAATGAATAGCAAGGAGCGGATGATTAAGAGGTGCACCGGCATGAGAAAGCATTTGAAAAGAGTTAAGGGATATGATCAACACCAAAATTTTGAATTGAATCCACCGGAGGAGAAAAAGAATGAAGGATGATGAACTTGTAGAGCATCTTCATGAAAATCACCGGATAAGAATATTGACGGAAAATAATGGAGAGTCTTCACATCAATAATATGGATACTTGATTAAGAAATCTGAGTCCTCGAAGAAAAAGGGTGGGAGGGTGGGAAGACAAAGGCAACTTGGGACGAATAAAACAAATAACGTTGAGAAGACTTTGAGTTGATCTTGCGGATGTTGAAATGAACGGATCCACTTGAAGAGAGACACGCCGGTTGAAAAGAATTGACATGACAATCTCAATAAACAAGAAGGATTAGTATTCACATAGGAATATGAGAACACCACTTATGAAGTTACGGAGTCAACACTTGACATTGAAGCAACTCGAATACCACAACTCAAAACAAAACAAAGGATTGGCTTGGAAAATAAGCCGGAACAAACATATGATAGAGATTTCGTCCGAAGTTTTCGTGGTGGGGCCTACACGGGCTCGATCCTATAGCACCATCATGTACAAGGCAGTGCACATGACATACGAAGCATCCCCAGTCAGCAAAGCCAAGGACTCTTTAAGACACAACGAGACCACTGTAAAAACAACCATGGATAGGCGGACCACTAGACGTCGAACCCCAATTTCATATCATACATCTGTCAGAAAGATATCCTAAGAGCTACTTGAATTCCCACTTATAAACTCCCGAAGCTTTCCGGTTATGCAATCAGGTGTTGGGGATACAGGGGAAGCATAATATCTCACCAAAAACTAACAAAACCTACATCCAGCTGTATCCATCCTTCAACACATAACCAAGAAACCTTCAGAAATCGTTTACCTCAACCTTCGAAAAGCATCTGTTATACGAGTTATGGCAATACTCCCGAACTCCCGCCACAGTACTGGGTGGCGTCGAGGTTATCTCACCAACAACTGCATAAAAGAGATTTTCGATGTCGGCGAAACTCAGGTATTCCAGAACTGCAACAATAAAATTGTGACGACAACACCTCAGAGCTCAACTCCCCGGGACACTACCACAACCCCTAAATGTCAGGAGGCACCAAGAACAATGTTCTCATCACAAAACCATCGGAACGATTCCAAGATACCTGCGTGATCCTAAAAAAATTTAGTGAAATTTGAGAAGAGAAGAGTCAAAACTCTACGTCAGGAGGCCTCACCAGAGCGAGGAAGGGACTGAGGAGTAAAAAGAATCCTACTCTTCGATATATATAATCCTAAAAGACTCAAAACATTTTTCTAGAGTCAACAACGCCAGCGATTCGATCAAGCAGGGGGCTCCTAAGTCAGGGAAGGCTCTGATTACCAACTTGTAACGCCCTCGATGCGGCTATATCTCCCACGTGTCGAAGCACGACTTAGAGGCATAACCACATTGAAAGCAATGTCGCAAGTGAGGTAATCTTCACAACAACCCATGTAATGAATAAGAAAGGAAGTACATAGTTGGCTTACAATCGCCACTTCACACAATACATGAATAAAACATCCATCATCTAGATACAATCAAGGTCCGACTCTGGAATCCAAAGTAAAAGAAGACTACCCCAAATGCTACACAGATCCCCGATCGTCCCAACTGGGCTCCACTACTGATCAACTGGAAAACGGAACAACTTAATGAACGCGATCTTCATCGAGCTCCTCCTTGAGCTCGGTTGCGTCACCTGCACGATATCATCGGCACCTGCAAGCTAGTTTTGAAAGTATCTGTGAGTCACGGGGACTCAGCAATCTCACACCCCCGCGGTCAAGACTATTTAAGCTTATAGGAAGGGTAAAGGTATGAGGTGGAGCTGCAGCAAGCAGTAGCATATATGGTGGCTAACATACGCAAAAGAGGGCGAGAAGTGAAGGCAAGGCACGGTCGAGAAACTATGATCAAGAAGTGATCCTAAAAAACCTTACGTCAAGCATAACTCCAACACTGTGTTCACTTCCCGGACTCCGCCGGAAAGAGACCATCACGGTTACACACGTTGTTGATCCATTTTAGTTAAGTTAAGTTTCAGGTTTTCTACAACCGGACATTAACAAATTCCCATCTGCCCATAACCGCGGACACGGCTTTCGAAAGTTCAAAACCCTGCAGGGGTGTCCCAACTTAGCCCATCACAAGCTCTCACGATCAACGAAGGATATTCCTTCTCCCAAGACAATCCGATCAGATCGGCATCCCGGTTACAAGACATCTCGACAATGGTAAAACAAGTCCAGCAAGACCGCCCGATGCACCGACATCCTGATAGGAGCTACACATATCTTGTTCTCAGGGCAATACCGGATGAACACTACGTACAGCTAAAACTAGCCCTCAAGTTTCCCCGAGGTGGCGCCGCAAGTGGCTCTGTTTCGGACCAACACTTAGACAAGCACTGGCCCGAGGGTTAAAATAAAGATGACCCTTGAGATGCGCGACTCCCAAGGGAAAAGGCTAGGTGGCAAATGGTAAAACCAAGGTTGGGCCTTGCTGGAGGAGTTTTATTCAAGGCGAACTGTCAAGGGGTTCCCATTATAACCCAACCGTGTAAGGAATGCAAAATCAAGGAACATAACACCGGTATGACGGAAACTAGGGCGGCAAGAGTGGAACAAAACACCAGGCATAAGGCCGAGCCTTCCACCCTTTACCAAGTATATAGATGCATTAATTAAATAAGAGATATTGTGATATCCCAACAAAATATCCATGTTCCAACATGGAACAAGCTTCAATCTTCACCTGCAACTAACAACGCTATAAGAGGGGGCTGAGCAAAGCGGTAACATAGCCAAACAACGGTTTGCTAGGACAAGGTGGGTTAGAGGTTTGACATGGCAATATGGGAGGCATGATAAGAAAGTGGTAGGTATCGCAGCATAGGCATAGCAATAGAGCATGCATCTAGCAAGCAAAGATAGAAGTGATTTCGAGGGTATGGTCATCTTGCCTGAGATCCCGCAAGGAAGAAGAACGAGTCCATGAAGAAGACAAACGGACGTAGCCAATGGATCCTCACAAACGCAACGTTATCGGAACTAACCCGAAGAGACAACACCGGAAAGAAAGCAAACAACATAGTAAACAATCATCACATAAGCATGGCACAATGCGCAAAGAAGTATGATGCATGTCCGGTTTAATGAGGCATGGCATGGCAAAGTGCACAAACAACCCTACAAATTAAGTGGAGCTCAATATGCAACTCCGTTGCATATTGACGAAACACCAAATTCAAGTTATTTTAGTTCGATCTCGTTTATGTACCCAACAATATTAAATGTTGTTAAGCATGTCAAGAGGTGAAACATAAAGGAATGATCTATCTAAACAATTTAAATGGGGCCGGATATAGCAAACAACAAATCCGGTAAATCCCCATATGCCTTTAGCAAATTAATACCAACAACAATTTTAAACATTCTTGATGTTGTTAACATGATGCGGATGACATGTGGAAGTTTATGCAATTTTTATTAAAAGATTGACAAGAGCATTATGAAGCATTTGTCACCATGGTGGAAAGAAAGGGGTGCCACTGAGACGAAACGGAAATGATGCCGCGGCAACATTCTGATGATCCGGTAGCTCACGGGGATACCGGTGCAAAAGGAAGTGGGTGTGAGTGTGTCATGCAACAAGATGGGGTGCTCCCGGATACCGGGTTCCCACGGGTAGACGACGGTGTCAAACAAGGGAACAACTAATGTTCACAGGCGGATTTCAACAACCAACATGCATCTCATACAACTCATGCACACGGTCCACGGGTGGTCGTCTCGGGGTTATACCTTCGAAGCGTGCATTATCGGAACAGATCGAGTTCGGTGGTAAGGGTACACGTGTCGAAGGGGAAGTAGTTGTTTACGGGGTCGTCGTGGGAAGTAGCGGTTCATGCGATGGTAGTTGAACTTGACGTTTGCGTTACGCGGGTCTTCGGCGACGGTCGTCGTACATGGTTCGGAGTGGTACTTGCTTCTTCGAACTTGTCGGTCTCTATTCTTGCGACGGTAGCGGTATACATCTCATTTTTGGAGAGGTACTTGGGGTCATTTGAACTTGACGGTCTCATCATCTCAAAAGGGTGCTTGACGTTCTTCGCGATTCCGAAGACACGGTAGAGGTATACTTGTTGTAGGGGTACTTGTCGGATCCACGGCGACGGTAGAGGTACAAACGTGCTTGCGGTACTTAGTTCGTCGTGGAACTTGGCGTCATTGTGGCCTCCAGGTACTTGCCGAAATCCACATCGAATGTAGTCGTGTAGATTTGAAGACGAACTTGGCGTCGAAGTCGAACTTGCTGGTCTTGATGAATCTGAACGGGCATCGAGGGACTTGCCAAGGCCCTGCCTCGGGAGGTCACCGGAGGTGCGTGGAGGCGGCAGAGATGGTGTTGCGCGGAAGCGGGCACATGATGGGTGATGGGGTGGTGAGGTGACCAGAGGCGCGAGGAGGGGGGATCCTGGTCGCGACAAGAGAAGGCAGCGGGGCGACGTCCTCCTTCCTGTTCGAACAAGGCAGAGGCGGGGCAGGACTTGCCGCGGTGCGAAATCCGCCGAAAATGAAGAGGGCGGCCACAGGACTCGCGGATCCGGCAGGTGGCCGTCCAACCTGGCCGGTGGCGGATGAGGGAGCAGCGGCCTGGCGAGCTTGAGGCCATGGCAGAGGAGGGGAGGCTGCAGGGGCGCCGGGGTTGGTGCGGTCAGAGGCCAGGGCCGCAGGGCGGAGCTTGGCGGCGTCTCCACGTCGGAGATGATGATGGGGGCGTGGAGGTCGCTGGCTCGGGCGGAGGTCGGGGCCGGAGCTCCTGCTGGCAGCGAGGTCGAGGCGGCTTGGTGCCGCCAAGGAGAAGCAGGAGGAAGAGGTTGCCGCGGGAGGAACTGACACAGGGGAGCGAGGGAGAGAAGTGGGATCGAGGGAGATGAGGGATTGAGCGTGGACTGGGTGCGCTGCAGGGAGGAACAAGAGGTGAGGAGGGGAGATGGGATCGGGCTCCCTGGCGGCGCGAGGGGAGAGGCGAGGGAGAGAGCGAGAGGGAGTGGTCGGGCCTAGGTTTAGGTTAGGTTAGGTGGGCTTCTGCTAGGAGGCCCAAGTGGCCAGAGGCCTGGCTGGGCTCCTCTCTCCATTCTTTTTCTTTTTAAAACAATCCAGAGAAGGAGAAGGAAAAGAAATAGAAGGTAGGGGCGGAATCTGGGCACGAGGACAATTTTCCCGGACTCATAAAAATATGCAAGGTTCGAGAAAATTAGAAGTGGCAAGATCGGAAGATATGAATTCAAACTCATTTGAATTTAATCAAATGGTTTGAACTAGGGCTAGGGTTTTGAAGTGCCTAGAAATGTTGAGAATTTAGGTGGAGCTCGGGAAAGTGATGAAAGAAATTACAGGAATAGTTTGGGGACCAAACTTGAAGCGGAAAAGGGCATGTGATAAATTGCAAGTGTGTTATAGGTGATTCCGAAAATGGAATATTTAATATAGCTCCCTAAATATTAGGAGGATATGTTATAAAGAGAAGTCACTCTTCCCTCGATTTAAATGGATCAAAGATCCACACAAATTATTTAGTTGAGATGCAAAAAGGCTTATGACATGATGATATGATGACATGATGCAACGAACCAAAACGAATCACCCGACAACACTCGGAAACATGGAAGGCATCTGAAGCTCCGGTCTTGGGGCGTTACATGAGGGCATCATGATCATTCTTAGAACAGCAACATATTATATATATATATTGTCATATGATCTCTTATGCTAAAGTAACAATTCAATCACAATTTCATGTATGAATCATAAACTTCATTGAGAACCAACAAACTCTAATCTCAGTCATTGAGGCAATTGCAATTTATCATAACATAGAAAAGAGTCAATATAAGAGCTTTTCAGCAAGTCCACATACTCAACCATCTTTTAGTCTTTCACAATTGGTAACACTCACGCAATATTTATGGGTATGAAGTTTTAGTCGGACACAGAGAAAGATAGGGGCTTATAGTTTTGCCTCCCAACGTTTTACCTCAAGGTTAATGTCAACAATAATAGTTCATGAAGACTCACATCCAATTAGCTATATATATCAGGATCTTTCCAACATATTATGCTTGCCAAAGGATAAAATGTAAAAAGGAAAGGTGAAGATCACCATGACTCTTATGTAAGGTAGAAGATAAAAGTAAAAGATAGGCCCTTTGCAGAGGGAAGCAGAGGTTGTCATGCGCTTTTATAGTTGGATGCACAAGATCTTAATCCGAAAGAACGTCACTTTATATTGCCACTTGTGATATGGACCTTTATTATGCAGTCCGTCGCTTTTATTTCTTCCACATCACAAGATCGTATAAAGCTTATTTTCTCCCACACTAATAAGTCATACATATTTAGAGAGCAATTTTTTATTGCTTGCACCGATGACAACTTACTTGAAGGATCTTACTCAATCCATAGGTAGATATGGTGGACTCTCATGGCAAAACTGGGTTTAGGTATATTTGGAACCACAAGTCGTATCTCTACTTGGTGCAAAGAAATTGGCTAGCATGAGAGGGAAAAGCAAGCTCAACATGTTGGATGATCCATGACAATATAATTTATCTCAGATGTAAGAAAACATAACCCATTACATTGTCTTCCTTGTCCAAGATCAACGCTTAGCATGTCATACTTTAATGAGTGCTCACAATCATAAAAATGTCCAAGATAGTATATTTATATGTGAACCTCTCTTTCTTTATTACTTCCTATTCAGTGCAACAATGACTAAAACTATGTTTGTCAACTCTCAACAACTTTTATTCATCATACTCTTTATATGTGAGCTCATTACTCTCCATAAGATCCATATGATCTCTTTGTTTCTTTTTTATTTTATTTTATTCCCTCAAGATCATAGCAAAATAGTCAAGCCCTTGACTCAACACTAATCTTTATTATATATATCTCATGGACTCGATTACATAGAAGGATCATAAAGCAAAACTCACAACTAGATCATACTAAAACTACTAGATCAAGATATTACCAAAAGGATCAAACTAAGAAAAACGGAAAAGATAAAAGTTGTGATGGTGATACGATACCGGGGCACTCCCCAACCTTGGCAGTTGCCAAGGGGAGTGCCCATACCCGTGTGATTATGTCTCCTTCTTCGGGGGTGGTGATGCGATATTCTTGGCGATGATGCCCCTCAGGATACGATTCTCTTCCTCGAGCTTATTGACTTGCTGCTTGAGGTTCATTATTTCCTTACGGAGCTTGCCAGTAACGGCTAAAGCTCCTTTCACCCAAGGATGTTGCATAGCTGCAGGAGAACAAGTAACACTATTTTCATATTTTCATAAGAAAGAAATCTAACATTGGAAGGGATGAGCGAGTTTGGAATAGCTGAGCTCTGTGGTTCCCCCATCGTAAATCCTGCCCAAAAACGAGAAGTAACTTCTTGGGCCTCCTCCATGGCATCTATCCTTTTCAAGTCAGCTTCCATCTCTTCCTCCGTTGAGGGCCCAAAGTGATAGGCATCATTGTTTGCCCCTGGACCTGATGTCGGATGAGACACCCGACTCTCCCCGACTGACTCTTGAGAAGACATCTTGCGCTAATCTACGGCAGAAACAACTCAAAACAAGAACAGTGGATAATTGCGCGATACGGAGGTCAAACCTTCGGGAGATTATATAATGAATTTTTACCGACTAAAAGAAGTATCGTGCAAGAAAACGGAGTCCAGAGAGCACACGAGGTGCCCACGAGGCAGGGGCGCGCCCAGGGGGTAGGGCACGCCCTCCACCCTCGTGGAAGCCTCGCGTCCTTTCCGGTCTGCTTCTTATTTTCCTATTTTCTTAAATATTCCAAAACGAAGAAATATTGCCATTAGAACTGTTTTGGAGTCGGTTTACTTACCGTACCACGTACCTATTCCTTTTCGGAGTCTGAGACGTTCCGGAAAGTGTCCCTTATGTATCCCTCCAGGGTTACTGTTTCAATAATATTAGTTTCAACATTTATGGGATTACCTGAGATATAATGTTTGATTCTTTGACCGTTCACCACCTTTGGATTTGTGCCTTCGAAGTTGTTGATTTTTATGGCACCAGAACGATAGACCTCCTCGATAACGTAAGGACCTCCCATTTAGAGAGAAGTTTTCCTGCAAAAAATCTTAAACGAGAGTTGTATAACAATACATAATCACCTAATTAAACTCACGCTTTTGTATCCTTTTATCATGCCATCTTTTAACCTTTTCTTTAAACGGTTTGGCATTCTCACAGGCTTGGGTTCTCCATTCATCAAGTGAGCTAATGTCAAATAACCTCTTCTCACTGGCAAGTTTGAAATCATAATTGAGCTCTTTCATGGCCCAATATGCCTTATGTTCTAATTCCAGAGGTAAGTGACATGCTTTACCATAAACCATTTTATACGGAGACATACCCATAGGATTTTTGTATGCAGTTCTATAGGCCCATAATGCATCATCAAGTTTCTTGGACCAATTCTTTCTAGATCTATTAACAGTCTTTTGCAAAATTAATTTGAGCTCTCTATTACTCAATTATACTTGACCACTAGACTGTGGGTGATAAGGAGATGCAATTCTATGATTAACGTCGTACTTAGCAAGCATTTTACGAAAGGCACCATGAATAAAATGTGAACCACCATCAGTCATTAAATATCTAGGGACTCCAAACCTCGGGAAAATAACTTCTTTAAGCATCTAAATAGAGGTGTTATGATCAGCACTACTAGTTGGAATAGCTTCTACCCACTTAGTAACGTAATCAACAGCGACTAAAATATGTGTATGCCTGTTAGAGGAAGGAAAAGGTCCCATATAATCAAAGCCCCAAACATCAAATGGTTCAATAACAAGTAATAATTCATAGGCATTTCTTGACGTCTACTAATATTACCAATTCTTTGACATTCATCACAAGACAAGACAAACTTACGGGCATACTTAAAGAGAGTAGGCCAATAAAAACCAGATTGCAATACCTTATGTGCAGTTCTATCTCCAACATGGTGTCCTCCATAAGCCTGGGAGTGACACTTGCGTAGGATCTATTCATGTTCATGCTCAGGTACACAACGTCTAATAATACCATCTACTCCTTCTTTATAAAGATGTGGGTCATCCCAAAAGTAATGTCTCAAATCATAGAAGAACTTTTTCTTTTGCTGGTATGTGAAACTAGGTGGTATAAATTTAGCAACAATATAATTAGCATAATCAGCATACCATGGAGTAGTACGAGAAGCATTTATGACATTTAATTGTTCATCGGGAAAGCTATCATCAATAGGTAGTGGGTCGTCAAGAACATTCTCTAACCTAGACAAGTTGTCTGCAACAGGGTTCTCAGCTTCCTTTCTATCAATAATATGCAAATCAAATTCTTGTAGCAAGAGAACCCATCTAATAAGTCTAGGTTTACCATCTTTCTTTTCCATAAGGTATTTAATAGCAGCATGATCAGTGTGAATAGTTACTTTAGAATCAACAATATAAGGTCTGAACTTATCACAAGCAAATACAACTGCTAAAAGTTATTTTTCAGTAGTAGCATAATTTCTTTGAGTATTGTCTATAGTCTTACTAGCATAATGGATAACATTTAATTTCTTATAAACTCTTTGCCCTAGAACATCACCTACATCATAATCGCTAGCATCACACATAATTTCAAAGGGTAAATTCCAATCAGGTGGCTGAACAATAGGTGCAGAAATCAATGCTTTCTTAAGTATTTCAAATGCTTCTATGCAATTATCATCAAAGACAAAAGGAATATCTTTTTGTAATAGATTAGTCAAAGGCCGAGAAATTTTTGAGAAGTCCTTAATGAACCTCCTATAAAAACCGGCGTGGCTGAGGAAGCTTCTTATACCTTTAATGTCCTTGGGACATGGCATCTTTTCAATAGCATCAACTTTAGCTTTATCAACTTCAATGCCTCTTTCAGAAATTTTATGCCCCAAGACAATACCTTCATTAACCATAAAGTAGCATTTCTCCCAATTCAAAACAAGATTAGTTTCTTCACATCTCTGCAAAACTCGATCAAGGTTGCTCAAGCAATCATCAAAAGAGGATCCATAAACGGAGAAATCGTCCAGGAAAACCTCACATATCTTTTTCCAAAAGTCAGAAAATATAGCCATCATGCATCTTTGAAAGGTAGCAGGTGCATTACATAAATCAAAAGGCATACGTCTATAAGCAAAAGTACCGAAAGGGCAAGTAAAAGTGGTCTTTGCTTGATCATCAGCTGACACAGGTATTTGGGAGAAGCCAGAGTAACCATCTAGAAAGCAAAAATGTGTATGTTTGGATAATCTTTCTAGAATTTGATCAATAAAAGGTAAGGGGTAATGATCTTTTTAGTAGCCTTATTTAATTTGCAGAAATCAATTAGCATCCGATAACCTATAATAATTCTTTGCAGAATCAATTCACCTTCATCATTAGGAACAACAGTAATACCTCCCTTCTTAGGGACACAATGGACAGGACTTGCCCACTGACTATCACCAACGGGATAAATTATACCTGCCTCAAGGAGTTTTAATATTTCCTTTCTTACCACCTCTTTCATCTTAGGATTCAGCCATTGTTGGTGATCAATAACTGGTTTGGCGTCTTTCTCCAAATTTATTTTGTGTTGACATAGAGTGGGACTAATGCCCTTAAGATCATCAAGAGTATATCCAATAGCAGCACGGTGCTTCTTCAGAGTTTTCAATAATTTTTCTTCCTCATGCTCTGAAAGGTTAGCACTAATAATAATAGGATATATCTTCTTTTCATCAAGATAAACATATTTAAGAGTATCAGGTAATGGTTTAAGCTCAAACACGGGATCACCCTTGGGTGGAGGAGGATCCCCTAGGATTTCAACAAGCAAGTTGTGTTTCAGAATGGGTCCTTGTTTAAAGAATACTTCATCTATTTCCCTTCTTTCATTCATAAACGTATCATTTTCATGGTCTAGCAAATATTGTTCTAAAGGATCATTAGGAGGCACAGCAATAGCAGCAAGACCAATAATTTCATCTTTGCTAGGCAATTCTTCATCACGGGGTTGTCTACGAAATTTAGAGAAATTAAACTCATGAGACATATCATCCAAACCAATAGTAACAACATCCTTCTTGCAATCTATCTTAGCATTAACAGTATTCAAGAAGGGTCTACCAAATATAATGGGACAAAAGCTATCTTGAGGGGAACCAAGAACAAGAAAATCAGCAGGATATTTAACTTTCCCACACAAGACTTCAACATCTCTAACAATACCAACTGGTGAAATTATGTCTCTATTGGCAAGCTTAATTGTGACATCAATCTCTTCTATCTCAGCAGGTGCAATATCATGCATAATTTCTTTGTATAAGGAATGAGGTATTGCACTTGCACTAGCACCCATATCACATAAGCCATGATAGCAATGATCTCCTAATTTTAACAGAAATAACAAGCATGCCTACAACAGGTCTATGTTTATTTTTAGTATCAAGCCTAGCAATTCTAGCAGCTTCATCACAGAAGTAAATAACATGCCCATCAATATTATCGGCCAAGAGATCTTTAACCATAGCAATATTAGGTTCAACTTTAACTTGCTCAGGAGGTGTATAAGTTCTAATATTACTTTTACGAACCATAGTTGAAGCTTTAGCATGATCCTTTATTCTAACAGGGAAAGGTGGTTTCTCAACATAAGCAGTAGGAACAATAGGATCATTATAAGTGATAGTTTTTTTCTTCAACTTTAATAGGTGCAACTACTTTTGTTTCAATGGGAGGATTATATTTAAACCACTTCTCCTTAGGGAGATCAACATGAGTAGCAAAGGATTCACAGAAAGAAGCTACTATCTCAGAGTCAAGTCCATATTTAGTGCTAAATTTACGGAAAACATCAGTGTCCATAAAAGATTTAACAAAATCAAACTTAGGTGTTACACCTGACTCCTTACCTTTGTCGAGATCCCAATCTTCAGAGTTGCATTTAATTCTCTATAATAAATTCCATTTGAATTCAATAGTCTTCATCATAAAGGAACCAGTACAAGAAGTATCGAGAATGGAGCGATTGTTGTCAGAAAGCCGAGCATAAAAATTTTGAATAATCATTTCTCTTGAGAGCTCATTATTGGGGCATGAATATAACATTGACTTAAGCCTCCCCCAAGCTTGAGCGATGCTTTCTCCTTCGCGAGGCCAAAAATTATATATATAATTACAATCACGATGAACAAGATGCATAGGATAAAACTTCTGATGGAATTCCACTTTCAACCGTTTGTAGTCCCATGATCCCATATCATCACATAGCCTATACCACGTCAATGCATCTCCCTTCAAAGATAAAGGGAAGACCTTCTTCTTGATAACACCATCGGGCATACCTGCAAGCTTAAATAATCCACAAACTTCATCCACATAGATTAAGTGTAAGTCGGGATGTAATGTTCCATCTCCTGCAAAAGGATTAGCTAGCAGTTTCTCTATCATACCTGAAGGAATTTCAAAGTAAACATTTTCATTTTCAGTAGGTTTAGTAGGTTGAGGAGCAACTCTTTTCTCTACTGGTCGAGGTGAAGATACCCCGAACAAGCCCCTCAAAGGATTATGTTCCATAGTAACAAGTGACAGTAAATTTCAGCACACTATATAAATTTTTCCTTACCAAATTCCACCTACCAAAGGCACTTCACTCCCCAGCAACGGCGCCAGAAAAGAGTCTTGATGACCCACAAGTATAGGGGATCTATCGTAGTCCTTTCGATAAGTAAGAGTGTCGAACCCAACGAGGAGCAGAAGGAAATGATAAGCGGTTTTCAGCAAGGTATTCTCTACAAGCACTGAAATTATCGGTAACAGATAGTTTTGTGATAAGGTAATTGGTAACGAGTAACAAGTAACAAGTGTAAATAAAGTGCAGCAAGATGTCCCAATCCTTTTTATAGCAAAGGACAAGCCTGGAGAAACTCTTATATGAAGGAAAGCACTCCCGAGGACACATGGGAATTATCGTCAAGCTAGTTTTCATCACGTTCATATGATTCGCGTTCGGTACTTTGATAATTTGATATGTGGGTGGACCGGTGCTTGGGTGATGTCCTTACTTGGACAAGCATCCCACTTATTATTAACCCCCATTGCAAGCATCCGCAACTACAATAGAAGTATTAAGGTAAACCTAACCATAGCATGAAACATATGGATCCAAATCAGCCCCTTACGAAGCAACGCATAAACTAGGGTTTAAGCTTTTGTCACTCTAGCAACCCATCATCTACTTATTACTTCCCAATGCCTCCCTCTAGGCCCAAACAATGGTGAAGTGTCACGTAGTCGACCTTCACATGACACCACTAGAGGGATGACAACATACATCTCATCAAAATATCGAACGAATACCAAATTCACATGACTACTAATAGCAAGACTTCTCCCATGTCCTCAGGAACAAATGTAACTACTCATAAAGCATATTCATGTTCATAATCAGAGGGGTATTAATATGCATAATGGATCTGAACATATGGTCTTCCACCAAGTAAACCAACTAGCATCAACTATAAGGAGTAATCAACACTACTAGCAACCCACAGGTACCAATCTGAGGTTTGGATACAAAGATTGGATACAATAGATGAACTAGGGTTTGAGATGAGATGGTGATGGTGAATATGTTGATGGAGATTGACCCCCTCCCGATGAGAGGATCGTCGGTGATGACGATGGTGATGATTTCCCCCTCCCACAGGGAAGTTTCCCCGGCAGAACAGCTCCGCCAGAGCCCTAGATTGGTTCCGCCAAGGTTCCGCCTCGTGGCAGCGGAGTCTCGTCCTGAAAGCTTGCTTATGATTTTTTTCCTTGACGAAAGACTCTATATAGCAGAAGATGGGCATCTGAGGGCCACCAGGGGGCCCATGAGGCAGGGGGCGTGCTCAGGGGTTAGGGCGCGCCCCCACCCTTGTGGCTGGTGGGTGGCCCCCCTCTGGTACTTCTTGCGCTCAGTATTTTTTATATATTCTGGAAATAACTTCCGTGAAGTTTCAGGACTTTTGGAGCTGTGCAGAATAGGTCTCTAATATTTGCTCCGTTTTCAGCCTAGAATTCCAGCTGTCGGCATTCTCCCTTTTTATGTAAACCTTGTAAAATAAGAGAGAATAGGCATAAGTATTGTGACATAACGTGTAATAACAGCCCATAATGCAAGAAGTGTTGATATAAAAGCATGATGCAAAATGGACGTATCAAGTGGCCATCTTCATCATCCCGGCGGCCACCACGATGAGGAGGGAGTAGTCCACCCTCGGGGCTGAGGATTTGTACCAGTAGCTATGTGTTTAATCTCTCTCTCTCTCGTGTTCTTGAGATGTCAAGATCTTGATGTATCGCGGGCTTTGTTAATATAGTCGGATCATATGATGTTTTCCCCTCTGTATCTTGTTGTGATGAATTGAGTTTTTCCCTTTGAGATTTTGTTGTTATCGGACTGAATACATTTATGGATTTGAGAACACTTGATATATCTCTTGCAATTGAATACTCGTGGTGACAATGGGGCATCGTATTGATTCACTTGATATATGTTTTGACACTCAACTCGCGGATCCCGAGGTGACATTGGGGTAATCTATGCATAGGGGTTGATGCATGTTCTTGTCTTTGTTTCTCCGGTAGAAATCTTGGGGAACTCATTGATGTTCTTTGTGTTGGATTGAGTATTATGAATATGAATTTGATTTGGTGTTATTTTAGTACAAACTCTAGGATATATCAAACGGAAAGAATAGCTTTGTGTTATTTTAGTACGAACTCTTGAATAGATCAAACGGAAAGAATAGCTTTGAGGTGGTTTCGTACCCTACAAACAATTTATTCTTATGTTCTCCGCTGGATAGGAACTTTGGAGTGATTCTTCATCGCACTTTGAGGGGTGGTTATATGATCCAATTATATTAACATTGTTGAGAGGTTGCACTAGTGAAAGTACTGACCCTAGGCCTCATTTTCAAGCATTGCAATACCGTTTTTTGCCCGTTTACTATTTTCTACCTTGTTGTTTTTATTTCTTCAGATTATAAAAATATATTTCTACCATCCATATTACACTTTTATCACCATCTCTTCGTCGTACTAGTGCACCTATACAATTTGCCATTGTATTGGGTGTGTTGGGGACACAAGAGATTTCTTGTATTTGGTTGCAGGATCATTTGAGAGAGACCATCTTCATCCTACACCTCTCATGGACTAATAAACCTTAGGTCATCCACTTGAGGGAAAATTGCTACTGTCCTACAAAACTCTGCGCTTGGAGGCCCAACATGTGTCTACAAGAATAAAGTTGCGTAGTAGACATCAAGCTCTTTTCTAGCGCCGTTGCCACGGAGGTGAGTGCTGCTACCTCTTGAGCACTGGGTTGGTTTTCCCCGAAGAGGAAGGGATGATGCAGCAAAGTAGCGTAAGTATTTCCCTCGGTTTTTGAGAACCAAGGTATCAATCCAGTAGGAGGCTACGCGCGAGTCCCTCGTACCTGCACAAAACAAATAAATCCTCGCAACCAACACGATAAGGGGTTGTTAATCCCTACACTGCCACTTACGAGAGTGAGATCTGATAGATATGATAAGATAAGATTTTTGGTATTTTTATGATAAAGATGCAAAGTAAAATAAAAGCAAAGGAAAAGCAAAGGAAATAACTTAAGTATTGGAAGATTAATATGATGAAGATAGACCCAGGGGCCATAGGTTTCACTAGTGGCTTCTCTCAAGAGCATAAGTATTCTATGGTGGGTGAACAAATTACTGTTGAGCAATTGACAGAACTGAGCATAGTTATGAGAATATCTAGGTATGATCATGTATATAGGCATCACGTCTGAGACAAGTAGACCGACTCCTGCCCGCATCTACTACTATTACTCCACTCATCGACCGCTATCCAGCATGCATCTAGAGTATTAAGTTAATGAAAACAGAGTAACGCCTTAAGCAAGATGACATGATGTAGACGGATAAACTCATGCAATATGATGAAAACCCCATCTTGTTATCCTCGATGGCAACAATACAATACGTGCCTTGCTGCCCCTACTGTCACTGTGTAGGATCAAAAGTATGTCTAGAGGGGGGTGATTAGACTACTTGACCAAATAAAAATCTAGCCTTTTCCCAATTTTAGTTCTTGGCTGATTTTAGCTATCTTAGCACAAGTCAAGCAATCTCCACACAATTCAAGCAAGCATGCAAAAGAGTATATGAGCAGCAGAAAGTAAAGCATGCAACTTGCAAGAATGTAAAGGGAAGGGTTTGGAGGGTTCAAACGCAATTGGAGACACGGATGGTTTTATCCTGGTTCCGATAGATGGTGCTATCGTACATCCACGTTGATGGAGACTTCAACCCACGGAGGGTAACGGTTGCGTGAGTCCATGGAGGGCTCCACCCATGAAGGGTCCACGAAGAAGCAACCTTGTCTATTCCATCACGGCCGTCGCCCACGAAGGACTTGCCTCACTAGCGGTAGATCTTCATGAAGTAGGCGATCTCCTTGCCCTTACAAACTCCTTGGTTCAACTCCACAATCTTGTCGGAGGCTCCCAAGTGACACCTAGCCAATCTAGGAGACACCACTCTCCAAGAAGTAACAAATGGTGTGTTGATGATGAACTCCTTGCTCTTGTGCTTCAAATGATAGTCTCCCCAACACTCAACTCTCTCTCACATGATTTGGATTTGGTGGAAAGAAGATTTGAGTGGAAAGCAACTTGGGGAAGGCTAGAGATCAAGATTCATATGGTTGGAATGGAATATCTTGACCTCAACACAAGTGTAGGTGGTTCTCTCTCAGAAAATGTGTATTGGAAGTGTAGGTATGTTCTGATGGCTCTCTCCACGAATGAAGAGTGGGTGGAGGGGTATATATAGCCTCCACACAAAATCTAACCGTTACACACAATTTGCCAAACTCGGTGGGACCGAATGGTTAAACTCGGTTGGACCGATACAGCAAACCTAGTGACCGTTAGGATTTTCGATGGGACTGAGATGCAACTCGGTAGGACCGATATGGTTAGGGTTAGGGCATAGCGTAATCTCGGTGTGACCGATTACACAAACTCGGTGGGACCGATTTTGGTAATAAGCTAACCAGAGAGTTGGTCAGGTAAACTCGGTGGGACCGATTCGCTCATCTCGGTGACACCGAAATGTTACAAAAGGGAAACAAAGAGTTTACATTGCAATCTCGGTGGGACCGATCGCTCATCTCGGTAAGACCGAAACGTTACAAAGGGAAAAAGAGAGATTACAATCCCATCTCGGGGAGACCGAGATCCCTATCGGTGAGACCGATTTGCCTAGGGTTTGTGGCAGTGGCTATGACAGTTGAAACTCGGTGGCGCCGGATAGAAAGAATCGGTGGGGCCGAGTTTGACTTTTGGTTTAGGTCATATGTGGATGTGGGAAGGTAGTTGAGGATTTTGGAGCATATCACTAAGCACTTTGAGCAAGCAAGCCATTAAGCAACACCTCATCCCTCCTTGATAGTATTGGCTTTTCCTATAGACTCAATGTGATCTTGGATCACTAAAATATAAAATGTAGAGTCTTAAGCTTCACGCTTGAGCCAAACTTTTTGTCCTTAGAATTTTGAGGGATCCACTTTCCTCATCCATGCCATGCCATTTATTGAGCTTTTCCTGAAATATTAATCTTGGAATAATGTTAGCTCAATGAGCTATATGTTGTTAGGAATTACCAAAACCACCCAGGGATAGTTGCACTTTCAATCTCCCCCTTTTTGGTAATTGATGACAACATATAGATCAAAGCTTTGACAAATGATAATAAGAGTGAAAGATATTGTCGCTTTGAGAAGTATGTGAAAAGCAAGAGCTCCCCCTAAATTTGTGCATATCTTAAGATTTGCTTTGGACTGCAAATGCACAATGAGTTAGGATCATGGGTTACTCTTCCATGTCACATACATCTTGGTGGGGCGCTCAAAATGATAAGAATTAAATACATGCACTCATCACCAAGCAAAGTGAATGATCATATAAGGATAAGTAAGATAATATCATCTAACAAGCATAAGTGTAGCTTATGATCAACCACATGATCATCAATGTCTCACAGATAATAGCATAGTATCTCAAGCAATCAAAAGACAAACAAAGTTCGACCACCAAAGCAAGAGAGAATAAAAATCAATGCTCTCTCTCGAAGCCTATGATCTATACATTTTTCTCCCCCTTTGTCAACAAGTTACCAAAAAGTTCATAGAAAATGCATAGTACTAAAATGTCTCTCAAGCTTGGTCTTCAGGTGGTGGTGTCCGGAGAACGCCAAGGACGAAGGCTTCAGTCGAAGTAGATGGAGCTGATGGAGTTGGTGCTGGAGCTGGTTGCGCTGGAGTTGTAGCTGGTGCAGATGAAGTGACTCTAGTGTCTAGAATAGGCACTACAGCAGATCTCTGAGCTCGAGGCACTCTGGAAAATGCATCAGTGGTTGTCTTGCCCTTCCTCTCCTGCATGTCATCCTGTAGCTGCTCCACAATAGATTGAATCTTAGTTACTTTGACATCTAAATCATAGAATTTTTGTTCCATGATTCTTTCCAGGCTCTCCTGGTTTTGAGTTAGGGTGGCTAACCCCTTCTCAATCCTCAGAGTTGATGCCATCAAATAACCAAGCTGGTCCTGCTTGCTTTTCAAAAAGTACTCAGATGCCTCCTCTTGAGTTGGCATCTTGGCAGCCTTCTCTTTCTTTGCTTTCTCCTTCTTCTCTTGAGCTTGTACTGATGATGGTTCATTCTCATTCATCACAACTTGATTGTCCTCAAAGTCAGGATAGATAGGCAAGTGTTCCTTATCCAACAAGTATGTGCCTATGCCCATCTTTGAGTTTATCAACTCCTGGATCTGTGGGGCATATCCACAACTTCTTTTCTGGTCAGCTGCAGTCCTCTTGATAGTCTCAACTATAAGGCTCATGACCTTGAACTTCTGTGCCACATCAAATATATGTAGCAAGTTAATTGCATGGCCTCTGATCATTCTGTGATCACCAGACTTGGGCAAGAGAGTGTGCCTAAGGATCCAATTGATTATAGGCAGCCCTGACAGCAAGTGTTTTACTGACCCAAACTGGTGAGTCTCAAGATCATCTTCAGGAATCTCCTTGTACATGTTTGCCATAGAGTTGTGATCCATCTTCTTCGTGGCATAGACATCCAAGTCATCTTCTTCTTCCTTGTTCTGGTGGCAGCTTTGGGTAAGTTGCTGGGAGTGCTCCTTCTTCCATCATATGAGCTGCTAGAGGGACTAGTGCCCTCACTCATGTGAACCTGCTCCTCGGACTTGTTCTGACTATCACTCTAGTCAGACATGTTGCAAACACTAACTGCAAACCCTGTGAATAGATTGTAGATGAGATAGAGTGGATGAGCATCACAAAATACAGAGATTTTTGCAAAACAATGAGTCAAAAACTTAGTTTTAGTTTTCCACAGAAAGCATTTCGGATCAACCGATTTGCAAACTCGGTGATACCGAAGCAGCTGTTGGAACCTAAACTAGTGAACTCGGTCAGACCGAGTCACAATTCGGTGGCACCGAGACTGCTAGGGTTTCACAAAGTCCTGAACTCGGTCACACCGATTTGCAATTCTCGGTCAGACCGAAAATTACATGTGCAATGGCCTGAGCCGAATCGGTGGTACCGAGTTCCACAACTCAGATGGTCCGAGATGGTTTCGGCGGAAACCTAACCCTAAATTTTCAATTCAACTCTAATCTACGGAGTGTTTTGACTGGATAGAAGCGTTTCAATCGTGGTAAGAATCATAATGAACACAATGTGCTAGGAATTGGACGGGGATAGCACTGTGATTGAGTCCATACCCTAGTTCGGCGATGAACTCGCTACGGCGTCAACGGCGGGGAAGAATTCCGTTGACGGCGGCGGAGACCAGTGACAGGAGGCGGCTGGCGACGAGGAGGACGATCTGGAGACCCAGGAGGCAGAGCGAGCTATGCGCGGGCGAAGGGGTTTCGGAGAAATTTCCAAAATTTTGCCCGTGAGTATATATAGCCCGACCCTGTCGGTGTGACCGAGTGGAACAACTCGGTGGCACCGACATTCATAATTGCAAGCAGTTACTGAAACTCGGTGTGACCGAAAGGTTCAAATCGGTTGCACTGAGATTGAAAACCTAGATCGACTTAGTGATCTCGGTATGACCGAAATGGAGGAATCGGTCAGACCGAAAAGCACAAAAAAGTTTTCGAAGTTTAAGTCTATGACGAATCGGGGACTCCGAGTGCTCCTCACACAGAGTGGTTCGAATCTAACTTGATCAAATTTTGTGATGTAGCATGAATATAGTTTGAGACGAGAAAAGCATAGATAGCTAGAGAGGGTTCTTAGGCATTCTTGTCCATCCACTTGGCAAAAGAAAAGAAAAACAATCAATCAAAACAACAAGTGGATGTCCTCGAATGAGTGAAATATGCAATCAACATGCTCACACAATAAAATGGCAATTGAAATATGTGGCAAAGCATGCACAACCAATTCTAGCATCTATCAAACAATTGGCGATGACTAGGTCATCTATATATGAGTATATTGACTTAGGAGTCAAATGAGAACATTTGATCATAGGTCATACTCATCGTTTAAGCATAAGTGGGGTTACCACTTTTACATAAAGCATTGTTGTGTTCACACCATTAGAGTTTCTTTAGGTCAATTCTTAGAGTAAAGCTCCCCCTAGATGTGAGATCCCCCCTAAGAGGGCTGAACTAACCTTGGGTTTTGTCGATGATGACTTCATGTAGATGTTGAAGATGTGGATGCTCAATGTTGATGTAGATCATTTGGAGCTATCCATTGGAGTGAGTTGCACTTTCAATACCTACACGGGTTAGTCCCACAAGGAACAAACAAGGATATCCATAGACATAGAGTGATGCACACACAAGATGATGTCCATGAAAGCTTTTAGGTTACCTTGTCCCTTGTCTTACCAACAAGAGGGTTTGTGACTCCTTGAACTAGTGCAAGATGTGGAAGTTGATTGCACTTGTTCTTGCCAAGATGATAAGAGTGAAGTACGTTGGCGGAGTCACCCTCAAGAACTCTCTAGTTCTTCTTCGGGATCCACACCATCTTGATGGGAATCCTCGGTGTTGTAGTTGTACTTGATGAAGTGGAACTTGAAGTAGTCTTGGGAACCCACTTGACCAAGGCCTTAGGAGCTTCTTCAAATGCATCAATTTCCTCTTGAAGCTTGTCCTTGCCTTTTTGCTTGTGGTCTTGTGGTGGAAGATCATCTTGAGCTTGTGTCCCTTTGAGAGAAGTAGGATCATACTTCTCTTGTTGAGGAACAAACTTCGTCTTGGGGTATTGATCTTCTTCCCACTCAACTCCATTGGCATTGAACTTTCGTTCAAAACCAACACCTTGATTCTTCCGGTGCCTTCCTTGCATGCGTACAATTTCCTCGAATTGCTTACTTCCGGCAAGGCTCTTGCAAACACCTTTCTCTACAATTCCCTTCAATAAGCTATTTTCTTGCTCAAGTGTAACTTGGCTAAGAGAATCATTAGTGGAATCAAGAGAACTACTAGAAGCAACAATATTGGATTTAGCATGATTATTGTTACTACTAGAAGAAAAATCTTTCTTGTTCTTGTTACTAGACTTGACTTGAGGCATGTAAGTGGATAAGAGTAAATGCTTGGCAATGTAAGAAGAACTTTTCTTACGAAGATCATCATTGATTGCTTTTAAGAACTCATGCTCTTGCTCAAGGTTGAGCTTTTCAAAGCGTAATTTCTCATGAGTCCTTAAAAGTTCTCGATGATCTCCTAAGATAATTTCATGAGCTAACTTAAGAGTGTTTAGTTATTTAGTTAGAGACTCAATCTTCTCCTTATCATTGTCATTCGTTTTATCTTTATTAGCATGATTAATTGACGTTTCATCATAGTATTCATCACTAGAGTTGTCAACAAGTAAATCATCATCACCTAACAAGTCATCTTCATCACTATTGAAATCAACATACTCGGGGTGTGATACCTTTGGGCCTTTAGCCATGAAGCATGTTCGAACTCCTTCATTTGGTGAGTCAAATATGTCATAGGAGTTGGTTGTCACAAGTGCTAGACCGGCAACACCTTCATCTTGAGTATATTCGGAGTCGGAGTGATAGCTTCTCTGGGAGTCATTGTCGGAGTCAGAGCCAAATACCCATTCACCGACATGAGCTTGATGTCTTCATTTTGTGTAGCTCCTTGATGACTTGTCCTTTCTTTCTGAATCCTTGCTTCTCCGTGAGGGTCTTCGTTCATAACGATCATTGTCAGTGTCAAAACCGGCGGATCTCGGGTAGGGGGTCCCGAACTGTGCGTCTAAGCCGGATGGTAACAGGAGGCAAGGAACATGATGTTTTACCCAGGTTCGGGCCCTCTTGATGGAGGTAAAACCCTACGTCCTTCTTGATTAATATTGATGATATGGGTAGTACAAGAGTAGATCTACCACGAGATTAAGGAGGCTAAACCCTAAAAGCTAGCCTATGGTATGATTGTTGTATGATGAAGTTGTCCTACGGACTAAAACCCTCCGGTTTATATAGACATCGGAGAGGGTTAGGGTTACACAAAGTCGGTTACAATGGTAGGAGATCTAAATATCCGCATCGCCAAGCTTGCCTTCCACGCCAAGGAAAGTCCCATCCGGACACGGGACGAAGTCTTCAATCTTGTATCTTCATAGTCCTGGAGTCCGGCTGAAGGTATAGTCCGGCTACCCGAACACCCCTAATCCAGGACTCCCTCAGTAGCCCCTGAACCAGGCTTCAATGACGACGAGTCCGGCGCATAGATTGTCTTCAGCATTGCAAGGCGGGTTCCTCCTCCAAATTCTTCATAAAAGTTTGTAAACACCAAGAGTAGTGTCAGGCTCTGCAAAATAAGTTTCCACGTATTGCCACAGAGAGAATAATATTAACACAAATCTAATCTGCTGACGTATTCCGCAGCATGACATCACACTACGGCCAAGCCTTTATTCGAATCGTTTTCACTTTTCCACCTCAGCGTGTTTTGCGAGGCAGTTTCCTTGGCACGTCTTGTCAAAGCAGAGATCGTGTCCCCCATTTACGGGATTCTCATCAATACGGACGTGGGTAACCCAATCGTGCCCGTTAGCATGTCTTCTCGATTAAAGGCGAGTCCCAAACGGTTACGGGGAGGGCTCCTGGTATTCAACCTCTTATAAAGAGACCAAGGCCTTACTCCTTTTCTCCAATATGAAAACAAGTTCACCTGTCGCCTTGAGTTCCAACACCCTAGGCTCCAGATTCCAGGCGCTTCGGACCTTCGACAATGTCCGGTTCCGACCTTCAAGGCCGATGGATGCCCTCCTCCGTCACGGAGGAGGACGTGCTAAAGTTGAGAGAGGCTAAGTTCTTGACCGCCGAAATTTTGCATAGGTTGCCTGCTCAAAGGCAGGCTATTCCCAGTCCCCAGCCCGATGAGAGCGTAGTGTTCATGTCTCACTTCCTTCGGGGGTTAGGCTTCCCGATGGATCCCTTCGTGAGGGGGCTGATGTTCTATTATGGGCTGGAATTTCATGACTTAGCTCTGGAGTCCATCCTCCACATTTCCTCATTCATCGTTGTGTGCGAAGCGTTCCTCCGTGTTACTCCTCACTTCGGATTATGGCTCAAGACTTTTGGAGTGGAGCCGAAGATGATCGAGGGACGGCACGCAGAGTGCAGAGGCGCTGTCATAAGTAAGAATGTTGATGCTCCATGGCCTGAGGGCTCCTTTCAAGAGGAGCTCGGCTTGTGGCGACGAGAGTGGTTCTATATCACCGCTCCCAGGAGCACCAAGTGGGTGGCCCCTCCTGCCTTTCGCTCGGGTCCCCCACCACGGCTAGCGTCATGGGTCAACAAAGGATTAGATTGGGGGTTACCCAAAGACGTGCCCTTGTTGCAGGGCCGCATTAGGGATCTCTTAGAAAGAGACCTCAACCTGGTCAAGGTGACGCAGGTCATGTTGATTCGCCGAACACTTCCCGACAAACGTCGCTCCCTTCGTCTGTGGGAGTTTAATCCGGAGGGACCACGAGTTCTCCAGCATTTTATGGGCGCAACGCCTGTGGAGATGTATGAAATGTTCTTCGGATCACAAGCAATGTGTCCGGATTTGATCGAGGACGCAGGTTTAAGCTGCAATCGCCCGGATACTCAAGTAAGTAACCTTGTGCCCGGACTTGCTATTCGTAAAATTGTCATAAATTCGCCCCTAAAAGAGCTGTCCTTTTAAACAGGAGTGGATAGCGAAGGCAAAGCTGATCAGGTGTCTGGCTCCCCTTCCTGAGACCAGGCCGGATCCCGTGCTAGTCAGGATGTTGAAGATCATGCCTTTGGAGGGAAGTGAGGGGGAGGACAAGGAAACTATGGCCTCCTCGAAGGAGGCTGCTCCGAAGGGAAGAACCAACAATTCCTCTCCTAAGGGGAAGAAGAGGGCCGCATCTGACGACCTGGAGACCATGGCCTCAAAGCGGGGGAAAAAGTCCTCGTCAGAGGGTCCGACGCCGGGGAGATCCTCGGCCAAACTACGCCCTCAAAGGGATCAGCCCTCCAGTGAGCCATAAGTAGAGAAAGATTTTCCTTTAGATGGATGAGAGAAATCCTTGCTTTTTATCTGAGAAGATTAACCGAAATTTTACTTTGTAGCTCAGACCTCAGTCCTTCTCAGCAGAGCTCGTCTTCGGGGGATCTTCTTCCGGAGATGATGGAGAGTGGAACGCCTCCCCCTGCCGTACCGCCTAGCGAGGCGGGCGACCCTAAGGTGTCGTCGTGGAGGGTTTCTTCGAATCCGGTAGGGGTGGAAGGTAGCCATATGTCCCCCCAAGGTTCTCCGCGTCCGGCCTTCGATGGAGGTCACAGCACGAGTCCGGCACCGTCCGATGCGCGGTCGGAGGAGCTGATGATTCTGCTGGCGTGAGCTTCTATCTCAGAGGAGCACCGTGCATTGATGGGTACGGTGATTGGAAGGATTTCGTCCGCGGAAAGCGGATTGCATGAGGTCGTCAGAAGTTTGCTGACGGGTTTTGAGGTACGTTTGATAATGTACTTTTTTGTCAGTTGTGCATAAACAAGATGCGCCCTGTGTAGATAGTAGCCCCTGAGACTCTGTGCATTGTCAAAATTGATGGCGCACAGAGGATCATAATACCAGGTCTAAAATGTCGCCTTTGTATACAGGTGGCGAAGTGTCCGGAATCGAGCCGAACTGATGATTTTGCCGAACTAAAGCGGCAACTTGACGTGGCAGATGCCGACATCGTGCTCGTCAACGAGCAGCTTGATGAGGCTCAAGGTATGCAATTCCTCAGGCGGCATCTGGTAAGAGGAGCTTTATGCCAGTATCTTACAATGTGTGTGCTTGACGCAGATGGTGCGGCCGCCGTGGAGAGTCTTCGGGCGGAACTTGCCCGAGCTAAGGAACAAGCCAGGAAAAGTGATGCGGCTGCCTAGAAGGCCCTTGAAGAGCTGAGAGCCGAACAGGTTGCTCACTGCCGAAGCAAGAAGGAGATGGCCGTGATGGCCGTGAAGTTAAAAAGTGCTGCTGACCGTTGCAAGTTTCTTGAGAAAGAAGACCAGGCGAGACAGACGGACTTAGAGAAGGCCATTGCTGATGCCAAGGACGCTCGCTCTGCGATGAGAGCTGCGAAGGAGGAGTTGCGTCAGGCCGGACAGATTGCGGCTGGAAAGCCCTTTATGCTGCGGAGGAAGTTTTGCGATCCGAAGTTTGCTCCCTTGGACCGGATGTGGAGTGCGGAGGACACCTATCTGGATTTGGCAGCGAGTGCTGCTGATGCGACCGAATACTTTCGAGATCTAGAAGATCGCGAAGTGGAAAGGCTTTTCTGGTCGCAGTTCCAGAATCCAGAGCGTCCACCAGCAGTGGACGATCGTATGGCTCAATGGGCCGAACTGAATAGATTGTCCGGACTCGCCATGAAGTACGTCATGGGTCATCTGTGGCCGGGGAGATCGGAGCCGAAGAGTTATTTTAGCTTGGTGCAACAATTCCTTGACACGGTGCCACGTATCAATGCGATGAAGAGGTCAGCATGCATAGAGGGCGCACGGATGGCTCTTGCCCGTGTCAAGACATACTGGGCAGAGATGGAGACCACCGTTGTTGCATCCCGAGATTCGGACAAAAGCCGAGTACCCTCCGAGCACTATTTTTAGGAAGTCCTTGAAGGCGCTCGTGTAATAGAGACGCAGTGCTCGAAGGATGCTATGTTCTGATAGCATATGTAATTATAAAGCAATATTTTGATGAATTGTAGTAGCCTTTTATACTTGTGCCTTCAAGTATTTGGAACACCTCCTGTGCGGCCGTTTTAAGATATATATATATATACAAAATCTAAAAGATTGCAGTCGTTGGCTTCAGCCCCCACGCACATAGTGCGGGGGTGCTTGCAGAAGGCGCATTTTCACACTTAATCCAACGTCTTGGTCCTACAAAGGAGGTGATAGCGCAGCGAGCTAGGCAACCGGACTATAATGCTTTAACACTTTCACTTAGCCATAGGAGCTTGACAATGGGACTATTTAGGTAGCCCCTGGTGGCGACTGCGCTCGCCCGAATTCGGGGCGCGTATGTGCCTGGCCGGGAAACGGCCCTTCATTAATGCGGAGGAATCCTACAGATTCCGGAGAGTCATCGAGTGGTTGACCAGTCTCACGCCATATCATGACAGTCGGTTTTCGGCTTTCTCTACTGAGGTGCTCGCCTGGCCGAACCAGGGCACAATCGCAGTAGTTCTCCTGGTGCCGCCTTAGCCGATAGAGCGGAATGTAAGGCGGCCGAACACAGGAGCCGGGCCACCCAACATTTGACCAAAATCATGACTCGGAGCTGATGCATATAAGGCCAAAGTCACGACGCCGAACACTCCCTAAGGTATTCGGTCTTTATGAGAGCGAGCGAGGTAACGCTCTGAGGTATAAGCCCCTAGTGTCCAGGTACGCGCAAGAATTCTGACGTGGCCACATGCCAAGACGCCAGCCTCCTCCTTGGTCATAGAACCAGGGGATGTGTATCAACAAGAGACAGTAAAAAAGGTTTACACAGGATCTTAATCTGAAAAGAATCCTTGGAACGGGTCCCTACTGCACGTCTGCGCCTGTGTCTCCGTTGTGTCATATCCTGGACGGGAGCAGCACGACGTTCATCTGTAAAAAGAGAGCAACTAAGTTGAAAAAGGGGCGTGCCGAACAAAAGTTATATGAAATAAACAAAGTGTAAAGTAAAATATGAAAAATTGAGCTTTATTGTCTCTTATTTTATACGTGTGAAGCCCCTAGTGCAGGGGTATATGGCCACTAAGCCTTTATCAACGATACTTTTGTGCCAGACTCGTCTATCCGTGTCCGTGGTCTTAATGACCTGTTCCGATGTTCTAGCTGGTGAAGCCATTGTATTGTGGGGCTGTTAAAGCGGCCGCACAATCCTCCGCTTGGGGGAGGTGTTCTCACTGCTTCCCCTTTAAGGAGATGATGCCGCATGGACCGGGCATCTTAAGCGTAAGATATGCATAATGCGGTATTGTGTTAAAGCGGGCGAAAGCTTCGCGTCCCAGTAGTGCTTGATAGCGACTTGACAATGGGACGATGTGGAAAGTCAGCTTTTCGTGACGGAAGTTATCGGCAGAGCCGAAAATAACCTCAAGCCGGAGAAAACCCATGCAATGGGTGTCCGGACCTGGCGTTACTCCTTGAAAGGAGGTTTTGTTGTGGCAAATTCTTTTTGGGTCGATCCCCATGTGGCGGATTGAGTCCTGATATATCAGGTTGAGTCCGCTGCCACCGTCCATAAGGACATTTGAAAACTGGAGTCCGCCAATTATTGGATCGAGTACCAGGGCAATCCAGCCTGGGTTCCTGACACTTCTAGAATAATCCAGGTGATCGAAGATGATTGGTTTTGACAACCAGTGGAGGGATTCCTTTGGGATAGGCCATGGGGTGCGTACCTTTATGGGCGCCGCACGTTTTGTTATGTGGAGTAAGTTTACTGTTTTTACTTCTTGTGGGAAATTCTTTTGTTTCCTGGTACTCTTCTTTTGGGGTTCGTCCTCGTCTTCGCTTGGTGTGTCGAGCCCCTTGTGTTCGGCGTTGAGTCTGTCGGATTGTTTGAAAACCCAACAATCTCTGTGGGTATGGTTAGCAGGCTTTCCGGGAGTGCTGTGTATTTTACATATCCTATCCAAGATTTTGTTTAGGTTGGATAGGTCGTCCCTGTTATCTTGGAGGGGCGGCTTTTTCTGATTCTGTCGTGAGCTTTTGAATCCGGCGTTGACTGTCGTGCTCTTCGGACTTTTTTCCTTAGTCCGGCGACGGTCCTTATTGCGTCGCGGTTTTCCGTTTCCATCCCTAGTTTCGGATGTACTTGGGTCACGGGTGCTGCATCTTGCCAACCAGCTGTCCTTTCCTGCGCAAAAGCGGGTCATGAGGCTTGTTAGTGCGGCCATTGTTCTTGGCTTTTCTTGGCCCAGGTGTCTGGTGAGCCATTCGTCTCGGACATTATGCCTGAAAGCCGCTAAGGCTTCAGCATCCGGACAGTCAACTATCTGATTCTTTTTAGTAAGAAATCTATTCCAGAATTGCCGAGCTGACTCTCCGGGCTGTTGAATTATGTGACTAAGATCGTCTGCATCCGGAGGGCAGACATAGGTCCCTTGAAAATTTGCTCGGAAAGCGTCCTCGAGCTCTTCCCAACTTCCGATTGTGTTTTCAGGAAGGCTTTTGAGCCAATGCCGGGCTGGCCCTTTAAGCTTGAGGGGTAAGTATTTTATGGCGTGGAGGTCATCTCCTCTAGCCATATGTATGTGGAGGATATAATCCTCGATCCAGACTCCAGGGTCTGTTGTTCCATCATATGCCTCTATGTTTACGGGTTTGAATCCCGCTGGAAATTCATAATCCAGGACCTCATCGGTGAAACATAGGGGGTGTGCGGCACCCCTGTATTTGGGTGTGCCGGATTCTGATAATGGCTTTATTGCATTGCTTACGAGAGCTTGCTTTCTTGGCCCGTAAATGGACCTGGCTAGGCCATGATGCGAATCCTTAAGTGGGTCGCATGTCGGCTTAAGTGCGGCGCTGCTTGCCGCTTTATGCCGGCCATGGGGTCGTCTATCCGACCGTGTGGCTTTCTCACTTTTGGAATGCGAGGGCTCTAAGGCCTCCTCGTCGAATTCAGGCAGTAGCTTTCTCTTCGGATAGCTTTTAGTGCGGCGACTGTCGCCGTATTTGTCTGTGGTATTGATTACTTTACTCCATCTGATCCTGAGTGCATCTTCTGAAGTTTTTAGCTTCCGCTTCTGCTTTTTCAGGCTGCGTGTGGTTGCAACGAGCCGTTTGTGGAGGTTCTTCTACTTCGTGGGCTTGTCCGGCGTAGGGTCGTCCGGAATGCCATTTTCTCCGGGGTAGGGATGTTCGGTTTCTCTATCCGGGATTGTCCTGTTGGGACGGTTGCTCTAAGGCATGCTCGTCGTCTACCGGCTCATCCTGCTCTATGGCTGGGTCTTTATCGAGGCGGGGCTTGGGTCGGCGTTTACGCCGACGCTTTGATTGTTTTTCGAGAGATCGATCCCTCTTTCCATCCCCGTTTTCCTCGTTGTTGCTTCCTTTAGGGGTATCCACCATGTACACATCGTGAGATGAGGTGGCTATCCAATGCCCTATAGGTGTTGGTTCTTGGTTGTCTCCTGCATCGTCGTCCATACCGTCGATGTCTTCGGAGTCGAAGTCGAGCATGTCGGTTAAGTCGTCGTCAGTGGCTACGAAGTGGGTGGTGGGTGGGTTTTGAATTTCTTCATCATCCAAATCCCATCCTTGCTGACCGTAGTCCGGCTAGGGCTCTCCTGATAAAGAGAGAGACTTTAGCGAATTCAGATGTCGCCGAAGGGCGAGTGCTGAAAGATGTCTGCGGCGGTGAACTCCATTATCGGCGCCCAATCGGATTCGATCAGCAGGGGCGCGGGGGGCTCGGAGGTCGGAAAGGAATTCGGCTCCTCGGAGTCACGGGCCATGCGGAGTGCGGGGCTGGAGTTCGGCTCGATCGCCTCTGAGATCGCAGCCCCTGAGGCAGCGTCCAACCGCTGATCCTCGATCGGCACAGTAGGCTCCAAATCAATGGTCAGAACCGATGCGTGTGCGGCCTCCAAGGCGCTGTTCGGCGGCAGAGCTATATCATGCCCATCGAGACAGTGCGGCGCGCTTGGCTGTGGCTCGAATCCGTTGAAGATCAAGTCCCCGCGGATGTCAGCCATGTAGTTTAGGCTTCCAAACCTGACCTGATGGCCAGGGGTGTAGCTTTCGATCTGCTCAAGGTGGCCAAGTGACTTGGCCCGCAGTGCGAAGCCGCCGAAGACGAAGATCTGTCCGGGGAGAAAAGTCTCACCCTGGACTGCATCGTTGTTGATGATCGAAGGAGCCATCAGGCCTAAAAGCGACGACACAGAGGAACTCTCAATGAAAGCACCAATGTCGGTGTCAAAACCGGCGGATCTCGGGTAGGGGGTCCCGAACTGTGCGTCTAGGCCGGATGGTAACAGGAGGCAAGGAACACGATGTTTTACCCAGGTTCGGGCCCTCTTGATGGAGGTAAAACCCTACGTCCTGCTTGATTAATATTGATGATATGGGTAGTACAAGAGTAGATCTTCCACGAGATCAAGGAGGCTAAACCCTAAAAGCTAGCCTATGGTATGATTGTTGTATGATGAAGTTGTCCTACAGACTAAAACCCTCCGGTTTATATAGACACCGGAGAGGGTTAGGGTTACACAAAGTCGGTTACAATGGTAGGAGATCTAAATATCCGCATCGCCAAGCTTGCCTTCCACGCCAAGGAAAGTCCCATCGGGACACGGGACAAAGTCTTCAATCTTGTATCTTCATAGTCCTGGAGTCCGGCTGAAGGTATAGTCCGGCTACCCGAACACCCCCTAATCCAGGACTCCCTCAATCATCTCTACTCCTTCTTTCTCTAGATGGTGATTCTTCTCTTCTACTTCTTCTCTTGGGAGAATCTTCTCTTCTCTTTTAGGGGGCCATACACTCATTGGAATAGTGTCCGGGCCTTCCACAATTGTAGCAGTTTCGCTCTCGACTAGAAGATCTTTTGTCATTGTAGGACCTTGACTTGGAGCTTCTCTCTTTGCTTCTAATCTTGTAGAACTTGTTGAAGTTCTTCACCATTTAAGCTCAATTCTTCATTGAAGGTTTGTTTCTCACTCGATGATGTGGGGGCTTCACATGAGGCTTTGTAAGCACCACTTGATTTGTTGTGAAGTTCCTCTTTATCCTTGAGTGACATCTCATGAGCAACAATTCTTCCGATGACTTCCATTGGGTTGAGATCTTTGTAATTGGGAATCATTTGGATCAATGTGCACACGGTATCATATTTTCCATCCAAGGCTCTTAGGATCTTCTTGATGACGAATCTATCGGTCATCTCTTCACTCCCTAAGCCGGCAATCTCATTTGTGATAAGAGCAAGCCTAGAGTACATTTCAGCAACACCTTCACCATCCTTCATTTTGAATTTGTCAAGTTGACTTTGAAGCACATCCAATTTGGATTCCTTGACAGAGTCGGTACCTTCGTGCATATCAATCAAAGTATCCCAAATTTCCTTTGCATTCTCAAGACGGCTGATTTTGTTGAATTCTTCGGGGCACAATCTGTTGAAGAGGATATCACAAGCTTGAGCGTTGTATTGCAGCATTTTCAACTCTTCCGCGGTGGCTTCACGGTTCGGTTCTTTCCCATCAAAGAATTCACCTTGCAAGCCAATACACACAATAGCCAAAACGGCGGGGTTATGTCCAAGAATATGCATTTTCATCTTATGCTTCCAACTAGCAAAATTAGTACCATCAAAGTAAGGACCTCAACGGTGATAATTTCCCTCGCTAGACGCCATACTCTCCTAGGTTGTGAAACCAAGGCTATGACCACCAAAAGCTATGGAAATCAAAGCAAATGGAGACCAAAGCTCTGATACCACTTGTAGGATCAAAAGTACGTCTAGAGGGGGGTGATTAGACTACTTGACCAAATAAAAATCTAGCCTTTTCCCAATTTTAGTTCTTGGCAGATTTTAGCTATCTTAGCACAAGTCAAGCAATCTCCACACAATTCAAGCAAGCATGCAAAAGAGTATATGAGCAGCGGAAAGTAAAGCATGCAACTTGCAAGAATGTAAAGGGAAGGGTTTAGAGGATTCAAACGCAATTGGAGACACGGATGTTTTTGTCGTGGTTCCGATAGGTGGTGCTATCATACATCCACGTTGATGGAGACTTCAACCCACGGAGGGTAACGATTGCGCGAGTCCACGGAGGGCTCCACCCACGAAGGGTCCATGAAGAAGCAACCTTGTCTATTCCATCACGGCCGTCGCCCACGAAGGACTTGCCTCACTAGCGGTAGATCTTCACGAAGTAGGCGATCTCCTTGCCCTTACAAACTCCTTGGTTCAACTCCACAATCTTGTCGGAGGCTCCCAAGTGACACCTAGCCAATCTAGGAGACACCACTCTCCAAGAAGTAACAAATGGTGTGTTGATGATGAACTCCTTGCTCTTGTGCTTCAAATGATAGTCTCCCCAACACTCAACTCTCTCTCTCACGGGATTTGGATTTGGTGGAAAGAAGATTTGAGTGGAAAGCAACTTGGGGAAGGCTAGAGATCAAGATTCATATGGTTGGAATAGAATATCTTGACCTCAACACAAGTGTAGGTGGTTCTCTCTCAGAAAATGTGTATTGGAAGTGTAGGTATGTTCTGATGGCTCTCTCCACGAATGAAGAGTGGGTGGAGGGGTATATATAGCCTCCACACAAAATCTAGCCGTTACACACAATTTTCCAAACTCGGTGTGACCGAATGGTTAAACTCGGTCGGACGATACAGCAAACCTAGTGACCGTTAGGATTTTCGGTGGGACTGAGATGCAACTCGGTAGGACCGATATGGTTAGGGTTAGGGCATAGCGTAATCTCGGTGTGACCGATTACACAAACTCGGTGGGACCGATTTTGGTAATAAGCTAACCAGAGAGTTGGTCAGGTAAACTCGGTGGGACCGATTCGCTCATCTCGGTGAGACCGAAATGTTACAAAAGGGAAACAGAGAGTTTACATTGCAATCTCGGTGGGACCGATCGCTCATCTCCGTAAGACCGAAACGTTATGAAGGGAAACAGAGAGATTACAATCCCATCTCGGTGAGACCGAGATCCCTATCGGTGAGACTGATTTGCCTAGGGTTTGTGGCAGTGGCTATGACATTTGAAACTTGGTGGCACCGGATAGAAAGAATCGGTGGGGCCGGGTTTGACTTTTGGTTTAGGTCATATGTGGATGTGGGAAGGTAGTTGAGGATTTTGGAGCATATCACTAAGCACTTTGAGCAAGCAAGCCATTAAGCAACACCTCATCCCTCCTTGATAGTATTGGCTTTTACTATAGACTCAATGTGATCTTGGATCACTAAAATATAAATGTAGAGTCTTGAGCTTCACGCTTGAGCCAAACTTTTTGTCCTTAGAATTTTGAGGGATCCACTTTCCTCATCCATGCCATGGCATGCCATTCATTGAGCTTTTCCTGAAATATTAATCTTGGAATAATGTTAGCTCAATGAGCTATATGTTGTTAGGAATTACCAAAACCACCCAGGGATAGTTGCACTTTCACACTGGGAAAGGACACTGCAAGATTGAACCCAAAGCTAAGCACTTCTCCCATTGCAAGAAAGATCAATCTAGTAGGCCAAACCAAACTGATAATTCGAAGAGACTTGCAAAGATAACCAATCATACATAAAAGAATTCAGAGAAGATTCAAATATTATTCATAGATAGACTTGATCATAAACCCACAATTCATTGGTCTGAACAAACACACCACAAAAAGAAGATTACATCAAATAGTTCTCCACAAGAGAGGGGAGAACATTGTATTGAGATCCAAAAGGAGAGAAGAAGCCATCTAGCTAATAACTATGGACCCGTAGGTCTGAGGTGAACTACTCACACTTCATCAGAGGGGCTATGTGATGATGTAGAAGCCCTCCGTGATTGATGCCCCCTCCGACGGAGCTCTGGAACAGGCCCCAAGACGGGATCTCGTGGATACAGAAAGTTGCGGCGGTGGAATTAGGGTTTTGGCTCCGTATCTGATCGTTTGGGGGTATGTAGGTATATATAGGAGGAAGGAGTACGTCGGTGGAGCAACAGGGGGCCCACGAGGGTGGAGGGCGCGCCTGGGGGGTAGGCGTGCCCCCCTACCTCGTGGCCTCCTCTTTTGTGTCTTGACGTAGGGTCCAAGTCTCCTGGGTCTTGTTCGTTGAGAAAATCACGTTCCCGAAGGTTTCATTCCGTTTGGACTCCGTTTGATATTCCTTTTCTTCAAAACCCTAAAATAGGCACAAAAAACAGCAATTCTGGGTTGGGCCTCCGGTTAATAGGTTAGTCCCAAAAATAATATAAAAGTAGATAATAAAGCCCAATAATGTCCAAAACAGTAGATAATATATCATGGAGCAATCAAAAATTATAGATACATTGGAGACGTGTCAAGCATTCCCAAGCTTAATTCCTGCTCGTCCTCGAGTAGGTAAATGATAAAAACAGAATTTTTGATGCGGAGTGCTACTTGGCATAATTTTAATGTAATTCTTCTTAATTGTGGTATGAATATTCAGATCCGAAAGATTCAAGATAAATGTTCATATTGACATAAAAATAATAATAATACTTCAATCATACTAACAAAGCAATCGTGTCTTCCCAAAATAACATGGCCAAAGAAAGTTATCCCTACAAAATCATATAGTCTGGCTATGCTCTATCTTCACCACACAAAGTATTTAAATCATGCACAACCCCGATGACAAGCCAAGCAATTGTTTCATACTTTTGACATTCTCAAAACTTTTTCAATCTTCACGCAATACATGAGCGTGAGCCATGGATATAGCACTATAGGTGGAATAGAATGGTGGTTGTGGAGAAGACAAAAAGGGGGAATATAGTCTCACATCAACTAGGCGTATCAACGGGCTATGGAGATGCCCATCAATAAATATCAATGTGAGTGAGTAGGGATTGCCATGCAACGGATACACTAGAGCTATAAGTATATGAAAGCTCAACAAAAGAAACTAAGTGGGTGTGCATCCAACTTGCTTGCTCACGAAGACCTAGGGCAATTTGAGGAAGCCCATCATTGGAATATACAAGCCAAGTTCTATAATGAAAAATTCTCACTAGTATATGAAAGTGATGAAATAGGAGATCTCTACTATGAATATCATGGTGCTACTTTGAAGCACAAGTGTGGTAAAAGGATAGTAGCATTGTCCCTTCTCTCTTTTTCTCTCATTTTTTATTTGGGCCTTTTCTCTTCTTTTTTATGGCCTCTTTTTTCGTCCGGAGTCTCATCCCGACTTGTGGGGGAAACATAGTCTCCATCATCCTTTCCTCACTGGGACAATGCTCTAATAATGATGATCATCACACTTTTATTTTCTTACAACTCAACAATTACAACTCGATACTTAGAACAAATATGACTCTATATGAATGCCTCCGGTGGTGTACCTGGATATGCAATGACTCATGAGTGACATGTATGAAAGAATTATGAACGGTGGCTTTGCCACAAATACGATGTCAACTACATGATCATGCTAAGCTATATGACAATGATGGAGTGTGTTATAATAAACGGAACGGTGGAAAGTTGCATGGCAATATATCTCGGAATGGCTATGGAAATGCCATAATAGGTAGGTATGGTGGCTGTTTTGAGGAAGGTATATGGTGGGTGTATGATACCGGCGAAAGGTGTGCGGTATTAGAGAGGCTAGCAATGGTGGAAGGGTGAGAGTGCGTATAATCCATGGACTCAACATTAGTCATAAAGAACTCATATACTTATTGCAAAAATCTACAAGTTATCAAATAAAAGTATTACGCGCATGCTCCTAGGGGGGTAGATTGGTAGGAAAAGACCATCGCTCGTCCCCGACCGCCACTCATAAGGAAGACAATCAATAAATAAATCATGCTCCGACTTCATCACATAACGGTTCACCATACGTGCATGCTACGGGAATCAAAAACTTTAACATAAGTACTTCTCAAATTCACAACTACTCAATTAGCACAACTTCAATATCACCATCTTCATGTCTCAAAACAATTATCAAGCATCAAACTTTTCATAGTATTCAACACACTCATAAGAAAGTTTTATTATTCTTGAATACCAAGCATTTTAGGATTATTTAAGCAAATTACCATGCTATTTAAGACTCTCAAAATAATCTAAGTGAAGCATGAGAGATCAATAGTTTCTATAAAACGAATCCACCACCGTGCTCTAAAAGATATAAGTGAAGTACTAGAGCAAAACTATATAACTCAAAAGATATAAGCGAAGCGCATAGAGTATTCTAACAAATTCCAAATCATATATGGCTCTCTCAAAAGATGTGTACAGCAAGGATGATTGTGGTAAACTAACAAATAAAGACTCAAATAATACAAGACGCTCCAAGCAAAACACATATCATGTGGTGAATAAAAATATAGCTCCAAGTAAAGTTACCGATAGAAGTAGACGAAAGAGGGGATGCCTTCCGGGGCATCCCCAAGCTTTGGATTTTAGGTGTCCTTAGATTATCTTGGGGGTTCCATGGGCAACCCCAAGCTTAGGCTCTTGAAACTCCTTGTTCCATAATCCATCAAATCTTTACCCAAAACTTGAAAACTTCACAACACAAAACTTAAAGTAGAAAATCTCGTGAGCTCCATTAGCGAAAGAAAACAAAAGACAACTTCAAGGTACTGTAATGAACAAATTATTTATTTATATTGGTGTTAAACCTACTGTATTCCAACTTCTCTATGGTTTATAAACTATTTTACTAGCCATAGATTCATCAAAATAAGCAAACAACACATGAAAAACAGAATCTGTCAAAAACAGAACAGTCTGTAGTAATCTGTAGCTAGCGCAAGATCTGGAACCCCAAAAATTCTAAAATAAATAGCTGGACGTGAGGAATTTATCTATTAATCATCTTCAAAAAGAATTAACTAAATATCACTTTCCAAATAAAAATGGCATCAGTTCTCGTGAGCGCTAAAGTTTTTGTTTTTTACAGCAAGATTAACAAGACTTTCCCCAAGTCTTCCCAATGGTTCTACTTGGCACAAACACTAATTAAACACAAAAAACACAACCTAAACAGGGGCTAAATAAATTATTTATTACTAAACAGGAGCAAAAAGCAAGTAATAAAAATAAAATTGGGTTGCCTCCCAACAAGCGTTGTCGTTTAACGCCCCTAGCTAGGCATAAAAAGCAAGGATAGATCTAGGTATTGCCATCTTTGGTAGGCAATCCATAAGTGGCTCTCATAATAGATTCATAAGGTAATTTAATTTTCTTTCTAGGAAAGTGTTCCATGCCTTTCCTTAACGAAATTGGAATCCAATATTTCCTTCCTTCATATCAATAATTGCACTAATCGTTCTAAGGAAAGGTCTACCAAGAATAATAGGACATGAAGGATTGCAATCTATGTCAAGAACAATAAAATCTACGGGTAAATAATTCCTATTTTCAACAATAAGAACATCATTAATTCCTCCCATAGGTTTCTTAATAGTGGAATCCGCAAGGTGCAAGTTTAGAGAGCAATCATCAAAATCACGGAAACCTAACAAATCACACAAAGTCTTTGGAATCATGGAAACACTAGCACCCAAATCACATAAAGCATAGCATTCATGATCTTTAATTTTAATTTTAATAGTTGGTTCCCACTCATCATAAAGTTTTCTAGGGATAGAAACTTCCAATTCAAGTTTTTCTTCATAAGATTGCATCAAGGCATCAACGATATGTTTAGTGAACGCTTTATTTTGACTATAAGCGTGAGGAGAATTTAGCACGGATTGCAACAAGGAAATACAATCAATCAAAGAGAAATTTTCATAATTAAATTCCTTTAAATCCAAAATAGTGGGTTTAGCAACATCTAGGGTTTTAATTTCTTCAATCCCATTTTCACCAATTTTAGCATCAAGATCTAAAACTCCAAATTCCTGGAACGCCTTCTAGGTAAAGGTGGATCATATTCAGTCCCATCATTATTAAGATTCATATTGCAAAACAAAGATTTAATAGGGGACACATCAATAACTTTTAGGTCTTCATCTTTATTTTCATAGCAACTAGAAGAACACGCTCTTATAAAGGCATCTTTCTTAGCACGCATCCTAGCGGTTCTTTCTTTGCACTCATAAATGGAAATTCTCATGGCTTTGAGACACACATTGATATCATGCTTAGCTGGAATAGATCTAAGTTTCAAAGAATCAACATCAAGAGAAATTCTATCGACGTTCCTAGCCAACTCAACAATCTTAAGCAATTTTTCTTCAATCAAAGCATTGAAATTCTTTTGCGAAGTAATAAATTCTTTAATATTAGATTCAAAATCAGAGGGCATATTATTATAATTTCCATAAGAATTGTTGTAGGAATTACCATAATTATTAGAGGGATTACTAGGATAAGGCCTAGGATTAAAATTTCCTCTATACGCGTTGTTACCAAAATTGTTCCTACCAACAAAATTCACATCCATAGATTCATTATTATTCTCAATCAAAGTAGAAAAGGGCATATCATTAGGATCAGAAGAAACACTTTTACTAGCAAATAATTTCATAAGTTCATCCATCTTTCCACTCAAAACATTAATTTCTTCTATCGCATGCACCTTTTTATTAGTAGATCTTTCAGTATGCCATTGAGAATAATTAACCATAATATTATCTAGGAGTTTAGTAGCTTCTCCTAAAGTGATTTCCATAAAAGTGCCTTCTGCGGCCGAATCTAAAAGATTTCTAGAAGCAAAATTCAATCCAGCATAAAAAATTTGTATAATCATCCACAAATTCAAACCATGAGTAGGGAAATTATGTATCATTAATTTCATCCTCTCCCAAGCTTGTGCAACATGTTCATGATCAAGTTGCTTAAAATTCATAATATCGTTTCCAAGGGAGATTATCTTAGTGGGAGGAAAATACTTAGAGATAAAAGCATCTTTGCACTTATTCCATGAATCAATACTATTTTTAGGCAAAGACGAAAACCAAGCTTTAGCACGATCTCTAAGCGAAAAAGGAAATAGCTTCAATTTAACAATATCGTTATCCACATCTTTCTTCTTTTGCATACCACACAAATCAACGAAGCTATTTAGATGGGTAGCGGCATCTTCACTAGGAAGGCTGGAAAACGGATCTTTCATGACAAGATTCAGCAAAGCAGTATTAATTTCACAAGATTCAGCATCGGTAAGAGGAGCAATCGGAGTGCTAATAAAATCATTTTTGTTGGTATTGGTAAAGTCACACAATTTAGTGTTATCTTGAGCCATCGTGACAAGCAAGCAATCCAACACACAAGCAAACAAAAAGCAAACGAACAAAAAGAGGCAAATAGAGAAAGAGAGGGAGGATAGAGAGAGAGGACGAATAAAACGGCAATGGTGAAGTGGGGGAGAGGAAAACAAGAGGCAAATGGCAAATAATGTAATGCGGGAGATAGGGATTGTGATGGTACTTGGTATATTGACTTCTGTGTAGACTCCCCGACAACGGCGCCAGAAATCCTTCTTGCTACCTCTTGAGCACTACGTTGGTTTTCCTCGAAGAGGAAGGGATGATGCAGCAAAGTAGCGTAAGTATTTCCCTCAGTTTTTGAGAACCAAGGTATCAATCCAGTAGGAGGCTACGCGCGAGTCCCTCGTACCTGCACAAAACAAATAAATCCTCGCAACCAACACGATAAGGGGTTGTCAATCCCTACACGGCCGCTTACGAGAGTGAGATCTGATAGATATGATAAGATAATATTTTTGGTATTTTTATGATAAAGATGCAAGGTAAAATAAAAGCAAAGTAAAAGCAAAGGAAATAACTTAAGTATTGGAAGGTTAATATGATGAAGATAGACCCGGGGGCCATAGGTTTCACTAGTGGCTTCTCTCAAGAGCATAAGTATTCTACGGTGGGTGAACAAATTATTGTTGAGAAATTGACAGAATTGAGCATAGTTATGAGAATATCTAGGTATGATCATGTATATAGGCATCACGTCCGAGACAAGTAGACCGACTCCTGCCTGCATCTACTACTATTACTCCACTCATCAACTGCTATCCAGCATGCATCTAGAGTATTAAGTTAATGAAAACAGAGTAACGCCTTAAGCAAGATGACATGATGTAGAGGGATAAACTCATGCAATATGATGAAAACCCCATCTTGCTATCCTTGAAGGCAACAATACAATACGTGCCTTTCTACCCCTACTGTCACTGGGAAAGGACACCGCAAGATTGAACCCAAAGCTAAGCACTTCTCCCATTGCAAGAAACATCAATCTAGTAGGCCAAACCAAACTGATAATTCGAAGAGACTTGCAAAGATAACCAATCATACATAAAAGAATTCAGAGAAGATTCAAATATTATTCATAGATAGACTTGATCATAAACCCACAATTCATCGGTCTCAACAAACACACCGTAAAAAGAAGATTACATCAAATAGTTCTCCACAAGAGAGGGGGGGAACATTGTATTGAGATCCAAAAAGAGAGAAGAAGCCATCTAGCTAATAACTATGGACCCGTAGGTCTAAGGTGAACTACTCACACTTTATCGGAGGGGCTATGGTGATGATGTAGAAGCCCTCTGTGATTGATGGCCCCTCCGGCGGAGCTCCAGAACAGGCCCCAAGATGGGATCTCGTGGATACAGAAAGTTGCTGCGGTGGAATTAGGGTTTTGGCTCTGTATCCGATCGTTTGGGGGTACGTAGGTATATATAGGAGGAAGGAGTACGTCGGTGGAGCAACAGGGGGCCCACGAGGGTGGAGGGCGCGCCTGGGGGGTAGGCGCGCCCCCTACCTCGTGGCCTCCTATTTTGTGTCTTGACGTAGGGTCCAGGTCTCCTGGGTCTTGTTCATTGAGAAAATCACGTTTCCGAAGGTTTCATTCCGTTTGGACTCCGTTTGATATTCCTTTTCTTCAAAACCCTTAAATAGGCAAAAAAACAGCAATTCTGGGCTGGGCCTCCGGTTAATAGGTTAGTCCCAAAAATAATATAAAAGTGGATAATAAAGCCCAATAATGTCCAAAGCAGTAGATAATATAGCATGGAGCAACCAAAAATTATAGATACGTTGGAGACGTATCAAGTGCTTGAAGGTATATCTTTAGATCTTGCAATCGAATCTTTTAGTTTCTTGTTTTATCACTAGTTTGGTTTATAAAAGAAAACTACATAAAAATGGAATTGAGGTTGCATCATATTATTGATCACCTTTGTAATATCTTTCTTGAAAATGATGGATCGGAAAATTGTGCTCAATTGTTAGAAGAAGAAGTCAATAAAATGTTTGGCACAAAATATTTGAATGATGATCATGATTGAAATGTTGTTAGTATGAATTTCTTTGAATATCCATGATGCTAATGATATGCAATTGCATAAGCTTGGGGATGCTATGTTTGATGAAGATGATATTTTTAGTCCCCCGAGATTTGATGTGCAAATTTGTTATAATGATAGCATGCCTCCTATTTATGATGATTATATTGATGAAAGTGGATTTGGAGAGTTCATGACTTTATTTAGTGATGAATCCACTATTTTGGAAGAGGTTGCAATTGATTATGACAACAAAGTTCCTATATATGATGATTATGGTGATGACATGTATGCTATATTGAATAATTATAAACATGAAACTTGTCATCATGATTTTGATTTCCAATCACATGAGAGTTATTTTGTTGAGTTTGCTCCCACAATTATTGATGAGAATAAATTTGCTTATGTGGAGAGTAATAAAATTCCTATGCTTGTGAATCATGAAAAGAATGCTTTATGTGATAGCTATATTGTTGAATTCATTCATGATGCTACTAAAAATTATTATGAGAGAGGAACATATGCTTCTACATATCTCAATAATATCAAGTTTCTTCTCTATGTGTTGATTGTTTTGAAGTTGCACTTGTTTTACCTTCCTATGCTAGTTGATTCTTGTTTCCATAAATTGTTTGCTCACAAAATCCCTATGCATAGGAAGTGGGTTAGACCTAAATGTGCTAGTCATATGCTTCATGATGCTCTCTTCATGTTTCAATTCTTATCTTCTATACGAGCATCATTGAAATCATCATGCCTAGCTAAAAGGCATTAAAGAAAAGCGCTTGTTGGGAGACAAACCAACACTTTTACCTACTGTTTTTTTGTGTTCACATGATTATGCTACTGTATTAATAATGTTTTATTTCTTTTTGTTTCAATAAAGTGACAAGTAAGACCTTTGGGATGGCTTACGGTGATAGTTGATTTGATCTTGCTGAAAAACAGAAACTTTTGCGCTCAGGAAAACAATTATCATTTTTAACAGAAGCGTGATAAAATGATGATTATTTTTGAAAAATATTAATAGACAAATTTCTCAGGTTTTCCTAATTTTTCAGAATTTTTGGAGTAGCAGAAGTATGGTTGGAGTATAGATTACTACAGACTGTTCTGTTTTGACAGATTCTGTTTTCAATGCATAGTTTGCTTGTTCCTAGTTTCTATGGCTTATATTTCTCAATATAAATTGTGGAAATGATATGTTACATTAGGCATTGTGTGGAAACAATTATGAATCTTGTCTTTGACAGTAACAAAGTGAAATGGCTTGCTCTTTATCATACTAACCTACCTCATGAAGTTCCGTTAAGTTTTGTGTGACTGAAGTTTTCAAGTTTTGGGTGAGATGTCGATATGAGGAGAATAAGGAGTGACAAGACCCTAATATTGGGGATGCCCAAGGAACCCCAAGGTAATATTCGTGGAAGATCCAAGCAACTAAGCTTGGGGATGCTCCGGAAGGCATCCCCTCTTTCGTCTCCAACATTATTGGTAACCTCACTTGGAGCTATGTTCTCATTCGTCACATGATATGTGTTTTGCTTGGAGCATCAATTTATTTTGTTAGGATTTGCTTGCCGTTATTTATAATAATATTTGCATCTTTTATTTCAATAAAAATGTCAAGTATAGACTTTGCCATGCTTATTTTGCAAGTCTACATGTTGCTGTTTGAAAACAGAAAGTTTACCGATGTTGCAAAAATTCCCTAGAAAAGTAAGAATGTGATAAAATGTTGAAACTTTTTGCAAAATAAGCTCTGATAAATTTTCAACAGTGTGGTAATTTTTCATAATCTTTGGAGTTAAAGAAGTATTGATACTCCTGCATTCTTTACAGACTATACTATTTTGGCAGATTGTTGTTATGTTTGCATTGTCTGCATATGTTTGCTTGTTTAATGATTCTATTTGAGGATAGGAGTATTAAATATGCAGAGGAATTTAGTATTCAATGTTGAATAATAACTTTAGTGATTTGCTACAGTAGAGAATGATAAGGTTTTTACATTGGTTTATACTAACTTATCTCACGACTTCTTGTTGAGTTTTGTGTGGACGAAGCTTTTGAGATTTAGGGAAACCGTGATATGAGAGGAATTAAGGAGACACAAAAGCTCAAGCTTGGGGATTCCCAAGGCACCCCAAGATAATATTTCAATGAGTCTCAAGCATCTAAGCTTGGGGATGCCTCGGTAGGCATCCCACCTTTCTTCTTCAACAATTATCGGTTAGTATCGGTTGAGCCTAAATTTTTGCTTCTTCACATGATGTGTGCTATTCTTAGAATGTCATTTTATTTTATTTTTTCTTGTTGTTTTAATAAAATACTTGGATCTGAAAGTTTTAAAATAAAATAGAGTCCTCAAATAGTTGCCAGGGAGGCCAGGTAAGCGGCATTCACATCCCGTCAATGAAGCTCTTTTATATGGAATTGCTCTAGTGCTTCACTTATATCTTTTTGAGCACGGTGTGCTTTAGTATCTTTGAAGAAATTATCTCTTTCTTCACTTAAATTAATTTAAGAGAAAGAAATATTATGATCATGATCTTCATTTTTATCTTTTTGGAGTAGCTTGTCATTTACTCTTGTGCTTCACTTATATCCTATGAGTAAATTGTTGAATAAATTGAATATCATGAAGTTGAAATCATATCATGCCTAGTGGTAGCTTCACATTGGGTTTAGAAAGTGAAATATTTTGAGGATTGACAATCACAATATTGGTCATACAAGCAATTCACGAATAATTAGTATAAGGAAGAGAACTTTCACATATAAATACACTATCATGGAAATCTTTTGTGATTGTGAGCCCCCATCAAAATATTATATGACAAAATTGTTGACGTTGGACAAAGAAGACAACATAATGATTTATGTTTGTTCATATTCACATAGAAGTTTTATTTTCATAGATCCTTCAACATGTGGTGCTTGCCCCCCATCTTTGCTAGCCAAAAATTCCGCGGCAAGTAGAGATACTACTTGTGCATCCAAAAACCCTTAAACCCATATCTTATTTTCAAGAGTCCACCATACCTACCTAAGGATTGAGCAAGATCCTTCAAGTAAGTTGTCATCGGTGCAATAAGGCAATAAAACTTGCTTCTAAAAGTGTTAGATCATTTAGTGTAAGATAAAATTGAGTGTTGTACGAACTTGTGATGGCAAAGTAATAAAAGCGACGGACTGCATAATAAAGGTTGCTATCATAAGGGGCAATATAACGTGACGTTATTTTGCACTAAGGGGTTGAGCATACAGACAAATAAGTGCATGGCAACCTCTGCTTCCCTCTGCGAAGGGCTTATCTTTTACTTTTATGTATTTACTTTTATGCAAAGAGTCAAAGTTCTTCTCTCTATTCCTTTTTATTTGTCTCTTTTGGCAAGCATCATGTGGTGAGGAAAGATCCAGGCACATGTATCTAGTTGGATATGGGTAGCATGAGTTATTATTGTTAACATCACCCTTGAGGTGAATACGTTGGGAGGCAAAACAATAAGCCCCTATCTTTCTATGTGTCCGGTTGAAACGTTTTGCTCATGTCTATGCGGTGAGTGTTAGCAATCATAGAAGACTATATGATGGTTGAGTATGTGGATCTCTTATTTAAACTCTGTTGAATAAGTTGGATTGCAATTTCTTGGTGATTGAAAACATAGGTTGTTGAGTTTCAAGAGAGTTCATTGTTTGAACCTTAACATGTGAATTGATTGCTACTTTAACATGAGAAGTTTCACAAGAAAAAATTGTTGTTATGGTGCTAGGAAAAGTGATTGAAATTATCATTGATCAAATTTGTGCACTTTGCTAGCATTCACATTTCATAAATTATTTCTTTTATCATTTACCTACTTGAGGATGAGTAGGAATTAAGCTTGGGGATGCTGATACGTCTCCAATGTATCTATAATTTATGAAGTATTCATGTTGTTATATTATCATTCTTTGATGTTTTACAATCATTTTATAGCAACTTTATATCATTTTTTGGGACTAACCTATTGACCCAGTGCCCAGTGCCAGTTGCTGTTTTTTTTGCTTTTTTTACATCACAAAAAATCAATATCAAACGGAGTCCAAACACCGCGAAACTTTTCGTGGATTTTTTATGGACCAGAAGACATCCAACGGGCCAGAGCTGCACATGGGGGGTGCCCCGAGCGGGGCACAACCCACCTTGGTGGGTTGTGCTCACCTTGGTGGCCTCCTGTACCCCTTATTTGCACTATAAATTCCCAACTATTCTGAAACCCCTCGGGGTTTGCAAGCATCCGCACCTACAACAAAAGTATTAAGGTAAACCTAACCATAGCATGAAACATATGGATCCAAATCAGCCCCTTACGAAGCAACGCATAAACTAGGGTTTAAGCTGCTGTCACTCTAGCAACCCATCATCTACTTATTACTCCCCAATGCCTTCCTCAAGGCCCAAATAATGGTGAAGTGTCATGTAGTCGACATTCACATAACACCACTAGAGGAGAGACAACATACATCTCATCAAAATATTGAACGAATACCAAGTTCACGTGACTACTAATAGCAAGACTTCTCCCATGTCCTCAGGAACAAACGTAACTACTCACAAAGCATAAACATGTTGATAATCAGAGGGGTACTAATATGCATATAGGATCTGAACATATGATCTTTCACCAAATAAACCAACTAGCATCAACTACAAGGAGTAATTAACACTACTAGCAACCCACGGGTACCAATCCCAGACTTGGAGACAAGAACTGGATACAAGAGATGAACTAGGGTTTTGAGAGGAGATGGTGCTGATGAAGATGTTGGTGGAGATTGCCCTCTCCCGATGAGAGGAGCGTTGGTGATGATGATGGCGATGATTTCACCCTCCCAGAGGGAAGTTTCCCCGGCAGAACAGCTCCGCCAGAGCCCTAGATTGGTTCCGCCAAGGTTCCGCCTCGTGGCGGCGGAGTTTCGTCCGAGAAGATGGCTTCCTATTTTTTTCCATCAGAAGACTCCATATAGCATAAGATAGCCACCGGAGGGCCACCAGGGGGCCCACGGGGCAGGGGGCGGGCCCAGGGGGTAGGGTGCGCCCCCACCCTCGTGGGCAGGGTGTGGCCCCCTGGTGAATCTCTTCCGCTAGGTATTTTTTATATATTCTGAAAACGTCTTCCGTGAAGTTTCAGGACTTTTGGAGCTGTGCAGAATAGGTCTCTAATATTTGCTCCTTTTCCATCCCAGAATCCCAGCTGCCGGCATTCTCCCTCTTCATGTAAACCTTGTAAAATAAGAGAGAATAAGCATAAGTATTGTGACATAATGTGTAATAACAGCCCATAATGCAATAAATATCGATATAAAAGCATGATGCAAAGTGTACGTATCAACTCCCCCAAGCTTAGACCTCGCTTGTCCTCAAGCGAAAAGCCGAAATCGAAAAATATGTCCACATGTTTAGAGATAGAGGTGTCGATAAAAAAATAAAATATAGACATGAGGGCATCATGATCATTCTTAGAGCAGCAACTTACATAATTCTTGTCATATGATTTCTTATGCTAGAGTAATAATTCAATCACAATTTCAAGTATGAATCGTAAACTTTATTGAAAACTAACAAACTATAATCTCAGTCATTGGAGCAATTGCAATTTATCATAACATAGGAAAGAGTCAATGTATAAGAGCTTTTCAGCAAGTCCACATACTCAACTATCATATAGTATTTCACAATTGCTGACACTCATGCAATAATTATGGGTATGGAATTTTAATCGGACATAGAGAAAGATAGGGGCTTATAGTTTTGCCTCCCAACGTTTTACCTCAAGGGTAATGTCAACAATAATAGTTCATGAAAACTCACATCCAATTAGCCATATATACCAGGATCTTTCCAACATACTATGCTTGGCAAAGGATAAAATGTAAAAAGGAAGGGTGAAGATCACCATGACTCTTATGCAGGATAGGAGATAAAAGTAAAAGATAGGCCCTTCGCAGAGGGAAGCAAAGGTTGTCATGTGCTTTTATAGTTGGATGCACAAAATCTTAATGCGAAAGAATGTCACTTTATATTGCCACTTGTAATATGGACCTTTATTATGCAGTCTGTCGCTTTTATTTCTTCCATATCACACGATCATATAAAGCTTATTTCTCCCACACTAATAAGTCATACATATTTAGAGAGCAATTTTTATTGCTTGCACCGATGACAACTTACTTGGAGGATCTTACTCAATCCATAGGTAGGTATGGTGGACTCTCATGGCAAGACTGGTTTAAGGGTATTTGGAAGCACAAGTAGTATCTCTACTTGGTGCGATGAATTTGGCTAGCATGAGGGAGAAAGGCAAGCTCAACCATGTTGGATGATCCATGACAATATAATTTATCTCAGATGTAAGAAAGCATAACCCATTACGTTGTCTTCCTTGTCCAACGTCAACTCTTTAGCATGTCATATTTTAATGAGTGCTCACAATCATAAAAGATGTCCAAGATAGTATATTTATATGTGAAGACCTCTCTTTCTTTATTATTTCCTATTAATTGCAATGATGACCAAAACTATGTTTGTCAACTCTCAACAACTTTTTATTCATCATACTTTTTCTATGTGAGCTCATTACTCTCCATAAGATTCACATGATCTCTTTGTTTCTTTTTATTTCTTTCTCTTTTCTTTTATTCCCTTAGGATCATGGCAAAATAATCAAGCCCTTGACTCAACACTAATCTTTATTATATAGTTCACGGACTCGATTACATAGAAGGATTATAAAGCAAAACTCACGACTAGATGATACTAAGAACTTTTACTCTACTAGATCAAGATATTACCAAAAGGATCAAACTAAGGAAAACGGTAAAGATAAAAGTGATGGTGATACGATACCGGGGCACTCCCCCAAGCTTGCCAGTTGCCAAGGGAGTGCCCATACCCAGGTGATTACGTCTCTCTTTTCGTGGGTGGTGATGTGATGTTCTTGGCGATGATGCCCCTTAGGATACGATTCTCCTCCTCGAGCTTATTGACTTGCTTCTTGAGGTCCATTATTTCCTTTCGGAGTTTTCCTGTAACAGCCAAAGCTCCCTGCACCCAAGGGTGCTGCATAGCTGCGGGAGAACCAGTGGTACTCTTTTTCATATTCTCATAAGAAAGAAATCTAACATTGGAAGGGATAACCAAGTTTGGAATAGCCGAGCTCTGCAGTTCTCCCATTGTGAATCCAGCTTGGAAGAGGGAAGTGACTTCTTGATCCTCTTCCATGGCATCTATCGTCTTCAATTCGGCCTCCATCTCTTCCTCTGTTGCTGGCCCAAAGAGGTCAACATTGTTGTTTGTCATTGATCTCGGTGCCGGGTGAGACACCCGGCTCTCCCCGACTGACTCTTGCAAAGACATCTTGCTCTAATCTGCAGCAGCAACAACTCGAAATACAAAACAGAGGACAATTGCATGATACGGGAGTCAAAACCTCTGGGAGATTATATAATGAATTTTTACCTACCAAAATACATGATGTGTAAGAAAACGGAGTCCGGAGAGCGCACGAGGTGCCCAAGAGGTAAGGGGGCGCGCCCTCCACCCTCGTGGAGCCCTCGTGTCCTTCCCGGACTTCTTCTTATTTTTCTATTTTTCTAAATATTCCAAAACGGAGAAATATTGCCTTAAAACTGTTTGGAGTCGGTTTACTTACCGTACCACATACCTATTCCTTTTCAGAGTCTGAAACATTCTGGAAAGTGTCCCTTATGTATTCCTCCGGGGTTACGGTTTCAATAATATTGGTTTCAACATTTATGGGATTACCTGAGATATAATGTTTGATTCTTTGACCGTTCACCACCTTCCGATTTTTGCCTTGGAAGTTTTTGATTTTTATGGCACCGGAACGGTAGACCTCTTCGATAACGTAAGGACCTTCCCATTTAGAGAGAAGTTTTCCTGCAAAAAATCTTAAACGAGTTGTATAGCAATACATAATCACCTATATTAAACTCACGCTTTTGTATCCTTTTGTCATGCCATCTTTTAACTTTTTCTTTAAACAACTTGGCATTTTCATAGGCTTGGGTTCTCCATTCATCAAGTGAGCTAATATCAAATAACCTCTTCTCACCGGCAGGTTTAAAATCGTAATTGAGCTCTTTAATAGCCCAATATGCCTTGTGTTCTAGTTCGAGAGGTAAGTGACATGCTTTTCCATAAACCATTTTATACGGAGACATACCCATAGGATTTTTATATGCAGTTCTATAGGCCCATAATGCATCATCAAGTTTCTTGGACCAATTCTTTCTAGATCTATTAACAGTCTTTTGCAAAATTAATTTGAGCTCTCTATTACTCAATTCTACTTGACCACTAGACTGTGGATGATAAGGAGATGCAATTCTATGATTAACATCATATTTAGCAAGCATTTTACGGAAAGCACCATGAATAAAATGTGAACCACCATCAGTCATTAAATATCTAGGGACTCCAAATCTTGGAAAAATAATTTCTTTAAGCATTCTAATAGAAGTGTTATGATCAGCACTACTAGTTGGAATAGCTTCTACCCACTTAGTAACGTAATCAACAACAACTAAAATATGTGTATATCCATTAGAGGAAGGAAAAGGTCCCATATAGTCAAAGCCCAAAACATCAAATGGTTCAATAACAAGTGAATAATTCATAGGCATTTCTTGACGTCTACTAATATTACCAATTCTTTGACATTCATCACAAGATAAGACAAACTTACGGGCATCCTTGAAGAGAGTAGGCCAATAAAAACCAGATTGCAATACCTTATGTGCAGTTCTATCTCCAGCATGGTGTCCTCCATAAGCTTCGGAGTGACACTTGTGTAGGATTTGTTCTTGTTCATGCTCAGGTACACAACGTCTAAGAACACCATCTACTCCTTCTTTATAAAGATGTGGGTCATCCCAAAAGTAATGCCTCAAATCATAGAAGAACTTTTTCTTTTGCTGGTATGTGAAACTAGGTGGTATAAACTAAGCAACAATGTAATTAGCATAATCAGCATACCATGGAGAAGTATTAGAAGCATTTATGACACTTAATTGCTCATCAGGAAAGCTATCATCAATAGGAAGTGGGTCATCAAGCACATTTTCTAACCTAGACAAGTTGCCTGCAACGGGGTTCTCAGCTCCCTTTTTATCAACAATATGTAAATCAAATTCTTGTAGCAAGAGAACCCATCTAATAAGTCTAGGTTTAGCATCTTTCTTTTCCATAAGATATTTAATAGCAGCATGATCAGTGTGAATAGTTACTTTAGAATCAACAATATAAGGTCTAAACTTATCACAAGCAAATAGAACTGCTAAGAATTCTTTTTCAGTAGTAGCATAATTTCTTTGAGCATTGTCTAGGGTTTTACTAGCATATTGAATAACATTTAGTTTCTTATCAATTCTTTTCCCTAGAACAGCACCTACAGCATAATCACTAGCATCACACATAATTTCAAAGGGTAAATTCTAATCAGGTGGCTGAACAATAGGTGTAGAGATCAATGCTTTCTTAAGTATTTCAAATGCTTCTACACAATCATCATCAAAAACAAATGGTATATCTTTTTGTAATAAATTAGTCAAAGGCCGAGAAATTTTTGAGAAGTCCTTAATGAACCTCCTATAAAAACCGCGTGACCAAGGAAACTTCTTATACCTTTGATGTCCTTGGGACATGGCATCGTTTCAATAGCATCAACCTTGGCTTTATCAACTTCAATACCTCTTTCAGAAACTTTATGTCCCAAGACAATACCTTCATTAACCATAAAGTGGCACTTTTCCCAATTCAAGACAAGATTAGTTTCTTCACATCTCTGCAAAACTCGATCAAGGTTGCTTAAGCAGTCATCAAAAGAAGATCCATAGACGGAGAAATCGTCCATGAAAACCTCACAAATCTTTTCACAAAAGTCGGAGAATATAGCCATCATGCATCTTTGAAAGGTAGCAGGTGCATTACATAAACCAAAAGGCATATGTCTATAAGCAAAAGTACCAAAAGGGCAAGTAAAAGTAGTCTTTGATTGATCATTGGCTGACACAGGTATTTCAGAGAAACCAGAATAACCATCTAGAAAGCAAAAATGAGTATGTTTGGATAATCTTTCTAGCATTTGATCAATAAAAGGTAAGGGGTAATGATCTTTTTTAGTAGCCTTATTTAATTTAAGGAAATCAATTACCATCATATAACCTGTAATAATTCTTTGAGGGATCAATTCATCTTTATCATTAGGAACAACAGTAATACCTCCCTTCTTGGGGACACAATGGACAGGACTTACCCACTGACTATCAGCAACGGGATAAATTATACCTGCCTCAAGGAGCTTTAGTATTTCCTTTCTTACCACTTCTTTCATTTTAGGATTCAACCGTCGTTGATGATCACGAACTGGTTTAGCATCTTCTTCCAAATTTATTTTATGTTGACATAAAGTGGGACTAATGCCCTTAAGATCATCAAGAGTATACCCAATAGCAGCACGGTGCTTCTTCAGAGTTTTCAATAATCTCTCTTCCTCATGCTCTGAAAGGTTAGCACTAATAATAACAGGATATATCTTTTTCTCATCAAGATAAGCATATTTAAGAGTATCAGGCAGCGGTTTAAGCTCAAACACGGGATCACCCTTGGGTGGAGGAGGATCCCCTAAGATTTCAATAGGCAAATTGTGTTTCAGAATAGGTTCCTGTTTAAAGAATACTTCACCTATTTCCCTTCTTTCATTCATAAACATATCATTTTCATGGTCTAGCTAATATTGTTCTAAAGGATCACTAGGAGGTACGACAATAGAAGCAAGACCAATAATTTCATCCTTACTAGGTAATTCTTCTTCATGGTGTTGTCTACTAAATTTAGAGAAATTAAATTCATGATAGCATTAACAGTGTTCAAGAAGGGTCTACCAAATATAATGGGACAAAAGCTATCTTGTGGGGAACCAAGAACAAGAAAATCAGCAGGATATTTAGTTTTCCCACACAAGACTTCAACATCTCTAACAATTCCCATTGGTGAAATAGTATCTCTATTGGCAAGTTTAATTGTGACATCAATATCTTCTAACTCAACAGGTGCAATATCATGCATAATTTCTCTATAAAGGCTAATAGGTATTGCACTAGCACTGGCACCCATATCACATAAACCATGATAACAATGATCTCCTATTATAACATAAATAATAGGCATGCCTGCCACAGGTCTAGGTTTATCTTTAGCACAAGGTTTAGCAATTCTAGCAGTTTCATCATAGAAATAAAGAACATGCCCATCAATATTATCGGACAAGAGATCTTTAACAATAGCAATATTAGGTTCAACTTTAACTTGCTCAGGAGGTGTATATGTTTTAATATTGCTTTTACGAACCACGGTTGAAGCTTTAGCATGATCCTTTATCCTAACAGGGAAAGGTGGTTTCTCAACATAAGCAGTAGTTACAATAGGATCATTATAAGTGACAATCTTTTCTTCAACTTTAATAGGTGCAACTACTTTTACTTCTATGGGAGGATGATATTTAAACCACTTCTCCTTGGGGAGATCAACATAAGTAGCAAAAGATTCACAGAAAGAAGCTACTATCTCAGAGTCAAGTCCATATTTAGTGCTAAATTTACGGAAAATATCGGTATCCATAAAAGATTTAACACAATCAAAACTAGGTGTCATACCTAACTCCTAACCTTTGTCGAGGTCCCAATCTTCAGAGTTGCGTTTAATTCTTTCCAATAAATCCCATTTGAATTCAATAGTCTTCATCATAAAAGAGCCAGCACAAGAAGTATCAAGCATGGTGCGATTGTTATCAGAAAGCCGAGCATAGAAAATTTGAATAATCATTTATCTTGAGAGCTCATGATTGGGGCATGAATATAACATTGATTTAAGCCTCCCCCAAGCTTGAGCGATGCTTTCTCCTTCGCGAGGCCAAAAATTATATATATAATTGCGATCACGATGAACAAGATGCATAGGATAAAACTTCTGATGAAATTCCAATTTCAATCGTTTGTAATTCCAAGACCCCATATCATCACATAGCCTATACCATGTCGATGCATCTCCCTTCAAAGATAAAGGGAAGACCTTCTTCTTAACAACATCTCCAGGTACACCTGCAAGCTTAAATAATCCACAAACTTCATCCACATATATTAGATGCTCATCAGGATGTTTTGTTCCATATCCTAAAAAGGGATTAGCTAGCAGTTTTTCTGTCATACCCGAAGAAATTTCAAAGCAAACATTTTTCATTTTCAGTAGGTTCAGTAGGTTGAGGAGCAACTCTTTGCTCTACTGGTCAGGGTGAAGATACCCCAAACAACCCCCTGAGAAGATTACTTTCCATAGTAACAAGTGACAGTAAATTTTAGCACACTATATAAATTTTTCCTTACCAAATTCCACCTACCAAAGGCGCTTCACTCCCCGGCAACGGCGCCAAAAAAGAGTCTTGATGACCCACAAGTATAGGGAATCTATCGTAGTCCTTTCGATAAGTAAGAGTGTCAAACCCAACAAGGAGCAGACGGAAATGATAAGCGGTTTCCAGCAAGGTATTCTCTGCAAGTACTGAAACAAGTGGTAACAGATAGTTTTGTGATAGGATAATTTGTAACGAGCAACAAGTAACAAAAGTAAATAAAGTGCAGCAAGGTGGCCCAATCCTTTTTGTAGCAAAGGACAAGCCTGGACAAACTCTTACATAGAGAAAAGCGCTCTCGAGGACACATGGGAATATCATCAAGCTAGTTTTCATCACGCTCATATGATTCGCGTTCGGTACTTTGATAATTTGGTATGTGGGTGGACCGGTGCTTGGGTACTTGATGCGGAGCATCCTTCCATCATCCCCATGGACTCTACACCGACACATCAAGCCCCACGTGGACCTATGACAAGAGCGAGAACACGTGCTTTGGAAACCAAGGTGAACTCCTTCCTACTTAGCTTGCATATGGATACGCATGGAACATTGTTGCTACCTCACGAAGATACACTATGTCTCATTAGGTACGAATAGGAACACCACCAAGAGGTTCAGGAGCACCCCCAAGGAGAAGAGGAACCACCCCAAGGCCACGCGGACCAAGACGGAGTGCAACACCAGCAAAACTTGAAGTCCCGGGTGACCCCATGCGCACGGGCCCCAGAGACCCCGTGACCACGGGCTGTCCAGGAAGTTGGCGCTGGAGCACCCCATGCGAACGTGCCTGTACCGTGCCCACGGGACCCCCGTGCGCACGGTCCCAACTTACCCCGTGCGCACGGGCCTCCCAGGATGGACAGCTGAGATCCCCAAACCGAGCCCCTCTTCATCTCTTTCGACCCCAAGACTATATAAACCGTACCTAGGGCTATGTTTAGGGTTAGCAAAGTATGAGATGAGATATTTGTGAGCTTTGCTCCTTCTACCTTCCCATTTGTGGAATCAAGGCCCTCTTGGGAAGAATCCTAGTGGATTTCAAGACCTCCTCTTGGAGAAGACTATCTTCAAGACATCATCTCCTAGGAGTGGGAAGAACTTTGCCATTGTATCTTTCCTTTGATTGTGCTTGTGACTTGTGGATCTTACTTTGCTATTCTAGCGGATGTGTGATTGGGAATTGTTTGAGTGATTTCCTCTTTGTGTTCTTGTGAGTTTGCCATTTCCCCCTCCAAGTGTGAAAAGATCCCCCTCTAGGATTTCATCCTATATCATTTTGGTATCAAGAGTAAGGTTGATTCACACCTTGGAGTCCCATCCCCCCATTTGCTAGCTTGATTTTGTTGTTTTTCGTCCTAATTCGAAAATCCCCACAAAAATAGCCCCAAAAAAATTTTCTTGCAATTTGTTGGATCTTGTGAGATTTGGTTGTTTTGATCCACAAATTTGGAGTTTGGCAAGTGGATCTACCCATCTTCCTGCTTCCCCACCTTCCAAACCCATGAAAATTGCCTCACCTTGCCTAATCCCCTCAGATCCGGAGTTGTTCTTCCGCTTGCCGCACACCCCGTGCACACGGGCCCTCGAGACCCCGTGCACACGGGCCTCACTTACCCCGTGCGCACGGACCCTCCAGAAACTTTCGGCCATTTTTGTTTTGCTCCATTTTGCATCCATACCAACACTCGTGTTCTTCCGCATTATTTCTCGTGGTTGTTTGAGTTTCGGGCCACGGTTTCTCTTGTGTCCTAAGGTGTTTAGGCTACTTAGGCGCATTTGGACATCATCATCGCCGCCACTCGATCATCAACTCAGACGGTAACCTCGACGACATCTCACCCTCACTTTTGCCTTGATAACCCGAGCCATTTCGCGTCACTTACCCATCGAGACTAGCAAGTTGAGAATTGCCGGGCCACGCTATTGTGCATCGTAGTGGTCTTGTTACCATCTTAGTGCCATAAGTCTCTCCCATGCATTTCTTACATACTTGTCTCATATCATACTTGGCTCTAGCTTCAAAAAAAACAAGAAAAGCTTTTAAGCAAAAGAGGAGCAACAAAGAGCTTGTAAGCAATAGCATCGAGTCATTTTTTGCATATCATCTTCGACACCTCATACGTAGCATAGTTGGGATTGAAGACGACACGTTTCTCTTATAGGTTGGTGCACATGTGTATCTAGCCCATTCGAGCAATCGAGCTAGCATCTCTCTAGTATTCGCACAACAAGAGCATTTTCCGTGGTTGCACATTTGGATCTCACCCCTTGGTTGTGCAGATCCCATCTATCTTCCGTGTGTGTGTTGCTAGTGAAATCATTGGGTTTGATCTATTTGTTTTTACTTGCATTTTTGTGAATCTTCTCAACCTTATCGATATCTTGACTAACATTTGCTTGAAATTTTTGCCACCATCCTAACCGAGCTCCTCCATAAGCCTTTTACTTGTAGGTGTGAGAAACAATTCCCGGTACCAATTCCCCTATTATAGCATCGTGAGATCGTACTTGTTACATCCACAATCTTCGGAAAAGGTAACTTTGGTTTTGTTCTCTCATTTTTCCTACTCACCACCACTATCTCATGATGGATAGGCCAAGTACTTCTACTAATCCACTCTTAATGGAGCAAGACGACGACATGAACTCCGTCACCAAGAGTCACCTCTTTGGTGCACAACGTGCTTTGCATCAAGAGCAACAAGCTATGAGTGACTGCATCGACAACCTTGCCGCCGACTTGCGACTTTCCGAGCAACGTACAAGGGACTACTTCGACCACAAGCTCGACGATCACAAGCAAGAGAATGACGCAAGGATGGACGAAATTCATGCTTTGTTGCTCAACCGCTCGTCTTCCACTTCAAGAAGGAGCCGTTCAAGCCGCCACTCCGACTTCACCCTCTCCGGCTCAAGTACACCGTCATCGAACGCTCTTCGTCGAGCCGCGTGCACCGACCTTCAAGCAAGCCTCAATCCACGTCGAGACACCTACTCTCAAGAGCGCCGACAATGTCAAACTCAAGAGGCCTTTGCACTAGCACGAGAACGGCAACAACAACACCAACATGAAGAGGAAGAACGTGCGCGTCTACACCAACTTGCACAAGATGCCGAGACACAATGTCAAGAACAACAACTCCGTGACGCTCAAGAACTTGTGACGCAACAAGCTCTACGCGATTCGAGTCAAGTCGTTGCCGACCGAAGCCGTCAAGCCCATAAACAAGATGAAGCACTTCGCGAAGAAATTCAAGAACAAAGATTTCAAGCTCGCGTGCATCGTCAAGTTCCTCCTCGAGCTCGCGAAGCTACCACTCAAACTCGACAACACCATCAAGTTCATCGAGAGGATGAAAACAATGAACATCGTCCACGACAAGAGCAACATGAGGTTGACAACCCCCCGTGTCAAGAGCACCACGAGTTGAACAATCATCTACAACATGGGCGTCATCATCCCCGACCCCAATACGATGAAGAGCAACGCTACGGCAAGCTCAAGTTCACCATGCCCAAGTTTAACGGAAGCAACGATCCCGAAGAGTACCTTTCATGGGCATTAAAAGTTGACAAGATCTTCCGTTTGCACAATTATGAAGAAGAGAAGAAGATTGTGATGGCATCCCTTGAGTTCCAGGACTATGTCCTTATTTGGTGGGAACAATTCATTGAGCGCCGAGAGGCAAGAGGTGATCCACCCATCACTACTTGGGCACAAATGAAAGATGTCATGAGAGCATGTTTCGTTCCTACCTACTACAACCGCGACCTCTTCAAGAAACTCCAACAACTCAAGCAAGGAACCAAGAGCGTTGAAGAATACTACAAGGAGATGGAGATTGCAATGATAAGAGCCAATGTCACGGAAGACAATGAACAAACAATGGCACGCTTCTTGAATGGCCTCAATCATCCCATCAAGAAGATCGCCGATTTCCAACCATACTCAAACCTCATCGAGCTAGTGCACCAAGCCACCAAAGCGGAACGCCAAGTGCAAGATGATTTCAAGTATGCCAAGTTCTCGTCAAAGACCTACGGCTCCTCTTATCAAGCTCCCGCGACTTCGGCAACTCCTACCTCAACTAGAGCATCACCAAGTACCGGCGACAAGTCAAGTTACAAGAAGACTTCGACAAGCGCAAGTCGTCCTCCTACTACAAGCAACTTCAAACCGAAAGCTTCATCATCATCCACTCCAACCGATGAGACCATCAAGACAAGTTCCATCAAATGTTTCACGTGCGGAGGCCGAGGCCACAAGTCCTTCGAGTGCACAAACAAGCGCACCAAGATCCTCAACGACGACGAAACCTACGACTCCTTGAGTGAAGGAGAAATGGAAGCCCTTGAGCAAGTGCCATGCACCGACAAGTGAACAACGAAGACGAAGATGATCAAGTGTTTTGTGATGAAGATACAAGTCCCGCCCTTGTTGTCTCCAAGGTCTTGACTCTTCAACATCAACAAGACGAAGATCAAAGATGCCATATCTTCCACACAAAGGCCGGCATCAATGGGCGGTCCGTCAAGGTCATCATCTATGGAGGTAGTTGCCACAACTTAGCAAGTGAAGAACTATGCTCCAAACTTCAATTGGTCAAGACGAAGCACCCTCACCCCTACAAGGTTCAATGGCTAAGTGACACCGACACCATACAAGTCGAGCATCGAGTACAAGTCTCTTTCAAGATCGGCGCCTATGAAGACACTTTGGAGTGTGATGTCCTTCCGATGACCATTTGCCATCTTCTTCTTGGACGGCCATGGCAATTTGACCGAGGTGTCATTCACAATGGGCGTACCAATCACTATAGCTTCAAAATGAAAGGGAAAGAGTTTGTGCTACGTCCTATGTATCCAAGCCAAGTTCTCACCGACAAGCAAAACACCCATCGTGGAGAGAATAGTGAGAGAGTGAGCCACCAAAAAGAGAGTGAGCGCCACAAGCCCAAATTGAGTGCCTCCACGATGAGCGACAAGAAAAACTTAGTCCTATTTGCCACCAAACGTGAGATGAGAGAAGTGTGTGAGAACCCATCAAGTGTCATACACTATGTCCTCTTGTGCAAGGACGAGGCACCAAAAACTAACACCTCTCACAATCTACCTTTGGTATTATCTTCTCTATTGCAGGAATTTCAAGATGTTTTCCCCGATGAGCTACCTCCGGGACTACCTCCACTTCGAGGCATTGAGCACCGCATCGACCTCATCCCCGGAGCGCCACTTCCAAACAAAGCTTCCTACCGCGTCAACCCCGAGGAAACCAAAGAAATTCAAAGGCAAGTAAAGCATCTCATATACCATGGCCATGTGCGTGAAAGTTTGAGCCCTTGTGCCGTCCCAGTCATCCTTGTGTCAAAACGTGACGGTAGCTTTCGCATGTGCTCCAATTGTAGACCTATCAATGCTATCACCGTTCGCTATAGGTACCCCATTCCACGCCTAGATGATATGCTTGATGAGCTTAGCGGTGCCACTATATTTTCCAAAATTGATCTTAAGAGTGGTTACTATCAAATCCGCATACAAGAGGGTGATGAATGGAAAACCTCCTTCAAAACCAAGTTTGGTTTGTATGAGTGGTTAGTCATGCCTATGGGTCTCTCGGAAGCACCGGGCACTTTTATGCGCCTTATGAATCATGTCTTTCGCCCTTACATTGGTATATTTGTTGTGGTTTACTTCGATGACATTCTTGTGTTTAGCAAATCCATCAAAGAGCATGTCAACCATGTCCGCACCGTTTTGCAAACTCTTAGAAAAGAGCGCCTCTATGCTAATATGGAGAAATGCCTTTTTGGTGTTGATAAGCTCGTTTTCTTGGGCTTTGTTGTTTCTTCTAAGGGTGTTCATGTAGATGAGTCCAAGATCAATGCTATTAAGAATTGGCCGCAACCAACCAACTTGCATCAAGTGCGTAGTTTCCTTGGTCTTGCGGGTTTCTATCGTTGCTTTGTGAAGGATTTTAGCACCATTGCTTTGCCTTTGCATGCCTTGAGCAAGAAGAATGCACCTTTTGTTTGGGGACCATCCCAAGATACTGCATTCAATGAGCTTAAGAATTTGCTTACTCACGCTCCCGTGCTTGCTTTACCCAACTTCGACAAACCTTTTGAAATTCATTGCGATGCTAGTGGTAATGCCATAGGAGGTGTGTTAACGCAAGAGAAGCGCCCCATAGCTTACTTTAGTGAGAAACTTTCCGGAGCGCAACTCAATTACCCCATCTATGACAAAGAGCTATATGCTTTAGTCCGTGTTTTACATGAATGGGAACATTACCTTCGTCCCCATGAGTTTATCATTCATACCGATCATGAGACTCTCAAGTATCTTAAGGGTCAAACTAAGTTGAACAAGCGTCATGCTAAATGGAGTGAATTCATTGAGTCTTTTCCCTATGTCATCAAGTACATCAAGGGTAAAGAAAACGTTGTAGTGGATGCGCTTTCCCGTATATGCATGCTTGTCACCCAACTTGAATTGAATGTCATTGGTTTTGAGCATATCAAAGACTTGTATGAGAATGATGCAACTTTTGCTACTCCTTATGCCAAGTGTTTGTCGCATACATCTTGGGAACGTTATTACTTGAAAGACGGATATCTTATGAGAGCTAACAAACTTTGCATCCCCGAGTCGTCTCTTTGTTTGTTGCTTTTGCAGGAATCACATGGAGGAGGCTTAATGGGACACTTCGGACGCGACAAGACACTCGCTATGCTCTCCAAGAGCTACTTTTGGCCAAAGATGGTTAGGGACGTCAATCGTTTCACCAACCGGTGTTCTACATGTCGCAAAGCTAAGTCCAAAGCTCAATCTCATGGTCTCTATATGCCTTTACCAATTCCATACCAACCTTGGGAAGACATTAGCATGGACTTTGTACTTGGTTTGCCTAGAACTCGTAATGGCAAGGACTCCGTGTTTGTTGTTGTGGACCGTTTCTCCAAAATGGCTCATTTCATTCCTTGCAACAAGATAGACGATGCTTCACATGTTGCAAACTTGTTTTGTAGGGACATATTACGTCTTCATGGAATGCCAAGGACAATTGTCTCGGACCGCGACGTCAAGTTCTTGAGTTACTTTTGGAAGACCTTATGCGCCAAGCTCGGAATCAAGTTACTCTTATCCACGGCGTACCACCCTCAAACCGACGGCCAAACAGAGGTGACGAACCGTACACTCTCCACTCTACTATGAGTCTTGATCAAGAAGAACATCAAGGAGTGGGAGGAGTGCCTACCAATCGCCGAGTTCGCCTACAACCGTGCAACACATTCAACTACCGGCAAGTCCCCTTTCGAAGTCGTCTATGGATTCAACCCATTGTCCCCATTGGACATTCTTCCTCTACCACTACAAGAGCGCATCAACATGGACGCGAGGGACCGAGTGAACCACCTCAAGAAGATGCATGAAGATACAAGGCACACCTTAGAGCGCCAAGTACAATGACTCGCGACCAAGCGCAACGCCAACAAGTCCCCAATGGTGTTTCAACCGGGTGACCTAGTTTGGGTACATCTCCGCAAGGATCGTTTCCCCAACGAACGCAAGTCCAAGCTACTACCAAGAGCCGGTGGCCCATTCAAAGTACTCGCACGCTACAACAACAACGCCTACAAGATCGACATCCCACGAGACAAGTACAATGTAAGCGACACATTCAACGTCAAAGACTTGGCCAAATACCATGGTGATGAAGATCACGATCCGTGGATGGATCTCTCCCAAGGGGGGGAGATGATGCGGAGAATCCTTCCATCATCCCCATGGACTCTACACCGACACATCAAGCCCCACGTGGACCTATGACAAGAGCGAGAACACGTGCTTTGGAAACCAAGGTGAACTCCTTCCTACTTAGCTTGCATATGGATACTCATGGAACATTGTTGCTACCTCACCAAGATACACTATGTCTCATTAGGTACGAAGAGGAACACCACCAAGAGGTTCAGGAGCACCCCCAAGGAGAAGAGGAACCACTCCAAGGCCACGCGGACCAAGACGGAGTGCAACACCAGCAAAACTGGAAGTCCCAGGTAACCTCGTGCGCACGGGCCCCAGAGACCCCGTGCCCACGGGCTGTCCAGGAAGTTGGCGCTGGAGCACCCTGTGCGCATGGGCCTGTACCGTGCCCACGGGACCCCCGTGCGCACGGGCCCAACTTACCCCGTGCGCACGGGCCTCCCAGGATGGACGACTGAGATCCCCAAACCGAGCCCCTCTTCATCTCTTTCGACCCCAAGACTATATAAACCGTACCTAGGGCTATGTTTAGGGTTAGCAAAGTATGAGATGAGATATTTGTGAGCTTTGCTCCTTCTACCTTCCCATTTGTGGAATCAAGGCCCCTCTTGGGAAGAATCCTAGTGGATTTCAAGACCTCCTCTAGGAGAAGACTATCTTCAAGACCTCATCTCCTAGGAGTGGGAAGAACTTTGCCATTGTATCTTTCCTTTGATTGTGCTTGTGACTTGTGGATCTTACTTTGCTATTCTAGTGGATGTGTGATTGGGGAATTGTTTGAGTGATTTCCTCTTTGTGTTCTTGTGAGTTTGCCCTTTTCCCCCTCCAAGTGTGAAAAGATCCCCCTCTAGGATTTCATCCTATATTAGTACTGTCCTTACTTGGACAAGCATCCCACTTATGATTAACCTCTATTGCAAGCATCCGCAACTACAACAAAAGTATTAAGGTAAACCTAACCATAGCATGAAACATATGGATCCAAATCAGTCCCTTACAAAGCAACGCATAAACTAGGGTTTAAGCTTCTGTCACTCTAGCAACCCATCATCTACTTATTACTCCCCAATGCCTTCCTCTAGGCCCAAATAATGGTGAAGTGTCATGTACTCGACGTTCACATAACACCACTAGAGGAGAGACAACATACATCTCATCAAAATATCGAACGAATACCAAATTCACGTGACTACTAATAGCAAGACTTCTCCCATGTCCTCAGGAACAAACGTGACTACTCACAAAGCATAAACATGTTCATAATTAGAGGGGTACTAATATGCATATAGGATCTGAACATATGATCGTTCACCAAATAAACCAACTAGCATCAACTACAAGGAGTAATTAACACTACTAGCAACCCACGGGTACCAATCCCGGACTTGGAGACAAGAATTGGATACAAGAGATGAACTAGGGTTTTGAGAGGAGATGGTGCTAATGAAGATGTTGATGGATATTGCCCTCTCCCGATGAGAGGAGCGTTGGTGATGACGATGGCGATGATTTCCCCCTCCCGGAGGGAAGTTTCCCCGGCAGAACAGCTCCGCTAGAGCCCTAGATTGGTTCCGCCAAGGTTCCGCCTCGTGGCGGCGGAGTTTCATCCGAGAAGATGGCTTCCTATTTTTTTCAAATCAAAAGACTTCATATAGCAGAAGATGGCCACCGGAGGGCCACCAGGGGGCCCATGAGGTAGGGTGGCGCGCCCAGGGGGTAGGGCGCGCCCCCCACCCTCGTGGGCAGGGTGTGGCCCCCCTGGTGAATCTCTCCCGCTGGGTATTTTTTATATATTCTGAAAATGTCTTCCGTGAAGTTCGAGGACTTTTGGAGCTGTGCAGAATAGGTCTCTAATATTTGCTCCTTTTCCAACCCAGAATCCCAGCTGCCGGCATTCTCCCTCTTCATCTAAACCTTGTAAAATAAGAGAGAATAGGCATAAGTATTGTGACATAATGTGTAATAACAGCCCATAATGCAATAAATATCGATATAAAAGCATGATGCAAAATGGACGTATCAGGGTTAACCTAGATCAGAAGTTCCGCCGCCGCAAGGCTCTGTAGCCACCGAAAACCAACCTAGACCCTTTCTGGCACCCTGCCGGAGGGGGAATCATCTTTGGTGGCCATCTTCATCATCCCGGCGGCCACCACGATGAGGAGGGAGTAGTCCACCCTCGGGGCTGAGGGTTTGTACCAGTAGCTATGTGTTTAATCTCTCTCTCTCTCTCTCGTGTTCTTGAGATGTCAAGATCTTGATGTGTCGCGGGCTTTGTTAATATAGTCAGATCATATGATGTTTTCCCCTCTCTATATTGTTGTGATGAATTGAGTTTTTCCCTTTGAGATTTCGTTGTTATCGGATTGAATACTTTTATGGATTTGAGAACACTTGATATATGTCTTGCAATTGAATACTCATGGTGAGAATGGGGTATCGTATTGATTCACTTGATATATGTTTTGGCACTCAACTCGCGGATTCCCGAGGTGACATTGGGGTAATCTATGCATAGGGTTGATGCACGTTCTTGTCTTTGTTTCTCTGGTAGAAATCTTGGGGCACCCATTGAAGTTCTTTGTGTTGTACTGAGTATTATGAATATGAATTTGCTTTGGTGTTATTTTAGTACGAACTCTAAGATAGATCGAATGGAAAGAATAGCTTTGTGTTATTTTAGTACGAACTCTTGAATAGATCAAATGGAACAAATAGCTTTGAGGTGGTTTCGTACCCTACAAACAATTTATTCTTATGTTCTCCGCTAGATAGGAACTTTGGAGTGATTCTTCATCGCACTTTGAGGGGTGGTTATATGATCCAATTATATTAGCATTGTTGAGATGTTGCATGTAACATCCCAAATTTGCAATTTGGAATGTTATACACTAGATCACCAATGCATATCATATTTTATTTCATTTTGGTTGATCCTAGAAAATTCTACGCAACTCAAGGACCCTTGGAGAGAGTTGGGATTTCGTTATTTTCATATTTGAGTTTTCTCAAATTTTGAAAATAGGATCATTTGATTTTATTTATTTTATCTTCAATTATTTCTATTACAAAAATATGAGAGAGGGAATAAAATGACTTTTCCAAAATAAATAAATATTGAGGATTTAATAATAAAATCAAATAAGATTTTATTTTGGTTTTATTTGCTATTTTATTTGAATTTAGGAAAAATGCGCGTTTTTCAAAATTGCATTTAGGCCCCAAATAAATGTTCATCCTGTGCGGCTTGATTTTAGAAGCTGGGGAAAATTTATTTTGGGATTTTTGGAGTCCGTTTATTATTTCTTTTGTTTTTTTTAGCGTAATTATTTAAAAAAGGTCTGAACCGACTTTGGGCCATAACCGGCGAGGACTCCGCCTGGCCGGGGTTTTAAGTAGCGCCGCCCGAGGCCTGGGACAGCCCAAGCCGCCCCGCCGCCCTAACCCTAACCCTAGCCGCGCCGCCGCCCCGCGCCGCGCCATCCAACCGCGCGGCCACCCCGCCGCCCCTCGTCGTCGTTCGCCGGAGCCGCGCCGCCGCCGCCGCCGAGGTAGACGTCGTTGCCTCGGTTTTCGCGAAGAAAACCGATCGTTTTTTTAAGTTAGATCTGTTTTTTCGTTAGATCGGTTTTTTCGGTTTAGTTAATTAGCGAGCATTCGCTCGTTCGTTCGTTCTAACGAACGCGTTCATCGTTTAGATCCAAATAACGAACGTTCATTCGTTAATCTGTTCGTCATTTTTCTTTTTCTTCGATTAAATCCGCGATTTTTCTGATCGCGATTCCTGATCTGATTTCCGTTCTAGTATAACTTTTCGCTCGTTTATCAGAATTAGGTGATTCAAGCGCCTGGAGTTTCGTCTCGAAACCCTCTTTCCATTTAACCAACTCAAACAAGTTTTTGCCACTGCAAAAATTGCCCTAGATCCAGAATAATAAACGAAGCCTGTTTCTTTTGCCGTTTGTCTTTCATTGCTTCGTTCGGTTCGATTCTTTTTGCCAACCGGAGTTCTTAAGTTGAACTTTCTGGTTAGTTCTCTTATCTGAGTTTTACCTGTGCATTAGTTGAGTACTTATTGTATGCTTGTTTGTTTGCGATAGAGTACCCGGAGTGCGCCGCTTGCTACTTCGAATCGCTAGGTTTCCCGGATCATCAGCAAGGCAAGTAACACTTTGATCATACCTCCTACTACCCAGTTTTATTGCATTAGATCAATCCTCACACATTGCATTGATTAGGATCTAATTAAATTATGGGTTTGGGAAGTAGTTGAGGTAGTACCTATCACCTGTTCTATTATCAAACCTTTGGGAGTTACTTCTATGTTTGCTTATTATGCCATGCTATGCTAGTAGACGTGGATTGGGTGAGTGTATCCATGACAGATGTGAGACTGATAAATTAATGGTTTATCTAAGGTGGCAACTTAAATACACATCTGGGTGGATTGAGGCACCTGGGTATTCCAGCGATTGCCTATTTTTCTTTTGGACCGCCACCCAGGCTCAAAGGGATCATGAGATTATTCATGCTAGAAACTTCCGTGTGCAGCCACAAGCTACTATGGGCTCTAGCATAGTTGATTAAGTCGTGCGAACTCTTACAGTGGTAGACTAGCAGATGTAGGGGAAAGTAGGTGTAACGGTCTACCCGATCGTAAGGTGCTAGCGCTTCTGAAAGACTATGTCTCGGTCATCCGTTTCTCAAACACCATGTAGTGCGAGAAATCAAGCGGAGGCGATCGGGTCTTGTGGGGAAAAGTGTGCAAACCTCTACAGAGTGTATAAACTAATCATGGTTAGCCGTGTCCCCAGTTATGGACATCTTGAGTATCTAGTATCTGGATTATCATGTGAATCTCATCATGTTACTCTAATTAATTTTGTTGGGTTTTGTTTAATGATGATGTTTAATTGGGATTGAGAATGTTGTCAACCAGTCTCAATGTTTAACAACTACCATGATAGTTAAATAAAATTTATTCCTTTGCAGTAGGGAAAATTGGCTTTACGCAAAACTGTAACCATAGAGCTTTCCACCAGCCAAATATGCATATAGTATAGCCTATATCTTCCATTACTCTCTATGTGTTACCTTGCCAGCATATTCCATGTGCTAACCCATTTCGAGCTGCAACGTTCATGTTGCAGACTTTTCAGACGACGATTAAGGTGCCTTTAGGTCGTAGTTCTATACTCAGTGATGCCGTTGGAGTTGATGGACTCACTTATCTTCCAAGTCTTCCGATGTTATCGTTATTAGATGGCCTTAAGCCATATTTATTGTAATAAGTTCTCTTTTGAGACACTCGATGTAATAAGTGTGTGATTGCTACTCTGTTATAAATCCTTCAAGTGTTGTGTGGTGTCAGCATTACTGATCCAGGGATGACACCTGAGCACAGAGATTGGACCGTTTGAGGTCTGGTCGCTACAAGATGGTATCAGAGCACACGCTGACTGTAGGACACGACCACTAAGCTAAAAGACCTAGATCACTACTCACTCTCTTCTCATTCTGACTTCTCATATTTTCTACTCTTTTAGAATGGCGGATGCAAGGAACAAGTTCACGCAACCGGATGAAGATACACCCTTTGGACGTCACTTGAAGGAAGTCACTAGATACCTGAACATAGGAGTACCAAGCTTCACTGGGACTTACAATGCCACTTTACCTGAAGAAGAGCGCTGGATGATTCAAGTTCAAGTTCCCGGAAGGACGTTCATGCCAGTCATTGAGCCCATAGAGTTTTCTTTTGATGCACTAACTTGGAATCTAGAAAAGAGCATGGCAGCTCACATCGCCATGGGACGCATTGGAGAAGTTTACCGCAATGATCTCAAGGATACTATCTACCAGATTTGTGGGCGCCGAGATGAGCACTGGGAGATGATCAGCACCAGGAAGGATAGATCAATTGCAGCTTTTATCCAGGAGTTAAACCGGCACATTCGACGTCAGGAGAACCAGATGTGCGCCGACATGATAGATCTGAAGAAGGCAAAGACTAGAATCAAGGAACTGGAGGAAGAACTCAAGGCCACACGTGAAGATTATGAAGAGGAAATCGAAGTACTAGTGGACAAGAATGCCGACCTAACAATGAAGATTCGAATATTTATGGGAGGCCCTACACCAGTAGAAGAAGACGAAGAACCCAAGGAGATTCGCCCGGAATACTACATCATCATCGACGACACCGACTCGGATCCATATGATAGCGATGATGACTATGTTGATGAAGCTGGAGCAGATATCATGGAGTCTGCAACCGAAGAATATTTCTAGTAGACCACCCCATCAGTAGTAGTAGTCCACCATGTAAATATAGTAGTCCGAGCACTTTTGCGATAGTTAGATCGATTGTATGCCCTTGTTTGATTGATTGAATGAAGTGAATTGTTTGCTTTTGCCTCATGTGCATATGGGTAGTGTTTTCTCTCTAGACCCCTCTATATTCTTAAATCTCATCTTTTCTCAACCCTCAGATGCCTCCGAGACGTGACCCCGGATTTACCTTCCCACCGGAGCTCACCCAGTTGATCCAGCAGCAGAACACATTGATGCAGTTGCTAGTCCAGAATTAGAATCAGGGGAACAACAACAACCCACCACCACCACCACCACCTGTTGATCACTTAGCTCGTTTTCTTAGGCTGAATTCGCCGGTGTTTTCCAGTAGCACCAAGCCGATAGTAGCAGATGATTGGCTCTGCAAAACATCAAGGGAGTTGACCATGGCAGGATGCATAGATGCGGAAAAGGTGAAGTTTGCCGCACATCAGCTTGAAGGACCCGCAGCATCATGGTGGGAAAATTTCGCAGCCACTTTCCCTGTCGACACTGTCACATGGGACCAGTTCTAGCAGGCTTTCCGTACTGCCCATGTTTCAGCAGGAGCTATGGCCATGAAGAAGCGAGAGTTTCACAACTTGCGCCAAGGAGGACGGACAGTTGGCCAGTATGTGGAGGACTTTAGTAAGTTAGCACGTTATGCCCCAGATGATGTTGCTACGGATGCAGCTAAGCGGGAGAAGTTTCTGGGAGGACTGAATGATGAGTTGAGCATGCAGTAGATGGTAGCAACCTTGAACAACTACCAGGAGTTGGTAGATCATGCTCTTATGATTGAAGGGAAGCAGCAGCAGATTGAGAATCGCAAGAGGAAGTATGGACAAGGGAAGTACAATTCAGGAGCTCAGCAGAAGCCACGTTTTACCCCTAGACCGGGAGGACATTTTCAGCATACCCATGGAGGAGGTAGCTCGCATAATCACAGTGGCACCAAGAATGGTAATGGGAATGGAGGAAGCAACGGCCAGAACCGCACCAACCCATCAACCCCAGCCAAGAGAGACCTGAGGCAAGTCACTTGCTTTAAGTGCCAGAAGACCGTACATTACGCTAATGAATGTCCTGAAGCCCAGAATGGAAATGGCAATGGAAGCTCTGGGAAGAAGCCGAACCCTTTCAACAGGGGACAGGTGAACCACGTTAACGTGGAGGAGGTTGAAGAGTAGCCGGATGCAGTAATCGGTAAGTTTTTGGTTAAGTCATTTACTGCACTCGTTCTTTTTGATACTGGTGCATCGCATTCATACATATCAAGGGGATTCGTGGATAAGTATAACCTGCCCACCAAAGTTCTTAGAACACCTATGTTAGTAAACTCACCAGGAGCGGAGTATATGGCTAGCAAGGGATGTTTTCAAGTGCCATTGAGTATAGGTAGGCATGTGTTTCCCTCAGATTTGATCATTTTGGAATCATAAGGATTGGATGTAATTCTGGGTATGGATTGGCTGTCGATGTATGGAGGAAACATCGTTTGCGCCAGTAAGTCGATTTTGCTTGCCACCCCAGAAGGGAGAAGGATCAAGTATGTATCCCGGCATGTGCCAAAGAGGACTCAAGTAAATTGTCTAACAGGAGTTGTGCAGGAGGAAGTACCAGTAGTGAAGGATTTCCATGATGTATTTCCAGAAGAGTTGCCAGGCATGCCACCGGATAGAGATATTGAGTTTTTGATTGAGCTTTTGCCAGGCACAGGGCCAATATCTAAGAGACCATAGGATGCCCGCAAAGGATTTGGTGGAGATTAAGAAGCAGATTAAGGAGTTACTGGATAAACGTTATATTCGCCCAAGTTCTTCACCTTGGGGATCGCTAGTACTTCTAGTGGAGAAGAAGGATGGATCGTTAAGGATGGTTGTTGATTATCGAGGATTGAATGAAGTAACCGTCAAGAACAAGTACCCACTACCGATGATCAACGATCTATTTGATCGATTGCAAGGAGCTAAGGTATTTTCCAAGATCGACCTGCGATTAGGATACCATCAGTTGAAGATTCGAGATGGACAAAGTGTCTATGGAGTTTTTGGATAAGTTCGTCGTAGTGTTCATTGATGATATCCTGGTTTACTCGAAGAATGAAGAGGAGCATAAGGAGCATTTGCGTTTGGTACTTGGTAAGCTCAAAGAACATCAGTTATATGCCAAGTTTAGCAAATGTGAGTTTTGGCTGAAGGAAGTTGGATTTCTCGGACACATTATATCCGGAGAAGGTATAGCAGTAGATCCCACCAAGGTTGACACTGTGACAAATTGGGAAGCGCCAACAATAGTTGGAGAGATCCGGAGTTTTCTTGGACTCGCAGGATACTACCAGAGATTCATTGAAAATTTCTCAAAGATTGCAAAGCCTATGTGATGTCTACTACACAACCTTCTTCTTGTAGACGTTGCTGGGCCTCCAAGTGCAGAGGTTTGTAGGACAGTAGCAAATTTCCCTCAAGTGGATGACCTAAGGTTTATCAATCCGTAGGAGGCATAGGATGAAGATGGTCTCTCTCAAGCAACCCTGCAACCAAATAACAAAAAGTCTCTTGTGTCCCCAACACACCCAATACAATGGTAAATTGTATAGGTGCACTAGTTCGGCGAAGAGATGGTGATACAAGTGGTATATGGATAGTAGATAAAGGTATTTGTAATCTGAAATAATAAAAACAGCAAGGTAGCAAGTGATAAAAGTGAGCGTAAACAGTATTGCAATGATAGGAAATAAGGCCTAGGGTTCATACTTTCGCTAGTGCAAGTTCCCTCAACAATACTAACATAACTGGATCACATAACTATCCCTCAACATGCAACAAAGAGTCACTCCAAAGTCACCAATAGCGGAGAACGAACGAAGAGATTATGGTAGGGTACGAAACCACCTCAAAGTTATTCTTTCCAATCAATCCGTTGGGCTATTCCTATAATTGTCACAAACAGCCCTAGAGTTCGTACTAGAATAACACCTTAAGACACAAATCAACCAAAACCCTAATGTCACCTAGATACTCCATTGTCACCTCAAGTATCTGTGGGTATGATTATACGATATGCATCACACAATCTCAGATTCATCTATTCAACCAACACAAAGGACCTCAAAGAGTTCCCCAAAGTTCTACCAGAGAATCACGATGAAAACGTGTGCCAACCCCTATGCATAGGTTCATGGGCGGAACCCGCAAGTTGATCACCAAAACATACATCAAGTGAATCACGTGGTATCCCATTGTCACCACAGATACGCACGACAAGACATACATCAAGTGTTCTCAAATCTATAAAGACTCAATCCGATAAGATTACTTCAAGGGGAAAACTCAATTCATTACAAGAGAGTAGAGGGGGAAGAAAACATCATAGGATCCAAATATAATAGCAAAGCTCGCGATACATTAAGATCATATCACCTCAAGAACACGAGAGAGATCAAACACATAGCTGCTGGTACATACCCTCAGCCCCGAGGGAGAACTACTCCCTCCTCATCATGGAGAGCAGCGGGATGATGAAGATGGCCACCGGAGAGGGATTGCCCCCTCCGGCAGGCTGCCGGAACAGGTCTAGATTGGCTTTCGGTGGCTACGGAGGCTTCTGGCGGCGGAACTCCCGATTTATTGTGCTCCCGGATGTTTTTAGGGTATATGGAGATATATAGGCGGAAGAAGTACGTCAGGGGGGCCACAAGGGGCCCACGAGGGTGGAGGGCGCGCCCAGGGGGGTGGGCGCGCCCCCTGCCTCTCGACCTCCTCGCAGATCCCCCGACGTGCACTCCAAGTCTTCTGGGCTTCTTTCCTTCCAAAAATGAGTTCCGTGAAGTTTCAGCTCAATTGGACTCCGTTTGATTTTCCTTTTCTTCGAAACCCTAAAACAGGGTAAAAACAGAAACTGGCACTGGGCTATGGGTTAATAGGTTAGTCCCAAAAATGATATAAAAGTGTATAATAAAGCCCATAAACATTCAAAACAGTAGATAATACAGCATGGAGCAATCAAAAATTATAGATACGTTAGAGACGTATCAGCATCCCCAAGCTTAATTCCTGCTCGTCCTCGAGTAGGTAAATGATAAAAACAGAATTTTTGATGCGGAGTGCTACTTGGCATAATTTCAATGTAATTCTTCTTAATTGTGGTATGAATATTCAGATCCGAAAGATTCAAGACAAAAGTTCATATTGACATAAAAATGATAATACTTCAAGCATACTAACTAAGCAATTATGTCTTCTCAAAATAACATGGCCAAAGAAAGTTCATCCCTACAAAATCATATAGTTTAGTCATGTTTCATTTTCGTCACACAAGAATGCTCTCATCATGCACAACCCCGATGACAAGCCAAGCAATTGTTTCATACTTTAGTAATCTCAAACCTATAAACTTTCACGCAATACATGAGCGCGAGCCATGGATATAGCACTATGGGTGGAATAGAATAATGAGGGGGTTATGTGGAGAAGAAAAAAAAGGAGAAATTCTCAGATCAACGAGGCTAATCAATGGGCTATGGAGATGCCCACCGATTGATGTTAATGCAAGGAGTAGGGATTGCCATGCAACAGATGCACTAGAGCTATAAATGTATGAAAGCTCAACAAAAGAAACTAGTGGGTGTGCATCCAACTTGCTTGCTCACGAAGACCTAGGGCACTTGAGGAGGCCCATTGTTGGAATATACAAGCCAAGTTCTATAATGAAAATTCCCACTAGTATATGAAAGTGATAACTCAAGAGACTCTCTATATTAAGAACATGGTGCTACTTTGAAGCACAAGTGTGGAAAAAAGGATAGTAGCATTGCCCCTTTTTATTTATTTTCTCTTTTTTGGGGGGCCTTCTCTTTTTTCTTTGGCCTTTCTCTTTTTTTGGGACAATGCTCTATTGAATGATGATCATCACACTTCTATTTATTTACAACTCAATGATTACAACTCGATACTAGAACAAAGTATGACTCTATATGGATGCCTCCGGCGGTGTACCAGGATATGCAATGAATCAAGAGTGACAAGTATGAAAAAATTATGAACGATGGCTTTGCCACAAATACTTATGTCAACTACATGATCATGCTAAGCAATATGACAACGATGAATGTGTCATGATAAACTGGATGGTGGAAAGTTGCATGGCAATATATCTCGGAATGGCTATGGAAATGCCATAATAGGTAGGTATGGTGGCTATTTTGAGGAAGATATAAGGAGGTTTATGTGTGAAAGAGCGTATCATATCACGGGGTTTGGATGCACCGGTGAAGTTTGCACCAACTCTCGATGTGAGAAAGGGCAATGCACGGTACCGTAGAGGCTAGCAATGATGGGAGGGTGAGAGTGCGTATAATCCATGGACTCAACATTAGTCATAAAGAACTCACATACTTATTGCAAAAATCTACAAGTCATCAAAAACCTCGGCACTACGCGCATGCTCCTAGGGGGATAGATTGGTAGGAAAAGACCATCGCTCGTCCCCGACCGCCACTCATAAGGAGGATAATCAAATAACACCTCATGTTTCAAATTTGTTACACAACGTTTACCATACGTGCATGCTACGGGACTTGCAAACTTCAACACAATCATTTCTCAATTTCACAACTACTCCACTAGCACGACTTTGATATTATCACCTCCATATCTCAAAACAACCATCAAGCATCAAACTTTTCTTAGTATTCAACACACTCATAAGAATTCTTACAAATCTTTTATGCTTAGCATATTAGGATTTTAAGAAAATTACCATGCTATTTAAGACTCTCAAAATAATATAAGTGAAGCATGAGAGTTCATCTATTTCTATAAAATAAAACTACCACCATGCTCTAAAAAGATATAAGTGAAGCACTAGAGCAAACGACAAACTACTCCGAAAGATATAAGTGAAGATCAATGAGTAGTCGAATAATTATGCAACTATGTGAAGACTCTCTAACATTTAATAATTTCAGATCTTGGTATTTTATTCAAACAGCAATCAAAGCAAAATAAAATGACATCTAAGAATAGAAAACATCATGTGAAGAAGCAAAAACTTAGGATCAACCGATACTAACCGATAGTTGTTGAAGAAGAAAGGTGGGATGCCAACCGGGGCATCCCCAAGCTTAGAAGCTTGAGAATTATTTAAATATTATCTTGGGGTGTCTTGGGCATCCCCAAGCTTGAGCTTTTGTGTCTCCTTAATTCCTCTCATATCACGGTCTCCCTAAATCTCAAAAGCTTCATCCACACAAAACTCAACAAGGACTCGTGAGATAAGTTAGTATAAACCATTGCCAAAACCTTATCATACTCTACTGTAGAAAATCACTAAAATTATTATTCAACATTGCATACTAAAGGCCTCTGCATATTTAATAGTCCTATCCTCAAATAGAATCATTAAAGAAGCAAACATATGCAAACAATGCAAACATAACAGCAATCTTCCTAAACAGGATAGTCTGTAAAGAATGCAGCAACATCCATACTTCCCTAGCTACAAAAATTATGAAATAAAATTCCCACTGTAGTAAATGTATCAGATCTTAATATGCAAAAGGTTTCAACATTTTATCACATTCTGACTTTTCTAGGGAATTATTGCAACAGCGGTAAACTTTCTGTTTTCAAACAGCAACATGTATACTTGTAACATAGGCATAGTAAAGGCTATCAATGCCACTTTTATTGAAATAAAAGATGCAAAAAATTGTTCTAAATAGAAGCAAGCAAATCCTAACAACATAAATTGATGCTCCAAGCAAAACACATATCATGTGGCGAATAAAAATATAGCTCCAAGTAAAGTTACCGATGAACGAAGACAAAAGAGGGGATGCCTTCCGGGGCATCCCCAAGCTTAGGCTCTTGGTTTTACTTGAATATTACCTTGGGGTGCCTTGGGCATCCCCAAGCTTAGACTCTTGCCACTCCTTATTCCATAGTTCATCGAATCCTTACCCAAAACTTGAAAACTTCACAACACAAAACTTAACAGAAAACTCGTAAGCTCCGTTAGTATAAGAAAATAAATCACCACTTCAAGGTACTGTAATGAACTCATTATTTATTTATAATGGTGTTAAACCTACTGTATTCCAACTTCTCTATGGTTTATAAACTATTTTACTAGCCATAGATTCATCAAAATAAGTAAACAACACATGAAAACAGAATCTGTCAAAAACAGAACAGTCTGTAGTAATCTGGATCAAACGTATACTTCTGGAACTCATAAAATTCTCAAATAAATTGCTGGACCTGAGGAATTTATCTATTAATAATCTTCAAAAAGAATTAACTAAATATAACTCTCCAAATAAAAATGGCAGCAATTCTCGTGAGCGCTAAAGTTTCTGTTTTTTACAGCATGATCATAAAGACTTCACCCAAGTCTTTCCAAAGGTTCTACTTGGCACAAACACTAATTAAACACATAAAACCACATATAAATAGAGGCTAGATGAATTATTTATTACTAAACAGGAACAAAAATAAAATTGGGTTGCCTCCCAACAAGCGCTATCGTTTAACGCCCCTAGCTAGGCATGATGATTTCAATGATGCTCACATAAAGGATAAGAATTGAAACATAAAGAGAGCATCATGAAGAATATGACTAGCACATTTAAGTCTAACATACTTCCTATGCATAGGGATTTTGTGAGAAAACAAATTATGGGAACAAGAATCAACTTGCATAGGAAAGCAAAACAAGCATAACTTCAAGATTTTAAGCACATAGAGAGGAAACTTGATATTATTGCAATTCCTACAAGTATATATTCCTCCCTCATAATAATTTTCAGTAGCATCATGAATGAATTCAACAATATAACCAGCACCTAAAGCATTATTTTCATGATCTACAAGCATAGAAAATTTACTACTCTCCACACAAGCAAAATTCTTCTCATTCGGATTAGTGGGAGTATCATAAGAAACTCGAACACTATAAATTGTTTCCACATTAAAAGAGTAATGTTCAGAAAAGGGGTAACCATAATCATGACAATTTTTATAAATATAATCACTACTTTTTATAGCATAAGTATCATCACAATAATCATCATAGGTAGGAGGCATGCTATCATCATTATAAATTTGCATATCAAATCTTGGGAGACTAAAAATATCATCATTAAACGTAGCATCCCCAAGCTTGGGACAAACATTAATTGCAGCAAATATATTCTCAAAAACATCATCTTCATTAAACATAGCATCCCCAAGCTTGGGCCTTTTCATATCATAAGTATAATCACTCTCATCATTAATAATATGGATAGCACCAATAGTATAGCAATTATCATATTCTTCCAAGCAAGTGCCAAAAAGATTTTCAAGATCATAAGAAGTATCATTATCTTCCACAATTGTATTTACATGAGGCACAATAATAATAGGAGCAACATTATTTGGGGGAGATATCTTTTTACCTCTATTCCTTTTTCTTTTCTTCTTCTTCACCACATCATGTGTGGGTTCAATCTTCCTTTTGGAGCTCCTTATTAATGAGATTGGTTGAACAGGAGGCTCCTCCTCGTTACCTGATTCATCATAAGAAATAATAGGAGGGTATTGGGAAGTCTCTTCCCTTTCATTAGTATTATCTTCATCCTCTATTTGTTTTCTTTTCTTTATGTAATTGGCAATATAAGGATTTTCGATGCAATTCACCGCACAATACATACAAATATTCTCTAGATCAAAATCAAGAATTCTATCAAGATTAAATTTTGGAATACCCTCAGTTATACGTTTCATTTCTTCATAACCCAAAAGAAGGCTAAGCTCTTTATGATGCTCAAGGGTAATCAAATTATCACAATGTTTGGACACGACTTGATCATGAAACAAATAGCATTGGAGCTTTAAATGACCATGTTCATTGCAAAGTTCACAAGGGGCGCGAAAAATATTGAATCTTTCTGCGCAATCATCAAGACTTTCTTGCAACAATTTAGTTTCTAAGTACTTATGCCTCATGCAATATCTATCTTACCTATTTGGTGTGTACTTACAAACCCAATGCACTCCACAAAAATTGACATGTTTATAGGAGACATTTTCATCATAACTAGTGCAATCATCATTAGTGTCATGGATATTCAAAGAATTCATACTAACAACATTGCAATCATGCTCATCATTCAAATATTTAGTGCCAAACATTCTAATGCATTCTTCTTCTAGTATTTGAGCACAATTTTCCTTTCCATCATACTCACGAAAGATATTAAAAAGGTGAAGCGTATGAGACAAACTCAAATCCATATTTTTTATAGTTTTATTTTATAAACTAAACTAGTGATAAAACAAGAAACTAAAAGACTCGATTGCAAGATCTAAAGATATACCTTCAAGCACTCACCTCCCCGGCAACAGCGCCAGAAAAGAGCTTGATGTCTACTACACAACCTTCTTATTGTAGACGTTGTTGGGCCTCCAAGTGCAGAGGTTTGTAGGACAGTAGCAAATTTCCCTCAAGTGGATGACCTAAGGTTTATCAATCCGTAGGAGGCATAGGATGAAGATGGTCTCTCTCAAGCAACCCTGCAACCAAATAACAAAAAGTCTCTTGTGTCCCCAACACACCCAATACAATGGTAAATTGTATAGGTGCACTAGTTCGGCGAAGAGATGGTGATACAAGTGGTATATGGATAGTAGATAAAGGTATTTGTAATCTGAAATAATAAAAACAGCAAGGTAGCAAGTGATAAAAGTGAGCGTAAACAGTATTGCAATGATAGGAAATAAGGCCTAGGGTTCATACTTTCGCTAGTGCAAGTTCCCTCAACAATACTAACACAATTGGATCACATAACTATCCCTCAACATGCAACAAAGAGTCACTCCAAAGTCACTAATAGCGGAGAACGAACGAAGAGATTATGGTAGGGTACGAAACCACCTCAAAGTTATTCTTTCCAATCAATCCGTTGGGCTATTCCTATAATTGTCACAAACAGCCCTAGAGTTCGTACTAGAATAACACCTTAAGACACAAATCAACCAAAACCCTAATGTCACCTAGATACTCCATTGTCACCTCAAGTATCCGTGGGTATGATTATACGATATGCATCACACAATCTCAGATTCATCTATTCAACCAACACAAAGGACCTCAAAGAGTGCCCCAAAGTTCTACCGGAGAATCACGACGAAAACGTGTGCCAACCCCTATGCATAGGTTCATGGGAGGAACCCGCAAGTTGATCACCAAAACATACATCAAGTAAATCACGTGGTATCCCATTGTCACCATAGATACGCACGGCAAGACATACATCAAGTGTTCTCAAATCTATAAAGACTCAATCCGATAAGATTACTTCAAGGGGAAAACTCAATTCATTACAAGAGAGTAGAGGGGGAAGAAAACATCATAGGATCCAAATATAATAGCAAAGCTCGCGATACATTAAGATCGTATCACCTCAAGAACACGAGAGAGATCAAACACATAGCTGCTGGTACATACCCTCAGCCCCGAGGGAGAACTACTCCCTCCTCGTCATGGAGAGCAGCGGGATGATGAAGATGGCCACCCGAGAGGGATTGCCCCCTCCGACAGGGCGCCAGATTGGGTCTAGATTGGCTTTCGGTGGCTACGGAGGCTTCTGGCAGCGGAACTCCCGATCTATTGTGCTCCCAGATGTTTTTAGGGTATATGGAGATATATAGGCGGAAGAAGTACGTCAGGGGGGGCATGAGGGGCCCATGAGGGTGGAGGGCGCGCCCAGGGGGGTGGGCACGCCCCCTGCCTCGTGACCTCCTCGCAGATCCCCCGACGTGCACTCCAAATCTTCTGGGCTTCTTTCCTTCCAAAAATGAGTTCCGTGAAGTTTCAGGTCAATTGGACTCCGTTTGATTTTCCTTTTCTTCAAAACCCTAAAACAGGGTAAAAAACAGAAAGTGGCACTGGGCTCTGGGTTAATAGGTTAGTCCCAAAAATGATGTAAAAGTGTATAATAAAGCCCATAAACATTCAAAACAGTAGATAATATAGCATGGAGCAATCAAAAATTATAGATACGTTGGAGACATATCACTATGACGGAGTTATTGAAGAAGGATACCAAGTTCATATGGACCGAGGAATGTGAGGCCAGTTTCCAGGAGTTGAAGAAACGTTTGGTTACATCACCAGTGTTGATTTTGCCAGATCAGACCAAGGATTATGAGGTGTATTGCGACGCTTCACGTCGAGGACTTGGAGCAGTGCTTATGCAGGAAGGAAGAGTTGTTTCATATGCCTCACGACAGCTTAAGCCTCATGAGTTGAATTATGCTACGCATGATTTGGAGTTAGCAGCCGTAGTGCATGCGTTGAAGACTTGGAGACATTTTATCATTGGAAACCATTGTGAGGTGTACACGGATCACAAGAGTTTGAAGTATATTTTCACGCAGAAGGAGTTGAATCTCAGGCAAAGGAGATGGTTGGAGCTCATCAAGGATTATGATATGAGATTGCATTATCACCCCGGAAAGGCTAACGTAGTAGCCGATGCGCTGAGTCGTAAGAGTCATGTCAACACCCTAATGACGGGAGATTTACCAAGAGAGTTAGCCGAGAATCTCCGTGAGCTTTGTTTGGAGATAGTCCTGAGAGGCTATGTAGCAGCATTGGAGATTCAGTCTACTCTGATGGATAAGATCAGAGAAGCCCAGAAGACTGACAAGGAGATTGCATCTATTAAGTAGAAAATGAGCAAGGGAGAAGCTAAAGGATTTCATGAGGATGAGCATTATACCTTATGGTTTGAAGACCGTGTTTATGTGCCTAATGATTTGGAGATCAGGAAGTTAATTTTGCAAGAGGCCCATGATTCACCATATTCGATTCACCCAGGAAATACCAAGATGTATTTGGATTTGAAGGATACTTTCTGGTGGACCGGAATGAAGAAGGATATTGCGGAATATGTAGCAGTTTGGGATGTATATCAGAGAGTAAATGCAGAGCATCAGAAGCCAGCAGGATTGCTACAGCCATTGCCAATACCCGAATGGAAGTGGGATAGGTTAGGCATGGATTTTATCACAGGATTGCCCAGAACACGTTCAGGCTATGACTCGATATGGGTTGTAGTCGATCATTTGACAAAAGTAGCTCATTTCATTCCAGTGAAGACTACCTATACTAGTGCCAAGTTGGCAAAGATATACATGACCAGGATTGTATGTCTGCATGGAGTTCCAAGGAGCATTGTATCAGATAGAGGAACCCAATTTACCTCAAAGTTCTGGAATCAGTTGCATGAAACTTTGGGTACCAGGCTAGAGTTCAGTACAGCTTTCCATCCGCAGACAGATGGATAGACCGAGAGAGTCAATCAGATTTTGGAGGATATGCTAAGAGCTTGTGCGCTAGATTACGGATCTAGTTGGGACGAGAATTTGCCATATGCAGAGTTCTCTTATAACAACAGTTATCAATCCAGTTTGAAGATGGCCCCTTTCGAAGCCTTGTACGGAAGGAGGTGCAGGACCCCATTGTCGTGGGATGAGGTTGGAGACCGCCAGCTGTTTGGACCGGATCTAATTAAGGAGTCTGAACAGAAAGTAAAATTGATTCGCGATAGGCTCAAGGTATCCCAATCAAGGCAGAAGAGCTACGCAGATTCTAAACGCAAGGAGACAGATTACGAAGTCGGAGACCGAGTTTATCTTCGAGTATCTCCACTTCGAGGAGTTAAGCGTTTTGGAGTTAAGGGAAAGTTAGCGCCATGTTTTGTAGGACCATAGAAGGTTTTGGAGCGTATGGGAGAAGTAGCCTACAAGTTGGAATTGCTCGAAGGATTGTCAGGAGTTCACGACGTGTTCCACGTTTCCCAGTTGAAGAAGTGCCACGCAGAGATGGCTGATATACCGCTGAGAGACACAGTGCTGTTGGAAGCGATTCAGTTCGACAGTGATTTGACCTATGAGGAGAAACCAATCAAGATTCTTGAGTATGCCAGCCGAGTCACCCGCAGCAAGGTTGTAAAGTTTTGCAAATTTCAGTGGAGCCACCACATGGAGGATGAAGCCACCTGGGAGCGAGAGAAAGAATTGCTGAAGGACCACCCTCACCTATTTTCTAGCCAACCCGAATCTCGAGGGCGAGATTCATCTTAAGGGGAGTAGGTTTGTAACATCCCAAATTTTCAATTTGGAATGTTATACACTAGATCATCAATGCATATCATATTTTATTTCATTTTGGTTGATCCTAGAAAATTCTACGCAACTCAAGGACCCTCGGAGAGAGTTGGGGATTTCGTTATTTTCATATTTGAGTTTTCTCAAATTTTGAAAATAGGATCATTTGATTTTATTTATTTTATCTTCAATTATTTCTATTACAAAAATATGAGAGAGGGAATAAAATGATTTTCCCAAAATAAAGAAATATTGAGGATTTAATAATAAAATCAAATAAGATTTTATTTTGGTTTTATTTGCTATTTTATTTGAATTTAGGAAAAATGCGTGTTTTTCAAAATTGCATTTAGGCCCCAAATAAATGTTCATCCTGTGCGGCTTGATTTTAGAAGCCGGTGAAAATTTATTTCGGGATTTTTGGAGTCCGTTTAGTAATTATTTTGTTTTTTTTTCTAAGCATAATTATTTAAAAAAAGGCCCGAACCGACTTTGGGCCATAACCGGCCAGGACTCCGCCTGGCCGGGGCTTTAAGTAGCGCCGCCCGAGGCCCGGGACAGCCCAAGCCGCCCCGCCACCCTAACCCTAGCCCTGCCGCCGCCGCCTCGCGCCGCCACCCGCGCCGCCCCGCCGCCGCCACCGCCGCCCCTCGCCGTCGTTCGCCGGAGCCGTGCCGCCGCCGCCGTTCGCCGGAGCCTTCGAGGTAGATGCCGTTGCCTCGGTTTTCGTGAAGAAAACCGATTGGTTTTTTAGAAAAAAGTTAGATCTGTTTTTTTGTTAGATCGGTTTTTTTTCCGGTTTAGTTAATTAGCGAGCGTTCGTTTGTTTTAACGAACGCGTTCATCGTTTAGATCCAAATAACGAACGTTCATTCGTTAATCTGTTCGTCATTTTTCTTTTTCTCGGATTAAATCCACGATTTTTCTGATCGCGATTCCTCATCCGATTTTCGTTCTAGTATAACTTTTCGCTCGTTTATCAGAATCAGACGATTCAAGCGCCTGGAGTTTCGTCTTGAAACCCTCTTTCCGTTTAACCAACTCAAATAAGTTTTGGCACTGTAAAAATTGCCCTAGATCTAGAATAGTAAACGAAGCAAGTTTCTTTTGCCGTTTGTCTTTCGTTGCTTCGTTCGATTCGATTCTTTTTGCCAGCCGGAGTTCTTAAGTTGAACTTTCTGGTTAGTTATCTTATTTGAGTTTTACCTATGCATTAGTTGAGTACTTATTGTATGCTTGTTTGTTTGTGATAGAGTACCTGGAGTGCGCCGCTTGCTGCTTCAAATCGCTAGGTTTCCCAGATCATCAGCAAGGCAAGTAACACTTTGATCATACCTCCTACTACCCAGTTTTATTGCATTAGATCAATCCTCACACATTGCATTTATTAGGATCTAATTAAATTGTGGGTTTGGGAAGTAGTTGAGGTAGTACCTATCACCTGTTCTATTATCAAACCTTTGGGAGTTACTTCTACATTTGCTTATTATGCCATGCTATGCTAGTAGACGTGGATTGGGTGAGTGTATCCATGACAGATGTGAGACTGATAAATTAATGGTTTATCTAAGGTGGCAACTTAAATACACATCTGGGTGGATTGAGGCACCTGGGTATTCCACTGATTGCCTGTTTTTCTTTTGGACCGCCACCCAGGCTCAAAGGGATCATGAGATTATTCATGCTAGAAACTTCCGTGTGCAGCCACAAGCTACTACGGGCTCTAGCATAGTTGATTAAGTCGTGCGAACTCTTAAAGTGGTAGACTAGCATATGTAGGGGAAAGTAGGTGTAACGGTCTACCCGATCGTAAGGTGCTAGCGCTTCTGAAAGGCTATGTCTCGGTCATCCATTTCTCAAACACCATGTAGTGCGAGAAATCAAGCGGAGGCGATCGAGTCTTGTGGGGAAAAGTGCGCAAACCTCTACAGAGTGTATAAACTAATCATGGTTAGCCGTGTCCCCAGTTATGGACATCTTGAGTATCTAGTATCTGGATTATCATGTGAATCTCATCATGTTACTCTAATTAATTTTATTGGGTTTTGTTTAATGATGATGTTTAATTGGGATTGAGAATGCTGTCAACCATTCTCAATGTTTAACAACTATCATGATAGTTAAATAGAATTTATTTTTTTGCAGTAGGAAAAAATTGGCTTTACGCAAAACTGTAACCGTAGAGCTTCCCACCAGCCAAATATGCATATAGTATAGCCTATATCTTCCATTACTCTCTATGTGTTACATTGCCAGCATATTCCATGTGCTGACCCGTTTCGGGCTGCAACGTTCATGTTGCAGACTTTTTAGACGACGATTAAGGTGCCTTTAGGTCGTGGTTCTATACTCAGTGATGCCGTTGGAGTTGATGGACTCACTTATCTTCCAAGTCTTCCGCTGTTATCGTTATTAGATGGCCTTAAGCCATATTTATTGTAATAAGTTCTCTTTTGAGACACTCGATGTAATAAGTGTGTGATTGCTACTCTGTTATAAATCCTTCAAGTACTGTGTGGTGTCAGCATTACTGATCCAGGGATGACACCTGAGCACAGAGATTGGACCGTTTGAGGTCTGGTCGCTACATTGCACTAGTGAAAGTACGGACCCTAGGCCTCATTTTCAAGCATTGCAATACCGTTTTTGTGCCCGTTTACTATTTGCTACCTTGCTGTTTTTATTTATTAAGATTATAAAAATGTATTTCTGGCATCCATATTGCACTTTTATCACCATCTCTTCGCCGAACTAGTGCACCTATACAATTTTCCATTGTATTGGGTGTGTTGGGGACACAAGAGATTTCTTGTATTTGGTTGCAGGATCGTTTGAGAGAGACCATCGATGGTGCTGAACCCTCACCACGGAGGAAGAGGGCGAATTATATAGAGTGCGCCTTGTCCTCTTTACTGCCATGTTACAAGGAGGATTAATGAGTATAACTACGACAATTACAGGTGTTAATAGCCACAACTACAACAGTTACATGTAACGGTAGCCATGACTGTACTTGAAGTCCGACTTACGACTACTTGACCATTGCAGCTCCCACGTCATCTGTATGCCTCCTATGTCCGAGTGGTGATGACTGGCCGACTGAAGGGAGGACATCCGAATGCCATCGGTGTATCCGAGTGGATCCCTTGTGATGCGCTTCTGAATGCACCCTTGGTCCAGGGACCTACCAATAACGGTGTGAGGTCTTAGGTAGGCCTTAAATGTCAGGTCCTTAACCCTACCAGTAGTAGGTGACCCCAGTGGCGGAGCCAAGGGGACGAGCAGGAGCCACCCCCTCCCCCTCCCCTATCGATCGAGCAAAGACAAAATAATGACTGTGGAATTAGCGATACGATCACACGTACACACGCCTTGCCCCCCCCATCCAAACATCAATTTTGGTAAAAGGAAAAAATCCCATGTAAGAAGGCCACAAGGCCAGATTAAATGATTGGCCTGGGGTTGTATTCTCTGGTAATTAGCGTGTACGTGGGATTATTGCGCACAAAATTAGTCATTTTGGTTCTGTCGTCCGCCCGCCTCTTCTCTCTGCCCTACAGCTTAGGATCTTCCCTGTCAATTATTCAGGCTCCAACTAGCGAACTAGCCAAGGTTTAACATACCACATTAGTATATTTTTTGGCCGGATTAGTATATATTAATCTCTCTCAATTTTCATCTTGCATCAGTATCGAATTTAAACTGTTATGCATAAGATTTTTGTTGTTTGATTATATGATTTGTGACACTACGATTCTATGAAGAGTTCATATCATAGTTTTAAATAATGTGCTAAGGCTCTTAGTAGCGGAACTCTTCTAAATGCTATAGCGTCCTAAGGCTTGTAGCAGTGGACCTCTTGTAAATGCTATAGTGGTGCTATAGTGTGCTATTTAAAATGTTTGTTCATATGTTTAGATCAGACTCCCTTAGTGCAGGGCCGCTTTTAAACATTATAATGTGTTATTTAAAAAGCATGGTTCATGTCAATGAAGAATTCGTATCTAGTACGTGTCCTAGGTATTATCATAATTGTGATGCAAATTATCTTATAGGAGTTCCTATTATTACATTTTTCCTTAAGTTGAACCTATAGATTGTCTATATTCATACTTTTTTTCCTACTTGGCTTGCTTCCCCCCATACTCAAATCCTGGCTCCGCCCCTGGGTGACCCCATCAAATCCTGGCTCCGCCCCTGGGTGACTGATACGTCTCTGTCGTATCTACTTTTCCAAACACTTTTGCCCTTGTTTTGGACTCTAACTTGCATGATTTGAATGGAACTAACCCGGACTGACGATGTTTTCAGTAGAATTGCCATGGTGTTATTTTTGTGCAGAAATAAAAGTTCTTGGAATGACCTGAAAATCAATGGAGAGTTATTTTGTAATATATAAAAAATACTGGAAGGAAGATCCACGTCAGGGGGCCTCCACCTGTCCACGAGGGTGGGGGGCGCGCCCTACCCCCTGGGCGCGCCCCCTGCCTCGTGGGCCCCCTGACGCTCCACCGACCTCAACCCTGACTCCATATATTCACTTTCGGGGAGAAAAATGAGGGAGAAGGATTCATTTCGTTTTACGATATGGAGCTGCCGCCAAGCCCTAAACTCTCTCGGGAGGGCTGATCTGGAGTCCATTCGGGGCTCCGGAGAGGGGAATCCGTCGCCATCGTCATCATCAACCATCCTCCATCACCAATTTCATGATGCTCACCGTCGTGCGGGAGTAATTCCATCGTAGGCTTGTTGGACGGTGATGGTTTAGATGAGATTTATCATGTAATCGAGTTAGTTTTCTTAGGGTTTGCTCCCTAGTATCCACTATGTTCTGATATTGGTGTTGCTATGACTTTGCTATGCTTAATGTTTGTCACTAGGGCCCGAGTGCCATGATTTCAGATCTGAACCTATTATGTTTTCATTTTCTTGATCCTATCTTGCAAGTCTATAGTCACATATTATGTGTTATGATCCGGCAACCCCGAAGTGACAATAATCGGGACCACTCCAGGTGATGACCGTAGTTTGAGGAGTTCATGTATTCACTATGTGTTAATGCTTTGGTCCGGTACTCTATTAAAAGGAGGCCTTAATATCCGTTAGTTTCCGCTAGGACCCCGCTGCCACGGGAGGGTAGGACAAAAGATGTCATGCAAGTTCTTTTCCATAAGCACGTATGACTATATTCAGAATACATGCCTACATTACATTGATGAATTGGAGCTAGTTCTGCGTCACCCTAGGTTATGACTGTTACATGATGAACCGCATCCGGCATAATTCTCTATCACTGATCCATTGCCTACGAGCTTTCCATATATTGTTCTTCGCTTATTTACTTTTTCGTTGCTATTGTTATCATCACTACAAAACACCAAAAATATTACTTTTGCTACCGTTACCACTACTATCATATTACTTTGCTACTAAATACCTTGCTGCAAATATTAAGTTTCCAGGTGTGGTTGAATTGACAACTCAGCTGCTAATACTTGAGAATATTTTTTGGCTCCCTTGTGTCGAATCAATAAATTGGGGTTGAATACTCTACCCTCAAAAACTGTTGCGATCCCCTATACTTGTGGGTTATCAAGACTATTTTCTGGCGCCGTTGTCGAGGAGCATAGCTCTATTCTTTGAGTCACTTGGGATTTATATCTGCTTATCATTATGAAGAACTTGAAAGATCCAAGAACCAAGATTTATCCCTCAACTACGAGGGGAGGTAAGGAACTGCCATCTAGCTCTGCACTTGATTCACCTTCTGTTTTGAGTAAGCTTGCGACACCTACACCTGCTATTCATTCTGATATGTCGCATGTTATTGATGATGCCACTTCTTCTATGCATTATACTTATGATGAAAGTACTTCTATGCTTGATACTACTATGCCACTTGGTGAATTTCTTGATGAACAACTTGCTAGGGCTACAGAGAATGAAATTATTGAAACTGATAATATTGATGAAAGTGATGATAAAGATTCTCCCCTAGATATGAATTACCTGTTGTTCCTGAGGGCTATGTTATGGATGAAGAAACTGCTAAAGATTTTCTTGCTTGCAATGATATGAGTGATCTTAAGAAATTATTAGCTAAGCTGAAATAAAAAACTCTGAATGCTAGAATGAAATATGATCCTGCTTATGCTACTTCACCTATCTTTGTTACTGATAAGAATTATGATTTCTCTGTTGATCCTGAGATAATTACTTTAGTTGAATCTGATCCTTTCTATGGTTATGAATCTGAAACTGTTGTGGCACATCTTACTAAATTAAATGATATAGCTACCCTGTTCACTAATGATGAGAAAACTCGCTAATATTATATCCTAAAGATATTTCCGTTCTCATTAAAGGGTGATGCTAAGATATGGTTTAATTCTCTTGATCCTCGTTGTGTGCATAGTCCCCAGGATATGATTTATTACTTCTCTGCTAAATATGTCCCTGCTCATAAGAAACAAGTTGCTTTAAGGGAAATATATAATTTTGTGCAAATTGAAGAAGAGAGTCTCCCACAAGCTTGGGGGAGGCTTCTCCAATTACTTAATGCTTTGCCTGATCATTCTCTTAAGAAAAATGAAATACTTGATATCTTTTATAATGGACTAACCGATGCTTCCATAGACCACCTGGATAGTTGTGATGGTTGTGTTTTCAGGCAAAGAACACCAGATGAAGCTGAATTTTTATTGAATAATATGTTGACCAATGAAAATAATTGGACACTTCCTGATCCAATTCCTGAACCAACTCCTAAGCCAACTCCGAAGAAAAGGGGTATTCTATTTCTCAGTCCTGAAGATATGAAAGAGGCAAAGAAATCTATGAAAGAAAAAGGCATTAAAGCTGAATATGTTAAGAATTTACCTCCTATTGAAGAAATACATGGTCTTAATTTACCGCCTGTTGAAGAAATACATGGTCTTGATAACCCGACACAGGTAGTAAAGGTAAACTCTCTCTATAGATATGATAAAGCTGAAATCCCTCCTACTAAGTTTGCTAGCCAATGCTTAGATGAGTTTGATAACTTTATGGTTAAGCAAGAAGATTTTAATGCTTATGTTGGTAGTTAATTGAAACATAATGCTTATATGATTGAACATTTGAGTGATTATATGGCTAATGTTAAAGGTGAAATAAAACTTATTAGTAAACATGCTTCTATGGTTACCACTCAAGTAGAACAAGTACTTAAAGCTCAGAATGATTTGCTCAAAGAATTAAATAGTAAGAAAAATGATAATGTTGTTAGAGTTATGACTAGAGGTGGTAAAATGACTCAAGAACCTTTGTATCCTGAGGGCCATCCTAAGATAATTGAGCAAGATTCTCAGAGAAATAATACTGATGCACCTAGTCCTTCTAAGAGGAAGAAAAAGAAAAATGATAGGACTTTGCATGCTTCTAGTGAACCTGTTGTTGACACACCTAAGAATCCTAATGATATTTCTATTTCTGATGCTGAAACACAATCTGGTAATGAACATGAACCTAGTGATAATGTTAATAATGATGTTCATGTTGATGCTCAACCTAGTAATGACAATGAGGTAGAGATTGAACCTGCTGTTGATCTTGATAACCCACAATCAAAGAATCAACGTTATGATAAGAGAGACTTTTTTGCTAGGAAGCACGATAAAGAAAGAGAACCATGGGTTCAGAAACCCATGCCTTTTACTCCCAAACCATCCAAGAAAAAGGATGATGAGGATTTTGAGCGCTTTGCTGAAATGATTAGACCTATCTTTTTGCGTAGGCTTTGACTGATATGCTTAAAATGAATCCTTATGCTAAGTGCATGAAAGATATTGTTACTAATAAAAGAAAGATACCGGAAGCTGAAATTTCCACCATGCTTGATAATTACACTTTTAAGGGTGGAATACCTAAGAAACTAGGAGATCCCGGAGTACCAAATATACCATGCTCCATCAAAAGAAACTAAGTTAAAACTGCTTTATGTGATCTTGGAGCTGGTGTTAGTGTTATGCCTCTCTCTTTATATCGTAGACTTGATTTGAATAAGTTGACACCTACTGAAATATCTTTGCAAATGGCTGATAAATCAACTGCTATACCTGTCGGTATTTGTGAGGATGTGCCTGTTGTGGTTGCAAATGTTACTATTTTAACGGACTTTGTTATTCTTGATATTCCCGAGGACGATAGTATGTCTATTATTCTTGGAAAACCCTTTTTGAATACTGCAGGAGCTGTTATTGATTGCACCAAAGGCAATGTCACTTTTCATGTTAATGGCAACGAGCATACAGTACACTTTTCGAGGAAACAACCACAAGTTCATAGTATAAACTCTATTGGAAAAATTCCATCGATTATTTTTGGAGGTTTTGAATTTCCTCTTCCTACTGTCAAGAAGAAATATGATATTCTTATTATTGGGGATGTGCACATCCCCATTGAGGTAACCTAGTGTTATTCAAAAATTCTCTGGTTCCATGTTATTCGGAATGAGTTTGTTAACAAGACCTGATCAACCTTGTTAGTGGATTCCTTTTGATGAGCATGAGATGGATGAATTTAGAAAACACAACTCTCTGTACCCTCTTTTTACATTCTGTTATTTAGTTGAAATAAAGCAAAAATAGTATTTTTCTGTCTGTTTTCTGAATTATCAATGCAATAAAAAATACCCCGAAAATAAAAGTTCTCCAAATGCCTTGAAATTTAAATATGATTTTTTCTGGAATATTTGAGAATATCTGGCACTGAGAACACGGCAGGGGGAGCAAGCACCTGGCCACGAGGGTGGAGGGCGCGCCCTACCCCCTGGGCGTGCCCCCTGCCTCGTGGGCCCACGGTGGCTCCCCTCCACTTATTCCAGCTACCACACACTCCTTCTTCCTCCCACAAACATCACTAACCAGCTCAAACCCGAGTCCAAACTCATTTTGCTGCCATTTTTGATCTCCTTGCTCAAAGCTCCATTCACAAAACTGCTTTGGGGATTGTTCCTTGGTATGTGACTCCTCCAATGGTCTAATTAGTTTGTGTTCTAGTGCTTTATTAATTGCATATTTTTGCTGCTTAGGTGACCCTGTTCTTGAGCTTGCATGTCAAATTTATGTGGTCAAAAGTAGTTTTAATGCATGATATTGCCTCTAGGCACTTGTAGGAGTACTTTCTATCAATTTTGTTGAGTTTGGTTCACTTTTATTTTGAAGTTACTAAAAATTTCACAAATTTTCAGAAAAAGATGAAGAGATTTTTGAGGGGCTCATCGAGCTGAAGCTCGAAGGATAAGCAAAGTGAGGAGGATAAGAGGCCCAAATATAATCTTCCTCGCACCGCGGAGGTTCGGCCATGTCAATGGCCTTATGATGATTTCTTGAGAGCTGAAAGTGCGTTATATCGACTAGAGGGGGGTGAATAGGCGATTTTTATGAAATTCTTCAAAATATGGAAGTTATGAAGACAAACAGTAGAGATATGCCTATTACTATGCAGCGGAAGTTAGACTACACTAGGCAAGCCATGATCAAGTATCAACAGAGTGAAAGCACAGTGACAAATAGTTGTAGTGTAATTAGGATCAGGTAGGAAGATACTATGAAGCCAAACAGATCATACACTCACGTTGTGAAGACAAAAGACAGAACAGACACGCAATGACTTCACAATGAGTGATCAGTAAGTAAAAGGAAGTGAAGATGAAACCAGTGACTCGTTGAAGACAATGATGTGTTGGACCAGTTCCAGTTGCTGTGACAACTGTATGTCTGGTTGGAGCGGCTAGGTATTTAAACCTTAGGACACACAGTCCCGGACACCCAGTCCTGAACACGCAGCTCAGGACACCAAGTCCTCACCGTGTTCTCCTTGAGCTAAGGTCACATATTCCTCGCCCAATCACTCTAGTAAGTCTTCAAGGTAGACTCCCAAACCTTCACAGACTTCGTTCACTGGCAATCCACAATGTCTCTTGGATGCTCTGAACGCGATGCCTAACCGTCTGGGGATGCACAGTCCTCAAGTGTAATAAGTCTTCAGATCACACAGACAAGAAGACTTAAGTGATGCCCAATGTTCTCTGGCTCTGGGTGGTTAGTACTTTATCCTTGCAAGGAATTCTCTCTCTCAAAGGCTTCGAGGTGGGTTGCTCTCAAACGACAAAAGCCATACTCTCAATCTGAGCAGCCAACCGTTTATGGTTGTAGGGGGTGGGCTATTTATAGCCACTTGGCAACCCGACCTGATTTGTCCGAAATGACCCTGGGTCACTAAGGAACTGACACGTGTCTCAACGGTCAGATTTCAAACTCTCATGGCAACTTTACTTGGGCTACAAGCAAAGCTGACTTGTCCGGCTCTGGACAAGATTCGCTCTCATTGTCTTCACTCGAAGACATAGGTTTTTGGTTTAGGCATCACTTCAGTCATTCTGACTGGTTCTCCTGGACCCCACTTAACAGTACGGTGGTTCCTATGACTCAACACAAAGGAAAAAGAACTACGAAAGATCTAAGTCTTTGAGCTCCATAGGCTTCATATCATGTCTTCTTTTGTCATAGTCTTCAATGTGAATATCTTCATATACCACCTTTGACTTCAATGTCTTCATACATTTTTAGGGGTCATCTCTGGTAGTAAAACTGAATCACTGAGGGACTTCTACTTGTGTTATCCTGTAATTCTCACAAACACATTAGTCCCTCAACTAGGTTTGTCGTCAATACTCCAAAACCAACTAGGGGTGGCACTAGATGCACTTACAATCTCCTCCTTTTTGGTGATTGATGACAAACTAGTTGAAGTTTTCAACGGGGAATATAGTCTGTGAAATTGTAAAGGATAAGGAATTGTCTTCATAAGTTGCAAGGGCTCCCCCTGAAGATGTGCATATAAGTTAATTTGCTTTTGGAATGCAAATGCACATGGCAGGTTGTACTTGTGGAGATCAACTTCAGCTTATGATGACAATTCACTATGCATGTGAAAGTATATGAAGATAATGACATGCATAATGGAAAATGGACGTCTGCAGAATGAGATAAGTGCGGAATTTATCGTCGCACATGCAGAATTTATCTTCGCAAAACAGGGTGGCAAACAAGTAGCAGACGACCATCTGGTTTAAGTGTTACAACTCATAAGAACCAAATGTAGCAAAAACAAGAGTTGTAAGCACGAAGCAAAATATAAGGCACCCGACCATATGAACCCGCTTGAAGACTATCAATCTCATATGCTTCTCCCCCTTTTGTCAGTAATGACCAAAAAGGTTTGAAGACATAGAGGCTCTACTCGTTCCCATGAGGAGTAGATGAAGTAGCAGGGTTGTTGGCGTTGTTTGGCGGTGCAGAAGAGCTTGGAGGTGCTGAAGCAGGTGGCGGTGAGGTAGCATCGTCTTCTTCCTCAATGATTCTGGCAGTGACTGTGGTAGCAGAGAAAGAAAACTCAGAGTCTTCAAGAGATGGAGTCCCCAGCAGCACAGCTCTTCGAGGAGGTGTGGAGTCAAATTTGAATCTCTCAGTGAAGCCATCCTCTTGAAGATCAGCTTCAGAAAGCATCATCGTTAGCCCTTTCCATGTGCGGCGACAGGTTTCATGGGCAACGAAAGCGTTCTTGGTGGCAAGATTTCGGATGCGATTTACATCCACCAAGAGGCTTTTCATCTGTCTCTTCAACCAGTCATGATGCCTATCCTGCTTTTGATGAAGGGCCACAAGAAGCTCTCGGTCGTTGAGAACACGAGTGCGCTTCTTGGGTCTTGAAGTAGTGGCACTGTCAGTGGCTTTAGTTGAAGCAGGGTGTGGTGCACGTGTAGTGCCAGCCAAAGGATACACCCTGGAGATGGCTTCAACACCTTCAACGTTTTGAGTGAAGCTCTGGTGTTCTGCATTCTAAAGACTCAGAGGTTGCTTAGCAGGTTCAGGATAGATGGCTTCAGCAGAGGTATCCACATCAGGCAAGAAGATCCGATGGTTGCGGGCTGAGGGCTGATACAAGATGGCAGAGTGAAGTTTGATCAGCCTCATTACCCAAGGAGCATAGAACTTTAAACCAAACAGATCTGAGCCTGATGCAGCTAGTTGGCGTATGAAGAAATCCTGTGCGTTGAAGCATTTTCCATGAAGGATACAGAATATCAGAGTCTTCATTGCACCCTCGATCTTGGCATTTGGAGAGTGTCCTTTAATGGGCCAGAGAGTCCGCCGGATGATGTGATAGATGGTCCTGGGCAGGTACTCAAGGTCTTCAACAAAGAACTCTGTGGGATAAGGAGCATCGTGGGGCAATGGCTTCATCATGGAGAGCATCTGACTCATATTCGGTTCAGGCCTCTGAAATATGCTCTCAATAGCTTCAGTGTGTAGCCGACAGCCTTGCTCGAAGAATTTGCCTAGAGTGGGCAGGCCAGTGAGCTCAATGATATCAAATGCATTGGCTTTGTGATGAACGTTGCCGGTCATCCACTCCAGGACCCAAGTCTTCGGATCTCTGTTGTATCCTTTGATGTGCAGTGTGGCATAGAATTGTAGCAGGAGCTCTTCGTTCCAATGCTCTTCATCAGTAATGAACTGTAGCAGACCCACTTGTTTGAAGCAATCCAATGCTTCCTCTAGACAGGGCAGACCAGGAATAGCTTCAACATCAAGGCGCTTGTGCGGGAAAATGCGACCTTGGTTGTACAGTATGCAAGAGTAGTAGCTGCGCTGAGGGTAGCTCCAGAACCTATCTGATGAAATCCTTTCCCTTGAATAGGGGTTCTTGGAGCTATTGAAGAAAGTATTATCTGCCCTGAAGCCATTGATGTTGAAGGAGCCAGGTGCTGATGCAGGACCTGGAAACCTTGGCAGTCTGGGGATTGGCTTCTGGACCTGAGACCTGTGCTCAACATGATAGTTGAATTGGGGACCTGCAGCAGACTCAGGAACAGAAGTTGTGGGTTCAGTGGCTTCGTTGTCTTCTGAAGGTTTTGCTGGGGAGGGCTCCACATTAGCTTCGTTGTTGGTTGTGGCAGCTTCAAGATTTTCATCCTCCGCTTGACTAGCTGGAGGGTCAGTCACAAGCACGTTCTCCTGGAAAACTGCTTCTTGGTGGAGCAAAGGAGTGGGCTCTTGTGGTGCTTCTTCTGCGGCTGATGCAGCCGGAATGTCTTCAGCATAGACTTGAGGCCTTGGACCTTTGCGATGCCTGCAGAACGCAGACGGCGCCTGTGGGGTTGGAGTGGGCTGGGCCTCATAGTCTTCTTCCTCTTGAGGGCGATCCGCCCATGAAGCATCCTGTGCAATTGGCGTCAGTGGACGACCAATACTGATGAGTTCGTTGTGTTCTAACTGAGGAAGGGCTGCATCATCTTCTACATTGTCACGATGACCAATGTCTTTAATAGCGATGGGATCAGCTGCTGGAATGTCTTCAGCTTCAGGAGCCTCTGTGGAAGCAGGCTCATGAACCGTCAGTTGACGTTCTGCGTCAGGGTGAACCATAGAAATAGGTTCAACTATCAAGGGCTCTGTGGGAGCAGCCCGAGATTTCTTGGTCTTTCTCTCTTTCTTGCTGGGGGCAGTGGGAGAGGCTTCAGAGCTTTTCCTCTTCCTGGCTTCAGCCTCAGCAGTTCTTGTCTTCTTGAGCTCAGAAGCTGTTGACCGGCTCTTTGGCTTCGAGCCAGTCGTTTCAGTTGGGAAGACAAGCGGAACTGCTTCCTACCTTGGTGCCTCTGGTTCAGCTGGAACAGTCTTCTTCTTTTTCTTTGCGGCCATCTTGGGGTCGATGCCAGGACGCCCAAGTGCCTTGCGCTTTTCAGCCTCATTGTAGGCTTGCACACATCTGTCTGCCAGAGACTTCATCCGCTCACGTGAACCCTGAGCTTCTGCACGCTTCTTCAGAAAGTTTTCCTTTAGCTCATGCAACATGATCTTGAAGCTCTTCACTTCTTGCATGCTGAGCTTGGCCATATTCTTCTTGAACTGAGCCTTTTCATGATCAATTTTCTGCTTCAGTTCAACAATGCGCTGGGCAATGGCAAGTTCTGAAGCAATAGCGCCTTGGAAGGCGACGCTGAGGCCAACGGGCAGCTGTAGATCTTCAAAGCTGATGTTTGGTGTGGCAAACCACTCGTCAATGAAGTTGTGGATGATGGCGACATCAAAGAGAGGCAGATTGTTGAAGATTTCTGCTTCTTCTTTGCTCTTGATGAGTTGCTCAAGAGCGTCATCTCCAAGATCTTCATCACTTGACAGATCAATGGCTTCACTGCGCAGGATGGCAGCAGCTGTGAGCTCTTTGCCAGTGTGAGACTGAGGCATCTTGTCCTTCTGGTGCCTTGAGACGCGTGATAAGTCTTCAGACTGCACACTGTCTTCAGGAGGTGCAGTCGCCAATGGCTTCACCTTTGAGATTTTTGGTGAAGGGGCTGGCTTTGAAGCTTTTGGCTTCTTCAACTGCTTCGTCTTCGGCACTGCTGGCACTGCTGGCGCTTCATCAGACTTAGTGTCAGCTGCAGGCTCATTCACTGCAGTCCCTTGAAGCAAGATGTAGGTGATGAGGCCTTCAAGGTTGGCATACGGACCGATGACATTGGGTTCTGCTTCTCGTGTGCCATCTGCCCTTGGTGCTGAGGGACCAGGGTTGAAGTCTAACCCAAATTTCTTCTTGTTCTGCTTCGCTGAGTTTTGGGCAAACTGGAAGTTGCGCTTGAACAGATTGTCATCACGACACCAGAGTAGTGACGACGGATGTGCATCATCAGGCTGTGGCCCACGGACCATGCATGGATAGAAGCTTTGGGTAATAGCTTCATCTCTGGACATGGGTACAAGATTCTTGTATAAGATGTCTCCCCACGGTCTTTTTATGGCACTTTTCTCAGCATACTCTTGGGTTGTGAAGCGGTATTTGAACCATTGTTCTGCCCAATAGCGTCGAATCCATTGGATTCGAGTCTTGCGCTGCCCATAATTCTCTTCAGGATCTGTTTTATACATTTCTGCCAGTTCATCAGGCAGATCTTTGGATGTTCCTCCATGTCGCTGTTTGCCCCCCTTCCTTGCTGCTATTTCTGAAGCCATAAACCTTAACTTGGAAGGCTTCAAGATGTTCAAAGACTTCAAAGGCTTTCTTTTGCTGGACCAACAGGAACTGGCTCCAGGAGAATTTATGTGATGCTGTAGGAATTCTGCAAATGAATGCAGACTATGAGAACCAAAGGATTCTCCCACGGACATGTACCTGTGACAGCATTAAGGTGCGAGGGAAGGGGAAGAGGTCATATGCATTCTCATAAGATTTTGAAGATAAATCAGTTTAGAAGACATTGACCTCATCGTGCGAAGACATTCACTCATAGATAAGAAGTTGGTTCCAGATTTGTACGAATCCACAGATCAGTACAAGTGAGGAGTCTAACTACTTTTTGAAGCACAAGTGAATATTCTAGGCATGTTATGAGATGCAGTTTGAGAGAGATCTAGTTTGTGTGAGCAGAAACTGCTTGTGGTAGAAAGTGACAGATCAATAGGATCAACGGTGCTGTAAAAAGGCAGTTTTATTTACCACACTGAGAACTGCTAGACGGAGCGAGAGATGAGGCCGAGCAGTTCACTCGTCCGTGCCCTAACTTGGCGATGGAGGAGACCTACGGCGACGGCGGAGAGGATGATGTCCGCGGTCGGCGTGAAGACGGCGTTGGAGAGGTTGCGGCAGGGAAGCGCTTCGTCGCCGGCGTCGTCGAGAGCTAGCGGTGGCGCTAGGGTTCGTGCGAGGGTGGAAGAAGAGATAGTTACCGCTGTGAGTGTGTATTTATAGGCACAGGGGCGGCACTGTGCTATTACACAGGTGCCCCTGGCGATTCGCATCTGAGGAACACGTGGCCAGTTTGCGGAAGTTTGGGGTTTGTTCCACGTCCCACGCACGCCTGGATTGTCGGGTGGTCGTTCCTGCTTCTCCGGATTTTATGTGGAGGAATGAGCATTGAAAACGGACTTTATGGTTGTCTTTATATCTTCTGCTGACAAGGACGCAGTGAAGACATTCGACAGTTTCAATAAAATGCATATGACTTGGAGAGATAGCGTTTGAGAAAGAAATCATAGAGAAGTTGGGGTCCGATCACATTCACTTAGTTCAAAAGATTCAACATGAAGATATAGCTATAAGTGAATGCTGTAGAGGACAAAACACTAGCATATATATATATAATCAACATAGTGAAGATAATCATGAAATTATGTTGAGTTCGAAGCCAAACCAAATGTGAAGACATTGCAAGGTAACGCCATGAGAGAAACACTTCAAAATAGAACGTTTGGTGGTGGCATTACCCACCGTATAGGAAGTATTAGACCCAGACACGGCGCACAATTATCGTGGCGCTCCGAAGTCAAATTCCACATTAATGTATTCACATTTAGAATGTATGTCTTCATTGATTGAAGATATACTTCACTTCGTGTGTTGCACATCTAAGTCATCAATATGCATAAGGGTTAGGATGTGTGCCTGATCACAGGACATTTGAGGATTCCAGGATATTTAGCTCACACCGTAACTTGCAAAACCTCTTCTCATCCAAGGGCTTAGTGAAGATATCTGCCAATTGCTCTTCAGTGTTGACGTGTATGATATCAATGTCTTCCTTCACAACATGATCTCTGAGAAAGTGATGACGAATTTCAATGTGCTTTGTCTTCGAGTGCTGAACTGGGTTGTTGGCAATCTTGATGGCGCTTTCATTGTTGCAGTAAAGTGGCACTTACTTCAGATGAATGCCATAGTCCTTGAGTGTTTCCTTCATCCACAGAAGCTGAGCGCAGCAAGATCCAGCAGCAATGTATTCAGATTCAGCAGTGGAGAGAGATAAGTGATGCGACTCCTTTGGTGCCGCTTGAAATCGAGCACACATGCAAACACTAAGCATAATATCTGGCCTAGATGCACATAGATAAAGTAAAGAACCAATCATGGAGCGGTATGCCTTTTGATCGAACTCTTTACCATTGTCGTCAGGACCCAGATGATGTTTGGCTGGCATTGGTGTTGTGAAGCCTTTGCAGTCTTGCATACCGAACTTCTTCAGGCAATCTTTGAGATACTTCTCTTGAGATATGAAGATGCCATTGCGTTGTTGTCGTATTTGAAGACCAAGGAAGAACTTCAGCTCCCCCATCATGGACATCTGATATTGCTCTTGCATCATATATCCAAACTCTTCACTGTACTTCTGATTGGTGCAGCCGAAGATAATGTCATCCACATATATTTGGCACACAAACAGTTCACTATCATATGTCTTCGTGAAAAGAGTGGGATCTAGGGAACCAGGTATGAAGCCTTTGCTCTTCAGGAAGTATTTGAGTGTGTCATACCAGGCCCTAGGGGCTTGTTTGAGGTCATACAGTGCCTTGTTGAGCTTGTATACCATGTCAGGATGTTTTGGATTTTCAAAACCAGGCGGTTGTGCAACATACACTTCTTCTTCAATCTTGCCATTGAGAAAGGCACTCTTCACATCCATTTGATATAGAAGAATGTTATGATGATTTGCATAGGCCAGCAGTATGCGTATGGCTTCAAGCCTAGCCACAGGAGCAAATGTTTCATCGAAGTCAATGCCTTCCACTTGAGTATATCCTTGAGCAACGAGACGAGCTTTGTTTCTGACAACTTGACCATGCTCATCTTGCTTGTTGCGGTATATCCATTTGGTGCCTATTATGTTGTGCTTCCGTGGATCAGGACACTTAACCAGTTCCCATATATTATTCAGCTCAAACTGTTGAAGCTCTTCTTGCATAGCTTGAATCCATTCAGGTTCCATGAAGGCCTCTTCAACTTTCTTGGGTTCTGATATTGAGACGAATGCTAAGTGCCCACAGAAATTTGCTAGCTGAGTTGCCCTTGAACGAGTGAGTGGACCAGGTGCATTGATGCTATCAATTATTCTTTCAATCTGCACTTCATTGGCAACGCGAGGATGTACAGGACGAAGACTTTGCTCTTGCTTTTCACTGTCGTTGTTGGAAGGAATGTCTTCAGGCTGAGCAATGTCTTCATGTTGATCAGGTGCTGAAATGATAAGTTCTTCTTCAGGATGAGCTTTAGAAGGTATAATCTCTCCAGTTCCCATTAGCTTGATTGATTCACTAGATGGGACTTCATCTAGCAAATTGGCAGCTGCTCTCTTTGTGATCCGTTGGTCTCATCGAACCGCACATCCACTGTTTCAACCACTTTGTAATGAAAGAGATTGAAGACTCTGTAGGAGTGCGAATCCTTTCCATATCCAAGCATAAAACCCTCATGTGCTTTTGGTGCAAATTTTGAGGTGTGATGTGGGTCCTTGATCCAACACCTTGCGCCAAATACTCTGAAGTAACTAACATTTGGCTTTTTGCCAGTAAGGAGCTCATAAGATGTCTTGTTCAGAAGCTTGTGAAGATAAACACGATTGATTGTATGGCATGCAGTGTCAATGGCTTCAAACCAGAATTTTCTTGGAGTCTTGTATTCATCTAGCATCGTTCTGGCCATCTCAATGAGTGTTCTGTTCTTGCGTTCGACGACGCCATTCTGCTGTGGCGTGTACGGAGCTGAGAATTCATGTGTGATGCCCAAGATATCAAGATATGTATCAAGGCCAGTGTTCTTGAATTCAGTGCCATTGTCAATTCTGATGTGCTTTATCTTGGCGCCGTAATTGTTCACTGCTCGATTGGCAAAGCGTCTAAAGACATCCTGCACTTCAGTCTTGTAAAGGATTATGTGCACCCAAGTATATCTAGAGTAATCATCAACAATGACAAAGCCATAGAGGCACGCAGTAGTAGTAAAAGTTGAGTAGTGAGTGGGACCAAAAAGATCCATGTGAAGCAGTTCGAAGGGTCGAGTAGTGGTCATGATTGTCTTCGAGGGATGTTTTGCCCTCGCCATCTTCCCTGCTTCACAGGCACCGCATAAGTGATCTTTCTTGAACTTGACGCCCTCGATGCCTATGACATGTTTCTTCTTCGCAAGGGTGTGGAGGTTCCTCATGCCAGCATGCCCAAGCCTCCGATGCCAAAGCCAGCATTCTGAAGCTTTTGCAAGAAGACATACTGTAAGTTGTGGCCCTGCTGAGAAATCTACCACATACAAATCATCTTTCCGATACCCTTCAAACACTAGAGACTTATCAAATTCCATTAGTACCAGGCAACGATATTTTCCAAATATTACAACCATGTTCAAATCGCAAAGCATTGAGACAGACATTAAGTTGAAACCAAGGGATTCAACAAGCGTGACTTTATCCATGTGTTGATCCTTTGAGATTGCAACTCTACCTAGACCCAATACCTTAGTTTTACCAGTGTCAGCAAATGTGATGTGGCTCTTGTCGGATGGACATAAGGTTGAGTCCATAAGAAGGCTTCTTTTGCCAGTCATGTGATTTGTACACCCACTATCAATAATCCATTCTGAAGACTTTGAAGATGCTGGTGTCGTACCCTACAGTGCAGTTAGGGGGATAGGCTTCACGAAGAGAATTGTGAAGCAAAAACATTTGACGAACCAGTGGGTTATGAAAACTTAGATCCAGATTAGGACTAATAGGGAGAGTAGCATGCGATTCAGGAATGAAGTACATAATGATGCCATTCGGGCATTTTATCTTGCGCCCTACAAGATTTTTAAGGTCCCCAGCAATAGCGTCAGAAGATTTTGTTTTTCTGCTGGAGACCTTTCCCTGCAAGAGAGAGTTAAGCTTTCTTAACCACCCACATCTTCAAGGGTGGCTTAGAAGCAATAAGTCTAAGTGCAGCATTTGAGAATTTTGGTTTTGGAGCCCTAGCAAACAGTCTGGCAGGCGGACAATAGTACTCATAAGAATAGGCAGAATAATTTTTGGTCATATGAACATGACGGTTTGATAAACCGCTCTCATATTCATATGCCTGAGTATGGTTTCCCTACAAAACATTTGCGTTAGTGTGACTCAGGTGAGTCCTCTGTCTGCATGAAGCCTTTGGACCTTATGAAGCCTTTGGTCTGAGGTTTGTCTTCTTCAAGTGAGGTGTCATGAAGACATTCACAGGAAGATTTTCCAGACACTTTTTCGGAACCCAGATCTTCTTCATAGGCGGTCCATTCCTACAGTTAGTACCAATGTACCTGGCAAACACTTCACCATTCTGATTCTTAAACATTATATAGTTTGCATCAAAGGATTCATCAATGATAATGGGGTTAGCACAAGTGAAGCCAGTTAGATTGGATGGATCTGCTGAAGGTTCCTTTGCAGCAACCCACATGGTTTTGGGGTACTGCTCAGGTTTCCAGTAAGAGCCATCTGCATTCATTTTCCTTACGAACCCTACACCCTCTTTCCTAGGGTTTCGGTTCAGAATCTGCTTTTTCAGGACATCACATAGCGTCTGATGCCCTTTAAGGCTTTTGTACATCCCTGTTTCAAGCAATGTCATCAACCTAGCATTCTCATCAGCAATAGCAGTGGTATCCTCAGCAGAGGGGTTAGTTACCACATCAACAGTTGAAGATATTGCAACAGCAGTAGCAGTGGAACATTCAGCAACAGAAGTAGCATTATCACGCTCAATGCATTTAAGACATGGTGGTTCAAATCCTTCCTGAGCGGAACTTATCTGTTCGACGCGAAGTGACTCGTTTTCCTTTTGAAGATCTTCATGAGCCGCTCTCAATTTCTCAAGTTCTTGCTTCCTTTGAAGATAATCATAGGAAAGCTTTTCATGAGTTGTTGAGAGAGTATCATGACGATCTTCAAGTTCCTGATACTTAACGTGAAGATTTTTTATGTCTTCAATTAAGGATTCAGATCGAGTCATTTCAGCACCCAACAGATCATCGCTTCTGTCTAACAGTTTTTGAATATGTTCCATGGCTTTCTGTTGTTCAGTTGCAATTTTAGCGAGTGTTTTGTAACTGGGTTTTGAATCACAATTAGAGTCATCGTCACTAGATGTTTGATAGTGAGTAGTGCGTTTGTTTACCTTGGCACCGCGTGCCATGAAGCAGTAGGTAGGAGTGTAGTAGTCCTTGTCATTTGCATCGGTGTTGGTGATGAAGTCATTGTCTTCAGTGTTGAAGATGGACTTGGCGACGTATGCTGTAGCCAGACTTGCAATGCCAGAATCAGACTCCTCCTCAGACTCCACCTCTGCCTCCTCAGAAGCGGACTCCTCCTCTGAATCCATTTCCTTGCCAACAAACGCACGTGCCTTGCCATATGAGCTCTTCTTGTGTGATGAAGACTTTGAGGAAGACTTGGAAGAAGACTTTGTGTATTTCTTCTTCTTGTTGTTGTCAGAGTCATATTCCTTGCTCTTCTTCTTCTTTCTGTTCTCATTGTCCCACTATGGACACTCAGAGATGAAGTGTCCAGTTTTCTTGCACTTGTGGCATGTTTTCTTCTTGTAGTCATGAGCAGAAGCTTCATTATTCCTTGAGCTTGATCATGAAGACTTTCTGAAGCCTTTCTTCTTGGTGAATTTTTGGAACTTCTTCACTAGCATTGCAAGTTCCCTTCCAATGTCTTCAGGATCATCAGAACTGCTGTCAGATTCTTCTTCAGATGAGGAAACAGCTTTTGCCTTCAAGGGACGAGTTCGCCCATAGTTTGGACTGTAGATATCTCTTTTCTCCGAAAGCTGAAACTCATGTGTATTGAGCCTCTCAAGTATGTCAGATGGATCGAGTGTCTTGAAATCAGGACGTTCTTGGATCATTAGGGCCAGGATGTCAAACGAACTATCAAGTGATCTCAGCAGCGTCTTGACGACTTCGTGTTTGGTAATCTCAGTGGCACCGAGGGCTTGAAGCTCATTTGTGATGTCAGTGAGTCGGTCAAATGTGTGCTGGACATTCTCATTGTCATTTCGCTTGAAGCGGTTGAAGAGATTGCGAAGGACACTGATTCTTTGATCTCTCTGGGTTGAGATGCCTTCATTGACCTTGGAGAGCCAGTCCCAGACAAGCTTGGATGTCTTCAAGGCACTCACACGGCCATACTGTCCTTTGGTCAGATGACCACAGATGATGTTCTTGGCAGTAGAGTCTAGTTGAACAAATTTCTTGACATCAGCAGCAGTGACACCTTCTCCAGCCTTGGGAACGCCGTTCTCGACGACATACCATAGGTCGACGTCAATGGCTTCAATATGCATACGCATCTTATTCTTCTAGTAGGGATATTCAGTTCCATCGAAGACGGGGCACGCAGCGGAGACTTTAATTATCCCTGCAGTCGACATAGCTAAAACTCCAGGTTGTTAAACTGAATCACACAGAACAAGGGAGCACCTTGCTCTGATACCAATTGAAAGTGCGTTATATCGACTAGAGGGGGGGTGAATAAGCTATTTTTATGAAAGTCTTCAAAACGTGGAAGTTATGAAGACAAACAGTAGAGATATGCCTATTACTATGCAGCGGAAGTTAGACTACACTAGGCAAGCCATGATCAAGTATCAACAGAGTGAAAGCACAGTGACAAATAGCTGTAGTGTAATTAGGATCAGGTAGGAAGATACTATGAAGCCAAACAGATCATACACTCACGTTGTGAAGACAAAAGACAGAACAGACACGCAATGACTTCACAATGAGTGATCAGTAAGTAAAAGGAAGTGAAGATGAAACCAGTGACTCGTTGAAGACAATGATGTGTTGGACCAGTTCCAGTTGCTGTGACAACTGTACGTCTGGTTGGAGCGGCTAGGTATTTAAACCTTAGGACACACAGTCCCGGACACCCAGTCCTGAACACGCAGCTCAGGACACCAAGTCCTCACCGTATTCTCCTTGAGCTAAGGTCACATAGTCCTCGCCCAATCACTCTGGTAAGTCTTCAAGGTAGACTCCCAAACCTTCACAGACTTCGTTCACTGGCAATCCACAATGTCTCTTGGATGCTCTGAACGCGACGCCTAACCGTCTGGGGATGCACAGTCCTCAAGTGTAATAAGTCTTCAGATCACACAAACAAGAATACTTAAGTGATGCCCAATGTTCTCTGGCTCTGGGTGGTTAGGACTTTATCCTCGCAAGGAATTCTCTCTCTCAAAGGCTTCGAGGTGGGTTGCTCTCAAACGACAAAAGCCGTACTCTCAATATGAGCAGCCAACCGTTTATGGTTGTAGGGGGTGGGCTATTTATAGCCACTTGGCAACCCGACCTGATTTGTCCGAAATGACCCTGGGTCACTAAGGAACTGACACGTGTCTCAACGGTCAGATTTCAAACTCTCATGGCAACTTTACTTGGGCTACAAGCAAAGCTGACTTGTCCGGCTCTGGACAAGATTCGCTCTCATTGTCTTCACTCGAAGACATAGGTTTTTGGTTTAGGCATCACTTCAGTCATTCTGACTGGTTCTCCTGGACCCCACTTAACAGTACGGTGGTTCCTATGACTCAACACAAAGTAAAAAGAACTACGAAAGATCTAAGTCTTCGAGCTCCATAGGCTTCATATCGTGTCTTCTTTTGTCATAGTCTTCAATGTGAATATCTTCATATACCACCTTTGACTTCAATGTCTTCATACATTTTTAGGGGTCATCTCTAGTAGTAAAACTGAGTCAATGAGGGACTTCTACTTGTGTTATCCTGCAATTCTCACAAACACATTAGTCCCTCAACTAGGTTTGTCGTCAATACTCCAAAACCAACTAGGGGTGGCACTAGATGCACTTACAAGAGCAGCCGGGATTTATGATGATTTCTATGAATTGGCTGAGAATGCAGGCCTCACCGCCTTCCTCCATGAACAACGCGAATAGTATATCTTACTCACCAATATCTTTGTGCAAAACTTTCATTTCCATGCTAGGAGCTCACCACCTACGGTGGAATTTTATTTATATGATGAGCATAAGGAGATGTCACTTCATGATTTTTGTCGGGTTTGTTTGATCCCTTTCGAGGGTAGCGTAGAGGAACCACATCGTGATGATGTGGATGGGTTTATTGATACCATTACTGTAGGGGAAACGAGGAAGGTTTACGACGCACGAATTACTAGCATAAACTTTCCTGTTCTACATTACTTTGCTATATTTGCTAGTAGATGCTTAATTGGGCGCGGAAACTGTGGAAACCTGAGTGCCCCTGATATTGTTATTTTGTGCCATGCCTTATTTTGTGATGACACATTCAGTATGGGCGCTATTGTTGCAAAGCGGTTAAATCTTAACCGTACTAAGGGCCCCGTCCTTGGAGGCATCTTTGCTCGCGCCTCACTGCACACTTTAACATACCTATTAGACATTATGAGAAGGAAGAGAAGTTGCTACCTCCTGTTTATTTAGATTATAAGAGTATGGTAGCACATGATTTTATTGTTAAGAATAGGGAAAAGGCGCTTAAGTACAAATTAATATTTGGTAAAAATCATCCTGAGACTATTACCTTGCCTGCTCCTTCCTTGTTTGATTTATCTGCAGGCAAGTACCTTGTTCCGTTGGAGGCCATTCACACCTACCGGAACCCTACATCAGCTACAGAGCCAGAGCCGGAACCACAATTTGATCCTCCACGACAATTTGATTACCAGTGGGATCCGGAGGTGATTGCCAACCAGTGGCAAGCCGAGGCTTCTTCACAGTACGACCCCAACTATTACTTTGGATATCCGCCAGGCCAGCCGTGGCCATAGACCAACTTAGGCCAAAAGCCTAAGCTTGGGGGAGTACGTATTTCTCACTGACATTACATTCATGTTCACACACTCATTGCTAGTTGTCGGTGCTCATACTTTTTCATTGTAATATCCATGCTAGTTTATTTTCCTTTTTATGATTTCTTCTTGTGTGTTTAATAAACCTTAAGAAAAACAAAAAATTAGTTGTAGCTTTCAGCTAGTTTACTTCCCATGCCTGTAGTAGTAATAATTAAAAGAAAACCCAAAAAGATTTCTCGTTCTTCTTTTGCTTGTTGGGAGCTTTCCCGTGTAAATAGTTTTATTTCTTTTCTTTTCTTTGGGGGTTGATAGGAGAAGACCATAATGAAAATGTTAAAGTGGCTCTTATATGCATTATAGTTGATCTAACAAAGAGCCCATATTACCTTGTATTCTCTCTTGAATTGAATGCTTGCAGATTCCAGCTTAGTTCAATGCACGTGCACTGTTATTATTATCCACACTATTCGGTCGTGCAAGTGAAAGGCAATAATGACGATTATATGTGAAAGTGCTAGTGATCGACTAGAGGGGGGGTGAATAGGCGATTTTTATGAAAGTCTTCAAAACATGGAAGTTTCGAAGACAAACGATAGAAATAAACCTATTATCATGCAGCGGAAGGTAGACTACACTAACCGAGCCATAGTCAAGTATTCAATGAAGTGAAAGCACAACGACTAATAACAGCTAGGCAGTATAGATCAGGTAGGAAGATAATGTGAAGCCAATCAGAACAAGCGGTCACTCAGAGAAGACAAAAGATAATGCAATCATACAATGACTTCACTAGAGCCAACAGTAAGTAAAGGAATGAGAAGGATGAAACCAGTGACTCGTTGAAGACAATGATTTGTTGGACCAGTTCCAGTTGCTGTGACAACTGTAGGTCTGGTTAGGGAGGCTGAGATTCAACTCAGAAGACCACGTCTTCACCTTATTCCCCTTGAGCTAAGGACACCCAGTCCTCACCCAATCACTCTGGTAAGTCTTCAAGGTAGACTCCCAAACCTTCACAGACTTCGTTCACCAGCGATCCACAATGACTCTTGGATGCTCAGAACGCGATGCCTAACCGGCTGGAGGATTCATAGTCCTCAAGTGTAATAAGTCTTCAGATCACACAGACAGGAAGACTTCAGTGATGCCTAACACTCTTTGGCTCTGGGTGGTTAGGGCTTTATCCTCGCAAGGAATTCTCTCTCAAAGGCTTCGAGGTGGGTTGCTCTCAAACGACAAAAGCCGTACACTAACTCTGAGCAGCCAACCGTTTATGGTTGTAGGGGTGGGCTATTTATAGCCACTAGGCAACCCGACCTGATTTGTCCGAAATGACCCTGGGTCACTAAGGAACTGACACGTGTTCCAAAGGTCAGATTTCAAACACACGCGGCAACTTTACTTGGGCTACAAGCAAAGCTGACTCATCCAGCTCTGGATAAGATTTGCTCTCATTGTCTTCGCTCGAAGACATAGGATTTTGGTTGAGCATCACTTCAGTCACCCTGACTATGTTCACTTGGACCCCACTTAACAGTACGGTGGTTCCTATGACTCAACAAAGAAGAAAAGGAGACAACGAAACAACTAAGTCTTCGCGCCCCATAGTCTTCACGCACTGTCTTCTCTTGTCATAGTATTCAATGTGAATATCTTCACATACCACCATTGTCTTCAATGTCTTCATACATTTTTAGGGGTCATCTCCGGTAGATAAACTGAATCAATGAGGGACTACTACCTGTGTTATCCTGTAATTCTCACAAACACATTGGTCCCTCAACCAGGTTTGTCGTCAATACTCCAAAACCAACTAGGGGTGGCACTATATGCACTTACAATCTCCCCCTTTTTGGTGATTGGTGACAAACTGGTTGAAGTTTTCAACGGGGATAAAAGTATGTGAAATGTAAAGGATTTAGGTATTGTCTTCATAAGTGGCAAAGGCTCCCCCTAAAGATGTGCATATAAGTAATTTTCTTTTGGAATGCAAATGCACATGGCAGGTTGTACTTGTGGAGATCCTCTTCAACTTATGACGACAATTCATCATGCATGAAAAGTATGTGAAGATAATGACATGCATAATGAAAAATGGACGTCTGCAAAATGACCTAAGTGCGGAAGTTATCATCGCACATGCGGAATTTATCATCGCATCACAGAATAGCAAATAAGTAGCAGACGACCATCGAGTTTAAGTGTTACAACTCAAAGAACCAAGTGTATCAAAAAGCGAGAGTTGTAAACACTAGGCAAAATATAAAACCACCGCCCATATGGACCCGCTTGAAGACTATCAAACTCATATGCTTCTCCCCCTTTTGTCAGTAAGGACCAAAAAGGTTTGAAGACATAGAGCACCTACTCGTTCCCATGAGGAGTTGGTGAAGCAGCAGGGTTGGCGGTGCAGATGAACTTGGTGCGGTGTTGATTCGCGCTGAAGGTGGTGAAGTAGCATCGTCTTCATCATCGATGACACGTGCATTCACTGTTGCAGCAGAGGAGGAGAACTCAGAGTCTTCAAGAGACGGAGTACACCGCAGCACAGTCCTTCTCGGAGGTGTTGAGTCAAACTTGAAGCGTTCAGAGAAGCCATCATCTTGAAGATCATCTTCAGAACACATAAGTGTCAGCCCTTTCCATGTACGCCGACAAGTTTCATGGGCGACAAAGGCATTCTTGGTGGCAAGGTTGCGAATCCTGTTTACGTCCACCAAGAGGCTTTGCATTTGGCGCTTCAGCCAGTCATGATGCTTATCCTGTTTCTGATGAAGGGCAACCAAAAGCTCTCGGTCATTGAGAACACGAGGTCGCTTCTTAGGCCGTTGTGCAATGGTGCTTTCAGTGGCTTTAGTGAGGGCACGATGAGGTGCACGGGTAGTACCAGCCAGAGGATAAACACAAGTGACTGCTTGGACTCCTTCAATGTGTTGTGAGAAGCTTTGATGATCAGCATTTTGAAGACTAAGGGGCTCCTTGGCAGGCTCTGGATAGATGGCTTCAACTGACATATCGACGTCAGGCAGAAAAATCAGATGATTGCGAGCAGAGGGCTAATAGGTGACAGCTGAGTGTAGTTTGATCAGACGCATAATCCATGGAGCGTAAAACTTCAAGCCAAAGAGATTAGATCCTGATGCAGCAAGTTGGCGGATGAAGAAGTCTTGTGCATTGAAGCTTTTGCCATGGAGAATATGGAAGACCAAAGTCTTCATTGCACCTTCAAGCTTTGCATGTGGAGAATGTCCTTTGATGGGCCAGAGAGTTTGCCTTATAATGTGATAGATAATACGTGGCAGATACTCAAGGTCTTCAACAAAGAACTCCTTAGGATATTCAGCATCGGGAGGCAAAGGCTTCATCATGCTAAGCATCTGACTCATGTTGGGTTCAGGCTTGTGAAAAATGCTTTCCATAGCAGCACCGTGAAGCTGACAACCAGGTTCATAAAGATCACCTGGAGTGGGCAGGCCAGTGAGCTCAATGACATCAAAGGCTTTGGCTTCATGATGAACATTGCCTGTCATCCACTCAAGGACCCAAGTCTTTGGATCCCTGTTGTAGCCACGAATATGAAGAGTGGCATAGAATTGGAGCAGCAATTCTTCGTTCCAGTGCTCCTTGTCAGTGACGAACTGCAACAAGCCAGACTCTCTGAAGCAATCCAGCGCTTCTTCCAAACAGGACAGACCAGTTATGGCTTCAGTGCCAAGACGCATATGTGGAAAAATGCGACCTTGATTGTATAAGATGCATGGGTAATAACTGCGCTGCTGATAGCTCCAGAACCAATCAGAAGATATTCTTGCCTTAGAGTAGGGGTTCTTGGCGCTATCAAAGAAGGTGTTGTGTGCTTTGAAGCCATTGATATTGAATGATCCGGGTGCAGATGCAGTGCCTGGAAACCTAGGCAGCCTTGGCATTGGCTTCTGAACCTGAGGCCTGCGCTCGACATGATAGTCAAATTGGGGACCAGCAGCAGGTGGAGGAACAAGAAGAGGCCATTTGATAGTGATAAGCTGGCCATAGTTGTATGCTTGCTCGATAGTATGTGGCCTTGGTGGCGGAACAGGAGCAGTGGTATCAATAGAGGCGTCAGGATGCACATCTGTTGCAGGTGCATCATTGGCTTCATTGGCTTCTGGCACAGTGTTTGGTGCAGGCTCCACATTGTCTTCAGCCATGACCACGTCATTGGCTTCAGTGGTGTTAGTGGTGGCAGCCTCAGGATTCTCAACCTCCACTTGAGGAGCTGGAGGGTCGGGCACCGACACGTTCACTTCAGGAACAACTTCTTCAGTGATGGGGGGAGTAGGGACACGTTCTTCTGCTTGTTTTTCTTCGGCTGATGCAGCCGGATTGTCTTCAGCAACTTTAGCTTCAGACTCGAAGACATTCACAGTAGGAGTGGCTTCTGGGAACACCTGACGTGCAACAGATTGGTGGTGCACTTCTCCTTCTGGAACGCTTGAAAGAGGGACTTGGGGCCTTGGTCCTTTGCGAAGCCTGCGTAACGCTGGCGACGCCTGTGGAGATGGAGTTGGCTGGGCCTCAAAGTCATCTTCTTCTTCTTGCACTAGTGGGGTGACTTGTTGTTGGGGAGTACTCGGGGTGTCTTGTTGTTGTGGGTGATCAGCCCATGATGCATCCTGAGCAATTGGCGTCAGAGGACGACCAATGCTGATGAGTTCGCTGTTCGTGAGAACATGCGATAATACCAAGTTGTGCTCGATCTGAGGAAGAACTACATCATCTTCAACATTGTCATGGTGACCAATGTCTTCAGCAGCGGTGGGGTCAATTGCTGGAATGTCTTCAGCTTCAGGAGCCTCTGTGGAAGCAGGCTCATGAACTACCATCCGTCGTTCTTGATGCGAAGAGTCAGGACGAGCAACCGAGATGGGCTCGACAACAAGGGGCTCTGTGGGAGCAGTCCGATCTTTCTTGGTTTTGCGCTTCTTCTTGGAGGGAGCGACATCAGAAGCTTCAGGATTTTTCCTCTTTCTGGCTTCAGCCTCGGCAGCCCTTTTCTTCTTCAGTTCTGAAGCAGTTGACTTGACCTTTGGCTTCGAGCCAGACATGCTGCTTGGGAAGACAATGTGAGGTTCTTCCCACCTTGAAGGTGCAGATTTTTCAGTCGATGGCTTCTTCTTCTTTGCAGCCATTCTGGGGTCGATGCCAGGACGCCCATGAGCCTTGCGCTTCTCAGCTTCATTGTAGGCTTGCACGCACTTGTCAGCCAGACTCTTCATGCGCTCATGAGAACCTTTAGCTTCTTCTCATTTCTTGAGAAAAGCTTCCTTGAGCTCGTGCATCATAACCTTGAAGTTTTTGACATCTTGCACGCTGAGCTTTGCCATGTGCTTCTTGAACTGAGCTTTCTCATAGTCGATCTTGTGCTTCAGTTCAACGATGCGCTGAGCTAGAGCTAGCTCAGAAGCAATGGCGCTAGTGAAAGAGACGTTGAGGCCAATTGGAAGTTGCAGATCTTCAAAGCTGAGATTGGGGGTTTCAAACCACTCATCAATGAAGTTGTGGATGATTGCCACGTCAAAGAGAGGCAAATCATTGAAGATTTCTGCTTCTTCCTTGCTCTTAATCAGTTGCTCAAGAGCGTCATCTGCAAGATCTTCATCACTGGACAGATCAATGTGTTCGTCTCACAGACTGGCAGCAGGGGTCAATGCCTGATCAATATTCTTTATCATCTCCGTCTTCTTGGAGATACGTGATAGATCTTCAGACTGCACACTGTCTTCAGGAGGTGCAGTAGCCAGTGGCTTCACACGTGAAGCTTTTGGAGGAGGAGCTGAATTTGAAGCTTTAGCCTTCTTTTGCTTCTGCGGCTTTGGAGTAGGAGCTGGGGCTTCATCAGTGTCGGCATCATCATCAGAATGATCCACTTTGGCACCTTGAACAGAAATGTGAGTGATAAGGCCATCAAGGTTGTAGAAAGGTTCGACGATATTGGGTTCAGCATCGCGTGTGCCGTCAGCCCGGGGAGCAGAAGGACCAGGGTTGAAGTCTAGTCCCAATGACTTCTTGTTTTCCTTGGCCGATGCCTTTGCATGCTGGAAGTTGCGCTTGAAGAGATTATCGTCACGACACCAGAGCAGTGATGATGGGTCGGCATTTTCAGGCTGTGGTCCACGGACCATACAGGGATAGAAACCCTGAGCAATAGCTTCAGCTCTGGTCTTGAGTGGAAGGCTTCGGAAGAGAATGTCACCCCAAGGACTCTTGATGGCATTCTTCTCAGCATACTCCTGGGTCACAAACTTGTATTTAAACCATTGTTCGGCCCAATATCTTCGAATCCATTGGATTCGTGTCTTGCGCTGATTGTAATCCTCTTCTGGAACTGTCTTGTACAGCTCTGAGAGGTCATCAGGCAGATCTCTTGATGTTCCCCCTCGATGCTGTCTGCCACCCTTCCTTGCTGATTTCTCTGTAGCCATGAACTTCAAACTGAATGGCCTCAACACGTTCAAAGGCTTCAAAGGCTTCCGCTTGCTGGTCAAACAGGAACTGGCTTCGGGAGAGTTAATGTGATGGTCTAAGAATTCTGCAAATGAATGCAGACTATGAGAACCAAGGGATTCTCCCATGGACATGTACCTGTGACAGCATTAGAGATGCGAGGGAAGGGGAGAGGTCATATGCATTCTCAGAAGATTTTGAAGATAAATCAGTTTGAAGACATTGACCTCATGGTGCGAAGGCATTCACTTATGCGTTTGAAGTTGGTTCCAGATTTGTACGAATCCAGGAATAGGTACAAGTGAGGAATCTAACTCGTTATGAAGCTTAAGTGAATATACTAGGCATTATATGAGATGCAGATAGGATAGATCTAACATTGAGTAGGCAGAAACCACTTTCGGTAAACAGGATGAATCTTTTAGGATCAAAAAGATGGTTAAAAGAGAGTTTTATTTACCACACGATGAACTGCTAGATGGGAAGAGTAGGAGACCGAGCAGTTCAATCCACCGTGCCCTAACTTGGCGACGGAGGACACCTACGGCGGCGGTGGAGAGGACGATGACCGCGGCCGGCGTGAGGACGGCGTCGGTGAAGTCGCGGCAGCTAAGCACTTCGTCACCGGCGTCGTCGAGAGCTAGCGGCGGCGCTAGGGTTTTGACGAGGTGGAGAGGTGGAAGAAGGTTTTCTTGACCGCGGGGGACATGAATTTATAAGGAAGTATGCGGCACAGCGTAATTACGCAGGTGCCCCTGGCGGTTCACATCTGAGGGACACGTGGCAAGCATGCAACATACTCGGAGTTGTCCCACATTCCCACGCCCACCCGAACTGTCGTACGGTTGTTCCGACTTCTCCGTATTTCAGGCAATAAGGATAGAGCATTTAAAGCAGACTTAATGTTTGTCTCTATATCTTCTGCTGACAAGGACACAGAGAAGACATTTGACAGTTTCAATAGAATGCATATGATTTGGACAGATAGAGTTTGAGATAGAAAGCATAGAGAGATTAGGGTCCGATCACATTCACTTAGTTCAAAAGATTCAACAAGGAAGACATAGCCATAAGTGAATGTTGTAGAGGACAGAACACTAATATGTATATATCAAAAGACAATCAAATCAACATAGTGAAGATAATCATGAAGACAAGTTGAAATTGAAGACAAACCAAATGTGAAGACATAGCAAATGTAATGCCATGAGTAAAACACTTCAAACAGAAGAATTTGGTGGTGGCGTTACCCACCGTATAGGAAGTATTAGACCCAGACACGACGCACAATTATCGTGGCGCTCCAAAGTCAAATTCCACATTAATGTATTCACACTCAGAATGTAAGTCTTCATTGATTGAAGATATACTTTACTTCGTGTGTTGCACATCTATGTCATCAACATGCTTAAGTGTTAGGATGTGTGCCTGATCACAGGACATTTGAGGATTCCAAGATATTTAGCTCACACCATAACTTGCAAAACCTCTTCTCATCCAAGGGCTTGGTGAAGATACCTGCCAATTGCTCTTCAGTGTTGACGTGTATGATATCAATATCTTCCTTCATAACATGATCTCTAAGAAAGTGATGACGAATTTCAATGTGCTTTATCTTCGAGTGCTGAACTGGGTTGTTGGCAATCTTGATGGCGCTTTCGTTGTCGCAGTAGAGTGGCACTTGCTTCATATGAATGCCATAGTCTTTGAGTGTTTGCTTCATCCATAGAAGCTGAGCGCAGCAAGATCCAGCAGCAATGTATTCAGATTCAGCAGTGGAGAGTGATACACAGTTCTGCTTCTTTGAAGACCAACATACAAGTGATCGTCCCAGAAAATGACATGTGCCTAATGTAGACTTGCGATCCACCTTGTCACCAGCATAATCAGCATCCGAGAATCCAACTAGATCAAACTCTGAGCCCTTTGGATACCATAATCCTAGTGTTGGGGTGTGAGCCAAATATCTGAGAATTCGCTTCACAGCTAAGTGATGCGATTCCTTTGGTGCCGCTTGGAACCGGGCACACATGCAAACACTAAGCATGATATCTGGCCTAGATGCACATAAATAAAGCAAGGAACCAATCATGGAGCGATGTACCTTTTGATCGAACTCTTTACCATTGTCGTCGGGACCCAGATGATGTTTGGCTAGCATTGGCGTCGTGAAGCCTTTGCAATCTTGCATCCCAAATTTCTTCAGGCAATCTTTGAGGTATTTCTCTTGAGATATAAAGATGTCGTTGCGTTGCTGACGTATTTGAAGACCAAGGAAGAACTTCAGCTCACCCATCATGGACATCTGATATTGCTCTTGCATCATATATCCAAACTCTTCACTGTATTTCTGATTGGTGCAGTCGAAGATAATGTCATCCACATATATTTGGCACACAAACAGTTCACCATCATATGTCTTCGTGAAGAGAGTGGGGTCGAGGGAACCAGGTTTGAAGCCTTTGCTCTTCAGGAAGTCTTTGAGTGTGTCATACCAAGCCCGAGGGGCTTGTTTGAGGCCATACAGTGCCTTGTTGAGCTTGTACACCATGTCAGGATGTTTTGGATCTTCAAAGCCAGGCGGTTGTGCAACATACACTTCTTCTTCAACCTTGCCATTGAGAAAAGCGCTCTTCACATCCATTTGATACAGAAGGATGTTATGATGATTTGCATAGGCCAGCAGTATACGTATGGCTTCAAGCCTAGCCACAGGAGCAAATGTTTCATCAAAGTCAATCCCTTCAACTTGAGTGTATCCTTGAGCAACAAGACGAGCTTTGTTTCTGACAACTTGACCATGCTCATCTTGCTTGTTGCGATATATCCATTTAGTGCCTATTATATTATGCTTACGAGGATCAGGACGCTTAACCAGTTCCCATACATTATTCAGCTCAAACTGTTGAAGCTCTTCTTGCATAGCTTGAATCCATTCAGGTTCCATGAAGGATTCATTAACTTTCTTGGGTTCAGATATTGAGACGAATGCGAAGTGCCCACAGAAATTTGCTAGCTGTGTTGCCCTTGAACGAGTGAGTGGACCTGGTGCATTGATGCTATCAATTATTCTCTCAATCTGTACTTCATTTGCAACACGAGGATGTACAGGACGAAGATTTTGCTCTTGCTGATCATTGTCATCGTTAGAAGGATTGTCTTCAGGCTGAGCATTGTCTTCAGGTTGATCAGGTGCGGAGATGATAAGTTCCTCTTCAGGCTGAGCTTCAGATGGTATGATTTCTCCAGTTCCCATAAGTTTGATTGATTCACTGGATGGAACTTCATCTAGCACATTTGGCAGGTGCTCTCTTTGCGAGCCGTTAGTCTCATCGAACCGCACAACCACAGTTTCAACCACTTTATAGTGAAAGAGGTTGAAGACCATGATAACAATGATCTCCTATTTTAACATAAATAATAGGCATGCCTACCACAGGTCTAGGTTTATCTTTAGCACAAGGTTTAGCAATTCTAGCAGTTTCATCATAGAAATAAAGAACATGCCCATCAATATTATCGGACAAGAGATCTTTAACAATAGCAATATTAGGTTCAACTTTAACTTGCTCAGGAGGTGTATATGTTTTAATATTGCTTTTACGAACCACGGTTGAAGCTTTAGCATGATCCTTTATCCTAACAGGGAAAGGTGGTTTCTCAACATAAGCAGTAGGAACAATAGGAATATTATAAGTGACAATCTTTTCTTCAACTTTAATAGGTCCAGCTACTTTTATTTCTATGGGAGGATGATATTTAAACAACTTCTCCTTGGTGAGATCAACATAAGTAGCAAAAGATTCATAGAAAGAAGCTACTATCTCAGAGTCAAGTCCATATTTAGTGCTAAATTTACGGAAAATATCGGTATCCATAAAAGATTTAACACAATCAAAACTAGGTGTCATACCTAACTCCTAACCTTTGTCGAGGTCCCAATCTTCAGAGTTGCGTTTAATTCTTTCCAATAAATCCCATTTGAATTCAATAGTCTTCATCATAAAAGAGCCAGCACAAGAAGTATCAAGCATGGTGCAATTGTTATCAGAAAGCCGAGCATAGAAAATTTGAATAATCATTTATCTTGAGAGCTCATGATTGGGGCATGAATATAACATTGATTTAAGCCTCCCCCAAGCTTGAGCGATGCTTTCTCCTTCGCGAGGCTAAAAATTATATATATAATTGCGATCACGATGAACAAGATGCATAGGATAAAACTTCTGATGAAATTCCAATTTCAATCGTTTGTAATTCCAAGACCCCATATCATCACATAGCCTATACCATGTCAATGCATCTCCCTTCAAAGATAAAGGGAAGACCTTCTACTTAACAACATCTCCAGGTACACCTGCAAGCTTAAATAATCCACAAACTTCATCCACATATATTAGATGCTCATCAGGATGTTTTGTTCCATATCCTAAAAAGGGATTAGCTAGCAGTTTTTCTATCATACCCGAAGAAATTTCAAAGCAAACATTTTTCATTTTCAGTAGGTTCGGTAGGTTGAGGAGCAACTCTTTGCTCTACTGGTCGGGGTGAAGATACCCCAAACAACCCCCTCAGAGGATTACTTTCCATAGTAACAAGTGACAGTAAATTTTAGCACACTATATAAATTTTTCCTTACCAAATTCCACCTACCAAAGGCGCTTCACTCCCCGGCAACGGCGCCAGAAAAGAGTCTTGATGACCCACAAGTATAGGGGATCTATCGTAGTCCTTTCGATAAGTAAGAGTGTCAAACCCAACGAGGAGCAGAAGGAAATGATAAGCGGTTTCCAGCAAGGTATTCTCTGCAAGTACTAAAACAAGTGGTAACAGATAGTTTTGTGATAGGATAATTTGTAATGAGCAACAAGTAACAAAAGTAAATAAAGTGCAGCAAGGTGGCCCAATCCTTTTTGTAGCAAAGGACAAGCCTGGACAAACTCTTACATAGAGAAAAGCGCTCTCGAGGACACATGGGAATATCATCAAGCTAGTTTTCATCACGCTCATATGATTCGCGTTCGGTACTTTGATAATTTGGTATGTGGGTGGACCGGTGCTTGGGTACTTGATGCGGAGCATCCTTCCATCATCCCCATGGACTCTACACCGACACATCAAGCCCCACGTGGACCTATGACAAGAGCGAGAACACGTGTTTTGGAAACCAAGGTGAACTCCTTCCTACTTAGCTTGCATATGGATATGCATGGAACATTGTTGCTACCTCACCAAGATACACTATGTCTCATTAGGTACGAACAGGAACACCACCAAGAGGTTCAGGAGCACCCCCAAGGAGAAGAGGAACCACCCCAAGGCCACGCGGACCAAGACGGAGTGCAACACCAGCAAAACTTGAAGTCCCGGGTGACCCCATGCGCACGGGCCCCAGAGACCCCGTGCCCACGGGCTGTCTAGGAAGTTGGCACTGGAGCACCCCATGCGCATGTGCCTGTACCGTGCCCACGGGACCCCCGTGCGCACGGGCCAAACTTACCCCGTGCGCACGGGCCTCCCAGGATGGACGGCTGAGATCCCCAAACCGAGCCCCTCTTCATCTCTTTCGACCCCAAGACTGTATAAACCGTACCTAGGGCTATGTTTAGGGTTAGCAAAGTATGAGATGAGATATTTGTGAGCTTTGCTCCTTCTACCTTCCCATTTGTGGAATCAAGGCCCCTCTTGGGAAGAATCCTAGTGGATTTCAAGACCTCCTCTAGGATAAGACTATCTTCAAGACATCATCTCCTAGGAGTGGGAAGAACTTTGCCATTGTATCTTTCCTTTGATTGTGCTTGTGACTTGTGGATCTTACTTTGCTATTCTAGCGGATGTGTGATTGGGGAATTGTTTGAGTGATTTCCTCTTTGTGTTCTTATGAGTTTGCCCTTTTCCCCCTCCAAGTGTGAAAAGATCCCCCTCTAGGATTTCATCCTATATCATTTTGGTATCAAGAGCAAGGTTGATTCACACCTTGGAGTCCCATCTCCCCATTTGCTAGCTTGATTTTGTTGTTTTTCGACCTAATTCGAAAATCCCCACAAAAATAGCCCCAAAAAAATTTTCTTGCAATTTGTTGGATATTGTGAGATTTGGTTGTTTTGATCCACAAATTTGGAGTTTGGCAAGTGGATCTACCCATCTTCCTGCTTCCCCACCTTCCAAACCCAAGAAAATTGCCTCACCTTGCCTAATCCCCTCAGATCCGGAGTTGTTCTTCCGCTTGCCGCACACCCCGTGCACACGGGCCCTCGAGACCCCGTGCACACGGGACCCCGTGCACACGGGCCTCACTTACCCCGTGCGCACGGACCCTCCAGAAACTTTCGGCCATTTTTGTTTTGCTCCATTTTGCATCCATACCAACACTCGTGTTCTTCCGCACTATTTCTCGTGGTTGTTTGAGTTTCGGACCGCGGTTTCTCTTGTGTCCTAAGGTGTTTAGGCTACTTAGGCGCATTTGGACATCATCATCGCTGCTACTCGATCATCAACTCGGACGGTAACCTCGACGACATCTCACCCTCGCTTTTGCCTTGATAACCCGAGCCATTTCGCGTCACTTACCCATAGAGACTAGCAAGTTGAGAATTGCCGGGCCACGCTATTGTGCATCGTAGTGGTCTTGTTACCATCTTAGTGCCATAAGTCTCTCCCGTGCATTTCTTACATACTTGTCTCATATCATACTTGGCTCTAGCTTCAACAAAACAAGAAAAGCTTTTAAGCAAAAGAGGAGCAACAAAGAGCTTGTAAGCAATAGCATCGAGTCATTTTTGCATATCATCTTCGACACCTCATACGTAGCATAGTTGGGATTGAAGACGACACGTTTCTCTTATAGGTTGGTGCACATGCGTATCTAGCCCATTCGAGCAATCGAGCTAGCGTCTCTCTAGTATTCGCACAACAAGAGCATTTTCCGTGGTTGCACATTTGGAGCTCACCCCTTGGTTGTGCGGATCCCATCTATCTTCCGTGTGTGTGTTCCTAGTGACATCATTGGGTTTGATCTATTTGTTTTTACTTGCAGTTTTGTGAATCTTCTCAACCTTATCGATATCTTGACTAACATTTGCTTGAAATTTTTGCCACCATCCTAACCGAGCTCCTCCATAAGCCTTTTACTTGTAGGTGTGAGAAACAATTCCCGGTACCAATTCCCCTATTATAGCATCGTGAGATCGTACTTGTTACATCCACAATCTTCGGAAAAGGTAACTTTGGTTTTGTTCTCTCATTTTTCCTACTCACCACCACTATCTCATGATGGATAGGCCAAGTACTTCTACCAATCCACTCTTCATGGAGCAAGACGACGACATGAACTCCTTCATCACCAAGAGTCACCTCTTTGGTGCACAACGTGCTTTGCATCAAGAGCAACAAGCTATGAGTGACCGCATCGACAACCTTGCCGCCGACTTGCGACTTTCCGAGCAACATACAAGGGACTACTTCGACCACAAGCTCGACGATCACAAGCAAGAGAATGACGCAAGGATGGACGAAATTCGTGCTTTGTTGCTCAACCGCTCGTCTTCCACTTCAAGAAGGAGCTGTTCAAGACGCCACTCCGACTTCACCCTCTCCGGCTCAAGTACACCGTCATCGAACGCTCTTTGTCGAGCCGCGTGCACCGACCTTCAAGCAAGCCTCAATCCACGTCGAGACACCGACTCTCAAGAGCGCCGACAACGTCAAACTCAAGAGGCCTTTGCGCTAGAACGAGAACGGCAACAACAACACCAACATGAAGAGGAAGAACGTGCGCGTCTACACCAACTTGCACAAGATGCCGAGACACAATGTCAAGAACAACAACTCCGTGACGCTCAAGCACTTGCTACGCAACAAGCTCTACGCGATTCGAGTCGAGTCGTTGCCGACCGAAGCCGTCAAGCCCATAAACAAGATGAAGCACTTCGCGAAGAAATTCAAGAACAAAGATTTCAAGCTCGCGTGCATCGTCAAGTTCCTCCTCGAGCTCGCGAAGCTACCACTCAAACTCGACAACACCATCAAGTTCATCAAGAGGATGAAGACAATGAACATCGTCCACGACAAGAGCAACATGAGGTTGACAACCCCCCGTGTCAAGAGCACCATGAGTTGAACAATCATCTACAACATGGGCGTCATCATCCCCGACCCCAATACGATGAAGAGCAACGCTACGGCAAGCTCAAGTTCACCATGCCCAAGTTCAACGGAAGCAACGATCCCGAAGAGTACCTTTCATGGGCATTGAAAGTTGACAAGATCTTCCGTTTGCACAATTATGAAGAAGAGAAGAAGATCGTGATGGCATCCCTTGAGTTCCAGGACTATGTCCTTATTTGGTGGGAACAAGTCATTGAGCGCCGAGAGGCAAGAGGTGATCCACCCATCACTACTTGGGCGCAAATGAAAGATGTCATGAGAGCATGTTTCGTTCCTACCTACTACAACCGCGACCTCTTCAAGAAACTCCAACAACTCAAGCAAGGAACCAAGAGCGTTGAAGAATACTACAAGGAGATGGAGATTGCAATGATAAGAGCCAATGTCACGGAAGACGATGAACAAACAATGGCACGCTTCTTGAATGGCCTCAATCATCCCATCAAGAAGATCACCGATTTCCAACCATACTCAAACCTCATCGAGCTAGTGCACCAAGCCACCAAAGCGGAACGCCAAGTGCAAGATGATTTCAAGTATGCCAAGTTCTCGTCAAAGACCTACGGCTCCTCTTATCAAGCTCCCGCGACTTCGGCAACTCCTACCTCAACTAGAGCATCACCAAGTACCGGCAACAAGTCAAGTTACAAGAAGACTTCGACAAGCGCAAGTCATCCTCCTACTACAAGCAACTTCAAACCGAAAGCTTCATCATCATCCACTCCAACCAATGAGACCATCAAGACAAGTTCCATCAAATGTTTCACGTGCGGAGGCCGAGGCCACAAGTCCTTCGAGTGCACAAACAAGCGCACCAAGATCCTCAACGACGACAAAACCTACGACTCCTTGAGTGAAGGAGAAATGGAAGCCCTTGATCAAGTGGCCATGCACCGACAAGTGAACAACGAAGACGAAGATGATCAAGTCTTTTGTGATGAAGATTCAAGTCCCGCCCTTGTTGTCTCCAAGGTCTTGACTCTTCAACATCAACAAGACGAAGATCAAAGATTCCATATCTTCCACACAAAGGCCGGCATCAATGGGTGGTCCGTCAAGGTCATCATCTATGGAGGTAGTTGCCACAACTTAGCAAGTGAAGAACTATACTCCAAACTTCAATTGGTCAAGACGAAGCACCCTCACCCCTACAAGGTTCAATGGCTAAGTGACACCGGCACCATACAAGTCGAGCATCGAGTACAAGTCTCTTTCAAGATCGGCGCCTATGAAGACACTTTGGAGTGTGATGTCCTTCCGATGACCGTTTGCCATCTTCTTCTTGGACGGCCATGGCAATTTGACCGAGGTGTCATTCACAATGGGCGTACCAATCACTATAGCTTCAAAATGAAAGGGAAAGAGTTTGTGCTACGTCCTATGTATCCAAGCCAAGTTCTCACCGACAAGCAAAACACCCATCGTGGAGAGAATAGTGAGAGAGTGAGCCACCAAAAAGAGAGTGAGCGCCACAAGCCCAAATTGAGTGCCTCCACGATGAGCGACAAGAAAAACTTAGTCTTATTTGCCACCAAACATGAGATGAGAGAAGTGTGTGAGAACCCATCAAGTGTCATACACTATGTCCTCTTGTGCAAGGACGAGGCACCAAAAACTAACACCTCTCACAATCTACCTTTGGTATTATCTTCTCTATTGCAGGAATTTCAAGATGTTTTCCCCGATTAGCTACCTCCGGGACTACCTCCACTTCGAGGCATTGAGCACCGCATCGACCTCATCCCCGGAGCGCCACTTCCAAACAAGGCTCCCTACCGCGTCAACCCCGAGGAAACCAAAGAAATTCAAAGGCAAGTAAAGCATCTCATATACCATGGCCATGTGCGTGAAAGTTTGAGCCCTTGTGCCATCCCAGTCATCCTTGTGTCAAAACGTGACGGTAGCTTTCGCATGTGCTCCGATTGTAGACCTATCAATGCTATCACCGTTCACTATAGGTACCCCATTCCACGCCTAGATGACATGCTTGATGAGCTTAGCGGTGCCACTATATTTTCCAAAATTGATCTTAAGAGTGGTTACTATCAAATCCGCATATAAGAGGGTGATGAATGGAAAACCTCCTTCAAAACCAAGTTTGGTTTGTATGAGTGGTTAGTCATGCCTATGGGTCTCTCGGAAGCACCGGGCACTTTTATGCGCCTTATGAATCATGTCTTTCGCCCTTACATTGGTATATTTGTTGTGGTTTACTTCGATGACATTCTTGTGTTTAGCGAATCCATCAAAGAGCATGTCAACCATGTCCGCACCGTTTTGCAAACTCTTAGAAAAGAGCGCCTCTATGCTAATATGGAGAAATGCCTTTTTGGTGTTGATAAGCTCGTTTTCTTGGGCTTTGTTGTTTCTTCTAAGGGTGTTCATGTAGATGAGTCCAAGATCAATGCTATTAAGAATTGGCCGCAACCAACCAACTTGCATCAAGTGCGTAGTTTCCTTGGTCTTGCGGGTTTCTATCGTCGCTTTGTGAAGGATTTTAGCACCATTGCTTTGCCTTTGCATGCCTTGAGCAAGAAGAATGCACCTTTTGTTTGGGGACCATCCCAAGATACCGCATTCAATGAGCTTAAGAATTTGCTTACTCACGCTCCCGTGCTTGCTTTACCCAACTTCGACAAACCTTTTGAAATTCATTGCGATGCTAGTGGTAATGCCATAGGAGGTGTGTTAACGCAAGAGAAGCGCCCCATAGCTTACTTTAGTGAGAAACTTTCCGGAGCGCAACTCAATTACCCCATCTATGACAAAGAGCTATATGCTTTAGTCCATGTTTTACATGAATGGGAACATTATCTTCGTCCCCATGAGTTTATCATTCATACCGATCATGACACTCTCAAGTATCTTAAGGGTCAAACTAAGTTGAACAAGCGTCATGCTAAATGGAGTGAATTCATTGAGTCTTTTCCCTATGTCATCAAGTACATCAAGGGTAAAGAAAACGTTGTAGTGGATGCGCTTTCCTGTATATGCATGCTTGTCACCCAACTTGAATTGAATGTCATTGGTTTTGAGCATATCAAAGACTTGTATGAGCATGATGCAACTTTTGCTACTCCTTATGCCAAGTGTTTGTCGCATACATCTTGGGAACGCTATTACTTGAAAGACGGATATCTTATGAGAGCTAACAAACTTTGCATCCCCGAGTCGTCTCTTCGTTTGTTGCTTTTGCAGGAATCACGTGGAGGAGGCTTAATGGGACACTTCGGATGCGACAAGACACTCGCTATGCTCTCCAAGAGCTACTTTTGGCCAAAGATGGTTAGGGACGTCAATTGTTTCACCAACCGGTGTTCTACATGTCGCAAAGCTAAGTCCAAAGCTCAATCTCATGGTCTCTATATGCCTTTACCAATTCCATACCAACCTTGGGAAGACATTAGCATGGACTTTGTACTTGGTTTGCCTAGAACTCGTAATGGCAAGGACTCCGTGTTTGTTGTTGTGGACTGTTTCTCCAAAATGGCTCATTTCATTCCTTGCAACAAGATAGACGATGCTTCACATGTTGCAAACTTGTTTTGTAGGGACATATTACGTCTTCATGGAATGCCAAGGACAATTGTCTCGGACCGCGACGTCAAGTTCTTGAGTTACTTTTGGAAGACCTTATGCGCCAAGCTCGGAATCAAGTTACTCTTCTCCATGGCGTACCACCCTCAAACCGACGGCCAAACGGAGGTGACGAACCGTACACTCTCCACTCTACTACGAGTCTTGATCAATAAGAACATCAAGGAGTGGGAGGAGTGCCTACCAATCGCCGAGTTCGCCTACAACCGTGCAACACATTCAACTACCGGCAAGTCCCCTTTCGAAGTCGTCTATGGATTCAACCCATTGTCCCCATTGGACATTCTTCCTCTACCACTACAAGAGCGCATCAACATGGATGCGAGGGACCGAGTGAACCACCTCAAGAAGATGCATGAAGATACAAGGCACACCTTAGAGCGCCAAGTACAATGACTCGCGACCAAGCGCAACGCCAACAAGTCCCCAATGGTGTTTCAACCGGGTGACCTAGTTTGGGTACATCTCCGCAAGGATCGTTTCCCCAACGAACGCAAGTCCAAGCTACTACCAAGAGCCGGTGGCCCATTCAAAGTACTCGCGCGCTACAACGACAACGCCTACAAGATCGACATCCCACTAGACAAGTACAATGTGAGCGACACATTCAACGTCAAAGACTTGGCCAAATACCATGGTGATGAAGATCACGATCCATGGACGGATCTCTCCCAAGGGGGGGAGATGATGCGGAGCATCCTTCCATCATCCCCATGGACTCTACACTGACACATCAAGCCCCACGTGGACCTATGACAAGAGTGAGAACACGTGCTTTGGAAACCAAGGTGAACTCCTTCCTACTTAGCTTGCATATGGATACACATGGAACATTGTTGCTACCTCACCAAGATACACTATGTCTCATTAGGTACGAAGAGGAACACCACCAAGAGGTTCAGGAGCACCCCCAAGGAGAAGAGGAACCACTCCAAGGCCACGCGGACCAAGACGGAGTGCAACACCAGCAAAACTGGAAGTCCCAGGTAACCTCGTGCGCACGGGCCCCAGAGACCCCGTGCCCACGGGCTGTCCAGGAAGTTGGCGCTGGAGCACCCCGTGCGCACGGGCCTGTACCGTGCCCACGGGACCCCCGTGCGCACGGGCCCAACTTACCCCGTGCGCACAGGCCTCCCAGGATGGACGGCTGAGATCCCCAAACCGAGCCCCTCTTCATCTCTTTCGACCCCAAGACTATATAAACCGTACCTAGGGCTATGTTTAGGGTTAGCAAAGTATGAGATGAGATATTTGTGAGCTTTGCTCCTTCTACCTTCCCATTTGTGGAATCAAGGCCCCTCTTGGGAAGAATCCTAGTGGATTTCAAGACCTCCTCTAGGAGAAGACTATCTTCAAGACCTCATCTCCTAGGAGTGGGAAGAACTTTGCCATTGTATCTTTCCTTTGATTGTGCTTGTGACTTGTGGATCTTACTTTGCTATTCTAGTGGATGTGTGATTGGGGAATTGTTTGAGTGATTTCCTCTTTGTGTTCTTGTGAGTTTGCCCTTTTCCCCCTCCAAGTGTGAAAAGATCCCCCTCTAGGATTTCATCCTATATTAGTATTGTCCTTACTTGGACAAGCATCCCACTTATGATTAACCTCTATTGCAAGCATCCGCAACTACAACAAAAGTATTAAGGTAAACCTAACCATAGCATGGAACATATGGATCCAAATCAGCCCCTTATGAAGCAACGCATAAACTAGGGTTTAAGCTTCTATCACTCTAGCAACCCATCATCTACTTATTACTCCCCAATGCCTTCCGCTAGGCCCAAATAATGGTGAAGTGTCATGTACTCGACGTTCACATAACACCACTAGAGGAGAGACAACATACATCTCATCAAAATATCGAACAAATACCAAATTCACGTGACTACTAATAGCAAGACTTCTCCCATGTCCTCAGGAACAAATGTGACTACTCACAAAGCATAAACATGTTCATAATCAGAGGGGTACTAATATGCATATAGGATCTGAACATATGATCTTTCACCAAATAAACCAACTAGCATCAACTACAAGGAGTAATTAACACTACTAGCAACCCACAGGTACCAATCCCGAACTTGGAGACAAGAATTGGATACAAGAGATGAACTAGGGTTTTGAGAGGAGATGGTGCTGATGAAGATGTTGATGGATATTGCCCTCTCCCGATGAGAGGAGCGTTGGTGATGACGATGGAGATGATTTCCCCCTCCCGGAGGGAAGTTTCCCCGGCAGAATAGCTCCGCTAGAGCCCTAGATTGGTTCCGCCAAGGTTCCGCCTCGTGGCGGCGGAGTTTCGTCCGAGAAGATGGCTTCCTATTTTTTCCCATCAAAAGACTTCATATAGCAGAAGATGGCCATCGGAGGGCCACCAGGGGGCCCATGAGGTAGGGTGGCGCGCCCAGGGGGTAGGGTGCGCCCCCCACCCTCGTGGGCAGGGTGTGGCCCCCCTGGTGAATCTCTCTCGCTGGGTATTTTTTATATATTCTGAAAACGTCTTCCGTGAAGTTCGAGGACTTTTGGAGCTGTGCAGAATAGGTCTCTAATATTTGCTCCTTTTCCAACCCAGAATCCCAGCTGTCGGCATTCTCCCTCTTCATCTAAACCTTGTAAAATAAGAGAGAATAGGCATAAGTATTGTGACATAATGTGTAATAACAGCCCATAATGCAATAAATATCGATATAAAAGCATGATGCAAAATGGACGTATCAGGGTTAACCTAGATCAGAAGTTCCGCCGCCGCAAGGCTCTGTAGCCACCGAAAACCAACCTAGACCCTTTCTGGCACCCTGCCGGAGGGGGAATCATCTTTGGTGGCCATCTTCATCATCCCGGCGGCCACCACGATGAGGAGGGAGTAGTCCACCCTCGGGGCTGAGGGTTTGTACCAGTAGCTATGTGTTTAATCTCTCTCTCTCTCGTGTTCTTGAGATGTCAAGATCTTGATGTGTCGCGGGCTTTGTTAATATAGTCGGATCATATGATGTTTTCCCCTCTCTATATTGTTGTGATGAATTGAGTTTTTCCCTTTGAGATTTCGTTGTTATCGGATTGAATACTTTTATGGATTTGAGAACACTTGATATATGTCTTGCAATTGAATACTCATGGTGAGAATGGGGTATCGTATTGATTCACTTGATATATGTTTTGGCACTCAACTCGCGGATTCCCGAGGTGAGATTGGGGTAATCTATGCATAGGGGTTGATGCATGTTCTTGTCTTTGTTTCTCCGGTAGAAATCTTGGGGCACTCATTGAAGTTCTTTGTGTTGGATTGAGTATTATGAATATGAATTTGCTTTGGTGTTATTTTAGTACGAACTCTAAGATAGATCGAATGGAAAGAATAGCTTTGTGTTATTTTAGTACGAACTCTTGAATAGATCAAATGGAACAAATAGCTTTGAGGTGGTTTCGTACCCTACAAACAATTTATTCTTATGTTCTCCGCTAGATAGGAACTTTGGAGTGATTCTTCATCGCACTTTGAGGGGTGGTTATATGATCCAATTATATTAGCATTGTTGAGATGTTGCATGTAACATCCCAAATTTGCAATTTGGAATGTTATACACTAGATCACCAATGCATATCATATTTTATTTCATTTTGGTTGATCCTAGAAAATTCTACGCAACTCAAGGACCCTTGGAGAGAGTTGGGATTTCGTTATTTTCATATTTGAGTTTTCTCAAATTTTGAAAATAGGATCATTTGGTTTTATTTATTTTATCTTCAATTATTTCTATTACAAAAATATGAGAGAGGGAATAAAATGACTTTTCCAAAATAAATAAATATTGAGGATTTAATAACAAAATCAAATAAGATTTTATTTTGGTTTTATTTGCTATTTTATTTGAATTTAGGAAAAATGCGCGTTTTTCAAAATTGCATTTAGGCGCCAAATAAATGTTCATCCTGTGCGGCTTGATTTTAGAAGCTGGGGAAAATTTATTTCGGGATGTTTGGAGTCCGTTTATTATTTCTTTTGTTTTTTTCTGAGCGTAATTATTTAAAAAAAAGGTCTGAACCGACTTTGGGCCATAACCGGCCAGGACACCGCCTGGCCGGGGTTTTAAGTAGCGCCGCCCGAGGCCTGGGACAGCCCAAGCCGCCCCGCCGCCCTAACCCTAACCCTAGCCGCACCGTCGCCCCGCGCCGCGCCATCCAACCGCGCCGCCACCCCGCCGCCCCTCGCCGCCGTTCACCGGAGCCGCGCCGCCGTTCGCCGGAGCCGCCGAGGTAGACGTCGTTGCCTCGGTTTTTGCGAAGAAAACCGATCGTTTTTTTAAGTTAGATCTGTTTTTTCGTTAGATCGGTTTTTTCGATTTAGTTAATTAGCGAGCATTCGCTCGTTCGTTCGTTCTAACGAACGCGTTCATTGTTTAGATCCAAATAACGAATGTTCATTCGTTAATCTGTTCGTCGTTTTTCTTTTTCTTGGATTAAATCCGCGATTTTTCTGATCGCGATTCCTGATCTGATTTCCGTTCTAGTATAACTTTTCGCTCGTTTATCGGAATCAGGTGATTCAAGCGCCTGGAGTTTCGTCTCGAAACCCTCTTTCCATTTAACCAACTCAAACAAGTTTTTGCCACTGCAAAAATTGCCCTAGATCTAGAATAATAAACGAAGCCTGTTTCTTTTGCCGTTTGTCTTTCATTGCTTCGTTCGATTCGATTCTTTTTGCCAACCGGAGTTCTTAAGTTGAACTTTCTGGTTAGTTCTCTTATCTGAGTTTTACCTGTGCATTAGTTGAGTACTTATTGTATGCTTGTTTGTTTGCGATAGAGTACCTGGAGTGCGCCGCTTGCTACTTCGAATCGCTAGGTTTCCCGGATCATCAGCAAGGCAAGTAACACTTTGATCATACCTCCTACTACCCAGTTTTATTGCATTAGATCAATCCTCACACATTGCATTGATTAGGATCTAATTAAATTATGGGTTTGGGAAGTAGTTGAGGTAGTACCTATCACCTGTTCTATTATCAAACCTTTGGGAGTTACTTCTACGTTTGCTTATTATGCCATGCTATGCTAGTAGACGTGGATTGGGTGAGTGTATCCATGACAGATGTGAGACTGATAAATTAATGGTTTATCTAAGGTGGCAACTTAAATACACATCTGGGTGGATTGAGGCACCTGGGTATTCCAGCGATTGCCTATTTTTCTTTTGGACCGCCACCCAGGCTCAAAGGGATCATGAGATTATTCATGCTAGAAACTTCCGTGTGCAGCCACAAGCTACTATGGGCTCTAGCATAGTTGATTAAGTCGTGCGAACTCTTACAGTGGTAGACTAGCAGATGTAGGGGAAAGTAGGTGTAACGGTCTACCCGATCGTAAGGTGCTAGCGCTTCTGAAAGACTATGTCTCGGTCATCCGTTTCTCAAACACCATGTAGTGCGAGAAATCAAGCGGAGGCGATCGAGTCTTGTGGGGAAAAGTGTGCAAACCTCTGCAGAGTGTATAAACTAATCATGGTTAGCCGTGTCCCCGGTTATGGACATCTTGAGTATCTAGTATCTGGATTATCATGTGAATCTCATCATGTTACTCTAATTAATTTTGTTGGGTTTTGTTTAATGATGATGTTTAATTGGGATTGAGAATGTTGTCAACCAGTCTCAATGTTTAACAACTGCCATGATAGTTAAATAAAATTTATTCCTTTGCAGTAGGGAAAAATTGGCTTTACGCAAAACTGTAACCATAGAGCTTTCCACCAGCCAAATATGCATATAGTATAGCCTATATCTTCCATTACTCTCTATGTGTTACATTGCCAGCATATTCCATGTGCTAACCCATTTCGGGCTGCAACGTTCATGTTGCAGACTTTTCAGACGACGATTAAGGTGCCTTTAGGTCGTAGTTCTATACTCAGTGATGCCGTTGGAGTTGATGGACTCACTTATCTTCCAAGTCTTCCGATGTTATCGTTATTAGATGGCCTTAAGCCATATTTATTGTAATAAGTTCTCTTTTGAGACACTCGATGTAATAAGTGTGTGATTGCTACTCTGTTATAAATCCTTCAAGTGCTGTGTGGTGTCAGCATTACTGATCCAGGGATGACACCTGAGCACAGAGATTGGACCGTTTGAGGTCTGGTCGCTACAAGATGGTATCAGACCACACGCTGACTGTAGGACACGACCACTAAGCTAAAAGACCTAGATCACTACTCACTCTCTTCTCATTCTGACTTCTCATATTTTCTACTCTTTTAGGATGGCGGATGCAAGGAAAAAGTTCACGCAACCGGATGAAGATACACCCTTTGGACGTCACTTGAAGGAAGTCACTAGATACCTGAACATAGGAGTACCAAGCTTCACCGGGACTTACAATGCCACTTTACCTGAAGAAGAGCGCTGGATGATTCAAGTTCAAGTTCCCGGAAGGACGTTCATGCCAGTCATTGAGCCCATAGAGTTTTCTTTTGATGCACTAACTTGGAATCTAGAAAAGAGCATGGCAGCTCACATCGCCATGGGACGCATTGGAGAAGTTTACCGCAATGATCTCAAGGATACTATCTACCAGATTTGTGGGCGCCGAGATGAGCACTGGGAGATGATCAGCACCAGGAAGGATAGATCAATTGCAGCTTTTATCCAGGAGTTAAACCGGCACATTCGACGTCAGGAGAACCAGATGTGCGCCGACATGATAGATCTGAAGAAGGCAAAGACTAGAATCAAGGAACTGGAGGAAGAACTCAAGGCTACACGTGAAGATTATGAAGAGGAAATCGAAGTACTAGTGGACAAGAATGCCGACCTAACAATGAAGATTCGAATATTTATGGGAGGCCCTACACCAGTAGAAGAAGACGAAGAACCCAAGGAGATTCGCCCGGAATACTACATCATCATCGACGACACCGACTCGGATCCATATGATAGCGATGATGACTATGTTGATGAAGCTGGAGCAGATATCATGGAGTCTGCAACCGAAGAATATTTCTAGTAGACCACCCCATCAGTAGTAGTAGTCCACCATGTAAATATAGTAGTCTGAGCACTTTCGCGATAGTTAGATCGATTGTATGCCCTTGTTTGATTGATTGAATGAAGTGAATTGTTTGCTTTTGCCTCATGTGCATATGGGTAGTGTTTTCTCTCTAGACCCCTCTATATTCTTAAATCTCATCTTTTCTCAACCCTCAGATGCCTCCGAGACGTGACCCCGGATTTACCTTCCCACCGGAGCTCACCCAGTTGATCCAGCAGCAGAACACAATGATGCAGTTGCTAGTCCAGAATTAGAATCAGGGGAACAACAACAACCCACCACCACCACCACCACCTGTTGATCACTTAGCTCGTTTTCTTAGGCTGAATTCGCCGGTGTTTTCCAGTAGCACCAAGCCGATAGTAGCAGATGATTGGCTCTGCAAAACATCAAGGGAGTTGACCATGGCAGGATGCATAGATGCGGAAAAGGTGAAGTTTGCCACACATCAGCTTGAAGGACCCGCAGCATCATGGTGGGAAAATTTCGCAGCCACTTTCCCTGTCGACACTGTCACATGGGACCAGTTCTAGCAGGCTTTCCGTACTGCCCATGTTTCAGCAGGAGCTATGGCCATGAAGAAGCGAGAGTTTCACAACTTGCCCCAAGGAGGACGGACAGTTGGCCAGTATGTGGAGGACTTTAGTAAGTTAGCACGTTATGCCCCAGATGATGTTGCTACGGATGCAGCTAAGCGGGAGAAGTTTCTGGAAGGACTGAATGATGAGTTGAGCATGCAGTAGATGGTAGCAACCTTGAACAACTACCAGGAGTTGGTAGATCGTGCTCTTATGATTGAAGGGAAGCAGCAGCAGATTGAGAATCGCAAGAGGAAGTATGGACAAGGGAAGTACAATTCAGGAGCTCAGCAGAAGCCACGTTTTACCCCTAGACCGGGAGGACATTTTCAGCATACCCATGGAGGAGGTAGCTCGCATAATCACAGTGGCACCAAGAATGGTAATGGGAATGGAGGAAGCAACGGCCAGAACCGCACCAACCCATCAACCCCAGCCAAGAGAGACCTGAGCCAAGTCACTTGCTTTAAGTGCCAGAAGACCGTACATTACGCTAATGAATGTCCTGAAGCCCAGAATGGAAATGGCAATGGAAGCTCTGGGAAGAAGCCGAACCCTTTCAACAGGGGACAGGTGAACCACGTTAACGTGGAGGAGGTTGAAGAGTAGCCGGATGCAGTAATCGGTAAGTTTTTGGTTAAGTCATTTACTGCACTCGTTCTTTTTGATACTGGTGCATCGCATTCATACATATCAAGGGGATTCGTGGATAAGTATAACCTGCCCACCAAAGTTCTTAGAACACCTATGTTAGTAAACTCACCAGGAGCGGAGTATATGGCTAGCAAGGGATGTTTTCAAGTGCCATTGAGTATAGGTAGGCATGTGTTTCCCTCAGATTTGATCATTTTGGAATCACAAGGATTGGATGTAATTCTGGGTATGGATTGGCTGTCGATGTATGGAGGAAACATCGTTTGCGCCAGTAAGTCGATTTTGCTTGCCACCCCAGAAGGGAGAAGGATCAAGTATGTATCCCGGCATGTGCCAAAGAGGACTCAAGTAAATTGTCTAACAGGAGTTGTGCAGGAGGAAGTACCAGTAGTGAAGGATTTCCATGATGTATTTCCAGAAGAGTTGCCAGGCATGCCACCGGATAGAGATATTGAGTTTTTGATTGAGCTTTTGCCAGGCACAGGGCCAATATCTAAGAGACCATAGGATGCCCGCAAAGGATTTGGTGGAGATTAAGAAGCAGATTAAGGAGTTACTGGATAAACGTTATATTCGCCCAAGTTCTTCACCTTGGGGATCGCTAGTACTTCTAGTGGAGAAGAAGGATGGATCGTTAAGGATGGTTGTTGATTATCGAGGATTGAATGAAGTAACCATCAAGAACAAGTACCCACTTCCGATGATCAACGATCTGTTTGATCGATTGCAAGGAGCTAAGGTATTTTCCAAGATCGACCTGCGATCAGGATACCATCAGTTGAAGATTCGAGAACAAGATATACCTAAGACAGCTTTTACCACCAGGTATGGGCTGTATGAGTATACCGTTATGTCATTTGGTCTGACTAACGCACCTGCATATTTTATGAACATGATGGACAAAGTGTCTATGGAGTTTTTGGATAAGTTCGTCATAGTGTTCATTGATGATATCCTGGTTTACTCGAAGAATGAAGAGGAGCATAAGGAGCATTTGCGTTTGGTACTTGGTAAGCTCAAAGAACATCAGTTATATGCCAAGTTTAGCAAATGTGAGTTTTGGTTGAAGGAAGTTGGATTTCTCGGACACGTTATATCCGGAGAAGGTATAGTAGTAGATCCCACCAAGGTTGACACTGTGACAAATTGGGAAGCGCCAACAATAGTTGGAGAGATCCAGAGTTTTCTTGGACTCGCAGGATACTACCAGAGATTCATTGAAAATTTCTCGAAGATTGCAAAGCCTATGTGATGTCTACTACACAACCTTCTTCTTGTAGACGTTGCTGGGCCTCCAAGTGCAGAGGTTTGTAGGACAGTAGCAAATTTCCCTCAAGTGGATGACCTAAGGTTTATCAATCCGTAGGAGGCATAGGATGAAGATGGTCTCTCTCAAGCAACCCTGCAACCAAATAACAAAAAGTCTCTTGTGTCCCCAACACACCCAATACAATGGTAAATTGTATAGGTGCACTAGTTCGGCGAAGAGATGGTGATACAAGTGGTATATGGATAGTAGATAAAGGTATTTGTAATCTGAAATAATAAAAACAGCAAGGTAGCAAGTGATAAAAGTGAGCGTAAACAGTATTGCAATGATAGGAAATAAGGCCTAGGGTTCATACTTTCGCTAGTGCAAGTTCCCTCAACAATACTAACATAATTGTATCACATAACTATCCCTCAACATGCAACAAAGAGTCACTCCAAAGTCACTAATAGCGGAGAACAAACGAAGAGATTATGGTAGGGTACGAAACCACCTCAAAGTTATTCTTTCCAATCAATCCGTTGGGCTATTCCTATAATTGTCACAAACAGCCCTAGAGTTCGTACTAGAATAACACCTTAAGACACAAATCAACCAAAACCCTAATGTCACCTAGATACTCCTTTGTCACCTCAAGTATCTGTGGGTATGATTATACGATATGCATCACACAATCTCAGATTCATCTATTCAACCAACACAAAGGACCTCAAAGAGTGCCCCAAAGTTCTACCGGAGAATCACGACGAAAACGTGTGCCAACCCCTATGCATAGGTTCATGGGCGGAACCCGCAAGTTGATCACCAAAACATACATCAAGTGAATCACGTGGTATCCCCTTGTCACCACAGATACGCACGGCAAGACATACATCAAGTGTTCTCAAATCTATAAAGACTCAATCCGATAAGATTACTTCAAGGGGAAAACTCAATTCATTACAAGAGAGTAGAGGGGGAAGAAAACATCATAGGATCCAAATATAATAGCAAAGCTCGCGATACATTAAGATCGTATCACCTCAAGAACACGAGAGAGATCAAACACATAGCTGCTGGTACATACCCTCAGCCCCGAGGGAGAACTACTCCCTCCTCGTCATGGAGAGCAGCGGGATGATGAAGATGGCCACCGGAGAGGGATTGCCCCCTCCGGCAGGCTGCCGGAACAGGTCTAGATTGGCTTTCGGTGGCTACGGAGGCTTCTGGCGGCGGAACTCCCGATTTATTGTGCTCCCGGATGTTTTTAGGGTATATGGAGATATATAGGCGGAAGAAGTACGTCAGGGGGGCCACAAGGGGCCCACGAGGGTGGAGGGCGCGCCCAGGGGGGTGGGCGCGCCCCCTGCCTCGTGACCTCCTCGCAGATCCCCCGACGTGCACTCCAAGTCTTCTGGGCTTCTTTCCTTCCAAAAATGAGTTCTGTGAAGTTTCAGGTCAATTGGACTCCGTTTGATTTTCCTTTTCTTCGAAACCCTAAAACAGGGTAAAAAACAGAAACTGGCACTGGGCTCTGGGTTAATAGATTAGTCCCAAAAATGATATAAAAGTGTATAATAAAGCCCATAAACATTCAAAACAGTAGATAATACAGCATGGAGCAATCAAAAATTATAGATACGTTAGAGACGTATCAGCATTCCCAAGCTTAATTCCTGCTCGTCCTCGAGTAGGTAAATGATAAAAACAGAATTTTTGATGCGGAGTGCTACTTGGCATAATTTCAATGTAATTCTTCTTAATTGTGGTATGAATATTCAGATCCGAAAGATTCAAGACAAAAGTTCATATTGACATAAAAATGATAATACTTCAAGCATACTAACTAAGCAATTATGTCTTCTCAAAATAACATGGACAAAGAAAGTTCATCCCTACAAAATCATATAGTTTAGTCATGTTTCATTTTCGTCACACAAGAATGCTCTCATCATGCACAACCCCGATGACAAGCCAAGCAATTGTTTCATACTTTAGTAATCTCAAACCTATAAACTTTCACGCAATACATGAGCGCGAGCCATGGATATAGCACTATGGGTGGAATAGAATAATGAGGGGGTTATGTGGAGAAGACAAAAAAGGAGAAAGTCTCACATCAACGAGGCTAATCAATGGGCTATGGAGATGCCCACCGATTGATGTTAATGCAAGGAGTAGGGATTGCCATGCAACAGATGCACTAGAGCTATAAATGTATGAAAGCTCAACAAAAGAAACTAGTGGGTGTGCATCCAACTTGCTTGCTCACGAAGACCTAGGGCACTTGAGGAGGCCCATTGTTGGAATATACAAGCCAAGTTCTATAATGAAAATTCCCACTAGTATATGAAAGTGATAACTCAAGAGACTCTATATTAAGAACATGGTGCTACTTTGAAGCACAAGTGTGGAAAAAAGGATAGTAGCATTGCCCCTTTTTATTTATTTTCTCTTTTTTGGGGGGCCTTCTCTTTTTTATTTGGCCTTTCTCTTTTTTTGGGACAATACTCTATTGAATGATGATCATCACACTTCTATTTATTTACAACTCAATGATTACAACTCGATACTAGAACAAAGTATGACTCTATATGGATGCCTCCGGCGGTGTACCAGGATATGCAATGAATCAAGAGTGACAAGTATGAAAAAATTATGAACGGTGGCTTTGCCACAAATACTTATGTCAACTACATGATCATGCTAAGCAATATGACAACGATGAATGTGTCATGATAAACTGGATGGTGGAAAGTTGCATGGCAATATATCTCGGAATGGCTATGGAAATGCCATAATAGGTAGGTATGGTGGCTATTTTGAGGAAGATATAAGGAGGTTTATGTGTGAAAGAGCGTATCATATTGTGACGCCCCCGATTTGACCGTACACTAATCATGCACGCAAATGTGTACGATCAAGATCAAGGACTCACGGGAAGATATCACAACACAACTCTACAATTAAAATAAGTCATACAAGCATCATATTACAAGCCAGGGGCCTCGAGGGCTCGAATACAAGAGCTCGATCATAGACGAGTCAGCGGAAGCAACAATATCTGAGTACAGACATAAGTTAAACAAGTTTGCCTTACGAAGACTAGCACAAACTGGGATACAGATCGAAAGAGGCGCAGGCCTCCTGCCTGGGATCCTCCTAAACTACTCCTGGTCGTCATCAGCGGGTAGCACGTAGTAGTAGGCACCTCTGGTGTAGTAGGAGTCGTCGTCGACGGTGGCGTCTGGCTCCTGGGCTCCAACATCTGGTTGCGACAACCAGGTAGAAGGGATAGGGGGAAAAGAGGGAGAAAGCAACCGTGAGTACTCATCCAAAGTACTCGCAAGCAAGGAGCTACACTACATATGCATGGGTATATGTGTAAAGGCCATATCGGTGGACTGAACTACAGAATGCCAGAATAAGAGGGGGATAGCTAATCCTTTCGAAGACTACGCTTCTGGCAGCCTCCGTCTTGCAGCATGTAGAAGGGAGTAGACTGAAGTCCTCCAAGTAGCATCGCATAGCATAATCCTAACCGATGGTCCTCCCCTCGTCGCCCTGTGAGAGAGCGACCACCGGTTGTATCTGGCACTTGGAAGGGTGTGTTTTATTAAGTATCCGGTTCTAGTTGTCATAAGGTCAAGATACAACTCCAAGTCGTCCTGTTACCGAAGATCACGGCTATTCGAATAGATTAACTTCCCTGCAGGGGTGCACCACATACCCCAACACGCTCGATCCCATTTGGCCGGACACACTTTCCTGGGTCATGCCCGGCCTCGGAAGATCAACACGTCGCAGCCCCACCTAGACCAACAGAGAGGTCAGCACGCCGGTCTAAACCTAAGCGCCCAGGGGTCTGGGCCCATCGCCCTTAGCACACCTGCACGTTGCGAACGCGGCCGAAAGCAGACCTAGCCTAGTGGCCTTCCAGTCCAATCCGGCGCGCGCCACTCAGTCGCTGACGTCACGAAGGCTTCGGCTGATACCACGACGCCGGGATACCCATAACTACTCCCGCGTAGATGGTTAGTGCGTATAGACCAAATGGCCGGACTCAGATCAAATACCTAGATCTCGTTAAGCGTGTTAAGTATCCGCGAACGCCGACCAGGGCCAGGCCCACCTCTCTCCTAGGTGGTCGGAACCTGCCCTGCCGCTCCGCCTCAAAACTCCACTCGCGGGTGCTCCTCAAGCCGACCCGTCTTTGGTCACCACATGTATCATGTATAAAGTATATAGTATATACCCGTGATCACCTCCCGAGTGATCACGGCCCGATAGTATAGCATGGCAGACGAACAAGGATGTAGGGCCACTGATGATAAGCTAGCATCCTATACTAAGCATTAGGATTGCAGGTAAAGGTAACAACAATAGTAGCAAGGACAGGCTATGCATCAGTATAGGATTAACGGGAAGCAGTAACATGCTACGCTACTCTAATGCAAGCAGTATAGAGAAGAGTAGGCGATATCTGGTGATCAAAAGGGGGGGCTTGCCTGGTTGCTCTGCAAGAGAGAGTGGTCGTCAACACCGTAGACGTACTGGGTAGCAGCGGCGTCGGTCCCGGTGTCTAGCGAGAGAAGAGGGGGGAGAAACAATAAATATTTAAGCAAACAGATGCATAGCGATGCATGACATGACAAGTATCGGTGCTAGGGGTGCCCTATCGCGGTATGAGGTGATACCGGTGAAGGGGGGAAACATCCGGGAAAATATCCCCGGTGTTTCGCGTTTTCGGACAGATGAAACAGAGGGGGAAAGTTGCGTGTTCGCTATGCTAGGGATGTGTGGCGGATAAACGGGCTGCGTATTCAAATTTGTCTCGTCGTTCTGAGCAACTTTCATGTTGAAAATATTTTAATCCGAGTTACGGATTAAAAGATATGATTTTCTAAAGATTTTATTAATTTCTGAGATTTAATTAATTATTTAATTAATTCGAAAATGATTTAATGACATCAGCATGATGTCATGCTGACATCGGCTGTCAACAGAGTTGACTTGGTCAACCTGACATGTGGGTCCAGGGGGGGACCCACCTGTCATCCTCTAATTAGGTTAATTAGGGTTTAGGTTAATCTAATTACAGTTTAATTAAACTTAATTAATTCCTTAATTAATTAACTAATTAATTAATTATTATTATTATTATTTTATTTTATTTTTTTATTTTTTTTATTAAAACGTTCTGGAGGTGGGGCCCCGTTGTCATAGGGCCACTGGGCCTTAGCGGATCGGGTGCGCCCGATCGGGCGGTGCGGGCGCAGGGACACCCGCACGCGAGGCCACCAGGGGCGAGGCGGGGCGCCAGAATCTGGCGAGGTAGGGGGGAAAGGGGCGGCCAGCTCCGGCGAGCAGCGGGGCCGGGCAGCAGGGGGCTGTGGCCCGTGCGGGGAACGGCGGACGCGACGAAGCAGCAGCGGGCCGCGGCGGACAGAGGAGCAGGGGCGGGCGACGAGCTGCAGCGAGCAGGCGATCGCGGGACCATGGACACGCACTGGCCGGTCGGGAACGAGGTGCGAGATGCGGCCACGGGCGAGGGTGAGCGCGGCCGGATCCGTTCGATGCGGTGGTCGCAGGCATCAGCGAGCAGCGGAGAGGAGAAGAGGAGGCCGAGGGCCTCACCGTACGGTGTAGGTGCTAGTCAGCGGGTGACGAGGAGGAGGACGGGGACGACGTGCTGCGCGACGGCGAAGTCCGGCGGCGTCCGGGACGGCTTCGGGCGACGAGGTCGGGGTCGAGGCGGCGATGGCGGGGCGGCGCCGGGAGGAAGCAGAGGCGCTAGGAGGCCGGTCGGGGGGGCGGGTTGAGGAGGCGGTGTGGGGAGGCGATGAGGAGGCGCCGGCGGGGACGGGCGGCGCCGGCCGGTGACGGGGCGCAGGGATGAGGCGGCGGGGTCGAGGCGCCGTCTCCCCCGATCCAGATCGGGGAGGGGCGAGGGAGACACGCGGGGGTGGGACAAGTGGGGGAGAGTGGGGATCGGGTGGGGGTTAGGGTTCGAGGGGGTGGCCTTGTAGGCCAGAGAGGAGGGCCGGCTGGGCCGGCCGGTTGGCCCAGCGTGGGGGGGGCTTTCTGTTTTTTGTTAGTTTAGTTTTTCTCTTTTGTATTTTCTTTTCCTTTTATTTATTCTTTCCTGCTTTATTGTAGTTGCATTTTATTTTAGTAAAACATACACTTAGTATCTAAATTAGTATTACAACCTAGTCCATAGTCACAAAAAGTCTAGACCCCAAATAACTTAGTTTGACATTTTATTAATTATAAAAGTTATTCAAATTATCATTTTTACTACTGTTTTATTCATCTCATAGTATTTAAACATTTTATACATGTGTGGTTTTCCCCCATAATTATCTATGCAATATTTGGTTCACTCCAAACATTTTAGTTTTAATATTTGAAAACTTTTATTGTTTGCCTATTTTTGAATTTGAATTTGAATCGGTTTCGAACTAACTCGAGATTAGCAACTAAACGAGGTGACGTGGCATCATTAACGTGAGATTACTGTAGCATGATTATCCGGGCGTCACAATTCTCCTCCACTACAAGAAATCTCGTCCCGAGATTTAAGAGGGGAGTAAGGGGAAAGTTCTGGTTACGATATGTTAACGGATCTTCTCGAAGAAGTTAATCCCTTCCGTTGATGTCTTCAATTCTTTATTCCAATGCATCATGATGAAGTTGTCGTCCTTTCTTCGGGGAACTCCATCGTACTTACGAATAGGTAAGGGGCAGCCCTACCAGGATAGGATGTTATAAGGGAGAATCATCTAGGGGTATCCCAAGAATGAACATATGATTATCTCTCGAGTTGAACAAATGAAACACATCGAGAGCAAAGTAAGACGGTGCAATAAGAAGTTTCAAGCGGATAGGCAATCGTTCATTGCCTGAAACAGAGTGTGAAAGGGGTTCAGAGTAACATGAATAAGTATTACCAGAATAGATCACTAGCTAGGAACGTGGCTTATGAATTGCATACAAAGCCACGCGCGAGGGACAACTTTGAAAACAAGGAGAGTCAGGTTTCGATCCTGTGGGACTGGTGGGTTATGGGCCCACCATGTGGGTTAAAAGTAGGAAGGGCGGTAACGTCTTGCACGATCGTGTAAGCAAGGAATGTCAGAGCTTAGCCCGTCAGTTATGTTGGCAACATCGTTGGTACCAAGGGCGAGGGACGAAGAGAACCCTTTTCCTGCTCGTTGAACGAGGCGGACCAATAGGCAAAGTTCTCGTCCATCGGTGGCTACCGGAATGTCATCAACGATAGTAACAGGGTCTTGCTGACAGAACTGTACACCGAGGGGTTTACGTAAGTAGGAGAATATTACTGCTTAGATCATATAGATCACAAGAAAGGTTAAACAGCCCAATGGAAAGGAAAATGTGATCATCGGATTAAACAACAATGGAAAGGATAATGTGTTTAAACACATATTTCAGGGGTATAACCTTCCCAAGGACAAGCAAAACATGATATCCATGACAGGATATAATGTAGAAAACTCTTTAGGTAAGGGGAGAGAAATTTCATGACATTACCCATGCAACGGTGTTTGGATAATTGAGCAAGAAACATTTAGCATTGGGCTTCAAATGTTCTTGTTGAAAATCGGAGTACCATCTACATGCTTCGAGATAGCATTGACATGGTCAACAGGTGAAGATCAGACTTTGGAAACACAAAGGATCCATCAGGAATAACTGGTAGAATAAGTCTTACAATTTCCTTACGGAAGAATGGTTAACCTTGCTAAAAAGGAAGAACTATAACAATAGGTCCTCCGGCCAGGGGTGCTAGGCATGACATCACCTTACTAGGTTATATAAAGACCAATGTTATGACTCTTAGAATAGGTTCCAACCATCATATCTGACCGAGATTCAGATCAGATTGGTGTCATGATAACTCGGACTCATGATGCCCGAGAAGGAAAAGGGGCAACACAATTAGATGAGATGGAGTTGCAAAATTCTCGGGAATGTACTATGGAAGCAAGTCCCGAATCATGAGTTCATCATTTAACCAAGGAGAGGACGAGGAGGTGGCTGATGAACTCAACGATTATTCATTGAAATTTTCAAAGGATGGATTTCCACACTTATGTGAATCAAGGAGATAACATTTGTCAGATCAAATGATGTAATGAAGCATGTTTGAGGAAAACATACACAATTAAACATTGGTAGAAAGGTGCGCCCGAAATATGGGTTGGGCTGCACGACCAATGTCAGAATAGTGATTCAATAATCAATAGTCTAAGAATGAATGGCCGACCATTATTCAAAGCAATAGGGTTGCTAGAAAGGCAGAATCCAAACAGCACCGTTCACTTGTTGGTACCCCGGTTGGAATCAACGCGAGGACCAAGAAGGAATGGTGATGATGAGAAGTATCACTATACCAAGAATTCTTAAGAGGAGGAGCAATCCTCACCACATCCTTGATATTAAAAGATGGTAATACTCCAAGGTAGAACACAACACTAGCTGGAGAACAAGTTGCATTCACTATGTGGGGAAGTTCATGATGAAAGGAAGTCAAGGGTGTTGTCGATGATAATAAAAATCATCGAGGGCAAGGAGGGTATTTCTCATCATGAGCACAGTTGACATCTCGGAAGAAGTCAAAGTGTTGAAGGTGATCCGACACATTTGCCGGGAGGTTTCAAGAGGATGCAATCAAATAACAACAGCAACAAGCAAGGAAATGACAAAGTGGCAAGTTATAGGATCAATATATAAGAGGCAAGCTCGGAACCAAAGTTGCATTCCAAGACAAGCAACAAGATGTTGAAAGCTTGACGTAAGTCGTGCTCACACACTGAAGAATACGTGCACCAGAGAATGACAAGGTAGCACAGTCAAAGGTAGCAAGACCAGGATGCAGCTGATAGTCTAGGAATTACCAGCTTGAGTTTAGAATTTCCAGTAAAAATACTAGGGGTATTTGATTTGTAGTGCGGAATAATTTCACTAGTCGGTGTTCTCGATTGACAACAACCTATAACCTAAGAACAATTGGACCTGGTGAGTAATAACAATTGATGAAGAACCCATAAGAAGTTATGATGTTCCATGATATTCTTGAGATACTAGATTGTAATACTCGACGGTAGAGCAGAGTAGAGGGTGGACACGTGAAGTGATCTGCAGAAGACAAGTACTTCATCTTGTCTGAGAAATGGAATCAAAGGGGATCAATCATGGTCGGAGCCATGATAGCAAAGGATCAATTCACAGGTACCAGATGATATTATACCAAGGAAATAGTTATTATTACAAGAAGTTTCCATGATAGGATCTACATCATGTCCATGGGCATGAACACAAAGTTCAAGGTCGACTCCCACTTCCCCAATGCATAACCTTTCATTTACTTCTCGCGTTCGATGAAGTTGTAGTGTTGAAATTTTATCTGGCAAAATACCAGAAGAGTATGACTCGTGAAAACTTTTGAGTTCACACATATTAAGGAAGGCATAGGTTCAAGCCATCGGGGCTTCTTAGCACATGTACCACGAACTTCAGGAGTAAATAACACAAGCTCAAAAGTAGAGCATGGTTGACAAAGCGGAGGATACAATTTACCAAAGGCATTATATACCCGTGGAAAGGCTCACAAGGTTATTGAATATGAAGGACGATGTCGGATGAAATCCAACAAAATGGATCGGGCGATCCACAACGGAGCTGATGTGAGTATCGGTACTCAATCAGACAAAGAAAGAATGCACAACATCATATTATAGAACATCTGGATAATTCGATGTTTAGATAACAAAGGAATTATGATTTTCAAATCAAGGGATCAGGAGCAAACGCTCTGATCAAGGACGGACAAGTTGAATAGACTTAGGGGTACAATCGATGGCAATCTGATTGGTTAAGAACTGGCTCATGTTTAAAATGACGTCTGAGCCGAAAAGATAATTAAAAGGATCAACTGATGATTGCATGCATTCGCACTCATGTTGAAATAAAGGGATCAAAATGATGGTGCCTAAGGATACTCACGAATATTGCTAGACATATGGAAAGCATTCATCATGCAAGCAGACAAGTATTGTAGAGCAATAAGCTACTAAGGATTTTTGGAGGATCGAATAGTATTTCGATGAACATTGTGAAACACATGAACAACTGGGGGATGAGCGGATACTCGATAAGTACGAGAATTATCCGTAGGGGTATTCAGGTGACAAAGAACAGTAAGGCAGTAAGCTCAAAGGATTATCGAAACAACGACGAGTATTTCGGGGTATCTTGTAATAAACTAGGGATGAATGTAAGAATACCAACTGTAAGTAGTTACCCATAAGGGTTGACGATGGAAGGGGAATTGCAAACGCGACGAACACAAGTTCTCGGGTTAACAGCGGAGAGTATCTTCAGGGTCTTCCCGTGCAGCAGACGATCATCAGTAATAAGGGGCTCTCCGGGTGAAAGTGATAACGAGATCCTAATGTTAGATTTAGCAAAATTCATTTAACCCGAATAGAAGAGAGATCAGAGTTCCAGAGTATAGACGAGGAATAAAAGATCCTAATACCACCCAGATGGCGACGTGGGCCCGTAAGGCACACAGCCATGTTAGTAAAAAGTTTCGTAATGTCTAGACTCGACTTCGGCCAAGGAGTGTGGAAGGGGGTTCCTACAGGCAGTCGGCTCTGATACCAACTTGTGACGCCCCCGATTTGACCGTACACTAATCATGCACGCAAATGTGTACGATCAAGATCAAGGACTCACGGGAAGATATCACAACACAACTCTACAATTAAAATAAGTCATACAAGCATCATATTACAAGCCAGGGGCCTCGAGGGCTCGAATACAAGAGCTCGATCATAGACGAGTCAGCGGAAGCAACAATATCTGAGTACAGACATAAGTTAAACAAGTTTGCCTTACGAAGACTAGCACAAACTGGGATACAGATCGAAAGAGGCGCAGGCCTCCTGCCTGGGATCCTCCTAAACTACTCCTGGTCGTCATCAGCGGGTAGCACGTAGTAGTAGGCACCTCTGGTGTAGTAGGAGTCGTCGTCGACGGTGGCGTCTGGCTCCTGGGCTCCAACATCTGGTTGCGACAACCAGGTAGAAGGGATAGGGGGAAAAGAGGGAGAAAGCAACCGTGAGTACTCATCCAAAGTACTCGCAAGCAAGGAGCTACACTACATATGCATGGGTATATGTGTAAAGGCCATATCGGTGGACTGAACTACAGAATGCCAGAATAAGAGGGGGATAGCTAATCCTTTCGAAGACTACGCTTCTGGCAGCCTCCGTCTTGCAGCATGTAGAAGGGAGTAGACTGAAGTCCTCCAAGTAGCATCGCATAGCATAATCCTAACCGATGGTCCTCCCCTCGTCGCCCTGTGAGAGAGCGACCACCGGTTGTATCTGGCACTTGGAAGGGTGTGTTTTATTAAGTATCCGGTTCTAGTTGTCATAAGGTCAAGATACAACTCCAAGTCGTCCTGTTACCGAAGATCACGGCTATTCGAATAGATTAACTTCCCTGCAGGGGTGCACCACATACCCCAACACGCTCGATCCCATTTGGCCGGACACACTTTCCTGGGTCATGCCCGGCCTCGGAAGATCAACACGTCGCAGCCCCACCTAGACCAACAGAGAGGTCAGCACGCCGGTCTAAACCTAAGCGCCCAGGGGTCTGGGCCCATCGCCCTTAGCACACCTGCACGTTGCGAACGCGGCCGAAAGCAGACCTAGCCTAGTGGCCTTCCAGTCCAATCCGGCGCGCGCCACTCAGTCGCTGACGTCACGAAGGCTTCGGCTGATACCACGACGCCGGGATACCCATAACTACTCCCGCGTAGATGGTTAGTGCGTATAGACCAAATGGCCGGACTCAGATCAAATACCTAGATCTCGTTAAGCGTGTTAAGTATCCGCGAACGCCGACCAGGGCCAGGCCCACCTCTCTCCTAGGTGGTCGGAACCTGCCCTGCCGCTCCGCCTGAAAACTCCACTCGCGGGTGCTCCTCAAGCCGACCCGTCTTTGGTCACCACATGTATCATGTATAAAGTATATAGTATATACCCGTGATCACCTCCCGAGTGATCACGGCCCGATAGTATAGCATGGCAGACGAACAAGGATGTAGGGCCACTGATGATAAGCTAGCATCCTATACTAAGCATTAGGATTGCAGGTAAAGGTAACAACAATAGTAGCAAGGACAGGCTATGCATCAGTATAGGATTAACGGGAAGCAGTAACATGCTACGCTACTCTAATGCAAGCAGTATAGAGAAGAGTAGGCGATATCTGGTGATCAAAAGGGGGGGCTTGCCTGGTTGCTCTGCAAGAGAGAGTGGTCGTCAACACCGTAGACGTACTGGGTAGCAGCGGCGTCGGTCCCGGTGTCTAGCGAGAGAAGAGGGGGGAGAAACAATAAATATTTAAGCAAACAGATGCATAGCGATGCATGACATGACAAGTATCGGTGCTAGGGGTGCCCTATCGCGGTATGAGGTGATACCGGTGAAGGGGGGAAACATCCGGGAAAATATCCCCGGTGTTTCGCGTTTTCGGACAGATGAAACAGAGGGGGAAAGTTGCGTGTTCGCTATGCTAGGGATGTGTGGCGGATAAACGGGCTGCGTATTCAAATTTGTCTCGTCGTTCTGAGCAACTTTCATGTTGAAAATATTTTAATCCGAGTTACGGATTAAAAGATATGATTTTCTAAAGATTTTATTAATTTCTGAGATTTAATTAATTATTTAATTAATTCGAAAATGATTTAATGACATCAGCATGATGTCATGCTGACATCGGCTGTCAACAGAGTTGACTTGGTCAACCTGACATGTGGGTCCAGGGGGGGACCCACCTGTCATCCTCTAATTAGGTTAATTAGGGTTTAGGTTAATCTAATTACAGTTTAATTAAACTTAATTAATTCCTTAATTAATTAACTAATTAATTAATTATTATTATTATTATTTTATTTTATTTTTTTATTTTTTTTATTAAAACGTTCTGGAGGTGGGGCCCCGTTGTCATAGGGCCACTGGGCCTTAGCGGATCGGGTGCGCCCGATCGGGCGGTGCGGGCGCAGGGACACCCGCACGCGAGGCCACCAGGGGCGAGGCGGGGCGCCAGAATCTGGCGAGGTAGGGGGGAAAGGGGCGGCCAGCTCCGGCGAGCAGCGGGGCCGGGCAGCAGGGGGCTGTGGCCCGTGCGGGGAACGGCGGACGCGACGAAGCAGCAGCGGGCCGCGGCGGACAGAGGAGCAGGGGCGGGCGACGAGCTGCAGCGAGCAGGCGATCGCGGGACCATGGACACGCACTGGCCGGTCGGGAACGAGGTGCGAGATGCGGCCACGGGCGAGGGTGAGCGCGGCCGGATCCGTTCGATGCGGTGGTCGCAGGCATCAGCGAGCAGCGGAGAGGAGAAGAGGAGGCCGAGGGCCTCACCGTACGGTGTAGGTGCTAGTCAGCGGGTGACGAGGAGGAGGACGGGGACGACGTGCTGCGCGACGGCGAAGTCCGGCGGCGTCCGGGACGGCTTCGGGCGACGAGGTCGGGGTCGAGGCGGCGATGGCGGGGCGGCGCCGGGAGGAAGCAGAGGCGCTAGGAGGCCGGTCGGGGGGGCGGGTTGAGGAGGCGGTGTGGGGAGGCGATGAGGAGGCGCCGGCGGGGACGGGCGGCGCCGGCCGGTGACGGGGCGCAGGGATGAGGCGGCGGGGTCGAGGCGCCGTCTCCCCCGATCCAGATCGGGGAGGGGCGAGGGAGACACGCGGGGGTGGGACAAGTGGGGGAGAGTGGGGATCGGGTGGGGGTTAGGGTTCGAGGGGGTGGCCTTGTAGGCCAGAGAGGAGGGCCGGCTGGGCCGGCCGGTTGGCCCAGCGTGGGGGGGGCTTTCTGTTTTTTGTTAGTTTAGTTTTTCTCTTTTGTATTTTCTTTTCCTTTTATTTATTCTTTCCTGCTTTATTGTAGTTGCATTTTATTTTAGTAAAACATACACTTAGTATCTAAATAAGTATTACAACCTAGTCCATAGTCACAAAAAGTCTAGACCCCAAATAACTTAGTTTGACATTTTATTAATTATAAAAGTTATTCAAATTATCATTTTTACTACTGTTTTATTCATCTCATAGTATTTAAACATTTTATACATGTGTGGTTTTCCCCCATAATTATCTATGCAATATTTGGTTCACTCCAAACATTTTAGTTTTAATATTTGAAAACTTTTATTGTTTGCCTATTTTTGAATTTGAATTTGAATCGGTTTCGAACTAACTCGAGATTAGCAACTAAACGAGGTGACGTGGCATCATTAACGTGAGATTACTGTAGCATGATTATCCGGGCGTCACACATATCACGGGGTTTGGATGCACCGGTGAAGTTTGCACCAACTCTCGATGTGAGAAAGGGCAATGCACGGTACCATAGAGGCTAGCAATGATGGAAGGGTGAGAGTGCGTATAATCCATGGACTCAACATTAGTCATAAAGAACTCACATACTTATTGCAAAAATCTACAAGTCATCAAAAACCTAGGCACTACGCGCATGCTCCTAGGGGGATAGATTGGTAGGAAAAGACCATCGCTCGTCCCCGACCGCCACTCATAAGGAGGACAATCAAATAACACCTCATGTTTCAAATTTGTTACACAACGTTTACCATACGTGCATGCTACGGGACTTGCAAACTTCAACACAATCATTTCTCAATTTCACAACTACTCCACTAGCACGACTTTGATATTATCACCTCCATATCTCAAAACAATCATCAAGCATCAAACTTTTCTTAGTATTCAACACACTCATAAGAATTCTTACAAATCTTTTATGCTTAGCATATTAGGATTTTAAGAAAATTACCATGCTATTTAAGACTCTCAAAATAATATAAGTGAAGCATGAGAGTTCATCTATTTCTATAAAATAAAACTACCACCATGCTCTAAAAAGATATAAGTGAAGCACTAGAGCAAACGACAAACTACTCCGAAAGATATAAGTGAAGATCAATGAGTAGTCGAATAATTATGCAACTATGTGAAGACTCTCTAACATTTAATAATTTCAGATCTTGGTATTTTATTCAAACAGCAATCAAAGCAAAATAAAATGACATCTAAGAATAGCAAACATCATGTGAAGAAGCAAAAACTTAGGATCAACCGATACTAACCGATAGTTGTTGAAGAAGAAAGGTGGGATGCCAACCGGGGCATCCCCAAGCTTAGAAGCTTGAGAATTATTGAAATATTATCTTGGGGTGTCTTGGGCATCCCCAAGCTTGAGCTTTTGTGTCTCCTTAATTCCTCTCATATCACGGTCTCCCTAAATCTCAAAAGCTTCATCCACACAAAACTCAACAAGGACTCGTGAGATAAGTTAGTATAAACCATTGCCAAAACCTTATCATACTCTACTGTAGAAAATCACTAAAATTATTATTCAACATTGCATACTAAAGGCCTCTGCCTATTTAATAGTCCTATCCTCAAATAGAATCATTAAAGAAGCAAACATATGCAAACAATGCAAACATAACAGCAATCTTCCTAAACAGGATAGTCTATAAAGAATGCAGCAACATCCATACTTCCCTAGCTTCAAAAATTATGAAATAAAATTCCCACTGTAGTAAATGTATCAGATCTTAATATGCAAAAGGTTTCAACATTTTATCACATTCTGACTTTTCTAGGGAATTATTGCAACAGCGGTAAACTTTCTGTTTTCAAACAGCAACATGTATACTTGTAACATAGGCATAGTAAAGGCTATCAATGCCACTTTTATTGAAATAAAAGATGCAAAAAATTGTTCTAAATAGAAGCAAGCAAATCCTAACAACATAAATTGACGCTCCAAGCAAAACACATATCATGTGGCGAATAAAAATATAGCTCCAAGTAAAGTTACCGATGAACGAAGACGAAAGAGGGGATGCCTTCCGGGGCATCCCCAAGCTTAGGCTCTTGGTTTTACTTGAATATTACCTTGGGGTGCCTTGGGCATCCCCAAGCTTAGACTCTTGCCACTCCTTATTGCATAGTCCATCGAATCCTTACCCAAAACTTGAAAACTTCACAACACAAAACTTAACAGAAAACTCGTAAGCTCCGTTAGTATAAGAAAATAAATCACCACTTCAAGGTACTGTAATGAACTCATTATTTATTTATAATGGTGTTAAACCTACTGTATTCCAACTTCTCTATGGTTTATAAACTATTTTACTATCCATAGATTCATCAAAATAAGTAAACAACACATGAAAAACAGAATCTGTCAAAAACAGAACAGTCTGTAGTAATCTGGATCAAACGTATACTTATGGAACTCATAAAATTCTCAAATAAATTTCTGGACCTGAGGAATTTATCTATTAATCATCTTCAAAAATAATTAACTAAATATAACTCCCCAAATAAAAATGGCAGCAATTCTTGTGAGCGCTAAAGTTTCTGTTTTTTACAGCATGATCATAAAGACTTCACCCAAGTCTTTCCAAAGGTTCTACTTGGCACAAACACTAATTAAACACATAAAACCACATATAAACAGAGGCTAGATGAATTATTTATTACTGACCTGATTTGTCCGAAATGACCCTGGATCACTAAGGAACTGACACGTGTTCCAAAGGTCAGATTTTAAACACACGCGACAACTTTACTTGGGCTACAAGCAAAGCTGACTCATCCAGCTCTGGATAAGATTTGCTCTCATTGTCTTCGCTCGAAGACATAGGATTTTGGTTGAGCATCACTTCAGTCACTCTGACTTTGTTCACTTGGACCCCACTTAACAGTACAGTGGTTCCTATGACTCAACAAAGAAGAAAAGGAGACAACAAAACAACTAAGTCTTCGCACCCCATAGTCTTCACGCAATGTCTTCTCTTGTCATAGTCTTCAATGTGAATATCTTCACATACCACCATTGTCTTCAGTGTCTTCATACATTTTTAGGGGTCATCTCCGGTAGATAAACCGAATCAATGAGGGACTACTACCTGTGTTATCATGTAATTCTCACAAACACATTAGTCCCTCAACCAGGTTTGTCGTCAATACTCCAAAACCAACTAGGGGTGGCACTAGATACACTTACAATATGATAAACTTATTGAGATGAGAAAAGCTGGTACGAACTTGACCTCTCTTGTTTTTGTAAATATGATTAGTTCATCGTTCCTGATTCAGCCTATTATGAATAAACATGTTTGCAATGACAATTAGAGATTATAGTTGCTTATGCCATGCTTAATTAGCTAGGAGCTTATAATGGTTTACCTTGCGTGCCAACATGCTATTAAAATGGTTGTGATGTGGTATGATAGGGTGGTATCCTCTTTTGAACGATTCGAGTGGCTTGACTTGGCACATGTTCACGCATGTAGTTGAAACAAAATCAACATAGTCTCTACGATATTTATGTTCATGGTGCATTATATCCTACTCATGCTTGCATTCGGTGTTGATTAATTTTAATGCATGTTCATGACTGTTGTCACTCTCTAGCTGGTCGCTTCCCGGTCTTTTGCTAGCCTTCACTTGTACTAAGCGGGAATACTGCTTGTGCATCCAAATCCCATAAACCCCAAAGTTGTTCCATATGGGTCCACCATACCTACCTATATACGATATCTACCTGCCGTTCCAAGTAAATTTGTATGTGCCAAACTCTAAACCTTCTAATAAACATTATGTTTTGTATGCTCGAATAGCTCATGTATCAACTAGGGCTGTCGTATCTTCCATGTTAGGCGGGTTATTCTCAAGAGGAGTGGACTCCGCTCCTCACTCACGAGAAAATGGCTGGTCACCGGGATGCCCAGTCCCATGTTTTATGCAAATCAAATCAAAATAATTGCAAACAAAACTCCCCCAGGACTGTTGTTAGTTGGAGGCACTCGTTGTTTCGAGCAAGCCATGGATTGATGCTTGTTGGTGGAGGGGGAGTATAAACTTTACCATTCTATTTGGGAACCGCCTATAATGTGTGTAGCATGGAAGATATCGCCATCTCTTAGTTGTTATGTTGACAATGAAAGTATGCCGTTCAAAATATTATTCATATCTAGTTCAAAACCGAGCTCTGGCACCTCTACAAATCCTTGCTTCCCTCTGCGAAGGGCCTATCTATTTACTTTTATGTTGAGTCATCATCCTCTTATTAAAGAGCACCAGCTGGAGAGCACCACTATCATTTGCATCCATTACTGTTAGTTTACATTGAGTATGACTTGACTATATCTCTTTTACCATGAATTACAATGTCTAGTCAGTCCTTGATCTTTAAAGGTGCTCTGCATTTATGTTATGCGGTCTTAGAAAGGGCTAGCGAGATACCATCCTGTTATATCATATCATGATTGTTTTGAGAAAGTGTTGTCATCCGAGATTTATTATTATTGCTCACTAGTTAATTATGTCATTGATATGAGTAAACATGAGACCTAAATGTTATTGTGACTATGGTTAGTTCATAATCTTTGCTGAAAACTTGAATGCTAGCTTGACATATTTACAACAACAAGAGCAAACAGAGTTTGTAAAAGTTTTTCTTTATCACTTTCAATTTATCAACTGAATTGCTTGAGGACAAGTAAAGGTTTAAGCTTGGGGGAGTTGATACGTCTCTGTCGTATCTACTTTTCCAAACACTTTTGCCCTTGTTTTGGACTCTAACTTGCATGATTTGAATGGAACTAACCCGGACTGACGTTGTTTTCAGCAGAATTGCCATGGTGTTATTTTTGTGCAGAAATAAAAGTTCTCGGAATGACCTGAAAATCAACGGAGAATTATTTTGGAATATATAAAAAATATTGGAAGGAAGATCCACATCAGGGGGCCTCCATCTGTCCACGAGGGTGGGGGCGTGCCCCCCTGCCTCATGGGCCCCCTGACGCTCCACCGACCTCAACCCTGACTCCATATATTCACTTTCGGGGAGAAAAAAACGAGGGAGAAGGATTCATCGCGTTTTACGATACGGAGCCGCCGCCAAGCCCTAAACTCTCTCGGGAGGGCTGATCTGGAGTCCATTCGGGGCTCCGGAGAGGGGAATCCTTGTCATCATCAACCATCCCCCATCACCAATTTCATGATGCTCACCACCGTGCGTGAGTAATTCCATCGTAGGCTTGCTAGACGGTGATGGGTTGGATGAGATTTATCATGTAATCGAGTTAGTTTTGTTAGGGTTTGATCCCTAGTATCCACTATGTTCTGAGATTGATGTTGCTATGACTTTGCTATGCTTAATGCTTGTCACCAGGGCCCGAGTGCCATGATTTCAGATCTGAACTTATTATGTTTTCATCAATATATGAGAGTTCTTGATCCTATCTTGCAAGTCTATAGTCACCTATTATGTGTTATGATTCGGCAACCCCGAAGTGACAATAACTGGGACCACTCCCGGTGATGACCGTAGTTTGAGGAATTCATGTATTCACTATGTGTTAATGCTTTGGTTTGGTACTCTATTAAAAGGATGCCTTAATATCCCTTAGTTTCCGCTAGGACCCCGCTGCCACGGGAGGGTAGGACAAAAGATGTCATGCAAGTTCTTTTCCATAAGCACGTATGATTATATTCGGAATACATGCCTACATTACATTGATGAATTGGAGCTAGTTCTGCGTCACCCTAGGTTATGACTGTTACATGATGAACTGCATCCGGCATAATTCTCTATCACCGATCCATTGCCTACGAGCTTTCCATATATTGTTCTTCGCTTATTTACTTTTTCGTTGCTATTGTTATCATCACTACAAAACACCAAAAATATTACTTTTGCTACCGTTACCACTGCTATCATATCACTTTGCTACTAAATACCTTACTGCAGATATTAAGTTTCTAGGTGTGGTTGAATTGACAACTCAGCTGCTAATACTTGAGAATATTCTTTGGCTCTCCTTGTGTCGAATCAATAAATTTGGGTTGAATACTCTACCCTCGAAAACTGTTGCGATCCCCTATACTTGTGGGTTATCAGTGACCCCATCAGGTTTTACCCAGGTTCGGCCCTCCAAAGAGTAATATCCTACATCCTGCTTGTTTTGATTATTCATGGTAGAGAGATACCTCATGCGAGAGGTTACAATGGTGTATGATGTTGCTACTGAGAGTTTCTATCTGAGAGTAGATGCGAATGAGGGTTCCCTAGCCTCCCCTTGTATAGGTGGTGGAGGTCTATGGTTTACAGAGGGGTATATGAGATCTAAGCCGTCGCCGACCTTGCCTTGGAGGGCAAGAAGGTCCTCGGCGTTCACCCCTTAGGGTTTCTCCTTTGTCCTGGGCCTTCTGGGCCCCTGGTGACCTGAGGCCGGGCTCCCTTGGGTGAGCCACCCCCGATGCATGACGCCGTCATCGACCCACGACCGAGCAAGGTGGACGCCGCCCTCCCTCCCAGGCCGCACCACCCCACGAGGTCGACGACAGCTGCATCCCCCTCCTGGCTGAGTCGCTGCGACAAGTCTTGGACCCCGTCGCACCCAGATCTGGGCCAGACGAGCTCCCGGGCAAGAAGCACCTGGCCAAGGCAGAGGGAGGTGTCGACCCTCCTGGCATGGCAGCCATCCCCGGCGCACCAGAGGCGCCCCACCGGCGGCAATGCAGGCTAGGTTTGAGGGGGGAGGAAGGAGAGTAGAGGACGAGGTGGGACGCCCCGCCAACCCACGGCCAGGCTTTGCCCGCGGGGGCCTCTGGCGGCTGCAAAGAGAAAGAGGGCAGAGGAGTGTGGCCGGCGGCACAAATCTGGGGTTCCACCCGTATCACCCGTGAGAGGACGATGCCGAGCGAGGGGGGCTTCCTTCTCTCTCAAATCTTTCTCCGCCACCTGTTCCCCTGCCAGCAGGGTCACAACTGTGCAGCGACCACTAGCTCCCTTCGGCCCTCTCAACCCTTCGCCACCCAACGACCTCTCAGCAGTAGGCTAGCACGGTGAAGTTGGACGAGACTTGCTTGCTCCCCGTGCGTGCGCCCATCTGTGCTCTCACATGCGTGGCTTGATTTGATTGGAACAAAATAAGATCCGACCCCACCCCCTTAAAATCAGGGAGGAGATGATTAAATTAGAAAAGAAAAAGGAAAAAAGGACAGTTATAGGACGAGGTGGGAGCACCGATGGAGCACCGGGAGGAAGGAGGCACTGCGATCCAGTGAAGTTGGCCCGGTGAAAAAGCCCTCGTGACACTGCGGGCCCGGTCCGCATCCCGAAAATCTCGCTCTCATCCGAAACACGGTATCGACCAAGCAGACCACAACGCACCGCGCGCCACGCCCGCCTACCGGACAGGGATCAGGTGACTTGCCTTCAGGCAGTCACGCTGTAACATGCAAACACACATCCAGCGTCCATTACACATTCAACGGCCATCAGCAATCAATGTGAAAAAAGCTCCAGATCTAGCACACGCACACATGGAGACGCCCCCACTTGTAGCAAGTAGATTTTTAGAAGTACTAGTAATTAAGAGCAGATTTTAGTAGGACCGTTCACAAAAAATATATCTGATAGAAACAACTGGACTGATTATGCATGAACATTAAAAAAAATTAAAACTGAACATTTTTTTTTTGAAATTCTATAACCAGATCAAGAACCAAAGTCCGGCCACTAAGCAGTATTTTAGACATTTTGTACATCTGATCTGGTGTATGAGTATTTTAGACATTTTGTACATCTATCTGGTGTATGACTAAGGGCAACTCTAACTGACCGGTCCAAACGAAGACATCAAAGTTTGGCTTTGTCCGTCCGTCTATCGGTACACCCAACGCGCCGGGATGCATTTCAAATTGTGGACATTTTTTGAATTAAATATATATATATATATATACATTGCCACCCAAAGTCCCTTTATTACATTGATTAAAATAAAAAAATCGTAATAAAACCTATATCTAGTGGCCATCACCAGGCGTGCGTCGCTATTCTGGGCGTACGCTGCCATGCTACTCTAGTCGTGTGTTGCTCTGCAACTCCTGGCGCCGGTGTCGGGAACACCACACGAGAGCAGCTTCTGGCTGCTTTGTACCGGGAATGTATCTGGTGCACCGGGGCAATTGGTGCTACTAGCGCACCGGTTCCCCGTTTCACATTCTAAAATGTTCAAAAAAATTGTAAAAAAAATTGGTGCATTGACACAATATCAATGTATGTTTCTATAAAAAAATTAATCAAAATTTGAAACATTGCTCGAGATAAAAAAATGACAAATTGCCTCGGTGCACCAGATACGTTTCCGCTTTGTGCCGGCATGCACAACTAATGCTGCTCCTTCCCCAGCGGCGTGGCCGAGGCATCCGATCCCACCCGATGGGGAGCTGCTACATCGGTGGCGTCCCGGAGTAGTAGCTGGCTAGCGAGTAGCTGCGGGGGAGTCGCTGCACCGGCGATGTGGCCGGGGCGATACCGTGGCTGCTATTGGCGAGGTGTGCCGCGTGATGAGAAAGAAAAAATAAATAAAAAGATGGATGAGTGGATGGCAGTTGGGCCAGGCGGGACATGCAGCTGACGGAGGCGGACGAAGAAAACGCAGAAAACGTTCGCTTTGTGTCCGTCTCCAATCCAAATCTGAGTCAAATTTGGAACAAAAATTTGTCCGAACTGACACAAAATAAAAATGAATTTTGCATTGGTCTATCCATCTTTTCCGCGCGGACACACAGACGGATTGCCTCGCTGTGTTGGAGTTGCTCTTAATGCATAGCTGCTGTTTTTTTTAGAGAAATGCATAGCTGCTGTTGGATGTACATGAAAACTACAAGTGTGGGCGTCTCCGTGTGTGCGTGTGCTAGATCTGGAGCTTTTTTTTCACTTTGATTGTTGATGGCCGTTGGATGTGTGCCCGCATGTTACAGCGTGACTGCCTGAAGGCAAGTCACCTTATCCCCGTCCCCGCCTACCTCTCGGCTCTCAGCATGGACGCGGCGGAGAGGAGGCTAGCTCGCGTCACGGCTCACCTCCTGCCCTCCTCCTTCCCGCTCGCCTCTGCCCCTCTCCTCGCGCCGTCCCCCGCTGCTGCGTCTTCGTCGCCCGCCGGAGACAGCTACCGGCGCGTACACGGCGATGTCTCGTCGGAGCCTCCGGAGTGGCGCGCCGCGACGGACGAGGATGGAAAGGGATTCGTCGACATCATCTACGAGAAGTCCGTCGGAGAGGGCATCGCCAAGGTCAAACATTCCTCTCCTACCAACACCCCTGTAAAATTTTGGGTTCCAAGTAAACACCGGCCGGCGAATCGAAGCTTATGTCACACACACAACATTCTAGCACTACATTACTGTATTTAATGGTTTGACTCATTGCATTTCTTGTTCAAGATCACAATCAACCGTCCTGATAGGAGAAACGCATTCAGACCACTGACTGTCAAAGAGCTGATGCGTGCCTTCAGCGATGCTAGAGATGATAGTTCGATTGGAGTTGTCATATTGACAGGGAAGGTAAGGCTTGCCCCTTCTGCTAGAGGAACAACAATATTTTATCGTTTTGTAGTTCTGGTCATGTTGTGTTGTATATGTACGAATCGATGTGGACTGAATCTTACTTTGATCTTTTTGGTGCACAGGGATCCAAAGCATTCTGTAGCGGTGGCGACCAAGCCTTGAGGGATTCTGATGGGTATGTTGACTTTGATAGCTTTGGCCGGCTCAACGTTCTAGACCTCCAGGTCAGATATGCATTCCTCTGACATTTTGCACAGGGTGACCTACTTGCTTACGGTACAGACGAATTGTTATGCTATGGCCTATTGGTGTGTTAGTATTGCACTGTTCAGCGTCATTTCTGTATCAAATGATTTTTAACTCTGAGCACATCAGCTAAATCATTTCTCCAGGTACAAATTAGGCGCCTTCCAAAGCCAGTTATAGCAATGGTATGAGCACTGCCTTCGCTATTATTTCATAATCGGTTTTCTTTTATTATCCAACATATTGGTCCTGTTGAGTATGCTATCAGGTTGCTGGTTATGCAGTTGGTGGTGGACATGTTCTGCACATGGTGTGTGATCTAACAATTGCAGCTGACAACGCGATATTTGGACAGACTGGTCCAAAGGTGTTTCTCTGGCCAAGCTTGCTTCTTGCTTCCTAGTATGCAAATTGAAATTGTAGATTTTACATAATAAATTATATTATTGCCAGTTTTAAATCCTGTATGAAAGAGCAGTCTCCTTTTGAAGTTTATACATGTGGAACTTTGCTTGCCTTCTTTTCGCAAGGAGTTTTGCTTGCTAGTGTGCAACATGATTTTCTCCACAGAACCTTAGCATCTACTCCCTCCGTTCTTAAATATAAGTCTTTTTAGAGATTCCAATAAATGACTACATACGGAGCAAAATGAGTGAATCTACACTCTAAAATATGTCTACATACATCCATATGTTGTAGTCTATTTGAAATGTCTATAAAGACTTATATTTAGGAATGGAGGGAGTACAACGCTTTTTTATGCACCCCTGATACCATGGGTGCACTTCTAGTGAGTTCTGACAAAACATAACCAACGTCAATTTCCGGTAAAAAAAACAACGTCAAGACCGACAACTTTGTCTTCACAATAGCATATTTGGATAAAAATCACTAATCCACCTTTTGTAGTCTTACTCAGAGTTCAACTAAATTTATTCTTGAATTGCTCGGGGGAAGTCAAAGCTATTGAATGTGGTTACCGTTTACTTATGAACCTGGTTGTATAATAAATGAATAGATAAATTATTTTGCTTCACTGAAGCCCATTTTAATGATTTATAATCAGGTTTTGATTTGTGATATATGTAGAATGACTTGGTGTGCCACTCTAACAGGTGTTATGCACGCATTTTTCTATGGCTTCCTCTATTCAAATTTGATTATATTTCCTTTTGTCCTGAAGGTGTATTACTTTAATATAGGAAACATTAAAGTTTAAGAAATACGTGCTCACAGGTTAACATAAGTATAACATATTGATTTCAGCTTCTTCTACTTTTTCTCCTGTTCATTCCTGTTCCTTTTTCTTTCTTTCTATAAACACTACCAGTTTAAAGTTTACACGTAGCTTACTTCACATTTTCCCTCTGTGATTTGCATGACAGGTTGGAAGCTTTGATGCTGGCTATGGCTCTTCCATCATGTCTCGATTGGTAAGCTACCATACTAATCTGGTTGCTTCATGTTTGACTAGTGATCAATTGAGATGCCCATTCTCTTTGTTCTTGTTAAGAACATACAACAATTATGCCCCACGCTAGCTGCCAAGTGGGGAGTGAACTCTACGTCAAGCACGACCATTACTACCGTGGAACAATTTTGGTCACTTTTAGAAAATAGCAGCAGTGCTTTCTATCTCATTTTATCTCTTGTGGACAGGTTGGACCAAAGAAAGCCCGCGAGATGTGGTTTCTGTCACGGTTCTATGCCGCTGAAGAAGCAGAGAGAATGGGACTCGTCAATGTAGTTGTACCAGTGAGTGCCCGAATTATTGATTGCAGAAAATAAAACTACTTATTAGGCAGTTGTCTGCTACTTTCATCTAGGATGCAGGTTGCAATATGCCCCAGCTAAGGTGCTTATGAAACCATGTACTTGATATATCCTTTGCATATGCAGCTTGCTGATTTGGAACACGAAACTGTGAAATGGTGCCGGCAAATCTTAAGGAACAGTCCCACAGCCATTCGGGTGTTGAAATCTGCACTCAATGCAGCTGATGATGGTCATGCTGGTCTTCAGGTACTTAATTTGTGGAGTGTCAAAAAGTCAAACGAATCATGGTCTTGTTCAACTGGTGATGGGATGTTCCTGTATGTCACATACACACATACTATGTCCTTATAACTAGTAATGTAACGGGACTTGTGCTGCAGGAGCTCGGCGGGAATGCGACATTGATCTTCTACGGTACTGAAGAGGCCAAAGAAGGAAAGAATGCGTACATGGAACGACGACGCCCTGATTTCTCAAAGTTCCCCCGGAAACCATGACTTCCACTTGATGGTTTCATCATCTTGTAGTAAATGTTATTGGATCTCTTCCCCTCCTCGATTTGCAGGAAGAACTGTTAGAATAAATTCAAGGCATACCGTTGATCATCCGAGGACCAAGCAATCACACGAGTACGATACCGAGATTTGTTAACGAGGTTCACCGATATGGCTACATCTCCGGGGCCTGACTACGGGCGCTCCTCCTCGTGACACCGTTACAATACCGCACTCTTGCCGCCTGGGCGCCGGCACACGCCGCCGGCTCCCCCGCGTGCCCGTGCTATTATGTTGGCATAGGTTACATCGTGTGTCTACCCCCGCTATATATGAGAGGCCTAGGATACAAGTGTCCTACTAGGACATGACTCCATATCCTATGTAAACATAATACAACTCCTAGTCCAACTGTAACCTATCTTGTACACTATATTCGACACAACTCTAACAAACTCCACCTTGGCGAATATTCTTTACCACCTTGAATTCGTCAATGTGTCAAACTTCCATGTACATTGGACTTAAGCTTATCCCATGAGTACCGATACTACTCCAAAGACTCCATGTGACTCCACCTGCAACTTGTAGTCCCTTCTTTTCTTGACCACAGTCAACAGTCGAGCGAAATTAAGTTCCACATTACTCTAGTTTGCGCTCTCAACTTCCAGAGTATTCATCCACAACATCACACACTGACCTGCGTGAAAGTGAACAACTCACATATTAGGTGTCACACATAAGAGTTACCTGAACTCAACATCACCGCTCCTTTCTTGACCGTCTGTCTGAAACTTGAAGGAATTTCACCGTTCCTTGTCGTCATCCTGAGTCAAATTCGCAGTTGTCTCACCACATGTATGACCACCAGAGCCCTGGCCCGTCTCCATGCCCCGTGCATACCGCACGCCTCGCCGCTATTACCGCGTCGAGCCTCCGCTGTCCTGGTCGAGTCTCAAGGGTCGCGAACCCACACCACTCAACCCCCACTGCAGAGTACCACCGATCATCACCGACCGGTGACGAGTTTCACGCTTCTATCAGACCACTGGGCTCCAGTCCGAACTGCGTGTCACTCACTTTTTTCCGCTTGCTGAATAGGCTTCGATTCCCTGGATCCTTACATCATAGCCCCTCAATCCAGCTCCATCTTCAACATGACTCTATGGTAGATGATCAATCCATCCCTGCGCCTCATCGACTTCAAGCTCCGTGTATACACCACCTTGAATCAACCCTGCGTCATAGTCTTGTCGAAGCCACACAAGCCCTCTGGGCCCGTGCCGCGTGTTTCCACGCCCAGAAGTCAGTCACCAAAAGCATCACGCGCCTATGTCGTCGTCGCCGATCCCAACACCGTCTTCTGTATCAACCGACTCACGTCGATCCGTCAGACTATCTAGTCCAACCAAGCCGAACTTCTCCGACTGCATGACACGCTCGAGGCTCCCAAATCGTCTTCCGTGAATTTCCATTCATCACATGATAATTTCATCTGAGCTGGTATGACTTCCCGCAACGCCTTCAAGCATCCCTGTCGCATCAACAATCTTTCACTCATGTCTGCCATAACCCAAGGTTTCCAGTTCCATAAATTTCTCCACCTTAAACCTGACATCTATTGACGTCCTGGTTCTGGTTCTTTGTACGGCTGACTTTGTGAAAAATACGTGAGCAATCTCCCTGTGATGCACAAGTACACGACAGAACATGCGTGTACTACTAGCACTTGCGACCAAAAACTTTTGATCTTCACGTGTAGTAGCTCTAGCTCAACCGGCTGTTGCTTTGTCAACTCCTGCTAAATCTGATGGATTCCAACGTGATGAATTGTTTCCATCGCCAAATTGATCTGTCTCCTGCCTTTCTGTGTCACATGAGGACTCGATTCTTCCTTTTTTTGTCTCAAACAAATCTCACCTTGCCTCGCATATCCAGCAGCAGTTTTCTCGTACAGATTCATAGCTTTCCACACCATACAGTAATGCAGCCCTGCCAGCCTCCGTAGTCCGTACGCCCCCGTGCACGCCTCCACCAGGTCAGCCAGGCTTGACCAAACAGCCACACATGGGCCACGGGCTCCTGCCAGGCCGCTGCTTAACTGGACCTCACGAACGCTGCGCCAACGCGCACCAGACCAGCCGCTTCCAGGCGTTGCATCAATCGATCCGTCAACTGCTTGCGCCATACGATGCTGCTACCCGATCTCGCCGAGAACTCTGCCGGCTTCTCGTTGCTTCTTTTCCGCCGCTGTCCGATTATGCTGATATCCACAAACGCCGTCCACGACGAACGAAATCAACACACAGTTCGGCCACCTCTTGATCAACACAACGACCTCCGAACAACCTAGCTCATGATACCACTTGTTAAAATAAATTTGAGGCATACCGTTGATCATCCGAGGACCAAGCAATCACACGAGCACGACACCGAGAATTGTTAACGAGGTTCACCGCTATGGCTACATCTTCGGGGCCTAACTACGAGCGCTCCTCCCCGTGACACCGTCACAATATCGCACTCCGGCCGCCCGGGCGCCGGCACACGCCGCCGGCTCCCCCGCGTGCCCGTGCTATTATGTTGGCATAGGTTACATCGTGTGTCTACCCCCGCTATATATGAGAGGCCTAGGATACAAGTGTCCTACTAGGACACGACTCCATATCCTATGTAAACACAATACAACTCCTAGTCCAACTGTAACCTACCTTGTACACTATATTCGACACAACTCTAACAAGAACCAACACATTTGCCATCTCGCGTGGATAGTGCGGACATTGTTGTCATCTACAAAGTGCCGAAATTTTGTTGACAATCTGTTGCTGGAAATGCAGTTTGTGTACACGAAAGAAAATGCCATATTTGTGAATATCATTGCAATGTAATATATATACTTACTATTGAAGTACATGTGGAATGCTTCATCAGTTCAGACTTTTGGGTGAACTCATTGGTTTTAGAAACTCGTTGGGTGAACTTGTTTGTGCATGAAACTTTACATGGTATTGGCTACTGCGTTTGCTCATCCCTATTCAGAAAACACAGATGTGAGTGCCTGTTGTGCCCACGTTTGAGGCAAGAGTGCCTGCATGTGTGTGTGTGTGTGGGAGAGGGGACCCCTGATGTGGGGCCACTGACAGGTGGGCCTGGGTCCATATGTCAGTGTGCCAACGGCACGTCAGGGGAGCAGCGTTCGTGTGTGTGGGGTGGGGGTTTATGTGGAATGTCCAAGCTTCTCCATTAGTTCGGACTTTTGGTTGAACTGGTTGGTGCATTAAATTTTACAATTACATGTTTGTGCCTAATCAGCCTAAGGATGTGGTTCGCATCAGCACTGAAATAAAATTTAGATGGTATCCAGAAGTGCTTGCAGTTTAGGTTTAAATTTTTTCCTCATAAAAGTGAGTTATTCTACTTTGTGCTGCTCATGAAGTTGAATCTTATTTCACCAAATTGTTTGGCTACGAGCGAGGTCAGTTTCCTATTAGCTACTTGGGGATTCCGATCCATTATTGGAAGCTTTGTCATGTGGATTGGAAGTATGTTGGAGAAAGCAACTAAACAGTTGAAAAGGAAATCCCTTGCCCTTATCAGTTATGTGCTTGCCAACATGAATACATGATTCTATACATGGCGTCCTACTTCCAAGTGCCAAAAGAGGTACTACAAAAGATGGATTACTTCAGGACAATATGTTTTGGTATTGGCAGCGAAAAAAAAAGAAACATTGGCTCATTAAGTCGAGTGTCATATGCTGCACAAAAGATTGAGATGGCTTAGAAATTCAAGATCTAGATGGCAAAACATGGCGCTCTTAAGTAATTGATCATTTAAGGTTCTTACTGAGGAGGGTGTGTAGCAAAGAGATTCAAGATCTAGATGTGAAAACATTGCACTCTTATGTAACTAGTCATTTAACCTTCTTACCGATGACACCACTGTTTCCATCGCCCTTGCCATGGGATGTTCATACGCCTCCTTCCCGCAAATATACCTCGGTCTCCCTCCCTCTCGCTCCGACCAAACCTCTCACCAATGCTTTCAACCCCCTAGTAGAGCGTGCTAGGAAACTTCTTACCGGCCGGCGGGCCAAACTTCTCGATAAAGGCGATCGACTCATACTCATCTCCACGGTTCTGGATTCAATCCTCACCTACTTCATGTCTGTCTTTCGCATCCCAAAGAAAACAATCAAATCTTTGGACTCACTGAGAAGGGGTTTTTTTTGGGGCAGGAGAGGATGCCTGCTCAGGTGCTCAATGTCTTATTGCTTGGAAAAATGTCTGTTTACCAAAAAAAATCGGTGGTCTTGGGCTTAAAAACTTACGTGTTCAAAACAACTACCTTCTCATGAAATTTGCAGCTAAAGCTCTATCCATCGCCCAAACACCCTGGCTTGAGTGGCTTGATCTTCAACATCCGAACGCCTTAGTATCCCCTCCACCACAAACCTCCTTCATGTGCCGTACCATTTCACAACAAATAACCACTCTCCAAAATATTTCCTTCGTGCTCACAAATAGCGGCTCGCATACTTATTTTTGGTTAGACACGTGGCTCGCCCCTCAACCACAGCATGGCCCTCGATCCTACTGGCCTTGCTTTGGATGACTTGGACAACACGTAATGACATGGTTTTTAGATCAATAGACCAAAGCTCTGTAATAACCTTGAGGAACCTTATTTCTGCTTTGGACCTTTGGTCGCATCGTCTTGTGAGTTCACAAGACAAGGAGGACGTCTTCTCGTGGCATTCCTACCTCTCTGCACATTGCACCATGCCTATGTAATTCTGTACTCACTGCCACGGCAGTCCTTTGAGTAATATATTCAGGTGGAGGAGCTCCCCCCCGATGATTCTAAAAAAACGAGGAGGGTGTGTGGCAAGGTATCTTATGTAACAAACATGTGGGCTCTAAGACCAAGGTGAACCATGTTTTCTTTCGATTTTGGGCATTCAATATAAAAGACTCACATATTATGTTCTTAGAAGAACTTGGCTAGGTAACGCCCCCTTGACAGCTGTCGGTGTCAAAACCGGCGGATCTCGGGTAGGGGGTCCCGAATTGTGCGTCTAAGGTGGATGGTAACAGGAGGCAGGAAACACGATGTTTTACCCAGGTTCGGGCCCTCTTGAAGGAGGTAAAACCCTACGTCCTGCTTGATTAATATTGATGATATGGGTAGTACAAGAGTAGATCTACCACGAGATCAAGGAGGCTAAACCCTAGAAGCTAGCCTACGGTATGATTGTTGTATATGGAGTTGATTAGCCTGGCCTCGGTTTATATAATGCACCAGAGGCCTAGGATAACAAGAGTCCTAGCCGAATACGCTGGTGGGGAGGAGTCCTTGTCTTGATCGCCAAGTCTTGTGGAATATTCCTTGTATGCGGCAGCTGTCCGAACTGGCCCATGAGTATACGGCCATGGGGGTCCTCGGCCCAATCTAATAGATCGGGAGATGACGTGGTGAGTACCCCCTAGTCCAGGACACCGTCAGTAGCACCCTGAACCGGTCTTCAAGTTAGGGATGCTCCTCGATTCTTCCGAACTGTTCTTGATCTTCGGTTGACGGTCTTGAAAACTGGTTCAACAAATCTTCTCATCTTCGATCTTGAGGATCGCCGAAATGCATTCGGCGAGTTTACACGTCGGGTATCCGAGGAGCTCCTTTAAGTTTCTGGCCTTTATCAATGCCTTGTTATTTTTATGCCACACCTCGGGTTTGAAGTTGTTCCCGGGCGGCAGCATCCTCTTGCGTCCGAGCTCCAACGCCGGACTGCATTCGAGGTATCTTTTGCAGCCGAGCACCAACGCCGGACCGCTTCCCAGCTCTAACGCCGGAATGTATCTGAGCTCCAACGCCGGACTATGTATCCGAGGTGTCATATCACCTTGGTTCAAAAAAGTTTGAAGGAGTTTAGCCGAGCTTAATGCCGGAAATGCCCTCTATGGAGCCAGCCACTAGCGCCCGAGCTTTATGCCGGATTGCTTCCGAGGTGGTGCACCACCCCGAATGTGGGTCGATTTTTGTGAATATTTTTTATTGGTGCAATTTATTCTCTGCCGAGATATATAGCCAGTAGCCCTCAAGGTGTGTATCGGTCTAAAACCCGAGATGCACCTGAAGGATGACGTAAGACTACTGATCCTAGTAGCCGCTGAGACTCAGGTTGATTTGCAAAATCGGCCTGAGGATCAAGTCCAAACTCGGCAGAATACTTTGGGACACTAAAAGCGGTGTGCTCAGTCCTCGAGGCTCAGGTTGGGTGCGGCCAACCAACCTGAGGATCAAAATCTCCTCGGAAACTATATTGCACATAAAATTTTCTGCATTGGACAAGCAATGCAGTAGCCCCCGAGACACTAGTCGGGTGGCAACACCAGATCAGGGGATCGATGTGCCCCTTTAATATTTGTAAATAATAAGCCCGAAGCCCAGTAGCCCCCGAGCCTTAATGCAGGCACGGGTGGCCGAATTAAGGATCAATATCCATAGTAAAATCACAAATTATGTGTAATGACTCTATGTATCCAGGTACTTTACGTCATTAATGCTCGGATCCGCATTGTACAAAACTTTGTTCGACCGACCATCGGCTTCCACCTCCTCGGCCAGTAGCCGAGGAGTGTTTGTCCTACTTTATAAAGCCTTTATGAGGGCAAAGATTTACAACAAACAAGGCAATATGGCCATACGGTTTTATAAACAAAGGTACGCAGAGAGTTATATCACTGTTTACCAGAAGAAATGTCTTCCAAAGAAAATAGTCCCGCTATCGATTCCTTTCTTTGGGTTGTCATGCTAAGCATGATCATTAAACCTCGGCTCTAATGTAAGAGCAAAATATTGAGGATTTAGTTTGGGAGGCCAGTTAATAGCCCCCGGTAGTGTTCGGCGACAGTCGGGGTCAAGCCGTAAACACTTCGGCCAATGTTATGAACGGCCCATCATTTAACATAGTCATCGGATCGCTGACCAGTTTACGCTTATTGTGAAAGTCAGTTTTCGGCTTTCTCCACTGAGGTGCTTAACCATGTGAGCTGGAAGCACAATCGCATTGGTTCTCCCTTTGCACGCCTAGCCGAACAAAACGGAACGTAGGAAGCAAGTGCAGGAGCCGGGCAACCCAACTATTGACCGAAGACACAATTCGAAACCGATGCATATATAGCAATATCTGAGAATGTTTTTGCCGAATCCCTAAAGGTGTCCGGCGTTGCACTGCGAGACTAATGCTGGAGAAGCGCAAATAGTTTTAAAAGTGCCAAAAAGCTTGGAAAACCAAGAAACGTCAGTAAAAACATGACGTCTGAACAATATCAAGTGTTCGGTGCCAATCCGAAAGTTGGTCTGAGAAAAAAAGAAGTGCTTCTGTCGTGCTTTAACATGATACATCCTATCTCAAGACTTCGAGAGGGTCAGCCTACGGCTTCAACCTCCTATCCCGAGGGCGGAGTACTTCTCATCAGGCCAGTTTAGCAAACTAAACTCTAGCGGCTTTGAGAGAGAAATTAGGCTCCCCGGCTAGTGACCGCACACTCGTGTTGAAAAAGGAGTGATAAATAATAATAAAACTTTTCAACGACTAAGAAGAAGAACACTTATTATAAAACGGCTCAAATAAACTTAAGAGCCCCCAAGTGACTTGGGTAGAGGAATGATTGCATGTACCGAAGTACTTATATCATATCTATGTTCAACCGAACTTTAAACGCGTCTTAACCGACCGTCAGCTTCTCCCTCTTCGGTCAAGGACCGGAAAGTGTTATGTACTCCATCGGTCGAGAATATCGACGGTGTTTCCAATAACCAGGCAATCAGGCCATAAGGCTGTAACAGACAAAGCGCGCTCAGGGAACTTATGATATATTACCGTGAAGTGTAAGAAGCATCTTCGAAGAAAATAGTACCCCCACCAATACCTTTCTTCGGTGCTCATTGTTATTATGAGACTTGTGCAATAGATTTTTTGTACTCATGAGTTCCGTTGTGTGCCGGCCATCATTGAAAACTATAAGAGTGCTAGCTTTCAGCTTCACCCAGTCTGAGGTCCGGCTCGGTTGACCCGATCGTGACAATCGCAGAGGTGCTCCCTTTACTCCCTAGCTGAACAATCGGGAACGTAGGGGTAAACACAGGAGCGAGGCAACCCAGCTTGCAAATCGCTTAAGTCAATATGGTGCATATTGTGGCATAATACACGAACAAGGAACGAAGCTGTACAAGTATAATCATATGCAAGAGGAGAAGCTTCATAAATGAAGCCCCCAAGTGAATTGGGTCCTTGAATTTGTGTGTCACAAACAAAGTTTTGGCAAGAAAATTTTTTACAAGCAACTTTTTTCCAAAAAAGTATAATGCTTGGTCGAACCGAACACAAGTTAGAAATTAAAGCTTTGAGCATGAAAGCGACTTAGCTGGTTAATGTGTTCGGTATTGATGACGCGGTCCGAGCTTGATGCGGGGCAAGGTTCCATCCCCCAAGCTGGTCCTGAGGTGGCGGAGCGGAGAGCTCGACACGCCGAAGTGGTGACATAGCACGGTCAATGCAGACCGGCAGAGTGACGCCGAAGTCCCCGGATCATTTTCCTGTGCACAAAAAATAGTGCAAATCCGAGATAATAGTAATAATGATAATTAAAAAAAATCGTTGCATAATAAATAATTTATGCAAAGTGAGTAATAAAAGAAATATGGCCTGGAGCCGAAGTCAAGTCGATGCAGGGCGTCGGCATGATGCGGTAAAGGCATGGCAAAGCCTGAATTCGCAGGTCGGTCCGAGCTCCGAGTGCGGCGTTCGCCGGACTATGTACGGAAACTGACCGAACCACCATGCGACTGTCGTTAATGCAGCCACCATTTGATAGACCTGTGTACATATGATGGACAAACCAGAGTAATAATTCCTTGGGAAAAATGAACCCAAACAAGCAAAAAATACTGGGATTAATAGCACCTGGTTTATTTGTTGTAGCAATCCGAAGGAAGGTGATTCCCAAAATTGGGACTCGCTCCGCACACCCATTGCCTGATGGGCGATAAAATGACGGCATGGCAATGCTGGTAACGTGTAACGCCCCGAGACCGATGTGCCAGGTGTCGTTCTGTTATTCGCTGTTGTTGCGTTGTCTTTGCTTGCGTGTCATGCATTTCATATCATGTCATCATGCGCATTTCATTTGCATACATGTTCGTCTCATGCATCCGAGCATTTTCCCCGTTGTCCGTTTTGCAATCCGGCGTTCCGTTCTCCTCCGGTGGTCATTTCTACCTTTCTTTCGTGTGTGGGGATTAAACATTTCCGGATTGGACCGAGTCTTGCCAAGCGGCCTTGGTTTACTACCGGTAGACCGCCTGTCAAGTTTCGTACCATTTGGACTTCGTTTGATACTCCAACGGTTAACCGAGGGACCGAGAAGGCCTCGTGTGTGTTGCAGCCCAACACCCTTCCATTTTGACCCAAAACCCACCTAACTCTGCTCCATCATCTCGGTCGTTCGATCACGATCGCGTGGCCGAAAACCGCACCTCATTTGGAGCTTCCTAGCTCCCTCTACCTATAAAAGAGCACCCCTCCCCGAAATTTCGGATCATTTCGCAGTCTAAACCCTAGTTCCACTCCTCCCCGCGCCACCGGACGCGTCCGCGCTGCACCAGACATGTCCGCCCCCGCGCGCCACCTCACTCCAGCCAATCGGAGCGCGCCACCTCAGCCCCGCCGCCGCTCTCCTCCAACCCGCGGCCGCCACCTGTCCCAGCCGGCTTCCGCGTCGCCCCACTTCGCCGTCGGCCCGCGGAGCCCATCCGGGGCCCGCGCGAGCCCGGATCTCCGCCGCCGCCCGCAGGCACCCCGTGCCTCCTCGCTCCCGTAGCCGGTCGAGGGGAGGAGCCCCTCGATCCGCGCCTCCGCCGCCTAGCGTCTCTCCGCCGGCGACCTCGCCTGCAACCTTCGCCGGAGCGCGCCGCCCTGCAACTTGGAGCCCCGTCCGGCGCCGCTGTCGCCAGATCCGGTCATCACGCGCCGGGATCCGCCCCTTCCTTCTCACGGCCGGCCTCCCCTCGCCGGAGCACATCTCCGCCGGAACCGCGCCGCCGTCCACGGCTTCACCGGAGTCATCGCTCCCTGCGCCAGATCAGGAGGAGCCCGATCCATCTGCATTGACCGCGCCGCGCCTCCACGTGGGCCACGCCCGAGTCTAGCCCAGCTCGCCGGCCTCCTTCCTCTTCATTTCGGGCCGCGCTCCCGGGCCCATCTCCAGCGCCGGCCTCGCTCGGCCTCCTCCCCAGCTCCCTTCGCCAGCCACGTGGGCCGCAGCGCCAGGCCCAGCCGGGCCACCTCCTCCGCACCGCGCCAGCCCAGCTGGTCTGCCTCTCCCTCCGACCGGGCCAGGCCCATGGGTGAGCCGCCCCAGCGCCTGCCCTGTTCCAGTTTCAGCCCGATATGTATTTTTCTTCGGGTCCTGCGAATTTGTCTATTATCCAGAGTTTGGCAGTTTTGCAGAATAGTTCCCCTAGTTCATGCATTTAATAACTCACAAATGGTGCATCGGATTAAAATGATTTATATATGAAACTTGCTCAGAATTTTGTGTAGATTAATAATATCCAACTTTCATCCATGTTTAAAATGTTAAAAATGCTGTTTGCATTAATTTGCTCCTATGCCATGCTAAAATGATTTAATTCATAACTAAATAACCGTAACTCCGATTTTAATAAACTTTATATGTAAATGGGGTAGAATTTTGCCTAGTTTAACATGGTGGCATCATCTTGCATGTTTAACAACTCTAAAATTATGTTTAGGGCAGAACAGTACCAAACCTTAAATTATGCATATGAGGATTTTCCGGAATTGTTGTTCGTTGTTTCCTTGCCATGTTAATCAACATTTAATATTGTTGGGTACATAAATGAGAGAGAACTAAATAATTGATGTGGTGTTTTGTCAATATGCATCCCGATGCATATTGAGCTCCACTTAATTTGTAGGATTGTTTGTGCACTTTGCCATGCCATGCATACTTAAACCGGACATGCATCATACTTGATTGTGCATCCTGCCATGTTCATGTCGTGGTTGTTTACTATGTTGTGTGCTTCTTTTCCGGTGTTGCTTCTTCGGGTTAGTTCCGTTAACGTCGTGATTGTGAGGACCCGTTCGACTACGTCCGTTTGTCTTCTTCATGGACTCGTTCTTCTTCCTTGCGGGATCTCAGGCAAGATGATCATACCCTCGAAATCACTACTATCTTTGCTATGCTAGTTTGCTCGCTCTTTGCTATGCCAATGCTACGATGCCTACCATTTGCTTGTCAGCCTCCCAAATTGCCATGTCAAACCTCTAACCCATCATGTCCTAGCAAACCGTTGATTGGCTATGTTACCGCTTTGCTCAGCCCCTCTTATAGCGTTGCTAGTTGCAGGTGAAGATTGGAGGCCGTTCCTTGTTGGAACATTTACTTTACTTGTTGGGATATCACAATATATCTTATTTAATTAATGCATCTATATACTTGGTAAAGGGTGGAAGGCTCGGCCTTATGCCTGGTGTGCTGTTCCACTCTTGCCGCCCTAGTTTCCGTCATATCGGTGTTATGTTCCCGGATTTTGCGTCCCTTACGCGGTTGGGCTATAATGGGAACCCCTTGACAGTTCGCCTTAAGTAAAGCTTTTCCAGCAATGCCCAACATTGGTTTTACCATTTGCCACCTAGCCTTTTTCCCTTGGGAGTCGCGCATCCCGAGGGTCATCTTTATTTTAACCCCCCCGGGCCAGTGCTTGTCTAAGTGTTGGTCCGAACTAGAGTCCTTTGCAGCGCCACCTCAGGGAAACTTGAGGGCTGGTTTTAGTTGTACGGAGCGCTCATCCGGTGTTGCCCTGAGAACGAGATATGTGCAGCTCCTATCAGGATGTCGGCGCATCGGGCGGTATTGCTGGTTTAGTTTTCCCCTGTCGAAACGTCTTGTTGTACCGGGATACCGAGCCTGATCGGAACGTCTCGGGTGGAGGTCTATTCCTTCGTTGACCGTGAGAGCTTGTCATGGGCTAAGTTGGGACACCCCTGCAGGGATTTGAACTTTCGAAAGCCGTGCCCGCGGTTATGGGCAGATGGGAATTTGTTAACGTCCGGTTGTAGAAAACCTGAACTTGACCTTAATTAAAATGAATCAACCGCGTGTGTAACCGTGATGGTCTCTTTCCGACGGTGTCCGGGAAGTGAACACGGTTGTTGGAGTTATGCTTGACGTAGGTTGCTATAGGATCACTTCTTGATCATAGTTTTATCGACCATGCTTTGCCTTCTCTTCTCGCTCTCATTTGCGTATGTTAGCCACCATATATGCTAGTCGCTTGCTGCAGCTCCACCTCACACCTTTACCTTACCCATGAGCTTAAATAGTCTTGATCGCGAGGGTGCGAGATTGCTGAGTCCCTGTGGCTCACAGATACTTCCAAAACCAGCTTGCAGGTGCCGATGAGTCCGTGCAAATGACGCAACCAAGCTCAGGAGGAGCTCGTTGAAGATCTTGTCCTCTGTGTTGTTTCCGTTCTAGTTGATCAGTAGTAGTGGAGCCCAGTTGGGGTCGATCGGGGACCTTTGTCGCATTTGGGGTTCTTCTTTCATTTTGGCTCCGTAGTCGGGCCTTGATTGTATCTGATTGATGTAATGCTTTATTCATGTAATTGGGTGAAGTGGCGATTGTAAGCCAACTATGTATCTCTTTCCCTTATGTATTACATGGGTTGTGTGAAGATTACCTCACTTGCGACATATGCCTTCAATGCGATTATGCCTCTAAGTCGTGGCTCGACACGTGGGAGATATAGTCGCATCGAGGGTGTTACAAGTTGGTATCAGAGCCTTCCCCGACCTTAGGAGCCCCCATTGCTTGATCGTTTTTAGCAGCCGAGTTGTGTCTAGAAAAATGTTTTGAGTCCTTAGGAATTATATATCGGAGAGCTTAGGAATTCTTTTACTCCCCAGTCCCTTCGTCGCTCTGGTGAGGCATCCTGACGTAGAGTTTTGACTCTTCTCTTCTCAAATTTCACAAAAAATTTAGGATCACGCGAGTATCTTGGATTTGTTCCGATGGTTTTGTGACGAGAACATTGTTCTTGGTGCCTCCTGTCTTTAGGGGTTGTGGCAGTGTCCCGGGGAGTTGAGCTCCGAGGTGTTGTCGTCACAATTTTATCGTTGCAATTCTGGTATACTTGAGATATGTTCGTGACATCGAAAATCTCTTTTATGCAGTTCGTTGGTGAGATAACCTCGACGCCACCTAGTACTGGGGCGGGAGTTCGGGAGTATCGCCATAACTTGTATAACGGATGCTTTTCGAAGGTTGAGGTAGATGATTTCCGAAGGTTTCTTGGTTATGTGTTGAAGGATGGATACAGCTGGATGTAGGATTTGCTAGTTTGGGTGAGATATATTGCTTCCCCTGTATCCCCAACACCTGATTGCATAACCGGAAAATTTTGGAAGTTTCATAAGTGGGAATTCAAGTAGCTCTTAGGATGTCTTTCCGACAGATGTATGATATGAAATTGGGGTTCGACGTCTAGTGGTCCGCCTATTCACGGTCGGTTTTACAGTGGTCTCGTTGTGTCTTAAAGAGTCCTTGGCTATGCTGACTCGGGGATGCTTCGTATGTCATGTGCACTGCCTTGTACATGATGGTGCTGTACGATCGAGCCCGTGTAGGCCCCACCACGAAAACTTCGGACGAAATCTCTATCATATGTTTGTTCCGGCTTATTCTGCGAGCCAATCCTTTGTTTTGTTTTGAGTTGTGGTATTCGAGTTGCTTCAATGTCAAGTGTTGATTCCATACCTTTCCCCAAATGGTGTTCTCATACTCCGATTTGAATACTAATCCTTCTTGATCATTGAGATTGTTTTTGTCAATCCTTTTAACCGGTGTGCTTCTCTTCAAGTGGATCCGTTCATTTTTCAACATCCGCAAGTTTCAATCTCAGCTTTCTCTACGGTGTTCGTTTCATCCATCCCAAGTTGCATTTGTTTTCCCGCCCACCCACCCTTTTTCGTCAAGGACTCAGAGTTCTTTTCAAGTATCCATCTTATTAATGGGAAGCTTCTCCATTCCTTTTCCGTCAATATTCTTATACGGTGATTCTCAAGAAGATGCTCACGAAGTTTCAAGTTCGTCTCTCATCACTCGTTTTCTTGTCCGGTGTTTCTAATGAAGATTCTAATGGAGCTTCAAGTTCATCATCTTTCGTTCTTTTCTTCTCCGGTGGAACCAATTCAAGTTGTTGATGTTGATCATATCCCTTTTCCCTCGTTTCAAATACCTTCTCATGCTAGTGCACCTCATATTCATTCACTTCTCGCTATTTAATTGTTCCGGAGTGCTCAAGATATCTCGAAGATTCGTGTTTTCCACTCTGCATTCGTTCAAGATCTTTCGAGGATGTTCCCTCATTCAAGTCATTTAATTCAACCAGTGCTTTCTCTCTTTGAAATCGCTTCAACTGTGTTTCTTTTGAGTGGGCCCTAACCCACAGGTCTTTTCCCAGGATCTTACCTGACTCTTCTAATTTTCCCGGCGTTACTCTCAAATCCTTTTCCAAGTTTGACGTAAGAATGAGTTATCATCAGTCAAATACGTTTCTCCAAGATCTTTCAAATTCTTTTGATCGTTGGCTCAACCTCTTCGTTTTGATTCTTCCGGAGTGTCTAAATAATTCATGGTGGTGTTTCTCGTCATCATTCTCAGATTTTGAAGACCGAAGAAGAGTTTCTCTTTAATCTTGGTCCATCCTCTTCAAGATTCGTGATTCCAGCTTGTCACCATCCTCTCATAATTGTTCGATTGTGAGAATTCTTTTTATCCATCCGGAGCAATTCAGGAGCCTTTTCAGTTTGTTCATCCGAAGTCCATCATTTCAGATTTATTCATTCTCAGCTTTCAGTAATCATTAAATGATTTTACCGGTGCTTCGCTCAAGCGATCTTTAATCGGCTCGTGATCTCTTCGTTCTCATGTATCTAAATTCTCTCAAGCATCTTCGTCCATTTGCTAATTCTTCCCGGTGTTTCTTTATCTTCTCTTCGTTCATTTTTAATACTTACGGTGGGTCGTTCAAGATCTTCTCAAGTTATCGATATCTATTTTAATCCTGTCTACGAGAATAAGTAGTGTGCCAAATCCGTTTTTTGTCATCAATTTAATTGGTGAAGGTTAAACATAACGTAATTCTTATTCTTGCTTCATCCAACTGTCTAATTTCCTATTCCGGAGGTTCATCAAATTCTTGTTTCCATTTGTTCATCTTTCTTTACCGGAGTGCCAAGTTTTCTCCTTATCTCGTTGCTAAGCGTCATCCAAATCATTGCAAGGATTCACCTTGTGTTTTCAATTTCTCCTTCTTTTTATTCTTTTGTTTACCGGAGTACTTCATCAAGGTTCTACATGTTGGTTCATCAAGGATTTAATTCCTTCTCAAAGTTTTCATCGAGATTCTTTTAAGAAGCTCAAGCATTCTTCATCGTGCAATCTGGAGTGCAATTTCTTTCTACCGTATCTTTGGAGGTGGTTTTACATCATTCTTGATAATTTGAGTTCATGTTTCATGATTCACATATTATTAAGAATGAGGTATTTTAAATCCATCAATCTCGTCATTGGAGTTACCTTGGGTTATATTTCACCTAAAGCTTTCCCTAAGGATTGTTGCTATCTATGGTGCTTATAATTGACCCAAGTTCTTCTTCTATCCCCCCGGTGAAATAGTTTCTCGTCTCCTTGTTCTTACCAATCAAATTTATTCCGTGAGTGGCAAGTTGTCACCTCATAATTTTGAGATGTCTTCTATAAGTCCATATCAAGCTTATCCTTTCGTTGTTGGTTTTCCAACAACTCCGTTCGACCCGTTGTTTCCAAAGGATGCCTTCTCAAGCTCTTTTGTGGCAGAAGTTGGCATTTTCTCCTCAATTCTCCTATTTCAATTATCCATCTTCTATTCTTTTGTTCCGGAGTCATTGTGATGTTGCTATCTTCAACCTTTCCTTTTGTTTTTGTCAGGACCTTGTTCCTTTCTTGCTTATTCATTTAACCGGAGTGTCGTGCCTTCTTTTCAAGTTATATCACCTTATCAAGTTCTTATTCAATTCCTCCCTTTTCTACCGGAGAGCTGCCCGAATTTGGTCTTCCTTGATCCCCTTCCCTAACGGGAGTGTTTTCTATGTATATCTTCCCTTCAACCTCAAGGTTTTCGCAATGTTCTTTGTCCCTCTTTTCTAACAGAGTGTTTTCAACTTCGTTCACCTTCGTTGTGTTCTTTTCTCGAATTTGTTCAACCTCGCAAGGTTCTTTGGTTTCACTCGTTTGTCGTAAGAAGCAACTTAGTTTTACCTCTCCTCTCTTCCTTCCGTTGTTTCCCCGGTGCCATTCTAGATCTCGGGACGAGATCCTCTCGTAGTGGTGGAGTGTTGTAACGCCCCGAGACCGATGTGCCAGGTGTCATTCTGTTATTCGCTGTTGTTGCGTTGTCTTTGCTTGCGTGTCATGCATTGCATATCATGTCATCATGCGCATTTCATTTGCATACATGTTCGTCTCATGCATCCGAGCATTTTCCCCGTTGTCCGTTTTGCAATCCGGCGTTCCGTTCTCCTCCGGTGGTCATTTCTACCTTTCTTTCGTGTGTGGGGATTAAACATTTCCGGATTGGACCGAGTCTTGCCAAGCGGCCTTGGTTTACTACTGGTAGACCGCCTGTCAAGTTTCGTACCATTTGGACTTCGTTTGATACTCCAACGGTTAACCGAGGGACCGAGAAGGCCTCGTGTGTGTTGCAGCCCAAAACCCTTCCATTTTGACCCAAAACCCACCTAACTCTGCTCCATCATCTCGGTCGTTCGATCACGATCGCGTGGCCGAAAACCGCACCTCATTTGGAGCTTCCTAGCTCCCTCTACCTATAAAAGAGCACCCCTCCCCGAAATTTCGGATCATTTCGCAGTCTAAACCCTAGTTCCACTCCTCCCCGCGCCACCGGACGCGTCCGCGCTGCACCAGACATGTCCGCCCCCGCGCGCCACCTCACTCCAGCCAATCGGAGCACGCCACCTCAGCCCCGCCGCCGCTCTCCTCCAACCCGCGGCCGCCACCTGTCCCAGCCGGCTTCCGCGTCGCCCCACTTCGCCGTCGGCCCGCGGAGCCCATACGGGGCCCGCGCGAGCCCGGATCTCCGCCGCCGCCCGCAGGCACCCCGTGCCTCCTCGCTCCCGTAGCCGGTCGAGGGGAGGAGCCCCTCGATCCGCGCCTCCGCCGCCTAGCGTCTCTCCGCCGGCGACCTCGCCTGCAACCTTCGCCGGAGCGCGCCGCCCTGCGACTTGGAGCCCTGTCCGGCGCCGCTGTCGCCAGATCCGGTCATCACGCGCCGGGATCCGCCCCTTCCTGCTCACGGCCGGCCTCCCCTCGCCAGAGCACATCTCCGCCGGAACCGCGCCGCCGTCCACGGCTTCACCGGAGTCATCGCTCCCTGCGCCAGATCGGGAGGAGCCCGATCCATCTGCGTTGACCGCGCCGCGCCTCCACGTGGGCCACGCCCGAGTCTGGCCCAGCTCGCCGGCCTCCTTCCTCTTCATTTCGGGCCGCGCTCCCGGGCCCATCTCCAGCGCCGGCCTCGCTCGGCCTCCTCCCCAGCTCCCTTCGCCAGCCGCGTGGGCCGCAGCGCCAGGCCCAGCCGGGCCACCTCCTCCGCACCGCGCCAGCCCAGCTGGTCTGCCTCTCCCTCCGACCGGGCCAGGCCCATGGGTGAGCCGCCCCAGCGCCTGCCCTGTTCCAGTTTCAGCCCGATATGTATTTTTCTTCGGGTCCTGCGAATTTGTCTATTATCCAGAGTTTGGCAGTTTGGCAGAATAGTTCCCCTAGTTCATGCATTTAATAACTCACAAATGGTGCATCGGATTAAAATGATTTATATATGAAACTTGCTCAGAATTTTGTGTAGATTAATAATATCCAACTTTCATCCATGTTTAAAATGTTAAAAATGCTATTTGCATTAATTTGCTCCTATGCCATGCTAAAATGATTTAATTCATAACTAAATAACTGTAACTCCGATTTTAATAAACTTTATATGTAAATGGGGTAGAATTTTGCCTAGTTTAACATGGTGGCATCATCTTGCATGTTTAACAACTCTAAAATTATGTTTAGGGCAGAACAGTACCAAACCTTAAATTATGCATATGAGGATTTTCCGGAATTGTTGTTCGTTGTTTCCGGCCTCATTTAAATTTGCCTAGATAGGTAGTTTTCATTTGCTTCACCCCTTGCCATGTTAATCAACATTTAATATTGTTGGGTACATAAACGAGAGAGAACTAAATAATTGATGTGGTGTTTTGTCAATATGCATCCCGATGCATATTGAGCTCCACTTAATTTGTAGGATTGTTTGTGCACTTTGCCATGCCATGCATACTTAAACCGGACATGCATCATACTTGATTGTGCATCCTGCCATGTTCATGTCGTGGTTGTTTACTATGTTGTGTGCTTCTTTTCCGGTGTTGCTTCTTCGGGTTAGTTCCATTAACGTCGTGATTGTGAGGACCCGTTCGACTACGTCCGTTTGTCTTCTTCATGGACTCGTTCTTCTTCCTTGCGGGATCTCAGGCAAGATGATCATACCCTCGAAATCACTACTATCTTTGCTATGCTAGTTTGCTCGCTCTTTGCTATGCCAATGCTACGATGCCTACCATTTGCTTGTCAGCCTCCCAAATTGCCATGTCAAACCTCTAACCCACCATGTCCTAGCAAACCGTTGATTGGCTATGTTACCGCTTTGCTCAGCCCCTCTTATAGCGTTGCTAGTTGCAGGTGAAGATTGGAGGCCGTTCCTTGTTGGAACATTTACTTTACTTGTTGGGATATCACAATATATCTTATTTAATTAATGCATCTATATACTTGGTAATGGGTGGAAGGCTCGGCCTTATGCCTGGTGTGTTGTTCCACTCTTGCCGCCCTAGTTTCCGTCATATCGGTGTTATGTTCCCGGATTTTGCGTCCCTTACGCGGTTGGGCTATAATGGGAACCCCTTGACAGTTCGCCTTAAGTAAAGCTTTTCCAGCAATGCCCAACATTGGTTTTACCATTTGCCACCTAGCCTTTTTCCCTTGGGAGTCGCGCATCCCGAGGGTCATCTTTATTTTAACCCCCCCGGGCCAGTGCTTGTCTAAGTGTTGGTCCGAACTAGAGTCCTTTGCAGCGCCACCTCAGGGAAACTTGAGGGCTGGTTTTAGTTGTACGGAGCGCTCATCCGGTGTTGCCCTGAGAACGAGATATGTGCAGCTCCTATCAGGATGTCGGCGCATCGGGCGGTATTGCTGGTTTAGTTTTACCCTGTCGAAACGTCTTGTCGTACCGGGATACCGAGCCTGATCGGAACGTCTCGGGTGGAGGTCTATTCCTTCGTTGACCGTGAGAGCTTGTCATGGGCTAAGTTGGGACACCCCTGCAGGGATTTGAACTTTCGAAAGCCGTGCCCGCGGTTATGGGCAGATGGGAATTTGTTAACGTCCGGTTGTAGAAAACCTGAACTTAACCTTAATTAAAATGAATCAACCGCGTGTGTAACCGTGATGGTCTCTTTCCGACGGTGTCCGGGAAGTGAACACGGTTGTTGGAGTTATGCTTGACGTAGGTTGCTATAGGATCACTTCTTGATCATAGTTTTATCGACCGTGCTTTGCCTTCTCTTCTCGCTCTCATTTGCGTATGTTAGCCACCATATATGCTAGTCGCTTGCTGCAGCTCCACCTCACACCTTTACCTTACCCATGAGCTTAAATAGTCTTGATCGCGGGGGTGCGAGATTGCTGAGTCCCTGTGGCTCACAGATACTTCCAAAACCAGCTTGCAGGTGCCGATGAGTCCGTGCAAATGACGCAACCAAGCTCAGGAGGAGCTCGTTGAAGATCTTGTCCTCTGTGTTGTTTCCGTTCTAGTTGATCAGTAGTAGTGGAGCCCAGTTGGGGTCGATCGGGGACCTTTGTCGCATTTGGGGTTCTTCTTTCATTTTGGCTCCGTAGTTGGGCCTTGATTGTATCTGATTGATGTAATGCTTTATTCATGTAATTGGGTGAAGTGGCGATTGTAAGCCAACTATGTATCTCTTTCCCTTATGTATTACATGGGTTGTGTGAAGATTACCTCACTTGCGACATATGCCTTCAATGCGATTATGCCTCTAAGTTGTGCCTCGACACGTGGGAGATATAGTCGCATCGAGGGTGTTACATAATGGTTGACTCGCCGAGGCAAAGCCCTCGGCCCAGCTAACGTGACGGAGCTGGTCGGCTAGTGACGCCGAAGTGTCTGGAGTAGGTTGATGAAGAGATGGCGAAGCCCCCGGTCCAGCCGAGATGTCGAAGCCTCGACGTCAGCCGATGAGTCGAAGTAGGTCAGCATGATGGACACCAGCTTGAAGAAGCAATAGTGCGGCCCTGTCGATGCAGGTCGTGATGTGGTCGATGCCAGCTTGATGAAGCGACCGTGCGGCGATGCCAGTATGCCCGCTCCGTGTAATCCGTGGGACGGCGATGTTGGTGATGATTTATCCTTCGCGATGCGAGGCTCTTGTTCGGCTTGCCGAGATGATGATCCGAAGAAGTTGAGCTCGGCTCAACAAAGTGACGCCGTGTCTAGCGCAGGTCGTCAGCCATGGAGTAATATTGCCGGACTGGTTTGACACCAGCATGATGTTGAAGATCATGTTCAAAAGATCTTACAGTTAGTGGGATGTGTTCGGGAACAAAACACAATACCCCATACAAAACTTCCTTCAAAAGGGATGTCCGAAATCCTGTTCATAAAAAAGATGAACTCGGGTCGGATTCGTTTTCGCGCAGAAAATAGATCCGAAAAGTGATGCACTAATCGGAAGGTTCCCGGAGTTTGGACGGTCGGATCAAGCCGAAATTTTGAGAGGTGGTAGATATAGGAATTCCACAGCCAATCAACGATTGGATCTTCCAAAGGACATCCGAGCTAGAAGCTGGACACCACGCCCTAAACTCATCCAAATTCCCGTCCAGATTTGACAGGGCTCCGGTATATCGTGGATTGCCAGAGATTCCTCCATCGGAACTCGACGAAATTTTCCAGGGTTGTTGTAGACTCAATTACGCACAATTCCACCAAAGCGATCGTCAAAGCGATACTCGAGGAGGTGGTGGTGGCAGATACAAGTTCGCTGTCCAGAAAAATAGCACGGTCGCTTGAGGGCAATGTTGACATTGAGCCCCCGAGCTCCATAGATGATTCCTCCGTGATCTTGATAGAGATCGGAGTTGATGTTTGATGAAGGCCCTCGTCCGGACATGGTGATCCAAACACGGGGCGCAATTCTTGGTCGAACCAAGGTGACCAGTCGAGCTGGTGACGAAGATGGCGAAGTCGCAGTTGATCTGCAGGCGAGCCATCGATCCTTTTGTCGATCACACAGCGAAACTCTCAATGAAAGCACCAATGTCGGTGTCAAAACCGGCGGATCTCGGGTAGGGGGTCCCGAACTGTGCGTCTAAGGTGGATGGTAACAGGAGGCAGGGAACACGATGTTTTACCCAGGTTCGGGCCCTCTTGATGGAGGTAAAACCCTACGTCCTGCTTGATTAATATTGATGATATGGGTAGTACAAGAGTAGATCTACCACGAGATCAAGGAGGCTAAACCCTAGAAGCTAGCCTACGGTATGATTGTTGTATATGGAGTTGATTAGCCTGGCCTCGGTTTATATAATGCACCAGAGGCCTAGGATAACAAGAGTCCTAGCCGAATACGCCGGTGGGGAGGAGTCCTTGTCTTGATCGCCAAGTCTTGTGGAATATTCCTTGTATGTGGCAGCTGTCCAAACTGGCCCATGAGTATACGGCCATGGGGGTCCTCGGCCCAATCTAATAGATCGGGAGATGACGTGGTGAGTACCCCCTAGTCCAGGACACCGTCAATAGCTCTGCAGCAGGAGCTTTTACATATTGTGTGTCATAAGCATGACACAATTGAGGAAGTTCCGAGTGTGATGAGGACATCTCTAGTCCCTACCACTGTTACACTCAGAGCCTCTACCGCTACACATGTTCAAGTTCCAGAAAAACAAGGACCAGTCACTAGAGCTCGGGCATGCAAATTAAGCAACCAGGTACTTTAAATTTCTTTTGTTGGGACTACTTCTAATGTTCCTGAGAATGTAATGCTGGTTAAATTAGATAAGGTTGTGTTTAAATTCAAGAATCAACTTACTAGGGGTATACTCCGCAACGTGGTTGGAGATTAGTAGGCGAGGGTGAGTATGGCGGCCTTATGCGAACACTACTACAGATCGGAATAGCAGTGACCCCGCATTACGGACTGACCATTAGTCACACGTCACTGATGAGCATTATCACCGACCGGCCTTCGTAGCCCCGTCAGTAATGAGGTATTTTGGGCTCTGTTAGATGTTTATTACATACTGGTCAGAAATTGACTAGTCAGTGATCGTGTGTTCCAATGGCCAAGATGGACGAATATTTTTCACTTACAGATTGCTATATTTGACCTGTCTAAGTTATGGTAACAAAATTAACGCTTTCCTTTTCTTACCGGTTAATGTTGTGTTGTTCCATAGGGAGGTGGTGCCCCATGTGGGCCATGTGGGGCCCACTAGGGGTGGTCATCTTATGACGGTTCTTCACAACTTACTTTCACATGTAAAATCTCGGATGTCTTCGAAACCTATTCCGAGACCCCTGAAAACTTTCCATATATAGATTCAGACTTCCCGAAATCATCTTATACCTTTTTGAAATTCTTAAAACCATCCGAAAGACTTTCACTCATTTATTCGGTAATAATGTCTACTAGTCATTAAGTGTGTGGCCCTACAGGTTCGAAAATAAAGGAACATGACCTGGAACCCTTTCTGGTAAATAGTTATGTAACACCCACAATGCGGCTATATCTCCCACGTGTTGGGGCACGACTTAGAGGCATAGCCGCATGGTAGGCTTGTCGCAAGAGGGGTAATCTTCACACATCCCATGTACTGAATAAGAAAGGGATAAAGAGTTGGCTTACAATCGCCACTTCACACAATACATAAATAATACATACATCATACAAAGTACAATCAAAGGTCCGACTACGGAACCAAAATAAAAGAAGACAACCCCAAATGCTAGATCCCCGATCGTCCCAATTGGGCACCCCTACTGATCAACAGGAAACGAAACAAAACAACGATCAAGATCTTCATCAAGCTCCCACTTGAGCTGGGTTGCGTCGCCTGCACTGGTATCATCGGCACCTACAACTGTTTGGAAGTATCTGTGAGCCACGAGGACTCAGCAATCTCACACCTGCGAGATCAAGACTGTTTAAACTTATGGGTAGGAGAAGGTAGTGAGGTGGAGCTACAGCAAGCACTAAGCATATATGGTGGCTAACATATGCAAATAAGAGCGAGAAGAGAAGCAACACAACGGTCGAGAAGCTAGAAGTGATCAAGAAGTGATCCTGAAACTACTTACGTTCAAACATAACTCCAAGCCGTGTTCACTTCCCGGACTCCGCCGAAAGATACCATCACGGCTACACACGTGGTTGATGCATTTTAATTAAGTTAAGTGTCAAGTTCTCTACAACCGGACATTAACAAATTCCCATCTGCCACATAACCGCGGGCACGGCTTTTGAAAGTTTAGGGGTGTCCCGACTTAGCCCATCACAAGCTCTCACGGTCAACGAAGGATATTCCTTCTCCTGGGAAGACCCTATCAGGCTCGGAATCCCGGTTACAAGACATTTCGACAATGGTAAAACAAGAGTACAAGACCAGGAAGACCGCCCGATGCGCCAACATCCCGATAGGAGCTGCACATATCTCGTTCTGAGAGCAACACCGGATGAGCACTTCGTACAACTAAAACCAGCCCTCAAGTTTCCCTGAGGTAGCGCTGCAAAGGACTCTAGTTCGGACCAACACTTAGAGAAGCACTGGCCCGGGGGGTTAAAATAAAGATAACCCTCGGGAGCGCGACTCCCAAGGGAAAAGTATGTGGTGCTGAGGCAAATGGTAAAATCAAGGTTAGGCCTTGTTGGAGGAGTTTTATTCAAAGCGAACTGTCAAGGGTCCCCATAACACCCAACCATGTAAGAAACGCAAAATCAAGGAACATAACACTGGTATGACGGAAACTAGGGCGACAAGAGTGAAACAAAACACCAAGCATAAGGCCGAGCCTTCCATCCTTTACCAAGTATATAGATGCATTAATTAAATAAGAGATAATAATGATATCCTAACAATAGCCATGTTCCAACAAGGAACAAACTTCATCTTCACCTGCAACTAGCAACGCTATAAGAGGGGCTGAGCAAAGCGGTAACATAGCCAAACAACGGTTTGCTAGGAAAGGTGGGTTAGAGGCTTGACATGGCAATATGGGAGACATGATATAGCAAGTGGTAGGTAGCGTGGCATAGCAAAAGAGCGAACAACTAGCAAGCAAAGATAGAAGTGATTTCGAGGGTATGGTCATCTTGCCTGATATCCCGCAAGGAAGAAGAACAAGTCCAAGAAGAAGGCAAACAGACGTAGTCGAACGGATCCTCACAACTCCGGAACGAAACCGAAGCTAACGAGAGAGGCAACCCGGAAAGAAACAAGCAACATAGTAAACAACCATCACATAAACATGGCATGATGCACAACCAAGTATGATGCATGACCGGTTTAATGAGGCATGGCATGGCAAAGTGCACAAACAATACTACAAATTAAGTGGAGCTCAATATGCAACGAGTTGCATATTGACGAAACACCACATGACTTATTTAGTTCTCTCTCGGTTATGTACCCAACAGTATTAAATGTTCTTAACATGACAAGAGGTGAAGCATAAAATAAACTATCTATCTAAGCAATTTAAATGGGGCCGGATATAACAAACAACAAATCCGGAAAAATCCCCATAAGTATTTAGCAACTTAAAGCAAACAACAATTTTAAACATTTAAATGTTATTATCATGATGCGAATGACATGTGCAAGTTTTATGCAGTATTTATGAAAATGTTGACATGATAAGATATGAGGCATTTGTCATCGTGGCAGAAACGGAAGGGGTGCCACGGCAACGACAACGGAAATGGTGCCACGGCAACATTCCGATTCCGGTAACTCGATTGAGATGCCGGTGCAAAAGGAAGTGTGACGGGAGCGTGTCATGCAAGATGATGGGGTGATCCCGGTTGCCGGGTTCCCACGGGTAGACGACGTGGCAACGAGGAGGAACATGCAAGCGACAATTTCAGACACGATGCAAACGTGGGGTTCAACTCATTCAACACACATGCATTCGGTCCACGGACGGTCATCTCGATGGTTATACCTTTCGAAGCGTGCATTATCGGAATGGATCAAGTTCATAGAGGGAAGTAGGCATTCTCGCGACGGCGGTAGTGGAAGTAGTCGTTCTCGCTTCGTAGATGTTCACACTCCGTAGGTGTTCGAGGTCAAAACAAGGAACTTGACGTCCACGGGTCTTCGAGGGTCGACGGTACATGTTCTGTAGACGTTCGGGCGGCGGTAGTGGTACACGTTTTGAAGGGGAAGTAGAGGTTCTCGCGATCTCGACGATGGTAGTGGTATATGTCATCGGTAGTCGAACATGGTGATCCGGAGAGGGTACTTGGCGACATGCACGTCGTCGGTAGTTGTACACAATCGTTGTCGGACTTGACGGGTTCGAGGTCTCCGGGTGTAGTGGTACTTGACGTCTCATTGTGTAGTCGTTTTTCGTAGTCGGACTTGACAAAAATGCACACCGGCTGTAGTCGTACACGTTCGGAGAAGAACTTGTCGTCGAGGAACTTGGCGATTCCGGAGACGGCAGAAGACGAACTGGGCGGTCCTCGTTGACCTGGTACTTAGCGTCATTCCCTGTTCGGGGGTCGAGCTTGACGTCAACAGCAACAACAAGTGGAGGTGCAAGACGCGGGGCGTGCACATGAGCCAAACATCATCGGGGCCAAACAGATGACTGTAACATCCCAAATTTATAATTTGGAATGTTATACACTAGATCATCATTGCATATCATATTTTATTGCATTTTGGTTGATCCTAGAAATTTCACGCAACTCAAGGACCCACGGAGAGAGTTGGGGATTTCGTTATTTTCATATTTGAGTTTTCTCAAATTTTGAAAATAGGATCATTTGATTTTATTTATTTTATCTTCAATTATTTCTATCACAAAAATATGAGAGAGGGAATAAAATGACTTTCCCAAGATAAAGAAATATTGAGGATTTAATAATAAAATCAAATAAGATTTTATTTTGGATTTATTTGCTATTTTATTTGAATTTAGCAAAAATGCACGTTTTTCAAAATTGCATTTAGGCCCCAAATAAATGTTCATCCTGTGCGGCTTGATTTTAGAAACCGGGGAAAATTTATTTCGGAATTTTTGGAGTCCGTTTAGTATTTCTTTTGTTTTTTTTCTGAGCGTATTTTTAAAAAAAATCCGAATCGACCTTGGGACGTGTCCGGCCAGGACTCCGCCTGGATGGGGGCTTTATATAGCGCCACCGGGCCGCCCCAGCCCATAGCCGCCGCCGCCCCAAACCCGAGCCGCCACCACCGTAGCCGCCGCCGCCGGAGCTCGCCACCGACGAGGTCGAACCGCCTGCCGGTTTTTTTTAGAAAACTGTTGGTTTTCACCGGTTTTTTTTGGTTTTTTTAGATTCTTTTTTTAGATAGATCGGTTTTTTTTCTCGGTTTAGTTAATTAGCGAACGTTTGCTCGCTCGTTCGTTTTAACGAACGCGTTTTTCGTTTAGATCCAGATAACGAACGTTCGTTCGTTAATCTGTTCATCATTTTTCTTTTTCTCGGATTAAATCCGCGATTTTTCTGATCGCGATTTCTGATCCGATTTTCGTTCTAGTATAACTTTTCGCCCGTTTAACGGAATCAGGCGATTCAAGCGCCTGGAGTTTCGTCTCGAAACCCTCTTTTAGTTTAACCAACTCAAACAAGTTTTTGCCTCTGTAAAATTTGACCTAGATCCAGATTAGTAAATGAAGTTTGTTTCTTTTGCCGTTTGTCTTTCGTTGCTTCGTTCGATTTGGTTCTTTTTGCCAACCGGAGTTCTTAAGTTGAACTTTCTGGTTAGATCTCTTATTTGAGTTTTACCTATGCATTAGTTGAGTACTTATTGTATGCTTGTTTGTTTGCGGTAGAGTACCCGGAGTGCGTCGCTTGCTACTTTGAATCGCTAGGTTTTGCGGATCATCAGCAAGGCAAGTAACACTTTGATCATACTTCCTATTACCCAGTTTTTATTGCATTAGATCAATCCTCACACATTGCATGATTAGGATCTAATTAAATTGTGGGTTTGGGAAGTAGATGAGGTAGTACCTATTACCTGTTTTATTATCAAACCTTTGGGAGTTACTTCTATGTTTGCTTTTATGCCATGCTATGCTAGTAGACGTGGATTGGGTGAGTGTATCCATGACAGATGTGAGTTTGTTAAATTAATGGTTTATCTAAGATGGCAACTTAAATACACATCTGGGTGGATTGAGGCACCTGGGTATTCCAGCGATTGCCTGTTTTTCTTTTGGACCACCACCCAGGCTCAAAGGGATCATGAGATTATTCATACTAGAAACTTCCGTGTGCAGCCACAAGCTACTATGGGCTCTAGCATAGTTGAATAAGTTGTGCGAACTCTTACAGTGGTAGACTAGCAGATGTAGGGGAAAGTAGGTGTAACGGTCCACCCGATCGTAAGGTGCTAGCGCTTCTGAAAGACTATGTCTCGGTCATCCGTTTCTCAAACACCATGTAGTGCGAGAATCCCAACGGAGGAGATCAAGTCTTGTGGGGAAAAGTGCGCAAACCTCTGCAGAGTGTATAAACTAATCATGGTTAGCCGTGTCCCCGATTATGGACATCTTGAGTATCTAGTACTTGGATTATCATGTGAAACTCATCATGTTACTTTAATTAATTTGTTGGGTTTTAATGATGATGTTTAATTGGGATTGAGAGGGTGTCTACACTCTCAATGTTTAACAACCACCATGATAGTTAAATAAAATGTATTCCTTTGCAGTAGGGAAAAATTGGCTTTACGCAAAACTGTAACCATAGAGCTTTCCACCAGCCAAATATGCATATAGTATAGTCTTGTTCTTTCATTGCTCTCTATGTGTTACATTGCTAGCATATTCCATGTGTTGACACATTTCGGGCTGCAACATTCATGTTGCACACTTTTTAGACGACGAGTAAGGTGCTTTTAGGTCATGGTTCTATACTCAGTGATGCCGTTGGAGTTGATGGACTCACTTATCTTCCAAGCCTTCCGCTGTTATCGTTATTAGATGGCCTTAAGCCATATTTATTATAATAAGTTCTCTTTTGAGACACTCGATGTAATACGTGTGTGATTGCTACTCTGTTATAAATCCTCCAAGTACTGTGTGGTGTCAGCATTACTGATTCAGGGATGACACCGGAGCACAGAGATTGGACCGTTTGAGGTCTGGTCCCTACAAGATGGTATTAGAGCATACGCTGACTGTAGGACACGACCACTAAGCTAAAGCCCTAGATCACTACTCACTCTTCTCATTCTGACTCCTCATCTTTTCTACTCTTTTAGGATGGCGGATGCAAGGAACAAGTTCACGCAACCGGATGAAGATACACCCTTTGGACGTCACTTGAAGGAAGTCACTAGATATCTGAACATAAGAGTACCAAGCTTCACCGGAACCTACAACGCCACATTACCTGAAGAAGAGCACTGGATGATTCAAGTTCAAGTTCCAGGAAGGACGTTCATGCCAGTCACTGAGCCCATAGAGTTTTCCTTTGATGCACCAACCTGGAGTCTAGGAAAGAGCATGGCAGCTCACATCGCCACAGGACGTATTGGAGAAGTTTACCGCAATGACCTCAAGGATACTATCTACCAGATTTGTGGGCGCCGAGATGAGCACTGGGAGATGATCAGCACCAGGAAGGATAGATCAATTGCAGCTTTTATCCAGAAGTTAAACCAGCACATTCGACGTCAGGAGAACCAGATGTGCGTAGACATGATAGATCTGAAGAAGGCGAGGACACGAATCAAGGAACTGGAGGAAGAACTCAATGCTACACGTGAAGATTATGAAGAGGAAATCGAAGTACTAGTGGATAAGAATGCCGACCTAACAATGAAGATCGGAATATTTATGGGAGGCCCTACACCAGTAGAAGAAGACGAAGAACCCAAGGAGATTCGCCCGGAAGACTACATCATCATCGACGACACCGACTCGGATCCAGATGATAGCGATGATGACTATGTTGGTGAAGCTGGAGCAGATATCATGGAGTCTGCAACCGAAGAATATTTATAGCAGACCAGCCCAACTGTAGTAGTAGTCCACCATGTAAATATAGTAGTCCGAGCACTTTTGCGATAGTTAGATCGATTTTATGCCCTTGTTTGATTGAATGAAGTGAATTGTTTGTTTTGCCTCATGTGCATATGGGTAGTGTTTTCTCTCTAGACCCCTCTCTATTCTTAAATCTCATCTTTTCAAAACCCTCAGATGCCTCCGAGATGTGACCCCAGATTTACCTTCCCACCGGAGCTCACCCAGTTGATCCAGCAGCAGAACACATTGATGGAGTTGCTAGTCCAGAATCAGAATCAGGGGAACAACACCAACAACCCACCACCACCACCTGTTGATCACTTAGCCCGTTTTCTTAGGCTGAATCCGCCGGTGTTTTCTAGTAGCATCGAGCCAATAGTAGAAGATGATTGGCTCCGCAAGACAGCAAGGGAGTTGACCACGGCAGGATGCACAGATGCGGAAAAGGTGAAGTTTGCCGCACATCAGCTTGAAGGACTCGCAACATCATGGTGGGAGAATTTCACCGCCACTTTCCCTATCGACACTATCACATGGGACCAGTTCCAACAGGCTTTTCGTACTGCCCATGTTTCAGCAGAAGCTATGGCCATGAAGAAGCGTGAGTTTCGCAACTTGCGCCAAGGAGGACGGACAGTTGGCAAGTATGTGGAGGACTTTAGTAAGCTAGCACGTTATGCTCCAGATGACGTTGCTACGGATGCAGCTAAGTAGGAGAAGTTTCTGGAAGGACTGAATGATGAGTTGAGCATGCAGTTGATGGTAGCAACCTTCAACAACTACCAGGAGTTGGTAGATCGTGCTCTTATGATTGAAGGGAAGCAGCAGCAGATTGAGAATCGCAAGAGGAAGTATGGACAAGGGAAGTACAATTCAGGAGCTCAGCAGAAGTCACGTTTCACCCCTATACCAGGAGGACATTTTCAGCATACCCATGGAGGAGGTAGCTCGCATAATCATAATGGCCACAAGAATGGTAATGGGAATGGAGGAAGCAATGGCCAGAACCGTACCAACCCAGCAATCCCAGCCAAGAGAGACCTGAGCCAAGTCACTTGCTTTAAGTGCCAGAAGACCGGACATTATGCCAATGAATGTCCTGAATCCCAGAATGGAAATGGCAATGGAAGCTCTGGGAAGAAGCCGAACCCTTTCAATAGGGGACAGGTGAACCACGTTAACATGGAGGAGGTTGAAGAGCAGCCGGATGCAGTAATCAGTAAGTTTTTGGTTAAGTCATTTACTGCACTCGTTCTTTTCCATACTGGTGCATCGCATTCATACATCTCAAGGGGATTCGTGGATAGGTATAACCTGCCCACCAAAGTTCTTAGAACACCTATGTTAGTAAGCTCACTAGGAGCGGAGTATATGGCTAGTAAGGGATATTTTCAAGTGCCATTGAGTATAGGTAGGCATGTGTTTCCCTCGGATTTGATCATTTTGTAATCACAAGGTTTGGATGTAATTTTGGGTATGGATTGGCTGTCGATGTATGGAGGAAACATCGATTGCGCCAGTAAGTCAATTTTACTTACCACCCAAGAAGGAAGAAGGATCAAGTATGTATCCCGACATGTGCCTAAAAGGACTCAAGTAAATTCGTTAACAGGAGTTATGCAGGAGGAAGTACCAATAGTGAAGGATTTCCCTGATGTATTTCCAGAAGAGTTGCCAGGCATGCCACCGGATAGAGATATTGAGTTTTTCATTGAGCTTTTTCCAGGCACAGGGCCAATATCTAAGAGACCATATAGGATGCCTGCAAAGGATTTGGAAGAGATTAATAAGCAGATTAAGGAGTTACTGGATAAAGGATATATCCGCCCAAGTTCTTCGCCTTGGGGATCGCCAGTACTTCTAGTGGAGAAGAAGGATGGATCGTTAAGGATGGTTGTTGATTATCGAGGATTGAATGAAGTAACCATCAAGAACAAGTACCCACTACCGATGATCAGTGATCTGTTTGATCGATTGCAAGGAGCTAAGGTATTTTCCAATATCGATCTGCGATCAGGATACCATCAGTTGAAGATTCGAGAACATGATATACCTAAGACGGCTTTTACCACAAGGTATGGGCTGTACGAGTATACCGTTATGTCATTTGTTCTGACTAACACACCTGCATATTTTATGAACATGATGAACAAAGTATTTATGGAGTTTTTGGATAAGTTCATCGTAGTGTTCATTGATGATATCCTGGTTTACTCGAAGAATGAAAAGGAGCATAAGGAGCATTTGCGTTTGGTACTTGGTAAGCTCAGAGAACATCAGTTATATGCCAAGTTTAGCAAATGTGAGTTTTGGTTGAAGGAAGTTGGATTTCTCGGACACGTTATATCCGGAGAAGGTATAACAGTAGATCCCACTAAGGTTGACACTGTGACAAATTGGGAAGCGCCAACAACAGTTGGAGAGATCCGGAGTTTTCTTGGACTTGCAGGATACTACCGGAGATTCATTGAAAATTTCTCGAAGATTGCGAAGCCTATGACGAAGTTGTTGAAGAAGGATATCAAGTTCATATGGACCGAGGAATGTGAGGCTAGTTTCCAGGAGTTGAAGAAACATTTGGTTACATCACCAGTGTTGATTTTGCCGGATCAGACCAATGATTATGAGGTGTATTGCGACGCTTCACGTCGAGGACTTGGAGCAGTGCTTATGCAGGAAGGAAGAGTTGTTACCTATGCCTCATGACAACTTAAGCCTCATGAGTTAAATTATGCCACACATGATTTGGAGTTAGCAGCCGTAGTGCATGCATTGAAGACTTGGAGACATTTTCTTATTGGAAACCATTGTGAGGTGTGTACACGGATCACAAGAGTTTGAAGTATATTTTCACGCAGAAAGAGTTGAATCTCAGGCAAAGGAGATGGTTGGAGCTCATCAAGGATTATGACATGAGATTGCATTATCACCCCAGAAAGGCTAACGTAGTAGCTGATGCACTGAGCCGTAAGAGCCATGTCAACACACTAACGACGGGAGATTTACCAAGGGAGTTAGCCGAAAATCTTCGTGAGCTATGTTTGGAGATAGTCCTGAGAGGCTATGTAGCAGCATTGGAGATTCGGTCTACTTTGATGGATAAGATCAGAGAAGCTCAAAGGACTGACAAGGAGATCACTTCTATTAAGGAGAAAATGAGCAAAGAAAAGCTAAAGGATTTCGTGAGGATGAGCACGATGCCTTATGGTTTGAAGACCATGTTTATGTGCCCAACGACCCGGAGATCAGGAAGTTGATTCTGCAAGAGGCCCATGATTCACCATATTCGATTCACCCAGGAAATACCAAGATATATTTGGATTTGAAGGATACTTTCTGGTGGACCGGAATGAAGAAGGATATTGCGGAGTATGTAGCAGTTTGTGATGTATGTCAGAGAGTAAAGGGAGAGCATCAGAAGCCAGCAGGATTGCTACAGCCATTGCCGATACCCGAATGGAAGTGGGATAAGTTAGGCATGGATTTTATCACAGGATTGCCCAGAACTCGTTCAGGCTATGACTCGATATGGGTTGTAGTCGATCGTTTGACAAAGGTAGCTCATTTCATTCCAGTGAAAACTACCTATACCAGTGCTAAGTTAGCAAAGATATACATGACCAGGATCGTATGTCTGCACGGAGTTCCAAGGAGCATTGTATCAGACAGAGGAACCCAGTTTACCTCAGAGTTTTGGAATCAGTTGCATGAAACTCTGGGTACCAGGCTAGAGTTCAGTACAGCTTTCCATCCGCAGACAGATGGACAGACCGAGAGAGTCAATCAGATTTTGGAGGATATGCTAAGAGCTTGTGCGCTAGATTACGGATCTAGTTAGGACGAGAATTTTCCATACGCAGAGTTCTCTTACAACAACAGTTATCAATCCAGTTTGAAGATGGCCCCTTTCGAAGCCTTGTATGGAAGGAGGTGCAGGACCCCATTGTCGTGGGATGAAGTTGGAGACCGTCAGTTGTTTGGACCGGATCTGATTAAGGAGTCTGAACAGAAAGTAAAATTAATTCACGATAGGCTCAAGGTAGCCCAATCCAGGCAGAAGAGCTACGCAGATTCTAAACGCAAGGAGAGAGTTTACGAAGTCGGAGACCGAGTTTATCTTCGAGTATCTCCACTTTGAGGAGTTAAGCGCGTTGGAGTTAAGGGAAAGTTAGCGCCACGTTTTGTTGGACCATACAAGGTTTTGGAGCGTATGGGAGAAGTAGCCTATAAGTTGGAATTGCCCGAAGGATTGTCAGGAGTTCACGATGTATTCCATGTTTCCCAGTTGAAGAAGTGCCACGCAGAGATGGCTGATATACCGCTGAGAGACACAGTGCTGCTGGAAGCGATTTAGTTGGACAGTGATTTGACCTATGAGGAGAAACCACTTAAGATTCTTGAGTATGCCAGCCGAGTCACCCGCAGCAAGGTTATCAGGTTTTGCAAAGTTCAGTGGAGCCACCACACGGAGGATGAAGCCACCTGGGAACGAGAGGAAGAATTGCTGAAGGACTACCCTCACCTATTTTCTAGCCAACCCGAATCTCGAGGGCGAGATTCATCTTAAGGGGGGTAGGTTTGTAACATCCCAAATTTACAATTTGGAATGTTATATACTAGATCATCATTGCATATCATATTTTATTGCATTTTGGTTGATCCTAGAAATTTCACGCAACTCAAGGACCCTCGGAGAGAGTTGGGGATTTCATTATTTTCATATTTGAGTTTTCTCAAATTTTGAAAATAGGATCATTTGATTTTATTTATTTTATCTTTAATTATTTCTATCACAAAAATATGAGAGAGGGAATAAAATGACTTTCCCAAGATAAAGAAATATTGAGGATTTAATAATAAAATCAAATAAGATTTTATTTTGGATTTATTTGCTATTTTATTTGAATTTAAGAAAAATGCGCGTTTTTCAAAATTGCATTTAGGCCCCAAATAAATGTTCATCCTGTGCGGCTTGATTTTAGAAGCCGGACAAAATTTATTTCAGAATTTTTGGAGTCCGTTTAATATTCTTTTTGTTTTTTTTCTGAGCATAATTATTTAAAAAAATCCGAACCAACCTTGGGCCGTGTCCGGCCAAGACTCCGCCTGGCCGGGGGCATTATATAGCGCCACCCGGGCCGCCCCAGCCCATAGCCGCCGCCCGCCCTAGCCGCCGCCGTCGCCGCCCCGCCTCTGCCGGAGCTCGACGCCGACGAGGTCGAACCGCCCGTCGTTTTTTTAGAAAATCGTTGGTTTTCACCAGGTTTTTTTCGGGTTTTTTAGATTCGTTTTTTTAGATAGATCCGTTTTTTTTCTCGGTTTAGTTAATTAGCCAGCGTTCGCTCGTTCATTCATTTTAACGAACATGTTTTTTGTTTAGATCCAGATAACGAACGTTCGTTCGTTAATCTGTTCATCGTTTTTCTTTTTCTCGCATTAAATCCGTGATTTTTCTTATCGCGATTTCTGATTCGATTTTCGTTCTAGCATAACTTTTCGCTCGTTTATCGGAATCAGGCGATTCAAGCGCGTGGAGTTTCGTCTCGAAACCCTCTTTCTGTTCAACTAACTCAAACAAATTTTTGCCTCTGTAAAATTTGACCTAGATCCAGATTAGTAAACGAAGCTTGTTTCTTTTGCCGTTTGTCTTTCGTTGCTTCGTTCGATTTGGTTCTTTTTGCCAACCGGAGTTCTTAAGTTGAACTTTCTGGTTAGATCTCTTATTTGAGTTTTACCTATGCATTAGTTGACTACTTATTGTATGCTTGTTTGTTTGCGATAGATTACCTGGAGTGCGCCGCTTGCTACTTTGAATCGCTAGGTTTTGCGGATCATCAGCAAGGCAAGTAACACTTTGATCATACTTCCTATTACCTAGTTTTTATTGCATTAGATCAATCCTCACACATTGCATGATTATGATCTAATTAAATTGTGGGTTTGGGAAGTAGATGGGGTAGTACCTATTACCTGTTTTATTATCAAACCTTTGGGAGTTACTACTACGTTTGCTTTTATGCCATGCTATGCTAGTAGACGTGGATTGGGTGAGTGTATCCATGACAGATGTGAGTTTGTTAAATTAATGGTTTATCTAAGATGACAACTTAAATACACATCTGGGTGGATTGAGGCACCTGGGTATTCCAGCGATTGCATGTTTTTCTTTTGGACCGCCATCCAGACTCAAAGGGATCATGAGATTATTCATACTAAAAACTTTCGTGTGCAACCACAAACTACTATGGGCTCTAGCATAGTTGACTAAGTTGTGCGAACTCTTATAGTGGTAGACTAGTAGATGTAGGGGAAAGTAGGTGTAGCGCTTCTGAAAGACTATGTCTCGGTCATCCATTTCTCAAACACCATGTAGTGCTAGAATCCCAACGGAGGAGATCGAGTCTTGTGGGGAAAAGTGCGCAAACCTCTACAGAGTGTATAAACTAATCATGGTTAGCCGTGTCCCCGGTTACGGACATCTTGAGTATCTAGTACTTGGATTATCATGTGAATCTCATCGTGTTACTTTAATTAATTTGTTGGGTTTTAATGATGATGTTTAATTGGGATTGAGAGGGTGTCTACACTCTCAATGTTTAACAACCACCATGATAGTTAAATAAAATGTATTCCTTTGCAGTAGGGAAAAATTAGCTTTACGCAAAACTGTAACCATAGAGCTTTCCACTAGCCAAATATGCATATAGTATAGTCTTTGTAACATCCCAAAATTCTAAATTTTGGAATGTTATAATAAATAGATAGATTTGACTGATTGTTTGATTGATTGTCTGAAAGTGAGTGAATTCGAAACTTTTGAAAGTTAAATGAGAGGGAATAAAAGGACTTTCCCAAACTTTCATATTTGCTTTCTGATCTCCATGAATTCAAATTCTTTTCAACACAAAACCCCGGAGAGAAGATGACATGACTTCTTCCATTTATTTAAATGACAAGGGGTGTTGAAAATATTTGAATTTCATTTGATAACATTCCAATTCTGAAACTTTATGCGACTCAATGATTTTCACGAGAGAAGATAAAATGACTTCTTCAAATTATATGAAATATGAGTTGGGAGTTTCAAAGAATTAAATTCAAAGCTCTTTTGAATTTATTTTCAATTTGGAATGTTATACAATAGATCATCATGCATATCTTATTTTCTTGCATTTTGGTCGATCCTAGAAATTTCACGCAACTCAAGGACCTTCGGAGAGAGTTGGAGATTTCGTTATTTTCATATTTGAGAGTTTTCTCGAATTTGAAAAGAGGATCATTTGATTTAATTATTTCATCTTCAATTATTTTTCCGATATCAAAATATGAGAGAGGGAATAATATGACTTTCCCAAATTTAGGAAAAATGAAGATTTAATAAATAGATCAAATTTTTGTTTGCCGGAGTTTATTTGCATTTTATTTGGATAGGGAAAAATGCGTGTTTTCAAAAATTTGCTTATTAGGTCCGGAGAAAAGTTCATTTTGTTCGGCTCATTTTTAGGAGTCAGAGAAAATTTACGTTAGATTTTTTGGAGTTCGTTTAGATCTCTTTTTGTTTTTTTTTCTGCGCGCGAAACTTTAAAAAAAACAGGAAACTTACCAAGGCCCAGCCGGGCCAAAGGCCCAAGCCAAGCCGCAGCCTCCCTGCGCGCAGCGCAGCGCCTGGCGCAGGAGCCAGCGCCCAGGCCGCCGCCTCGCCTTGCTTTAGCCGGATCCTTTTGGATCCTAGGCTAGTTTCTTTCCTTTGTTTCGTTTTTCTTCTAGGACTCTTTTTCCTACTCTTTTTCCTATTCCTATTCCTACTCTATTTCTTGCCCTCTACCCGAAGTAAACACCCCCCTCTCACCTATATAAATACCCCCATAGACCCCCCCCTCTTCTCACACCAAAAACCCAAACCCCTCTCCTCCCCAAGCAGCGCCCCACCCCGCGCCCCTCACCCGCCGCCGCGCCCCTCACCCGCCGCCGCCGCCCCTATAGCGCCGCCGCCGCCGCCCTAGCACGCCGTCGTCGCCACCGTTCGCCCCGCCTCGCCGGAGGTAGCCCCGCGCCTCTCTTTTTCTTCCCCGCGGTTCGGTTCTTTTAAAAGAAACCGTTCCGGTTTTCTTTTCCGATTTTTTCTCTCCGATTCTTCGTTTCGGTTTCTTTTCCGAAACCCTAGATCGGATTCGTTTTCTTTTCCGATTTAGTTGCTTTTGGACCGTTCGCCGGACCGTTCGTCCTAACGAACGTGATCACCGGATTCTTCTAGGTTAACGAACGTCTGTTCGTATAACCGTTCTTCTTTTCTTCTCGTCGGATTTATTCCGCGATCGCGATCTCAGATCCGATCTTCGTTCTAGTTTTTCTTCTCGCCCGTTTATCGGAATCAGGTGATTCAAGCGCCTGGAGTTTCGTCTCGAAACCGCCGTTCCGTCTAATCAACTTGAACAAGTTTTTGCCCCAGTAAAATTTGACCTAGTTTCAACTTGCTAGAACCGAGTTGTTTTCCCGCCGTTTTCCGTCGTTTGTTCGGTTCTTTCTTTCTTTGCAACCGGAGTTCTTAAGTTGAACTATCTGGTTCGTTCTCTTGTTCGAGTTTTACTTGTGCATTAGATGAGTACTTATTGTGTGGTTACTATTGTTTGCTTACGATAGATTGACCGGAGTGTGACGAGTAGATCTATCACGAGTTTTGAGTGTGAATCATCTTCGTCAACATTGCAGGCAAGTAACACTTTGATCATACCTTTTCTACAACCAATGTTTTATTGCATTAGATCAATCCTCACACATTGCATGATTAGGATCTAATTAAATTGTGGGATGGGAAGTAGATGAGGTAGTACCTATTACCTGTATTATTATGAAACCTTTGGGAGTTACTTCTACGTTTGCTTATTATTATGCCATGCTATGCTAGTAGACGTGGATTGGGTGAGTGATATCCATGACAGATGTGAGTTGATAATTTTAGTGGTTTATTTAAGGTGGCAACATAAACACACATCTGGGTGGATTGAGGCACCTGATGTCTATCAGGACTTGCCTGTTTTTTTTCGGACCGCCACCCAGGCTCAAAGGGATCATAAGATCTTTCATGCTAGAAACTTCCGTGTGCAGCCACAAGCCATTATGGGCTCTGGCATAGTTGACTAAGTTGTGTGAACTCTTACGGGGTGGACTAGCAGATGTAGGGGTTGTAGGTGGTACGGTCTACCCCACATGTAAAGTGCTAGCGCTTCTGAAAGACTGTGTCTCGGTCATCCGTCTTCTCAAACACCATGTAGTGCGAGAAACCAAACGGAGGCGATCGAGTCTTGTGGGGAAACATGCGCAAACCTCTGCAGAGTGTACAAACTAATCATGATTAGCCGTGTCCCCGGTTATGGACAACTTGAGTATCTAGTACTTGAATATCATTGTGAATCTCAACATGTTACTTCTAATTAATGTTGTTGGATTTTAATTATTTTTAATTGGGTTTGAGAATGCTGTCAACCATTCTCAATGTTTCACAACCACCATGATAGTTAAATAAACTTATTCCTTTGCAGTAGGGAAAAATTGGCTTTACGCAAAAACCTTATAACCATAGAGCTTTTCCACCAGCCAAATATGCATGTAGTGATAGCCATTATTCATCATTCTCTATGGTGTGAATTTGCCAGTACATTCAATGTACTGACCCGTTTCGGGCTGCAACGTCTTATGTTGCAGGTTTCTTACGACGAGTAAGTGATACGTTAGGGTTACGATTTCTACACTCAACTTTGCCGTTGGTGTTGATGGGAATCCACAACCTTGTTGCTTCCGCTATATTAGATTGAGGTAATAGTATTTACGTTACTTTATACATGTGATTTACCTCTGTTATAAATCCTTCGAGTACTGTGTGTGTCAGCATACCGATCTAGGGATGACACGTAAGCACAGAGACTTGACCCTTTCGGGTCGGGTCGCTACAGTCTTATTCTTTCATTGCTCTCTATGTGTTAAATTGCTAGCATATTCCATGTGCTGACCCGTTTCGAGCTGCAACGTTCATGTTGCAGACTTTTCAGACGACGAGTAAGGTGCTTTTAGGTCATGGTTCTATACTCAGTGATGCCGTTGGAGTTGATGGACTCACTTATCTTCCAAGCCTTACGCTGTTATCGTTATTAGATGGCCTTAAACCATATTTATTGGAATAATTTCTCATTTGAGACACTCGATGTAATATGTGTGTGATTGCTACTCTGTTATAAATTCTTCAAGTACTGTGTGGTGTCAGCATTACTGATCCAGGGATGACACCGGAGCACAGAGATTGGACCATTTGAGGTCTGGTCGCTATAATGACCTTGGCAACCTTCGATGGAGGCGGCAGCAGAATAGGGGCTCGTGGAGACAACAACGATGAACTAGGGCGCGACGTCGTGGCACATCGGGCGGCGTGCCCATTTCGTTTGACACGGGAAAGCAGCGGCAGCAGTAGGGCATCCCAGGAGCTGGGGCTTGGTGAAGAGCAGCAACAGCGGGGCTCGCTGCCGACGTGGGGAGGCAGAACGGCAGAACAGGAGGCCGACGAGGTGTTGTCCGATGATGGCCTCGGGAGGGCCATGGCGCGGTGTAGGCAGGGAGCGTCTCAGGTTGCTGCTGCACGCGCGCTCCAGCGAAGGCGGAGCTAGCAGCGAGGAGGAGAAGGGAGCTAGGGCGCGCCGGAGGTGGAGTGGCGCTTGGTCGTCGGCGAGGTGGCCGTCTGGCCGAGGAGATGAGCGCGAGGACCGCAGGGGAGAGGTGGAACGGGAGAGGGACGAAGGAATCCAGAGAGGAGGCGACGGCAGGGGACGAGAGGGAGATGTGATCGGGAGAGAGCGAAGCTCTCCTGGAGCTAGGTTAAGGAGGAGGTGGGTCGGTCTAGTGGGCTGCGGGGGAAGATGGGCCGGCCTGGATGCGGGGAGGTAGGAGGCCTAAGTGGGCTACGGGGAAGATGCCTAGCTGGGTTTCCCCCTCCGTTTAATTTCTCATAAGAAAAAAGAAAAAAAATAGGAGATAAAAGAAATGAACAGAGGAGTTTGGCAAGGAGAAAAATCTTTCCGGACTCACAAAAATGTGAAGGATGACAAAAAATGGTTCGGGCATTCTTCGCGGAATTAAGATTCGCACATGGTTGAATTTCAAAACCCATTCCAACGAACTACAAATGGGTTGAAATTATAGGAGATGACCCTACACACTAGATGTGATTTCTGGGCAGATCTGGAACATTTATGGATAAGTAAAATTGTAACTCAATTTTACTAAAAGGCTCCAAATGAAGAAAAGAAGTGGAGTTGGATAAAAAGGAAATTGAAGAACGGTGCAAATGTGTTATGGGTGATCCCAAGCCAATGGAATGGTTCAATATAGCTCCCTAAATATTAGGAGGATATGTTTTAAAGAGAAAGCACCATGTGAATTCCCTCGATTTAAATAGATCAAAAGATCTATGCAATTTATTTAGTTGAGTTTTATAAAAAAATGAAATGACATGATGGCATGATGACATGATGCAATGCAAAAATAAAAGAGCAAGCAAAAGAAACACACAATGGCAACGAAATTACTGGAAGGCAACTGGAGCGTCGGTCTCGGGGCGTCACAAGTTAACACTGGGTCTGGACACCCTTATGAACTCCTGCATATTCATGAATTTCTCGAGTGAACCTTTAATCTAAATACCATTCCCTTTGCTTCACATACATTTACAAAACCCGAGGTGAGATTATCTGTATCCCTGTGATCAACACTTTGATCACTATACCGATTATCCTTGTTACCAGTTTTGTTCTCTTTACTCGTGTATGTGTTCCGGTATCCCATGATCATAATCACAAGTGTCCCGCTAGATGATAATGACACTATAATACCGAGTGGGCCAAGAGAGTATCTCTCTATCGTGAGAGGAGCAAATCCTAGTCTTGAACTATCGATACCGAGACATACATTTTTGGTAAGTCATCTTTATTCACATCCAGTTATAGAGTCATGTTCGATAACCCCAAAGTGACCATACAATATGTTAGTATATGATATTCTCATGGTCTAAGGAACTAAGTAATCATGAACAAATTATATGAAAATACTGACAACATAACAACGATCACACCTCTCAGTAATTCATAAGTTGGGTCTATCCAACACCATTGTTCCGATAACAATGTGTTCTCATTATTGATAGCATCCTTGTTACAATAACAATGCTCATTATCAAGAAAACATGATTATCAACACATGAGCTAGTCCTAGAGGCATGACTAGGGATCATCTTGGTGTTTATATTTCCACACATGCAATTGGCTTTTCCTAATCTCATATTCATTAACCAATGCAATTATAGCATAGAAATATAAACTTAATTATGAACATGGAAATTGCATAATAGCATTTTATTATTGCCTCTAGGGCATATTTCCAACTTGATCTTGCTTCCATTTGTTGGTGTCAAAGGATGAAGTGGTTGTCGTTGATGATGAAGCCATTGGCGATGCACTTGGTGTTTGTCGATGTACACGGTACCCAATTGTCACTTTGATTATGTTTAGGTGATGAACCGATGGCACGAGCGTGATGGTTGACGGGGTGTTTCATTATCGATGAATATCCTCCAAACGTTTCTCAGCCAAATGATGTGGAAACCTATATGGTGTCATTTGGAACATCGGGAGCTTCGAAATGAGACCACAAACACCCAAATCTGAGTCCGGATGTGGAAGTTATTATCAAAACAAGAAATCAACCTCGGTAGTTTTTGAACTAGCCAACGATCTGGCTGGAGGACCGGATACTCCGGTGCTTGAATGAAACACCCATGATGCGAATGGACAGTCCGGTACAGGGGACCCGACGGTCAGGGTGGTACCCTAGAAGGCACGATTTTGATTTTTGGGCAGAAAAAGATGATTTCTTGCTTGAAATTGATTGGGAAAAAATTGGTGCTAGGGAACTCAAAGAAAGGTAGATCAACTAGTTATGTAATATATCCATGGATCAAAGCCAACCAAACCACATGAAATCCAACAAATCACAAGAATTTGGTTATGACTACTTTTGGTGGGAATTTTCGAATTTTGGCAAGAAAAAACAAATAAAGTCTAGAAGTTGGAGGGTAGGGGGGTTCCAATTCGTGACAACCTTTCTCATGATACCAAATGATGTAGGACCAAGCCCTATTGTAACCTATCTTCACGAATTGGGGGGGGGGGGTTGAGGAAGAACACGATGAATAAGAGGGGATATCGAGAGAAAACGGGAGGGGAAGACATAAATCAACACAGATAGATGCAACACTGTGACGCTCGGATCATTAGACTACACTAATTCCCTGCTAATGATGCCACGTCACCTTTGCCACCATAGTTAATCTCGGGTTAGTTCTAATAACCGATTCCAATTCAAAATTAAATTAAAGGCAAACAATAAAAGTTTTCAAACTTTAAAACTAAAATGTCCGGGTTGTGCCAAGTAATGCAAAGTTAATTGTGGTGAAGAAACCCCACTTTTATAAAATGTTTTAATACTCTAAACTGATTAAAACGGTAGTTGAAACGATTGAAAAAGTGCCTTTGATATTTTATAAAATGATAAACTATTTTATTTTGAGGTAAAACTTTGTAGGGTAATGGGTTATTTTGAAACACTATTTTTGAAGCTATTGTCATATTTTACTAGACTGAAAATACAGTGTAACTAAAATTAAAACAGAAAAGAAAAATAAAGAAAAGAAATTAAACAAAGCAAAAAAAAGGACCCCGCCCCACCAGGCCTCGGCCCAGCTGGCCATCGGGCCAACCAGGCCGACCCACTGGCCCAACCAGCCGCCCCCACTCCCCTTATTCCCCCCGAAACCCTAATCGCTCCCCAACCCCCACTCCCCACTCGCTCCACTTCCCCCCGATCTGGATCGGGGGCTGCGACCCCCATCGCTGCTCGCTACGTCCGGCGTCGTCCCGCCACCGCCGCTGGACCACGTCGCCGTTGTCTCCTCGCCCCTCCTCTCCCTCGCGCGACGCCCTCCTGAAGACGCGACCACACCTCGTCGCTCGTCGCCGACCCCGTCGATGGCGCCCATCCCCGACGCCGTCACCTCACCGCCGTCGCCCCGGAGCTGCCACGCCGTCGCAGGACCTCGTCGCCGCCTCACCGTCCTCGTCCTCGCCGGACCACCCAGCGCACGCTGCCCGAACCCTACTACCCCAGTGAGCGCCTCCCCCTATCCTCTCGGTCTCCCTCGCGCAGCTCACGCGCCTCGTCGCACCCTCGCATCAACGCCGTGCTCGCTACCCCTTGTACTGCTGTAGCTGCTGCCGGCCGCGGCCTCCTCTGCGTGCGCCTGGCCGTGGTCGCCAACGCCCGCGGCCTCGCCCACGTCGGCCACCCTACCCTCACACCTGTGCCGTGCCCCGCTCCACCTCTGACCTCGCCGGCTCCGCCTGCCGCTGGTGCCCGGCCATGGTCGTAGCCCCCACTGTCGCGCCATCATTCCCCCCTGCTCTCCCTCCGCCACGCACCGTCCTGCCGCCGCAACCTCACGCCGGCCTGCGCCCGTCGCCGGCGCCCCCCCACCATTCGCCTGGACCAGTGCCCAATCGGGTTGGGGCTTCGCCCGCAGCGCCCGAACCCACTTTGGCCATGGGCCTATGACAAACGGGCCCCAACGCCCCAAAACGTATTAAAAAAGATAATAGAAATAAAAATAATTAATTAATTAATTAAAGAAATAATTAATTAATTAATTTGGATTAATTAAATTAAACAACTAATTACACATTAGTTACCTAATTAACCTGATCAGTTAATTAGCTAATTAATTAGTATGACAGTGGGGCCCACCCCTAATTAATTTTGATTAGATTAATTAAACTGTTTAAATAAAATGTGTCACTGACCAGTGGGACCCACTGGTCAGGTTGACCAGTTAACTGCTGATGTCACCATGACATCATGCTGATGTCATAAATCCAACTTTGAATTAATTTAAATAATTAATTAAATTCCAGAAATTAATAAAATCTTTAGAAAATCACATCTTTTAAACGGTAATCGGATGAAAAAACTTTGTACATGAAAGTTGCACAGAACGATGAGACGAACCCGGATACGCAACCCGTTCGTCCGCCATGCATCCCTAGCATAGCAAACACGCAACTTTCCCCTCCGGCTCCTCTGCCCGAAAACGCGAAACACCGGGGATACTTTCCCGGATGTTTTCCCCCTTCACCGGTACCACCTCGTACCGCGTTAGGGCACACCTAGCATCATGCTTTGTCGTGTCATGCATCGTCATGCATTTGTTTACATTATATTTATTGTTTCTTCCCCCTCTTCTCTCGCTAGACACCGAGACCGACGTCGCTGCTACGCAGTACGACTACGGTGTTGACGACCACTCTCTCTTGCCAGAGCAACCAGGCAAGCCCCCCCTTTGATCACCAGATATCGCCTACTCTTCTCTATACTGCTTGCATTAGAGTAGTGTAGCATGTTACTGCTTTCCGTTAATCCTATCCTGATGCATAGCCTGCCCTTGCTACTACTGTTGTTACCTTTACCTGCAATCCTAATGCTTAGTATAGGATGCTAGTTTATCATCAGTGGCCATACCTTCTTGTCTGTCTTCCATGCTATACTATCGGGCCGTGATCACTCGGGAGTTGATCACGGGTATATACATATACATAATATATGATACTTGTGGTGACTAAAGACGGGTCGGCTCGTAGGAGTACCCGCGAGTGATTCACGGATTGGGTCCAAAAGGACGTTTGTCCCGACGGCCCTCTGAGTGGATCTTTGTGGCGAAGCGACAGGGCAGGTTGAGACCACCTAGGAGAGAGGTGGGCCTGGCCCTGGTCGGCGTTCGCAGTTATTTCAAAATAACACGTTTAACGAGATCTTGGTATTTGATCTGAGTCTGGCTACTGGCCTATATGCACTAACCATCTACGCGGGGATAGTTATGGGCACTCGATGTCGTGGTATCAGCCGAAGCCTTCGTGATGTCAGCGACTGAGCGGCGCGCGCCGGATTGGACTGGAACGCCTGCTAGGCTAGGTCTGCTTCCGGCCACGTTCGCAATGTGCAGGTGTGCAAAGAGCGATGGGCCCAGACCCCTGCGCCATAGGATTTAGACCGGCGTGCTGACTTCTCTGTTGTGCCTAGGTAGGGCTGCGACGTGTTGATCTTCCGAGGCCGGGCATGACCCAGGAAAGTGTGTCCGGCCAAATGGGATCGAGCATGTTGGGTTATGTGGTGCACCCCTGCAGGGAAGTTAATCTATTCGAATAGCCGTGATCTTCGGTAACAGGACGACTTGGAGTTGTACCTTGACCTTATGACAACTAGAACCGGATACTTAATAAAACACACCCTTCCAAGTGCCAGATACAACCGGTGACCGCTCTCTCACAGGGCGACGAGGAGAGGATCGCCGGGTAGGATTATGCTATGCGATGCTACTTGGAGGACTTCAGTCTATTCTCTTCTCCTGCTGCAAGATGGAGGTTACCAGAAGCGTAGTCTTCGACAGGACTAGCTATTCCCCTCTTATTCTGGCATTCTGCAGTTCAGTCCACATATGATACCCCCTTTTCCATTTGATACCAATGCATACAATTGTAGTGTAGCTCCTTGCTTGCGAGTACTTTGGATGAGTACTCATGGTTGCTTTTATCCCCCTTTTCCCCTTTCCTATACCCGATTGCTGCGACCAGACGTTGGAGCCCAGGAGCCAGACGCCACCGTCGACGACGACTACTACTACTCGGGAGGTGCCTACTACTATGTGCAGCCCGCTGACGACGACCAGGAGTAGTTTAGGAGGATCCCAGGCAGGAGGCCTGCGCCTCTTTCGATCTGTATCCCAGTTTGTGCTCGCCTTCTTAAGGCAAACTTGTTTAACTTATGTTTGTACTCAGACATTGTTGCTTCCGCTGACCCGTCTATGATCGAGCTCTTGTATTCGAGCCCTCGAGGCCCATGGCTTGTAATATGATGCTTGTATGACTTATTTTATTTGTAGAGTTGTGTTGTGATATCTTCCCGTGAGTCCCTGATCTTGATCGTACACGTTTGCGTGTATGATTATTGTACGATTAAATCGGTGGCGTCACAAGTTGGTATCAGAGCCGACTGCCTGTAGGAATCCCCTTTCCAACTCCTTGGCCGAAGTCGAGTCTAGACATTGCAAAACTTTTACTAACATGGCTGTGTGTCTTACGGGCACACGTCGCCATTCGATGGTAGTAGGATCTTTTATTCCTCGACCTATACTCTGGGACTCTGACATCTCTCCTATTCGGGTTAAACGATTTTACTAACTCCAACTCTAGGTTCTCGTAAATACTTTCTTCCGAAGAGCCCCTTCATTTCAGATGATGGTCTGCTTCACCAGAAGATTCCGAAGATACTCTCCGTTATTCTCTCAAGACCTTGTGCCCAACACTTTTGCTATTCCCGACCACCGATAAATCCTTATGGATAACTACATATACTTGGCATTCTTACATTCAACCCCATTGATCTTGTTATTACAAGATACCCCAGAAATACTCTCTGTTGTTCCGAGAATCCTTCGAGCTTACTGCCTTGCTGTTCTTTGTCACCTGAATACCCCTATGGATAATTCTCGCACTTATCGAGTATCCGCTCATCCCCCAGTTGTTCATGTGTTTCACAATGGTCTTCGAAATACTATTCGATCCTCCAAAAAAAAACTTAGTAGCTTATTGCTCTGCAATCTTGTCTGCTTGCATTATGGATGCTTTCCATATGTCTGGCGATATTCGTTAGTATCCTTAGACACCGTCATTTTGATCCTATTGATTCAACATGAGTGCAAATGCACGCAATCATCAGTTGATCCTTTCAAATTATCTTTCTGGCTCAGACGTCATTTTTGAACATGAGCTTGTTCTCGACCAATCTGTTTGCCATCAATTGTACCCTTAGGTCTATTGAACTTATCCACCCTTGATCAAAGTGTCTGCTTCTGATCCTTCTATTTGGAAGTCATAATTCCTTTGATATCTAAGCATCGAATCATTCAGGTGTTCTATAATCTGATGCCCCTGCATCCTTTCTTCAACTGATTGTGTGCCGATGCTCACATCAGCTCCGCTATGGACCGTCAGATCCTTTATTGAATTATTATTCGACAGTGTCCTCCTTATTCAATAACCTCGTGAGCCTTTCCTCTGATACATAATGCCTTTGGTAAATTGTATCCTCTGTTTTCTCAACCATGCTCTATTTTCGAGCTGGTGGTATTTACGATTGAAGCTTGTAGTATATGTTTCCACGATGCCCTGACGGCTTGAACCTATGCGTTCCTTAATATGTGTGAACTCGAAAGTTTTCACGAGTCATACTCTTCTGGTATTTTGCCAGATAAAATTTCAACACTACAACTTCATCGAACGCGAGAAGTAAATGAAAGGTTATGCATTGGAGAAGTGGGAGTCGACCTTGAACTTTGTGTTCATGCCCATGGACACGATGTAGATCCTATCATGGAAGCTTCTTGTAATAATAACTATTTCCTTGATAAATATCATCTGGTATCTGTGAATTGATCCTTTGCAACCGTGGTTCCAACCATAATTGTTCCCCTTTGATTCTATTTCTCGGACAAGTTAAAGTACTTGCCTTCTGCAGATCAGTACGCCTTCCCAACCTCTATTTTGTTCTACCTTCGAGTATTACCCCCCTGGTATCTCGAGATTATCATGGAACTGCATAACTTCTTATGAGTTCTCCATCAAGTGCTACATTCTCACGGGTTCCAATTTTTCATGGGCCCTGAGTTATTAAACACTCGAGAAACGCCGTTAAGTGAATTGATTCCGCACTAAGATTCAATAACTCTAAGTAATTTTCGTTGCTTATGATTTAATAACCCTTCGAGTTATTCCTAGCCTGATCGGCTATATCATTATCGTGCAACTTTTTAATTGTGCTATCTGGTCCTTCTTTCCGAAGCACAATTTTCGATGCTGAGCTAAGCTTACGTCGACTTTCCTCGCCATATCATTTCGCCTTGGACCACAAACTTGATTTCGAGTTTGTGTCGTACCCATGGTTCCATTAACTTTTTGCTTCATCATTCCGTTGACTTGATGTCATCACCGATCAGTTACATCTTCTCGAAACCTCTCGACAAATGTGTCGTGATCATCATCAACATTCTGAGGTCTTCCAAGATATCTATCGAATTCTTGGTGAGAAATAGCTTCCTTTGCCCTCGATGAATTGGGTTATCATCGACAACATTATTGCATTCCCTCCAACACAAAACTTGTTCCTGTTTGTGTTATACCTTGAGTTCCTTGCTATCCAACATTTGTTCTTCTTTACCTTGGAGTATTACCATCTTTTATATCCAGGATGTCGTGCTTAGCACACCCGGCCGGAGGCCCTATTGGTTATAGATTCCTTTTCAGCAAGGTTATCCATTCTTCCATGAGGAAATTGTAAGACTTATTCTACAAGTTATTCCTGATGGATCCTTTGTGTTTCCAAAGTTTGACCTTTGCCTGAAGACCATGTCAATGCTATCTCGAAGCATATATATTTTACTCCAATTATCAACAAGAACATTTAAAGCCTAATGTTAAATGTTTCCTGCTCAATTATCCAAACACCGCTGTATGGGTAAAGTCATGAAATTTCTCTCTCCTTACCTAAAGAGTTTTCTACATTATATCCTGTCAAGGATATCATGCTCTGCTTGTCCTTGGGAAGGACATACCCCAGAAATATGTGTTTTTAACACATTTTCCTTTCCATTGTTCTGTTTAACCTGATGCTCATATTTTCCTTTCCATTGGTTTGTTTGACCTTTCTTGTGATCTATATAAACTAAGCAGTAATAATTCATTGCTTATGTAAACACCTCGTTGCACAATTCTGTCAGCAAGACCCTGTTACTATTGTTGATGACATTCTGGTGACCACCGATGGACGAGAACTTTGCCTATTTGGTCCACCTCGTTGAACGAGCAGGAAAGTGGTTCTCTTCGTCCCTCGCCCTTGGTACCGAGGTTGTTGCCGACATAACTAACAGGCTATCCTCTGACATGCCTTGCTTACATGATCGTGCAAGACGTCACCGCCCTTCCTACTTTTAACCCACATGGTGGGCCCATAACCCACAGATCCATAGGATCGAAACCTGACTCTCTTGTACATCCCTGCTTCAAAGTTATCCCTTATGCTTGGCTTCATAGGTAATTTGCGAGCCACCTTCCTACTGCTCTATTCTGGTATCAGACGCAATGCTTACTCTCGCTGCTCTGAATCCCTTTCTCACTCTGGTTCAGCCTTTGAGCAGCTATCTATCCGCTGGGACACTCTCATTGTACCTTCGTATCGTATTCTCGATGTATTTTATATGTTCAACTCGAGAGATAATCTTATGCTCATTCATGGTTAACCCCAGATTGTTTCCCTCGTAAGCATGCTGTCGTAGCCGAGCTGCCCCTTACCTATTCGTAAGTACGTTGGAGTTCCCGAAGAAAAGGATGATGACTTCCTCATGATGACCTGAAGCAGAGGAATGAAGGCATCGATGAAATGGATCGACCTCTCCGAGAAGAGCAACCAAGACCGAGAAGACTCGATAGAATTTCGTAGCCACATCTTTCCCTTACTCCCCTCTTAAATCTCGGGACAAGATTTCTTGTAGTGGAGGAGAATTGTGACGCCCGAATAATTAGACTACAGTAATTCCCTGCTAATGATGCCACGTCACCTTTGCCACCATAGTTAATCTCGGGTTAGTTCTAAAAACCGATTCCAATTCAAAATTGAATTAAAGGCAAACAACAAAAGTTTTCAAACTTTAAAACTAAAATGTCCGGGTTGTGCCAAGTAATGCAAAGTTAATTGTGGTGAAGAAACCCCACTTTTATAAAATGTTTTAATACTCTAAACTAATTAAAATGGTAGTTGAAACGATTGAAAAAGTGCCTTTGATACTTTATAAAATGATAAACTATTTTATTTTGAGGTAAAACTTTGTAGGGTAGTGGGTTATTTTGAAACACTATTTTTGAAGCTATTGTCATATTTTACTAGACTGGAAATACAGTGTAACTAAAATTAAAACAAAAAAGAAAAGAAATTAAACAAAGCAAAAAAAGGACCCCACCCCACCAGGCCTCGGCCCAGCTGGCCATCGGGCCAACCAGGCTGACCCACTGGCCCAACCGGCCGCCCCCACTCCCCTTATTCCCCCCGAAACCCTAATCGCTCCCCAACCCCCACTCCCCACTCGCTCCACTCCCCCCTATCTGGATCGGGGGCTGCGACCCCCATCGCTGCTCGCTACCTCCGGCGCCGTCCCGCCACCGTCGCTGGACCACGTCACCATTGTCTCCTCGCCCCTCCTCTCCCTCGCGCGACGCCCTCCTGAAGACGCGACCACACCTCATCGCTCGTCGCCGACCCCGTCGATGGCGCCCATCCCCGACACCGTCACCTCACCGCCGTCGCCCCGGAGCTGCCACGCCGTCGCAGGACCTCGTCGCCGCCTCACCGTCCTCGTCCTCGCCGGACCACCCAGCGCATGCTGCCCGAACCCTACTGCCCCAGTGAGCGCCTCCCCCTATCCTCTCGGTCTCCCTCGCGCGGCTCACGCGCCTCGTTGTGCCCGTCGCGTCAACGCCGTGCTCGCTACCCCTTGTATTGCTGTAGCTGCTGCCGGCCACGGCCTCCCCTGCGCGCGCCTGGCCGTGGTCGCCAACGCCCGCGGCCTCGCCCACGTCGGCCACCCTACCCTCACACCCGTGCCGTGCCCCGCTCCACCTCTGATCTCGCCGGCTCCGCCTACCGCTGGCGCCCGGCCATGGCCGTAGCCCCCCACTGCTGCGCCATCATTCCCCCTGCTCTCCCTCCGCCACGCACCGCCCTGCCGCCGCAACCTCACGCCGGCCTGCTCCCGTCGCCGGCGCCCCCCACCATTCGCCTGGACCAGTGCCCAATCGGGTTGGGGCTTCGCTCGCAGCGCCCGAACCCACTTTGGCCATGGGCCTATGACAAACGGGCCCCAGCGCCCCAGAACGTATTAAAAATATACAATAAAAATAAAAATAAAAATAATTAATTAATTAATTAAAGAAATAATTAATTAATTAATTTGGATTAATAAATTAAACAACTAATTACACATTAGTTACCTAATTAACCTAATCAGTTAATTAGCTAATTATTTAGTATGACAGTGGGGCCCACACCTAATTAATATTGATTAGATTAATTAAACTGTTTAAATAAAATGTGTCACTGACCAGTGGGACCCACTAGTCAGGTTGACCAGTCAACTGCTGACGTCAACATGACATCACGCTGATGTCATAAATCCAACTTTGAATTAATTTAAATAATTAATTAAATTCCAGAAATTAATAAAATCTTTAGAAAATCACATCTTTTAAACCGTAATCGGATGAAAAAACTTTGTACATGAAAGTTGCACAGAACGACGAGACGAACCCGGATACGCAGCCCGTTCGTCCGCCACGCATCCCTAGCATAGCAAACACGCAACTTTCCCCTTCCTGCTCCTTTGCCCGAAAACGCGAAACACCGGGGATACTTTTCCGGATGTTTTCCCCCTTCACCGGTACCACCTCGTACCGCGTTAGGGCACACCTAGCATCACGCTTTGTCGTGTCATGCATCATCATGCATTTGTTTACATTATATTTATTGTTTCTCCCCCCTCTTCTCTCGCTAGACACCGAGACCGACGTCGCTGCTATGCAGTACGACTACGGTGTTGACGACCACTCTCTCTTGCCAGAGCAACCAGGCAAGCCCCCTCTTTGATCACCAGATATCGCCTACTCTTCTCTATATTGCTTGCATTAGAGTAGTGTAGCATGTTACTGCTTTCCTTTAATCCTATCCTGATGCATAGCCTGTCCTTGCTACTACTGTTGTTACCTTTACCTGCAATCCTAATGCTTAGTATAGGATGCTAGTTTATCATCAGTGGCCATACCCTCTTGTCCGTCTTCCATGCTATACTATCAGGCCGTGATCACTCGGGAGTTGATCACGGGTATATACATATACCTAATATATGATACTTGTGGTGACTAAAGACGGGTCGGCTCGTAGGAGTACCCGTGAGTGATTCACGGATTGGGTCCGAAAGGACGTTTGTCCCGACAGCCCTCTGAGTGGATCTTTGTGGCGAAGCGACAGGGCAGGTTGAGACCACCTAGGAGAGAGGTGGGCCTGGCCCTGGTCGGCGTTCGCGGTTATTTCAAAATAACACGTTTAACGAGATCTTGGTATTTGATCTGAGTCTGGCTACTGGCCTATACGCACTAACCATCTACACGGGGACAGTTATGGGCACTCGACGTCGTGGTATCAGCCGAAGCCTTCGTGACGTCAGCGACTGAGCGGCACGCGCCGGATTGGACTGGAACGCCTGCTAGGCTAGGTCTGCTTCCGGCCGCGTTCACAACGTGCAGGTGTGCAAAGGGCGATGGGCCCAGACCCCTGCGCCATAGGATTTAGACCGGCGTGCTAACCTCTCTGTTGTGCCTAGGTAGGGCTGCGACGTGTTGATCTTCCCAGGCCGGGCATGACCCAGGAAAGTGTGTCCGGCCAAATGGGATCGAGCGTGTTGGGTTATGTGGTGCACCCCTGCAGGGAAGTTAATCTATTCGAATAGCCGTGATCTTCGGTAACAGGATGACTTGGAGTTGTACCTTGACCTTATGACAACTAGAACCGAATACTTAATAAAACACACCCTTCCAAGTGCCAGATACAACCGGTGACCGCTCTCTCACAGGGCGACGAGGAGAGGATCGCCGAGTAGGATTATGCTATGCGATGCTACTTGGAGGACTTCAGTCTATTCTCTTCTCCTGCTGCAAGATGGAGGTTACCAGAAGCGTAGTCTTCAACAGGACTAGCTATTCCCCTCTTATTCCGGCATTCTGCAGTTCAGTCCACATATGATACCCCCTTTTCCATTTGATACCAATGCATACAATTGTAGTGTAACTCCTTGCTTGCGAGTACTTTGGATGAGTACTCACGGTTGCTTTTCTCCCCCTTTTCCCCTTTCCTATACCCGATTGTTGCGACCAGACGTTGGAGCCCAGGAGCCAGACGCCACTGTCGACGACTACTACTACTACTACTACTACTACTCGGGAGGTGCCTACTACTACGTGCAGCCCGCTGACGATGACCAGGAGTAGTTTAGGAGGATCCCAGGCAGGAGGCCTGCGCCTCTTTCGATCTGTATCCCAGTTTGTGCTAGCCTTCTTAAGGCAAACTTGTTTAACTTATGTCTGTACTCAGACATTGTTGCTTCCGCTGACCCGTCTATGATCGAGCTCTTGTATTCAAGCCCTCGAGGCCCCTGGCTTGTAATATGATGCTTGTATGACTTATTTTATTTGTAGAGTTGTGTTGTGATATCTTCCCGTGAGTACCTGATCTTGGTCGTACACGTTTGCGTGTATGATTAGTGTACGATTAAATCGGGGGCGTCACAAACACAAGATACAAATAGATAGATCCATGATCCAAATCATCCAAAGTGAGAGAGATGGAACAAGATAGTGTTCTTCCCCAAGTCCTAGAACAAGGAAGGCCTAATGCTTTTATGAAGTTTTTCTTCTTTGGAGGTCTTGATGATTCACTTGGGGAATCCTTCTCCCTTAGGAGGCATTGTTGATTCACTTGGTGAATCATTCTCCATTAGGAGGAATCCCACAAAGGGAGATGCATGAGCTAAGCTCTATGATTTGAGTTATAGCTTAGCTAAACCTAGAATGGAGGAGGGGAAAGAGTATATATATTCTAGGCGGGAAGGGGTAAGTGAGGGGCAAAAAGGGAATGATACATGTGCCTTGCCCAATAGCTTCTCGCAGGCAACAGCCAGACAGTCCGCTCAAGGATGACCGGACAGTTTGGTCGTCTGGACTGGGTAGTTTGGTCCGTCTAGGGGGCTTCGGGCACAACGTCTAGCATGACCAGACAGTCTAGTCCCGCCACCGGATAGTCTGGTTATCCGGACCAGACAATCTGGCGAACACAAAAGGTTTGGCCGTCACGCTCCAACTGACTGGGCTGTCCGGTGGGGTGGACCAGACTGTATGGTAGTGCATAGAGCACAGATTCTTTCGCTCTCGTCGCAGCTTCCATGATTCCCTCTTGGATGGTGTTGTCATTCTCTTATGCTCGCACTCCTCTCGATATGCATGAAGCTCCACTCAAACCTAGACATGCATGAGAGGGGTTCATGTAGTGTACCATCCAAGAGAGAACTAAGTAGACACACATAAAGGATATAATTCATATTACTATATGTGATTCGCGTGTCACTTGGCGTTGGACCCAAACCAATGGTGATTACACTAGGACATCCTGCATCAGTTTCCCTTGCCCGAAAAAGATTGATCCCACCTGGCACGAAACCTAACACCCTTCAACTTCCAAGCAAAAAGCAAGCCAAGACTGGGCAGAAACACAAGACATAAGACCCCCATCCCGGTAATTAGTCTAAGCTACTCCCTCCGTTTCAAATTACTCGTCGCAGAAATGGATGTATCTAGAACTAAAATACATATAGATACATCCATTTCTGCGACGAGTAATTCGGAATGGAGGGAGTAGTAGTCACGAGGAGATCGCCGAATGGGAGGGGAAAGAGATCGCAATGTTGGCTGAAGCCGCAAAGAGGACTAATTCTGGTTGTACCTTTTCTAGGGCTTGATGCTGGTTGACCTAAGGCCCATTGAAAAGCCAAGGCCCAGCCTGCCTGATGTTTATCCATCCATGCGGCCTGCGCTTCTCATCGGCGCGGATCTCCTACACCCACCGCTCAAAACAGCAACCGCCAGGTCTTCTCCACAAATAGCACGCCACGTCTCAAGTCAAGTCACAGAGCCAGGTTTGCCCTAGCCCCTTGCCGCGCACCGGATCGCCACCTCTTCCGCGGCCGCATAAACTGTCGAAACCACAACTCCACAAATCCCCCCCCCCCCCCCCCCCCTCTTTCCCCAGGTTAAACAACCCATCCATAGCCGGAGAACGTCAGAAGAATCCAGAGGCACCCCCGAGTTTGTTGGAGATGTTGCGCGCGGGAGGAAGCCGGCTCGTCGCCCCCGGACTCCGGCGTCTCCTCGGCCCGGGCGCCGGCGAGAGGGCGGCGCCGGGGCTGGCGGCGGCGGGGGCGAGGGCGTACCACGAGCGGGTGGTGGACCACTACAACAACCCGCGGAACGTCGGGTCTTTCGACAAGGACGACCCCAACGTCGGCACCGGGCTGGTCGGCGCGCCGGCCTGCGGCGACGTCATGAAGCTGCAGATCCGTGTCGACGAAGGCACCGGGAAGATCGTCGACGCCTGCTTCAAGACCTTCGGCTGCGGCTCCGCAATCGCCTCGTCCTCCGTCGGTGAGCCCTCAAACCGCTCCCCCGTCCCGTTTCCCCACCTTTTCTCCCGCCGTCGACTTATTCTGTTGTATTCGTTGCAATCTTTAGAGGTGGTTAGCTTCTGCGAATTGCATCGAGGAAGATAATTTGTTGTTTGGTTGCTGTAATGATGCATTTATTTAGAATTGGGAGGGGAATTTTTAAGGATGAGATTTTTTTTACCGATTTGTAATCGATGCAATTTGATTGGGCATGGCGAATTGACGACGACCTATCGTCGAATCCTTACTTATTAGATGATAGGATGTTTGTAACGACGATTCTGACTGTGAAACATCGCCAGAAGAGATGATTAGTGGGTGCCGAATCTGATTAGATTAGAAGAAAGACAGCAGCTCTAGTGCCAATGTTATTGATTGGATATTGCGATTTCTCTGGGGTCTATTTTAGTTGCTTGTTATTGAATTGCCCTGTGGCATTTAATTTTGTTTGATGTTTACTGTCTGCACTACTTCAGTTTGGTTCGCGGACCTATTCATACAAGCTGTATGAATATGATAGGAAGTTCATGCATGGAGCACAGTTTATCTTAAGAATTTGCTTAGGATATGGGCCATTTGCCAGGCTTGTGGATACTATGCTATTGCTGGTATAAGTGGTCTTTGATCTATTAGCCTTGTTAGTTTCTATTTTTCTAGGCTTGTATAGGGACGTTTATCTCATAGAACAGTGATGGCTCTAGTTCATTTGCAGTTTCTAGAACTGATAGTTGCTTATCCAAGTTAGAAATGAGTGTTCTGTAATGCTGAACAGACACCTTTGAAAGGTTCGATTATTATTTGGAAGTATTTATTTTTGTAGATCATGCCCCAAAACAAAAGGGTCTCAACATTATTGCTGCCAGTAGTTGATAGTCTGACAATTGGGCTGAGGCAGTTTGTGTTCATTTTTCTGATGTACTATACTTCTATTTCCCTGCAAGATGTATGATACCCATATTAGCAAATCTCAAGTGCTGAAGTTAATTCTTGATCCTACCATTGTCCTTGCAGCTACTGAATGGGTGAAGGGAAAGCAAATGGAGGAAGTAGTGAGTATCAAGAACACGTAAGTTCTCCCATATATTCTTGATCCATTACATTATTTTAAGGGGTGTTCCTGTCTTCCCCGGACATTTAGTGTTGACCTTCTGTTCGTCATTGTTGTATTGTTGTTTACTCTGCATTCACTGAACAGGCGTGTCTACTAAAGTTCAAAAAAGCGCTAGGCGTTAATTATGCATTTGGCCACCTACTTGCGCTTTTCTAGGTTAGGCGTGATTAGGTGCAATTAGGCGGTAGTGCTGTAGAGTGAAGAAATAAGCTAGATGGGCTGGCCTAGCCCATTAAACCACAGGCCCATCTTCCTATTCTCCTACTACTAAAGCTCTCGTATGTGCACAGTCGATAGAAATCTAGGTATCCTCCTCATGCCGCCTCTCCCCCTCGTCCTATCTTCCTTGCTGCATGACGTCGCCTCTCTCCCTTGCTACACGGATGGGAAGGCCAGTGAAGCTCAATTTCTTGCCGGAGAAGCTCGATCCCTCGCCGGAATCGGTCGATTTGTCGTCGGAGTGGTTTAATCCTCATTGGCGAGGATGAATCCTCGCTGGGGAGGTGAAATCCTCGCAGTGGAGATTGATTTCTTGCCTGAGAAACATGATTCCTCTCTGGAAAGGCCGATTTATCGCCGGAGGACCTTGTCGGCTGCTTTTTTGAGTGCCTAGGGCCAAAGTGTGGCGTTAGGCCAACGCCCAGCGCTTAAGCACGCCTAGGCGCGCCTTTTTGAACTATGGCTAGTACTCTTGTGGTAACTCTGTAACAAAGGTCCTGATACACAGTTTCCTTTGCAATTTTGTACTCTACCAGTATTAAGATGTGGGAGGTTGGATTGGTCTAAACTTCATTCACTCTTGATTATCATATGATGACCATCTATTACCTCCGTCCCAAATTAGTTGTCCTTAGATTTGTCTAGATGCGGATGTACCTAGCACTAAAACGTGTCTGGGTACATCTGTATCTAGACAAATCTTCTTCTTCTAAACCTTTTGTCCCAAACAAGTTGGGGTAGGCTAGATATGAAACCCTTTTATGAGGACTTCCCAGGAGGTCACTCATCACCCATGGGACTGGCTAGTTTTTACGTTGGCTCGCAAGCCTATCACAACCCTCCTCCTTTACCCGGGCTTGGGACCAGCTAAAAAGCACGGACACGGGGACGGAAAGTCGGGGATACGCATACGGGGATACGGGATACGACATTTTCCAAAAACAGCCATTCGGGGATACGGTGAGCATATATAAAATAAAATAAAAATATGTCATGTAATATAGAGTTAATACAGAAAATAAAGGAGAAAAAGATTGGAATAGAGATACTGCCCCCATTCGGTTGTCTCTTTTATCAAGTGCTTGATTGATTCTTGTCCCCCCATGTCATTGCAAGTTGCATCTTGCAAAACACATCTAACAGTAAAGAAGATTAGAAGAGTTGAAGACATAACCCAGCTGTGCCACTCCCAGATGCCATGCTCTACAAGCATTCATGAGCAGGATGATATTAAGCTAGGAAAAAGAAGCACTGAAGCAGACAAGCAGTACTACACTAGTAGTCTAGTACACTACTACTACAATCTACAGGCATTCAAAGAGCAGCAGCTAGCAAGCAGCAAGCACAACATCCAGCAGCTTAATGGAAGATCAAATCTGAATAAAACAGGTCAAGAAGTGGAGGAGAGGATGTGAGTTCAGGGATTGGGGAGGGTTACCTGCCGTCAGGAGAAGAGGCTGCTGCCTCCTGGTGTGGGGGTGTGGTGGCCGGTCGGATCCAAGCGTCGCCGGCGGCGGCGGTGGCGAATCCAGGCGGCGGTGGCTTCGTTCCAGGAGGTGGCGGCTTCGATCCAGAAGAGACTGGGACCTGGGAGTCCCTCGTTGTTGTGTGGAGAGCTGCGTGCGATTCCTGCAAAAATAGGGTTTTGTTTTGGGCCATGGCTGTTTTTGGGCTGGGCCGTATCCTGTCCGTGTCTACGTGTCCCGCCGTGTCCCTGGGCTTTTTTCTATTTTTTTAATCGAAAATCAGGGGATACTGGGGGATACGCGTATCCAGCCGTATCCCGCCGTGTCGACATGGCCAATCGGCAATTCCTGCCGTGTCCGTGCTTTTTAGGGGACCAGCTATGCCTAAAAGACAATAGGCGGAGTTTGTATCTAGACAAATCTAAGACAACTAATTCAGGACGGAGGGAGTAGTATTCAAGTTGATGTTGTCGCATTTGATTGTTCTTGAAGAATTTTGAGAAGCAAAAAATGTTTGAGGATGCATTGAACCTGCATGCTGTAGATCTGCTTACTGACATTTCATTACATTGTCACGGTCTTTCCAAGTTACTAATAACATGGTATTCTGGAGTTGCTAAAAATAACCAGCTTAGTTTAAATTGGTGATTGTACTGGGTGTTGCTTTTGGTTATACGTTTAATGAGCTTGTTATAGTACTAGTAGTACAAGCTGGTCTTTGTGTTCAGAGGCTTTATATGACTGTTAAGACTATAATTGTTTGACTGTATATTTGCAAATGAATGTTGATGCTAATCACATCAGACTAAAGCTGCAGCTCATGGTCTTAGTCTCATCAGATGAATCAACCCATTTCCTTCTTTTTGCTATAATTGCAATGCGGCTGCTGATGACCCAATGTCTTTAAAATGCTGTTTAATGTTCAATAAAACTATTAACAAGCCCTGTAAAACAATAACAAGCTCCAATGCTCTGTTTTCAGTGAGATTGCAAAGCACTTGTCACTTCCACCAGTAAAGCTCCATTGCAGTATGCTTGCTGAAGATGCAATTAAAGCTGCCGTGAAAGATTATGAATCAAAGAAGGCGAAGCTGGGAGACAGCCCTGCAGAGAAGGCTGCCGAAGCATGAAGATGATATATGGTTCTGTTCTATGAGGGTGGGAAATGATGTGCAATGTTCACACACTCCAGTGTTGTAGCATGTATCATAAGGATGAACACGAACAGTTTGAAATAAATGTGCTGTCATGTTAGAAGTTGTTCATGTATAGCAGCTGCTACGAAAATTTGTGCATGTATAGCAACTGCTTGGAAGTCGTAATGTATACTGTCATTTGCCCGTTCCAAAAACACTCGGTTCTATATTGTTGGTTATTTTGTTGAACTTGTCTGCAGGTTGCTAATCTAGGCTTTGATTTTTGTGTGATGCCATGTTGCCGATCAGAGGCTCAGGGCTGCTGCTTCCTGGATGGGCTGTAATGCCCAATTTAGGAGCACCCATGACCCCCACTTTCACATACGGAAGGTGTACTTCAGTGTTCTAAACTAGTATCTTATAATTTTTTTACATAGAGAATATAGAGAATAGTTATAGCCCGTATCTTGTTTTAGGATGGCTAGTGCTAAACAATAAACAACTCAAACTGTAGTGTGACTGGGAAGCATTTCCAACCTGGTAAGAGGATCTACAACCGGACTCCTTGAACCATCCCTAAAGGTTCATGCTGCTCAGTCCGGAAAAAATGCCACTCAACTGGACCGTACTCCAACGTCTAAACTATCTAGCACCCCAAAATCTAGACTCTCTAGCATTCCCCAAACTCACTTCCTATGTGAGGCAGATATAAGGTTGTCCGCTTGGATCGAAAAAACACACTTGATCGGACCCCTCATAGGCAACCCAAATGTCTGAGTCGTCTAGCACTCCCAAACCCATCCCATGTGTGGGCGGATATGATGTGGTTTGGAAGTGGCCGCCACCTCGGACCGTCCTAGGCTGGCTCAGTCCGACCCCACATATCCCCCAACGGATCAGGCAAAGTTCGACCCCGTCGACTACAGGTGCTCCTCAAGAAGGAATCCACACGAGCTCTTTGTCGATCGGAGAGGGACATGAGCGGGAGCTCGAGCTCCGCGGCCTCTTCGGTGGCCTAGAGGCGTAGCTGCAGCTCCACGTCAGCCTGCCACAGTCCGCGCACTCCCCAGTCAGCCGGGAGGGAGGGCAATGGTGCCCGACACCTGTAGCCCCTGCTCCTCCCGGCCCCAGAGGATGTTGGAGTGCTTGTGCCTGCATCGTCGGGCCTGCGAAAGCGGCTACCCGAGTCGAGGCGTGGGCTGCTCGCTGCATGAGGCAGAGGGCATCGCAGTTCGCATACAGTCGGTCCGTCCGTGGGTCGTGCAGATCCATGCCCGAGCCGCTGCCGCCCGCCGACGAACTCCGCGACGTCATCTGTTGATCCTTATACCTCAACGGAGACAGACGCCTGCCGCCGTTCGCAAAAATGCCAAGGAATCGCGACTCGGCATCAAGGAGTCTGAGCGGCTAACCCGACAAAGGGCAGCGAGCGAGGCCAGGAATCGCGACTTGGCATCAAGGAGTTCGAGCGGCTAACCCGACAGAGGGCGGCAAGCGAGGCCAAGAATCGCGACTCGGCATCGAGGAGTCCGAGCGGCTAACCCGACAGAGGGCGGCGAGCGAGGCGAAGGCTTAGCGCCTCGCCAAGGAGCAGGCCCGCGCCGCCTGATGTCTGGCCTGGCTCCCCTCCTCCTCCAAGGACGGCAACACCACTACCGATGACGACGATGCCCCTCCGACCGCCGACGCCTACACCGTGGAATACTACTGCTGCTCCGGAGACCGCAAGGGGAAGGGTCCGGTGATGAAGTGGAGTCCGACCCCCCTTGCTCTATCTTATCGATTGTAGGATGATTTTTTGCAAATTTGCAATATGTCCAATTAAACTTGCTATGTCCGATCTTTTGTGAACTTTGTCAAATCCAGGTTAATAATGATGTAACATGAGATGTACTTTGTTTGCAAGGTCTCTCCTGCCAAATATGGCTGATGTACTTTGTTTGCAAGGTCTCTCCTGCCAAATATGGCTGATGCGGTGATGACTGCCAATATACACGTACCAAAGCGAGATGCGAAAGTGCAACTCTTTCCGTTGGCCTACTTGATCCTTGTGGATGGGTAACATCAAGGGTGCCAACAGCATCACCCAATTACACTTTGGAAAGCAGTAGAGATTCAGAAATACAAAGTGGGAGTAAAACAACTTTCAGCGCCTTCGATAGATTCAAATCATGGGGGAAAACAAAATACTCTAGAGACAAAAACACATAACATTTTCAGAGAACTTCCCAGTTTCAGCACCACACATATATCTTCATATGGAGAGTCCATGTTCTTCAACTACCCAAACTCACATGCCATGCCCAATGTAATACTCACATTGTTCTGCAGAGAAGGGAGATAAATGATATCAAAATGAGAACATGGGGTTTATTTCTGTAAATACCATATAATAATGAAGGAAGCACTGAATGAATTCTCGTCTTGACGCAAAGTATACATAGGGTAAGTATAGAAATGGGGAACCAAAATTGAGCTCACTCAGAACAAGCTAACTGACACGAGCCATCAACCTGCATAATGTATTGAGATCCAAGAAGGCACCGAGATCCCAGCGTGTGCACAAGCTCTGAATGTTACATCTACGCCAAGATTTAGCGACGTCATACCCTTGGAAGAATTGATCATCTATATTCCATATCCGCTAGCTAAATACCTTTACTCACATATGCTCATATTGGTTTGGGTGATATGTAAATACATACCACCTGAAAGATAATTTAGACAAACAACTTCTACACACTGCTGAGCTGACTGCAAAGGTACAGCTACAACCATAGATGTAAATTGTTCAATTGTTTGGCATTATACTTCAATATTCAGAAGGTCTAGTGACATCATGAATTTCTCAGTGAAAATACAAATAACTAGGTTCCTTGTTTAAAATAAAGAAAAACATATCAGGAAGATGTTTTAGTATGCGGAGAGGCATCAATCCAGTGTTGAAGCCTGAAGTTCTCCAGAACAGTAGGCAAATCAAGGTTAGATAAATTGGTATAGTATTTTCTGTGATCAGTGGTATGCTCAACAGCACACCTATCAATTATTCATTATACATACTGACCGTACATGCTATTAAGTGTGGATGCAGTATAAACATAAACACACATTGCTCCATGTGGGGGAAAAAGGGTACACTTTCACATTACTGTCCATTTTGTAAGACCCTGGAGAGATAAATGTCATGTAGCATTCTTGAACAATGTAGCACAATATGATGTAGCATTGTTGAACAATGTAATGTAATGTAATGATTAGCAACACCCCGCGCGGAAGTTATAGTCCGAATTGACCTTGATTAAATACAGTGTGATGTATGAACTATTTCTGATTCTTCTTTTTCTCGGGAGATACTTCCAATCCTTGATAACAGATCTGATGTTCCAAGAGATTATCTGATGGGCAATTATAAACTGAGAGCTATTACAGACTCAAAGATCAAAACGAGAGATATGCTGTTCTATTGCTCCAATACAAACTCTAAAACTGGCAATGCACAATCTCTACAAACATGACAGTATCATATCCAAAACCAATAGTACCCATTAGGAATCTAAAGAATGCAACATCCAGTAATTATACAAGATTGAATACAACACACGAAAATGAACTAATAATTCCACATGCGAACTAATCTCATACTGTATGAAACAACAGTCCACGGCAATTACAAGAGGAATACAAAAGATTGATATGAAACATAAATGTAATGGGAAAAAAAGGAGCCTAGTATACCTAGTCTCACGCTATGGACACCTTGGCGCCGACTCCCTCGAGCTGCTTCTTGGCCTCCTCGGCCTCGTCCTTGCTCACGGCCTCCTTGAGCTTCTTTGGGAGCCCCTCGATAAGATCCTTGGCCTCCTTCAGCGCCAGGTTGGTCAGTGCGCGCACAACCTTGATGGTTGCGATACGCGCGCTGCTGGGCACCTCCTCGATGACCACATCGAACTCCGTCTTCTCGACCGGTGCCTCCTCGGCCGCCGCTGCGGCGGGAGCCGCGACCGCGGCAGCGGGAGCAAAGGAGGCGGCAGAGACACCAAGACGTTCTTGGAGATGGTCGACAAGGTTGCGAGCCTCCTCAAGGGTGAGCCCGGCAATGGCGTCGCCGAGCTCAAGGACCTTCGGGGACTCCGTGGCAGTGGAGGCGACGGCGACGGCGCGGCGGCGGCGGTTGGCGACGGGTAGGGTCCTGGGGGCCGAGGCGGAGGGGGATGGTGAGGAGCAGGGGAGAGAGAGGACGGAGAAGGCGGAGGAGAACGTGGTGGAAGCCATTGGGACCTCTCGAGGCTTCGCTTCGGGAGTGAGCGGGAGGAAGAGGAGGAGGAAGCGGGGACGGAGGGGGATAAGATGAGGCGAGGGGATAGGCGACCGGTGCTATCTATATAACCAGCTTGGTGAGTGGCTAATGGCTGGACTTCTACTTAGCAATCGCAACGCTGGATGAGCAAAGCCAATGGGATCGTTGTTTATTTCCTCTTTGCGCCTCTAAGTTTATCTTATTATCTTTATCTTTATCTTTACCTTTACCTACTAATAAACCAGCTATTGCTTCTGGTCGTCCGTCGTTAGTCTTTTTGCAAAAACGTCCCTCTGTTTCTAAGAAATTAACCCACCGTCCTACTTAAAGTGATGGAAAACGTTTCGTTTTTTTGCAAAAAAAAAACCCTGCCACCACCGGCCAGCTCCACCACTTATCCATTCTCGGAACGGGTCGAGGCGCCGCAGCTGGCATCGGCGAATCCATTCCCGGCGGCGGCGGCTTCCGGCGAGGAGGCGAGCGAGCTCTGGAAGCTCCGGAGGGGGCTTGCCGCCGACGAGGCGAGGCCGAGGCGGCGGCGCGCGGGCGCGAGGAGGCGGGGTCGAGGAGGCGCAGGAGGACGCAGGTCGGTGGCGCTACGGCGGGGGCTTGGCGAGGGCTACAGCGGTCGAGAGGGATTGGCGGTGGCCGGCGTGCTCGCACGGGCTCGGGCGCGGCAGCACGACGTCGGGCCGTTGCCGATGGCGCCGGGGCTTGGGCCGGTGGTTTGAAGGGCGATGAGGAGGAGGTGTTGTCCTGGAGACAGCAACGGCGGCTGCAGCTTGACGATGCAGGCGTCAACAGCTTGCTTCAGGGGCTGCGGGCCGTGAGCGGCGCCGTGCTCGCGCACGAGACCCATGCCTGATTTGGATCGGATTGCAGGTCGTGTCCTTGTTGAACACAGTTCAATGGAGTGCCCAACCCGGATTGTTGTTTTCTGCTATAAGAAGGAAGAATAGTCGGCCAGAATCTCCATGGTTCAATTTTTGATTTGGACGAAACGTCCAATGTATTCGCCGAGTTCGCCGGAGGAAGAAACGTCGAGTTCGCTGGAGCTACAAGAACAGACGTCAAGCACTCCAATGTCGCCAGCAGCGGCTACACCAGAGGTATGTTTGACCCATGTTTGATTTATTTTCCTGTCCCCTGTCGCGCTGGCGAGCCTGTGCGCGTCCCCGCTACTGGCGCTGCTCGCTGGCGAGCCCGTGCGCGGCGACTGTTGCTGCTCTCGCGCTCGTGCGTGTCCCTGCTGCTGCCGCTGCTCGCTCGTGCCTTTTCCTTCCGTTAGTTTACTGTCTAGCTAGCCGAAATCACTCTGAAGCTGTGACCAAACGCGTGTGTTCTGAATCTTCTGAACTGAATGCTTGAAAGATTGGTTTGTCCTTCTCAAAAGATTTGCTTGCTTGTCACTGTTTGAATTGGTTATTCCTCAGTTATAGTGTTTGATGGATTTGATAACCTGTGATAGCCTTACTCATATAGTACTAATGAAATCCAATTGCATACTGAAATCTGCTTGGTTATTCTTCTGTTATAGTGGTACTAATGAAATCCAATTGCTTACTCATCTATTAGCTTTGCAGTGGCATACACATGAATAGATATCTCAACATATATTTGAAGTGTAACCAGCCTTTCGCAGTTGGATGTATTCTGAACATGTGAGTTATCTCCTGAACCCATGGTTACTTACTGAACATAAAGTAGCAAAACTGAAAGTATATATATTGTACTGTACTTTCAGTAATATAGATGCCAATATCATTACCTTTTTCAGTTAGGGGGTTGTAGGGATTCACTTTGGTATAAATCTGATTGATAGTTACTGCTCTGGTCTGTAATTTAGCCAGAGTCAGGTTCAGAGTTGTTGACTGGATTTTTTGGGCACAACCATCAAGCAACCTGAGTAAAGCTTACCTAAGCCAATGATTTTGTTCTTTTAGCTAGAGCCAGGTTCAGAGTTGTTCACTCTGGATTTTTTGGGCACAACTATCAAGCAAGCTAGCACGTATTGTTTAACTGAAGCAAAGGGCAGCTAAGCTATGAATGCTTCAATTCTTTGTTCTGAACAAATGCAGCTACTATTTGTATTTGATCTGAGCAAAGGTGCAACCAATTGAAGTTATTTTGAAGAACCTACACCTGGGTATATATCTTCTGATTTTATAGCCTGCAGAGTCTGTAAAGTTTGTACATTTTGTGAATCACTTTGTTCCGGTTTCCCTTGGTGTATAGTCTATACTGTATCAGGTTATTTACTATGTGCAGATTTGTTTGTGCCATTGCCAATCATGTACTTCTTTCTGTGCTTGGAAGCATAGTCTCATCGTATCCCCTAGATCTGTATAAGTATATTTAGCTCACATACACTTGGCATTTGTTCTTCAAAAGGCGATGTCCTCGATGCTGGACTCTTGGTAACAGTTTATTACATGTTTTTTTGGTGAGTCTTTTCTTGAGATTTAGGATTGTGGAGTTAACGGGTGTTACTTTTGACCTGCTAATACAGCTGCGTTAAACTTTTTGCTCTTCGAAAGCAACTATGTAAGTCTGACGCTAACATAATGTTTACTGCTAAAATACTTCAGTATAACTTAGAGTCAGGAACATAAGTAGAATTTCATAGAAATCTGTCTAGCTCATGTAGATGAAAGACTTCCTGCAAGTGAGCTCTTGAATAACTCTTACTTCCAGGAAGATGAGGTCTATTCCAGCGCCTCCAATTTCAGTCTCTCTGGTCTCAAGTGTGACTGAAGATGGGTGGCAATCTGCAAGTTTCATGCTTTGGAAGGGTGAATTCTTACTGAAAAACCATATGCATCTTACCGACCATATTAATTTATTGCTAAGGTTTCCTCATACCAGTGGTAAATATAGCACTGAAGAAACTTTTAAATCAAACTTTACTTCAGTCTATAATGACACTACAAATTATTTCAGGCTGTTTAAAGAATGTTGAGTTGTCAAGCGAGGTGCTGCAGTGGCTGGCGTTGCCGGGCATGGGACGACGTCTCTAGGCTCCTGCCTGAGGCAAGCCTCTCCGGCCTCCTCGGATGCCCTCTAGGAACTGGCACTGCGTATGATGGCCTCCTCACCTAGCACCTAGGTTGACCTAGCCACCGCCATCGAAGCGAAGAGTTGACAACATATGTATGATTGTTGCACGTGTCAGTCCTGCCATTGGCATGTTCAAAACTATGAATTGAGTGACTACAAATATGCTTTGATCAATGAAATGAGAGGATGTTCTGTTACATCTTGTTGTGCAGATATAGGGCTTGAATTATTTTCGGTCGTATCATCTTGGCCCTATAATAAAAAAGCGAGTGTGGGAGGGCGCGACCAGTTGCTACCAGTATTAAGGTGCACTTGATGTGTAGTTATCAGTCAATGAGAACCATAGAAAAATGGAGGCACCGACTCTAGGAGTATATATCCGCTCCCAAAAAAAGGGTGTGCTATATATTGAATGGTTCAACATAGGTCAGTGAGTTTGAGGCAGCAAAAAGCTTTAGAGCTAAAATCAATAGGAAATGGTATTTGTTTCTTAAGACGTTTTTTATAAATGTAAAAAAATTAAAATGAATTAGTTAGTTAGTAATAAGAGAGAAAAGGAGACAATGACTTGATTGTCTATTTATCCTTGCTCCATATTCAAATTTCTGCCAGCGGCTGTCGTCAACCTGCCCTTGCATGCCATCTACTTCCAATTCACTTTTGCGAGAGGTGCATGTCCGGCCCTCAACAATGATGCATCCTCTCACTCAACATCGTGTCTCCGCAGGACGGAGCTGACAGATCGGTGAACCGCATAATGGTCAACAAAGAGGCAAAAAGTAGATGATTTTGACGCTTTCAATGGTGCATGCGGAGGTATTTTCCACCTTTTGTCAAAAGCAACACAGGGGTCTCCTACTAGATGAGACAGGGGCGAAGCCCACCATCATTATAAATTTTCATAATTACAAGTCGGTGGAGGGAGGGGTTCACAAAAGCCGCGTGCTAGAGTGTGATGACGAATCCCCGGTTCGGCCGTTGGCACCCATCAACAATGCACAGCGGATCAGACTTTGAGTGACCCTCCACGACCCAGTTCCTTGATCCCGCTCACGGTAGTGTAGCACTGCGACGACCGCCAATGACACCCTACTCAGGGTGCTACTTTCCTCGACGAGCTCCCTGTTGTCACTCTAGCGGAATGCGTGGGACCAAATGTAGGGAATAGCTTGCGGAGAGCGGTCCTCATGTCCAGCTCGACAAGATTAGTTTTAGGCTTCTTTTGGTTCATAAGATAGGATTATCATAGGAATAGGAATCTTGTAGGAAATGAGATGACATGTATCTCAAATCCTATGTGTAGGAATAGGAAACAAGATGTCATTTGGTTGACACCAAAGGAATTTTTCCATTGAGTCTAGGCTCTTTTTTATTTTCCTATGAAATGTGGAGGATAGGAACCAATCCTATGTAGGAATAGGAATCCATTCCTATGAACCAAAGGGCTCTAAAGGAAAAAATCCTATAAGAATCCTATCCTCTAGAATTCCTATGAAATTCCTCTAAACCAAAGGAGGCCTTAAATGTTTTAAACATTCAATTGTGATTGCACATTAATGACATGTGTGTCATGCAATGGCTGAGATTGACGAAGTCCATACATGTTGTGATTAGAGGACACTGCGGTAATCGCCGGCGGTGAGGGACTAAGATAAGTGGTGACACGTGTCGGCGAGGGACTAAGATAAGTGGTGACACGGGTGTGACACCGTGTTGAAATAGAGGACGTTGAATTGTGGGGGTCTTGAGCCGTATTTATCGGGCCCGTTGCAATGCACGGGCATATTTACTAGTATAAACTAACCAGGTATAACAGATTGTTTAAAAAAAGACCAGGTATAACAGATTGATGAACAAAATAAAATAAAATAAAAGCATTAACGTACGCGATAAGGGCAAATATGGGCTGTTTAGATAAAGACACAACTAAATTGGTTTTAGTAGAGAGCTTTTTGTGACAAGAAAGTTATTTGTCACTAGGCGATTGATAACTAGACCAGTAATCAGTATTGCAATTTTATATAAGGGAGAGGCATAAACTAACATAATTTCTCTCCTTGGATCATATGCACTTATGATTGAAACTCTATCAAACATCCATAACTACTAAAGATCATTAAGGTAAAACCCAACCATAGCATTAAAGTATCAAGTCCTCTTTATTCCCATACGCAAACAACCTACTTACTCGGGTTTAAACTCATGTCACTATAGCAAACCACCATAAGCAAATCATGAACAAATTGCAAACCCTACAGCGGGGACCCCTCACGCTTGCGCGACAAAGAGAGCACCATAGGACAACACCAATAATAAAACATACAGCTCAAACCAATCACGATCATCAATTAACCCATAGGACAAAACAGATCTACTCAAACATCATAGGATAGTCATACATCATTGGGAAATAGTATATAGCGTTGAGCACCATGTTTAAGTAGAGATTACAGCGGGGAGAAGAGGTGTTACACCGTTGCATAGAAGGGGAGAGAGTTGGTGATGACGGCGTTGAAGTTGTTGGTGAAGATCGCCGGCACGATGATGGCCCCGGCGGCCTTCCGGCGCCTCCGGGAGAGAGGGGGAGAGATCCCCCTCCTTCTTCTTCCTTGACCTTCCCCCTAGATGGGAGAAGGGTTTCCCCTCTGGTCCATGGCCTCCATGGCGGCGGAGGGGCGGGAGCCCCTCCGAGACTGGATCTCTTTCTGTGTTTCTATCTGTTTTTGCGTTCCCAGATTCTGGCCTTTCATCGTTTCTAAAATTCCCAAAGATCCATAACTCCGATTGGGTTGAAATTTTAACATGATTTTTATCCGGATATTAGCTTTATTGCGCCAGAAGAAGGGCACCAACCGCCTTACGGAGTGATCACAAGGGCCCAGGGCGCGCCCTACCTCCTGGGGCGCGCCCCCTGCCTTGTGGCCCCCTCGGGCATCGTCTCGCGTTGATTCCACTTCCCAAAATTCACATATATTCCAAAAAAATTCCACAAGTTTTTAGCGTGTTCGGACTCCGTTTGATATGGATTTTCTGTGAAATAAAAAACATGCAACAAATAGGAACTGACACTGGGCACTGGATCAATATGTTAGTCCAAGAAAATCATATAAATTGTTGCCAAAAGTATGTAAAAGTTGTAGAATATTGGCATGGAACAATAAAAAATTATAGATACAACGGAGATGTATCAGCATCCCCAAGCTTAATTCCTGCTCTTCCTCGAGTAGTTAATGATAAAAAAGATAATTTTTGATGTGGAATGCTACCTAGCATAATCTTGATCATATAATCTAATCATGGCATGAATATTAAGACACGAGTGATTCAAAGCAATAGTCTATCATTTACATAAAGACAATGATGCTTCAAGCATACTAATAAAGCAATCATGTCTTTCTCAAAATAACATGGCCAAAGAAAGTTATCCCTACAAAATCATATAGTCTGGCTATGCTCCGTCTTCATCACACAAAGTATTTCATCATGCGCAACCCTGATGACAAGCCAAGCAATTGTTTCATACTTTTAGTGTTCGATCTCAAGCCTTTTCAACTTTCACGCAATACATGAGCGTGAGCCATGGATATAGCACTATAGGTGGAATAGAATATGATGATGGGGGTTGTGTGGAGAAGACAAAGAGGAAGAAAGTCTCACATCGACGCGACTAATCAACGGGCTATGGAGATACCCATCAATTGATGTCAATGCGAGGAGTAGGGATTGCCATGCAACAGATGCACTAGAGCTATAAGTTATGAAAGCTCAAACTGAAAACTAGGTGGGTGTGCATCCAACTTGCTTGCTCATGAAGACCTCAGGCATTTGAGGAAGCCCATCATCGGAATATACAAGCCAAGTTCTATAATGAAAATTCTCACTAGTATATGAAAGTTATAACTCAAGAGACTCTCTATATGAAAAATATGTTGGGAACGCAGTAATTTCAAAAAAAATCCTACGCACACGCAAGATCATGGTGATGCATATCAACGAGAGGGGAGAGTGTGTCGACGTACCGTCGTAGACCGAAAGCGGAAGCGTTAGCACAACGCGGTTGATGTAGTCGTACGTCTTCATGATCCGACCGATCAAGTACCGAACGTACGGCACCTCCGAATTCTGCACACGTTCAACTCGATGACATCCCTAAAACTCCGATCCAGCCGAGCTTTGAGGGAGAGTTCTGTTAGCACAATGGCGTGGTGACAATGTTGATGTTCTACCATCGCAGGGCTTCGCCTAAGCACCGCTACGATATTATCGAGGTGGACTATGGTGGAGAGGGGCACCACACACGGCTAAAAGATCCAAGAGATCAATTGTTGTGTCTCCAAGGGGTGCCCCCTCCCCGTATATAAAGGAGTGGAGGAGGGGGAGGGCCGGCCCTCTCTATGGCACGCCCTAGGGGAGTCCTACTCCCACCGAGAGTAGGATTCCCCCTTTCCTAGTAGAACTAGGAGCCCTTCCAAGTAGTAGGAGTAGGAGAGAAGGAAAGGGAAAGAGAAGAGAAGGAAGGAGGGGGCGCCGCCCCTCCCCCTAGTCCAATTCGGACTAAGCATTGGGGGGGGGGGACGCAGCCTCTCCTCTCTCTTTCCCCTAAAGCCCAATAAGGCCCGTATACTCCCCGACGAATTCCCGTAACTCTCCGGTACTCCGAAAAATACCCGAATCACTCGGAACCTTTCCGATGTCCGAATTGAAGGAAATATGCCCTAGAGGCAATAATAAAGTTATTATTTATTTCCTTATATCATGATAAATGTTTATTATTCATGCTAGAATTGTATTATTCGGAAACATAATACTTGTGTGAATACATAGACAAACTAAACGTCACTAGTATGCCTCTACTTGACTAGCTCGTTAATCGAAGATGGTTATGTTTCCTAACCATAGACATGTGTTGTCATTTGATTAACGGGATCACATCATTAGGAGAATGATGTGACTGACATGACCCATTCCATTAGCTTAGCACCCGATCGTTTAGTATGTTGCTATTGCTTTCTTCATGACTTATACATGTTCCTATGACTATGAGATTATGCAACTCCCGTTTGCCGGAGGAACACTTTGTGTGCTACCAAACGTCACAACGTAACTGGGTGATTATAAAGGAGCTCTACAGGTGTCTCCAAATGTACATGTTGGGTTGGCATATTTCGAGATTAGGATTTGTCACTCCGATTGTCGGAGAGGTATCTCTGGGCCCTCTCGGTAATGCACATCACATAAGCCTTGCAAGCATTGCAACTAATGAGTTAGTTGCGAGATGATGTATTACGAAATGAGTAAAGAGACTTGCCGGTAACGAGATTGAACTAGGTATTGAGATACCGACGACCGAATCTCGGGCAAGTAACATACCGATGACAAAGGGAACAAAGTATGTTGTTATGCGGTCTGATCGATAAAAGATCTTCGTAGAATATGTGGAAGCCAATATGAGCATCCAGGTTCCGCTATTGGTTATTGACCGGAGACATGTCTCGGTCATGTCTACATTGTTCTCGAACCCATAGGGTCCGCACGCTTAACGTTATGATGACAGTTTCATTATGATTTTATATATTTTGATGTACCGAAGTTTGTTCGGAGTCCCGAATGTGATCACGGACATGACGAGGAGTCTCGAAATAGTCGAGGCATAAAGATTGATATATTGGACGGCTATATTCGGACACTGGAAGTGTTCCGGGTGATTTCGGAGAAAACCGGAGTGCCGGAGGGTTACCGGAACCCCCCCGGAAGAAGTAATGGGCCTTATGGGCCCTAGTGGAGAGAGAGAGGGGCGGTTAGGGTGGGCCGCGCGCCCCCTCCCCCTATGGTCCGAATTGGACTAGGAGAGGGGGCGCCGCCCCCCTTTCCTTCTCCCTCTCCCCTTCCTTTCCCCCTCCTAGTAGGAGTAGGAAAGAGGGGAGTCCTACTCCTACTAGGAGGAGGACTCCTCCTCCTTGGCGCGCCCCAAGGGCCGGCCGGCCTCCCCCCTTGCTCCTTTATATACGGGGGCAAGGGGGCACCTCTAGACACACAAGTTGATCCTCGTGATCGTTTTCTTAGCCGTGTGCGGTGCCCCCTTCCACCATACTCCTCGATAATATCGTAGCAGTGCTTAGGCGAAGCCCTGCGACGGCAGAACATCAAGATCGTCACCATGCCGTCGTGCTGACGGAACTCTTCCCTGACACTTTGCTGGATCGGAGTCCGGGGATCGTCATAGAGCTGAACGTGTGCTAAAACTCGGAGGTGCCGTAGTTTCGGTGCTTGATCGGTCGGGCCGTGAAGACGTACGACTATATCAACCGCGTTGTCATAACGCTTCCGCTGTCGGTCTACGAGGGTACGTAGACAACACTCTCCTCTCTCGTTGCTATGCATCACCATGATCTTGCGTGTGCGTAGGAATTTTTTTGAAATTGCTACGTTCCCGAACAGTGGCATCCGAGCCTAGGTTTTATGTGTTGATGTTATATGCACGAGTAGAACACAAGTGAGTTGTGGGCGATATAAGTCATACTGCTTACCAGCATGTCATACTTTGGTTCGGTGGTATTGTTGGATGAAGCGGCCCGGACCGACATTACGCGTACGCTTACGCGAGACTGGTTCTACTGACGTGCTTTGCACATAGGTGGCTGGCGGGTGTCAGTTTCTCCAACTTTAGTTGAACCAAGTGTGGCTACGCCCGGTCCTTGCGAAGGTTAAAACAACACCAACTTGACAAACTATCGTTGTGGTTTTGATGCGTAGGTAAGATTGGTTCTTGCTTAAGCCCGTAGTAGCCACATAAAACTTGCAACAACAAAGTAGAGGACGTCTAACTTGTTTTTGCAGGGCATGTTGTGATGTGATATGGTCAAGACATGATGCTAAATTTTATTGTATGAGATGATCATGTTTTGTAACCGAGTTATCGACAACTGGCCGGAGCCATATGGTTGTCGCTTTATTGTATGCAATGCAATTGCACTGTAATGCTTTACTTTATCACTAAGCGGTAGCGATAGTCGTGGAAGCATAAGATTGGCGAGACGACAACGATGCTACGATGGTGATCAAGGTGTCGCGCCGGTGACGATGGTGATCTTGACGGTGCTTCGAAGATGGAGATCACAAGCACAAGATGATGATGGCCATATCATATCACTTATATTGATTGCATGTGATGTTTATCTTTTATGCATCTTATCTTGCTTTGATTGACGGTAGCATTTTAAGATGATCTCTCACTAATTATCAAGAAGTGTTCTCCCTGAGTATGCACCGTTGTGAAAGTTCTTCGTGCTGAGACACCACGTGATGATCGGGTGTGATAGGCTCTACGTTCAAATACAACGGGTGCAAAATAGTTGCACACGCGGAATACTCAGGTTATACTTGACGAGCCAAGCATATACAGATATGGCCTCGGAACACGGAGACCGAAAGGTCGAGCATGAATCATATAGTAGATATGATCAACATGGTGATGTTCACCAATGAAACTACTCCATCTCACGTGATGATCGGACATGGTTTAGTTGATTTGAATCACGTGATCACTTAGAGGATTAGAGGGATATCTATCTAAGTGGGAGTTCTTTAGTAATATGATTAATTGAACTTAAATTTATCATGAACTTAGTACCTGATAGTATCTTGCTTGTTTATGTTTGATTGTAGATAGATGGCCCGTGTTGTTGTTCCGTTGAATTTTAATGCGTTCCTTGAGAAAGCAAAGTTGAAAGATGATGGTAGCAATTACACGGACTGGGTCCGTAACTTGAGGACTATCCTCATTGCTGCACAGAAGAATTACGTCCTGGAAGCACCGCTGGGTGCCAGGCCTGCTACTAGAGCAACACCAGATGTTATGAACATCTGGCAGAGCAAAGCTGATGACTACTCGATAGTTCAGTGTGCCATGCTTTACGGCTTAGAATCGGGACTTCAACGACATTTTGAACATCATGGAGCATATGAGATGTTCCAGGAGTTGAAGTTAATATTTCAAGCAAATGCCCGGATTGAGAGATATGAAGTCTCCAATAAGTTCTATAGCTGCAAGATGGAGGAGAACAGTTCTGTCAGTGAGCATATACTCAAAACGTCTGGGTATAATAATCACTTGATTCAATTGGGAGTTAATTTTCCAGATGATTGCGTCATTGACAGAATTCTCCAATCACTTCCACCTAGCTACAAGAGCTTCGTGATGAACTATAATATGCAAGGGATGAATAAGACAATTCCCGAGCTCTTCGCAATGCTGAAAGCTGCGGAGGTAGAAATCAAGAAGGAGCATCAAGTGTTGATGGTCAACAAGACCACTAGTTTCAAGAAAAAGGGTAAAGGGAAGAAGAAGGGGAACTTCAAAAAGAACAGCAAGCAAGTTGCTGCTCAGGAGAAGAAACCCAAATCTGGACCTAAGCCTGAAACTGAGTGCTTCTATTGCAAGCAGACTGGTCACTGGAAGCGGAACTGCCCTAAGTATTTAGCGGATAAGAAGGACGACAAGGTGAACAAAGGTATATATGATATACATGTTATTGATGTGTACCTTACTAATGCTCGCAGTAGCACCTGGGTATTTGATACTGGTTCTGTTGCTAATATTTGCAACTCAAAACAGGGACTACGGATTAAGCGAAGATTGGCTAAGGACGAGGTGACGATGCGCGTGGGAAATGGTTCCAAAGTTGATGTGATCGCGGTCGGCACGCTACCTCTGCATCTACCTTCGGGATTAGTATTATACCTAAATAATTGTTATTTGGTGCCAGCGTTGAGCATGAACATTATATCTGGATCTTGTTTGATGCGAGACGGTTATTCATTTAAATCAGAGAATAATGGTTGTTCTATTTATATGAGTAATATCTTTTATGGTCATGCACCCTTGAAGAGTGGTCTATTCTTATTAAATCTTGATAGTAGTGACACACATATTCATAATGTTGAAGCCAAAAGATGCAGAGTTGATAATGATAGTGCAACTTATATGTGGCACTGCCGTTTAGGTCATATTGGTGTAAAGCGCATGAAGAAACTCCATACTGATGGACTTTTGGAACCACTTGATTATGAATCACTTGGTACTTGCGAACCGTGTCTTATGGGCAAGATGACCAAAACACCGTTCTCCGGTACTATGGAGAGAGCAACAGATTTATTAGAAATCATACATACAGATGTATGTGGTCCGATGAATGTTGAGGCTCGTGGCAGATATCGTTATTTTCTCACCTTCACAGATGACTTAAGCAGATATGGGTATATCTACTTAATGAAACATAAGTCTGAAACATTTGAAAAGTTCAAAGAATTTCAGAATGAAGTTGAAAATCATCGTAACAAGAAAATAAAATTCCTACGATCTGATCGTGGAGGAGAATATTTGAGTTACGAGTTTGGTGTACATTTGAAACAATGCGGAATAGTTTCGCAACTCACGCCACCCGGAACACCACAGCGTAATGGTGTGTCCGAACATTGTAATCGTACTTTACTAGATATGGTGCGATCTATGATGTCTCTTACTGATTTACCGCTATCGTTTTGGGGTTATGCTTTAGAGACGGCCGCATTCACGTTAAATAGGGCACCATCAAAATCCGTTGAGATGACGCCTTATGAACTGTGGTTTGGCAAGAAACCAAAGTTGTCGTTTCTGAAAGTTTGGGGCTGCGTTGCTTATGTGAAAAAGCTTCAACCTGATAAGCTCGAACCCAAATCGGAGAAATGTGTCTTCATAGGATATCCAAAGGAAACTATTGGATACACCTTCTATCACAGATCCGAAGGCAAGACTTTTGTTGCTAAATTCGGAAACTTTCTAGAGAAGGAGTTTCTCTCGAAAGAAGTGAGTGGGAGGAAAGTAGAACTTGATGTGGTAACTGTACCTGCTCCCTTATTGGAAAGTAGTACATCACAGAAACCGGTTTCTGTGACACCTACACCAATTAGTGAGGAAGCTAATGATGATGATCATGAAACTTCAGAACAAGATACTACTGAACCTCGTAGATCAACCAGAGTAAGATCCGCACCAGAGTGGTACGGTAATCCTGTTCTGGAAGTCATGCTACTAGATCATGATGAACCTACGAACTATGGAGAAGTGATGGTGAGCCCAGATTCCGCAAAATGGCTTGAAGCCATGAAATCTGAGATGGGATCCATGTATGAGAACAAAGTGTGGACTTTGGTTGACTTGCCCAAAGATCGGCAAGCAATTGAGAATAAATGGATCTTCAAGAAGAAGACTGACGCTGACGGTAATGTTACTGTCTACAAAGCTCGACTTGTCGCAAAAGGTTTTCGACAAGTTCAAGGGATTGACTACGATGAGACCTTCTCACCCGTAGCGATGCTTAAGTCTGTCCGAATCATGTTAGCAATTGCCGCATTTTATGATTATGAAATTTGGCAGATGGATGTAAAAACTGCATTCCTGAATGGATTTCTGGAAGAAGAGTTGTATATGATGTAGCCGGAAGGTTTTGTCGATCCAAAGGGAGCTAACAAAGTGTGCAAGCTCCAGCGATCCATTTATGGACTGGTGCAAGCCTCTCGGAGTTGGAATAAACGCTTTGATAGTGTGATCAAAGCATTTGGTTTTTTACAGACTTTTGGAGAAGCCTGTATTTACAAGAAAGTGAGTTGGAGCTTTGTGGCATTTCTGATATTATATGTAGATGACATATTACTAATCGGAAATAATATAGAATTTCTGGATAGCATAAAGGGATACTTGAATAAGAGTTTTTCAATGAAAGACCTCGGTGAATCTGCTTACATATTGGGCATTAAGATCTATAGAGATAGATCAAGACGCTTAATTGGACTTTCACAAAGCACATACCTTGACAAAATTTTGAAGAAGTTCAAAATGGATCAAGCAAAGAAAGGATTCTTGCTTGTGTTACAAGGTGTGAAATTGAGTAAGACTCAATGCCCGACCACTGCAGAAGATAGAGAGAAAATGAAAGATGTTCCCTATGCTTCAGCCATAGGCTCTATCATGTATGCAATGCTGTGTACCAGACCTGATGTGTGTCTTGCTATAAGTCTAGCAGGGAGGTACCAAAGTAATCCAGGAGTGGATCACTGAACAGCAGTCAAGAACATCCTGAAATACCTGAAAAGGACTAAGGATATGTTTCTCGTATATGGAGGTGACAAAGAGCTCATCGTAAATGGTTACGTTGATGCAAGCTTTGACACTGATCCAGACGATTCTAAATCGCAAACCGGATACGTGTTTACATTAAACGGTGGAGCTGTCAGTTGGTGCAGTTCTAAACAAAGCGTTGTGGCGGGATCTACATGTGAAGCAGAGTACATAGCTGCTTCAGAAGCAGCAAACGAAGGAGTCTGGATGAAAGAGTTCATATCCGATCTAGGTGTCATACCTAGTGCATTGGGTCCAATGAAAATCTTTTGTGACAATACTGGTGCAATTGCCTTGGCAAAGGAATCCAGATTTCACAAGAGAACCAAGCACATCAAGAGACGCTTCAATTCCATCCGGGATCTAGTCCAGGTGGGAGACATAGAGATTTGCAAGATACATACGGATCTGAATGTAGCAGACCCGTTGACTAAGCCTCTTCCACGAGCAAAACATGATCAGCACCAAAGCTCCATGGGTATTAGAATCATTACTGTGTAATCTAGATTATTGACTCTAGTGCAAGTGGGAGACTGAAGGAAATATGCCCTAGAGGCAATAATAAAGTTATTATTTATTTCCTTATATCATGATAAATGTTTATTATTCATGCTAGAATTGTATTATCCGGAAACATAATACTTGTGTGAATACATAGACAAACTAAACGTCACTAGTATGCCTCTACTTGACTAGCTCGTTAATCGAAGATGGTTATGTTTCCTAACCATAGACATGTGTTGTCATTTGATTAACAGGATCACATCATTAGGAGAATGATGTGATTGACATGACCCATTCCATTAGCTTAGCACCCAATCGTTTAGTATGTTGCTATTGCTTTCTTCATGACTTATACATGTTCCTATGACTATGAGATTATGCAACTCCCGTTTGCCGGAGGAACACTTTGTGTGCTACCAAACGTCACAACGTAACTGGGTGATTATAAAGGAGCTCTATAGGTGTCTCCAAAGGTACATGTTGGGTTGGCGTATTTCGAGATTAGGATTTGTCACTCCGATTGTCGGAGAGGTATCTCTGGGCCCTCTCGGTAATGCACATCACATAAGCCTTGCAAGCATTGCAACTAATGAGTTAGTTGCGAGATGATGTATTATGAAATGAGTAAAGAGACTTGCCGGTAACGAGATTGAACTAGGTATTGAGATACCGACGATCGAATCTCGCGCAAGTAACATACTGATGACAAAGGGAACAAAGTATGTTGTTATGCGTTCTGACCATAAAAGATCTTCGTAGAATATGTGGGAGCCAATATGAGCATCCAGGTTCCGCTATTGGTTATTGACCGGAGACATGTCTCGGTCATGTCTACATTGTTCTCGAACCCGTAGGGTCCGCACGCTTAACGGTACGATGACAGTTTCATTACGAGTTTATATATTTTGATGTACTGAAGTTTGTTTGGAGTCCTGGATGTGATCACGGACATGACGAGGAGTCTCGAAATAGTCGAGACATAAAGATTGATATATTGGATAGCTATATTCGGACACCGGAAGTGTTCCGGGTGATTTAGGAGAAAACCGGAGTGCCGGAGGGTTACCGGAACCCCGCGGGAGAAGTAATGGGCCTTATGGGCCCTAGTGGAGAGAGAGGGGCGGCCAGGGTGGGCCGCGCGCCCCCTCCCCCTCTGGTCCAAATTGGACTAGGAGAGGGGGGGCGGCGCCCCCCTTTCCTTCTCCCTCTCCCCCTTCCTTTCCCCCTCCTAGTAGGAGTAGGAAATAGGGGAGTCCTACTCCTACTAGGAGGAGGACTCCTCCTCCTTGGCGCGCCCCAAGGGCCGGCCGGCCTCCCCCGTTGCTCCTTTATATACGGGGGCAAGGGGGCACCTCTAGACACACAAGTTGATCCTCGTGATCGTTTTCTTAGCCGTGTGCGGTGCCCCCTTCCACCATACTCCTCGATAATATCGTAGCGGTGCTTAGGCGAAGCCCTGCGATGGTAGAACATCAAGATCGTCACCACGCCGTCGTGCTGACGGAACTCTTCCCCGACACTTTGCTGGATCGGAGTCCGGGGATCGTCATCGAGCTGAACGTGTGCTAAAACTCGGAGGTGCCGTAGTTTCGGTGCTTGATCGGTCGGGTCGTGAAGACGTATGACTACATCAACCGCGTTGTCATAACGCTTCCGCTGTCGGTCTACGAGGGTACGTAGACAACACTCTCCCCTCTCGTTGCTATGCATCACCATGATCTTGCGTGTGTGTAGGATTTTTTGTGAAATTGCTACGTTCCCGAACATGAATATAGTCATCCAATATATAGATCTTTACGTCTCGGCCATTTCGAGACTCCTTGTCATGTCCCCGATCTTATCCGAGACTCCGAACTACCTTCGGTACATCAAAACACATAAACTCATAATACAAATCGTCACCGAACATTAAGCGTGCGGACCCTACGGGTTCGAGAACTATGTAGACATGACCGAGACACATCTGCGGTCAATAACCAATAGCGGAAACTGGATGCTCATATTGGCTCCTACATATTCTACGAAGATCTTTATCGGTCAAACCGCATAACAACATATGTTGTTCCCTTTGTCATCGGTATGTTACTTGCCCGAGATTTGATCGTCGGTATCTCAATACCTAGTTCAATCTCATTACCGGCAAGTCTCTTTACTCGTTCCGTAATACATCATCCCACAACTAACTCATTAGTTACAATGCTTGCAAGGCTTATAGTGATGTGCATTACCGAGTGGGCCTAGAGATACCTCTCCGACAATCGGAGTGACAAATCCTAATCTCGAAATATGCCAACTCAACAAGTACCTTCGGAGACACCTGTGGAGCACCTTTATAATCACCCAATTACGTTGTGACATTTGGTAGCACACAAAGTGTTCCTCCGGTAAATGGGAGTTGGATAATATCACAGTCATAGGAACATGTATAAGTCATGAAGAAAGCAGTAGCAACAAACTAAATGATCAAGTGCTAAGCTAACGGAATGGGTCAAGTCAATCACATCATTCTTCTAATGATGTGATCCCGTTAATCAAATGACAACTCATGTCTATGGCTAGGAAACATAACCATCTTTGATCAACGAGCTAGTCAAGTAGAGGCATACTAGTGACACTCTATTTGTCTATGTATTCACACATGTATCATGTTTTCGGTTAATACAATTCTAGCATGAATAATAAACATTTATCATGATATAAGGAAATAAATAATAACTTTATTATTGCCTCTAGGGCATATTTCCTTCAGTCTCCCACTTGCACTAGAGTCAATAATCTAGTTCACATCTTTATGTGATTAGTTCACATCTCCATGTGACTAATACCCAAAGGATTTACTAGAGTCAATAATCTAGTTCACATCGCTATGTGATTAACACCCAAAGAGTAATCATGTTTTGCTTGTGAGAGAAGTTTAGTCTACGGGTCTGCAACATTCAGATCCTTATGTATTTCGCATCTATGTCTACAATGCTCTGCACGGAGCTACTCTAGCTAATTACTCCCATTTTCAATATGTATCCAGATCAAGACTTAGAGTCATCTAGATTGATGTAAATGCTTGCATCGACGTAACTCTTTTACGACGAACTCTTTTATCACCTCCATAACCGAGAAATATTTCCTTAGTCCTCTAAGGATAATTTTGACCGCTGTCCAATGATATACTCTTAGATCACTATTGTACTCCCTTGCCAGAATGATGCTAAGGTATATAATAGGACTGGTAAACAGCATAACATACTTTATAGAAACTATGGCTGAGGCATAGGGAATGACTTTCATTCTCTTTCTATCTTTTGCCGTGGTCGGGCTTTGAGTCTTACTCAATTTCACACCTTGTAACACAGGTAAGAACTCTTTCTTTGACTGTTCCATTTTGAACTACTTCAAAACTTGTCAAGGTATGTACTCATTGAAAAAACTTATCAAGCGTCTTGATCTATCTCTATAGATCTTGATGCTCAATATGTAAGTAGCTTCACCGAGGTCTTTATTTGAAAAACTCCTTCCAAATACTCCTTTATGCTTTCCAGAAAATTCTACATTATTTCCGATCAACAATATGTTATTCACATATATTTATCAGAAATGCTGTAGTGCTCCCACTCACTTTCTTGTAAATACAGGCTTCACCACAAGTCTGTATAAAACTATATGCTTTGATCAACTCATCAAAGCGTATATTCCAACTCTGAGATGCTTGCAACAGTCCATAGATGGATCACTGGAGCTTGCACATTTTGTTAGCACCTTTAGGATCGACAAAACCTTCTGGTTGCATCATATACAACTCTTCTTTAAGAAATTCATTAAGGAATGTAGTTTTGACATCCATTTGCGAGATTTCATAAAATGTGGCAATTTGCTAACATGATTCAGACAGACTTAAGCATCGCTACGAGTGAGAAAATCTCATCGTAGTCAACACCTTGAACTTTATCAAAACCCTTTTTGACAAGTCTAGATTTGTAGATAGTAACACTACTATCAGCGTCTGTCTTCCTCTTGAAGATCCATTTATTTTCTATGGCTTGCCGATCATCGTGCAAGTCAACCAAATTCCACACTTTGTTCTCATACATGGATCCCATCTCAGATTTCATGGCCTCAAGCCATTTTGCGGAATCTGGGCCCATCATCGCTTCCTCATAGTTCGTAGGTTCATCATGGTCAATTAACATGACCTCCAAAACAGGATTACCGTACCACTCTGGTGCGGATCTCACTCTGGTTGACCTACGAGGTTTAGTAGTAACTTGATCTGAAGTTTCATGATCATCATCATTAACTTCGTCACTAATTGGTGTAGGCATCACCGGAACAGATTTCTGTGATGAACTACTTTCCAATTCGGGAGAAGGTACAATTACCTCATCAAATTCTACTTTCCTCCCACTCACTTCTTTTGAGAGAAACTCCTTCTCTAGAAAAGATCCATTCTTAGCAACGAATGGCTTGCCTTTGGATCTGTGATAGAAGGTGTACCCAACAGTCTCCTTTAGGTATCCTATGAAGACATATTTCTCCGATTTGGGTTTGAGCTTATCAGGATGAAACTTTTTCACATAAGCATGGCAACCCCAAACTTTAAGAAACGACAACTTGGGTTTCTTGCCAAACCACAGTTCATAAGGTGTCGTCTCAATGGATTTAGATGGTGCCCTATTTAACGTGAATGCAGCTGTCTCTAATGCATAACCCCAAAACGATAGTGGTAAATCGGTAAGAGACATCATAGATTGTACTATATCTAATAAAGTACGGTTATGATGTTTGGACACACCATTACGCTGTGGTGTTCCAGGTGGCGTGAGTTGCGAAACTATTTCGCATTGTTTCAAATGAAGACCAAACTCGTAACTCAAATATTCTCCTCCACAATCAGATCGTAGAAAGTTTATTTCATTGTTATGATGATTTTACACTTCACTCTAAAATTATATGAACTTTTCAAATGTTTCAGACTTATGTTTCATCAAGTAGATATACCCATATCTGCTCAAATCATCTGTGAAGGTCAGAAAATAACGATACTCGCCGCGAGCCTCAACACTCATCGGACCGCATACATCAGTATGTATTATTTCCAATAAGTCAGTTGCTCGCTCCATTGTTCCAGAGAACGGAGTCTTAGTCATCTTGCCCATGAGGCATGGTTCGCAAGCATCAACTGATTCATAATCAAGTGATTCCAAAAGCCCATCAGCATGGATTTTCTTCATGCGCTTTACACCAATATGACCTAAACGGCAGTGCCACAAATAAGTTGCACTATCATTATTAACTTTTCATCTTTTGGCTTCAATATTATGAATATGTGTATCACTACGATCGGGATTCAACAAACCATTTTCATTGGGTGTATAACCATAGAAGGTTTTATTCATGTAAACAGAATAAAAATTATTCTCTAACTTAAATGAATAACCGTATTGCAATAAATGTGATCAAATCATATTCATGCTCAACTCAAACACCAAATAACACTTATTTAGGTTCAACACTAATCCCGAAAGTATAGGGAGTGTGCGATGATGATCATATCAATCTTGGAACCACTTCCAACACACATCATCACTTCACCCTTAACTAGTCTCTGTTCATTCTACAACTCCCGTTTCGAGTTACTACTCTTAGCAACTGAACCAGTATCAAATACTGAGGGGTTGCTATAAACACTAGTAAAGTACACATCAATAACATGTATATCAAATATAGCATTGTTCACTTTGCCATCCTTCTTATCCGCCAAATACTTGGGGCAGTTCCGCTTCCAGTGACCAGTCCCTTTGCAGTAGAAGCACTTAGTCTCAGGCTTAGGTCCAGACTTGGGCTTCTTCACTTGAGAAGCAACTTGCTTGCCATTCTTCTTGAAGTTCCCTTTCTTTCCCTTTGCCCTTTTCTTGAAACTAGTGGTCTTGTTAATCATCAACACTTGATGCTCTTTCTTGATTTCTACCTTCATCGATTTCATTATCATGAAAAAGCTCGGGAATCGTTTTCGTCATCCCTTGCATACTATAGTTCATCACGAAGTTCTACTAACTTGGTGATGGTGACTAGAGAATTCTTTCAATCACTATTTTATTTGGAAGATTAACTCCCACTTGATCCAAGCGATTGTAGTACCCAGACAATCTGAGCACATGCTCACTGCTTGAGCTATTCTCCTCCATCTTTTAGCTATAGAACTTGTTGGAGACTTCATATCTCTCAACTCGGGTATTTGCTTGAAATATTAACTTCAACTCTTGGAACATCTCATATGATCCATGACGTCCAAAACGTCTTTGAAGTCCCGATTCTAAGCTATTAAGCATGGTGCACTAAACTATCAAGTAGTCATCATATTGAGCTAGCCAAACGTTCATAACGTCTTCATTTGCTCCTGCAATAGGTCTGTCACCTAGCGGTGCATCAAGAACATAATTATTTTGTGCATCAATGAGTATAATCCTCAGATCACGGATCCAATCCACATCATTGCTACTAACATCTTTCAACTTAGTTTTTCTCTAGGAACATATCAAAAATAAACGGGGAGCTACATCGCGAGCTATTGATCTACAACATGGATATGCAAATACTATCAGGACTAAGTTCATGATAAATTTAAGTTCAATTAATCATATTACTTAAGAACTCCCACTTAGATAGACATCTGTGGCACCCCGGCTCGGAGCGACCGGTTTACCCTCCATTGCCAGCCCAGAGACCATGTCTTCTGGCAATACACAACATCTTGGTACAGAAAACAACCGCTTTATTGATGCTAATAGGTCAGAGTTTTTATTACAACAGATGTCGAGGCCGAGCAGCACACACGGCGCGGCTGAACAATATGTACATTATTTAGTGAACATAATGGGGCCTCGATCATATCAACTATGCGGCAGCGGAACAACGTCGTAGCGGAAACTCCATAGCACAGGGACACCGGTGTGGACACGATCTAGACTCGAGCAGCGCTCCTTTCCAACGCGACTTTCCTGAAATCTGGCATGACACGCCAGGTCAGTACATTGAATGTACTTGCAAGCTCACAACATGCATAATCATAATGACAAACAATATCATGATATTTAACCAATTAATAATGCAATAATGTTCCAACATGTTGTGCTCATGCTCTTGGGATAAATGTCCCTCGGGACCAACTTACCAACCGTGATCGTTCTCGGATCACAAAACAAACCACCATCATGGTCTTAACCAGTGTAACTTGTGATCCTTACGGCGATCACAACCAAAACACCATCGTGGTCTTGACTAGAATAACTCGTGATCCTTATGGCGATCACCACCACACCACCATCGTGGTCTTAACTAGAGTAACTCGTGATCCTTTCGGCGATCGCCACCACGACCCATATTGGGTTTCGAACAGCTTGATGGCCTTTCCGCCATCATCATCAATGCAATGATCATAACTTAGTGTGCATGTTTATTAAAATTTGACTCATGATGGGACCTACTACGAGTTGTCCGTGACCGTGGACTCGGCTATCGATAGATTATACACTCTGCAGAGGTAGCACACTGTACCCACACCACGGAACCCATGGCCTCGCACTCCCATTCGGGTGGACCAACGGCATTCCGACAAAAACCTTCCATTGCCATGACACTCTCCCAGCCACTCCGACCCAATCCCCAACGGCCACTCCAACCCAATCCCCAACGGGCTAGTCCTGGGTGGCCCCGTGTCTACCAAAGACACACCGACCACCATCGTGGCCAAAACAATCCCACTCGGGGACCCGGTACCAAAATCTCAACAACGGGCACACAAGGTTATGCCTGCTTACCGGGCCAGGGTAAGCATGCCCATAACCTTCCCTAGTTGCAGGCACCGACCAGAGACATGTCAATGGACCGAATCAAGGCCTTCCCACAAAGGCAAATGTGGTTGCACTGGAAAAATCTCGATTCAGCGGCACCATGACCCAGTCAACGATATATTCAAGTTGAGTTATATTCAGGTTCAACTTAAAATGAAAATGACCGGTGTCATAGCATGCCATGAAATGCAATACTACACATGCATCATATAATATGAAAATGACTGCTGTCAACCATATTCACACTAAGCATAAGCATCAACAACTTATCTTACTTTCCTGGTCTCACTTTAACAATATATTTTTCAGCAAGTAACATTATTTTCTCATGCAAGAAAATAAATTCGATTAATTCCTCATATGCATAGCAAAGATTCTACTACCATCACCTCAAGCAAATCCTAATTTCTTTACCAATCAAGTTAGGTTCAAACATTCTAGAAATTAAGTAAAATGGCTATACCAGCACTAAACAGGATATATTCTAGCAAATTTAACTATTTATTTATGCAAGAAAATAACTTTAAGCAATTATTCACACACATAACAAATCATTTTATCATTACTATAATTAGATCTTAGCCTCTTTACCAACTAACTAGTTTCAAGGTTATGTAAATCAAGCATAATACGAGCACACACTTTGACAGCATATAAATAACATAATAGTTATTTAAAATGCATGGATTAATCATTCAATTCAAGTAAGAAATTCATCAATATTGAAATGGCACCATGAAAATGTTGTTGTGGCTTGCCTTAGTGCAGATGAGGTTCACAAGCCTTCTGCTGATCCTCAAGACAAGCCTCACCCTCTGAAAATAATTTTAAACACAAGAAGAAAATATCAAGAACTCTTCTGAAAATCACCAGAAATTCTAGACAGCTCAAAAAAAATTCTCATTTTTGGTGAGCTGCTAGATTTCCTTGCAAAGAACATAATGCAAAAATAATCAATTCATTTGGACTTATGGTTGAAAAGTTATGGAGGTTTGAAGCTCTTTGGAATTGAATGAAATTTGAATTTAAATAAACAGACCAGGGGGTGACGTCGAAGGCGTAAAGCCTCAGGGCGCCACCACTCGTACCGCTTCACGCGCGTATAGAGTGGCTGACTAGCGGGCCCCGCTAGTCAGGTGAGAAGGAGGGGAGAAGGAAACAGAGGAAGGTCGCGGCTTCGCCGGAGCTCTCGCCGGTGATGAGGGCTCCTTGGCCAAAACCAGAGGGAGGGATCGAGAGAGGGGGTTGAAGCGCACCTGCCTGTACCCGTAGCGTAGCTAGGGGCGGTCGGACGAGTCGGAATCTTCCTTGCAAACGGAGGCAGAGGGCGGGGGTCGCCGAAGATGAAGAAGACGGCGAGCAGAAGCTGCTCCAGGGGCTCCAGGGGGAAGGGATGGCTTCACCGGAGAGAGGCGGAGGCCCTGGAAGGATCGCCCTGGCCTGGGAGGGGCTGGAGCTACTGCGGTGACTAGAGGGGATCGCCGGCGAGCTCGAGCTCGAGGGCGGCGGCCCGCGGCCTGCCCGGCCGGGCTACGACTTCCTACGTGTTTGTGGGGTGTGTGGGAGTGGTGGATGGTGCTAAAGGAGGCTGGGGGCGACTCCATTTATAGGCGAGCGGAGAGGGGGGTTCGGGCTCTGCCGGTGGACACCTGTCCACGGCGCCCGACGACGAGCGGCGTCAGTGAGAGGGGGAGAAGGCGACGCAGCTCACGTGGGAACTGTGGGCGAGCGGGGACGAGCACAGCACGCACCGCACTGTTGGGTTGGCCGGACCGTGCCCGTGCTCGCTGCGGCGAGCTCTGGTGTCGGCGAGCGCCAGGGAGGAGTAAATGGCGTTGAGACAGTGATGGTGGCGAGGTTTGGCACGCTTAGGCAGGCGGGGAAGCGAGCACGCGAGCAACAGAGGCTCGGGCGCGTCGCAAAGCGCGTTGGCTGCATGCCAGCACGCCTGGATGAACGCGGTCACCGCGTGAACTATGACCTCATGCCGACCTAAGCCCAAACTCCATGTCTGGCACGTTGTTCGTGGTAGTTTTGAATGTTACCACACCTTGGTTTGGCTCCAGGTGCAGTAGAGAAGATTTCACACGCCAGGTAAGTTTCTGATCAGTAACTTTGAGGTGTTACTGAGGTTAAATGGCTGGGAGTTGGGGGCTGTGCTTTGGAGGCTAGCCATCATCTATTAAGGTGATGATGCACAAGAAAATTCAGGCACAGGAGAGCAAGTAAAATGGTAGTTGCTGTAGAAACCACCATTTCTGTCCAGAATAGAAAATATTTTCTGTAGCAAAAATATTCCAAAAAGTGATGAAATATTTTTGCTCAGGAAGGTGCCCTAGGGTTCAAAGAATATTTGGGAATTTTCTCAGACTTTTGTGGGCCATAAAATGAGGGTTGCTTTGGAGCTCATTGAACTAGCTAGGGTTTTAGAGAAGAAAATGAATATTTTTCATTTAAGAAAAATATTCCCAAGATTATTTTGAGATGGATCAGAAGGGGAATGATGATTAGAGAGGGGAATGATGCACTTGGGTGAAAGCCAAGGGTACCCAAGTGTTTAAGTCCATATGAAAATATTCAGAAACCCCAACTTTCAAAATAGATGGAAATGAAAATCAGGCAAATAAGAGAGGGCAAAATCAGGCTGTCACAAACCTCCCCCACTTAGAATGAATATCGTCCTCGAGATTCGGTTGCTTGGGAAAACCACTCTGGATAATGAGCCCTTAGGAATTCTTCCCGCTCCCAAGTTGATTCTGACTCTGTGTGATGTTCCCACTGAACCTTGTAAAATTTTCTCACTTTACTGCGAGTGACCCTTTCCATCTGATCCAAAATTCTATACGGTCTTTCTTCATAGGTCAAATCTTTTGCCAACTCTACCTCAGCCATAGCAGCCCTTTTCTCAGGCGGGGATATGCAACGCCTTAGTTTTGAAACATGAAACACGTTATGCACATCTGCCAATTCAGCGGGTAGTTCCAACTGATATGCAACAGTACCCACTCGGGACACAACTGGGAATGGACCAATAAACCTGGGTGCCAACTTTCCATGGGTCTAAAATCTCTTGACTCCTTTCATAGGGGTGACTCGGAGGTATACGTGTTCTCCGGGTTCAAAATTGATCTGTCTATGCTTTGCGTCATAATAACTTTTCTGTCGAGATTTGGCCAATTGCAATCTGTCTCTGATTTCCTTAACTTGCTTCTCAGCTTCCATCATGAGATCTGTTCCGAAGATACGGCTATCTCCAGTTTGAGACCAATTTAATGGAGTGTGGCACTTACGACCATACAGAGCTTCATACGGTGACATCTTTAGACTGGACTGGAAGCTGTTGTTGTAAGAAAACTCGGCATATGGCAAGCAATCTTCCCATTTAGTTCCTTGGGCTAAAGCACATGCTTGCAACATATCTTCGAGTATTTGATTTACCCGCTCTGTCTGTCCATCAGTCTGAGGATGATAAGCAGTACTATATTTCAGCGATGTCCCCAAGGCTTGATGGAGACGGGACCAAAAATTGGAGGTAAACAGGGAACCTCGGTCGAAAGTGATGGTTCGAGGTACTCCATGCAGACTGACGATTCTGTATACATACAACTATGCAAGTTGATCTGCTCGATATCTAGTGCTGATCAAAATGAAGTGAGCAACCTTGGTTGAGGTGTCCACTATGACCCAAATTGCATCATTTCCTCTCTGAGTCTTAGGAAATCCCGTAATGAAGTCCATACAAACACGATCCCATTTCCATTGCGAAACCGACAGCGGTTGGAGGAGTCCGGCTGGCTTCTGATGCTCTGCCTTCACCTTGTTGCATATGCTGCAATAGGCCACAAAATAGGCAATGTCTTTCTTCATTCCATTCCACCAAAATATTTGTCTAAGGTCCTCATACATTTTTGTGCCTCCCGGATGAATGGAATATGAGGATTCATGTGCTTCCGACAGGATTTTCTTCTTTAAGTCCGGCTGATTGGGTACACAAATCCGTCCACGGAATCGGAGAGTACCAAATTTGTCCTTGGAGAAATTTGGGGTCTGCCCTGCCATCGGGCTCTTGGCACGCTTCTGCAGTTTGATGTCAGCTGGCTGGGCCTTGCGGATCTCTTCCTCAAGTGTGGGGGTAATTTCCAAAATATTAGCGAGGCCAACATCCACTATGACCAGGTTGAGCTGAGCAATCTCCTCTTGGAGTTTGAGAGGCAAGGATTTCGATATGGCATTTAAGCTGACAGGCTTTCGACTGAGGGCATCGGCAACCACGTTGGCCTTTCCCGGGTGGTAATTGTTGGAAATATGCCCTAGAGGCAATAATAAAATGGTTATTATTGTATTTCTAGTTCATGATAATTGTCTATTGTTCATGCTATAATTGTATTAACTGGAAACCATAATACATGTGTGAATACGTAGACCACAACATGTCCCTAGTAAGCCTCTAGTTAACTAGTTCGTTGATAAATAGATGGTTATGGTTTCCTGACCATGGACATTGGATGTCATTGATAACGGGAACAAGACCCAATCCTGAGCATAGCACAAGATCGTGTAGTTTGTTTGCTAAGAGCTTTTCTAATGTCAAGTATCATTTCCTTAGACCATGAGATTGTGCTACTTCGGATACCGTAGGAATGCTTTGGGTGTACCAAACGTCACAACGTAACTGGGTGGCTATAAAGGTGCACTACAGGTATCTCCGAAAGTGTCTGTTGGGTTGGCACGAATTGAGACTGGGATTTGTCACTCCGTATGACAGAGAGGTATCTCTGGGCCCATTCGGTAATGCATCATCATAATGAGCTCAATGTGACTAAGGAGTTAGCCACGGAATCATGCGTTACGGAACGAGTAAAGTGACTTGCCGGTAACGAGATTGAATGAGGTATTGGGATACCGACGATCGAATCTCGGGCAAGTAACATACCGATTGACAAAGGGAATTTTATACATGATTGATTGAATCCCCGGCATCGTGGTTCATCCGATGAGATCATCATGGAACATGTGGGAGCCAACATGGGTATCCAGATCCCGCTGTTGGTTATTGGCCGGAGAGCTGTCTCGGTCATGTCTGCATGATTCCTGAACCCGTAGAGGGTCTACACACTTAAGGTTCAGTGACGCTAGAGTTGTTATGGGAAATTAGTGTGCAGTTACCGAATGTTGTTCGGAGTCCCGGATGAGATCCCGGACATCACGAGGAGTTCTGGAATGGTCCGGAGGTAAAGATTTATATATGGGAAGCCTATTTTGGACACCGGAAAATGTTCGGGATTTTTCGGTATTGTACCGGGAAGGTTCTAGAAGGTTCCGGGGTGGGGCCCACCTGCATGGGGGGACCCACATGAACGTGGGTAGTGGGGTCAAGGCCCCACACCCCTGGTCAAGGCACACCAAGATCCCCCCTTAGAAGGAATAAGATTATATCCCGAAGGGATAAGATCAAGATCCCTAAAAAAGGGGGATAACAGTCGGTGGGGAAGGGATTTCTTTCCCCCACCTTTGCAAACGCCCCAATGGACTTGGAGGGCAAGAAACCAGCCCCCTCCACCCCTATATATAGTGGGGAGGCACATGGGAGCTGCACCCCTTCCCCTGGCGCAGCCCTCTCCCTCCCCAGCACCTCCTCCTCCTCCTCCGTAGTGCTTGGCGAAGCCCTGCCGGAGAACTGCAAGCTCCACCACCACGCCGTCGTGCTGCCGGAGCTCTCCCTCAACTTCTCCGCTCCCCTTGCTGGATCAAGAAGGAGGAGACGTCCCCGGTCTGTACGTGTGTTGAACGCGGAGGCGCCGTTGTTCGACGCCTAGATCAGAATCAACCGTGATCTGAATCGCTGCGAGTACAACTCCTTCATCCGCGTTCTTGTAACGCTTCCGCATCGCGATCTTCAAGAGTATGAAGATGCACTCCTCTCTCTCTCTCGTTCCTAGTCTCTCCATAGATTGATCTTGGTGACACGTAGGAAAATTTTGAATTATTGCTACGTTCCCCAACAATGGCATCATAAGCTAGGTCTATGCGTAGATTCTATGCACGAGTAGAACACAAGTAGTTGTGGGTGATGATTTGTTCAATTTGCTTACCGTTACTTGTCTTATCTTGATCCGGCGGCATTGTGGGATGAAGCGGCCCGGACCGACCTTACACGTACGCTTACGTGAGACTGGTTCCACCGACTGACATGCACTTGATGCATAAGGTGGCGAGCGGGTGTTTGTCTCTCCCACTTTAGTCGGATCGGATTCGATGAAGAGGGTCCTTATGAAGGGTAAATAGAAATTGGCATATCACCATTGTGGCTTTTGTGTAGGTAAGAAACATTCTTGCTAACCGTTAGCCAGAGTAGTAGAAGTAATAGTTGGCGAGGCAACTTCATGAACACACGATGATGGAGATCATGGTGTCATGCCGGTGACGATGGTGTTCATGCCGTGCCTCAAAGATGGAGATGAAAGGCGCAAGATGATATTAGCCATATCATGTCACTTTATGATTTGCATGTGATGTTTGTCATGTTTACATCTTATTTTCTTAGATCGACGGTAGCATAAATAAGATGATCCCTCACTAAAATTTCAAGAAAGTGTTCCCCCTAACTGTGCACCATTGCGAAGGTTCGTTGTTTCGAAGCACCACGTGATGATCGGGTGTGATAGATTCTAACGTTTGCATACAACGGGTGTAAGCCAGATTTACACACGCAACAAACTTAGGTTGACTTGACGAGCCTAGCATGTACAGACATGGCCTTGGAACACGGAAGACCGAAAGGTCGAACATGAGTCGTATACAAGATACGATCAACATGAAGATGTTCACCGATGATTACTAGTCCGTCTCACGTGATGATCGGACATGGCCTAGTTGACTCGGATCATGTATCACTTAGATGACTAGAGGGATGCCTATCTAAGTGGGAGTTCATTGAATAATTTGATTAGATGAACTTAATTATCATGAACATAGTCAAAAGGTCTTTGCAAATTATGTCATAGCTCACGCTTTGATTCTACTGTTTTAGATATGTTCCTAGAGAAAATTTAGTTGAGAGTTGACAGTAGCAATTATGCAGAATGGGTGCGTAAACTGAGGATTGTCCTCATTGCTGCACAGAAGGATTATGTCCTTAATGCACCACTCAGTGTGCTAAACCTCGAGCGTCATCTTTAGATGTTGGGAAACATCTGACATACACATTTTGATGACTACGTGATAGTTCAGTGCATAATGCTAACGGTTTAGAATTGTGGCACCAAAGACGTTTTTGAAACGTCGCATAACATATGAGATGTTCCAAATACTGAAATTGGGATTTCAGACTAATGCCCATGTCAAGAGGTATGAGACCTCTGACAAGTTTCTTAAGCCTGCAAACTAAGGGAGAAAAGCTCAATCGTTGAGCATGTGCTCAGATTGTCTGAGTACCTCAATCGCTTGAATCGAGTGGGAGTTAATCTTCCAGATGAGATAGTGATGGTTCTCCATAGTCACTGCCACCAAGCTATTGGAGCTTCGTGATGAACTATAACATATCAGGGATAAACATGATGATCCTTGAGCAACTCGCGATGTTTGACACCGCGAAAGTAGAAATCAAGTAGGAGCATCAATTGTTGATGGTTAAACCACTAGTTTCAAGAAGGGCAAGGGAAAGAAGGGATACTTCATGAAACGACAAATCAGTTGCTGCTCTAGTGAAGAAACCCAAGGTTGAACCCAAACCCGAGACTAAGTGCTTCTGTAATGAGGGGAACGGTCACTGAAGCAGAACTACCCTAGATACTTGGTAGATGAGAAGGCTAGCAAGGTCGACATAAGTATTTTGAATATACGTTATATTATTGTGTACTTTACTAGTACTCCTAGTAGCACCAGGGTAATAAATACCGGTTCGGTTGCTAAGTGTTAGTAACTCGAAATAAAAGGCTGCGGAGACTAGCTAAAGGTGAGATGACGATATGTGTTGGAAGTGTTTCCAAGGTTGATGTGATCAAACATCGCACGCTCCCTCTACCATCGGGATTGGTGTTAAACTGAAATAATTGTTATTTGGTGTTTGCATTGAGCATAGACATGATTGGATTATGTTTATCGCCATACGGTTATTCATTTAAGGAGAATAATGGTTACTCTGTTTATTTGAATAATACCTTCAATGGTCTTGCACCTAAAATGAATGGTTTATTGAATCTCGATTGTGGTGATACACATGTTCATGCCAAAACATATAAGATAGTAATGATAGTACCACATACTTGTGGCACTGCCATTTGAGTCATGTTGGTATAAAACGCATGAAGAAGCTCCATGTTGATGGATCTTTGGACTCACTCGTTTTTGAAAAGATTGATACATGCGAACCATGTCTATTGGTAGATATGCATGAAGAAACTCCATACAGATGGATCATTTGGACTCACTTGATTTTGAATCACTTGAGACATGCAAATCATACCACATGGGCAAGATGACTGAAAGACCTCGTTTTTCAGTAAGATGGAACAAGAAAGCAACTTGTTGGAAGTAATACATTTTGATGTGTGCAGTCCAATGAGTGCTGAGGCACGCAGTGGATATCGTTATGTTCTTACTTCACAGATGATTTGAGTAGATGCTGAGTATATTTACTTGATGAAACACAAGTCTGAATTATTGAAAGGTTTAAGTAATTTCAGAGTGAAGTTGAAGATCGTCGTGATAAGAGGATAAAATGTCTATGATATGATCACAGAGATGAATATCTGAGTTACGAGTTTGGCACACAATTAAGACATTGTGGAAATTGTTTCACAACTAATACCGCCTGGAACACCATAGTGTGATGGTGTGTCCGGACATCATAACTGCACCCTATTGGATATGGTGCATACCATGATGTCTCTTATCGAATTACCACTATCGTTTATGGGTTAGGCATTAGAGACAACCGCATTCACTTTAAATAGGGCACCACACAATTCCGTTGAGATGACACCATATGAACTATGGTTTAGAAAAACCTAAGCTGTCGTTTCTTAAAAGTTTGGGGCTGCGACGCTTATGTGAAAAAGTTTCAGGCTGATAAGCTCGAACCCAAAGTGGATAAATGCATCTTCATAGAATACCCAAAACAGTTGGGTATACCTCCTATTTCAGATCCAGAAGCAAAAGTGATTGTTTCTAGAAATGGGTCCTTTCTCGAGGAAAAGTTTCTCTCGAAAGAATTGAGTGGGAGGATGATGGAGACTTGATGAGGTTATTGAACCGTCACTTCAACTAGTTTGTAGCAAGGTGCATGAAGTTGTTCCTGTGGCACCTACACCAATTGAAGTGGAAGCATATGATAGTGATCATGAAACTTTGGATCAAGTCACTACCAAACCTCATAGGTCGACAAGGATGTGTACTACTTCAGAGAGGTACGTAATCCTGTCTTGGAAGTCTTGTTGCTAGACAACATTGAACCTACGAGCTATGTAGAAGCGATGGTGGGCCCGGATTCCGATGAATGGCTCGAGGCCATAAAATCCGAGAGAGGATCCATGTATAAAAAAAGTATAGACTTTGAAAGAACTACTTGATGGTCGTAAGGCTGTTGGGTGCAGATGGATTTTAAAAGGAAGATGGACAATGATGGTAAGTGTCACCATTAAGAAAGCTCAACTTGTCATTAAGATGTTTCCCGACAAGTTCAAGGAGTTGACTACGATGAGACTTTCTCACTCGTAGCGATGCTAAGAGTCTGTTGGAATTATGTTAGCAGTTACTGCATTATTTATGAAATCTTGCAGATAGGATGTCAAAACATTGTTTCCTCGACGAATTTCTTGAGGAAAGGTTGTATGTGATACAACCAGAAGGTTTTGTCAATCCTGAAAGATGCTAACAAGTATGCAAAGCTCTAGCAATCCTTCTAAGGACTGGAGTAAGCATCTCGGAGTTGGAATGTACGCTTTGATGAGATGATCAAAGATTTTGGGTTTATAAAATTTTTATGAGAAACTTTTATTTCCAAAGAAGTGAGTGGGAGCACTATAGAATTTTTGATGAGTATATGTTGTTAACATATTGTTGATCAGAAATGACGTAGAATTTCTGGAAAGCATACAGGGTTATTTGAAAGGTGTTTTTCAATGGAAACCTGGATTAAGCTACTTGAACATTGAGCATCAAGATCTATAAGGATAGATAAAAAACGCTTAATAGTACTTTCAAATGAATACATACCGTGACAAGATTTTGAAGGAGTTCAAAATAGATCAGCAAATAAGGAGTTCTTGTCTGTGTTACAAGGTGTGAGTATTGAGTAAGACTCAAGACCTGACCACGGCAGAAGAGAGAGAAAGGACGAAGGTCGTCCCCTATGCTTTAGACGTAGGCTCTATAGTATGCTATGCTGTGTACCGCACCTGAAGTGTGCCTTGCCATGAGTCAGTCAAGGGGTACAAGAGTGATCCAGGAATGGATCACATGACAACGGTTGAACTTATCCTTAGTAACTAGTGGACTAAGAAATTTTCTCGATTATGGAGGTGGTAAAAGAGTTCGTCGTAAAGGGTTACATCGATGCAAACTTTGACACTAATCCGGATGACTCTGAGTAGTAAACCGGATTCGTATAGTAGAGCAGTTATTTGGAATAGCTCAAAGTAGCGCGTGGTAGCTGCATCTACAAGATGACATAGAGATTTGTAAAGCACACATGGATCTGAAAGGTTCAGACCCATTGACTAATAAACCTCTCTCACAAGCGAGATATGAACAAACCCCATGGGTGTTGGATTCATTACAATCACATAGTGATGTGAACTAGATTATTGACTCTAGTGCAAGTGGGAGACTGTTGGAAATTTGCCCTAGAGGCAATAATAAAATGGTTATTATTGTATTTCCTTGTTCATGATAATTGTCTATTGTTCATGCTATAATTGTATTAACTGGAAACCGTAATACATGTGTGAATACGTAGACCACAACATGTCCCTAATAAGCCTCTAGTTAACTAGCTCGTTGATCAATAGATAGTTATGGTTTCCTAACCATGGACATTGGATGTCATTGATAACGGGATCACATCATTAGGAGAATGATGTGATGGACAAGACCCAATCCTGAGCATAGCACAAGATCGTGTAGTTCGTTTGCTAAGAGCTTTTCTAATGTCAAGTATCATTTCCTTAGACCATGAGATTGTGCAACTCCCGGATACCGTAGGAATGCTTTGGGTGTACCAAATGTCACAACGTAACTGGGTGGCTATAAAGGTGCCCTAAAGGTATCTCCGAAAGTGTCTGTTGGGTTGGCACGAATCGAGACTGGGATTTGTCACTCCGTATGACGAAGAGGTATCTCTGGGCCCACTCGGTAATGCATCATCATAATGAGCTCAATGTGACTAAGGAGTTAGCCACGGGATCATGCATTACGGAACGAGTAAAGTGACTTGCCGGTAACGAGATTGAACGAGGTATTGGGATACCGACGATCGAATCTCGGGCAAGTAACATACCGATTGACAAAGGGAACTGTATACAGGATTGATTGAATCCCCGGCATCGTGGTTCATCCGATGAGATCATCGTGGAGCATGTGGGAGCCAACATGGGTATCCAGATCCCGTTATTGGTTATTGGCTAGAGAGCTGTCTCGGTCATGTCTGCATGATTCCCGAACCTGTAGGGTCTACACACTTAAGGTTCAGTGACGCTAGAGTTGTTATGGGAAATTAGTGTGCAGTTACCGAATGTTGTTCGGAGTCCCGGATGAGATACCGGACGTCACGAGGAGTTCCAGAATGGTCCGGAGGTAAAGATTTATATATGGGAAGTCCTATTTTGGCCACCGGAAAATGTTCGGGATTTTTCGGTATTGTACCGGGAATGTTCTAGAAGGTTCCGGGGTGGGGCCCACCTGCATGGGGGGACCCACATGAACGTGGGTAGTGGGGTCAAGGCCCCACACCCCTGGTCAAGGCGCACCAAGATCCCCCCTTAGAAGGAATAAGATCATATCCCGAAGGGATAAGATCAAGATCCCTAAAAAAAGGGGGATAACAATCGGCGGGGAAGGGAAATGATGGGATTTCTTTCCCGACCTTTGCCTACGCCCCAATGGACTTGGAGGGAAAGAAACCAGCCCCCTCCACCCCTATATATAGTGGGGAGGCACATGGGAGCCGCACCCCTTCCCCTGGCACAGCCCTCTCCCTCCCCAACACCTCCTCCTCCTCCTCCTCCTCCTCCTCCTCCTTCGTAGTGCTTGGCGAAGCCCTGCCGGAGAACTGCAAGGTCCACCACCACGCCGTCGTGCTGCCGGAGCTCTCCCTCAACTTCTCCTCTCCCCTTGCTGGATAAAGAAGGAGGAGACGTCCCCGGGCTGTACGTGTGTTGAACGCGGAGGCGCTGTTCGACGCTTAGATCGGAATCAACCGTGATCTGAATCACCGCGAGTACGACTCCTTCATCCACGTTCTTGTAACGCTTCCACATCGCGATCTTCAAGGGTATGAAGATGCACTCCTCTCTCTCTCTCTCGTTCCTAGTCTCTCCATAGATTGATCTTGGTGACACGTAGGAAAATTTTGAATTATTGCTACGTTCCCCAACAGTAATTTATTCCAAGATGATAATCCTTAACCAACTCTAGCCATCTTCGTTGACGAAGATTTAAATCCGACTGAGTAAATATGTATTTAAGGCTTTTATGATCGGTAAAAATTTGGCACCTTTTCCCGATGAGGTAGTGTCTCCAAATTTTTAGCGCATGAACCACTGCAGCCAATTCCCAATCATGAGTAGGATAATTTCCCTCGTGGGGCCATAGCTGTTGCGATGCATATGCTACTACCTTGCCGTCTTGCATAAGTATGCAACCGAGGCCTTGCCTGGAGGCGTCACAATACACATCAAAGCTGCGATACATGTCTGGGAGAGTCAATACAGGTGCGGTTGTCAGCCGTATCTTTAGCTCATTGAAACTTTTCTCACAGTCCTCCATCCATTCAAACTTCTTATCCTTTTTGAGCAGCTCTGTCATGGGTTTAGCAATCTTGGAAAACCCCTCAATGAAACAACGGTAATATCCAGCTAATCCGAGAAAACTCCGGATCTGTGTCACTGTCGTGGGTGGCAACCAATCGAGCACATCTTTTACTTTGCTCGAGTCCACGGCTATACCCTCAGCGGATAGTACATGTCCGAGAAACCCAACTTGCTTGAGCCAAAACTCACATTTACTAAATTTGGCGTAAAGCTGATGGCCGCGGAGTCGTTGTAGCACTGCTCGGAGGTGATCCTTGTGCTCGTCTTCACCCTTGGAGTAAATGAGGATGTCATCGATGAAGACTACCACTAATTTGTTGAGGAATTCCATGAATACTTTGTTCATCATATGCATGAAGAAAGCAGGGGCATTGGTGAGACCAAAGAACATCACTTTATATTCATAAAGACCGCACCGAGTAGTGAATGCGGTCTTAGGAATATCTTCCTTTTTAATTTTGAGCTGATGATATCCGGTCCGTAATTCAATCTTAGAGAATACCTTAGCCCCACTAAGCTGATCAAACAAATCATCAATCCTTGGTAGCGGATATTTATTTTTGATGGTGACCTCATTCAGCTGACGGTAATCTACGCACATGCGGAGGCTGCCATCCTTTTTGTCCACGAAAATAGTGGGTGATCCCCATGGTGAAGAGCTGGGACGAATATATCCTTTTGGAGTAGTTCATCAAGCTGCTTCTTTAGCTCCACTAATTCTGATGAAGGCATTCGGTAATACTTCTTGTATAACGGTGCAGTTCCGGGCATAAGATCTATTGCAAATTCCAGCTCTCGATCTGGTGGCATGCCTGGCAGTTCTTCTGGAAATACATTAGGGTACTCGCTGACCACAGGAATTAATTCCAACTCTGCCACAACGGTGAAAACCAATCCTTCCTTGGATATATTCTTGCGACCATAGAATTTGGTAGTCTGCCCATTTAGACTGGTCAAAGTGACTTCTCGTGTTACGCAGTTTATACAAACTTGATATTGGGTCAACCAATTCATACCCAATATAATATCCAACTTTTCAGACTCAATAATTATCAGAGAGGTTGGAAAGTAGACTCAGTTGATATTGATTTCCAGATCACGGCAAACCATGTTGCTCTTGATTAGAGATCCTGGGGTTTGTACCAGCATATTTTTGCCCAAAAGTGTACAAGGAAATTTGTTTTGGGCAGCAAAACTCCGAGAAATAAAAGAATGGGATGCCCCAGAGTCAAATAAAATTATGGCAGGTATGTCATTAACAGAAAACATACCAATGATGACTTCGTGGTTCTCTTGTGCTTCATCGGCTGAGAGATGATGCACGTGCCCAGTAATGTTTTGCTGGGTCGGGCATGACTCTATAAAGTTGAATTGTGGCCTGAATGGGGCATCTGCCTTGTTATTCTTGGGGCACTGTTTGGCATAATGTCCGTTCTGCCCACAAATGAAGCAAGAATTGTTGCGCTAACGCTCCTCACGTATTGGGTTGGTCACGACATTCTTGACTTGAGTGGTGGTCTTGTTAACATTCTGTTGCCAATTGGGCTTGTATTCCACATGAGTCTGCTGCTAGGTTCGAGCCTTTTGCACTGGTTGCCCATCCTTCTTTGGCTCAAACTTACGCTTGTTGTCGTTGTTGGCAGGCCTATTATTTTATATAAGCTTGTGCTCCCGTTCAGCAATGAAAACCTTGTTTACCAGAGTTTGGAAATCTGGGAAGTCAAACATACTGAGAGTACACCGGAGTTGCGGATTTAAGCCTCCAAGAAATCTGTCAATCTTCCTTTCTGTGGTGGCCACGTCATAAAGGGAGTAACGGGCCAGGTGATTGAATTTTTGCAAATATTCACCCACAGACTGATTTCCTTGGACGAGTGCGAGAAATTCACGCTGCTTAACCTTCATAACTCCAGTAGGGAAATGATGTTTCCGGAACTGATCCTTAAATTTTTCCCAGGTGATTTCTTCATCAGTAGGCCACATGGCTTTTGTATTTTCCCACCATATGGCAGCAGCGCCTTCAAAATAATGAGTTGCAAATGGAACTTTATCATTTTATTCAGTACGAGCAATCTCAAGCTTTTTCTCAATGGTACGCAACCAATCGTCTGCATCCAATGGGTCAACAATCTGACTGAAATTGGGTGGCTTGGTCCTTTGAAAATCTGACAGCTTTGAGTAATGACCGTTCTGATTTCCATTCTGTCCAACCATAGCTTGCCCACTTCTTAATATTTCAAGCAGATCATTGTTCCTTCTTTCCTCAAACATACGCAGAATTTGCTCGGTGGAGGGTGGATTTGGAGGTGGAGGCGGTGGCCGAACGTACGGCTCGGGAGAATGTCCTGCCTGTCGTGCAGAATGACGAACAGGAGTTCGAACACGAACGTTGCTACTGCTGCCTCCCCGCGTCATCCTATTGTGGATTTTCCCAAGACAACGCAATAGAGATGAGAAACATCCAAGAATAAATTTGGGGAAAAGCCAGCGACAAATCCCAGAAGAAAGCAAAAGAGCGAAGAAAATACGGCGAATAAAGTCCCAACATAATTATACATATACTCATACATGAAAGATAAACAACATGACAGGTTCAACTACTCTCATACATGCAACGAAACATCATGACTCGTACGACTGCATCCGTACATCATCCGGACGACTGCGAATACTCCGAGGTACTACTGCTCTGCTGGTGTTGCGGTGTCCTCCCCTGAAGCGGACTTGGATCCTGAACTGACGTAGTTAACGGAAACCTCCAGGTTAAAGGTAACACGACGACGCTGCCTCGAGGGCTCTCCCTCAGGGGCAGGGGCAGGATGAAGCATCGGGGCTACATGAGTGGTGAGAAGTGAAGCCCACTCGGCAGGAGTACTGAGAGGGTTCACCGTCGAGGTGCTTGAGCTACTCGGGGGAGTAACCGGTGAAACAGGGGAACTAGAACTGGCTGGAATATAGGGAGTAAATCCCAGAGAAGATGGAGTAGTGGCAGATCTAGTAGTGACCAAAGCAGTGGCTAAAGCAGTACGGGCACGAGTCAGTTCTCGAGCCAGCTCGTGGATCATAAGATAGCTAGCAGTGACATAACGAGCAAGGTGGCTAGCAACACTATCAGACTCCGGATCAATGATCTGGAAACGAACACTACCATTGTCGTGCAGAGAAGGGTAGTAAAAGAAACCTAGATGGTTTTGCATTCGAATCTCGTTGTAGCGAAGGTCAACAAGGACCTCGAATGCAGCAAATTGGACAACCTGATAAGCGGTAGAGGCGTAACCGCTCCGAGAAGTATGAGTGTAAGAGCCGGAATCGGAACTAGTGCATAGAGTAACCACTGCGTGATACTCATACACTGAATCAACTAGACGCTCCCGGTACACATGATAGACTGGATCGTCTCCGAGGGGGTACAACCGACGCCACACGTTGCGAAGAAGGTGCGGTGACGTGTACGGCATCAGCTGCAAATGGCATGGATACGGCACCGGAGCCATCTACACTCACAACCATTAGCAGGTTAGCATAAAAACATAAATCAAGTGCATGCAATGTAACAATCAGCTACATTAGCTACCGGCACTCAACTAAAACTCGTATCTAACGTCCAGTTAACACGTCGTAGTCTAGCGTAGCCTACAGTCAGCACGGCTTCGATACCAAGCATTGTGGCACCCCGGCTCAGAGCGACCGGTTTACCCTGCATTGCCAGTCCAGAGACCATGTCTTCTAGCAACACACAACATCTTGGTACAAAAAACAACCGCTTTATTGATGCTAGCGGGTCGGAGTTTTTATTACAACAGATGTCGAGGCCGAGCAGCACACACGGTGCGGCTGAACAACATGTACATTATTTAGTGAACATAATGGGGCCTCGATCATATCAACTATGCGGCAGCGGAACAACGTCGTAGGGGAAACTCCATAGCACAGGGACACCGATGTGGACACGATCTAGACTCGAGCAGCGCTCCTTTCCAACACAACTTTGCTAAAATCTGGCATGACACGCCAGATCAGTACATTGAATGTACTTGCAAGCTCACAACAGGCATAATCATAATGACAAACAATATCATGATATTTAACCAATTAATAATGCAATAATGTTCCAACATGTTGTGCTCATGCTCTTGGGATAAACGTCCCTCATGACCAACTTAACAACCATGATCGTTCTCGGATCACAAAACAAACCACCATCGTGGTCTTAACCAGTGTAACTTGTGATCCTTACGGCGATCACAACCAAACCACCATCGTGGTCTTGACCAGAATAACTCGTGATCCTTACGGCGATCACTACCACACCACCATCATGGTCTTAACCAGAGTAACTCGTGATCCTTTCGGCGATCACCACCACGACCCATATTGGGTTTCGAATAGCTCGATGGCCTTTCTGCCATCATCATCAGTGCAATGATCATAACTTAGTGTGCATGTTTATTAAACGTTGACTCATGGTGGGACCTACTACAAGTTGTCCGTGACCGTGGACTCGGCTATCGATAGATTATACACTCTGCAGAGGTAGCACACTGTACCCACACCACGGAACCCATGGCCTCGCACTCCCATTCGGGTGGACCAACGGCATTCCGACAAAAACCTTCCATTGCCATGACACTCTCCCAGCCACTCTGACCCAATCCCCAACGGGCTAGTCCTGGGTGGCCCCGTGTCTACCAAAGACACACCGACCACCGTCGTGGCCAAAACAATCTCACTCGGGGACCCGGTACCAAAATCTCAACAACAGGCACACAAGGTTATGCCTGCTTACCGGGCCAGGGTAAGCATGCCCATAACCTTCCCTAGTTGGAGGCACCGACCAGAGACATGTCGATGGACCGAATCAAGGCCTTCCCACAAAGGCAAATGTGGTTGCACTGGAAAAATCTCGATTCAGCGGCACCATGACCCAGTCAACGATATATTCAAGTTGAGTTATATTCAGGTTCAACTTAAAATGAAAATGACCGGTGTCATAGCATGCCATGAAATGCAATACTACACATGCATCGTATAATACGAAAATGACTGCTGTCAACCATATTCACACTAAGCATAAGCATTAACAACTTATCTTACTTTCTTGGTCTCACTTTAACAATATATTTTTCAGCAAGTAACATTATTTTCTCATGCAAGAAAATAACTTCGATTAATTCCTCATATGCATAGCAAAGATTCTACTATCATCACCTCAAGCAAATCCTAATTTCTTTACCAATCAAGTTAGGTTCAAACATTCTGGAAATTAAGTAAAATGGCTACACCAGCACTAAACAGGATATATTCTAGCAAATTTAACTATTTATTTATGCAAAAAATAACTTTAAGCAATTATTCATACACATAACAAATCATTTTATAAGTACCATAATTAGATCTTAGCCTCTTTACCAACTAACTAGTTTCAGGGTTTTGTAAATCAAGCATAATACAGCACACGCTTTAACATCATATAAATAACATAATAGTTATTTAAAATGCATGGATTAATCATTCAATTCAAGTAAGAAATTCATCAATATTGAAATGGCACCATGAAAATGTTGCTGTGGCTTGCCTTAGTGCAGATGAGGTTCACAAGCCTTCTGGTGATCCTCAAGACAAGCCTCACCCTCTGAAAATAATTTTAAACACAATAAGAAAATATCAAGAACTCTTCTGAAAATCACCAGAAATTATAGACAGCTCAGAAAAATCTCATTTTTGGTGAGCTGCTAGATTTCCTTGCAAAGAACATAATGCAAAAATAATCAATTCATTTGGACTTATGGTTGAAAAGTTATGGCGGTTTGAAGCTCTCTGGAATTGAATGAAATTTGAATTTAAATAAACAGACCAGGGGGGGTGACGTCGAAGGCGTAAAGCCTCAGGGCGCCACCACTCGTACCGCTTCGCGCGCGTACAGAGTGGCTGACTAGCGGGCCACGCTAGTCAGGTGAGAAGGAGGGGAGAAGGAAACAGAGGAAGGTCGCGGCTTCGCCGGAGCTCTCGCCGGCGATGAGGGCTCCTTGGCCAAAACCAGAGGGAGGGATCGAGAGAGGGGGTTGAAGCGCACCTGCCCGTACCCGTAGCGTAGCTAGGGGCGGTCGGACGACGTCGGAATCTTCCTCGCAAATGGACGCAGAGGGCGGGGGTCGCCGAAGATGAAGAAGACGGCGAGCAAAGGCAGCTCCACGGCTCCAGGGGGAAGGGATGGCTTCACCGGAGAGAGGCGGAGGCCCTGGAAGGATCGCCCTGGCCTGGGAGGGGCTGGAGCTACTACGGCGACCGGAGGGGATCACTGACAAGCTCGAGCTCGAGGGCAGCGGCCCGCGGCCTGCCCGGCCAGGCTACGGCTTCCTATGCGTTTGTGGGGTGTGTGGGAGTGGTGGATGGTGCTCGAGGAGGCTGGGGGCGGCTCCATTTATAGGCGAGCGGAGAGGGGGGGTTCGGGCTCTGCCGGTGGACACCTGTCCACGACGCCCGGCGAGGAGCGGCGTCAGTGAGAGGGGGAGAAGACGAGCAGCTCACGTGGGAACTGTGGGCGAGCGGGGACAAGCACAAGAACGAGGAGATGGCGGCGAGCACAGTGCGCACCGCATTGTTGGGTTGGCTGGACCGTGCCCGTGGTCGCTGCGGCGAGCTCCAGCGTCGGCGAGCGCCAGGAAGGAGTAAATGGCGGTGAGACGGTGATGGTGGCGAGGTTTGGCACACTTAGGCAGGCGGGGAAGCAAGCACGCGAGCAGCAGAGGCTCGGGCGCGTCGCAGAGCGCGTCGGCTGCATGCCAGCATGCCTGGACGAATGCGGTCACCGCGTGAACTATGACCTCATGCCGACCTAAGCCCAAACTCCATGTCTAGCACGTTGTTCATGGTAGTTTTGAATGTTACCACGCCTTGGTTTGGCTCCAGGTGCAGTAGAGAAGATTTCACACGCCAGGTAAGTTTCTGATCAGTAACTTTGAGGTGTTACTGAGGTTAAATGGCTGGGAGTTGGGGGTTGTGCTTTGGAGGCTAGCCATCATCTATTAAGGTGATGATGCACAAGAAAATTCAGGCACAGGGGAGCAAGTAAAATGGTAGTTGCTGTAGAAACCACCATTTTTGTCCAGAACAGAAAATATTTTCTGTAGCAAAAATATTCCAAAAAGTGATGAAATATTTTTGCTCAGGAAGGTGCCCTAGGGTTCAAAGAATATTTGGGAATTTTCTCAGATTTTTGTGGGCCATAAAAATGAGGGTTGCTTTGGAGCTCATTGAACTAGCTAGGGTTTTAGAGAAGAAAATGAATATTTTTCATTTAAGAAAAATATTCCCAAGATTATTTTGAGATGGATCAAAAGGGGAATGATGATTAGAGAGGGGAATGATGCACTTGGGTGAAAGCCAAGGGTACCCAAGTGTTTAAGTCCATATGAAAATATTCAGAAACCCCAACTTTCAAAATAAATCCAAATGAAAATCAGGCAAATAAGAGAGGGCAAAATCAGGCTGTCACAACATCCCTCTAGTCATCTAAATGACCACGTGATCCAAATCAACTAAACCATGTCCGATCATCACGTGTGATGGAGTAGTTTTCAATGGTGAACATCACTATGTTGATCATATCTACTATATGTTTCACGCTCGACCTTTCGGTCTCCAGTGTTCCGAGGCCATATCTGCATATGCTAGGCTCGTCAAGTTTAACTCGAGTATTCTGCGTGTGCAAAACTGGCTTGCACCCGTTGTAGATGGACGTAGAGCTTATCACCCCCGATCATCACGTGGTGTCTGGGCACAACGAACTTTGGCAACGGTGCATACTCAGGGAGAACACTTTTATCTTGAAATTTAGTGAGAGATCATCTTATAATGCTACCGTAAATCAAAACAAAATAAGATGCATAAAAGATAAACATCACATGCAATCAATATAAGTGATATGATATGGCAATCATCATCTTGTGCTTGTGATCTCCATCTCCGAAGCACCGTCATGATCACCATCGTCACCGGCGCGACACCTTGATCTCCATCGTAGCATCGTTGTCGTCTCGCCAACTATTGCTTCTACGACTATCGCTACCGCTTAGAGATAAAGTAAAGCAATGTAGCGACCCGATCCGAATGGATCAAGTCTCTGTGCTTAAGTGCCATCCCTGGATCGGTATGCTGACACACACAGTACTCGAAGGATTTATAACAGAGGTAAATCACATGTATAGAGTAACGTAAATACTATTACCTCAATCCATATAGCGGAAGCAACAAGGTTGTGGATTCCCATCAACACCAACAGCAAAGTTGAGTGTAGAAATCGTAACCCTAACGTATCACTTACTCGTCGTAAGAAACCTGCAACATGAGACGTTGCAGCCCGAAACGGGTCAGTACATTGAATGTACTGGCAAATTCACACCATAGAGAATAATGATGAACAATGACTATCACTACATGCATATATGGCTGGTGGAAAAGCTCTATGGTTACAGTTTTGCGTAAAGCCAGTTTTTCCCTACTGCAAAGGAATAAATTTATTTAACTATCATGGTGGTTGTTGAACATTGAGAATGGTTGACAGCATTCTCAATCCCAATTAAGTAACATCATTAAACCCAACAATATTCATTTAAAGTAACGTGATGAGATCAATAGGATAATCCAAGAACTAGATACTCAAGATTGTCCATAACCGGGGACACGGCTAACCATGATTAGTTTATTACACTCTGCAGAGGTTTGCGCACTTTTCCCCACAAGACTCGATCGCCTCCGTTTGTTTTCTCGCACTACATGGTGTTTGAGAAGACGGATGACCGAGACATAGTCTTTCAGAAGCGCTAGCACCTTACATGTGGGGTAGACCGTACCACCTATAACCCCTACATCTGCTAGTCCACCCCGTAAGAGTTCGCACAACTTAGTCAACTATGCCAGAGCCCATAGTAGCATGTGGCTGCACACGGAAGTTTCTAGCATGAATTATCTTATGATCCCTTTGAGCCTGGGTGGCGGTCCAAAATAAAACAGGCAAGTCCTGATAGACATCAGGTGCCTCAATCCACCCAGATGTGTGTTTAAGTTGACACCTTAGATAACCATTAATTAACAATCTCACATCTGTCATGGATATCACTCACCCAATCCACGTCTACTAGCATAGCATGGCATAATAAGCAAACGTAGAAGTAACTCCCAAGGGTTTGATAATAAACAGGTAATAGGTACTACCTCATCTACTTCCCATCCCACAATTTAATTAGATCCTAATCATGCAATGTGAGAGGATTGATCTAATGCAATAAAACTAGGTTGTAGAAAAGGTATGATCAAAGTGTGAACTTGCCTGCAATGTAGATGAAGATGATTCGCACTTAAAACTCTTGATAGATCTACTCGTCACACTCCGGTCAATCTATCGTAAGCAAACAATAGTAACCACACAATAAGTACTCATCTAATGCACAAGTAAAACTCGAACGAGAGAACGAACCAGAAAGTTCAACTTAAGAACTCCGGTTGCAAAGAAAGAATGAACCGAACAAACGACGGGAAAACAAACGGCGGAAGAAAACAACTCGGTTCTAGCAAGTTGAAACTAGGTCAAATTTTACCATAGCAAAAACTTGTTTAAGTTGATTAGACGGAACGGCGGTTTCGAAATGAAACTCCAGGCGCTTGAATCACCTGATTCCGATAAACGGGCGAGAAGATAAACTAGAACGAAGATCGGATCTGAGATCGCGATTGCGGAATAAATCCGACGAAAAGAAAGAGACGAACGGTTAAACGAACGGGCGTCGTTAACCGGGAATAATCGGTGATCACGTTCGTTGAGACGAACGGTCCGAAAGAAGAACGAAAACCGATCTAGGGTTTTCGGAAAAGAAACCGAAAAAGAAAACGGAAAACCGTTCTAGGGTTTCGGAAAAGAAACCGAAAGGAAGAATCGGAGAGAAAAAAACCGGAAAAGAAAACCGGAACGTTTTATTTTAAAAGAACCGAACCGCGGGGAAGAAAAAGAGGGGCGCGGGGCTACCTCCGGCGAGACGGGGCGAACGATGGCGACGGCGGCGTGCTAGGGCGGCGGCGGCGGTGCTATAGGGGCGGCGGCGGCGGGTGAGGGGCGCGGGGTGGGGCGCGGCTTGGGGATGAGAGGGGGTTTGGGTTTTTGGTGTGAGGAGAGGGGGGGGGGGTCTATGGGGGTATTTATATAGGAGAGGGGAGAGATTACTTGGGGTAGGGGACAAGAAATAGAGTAGGAAAAGGGAAAAACGAAACAAGGAAAAGGGGGCTAGCCTAGAGTCCTTCTAGGACTCGGCTAAGAAGCAAGAGGCGGCGGCCTGGCTGCCTGCTCCTGGCACTGGCGCACAGGGAGGCTGGGCCGGCGGCTGGCTGGGCCTTTGGCCCGGCTGGCCTGCGGGAGTTTTTTTTTAACTGGTTCCGCGCACAGAAAAACAAGAAAAAGAAAAACTAAACGGGCTCCAAAAACCCTAAAGTAAATTTTCCCCAACTCCTAAAAATGAGTCGAACAAAATGAACTTTTCTACGGACCTAAAATGCAATTTTCGAAAATGCGCATTTTCCCTATCCAAAGAAAAACAAACAAACACCGGAAAATGAAATTTGATCTATTTATTAAATCTTCATTTTTCCTATATTTTGGGAAAGTCATATTATTCCCTCTCTCATATTTTGATATCGGAAAAATAATTGAAGATGAAATAAATAAATCAAATGATCCTCTTTTCAAATTCAAGAAAACTCTCAAATATGAAAATAACGAAATCTCCAACTCTCTCCGAAGGTCCTTGAGTTGCGTGAAATTTCTAGGATCGACCAAAATGCAAGAAAATAAGATATGCATGATGATCTAATGTATAACATTCCAAATTGGAAATTTGGGATGTTACAAGCAATTACAGGGCGATTGCATTGCATACAATAAAGCGACAACCATATGGCTCCTGCCAGTTGCCGATAACTCGGATACAAAACATGACCATCTCATACAATAAAATATAGCATCATGTCTTGACCATATCACATCACAACATGCCCTGCAAAAACAAGTTAGACGTCCTCTACTTTGTTGTTGCAATTTTTACATGGCTGCTATGGGCTGAGCAAGAACCGTTCTTACCTATGCATCAAAACCACAATGATAGTTCGTCAAGTTTGTGCTGTTTTAACCTTCTCAAGGACCGGGCGTAGCCATACTCAGTTCAACTAAAGTTGGAGAAACTGACACCCGCCAGCCACCTGTGTGCAAAGCACGTCGGTAGAACCAGTCTCGCGTAAGCATACGCGTAATGTTGGTCCGGGCCGCTTCATCCAACAATACCGCCGAACCAAAGTATGACATGCTGGTAAGCAGTATGACTTGTATCGCCCACAACTCACTTGTGTTCTACTCGTGCATATAACATCTACGCATAAACCTGGCTCAGATGCCACTGTTGGGAACATAGTAATTTCAAAAAAATTCCTACACACACGCAAGATCATGGTGATGCATAGCAACGAGAGGGGAGAGTGTGTCCACGTACCCTCGTCGACTAAAAGCGGAAGCGTTAGCACAACGCGGTTGATGTAGTCGTACATCTTCACGATCCGACCGATCAAGTACCGAACGTACGACACCTCTGAGTTCTGCACACGTTCAACTCGATGACATCCCTCGAACTCTGATCCAGCCGAGCTTTGAGGGAGAGTTCCATCAGCACGACGGCGTGGTGACGATGTTGATGTTCTACCGTCGCAGGGCTTCGCCTAAGCACCGCTACGATATTATCGAGGTGGACTATGGTGGAGAGGGGCACCGCACACGGCTAAAAGATCCAAGAGATCAATTGTTGTGTCTCCAAGGGGTGCCCCCTCCCCGTATATAAAGGAGTGGATTAGGGGGAGGGCCGGCCCTCTATATGGCGCGCCCTAGGGGAGTCCTACTCCCACCGGGAGTAGGATTCCCCCCTTCCTAGTAGAACTAGGAGCCCTTCCAAGTAGTAGGAGTAGGAGAGAAGGAAAGGGAAAGAGAAGAGAAGGAAGGAGGGGGCGCCGCCCCTCCCCTAGTCCAATTCGGACTAAGCATTGGGGGGGGGGGGGTGCACAGCCTCTCCTCTCTCTTTCCCCTAAAGCCCAATAAGGCCCATATACTCCCCGGTGAATTGCCGTAACTTTCCGGTACTCCAAAAAATACCCGAATCACTCGGAACCTTTACGATGTCCGAATATAGTCGTCCAATATATCGATCTTTACGTCTCAGCCATTTCGAGACTCCTCGTCATGTCCCCGATCTCATCCGGGACTCCGAACTACCTTCGGTACATCAAAACACATAAACTCATAATACAAATCGTCACGAAACATTAAGCGTGCGGACCCTACGGGTTCAAGAACTATGTAGACATGACCGAGACACGTCTCCGGTCAATAACCAATAGCGGAACCTGGATGCTCATATTGGCTCCTACATATTCTATGAAGATCTTTATCGGTCAAACGCATAACAACATAGGTTGTTCCCTTTGTCATTGGTATGTTACTTGCCCGAGATTCGATCGTCGGTATCTCAATACCTAGTTCAATCTCATTACCGGCAAGTCTCTTTACTCGTTCCGTAATACATCATCCCGCAACTAACTCATTAGTCACAATGCTTGCAAGGCTTATAGTGATGTGCATTACCGAGTGGGCCCAGAGATACCTCTCCGACAATCGGAGTGACAAATCCTAATCTCGAAATACGCCAACTCAACAAGTACCTTCGGAGACACCTGTAGAGCACCTTTATAATCACCCAGTTACGTTGTGACGTTTGCTAGCACACAAAGTGTTCCTCCGGTAAACGGGAGTTGCATAATCTCATAGTCATAGTAACATGTATAAGTCATGAAGAAAGTAGTAGCAACAAACTAAACGAACAAGTGCTAAGCTAACGGAATGTGTCAAGTCAATCACATCATTCTCCTAATGATGTGATCTTGTTAATCAAATGACAACTCATGTCTATGGCTAGGAAACATAACCATCTTTGATCAACGAGCTAGTCAAGTAGAGGCATACTAGTGACACTCTGTTTGTCTATGTATTCACACATGTATCATGTTTCCGGTTAATACAATTCTAGCATGAATAATAAACATTTATCATGATATAAGGAAATAAATAATAACTTCATTATTGCCTCTAGGGCATATTTCCTTCAAAATATGGTGCTACTCTAAAGCACAAGTGTGGTAAAAGGATAGTAGCATTGCCCCTTCTCTCTTTTTCTCTCATTTTTCTTTTTTTCGGGCTCTCCTTTTTTGGCCTTTTTTTCATCCGGAGTCTCATCCCGACTTGTGGGGGAATCATAGTCTGCATCATCCTTTCCTCACTGGGACAATGCTCTAGTAATGCTGATCATCACACTTTTATTTACTTATAACTCGATATTACAACTCGATACTAGAAAAAAGTATGACTCTATACGAATGCCTCTGGCGGTGTACCAGGATGTGCAATGATCTAGCATAGCAAAGATATCAAAAAATAGACAAGCCATGGAAATATCATGCTAGCTATCTTACGATCATGCAAAGCAATATGACAATGAATGCTCAAGTCATGTACTCCCTCCGTTCCAAAATAGATGACTCAACTTTCTACTAAAATTAGTACAAAGTTGAGTCATCTATTTTGGAACGGAGGGAGTATATGATGATGGTGGAAGTTGCATGGGAATATATCTCGGAATGGCTATGGAAATGTCATGATAGGTAGGTATGGTGGCTATTTTGCGGAAGATATAAGGAGGCTTATGTGTGATAGAGCGTACCGTATCATGGGGTTTGGATGCACCGGCAATGTTTGCACTGACTCTCAAGGTGAGAAAGGGTAATGCACGGTACCGAAGAGGCTAGCAATGATGGAAGGGTGAGAGTGCTTATAATCCATGGACTCAACATTAGTCATAAAGAAGTCACATACTTATTGCAAAAATTTATTAGCTATCAAAACAAAGTACTACACGCATGCTCCTAGGGGGGTAGATTGGTAGTAAAAGACCATCGCTCATCCCCGATCGCCACTCATAAGGAAGACAATCAAAAACAAATCATGCTCCGACTTTGTCACATAACGGTTCACCATACGTGCATGCTTCGGGAATCACAAACCTTAACACAAGTATTTCTACCAGTCCACAATTACTCACAAGCATGACTCTAATATCACCATCTTTATATCGCAAAACTACTGCAAGGAATCAAACATATCATATTCAGTGATCTACAACTCATGTAGGATTTTATGACTAACCATGTGAATGAACAATTCTTGTTGACTTTCTAAATAGATATAAGTGAAGCAAGAGAGTTTAATTCTTTCTACAAAAGATATGCCCACGCTCTAAAAAATATAAGTGAAGCAAAAAAGCATTCTACAAATGGCGGTTTTCTATGTGAAGAGAAACAGGCAATCGAAACTTCAAATGATATAAGCGAAGCACATGAAGCATTCTATAAAGCCACACTCAAAAGATATAAGTGAAGTGCATGAAGAATTCTATAAATCAACCAAGGACTATCTCATACCAGCATGGTGCATTACTAAAAGAAAAATAAAAAGCACACGACGCTCCAAGATTTACGCATATCATGTGATGAATAAAAATATAACTCCAAGTAAAATTACCGATGATCATTAGAAGAAAGAGGGGGTGCCTTCCGGGGCATCCCCAAGCTTAGTTGCTTGGGAGTCCTTGAATATTACCTTGGGGTGCCTCGGGCATCCCCAAGCTTAGGCTCTTGCCACTCCTTATTCCTTCCTCATGAGATCCGTTAGTATAATAAAGCAAATCACCACTTCAAGTACTGTTGCAAACCCATTCATATTTTATTTTTACATTGTCGCGACCCGACCCGAATGGATCAAACGCTCTGTGCTCAGGTGTCATCCCTGGATCAGTAATGCTGACACCACACAGTACATCGAAGGATTTATAGCAGAGTGGCAATCACACACTTATTACATCGTTGTCTCAAAGAGAACTTATTACAATAAAAATGGCTTAAGGCCATCTAGTGTCGATAACAGCGGAAGACTTGGAAGATAAATGGGTCCATCAACTCCAACGGCATCACTGAGTATAGAACCATGACCTAAAAGCACCTTACTCGTCGTCTGAAAAGTCTGCAACATGAAGGTTGCAGCCCGAAAACGGGTCAGCACATGGAATATGCTGGCAATGTAACACATAGAGAGTAATGGAAATGAAACAGCTATACTATATGCATATATGGCTGGTGGAAAGCTCTATGGTTACAGTTTTGTGTAAAGCCAGTTTTTCCCTACTGCAAAGGAATAAATTTATTTAACTATCAAGGTAGTTGTTAAACATCGAGAATGGTTGACAGCATTCCGATCCCAATTAAGTGAACAATTAAAAACCCAACAACATTAATTATAAGTAACATGATGAGATTCACTCGATATTCAAGTACTAGATACTCAAGTTGTCCATAACCGGGGACACGGCTAATCATGATTAGTTTATACACTCTGCATAGGTTTGCGCACTTTTCCCCACATGACTCGATCGCCTCCGTTTGTTTTCTCGCACTACATGGTGTTTGAGAAACGGATGACCGAGACATAGTCTTTCAGAAGCGCTAGCACCTTACATGTGGGGTAGACCGTACCACCTACAACCCCTACATCTGCTAGTCCACCCCGTAAGAGTTCGCACAACTTAGTCAACTATGCCAGAGCCCATAGTAGCATGTGGCTGCACACGGAAGTTTCTAGCATGAATTATCTTATGACCCCTTTGAGCCTGGGTGGCGGTCCAAAATAAAAACAGGCAAGTCCTGATAGACATCAGGTGCCTCAATCCACCCAGATGTGTGTTTAAGTTGCCACCTTAGATAAACCATTAAAATTATCAACTCACATCTATCATGGATATCACTCACCCAATCCACGTCTACTAGCATAGCATGGCATAAATAGCAAGCATAGAAGTAACTCCCAAAGGTTTCATAATAATACAGGTAATAGGTACTACCTCATCTACTTCCCATCCCACAAATTAATTAGATCCTAATCATGCAATGTGAGAGGATTGATCTAATGCAATAAAACATGGGTTGTAGAAAAGGTATGATCAAAGTGTTACTTGCCTTGCTGATGATCCGCGAGACCTAGGGTTTCGAAGTAACAAGCGGCGCAATCCGGGTGATCTATCGCAGACAAACAACAAGCACCCAATAAGTACTCATCTAATGCACAGGTAAAACTCGAACAAGAGATCGAACCAGAGGGTTCAACTTAAGAACTCCGGTTGCAAAAAAGAACGAACTGAACAAAGAAACGGAAAACAACGGCGGAAGAAAAACAACTCGGTTCTAGCAAGTTGAAACTAGGTCAAATTTTACCGGGGCAAAAACTTGTTTAAGTTGATTAGACGGAACGGCGGTTTCCAAACGAAACTCCAGGCGCTTGAATCACCTGATTCCGATAAACGAGCAAGAAGAAAGACTAGAACAAAGATCGGATCTGAGATCGCGATCGCGGAATAAATCTGACGAGAAAGAAAACGAAGAACGGTTAAACGAATGGGCGTCGTTAACCGGGAATAATCGGTGATCACGTTCGTTGAGACGAACGGTCTGAAAGAAGAACAAAACCGATCTAGGTTTTCAGAAAAGACCGAAACAAAAACCGGAAAAGAAACGGAAAAGAAACGGAACGGTTCTTTTAAGAAAAACCGAACCGTGGAAGAAAAAGAGAGGCGCGGCTACCTCAGGAGGCGGGCTCCGGGCGGCGGCGACTAAGGGCGGCGGCGGCGCGGCTAAGGCGGCGGCTTGTGGCTGCGCGCTGCTGCTTGCTGCGGCTTAGGAGGAGAGGGGCTTGGGGTTTTGATGTGAGGAGAGGGGGGGGGGGGTTATGGGGTATTTATATAGGTGAGGGGGGGATTTACTTGGGGTAGGGGGCAAGCAAAAGAAAAAGAAACAAGGAAAGAGGGGGGGGACTACCGGCCTAGAGTCCTGCTGGGACTCGGCCTGGGGTGGCAGCGCTGGCTGCCTCGCCTGGCGCCTGGCGCGCGCGCGGCTGGGGCTGGTCCTGGCCAGCCGGCCTGCTGGCTGGGCCTTGGCCCAGGCGGGGCGCTGCTCTTTTTTTTTTAAATCGGTTCCGCGCAGAAAAACAAAAGAAAAAGAAACTAAACAAACTCCAAAAAGAAACTAAAGTAAATTTTCCCCGACTCCTAAAAATGAGCCGAACAAAATGAACTTTACTCCGGACCTAGAATGCAATTTTCGAAAACGCGCATTTTCCCCTATCCAAATAAAATGCAAATAAAACTCCAGAAAACCAAAATTTGATTTATTCATTAAATCTTCATTTTTCCTAAATTTGGGAAAGTCATATTATTCCCTCTCTTATATTTTTGTTATCGGAAAAATTATTGAAGATGAAATAAATAAATCAAATGATCCTCTTTTCAAAATTTGAGAAAACTCCCAAATATGAAAATAACGAAATCTCCAACTCTCTCCGAGGGTCCTTGAGTTGCGTGAAATTTCTAGGATCAACCAAAATGCAAGAAAAAATATGTTATGCATGATGATCTAATGTATAACATTCCAAATTGCAAATTTGGGATGTTACAAACCTACCCCCCTTAAGATGAATCTCGCCCTCGAGATTCGGGTTGGCTAGAAAATAGGTGATGGTGGTCCTTGAGCAAATCTTCTTCTCTTTCCTAGGTGGCTTCATCCTTTGAGTGATGGTTCCACTGAACTTTACAAAACTTGATAACCTTGCTGCGAGTAACTCTGCTGGCATAATCGAGAATCTTGACTGGCTTCTCCTCATATGTTAGGTCATCCTTTAACTGAATCGCTTCAAGCGGTACTGTATCTCTTAGCGGTACCTCCGCCATCTCGGCATGACATTTCTTCAGCTGAGAAACATGGAATACATCATGAACTCCTGACAGTCCCTCTAGTAATTCCAATTTATAAGCGACTTCTCCCATACGTTGCAAGATCTTATATGGTCCAACGAAACGCGGTGCTAACTTTCCTTAACTCCAAAGCGCTTAACTCCTCGAAGTGGGGATACTCGAAGATAAACTCTGTCTCCGGTTTTGTAAACTGTCTCCTTGCGTTTAGAGTCTGCGTAGCTCTTCTGCCTGGACTGGGCTACCTTGAGCCTATCGCGAATCAACTTAACTTTCCGTTTAGACTCCTTAATCAAATCTGGTCCAAAGAATTGACGGTCTCCAACTTCGTCCCACGACAACGGTGTCCTGCACCTCCTTCCATATAAAGCTTCGAAAGGTGCCATCTTCAAACTGGTTTGGTAACTGTTGTTATAAGAAAACTCTGCATACGGCAAGTTATCGTCCCAACTAGATCCATAATCTAGCGCACAAGCTCTCAGCATATCTTCCAAAATCTGATTGACTCTCTCGGTCTGTCCATCTGTCTGCGGATGAAAAGCTGTGCTGAACTCTAGTCTGGTTCCTAAAGTTTCATGCAACTGATTCCAAAACTTTGAGGTAAATTAGGTTCCTCTATCTGATACGATACTTCTCGGAACTCCATGCAAACAAATGATCCTAGTCATGTATATCTTTGCCAACTTAGCACTGGTGTAAGTGGTCCTAACTGGAATAAAATGTGCTACCTTTGTCAAACGATCAACTACTACCCATATCGAGTCATAGCCTGCTTTTGTCCTGGGTAGTCCTGTGATAAAATCCATGCCTATCTTATCCCACTTCCACTCGGGTATCGGCAATGGTTGTAACAACCCTGCTGGCTTCTGATGCTCTGCCTTTACTCTCTGGCATACGTCACAAACTGCTACATATGCTGCAATATCCTTCTTCATTCCGGTCCACCAGAATGTTTCCTTCAAATCCAAATACATCTTAGTATTCCCTGGGTGAATCGAATACGGTGAATCATGTGCCTCGTGCAAAATCAACTTCCTGATTTCCGGGTCATTGGGCACATAAACACGGTCCTCAAACCATAGGGTATCGTGCTCATCCTCACGAAATCCCTTTGCTTTTCCTTCGCTCAATTTCTCTTTTATAGCAGCAATCTCCTTGTCAGATTTCTGAGCTTCTCTGATCTTATCCATCAATGTTGACTGAATCTCCAATGCTGCTACATAGCCTCTCGGAACTATTTCCAAACATAGCTCACGAAGGTTTTCTGCTAACTCCTTTGGTACTTCTCCCGTCATTAGAGTATTGACATGGCTCTTACGGCTCAATGCATCAGCTACTACATTAGCTTTTCCGGGATGGTAATGCAATCTCATATCATAATCCTTGATGAGCTCCAACCATCTCCTTTGTCGGAGGTTCAACTCCTTCTGCGTGAAAATGTACTTCAAACTCTTGTGATCCGTGTACACCTCACAATGATTTCCAATGAGGAAATGTCTCCATGTTTTCAATGCATGCACTACGGCTGCTAACTCCAAATCATGCGTGGCATAATTCAACTCATGAGGCTTCAGTTGCCGTGAAGCATACGAAACAACTCTCCCTTCCTGCATAAGCACTGCTCCAAGTCCTCGACGTGAAGCGTCGCAATACACCTCATAATCCTTGGTCTGATCTGGCAAAATCAATACTGGTGAGGTGACCAAATGTTTCTTCAACTCCTGGAAACTAGCCTCACATTCCTCAGTCCATTTGAACTTAGTATCTTTCTTTAACAATTCAGTCATAGGCTTTGCAATCTTTGAAAAGTTCTCAATGAATCTCCGGTAGTATCCTGCGAGTCCAAGAAAACTCTGGATCTCTCCAACTGTCGTTGGTGATTCCCATTCGGTTACGGTCTCAATCTTAGTGGGGCCAACTGCTATACCTTCTCCGGATATAACGTGTCCGAGGAATCCAACTTCCTTCAACCAAAACTCACATTTGCTGAATTTGGCATATAATTGATGTTCCCTTAGTTTCTCCAAAACCAAACGCAAATGTTCCTTATGCTCCTCTTCATTCTTTGAATAGACCAGAATGTCATCAATGAACACTACGACGAACTTATCCAAAAACTCCATAAACACTTTGTTCATCAGGTTCGTAAAATAGGCAGGTGCGTTAGTCAATCCAAATGACATAACGGTATTACTCATACAGTCCATATCTTGTGGTGAATGCTGTCTTAGGTATGTCCTGCTCCCGAATCTTCAATTGATGGTACCCTGATCGCAAATCGATCTTGGAAAACACTTTAGCTCCTTGCAACCGATCAAACAGATCGTTGATCATTGGCAGTGGGTACTTATTCTTGATGGTTACTTCATTCAATCCCCGATAATCTACAACCATCCTTAATGATCCATCCTTCTTTTCCACTAGAAGTACGGGTGATCCCCAAGGTGAAGAACTTGGGCGAATGTAACCTTTATCCAATAACTCCTTAATCTGATTCTTAATTTCCACCAAATCCTTTGCTGGCATCCGGTACGGTCGCTTCGATATTGGGCCTGTACCTGGCAATAACTCAATCAAAAACTCAATGTCCCTATCCGGTGGCATGCCTGGTAATTCCTCAGGAAATACATCAGGAAAATCCTTTACCACTGGTACTTCTTCTTGCACAACTCCTGTCAGGCACTTTACTTGTGTCCTGTTTGGCACATGCCGGGATACATACTTGATCCTTCTTCCTTCTGGTGTGGTAAGCAGAATTGACTTACTAGCGCAATCGATGTTTCCTCCATACATCGACAACCAATCCATGCCTAATATCACATCCAATCCTTGAGATTCCAATACTATTAGGTCTGAGGGAAACACATAGTTACCAATCCTTAATGGTAACCGATCACACCATCGTCTGGCCATAAACTCCGCTCCTGGTGAGCTTACTAACATGGGTGACCTAAGGGCTTGGGTTGGCAGGTTATATTTATCCACAAATCCCCTTGATATGTATGAATGCGATGCACTAGTATCAAAAAGAACGAGTGTGGTAAATGACTTAACCAGAAACTTACCGATTATTGCGTCAGGCTGATCTTCAACCTCCTCCACATTAACGTGGTTCACCTGTCCTCTATTGAAAGGGTTCGGCTTCTTCCCAGAGCTTCCATTGCCATTTCCGTTCTGGCCTTCGGGACATTCATTGGCATAATGTCCGGTCTTGGAACACTTGAAACAAGTGACTTGACTCAGATCTCTCTTGGTTGGGGTCGATGGGGTGGTCCGGTTCTGGCTGTTGCTTCCTCCATTCCCATTACCATTCTTGTGGCCATTATGGTTGTGCGAACTACCTCCTCCATGGGTATGCTGAAACTGAAATCCCGGTTTAGGGGTAAAACGGGGCTTCTGCTGGGCTCCAGAGTTATACTTCCCCTGTCCATACTTCCTCTTACGGTTCTCAATCTACTGTTGCTTTCCTTCAATCATGATGGCACGATCTACCAACTCCTGGTAGTTGTTGAAACTTGCTACCATCAGTTTCATGCTTAGTTCATCATTCAGTCCTTCCAGAAACTTCTCCTGCTTAGATGCATCCGTAGCAACGTCATCTGGGGCATAACGCGCTAACTTGCTGAAGTCGTCAACGTACTGGACAACTGTCCTTCCTCCTTGGCGTAAGTTGCGAAACTCACGCTTCTTTATGGCCATAGCTCCTGCTGAAACATGGGCAGTGCGGAAAGCTTGCTGAAACTGATCCCATGTGATAGTGTCAACTGGGTAAGTGGCTGTGAAATTCTCCCACCATGTTGCCGCGGGTCCGTCAAGCTGGTGAGCGGCAAACTTCACTTTCTCACCATCCGTGCATCCTGTAGTGGTCAACTCCCTTCCTATCTTACGGAGCCAATCGTCTGCTACTATCGTCTCGGTGCTACTGGAAAACACCGGCGGGTTCAGTCTAAGGAAACGGGCTAAGTGGTCAACAGGTGGTGGTGGTGGTGGGTTGTTGTTGTTGTTCTGCTGGTTCTGGACTAACATCTGCATCAATTGATTCTGTTGCTGGATCAACTGAGTGAGCTCCGGTGGGAATCCATTGTCATGTCTCGGAGGCATCTGAGGGTTTAGAAAAGACGAGAATTAAGAATAGAGTGAGGTCTAAAGAGAAAACACTACCCCAATGCACATGAGCAAATGCACACAAAAATCACTTCATTCAATCAAACAAGGGCTTACAAACGGTCTAACTATCGCAAAAGTGCTCGGCTAATGTTTACATGGGGGAAATGCTACTACTATTTGGTGGTCATCTAGAAATTTGAACCGGTGGAAGACTCCATGATATCTGCTCCTGCTTCGTCTTCAAAGTCGGGTTCACTTGGATCCGAATCGGTGTCGTCGATGATGATGTAGTTGTCCGGATATGCGACGTACTCATCTTCTTCCTTGGATGCTAACTTCCTCTTGAGTTCTTCAATCTCCTGCTTAAGATCGCCATTGTGTCTTGCTAGAGCTACGATCTCGTCCATGTAGTCCTTGCGTGTAGACTTCAGTTCTCCTTCTAGCTCGATGATCCTTGCCTTCGCATTCTTCAACTCTACCATATCATTGCACATCTGGTTCTCGTGGCGTCGAATGTGCTGGTTTAACTCCTGGATGAAAGATGCAATGGATCTATCCTTCTTGGTGCTGACTAACTCCCATTGTTCATCTCGGCGTCCGCAAATCTGGTAGATAGTGTCCTTGAGGTCTTCTTGGTAAACTTCTCCAATGCGTCCTATGGTGATATGAGCTGCCATGCTCCTTCCCAGACTCCAGGTTGGTGCATTGAAAACACTATCTATAGGCTTCGTGATTGGCGCGAATGTCCTTCCCGGAACGTGAGCTTGAATCTTCCAGCGCTCCTCTTCAGGCAGAGTGGCGTTGAAGGTTCCCGTGAAGCTTGGTAATCCAATGTTCAGGTACTTGGTGACTTCCTTCAGGTGAAATCCAAATGGTGTGCCTTCATCCGGTTGAGCATACTTAATCTTCGCGTTCGTCATCCTAAAAGAGTAGAAAAGATGAGGAGTTAGAAAATGAGAAGAGAATGGTGTTCTATGGCTTTAACTTAGTGGTCGTGTCCTATAGTCAGCATGTGCTTTGATACCATCTTTGTCGCGACCCGACCCGAATGGATCAAGCGCTCGGTGCTCAGGTGTCATCCCTGGATCAGTAATGCTGACACCACACAGTACATCGAAGGATTTATAGTAGAGTGGCAATCACACACTTATTACATCGTTGTCTCAAAGAGAACTTACTACAATAAAAATGGCTTAAGGCCATCTAGTGTCGATAACAGCGGAAGACTCGGAAGATAAATGGGTCCATCAACTCCAACGGCATCACTGAGTATAGAACCACGACCTAAAAGCACCTTACTCGTCGTCTGAAAAGTCTACAACATGAAGGTTGCAGCCCGAAAACGGGTCAGCACATGGAATATGCTGGCAATGTAACACATAGAGAGTAATGGAAATGAAACAGCTATACTATATGCATATATGGCTGGTGGAAAGCTCTATGGTTACAGTTTTGCGTAAAGCCAGTTTTTCCCTACTGCAAAGGAATAAATTTATTTAACTATCAAGGTAGTTGTTAAACATCGAGAATGGTTGACAGCATTCCGATCCCAATTAAGTGAACAATTAAAAACCCAACAACATTAATTATAAGTAACATGATGAGATTCACTCGATATTCAAGTACTAGATACTCAAGTTGTCCATAACCGGGGACACGGCTAATCATGATTAGTTTATACACTCTGCAGAGGTTTGCGCACTTTTCCCCACATGACTCGATCGCCTCCGTTTGTTTTCTCGCACTACATGGTGTTTGAGAAACGGATGACCGAGACATAGTCTTTCAGAAGCGCTAGCACCTTACATGTGGGGTAGACCGTACCACCTACAACCCCTACATCTGCTAGTCCACCCCGTAAGAGTTCGCACAACTTAGTCAACTATGCCAGAGCCCATAGTAGCATGTGGCTGCACACGGAAGTTTCTAGCATGAATTATCTTATGACCCCTTTGAGCCTGGGTGGCGGTCCAAAATAAAAACAGGCAAGTCCTGATAGACATCAGGTGCCTCAATCCACCCAGATGTGTGTTTAAGTTGCCACCTTAGATAAACCATTAAAATTATCAACTCACATCTGTCATGGATATCACTCACCCAATCCACGTCTACTAGCATAGCATGGCATAAATAGCAAGCGTAGAAGTAACTCCCAAAGGTTTCATAATAATACAGGTAATAGGTACTACCTCATCTACTTCCCATCCCACAAATTAATTAGATCCTAATCATGCAATGTGAGAGGATTGATCTAATGCAATAAAACATGGGTTGTAGAAAAGGTATGATCAAAGTGTTACTTGCCTTGCTGATGATCCGCGAGACCTAGGGTTTCGAAGTAACAAGCGGCGCAATCCGGGTGATCTATCGCAGACAAACAACAAGCACCCAATAAGTACTCATCTAATGCACAGGTAAAACTCGAACAAGAGATCGAACCAGAGGGTTCAACTTAAGAACTCCGGTTGCAAAGAAAGAATGAACCAAACAAAGAAACGGAAAACAACGGCGGAAGAAAAACAACTCGGTTCTAGCAAGTTAAAACTAGGTCAAATTTTACTGGGGCAAAAACTTGTTTAAGTTGATTAGACGGAACGGCGGTTTCGAAACGAAACTCCAGGCGCTTGAATCACCTGATTTCGATAAATGAGCGAGAAGAAAGACTAGAACGAAGATCGGATCTGAGATCGCGATCACGGAATAAATCCGACGAGAAAGAAAACGAAGAACGGTTAAACGAACGGGCGTCGTTAACCGGGAATAATCGGTGATCACGTTCGTTGAGACGAACGGTCCGAAAGAAGAACAAAACCAATCTAGGGTTTCGGAAAAGACCGAAACTAAAACCGGAAAAGAAACGGAAAAGAAACGGAACAGTTCTTTTAAGAAAAACCAAACCATGGAAGAAAAAGAGAGGCGCGGCTACCTCGGGAGGTGGGCTCCGGGCGGCGGCGACTAAGGGCGGCGGCGGCTAACGGCGGCGGCGGCGCGGCTAAGGCGGCGGCTTGGGGCTGCGCGCTGCTGCTTGCTGCGGCTTAGCAGGAGAGGGGCTTGGGGTTTTGATGTGAGGAGAGGGGGGGGGGTTATGGGGTATTTATATAGGTGAGGGGGGGATTTACTTGGGGTAGGGGGCAAGCAAAAGAAAAAGAAACAAGGAAAGAGGGGGGGACTACCGGCCTAGAGTCCCGCTGGGACTCGGCCTGGGGCGGCAGAGCTGGCTGCCTCGCCTGGCGCCTGGCGCGCGCGCGGCTGGGGCTGGGCCTGGCCGGCCGGCCTGCTGGCTGGGCCTTGGCCCAGGCGGGGCGCTGCTCTTTTTTTTAAATCGGTTCCACGCAGAAAAACAAAAGAAAAAGAAACTAAACGAACTCCAAAAAAAACTAAAGTAAATTTTCCCCGACTCCTAAAAATGAGCCGAACAAAATGAACTTTACTCCGGACCTAGAATGCAATTTTCGAAAACGCGCATTTTTCCCTATCCAAATAAAATGCAAATAAAACTCCGGAAAACCAAAATTTGATTTATTCATTAAATCTTCATTTTTCCTAAATTTGGGAAAGTCATATTATTCCCTCTCTTATATTTTTGTTATCGGAAAAATTATTGAAGATGAAATAAATAAATCAAATGATCCTCTTTTCAAAATTTGAGAAAACTCCCAAATATGAAAATAACGAAATCTCCAACTCTCTCCGAGGGTCCTTGAGTTGCGTGAAATTTCTAGGATCAACCAAAATGCAAGAAAAAATATGTTATGCATGATGATCTAATGTATAACATTCCAAATTGCAAATTTGGGATGTTACATACATTGTACCTAATGTATTATAACTTTCCATGGCTTATACCACCGATAAAATCGATAGATTCATCAAAACTAGCAAAACAATGCATCAAAAACATAATCTGTCTTAAACAGGACAGTCTGTAGTAATCTGAACATCTACCATACTTTTGTAACTCCAAACATTCTGAAAAATCAGGAAAAAATAAACAATTTGTATATAAGTACTGTTCAAAAAAATTCATCTTAAGGGGGGTGGGTTTGTAACATCCCAAACATTCGGCGTTCCAGTAAAAAATGAAAATTCATGCACAACAACCGAAGTTTCTGTTTTTGCACTGCACACACCAAACAATCAATCTAATCACCCTAAAGGCAAATATTGGCACATTATTTTTATAATATGATGGATTTGTACAAGGGGATAATTATTTTTGTTGAAAAAGTTACTTTAATCAAGGTTCACAAAGTTTCCATGGGCATGGAAAAGTTGAAGGAGCCCCCCCACTTCAATGGTGCTCGTCTTTCTTACTTTCACTTTTCTTTTTGAAAAAGTATTTAGTTTCCCACTTTATTTTTTTGTTTTAAAACTTTATAAAAGCACACAACAGAATAAAATGACTCTCTAAAACTTTCGGGTTGTCTCCCTGGCAGCGCTTTCTTTAAAGCCATTAAGCTAGGCATATAGTGCTCAAGTAATGGATCCACCCGGATCCTAAGGTATATCAAAGCCAATTTTAATTAACAATGATTTGTGATTTATTAGTGAGTGATGACCCACAAGTATATGGGATCAATTGTAGCTCTTTTCGATAAGTAAGAGTGTCGAACCCAACGAGGAGCAGAAGGACATGACAAGTGGTTTTCAGCAAGGTAATGTCTGCAAGTGCTGAAATTGTAAGTAGCTGGGTAGTTTGATAGCAAGATAATTTGTAACGAGCAAGTAACGATAATAGTAGAAAAAGTGCAGCAAGGTAGCCCAATCCTTTTGAGGCAAAGGACATGCCAAAACGGTTTCTTTTGATAAGCAAAGCGTTCTTGAGGGTACACGGGATTTTCATCTAGTCACTTTCACCATGTTGGTTTGATTTGTGTTCGATACTTTGATAATTTGATATGTGGGTGGACTAGTGCTTAGATGCTGTTCTTACTTTAACAAACTTCCTACTTATGATTAACCCTCCCGCAAGCATCCACAACTACGATAAAATTATTAAGAATAAATTCTAACCATAGCATTAAAATTTTGGATCCAATCGGTCCCTTATGGAATAGCGCATAAACTGGGGTTTAAGCTTATGTCACTCTCGCAACCCATCATCTAATTGCTACTCCACAATGCATTCCCTTAGGCCCAAATATGGTGAAGTGTCATGTAGTCGACGTTCACATGACACCACTAAGGGAATCACAACATACATACTATCAAGATATCGAACACATATCAAGTTCACGTGATTACTTGCAACATGATTTCTCCCATGACCTCAAGAACAAAAGTAACTACTCACAAATGATAATCATGCTCAAGATCAAAGGGGTATTAAATAGCATATTGGATCTGAACATATAATCTTCCACCAAATAAACCATATAGTAATCAACTATAAGATGTAATCAACACTACTAGTCACCCACAAGCACCAATCTATAGTTCCGGTAACAAGATTGAACACAAGAGATGAACTAGGGTTTGAGATGAGATGGTGCTGCTGAAGATGTTGATGGAGATTGCCCTCCCCAAGATGGGAGAGTTGTTGGTTATGATGATGACAATGATTTCCCCCTCCGGGAGGGAAGTTCCCTCGGCGGAATCGCTCCACCGGAGTGCAAAAGTGAGACTGCCCAAGTTCCGCCTCGAGACGGCAGCGCTCCATCCCGAAAGTCCTCTCCTTATTTTTTATAGGTCAAAATGACTTATATACTAGAAGATGGGCACCAGAGGTGGGCCCGGGTGAGCACAACCCACCAAGGTGCGCCTTGGCTCCCTAGCGCGCCCAGGTGGGTTGTGCCCACCTGGTGGGCCTCCTCTGGTACTTATTTGCTTCAATATTCTTCATATATTCCATAAAAATTCTCCGTGAAGCTTCAACTTGTTTGGAGTTGTGCAGAATAGGTAGCCTGGCGTTGCTTTTCCAGGTCCAGATTTCCAGCTGCCGGAATTCTCCCTCTTTGTGTATACCTTGCATATTATGAGAGAAAAGGCAATATAATTACTCCAAAAAACATTATTATGGATAAAACATCATAAATAATAGATGGAAAACATGATGCAAAATGGACGTATCAACTCCCCCAAGTTTAGACCTCGCTTGTCCTCAAGCAAAAACCGAAATCGAAAAACATGTCCACATGCTTAGAGAGAGAGGTGTCGATAAAAACAAAATATGGACATAGAAGCATCATGTTCATTATTATAGCAGCAAAAAACTTAAACATAAGACTTTTATCAAAGAACTTTTATCATAGACTTGTCATGAATAAGTGATAATTCATCACACTATTGAAGTATAAAGCAAAAACTTTATTAGAAACCAACAAACTATGTTCTTAGTAAACTTTGCAACTACAATTCATCATGTTTTTAGGAAGGGTCACATGTCGAAGCCTTTAGGCAAGTCCACATACTCAACCATCATATAGTCTTTCATGATTGCTAATACTCACCGCGTACACATGAGCACAATGTTTCAACCGTACACATAGAAAGATAGGGGCTTGTAGTTTCGCCTCCCAACGTATTCACCTCATGGGTGATGTCAACAATAATAACTCATGATATCTATATTCAACTAGACATATGTGCCTAGATCTATCCTCACCACATGATGCTTGCTAAAGGAGAAAAGAAAAAAGGAATAGAGGGAAAACTTTGACTCTTTGCATAAAAGTAAATACATAAAAGTAAAAGATAGGCCCTTTGCAGAGGGAAGCCGAGGTTGCCATGCACTTATTTGTTTGTATGGTCAACCCCTTAATGGAAAAGAACATCACGTTGCATTGCCCCTTGTGATAGCGACCTTTATTATGCAGTCTGTCACTTTTACTCTTCACCATCACAAGTTCATGCAACGCTCAATTTTCTCTTACACTAAATGATCTCACACTTTTAGAAGCAATTTTTATTGCCTTTTTGCACCGATGACAACTTACTTGAGGGATCTTGCTCAATCCTAGGTAGGTATGGTGGACTCTTGAAAATAAGATTTGGGTTGAAGGGTTTTTGGATGCACAAGTAGTATCTCTACTTAGTGCGGAATTTTTGGCTAGCAAAGGTAGGGGAAAGCACCACATGTCAAAGGATCCATGACAATATGACTTCTATGTGAATATAAACAAACATGAACCATTAGGTTGTCTTCCTTGTCCAACGTCAACAATTTTGGCATATAATATTTTGATGAGGGCTCACAATCACAAAATATTTCTAGGATAGTATATTTATATGTGAATCTTCTCTTCCCTTATTAATTCTTTCATGAGTTGCATCATTGACTAATGCTATGTTTGTCAATCTCTAACAAAATTTTCTACTTATACTTTTCCTTATGTGGTGTCATGACCTACCATAAGATTAGCATATGATATTTTTCATTTATTTCCTTTCTTTCTATTTATTTCCTTTATTTTATTTATTTCCTTTCTTTTAAGTGCAACATGAAAATAAAGAAAGCAAAAACTCAAACTAAACTTTATTATATATATTGCACACGATTACAAGGATAGATCACTAAGCAAAACCTCGAAAAGAAAGGATCGAACTAAACTTTTATTCATCTAAAGCGAAAGATCGACCTAAAATAAGTAAAGGCAAAGGATAGTGGGGATGATACGATACCGGGGCACCTCCCCCAAGCTTGGCGGAAGCCAAGGGGAGTGCCCATACCCAATACTCAGTTCTCTTTTGGTGATGAAGAAGATTTGCCCTTCTTCTCCTTTTCCAGCTTACATCGGAGAATAAAGTTGTTTATCCTCAACTCATCATTTTCCATCTCTAGCTTTATTATCCTCTTGCATAATGCCTCCATGCTTTTGTTTTTGAAATGAGGAGGAACTGATTCATCTTCTTCTTCTTCTTCTTCGGAAGTCTAGCTATAGTGCTCCGCATCCCCATAGGACTTGGGGTTTGTGACAAAATCAGCAACCTAGCTTTCACCCTGAGAGTCTTGGGATGACATATTTTCAGATATATCAGGAAAACAACAAGAGAAGAAAACAGAAGATTTCTCCGTAATACGGTGGTCAATAGGTTCGGGGGGTATATAAAGATTTTTTTTTATCTTGGGAAACAAGCAAGCTATAGAAAAATGAAGTCCGGAAGGTACCCCAGGTGGGCACAACCCACCTGGACGCGCCTGACTTGGGTGTCTTGTGCCAACCATAGTATGCTTCCTGGAAGTTTCTTATTTTCCTATTTTTCTAAATATTCCAAAACTGACAAAAAATATTTTTGCGAATTTTTCGGAGTCCGTTTACTTACCGTATCATGTACCTCCTTATTATCATGATTCTGGAGTGTTGCGGAAGGACTCTTTTATGTTTTCTCCCGGTGTCAAAGTTTGGATAATATTACTTTCAACATTAATGGGCGTACATGAGATATAATGTTTTATTCGTTGCCCGTTAACAACCTTCGGGTTAGTACCTTTGGCATTATTTATTTTGATGGCTCCAGAACGGTAAACCTCCTCGATGACATAGGAGCCTTCCCATTTTGAGAGGAGTTTTCCTGCAAAGAATCTGAAACGAGAGTTGTACAAAAGAACATATTCTCCTACTTTAAACTCACGCTTTTGGATTCTCTTATCATGCCATATTTTGACTTCTTCTTTAAACAACTTGGCATTTTCATAAGCTTGGGTTCTCCATTCATCTAATGAGCTAATATCAAATAACCTCTTTTCATCAGCAAGTTTGAAATCATAGTTGAGTTATATGATTGCCCAATATGATTTATGTTCTAACTCAAGAGGCAAATGACAAACTTTTCCATAATCCATTTTATAAGGAGACATACCCATGGGATTTTTATATGCTGTTCTATAAGCCTAAAGTGCATCATCTAATTTCTTAGACCAATTCTTCCTGAACCTATTGACAGTCTTTTGCAAGATTAATTTTATTTCTCTATTTCTAAGTTCAACTTGACCACTAGACTGAGGATGATAAGGTGATGCAATTCTATGGTTAACATCATACTTGGCAAGCATTTTACGGAAAGCACCATGAATAAAGTGTGAACCACCATTAGTCATTAAGTATCTAGGGACTCCAAACCTTGGGAAAATAACTTCCTTAAGCATTTTAATAGAGGTGTTGTGATCAACACTACTGGTTGGAATAGCTTCTACCCATTTAGTAACATAATCAACAACAACCAAAATATGTGTATACCCATTAGAGGAAGGAAAAGGTCCCATGTAATCAAATCCCCAAACATCAAATGGTTCAACATCAAGTGAATAATACATAGGCATTTCTTGACGCTTACCGATATTACCTATTCTTTGGCATTCATCACAAGATAAGACGAAATTACGGGCATCCTTGAAGAGAGTAGGCCAATAAAATCCAGATTGCAATACCTTGTGAGCAGTTCTATCTCTAGCATGATGCCCTCCATAAGCTTAGGAGTGACATTTCCGTAGGATTTGTCCCTGTTCATGCTCAGGTACACAACGTCTAATAACACCATCTACTCCTTCTTTATAAATATGTGGGTCATCCCAAAAGTAGTGTCTTAAATCATAGAAGATTTTTTCTTTTGTTGATATGTAAAACTAGGTGGTAAATATTTAGCAACAATCTATTAGCATAGTCAGCATACCAAGGAGTGTTGTGAGCAATATTTATTGTAGCTAACTGCTCATCAGGAAAACTATCATCAATAGGTAGTGGGTCATCAGGCACATTTTCAAGCCTAGACAAGTTATCAGCTACGGGGTTCTCAGCTCCTTTCCTATGTGATATGTAAATCAAATTCTTGTAGCAAGAGAACCCATCGAATAAGTCTAGGTTTAGCATCTTTATTTTTCATAAGATATTTAATAGCAGCATGATCAGTGTACGCAATTACTTTTGAATCAACAATGCAAGGTCTAAATTTATCACAAGCAAACACCACTGCTAAGAATTCTTTTTCAGTAGTAGCATAATTTCGTTGAGCACTATCTAGAGTTTAACTAGCATAATGAATAACATTCAGTTTCTTATCAACTATTTGTCCTAGAACAACACCAATAACATAACCACTAGCATCACACATAATTTCAAAAGGCAAGTTCCAATCAGGTGGTTGAACCATAGGTGCAGAAATTAAGGCTTTCTTGAGTGTTTCAAAGGCTTCTAAACAATCATCATCGAAAACAAAAGGAATGTCCTTTTGCAAAAGATTCATAAGAGGCCTAGAAATTTTAGAAAAGTCTTTGATAAATCTCCTATAGAAACCAGCATGACCTAGGAAACTACGAATACCTTTGATATCTTTAGGACATGGCATTTTCTCAATTGCATCAACCTTAGCTTTGCCCACTTCAATACCTCTTTCAAAAATTTTATGACCCAAGACAATGCCTTCATTAACCATAAAGTGGCACTTTTCCCAATTGAAGACAAGATTTGTTCGCTCGCATCTTTGCAAAACTCGATCAAGATTGCTTAAACAATCATCAAAAGACTTCCCATAAACAGAGAAATCATCCATGAAAACCTCAACAATCTTTTCACAAAAGTCAGAGAATATAGCAGTCATACATCTTTGAAAGGTAGCAAGTGCATTGCATAAACCAAAAGGCATACGTCTATAAGCACAAGTTCCAAAGGGACAAGTAAAAGTGGTCTTTTCTTGATCAAGTTGAGAAACATGTATTTGTGAAAAAAATAGAATATCCATAAAGGAAGCAAAAGTGTGTGTGCTTATATAATATTTCTAGCATTTGATCAATAAAAGGCAGAGGGTAATGATCTTTTCTAGTTGTTTTGTTTAATTTTCTAAAATCAATTACCATTCTATAACCTGTAACAATTCTTTATGGAATAAGTTCATTCTTATCATTAGGAACAATAGTAATACCTCCCTTTTTAGGGACACAATGAACAAGACTTACCCATCTACTATCAGCTATAGGATAAATTATACCTGCTTCTAGAAGTTTTAAGATATCCGTTCTTACCACTTCCTTCATTTTTGGATTTAACCGACATTGGTGATCAACAACAGGTTTAGAACCAGGTTCCATATTAATTTTGTGCTGACATAGAGTGGGAATAATGCCCGTTAAATCATCAAGAGTATATCCAATAGCATCTCGGTGCTTCCTTAGAACTTTCAATAATCTTTCTTCTTCATGTTCTGAAAGGCTAGCACTAATAATAAGATGATATATCTTCGTTTCATCAAGATAAGCATATTTCAAAGTGTCCGACAATTGTTTTCATTCAAACACAAGATCACCTTTAGGTGGAGGAGGACCTCCTAGAGTTTCAATAGGCAAATTGTGTTTAAGCAGAGGACGTTGTTCAAAGAAAATCTTATCTATTTCATTTCTTTCATGCATATGTAAATCATTTTCATGGTATAGCAAATATTTTTCTAGTGGATCAGTAGGAGGCACAAAAATAGAAGAAAGATCAATTAATTCATCTTTACTAGGAAATTCTTTTTCATGAAGTTTTCTACTAAACTTGGAAAAATTAAACTCATGAGACTCATCACCAAAACTAACACCGACAGTTTGTTTCTCACAGTCTATTCTAGCATTAATGGTGTTCAAGAAAGGTCTACCAAAGATAATGGGACAAAAGTCATCCTGTGGGAACCAATAACAAGAAAATTAGTAGGGTATTTTATTTTCCCACACAAGACTTCAATATCTCTAACAATCCCAATTGGTGATATAGTGTCTCTATTAGCAAGTTTGATAGTAACATCTATGTCTTCTATCTCTGCGGGTGCTATGTCATTCATAATTTGTTGATATAAGGAATAAGCAATAGCACTCACGCTAGCACCTATGTCACATAAACCATGATAACAGTGATCTCCTATTCTAACTGAGACAACGGGCATGCCAACAACATGTCTATGTTTATCCTTTTTATCAGGTTTGGCAATTCTAGCAGCTTAAGTAAATAACATGCCCATCTACATTTTCTTCCAAGAGATCCTTAACCATAGCAATACTAGGTTCTACTTTAATTTGTTCATTAGGTTTAGGTGTTCTAATATAGCTTTTGTTGACCATAGTTGAAACCTTAGCATGTTCCTTTATCCTAACAGGGAAAGGTGGTTTCTCAATATAAGCAATAGGAACAACTGGATCAACATTATAAATTATAGTTTCTTCTTTAACTAGTACCGGTTCTTTTAGTTTCTTCTTTAATAGGTGGGTGATATTTAAACCACTTCTCTTTAGGGAGATCAACATGAGTAGCAAATGATTCACAAAAGGAAGCTACTATCTCAGAGTCAAGTCCATATTTAGTGCTAAATTTTTGAAAAGCATCGGTATTCATAAAAGATTTAACACAATCATACTTAAGTTTAATACCTAACTCTTTACCTTCATCAAGTTTCCAATCTTCAGAGTTGCGTTTGATTCTTTCCAAAATATCCCACCGGAATCCAATAGTCTTCTTCATAAAAGAACCAGAACAAGAAGTATCAAGCATGATTTGATAATTACGAGAAAGCCGAGCATTAAAATTCTGGATAATAATGTCTCTTGAGAGCTCATGATTGGGGCATGAGTGTAACATTGACTTCAGCCTCCCCCAAGCTAGAGTGATACTTTCTCCTTCACGAGGCCAAAAATTATATATATAATTCCGATCACGATGAACTAGATGCATAGGATAATTTTTTTGATGGAGCTCCAATTTCAACCGATTCCAATTCCAGGATCCAATATCATCGCATAGACTATACCATGGCAATGCTTTTATCTTAAAAGATAAAGGTAAAACCTTATTCATAACTTCATTTCCGGGCAAACATGCAAGATTGAACAATGCACAAATTTGTTCTACACATATCAAGTGCATATCAGGATGTTCGGTTCCGTCTCCTGCATAAGGATTAGCTAGCAGTTGTTCTATCATACCCAAAGGAATTTCATATTAAATATTTTCAGTAGGTGCAGTAGGTTGAGGGGTAGCTAATTATGGTTCCGATCAAGGTGAAGATACCCTGAACAAAACCCTCAAAGGATTGTTTTCCATAGTAACAAGTGACAATAAATTTCAGCACACTATATAAATGTTTCCTTACCAAATTCCACTTACCAAAGGTGCTTCACTCCTCGGCAACGGTGCCAGAAAATAGCCTTGATGACCCACAAGTATAGGGGGTCAATTGTATCTCTTTTTGATAAGTAAGAGTGTTGAATCCAATGAGGAGCAGAAGGAAATGACAAGTGGTTTTCAGCAAGGTAATGTCAGGAAGTGCTAAAATTGTAAGTAGCAGAGTAGCTTGATAGCAAGATAATTTGTAACGAGCAAGTAGCAATAATAGTAGAAAAAGTTCAGAAAGGCCGCCCAATCATTTTGAGGCAACGGACATGCCAAAATGGTTTCTTATGATAAGCAAAGTGTTCTTGAGGGTGCACGTGATTTTCATCTAGTCACTTTCACCATGTTGGTTTGATTTTTGTTCGGTACTTTGATAATCTGATATGTGGGTGGACCGGTGCTTAGGTGCTGTTCTTACTTGAACAAACCTCCTACTTATGATTAACCCTCCCGCAAGCATCCGCAACTACGAGAAAAGTATTAAGAATAAATTCTAACCATAGCATTAAACTTTTGGATCCAATCGGTCCCTTACGGAATAGCGCATAAACTAGGGTTTAAGCTTTTGTCACTCTCGCAACCCATCATCTAATTGCTACTCCACAATGCATTCCCATAGTCCCAAATATGGTGAAGTGTCATGTAGTCAACGTTCACATGACACTAATAACGGAATCACAACATACATACTATCAAAATATCATACACATATCAAGTTCACATGATTTCTCCTGTGACCTCAAGAAAAAAAGTAACTGCTCACAAATGATAATCATGCTCAAGATCAAAGGGGTATCAAATAGCATATCGGATCTGAACATATAATCTTCCACCAAATAAACCATACAGTAATCAGCTACAAGATGTAATCAACACTACTAGTCACCCACAAGCACCAATCTATAGTTCCGGTAACAAGATTGAACACGAGAGATGAACTAGGGTTTGAGATGAGATGGTGTTGTTGAAGATGTTGATGGATATTTCCCTCCCCAAGATGGGAGATTTGGTGGTGATGATGATGACGATGATTTCCCCCTCCGGGAGGGAAGTTCCCCTGGCGGAATCGCTCCGCCGAAGGGCAAAAGTGCTCCTGCCCAAGTTCCGCCTCGAGACGGCGACGCTCCGTCCCAGAAGTCATCTCCTTATTGTTTTTCTAGGTCAAAATGACTTATTACCAGAAGATGGGCACCGCAGGTGGGCCTGGGTGAGCACAACCCACCAGGGCACGCCTGGGCTCCCTAGCGCACCCAGGTAGGTTGTGCCCACCTGGTGGGCCTCCTCTGGTACTTATTTGCTCCAATATTCTTCATATATTCCATAAAAATTATCCGTGAAGTTTCAGCTTGTTTTGAGTTGTGCAGAATAGGTAGCCTGACGTAGGTTTTCCAGGTCCAGATTTCCAGCTGCCAGAATTCTCCCTCTTTGTGTATACCTTGCATATTATGATAGAAAAGGCATTAGAATTACTCCAAAAAGCATTATTATGGATAAAAACATCATAAATAACAGTAGGAAAACATGATGCAAAATGGACGTATCAGTGAGCACAAAGTAACATATATCATGCAACATCGAAGTCTAACTCTCTTCCTATGCATCGGCATGTCATAAAAGAACAATTCATGCACATCAAGTAAAGGCCAATACATAGCATAAGCAGTTTCTTGCAATTTTATTGTATTGGAAACATAGAGAGGCGGAGATGTAGTTCCTCTCTCATAATAATTGCAAGTAGGAGTAGAAAGCACATGCATATTATATTCATCAAAATCATCATGTGTGGTAGTAGAACACAACCCATTAATATAGTCCTTAATAAGCGCAAACTTCTCCGATATAGTGTAGTTGGGAGAATTCAAAAAGATAATAGGACTACCATGTGTGGGTGCAATAGCAACTATTTCTTTCTTAACATAAGGAATTATAGCAAGTTCATCTCCATAAGCATAATTCATGTTGGCATCTTGGCCACAAGCATAGCAAGCATCAATTTCATCAAAAAGGGATATTCCAAATGAATCCAAGGGATCATAGCAATTATCATAGCATTCATCCTTCGATGAGCATGAAGGGAAATTAAACAATGTATGAGTTGAAGAGTTACTCTCATTAGAAGGTGGGCACGGGTAGCTAATCCACTCTTCCTCCTTTTGTTCTTCGTTCTCCTCGTCTCTTTTTCATCTAATGAGCTCACAATGTCATCAATTTTTTCTTCCATAGTTTCCTACAAAATATTAGTCTCTTCCTGGACAGCGGAGGCTTTCTTAATAAACGCATCAATATCGGCAATATATTCATAATTCTCGTAGCAATATTTAAGTATAGCAAAATTTTGTGGCCTATAAACACCGTCATCAAAAGCTTCATACTTTTCAAACAAAGATTCAATTTCATAGCACCCTTAAAAGCAACGAATTCTTCTATTCGTTCCACATCATAGTAATCATATATACCATTAGCATAAGAAGCCGTGGTTTCATTATCATTAAATTTACATGAAAAGGGGAGGTGTGGAGGCTCCATCCTAGAGCAACAAGTATAACCATATCTCAAGCATAAATTCCGAGCATACCAATGCAACTTTTGAATTTGATCCCATAACAGTTTCCCTTTTTGAGTCAAGCGACAATCCCTAAACTATTCATGTTGATCCAACGTGTCTCCCATTATATAATTGAATGGGATTTTCTCAAGATTATTAAAGTAGTGCATAATACCTTTCACATAATGAGCATCGAGGGTTTTAGGAGGTTCCCCATCTCCATGAGTAGCAAGTACACCTTTTTTGGTATTTCGTGTTCCATATCCATAGCTAAAGATAGAGAACAACTTAGAACAGCAAATGAAATCTACTTAGTGATAACGCAAACAAGCACACACGAGAATATTCACCCCACGTTGTCGCTCTCCAGCAACGGCGCCAAAAAGGTCTTGATAAGCCACAAGTATAGGGGATCAGTTGTAGCCTCTTTCGATAAGTAAGAGTGTCGAACTCAACGAGGAGATAAAGGTAGAACATATATTCCCTCAAGTTCAATCGACCATCGATACAACTCCACGCACGCTTAACGTTCGCTTTACCTAGAACAAGTATGAAACTAGAAGTACTTTGTAGGTGTGATAGGATAGGTTTGCAAGATAATAAGGAGCATGTAAATAAAAACTAGGGGCTGTTTAGATAAAGACACAACTAAGTTAGTTTTAGTAGAGAGATTTTTGTCACAAGAAAGTTCCCTAGCTAGGCAATCGATAACTAGACAAGTAATCATTATTGTAATTTTATATGAGGGAGAGGCATAAGCTAACATACTTTCTCTCCTTAGATCATATGCACTTATGATTGGAACTCTAGCAAACATCCGTAAATACTAAAGATCATTAAGGTAAAACCCAACCATAGCATTAAAGTATCAAGTCCTCTTTACTTCCATACGCAAACAACGTACTTACTCAGGTTTAAGCTTATGTCACTATAGCAAACCACCATAAGCAAATCATGAACATATTGCAAACCCTACAGGGGGATCACTCATGCTTGCACCACATGGAGAGCACCATAGGACAACACCAATAATAAAACATACAACTCAAACCAATCATGATCATCAATTAACCCATAGGACAAAACAGATTGATAACCCACAAGTATAGGGGATCGCAACAGTTTTCGAGCGTAGAGTATTCAACCCAAATTTATTGATTCGACACAAGGGGAGCCAAAGAATATTCTCAAGTATTAGCAGCTGAGTTGTCAATTCAACCACACCTGGAAACTTAATATCTGCAGCAAAGTGTTTAGTAGCAAAGTAATATGATAGTAGTGGTAACGGTAGCAGGAGTAATATTTTTGGTGTTTTATAGTGATTGTAACAATAGCAACGGAAAAGTAAATAAGCGAAGAACAATATATGGAAAGCTCGTAGGCAATGGATCGGTGATGGAGAATTATGCTGGATGCGATCGATCATGTAACAGTCATAACCTAGGGTGACACAGAACTAGCTCCAGTTCATCAATGTAATGTAGGCATGTATTCCGAATATATTCATACGTGCTTATGGAAAAGAACTTGCATGCCATCTTTTGTCCTACCCTCCTGTGGCAGCGGGGTCCTATTGGAAACTAAGGGATATTAAGGCCTCCTTTTAATAGAGTACTGGACCAAAGCATTAACACATAGTGAATACATGAACTCCTCAAACTACGGTCATCACCGGTAAGTATCCCGATTATTGTCACTTCAGGGTTAACGGATCATAACACATAATAGGTGACTATAGACTTGCAAGATAGGATCAAGAACTCTCATATATTGATGAAAACAGAATAGGTTCAGATCTGAAATCATGGCACTCGGGCCCTAGTGACAAGCATTAAGCATAGCAAAGTCATAGCAACATCAATCTCAGAACATAGTGGATACTAGGGATCAAACCCTAACAAAACTAACTCAATTACATGATAAATCTCATCCAACCCATCACCGTCCAGCAAGCCTACGATGGAATTACTCACGCATGGCGGTGAGCATCATAAAATTGGTGATAGAGGAAGGTTGATGATGATGGCGACGGATTCCCCTCTCTGGAGCCCCGAACGGACTCCAGATCAGCCCTCCCGAGAGAGTTTAGGGCTTGGCGGCGGCTCCGTATCGTAAAACATGATGAATCCTGCTACCTGACTTTTCTCTCCCTGAAAGTGAATATATGGAGTCAAGGTTGAGGTCGGTGGAGCGTCAGGGGGCCCACGAGGTAGGGGGCGCGCCCAGGGGGTAGGGCGCGCCCCCACCCTCGTGGACAGGGTGTGGGCCCCCTAACATGGATCTTTCTTCCAGTATTTTTTATATATTCCAAAATAATTCTCCGTTGATTTTAAGGTCATTCCGAGAACTTTTATTTCTACACAAAAATAACACCATGGCAATTTTGCTGAAAACAGCGTCAGTCCGGGTTAGTTCCATTCAAATCATGCAAGTTAGAGTCCAAAACAAGGGCAAAAGTGTTTGTAAAAGTAGATACGACATAGACGTATCAACTCCCCCAAGCTTAAACCTTTGCTTGTCCTCAAGCAATTCAGTTAATAAACTGAAAGTGATAAAGAAAAACTTTTACAAACTCTGTTTGCTCTTGTTGTTGTAAATATGTAGAGCCAGCATTCAAGTTTTCAGCAAAGATTATGAACTAACCATATTCACAATAACATTTAGGTTTCATGTTTACTCATATCAATGGCATAATCAACTAGCGAGCAATAATAATAAATCTCAGATGACAACACTTTCTCAAAACAATCATGATACGATATAACAAGATGGTATCTCGCTAGCCTTTTCTGAGATGGCAAAACATAAATGCAGAGCACCTTTAAAGATCAAGGACTGATTGGACATTGTAATTCATGGTAAAAGAGATCCAGTCAAGTCATACTCAATGTAAACTAACTGTAATGAATGCAAATGACAGCCGTGCTCTCCAACTGGTGCTTTTTAATAAGAGGATGATGAATCAACATAAAAGTAAATAGATAGGCCCTTCGCAGAGGGAAGCAGAGATTTGTAGAGGTGCCAGAGCTCGATTTTGAAATAGATATGAATAATAGTTTGAGCGGTATACTTTCATTGTCAACATAACAACCGAGAGATCTCGATATCTTCCATGCTACACACATTATAGGCGGTTCCCAAACAGAATGGTAAAGTTTATACTCCCCCTCCACCAACAAGCATCAATCCATGGCTTGCTCGAAACAACGAGTGCCTCCAACTAACAACAATCCTGGGGGAGTTTTGTTTGCAGTTATTTTGATTTGATTTGCATAAAGCATGGGACCGGGCATCCTGGTGACCAGCCATGTTCTCGTGAGTGAGGGGCGGAGTCCACTCCTCTTGAGAATAACCCGCCTAGCATGGAAGATATAGACAACCCTAGTTGATACATGAGCTATTCGAGCATACACAACAGAATGTTTATTTGAAGGTTTATAGTTTGGCACATACAAATTTACTTGGAACGGCAGGTAGATACCGTATATAGGTAGGTATGGTGGACTCATAAGGAACAACTTTGGGTTTTATGGAATTGGATGCACAAGCAGTATTCCCGCTTAGTACAAGTGAAGGCTAGAAAAAGACTAGGAAGCGACCAGCTAGAGAGCGACAACAATCATGAACATGCATTAAAATTAATCAACACCGAATGCAAGCATGAGTAGGATATAATGCACCATGAACATAAATATCGTAGAGGCTATGTTGATTTTGTTTCAACTACATGCGTGAACATGTGCCAAGTCAAGCCACTCGAATCATTAAAAAGAGGATACCACCCTATCATACCACATCACAACCATTTTAATAGCATGTTGGCACGCAAGGTAAACCATTATAAGCTCCTAGCTAATTAAGCATGGCATAAGCAACTACAATCTCTAATTGTCATTGCAAACATGTTTATTCATAATAGGCTGAATCATGAACGATGAACTAATCATATTTACAAAAACAAGAGAGGTCGTGTTCATACCAGCTTTTCTCATCTCAATAAGTTCATCATATAATCATCATTATTGCCTTTCACTTGCACGACCGAATAGTGTGGAAAATAATAATAGTGCACATGCATCGGACTAAGCTGGAATCTACAAGCATTCAATTCAAGAGAGAAGACAAGGTAATATGGGCTCTTTGTTAGATCAACAATAATGCATATGAGAGCCACTTTAACATTTTCATTATGGTCTTCTCCTCTCAACCCCCAAAGAACAAGAAAGAAATAAAACTATTTACACGGGAAAGCTCCCAACAAGCAAAAGAAGAACAAGAAATCTTTTTGGGTTTTCTTTTTAATTACTACTACGACGGGCATGGAAAGTAAACTAACTAAAAAACTACAACTAATTTTTTGGTTTTTTCTTAAGGTTTATCAAACACCCAAGAAGAAAGCATAAAAAGGGAAATAAGCTAGCATGGATAATACAATGAAAAAGTATGAGCACCGACAACTAGCATGAGTGTGTGAACAAAAATGTAATGTCGGTGAGAAATACGTACTCCCCCAAGCTTAGGCTTTTGGCCTAAGTTGGTCTATAACCACGACTGGCCTGTTGGATATCCAAAGTTATAGTTGGGGTCGTACTGAGAAGGATCCTCCTGGTGCCACTGGTTGGCAATCTCTTCCGGATTCCACTGATAAACAGACTATCGGTGAGGATCAAATTGTGGTTCCGGCTCTGTAGCTGGTGTGGGGTTTCGGTAGGCGTGAATGGCCTTTGGCGGAACAAGGTACTTGTCTGCAGATAAGTCAAACAAGGAAGCAACAGGCAAAGTAATAGTCTCAGGGTGATTTTTATCAAATATTAGCTTGTATTTAAGCATATTTTCCTTATTCTTAACGATAAAATCATGTGCTACCATACTCTTATAGTCTAGAAAAACAGGAGGCATCAACTTCTCTTCCTTCTCGTAATGCCTAATAGGTATGTTAAAGTGTGCAGCGAGGCGCGAGACAAAGATACCTCCCAAGATGGGGCCCTTAGTACAGTTAAGATTTAACCGCTTTGCAACAATAGCACCAATACTAAATGTGTCATCATAGAACAAGGCATGGCACAAAATAACAATATCAGGGGCACTAAGGTTGCCACAGTTTCCGCGACCAATTAAGCATCTACTAGCAAATATTGCAAAGTAACGTAAAACAGGAAAATGTATGCTAGTGATTCTTGCATGGGAAGCTTTCCTAGTTTCCCCTACAGCAATTGTATCAATAAACCCTTCCACATCGTCACAATGCGGTTCCTCTACATTGCCCTCAAAAGGGATCAAACAAATCCGACAAAAATCATGAAGTGACATCTCCTTATGCTCATCATATAAATATAATTCCACCGAAGGTGGTGAGATCCTAGCATGGAAATGAAAGTTTTGCACAAAGATATTGGTGAGTAAGAGATACTGTTCGCGTTGGTCGTGGAGGAAGGCGGTGAGGCTTGCGTTCTCAGCCAACTCGTAAAAATCATCATAAATCCCGACTGCTCTCAAGAAATCATCACAAGGCCATTCACACGGTCGAACTTCCGCGGTACGAGGGAGATTATATTTGGGCCTCTTACCCTCCTCACTTTGCTTATCCTTCGAGCTTCGGCTCGATGAGCCCCTCAAAAATCTCTTCATCTTTTTCTGAAAATTTCTGAAATTTTTAGTAACTTCAAAATAAAAGTGAACCAAACTGAACAAAATTGATAGCAACTACTCCTACAAGTGCCTAGAGGCCATATCATGCATTAGAACTACTTTTGACCATATAAATTTGACATGCAAGCCCAAGAACAGGGTCACCTAAGCAGCAAAAAATTTCAATGAATAAAGCACTAGAAGAAAAACTAATTGGACCATTGGAGGAGTCACATACCAAAGAACAATCCCCCAAAGCAGTTTTGTGAATGGAGCTTTGAGCTAGGAGATCGAAAATGGCAGCAAGATGAGCTAGAACTCGGGTTTGAGCTGGCTAGTGATTTTTTGGAAGGAAGAAGGAGTGTGTGGTAGCTGGAATAAGTGGAGGGGAGCCACCATGGGCCCACAAGGCAGGGGGCATGCCCAGGGGTGGGCGCGCCCTGGACCCTCATGGCCAGGTGCTTTCTCCCCAGATGAGTTCTCAGTGCCAGATATTCTCAAATATTTCAGAAAAAAAAAATTCATATTTCAATTCCAGGGCATTTGGAACACTTTTACTATTTTTATTGCATGGATAATTCAGATAACAGACAGAAAAATACTATTTTTACTTTATTTAATATAAATAACAGAAAGTAAAAAGAGGGTACAGAGAGTTGTGTTTTCTAACTTCATCCATCTCATGCTCATCGAAAGGAATCCACTAACAAGGTTGATCAAGTCTTGTTAACAAACTCATTCCGAATAACTTGGAACCGGAGAAATTTCGAATAACACTATGTTACCTCCACGGGGATGTGCATGTCCCCAACAATAAAAATATCATATTTCTTCTTGACAGTAGGAAGAGGAAACTCAAAACCTCCAATAGTAATAGTTGGAATTTTTCCAATAGAATTGATACTGTGGACTTTAGGTTGTTTCCTCGGAAAGTGTACCGTATGCTCATTACCATTAACATGAAAAGTGACATTGCCTTTGGTGCAATCAATAATAGCCCCTGCAGTATTAAAAAAGGGTCTCCCAAGAATAATGGACATACTATCGTCCTCGGGAATATCAAGAATAACAAAGTCCGTTAAGATAGTAACGTTTGCAACCACAATAGGCACATCCTCACAGATAGCGACAGGTATAGCAGTTGATTTATCAGCCATTTGCAAAGATATTTCAGTAGGTGTCAACTTATTCAAATCAAGTCTACGATATAAAGAGAGAGGCATAACACTAACACCGGCTCCAAGATCACATAAAGCAGTTTTAACATAGTTCATTTTAATGGAGCATGGTATAGTTGGTACTCCTGGATCTCCAAGTTTCTTTGGTATTCCACCCTTAAAAGTAAAATTAGCAAGCATGGTGGAAATTTCAGCTTCCAGTATCTTTCTTTTATTAGTAACGATATCTTTCATGTACTTAGCATAAGGATTCATTTTAAGCATATCAGTCAAACACACACACAAAAAGATAGGTCTAATCATTTCAGCAAAGCGCTCAAAATCCTCATCATCCTTTTTCTTGGATGGTTTAGGAGGAAAAGGAATGGGTTTCTAAACCCATGGTTCTCTTTCTTTACCGTGCTTCCTAGCAACAAAGACTCTCTTATCATAACATTGATTCTTTGATTGTGGGTTATCAAGATCAACAGTAGGTTCAATCTCTACATCGTTGTCATTACTAGGTTGAGCATCAACATGAACATTATCATTAACATTATCACTAGGTTCATGTTCATTACAAGATTGTGTTTCCGCATCAGAAATAGAAATATCATTGGGATTCTCAGGTTTGTCAACAACAAGTTTACTAGAAGCATGTAAAGTCCTATCATTTTTCTTTCTCTTCCTTTTAGAAGGACTAGGTGCATCTATATTAGTTCTCTGAGAATATTTCTCAATTCTCTTAGGATGGCCCTTAGGATACAAAGGTTCCTGAGTCATTTTACCGCCTCTAGTTAAAACTCTAACAACATTACCATTTTTCTTATTATTTATTTCATTGAGCAAATCATTCTGAGCCTTAAGTACTTGTTCTACTTGAGTGGTAACCATAGAAGCATGTTTACTAATAAGTTTTAGTTCACCTTTAACATTAGCCATATAATCACTCAAGTGTTCAATTATATAAGCATTATGTTTCAATTGTCTACCAACATAAGCATTAAAATCTTCTTGCTTAACCATAAAGTTATCAAACTCATCTAAGCATTGGCTAGCAAACTTAGTAGGAGGGATTTCAGCTTTATCACATCTATAGAGAGAATTTACCTTTACTACCTGTGTCGGGTTATCAAGACCGTATGTTTCTTCAATAGGTGATGAATTAAGACCATGTATTTCTTCAACAAGAGGTAAATTCTTAACATCTTCAGCTTTAATACCCTTTTCTTTCATAGATTTCTTTGCCTCTTGCATATCTTTAGGACTGAGAAATAGAATACCCCTTTTCTTCGAAGTTGGCTTAGGAGTTGGTTCAGGAAGTGTCCAAGTATTTTCATTAGTCAGCATATTATTCAATAGAATTTCAGCTTGATCAACAGTTCTTTCCCTGAAAACACAACCAGCACAACTATATAGGTAATCTCTGGAAGCATCGGTTAGTCCATTATAAAAGATATCAAGTATTTCATTTTTCTTGAGAGGATGATCAGGCAAAGCATTAAGTAATTGGAGAAGCCTCCCCAAGCTTGTGGGAGACTCTCTTCTTCAATTTGCACAAAATTATATATTTCCCTTAAGGCAGCTTGTTTCTTATGAGCGGGGAAATATTTAGCAGAGAAGTAATAAATCATATCCTGGGGACTACGCACACAACCAGGATCAAGAGAATTAAACCATATCTTAGCATCACCCTTTAATGAGAACAGAAATAACTTAAGGATATAATAATAGCGAGTTTTCTCATCATTAGTGAATAGGGTGGCTATATCATTCAATTTAGTAAGATGTGCCACAACAGTTTCAGACTCATAGCCATAGAAAGGATCAAATTCAACCAAAGTAATTAACTCAAGATCAACAGAGAAATCATAATCCTTATCAGTAATAAATATAGGTGAAGTAGCATAAGCAGGATCATATTTCATTCTTGCATTCAAAGACTTTTCTTTAAGCTTAGCTAATAATTTCTTAAGATCACTTCTATCATTGCAGGCAAGAAAGTCTCTAGTAGTTTCTTCATCCATAACATAGCCCTCAGGCCCAATAGGCAATTCATATCTAGGGGAGAATCTTCATCATCACTTTCATCAATATTATCAGTTTCAATAATTTCATTCTCTCTAGCCCTAGCAAGTTGTTCATCAAGAAATTCACCAAGTGGCACAGTAGTATCAAGCATACAAGTAGTTTCATCATAAGTATCATGCATAGCAGAAGTGCCATCATCAATAACATGCGAGATGTCAGAATTAATAGCAGAAGCAGGTTTAGGTGTCGCAAGCTTACTCAAAACAAAGGGTGAATCAAGTGCAGAGCTAGATGGCAGTTCCTTACCTCCCCTCATAGTTGAGGGAAAAATCTTGGTTCTTTGATCTTTCAAGTTCTTCATAATGATAAGCAGATATAAATCCCAAGTGACTCAAAGAATAGAGCTATGCTCCCTGGCAACGGCGCCAGAAAATAGTCTTGATAACCCACAAGTATAGGGGATCGCAAAAGTTTTCGAGGGGAGAGTATTCAACCCAAATTTATTGATTCGACACAAGGGAAGCCAAAGAATATTCTCGAGTATTAGCAGCTGAGTTGTCGATTCAACCACACCTGGAAACTTAATATCTGCAGCAAAGTGTTTAGTAGCAAAGTAATATGATAGTAGTGGTAACGGTAGCAGGAGTAATATTTTTGGTGTTTTATAGTGATTGTAACAATAGCAACGGAAAATTAAATAAGCGAAGAACAATATATGGAAAGCTCGTAGGCAATGGATTAGTGATGGAGAATTATGCCGGATGCGATCGATCATGTAACAGTCATAACCTAGGGTGACACAGAACTAGCTCCAGTTCAACAATGTAATGTAGGCATGTATTCCGAATATAGTCATACGTGCTTATGGAAAAGAACTTGCATGACATCTTTTGTCCTACCCTCCCGTGGCAGCGGGGTCCTATTGGAAACTAAGGGATATTAAGGCCTCCTCTTAATAGAGTACCGGACCAAAGCATTAACACATAGTGAATACATGAACTCCTCAAACTACGGTGATCACCGGTAAGTATCCTGATTATTGTCACTTCGGGGTTAACAGATCATAACACATAATAGGTGACTATAGACTTGCAAGATAGGATCAAGAACTCTCATATATTGATGAAAACATAATAGGTTCAGATCTGAAATCATGGCACTCGGGCCCTAGTGACAAGCATTAAGCATAGCAAAGTCATAGCAACATCAATCTCAGAACATAGTGGATACTAGGGATCAAACCCTAGCAAAACTAACTCGATTACATGATAGATCTCATCCAACCCATCACCGTCTAGCAAGCCTATGATGGAATTACTCACGCACGGCGGTGAGCATCATGAAATTGGTGATGGAGGAAGGTTGATGATGATGGCGACAGATTCCCCTCTCCGGAGCCCCGAACGGACTCCAGATCAGCCCTCCCGAGAGAGTTTAGGGCTTGGCAGTGACTCCGTATTGTAAAACGCGATGAATCCTTCTCCCTGATTTTTTTCTCCCCGAAAGTGAATATATGGAGTCAAGGTTGTGGTCGGTGGAGCGTCAGGGGGCCCACGAGGCAGGGGGCACGCCCAGGGGGTAGGGCGCTCCCCCCACCCTCATGGACAGGGTGTGGGCCGCCTGACGTGGATCTTTCTTCCAGTATCTTTTATATATTCCAAAATAATCCTCCGTTGATTTTCAGGTCATTCCGAGAACTTTTATTTCTGCACAAAAATAACACCATGGCAATTCTGCTGAAAACAGCGTCAATCCGGGTTAGTTCCACTCAAATCATGCAAGTTAGAGTCCAAAACAAGGGCAAAAGTGTTTGGAAAAGTCGATACAACGGAGACGTATCACAGATCTAGTCAAACATCATAGGATAGTCATACATCATTGGGAAATAATATATAGTGTTGAGCACCATGTTTAAGTAGAGATTACAGTGGGGAGAAGAGGTGTTACACCGCTGCATAGTGGGGGAGAGAGTTGGTGATGACGGCGGTGAAGTTGTTGGTGAAGATCGCCAGCACGATGATGGCCCCGATGGTGTTCCGGCGCCTCCGGGGGAGAGGGGAAAAGAGCCCCCCTTCTTCACCTTCCTTGACCTCCCCCCTAGATAGGAGAAGGGTTTCCCCTCTAGTCCATGGCCTCCATGGCGGCAGAGGGGCGGGAGCCCCTCCGAGATTGGATCTCTCTCTCTGTTTCCTTCTGTTTCTGCGGTCCCAGATTCTGGCCTTTCACCGTTTCTTAAATTCCTAGAGATCGTAACTCCAGTTGGGCTGATTTTTAACATGATTTTTATCTGGATATGAGCTTTCTTGTGCTAGAAGAAGGGCACCAACTGCCTTATGGGGTGACCACAAGGGCCCAGGGTGCGCCCTACCACTTGGGGCACGCCCCCTGCCTTGTGGCCCCCTCGGGCATCGTCTCACGTTGATTCCACTTCCCAAAATTCACATATATTCCAAAAAAAATCTCTGTAAGTTTTTATTGTGTTTCGACTCCGTTTGATATGGATTTTCTGCGAAACAAAAAACATGCAACAAACAGGAACTGGCACTGGGCACTGGATCAATATGTTAGTCCAAGAAAATCATATAAATTGTTGCCAAAAGTATGTAAAAGTTGTAGAATATTGGCATGGAACAATAAAAAATTATCCATAGGTACCTAAAGAGGACTAAGGAAATGTTTCTCGGTTATGGAGGTGATAAATAGTTCGTTGTAAAGAGTTACGTCGATGCAGGCTTGGACACCGATTCAGATGAATCTGAGTCTCAATCTGGATACATATTGAAAGTGGGAGCAATTAGCTAGAGTAGCTACATGTAGAGCATTGTTGACATAGAAAATTTGCAAAATACATAAGGATCTGAATATGACAGACCTGTTGACTAAACTTCTCTCACAAGCAAAACATGATCACACCTTAGTACTCTTTGAGTGTTAATCAGATGGGGATGTGAACTAGATTATTAACTCTAGTAAACTCTTTGGGTGTTGATCACATGGCGATGTGAACTATGGGTTTTAATCACATGGCGATGCGAACTAGATTATTGACTCTAGTGCAAGTGGGAGACTGAAAGAAATATGCCCTGGAGGCAATAATAATGTTGTTTCATATTTCCTTATTCATGATAAAGTTTTATTATTCATGCTAGAATTGTATTGATTGGAAACTTAAATACATGTGTGAATATATAAACAAATACCGGGTCCCTAGCAAGCCTCTACTAGACTAGCTCATTGATCGAAGATGGTTAAGGTTTCCTAACCATAGACATGTGTTGTCATTTGATAACGGGATCACATCATTAGGAGAATGATGTGATGCATAAGACCCATTTGTTAGCTTAGAATATTGATCATTCAGTTTATTGCTATTGCTTTCTTGATGACAAATACATATTCCTTCGACTATGAGATTATGCAACTCCAGGATACCGGAGGAATACCTTGTGTGCTATCTAACGTCACAACATAACTGCACTGGTGCACGTCGGTGATGTACAAACGGTTTTTAACCCCTTTCCGTGACGGCATTTGGAACCATCGCCAAGTGAGTGTGGGCGATAGGGGGGCCCTTCCGACACGACCCAGAAACCGTCAGGGATAGGGAGCCTTGATGCATAGAATTATCCCTATATAACCGTTTCCGGTATCTCGAATATCCCAAATGCTTCATCCTTACTACTCGTTTGTGCTCGCATTGCCATCGCAATCAGAGTTTTGTGGTTTTACCTAAAACCAGGCAGATTCCAGGCACGAGAGCTTTCCAGGCAGGGGAGTTTTACGATGCCTGGCACATCACTAACAGTTTAGGACTATAAATCGTTTATGATAGGTAGACAGTCACACACATTTAGTTTCCCCGCACCGTATGTGATAGTGTGTGGATCACACACGCTTTGCAAATGGCAACTATGTGCATGCTTGCACACGTTTCCTCTCTGTGAACCATCTCGGATTATGGTGTATACCACAAACGTTTATGTTTTACGAACCGTGTGTGCCGTAATGACCTGCACAACGTAATTTCGCCCTAATTTAATTGCTGCTATTTAAAATTGTACCTAATATAAACTTGAAAGTAGGCTATAGCTTTATTCATATCCATCGGGTTCAAACAACCAATGCATTATTGGATTCACAGGTACATATGTTTAAGAATTACATAAGCATCAGATAAAGAATGATGAACCAGGGTTCTATACTTGTACTATTACAGATGGTAAAGAAAGAGGCGATAGACATTCCGGTTGCTGAACAAGGTGAAGCGGAATGGCCCTATTGTGCTCTCCTGGATGCAGAAGGCATGCAAGACTCTAGTCCAAGCCCTTATGATGGCTGGCCGCCAATCATGTAGTTTGAGAGGTAATCTTGAGTAAACTTCTTCAGGATCCACTGCAAAAGAAAAAAGATTCAGATATTGTCATCTAACACAACTCATTACGGGCAGAAAAAAGAAGGCTACATGGTTCTTACTTACCATCCTGCAGTTCACTGTTGTCTTGCATAAAGTGTAAACAAAGAGTTCGATTGACATCTTTTGACCCATTTTAATAACAATCATTATCAGTTTCCTCACTTGATGCTGGTTCATGAATATCTCATTGCCCCATACGCAGAAAGGGTCGAAGTGTGGATCTTTGGCAATGATATATGTACCTAAAAGCACCAAGTTAATATTAGAAGCTAAACAACAATTGAAAAATGATGTAGTACAACACTCCCTCCATCCCATTATATAAGATTTTATTACATGTATATCTAGACATCATCAGAACATTAAGGTAACACTCTTCCTTGTTGATATGTAGCCTGGGATTGCATATTTAGTCATTCAGTACAATGCATGTTGCTAAACAACAATTGAAAAACAAAAAGGCAGGTTAACTACAATATCCTTAACAACAACCAAATATTGTAATTCATAGTGGTATTGTTGAAAGTTTTATTGATGAAATTGAATTGCACAACAAATAGTTGCACATATAGAGCATCACATTGTGAAGAACTGAAATAAACAAGTCATAAGGACATCTCTAGGTGATCGTTAAAAAGTTAAAGGAGTAAAACCCTTAGTGGATATATATATACCCCAGCAATTTTTGGCCTTTTCTAGTCGATCCCCTAAACTTAAGGTTGCAAACTTCAATTTGATCAAGTTCAAAGCAGGTTCAACTGAAAGTAGCATGCATTCAAACATAAACATAGATAGTTTTGCATAACCGAACATAAAACATAAATTTAAACTAAGCTAAACTACTTTCGGTCAAAGTAGAGGTTGAGCCAATCCTTCCTCGTCATGTACAATGTGCCGCTAGTCGGGTCCGGGCCGGTACCGTCGTCAGGGTCGTTGGGGAAGGCACTCCTCCACTTGTCGACGTCGATCTCCTCATTCTCGGGGCCCACCTCGACGCCCTCCGCGCCGCCGTCGTCGCCGCCTTCGACCTCGCCATCGGAGGAGAGTGTGATAACCTCGCCGCCCTCCACGCCGCCATCCTCGCCGCCTTCGACCTCGTCATCGAAGGAGAGCGTGATAACCTCGCCGCCCTCCGTGCTGGAAAAGATCGGCCGCTCCGCCTCCACGAGCTTAGGGTGTTGCCGGCAGAGCTCTTGCATGTAGGCCTCATCAACGGGCTCGGCCTCGAGGTGCTCCCACGCCATACCCGAGCTCACCACCCCTGGCTTCGGCGGAACGAGGTCGACTGAACGTGTGCTGAAGGGGAAATTGAGCCTAGCCGCCGTGTGGTAGCGGACCTGCCAGCGGTCGTACTCCATGGCCGCGAGCTCGGCCATGTGGAAGCTACCGAGCCACCGGCGGGTGTGGGTCTCTCGATCTGTAATCTCGGTGACCAACGTCCCCCATCGCCGCTGCCGAACCCTAAGGTAGGACCTCGTCGGCTGCTGGGTCTGAGGGAGGACGAGGAAGTCCTTGAACCGGCGTAGGGGCGCAGCAGTGGGCGGATCGGGGGACCGGCGATGGCGGATAGAGCCCACAGAGGACGACGGGGACACCTCGGTGGCCACCTCACCGGCGTCGGGCGAAAAGGCCGCGATAAACCTCTTTTTGGCCATTGGCTCCTCGAGCTCCCTGGCACACAGGCAGAGGTTGAGGATGGAGGCGCCGGCGATGGCGGCGACCTACCAATGGTTTCGAGGGGGGCAAGGTTGTGTTTGAGTAAATACTGCAGCAACTGAAAATTTTACTAGGCGGGAGTAACAAGGCGGGGCTACTGAAAATGTTGATCAAGGGCGAGCATATATTTTTGAGATTTCAAGGGATGAAGAGGCGGCAGTAAAATGCCGGGGCTACTGAAAATTTGAATAAAGGGACTAAAGCAGAGCGGGAGTTTTTGGGGAGTGAGCTAGTGTGCTTGACACGCCAACTGTGTACTGTAGCCGACGCACCTTCTCGCATAAGCCATAGGCGTACTATACAACGACGGTGGTCCACACGGTTGGTGATAATAAACTATGTGGGATCTACTTGATTTGAATTACATAATGGGGTCACAGTGGCAATGGATGCTGTTTGAATTGCTAGACCTTTTATCTGCAGTGAACATGCAACTATATGTGTGTCGTAAAAGAATTGGAATTATTCAGGGTTTGTTTGGACATTTTATACATTAAACTGGGTTTCTAGCCATTTCAGGTGCATAATTCAAAATTAAACTACATGCACATGCTCCGGTGCATATAAATTGGTTGAAAAATCAAATATGTGTCCTTCAGTGCATGCTTAGGTCCCATGCAAGAAATGGGAATGAAATTTTCGGGGTTTGTGTCCTTTTTTATACATTAACTGGGTTTTCTAGGCATTTTAAGTACATAATTCAAATTTGAACTACAAGCACATGCTCTAGTGCACCAAAGTTGGTTGAAAAATCACATGTGTGTCCTTGGGTGCATGCTTAGGTCCCATGCAAGAGATGGGAATGAATTTCAAACACCAGGGCACTGTTGATTGCCGACAAAACATTGAGATACCTGGTTTTTAAATTCTAGTAAATCCAAAACTCGTCTGAAATTCATGAAACTTGGCATGCTATCATGGAGCGGCATCAACATGCCGTGGTGAAAATTTTGTCCCATTTGGGCCAGGTTTGGGTATAAGCTTCTCACAAACCAGAGCTTCTCCCAACAAGCGTGATGGTTTCAGTAGGGAACGTGCCACCTTTGGGGACAGAATGATATCCGTTGCCTCTTATTGCTTTAAATTTTTTTCTAGTGTCAACATAGAACAACATGAGTGTTGTGTTTAATCTTGGAATTTTTCGGGGTTCGTTTGGCCTTTTTATACATTAACTGGGTTTTCTAGGCATTTTATGTGCATAATTCAAATTTGAACTACAAGCACATGCTCCAGTGCTCGAAAGTTGGTTCAAAAATGACACATGTGTCCTTGTTGTGAATTTCTAGGTCCCATGCAAGATATGGGAATGAAATTCAAACACCAGGGCACTGTTGATTGCCGGAAAAATGTTGAGATGCCTGGTTTTTAAATTCTAGGAAATCCAAAACTCGTCTGAAATTCATGAAACTTGGCATGCTATCATGGAGCGGCATCAACATGCCGTGGTAAAAAATTTGTCCCATTTGGGGCAGGTTTGGGTATAAGCTTCTCACAAACCAGAGTTTCTCACAACAATCATGATGGTTTCGATAGGGAACGTCCGACCTTTGGGGACGAAATGATATCCATTGCCTCTTATTACTTTCAATTTTTTTCTCGTGTCAACATAGAACAACAAGAGTGTTGTGTCAATTTTTGTGATTTTTAGGGGTTCATTTGGACATTTTTATGCATTAACTGAGTTTTCAATGCATTTATGTGCATAATTCAAATTTGAACTACATGCACATGCTCTAGTGCATATAAATTGGTTGAAAAATCAAATCTGTGTCCTTGGGTGCATGCTTAGGTCCCATGCAAGAAATGGGAATGAATTTCAAACATCAGGGCACCGTTGATTGCCGATAAAATGTTGAGATGTCTGGTTTTTAAATTCTAGTAAATCCAAAATTCGTCTGAAATTCATGAAACTTAGCATGCTATCATGGAGCGGCATCAACATGCCGTGGTAAATGGTTTGGGTATATGCTTCTCACAGACCAGAGCTTCTCACAACAAGCATGATGGTTTCGATGGGGAACATCCCACCTTTGGGGACGAAATGATATCCATTGCCTCTTATTGCTTTCAAATTTTTCTCGTGTCAACATAGAACAACAGGAGTGTTGTGTCAATTTTTGTGATTTTTGGGGTTCGTTTGGACATTTTTATGCATTAACTGAGTTTTCAATGCATTTATGTGCATAATTCAAATTTGAACTACATGCACATGCTCCAGTGCATATAAATTGGTTGAAGAATCAAATCTGTATCCTTGGGTGCTTGCTTAGGTCCCATGCAAGAAATGGGAATGAATTTCAAACACCAGGGCACCGCTGATTGCTGGCAAAATGTTGAGATACTTTGTTTTTAAATTCTAGGAAATCTAAAACTCGTCTGAAATTCATGACACTTGGCATGCTATCATGGAATGGCACACGACATGCTGTTGTATTTTTCGAGTCCATTTTGTGAGAAGGCGCACTCGAATAATAACCAACAAAGGAATTTTGAAAAAAATAGCTGCCACTTTAATGTCTCAAACGGTTGTATAATTCAAATAGTGTGCATTCTGTTAACCATTCACATGACGCCACATGTCTTCGTTTTAATGGCTATAGGAGGTGACGTGTGGACAGTTGCTTGACCTTGACTGAACGGGAGGCGTGCGAGCGGAGTCTGATGCGCAGGCTGACCGAGAGGCGTGCAAGCTATCCTCAAATGCGCAGGCTCACCGGGAAGCGTGCAAGCTGTACGCTGCGCAAACTCGCTGGGAAGCGAGCCCTTTGACTTCCATGGCCGCCCGCCTTCCTCTCCATTAATGGTGCCCGAGACGCTGTTTAATACGGGCGGCCTTACTGTTCGCCTCCCGTTCCCCTCCCTCCCGCAGACCTCCACCAATGCCATGGCACAGAATGATCATCTGCCACTAGTCTTCAAGTTTGGTGAAGTCAACTCCGAGCCGGAGGAGATAGAATAAGGAGGAATGGGGCGTCATGGACATGGCCCAGAACAAGCTGGCCGCTGCGGTTGCTGCCCACACTCCCGTCCCAGCTCCCATCCCCGCGCCCGCGCCAGCTACCATCCCCGTAGCATTGACGGGCTGGTCGCCGAGCACTATCGAAGAGCTGGAAGCCGCGGGCGTCAGCGAGGTCTCTGCGGACCCGCGCGAGTTCGTGTACATGCCAGCACCAGCACCCGTGCCCGTGCCCATGCGCGCCCCTGCGCCGGCCCCCGTGCGTTTGGCTACACCCGTCGCGCCCATGCCCCTGCTCGTGTGCGCCCCTCCACCCACCGTGGTGCCGGTTCCCGTGCATTTGGCTGCACCTGCCACGCCCGTGCCCGTGCGTGCGCCCCCTTACCGGCATGGGACGCTGCCGTCGACCGCTACCTCTCAGCAGCGCCAGTTGCCGTCCTCCCGCGCCCCGCCCCTCGATCGTGCGATGACATGATGTTTGATTTACAAGTGAAGAACATTTTTCGCTCCCTTGAAAACTTCAACAACGGCGTCCCGGAGGACGACAATGACAACGATGGCGTGGCACGCCGCCTCCGCTGCCGCCGGAAATAGTTCTTTTGGGGGTTTAATACTCTATCTTGAATTCTTGATCATATGAATATAAATTCGCAGTGTGACTGAATGAAAGATATGGTTTGAACGAACTTGCCTTTTTCTATCTTAATGTACAGACTTATCAAACGATTTTCTTTTGAAAAAAATGTCAATGGTTTTTAAATATAAAACAATCATCGCAAACGTTTTAGTTAGAACACCTGTAGGCAAACCGAAACTTCCCCAGGAAGCCAATGGAAAATGTGCCGAGCAGGATTTCTGCATCCCTTCAACGCAAACGGTTGTTTTGCATGACTCATGTGCAACCACGTAGAAACAATTGGGTAAGATTTGCATCTATCATTTTGGGTATGTTGCCATTTGTCAAACTGGAAGGATTGACATTTGTTTACCTAGTAACATTGCCATTTTTCAACCTTGTAACACTGCGATTTGTCAAAATATGCAGCTAGAAATCACTAGCACTATCTAATTTTTGCAACTAAAATCACTAGCATTGTTCATATGGACACCACTAGCAGGCGTGAGTTAATGGACGCATATGCAAATGTACCATTGATTACATACAACAAGTCATCAACCCACAACGACAACGAGGATACATGTTGGATTATAGATCATTTCCAAGAAAACATTCTAGTAAAGTAAAGTTTTTCTCACACAACAAATAACAAAGCGATGAAATGAACTTCAGCTCAGCCACTCGTCGGCATTGGAAACACTTGCTTTGAACCAAAAGTGATTTTCTGGGAAGGGCCAGCTGCTGTCAATCTCGAGACCAACGCAGGACTGATCATCCAGGCTGAAGCGGCCTATGTCAGGACCCATATTGGGACGATAGGGAAGCATAGCAATGTCCGAGGTATATATACAGTTGCTTCTCATAAATGGTTGTAACGTTGTGTCAACAGCAGCTGGATCGCCTTCCACCATCATTGGATAGTTTTTTCAAGGAAGAGCGAGTTTCCTCCAAGACTTTCAATACTGAACCAGAGAGAAGGTGTTGGCGCTAGTACACTACTATCCATCCCGAATACCCTGCAACGGATGTTGGAATAGGTCCGGAGAGTGCGACCATGCGAGACAACACCTGCTTCCTTAGTAACATCAGCAATGCCCTGTTGAAAGCACAAGTGCTCCCTGGGTGGTTTTGGTAATTAATGTCAACATATCCCTTGTTGGTCTGATGTTTTCATCTAGTATATTTCAGACAACTTCAAAAGATGGAGTGGCGTGGACAAGAGGATATGGAACCCTTTCAAGATGCTAAGGACAAAGGATTGGCTCAAGCTCAAAAGCTCAAGACTCTACATTTTACCTTTAGTGATCCAAGATCACATTGAGTCCATAGGAAAGCCAATACTATTAAAAGGGGATGAGATGTTGCTTAATGGCTTGCTTGCTCAAAATACTTAGTGATATGCTCCAAAACCCTCAACCACTTTCCCATATCCACATATGTCCCAAACCAAAAGTCAAATTCGGCCCCACCGAAATTTTCCATCCGGCGCCACTGAGTTTACTTGACATAGCCACTACCACAAACCCTAATCAATTCGGTCTCACTGATGGGATCTCGGTCTCACCGAGATGGGCTTGCAAACTCTCTGTTACCTATTGCAATAATTTCGGTCCCACCGAGATATGCAATCGGTCCCACCGAGTTTGCTTCACCAACTCTTTGTTTTTCTTATTACCAAAATCGGTCTCACTGAGTTTAGGTAATCGGTCAAACCGAGATGAGGTTTTACCCTAACCCTAGCACATCGGCCCCACCGAGTTGATCATGTCGGTCCCACCGCAATACCTAACGGTCACATTATGAACTAAATCAGTCCGACCGAGTTTTCTGATTCGGTCCCACCGAGTTTGGTGATTTGTGTGTAACATTTAGATTTTGTGTGGAGGCTATATATACCCCTCCACCAACTCTTAATTCGTAAGGAGAGCCATCATAACATGCCTACACTTCCGGCATACATTTTCTGAGAGAGAACCACCTACTCATGTGTTGAGGTCAAGATATTCCATTCCAACCATATGGATCTTGATCTCTAGCCTTCTCTAAGTTGCTTTCCACTCAAATCATCTTTCCACCAAATCCAAATCAGTGAGAGAGAGTTGAGTGTTGGGGAGACTATCATTTGAAGCACAAGAGCAAGGAGTTCATCATCAACACAACATCTATTACCTTTTGGAGAGTGGTGTCTCCTAGATTGGTTAGGTGTAACTTGGGATCCTCCGTCAAGATTATGGAGTTGAACAAGGAGTTTGTACGGGCAAAGAGATCGCCTACTTCATGAAGATCTACCCTAGTGAGGCAAGTCCTTCGTGGGCGATGGCCATGGTGGGATAGACAAGGTTGCTTCTTTGTGGACCCTTCATGGGTGGAGCCCTCCGTGGACTCGCGTAAGCGTTACCCTTCATGGGTTAAAGTCTCCATCAACATGTATGTACGATAGCACCCCCTACCGGAACCATGCCTGTTGGTGTCAAAACCGGCGGATCTCGGGTAGGGGGTCCCGAACTGTGCGTCTAAGGTCGATGGTAACAGGAGACGGGGGACACGATGTTTACCCAGGTTCGGGCCCTCTCGATGGAGGTCATACCCTACTTCCTGCTTGATTGATCTTGATGATATGAGTATTACAAGAGTTGATCTACCACGAGATCGTAGAGGCTAAACCCTAGAAGCTAGCCTATGATTATGATTGTTTGTTATCTGTATCGACTAGCCTGGCCCTGGTTTATATAATGCACCAGAGGCCTAGGATAACAAGAGTCCTAGCCGAATACGCCGGTGGGGGAGGAGTCCTTGTCTTGACCACCAAGTCTTGTGGAATCTTCCTTGTATGTGGCAGCTGTACGAACTGGCCCATGAGTATACGGCCATGGGGGTCCTCGGTCCAATCTAACTGACTGGGAGACGACGTGGTGAGTACCCCCTAGTCCAGGACACCATCAGTAGCCCCCTGAACCGGTCTTCAAGTTGGGGACGCTCCTCGGTTCTTCCAAACTGCTCTTTGTCTTCGGCCGTCGGTCTTGAAAACTGGTTCAAGAAATCTTCCCATCTTCTATCTTGAGGATTGCCAAGCTAAATCTGAAGATCTCACACGTCGGGTATCCGAGGAGCCCTTTAAGTCTTTGACCTTTATCAATGCCTTGTTATTTTTATGCCACACCTCAGGTTTGAAGTTGTTCCCGGGCGGCAGCGTCCTCTTGCGTCCGAGCTCCAACACCGAACTGCATTCGAGGTATCTTTTGCAGCCGAGCACCAACGCCGGACCGCTTTCCGAGCTCCAACACCGGAATGTATCCGAGCTCCAATGCCGGACTATGTCCAAACTCCAACACCGGACTGTATCCGGGCTCCAACGCCGGACTATATCCGAGGTGTCATATCACCTTGGTTCAAAAAAGTCAAAGGAGTTTAGCCGAGCTTAATGCCGGAAATGCCCTCTATGGAGCCAGCCACTCGCGCCTGAGCTTTATGCCGGACTACTTCCGAGGTGGTGCACCACCCCGACCGTGGGTCAATTTTTTGTCAATATTTTTGACTGGTGCAATTTATTCTCTGCCGAGATATATAGCCAGTAGCCCTCAAGGTGTGTATCGTTCTAAAACCCGAGATGCACCTGAAGGATGACATAAAACCGCTGATCCCAGTAGCCGCTGAGACTCAGGTTGATTTGCAAAATCGGCTTGAGGATCAAGTCCTAGCTCGGCAGAATACTTCGGGACACAAAAAGCAGCATGCTCAGTCCTCAAGACTCAGGTTGGGTGCGGCCGACCAACCTGAGGATCAAAATCTCCTCGGAATCTGTATTGCACTTATTTTTTTTGCATTGGATAGGCAATGCAGTAGCCCCCGAGACACTGGTCGGGTGGCAACACCAGATCAGGGGATCGATGTGCCCCTTTAATATTTGTAATTAATAAGCCCGAAGCCCAGTAGCCCCCGAGCCTTAATGCGGGCACAGGTGGCCGAATTAAGGATCGATATCCATAGTAAAATAAAAAATTATGTGTAATGACTCTATGTATCCAAGTACTTTATGTCATTAATGCTTGGATCCGCATTGTACAAAACTTTGTTGACCGACCATCGGCTTCCACCTCATCGGCCAATAGCCGAGGAGTGTTTTCCCTACTTTATAAAGCCTTTATGAGGGCAAAGATTTATGACAAACAAGGCAATCTGGCCATACAGTTTTATAAACAAAGGTACGCAGAGAGATATGTTATATTACTGTTTAGCATAAGAAATGTCTTCCAAAGAAAATAGTCCCGCTATCGGTTCCTTTCTTTGGGTTGTTATGCTAAGCATGATCAGGAAACCTCAGCTCTAATGTAAGAGAAAAATATTGAGGATTTAGTTTGGGGGCAGTTACTAGCCCCCGGTAGTGTTCGGTGATAGTCGAGGTCAAGCCGTAAACACTTCGGCCAATGTTATGAATGGCCCGTCATTTAACACAGTCATCGGATCGCTGACCAGTTTACGCTTATTGTGACAGTCAGTTTTCGACTTTCTCCACTGAGGTGCTTAACCATGTGAGCTGGAAGCACAATCGTAGTGGTTCTCCCTTTGCACACCGAGCCGAACAAAGCGGAACGTAGGAGGCAAGCGCAGGAGCCGGGCAACCCAACTATTGACCGAAGACACAATTCAAAACCAATGCATATATAGAAATATCTGAGAATGTTTTTGCTGAATCTCTAAAGGTGACCGGCGTTGCACTGCGAGACTTGTGCTGAAAACACACAAATAGTTTGAAAGTGCCATAAGCTTGGAAAACCAAAAAACGTCGGTAAAAACTTGACGTCCGAACAAGATCAAGTGTCCGGTGCCAATCTGAAAATTGGAAGAAAAAAATTGTGCTTCTATCATGCTTTAACATGACACATCCGATCTCAAGACTTCACGCGGGTCAGCCTACGGCTTCAAGCTCCTTATCCCAAAGGCGGAGTACTTCTCCGAGGTCAGTTTAGCAAACTAAACTCAAGCGGCTTTCAGAGAGAAGACAGGCTATCCGGCTATTGACCATAAACTCGAGTCAAAAAAGGAGCGGTAGAAAAATACTTTGCAACGACCAAGAAGAAAACACATTTACTATAAAACAGCTCATATAAATTTTAAGAGCCCCCAAGTGACTTGGGTAAAAGAATTTTATGTATAATGATTGTATGTACCGAAGTACTTATATCATATCTGTGTTCACCCGAACTTTAAACGCGTCTTAACCGACTGTCGGCTTCTCGCTCTTCGGCCAAGGGCCGAAAAGTGCCATGTACTCCACCTGTCGAGAGTATCGACGGTGTTTTCGATGACCTGGCAATCAGGCCATAAGGCTGTAACAGACAAAGTACGCTCAGGGAACTTATGCTATATTACTGACGAAGTGTAAGAAGCATCTTCGAAGAAAATAGTGCCCCCACCGATACCTTTCTTCGGTGCTCATTATTACTATGAGACTTGTGCAATGGATTTTTTGTACTCATGAGTTCCGTTGTGTCCCGACCATGATTGAAAACAATAAGAGCGCTAGCTTTCGGCTTCACCCAGTCTGAGGCCAGAGCTCGGATGACCCGGTCGTGACAATCGCAGAGGTGCTCCGTTTACTCCCTAGGCAAACAATCGGGAATGTAGGGGTAAGCACAGGAGCCAGGCAACCCAGCTTGCAAATTGCTTAGGTCAATATGGTGCATATTGTGGCATAATACACGAAAAGGAACGAAGCCGTACAAGTATAATCATATGCGAGAGGAAAAGCTCCATCAAGGGAGCCCCAAATAAACGGGCTATTTGAATATGCGTGTCACAAACAAAGTTTTGACAAGGAACTTTGTCACAAACAACTTTGTGCCAAAAATTATAATGCTTGGTCGAACCGAATAAAATTTAAAACTGAAAGTTTTTTAGCATGAAAGCAACTTAGCTGGTTAATGTGCTCGGTGTTGATGACGCGATTCGGGCTTGTGGCAGGACGAAGACTCCCATTGATCTGTGACAGATCCGACAAGGTTCACAATCCTCGGCATGGCCGAGGTCCCAGCCCCCAGGCCCGAGGTGTCCGAGCAAGGAGTTCGGCACTCCGGAGTAGTGATCACCTAACGCAGTCAAAATCGATTACCAGCACACATAAAACAGTGCGGTCTAGGAAATAATAATAATAATAATAATAATAATATATAATCCTTGCATAATTTCTTTACACAAAAATAATTTATTTAAATAAATGTGGCCTAGCGCCGAAGCTAATGTCGATGCAGGGCGTCAGCGGGACGCAGTGAAGGCGTGACAAAGCCTGAATTTGCAGGGCGGTCCGGGCTCCGGATGCGGCATTCGCCGAACTATGTATGGAAACTGACCGGACCACCACGCGACAGTTTTTAATGTGGCCGCCATTTGATAGACCTGTGTACAAATGATGAAACAAACCAAAGTAATAATTCCTTAAGAAAAAAACCCAACAAGCAAAAATTGTTAGGATTAATAGCACCTGGTTTATTTGTTGTAGCATTCCGAAGAAAAGTGACTCCCAAAATCAGGAATCGATCTGCACACCCATTGCCTGATGGGCGATAAAGCGATGTCTTGGTGATGCTGGCAAGGGTTGTCTTGCCGAGGCGAAGCCCTCGGTCCAGCTAACGTGACGAAGCTGGTCGGCTGGTGACGCCGAAGTCACCGGAGTATGTTGATGAAGAAATAGCCAAGTCCCCGGTCTAGCCGAGGTGACGGAGCAGGCCGGTGAGGAGTTGTTGTAGCTGCCATGTCAGCCGAGGTGTTGAAGTAGTTCGGCGTGATGGACATTTGCTCGAAGAAGCAACAGTGCGGCCGTGCCGACCCAGGTCGTAACTTGTGACGCAACCAATGCTGGTTTGATAAAGTGACCATGCGGCGATGCCGGTGTGCCTGCTCCGTGTAATCCATGGGGCGGCGATGTTGGTGATGATTTATCCTTGGAGATTCCGAACTCTTATTCGGCTCGCCGAGGTGAGGATCCGAAAAAGTTGAGCTCGGCTTAAAAAGCGACGACATGTCTAGCGCAGGTCGGCAGTCGTGGAGCTATATCGCCGGACTGGTTTGACACCAGTGTGATGGCGAAGATTACCTCAGAGGAGGATTAAAATTTTATGGGCGCGTGTTAAAAACAATGCACAATACCTTAGAATAAAATTCCTTTTAAAAAGGTTGTCAAATATCATGTTCGTAAAGAAACATGAATTCGGGTCGGATCCGTATTCGCGCAGGAAACAGATCTGAAAAGTGATGCACTAATTGGAAGGTTCCTAGAGTTTGGACGGTCGAATCGAGCTGAAATTTTGAGGGGTGGTAGAGATGGAAATTCCGCAACTGATGAACGGTTGGATCTTCCACAGGACTTCCGAGCTGGGCTCTGGAGACCACGCCCTAAACTCATCCAAATTCCCATCTGGATTTGACAGGGCTCCGGTATATCGTAGATTGTCAGAGATTCCTCCATCGGAACTCGACAAAATTTTCCAAGGTTGTTGTAGACTCGATTCCGCACAATTCCACTGAAGCGATCGTTAAAACGGCACTCGAGGAGGCGGTGGCGGCAGATACGCGTTCACTATCTAGAAAAACAGCACGGTCGCTCGAGGGCAATCTTGACGTTGAGCCCCCGAGCTCCATGGACGATTCCTCCATGATCTTGATAGAGATCGGAGTTGGTGTTGATGAAGGCACTTGTCCGAAGATGATGATCGGAGGCAGGGAACAGTCCTTGGTCAAGACAAGGTGACCAGTCGAGCCGGTGACGAAGATGTCGACGTCGCAGTTAATCTGCAGACGAGTCATCGACCCTTTTGCCGATCACACAACGGAACTCTTAATGAAAGCACCAATGTCGGTGTCAAAATCGACGGATCTCGGGTAGGGGGTCCCGAACTGTGCGTCTAAGGTCGATGGTAATAGGAGACAGGGGACACGATGTGTACCCAGGTTCGGGCCCTCTCGATGGAGGTAATACCCTACTTCCTACTTGATTGATCTTGATGATATGAGTATTACAAGAGTTGATCTACCACGAGATCGTAGAGGCTAAACCCTAGAAGCTAGCCTATGATTATGATTGTTTGTTATCTCTATCGACTAGCCTAGCCCTAGTTTATATAATGCACCAGAGGCCTAGGATAACAAGAGTCCTAGCCGAATACGCTAGTGGGGGAGGACTCCTTGTCTTGACCACCAAGTCTTGTGGAATCATCCTTGTATGCGGAAGTTGTCCGAACTGGCCCACGAGTATACGGCCATGGGGGTCCTCGGTCCAATCTAACTGACCGGGAGACGACGTGGTGAGTACCCCCCTAGTCCAGGACACCGTCAACGCCAAAAATCTCCGTGTCTCCAATTGCGTTTGCACACTCCAATCCCATCCCTTTACATTCTTGCAAATTGCATGCTTTACTTTTCGCTGCTCATATACTCTTGTCATGCTTGCTTGATATGTATTGTGAATGTTTAAACTTGTGCTAAAACTCTACCTTAACTTGAGGAAAATAAAAACTGCAACTTTTTCTTGTTAAGAGTCTATTCACCCCCTCTAGACACCTCTTCTCGATCCTTTCAATTGGTATCAGAGCTTGGTTCTCCATTGCTTTGGTTTAAACACCTTTGGAGGAAGATGGATGAGTCTACGTTGGGGAGTCTTAGACATATGAAAGTGCAACTATCCCTAGGTGGTTTTGGTAATTCATAACAACATATAGCTCATTGAGAAAATGCTATTCCAAGATGACTATTTCAGGAAAGCTCAATGATTGGCATGGCATGGATGTGAAAGTGGAACCCTCAAAATGCTAAGGACAAAGGATTTTCTCAAGCTCAAAAGCTCAAGACTCTTCATTTTATATTTTAGTGATCCAAGATCACATTGAGTCTTTAGGAAACGCCAATACTATCAAGGAGGGATGAGGTGTTGCTTAATGAGCCTTTTGCTTCATGTGCTTAGTGATATGCTCCAAAACCCTCAACTACTTTCCCATATCCACATATGACCTAAACCCTAAGTCAAACTCGGTCCTACCGATTCTTTCTATCCGGCGCCACCGAGTTTCACTTGTCATAAGCCACTGCCAAACCCTAGCAATTCGGTTCTACCGATAGGGATCTCGGTCTCACCGAGATGGGATTGCAAACTCTCTGTTTCCCTTTCGTAATTTTTCGGTCTCACCGAAAGAGCGAATCGGTCCCACCGAGATTGCAGTGTAAACTCTATGTTTCCTTTTTGTAACTTTTCGGTCTCACCGAAAGAGCAAATCGGTCCCACCGAGTTTACCTGACCAACTCTCTGGTTAGCTTATTACCAAACTCGGTCTCACCGAGTTTGTGTAATCGGTCTCACCGAGATTACTTTATGCCCAAACCCTAACCATATCGGTCCTACCGAGTTGCATGTCAGTCCCACCGAAAATCTCTAACGGTCACTAGGTTTACCTTTTCGGTCCGACCGAGTTTGTTGATTCGGTCCCACCGAGATTGGAAAATTGTGTGTAACGGTTGGATTTTGTGTGGAGGCTATATATACCCCTCCACCTCCTCTTCATTCGTGGAGAGAGCCATCAAAACACATACACAATTCCAACTCATATGTTCTGAGAGAGAACCACCTACTCGTGTGTTGAGACCAAGATATTCCATTCCTACCATATGAATCTTGATCTCTAGCCTTCCCCAAGTTGCTTTCCACTCAAATCTTCTTTCCACAAAATCCAAATCCTATGAGAGAGAGTTGAGTGTTGGGGAGACTATCATTTGAAGCACAAGAGAAAGGAGTTCATCATCAACACACCATTTGTTACTTCTTGGAGAGTGGTGTCTCCTAGATTGGCTAGGTGTTACTTGGGAGCCTCCGACAAGATTGTGGAGTTGAACCAAGGAGTTTGTAAGGGCAAGGAGATCGCCTACTTCGTGAAGATCTACCGCTAGTCAGGCAAGTCTTTCGTGGGCGATGGCCATGGTGGGATAGACAAGGTTGCTTCTTCGTGGACCCTTCGTGGGTGGTTGCTTCTTCGTGGACCCTTCATGGGTGGAGCCCTCCGTGGACTCGCGCAACCATTACCCTTCGTGGGTGGAGCCCTCCGTGGACTCGCGCAACCGTTACCCTTCGTGGGTTGAAGTCTCCATCAATGTGGATGTAGGATAGCACCACCTATCCAAACCACGGGAAAAACATCTGTGTCTCGAATTGCGTTTGAATTCTCCAAACCCTTCCCTTTACATTCTTGCAAGTTGCATACTTTACTTTCCGCTGCCAATATACTCTTTGCATGCTTGCTTGAATTGTGTGATGATTGCTTGACTTGTCCTACAATAGCTAAAATCTGCCAAGAACTAAAATTGGGAAAAGGTTAAGTTTTTATTTGGTCAAGTAGTCTAATCACCCCCCCTCTAGACATACTTTCGATCCTACAAGTGGTATCAGAGCTTTGATCTCCATTTGCTTTGATCTCCATAGCTTTTGGTGGTCATAGCCTTGGTTTCACAACCTAGGGGAGTATGGCGTCTAGCGAGGGAAATTATCACCGTAGAGGTCCTTACTTTGATGGTACTAATTTTGCTAGTTGGAAGCATAAAATGAAAATGCATATTCTTGGACATAACCCCGCCGTTTGGGCTATTGTGTGTGTTGGTTTGCAAGGTGAATTCTTTGATGGGAAAGAACCAAACCGTGAAGCTACCGTGGATGAGTTGAAGATGTTGCAATACAATGCTCAAGCTTGTGATATTCTCTTCAACGGATTGTGCCCCGAAGAATTCAACAAAATCAGCCGTCTTGAGAATGCAAAGGAAATTTGGGACACTTTGATTGATATGCACGAAGGTACCGACTCCGTCAAGGAATCCAAGTTGGATGTGCTTCAAAGTCAACTTGACAAGTTCAAAATGAAGGATGGTGAAGGTGTCGCTGAAATGTACTCTAGGCTTGCTCTCATCACAAATGAGATTGCCGGCTTAGGAAGTGAAGAGATGACCGATAGATTCATCATCAAGAAGACTCTAAGAGCCTTGGATGGAAAATATGATACCGTGTTCACATTGATCCAAATGATGCCCAATTACAAAGATCTCAAGCCAACAGAGGTGATTGGAAGAATTGTTGCTCATGAGATGTCACTTAAGGATAAAGAGGAACTTCACAACAAATCAAGTGGTGCCTACAAAGCCTCATGTGAAGCCCCTACATCATCAAGTGAGAAACAAAACTTCAATGAAGAATTGAGCTTAATTGTGAAGAACTTCAACAAGTTCTACAAGAGTAGAAGCAAAGATAGAAGCTTCAAGTCAAGGTCCTACAATGACAAAAGATCTTCTAGTCGAGAGCGAAACTGCTACAGTTATGGAAGACCCGGACACTATTCCAATGAGTGTACGGCTCCCTACAAGAGAAGAGAAGATTCTCCAAAAAGAAGAAGCAAAGAATCACCACCAAGAGAGAGAAGGAGTAGAGATGATCGTTATGAACGAAGATACTCACGGAGAAGCAAGGATTCGGAAAGGAAGGAAAAAATCATCAAGGAGCTACACAAAACGAAGACATTAAGCTCATGTTGGTGAATGGGTATCCGGCTCCGACTCCGACAGCCACTCCGAGAGAAGTTATCACTCCAACTCCGAAGATACTCAAGATGAAGGTGTTGCCGGTCTAGCACTTGTGTCAACAACTCCTACGACATATTTGACTCACCAAATGAAGGAATTGGAAAATGCTTCGTGGCCAAAGGTCCTAAGGTAACACACCCCGAGTATGTTAATTTCAATAGTGATGAAGATGACTTGTTAGGTGATGATTTGCTTGTTGACAACTCTAGTGATGAATACTATGATGAAATGTCAATTAATCATGCTAATCAAGATAAAACGAATGACAATGATAAGGAGAAGATTGAGGCTCTAACTAAAGAACTAAACACTCTTAAGTTAGCTCATGAAACTATCTTCGAAGATCATCGAGAACTTTTAAGAGCTCATGAGAAATTACGCTTTGAAAAGCTCAATCTTGAGCAAGAGCATGAGTTCTTAAAAGCAATCAATGATGATCTCCGCAAGAAAAGTTCTTCTTACATTGCCAAGCGTTTACTCTTATCCACTTACATGCCTCAAGTCAAGTCTAGTAACAAGAACAAGAAAGATTCTTCCTCTAGCAGTAACAATGATCATGCTAAATCCAATATTGTTGCTTCTAGTAGTTCTCTTGATTCCACTAATGATTCTCTTAGCCAAGTTACACTTGAGCAAGAAAATAGCTTATTGAAGGGAATTATAGAGAAAGGAGTGTACAAAAGCCTTGCCGGGAGTAAGCAATTCGAGGAAATTGTGCGCAAGCAAGGAATGCACCGGAAGAATCAAGGCGTTGGTTTTGAACGAAAGTTCAAAGCCAATGGAGTTGAGTGGGAAGAAGATCAATACCACAAGACAAAGTTTGTTCCTCAACAAGAGAAGTATGATACTTCTTTCAAGGGGACACAAGCTCAAGATGATCTTCCACCACAAGACTACAAGCAAAAAGGCAAGGACAAGCTTCAAGAGGAAATTGATGCATTTGAAGAAGCTCCTAAGACCTTAGTCAAGTGGATTCCCAAGACTACTTCAAGTTCCACTTCATCAAGTACGACTACAACTCCAAGGATTCCCATCAAGATGGTGTGGATCCAAAAGAAGAAGAACTAGAGAGTTCTTGAGGGTGACTCCGCCAACATACTTCACTCTTATCATTTTGGCAAGAACAAGTGCAATCAACTTCCACATCTTGCACTAGTTCAAGGAGTCACAAACCCTCTTGTTGGTAAGACAAGGGACAAGGTAACCTAAAAGTTTTCATGGAAATCATCTTGTGTGTGCATCACTCTATGTCTATGGATATCCTTGTTTGTTCCTTGTGGGACTAACCCATGTAGGTATTGAAAGTGCAATTCACTCAAATGGATAGCTCCAAGTGATCTACATCAACATTGAGCATCCACATCTTCAACATCTATATGAAGTCATCATCGACAAAACCCGAGGTTAGTTCATCCCTCTAAGGGGGGATATCACATCTAGGGGGAGCTTTACTCTAAGACTTGAGCTAAAGCAACTCTAAAGATGTGAACACAACAATGCTTTATGTAAAAGTGGTAACCCCACTTGAGATTAAACGATGAGTATGACCTATGATCAAGTGTTCTCACTTGACTCCTAAGTCAATATACTCATATATAGATGACCTTGTCATCGCAAATTGCTTGATAGATGCTAGAATTGGTTGTGCATGCCTTGTCACATATTTCATTTGCCATCTTATTGTGTGAGCAAGCTGGTTGCATATTTTACTCATTCGAGGACATCCACTTGTTGTTTTGATTGTTTGGTTTTATTTCCTTTTGCCAAGTGGATGGACAAGAATGCCTAAGAACCTCCTCTAGCTATCTATGTTTTTCTCGTCTCAAACTCTATTCATGCTACATCACAAAATTTGATCAAGTCAGATTCGAACCACTCTGTGTGAGGAGCGCTCGGAGTCCCCGATTCGTCATAGACTTAAACTTCCAAAACCTCTTTATGATTCTCAGTCTGACCGATACCCCACTTTCGGTCCTACCGAGATCATTAAGTTGATCTAGGTTTTCGATCTCGGTGCAACCGATTTGAACCATTCAGTCACACCGAGTTGCAACAACTGTATACAGTTTTGCATCTCGGTGCCACCGAGTTGTTCCACTCGGTCACACCGACAGGGTCAGGCTATATATAGTCACAGGCAAAAATTTGGAAATTTCTCCGAACCCCTTCGCCCGCGCGATAGCCTGCTCTGCCAACTTGGTCTCCGGATCGTCTCCTCGCCGCCAGCTGCCTCCATTCGCTGGTCTCCGTCGCCGTCAACGGAAATTCAACCCCGCCGTTGCCGCCGTAGCGAGTCTCCGCCGAACTAGGGTATGGGCTCGATCTTTGTGCTATTCCCCAATCCGATTCTTAGCACATTGTGATCATCATGATTCTTGCCACGTTTGTTAAACTTCTATCCAGTCAATGAAATCGTAGATTAGGTTTAATTCGAAAAATTTAGGGTTAGGTTTCCGCCGAAACCATCTCGGACCCACCGAGTTGAAAAACTCGGTCCCACCGATTTGGCTTATGCCATTGCACAAGTGAGACTCGGTCTGACCGAGAATTACTTATCGGTGTGACCGATTTTGGAACTCTGTGAAACCCTAGCAGTCTCGGTGCCACCGAACTGTGACTCGGTCTGACCGAGTTCACTAGTTTAGGTGCCAAAACTGCTTCGGTATCACCGAGTTTAGAAATCGGTAGATCTGAGATGCTTTCAGTGGGAAACTAAAACTAAGTTTTTGAATTATTCTTTTGCAAAAATCTCTGCATTTTGTGATGCTTATCCACTCTATCTCATCTATAACCTATTCACAGGGTCAGCAGTCAGAGTTTGCATCATGTCAGACCAAAGTGATAGCCAGAACTTGTCAGAGCGGCAAGTGCAGATGAGTGAGGGCACTAGTCCCTCAAGTTCCTCAGATGATGGCAGCAGGAGCACCCCTAGCAATCTGCCTAAAGCTGCCACAAGACAGAGAAAGAAGAGAACCTCAGACTCAGAAGATGAGGATTATGTGGCAGAAGAGGAAGCAACTTCCAAGAGAGTTGAGCCAGCACAGGGCATAAAACCAGGGATGAAGATCAAAGGGCCAGCAGGTAGGCAGCCTAGGTCAAAAGCCAGAGCTTCAACTGAGAAGCCCACTCCCATTGAGCCAGTTGCTGATGAAGGCAAGAAGAGGAAAGAAAGGGTGAAGAAAACTGTAGCCAGAGTGCTTGGCAAGGCTTCCATCATGGAAGATGAGGAGGAAGAAGAAGAGGTAGCTGCACCAGCACCTAAGGCACCCAAGCTGATGGGTGATGCCATAAGAACAGGGGCAGCTGCTTCCAAGGCCAAGCCAGCTCCAAAGCACAAGCCAAGAAGGAGAAGGCGAGGAAGGAGAAAGCTGCCAAGATGCCTACTCAAGAGGAGGCATCTGAATATTTCCTGAAAACCAAACAAGAGCAGCTTGTTTACTTGATTGCATCCACCCTGCGGATTGAGCAAGGACTAGCCACCCAAACTCAGTACCAGGCAAGCTTAGAGAGGATCATGGAACAAAAGTTCTATGACTTGGATGTCAAAGTGACAGAGATTCAGACTGCAGTGGAGCAGCTCCAAGATGACATGCAGGAGAGGAGAGGCAAGACTACAACTGATGCCTTTGCCAGAGTGCCACGAGGTCTGAGGTCATCTGCAGTGCCAGTTGCTGACCCCAGAGCCACCACGTCTGCACCAGCTACAGCCTCAGTTCCACCAGCTCCAGTGTCCACTTCAGCCTCGACTCCGACCACGTCTACAGAAGGCTTCGTCCTTGGAGTGCTCCGGACTCCACCACCACCTGAAGATCAAGCCTGAGTGTCGACTTAGCACTATGCATTTTCTAGGAACTTTTTGGTAACTTGTTGCCAAAGGGGGAGAAAATGTATAGATCATAGGCTTCGAGAGAGAGTGTTGCTTTTATTCTCTCTTGTTTTATTTGGTGGTTTTTTCAAACTTTGTTTGCTTTTGTGTGAGATACTATGTCATTCCTCGTGAGACATTGACGATCATGTGTTTGATCATAAGCTACACTTAATGTTTTCTTAATATTATCATCTTATCTATCTTATGTGATCATTCACTATTCTTGGTGATGAGTGCATGTATTTCATTCTTATCATTTTAAGCGCTCCACCAAGATGTATGTGACATGGAAGGGTAACCCATGACTCTAACTCTTTGTGCATTTGCAGTCCAAAGCAAATTTTAAATATGCACAAAATTAGGGGGAGCTCTTACTTGTCACATACTTCTCAAAGCGACGATATATTTCATGCTTATTATCATTTGTCGAAGCTTTGATATATATGTTGTCATCAATTACCAAAAGGGGGGAGATTGAAAGTGCAACTATCCCTAGGTGGTTTTGGTAATTCATAACAACATATAGCTCATTGAGCTAATGCTATTCCAAGATGACTATTTCAGGAAAGCTCAGTGATTGGCATGGCATGGATGTGAAAGTGGAACCCTCAAAATGCTAAGGACAAAGGATTGGCTCAAGCTCAAAAGCTCAAGACTCTTCATTTTATATTTTAGTGATCCAAGATCACATTGAGTCTTTAGGAAAAGCCAATACTATCAAGGAGGGATGAGGTGTTGCTTAATGAGCCTTTTGCTTCATGTGCTTAGTGATATGCTCCAAAACCCTCAACTACTTTCCCATATCCACATATGACCTAAACCCTAAGCCAAACTCGGTCCTACTGATTCTTTCTATCCGGCGCCACCGCGTTTCACTTGTCATAAGCCACTGCCAAACCCTAGCAATTCGGTTCTACCGATAGGGATCTCGGTCTCACCGAGATGGGATTGCAAACTCTCTGTTTCCCTTTCGTAACTTTTCGGTCTCACCGAAAGAGCGAATCGGTCCCACCGAGATTGCAGTGTAAACTCTATGTTTCCTTTTTGTAACTTTTCGGTCTCACCGAAAGAGCAAATCGGTCCCACCGAGTTTACCTGACCAACTCTCTGGTTAGCTTATTACCAAACTCGGTCTCACCGAGTTTGTGTAATCGGTCTCACCGAGATTACTTTATGCCCAAACCCTAACCATATCGGTCCTACCGAGTTGCATGCCAGTCCCACCGAAAATCTCTAAGGGTCACTAGGTTTACCTTTTCGGTCCGACCGAGTTTGTTGATTCGGTCCCATCGAGATTGGAAAACTGTGTGTAATGGTTGGATTTTGTGTGGAGGCTATATATACCCCTCCACCTCCTCTTCATTCGTGGAGAGAGCCATCAGAACACATACACAATTCCAACTCATATGTTCTGAGAGAGAACCACCTACTCATGTGTTGAGACCAAGATATTCCATTCCTACCATATGAATCTTGATCTCTAGCCTTCCCCAAGTTGCTTTCCACTCAAATCTTCTTTCCACAAAATCCAAATCCTATGAGAGAGAGTTGAGTGTTGGGGAGACTATCATTTGAAGCACAAGAGAAAGGAGTTCATCATCAACACACCATTTGTTACTTCTTGGAGAGTGGTGTCTCCTAGATTGGCTAGGTGTTACTTGGGAGCCTCCGACAAGATTGTGGAGTTGAACCAAGGAGTTTTTAAGGGCAAGGATATCGCCTACTTCGTGAAGATCTACCGCTAGTGAGGCAAGTCCTTCGTGGGCGATGGCCATGGTGGGATAGACAAGGTTGCTTCTTCGTGGACCCTTCGTGGGTGGTTGCTTCTTCGTGGACCCTTCATGGGTGGAGCCCTCCATGGACTCGCGCAACCATTACCCTTCGTGGGTGGAGCCCTCCGTGGACTCGCGCAACCGTTACCCTTCGTGGGTTGAAGTCTCCATCAACGTGGATGTAGGATAGCACCACCTATACGAACCACGGGAAAAACATCCGTGTCTCCAATTGCGTTTGAATTCTCCAAACCCTTCCCTTTACATTCTTGCAAGTTGCATGCTTTACTTTCCGCTGCCAATATACTCTATGCATGCTTGCTTGAATTGTGTGATGATTGCTTGACTTGTCCTACAATAGCTAAAATCTGCCAAGAACTAAAATTGGGAAAAGGTTAAGTTTTTATTTGGTCAAGTAGTCTAATCACCCCCCCTCTAGACATACTTTCGATCCTACAACGTAGAGTGCCTATGCTTGATGGAGAGTTCTTTCATGAGTGGAAAATTGAGATGCTTGAGATTTTCAATGAATATCGTTTGAACAAGTATATTACTAGCCCTTGTGCACCTCATGTTCATCCTTTGTATCCTACCCTTGATGAGTCTATTGACATGATCCGTAATCTTAGAACTGTCAATTTAATCACTAGAGGATTGTCTAGAATTTTTTTTGATAGCTTGCCTGCTCTTGATTGTGCTTACACCATATGGAGATTTCTTGAGGAACGATTTCCAAACTATTCCTTGCAAAACTTGGATGAAATTCCTCATAAATCTATTGCCTTGAGTAAGACGAGTTCCAATGATCCCAAATTTGGTGATTGTCTATTTGAGCTTACTAATCTGATGAGTGCCAAAGGAGATGTTGGAATCATTAGCAATATCATCTCCGAAGCCATTAGAATTCATAAAGACGACTATTGTGATGACCATTTATCTAATGAATTGCCCTATCTAGGAATTGATCCATCACAAGATGATGTTAAACATGGGTACTATGATGAGGATGATGATAGTGACTTTGATCTCGACGAGTCTATGAGACATTTTGGTCTTATGGCAAACCTTCGCGGCTACATGGCTGGAGGAAAGGAATGGGTTCTTGATAGTGGGTGTACCGATCACATGAGCGGAGACAAGGATATTTTTCATGAGCTTGCTGAAAATGACAGCCCTCGAAAATATGTCACTTTTTGTGACAACTCAAAGGGTAAGGTGGTTGGCCTTGGTAAGGTGGCCATCTCACATGATAGCTCCATACAAAATGTTATGCTCATTGAATCTCTTGGCTATAATTTACTTTCCGTATCTAGACTTGCTGACTTTGGTTTCAATGTCCTATTTACTGAAGTAAATTGCCAAGTGTTTCATAGAGATAATCATAAAATGGTCTTTACCGGTACACGTAGAGGTGATCTATATATTGTTGATTTCACTAGAAAGGCTCAACCTAGAACTTGCCTAATTGCTAAATCCTCAAAAGGCTGGTTGTGGTATAGAAGGTTAGGTCATGTGGGCATGTGAAATCTTGATAAGCTTATTTAAGGTAATCATATCCTTGGAGTAAAAGATGTTATATTTGACAAGGATAGATTGTGCAGTGCTTGTCAAGTAGGAAAACAAGTCGGAGGAAGTCATCCCGTGAAGAACATCATGACCATGTGGAGACCACTTGAGCTACTTCACATGGATCTTTTTGGTCCCAATGCCTTGAAAAGTCCCGGTGGTAACTCATTTGGTCTAGTCATAGTCGATGATTTTTCAAGATTTACGTGGGTGTTCTTTCTTTATGATAAATTGCAGGTCGAAAAGATCTTCAAAAACTTCGCTAGGAAGGTCCGAAAGATCTTCAAAAACTTCGCTAGGAAGGCCCAAAATCAATTTAAAGTGAAGATCAAGAAGGTTTGCAGCAACAACGGAATGGAGTTCAAGAACGCAAATGTGGATATCTTTCTTGATGAAGAAGGGATTTCACACGAGTTCTCGGCTACGTACACACCTCAACAAAATGGATGTTGCTTGATGAGTACAAGACGCCAAAACACTTTTGGGTGGAAGCGGTTGAGACGGCTTGTCATGTAACAAATCGCTTGTATCTTCACAAGCTACTCGGCAAGATGACATACGAGCTCCTCACCGGTAACAAACCCCAAGTTGGATACTTTCGAGTATTTGGCTCAAAGTTTTACATTCTTGATAAGCATTGTCGTTCTAAATTTTCTCCTAAATCTCATGAGGGTTTCCTACTCGGTTATGGCTCAAACTCTCACACTTACCATGTCTACAACAATTTCACCCGAAAGGTTGAAGAGACGGTAGATGTGAAGTTTGATGAATCTAACAGTTGATGTAGGAGAGAAAGACCCTTCAGTAGCAATCCAAGACTTATCTATTGGCAAGATTCGTCCAATGGAGGTGAAGGAGAGTACCTCGTCCGTTCAAGTGGAAGCTTCTACCTCACGACAAGGTGAACCAAGAGTTGACATGGAAGCATCCACAAGTGGGACACACCAATATGAAGAAAACGAGGAAGTACACCAAGATGAACCTCATCAACCTCCTTCTCCACCTAGACAAGAGAACGATAATGACAACAATGAAGAAGGCCAAGAAGAAGAACGAGATGATGAAGAAGATGCTCCACCCCGACCCAAACAAAAGCTCCCACGAGTTCGAGCAAGAGTTTCACGAGACCATCCCGTTGAACAAATCTTCAACGATATTCAAATCGGGAGAATCACTCGCTCTAAAACTCGTTTGGCTAATTTTTGTGAACATTATTCATTCATCTCTAGCATTGAACCTATGAAGGTTGAAGAAGCATTGGAAGATACGGATTGGATAAATGCTATGCATGAAGAGCTACACAACACTTTGAGAGAAATCAAGTGTGGACATTGGTCGAGAAGCCCGACAACAACCACAACATCATTGGTACCAATTGGGAGTTTTGCAACAAGCAAGACGAAGATGGTCAAGTCGTCCGCAACAAAGCACGTCTCGTCGCCCAAGGCTACACTCAAGTCGAAGGTATGGACTACGGTGAGACATATGCCCCCGTTGCTAGACTTGAGTCCATCCGCATCTTACTTGCCTATGCTAATCACCATGATATCACCTTGTACCAAATGGATATGAAAAGTGCTTTTCTAAATGGTGAAATTGAGGAGGAAGTTTATGTTAAACAACCTCCCGGCTTTGTCAATCCTAAGAAACCCGACCATGCTTACAAACTTCACAAAGCTCTTTATGGTTTTAAACAAGCTCCTAGAGCGTGGTATAAATGCTTGACCAAGTTCCTTACTGAAAAAGGCTTTGAGATTGGAAAAATAGATTCTACTCTTTTTGCTAAAAGGGTTAATGATGAATTATTTGTGTGCCAAATTTATGTTGATGAAATCATATTTGGTTCGACTAACCCTCATTTTAGTGAAAAGTTTGGAAAGCTAATGTCAGAGAAGTTTGAGATGTCTATGATGAGTGAACTCAAGTTCTTCCTTGGTTTGCAAATCAAGCAAACTAAGGAGGGTACCTTTGTTTCCCAAACAAAGTATACCAAGGACTTATTCAAGAAGTTCAACATGCAAGAAAGCAAAGGTATGAAAACTCCCGTGCCTACTAGTGGACATCTTGACTTGACCAAGGATGGCAAACCGGTTGACCAAAAGGTTTATCGCTCTATGATTGGTTCATTGTTATATCTATGTGCATCATGTCCCGATATCATGCTAAGGGTGTGCATGTGTGCATGATATCAAGCGAACCCCAAAGAATGTCATCTTAAGGCTGTGAAAAGGATAGTGAGATACCTAATACATACACCAAATTTTGGCATTTGGTATCCTAAGAGGTCTTCGTTTGATCTTGTTGGCTACTCCGATTCGGACTATGCCGGAGACAAGTTTGATAGAAAGTCCACTTCGGGTACTTGTCAATTTCTTGGTAGATATCTTGTATCTTGGTCCTCTAAGAAACAAAACTTGGTATCCTTATCCACCGCCGAAGCGGCATACATTGCCGCTGGTTCATGTTGTGCTCAGTTACTTTGGATGACCCAAACTCTTAAAGATTATGGGATCTATGTGAAACATGTTACATTGCTTTGTGACAATTAAAGTGCCATTAGGATTGCTCATAATCCCGTGCAACATTCTTGAACCAAGAATATTGAAGTTAGTCATCATTTCATTCGAGATCATGTTGCCAAAGGGGACACTGATCTTAAGCATGTTTGTATCGATAAACAATGGGCGGATATATTCACCAAACCGCTTGATGAGAAAGTATTTTGCCGTTTGAGAGGTGAATTGAACATCATTGATGCTTCAAACTTGGAGTAGGAACTCCATTTGGATACATGCAAGGCATAAGTCTTTAACTAATCCTTGACTTCTTCTCTTATGATGATGATCACATGTCTTGGATACATTTGTACCCTTGCATGCTATCTAACCCTTGTAGGTACTTGGATGAATCTAAATCCATGAGATTGCAACTCACTCACATCTTGAGCAATCTCTACATCACCGAGTATCTACACAATGGTGGTTGAAGACAAGGAAGCATGAAACCCCTCAACATAAGCCTTTGACAAATTCTATATATCAAATTTCACTTGGTATCAAATTTCATGATTGTCATTTTGGATACACAAGTGCTCTTCCTTGCAAGACTAACCCATGTAGGTAGATGAACTCGACTCCAAGTGGTGCTCCCAACCATTCATGCACTACATCAACCTTGAGCACCCCACGCAAGTTCAACTACATGATCAAGTTCAACACCACCACCCAAGGTATGCTATTCCATCTTAGAGAAGCTTTACCCCGAGTCATGGGTCAAAGCAGCTCAACAAGATGCGAATACATCAAAAGCGCAAACGAAAAATGGTAACCCCATTTTGAGCTTAAAAGATGAGTATGACCTACGACCAAGTGTTCTCACTTGACTCCTCAGTCAATATACTCTAACATAGGTGACTTTGTCACCGCACAATTCTAGATTTTCTTTTCTCTTTGTTTTTGTTCTACATTCCCAGCATCCAATTCATTGCAAATCCTTCAGTTAATTCCTTGCAAATCTTTGTGGGATCTTATTTGCCTAGTGAACTGAGGTGACTATTGCTCCTTTTCTGTGTTGAACTCGGACACACCAGTTTTCTACTTTCGGTCCAACTGAATCCTTTCGGTGCAACCGAAGAACACTATCGGCGTTTTGGGAACGGGGGTCCCCAGACTTGCCTCCCTGCGGCCCATGGAGTGGCTATGCAGCGGGCCGTACGACCCATCTTCATCAACAAGGCATCCAAGACCTTCGTGAGGGTCCAAGCCTCGCGAGGCGGACGACACAAGGCCTCCTCTGGAGTGGCTATCTAGGAAGGCTCACAAGGAGCGGAGATATCAAGGCGGGGCAAACCTCACGAGGGACTTGTGACATGAGCCATGACGAACGGCGCCAGGCGGGTGCCAGGCGGGCGCCGGTGCGCGCAGAGTCCTTGTTTCCTCTTTGGTGCTAAGGAGGCAAGCGCAGACGAAGAGTACCGAGGCATCAGGCAAAGGTTGCCATATTGGTGCAACAAGACCAAGACCAAGACCAGGAGGACCGCAAGGCAAAGCCGCGGAGGTCATCGTGGAGCCCAAGATGGTGTCACCCCAGGGCTTTTCACAGACGAAGACTACTTTTGTCAGGATAGCTTGTACTAGCTGTCCCCCTTCAAATTTCCCGCCGTTGTTGGCTCCCTTCCCGCTCAACATTTGGGAAGAGGGCCAGGGCCTCTATAAATAGGACTAGCCACCACAGTAGAAGGGGGAACGGAGACGGAGACGGGTCGACAGCTCGAACAGAGCAAGTAGCCAACACTCGCACAAGAACACCTCAACCTCAGGAGGCTGTTCTTCCCTTGTATTGTTGATCATCAGCCCAAGAGGCAATCCATCCACCACCACACTGGAGTAGAGTATTACACCACAACGGTGGCCCGAACCAGTATAAACCTCGTGTCTCTTTCTGTGTTGTGAGTTCATCGAGTTCGTCCGCAAGATCTTAGCGAGCTTGAGCGTAGATCGGCAGGAGAGAAAGACTCGCGTGCACCCCAGTGTTCGAACCTTAAGGGTTTGCCAGAACCCCACATCCGACATTTGGCGCGCCAGGTAGGGGTGCGCCGTGGTTTCTCTTCCGTCGGTTTGTCGCTCCGTCATTTCCATGGAGGACGCTCGTCGTGCTCAAGCTGAGCGTCGGGCTGCCCTCTCCGCCCGTGTCGCTCAGACGGCTCCAGTAGGCGGGACACCTCGTCGTTCTCCGTCTTCCGTCGGCAACGCTGCCACCGGCCCGACGGGGAACGAGCAGCAGGCGTCCTCGCTGCACCCCTCGGTGCGGCAGGACGGTCGCACCGCTACTCCGTCGCTCACCCCTGCTGGTTCTTCATCCCGCGCACACCGCGCTCCCATGGAGGCACGAGCTGCGCTCATCGTGGCGAATGAGCTCCTCCGCTACCGCCCCATCGACGATGTCTATGAGGAGTGGCTCGACCGCGTCGCCGAGCTCGTCCGCGCCGCAGGGGGCTCCTCAGCACCGTCCAAATCTCTGCCTCCCCTCAACCACCTCACCCCCAAGGCGGTGCCTTGGCACCAAGGCGCGCATCTCCGTGGCGTGATCCACCGCGCGTGGCGCACGCATGCGAAGAAAGAAGCTGCCAAGAAATCCTGTGGCCACGAGAAGCCGCGCCGGCGCTCCCTGCACCGTCTCGTCAAGACCGCGCACCGCCTGCGGTGGCGCAGCGCAAACCCCGTCAAGACCATGCTCCACTCCCGAAGCGGGCCCCGGCAACCACGGCTGGCTGCCGCGCCTTCACCCCCGAGCTGCGCAGCGTCGCCTGGCCAGGCAAGTTCAAGCCGGACCTGCCTCCTCGCTACGACGGCACCGCAGACCCCGCGGGGTTCCTGCAGCTCTACGAGCTGAGCATCAAAGTGGATGGCGACGAAAAAGTCATGGCAAACTGGTTTCCCATGGCTCTCAAGGATGGGGCCCGCTCTTGGCTCCTGAACCTGCAGCACGGCTCGATCTGCTCCTGGCACGAGATGCGCGACCGCTTCGTCGCCAACTTCCAGGGCACTCGAGACCGTCCTCCGGCCGCAGGTGACCTGTGCCGCATCAAGCAACAGCCAGGGGAGACTCTCCAAAAGTACATCCAGCGCTTCAACAACACCCGCCTCAAGATCCCCGGGGTCACGGACGAGGCCATCATCTCCGCGTTCTCCGACGACGTCCGTGACGTCAAGATGAAGGAAGAGCTGGCTATCCACGAGGAGCTCTGCACTTCTCAGGAGCTGTTCAACCTGGCGACCAAGTGTGCAAGAGCTGAGGAGGGGCGCCTCTCTCTCCTCGAGCTGCCGGCTGCGGCGGCGGAAGGAAAGAAGGCCAAGGACATGAAGCGTAAGGAGGCAGTGGTGCTCACAGCGGAGCCCGACACCAAGCGAGGCAGAGATCAGCCTAAGCCATCCAAGAACAACCGACCGTTCTGCGCCTTCCATAACCTGAACACCCACAACACCAGTGACTGCCAGGAGCTCAGAGCCATACGAGAAGGACGCTACGGTCTAGGCCCCGAGCACAATGCTGAGGCTACGGCCGTGGAGGCGGACGTGGAGGCGGACGCTGGGACAACCGTGGTCCGCGCCAGGAGTGGTGCGACCGGCCTCGCGAGGACCGCTAGCAGGACCAACCTCGCGAGGGCGTCTAGAGGGACCCGCCTCATGAGGATCGCCCACAGGGTAACACCGGGCTTCCTCCGCTTCCGCCTCCAAGAAGGAACGACCACCACCACCAGGACGAGGGGGCTGGGGGCTTCCAGGAGCTGTGTGCGATCGCTTTCATCTTGGGCGGTGCACAAGCCCCAGCCTCTCATCCCATCTTCAAACAGTTCGCTCGCGAAGTGAACCCTGCGCTCCCCAAGCTCGAGGCCACGCGCCCACTCAGGTGGTCCCAATGTGCCATCACCTTCAACTCGGCGGACCAGCTCAAGTGCGTGGCCACCGCAGGCGCGCTCCCTATGCTATGCTCCCCAGTCATCAGCAATGTGCAAGTCACCAAGACTCTCATCGACGATGGCGCAGGGCTCAACGTCATGTCTGTCGACACGTTCGACAATCTCCAAGTGCCTTATGAGCAGCTCCAGCCGACCAAGCCTTTCTCAGGAGTGACTGATGGTTCCACCACACCAATAGGGCAAGTTCGCCTGCCCGTCACCTTTGGCAAGCGCGACAACTACCGCACCGAGCTCATCGACTTCGACGTCGCGCACATCCGCCTGCCGTACAACGCCATCCTCGGGTATCCATCCCTGGCCAAGTTCATGGCGGCCATTCATCACGGCTACAACGTCCTCAAGATGCCAGGAAGTGGAGGAATTATCACGATCCCATGTGAGGAGAGGGATGCAGTGTGCTCTCTTGAGCGCGCCTTCCAAGCCACAGCAATCGACGACCCCGACAGTAGAAGTGAAGGCCCTCTGGAGACCATCCTCAGGAAGAAGTTGCCGCGCCGCGTAGGACCCCAAGGAGATGGCGCCGCGTCAGGAGCCTCATCAGGATCAGCGCCCGCTCCAGGGGTGCCTCCCTCCATCACATAGGAAGGCGTGCCCGGCGCCCTCCTCGGGCAGGGATCGAGGGCTCTCTCTTGGAGGGCCTCAGACCTTGCCAACCTCACGAGGGAGGCGCTCGGGCACCACTTGGAGGCGTGCTTCGCGGCATGTTCCTCTCAGGAGAGAACAGGGCAAGGAGTGCCCACCACCCAGGAGTTCATCACCAAGACCACCCAAGAACTGCAAGAAGCAAGAGCCATGCGCGGCCACAGCCGCTCACAAGGTGAAGCTCCCCATCCAGGTGAGGATGCCGGGCTGCGCCTATGTGTCGACGTCCCAGGGCTCAATAGGGCCGCATCTCAAGAGCGCTTCTGGCCACACGTGCGGGCCGCTGTGAGGGCCCACCACACAGCTATGTTCGCATGCCCTTCGGCTTGCCGAGCGTGGCGTCGGCCCATCGGCGCAACTTGCAGCAGGTCCTGGTGTCTCAGGAGGCCAGGATCCGCGCCGTTCAGGAGGAGATGGAGACGCTCTTCAGAGAACCTCCTGAGCCCCCAGAGCCTCCCAAGGCTCAAGGTCTCAGTGTCTCATGAGGAGTCATCCCTTCAATGTGTGGCTTCAGCTACATCAACTCTACTTTGTCTACAGAACCAGGTGACATCTTCCAAGTTCGTTTAAGCTGGGAGCGCCCCTCGGGCTGCATTATTCCCAGGTCACGTGGGTCCGTCCCTGTGGCATGTATCCCCTTTGCTTAAGCTTTAGCTTACCTTGCTGGGGGCGCCCCTCGGGCTGCATTATCCCCAAGCCGCTCGGGCCAGACCCAGTGGCACGTATCTTCCTGCATTTATCCAAGTCAAATTGCCCTTCATGCCTAACCTGCCAACGGCCATTGCCTGCTCAATCATCGCCTCCCCTGGGGCCTCCACATAGGCATGGCGCTAGTGCACGGGTCTGTCCCTGCCACGTCCGACAAATCCAAGTGGTCGAGCTCTGGCTCGCGGCACGCACTGCACACGTCACCTCACCAGGCCCTCGGTGCCTTCGCCTCACCCAGAGCATCCAGCGGTAGGCTAACAGCTGTAACGATCAACCCTGTTCCTTCTTGTGCCAGTTCACAGGAGTCCCGAGGGAAGCATAATAGATGGCACCGCGAGCCTCCTTTCCCTCGTGCGATCCGCTTGCGCGTTAAAAGGGGGCTCCTGAGCATCGCGACTCGGGAGCTCCTACTGGCTCTCCAGCCCTCACCCCCTGGCCTTGTCCACGGCATCGCGACCTGGCATACCAGCAGCGGCTGAGCTCGCTCGAGGGCCGGGACCCGAGGACGTAGAGCACTAAGGAGAGCACGGGTAAGGGAGACTCGTACGGGCCAGCCTGACTACGCCACACAAGTTGGTGCACAAACCCAGCGCAACGTCAAGAGTCGCTGCGAAATCAACAAGATAAGTCCCGCACCTGGGCCGACTAAGTGTTTTGAGCTTCAAGACTGCTCGCGCCCTGCCGCAACTCCCGTTGCAGCCACGTCAACTCCCTTCCTCTCTTTACCATGGCTGCTTGGGTGCTAAGGGGGACTGAGGGAGTCCTGGATTAGGGGGTGTCCGGATAGCCGGACTATAACCTTTGTCCGGATTCTTGGATTATGAAGATACAAGATTGAATACTTCATCCGTGTCCGGATGGGACTTTCCTTGGCGTGGAAGGCAAGCTTGGCAATATGGATATGTAGATCTCCTCCCATTGTAACCGACTTTGTGTAACCCTAGCCCTCTCCGGTGTCTATATAAACCGGAAGATTTTAATCCATAGGACGAATATACAATCATACCATAGGCTAGCTTCTAGGGTTTAGCCTCTCTGATCTCGTGGTAGATCTACTCTTGTACTACCCATATCATCAATATTAATCCAGCAGGACGTAGGGTTTTACCTCCATCAAGAGGGCCCGAACCTGGGTAAAACATTGTGTCCCCTGCCTCCTGTTACCATCTGGCCTAGACGCACAGTTCGGGACCCCCTACCCGAGATCCGCCGGTTTTGACACCGACATTGGTGCTTTCATTGAGAGTTCCTCTGTGTCATTGTCGTTAGGCTCGATGGCTCCTCTGATCATCAACAATGATGCAGTCCAGGGTGAGACTTTTCTCCCCGGACAGATCTTCGTATTCGACGGCTTTGCATTGCGGGCTAATTCACTTGGCCATCTGGAGCAGATTGAAAGCTATGCCCCTGGCCATCAGGTCAGATTTGGAAGTTTGAACTACACGGCCGACATCCGTGGAGACTTGATCTTCGACGGATTTGAGCCGCAGCCGGGCGCGCCGCACTGTCACGATGGGTATGACCTAGCTCTGCCGCCGAACAGTACCCCAGAGGCCGCGCTCGCATCAGCTCCGACCCTTAGCTCGGAGCCAACTGCGCCAATCGAGGACGGGTGGCTAGACACCGCCTCAGGGGTTGTAGTCTCAACGGCGATCGAGCCGAACACCAGCCTAATCCTCTGCGAAGCCCGTGACTCCAAGGTGCCGGACTCTTTTCCGGACTCTGAACCGTCCGCGCCCCTGCCAATCGAACCCGATTGGGCGCCGATCATGGAATTCACCGCCGCAGATATTTTTCAGCACTCTCCCTTTGGCGACATACTGAACTCATTAAGGTCTCTCTCCTTGTCAGGAGGATCCTGGCCAAACTATGTCCGGCAGGAGTGGGATGTGGACGACGAAGAAATTCGCGACCCACCCACCACCCACTTAGTAGCCACTGTCGATGACTCAACCGACATGCTCGACTTCGACTCCGAAGACATCGACGGTATGGACAATGATGCAGGAGGCGAAGAGGAACCACCGCCCACAGGGCGCTGGACGTCCACCTCATCATATGACGTATACATGGTGGACACACCAAAAGAAGACGACGAGGAACGGAAGGACGCAATGAAGGCTTGTCCCCTCGAGAAGCAGTCAAAGCGGCGGCGTAAGCGCCGCCCCAAATCCCGCCTCGGCAGACATAACGATCATACAGACCAAGCGTTGGAGCAGGGCGAACCACTGCCGGACCACGGCAATACGGAGAATCAAACCGAACAAACCAATTCTGTCAAAGATAATAGTCCGGATGACATAATGCCGGACAGGCACCCAGAGCAGCAGAATGCCCGTCAAAGGCTTGTTGCCACCGCGAGGAGTCTGAAAAAGTAGAAGCAAAGGCTCAAGGCTGCACAGGACACACTCCAAATCAGATGGAGTAAAGTACTCAACACAGCAGCGAAGTATGGTGGTAATCGCCCCACCAAGAGCTACCCGAAGCGGAAGTTGCTACCCGAATTCGATGAGGACGCCCTAGATCCCCCACAACCAAAAATGAAAATGGCCACCTGGCCGGATAGACGACCTCATGGCCAACATAGAGCGGCAAACAACGCCACTCACAAGCCAATACGCGATCCACGCGAGGGCTCGCACCAAAAGGACGGCGCAACCAGATCCATCTATGGACAACGCAAGCGCGCCCCAGCATACGGCGTAACACAACAAACATTCGAAGAACGCGGTACACCCAGATACAGGGGTGCCGCACACCCCCTATGTTTCACCGATGAGGTGCTGGACCATGAATTTCTAGAGGGATTCAAACCCGTAAACATAGAGGCATATGACGGAACAACAGACCCTGGGGTCTGGATTGAGGACTATATCCTCCATATCCATATGGCTCGAGGAGATGATCTCCACGCCATCAAGTACTTACCCCTCATGCTCAAAGGGCCAGCTCGGCACTGGCTTAAAAGCCTCCCCGAAAACTCCATTGGAAGTTGGGAAGAGCTCGAAGACGCTTTTCGGGCAAATTTTCAAGGGACTTATGTCCGACCCCCGGATGCAGACGATTTGAGTCATATAACTCAACAGCCCGGAGAGTCAGCCCGAAAGCTTTGGAACGGGTTTCTTACTAAAAAGAACCAAATAGTTGACTGTCCGGACGCTGAAGCCTTGGCAGCTTTTAAGCATAGCGTCCGCGACGAATGGCTTGCCAGACACCTCGGCCAAGAAAAGCCGAGAACAATGGTAGCATTAACAAGCCTCATGACCCGCTTTTGCGCGGGTGAGGACAGCTGGCTAGCCAGATGTAGCACCAGCAACCCAAGCACATCCGAAGTTAGAGATGAAAACGGGAAATCACGATGCAGCAAAAATAATAAGCGTCGGAATAAAGAAGACAGCCCGAAGAGCACGGCGGTACACGCCGGATTCCGAAGCTCTCGGCCAGGTCAGCAAAAGCCGCCCTCTAAAGGCGCCAGAGATGAACTGTCCAGCCTAAACAAAATTCTAGACCAAGTATGTCAGATCCATAGCACCCCTAATAAACCTGCTAATCATACCCACAGAGAATGTTGGGTCTTCAAGCAGTCCGGCAAGCTCAACGCTGTACACAAGGGGGAGGATACACCAAGCGAAGATGAGGATGAGCCTCTCAAGCAAGACACTGGGGAACAAAAGAAGTTTCCATCATACGTCAAAACAGTCAACGTATTACACGTGATCAAGGGAAGGAAAGCGGCCCTCCCAGATAAATATGCCCAAGGGCCTATCACCGCGAAACCCTGCCACTGGTCGTCTCAACTGGTCACTTTCGACCATCGTGATTACTCAGCAAGTATCCGGCGGGCAGGATGGGCTGCCCTGGTATTAGACCCAATAACTGACGGATACCACTTTACACGAGTCCTGATGGACGGAGGCAGCAGTTTAAACCTGATATACCAGGATACAATCCGCGACATGGGGATAGACCCAACGAAAATTGGCCATAGCAACACTACCTTTAAAGGAGTAATGCTAGGCCCAGGGGCTCACTGCACGGGCTCCCTGCTACTAAAGGTTATATTCGGTTTCCCTGATAACTCCCATAGCGAAAATTTAACCTTCCACATTGCTCCATTCCAAAGCGGTTATCAAGCACTACTCGGACGCGAAGCTTTTGCTCGCTTTAATGCAATACCGCATTACGCTTCCCTCACGCTCAAGATGCCCGGTCCACGTGGCATCATTACAGTGAACGGAAATATTAAGCGATCTTTGCGCGCCGAAGAGAATGCGACTGCCTTGGCAGCCGCACACTAAAAACGGCCTCACCAACTAAAGCATTTGATAGGTCGTCAAGACCACAGACGCGGTTAGACGAGTCCGGCGCTGCTATATGTAATTTGCACCGGATTGATGGCCACACCCCTATTACAAATACAAGGGGCTCAACACGCAAACAAGTGGCAATTTCTACTCATTTTTAGTTATACATGGTTTCTTTAAAAACTATCTTTTTGCACGACAACTTTTTCACCTAAGTTCCTCTCTTTTACAGATGATCAGCGTGACAGACCCGTCCAGGATATGGCACAACGGAGACACAGGCGCAGACGTGCAGCGGGGACCCGCTCCAAGGATTCTTTTTAGATTAAGACCCTGCGTAAACCTTTTTTACTGTCTCTTGTTGATACACATCCCCCGAATTCTGAGTACAACTGAGAAGGATGTTGACGTATTGGCATGTGGCCATGTCAGAATAATGCACGTACCTGGACACAAGGGGCTTCTTACAAAGGGCACTGTTTAGGCCTGGTTTATACCATAAAGACCGAATACCTTAGGGAGTGTTCGGCGTCGCGAGTTTGGCCTTATATGCATCAGCTCCGAATCATTGTCTTTGGTCAAATGTTGGGTTTGCCCGGCTCCTATGTTTTGGTGCCTTACGTTCTGCTTTATCGGCTAAGGTAGCACCAGGAGAACTACTGCGATTGTGCCCTGGTTCATCCGGACGAGCACCTCAATAGAGAAAGCCGAAAACTGACTGTCATGATATAGCGTGAGACTGGTCAACCACTCGATGACCTATCGGAATGTTAGAATTCCTCCGCCTTAACGAAGGGCCGTTTTCTGGCCAGGCATGTACGCACCCCGAGATCGGGAGAGTGCGGAGCCACCAGGGGCTATCTAGTAGCCCCACTGTCAAACTCCTATGGCTAAGTGAAAGTGTTAAAGCATTATAGTCCGGTTGCCTCGTTCGCTGCGCTATCACCTCCTTAATAGGAGCAAGACGTTGGGTTAAGTGTGAACACGCGTTTTTTGCGAGCACCTCCGCATTATATGCATGGGGGTTGAAGCCGACGACTGCAATCTTTCAAGTTATATACATGTATACACAAACGGCCGCACAGGAGGCATCACATTACTTTCCGGCAAAAGTATAAATACAACCTTACTATATTTCATAAAAACATTGTGTTTATAATGGGAATACATGTCATTCAAACATAATATTCTTCGAGCACTGGGACTCTATCAAACGAGCACCCTTAAGAACCTCTTCAAAATAGTGCTCGGCAGCTACTCGGCCTATGGCCGAACCTTGCGCCGCAACAGTGGTAGCATCCATCTCCGCCCAGTATGCCTTGACACGGGTAAAAGCCATCCGCGAGCCTTCTATGCACGCCGACCTCTTCATCGCGTTGATTCGCGGCACCGCACCAAGGAACTGCTTCACTAAGCTGAAATAGCTGTTCGGCTTCGGCTTCTCCGGCCACAAATGATCTACAACAGACCTCATGGCGAGTCCAGACAACCTATTAAGTTCGGCCCATTCGGCTAGCTGATCAGTCAAGGGAAGCGGACGCTCTGGAACGTTGAATTGCGACCAGAACAGCTTGTCCACTTCACGATCTGTTTGACCTTGGAAGTATTTGGCCGCATCGGCAGCGCTCGCCGCCAAGTCCATATACGCATTTGCCGAACTCCATAGCCGATCCAGAGGGGCATACCGTGGATCTCCGAACTTCCTCCGTAGCATGAAGGGCTTCCCAGCCGCAATATCCCTGGCTTCCCGCAGCTCCTCCTTCTTCGCTCTCATAGCAGAGCGGGTGTCTTTGTCCGCCATCGTGGCCTTCTCAAGGTCCGTTGCCTTCGCTCGTTTTTCTTTTTCAAGGAGCCGGCAACGGTCGGAAGTGTCTTTTAATTCTAGGCCATCTTGGCCATCTTCTCTTGGCTCTCGCTATGTGCGGCCTTCTCGGCTTTCAACTCTTCGGTCGCCTTCAAAGCAGCCGCATTACTAACCCTCGCTTGTTGCTTGGCTCGGGCAAGTTTCGCCCGAAGGGTCTCCACGGTGGCAGCTCCGTCTGTAGTCACAACACATTAAAGATACTGGCATCATGCTGCTCTTATTGTGTGACATTCACCAAAAAAAATTACTTACCCTGTGATTCGTCAAGCCGCTTGTTAACAAGCTCGATGTCGGTGTCTGCCGCATCCAGTTGCCGTTTTAATTCGGCAAACTCACTAGTCCAGCTAGCCACCGGAGCTTCCACCACCTGCACATAAAGGCAGTCTGGTTATTGCCTGGGACTATGATCCTCTGTTCGCCGCCGTTATCAACGACAACCAGAGTCTCAGGGGCTACTATCTACACAGGGCACACCTAACACGTGCGGTACTATCACATATTATTTCACGTACCTCAAAGCCTGTCAGTAGACTCATAAAGGCTTCATGTAATCCGTTTTCGGCGGCGAAATTCTTTCCATCACCGTACCCATCAGCGTACGGTGTTCTTCTGAGACGGCCGCTCGCCCCAACAGCTCCCTCAGAACGTCCGACCGCATACCAGACGGTGCTGGACTCTTTTGTTCGCTCTCTTCGAGAGCCGGACACTGGGGACTTCGGGGGTCTATGGGATTATCTTCTGGCCTCACCGGATCCGGAGAGGCCCTCCGTGACGACACTTCGGGGTCGCCCGCTTCTTGAGCGGAGGAGTCCGGGGGAGGCGTTTCGCTCTCCATCATCTCTGGAAGAAGATCCCCCGAAGACGAGCTCGGCAGAGAAGGGCTAAGACCCGAACTGCAAGATATATGCGGTGGTTATTTTCTCAGAAGAAAGATAGTATACCTTCACTATTAAAGTATTTTTTGGATCACTTACGACTCGTTGGACGGCTGATCCCCCCACGGACTTTGTGCGGCAAGAACACCCCCCGAGGCAGGACCCTCTATTGGAGACTTCTTCTCCCGTTTGGGGGCCTCGGCTTCCGGATCCTCGGAAGAAGTCCTCTTCCTCCCCCGGTTATCCTCCTTCATGGAGGCGCTCATTCCCTCGGTTGGAACTGGCAGTGATGGGGGCCCGCTTCTACCTGTATTATTCCCCCTGTATCTTCCTTCGAGGGCTCCGGGCAAGGTGCGAGCTCGAGCATCTTTTCCAATACCGGATTTTCCAAACCCTCAGGGAGGGGGGCCGAACACCGAATCATCTTTGCCTTTGTTAACCAGTCCTGGTCAAAGAGCGATCTCTCAGAAATAACTTCATGATAAATAAAAGATGGTGTGTTCGGCTAGAGGATTACTTACCTGTTTGGCGGTGCGGTTACTGCTCAGGCCCACGTCCTCGGTAGTATCCGGACACTCTATTTGAGGTCCGAAGAATGACTTGTACATCTCCTCGTGCGTCAAGCCGAGGAAACTTTGAATAGCATGCGGTCCTTCTGGGTTGAACTCCCATAAGCGAAGGGGCCGGCGTTTGCAGGGCTGGACTCGATGAACCATCATAACTTGCATTACCACAACCAAATTAAAATCTCCCTCGAAGAGATCTTGAATGCGGCTTTGCAGTATAGGCACGTCCTTGGCTGGACCCCAGCTCAGACCTCTGCTAATCCATGACATCAGTTGTGGTGGGGGGCCTGAGCGGAAAGTGGGGGAAGCCGCCCACTTGGCACTTCTGGGAGCCGTGACGTAAAACCACTCCCGTTGCCATAATTCGAACACCTCTGGAAAGGAACCTTTCGGCCACGGAGCTCCTGCCATATTGCCTATTGACGCGCCTCCGCATGCTATATGTTGCCCCTCGATCATCTTTGGCTTCACTTCAAAGGTCTTGAGCCACATGCCGAAGTGAGGGGTAATGCAGAGGAAGGCCTCACACATGACAATAAATGTCGAGACGTGGAGAAAGGAGTCCAGAGCTAGATCGTGGAAATCTAGCCCGTAATAGAACATCAAACCCCTGACGAAGGGATCCAGAGTGAGGCCTAGGCCTCGGAGGAAGTGGGAGACGAACACGACGTTCTCGTTGGGTTCGGGAGTAGGGACGACCTGCCCTCGAGCAGGCAGCCGATGCGAAACCTCGGCGGTCAGGTATCTGGCCTCCCTCAACTTCTTGGTATCCTCTTCCGTGACGGGGGAGGGCATCCACCGGCCTTGAAGGCTGGATCCGGACATGATTGGAGATCCGAAGCACCTGACCTGGGCTTTGGGTGTTAGAACTCGAGGCGGGGGAGGGGTTCGATTGAGCACGAGAGGGAAAAAGCGAAAACCTTGTCCCTTTATAAAGAGGGTGAATATCAAGCGTCCTCTCCGTAGCCGTTTGGGACTTGCCTATAATCTAGGAGTCCTAGACACGGTTGGGTTACCCACGACCGTATTGATGAGAATCCCGTAATTGGGGGAACACGATCTCTGCTTTGACAAGACGTGTCAAGAAACCGCCTCACGTTATGTGTGGAGCTGGTTGACGATAAACGGTTCAAATAAGCACCGGGCCGGGACATAATGTCATGTTACCAAAACATGTCAGCAGATTAAGATTTGTGGAAATATTATTCTCTCTACGGTGGTATATGGAACTTATTTTACAAAGCCGGACACTACCCTTGTGTTCAAAATCTTCTATGAAGTATTTGGAGGAGGAACCCGCCTTGCAATGCCGAAGACAATCTGCGCGTCGGACTCATCGTCATTGAAGCCTGGTTCAGGGGCTACTGAGGGAGTCCTAGATTAGGGGGTGTCCGGATAGCCGGACAATAACCTTTGTCCGGACTCTTGGAATATGAAGATACAAGATTGAAGACTTCGTCCCGTATCCGGATGTGACTTTCCTTGGCGTGGAAGGCAAGCTTGGCAATATGGATATGTAGATCTCCTCCCATTGTAACCGACTTTGTGTAACCCTAGCCCTCTCCGGTGTCTATATAAACCGGAGGGTTTTAGTCCATAGGACGAATATACAATCATACCATAGGCTAGCTTCTAGGGTTTAGCGTCTCTGATCTCGTGGTAGATCTACTCTTGTACTACCCATATCATCAATATTAATCCAGCAGGACATAGGGTTTTACCTCCATCAAGAGGGCCCGAACTTGGGTAAAACATTGTGTCCCCTGCCTCGTGTTACCATCCGGCCTAGACGCACAGTTCGGGACCCCCTACCTGAGATCCGCCGGTTTCGACACCGACAGGGACCTCCTGAGCACCACGCCTCAGGGGCTCTTACTGGACCTCGGGCCGTGCACCTCCTGGCCTTGACCATGGCACGCGACCTGGCATACCAGTGACGGCTGTAGCCGCCTTGGGACCGGGACCTGTTAGTGTAGAGCAACAAGCTGTCGCGAGGAAAGGAAGGGAGGGACTAAGCCTCAACGGGACATGCGTTCACCAAGTTTTTATAACAAGGAAGATGAACAAGAAAGACGTTACGGACCCTTACATGCCCAGACGGGGTGATTCGCGATCTTTCACAGGGAACAAAAGCTATCACTAAGAGGAATCCTATCTACACCCTCCCGAGGCAGACGCCATCATCAAAAATGGTCCACGGGAGGCCGGCACCAACCCCATCCAGATCAGCGGCGGCGACTACCGGACGCCGCGGCCTTGCTCCGAGCGCGGCGAGAGCTCAGGGGGACGTAGCTGTCATCGCTCATCTTCGGAGTCTCGTAAAACTCGGGAGAGCTGCCGGACTCCCACGAACTGCTGCTGCTGGAGTGCTCGCGGGCGGGATGCGCGTCGACCTGGTGCTCCCCTCCAGGGCAGCACTCCAAGCGGTGGCCCTCCGCGTCGAAGACCTTGAAGAAGAGCATGGAGGCGCCATCGAACTCGAAGTGGATCACGAGGGCCCCCCTCGCACGGCAAACCCGCGCGATCCCACCCCAGCCGCGGGTCATGAAGATCTTGCCGGTGGGGACCACTTCGATCTCCGCTCCGGTCGCCGGGGCACTGCAGTCGGTGTGCTGCAGCCAGAGCTCAAGCGGTCCCCCTCGGCGGCATCACGTCGGAGAAGAATTGCGGGAAGCGGATCCAGGAGCTCGATGGCATTGGCGCCCATAGCACCAACTCGCGCGAGGAGTCAGCGGTGTGCACCCCAGGGGCGACGGCGCGAGGCGTCGTGACACGGCGACCCTGGACGCGGCACGAGCGGTGCCGCTCGTCGCCCTGTCCTCCCGAGCCCTCGGCTCAGGCGTACAAGGGCAGCGGGAACCCCAGTGGAGGCCGCTCGCACCAAGGCCTCGTCACCACTTGCAACACTGCCTCGTCACGACGGTGGATCGTTCGTTTCTTCGGCAGAAGTGGCTCCGGATTATCACGGGGAGCTTTCCCTTTCTCTTCGGCCGAGAACCTTCTAATTGGCGCCATTACTGTCAGCAGGAGAGCGAGGAGGACGAAGCGAGGGAGGAGAAGATGGGCAATGGGGGCTCTGCCCCCTCCCCATTTATAGCAAGAGGAGGCCAACCGGCATCTCCCACGATCGCAGGTAATGATGGTTTACCTTGCATGTCGTAGGGACTTGTCAAATCATGCTGTTGCCGAGGCAGCATGGGGAAGCGGAGATGCCGACGTCCAATCAACCGCCACACGTCGACCGAGGCCGCAGGCTTTTGGGGCCTGCAGCGCTCTGAACTTGACCCTTGGCTTTGCCGTGAAGCCGAGCCCGAGCGCACCTTGGGCTCGGGGGCTACTGTCGGCGTTCTGGGAACAGGGGTCCCCAGACTTGCCTGCCTGCGGCCCATGGCGTGGCTATGCAGCGGGCCGTATGGCCCATCTTCATCAACAAGGCATCCTAGACCTTCGCGAAGGTCCGAGCCTCACGAGGCGGACGACACAAGGCCTCCTCTAGAGTGGCCTAGCCAGGCAGGCTCACGAGGAGCGGAGATATCAAGGCGGGGCAAACCTCATGAGGGACTCATGACGTGAGCCATGACAAACGGCGCCAGGCGGGCGCCGGTGCGCGTAGAGTCCTTGTTTCCTCTTTGGTGCTAAGGAGGCAAGCGCAGACAAAGAGTACCGAGGCATCAGGCAAAGGTTGCCATATTGGTGCAACAAGACCAAGACCAGGAGGACCGCAAGGCGGAGGTCATCGTGGAGCCCAAGACGGCGTCACCCTAGGCCTTTTCATAGGCGAAGACTACTTTTGTCAGGATAGCTTGTACTAGCTGCCCCCCTTCAAATTTGCTCGCCGTTGTTGGCTCCCTTCCCGCTCAACATTTGGGAAGAGGACCAGGGCCTCTATATATAGGACTAGCCACCACAGTAGAAGGGGGACGGAGACGGAGACGGGTCGACAGCTCTAACAGAGCAAGTAGCCAACACTCGCACAAGAACACCTCAACCTCAGGAGGCTGTTCTTCCCTTGTACTATTCATGGAGAATAATGTGATTGACTTGACCCATCCATTAGCTTAGCACGATGATCGTTTAGTTTGTTATTGCTTTCTCCATAACTTATACATGTTCCTATGACTATGAGATCATGCAACTCCTGAATACCGTAGGAACACTTAGTGTGCTATCAAATGTCACAACGTAACTAGGTGACTATAAAGATGTTCTATAGGTTTCTCCGATGGTGTTTGTTGAGTTGTCATAGATCGAGATTAGGATTTGTCACTCCGAGTATCGGAGAGGTATCTCTAGGCCCTCTCAGTAATGCACATCACTATAAGCCTTGCAAGCAATGTGACTAATGAGTTAGTTATGGGATGATGCATTATGGAACGAGTAAATAGACTTGCCGGTAACGAGATTGAACTAGGTATTGAGATACCGACGATCGAATCTCGAGCAAGTAACATACCGATGACAAAGGGAACAACGTATATCATTATGTGGTTTGATCGATAAAGATCTTCGTAGAATATGTGGGAGCCAATATGAACATCCATGTTCTGCTATTGGTTATTGACCGGAGACGTGTCTCGGTCATGTCTACATAGTTCTTGAACCCGTAGGGTCCGCACGCTTAACGTTCGGTGATGATCGGTATTATGAGTTTATGTGTTTTGATGTACCGAAGGTAGTTTAGAGTCCCGGATATGATCACGGACATGACGAGGAGTGTTGAAATGGTCGAGACATAAAGATCGATATATTGGAAGCCTATGTTTGGACATCGGAATGGTTCCAGATGAGTTCGGGCATTTTCCGGAGTACCGGAACCCCCCGAGGAGTCAATGGGCCTTAATGGGCCATAGTGGAAAGGAGGAGGAGGCAGCCAAGGTGGGGGCGCGCGCCCCCAAGCCCAATCCGAATTGGGAAGGGGGGCCGGCCCCCCTTTCCTTCTCTCCTTCTCCCCCTTCCTTCCATCTCCTACTCCAACTAGGGAAGGGGGAATCCTACTACCACCGGGAGTAGGACTCCCCCTTGGGCGCGCCTAGGAGGCCGACCCTCTCCCCCTCCTCCACTCCTTTATATACGGGGGAGGGGGCACCCCATAGACACAAGTTGATCATTGATCCCTTAGCCGTGTGTGGTGCCCCCTACACATAATCCACCTCGGTCATATCATCGTAGTGCTTAGGCAAAGCCCCGCGACGGTAGCATCATCATCACCGTCATCATGCCGTCGTGCTGACGGAGCTCTCCCTCGAGACTCAGCTGGATTGATAGGTCGTGGGACATCACCGAGCCGAACGTGTGCAGATCACGGAGGTGCCGTACTTTCGGTACTAGGATCGGTCGATCATGAAGATGTATGACTACATCAACCACGTTGACATAACTCTTCCGCTTACGGTCTACGAGGGTACGTAGACAACACTCTCCCCTCTCGTTGCTATGCATCATCATGATCTTGCGTGTGTGTAGGATTTTTTTTGAAATTGCTGCTTTCCCCTACATGATTTGCAAATTCATTATTGAACCTAGCTTCAATAATTCAAACTTAATTTGAATTCAAATTCGAATTCAAATCTTAGTTCAAACTAAATTCAATTTGAATTCAAACAAGGTGAATCCTAATTCATTTTGAATTGTAAGTCAAACCAAGTTGAGGAACTTAGAATGAAACCTAACCAACTTTGTTTGTATTCAAACTCATGGAAGGTCAACAAGTTTGAATTGTCATTTAACTTGAACATGAACTTGGCTATGCAAGATTCATAGACCTTAACTCCAGTTGCACGATTCCTTTGACTGGGTCTAGCAACCACAACTTTGTGTCACATAGTCCTCATGTGACGAACCTTTTATTGAAACTTGCATGTGAACCCTTATGTCACATGTGTTCCAATTAACAACCACTAGGTTGTTTTCCAAACTCTTATGAGTACAGTTGACACATGATCTCACAACACAATGTCACTAACACCATGCACTACACTTATTGTATGTTTGACTTGTATTATATGGTTGTTCATGATTGCTCTTTACTTATGTTAGATTGTTCGGAGAGCGAAGAGTAGCTTTATCAGGATTGTGTGTGTGAAGAACTTCATCACTTAACAAGATTTATTTATGTGAAAAACATCAGTGAGCACCAGGCAAGTTTCACCCTTGAACTTGCTCTACATTGCTTTATTTACAAGTTATGAAACTAGTACATGATAGCCACATGTTGTTGAAACTTATGTTACCTTGGACGTTAGGCTTTTGTGTGAATCATGGACAAGACAATCCGACCATGTTGTGATTAAGGAACCATGATGCCGAGGGGATCTCATGGCAATGTTTGTTAACCATGATCCTGAGGGGCGATCATGGAAATGTTTGATTAACCATTATCTTGAGAGGCTCTCATGGCAATGTTTATTAACCACAATCCTAAGGGGCTATTGTGGAAATGTTTGATTAACCATGATCTTGATGGGCTCTCATGGTAGTGTTGATTAACCACGATCCCGAGGGGCTCTCATGGAAACTTTTGAGTAACCATGAATCCCGAGGGGCTCTCGTGGAAAATATATTTGGACAATACTCAAGTAGTTCGTAAGGCACCGCAGTTGAAAATATCCTAACTAGTAGATAGAAGTAAGAGAAATAAGTTTTCAGAAAAATAAAAGAGAGCCATGATGTCTACTACACAACTTGTTGTTGTAGACTCGTGTTGGGCCTCCAAGCGTAGAGTTTTGTAGGATGGTAGCAAATTTCCCTCAAGTGGATGACCTAAGGTTTATCAATCCGTGGGAGGCGTATGATGATGATGGTCTCTCTCAAATAACCATGCAACCAAATAATAAAAAGTCTCTTGTGTCCCCAACACACCAAATACAATGGAAAATTGTATAGGTGCACTAGTTCGGTGAAGAGATGGTGATAAAAGTGTAATATGGATGGTAGAAATTTATTTTTATAATCTAAATAAATAAAAAAGCAAGGTAGAAAATAGTAAACAGGCATAAAAACAGTATTGCAATGCTTAAAAATGAGGCCTAGGGTCCGTACTTTCGCTAGTGCAATCTCTCAATAGTGTTAATATAATTGGATCATATAAGCACCCCTCAAAGTACGATGAAGAACCACTCCAAAGTTCCTATCTAGTGGAGAACATAAGAAGAAATCATTTGTAGGGTACGAAACCACCTCGAAGCTATTCTCTCCGATCGATCTATCCAAGAGTTTATACTAAGATAACACCAAATATTTTCAGATTCATAATACTCAATCCAACACAAAGAACTTCAAAGATTTCCCCAAGATTTCTACTGGAGAAATAAAGACAAGAACGTGCATCAACCCCTATGCGTAGATTACCCCAATGTCACCTCGGGAATCCACGAGTTGAGTGCCAAAACATATATCAAGTGAATCAATATAATACCCCATTATCACCACGAGTATTCATTTGCAACACATATATCAAGTGCTCTCAAATCTATAAAAGTATTCAATCCGATAAAACGAAATCTCAAAGGGAAAACTCAATTCATCACAAGATAGAGAGGGGAAAATGTGATGATCAGACATGGTTTAGTTGATATGGATCACGTGATCACTAAGATGATTAGAGGGATGTCTATCTAAGTGGGAGTTATTAAGTAATTTGATTAATTGAACTTTAATTTATCATGAACTTAGTACCTGATAGTATTTTGCATGTCTATGTTGTTGTAGATAGATGGCCCATGTTGTTGTTTCGTTGAATTTTAATGCGTTCCTAGAGAAAGCTAAGTTGAAAGATGATGGTAGCAACTACACGGACTGGGTCCATAACTTGAGGATTATCCTCATTGCTGCACAGAAGAATTACGTCCTGGAAGCACTGCTAGGTGACAAACCCGCTGCAGGAGCAATGCCAGATGTTGTGAACACCTGGCAGAGCAAAGCTGATGACTAGTGTGCCATGCTTTACGGCTTAGAACCGGGACTTCAATGACGTTTTGAACGTCTTGGAGCATATGAGATGTTCTAGGAGTTGAAGTTAATATTTCAAGCAAATGCCTAGATTGAGAGATATGAAGTCTCCAATAAGTTCTACAGCTGCAAAATGGAGGAGAATAGTTCTGTCAGTGAACATATACTCAGAATGTCTGGGTACCACAACCACTTGACTCAGCTGGGAGTTAATCTTCCTGATGATAGTGTCATTGACAGAGTTCTTCAATCACTGCCACCAAGCTACAAGAGCTTCGTGATGAACTATAATATGCAAGGGGTGGATAAGATGATTCCCGAGCTCTTCGCAATGCTAAAGGCTGCGGAGGTAGAAATCAAGAAGAAGCATCAAGTGTTGATGGTCAACAAGACCACCAGTTTCAAGAAAAAAGGTAAAGGGAAGAAGGGGAACTTCAAGAAGAATAGGAAGCCAGTTGCTCCTCAAGTGAAGAAACCCAAGTCTGGACCTAAGCCTGAGACTGAGTGCTTCTACTACAAAGGAACTGGTCACTAGAAGCGGAACTGCCCCAAGTATTTGGCGGAGAAGAAGGATGGCAAAGTGAAAGGTATATTTGATATACATGTTATTGATGTGTACCTTACTAATGCTCACAGTAGTGCCTGGGTATTTGATACAGGTTTAGTTGCTAAAATTTGCAACTCAAAACAGGGGCTACGGATTAAGCGAAGATTGGAAAAGGACGAGGTGACGATGCGTGTGGGAAATGGTTCCAAAGTCGATGTAATTGCCGTCGGCACGCTACCTCTACATCTACCTTCGGGATTAGTTTTAGACCTAAATAATTGTTATTTGGTGCCAGCGTTGAGCATGAACATTATATCTGGATCTTGTTTGATGCGAGACGGTTATTCATTTAAATCAGAGAATAATGGTTGTTCTATTTATATGATTAATATCTTTTATGGTCATGCACCCTTGATGAGTGGTCTATTTTTACTAAATCTTGATATTAGTGACACACATGTTCATAGTATTGAAGCCAAAAGATGCAGGGTTGATAATGATAGCGCAACTTATTTGTGGCACTGCCATTTGGGTCATATTGGTGTAAAGCGCATGAAGAAACTCCATTCTGATGGACTTCTGGAATCACTTGATTATGAATCACTTGGTACTCGCGAACCATGCATCATGGGCAAGATGACTAAAACTCCATTCTCTGGAACAATGGAGCGAGCAACAGAGTTATTGGAAATCATACATACTGATGAATGTGGTCCAATGAACATTGAGGCTCGCGGCGGATGTCGTTATTTTCTCACCTTCACAGATGATTTGAGCAGATATGGGTATATCTACTTAATGAAACATAAGTATGAAACATTTGAAAAGTTCAAAGAATTTTAGAGTAAAGTGGAAAATCATTATAACAAGAAAATAAAGTTTCTACGATCTGATCGTGGAGGAGAATATTTGAGTTACGAGTTTGGTATTCATTTGAAACAATGCGGAATAGTTAAGCAACTCACGCCACCCGGAACACCACAGCATAAATGTAACACCCCAGATACACCCGCCGATGGTCGTTATTCTTGGCGAGATCTAGACTAGCCCCACAGATCAATACTAGTCTTTTATGCACACTTTGTCCTCACTCGTGCGCACCCGGGAGCAACTTCCCGATCAGTCACCCATCCTGAAACTACTCCAGGCTGAGCACACTTAACTTTGGAGTTCTGTCCGAATGGGCTCCCGGAAAATAAGGAATTCCTTATTGATGTGAGTAGTCTATCATCCCTAATAAGACAGGCTATCACATACACCCCCACTCAGAGGAATCGACGTCCTCGTCGGGCCACATGAACGTTCCCTCTTGGCACATACGTCCGTGCATCCAGTCTGGTACATGTGCCATGTCGTGTGCCACGACGGGTCACAAACGTCATGAACAACATGACCGCGCACTTGTCCACAAACATCCGTGTAACCGCGAGGGTCGGCTCTGATACCAATTTGTAACACCCCGGACACACCCGCCGGTGGTCGTTACTCCTGGCGCGATCTAGGATGGCCCCATAGATCAATACTAGTCTTTTCTGCACACTTTGTCCTCACTCGTGCGCACCCGGGAGCAACTTTCCGATCGGTCACCCATCCTGAAACTACTCCAAGCTGAGCACGCTTAACTTTGGAGTTCTGTTCGAATGGGCTCCCGGAAAAGAAGGAATTCCTTATTGATATGAGTAGTCTACCATCCCTAATAAGCCAGGCTATCACAATAATGGTGTGTCAGAATGTTGTAATCGTACTTTATTAGATATGGTGCGATCTATGATGTCTCTCACTGATTTACCGCTATCATTTTGGGGTTATGCTTTAGAGACGACTGCATTCACGTTAAATAGGGATCCATCTAAATCCGTTGAGACGACACCTTATGAACTGTGGTTTGGCAAGAAACCCAAGTTGTCGTTTCTTAAAGTTTGGGGCTGCGATGCTTATGTGAAAAAGCTTCAACCTGATAAGCTCGAATCCAAATTGAAGAAATGTGTCTTCATAGGATACCCAAAGGAGACTGTTGGATACACCTTCTATCACAGATTCGAAGGCAAGATATTCGTTGCTAAGAATGGATCCTTTCTAGAGAAGGAGTTTCTCTCCAAAGAAGTGAGTGGGAGGAAAGTAGAAATTGATTAGGTAATTGTACCTGCTCCCTTATTCGAAAGTAGTTCATCACTGAAATCAGTTCCAGTGATTCCTACACCAGTAAGTGAGGAAGCTAATGATGATGATCATGAAACTTCTAATCAAGTTACTACCGAACCTTGTAGGTCAACCAGAGTGAGATCCGCACCAGAGTGGTACGGTAATCCTGTTCTGGAAGTCATGTTACTTGACCATGATGAACCTACGAACTATGAGGAAGCGATGATGATCCGAGATTCCGCAAAATGGCTTGAGGCCATGAAATCTGAGATGGGATCCATGTATGAGAACAAAGTGTGGACTTTGGTTGACTTGCCCGATGATCGGCAGGCCATAGAGAATAAATGGATCTTCAAGAAGAAGACTGACGCTGACGGTAATGTTACTGTCTACAAAGCTTGACTTGTTGCAAAAGGTTTTCGACAAGTTCAAGGAGTTGACTATGATGAGACCTTCTCACCCGTAGCGATGCTTAAGTCCGTTCGAATCATGTTAGCAGTTGCCGCATTTTATGATTATGAAATTTGGCAAATGGATGTCAAAACTGCATTCCTTAATGGATATCTTAAAGAAGAGTTGTATATGATGCAACCAGAAGGTTTTGTCGATCCAAAAGGTGCTAACAAAGTGTGCAAGCTCCAGTGATCCATTTATGGACTGGTGCAAGCCTCTCGGAGTTGGAATATACGCTTTGATAGTGTGATCAAAGCATATGTTTTATACAGACTTTTGGAGAAGCCTGTATTTACAAGAAAGTGAGTGGGAGCTCCGTAGCATTTCTGATATTACTTGTAGATGACATATTGTTGATCAGAAATGATACTGAATTTCTGAATAGCATAAAAGGATACTTGAATAAGAATTTTTCAATGAAAGACCTCGGTGAAGCTGCTTATATATTGGGCATCAAGATCTATAGAGATAGATCAAGACGCTTGATTGGACTTTCACAAAAGCACATACCTTGATAAAGTTTTGAAGAATTTCAAAATGGATAAGGCAAAGAAAGGGTTCTTGCCTGTGTTACATGGTGTGAAGTTGAGTCAGACTTAATGCCCGACCACTGCAGAAGATAGAGAGAAAATGAAAGTCATTCCCTATGCTCCAGCCATAGGTTCTATCATGTATGCAATGCTGTGTACCAGACCTGATGTGTGCCTTGCTATTAGTTTAGCAGGGAGTTACCAAAGTAATCCAGGAGTGGATCACTAGACAGCGGTCAAGAACATCCTAAAATACCTGAAAAGGACCAAGGATATGTTTCTCGTTTATGGAGGTGACAAAGAGCTCGTCGTAAACGGTTACGTCGATGCAATCTTTGACACTGATCCAGATGACTCTAAGTCACAAACCGGATACATATTTTTATTAAATGGTGGAGCTGTCAGTCGGTGCAGTTCCAAGCAGAGCATCGTGGCGGGATCTACGTGTGAAGCGGAATACATAGCTGCTTCGGAAGCAGCAAATGAAGGAGTCTGGATGAAGGAGTTCATATCCGATCTAGGTGTCATACCTAGTGCATCGGGTCCAATGAAAATCTTTTGTGACAATATTGGTGCAATTGCCTTGGCAAAGGAATCCAGATTTCATAAGAGAACCGAGCACATCAAGAGACGCCTCAATTCCATCCGCGATCAAGTCATGAAGGGAGACATAGAGATTTGCAAGATACATACAGATCTGAATGTTGCAGACCCGTTGACTAAGCCTCTCTCACGAGCAAAACATGATCAGCATCAAGACTCCATGGGTGTTAGAATCATCACAATGTAATCTAGATTATTGACTCTAGTGCAAGTGGGAGACTGAAGGAAATATGCCCTAGAGGCAATAATAAAGTTTTTATTTATATTTCCTTATATCATGATAAATGTTTATTATTCATGCTAGAATTTTATTAACCAGAAACTTAGTACATGTGTGAATACATGGACAAACAGAATGTCACTAGTATGCCTCTACTTGACTAGCTCGTTAAATCAATGATGGTTATGTTTCCTAACCATAGACATGAGTTGTCATTTGATTAACGGGATCACATCATTGGAGAATGATGTGATTGACTTGACCCATCCGTTAGCTTAACACGATGATCGTTTAGTTTGTTGCTATTGCTTTCTCTATAACTTATACATGTTCCTATGACTGTGAGATCATGCAACTCCTGAATACCGAAGGAACACTTAGTGTGCTACCAAACGTCACAACGTAATTGGGTGACTATAAAGATTCTCTACAAGTGTCTCCGATGGTGTTTGTTGAGTTGGCATAGATCGAGATTAGGATTTGTCACTCCGAGTATCGGAGAGGTATCTCTAGGACCTCTCGGTAATGCACATCACTATAAGCCTTGCAAGAATGTGACTAACACTACAAAAAACACATCCATGACATTTTGGGCCGAACGAATTTTTTTCCTATCATACATATGACACTTCTATGACGATAATTGTGACAAAACCAGGTATCATCATAGATGTAGTGGGCTCCTACTTCTATGACAAAAAATCATGACATAAAATGGGCTTTTCATCCTGGGCGGGCCGGAGACGCAGCTGCATGACATTCTTTGGGCCGTCCATGACGGAAAAAACCATGGTAGAAGCGAGGGCGAGGAAAATTTCGGCGAGTTCCCTGTTACGGTGGGAGGTCAGGGGCCAAGCGATGCGCATTTCTCTCGTACACGTACGTGCGTGTGTGAGAGGCGTTGGCTCTAACTAAACCCGAGCGAGGCGTTGGGCTCTAACTGAACGCGAGCGATTGCACTGCAGGCTACGCGTTACTAAACCCGAGCGATTGATCGATGGCTGTTAACTGAACCCGATCGAGCGATTCCTTCGCTACTGCTGCTAACTAAAGCCGATCGATGCTGCCTCTGAGATGAACAGTGAGCGTTGCGGGGGGGTTGGATGAACAGTGAGCGGTGGCGTTGCCTCTAGATGAACAGGACCCCGTGGTGTGGTGGAGGGCTGGATGAACAATAGACGGTGGAGGGGTTCTCGTGGAGGGGTGGTTGAACAGGACCCCGTGGTGTGGAGGGCTGGATGAACAGTAGACGGTGGAGGGGTGCCCGTGGAGGGGTGGTTGAACAGTAGCCGATGGAGTAGCGCACGGTGGAGGCTGGATGAACAGGAGCCCGTGGAGGCTGGAGGAGGTCAACGGTAGCCCGTGGAGGCTGGAGGAGGTCGACGGTGGAGATGAACAGTATCCCGTGGAGTCCCGTTTTGCAGTACGCCACACCCCTCCCGATGAACAGGACCCCCGTTTCGACCGTAGCACTCCAACACAAGTCCGTTTCGTTCGTTTTGCGGTACGCCACACCCCTCCCGATCAACAGGACCCCCGTTTCGACCGTAGGAGGTCCGTTTCGTCTGTTTTGCGGTATGCCACACCCCTCCTGAGCTGGGGTAGTAGAGCAAGGTCGCTTTTGAAGAACTTATACCTGAGGGTCACTGGGATGTCGGCGGCAGGTCAGATTTGCAGACAATACGGCAGGGAGGAAGAATGGCCGGAGCACCTCCCGAGCCGGCGCTGTGTCGGAGAGAACGACACGGGCAGAGGATCGGGCCCCTCCGGCAGCTGTGGGTTTCCTCCCTCGGCAGCGATGACCGCGTGAACGATGCCTGCGGTCGCTAGCACCATCTGGAAATGCTGCGCGGTGCGGGGCCGCAGGCCGGCGCCTTGGATCATTTGGCACAGCCGACTGCCGCTCGCGTCCATCGCCTCCATAGGTGCTTGTGGCTTCTGGTCACTTGGTCTTGGATTGGAGTGAGCAGTGTTGCGTAGAGACTTGGGAGTAGATGGATTGGAGTGGTGAGGCGCCTTTATTATATGAGAGTCCAAACTCTGTTGCATTCACATCGTGCTGGCTCTATTCTGCTTCTCCAATTAATTCCCTCTGCATGTAATTGAGGATGCATCATTGACCGTTCAACGTCTCGGGAACCGCTACCCTCTCCCTCCTTGGCATTCAAGCACCTATGGACCCGTCGACGACGAGGTGCCTATGGTGACTTCGTAAATTTCAAGATGATAGTGTCGTGCGTGTGTGCGTTCATAGGGGTGAGTGTATGCGCGTGTATATGAGCACTTGCGTCTGTACTGTGTAAAAAAAACTTAAATGCGTGTCAAAAAGAGACTAGTCAGTATACTCAATATTGTGCACCTCAGAGAGGAAAACGATAGAACTAGTGTGTATTTTATTTATGGTGCAGATTCACTCATTTTGCTCCATATGTACTCCGTCTCGGTGTAGTCTAGTCACTTGTTGAAATCTCTATAAGGGCAAATACTCCTTTCTGGTTTACAGGGCTATACTAGCAAGTAGTTGTACGTACTAGTACAATAGTGGACTCACATAGCAATTTTGTCTCATGCAAGAGCCTGGCTATATGCGTGCTCCAATGTTCGCAACTGCAACGTTCGGTTTGCGCTTGGCTCTTCACCTCTTCGAGAAGACGAACAATGATGTTACTACTACTGCTTCTACAGTGTCGAATTCACTGCTGCATGTCCGTCCACCACGAGCGGGACGGATAGCTTGTTGTAGAAGTACTACTAAGAAAAAGCCTGTCCTCGTTTGCGAGCAACCGCGTGCATGGGTGAGGGAGAAGGCGTGTAGTAAAATCAAGCTTCTCCTCGTTGTACGAGTTGACGCGACATAGCATAGCACTGGCCCCACATGCTTGCCTCTAAACTTGGCTGAAAGACCCGCAGTGTACAATATATTTGCTGCAACCTCTAACATTTACCCACCACAAATTAAAATATATGTGTCTGTATGCATCGTTTTGATGCAGAGGCCGGGGAGTCCCCCCTTTTCGAAAAAAAAAACAAATTAAAATATATATTCCTGTCTTGACCAGATGAGCGTGCAAACTACAATCACCAGGGTGTCAGGTAGGGCCAGAAGACTATTTTAATTTTTTTAAAAACTTTGAGATGGCCACATAGCATGGAGCCGACCCCAATGATTTTAAGCTTACAGGCACGGTACACGCTATCCTAGACTACTCTACACATGAAACTGCCACACGAGCGTCCGGGCTGCGCTTGGCTCTTCGCCTCTTTGAGAAGTCGAACAATGATGGAGTACTACTGCACTGGAGGAGTACTACAGTACGCTTCTGGCCATCTGACACCGACTGAACTGTTGCATGTTCACCGCGTGCGGGAGGGAGAGCGTGTAGCGAAAGCTTCTCCTAGTCTTGCCAGCCACCACGCTCATGGGCGAGGGAGGGACGCTCCTGCCTTTGCGTGTATGACAGGTGGGCCCGACAGGTGTGTGGCCAACCTGTCATACAGCCAAAGGCAGGTGCAGTTAAGTCCGCGAGGGAGAGGATAATCAAACTTCTCGTTGATGTACGAGTTGACGCGACACATCAAAGTACTGCACTCGATATATTTCAATAATTTGTGTTTACCGATGCATTAATTACAACACATGCATGCATGCCGTGACTCTCCTTTTGATACTTGCATGTGTTGATTTAATGCACCTTGAAGTGGTATAAAATATGTGACGGTAAAGCTTTGTAATACCCCGGCCCAAGTCGAGAGATGGTTGTGCACGAGGAGGGCGAGATCATGCAGACCGAACAAGACCCGACGATGGAGCTCTCTAAGGTCTTGATGGACCTCACCGTGCTCCACTGCCCGTTGTGCCTCTGCCCCTTGATGCCTCCAGTGTATGAGGTTCGAATACACCTCGTCCGTTTGGCTGATTGAGCAAGGTGAAGGTTTCTTGATTGATGTGCTGTTCGATTGATTTCTGTAGTGCAAGGGAGGGCACCTGGCCTACACGGACTGCCGCGTCGAGTGCCCTGGGAACCAGCGGCAGTGCTAGAAGTGCGAGCGCGGCGGTGGATTCGACGTGCGGAAGACGGCGGTGGACTCCATCCTTTCGTCGGTGAGGGTGGAGTGCCCGCACGAAGGCTGTGGGCTCTACGTCACTTACCACAAGCTCGCCGATCACCAGAGCATGTGTCCGCTCGCGCCCTGCAAATGCCCCGTGCCCGTCTGCGGCTATGAAGGCCCGCTGCCGGCGCTCTACCACCACATCAGCACCGTGCATCCCATGCCCGTGCACAGGATCCAGTACGACAAGGTGCTCCAGCTGCAAGTGCCACTGTCGGAGCCACGACTCTTGTTGTTCGCGGAGGAGGACCCCCGCACGTTTTTCTTGGTCGGCGGCGTGCTCGACATCGGCGCGCCTATCGCCATGTCGGTCATATGCATCAGAGCAGGGGCGTCCCCACTGCCGCACTACGTGGCCAAGCTGTGGGCGAACGGCCCGCCGGGGGAGCCCAAAGGCACGACCGACGCCGTCAAGGTGGAAATGGAGGTGACAAGCAGCAAGGATCCCGGCGACGTCGACGTGCAGGAGCTGACCTTCTTGACAGTTCCGCCCAAGCTGTTGGCCGGGGCTAAGCTTGTGTCCCTCCACATTCAGATTGACAAGCTCACGTCATAAATGTTTCTACAGTGCCTTCTATTTATCTTAGTAATATGCTAATATAGGGATTACCTTGGTCTACTTTAGCTTAAGAAATGGTGGGTTTTGGTGGCGATGCAGCAATTACTTCGACATCGGATCAGTAATTTCCAACAGTCGAACGGATATTTTGTGTCTATTGGATATAAAGTTCCTTTGGGTAAGAAGTACTACTTGTCATCAAAATGGATAAAAGGAGATGTATGTAGACGTATTTTAGTTCTAGATACATCCTTTTTTATCCATTTTTATGACAAGCACTCCCTCCGTTCCACAATACATGCCTTCCATTTGTCAAAATATAGATGTATCTAGACATGTTTTAGTATATAGGTACGTCCATGATAGAGCCAATCGGATGGTTGAGAACACTACAATTCCTAGCTATAGATGCGTGTGTGACTCCCAGATGCAGAGGCCGGGGGTCATCATCCCCCTTTTCGAGAAAAAATAGATGCGCGTGTGTGAGGACGAGTGCGTGCGTGCACCTCTTCTCTTCCTGTATAACGTACTACTAAACTTAGAGTACAAGTTTTTGTGGGTGGCACGATGGTGCGTGCGAGAAGTCCCGAGAGATAGGTTTAATGCGTCTGAAAAAAGACTAGCCTAGAGTTCACCACGCGGCTATTCCTATCGAACGCCCCATTAACCGTAAGATATGTATACGACGGTTCCAGTTATTGCACGTACACAGCAGTACTCCCTCCTTTCCGGTTTATAGGGCTTAATTCAAAAATCTCACCAACCAAGATGGTGAGTGGTGGAATATTTTTTGTAGTTTGAAAAAGCACCTAATTAATGCTCTTGTTTTTCTCAAAAAAATATGTTTATTAATGCATTAATTGCAATGCATGCATGCATGCATAAAGTACATGCATTGGTCAATTTTCTCTTAATACTTGCATGCAATGATTTAATGCACCTTGGAATCTGAACATTGTTGGGGAACAACCAAATTGAGCCTTATAAAATGGAAAAACTATATTTTGAGATAAGCCCTATAAAACCGGAAAGGAGGGAGTAGAAAAAGAAGTACTCCATCCGGGAATAGTGCCGCACTTCGAAACTAGAACCGTCAATAAATTTTGAGCTTGCGTCGAGTGAGACATAGCCATGCCATTAAACAGAGGCTCGGGAGCCATTAATGGAGACCTTGGGAGAGAGGTGGACGACAGATGGAGGTCAAAGGGTTCTCGTCCTGATAAGCACGCGCAGGGGTCTGATTGCGGGCCTCTCGTACTCAAATAGCTACCCTGCATGGCGCCTCCTAGCTAATAAAAAATGGGGACGCGGGGCGGCACGTAAATGGTACTAGTAAGTAGAACGCCCTCGGTTTCAATAATACTTGTGTTTCCGATTGTAACGTGACAACACTTGTTCCAAAATGACTTTGTTGATTGTTAATGTGTGCGCCTTCGCAAATCGGACTGCAAATTTACCACAACATGTTGGTGCCATGTCATGGCACCAAGCCAAGTTTCATTATTTTCATGCGTGTTTTGGATTTACGGGAATTAAAAAACTAAGTTTCTCAATGTTTCCAACCCAGCCATGACGCCCAGAATTTTGAATTTCATTCCCATTTCTTGCATGGAACCTAGAAATTTACCCGAGGACACATGTGATTTTTCAACCAACTTTGGTGCACTGGAACATGTGCTTGTATTTCAAATTTGAATTATGCACACAAAGGTGACACGTTCCCTCCCAGAACCACGAGCCTTCTTGAGAGAAGCTCCGATTTGCAAGAAGCTTATACCAAAATTTGTTCCTATTCAGCCAATTTTTTTACCAGGCATGGTACTACCATGACATGACACCATGCCAAGTTTCATGATTTTAAAACCAAGTTTATCAATGTTCTCGACAGAGCCACGATGCCCAGATGTTTGATTTATTCTCATTTTTTGCATGGGACCGAAGAAATTCACCCGAGGACACAAATGTGTTTTTTCAACCAACTTTGGTGCACGGGAGCATGTGCTTGTAGTTCAATTTTTAATTATGCACATTAAATGACCAAAAACTCAATTAATGTGTAAATAAGGACAAACGAAGCTGGAATAATTCCAAAATTTAACATGGCACTCATGTAGTTCTATGTTGCCTTTATAAATAAACTCAAGGGGGACAACGTATATTGTTTCGCACTCAAAGGTGGCACGTTCCCTCTCAGAACCACGAGCCTTCTTGAGAGAAGCTTCGGTTTGCAAGAAGCTTATGCCAAAATTTGTTCCTATTCGGCCAAATTTTTTACCACAACATGGTAGTACCATGACATGACATCCATGCCAAGTTTCATGATTTTCAGACGTGTTTTGGATTTACAAGAATTTTAAAACCAAGTTTCTCAATGTTCTCGGCCGAGCCACGATGCCCAGATGTTTTAATTTTATTCTTATTTCTTGCATGGGACCTAGAAATTCACCCGAGGACACAAATGTGATTTTTCAACCAACTTTGGTGCACGAGAGCATGTGCTTGTAGTTCAAATTTGACTTATGCACATTAAATGACCAGAAACTCAATTAATGTATAAAAAATGACAAACGAACCCGGAATAATTCCAAAATTTAACAGGGCACTAATGTAGTTCTATGTTGCCTTTGTTAAGAAACTCAAGGGGGGGCAGCGTATATCGTTTCACACTCAAAGGTGGCACGTTCCCTCTTAGAACCACGAGCTTCCAAATCGGCCCAATGTTTTACCACAACATGTTAGTGCCATGACATGACACCATGCCAAGTTTCATGATTTACAGGCGAGTTTTGGATTTACATGAATTTAAAATCAAAGTTTCTCGATGTTCTCGGCCGAGTCATGACGCCCAGATGTTTGAATTTCATTCTCATTTCTTCCATGGGACCCAGAAATTCAACCAAGGACACACATGTGATTTTTCAACCCACTTTGGTGCACCGGAGCATGTGCATGCAATTCATATTTAGATTATGCACATTAAAAGTCTAGAAACTCAATTAATGTATAAAAAGGCCAAATGAACCCGAAATAATTCCAAAATTTAACAGGGCACTCATATAGTTCTATGTTGCTTCTGTAAATAAAATTAGGGGGAGGCATCGTATATCGTTTCGCACACAAAGGTGACACGGTCCCTCTCAGAACCACGAGGCTTGTTGAGAGAACCTCCGGTTTTGCAAGAGGCTTATACCAAAACTTGTCCCAATTCAGCCAAAAATTATATGTATGAAAACAAGATTTAGATTATCCCAAACATCTTGCTACCTAGACCAATAATGTACTATGATTTGAATTCAACATAAAATGGATACAAATATTTGAATTGGAGAGCGTATGGTACATGTAGTTCATAGTGAAATATGATTACTGCTATATGTATGTTTTTTGTTATCAAGATAATATTTAAATTATTGTATAACTTGACAACAATCGTATTCAAATAAGGAAAATTGATTCAAATTTAGTCCATATGGTAGATGACAATATATATATATTCACATGGTGGAGTAAAATGTTCATATATGATGGAAGATCAAAATGTACGACTACATCAATTATAAACCGCAAGGTCACCTAACGATATATTCGAATTCAACATAACGTGGATTAAAAATTGAAATTCAAGATCATGGCATCTGTAATCATATAAAAAGGGACATTACTCTTTCTTTGGTGGGAATTGATTTGTTTTTTGTTGTTGTTGAGGGAAGTGCGAATCGATTTGGTACTGTGCAGGGTAATCTTGTTCTCCCAATTTTTTTTACATTTTTCTTGTAGTTTTTTCAATGGCATCTATAGCAATATAGTAAAAGGGGACATGACTCTCTTGTGTCTTGTATGAATTGTTTTTTACACGTTAAGTTTGTTCTGCCGAAGAAGGAGCCGCACCTTGTTATCCCGAAATTTTCAAGCTCGAGTATCTTTTGTCTCACCTGCTTTGAAACTCTCGCTTCTTCAACCCGCGCCGCGCCTTGTTATCCCGAAATTTGGACGCGCGCGAGAACTCCCTCCTCATCCGAAATCGCTCCCGCAGCACACACGCGAAATCACCCTTCTACCCCTCAGCCAGAAATGAAGCTCCACGTCGTGGTGTCAAAACCAGCGGGGGTACGCTGGTAACTTACCCTACATTTCGAACAAGCGCGTCCCTAAGCTTGGCTCCCCCCCTTCGCCCCCCATTCGTACACCGAGGCCGCCAAAACCCACGAAACCCCACGCTCCTCCGCCGGCCTCCCGACCGCCGCCCAGCCGAAGACTCTTCCCCGACTACGTCATCCACCGCAACAGCTCGCCGTCCCTCATCCACCGCATCGGATGACACTACAAGAAATATGTCAACTAGTGACCTTCTGTCAGTGACCCTGGAAGAATTGGTCATAGATCTATGACCATTTGAGACCAATTGGTCAAAAGCTGTTCGGGGGGCTCCAAACCCTAAATCATTGCGACCATTTTGGTCAGAAAGGTCGTAATTTCCTTACACGAAATGGTCATAAAGCAGACAGCGCTAGTCCGCTGCCTTATTTCTAGTTGTTAACGACCAATATAGATGGTCATAACCTTGTAAATTGTGGTGGGTTGCTATGACTAGGCGCCACCTCATCAGTTTTGCCTATGTGTCATGTCCATGTGGCAGTTTTTGCCCTAGGCTGTGAAGCAACCTATATTTATTTTATTCCAAAAATTCCCAAAAAATTCTCATAAATTGTTTGGATCATATCTTCATCAAATATGTCAAAAACCTTCCTTGCCTAGTTCAAAAATATTTCAACAATATTCATTTTCCTATTCTGTTCAGAGCAGCACTTTATGAAGGAAGTACCACTTTGGCATGTCCAAATACTATCCATTTTCTACAGTGCTTTGCTATGCCCAAATAACCATCCTCCACCAAAGGCCAGCTCAATTCATTCATTATTTTGAGCCCAGCTTTAACATTCGTATTTATGTCCAGTATGGTACTTTGCAAAGCAAGTACCACCTAGGCTCCTCCTTTTGAGCTGAATTTTTTTGAAGACGGTCTTCTTAGTAACTGATCATCCTCAGCCAAAACTCACGCCCATTAGCCATGTACATTTCCCGTACCGCTAATCAAACACTTGGCTGCTAATTCATGTTTGAGCATCGATCGGTCTCCTCGTGAGAATGTTATGTTGTAATTTTCTTCCTAGCACCTACCTGGGGATTGCCCAACCAACTAGACATGCCTAGGCTGCCCAGAACACATGGCAACGCCACGGTCATGCGGTGACCACGCGGCGGGCATGCGAGTTTACGCGCTCTAGAGTTGGGGCCCTCGGCCATCACCCAAACCTCGACGTATCGCCACCAAACCATGTATTTATGATTAAATAGGTACTTATGTAACTAGAAATGATTTTTGGAAAAAATAAATAGCAAACTATGAGGTAGCTGCAGTTCAAATTTGACCCGCTTCCTGCTAAATCGGTGGAAATTTGTCTTTTTGGCGAGAGGTGGATCAAAACTTTTTACACCCAACCATTTTGTCAATTGTGCATTAAATATGTCCTAGTATTTTATAAAATTGATTTGGTTCAATTTTGCAACAAATATATGGTAGGTCCTTCACCAAAAAAACTCATTTCGGGCACTCAGAAAATGGAAAATGAATTTTCCGTGCAAAGAAAATGAAAACTCCCTTAGGCAACATTGTTTGGAATTCCAAGATGCACCCTTGTGCACAATATGAGATCATTTGAACAAACTATGCCATGAATGTGGCCATAAGATTGATAATTTGGCTTGAAAACCCTGAATCTTCATGCGTGAGAGCTCATTTTTTAGAACACTTTTTTAAATAATTGTCGCATTACAAGTTTATTATTTTTCCTGGAAACTTGGTCACATATAATGACACAATGCGAAGGTTTCCCAATTTTTTGAATTTTTTTGAATTTTTTATGCCCGTTTCAGAATGCGGTCAAAATGGTGGGAATGACCGTTCCTAGCTAGTGGTTGAATCTTGCAAATTTTTTGATGTTTCTCTGATTAAATAGATACTTATGTACCTAGAAATGATTTTTTGAAAAAATAAATAGCAAACTATGAGGTAGTTGCAGTTCAAATTTGACCCGCTTCCACCTGAATCGGCGGGAATTTGTCTTTTTCACCAGAGGTGGATCAAAAATTTTGACACCCAACCATTTGGTCAATTGTGCATTAAATATGGCATAGTATTTTAGAAAATTGATTTGGTCCAATTTTCCAACAAATATATGGTAGGTCCTTCACAAAAAAACTCATTTCGGGCACTCGGAAAATGGAAAATGAATTTTCCGTGCAAAGAAAATGAAAACTCCCTTAGGCAGCATTGTTTGGAATTCCAAGATGCACCCTTGTGCACAATATGAGATCATTTGAACAAACTATGCCATGAATGTGGCCATAAGATTGATCATTTGGCTTGAAAGCCATGAATCTTCACGCATGATAGCTCATTTCTGAGAACACTTTTTTAAAATAATTGCCGTATTACAAGTTTATTATTTTTCCTAGAAACTTGGTCACATATAATGACACAATGCGAAGGTTTTCCAATTTTTTGATTTTTTTTGAATTTTTTATGCCCGTTTCAAAATGCGGTCAAAACGGTAGGCTTGACCGTTCCTAGCTAGTGGTTGAATCTTGTAAAAATTTTGATGTTTCTCTGATTAAATAGATACTTATGTACCTAGAAATGATTTTTGGAAAAAAATAAATAGCAAACTATGAGGCAGCTACAGTTCAAATTTGACCCGCTTCCTGCTAAATCGGCGGAAATTTGTCTTTTTCATCACAGACGGATTAAAGCTTTTGACACCCAACTATTTTGTCAATTATGCATTAAATATGGCCTAGTATTTTATAAAATTGATTAGGTCCAATTTTGCAACAAATATATGGTAGGTCCTTCACAAAAAAACTCATTTCGGGCACTCGGAAAATGGAAAATGATTTAAAAGAACTCATTTCTCGTAACTCTTTAAAAATATTTGTCTTATTTTAATTTGTGATTATTTCTGAAAACTATAGTCAAATTTGCTGACACAATGAGAAGTTCTATTTTTAAAAAAATCAGGTCATAATAAAATAGCTAACATGATTTAGCACCAAACTTTTAGTCGATTACGACCAATTTAAATGGTCAAAATATCATACCTTTATACTGCGTTCTGATTGGTCCAGGGGCCTCTCACGCGGATCGTGCATAAATCACCGTTGGATGCTCCTGGATCCAACGGCCCGCACCTCACCCTCTCACTCCTCTCTCTCCCCGCGCAGCGAACCCTAGCGCTCCCGATCCAGATCCCTCCCCTCGCCGCCACCCACCCCTCCCCTCCCCACCTCAGATCCTCGCCGCCGCCACCCACCTCTCCCCTCCCCACCTCAGATCCCTCCCCTCACCGCCACCCACCCCTCCACTGGCCGTCGTGGACTAGTCGCCACCGCCGGACTGGTTGCCTCCTCCGATCCAGATCGACACGCCCCTTCCGTCACCCCCGCCGTCGCCGCCCCTTCCTCCCCCAGCCCCGACCACCCCCCTTCCGCCACCCCCGCCCCCTCCACCTAATCCATCGTTGCCCCCGACGCCATGGCGGACACCGACAGTAGCAGCAACCCGCTGCTCGCCGACTTCTTCTTCCCGTCCTTCGACCGCGTCGAGCCTGCGCAGCTCTCTGTCTCTTCTATTCCCCTTCCGATTCATGCCCATCCCACAGCGCCGCTGCCGCCCAGCACCCCCACCCCAGTGACCTCCCCACCGGCGAGCCCCTACATCCGTCGCGTGCACCTTCTCTCCCAGTCCCAGATTGACCCGGCGGCCAGGACCCACGCGAAGCCACGGAGATCGGCTGCGTCGCCCCGCTACCGCCTCCTTCCTTCCTCCCTCGGGGCGCTCGAAGACCCCGTGCTCGCTGCGCCTCCTCTGCTCCGACCTTCCCCAAGCCATCCATGGAGATCCATCATCAAGGTGCCTGATTCGTTTCGATTTCGATTTTCTTCTGCTTTTGTTTGTTGCTCAGTTCTGTACTGTTGGTGATGCCATGGTCGTCCCTTTCCATTGCTGCAGGAGAAGAAGAAAAAACCCGAGCAGGGAGGGAGGAAGCAAGGAAGGTCACCATGGACCTCGCCCAACTCCCACCCCGCAGCTGCAGGTAACCCCCTCCCTCTCCCTGCCTTGTCAGACCTGAAGATGCAGCGTCTAAGATATTCAGTGAACTGTGTGGATGCCGCCTCTCTCCATCTCTCCTAGCGCCTGAAACCATCCTCCCCTTGTCTTCTTCTAGTTTGTTTTGTTATTATCTCCGCATCTGATTTGTGCAGTTTCCGCACATCTTGTCTGGTTGTCTGCGGGAATGGGACGGTGCTGCGTGCAGGTTCAGGAGAATAAGCCATGGATGAGGAAGACTAAGGAGGAGCGGAGGGAGATGGTCGAGTCCTTCGTCGACACTTACTACCCCATATCTTTCCCCTCTCGCCTTAGTTATAGTTTTGAATTTTGTGTGTGTAGGCATGTACAATCTAATTAACATGCTCATTCTTCTAATTGTTGGTGGTAAAATGAAGTTGCCAGTAGGATTTACTTCACACGTTTATTGTATTTCTTTCTTGGTGCCCTCTGTTTGTTATTAGGATTTATTTAGTTCACATGCTTTTGCGGCTGTTGGTAGTTTGTTTTGCAACCCTTTGCAGAAAGTTTGCATTGCAAGCCTACTTCTCTAGCACATTGTTTCTTAGAATCATGATGCAACCTATATGTTCTATGATTTCGATGTTTTTTGCGGCGTGATCTAGACTATGATTATCCAGTGTTCTTATTTTTGCAATTTGGTCTATATGATTGAATGCAATGTTGAGAAAGTGTGTCTTCCTCTTGAGCATCATTTTGAGAAAAAAAATTATATAGAAGTTGCCGCCACGGGTTCAATTTGTTTCGATTTGGCTGGGTATGAGTCCCCCTGTTGCAAGGTGACGACTTGTCTCTCCCTTTGTTCGTTTTGCTCTGGCCACTGTCAAGTGGTTGATTGGAGAATACGTGAGGAGAATATGTCATGTATTTCATTAGACAAATAATACTGCCTATATTTGCATGCTTGCACGAATGTGTCAAATACTTGTTATGTACATGTAGTGGCATGAGAGTCAAGATTTACTAGTGCTTACCTTCTTGTGTTATCTGGACACATTGGTTAATCTAATTTTCTTGTGATTTCCCAATTCAATATCTAAGAAATGAATCTATAGACTTTAATGAATTCAATGTATGATCCTGATGAGAATTATATGATATCTACCTGTTTTTATCCTTGACCAGTATCAATTGTGGTAGCTCTTAAGCGACACATACTTTTTCTCGCTCCGAGTTCCTAAGCATGGTATTATATTTTTGTTAGCTAGAACATACACTCTTTGAATTTACTAAACATTAGTAGCTAACTAAGTTGTGCCCCATTGATGTCTCAATTGTTACATTACATCTAAAAAAGTTAGCCTCGACTAACTATGAAATTTAGAATGTTCAAATTCAGATCTTAAGTTCTCAAACTGGACCGGCTTTGGGATTTATATATACACAAATCAGTACTGAAGTATGTTTGTATGATCTCCTGTTAGTAAAATTACAGCATAAATAACTTCCCATGTGATTTCAGGTTGTGTTCCACGGACCCGCTGTTGCTGCTGGTTGTGTTCCCCGACCGAGTCCCCAAGTTGCTGTTGCTGGTTGTTTTCCCCGACCATGTCCCCAAGCTGCATCCTGCTGCCCCTGCCCCGTGCGTCCTCAACTTTGCTCATGGACAGCTACTGTAGGTGAGCCAATGGCCTCCATCTGTTGCTACTACTGTTGTAGTTTGGTTGTAGATGCAACTTTTGTAGCTCGGGTGAAATCTTAGTTTGCCTGCCTTGAGATAATGAGATGGATATAGCGCATAACATTGCTTCAGACATTTGCAATGCATCTCTTAATTTAACATACATGGTTGCGGTAATTCTGTTGTGTTAAGTAGAAATATTGAAATACCAAGTAACTATATATCCACAACATTGTAATCTGGTACCTTTTATTCAGGGATGTTCAATATCTGCCTCTGCTTCCCAAAGCATATTGATAGTACAGACATATGCAGAAGCACAGAAGTTGCTTTTGCATTATCACTATTGTTGGTTGCTGCTTTACTAATAACTAGTCAATATACTGATAAGAGAGGGGTCTGATCCTAGCTATAAAATGTAGACAGTATGGTATGTGTTCATGTGCATGTTGTTTGTCATGTTCTTGCTAACTGCAAGGGATTGTGTATAGAAAACCAATTATCCAGTCCATTTTTCACAAAAGGATTAGTCTCCTTAATTAGTCCTGATGTTTTATTTTATGGTTTAGTTGCTTATTTGGCCAGATTTTCTGTCTTGCTTTTGGCATAAGAATAAGCCAATAAGAACATAATATTGGTATTCTATGTGCTATTAGTAAAATGCTCTATTTCCGTGCATCACCTTTCTTGTATGCATGGGTATCTCGTTTTAACTAACTAGAGAACAAAAATCATAGTACTAGCTAAATTTGTGTTATTATTCTAAAATAATTGCCCTTTTTTGAATGGTCTATTCAGAATATATTGGCTCCAGTGTTTTGATTCTTCTCTTCTGACTCATGTAATAGGGCGATGGTCGAAGGCGTGATGATAGTTCTATTGCTGTTCTGTTGGCCCAGTGTAGCGAAGGTCACGACCTAGTCGACTATATCTCTATGACTGTGATTGTATTTGTATCTGTGTTATTACATTAGTAGAGCTTGTAACCGTGTCATATGATAGAAGGAGCCCAGTATGTAATTTGAAGCTTGTAATTACACTTGTGGAGCTTGTAATTTTTGTTGTCAATGTATCTATAACAGATTTATTCTCGCTGCTATTATTTGAAGTATTACTTGTGTTTTCTGTTTGTTCTTATTTAAATATGGTTTTTTATTCTGTCAAATTGAAATCTGAAGAAAATGATGCTGTCAAAAGTGTCCCACTTGAATAGAACCTCGCAATTGGGACCCATTTAACTACTTTACCCGGAAAAAGAAAAACTAAATTTTTTGAATCAAAAAGGCCATGGACCAAAAAATGAAAAGGCCGAATTATTGGGCTTGGCCCATGAGGCTGACCGAAATTAACAAAAAATATATATTAAAAAGGCTGAATTATTGGGCTCGGCCCATATAAACACCAAATCGGACCGGGCTGAATCTTGTCAATGACCTTTTCAATTGGTCGCAATTTTGCCACGTCAGCTTGCCACGTCGGATCTGACGTGGCCTGGGCAGAGAGTTAGCGACCAAAACAGAAGGTCATGGAATCAATGACCTTTTGTTTTGGTCGTGGAATTCCATGACCTTCTCATAGAGAAGGTCGTTAATTTCAGTTTACGACCGCCAGCTTTTGACCTTCTGTTTTTGGTCACAAAAAGATCGCAAATGAAAAACAATGACCTTTCAGTGACCAATAGTGATGGTCGCAAGTTGACATATTTCTTGTAGTGTGAGGATCCGTTGTCGATCTCGTCGTCCCGCCGGATCAGCCGCCCCATTCTCCACCTCCAAGGAGCTGCCCCGATGTTCGCCTCATCTATCGCGCCACCTCAATCCCCACAGCGTTGTCTTGACCAGCCCCACCGGAACCGCAACACCCTCACCAATTCCTCTGATGAAGCCGAGGCCAACTCGGCGCCACCAAGGAGGTTCTGCACTCACCGCTGCATTTTATCTTTTATTCGATCTCACGGGGCTGCCGGTGCTCGATACTGAGCAGACATGGCGTGTCTCCATCGACGGCACCGTCGCTGGCCACATCATCCATGGCGTCTCTCCCCCATGCCGTTGCTTCCTCGGCGGCGACTTCCACAACGGCACTAGTTGCCGCTGCTCTGGCTCTCGCTCGCGCTGCGGCTCTGTTCTTGCTGTCGGTCGCACTGCTGCACTGCTCCTGCTTCCGTCCGTGCTGCTGCTCTGCTCTTGCTCTCGCTTGCACTGCTGCTGCTGCACGACCTCCGGCAGCTAAAGGAGTTGCTGCTTTAGCACTCGCTCGCGGTGCTACTGCATGACTTGCTCTCTGCTAGTGCGTTCGCTGCTCGAGCGTCTTCTGATTTAGATCACTGCTTCTCTGCTACTAGTGCTCGAACGCCCTAAACATCTATTGCAATGCTCTGTTATTAGTTCAATCAGTTTCGACTGTGAAGTTCATTTTCTTTAGTTAAGTTCAGAGTGAACAGTACTTACAGCATCTATTGGAGCGGCCGTGCCGCGGCTGATGCGTTTTACATCTAGCACTTTTTGGTGATGTACTTTACATCATCTATTGCAGATGATATTAGGGTCCCACTTCATATTAACGTTGTCTGTCTTGTCATGCTTCAGCCTCGTTTCCGTACACCTTAGCGGAGCTGCTCCAACGACGGAACTGTCCATCACAGCGGAGCAGTACCCTCGGCGCCGTTTCCAGAGGCCTCGGATCTTCTTCCCTGCCTCCGACAGTCACACCAGCATCATCACCATCCTCCACGTCCAACCCAATGATGATGAGGTACACAAGGCTATGCCAAAGAGGTTGTACAATCGTCGCATCACTTTGTTTCTCCATTCCTTTATTCTTCCAATTCATGTGAGCCAAACACCAGGTTGACTGAAATCCTATGTTTCCAAATGCTTTGATTTGCACGTGCATTCCTATCCTATTCCTGTGTTTTTCCTGTCCCTGCGTTTATAGAATCCTCCAATTCTAAGGAGCCCTTACAGATTTACTTCATTTTCAGATAGGCGTCAAAGAAAACTCTGTGTGTTATGTCCTACTCCTGCCGTGTCATCATCCACCCCACCTGAGGTGCACCATCGATAGAAGCGTTCACTGCAGTAGAGATCCCCCCTGCAGACTTCCTTTTGCCGCCTCAAATCATCTTCCCCGTTGCCGGCAGCCATGCCAACTGCATTACCATCATCGACTGAGCAGATGAACCTGAGGACTACACAGTTCCGGAAGAGAGGTCGCAGTCTTTCGTGTTTGCTTACCTTATACATTGGTTATTATTACCTGCTACTTTATCGTTCAATCTTGAGTTTTGAATTGCCCATGGGTCTCATATCAAGCCAGCAACAAATAGTATCTGTCTACTATCTGGTTCATCTGGGGTCTTCTATGTGGTTCATGTTGGGTGGGCAACAAACAACAGATGACCCATTGTCTATCTTTTTAAACTGAAGCTATAATCTACCTGCTATCATTAGTTTTGGATCCATCCACTCGTTTGCTACCATCAGTCTTGATTTTTGCATGCACCCCTAAGGCCTTACAAAATCTAACTATTTTTTATTATGCATGTCAGATATTGTACACAATCGTACTGAACATGTAGAGAAAAATAGAAGACCGTTGCATGCGAATATAATGTCATGCAGACGCCGCTCCATGGTGGGCGAAGTGCCCCCCCCCCCTCCTGCATTTCTAGATTGTATTCCAAAGGAAGATAACTGTTCAGATGGAGATTCAGAAGGAGCCGACCACGCCTGTTTACCACCTGAGGTGTTTGCTCTAACCCGGCATGCTGATGTTGGTCATATCATGCATATGGCTCCTTGCATTGCTTACATTATACATCTTATATGTCATCAGCTTAGTTTAGATTTGCTTTGTGTGAATGCCACCTGTTTAGTTTCTATATCATACTCCCACCATTCCTAAATATTTGTCCTTTTAGAGATTTCAACAAGTGACTACATACGAAACAAAATGACTGAATCTACACTCTAAAATATGTCTATATACATCCGTATGTGGTAGTCCATTTGAAATCTCTAAAAAGACAAATATTTAGGAACGGAGGGAGTATATGGGAATTATGAAATGCCATCTTCTTTAGCCAGGCATCATATACGTGAATCATGCAATGCCATCCTGTTTAGCCAGTCATCGTATATGTGAATTGTATCGTGCCATATTTTTTCCATAATGTATTCCATTTGTCAACAATGTTTATACATTCATCTACTCTTCCTGTGCATCAGCCATTTGAGTCGGTCATGGGAAAATCTGGAGTGAAAACAAGGTCTTCTGAGCAGTCAGTGCTACCTGCCGATGCAAATTTCTTGCTGGTTACAGATAGCTCCTCAGAGGAGGATTCAGAGAGAGATGACCAGTCGTATTCCCCCCCGAGGTGCATGATCTAACTTGGCTGGGTTATATTGCTCATATCATGCATATGGTGTCTTGCATTGCCATGCCATCTGCTTATATTAGACATGCTTTGTGTGAATGCCTCCTGTTTGCTTTCTATATCAGATATGTGAATTATGCATTGCCATGTTTTTCAACTAGTTATCATATATGTGAATTATGCACCGCCATGGAGCCAGGCATCATATATGTGAATTATCTCATGCCATCTTTTTTTCATTACGTATTCCATTTGTCGAAAATCTGTGTATATTGAACTACTCTTCATGTGTATCAGCCATTTGAGCCGGTTATGGAAAAATCTGGAGTGAAAACAAGGTCTTCAGAGCAGGCGATGGTACCTGTTGAAGCATATATCTCGATGGTTACAGGGAGCTCCTCAAAGGAGGATTCAGAGACAAATGACCAGTGTAACACCCTCGATGCGGCTATATCTCCTACGTGTCGAAGCACGACTTAGAGGCATAACCGCATTGAAAGCAATGTCGCAAGTGAGGTAATCTTCACAACAACCCATGTAAATAAATAAAGGGGAAAGGTACATAGTTGGCTTACACTCGCCACGTCACACAAATACATAAATAAGTCATTACATTCATCCAATACACTCAGGGTCCGACTATGGAACCAAAATAAAGATCAACCCCCAAATGCGACAAAGTCCCCGATCGCCCCAACTGGGCACCACTACTGATCATCTGGGAAAGACACGTAGTAACGGCGAGAGTCTTCATCAAACTCCCACTTGAGCTCGGTCATATCATCTGGAGCGGTATCATCGATCCCTGCATTTGGTTTGGAAGGAATCTGTGAGTCACCGGGACTCAGCAATCTCACACCCTCGCGATCAAGACTATTTAAGCTTATGGGTAAGGTAAAGGTATGATGTGGAGCTGCAGCAAGCGACTAGCATATATGATGGCTAACATACGCAACAAAGAGCGAGAAGAGAAAGCAAAAGCACGGACAAACAACTATAATCAAGAAGTGATCCTAGAACAACCTACGTCAAGCATTACTCCAACACCGTGTTCACTTCCCGGACTCCACCGAGAAGAGACCATCACGGTTACACACGCGGTTGATGCATTTTAATTAAGTTAAGTTTCAGGTTTTCTACAACCGGACATTAACAAATTCCCATCTGCCCATAACCACGGGCACAGCTTTCGAAAGTTCAAATCCCTGTAGGGGAGTCCCAACTTAGCCCATCACAAGCTCTCACGGTCAACGAAGGATATTCCTTCTCCCAAGACAATCCGATCAGACTCGGCATCCCGGTTACAAGACATCTCGACAATGGTAAAACAAGTCCAGCAACACCGCCCGAATGTGCAGACAAATCCTGATAGGAGCTGCACATATCTCGTCTCAGGGCACACTCAGATGAACACTACATACAACTAAAACCAACCCTCAAGTTTCCCCGAGGTGGCGCTGCAAGTGGCTCTGTTTTGGACCAACACTCAGAGGAGCACTGGCCCGGGGGGTTTAATAAATATGACCCTTGGGCTCCGGAAACCCAAGGGAAAAACAGGCTAGGTGGAAAATGGTAAAACCAAGGTTGGGCATTGCTGGAGGAGTTTTATTCAAGGCGAACTGTCAAGGGGTTCCCATTATAACCCAACCGCGTAAGGAACGCAAAATCCGGGAACATAACACCGATATGACAGAAACTAGGGCGGCAAGAGTGGAACAAAACACCAGGCATAAGGCCGAGCCTTCCACCCTTTACCAAGTATATAGGTGCATTAATATAAACAAGATAATATTGTGATATCCCAACAATAAACAAGTTCCAACAAGGAACGATCTCCAATCTTCACCTGCAACTAGCAATGCTATAAGAGGGGCTGAGCAAAGTGGTAACATAACCAAACAACAGTTTGCTAGGACATGGTGGGTTATAGGTTTGACATGGCAATATGGGAGGCATGATAAGAAAGTGGTAGGTATCGTAGCATAGGCATAGCAAAAGAGCGAGCATCTAGCAAGCAAAGATAGAAGTGATTTCAAGGGTATGGTCATCTTGCCTGCAAAGTTCTCAGAGTTGCATTGATCCTTGAAAGCGTACTCAACGGTCTCCTCGTTCACGTACTCATATCCCGGCTCTACCCAAGCAAGAACAACAAGCAAAAGGAACACAATCAACCACGTGCAATGCTCAATCAACATGATGCAAACATGGTATGATATGCGGGAAGCGGTATGTAATGCATATGCATGATTTGGAAAGGAATGATTTAACCTGGCCTAAACTTGGAATTCCAAGAGTGCCACTTGAAAGAGGAGTTGATTTCGGTCGAAATCGATATAAAGATCACCGGAATCGGATGCACGGTTTGGAAATGGCAAGCAAAACAAATATGGCACCGGTCTGTGATAAACAGCAAGTGACCAACTAAATGCATCAAGTTAAATATCCTACAACACTCAAACATCGTAACAAAATACATGGCAAGGATCCACTCATGATGCTTGACAAAAGATGAACATTGAGCTATGGCTAATTCACTCATTAACAGGTTCAAACAAGCATGGCAAAAGTGCAAATGATAACAGGTTTCAAACTTAGTGAAATAACAAGTCAGGAATTTATCATCAGGAATCAAATTTCAGAACATGAAAACTACATGCTACAGGAACATATCATGGCAAAGCAAGGAATGGAATGAAGCTACTCAAAGCATATAACAAAAGTCCCTTAGTGACCATGAGCCAAAAGGGACCAGAAAATACAATTGCAAGCATGTGAACATAGCAAAAACATAAAAGATTCAGACTTAGTGAAAAACTGGAGCATGCAAAACAGATTAACAAGTAGGTATGTTTACGAGCTCGATGCACTCACTACGAGACATTTCATGACAAGCTAAGCATACACCCATTAATAAGACATGGCATAGAAGCTAGACATGGTAAGAACAACAACATAGCATGCACGGATCAATAGCAACAACCTCGGCAAAATTGCTAAACATGTTAACAATCTGCCAGGAACATTTTATAGCAAAAGTAGAGCTCGATTGACTCAAGCTAGGTTGCTCCATAATTGCCAACAAAGACATGGATGGATAGAGCACAACATTATCTACAAAACATTCTTACTGATCATGCTCAAAGGAGGCACGGATCACTAGGAAACAACATGAACATATGGCATAAAAACAAAAACAGGACAAGGACTTAGTGAAATTCTAAGTCCCTGAAATCAGCATCATTGAGTAAGCTACTTTGCATGCTTGTGCTAGTCACCACAAAGATCACAAAAATACATGGCATACACCCCTGTAAAGATGGCATGGCATACATCAAAACACATGTAGAGCTCGGGATCATAGCATGCACACATTAATCATGGCAAAAATGACAAAAGGCCATTTGCTGAAACAGATCTGACATAATCATCACATAGCCCTCTTCCAACAGCATTTCGGGCATCAAGAGGAGCTCAAATGAAAATGATGCAATGATATGAAATGATGTACTCGTCGAGACGAACATTTTGATATGCTACACGCACGAATCGGAGCTACGAATGCAGAGTTATGGCATGTCAAAGAATGCAAAATATTTAGGGTTTGGAGGGGAAAAAGTCAACCGTCGAAGTTCCAGATCCAGATCCAGCCGGCGCGGATCCCGAGGTTTGCCGGAAACCCTGTTCGCCGGAGAGGAGAGTGAGGCGGCCGGAGGTGGCGGAGCTGGCCAGAGAGGAGGGGCGCTGGCTCGGACGACGAGGAGGCGCGGCGGAGGACAGCGTGGCGGAGCGGTCCGGCGGGTCGGCGGGGACGGCGGACGGCGGCGACCCTCGCCGGAGTCGTGCGGCGGCGGGCGGAGCGAACGCCGGCGAGGAGGCGGACGGGCGGCGCGGCGGGCAGCTTGCGGGCGCGGGGGCGTGACCCGGCCGATGGGCTTGGAGGGCCCCGCCTAGGCTGCCCCGGGCCGGCGGCAGGTGCGGCGAAGTGGGGCTGAGGCCCGTCCCAATGGAGGCGCGCCACGTGGCGGCAGCGGACGAAGTGGACACGTCCGGCGCCGGCGGACGTTGTCCGGCGCGCGGAGGAAGAAGGGGGCTAGGGTTTCGGGGGAGAGATCCGAATTTTGGAAAGGGGGGTCTTTATATAGGGGTAGAGGGAGCTAGGAAGCTCCAAATGATGTGCGATTTGCAGCCATGCGATCGTGATCGAACGCTCTAGATGATGGAGGAAGTTTAGGTGGGTTTTGGGCCACTTTGGAGGGGTGTTGGGCTGCAACACACATGAGGCCTTTTCAGTCCCTCGGTTAACCGTTGGAGTATCAAACGAAGTCCAAATGGCAGAAAACTTGACAGGCGGTCTACCGATAGTAAACCAAGGATGCATGGCAAGTCTCGGTCCAATCCGAAAATGTTTAGCACCCACACACGAAAAGAGGTAGAAAGGGACACCAGGGGACATAGGAGCGCCGGAATGCAAAACGGACAACGGGAAAAATCTCGGATGCATGAGACGAACACGTATGCAAATGCAATGCACATGATGGCATGATATGAAATGCATGACAAAGACAAAACACACGGAGACAGAAACCCGACAACGAGGAAATGAAATAACTTAGTGCCGAAAATGGCAAGAGTTGGAATACAAATAAGGTAAATTACATCCGGGGTGTTACAACCAGTCCTATATCCCACCTGAGGTGTATGCTCTAAGTTGCAATGTTTATATTTCTCATATGATGCATATGGTGTCTTGCATTGCTTAGTTTAGACATCATATGCACAATATTGAATTCCATCTACTTAGTTTAGAGATCATACATGCGAGTGCCAGCTGCTTAGTATATGAATCAATTATGTCAATTATATCATGCCATCCTGTAAACTTAGACAACATGTATGAGAATTATTTCATCCCAATCTATTTTAGGAAGACATCATATAGTTTTGTCATGTCATCCTGTTTAGGTACTCATCATATGTTGAATTATGCTATTATATCCTATTAAGTTATCCATCATATATCTGAAACTGTGTCATGCTATCCTGTTTAGTTAGGCATCATATATGTGAAATTGTGTCATGCTGTCCTGTTTGGTTAGACAACATATATGTGAATTACCACATCTGTCTATCATACAATGGCTGTACGTTCAATTTCTTTTCTTGTTTATCAGCCATTTGAATTGGAGGGGATGATGGCAGTATCTAAGGGAGCAAAAACCCGTTCTTCACAAAAGACAGTGCTACCCGTCGATGCAGATTGAACCATGGTTGTACTGGCCCATAAACTAGCCCCACCACACATAATCGAGACTCTTCCAGATTGCACACTTACACCGTTGGGCAGAGAACCAGCTACAACCCATCTAACCGCAACCCCAGCGGATAGTAATCCACTTATAGTTGACAAAGCACCATGTCCACCACAGAGTACCCCCACACGAGCAGTTTGTAAAGCTACTGCAGTGCCCAAAGCACGAAGACCACCACAGCTAACCCAAACTCCACGTTTAAAGCAGAAGAGCAATTGTTCTCAGGTCAGATTGCGTAGCTATGGTCCATACTCCTTTGCTATTGCATCACTGTATTTACTCATACCAACTACTTTCGAATTTGAAGGATCCAATTGAAACTCCAATGGCGCAACAGGTATGTTTTAAACCTATTTCTTTTACTGGGTTGCTGTTCTAACTTCTTGCTCTATGTTGATTTCAGTTTAAGTTGTATAAACAATTATGTTCTCATGTGATGCACATTACAAGTGCTGCCAATGCTATGTAGTTTCTCACACTTATATTCTGTCTATGCTGCTGTATCTTAAAAATATATGAGTTAAACTGTGTCTCTATCTTGACTAGTAAAACGCCCGTGCATTGCCACGGGCCTTTGAGAAAAAAGATAAGGTGCTACTCACTGAGTTAATATTACCGAGAACAATGTCGTCTAAGCTAATTCACATCTTTTTTTTTGACAGTCGGCTAACACACATCATATTATTAAACACAATAATCTTAGAGCACATACAGCTGGTCCCCTCAAATCTACGGATATGCTCGATCGTTGACTGCTTAGGAGAGAGAAGGAAAATGGTAACCCAACCCGACCCCTTATATCATCCCCGGTCCAGGCTATCCGCAAACTCTCACATTGACATCAAATATGGGGAGTATATGAGGCTCATAGACGCGCATGGTCGATCTGCCACATAGGATGTGGCCCACCATGCATTACCTTTTCTTTCTTTTCTTTCTCTCTCTTCATCTTCACCAAGTACATGCACGTCACCGGATATATAAGGGACAAAATGAAGAGTATGGTTGCATGAACGGACAAATAGAGGCTCAAAATGGACACTGACTGGACGCCTCTGTGGACTTTTAGGGTGCGTGGATTTGCTAAATCCGGCTATAGATGCTCCTATTGACAACTCAAACAGTCATGTCTTTTAGTTGAAATGGGTTTTGTTTTATTCATTCATTTCAGCACGATCCGAGACCAAAAACATCACGAATACGATCTGATATGTACCTGGCCCAAGTTTCACATAACTTATTCGCACAATCCTCTTTAGTTAGCCAAAGAGAAGCTCCATTAGTCAAGCATCTCACCCATACCACCCTGAAACTCCTCTCTTGATCGCATGCACTCCTTTACCTCCTCAGCAATAGGCCATAGATTGATCTATCAATTTCTGAGCTTCTTAATTTAGCCGCCACTGTTTTTGAGTCTGCTCCAAGATAAGCTTTGCCACGTCCAATTCACGTGCAAGCTGAGCTGCCCATCGAATACACCGGACGACATTCCATTATGGAAATCTGGCAGAGAGGTGAACATCTACAAGGCTATAAATCAAAAAGAACAAATCAACTATTCATAGATACCAAATTTAAGAAGCTCGCAAAATGTTACTGCTATAAAACTGTATAGTGCTACCCATCTTCATGCTGTTCCCTCCATTCGTTCAAACTGAAAATAAGTAGAAGAAAATGAAAAAGAAGAAAAAGATTACAAAATACTCCCTCCGTTCCTAAATATAAGTCTTTTTGGAGATTTCACTATAGACTACATACATAGCAAAATGAGCGAACATATACTCTAAAAGGCGTCTATGTACATCCGAATCTAGTCTCTATAGTGGAATCTCTAAAAGGAATTATATTTAGGAACATAGGGAGTACATGTCTCGTGCAGTCAGGAACTTCAGATTTTGAATAAGCTTATGCTTGTACTCATCTTCCAGTACTCTATCAGGAGCCAAAGTAACTAAACATCCTCCATCACCTCTTGCAAATCTCAGAACCTCCAATCTTTGATGAACTAAACTGACTTTCACCACAACCAGTTCTTTCCCTCATCGCCCCGCTCGAATGAAAAGGAGACTGAAAATAAAGCGATATAAGTACATCAAGGAATCAGATGAGGGCTATTGACAATCCATAAATCCCATGAGTCCTACTGGTGGTATACATGAATAACCAAATGCCATTTACAATTCTCCTAAAGGTGGGTAAATAGAATGTTTAACCAAAGCACATCTTACAACCACATATTAGAGGTTCGATATCTTTCAGGCCAATTGCAAAAAATGATGAACACTCTGACTACACTAAGAGAATGGATGCGACACGATGTGAAACATATACTGACATTGCATCATGTAAAGGGTTAGTGGTGGTACTGATTATTTGTTGTTATTAGCAAATCCTTTTAGACCATGGATGACTAACACGATGTTGCAATCAATTTGTAATTAAAGAGACCAAAAGTTCTTTTTTTAACCAGAAAGTCCTTGCGCTAGAGTTCGGACAAACCCCTCAATAACATGACCAAATTTGTTTTGGCTCTGTTTATCACATATCAAGTACGAACCAGCAAACATACAGACTTGTGAAGCTGATAAGAAATCATCAAAGTTATGTGAACTTGAAACTAAAAGTCCAACAGAGGAGCGAGGAACTAACCTTGTTATCATTTCTCTGAAGTCTGAACCTCGCCTAGTTCTTGGTCCAATGTGAGTATGCTTCAGAGATAATGATTTCTTATGTAACATGCGCTTTCACATATGAAAAAGCACATAAATATATATAATAGGAATAGTAATCAGATGCTCAAAAACTATAACCTGAACATATCAGTGCTTAAACCAAATTATCTATACACAACCATAGAAACTAAAAGAACCATCTAAGAGAACCATGGAAGGATTAGGTTGCATGTCCTCAACTGAAATGGGTGAGTTCTGGGCATCCTTCTAAGCCACTCTGTTTAACATAGCTCATGATCAATACTTCATGCATTTACCAAGCCTGCTAATGCTTTTTTGAAGTTGACGTCCCTATTTAAAATTCAAATATCAATTTGCACCAATAAAATATTTCTTGATATGTAGGTGCATCCGACAAACTGTAGACACGAAATATTCATTGCATGAACCAAAAGTAGATGAGCTACCTGTAGATGCAAGGAAATAATGACAAACCGCAACCAGTTCTCCTATCAGTATGTAACTATGTGCCATTAATCTCAATATACCTCACTCTTGGGCGAAGTCAAGATCCATTCTAGATCAGTGCAAGAAGCTTCAATACTACACCTTCCATAAAATACAGGAACTTGTCCACATTTTACTGCATCTCCCAATAGCAGCAATATCATAATCTTCTGCCGCTTGCTCCCTTCTTCTAGTTTCAGCAAGAAAAAATTATCCAGTAAACTGAAATTGGAACTCTTTTGGGAAGTAGGTCGGCTCGGTGTGAAGCAATGGTTTTAGGTAACTGTCTCTGGTTCAAACTTTGCAAATGGGTGTGTATCGTCAACCATATTTCTACCTTCCAGTAAGCACGAAAGATAATTATTCCAAAACTACCTACGTGAACATCGTTGTCTGCATATATCGAGAAATAAAGATAAATTCCTATAACTACTGGCTTGTTCCTGCAGGATAAAGAAAAAAAAATTTCGCTATTTTACCTTGGCAGACATCAAGGGCATTCAGTGATAACACCATTCTTAAATATGTCTCCACCAAAGTAATCATAGCATGCCCTGTTGGTAAAACATGAACAATTCTTATTTATCTGCATTCTCATAGTTCTGCTGTTCCAGATTTAAATACACAAATTTGATGACAAAGCATATTGGAGAGCAGGAAACAGCTATAGGTTTCTGAAGTTAGAAAAAAAATCAGTGCTTAAATGGCATATAGGCTTCAGGTCAGATCATTTTTTTAATAAAATTGTCATGTCGTGCTCACGCAATATTATGCATCTAATCCTAGGCATTCAAGTAACCAAATTACTGTGAATAATCTGTGGACACATATTTATCTATTCTGAGCCAACTTCTTTGGATTCCTAACTTGTATAGCTGAATCAAACTCACTGAATCAAGCGGATGATATGAGCTGCAAGGCTAAAGAGAATATGTTACAACTATTCGTACTACAGTAAAAAAATTGCACACATGATAAATTTTGACATTCGCCGGTGAGGGAAGGACATCAAAAGCTGCTACTATATACTGGGTTAAGTGGACGGAACAATAATCACAAATCTATACCAAAATAATTTGTATATAGCCATAAAACAAAATCCATTGCAAGAAGATGCTACGTACATACCATATTCCTTGTGCTGAGAACATAGTCATGTACCCTTGTAAATACAATCATAATAAACCTACTCTAATGTTGGTCACTACCCGTCTCAATTCCCCTAACTCGAGGTTGCAACTTGCAACTTCAAGAATCATTCTAATAAAATCATACCGCGAGTGTTTTCCCATCAGGGGCGATGTCCCTGTCATGGAAGCACCACCTGTCAACTCCAAGCTTCTTCATGAACTCGAATTGAGATATCACCGAAACAGAAATCGAAGCATAAGTTGTTGATTCCAGCCATGGACCTAAGACACAAGATCAGGTAATTCCCATACTTCTTCTCTTAGCCATGGCCAGGGAATTTGTGCCATCCTCCCAAGGCCAGTTCTTTGTAGGTGCACCAAAAGGATCTCCTCCAGTACCCCGAAACATATGCCAGAATGCCACACTGAACCGCAACCTAACCTGTAGCACAAAACAAATATATAATCCTAGTGCAGCACATAATGTACAAGTAAATTAAAAGGATAATCCTAGTGAGCAAATGAATCAACCCTCTGTAAAATTTAATATATATCATGCACGCAAATATCAAAGGAATATAACAAATATAGGTGGAGAATATGTACAGGACACCGTTCACAACATGGAATTAACTAAGAAATTTCTAGCCAGTCTTACAATCCTTGTTTGTTGAGTTTGCCTAGATCATGAAGGTGAGAAAGAGCATCAACTATAGTGAGCAAATGTCAACCCTCTGTACTCAGTAGAATAGTTTGTGATTTAGGAATATATGGCCTGGGTAAGGAAAGTTATGATTTGCAAGGAAAGAATAGTATGGGGATGGATCGGGCTGGGTGGGGCTCTCATGATCATCCATTTGGGTATGCTAGAAAAAACCAGAAGAAAATCGGTGGGCTTTTCTTTCTTTGGAAAAAAAATCAGACGAGAGGTGGGCTAGCATTGAGAAAATCGCTGGAGGGGGCTAGCAATTGAATTTCAGTTTCAGTACTATTAAGTACTTTCTCAACAGTACTAAATGCTCCTTTACTCCGTGGTCAAACACATGCCATTGTTCTGCAGTATGCAAGTGTGTTATCAAGTAATCATAACTCGAGCGTCTAAAATAAAGCATGAAAATTACGAAACACACCTTGCCCATTTTGTTGTGTAATAGGAACGACATCCAATTCCAATACTGATGGTAAATGAGACGGGAGGAGAAGTGTCAGCTCAAGTAAAATCATTTACATCGACCTTCACCTTAAAATTAATATGAATTAGTATGTAATCATCAACATCAAAAGCAGTATTTCCTATGGACTGAGACAATTCTCAGATGTGTCCATAAAATGGCTACTAAGCAGGAACCGAAATCATGATTATCTTACCAAAATTCTGCACTTACGATGGGCTTGAACATGAGATCTCCGCGGTGTGGCAAATAACATCTAAACTACCAGTATCTGCATGATGCCAAGACGAGAAAGGTAGCATCACCTCCACCGTGTCTCTGACATTCATGATCTGCCCCGCTGTTGTATCAATGGCCGTGGCAACTGAATATTTGTATCAACGACATGCTTTCATGCTCTGCTCGGCTGCTGTGTCAATGTAGTTGGAGTCCCTTGTTTGCTTCTCGAGACATAGACCATGGACTGTGATGGCCTGGCTTATTAGGGATGATAGAGTACTCATATCAATAAGGAATTCCTTCTTTTCCGGGAGCCCATTCGGACAGAACTCCAAAGTTAAGCGTGCTCAGCTTGGAGTAGTGTCAGGATGGGTGACCGACCGGGAAGTTGCTCCTGGGTGCGCACGAGTGAGGACAAAGTGCGCAGAAAAGACTAGTATTGATCTGTGGGGCCAGTCTATATCCCGCCAGGAGTAACGACCACCGGCGGGTGTGTCTGGGGCGTTATAAGTTGGTATCAGAGCCGACCCTCACGGTTACACGGATGGTTGCGGACAGGTGCGTAGTCATGTTGTTCATGACGTTTGTGACCCGTCGTGGCACACGGCATGACACATGTACTAGACTGGAAGCACAGACGTATGTGCCAAGAGGGAATGTTCCTGTGGCCCGACGAGGACGTCGGTTCCTCTGAGTGGGGGTGTATGTGATGGCCTGGCTTATTAGGGATGATAGACTACTCATATCAATAAGGAATTCCTTCTTTTCCGGGAGCCCATTTGGACAGAACTCCAAAGTTAAGCGTGCTCAGCTTGGAGTAGTGTCAGGATGGGTGACCGACCGGGAAGTTGCTCCCGGGTGCGCACGAGTGAGGACAAAGTGCGCAAAAAAGACTAGTATTGATCTGTGGGGCCAGTCTAGATCCCGCCAGGAGTAACGACCACCGGCGGGTGTGTCCGGGGCGTTATAATGGACGCCCTCCTGGGAGCGACTTTCAGTAGAACAGACGCCTAACGCACGACCGACTACAACACCCTCCAGTGCGCGACATCATTTCTTCAAACTTTGTCCAAAAACTTTGAATCGTAGGAATTATCATTTTCGGAAATACGCTACACAATGAAACGAGTACACATGTGGCAGCTGGAATGTTTTTGACAGAAATAATGTTGTAGCTAAAAGCATTTCTAGCAACCTAAAGGAACAACCACTGCTGCTGATTTTACAGACACATACTTATGCAGATTATTGTATGAACAACCCCTAAACTATGTGTGTGTAGTTTCAGAATTTTAATATCACTTGACACCAAAGATGGCTATGATCAGAAGGATAGAAAGACATGCATACTTAGTGTTTATTCCCCATCAGTTTGTGATAAATGAAAGGTGTTAACCAAGCATAATGTGCACATGATCTGTCCTGATAATTCATTTCCAATAAAGCCAGGTGATTTTTCAGCAAAAAGACATGCATACTTAGTGTTTATTCCCCATCAGTTTGTGATAAATGAAAGGTGTTAACCAAGCATAATGTGCACATGATCTGTCCTGATAATTCATTTCCAATAAAGCCAGGTGATTTTTCAGCAAAAAGAATGGCATGTGATCCCATGATACAATTTTTTTTTGCGAAAACCATGATACAGTTATTAGATATATCTAGTGTTGATCGGTCCTACTGTGGCCTTAAGAGAATAAATAGACATGCGGCCAAAAACATATATATAGGTAGATATCATAAGGTCCAGGTTCTGTCCAGAAAAATCGCCTCTAGCAAGTCACCAAATCAAAATATATCCATTTGTACAATTGTACTGAGTTTGAACATGCTTAAATACATAGAAATTAGAAAGTAAATAGCAGATTATATTGTCTGAAACTGATCTTCCTGGAGAGGATTATATTAGCAGCAACTGGTTAGTTCTAACAAAATATGATTCGTCTATTTACTTAAATAGTGGTTCACTTATTCACCTTGAATGTTTTGGCGTGATGGTGTTGATTCCCTTTCTGCCCTGCTTGTAATCTCATCAGGGCTTGAAATTTCCAATTTGTTGATGCTTGAAGGGCAACCATCTGCTACGTTCAACACGGACACCCTGCCATTACATATAAGTTAATTGACAGATTCTTGCTAATGGTCAACGACTAACAATCAAACTATGAAATGCATCGCGGTTAATTCTCACTAAAACTAATAATTCATATATTTCAGTGAATTTTACGTTAATCAAATAATCGAACTAATTAATTACTAGCATATGGCTGAAGAGGCAGTTGGTTGTGGTGCCTTGGACCTCTGGACCCGAGGCATGCGAGGTTGCAGTTGCCCTCCGGCCGCTAATCATCGGGTACGGACTCAAGCACGCCCTAATGGCCGCCTCCGCCTCCTGGAATGTAACAGCATCAAACAGGGCATAGCATCAACTAACGGGACTGAAATAAGCAAGAAAATTAACTACTGAAGATCAGTCGATGACGAGGGGAAGAGAGATTTGTTTGGGTGGGTACTCACGAATCCGCCGCCATTGGATCTGCCAGTGCCCTTGTCTGTGATGATGACGACCTCGAGGATCTCGCCACGCTCGAAGTGACGATGCCCTCGAGGTTGCCCACTATGAACATGTGCAAAACGAACACCTGAATCACAAAAAGAACATGGAGCAACATCATCGCAAAAAATCTCGCACGACTGAATCCCGATTCGTTCACCTGTTTTTGGCCTGCAAAATAAACGCAAAAGTAAACAGAGGTGAAAATAGTCCCCACGCACGGAGCAACTGGATGTCGCCTCGGGAGCCCCTGTAACAGTGTGACATGGTCCATGTTTCCACCGGAGACACCTCAAATCGACCCCAACCGCAAGGGGCCTGACGTTGCCGCTGGGACCTCACGCCATCCGAGAGGTCGACGTCGTGCGGTCGCCATTGGATCAGACCAGGAGGAGGAGTGGAGAGGGTCGGATCCAGCAGCAAGGACCGGATCAGCACCATGGCGGCTGCAGCCACCTCTCATGGACGCCATAGAGCGAATCCCCGCCGTGGAGGCAGAGCTGTGCGGGGCTGGCAGTGAGGAGTGGCGAGGAGAGGAGTGGTCAACGGACCTGAGGCAGTGCGTGACGGTGGCGACCTGGAGGCGGCGGTGTGGCACAACGACGACCTGGAGGCGGCGGCTCCTCTTGTTCCTTAGCGGAGGCGGCTCATCTGTGGGGCGGTCTCGAGAGATCTTAGGAAACAGATCGAGGGAGGCTCATTGGCCAGGGCGGTGACGAAGGGACGAAGGGCGGCGGTGGCGGTGAAGGGACGAAGGGAGGCGGCGGGCGAAGGAGGGCACAGAGTCGGGCGACTGTTTCTCGCTCGCGGGCACGAAACCTCGCTCGAGGGTGCAGAGTGGGGCGATTTTTTCGCTGGTTAATTTTTGACGGCTTGCTTTTGCTGGTTTATTTTTGTTTGGGTCAGTTGGATGCGATGGGAGATTAGGCGCGTGGGGGTGGGTGGGGTCCTCGGCTGGAGGGTTTTTTTTGGTTCATTGTGGCTGAGCAGGAGGTGGGAGCAAGTACCAAAGAAGTATCAAAAAAGACCAGAATAGGTGGGACGAAAATAAAACCCGAAACGCAAACTACCAACTGAGACATTAGGAGTAGAGATTAGGGAACATAAACTAGAATGATATGGACAATACAGTGACCATAGTACATAGATATATGTTTGTTTCATGCTGTTATCCTGTCCACCTTACTACTGAACCGGTTTACCAAAATGAGTTTCGTATACTACAAGCTAAACCTGTGATGTGTCTACTTCGTTCTCTTGTAGTATGTAAACAGAATATTGGAGAAGAGCACCCCACTATGCAATGGTAGAGAAAGTAATGCAGATAAGGTTCAAGATAGTGAGACAACCCTGTTGGTCTCCAAGAAAGGTGATAAAAACGATCTTGTAGACAGTGAGAAAACCCCACAGTCCCGCGTTGATGTAGTGTTCGAGTTACTGGCCAGTACCGCTGGCACAAGCTCTTTGAACTCGCTGCCTGAATCACTTCGGCTTCTTCAGTCTCAGCTACAAGCTGAAAGGCATCAGTCAGTTGTGCTGCGGCAAGAAGCCGAAGGACTGAGGAAGTCCCTGCAGAATTTAGATGCGTTCTTTCTTGTGCAACAGCAAGCGCTGGAGGATTTAAGCACCAAACAAGAGAAAGTTAATAAGCTTGCTAAGCATCTTGCCAGCATTGTGGGTACCCAGGATATTGTTTCTTAAACTCTTCTAAAGTGGTTTCAGTTCTGGACTTGTTTTGCTGTGGCGTTTATATGCTGCTTTGTTTCCTATATTTGCACTGGTGGCGAACTTTGATGCCCAGTGGATGTAATATGTGTAATAGCCGTGATAGCCTAGCATAAGTTGCTTGCTTATTTATTTCCTTGTTGTCCTGTTTATTTGTTTTCTTGTAGTCAGTGCAGTTCTTTTTTCATGGTTTGCTAGTGGCTGCAATAACCTACTTTTTAAAACTAGGCCACAATAACCATGGGCTAATATTTACTGTAGTGACACTGGGCCTCCTACGGGCCGTAGAAATAGTGGGCCTTCTACGGACCGTAGAAACAGTAGGCCTTCTACGGGCCATAGAAACAATGGACCTTCTACGGGCCGTAGAAACAATGGGCCTTCTACGGGCCATATCATCAATGGGCCTTATACGGGTCGTATGATCGATTGGCCAAACATGGGCCAATAACAGGCCGCATTATGGCCGTAAATGGGCTACAGTTGGAATCGTCCATTCATGGGCCGACCATAACGGGCCATCGTTAATAGACCGTATTTGATGACGCTATGAAAATGGCCCAACATATTAATGGAGCACAAACGGGCCGACTATAACCACGGGCTGAATTTGGCCCACAAACAGAAAATGACAGTAACGGGCCGTAAGTAAATGAATGCTGGAAATGAGCCCAAGAATAAATGGGCTCTGAGAAGGCCGAAAGATAACATGGGCTGGAAACGGCCCAACGGAATAACGGGCCGTTAATGGGTATAAAGTGATACACTGTTCATTACGGGCCAATTTCACCACGGGCCGTTAATGGGTGTAAAGTGATACACTATTCATTACGGGCCAGTTTCACCATGGGCCGTTAATAGGCCAAGAGTTACATAGGGACTCATATGGGCCGAAAGACGTCATGGGCCATACATGGGCCAGAAGTGAAAACGGGCTGGAATCATATTGGATGGCCCAGATGATGCTACTGGGCCTAATTCGGATAGGGCGTAACGGGCCTTGGGTTAGTGGGCTGTAAATGGGCTATATGCGAACAGGCCGTTAACAGGCTTTCCATGGGTCGGCCCGCCACCTTTTGACCAAGTCAAACGGGCCGGCCTTTTCACAGGAATGGGCCTCTGTTGGGCCATGCCACGTGTCGATGTATCATAGGCGTCTTCTGTCCAATGAGTGGATGACATCTGTCCCGGCGATGAGCCGACACGTGTTTCCTCCAGCCAATGATGATTTTACACGTGGAAAATCCCCATTGGTCGGGGCTGTTAACGGGTTATCGGATCCAAAACTCGACCCGATAGCTTAACGGCGTTCCGTTACGGTGGATGCCATGTGTCGGTCACCCTTAACGAAAGCACTTCTGTGACATGCGATATATCGTCATGGAAGTGCACACTTCCGTGATGATAATTTTGGTAATGTCATGAAACACTTGTACGACAGTACAGGTATGACTATCTTGATTCTGTCATAAAATCGTCATGGATGTACATGCATGAAAAAAACGCGACCTACTATGACAAACACATATCATCACGGAAGTGTATTTTTTTGTAGTGTAATGAGTTATTTACGGGATGATACATTACGAAACGAGTAAAGAGACTTGCCGATAATGAGATTGAACTAGGTATTGAGATACTGACGATCGAATCTCGGGCAAGTAACATACCGATGACAAAGGGAACAACATATATCGTTATGCGGTTTGACCAATAAAGATCTTCGTAGAATATGTGGGAGCCAATATGAACATCCAGGTTCCGCTATTGTTTATTGACCGGAGACGTGTCTCGGTCATGTCTACATAGTTCTCGAACCCATAGGGTCCGCACGCTTAACGTTCGGTGACGATCGGTATTATGAGTTTATGTGTTTTTATGTACCGAAGGTTGTTCAGAGTCCCGGATATGATCACGGTCATGACGAGGAGTCTTGAAATGGTCGAGACATAAAGATTGATATATTAGAAGCCTATGTTTGGACATCGGAATGGTTCTGAATGAGTTCAGGCATTTTCCGGAGTACCAGGAGGTTACCGGAAGCCCTCGGGGAGTCAATGGGCCATAGTGGAAAGGAGGAGGAGGCGGCCAAGGTGGCCCCCCCCCAAGCCCGATCCGAATTGGGAAGGGGGGCCGACCCCCCCTTTCCTTCTCTCCTTCTCCCCCTTCCTTCCCTCTCGTACTCCAACTAGGGAAGGGGGAATCCTACTCCCATCGGGAGTAGGACTCCCCCATTGGGCGCACCTAGGAGGCCGACCCTCTCCCCATCCTCCACTCCTTTATATACGGGGGAGGGGGGCACCCCATAGACACAAGTTGATCATTGATCCCTTAGCCGTGTGCGGTGCCCCCCTCCACCATAATCCACCTCGGTCATATCATCGTAGTGCTTAGGCGAAGCCCTGCAACGGTAGCATCATCATCACCGTCATCATGCCATCATGCTGACGGAGCTCTCCCTCGACACTCAGCTGGATCAAGAGTTCATGGAACGTCACCGAGCCAAACGTGTGCAGATCGCGGAGGTGTCGTACTTTCGGTACTAAGATCTGTCGATCGTGAAGACGTACGACTACATCAACCATGTTGTCATAATGCTTCCACTTACGGTCTACAAGGGTACGTAGACAACACTCTCCCCTCTCGTTGCTATGCATCACCATGATCTTGCATGTGCGTAGGAATTTTTTTGAAATTACTTCGTTCCCCTACATCATTTGCAAATTCATTATTGAACCTAGCTTCAATAATTCAAACTTAATTTGAATTCAAATTCAAATTCAAATCTTAGTCCAAATTCAATTCAATTTGAATTCAAACAAGGTGAGCCCTAATTCAAATTGAATTGTAAGTCAAACCAAGTTGAGGAACTTAGAATGAAACCTAACCAACTTTGTTTGTATTCAAACTCATGGAAGGTCAACAAGTTTGAATTGTCATTTAACTTGAACAGTAACTTGGATATGCAAGATTCATAGACCTTAACTCCAGTTGCATGATTCCTTTGACTGGGTCTAGCAACCACAACATTGTGTCACATACTCCTCATGTGACAAACCTTTTATTGAAACTTTCATGTGAACCCTGATGTCACATGTGTTCCAATTAGCAACCACTAGGTTGTTTTCCAAACTCTTATGAGTTAACAGTTGACACATGATCTCACAGCAGAATGTCACTAACACCATGCACTACACTTATTGTATGTTTGACTTGTATTGTATGGTTGTTCATGATTGCTCTTTACTTACGTTAGATTGTTCGGAGAGCGAAGAGTAGCTTTATTAGGATTGTGTGTGTGAAGAACTTCATCACTTAACAAGATTTATTTATGTGAAAAACATTAATGAGCACCAGGCAAGTTGCACCCTTGAACTTGCTCTACACTACTTTACTTTACAAGTTATGAAAATAGTACATGATAGCCACATGTTGTTGAAACTTACGTTAGCTTGGACGTTAGGCTTTTGTGTGAATCATGGACAAGACAATCCGGCTATGTTGTGATTAAGGAACCATGATGCTGAGGGGATCTCATGGCAATGTTTGTTAACCATGATCCTAAGGGGCGATCATGGAAATGTTTGAATAACCATTATCTTGAGAGGCTCTCATGGCAATGTTTGTTAACCACGATCCTAAGGGGCTCTTGTGGAAATGTTTGATTAACCGTGATCTTGATGGGCTCTCATGGTAGTGTTGATTAACCACGATCCCGAGGGGCTCTCATGGCAACTTTTGAGTAACCATGAATCCCGAGGGGCTCTTAATATATTTGAAAAATACTCAAGTAGTTCGTAAGGCACCGCGGTTGAAAATATCTTAACTAGTAGATAGAAGTAAGATAAATAAGTTTTCAGAAAAATAAAAGAGAGCCATGATGTCTACTACACAACTTGTTCTTGTAGACTCGTGTTGGGCCTCCAAGCGTAGAGTTTTGTAGGACAGTAGCAAATTTCCCTCAAGTGGATGACCTAATGTTTATCAATTCGTGGGAGGCGTATGATGAAAATAGTCTCTCTCAAACAACCCTGCAACCAAATAATAAAAAGTCTCTTGTGTCCCTAACACACCAAATACAATGGAAAATTGTATAGGTTCACTAGTTCGGCGAAGAGATGGTGATAAAAGTGTAATATGGATGGTAGAAACATATTTTTATAATATGAATAAATAAAAACAGCAAGGTAGCAAATAGTAAACGGGCATAAAAACGGTATTGCAACGCTTAAAAATGAGGCCTAGGGTCCGTACTTTCGCTAGTGCAATCTCTCAATAGTGCTAATATAATTGGATCATATAAGAACCCCTCAAAGTGCGATGAAGAATCACTCCAAAGTTCCTATCTAGCGGAGAACATAAGAAGAAATCGTTTGTAGGGTACGAAACCACCTCGAAGCTATTCTTTCCGATCAATCTATCCAAGAGTTCGTACTAAGATAACACCAAAAAAATTTAGATTCATAATAATCAATCCAACACAAAGAACTTCAAAGAGTTCCCCATGATTTCTACCGGAGAAACAAAGACAAGAACATGCATCAACCCCCATGCGTAGATTACCCCAATGTCACCTCGGGAATCCACTAGTTGAGTGCCAAAACATATATCAAGTGAATCAATATAATACCCCATTGTCACCACGAGTATTCATTTGCAAGACATATATCAAGTGCTCTCAAATCCATAAAAGTATTCAATCCGATAAAACGAAATCTCAAAGGGAAAACTCAATTCATCACGAGATAGAGAGGGGAAAACACCATATGATCCAACTATATTAACAAAGCCCGCGATACATCAAGATCATGCCATCTCAAGAACATGAGAGCGAGAGAGATTAGACACATAGCTACTAGTACAAACCTTCTGCCCCGCGGGTGGACTACTACCTCCTCATCATGGTGGCCGCTGGGATGATGAAGATGGCCACAGGTGATGATTCCCCCCGCCGGTAGGGTGCCGGAATGGGGTCTAGATTGTTTTTCGGTGGCTACAGAGCCTTGCAGCGGCTGATCTAGGATTATTTCTGATGGTTTCTCTATTTATAGGATTTTTTGGCGTCGGTTTCACGCGAAGATGGGCCTCGAAGTGAGCAAAACCCACTGGGGAGAGCCTTGCCTACTAGGCGTGCCCTGGTTGGTTGTGCTCTCCTCGTGGCTCTTCTGGCCCTCCCACGAAGCTTCGGGGGTCTCTTTTGTTCCAAAAACAATCATCAAAAACTTTCAGCTCATTTGGAGAACTTTCATTTCTGCACAAAAAACAACACCACGGTAGTTCTGCTGAAAACAGTGTCAGTCCGGGTTAGTTCCATGCAAATCATGCCAAAACCATATAAATTTTTTGTAAACATGGCATGAATACTTCATAAATTATAGATATGTTGGAGACGTATCAAACCACAATTTCCCTTGTCATGTTGAACACTCGTAGGATTGTTACTTAAATGTTTGTAACTCTCTAATACATTCAATATATTGACCCTCGTGCCCGCAATGTATCATGTTGCAGGTTTTTCCATGTCCAAGGAGAGATACGAAGTAGGGTTATAATGATATACTCAACTGTTGCATGTGTGTGGATGGACGCCACAAGACTAGAATATTTTTTCTACTTTAAGATTTTATTATGAGCTGGCCCATGAGCCAGCAGGTATGTGTTATATTCACTACAAAATTTGCTTTATTTAGTGACAAAAACCCTGGCGACAAAACATGAAACATCTCCGAAATTCATTTTTCGTGACGGTCCACTTTCACGCCCCCCCCCCCCCGCAGTGCCTTCGACAACTTTGGCGACCTTTTGGGCTGATTTTTTGAGACATATTGGGCCATCATTAGGCATGTCCATTTTGTGCGATGAGTATCAGTGTCACAGTTAATGTTGGTGTGTCATTGTTTTGTAAATGTGAATAGACATATAACAATTAACTGTTTTTCTGCCAACTCATTTAGTGGGAACACATCACATAATAGCAGGAACTTGGGATCGCCGACTTAGAGCTCTTCGCTCATACCACACCCCCAACAAGTTGAGAGTCCGTCATGACAAGGTGAATGCGGTTGCGAGGGTACAGTGAGGTGAACACATCTGCGAGGGTACACCGAGGCCACATGCCACAATTGAAGGAAGAAACAACACGTGAATGGGCGGCTGGGATAGGGGAGATTTCAGGTGAGATCTGTTTACTGAAAAAACATCGTAGCAAATATTAAGTGCGTTCTATGTACTTTTCATGTTGTACATGCAATGTATCATAGTTGGATTACTGATGGAACAATGCTGACACCACCATACATGGTTGGCATGAATCAGTTTATGAACTTCACGCTTGCTCACAACAACAGGGCCGCAGATATGTCGTGCCCATGAAAAAATTGCCGTAATGGGATCCGCAAAACTATTGTTGTTGTCAGATGTCACATAGATGTCACTGGTATTCTCATGACCTATACGAGGTGGATCTATCATGGGAATCAGGGGACATCAGTGGAAGCAGTTGTACTGCCAATGATGATGTTTATGAATCTGACGACCATGATGATTTTGAGTTGTACTAACAATAAGTATATGATATGTTGGGAGCTCTAGTGGATAACATGGGCAGAATAACTGGAAATAAAGAAGAGGCATCTACTAGGTTGGATATTGCTAAGATTCTCAACAAAGAAGCAATGAAACCCCTTCACAAGGGATGCGGCACCATGACATAGATGGCTTTCATTATTAAAGTGCTTCATATCAAATCATATACGCGCACGACCAACAAAACATTCAATATAAATTTTATTTGTTGAATCTTGCTTTGCCTGAGGTGGACTTTCTGAAATCTTACGTTGATGCTAAGAGAGCTCTTTCTGATATGATCTTGGATATCAGACAATTCATGTATGCATGTATGACTTGATACGTCTCCAACGTATCTATAATTTTTGATTGTTCCATACTATTATATTATCAATTTTGGATGTTTTATATGCACTATTATGTTATTTTATATCATTTTTGGGACTAACCTATTAACCTAGTGCTAAGTGCCAGTTGCTGTTTTTCCTTGTTTTTGCCTTTACAGAAAATCAATACCAAACAGAACGAAACTTTTTGACGATTTTTTTGGACCACAAGACACCCTAGAAGCTTCGGGAGGAGGCCAGAAGGGCCACAGGATGGCCACAAGCTCATAGGGTGCCCCCAAGCTTTTGCCCCCCTGTGGCTCCTCTAATCCTAATTATTTTTATATAAATACCCAAATATTCCCCATAGACCAGAGGGCACACCAAAAATACTTTTCCGCCACCGCAAGTTTTTGTCCTCATGAGATCCCATCTGGAGGCCTTTTTTGGTACTCTTCCAGACGGGGATTTGATCAAGGAGGGCTTCTACATCAACCTTGCTGCCCTTCCGATGATGTGTGATTAGTTTACCACAGACCCATTGGTAGTAGCTAGATGGCTTCTTCTCTCTCTTTGATCTTCAATACAATGTTCTCCTCGATGTTCTTGGAGATCTATTCGATGTAATCTTCTTTTGCGGTGCGTTTGTTGAGATCCGATGAATTGTGGGTTTATGATCAGATTATCTATGAATATTATTTGAGTCTTCTCTAAACTCTTTTATGCATGATCAAGATAGCTTTGTATTTCTCTCCAATCTACTGATTTGGTTTGGCCAACTAGATTGATTTTTCTTGCAATGGGAGAATTGCTTTATAATGGGTTCAATCTTGCGGTGCTTATTCCTAGTGACAGAAAGGGACATGACACGTATTTGTATTGTTGCCATTAAGTATAAAAAGACGGGGTTTGTTCATATTGATTGGATCTATCCCTCTATATCATGTCATCTTGCTTAAGGCGTTACTTCATTCTTGTTAACTTAATACACTAGATGCATGCTGGATAGTGGTCGATGTGTGGAGTAATAATAGTAGATGCAGGTAGGAGTCGGTTTACTTGTCACAGGCATGATGCCTATATTCATGATCATGACCTTAGACATCGTCATAACTATGCGCTTTTCTATCAATTGCTCAATAGTAATTTTTTTACACACCGTATGCTTTCTTTCAAGAGAGAAGCCTCTAGTGAAAACTATGGCCTCTGGGTCTATTTTTATCATATTATTTCCAGATCTATAAAAATCAAAAACACAAAAATACCTTGCAACTATTTATTTATTTTTATCTTATTTTGCACTTGTAGTTACCTTTTATATCTATCACTATCAGATCTCATCCTTGCAAGTAACCGTGAAGGGATTGACACCCCCTTTATCGCGCTGGGTTGAAGTATTTGTTTGTTTGTGTAGGTGCAACCATTGGTGACTTGTGTGTTCCTCCTACTGGATTGATACCTTGGTTCTCAACTGAGGGAAATACTTATCTCTACTTTGCTGTATCATCCTTTCCTCTTCAGGGGAAAAACCAATGCAAGCCTAAGAAGTAGCATGACTGCATTTTGTATTGGGGAGAATATGGCAATATTACTCATTGTCCCCACTGTGGTGCTTCAAGGTGGATGGCGGAGCAAATCCCCATCAGATCCCTCAGTAGGGGTCCAAGCGTAGCTAGAAGTCAAGGATCAGAGGTCACACAACGAGTTTATCTAGGTTCGGGCCTCCAAAGAGTAATACCACATGTCCTACTAGTTTTAATGATTCATAATGGAAGGATACCTCGTGCGAGGGGTTACAATGGTGTATGAGGCTGCTACTGAGAGTTCTTCTATCTGAGGATAGATGATCAGTGGGCAACCTTGACCTCCGTTTCCATAGACATGAGGGGCCTAGGATTTACATGTCAGATGCGATCTGGGGTGTTGCCGCCATCTAGTCTTGGGTGTCAAGAGGGTTACCTTGCCTCCTAGGGTGGCATCATGTGTGACGCCCCGTGACCGTTGTGCCAGTTGTCTCCCAGTTATTCGCTGTCGTTGTCATGTCATTTGCTTGTGTGTTGCATCTTATCATGTCATCATGTGCATTGCATCATCATGTTTTCAAAACTTGCATCCGTCCCGGTCTCCTCATTCCGTCTGTTGTCCGTTCTGAGCCCAGACACACTTGCATGCGCCCGCGGCATGTCTGAAATATTATTTTATAAGTGGCCGGAAAATGTTCTCGGAATGGGATGAAAGTTGGCGTGTGGTCTTATTATAGTGTAGATAGACCGCCTGTCAAGTTCCATCACATTCGGAGTTCGTTTGATAGCCCAACCGTTAAACTATAGCAGCATTATAGCCGGTCTAACGCCGGACATTTTCGGTCTCCGAAAACTGTTGCGGGGCTTTCCCTCTCTTTCCTCTCTAGACCCTCTACACAGCCCACTACCTACTGTCAGGTCCAACCTAACCTCTCTCGTCAGCCCGCAGCCCCCATCGCGCGCGTCCGAAAGTTGTCCCGAATCCGACCCGGACTGTCGCCACCGTTGTGTCCGGATCATCCCCAAACATCTGCAAAACATCACCATTTTCTCATTTGGATTTCCTAACCCATTTATTCTCGACCGTCAGATTTCAATTAGATGATCCAAACTCCCCTCTTTCCCTATATATATAGACTCCCTAGTCTAATTTAGGACCTAACCCTAAATTTTAGGCCTCTTGTCCCATCGCCGCCGCCGCCACTACACCAAATCCCCATCGGGATCTTACCCGGCCCAATCCAACCAGCAGCCGCCACCCTCCTTGGAATTCCCCCGATCAATTCCATCCAGCCAAGCCGATGGAGCTCCATTCCCTCCGCGTCCACTCCATCCCCTGCCTCGCATGACTCCCCTCTGCACCCCCTCGTCGAGCTCTGTCGTCCTTAGCGTGGAAACCGACGCCGCCGCAAGCACCATGGCGCTCGGCCTCGCGCAGATTCTCTAGTCAGCACCGCTGCCTCCCCTGCGCTGCCTCCCGTGCCTGACGCTGTCCTGCGGTGTTGCCGTGGACCAACAGTTGAGCCTCGCACCCATCTCTTCTCTTGTCCCTCCTTCTGTTCTTCTATCCTCCCTCTCTCACCGGCTCTCTCTGTTCGTGCAACAGGGAGCCCCAAGGAGTTTGCGCCGGCCATCCTCGCCTCCCATGCCCGGAAGTCGTCGTCCTCGAGCTCCTCGAACCATTCCCGCCTTCCTCGTCGCCGGTGAGGTGCCGCCGTTCAGCAAGGTCCCCTCGTGACATCCCCGTTCCCTTCCCCGATTCGCTTCTCTCTCTGAAACTCCCTCTGTTTCTCTCTGGGCAGCAACAACGTCAGAGCTCCTTCGTATTCGCCGCCTGAAGCCCCTGCCTCGACTCCTCGTGCCTAGATCCGTTCGCCCTCGCTCCTTTCCCGCGGGATCTGGCGTGATCCGGCGGAAAGAGCCCCGCCGCGGCGACCTCCTGCTTCCTGTCGCCGTGGACGCCATTGTTTCTGTTCTTCAGAAACGAGCAGTTTCGCCTGCCCCTTCACTCGTGGCCGATTCGGCTGCTCATGTGGGTTGCAACCGCGGGCCAGCCTTTTCTAGCGAGGCCCAGCGCCCCCTTCCAACCGGGCCAGGCCCAATGTGAGGCCACACCCCTGAGCGCCTTTTTTTCTATCTTCCCTGCTGTTGGGCCGTGTTCAGTTTTGGCCCATATAGTGTTTTTTTTCCTCTGGACGGATTTAATCTTTTATCCCAGGATTTACTATTTTGCAGAAAAACCCTCATTGTCATGCATATAATAACTTATTAATCATGCATCATACGTAAATAATTTATACATGATATATGCTTAGAATTTTGTCTAGTTTCATAATATGCAACTTTCATCTATGTTTAAAATGTTTAAAATTGCTGGTTGCATTAATTTGCTCCTATGCCATGTTAAAATGCTTTAATTCATAACTTAATAACCGTAGCTCGGTTTTAAATAAACTTTATATGTAAATGGGGTGGAAAAATGCCTAGTTAACATGGTGGCATCATTTTGCATGTTTAACAACTCTAAAATTGTGTTTAGGGCAGAACAGTACCAAACCTAATATATGCATATGGGGGTTTACCGGAATTGTTGTTCGTTGCTTCCGGCCTCATTTAAACTTGACTAGATAGGTAGTTTTACTTTGCTTCACCCTCTTGCCATGTTTAACAACATTTAATATTGTTGGGTACATAAACGAGATCAAACTAAATAACTTGATGTGGCGTTTCGTCAATATGCAACCCGTTGCATATTGAGCCCCATTTAATTTGTAGGGTTGTTTGTGCATTTTACCATGCCATGCTTCTTTAAACCGGACATGCATCATACTTGATTATGCATCATGCCATGTTGTGGTAGTGGTTGTTTACTATGTTGTTTGCTTCTTTCCGGGTTGCCTTTCTCGTGAGCTTTGGTTCCGTTCCGGAGTTGCGAGGATCCGTTCGACTACATCCCATTGTCTTCGTCATGGACTCGTTCTTCTTCCTTGCGGGATTTCAGGCAAGATGATCATACCCTCGAAATCACTTCTATCTTTTCTTGCTAGTTGCTCGCTCTTTTGCTATGCCTATGCTGCGATACCTACCACTTGCTTATCATGCCTCCCATATTGTTAAGCCAAGCCTCTAACCCACCTTGTCCTAGCAAACCGTTGTTTGGCTATGTTACCGCTTTGCTCAGCCCCTCTTATAGTGTTGTTAGTTGCAGGTGAAGATTGAAGTTTGTTCCTTGTTGGAACATGGAGATGTTGTTCCTCGTTGGAACATGTTTACTTGTTAGGATATCACAATATCTCTTAGTTAATTAATGCATCTATATACTGGGTAAAGGGTGGAAGGCTCGGCCTTATGCCTGGTGTTTTGTTCCACTCTTGTCGGCCTAGTTTCCGTCATATCGGTGTTATGTTCCCGGATTTTGCGTTCCTTACGCGGTTGGGCTATTATGGGAACCCCTTGACAGTTCGCCTTGAGTAAAACTCCTCCAGCAATGCCCAACATTGGTTTTACCATTTGCCACCTAGCCTTTTCTTTTCCCTTGGGAGTCGCGCTCCTGAGGGTCATCATTATTTTACCCCCCGGGCCAGTGCTCCTTTGAGTGTTGGTCCAACCTGTCAGCTGCCGGTGGCCACCAGGGGCAACTCTGGGCTGGCCTACCCGTACCTAGGACAATCTGAGTGTGCCCTGAGAAAGAGATATGTGCAGCTCCTATCGGGATTTGTCGGCACATTCGGGCGGTGTTGCTGGTTTAGTTTTACCTTGTCGAAATGTCTTGTAACCGGGATTCCGAGTCTGATCGGTCCTTCCCGCTAGAAGGTATATCCTTCGTTGACCGTGAGAGCTTGTGATGGGCTAAGTTGGGACACCCCTGCAGGGATTTGAACTTTCGAAAGCCGTGCCCGCGGTTATGGGCAGATGGGAATTTGTTAATGTCCGGTTGTAGAAAACCTGAAGTTGACCTTAATTAAAATACATCAACCGCGTGTGTTACCGTGATGGTCTCTTCTCGGTGGAGTCCGGGAAGTGAACACGGTGTTGGAGTTATGCTTGACGTAGGTTGTTCTAGGATCACTTCTTGATCATAGTTGTTCGACCGTGCTTTTGCCTTCTCTTCTCGCTCTCATTTGCGTATGTTAGCCACCATAAATGCTAGTCGCTTGCTGCAGCTCCACCTCATACCTTTTACCCTTCCTATAAGCTTAAATAGTCTTGATCGCGAGGGTGCGAGATTGTTGAGTCCCCGTGACTCACATATACTTCCAAAACCAGCTTGCAGGTGCCGTTGAACCATGCGGATGATGCAACCAAGTTCAAGGAGGAGCTCGAGGAAGATCTTGCCCTTTGTGTTGTTTCGTTCTAGTTGATCAGTAGTGGAGCCCAGTTGGGGTCGATCGGGGATCTGTGTAGCATTTGGGGTAGTCTTCTTTTATTTTGGCTCCGTAGTCGGGCCCTGATTGTATCTGGATGATGTAATGCTTTATTCATGTATTTGTGTGAAGTGGCGATTGTAAGCCAACTATGTGTCTCTTTCCCTTATGTATTACATGGGTTGTGTGAAGATTACCTCACTTGCGACATTGCTTTCAATGCGGTTATGCCTCTAAGTCGTGCTTCGACACGTGGGAGATATAGCCGCATCGAGGGTGTTACAAGTTGGTAGCAGAGGCTTCCCCGACCTTAGGAGCCCCATTGCTTGATCGAATTAGCGGACGAGTTGAGTCTAGAAAAATGTTTTGAGTCATTTAGCAATTATATATCGGAGAGTTTAGGAATTCTTTTACTCCCCAGTCCCTTCATCGCTCTGGTAGGGCATCCTGACTTAGAGTTTTGACTCTTCTCTTCTCAAATTTTCACAATTTTTTTTAGGATCACGCGGGTATCTTGGAATCGTTCCGATCGATTTATGACGAGAACATTGTTCTTGGTGCCTCCTGTCATTTAGGGGTTGTGGCAGTGTCCCGGGGAGTTGAGCTCTGAGGTGTTGTCGTCACAATTTTATCGTTGCAGTTCTGGAATACCTGAGTTTAGTTTCGCCGACATCGAAAATCTCTTTTATGCAGTTGTTGGTGAGATAACCTCGACGCCACCCAGTACTGGGGCGGGAGTTCGGGAGTATTGCCATAACTCGTATAACGGATGCTTTTCGAAGGTTGAGGTAGATGATTTCCGAAGGTTTCTTGGTTATGTGTTGAAGGATGGATACAGCTGGATGTAGGATTTGCTAGATTTGGGTGAGATATTATGCTTCCCCTGTATCCCCAACACCTGATTGCATAACCGGAAAATTTTGGGAGTTTATAAGTGGGAATTCAAGTAGCTCTTAGGATATATTTCCAATAGATGTATGATATGAAATTGGGGTTCGACGTCTAGTGGTCCGCCTATTCACGGTTGGTTTTACAGTGGTCTTGTTGTGTCTTAAAGAGTCCTTGGCTATGCCGACTCGGGGACGCTTCGTATGTCATGTGCACTGCCTTGTACATGATGGTGCTGTACGATCGAGCCCGTGTAGGCCCCACCACGAAAACTTCAGATGAAATCTCTATCATATGTTTGTTCCGGCTTATTCTGCAAGCCAATCCTTTGTTTTGTTTTGAGTTGTGGTATTCGAGTTGCTTCGAAGTCAAATGTTGATTCCATACCTTCCCCAGATGGTGTTCTCATACTCTGATGTGAATACTAATCCTTCTTGATAATTGAGATTGTCATGTCAATCCTTTTCAACCCGGCGAGTTTTCTCTTCAAGTGGATCCGATCATTTCAATATCAGCAAGATCTATTATCAGTTCTTCTCAACGGTGTTTGTTTCATCCGTCTCCAAGTTGCCTTTGTTTTTCCCGCCGTCCACCCTTCTTCTTCGAGGACTCAGATTTCTTATTCAAGTATCATTTTATTGATGGGAAGCTTCACCATTCCTTTTCCGTCAATATTCTTATCCGGTGATTCTCAGGAAGATTGTAACGAAGATTCAAGTTCAATATTCTTCATCCTTTTCCTTCAGCGGTGGATTCAATGCAAGCTTTTGGTGTTGATCATATCTTTTTCTTTGTTTCACATGTTTTTCCATGTTCGAAGTCCTTACCGAAGACTCTTTTAACTGTTCACGTCTCTCTATTCAATTGTTCCGGAGTGTTCAAGAAGTCTTGAAGATTCGTGTTTCCACTCTGTTTTCATAATCCTTTCAAGCTCTTTCGAGGTTGTTATCTCATTCTAGCCATTTAATCTTACTGGTGCATTCTCTCTTTTAAATCGTTCTACGGTGTTTCTTTTGAGTGGGCACTAACCCACAGGTCTTTTCCCAGGATCTTACCTGACTCTTCTTATTTTCCCAGAGGTATTCTCAAATTCCTTTCGAAGTTTGACGTAAGAATGATTTATCATCAGACAAATGTCTTCTTCAAGATCTGTCAAATTCTTTTCATCGTTGGCTCAACCTCTTCGCTTTTGATTCTTCCGGAGTATCTCAACAATACATGGTGGTGTTCTCGTCGTCATTCTCGGATTTTGAAGACCGAAGAAGAGTTTTACCTCCATATCTTATCCGTTCTCTCAGAGAATCGTGGTTCTAATTCGAGGTCATCCTCTCATAATTGTTTGATTGTGAGAATTCTTTTTATCCATCTGGAGCAATTCAGGAGCCTTTGCAGTTTGTTCATCCGGAGCCCATCATCTAAGATTTATTCATTCTCAGCTTTCAGCTATCATTCTCCAAATTCTACCGATGCTTCGTTCAAGTGATCTTTAATCGGCTCGTGATCCCTTCGTCCTCTTATATCTAAATTCTCTCAAGCATTTTCGTTTATTTGCTAATCCTTCCCGGTGTGTCTTCATGTTTTATACGCTCTTTTCAATGCTTACGGTGGTTCGTTCAAGATTCTTCTTACCTTGTTATCATATCAATTCATTCGTGGTTTCAATTCTACCGGTGGTTCGTTGAAAACCTTCTCATGTTTGCGCTATATCTATCTTAATCCTTTCTACGAGAATAAGTCATATGCGATCCGTTGCTTGTCATCAATTTAAATTGGTGAAGGATAAGCATAATATAATTCTTATTCTTGTTTCATCCTAATGATTAATTCTTTATTTCGGAGGCCCTTCAAATTCTCGGTTTAACTTGATTCATTTTTCTTTCCCGGAGTCCCAAGCTCTCGCAATTATATCACCACGGAGATTCATCTAAATCATTACAAGGCTTCACCTTATGTTCTCAACTTCTCTTTCTTTTGATCATTCTTTTATTACCGGAGTTCTTCATGGAGGTTCTACATGTTGGTTCATCAAGGATTTAATTCCTTCTCGAAGTGTTCATCGCGATTCTTTTCAGAGGAGCTTATGCATTCTTCATCCTGCAATCCGGAGTGCAAATCTTTCACGCATATCTTTTGAGGTGGTGTTATGTCATTCTTGATAATTTCCCTTCGTGCTTCGTGATTCACAACTTATCAAGAATGAGTTATTTTAAATCCATCAATCTCGTCATTGGAATTATCTTGGGTTTTATTTCACCTAAAGCTTTTCCCTAAGGATTGTTGATATTAATGGTGCTTATAAATGACCCAAGTTCTTCTTTTATCCTCCCGGTGAAATAGCGTTCTCGTCTCCTTGTTCATTCCAATTCATTTTCCGTGAGTGGCAGGTTGTCACCTCATAATTTGAGATGTATTCCATAAGACCATATCAAGCTTATTCTTTTCGTTGTTGGTTTTCCAACAACTCCGTTCTAGCTTTTGTTGTAAGCGTGCTCCCTCGAGATCTTGTTTCCCTTCGTTCATCCCATTCCATTCTATTCTTTTGTTCCGGAGACATTGTGATCATGCTCTTTTCGACCCATCATCTTGTTTGTCAAGATCATGTTCTATTCCTTCCATTTACAGTCGGAGTGCTGTCCAAATTATATCATTCTTAATCCTTCTCTATCTTGTTTTAACTGGAGTGGTTTCAATATATATCTTGCCCTTCAACCTCACGGTTTTCGCAATGTTCATTCTTCCTCTTTTCTAACGGAGTGTTTTCGACTTTGTTCACCTTCGTTGTTTTCTTTCTCGAATTTGTTCAACCTCGCAAGGTTCTTTGGTTTCACTCATTCGTCAAAGAAGCAACTTAGTTTTACCTCTTCTCTTTCTCTTCTGTTTTCCCTCCGGTGTCATTCTAGATCTCGGGACGAGATCCTCTCATAGTGGTGGAGTGTTGTGACGCCCCGTGACCATTGTGCCAGTTGTCTCCCAGTTATTCATTGACGTTGTCATGTCATTTGCTTGTGTGTTGCATCTTATCATGTCATCATGTGCATTGCATCATCATGTTTTCAAAACTTACATCCGTCCCGGTCTCCTCGTTCCGTCCGTTGTCCGTTCTGAGCCCAGACACACTTGCACGCGCCCGCGGCATGTCCGAAATATTATTTTATAAGTGACCGGAAAATGTTCTCGGAATGGGATGAAAGTTGGCGTGTGGTCTTATTATAGTGTAGATAGACTGCCTGTCAAGTTCCATCGCATTCGGAGTTCGTTTGATAGCCCAACCGTTAAACTATAGCGGCATTATAGCCGGTCTAACGTCGGACGTTTTCGGTCTCCGAAAACTGTTGCCGGGCTTTCCCTCTCTTTCCTCTCTAGACCCTCTACACAGCCCACTACCTACCATCAGGTCCAACCTAACCTCTCTCGTCAGCCCGCAGCCCCCATCGCGCGCGTCCGAAAGTTGTCCCGAATCCGACCCGGACTGTCGCCACCGTTGTGCCCGGATCATCCCCAAACATCTGCAAAACATCACCGTTTTCTCATTTGGATTTCCTAACCCATTTATTCTTGACTGTCGGATCAATCAGATGATCCAAACTCCCCTCTTTCCCTATATATATATAGACTCCCTGGTCTAATTTAGGACCTAACCCTAAATTTTAGGCCTCTTGTCCCATCGCCGCCGCCGCCACTACACCAAATCCCCATCGGGATCTTACCCGGTCCAATCCAACCAGCAGCCGCCACTGTCGTGGTTCTAACTCTGACAGTGATGTAGGGGGCTAAGTATGGAGAGGCGAGGTCTTAGCTATGGAGAGGTTGTAAGGACGCAAGGTTTACGAGTTCAGGCCCTTCTCGGAAGAAGTAAAAGCCCTACGTCTCGGAGCCCAGAGGCGGTCGACTGGATTATGTGTGTATGAGTTACAGAGGTGCGAACCCTTGTCTCGGAGGAAGGGGGTGGCTTATATAGAGTGCGCCAGGACCCCGGCCAGCCCATGTTACGAAGGGTTCAATGTACATTAAGCAGGGCGTTTCTGGTAACGCTAGTAATAAAGTGCTATGATGACCATAAAAGCTACTTAATGACCGACCGTTAGCGTGCGGGGCGCCTTTAGGTCTCTTGGCTGTCGAGTGGTTGGATCTTGGTCGAGTAATTGCTTCTTGGTCGAATGTCTTCGAGTCTGTCGAGTGGAACACCTCCAAGTCGATTGAAAGGTGATTTATTCTAGAGGTGTCCTTGGGTAGGGCAGTTAGGACAGGTCCGTGACCCTACCCTAGGTACATAGCTTCATCATTAGCCCCCGAATGGATCGAGGTTTGAGTGGGGAAGGAGTTGAGGACTTCTCCGACTCGTTTTCTATGCCGTGAGCATATCTTGTTTCGGATCAACGGACCTGAGTGATGACAGCAACTCCCTTTTCAGTCGCCTTGATCCATTCTTAATTCTTCGCCGAGCGAGCTTCTTTACTTGTAAGGCTCCGAGTGACGGTGCGGAGGAGATCTTTGGTCTGACAAGTTATTTGTTGCCCACGGATTTAGTGGGATCTGAATTTTGGGAAGCGCGCGGGACGGGGGAGGCCGCAGTAATCGGACGAGATAGAGCGGAGCCGCCTCGATCCCCGCGCCACCTTTTTCGCCACGTATCGCTCGTGCGGTCGTTACGGATTTTGACAGAGCCATCTGGGCCCACCTGCCAGCCACTCGGAAGCGGCCTCATATAAGGCGTTGGACCGGAGTCTCCCGAACAGTGCGCCCCATTATCTCTTCTCCTCCTCACGCCTCTTCTCTCCGCTCGCTCTCGCTCCAGTGCCACCGCGCCACACGTGTCTCGTCGGCGACAATGGTGAAGGAGAAGACAACGGCTCTGGAGCGGGCAAAGAAGGCGACGGCGAGGTCAAAGGGGAAGGCGACGAGCCGGGGCGGATCTTCTTCGCGGACTGGCCTGCCGAAGGGTTGGATCCAGGGCGACTGGATCCACTCGAGGATCTCCCAAGAAGACCTCGACGACCTAGCCGAGGGAGGGCTGATCCCCTACGACTCGGCGCGGCTTCCAGGGAAGGAATCCGAGCCGCAACCCCGGGAGGGTGAGCACGTTCTTCTTGCCACCCACGTCGACCATGGGTTTTCCTTGCCTCCTCATCCTTTCTTCCGAGGGTTTCTGAACTTCTTTGGGGCTCAACTCCACCATTTTACCCCCAACTCAATCGTTTATCTTGCCGCGTTCATTTCCTTGTGTGAGAACTTCTTGGGTTGTCGACTTCACTGGGGTCTTTTCAAGCATATTTTCACTTGTCGCTCCCAGACAGTGAAAAAGGCTAATCCGAGTGACAAGAGGACCCAAGTGATCCAGATGTGTGGGGGTCTTGGCATCCAGACGAGGGGAAAAAGCTCCTTTCCGGCCATGATTCTTCCCGATTCAGTTTGCGGATGGCAGTCGACCTGGTTCTACTGCAAAGACCAGTCGACGCCAGGGAAATCGACTGGCCTCCCTCCCTTTACCATGGACCGAGTGGAAAAACCCTCCCCTTTGAAGGTGCTCCCGGAGGAGAAGGCGCACGTGAAGGTGTTGGTCAACCGAGTGGTCCAGCTCATTCGCGACGGGGTAACTGGTATGGATCTCTTGGAGGTCTTCCTTCAGCGGCGCATCCAGCCTCTCCAAGCCCGAGACCACCCGATGTGGATGTATTCGGGTCTAGAAGACTCCACTCGGATCTACCCGGAGGAGGTCGATGACGACACGCTGGAGAAGTGCCTGTCGAGCATTACCGGGAACAAGGACAATCCCAGAGGAGCCAGGAGAGTCCCCCCATTCGACCAGTCGCATGCACCAGAGCAGGTCTGATTCTGAGTTTTTGCTTGTAATCTGAATTCACTCGCGCGGCTGTCTGTATTGCGTCGACTGACTTTGTTCTCCCTGCTTTCTTTCAGGCCATTACTGAAATGTATTCGATGCCCAACGGGGAGCAAGAGCAAGCTCTGGAAGGCGAGGCGAGTGGTGGCGAAAGTGGCGAGTGGACTTCTGATGGTGAAGGGGATAGTGGAAGTGACGACTCAAGTGATGGGGAAGAAGTCGAGTCGCCTCCTCGCATAGAGAGACGATCCAAGCTTGACCAAGAACGGCCGAGTGCCCGCGACAAGGCAACTGCTCAGGCTGGCCAGTCTTTGAAGCGTCCTCGGGTCTCTTCACCAACCCCGACTGAGAAGGCACCAAAACACCCCAAAGTTGCAGAGCCGAAGACTCGGAAGGCGCTGCCAAAGATCAAGATCGATATCCCTGTCGCCTCCGCGTGAGTGTCTCTCCTTGTATTCGCTCGACGCTCCGCGCTGTTTGTTTTTCTTGTTTTAACTGGACGAACTTTGGAATTGTTAGCACTGCCACTTCCGGGACCTCAGCTTACAGGGATGATGATGAGGTGATGGAGGATGCGGTCACTTCTAATCCAGGTATGATTTCCGCCATACTATCTTTCTTTGGTCGATTCAACTACATCGTGCATCATTGGGTGACGTGATTTTGGCAATTTGAACTTTGCACAGCTCCCAACATTATTGACCTCCCTGATGATGATGAAGAGCCCGAGAGGTCTTTGACGAGGAAGAGTAGGCAAGCTCCTGCAAGTGAGGCGCTACAGTCGATGCCGAGGGTGGAACCAGTCGTTCAGGACACTGGTGACGTCAATCGGGGTTCTGTTACCTTCGTGGAGCCCCTGTCGAGTGCCTTGCCTTCTTCTTCGACTGCTCAGGCCCCTGTCGACCCGCCTTCAGTTTTTGCAACCCATCATGTCCCAGAGGACGAGGTGAATGCTGCTAGGGAAGCCATACGCCAGGCAGGCATTATGATGGAGAAGATGAAGATGGTGCGGGACGCCAGCCAAGCCGCCTATGATGCCAGCTCGGCTCTCCAGAGCAACGTTCAGGTTAGTCGGCTATCTGAAGATTCTTTCCGAAAATCTTTGCGTCTGTACACCCACTGGGTGCGTCGATTGAAGTTTTGGACTAGTGGAGACTACAGTGGACTGCTGGCAGTCGACTATAGTCTTCATATTTTGCCGAATGTATAAACCAAACTGGTAGTTTGTCTCTTCCACTCGACTTCGGCGGGCCGGCCGAGTGGGATCAGAACCGGTGGGGGCACGCTAAGCGCACCCACTGGGTGTAGTCCCCGAGACTATGGTGGACTGCTGGCAGTCGACTGTAGTCTGAGTTCTACTTTCTTTCTCTCTTTTTTTTGAACTCGACTTCCGCGGGCCGGTCGAGTGGGATCAGAACCGGTGGGGGCATGCTAAGTGCACCCACTGGGTGTAGTCCCCGAGACTATGGTGGACTACTGGCAGTCGACCGTAGTCTTAGTATTTATTGCCTTTGTTGTTTTTTTTGCTGTAACGATAACTTCTCCCCTTTGATTTCAGAAATCTTGCGATCTTGGAGCTCGCTTTGCTGACTTGGAGAAGCAGCAGATTCAACTGAACCTTGATTTGGAGCTGGCCAGGACAGAGCTGCAAAAGGTCAGAGACGGCGCCGCAGGTAAGACGATTTTGTCGACTGGTTAGTTTTTAGGCTTGAGTACCCTTCTGCTATTTCCGAATCAACCATCATTTCTTTGCAGAAAAACTGAGAGAAGCTCTGGTGAAGAAGGATCAGGACTTGGCTGCTGCCCATAAGGAGGCTGACGACAAGACCGCTCTGGCCGAACAGAAGCTGGCTTCGGTCGGCCAGTTAGAAGAAGAGAATACCAGGCTGAAGACCTCTCTGAATGAAGCCAACAGGGAGTGTACACGTTGGAAGAAGGATAACCTCAACCTGAACGAAAAGATGGAAGGCATCGCTCGCAGGAGGGACGATCTGGAGAGCTACTTGCGGAGCCTCGCCAAGAAGTTGTATATCAAGCTTGAAGGTGCACATTCAGTTCTGACTGGTGTGTTTTTTTTGTGTCGACTCAGTGTATGAAAATTGACTTATCCTTGGATCGTGAATGCAGAGTTTTGCCAGAACTTTGAAGAGGAGACTGGGCGGATCGAACCAGGTTTGGATCCAATCAACTCTCCCGTGAAAGATGAAACTGCCATGAATCTGCTCCGACTGGAATCTCGCATCGACGGTGCCGTGGACTACTTGGCTCGACTGAAGGTCGCCATGTCATGGATCGACCCGGCACTTTGGCCAGAGGCTACGCTCCAAAACGATCTCGAGTCTCTGATGACTCGACTTAACGGAATCCCTGACCAAGTGCAGGAGTGGAAGAAGTCTTCTGCTCGGTGTGGCGCTGATGTGGCTCTGTCCTTGGTTCGTGTCCACTGCAAGGAGGTGCGACAAGACAAGCTGGCAGCAATCAAGGTCGCCAACACCCAGAAGCATGACTTCCGAACCTTTATGGAGACTTTCATCGCTGCAGCCACTCGGATAGCTGACGGCGTCGACCTGGATGAGTTCGTCGAGCCTGCCAGCCCTCCTCCTGCGGAGTGAACAAACTCTTATGTCCCACCTTAAATTTGCCTCGGAATGCCGAGTGGTTTTTGTAACCGTTAAACTTTTTCAGGCTGCATGCCCGAGTACTTCGATCTGTGGTCTGGAACCTTTAGAATTTATCTGAACTTGGTTTACCGTTGAATATCTTTATGAATCTCCTGCTGAGTGAACCCATTCTTCATTCGAGACAACTTTTGCACTCGCAGCGCAGTTCCGAAGGAGAGGGAAGCAGTCGACCCATGTCTTGTATTTGTGGCGAAGCTCTCCAGGAGAAGGTGGCAGTCGACCCACCCCTCGTCGTCCTTGAGGATTGAGAGGTGTTTCGTACTTAGGCGAGTGTCGGACTGCAGCTAAGTCTCCTAGTGAGAGAACCTAGGCGAGTACTGGACTGCAGCTAAGCCCCCGAGTGGGAGGATTGCTCTCCACTCGGTAGGATTTTTTTCGAACTTAGGCGAGTGCCTGACTGCAGCTAAGCCCCCGAGTGGGAGGTCTGCTCTCCACTCGGTAGGATTTTTTCAAACTTAGGCGAGTACTGGACTGCAGCTAAGCCCCCGAGTGGAAGGTCTGCTCTCCACTCGGTAGGATTTTTTCAAACTTAGGCGAGTACTGGACTGCAGCTAAGCCCCCCGAGTGGGAGGTCTGCTCACCACTCGGTAGGATTTTTAAACACTTAGGCGAGCACTGGGCTGCAGCTAAGCCTCCGAGTGGGAGTCTGGCTCACCAATCGGTAGGATTTGTAAACACTTAGGCGAGCACTGGGCTGCAGCTAAGCCTCCGAGTGGGAGGTTTGCTCTCCACTCAGTAGGATTTTTAAACACTTAGGCGAGCACTGGGCTGCAGCTAAGCCTCCGAGTGGGAGTCTGGCTCACCACTCGGTAGGATTTTTAAACACTTAGGCGAGCACTGGGCTGCAGCTAAGCCTCCGAGTGGGAGGTTTGCTCTCCACTCGGTAGGATTTTTAAACACTTAGGCGAGCACTGGGCTGCAGCTAAGCCTCCGAGTGGGAGTCTGGCTCACCACTCGGTAGGATTTTTAAACACTTAGGCGAGCACTGGGCTGCAGCTAAGCCTCCGAGTGGGAGGTTTGCTCTCCACTCGGTAGGATTTTTAAACACTTAGGCGAGCACTGGGCTGCAGCTAAGCCTCCGAGTGGGAGGTTTGCTCTCCACTCGGTAGGATTTTTAAACACTTAGGCGAGCACTGGGCTGCAGCTAAGCCTCCGAGTGGGAGGTTTTCTCTCTACTCGGTAGGATTTTTAAACACTTAGGCGAGCACTGGGCTGCAGCTAAGCCTCCGAGTGGGGGCTGACTGACCACTCGGTAGGATTTTTAAACACTTAGGCGAGCACTGGGCTGCAGCTAAGCCTCCGAGTGGGAGTCTGGCTCACCACTCGGTAGGATTTTTAAACACTTAGGCGAGCACTAGGCTGCAGCTAAGCCTCCGAGTGGGAGTCTGGCTCGCCACTCGGTAGGATTTTTAAACACTTAGGCGAGCACTGAGCTGCAGCTAAGCCTCCGAGTGGGAGTCTGGCTCGCCACTCGGTAGGATTTTTTTACAAACTTAGGCGAAACGAATTCGCAGCTAAGCCACCCACTGGGGGTTTTCACACGCAAACAAAAGCAACAACAATTATAGGAAAATTTGTAACACTCTTGTCTTTGATAAATAGACCACAGAAGTTTTTCTTATTACATCTCATCCGAGTGAGAATTCAAGTGTGAAAGGGGCGGAGCAGTTCTGCACTCCAAGCTCGTGGCTCATCGATCTGGCGATCGACATTGTAAAGGTGATACGCTCCATTGTGGAGGACACTGGTGACGATGAAGGGGCCTTCCCAAGTAGGAGCGAGCTTGTGTGGTTTCTGTTGATCCACTCGGAGGACCAAATCTCCTTCTTGGAAGGCTCGACTCTTCACATTTCTGGCATGGAATCGACGCAAGTCTTGCTGATAAATGGTCGATCGGATCATAGCCATTTCTCTTTCTTCTTCCAGGAGGTCGACTGCGTCTTGCCGGGCTTGTTCTGCTTCATCTTCGGTATAAAGCTCGACTCGGGGTGCATTGTGAAGTAGATCACTCGGCAGGACTGCTTCCGCTCCGTAAACCAGAAAGAACGGAGTTCTTCCAGTCGACCGATTCGGGGTAGTCCTCAATCCCCACAGAACCGACGGAAGCTCGTCGACCCAAGCGCCTGCTGTGTGCTTGAGATCACGCATCAGCCGAGGCTTTAGTCCTTTGAGAATCAGACCATTTGCCCTTTCCGCTTGTCCATTCGACTGGGGGTGGGCGACCGATGCGTAGTCGACTCGTGTGCCTTGAGAGGCGCAAAAAGCTCTGAACTTGTCTGAATCAAAGTTTGACCCATTATCGGTGATGATGCTATGCGGGACTCCATATCTGAATGTTAACTCTCTGACGAAACTGATAGCAGTGCAAGCATCAAGATTCTTGATAGGCTTAGCTTCAATCCATTTGGTAAACTTGTCGACTGCCACAAGCACATGTGTGAAGCCGCTCCTGCCTGTTCTCAATGGGCCAATCATGTCCAGTCCCCAAACAGCGAAGGGCCAGACGAGTGGAATGGTCTTCAGGGCTGATGCAGGCTTGTGCGACATGTTGGAGTAGAACTGGCACCCTTCAAACTTGTCGACTATCTCTTTTGCCATTTCATTCGCTCTTGGCCAGTAAAATCCCGCTCGGTATGCTTTAGCCACAATGGTCCGAGAGGATGCATGATGACCACAGGTCCCTGAGTGGATATCATCAAGGATTATCTGACCTTCTTCTGGTGTTATACACTTCTAACCGACTCCAGTCGTGCTTTCTCTATACAACTGTCCCTTTATGACTGTAAAGTCCTTGGATCGACGGACGATCTGTCGAGCCTCTTCTTCATCCTCCGGGAGTTCCTTTCTCAGGATATACGCGATGTACGGTATCGTCCAGTCAGGGGTGATTGCCAAAACTTCCATGATTAGGTCGACCACTGCCGGAATTTCAACTTCAGCCGGATCTGTGGCACTCTTTGGCTGCGGGGCTTCATCTGTAAAAGGATCTTCTTGGACTGATGGCGAGTGGATGTGTTCCAAAAACACATTGCTGGGGATGGCTTCTCTCTTGGAGCCTATCTTTGCCAAATCATCAGCCGCTTGATTTTTCAGTCGGGGATGTGATGAAGCTCTAACCCCTCGAATTTCTTCTCTAACTTTCTCACTGCATTGCAATAACCAGTCATAGCTGGACTTCTGACGTCCCATTCTTTCATCACCTGATTAACCACCAAATCTGAGTCGCCATAGACCATGAGGCGACGGACGCCGAGTGAAATGGCCATGCGCAACCCATACAAAAGTGCTTCATATTCTGCTTCGTTATTGGAGGAATCGAAGTGAATCTGGAGAACATATCTGAGCTTATCTCCTCGGGGGGAAACCAATACTACCCCAGCACCAGAACCATTCAGCATCTTAGATCCATCGAAGAACATGGTCCAGTGCTCCAAGTGAACTTGAGTCGGAAGTTGCTGTTCGATCCACTCGGCGACGAAATCTGCAATTGCTTGGGACTTGATAGCTTTCTTTGCCTCAAACTTGATATCTAGGGAAAGAAGTTCAATCGCCCATTTGGCCACTCGACCAGTTGCATTTCTGTTGTGCAAAATCTCTGATAGTGGAGCGTCGCTGACGACTGTAATGGAATGATCAGAGAAGTAATGTGCAACCTTCTTCGTGGTCATATATATCCCATATACAAGCTTCTGGTAATGAGGATATCTTTGCTTTGAAGGAGTCAAAACTTCAGAAACATAATATACTAGGCGCTGAACTTTGAAGGCCTTTCTTTCTTCTTCCCGCTCGACCGTAAGTACTGTACTAACAACTTGTCCTGTGGCTGCAATGTAAATCAGCAAAGGCTCCTTGCTGATTGGGGCAGCAAGCACCGGCTGGGTGGAGAGCAGAGCTTTGAGCTCTGTAAACGCTGCATCAGCTTCTGGAGTCCACTCGAACTTGTCGGACTTCTTCATCAGTCGGTAAAGAGGCAATGCCTTTTCACCGAGGCGAGAGATGAATCGACTTAAAGCGGCCAAGCATCCTGTAAGCTTCTGGACGTCATGCACACGCACAGGACGTTTCATCCGGAGTATAGTACCAATTTTTTCAGGATTGGCATCGATTCCCCGTTCAGAAACGAGAAAACCGAGTAACTTCCCACCTGGAACTCCGAACGTGCACTTTGACGGATTGAGCTTGATATCATACCTCCAGAGGTTGGCAAAGGTTTCAGCAAGGTCAGTCAGCAGGTCGGAACCCTTCCGTGACTTGACCACAATATCATCCATGTATGCCTCCACATTCTGACTGATTTGAGTGAGCAAACACTTCTGAATCATCCTCATGAACGTGGCTTCGGCATTCTTGAGGCCGAACGGCATGGTAACATAACAGAAGCACCCGAATGGAGTGATGAAAGCTATTTTGATCTCGTCGGGCCCGTACAGACGGATCTGATGGTACCCGGAATAGGCGTCTAGGAAAGACAAACGCTCACATCCCGCAGTCGAGTCGACTATCTGGTCAATGCGGGGGAGAGGAAAATGATCTTTCGGGCAGGCCCAATTGATATGCTTGAAATCAATGCACATGCGAAGTGACTTGTCCTTCTTGGGGACCATGACAACATTGGCGAGCCACTCGGAGTGGTAAATTTCTCGGATGAACTCCGCTGCTAAGAGCCGAGCCACCTCCTCGCCAATGGCCTTCCTCTTCTGGACGGCGGACCGTCGAAGATGTTCTTTCACAGGTTTAAATTTTGGGTCGACTCGTAGACGGTGCTCAGCCAGCCCCTTGGGAACTCTAGGCATGTCAGCAGGCTTCCATGCGAAGATGTCCCAGTTCTCACGGAGGAACTGGATGAGCGCTTCTTCCTATTTGGAGTCGACCGTCATTGAGATGTGAGTCGGAGCAGCGTTTGGATCGGTCGGGTGAATGTGAACTGCCTTCGTTTCACCGGACGACTGAAAAGCTGATTCTGAAGTAGGCTTCTTAGCCCATAGCAACTCACTCGGATCTGCAGTCTTCTGATACTCTTGCAGCTCGACCACCGCCATCTGAGCATCAGCAATCTTTGAGCCTTTCTAAAAACACTCTTCTGCTTTCTTCCGATTGCCTATAATAGTGATCACACCTTTGGGACCAGGCATCTTCAATTTGAGATACACATAACATGGTCGAGCCATGAAGCGTGCATAAGCTGGCCTGCCCAAAATAGCGTGATAAGCACTTTGGAAATCCACAACTTCGAATGTCAACTTTTCCTTGCAGTAATTCTTGGAATCACCGAAAACCACATCAAGAGCAATTTGGCCGAGTGACTCGGCTTTCTTCCCAGGAATGACTCCATGGAAACTCATGTTACTAGTGCTGAGCCTGGACATCGGGATGCCCATCCCTTTCAATGTTTCTGCATACAGTATGTTCAAACCGCTGCCTCCATCCATCAGGACTTTGGTCAGTCGAGTGCCTTCGACAACTGGGTCGACCACCAGAGCTTGCCTCCCAGGGGTGGCAATGTGCGTAGGGTGATCAGACTGGTCGAATGTGATGGCAGTCTGGGACCACTTCAAATAATTGGGTGTTGCCGGAGCAACCATATTTACCTCACGGTTAATAACCTTCAGTCGACTTTTGCTCTCAACATCAGCAAAAATCATCAGGGTGGAATTGACCTGGGGGTACCCATCATCACTATCTTCCTTGTCCTCAACTTTGTCCGACTTCTTTTCCTTATCTTTGGACTGCTTGCCCTGAAACTGCTGGATCAGAAGCCGACACTGTCGAGTGGTATGCTTTGGGTAAATGAGTCTACCCTCTTCATCTTTCTTGGTGTGGATGTGACACGGTAGATCCAAAACATCATTTCCATCTTGGTCTTTAACTTTCTTGGGGTTCCAAGGTCCTTTGGGTTTTCCCTTAAATTTTCCCTGGGTCACGGCCAGGGCCTCCCCAGGAGCGGCTGGCTCGGCTTTCTGCTTCTGTTTCCGACTGGAATTTCCTCCGGTTTCCTGGGCGACTGCTTTATGCTTGCCACTCCGGAGTCGATCCTCATCTTCACCATTAGCGTATTTGGTGGCAATCTCCATCATCCGATTCAGAGACATCTCTCCGGTTCGACCGAACTTCAGATTCAATTCTCTGTACTTAACGCCTTCTTTAAAGGCACAAACTGCTTGATGATCTGGTACATTTTCAACTGTGTGATGCAATGTGATCCACCTCTGGATGTAATCCCTCAGAGTTTCATTCAGTTTCTGCACGCAAGACCGCAATTCCGTAAGGCCTGCAGGTCGCTTGCATGTTCCTTCAAATGTGGTGACAAACACTCGGGAGAGATCCTCCCAAGTGTAAATGCTGCTGGGTGCTAACTGGTTCAGCCACGCTCTGGCTGAGCCTTCTAACATGAGAGGCAGGTGCTTCATGGCTACCTCATTGTTCCCACCGCCAATCTGGACAGCCACTCGGTAATCTTCGAGCCAAGTATCGGGCTTGGACTCACCGGTGAACTACCTAACTCCAGTCGCCAACCTGAAGTTGGGAGGAATTACAGCGGCTCTGATGGCTCGACTGAAACACTCCGGCCCTGAAACATGTACTCTGCTACTGGTAGGCGCATCTCTGTCATGGCCTTCTCGGTGAGCTCTATTCCTGTCGACCAAACCTTGAACGAGAATGGATCTCGCATCAAAGCCTGGTTCCCTGGGGTCGACTGGAATTCTCCGCCCAACACTATGAGGGCGTCTGTCCACCTGCTGTCGAGGCACATATGATCCACTCCTCGGGGGAGGGGTTGGCACTCGACGTTGATCATCACGATCGAATCGGTGATCATACTGCTCATTCCTTCTGTGCTGATCACGCCGGTCTCCACGTCCCTCACGCCTCAGAGGAAATCTTGGGCTGTGAGCCGACTGGACTGTATCCGCTGCAACGGATCGACTGTGGATCCTGTTCCGCGACTGAGAAACAACGGAATTCTGGTCTCCCGCTGCCTGGAGCAACGCTCTGATTTGCAACAAGCCTCTACCAGCCTCTGACTGGGAGGGCTGAATCGACTCTGCTATACGGGCCGCAGTCGCCAAATTCTGAATCGGAGTACGATATACCTGCGGGGGCGGAAAGAGTTGACGTCGACTGGATTCTGGAGCCCGTTGACGCGCTCGCTCGTCGAGTATTCGCTAGAGATTCTCCAGTCGAGTGCGCTCGGCCAAGTTAGCCAAGCGCGCGTCCTCCAAGGCTCGGGCCTCGGGGGTTTCTCCAACGATAGGAGTGTGGAGTGCATCCATGTTTCGGCGGCGAAGCTCCTCCCGCTGCAACGACGTGAGAGGCTCGGGGAGATACTCCTCGTGAGGACGCGACGGGTCGCCCCCTCCGTCAGCGCGGGGGAAACCGGGAGGACTGTGTGGCCCATCGATCACCAGAACCTCTACAGCTGGGTCACTGCTGTCGCATTCGGATGCAGTCTCTGCGGAGCCAGTCGACAGGTCGAACAGGCGGTAGAGGGATTCGTCGGGCTCGATTGCCGCGACTTGCGGGGTGGCCGACTGGCGGGCCACCGCATGCCTCACCCACCTCTGAAGCCTCGACCGACCGGAGCGCTTGCGCCGGCAAGAAACAGGGCGGGGAGATGCCACGGGAGTCGACCGATACTGGGTCGACGGCTGCCGCAGGAGGACACCACGGACGCATGCGCGAAAGTGCGTCGCCCTGCGGACGGGGAGCGCGTCGACGTCGAGTGGAGCCTCCTGAAGCCAAGCGGAGTCGTCGGCGATGAACGTGAGCGCGCCGAGATGGATCTCGCGGCCCTCCACCAAAGCTCCGCCCGAAACCATGATCAAGGAGATCGGAAAAAATCACAACTTCTCAAACTAGGCGCTAAGACTCCTAGCCCCAAGGTGGGCGCCAACTGTCGTGGTTCTAACTCTGACAGTGATGTAGGGGGGTAAGTATGGAGAGGCGAGGTCTTAGCTATGGAGAGGTTGTAAAGGACGCAAGGTTTACGAGTTCAGGCCCTTCTCGGAAGAAGTAAAAGCCCTACGTCTCGGAGCCCGGAGGCGGTCGACTGGATTATGTGTGTATGAGTTACAGAGGTGCGAACCCTTGTCTCGGAGGAGGGGGGTGGCTTATATAGAGTGCGCCAGGACCCCGGCCAGCCCACGTTACGAAGGGTTCAATGTACATTAAGGCAGGGCGTTTCTGGTAACGCTAGTAATAAAGTGCTATGATGACCATAAAAGCTACTTAATGACCGACCGTTAGCGTGCGGGGCGCCTTTAGGTCTCTTGGCCGTCGAGTGGTTGGATCTTGGTCGAGTAATTGCTTCTTGGTTGAATTTCTTCGAGTCTGTCGAGTGAAACACCTCCAAGTCGATTGAAAGGTGATTTATTCTAGAGGTGTCCTTGGGTAGGGCAGTTAGGACAGGTCCGTGACCCTACCCTAGGTACATAGCTTCATCAGCCACCCTCCTTGGAATTCCCCCGATCAATTCCATCCAGCCAAGCCGCCGGAGCTCCATTCCCTCCGCGTCCACTCCATCCCCTACCTCGCATGACTCCTCTATGCACCCCCTCGTCGAGCTCTGTCATCCTTAGCGTGGAGACCGACGCCGCCGCAAGCACCATGGCGCTCGGCCTCGCGCAAATTCTCCAGTCAGCACCGCTGCCTCCCCTGCGCTGCCTCCCGTGCCTGACGCTGTCCTGCGCCGTCGCCGTGGACCAACAGATGAGCCTCGCACCCATCTCTTCTCTTGTCCCTCCGTTTGTTCTTCTCTCCTCCCTGTCTCACCGGCTCTCTCTGTTCGTGCAACAGGGAGCCCCAAGGAGTTTGCGCCGGCCATCCTCGCCTCCCACGCCCGGAAGTCATCGTCCTCGAGCTCCTCGAACCATTCCCGCCTACCTCGTCGCTGGTGAGTTGCCGCCGTTCAGCAAGGTCCCCTCGTGACATCCCCGTTCCCTTCCCCGATTCGCTTCTCTCTCTGAAACTCCCTCTGTTTCTCTCTGGGTAGCAGCAATGTCAGAGCTCCTTCGTATTCGCCGCCTGAAGCCCCTGCCTCGACTCCTCGTGCCTAGATCTGTTCGCCCTCGCTCCTTTCCCGCGGGATCTGGCGTGATCCGGCGGAAAGAGCCCCACCGCGGCGACCTCCTGCTTCCTGTCGCCATGGACGCCATTGTTTCTATTCTTCAGAAACGAGTAGTTTCGCCTGCCCCTTCGCCCGTGGCCGATTCGGCTGCACATGTGGGCTGCAACCGCGGGCCAGCCTTTTCTAGCGAGGCCCAGCGCCCCCTTCCAACCGGGCCAGGCCCAATGTGAGGCCACACCCCTGAGCGCCTTTTTTTCTGTCTTCCCTGCTGTTGGGCCGTGTTCAGTTTTGGCCCATATAGTGTTTTTTTTCCTCTGGACGGATTTAATCTTTTATCCCAGGATTTACTGTTTTGCAAAAAAACCCTCATTGTCATGCATATAATAACTTATTAGTCATGCATCATATGTAAATAATTTATATATGATATATGCTTAGAATTTTGTCTAGTTTCATAATATGCAACTTTCATCTATGTTTAAAATGTTTAAAACTGCTGGTTGCATTAATTTGCTCCTATGCCATGTTAAAATGCTTTAATTCATAACTTAATAACCATAGCTCGGTTTTAAATAAACTTTATATGTAAATGGGGTGGAAAAATGCCTAGTTAACATGGTGGCATCATTTTGCATGTTTAACAACTCTAAAATTGTGTTTAGGGCAGACTAGTACCAAACCTAATATATGCATATGGGGGTTTACCGGAATTGTTGTTCGTTGCTTCCGGACTCATTTAAACTTGACTAGATAGGTAGTTTTACTTTGCTTCACCCTCTTGCCATGTTTAACAACATTTAATATTGTTGGGTACATAAACGAGATCGAACTAAATAACTTGATGTGGCGTTTTGTCAATATGCAACCCATTGCGTATTGAGCCCCATTTAATTTGTAGGGTTGTTTGTGCACTTTACCATGCCATGCTTCTTTAAACCGGACATGCATCATACTTGATTATGCATCATGCCATGTTGTGTTAGTGGTTGTTTACTATGTTGTTTGCTTCTTTCTGGGTTGCCTTTCTCGTGAGCTTCGGTTCCGTTCCGGAGTTGTGAGGATCCGTTCGACTACGTCCGTTTGTCTTCTTCATGGACTCGTTCTTCTTCCTTGCGGGATTTCAGGCAAGATGATCATACCCTCGAAATCACTTCTATCTTTGCTTGCTAGTTGCTCGCTCTTTTGCTATGCCTATGCTGCGATACCTACCACTTGCTTATCATGCCTCCCATATTGTTAAGCCAAGCCTCTAACCCACCTTGTCCTAGCAAACCGTTGTTTGGCTATGTTACCGCTTTGCTCAGCCCCTCTTATAGCGTTGTTAGTTGTAGGTGAAGATTGAAGTTTGTTCCTTGTTGAAACATGGAGATGTTGTTCCTCGTTGGAACATGTTTACTTGTTGGGATATCACAATATCTCTTAGTTAATTAATGCATCTATATACTGGGTAAAGGGTGGAAGGCTCGGCCTTATGCCTGGTGTTTTGTTCCACTCTTGCCGGCCTAGTTTCCGTCATATCGGTGTTATGTTCCCGGATTTTGCGTTCCTTACGCGGTTGGGCTATTATGGGAACCCTTTGACAATTCGCCTTGAGTAAAACTCCTCCAGCAATGCCCAACATTGGTTTTACCATTTGCCACCTAGCCTTTTCTTTTCCCTTGGGAGTCGCGCTCCTGAGGGTCATCATTATTTTACCCCCCGGGCCAGTGCTCCTCTGAGTGTTGGTCCAACCTGTCAGCTGCCGGTGGCCACCAGGGGCAACTCTGGGCTGGCCTACCCGTACCTAGGACAATCTGAGTGTGCCCTGAGAAAGAGATATGTGCAGCTCCTATCGGGATTTGTCGGCACATTTGGGCGGTGTTGCTGGTTTAGTTTTACCTTGTCGAAATATCTTGTAACCAGGATTCCGAGTCTGATCGGACCTTCCCGCTAGAAGGTATATCCTTCGTTGACCGTGAGAGCTTGTGATGGGCTAAGTTGGGACACCCCTGCAGGGATTTGAACTTTCGAAAGCCGTGCCCGCGGTTATGGGCAGATGGGAATTTGTTAATGTCTGGGTGTAGAAAACCTGAAGTTGACCTTAATTAAAATACATCAACCGCGTGTGTTACCGTGATGGTCTCTTCTCGGTGGAGTCCGAGAAGTGAACACGGTGTTGGAGTTATGCTTAACATAGGTTGTTCTAGGATCACTTCTTGATCATAGTTGTTCGACCGTGCTTTTGCCTTCTCTTCTCGCTCTCATTTGCGTATGTTAGCCACCATAAATGCTAGTTGCTTGCTGCAGCTCCACCTCATACCTTTTACCCTTCCTATAAGCTTAAATAGTCTTGATCGCGAGGGTGCGAGATTGCTGAGTCCCCGTGACTCACAGATACTTCCAAAACCAGCTTGCAGGTGCCGTTGAACCGTGCGGATGACGCAACCGAGCTCAAGGAGGAGCTCGAGGAAGATCTTGCCCTTTGTGTTGTTTCGTTCTAGTTGATCAGTAGTGGAGCCCAGTTGGGGTCGATCGGGGATCTGTGTAGCATTTGGGGTAGTCTTCTTTTATTTTGGCTCCGTAGTCGGGCCCTGATTGTATCTGGATGATGTAATGCTTTATTCATGTATTTGTGTGAAGTGGCGATTGTAAGCCAACTATGTGTCTCTTTCCCTTATGTATTACATGGGTTGTGTGAAGATTACCTCACTTGCGACATTGCTTTCAATGCGGTTATGCCTCTAAGTCGTGCTTCGACACGTGGGAGATATAGCCGCATCGAGGGCGTTACATCATGCCCTAGGCCTGTTGGGCCCCCTGGTGGTTGACAAGACTAGGCTCCTAGGGGTTAGCCACCCCTGGTACAGGACGCCATCAGTAGCCCCCGAGCGTGGCAGAGGTCGCAGTGAGGGTTGCGAGATCTGCGGTGGGCTCTCGTGTCTTCTTGTCTTCTCGGAGTCCGGATCGTCTCTGAGATTGATTCATCCAATAGGGCGGACGTCCACTAGCCTGATTCTTGGCCCGACGTGGATGGATGTGTCTGTTGTGGGTCTTGAGGGAATGACACGACACCACCGTGATCGTCACCCTTGTTTTCTGCAAAAAAGGGAATCCTCATGGGGAAATGGACGGCGCTTAGGGTCTGGCTGTTTATAAAAAGAGGGAAACAGAGGGTTTCAAAATCGTACCCCATTCTGGCTCATTCCACCCCTTTGTCCATCCCAAACCCTTCGTGTCGCCGCCACTCTACTCATCTCGCCCCCGCGCCCTCGCCGTTGATGGCCAAGACTAGGGGCCAGTTCTTTTGGGCGGCTTAAAAAACAAGCTACCTCTACCCAGCTTAAAAAATAAGCCGCTCATAAAAATTGTCGAGACTTCTGAATTAGTTATCCCATAACTAGTTTAGAAGCCCCAATTAATAAAAGAGGGGGCTTATGGGATAAGTTGGGGAGGAGGCGGCTTATTTTATAACTTGCCAAAAGAATTGGCCCTAGGAGTGAGAAGGGGAGGCAAGTCTCTCGTCTGGAGCCGTCATCCAGCTTCGACGGCGGAAAGCGGAAGTGAGCCGCCCCCAGGGGGGCGAAATTAAGGCATGTTGCGCCTAAGTCCACAGGGAAGTAGTTACCGTCCATGGCCATGGAGAGCGAGGTTAAGGGGTACAAGGATGACCTCTGCATGCCAGCGGATCTGAGCGTACGACTTTTGGCTGGGGAGGTTCCGCCAGAGCCCCACGCAAACGAGCATGTCTTATGCTCGGGATACTTTGGGCGGGGGCTCAACTTTCCAATCCACCCATTTGTGTGCGGCCTCCTGCACTTTCTTGGCTACAAAATCCACCATATCCCACCTAATTGAGTACTTCACATGCCAACTTCATCACTTTCTGCGAGTGCTATCTTGGGATAGCTTTGCACTTTCATTTGTTTCACTACTTATTCCAGGTCTGCGTTCAGTGGAACGAAGGCACCGTTTGCGACCTTGGGGGGGCATTCTGTAGCTCCGCCCCAATTCCACCTTTTTCTTATTTAACCTCGTGAAGTCTGTTCGGGAGTGTCACAAGTCCTTGTTTTATGTGGAGGGTCTCGGTGATGATCTGCCGACCTTCGTGAATGAGCCCCCTTAGAAGCTTCTTTCATGGGCTCCGCTCGCCAAACTGACCCTAGAGGTCAAGGTTCTGGCAGAGGCCACCGATCGCCAGAAGAAAGGTGGGTTGACTGGAGGCCACATCATGCACACATAGGTGGCGCATCACATCCTTCCACTGTAGGCGCGGGGCTCTACACGGGCTCGAAGGACCCCCCGCGGGTTTCTCAGGAGGATTTGGACTCAGAGTCTATCGACTCCTGATGACCCACAAGTATAGGGGATCAATTGTAGTCCTTTCGATAAGTAAGAGTGTCGAACCCAACGAGGAGCAGAGGAAATGACAAGTGGTTTTCAGCAAGGTATTTTCTACAAGCACTGAAATAGTCGGTAGTAAGTAGTTTGATAGCAAGATAATTTGCAATGAGGAAGTAACAGTAATGGTAAATAAAGTGCAGCAAGGTATCCCGATCCTTTTGTGGCAAATGACAGGCCAAATGGTCTCTTATCATAAGTAAAGCGTTCTTGAGGGTACATGGGAATTTCATCTAGTCACTTTCATCATGTTGGTTTGATTCGTGTTCGCTACTTTGACAATTTGATATGTGGGTGGACCGGTGCTTAGGTGTTGTTCTTACTTGAACAAACCTCCTACTTATGATCAACCCCCTCGCAAGCATCCACAACTATGAGAAAAGTATTAAGATAAAATCTAACCATAGCATTAAACTTTTGGATCCAAATCGGCCCTTGCGAAGTAGCGCATAAACTAGGGTTTAAGCTTCTGTCACTCTAGCAACTCATCATCTAATAACTACTCCACAATGCATTCCCTTAGGCCCAAATATGGTGAAGTGCCATGTAGTCAACATTCGCATGACACTACTAAGGGAATCACAACATACATATCATCAAAATATCGAACACATATCAAGTTCATATGATTACTTGCAACATGACTTCTCCCGTGACCTCAAGAACAAAAGTAACTACTCAGAAATGATAATAATGCTCAAGATCAGAGGGGTATTAAATAGCATAATGGATCTAAACATATAATCTTCGACCAAATAAACCATACAGTAATCAACTACAAGATGTAATCAACACTACTAGTCACCCACATGTACATTTGAGGTTCCGGTACAAAGATTGAACACAAGAGATGAACTAGGGTTTGAGAGGAGATGGGGCTGTTGAAGATTTTGATGGAATTTCCCTCCCAAAGATGAGAGGGTTGTTAGTGCTAACGATGATGATGATTTCCCCCTCTGAGAGGGAAGTTCCCCTAGCGGAATCACTCCGCCGGAGGGCAAAAGTGCTCCTGCCCAAGTTCCGCCTCGAGATGGTGGTGCTTCATCCCGAAAGTCTCCCTTTGATTTTTTTCTAGGTCAAAATGACCTATATATTAGAAGATGGGCACCAGAGGTGGGCCAAGGAGGGCACAACCCACCAGGGCGTGCCTTGGGGCCCAGGCGTGCCCTGGTGTCTTGTGCTCACCAGGGTGGCCCCCTCCGGTAATTTTATGCTCCAGTATTTTTCATATATTCCAAAAACAATTCTCGATAAATTTTCAGCTCATTTGGAGATATACATAATAGGTAACTCTGACGTAGCTTTTTCAGGTCCAGATTTCCAACTACCGGTATTCTCCCTCTTTGTGTTAGCCTTGCATATTATGAGAGAAAAGGCATTAGAATTACTCCATAAAGCATTATTATGCAAAAAAAACATTATAAATAACAGTAGGAAAAGATGACGCAAAATGTACGTATCAACTCCCCCAAGCTTAGACCTCGCTTGTCCCCAAGCGAAAAACCAAAATCAAAAAACATGCCCACATGCTTAGAGAGAGAGAGGTGTCGATAAAAACAAAATACAGACTTAGAAGCATCTTGCTTATTATTATGACAGCAAGGAACTTTAACATAAAACTTTATCAAACAACTTTTATCATATAACTTCTCATGAATAAGTAATAATTCATTAGAACATTGAAGTATAAAGCATAAACCTTATTGAAAACCAACAAACTATGTTCTCAGTCAACTTTGCAACTACAATTCATCATATTTTCAGGAAGGGTCATGTATCAGAGCCTTTATGCAAGTCCACATACTCAACCATCATTTAATATTCTATGATTGCTAACGCTCACATCATACCCATGAACAAAAAGTTTCAACCGGACACATAAAAAGATAGGGGCTTATAGTTTCGCCTCCCAACATATTTACCTCAAGGGTGATGTCAACAATAATAACTCATGCCTGCTCATATCCAATTGGATATATGTGCCTAGATCTTTCCTCACTACATGATGCTTGCAAAAAGAGAAAATAAAAAGGAATAGGGAAGAATACTTTGACTCTTACATAAAAGTAAATGCATAAAAGTAAAAGAAAGGCCCTTCGCAGAGGGAAGCAGAGGTTGCCATGCACTTTTTGTTTGTATGCTCAATCTCTTAGTGCAAAATAACGTCATGTTATATTGCCCCTTATGATAGCAACCTTTATTATGTAGTCTGTCGCTTTTATTATTTTGCCATCACAAGTTCGTACAATGCTCAATTTCTCTTACACTAAATGATCCAACACATTTAGAAGCAATTTTTATTGCCTTATTGCACTGATGACAACTTACTTGAAGGATCTTACTCAATCCATAGGTAGGTATGGTGGACTCTCAAAACAAGATTTTGGGTTTGAGGGTTTTTGGATGCACAAGTAGTATCTCTACCTAGTGCATAACTTCTATGTGGATATGAACAAACATAAATCATTACGTTGTCTTCCTTGTCCAACGTCAACAATTTTGACACAATATTTAATGGGGGCTCACAATCATAAAAGATGTGCAAGATAGTGTATTTGCATGTGAATCTTCTCTCCCCTTATTAATCCTTTCATGAATTGTATCATTGACCAATGCTATGTTTGTCAATATCCAATAAATGTTACCACTCATACTTTTCCTTATGTGGTGTCATTACTTACCATAATATTAGCATATGATCTTTTTCATCATTTCCTTTTATTTTGATTGAAACATAAAAGAGTAAAGAAAGCAAAACTTGAACTAATCTTTATTATATAACTCGCACATGATTATATAGATAGATAGATCACTAAGCAAGCACTCAAAAAGAAAAGATTCGAACTAAACTTTTATTCAACTAATTCAAAAGATAAATAAAGATCGAACTAAGATAAATAAAGGCAAAGATAGTGGCGGTGATATGATACCGGCGCACCTCCCCCAAGCTTGGCACAAGCCAAGGGGAGTGCCCATACTGTGATCTCAAGTCTCCTTTGGTGATGAAGAAGGAGGTGGTGGTGCTGTAGTCATGTTCTTTTTCTCCATCTTGCGTCCAATGCTAAAGTTGTCATCCCTAAGATCCTCATTCTCCAGCTCAAGCTTCAAGATCTTCTTGCATAATGTTGCCTTGCTATCTTGCCGAAATCGGGGAGGGATATCCTCTGAATCGGTGTCTTCCTCCTCATTCGAGAACCAAAAATGGGGGAAGGTCTTCTTAAAGACATTTGGATCCATAGGTTGGTGGGAAATATGGCTCTCCTCCTCCGAATCTTGAGATGTCATATTTCAGATCTGTCGAAAAAACAACAAGAAAGAAGAACAGAGGGTTTCTCTATGATATGGTGGTCAATATGTTCGGGGAGTATATAAAGATTTTTTATCTTGGGAAACAATCAAAACGAGGGGAACATGGAGTCAGGAAGGTTGCCGAGGTGGGCACAACCCACATGGGCGCACCAGGCAAGGCAGGTGCGCCTTGGTGTGATGTGCCCTCCTCGGTTGCCTTCCTGGTTATTTCTTATTTTCCTAATTTTTGTAATATTCCAAGACTGACAGAAAATATTTTTGCGGATTTTCGGAGTCTGTTTACTTACCGTATCATGTACCTCCTCTTTTTTCACGATTCTAGAGTGTTCCGGAAGGTTTCTTTTATTTGTTCCTCCATTGTCATGGTTTGAATAATATTGCTTTCAACATTAATAGGCATACCTGAGATATATTGTTTAATTCTTTGCCCATTGACCACCTTCAGGTTAGTACCTTCGGCATTATTTATTTTGATAGCTCCAGAGAAATAAACCTCTTCGATAGTATCTGGTCCTTCCCATTTGGAGAGAAGTTTTCCTGCAAAGAATTTAAAACGAGGGTTGTACAAAAGAACATAGTCTCCAACTTCAAATTCCAGATTTTGGATTCTTTTGCCATGCCATATTTTAACTTTTTCTTTAAACAATTTGGCATTTTCATAAGCTTGGGTTCTCCATTCGTCTAGTGAGCTAATATCAAATAACCTCTTTTCACCGGCAAGTTTGAAGTCATAGTTATGTTCTTTAATTTCCCAATAAGCTTTGTGTTCTAACTCTAGAGGAAAATGGCAAGCTTTTCCATAAACCATTTTATAAGGATACATACCCATAGGATTTTTATATGCTGTTCTGTAGGCCCAAAATGCATCATCCAATTTCTTACACCAATTCTTTCGGGACCTATTAACAGTTTTTTGTAATATTAATTTTATTTCTCTATTTTCAAGTTCAACTTGACCACTAGATTGAGGACAATAGGGTGATGCAATTGTATGGTTGACATCATATTTAGCAAGCATTTTACGGAAAGCACCATGAATAAAGCGTGAACCACCATCAGTCATTAAATATTTATTGACTCCGAACCTCGGGAAAATAACTTCTTCAAGCATTTTAATGGAGGTATTATAATCAACACTAGTAGTTGGAATAGCTTCTTCCCACTTAGTAACATAATCAATAACAACCAAAATATGTGTATACCCATTAAAGGAAGGAAAAGGTGATACGTCTCCAACGTATCTATAATTTTTGATTGTTCCATGCTATTATATTATCCATCTTGGATGTTTTATATGCTATTTTATATTATTTTTGGGACTAACCTATGAACCTAGATCCCAGTGCTAATTTGTGTTTTTCCTTATTTTTGAGTTTTGTAGAAAATAAATGTCAAACGGAGTCCAAACGAGCTGAAAATTTACGGTGAATTTTTATGGACCAGAAGAAGCCCCCGAAGCACAAGAGTTGGGCCAGAATAGTCCCGAGTCAACGACAAGGGTGGAGGGCATACACCCTGCCTTATCGCTAACTTGTGGACCCCCAGATGTGAAACTGGCACAAAACTTCCTATAAATCCAGAAGCGCCCAGAAAGAAACCTAGATCGGGAGTTCCGCCTCCGCAAGCCTCTATAGCCACGAAAACCCAATCGGGAGCCCATTCCAGCACCCTGCCAGAGGGGGAAACAATCACCGGTGGCCATATTCATCATCTCGGCGCTCTCCATGACGAGGAGGGAGTAGTTCACCCTCAGGGCTGTAGCTATGTGTTTGATCTCTCTCTCTCTCTCGCGCGCGCGCGTGCGCTCTTTCTTGATTTTGCACAATCTTGATGTACCGCGAGCTTTGTTATTATAGTTGGATCATATGGTGTTTCTTCCCCCTCTACCTTCTTGTAATGAATTGAGTCTTGCTCTTTGAGGTTTTGCTATGTTGGATTGAGTATTGGATTTGAGAACACTTGATGTATGTCTTGCGATGGGATATCTGTGGTGACAATGGGGTGTTCTATTGATTCACTTGATGTATGTTTTGGCACTCAACTCACAGACTCTCGAGGTGACTGTCGGTGTCAAAACCGGCGGATCTCGGGTAGGGGGTCCCGAACTGTGCGTCTAAGGTCGATGGTAACAGGAGACAGGGGACACGATGTTTACCCAGGTTCGGGCCCTCTTGATGGAGGTAATACCCTACTTCCTGCTTGATTGATCTTGATGATATGAGTATTACAAGAGTTGATCTACCACAAGATCATAGAGGCTAAACCCTAGAAGCTAGCCTATGATTATGATTGTTTGTTATGTCTATCGACTAGCCTGGCCCTGGTTTATATAATGCACCAGAGGCATAGGATAACAAGAGTCCTAGCCGAATACGCCGGTGGGGGAGGAGTCCTTGTCTTGACCACCAAGTCTTATGGAATCTTCCTTGTATGCGGTAGCCGTCCGAACTGTCCCATGAGTATACGGCCATGGGGGTCCTCAGCCCAATCTAACTGACCAGGAGACGACGTGGTCAGTACCCCCTAGTCCAAGACACCGTCAGTAGCCCCCCTGAACTGGTCTTCAAGTTGGGGACGCTCCTCGATTCTTCTGAACTGTTCTTCATCTTCGGTCGTCCGTCTTGAAAACTGGTTCAACAAATCTTCTTCGATCTTGAGGATCACGAACATGCATCCGAAGAGTTTATACGTCGGGTATACGAGGAGCCCCTTTAACTTTCCGTCCTTTATCAATGCCTTATTATTTTTATGCCACACCTCGGGGTTGAAGTTGTTCCCGGGCGCCAGCGTCCTGTTGCGTCCGAACTCCAACGCCGGACTGCATTCGAGGTATCTTTTGCAGCCGAGCACCAATGCCGGACCGCTTCTGAGCTCTAACGCCGGAATGTATCCGAGCTCCAAAGCCGGACTATGTATCCGAGCTCCAGTATCGGACTGTATCTGAGGTGTCATAAATCACCTTGGTTCAAACAAGTCGAAGGAGTTTAGCCGAGCTTAATGCCGGAAATGCCCTCTATGGAGCCAGCCACTCGCGCCTGAGCTTTATGCCGGACTGCTTCCGAGGTGGTGCACCACCCCGACTGTGGGTCGACTTTTTGTCAATATTTTTGATTGGTGCAATTTATTCTCTGCCGAGATATATAGCCAGTAGCCCTCAAGGTGTGTATCGGTCTAAAACCCGAGATGCACCTGAAGGATGATGTAAGACCGCTGATCCTAGTAGCCGTTGAGACTCAGGTTGATTTGCAAAATCGCCCTGAGGATCAAGTCCTAGCTCGGCAGAATACTTCGGGACACAAAAAGCGGTGTGCTCAGTCCTCGAGACTCAGGTTGGGTGCGGCCGACCAACCTGAGGATCAAAATCTCCTCAGAAACTGTATTGCACTTCAAATTTTATGCATTGAATAGGCAATGCAGTAGCCCCCGAGACACTGGTCGGGTGGAAACACCAGATCAAGGGATCGATGTGCCCCTTTAAAATTTGTAAATAATAAGCCCGAAGCCCAGTAGCCCCCGAGCCTTAATGCGGGCACGGGTGGCCGAATTAAGGATCGATATGTATAGTAAAATCTCAAATTATGCGTAATGACTCTATGTATCCAAGTACTTTATGTCATTAATGCTCGGATCCGCATTGTACAAAACTTTGGTGACCGACCATTGGCTTCCACCTCCTCGGCCAGTAGCTGAGGAGTGTTTGTCCTACTTTATGAAGCCTTTATGAGGGCAAAGATTTATGACAAACAAGGCAATCTGGCCATACAGTTTTATAAACAAAGGTACGTAGAGAGATATTTTATATTACTGTTTAACATAAGAAATGTCTTCCAAAGAAAATAGTCCTGCTATTGGTTCCTTTCTTTGGGTTGTCATGCTAAGCATGATCATGAAACCTCAGCTCTAATGTAAGAGCAAAATATTGAGGATTTAGTTTGGGAGGCCAGTTAATAGCCCCCGGTAGTGTTCGGCGATAATCGAGGTCAAGCCGTAAACACTTCGTCCATTGTTATGAATGGCCCGTCATTTAACACAGTCATCGGATCGCTGACCAGTTTACGCTTACTGTGACAGTCAGTTTTCGGCTTTCTCCACTGAGGTGCTTAACCATGTGAGCTAGAAGCACAATCGCAGTGGTTCTCCCTTTGCACACCTAGCCGAACAAAGCGGAACATAGGAGGCAAGCACAGGAGCCGGGCAACCCAACTATTGACCGAAGACACAATTTGAAACCGATGCATATTTAGCAATATCCGAGAATGTTTTTGCCGAATCTCTAAAGGTGTCCGGCGTTGCACTGCGAGACTTGTGCTGAAAACACACAAGTAGTTTAAAAGTGCCATAAGCTTGGAAAACCAAAAAACGTCAGTAAAAACTTGACGTTCGAACAAGATCAAGTGTTCAGTGCCAATCCGAAAATTGGAAAAAAAAATTGTGCTTCTGTCGTGCTTTAACATGACACATCCGATCTGAAGACTTCATGTGGGTCAGCCTACGGCTTCAAGCTCTTTATCCCAAAGGAGGAGTACTTCTTCGAGGTCAGTTTAGCAAACTAAACTCAAGCGGCTTTCAGAGAGAAGACATGCTATCCGGCTATTGACCATAAACTTGAGTCGAAAAGGGAGCGGTAGAAAAAGACTTTGCAACGAACAAGAAGAAAACACATTTACTATAAAATAGCTCATATGAATTTTAAGAGCCCCCAAGTGACTTGGGTAAAAGAATTTTTATGTATAATGATTGTATGTACCGAAGTACTTATATCATATCTGTGTTCACCCGAACTTTAAACGCGTCTTAACCGACCGTCGGCTTCTCCCTCTTCGGCCAAGGGCCGAAAAGTGTCATGTACTCCACCTGTCGAGAGTATCGACGGTGTTTCCGATGACTAGGCAATCAGGCCATAAGGCTGTAACAGACAAAGCACGTTCAGGGAACTTATGCTATATTACTCACGAAGTGTAAGAAGCATCTTCGAAGAAAATAGTGCCCCCACCGATACCTTTCTTCGGTGCTCATTATTACTATGAGACTTGTGCAATAGATTTTTTGTACTCATGAGTTCTGTTGTGTGCCGGCCATGATTGAAAACAATAAGAGTGCTAGCTTTTAGCTTCACCCAGTCTGAGGTTAAATCTCGGATGACCTGGTCGTGACAATCGCAGAGGTGCTCCCTTTACTCCCTAGCCGAACAATCGGGAACGTAGGGGTAAACACAGGAGCGAGGCAACCCAGCTTGCAAATCGCTTAGGTCAATATGGTGCATATTGTGGCGTAATACACGAACAAGGAACGAAGCCGTACAAGTATAATCATATGCAAGAGGAAAAGCTCCATCAAGGGAGCCCCCAAATAAACGGGGTATTTGAATACGCGCGTCACAAACAAAGTTTTGACAAGGAACTTTGTCACAAACAACTTTGTGCCGAAAAGTATAATGCTTGGTCGAACCGAACAAAATTTGAAACTGAAAGTTTTTGAGCATGAAAGCAACTTAGCTGGTTAATGTGCTCGGTGTTGATGACGCGATTCGGGCTTGTGGCAGGACGAAGACGCCTATTGATCGGTGACAGATCCGACAAGGTTCGCAGTCCTCGGCATGGCCGAGGTCCTAGCCCCCAGACCCGAGGTGTCCGAGTAAGGAGTTCGGCACTCCGGAGTAGTGACCACCTAATGCAGTCAAAATTGATTACCTGCACACATAAAACAGTGCGGTCCAGGAAATAATAATAATATATATATAATCCTTGCATAATTGCTTTACGCAAAAATAATTTATTTAAAGAAATGTGGCCTGGCACCGAAGCCAATGTCGATGCAGGGCATCAGCGTGACGCGGTGAAGGCGTGATAAGGCCTGAATTTGCAGGGCGGTCCGGGCTCCAGATGCGGCGTTGGCCGAACTATGTACGGAAACTGACCGAACCACCACGCGACCGTTTTTAATGCGGCCGCCATTTGATAGACCTGTGTACAGATGATGGAACAAACCATAGTAATAATTCCTTAAGAAAAATAAACCCAACAAGCAAAAATTGTTAGGATTAATAGCACCTGGTTTATTTGTTGTAGCATTCTGAAGAAAAGTGACTCCCAAAATCGGGAATCGATCCGCACACCCAGTGGCTGATGGGTGATAAAGCAATGGCCTGGTGATGCTGTCAAAGGTTGGCTTGCGGAGGCGAAGTCCTCGGTCTAGTTAACGTGACGAAGCTGGTCGGTTGGTGACGCCGAAGTCACCGAAGTATGTTGATGAAGAAATAGCCAAGTCCCCGGTCTAGCCGAGGTGAACGGAGCAGGCCGGTGAGGAGTTGTTGTAGCTGCCATGTCAGCCGAGGCGTTGCGGTAGTTCGGCGTGATGGACATTGGCTCGAAGAAGCAACAGTGCGGCCATGCCGACCCAGGTCGTAACTTATGATGCGGCCAATGCTGGTTTGATGAAGTGACCATGTGGCGATGCCGGTGTGCCTGCTCCGTGTAATCCGTGGGGCGGCGATGTTGGTGATGATTTATCCTTGGCGATTCCGAACTCTTATTCGGCTCGCCGAGGTGAGGATCCGAAGAAGTTGAGCTCAGCTGAAAAAGCGACGACATGTCTAGCGCAGGTCGGCAGTCATGGAGCTATATTGCCGGACTAGTTTGACACCAGCGTGATGGCGAAGATTACCTAAGAGAGGATTAATATTTTATGGGCGCGTGTTAAAAACAACGCACAATACCTTAGAATAAAATTCCTTTTAAAAAGGTTGTCAAATATCACGTTCATAAAGAAACATGAATTCGGATCGGATCCGTATTCTCGTAGGAAATAGATCTGAAAAGTGATGCACTAATCGGAAGGTTCCCGGAGTTTGGACGGTCGGATCGAGCTGAAATTTTAAGGGGTGGTAGATATGGGAATTTCGCAGCAGATGAACGGTTGGATCTTGCAAAGGACCTCCGAGCTGGTCTCTGGAGAACACGCCCTAAACTCATCCAGATTCCCGTCTGGATTTGACAGGGCTCCGGTATATCGTAGATTGTAAGAGATTCCTCCATCAGAACTCGACGAAATTTTGTATGGTTGTTGTAGACTCAATTCCGCACAGTTCAACCAAAGGAATCGTCAAAGCGATGCTCGAGGAGGTGGTGGCAGCGGATACAAGTTCACTGTTTGGAAAAACAGCACGGTCGCCCGAGGGCAATGTTGACGTTGAGCCCCCGAGCTCCATTGATGATTCCTCTATGATCTTGATAGGGATCAGAGTTGATGTTGATGAAGGCCCCCGTCCGAACATGACGATCGGAGATGGAGCGCGGTCCTCGGTCAAGCCAAGGTGACCAGTCGAGCCGGTGACGAAGATGTCGACGTCGCAGTTAATCTGCAAACGAGCCATCGATCCTTTTGCCGATCACACAGCGGAACTCTCAATGAAGGCACCAATGTCGGTGTCAAAACTGGTGGATCTCGGGTAGGGGGTCCCGAACTGTGCGTCTAAAGTCGATGTTAACAGGAGACAGGGGACACAATGTTTACCCAGGTTCGGGCCCTCTCGATGGAGGTAATACCCTACTTCCTGCTTGATTGATCTTGATGATATGAGTATTACAAGAGTTGATCTACCACGAGATCATAGAGGCTAAACCCTAGAAGCTAGCCTATGATTATGATTGTTTGTTATGTCCATCGACTAGCCTGGCCCTGGATTATATAATGCACCAGAGGCCTAGGATAACAAGAGTCCTAGCCGAATAAGCCGGTGGGGGAGAAGTCCTTGTCTTGACCACCAAGTCTTGTGAAATCTTCCTTGTATGCGGTAGCTATCCGAACTGGCCCTTGAGTATACGACCATGGGGGTCCTCGGCCCAATCTAACTGACCGGGAGACGACGTGGTGAGTTCCCCCTAGTCCAGGACACCGTCAGTGACGTTGAGGTAATCTATGCATAGGGGTTGGTGCACGTTTTCGTCCTATGTTGTAACACCCCGGATGTAACTTTCCATATTTGTAACTCTGACTATTTTCATATTCGGCTATGTGATATGATATTTCCTTCGTGGTTGGGTTTTGTCTTTCATTTTGCATTTTGTTCATGTCATGCATTTCATCTCATGCCATCATGTGCATCTCATTTGCATTCGTGTTCGTCTCATGCATCCAGTCACTTTCCCCGTTGTAAGTTTCGCAATCCGATGCTCTCTCATGCACCCGTTGCACCCCTCTAATCTTGTTTCGTGAGCGGGAGAAAAATGTTCTCGAAATGGGTTGACGTTTGTCCAGTGGCCTTGGTTCATCACCGGCAGGCCGCCTGTCAAATTTCGCTTCATTTGGAGGTCGTTTGATGCCCCAACGGTTAACCGGGTAACCGCAAAAGCCTCTCTATTGTTGCAGCCCAACACCCCTCCAAAACAGACCAATAACACATCTAAACCCCTCCATGCTCTCCGTCGTTGGATCACGATCGTGTGGGCGAAAAACACATCTCATTTGGACACTCCTAACTCCCTCTACCTATATAAATGCCCCTCTCCCCCGAAATCACGGTTGAAACCCTAGCCTAGCCTTCCTCTCGCACGACGGACATGTCCGCGCACCGCCGGACGCTTCGCGCCACCGCCCCACACCAGCGACACGTCTCCACGTGTCCCCAGCCGACAGGCCGCCGCTGCAGCCCACCGGGCCCGAGGCTGGCCCTCCCCGGCCCACGCGCTCGCCCGCGCGCCACGCCGCCCGAGAGCCCACGCCGCCGCTCCTCCGCCGCCCGCGCCCGCATCGCCGCGCGCAGGCCGCCGCGCGCTTCCCGCCGGCGCCGACCTCCGCCTCCGGCTACCCCCACCCTCGCGCCACCCGCTCGCCGATCTCCGCCGCCTGATCGCCGCCGCCCCACCTCAACCAGCCGGCACCAACTCCGGATCTGGCCGCCCCTCACTTCGGCGAGCGCCCCCGTGCTCCGGCCGCTGCTTCCTCGCAAGTCCGGCGACCCGATCCCGGCGAACCTTGATCTGCGTGCCAGGCCAAACCCTAGATCTCGGAGTGGTATATTCCTGCTAAGTCCCAAATCTGTGTTGTTTTTATGCCCTGTTCATCATGCCATATCTCCGTGCTCGGTGCTCTGTTTCATGCATATGATATTTCAAAATGTTCGTCTCGTTGTGCTTTTCATGTTAGTGGCATTTGCATGCATGTTACTGTCCATATTGATGCCATTATCATCGTTGCAAGAGTGCTATATGATGTTAACTACTATCTGTTAACAGAACTTGATGATTTGTCATTTTCGTTGCATTTTGTGTGTGCATCCTATGAGCATGATGTCTACATGTTGTATGATCTCCATCATGCCATCTTTACAGGGGTGCAAGTCTTGTACTTTTGTGATCTATGTGGTGACTAGCACAAGCATGCAAATTAGCCTCCATAATGTTGCTGATTTCAGACACTTAGTGATTTTGCTAAGTCCTTATCCTGTTATATTTTGGGTGCCATCATATTTTCCATGCATTTTTGGTTAAAGTTCAGTAAGGGAGTTTTGTTCTATGTGTTTAGTACTAGCATGCCATGCCTTGTTTTGCCATGATATATTCCTGTAGAATGTTGTTTGCTTGCTCTAAACATTGCTTCCTAATGCTGTTCTAGTGAGAACTAGCAGGAGCTTAGTGTTCATGATTTGTAGAGATTCATGTGTACTTTAATGCCATGTGCTTTGTTGCTATGTTGGAGTGTTGTAGCATAGTTTCTGCATTCTAAGTGCTATGATGCTGTTAATCGCATATTTGCATCATTCTTGTATTGCTTGTCTTTTGCAAACCGTGCATCCATTTCCGGTGATCCTTATATCGATTTTGAACGAAATCACCTCATCTTTCTAGCGGCATACTTGGTTTGCCAAGTTGATGCCTTGATCAACTTTTCCCTTCTGGAGTTCCCATATGCATTGCATATCATATATTGCATTCCATGCCATCTATTGCATCATGTTGCTTGTGCATTGCATCGTGATTGATTGTTGTTCCGTTGCTTGTGTTCTTTCTTTGAGTAGAGCCAGGAGATGAGTACATGAACAAGGAACCTATTGAGTACGCTAACGAGGATCAAGCTTTCGACAACTCAGAGAACTTTGCAAGCAAGATGACCATACCCTCGATATCACTTCTATCTTGCCGCCCTAGTTTCCGTCATACCGGTGTTATGTTCCTTGATTTTGTGTTCCTTACGCGGTTGGGGTTATGGGACCCCCTTGATAGTTCGCCTTGAATAAAACTCCTCCAGCAAGGCCCAACCTTGGTTTTACATTTGCCTAATCACCTATAACCTTCCCTTGGGTTCTGCAGACTCGAGGGTCATCTTTATATTAACCCCCCCGGGCAAGTTCTCCTCTAAGTGTTGGTCTGAAATGGGCAGCCTGTGGGGCCACCTCGGGAAACTTGAGGGTTGGTTTTACTCGTAGCTTGTCCCATCCGGTGTGCCCTGAGAATGATATACATGCGACTCCTATCGGGATTTGTCGGCACATCGGGCGGTCTTGCTGGTCTTGTTTACCATTGTCGAAATGTCTTTTAACCGGGATTCCGAGACTGATCGGGTCTTTCCGGCATAAGGAATATCCTTCGGTGATCGTGAGAGCTTGTAATGGGCTAAGTTGGGACAACCCTGCAGGATATAAACTTCCGAGAGCCATGCCCGCGGTAATGTGGAAGATGGGAATTTGTTAATATCCGATTGCAGAGAACTTGACACTTGACTTAATTAAAATGAATCAAACGCGTGTGTAGCCGTGATGGTCTCTTTTTGTAGGAGTCCGGGAAGTGAATACGGTTTTGGGTTATGTTTGAACGTAAGTAGTTTCAGGATCACTTCTAGCTTCACGACCGTTGCGTAGCTTCTCATCTTACTCTTATTTGCGCATGTTAGCCACCATATTTGCTTAGCGCTAGCTGCAGCTCCACCTCATTACCTTATCCTACCCATAAGCTTAAATAGTCTTGATCCCGCAGGTGTGAGATTGCTGAGTCCTTGTGACTCACGGATACTTCCAAAACAGTTGTAGGTGCCGATGATACCAATGCAGGTGATGCTACCGAATTCAAGTGGGAGTTCGACGAGGACCTTGGTCGTTACTATGTTTCATTTCCTGATGATCAGTAGTGGTGCCCAGTTGGGACGATCGGGGATCTAGCATTTGGGTCTTATCTTCCTTTTCATTTGGATTTGACCGTAGTCAGTCTCTAAGTGTATTTTGGATGATGTATGAATTATTTATGTATTGTGTAACGTGGCGAGTGTAAGCCAACTCTTTTTATCCCTGTCTTATTCATTACATGGGATGTTTGTGAAGATGACCCTTTTTGCGAAAAAAACACTATGCGGTTATCTCTCCAAGTCATGCCTCGACACGTGGGAGCTATAGCTGCATCGTGGGTGTTACAAGTTGGTAATCAGAGCCATCCCCGACTTAGGAGCCCCCTGCTTGATCGAACCGCTGGCGTTGTTGAGTCTAGAACAAAAATGTTTTGAGTCTTAGGATTATATATATCGGAGAGTAGGATTATTTTTACTCCTCAGTCCCTTTGTCGCTCTAGTGAGGCCTCCTGACGTAGATGTTTTGACTTTCCTCTCCTCAAATTTCATGAAAAAATTAGGATCACGCGGGTATCTTGGAATCGTTCCGATATTCTTGTGACGAGAACATTCTTCTTGGTGCCTCCTGACATTTAGGGGTTGTGGTAGTGTCTCGGGGAGTTGAGCTCCGAGGTGTTGTCGTCACAATTTTATCATTGCAGTTATGGAATAGCGGAGTTCACCGACATCGAAAATCTCTTTTATGCATTTGTTGGCGAGATAACCTCGACGCCACCCAGTACTGGGGCGGGAGTTCGGGAGTATTGCCATAACTCGTATAACGAATGCTTTTCGAAGGTTGAGCTACACGATTTCCGGAGTTTTTCTTGGTTATGTGTTGACGGATGGATACAGTTTGAGCGTAGGGCTTGTTAGTTGTGTGATATATATATATTGTGCCTCCCTGTATCCCCAACACCAGATTTCATAACCAGAAAGTTTCGGGAGTTTATAGGTGGGAATTCAAGTAGCTCTTAGTATTTCTTCCCGCAGATATTTGGTTTGTGATTGGGTAATCCTTACCACTTATTTTTTCTAGTCATACCTTGTTGTTTCATTCATCAACCTTTATATAGTGGCTTCTCAACTTAATGGACGTGTGATGCTAACTTTGGAATTCATTCGTTCATCATTGTTCGAGTGTGAGAAGACTATATTGTTGCATTTTCTATCCATTGATTCAGCTTGTCTATCTGGCTATCAAGATTCTAACGAATGTCACCCTCTTTAGGATGGCTCCTCCAACGTGTCAGAATCCACAATGTGCTGAGGGAGAGCAGTCCAACCCTCCGCCTCTTCCTCCGCCTCCGGAGGCATGGCAAGTTGTCATGGTAGCCACCAATGCCAACACCCAAATGCTTTTGCATCTCTTGCAAGAGCGCAATCAAGGCCAAGGCAATCAAGGAAATCAATTTCAAGGGCAGTTCAACAATCAGCCTCAGTTTGCTACCCTCAACTAGTTCCTTGCAAATCAGCCTAAGTCTTTCAACAACTGTGCGGAGGCCACAGACGCTGATGATTGGCTCATGGACATCTGCAAGCATTTTGAATGTAGAAATGTTAGGCCTAAGGACTACGTCAAGTTCGCTTCATTTCAACTCAAGGACCAAGTTGCTGATTGGTATCAACAATACAAAGATTCCAGAGGAGGTCGTGTGATTACCTGGGATGATTTCTGCTGAGACTTCAAAGCTCATCATATTCCAACAAGTGTTGCTAAGAGCATCCATGAGGAGTTCCGCAATCTCAAGCAAGGAAGCATGTCCGTGTACCAATACAACATCTAGTTTCAGAAACTTGCTTGCTTCGCAAGGCAGGATGTTCCTGATGAAAAGAGCATGATCTATCACTTCAGAGGTGGCCTCAAAGAAGATCTGCAGTTAGCTCTCGTTCTTGTTGAGCCGACTAAGTTTGATCAATTCTATAACATGGCCGTCAAGCAAGAAGGTTCTCATCTCAAGTGTGAGGCTTCTAAGAAGAGAATCAGGGATGCAGTTCAATCTTCTTCTTCCTCACAAGTGGAAGCTAAGCAACAGAAGTTCTGGCTTCCTACTCATCCGTTTCGTCAGCCCTACCAGCAGAAGAACAAAGGTGGCCACGGATCTTCCCACCCACCCAACCCAGGATATCAGAACAAGTCTCAGACTCAAGCTCCAAGGTCAAGTGCTCCTTATCATCGTCCACTCTCAGAGGTCACTTGCAACAAGTGTCAGCAGAAAGGTCACTATGCGAACAAGTGCTTCAACCAAAGGCGCCTTCCACCTCCTCCTCCCATGAGATCCTCTAGCAATGCAGTGGTCAAGCATAATCCCAAGTCTGCAAGGGTAAACATGGTGAATGCAGCTCAAGCATGGGATTCTTCTCAAGTGATCATGGGTAATCTTCCAGTTAATGATATTCCTGCAAAAGTCTTATTTGATTCTGGTGCATCACATTCTTTCATTTCATATCCATTTATATCGAAGCAAAATTTTGACACTGAGGCATTACCTAAAGCATTGCAAGTTGTTTCACCGCCTAAGCGTTTGAGCTCTAGCATGTTGGTTCCTAATGTCGGTATCAAGATGGGCAACTATAAATTTCTGTCTTCTCCAATTGTTCTTGGTGACTCGGATATTGATCGAATTCTTGGCATGGACTGGCTTTCTAAGCACAAGGCTCAACTAGATTGTGCTGCCAAGGAGGTTATGTTAACACACTCTTTTGAGGATTTGATCATCTGTGCCGCTCGGTATGAAACCATTTGACTGTTTTCTCTCAATGAGAAGGGCAAGTTGGATGCAATTTCTCAGATTCCAATCGTTTGCGAATACCAAGACGTCTTTCCAGAAGAGCTTCCGGGAATGCCTCCTCACCGGCCAGTTGAATTCATTATCGATCTTGAGCCTGGTAGTTGAAGGAATTGAAGAAACAACTCGATGAACAAGAGCGTCAGGGTTTGATCAGACTGAGTTCATCTCCGTGGGGTTGTGGTGTTCTTTTTGTCCAGAAGAAGGATGACATAGACCGACTTTGCGTCGACTACCATCCATTGAACAAGAAGACAATTAAGAACGAGTATCCTCTTCCCAACATCAATGAGCTATTCGAGCAACTTAAGGGCGCTAAAGTTTTCTCCAAGCTTGACCTTCGTATGGGTTATCATCCGATTCGCATTCATGAAGAAGATATCCCCAAGACAACATTCAGAACAAACTATGGTTCTTATGAATATACTGTCATGTCTTTTGGCCTTGTCAATACTCCTCCAACGTTCTCTTGCATGATGAACTTCATCTTCAACCCATACACAAATGAATTCGTCCTGGTGTATCTCGATGATATCTTGGTCTTCTCCAAGAATAAGAAGGTTCATGCCAAGCATTTGAGATTGGTGCTCAACAAGCTCAGAGAGTATCAATTCTATGCGAAGTTTTCCAAATGTGAGTTTTGGCTTGATGAAGTTCTTTACCTTGGGCATATCATCTCTGCCAAGGGCATTGCTGTTAATTCGGAGATGGTTTCTGCAATTGTGAATTGGGAACCTCCTCAGAATGTCAAGCAGTTCCGCAGTTTTCTTGGACTTGCAAGCTATTACCGAAGATTCGTTGAGAATTTCTCAAAGATTGCAAAGCCTCTTTCCAACCTCCTCCAGAAGCATATTAAGTATGTCTGGACTCCTGAGTGTGACGTTGCTTTCAACACTCTAAAAGAGAAGCTTGTCTCAGCTCCTATCTTTAACTCCTCCTGATGAATCCAAGCCATTCGAAGTTTTCTGTGATGCCTCATTGCAAGGTCTCGGTGCTGTGTTAATGCAAGAGAAGAAAGTTGCGGCCTATACCTCTCGTCAGTTGAATCCCAACGAAAGGAACTACCCCACTCATGATCTTGAGTTGGCGGCAGTTGTCCATGCATTAATAACATGGAGACATCTCTTGTTGGGAAGGAAAGGGGACATTTTCACTGATCACAAGAGCCTCAAGTATATCTTCACTCAACCCAACCTCAACCTCAGGCAAACTCATTGGGTAGAAATGATTCAAGAGTACAATCCAAGTATTGAATATACTCCAGGCAAGGCCAATATGATTGCAGATGCTTTGAGCAGGAAGGCTTATTGCAACAACTTAATTCTCAAGCCATTCCAACCGGACCTTTGTGAAGCTTTCCGCAAACTCAAACTCCAAGTTGTTCCTCAAGGCTTTCTTGCCAACCTTCAAGTCACTTCAACTTTGGAAGACCAAATTCATGACGCACAACTCCGATACCATGGTGAAGAGAGTGAAACATGGTATTGCCAAGAGCCAACCCAAATACAAGTGCTATCGCATTGATGACAAAGACACTTTATTCTTCGAGGACCGGATTGTTGTTCCTAAAGGTGATCTAAGGAAGGTCATAATGAACGAAGCACACAATTCTCTTCTGTCCATTCATCCTGGCAGTTCAAAGATGTACCATGACCTCAAGCAGTCGTATTGGTGGACTCGAATGAAGTGAGAGATTGCTCAATTCGTGAATGAATGTGATGTCTGCCGAAGGGTGAAAGTAGAACACCAACGACCAGCGGGTTTTCCTCCAGCCTCTTGCTATTCCAGAATGGAAGTTTGACCATATTAAAATGGACTTCGTTACTGGATTTCCCAAGTCCAAGCGTGGAAATGATGCTATTTTTGTTGTCATTGTCAAGATTACAAAAGTGGCTCATTTCCTTCCAATCAAAGAATCTATCACAACAGCTCAGTTGGCAGAGCTATACACCTCCACAATTGTCTCCTTGCATGGTATTCCGCAGTTGATTTCTTTAGATCGTGGAAGCATTTTCACTTCTAAGTTCTGGGACTTCTTCCAGAAGGCCATGGGCACAAACATTCGCTTCAGCACAGCAGTTCATCCTCAAACAAGTGGGCAAGTCGAGCGAGTCAATCAAATTCTCGAAGACATGCTTAGGGCTTGTGTCATCTCTTTCGGTATGAAGTGGGAAGATTGTCTTCCATATGCCGAGTTCTCCTACAACAACATCTTCCAAGCAAGTTTGGGCAAGGCCCCATTCGAGATTCTCTATGGCAGAAAGTGTCGTACTACTCTCAATTGGACAGAGATTGGTGAACGCTAACTTCTTGGCAACGACTTGATCACAGAGGCTGAAGAAATGTGTAAAGCCATCCGTGAAATCTAAAGTCGCGCAATCGCGCTAGAAGAGTTACTATGATAGCAAGCATCGTGACTTGGCTTTCGAGATCGGAGACCATGTCTACTTCCGTGTCTCTCCAATGAAAGGCACTCGTCGCTTCGGTATCAAAGGGAATCTTGGCCCGAGATACATGGGTCCTTTCAAGATCATTGGCAAAAGAGGCGACCTCGCCTGTCAACTTGATCTTCCGTCCAACTTCGCAAATGTGCATGATGTGTTTCACGTGTCACAGCTTCGCAAGTGCTTCAAGACGCCTGAGCGCACTATCAACTTCGAAGAGATTGATCTCTAAGAAGATTTGTGTTATCATGAGCATCCCATTGCTATTCTTGAAGAAACCGAGCGCAAGACTCGCAACAAGTCAATCAAATTCCTGAAAGTGAAGTGGTCACACCATTCTGACCGAGAAGCCACGTGGGAACGCGAGGATCACCTCCGTTCCGAATATCCGGAGTTCTTTCAGTCCTAGATCTCGGGACAAGATCCTCCTGTAGTGGTGGAGTGTTATAACACCCCGGATGTAACTTTCCATATCTGTAACTCCGACTCTTGCCATTTTCGGCTATGTGATATGATATTTCCTTCATGGTTGGGTTTTGTCTTTCGTTTTGCATTTTGTTCATTTTATGCATTTCATCTCATGCCATCATGTGAATCTCATTTGCATTCGTGTTCGTCTCATGCATCCGGTCATTTTCCCCGTTGTCCATTTTGCAATCCGACGTTCTCTCATGCACCTGTTGCACCCCTCTAATCTTGTTTCGTGAGCGGGAGAAAAATGTTCTCGTAATGGGTCAAGATTTGTCAAGTGGCCTTGGTACATCACCGGTAGGCCGCGTATCAAATTTCGCTCCATTTGGAGGTCGTTTGATGCCCCAACGGTTAACCGGGTAACCGCAAATGCCCCTCTATTGTTGCAGCCCAACACCCCTCCAAAACAGCCCAATAACCCATATAAACCCCCTCCATGCTCTCCGTCGTTGGATCACGATCGTGTGGGCGAAAACCGCACCTCATTTGGACACTCCTAGCTCCCTCTACCTATATAAATGCCCCTCTCCCCTGAAATCATGGTTGAAACCCTATCCTAGCCTCCCTCTCGCCCAACGGACATGTCCGCGCGCCGCCGGACGCTTCGCACCGCCGCCCCGCACCAGTGACACATCACCACGTGTCCCCAGCCGACCAACCGCCGTCGCAGCTCGCCGGGCCCGAGGCCGGCCCTCCCCGGCCCGCGCGCTCGCCCACGCGCCGCGCCGCCCGAGAGCCCATGCCGCTGCTCCTTCGCCACCCGTGCCCGCATCGCCCCGCGCCGGCCGCCGCGCACTTCCCACCGGTGCAGACCTCCTCCACCGACCGCCGCCTCCCTCGCGCCGCCCACTTGCCGATCTCCGCTGCCTAATTGTGACGCCCCAAGACCGGAGCTTCAGATGCCTTCCAAGGTTTCCGAGATTCGTTGTGTGATTTGTTTTGTCTATTGCATTCATCCTTGCATCATGTGCATTGCATCATGTCATCATGCAACCCGTTTTAAAAACTCAAATAAATAAACCGTATGGATCTTTGGTCCATTTAAACCGAGGGAATTCACATGGTGATTCTCTTTATAATATATCCTCCCGATATTAGGGAGTTATATTAAATATTCCATTTTTGGAATTCACCATAACACACTTGCAAAATCCCAATGCCTTTGTTATCACAACTCTTGACCTCTAACTTTGCCATATATCCTTTCGTCATTTTCCGGAGCTCCACCTAAATTCTCAACATTTTTGGGCACTTAGAAAAACATGTCCTAGTTTAAACCTTTTGAATTAAATTCAAAGGAATTTGAATTCAATCTTTCAATCATGACCTTTTCTATTTTCTTGGATCATACATATTTTTGTGAGTCCGGAAAAATTATCCGCGTGTTCAACTTCTTCCCCTAAACCCCCTCGTTCTTTTTCTCCTCTTTATTTGTTTTCTGTTAAAAGAATCACGAAGAGAAGAGAGAGGGAGAAGGGAGCCCATCAGCCAGCCCACCACCAAAGTGGCCCAAGGTCCATCTGCAGCCCAGCCGGCGCCCCTGCTAACCCTAGCCCGACACCCTCTCCCTCGTTCCCTCTAGTGCGCCGCCACCACCTACGACAGCACGAGCCCCGCTCGATCCCCTCGCGCACCCCTTCTCTCGATCCCTACTCCTCCTCTCTTCCACCTCGAGCCAGGGGACGAGCCCCCGCGCCCGATCCCCCAGCGCCACAGAGACGACTGAGCCTTCCCCTGGCGAAGCCCCTTCTTCTCCTCCACCTCTCCGCGCCTCCTCGCGCGCGCCGTGACCACCCCTCAGGGCCAGCATCGCCGCCTCTGCTTCGTCGAGCCGCGCCACGTAGTGCCAGCGACCGCCGTCGCTGACGACCTCCACTAGGAGCCCGCGACCCATACACCTCCGCGCATGCCCCTACCTCGTCCTCCGGCTGGGGTGCTCCCAGATCGCGCCCGCCTCTGCAGTTCACAGCGCCTCCGCCTCCAGCCATCACCAACGCCTGGCGACGTCCTCTCCTTGTACCTCGCCGCCGCCAGAGTTGCTCCGTCCGCCCCGCGCTGGAGCCATCGTTCCTGCGGCATCGACCTCCCCTTCGGCCTCTGTTGTCGTACCTCTGCGGTTCACGGTTGCCCTCTGCCTCGAGTCCGAGCTCGAGCCCTGCTCGATGCTGTCATGGACAGCCACCTCGCCTGCGTCCTCTCGCCGTTCTGCCATCTCCAGCCTCTGCGTGACCGACCGCGACGTCCCCGAGCAGCAGCTTTGCTGCTGTGTCTCTTTGCCGTTTCGTGAGCACAAGCATAACTGTCGCCAAGTTCATCTACGTTGACTATATGGACTGCCAAGTTCGACTACGATCCATCAAGACTTCCACTTTAACAAGTGTACCTCTACGTCTTGGATTCGCCAAGTACCGCACCGGATGTCAAGTACCTCTACGAACGTGTACAACTATCATCCCGTGCATGTCACCAAGTACCACGACGAACCATGAAGTTTCACAAGATACTAAGTACTGCTACCCTCGACCCGAACATCTACGAACCATGTATGTCGCGACCATTGCCACTCGGTGAAGAACTACCGTCGCCACGAGAAGGACAACTTCCCACAACGACCCGTGAACAACTACTTCCACGACGACCATGTACCACTACCGTCGCGAGAATGCCTACTTCCTCTACGAACCGATCCGCTTCTAAACGCATGCTTCGAAGGTATAACCCCGAGACGCCCGTCCGAGAACGATCGCATGTGTGTTGTATGAAATGCTCGTGTTTGTACCGTGCCCGACGTGTTTCTTGCATGTTCCCCGTTGCCATACCGTCGTCTCGTGGGACACCCGGTTACCGGGATCACCCCACCATCCTTGCATGCCATGCTCCTGTCACACTCTCTTTTGCATCGGCATCTCAATCGAGTTACCGGAACCATTATGTTGTCGTGGCATCATTTTCGGATTCTTTGTCGTGGCCCCTTTTCCTTTCGCCATGGCGACAATGCTTCATATCATGTTCATATAAACTTTTAACAAAATTGTTTAAAACTTGCACATGTCATCCGCATCATGATAACAACATTTAAAATGGTTTAAATTGTTGTTTGCATTAAGTTACTAAATGCACATGGGGATTTTTCGGACTTGTTGCTTGTTGTTCCGGTCCCATTTAAATTACTTAGATAGTTAGTTTGTTTATGCTTCACTCTCTTGTCATGTTTAACATCATTTAATATTGTTGGGTACCTAAACAAGAGAGAACTAAATAATTGATGTGGTGTTCCGTCAATATGCGACTCGTTGCATATTAAGCTCCACTTAACTTGTAGTGTTGTTTGATGCTCCTTTCCATGCCATGCATATTTAAACCGGACATGCATCATACTTGATTGTGCATCATGCCATGTTTATGTGATGGTTGTTTACTTTGTTGCCTGCTTCTTTCCGGGTTGCTTCTCTCGTTAGCTTCGGTTTCATTCCGGAGTTGTGAGGATCCGTTCGATTTCGTCTGTTTGTCTTCTTCATGGACTCGTTCTTCTTCCTTGCGGGATCTCAGGCAAGATGACCATACCCTCGAAATCATTTCTATCTTTGCTTGCTAATTTCTCGCTCTATTGCTATGCCGCGATACCTACCACTTGCTTTATCGTGCCTCCCATATTACCATATTGACCATATTGCTATGTCGTTTTGCTCAGCCCCTCTTATAGCGTTGCTAGTTGCAGGTGAAGATGAAGTTTGTTCCTTGTTGGAACATGGACATTGTTGGGATATCATTACTATATCTTGTTTACTTTAATGCACCTATACACTTGGTAAAGGGTGGAAGGCTCGGCCTTATGCCTGGTGTTTTGTTCCACTCTTGCTGCCCTAGTTTCCGTCATACCGGTGTTATGTTCCTTGATTTTGCATTCCTTACGCAGTTGGGTGATAATGGGAACCCCTTGACAGTTCGCTTTGAATAAAACTCCTCCAGCAAGGCCCAACCTTGGTTTTACCATTTGCCTACCTACCACCATATACCTTCCCTTGGGTTCTGCAGACTCAAGGGTCATTTTATTTTAAGCCCCCCCGGGCCAGTGCTCCTCTGAGTGTTGGTCCGAACTAGAGTCCTTTGCAGCGCCACCTCGGGGAAACTTGAGGTTTGGTTTTAGTTGTACGGAGCGCTCATCCGGTGTACCCTGAGAACGAGATACGTGCGGCTCCTATCGGGATTTGTCGGCACATCGGGCGGCTTTGCTCGTCTTGTTTTACCATTGTCGAAATGTCTTGTAACCGGGATTTCGAGTCTGATCGGGTCTTCCTGGGAGAAGGAATATCCTTCGTTGACCGTGAGAGCTTGTGATGGGCTAAGTTGGGACACCCCTGCAGGGTTATGAACTTTTGAAAGCCGTGCCAGCGGTTATGTGGCAGATGGGAATTTGTTAATATCCGGTTGTAGAGAACTTGACACTTAACTTAATTAAAATGCATCAACCGCGTGTGTAGCCGTGATGGTCTCTTCTCGACGGAGTCCGGGAAGTGAACACGGTTCTTGTGTTATGCTTGAACGTAAGTAGTTTCAGGATCACTTCTTGATCATTTCTAGTTCACGACTGTTGCATTGCTCCTCTTCTCGCTCTTATTTGCGTATGTTAGCCACCATATATGCTTAGTGCTTGCTGCATCTCCACCTCACTACCCTTTCCTATCCATAATCTTAAATAGTCTTGATCTCGTGGTTGTGAGATTGCTGAGTCCTTGTGACTCACAGATACTTCCAAAACAGTTGCAGGTGCCGATGATACCAGTGCAGATGACGCAACCGAGCTCAAGTGAGAGCTTGATGAAGATCTTGGTCGATGTTTGTGTCTTTTCCGTATGATCGGTAGTGGAGCCCAGTTGGGACGATCGGGGATCTAGCATTTGGGGTTGTCTTCTTTTATTTTGGTTCCGTAGTCGGACCTTGATTGTATTCTGGATGATGTATGTTTAACTTGTATTTGTGTGAAGTGGCGATTGTAAGCCAACTCTTTATCCCTTTCTTATTCAGTACATGGGATGTGTGAAGATTACCCCTCTTGCAACAAGCCTACCATGCGTCTATGCCTCTAAGCCGTGCCCTGACATGTGGGAGATATAGCCGCATTGTGGGCGTTACACCAATCACCGTCGCCCCACCTCTCCCCGCCGGCGCCAGCTCCGGATCCGCGCCCTTCACTCCAGCGAGCACCCCCCGTGCTCCGGCCGCTGCTTCCCCGCAAGTCCGGCGACCCGATCTTGGTGAACCTTGATCCGCGTGCCGGGTCAAACCGTAGATCTCGGAGTGGTATATTCCTGCTAAGTCCCAAATTTGTGTTATTTTTATGCCCTGTTCATCATGCCATATTTCCGTGCTCGGTGCTCCGTTTCATGTATATTATATATCAAAATGTTTGTCTCGTTGTGCTCTTCATGCTAGTGGCATTTGCATGCATGTTACTATCCATATTGATGCCATTATCATCGTTGCAAGAGTGCTATATGATGTTAACTGCTGTCTGTTAACAGAACTTGATGATTTGTCATTTTCGTTTCATTTTGTGTGTGCATCCTATGAGCATGATGTTTACATGTTGTATGATCTCCATCATGCCATATTTACAGGGGTGCAAGTCTTGTATTTTTTGATCTATGTGGTTATTAGCACAAGCATGCAAAGTAGGCTCCATAATGTTGTTGATTTCAGACACTAGTGATTTTGCCAAGTCCTTATCCTGTTATATTTTGATGCTATGTTGCCATGTTGCTACCATGAGATACATGCACATTTTAAGGTAGTTCAGTAATCATGTTTTGTAGATGTGGTATTGCTCTATCCATTCATGCCTCTGGTTGTAATCATGGAGTACTCTATCATGTCATTTCCTTGCTCTACTTTTACTAAATATTGTTCCTGGAAGATTGTTCACATGATATTCAATATTGCCATGTGTTTTGCTAGTGATCCATGTGACCTATGAACTTGCTCTTGCCATGCTTAGCTTCTTGCATACGTCTACCTCATGTTGATTACATTGTTATGCCATCAAATGCTTTGTGGTGAGTGGCATGAGCTTGCAAAGTTGCTATCATGAATCTGTTTCAGCCATGCCCTGAAATTCCACCAAGTCTGAATTTGTTTATATAACTTGCCATGTTTTCATGGGTGCCATCTTATTTTCTATGCATCTTTGGTTAAAGTTCACTAAGGGAGTTTTGTTCTATGTGTTTAGTACTAGCATGCCATGCCTTTGTTTGCCATGATACGTTCCTGTAGTATGTTGTTTCCTTGCTCTAAACATTGCTTCCTGATGCTGTTTTGACATCTTTAGTATTTTCTCTAAGTCCGTGATTGCTTCCTGATGCTATTTTGACATGTTCAGTATTTTCTCTAAGTCTGTGAAGCTGATATCTTTTCATTTTTGCCATGCTATTTTGAGCTTGTTCTAGTGAGAACTAGCAGGAGCTTTGTGTTCATGATTTGTAGAGCTTCATGTGTACTTTAAGGCCATGTGCTTTGTTGCTATGTTGGAGTGCTATAGCATAGTTTCTTGTTGCATTCTAAGTGCTATGATGCCGTTAATCGTAGATTTGCATCATTCTTGCATTGCTTGTCATTTGCAAACCATGCATCCGTTTTCGGTGATCCTTATATCGATTTCAACCGAAATCTCCTCATCTTTCCAGCGGAATACTTGGTTTGCCAAGTTGATGCCTTGATCATCTTTTCCCTTCTGTTATTCCCATATGCATTGCATATCATATCTTGCATTCCATGCCATGTATTGCATCATGTTGCTTGTGCATTGCACCATGATTGATTGTTGTTCCGTTGCTTGTGTTCTTGCTTTGGGTAGAGCCAGGAGACGAGTACGTGAACGAGGACCCTGTTGAGTATGCTAACGAGGATCAAGCTTTCGACAACTCAAAGAACTTTGCAGGCAAGATGACCATACCATCGATATCACTTCTATCTTCACTTGCTAGTTGTTCGTTCTATCGCTATGTCGCGCTACCTACCACTTGTTATATCATGCCTCCCATATTGCCATGTCAAGCCTCTAACCCACCTTCGTAGCAAACTGTTGTTTAGCTAAGTTACCGGTTTTGCTCAGCCCCTCTTATAGCGTTGTTAGTTGCAGGTGAAGTTGAAGTTTGTTCCATGGTGGAACATGATTATGTTGGGATATCACAATATCTCTTATTTAATTTAATGCATCTATATACTTGGTAAAGGGTGGAAGGCTCGTCCTTATGCCTGGTGTTTTGTTCCACTCCTGCCGCCCTAGTATCCGTCCTACCGGTGTTATGTTCCTTGATTTTGCATTCCTTATGCGGTTGGGGTTATGGGACCCCCATGACAATTCGCCTTGAATAAAACTCCTCCAGCAAGGCCCAACCTTGGTTTTACATTTGCCTAACCACCTATAACCTTCCCTTGGGTTCTGCAGACTCGAGGGTCATCTTTATTTTAACCCCCCCGGGCCAGTGCTCCTCTAAGTGTTGGTCCGAAACGGGCAGCCTGTGGGGCCACCTCGGGGAAACTTGAGGGCTGATTTTACTCGTAGCTTGTCCCATCCGGTGTGCCCTGAGAATGAGATATATGTGACTCCTATCGGGATTTGTCGGCACATCGGGCGGTCTTGCTGGTCTTGTTTTACCATTGTTGAAATGTCTTGTAACCGGGATTCCGAGACTGATCGGGTCTTTCCGGGAGAAGGAATATCCTTCGGTGATCATGAGAGCTTGTAATGGGCTAAGTTGGGACACCCCTGCAGGATATAAACTTCCGAGAGCCATGCCCGCGGTAATGTGGAAGATGGGAATTTATTAATATCCGGTTGTAGAGAATTTGACACTTGACTTAATGAAAATGAATCAACCGCGTGTGCAACCATGATGGTCTCTTTTCGGCGGAGTCTGGGAAGTGAACATGGTTTTGGGTTATGTTTGAACATAAGTAGTTTCAGGATCACTTCCTAATCACTTCTAGCTTCACGACCGTTGTGTAGCTTCTCATTTTACTCTTATTTGCATATGTTAGCCACCATATTTTCTTAGCGCTAGCTGCAGCTCCACCTCATTAGCTTATCCTACCCATAAGCTTAAATAGTCTTGATCTCGCGGGCGTGAGATTGCTGAGTCCTCGTGACTCACGGATACTTCCAAACAGTTGCAGGTGCCGATGATACCAGTGCAAGTGATGCTACCGAACTCAAGTGGGAGTTCGACGAGGACCTTGGTCATTACTATGTTTCGTTTCCTTGTGATCAGTAGCGAAGTCCAGTTGGGACGATTGGGGATCTAGCATTTGGGGTTTATCTTCCTTTTCCTTTGGATTTGACCGTAGTCGGTCTCTGTGTGTATTTTGGATAATGTATGAATTATTTATGTATTGTGTGACATGGCGAGTGTATGCTAACTCTTTTTATTCCTATCTTATTCATTACATGGGATGTTTGTGAAGATGACCCTTCTTGCGACGAAACCACTATGCGGTTATGTCTCTAAGTCGTGCCTCGACACGTGGGAGCTATAGCCGCATTGTGGGTGTTACATACGTTCTCCGATAGAAACTTTGGAGTGATTCTTTGTTGCGTGTTGAGGGATTGCCATATCATCTAATTATGTTATCATTGTTGAGAGAACTTGCACTAGTGAAACTATGAACCCTTGGCCTTGTTTTCAAGCATTGCAATACCGTTTTTGCTCACTTTTGTTACTAGTTACCTTGCTGTTTTTATATTTTTAGATTACAAAAACCTATATCTACTATCCATATTGCACTTGTATCACCATCTCTTAGCCGAACTAGTGCACCTATTCAATTTACCATTGTATTGGGTGTGTTGGGGACACAAGAGACTCTTTGTTATTTGGTTGCAGGGTTGTTTGAGAGAGACCATCTTCATCCTATGCCTCCCACTGATTGATAAACCTTAGGCCATCCACTTGATGGAAATTTGCTACTGTCCTACAAAACTCTGCGCTTGGAGGCCCAACACGAGTCTACAAGAAGGTTGCGCAGTATACATCAAGCTCTTTTCTGGCATCGTTGCTGGGAAGGTGAGTGCTTGAAGGTATATCTTTAGATCTTGCAATTGAATCTTTTATTTTCTTGTTTTATCACTAGTTTAGTTTATAAAAGAAAATTACAAAAAAAATGGAGGTTAGGTTGCCTCATATACTTCATCTTTATAATGTCTTTCTGGAAAATGATGGAAAGGAAAATTGTGCAAAGTGTTAGAAGAAGAATGCTTTAAAATGTTTGGCATAAAATCTTTGAATGATGAGCATGATTGCAATGTTGTTAGTATGAATTCTTTAAATATCCATGATGCTAATGATATGCAAAGCTACAAGCTTGGGGATGCTGTGTTTGATGAATATGATCTTTTTAGTCCCTCGTGTTTTGATGAGAAAAATTATTATGATAATAGCATGCATCCTATTTATGATGATTATATTTATGAAAGTGGGTTTGGAATAGTGTCAACTCTAGGTAACGATCCCACTATTTTGGAGGGTGTTGAACCTTATAATATTTATGAAAGTGGATTTTGAGAGGTCATGACTTTATTTAGTGATGAATCCGCTATTTCAGAAGAGGTTTCAATTGATTATGAGAACAAAGTTGCTATATATGATGATTATTGTGAGGAAATGTATGTTGTAAAGAATAATTATTACCATGAAGCTTGTCATCATGATTATAATTTTCAATTGGATTATGCCTCACATGATAGTTATTTTGTTGAATTTGCTCCCACTATTATGAATAAGAAGAATTTTGCTTATGTGGAGAGTAGTAAATTTTCTATGCTTCTGGATCATGAAAAGAATACTTTGTGTGATGGTTATATTGTTTAATTCATTCATTATGCTACTGAAATGTGATAAAATACTGATTCTTATTGCGCAACATTGATATAAAAATTGTCTACGTTGTCCTAATTTTCCAGAATTTTTGGAGTTACAGAAGTATGGAAACTTTCCAAATTACTACAAACTATTCTGTTTTTGACAGATTCTGTTTTCTATGTGTTGATTGCTTATTTTGATGAATCTATGAGTATTATCGGAGGGTATGATCCATGGAAAAGTTGGAATACAGTAGATATAACACCAATATAAATTAAGAATGAGTTCACAATAGTACTTAAGTGGTGATTTGCTTTATTATACTAACGGAGTTTAGGAGTTTTCTATTGAGTTTTGTGTAGTGAAGTTTTCAAGTTTTGGGTGAAGTTTCGACGGAATAAGGAGTGTCAAGAGCCTAATCTTGGGGATGCCCAAGGAACCCCAAGGTAATATTCAAGGAGAATTAACCAACCAAGATTGGGGATGCCCCGGATGGCATCCCCTCTTTTGTCTTTAATCCATCGGTAAAATTATTTGAGGCTATATTTTTATTCACCACATGATATGAGTTTTGCTTGGAGCGTCATTTGATTTTATTAGTATTTTCTTTCTGTTATTTAGAGTAATGTTTTGCATCTTTTATTTCAATAAAAAGCTCAAGTATAGCCTTTACCATGCTTATTTTGCAAGTCTATATGTTGCTGTTTGAAAACGGAAAGTTTGTTGTTATGTTTTCAATATCGGTGAATAGTCAGAACATGATAAAATCTTGAAATTTTTACACAATGAGTAACAACAAATTATCTATAGTGTGGTAATTTTTAAGAATTTTTGGAGTTAGTGAAGTATGATTCCTCTTGCATTCTTTACAGACTGTTCTTTTTAGATAGATTGCTGTTATGTTTGCATATGTTTGCTTGTTTAATGATTCTATTTGAGGATAGGAGTGTTAAATATGAAGAGGCATTTAGTATGCAATGTCAAATTATAATTTTTGTGATTTTCTACAGTAGAGAATGATAAGGTTTAGCATGGATTTACACTAACTTATCTCACGAATTCTTGTTGAGTTTTGTGTGGATGAAGTTTTTAAGAATTAGGGAAACTGTGCTATGAGAGGAATTAAGGAGACACAAAAGCTCAAGCTTGGGGATGCTCAAGGCATCTCTAGTTAATATTCCAACAAGTCTCAAGCATCTAAGCTTGGGGATGCCCCGATTGGCATCCCACCTTTCTTCTTCAACAATGATCGGACAGTTTTGGTTGAGCCTAAGTTTTTGCTTCTTCACATGATATGCGCTATCCTTGCAATGTCATTTTATTTTGTTTTGCTTGCTGTTTGAATAAAGTACTTAAGATCTTAAATTTTATTTATTATAAGGAGTCTTCACATAGTTACATAATTATTCAACTACTCACTATGCTTCGCTTATATCTTTTGGAGTAGTTTGTCATTTGCTCTAGTGCTTCACTTATATCTTTTTGGAGCACGATGGTGGTTTTATTTTGAAGAGATTGATGAACTCTCATGCTTCACTTATATTATTTTGAGAGTCTTAAACAACACGGTAATTTGCTTAGGTTATGAATTTAGTCCTAATATGATGGGCATCCAAGAGGGATATAATAAAAACTTTCATATAAAGTGCATTGAATACTATGAGAAGTTTGATTCCTTATGATTGTTTTGAGATATGAGGATGGTGATATTAGAGTCATGCTAGTGAGTAATTGTGGATTGTAGAAATACTTGTGTGGAAGTTTGTGACTCCCGTAGCATGCACGTATGGTGAACCGTTATGTGACGAAGTTGGAGCATGGTTTATTTATTGATTGTCTTCCTTATGAGTGGCGGTCAGGGACAAGCGATGGTCTTTTCCTACCAATATATCCCCCTAGGAGCATGCGCGTAGTACTTTGTTTCAATTCCTAATATATTTTTGCAATAAGTATGTGAGTTCTTTATGACTAATGTTGAGTCCATGTATTATACGCACTCTCATCCTTCCTCCATTGCTAGCCTCTCTAGTACCATGCAACTTTCGCCGGTACCATACACCCACCATATACCTTCCTCAAAACAGCCACCATACCTACCTATTATGGCATTTCCATAGCCATTCAGAGATATATAGCCATGCAACTTCCACCATTCCGTCTATTATGACACGCTTCATCATTGTCATATTGCTTTGCATGATCATGTAGTTGACATAGTATTTGTGGCAAAGAAACCGTTCATAATTTTCATACATGTCACTCTTGAGTCATTGCACATCCCGGTATAGCACCGGAGGCATTCATATAGAGTCATATTTTGTTCTAAGTATCGAGTTGTAATTCTTGAGTTGTAAGTAAATAAAAGTGTGATCATCTTCATTATTAGAAAATCGCCCCATGTGAAGAAAAAATAAAAAACGCCAAAGAAGCCAATCAAAATAAAAAATGGAAAAAGAGAGAAGGGGCAATGTTACTATCCTTTTTCGTCACTTGTGCTTCAAAGTAGCACCATGATCTTCATGATAGAGAGTCTCCTATTTTGTCACTTTCATATACTAGTGGGAATTTTTCATTATAGAACTTGGATAGTATATTCCAACGATGGGCTTCCTCAAATGCCCTAGGTCTTCATGAGCAAGCAAGTTGGATGCACACCCACTTAGTTTCTTTTTGAGCTTTGATACACTTATAGCTCTAGTGCATGCGTTGCATGGCAATCCCTACTCACTCACATTGATATCTATTGATTGTCATCTCCATAGCCTGTTGATACGCCGAGTTGATGTGAGGCTATATCCTTCTTTTTGTCTTCTCCACAACCACCGTATTCTATTCCACCTATAGTGCTATGTCCATGGCTCACGCTCATGTACTGCGTGAAAAGTTGAAAAGGTTTGAGAACATCAAAAGTATGAAACAATTACTTGGTTTTTCATCGGGGTTGTGCATGATTTGAATGCTTTATGTGATGAAGATGGAGCATAGCCAGACTATATGATTTTGTAGGGATAGCTTTCTTTGTCCATGTTATTTTGAGAAGACATGATTGCTTTGTTAGTATGCTTGAAGTATTATTGTTTTTATGTCAATATTAAACTTTTGTTTTGAATCTTATGGATCTGAATGTTCATGCCACAATAAAGAAAATTACATGGATAAATATGTTAGGTAGCATTCCACAACAAAAATTCTATTTTTATCATTTACCTACTCGAGGACGAGCAGGAATTAAGCTTGGGGATGCTTGATACGTCTCCAACGTATCTATAATTTTTTATTGTTCCATGCTATTATATTATCCATCTTGGATGTTTTATATGCATTTATATGCTATTTTTTTATTATTTTTTGGACTAACCTATTAACCTAGAGCCCAGTGCCAGTTTCTATTTTTCCTTGTTTTTGAGTTTTTGCAGAAAAGGAATATCAAATGGAGTCCAAATGAGCTAAACATTTACGGTGATTTTTTATGGACCAGAAGAAGCCCCCGAAGCACAAGAGTTGGGCCAGAAGAGTCCCGAGTCAATGGCAAGGGTGGAGGGCGCGCCCACCCCCCTAGGGTGCGCCCCCTGCCTTGTCGCTGACTCGTGGACTCCCCCTGACGTGAAACCGACGCCAAAAATTCCTATAAATCTAGAGACCCCCAGAAAGAAACCTAGATCGGGAGTTCCACCTCCGCAAGCCTCTATAGCCATGAAAAACCAATCGGGAGCCCCTTCCGGCACCCTGCCGGAGGGGGAAAGCATCACCGGTGGCCATCTTCATCATCCCGACGCTCTCCATGACAAGGAGGGAGTAGTTCACCCTCGGGGCTGAGGGTATGTACCAGTAGCTATGTGTTTGATCTCTCTCACTCATGTTCTTGTTTTGGCACGATCTTGATGTACCGCGAGCTTTGTTATTATAGTTGGATCATATGGTGTTTCTTCCCCCTCCACCTTCTTGTGATGAATTGAGTCTTGCTCTTTGAGGTTTTGTTATGTTGGATTGAGTATTGGATTTGAGAACACTTGATGTATGTCTTCCAATGGGATATCTGTGGTGACAATGGGACGTTCCATTGGTTCACTTGATGTTTGTTTTGGCACTCAACTCGCGTATTCCCGAGGTGACATCGGGCTAATCTATGCATAGGGGTTGATGCACATTTTCTCCCTACGTTCTCTGATAGAAACTTTGGAGTGATTCGTTGTTGCATGTTGAGGGATTGCCATATGATCTAATTATGTTATCATTGTTGTGAGAACTTGCACTAGTGAAATTATGAACCCTAGGCCTTGTTTTCAAGCATTGCAATACCGTTTTTGCTCACTTTTGTTACTAGTTACCTTGCTGCTTTTATATTTTAAGATTACAAAAACCTATATCTACTATCCATATTGCACTTGTATCACCATCTCTTTGCTGAACTAGTGCACCTATACAATTTACCATTGTATTGGGTGTGTTGGGGACACAAGAGACTCTTTGTTATTTGGTTGCAGGGTTGTTTGAGAGAGACCATCTTCATCCTATGCCTCCCACGGATTGATAAATCTTAGGTAATCCACTTGAGGGAAATTTGCTACTGTCCTACAAAACTCTGCGCTTGGAGGCCCAACACGAGTCTACAAGAAGAAGGTTGCGTAGTAGACATCAAAAGGTCCCATATAATCAAAACCCCAAACATCAAATGGTTCAACAACAAGTGAATAATTCATAGGCATTTCCTGATGCCTACCAATATTACCAATTCTTTGACATTCATCACAAGATAAAACAAACTTACAGGCATCCTTGAAGAGAGTTGGTCAATAAAAACCAGATTGCAATACCTTGTGAGCAGTTCTATCTCCTGCATGATGTCCTCCATAAGCTTTGGAATGACATTTCCGTAGGATTTTTTCCTGTTCATGCTCAGGTACATAACATCTAATCATACCATCTACTCCTTTATAAAGATGTGGGTCATCCCAAAAGTAATGTCTTAAATCATAGAAGAATTTTTTTCTTTTGTTGGTATGTGAAACTAGGTGGTATGTATTTAGCAACAATATAATTAGCATAGTTAGCATACCAAGGAGTGTGATGAGAAAAATTTATTGCAGCTAGTTGTTCATCAGGAAAACTATCATCAATAGGTAGTGGGTCATCAAGAATATTTTCCAACCTAGACAAGTTATCAGCTACGGGGTTCTCAGCTCCTTTCCTATCGGTAATATGTAAGTAAAATTCTTATAGCAAGAGAACCCACCTAATGAGTCTAGGTTTAGCATCTTCCTTTTCCATAAGATATTTAATATAAGCATGATCAGTATGAACAATTACTTTGGAATCGACAATATATGATCTGAATTTATCACAAGCAAACACAACTACTAAAAGTTCCTTTTCAGTAGTAGCATAATTTCTTTGGGAACTGTCTAGGGTTTTACTAGCATAATGGATAACATTTAATTTCTTATCAACTCTTTGTCCTAGAACAGCACCAACAGCATAATCACTAGCATCACACATAATTTCAAAAGGCAAGTTCCAATCAGGTGGTTGAATAATAGGTGCAGAAGTTAAGGCTTTCTTCGGTGTTTGAAAGGCTTCTACACAGTCATCATAAAAAACAAATGGAACATACTTTTGTAAAACATTTGTAAGAGGCCTAGAAATTTTAGAGAAGTTTTTAATAAACCTCCTATAGAAACCAGCAAGACCGAGGAAACTACAAATACCTTTAATATCTTTAGGACATGGCATTTTCTCGATTGCATCAACTTTACCTTTATCCACCACAATACCTCATTCAGAAATTTTATGCCCCAAGACAATACCTTCATTAACCATAAATTTTCATAAATTATTATCCTCAAGAATGTCATAACACATATCAAGCTCACATGATTACTTGCAACATGACTTCTCCCGTGACCTCAAGAACAAAAGTAACTACTCACAAATGATAATCATGCTCAAGATCATAGGGTTATTAAATAGCATAATGGATCTGAACATATAATCTTCCACCAAATAAACCATATAGTAATCAACTACAAGATGTAATCAACACTACTAGTCACCCACAGGTACCAATCTAAGGTTCCGGTACAAAGATTTAACACAAGAGATGAACTAGGGTTTGAGAGGAGATGGTGCTATTGAAGATGTTGATGGAGATTGCCCTCCCAAAGATGAGAGGGTTGCTGGTGATGATGATTTCCCCCTCTAGGAGGGAAGTTCTCCCGACGGAATCGCTCCGCAGGAGGGAAAAAGTGCTCCTGCACAAGTTTCACCTCTAGATGGCGATGCTTCATCCGAAAGTCCCCCTCTGATTTTTTCTAGGTCAAAATGACCTATATATAAGAATATGGGCACCGGAGGTGGGCCGAGGAGGGCATAAACCACCTGTCACACCCTGGTGCCTTGTGCTCACAAAGGTGGCCCCATCCGGTAGTTATTTGCTCCAGTATTCTTCATATATTCCAAAACAATTCTCCATAAATTTTCAGCTCATTTGGACATGTGCAGAATAGGTAACTCTGACGTAGCTTTTTCAGGCCCAGAATTCCAGCTGCCGGCATTCTCCCTCTTTGGGTAAACGTTGCATATTATGAGAGAAAAGACATTGGAATTACTCGATAAAGCATTATTATGCATAAAAACATTATAAATAGTAGTAGGAAAACATTATGCAAAATGGACGTATCAATGCCTGCCTCGGCTTCTTGGTGGGGCCATACACCATTGCGAGGTCTCATAAAGAGACCGTGGTGCCTTTTTCGATCGACCTCCTCCTCGGCAGCGTAAGTATCTTTTTTATAACTCTCTTGCTCAGGAGGTTGAGTCATGATCCTTTTTTCTGTCTTTAGGAGTTTGCCACTTTTGAAATCTTCCATTCCGAGCCCCTGCTCATAGGGCAACAAGCGAGCCCCGCTTTAGCCACCCTCATGGTGGTGGCTCCTTCTGGGACTTCTTGTGAGGAGGTCGGTGCCAGTAAGAAATAGAAGGGAGCCCTAAAGGAGGCCCGTGTGGAGGTTTCCAAGGGTCGGGAGGATGATGAGGGCGCGGCCTCCCCATCGAGCGGTAGCGAAGGTGGAGAGAATGGTGATGACGATGATGGCGACGCCGACGTGGATGACGACGAGGGCGATGAGGAGGTCGGAAACACTGAGGATGAAGATGACGCGAGGAGGTGATAGAGATGGTTGTCAAGGCGTCGCGCCAACCCCTCAAAAGGCTTCGCCACGGTGTCTGGGAGGAGATCCCGATCAGCTTCGGTCTTTGCAAGCTTTGTGGGAGCTCGGTGAAGTCCCCTGAGTTGCAGATTCCCTTGACCGCTCCAACGCCGATGCGAAGAAAACATATGATGCTTGTCACCTCGTAAGTCATCCTTATAGTTCATGAGCTCTAGTTAATCATCTATTGGCATCATCGCCTATCGCTTGAGCTTATGTTTAGGACCGCCTCCGACAGTCTGATGGTACCATCTATTGTTGAGCCCATCACTGCTAGCGCGATCTCGGTTGTGCCCTTGTCAGCGATCCTGATGGTGCAACCGTCCGTGGGGGTCCCTGCTTCTGGAGCAAAGACCCGGCCTCAGGGTAAGTATAGTTTTTGGACCCGAGCGCTATTGCGATGACACCCCTGATGTCTACTACACAACTTGTTCTTGTAGACTTGTGTTGGGCCTCCAAGCGCAGAGTTTTGTAGGACAGTAGCAAATTTCCCTCAAGTGGATGACCTAAGATTTATCAATCCCTGGGAGGCGTAGTATGAAGATGGTCTCTCTCAAACAATCCAACAACAAAATAACAAAGAGTCTCTTATGTCCCCAACACACCAAATACAATGGAAAATTGTATAGGTGCACTAGTTTGGAAAAGACATGGTGATACAAGTGTAGTAATTGTTGGGGAACGTAGTAATTTCAAAATTTTCCTACGCACACGCAAGATCATGGTGATGCATAGCAACGAGAGGGGAGAGTGTGATCTACGTACCCTTGTAGACCAACAGTGGAAGCGTTAGCACAACGCGGTTGATGTAGTCGTACGTCTTCATGGCCCGACCGATCAAGCACCGAAACTACGGCACCTCCGAGTTCTAGCACACGTTCAGCTCGATGACGATCCCCGGACTCTGATCCAGCAAAGTGTCGGGGAAGAGTTCCGTCAGCACGACGGCGTGGTGACGATCTTGATGTACTACCGTCGCAGGGCTTCGCCTAAGCACCGCTACAATATTATCGAGGATTATGGTGGAAGGGGGCACCGCACACGGCTAAGAATATGATCACGTGGATCAACTTGTGTGTCTAGGGGTGCCCCCTGCCCCCGTATATAAAGGAGCAGGGGAAGGTGCGGCCGGCCAGGAGGAGGGCGCGCCAGGAGGAGTCCTACTCCCACCGGGAGTAGGATTCCCCCCCTTTCCTAGTTGGAATAGGATTCGGGAGGGGGAAAGAGGAGAGAGAGAAGGAAGGGGGGGCGCCGCCCCTTTCTCCTTGTCCTATTCGGACTAGGGGGGAGGGGCGCGCGGCCCAGCCCTGGCCACCTCTCCTCTCTCCCACTAAAGCCCACTAAGGCCCATATACCTCCCGGGGGGTTCCGGTAACCTCTCGGTACTCCGGTAAAATCCCGATTTCACCCGGAACACTTCCGATATCCAAATATAGGCTTCCAATATATCAATCTTTATGTCTCGACCATTTCGAGACTCCTCGTCATGTCCATGATCACATCCGGGACTCCGAACAAACTTCGGTACATCAAAATGCATAAACTCATAATATAACTACCATCAAAACCTTAAGCGTGCGGACCCTACAGGTTCGAGAACAATGTAGACATGACCGAGACACGTCTCCGGTCAATAACCAATAGCGGAACCTGGATGCTCATATTGGCTCCCACATATTCTACGAAGATCTTTATCGGTCAGACCGCATAACAGCATACGTTGTTCCCTTTGTCATCGGTATGTTACTTGCCCGAGATTCGATCGTCGGTATCTCAATACCTAGTTCAATCTCGTTACCGGCAAGTATCTTTACTCGTTTCGGAATACATCATCTTGCAACTAACTCATTAGTTGTAATGCTTGCAAGGCTTATGTGATGTGCATTACCGAGAGGGCCCAGAGATACCTCTCCGACAATTGGAGTGACAAATCCTAATCTCGAAATACGCCAACCCAACATGTACCTTTGGAGACACCTGTAGAGCTCCTTTATAATCACCCAGTTACGTTGTGATGTTTGGTAGCACACAAAGTGTTCCTCCGGCAAACGGGAGTTGCATAATCTCATAGTCATAGGAACATGTATAAGTCATGAAGAAAGCAATAGCAACATATTAAACAATCGGGTGCTAAGCTAATGGAATGGGTCATGTCAATCACATCATTCTCCTAATGATGTGAACTCATTAATCAAATGACAACATATGTCTATGGTTAGGAAACATAATCATCTTCGATTAACGAGCTAGTCAAGTAGAGGCATACTAGTGACGTTTGGTTTGTCTATGTATTCACACAAGTATTATGTTTCCGGATAATACAATTCTAGCATGAATAATAAACATTTATCATGATATAAGGAAATAAAATAATAACATTATTATTGCCTCTAGGGCATATTTCCTTCAGTCTCCCACTTGCACTAGAGTCAATAATCTAGATTACACAGTAATGATTCTAACACCCATGGAGCTTTGGTGCTGATCATGTTTTGCTCGTGGAAGAGGCTTAGTCAACGGGTCTGCTATATTCAGATCCATATGTATCTTGCAAATCTCTATGCCTCCCACCTGGACTAGATCCCGGATGGAATTGAAGCGTCTCTTGATGTGCTTGGTTCTCTTGTGAAATCTGGATTCCTTTGCCAAGGCAATTGCACCAGTATTGTCACAAAAGATTTTCATTGGACCCGATGCACTAGGTATGACACCTAGATCGGATATGAACTCCTTCATCCAGACTCCTTCGTTTGCTGCTTCCGAAGCAGCTATGTACTCCGCTTCACATGTAGATCCCGCCACAACGCTTTGTTTAGAACTGCACCAACTGACAGCTCCACCATTTAATGTAAACACGTATCCGGTTTGCGATTTAGAATCGTCCGGATCAGTGTCAAAGCTTGCATCAACGTAACCATTTATGATGAGCTCTTTGTCACCTCCATATATGAGAAACATATCCTTAGTCCTTCTTAGGTATTTCAGGATGTTCTTGACCGCTGTCCAGTGATCCACTCCTGAATTACTTTGGTACCTCCCTGCTAGACTTATAGCAAGACACACATCAAGTCTGGTACACAGCATTGCATACATGATAGAGCCTATGGCTGAAGCATAGGGAACATCTTTCATTTTCTCTCTATCTTCTGCATTGGTCGGGGATTGAGTCTTACTCAATTTCACACCTTGTAACACAGGCAAGAATCCTTTCTTTGCTCGATCCATTTTGAACTTCTTCAAAACTTTGTCAAGGTATGTGCTTTGTGAAAGTCCAATTAAGCGTCTTGATCTATCTCTATAGATCTTAATGCCCAATATGTAAGCAGCTTCACCGAGGTCTTTCATTGAAAAACTCTTATTCAAGTATCCTTTTATGCTATCCAGAAATTCTATATCATTTTCGATTAGCAATATGTCATCTACATATAATATCAGAAATGCGACAGAGCTCCCACTCACTTTCTTGTAAATACAGGCTTCTCCAAAAGTCTGTGCAAAACCAAATGCTTTGATCACACTATCAAAGCGTTTATTCCAACTCCGAGAGGCTTGCACCAGTCCATAAATGGATCGCTGGAGCTTGCACACTTTGTTAGCTCCCTTTGGATCGACAAAACCTTCCGGCTGCATCATATACAACTCTTCTTGCAGAAATCCATTCAGGAATGAAGTTTTGACATCCATTTGCCAAATTTCATAATCATAAAATGCGGAAATTGCTAACATGATTCGGACAAACTTAAGCATCGCTACGGGTGAGAAGGTCTCATCGTAGTCAATCCCTTGAACTTGCCGAAAACCTTTTGCGACAAGTCGAGCTTTGTAGACAGTAATATTACCGTCAGCGTCAGTCTTCTTTTTGAAGATCCATTTATTCTCAATTGCTTGCCGATCATTGGGCAAGTCAACCAAAGTCCATACTTTGTTCTCATACATGGATCCCATCTCAGATTTCATGGCTTCAAGCCATTTTGCGGAATCTGGGCTCACCATCGCTTCTTCATAGTTCGTAGGTTCATCATGATCTAGTAGCATGACTTCCAGAACAGGATTACCGTACCACTCTGGCGCGGATCTTACTCTGGTTGATCTACGAGGTTCAGTAGTATCTTGTTCTGAAGTTTCATGATCATTATCATTAGCTTCCTCACTAATTGGTGTAGGTGTCACAGAAACTGGTTTCTCTGATGTACTACTTTCCAATAAGGGAGCAGGTACAGTTACCTCGTCAAGTTCTACTTTCCTCCCACTCACTTCTTTCGAGAGAAACTCCTTCTCTAGAAAGTTTCCGAATTTAGCAACAAAAGTCTTGCCTTCGGATCTGTGATAGAAGGTGTATCCAATAGTTTCCTTTGGATATCCTATGAAGACACATTTCTCCGATTTGGGTTCGAGCTTATCACGTTGAAGTTTTTTCACATAAGCATCGCAGCCCCAAACTTTCAGAAACGACAACTTTGGTTTCTTGCCAATCCACAGTTCATATGGCGTCGTCTCAATGGATTTTGATGGTGCCCTATTTAACGTGAATGCGGCTGTCTCTAGAGCATATCCCCAAAACGATAGCGGTAAATCAGTAAGAGACATCATAGATCGCACCATATCTAGTAAAGTACGATTACGACGTTCGGACACACCATTACGCTGTGGTGTTCCGGGTGGCGTGAGTTGCGAAACTATTCCACATTGTTTTAAATGTACACCAAACTCGTAACTCAAATATTCTCCTCCACGATCAGATCGTAGGAATTTTATTTTCTTGTTACGATGATTTTGAACTTCACTCTGAAATTCTTTGAACTTTTCAAATGTTTCAGACTTATGTTTCATTAAGTAGATATACCCATATATGCTTAAGTCATCTGTGAAGGTGAGAAAATAACGATATCCGCCACGAGCCTCAACATTCATCGGACCACATACATCTGTATGTATGATTTCCAATAAATCTGTTGCTCTCTCCATAGTACCGGAGAACGGTCTTTTTGTCATCTTACCCATAAGGCACGGTTCGCAAGTACCAAGTGATTCATAATCAAGTGGTTCCAAAAGCCCATCAGTATGGAGTTTCTTCATGCGCTTTATACCGATATGACCCAAACGGCAGTGCCACAAATAAGTTGCACTATCATTATCAACTCTGCATCTTTTGGTTTCAACACTATGAATATGTGTGTCACTACTATCGAGATTTAATAAGAATAGACCACTCTTTAAGGGTGCATGACCATAAAAGATATTACTCATGTAAATAGAACAACCATTATTCTCTAATTTAAATGAATAACCGTCTCGCATCAAACAAGATCCAGATATAATGTTCATGCTTAACGCTGGCACCAAATAACAATTATTTAGGTCTAATACTAATCCCGAAGGTAGATGTAGAGGTAGCGTGCCGACCGCGATCACATCGACTTTGGAACCATTTCCCACGCGCATCATCACCTCGTCCTTAGCCAATCTTCGCTTAATCCGTAGTCCCTGTTTCGAGTTGCAAATATTAGCAACAGAACCAGTATCAAATACCCAGGTGCTACTGCGAGCATTAGTAAGGTACACATCAATAACATGTATATCACATATACCTTTGTTCACCTTGCCATCCTTCTTATCCGCCAAATACTTGGGGCAGTTCCGCTTCCAGTGACCAGTCTGCTTGCAGTAGAAGCACTCAGTTTCAGGCTTAGGTCCAGGTTTGGGTTTCTTCTCTTGAGTAGCAACTTGCTTGCTATTCTTTTTGAAGTTCCCCTTCTTCTTCCCTTTGCCCTTTTTCTTGAAACTAGTGGTCTTGTTGACCATCAACACTTGATGCTCCTTCTTGAATTCTACCTCCGCAGCTTTCAGCATTGCGAAGAGCTCGGGAATAGTCTTATTCATCCCTTGCATATTATAGTTCATCACGAAGCTCTTGTAGCTTGGTGGTAGTGATTGGAGAATTCTGTCAATGACGCAATCATCTGGAAGATTAACTCCCAATTGAATCAAGTGATTATTATACCCAGACATTTTGAGTATATGCTCACTGACAGAACTGTTCTACTCCATCTTGCAGCTATAGAACTTATTGGAGACTTCATATCTCTCAATCCGGGCATTTGCTTGAAATATTAACTTCAACTCCTGGAATATCTCATATGCTCCATGACGTTTAAAACATCGTTGAAGTCCTGATTCTAAGCCGTAAAGCATGGCACACTGAACTATCGAGTAGTCATCAGCTTTGCTCTGCCAGACGTTCATAACATCTGGTGTTGCTCCAGCAGCAGGCCTGGCACCCAGCGGTGCTTCCAGGACGTAATTCTTCTGTGCAGCAATGAGGATAATCCTCAAGTTACGGACCCAGTCCGTGTAATTGCTACCATCATCTTTCAACTTTGCTTTCTCAAGGAACGCATTAAAATTCAACGGAACAACAGCACAGGCCATCTATCTACAATCAAACATAAACAAGCAAGATACTATCAGGTACTAAGTTTCATGATAAATTTAGGTTCAATTAATCATATTACTTAAAAAACTCCCACTTAGATAGACATCCCTCTAATCCTCTAAGTGATTACGTGATCCAAATCAACTAAACCATGTCCGATCATCACGTGAGACGGAGTAGTTTCATTGGTGAACATCACTATGTTGATCATATCTACTATATGATTCACGCTCGACCTTTCGGTCTCCGTGTTCAGAGGCCATATCTGTATATGCTTGGCTCGTCAAGTATAACCTGAGTATTCCGCGTGTGCAACTGTTTTGCACCCGTTGTATTTGAACGTAGAGCCTATCACACCTGATCATCACGTGGTGTCTCAGCACGAAGAACTTTCGCAACGGTGCATACTCAGGGAGAACACTTCTTGATAATTAGTGAGAGATCATCTTATAATGCTACCGTCAATCAAAGCAAGATAAGATGCATAAAAGATAAACATCACATGCAATCAATATAAGTGATATGATATGACCATCATCATCTTGTGCTTGTGATCTCCATCTTTGAAGCACCGTCGTGATCACCATCGTCACCGGCGCGACACCTTGATCTCCATCGTAGCATTGTTGTCGTCTCGCCAATCTTATGCTTCCACGACTATCGCTACCGCTTAGTGATAAAGTAAAGCATTATAGCGCGATTGCATTGCATACAATAAAGCGAAAACCATATGGCTCCTGCCAGTTGCCGATAACTCGGTTACAAAACATGATCATCTCATACAATAAAATTTAGCATCATGTCTTGACCATATCACATCACAACATGCCCTGCAAAAACAAGTTAGACGTCCTCTACTTTGTTGCAAGTTTTACGTGGCTGCTACGGGCTTAAGCAAGAACCAATCTTACCTACGCATCAAAACCACAACGATAGTTTGTCAAGTTGGTGCTGTTTTAACCTTCGCAAGGACCGGGCGTAGCCATACTCGGTTCAACTAAAGTTGGAGAAACTGTCACCCGCTAGCCACCTTTGTGCAAAGCACGTCGGGAGAACCGGCCTCGCGTAAGCGTACGCGTAATGTCGGTCCGGGCCGCTTCGTCCAACAATACCGCCGAACCAAAGTATGACATGCTGGTAAGCAGTATGACTTATATCGCCCACAACTCACTTGTGTTCTACTCATGCATATAACATCAACACATAAAACCTAGGCTCTGATACCACTGTTGGGGAACGTAATAATTTCAAAATTTTCCTACGCACACGCAAGATCATGGTGATGCATAGCAACGAGAGGGGAGAGTGTGATCTACGTACCCTTGTAGACTGACAGCGGAAGCGTTAGCATAACGCGGTTGATGTAGTCGTACGTCTTCACGGCCCGACCGATCAAGCACCGAAACTACGACACCTCCGAGTTCTAGCACACGTTCAGCTCGATGACGATCCCCGGACTCCGATCCAGCAAAGTGTCGGGGAAGAGTTCCGTCAGCACGACGGCGTGGTGACGATCTTGATGTACTACCGTCGCAGGGCTTCGCCTAAGCACCGCTACAATATTATCGAGGATTATGGTGGAAGGGGGCACCGCACACGGCTAAGAATATGATCACGTGGATCAACTTGTGTGTCTAGGGGTGCCCCCTGCCCCCGTATATAAAGGAGCAGGGGAAGGTGCGGCCGGCCAGGAGGAGGGCGCGCCAGGAGGAGTCCTACTCCCACCGGGAGTAGGATTCCCCCCTTTCCTAGTTGGAATAGGATTCGGGAGGGGGAAAGAGGAGAGAGAGAAGGAAGGGGGGGCGCCGCCCCCCTCTCCTTGTCCTATTCGGACTAGGGGGGAGGGGCGCGCGGCCCAGCCCTAGCCACCTCTCCTCTCTTCCACTAAAGCCCACTAAGGCCCATATACCTCCCGGGGGGTTCCGGTAACCTCCCGGTACTCTAGTAAAATCCCGATTTCACCCAGAACACTTCCGATATCCAAATATAGGCTTCTAATATATCAATCTTTATGTCTCGACCATTTCGAGACTCCTCGTCATGTCCGTGATCACATCCTGGACTCCGAACAAACTTCGGTACATCAAAATGCATAAACTCATAATATAACTGTCATCAAAACCTTAAGCGTGCGGACCCTACGGGTTCGAGAACAATGTAGACATGACCGAGACACGTCTCCGGTCAATAACCAATAGCGGAACCTGGATGCTCATATTGGCTCCCACATATTCTACGAAGATCTTTATCTGTCAGACCGCATAACAGCATACGTTGTTCCCTTTGTCATCGGTATGTTACTTGCCCGAGATTCGATCGTCGGTATCTCAATACCTAGTTCAATCTCGTTACCGGCAAGTCTCTTTACTCGTTTCGTAATACAGCATCTTGCAACTAACTCATTAGTTGTAATGCTTGCAAGGCTTATGTGATGTGCATTACCGTGAGGGCCCAGAGATACCTCTCCGACAATCGGAGTGACAAATCCTAATCTCGAAATACGCCAACCCAACATGTACCTTTGGAGACACCTGTAGAGCTCCTTTATAATCACCCAGTTCCGTTGTGACGTTTGGTAGCACACAAAGTGTTCCTCCGGCAAACGGGAGTTGCATAATCTCATAGTCATAGGAACATGTATAAGTCATGAAGAAAGCAATAGCAACATATTAAACGATCGGGTGCTAAGCTAATGGAATGGGTCATGTCAATCACATCATTCTCCTAATGATGTGATCCCATTAATCAAATGACAACATATGTCTATGGTTAGGAAACATAACCATCTTCGATTAACGAGCTAGTCAAGTAGAGGCATACTAGTGACGTTTGGTTTGTCTATGTATTCACACAAGTATTATGTTTCCGGATAATACAATTCTAGCATGAATAATAAACATTTATCATGATATAAGGAAATAAAATAATAACATTATTATTGCCTCTAGGGCATATTTCCTTCAGTAATGTTAGTAGATATTGGTTTTTGGAATAGGAACAATAAAAACAGCAAGGTACCAAGTAACAAAAGTGAGCACAAACTGTATTGCAGTGCTTGAAAATGAGGCCTAGGGTTCATACTTTCGCTAGTGCAATCTCTCAACAATGCTAATATAATTGGATCATATAACCATCCCTCAACGTGCGATGAAGAATCACTCCAAATTTCTTATCTAGCGGAGAACATAAGAAGTTATCCTTTCTGATCGATCTATATATCCAAGAGTTCTTACTAAAATAACACCAAGTTATCCTTTCTGATCGATCTATCTAAGAGTTCGTACTAAAATAACACCACATGATACACATCAACCAACTCTAATATCACCTAGATACTCCAATATCACCGCAAGTATCCGTGAGTTGATTATGCGATATGCATCAAACAATTTCAGATTCATAATACTCAATCCAACACAAAGAACCTCAAGGAGTGCCTGAAAGGATCGAGAAGAGGTGTCTAGAGGGGGGGGGGGTGATTAGACACTAAGTGCTAAAAGTAGCAGTTTTTAATTTTCTTAAGTTGAAGTGGAGTTTAGGCACAAGTTTAACAAACGCAATACATATCAAGTAAGCATGCAAAGAGTATATGAGCACCGGAAAGTAAAGCATGCAACTTGCAAGAATGTAAGGGGAAGGGTTTGGAATAATCAAACGCAATCGGAGACACAGATGTTTTTGTCGTGGTTCCGATAGGTGGTGCTATCGTACATCCACGTTGATGGAGACTTCAACCCACGAAGGGTAATGGTTGCGCGAGTCCACGGAGGGCTCCACCCACGAAGGGTCCACGAAGAAGCAACCTTGTCTATCCCATCATGGCCATCTCCCATGAAGGACTTGCCTCACTAGCGGTAGATCTTCACGAAGTAGGCGATCTCCTTGCCCTTACAAACTCCTTGGTTCAACTCCACAATCTTTGTCGGAGGCTCCCAAGTGACACCTAGCCAATCTAGGAGACACCACTCTCCAAGAAGTAACAAATGGTGTGTTGATGATGAACTCCTTGCTCTTGTGCTTCAAATGATAGTCTCCCCAACACTCAACTCTCTCTCACATGATATGGATTTGGTGGAAAGAAGATTTGAGTGGAAAGCAACTTGGGAAGGCTAGAGATCAAGATTCATATGGTAGGAATGGAATATATTGGCCTTAACACATGAGTAGGTGGTTCTCTCTCAGAAAATGTGTATTGGAAGTGTAGGTATGTTCTGATGGCTTTCTCCACTAATGAAGAGTGGGTGGAGGGGTATATATAGCCTCCACACAAATTCTAACCGTTACACACAATTTACCAATCTCGGTGAGACCGAATTGAGAAACTCGGTCGGACCGATTTAGCAAATCTAGTGACCGTTAGGATTTTCGGTGGGACCGACTGGATCAACTCGGTGGGACCGATGTGATAGGGTTAGGGTAAATCCAAAACTCGGTTTGACCAATTACTTAAACTCGGTGGGACCGATTTGGGTAATAAGTGAAACAGAGAGTTGGCCAAGCAAACTCGGTGGGGCCAATTGCATATCTCGGTGGGACCGAAAGTATTGCAATAGGTAACAGAGAGTTTGCAAGCCCATCTCGGTGGGACCGAGATCCCATCGGTGAGACCGAACTGATTAGGGTTTCTGGCAGTGGCTATGTCAACTGAACTCGGTGGCTCCGGATAGAAAGAATCGGTGGGGCCGAGTTGGATATTTGGTGTGGGACATATATGGAAGTGAGAAAGTGGTTGAGGGCTTTGGAGCATATCACTAAGCACTTTGAGCAAGCAAGCCATTAAGCAACACCTCATCCCCTCTTGATAGTATTGGCTTTTCCTATAGACTCAATGTGATCTTGGATCACTAAAATAGAAAATGTAGAGTCTTGATCTTGAAGCTTGAGCCAATCCTTTGTCCTTAGCATCTTGAAGGGGTTCCACATCCTTTAGTCCATGCCACTTAATTTGTTGAACTTGTCTGAAACATACTAGGTAAACATATTAGTCCAACAAGAGATATGTTGTCATTAATTATCAAAATCACCCAGGGAGCACTTGTGCTTTCAATCTCCCCCTTTTTGGTAATTGATGGCAACATACATCAAAGCTTTAGATAAAGATATAGAGAATAGCAAGTAAAGCTTTGGAAAGACATGTAACGGGCATAGGCTCCCCTTACATGTATGCAATCATGTGAATATGGAATATAGAAGCATGTGAGAGCATAACCATGACAGAGTAGGCAATGTCTTACATGTATCTTGGCTATATGCATCAGAGCAAAAGATATGAATATGGGAAATGTACCTTCATGCCCATGAGTCCTTCTTGCAAACAGTATGTACATCAACAAGAATTTCTCATAGTCATGACTATGATGCATATACTTACCTTGTGGTCTTGAGTTGGCTAGGATGGGATGAGCCTGCGTAAACAAGGTTAGATGACATAGATGCACCCACTAGCTAGAGCAAACAAAAGAAACCACAAGAGTACCAAGACTAGGATGACATGTAGAGTGAGTACAGAGTACCACGATAGATATTGACATGTCCCCGAAGAGAAAGATATGCAACGAATTTAAGAATTTTCTTTCCCTTAGAAGTCTTGCTCCCCCTAAATCTAGCATGGGATATTGGGAGAAGATAGGGAACAGAAAAACAAAGCTCAAAGAAATAAACACATATGAACATGTCTTTCCCCCTAGAAGACATGTTGCATCTCTCCTCTTGAACATCAAGCATCTGGGATCCTTGAAGATTACTCTTTCTTGGAGTATTCCCTCCCCCTAGAGATCTCTCCCCCTAGAGATATGATTAAGCTTTGATGTGATCTCTCTCTCCCCCTTTGACATCAATTTCCAAGAAGGGTCTTCTGGAATTTGTCGTGAATGGGTTCGGTCCTTGAACCACAGTAGAAAGCATTTAAGGTAAATGTGATGCTTGCAGAGGACAAGATTCATTGAGTGGAGCTGGATCAAGAATAAAGCAGGAATAAATGGCAAAATGTTTTTCCTGTAGTAAAATCGGTGTCACCGAGTTGTATGCTTCGGTTACTCCAATAATCTTCGGCTAGACCGGAGACATGAAACTGGTGGAACCGAGTTCATCACAGAGAGAAACACTTGTCACCTCAGCTCACTAGACAAATAAGATCTCACAAAGATTTGCAATGAATTGGATGCAGAAAATGCAGAACAAAAAAGCAAAGAAAAGAGACTAAATGATCTAGATGAAGTTTTTTTGAAAGGGGAAACAAATATGCATGAGACAAATGCAAGAACACAGAAAAGAACACAAGAGAACTTCATCTAGAGTTGGGCGGTGACAAAGTCACCTATGTTAGAGTATATTGACTTAGGAGTCAAGTGAGATCACTTGATCATAGGTCATACTCATCGTTTAAGCTCAAAATGGGGTTACCATTTTTCGTTTAAGTATCTTGATGTATTCACATCTCGTCGAGCTGCTTTGACTCATGACTTGGAGTAAAGCTTCTCTAAGATGAAATAACATACCTTGGGTGGTGGTGTTGATCTTGATAATGTAGTTGGACTTGTGTGGGTTGCTCGAGGTTGATGTAGCCTATCAAGAGTTGGGAGCGCCCTTTGGATTTTGAGTTCATCTACCTACATGGGTTAGTTTTCGCAAGGAATAGCACTTGTGTATCCAACATGACAATCATGAAACTCAACATAGAATTTGTCAAAGGATATGTTTGAGAGGTTTCGTGCTTCCTTGTCATCAACCACCATTGTGTACAGACTTGGTGATGTAGAGATTGTTCAAGATGTGAGTGAGTTGCAATCTCATAGAATTAGATTCATCCAAGTTCCTACAAGGGTTAGATAACATGCAAGATGCAAATTTGTCCAAGATATAAGATAATCATCATAAAAAAATATCAAGGATTAGTCGTAAGCTCAAGTCTTGCATGTATCCAATGGAGTTCCTACTCCAAGTTTGAAGCATCAATGATGTTCAATTCACCTCTTAACCTGCAAAACACTTTCTCATCAAGTGGTTTAGTGAATATATCCGCTAATTGCTTATTGGTGCGAACATGCTTAAGTTTTATGTCACCCTTAGCAACGTGATCTCGAATGAAATGATGACGAACTTCAATATGCTTAGTTTGAGAGTGTTGCACGTGATTGTGAGAAATCTTGATAGCACTTTCATTGTCACAAAGTAATGGAACATGTTTCACATATATCCCATAATCTTTAAGAGTTTGGGTCATCCAAAGTAATTGAGCACAACATGAACCAGCGGCAATGTATTCCGCTTCGGCGGTGGATAAGGATACTGAGTTTTGTTTCTTGGAAGACCAAGACACAAGAGATCTACCAAGGAATTGACAAGTACCCGAAGTGGACTTTCTATCAACCTTGTCACTGGCATAGTCCGAGTCAGAGTAGCCAACAAGATCAAAGGAAGCCCTCTTTGGATACCAAATGCCAAAATTTGGTGTATGTATTAAGTATCTCACTATCCTCTCACGGCCTTAAGATGACATTCCTTAGGAGCAGCTTGATATCGTGCACACATGCACACACTTAGCATGATATCGGGACGTGAAGCACATAGATATAATAATGAACCAATCATAGAGTGATAAACCTTTTGATCAACTGGTTCACCATCTTTGGTCAAATCAAGATGTCCACTAGTAGGCATGGGTGTAGTCATACCTTTGCATTCTTGCATATTGAACTTCTTGAATAAGTGAAAGATCGTGGATGTCGCCTAGAGGGGGGGGTGAATAGGCGTTTTAAAATAATTACGGTTTAGGCTTGAACAAATGCGGAATAAACCTAGCAGATAATTTGCCAAGCACAAAACCTAAAACAACTAGGCTCACCTATGTGCACCAACAACTTATGCTAAGAAAGATAAGCAACTATGTGATAGCAAGATATATGACAAGAACCAATATGGCTATCACAAAGTAAAGTGCATAAGTAAAGGGCTCGGGTAAGAGATAACCGAGGCACGATGAGACGACGATGTATCCCGAAGTTCACACCCTTGCGGATGCTAATCTCCGTTTGGAGCGGTGTGGAGGCACAATGCTCCCCAAGAAGCCACTAGGGCCACCGTAATCTCCTCACGCTCTCGCACAATGCAAGATGACGTGATTCCACTAAGGGACCCTTGAGGGCAGTCACCGAACCCGTACAAATGGCAACCCTTGGGGGCGGTCACCGAACCCATACACTTTGGCAACCCTTGGGGGCGGTCACCGGTACCCGTCAAATTGCTCGGGGCGATCTCCACAACCTAATTGGAGACCCCGATGCTTGCCCGGAGCTTTGCACCACAATGATTGAGCTCCGGACACCAACAACCGTCTAGGGCGCCCAAGCACCCAAGAGGAACAAGCTCAAGGGTACCAAGCACCCAAGAGTAATAAGCTTCTCAACTTGTAACTTCCACGTATCACGTGGAGAACTCAAACCGATGCACCAAATGCAATGGCAAGGGCACACAGAGTGCCCAAGTCCTTCTCTCTCAAATCCCACCGAAGCAACTAATGCTAGGGAGGAAAATGAGAGGAAGAACAAGAAAGAGAACACCAAGAACTCCAAGATCTAGATCCAAGGGGTTCCCCTCACATAGAGGAGAAAGTGATTGGTGGAAATGTGGATCTAGATCTCCTCTCTCTTTTCCCTCAAAAATTAGCAAGAATCCATGGAGGGATTGAGAGTTAGCAAGCTCGAAGAAGGTCAACAATGGGGGAAGAACACGAGCTCAAAGGATAAGGTTCATTGGGGAAGAAGACCCCCTTTTATAGGAGGGGGAAAATCCAACCGTTATGTGCTCAGCCCGCACACGAGCGGTACTACCGCTCCACGAGCGATACTAACACTCAGGCAGAAGAAAGAGAGAAAAGGAGCAACAAAACAAGAACCTTGGGGCGGTAGTACCGCAGGAGACAGCGGTACTACCGCTGGGTTAAGCGGTACTACCGCTCCCTTCGGCGGTACTGCCGCCCAGAACGAAGGGGAAAGGGAAAGAGGGAACCGGGCGGTACTACCACGGAGGAAGGGCGGTACTGCCGCTAAGGAGCGGTACTGCCGCACTACTGCCGCAGCGAGGTACCGCACAATCCGACACAGAAAAAGACCCCTCAAATCGACGCGGTAGGGACCTGGTAAGCCAGCGGTAGTACTGCTGCGGAGTCACCGCCGGTACTACCGCTGCGAAGCGGTACTGCCGCTTGTGACCCCTCAGCGGTACTACCACTGGGTACCACGGTACTACCGCTGGGACCCTGACAAAACCACACTCAAGAAAACAAGAACTGCCATAACTTCTATATATGAGCTCCAAATTGAGCAAACTCAAGCTTGTTGGAAACAAGACGACGAGTAGCATCAAAACAACGACTGGTTATAGTAAGAAGAGGCAGGGGAGGTATGCCAACAAATAGAGGAGGGAAACCTCCAACCGAGAAGAACCGACAAAACCTCCAACATCGAAAACATCAAAGAAGAAGCATGTGAACTCCGTTTTCGATGAACTTGAGCTTGTCATCAAGATGACCATAAGATCTAAGACTCTCAAAGAGAACCAAACAAGAACCAAGAAAGATGATGCAAGGATGCAATGGTTTGACCTCTCAACGAACGATATGATCAAGATACTCATCGAGAGCCCCCCTTGATAGTACGGCAATCGATCCTATAACCCGGTCTCCCAACTACCATCATGAGACCGGTAAAATAGAAAACCTATCAAGGGCAAACCTTTACCTTGCACATGGTCCACTTGAGCTAGATGATGATGATCTTGACTTCCTCAAGTTGGACCATCTTTCTTGATTGTGTTGGCTCGATGAAGACTAGTTGATTGCTCCCCCATACTCCATTATGGGTGAGCCACTCTTCCACACATCTTCACATGTCCATTGTCACCACAATGGACGGCAAGCTTCAAGCATTTGATCTCTTCGTGATGCTCCACTTGAACTTGCACACCGCAACCTTTCTTGATTGTGTTGACTCGATGAAGACTAGTTGGTTGCTCCCCCATACTCCACTATGGGTGAGCCACTCTTTCGCACATCTTCACAAGTCCATTGTCACCACAAAGGACGGCAAGCTTCAAGCATTTGATCTCTTTGTGATGCTCCACTTGAACTTGCACACAGCAACCTAACCCCACAAAGAACCCTCACAAAGACCATGGGTTAGTACACAAAGCGTAATTGACAATGCTTACCATACCATGGGATCACTTGATCCCTCTCGGTACATCTTCTACGCTTTGTGGGTTGATCAACTTGATTCACTCTTTGACTTAGTCTTGATCAACCTCTCACAAGACCAACCTTTAGGTAATTCCTTGAATAGCACCTTGGTCGACACAAACTCTCCTTGAAACCAACACATGTACTCCAAGAAAAGCCTATGGATAAAACCTTCAAATATAACTCAAGGCAACCATTAGTCCATAGAGATTGTCATGAATTACCAAAACCAAACATGGGGGCACCGCATGTTCTTTCAATAATTCCTTGGTGTACTTCGTTTGAGAGACAAAGGTGCCTTCCTTAGTTTGCTTGATTTGCAAACCAAGAAAGAATATGAGTTCACTCATCATAGACATCTCAAACTTCTCCGACATTAGCTTCCCAAACTTTTCACTAAAATGAGGGTTAGTTGATCCAAATATAATATCATCAACATAAATTTGGCATACAAATAGTTCTCCATTAACCATTTTAGTAAAAAGAGTGGAATCTATTTTTCCAATTTCAAAGCCTTTTTCAATAAGGAACTTGGTCAAGCATTTATACCATGCTCTAGGAGATTGTTGAAGACCATAAAGGGCTTTGTGAAGTTTGTAGACATGATTAGGTTTCTTAGGATTGACAAATCCGGGAGGTTGCTTAACATAAACTTCCTCCTCAATTTCACCATTTAGAAAAGCACTTTTAATGTCCATTTGGTACAAAGTGATATCATGGTGATTAGCATAAGCAAGTAAGATGCGAATGGACTCAAGTCTAGCAATGGGAGCATATGTCTCACCATAGTCCATACCTTCGACTTGTGTGTAGCCTTGGGCGATGAGACATGCTTTGTTGCGAACCACTTGTCCATCTTCATCTTGCTTGTTGCGAAACACCCATTTGGTACCGATGATGTTGTGGTTGTTGTTGGGCTTTTCAACCAATGTCCACACTTGATTTCTCTCAAAGTTGTGTAGCTCTTCATGCATAGTGTTTATCCAATTCGGATCTTCCAATGCTTCTTCAACCTTCATAGGTTCAATGCGAGAGATGAATGAATAGTGTTCACAAAAGTTAACTAAACGAGTTTTTGAGCGAGTGATTCTCTCGGTTTGGATATCATTGTAGATTTGCTCCACGGGATGATCTTTAGCAATTCTTGCTCGAACTCGTGAAAGCTTTTGCTTGGGTCTTGGTTGAACATCTTCTTCATCTCGTTCTTCTTCTTGGCCTTCTTCATTGTTAGCGTTGTCGTTCTCTTGTCGTGGTGGAGAAGGAGGTTGTTGACGTTCATCTTGGTGCACTTCCTCCTTTTCTTCATCTTGGTGTGTCCCACTCATGGATGCTCCCATATCAACTCTTCGTTCACCTTTGTCGTGAGGTAGAAGCTTCCACTTGGACGGACGAGGCACTCTCCTTTATCTCCGTTGGACAAATCTTGCCAATAGACAAGTCTTGAATTGCTTCCGAGGGATCTTTATCTCCTACATCAATTGGCAATTGCTCTACTTGCGAGCCGTTAGATTCATCAAACTTCACATCTACCATTTCTTCAACCTTTCGGGTGAAATTGTTGTAGACACGGTATGTGTGAGAGTTTGAGCCATAACCAAGTAGGAAACCTTCATGAGACTTAGGGGCAAATTTAGAACGACGATGCTTATCAAGAATGTAACACTTTGAGCCGAATACTCGAAAGTATCCAACTTGGGGTTTGTTACCGGTGAGGAGCTCGTATGCCGTCTTGCCGTGTAGCTTGTGAAGATACAAGCAATTTGTTGCATGACAAGCTGTCTCAACCGCTTCCGCCCAAAAGTGTTTTGGCGTCTTGTACTCATCAAGCATCGTTCTTGCCATCTCGATAAGAGTCCGGTTCTTCCTCTCAACAACTCCATTTTGCTGAGGTGTGTATGTAGCCGAGAACTCATGTGCGATCCCTTCTTCGTCAAGAAAGGTGTCTACATTTGCGTTCTTGAACTCCGTTCCGTTGTCGCTGCGAACCTTCTTGATCTTCATGTCAAATTGATTTTGGGCCTTCCTAGCAAAGTTCTTGAAGATCTTTTGGACCTGCGATTTGTTATCAAGAAAGAACACCCACGTAAATCTTGAAAAATCATCAACTATGACTAGACCAAATGAGTTACCACCGAGACTCTTGTAGGCATTTGGACCAAAGAGATCCATGTGAAGTAGCTCGAGTGGTCTTCTTGTGGTCATGATGTTCTTAGCGCGATGACTTCCTCCAACTTGTTTCCCTGCTTGACAAGCACTACAAAGTCTATCCTTGTCAAATATGACATCGTTAACGCCCAGGATATGCTTTTCTTTAATGAGTTTGTCAAGGTTTCGCATGCCCACATGGCCTAGCCTTCTATGCCACAACCAGACTTTAGAAGATTTAGCAATTAAGCAAGTTCTAGGTTGAGCCTTTTTAGTGAAATCAACAATGTAAAGATCTCCTCTACGTATACCGGTAAAGACCATTTTATGATTATCTCTACAAAACACTTGGCAGTCTATTTCAGTAAATAGGACATTGAAACCGAAATCAGCAAGTCTAGATACTGAAAGTAAGTTGTAGCCAAGAGATTCAACGAGCATGACATTTTGTATGGAGCTATCATGTGAGATGGCCACCTTACCAAGGCCAACCACCTTACCCTTTGAATTATCACCAAAAGTGACATGCTTTCGAGGGCCGTCGTTTCCAGCAAGCTCACGGAACATGTCTTTATCTCCGGTCATATGATCAGTACATCCACTATCAAGGACCCATTCCTTTCCTCCAGCCATGTAGCCGCGAAGATTTGCCATAAGACCAAAGTGTCTCATCGCATCATTGAGATCATAGCCACCATCATCATCATCCTCATCAGAGTATCCATGTTCAACATCATCTTGTGATTGATCAATTCCTAGAGAGGGTAATTCATTAGATAAATGATCATTTCTATAGTTATCTTTATGAATTCTAATAGCTCTGGAAATGATATTGCTAATGATTCCAATATCTGCTTTGGCACTCGTAAGATTAGTAAGCTCAAATAAGCAGTCACCAAATTTGGGATCATTGGAACTCATCTTAATAAAGGCAATAGACTTATGGAGGATTTCATCTAGATCTTTCAAGGAATAATTTGGAAAGAGTTCCTCAAGAAATTTCCATATGGTGTAGGCACACTTAAGAGTAGGCAAACATCCAATCAAGTTTCTAGGCAAGCCTCTAGTGATAAGATTAACAGTTCTAAGATTGCGAATCATGTCAATTGACTCATCAAGGGTAGGATGCATGGGATCAACATGAGGAGCACAAGGACTAGCAATATACTTTTTCAAGTGATATTCATTAAAAATCTCAAGCATTTCATTTTTCCACTCATGAAAATATTCTCCATCAATAATAGGCACTCTACGTCTAAGACTCCCCAAAGTAGACATATCCATCTTCCTCCAAAGGTGTTTAAACCAAGGCAATGGAGACCAATGCTCTGATACCAATTGAAAGGATCGAGAAGAGGTGTCTAGAGGAGGGGTGATTAGACACTAAGTACTAAAAGTTGCAGTTTTTAATTTTCTTAAGTTGAAGTGGAGTTTAGGCACAAGTTTAACAAACACAATACATATCAAGTAAGCATACAAAGAGTATATGAGCAGCGGAAAGTAAAGCATGCAACTTGCAAGAATGTAAGGGGAAGGGTTTGGAATAATCAAACACAATTAGAGACACGGATGTTTTTGTCATGGTTCCGATAGGTGGTGCTATCGTACATCCACGTTGATGGAGACTTCAACCCACGAAGGGTAACGGTTGCGCGAGTCCATGGAGGGCTCCACCCACGAAGGGTCCACGAAGAAGCAACCTTGTCTATCCCATCATGGCCATCTCCCACGAAGGACTTGCCTCACTAGCGGTAGATCTTCACGAAGTAGGCGATCTCCTTGCCCTTACAAACTCCTTGGTTCAACTCCACAATCTTTGTTGGAGGCTCCCAAGTGACACCTAGACAATCTAGGAGACACCACTCTCCAAGAAGTAACAAATGGTGTGTTGATGATGAACTCCTTGCTCTTGTGCTTCAAATGATAGTCTCCCCAACACTCAACTCTCTCTCACATGATATGGATTTGGTGGAAAGAAGATTTGAGTGGAAAGCAACTTGGGAAGGCTAGAGATCAAGATTCATATGGTAGGAATGGAATATCTTGGCCTCAACACATGAGTAGGTGGTTCTCTCTCAGAAAATGTGTATTGGAAGTGTAGGTATGTTCTGATGGCTCTCTCCACTAATGAAGAGTGGGTGGAGGGGTATATATAGCCTCCACACAAATTCGAACGGTTACACATAATTTACCAATCTCGGTGAGACCGAATTGAGAAACTCGGTCGGCCCGATTTAGAAAATCTAGTGACCGTTAGGATTTTCGGTGGGACTGACTGGATCAACTCGGTGGAACTGATGTGCTAGGGTTAGGGTAAATCCAAAACTCGGTTTGACCGATTACTTAAACTTGGTGGGACCGATTTGGGTAATAAGTGAAACAGAGAGTTGGCCAAGCAAACTCGGTGGGGCCGATTGCATATCTCTGTGGGACCGAAAGTATTGCAATAGGTAACAGAGAGTTTGCAAGCCCATCTCGGTGGGACCGAGATCCCATCGGTGAGAACGAACTGATTAAGGTTTCTGGCAGTGGCTATGTCAACTGAACTCGGTGGCTCCGGATAGAAAGAATTGGTGGGGCCGAGTTGGATATTCGGTGTGGGACATATATGGAAGTGAGAAAGTGGTTGAGGGCTTTGGAGCATATCACTAAGCACTTTGAGCAAGCAAGCCATTAAGCAACACCTCATCCCCTCTTGATAGTATTGGCTTTTCCTATAGACTCAATGTGATCTTGGATCACTAAAATAGAAAATGTAGAGTCTTTATCTTGAAGCTTGAGCCAATCCTTTGTCCTTAGCATCTTGAAGGGGTTCCACATCCTTTAGTCCATGCCACTTAATTTGTTGAACTTGTCTGAAACATACTAGGTAAACGTATTAGTCCAACAAGAGATATGTTGTCATTAATTATCAAAATCACCCAGGGAGCACTTGTGCTTTCAGTGCCCCAAGATTTCTACTAGAGAAACAAGGACAAAAATGTGCATCAACCACTATGCATAGATTACCCTAATGTCACCTCGGGAATCCATGAGTTCAGTGCCAAAACATATATCAAGTGAATCAATATGATACTCCATTGTTACCACGAGTACTCATAGCAAGACATACATCGAGTGCTATCAAAACCATAAAAGTATTCAATCCGATAATAACGAAATCTCAAAGGTAAAACTCAATTCATCACAACAAGATAGAGAGGGAGAAACACCATATGTGACACCCCCGATTCAATCGTACACTAATCATACACGCAAACGTGTACGATCAAGATCAAGGACTCACGGGAAGATATCACAACACAACTCTACAAATAAAATAAGTCATACAAGCATCATATTACAAGCCAGGGGCCTTGAGGGCTCGAATACAAGAGCTCGATCATAGACGAGTCAGCGGAAGCAACAATATCTGAGGACGGACATAAGTTAAACAAGTTTGCCTTAAGAAGGCTAGCACAAACTGGGATACAGATCGAAAGAGGCGCAGGCCTCCTGCCTGGGATCCTCCTAAACTACTCCTGGTCGTCGACATCGGGCTGCACGTAGTATTAGGCACCTCCCGAGTAGTAGTAGTCGTCGTCGACGGTGGCGTCTGGCTCCTGGGCTCCAACGTCTGGTCGCAGCAATCGGGTATAGAAAGGGGGAAAATAGGGAGCAAAGCAACCGTGAGTACTCATCCAAAGTACTCGCAAGCAAGGAGCTACACTACATATGTATGCATTGGTATCAAATGGAATAAGGGTATCATATGTGGACTGAACTACAGAATGCCGGAATAAGAGGGGGATAGCTAGTCCTTTCGAAGACTACGCTTCTGGTAACCTCCATCTTGCAGCAGGAGAACAGAGTAGATGGTAAGTTCACCAAGTAGCATCGTGTAGCATAATCCTAACCGATGATCCTCCCCTTGTCGCCCTGTGAGAGAGCTATCACCAGTTGTATCTGGCACTTGGAAGGGTGTGTTTTATTAAGTATCCGGTTCTAGTTTTCATAAGGTCAAGGTACAACTCCAAGTCGTCCTATTACCGAAGATCACGGCTATTCGAATAGATTAACTTCCCTGCAGGGGTGCACCACATTTCCCAACACGCTCGATCCCCTTTGTCCGGACACACTTTTCAAGGTCATGCTCGGCCTCGGAAGATCAACACGTCGCAGCCCTACCTAGGCACAACAGAGAGGTCAGCACGCCGGTCTAAATCCTATGGCGCAGGGGTCTGGGCTCATCGCCCATTGCACACCTGCATGTTGCGTACGCGGCCGGTGAGCAGACCTAGCCTCCCTTATACAAGGGTAGGCGTTCCAGTCCAACCCGGCGCGCGTCGCTCATTCGCTGACATCACGAAGGCTTCGACTGATACCACGACGTCGAGTGCCCATAACTGTCTCCGCATAGATGGTTAGTGCGTATAGGCCAGTAGCCAGACTCAGATCAAATACCAAGATCTCGTTAAGCATGTTAAGTATCCGCGAACGCCGACCAGGGCCAGGCCCACCTCTCTCCTAGGTGGTCTCAACCTGCCCTGTCGCTCCGCCTCAAAGTAAAAATCGGGGGCCGTCGGGAACCCAGGCCCACCTCTACCGGGATGGAGCCACCTGCCCCTTTAGCCCCCATCTCTGAACAGTATCATAAGTAATGTAACAGTATAAGTATATATCATATGCCCGTGATCACCTCCCGAGTGATCACGGCCTAGTAGTATAGCATGGCAGACAGACAAGACTGTAGGGCCACTGATGGAACACTAGCATCCTATACTAAGCATTTAGGATTGCAGGTAAAGGTAACAACAATACTAGCAAGGACAGCCTATGCATCAAGATAGGATTAACGGAAAGCAGTAACATGCTACACTACTCTAATGCAAGCAGTAGAGAGAAGAATAGGCGATATCTGCTGATCAAAGGGGGGGCTTGCCTGGTTGCTCTAGCAAGAGAGAGGGGTCATCAACACCGTAATCGAACTGGGGGTCGCCGGCAGTCTCGGGGTCTACCGGAAAGAAGTAACGGAGGGGGAACACAATAAATAACAAAGAAATCAAAGCAACACACGGCATAACATAGCAATACGCGGTGCTAGGTGTTCCCTAACGCAGTACTAGGTGATACCGAGAAAGGGGGCAAACATCCGGGAAAGGATTCCCGGTGTTTCGTGTTTTCGGACAGATGAACCGAAGGGGGAAAGTTGCAAGTTCGATAGGTTAGGGATGTGTGGCGGACGAACGGGCTGCGCATCCGGATTCGTCTCGTCGTTCTGAGCAACTTTCGTGTAGAAAGTATTTCCATCTGAGCTACGATTTATTTTATATGATTTTCTTAAGTTTTAAATCATTTTAGAATTTATTTAATTAATTTAATTCAACAATATCCAGAATAGTGCATGCTGACGTCAGCATGACGTCAGCAGTCAACAGAGATGTTGACTGGTCAAACTGACGTGTGGGTCCAATGGGACCCACCTGTCATTCCCTGTTTAGATTAATTAGGAATGAGCTAAACTAATTACTGTTTAATTAAACTACTAGTTAATTAGATTAATTAAACAGGATTAATTAACTTAATTAATTAATAATTTATTTTATTTATTCATTTTTATTTTTTATTTATTTACTTATTTATTTTCTTTAATCCTTTTTTTAAACGTTCAGGGGGCGTGGGGCCCCTGTGTCATAGGCAAGGGGGGTCCTAGCGGGCATGGGCGCGCGGGCTAACGGGCATGGGGGTGCCAGGGCAGAGCCCCGTGAGCGCGCCAGCGCCGGTGCGGTGACTCAGGGGCGCCACGGCGGATGAGGCCGGGCGGGCGACGGCAGTGGCCCAGGCGAGCCGGCGCAAGAGGCGAGGCCCGTAGCAGGGGGGTCACGGGAGGCGGCGATCGGCGCGGGCAGCACTGTGGGGCCGCGTGAAGCTGAGCGAGCTTCAAAGGAGGGGCAATCGACGAGCGGCAGCCAGCACAAGTGGGGAGGCGCGAGCGGGGGGAGCACGAGCTCGGGCGCGTCGGCGTTGGCACCCTACGGCGAAGTAGTGCATAGGAGGGAGGGAAGGCGATAGAGGGCCTCACGTTGCTGCTGTAGGGCATTTGGCAGCGAGCTCGAGGATGGCCGGCGACGGGGACGACGGAGAAGCTGCGGGGCGGAGGTGGTAGCCCACAGGCGCGAGCGTGCTCGCCGGGGTCGCGGGGAGCCGCGGTGGACGCGACCGAGACGGCGAGGCACCGACACGGCAGTGGTGGCGGAGGCGGGCACCAGTTGACGAGGGGACTCCGACGTGGGGAGCAAGGCGAGGGGAGGCCGGATCCGCGACGGGGCCTCCGGGATCCGTCCATCTCCAGCGAGGAGGCAGCTTGGCGCGGTCGACGCGGGCTCCGGGCGACGACGGACGGCGTCAGGCGGGTGCAGGGCGAGCGGCGGTGTCGAGGGACGAGCGGGGCGATGCGGGATCGGGGTCGGGGTCGTTGCCCCCGATCCAGATCAAGGAAGCAGAGGGAGGCGTGCGGGGAAACGAGTGGGGGGTGGGGAACGAGGGGAGTGGGGGCGTCGGTCGTCTAGGGTTAGGTCGGGCGGCGGCTGGGCCGACTGGACCGGCCTAGTGGGTCCAGAGGCCAGCTGGGCCGTGGCCCAGTGGGGGGGGGGTTCTTCTATTTCCCTTTTTTGTTAGTTTTGTTTTCTGTTTTTTATACTTTGCTTTCTTTTAGTTTCCTTTTATTTTAGTTTTAGTAAATTACCAAAGTGGCACCTAAATAGGATTTTACAAATTATGCCACTGCCACAATAGTTTAATACTTATAACAATTTAGTTTTGAAAATGTTTATTATTTTTAAAGCATTAAAAGAATTGTTTTTGCTACTCTTTTATTCATTTAAGAGTATTTAAACATTTTATAAAAGTGTGGTTTCTCCACCATAATTATCTATGCATTATTTGGCTCACTCCGAACATTTTAGTTTTAATATTTGAAAACTTTTATTGTTTGCTTGATTTTGAATTTGAATTCGAACCGGTTTCGACCTAACGCGAGATTAGCAACAGTAATCGAGGTGACGTGGCATCATTAGCAGAGGTTTAATGTAGCTTGATTATCCGGGCGTCACAATTCTCCTCCACTACAAGAAATCTCGTCCCGAGATTTAAGAGGGAAGTAAAGGGGGAAGGTTCGGGTTACGAAATTCTAGGGAGTGTTCTTGGTCTTGGTTGTTCTTCTCGAAGAGGTTGATCCATTACATTGATGTCTTCATTTCGCTGTTTCAGGTCATCATGAAGTTGTCGTCATTTCTTCGAGAACTCCATCGTACTTACGAATAGGTAAGGGGCAGTTTTTCAACAATTGAATGTTATAAGGTAAAATCATCTGGGGGGGGTATCCCAAGAATGACCGTAAGAGTATCTCTCGAGTTGAACAAATGAAACACATCGAGAGCAAAGTAAGAAGGTACCATAAGAAGATTGAAGCGGATAGAGAATCGTCGTTGCCTGAAACAAGGCGACGGGTATAGGTAATGTGTTTGATAGCAGAATTGATGATCACACGGAAGGTGGCTCGTGAATTACATACGAGACCACGCGCGAGGAATAACTCTGGGAATAGGGGGTGTACATGAGAGTCAGGTTTCGATCCTGTGGAACTGTGGGTTATGGGCCCACCATGTGGTTCAAAAGTAGGATGGACGGTGACGCCTTGTATGACCATGTAGGCAACACATGTCAGCAGATAGCCTGTCAGTTATGTCGGCAACAACGTCGGTACCAAGGGTGAGGGACAAAGAGAACCATCTTCCTACTCGTTGAAACGAGGCGGACCTGTAGGCAAAGTTCTCGTCCATCGGTGGCTACCGAAATGTCATCAACAATAGTAACAGGGTCTTGTTGACAGAATTGTACACCGAGATGTTTACATAAGCAGGAGAATATTACTGCTTAGATCTTATGGATCACAACCAACGTTAAACCAACCAATGGAAAAGAAAATATGATTATCAGATTAAACAGAACAATGGAAAGGAAAATGTGTTTTAACACATATTTCAAGGGTATATCCTTCCCAAGGACAAGCAGAGCATGATATCCATGACAGGATATAATGTAGAAAACTCTTTAGGTAAGCGGGAGAGAAATTTCATGACATTACCCATGCAATGGTGTTTGGATAATTGAGCAAGAAACATTTAGCATTGGGCTTCAAATGTTCTTGCACATACACGCTTCGAGATAGCATTGACATGGTCTTCGAGCAAGGTCGGACTTTGGATACACAAAGGATCCATCAGGATCAACTCACAGAATAAGTCTTACAACTTCCTCATGGAAGAATGGCCAACCTTGCTGAAAAGGAATCTATAACAATAGGACCTCCGGCAGGGTGTGCTAAGCACGACATCCTGGATATAAAAGATGGTAATACTCCAAGGTAAAGAAGAACAAATGTTGGATAGCAAGGAACTCAAGGTATAACACAGAACATGAACAAGTTTGTGTTGGAGGGAAGGCAATAAAGTTGTCGATGATACCACAATTCATCGAGGGGCAAGGGTTGTATTTCTCATCATGACTTCGATTCATATCCTAGAAGAGCTCATAAGATTGATGATGATCACGACACAATTGTTGAGAGATTTCATGAAGATGTAATCCATCGACGATGACATCAAGTCAAAAAAATGATGAAGCGAAAGGTTATTGGAACCACGGGTACGGCACAAACTCGAAACCAAGCTTGTGGTTTAAGGATAAATGATATGATGAGGAAAATCGACGTAAGCTTAGCTCATCATCAAAAATTGTGCTCCGGGAAGAAGGATGAGGTAGCACAGTTAAAATCATCACAATAATGATATAGCCAAATAGGGTAGGAAGGACGTGATCGGGTACAATCTCGTAAGCAAAGAAGACTTATAATAGTTGTTGAACCGTAGTGTGGAGTCGGTTCAGTTATCGGTCTTTGAGTGTTTAATAACTCAGAGCCCGTGAAAAATTGGAATCAGTGAGAATGTAGTACTTGGTGAAGAACTCATAAGAGGTTAGGTAGTACTTGATATTATCGAGGTACCATGGTGTAATACTCGACGGAAGATCAAAGTAAAGGTTGGATTGGTGTATTGATCCACAGAAGACAAGTGCTTAAACTTGCCCGTGAGATGGGGTCAAAGAAGATCATATGGTCGAAACCACGATTGCAAAAGGCCGGATCCTAGATATAAGAACTTATACCAAGGGAGAAAAATTAATTTAAGAGAAGCTTTAATGATAAGATCTACATTGGGTCCATGGGCATGAACACAAAGTTCAAGGTCGACTCCCACTTCTTCAATGCATAAGCTTTCATTCACTGCTCTAGATAAAATTGGTTTCAGGGTCAAAACCTACCTGGTGAATTACTAGAGGAGTATGACCCGTGAAAACTTTCAGGTTCACACAGATTAAGAAAGGCATAGGTTCAACCTGTCAGGGTATCGTGGAAACATATACCACAAACTTCAATCGTGAATACCACCAGCTCGAAAACAGAGCATGGTTGAGAAAATAGAGGATACAATTTACCAAAATCATTATGTATCCGAGGAAAGGCTCACAAGCTTATAGAATATGAAGGACGTTGTCGAATAAAATCCAAGAAAGGTTCTCGTGGTCCACCAGGGGTCTGATGTGAGCATCAGTACTCAACCAGAGGAAGAAGGAATGCAAAGAGATCAGTTTATGGAACAACTGACTAATCCAAGCTCAAATGCAAAGGAGTTATGACTTCCAAATTAAGGTCTCAGAAACAAACGCTCTGAGTAAGGATGGATAAGTTGAGTAGACTTAGGGGCACAATCGACGGCAATTTGTTTGGTCGAGAACCAGCTCAGGTTCAAAATGACGTCTGAGCCGGAAAGATAATTTAGAAGGGTCGATTGATGATTGTGTGCATTCGCACACATGTTGAATCAATAGGATCAAAATGACAGTCTCAAAAGATACTAGTGAATATTGCTAGTGATATGGGAGCACCCATAATGTAAGCATACATGTATTTGTAGAGCAATAGTTCGAAGAGGATGTTCAGGAGGTCGGGTAGTATTTTAGAGTATCTTATGAAACATACGAACAACTAGGGATGAACGGATACTCGATAAGTGCGAGAATTATCCATAGGGGTATTCAGGTGACAAAGAACAGCAAGGCGGTAAGCTTAATGGATTTTTGGAACAACGGAGAGCAATTTAGGGCATCTCGTAATAACAAGAGCAACTGCGAATGAAGGTATGAACGACAATTGTAGGTAGTTATCCATAAGGGTATACCGGTGGTAGGGGATTGTAAAGTCGGTGGGCACAAGGGTCTCGAGGAAACCTCGGAGAGTATCTTCGGAATCTTCTGGTGCAGCAAGCGATCATCTGGAGTGAGGGGCTCTCCGGGAGAAAGTATTTACGAGAACCTAAAGTTAGTCCTTTTAGCAAAATCATTTAACCCGAATAGGGGAGAGATTAGAGTCCCAGAGTACAGGTCGAGGAATAAAAGATCTTAATACCACCCAATGGCAACGTGGGCCCGTAAGGCACACAGCCATGTTAGTAAAAGTTTCGTAATGTCTAAACTCGACTTCGGCCAAGGAGTGTGGAAGGGGGATTCCTATAGGCAGTCGGCTCTGATACCAACTTGTGACGCCCCCGATTCAATCATACACTAATCATACACGCAAACGTGTACGATCAAGATCAGGGACACACGGGAAGATATCACAACACAACTCTACAAATAAAATAAGTCATACAAGCATCATATTACAAGCCAGGGGCCTCGAGGGCTCGAATACAAGAGCTCGATCATAGACGAGTCAGCGGAAGCAACAATATCTGAGGACAGACATAAGTTAAACAAGTTTGCCTTAAGAAGGCTAGCACAAACTGGGATACAGATCGAAAGAGGCGCAGGCCTCCTGCCTGGGATCCTCCTAAACTACTCCTGGTCGTCGACAGCGGGCTGCACGTAGTATTAGGCACCTCCCGAGTAGTAGTAGTCGTCGTCGACGGTGGCATCTGGCTCCTGGGCTCCAACGTCTGGTCGCAGCAATTGGGTATAGAAAGGGGGAAAAGAGGGAGCAAAGCAACCGTGAGTACTCATCCAAAGTACTCGCAAGCAAGGAGCTACACTACATATGTATGCATTGGTATCAAATGGAATAAGGGTATCATATGTGGACTGAACTGTAGAATGCCGGAATAAGAGGGAGATAGCTAGTCCTTTCGAAGACTACGCTTCTAGTAACCTCCATCTTGCAGCAGGAGAAGAGAGTAGATGGTAAGTTCACCAAGTAGCATCATGTAGCATAATCCTAACCGATGATCCTCCCCTCGTCGCCCTGTGAGAGAGCGATCACCGGTTGTATCTGGCACTTGGAAGGGTGTGTTTTATTAAGTATCCGGTTCTAGTTGTCATAAGGTCAAGGTACAACTGCAAGTCTTCCTGTTACCGAAGATCACGGCTATTCGAATAGATTAACTTCCCTGCAGGGGTGCACCACATTTCCCAACACGCTCGATCCCCTTTGTCCGGACACACTTTTCTGGGTCATGCCCGGCCTCGGAAGATCAACACATTGCAGCCCTACCTAGGCACAACAGAGAGGTCAACACGCCGGTCTAAATCCTATGGCGCAGGGGTCTGGGCCCATCACCCATTGCACACCTGCACGTTGCGTACGCGGTCGGTGAGCAGACCTAGCCTTCCTTATACAAGGGTAGGCGTTCCAGTCCAACCCGGCGCGCGCCGCTCAGTCGCTGACGTCACGAAGGCTTCGGCTAATACCACGACGTCGAGTGCCCATAACTGTCCGCGCGTAGATGGTTAGTGCGTATAGGCCAGTATCCAGACTCAGATCAAATACCAAGATCTCGTTATGCATGTTAAGTATCCGCGAACGCCGACCAGGGCCAGGCCCACCTCTCTCCTAGGTGGTCTCAAGCTGCCCTGTCGCTCCGCCTCAAAGTAACAATCGGGGGCAGTCGGGAACCCAGGCCCACCTCTACCGGGATGGAGCCACCTGCCCCTTTAGCCTCCATCTCCGAACAGTATCATAAGTAATGTAACAGTATAAGTATAGATCATATGCCCGTGATCACCTCCCGAGTGATCACGGCCCAGTAGTATAGCATGGCAGACGGACAAGACTGTAGGGCCACTGATAGGACACTAGCGTCCTATACCAAGCATTTAGGATTGCAGGTAAAGGTAACAACAGTAGTAGCAAGGACAGGCTATGCATCAAGATAGGATTAACGGAAAGCAGTAACATGCTACACTACTCTAATGCAAGCAGTAGAGAGCAGAATAGGCGATATCTGGTGATCAAAGGGGGTGCTTGCCTGGTTGCTCTGGCAAGAGTGAGGGGTGGTCAACACCGTAGTCGAACTGGGGGTCGCCGGCAGTCCCGGGGTCTACCGGAAAGAATTAACGGAGGGGGAACACAATAAATAACAAAGCAATCAAAGCAACACAAGGCATAACATAGCAATACACGGTGCTAGGTGTGCCCTAACACAGTACTAGGTGATACCGGGAAAGGGGGGAAACATCCGGGAAATGATTCCCGGTGTTTTGTGTTTTCGGACAGATGAACCGGAGGGGGAAAGTTGCGAGTTCGATAGGTTAGGTATGTGTGGCGGACGAACGGGCTGCGCATCCGGATTCGTCTCGTCGTTTTGAGCAACTTTCGTGTAGAAAGTATTTTCATCTGGGCTACGGTTTATTTTATATGATTTTCTTAAGTTTTAAGTCATTTTAGAATTTATTTAATTAATTTAATTCAACATTATCCAGAATAGTGCACGCTGACGTCAGCATGACGTCAGCAGTCAACAGAGATGTTGACTGGTCAAACTGACGTGTGGGTCCAATGGGACCCACCTGTCATTCCCTGTTTAGATTAATTAGGAATTAGCTAAACTAATTACTGTTTAATTAAACTACTAGTTAATTAGATTAATTAAACATGATTAATTAACTTAATTAATTCATTCATTAATTAATAATTTATTTTATTTATTCATTTTTATTTTTATTTATTTACTTATGTATTTTCTTTAATCCTTTTTTTAAACATTCAGGGGGCGTGGGGCCCCTGTGTCATAGGCAAGGGGGGTCCTAGCGGGCATGGGCGCGCGGGCTAACGGGCATGGGGGTGCCAGGGCAGAGCCCCGTGAGCGCGCCAGCGCCGGTGCGGTGACCCAGGGGCGCCGCGGCGGATGAGGCCGGGCGGGCGACGGCAGCGACCCAGGCGAGTCGGCGCAAGAGGCGAGGCCCGCAGCAGGGGGGGTCACGGGAGGCGGCGGTCGGCGCGGGCAGCACTGCGGGGCCGCGTGAAGCTGAGCGAGCTACAAAGGAGGGGCAATCGACGAGCGGCAGCTAACGCAAGTGGGGAGGCGCGAGCGGGGGGAGCACGAGCTCGGGCGCGTCGGTGTTGGCACCCTACGGCGAAGTAGTGCGTAGGGGGGAGGGAAGGCGACAGAGGGCCTCACGTTGCTGCTATAGGGCATTTGGCAGCGAGCTTGAGGATGGCCGGCGACGGGGACGACGGAGAAGCTGCGAGGCGGAGGTGGCAGCCCACAGGCGCGAGCATGCTCGCCGGGGCCGCGGGGAGCCGCGGTGGACACGACCGAGACGGCGAGGCACCGGCACGGCAGTGGTGGCGGAGGCGGGCACCGGTCGATGAGGGGACTCCGGCGAGGGGAGCAAGGCGAGGGGAGGTCAGACCCGCGACGGGGCCTCCGGGATCCGTCCATCTCCGGCGAGGAGGCGGCTTGGCGCGGTTGACGCGGACTCCGGGCGATGACGGACGACATCGGGCGGGTGCAGGGCAAGCGGCGGTGTCGAGGGACGAGCGGGTCGATGCGAGATCGAGGTCGGGGTCGTTGCCCCCCGATCCAGATCGAGGAAGGAGAGGGAGGCGTGCGGGGAAACGAGTGGGGCGAGTGGGGAACGAGGGGAGTGGGGGCGTCGGTCTTCTAGGGTTAGGTCAGGTGGCGGCTGGGCCGACTGGACCAGCCTAGTGGGTCCAGAGGCCAGCTGGGCCGTGGCCCAGTGGGGGGGTTCTTCTATTTCCTTTTTTTTGTTAGTTTTGTTTTCTGCTTTTTTATACTTTGCTTTCTTTTAGTTTCCTTTTATTTTAGTTTTAGTAAATTACCAAAGTGGCACCTAAATAGGATTTTACAAATTATGCCACTGCCACAATAGTTTAATACTTATAACAATTTAGTTTTGAAAATGTTTATTATTTTTAAAGCATTAAAATAATTGTTTGTGCTACTCTTTTATTCATTTAAGAGTATTTAAACATTTTATAAAAGTGTGGTTTCTCCACCATAATTACCTATGCATTATTTGGCTCACTCCAAACATTTTAGTTTTAATATTTGAAAACTTTTATTGTTTACTTGATTTTGAATTTGAATTCGAACTGGTTTCGACCTAATGCAAGATTAGCAACAGTAATCGAGGTGACGTGGCATCATTAGCAGAGGTTTACTGTAGCTTGATTATCCGGGCGTCACACCATATGATCTAACTATATTAATAAAGCTCGCGATACATCAAGAACGTGCCAAATCAAAAACACGAGAGAGAGAGAGAGAGAGAGAGGTTAAACACATAGCTACTGGTACAAACCCTCAAGCCCGAGGGTGGACTACTCCCTCCTCATCATGGTGGCTGCTGGGACGATGAAGATGGCCTCTGGTGATGATTTCCCCCTCCGGCAGGGTGCCGAAACATGGTCCAGATTGGTTTTTCGTGGCTACAGAGGCTTGCGGCAGCATAAATTCTAATCTAGGGTTATTTATGGGGGTTTCTTTATTTATAGGATTTTTTTGCATCAGTTTCACACGAAGATGGGCTTCGAGGGGACCACCATCCACCAGGGCGCGCCAGCGGGGCTTGCGCACCCTCGTGTCTTGTGGGCAGTAGTGGGGACCCCTCTAGTCGTTCTTTGCTCCATTATTTCTCCTTTCTTCCAAAAAATTGTCAAAAAGTTTCGTCCAATTCCGAGAACCTTTATTTCTGCACAAAAAGCAACACCACGGTAGTTCTGCTGAAAACAACGTTAGTCCGGGTTAGTTCCATTCAAATCATACCAAAACCATATTGAGTTGTTGTAAACATGGCATGAATACTTCATAAATTATAGATACGCTGGAGACGTATCAACCCCGTAGATGCATGTCCTTATGTGGGCTGTTTTTTTTGGGCAAGAGCTCCTCCTGCTAAGGCTGCAACTGGCTCTATGGTAGAAGATGTTAGTGAGGGTGATGTGGGCCTGTCGACCACTAATGGCTCTACATTTTACGCATTTTTAGAGCTTGTTTGTTGCATGTTCTTCATATATCATGTCCCATTGAACCAAATAGTTGTCCATTATGCATGATTACTAGTACCTACACTTTTCATTGTGAGCATTGCACATTTAGTGTTTTTTATTATTGGTGGGCTTCTTGGCCTAATTTATTTTTTGTAAAGTCCGAAGACCCACCTAGTTTCTTTTTGAGCTTTCATACACTTACAGTTCTGGTGCATTTGTTGCATGGCAATCCCTACTCACTCACATTGATATCTATTGATGGGCATCTCCATAGCCCGTTGATATGCCTAGTTGATGTGAGACTATCTCCTTGTTTTTTTCTTCTCCACAACCACCATATTCTATTCCACCTATAGTGCTATGTCCATGGCTCACGCTCATGTATTGCGTGAAAGTTGAAAAAGTTTGAGAACATCAAAAGTATGAAACAATTACTTGGCTTCAAATCAGGGTTGTGCATGATTTGAACATTTTGTGTGATGAAGATGGAGCATAGCCAGACTATATGATTTTGTAGGGATAGCTTTCTTTGGCCATGTTATTTCGAGAAGACATAATTGCTTTATTAGAATGCTTGAAGTATTATCGTTTTTATGTCAATATTAAACTTTTGTTTTGAATCTTATGGATCTGAACATTCATGCCACAATAAAGAAAATTACATGGATAAATATGTTAGGTAGCATTCCACATCAAATATTCTATTTTTATCATTTACCTACTCGAGGACGAGCAGGAATTAAGCTTGGGGATGCTTGATACGTCTCCAATGTATCTATAATTTTTGATTGTTTCATGGTATTATATTATCTATTTTGGATGTTTTATATGCATTAATATGCTATTTTATATTATTTTTGGGACTAACCTATTAACCTAGAGCCCAGTGCCAGTTTCTGTTTTTCCTTGTTTTTTAGCTTCGCAGAAAAGGAATATCAAATGGAGTCCAAACAGAATAAAACTTTCACGATGATTTTTCTTGGACCAGAAGACACCTAGGGGACTTGGAGTACAAGTCAGAAGAGCCACGAGGCGGAGGCAAGGGTGGAGGGCGCGCCCTTCGTGACTCCCTAACCTAGATCTTCGTCCTATATATATACATATATTCCAAAACCCTCAGAAGCATCCACGAAAACACTTTTGCACCACCGCACCATTCTCTTCCCATGAGATCCCATCTTGGGGCCTTCTCCGGCATCCTGCCGAAGGAGGATTCGATCACGGAGGGCATCTACATCAACTCTATTGCCCTTTCGATGAAGCGTGAGTAGTTTACCACAGACCTAGGGTCCATAGCTAGTAGCTAGATGGCTTCTTCCCTCTCTCCGATTCTCAATATCATGTTATCCTCGTTGTTCTTGGAGATCTATCCGATGTAATCATCTTTTGTGATGTGTTTGTCGAGATCCGATGAATTGTGGATTTATGGTCAGCTTATCTATGAATATTATTTGAATCTTCTCTGAATTCTTATATGCATGATTTGATATCTTTGTATTTCTCTTTGAATTATCGGTTTGGTTTAGCCAACTAGATTGGTTTTTCTTGCAATGGGAGAGGTGCTTAGCTTTGGGTTCAATCTTGCGTGATTCACTCAGTGACAGTAGGGGTAGCGAGACACGTATTGAATTGTTGCCAACGAGGATAAAAATATGGGGTTTACATCATATTGCTGGAGTTTATTCCTCTCCATCATGTCATCTTACTTAAAGCGCTACTTTGTTCTTTATGAACTTAATACTCTAGATGCAGGCATGAGTCGGTCGATGTGTGGAGTAATAGTAGTAGATGCAGGCAGGAGTCAGTCTACTTGACACGGACATGATGCCTATATTACATAATCATTGCCTTGGATATCGTCATAACTTTGCGCTTTTCTATCAATTTCTTGACAGTAATTTGTTCACCCATCATATTATTTTCCTTCAAGAGAGAATCCTCTAGTGAAACCTATGGCCCCCGGGCCTATTTTCCATCATATTAGTTTCCGATTTACTATTCTTGCAATCTTTAATTTTAAGATCTATAAACCCAAAAAACCAAAAATATTTTATGTTTTGTTTTGTTTTATTTATCTCTATCAGATCTCACCTTTGCAAGTGACCGTGAAGGGATTGACAACCCCTTTATCACGTTGGGTGCAAGTGTTTGATTGTTTATGCAGGTGCATCTATTGGGGACTTGCATGTTTCTCCTATTCGATTGATACCTTGGTTCTTAACTGAGGGAAATACTTATCTCTACTGTGCTGCATCACCCTTTCCTCTTCAAGGGAAAAACAACGCAAGCTCAAGAAGTAGCAATAAACAAATTGCAGGTCCAACAGATTAACTTAAGACGCATGCAAAAGACAGTTAACCTAACCAAGCATGCTAAACAACTTGGAAATGGAGCAATTATATGAAGGAAATATGCCCTAGAGGTAATAATAAATTTATTATTTATTTCCTCATATCATGATAAATGTTTATTATTCATGCTAGAATTGTATTAACTGGAAACTTAGCACATGTGTGAATACATAGACAAACAGAGTGTCACTAGTATGCCTCTACTTGACTAGCTCATTAATCAAAGATGGTTAAGTTTCCTAACCATAGACATGAGTTGTCATTTGATTAATGGGATCACATCAAGAATGATGTGATTTACTTGACCCATTTCTTTAGCTTAGCACTTGATCGTTTTAGTTTACTGCTATTTCTTTCTTCATGACTTATACATGTTCCTATGACTATGAGATTATGCAACTCCCGATTACTGGAGGAACACTTTGTGTGCTACCAAACGTCACAATGCAACTGGGTGATTATAAAGGTGCTCTACAGGTGTCTCCGATGGTACATATTGAGTTGGCATAGATCAAGATTAGGATTTGTCACTCCAATTGTCGGAGAGGTATCTCTGGGCCCACTCGGTAATGCACATCACTATAAGCCCTGCAAGCTTTGTAACTAATGAGTTAGTTGCGGGATGATGTATTACGGAACGAGTAAAGAGACTTGCCGGTAATGAGATTGAACTAGGTATTGAGATACCGACGATCGAATCTCGGGCAAGTAACATACTGATGACAAAGGGAACAACGTATGTTGTTATGTGGTTTGACCGATCAAGATCTTCGTAGAATATGTGGGAGCCAATATGAATATCCAGGTTCCGCTATTGGTTATTGACCGGAGACGTGTAGTTCTCGAACCCGTAGGGTCCGCACGCTTAAAGTTTGGTGACGATCGGTATTATGAGTTTTTGTGTTTTGATGTACCGAAGGTAGTTCAAAGTCCCGGATATGATCACGGGCAAGACGAGGAGTCTCTAAATGGTCGAGACGTAAAGATCGATATGTTGGACGACTATATTCGGACACCGGAAGTGTTCCGGGTGGTTTCGGAGAAAACCGGAGTGCCGGAGGGTTACCGGAACCCCCAGGGAGAAATAGCGGGCCTTATGGGCCTTAGTGGAGAGAGAGAGGGCTGGCCCAGGGCAGGCCGCGCGCCCCTCTCCCTCTGGTCTGAATTGGACTAGGAGAGGGGGGGCGGTGCCCCATTTCCTTCGCCCTCTCCCCTTCCTTTCCCCCCTCCTAGTAGGATTAGGAAAGAGGGGGGTCCTACTCCTACTAGGAGGAGGACTCCTCCTCTTGGCACGCCTACAGGGGGCGGTCGGCCTCCCCCTTGCTCCTTTATATATGGGGGCAGGGGGGCACCTCTAGACACACAAGTTGATCATTGATCCTTAGCCATGTGCGGTGCCCCCTCCACCATAATCCACCTCGATCATATCGTAGCGGTGCTTAGGCGAACCCCTGCGTTGGTAGCAACATCATCACCGTCATCACGCCATCGTGCTGACGGAACTCTCCCATGAAGCTCTGCTGGATCGAATTTCGTGGGACGTCATTGAGATGAATGTGTGCTGAACTCGGAGGTGTCGTGCGTTCGGTACTTGAGTCGGTCAGATCGTGAAGACGTTCGACTACATCAATCGCGTTCTCATAACGCTTCCGCTTACGGTCTACGAGGGTACGTGGATGATACACTTCCCTCTCGTTGCTATGCATCACCATGATCTTGCGTGTGCGTAGGAATTTTTTTGAAATTACTACGTTCCCCAACAGTGGCATACGAGCCAAGTTTATGCATAGATGTTATATGCATGAGTAGAACACAAGTGAGTTGTGGGCGATACAAGTCATACTGCTTACCGGCATGTCATACTTTGGTTCAGCGGTATTGTTGGATGAAGTGGCCCTGACCGACATTACCGACGTGCTTTGCACACACGTGGCTGGCGGGTGTCAGTTTCTCCAACTTTAGTTGAACCGAGTGTGGCTACGCTCGATCCTTGAGAAGGTTAAAACAACACTAACTTGACAAACTATCATTGTGTTTTTGATGCGTAGGTAAGAACGGTTCTTGCTCAGCCCATAGCAGGCACGTAAAACTTGCAACAAAGTAGTAGAGGACGTCTAACTTGTTTTTGCAGGGCATGTTCTGATGTGATATGGTCAAGACATGATGCTATATTGTGTTGTATGAGATGATCATGTTTTGTAATCGAGTTATCGGCAACTGGCAGGAGCCATATGGTTGTCGCTTTATTGTATGCAATGCAATCGCCCTGTAATTGCTTTAGTTTATCACTAAGCGGTAGTGATACTCGTCGAAGCAATAGTTGGCGAGACGACAACGATGCTACTATGGAGATCAAGGTGTCGTGCCGGTGATGATGGTGATCATGACAGTGCTTCAGAGATGGAGATCACAAGCACAAGATGATGATGGCCATATCATATCACTTATATTGATTGCATGTGATGTTTATCTTTTATGCATCTTATTTTGCTTAGATCGACGGTAGCATTATAAGATGATCTCTCACTAAATTTCAAGGTACGAGTGTTCTCCGTGAGTATGCACTGTTGCGAAAGTTCGTCGTCCCGAGACACCACGTGATGATCGGGTGTGATAAGCTCTACGTTCACATACAACGGGTGCAAGCCAGTTTTGCACATGCATAATACTCGGGTTAAACTTGACGAGCCTAGCATATGCAGATATGGCCTCAGAACACTAGAGGCCGAAAGGTTGAGCGTGAATCATATAGAAGATATGATCAATATAGTGATGTTCACCATTGTAAACTACTCCATCTCACGTGACGATCATAGATGGTTTAGTTGATATGGATCACGTGATCACTTAGATGATTAGAGGGATGTCTATCTAAGTGGGAGTTCTTTAATAATTTGATTAACTAAACCTTAATTTATCATGAACTTAGTACCTGATAGTATTTTGCATGTCTATGTTATTGTAGATAGATGTCCTGTGTTGTTGTTCCGTTGAATTTTAATGCATTCCTTGAGAAAGCAAAGTTGAAAGATGATGGTAGCAATTACATGGACTGGGTCTGTAACTTGAGGATTATCCTCATTGCTGCACAGAAGAATTACGTCCTGGAAGCACCGCTAGGTGCCAAACCTGCTGCAGGAGCAACACCAGATGTTATGAACGTCTGGCAGAGCAAAGTTGATGACTACTCGATAGTTCAGTGTGCCATGCTTTACGCCTTAGAACCGGGACTTCAACGACGTTTTAAACGTCATGGAGCATATGAGATGTTCTAGGAGTTGAAGTTAATATTTCAAGCAAAATGCCCGAATTGAGAGATATGAAGTCTCCAATAAGTTCTACAGCTGCAAGATGGAGGGGAATAGTTCTATCAGTGAACATATACTCAGAATGTCTGGGTACCATAACCACTTGACTCAACTGGGAGTTAATCTTACCGTTGATAGTGTCATTGACAAAGTTCGCCAATCACTACCACCAAGCTACAAGAGCTTCGTGATGAACTATAACATGCAAGGGATGAATAAAACAATTCCCGAGCTCTTCGCAATGCTAAAGGCTGCGGAGGTAGAAATTAAGAAGGAGCATCAAGTGTTGATGGTTAACAAGACCACCAGTTTCAAGAAAAAGGGTAAAGGGAAGAAGAAAGGGAACTTCAAGAAGAACGACAAACAAGTTGCTGCTCAAGAGAAGAAACCCAAGTCTGGACCTAAGCCTGAGACCGAGTGCTTCTACTACAAATAGACTGTTCACTGGAAGCGGAACTGCCCCAAGTATTTGGCGGATAAGAAGGATGTCAAGGTGAACAAAGGTATATGTGATAAACATGTTATTGATCTGTACCTTACTAATTCTCGCAGTAGTGCCTGGGTATTTGATACTGGTTCTTTTGCTAATATTTGCAACTCGAAATAGGGACTACGGATTAAGCGAAGATTGGCAAAGGACAAGGTGACAATGCGCGTGGGAAATGGTTCCAAAGTCGATGAATCGCGGTCGGCCCGCTACCTCTGCATCTACCTTCGGGATTAGTATTAGACCTGAATAATTGTTATTTGGTGCCAGCGTTGAGCATGAACATTATATCTGGATCTTGTTTGATGCGAGACGGTTATTCATTTAAGTCAGAGAATAATGGTTGTTCTATTCATATGAATAATATCTTTTATGGTCATGCACCCTTAAAGAGTGGTCTATTCTTTTTGAATCTCGATAGTGGAGATACACATATTTATAGTATTGAAGCTAAAAGATGTAGAGTTGATAATGATAGTGCAACTTATTTGTGGCACTGTCGTTTAGGTCATATTAGTATAAAGCGCATGAAGAAACTCCATTCTGATGGAATTTTGGAATCACTTGATTATGAATCACTTGGTACTTGCGAACCATGCCTCATGGGCAATATGACTAAAACGCCGTTCTCCGGAACTATGGAGCGAGCAACAGATTTGTTGGAAATCATACATACTGATGTATGTGCCCGATGAATATTGAGGCTCGCGGCGGATATCGTTATTTTCTCACCTTCACAGATGATTTGAGCAGATATGGGTATATCTACTTGATGAAACATAATTCTGAAACATTTGAAAAGTCCAAAGAACTTCAGAGTGAAGTGGAAAATCATCGTAACAAGAAAATAAAGTTTCTACAATCTGATCGTGGAGGAGAATATTTGAATTACTAGTTTAGTCTTCATTTGAAACATGCGGAATAGTTTCGCAACTAACGCCACCCGGAACACCACAGCGTAATGGTGTGTCCGAACGTCGTAATCGTACTTTACTAGATATGGTACAATCTATGATGTCTCTTACTGATTTACCGCTGTCGTTTTGGGGTTATGCTTTAGAGACGCCTGCATTCACGTTAAATAGGGCACCATCTAAATCCGTTGAGACGACTCCTTATGAACTGTGGTTTGGCAAGAAACCAAAGTTGTCGTTTCTTAAAGTTTGGGGCTGCGACGCTTATGTGAAAAAGCTTCAACCCAATAAGCTCGAAGCCAAACGGAGAAATATGTCTTCATAGGATACCCAAAAGAAACAGTTGGGTACACCTTCTATCACAGATCCAAAGGCAAGACTTTTGTTGCTAAGAATGGATCCTTTCTAGAGAAGGAGTTTCTCTCGAAAGAAGTGAGTGGGAGGAAAGTAGGACTTGATGAGGTAACTGTACATGCTCCCTTATTGGAAAGTAGTTCATCACAGAAACTGGTTCCTGTGACACCTACACCAATTAGTGAGGAAGCTAATGATGATGATCATGAAACTTCAGATCAAGTTACTAACGAACCTCATAGGTCAACCAGAGTAGGATCCGCACCAGAGTGGTACGGTAATCCTGTTCTAGAGGTCATGTTACTAGACCATGACGAACCTACAAACTATGAGGAAGCGATGATGAGGCTAGATTCTGCAAAATGGCTTGAGGCCATGAAATCTAAGATGGGATCCATGTATGAGAACAAAGTGTGGACTCTAGTTGACTTCCCAATGATCGGCAAGCCATTGAGAATAAATGGATCTTCAAGAAGAAGACAGACGCCGATGGTAATGTTACTATCTACAAAGCTCGACTTGTTGCAAAAGGTTTTCAACAAGTTCAAGGAGTTGACTACGATGAGACCTTCTCACCCATAGCGATGCTTAAGTCCGTCCGAATCATGTTAGCTATTGCCGCATTTTATGATTATGAAATTTGGAAAATGGATGTAAAGACTACATTCCTGAATGGATTTCTAGAAGAAGAGTTGTATATGATGCAACCTAAAGGTTTTATCGATCCAAAGGGTGCTAACAAAGTGTGCAAGCTCCAGTGATCCATTTAGGGAATGGTGCAAGCCTCTCGGAGTTGGAATAAACGTTTTGATAGTGTGATCAAAGCATATGGTTTTATACAGACTTTTGGAGAAGCCTGTATTTACAAGAAAGTGAGTGGGAGCTCTGTAGCATTTCGAATATTATATGTGGATGACATATTGTTGATTGGGAATGAAATAGAATTTCTAGATTGCATAAAAGGATATTTGAATAAGATTTTTTCAATGAAAGACCTCGGTGAAGCTGCTTACATATTGCGCATTAAGATCTATAGAGATAGATCAAAACGCTTAATTGGACTTTCACAAAGCACATACCTCGGCAAAGTTTTGAAGAAGTTCAAAATGGGTTAGGCAAAGAAAGGGTTCTTACCTGTGCTACAAGGTGTGAAGTTGAGTAAGACTCAATGTCCGACCACTGCCGAAGATAGAGAGAAAATGAAAGATGTTCCCTATGCTTCAGCCATAGGCTCTATCATGTATGCAATGTTGTGTACCAGACCTGATGTGTGCCTTGCTATTTGTTTAGCAGGGAGGTACCAAAGTAATCCAGGAGTGGATCACTGGACAGAGGTCAAGAACATCCTGAAATACCTGAAAAGGACTAAGGATATGTTTCTCGTTTATGGAGGTGACAAAGAGCTCATCATAAATGGTTACGTTGATGCAAGCTTTGACACTGATCCGGTCGATTCTAAATCGCAAAGCGGATACGTGTTTATATTGAACGGTGGAGCTGTCAGTTGGAGCAGTTCTAAACAAAGCGTCGTGGCGGGATCTACGTGTGAATCGGAGTACATTGCTGCTTCAGAAGCAGCGAATGAAGGAGTCTGGATGAAGGAGTTCATATCCGATCTAGGTGTCATACCTAGTGCATCGGGTACAATGAAAATCTTTTGTGACAATACTGATGCAATTGCCTTGGCAAAGGAATCCGGATTTCACAAGAGAACCAAGCACATCAAGAGATGCTTCAATTCCATCCGTGATCAAGTCCAGGTGGGAGACATAGAGATTTGCAAGATACATACGGATCTGAATGTTGCAGACCCGTTGAGTAAGCCTCTCTCACGAGAAAAACGTGATCAACACCAAGGTTCCATGGGTGTTAGAATCATTACTGTGTAATCTATATTATTGACTCTAGTGCAAGTGGGAGACTGAAGAACATATGCCCTAGAGGCAATGATAAAGTTATTATTTATTTCCTCATATCATGATAAATGTTTATTATTCATGCTAGAATTGTATTAACCGGAAACTTAGTACATGTGAATACATAGACAAATAGAGTGTCACTAGTATGCCTCTACTTGACTAGCTCATTAATCAAAGATGGTTAAGTTTCCTAACCATAGACATCAGTTGTCATTTGATTAACGGGATCACATCATTAGGAGAATGATGTGATTGACTTGACCCCTTTTGTTAGCTTAGCACTTGATCATTTTAGTTTACTGCTATTGCTTTCTTCATGACTTATACATGTTCCTATGACTATGAGATTATGCAACTCCCGATTACCGAAGGAACACTTTGTGTGCTACCAAACGTCACAACATAACTGGGTGATTATAAAGGTGCTCTACAGGTGTCTCCGATGGTACTTGTTGAGTTGGCATAGATCAAGATTAGGATTTGTCACTCCGATTGTCGGAGAGGTATCTCTGGGCCCACTCGGTAATGCACATCACTATAAGCCTTGCAAGCATTGTAACTAATGAGTTAGTTGTGGGATGATGTATTACGGAATGAGTAAAGAGACTTGCTGGTAACGAGATTGAACTAGGTATTGAGATACCGACGATCGAATCTCGGGCAAGTAACATACCGATGACAAAGGGAACGACGTATTTTGTTATGCGCTTTGACCGATAAAGATCTTCGTTGAATATGTGGGAGCCAATATGAACATCCAGGTTCCGCTATTGGTTATTGACCGGAGACGTGTCTCGGTCATGTCTACATAGTTCTCGAACCCGTAGGGTCCGCACGCTTAAAGTTTGGTGACGATCGATATTATTAGTTTTTGTGTTTTGATGTACTAAAGGTAGTTCGGAGTCCCGTATATGATCACGGACATGACGAGGAGTTTCGAAATGGTTGAGACATAAAGATTGATATATTGGACGACTATATTCGGACACCATAAGTGTTCCGGGTGGTTTCGGAGAAAACCGGAGTGCCGGAGGGTTACCGGAACCCCCCGGGAGAAATAGTGGGCCTTATGGGCCTTAGTGGAGAGAGAGGGCTGTCCCAGGGCAGGCCGCACGCCCCTCCCCCTCTGGTCTGAATTGGACTAGGAGAGGGGGGGGGGGCGGCGCCCCCCTTTCCTTCTCCCTCTCCCCCTTTCTTCCCCCCTCCTAGTAGGAGTAGGAAAGAGAGGAGTCCTACTCCTACTAGGAGGAGGACTCCTCCTCCTGGCGCGCCTACAGGGGCCGGCCGGCCTCCCCCTTGCTCCTTTATATAAGGGGGCAGGGGGGCACCTCTAGACACACAAGTTGATCATTGATCCTTTAGCCGTGTGCGGTGCCTCCCTCCAGCATAATCCACCTCGATCATATTGTAGCGGTGCTTAGGCGATGCCCTGCGTCGGTAGCAACATCATCACTATCATGACGTTGTCGGGCTGATGGAACTCTCCCATGAAGCTCTGCTGGATCGGAGTTCGTGGGACGTCATCGAGCTGAACGTGTGCTGAACTCGGAGGTGCCGTGCGTCCGGTACTTGGATCGGTCGGATCGTGAAGACGTTCGACTACATCAACCGCGTTCTCATAATGCTTCCTCTTACGTTCTACGAGGGTACATGGAAAATACTCTTCCCTCTCGTTGCTATGCATCACCATGTTCTTGCGTGTCCGTAGGAATTTTTTTGAAATTACTATGTTCCCCAACATTATATATGTTCTCATGTATTGAGTACAGCCAAATTCGATTTATTTCTCACATGCATAACAATACAAAATTTTACCTACAACAAATGAAAAATCAAATTGTAGAATTGAACCAAACAGTTAACTGGATAGCAGAACAAATTAACTAAAACAGTTAACTGAGCACGACATTGCAGAATAGAACATATACTAGAAGATAAGACAATTAACGAAACCAAGAATTCTTGAGAACTACTACGAGATGTAGCAATTGTTGGACCAAACTGTTAACTGAACATTACATTTCAGAATATCAGATTGCATATTAACATTACAGAGTACAAATAACTAGAAGGCACTCAACCTAGCAGTCGGGTCGGGTATGGCCGAGTCAACCTTAACCAAACCCATGTCCGATCCAGCTATCGGGTCCCCCATAAACCCATGACCCTACCCATGGGTCTAAAATCAGGCCCATGCCCGAGCCCACCGTGTAACCCGACCCTATCGGGCGCCCATCAGGTAAGGTACAAACACCTTTTTCGGTTAACTGCTACTTGAATGAGCACAAGTCTCGTTGTTAAATCAGCCAAAGCGAAGCAAACACAGAGACCAGAACAACCTTGTGTTCTGGTTCTGCTTTGTAGGCACCCACCCTTTTATTCCTTCTTCCCGAGTCGAGGTGGGACTAAATTACTCGCATCAGTAGCATAGCAGAAGCCAGCCAGAGGCATCGAACATGGACTGAGTGCTTCTCTTTGCACGTGCATGTGGCCCGTATATGCATTGGGCTACTACTTTTTTGTTTATGTGCTATATGGATCAAGTACTCTTTGCATGTGCATGTGGCCGGTGTACTATTGGGCTCCTGTGAATTGTTTTTTTGCTTTTGTGGTTGATCCTTTGTGAAGGAAATATGCCCTAGAGGCAATAATAAAGTTGTTCTTTTATATTTCCTAATTCATGATAAAGGTTTATTATTCATGCTAGAATTGTATTGATTGGAAACTTAAATACATGTGTGAATACATAAACAAATACCATGTCCCTAGTAAGCCTCTACTAGACTAGCTCATTCATCAAAGATGGTTAGGGTTTCCTAACCACAGATATGTGTTGTTGTTTGATAATGGGATCACATCATTAGGAGAATGGTGTGATGGACAAGGCCCATCCATTAGCATAGCATACTGATCGTTCAGTTTATTGCTATTGCTTTCTTCATGTCAAATACATATTCCTTCGATTATGAGATTATGAAACTCCCGGATACCGGAGGAATACATTGTGTGCTATCAAACGTCACAACGTAACTGAGTGATCATAAAGATGCTCTACAGGTATCTCCGAAAGTGTTTGTTGAGTTGGCATAGATCGAGATTAGGATTTGTCACTCCGAGAATCGGAGAGGTATCTCTGGGCCCTCTCGGTAAGAGACATCATAAGAAGCCTTGCAAGCAAAGTGACTAATGAGTTAGTTACAAGATGATGTATTACGGAACGAGTAAAGAGATTTGCCGGTAACAAGATTGAACTTGGTATGAAGATACCGACGATCAAATCTTGGGCAAGTAACATACCGATGGACAAAGGGAATTACGTATGTTGTCATAACAGTTCGACCGATAAATATCTTCATAGAATATGTAGGAGCCAATATGGGCATCCAGGTTCCGCTATTGGTTATTTATCGGATATGTGTCTCGGTCATGTCTACATAGTTCTCGAACCCGTAGGGTCCTCACGCTTAACGTTCGTTGACGATATAGTGTTATATGAGTTATTTGTTTTGGTGACCGAATGTTGTTTGGAGTCCCGGATGAGATCATAGACATGACGAGGAGTATTGAAATGGTCGAGAGGTAAAGAATGATATATAGGACGATGGTATTTGGACACCGGAAGTGTTGCGGGACTTACCGGAAAGAAATCGGGTGACCGGAAGGGGTTCCAGGCAACCCCCGGTAAGATATGGGCCAAAGGAGGGGACAGACCAGCCCAGAAGGGGGCTGGTGCGCCCCCTCCCTTGTTTATCCAGCCCTAGGGAAGGAAAATGGGGAGGGCTAGCCCCTCCTGCATTTTCCTCTCATGGAAGAAAGGAAAAGGGGGGCACCCTCCCCTGCCTTTCCCTGCACTCCAAATAAGGAAAGGGGGCGTGGCTTGGGAGGGACCCCAAGTAGGATTCCTCCAATTGGGAGCCTCCTTTGGCTGCTCCTCCCTACCTCCCACCTATATATATGTGGGAGGGGGTGCCTAGCACACAACAGACAATTGCCTAGCCATGTGTGCCCCCTCCACCGTTTACACCACCGATCATATTTTTGTTGTACTTAGGCAAAGCCCTGCAGAGATCACTTCACCATCACCGTCACCACACCGTCGTGCTGCCGGAACTCATCTACTACCTTGCTGTCTTGCTGGATCAAGAAGGCAGAGGACGACACCGAGCTGAACGTGTGCAGAACCCGGAGGTGTCGTACGTTCAGTAGTTGATCGGTTGGAGGGCGAAGAAGTTCGACTACATCAACCTCGCTCTTAAACGCTTCCGCTTACGGTCTATGAGGGTACGTAGACACACTCTCCCCTCTCGTTGCTATGCATCTCCATGGATAGATCATTGCGTGTGCGTAGAATTTTTTTTGATTCCATGCAACGATTCCCAAAAGTGGTATCAGAGCCAGGTTTATGCGTAGATGATACGCATGAGTAGAACACAAAGAGTTTTGGGCATTGATAGTCATACTACTTACCACCAATGTCTTATTTTGATTCAGCGGTATTGTGGGATGAAGTGGCCCAGACCAACCTTACATGTCCACGCACATGAGACCGGTTCCACCGACAGTCATGCAACTAGTTTTGCATAAAGGTGGCTGGCGGGTGTCTGTTGTCCTACTTTAGTTCAATCGAATTTGACTACGACTGGTTCTTGAAGAAGGTTAAAACAGCAAACTTGATGAAACACAATTGTGGTTTTTGCGCAGGTAAGAATGGTTCTTGCTAGAAGCCTGTAGCAGCCACGTAAAACTTGCAACAACAAAGTAGAGGTCATCTAACTTGTTTTTGCACGGCATGTTGTGATGTGATGTGGTCAAGATATGATGTGATATATGTTGATGTATGAGATGATCATGTTTTGTAATATCGACAACCGGCAGGAGCCTTAGGGTTGTCTCTTTATTTTATGAAGTGCAAGCGCCATTTAATTGTTTTACTTTATCACTATGCGTTAGCGATAGTTGTAGAAGCAATAGTTGGCGTGACGACCTTGACGCAATGATGCTATAATGGAGATCAAGGTGTCAAGCCGGTGATGATGGTGATCATGATGTTGATTTGGAGATGGAGATCAAAAGCATAAGATGATGATGGCCATATCATGTCACATATTTTGATTGCATGTGATGTTTATCTTTTGTGCATCTTATTTTGCTTAGAACGACGGTAACATTATAAGATGATCCCTTCACTAAATTTCAAGGTAAAAGTGTTCTCCCTGAGTATGCACCGTTGCTATAGTTCGTCGTTTCGAGACACCACATGATGATCGGGTGTGATAGGACTCTACGTTCACATACAACAGGTGTAAGACAGTTTTACACATGCAGAATACTTGGGTTAAACTTGATGAGCCTAGCATGTATATACTGTTGGGGAACGTAGCAGAAATTCAAAAATTTCCTACGTGTCACCAAGATCTATCTATGGAGAGACTAGCAACGAGGGGGAGGAGAGAGCATCTACGTACCCTTGTAGATCGCTAAGCGGAAGCGTTCAAGTGAATGGGGTTGATGGAGTCGTACTCGTCGTGATTCAAATCACCGATGACCAAGTGCCGAACGCACGGCACCTCCGCGTTCAACACACGTACAGCCCGACGACGTCTCCCATGCCTTGATCCAGCAAGGAGAGAGGGAGAGGTTGAGGAAGACTCCATCCAGCAGCAGCACAACGGCATGGTGGTGATGGAGGAGCGTGGCAATCCTGCAGGGCTTCGCCAAGCACCACAGAAGAGGAGGGAGAGAGATATGCATGGCTGCACCAACTAGAGATAGAATCACATGTCATATGGGCAGCCCAATGCCTCTATTTATATAGGGAAGGGGAGGGGCTGCGCCCCCTCTAGGGTTCCCACCCCTAGGGGGGGCGGCAGCCCTAGATGGGGAACAAGGGTGGCGGCCAAGAGGGGATGGGAGAGGGAGGCGCACCAATATGGGCCTTAAGGCCCATATCCCTTAGGGTTTGCCCCCTTTCCACCTCTTAGGCGCCATGGGCCCTTGTGGGAGGCGCACCAGCCCACTAAGGGGCTGGTCCCTCACCACTCTTAGCCCACGCAAGCCTCCGGGGTTGGTGGCCCCACTTGGTGGACCCCCGGGACCCTCCCGGTGGTCCCGGTACATTACCGATAAACCCCGAAACTCTTCCGGTGACCAAAACAGGACTTCCCATATATAAATCTTTACCTCCGGACCATTACGGAACTCCTCGTGATGTCCGGGATCTCATCCGGGACTCCGAACAATATTCGGTTACCACATACAAACTTCCTTTATAACCCTAGCGTCATCGAACCTTAAGTGTGTAGACCCTACGGGTTCGGGAGACATGCAGACATGACCGAGACGTTCTCCGGTCAATAACCAACAGCGGGATCTGGATACCCATGTTGGCTCCCACATGTTCCACGATGATCTCATCGGATGAACCACGATGTCAAGGACTTAATCAATCCCGTATTCAATTCCCTTTGTCTAGCGGTACGAAACTTGCCCGAGATTCGATCGTTGGTATCCCGATACCTTGTTCAATCTCGTTACCGGAAAGTATCTTTACTCGTTCCGTAACACATCATCCCGTGATCAACTCCTTGATCACATTGTGCACATTATGATGATGTCCTACCGAGTGGGCCCAAAGATACCTCTCCGTTTACACGGAGTGACAAATCCCAGTCTCGATTCGTGCCAACCCAACAGACACTTTCGGAGATACCTGTAGTGCACCTTTATAGTCACCCAGTTACGTTGTGACGTTTGATACACCCAAAGCACTCCTACGGTATCCGGGAGTTGCACAATCTCATGGTCTAAGGAAATGATACTTGACATTAGAAAAGCTTTAGCATACGAACTACACGATCTAGTGCTATGCTTAGGATTGGGTCTTGTCCATCACATCATTCTCCTAATGATGTGATCCCGTTATCAACGACATCCAATGTCCAAGGTCAGGAAACCGTAACCATCTATTGATCAACGAGATAGTCAACTAGAGGCTTACTAGGGACATGGTGTTGTCTATGTATCCACACATGTATCTGAGTTTCCTATCAATACAATTATAGCATGGATAATAAACGATTATCATGAACAAGGAAATATAATAATAACTAATTTATTATTGCCTCTAGGGCATATTTCCAACATATACATGGCCTCGGAACACTGGAGACTAAAAGGTCGAACGTGCATCATATAGTAGATATGATCAACATAGAGATGTTCACCATTGATGACTACCCCATGTCACGTGATGATCGGACATGGGTTAGTTGATTTGGCTCATGTATCACTTAGATGACTTGAGGGATGTCTATTTAAGTGAGAGTTCATTAGTAATTTGATTAGTTAAACTTAATTTATCATGAACTTAGTCTTAATAGTTTTTTCATATCTATGTTGTAGATCAATAGCTCGTGATATAGCTCCCATATATTTTTGATATGTTCCTAGATAAAACTAAGTTGAAATATAATAGTAGCAATAATGCGGACTGGGTTAGTGATCTAAGGATTATCCTCATTGTTGCACAGAAGAATTATGTCCTTGATGCACCGTTAGGTGACAAACCTAGTGCAGGAGCAGATGCAGACGTTATGAACATTTTGCAAGCTCTATATGATGACTACTTGATAGTTTAGTGCGCCATACTTTACAGCTTAGAACTAGGACTTCAAAAACGTTTTGAACGCCACAAGGCATATGAGATGTTCCAAGAAGCTGAAAGTTGATATTTCAGATTCATGCTCGTGTCGAGGGGTATGAGACCTCTGACAAGTACTTTGCCTACAAGATGGAGGAGAATAGCTCAGCCAGTGAGCTTGTACTTTGAATGTCTGGGGTACTACAATCACTTGAATCAAGTGGGAGTTAATCTTCTAGATAAGATAGTGATTGACAGAGTTCTCTAGTCACTATCACCAAGCTACTAGAACTTCATGATGAACTAAAATATGCAAGGGATGACGCAAATGATTCTCGAGCTCTTTGCGATGCTGAAATCGGCGAAGGTAGAAATCAAGAAAGAGCATCAAGTGTTGATGGTTAACAAGTCCACTAGTTTCAAGAAAAAGGGCGAGGGAAAGAAAGCGAACTTCAAGAAGAATGGCAAGGAAGTTGCCACTCACGTGAAGAATCCCAAAGCTGGACCCAAGCCTGAAACTGAGTTCTTCTACTGCAAAGAGAAAGGTCATTGGAAGCGGAACTGCCCCAAATACTTGGCGGATAAGAAGGATGGCAAAGTGAACAAAGGTATATTTGATATACATGTTATTGACGTGTACTTTACTAGTGTTCGTAGCAACCCCTGAGTATTTGATACCGGTCCAGTTGCTAAGATTAGTAACTCGAAACGGGAGTTGCAGAATGAACAAAGACTAGTTAAGGATGAGGTGACGATGTGTGTTCCAAGGTTGATACGATCACCATAGCACACTCCCTCTACCTTCGGGATTAGTGTTGAACCTAAATAAATGTTATTTGGTGTTTGAGTTCAGCATGAATATGATTGGATCGTGTTTATTGCAATACGGTTATTCATTTAAATCAGAGAATAATTGTTGTTCTGTTTACATGAATAAAACCTTCTATGGTCGTACACCCAATGTAAATGGTTTATTGAATCTCGATCGTAGTAATACGCATATTCATAATATTGATGCCAAAAGATGCAAAGTTGATAATGATAGTGCAACATACTTGTGGCACTGCCATTTAGGTCATATTGGTGTAAAGTGCATGAGGAAACTCGATGCAGATGGGCTTTTAGAATCACTTGATTATGAATCATTTGATGCTTGCGAACCATGCCTCATGGGCAAGATGACTAAAACTCCATTCTCCGGAACAATGGAGCGAGCTAATAACTTATTGGAAATAATACATACCAATGTATGCGGTCCAATGAGTGTTGAGGCACGCGGCGGCTATCGTTATTTTTTGACCTTCACAGACGATTTGAGCAGATATGGGTATATCTACATGATGAAACACAAGTCTGAAACGTTTGAAAAGTTCAAAGAATTCCGAGTGAAGTGGAGAATCATCATAACAAGAAAATAAAAGTTTCTACGATCTGATCATGGAAACGAATATTTGAGTTACGAGTTTGGCCTTCATTTAAAACAATGTGGAATTGTTTCAAAACTCACGCCACCTGGAACACCACAGCGTAATAGTGTGTCCGAACGTCGTAACCGCACTTTATAGGATATGGTGCGTTCTATGTTGTCTCTTACCGATTTACCACTGTCGTTTTGGGGTTATGCATTAGAGACAGCCGCATTCACGTTAAATAGGGCACCGTCTAAATCCTTTGAGACAACAACGTGTAACATCCCAAATTTTCAATTCGGAATGTTATACGTAGATCATTCCTGCATATCATATTTTTGCTGCATTTCGTTTCGCGATCCTCGAAATCCTAAGCAACTCAAGGACCCTCAGAGAGAGTTGGGAATTTCCCTGTTTTCATATTTGAGTTTTATCAAATATTGAAACGAGGATTTTTGGTTTTAATTATTTTTCTCTCCGAAAATATTTCATATTAAAATATATGAGAGGAGATAATAGGACTTCTCCAAAATAAATGAAATATTGGAGGAAAAATATTAAAATCAAATATTTGTTTTTATTCGGAGTTTATTGCTATTTTATTTGAATTAGAAAAATTGCATGTTTTTCAAAGTTGCATTTTAGGGCCAATAAAGTGTTCATTTTGTTGTAAATATTTTATTTAGACGGTGAAAATTTGTTTTGGCATTTTTAGATTTTTATTTTCTTTTCTATGATTTATTTAAGTTTCAGCGAAACTTTTTTTTTTAAAAAAATTCTCCAGCACCCGACTGGGTCGGAGCCCAGCCGAGCTGGCTCACCTCCCCGTGCCTCGTCTCCCTCCAGGAGACCAGGAGGCCGCCGTCGCCCGAAGCCGAGTCCGGCCAGGACTGTCCCGCGCCGCCTTGCCCCTCCCCCAAGCAAGCCCCCCCTCCTTTTATAGCGCCGCCCCGCACCCCCCCCCACACACACCACCCGCCAACCCCGCCGCCTGCCTCGCCCCGCCCGTTGCCGCGCCGCACCGCCGCCACACGCCACACCGCTGCCGCGCCTCGCCCACCGTGCCGCACGTCCCCGCCGCCGCGCCGCACCACCCGCCGCCCCGCAGCCCCACCCGGACCCCGCGGAGACCGTCGGACCTCGTCGGAGCCCCGACAAGGTAGTCGCCTCGCCGCCGCCGGTTTTGAGAGAAAACCCCATCTAGTTTTTTAGAAAACCCTAGGTTTTTTTAGAATAGATCGGTTTTATTTTTTCCGGTTTAGTTTATTTAGCGGACGTTTGTTCGTACGTTCGTTTTAACGAACGGTGTTCACTCGTTAGCCGTAGACAGCGAACGTTCATTCGTTAGCCTGTTCGTCAGTTTTTCATTTTCTCGGATTTTCCGCGATTATTTTAGATTGTGATTTCTGATCCGATTTTCGTTTTAGTATATCTTTTCGCTCGTTTATCGGAATCAGGCGATTCAAGCGCCTAGATCTTCATCTCGAAACCTTCTTTCTATTTAATCAACTTGAACAAGATTTTGGTACTATAAAATTTGACTTAGGTCCATATTAGTAATCGGATCTTGTTTCTTTCACAGGTTGAGTTTCGTTGCTCCGTTTGATTTGATTCTTTTTGCAAGCCGGAGTTCTTAAGTTGAACTTTCTGGTTAGATCTTCTTATTTGAGTTTTACCCGTGCTTATTTTCTTGATTTCTTATGCATGCTATTGTTTGTTTGCGATAGAACACCCGGAGTGTGAAGCGTGCTACTACGAGTCTCTAGGTTTTGCGGATCATCAGCAAGGCAAGTAACACTTTGATCATACTCTTTTCATACCCAGTTTTTATGCATTAGCTCCAATCCTCAAACATTACATGATTAGGATGTGTTTAACATGTGGGATGGGAACTAGTTGATGAGGTAGAACCTATTGCCCTGTTATTATCAAACCCTTGGGAGTTACTTCTACGTACTGCTTATATTGCTATGCTAGGCTCGTAGACATGGTTTGGGCGAGTGAATCCATGACAGATGTGAGATTATTAATTAATGGTTCAACTTAAGGTGGAAACTTAAATACACATCTGGGTGGATTGTTTGTTGGGCACCTGGAGAATCCAGTATTGTCCTAGGATATCCCGGAGTACCCGTGTGATAATCCTAAGGTCCGCCACCCAGGCTCAAAGGGAACTGAGATATTTCATGCTAGAAACTTCTGTGTGCAGCCACATGCTATTATAGGCTCTAGCATAGTTGAGTAAGTTGCATGAGCTCTTGGAGAGGTGGATCAGCAGGTAGAGGGATGTAGGTTGGTATGTTCTGCCCGGAGTAAGGAGTTAATGTTTCTAAAAGACTGTGTCTCGGTCATCCGTTTCGCAAAGACCCGCTAGTGCGAGAAATCCAAAGGAGGAGATCGGGTCTTGTGGGGAAATGTGCGCAAACCTCTGCAGAGTGTATAAACTAATCATGGTTAGCCGTGTCCCCGGTTATGGACCAATCTTGAGTATCTAGTACTTGGATTATCATATGTATCTCATCACTCTAAATTAATATTGTTGGGTTGATAATTACTTTAATTGGGATTGAGTTGGAGGAACCTTCTCAATGATGTTTCAACTACCATGATAGTTAAATAAAATCTATTCCTTTGTTGTAGGAAAAAAATGGCTTTTCGCAAAACTATAACCATAGAGCTTTCCACCAGCCAAATATGCATGTAGTGATAGCATTATTCTGTTCTTGCTCTACTGTGTTACATTGCCAGCATATTCCATGTGCTGACCCGCTTTCGGGCTGCAACGTATTATGTTGCAGACTTTTCAGACAAGGAGTAAGGTTCGTTTGGTCGTTGCCGTGCTGCTCAACTATGCCGTTGGAGTTGATGGATTATCTTCCAAGCCTTTCGCTGCTATCATATTAGATGGCCTTAAGCCATATTTATTGTAATAAGTTCTCTTTTGAGACATTCGATGTAATAAGTGTGTGATTGCTACTATGTTATAAATCCTCGAGTACTGTGTGTGTCAGCATTACCGATCCAGGGATGACACTGAAGCACAGAGACTTGACCGTTTGAGGTCGGGTCGCTACAAGATGGTATCAGAGCACACGCTGAGTGTAGGACACGACCACTAAACTAAAGCCCTAGATCACTATTCTCTTCTCATTTCTGACTCCTCTCCATTTCCTATTCTTTAGGATGGCGGACGCAACGAACAAGTTTGCACAACCGGATGAAGACACACCCTTTGGACGACACTTGAAGGAAGTCACTAGGTACCTGAACATTGGAATAACAAGCTTCACCGGGACTTACAACGCCATTTTACCAGAAGAGGAGCGATGGATGATTCAAGTTCAAGTTCTAGGAAGGACATTCACGCCAGTCACTAAGTCCATAGAGTTTTCCTTCAATGCACCAACCTGGAGTCTAGGAAAGTGTATGGCAGCTCACATCACCATGGGACGCATTGGAGAATTTTACCATAAGGAGCTTAAGGATACTATCTACCAGATTTGTGGGTGCCGAGATGAGAAATGGGAGATGATCAACACCAGGAAGGATAGATCAATTGCAGCTTTCATCCAGGAGTTAAACCAGCACATTCGTCGCCAGGAGAACCAAATGTGCGCAGGAATGATAGATCTGAAGAAGGCGATGACTAGGATCACGAAACTGGAGGAAGAACTCAAGTCCACACGTGAAGATTATGAGGAGGAAATCGTCGTACTAGTGGAGAAGAACGACGATCTGGAAAGAAAGCTATTAGTATTCATGGGAGACCTCACACCAGGAGGAGAAGACGAAGAACCCAAGGAGATTCGTCCGGAGGACTACATCATCATCGACGACACCGACTCGGACCCCGCCAATAGCGATGATGACTACGAAGATGAAGCTGGAGCAGACATCATGGAGTCTTCGATCGATCAATATTTTTAGTAGACGACCACATCAGTAGTAGTATTCCACCATGTATATACTATAGTCAGAGCATTTTTGTAACGATAGTTAGATCGATTGTATGCCCTTGCTTGATTGATTGAGTGAAATGATTTTGTTTGTCTCATATGCATATGGGTAGTGTTTTTCTCATTAGACCTCATTCTATTCTATTCTCTTCCCTCTAAACCCATCAGATGCCTCCGAGACGTGACCCCGGATTTACTTTCCCACCGGAGCTCACTCAGTTGATCCAGCAGCAGAATATCCTGATGCAGTTATTAGTTCAGAACCAAGGCAACAACAACAACCCACCGCCGCCACCACCAGTTGATAACCTAGCCCGTTTTCTGAGGTTGCAACCGCCGGTGTTTTCTAGTAGCACCGAGTCCATAGTGGCAGATGATTGGCTCCGCGGGATTGGAAGGGAGTTAACCACTGCAGGATGTACAGATGATGAGAAGGTGCATTTTGCCGCACATCAGTTGGATGGACCAGCAGCCTCATGGTGGGAGAATTACATAGTCACCTACCCTATAGCCACTGTTACATGGGACCAATTTCAGCAAGCTTTCCGTACAGCCCATGTCTCAACTGGAGCTATGAGTATGAAGAAGCGTGAGTTTCGCAACTTACGCCAGGGGAACTGTACTGTGGCTCGGTATGCGGATGAGTTTAGCAAGCTATCTCGCTATGCCCCTGACCATGTAGCCACAGATGCCGCAAAGTAGGAGAAGTTTATGGAAGGGCTGAATGATGAGATGAGCATGCAGTTGATGGTGGAAACATTCAACAATTACCAGGAGTTGGTACATAAGGCTCTTATGATTGAAGGGAAGCAGTAGCAGATTGAGAGTCGTAAGAGGAAGTATGGACAAGGAAGGTATAATTCAGGAGCTCAGCAGAAGCCTCGCCTAACCCCGAACTCGGGAGGGCTTGTTCATAACCATGGAGGCCACACCCACAATGGAGGAAGTACCCATAATCATACTGGCCCAAGGAATGGGAATGGGAATGGAGCAAGCAACAATCAGAACCGTTCCAATCCAGCCACACCCGCCAAGAGAGACCTAAGCCACGTTACTTGTTTCAAGTGCGGGAAGACTGGACACTATGCCACAGAGTGCCCTGAAGCAAAGAATGGAAACGGTAATGGGAGCATTGGAAAGAAGCCCAATCCATTCAACAAAGGACATGTGAACCACGTTAACATGGAGGAGGTTGAAGAGCAGCCAGACGCGGTTATTGGTAAGTTTTTGGTTAAGTCTTTTACCACCTTGTTCTTTTTGATACTGGTGCATCACATTCATACATATCAAGGGGATTCGTGGATAAGTTTAAACTGCCAACCCAAACCCTTAGGACCCCTCTGTTAGTAAGTTCACCTGGAGCAGAGTATATGCCTAGTCGATGGTGCGACCAAATACCCTTAGCCATTGGTAGCCATGTTTTCCCGTCCGACCTAATAATCTTAGAGTCACAAGGATTGGATGTGATATTAGGCATGGACTGGATGTCAAAGTATGGAGGAAGCATTGACTGTGTTAGTAAGTCAATTTGTCTCACCACCCCTGAGAAAAAAAAGATTAAGTATGTATCTAGGCATGCGCCTAGGAGGAGCCAAGTGAATACCCTCACGGGAATTGTTCAGGAGGAAGTGCCTGTAGTGAAGGATTACCCGGATGTTTTTCCAGAGGAGTTACCAGGCATGCCACCGGATCAAGACATCGAGTTTTTGATAGAACTGTTGCCAGGAACCGGGCCTATATCGAAGAGACCCTATCGGATGCCCACGAATGATCTGGAGGAGATCAAGAAGCAGATCAAGGAGTTATTGGAGAAAGGTTACATTCGATGGAGTTCATCACCATGGGGAGCCCCAGTGCTTTTGGTTGAGAAGAAGGATAAGTCTCTAAGAATGGTTGTTGATTATCGCGCGTTAATTGAGGTGACGATCAAGAACAAATACCCACTGCCGATGATCAATGATTTGTTTGACCAGCTGCAAGGAGCTAAGGTGTTTTCAAAGATCGATGTGCGATCTGGATATCACCAGCTGAAGATTTGAGAGAAGGATATACCAAAGACATCATTTACCACAAGGTACGGGTTGTATGAGTATACGGTCATGTCATTTGGACTGACTAACGCCCCTGCCTATTTCATGAGCATGATGAACAAGGTGTTCATGGAATATTTGGATAAGTTTGTTGTGGTGTTCATTGATGATATAATGGTATACTCGAAGAATGAGGAGGAGCACGAAGAGCATTTGCGTTTAGTTCTCGAGAAACTTAGGGAACACCAGTTGTATGCCAAGTTTAGCAAATGTGAGTTTTGGTTGAAGGAAGTCAGATTCCTTGGACATGCTATATCAGGAGAAGGTGTAGCAATAGATCCCACCAAGGTTCAGTCAGTCACTGAATGGTTGGCACCCACTTCAGTTAGCGAGATCCACAGTTTTCTTGGACTCGCAGGATACTATCGGAGATTCATTGAGAATTTTTCCAAGATTGCGAAACCAATGACGGAGCTATTGAAGAAGGATACCAAATTTAAATGGACGGAAGAATGTGAGGCGACTTTTCAAGAGTTAAAGAAACGTTTAACTACAGCCCCAGTGTTGATTCTGCCGGACATACACAAGGAGTTTCAAGTGTATTGCGATGCCTCTCGCCTAGGACTTGGAAGTGTACTTATGCAAGACGGAAGAGTTGTTTCGTATGCCTCACAACAACTAAAACCGCACGAATTGAATTATGCCACGCATGATTTGGAGTTAGCAGTAGTAGTGCATGCGTTGAAGACTTGGAGACATTACCTTATTGGAAACCGTTGTGATGTGTACACGGATCATAAGAGTTTGAAGTACATTTTCACACAGAAGGAGTTGAACCTTAGGCAGAGGAGATGGTTGGAGCTTATAAAGGATTATGACATGAAGCTTCACTATCATCCAGGCAAGGCCAATGTCGTAGCAGACGCTTTGAGCCGGAAGAGTTATGCTAATACCCTAGTGAGCACGGGATTGCCAAAGGAGTTAGCAAATGATCTCAGGGAACTTCGATTGGAGATTGTTCCTAGAGGTTTTGTTGCAACAATGGAAGTTCGGTCGACATTGTTAGGAAAGATTTGAGAAGCTCAGAAGGATGACAAAGAGATTGCTGAGATAAAGGAGAGAATGGGCAAAGGAAAGGCCAAAGGTTTTCGTGAGGATGAGCACGTCACCTTATGGTTTGAGGACCGTATTTATGTGCCCAATAACACAGAGATCAGGAAGTTAATACTTCAGGAGGCTCATGACTCACCATACTCGATACACCCCGAAAACACCAAGATGTATTTGGATTTGAAGGAACGTTTCTGGTGGACTGGTATGAAGAAGGATATTGCCGAGTATGTAGCCGTATGTGCTGTATGTCAGAGAGTGAAGGCTGAGCATCAAAAGCCAGCAGGATTGTTACAGCCTATGCCGATACCCGAATGGAAGTGGGATAAACTTGGCATGGATTTTATCACCGGATTACCCAGGACCAAATCAGGATATGATTCTATATGGGTAGTAGTTGATCGCTTGACCAAAGTGGCTCACTTTATCCCAGTGAAAACCACCTATACAAGTGAGAAGTTGGCCAAGATATACATGACCAGGATCGTATGTCTGCACGGAGTTCCGAGGACAATTGTATCAGATAGAGGAACACAGTTTACCTCAAAGTTTTGGCATCAGCTGCACTAGACTTTGGGAACAAGATTGGAGTTCAGTACAACATTCCACCCGCAGACGGATGGACATACCGAGAGAGTCAACCAGATTCTGGAGGATATGTTGAGAGCTTGTGCACTAGATTATGGATCTAGTTGGGATGACAATTTTCCCTACGCGGAGTTCTCATACAATAATAGCTATCAGGCCAGTTTAAAGATGGCACTGTTCGAAGCCCTGTATGGATGGAGGTGTAGAACACCGTTGATGTGGGATGAAGTTGGAGACCGACAGTTGTTTGGACCAGATTTGATCAAGGAGTCGGAAGAAAAGGTTAAGTTGATCCGAGATAGATTGAAGGTAGCTCAGTCCAGACAGAAGAGTTATGCAGATTCGAAACGCAAGGAAATAACATATGAAATTGGAGATAGTGCATATCTGCGAGTGTCACCCCTGCGAGGAGTGAAACATTTTGGAGTTAAGGGAAAGTTAGCCCCGAGATTTGTAGGACCGTATCGAATTTTTGAGCGTATGGGAGAAGTTGCCTACAAGTTGGAGTTACCTGAAGGACTGTCAGGAGTTCACGATGTGTTTCATGTTTCACAGCTGAAGAAGTGCCATGCTGAGATGGCCGATATACCGCTAAGAGATACAGTGCCCTTGGAGGCGATTCAGTTGGACAGTTATCTGACCTATGAGGAGAAGCCAGTCAGGATTCTTGAATTTGCCAGCCGAGTCACCCGTAGCAAGGTTATCAAGTTTTGTGAAGTTCAGTGGAGCCACCATACCGAGGATGAAGCCACCTGGGAACGAGAGGATGATCTTCGCAAAGACCACCCACACCTATTTTCTAGCCAACCCGAATCTCGAGGGCGAGATTCATCTTAAGGGGGGTAGGTTTGTAACATCCCAAATTTTCAATTTGGAATGTTATACATAGATCATTCCTGCATATCATATTTTTGCTGCATTTCGTTTCGCGTTCCTCGAAATCCTAAGCAACTCAAGGACCCTCGGAGAGAGTTGGGGTTTTCCCTATTTTCATATTTGAGTTTTATCAAATATTGAAACGAGGATTTTTGGTTTTAATTATTTTTCTCTTCGAAAATATTTCATATTAAAATATATGAGAGGAGATAATATGACTTCTCCAAAATAAATGAAATATTGGAGGAAAAATATTAAAATCAAATATTTGTTTTTATTCAGAGTTTATTGCTATTTTATTTGAATTAGAAAATTGCACATTTTTCAAAGTTGCATTTTAGGGCCAACAAAATGTTCATCTTGTTCTAAATATTTTATTTAGACGATGAAAGTTTGTTTTGGCATTTTTAGTTTTTTATTTTATTTTCTAGGATTTATTTAAGTTTCGGCGAAACTTTTTTTTAAAAAAGAAATCTCCAGCGCCTGACTGGGCCGGAGCCCAGCCGAGCCGGCCCACCTCCCTGCGCCTCGTCTCCCTCCAGGAGACCGGGAGGCCGCCGCCGCCCGAAGCCGAGTCCGGCCAGGACTCTCCCGCGCCGCCTTGGCCCTCCCCCAAGCAAGCCTCCCTCCTTTTATAGCGCCGCCCCACATCCCCCCACACACCACCACCCGCCAACCCCGCCGCCTGCCTCGCCTCGCCCCGCCCGTCGCAGCGCCGCACCGCCGCCGCCTGCCGCGCCCTGCCGCCACATGCCGCACCGCTGCTACGCCTCGCCCGCCGCGCCGCACCTCCCCGCCGCCGCGCCGCACCGCCCGCCGCCCCGCAGCCCCACCCGGACCCCGCGGAGACCGCCGGACCTCGCCGGAGCCCCGCCAAGGTAGTCGCCTCGCCGCCGCCGGTTTTGCGAGAAAAACCGATTCGGTTTTTTTAGAAAACCCTAGATTTTTTAAAATAGATTGGTTTTATTTTTTTCCGGTTTAGTTTATTTAGCGGATGTTCCTCCGTACGTTCGTTTTAACGAACGGTGTTCACTCGTTAGCCGCAGACAGCGAACGTTCATTCGTTAGCCCGTTCGTCAGTTTTTCTTTTTCTCGGATTTTCCGTGATTATTTTAGATCGCGATTTCTGATCCGATTTTCGTTTTTGTTTATCTTTTCGCTTGTTTATCGGAATCAAGCGAGTCAAGCGCCTAGATCTTCTTCTTGAAACCCTCTTACTATTTAATCAACTTGAATAAGATTTTGGTACTGTAAAATTTGACTTAGGTCCAGATTAGTAATAGGATCTTGTTTCTTTCGCAATTTGAGTTTTGTTGCTCCGTTTGATTTGATTCTTTTTGCAAACCAGAGTTCTTAAGTTGAACTTTCTGGTTAGATCTTCTTATTTGAGTTTTACCCGTGCTTCTTTGCTTAATTGCTTATGCATGCTATTTTTTTGCGATAGAACACCCGGAGTGTGAAGCATGCTACTACGAGTCTCTAGGTTTTGCGGATCATCAGCAAGGCAAGTAACACTTTGATCATACTCTTTTCATACCCAGATTTTATGCATTAGCTCCAATCCTCAAACATTGCATGATTAGGATGTGTTTAACATGTGGGATGGGAAGTAGTTGATGAGGTAGAACCTATTGCCCTGTTATTATCAAACCCTTGGGAGCTACTTCTACGTACTGCTTATATTGCTATGCTATGCTTGTGCACGTGGTTTGGGCGAGTGAATCCATGACAGATGTGAGATTATTAATTAATGGTTCAACTTAAGGTGGCAACTTAAATACACATCTGGGTGGATTGTTTGTTGGGCATCTGGAGAATCCAGTGTTGTCCTAGGATATCCCGGAGTACCCGTGTGATAATCCTAAGGTCCGCCACCCAGGCTCAAAGGGAACTGAGATATTTCATGCTAGAAACTTCCGTGTGCAGCCACATGCTATTATGGGCTGTAGCATAGTTGAGTAAGTTGCATGAGCTCTTGAAGAGGTGGATCAGCAGGTAGAGAGATGTAGGTTGGTATGGTCTGCCCGGAGTAAGGAGTTAATGTTTCTGAAAGACTGTGTCTTGGTCATCCATTTCTCAAACACCCGGCAGTGCGAGAAATCCAACGGAGGAGATCGGGTCTTGTGGGGAAAAGTGCGCAAACCTTTGCAGAGTGTATAAACTAATCATGGTTAGCCGTGTCCCCGGTTATGGACAAATCTTGAATATCTAGTACGTGGATTATCATATGTATCTCATCACTCTAAATTAATATTGATTGGTTGATAATTACTTTTAATTGGGATTGAGTTGGAGGAACCTTCTCAATGATGTTTCAACTACCATGATAGTTAAATAAAATATATTCCTTTGTTGTAGGAAAAATGGCTTTTCGCAAAACTATAACCATAGAGCTTTCCACCAGCCAAATATGCATGTAGTGATAGCATTATTCTGTTCTTGCTCTACTGTGTTACATTGCCAGCATATTCCATGTGCTGACCCATTTTCGGGCTGCAACGTATTATGTTGCAGACTTTTCAGACAAGGAGTAAGGTTCGTTTGGTCGTTGCCGTGCAGCTCAGCTATGCCGTTGGAGTTGATGGACTCACTTTTTCTTCCAAGCCTTACGTTGTTATCGTATTAGATGGACTTAAGCCATATTTATTGTAATAAGTTCTCTTTTGAGACATTCGATGTAATAAGTGTGTGATTGCTACTCTGTTATAAATCCTCGAGTACTGTGTGTCAGCATTACCGATCCAGGGATGACACTGAAGCACAGAGACTTGACTATTTGAGGTCGGGTCGCTACGCAGCGTATGAACTATGGTTTGGCAAGAAACCGAAGCTATCGTTTCTTAAAAGTTTGGGGATGTGACACTTATGTCAAAAGGCTTCAGCCTGATAAGCTCCAACCCAAAGTGGAGAAGTGTGTCTTCATAGGATACCCTAAGGAAACAATTGGGTACACCTTGTACCAAAGATCTGCAGGCTAGATCTTTGTTACCAAGAATGGATCCTTCCTAGAGAAGGAGTTTCTCTCGAAAGAACTGAGTGGGAGGAAAGTAGAACTTGATGAGGTAATTGTACCTTCTCTCGATTGGGAAAGTAGCACATCAGAGAAATATGTTCCCGTGATGCCTACACCAACTACAGAGGAAGCTAATGATGATGATCATGAAACTTCAAATCAAGTTGCTACTGAACCTCGTAGGTCGACCAGAGCATGATCCACACCAGTGGTACGGCAATCCTGTTTTGGAAGTCATGTTGTTGGACAACAATGAACCTATGAACTATGAAGAAGCTATGATGAGGCCAGATTCCGATGAATGGTTTGCGGACATGAAATCTGAGATAGGATCCATGTATGAGAACAAAGTATGGACTTTGGTGGACTTGTCCAATGATCGGCAAGCCATAGAAAATAAATGGATCTCCAAGAAGAAGACTGATGCTGATAGTAATGTTACTGTCTACAAAGCTTGACTTGTCGCGAAAGGTATTTCGACAAGTTCAAGGGGTTGACTACGATGAGACTTTCTCACCCATAGCGATGCTTAAGTCTGTCCGAATCATGTTAGCAATTGCCGCATTTTATGAAATCTGGCAAATGGACGTCAAAATTGCATTCCTTAATGGATTTTTTAAAGAAGAGTTGTATATGATGCAACTAGAAGGTTTTGTCGATCCTAAAGGTGCTAACAAAGTGTGAAAGATCCAACGATCCATCTATGGACTGGGGCAAGCATCTCGGAGAGGAATATATGCTTTGATGAGGTGTTCAAAGCATATGGTTTTATACAGACTTACGGTGAAGCCTGTATTTACAAGAAAGTGAGTGGGAGCCGTGTAGCATTTCTGATAGTATATGTGGATGACATATTGTTGATTGGAAATGATATAGAATTTTTGGATAGCATAAAAGGATACTTGAATAAGAATTTTTTCAATGAAAGACCTAGGTGAAGCTGCTTATATATTGAGCATCAAGATCTATAGGGATAGATCGAGACACTTAATAGGACTTTCATAAAACACATACCTTGACAAAAGTTTTGAAGAAGCTCAAAATGGATCAGTCAAAGAAGGAGTTCTAGCCTGTATTGTAAGGTGTGAAGTTGAGTAAGACTCAAAGCCCGACCACGGCAGAAGATAGAGAGAGAATGAAAGTCATTCCCTATGCCTCAGCCATAGGTTCTTTGAAGTATGGCGTACTATGTACCAAACCTATTTTGTACCTTGCCATGAGTTTGGCAAGGGGGTACAATAGTGATCCAGGAGTAGATCACTGGACAACGGTCAAAATTATCCTTAGTTACCTAAGAGGACTAAGGAAATATTTCTCAGTTATGGAAGTGATAAAGAGTTTGTCGTAAAGGGTTATGTCGATGCAAGCTTTAACACCGATTCAGATGCCTCTGAGTCTCAATCTGGATACATATTGAAAGTGGGAGAAATTAGCTAGAGTAGCTCCATGCAGAGCATTGTAGACATAGAAACTTACAAAATACATACGGATCTAAATGTGGCAGACCCGTTGACTAATACGTCTCCAACATATCTATATTTTTTGATTGTTCCATGCTATTATATTATCTAACTTGGATGTTTTATATGCATTTATATGCTATTTTATATGATTTTTGGGACTAACCTATTAACCTAGAGCCTGGTGCCAGTTTTTGTTTTTTCCTTGTTTTTGAGTTTTACAGAAAAGGAATACCAAACGGAGTCCAAACGAGCTGAAACTTTACGACGGTTTTTTATGGACCAAAATAAGCCCACGGAGTATCGGAGATGGACTAGAGGAGACACGAGGCCTCCACAAGGGTGGAGGGCGCCCCCCTAGGGCGCGCCACCCTATCTTGTCGTCGCCTCGTGGACCCCCCTGACTTGTTCCCGACGCCAAAAATCCCTTTAAATATAGAAACCCCCAGAAATAAACCTAGATTGGGAGTTCCACCACTGCAAGCCTCTGTAGCCATGAAAAACCAATTGGAAGCCCATTCCGGCACCCTGCCGGAGGGGAAACCATCATCGGTGGCCATCTTCATCATCCCGACGCTCTCCATGACGAGGAGGGAGTAGTTCACCCTCGGGGCTGAGGGTATGTACCAGTAGCTATGTGTTTGATCTCTCTCTCTCTCATGTTCTTAATTTGGCACGATCTTGATGTACTGGGAGCTTTGTTACTATAGTTGAATCATATGGTGTTTCTCCCCCTCTACCTTCTTGTGATGAATTGAGTTTTACCTTTGAGGTTTCAGTATTATCAGATTGAATACTATTATGGATTTGAGAACACTTGATGTATTTATTGCATGGGATACCCGTGGTGACAATGGGGTGTTCTATTGATTCACTTGATGTATGTTTTGGCACTCAACTCGTAGGTTCTCGAGGTGACATTAGGGTAATCTATCCATAGGGGTTGATGCACGTTTTCGTCCTTGTTTCTCCGGTGGAAATCTTGGGGTACTCTTTGAGGTTCTTTGTGTTGGATTGAATATTGTGAATCCGAAGTTGTTTGATGCATATCGCATAATTGACCCACGGATACTTGTGGTGACATTGGAGTATCTAGGTGACATTAGGGTTGATTGATGTGTCACTACTGTAGGATACTGCTAACGTGACACTACGATCAGAGACCATTTACCGAAACTGTGTGTGATGCAATAATCGCAAATGGTGGTGTTAAAAAACCGTCAAAAAAGGTGTAAAACGTTTGCGATGGAGGATGCGTCAAACACGGTTCAGATTTTATTTGCGTGTGCGATGCAGGACACACGGTTAATCCATTGAAACTGTTTGTGATGAGGCGGAACAACAGAAACAGGCAGGCATAACAATGTGTGTGTGATGCAGGACACATGGTTAATCCATTCAAACTGTTTGCGAATAGGTAGAACAACAAAAACGGGAAGCCATATCAATGTGTATGCGATATACGGCATACGGTTAACTCAGATGAACTGTTTTCGATTAGGGAACACAACAGAAACGGTTCAACTTAACAAGATGTGTGTGATATGCGGTATATAGTTCACATGGATGAACTGTTTGCGATAAGCCAAAAGAACACAAACGAGTCATGTAAACAAGATGTGTGTGATACGTGGCAAACAGCCGACTCGGATGAACTGTTTGCGATGTGAAATTACAACATAGACGGTCAATGCAGTTACTATGTGTGCGATTCTGTGTGTACAAAAAACTTTGAAAAATGCAAACTAGTTGCTTGCGGTGACGGAGTATCGCACACGATGCATCTATGAGTACTCGTGTGTGATGATTAGTATGTTACACATATGTTTCCTTATGTTAACATGTGTGTGAATTTGCAATATGGACAGTTAATCTGCAAATGCCTTCTGGTCATCAGGCACACGCTTAAACTCAATGAACTGTGTACGATACTAATACTTTCCATGAAAATTTATGAACTTGGGTAACAACATTTGAGTAACATATATATAGTGGTTACACTATTCGACAAAAGGAGGATCTTCGTAACACGGTTTTGACAACCATATGGTCCATATCTACACACTTAACATAGTAACAACTATCACATTTTAAGAGGCTAAGGGCCAACAACCATATGGTCCATATCTACATACTTAACATATATAGTAACAGCTAGCACATTTCAAGAGATTGAGGGCCAACAACCACAACTATCCACTGGAAGTAGCTTGATCACGGTGACTCGACATCTCGTCAATGAAAAGGAAGAGCCCTCCTGTGCCTTGGTAGATCATTAGTAGAACAATGTCTCCAATTTTCCAATATGGATGCATTGCCACGAGAAGCGAGAACTTGTTAGTTTGAATGGTTCCATTTCTGTGAGAAATACAATACCTTGCAATCACTTTGGCGTTATTAGCAGGCACAAGTGTAATTCGACCACGCCAGGAAATCGATGCAGGAACTGCTACAGGGGGCAATTTCTGTTGACATGTAGAATAAAAACAATTGTAACATATCGTTGAAGATATATATAGTTTATGAGCATCAACATTAAAATAAGACTTTTTACCAGCGCTTTGTGCACACAATTGGTCTTGTTCAGTGTGTGCACCATAGGTCTAATTAATCCCATCCAAAATCCAGCGTTCATACGATGTGATATCTCCGTTAGATTATCAACAAAGTTTATGACATGTTTCAAGTCCTTCCAGTGAAATTTGGTACACTTAGTAACATATAGATCGTTCACTATGCATCCAACATATCTTGCTTAAAATGTGGACATGTATTATTTATTCAGAAGATGGCAGAAGAATATTTAGTGCGCATAAATTGGTAAATAGAATTTGTTACTGCGTAGGAACGGAGTCAGAATATGATATCACAATTGGTTGCTTAAATAGTGATCAATTGGTTCCTTAAATAGTAATATGATAACAAGGAGAAAGTTGAAAGGACACTAACCTCGATCAGACTTTGATCGGCTGATGACGTTGGAGAAGTAAACATCCATGTTAATTAGACCAAGCTATGGTGCACGCACTAGAATTTTATTGCCAGCTTTCAGTTCATTTTATAGACATTTTTCTCCAAAGTTCCGCATTAAAATAGGAGTGACCATCTTTATCAAGTTTTACGCTAACCGTCTTTGTAAATCCATGCTTCGTTGTCAATATGACATCCTGGGAGTCATCAGCAAAGTAAGCCCAAGATTTCCTTCTACTCCTGTTCTTGCAAAGCAAGGGATGTACTGCTTGAAATGAAAATTAAGATCGTAAATTAGATCTATTGAAATAACAGAGCAAGATGCAAATATGAGAGTAACTGATAGAACAGATCCATATATAGAGAGAGATGAAAGCAAAGTAAAAAAATATAGAATTAAAAATAGATAATGTAAAAAAGATTTGATGCAAATATATAGATAATGTAGCAACAGACGGTATATGTTCACAAATTGTAACATCCCAATTTTCAATTTGGATGTTATACATAGGTCATCATATGCATATCATATTTTATTTGCATTTCGGTTGAGATCCTAGAAATCTTAAGCAACTCAAGGACCGAAGGAGAGAGTTGGAGGTTTCACAAATTTTCATATTTGAAATTTTTCAAATTTGAAAAGAGGATAAGTTGATTTTAAATATTTTCACTCCAATTATTTCCAAATATAAAAATAAATGAGAGAACATAAAATGATTTCTTCAAAAGAGAGAAATATTGGAGAGAGAAATTTTAAAATCAAATTATTATTTTATTTGTATTTTATTTGAATTAGAAAAAAATATGCATATTTGAAAATTGCATTTTTAGGCCAGAAAAATGTTCACTTTGTCCTAAATATTAAGTTTGTGCGGTGAAAAGTATTTCTGGTATTTTTACGATTTTTCTTATTTTTTATTAGGATTTTTCTTTCGGGCGAATTTAAAAATAAAACTTCTCGCCCAACTGGGCCAAAGGCCCAGCCGAGCCGGCCTGCTCGCTTGTGTCGCCTTCCTCCCGGGTGGAGGAGTCCTGCCGCGCGCCGCCGCCGTCCGTGTCCGAGGTAGACACGCCTTCCGAGGCTGACCCACCCCGGTGCCCCCTCGCCCAAGCCAGGCCCCCGGCCTTTATAAGCCGAAGCCCCGACCCCCCTCCTCCTCCACATCGCCGCCGCCGCAGCCCGCTGCACCAAGCCGCGCCGCCTCCGCCGCTGAAAGCCGCAGCTCGCCGCGCAACCGCCTGCCGACGCCGCGTGTCGCAGCCGCCGCTCGCCGCCTCGCCTCGCCGAACCGCGCCGCCCCCCGTCGCCGCCGCCGGTTTCGTTTAGCCGAACCGGTAAAGCCGAAGAAAGCCGACCGTTTTTTTTATTTTTTTGTTCTGTTGGGAATATAGCTACCAGGTATGACCCGCCCAGGAGGGGCCGGGTCAACCCCAATGGCGGGTTACAAAAGAAGCCCAGTAATATTCAGGGTGATAGTTTATTAAGACTTGTAGAAGGCCTAAAGCCCAAAGGCGGCTTTAGGCCCAATATTGTGAACTGCCATATGTAGGGAAAGACTTGTAAAGAAAGACATGTAAAGGAAGTCACCGAGCCGGACACGTTTTATGAGCCGGCCGGGACTCTGTAGGCCGTCGGGCGTCAGCCCATGTATATAAGGGGACGACCAGGCGGCGGCTTAGGACAAGAAACAACAACTCGAAGACATGACAAGCATATACGCTCCCTGGTCTTTGAAACCCCAGCAATTCCAACACAACTAGACGTAGGCTTTTACCTTCATCGTAAGGGGCCGAACTAGTATAAACCTCTCGTGTCCTTTGTCCCGATTAACCCCTTTAAGCTTCCTAGTTGCGATGGCCCTACGACTAAGTCCTTTTGCTAGGACATCTGACGTGACAATTCCACGACAGTTGGCGCCCACCGTGGGGCCAGTGCATGGTGGATTTGAGTTCTTGAAGGGCAACTTCGAAGGGCTCAAGGGATACGCTATGGGCCGGATGACCAAGAGTCGTCGCGGCAAGCTCTACATCGACGACGAAGGCTGGGGCCCCGAGGTCGGCTCAATTGAGTATAGGTACCGGGCCCCCTTTGGCGGAATCCATGTCTTCATCGGTCGGATCGGCGAGTCAGGCCCTGAGCCGGACGTCTGCACCAACCTCATCGAGACGGCTCAGCGCGCCAGATCCGCCTGGGCCCAACCTGCCTTAAAGCATGCCTTCGTGGGTTGCATCCATGGATGTGAGTTCTCTGAAGGATCAGTGGATGGCGGTGAGACAGCCATCTGTTCCAACGGTGAGTCGTCCTCAGGCAAGACCGATTCTTTGTATCAGCTACAAGATGGCGTGCTAGGGGGCTGTTCCGATGGCAGTAGTATTCCGGACCTCTCTGAGCCGCTGAATCGAGCCGGAGTTTTCATGGCTGGCACTCAACCTGGGCAGAACTCTACGGCTGCGGCAGCAGTAACCACCGGGTCGACAGCAGCCGGGTCAGGAGACCCCGCGCGCTCCCGGCTCAGATGCTAATGGACCTCATGGATAAATTGACGGCTCTGTTGACTACTGTAGTAGAGCCGACGGATAAGGTTCAACATGACGCGGAGGTGGCACGGCTACGCGAAGAGATGGCATAGGCCAAGGAAAATTTAGAAGTAAAGAGGTCAGGATGGCCGCAGAGCGGGCGGCTTTGGATGCTCGTGCTCAGTAGCTTCAAGCGGAGACTTTCCGGCTCTCGGTGGATCTGAACGCATCAAACGAGGTCATGAGGAGAAGGCACCAGAAAACTCAGTCACTTCTGCCTCTGACGTACGATCCTAGGAACCTTTTACACACACCCAGGGCTGGTGCAAGTAACCCGCCGGCGGCAAACCGGATCACAACACACGGGGCTGGGGCGCTGGTTCAACCGCGTACCATGGATCCACCTCGCATGAATACCGCTCCGCCTCATTACACACCAGTACCACCGGGTCACTTTTCTAACCCTTTGGAGAATCTCATTGTTGCGTCGGCTCATTTGGCGGCTCTCTCGATGGAAGGCGATTCTCCGACAGCAATTGAAACACGAAGGGTGAGAGAACTTCTTCAGACGGCTCTGGTGCAGCAGGATGCGTACTCTTACAGTCAAGACAAAATCCATTCAACCCCTCCCGAAGCCGAAGCCCAAGTTATAGCAGGCATATGGATTCAGCCGCTATGTCAAGCAACGCTCAATGCTGTAACCAACCACATAGGCATGAGCCGGGCAGGGTGGAGCCCTTAACTTGGTGGACCAGGAGAGAATCCGTCAAGAGGCTGAGCGGGCGGCTCAACTAGCAGCTGAGCAGGCGGCTCATCCGGCTTTTCTGATTTATCCGGCAACCTCTGTTGAGGCAGGAGTAGCCACAAGTACAGGAGGTGTCCCTTGCCTAGTGCCGGCTATACGTAATGAGTGTTTGCCAAAGGACTTTAAGGGGCCTCGTAAGGTGCCTAATTACACGGCTGACTTGCAGCCGGGGGCATGGATTGAAAGTTATGAGATGGCGATGGAGCTGTTGGAGGTCAGTGATGCAGCAATGGCTAAGTATTTCACTATGATGCTGGATGGAACGGCTCACACTTGGTTGAAAGGATTGCCACCTAATTCCATCGGCTCATGGGCGGAGTTAAAGGCCCGGTTCATTCAGAACTTCAAGGACACATGTAAACAACCTATGTCAATCGTAGACCTGACTAATTGTAAGCAAGAGGAAGGTGAGTCCACGACCCATTGGGTGCGCCGGGTCAATGAGATAATACATTCATCTAATAAGATGGATGCCGGCTCTGCGGTCTTAATGTTGGAGAAAAATTGCCATTTTGAACCTCTGAAACAGAAGCTGGGGCGGCTCAAGTGTGACTGTAATGACATGGGCCAGTTGATGGCGGCTCTGGTCAAGTATGCTGATTCTGACAGTACCAAGGATCCCGTGTCTGATGAAGAAAAAATAGGAAAGGGAAACAAGAATGGCAACGGCAAGGGTCACCAGCATAACCCGGCGAATCAAGGAGGTAATAAACATAAGGCTGGCGAGTTTGTGGCTAACATCAGTGCACAGGGCAACAACCAACGGCGCAAGGGTAGGAAACCCCCTCGGTCAGGCGGGTCAGGTCCCACCCTCGAGCAACTACTGAATGAACCTTGTCTGAGACACGGCACCCAGGAGAAGCCAGCTACCCATCTATGGAAGGACTGTACGATCATGAAGGCATTTAAAAATTCCAACATGTTTGATGGTAACCACGGACCTGGCGGCGGTTCAGGCGGAGGTGGTTTTCATGGTCCGGGCGCCGGTTCAGGCGGAAGTGGTTCTCACGGTGGGGCCATCCGGGTAACCAGGGTGGCTATAATCAGCAACTCGGCCAAAATAATCAGCAACAACAATCCGGGTATCAGAGTAACCCAAAACAGTTGAATAGTGGGCAGTACCACATATTTACCACTAGTTTATGCAAGAGGGACCAGAAGCTTCATAAGAGGGCTATCAATGCCGTTTAGCCAGCGATTCCACATTATTTGAGGTGGTCAGAACAGCCGATTGTGTGGAGCAGGGAAGATCACCCTTCCCGGGTCGATAATCTGGGTCACTTGGCCTTGGTGGTGGCACCTCAGGTTGGTGGATATAAGTTTACTAAGGTGCTCATGGACGGAGGCAGTAGCATCAACATCCTCTATTATGAAACGTTTCGTCGGATGGGGTTGACTGATAAGAGTCTTAAACAATCCAACACTATTTTTCATGGTGTTGTCCCATGTAAGTTGGCATACCCAGTTGGTAAGATTGAACTGGAAGTAGCCTTTGGGGATGAATATGATTCCAGGGCTGAGAAGTTAACTTTTGAAGTGGTTAAGATCAAAATCCCATACAATGCTCTGTTTGGACGGCCGGCTTACGCCAAGTTCATGGCTCGGCCGTGTTATGTGTATCTGCAGTTCAAGATGCCGGGTTATAAAGGCACCATCACAGTACATGGAAGCCGGAAAATAGCCCTGGAATGTGAAGAAGGTGATGTTGCTTATGCTGAGTCTGTTTGCGCGACACAGGAGTTGAAGTTTTATAAAGATAATGTTGACCCGGCAGACATGACGTCTTTGAAGAAGCCAACTACGGAGCATGAACCGGTGCTGAAATTCAATCAGCTGATGACACCAAGATGGTTGATTTTGTGCCTGGCGATTCACCCAAGCAGTTCATCATCAGTGCCAACTTGGATCCAAAATAGGAAAGCACGCTCATCAAGTTCATCCGTGAGAACCGGGACATCTTTGCATGGAAGCCTTCTGGCATGCCGGGTGTCCCGAGAGAACTCACTGAGCACACTCTTAACATTGATCTGAAGTTTAAACCGGTCAGGCAGTTCCTTTGGCGGTTTAACGAGGAATGGCACAAGGCCATCGGAGAAGAGGTGGCCCGGCTCTTGGCGGCTGGGTTCATTGTGGAAGTTTTTCACGCAGAGTGGTTGGCTAACCCGGTGCTTGTACTCAAGAAGAACGACACCTGGCGTATGTGTGTGGATTACACCGATTTGAACAAGGCTTGTCCGGCTGACCCTTTTGCCCTCCCTCGTATTGATCAGATCATTGATGCTACGACAGGTTGCGAGCGTTTGAGTTTTCTGGATGCCTATTCAGGTTATCATCAGATCAAGATGGCTATCAAGGACCAGGAGAAGACAACTTTCATCACTCCGTTTGGAGCCTTCTGTTATGTGTCTATGCCTTTTGGTCTTAAGAGTGCCTAGGCGACTTATCAACGATGTGTGCAGAATTGCCTTCACAATCAGATTGGGCATAATGTTCATGCTTATGTGGATGATATAGTGGTGAAGTCCAGAGAAGAGGAAACCTTGGTAACAGATCTGAAGGAGACCTTTGATAACCTCCGGGTCTACAAGATGATGCTTAACCCGACCAAGTGTGTTTTGGAGTCCCAGCTGGCAAACTCTTGGGTTTTTTTGGTGTCTAACAGAGGTATTGAAGCTAACCCGGAGAAAATTAAGGCAATCACATCTCTGGCCAAACCGGTGTGCATCAATGACGTTCAACGGCTGGCGGGTCGCGTTGCTGCCTTAAGCCAGTTCATAAGCCAGTTAGGGGAGAAGGCATGCCTTTGTGTCAAATGATGAAAAAGGCGGATGACTTTGTCTAGAGTGACGCTGTTAACTCTGCTTTTGAGGATCTGAAGAAACATCTCGCTGAGCCGCCGGTTCTTGCTGCTCTAGTTGAGAAAGAGCCATTGTTTTTATACGTGGCTGCTAATTCATGTGCTGTCAGTGCGGCTATTGTTGTAGAGCGCAAGGAGGCTGGCAAGGAACATCCGGTTCAACGGCCGGTTTACTACGTCAGTGAGGTGCTCATTGAGTCCAAACAGAGATATCTGCATTGGCAAAAACTGGTTTATGGGGTGTTCATGGCAAGCCGTAAGCTCAAGCATTACTTTCAGGGTCACCCAATTACTGTGGTTAGCTCTGCCCCTCTAGGAGACATTATTCAAAATAGAGAAGCCACCGGACGAGTCGCCAAGTGGGCCATTGAACTTGGATCTCATGGTTTAAAATATGTGCCACGCACTGCGATCAAATCAGAAGCACTGGTTGACTTCATTAATGACTGGACAGAATTGCAGATACCGGAGGAGAAGCTAGACAACACATATTGGACAATTCATTTTGACGGGTCCAGACAATTGGAAGGCTCTGGGGCTGGAGTTGTTTTAACCTCTCCTCGAGGTAACAAATTTTGTTATGTGTTGCTATTGATGTTTTCGTGCACTAACAACGCAGCTGAATACGAAGCCTTGCTCCATGGTCTTTGGATGGCTAAAGAAATGAGTCTGAGCCGGATCCGGTGCCTTGGCGATTCAGATTTGGTGGCCCAATAGGTGTCAGGCAAGTGGGATTCCAAGGATCCTCTCATGGCGGCTTATCGCCGCGAAGTCGACGCTGTTGCAGAATATTTTAAGGGTTATCAGGTGGAACACATTGACCGTAGGAAGAACAAAGTGGCTAATGCTTTAAGCCGGTTGGGATCTCAGCATAAGTCGGTGCCACCTAACACCTTTTTAGATGTTTTGCATAACCCGTCTGTTAAGTTACCTACAGAGGAAGATTTGGCCGTTCTTGACCCGGAGGCACAGTTGGTGGCGGCTCTTCACGTCATTCTAGATTGGACGGTACCGTTCTTGGCTTACATGCCCCGAGGCGAGTTGCCAGAGGATGAGACCCTGGCCCGACAGATAACCCGGCGGTCCAAGTCAATGATGATTTCTGACGGAGAGTTATACCATCACAGCGTCACTGGAGCGTTTCAGCGTTGTATTTTTCCTGAAGAAAGCCAAGAAATACTTCGTGAGATCCATGAAGGGGATTGTGGTCATCACGTCGGGTCAAAGTCTCTTGTGGCCAAAGCATTTTGTCATGGTTTTTATTGGTTAACGGCTCACTCTGATGCAGAGGATCTGGTCAGTAGATGTGATGGATGTCAAAAATTTACACGACAAGCGCATGTGGCGGCTCAAGAGTTGCGGATGATTCCAATCACTTGGCCGTTTGCAGTTTGGGGGCTTGACATGGCTGGACCATTCAAAAGGTCCAAGGATAAAAAGACACATCTTTTAGTGGCAGTTGACAAATTCACAAAGTGGGTTGAGGCAGAGCCAGTGAGTAAGTGTGATGCAGCCACGTCGGTTCAGTTCATGAAAAAGGTGATTATTCGCTTATGTTTTCCACACAGCATTATCACTGACAATGGCACTAATTTGTCCCAATGTGCTATGGAGGAGTTTTTTCAACGAGAGCACATCCGGTTGGATGTTTCTTCCGTAGCTCATCCTCAATCTAATGGTCAGGCTGAGAGAGCAAATCAGGAAATCTTAAAAGGTCTCAAGCCCCGGCTCATGGTTCCCCTACAACGGACGCCGGGTTGTTGGGTAGAGGAGTTACCCTCGGTGCTGTGGAGTATCAACACCACTCCTAACAGGTCTACAGGTTATACACCTTTCTTCATGGTTTATGGAGCGGAAGCGGTGCTGCCTAGTGACATCCGTCATGACTCGCCTCGTGTGGCGGCTTACGTTGAAGCTAATAATGAACAAGCCCGACAGGATGCACTTGACTTGTTAGATGAGGAGAGAGACTTGGCGGCGACTCGATCAACAATTTATCAATAGGACCTGCGCCGTTATCACAGCCGCCGGGTTAAGTCCAGGACTTTTCAAGAAGGTGACCTAGTGTTCCGGCTCATCCAGGGTCTGTCAGATGCACACAAGCTATCCCCGCCTAGGGAAGGACCCTTTGTGGTCAAAAAGAATTTAAACAATGGGTCATATTACCTCATCGATGTTCGAGACCAAAAAGACTCACGTAAGTCGGAGGAGGAGACCCGCCGGCCGTGGAACATTGTTCAACTTCGGCCATGCTACACCTGAGCCACCGGCTCTCGTCATGTACATACTTTAACATTGTATATACTATGATAAGTAATAAAGCAGGAGCTCTATCTTTTTCTTTTCAAAGATCATATGTATTTACTATTTTCATTATTTAAATGACTATTAAGGAGCTGATCATATCTAAATCTAGTTTTACCTTTTTAGTCCGGCTTATGATCGTATTTGAATCTATCTGTGAACCTCATGATCACTTGGGGGCTTCCTGTTCAAACATAGGTCGTATTCGAACCAAAGAGAACATAGCTGTCGTAACCCTCTTGATCGGCTCAAAGTCAAACTCACTAGGGGGCTTCTTGATCGTATCCGAATCATAGCTTAACCCCTTTTGGGTCCGACTTGGATCATATTCGAATCAGGGTCGTTAAAAACCTCTCAAGGTCATTTGGGAGCTTCCTGTTCAAACATAGGTCGTATTCAAACCAAAGAGAACATAGCTGTCGGTACCCTCTTGATCGGTGCAACGCCAAAGCCACTGGGGCTATATGATCATATTCGAATCTTAACTTAACCCCTTTGATCCGGTTTACTGATCGTATTCGAATCAGAAACCCCCAACTTTCAGTTAGAAAGTTAATTTATATTGTTTGAAATCTGCTATTTTGTCTTACTGGTCTTTGTTGTCTCAAATTTAAACAATCAACACGGTTTTTTTTCACCGGCTTGACTATTGACAATAAGCCTCCAAAAGCATGATCGTCATCAGGCATCTAGAAGCATTGACTTCTCAAAAATGACTAGGTCATCAACCTCATCACCCGGGTCATATAAACCGGTGATCCAGATGTAAAGGATACAGGTATGACTGTTATTTATGAACAGTTTTTCTGTGTCTTTTCATGAATCAACGGTTGTTTAACCTTGTTTATTTTCATGTCTGTTTCTGTTTTTTCTACCATGATAAAACCATTGATCATGTACCGGGTGTTCTGACTCATTCGGTGCTAAATCGCCAAGCCAGTTTTTTTCCTTTTCTACCGGAATAGAGCTGAAATATTATATATATAACCAAAGATATGACGCATATATTGGCATCAGGAAGCAAAGAGTCACACACGACATCTTATGCACGATGGCATAGGAAAAATATGCATTTGTTTCAAGCTAAATCTATTACAAGGCTTTAAAGAGCCCACAAGATGGTTATAACTCTCCCCTCGCCGGTTCACCTCCTTCTGCTGATTGGAAGTTGGGATTGGACCAGTCAAAGCCGTTCAGGGCAATGAACTCTGCTTCATCATCAATCAGGCCGGCCAGATCAACTTCCGGAGCAAAAGTATGTTAACGAATCGGCAGGATAAGAACTGTCACCTTGTAAGAAGGAGTCGCCATCTTCTTATTCTCCAAATCAAAACACGGCTGATATTTGTCAATGTTGGTCTCATCTCCAAGAATGGTAGCTTGAGGTCGAACTCCCCTCATGCAGGCAATGAAGTCATCTTGCTCAAACAGGGTCCCGTCTTCATTTACGGTAGGGTACCCCTTAGCTACATCTGTCGGGTCTAGATCTGGCACCCAGGCTTTGGAGCGGCTCAGGGCAGTCAGGGCTCCGGCTCTGGCGCTGGATCGTTTGACCTCTTGAAACCTAGCGGGTAAGATTGACAACTTCTTCAAGACATCGTTCAGCCGGTTGGGTCCTTGGTTGGTAGGGGAGATGGTGGCAAGTGCTCGTTGAGCGCCAGTATACAATTGCTCCACCAAGGTATAAACCGCCTTTAGTTTGGTCACACTGTCTTGGCTCAAATTTTTGCTTCGTGGACCTGCAAGTATTTTTTGAACAAAGGCTCAGCAGGCGCCTTATATTCCGGGTCAAAAGAAGATATAAGTGATTAGTACAGATGACTTACCAAAGATGGCGGAAAACATTTGAGACACCCGGTTCTTTAAGCTAGTAAGCTCCGTGGTAGCCTCCTCAAGAGCCGCTTCAACTTTTTTAGCACGTTGTATCAACAACATATTTTCTTCGGCCCAGGATTTCTTCTTTGCCGTCAAGCTAGTCTTCAATTTTTCTGTCTCCGAAAGACTTAATTGGAGTTTAGAATCGGCAGCCTTGATTTCTGCCTCTTGATCCGTTAGCCGGGTCTTTGTGTTAGTTAATTGAGAGCCCAATTCAGATTGGGCATTCTACAAAACATACACATGTGTGTCAAGGCTTAAACTAAGAGTTATAAGGGTTCAAGTCTCAAGTACTATGCACTGCAATACCACTTGACACTTGGGGGCTAATTTCTACCAAAGTAATTTTTTATGACTCTTATATATTTCAAGTCCCAAGTACCTTACAAAGTAACAGCACTTGGCACTTGGGGGCTAATGCATGATATTCAGAAAGTTTTTCAAGATTAAGCTGGATTGCAATTCTTATTGGGACTAGTAAAAGATAGTTATGAAATTATGTACCGGTTCATTTATGATAAATTGAGCCGGCCCTTGGGGACTACAGGTGAAGTTTACACTATTTTGTTGGACTTTTGAAAAACTTAGAGAGAAAGTATCAATCTATATCATAAAGTCTACAAATCATTTAGGTTCATCATCTGAAGACTTGGGGGCTGGCAGAGTATAAGTAAACCGGAGAACATACCTCATATTTCAGCTGCAATTGCTTGACCATCTCAATTTCTGACTCACGGCTGGAATGAACATGACTGAGATAGCTAGACAGTATGTCACTAGCATTCAGATGAGTGTAGTGAGAGATATCAAAACACACTTTATGCTTCTCCAAGGCTTCTTGTTTTGCAGTGTGCCGAGCTAACACGGTGGGGGTCCCCGGTTCAACAAATCTGCTGCCAGTGATCAGAATGTCATGATCAGAAGATGTTGGCGGGTTAGATGAACCAGATGGTCTTGTGGTAGAAGGATTAACAATGGTATCATCGGCTGACAGTTCAGGAGGGTCCAATTGAGTATCGGCAGCCGGGTCTTCTGGTGCTTCAGTTCGAGGGGGAGAGGTTGGCCTGGCCGGTTCAGGTGCAAGAACTGATGGGTCTTCCGCCAGTTTAATTGCCTTGGCCTTCTTGGACTTGGCTTGACCACTAAGGCAGATTTTATGAGACAGTTAAGTGCGATGATGCAGTTTTAAAGACATAGAGGAAAAATGATTTTTTCCTTACCCAGGGGCAGTCTTGAAGGCCGGAAATTGTGTCTGAGATGAGTCGCCAGAAGAGCGAGAAACCTCCTACAAAGGTAAAATAAAATTAGTAATGCAAGAGAATAGACTCATTAATTAAAGCAGAAGATGAAGATAAAAGAGACCTCATTCTAGCGCTTTCGAGGAGTTTGTTGTAAAATGGAAGGCGGTTCATCGTCGTTCCGGGCCTGACGGCGGCTTTCATGTTGTTGTTTCTTCAAAAGAAAATGAGGGTCCAAATAAGCCAAAGGGTGTGAAAACCTTACTTTCCGGGTTACCAGTCGAAGTTTCTGTCTTGGCAAATGGGTTGAGTCAGAGGAAATAGTTACCTCTTCTTCTACGGCCTGACTAGCCCCCGTGTCATCCTGGCAATAGTCAGTGTCAATAAGGTTATTAAAAAACTGGCCAAGGGAGTCAAGGGCTACCTCCGACTCAGAATCATCGTCAAGCTTTAACAGGTCCTCAGCGGTGCTCCTTTTCTTCTTGGACCTCCGGGTCGTCTTCCTGGCGGCTATGACGGCGGCTCTAGCCTTCTTGGCAGCTTCATGGTCATACTTGGCTTTCCAGAAGTCAGATTTGTCTTGTAAACAAATAAACAAGTTAAAGGTCATGCAAGTATTTAAAACTGCTGAGGAAAATACAAAGAGAAAGAGGTCAGGTTTTTTTACCTCTAGCGCCAGGTTAAGTTTGTAGAAGGGGTTTAACCCGACTTTACTGCAGTCTTCATATTTGCCATTCACCTAGAGGGTTGAAATTGAAACAATATCTTCTTCAGTTAGTTGAACGGGGCTGTGACGAAGAGAATCATTTGGGCCTCTGCCATAGTCATACATCAATTTGGATCGGCGGCTTAGAAGGATGACCCGCCACGAGATCCAGCAACGGGTCAAGTCAACTCCGGTTAAGCCATTCCCCAATAAGGCGTTAATCCTTTTAATAGATGGAATAAGCTTCTTGCGTTCAGTGGCAGTAAGCTTATCAGGGAGCACAAACTTGGAATCCAGACACTCCGCGTGATAACCCAGCAGTGGTTTTTCGTTGGCTGGAGGCGTATCTTGATAATAGAACCAGGTCTGATTCCAATCTTTGGGATGACTTGGTAAGACTATTAAGGGAAAGACGGCACCCTGTCGGCGCTGAATTGAGATGCCTCCAAGATCCAAGCTAGGGCCATTGGTACACTCGTTCTGGCGGTTCAGATAAAAATACTCTCTAAAGAGTTCCACAGCCGGCTCTTCTTGAAGATACACCTCACAGAGAACTTGGAAATTGCATATATTGGAGATGGAATTGGGTCCAAGATCTTGAGGGTGAAGTTTGAAAAAGTGAAGAACGTCTCTAAAGAACTTTGAGCCGGGGGTGAAAAACCCCGATTCATGTGGTCAGAGAAGACAATAATTTCACCGTCTTTGGGATTAGGCCGTTCCTCGTCCGGGTCAGGTGCACGGTAAGACATAACATTCTTCCCTAGCAAAAATCTTATGGTGAAGAATTCCTTCAAATTATCCTCAGTTACTATGGAGGGGACCCAGTTGCAGACAGTTGGTGCTTTGGACGGCATGATGAAAAACAGACTGAAAGGAAAGTGATGTGCCGGTTCAATCCAATGATGAAAATAGAAGTTAGATAATGATGGTACAGATAAGTAATGGCGGCTTACGTAAGGGCTAATGTCATATAAAAGAAAAAGTGAGCCAGCGCCATAAGCCGCCATGACTACAGATATTTGAGAAATACCAGCAACAGAATTGGCTAAGTGTTGAGACAAACAAGTTTCCTAATTTCTTGATATTATTCTGGATCAAATGGCCGTTTAAAATGGAAAATATTCTAGACCTAAAAATCTAGCACAGATGAGTTCATGAGTTCTAATGAGGCCTTTTGTAGCAGAAGAAGGAATCTACTGGTATTAAGGTTTCTGTGTGTTCTTCACAGTTCATCTCAGTTTTTACAGAGAGAGGAAGATGGATTTTGTTTAAGTATTGAAGATTGACAAAGAACAAAGTTCAAGTCAACCTGGGGCCTAATGTTGGGAATATAGCTACCAGGTATGACCCGCCCAGGAGGGGCTGGGTCAACCCCAATGGCGGGTTACAAAAGAAGCCCAGTAATATTCAAGGTGATAGTTTATTAAGACTTGTAGAAGGCCTAAAGCCCAGAGGCGGCTATAGGCCCAATATTGTGAACCGCCATATGTAGGGAAAGACTTGTAAAGAAAGGCATGTAAAGGAAGTCACCGAGCCGGACACGTTTTATGAGCCGGCCGGGACTCTGTAGGCCGCCGGGCGTCAGCCCGTGTATATAAGGGGACGACCCAGCGGCGGCTTAGGACAAGAAACAACAACTCAAAGACAGAACAAGCATATTCGCTTCATGGTCTTTGAAACCCTAGCAATTCCAACACAACTAGACGTAGGCTTTTACCTTCATCATAAGGGGCCGAACTAGTATAAACCTCTCGTGTCCTTTGTCTCGATTAACCCCTTTAAGCTTCCTAGTTGCGATGGCCCCCTACGACTAAGTCCTTTTGCTAGGACATCTGCCGTGACAATTCCACAACAAGTTCGGTTTTTTAGATCAGGTTTTTTTAGGTTTTCGTTATTTAGCGAACGTTCACCGGGTTGATTGTTTTAGCGAACGGTTTTCGTTCGTTTAGTTCTGTTAGAGAACGTTTGATCATTAGATTTTTCTTTTTATTTTAGTTTTCGGCCAGGGATCTATCTGCGAATACTTTTATTACAAATTACTCCCTAAACTTCAAACCTTCGCTACTTTTTGCTCGTTCATCCAAATCCAGTGAAACCAACACCGAAATCTTTGTCTTATTTCCCTCTTTCCAGAATGAACTTAACATGGTTTTGACAATTTAAAATTTGGTTTCAAGCAATTTTGACATTCAAACTTCTTTTGACCATAGTTTGAGTTTTCTAGCTTCGATTTGATTGTTTCTTTTTGCAAATTGAGGCTCTTCTGTTGAACTTTCAGTTTGGATCTTTTCTCTTGAGTTTTACCCTTGCATATTATGCTTGAGTGCTTATGTATGCCATTGTTTGTTTACGATAGAGTTTCCGGAGTGCGAAGCGTGCTACGACGAGTCACTACGGTTTCCAAATTGTCAGTAAGGCAAGTAACACTTTGATCATATCCCTTTATTACCCAGTTTTTATGCATTAGTTTCAATCCTCAAACACTGCATGGTTAGGACTTGATAACATGTGGGTATCGGGAAGTAGTTGATGAGGTAGAACCTATTTTGTTTTACTTCAAACCCTGGGAGTTACTTCTACGTTATGCTTGTACCGCTATGCTATGCTTATAGACGTGGATTGGTTTGAGAGTATTCATGAAAGTTGTGAGAGATTATAGTTAAATAAGGTTTTATTTAAGGTGGCAACATTAATACACATCTGGGTGGATTGGTTTGTGGGCACCTGGGAGTCCAGTGTTGTCCAAGGAGAATCCTGGGGTATCCGTGTGATTTTTTCCCTATGGTTTGCCACCCATGCTCAAAGGGATCATAAGATTATTCATGCTAGAAACTTCCGTGTTGAGCCACAAGCCATTATGGGCTCTGGCATAGTTGAGTAAGTTGTGGGAAACCTTTCCATGATGGGCTAACAGATGTAGGGGAATTGTAGGTGTACCAGCCTGTCTATCGGTTAAGGGGACCTCTTTGGAAAGACTGTGTCTCGGTCATCCGTTTCTCAAACATCATGCAGTGCGAGAAATCAAACGGAGGATATCGAGTCTTGTGGGCAAAGGTGCGTAAACCTCTGCAGAGTGTACAAACTAATCATGGTTAGCCGTGTCCCCGGTTATAGACATCTTGAATATCTGGTGCTTGAATTATTATGTTGATCTCATCACTCTAATTGAAATAATTTGTTGAGTTATTGACTATTAATTTGGGATTGAGATGGGGTTACCATTCTCAATGTTTATCAACCAACTTTGTAGCTAAATAAAATTTACTTCTTTGTTGTAGGGAAAAACTAGCTTTATGCAAATGATAACCATAGAGCTTCCACCAGCCATATGTGCATATAGTTATAGTTGTTTCATGATCATTGCTCTATAGTGTTATTTTGCCAGCATATTCCATGTGCTGACCTACACAGGCTGCAACGTATAATGTTGCAGAGTTTTCAGACGAAGAGTAAGGTGTGCTAGGTTGTTTTCATGCACTCAGCTATGCCGTTGGAGTTGATGGACTCATTTTTCCTTCGAAGCTTCCGTAGTTATCTTGTTTAGATGGCCTTCAGCCATATTATTGTAATGAGTACTCTCTTTGAGATATTCGATGTAATAAGTGTGTGATTGCACTCTGTTATAAATCCTCGAGTACTATGTGTGTCAGCACTACCGATCTAGGGATGACACTTATGCACAGAGATTTGACCGTCTGAGGTCGGATCGCTACAAGATGGTATCAGAGCACACGCTCACTGTAGGGCGTGACCACTAAGATGAGCCATAGGATACTCTTCTCTACTCATTTCTGACTCTTCTCCACTTTCTACTCTATAGATGGCGGACCCAAGGAACAAGTTTGCTCAACCAGATGAAGAGATCCCTTTTGGACGACACTTGAAGGAGGCCACTAAGTACTTGAGCATCAGAATACCAAGCTTCACGGGGACCTACACCATCACTCTACATGAAGAAGAGCGCTGGACAATTCGAGAACATGTTCCGGGAAGGACATTCACACCAGTTACCGAGCCCATAGAGTTTTTCTTTGACGCACCAACCTGGAGTCTAGGAAAGAGCATGGTAGCCCACATCGACATGGGACGCATCGGCGAAGTTTACCACAAGGATCTTAAGGACACCATCTACCGTATATGTGGATGCCGAGATGAGCAATGGGAGATGATTTGCACCAGGAGGGACAAGTTCATTGCAGCCTACATCCAGGAGTTGAACTAGCACATTCGTCGTCAGGAGAACCAGATGTGCGTCAACGTGATTGACATGAGGAAGGTGATGACCCGGAACATGGAGCTAGAAGAGGAACTCAAGTCTACATACGATGGATATGAAGAGGAAATTTCAATACTACTGGAGAAGAATGAAGACCTGAAGAAGAAGTTAGGAATATTCATGGGAGATCCCAAACCAGAGGAGGACAACCACCCCGAAGACTACATCATCATCGAAGACACCGACTCCAACCCCGATAGTGATGATGATTATGAAGACGAAGCTGGAGCAGATATCATGGATTCTTCCTCCGATCAAAATTTCTAGTCGACCACCATATTATCAGTAGTATCCCCCCCAATGTATATAGTAGTAGTCCGAGTATTTTGTAACGGTAGCTTACATCGATGGTATGCCCTTGGTTGAATTGAGTGGTGTGATAATGAATGTGTTTGTCTCATGTGCATATGGGTAGTGATTTCTCCTTAGACCTCACTCTATTCTATTTCTCACCCCTCTAAACCTACCAGATGCCTCCGAGACGTGACCTCGGATTTGTCTTCCCACTAGAGCTCACTCAGTTGATCCAATAGCAGAATGCCTTGACGCAGCTACTAGTACAGAACCAAGGCAACAACAACAACAACAACCACCCACCGCTACCACCTCCAGTTGACAACTTAGCCTATTTTCTGAGCTTGAATCCACCGGTGTTTTCCAGTAGCACCGAGCCGATTGTTGCTGATGACTGGCTCCGCAGGATTGGAAGGGAGCTGACCACCGCAGGTTGCAGAGATGCAGAGAAGGTGCACTTTGCCGCACATCAATTGGATGGACCCGCAGCCTCATGGTGGGAGAATTACACAGCCACTTTTCCCATAGCCAATGTCACATGGGATCAGTTTCAGCAAGCTTTCCGCACAACCCATGTCTCAACTGGAGCAATGAGTATGAAGAAGCATGAGTTTCGAAATTTACGCCAGGGAAATCGTACTGTGGGGCAGTGCATGGATGAGTTTAGCAAGTTAGCCCGTTATGCCCTCGGTGATGTGGCCACAGATGCAGCGAAGCAGGAGAAGTTTATGGAATGGCTGAATGATGAGGTGAGTATGCAGTTGATGGTGGCAACATTTTCCAACTACCAGGAGTTGGTAGATAGGGCCCTTATGGTTGAAGGCAAGCAACAGCAGATAGAGAGCCGCAAACGGAAGTATGGACAGGGGAAGTATAATTCTGGAGCTCAGTAGAAGCCTCACTTTACCCCTAACTCGGGAGGTTACACCCATAACCATGGAGGCCATACTCATAATGGAGGAAGCACACATAACCATAGTGGCCCTAAGAATGGAAATGGGAGTGGAGCAAGCAGCGGCCAGAACCGTTCCAATCCAGCAACATCCACTAAGAAGGACCTAAGTCATGTCACCTGTTACAAGTGCGGCAAGATTGGACGCTACGCCAATAATTGTACAGAGTTGAAGAATGGCAATGGAAATGGAAACTCTGGGAAGAAGCCCAACCCTTTCACCAGACGACAAGTGAACCACGTTAACGTGGAGGAGGTTGAAGAACAGCCAGATGCAGTTATAGGTTAGTTTTTGATTAAATCATTTACTGCTACTGTTCTTTTTGATACTGGTGCATCGCATTCATACATATTGAGGAGATTTGTGGATAAGTATAAGTTGCCCACCAAAGTTCTTAAGACACCTATGTTAGTAAGCTCACCAGGAGCAGAGTATACGGCAAGCAGTGGATGTTTTCAAATGCCATTGGCCATAGGTAGGCATGTTTTTCCCTCAGACCTAATAGTTTTGGAGTCACAAGGATTGGATGTGATACTAGGCATGGATTGGCTATCGATGTATGGAGGAAATATCGATTGTGCTAGTAAGTCAATTCTACTCACCACCCCAGAGGGTAAATGGATTAAGTACATATCACGACATGCACCAAGGAGGACCCAAGTAAATTCCCTCTCAGTAGTTTTTCGGGAAGAAGTGCCTGTTGTGAAGGATTACCCGGATGTATTTCTAGAGAGATTACCTGGCATGCCACCAGACCGAGACATGGAATTTTTAATAGAGTTGTTACCAGGCACCGGACCAATATCGAAGAGACCATATCGGATGCCCGCCAATGATCTGGAGGAAATTAAGAAGCAGATTAAGGAGTTATTGGAGAAAGGTTATATCCGACCAAGTTCATCACCGTGGGGAGCCCCAGTGCTCTTAGTTGAGAAGAAGGATGGATCTTTGAGAATGGTTGTTGATTATCGGGCATTGAACGAAGTGACGATAAAGAACAAGTACCAACTACCGATGATCAATGATCACTTTGACCAACTGCAGGGAGCTAAAGTATTCTCCAAGATTGATCTTCGATCAGGATACCACTAGTTGAAGATCTGAGAACATGATATACCTAAGACAACTTTTACCACAAGGTATGGGCTATATGAGTACACGGTCATGTCATTTGGATTGACTAATGCCCCTGCCTATTTTATGCGTATGATGAACAAGGTGTTCATGTAGTTTTTGATAAGTTTGTTGTGGTGTTCATTGATGATATTTTGGTATACTCGAAGAATGAAGAGGAACACAATGAACACTTGCGCTTAGTTCTCGAGAAGCTCAGGGAACATCATCTATATGCCAAGTTCAGCAAATGTGAGTTTTGGTTGAAGGAAGTTGGATTTCTTGGACATGTTATATCAGGAGAAGGTATAGCAGTAGAGCCTACCAAGGTTCAGTCTGTCACTGAGTGGTTGGCACCCACCTCAGTTGGAGAGATCCGCAGCTTTCTGGGACTCGCGAGATATTATAGGAGGTTCATTGAGAATTTTTTCCAAGATTGCGAAACCCATGAAAGAGTTGTTGAAGAAGGATACCAAATTCAAATGGACCGAGGAATGTGAGGCCAGTTTCCAGGAGTTGAAGAAACGTTTGGTTACAGCTCCAGTGTTGATTCTTCCGGATATACACAAGGATTTCCAAGTGTATTGTGACGCTTCTCGCTTGGGACTTGGTGGTGTACTTATGCAGGACGGAAGAGTTGTATCATATGCCTCACGACAGCTTCGACCTCGCAAGTTGAATTATGTCACGCATGATTTGGAGTTAGCAGCCGTAGTGCATGCGCTCAAGACCTAGAGACATTTTCTTATTGGAAGCCGTTGTGATGTATACATGGATCATAAGAGTTTGAAGTATATTTTCACATAGAAGGAGTTAAATCTCAGGCAAAGGAGATGGTTGGAGCTCATAAAGGATTATGATATGAAGTTGCATGATCATCCAGGAAAGGCTGATGTCGTAGCAAATGCTTTAAGCTGCAAGAGTTATGTCAATAACCTCGTAAGCGGAGGATTACTGCAGGAGTTAGTCGAGGATCTCAAGGAATTTCGCTTGGAGATAGTTCCAAGAGGTTTTGTTGCAGGAATGGAGGTTCATTCTACATTATTGGGAAATATTCGAGAATCTCAGAAGGGTGACAAGGAAGTTGCTGAAATAAAGGAAAATATGAGAAAAGGAAAAGCCAAGGGTTTTCGTGAGGATGAGCACGAAATGTTATGGTTTGAGGATCGTGTATATGTGCCCAATAATGTGGAGATCAGGAAGTTAATACTTTAGGAGGCTCATGACTCACCATACTCGATTCACCCCGGAAACACCAAGATGTATTTGGATTTGAAGGAACGTTCTAGTGGATAGGTATGAAGAAGGATGTTGCCGAGTATGTAGCAGTATGTGATGTATGTCAGAGAGTGAAGGCAGAACATCAGAAGCCAGCAGGATTACTTCAGCCTATGCCGATACCCAAATGGAGGTGGGACAAGCTTGGCATGGATTTCATCATCATATTACCCAGGAGAAGATGAGGTTATGATTCCATCTGGGTGGTAGTTGATCGCTTGACCAAGGTAGCTCACTTTATCCACATGAAAACCACTTATACAAGCGCAAAGTTGGCCAAGATATATATGACCAGGATCGTATGTCTGCATGGAGTTCTGAGGACCATCATATCAGATAGAGGGACACAGTTTACCTCGAAGTTTTGGAATCAGTTGCACCAGACTTTGGGTACCAGGCTAGAGTTTAGTATAGCCTTTCATCCACAGACAGATGGACAGACCGAGAGAGTCAATCAGATTCTGGAGGAATGTTGAGAGCTTGTGCGCTAGATTATGGATCTAGTTGGGATGACAATTTGCCTTATGCAGAGTTCTCATACAACAACAGTTACCGGGCTAGTTTGAAGATGGCACCTTGCGAAGCTTTGTATGGTAGAAGGTGCAGGACACCATTGATGTGGGATGAAGTTGGAGACCGTCAGTTGTTTGGACCAGATTTGATCAAAGAGTCTGAAGAGAAGGTTAAGTTGATTCGAGATAGACTGAAGGTAGCTCAGTCCAGGCAGAAGAGTTATGTCGATACTAAACGCAAGGAGGTAGTCTATGAGATTGGAGACAGAGCATATCTTCATGTATCACCACTGCGAGGTGTTAAACGATTTGGAGTTAAGGGAAAGTTAGCCCTGAGATTAGTAGGACCATACAAAGTTTTGGAGCGTATGGGAGAAGTGGCCTACAAGTTGGAGTTACCCGAAGTATTGTCAGGAGTTCATGATGTGTTTCACGTTTCCCAGTTGAAGAAGTGCCATGCTGAGATGGCCGATATTCCTCTAAGAGATACAGTGCCCCTGGAAGCAATTCAGTTGGAAAGTGATCTAACCTACGAGGAGAAACCCGTCAAGATTCTCGAGTTTGGCAGCCGAGTTACACGCAGTGATCGAACCTATGAGGTTTGGGCGGTGAAAATTATTTGTGGTATTATTAGGATTTTACTTATTTTTTATTAGGATTTTTCTTTCGGGCGAATATAGAAAAACTTCTCGCCCGACAGGGCCAAAGGCCCAGCCGAGCCGACCCGCTCGCTCACGCCACCTTCCTGCCGGGCGGAGGAGTCCCACCGCGCGCCGCCGCCGGCCGTGTCCGAGGCGAACATGCCTTCCGAGGCCGACCCACCCCTGCGCCCCCTCGCCCAAGCCAGCCCCCTCGGCCTTTATAAGCCGAAGCCCCGGCCCCCTCCTCCTCCACATCGCCGCCGCCGCAGCTCGCCGCACTGAGCCGTGCCGCCTCCGCCATCGGAAGCCGCAGCTCGTAGCGCCACCGCCGCCGCTCGCCGCCTAGCCTCGCTGCACCGCGCTGCGCCCCGCCGCCCACTGCCGTGCCATGCTGCTGCCGGACGACACCGCCGCCGCCGGTTTCGTTTGGCCGAACCGGTAAAGCCAAAGAAAACCACCCATTTTTTAGTTCGGTTTTTTGGATCTTTTTTTAGGTTTTTGTTATTTAGCGAACGTTCACTGGTTTGATTGTTTTAGCGAATGGTTTTCGTTCGTTTAGTTCTGTTAGCAAACGTTCGATCGTTAGGTTTTTCTTTTTATTTAGTTTTCGGCCAAGGATCTATCCGCGAATACTTTTATCACAGATTATTCCCTGAACTTCAAACCTTCGCTACTTTTTGCTCGTTCGTCCAAATCCAGTGAAACCAATGCCAAAATCTTCGTCTTGTTTTCAAGCATATTTGACATTCGAACTTTTTTGGCTGTAGTTTGATTTTCGGAACTCTGATTTGATTGTTTATTTTTGCAAATTGAAGCTCTTCAGTTGAACTTTCAGTTTGGATCTTTTATCTTGAGTTTTACCCTTGCATCTTATGCTTAAGCTTATGTATGCTATTGTTTGTTTACGATAGAGTTTCCGGAGTGCGAAGCGTGCTACTACGAGTCACTAGGGTTTTCAGATCGTCAGCAAGGCAAGTAACACTTTCATCATATCCCTTTATTACCCAGTTTTTATGCATTAGTTTCAATCCTCAAACACTGCATGGTTAGGACTTGATAATATGTGGGTATCAGGAAGTAGCTGATGAGGTCGAACCTATTGTCTTTTACTTCAAACCCTGGGAGTTACTTCTACGTTATGCTTGTACCGCTATGCTATGCTCGTAGACGTGGATTGGTTTGAGAGTATTCATGAAAGTTGTGAGAGATTATTGTTAACTAAGGTTTTATTTAAGGTGGCAACATTAATACACATCTAGGTGGATTGGTCTGTGGGCACCTAGGGAATCCAGTGTTGTCCAAGGAGAATCCCGGGGTATCCGTGTGATGTTTTTTTCCTATGGTTTGCCACCCATGCTCAAAGGGATCATAAGATTATTCATGCTAGAAACTTCCGTGTTGAGCCACAAGCCATTATGGGCTCTGGCATAGTTGAGTAAGTTGTGGGAAACCTTTCCATGATGGGCTAACAGATGTAGGGGAATTGTAGGTGTACCAGCCTGTCTATCGGTTAAGGGGACCTCTTTGGAAAGACTGTGTCTCGGTCATCCGTTTCTCAAACATCATGCAGTGCGAGAAATCAAACGGAGGATATTGAGTCTTGTGGGGAAAAGTGTGTAAACCTCTGTAGAGTGTACAAACTAATCATGGTTAGCCATTTCCCCGGTTATGGATATCTCGAGTATCTGGTGCTTGAATTATTATGTTGATCTCATCACTCTAATTGAATTAAGTTATTGGGTTATTGACTATTAATTTGGGATTGAGATGGGGTTACCATTCTCAATGTTTATCAACCAACTTTGTAGCTAAATATAATTTACTCCTTTGTTTTAGGGAAAAACTTGCTTTATGCAAATGATAACCATAGAGCCTCCACCAGCCATATATGCATATAGTTATAGTTGTTTCATGTTCATTGCTCTATAGTGTTATTTTGCTAGCATATTCCATGTGATGACCTACACAGGCTGCAACATATTATGTTGCAGAGTTTTCAGATGAAGAGTAAGGTGCACTAGGTTGTTTTCATGCACTCAGCTATGCCGTTGGAGTTGATGGACTCATTTTTCCTTTGAAGCTTCCGCAGTTATCTTGTTTAGATGGCCTTCAGCCATATTATTGTAATGAGAACTCTCTTTGAGATATTCAATGTAATAAGTGTGTGATTGCACTCTGTTATAAATCCTCGAGTACTGTGTGTGTCAGCATTACCGATCCAGGGATGACACTTATGCATAGAGATTTGACCGTTTGAAGTCGGATCGCTACACAAATTTATGCCATGAAGACCGTGGTAGGTTGAGATTGAACATACAGAGCGCTCCCTGAAATCATTCGGAATGGTGAGATAGAACTTCGTTTCCGACTGGCCATGACCACAGTTTCCTGATTTGTGCTCGCACTGTGGACACATGAATGAACACCCATGAATCAGTTAGAACAAAAATGATTCCATGGCGATTTCCGCCGGTTGATTAACAGCGATGGACGGAATGAGATAAGAGATGAGTGAATATTTCGCTAATTAAGTTGATTACCTTCTCCATGAGAAAAATCCCCGACCCAATCTCGTAGAAAACCCAAGTGGACCAGAGTATAGAATGTCGGTGCAGATAGGTGGCGGAAAGCGGTAGAGGTGAAATCCGGTGTCGTTTGGAGCGCGACATATGCCCGCCGCCAATAGCCGTCGAGCTTAGGGTGTAGAGTTTCGGAGGATTCCGCGGTGAGTGAGTGGGGACGAAGTGGGCGAGGGTTTTCTTTCCTTTTGCATGTGTGAGTGAACACACACAGTTCGCAGAGGCGACGGAGATGAATCGTGTGCGATAGTAAATCACCGAGATTGAATGGGAATCCAAATTTCCTTTGTCCTTCATCCATGAGTTTTTTTTCTATGATGAACATAAACCCTGCTAATCACCGTGTTCAAATTTGACACTTTTCTGGGTTCATTTACAATATTTTGGGGATTATGTGTATTTTGTAGGCATTAATGCACGTAATTCAAATTCAAACAATCGGTGCATGAAAGGGTGCACAAGAACGGTCTGGAAAACCATGCTCGTACTATTTAGTACATTCTCATGCCTTTTACAAGGAATGAGCAGATATTTGACGGAAATGTGTGGCAATAGTCAACCATAAATGCGTCGTTTACTGGGTTAAAAACTATACAAAAATGTAATACATGCTTGGAAAACACATGACGCATTGTGTGGTGCCATGGTATGACCTCACCGTGCCCTGGTAAAAATGTCGTCATGCACGTCTTTCATAAAATGAACCATCACCGAGGAAGTTTCATGGTTTTGAGGGGGAAATCACCAAGATTGAAGGGGGTCCAAATTTCCTTGGTCCTTTGTCCACGAGTTTTTTCTATGATGAACATACAACCTGCAAATCACTTTGTTCAAATTTGGCACTTTTTCGGGTTCATTTGCCATATTTTGGGGATTATGTGCATTTCCTAGGCATTAATGCACATAATTCAAGTTCAAACAATCGGTGCATGAAAGGGTCCACAAGAACGGCGTGGAAAACCATGCTTGTGCCATTTAGTAAATTCTCATGCCTTTTACAAGGAATAATGGATAGATATTTCGTTGAAATGTGTGGCAATATTCAACCACAGATGTTTGTTTGTTGGATTTCAACTATAGAAAAAATGAAATAAATGCTTACAAAATATGACGCCTGTCATGGTGGCATGGTATGACCTCACCATGCCCTGGTAAAAATTTGAGAAGGTTTGGCTTATGTCATCATGCACGCCCTTCATAAATCGAACCATCACCGAGGAAGTTCCATGCTTTCGAGAGGGAAAATCCCCAAGATTGAAGGGGAATCCAAATTTCTGTCCTAATATGTCATTCAATTTTTTTCCAACGATCAACATACCGCCTCAAATGCGACATGTTCAAATTTGACATTTTCCCGGGCTCATTTACCATATTTAGGGGATTATGTGCATTTTCTAGGCATTAATGGACATAATTCTAATTCGAACAATCGGTGCATGAAAAGGTGCACAAGAACAGTCTGGAAAACCATGCTCGTGTTATTTAGTACATTCTCATGCCTTTTACAAGGAATGGATAGATATTTCAAGGAAATATGTGGCAATAGTCAACCATAAACGCGTCGTTTACTCGGTTAACAACTATACAAAAAGTGAAAGACATGGATGGAAAACATGACACCTGGCGTGGTGCAATGGTATGGCCTCACCATGCCCAAGTAAAAATTGGAGAATGTTTTCCTTATGTCGTGATGCGCGCCTTTCATAAATCAAACCATCACCAAGGAAGTTTCATGGTTTCAAGGGGGAAATCACCAAGATTGAAGGGGGTCCAAATTTCCTTTGTCCATGAGTTTTTTTCTAGGATGAGCATACAACCTGCGAATCACCGTGTTCAAATTTGGCACTTTTCCGGGTTCATTTGCCATATTTAGGGGATTATGTGCATTTCCTAGGCATTAATGCGCATAATTCAAGTTCAAACAATCGATGTATGAAAGGGTCCACAAGAACGGCCTAGAAAACCGTGCTCATGCCATTTAGTAAATTTTCATGCCTTTTACAAGTAATAATGGATAGATATTTCGTTCAAATGTGTGGCAATAGTCAACCACAAATGTTTGTTTGTTGGGTTTTCAACTATAGAAAAAATGAAATAAATGCTTAAAAAACATGACGCCTGGCATGGTGCCATGGTATGACCTCACCATGCCCTGGTAAAAATCTGAGAAGGTTTGGCTTATGTCGTCATGCATGCCCTTCATAAATCGAACCATCACCGAGGAAGATCCATGCTTTTGAGAGGGAAAATCCCCAAGATTGAAGGGGAATCCAAATTTCTGTCCTAGTTTGTCATTCAGTTTTTTTTCAACGATCAACATACCGCCTCAAAGGTAACGTGTTCAAATTTGACATTTTCCCGGGCTCATTTATCATACTTAGGGGATTATGTGCATTTTCTAGGCATTAATGGACATAATTCAATTTCAAACAATTGGTGCATGAAAAGAAGCACAAGAACGGTCTGGAAAACCATGCTCGTGTTATTTAGTACATTCTCATGCCTTCTACAAGGAATGGAAAGATATTTCAAGGAAATGTGTGGCAATAGTCAACCATAAACGCGTCGTTTACTCGGTTAACAACTATACAAAAAATGAAACACATGGATGGAAAACATGACGCCTGGCGTGGTGCCATGGTATGGCCTCACCATGCCCTGATAAAAATTGGAGAATGTTTTCCTTATGTCGTTATGCGCACCTTTCATAAATTGAACCATCACCGAGGAAATTTCATGGCTTCAAGGGGGAAATCACCAAGATTGAAGGGGGGGGGGTCCAAATTTCCTTTGTCCTTTGTCCTTTGTCCATGAGTTTTTTTCTACGATGAACATACAACTTGCAAATCACCTGTTTAAATTTGGCACTTTTCCAGGTTCATTTGCCATATTCAGGGGATTATGTGCATTTCCTAGGCATTAGTGCGCATAATTCAAGTTCAAACAATCGATGCATGACAGGGTTCACAAGAACGGCCTAGAAAACCATGGTCGTGCCATTTAGTAAATTCTCATGCCTTTTACAAGGAATGGACAGATTTTTTGATGAAATGTGTGCCAACAGTCAACCACAAATGTTTGTTTGTTGGGTTTTCAAGTATAGAAAAAATGAAATAAATACTTAAAAACATGACGTCTGGCATGGTGCCATGGTATGACCTCACCATGCCTTGGTAAAAATTTGAGAAGGTTTGGCTTATGTCGTCATGCACGCCCTTCATAAATCGAACCATCACCGAGGAAGTTCCTTGATTTCGAGGGGGAAATCCTCAAGATTGAAAGGGAATCCAATTTTTTTTTCTTTGCCCTGGAGTTTTTTCTACGACAAACATACACCCTGCAAATCACCGTGTTCAAATTTGGCATTTTTCCGGGCTCATTTACCATATTTAGGGGATTATGTGCATTTTCTAGGCATTTAGCGCATATAAATCCAATCCAGCTACAGGTGCACGGGTGTGATGTGAGGGACGTGGATTGCCGTTCGATCGCGGCGCATCCAACGGTGCACACGCGTGTTCCGCGTGGCTGCGGTTCCATCCAATCATAACGCAACACACAATAGGCTCAGCGCACACTGTTTCCGGAAGCGACAGAGATGAACCGTGTGCGAAAATGAACGAGAAAAATCATAAGGGAAGCCAAATTTCTGTTGTTGTTTGTCGTTTGTCGTTGAGCTCTTGAATACCACCGCGCTGTATGGCTGCCCGGCCCCTCCGTCCCAGAGCTCTCTCTAGGCGTCGTCCATGGCACCGTGGCACATAGTAACTGGTAAGGAAGCGATGGCAATCCGCCGCGCCGCGTTCCTCGCGGCCCGCGACCGCACACATGGTAAGGAAGCAATGGCATCTTGCGGCGCCGAGTTCATCGCCGCCACCGGCCAGATAGTTACATGGGCCGACTTTGAGGCTGCCATGGCTGAATGGGTGGTGGATCTAGAGGCGGCCAAAGCCGCACAGAAGGAGCGGAAAAGGCAGAAAGCAGTCAAGATAAGAGAGTCCCGATGTCGGTGTCAAAACCGGCGGATCTCGGGTAGGGGGTTCCGAACTGTGCGTCCAAGGCGGATGGTAATAGGAGGCGGCGGATACAATGTTTACCCAGGTTCGGGCCCTCTCGATGGAGGTAATACCCTACGGCCTGCTTGATTGATCTTGATGATATGAGTATTACAAGAGTTGATCTACCACGAGATCGTAGAGGCTAAACCCTAGAAGCTAGCCTATGATTCTGATTGTTGTTTTCTCTATCGACTAGCCTGACCCTGGTTTATATAATGTACCAGAGGACTAGGATAACAAGAGTCCTAGCCGAATACGCCGGTGGGGGAGGATTCCTTGTCTTGACCACCAAGTCTTGTGGAATCTTCCTTGTATGTGGCAGTTGTCCGAACTGGCCCATGAGTATACAGCCATGGGGGTCCTCGGCCCAATCTAACTGTCCGGGAGACGGTGTGGTGAGTACCCCCTAGTCCAGCACACCGTCAGTAGCCCCCTGAACCGGTCTTCAAGTTGGGGACGCTCCTCGATTCTTCTGAACTGTTCTTCATGTTCGGTCGTCGGTCTTGAAAACTGGTTCAACAAGTCTTCTTCGAACTTGAGGATCACCAACGTGCATCCGAAGAGTTTATACGTCGGGTATCCGAGAGCCCCTTTAAGTTTTCGGCCTTTATCAATACCTTGTTATTTTTATGCCACACATCGGGTTTGAAGTTGTTCCCGGGCGGCAGCGCCCTCTTGCGTCCGAGCTCCAACGCTGGACTGCATTCGAGGTATCTTTTGCAGACGAGCACCAACACCGGACCGCTTCCGAGCTCCAACGCCGGAATGTATCCGAGCTCCAATGCCGGACTATGTCCAAGCTCCAACGCCGGACTATATCCGAGCTCCAACGCCGGACTATATCCGAGGTGTCATAAATCACCTTGGTTCAAAAAAGTTGAAGGAGTTTAGCCAAGCTTAATGCCGGGAATGCCCTCTATGGAGCCAGCCACTAGCGCCCGAGTTTTATGCCGGACTGCTTCCGAGGTGGTGCACCACCCTGACTGTGGGCCGATTTTTTGTCAATATTTTTTATTGGTGCAATTTATTCTCTGCCGAGATATATAGCCAGTAGCCCTCAAGGTGTGTATCGGTCTAAAACCCGAGATGCACCTGAAGGATGACATAAGACCGCTGATCCCAGTAGCCGCTGAGACTCAGGTTGATTTGCAAAATCGGTCTGAGGATCAACTCCTAGCTCGGCAGAATACTTTGGGACACAAAAAGCGGTGTGCAGAGTCCTCGGGACTCAGGTTGGGTGCGGCCGACCAACCTGAGGATCATAATCCTCGAAAACTATATTGCACTTAAATTTTCTGCACTGGATTGCCAATGCAGTAGCCCCCGAGACACTGGTCGGGTGGCAACACCAGATCAGGGGATCGATACGCCCCTTTAATATTAGTAAATGATAAGCCCGAAGCCCAGTAGCCCCCAGCCTTAATGCGGGCACGGGTGGCCGAAATAAGGATCGATATCCAGAGTAAAGTCACAAATCATGTGTAATGATTCTATGTATCCAAGTACTTTACATCATTAATGCTCGGATCCGCATTGTACAAAACTTTGTTGACCGACCATCGGCTTCCACCTCCTCGGTCAGTAGCCGAGGAGTGTTTGTCCTACTTTATAAAGCCTTTATGAAGGCAAAGATTTACAACAAACAAGGCAATCTGGCCATACGGTTTTATAAACAAAGGTATGCAGAGAGATATGTTATATTACTGTTTAACATAAGAATGTCTTCCAAAGAAAATAGTCCCGCTATCGGTTCCTTTCTTTGGGTTGTCATGCTAAGCATGACCATGAAACCTCAGCTCTAATGTAAGAGCAAAATATTGAGGATTTTGTTTGGGAGGCTAGGTACTGACCCCCGGTAGTGTTCGGCGACAATTGAGGTCAAGCTGTAAACACTTCGGCCAATGTTATGAATGGCCCGTCATTTAACACAGTTATCGGATCACTGACCAGTTTACGCTTATTGTGATAGTCAGTTTTCGGCTTTCTCCACTGAGGTGCTTAACCATGTGAGCTGGAAGCACAATCACAGTGGTTCTCCCTTTGCACACCTAGCCGAACAAAGCGGAACGTAGGAGGCAAGCGCAGGAGCCGGGCAACCCAACTATTGATCGAAGACATAATTCAAAACCGATGCATATTTAGCAATATCCAAGAATGTTTTTGCCGAATCTCTAAAGGTGTCTGGTGATGCACTGCGAGACTTGTGCTGAAAACACACAAATAGTTTAAAAGTGTCATAAGCTTGGAAAACCAAAAAAATGTCAGTAAAAACTTGACGTCCGAACAAGATCAAGTGTTCGGTGCCAATCCAAAAATTGGTCTTACTTTTGTGCTTCTGTCGTGCATTAATATGACACATCCGATCTCAAGACTTCAAGCGAGTCAGCCTACGGCTGCAGCCTCCTATCCCGAAGGCGGAGTGCTGCTCGTTAGACCAGTTTAGCGAACTAAACTCGAGCGGCCACTAGAGAGAAAATGGGTTATCTGGCTATTGACCACACACTCGCGTCGAAAAAGGAGTGATGGAAAAAGATTTTGCAACGACTAGGAAGAAAACACATTTACTATAAAACAACTCCTATAGATTTTTAAGAGCCCCCAAGTGACTTGGGTAAAAGAATTTTATGTATAATGATTGTATGTACCGAAGTACTTATATCATATCTGTGTTCACCCGAACTTTAAACGTGTCTTAACCGACCGTCGGCTTCTCCCTCTTCGGCCAAGGGCCGAAAAGTGTCATGTACTCCACCTGTCGAGAGTATCGACGGTGTTTCCGATGACCAGGCAATCAGGCCATAAGGCTGTAACTGACAAAGCACGCTCAGGGAAATTATGCTATATTACTAACGAAGTGTAAGAAGCATCTTCGAATAAAATAGTACCTCCACCGATACCTTTCTTCGGTTGCTCATTGTTACTATGAGACTTGTGCAATAGATTTTTTGTACTCATGAGTTCCGTTGTGTGCCGACCATAATTGAAAACAATAAGAGCGCTAGCTTTCGGCTTCACCCAGTCTGAGGTACTAACTCGGATGACCCGGTAGTAACAATCGCAGAGGTGCTCCCTTTACTCCCTAGCCAAACAATCAGGAACGTAGGGGTAAGCACATGAGCGAGGCAACCCAGCTTGCAAATCTCTTAGGTCAATATGGTGCATATTGTGGCGTAATACACGAACAAGGAACGAAGCCGTACAAGTATAATCATATGCGAGAGGAAAAGCTCCATCAAGGGAGCCCCCAAATAAACGGGGTATTTGAATATGCGTGTCACAAACAAAGTTTTGACAAGGAACTTTGTCACAAACAACTTTGTGCCAAAAATTATAATGCTTGGTCGAACCGAATAAAATTTAAAACTGAAAGTTTTTGAGCATGAAAGCAACTTAGCTGATTAATGTGCTCGGTGTTAATGACGCGATTCGGGCTTGTGGAGGGACGAAGATGCCCATTAATCTGTAACAGATCCGACAAGGTTCACAGTCCTCGGCATGGACGAGGTCCCAGCCCCCAGGCCCGAGGTGTCCGAGCAAGGAGTTCGGCACTCCAAAGTAGTGACCACCTAACGCAGTCAAAATCGATTACCCGCACACATAAAACAGTGCAGTCCAGGAAATAATGATAATATATATATAATCCTTGCATAATTGCTTTATGCAAAAATAATTTATTTAAATAAATGTGGCCTAGCGCCGAAGCCAATGTCGATGCAGGGCGTCAGCGTGACGCGGTGAAGGCATGACAAAGCCTAAATTTGTAGGGCGGTCCGGGCTCCGGATGCGGCGTTCGCCGAACTATGTCTGGAAATTGACCGAACCACCACACGACCGTTTTTAATGTGGCTGCCGTTTGATAGACCTTTGTACAGATGATGGAACAAACTAGAGTTATAATTCCTTAAGAAAAATAAACCCAACAAGCAAAAATTGTTAGGATTAATAGCACCTGGTTTATTTATTGTTGCATTCCGAAGAAAAGCGACTCCCAAAATCGGGAATCGATCTGTACACCCATTGCCTGATGGGCGATAAAGAAATGGCGTGGTGATGTTGGCAAAGGTTGGCTTGCCGAGGCGAAGCCCTCAGTCCAGCTAACATGACGAAGCTGGTCGGCTGGTGACGCCGAAGTCACCGGAGTATGTTGATGAAGAAATAGCCAAGTCCCCTGTCCAGCCGAGGTGACAGAGCAGGCCGGTGAGGAGTTGTTGTAACTGCCATGTCAGCCGAGGTGTTGAAGTAGTTCGGCGTGATGGACATTGGCTCGAAGAAGCAACAGTGCGGCCATGCCGACCCAGGTCGTAACTTGTGACGCGGTCAATGTTGGTTTGATGAAGTGACCATTCGGTGATGCCGGTGTGCCTGCTCCATGTAATCTGTAGGGCGGCGATGTTGGTGATGATTTATCCTTGGCGATTCCGAACTCTTATTCGGCTCGCCGAGGTGAGGATCCGAAGAAGTTTAGCTCGGCTTAAAAAGCGACGACATGTCTAGCGCAACTCGGCAGTCGTGGAGCTATATTGCCGGACTGGTTTGACACCAGCGTGATGGCAAAGATTACCTCAGAGGAGGATTAAAATTTTATGGGCGTGTGTTAAAAACAACGCACAATACCTTAGAAGAAAATTCCTTTTAAAAAGGTTGTCAAATATCACGTTCATAAAGAAACATGAATTCGGGTCGGATCCGTATTCGTGCAGGAAACAGATCTGAAAAGTGATGCACTAATCGGAAGGTTCCCGGAGTTTGGACGGTCGAATCGAGCTGAAATTTTGAGGGGTGGTAGATATGGGAGTTCCACAGCAGATGAACAAGTTGATATTCCAAAGAACTTCTGAGCTAGGCTCTAGAGACCACACCCTAAACTCGTCCAGATTCCCGTCTGGATTTGATAGGGCTCCGGTATATCGTACATTGTCAGAGATTCCTCCATCGGAACTCGATGAAATTTTCCAGGGTTGTTGTAGACTCGATTCTGCACAATTCCACCGAAGCGATCGTTAAAACGACACTCAAGGAGGCAGTGGCGGAGGATACGCGTTCGCTATCCAGAAAAACAGCACGGTCGCCCGAGGGCAATGTTGACGTTGAGCCCCCGGGCTCAATGGACGATTCCTCCATGATCTTGATAGAGATCGGAGTTGGTGTTGATGAAGGCCCTCGTCCGAACATGACGATCGGAGGCAAGGCAAAGTCCTCGGTCAAGCCAAGGTGACCAGTCGAGCCGGTGACGAAGATGTCGACATCGCAGTTAATCTGCAGACGAGCCATCGATCCTTTTGCCGATCACACAGCGGAACTCTCAATGAAAGCACCATTGTCGGTGTCAAAACCGGCGGATCTCGGGTAGGGGGTCCCGAACCGTGCGTCCAAGGCGGATGGTAACAAGAGGTGAGGGACACAATCTTTACCCAGGTTTGGGCCCTCTCGATGGAGGTAATACCCTATGTCCTGCTTGATTGATCTTGATGATATGAGTATTACAAGAGTTGATCTACCACAAGATCGTAGAGGCTAAACCCTAGAAGCTAGCCTATGATTCTGATTGTTGTTTTCTCTATCGACTAGCCTGACCCTGGTTTATATAATGTACCAGAGGCCTGGGATAACAAGAGTCCTAGCCAAATACGCCGGTGGGGAAGGAGTCCTTGTCTTGACCGCCAAGTCTTGTGGAATCTTCCTTGTATGCGGAAGCTGTCCGAACTGGCCCATGAGTATACGGCCATGGGGGTCCTCGGCCCAATCTAACTGACCGGGAGACGGCGTGGTGAGTACCCCGTAGTCCAGGACACCGTCACCCGCCACCGCAAGAAAAAAGAGGCCGCACGCCGTGGTGAGGAGAGCTTGGCGGAGATCGAAGCATGATGGGCTGCCGCCTACAAGGCCGGGAAGGAGAATGCCAGCATCTGGCCAGCATGCCCTGATTGCAGCATATGAGAAGTAGTTTAAGTTTGTAGTATTAGAGCAAATTAATAGTAGTACTTTAAGTTTGTAGTATTAACGTACAATGTCGGTAAGAACATCCTTTGAGGGCTTTGAGCATTGATTAGCATGTGTGCTTGTGTGTGTGTTTTTGCGTTAATCATTAGAAGATCACAAAACACACAGTTTCTATGTCGTAACCGTCTGCGTTTTTTGCGTTAATGACCCATAAGTCAGTTAACTGTGTGATATTTCCTAATAAACCAGGCGTACCATTAACCGAAAAAATCAAGTATACGTGTACATTTTTTGGAGACGGGATCTGCCAACTTTCTTTTTTCTCGCACACGAGTATTTTACGCGCTTCATCTGCGTTGTGTGTTTCCCCCGCCCAAGTTTCAAGTTTCGCACCGAAATTTTCATTAGGCGCGCGATTTCAGAATTTATTCCTCCAGTCACATCCCCTTCCCCTCAGTATCCCCCCGCCCTCGCCCCTCCCCCTACCGGCATCTCAAACCGCCACCGCCGCAACCACATCTATGTTCTGCTCGGATCCAGTCAGGTTACCACCAATCTCTATCACGTCCCCGGCCTGATTGCTTAAATGGCGCCCGCGAAACATCCTCATGTCCAAATCCCCCCCCCCCCCACCAGGAGCTGATGGTAGTCCATGGCGTGATGGCCATTGTGCGTGTTGACCCAGAGGAACACCTCGCCTCCGCCGCCGCCCCCGACATGGTGCAGGCTCTGGCCCAGATGAAGTCCCCCAGCGACTACCCCCTAGGACTTAACAGGTAAGATCTGACCAGCTAAATCTTACCAATACCACTTGCAATGGCTATGATTTGTACGGTTGATGTATTAAGCATGTATGTGCCTTGTTTATTTCAGTACTGCACACTGTGTGATGTTCAAATATTACCGTGTCCAGCTCAATTTCACCAATACTAGCAACAAACTTACAACACATGACTTAGGATATCACTAGAGATGCTGCCCATTTGCTATTTTTAGTGGATGCTAACCCTGTTGTACTTAACATGCCTGTCCATGTACTTACGCGGGGTCATAACAACCGATGCTTTTGTTTGCCGTCGAGGTGAGCTGCATCCCATGTCTTACAGTATTTCACATAATTTGTGCAATTGCTGTTTAACTTCTACCATTTACTGGTTGCCTATAGGTACACATGTCAGTGGCACTGATCCACGCTTCGACCCGGAGGAATAGCTCGCCTCCATCGTCGCTGACTTTGGGTGAGCTTTGGCCAAGATGAAGTGCCCCAGCAACTACCTCTCAGGACCTACCAAGTATGTACTCACCAGTTCAATCTTACCAATACCAGTTGCAATTAATGGCTATGTTCTGTACGGTCGATGTATTAAGCATGTTCTAGTAAACATGCCTGACACGTTTTTGCTACTTTCCCTACCTTTTTATAGACATCTGGGCCATTCTCTGCTCTGGCAGCACCTGCCTCGTGATGTTTAACTATGCCAATTGCATTTTTATGAGTACCGGTTTCAATGTCTATTAAGCCTGTTGCAATTAATAGTTGAATCCGTTTTTAAATAGTGGTATTTCAATGGCTACAAACTTACAAAACATGACTTAGGATGTTGTTAAGCCTGTGGCAATTAACAGTTGTATCCATTTTTAATCTGTCCATTTGCTACCATGCTACTCTCCGCAATGAAGATATACTAGAGATGTTGCCCCATTTGCTATTTTTGGTGGATGCTAACCCTGTTTTACTTAACATGCTTTTCCATGTACTTACACAGGGTCATAACGGCCAATGTTGTTGTTTGTCGTCAAGGTTAGCTGCATCCCATGTCTTACAGTATTTCACATCATTTGTGCAATTGTAATTTAACTTCTACCATTTACTGGTTGCCTGTAGGTACACATGTCAGTGGCACTGATCCACACTTCGACCCAGAGGAACAACTCGCCTCCACCACCGCTGACTTGGGCGGGCTCTGGCCAAGATGAAGTGCCCCAGCAACTACCTCTCAGGACTTACCAAGTATGTACCCACCAGTTCAATCTTACCAATACCAGTTGCAATTAATGGCTATGTTTTGTACTGTCGATGTATTAAGCATGTTGTAGTAAACATGCCTAACACGTTTGAGCTATTTTCCCTAGCTTTTTATAGACAACTGGGCCATTATCTGCTCTGGTAGCACCTACCCTGTGATGTTTAACTCTACCAATTGCATTTTTATCAGTACCGGTTTCAATGGCCATTAAGCCTGTTGCAATTAACAGTTGTATCCATTTTTAAAGAGTTGTATTTCAATGGCTACAAACTTACAAAACATGAATTCGGATGTTGTTAAGCCTGTTGCAATTAACAGCTGTATCCATTTTTTAATCCGTCCCTTTGCTACCGTGCTACTCTTTTGAAATGAAGATATCACTACAGATGCTGCTGTTTTATTACCATTTGCTATTTTTGGTGGATGTTAACCCTGTTGTTGTTAACATTGGCTTTCCATGTACTTACACAGGGCTACAATGGGTGATGTTGTTGTTTGCCGTCGAGGTTAGCTACATCCCATGTCTTATACACCATCTATTCCTAAATAAAAGTATTTTTAGATATTCCAATATAAACTACATAAGGATCAAAATGAGTGAATCTAGATTCTAATCTAAACTATATCTATAATTCTATATACATTCGTATGTAGTTCATATTGAAATCTCAAAAAAAAAATACTTGTACTTAGGAACATAGGTAGTTGTATTTTACATCATTTGTGCAATCTCAGTTTAGCTTCTAACATTTACTGGTCGCTTGTAGGTACAAATATGAGCGGTGCTGATCCAATCTTCGATCCCTTTTGCGTATGGGGCAATGAGATATTCATGAACAAGCGTCAAGTGAGGAAACTAAGAAAGATTGTTAGGCGAAAGAAATGGGTGATTGGAATTAAGCTATTTATTTACACTTTGTCAAAGACAACAGTGAACTTTAGGATGGTAAGTAATGTGTTTCCTTTTCCCCTGCCCACAACAAGTTACTCTATTAGACCTCAGTATCTGATATTTTTCTCTTTTCAGTGGTTTCTGAAGCTATTTACTGATGATTACCTTGCAAACTACATGACCGGAGTGGAGGCAACTAAGGTTAAAGTATATAATTCATGCTACCATGATAATGCTCTAGAAGTCTTCCTGAAGGCAGTGAAGGATGGGCGGGCGATCGTCACAAGGGGTTGGACAAAAGTTGTTCGTGCCTATGGCATGCAGGAAGGCACATTATGGGCATTCCGCTTCTTCAACACTGCCGTCAGTCAAATTGATTTACACTTGTCTCTTCACCTTTACCACCTTTAAATATTGTGGTTCATCATAGTTAATTGTTGCCTAATCTTGTAATTACTGAACATATTGTACTGGCAACTTTATTTATGGATTCATTGTTGAAGCATTATGCTAACAATTTGAATTGCATGTTTCGTATTTCAAAATTTCCAATTAGAATAATAAATTACAGGGAAAAATGAAAAGAGAACAGACGGTCATGGAACTTTGCAAACGGCTCTGGCAGTAAAAGCGCTTGTGATGGATAGCCCAAGCCACATAGTTTTCTACATCAAATCATGTGTGATGTAGTTAATGAAAGCAAACAGTTAACCAAGGCAGACCGTGTGTGATAGTTACACCTTTCACACACGAGTGTATACATAAAACCATGTGGGATGTACATATGAACGGAAACGTTTTCCCTGGATTGACTATGTGGGATGTACATAAGAACGGAAACGTATTCCTTGGATTGACTGTCACTGGTGCACGTCGGTCCTAAATAAACGGTTTTTAACCCCTTTCCACGATGGCATCTGGAACCGTCGCCAAGTGAGTGTGGGTGATAGGTGGGTCCTTCCCACACGACCCAGAAACCGTTGGGGATATGCCCTCCTGGCACACACACGTTCGGCAAAATGAGGTCGTGTGTGACCAGCAAGCGCTCAAATATGGAAATACGTACAATACAGCTAAAATACAATTATACAGCGAAATTGTTTCCGGTCGCAATTACATCCCACACAGTCAGTCCCCGCTAAACGTTTCCGTTCATATGTACATCCCACCCAGTCGTTCCAAGGAAAACGTTTCTGTTCACAGGTACATCACACACAATTTTTCCTGTTAAATCGTTTGTGATAGCGTTGCCATTGCACACGTTATTAATAATTTTATCGTTTGCGTTATTGAATGCATCACACACGGTGCATAGAAATAAACTGTGTGGCAAAGGCTGTCCATCACACACACTTTTTATGTGATAAACATTTGCACAAGGTGGCCTAACGCAAACAGTTTTCAAGAGAAAGTCGTGTGTGCAGTGGAGATTGATCGCACACATAGTGGATCCTAGAAACGTTTCTGATCCCCATGTATATCACAAACGTTTCGCTTTCACAAACCGTGTGCAGTGTAATCCCTATTTAATCCATAATTAACCCAATTAATCCTAATTTAAAAATCACATGCCATGAATTTGAAAGTAGGCAATCACTTATTTCATATCCAACCATGTTTATTACAAATATAGGTTCAACCACGAATCCATAATTCAATGCACAGGTACATATACTGAAGAACTACAGAAGCACCAAGTAAAGAATGATGAACCACAGTTGTAGTAAAGACTATAAAGAGAGAGGCAAAAGACATTCTGGTTGCTGGAGAAGGTGAAGCGGAATGCCCATATTGTGCCCTCCTCCATGCGTAAGGCGCGCATGACTCTAGGCCAACCCCTTGTGATGGCTGCCTGTCCATCCTTCACTGTCTTCATTAGGACTTCTCGATGCTCATTGTAGTCTAGATGAAATACTTTAACCTTCATTGCATGTCCACCAATCATGTACCTTGCGAGGTAATCTTGAGTGAACTGCTTCGGGAACCACTGGGAACGAAAAAGATTCAGACATTGTTGTCTAACAACTCATTATGGGCAGTAAAAAGAGAAGGCTGCAGAGTTTATAGTTACCATCCTACAGCTCACTATTGTGTTGGATAGAGCATAAACAAATAATTTGCTTGCCACCATTCATATCTTTTTGCTAATAATCCTTATTAGTTTCCTCACTTGATGCTTGTTCATCAATATCTCATTGCCCCATACGCAAAAAGGGTCGATGCGTGGATCCTTGCCAAGGGCATATGTACCTACAAGCAACAAGTCAATATTAGAAGCTAACTAGCTAGTGTCCAGGCATGGATCTATATGCACTACATTATGGAACGATGGGGGGAGTACATGCCAAGGGATGAAGCTAACCTTGGCGGAAAATGGTGGCCACTCCTGTTGTTGTCCTGCATAAGTAGTGGAAAGGAATTATAAGTACAGTAATCTTAAAATCAAACAAATATAGCAAAGGTAAACAAAATCATCTCCAAATGATAGCTTGAATGTGTTGGTTTCAGCATGTTGTTAAAGCGGATATAAAATGGAAGGTAATGTTACCAACAACAGGCTTAACATCCATCAAATATTGCAATTCAAACTGGTATTGTTGAAAATGAATAGAACGTAGGTAATTGTTGGGGATATTACTACTGGATGTAAACCGGCCAGGAGTAGCTGGATTAACTTTATGAAGATTAGAAGCCCATGAAGATGTGAAGATGATGGCGCTTTACGAAGGCCCAAGGCCCAGAAGTGAGTTAAAGCTTGTAGATACAAACCGACTTAATCATGTAACTTGCTTTGTAAGATAGGAAGTGTAGAGACCGAACCAGAAACGTTTATGCTCCGGCTTCAGGACTCTGTAAACCGACGGGCGCCACCCATGTATATAAGGGCACGACCCGGCAGCGGTTCAGGGGACAGAAAACAACTCGAGAGCCAGACAAAGCGGATTCGCTCCCTGGCCTTCGAAACCCTAGCAATCCCAATCACAACTAGACGTAGGCTTTTACCTTCCTTGAAGGGGCCGAACTAGTATAAAACTCCCCGTATCCCCTTGTCCGGTTTAACCCCTTTAAGCTAACCCGTTGCGATGGCTCCACGACTAAGTCCTTTCACAAGGACATCTGCCGTGACAAACCCATGATAGTTGGCGCCCACTGTGGGGCTATCGCACGATGGTTTCGAGTTCTTGAAGGGCAACTTTGATGGACTCAGGGGATACACTGTGGGCCGGATGACGAAGAGTCGTCGCGGCAAGATCTACATCGACAACGCATGATGGGGTCCCGAGGCCGATTCAATCGAATATGGGTACCGGGTCCCCTTTGGTGGGATTCACGTCTTCATCGACAAGATTGGTGAACCGACCCCTGAGCCGGACACCTGCACCGACATCATCGAAACGGCTCGGCGTACAAGTCCTTCGCCGGTTCAGCCCGTGACGAAGCATGTTTTCGTAGGTGTCATCCATGGAGCAAAATACGTGGACGGGCCGGCGTCCGAAGGAGAAACCATCGTCTGCTCTGACGACAAGTCTTCTCGAGAGACCGAATCGCTCTATCAGTTGCAGGATGGTCGGATTGGTGGAGGATCCGAGGGCAATAGTATTCTGGACTCCCCAGATCTGCCTAAACGGGCCGCTATCTTCATGGCCGGTACACAGTCGGCGCCTCACTCATCAATTGCTGCAGCAATACTCTTCGGTTCAACAACGGCCACACCGGCGGGGGCAGTAAGTTCTGCGCCGCCTCCGGCTCAGGTCCTGTCTGATTTGTTCGACGCTTTGGCAACATTGATGGCCGCAGAGGTGGATGCAGCAGCCAGGGATCAGCACAATGCGGAGATTGCAAAGATAAAAGATCAGATAGCCCAGGCTAAAGCAGACCTAGCGGCGGAGAACTCTAGGATGGCTACAAAACGGGCTGAGTTGGAAGCACAGGCCTACCAGATTAGGCTGGATCAGAACGCTTCCAAAGAAGTCATGAGATGAAGGTATCGATCGTGTCTCCCGTCGAGTTATGAGCCACAGAATCTCTTCAACACCCCAGGAGCAGGAGCTAATAACCAGCCAATACTGAACCAGGCAGAGGCACCAGGAACAGGAGCGCCGGTTCAACCACGCACGATGGACCCGCCTTGTAAGAACAACGTTGTACCGCAGTATGTACCAGCACCCCCCGGGCATTATTCCAACCCGTTGGACAATATCGTGGCCGCCGCTTCATGCCTAGCAGCCCTCCCAACTGACGGCGAGTCACCAGTTGCGATTGAGGCACGTCGGGCCAGGGATCTCCTTCAAACGGCGTTAAGACAGCAGCAGGTATATTCACACTGTTGTGAGAGGATTCATTCTACTCCCCGTTTGAGCCGGAGCTATAGTAGATACGTTGAGGACGAACCGGCTGTATCGAGCAGCGCACATCGCCATAATTCACCACGAGGACACAACCCGGCAGGGGGAGGTGCTAATGCACAAGATGTGGATCATGGCCGCGCACGTCGGGAGGCCGAGTTAGCAGCTCGTCACGGAGCGCGTCAACATACTCCGGTTCACCTCACCGCTTCAGTAGAACCAGGGGTGGTATTCAGTTCCTTAGGGGTGCCATGTCTCACCCCCGCTTTGCGTAATGTGATACTGCCCAAGGACTTCAAAGGACCTCGTAAGGTGCCCAATTACACCGCCGATTTGCAACCAGAGGCGTGGGTTGAAAGCTATGAGATGGCAATGGAGATGCTGGATGTAGATGAAGCGGTATGTGCTAAATACTTCACCATGATGTTGGAGGGAACAGCTCGTACTTGGTTGAAAAGCTTACCAACTAACTCTATCGGGTCATGGGCCGAATTGAAGCACCGGTTTATCCAGAACTTCAAAGATACTTGTAAGCATCCCATGTCAATCGTAGATCTGGCCGCTTGTATCCAAGAGGAGGGGGAGTCCACGACCCATTGGGTAAAGCGGGTCTCAACAATTTTGCATTCATCCGATCGTATCAATGCAGATAGCGCAGTGCTAACATTAGAGGGCAATTGTCGTTTTTTGCCACTCAAACAGAAGTTGGGAAGACTCAAACGTCACTGCAATGATATGTCAACGCTTATGGCCGCTTTGGTTAAATACGCCGATTCAGATACTACCAAGGACCTCGACTCAGAGGAGGACAAGCCAGGGAAAGGGAAGAAGAGCGGCAATGCCAAGGGGCAGCAGCATAATCCGACAGGGCATGGAAACAATGGTAAGCGCAAGGCTGACAACAGTCTGGACTTTGTGGCTAACACCAACACTCAGGAGGATGGTCAGCGCTGTAAGGGTAAGCAGCCCCAAAGAGGCGGCGGGTCAGGCCCTAATTTAGAGCGCCTGTTAAATCAACCCTGTCCGAAGCACGGGTCCAAAGAGAAGCCAGCATCACATCTTTGGAAGGACTGTTATATCATGCGAGATTTCAAGAACTCCAATATGTTTCAGTATGATAATGTCCCACCCAGCGGTTCAGGAGGTGGTTTCCATGGGCCAGGTTACGGCGGTGGCAGTTCCGGTTCAGGATTTCAGGGTAATCAAACCGGATACAATAATCAAGTGAACCAGGGCAATCAGGGAGGTTACAACCATCAGGGGAACCAGCAGCAGCAGCACCAGTCGAGTTATCAGAGCAATCCTAAGCAGTTAAATAGTGGGCAGTATCATGTCTTCACCACTAGCTTGTGCAAACATGATCAGAAGCTTCACACGAGGGCGGTAAACTCTGTTGAACCGGCAGTGCCTTAGTATTTGCGCTGGTGTGAGCAGCCCATTTTGTGGAGTAGAGAGGATCACCCCCCGGGTTGACAATCCGGGTCATCTGGCTTTAGTAGTGGCCCCTTAGGTTGGGGGATACAAGTTCACTAAGGTGCTCATGGACGGGGGAAGCAGTATCAACATTCTATATTATGATACCTTCCGCCGTATGGGACTGACAGATAAGAATCTCAAACCGTCAAATACCGGTTTTTCATGGTGTGGTGCCTGGTAAGTCTGCATATCCAGTAGGCAAGATAGCCTTGGAGGTGGCTTTTGGAGATGATCATGATTCAAGATCAGAAACATTGACCTTTGAGGTGGTGAAAAACAAAAGTCTGTATCACACTTTGTTTGGGCGGCCGGCTTACGCTAAGTTCATGGCCAGACCATGTTATGTTTATCTGCAACTTAAAATGCCAGGTCATAAGGGGACCATTACAGTACATGGGAGTAGGAAGATTGCTTTGGAATGTGAGGAAGGTGATGCGGCTTATGCTGAGTCGGTTTGTGCCACGGAGGAGCTGAAGCTTTATAAAGACCAAGTTGATCCGGCAGACATGACTTCTTTGAAAAAGCCAGCTACGGAGCACGATCCGGCGTTGAAGTTTCAATCGGCCGCAGATACTAAGATGGTTGATTTTGTTCCTGGCGATTCATCCAAACAATTCAGTACCAGCGCTAACTTGGATCCCAAATAGGAAAGCGTGCTCATCGAGTTCATCCGTGAGAACTGGGACATCTCTGCATGGAAACCTTCTGACATGCTAGGTGTACCGAGGGAACTCGCTCAACACACACTTAACATTGATCCTAAGTTTAAACCGGTCCGGCAGTTTCTCCGCCGCTTCAATGAAGAAAGGCGTAAGGCTATCGGTGAAGAGGTAGCTCGGTTGTTGGCCGCAGGGTTTATCATGGAGGTCTTTCATCCAGAATGGTTGGCTAATCCGATGCTGGTTCTTAAGAAAAACGGCACTTGGTGGATGTGTGTGGATTACACAGATTTGAACAAACTTGCCTGGCATACCCTTTTGCCCTCCCTCGTATTGATCAGATCATTGATGCTACGGCGGGTTGTGACCGTTTGTGTTTTCTGGATGCTTATTCTGTTTATCATCAGATCAAGATGGCGGTTAAGGACCAGGAGAAGACAGCCTTCATCACTCCTTTTGGAGCCTTCTGTTATGTCTCCATGCCTATTGGGCTTAAGAGTGCCCAGGCAACTTATCAACGTTGTGTTCAGAATTGTCTTCATAAGCAAATTGGGCGTAATGTTCATGCATATGTGGATGATATTGTGATAAAATCTAGAAAGGAGGAAACATTGATAGATGACTTGAGGGAGACCTTCGACAACCTCCGGGTTTACAAGATAATGCTCAATCCGGAAAAGTGTGTCTTTGGTGTCCCGGCAGGCAAACTCTTGGGATTTCTGGTATCAAACAGAGGTATTGAGGCCAATCCGGAGAAAATCTCAGCGATCACATCCTTGGCTAAACCGACGTGTATTAATGACGTTCAACGTTTGGCAGGCCGGATTACGGCTTTGAGCCAGTTTATCAGTTGTCTTGGGGAGAAGGGCATTCCTTTATATCAGATGCTGAAGAAAACAGATAATTTTGTCTGGAGCGAGGCGGCTGATAAAGCGTTTGAGGATCTGAAAAGGCAACTGGTTGAACCACCTGTACTTGCAGCCCCGATTGACAAGGAGCCATTGTTGCTATATGTGGCTGCTAATGCCTGAGCTGTTAGCGTGGCTATTGTGGTGGAGCGCAAGGAAGTTGGAAAGGAGTATCCGGTTCAACGGTCGGTTTATTATATCAGTGAGGTGCTCATGGAATCAAAGAAGAGGTATCCACATTGGCAGAAGCTGGTGTATGGAGTGTTTATGGCAAGCTAGAAGCTTAAACATTATTTCCAGGGCCACCCTATCACAGTGGTCAGCTCAGCTCCTCTGGGAGACATCATTCAAAACAGAGAAGCAACTGGCCGGATTGCAAAGTGGGCTATTGAGCTTGGACCTCATGGGCTCAAATATATACCTCGCATAGCGATCAAATCCCAAGCACTTGTGGACTTTATCAATTATTGGACGGAGTTGCAGGCACCAGAAGAAAAGCCAGATAATACTTACTGAACTATTCACTTTGATGGGTCCTGAGGGAGTCCTGGATTAGGGGGTCTCCGGACAGCCGGACTATATCCTTTGGCCGGACTGTTGGACTATGAAGATACAAGATTGAAGACTTCGTCTCGTGTCTGGATGGGACTCTACTTGGCGTGGAAGGCAAGCTAGGCAATACGGATATGTATATCTCCTCCTTTGTAACCGACCTTGTGTAACCCTAGCTGTCGGTGTCAAAACCGCGGATCTCGGGTAGGGGGTCCTGAACTGTGCGTCTAGGCGGATGGTAATAGGAGGCAGGGGACACAATGTTTTACCCAGGTTCGGGCCCTCTTGATGGAGGTAAAACCCTATGTCCTGCTTGATTAATATTGATGATATGGGTAGTACAAGAGTAGATCTACCGCGAGATCAGAGAGGCTAAACCCTAGAAGCTAGCCTATGGTATGATTCTTGTTCGTCCTACGGACTAAAACCCTCTGGTTTATATAGACACCGGAGAGGGCTAGGGTTACACAGAGTCGGTTACAATGGTAGGAGATCTACATATCCGTATCGCCAAGCTTGCCTTCCACGCCAAGGAAAGTCCCTTCCGGATACGGGACGAAGTCTTTAATCTTGTATCTTCATAGTCCAGGAGTCCGGCCGAAGGTATAGTCCGGCTATCCGGACACCCCCTAATCCAGGACTCCCTCAGTAGCCCCTGAACCAGGCTTCAATGACGACGAGTCTGGCACGCAGATTGTCTTCGGCATTGCAAGGCGGGTTCCTCCTCCAAGTACTTCATAGAAGATTTTGAACACAAAGGTAGTGTCCGGCTCTGCAAAATAAGTTTCCACATATTTCCATAGAGAGAATAATATTTACACAAATCTAATCTGCTAACGTATTCCGTAGCGTGACATCACACCACGGCCAAGGCTTTATTCGAATCATTTTACTGTCCCACGTCAGCGCATTTAGCGGGGCAGTTTCCTTGGCACGTCTTGTCAAAGCAGAGATCGTGTCCCCTTATTCCGGGATTCTCATCAATACGGCGTGGGTAACCCAACCGCGCCATTGATTACGGCGCTGGGGAGATAAGCGAGTTTTACCAGGCTGGTGGGGACGCATAGTCGCGTCCGCCCATATAAGGGGATAAGGATCCACCTTTTCGTCCACGCCTTCTTCCTCCTTTGCCTATCCATTTCCACGCACTCGAGCTCCAGCGCCCAAGTCCGCACACCCCACCTCAACCTTCTCCAGCCATGTCCGGAGCGGGAGGCAAGTGGATGGTCTCCTCCGTCACGGAGGGACACATCAAAAAACTGAGGAAGGCCGGATACTTGTCTAACGACATTGCGCACCGGATTCCTGAAGAGGGGCAGCTCATCCCCACCCCTAGGCCCCATGAGAGGGTGGTGTTCCTCCCCCATTTCCTTTGCGGACTGGGCTTCCCTCTCCACCCATTTTTCCGAGGGCTCATGTTCTACTATGGCCTGGATTTCCACGATCTGGCCCCGAACTTTGTCATCAACATCTTGGCGTTTATCGTCGTGTGTGAGGCTTTCTTCTGCATCCGCCCCCATTTTGGCCTATGGCTCAAGACTTTCAATGTCAAGCCGAAGGTGGTGCGCGGCACCCAGGCGGAGTGCGGAGGCGCCATGGTGGGCAGGATGCCCAACGTCCTATGGCTCGAGGGCTCCTTCGTGGAGACCCTAAAGGGGTGGCAATCGGGGTGGTTTTACATCACCGAGCCGCGCGACCCTGAATGGGTCGCAGCCCCCGAGTTCCGATCCGGACCCCCTACGCGGCTCATCTCCTGGAAAGAGACGGGCCTGTCGTGGGGTAAAAAGGGAGAGCTGACCGGACTCCAAACATGCATCCAAACCCTAGTGGACAAGAAGCTCAAACTTTTCAACGTAGTCCAGGTTATGCTCATCCGCCGGATCCTCCCGGGTCAACAACGGGCTTTCAACCTGTGGGGGTTCGACCCGGCGCGGCACCGAACTCTGAGCAGGCTCTTCGACACGACGTACGAAGATGCCTGGAAGGTGCTTTTCAAGGGCGCCGAGGCCCCCGCATCCGCTACCGAGGATCGCGGATTCAGCACGCAGCGTCACGCTCGTGCGGTAAGCTGTTTTTACCTTTTACAGGGTATTAGTTTTTCATAGTTTGACTCCATGCGGGATCTAAGCTCCCTTACCTTTGACAGGATTGGCAGGAGACGTCTGGACAGATCAACTGTCTGGCTCCTTTGCCCGAAGGCCCAGCGGACGCTCGCTTGGCGAAGCTGCTGGTTCCGGCACCCTATGTGGTGCCGGAGAAGAAGGCCAAGAAGAAGGCCACGGGGACTCGAAAGAGTGCCCGGCGCCAGGAGGTGTCGGATTCATCATCCGACGACTCCAAGACGCACTCCTCCCATGAAGATGAGGAGGAGGAAGAAGAGACCTCTCCCCCTCCAGCGGGAGGAGGGAAGAAAAGGAAGGCCGCCCCAACTGGGGAGGCCGAAGGGTCCAAGAAGGGGAAGACCCTTCCTCCGGACTACTCCACCAACGCCGACGACAGCAAAGAGGAGTGGCCGCACAGGGACAAGCCCCAGGCGAGATCGTAAGTATTCGGACACCAGAGCAATTCATAGTGTTCCTTTCTTGCACAGCTCCTCCTTACGCCGAATATGTCTATGCAGTCCGCCCAAGGTCGAGCTCGACGAGTCGTCGAGCGGCTCCCTGGATTCGTCGGACGTGAATTCACTTCCGCCCGCTACCTCCCCCCACCCTACGGACGATGCCGAGGTGCTGTCCCAACAGGTTCCAAGCCAGGAGGAGGTGGTCCTGGAGGCGCCGCAAGGCGACCTCCTGGACTCCAGGCGCAAAGGGGATAAAACCCCCCAGGGCCCCGAGTCCGGCTTTGAGCCGGACACCGCGCTGGAACCTTCAATGGTTCTGGACTCCGGTAAGCAGCCTCCTTCCAAGAGGAGCAAGCGTACCGAGCTGGTGACCTCCGTCCAACCGGAGGCACCGGACAATTTGCTGGAGGTGCTTAAAGGCACCTCCATCGACGAGGAGCACCGCACTATTATGAGTGTGGTGATCCAAAAGGTTTAGTCCGCCAAGAGCGGACTGACTGAAGCCTGTGCCAGCCTTCTAACAGGCTTTGAGGTAAGTAAAGAATATGTAAAAATATTACCGCATAGACAGTAGCCCCTGATGCTCTGTTCGGCGTTCGGAAAGAAAAGCCGAATAGAGGATCTAATAACATTCGCAGGAGTCTAACATAATCAAGTCAATATGCGTATGCAGGCTTCGCTGCTGGCCTCCGCCGCACTGACTGCGGAGGTGGATACGCTGAAGCAAAACCTCGCGTGGTCCGAGAACGAGCTCGGCCATGCCAAGAGGCAACTCGAGGAGAAGGAAGGTAAGTAATACCTTGCGCAAGTATATAGAGAAGATGTGGTTGCAAAAAATGAAAGGATCAACGTGCTATTATAGGGGCCACAACCGAGGTGGCAACCCTTAAGAAAGCGTTGTCCGAGGCTGAAAACAGAGCGATCGCGGAGCGCACAGAGAGAGGGAAGCAGGAGGCGCGGGTGGAGGCGGTGCAGAAAGAGCTCCAGGCTCTCGTGAAAAAACACGAGAGTTTGGAGCTTGACTCAAAGACACAAGCATCCGAGCTTGCGGCAGCCCTCGAAAGCGCGAAGTCTGCCAAGGCCGAAGCCCAGAAAGCCCTCCAAGAAATTGAAGCGACGAAGAATATAGCGGCGGGTAAAGCATTCATTATGCAAAGCAAGCACGTGAAAGTGAATTACTTGTTACTTACCCGAGTCCGGAGCTCTCTAGGAGCATTCGCAGATTTGCCCCATAGTGCGTCTGATGCCGCCGCCTACTACCGATCCGAGGAGGGGAGCTCGACGGAGAAGGTGTTCTGGTCTCAGTATGCTGAGGCCGGACACCTGGTGCCTTTGAGCGACCAGCTGAAGCAAATGGTCGAGCTCCACAAGGTGGCCGAACAGGCCATAAAGGGCCTCATAGTTCGGCTTTGGCCTGGAGAGGCTCTGCCTGGGAGCTACTTTGGGCTGGTGAGGCGGCTGGTGGATGCCTGTCCACGGCTTGAAGCAATCAAGCACTCTGTCTGCATCGAAGGTGCCCATAGGGCGCTTGCCCGTGCTAAAGTGCACTGGGGCAAGATGGATGCGGAGAAGCTAGTGAAGGACAGGACGCCGCCGGGCAAGGAGCATCGCGTCCCAGAAGCGTATTATGAGGGCGTCCTGAATGGTGCCCGCCTTATAGTGGATGAATGCTCCAAAGATGTAATTTTTGAGTAAACTCGCATTTGTGATCCTGTACGCTGAAAACTTGTTCATATGCGCTAAGCAACGCTTTTGAATTTAAAATATTACCTTCTATGCGGTCGTTTATCAAATTTGAGAGATGGCGAGTCGTCGGCTTCTGCCCCCATGCTACGAGTGCTGGGGTGTTCGGGATAAACATGAGCGCTCTTTTTCCCATTCTTGGGTCCTTCGAGGGAGGCGCTCAACACAACGAACAAGGCAATCGGACTATAATGCTTGAACACTCTCACTTAGCCATAGAATTCTATAATTTTAAATTTCGGCGAAGCCCCTAGTGTTCGGAAGACCGAGTTCGGGGCGCTATCCACGCCTAGGCCGGACAAAGCCGACTCCTCGCTCTAAGCGGCATAAGTCTTTAGGGACTCGAAAACCTCTCGAACAGCGACCAGCTCTCGCCTCACCATGACGGTCAGTTTTAGCTTTCTCTACTGAGGTGCTTAGCCCAGCTCAACTGGGGCACAATCGCAGTAGTTCTCCTAGTGCTACCTTAGCCGATATAACGGAACGTAAGGTACCAAAACATAGGAGCCGGGCAAACCCAACTATTGACCCAAGACATGATTCGGAGCCGATGCATATAATGCTATAAGTTCGGGGTGCCGCACTTGTGAAAGTGTTCGGACTTCTCACACCGTATTGTGGGGTACTTAAGCCCCTGGCATATTGGACGTACCAAAGTGTACGGGTGCAACATGTCATTAATGAACATATATTCGTAAAAAAGAGTAATGCAATAATAGACGGAAGCTATGCATTGTTTATTTAAAAAAGCTGCAATCAAAGCAGAACGATACAAATAGTGCAATAAGCAAAAGATGGGACTATTTAAGATGTCCTTTCCAGGGGCGAGCTGTGGAATGTTATGTGAAACAGGTATACTGTTCGTTATAGAGACCACCTTAGAGTTCCATAGTGCGACGTAGCTTTCTGCTTCCCTGGTTGTATCGTTTGTGTGGCAATTGTACTGCCGGACAAGCCTTCCGAAGAATGGAGTCCTGAAAATAAGAGAAAATTAAGAAATCGGCAGCCCCTAGTGCGGTTTAAGCCGCGTTTCGGGCGTGCTGTGATGGTGCCCCTCCCCCTGTGCCCATGGTATTTCCAGAGCATAGTTATGTATGCGCAACACTGGTTTTGCAAGTTCGCGAGGGCTGGGGTTGGGGCCGCATTGCTACGCTTGCTCGGAACGTGCCAGGCGGTCTTTTTGTAGGTTACTCCGAGCGTGCTTGACGGTGTCCAGACGTTTAATGGCCAGACTGGAGAATTGCCTTGAGAGGTTGCTTTGTACTTCCGCTGCGATAGCCGCCATATGCTCCTCCGTTCGGAGAGAGCGTTCGGTGTTTCCATTGACCGTGATGACTCCTCGAGGGCCTGGCATCTTGAGCTTGAGGAATGCGTAGTGCGGCACCGCATTGAACTTGGCAAACGCGGTTCGCTCGAGCAGTGCGTGATAGCCACTGCAGAACGGGACTATGTCGAAGATTAACTCCTCGCTTCGGAAATTATCCGGAGATCCGAAGACCACTTCAAGTGTAACTGAGCCTGTATAGTTGGCCTCTACACCTGGTATGACGCCTTTAAAGGTCGTTTTAGTGGGTTTAATCCTTGACGGGTCGATGCCCATTTTCCGCACTGTATCCTGGTAAAGCAGGTTCAGGCTGCTGCCACCGTCCATAAGGACTCTAGTGAGGTGAAATCTGTCAATAATTGGGTCTAGAACCAATGCGGCGAATCCGCCATGACGGATGCTAGTGGGGTGGTCCCTTCGATCAAAAGTGATCGGGCAGGAAGACCATGGGTTGAACTTTGGGGCGACTGGCTCCATCGCGTATACGTCCCTTAGCGCACGCTTCCGCTCCCTCTTGGGGACGTGGGTTGCGTATATCATGTTCACCGTCCGCACTTGTGGGGGAAAACCTTTCTGTCCACTGTTGTTCGGTGGCCGGGGCTCCTCCTCGTCATCGCTATGCAGCCCCTTGTCTCTGCTTTCGGCATTTAACTTGCCTGCCTGCTTGAACACCCAACAATCCCTGTTGGTGTGATTGGCTGCTTTTTCAGGAGTGCCATGTATCTGGCATGAGCGGTCGAGTATTCGGTCCAAACTGGACGGGCCCGGAGTATTTCTTTTGAATGGCTTTTTCCGCTGACTGGGTTTAGAGCCTCTGAATCCGGCATTAACTGTCGTATCCTCAGCATTGTTGCCGTTAATGCGGCGCTTTTGCTTGTTGCGACGCGACCTGCCACTGCTATCCTTGGTATCTGAATTACCAGGGCTCTTGGTCATGTTATTGATCCGAGCTAGCCAGCTGTCTTCTCCTGCGCAAAAGCGGGTCATAAGTGTCGTGAGGGCTGCCATAGATTTCGGCTTTTCTTGTCCTAGGTGTCGTGCAAGCCACTCGTCGCGGATGTTATGCTTGAAGGCTGCTAGGGCCTCTATGTCCGGACAGTCGACGATTTGATTTTTCTTGGTTAGGAACCGTGTCCAGAATTGTCTGGCCGATTCCTCTGGCTGCTGAATTATGTGGCTAAGGTCATCGGCGTCTGGTGGTCTCACATAAGTGCCCTGGAAATTGTCGAGGAATGCGGTTTCTAGGTCCTCCCAACAACCAATTGATTCTGCTGGCAAGCTATTAAGCCAATGCCGAGCTGGTCCTTTAAACTTGAGTGGGAGGTATTTGATGGCGTGTAGGTCATCACCGCGGTCCATGTGGATATGAAGGAGATAGTCCTCGATTCATACCGCAGGATGTGTTGTGCCATCGTATGATTCTATGTTCACGGGTTTGAAACCCTCGGGGATTTGATGATCCATTACTTCATCTGTGAAGCATAGTGGGTGTGCGGCGCCTCTGTATTGGGCTATATCACGACGCAGCTCAAACGAGCTTTGTCTACTGTGTTCGGCCCGGCCGGATTTACTGTATCCGGAGTGACGATTACCGTCTCGTGCCGTGGGGTTCCCACGCGATCCATAGATCGATCTTGTTTGCCTTACCTTGTCCTCCAATATATCTCGCAGGTCTGGCGCATTTTCCCGTGCCTTGGTATTTTTTGAGCGGCGCCGGGGTGCGTCTTGAGTGGAGGGCCAGGAGGCCTCTCTGTCGCGGCCACGGGGTGGCCGGTCGGCCGCATCATGCGCTGGTGATGTAGGTTTAGGTGCTTCCTCCTCTAATCGGGGTAGCAACCTACGCTTTGGGTAGCTCTTGGAGGGGCGTTCGAGTTCATACTCTTCGGCTGCAAGGACTTCAGTCCATCTGTCGGCTAGCAAATCTTGATCAGCTCTAAGCTGTTGCTGTTTTTTCTTGAGGCTGCTTGCTGTGGCCATAAGCCTGCGTTTGAAACGCTCTTGTTCGACGGGATCCTCCGGCACGACAAATTCATCGTCGTCAAGGCTTGCCTCGTCTTCGGAGGGAGGCATATAATTATCGTCCTCGACCTCTCTGTCTGCCGCTCTCTCATGAGGGCTGGCTTCTCCATCCTCCTGTGCTGAATCTTGCTGGAGGTGGTTGTCTTCGGCACTGTCCGGGGTGTTATTATCTCCCGTGCTGGAATCACCGTTTTTGCTTTGGCGGGATTTAGAGCGGCGCCGCTGACGCCGGCGCTTAGGCTGCTTCTTGGAGGGGTCATCCTCTGCTGTTCCATCGCCATTGCCTTCTTTTGGGGTGTCCACCATGTATATATCATACGACGAGGTGGCTTTCCATTGCCCATAGGCGCTGGTTCTTGATCGTCTCCTGCATCGGCGTCCATACCGTCGATGTCTTCGGAGTCGAAGTCGAGTATGTCGGTTAAATCATCGACATTGGCTACGAAGTGGGTGGTGGGTGGGCTTTTAATTTCTTCATCATCTGCATCCCAACCTTGCTGACCATAGTCCGGCCAGGGCTCTCCTAATAAAGAGAGAGACTTTAGTGAATTCAGAATATCGCCGAAGGGCGAGTGCTGAAAGATGTCCACGGCGGTGAACTCCATGATCGGTGCCCAATCGGGTTCAATCGGTAGGGGCGCGGAGGGCTCGGAGTCTGGAGAGGAGTCCGGCTCCTTGGAATCACGGGCTTCGCAGAGAACAGGGCTGGTGTTCGGCTCGATCGTCGTAGAGATTGTAGCCCCTGAGGCGGTATCCAACCACCCGTCCTCGATTGGCACAGTTGGCTCCGAATTAAGGGTCGGGGCTGATGCGGGTACGGCCTCCAGGGCACTGTTCGGCGGCAGAGCTAGATCATGCCCATCGTGACAGTGCGGCGCGCTCGGCTGCGGCTCGAATCCATCGAAGATCAAGTCTCTGCGGAGGTCGGCCGTGTAGCTCAAACTTCCAAAACTGACCTGATGGCCAGGGGCGTAGCTTTCGATCTGCTCTTGATGGCCAAGCGAATTGGCCCGCAGTGCAAAGCCGCCAAATACGAAGATCTGTCCGGGGAGAAAGGTCTCACCCTGGATCGCATCGCTGTTAATGACCGGAGAAGCCACCGGGCCTAAAAGTGACGACATAGAGGAACTCTCAATGAAAGCACCAATGTCGGTGTCAAAACCGGCGGATCTCGGGTAGGGGGTCCCGAACTATGTGTCTAGGCGGATGGTAACATGAGGCAGGGGACACAATGTTTTACCCAGGTTCAGGCCCTCTTGATGGAGGTAAAACCCTACATCCTGCTTGATTAATATTGATGATATGGGTAGTACAAGAGTAGATCTACTGCGAGACCAGAGAGGCTAAACCCTAGAAGCTAGCCTATGGTGTGATTGTTGTTCGTCCTACGGACTAAAACCCTCCGGTTTATATAGACACCGGAGAGGGCTAGGGTTACACAGAGTCGGTTACAATGGTAGGAGATCTACATATCCGTATCACCAAGCTTTCCTTCCACGCCAAGGAAAGTCCCCTCCGGATATGGGACGAAGTCATCAATCTTGTATCTTCATAGTCCAGGAGTCCGGCCGAAGGTATAGTCAGGCTATCCGGACACCCCCTAATCCAGGACTCCCTCACTAGCAATTTCCGGTGTCTATATAAGCCGGAGGGTTTTAGTCCGTAGGACAACATACAATCATACCATAGGCTAGCTTCTAGGGTTTAGCCTCTCCGATCTTGTGGTAGATCAACTGTTGTAATACCCATATCATCAAGAATAAATCAAGCAGGACGTAGGGTTTTACCTCCATCAAGAGGGCCCGAACCTGGGTAAAACATCGTGTCTCCTGCCTCCTGTTAGCATCCGCCTTAGACGCACAGTTCGGGACCCCCTACCCGAGATCCACCAGTTTTGACTCCGACATTGGTGCTTTCATTGAGAGTTCCTCTGTGTCGTCGCCGTTAGGCTTGATGGCTCCAACGATCATCAATAGCGATGCAGTCCAGGGTGAGACTTTTCTCCCCGGGCAGATTTTAGTATTCGGCGGCTTTGCACTGCGGGCCAATTCGCTTGGCCATCTGAAGCAGATCGGAAGTTACGCCCCTGGCCACCAGGTCAGATTTGGAAGCTTAAACTACACGGCCGATATCCATGGAGACTTGATCTTCGACGGATTCGAGCCCCTGCCTTGTGCGACACACGGTCATGATGAGTAGGATTTAGCTCTACCACCGGACGGTGTCTAGGAGATCGCACCGGCAGCCGCTCCGACCCTCAATTCGGAGCCAGTTGCGCCGTCCATGGACGGGTGGATGGACCCCGCCACGGAGGCCGTATCCTCAGCGGCGATCGAGCCAAACATCGACCTTACCTTGCACAAGAGCCGTGTTGTCAAATTGCTGGATCCTTCTCCGGCCACGGACTCCAAACCGCATACGGCCGTTCCTAGCGAATCCGATTGGGCGCCGATCATGGAGTTCACCTCCGCGGATATTTTTCAGCACTCGCCCTTTGGCGACATACTGAACTCATTAAGGTCTCTCTCCTTGTCAGGAGGATCCTGGCTGAACCATGTCTGGCAGGATTGGGATGCGGATGACGAAGAAATTCGCCGCCCACCCACCACCCACTTTGTAGCCACTGTCAATGACTTAACCGGCATGCTCGACTTCAACTCCGAAGGCATCGATGGTATGGACGACGATGTAGGAGACGAACAGGAACCACTGCTCACAGGGCACTGGACGCCCACTTCATCACATGACGTATACATGGTGGACACACCAAAAGAAAACAATGACGAGGAACGGAAGGACGCAACGAAGGATTGTCCCCTCGAGAAGCAGTCAAAGCGGCGGCGTAAGCGCCGCCCCAAATCCCGCCTCGGCAGAAACAACGATCATGTAGACCCAGCGTTAGAGCAGGGTGAACCATCGCCGGACCACGGCAACATGGAGAATCAAACCGAACAAACCGACTCTGTCAAAGATAATAGTCCGGACGACATCACACCAGACAGGCACCCGGAGCAACAGAATGCCCGTCAAAGGCTTGTTGCCACCACGAGGAGTCTAAAAAAGTAGAAGCAAAGGCTCAAGGCTGCGCAAGACACACTCAGAATCAGATGGAGTAAAGTACTCAACACAGCAACGAAGTACGGCGGTAATCGCCCCACCGAGAGCTACCCGAAGCGGAAGTTGCTACCTGAATTTGATGAGGAGGCCTCAGATCCCCCACAACCAAAAATTAAAACGGCCATCTGGCCGGATAGACGACCTCACAGCCAACATAGAGCGGCAACCAACGCCACACATAAGCCAATACGCGATCCACGCGAGGGCTCGCATCAAAGGGACGGCGCAACCAGATCCATCTATGGACCACGCAAGCGCGCTCCAGCATACGATGCAACACAACAAATATCCGAACAACGCGGTACACCCAGCTATAGGGGTGTCGCACACCCCCTATGTTTCACCGACAAGGTGCTGGACCATGAATTTCCAGAGGGATTCAAACCCATAAACATAGAGGCATACGATGGAACAACAAACCCTGGGGTATGGATTGAGGACTATATCCTCCATATCCATATGGCTCGAGGAGATGATCTCCACGCCATTAAGTATTTACCCCTCAAACTCAAAGGGCCGGCTCGGCACTGGCTTAAAAGCCTCCCCGAAAGCTCCATTGGAAGCTGGGAAGAGCTCGAAGATGCTTTTCGGGCAAATTTTCAAGGGACTTATGTCCGACCTCCGGATGCGGACGATTTAAGTCATATAACTCAACAGCCCGGAGACTCAGCCCGAAAGCTTTGGAATAGGTTTCTTACTAAAAAGAACCAATTAAGTCGACTGTCCGGACGCTGAAGCCTTGGCAGCCTTTAAGCACAGCATCCGAGACGAATGGCTTGCCAGACACCTCGGCCAAGAAAAGCCGAGAACAATGGCAGCATTAACAAGCCTCGTGACCCGCTTTTGTGCAGGCAAGGACAGCTGGCTAGCCCGATGCGGCACCAGCGACCCAAGTACATCCGAAGTTAGAGATGGAAACGGGAAATCACGACGCAACAAAAATAATAAGCGTCGGAATAAAGAAGACAGCCCGATGAGCACGGCGGTAAACGCCGGATTCAGAAGCTCTCGGCTAGGCCAGCAAAAGCCTCCCTCTAAAGGCGCCAGAGATGAACTGTCCAGCTTAAACAAAATTCTGGACCAAATATGTCAGATCCATAGCACCCCCAATAAACCTGCAAATCATACCCACAGAGAATGTTGGGTCTTCAAGCAGTCCGGCAAGCTCAACGCCGAACCTAAGGGACAGGATACATCAAGCAAAGACGAGGATGAGCCTCGCACGCAAAACACTGGGGAACAAAAGAAATTTCCACCAGAAGTCAAAACAGTAAACATGTTACACGTGATAAAGGGGAGAAGCAAAGTGGCACTCCCAGATAAACATGCCCAAGGGCCTATCACCGTGGAGTTCTACCACTGGCCGTCTCAACCAATTACCTTCGACCATCAGGATTACTCAGCAAGTATCCGGAGTGCAGGATGGGCTGCCTTGGTATTAGATCCAATAATTGACGGATACCACTTCACACGAGTCCTGATGGACGGCGGCAGCAGCTTAAGCCTGATATATCAGGACACAATCCGCAAAATGGGGATAGACCCAACAAAAATTTGCCGCAGCAATACTACCTTTAGAGGAGTAACGCCAGGCCCAGGGGCTCATTGCACGGGCTCCCTGCTACTAGAAGTTGTATTCGGCTTCCCCGACAACTTCCGTAGCGAAAATCTAATCTTCCACATTGCTCCGTTCCAAAGTGGCTATCAAGCACTACTTGGACACGAAGCTTTCGCTCGCTTTAATGCAATACCGCATCACGCTTCCCTCACGCTTAAGATGCCCGGTCCACGTGCCATCATTATAGTATATGGAAATATTGAGCGATCCCTGCGCGCCGAAGAGAATGCGGCTGTCTTGGCAGCCGCACACTAAAACGGTCTCACCAACTAAAGCATTCGATAGGTCGTCAAGACCACGGACACGGTTAGACGAGTCTGGCGCAGCTATATGCAATTCATACAGGTTTGATGACCACACCCCTACTACAAATACAAGGGGCTCAACGCACGCAGACAAGTGGCAATTTTTACTCATCTTAAACTTTACATGGTTTCTTTAAACCTACTTTTTTGCACGACAACTTTTCACCTAAGTTCCTCTCTTTTATAGATGACCATCGTGCTACACCCGTCCAGGATACGGCACAACGGAGACACAGGCGCAGACGTGCAGCACAGACCCGTTCCAAGGATTCTTTTTAGATTAAGACCCTGCGTCAACCTTTTTTACTGTCTCTTGTTGATACACATCCCTCGGATTCTCAGTACAATTGAGAAGGATGCTGACGTCTTGGCATGTGGCCACGTCAGAATAATGCGCGTACCTGGACACTAGGGGCTTCTTACAAAGGGCACTGTTTACGCCCGGTTTACACCACAAAGACCGAATACCTTAGGGAGTGTTCGGCGTCACGAGTTTGGCCTTATATGCATCAGCTCCAAATCATGTCTTTGGTCAAATGTTGGGTTTGCCCGGCTCCTGTGTTTTGCTGCCATACGTTCCGCTCTATCGGCTAAGGTGGCACCAGGAGAACTACTGTGATTGTGCCCTGGTTCATCTGGACGAGTACCTCAGTAGAGAAAGCCGAAAACTGACTGTCATGATATAGCGTGAGACTGGTCAACCACTCGATGACCTATGGGAATCTTAGAATTCCTCCGCCTTAACGAAGGGTCGTTTCCCGGCCAGGCATGTACGCACCACGAATTCGGGTGAGTGCGGAGCCACCAGGGGCTATATAGTAGCCCCACTGTCAAACTCCTATGGCTAAGTGAAAGTGTTAAAGCATTATAGTCTGGTTGCCTAGTTCGTTGCGCCATCACCTCCTTATTAGGACCAAGACGCTGGGTTAAGTGTGAATACGCGTCTTCTGCGAACGCCCCCGCATTATATGCATGGGGGCTGAAGCCAATGACTGCAATCTTTCAGGTTATACACATGTATACATAAACGGCCGCACAGGAGGCATCACAATACTTTCAGGTAAAAGTATAAATACAACCTTGATAAATTTACTAAAACATTGTTTTTACAATGGGAATACATGTCATTCAAACATAATATTCTTCGAGCACTGGGCCTCTATCAGACGAGCACCCTCAAGAATTTCTTCAAAATAGTGCTCGGCAACCACTCGGCCTATGGCCGAACCCTGCGCCGCAACAGTGGTAGCATCCATCTCCGCCCAGTATGCTTTGACACGGGCAAGGGCCATCCGCGAGCCCTCTATGCACGCCGACCTCTTCATCGCATTGATGTGCGGCACCGCACCAAGGAACTGCTGCACTAAGCTGAAATAGCTGTTCGGCTTCGGTTTTTCCGGCCACGGATGATCTACGATGGACCTCATGGCAAGTCCGGACAATCTATTGAGTTTGTCCCATTCGGCAAGCCGATCAGTCAATGGAAGCGGACGCTCTGGAACGTTAAACTGCGACCAGAACAGCTTGTCCACTTCACGATCTGTTTGATCTCGGAAGGATTCGGCCGCATCGACAGCGCTCGCCGCCAAGTCCATATATGCGTCTGCTGAACTCCATAGCCGATCCAGAGGAGCATACCACGAATATCCGAACTTCCTTCGTAGCATAAAGGGCTTCCCGGACGCAATATCCCCTGCTTCACGCAGTTCCTCCTTCTTCGCTCTCATGGCAGAGCGGGTGTCCTTGGTCTCCATTGTGGCCTTCTCAAGGTCTGTCGCCTTCGCTCGATTTTCTTCTTCAAGGAACTGGCAACGGTCGGCAGTGTCTTTTAACCTTACAGCCATCTTGGCCATTTTATCTTTGCTCTCGCAATGTGCAGCCTTTTCGGCTCTCAACTCTTCGGCCGCCTTTAAAGCGGCCGCATTACTAATCCTTGCTTGTTCTTTGGCTCGGGAAAGTTCCGCCCAAAGGGTTTCCACGGTGGCAGCTCCATCTGCAGTCACAACATATTAACGATACTAGCATCACGCTGCTCTTACTATGTGACATTCATCAGAAAACATCACTTACCCTGTGCCTCGTCAAGCCGCTTGTTAACAAGCTCGATGTCGGCATCTGCCACATCCAGTTGCCGCTTTAGTTCGGCAAACTCATTAGTCCGGCTAGCCACCGGAGCTTCCATCACCTGCATATAAAGCGGTATGGTTATTACCTGGGACTATGATCCTCTATTTGCCGCCGTTCTCAGCGACAACCAGAGTCTCAGGGGCTACTATCTACACAGGGCACACCTAAACGTGCGGTACTATCACAAATGTACATCGTTTTACGTACCTCAAAGCCCGTCAGTAGACTCATAAAGGCGTCATGCAACCCGCTTTCGGCGGACGAAATCCTTTCCATCACCGTACTCATTAACGTACGGTGTTAGTCCTAGATGGTCGCCCGCTTTAACAGATCCCTCAGTGCGTCCGACCGCACATCAGACGGCGCCGGACTCCTTTGATTGTTCTCTTTAAGAGCCGGATGCTGGATACTTTGGGCGACTATAGGATTATCTTCTGGCCTCACCGGATTCGGAGAGGCCCTCCGAGACGACACTTCAAGGTTGCCCGCTTCTTGAGCGGGGGAGTCCGGGGAGGCGTTTCGCTCTCCATCATCTCCGGAAGAAGGTCTCCTGAAGACGAGCTCAGTTGAGAAGGGCTAAGATCCGAACTGCAAGATAAACGCTTCGGTCATTTTCCTCGGAAGTAAGGTAGAATATCTTTACCATTAAGTGTTTTTTGATCACTTACGGCTCATTAGAGGCTGATCCCCGTGCGGACTTTGTGCGGCCAAAGCACCCTCCGAGGCAGGACCCCCTGGTGGAGACTTCTTCTCCCGTTTGGAAGCCTTGGTTTCCGGATCTTTAGAGGCAGTCCTCTTCCTCTCCCAAAGCGAGAGAAGGTCAGATTCTTCCCCTCGGTTATCCTCCTTCATGGAGGCGCTCATTCCCTCGGTTGGAATTGGTAGCGATGGGGGCCCGCTTTCGTCGTTGTTATTCCCCCCTTTATCTTCCCTTGAGGGATCCGGCAAGGTGCTAGCTCGAGCATCTTTTCCAGTACCGGATTGTCCAAACCCTCAGGAAGGGGGGCCGAACACCGAATCATCTTCGCCTTTGTTAGACAGTCCTGGTCAAAGAGCGATTTCTTAGAATGACGTCATAATTAATGAAAGACGGTGTGTTCGGCTCGAGGATTACTTAGTTGATCGGCGGTGCGATTGCTGCTCAGGCCCACGTCCTCGGTAGTATCCGGACACTCTATTTGGGGTCTGAAGAATGATTTATACATCTCCTCGTGCGTTAGGCCGAGGAAATTCTGAATAGCGCGCGGTCCTTCTGGGTTGAATTCCCATAAGCGGAGAGGTCGGCGTTTGCAAGGCTGGACTCGACGAACCAGCATGACTTGCATTACCATAACCAAACTAAAATCTCCCTCGAAGAGATCCCGGACTCTGCAATATGGGCACATCCTTGGCTGGACCCCAGCTCAGCCCCCTGCTGATCCATGACATCAGTTGTGGTGGAGGACCTAAGCAAAAGGTGGGGGAGCTACACACTTGGCACTTCTGGGAGCGGTGATGCAGAACCACTCCCATTGCCATAATCCGGACACCTCTAGAAAGGAACCTTTTGGCTACGGAGCTCCTGCAATCTTGCTTATCAATGCACCTCCGCACGCTACATGCTGCCCTTTGACCATCTTCGGCTTCACGTCAAAGGTCTTGAGCCACAGGCTGAAGTTAGGGGTAATGCGGAGGAAGGCCTCACATACGACAATAAATGCCGAGATGTGGAGAAAGGAGTCTGAGGCTAGATCGTGGAAATCTAGCCCATAATAGAACATCAAACCCCTAACGAAGGGATCCAGAGCGAGGCCTAGACCTCGGAGGAAGTGGGAGATGAACACAACGTTCTCGTTGGGTTCGGGAGTAGGGACGACCTGCCCTCGGGCAGGCAGCCAATGCGAAACCTCGGCGGTCGGGTATCTGGCCTCCCTCAACTTCTTGATATCCTCTTCCGTAACGGAGGAGGGCATCCACCGGGCTTGAAGGCTAGATCTGGACATGATTGAAGGTCCGAAGCACCTGACCTGGGCTTTGGGTGTTAAAACTCGAGGCGGGGGAAGGATTCGATTGAGCACGGGAGGGAAAAAAGTAAAAGCCCTGTCCCTTTATAAAGAGGATGAATATCAAGCGTCCTCCTCGTGCCCGTTTGGGACTTACCTAAAATCTTGGAGTCCTAGGCATGGTTGGGTTACCCACGTCCGTATAGATGAGAATCCCGTAATAAGGGGAACACGATCTCTGCTTTGACAAGACGTATCAAGAAACTGACTCGTGTTATGTGCGGGGCTAGTTAAAGAAAAACGGTTCGAATAATCACCGGGCCATGGCATAACATCGTGTTGCCAAAACAAGTCAGCAGATTAGATTTGTGGAAATATTATTCTCTCTACGGTGGAATGTGGAACTTATTTTGCAGGGTCAGACACTATCCTTGTATTCAAATTTTTCTGTGGTATATTCGGAGGAGGAACCCGCCTTGCAATGCCGAAGACAATACTGCGCGCCAGACTCATCGTCATTGAAGCCTGGTTCAGGGGCTACTGAGGGAGTCCTGGATTAGGGGGTCTCTAGACAGCCGGACTATATCCTTTGGCCGGACTGTTGGACTATGAAGATACAAGATTGAAGACTTCATCTCGTGTCCGGATGGGACTCTACTTGGCGTGGAAGGCAAGCTAGGCAATACAGATATGTATATCTCCTCCTTTGTAACCGACCTTGTGTAACCCTAGCCCTTTCCGGTGTCTATATAAGCCGGAGGATTTTAGTCCATAGGACAACATACAATCATACCATAGGCTAGCTTCTAGGGTTTAGCCTCTCCGATCTCGTGGTAGACCAACTCTTTTAATACCCATATCATCAAGAATAAATCAAGCAGGACGTAGGGTTTTACCTCCATCAAGAGGGCCTGAACCTGGGTAAAACATCATGTCCCCTGCCTCCTATTACCATCCGCCTTAGACGCACAGTTCAGGACCCCCTACCCGAGATCCGCCGGTTTTGACACCGACAGGTCCAGACAGTTGGCGGGCTCAGGAGCTGGAGTCATACTAACTTCTCCAAGAGGTGACAAGTTTTGCTATGTCCTCCGCTTAATGTTCCCTTGTACTAACAATGCAGCTGAATATGAGGCCTTGCTCCACGGTCTTCGGATGGCTAAAGAGATGAACTTAAGCCGGGTTAAGTGCTTCGGGGATTCAGATCTGGTGGCTCAACAAGTGTCTGGCACTTGGGATTCCAAAGACCCACTCATAGTTGCCTATCGGCGAGAGGTGGACACGGTGGCTGCTCACTTCAAGGGTTATCAGGTGGACCATATAGACCGGCGTAAGAATGAAGCAGCGCACTCTTTAAGCCGCCTTGGTTCTCGGCGTAAACCGGTTCCACCAAATGTCTTTCTTGATGTTCTGCATAATCCGTCAGTCAAGGTTCCAACGGAGGAAGAGTTGGCTATTCCTGATTCAGAGGCTCAATTGGTGGTGGCTTTGCATGTAATACCGGATTGGACAATCCCATATCTGGCTTATATGAGCCGAGGCGAGTTACCAGAGGACGAAACCTCAACCCATCAGATAATCCGGCGTTCCAAGTCCATGACCATAATCAATGGGGAGTTACATCGTTACAGCGTCTCAGGAGCAATTCAACATTGTGTTTCTCCTCAAGAGGGTTGTGAGATTTTGCGTGAAATCCATGAAGGGGATTGTGGTCACCATGCCGGTTCAAAGTCTTTGGTTGCTAAAGCCTTTCGCCATGGTTTTTACTGGTTGACAGCACATGCTGATGCAGAGGATTTAGTCAAGAGATGTGATGGTTGTCAGAAATTTGCACGCCGAGCTCACATTCCGGCTCAGGAGTTGCGGATGATTCCAATAACTTGGCCGTTTGCGACTTGGGGTCTTGATATGGTTGGACCCTTCAAGCGGTCCAAGGACAAAAAGACTCACTTGTTAGTGGCAGTTGATAAATTCACCAAATGGGTGGAAGCAGAGCCAGTCAGTAAGTGTGATGCGGCCACGGCGGTTCAATTCATCAAAAAGGTGATATTCCGGTTTGGCTTTCCACACAGTATTATAACTGATAATGGTACTAATCTGTCCAAGGGAGAGATGGAGGAATTTTGCCAACGTGAGCACATCCGGCTTGATATAGCATCAGTGGCTCACCCCCAGTCTAATGGTCAAGCGGAGAGGGCAAATCAAGAAATTTTACGAGGTATCAAGCCTGGGCTTATGGTTCCTTTGAAGCGGACACCGGGTTGTTGCGTTGAGGAGTTACCTTCTGTATTATGGAGTATCAACACCACACCCAATAGGTCTACGGGTTACACGCCTTTCTTCATGGTTTATGGAGCGGAGGCAGTTCTTCCTAGTGACATCTGTCATGACTCGCTCCGTGTGACAGCTTATGTTGAAGCTGATAATGAGAAGGCACATCAGGATTCCTTGGACCTGTTAGATGAAGAGCGTGATCTTGCAGTAGCACGTTCGGTGATTTATCAACAAGATCTCCGATGTTATCATAGCCGCCGGGGTAAGACCAGAACCTTTCAAGAAGGCGATTTGGTGCTCCGGCTCATCCAGGATCAGACTGATATGCACAAGTTATCCCCACCTTGGAAGGGACCCTTTGTGGTCAGCAAGAATGTACACAACGGGTCATACTACCTCATTGATGTTCGAGAGCACAAAGACTCACGTAAATCGGAGGAGGAGACCAAGCGGCCATGGAATATAGCCCTTCTTCGGCCTTACTATACTTGAGCCATAGGCTTTTTCATATGTACATATTTATGGCAATGTATATATTATATAATAAACTGGAGCCTCACATAAAGCGGAGTCTCTGTTCTTTTTACATCTTGTGTGTGCTTACAAAGGTTTCTGCTAACAAAGCAAAGTTTTGTTAAACCGGCCTTTGCAGCCGCACAAAGTCACTAGGGGGCTTGGTCATACCTGAACCATAGCTACACCTTTTGATTGGTTTGAAAGCCGGAAAGGAAGTTCACTAGGGGGCTTAGTTTTTATCATGCCATAGCTACACCTCTTGATGGGCTTGAAAGCCACAAAGGATATTATGTGGAGCCAAAGAGAGTGTTGCACAAAGCACATACTCAAACATGGGCACACACTGAGCACAGCTCACAAAGTTACTTGGGGGCTCTTTGTGCAACACAACAAAGAGTTTGAAAGGACCCTTGTAATTGGCTATCAAGCCACGGCTTGGAAGCCTGGTGTATTCACCTAAAACCCCAGGTTAACCTGCCTTCATCAAGTAAGCCACTCCTGTCCAGGTAATCCTGGTATGACCCGCCGAACATTTGACAAGTCAATCTTCTACAGACCCTGAACTTGTTAAAATTAAAACGACGATTGGTTAATTGGAGGCCCATCTTAAAAGGCTTTGTTAAATGGTTTAACTCGGAGGCCTGGCAGCCCATGAAAAGCCTCGATTTGGAGCCTGGCAGCTCGTAAAAATCCTCGAATATTTCTTTTTGAATTTTAACTCTTTCGTCTTTATTGCGGTTCATAGTATGTTTTGATAAACCGGAGTCCTTGGACCGGCTTGGTTTTCAACTACAGGTTGTTCATCTAGGATCATTTACAAACCGGCATTTGGTTGCCCGGTCTGGTTTGACTAAATCACCAGTACTATAAAGAAAACCCGGTGGTTATTATATCCCGGTACGGTTTATTATCATAATCCGGCAAAATAAGAACAGGAGTTATCAATGTTCCGGATTGGTATTGACACCTTTGTCGTATACGCCGTTGGTCAACCAATAAGGTATGTTGCACATGTTGCTTCTTATTCATCCAAGTATTGTATACTTATTAGGCGTCATGACCCGTCCAGCGGTAAACCGCTGGATACTTTTAAGTTCTTGTGACCAGGAACACAACTCATCATGGGCTATGCATAAATATATCCCAAAAAGATGGAAAAAGTTGTCACGAGGTATTACAAAACAAGCTCGATGGCATGGCAGATAACGGAGTTTTGGCTATCCTATTACAAGAAGCTTTCAAAGAGGCTCCAATGGCATTATTGTTTTTCACAATATCGGCACACAATAGCCAGTAAACCGACGACTGGTTTAAGATGCTTCATCTGGATGGTTTGATGGTTGAGGGTCAGTTGGTGTGGGCACTTCTTCATCCCTCCCCAGACGCTGGAAATCAACCGTCGACCAATCGATTCCAGTTAAAGCTTGAAATACTGCCTCTTCATGGATAAGATTGGATGGGTTAATATCAGGAGCGTAAGTGTGCTTACGAATCGGAGGCAAAAGTTCTTCAACTTCATGGATTTCGGTAGGCTGTCTTTTCCCTTCAGCATCATAAACTGGTTGAAAATGGGACAAGTCTGTGTCTTCGGCCAGCTTGCTGGCTACTGGCCGCATCTCTTTGGTCAGCCGCCGGAGGTCATCATTGTCGAAGTTTGAACCATCCTCTTTCACGCCTGGGTATCCTTTAATGGTATCCTCTGCTTCAAGGTCTGGAATCCAGGATTTGGCTTGAATAAGTGCGGTTAAATCTCCTGCTCTGGCAGCTGCCTTCTTCAATTCAGCAATACGGGCTGGTAACATGGCCATCTTCTCAAGTGTTTCTTTTATCAAGGTTTGGGCCGGTTTGTTGTAAGCCGCCGTGCAAATAGCCCGTTGAGACCCAGAGTACAACTGTTCAATCAAAGTATACGCCGCTTTGAGCTTCATCCGCATGTCTGTACCAAGATGAGCAATCCGAGTGCCTGCCAAGGATTTATATCAACATTTTGGTCAGTGATAAGGTTCATTGACTTGTGCAAAACACATAAGCAGATACTTACCAAAGATAGCAGAAGTCATAGCATTGATTTGCCGTTTCAAGCCAGCTAGTTCATCTACAATTGGTTTCAGGGCTGCCTCGGCATCTTCAGCTCTTTTGGTTAAACCGGATTTTTCGGTTTCCCAGTTAGCACGATCTTTGTTGAAAGATTCCTTTAGCTTTTCCATTACGGCCAAGGCTTGGGTCAGCTCCTCTTTGGCTTTTGCAGCTTCTGCTTGTTGTGACTTCACATTCTCTTGCAAGTCAGAGTTTTGGGCATCTCTATTTCTCAGTTCAGCCTGCAACATTGAAGGTATATTAAACAACGGGATATATATCTTCTAAGTACAAAGCGTATAACAAGTTATGCACTTCATACTTGGGGGCTAATGCCTATTTGCTCTAAAGTACTACATTTTATACAAGTCTCCAGAACAATGCAAGCATTATCCTGGACACTTGGGGGCTAATGTACGTCTGTTCTAAAATAGATGCACGGATTAAAACCCGGATTAACTTGCCAAGTTAAACCGGCCTTTGGGGGCTATGCTGCAGAAAGTTATCTAATTATTAAAAGACGAGTCTTGGTTCTTATTAGAGACCTGACATTTTGAGGATCAATGATGAGAAACTTAAAGTGCTACAAAGACCCGGTTTATGATTAACATCATAAAACGGCCCTTGGGGGCTACTTGGGCTAGTATTTCAACTTTGAATCAACGAACAAAGGGAGATGAAAATACCTCATATCGCTCGTTCATCAAATTCACCAAATCGGCTTCATAGTCATGGTTTGAGTGCAGACGATTCAAGAAGCCAGAGTGAAGATCTTCAACATTGAGATGAGCATAACTTGATAAATCGCTACTCCATTTGCCCTTTTCCCTAGCAGCCCGCTCTTCTTTGGCACTATGTTGAGCCAAGACTACGGGATGGCCAGGAGAGCTGTGGCCCATTCCAGTAATGATAACATCATCTCCTTGGCCTTCAGTGTTTCTGGCTGGTGATAATGGAGTTTCAGCATCTCTCACCGGATTAGCCCGGTTTGGCTCTGCCGGTTCAGCGTCAGGCGCGGCAGGCTCAGCGTCTGTTGGTTCATTAGTGTTTTGGCCTTGAAGGGGTGGTTCAGCAGAGGCGGCTTCAGGATGAGGGCCCTCTGGTTCACAAGTTTGTTCCGGTTCACCTCTGGGTTCTTCTTCAAAAGTGGTCGGGTCTTCGGGCGGATTGGTGACCCGAGCTTTCTTGTTGGGTTTGTCTTTGGCCCTGCAAACAAAATAAACAGAGAGTTAACATCTTATTCAAGATTTATGACACATTGAAAGAAAAGGTTTTGCAGCTTACCCGGCCACAGTTTTCAAAGGAGGGAGCTGAGTTGCCATCGACTCGTCGGATGATGAGGGAGGTGTCACCTGATAATTTGAATCGGACGGATTAAGAGGTTATCTGAAATAACCTGCCTTGGGGTAAGAATTGTCAGAAGTGGGAGAGACCTCAGACCGGCGCTTCCGAACCGGGGTATCAAGTAAACCGGTTGAAGTGACTTGTTGGCCACTATGCCGGGTTGTACGGCGAGCCTCATGTTGTTGCGTCTTCAAAATAAATGTTGGATCCAAGTAAGCAAGAGGATGAGAAAATCTTACTTTCCGGACTGCTTGATGGGTTTTTTGTGTTGGCTTAGAGTCTGAACCAAAGGAAAGTGTAATTACCTCTACGTCTTCAGCCTGGCTGCCTTCCGCATCCTCCTGATGAAGGTCATTGTTAATGAGGTGCATGAAAAGGGAGCCAAGTGAGTCAAGTTCTACCTCAGCTTCCGGATCGTCAACATCATCATCAAGCTCCATGTTGATCCGGTCAGCTCTTTTCCGCTTTGAAGTCCGCTTAACAGCCTTGATTTTTTGACGGGAAGGTTTGACCGCCTTATCTCCGGCTGGCTTTGCCGTTTTATCTGCAGGTTTCCGCTTCCAGAAGGGATCATCACCCTATTTATACATAAACAGAAGGAAGATTACATAGTTGAAACACATTAAAAATATCAAAAAGGAAGAAATATAGTGCTTACAGCAGGAGGTTTGTTCTGAGTATAGAAGGGGAGCAAGCCGGTTTGACTACAGACTAATTCCGATTCATTCAGAATTTTCTTCATGCTTTCAGTGACCTCTTCATCAGTCATCTGATACTCGATATGCCGTTGGGGGTCTTTCACATCACCGGTATATTCACACATCAAATCGGTGCGACGGCTTAGCGGCAAGATGCTCCAAGTTATCCAATAGCGCACGAAATCAACGCCTGTTAAACCGTTGGCCATGAAAGCCCGGAGTTTGGCGAGTTGAGGGGCATATTTCGCCCTTTCTACGGAACTTAAGCGTTGCGGCATCGGATGGGTGTTGGAAAGCCGGTGATCACGAAAGCCCGGGAGGGGATTCTCATCTTCAGGAGAGGTGTCTCTGCAGTAAAACCAAGTTTGGTTCCATTCCTTTGGGTGGCTGTGCAATTTGGCATGAGGAAATTCAACTTCTTTCCGCTTTTAAATTGAGACACCACCAAGTTCAGTGTTGGGGCCATTCACAAATTCTGTGCGCCGGTTTAAGTGAAAGAAATCCCGGAACAACTCCGCAGTTGGTTCTTCCTCTAAGTACACTTCACAGAAGACCTGGAAGTTACATAGATTGGATACTGAGTTGGTCCCGGTGTCTTGAGGATGGAGTTGGAAATTGGCAAGCACATCTCGGTAAAACTTTGACCCTGGCGGTTTGAAGCCACGGCTTATATGGTCAACAAAGACCACCACCTCACCCTGCCTTGGGGTCAGAGGATTTTCTGCTCCTGGAACTCGCCATTTAATTTTAGTTTTCTTAGGCAAGGAGTCGATGCTGACCATATCGTTCAATTGTTCCTCGGTGACCCGGGAACGAGCCCAGTTGCAAGCGGTAAATTGTTTGGCCATCGCGAAACAAACAAGCTTGAAACGAAGGGCTGGTTTATAAATCACTCATGATGATATACAAGATGCAATGGATTAAAAGATATACTGATATGTGAAATTGCATAAACCGGAGACCAATGCAATAATGGATAAAAAGGCAATACCAGAACAGGGGTACCCAGACACTGTTAAATCGGAGTATAACTATGGAGGTAAAAGGTTCCTCCGGTTTACCAGAGGGCTAATGGTATAGATTGCTTATACAAAGTTAAACCGCCTATATTGGCGTGAGGAGAAACAGATTTCACAGAGGTATATGAAAATTTCGGATCTAAGGTGACGGTGTCCTGGACTAGGGGGTACTCACCATGTCATCTCCTGATCTTTTAGATTGGGCCGAGGACCCCCATGGCCGTATACTCATAGGCCAGTTCGGACAGTTGCCGCATACATGGAAGATTCCACAAGACTTGGTGATCAAGACAAGGACTCCTCCCCACTGGCGTATTCGGCTAGGACTCTTATTATCCTAGGCCTCTGGTGCATTATATAAACCGAGGCCAGGCTAGTCGATAGTATATATACATACAATCATACCATAGGCTAGCTTCTAGGGTTTAGCCTCTCCGATCTCGTAGTAGATCAACTCTTGTACTACTCATATTATCAAGAATAATCAAGCAGGACGTAGGGTTTTACCTCCATCAAGAGGGCCCGAACCTGGGTAAAACATCGTGTCCCCTGCCTCCTGTTACCATCCGTCTTAGACGCACAGTTCGGGACCCCCTACCCGAGATCCGCCGGTTTTGACACCGACATTGGTGCTTTCATTGAGAGTTCCGTTGTGTGTTCGGCAAAAGGTTGATGGCTCTCCTGCAGATCAACTGCGACTTCGGCATCTTCGTCACCAGCTCGACTGGTCACTTTGGTTCGACCAAGGACTGCGCCCTACCTCCGATCGTCATGTTCGGATGAGGGACTTTATAAACATCAACTCCGATCTCTATCAAGATCATGGAGGAATCATCCAGGGAGCCCGGGGGCTCAACGTCAACATTGCCCTCGGGCGACCGTGCTGTTTTTCTGGACAGCAAACTTGTGTCCGCTGCCACCGCCTCCTCAAGTATCTTTTTAACTATTGCTTCGGTGGAATTGTGCGGAATTGAGTCTACAACAACCCTGGAAAATTTCGTCGAGTTCCAATGGAGGAATCTCTGGCAATCCACGATATACCGGAGCCCTGTCAAATCTGGACGGGAATCTGGACGAGTTTAGGGGGCTCAACGTCATGATATACCGGAGCCCTGTCAAACATCAACTCCGATCTCTATCAAGATCACGGAGGAATTATCTATGGAGCTCGGGGGCTCAACGTCAACATTGCCCTCAAGCGACCGTGCTGTTTTTTTGGACAGCGAACTCGTATATGTCGCCACCACCTCCTCGAGTATCACTTTGACGATCTCTTTGGTGGAATTGTGCGGAATTGGGTCTATAACAACCCTGGAAAATTTCGTCGAGTTCCGATGGAGGAATCTCTAGCAATCCACGATATATCGGAGCCCTGTCAAATCTGGATGGGAATTTGGATGAGTTTAGGGCGTGGTGTTCAGCTTCTAGCTCGGACGTCCTTTGGAAGATCCAACCTTTGATCGGCTGCGGAATTCCTATATCTACCGCCTCTCAAAATTTCAGCTCGATCCGACTGTGCAAACTCCGGGAACCTTCCGATTAGTGCATCACTTTTTGGATCTGTTTTCTGCGCGAAAACGAATCCAACCTGAGTTCGTCTTTTTTATGAATGGGATTTCGGACATCCCTTTTGAAGGAAGTTTTGTATGGGGTATTGTGTTTTGTTCCCGAACACATCCCACTAACTTTAAGATCTTTTGAACATGATCTTCAACATCATGCTGGTGTCAAACCAGTCCGGCAATATTGCTTCACGGCTGCCGACCTACGCTAGACACGTCGTCACTTTGTTGAGCCGAGCTCAACTCCTTCGATCATCATCTCGGCAAGCCGAACAAGAGTTCGGCATCGCGAAGGATAAATCATCTTCAATGTCGCTGCCCCACGGACTACACGGAGCGGGCACACCGGCATCGCCACGCGGTAGCTACATCAAGAAGCGCCGATCACGTCACAAGTAGACTCCGGCATCTCTTCGGCGAGCTGCTCCAACACCTCGGCTAGACCGGGGGCTTCATCATCTCTTCATCAACATACTTCGATGACTTCGGCGTCACCAGCCGACCAGCTTCATCACGTTAGCTGGACTGAGGGCTTTGCCTCGGCAAGCCAACCTCTGCCGGCATCACCACGCCATCGCTTTATCGCCCATCAGGCAATCGGTGTGCGGATCGATTCCCGATTTTGGGAGTAGCTTTTCTTTGGAATGCTACAACAAATAAACCAGGTGCTATTAATCCTAACAATTTTTGCTTGTTGGGTTTATTTTTTCCAAGAAATTATTACTCTAGTTTGTTCCATCATCTGTACACAGATCTATCGAATGATGTCCACACTAAGGACGGTCGCGTGGTGGTTCGGTCAGTTTCCATACATAGTCCGGCGAACGCCGCACCCGGAACTCAGACCGACCTGTAAATTCAGGCTTTGCCACACCTTTACCGCGTCAAGCCGACACCCTGCATCGACATTGACTTCGGCGCCAGGCCATATTTCTTTTATTACTCACTTTGCATAAATTATTTATTATGCAACATTTTTTCTTATCATTATTATTAATATCTCTGGTTTGCACTATTTTTTGTGCATAGGAAAATGATCCGGGTTGGGAAGTATCGTCAACTCGGCGTACTGACATACCACGTCACCTCGGCTGGACGGGGGGCTTCGTCGGCACTTCATTACCCCATGCCGGGGACTTCGGCATCACTCTGCCAACCTGCATTGACCGTGCTATGTCACCACTTCAGAGTGCCGAGCTCTTTGCTCCGCCACCTTGGGACTGGCTTGGGGGATGGAACCTTGTCCCGCATCAAGCTCGGGCCGCGTCATCAATACCGAACACATTAACCAGCTAAGTTGCCTTCATGCTAAAAGTTTTAATTCTTAACTTGTGTTTGGTTCGACCAAGCATTATACCTTTTTGAAAAAAAGTTGCTTGTAAAGAATCTCCTTGTCAAAACTTTGTTTGTGACACACAAATTCAAATACCCCATTTACTTGGGGGCTTCCTTCATGAAGCTTTTTCCCCTTGCATATGAATATACTTGTACGGCTTCGTTCCTTGTTCGTGTATTACGCCACAATATGCACCATATTGACTTAAGCGATTTGCAAGCTGGGTTGCCTGGCTCCTGTGCTTACCCCTACGTTCCCGATTGTTCGGCTAGGGAGTAAAGGGAGCACCTCTGTGATTGTCACGACCGGGTCCTCCGAGCTCTGACCTCAGACTGGGTGAAGCCGAAAGCTAGCGCTCTTATAGTTTTCAATCATGGTCGGCACACAACGGAACTCATGAGTACAAAAAATCTATTACACAAGTCTCATGGTAATAATGAGCACCGAACAAAGGTATCGGTGGGGGTACTATTTTCTTCGAAGATGCTTCTTACACTTTGTTAGTAATATAGCATAAGTTCCCTGAGCGCGCTTTGTCTATTACAGCCTTATGGACTGATTGCCTGGTCATCGGAAACACTGTCGATACTCTCGACAGGCAGAGTACATGACACTTTTCGGCCCTTGGCCGAAGAGGGAGAAGCCGACGGTCGGTTAAGACGCGTTTAAAGTTCAGGTGAACACAAATATGGTATAAGTACTTCGGTACATACAATCATTATACATAAAATTCTTACCCAAGTCACTTGGGGGCTCTTAAAATTTATATATGAGCTGTAAATGTGTTTTCTTCTTAGTCGTTGTCAAAACACGACAGAAGCACAATTTTTTCTTTCTCTTCCAATTTTCGGATTGGCACCGAACACTTGATCTTGTTCGGACGTCATGTTTTTATTGACGTTTTTTGGGGTTTTCAAGCTTTTGGCACTTTTAAACTATTTGTGTGTTTTCAGCACAAGTCTCGCAGTGCAACGCCGGACACCTTTAGAGATTCAGCAAAAACATTCTCGGATATTGCTATAAATGCATCGGTGTTGAATTGTGTCTTCGGTCAATAGTTGGGTTGCCCGGCTCCTGCACTTGCTTCCTACATTCCGTTTTGTTCGGCTAGGCGTGCAAAGGGAGAACCACTGCGATTGTGCTTCCAGCTCACATGGTTAAGCACCTCAGTGGAGAAAGCCGAAAACTGACTTTCACAATAAGCGTAAACTGGTCAGCGATCCGATGACTATGTTAAATGATGGGCCATTCATAACATTGGCCGAAGTGTTTACGGCTTGACCCCGACTGTCGCCAAACATTACCGGGGGCTATTAACTGGCCTCCCAAACTAAATCCTCAATATTTTGCTCTTACATTAGAGCTGAGGTTTAATGATCATGCTTAGCATGACAACCCAAAGAAAGGAACCGATAGCGGAACTATTTTCTTTGGAAGACATTTCTTCTGTTAAACAGTAATATAACTCTCTGGGTACCTTTGTTTATAAAACCGTATGGCCAGATTGCCTTGTTTGTTGTAAATCTTTGCCCTCATAAAGGCTTTATAAAGTAGGACAAACACTCCTCGGCTACTGGCCGAGGAGGTGGAAGCCGATGGTCGGTCAACAAAGTTTTGTACAATGTGGATCCGAGCATTAATGACGTAAAGTACTTGGATACATAGAGTCATTACACATAATTTGTGATTTTACTGTGGATATTGATCCTTAATTCGGCCACCCGTGCCCGCATTAAGGCTCGGGGGCTACTGGGCTTTGGGCTTATTATTTACAAATATTAAAGGGGCACATTGATCCCCTGATCTGGTGTTACCACCCGACTAGTGTCTCGGGGGCTACTGCATTGCTTGTCCAATGCAGAGAATTTTATGTGCAATATAGTTTCCGAGGAGATTTTGATCCTCAGGTTGGTCGGCCGCACCCAACCTGAGTCTCGAGGACTGAGCACGCCGCTTTTAGTATCCCGAAGTATTCTGCCGAGCTTGGACTTGATCCTCAGGCCGATTTTGCAAAACAACCTGAGTCTCAGCGGCTACTGGGATCAGCGGTCTTACATCATCCTTCAGGTGCATCTCGGGTTTTAGACCGATACACACCTTGAGGGCTACTGGCCATATATCTCGGCAGAGAATAAATTGCAATAATAAAAAATATTGACAAAAAATCGGCCCACAGTCGGGGTGGTGCACCACCTCGGAAGCAGTCCGGCATAAAGCTCGGGCGCTAGTGGCTGGCTCCATAGAGGGCATTTCCGGCATTAAGCTCGGCTAAACTCCTTCAACTTTTTTGAACCAAGGTGATATGACACCTCGGATATAGTCCGGCGTTGGAGCTGGGACACTGTCCGGCATTGGAGCTCGGATACATTCCGACGTTAGAGCTGGGAAGCGGTCCGGCATTGGTGCTCGGCTGCAAAAGATACCTCGAATGCAGTCCGGCGTTGGAGCTTGGACGCAAGAGGACGCTGCCGCCCGGGAACAATTTCAAACCCGAGGTGTGGCATAAAAATAACAAGGCATTGATAAAGGCCAGAAACTTAAAGGGGCTCCTCGGATACCCGACGTGTAAACTCGCCGAATGCATTTCGGCGATCCTCAAGATCGAAGATGAGAAGATTTGTTGAACCAGTTTTCAAGACCGTCAACCGAAGATGAAGAACAGTTCGAAAGAATCGAGGAGCATCCCTAACTTGAAGACCGGTTCAGGGGGCTACTAACGGTGTCCTGGACTAGGGGGTACTCACCACGTCATCTCCCGATCTATTAGATTGGGCCGAGGACCCCCATGGCCGTATACTCATGGGCCAGTTCGGACAGCTGCCGCATACAAGGAATATTCCACAAGACTTGGCGATCAAGGCGAGGACTCCTCCCCACCGGCGTATTCGGCTAGGACTCTTGTTATCCTAGGCCTCTGGTGCATTATATAAACCGAGGCCAGGCTAGTCGATAGAATATATACATATAATCATACCATAGGCTAGCTTCTAGGGTTTAGCCTCTCCGATCTCATGGTAGATCAACTCTTGTACTACTCATATTATCAAGAATAATCAAGCAGGATGTAGGGTTTTACCTTCATCAAGAGGGCCTGAACCTGGGTAAAACATGGTGTCCCCTGCCTCCTGTTACCATCCGCCTTAGACGCACAGTTCGGGACCACCTACGCGAGATCCGCCGGTTTTGACACCAACATAAGGTATGACAGAAACTGGAATATATTCAGGTTCAAGCTTCAGATATTTAAACAGGTCAGCAGATTCAAATAAGTTGTTCTAGATATAAAGAGAGAGTCTAATGAGGAGAGTATGATTATGGCTATGGTCGCGCAAGGATAAACAGATCCAACCTAGCCTGGGATGCTACAGAGAAGAAAAGAGAAGAATAGCACTGAGTTTTTCGATGAACTCCGACGAGCAGGGAAACCCTAAAAACAAGATATAGGGTCGAAGGAAAAAAGAGTTACCAGTATCACGGGAATGGCGGAGAGATGCCGCAGTATTCTGGTGCGTTCAGGGTGATGCAGCGGGCGGAGTCGGAGCAGAGGCAACAGTCGACGGTGGCGGCGGAGCTCTGGAGGTTGAGCAGCGCAAGGAAGACAACGCGAAGAGGCACGAGGGGGAAAAGGTGAAAATGACTCCCCGGTCTTATTTATAAAGGCAAGGGATAGGTGTCAGGCGCGAAAATCGAGGAGCCAAAACTTGGAAGTAAGGCGGAGCTATCGCCTCGATTGTCGAAGGACCATTAATGAAGATGATGTCACGACGGTTTACCACGATCCGAGAAGATGACGTCACGGCGGTTCACCAAAATATGAGAAGATGTGGAAGACGAAGTTTTTTCTAAGGATTGACATGAAACATGTTCAAATCAATCTGGGGCCTAATGTTGGGGATATTACTACTGGACGTAAACCGGCCAGGAGTAGCCGGATTAACTTTATGAAGATTAGAAGCCCATGAAGATGTGAAGATGATGGCACTTTACGAAGGCCCAAGGCCTAGAAGTGAGTTAAAGCTTGTAGATACAAACTGACTTAATCATGCAACTTGCTTTGTAAGATAGGAAGTGTAGAGACCGAACCGGAAACGTTTATGCTCCGGCTTCGAGACTCTGTAAACCGACGGGCGCCACCCATGTATATAAGGGGACGACCCGGCAGCGGTTCAGGGGACAGACAACAACTCGAGAGCCAGATAAAGCGGATTCACTCCCTGGCCTTCGAAACCCTAGCAATACCAATCACAACTAGACATAGGCTTTTACCTTCCTTGAAGGGGCCGAACTAGTATAAAACTCCCCGTGTCCCCTTGTCCGGTTTAACCCCTTTAAGCTAACCCGTTGCGATGGCTCCACGACTAAGTCCTTTCACCAGGACATCTGCCGTGACAAACCCACGACAGTAATGCTTAAACATCACACTGGATAAATGTGTAAAATTGAAATAAAGGGCATGTGTTAGCTACACCAGGAATAACTGGAACCAAATATAGCTGTTCAAACTGGTGTTGATGTAGTCAAGCGGCACAGTTCCGACTTGCACATAATGAACCACACATTGTGAATGACTGAAATAAACAAGGCATAAATGACCGTATAACAACCAAATATAGCTGTTGAAAACTGGACAGAGTCTCACTTCAACCAACCTAACAAGCAAATACAGATAAACATGGCATATGCTTGAAAACTAGACAAATGCTCACTTCAACGAACCTAACAAGCAGATAAAGATAAACAAGGCATCTGCTTGATAACTGGAGAAATGCTAAAAAAAGCAACCTAACAACCAAATACAGATAAACAAGGCATCTGCTTGATAACTGGAAAAATGCTAAAAAAAGCAACCTAACAACCAAATATAGATAAACAAGACATCTGCTTGATAACTGGACAAATACTCACTGCAACCAAACTAAAAACCAAATACATATAAACAAGGCATCCGCTCGATAACTAAAAAATGCTCACTCCAACCAACCTAACAACCAAATACAGATAAACAAGGCATCTACTCACTATAAACAACCAAATATAGCCATTCGTGAAACTAAAGTGGACAATTCATACTTAAACATCACATAGACCTATTGAACAATACATTTTTGCATAACTGAAATAATTAAACATGGCACAGTTAAAGCACCGCACGACATATGCTACTACAACAAAGGGTATGGGTTGGCAAGCTAGAAAAGGTAATATTTGCTGATAGAATGTTGCCTCACATTTCATGGACGGGATCCTTCTAGTTGGAAGAGCACAGACCCATGGTGCGCTCTCTGATGTCACGGATGGGTTGTTTCACCTTGGAAGAACCTTCGTGGGTACCCTTCTCGTGGTCGTGGTCGTGGTCGATGAGATCTGACTTGGCAATTGAGGATCCCAAGCCACCGCCGTAGAACGTGTCCTTCAGAAGTGACAAAATGGGCTCGATGGCGTATAAAGCTCGCAAATCCTTGACCGCTTGGCGGAGGAGACCAGCGGCAGGGCCGTCGAAGAGATCGACGGCAGTTGAACGAGAGGGATTGGGGATGGACCACTTAACCTATGACATGGCCCGCGTGAAGCCGTCGGTGTGGACGAGCTTGATGTCGTAGCCAGCTTTCCCGAGATACAGTAATACGCTAGCCCGCTGACATGAAGCCTTCGGCATGGCAACGTAGTCAACGTCTTCATCGGCTTCCACGGTGACGTGTTGCTCCAGGATCAATAGGTCGGGGTGAACGGTGGCCACCTCGCCAACGTCCACCGGACAGGCCATGATAAACCTCTTCTTGGCCGAACGCTCGTCAGGCTCCCGGGGATACGTGGTCGAGCTTAGGCTCCGACATTCTGGAGCAGGGGATGTGGATCTGGCGGGGAGGGACACTATAGGCCTCATCTAAAAACTCAGGGGAGTGGGGCGACGGTATGGGAATCGCTGGATAACCTAAACTTTATTATCTAAGCTAGGAGGAACGGGAAGACCGGCAGGGTTAGCGGCGGCGCCGGTAGCGGCCACGAGCTAGGGCTCAAAGGGGGGAGGGGGTGGGTGGGGGGCTATGGAGGGGCGTGTTTGAGCATACGTCGCGGCTACTGAAAATTTTAGTAATGGTGGGTGGACATGGTGGTGGACGAGGGAGGGCGGCTGATAAAATTTTACTATAAGGTCGGTGCTGGAGGAGTGTGGGTGACGATTGAAGTACGGCAGCTACTAAAATTTGGGTAAAGGAATTGACGCGGGGCGGGAGTTCCCAAGATCGCGCACGGTATAATAACAATATGCGTGTATGATAATAAGAAAAAGTGGCGCGGATCCGCCGATTTTTGCAACGCTCAAGGCGGGTAGTTTGTTTTTTATATTTCTAGCTAGCTGGTCTATCGCACACGGTTCGTCCTAATTTCTAAATAAACTTACCCGCCTTTAGCTTCCACGGGTGGTGGTTTTACAGCGCACTTGCATTGCACACGGTTAAGCCAGTACCTCCACCCTTTGCTCGCGCTTGCGTGGTAGTGGTGATTTCAGCGCACTTGCATCGCACACGGTTGAGCCAGTACCTCCACCCTTTGCTCGCGCTTGTGCGGTCGTGGTGATTTCAGCGCACTTGCATCGCACACGATTGAACCAATACCACCACCTTAATTCGCTCGTGCTTGCGTGGTTGTGGTGATTCACATCGCACTTGTATCGCACACGGTTTAGATATTATACACTGTGTCCCTTGAGGATCATCAGAGTCTTTGCAGCAAAAAAACGTTAGGTAGGATCAAAAGACAGCCACACCAGCATGTGGCCCAAATATATATGAGTGAAAAGGGTGGTATGTGATGTTCAAAATTCCAATGCACAACTTTGACCCCGCTGGCCCACGGTTGGGCGCGTCATTGAAGATCGATGAGAGGGGCTAGAAGTCGAGAACCACCTGGAAGTGGCCAAATATATGTACGAATATTGGGGATGTTTAAAAGTTTAAGTACACAATGCATAACTTTGGTGGCACCTGCCTCGCAAACCTGAAAGCACCCTAACAACCACCTAGCTAGGATATATAATAACATAATGTCGTACCTAGCTAGGATTCTTGGCCCACCACCTCCCACTACGTGTCAGCGGGGCGGATGCACGTAATGATCGATACTTTGGTCATACATGCATGTCGCCATGACCAACTATAAGACGTACCAATGAATCTTAAGTGCAATACAGTTGCCGAGGAGATTTTGATCCTCAGGTTGGTCGGCCGCACCCAACCTGAGTCTCGAGGACTGAGCACGTCGCTTTTTGTGTCCCGAAGTATTCTGCCGAGCTAGGACTTGATCCTCAGGCCGATTTTGCAAATCAACCTGAGTCTCAGCGGCTACTGGGATCAGCGGTCTTATGTCATCCTTCAAGTGCATCTCGGGTTTTAAACCGATACACACCTTGAGGGCTACTGGCTATATATCTCGGCAGAGAATAAATTGCACCAACCAAAAATATTGACAAAAAATCGGCCCACAATCGGGGTGGTGCACCACCTCGGAAGCAGTCCGGCGTAAAGCTCGGCGCTAGTGGCTGGCTCCATAGAGGGCATTTCCAGCATTAAGCTCGGCTAAACTCCTTTAACTTTTTTGAACCAAGGTGATATGACACCTCGGATATATTCCCGCATTGGAGCTCGGATACATTCCGGCGTTGGTGCTCGGCTGCAAAAGATACCTCGAATGCAGTCCGGCGCTGGAGCTCGGACGCAAGAGGACACTGCCTCCCGGGAACAATTTCAAACCCGAGGTGTGGCATAAAAATAACAAGGCATTGATAAAGGCTGGAAACTTAAAGGGGCTCCTCGGATACCCGACGTGTAAACCTGTCGAATGCATTTCAGCAATCCTCAAGATCGAAGATGAGAAGATTCGTTGAACCAGTTTTCAAGACCGACAACCGAAGAAGAAGAACATTTCGGAACAATCGAGGAGCGTCCCTAACTTGAAGACCGGTTCAGGGGGATACTGACGGTGTCCTGGACTTGGGGATACACACCACGTCATCTCCCGATCTGTTAGATTGGGCCAAGGACCCCCATGGTCGTATACTTATGGGCCAGTTCGGACAGTTGCCGTATACATGGAAGATTCCACAAGACTTGGTGATCAAGACAAGGTGACGGTGTCCTGGACTAGGGGGTACTCACCACGTCATCTCCCGATCTATTAGATTGGGCCGAGGACCCCTATGGCCGTATACTCATGGGCCAGTTCGGACAGCTGCCGCATACAAGGAATATTCCACAAGACTTGGCGATCAAGACGAGGACTCCTCCCCACCGGCGTATTCGGCTAGGACTCTTGTTATCCTAGGCCTCTGGTGCATTATATAAACCGAGGTCAGGCTAGTCGATAGATCATATACAACAATCATACCATAGGTTAGCTTCTAGGGTTTAGCCTCCTTGATCTCGTGGTAGATCTACTCTTGTACTACCCATATCATCAATATTAATCAAGCAGGACGTAGGGTTTTACCTCCATCAAGAGGGCCTGAACCTGGGTAAAACATCGTGTTCCTTGCCTCCTGTTACCATCCGGCCTTGACGCACAGTTCGGGACCCCCTACCCGAGATCCGCCGGTTTTGACACCGACATTGGTGCTTTCATTGAGAGTTCCGTTGTGTGATCAACAAAAGGATCGATGGCTCGCCTGCAGATCAACTACGGCTTCGGCATCTTCGTCACCAGCTCGATTGGTCACCTTGGTTCGACCAAGAATTGCGCCCCGTGTTCGGATCACCATGTTTGGACGAGGGCCTTCATCAAACATCAACTCCGATCTCTATCAAGATCACGGAGGAATTATCTATGGAGCTCGGGGGCTCAACATCAACATTGCCCTCAAGCGACCGTGCTGTTTTTTTGGACAGCGAACTCGTATATGTCGCCACCACCTCCTCGAGTATCACTTTGACGATCTCTTTGGTGGAATTGTGCGGAATTGGGTCTATAACAACCCTGGAAAATTTCGTCGAGTTCCGATGGAGGAATCTCTGGCAATCCACGATATATCGGAGCCCTGTCAAATCTGGATGGGAATTTGGATGAGTTTAGGGCGTGGTGTTCAGCTTCTAGCTCGGACGTCCTTTGGAAGATCCAACCATTGATCGGCTGCGGAATTCCTATATCTACCACCTCTCAAAATTTCAGCTCGATCCGACCGTCCAAACTCCGGAAACCTTCCAATTAGTGCATCACTTTTCGGATCTATTTTCTGCGCGAAAACGAATCCGACCCGAGTTCATCTTTTTTATGAACGGGATTTCGGACATCCCTTTTGAAGGAAGTTTTGTATGGGGTATTGTGTTTTGTTCCCGAACACACCCCACTAACTTTAAGATCTTTTGAACATGATCTTCAACATTATGCTGGTGTCAAACCAGTCCGGCAATATTACTCCACGGCTGCCGACTTGCGTTAGACACGGCGTCACTTTGTTGAGCCGAGCTCAACATCTTCGGATCATCATCTCGGCAAGCCGAACAAGAGTCTGGCATCGCGAAGTCATCACCAACATCGCCGCCCCGTGGATTACACGGAGCGGGCATACCGGCATCGCCGCACGGTCGCTTCATTAAGCCGGCATCGACCACGTCACGACCTGCATTGACAGGGCCGCACTATTGCTTCTTCAAGCTGGTGTCCATCACGCCGATCTACTTCGACATCTCGGCTGGACCGGGGGCTTCGCCATCTCTTCATCAACCTACTCCGGACACTTCGGCGTCACTAGCCGACCAGCTCCGTCACGTTAGCTGGGCCGAGGGCTTTGCCTCGGTGAGTCAACCTTTACCAGCATTGCCATGCCATCGTTTTATCACCCATCAGGCAATGGGTGTGCGGAGCGAGTCCCAATTTTGGGAATCACCTTCCTTCGGATGGCTACAACAAATAAACCAGGTGCTATTAACCTCAATATTTTTTGCTTGTTTGGGTTCATTTTTTCCCAAGGAATTATTACTCTGGTTTGTCCATGATATGTACACAGGTCTATCAAATGGTGACCGCATTAACGAGGTCGCGTGGTGGTTCGATCAGCTTCCGTACATAGTCCGGCGAGCGCCGCATCCGGAGCTCGGACTGACCTGTGAATTCAGGCTTTGCCACGCATTTACTACATCACGCCGACGCCCTGCATCGACATTGACTTCGGCGCCAGGCTATATTTCTTCTATTCCTCACTTTGCATAAATTTATTTATTATGCAATGATTTTTTTAATTATCATTATTACTATTATCTCCGGTTTGCACTATTTATTGTGCACAGGAAAATGATCCGGGGACTTCGGCGTCACTTTGCCGATCTGCATTGATCGTGCTATGTCACCACTTCGGCGTGTCAAGCTCTCCGCTCCGCCACCTCGGGACCGGCTTGAGGGATGGAACCTTGCCCCGCATCAAGCTCGGACCGCGTCATCAATACCGAACACATTAACCAGCTAAGTCGCTTTCATGCTCAAGCTTTAATTTCTAACTTGCGTTCGGTTCGACCAAGCATTATACTTTTTTGGAAAAAAGTTGCTTCTAAAAAATTTCCTTGTCCAAACCTTGTTTGTGACGCATAAATTCAAATACCCCGTTTACTTGGGGGCTTCCTTTATGAAGCTTTCCTATTGCATATGATTATACTTGTACGGCTTCGTTCCTTGTTCGTGTATTACACCACAATATGCACCACATTGGCTGAAGCGATTTGCAAGTTGGGTTGCCTCGCTCCTGTGTTTACCCCTACGTTCCCGATTGTTCGGCTAGGGAGTAAAGGGAGCACCTCTGCGATTGTCACGATCGGGTCACCCGAGCCGGACCTCAGACTGGGTGAAGCCGAAAGCTAGCGCTCTTATAGTTATTCAATGATGGTCGGCACACAACGGAACTCATGAGTATAAAAAATCTATTGCACAAGTCTCATAATAACAATGAGCACCGAAGAAAGGTATCGGTGGGGGTACTATTTTCTTTGAAGATGCTTCTTACTCTTCGCAGTAATATAGCATAAGTTCCCTGAGCGCGCTTTGTCTGTTACAGCCTTATGGCCTGATTGCCTGGTTATTGGAAACAACGTCGATATTCTCGACCGATGGAGTACATAACACTTTTCGGTCCTTAACCGAAGAGGGAGAAGCCGACGGTCAGTTAAGACACGTTTAAAGTTCGGTTGAACATAGATATGATATAAGTACTTCGGTACATGCAATCATTCTTCTACCCAAGTCACTTGGGGGCTCTTAAGTTTATTTGAGCCGTTTTATAATAAGTGTTCTTCTTCTCAGTCGTTGCAAAGTTCTATTATTATTATTTATCACTCCTTTTTCCGACGCGAGTGTGCGGTCACTAGCCGGGGAGCCTAATTTCTCTCTCAAAGCCGCTAGAGTTTAGTTTGCTAAACTGGCCTAATGAGAAGTACTCTGCCCTCGGGATAGGAGGTTGAAGCCGTAGGCTGACCCACTCGAAGTCTTGAGATAGGATGTGTCATGTTAAAGCATGACAGAAGCACTTCCTTTTTCTAAGACCAATTTTCGGATTGGCACCGAACACTTGATCTTGTTCGGACGTCATGTTTTTACTGACGTTTCTTGGTTTTCCAAGATTTTTGGCACTTTTAAACTATTTGTGCTTTTCCAGCATTAGTCTCGCAGTGCAACGTCAGACACCCTTAGGGATTCGGCAAAAACATTCTCAGATATTGCTATATATGCATCGGTTTTGAATTGTGTCTTCGGTCAATAGTTGGGTTGCCCGGCTCCTGCACTTGCTTCCTACATTCCGTTTTGTTCGGCTAGGCGTGCAAAGGGAGAACCACTGCGATTGTGCTTCCAGCTCACATGGTTAAGCACCTCAGTGGAGAAAGCCGAAAACTGACTTTCACAATAAGCGTAAACTGGTCAGCGATCCGATGACTATGTTAAATGATGGGCCATTCATAACATTGGCCGAAGTGTTTACGGCTTGACCCCGACTGTCGCCAAACATTACCGGGGGCTATTAACTGGCCTCCCAAACTAAATCCTCAATATTTTGCTCTTACATTAGAGCTGAGGTTTAATGATCATGCTTAGCATGACAACCCAAAGAAAGGAACCGATAGCGGGACTATTTTCTTTGGAAGACATTTCTTCTGTTAAACAGTAATATAACTCTCTGGGTACCTTTGTTTATAAAACCGTATGGCCAGATTGCCTTGTTTGTTGTAAATCTTTGCCCTCATAAAGGCTTTATAAAGTAGGACAAACACTCCTCGGCTACTGGCCGAGGAGGTGGAAGCCGATGGTCGGTCAACAAAGTTTTGTACAATGTGGATCCGAGCATTAATGACGTAAAGTACTTGGATACATAGAGTCATTACACATAATTTGTGATTTTACTGTGGATATTGATCCTTAATTCGGCCACCCGTGCCCGCATTAAGGCTCGGGGGCTACTGGGCTTTGGGCTTATTATTTACAAATATTAAAGGGGCACATTGATCCCCTGATCTGGTGTTACCACCCGACTAGTGTCTCGGGGGCTACTGCATTGCTTGTCCAATGCAGAGAATTTTATGTGCAATATAGTTTCCGAGGAGATTTTGATCCTCAGGTTGGTCGGCCGCACCCAACCTGAGTCTCGAGGACTGAGCACGCCGCTTTTAGTATCCCGAAGTATTCTGCCGAGCTTGGACTTGATCCTCAGGCCGATTTTGCAAAACAACCTGAGTCTCAGCGGCTACTGGGATCAGCGGTCTTACATCATCCTTCAGGTGCATCTCGGGTTTTAGACCGATACACACCTTGAGGGCTACTGGCCATATATCTCGGCAGAGAATAAATTGCAATAATAAAAAATATTGACAAAAAATCGGCCCACAGTCGGGGTGGTGCACCACCTCGGAAGCAGTCCGGCATAAAGCTCGGGCGCTAGTGGCTGGCTCCATAGAGGGCATTTCCGGCATTAAGCTCGGCTAAACTCCTTCAACTTTTTTGAACCAAGGTGATATGACACCTCGGATATAGTCCGGCGTTGGAGCTGGGACACTGTCCGGCGTTGGAGCTCGGATACATTCCGACGTTAGAGCTGGGAAGCGGTCCGGCATTGGTGCTCGGCTGCAAAAGATACCTCGAATGCAGTCCGGCGTTGGAGCTTGGACGCAAGAGGACGCTGCCGCCCGGGAACAATTTCAAACCCGAGGTGTGGCATAAAAATAACAAGGCATTGATAAAGGCCAGAAACTTAAAGGGGCTCCTCGGATACCCGACGTGTAAACTCGCCGAATGCATTTCGGCGATCCTCAAGATCGAAGATGAGAAGATTTGTTGAACCAGTTTTCAAGACCGTCAACCGAAGATGAAGAACAGTTCGGAAGAATCGAGGAGCATCCCTAACTTGAAGACCGGTTCAGGGGGCTACTAACGGTGTCCTGGACTAGGGGGTACTCACCACGTCATCTCCCGATCTATTAGATTGGGCCGAGGACCCCCATGGCCGTATACTCATGGGCCAGTTCGGACAGCTGCCGCATACAAGGAATATTCCACAAGACTTGGCGATCAAGACGAGGACTCCTCCCCACCGGCGTATTCGGCTAGGACTCTTGTTATCCTAGGCCTCTGGTGCATTATATAAACCGAGGCCAGGCTAGTCGATAGAATATATACATATAATCATACCATAGGCTAGCTTCTAGGGTTTAGCCTCTCCGATCTCATGGTAGATCAACTCTTGTACTACTCATATTATCAAGAATAATCAAGCAGGACGTAGGGTTTTACCTCCATCAAGAGGGCCTGAACCTGGGTAAAACATGGTGTCCCCTGCCTCCTGTTACCATCCGCCTTAGACGCACAGTTCGGGACCACCTACGCGAGATCCGCCGGTTTTGACACCAACATAAGGTATGACAGAAACTGGAATATATTCAGGTTCAAGCTTCAGATATTTAAACAGGTCAGCAGATTCAAATAAGTTGTTCTAGATATAAAGAGAGAGTCTAATGAGGAGAGTATGATTATGGCTATGGTCGCGCAAGGATAAACAGATCCAACCTAGCCTGGGATGCTACAGAGAAGAAAAGAGAAGAATAGCACTGAGTTTTTCGATGAACTCCGACGAGCAGGGAAACCCTAAAAACAAGATATAGGGTCGAAGGAAAAAAGAGTTACCAGTATCACGGGAATGGCGGAGAGATGCCGCAGTATTCTGGTGCGTTCAGGGTGATGCAGCGGGCGGAGTCGGAGCAGAGGCAACAGTCGACGGTGGCGGCGGAGCTCTGGAGGTTGAGCAGCGCAAGGAAGACAACGCGAAGAGGCACGAGGGGGAAAAGGTGAAAATGACTCCCCGGTCTTATTTATAAAGGCAAGGGATAGGTGTCAGGCGCGAAAATCGAGGAGCCAAAACTTGGAAGTAAGGCGGAGCTATCGCCTCGATTGTCGAAGGACCATTAATGAAGATGATGTCACGACGGTTTACCACGATCCGAGAAGATGACGTCACGGCGGTTCACCAAAATATGAGAAGATGTGGAAGACGAAGTTTTTTCTAAGGATTGACATGAAACATGTTCAAATCAATCTGGGGCCTAATGTTGGGGATATTACTACTGGACGTAAACCGGCCAGGAGTAGCCGGATTAACTTTATGAAGATTAGAAGCCCATGAAGATGTGAAGATGATGGCACTTTATGAAGGCCCAAGGCCTGGAAGTGAGTTAAAGCTTGTAGATACAAACTGACTTAATCATGCAACTTGCTTTGTAAGATAGGAAGTGTAGAGACCGAACCAGAAACGTTTATGCTCCGGCTTCGAGACTCTGTAAACCGACGGGCGCCACCCATGTATATAAGGGGACGACCCGGCAGCGGTTCAGGGGACAGACAACAACTCGAGAGCCAGATAAAGCGGATTCACTCCCTGGCCTTCGAAACCCTAGCAATACCAATCACAACTAGACATAGGCTTTTACCTTCCTTGAAGGGGCCGAACTAGTATAAAACTCCCCGTGTCCCCTTGTCCGGTTTAACCCCTTTAAGCTAACCCGTTGCGATGGCTCCACGACTAAGTCCTTTCACCAGGACATCTGCCGTGACAAACCCACGACAGTAATGCTTAAACATCACACTGGATAAATGTGTAAAATTGAAATAAAGGGCATGTGTTAGCTACACCAGGAATAACTGGAACCAAATATAGCTGTTCAAACTGGTGTTGATGTAGTCAAGCGGCACAGTTCCGACTTGCACATAATGAACCACACATTGTGAATGACTGAAATAAACAAGGCATAAATGACCGTATAACAACCAAATATAGCTGTTGAAAACTGGACAGAGTCTCACTGCAACCAACCTAACAAGCAAATACAGATAAACATGGCATATGCTTGAAAACTAGACAAATGCTCACTTCAACGAACCTAACAAGCAGATAAAGATAAACAAGGCATCTGCTTGATAACTGGAGAAATGCTAAAAAAAGCAACCTAACAACCAAATACAGATAAACAAGGCATCTGCTTGATAACTGGAAAAATGCTAAAAAAAGCAACCTAACAACCAAATATAGATAAACAAGACATCTGCTTGATAACTGGACAAATACTCACTGCAACCAAACTAAAAACCAAATACATATAAACAAGGCATCCGCTCGATAACTAAAAAATGCTCACTCCAACCAACCTAACAACCAAATACAGATAAACAAGGCATCTACTCACTATAAACAACCAAATATAGCCATTCATGAAACTAAAGTGGACAATTCAAACTTAAACATCACATAGACCTATTGAACAATACATTTTTGCATAACTGAAATAATTAAACATGGCACAGTTAAAGCACCGCACGACATATGCTACTACAACAAAGGGTATGGGTTGGCAAGCTAGAAAAGGTAATATTTGCTGATAGAATGTTGCCTCACATTTCATGGACGGGATCCTTCTAGTTGGAAGAGCACAGACCCATGGTGCGCTCTCTGATGTCACGGATGGGTTGTTTCACCTTGGAAGAACCTTCGTGGGTACCCTTCTCGTGGTCGTGGTCGTGGTCGATGAGATCTGACTTGGCAATTGAGGATCCCAAGCCACCGCCGTAGAACGTGTCCTTCAGAAGTGACAAAATGGGCTCGATGGCGTATAAAGCTCGCAAATCCTTGACCGCTTGGCGGAGGAGACCAGCGGCAGGGCCGTCGAAGAGATCGACGGCAGTTGAACGAGAGGGATTGGGGATGGACCACTTAACCTATGACATGGCCCGCGTGAAGCCGTCGGTGTGGACGAGCTTGATGTCGTAGCCAGCTTTCCTGAGATACAGTAATACGCTAGCCCGCCGACATGAAGCCTTCGGCATGGCAACGTAGTCAACGTCTTCATCGGCTTCCACGGTGACGTGTTGCTCCAGGATCAATAGGTCGGGGTGAACGGTGGCCACCTCGCCAACGTCCACCGGACAGGCCATGATAAACCTCTTCTTGGCCGAACGCTCGTCAGGCTCCCGGGGATACGTGGTCGAGCTTAGGCTCCGACATTCTGGAGCAGGGGATGTGGATCTGGCGGGGAGGGACACTATAGGCCTCATCTAAAAACTCAGGGGAGTGGGGCGACGGTATGGGAATCGCTGGATAACCTAAACTTTATTATCTAAGCTAGGAGGAACGGGAAGACCGGCAGGGTTAGCGGCGGCGCCGGTAGCGGCCACGAGCTAGGGCTCAAAGGGGGGAGGGGTGGGTGGGGGGCTATGGAGGGGCGTGTTTGAGCATACGTCGCGGCTACTGAAAATTTTAGTAATGGTGGGTGGACATGGTGGTGGACGAGGGAGGGCGGCTGATAAAATTTTACTATAAGGTTGGTGCTGGAGGAGTGTGGGTGACGATTGAAGTACGGCAGCTACTAAAATTTGGGTAAAGGAATTGACGCGGGGCAGGAGTTCCCAAGATCGCGCACGGTATAATAACAATATGCGTGTATGATAATAAGAAAAGTGGCGCGGATCCGCCGATTTTTGCAACGCTCAAGGCGGGTAGTTTGTTTTTTATATTTCTAGCTAGCTGGTCTATCGCACACGGTTCGTCCTAATTTCCAAATAAACTTACCCGCCTTTAGCTTCCACGGGTGGTGGTTTTACAGCGCACTTGCATTGCACACGGTTAAGCCAGTACCTCCACCCTTTGCTCGCGCTTGCGTGGTAGTGGTGATTTCAGCGCACTTGCATCGCACACGGTTGAGCCAGTACCTCCACCCTTTGCTCGCGCTTGTGCGGTCGTGGTGATTTCAGCGCACTTGCATCGCACACGATTGAACCAATACCTCCACCTTAATTTGCTCGTGCTTGCGTGGTTGTGGTGATTCACATCGCACTTGTATCGCACATGGTTTAGATATTATACACTGTGTCCGTTGAGGATCATCAGAGTCTTTGCAGCAAAAAAACGTTAGGTAGGATCAAAAGACAGCCACACCAGCATGTGGCCCAAATATATATGAGTGAAAAGGGTGGTATGTGATGTTCAAAATTCCAATGCACAACTTTGACCCCGCTGGCCCATGGTTGGGCGCGTCATTGAAGATCGATGAGAGGGGCTAGAAGTCGAGAACCACCTGGAAGTGGCCAAATATATGTACGAATATTGGGGATGTTTAAAAGTTTAAGTACACAATGCATAACTTTGGCGGCACCTGCCTCGCAAACCTGAAAGCACCCTAACAACCACCTAGCTAGGATATATAATAACATAATGTCGTACCTAGCTAGGATTCTTGGCCCACCACCTCCCACTACGTGTCAGCGGGGCGGATGCACGTAATGATCGATACTTTGGTCATACATGCATGTCACCATGACCAACTATAAGATGTACCAATGAGTCTTTCGTTTGGTCAAATGACAGTTGTTGTTGTCGATAAACCGCTTGGGCCAATAGATTGAACCATCATAAACATTGCACGAGAGGGACCACAAAACTAGCACCTCTTGCATGCGGCCCAAAATGATGTATGTTGGGAAGGGGCGATGTGTGTTTTCAATATAGAATAATGTACAATTTAGATGTGGTGCCTACCTCTCGATACAGACAACAACCATGAAGGCAAGGTAGTTAAGGATGAGATACGTACGCAGGGTTTGATGTAGGTCGAACCTAGCAATCCGAGCATCTTGGAGGGAATCCTGAAAACGCATGAGCTCGAGCTTTGGTTGAACGACATTTGACGGTGACCGGCCCTAACATGAACTAGGAGGAATCCATTCATGGCCAACACATACCCCTCATTATCGGTCAAAGGGATGATACACACACACACTCCGGGAGCCCACAGATATCTGTGTCATCACAAAAAAACCACACAAGGGAGACGTGGTCGATCAGAAGACCCCGTATACACTGCATGCGGCCCGAAAATATGTATGGGTACGATGGTGTATGATGTGTTTAAATCCCAAATGCACAACTTCGATGGGCCACGCCAAGTAAATTACAAACCGAACACCGTACCCGACTCCAAGCCTGGTTCAATACCTATGATGTCAGTTTCCCAACTTCGAGGCGATAGCGGGGGGGGGGTCGTCCCATGCATGTGCTTAAACTTTTTATTTTGTCTAGCATGGGACACATCTATATATATATACATCTATACATCTATACACATATATAGTGTGTGAATAACTATGAAAGTTGCACGTTGGATGAAGCCAATCCGACGGTACAGAGATGGCAAATCCGAGCACTATTGGCCGTTGGATATCATCTACATTCCACCAGATTCTGCCACATGTACAATCTAGAAGACTCCATGGTTGAACTTATGCATAATGCACAAACCTCTAAACACAAGCACTTGTCCTTTGTTCTCTAGAATCTTCCATATATTAATTTCCCAAACCTTTTTTTCTAAATGGATTGTCACTTTTTATTTTTACCTTTACAATGCACAATTCCATGAATCTTAAAATAGTTTTTTTACAAAACTAATTTATTTTGGATGAGATGAACTATTAGAATTAAACGAACATCTACATCATGCATATCTGGGAGAAGAGGCGGGAAACCGATGAGAGGAGTGGTGAGAAATGGCAGCCTGTTTTGAATGAAAACCTAGTAGAGAAGGAAGCATGAGCTACACGACACATGCACACAGTGCTTACCCATGTACTGCATGTGCTGTCAAAAGGGCTCAGGGTTGCCGTTCGATCTGGGAGCATCCAATGGTGCACACGTACGATCCGTGGGGTTCGGATTCTGGCCAGTCAGAATGCAGGACTCAGATCGCGCGCGCAGCGGGGGGGTATCATACGGAAACCAACATTCGGTGGAAACCGGTGAAAACCACGAGAAAAAGATGTTTTGAAGTTTAATAAAATGCAGGATGTTAAGAGGATGATGTTTTATTGGCAAACAAAATTTCAAGTTGAAACACATTAAGAGATGTGAGCTATGAAAAAGACAAAATCAGTGTTGAATAGTGCTGAATAGTAATGTCACTATTCAGGGCGGAATTTGTCTTTTTCATAGCTCACATCTCGTAATGTTTTTCAACTTGAAATTTTGTGTCGCAATAAAACATCACCTTCTTAACATCCCACATTTTTTTCAGATTTTTATGAAACTCTAAAATATGGTTTCCATGAAGTTTTCGTTGAATATCGGCTTTCGTGAGTGAACCGTGTGCTATTTGAAAACATTTCATGAGAAGAATCTCGGTTTTTAAATCCATGTAAATCCAAAACTAAGATGAAAATCGTGAAACCTGCCATGGTGTCACGACATCGCACTTATATGTCGAGGAATTTTTTTCATCCATTGTGGCGCAAGTTTTATTACAAGCCTCTTACAAACCGGAGCTTCTCTCAAAGAAGTGTCGTGGTTCCGATAGGGAAATGTGTCCCCCTTGTGGGCGAAACGTAATCACTGCCTCTTTTCACCTTGTATTTTCTTCTACGGGCAACATGGAGCGATAGGATATCTGTGCTGAAATTTAAACTTATTCAGGGTTCATTTGGCCTTTTTATACACTAATTGATTTTCCTAGGCATTTAATATCCATAATTCAAATCTGAACTACAAATACATGCTCCAGTTCACCAAAATGGCTAGAAAAATTATACATGTGTCCTTGGGTGCATGTTTAGGTCCCATGCCAGGAATGGGAATGAATTACAACCGTACTGGTGTCATGGCTCATACTCAAACATTTCAAATCTCGGTTTTTAAGTCCCCATAAATCCTAAACTCGCCAGAAAGTCATCAAAGGTGGCATGGTGTCACGTCATGGCACATATATGTCGTGGTAAAAACACTGTCCAATTTGGGCCAAGCTTTATTACAAACCTCTTACAAAAACCGGAGCTTCTCTCAGAGAAACCTCATGGTTTTGATAGGTAAACGTGTTCCCCTTGTGGGTGAAACGTAATCACTGCATCTTTTCGCCTTGTATTTTCTTCCACGGGCAACATGGAACCACAGGATATATGTGCTTAAATTTAAACTTATTCAGGGTTCATTTGGACTTTTTATACACTAATTGAGTTTCCTAGGCATTTAATGTCCATAATTCAAATCTGAACTACAAATACATGCTCCAATTCACCAAAATGACTAGAAAAATTATACATGTGTCCTTGGTGCATGTTTAGGTCTCATGCCAGGAATGGGAACGAATTACAACCATACCGGTGTCCTGGCTCTTCCTCAAACATTTAGAATCTCGGTTTTTAAGTCCCCATAAATCTTAAACTCACCAGAAAGTCATCAAAGGTGGCAAGGTGTCTTGTCATGGCACAGATATGTCGTGGTAAAAACATTGCCAATTTGGGCCAAGCTTTATTACAAACCTCTTACAAACCGGAGCCTGTCGCAAGAACCCTCGTGGTTTCGATAGGGAAATGTGTCCCCTTGTGGGCCAAATGATAAGTATTCCCTCTTCTAGCCTCGTATTTTCTTCTACATGCGACACGGAACAACTAGAGATTCGTGTTGAACTTTTAAATTATTTAGGGTTCGTTTGACCTTTTTTATTCATTAATTGAGTTTTCTAGGCATTTAATGTCCATCATTCAAATCCGAACTACAAATACATGCTCGAGTGCACCAAAATGGCTAGAAAAACATACATGTTTCCTTGGGGTGCATGTTTAGGTCCCATGGAATGAATGGGAATGAATTCAACCGCCTCGTCGTCCTAGCCTGGCCACAAACATTGTGAATCTCGGTTTTTAAATGTCTGCAAATCCAAAACTCACCAGGAAATCATGAAACTTGACATGGTGTACATGGTATATATAATTTTCTAATTTGGGCGAAGCTATATTACAAGCCTTTTACAAACCGGAGCATATCGCAACCCTCGTGGTTCCGGTAGGGAAACATGCCCCTCTTGTGGGTGAAATGATAATCGATGCCTCTTCTCGCCTTGAACTTTGTTTTCTACAGGCAACATAGAATAACAGGAGTGTCGGGCTGAAATTTGAAACTGTTCAGGGTTCGTTTGGCCATTGTATATATATATATTACTAATTACTAAGTTTTCTATGCATTTAATGTAGTCCATAATTCAAATTTGAACTACAACCACATGCTCCAGTGAAGCAAAATGGGTGGGAAATCGTACATGTGTCATTGGGTGCATGTTTAGGTCTCGTTTAAGGAATGAGAATGAATTACAAACTTATCGTTGTCCTGAAACAATGAGAATCTCGGTTTTTAAATCCCAGTAAATAAAAGAGTCACCCAAAAAAACATGAAACTGTCAGGACCCCGATCCTAAGTCACACCGATCTAGCATGTAACACATCATATCACTTTGCGGCCTCACGCACGGTATTCCCACGGGTGCCACCTTACCTGGCCCGGGACCGTTTGCGCCTTTTGGCTCACATATATGATAGTGTCGCTAGCATCCATATGACAAAGAACCCGGGCCGACATGGCTAGTCATGAACCCAAGGTGGCACTAACTCATGGGGACAGGCATACATGAATCAACTTCGAGCATGTTGGTCAGCAGCATGTGAATCCGGGCTGTAGCACTGGGCTAACGGGACTTCGGTAACCCGGGCTGTAGCAGGCTAGGCAGGACTCCGGATATCACCGCGTGACATTTCCCCGAAGGGACAGACACGGGAACGAAGTGAAACACATGCCGGCCAGTCAAGTGTCCTGAGCAGTAGTGCTGGGCTAGCAGGACTCCGGTGAACCGGGCTGTAGCGGACTACTATGGCTCATGGAAGCACAAGACTACATTTCCCCATAAGAGAGGCTACCAAGGATAAACCACTAGGTTGTCAGATCCCACACATACCAAGCATTTCAATCATACACACAATATGCTCGATATGTGCAAATACAACATGGCATCACAACATAACTCTATGACTCAAAGTATTTATTCATTAGGCTCCGAGGAGCGAGATATTACAAACATGGGTCTCACGACCCAACATTCAGAGCATACAAGTCAAAACACATGCGGAAGCTTAACATATCTGAGTACAGACATCTATAAATGAAAAAGGCTGAGAAGCCTGACTATCTACAAGACCCTCCCAAGGTACAAGATCGTAGCTGAGGTAACGAGCTAAACGTCGAAGTCCAAGCGGAACTACTAGCGGGACTGAAGTCTCTCTGCAAAACATAAATTAAGCAAACGTGAGTACAAATGTACCCAGCAAGACTTACATCAGAACTAACTACATATGCATCGGTATCAACAAAGGGGGTGGTGGAGTTTAACTGCAGCAGGCCAGCTTTGACTCGGTGGCTATCCTGAACTACGACTGCAAGTAACTCTTTGAGATGGCGCACACGAGTCCACAAATTCACCATACCAATACACCACTATGGATCCGCTCCCGTCTCCCTGCGAGAACACCATCCATAGCACTCACACTTATCTTGCGCATTTTAAAGTATCCACTTTCGCTTGTCTATGAACTATGCAAGGGGTCCAAGTTTCCATATCTGAGGAATCCGGCTATTCGAATAGATAATGATAACCCTGCAGGGGTGTACTTCTTCACACACGCTCTCGCCACTTATCGCCCTGTACACGTCATGTACCTCGGCAACCTTCAAGCGGAAATCGGGCGAGGGAGTCGGCCACGACCTGACTAACCAACAAGTCTCTAGTCTAGGCTTATCGCCTATTCGGGTTCCATCCGCAAGGAGATCCGGCCGGGGTGTCGCTCACGGCCCCAAATGATGTGTGCAGGGTTCCCAAGCCCACCTCGACGGGTGGATCTACGCTTGGTACACCGTGCCACGGTGCCTAATCTGTCCCAAGCCGACCTGTACAGGGTACCACTTGGTAGACTACTAACACTACCTACAAACACCAGAAACTAGTTGCAACTCCTGGACAGAGATCAAGTGGATTAATAAGTCGAGAGGGGCACTTAAGCATTCCAATGCGTGGTAGTAACTGTTCATGGATCACAAACACAGAACTCAGTTCTTGAGAATGTCTGCAATGAGACAACCCACCATGTACTCCTACATGGCCTCTCACCGCTACCTTTACCAAATCGTGCTCACACACTTAGCTCTCAACGGTAGGACATGTTCACCACATTCCAATTCATCCCCGATGAATCGGACCTGACTCAACTCTAAGCAGTAGCAGGCATGACAACAAGCATGAATGAGTAGGCACATCAGGGCTCAAACAACTCCTACTCATGCTAGTGGGTTTCATCTATTTACTGTGGCAATGACAGGTCATGCAGAGGAAAGGGGTTCAACTACCGCAGCATGTAACAGTTGAGTCGGTGTTGTCCTAATGTAGTAAAAGAGAGCAGGAGCGAGAGAGTGGGATTGTATTGGAATGAACAAGGGGGTTTTGCTTGCCTGGCACTTCTGAAGATAGTATAGCTCTTCATCGGTGTCATCGATCACAGCGTCGGAGCAGCGTCTACCGAGAGGGGACAATTACCGGCAAACAAGGAAGAGCACAATCAATGCAATGCACAATATGATGCATGATCATGGCATGACAATATGTTGTGATTTGGGCTAATGCAACAGAAAATCATTTTAATTGAAGTGGAATTCAAAACTATATCAAATTCCAACTCCAAACCTATTATGAAATTTGCCCTAATCATGTTTCATCCTAAACAGTGAGGTTAACTTGCTCAAACATGCATGCAAATGGTACAGATGGATTCCTTGAATTTTTCTGATAATTTTTCATATATAAATTATTTCATTTGGAGTTGTGGTTGAATTTCTATGATTTTTAGAAGTTTTAGACATTTTTTAGAATTTTCTAAATAATAATAAATCCAGAAAAGATTTACTGCATCAGCCTGGCGCCAGTGTGACGTCAGCGGTCAACTGACCCGGTCCAGGTCAAACCTGACCAGGGGGGACCCACTGGTCAGTGACCCAGGGCTGGTTTGTGTGGCTGACAGGTGGGCCTGGTCAACTGCCAAGTCAGCATGGTCAAAGATGACACGTGGGGCCACCGAGATTAGGTTAAATCTAAGTCCTGTGGTTAATTAAGGGACGGGGCCCACTGTCAGTGCCTTGGGAGGTTAATTAGCGGGTGATTAGCATTTAACTAAGTGGCCACATCGGCGGCTAACCGCCGGTGACACACAGACGCGGCGGCGTCGCTCGTTCCGGCGATTCCGGCGACGAGAGGAGGCGGGGTTGGGCTCTACGGGTAGCTGGCGCAACATCGCGTCCGTTGGTGGCCGTGGTTGGGCTTGGGGTGGCCGGGGTCGACGGCGGCGAGCTCGATTGCGGCCGCCGGAGTTCGGGTGGCCACGGGTTAGCTACTGCAGCCTGCAAACGGGCGGTTGCTTGTGCTAGGAACACTCTACGGGACGCCGTGAACGCGTTGGAGTCGCCAGGGTGACCAAATGGTCACCGGAGCTGCGTTGACGGCGAGCTCAGGCGGCGGCGTGCTACGGTCTGCAAGGGGGCGATGGCTACGGCGAGAGACAGACCACGGGGTAAGGGGAAAACGGTGGCGGAGCTCACATCGGTGCCGTAGGGATGGTTAGCGGGCTCGGGGACGCTCGGAGGTGTCAAATCGGCGATGGCGATCTCCGGTGGCCGTCGGTGATGATGACGACGATGGCGACGCGTAGGGGCTCTTCCGGTCGCGTGAGACGAAGTGGAGGACGAGGGAGGCACGGCGGAGCTCAGGGCCGCGTCGGAGAGGTGAGGGGGTGGCGGTGAGTGCGGCAAACGGCGTCGGTGGTCTCGGGTGTGCTCGGCGGCGTGAGGAGGAGAGACCAGAGGAAGGGGGCGAAGCAGAGGAAGGAGGGGAAAGTGAGAGGGGGCCACCCTCATCTCCTGGGCGTGCAGGTGGACTCGGGGAAGGCTAGCCAGCGCGAAGCAGGAGGTGGCGCGCTCGGCCGCGTGCGAAGTCTCTCCCTCTGCCTACTGGCAGAGGTTGAAGATGACTGGCAAGTCGCCAGGTGGGCTGGGCCGGCCACTTGGGCTCCAGGTGAGCTGCACAGGTAAGGTTTCCTCTCTCTCTCTCTCTTCCATTTCTGTTTTCTATTTATTCTGTTTTGTTTTGATTTAGTAAAATACTAAACCATTTTATAAAGTGCTGAAAATATTTATGGGCACCTCTGAAATTAATTCCAACAGCCCAAAAATACTTCCAAGATTATTTGGACATCTTAAAAATATTTATAGCATTTAAATGTCCAAATGCAAATACTTTAAGATTTAACTCAAAGATCCAAAGTGTCCTAGAAAAGTGAGCACCATTTTTGGCAGAGGTTATGGACCAAGGCAAAGATGATGAACATTTTAGAAGGGCATTTCAGGATCATTGAAAAGATTTTTATTTTGATCCTAATTGCATTTCATTTAGTGCTAGGGATTGTCATCCCCATTTCAAATTTCAAACAAATATAGACATGATGCATGGATGCTTATGAAACTATTCACTCAGGTACTCTAGGGCTGTGACAGAAACTTGGCATGGTTTCATGACATGGCACATATATGCCGTGGTAAAAAATTGTCTAGCTTGAGAAGAGGCGCACACATTAGTAGCCAACGAAGTCCTTTTTGAAACAAAAAGCTGACATGTTAATATCACAAACGGTTGTATTATATTTATCGTGTCGAAATTTAACCATACTCGGTGGTGTGCGTGCAACTGTTTGATTAGACATGACGAGCGTGAGAAGTCTGCCATGCAGGCTCGACGGGACGCGTGCGAGCAATCCGCCGCGCAGGCTCAACGGGACGCGTGCATCCTGTCCATCTCGCAGGCTCGACGAGACACGTGCGAGCAGCAAGGCTGCCCATGCTCACCGGGAAGCGAGCTCTTTGACCTCCATGCACCAGCCGCCGCCCGCCACGCTCACAACTTCTCCATTAATGGGTTAATTAAAGCACATGGACGGAGGGTGTTTGCTTATGATCCCATGGCAGCATTTGCTTTGTTCGTGTTTTCAACTAGTGTTCCGCCCTAATTTGAATTGACACATAGGGCAACGGATAATATGACCACAAATAAAATGGCAACGGATAATACGACGACAAATTTACAATGGCGCACATAATAATTGTCTTACATATTCCGGATAATTTAAAATGCCACATGCGGCAAAGCTCGAAAGACACGGGGGCAAGAGAAGATGGAAATTGCAGACAGCGATCTGGGTCGCTACTGTCTCTACTCGTCGATGGATCGCCGGGCGGCGAAATCCTCCAGCTCCTTCTTCAATTCCTCACAACTTTGCTTGAAAGCAGCCACAGATTCCTCCACCTCCTGCTCACGCTTGATCCGGAGCTTCCTCAAGCCACCCATTAGTTCCTCGACGACCGCTCTCAACATCATCTCCGAGGCACTGCTCTGTTCATGCAGCATCTTCCAGCCGGCGGCCTCCTCCTCCTTCTCGGCGACCAACTTGAGGATCTTCGCATTGTCATCCATGAGTTGCTCGACAAGGCCGGTCGCCTTGTCAACCGAGGCATCGCTGATCTTGAGCAGCTTCATCAAACCGTCGACCAACTCCTGCTGCGTAGGGACCCTAGCAAGAATGTCGTCGTCGCCGGTGAAGGACTTCAGGAACGCCGGCTCGTCACGATGGCCGACGCTGCGGATGCGCTTGTGAGAGCCCTCGCGTGCCCGTGAGAGCTCGTTCGAGGGCTCCGCGGCGCGCCCGGACATCTCTGCTGTGGTTGTGGCTTCGCGGAGAGACCTCTCTAGTGCTTCCACGGCCTTGGTATTTGCTTCCTGGTTATGTGTCCACCCTAAACTCCTCCTATCGGTCATGGCGGAACGACTTGACAGACAATACCAGTTTTGTGGGTGATGAGGAGAGGAACTGTGAAGTAATTTTCGAGTGGGTAGTTTTTATAGCCCGGTGCTTAGTGTGAACACATATTAGTTTGATAGGTGTGAACAGATTTGCAATTACTTATTGTGTTGTAATCAGTAATGTGATGAGAAACAAGGTCAAAATTTATTGATGGCAGAAGGTTGACCACGTGGTTGCTCGCCGTTGAGGCGGCCGCGGCGCGCTCCGCTCTGGCGTCTCTCCGCGCTCTAATCGCCGTTGAGGCAAAGTTACAATGGCAACTGTTAATAATTCTTAATAATTGTCTTACATATTCAGGATAATTTAAAATGCCCAATGCGACAAGTCCCAGAACACTCACGGCCTACATATGCATACAATTATAATAAAATATAACCTAAAAGGCTGAGTTGGCGGCCTTCCGACGATGGTCTTCTCGGACTCCATGATCAGCATAGCACCATTGCGGCCGTTCACTCCGAGTGTCCCGACCCGCCTCTGCCTACGGAGCTGCTGGTGCTGGGAGGCTCTTGGGGCTGCTGGGCCTCTTCCAGAAGAGCTTGACAGCGTGCAATCGCGCACATGACAACTCCGCGGAACCACTCCATTTCCATGTCTCTGGCCTGGTAGCAAATTCCGCCGATCACCTGCATCCTCAAGATATCACATTGGCGATGTTCTACTTCGTCGGGGACGTCAACTCCGCCAAGGATGCGCTCGAGCCTGGCCACCACATCATTGGGATCGAGGTTGACACGGCCACCGCGGGCAATGATGAAGCCATAGGCAGCCTTTATCTTGACTGAGTCGTAGAGGTCCTCTGCCCATTCCTTGTGGGGCATCAGGCTCTCGATGAGCACTGGTGGCGGCGGCTCTTCGGGTGGGTCGTCGATCATGCCGCCGAGTATCTCTGGATCTTTTCCGCGGTGGATGGCAAACTGCTCATCACACCTCCTCTGCAATATGTCGATTATGCTCCCAAGGACTGTGACGCCGATATCGCTGCTGATGGGCCATGGTGTCTACACCGGCCAATGAAGCTCTTGCTCCCAGACCTGCTCAGGCTCGTTCTCCTCGCCGAAGATGTAACGCAGGTAGGTGTCGACGTTGAAGCTTTGGTCGTTGCCTGGCATGCTTGGAATAACTAACGGTAGATGGGTGAGGACTAGATCTTCGCAGAGTGTCGCAGCGGTGCGTTGCCGCCTGGGTTATATGCAGCAAGCCGTTAGCTGGTGGCGGGAAACCGGTGAGGGAATAGGCGTAGATTTTACAATTCATCCATGTGGAGCGCGAGAAGCATTCGCTGGAGCGCGGGAAGCATTCACAGGAGCGCGGGAAGACTAAGTGGAGCACACACACAACCCGAATATCGTATCCGGTGCCACGTGTTATTTATCACACAAGTGTTAAACTTACTAATCATTGCACACGAGTACTCGAAGACGCATCGTGTGCGATACTCCTAGCCACCGCAAGCAACTAGTTTGCATTTTTCAAAGTTTTTTGTACACACAGAATCGCACACGAACTAACTGTATTAACCATCTGCGTTGTAATTTCTCATCACAAACAGTTCATCCGAGTCGGCTGTTTTCCACGTATCACACACATCTTGTTAAGTTGAACCATTTATGTTGCCTTCGCTAATCGAAAACAGTTCATCCGAGTGAACCGTATGCCCTATATCACACACACCTTGATCTGGCTAACCGTTTATGTTGCACTCCCTAATAGCAAATGGTTCATCAGAGCGAACTGTATGCCGTATATCGCACACATATTGATATGGCTGTCGGCATCTGTTGTTCTATCTCATCGCAAACAGTTCGTACAGATCAAACGTATGCCCCTCATCGCACACACAACTATAATCTGAACCGTGTTTGATGTATCATTCATCGCAAACGTTTTGCATCATTTCTGACGGTTTTCATACAGCACTATTTGCGATTATGGCATCGCACATAGTTTCTCGAAGGGTCTTTGATCGTAGTGTCGCGTTAGCAGCATCCTGTAGTAGTGTGTGTGTGATATACATATGAACGGAAATGATTTTCTGGGATCCACCGTGTGGGATGTACATACCTACGAAAATGATTTTCTCCAATTATCGTATGGGATGTACATACCTACGGAAATGATTGGGTTTCGATGCCTCGCCCGATCGCACATGGCCCCAGCCTGGTTCCTAGGAGGGCCTATCCCTGAAGATTTCTGGGTCGTGTGGGAAGGACACCCTATCGCACACACTCACTTGGCGATGGTTCCAAATGCCATCGCGGAAAGGGGTTAAAAACCGTTTGTTTAGGAGTGAGGTGCACAAGTGTGTGTCATATGGTGTTATTTTACTACGAACTCTAGGGCTATTTGTGACACTTATAGGAATAGCTCAATGGATTGATCGGAAGGAATAACTTTGAGGTGTTTTCACACCCTACAGGCAATTTCATGTTATGTTCTTTGCGATAGGAACTTTGGAGTGCCTCTTTGTTCAAGGTTGAGGGATTGCCATATGATCTAATTATGTTATCACTGTTGAGGGTACTTGCACTAGTGAAAGTATGAACCATAGGCCTTGTTTTCAAGCATTGCAATACTGTTTTTGCTCACTTTTACCACTAGTTACCTTGCTGTTTTTATATTTTCAGATTACAAAAACATATATCTACCATCCATATTACACTTGTATCACCATCTCTTCGCCGAACTAGTGCACCTATACAATTTACCATTGTATTGGGTGTGTTGGGGACACAAGAGACTCTTTGTTATTTGGTTGCAAGGTTGTTTGAGCCAGACCATCTTCATCCTATGCCTCCCATGGATTGATAAACCTTAGGTCATCTACTTGAGGGAAATTTGCTACTGTCCAACAAAACTCTGCACTTGGAGGCCCAACACGAGTCTACAAGAAGAAGGTTGTGTAGTAGACATCATTGACTAAACCTCTCCCACAAGAAAAACATGATCATACCTTAGTACTCTTTGGGTATTAGTCACATGGCAATGTGAACTAGATTATTGACTCTAGTAACTCTTTGGGTGTTAGTCACTTGGCGATGTGAACTATAGGTGTTAATCACATGGCAATGTGAACTAGATTATTGACGCTAGTGCAAGTGGGAGACTGAAGGAAATATGTCCTAGAGGCAATAATAAATATTTTATTTTATATTTCCTTATTCATGATGAAGGTTTATTATTCATGCTAGAATTGTATTGATCGGAAACTTAAATACATGTGTGAATACAGAAATAAATATCGTGTCCCTAGTAAGCCTCTACTAGACTAGCTCGTTGATCAAAGATGGTTAAGGTTTCCTAACCATAGACATGTGTTGTCATTTGATAATGGAATCACATCATTAGGAGAATGATTTCATGGACAAGACATATCCGTTAGCTTAGCATAATGATCGTTTTGTTTATTGCTATTGCTTTCTTCATGTGAAATACATATTCCTTCGACCATGAGATTATGCAACTCCCGGATACCGGAGGAATACCTTGTGTGCTATCAAATGTCACAATGTAACTGGGTGATCATAAATATTCTCTACATGTATCTTCGAAAGTGTTTGTTGAGTTGGCATAGATCGAGATTAGGATTTGTCACTACGAGTATCGGAGAGGTATCTCTGGGCCCTCTCGGTAATACACATCATAAGAAGCCTTGCAAGCAAAGTGGTTAATGAGTTAGTTACAAGATGATGTATTATGAAACGAGTAAAGAGACTTGCCGGTAACGAGATTGAACTAGGTATGAAGATACCGACGATCGAATCTCGAGCAAGTAACATCACAACCAAAAAATACACTTCCGTGATGATACGTGTTTGTCACAGTAGGGCACGTTTTCTGTCATGCATGTACATCCATGACGATTTTTTGACAGAATCAAGATATTCATACCTATGTTGTCGTAGAAGTGTTCCCTGACATTACCAAAATTATCATCACGGAAGTGTCCACTTCCATGACGATAAATTGCGCGTCATAGAAGTGCTTTCGTTAAGGGTGACCGACACATGGCATCCACCGTAACAGGTCGTCGTTAAGCTATTTGGTTCTAGTTTGGATCCGATAACCCGTTAATAGCCCCGACCAATGGGGATTTTCCACATGTAAAATTCTCATTCGCTGGATAATGCACGTGTCAGCTCATCGTTGGGATAGATGTCATCCCTACAATGGACGGAAGATGCCTATAATATGTCAACATGTGGCACGGCCCAATAGTGGCCCATTTAAGGTAAAAAGGCCGGCCCAGCTAAAGGCCCACCATATTTTTTCAGACACGAGTGGGCTGGCCCGTTAACAACCTACCATGCTTTGGGTCAAATTGAGGGCCATATCAGATCAGGCCTATTCATAGTCTGCTGTGTTTTGGACCAAATTACGGCCCATATCAGATCACGCCCGTTCATAGCCTGCTATGTTCTTTTGGGCACATTCTAAGCCAGGTTTGTATTTCAGCCTATTAAATGCTCGTTTACCAGTTTGGCCCGATAATAGTTTTGGCCTATTAGCGGCCCGTGGTGCATCTGGGACGTTGTCGGCCCGGTTTAAATTTAGGCCATTTAACAGCCCATGCAGAAACTGGGCTATTTCTTGTCCGAAGTAACTTTAGGCCTCTTAACGTCTCGTAGTCTTCGTGGATAAATTTCAGCCAAACTGGCCTATCGGCCTATTAATGGCCCGTGTAACAGTTGGGCCTAATTACAGCCCGCGTTGAATCTGGCCTGTTTACAGCCCATCTGATAATGGCCCGTGACACTTTTGGGCCTATGGCCCACGTGGATACCGACCTGCTTAAAGCCCATAATTTTATTGGGCCAAACAGGCCCGAGATATATTTTGGCTTGTTAACGGCTCGTCCTATTTGGGCCGAACATGGGCCTTAGGCAGTTTCGGCCTGTATTGGCCCATGAATTTTTTTGACTCAACGCTAGCCCAATCTAGGTTTTAGCCTGTTAAAAGCCCATGGTATTTTCTAGCCCAGCTGGCCAGAACTTTACTCAGCCTGTTAAAGGCGAAAAACTACTATACGTTTAGACCTGCTAATGGCCGAAGATGATTATAGGCCCACGTTTTGGCCCATATGAGTAACGGACCGGCCTGAAGACCGACAACACTGAGGTCCACTGAACCTTCTGGCCTAAATTACAACATACCAACCAAGAATAAACCTAGACTATACAATAAAGAAATTACAGCATATTACATCCATTGGGAATCAAAGTTCGCTACCGGTGATAATAAAGTGCAACGTGACCGCGGATTACATATACTGGGCATCAAAGGTCTCCACCGGTGCATATAAATGTGCCGACAAAAGAATACACAAAACTGAGAGCACTTTAGAAGGCATTAGGCCTGGCCAGACGGGCTCCGCAAGCAACCGAACAAGCCGATGAGACCTCAGTTGTGTCAACGATAGATGCTCCATCCCTAGCTTTATAGCACCATAGTGCGCAAGGAAATCCTCTAAGATCTTCATTGCATCATTGACATCAAGTCGGAGCTGAGCTGAAGCAAGCCTTTTCGCCTTTAAGTTGAGACTGAAGAAGTCGAACTGATTGAGGCAGCGACTGCACAGAGGTTGTCTCACAACTACTGGTGAGTAGCTTCAACTCACTGTCTTCATCAAGATAGGACCTTGGGGTCATCTCTCTCTCTCTTCAAGATGGTTTGGCTTACTATCTTCCCTAAAGTTCTGCCTGGCATAAGAGATACGACTCTGAAAGAGAAACAAGGAGACACATAACATGTTTCACAATTATATAAGAAAATAAATGGATCTGTTTTGCATAAGGAGCATGTTTTTACAACTACAATTTACAACTGGTAGTTGTTGCAAACATCCAATCAGATGTAAACAGCAGTGGAGAAAATGATGCCTATCCAAATCTATACTAGAACAAAGTTTGAAGGCTTGAGAAGGATGAACTTACATTACATGTTAACACGGGATGGACAAAGCCCGTCTCCATGTCGATGGAAGGATAATGCAATAAATTCCCCAAAGAAACTTCTTTATAAGTGTTGCCATTATTCTACATTTTGCAAAGAGTAAATATAGATCAAATAATATTGGAAGAAACAGAGGATAATGAAGCTCAGGTGCGGACTGATGATACATAATCAAATAGCAATTAATTAAGTACAGCATTACAAGGCAAAAGGTACTGACAAGAGGAATGCAGACATCAACGTGTGCAGTGGCATTGGCTTTATTCAACATTTTGGTAAGAGTAAATGTAGATGTGATAATTTGGAGAAAGTGGAGGGCAGGGCAGATAAGATGCAGAGTAATGCTAGACAATCAACTATCTCGTGATGCAAGTACAGTAATACCGCCACCACCTTCTGTCATTACTTGTCGCTCAATTGGATGTACAACAATTAATTCGATACAGGGGGAGTACATGACAACAGGTACTTACATGAGCAATCCAAAATTTCATAACCATTGTGTTAATTCTACATTTATCCAATAGTAAATATAAATCTTATATTTTCGAGCAAAGGGAGGATAAAGAAGCGAACATTTACACTGATGCTACATAATCAAATAGCAATGAGTGTAAGTATGCTGACAAAGGGCAAGAGGTACTGACAAGAGCAATGCAGTGTCCAGTATTGTTGTGAGATCCTATGATACTTTGAGCAAGGAGATTCATCTGAAATTAGTTATCATACAAGAGAGAAGGTAAGGCACATGCAAAAATTTAGGAATTCAAATTTTCAATTGATATCATAGACAGTACCTGACGCTGGGCTATCAGCAGTTCTAATAGGGGTTTGGCGAGTGGAGTAGGGGTAAAGTGTGGTACAATTGGGTCTGTCTTTTCTGTGGCTGCTGATCTATCTGATTTAACAGGTATCAGTACCTTTTCCAAATACCTAGTTTGTACTCCTTGAGGATCTGCACTCACCCTCTTCCTTTTGGACATCTATTACGAAAGAACAACATTTGACTGGAAAACAATAGTATGACTGGAAAACAACATTTGGACATCTATTTATCTTGCAATGGGAAGAGGTTCTTTGTAGTGGGTTCAATCTTACGGTGCTTGATCCCAATGACAGAAGGGGAACCAATACGTATGTATCGTTGCTACTAAGGATAAAATGATGGGTTCTATCTCTACATAGATAGATCTTCTCTACATCATGTCATCGTTCTTATTACATTACTCCATTTCTCCATGAACTTAATACACTAGATGCATGCTGGATAGCGGTTGTGTGGAGTAATAGTAGTAGATGCAGGCAGGAGTCGGTCTACTAATCTTGGACGTGATGCCTATATAATGATCATTTCCTGGATATTGTCATTAGTATTTGAAGTTCTATCAATTGCCCAACAGTAATTTTTTTACCCATTGTTTGCTATTTTTCTTGAGAGAAGTCACTAGTGAAACCTACGGTCCCCGGGTCTCTTTCGCTTGTTATTTGCCTTTGCGATCTATTTTATTTGCCTTTTGTTTTCAGATCTATTAAACTAAAAATACAAAAATACCTTGCTACAATTTATTTTATTTGGCGTTCGATCTATCAATATTTACAACCTTCTCTCGTCACGTGCCAACTTCTGGCGCCGCTACCCGAAAGGGATTGACAACCCCTTTTACACATCGGGTTGCGAGTATTTGTTATTTGTGTGCAGGTGTTGTTTACGTTGTGTTGCTTGGTTCTCCTACTGGTTCGATAACCTTGGTTTCGTATGTGAGGGAAATACCTACCGCCGCTGTGCTGCATCATCCCTTCCTCTTTGGGGAAATACCGACGTAGCTTCAAGTGACATCAATACTCATATATGATGCTTAAACTAAGCAGATGGTGGTGTAACAAAGTAGAAGTAATGAAAGAGGTCATTTGCAAAATATGTGCAGCCAATACAACTTTGCCAAGTTAGAGCAATCACCTTGAATAAGATAGGCCATCCTCCACCATGCCAAGTTTGTTAGCCAGAGGATTGTTCCGCAATATTCCACTCGTGCGCCCATTCTCATATTCATTTTGATCATGTTCAATACCTGACATGCATGAAAACATAAAAACAAGTGAGATTATCTTTGTAATGCGGAAGTGATTCTAATCCAATATTGCATCCCTGTAAACCCCTTTGTGCTATCTCTGCAATTCTTCTGAGAGATGCCATGCATGCTATAATCTGGTGCGTGCATTAATATAAAGCGGCCTACTACTCAAAATATGAGAGCTCCAGAAGTGATGATACTTCGCAGATGACAGCTTCAACATATAGTAAAGAAGAACAAGTCGGCCTGACCTGACAAATTTAAAATATACTAAGGGAGAACAACTCAACCTGACTAGTCGACCGAAAATGTCTCTGCTACTCATCCCAACAAGGAACATACTTATTAAAGAAGAGAAGAGGATCATGTTAAAGAAGAGGAGAAGAGCAAGTAGATTGAAGATATTACAAGTCTTTCTATACAATGTCTGTTGCCCACCCATGATGAACCAGAGCGCATAGAGAAATACTATTCCTTCCGGTCTCTCCATATGTGGCTCACATGCATTTTGAAACTAAAGTAGGAACATTTAGCTGACCAATTAAACATGTATCAGTTTTACTAATATCAGCATAATATCATATTTGAATTTGTACAACTAAGCTTGTTTAGCTCGATGGGTGGAGCAGTGCTATTACGACACAAACCACGTAGGTTGATTGTGGTCATCATAAAATGGGGAAACCGTAAGCATGATGGTTATAGTGTTGACCGTGGCAGTTGGATGGCAGATCTGAAGCTGCAAACCGCGCAAAGGGTAGTTAGCAACCAATGTTTGCCTTTAAATAACAACTAAGATTTGGTATGGACAAGAAAGTACAGTCAACCAGTGACAAAGAAGTGCAGTTCTGTTGTCTCTCTATATGTCGCGACATGCATTTGGAAACTCAAGTGGGACCTTTAGCTACCAATTAAATGTGTTTGTTAACTAATATCAGTATCATATCACAATCATATTTGAACAACTAAGCTTTGGAATTATGAGTGTTGTGTTGTTTAGCTTGAAGGGTGGAGTATTGCTAGTATGATAGAAAGCACCTACGCAGATCATAGTAAAGTAGATAAGAGGGTAAAACCCTAAGCATCAAGAGTAAAATCAAGAAAGTGGAACTAGCTGGACCAGTGGGTGCGCACATGCTTTTCAAAACGAATATAGGAACATTAGGTGACCAATTAAATGTTCTCTGTTTTAGTAATATGAGCATCATATCAGATTCATATTTCAACAACTAAGCTTTGGAATTATGAGTGGCATGTTGTTTCGCTTGATGGGTTATGGTCTTCAGGAGCAGTGCTAGCACGACACGAAGCACCTGCGATGATGGTAGTGAATATAAAGGGGGAAACCATAAGCTTTATGAGTATAGTGACCGTGCCATGGCGGATCTGAAGGTGCAAACCGGACAAAGCTACTTCGCAACCAATGTTTGCTTTCAACTAGCCACTACGATTTGGTACGGACAAGAAAAGTACAGTAAACAATTTACGATCTATTTTCTGGGTGAGATCAATAACTTAAGAAGATATGAAAGAGTACCACCTCTCTTGCGACGCCGTGTAGGCCCCTGCTGATACGTTGAAGGTGTTGCAGGTGTGATGGCTGTTGGTGGTGCGGAGGAATACTTTAGAGGGGAGACGGCTGGGTCAAGGGATAAGTCATGTTGCCATGGACGAGGCGGTCGTAGGAGCAGCAACGGCAAGGTGGACAATGGCGCCGATGAAGCGAGAGGACACAATGAAAGGATCCTGGTCCGGCGCCATGGATGAGAGACGTCCATCTCTTACAGTGGATGACAGGGTAGGGGTAGCGGCTCCGGCAAGGTGGACGATGGGGTGGCGGACGGAGGAGGCTGGCCGCAGTGGAGAGGTTGTTGTGGCACCGACGGTGTATGAATGGGGAAATGGAGGAGGAGAGGGGATCTCAAACTTTGGGACGCGCTTGTCTGAAATGTGGGAAAGTTATGAACTTATCCCCCGTTTAAAATTTCAGACATCACGTCGGTTGGGGATAGGACGGTAATCTCGCATCTTCCCAATATTTGCCGGTAGCGATTTCGGGCGAGGAGAGGGTGTTTTGCCGCCCACGGTTGGCGCCCATGGTGTATGAACGGGGCTAATAGGTAGGGCGATTGTGTCACGTCTGAGGGAAGTTACACATCTGCCCCTATTTAAAATATTTGCCTACATCAATTTCGAACGAGGAGAGTTTGTTTTGCCGACCACTGTGTATGAATGGGGAAATGGAGGGAGGGACACATGTCTTTCGGACGAGATTGAATCAAATGTGTTTTGCCGCCCACGTTTGGCGCCCACCGTGTCTGAATGGGCTCAGAGGCGGTCGTGTCACATCTGATTGAAGTTACTAGTCTACCCCTATCGACAGCAGTGTAAATCCGGTCGATTAGGATGTCAAATGTCAGGGGTAGACAGTAATTTCCATCTCACAAACACTTGCTTCAGACGGCCCACAAATGATAGTGGGTGTTTAGCCGCTTCATTCAAAACTTGGGAGAATTAGCATTCACGTTTGCCCTGGGCCTTGGCAACTAAATTCAAATCCAATTTGTATTCGATTATGAATATCCATAGATAATTCTATGTTTTGTTATTTATTTCTTCAAAACCAAGACAAAGATTTATTCCACCTTTATATATGATTATGATTTAGAAATGTCGTGATCTTTGAGTTCAGTAGGTTGGATACACTTTGAGTCAAACAGTTATTTCATCCAATACAATATGCTCACACGAAAAACAGTTCACCTTATGTCAATCATACAAGTACTGAGGATTACTTCACCTAAAAAATTTGGATCATTACAACACATGGATAACATAGGGGGTCTTACAAGATAATCCATTCAGAGACATGACACAACATGCAAGTATAATAATCTAATGACAATTTCAACTGGTATCTAAAGAAGAACTGGGATTACCCTAGGCTTCGGATAGCAGAAACAGCAGGACCTCCTCCGTCTTCAAATGCAACATTCTTACTTCCTCCAATTCTTGGGTTGCTTGCATAATGCGTGCAGCTAATTGCATAATTTCCAGCCTCAAGATCAAGATTACCTCATTCATGGTAGCCACACCATCTCTTTCTGCCTCTAGTAGAGCCTCAAGAACTATAATATCCGTGCTCAGACTGCTCTTCGGCGGTGTTGCCTCTGAACTGCTACCATCTGGTAACATGGATGGCGCACTACTTCCACAAATAGATTTTGGGCTTGTACATTGTGTCCTAGTGTGAATGGCATCCTAAAAGGTTTCCGCTCGACATAAGTAAGAGATAGTTATCACATGATCCAGGCAGTAAGCTTACATGGTAAACGACATACGAATTATTGCCGAGCATGGCAAGCTATATTTAAATTGTTCGAAGCAGCATCAGCTGAAAAGAAATTAAAATGGTAAGATGAAACTAGGGATGTAAGTGGAAAATAAATGACATGCGCCAGTCCCATCTAGTTAGTTTTTGCTAGCTCCCTAGTTCATTTTCCTCAAAAACAAAAACTCTTTTGAACTATCATACCACTAGTGGACTTTAATCGGGATTAAACGGGACGTAGTTGACATCCCTAGTTGAAAGGGAGTGTACCACCGCTATATTTAAGTTTCCAAGGCATCTAAGCAGTTGAAATAATATAAGAAAGCACTTAACAATGTGGCCTCATATAAACTACGAAGACAGTCTTGTGATGAATTTCATAGGAAAAGTTAAGGACTCAAAGAACTAGGCATGCATTTCTTTATGATAGTACAACAGGCACTGCTGACATATTGGACAACCCAGGTGTAGCCTAACAAGTAAGAAACAAGCATTCGAATCAAGCAATACAGCAAAGCAGACAACTCAACTATTTGTAATTCTGTAGGATTACAGGTTGAGGGCACAAGCCAAGAAAGCAACCCATATGCATTACATTTCAAATGTACTAAAACACACTGGCTTACCATATGTTGTTGTGAAGCCTCGCTGCTGTTGCAATGTTCTTTGAAAATATCGTCAGCATCCCGTGGTTGCAAATCTAGTTGTTGTAGTTTATTCTGCACCCTCTATTTAGGTAAAATTAATTTTAATCGCATGCACTGGTTCGAATTGATCATCAATGGTTCATCTAAACTAATGAAAGGCAGGTGTGTGCTTACACGACAATATATGTGCTTCACTCTATTTTTATGCTTGTTCGAGGTACCGGCCCCAAAAGAACAAATATTTTGCTTGATGGGGTTGGTAGATCCATAATTAATAGAAGTATCAAATTAGTCATGCAACTTGGGAAGATCAAGAACGCACAAAAAAGTAATGAACAGAGGCTCAGAGCAATGAGGTAATAGCTAGCATTAGAAAATGTAGGTTAAAACAAACAAAAAGTTGCGAAACCACATGCTAGTTTGCTGATGTGTAATTAATCATAGAGAACATGAAGCAGTCTGATGGAACCAATAGGTGGCATCAGAACAACACCATTATCATAAATGTAGCATGAAAGAATTAAAATAGTAGGCAGTGATATCTAGGAAGTACAGTAATACCTAGGACAAAACTAAAGCATTTAACTATATGTGCACTGGTTGTAATTTAGCACATGTAACATGTTCACTGCCAGAAATATGGCCCTACAGGTGCAAGCAAAATAATGCATCTCATGAAGGTACGGTGCTTATGCTAAGAAAGTGAACATAGGCGCCGGCCGTTGGATAATAGTACCTGATTCTTGGCGGCGTATGGGTAACATTGTCATACTTGATAGCTAAGGATCGTCGATGGTGCTCGTGTTGTAGTTGAGTTTGGGCCGGGAGTCGCCGTTGCTGAAGCGGCTCAGGTGCTTCGGTTGCGGCGCCTGTCGACATACAAGAAAGCTCATCTGTGGTAAGTGAATAGTACCATGATAAAGAAGAGAACAACTGAAGGAGTACAAATCGAAATAACCTGATGAGGCTGCGGCGTAAGTAACGCAGGGCCGGTAGAGTTGAATATGGCATCCGTGGAGCGGCTCCGGTGCATTGGACAAAGGCGTCGGCGAAGCACATCCGGCGCGGTGTACAGTGCTTTCGGTGAGGCGGCTCTGTTGCGACGGACGAGGGCTTGTATGAAGGGCCAGCGGTGGGGCGGACGAGGGAGTCGGTGAAGGGCCTACACTGTGGTGGACGAGGGCGCCGGTTAAGCAGATCCGGTGCGGTGGACCATGATGGCGGTCAAGGATATCTAGAGCGGTGGAGAAGCCATTCGCCGAAGCGGCTCCAGTGAAGTGGTGAGTTGGCAGTTGGGGGTTCCAAGGTGCAGAAGGTAGATCCGGCGGGGTGTGAGGTCCACCGCTATGGCGAGGACTAGATTCGGCTGCTTGGCATGGTTGGGGGGTCGGGGAGGGGAAGGGGAGGGGCTCTGGGGAAGAACGTTGGGGGCAAAGAGGGGAAAACAATGGAGTTACCAAAGCAGCCCTTTTCCATTCATGTGGCAGGGATAAAACAGGAATATCGCAGGGCTAAACTTTCGGGCGCGAGATATTTCGATGTGAGCGGGAAATTTGAAAGCTTTTGGCGCCTAAAATTAAGTGATCTTCTCTTGTACGGCCGACTAAGATATCATGGCCGATAATTTATTTGTTTTGCACGCAAAAAAGTGCAAGTTTCGAAAATCGGTGTCTCCAACTCGAAACTTAGATTGTCCATTCAATTCAAATATGGATCATTGAGCTAGTACAAGCAAATACCATCATACGGTCCAATTCAAATGAAATTCCAAATGTGTTTATCCTAACTATGATGACAAAAGAAAAATGTGGATGTGTATGAATAAAGTGGATGATTATAAAGTTTGAACATGCCCGTATGTGTATATCTCTAGGTTTGATATATGAAATTGAAATCACGAAATCTCGGCTTAAAAAATGTACCTCCATTTAAATGAATTACAAAAGCTAATGATGGAGTCGAATTCCAAAATTCCAATCTTAGGTTTGTAATTCTGGGACTTCAAGGTATACACGCATGTTCAAAAGTATCGTTATCTCATAGTCCAAACTGTGAAACAAATTGATCAACCATGACTGCACACACTATTGACCATATATATCTCAATTACGCTAGTCCCTCAAATATAGACACCTCACTCTTTATCTGAAGCCCCCCCCCCCCACCCCCCACCCCCACCCACACACAAGTCGCTCTCTCCCCCAGACACGAACACATGAGCACATTAACACCCCCTCTCTTCTAAAGTCCGGACCCCAATATAGGTCTCTATCACTTTGTCTCTCGGGCATGCACACATATCTTCCCCCACTCTCTAGGTCTCCTAACATCTCTCTTTCCCAAGCACACGCACTATATATAGTGTATAATCTTTCCCAAGCACACACATTATATAGAGTGTATCTTTCCCATACACACAAAACGTCGCCCCCAAACGTCTATCTCCCTAGTTATGTGGTTCTCGCACACTCACCTCATACACCACCCCCACTGCAAACAAGCACACTTTGTCTCCTTGTGCACCACTCTCCTCTTTCTATCTCTCCCACATGTGGACCTGTCCCAGCTCCTTCCCTGTGTACATATATGTCATGACTCTTTGCACAGTTCCCTCATGTATCATCGTTCTCAATCTCGCACGTTGTTCTCTACACCATCTATTCTAGATCTCTCATGAAGTCCCTATCGCACACAAGATGACTCGCTTCCCTTGCATCTCTGTACATAGGCCACTTTCGAACAACATCAACATTGTCTCCCTATCTATACGCCACTTTTGCACACAAATGACCCCTCTCTCCCCCTCTCTTCCTCTCTCTCTCTCTCCCTCGCTAGCTCTCTCTCTCTCTCTCGCTCTCGCGCCCCTCTCCCACACACACTCGATGTCTCTTCCAAATAGTCTGCTCCCCGCCCGCACCCATGCTATCCTGCTACTACACATGCCTTTGTCTCTCTTTGACACACACATCACACCATTCCCCCTTCCCTATACTAGGTTTACATCATTAGTGGTCTCTCTTCTCCACATACACACACTCCCTCTCACACACACCGCGCGCACAAACACACACAGATACGCACAAACACCCATCTATCTGGATTCTTATTTTAAGACACACACACCCTTGCATATTCTCTCCATCTCTAGGTATGTATATCCCCCCCTCTCTAGCTCAGATGCACGCCAAAATTCTCCATCTCTCTAACTCACACATATCTCCCCATGTCCGCATGTGTATCTCACACACTCACTCTCTGATTATGTCTATGTGTCTCCATGTTACACAACACAAAGCCCCATGCACATGTCTCTCTCTATCCTCCACACACAAAGACACAAAGAATCTCTTATCATTGCCTCAGTCTTTACACATATCACACACGCAGGCTGTCTCTCTCTCGCACACACGCTCAACAAAGGTTTTCTCGTGAATAACTTACTATCTATTCATCAACAGTCGTGGTAGTACAGCGAACACGAGACGTGAAAAATAATAAATCTACACATGTGTAGACCACCTAGTATGACTACTAGGACTAGAGCAAGCCGAAAGCGTGCCGCCGTCACCCCCTCCTTATCGGCACCGGGAAAACCTTTGTTTTACACAGTCGAGAAGTCATTGTGTTAAGGCCCCACATGCTGAGCCGTTGAATAGAATGTAGATCCAAGTTTGCGGAAACAAGTATCGATAATACGTTTGTATCTCCATACTTATATTTCTTCTCTTATAAAAAAATTGAATTGGTGATGATGGTATACTCCTGCCATCTTGCAATATAGACCGTCCGATCTATATCTGGCGGATATAAATTAAACTAAAAGATACCTACACCTATCTCCACATTTGCAGACAAGGACTTCCCTCGTTCATCCTTATCTCCAACAACCTCATTGTTGAGCAATTAAAAAATGAAGCCTCTGGAACAAACTGGCATGGTGGTCGCTACCGACATCGTCCATCCCCATGTCTTCGCTCAGTCCAACCACCAATCACCACCACACCCCACTCCTCCTCACCTTATCTCTCCTATTTCTCGAGACATCATTAGTTTTTTCACATGGGATTACTCCCGCATGGGTCAATCACAACAGGTGTTTTATAAAAAATGCATCTTGATGTTCCGTGCAATGCACAGGCATCTTGCTAGTACTCCTACAGAAGACTTAGTTGGTAATGATGGTGTGTCTGCCATCCATCATTTCTGACCATTAGATCTACATCTAACGACTGTGAGGTAAGTTGTTGCCTTTTCTCACCAACATCCCACTTCTCTACCAATTTACAGAAAAATCCATAATTAGTATCCTAAAACAACCCACATCCCTCCCTCACCTCACCAAAACAGCCCAAGGAATATATAATGATTGAAACATAATATATCTCTAGTGATATATGTATATCAAAATTAGAGTGTTTTCTATCAAGTTTGTGAATAAGTATTATTCTAATTATGATCCATTGCAACGCACGCGAACATTTCTAGTATTCCCAACCATGCAAAAAATGCTAGTATTTCCATAGTTTCGAGTTTTCCATCAAGATATTAGTCACTCATGGTTGATATGTAGTTTCAATTACGTACACATAGGCACTATGTAACTAGTCATGCTTATTGGCTTCCAAAGCTTAAATTCCACTCCTACTTATAGTATGTAGAGTATTTAACAAAAAACTACCACTTTCAACCAGCCCTAGGAAGAAACTATTGTACAAAAAATAGCAAAAACATATCCAAAATTTCTTAATCCGTGCCAAAAAACTACTACCTAGTGCCGATTTGGCTCGTTTAAACCCGTTTATGACAGGGTTGGCCCACACGTCCGTGCTGACGAGGTAGCTTAAACCAACACATTTTGTTTGATCATTGACACGAGGGACCCACATCTGACCTTCTATCCTGTTCTTCCTCCTTAAATCATTATTTTTTGTGAACATTACTTCAAACAGTAAGATGTGTGTTCATCGGTGGCGTCAGCGATGAGCGAGTTGGCCGCCGCTCCGCCAGACGGGATGGGCACCGCGCAGGCCTCCACACGGGTTGGCTGGCTGGCCCGAGCATGACTCACGCGCGAGCAAGCCACCGTGCTGGCCTTCGCTCGAGTCAGATGACTGGCCTTAGCGCGGCGCGCGCGAGCAAGTCGACGTGCCAACCTAGCTAGCAAACCTTGCAGACAAGTAGCTGGATGCATCCAGTAGGGTGTGTGCTATCTTGGCTAGCTAGCGGCCGCGAGCACCGGACGGAGCTGGCATCTGGGCTGCCGCAAGATGGGCTCCGCATCGCCGATGGTTTTGACCTCGCCTTCTACCGGCGGTGGTAGCTGCGTCCCATGGCCGAGGATGACTAGGTGGACGGGCCGGAGGTAGGAGGTCACTCGGGGATTTTTTTAGACTGACATGTAGGTTCCACAAGTCATAACGCCTAACTTGCCGGTCGAATAGAAGACGTTGACTTAAGGGGTGGCATGGGTTGAAGCGTGCCTATAACGACACTTTGTAGAATAGTCGTTTCTTGGTAGGGCTGGTTGGTAAGGGCATGTACAATGGTTGATAAGGTAGTCTTAAGTCTGCCACGTATGCAAGTGGTAGTAGTTTCTTGGCATTATTAGTGGTTTCTTCTAAGGTACAATGTACTAGCGACAAAAGGCGATTCTAGGTTGCGGTGTACTCCAACGAGTACTACTAGTGGTTGCGGGAGTGTATAGCTCGTTTTGTGGGCTCGATCCCAGCAGAATGCATGGCGGCCTTTTCTTTAAATAGTAACTTCGCTGCGAGACAATATTGTACACTGGTAGTTTGACTTTTGAAGTCAAACGGGCGTGTCGCACCACAATCTGGGTGCACTGGATAGCCCAGCCACGTGAACGGGTTTTCCCTCCCATCATCTCGTGGCTCGCATACTAGAGTAGTACTCCTATATATCAATTCACACCATGCAAAGTTTCTCGCCTGCGTGCTCGCCCTAGCCGCACCTCGCTTGCAGCTTCCTCATCATCTAGCATATTTAAACTAGTGCCACCCAATTAAGCCCCGATGAGCCGGAAAAGCCTAGTCTCGTTGTGTCAAATAACTCAAATGTTCTGCCCCCGCAATAACCGTCGCTGATAAATAGGCTGCTAGTGTGTGCGTGAGAGGAGCGGCTGAGTAGGCCATCTACATGCTTGAATAGAGCACAGAGAGTACCACTAAGCAGGTGTACTTTCCCTGCATTGATAGTACAGTGATGGTTCTAGAGAACAGTAGTACCCTCCACTTCCTACTGTAGCTCCTAGGCCCTAATATTCAAGAGTTCAAAACTGGTGCACTTTAGAAGTACAGTACATCACACTATTAGTTGAGAAAGTAGTACTAGTACTGCTACAGTACGAGTACGTAGTAAATAATAGCCTCACCATTGCAGGGCACGAGGCACTACCACTATGCGTGCCCGCATAATTTCCTTAGCGAAGGGACGAGGCCCTGCAGTTACTACATTATTATCTCCTCCTCGCCAGTTCCCCCCCACCCCCCCCCCCCGAAGAGAAGGCAGTTCGTCGCTGCTCCCATGGATTCTCCAGGCAGTTCTCCTCCTCATCGGGGCTGGAAGACCTTGGAGGACGATCCTCTGGGAGAAATTGCGCGTTGCTCCGACGTCCTCACCGCCACAAGACTCGGTGCTTCCTGCACCAACTTTTTAAAGACGGTGCTTAAACAGGCTTCGAAAAAGGCCATGCTTGTTGGTCTTCCATGCATCCTCAAGGAGAAGGTTCTTCTATGGGACAATCCTTTGAACAGTCCACCGCTCCCTGGCCATGGTTGCACATTGACTCTGCTAGAGTTGTCGACATTGAGAGGTAGTTGGATTTTGTCCGATGAGCAGGCCAGTCATGGAGTTTGATCATGTAGTACTTAGTTATTCCATTTCCATCCTGTAATTTCTCCGATGCCCACTGTCTTATATATAGGTCTGGGTTGGTGCAAACGAAGATTGGCTTGCATACCTCCGGCCGGATACCACCATCATTTTGCACAACATCCACAGCAGTGCGGCCGTTCCCGTAGACCCCTTCTCCACCATTGGGATTGGCCTTCCGGACTGTCTAGGCTTGAATACGTATGATGATGCCTACATGAGATTAAAGAATATAGAAATTGTGGACCCGCCGACAAAGCGACGCGGCTACGACGATTACTATCTCATCGCGGTGTTCGACATAAGGATTTCCATCAATACAAGAGGCGGTAACGGCAGAGGCTGGCGCATGTTGGCTGTGTCAGATTTGTACCCCTACACGTTCGAAGACGTCGTGCGCCATGTAGGCCGCATCTTTGCGGTGACAAGCCAGGGGACTTGTTTCATCTGGTTGCCATCCTACGGTACGGGAGATTACAAATGGAATGCACAAACCATCATTTGCATCCATAACGGTACTCCATTATTTTGCAGGGACCAGTCACCCCCCGATCAAAATGAGATTGTCGATGCTGGACGTGCATTTGCATCCGTGATTCGGTCTAACCTGGAACCTTGTAGCTGACTTTGGCATATTGGGATCAACTATCTTAGCAGTCGTTACCCATGGTACCACTGATGTGCAACATGGTCACACAATCTACCACGATCGGACCGTCACCATCTACCCAGGTATTCCATTTTCTCATTGCTGTGTGTTAGAGTAGTAGAGTAGTACTTTTTAGTTATTTTCTTTTCTTGACTGGGACATGTTTACTGTACTAGTAGTACAATTTAGTATTATATTTTTTAACCCTCTCGCCTTCTCTTTCATTGTTGTACTACTTACTAGTACTAGTAGGAGTACTTTTTACCTTGGAGGACGCGTATAGCTAGGCCCTTGAAGACTTGAACCCACTAGCTCCCACCATTTTTGTTTTTCCATGTCTTACTATCTCATCCATGTAGCCAAGAGTGGCTATATATAATAAGACGGTTATTTTACTTCCTCTATACCAGAGTAGTACTATTTGTTGCACAGTATTACTGACCGCCATATTTGAGCACAACATTATTATGCATAGACCTTGACTATGTACGTCACCATGTGTCCATATCTGAGATGTCGTGTGTACCAGATGAACGGCGCTGAGTTCGACCCCCTGGTGCTACGTGGGTGCTGAGGAACACTCTTGGAGAGTACTCACTTTTAGGCACAGCTACCCCATTGTGAAGTGGGTGCCACATTCCATGCACAACACCGAAGGCCTGCCGTTCATGAAGCATGGTTGTGTCTTCAGTGCGCACCGCCGGATGAACGACATGCTGGGACACGCTACCCTAATTTATGCCGCTTCAACTTGGATGAATCTCCATCGTGTGGAACCGGACTAGAAAGCTGGGACAATGATTCCCGTTGCCCACCGCTATGGATCGTGCCATCCATGAAGAACACCTGGGACTAGAACCTGGAGGAGGACATGTAGCCCATCTATAACGTGTAAGTGGAGTATGGTAAATTGTGAACGGTAGCACTGTGAATATATGTAGACTAGTCATGCACAAATTTATCACATGAAGTGGAGATGAACTTGTGTGGCATACTGGCATTTGTACTTTAGAATTAATTACTAGTGAAGTGTTATGTGTACATGCAACTTGTGTGGTTTTTGCACGGGCTCCAGCACGCTCTTTGAGAAAAAAGGTGGCACAACTTTGAATATAGGTGACGTGGCGGTATCATACAGTAGAATCGTTCACTATAGTTGTAGTACTCCTACTAGGACGACAACTCCTATAAAACCTTGCGCTTGGCTCTTTGCCTCTTCGGGAGGTTCAACAGTTCATACTCATGTGAACCTTGCACTTGGATCTTCGCCTCTACGGAAGGTCCAACAATGATGATACTACAATACAATATGCTTCTAGCAATCTGACACTGATTGAACTGATGCACGTCCACCGCGAGGGCGAGGGAGAGGGTGTTGTAGTCAAAACCATCTCCTCGTCCTGCGAGCCACCGCGCGCGTGGGCAAGGAAGAGGGCATAGTAAGCAAGCTTCTCCTCGTTCGGCGAGTTGACGGAACAAATCAAAGTAGTACTAGTCCATACTGTGTCCTTTCCGGTTAATATGGCTTAATTTGAAACGAGAAAAATACACTGGCGGTCAACATATGTAACAAATACGCTCTTTACGGTCACTACTCCTCCTTCCATTTATATAGGGCCTAATGCATTTTTCAAAACCGTCTTTGACTATTGACAAGATTAATAGTACATGAGATGTATAATATGAAAATTATATCATTGGAAGCTCCTTTCACATACGAATTTGACTGTATGCTTTGTGTAAGTTGCATGTTATCTATTATTACTCTAACATTTGGTCAAAGTTAGCCTCGAAAAATGCATTAGGCCTTGTATAGATGGAAGGAGGGAGTATATAGTTTTGCGGTGACTATACGATCACTAGCTCATCATAGAGCACCATATTGCACCCTACTGACCAGCCACATAGTCGACGTGGCACTTTGTTGACTGGTTAAATTGACACCTGGTTTCTGGGTCCCACCTGTCAGTTGGCAAAGCAAAGAAATCAGTTAAACAAAACGTCATGCAGGAGTGACAGGAGTCCAACCCTTGCGCGTGAACCACCCTGGTTGTGTATCTGAGTGCATGCACGTGTACTCCCTCGGTCTTCCAACAAAGAGTGTACATCGGCTCAAAAAACAAAGAGTGTACATCTACACTTCCTATGCATTTAGCCTTTAATCTAATCGATATTGATTGACTAATGCACCAACTTGTGCTCTAGCTATAGGCTACATGTCTATCCTTAATTATAGCATGCAACAACCTTCATTTAATCTTCTTCTCTCAATGGTGGCATGCACACATAAGTCTGCTACTTTTGGGCATTAGTTATGCCATGAAGTTCTGGTTCCTCATGGTCAATGTGTAAATCTCTACATGTACAGTCTTTCACAGACGTAGGGAGTAGGTTGAGAACTTGAGCGTGAGCGTGTGTGTTGCGTCGTGTGCTGTGTACGTGTGAGTGTTGCATGTTGCATGCATGCATGAGGCTTTTACTCCCTCCCATTGACATGTTCATATTTTAAGCTTCATTAAAACGCTGCATGCAAGAATTAAGAGATAACTCACCAATGCATGTTAAAGTTCTAGTCATTTGTTCCTCACGCATGCATTCCAATTAATACATTCGTAAACACAATTTTCTTGAGGAAAACGAGCCCATTATTGAGTACTTTCGGAAAAATTCTTCGGGCACTCATCATTTACTACTACCTTGGTTGATGATTTTTTTATTGACCTGTATATAAACCTCCGTCCTGGTTTAATGGTCTCCTTCATACTTAGTGTAAAATTTTGACCGTAAATTTAACTAACAAAGTGTCAATGCATGTCATGAAAAACTGTACCATTAAAAACTATGTTCAAATACGAATCCAGTGATATGATTTTTGGTGAAATGCATTAACATTTTATTAGTTAAATAGATTGTCAAAGTTTGACACAAAATACTACTAGTACTCCTACATTATTGGCGCTGGGTGCCTTGGCCAATGTTTCATCTTGTTGGACAGGATGAGCGTAGATGCATAGGGATACTGTAGATAGGAAGTCTTAGCGATCCATTATTCCCATCTCGGTCAGAGAGAACTATTCAACTAGTCTTCACGGTGAAGTGACAATACATGCTGCAGCAGATGGGACACTTAATTAATAAGCTGAACCAGCATGTTGGTGTTACTAAATCAGCCTTACCTAGTACTGCCATCATGTTTGCCAGTGGAGCACGCTTCCGCAAATATGTCTACGCACCTCTCTCCTCCATTAACTGACATATGGGCCCTCTTGAGGTAGACCCACATGTCATCGGCTTTAACTATTTACACTCCGAAGGACGGTATATCCTGGTAGTAGTACTAGTAGAATTGAGATTTAATGCACTTTCTTCCCTGTCTTTCCCTCTTCTTCCTCCTCTCTTCCCCATCGTCGGCCGCACACCATTTCGCCCCGCTCACTGCTCACCCGCCCGTGCCATCTTCCTTGGTAGCTCGCGCGTACCATATCCCCTCGCTCACTGCTCGGCCACACACGCCATCTTCTTCGTTCGCCCGCCCGAATCCACTTCCCCGCTCGCTAGCAGGCACCGAAAATCCCAATCACTCAGCACCCTACAACACCCTATGGCAGAACCGACTGACATGCAGAGCCGCAATTGGAATTCCATCCCTGATGTTCTCTTGGAGGAGATATGCAATCGTATGGACCTGCTCAGCACAGTCCATCTGGCCGCATGCTCGGTGTCTTTGTGCTGTCTACTCGTCTGCAACCGGCCGACCCTTTTCAAGACACCATGCTTGCTGATGCCCAATCCTCACAGGTGGCCCAGAAACCGACTTAAGGATCCTATGGAGGTTGTCGTGGTGCCCTTCGACATGCTACCACTACCCGTCCACCTGTTCTTCATGCGCGACCACTACTGGGCGGGCATGTAGGCCAACTGGATCGTCCTCATCCACCAATCCGGTAGTCTGTGGCATCTCATGGATATCTACACCTAGCGAGAGATCACCCTTCCATTGTTGGATACCGCCACCATCGAGCCTCATGGCCCACCGGACACTCCTGCCTACTACGCGCGAGACGTGCCGAGCTTTTGGCTCGACCTCTGTTTGTTGAAGGTTGTAATCTGCAAAGTGCCCACACCATCAGAAGACTACATGGATTACAAGCTCATTGCCTTGTTCAACATGGGATTAGTCTATCTGGAATCCGGTCGCCATACATGGTTATGGCTCATCGTCTATCCTGTTGAGCCTCCATTTCTGTTTGATGCTATAGTGCATGATGGCATCGTTTGCGCGGTCGACGCACAGATTGGCTGCCTATACTGGTGGAATCTATCATCGTGTAATTGTTCTATCTCATCTCATCTTTACCTTATGAATAAGACTGCTTGTTGATTGTTACAAATTTAGAATAGATAGTATTTCTATAACCACATCATTGCTATATGTTCCTCTCATTTCCTAGATTTTTATGACCACACATGTTATTGTTAGAGTTGATATGAGAACAATTGGCATCTAATGATTGTTAGAATAGATATTATGAGTATAACCTCATGATTGCTATATGTTACTCTCATTTCCAAGATTTTTATAACAACACATGTTATTTCTTAGAGTTGATATGAGAACGGTAGTAAGTGCTAGGGTAGAATATGAGTAGGCCCTGTCATAGTTGTTTTCCTCTCATTGTTACATGATGTTTGAACCATGACATATTGCTAGAATATGAAAGCCATTGGCTTATTTTTTTAACTTGGGGTATGATTATGACCACGACATTGCAATTCTCTGTCTATGATATGTGCCACTATTATAATAATCTTAATTCCACATATACTCTGAACATGATTGTATATTTTTTTGTCCTTTTGGTCTCCAATTTGATTTGTTGTAGCAGACGCAAATGCGTCGGCCTTCATGATTCCAGGACCTGGAATCATACCAGTCAATGGGTGGTGGTTTATCACTCGTTCAACTAATGGCGGTCATTTGATGCTCATTCGCACGTATCAAATTGACCAAACCATTTCATCAAACCACATGCAGTATAATGCATGGGGCATTCGTAACTGTGATGGCTATGGCTGCTTCGTGTTTGAGAAAGATCCCGGCTCCGTTGGGCCAGGCGTATTCAACTGGAGGCGGGTTTAGAATCTCGGAAACCACTCCATGTTCCTCGGGCTCAATTATCTGATCATCCAACCAATCATCGATCATATCACCGGCGATGATTACCATGCTATGCAACTTCCATTCGCCAGGGGAACTGTGTTTACACATCATACCATGGGTTTCATGAATCACCATATCCAGAGATTCGTCGACACAGCTTGTTGCCAGATAATCTTTAGTGTGTGAAAGGCATCAAGCTTCCATGCGATGGATGGCTTTTGCAAACCCGACATGCGGCGATGTGGTTCATGCCAACAGCAAATATGCACACCTTGATTCGTACTGATATCTAGACTGAGCCATGTATCCTGCTGCTGTAGCATGTCCCTCTTTTGTTAGATATGTACTGTTGTTAGTTTGAAGGATAGATACCGTTCTGGGATCAAGTGCATCCTAACTCACCTGCGTAGGATGTACTGATAACGATGATGGAGATGTTGTGCAGAAGCCATATATACAGCTGCACGTGCACGTCATTGTTTGAACCAGGTGTGCTGCAGTACTCACACGAGTGAACTTCGTGTCGAAAAAAAACTACACGCAGTGTTTTTCTGGTACTGTTTTCGCTCTAATTTTTTAACCGTTTATCAGAACAAGGCGTATAATATACCATTGAAAAGCTATTGATTAGGCGCAACTTTGCTATGTTGAACACTTTTCGAGATTCCTATCAGTTTAAGAGCAGTTTCAAAAATGGTGCGGCGGATGACGAGTGGCAGCGAGCGTATTTTCATGATTTTTTTCTAAACCGCTCATCGGAAAAAGGCAAATGATACTCCGTTGGAAAGATATCGTCGAGGCGCATCTTTTTTATATCTATTATTTTCTCTAATTCGTTACGGTTTAAGAGCAGTTTCGAATTTACTAAATCGCGGAATTCTGTTTTTTTTGAAATTTTTGCAATTTTCGATACTGTTTTTGCTCTAGTTTTGAATCGTTTGTCGAAACGAGGCGTGTAATATGTCGTTGGAAAGCTATGGACAAGGCGCAACTTTCATATGTAGAAATGGTTTTGAGATTCCTTACAGTTTTAAGTTAATTTTGAAAGTCGTGCGGCGGACGACGAGTGGCAGCGGCAGTTTTTCGTGAAATTTTTACAAACCAGTTGTCGAAATGATTCAAATGATATGTCGTTGGAAAGATATTGACGAGACACAACTCTTTCATGTAGAACACTCTCTCTAATTCCTTACGGTTTAAGAGTAATTTTAAAAATACCGAAAACACGGAGACACTGTTTTTCACGACACCCAAATCGTCGTGTATATTGCATCAGACAGATGAGTGCACTACTTCAGACGGAAAACCACACTGCATCAGACAGAAAGCCGCACTGCAATGTCCGACAGAGTATTGCATGAGTTTTTCTGTTATTGTTTTTGTGAAATGAGGTGAGTGCAGTGCACATCGAAGAAAAGTGAACCTCGACATAGGTTTAAGTGAACCGCATTTATTTTTTTCATTTATTTTTAATTTTTTTTGCACTTCACATTGAATGAAAGTGAACAACAACAATATCAAAAGTGAACCACACTACTGTTTGTGCTTCCTTAACATTTTTGCACTTCACATAGAGCACAAGCGAACCTCAACACTCTCCAAAGTGAACCGCATTGCATTTTTACACCGCTTAACGAACTAAAAAAATTCCACTGTTTTTCTGTGTGTATTTGATCTGAGCTGCACAGGACGATAGTAGTGTACTGCTTGTGTCTAAAATTTCTATTATATATCGAGCAAACCACAATCGTCATTACAAATAAGCTATACTTTTCACATAGGGTGGGAAGCACAAACAATTGGACCGCTAGTGTTCATCGAGTGCACTTCCTTTTCTACTAACAACCACAATATTGTGACGCCCCGGCTTGACCGTACACTAATCATACACGCAAACGTGTACGATCAAGATCAGGGACTCACGGGAAGATATCACAACACAACTCTACAAATAAAATAAGTCATACAAGCATCATATTACAAGCCAGGGGCCTCGAGGGCTCGAATACAAGAGCTCGATCACAGACGGGTCAGCGGAAGCAACAATATCTGAGTACAGACATAAGTTAAACAAGTTGCCATAAGATGGCTAGCACAAACTGGGATACAGATCGAAAGAGGCGCAGGCCTCCTGCCTGGGAATCCTCCTAAGCTACTCCTGGTCGTCGTCAGCGGGCAACACGTAGTAGTAGGCACCTCCGGTGTAGCAGGAGTCGTCGTCGACGGTGGCATCTGGCTCCTCGGCTCCGACATCTGGTTGCGACAACCAGGTAGAAGGGATAGAGGGAAAAGAAGGAGAAAGCAACCGTGAGTACTCATCCAAAGTACTCGCAAGCAAGGAGCTACACTACATATGTATGCAATGGTATCAACTGGGATAAGGCTATTATAAGTGGACTGAATTGCAGAAAGCCGGAATAAGAGGGGGATAGCTAATCCTGTCGAAGACTACGCTTCTGGGAGCCTTCGTCTTGCAGCATGTAGAAGAGAGTAGACTGAAGTCCTCCAAGTAGCATCATATAGCATAATCCTAACCGATGATCCTCCCCTCGTCGCCCTGTGAGAGAGCGATCACCGGTTGTATCTGGCACTTGGAAGGGTGTGTTTTATTAAGTATCCGGTTCTAGTTGTCATAAGGTCAAGGTACAACTCCGGGTCGTCCTTTTACCGAGGGACACGGCTATTCGAATAGATAAACTTCCCTGCAGGGGTGCACCACATACCCCAACACGCTCGATCCCATTTGGCCGGACACACTTTCCTGGGTCATGCCCGGCCTCGGAAGATCAACACGTCGCAGCCCTACCTAGGCACAACAGAGAGGTCAGCACGCCGGTCTAAATCCTATGGCGCAGGGGTCTGGGCCCATCGCCCTTTGCACACCTGCACGTTGCGTACGCGGCCGGAAGCAGACCTAGCCTAGTGGCTTTCCAGTCCAATCCGGCGCGCGCCACTCAGTCGCTGACGTCACGAAAGCTTCGGCTGATACCACGACGTCGGGATACCCATAACTACTCCCGCGTAGATGGTTAGTGCGTATAGACCAAATGGCCAGACTCAGATCAAATACCCAGATCTCGTTAAGCGTGTTAAGTGTCCGCGAACGCCGAACAGGGCCAAGCCCACCTCTCTCCTAGGTGGTCGGAACCTGCCCTGTCGCTCCGCCACAAAGATCCACACAGAGGGCCGTCGGGACAAAGGTCCTTTCAGCCCCCAATCCGTGAATCACTCGCGGGTACTCCTCGAGCCAACCCGACTTTGGTCACCACATGTATCATGTTTAAAGTATATAGTATATACCCGTGATCACCTCCCGAGTGATCATGGCCCAATAGTATAGCATGGCAGACGGACAAGAATGTAGGGCCACTGATGATAAACTAGCATCCTATACTAAGCATTAGGTTTGCAGGTAAAGGTAACAACAGTAGTAGCAAGGACAGGCTATGCATCAGTATAGGATTAACGAGAAGCAGTAACATGCTACACTACTCTAATGCAAGCAGTATAGAGAAGAGTAGGCGGTATCTGGTGATCAAAGGGGGGCTTGCCTGGTTGCTCTGGCAAGAGAGAGGGATCGTCAACTCCGTAGTCGTACTGGGTAGTAGCGGCGTCGGTCTCGGTGTCTATCGAGAGAAGAGGGGGGGGAAAACAATAAATATATAAGCAAGCATATGCATAGTGATGCATGACATGACAAGTAACGACGTTAGAGGTGCCCTAACGCGGTAACAGGTGATACCGGTGAAGGGGGATAAAATCCGGGAAAGTATCCCCGGTGTTTCGCGTTTTCGGGCACAGGAGCCGGAGGGGGGGAAAGTTGCGAGTTCGATAGGTTAGGGAGGTGTGGTGGACGAACGGGCTGCGTATCCGGCTTCGTCTCGTCGTTCTGAGCAACTTTCATGTTGAAATTATTTTAATCCGAGTTACGGATTAAAAGATATGATTTTCTAAAGATTTTATTAATTTCTGGAATTTAATTAATTAACTAAATTAATTCGAAAATAAATTAATGACATCAGCATTGATGTCATGCTGACGTCAGCAGTCAACAGAGTTGACTGGGTCAAACTGACATGTGGGTCCAGTGGGACCCACCTGTCATACACTGTTTAGGTTAATTAGGTTTTAGCTAAACTAATCACAGTTCAATTAGACTAATTAGTTAATTTGATTAATCTAATTATGATTAATTAACTTAATTAATTCCTTAATTAATTAATTAATTAATTAATTATTTTTATTACTATTAATTTTAATTCCTTTTTTTTTAATAAAGCGTTCTGGGGCGTGGGCCCCCTCTGTCAGTGGCCCCAGGGGGCCTTAACGGGTGCGGGCGCATGGGCGCGCGGGTGCAGGAGCCACGGGGCGCCCGTTAGCGGGCCGAGCCCCTGACCCAACGCAGCAGGGCACCGGCCAGGGGAGTCGTCGGCCGCGGCGGCCGGAGCGGCCGGAGCCGGGGCGTCGACGGAGAGGGGTTGGCCGCGGCGCGGGCCAGCAGCGTGGTTGGGGGGGCGGCGGAGCCGCGGCAGCACGACAAGAGGAGGGTCGGGCGCGACGAGCGGGACGGCGAGGCGTGCACGGGGCGCACGCGCACGGTGGCCACGGCGACGAGCGCCGGGCGCGCGCGGTGGCGCGTCGAGCAGGGGGGGAGGAGGAGGAGCAGCGCGGAGCAAGGTCGTGGTGGAGCCGAGCGGGGGAAGCAGAGCGGGCGAGTCCACGCGCGGGGCGCGGGCGATGCGGCGCGTGCGCAGGGGGGGGGAGGTAGAGCAGCGGCAGGGGAGCCGCACAGGAAGCGGTGAGGGGCCGGGGGCGAGATGGCCCGGCGCGGCGACGGTGGCGCCGGAGCGCATCGTGCGGCGACGCCCGAGGCGACCTAGGGGGAGAGGAGGGCGAAGGGGGAAGCTCACGGGGAGGAGGGGGAGTAGGGCAACGGGGCAGCGGGCTCGGGGGCGGTCGGGGAAGACCGGCGAGGAGGAGGACGAGGAGGCGATCGGCGGGGCCGGCAACGACGGCGTCGGGGTGGCCGTCTCCTCCCGATCCAATCGGGAGAGATGGGGGGGGAGGGAGATATTTTCGGAGTGGGGGGGGAAGTGGGGGTCGGGCTAGGGTTCCGGGGGGGTTATGTGGGAACGGGGTGGGCCGGTCGGCTGGCCTGGTGGCCTGCTGGGCCGGAGCCCAGTGGGTTGCCCCTCTTTTTTTTTGTTAGGTTTTGTCTTTTTCTTTTATTTATTTTCTCTTTTGTTTTTAATTCATTCTAAAATACTTAGGCAGTTCTTAAAATGTGTTGACTACACTATAATTACCAGTGCAATATTCTGCAACCCCCGAACATTTTTGTTTTAATTTTTGAAAACTTTTATTGTTAATTGTAATTTGAATTTGAATTTGAACGGTTTCGGATCGTTGCGAGGTTAGCAACAGTAATCGGGATGACGTGCCATGATTAGCGTGGGATTACTGTAGCAAGATTATCCGGGCGTTACAAATCTCCTCCACTACAAGAAATCTCGTCCCGAGATTTAGGAGGTAGAAGGAAACAGTGCGGGGTATTCATCACGCAGGCGATCCTCGCGTTCCCAGGTAGCTTCGTCCTCAGAGTGATTCGACCACTGGACCTTGAGGAACTTGATCGCCTTCTGGCGTGTGCGGCGTTCAGCTTGGTCGAGAATGCGGACCGGATGCTCCTTATAGGAGAGGTCCTGTTGCAATTCGAGCACTTCATGATCCACTGCTCGGATTGGGTCCTTGAAACAGCGTCGGAGTTGTGACACGTGGAACACATCGTGAACCTGAGAAAGGTTCGGCGGAAGCTCCAGTTGATATGCCACTTTTCCACGCCTTTCCAGAATAGTGAATGGGCCAATATAGCGGGGAGCTAGCTTGCCCTTGATCCCGAAGCGGTGAGCACCCTTCATTGGTGTAACTCGAAGATAAGCCTTTTCGCCAGGTTGATAGACCATGTCTTGGTGATGACGGTCATACTGACTTTTCTGACGTGACTGAGCAGTCTTGAGATGCTCGCGAATAATGCGAACTTGTTCTTCGGCCTGTTGGATAATATCCGGACCGAAGAGTGGGCGTTCCCCAGTTTCTGACCAGTTCAGAGGGGTTCGACACTTCCGTCCATAAAGCACTTCGAAGGGGGACATCTTCAGACTAGCTTGATAGCTATTATTATAAGAGAACTCGGCATATGGAAGAGATTCCTCCCATTTCTTGCCGAATGAGATTACACAAGCTCGAAGCATGTCTTCGAGAACTTGGTTGACACGTTCAACTTGCCCTTGTGACTGAGGATGGAACGCAGTACTGAACGACAGATGAGTCCCCATAGCTTCTTGGAAACTTGCCCAAAACCTTGAAGTGAATAAGCTGCCACGGTCTGAACTGATAACCAGTGGGATACCGTGAAGTGAAACAATTCTGGCCATGTAGAGAGTAGCAAGCTGACTAGCCGTGATTGTCTCTTTGACCGCCAGAAAATGGGCAACTTTGGAAAGCCGGTCAATGACGACAAGAATAGCATCATTACCTTTCTGCGATTTGGGAAAACCAGTGACGAAGTCCATCTCAACATGGTCCCATTTCCATTCAGGAATAGAGATAGGTTGCAGAGTTCCAGCAGGCCTTTGATGCTCTGCTTTGATTCGGCGACAAACGTCACATTCAGCAACATAACGAGCAATGTCCTGCTTCATATTAGACCACCAGAATCTTTGACGAATATCCTGGTACATCTTTGTACTACCAGGATGGATGGACAGAGGCGTATCATGGGCTTCTTGCATAACCCTTATAGTCTTATCCAGGTTTTTCTTCGAACATGGTACCACTAAGCGGCCTTTGAAATACAAGGCGCCATCGTCGGCGATCGTGAAGAATGAGAGCTTTCCCCTTTTGAGGTCGCGCTTAATCTTGAGGACTTCATCGTCACACTTCTGTATTCATTTGATGGTGTCCACAAGATCTGGTTTCGCAACCAGGGTATTGAGAGAACCCTTGGAAACAACATGGAGGTTCTGTTTGGGGAAACCTTCGGGAGGGGGAGCGAGTGATCCCGGAGGAACAATATGGAGGTTCAGCCTTCTAAATTCTTCAACAAGCGCTGGGTGAACTTTGTGAGCCTGGAGGTGGTTACAGTAATACTTGCGGCTCAAGGCGTCAGCCATTACATTAGCCTTGCCGGGGGTATAGGATATACCCACGTCAAAGTCTGCAACAGTCTCAATCCATCTTTGCTGACGTAGATTTAAATCTGGCTGAGTAAACAGATACTTCAGACTTTGATGGTCGGTGAAGATCTCGCAACGATTACCGAGAAGGTAATGTCGCCACTGCTTCAGTGCATGAATGACAGCAGCAAGCTCGAGGTCGTGAACTGGGTAGTTTGCTTCATGAGGGCGCAGTTGACGAGAGGCATAAGCAATCACTCTGCGCTCTTGCATTAGGACACAGCCTAATCCTTGACGGGAAGCGTCGCAGTAAATGACGAAGTCCTTCTTAGTATCAGGTGGTGCAAGCACGGGGGCAGAAGTCAATTTGTCTTTGAGCGCCTGGAAACTTTCCTGACACTTGTTTGTCCAGTCGAACTTGACACCCTTATGCAATAAACTAGTCAGAGGCCTGGCAATCTTGGAGAAGTTCTCGACGAATCGACGGCAATAGCTGGCGAGACCGAGAAAACTTCGGACTTGCTTCACATTCTTAGGAGGAGTCCAATCGAGAATAGCCTGAACTCGTTCAGGGTTGACGGCAATACCATCCTTGGAGATGACATGCCCAAGATAGGTTACTTCGGGGAGCCAGAATTCACACTTGGAATACTTAGCATACAGCTGATGTTCTCGAAGTTTTTCCAGCACAAGACGAAGATGTTCAGCATGCTCCTCCTTGTTCTTGGAAAATACAAGGATATCGTCCAAATAAACCACGACGAACTTGTCGAGGTAATCCATGAATATATAATTCATCAGACGAGAGAAGGTGGCTGGAGCATTCGTTAAGCCGAATGACATGACGGTGTACTCGTATGATCCATACCGAGTAACAAAGGCGGTTTTTGGAATGTCCTCTTCACGAACACGGATCTGGTGGTAACCTAACCTCAAGTCGAGTTTGGAGAACACTGATGAGCCAGCCAGCTGATCATAAAGATCATTGATCCGAGGAAGTGGGTATTTATTCTGAATGGTAGCTTGGTTTATAGGACGGTAGTCTTGGACTAATCGGTTTGTCCCATCCTTCTTCTTAACAAAGAGAGAAGGTGCTCCCCAAGGAGAGCAACTTGGGCGAATGAAACCTTTGACAAGAGATTTGTCGATTTCCTCCTTAAGCTCAATGAGTTCATGCGGCGGCATCTTATAGGGTCGTTTAGCTATAGGGGTGGTGCCGGGTTTCAAGTCGATGATGAATTCGACAGCTCTAGCAGGGGGAATCCCTGGAAGTTCTTCTGGGAAGACATCTTGGAATTCACGAACGACGAGAATGTTTTCAATGCCCTCGAGTGGTGCAGCGTTCAACGCATTCAAGGCATAAAGTCGTGCCTCGGCGTTCTGAACTAGATGAGCTTGGTAAGCTATTATTTCGTCAGAAGGGTGTAGCAGATGGACGACCTTAGTGGCGCAAACTATAGAAGCAGTATGCGCTTTCAACCAATCCATTCCCAGAATGAGGTCTATGTTAGACGACTTCAAGATAATGGGAGAGGCATAGAATTCCAGCCCTTCGATTTCCACGGGGACATCGATGCCAACCAATGAGGTTTGACATTGTCCCACGGCGGTTTTTACCAATACCGAAGTGTTCATCTCCTCACATTTAATGTCATGCTTGTATGCAAAATCTTCTGACATGAATGAATGCGATGCTCCTGAATCGAATAAAACAGATGCAGGTACTGAGTTTACGAGGAGTGTACCCATCACGGTAGCAGGCTGGTCTTGGGCTTCGTTCAGATCAACATGGTTGGCATGAACGCGACCATAAGACTTGGCATTGTTGTTGCGGGGCTGGTTGTTTCCACGGCCAGTTGCTGGAAGGGCCAGTTGATTCTGTTTCTGGTTGCATTCCCTAGCACGGTGCCCTGGTTGTCCACACCTGAAGCACAAACCATTCTCGGGAGTAGGAACAGGAGCTTGGGGTGGTGGAGCTGGAAGCCTTGGCTGCCTAGCTGGAGCAGTAGGCAGACGAGGTGCAGCATAGGACTGCCTTGGGGCAGGTGTATTAGGCTGGTACACGCTGTTGGGAATCCATATCTTGCGCTTCTGCGAGGACGGACCCGAAGATGAGCCCGTGTCACGGCTGCGCCTGTGAGAGCTCTGGTATTCCTGCAGACCAGTTTCGACATTGATGGCTTTGTTCACCAGAGTGGAGAAATCAGCAAAGTCATGCACTAGAAGTGCGAGTTTGATGTCAGCTTGAAGGCCATCCCGGAACTTTTCCTGTCTGCGTGCATCAGTTGCAATGTCCTCTTCAGCATAGCGGGACAAGTCCAGAAACTCCCGTTGATAAGCTTCCACAGTTTTGTTGCCTTGGGTGAGGTTGCGGAACTCACGCTTCTTCCGGTCCATGACTCCTTGAGGAATGAAGCGAGCCCGGAAGGCAGCTTGGAAGTCTGGCCAGGTGATGATTGTCCCAGCTGGCAGGGTACGCCTGTGGCTGTCCCACCATTGAGCTGCGGGTCCTTTCAGGAAGAATGAAGCAAAGGTGACATAGCTGGCAGGGACTACATCAGCAGACTCCATCTCATAGGTGATGTCACGGAGCCAGTCATCAGCATCCAGAGGCTGAATTGAGCTACGGTACACGGTTGGGTTGAGGCGCATGAAATCCTGCAGAGTCACTTGGGTTGGCTGCTGGTTCATATTGGGGCGAGGGAACTGAGCCATAATATTCTCCATGAACTGACGATTCAGCTCAAACTGTTGCATCATCCCAGCCATGTACTCAGGCGGTGGTGGGGGGTTGCCACCACGACCACGACCACCTGGTCTAACCATCCTGCTAATATATAACAGGGGTAGTTCAGCATTTAGAAATTTGCAAGCACAAGAATCATTCATGAAGAAACATGCACAACGAAAGCAGTACGATAGATACTACATAGTAGTCGGCATATCTTACAAAAGAGACCATGCATAGAGCTCGTTACACAGAGTTCGGTACAAAGTCTAAGACATCATAGGCGGCACGCAGGCTCGCGGCGAATGCAACTAACAGTAACAAGCAAGTCTACATCAGTCCCACGCGGTACTGTGGAGGTAGGTGTAGCCTGAAAGCTGGTAGTGTGGCAGCGGGTACACCACGTCGGCAACCTGGGGTCCGCGGGGGCTCTGGTGCTGAACCCGCCGCTCAGGTGGCAGAAGAGGGCCAAGTGCGGGAGAGTAGCCTCCCACCTCTGGCCAACCGACACCCTGAGGCATCACGGTCCTGGCGGGGTAGATAGCAGAACGCGGCAGCTCCCCAGATCCAACAAAGGGGTGTAACATCGTCAAAGCACGGTAGAGGTGCTGACGAGTGGTGTACAACTCGTGGCGAAGAGCTCGGTTAGCTCGATCCAGACCATCAGCATACAGAACAAAGTTCTGATGGTGGAAGGGCTCGCGGGTGACAGTGGAGTAGGCAGCAGTGTAGTAGCCCTCCGCACCAATATCAGATGCGATAGCAATGTGCCTAAAGGGGGAGGTGTCCAACTCCCGGTACTCCCTACGAAGGCGTGTCAGAGCAGCATAGGCAGCATCGTGAACTGCCATATCGATGGTCACTCCAACACCATAAGCGGTGTGCAGCACAGTAGTGGAGTCATAATCCCGGGAGTAGAGGTGGACGGTGGCACGGTACTGCTCCTGGTTAAAGCCCTGGTACTCCTCATAGACGGTGTACTCAGGGTGCCAGCGATAACCCAGATAGGTCATCATCTCAACCAACACAGCAGGTGATCCTGAGGCACCAATGGCCGTCGTGTGGCGCACGACCTGCCTCGTGGGTTCCATCTGAAAACAAAGATGTTTTCACAGGAGTCAAATGACAAGGTGGACAATGTTCAAATACTACTCTAAAGAATAACTAGGGCTTATCCAACTTTGGGGTGAATGTCGTAACGGGATCCTAGTGTCAGAGTTAATAAATTCGTTTAACCCGAGTAGAAGAGAGATCAGAGTCCCAGAGTAAGGATCGAGGAGTAAAAGATCCTAATATCACCCGATGGCGACGTGGGCCCGTAAGGCACACAGCCTAGTTAGTAAAAGTTTTTGCAATGTCTAGACTCGACTTCGGCCAAGGAGTGTGGAAGGGGGGGTTCCTACAGGCAGTCGGCTCTGATACCAACTTGTGACGCCCCGGCTTGACCGTACACTAATCATACACGCAAACGTGTACGATCAAGATCAGGGACTCACGGGAAGATATCACAACACAACTCTACAAATAAAATAAGTCATACAAGCATCATATTACAAGCCAGGGGCCTCGAGGGCTCGAATACAAGAGCTCGATCACAGACGGGTCAGCGGAAGCAACAATATCTGAGTACAGACATAAGTTAAACAAGTTGCCATAAGATGGCTAGCACAAACTGGGATACAGATCGAAAGAGGCGCAGGCCTCCTGCCTGGGAATCCTCCTAAGCTACTCCTGGTCGTCGTCAGCGGGCAACACGTAGTAGTAGGCACCTCCGGTGTAGCAGGAGTCGTCGTCGACGGTGGCATCTGGCTCCTCGGCTCCGACATCTGGTTGCGACAACCAGGTAGAAGGGATAGAGGGAAAAGAAGGAGAAAGCAACCGTGAGTACTCATCCAAAGTACTCGCAAGCAAGGAGCTACACTACATATGTATGCAATGGTATCAACTGGGATAAGGCTATTATAAGTGGACTGAATTGCAGAAAGCCGGAATAAGAGGGGGATAGCTAATCCTGTCGAAGACTACGCTTCTGGGAGCCTTCGTCTTGCAGCATGTAGAAGAGAGTAGACTGAAGTCCTCCAAGTAGCATCATATAGCATAATCCTAACCGATGATCCTCCCCTCGTCGCCCTGTGAGAGAGCGATCACCGGTTGTATCTGGCACTTGGAAGGGTGTGTTTTATTAAGTATCCGGTTCTAGTTGTCATAAGGTCAAGGTACAACTCCGGGTCGTCCTTTTACCGAGGGACACGGCTATTCGAATAGATAAACTTCCCTGCAGGGGTGCACCACATACCCCAACACGCTCGATCCCATTTGGCCGGACACACTTTCCTGGGTCATGCCCGGCCTCGGAAGATCAACACGTCGCAGCCCTACCTAGGCACAACAGAGAGGTCAGCACGCCGGTCTAAATCCTATGGCGCAGGGGTCTGGGCCCATCGCCCTTTGCACACCTGCACGTTGCGTACGCGGCCGGAAGCAGACCTAGCCTAGTGGCTTTCCAGTCCAATCCGGCGCGCGCCACTCAGTCGCTGACGTCACGAAAGCTTCGGCTGATACCACGACGTCGGGATACCCATAACTACTCCCGCGTAGATGGTTAGTGCGTATAGACCAAATGGCCAGACTCAGATCAAATACCCAGATCTCGTTAAGCGTGTTAAGTGTCCGCGAACGCCGAACAGGGCCAAGCCCACCTCTCTCCTAGGTGGTCGGAACCTGCCCTGTCGCTCCGCCACAAAGATCCACACAGAGGGCCGTCGGGACAAAGGTCCTTTCAGCCCCCAATCCGTGAATCACTCGCGGGTACTCCTCGAGCCAACCCGACTTTGGTCACCACATGTATCATGTTTAAAGTATATAGTATATACCCGTGATCACCTCCCGAGTGATCACGGCCCAATAGTATAGCATGGCAGACGGACAAGAATGTAGGGCCACTGATGATAAACTAGCATCCTATACTAAGCATTAGGTTTGCAGGTAAAGGTAACAACAGTAGTAGCAAGGACAGGCTATGCATCAGTATAGGATTAACGAGAAGCAGTAACATGCTACACTACTCTAATGCAAGCAGTATAGAGAAGAGTAGGCGGTATCTGGTGATCAAAGGGGGGCTTGCCTGGTTGCTCTGGCAAGAGAGAGGGATCGTCAACTCCGTAGTCGTACTGGGTAGTAGCGGCGTCGGTCTCGGTGTCTATCGAGAGAAGAGGGGGGGGAAAACAATAAATATATAAGCAAGCATATGCATAGTGATGCATGACATGACAAGTAACGACGTTAGAGGTGCCCTAACGCGGTAACAGGTGATACCGGTGAAGGGGGATAAAATCCGGGAAAGTATCCCCGGTGTTTCGCGTTTTCGGGCACAGGAGCCGGAGGGGGGGAAAGTTGCGAGTTCGATAGGTTAGGGAGGTGTGGTGGACGAACGGGCTGCGTATCCGGCTTCGTCTCGTCGTTCTGAGCAACTTTCATGTTGAAATTATTTTAATCCGAGTTACGGATTAAAAGATATGATTTTCTAAAGATTTTATTAATTTCTGGAATTTAATTAATTAACTAAATTAATTCGAAAATAAATTAATGACATCAGCATTGATGTCATGCTGACGTCAGCAGTCAACAGAGTTGACTGGGTCAAACTGACATGTGGGTCCAGTGGGACCCACCTGTCATACACTGTTTAGGTTAATTAGGTTTTAGCTAAACTAATCACAGTTCAATTAGACTAATTAGTTAATTTGATTAATCTAATTATGATTAATTAACTTAATTAATTCCTTAATTAATTAATTAATTAATTAATTATTTTTATTACTATTAATTTTAATTCCTTTTTTTTTTAATAAAGCGTTCTGGGGCGTGGGCCCCCTCTGTCAGTGGCCCCAGGGGGCCTTAACGGGTGCGGGCGCATGGGCGCGCGGGTGCAGGAGCCACGGGGCGCCCGTTAGCGGGCCGAGCCCCTGACCCAACGCAGCAGGGCACCGGCCAGGGGAGTCGTCGGCCGCGGCGGCCGGAGCGGCCGGAGCCGGGGCGTCGACGGAGAGGGGTTGGCCGCGGCGCGGGCCAGCAGCGTGGTTGGGGGGGGCGGCGGAGCCGCGGCAGCACGACAAGAGGAGGGTCGGGCGCGACGAGCGGGACGGCGAGGCGTGCACGGGGCGCACGCGCACGGTGGCCACGGCGACGAGCGCCGGGCGCGCGCGGTGGCGCGTCGAGCAGGGGGGGAGGAGGAGGAGCAGCGCGGAGCAAGGTCGTGGTGGAGCCGAGCGGGGGAAGCAGAGCGGGCGAGTCCACGCGCGGGGCGCGGGCGATGCGGCGCGTGCGCAGGGGGGGGGAGGTAGAGCAGCGGCAGGGGAGCCGCACAGGAAGCGGTGAGGGGCCGGGGGCGAGATGGCCCGGCGCGGCGACGGTGGCGCCGGAGCGCATCGTGCGGCGACGCCCGAGGCGACCTAGGGGGAGAGGAGGGCGAAGGGGGAAGCTCACGGGGAGGAGGGGGAGTAGGGCAACGGGGCAGCGGGCTCGGGGGCGGTCGGGGAAGACCGGCGAGGAGGAGGACGAGGAGGCGATCGGCGGGGCCGGCAACGACGGCGTCGGGGTGGCCGTCTCCTCCCGATCCAATCGGGAGAGATGGGGGGGGAGGGAGATATTTTCGGAGTGGGGGGGGGAAGTGGGGGTCGGGCTAGGGTTCCGGGGGGGTTATGTGGGAACGGGGTGGGCCGGTCGGCTGGCCTGGTGGCCTGCTGGGCCGGAGCCCAGTGGGTTGCCCCTCTTTTTTTTTGTTAGGTTTTGTCTTTTTCTTTTATTTATTTTCTCTTTTGTTTTTAATTCATTCTAAAATACTTAGGCAGTTCTTAAAATGTGTTGACTACACTATAATTACCAGTGCAATATTCTGCAACCCCCGAACATTTTTGTTTTAATTTTTGAAAACTTTTATTGTTAATTGTAATTTGAATTTGAATTTGAACGGTTTCGGATCGTTGCGAGGTTAGCAACAGTAATCGGGATGACGTGCCATGATTAGCGTGGGATTACTGTAGCAAGATTATCCGGGCGTTACAAATATCTTCCTCCAATAGGATAATTGCGGCCTGCAAAGAACAAAAAGTTTGCCATGGAGGAGGCCGGCGGACTGCATCACCTATCTTTTCTTCAAAAAAAAGGGAAAATGAACCTCAAAAGCAAACAAACAGTGGACTACATTTGCACTTTTATTTCTCTTCGGAAGAACACAAAAAGTGCAAATCTCGTCGTTGTTGGGGGAGGACGGCGTGAAGTCGGAGGCCGTTTGGGAACGAGGGTGGTGTGATAGCCTGGCTTATTAGGGATGATAGACTACTCATATCAATAAGGAATTTCTTCTTTTCCGGAAGCCCATTCGGACAGAACTCCAAAGTTAAGCGTGCTCAGCTTGGAGTAGTGTCAGGATGGGTGCCCGACCGGGAAGTTGCTCCCGGGTGCGCACGAGTGAGGACAAAGTGCGCAGAAAAGACTAGTATTGATCTGTGGGGCCAGTCTAGATCCCGCCAGGAGTGACGACCACCGGCGGGTATGTCCGGAGCGTTACAAGTTGGTATCAGAGCCGACCCTCGCGGTTACACGGATGGTTGCGGACAGGTGCGTGGTCATGTTGTTCATGACGTTTGTGACCCGTCGTGGCACCCGGCATGTCACATGTACCGGACTGGAAGCACAGACGTTTGTGCTAAGAGGGAACGTTCCTGTGGCCCGACGAGGACGTCGGTTCCTCTGAGTGGGGGTGGATGTGATAGCCTGGCTTATTAGGGATGATAGACTACTCATATCAATAAGGAATTTCTTCTTTTCCGGGAGCCCATTCGGACAGAACTCCAAAGTTAAGCGTGCTCAGCTTTGAGTAGTGTCAGGATGGGTGACCGACCGGGAAGTTGCTCCCGGGTGCGCACGAGTGAGGACAAAGTGCGCAGAAAAGACTAGTATTGATCTATGGGGCCAGTCTAGATCCCGCCAGGAGTGACGACCACCGGCGGGTATGTCCGGGGCGTTACAGGTGGAGAGGCATGGTGTGGTGCTGGCCACCAACCACCTGGTGGATCTGTAGTAGGGAGGAGTTCATCGTGGCGCTCGGCGGGGTCGGTCTGAAATCCTATCCGCCGGAGAGGGGTGGAAGGCCGCGGGATGAGGGGCAACCGCACGGCAAAACGTGAACCCCATAGCTCGTGTCAGCACACTGCAAGTCCGGGGCGGTTGGACTGCAAGGGGAGGAGGGGAAGCTCGCCGGGGGCCAGAAGATGGAGCTCCTCGAACTGCACCGCACTCCTTGGCGCATTGCAGTCCACTCGTCATGAGCTCGTCATCGCGCTTCTTGGCTCCTTGGCGCACTATAAAAGAACGAGAGGGCGAAGAACCAATTAATCCTATCCATCAAATCCTGTGATCTAATGGTCTATATCTCTCCATCATACTAAACGGAGAGGGGTGGAAGGCCGCGGGATGAGGGGCAACCGCACGGCAAAACGTGAACCCCATAGCTCGTGTCAGCACACTGCAAGTCCGGGGCGGTTGGACTGCAAGGGGAGGAGGGGAAGCTCGTCGGGGGCCAGAAGATGGAGCTCCTCGAACTGCACCGCACTCCTTGGCGCATTGCAGTCCACTCGTCATGAGCTCGTCATCGCGCTTCTTGGCTCCTTGGCGCACTATAAAAGAACGAGAGGGCGAAGAACCAATTAATCCTATCCATCAAATCCTGTGATCTAATGGTCTATATCTCTCCATCATACTAAACGGAGAGGGGTGGAAGGCCGCGGGATGAGGGGCAACCGCACGGCAAAACGTGAACCCCATAGCTCGTGTCAGCACACTGCAAGTCCGGGGCGGTTGGACTGCAAGGGGAGGAGGGGAAGCTCGCCGGGGGCCAGAAGATGGAGCTCCTCGAACTGCACCGCACTCCTTGGCGCATTGCAGTCCACTCGTCATGAGCTCGTCATCGCGCTTCTTGGCTCCTTGGCGCACTATAAAAGAACGAGAGGGCGAAGAATCAATTAATCCTATCCATCAAATCCTGTGATCTAATGGTCTATATCTCTCCATTATACTAAATGTGTTTTATGCTTTAATTACCCACCATGCCACTTCTTTAATTAATTACCCACCCTATCACTACGTTAACCCTCTCCTCTTTCACGCACGAACAAAACCCAAACCTCCCGAGTCCGGACCACGCCCGACGCCTCGCCTTGAACCACCTCTTCCCCACAACCACGCTCCAGGCGCACATCCGCCTCCACGCACCGCCCGGGCCGCCGCACCCACGTTCCAGGCGGACGGCCGCCTCCACGCGCCGCCCGGACCGCCGACCGCCACGCCCACGTTCCAAGGCGGACGGCCGCCACCACTCGCCGCCCGGACCGCCGACCGCCACGTCCACGCTCCAGCCAAACGGACACGTCCTCCACGCGCCGCTGGAAATCCACCCTGCAGGTGCCTTCCCCTCAGATTCTGGTTGCAATGACAATTTTTTGTTTAATTGTTCGCATGTTGAATACCACAGGGGAAGGGGGAGAGGGCACCATCGGCATCTCTGTCCTCCTGTGCTTGGTGGCCGCCATGTACGCGGAAGACCATGAGGTCGCCGGGTCCGTCGCTGGCTGACCGAAGGGTACCCGGAGGACGGCCGTCTGTCGCGAGCCTCGCCGTCTACCTTCACCAGCCACCCCCGAACGCCATTTGTCGGGCTGGGAGGGGAAGGAGCGTCGATTCGGAGATGTAGCAGAGCGCTTGGCGGCAGCTGTTCTCGGCCGGCGACGGCGTGTGCCGCGTCGAGAGGCTCGCCTTGGCGCCCACATCGTCCTCCTACTACTTCTCGGCGCCGCTGACCCGGCGAGAGTCGAGGGAGGTGACGTACATCCAGAGCGTCTGCGCGCAGATGAACCGGCTCTGGTGCTCCATCCCCGCCAAGGCGCAGCGCAAAATCTGGAAGAGGTTAGGATGCTCTTCTTAACTTGCTCGGTTAGTACGTTTCTGTATGCCGCGTGAGTTGCTGATGAGCGCGAGGCAGAGAGAGATCTACAAGTACCGATGAGTTCTTCGTGCGAGCGGGCGCAGATCACAGCTTTACTCTATGCTATTTTCGTCATTTTGGTTCCTTCGACATTGTTAACAGTTTTCGTTAGTTATTTCAACAAAATAGCCAGGGATGCTGTCCAGCTGATGCTTGGTATCGACTCGAAGTTCATCATCCACCGTATTGAGGTTATCTACCTGGACTCTGTAGTCACTTTATATTTTCTATAAAAACATGAATTTCATGCTAGGTTATTCCCAGAAAGGCACTGAATAACTGTACATTCCGACCCTTTCCTCGCCCGTGTCATATGCTCGCCGTCAGCAAACATCACAAAACAGAACCTGTTTATTTCATCAAAGTCACACAACCCACTAACTACTATCAAACTGAAGACTTCATTTTCCTTTACCTTGTTGTACATTTGCATTCAGGTCAAATTTCCCATTTCTACCTGCGAGTAAACCATTCTTGTATGCAGAAACAATTGAGCACGTTTTGGACATTCCTTGGTAGAAAAGATACATACTGATGATTGCCATCTCAAGTTTAGTGTTGTCAACTTCAAGTCCCTGGTCCCTGTTGCTCTGAACTGAGACATATTTGACCCACAGTTGGCTGCACACTAATTGTTGGACAGAATGTTGACATGTTGTGCTTACTTTATATCACGAGGTATGATTACTTTATAACATGTTATATGTCACTGTAAATGGTCCCAAAATGACAGGATAACTTCAGTTATGTTTCGTGATTGCCAATGTGCCCATAGCACAGCACCACTCCAAGCTCGAGAAGGATTGCATTTTTTATGTTTTGTGCCATCACATATTGCTCCATCGTCACGTATGTATAACAGTATAAGTGAGGAATCACTAGACCTCTCCTAGCCACATGCTGATCCATTTCATATTCTTCTAAATATAAGAGTCGCCATTTAAATTGCCTTGGATTAAAGCTACGTGCACTGATATTTATTAATTGTTGAAGCTCTATTTTTTTGTTCAATTTTGGCTAGGATCTCTCGATGATGATCAGCAGTATTGCAAGTTCGGCAGAAATAAGTGAGTACGTATAATTATATGACGATAATATTGGGGTACAAGATCATTTCCTATTTTTCATGGAGTTAGAGAACAAGATGGTGCGTTGCATGTTGCACATTCAGGATTGCTACATAATTAGCATGTGATCTTTAGACAAGTGAATGTCTAACTGCCATTGTTAAGTGACAGTGACAAGAACAACATTTACAACCTGTTTTAGTATCTTCCAGGTTAGATATACCATCCCGCAAGGTCAAGATTTACTGAAATGGATTATACTTATAGTTGGGACGCGTTACTTTTAACATTTCAAACAGTTCCTAGGTTCGGGCTATGCAGGTGAGACTGCCGGCGAAAATCGTACTCCGGTTGTGGCCGGAGTCGTCGATGGCGGCGCTTTCAGGCATCGCTCCCTTGTTGGAGGCATCGATGTAGCTGCTCTCACCTTGCCTTTCCCGACGCACTCTGGGGGAAACCCTTGATTTAGTTAGATCGGACGATGGCGGCGCTACTCGGCGTCGCGTTCTCTCTTGGGAGCATCGTCATGGAGGTGGATCTGGTCAGAGGGACTCGTGGCTCGTGAGGATGTGTGTGTTGTTGTTTGCCGAAAGGCGCCGTTGTATGGTTTTCGGGTCCGGTTTCCCTCATAAACTGGACCAACCTCCTTTCTTCTGATCAATGAATTTGGTAGAACTACTACCAACATTCAAAAAAAACATTTCAAACAGTTCCCGTTCTCTAGGTATGGGCGTTTCTCAAGCTGTCGCTCGAGTTTGTCATCATGCTCTGCAATGAGATTTTCTACCTCTTCATGATCATTGTCCTGACAAGCAAAGTCCAAGATGGGTAGATTGTCGTTCATTCACTTGGCTGGTACTTACTTGCTTACTCTTATTACTTGACTGCTGAGCTCACAACCAGAAGTTCAGAACCACTACTTGATGAGAAAATTCTGAGCTAACTAAATATAGTGTGCTTCTCTTTTTATTCTACATTCTTTGGAATACTAATTATAGCATGGGAATGCATGATCTTGATGGCCCTCTATGCTGCTATCAGGTCAGATTAGTTACAACTACACGTATAAACTGTTACTCTTTGCTCTGATTCTCATCTTGCTTTGGATTAAATTCTTGGCGAGTAGTTTCATCAGATAGTTCTTAGTAGTGCATTTTCCCAGTCACAAAATTTTCCTTTATCCCCAAGGATAAGTTAGAGCATAAAAATGAAATCAGAAACTGGGGTGGATATTGTTAGGAAGGGCATATTGTTGTACATCTATGCCAGCCTGCACTATGCACCATTTCATTCACGCGGGAAGGTATTGTAACATCCAGAAATAACAAGCTAGCTGAAAAGACATACATACTATTGACTTAATGGTTGTGACATATTTGGAGTTGCCCCAAAGAGAAATAGAGGGTCAGAGTTATAGTGGAAGCCACCACCCACTGAAACTGGAACGAGTTGACTGGGGGAAACCGCCTTCAATATATAAGAGTTCCTTCTTACACCTACACTATAAAAAAAGGAGTATGCAAAAGTCACCTTGGATCATACTTCAAGGAATGTATTACTCTTTGCTCCATTCTATTTAAATTACATATTGTAACAATTAACATGTTGATGTGTGTCTGGTTATGTCTTGCCTTGCTACTTGGGTGCCACCAATGTGTGTTTATTGTCTTCCATGCAAATAAAAGAATACAAATACATCAGGCCTCTTAATATTTGTATCTACTACTGATATTTGTTTCTTTTTTGGCTGAGGCTCTCAAAGGTGTAGCCTTCAAGCTTTACAATATGGGTTGGGATTTCAGAGATGATTTGTGCATTATAATTGGAATTTGGGTAATTTCATGGTTTGAGGAACATAACTGCATCTGGAGTGGCTGAGCACATGCAACACTGCAAGCATACACCTTGAAACAGACACCTCGATGGCCTGGCAAGTTCTACTCCTGAAATCAACATCTATGCCTTGAGTAAGTGTCAGCGGTATCCCTAGGTCTGACAACAATCATGCGAGAGCAATCTGTGGTGGTAGATTTCTGCATGATGTATCTTCAATAAGGATGTCACTGTTGTATTAATGTATGTATCCTGCTAATTTTGCAAGACAATTTTTGAAATGTAACTTCAGAATTCAAATGACTTCCTTTCATCACTTTCTGAATAAGGAAATTGGTGCATCTCTGATTGATATTTCATCTTGAACATTACTATATTTAATAGAATTCTGAGTGAATTGTATTTTTGAAAGAACTTGCAACCTGAAGTAGAGAAACTTATTGGGTACATTAGGGTAATAAAGAGAAATTGCCTCTAATGACTTGGTTTTCTCTGGACCTCACATCACATAGGGTGATAGGGTCAAGCTTTCCACTTTTCCAGTGTGAGCTAGATGTTTGTTTCGTAGTCCTTTTCTGTAAGTTTTTATATAGGTCGATGAAATTAGGTTAATAAGGTAGGCGAGGAGAGCAGGAAGGAATGATGTCCTTCTCTCTCTCTCACACACACACCACACATACACACACAGTCATGAGCAGCGACATCCAACCAACAAACCCACGTGTGCCGACCAAACCAAGGAGACCCCGGCGCCGCTTCCCCAAAGTTAATTTCCCCATCTGATTGTAATATTAGTCAGACGTGCGTTGTACGTGCACGCTTACTAGTTAGAATAAGGTCTTAAGACGTGTTATTAGAATAGACCCACTATATATATATATATATATATATATATATATATATATATATATATATATATATATCAATTAGGCTTTAAGTGCGTACTTATTGATGAAAGTGTTGTTCAATGGGAATTTGTATTACTCATGAAGCCTACAAAGTCTGTCACATAGCCTTGTAACTTCTTACTCCATTTCTAAATTTGTACTAGTCCTCTATATCTATATTGCACTACTCGTGCTACTACCTCCCTCCTGGTTTATTAGTCGCCTTCGTAATTTGTGTCAAATTTTGATCATAAATTTAACTAACTAAATGTTAATGCATGTCACAAAAAATTATATCGTTTGATTCGTATTTGAACATAGTTTCCAATGGTATAATTTTCGGTGATATGCATTGACATTTTGTTAGTTAAACCTATGGTTAAAATGTGACACCAAATACGACTAGTAAGTAGTACAGTAGTACTACTACTATACGTCGGTCAAATTATTCATCATGTCCTCACAATGAATTGACGTGACAACATGCTACGCATGAGGTGACAAGAGTCCCAACGGCGTGTTAGGGTATTATGGACTTCAGATTTGGAGTACCACTTATCTGTCGAAATCTTTCATCCTTCACTTAAAACAGTCGATTGATCATACATTGAGTACCATATAACTGGAATTAACCGATGCAAGTTCAAGAAGGATTGGCCGGTGTTGCCGGCTGGCGTCAAGTTTTATCCCACGACTCAGGAGCTGGTCGAGCACCTTGAGGCCAAAGTGAGTGCTGACAACGCGAGATCTCACCCTGTCATCGATTTGTTCATACCAACCATCGACAGTGAGCACGGCATATGCTACACCCATCCTGAGAAACTTCCAGGTGAGACATCTATGGGCCATCTACTTGCATAAACATATTCCTTTGTTTACAGCTCTATTTTTCTTTTTAGACACAGACCTAGTGAAGCAATTACAATTTGACAGTTAATAAAAAGTGAAACAAGTGACTGCAGCATGCCAAAGATGTTATGAAAATGCCAACTACGTACACTAAAACATGTATTCGACAATACTGCATATATAACACTGACTGGCCTAAGCAAGCATTTCTTCCATCGCAACTCCAGGGTGTTCAAAAGGGGCACGTGGACGTGTCGCAAGATATAGTCGGAGTGCGGCATGCACACTATGTGGCACAAGACCGGCAATACCTTGACGGTGATGGTCAACGGCCAGCAGACGGGCAGCAAACAGGTTTTGGTGCTGCACACCAACAAGAACTTCGAACACCAGAGGACCAACTGGGTGATGCACTAGTACCACCTCGGGGACCTGGAGCAAGAGAAGGAGCGGGAGCTGGTCCTCTGCAAGATTTTCTACCAACGAAGACTAGGGCCAGGACTAAAAAGATTATAAGTTAGTTTCGTTTTAGTACTTGTACTACCTGGTCGTCTACAAGTTGGTATTGTTGTTAATGATCTTTCGGTAAGAATTTGGCATTTGCTTCCAACCATCATGTCGAGGGTCGATGTGGATATAGAGCTGAATCATTTGTTTCGAAACGAATTTTCAGGCACCTGATTTTTATTTGATAGGTAGCATAGGCACATGTCGTTCGAATTCCCAGTTCTCCAATTTTTTTACATCTTTGAAGTACGCAGGGGATCCATCCGGTTTCATAGGCTGATAGTTGGACGCAACACATCAGAACTGGGTTGTGGCATGCCAAGCCCAGCTGCAAATTGTTAAAAGAGAGGAGCGATGAATTTGGGCCTCCCAAAACGGTTAAGTGTCATGACCTCGATCGTGAAGCGCCTCCCATGGACTAAAAAAAGTCCTAGTCCGTTATTAGTTGAAATATGTAAAATATTCCATAATAAAAATAAATATGTAAAATACAATTAATTTAGTCCGCTTTCACTGAAAACCATCCGATTTGCATGAAATTCGTCGGTGGAACCACAAGACGGGTGTCCATACAAAGTCTAACCGTACGGAACCAACAGGTCCATGGCTGTATGCAAGCAAGTGCATGCACTTATTATCACGATGGAAAAATAATACTAACGTCTGAGACGCTGAAACCCATGAAGTCTTCAACGTACGCATTAAACGAGAGAATTCTACAAGTACAGACAGATAACTGGGACCCAGCAGGTATATTGTTTTTTCAGGTCGAGCAAGTTTCAACTGGGTTGTAGACTGTCCAGGCTTGGTTTTATTTTTAACAGGCCCAGCCCATGACGACAATGGGGCACAAAGATCCAGCAGGTATCTTTGGCCTCTGGCCCGCCAGCGTTAGTTATATTTTGTCTTAAAACATCCGTAGGCAGTTTTTTTACTGAATCAAACACACAAACCAGTTCTATTTTCCTCTTGAAACGCCGTGTCCTAATTCTGTTTTCTAATCTCTATCTATAGTTTTACTAGTTCATATACACATATTATTATATTGAAAATACATAAAGTTCCCTTTTCATATTTGCATCCTTATTTTTTTTCCTCCCAGCGCTGATTTTTTTACCACTGGTTTTCTCTTAAACCAACTCAATTGTCCCACGTCTTATTTGCTTACAAAAACAAAACCATTATTTGGCAAATCAATAAGTTCTTAAAAAATGTTTATCATTTTTGGATTAAAACAGTTTGGACTCCACCGAAATATGCAAAATAAGGTTGAACTTTTTGACCGTGGTCCTGGGAAAAAATGGGCTGTAACAAATTCCTTAAGAATTAGCAAATGGGCTGCAAATTATTAAAAAATAGCAAATGGGCTCTATGTTGTCTGCCACAGATTTGGAGGCTGACTTGTGGACCTACTAAGTTCATGCATACACAAGGTTTCTCAAAAAAAGTAACTTAGTCAACAATTGACTCTACCAGCGTCAGACCGTTAGATGTCAATCTAACAAGAATCGTGCTTCTTCAGTCTCTGATCTTCCTGCTCCAGCCACCCAAACCAGCGCCGGTGAAACTGCCTGCTCCCGCCTCCCATGGTCGGCCGTGTTGCCGGGCAGGCCTCACGTCCCCATAATACTCGCATCCCTGGCCTAGCTATCCCTCTACTCACCCACACCTCTTGTTATTCTCCGGCGACTGCAGCCTCACACTGCGGCCGAACAAGTAAATCCTCGTACCCACTCCGCGTGGGAAACGATGTCCGAGTCTTCCTCGACTCCAGGTTGTTCCCTTACTTGGCCTCGTCGTCGTCCACTGCCTTGGTGCTCTCGGCACGGCGTGGTCAACGAACGACATCCATCGGAAGAGGACTGTACGTGGAGAGGCTGACAGTTGGGTCCACGGCCGCACGCAAGGAAGTGGCTCCTTTTTGCGTATAGGAAGTGCCTCCTTATTACGCGCAAAATAATGATTCCTCCTCTTGACAGATGGGACCCACTGGAAGGGCCTCTATATTTTTCACAAAAACATTCCCCCACTGACAGCTCGGATCCACCAGCTATTACGCACAAAAATAATGAACAACCCCGTTGCTAGGTCGGTCCAACGATATTTGGAGGCTGACTTGTGGGCCTACTAAGTTGACGCGAACGCAGGGCTTTGTCAACTTAATCAATATAAATGATTCTAGCTGCGGTGACCATACGATATCCATCCAATGGTCGTCGTGCTTCTTCAACCCCTGGTCTTCTTGCTCCAGCGGCCCAAACCAGCGCCGATCGTGTCGCCTGCTCCTGCCTCCCGTGGCCGGCTGTGCTGCCGCAGAGGCCTGACCTCCCCACCCTACTCCAACCTCTGGTCAGGCCTTCCCTCTACTTACCCACACCCCATGTTATTCTGCGGCGACGACAGCCTCACACCGCAGCCGAACCAGTCAACCATCGTACTCCTCCCCGCATGGGCATACACTGCCGCGTCTTCCCCGGCTCCGTGTCGTCCCCTTCCTAGGCTTCGCCGTCGTCCACCGCTTTGGTGCTTTCAGCGCGGCGTGGTCAATGTGGTCAAGGAATGACTTCCATCAGAAGAGTACTATACGTGAAGAGGCTGATAGCTGGGTCCACGGCCGCAGGAAGGAAGTGCAACCTTATTACACGTAAAATAATGATTCCTCCACCTAACAGCAGGGACCCACCGAATGGGCCATCGCATTTCATGAAAAAACATTTCCCCTCTGACTGTTAGGACCCACCGACTACATCTTCGCACACAAGGAAGTGCCTCCTTATCCTCCCTGACAGTCGGGACCCACCTGGTCGAAGCGTACGTAGCATTGTTATTCTGGTCGCGAACGTGTACGTACATACTGGTCGATCGGTCTGTCTGCAGGCTACGGCGATGAACCGTGGCCGAGTAAGGAATGGCACGTGTCGTAGTAGACGCGCAAACGTAGCATGTACACGTACGTATAGCCAGGGTGCAAGAAAGTAAATACGGCCACGTACGTACATACGGGTGGGGTCTCGAACGCCTACTCGCACATACGTACGGCCAGGGCTCGTGTACATGGAAAGGGCAGCGATGGCGTCCTGTTCATCGGTAACCAACCGGCTGGGTCGGAACGAAGAAACTGTGTCATCGGGAGGCAATGGAATGCGTCATGTTCATCGGGAGCCAACCGGCTTGGACAGAACAGCCGAAACGAGGCCTGGCGTACAGCAGAACGGAGGAAATAGCCTTGTGTTCGACCACCTACGGTCGAAATGGGATCCCGTTCACCGGGAGGGGTGTGGCGTACCGCAAAATAGAGGAAACGGACTTCTCTTGGACCTCCTACGGTCGAAACGGGGTCCTGTTGATCGGGAGGGGTGTGGCGGACCGCAAAACAGAGGAAACAGACTTTTCTTCGGCCTCCTATGGTCGAAATGGGGCTCCTATTCATCGGGAGGGGTGTGGCGTACCACAAAGTGGGACACCACGGGCTACTATTCATCCACCGTCTAGTGCCTCCATGGGCTACTATTCATCCACCGTCGACCTCCTCCAGCCTCCACCTGCGACTGTTCATCCACGGCATCTCCCTCCTGCCTCCACCAGCTACTATTCATCCACGGGCTCATGTTCATCCAACCTCCACCGCTCCTCCACCGGCTACTGTTCAACCAATCCTCTCCACAGGGTCCTATTCAACCACCCCTCCACGGGCTACTGTTCATCCAGCCCTCCACCAGCTACTGTTCAACTAGCCCTCCACGGGGTCATGTTCATCCAGCCCTCCACAGGGTCCTGTTCATCCACCCCCCAACCGGCTCGATCGATCAGGGTCCTGTTCATCCAGCAGCAATGGCCTCTACTACTACTGGGTCCTGTTCATCCAACCCCCACCAGGAACTGTTCATCCAACCCCCAACAATACTCACTATTCATCAAGAGGCAGCAGGTTCGATCGGCTACAGTTAGCAGCAGTAGCGAAGGAATCGCTCGATCGGGTTCAGTTAACAACCAGATCGATCGATCGCTCGGGTTCAGTAACGCGTAGCCTACAGTGCAATCACTCCGGTCCAGTAGGCGAATGCCTCGCTCAGGTTCAGTTAGAGCCCAACGCCTCGCACCCACGCGCGTATGTGTACGAGAGAAACACGCATCGCTCAGCCCCGACCACCCATCGTAACCGGGAACTCCACTATATTTTCCTCGCCCTCGCTTCTACCATGGTTTTTTCCGTCATGGACGGCCCAAAGAATGTCATGCAGCTGCGTCTCCGGCCCGCCCAGGACGAAAAGCCCATTTTCTGTCATGATTTTTTGTCATAGAAGTAGGAGCCCACCACATCAATGATGATACCAGGTTTTGTCACAATTATCATCATAGAAGTGTCATAAGCATGAGAGGGAAAAAATTGTTCGGCCCAAAATGTCACATATGTGTCTTTTTTTGTAGTGCATACCGATGGACAAAGGGAATTACTTGTGTCGTCATAATGGTTCGACCGATAAAGATCTTCGTAGAATATGTAGGAGCCAATATGGGCAGCCAGGTTCCGCTATTGGTTATTGACCGGAGAGGTGTCTCGGTCATTTCTACATAGTTCTCGAACCCGTAGGGTCCGCACGTTTAACGTTCGTTGACGATATAGTGTTATATAAGTTATATGTTTTGGTGATCAAATGTTGTTCGGAGTCCTGGATGAGATCACAAACATGACGAGGAGTCTCGAAATGGTCGAGAGGTAAGTATTGATATATAGAATGATGGTATTTGTACACCGGAAATATTTCGGGACTTACCGAGAAGGAATCGGGTCACCGGAAGGGGTTCCGGGCACCCCCACCCCCCACCCCTGGCAAGCTATGGTCCTTATGGGCCAAAGGAGGGGACAAACCAGACCACAAGGGGGCTAGTGCGCCCCCTCCCTTGTTTGGCCAGCCCTAGGGAAGGAAAAGGGGGAGGGCTAGCCCCTCCTGCCTTTCCCTCTCATGGGAGAAAGGAAAAGGGGGGGCGCCACCCTCCCTTGCCTTTCCTCGCACTCCAAATAAGGAAAGGGGGTGCGGCTTGGGAGGGACCCCAAGTAGGATTCCTCCTACTTTGGCGCCTCCTTTGGCTGCTCCTCCCTCCCACCTATATATATGTGGGAGGGGGCGCCTAGCACACAACAGACAATTGTCTAGCCATGTGCGGCGCCCCCTCCACCGTTTACACCCCCGATCATACTTTCATAGTGCTTAGGCAAAGCCCTGCGGAGATCACTTCACCATCACCGTCACCACACCGTCGTGCTGCCGGAACTCGTCTACTACCTCGCCGTCTTGCTGCATCAAGAAGGCGGAGGACGTCACCGAGCTGAACATGTGCAGAACGCGGAGGTGCCGTATGTTCGATACTTGATCGGTTGGAGCGCAAGAAGTTCAAATACATCAACCACGTTGTTAAACGCTTCCGCTTATGGTCAACGAGGGTATGTAGACACACTCTCCCTTCTCGTTTCTATGCATCTCCATGGATAGATCATTGTGTGTGCGTAGACATTTTTTTTGTTTTCTATGCAATGATTCCCAACACTTTGCTATGTGGCTCGTACATTATTAAACATGTATGTATGTATGTGACCCACATTTCATAATTATTAAACATGTACTTATGTATGAGTATAAATTAGACCATGTATGCATGTGATCCACATTTCATATTAATCAGGTAGCCCATCGGGTAACCCATGGGCGTAGACCTATGCCCATACCCTACCCACAACTAATCAGGTTACCCATGGGTCGCTCCAATGGGCTTACATGAAGACCCATACCCTACCCATTCGGGTCGGGTGCCCATGGGCGTGCGTACCCATGGGTCGAATTGCCAGGTTGAGAAGGCACTAGCGGTGGCCTCGACAAAACAGTACGAACTGTAATTTAAAGAAGTCAACCGTGTGGCGGTGTCGACGGTGGCCTTGAAGACAAGGTGCTCCTCCAAGATCTGGCGGTCGTCATGCATGACAGCCATTGCAACCTCATCCGTGCGTGCGGCCGTGATTTGCTTCTCTGCTGCCAAATGCTACTGAGCTCCATGCTATATTGCGTGCAAAATGGCTGTGGGTGGTGCTTAATTGGAGGAGGGGGCAGTGATTTGGGCAAAAGGTGTCACGTCGTTGGTCGGAGCATGTGCGATGGGGAAGGAGGAGAATGGTGTGGGTGAGGTGTGGATTACCTGACCATATCGACGAGGTTGCGCAGCAAGAAGAAGGGTCGCCGGCGAGGAGGCGGCACAACAAGAAGAAGGGTCACCGGCGAGGAGGCGGCACAACAAGAAGAAGGGTCACCAGCGAGGAGGCGGCACAGAAAGAAGAAGGGTCACCGACGAGGAGGCGGCGCTGCCAGTAAGCAGCAGTGAAGGTTTGAACTTGGAAAGCAAGGAGGAATAGTGGAAATGTGGCTTTTGGTGGGGGCAGGGAGATAGATATTTTCGCGGTGGTAGAATTTTATTCGCTCGGTGCCGCAAGAAACTGGCGCGCAAGTGTGGTTCAAGCGCGGGCGGTGGACTGTAGGAGACGAAGCTTCCTGAGTAAGCTAGACAAGACGGTGCGCCAAGATATTTTATATCGCATCCCACGCAATTCTTGCTAGTAAACTGTTTGTTGTATACCTGTTTTTTTTCACTCTGTTTTGAAAGACACGAAATGGTGTTACGGAGGGAAAGGATGGTGTTTGAATTGCTAGAACAATTATCTGCAATGCACATGCAACTATATGAGTGTTGTGTTAAAATTTGTAATTATTCCGGCTTTGTTTGGCCTTTTTTATATTGAGTTTCTAGGCATTTAATGTGCATAATTCAAATTTGAACTGCAAGCACATGCTCCAGTGCACCAAAGTTTTTTGAAAAATCACATGTGTGTATTTGGGTGAATTTATAGGTCCCTTGCAAGAAATGGGAATGAAATTCAAACATCCGGGCATCATGGCTTGGGCGGAAACATTGAGAAACTTGGTTTTTAAATTCATGTAAATCCAAAACTTGACTGAAAATCATGAAACTTGGCATGGTGTCATGTCATGGCACCAACATGCTCTGGTAAAAAATTTGGCCGAGTTGGGACAAGTTTTGGTATAAGCTTCTTGCAAACCGGAGCTTCTTTCTGAAGGAAATATGCCCTAGAGGCAATAATAAAGTTATTATTTATTTCCTTATATCATGATAAATGTTTATTATTCATGCTAGAATTGTATTAACCGGAAACATAATACATGTGTGAATACATAGACATACAGAGTGTCACTAGTATGCCTCTACTTGACTAGCTCGTTGATCGAAGATGGTTATGTTTCCTAACCATAGACATGAGCTGTCATTTGATTAACGGGATCACATCATTAGGAAAATGATGTGATTGACTTGACCCATTCCGTTAGCTTAGCACTTGATCGTTTAGTTTATTGTTATTGCTTTCTTCATAACTTATACATGTTCCTATGACTATGAGATTATGCAACTCCCATTTACCGGAGGAACACTTTGTGTGCTACCAAACGTCACAACGTAACTGGGTGATTATAAAGGTGCTCTACAGGTGTCTCCGAAGGTACTTGTTGGGTTGCCGTATTTCGAGATTAGGATTTGTCACTCCGATTGTCGGAGAGGTATCTTTGGGCCCTCTCGGTAATGCACATCACTTAAGCCTTGCAAGCATTGCAACTAATAAGTTAGTTGCAGGATGATGTATTACGGAACGAGTAAAGAGACTTGTCGGTAACGATATTGAACTAGGTATTAAGATACCGACGATCGACTCTCGGGCAAGTAACATACCGATGACAAAGGGAACAACGTATGTTGTTATGCGGTCTGACCGATAAAGATCTTTGTAGAATATGTAGGAGCCAATATGAGCATCCAGGTTCCGCTATTGGTTATTGACTGGAGACGTGTCTCGGTCATGTCTACATAGTTCTCGAACCCGTAGGGTCCGCACGCTTAAAGTTCGGTGACGATCGTAATTAGGGTTTTTGTGTTTTGATGAACCGAAGGTTGTTTAGAGTCCCGGATGTGATCACGGACATGACGAGGAGTCTCGGAATGGTCGAGACATAAATATTGATATATTGGAAGCCTATATTTGGATATCGGAAATGTTCCGGGTGAAATCGGGATTTTACCGGAGTACCGGGGGGTTACCAGAACCCCCCCGGGGGTTAATGGGCCTACATGGGCCCTAAGGGAGAAGAGGAGGGCCGTCCAGGGCAGGCCGCGTGCCCCCTCCCCCCTAGTCCGAATAGGACAAGGAAGGGGGGCGGCGCCCCCTTTCCTCTTTCCCCCTTCCCCTTTCCTTCTCCAACAAGGCAAGAGGGGGGAGTCCTACTCCCGGTGGGAGTAGGACTCCTCCAGGCGCACCCCTAGGGCCGGCCGCACCTCCCCCTCTCCCTCCTTTATATACGGGGGTAAGGGGGCACCCCATGACACACAAGTTGATCTTCGTGATCGTTCCTTAGCCGTGTGCGGTGCCCCCTTCCACCATATTCCACCTCGGTCATATCATAGCGGTGCTTAGGCGAAGCCCTGCATCGGTAGAACATCATCACCGTCATCACGCCATCATGCTGACGAAACTCTTCCTCAACACTCGGCTGGATCGGAGCTCGAGGGACGTCACCGAGTTGAACGTGTGCAGAACTCGGAGGTGTAGTACGTTCGGTACTTGGATCGGTCGGATCGGGAAGATGTATGACTACTTCCTCTACGTTGTGTCAACTCTTCTGTTGCCGATCTACGAGGGTATGTAGACAACACTCTCCCCTCTCGTTGCTATGCATCACCATGATCTTGCGTGTGCGTAGGAATTCTTTTGAAATTACTACGTTCCCCAAAGTGGCATCCGAGCCTAGGTTTTATGCGTTCATGTTATATGCACGAGTAGAACACAAGTGAGTTGTGGGCGACATAATTCATACTGCTTACCAGCATGTCATACTTTGGTTCGGCGGTATTGTTGGATGAAGCGGCCCGGACCGACATTACGTGTACGCTTACGCGAGACTGGTTCTACCGACGTGCTTTGCACATGGGTGGCTGGCGGGTGTCAGTTTCTCCAACTTTAGTTGAACCGAGTGTGGCTACGCCCAGTCCTTGCGAAGGTTAAAACAGCACCAACTTGACAAACTATCGTTGTGGTTTTGATGCGTAGGTAAGAACGGTTCTTGCTAAGCCCGTAGCAGCCATGTAAAACTTGCAAAACAAAGTAGAGGACGTCTAACTTGTTTTTGCAGGGCATGTTGTGATGTGATATGGTCAAGACATGATGCTAAATTTTATTGTATGAGATGATCATGTTTTGTAACCGAGTTATCGGCAACTGGCAGGAGCCATATGGTTGTCGCTTTATTGTATGCAATGCAATTGCACGGTAATGCTTTACTTTATCACTAAGCGGTAGCGATAGTCCTGGAAGCATAAGATTGGCGAGAAAACAACGATGCTACGATGGTGATCAAGGTGTCACACCGGTGACGATAGTGATCATGACGGTGCTTCGAAGATGGAGATCACAAGCACAAGATGATGATGGCTATATCATATCACTTATATTGATTGCATGTGATGTTTATCTTTTATGCATCTTATCTTGCTTTGATTGACGGTAGCATTATAAGATGATCTCTCACTAAATTTCAAGATAAAAGTGTTCTCTCTGAGTATGCACCGTTGCCAAAGTTCATCGTACCCAGACACAACATGATGATCGGGTGTGATAAGCTCTACGTCCATCTACAACGGGTGCAATCCAGTTTTGCACACGCAGAATACTCAGGTTAAACTTGACGAGCCTAGCATATGCAGATATGGCCTCGGAACACTGAGACCGAAAGGTCGAGCGTGAATCATATAGTAGATATGATGAACATATTGATGTTCACCATTGAAATCTACTCCATTTCACGTGATGATCGGTTATGATTTAGTTGATTTGGATCACGTGATCACTTAGAAGATTAGAGGGATGTTTTTCTAAGTGGGAGTTCTTAAGTAATATGATTAATTGAACTTAAATTTATCATGAACTTAGTACCTGATAGTATCTTGCTTGTCTATGTTTGATTGTAGATAGATGGCCCGTGCTATTGTTCCGTTGAATTTTAATGTGTTCCTTGAGAAAGAAAAGTTGAAAGATGATGGTAGCAATTACACGGACTGGGTCCATAACTTGAGGATTATCCTCATTGCTGCACAGAAGAATTACGTCATGGAAGCACCGCTAGGTGCCAGGCCTACTGCTGGAGCAACACCAGATGTTATGAACGTCTGGCAGAGCAAAGCTGATGACTACTCGATAGTTCAGTGTGCCATGCTTTATGGCTTAGAATCGGGACTTCAACGACGTTTTGAACGTCATGGAGCATATGAGATGTTCCAGGAGTTGAAGTTAATATTTCAAGCAAATGCCCGGATTGAGAGATATGAAGTCTCCAATAAATTCTATAGCTGCAAGATGGAGGAGAATAGTTCTGTCAGTGAACATATACTCAAAATGTCTGGGTATCATAATCACTTGACTCAACTGGGAGTTAATCTTCCTGTTGATAGTGTCATTGACAGAGTTCTTCAATCACTGCCACCAAGCTACAAGAGCTTCGTGATGAACTATAACATGCAAGGGATGGATAAGACAATTCCCGAGCTCTTCGCAATGCTAAAGGCTGCGGAGGTAGAAATCAAGAAGGAGCATCAAGTGTTGATGGTCAACAAGACCGCCAGTTTCAAGAAAAAGGGCAAAGGGAAGAAGAAGGGGAACTTCAAGAAGAACAGTAAGCAAGTGCTGCTCAGGAGAAGAAACCCAAATCTGGACCTAAGCCTGAAACTGAGTGCTTCTACTGCAAGCAGACTGGACACTGGAAGCGGAACTGCCCCAAGTATTTGGCGGATAAGAAGGATGGCAAGGTGAACAAAGGTATATGTGATATACATGTTATTGATGTATACCTTACTAGAGCTCGCAGCAGCACTTGGGTATTTGATACTGGTTCTGTTGCTAACATTTGCAACTCGAAACAGGGACTACGGATTAAGCGAACATTGGCAAAGGACGAGGTGACGATGCGCGTGGGAAATGGTTCCAAAGTCGATGTGATCGCGGTCGGCACGCTACCTCTACATCTACCTTCTGGATTAGTTTTAGACCTAAATAATTGTTATTTGGTGCCAGCGTTGAGCATGGACATTATATTTGAATCTTGTTTGATGCGAGATGGTTATTCATTTAAATCAGAGAATAATGGTTGTTCTATTTATATGAGTAATATCTTTTATGGTCATGCACCCTTGAAGAGTGGTCTATTTTTGATGAATCTCGATAGTAGTGATACACATACTCATAATGTTGAAGCCAAAAGATGTAGAGTTGATAATGATAGTGCAACTTATTTGTGGCACTGTCGTTTAGGTCATATCGGCGTAAAGCGCATGAAGAAACTCCATACTGATGGACTTTTGGAATCACTTGATTATGAATCACTTGGTACTGGCGAACCGTGCCTCATGGGCAAGATGACTAAAACGCCGTTCTCCGGTACTATGGAGAGAGCAACGGATTTGTTGGAAATCATACATACAGATGTATGTGGCCCGATGAATATTGAGGCTCGTGGCGGATATCGTTATTTTCTCACCTTCATAGATGATTTAAGCAGATATGGGTATATCTACTTAATGAAACATAAGTTTGAAACATTTGAAAAGTTCAAAGAATTTCAGAGTGAGGTTGAAAATCATCGTAACAAGAAAATAAAGTTTCTACGATCTGATCGTGGAGGAGAATATTTGAGTTACGAGTTTGGTCTACATTTGAAACAATGCGGAATAGTTTCGCAACTCACGCCACCCGGAACACCACGTCATAATGGTGTGTCCGAACGTCGTAATCATACTTTACTAGATATGGTGCGATCTATGATGTCTCTTACAGATTTACCGCTATCGTTTTGGGGTTATGCTTTAGAGACGGTTGCATTCACGTTAAATAGGGCACCATCGAAATCCGTTGAGACGACGCCTTATGAACTGTGGTTTGGCAAGAAACCAAAGTTGTCATTTCTGAAAGTTTGGGGCTGCGATGCTTATGTGAAAAAGCTTCAACTTGATAAGCTCGAACCCAAATCGGAGAAATGTGTCTTCATAGGATACCCAAAGGAAACTGTTGGGTATACCTGCTATCACAGATCCAAAGGCAAGACTTTCGTTGCTAAGAATGGATCCTTTCTAGAGAAGGAGTTTCTCTCGAAAGAAGTGAGTGGGAGGAAAGTAGAACTTGATGAGGTAACTGTACCTGCTCCCTTATTGGAAAGTAGTACATCACAGAAACCAGTTTCTGTGACACATACACCAATTAGTGAAGAAGCTAATGATAATGATCATGAAACTTCAGATCAAGTTACTACCGAACCTCGTAGATCAACCAGAGTAAGATCCGCACTAGAGTGGTACAATAATCCTGTTCTAGAAGTCATGCTACTAGATCATGATGAACCTACGAACTATGAAGAAGCGATGGTGAGCCCAGATTCCGCAAAATGGCTAGAAGCCATGAAATCTGAGATGGGATCCGTGTATGAGAACAAAGTATGGACTTTGGTTGACTTGCCCGTTGATCCGCAAGCAATTGAGAATAAATGGATCTTCAAGAAGAAGACTGACGCTGACGATAATGTTACTGTCTACAAAGCTCGACTTGTTGCGAAAGGTTTTCGACAAGTTCAAGGGATTGACTACGATGAGACCTTCTCACCCGTAGCGATGCTGAAAGGGCATTTCCCTACTTTATGTTTTGGATGATGATGACAACCCTTTATGGTCTAATCGTGTGCTATATGTTTCAGGTTCTCGATGCTTAGGCTTACATCGGATTGCTATTGCCTCTCGAAGGAAAAGATCGAAGACGTGTCCTCCACGCTTTTATTTTCTTTGGTCATAGAGTACCCGTACTATCAAGAGGGAATCCTCATTAGGAAGCTCTGGGGGAATCATTTCACGTACACTTTTCTCACCCTCTCTTTGCCTTCCTCAGGTGTGTGTGGGAGAGAGAGTTTTCCTTGCCTCTTCCCCTCTTTTCTGCTCACTGTTTCTGCCCAGCGGTTGTACCGCTCTCTGGAGCGGTTGTACCGCTAGGTCTTATCGCTCACCAGCTTTGCTCGAGCGGTTGTACCGCTGCCTCTAGGCGGTGGTACCGCCACCATGCTCTGCAACAGCTGGGGCGGTGGTTCCGTCCATGCACCGCTCAAGTACCGCTCTCGCTTCTGGTTTGATGTGGTTCTTGGGCGGTAGTGGCCCGGTTGGTCCGGTCGTTCCACGATGACCGGTACCACCGGTGGTCCGAGCGGTTCTTCCGCTTGGTACTTAGCCGCCCAAGAGCTCAAGGCCATGCGGTTGTTCCGGCCAGGCATCGCCCAAGTACCGGTCAAGCTCCTGTTTTGATGCGGTGGTTGTGCGGTAGCCAGGCGGTTAGTCCGGTTATTTTTCTTAGCCGGTACTACCGCCCGCCTGTCCGGTTGTACCGCTTGGTAGGGTTCTGCAGTTACACCGTGAGTCCCGGTTGTACCGGGACGAGGACCGGTTGTACCGCTGCAGTGCAAAAAATGCAGTGGTTGGAAATGTGGGGTGACTATTTAAGGGGGCTTCTCCCACCTACCACTCCACCTTTGACCTCTCTCACTCCACCATTAATGCCCTTCAAGCTCTCTTGCCCGATCTCTCTCTCTAGCCACTCAAACTTGTTGATTTGCTAGGGATTGAAGGACGAGACCTAGATCTACACTTCCACCAAAGGATATTTGCTTCCCCCATACTTTCTTGTGTGGATTTTGTTACTCTTGGGTGTTTGAGCACCCTAGACGATTGAGGTCACCTCGGAGCCACATTCCATTGTGGTGAAGCTTCGTGGTTTTTGTTGGGAGCCTCCAATTAAGTTGTGGAGAGAGCCCCAACCTTGTTTGTAAAGATTCGGTTGCCGCCTTCAAGGGCACCAATAGTGGAATCACGGCATCTCGCATTGTGTGAGGGCGTGAGGAGAATACGGTGGCCCTGGTGGCTTCTTGGGGAGCATTGTGCCTCCACACCGCTCCAACGGAGACGTACTTCCTCTCAAAGGGAAGGAACTTTGGCAACACATCCTCGTCTCCACCGTCTCCACTCTTGGTTATCTCGTGCCTTTATTTGAGCAAGCTTACTTGTTTCATATCTCTTGCTTGCTTGTGTACCTATCCTCATTGCATCATATAGGTTGCTCACCTAGTTTCATATTTAGACAACCTACTTTGATGCAAAGTTTAAATTGTTAAAGAAAAGCTAAAAATTGTTAGTTGCCTATTCACCCTCCCCTCTAGTCAACCATATCGATCCTTTCAATTGGTATCAGAGCCTCGTCTCTTTATTAAGGACTTTACCGTCCAAAGAGTATGGTTGATACCGTAGACGGTGTGGAGGAACACTCCGGTGTGAATCCGATCTCGTCTACGGGAGATGGGGGAACTTCGGTCTCTCGTGAGGAGTTCAATGTGGCCTTGGAGACATTGAAAACCTCCATGACGACCGAAGTCGAAAGCATGCTTACTAAATTTCTTGAGGGGCTTAAACTATCCAGCGCACCGTTGAAAGTGGGTGATCCCGCCAACAAGGTGACGGATGCTATCCCCGACAAGGGGGAAGCTAGTAGTGAAAAGGCTCCTTCTTCTAGTGGCAAGAATGGCACCGGCATCTTTGCCCATGTGGAACCACCACTTGTTTATGGTGGACCGGTTCCTTCCACTCATTTGAATCATGCCGGTCCTCCCCCTAAGATTGTGAAAAATGAGGATTTTGATTCTTGGGTTTACCGCTTTAAACGTCATTTAAATCATGTGAACACTAACCTTTGGAGAATCATTGAAGAAGGTTTCTATCCACATGATCCAAGCAACTTCACTCCTTGAGAAGCCGCGTACAATCAATTCAATGAGAATGCTCTCTTCATCATTCAAGATGCAATTCCACCCGAAGACCTACCTCATCTTCGTCCTTTCGCCTTGGCCAAAGATGCATGGCATTGTGTCGTGTCTCTCTACCGGGGAAGCGCAAGCATTCAACGCTCCAACTATGAAGTGGTACAAGATGAGGCCGATGAGTTTGCAATGAAGGAAGATGAAGAACCTCGTGAGCTCTATCGGAGAGTAACCAAACTCGCGGTCTCACTACGAGATCACGGGAGCAAGGACACGGATGAAAATTGGATCAAGCGCAAATTCCTCAAGGCAATGATGCCCTATCACGAGGCCATGTCCTCCGTCATTCGTCAAAGACCGGACTTCCACACTTTGACCTCAAGCGAAGTGTTGGATGAGTTTGTGGACATGAACATTTTGGACAAGACCGCCGACAATGCGGTGCTCCGTTCTCAACGGGCAAAGAAGCCTAACCTTGAATTGAAGGCCAAGCTCATCGTGGAAGACGAAGAAGAGGAAGAAGAGGAGAGCAACCCCGAAGATACGAAGTATGCATATCATGAACACATGGCACTTGCTTCAAGGCAATTTTGGAGCAAGAAAAACTCGAGGCCAAACTTTAGCAAAAACAACTCAAGTGGTACAAGGGGCAAGCAACGTGTAAGGACTTGCTACAATTGCGACAACGTGAGTCATTTCGTTGCGGAATGCCCGTATGAGAAGAGGGAAGACAATGGTGGCAAGCTCATCCGAAAGGACAAGGCCAAGTCATTCCCCAACAAGTACAACTTCTCCAAGAAGACTCCTCCCAAGGCTTTGGTTGTGCAAGAAGAGTACAATGAGGATGATGACGATGATGAAGATGATGAGTCGGTTGCCATGGCCTCCGTTGCCATTGCAACAACGTCACGGGTGTCTCTCTTCGACTCACCCAACGAGAGCATCACCGCCAAGTGCCTCATGGCTAAAGCCACCAACAAGGTAACCTCCAACATCAAAACTACCATCATTAATCATCCTTCCCCGACGGATTGCATTAATGAACTTGAGGGAGCTAATGTGGAGGCTAACGAGTTTGAGGCCTTTATGGGCAAACTCAAGGGAAAAATCCAAGAAGCACTTTGTTGCTCTCTTGGAACAACTTGGTGAAGCCAATGACATGATCGAGGCTCACGAGGACACCAACTCTAAGATGGAAGGGCATAGTCGTGACTATGCCGATGAGATCTCGGATCTTTCCAATGCTCTTGAGGAAGAGCGTGGTCTTCGTTTGGCTCTTGAGGAGTCACACAACGTTGATCATGCTAAGTTAAAGAAAGATTATGATCATGACCTCATTGTTTCTCGTGTGCTAAATTCCGAGAAGGCCAAACTCGGGGTTGATCTTGCTAGACTCAAAGAGGAGTTTGATATACTTGACAAGGCCCACAAGGCCTTGAAGGGTATTCACGCTAGTCTCAAGGAGTCTCATGATCAACTCCAAGTGAAGCTAACTAAGGAGAAAGCAACTTTTCCTCATATGGTTTTAATTGATAAAGCAAATGCTACTAACCCGTGTTGTGAGCATATACATCTTGTTGAGGAAAATGCTAAGTTGAAGGAGCAACTTGAGAGAGGTCTTGCGACTTGCATACAAGGCAAGAAGAACCTCAACGATCTCTTGATCAACCAAAAGGGAGTTGTGGCCAAGGAGGGGGTTGGGTACGTGCCCGACTCCAAGAACAAGAAGAAGAATGACAAGACCAAACGACCTCCTCCTCTCATGCAAACCTTTGTGAGGGAGGGAGAGAGTGCCCCCGAGGAGAAGAAGAAGAACAATGTCAAGAAGGGCAATGTCACCCCTCCCAACAAAGCCGGCGATTTTAATCCTTCTTATGTGTTATGCCGTGCTAGTGATGGGCATGTTTATGCCAAATTTGTTGGTTCTCTTCATGAATACATTGAATGGTCTATTTGGGTTCCTAAGACCCTTGTTACTAACATCAAAGGACCCATTACAAAATGGGTACCTAAAACCAAGCATTGATCTCTTGTAGGTGTTTGCTTCCGGTGGTGGATCATGGTTGCTTGATAGCGGAGCTACAAATCATATGACCGGAAGCAAGGACTTGGTGGTGGACGTGCACAAGGTTCCATCTATGCCCACCAATGTCGAGTGGGGTGACGCCTCATCTTCTAAGGTATTGGGACTTGGCAAGGTGGTCATCTCTCATGATCTCACGATCGAGAAGGTCATGCTTGTTGAGTCCCTTGCATACAATTTACTTTCCGTTCGTCAACTTGCAATCATGGGCTTTGCCACTTTCTTTGATATCGATACCGTGGCCCTCTTGTGGAGCAAGACTCTTAAAGTAGCCTTTGTTGGGCATGTCGAGAACGGTCTATATGTGATTAACTTTTCGGAGCGACCCACTAAGACCGCGACATGCCTAATGGCTAAAGTTGATGTGGGATGGCTTTGGCATCGCCGTTTAGCCCATGTCAATATGAGATCTTTGCAAAGTCTCCTCAAGGGGGACCATGTCCGTGGACTAACGAATGTTAGTTTTGCTAAAGATCATGCTTGCAGTGCCTGTATCGAAGGAAAGCTACATGAGAAGGCTCACCCTCCCATGACTATCATTTATTCAAAGAGGCCTTTGGAGCTCCTTCACATGGATCTCTTTGGGCCTCCATCCTTCGATAGTCTTGGAGGTAGGAAGTATTGCTTGGTGATTGTGGATGACTACTCAAGGTACACGTGGGTGTATTTCTTCAAGAGGAAGAGCGAGACCCAACAAACCGTCATTGACTTTGCAAATGAAGCACAACGTCAACACAATGCAAAGATCTTGACAATAAGAAGTGACAACGGCACCGAGTTCAAGAACTACACCTTGGATGAATTTCTTAGTGATGAGGGAATCAAGCATCAATGTTCAACACCATACACCCCTCAACAAAACGGTGTTGCAGAAAGGAAGAACCGGATGTTGATGGATGCGGCAAGGACCATGATGGCGGAGTTCAAGTCTCCGTACAACTTTTGGGCCGAAGCCATCAACACCGCGTGTCATGCATCCAATCGGATCTACCTCCGCAAGGGCTTGAACAAGACTCCATATGAGATACTCACCGGTACCAAGCCCAACCTCAAGTACTTCCGGGTATTCGGGTGTAAGTGTTTCATTCTCAAGAAAGGTGTTCGGTTGTCTAAATTTGAGGCTAGAGCTCATGAGGGCATATTTGTTGGTTATGCTACAAACTCTCATGCTTACCGTGTCCTCAATAAATCCATGGGACTTATTGAGGAGACGTGTAACGTGGAGTTTGATGAGAATAACGGCTCCCAAGTGGAGCAAAGTGGCACTTGTGATGTAGGTGATGAAATTCCTCCTCAAGCCATAAGAAGAATGGGTGTTGGTTTTATCCTACCCATTGAGGAACCCCTTGTGGCCGAAGGAGAAGGACAATGCTCCACTCAAGTGGAGCCATCACCAACCCAAGGCCCACACGCTTCCGAAGAACAAAGTGAAGGCCCTCAACCTCATGAACAAGACCAAGGGCAAGATCATACTCAAGACGGTGTTGACACACCAAGTGATGCCCAAGGTCAAGTTCTCTCCCCCGAGCAAGTTCAAGATCAAGAACAAGTTCATGACGGCGCTCAAGATGATCAAGTAACCACTCCTCAACTCACCACCGAGGAGGAATTAGAGCGTCGTGCCGCCAAGATTGCATCCAAGCTCTCCACCAAGGATCATCTCATGAAGAATGTGCTTGGAAGCTTAAGAAAGGGAGTAAGCACTCATAGACAATTAGCAAATTATTGTGAGCATCACGCGTTTGTCTCTTGTGTGGAACCCCACAAGGTCTATGAGGCGCTAGAAGACCCGGATTGGCTCAATGCCATGCACGAAGAACTCAACAACTTCGAGCGCAACAAAGTGTGGAGATTGGTGCCAAGGCCAACGGGGAACCACAATGTCATTGGAACCAAGTGGATATTCAAGAACAAGCAAGATGCCCATGGGATTATCATTCGCAACAAGGCTTGTTTGGTAGCACAAGGCTACTCCCAAGTCGAGGGTATCGACTACGGTGAAACCTTTACTCCCGTTGCTCGTCTTGAATCCATTCGCATGTTAATTGCATATGCTTCTCATCATAATTTTAAGTTACAACAAATGGATGTGAAGAGTGCTTTTCTTAATGGTCCCATTAATGAATTGGTTTACGTCAAGCAACCCCCCGGGTTCAAGGATCCCTACTTTCCCAATCATGTGTATCAACTCGATAAGGCGCTCTATGGCCTTAAACAAGCCCCACGTGTGTGGTATGACCACCTTACCGAGTTGTTACAAGACCGTGGTTTTGAAGTTGGGCTAATCGACCCCACTCTTTTTACTAAGAATGTCAAAGGGGAGTTGTTTGTGTGCCAATTATATGTTGATGATATTATCTTTGGTTCTCCTAACAAAGCTTTCAATGAGGAATTTGCCGCTCTCATGACCTCAAAGTTCGAGATGTCCTCCATGGGAGAGTTGAAGTTCTTTCTAGGGTTCGAAGTGAAGCAAAGAAGAGAAGGAACCTTCATCAATCAATCCAAATACACTCAAGACATGCTCAAGAGATTCAAGCTAAGTGACGTCAAGCCGGCTTCCACTCCAATGCCCACCAAGTGCCAACTTGACTTAGATCCCAATGGTAAAGTGGTGGATCAAAAGGTATATCGTTCCATGATTGGATCCTTGCTTTACCTTTGTGCATCTAGACCGGACATCATGTTGAGTGTGGGAATTTGTGCACGGTTTCAAGCCGCACCTAAGGAAAGTCACTATGTGGCGGTCAAACGAATCTTTCGATATTTGGCTCATACCCCAAACTTTGGCCTATGGTACCCTAGAGGATCAAACTTCAAGCTTGTAGGGTACTCGGATTCCGATTGGGCGGGAGACAAAGTGGATAGGAAGTCCACTTCCGGAGGGTGCCAATTCCTTGGTTGCTCTTTGGTAAGTTGGTCTTCCAAAAAGCAAAGTTGTGTGTCTCTCTCGTCCACTGAGGCGGAGTATGTTGCCGCCGGTAGTTGTTGTGCTCAACTCCTATGGATGAGGCAAACTTTAAAGGATTACGGTGTCACTTGTGACAAAGTGCCTCTTTGGTGTGACAAGGAAAGTGCCATCAAGATCTCTCTCAATCCGGTGCAACATTTCAAGACGAAGCATATTGAGATCCGGTATCACTTCATCCGAGATCACAATAGACGAGGAGAGATCGAGCTCAACTATGTCAACACTCATGTCAACCTTGCAGATATTTTCACGAAGCCCTTAGATGAAGCAAGATTTCGCGAGTTAAGGCATGAGCTAAATATCATTGATTCAAGCAATGTGGCTTGAACCCTTGCACACCCTACCACGCTCAATTTGTTATCTAGTTTAGGTGTAGGCATGGACATAGGGGGAGTGTTGTTCTCTCAATGAACTCTCCCTCCCCCCATTATGCATAAATTGATTGTGTCTTTCACATTAGCCATATTTGATGGTACTTGTGCTTCAAAGACGAGTTTTGTTCATGGACCCAAGGATAATTCTTCGCGGTGCCATACCAATTGACTCAAACATAGGTGGCCTCGGCCACCGTCCTCTCTTCGGGAGGTTGGAGTTAGCCTTGTTGTTCTCGTGTTGTTTTCTCTCTTTCTCTCTTTGCTCTTTGTGTTAGGTTCTCCTAGGGTGTTGTTTCTCTCCTGTTTTGTGCCCCTTCTTCCTCCCTTCGGATTGCACTCTTTTGATCTTGGCTTGGGCTTAGGTGGTCGGGCAGTACAACCGGTACCACGAGCGGTTCTACCGCTGGTACCGGGTTGTGCCGTCCCAAGGGTCTCCGTTCGGTGCTTGGGCGGTTTCACCGCACAAACCCATGGTAACCCACGTCCGGTACTACCGGTTGATGCCGTGCGGTACTACCGTTGCCTCCCAGGCACCGAAAGTACCGCCTCCATCCACCGGTCTGTACCAGACGAGCGGTACAACCGCTCCCCTAAGCGGTTCTACCGGGGCGTGTGTACGGGCCTATATATACTCGACGGGGCTGAAGGGTTGTCTTTTTCCCTTCGTCCTCGTTCCTCTTTTTTTGCCCTAGCCGCCGGCCATCTCTACCCCTGCCCCGGAGTGCGTCTCGCGCTTCGGATCCTTGGCTCTCCGTGGAGGCCTCCCGATCTCTTCCCATGGATGGTGGTAATGCCTCGTGTTCTTTGCCTCTAGATTTTTTTAGGGTTCTTCCTTGTCTAGGGCTTTACTTATCTTTCCGCATTTAGTGTTCGATCTATGGCTTAGAAGAGTTCTTTGTTAGCCTCCTGTCTTGTTTGCAGCACTTAGAATTCGGAATATTACTTGTGTGATTCGTATGCCTCGGTTAGATCTATCTTCCCTGGTAGTGCCACTGTCAGCAGTTCTACCGCCCCTACGGGCGGTACAACTGCTAGAGCGGTACTACCGGCGGAAGATCCGGTACAATCGGAGTATATCAACCACTAAGCACTGTTTTATCTTCTCTGTTGTTGCAATTTGTTCCTTTTCTGCTAGTGGGTGCAATCCTCTCATCCTTGTTGGGTTTTTGTGTGTTCTTTTCGTGTGTGTGTGTGTGTTCAAGTGGCTCTAGTTCTCGCTCTGCTCCTCGCAAGACCAAGAAGAGGGCACGAAGGACCTTGCGCCTGGTTTTGTCTGATGATGAAGAAGAAGTTGTGATTCCCACCAAGCCCACTCGCCGTGAAAAGTCTGGAGCTGCTAAGCAACGTGTGGTTATGCCGTTGCATCGTTGGAAAGCCAAGCATTGGGAAGCCTTCCACTCAAAGAATCCGTATGAGGTTCCCATTGCTCCACGTTGGACCACTATTCAGTTCCGGAATGAGATGCAAGTGCGGATTGTTCATGAACTCTTTGAGCACAACAAGAATAGATATGCCAAGCAGTGGAAAATTTATTTTGATCATTGGAGAAACAACATGGAGTATTTTGGTGAGGCGTTAGCTCTTTGTGAGGAGTTTGATCTTGTCAAGATCATGTCAGTCAACTGTGACTTTGATGTTCAACTCATCCATCAGTTCTATGCCACGGTTCATTTTGGGGAAGATGATGTGCGCACTCTCACCTTCATGTGTCGCGATGAATTGTTTCACGTTCCCTGGAGGGCTTTCTGCAATGCTATTGGGTACGAGGATACCGGTCTGGAAGGAAGGGGTGGCATTCGCCCTCATGATTTTCCTGAGTCCATGCCTAAGGAGAAGCTTGCCCCTCTGTACATTCGGGGCCGTGGGATTATTGGAGAATCCAAGGATTTGGAGAAGGTCTATGACATCATGCACCGAGTGTTCCGCAATGTGCTCTTGCCCAAGGTGGGCAATCAAGATGAGATTCATGGCTATCTAGTTGATTTGATGGTTGCTATGAAGACCATGGTGGGGACAGGGGCAATGTTTGATGTGTCAAATTGGCTGTGGCATGAGATGTACAACATGGTCATCTACCGTAAAGTCCCAATCTACGCTCCGTTTGTCATGTGCTTTCTGAACTCTGTGTGGGCTGTTCGTCGTCCTGGAGAGCTCCTCACTTCTCCAGACAACCTCACTGTTCATGAGGTCAAGCTCCTTAAGAAGAAGAAGCATGCCGAGCCTCGCTTCCTTGAACATGCTCCTGAGGATGTCTATGCTACTTCTGACGATGAGGACTTTGAGCTGGAGCCAGGGGCCCAGCCTTCGTGGGTGGCCAAACTTACTGCCAAGGTGAAGAAGACCTTTTGTCTCCAGGCTGACATCCAGAAGAAGATGTATGAGGCACATGTCAATGAGAAGCTTGCACGGCGTCGCCAAATTGCAATGATGAAGCACCTCAACATGCAGGTTCAGAGTGGCTCTAAGAAGAGCATCACCCCAGAGGAGCGTTGGATCTCTACCCATAGCACCTGGACTAATGATGACGCCCCTCCCCAGCCATCATCCTTGTTTGCAGCAGCTGACAATGCCATGGAAGAATCTGATCACGACGACGATGACGACTCTGATGATGAAGATCCAGATGCAACCGAAGAGTCAGAGGAGGACGCCTGAGCTTTGGGTCGCTAGCTTCGCTCCTTTCCTTTTTGGTGTCTTGATGCCAAAGGGGGAGAGGGTTCTATAGGTCTCGGGGATTTGCTTGGGTTTTTCTCGTGTTTTGTGTTTGGTTGTGGACCTGTTTCGTTCCGTGCTGTGTGTGAGACTTGTTACTCCGTTTACCTTTCCGTTCGTAGGTCATTATCGTTATTATTGCCTCTAAGTATTTTATTGTCTATCCTTTTGAGCCCAGAGTGATGAGTCTATAAAATCTAGGGGGAGTCTAGTCCTGAAAGTGTGCCCATGCTTTCTATCAGCTAGTACTTGTTGGGGCACACATTCAGGGGGAGTTCCGTCTAGATTTCATTGACTTATCTCTTGCAAATCGTGTTGTTGTCATCATCCACCAAAAAGGGGGAGATTGAAAGGGCATTTCCCTACTTTATGTTTTGGATGATGATGACAACCCTTTATGGTCTAATCGTGTGCTATATGTTTCAGGTTCTCGATGCTTAGGCTTACATCGGATTGCTATTGCCTCTCGAAGGAAAAGATCGAAGACGTGTCCTCCACGCTTTTATTTTCTTTGGTCGTAAAGTACCCGTACTATCAAGAGGGAATCCTCATTAGGAAGCTCTGGGGGAATCATTTCACGTACACTTTTCTCACCCTCTCTTTGCCTTCCTCAGGTGTGTGTGGGAGAGAGAGTTTTCCTTGCCTCTTCCCCTCTTTTCTGCTCACTGTTTCTGCCCAGCGGTTGTACCGCTCTCTGGAGCGGTTGTACCGCTAAGTCTTGTCGCTCACCAGCTTTGCTCGAGCGGTTGTACCGCTGCCTCCGGGCGGTGGTACCGCCACCATGCTCTGCAACAGCTAGGGCGGTGGTTCCGTCCATGCACCGCTCAAGTACCGCTCTCGCTTCTGGTTTGATGCGGTTCTTGGGCGGTAGTGGCCCGGTTGGTCCGGCCGTTCCACGATGACCGGTACCACCGGTGGTCCGAGCGGTTCTTCCGCTCAGTACTTAGCCGCCCAAGAGCTCAAGGCCATGCGGTTGTTCCGGCCAGGCACCGCCCAAGTACCGGTCAAACTCCTGTTTTGATGCGGTGGTTGTGCGGTAGCCAGGCGGTTAGTCCGGTTATTTTTCTTAGCCGGTACTACCGCCCGCCTGTCCGGTTGTACCGCTTGGTAGGGTTCTGCAGTTACACCGTGAGTCCCGGTTGTACCGGGACGAGGACCGGTTGTACCGCTGCAGTGCAAAAAACGCAGTGGTTGGAAATGTGGGGTGACTATTTAAGGGGGCTTCTCCCACCTACCACTCCACCTTTGACCTCTCTCACTCCACCATTAATGCCCTTCAAGCTCTCTTGCCCGATCTCTCTCTCTAGCCACTCAAACTTGTTGATTTGCTAGGGATTGAAGGACGAGACCTAGATCTACACTTCCACCAAAGGATATTTGCTTCCCCCATACTTTCTTGTGTGGATTTTGTTACTCTTGGGTGTTTGAGCACCCTAGACGGTTGAGGTCACCTCGGAGCCACATTCCATTGTGGTGAAGCTTCGTGGTTTTTGTTGGGAGCCTCCAATTAAGTTGTGGAGAGAGCCCCAACCTTGTTTGTAAAGGTTCGGTCGCCGCCTTCAAGGGCACCAATAGTGGAATCACGGCATCTCGCATTGTGTGAGGGCGTGAGGAGAATACGGTGGCCCTGGTGGCTTCTTGGGGAGCATTGTGCCTCCACACCGCTCCAACGGAGACGTACTTCCTCTCAAAGGGAAGGAACTTCGGCAACACATCCTCGTCTCCACCGTCTCCACTCTTGGTTATCTCGTGCCTTTATTTGAGCAAGCTTACTTGTTTCATATCTCTTGCTTGCTTGTGTACCTATCCTCGTTGCATCATATAGGTTGCTCACCTAGTTGCATATCTAGACAACCTACTTTGATGCAAAGTTTAAATTGTTAAAGAAAAGCTAAAAATTGTTAGTTGCCTATTCACCCCCCCCCCTCTAGTCAACCATATCGATCCTTTCAGATGCTTAAGTCTGTCCGAATCATGTTAGCAATTGCCGCATTTTATGATTATGAAATTTGGCAAATGGATGTCAAAACTGCATTCCTGAATGGATTTCTGGAAGAAGAGTTGTATATGATGCAACCAGAAGGTTTTGTCGATCCAAAAGGAGCTAACAAAGTGTGCAAGCTCTAGCGATCCATTTATGGATTGGTGCAAGCCTCTCGGAGTTGGAATAAACGCTTTGATAGTGTGATCAAAGCATTTGGTTTTGTACATACTTTTGGAGAAGCATGTATTTACAAGAAAGTGAGTGGGAGCTCTGTAGCATTTCTGATATTATATGTGGATGACATATTATTGATTGGAAATGATATAGAATTTCTGGATAGCATAAAGGGATACTTGAATAAGAGTTTTTCAATGAAAGACCTCATTGAAGCTGCTTACATATTGGGCATTAAGATCTATAGAGATAGATCAAGACGCTTAATTGGACTTTCACAAAGCACATACCTTGACAAAGTTTTGAAGAAGTTCAAAATGGATCAAGCAAAGAAAGGGTTCTTGCCTGTGTTACAAGGTGTGAAGTTGAGTAAGACTCAATGTCCGACCACTGCAGAAGATGGAGAGAAAATGAAAGATGTTCCCTATGCTTCAGCCATAGGCTCTATCATGTATGCAATGCTGTGTACCAGACCTGATGTGTGCCTTGCTATAAGTCTAGCAGGGAGGTACCAAAGTAATCCAGGAGTGGATCACTGGACATCGGTCAAGAACATCTTGGAGTACCTGAAAAGGACTAAGGATATGTTTCTCGTATATGGAGGTGACAAAGAGCTCATCGTAAATGGTTACGTTGATGCAAGCTTTGACACTGATCCGGACGATTCTACATCGCAAACCGGATACGTGTTTATACTGAACGGTGGAGCTGTCAGTTGGTACAGTTCTAAACAAAGCGTCGTGGCGGGATCTACATGTGAAGCAGAGTACATAGCTGCTTTGGAAGCAGCAAATGAAGGAGTCTGGATGAAGGAGTTCATATCCGATCTAGGTGTCATACCTAGTGCATCGGGTCCAATGAAAATCTTTTGTGACAATACTGGTGCAATTGCCTTGGCGAAGGAATCCAGATTTCACAAGAGAACCAAGCACATCAAGAGATGCTTCAATTCCATTCGGGATTTAGTCCAAGTGGGAGACATAGAAATTTGCAAGATACATACGGATCTGTATGTTGTAGACCCGCTGACTAAGCCTCTTCCACGAGCAAAACATGATCAGCACCAAGGCTCCATGGGTGTTAGAATCATTACTGTGTAATCTAGATTATTGACTCTAGTGCAAGTGGGAGACTGAAGGAAATATGCCCTAGAGGCAATAATAAAGTTATTATTTATTTCCTTATATCATGATAAATGTTTATTATTCATGCTAGAATTGTATTAACCGGAAACATAATACATGTGTGAATACATAGACAAACAGAGTGTCACTAGTATGCCTCTACTCGACTAGCTCGTTGATCGAAGATGGTTATGTTTCCTAACCATAGACATGAGTTGTCATTTGATTAACGGGATCACATCATTAGGAGAATGATGTGATTGACTTGACCCATTCCGTTAGCTTAGCACTTGATCGTTTAGTTTATTGCTATTGCTTTCTTCATAACTTATACATGTTCCTATGACTATGAGATTATGCAACTCCCGTTTACCGGAGGAACACTTTGTGTGCTACCACACGTCACAATGTAACTAGGTGATTATAAAGGTGCTCTACAGGTGTCTCTGAAGGTACTTGTTGGGTTGGCATATTTCGAGATTAGGATTTGTCACTCCGATTGTCGGAGATGTATCTCTGGGCCCTCTCAGTAATGCACATCACTCAAGCCTTGCAATCATTGCAACTAATAAGTTAGTTGCAGGATGATGTATTACGGAATGAGTAAAGAGACTTGTCGGTAACGAGATTGAACTAGGTATTAAGATACCGACGATCGAATCTCGGGCAAGTAACATACCGATGACAAAGGGAACAATGTATGTTGTTATGCGGTCTGACCGATAAAGATCTTCATAGAATATGTAGGAGCCAATATGAGCATCCAGGTTCCGCTATTGGTTATTGACCGGAGACGTGTCTCGGTCATGTCTACATAGTTCTCGAACCCGTAGGGTCCGCACGCTTAAAGTTCGGTGACGATCGTAATTAGGGTTTTTGTGTTTTGATGAACCGAAGGTTGTTCGGAGTCCCGAATGTGATCACGGACATGACGAGGAGTCTCGAAATGGTCGAGACATAAATATTGATATATTGGAAGCCTATATTTGTATATCGGAAACATTTCGGGTGAAATCGGGATTTTACCGGAGTACCGGGGGGGGGGGTACCGGACCCCCCCGGGGGGGTTAATGGGCCTACATGGGCCCTAAGGGAGAAGAGGAGGGCCGGCCAGGGCAGGCCGCGCACCCCCTCCCCCTAGTCCGAATAGGACAAGGAAGGGGGGGCGGCGCCCCCCTTTCCTCTTTCCCCCTTTCCCTTTCCTTCTCCAACAAGGCAAGAGCGGTGGGAGTAGGACTCCTCCAGGCGCACCCCTAGGGCCGGCCGCACCTCCCCCTCTCCCTCCTTTATATACGGGGGCAAGGGGGCACCCCATGACACACAAGTTGATCTTCGTGATCGTTCCTTAGCCGTGTGCGGTGCACCCTTCCACCATATTCCACCTCGGTCATATCGTAGCGGTGCTTAGGCGAAGCCCTGCGTCGGTAGAGCATCATCACCGTCATCACGCCGTCGTGCTGACGAAACTCTCCCTCAAAAGTCGGCTGGATCGGAGCTCGAGGGACGTCACCGAGTTGAACGTGTGCAGAACTCGGAGGTGTCGTACGTTTGGTACTTGGATCGGTCGGATCGGGAAGACATACGACTACTTCCTCTACGTTGTGTCAACTCTTCTGTTGCCGGTCTATGAGGGTACGTAGACAGGACTCTCCCCTCTCGTTGCTATGCATCACCATGATCTTGCGTGTGCGTAGGAAATTTTTTGAAATTACTATGTTCCCCAACACTTTCAAGAAGGCTCGTGGTTCCGAGAGGGAACGTGTCACCTTTGTGTGTGAAACGACATATGTTGCCCCCCCTCTTGATTTTTTACAGAGCCAACATAGAACTATATGAGTGCGTGTTAAAATTTGTAATTATTTTGGGTTCATGTGGCCATTTTATACATTAATTGAGTTTCTGGGAATTTAATGTGCATAATTCAAATTTGAACTACAAGCACATGCTCTAGTGCACCAAAGTTGGTTGAAAAATCAATGTGTGTCCTTGGGTGAATTTCTAGGTCCCATGCAAGAAAGGGGAATGAAATTCAAACATCTGGGCATCGTGGCTCGGTCGGAAACATTGAGAAATTTGGTTTTTAAATTCCTGTAAATCCAAAACACGCATGAAAATCATGAAACTTGGCATGGTGTCATGTCATGGCACCAACATGCTGTGGTAATTTTTTTGGCTGAATTGGGACAAGTTTTGGTATAAGCTTCTTGCAAACCGGAGCTTCTCTCAAGAAGGCTCGTGGTTCCGAGAGGGAACGTGTCACCCTTGTGTGCAAAACAACATATGCTGCCCCCCTCTTGATTTTTTACGGAGCCAACTAGAACTATATGAGTGTCGTGTTAAAATTTGGAATTATTCGGAGTTCGTTTGGTCTTTTTATACATTAATTGAGTTTTGGGGCATTTAATGTGCATAATTAAAATTTGTACTACAAGCACATGCTCCAGTGCATCAAAGTTGGTTCAAAAATCACATGTGTGTCCTTGGATGAATTTCTAGGTCCCATGCAAGAAATGGGAATGAAATTCAAACATCTGGGCGTCGTGGCTCAGCCGAAAACATTGAGAAACTTGGTTTTAAAATTCCTGTAAATCCGAAACACGCATGAAAATCATGAAACTTGGCATGGTGTCATGACATGGCACCAACATGATGTGGTAATTTTTTGGCCAAATTGGGACAAGCTTTGGTATAAGCTTCTTGCAAACCGGAGCTTCTCTCAAAAAGGTTTGTGGTTCGAGAGGGAATGTGTCACCTTCGTGTGCAAAACGACATACGATGTCTTTTCCCGCCTTGATTTTTTTTACAGAGGCAACATAGACCAATAGCAGTTTTTTGCTAAATTTTGGAATTATTCTGGGTTCGTTTGACCTTTTTATACATTAATTGAGTTTTTAGGCATTTAATACGCATAATTCAAATTTGAACTACAAGCACATGCTCTAGTGTGCCAAAATTGGTTAAAAACCCGTTTATGTGTATTTGGGTGAATTTCTAGGTCCCATGCAAGAAATGGGAATGGAATTCAAACATCTAGGCGTCGTGGCTCGACCGAAAACATTGAGAAACTTAGTTTTTAAATTCCTGTAAATCCAAAACTCGCCTGAAAATCATGAAACTTGACATGATGTCATGACCTCGCACCAAAACATGCTATGGTAATTTTTTGTCCGATTTGTGAAGGCGCACACATTAACAACCAACAAAGTCATTTTGAAACAAGTGTTGTCACGTCACAATCCGAAACACAAGTAATATTGAAATCGTGGGCATTCTATTTACCATTTACGTGCCACCACGCGTCCCTTTTTTATTGGCTAGGAGGCGCCGTGCGGAGTAGCTATTTGAGTACGGAAGGCGTGCGATCAGACCCCTGCGCGTGCTTATCGGGAGGAGAGCCCTTTGACCTCCATCTGTCGCCCACCTCTCTCCCAACATCTCCACTAATGGCACCCGAGTCCCTGTTTTATGGCGTGGCTATGTCTGACTCGACTGAGATTTAAGAAGAAAAAAGAAATTTTTGCACGGATATTGATGTAAGATCTGATGGACATATATAGCATCGACCGCGACTTATAGCAAGACTGATATGAATATATAAGGACGATGATGATGGAGAATAACTGTCTTCCATATTTAGGAAGATAATTAAAAATGCCACATGCGGCAACATCTGAAATATACAAGGGCAAAAGAAGGAGGACGCAGACAACGATCTGACTCGTTGATCTCTACTTTCTTGATGCGTTGCTGCAGGCCGCGGAGACTAGTTCTCGCGGCGAGCGGCGATGAACTCTTTCATGTCCTTAATACGCTGCTTGAGAGCATCCACAGATTCCTCCACCAGCCTTTCACACTCGATGCGGAGCCTGACATTCTCGTCCATAAGTTTCTTGACGATAACGCACATCCTCTTCAACAAGGCAGTGGTCTCCTCGTGCTGCTTCGTCCTTCCGGCAATCTTCGCCCTCAACAGGCCACGCTCGGTGTGGAGCTTCGCCTTGTCCTCCTCTAGTCCCCAGATGACGCCGTAGCATTTTCAAACGAGGCATTCATCTCGTCCTGCAGCTTCATCCAGCCAGAGATCCAATCCATCGGGTCATCGAGCATAGTGCGCACGCGCCTGTGAGAGTCCTTGCCTGCTCGCGAGACATTTTCCCAGGTCGCCGCGGCGCGGGAGAACCTCTCTGCTGCATTCGCGGCACGGCGGCACATCTCTGCTGCTTCCGCGATGCGGCTGAACCAGTCTGCTGCATCGGCGGCGTAGCAGGACCTCTGTGCTGCTTTGGCAGCGCGATGGGACCTCTGTGCTGCTACGGCGGCGCGGCGGGACATGTCGGCTGCTTTCGCGGCGAGGCGGGCCATCACTCGTGCTTCCGCTTCCATGCTCGCCTCTCCCTGGTAGTAATCTCTCGGCCCAAAGCTCATGCGGACCATGGTAGACGTGTGCTGCTTCGGCGGAACGACGAGTGATGTCCCAATAGGGTGCACACGTCTTGTTCCATCAACCGTGTGCGCTCGCTATTACCATCGCGCATGCTTCTTTTAATTAGAATGTGTGCCTGTCTAGTGCACACACACCTTGATCTGTCTAACTATTTCTGTTTGTTGTGGCTAATCACAAACAGTTCATCTGTGTGAAGTGTATGCCGTCAATCGTACACACCTTGATCTGGCTGACAGTTTCTGTTGTGTTGCCTAATCGCATACAATTCATTCGAGTAAACTGTATGTCGTCAATCGCATACACACCTTGATCTACCCGACCATTTTTGTTGTGTTGCCTAATAACAAATAGTTCATCCGGGTGAATGGTATGCCGTATATCGCACACACTTTCATCTGGCTGCCATTTCTGTTGTTAAGCTCATCACAAACAATTCATTCAAGTGAACTGTATGTCACGCATCGCACACGCAAATGTAATCTGAAACGTGTTTGTTGCCTTCGGCATCGCAAACGTTTGTATTTTTTTTGAGGGTTTTATTACATCATCGTTTGTGATTAATGCATCGCACACAGTTTTATCGAATTTTTTTTGATTGTAGTGTCATGTTAGTAACATCCTTCAGTAGTGTAGTATGTCTAATTATGCCACATATCTAGTAAGGATTTGTCGATAAGTCCTATATGTAGGTTAGACCACCTAATATAAGAATAGGAAGAAAATCTTATAGATTTCTGCAAAGGAAATAAAAACCGACTTTTCCCAAAGAGCATGTAGGTGAGATAGGTCTATTATATTCTTTCTAATGACACATGTATATACATTCAATGTATTGACCCTTATAGCTGCAACATATGATGTTATAGGTCATTACGATGAGTGATGTTCACATAGGGTCACGAGTTTCCACTTGACATGGTTTGCATGTGGCATAGATGGGACTCTTTTGAAGTTATATGCTTTCGTTGTAGTGCTAATCTATTTTTCTAGCCTTTAGCTAGTAATCTGTATCAGACTATGTTACTATGCACCTTTTTAGTGTATCTGATACCACGCACTTATGTTTGATATTATTTCAGTATCATGTATGTTGCCATATCAATCCAAGGGCTAGCATAGTAAACATAGACCTAAACCTTACCAGGTTGACTGTTACACGGGTCCATACAAATCCGTTGCCAGTGCAAAGGAATCCTCTTAGCAAACATTGCCCACACGTGGCTTAAATGGGATGTAGTTTTTTTAACACAGTACAGACACAAGCGTTTATATACATGTGCATACACTTAACCCTGTGAACACACACGCACACCCTATCCCTATGAGCACCTCCAAAAGACTGAGCCGGCATATCATCTTGAAATTTATGAAGTCATCATAGGCACTTCGTCATCGACGGGACCGTCTCCTCCCACTGAATGCCCATCGCCAGAAATCCAGAAATAATCCAGGAATAAATGCGAGTAACAGGACTTGAGTGTGGTACAATCGCATAGGTGCATTTTCGTTCCTTTTTTGGATTTTTTTAAATATAAATATTATAATCATATTAATATTAAAAACAAGTAAAAAATATCCCAATGTTATAAAAACATTTAGATATATATATATATATAAACTAAAATGTATATGTGATTTTAATGATTGTTGATGTACTTTTGAAAAAATATCACATATTTTTTAAATGATCATGCAATTAAATATGTGTCGCGTATTTAATAAAGTAATCATGTGATTTTAAAATTTTCCACACATTTAAATTTAACCATGTAATAAAAATGAATCCACGTAATTGAAAACTGTTTACCTATTTTTCGATATGTTTGTGTGATTTTAAAAAGGTTTTCATGTCATTAATAACTATGCACATGTAGGTTTACCGAAGTGGTCATGCATTTATAAAAAATATTTGTGTATTTTGCAAAATATCTCCAATTCCTTTAAACAAAAGTTGACATAGAGAACAAAATACAAAAGTAAACATAAAACGGTAATAAGATATAATGGGGAACACCCAACCATACTTGTCAACCAACAGTAATAAGAGATAAAGAAAAAAACTGTGATTGGATAGTTAGAAGGACAGTGGTATTTCCAGCCCATCAGAGTTCAAGTCCTAAACTTGACATTGGTGCTCGTATTATTCATGGATTTATTTCAGTCTGCCGGCGATGTTCGTTCAGTGGGAGAAGACGTCCCCGTCGACTGTGAGGCGCTGCAGTGACTTCGTAAATTCTCAATATGCTATGCCGGCTCGGTCTCTCGAAGGTGTTTATAGGGGTAGAGTGTGCGTGCGTGCATTCATAGGGGTGAGTGTATGCTCGTGTACGTGAGTGACTCCGATTGTACTTGTTAAAAAAACAGTAATAAGAGATAAAAAAATTAGTTAATTTATGGGCATCGTGATTTGTAACGCCCGGATAATTAAGCTACAGTGATTCCCCGCTAATGATGCCACGTCACCACGGTTACTGTGGTAAACTCTCGATAGTTCAGAACCGAAACAAGTTCAAAATTTAAATAAAAGAAAACAATAAAAGTTTTCAAAAAAATTAAAACAAAAATGTTCGGTGGTTGCCAAATATTACCAAGATAATTATGGTGTAAGGTTCACAATTTTATAAAATGCCTAAATAATTTAAAATGATTTAAAACAGAAGAGGAAATAAAGAAAAGGAAACTACAAAAACAGAAGACAAAACAAAAAAAACAAAAGGGGGGAGAAGCCCCCCCCCCTCGCTGGGCCTCGGCCCAGATGGCCTCGGGGCCAATCAGGCCGGCCCAGCCGGCTCCTCCTCTCTCTCCTTATCCCCACCCCGTAACCCTAACCCCCCCCACTCGCCCCACTCCCTCCCCCGATCCCCCTGGATCGGGATCGATCCCCTCTCTCCCCTCGTCTCCCCCAGCGCGCACCCGCACCGCCGCTCAGTGCCGTCGCCGGAGATCACCACGCCGGAGCCGCCCCGCCACCTCGCCATCCCTCGCGCCGCCGCACGCCCAGAGGCGAAGCGCCTCGTGCCCGACACCCCCTCACACGCCTCTCCTCCTCCTTCCCCGTTCTGGATCTGGGCGGCGCGCCCGACGCCGCCGTCGATCCCCGTCGCCCCGCCGCCGTTCACCATCGCCACCGCCACCGCGCTCCCCGTCCTCCTCTGGACGCCGCCGTGCCGCTGCCATCGCCCCGCGCCACCCCGAGCCCCGACGACCGCGCCCCATCCGCTGCCGCTCGAGGGCCTCCTCGACTCGCCGGACCGCTCCGCCATCGCCGGAGCCCTACCCCGCCGGACTGCATCCCCTGCGTCGCGTCGTCTCCGCCCGCCTCCTCGCCCCCCTGTTGCCCTTGACCCTACGGATCCACGGTGAGGCCCCCGGCCTCTCTTCCTCCCGGCTCCTCGCGTCGTCCCGCAGCCGTGCACGAGCACCACCGCGTCGGCCACGCCGTCGCCCGCGTCCCTGGCCGCCCGACTGCGCGCCAGGCCAAGCCCCCTCCTCCCCGCGCACGCCTCGCGCCCTGCGCGCGCGGCAGCCCAGGCCCGGCTCGCCGTGCCGTCGCTCCCCGCTGTCCCCGCACCGCGCCTGGGCCGCGTGCCCCGCTCACGCCCTGGTTGTGCTCCGGCACCACCGCGCGTTGCTCATCTCCGCCTCTGGCTCCCGCCGCTCCGGCCACTCGCCGTGGCCTCGCCACTTCCACCGGAGGCGGACAGCCCCCGTCTCTGCGGGCGGGCGTCCTGGCGCCCCGCACCTGATCCACCGCCCGCGCCCGTTTGGCCCTATGGGCCACTGCCCAGTGGGCCCCCCACCCACGCCCCTGTTAAAAAAAAAGAAAAAAAACATAATAAAAATAATTAATTAATTAATTAATTAGTTAACTTAATTAGATCTGTTAAATTAACCTAATCACTTATTAAACTAACTAATCCTGTTTAGTTAACCTAAGTCAATGACAACCGGGACCCACGCGTCAGTTTGACCAAGTCAACTGACTATTAACTGCTGACATCACCCTGATGTCATGCTGACATCATAATGGCATTTCCAAATTAATTTTATTCTATTAATTTCAAAAATGATTTAAATCTTTTAAAATTAATATAAAATAAACCGTAGCTCGGATGGAAAAACTTTGTACATGAAAGTTGCTCAGAACGACGAGACGAATCCAGATACGCAGTCCGTTCACCCGCTACGCATCCCTAGCATAGCGAACACGCAACTTTCCCCCTCTGTTTCATCTGTGCGAAAACGCGAAACACCGGGGATACTCTCCCGGATGTTTCCCCCCCTTCACCGGTATCACCTCATACCGCGATAGGGCACCCCTAGCACCGCTACTTGTCATGTCATGCATCGCTATGCATCTGTTTGCTTAAATATTTATTGTTTCTCCCCCCTCTTCTCTCGCTAGACACCGGGACCGACGCCGCTGCTACCCAGTACGACTACGGAGTTGACGATCCCTCTCTCTTGCCAGAGCAACCAGGCAAGCCCCCCCCTTTGATCACCAGATATCGCCTACTCTTCTCTATACTGCTTGCATTAGAGTAGTGTAGCATGTTACTGCTTCCCGTTAATCCTATACTGATGCATAGCCTGTCCTTGCTACTACTGTTGTTACCTTACCTGCAATCCTAATGCTTAGTATAGGATGCTAGTTTTTCATCAGTGGCCCTACATCCTTGTCCGTCTGCCATGCTATACTATCGGGCCGTGATCACTCGGGAGTTGATCACGGGTATATACTGTATACTTTATACATGATACATGTGGTGACTAAAGACGGGTCGGCTTGAGGAGCACCCGCGAGTGGATCTTTGAGGCGGAGCGACAGGGCAGGTTCCGACCACCTAGGAGAGAGGTGGGCCTGGCCCTGGTCGACGTTCGCGGATACTTAACACGCTTAACGAGATCTGGGTATTTGATCTGAGTTTGGCCATTTGGCCTATACGCACTAACCATCTACGCGGGAGTAGTTATGGGTATCCCGGCGTCGTGGTATCAGCCGAAGCCTTCGTGACGTCAGCGACTGAGTGGCGCGCGCCGGATTGGAACGTAAGCCTGCTCTTGTATTAAGGGGGCTAGTTCTGCTTCCGGCCGCGTACGCAACGTGCAGGTGTGCTAAGGGCGATGGGCCCAGACCCCTGTGCGCTTAGGTTTAGACCGGCGTGCTGACCTCTCTGTTGTGCCTAGGTGGGGCTGCGACGTGTTGATCTTCCGAGGCCGGGCATGACCCAGGAAAGTGTGTCCGGCCAAATGGGATCGAGCGTGTTGGGGTATGTGGTGCACCCCTGCAGGGAAGTTAATCTATTCGAATAGCCGTGATCTTCGGTAACAGGACGACTTGGAGTTGTACCTTGACCTTATGACAACTAGAACCGGATACTTAATAAAACACACCCTTCCAAGTGCCAGATACAACCGGTGGTCGCTCTCTCTCAGGGATACGAGGAGGGGATCGCCGGGTAGGTTTATGCTATGCGATGCTACTTGGAGGACTTCAGTCTACTCTCTTCTACATGTTGCAAGACGGAGGCTGCCAGAAGCGTAGTCTTCGAAAGGATTAGTTATCCCCCTCTTATTCTGGCTTTCTGCAGTTCAGTCCACCGATATGGCCCTTTACACATTTACCCATGCATATGTAGTGTAGCTTCTTGCTTGCGAGTACTTTGGATGAGTACTCACGGTTGCTTTCTCCCTCTTTTCCCCCTATCCCTTCTACCTGGTTGTCGCAACCAGATGTTGGAGCCCAGGAGCCAGACGCCACCTTCGACGACGACTCCTACTGCACCGGAGGTGCCTACTACTATGTGATGCCCGCTGACGACGACCAGGAGTAGTTAGGAGGATCCCAGGCAGGAGGCCTGCGCCTCTTTCGATCTGTATCCCAGTTTGTGCTAGCCTTCTTAAGGCAAACTTGTTTAACTTATGTCTGTACTCAGATATTGTTGCTTCCGCTGACTCGTCTATGATCGAGCTCTTGTATTCGAGCCCTCGAGGCCCCTGGCTTGTAATATGATGCTTGTATGACTTATTTTATTTGTAGAGTTGTGTTGTGATATCTTCCCGTGAGTCCCTGATCTTGATCGTACACGTTTGCGTGTATGATTAGTGTACGATTAAATCGGGGGCGTCACAAGTTGGTATCAGAGCCGACTGCCTGTAGGAATCCCCCTTCCACACTCCTTGGCCGAAGTCGAGTCTAGACATTACAAAACCCTTTTACTAACATGGCTGTGTGCCTTACGGGCCCACGTCGCCATCTGGGTGGTATTAGGATCTTTTACTCCTCGATCCTTACTCTGGGACTCTGAACCCTCTTCTACTCGGGTTAAACGATTTTACTAACTCTAACACTAGGATCCCGTGACCACGCTCACCCCAAAGTTGGATAAGCCCTAGTTGTTCTTTAGAGTAGTACTTGAACATTATCCACATTGTCATTTGACTCCTGTGAAAACATCTTTGTTTTCAGATGGAACCCACGAGGCAGGTCGTGCGCCACACGACGGCCATTGGTGCCTCAGGATCACCTGCTGTGTTGGTTGAGATGATGACCTATCTGGGTTATCGCTGGCACCCTGAGTACACCGTCTATGAGGAGTATCAGGACTTCAACCAGGAGCAGTACCGTGCCATCGTCCACCTCTACTCTCGGGAGTATGACTCCACTACCGTGCTGCACACTGCTCATGGTGTTGGAGTGACTATCGATATGGCGGTCCACGATGCTGCTTATGCTGCTCTGACACGTCTTCGTGGAGAGTATCAGGAGTTGGATACCTCCCCCTTCAGGCACATTGCTATCGCATCCGATGTTGGTGCGGAGGGATACTACACTGCTGCCTACTCCACTGTCACCCGAGAGCCCTTCTACCATCAGAACCTGGTTCTGCATGCTGATGGGCTGGATAGAGCTAACCGAGCTCTTCGCCACGAGTTGTACACCACCCGTCAGCACCTGTATCGTGCTCTGACGCTGTTGCACCCCTCTGTCCGATCTGGTAATCTGTCGCGTTCTGCGGTCTACCCTGCCAGGACCGTGATGCCTCAGGGCGTCGGCTGGCCAGATGTGGGAGGCTACTCTCCTACACTTGGTCCTCTTCTGCCACTTGAGCGTCAGGTTCTGCACCAGAGTACCCGCGGACCCCAGGTTGCCGACGTGGTGTACCCGATGCCACACTACCAGCTTTCAGGCTACAGCTACCTCCGCAGTACCGCATGGGACTGATGTAGACTTGCTTGTTAGTGTTAGATGCATTCGCCGCGAGCCTGCGTGCCGCCTATGATGTCTTAGTCTATGTACTGAAAACTGTGTAACGAACTCTATGCATGATCTCTTTTGTAAGATATGCCGACTACTATGTGGTATCTATCGTGCTGCTTTCGTTGTGCATGTTTCATCATGAATGATTCTTGTTTTTACAATTCCTCAATGCTGAACTACCCCTGTTAAATATTAGCAGGATGGTTAGACCAGGTGGTCGTGGTCGTGGTGGCAACGCCCCACCACCGCCTGAGTACATGGCTGGGATGATGCAACAGTTTGAGCTGAACCGTCAGTTCATGGAGAATATTATGGCTCAGTTTCCTCGCCCCAATATGAACCAGCAGCCAACCCAAGTGACTCTGCAGGATTTCATGCGCCTCAACCCAACCGTGTACCGCAGCTCAACTCAGCCTCTGGATGCTGATGACTGGCTCCGTGACATCACTTATGAGATGGAGTCTGCTGATGTAGCCCCTGCCAGCTATGTCACCTTTGCTTCCTTCTTCCTGAAAGGACCCGCAGCTCAATGGTGGGATAGCCACAGGCGTACTCTGCCAGCTGGAACAATCATCACCTGGCCAGACTTCCAAGCTGCCTTCCGTGCTCGCTTCATTCCTCAGGGAGTTATGGACCGGAAGAAGCGTGAGTTCCGCAACCTCACCCAAGGCAATAAAACTGTGGAAGCTTACCAGCGGGAGTTTCTTGACTTGTCCCACTATGCTGAAGAAGACATCGCAACTGATGCACGCAGACAGGAGAAGTTCCGTGATGGCCTTCAAGCTGACATCAAGCTCGCACTTCTAGTGCACGACTTTACTGATTTCGCCACTCTGGTGAACAAAGCCATCAACGTCGAAACTGGTCTGCAGGAATACCAGAGCTCTCACAAGCGCAGCCGTGACACGGGCTCATCTTCGGGCCCGTCCTCGCAGAAGCGCAAGATATGGATCCCCAACAGCATGTACCAGCCGGATGCACCTGCCCCAAGGCAGTCCTATGCTGCACCTCATCTGCCTGCTCCTCCAACTAGGCAGACAAGACTTCCAGCTCCACCACCACAAGCTCCTGTTCCCACTCCCAATAATGGCCTCTGCTACAAGTGTGGTCAGCCAGGTCACTGTGCTAGGGATTGCAATCAAAACCAGAATCAACTGGCCCTCCCAGCAACTGGCCGTGGAAGCAACCAGCCTCGCAACAACAGTGCCAAGTCTTATGGTCGTGTTCATGCCAACCATGTTGATCTCAATGAAGTTCTAGACCAGCCTGCTACCGTGATGGGTACACTCCTCGTAAACTCAGTACCTGCATCTGTTTTATTCGATTTAGGGGCATCGCATTCATTCATGTCAGAAGATTTTGCATACAAGCATGACGTTAAATGTGAGGAGATGAACGCTTCGGTATTGGTAAAAACCCCCGTGGGACAATGTCAAACCTCACTGGTTGGCATCGATGTCCCCGTGGAAATCGAAGGGCTGGAATTCTATGCCTCTCCCATTATCCTGAAGTCGTCTAACATCGACCTCATTCTGGGAATGGATTGGTTGAAAGCGCATACTGCTTCTATAGTTTGCGCCACTAAGGTCATCCATTTGCTACACCCTTCTGACGAAATAATAGCTTACCAAGCTCATCTAGTTCAGAACGCCGAGGCACGACTTTATGCCTTGAATGCGTTGAACGCTGCACCACTCGAGGGCATTGAAAACGTTCCCGTCGTTCGTGAATTCCAAGATGTATTCCCAGAAGAACTTCCAGGGGTTCCCCCTGCTAGAGCTGTCGAATTCATCATCGACTTGAAACCCGGCACTACCCCTATAGCTAAACGACCCTACAAGATGCCGCCGCATGAACTCCTTGAGCTTAAGGAGGAAATCGACAAATCTCTTGTCAAAGGTTTCATTCGCCCAAGTTGCTCTCCTTGGGGAGCACCTTCTCTCTTTGTTAGGAAGAAGGATGGGACAAACCGATTGGTCCAAGACTACCGTCCTATAAACCAAGCTACCATTCAGAATAAATACCCTCTTCCTCGGATCAATGATCTTTATGATCAACTGGCTGGTTCATCAGTGTTCTCCAAACTCGACTTGAGGTTGGGTTACCACCAGATCCGTGTTCGTGAAGAGGACATCCCAAAAACCGCCTTCGTGACTCGGTATGGGTCATATGAGTACACCGTCATGTCGTTCGGCTTAACGAATGCTCCCGCCACCTTCTCTCGTCTGATGAATTATATATTCATGGATTACCTCGACAAGTTCGTCGTGGTTTATCTGGACGATATCCTTGTATTTTCCAAGAACGAGGAAGAACATGCTGGACATCTGCGTCTTGTGCTAGAGAAGCTTCGAGAACATCAGCTGTATGCTAAGTATTCCAAGTGTGAATTCTGGCTTCCCGAAGTAACCTATCTTGGGCATGTCATCTCCAAAGATGGTATTGCCGTCAACCCTGAACGAGTTCAGGCTATTCTCGATTGGACTCCTCCGAAGAATGTGAAGCAAGTCCGAAGTTTTCTCGGTCTCGCCGGCTATTGCCGTTGATTCGTCGAGAACTTCTCCAAGATTGCCAGGCCTCTGACTAATTTGTTGCATAAGGGTGTCAAGTTCGACTGGACAGACAAGTGTCAGGAAAGTTTTCAGGCGCTCAAAGACAAGTTGACTTCTGCCCCCGTGCTTGCACCACCTGATACTAAGAAGGACTTTGTCATTTACTGCGACGCTTCCCGTCAAGGATTAGGCTGTGTCCTAATGCAGGAGCGCAGAGTGATTGCTTATGCCTCTCGTCAACTGCGCCCTCACGAAGAAAACTACCCAGTTCACGACCTCGAGCTTGCTGCTGTCATTCATGCACTGAAGCAGTGGCGACATTACCTTCTCGGTAATCGTTGCGAGATCTTCACCGACCATCAAAGTCTGAAGTATCTGTTTACTCAGCCAGACCTGAACCTCCGTCAGCAAAGATGGATGGAGACTGTTGCAGACTTTGACGTGGATATATCATATACCCCCGGCAAGGCTAATGTAATGGCTGATGCCCTGAGCCACAAGTCTTACTGCAACCACCTCCAGGTCCACAAAGTTCAGCCCTCGCTTACCGAAGAATTTAGAAGGCTGAACCTCCATATTGTTCCTCCGGGATCACTCGCTCCCCCTCCCGAAGGTTTTCCCAAACGGAACCTCCATGTTGTTTCCAAGGGTTCTCTCAATACCCTGGTTGCGAAACCAGATCTTGTGGACACCATCAAATGGATACAGAAATGTGACGATGAAGTCCTCAAGATTAAGCGCGACCTCAAAAGAGGAAAACCCTCATTCTTCACGATCGCCGACGATGGCGCCTTGTATTTCAAAGGCCGCCTAGTGGTACCATGTTCGAAGAAAAACCTGGATAAGACTAAAAGGGTTATGCAAGAAGCCCATGATACGCCTCTGTCCATCCATCCTGGTAGTACAAAGATGTACCAGGATATTCGTCAAAGATTCTGGTGGTCTAATATGAAGCAGGACATTGCTCGTTATGTTGTTGAGTGTGACGTTTGTCGCCGAATCAAAGCAGAGCATCAAAGGCCTGCTGGAACTCTGCAACCTATCTCTATTCCTGAATGGAAATGGGACCATGTTGAAATGGACTTCGTCACTGGATTTCCCAAATCGCAGAAAGGTAATGATGCTATTCTTGTCGTCATTGACCGACTTTCCAAAGTTGCCCATTTCCTGACGGTCAAAGAGACAATCACTGCTAGTCAGCTTGCTACTCTCTACATGGCTAGAATTGTTTCACTTCACGGTATCCCACTGGTTATCAGTTCAGACCGTGGCAGCTTATTCACTTCAAGGTTTTGGGCGAGTTTCCAAGAAGCTATGGGGACTCATCTGTCGTTCAGTACTGCGTTCCATCCTCAGTCGCAAGGACAGGTTGAACGTGTCAACCAAGTTCTCGAAGACATGCTTCGAGCTTGTGTAATCTCATTCGGCAAGAAATGGGAGGAATCTCTTCCATATGCCGAGTTCTCTTATAATAATAGCTATCAAGCTAGTCTAAAGATGTCCCCCTTCGAAGTGCTATATGGACGAAAGTGTCGAACCCCTCTGAACTGGTCAGAAACTGGGGAGCGTCCACTCTTCGGTCCGGATATTATCCAACAGGCCGAAGAACAAGTTCGCATTATTCGCGAGAATCTCAAGACTGCTCAGTCACGTCAGAAAAGTCAGTATGACCGTCATCACCAAGACATGGTCTATCAACCTGGCGAAAAGGCTTATCTTCGAGTTACACCAATGAAGGGTGCTCACCGCTTCGGGATCAAGGGAAAGCTAGCTCCCCGCTATATTGGTCCTTTCACTATTCTCGAAAGGCGTGGTAAAGTGGCATATCAACTGGAGCTTCCACCGAACCTTTCTCAGGTTCACGATGTGTTCCACGTGTCACAACTCCGCCGTTGCTTCAAGGATCCAATCCGAGCGGTGGATCATGAAGTGCTCGAATTGCAACAGGACCTCTCGTATAAAGAGCATCCGGTCCGCATTCTTGACCAAGCTGAATGCCGCACACGTCAGAAGGCGATCAAATTCCTCAAAGTCCAGTGGTCGAATCACTCTGAAGACGAAGCCACTTGGGAACGCGAGGATCGCCTGCGTGATGAATACCCCGCGTTGTTTCCTTCTACCTCCTAAATCTCGGGACGAGATTTCTTGTAGTGGAGGAGTTTTGTAACGCCCGAATAATTAAGCTACAGTGATTCCCCGCTAATGATGCCACGTCACCACGGTTACTGTGGTAAACTCTCGATAGTTCAGAACCGAAACAAGTTCAAAATTTAAATAAAAGAAAACAATAAAAGTTTTCAAAAAAATTAAAACAAAAATGTTCGGTGGTTGCCAAATATTACCAAGATAATTATGGTGTAAGGTTCACAATTTTATAAAATGCCTAAATAATTTAAAATGATTTAAAACAGAAGAGGAAATAAAGAAAAGGAAACTACAAAAACAGAAGACAAAACAAAAAAAACAAAAGGGGGGAGAAGCCCCCCCCCTCGCTGGGCCTCGGCCCAGATGGCCTCGGGGCCAATCAGGCCGGCCCAGCCGGCCCCTCCTCTCTCTCCTTATCCCCACCCCGTAACCCTAACCCCCCCCACTCGCCCCACTCCCTCCCCCGATCCCCCTGGATCGGGATCGATCCCCTCTCTCCCCTCGTCTCCCCCAGCGCGCACCCGCACCGCCGCTCAGTGCCGTCGCCGGAGATCACCACGCCGGAGCCGCCCCGCCACCTCGCCATCCCTCGCGCCGCCGCACGCCCAGAGGCGAAGCGCCTCGTGCCCGACACCCCCTCACACGCCTCTCCTCCTCCTTCCCCGTTCTGGATCTGGGCGGCGCGCCCGACGCCGCCGTCGATCCCCGTCGCCCCGCCGCCGTTCACCATCGCCACCGCCACCGCGCTCCCCGTCCTCCTCTGGACGCCGCCGTGCCGCTGCCATCGCCCCGCGCCACCCCGAGCCCCGACGACCGCGCCCCATCCGCTGCCGCTCGAGGGCCTCCTCGACTCGCCGGACCGCTCCGCCATCGCCGGAGCCCTACCCCGCCGGACTGCATCCCCTGCGCCGCGTCGTCTCCGCCCGCCTCCTCGCCCCCCTGTTGCCCTTGACCCTACGGATCCACGGTGAGGCCCCCGGCCTCTCTTCCTCCCGGCTCCTCGCGTCGTCCCGCGGCCGTGCACGAGCACCACCGCGTCGGCCACGCCGTCGCCCGCGTCCCTGGCCGCCCGACTGCGCGCCAGGCCAAGCCCCCTCCTCCCCGTGCACGCCTCGCGCCCTGCGCGCGCGGCAGCCCAGGCCCGGCTCGCCGTGCCGTCGCTCCCCGCTGTCCCCGCACCGCGCCTGGGCCGCGTGCCCCGCTCACGCCCTGGTTGTGCTCCGGCACCACCGCGCGTTGCTCATCTCCGCCTCTGGCTCCCGCCGCTCCGGCCACTCGCCGTGGCCTCGCCACTTCCACCGGAGGCGGACAGCCCCCGTCTCTGCGGGCGGGCGTCCTGGCGCCCCGCACCTGATCCACCGCCCGCGCCCGTTTGGCCCTATGGGCCACTGCCCAGTGGGCCCCCCACCCACGCCCCTGTTAAAAAAAAAGAAAAAAAACATAATAAACATAATTAATTAATTAATTAATTAGTTAACTTAATTAGATCTGTTAAATTAACCTAATCACTTATTAAACTAACTAATCCTGTTTAGTTAACCTAAGTCAATGACAACCGGGACCCACGCGTCAGTTTGACCAAGTCAACTGACTATTAACTGCTGACATCACCCTGATGTCATGCTGACATCATAATGGCATTTCCAAATTAATTTTATTCTATTAATTTCAAAAATGATTTAAATCTTTTAAAATTAATATAAAATAAACCGTAGCTCGGATGGAAAAACTTTGTACATGAAAGTTGCTCAGAACGACGAGACGAATCCAGATACGCAGTCCGTTCACCCGCTACGCATCCCTAGCATAGCGAACACGCAACTTTCCCCCTCTGTTTCATCTGTGCGAAAACGCGAAACACCGGGGATACTCTCCCGGATGTTTCCCCCCCTTCACCGGTATCACCTCATACCGTGATAGGGCACCCCTAGCACCGCTACTTGTCATGTCATGCATCGCTATGCATCTGTTTGCTTAAATATTTATTGTTTCTCCCCCCTCTTCTCTCGCTAGACACCGGGACCGACGCCGCTGCTACCCAGTACGACTACGGAGTTGACGATCCCTCTCTCTTGCCAGAGCAACCAGGCAAGCCCCCCCCTTTGATCACCAGATATCGCCTACTCTTCTCTATACTGCTTGCATTAGAGTAGTGTAGCATGTTACTGCTTCCCGTTAATCCTATACTGATGCATAGCCTGTCCTTGCTACTACTGTTGTTACCTTACCTGCAATCCTAATGCTTAGTATAGGATGCTAGTTTTTCATCAGTGGCCCTACATCCTTGTCCGTCTGCCATGCTATACTATCGGGCCGTGATCACTCGGGAGTTGATCACGGGTATATACTGTATACTTTATACATGATACATGTGGTGACTAAAGACGGGTCGGCTTGAGGAGCACCCGCGAGTGGATCTTTGAGGCGGAGCGACAGGGCAGGTTCCGACCACCTAGGAGAGAGGTGGGCCTGGCCCTGGTCGACGTTCGCGGATACTTAACACGCTTAACGAGATCTGGGTATTTGATCTGAGTTTGGCCATTTGGCCTATACGCACTAACCATCTACGCGGGAGTAGTTATGGGTATCCCGGCGTCGTGGTATCAGCCGAAGCCTTCGTGACGTCAGCGACTGAGTGGCGCGCGCCGGATTGGAACGTAAGCCTGCTCTTGTATTAAGGGGGCTAGTTCTGCTTCCGGCCGCGTACGCAACGTGCAGGTGTGCTAAGGGCGATGGGCCCAGACCCCTGTGCGCTTAGGTTTAGACCGGCGTGCTGACCTCTCTGTTGTGCCTAGGTGGGGCTGCGACGTGTTGATCTTCCGAGGCCGGGCATGACCCAGGAAAGTGTGTCCGGCCAAATGGGATCGAGCGTGTTGGGGTATGTGGTGCACCCCTGCAGGGAAGTTAATCTATTCGAATAGCCGTGATCTTCGGTAACAGGACGACTTGGAGTTGTACCTTGACCTTATGACAACTAGAACCGGATACTTAATAAAACACACCCTTCCAAGTGCCAGATACAACCGGTGGTCGCTCTCTCTCAGGGATACGAGGAGGGGATCGCCGGGTAGGTTTATGCTATGCGATGCTACTTGGAGGACTTCAGTCTACTCTCTTCTACATGTTGCAAGACGGAGGCTGCCAGAAGCGTAGTCTTCGAAAGGATTAGTTATCCCCCTCTTATTCTGGCTTTCTGCAGTTCAGTCCACCGATATGGCCCTTTACACATTTACCCATGCATATGTAGTGTAGCTTCTTGCCTGCGAGTACTTTGGATGAGTACTCACGGTTGCTTTCTCCCTCTTTTCCCCCTATCCCTTCTACCTGGTTGTCGCAACCAGATGTTGGAGCCCAGGAGCCAGACGCCACCTTCGACGACGACTCCTACTGCACCGGAGGTGCCTACTACTACGTGATGCCCGCTGACGACGACCAGGAGTAGTTAGGAGGATCCCAGGCAGGAGGCCTGCGCCTCTTTCGATCTGTATCCCAGTTTGTGCTAGCCTTCTTAAGGCAAACTTGTTTAACTTATGTCTGTACTCAGATATTGTTGCTTCCGCTGACTCGTCTATGATCGAGCTCTTGTATTCGAGCCCTCGAGGCCCCTGGCTTGTAATATGATGCTTGTATGACTTATTTTATTTATAGAGTTGTGTTGTGATATCTTCCCGTGAGTCCCTGATCTTGATCGTACACGTTTGCGTGTATGATTAGTGTACGATTAAATCGGGGGCGTCACATGATTGATGCTTCTTCCCTCATGAGTACAGTAAAGGGAAAAATGAAAAGGCAAAGGGCAGCGCTTTGTAAATGCATATATTCCAAAGATATAACATGGACGGGCCCCTTCCATGCTAGTTCCTTTTTTTTCATTCGTTCATTTTTATTTTTCTATTCGGTATTATTTTAGGAATGTTGTAGATAGATGTATCCCAAAGACATAAAATTAATTAAATAACAATTGGAATCTGTGAATTTGGAAAACAAATAACGCAATGTAAAAAAATGTTATATTAATTCACAAAATGTTGATAGCATTAAAAAATTGTTTGTGACATTTAAGAAATGGTCATGGTTTCAAAACAATGTTTTACACCATTCAAACAACATATACATTATATCTCTAAAAATGTTCATGCTTTTCAAAATAGTATGTCCATGACATTTTTTAAAGACATAAAAGTAATTAAATAAATTTTGGAAACCGTGAATTTGGAAAACAAATAACGTAATGTAAAAAATTTGCTAGATTAATTCACAAAATGTTGATAGCATTAAAACAGTGTTTGTGACATTTAATAAATGGTCGTGGTTTCAAAACAATTATACCATTCAAACAACATGCACATTATATCTCAAAAAATGTTCGTGCTTTTCAGGATACTATGTCCATGACAATTATTTATTTTTTTATACAATCTACAATAATGTTATCGTAGCATAATTTTTTTATTCATATTCAAACAAAATGTTCCAAGTTGTATTTGAAAAATGTTTAAGAAAGTATCAACAACAAAATTCAAAAGCATTTGTTTGTAAAAATATTAAGGTTGTATATGAAAGATATTATACATGTATAAACATGTTAGATGTATAAAAAATGTTCAATCCTTTAAAAAAATAGACACCAAACATGTATTTGGAAAAAAATATCTAAGAAGCATTAAACATGTACAAAACAATGTTCCCGATGTATATCAAAAAATTATAAATGTGTACGAAAAATGTAGATATATGTTGAAAACAAAGGAAAGAAAAGAAAAAAGGAAAAATATTTTCCATTATTTTTTCAAAAAAATTCAACATTTATAAATAAACTATGGCACATCTACACTGAAAATGAACACTATGTAAACGTAGACGTGTGTAGAAAAAAAAAGGAAAAAAGGGTTAAAGGAAAAAACAGAAAAAAAAACCATGAAGAAATGCCCAAAAATATAAGAAACCCATGAGGAAACTAAGGAAAATAGAAACCAAATAAGACATGTAAATAAACAAAGAAAAAGAAGGGGAAACAAAAAAAGGATATCGGCAACTTGAGCGCGGTAGTAGCCCAGTGATCATGATAAACTAGCAGACAACCTAGTTACGTCGAAGGATGACATAGAGGAAGCCGAACGTACGCGGCTACGCGAGAACAATATCTCGCATTAAGCGAGATGGTAGCTTCTCTTGTATAGACATCAACATTAATGGGTCGGCCGCTAAGACATGGTTGAGTTCATGATAGATAAAGTAGAGAGAAAAAGGGCGGGCGTGGGGTTCGAAACTTCGAACCATAGATCTCCAAGTCTCTTCGTGGCGCTGGTAGCCGCTAAGACATGGTGGAGTTCATGCTAGATAAAAAGGGTCTGGTATATTTGAAGGAAAAACGTCGGGTTTTATACTGGCTTTCCTTTTTCAATTTTCTTTTCTTGTTTTCCACCGGGTTTTCTTCGTTTCTTTCTTTTTCTACTCCTTTTTTCTTTTCTTCATTTTTTCTTTGTTTTTTTTTCCTTTCCTTTGATTTTCTTTCTTTTTCTTCGGTTTTCTTCCTTTCTTCATTGTTTTTCATCTGTTATTTTGTTTCTCTCTCATGTTTTGACTGTTTTCAAATACAAGTTTAACATATTTCATATACCACTTTAACATTTTTAATACACGGTCAACATTTTTTCTACACACATTTTTCAGATGCTTGATTAACATTTTTCCAGTACCAGATTTAAAAAATTGAATACATGGTCGACATTTTTTCTATACATATTTAACGTTTTTTTGTGGGTGGATATTTAACATTTTTTAAAATGATTTATTATCATTTTTGGAATATAAGTTTAACATTTTTAATACATGATCAACATTTTTTTATACACATCTAACATTCTTCAAATACAAGTTTAACATTTTTTAATAAACGCTCAACAATTTTTCTATACACATTTAGCATTCTTAAAATATATATTCAAAATATTTTTAATACATGGTCAAATTTTTTCTATACACGTTTCACATTTTTCATATACAAGTTCAATTTTTTTAATACATGGTAAAACAAATCTATACAAATTTTAACATTTTTCAAATGATGCGTCATTAATATTTTTCAAATGCTTGATTAACATTTTTCAAATACTTGTTTAACAATAGATTTCAAAATATTTATTAACATTTTTTAAATACATGATCAACTTTTTCACACATTTATGAAGGGGCCTGGTGGTTTTCAAAATCTTTATGCTTGATTAACCACGAGCCATTCCGTGTTGGCGCCATGTTGATGTCATGCACATTTTTCATTTTTCCCTCACACTTTTATTTAGGTTTCTCACTTTTTATATTTCAGAAAAATGTATATATTAAAAAATAATTTACATAAAAGTTGGAAAAATGTTGATCATACATTTTTAAAAAGTAAATGTATATGGAAAATGTTTCTGACGTATACAAAAAAATGTATAAATGTGAATGCAAAAAGTGGAAGATGTCAACCATTTATTCGAAAAATGTTAATTGTATGTTCGGAAAAATCAACGTAACATTAAAATAATTTTTTATAACATTTAAAAAACTGTTTGTGTAATTAAATAAAAATATTTCATACATTCAATAAAATTTACAATAAATTTGAGAAAATATTTAAAGGTATCAAAAATGTGTTCATGAATTTTTTATAAAAGCCTTGTACAATTTAGAAAAAATGTTGGATAGTTCAAAAATATTTTTTATCATTTAGAAAATATTTCAACATGTATTTGAGAAAATCTTCAACAAGTATTTGAAAAAAAGTTCTAAATATGTTTTTGTAAAAAATGTTAAAGCTTGTATTTGAAATGTTGAATGTGTATAAAAAATGTTTGATATTTATACAAAAGATGAACAACATGTATGAGGAAAGTAGACATGTGTTGAAAAAACCAAGACAATGGACACCAACAAAAGATTATGCGCATAAAAAGAAAACCAACAAAAGATACAAAAAGAAAAGTGAAGTAACAAAAAAAACCTAGAAGAAAATCAAGACAAACAATGGAAACTAAATTATACAGAAGAAGAAAAGGAACACAAAAATGTTGTTGAAAAAAAATCATGCATAAGGGAAAAAGGGCAAAATTGCTGGAAAACCTTACAGTATTACCAATAGATAGAAAGAAACAAAAAATCCAATAAAATCCTGACATTGCAACCAATAGACGGAAAGAAGAAGAAAAGATCCAGTTAAATTCGAGCGATTGATCGAAACACAACGACGAGGCATTTCCTATTTGGCCCCTTAAGCGCCCTTACAATGCATTTTCCAAACCGGCGGACACCCCTTCCACGTTTGGGCCTGCTCATTTGCTTTTTTTCTCTTTTTCTATTAAATCTACAAAAGGAGTGTGTGGGCTACGGTTCAAACTCGGAACATCAACCTTCTCAGAAGCAGCGCAACAACCACTAGGACATTGCACCACTTGTGCCTACTAACATCATTTTTTTCCTTTTATTGTTTGTCCTATTCGTGAAGCCCCCGGAGAAGCTTCCCAAACAAGTTTTTCCGTTTTTCTTCTTTTTGGAACAGTTTTATTTTTTATTTTACATTTAATAATGCACAAGTTTTGTTTTCGAAATCATGATTTTTTTAAAAATCTATGAACTTTAAAAAAATCATGAAGTTTTTTTCAAAATCGATGAACTTTTTGTCATAATTGATGAACTATTTTTGAAACTTTTGAATTTGAAAAAATTTGTGAACTTTTTCTAGAAATTCATTAACATTTTTGAATACATGATTTTTACAAAAAAAATATGAAAAAATATTTTTTTTTAAAAAGTCAACAGTTGGCCGGTCAACCATTGAGCGAAGAACCAAATGCCAGGGCGAGCGAGGTACTGCATCGCAATGGTGGAATGGGTGGCCCATGATGCAGCCAGTGGGCGGCGGAACTCCTAGCCGGTTCATAAGGTGCCGACTAGTAGCTCCTAACGAACGAACGAAACCAAGCGAGCAGCGAACGAAAAGCAAAATCCCAGAAAACAGGTCGGCGCAGTAACTTTGTGAGGGGGGGATCCTTCAGGCGGGGGCGGATCCTATATGGGGCGCAGGAGATTCTTTTTTCATTTTTCCTTTTCTTTTCTATTTCCCTTTTTCTTTCCTCTTTACTTTTTTTACCTTTTTGTGAATTTTATTTGAAATTCATGAACACTTTTTTGTTCATCAAATTCAAAAAATGTACATCAATGTAAAAAAGTGTTCAACAATTCAAAAATGTTCATCGTATTCAACTTTTTTGTCCATCGGATTTCAAAAATGTTCACCAAAAATCAAAATTTGTTCACCGACCTACAAAAATGTTCATTAAATTCAAATTTTGTTCGTCATTTTCAAAAAATGTTCATCAAACTCAAAATTTGTTCATTTAATTCAAAAACTTTTCATCCATTTTTCAAAATAAAATCTTGAATACAAATTTTTTTCATCAAGTTCAAAAAGTGTTAACCGAACTCAAAAAAATTTCATGAAATATTAAAAATGTTCATCGTTATTAAAAAATGCTCATTAAAATGTTCAATAAAATTTCAAAAAATGTTCATTCTTTTGAATCGGAAACATTTTTGAATTCAAGAACTGTTTTTATGACAATTCACAATATTTTGAATTTTAGAACCAATCCAGAATTATGTGAATATAGAATTAAACAAAAATAAAAAAGGAAAAGGAAAAGTAAAAAACGAAAACGGTGGCGCCCATCCCGCGCATGGGCCGGCGCAACAGGGCGCGCGGCTCGTTAAGCTCGTCGGCTCGTAACCGGGACGTCGCGCGAAATGATCGTGAGCTCGTGGTGCAATGCAATGGTTAATCTCAGTCTGGCACTCGGTACCACGCCGAGGGCGGACGGACGGCCATCTCTCACCTCTTGGCCGCCAGCCGCTCGGAGCTGCTGTGCAGATCCGGCACCGCACGTCTTCCAATCAAATAAAATGTGGTCCGTGTGGCTTTACCGGCTAGGAACAGGCAAGCTGGTAACGTCTTTACCGATTTGGAGCAGCCAAGTACGTAGCTTCACTTTTATATGGACGACTTCAAGAGATTAGCTGACATAGCTCGCTGGCTACAACGTCGCTTTCTGCTCAGAGTTCCCACGCGATAGTTCACGGCCATTCGTCTGCCTGCCGCTACTACAAAACTATACTCGCGACACAAGCTGTAGCCTGAACAGACAACACGGTCCAGCCTCCAGGTGTGGAGCCGGTGGCCGTAGGTACGTGTCATATTCTGCCTCCGACGTTCCTTATCGTTTAGGTACAACAGATGCCGAAATACCACCGTCAGTGAGACGTAGGACGAAGCCCATTCATTCAAGCTTATTAGTTATGTATCTCCGTCGGCTACTTGACGCAAGGCTTGCTTATTGGAATACGCGGGAGCCAACGTTCGGTACTTGATTTATGTGAATAATCTATATCCCACTTGTGATCTATGTCTAATGCCATTGTTTAATGGTCATTCGATTCTCGATTGGCTAACTAGTTAGTGTATTCTTTTTTCCGACGCCATGCCTACTAATCGTGTCGTGTGAATGATTTAGTTTGCTGAATAAGCGATCGATTCTCATTATCCAGTTTGTTTTCTGTCACCTATCGATGCTGATGGCTCATCTAACTGAATAAAAAACACCTACTGTACATATTTCTTTTCAGGGTGAATGGGTACGAATCCTTACAATATAGTTCGAATGCATATTCTTGTCCTCTCCAACTATATTTCTTGCGTTACAACTTCTGTGAACACAAGTACGCAGTGAGATTACTGTGGCCTCTACATTTAGAACTATAAATATTCTACTATCTTGTTTTCTTTTCTTTTGACATCAATTCTGCTATATTGTTGTTAATAGTAGATGATCACCTTTACAAAATGATCAAACAAGGTACCTCCTTGCTCTTTCATTGACTGCGACAGCCATACAGTTTCTTGTCATTATCTTCTTCAGTTTTAAATGCAAAGAACCAATCAGTTAGAGCTTGCCATCTTACTCAATTGAATCGTAGTAGTAGTAATATATCAAAAGGGAATATGACGGTTTCGTACGTGTAAGGCCACACAATGACTGAAAACTAAACAATCATTGAGAAGAGCATTACGTGACTAGATGCCGACGGACAAGTGCAAGCTTGACTTCACCATCATTGTCCATCCACCATACGAGTCCTAGACTTCGTCGTCGTCACCAGACAACTCTGCGCATCTTGCAGAAACACATAAGCTCTAGCTAAGTATGTACCACATGAACCAGTAATAATAGAGCTAGTCTGGTAAATGTACAACTTAACAAATATGCTTGGGGTACGTACATCACATCACATGGCGAGTGCATAGAGTATCATATCCATGCCGTTTGCCCCTTCATAAACGAGAAAAATGGTCAAAGAAGAAAAAACCGGCGAGAGGGTGCATGCATGGCATGCAGATGCAGGACACCTCAGCTTGGACATCTCAAATCATAAACACACCCTCGCCAAACCCACGTGGTGCTGCCGCAGCAAGCAAGCTACCCCTGTTTATTCTCTTGACTCAATGGCCGGGAAAGGTTCACGTCCCCTGCGCTGTAGTTTACTGTGCAGCCAGCCCAGCAGGACTTGACCATGTTTAAGCAGCAGCTAGCTGCGCCTGCGCACATGAACTGCAGTCCACGACCTTTTCGTCGATCTGGCAGAGGCAGACAGTACCACGCACCACACCTGGATCGCGATCTGGCTCGCGAAACCAACGACCTACATCCTGTCTAGCCCGTGAGTAAATTTCACTGCAAAATGCACCCTTGTGTTCTGTCTCCGGTTAGGGCATCTCGCTCGCTGATCCTAAGGGAATGATCGTACTTATCTAAGCAGATCCCGAAGTTACAGTTTACTGCGGTATCCAGGTGAGGTTACGAGACGAGACGGAGAAAACTGTGTGGCCCGTCGTGTCATGGGCATCTTCCTCGTGGTCTCTTCTTCTTCACTCTCGCCGGCCACGTACAGTACACAGTAACACAACATACTCGCGGGCGCGCACATGTGCATACGACAAGGTGACTTGCCACTATAAACAACTCGTGTTATTAAAGCCCAAGCGATGTGACCTGCGATAAGATGTGCACTGCTTCACAACCGCATATTCAAAGGAAAACTACGGCGTAGGTCCACGCTGATTCATCATCTTGTTTCTACCGACAAGCCGTGACTAGACGTGAAGCTTTAGGCTATGTTTGGTAGGAAAGTATTGCAAAAACTGTAGTATTGCAAAACTACAGTATTTTAGCATATAGGCACAAAATACCACAATTTTAACAAAACAAAGTATTTTGAAGTATTAAGAATACTGCGACATGTTTGGTTAGTGCTTGTATGCATCAACCTAACTTAGCTAGCTATAGTCGTTCACGACACGCATGGGTTCCAACGAGCGCGTTAGGGTGGAGTGCATGGGGCACCTCGTGCTGCCATTCATGTTGGCGGCAGTCACGAGCAGTGCGTGTGGGATGAGCAGCAGCTAGCAAGGTCGCGGCATGGCGGCGGCTGCACAACCAGTGGCAAAACAACACGCATACGATACAGCTTTGACCAGCAGTAGCACACAACTAGGAGTGCGCAGAGCACATTCGAGCTTGGACAATAGTGCGTTGGGGGTTCACGGAGCAGCAGTACCACGTGAGTTGGCCAGCGGGGCAACCAGCTGCTTGGGGGAATGGGGCATAGGAGCAGAGAGGGAGGAGCGCAAGCGGCAGTACGATGGACACCGTTTTTTCTCTCCATCGTCATCTCTTAGTTTATCCATGTCTGCCCATGGAGAAGATCTGAACAACATGCAGGGGCGACACCTTGGGAGCGAGGAAGACGATACAAACGTCGTTTTTTCCGCTTGCTCTGTTAAAGAAAAAAAAAGGTCCGTGGTTCTTTTCTATATGCAGAAAAAATACCACGGTTTTGGCAATACTGTAATATTAAAATTGCAGTTTTTTATGGCAACCAAATAGCTCATTGCAAATAAAACTATGATAATATGAATGACTGTAGTATTTTTGGATTACTTAGAAAATACTTTACTATCAAACAGGGCCTTATATATAATCTTTCACACAAAGTCGGGAACATTAGACCAACTCCACCGCGTGACCCTATCCTGTCCGGCCCTGTCCGTTTGGAGTAAAAGGGAGAAAAGAGGTGGCCCAGCGCGCGGGAGCAAACGAACTTTTGTCCGTTTTGTGTCCTCTTTCGACCCATCCATGGCCCAAGTTTGCGCCGCTTTTGGGGTGAAACGGACACCAAGCGGACGCGCGGGTCGTCTGCGCGTGTCCTCCGCTGGCCCGCCCGTCGGTGGCACAAGGCGGGCCTTTTTCTATCCGCCCCCTCCCTCCGGTCGCACCCCCTCCACTCTTCCCCACTCTTCCCCTCGCTGCCGCCGCTGCCGCACCCCCTCCACTCTGCCGCCGCCGCCGCGAGCTCGCCCAACCCCTTCCCCTCGGCGCCGCCGAGCTACCCAACCACGGCCACCTGGTTTGCGCACCCGCCGGCCGGTTTTGGGGCGGATCCGGTCGGTCTTGAACTCGGCCGGCTGTGGGAGGCTGGGCCACGCCATGGACTGGTCGGGCACCTCACGGAAGGCCCTGGCAGGGCCGCAAGGCCACATGCAGGCAGTGGCTCCTCCTCTAGCCGCTCGGATCTGCATCGTCGGTTGTCCGCCGGCAAATACACGAATGGCGGTCGGCCGGGCTCGGTGCTTGCCCAAAAGCTCGCCGGCGCACCGTTGCCACTCATTAAGTGCGACCACTGCCCAAAGATGGTTGTGCGCCGCGTGTCTACAACGCCGGAACATCCCGGATGGGTGTTCATCAAGTGCTTAACCGATGGGGTATGCGCTTTTCTTAGCTTCAGTTTGTGCTCTACATTTGACTAGTTGTGCTAACTTCAAATTTTGCTGTGTAGAATGGATGCAAGTTTTGGTATTGGGAAGAAGAGTACATCGATATATTGATAGAGCGAAATTTAGTACATGTTCGTGCACTTTTAGCTAGCATAGAGGCTGTAAATGAGACAAGTGCACTTGTTGCTAGATTAGAGGCTAGACACGAGACTAGGTCTGAGAAAGCAGCATCTACATCTGGCTTGAAGAAGAAAAGAGGATGACAGATCGAGCCTCCTCCACAGATCAACAATGAGTGCATCGAAAAGGCCCTAACCCAACTCAAAGGGGCAGTTATGGAAGTTGGTTATCTTCTAAAATGTATTCTTGTTGTTCTTATTTTCTTTGGCCTTACTTTACTAGTCAAAATGTGATGATGTATTGTCATGTACCAAAAATGAATGAAGAAAAGTTAAGGACTTGCAAAGAAAAATGCACGCGGACAGGATGCGGCCGGGATGCGTCCGCGGGCTGGGCGCACGGCCACCGCATCCCAAGACACGCCCGGACACGACCCCAAATCCCTACCCAAATGGACAGAATCCGGACAAAACGGACGTCCTTTTGGGGTCGCGCGGTGGAGTTGGCCTTAGAGCATCTCCAGCGGTTCACCCCCCAGCTGCTAGAAAAAAGCGCTGTTTGGGGCAAACCGACGATATTTTTGTCGGGTTCCCAGTCGCCGTCCCTAGGTCGCCCCAGACGTTCTTTTTGTAAATATTTAAAAAAAACATTTGGGCAAAATTTGACAAACACGACATACATTCGGCGGTATTTAGGCGTTCCATACTTTTTTACATATAGAAAACATAAAATCTACTAAAAAAGAAAACAAAGGGCTACTGCCACGCGTACAGGTCAAAGAACTTGATGAAGGCGGCGTAGTGGCCGTCGTCGCCGTCGTCGTCGTCCTCTTCTCCTTCTTCACACGACCGTCCCTGCTGGACCCCTGCCCGAGGTCGCCCTGGTAGAATGGTTTGGTCGGCGGCGGCGCCTCGTCGTCGCTGTCCTCGAGGACGATGACGCCTCCCTCGCCGCGGCCACGACGCTGTGCGACGATCTCCACTAGGGAGCGGTGTTGGCGCTCCATTTCTAGCCGCGCCCAGTCCTCACGGGCCCACTTCATGACAGCCTCGTCGTCACGTGTGCCATGTCAGTGTGCTCGTTCTTCATGGGGGCGAGCCCCGGCTCCGTCTTCGGCTTGATGAGGCGGGACGTAGGAGCCGAGGAGGCGTGGAAGCCCTCGTTGATGACGAGGGCAGCGCCGCGGGTGCGCCGGTCGAGTGGCGTTTCCACGGGCTCGGCCTTGATGCTGACGAGCGCCAGCGACCCAGAGGAGTGGGAGGAGGATCGCACTACAAGAAATATGTCAACTTGTGACCTTGACTATTGGTCACTGAAAGGTCATTGTTTTTCATTTGCGACCTTTTTGTGAGCAAAAACAGAAGGTCAAAAGCTGGCGGTCGTAAACTAAAATTAGCGACCTTCTCTGTGAGAAGGTCGTAGACGTTTACGACCAAAATATGCCTATTGTTTTGTTTTGGTCACTAGCAGCCTCCCCAGGCCACGTAGGCATCCGGCATGGCAATCTGATGTGGCACAAGAATCAGCCCGGTCCAATTCGATTTTCTACATGGGTCTAGCCCAACAATTCGGCCTTTTTAATGTTTTTTTCCTATGCTTTTATTAGCTACATGGGTCTGACCCAGTAATTCGGCCCATGTATTATTTTTTAGGCAAACCCTTTTAATATATGTATATTATGTTAATTTCAGTTAGCTATATGGGCCTGGCCTATATTTGGCCTTTTTATTTTCTAAAGCACAACATTTTGTAGTCAATTTATTTTTTATTTCCAGCTTTTTTTCCCAGCTCCAGTTTACAGATGGGTCCCAAATGTCAGATTTTTCACAGCTTATTAATGAGCAATATATATGTATATATCAAACAGACAGAAGAGAGAAAGCATATGAAAATCTTCAAATAACAGCTAAAATAAGTTTATTACAATATGCTATACAAAACAGAACACGTGAAACTACATACACTCATTCACATCACAACAATCAGTTTCCATACACTCATTCACATCACATCAGCCAGTTTAACCATCGAATCTTGCATACCCAGGAACTTCAAACTTCACCCAGATCCACACAATCGTAAATATTGGGATCTACAAATAGACCGCTCTGCCAGTACAAAAGCTAGCTGCTCTTCAACATGGGTAGAAGTCCTCAACGGAGTTCCATTCACCTACAAGAACAGAATGGAATATCAAGTACTTGCATTCTTCAAGAAGATTACAACCAACATATATATGTAGAAGGACATCAGGAAAGCTGATGGAGCAAAATCAACCAACAGATAAATCAAGTAAAGAGACCATTTGGAAAAAATACTACCAGGCTTGAACATGAGCATAGAAAAGAAAAGATGATTTCAGTGAAATAAAACTGCCAATGAAAGCTGAATAACAGTGCAGGTGATTAGCTCCTAGTATGGAGGAATATTACAAAATTAAACAAGATGGCCATGCAAGTTTCTATACAAGTATTCGTGATTACAGTTTGTTATCATCGTCTAAATTCTCCAACATGCACAAAATTAATTAATATATCCGAATGTGCTATCAATGAAGCAAATTCTAAAAGATACACGGACAGGGCTTAATTAGCCAACCATGTCATTCTATAAACACACATCAAACTCAACGATAACGTGTATACTTATTACCATATAGTTTCTATATGAGTATTCATGATTTCAGTTTGTCATCGTCGTTTAAATAGCTTGGCAAACATTGACAACAAAGAAACAAAAAATTTAAGTCAATAGCTTTGTAAGCATGTAGTAGATTGTTCACATCCTAATGAAATACATGTCAAAGAAGCTTTACCATGTAGACAAACACCCACTAACTCAGACGCTACATGTGCTTGTTTCATCATGTTACAAAGGAGAAGCACAAACCACAACTTTACTCCACACACACACACATTAAATACATGGAAAATATTTAATGAGAGCAGAGGTAAGAATGAGAATGTACGTATGTGTTAGTATCATTTTGAGCTACTCTCAACCTTGTAAAAGATAATAATTAAGGAAGGCCCTTTCAGTTGGCTAGAATCTTCCTAAGAGATGAGACCATTAGGACTAACTAAATAGGGCACAAAATTCAAATATAAAACAAAACCAGATGCATATGCTGACAATCGAGCAGGTGCATAACAGGGACCAATCAGCATGAACAGGACTATAGTTGCTGCTACAAATCTTAAGAACACACACTTTACAAACTATCCTACAGTATTTTCTTCCGAACATAGTTCAGTCTCTATAAACAGAAACTAAGTCTGTATGTACGTGGATCAGTGGATGCATCTATCAACCTTTCTGATGCCAAACGTGTGACATGAGAGTGAGGCAAGTCACGATCCACAAAAGGGACTCACCCCTTTCTGCTTCCTACACTAACTTACATTTTTGGTTCCTCTTTTGGGGAAAAGCGAAGCAAGTAACAACAATTATCTAGATTCGTTGGGTTCTCAAAAGCGAAATCCTGGCCTTTTCTGAAGACGAAAATACAGTATATACCTCCGGAAGCAGCTCAAGGTTGCGGATCCGAGCACCAGGTTATGGACACCGGACTCCGTCGCGTACCTGGCCAGCGCCTCCGCGATGTTGTGCCCCTCCAGAACCACAGTCACCACCTGCACGCACGCACGCACGCTGGAATTCAGACACGATCTAGGCGGCTAGTAGGCGCCTCGAAGAAGGGAAGATGGTCGAGGACTTACGGTTTTGCTGCCGAGGAGGCGGCGGATCAGTAGGATAGCAATCAACGAGCTCTCAACAGGATGATTTTGCTCTGCTCAAGCAAGCAACGAACAACACGATAGCAATCACATACATTCAGGTTGTGTCAAACTGAACCAAACCAAAGCAATCAACATCACCAAGTTGTGTCCGGAAGAATCGCGTGTGTTTATGTGCACATCAATCAAATCAAATATAATCAGATGTGCAGGGGGCCAGGTAGAACACCACTTGAGATGGGGAGGCACTCACCACTTGAGATGTGCAGCAGCCACGTCCGTCGGGGGGGTTGCTTCTTCTGGTTCCACCTGCAGCAGCAACAACAGCTTCTACAGATCAGATCGGACACAAAACAAATCACACGCAGGCAGACAGAAGGAATCAGAGGGAGGGAGGAAACAGACAAGACAAGGGAGGAGGGATTCACGCTCACCCACCATGGTCGGAGAGGAGATGCACGTCGTGGAAGGTCGAGGAAGAACCGGCCTTGGTCGGAGACAAGGCCACCGCATCAGGACGCTTCGGCCCCCACCGAGAGATGGTGGATGCGGATCCGGAGCCGCTGCCGTCGTCCCCGTCCATCCATCCATCCATCTGGGGAGGGAGGGAAGTCGCCGGTGGTGATGGGGTTGGTGGAGACGGTCGCGAGTGGGGGTGGGGTTGGGGGTTGGCGACGGCGACGGCAGCGGGATTGGAGGAGGGGAGCTCGAGTGGATCTCCAGCCAGTGAAGGGAGGGGAGGTGGCACCGGCAGTGGAGTGGAGGCGGTCGCCGGCGGCTGGTTCACCGGAGGGGGATCCAAATCGAATCATGGGGAGACGAGGAGGAGGAGGAGAAGGTTGGTTAGTCGGCCGGCGGGTGTGAAGTAGAGGATGTTGCCGGGCAGTCGAGGAGTGGGGGAGGAGGTCGCTGACGGGGCTGGTGTCGTGGATCTAAGACTGATAGTAGAATGGGGGGTAAGTATGAGGAGGCAAGATCCTAGCTATGAAGGAGTTGTACACGCGAGTTTTACGAGTTCAGGCCCTTCTCGGAGGAAGTAACAGCCCTACGTCTCGGTGCCCTGAGGCGGTCGACTGGATTATATGTGTGTGTGAGTTTACAAAAAGATGCGAACCCTTGTCCCAGAGGAGGGGGTGGCTTATATAGAGTGCGCCAGGACCCCAGCTCCCCTCCGTTACACATGATTCAATGTTCATAAAGGAAAGGCGTTACTGGTAACGTCTACAGTAAAGCGTCATAAATGCTCATAATGCTATGGTTTAAGTCCTGGCCGTTGCAGAGTGGAGGGTCCTCATCTTCTGGGGGTCGAGTGTCTTCAAGGTGGTCGAGTGAGTGCATCTCCACGGTCGAGTGGTTGATGGTTTCTCTTCGACTGTTTCTGATTCTTTGTAGAGATGTCCTTGGGGAGGGTAAGTTGGACAGGTCCATGACCCTACCCTAGGTACATAGCTTCATCATTAGCCCCCGAATGGATCATGGTTTGAGTGAGGAAGGGGTTGAGAACACTTCCGACCCACTCTTTGTGCTATGAATATGCCTTGTCTGGAACAATGAGTTGAGGTGACGGCGTCGACTCCTTTCTCAATCGCCTTGGTCCATTCTTGGTTGTTGTCGAGTGAACTTTCATGGTAAAATTCTAAATGATGATGTAGTGGGTGTTTGTCTTCAGTCTGACAGGTTGTTCTGCTCTCCGCGGATCTCGCGGGATTCGAATTTTGGGAAGTGCGCCAGACGGGCGGAACCGAAGTTATCGGGACGGATTAGGCAAGTCTCCTCGATCCCCGCGCCACCTTTTTCGCCACATACTGTGCGCGCGACTGTTGCGGGATTTGTTTAGATCACTTGGGTCCACCAGTCAGCCACTCGGTGAAAGGCCTTATAAAAGGTCTCGGGCCAGGCCTCTGCTCCGCGTGCTCCCATTCTCTCTTCTCTTTCCCCCGATCTCTCTGCCACTCTCGCTTCCGCTTCGTCGCCGGACCTCTGTTCGAGCTTGACCCATCACCATGGGGAAGGAGAAGACGGCGGCGCTGGAACGCGCAAAGAAGGCGACCGTGAAGGAGAAGGGCAAGCGGACCAGCCGGGGCGGATCCTCGTCGAGGTCCGGCCTGCCGGCGGGCTGGATCCAGGGCGACTAGATCCGCTCGGCAATCACGTAGGACGACCTCGACGACCTGGTGGAGGGGGGATTGATCCCTCACAAGTCGGCTCGGCTCCCGGGGGATGAAACCGAGCCGTAGCCTAGAGAGGGTGAGTGTGTCCTCCTCGCAACCCACATAGATCGTGGATTCTCACTGCCTCCCCACCCTTTCTTCCGGGGTTTTTTGAACTTCTTTGGGGCTCAGCTCCACCATTTCACTCCGAACACCATAGTCTATCTGGCCGCTTTCGTGTCCATGTGCGAAAACTTCTTGGGCTGTCGACCGCACTGGGGGCTTTTCAAACACATCTTCACTTGCCGTTCCCAGTCGGTCAAAAAGGCCAAGTCGAGTGACGAGAGGACGAGGGTGATCCAGATGTGCGGTGGTCTGGGGATCCAGATGAGGAGCAAGAGTACTTTCCCAGCCATGATCCTTCCTGACTCGGTCCGGGGCTGGCAGTCGACTTGGTTTTACTACAAGGATCAGCCAACCCCTGGCCAGTCGACTGGACTTCCTCCTTTTTCCTTGGCTCGAGTGGAGAAGCCTGCTCCCCTGAAGGTAGTTCCAGAAGAGAAGGCGCAGGTCAAGGAGCTGGTTGAACGGGTCGTCCAGCTTGTCCGCGACGGAGTGACCGAGAAGGATCTGCTGGAGGTCTTTCTCGGTCGACGCATCCAACCTCTTCAGGCACGCGATCATCCGAAGTGGATGTACTCTGGGCTCGAGGATACCACTCGGATCCACCCGGAGGAGGTTAGCGAGGATATCTTGGAGAACTGGTTGAGGGGAATCACTGGCAACAAAGACAACCCTCGGGGATCCAGGAGGGTGATTCCATTCGATAACTCGCATCAGCCAGAGCAGGTATATTTCTGTTTTATCAAGTATCTTTCCGATTCACCATGTGATGTCCCATTTGTGGTCGACTGAATGTCCTTTGATTGTTATCCTTTCAGGCCCTCATTGAAATGTACTCGATGCCCAACGGAGTGCAGGACCTAGGCACTGAAGAAGAAGGGAGCGGGGGCGAGAGCGGCGAGGAGCATTCGGAAGCCGAGGAGGAGGAGAGCGATGAATCGACTGATGAGGAAGAAGTCGACTCGCCTCCTCGCAGGGAGAGGAGGTCCAAGCACACTCATGACCCGGCAAGCGCTCCGGACTTGGTGGCTGCGCCAATCGGGCAGTCCTCGAAGCTCCCCAGGACGTCTTCCCCGACGCCGACTGAGAAGGCTCCAAAGCAATCTAAGGTCGCGTCGCCCCCAGCGCCGAAAGTGCCGAAAGCCATCTCCTATAAACTGCCAAAAGCTTTGCCCAGGATCAAAGTGACCGTTCCTACTATCTCCGGGTAACCATCTGACTTGTCCTTTATGTGGATTCGATTAACTGGGTGTAACCGATTGAATGCTGGCCTTTGCAGTGCTGCTACGTCAGGGACCTCTTCATACCAGTACCGGGACGAGGAAATGGAGGATGGGGTAACCTCCAACCCAGGTATAAACTCTTGTGATTTCGATTCTTGATCCTTTTAGGGTCGAGTGGTTCACTTGGGGTCGAATGTTCTGTCTTGCAGCTCCACCCAACATCATTGATCTTCCGGATGACGACGAAGATGTGGCTCCTAAGCCTAGGAAGAGCAAGAAGGTAACAGCTGGTAGGGTGACTCGGCAAGAACCAACTGCAACGCCTCCCGTCCGTCAAGCTGAAAACGCGGGTAGGGCCACTGTGACGTTCGTTGCACCCTTGCCGAGTGGGCATCCCACGCGGTCGACCGTGCCTGTGGTTCCTTCAACTATCCAACTCCACACCATGGAGCTTCAAGCAGCCGCACCTGGGTCGTCTGCACACTTTTTCACCAGCAACCCTGTCCCAGACAACCAGTCGGAAGCGGCTGCAGAAGCCATCCGACAGGCTGATATGATGATGGAGCGGGTGAAGATAGTGCACGAGAGCAGTCAGGCTTCCTACGACGCTAGCGCTGCCCTTCGGGCCAATGTCTAGGTGAGTAGACTTTCTGACTGTTTTTGTTCTCAAAAAATCTTCTTCTGCACAATCTCCTGTTGTTCGCGTCGAATTAGAGCACCCACTTGGTGTCGCTGTCGTTTTTGGTAGTTTCGCTCTTCCACTCGGTCTCGGTGAGTGGGACCAGAACTGGTGGGGGCACGCTAAGTGCACCCACTGGGTGTAGTCCACGAGACCGCGGTCGACTGTGGTCTTAGTTCTTCTTTCTTGACGGCGCAATTGTTCTTTCTCTCTTTTTTTACTCCTTGCACTCGACTCCGGCGGGCCGGTCGTGTCGGATCAGAACCGGTGGGGGCACGCCAAGTGCACCCACTGGGTGTAGTCCCCGAGACCGCGGTTGACTGCTGGTAGTCGACTGGGGTCTGAACAGCTTGTTGCCCACTTCTTTAGGTTTTATTCACTCGAAAATGAACTGCCTTCGAACCTATCGATTGATCTGTCTCTTGCCTCCCGCAGAAGTCTTGTACTCTTATCTCCAAGTTTGCCGAACTCGAAGAGAAGCAGAGGCAACTCGACTTAGACTTGGAATTGGCTCAGCAAAATCTGAAAAAAGCTCAAGACGAGGCCGCTGGTATGGAAGGTAACTGATTGCTGACTGAATTTCAATATATTTCTTTGATCTCTTCTTTGATTTGATTATTTCTTTTGCAGAGAAAATGAAGTTGGCTTTGGACAAGAAGGACTTGGACCTCACCGCCGCGCAAAAAGCAGCCCAAGACAAAACCACTCTCGCAGACAAGAAGCTTGCTTCAGTCGGAACGCTTGAAGGAGAGGTGAATAGACTGAAATCTTGTCTTAATGAAGCTAACCGCGAAGTGACCAGCCTGAAGAAGGACAAGGTCGTCCTGAACAAAAAGTTGGAGTCTGCGATCCGCAAGAGGAACGACACAGAAGCTTATCTGAGGACCCTCGCCAAGAAACTTTATCTCGTGCTGGAAGGTATTTCTTTTAATCCGACTGTGTTGATGCTTGCAATTGGGTCTTGCTCGGTTGATGGACTGACTTTTGGCTGCAGAACTCTGCCAAGACTTCGACGAAGAAACTGGAAGGGTCGAGACGGGTCTGGACCCTATCACTTCTCCAGTCTGTGATGAAACTGCGATGAACGTGCTCTGACTGGAGTCCCGTATCGCCAGCGCCACAAGCTACCTCGCACGCCTGAAGGAGGTTGTCTCTCGAATCGACTCGACGCTTTGGCCGGGGTCGATGCTTCAGAATGATCTAGAATCTCTGATGACTCGTCTGAACAAGATCCCTGACCGAGTGCAAGAATGGAAGAAATCCTCCGCCCGGTGTGGTACTGATGTGGCGCTGTCCTTGGTGCGAGTCCATTGCAAGGAGGCTCGTGAAGACAAGCTGGCTGCAATCAAAGTTGCTAACACCAAAAAGCACGACTTCCAGTCCTTCATGGAGACTTTCATTGCTGCCGCCACTCGGATCGCTGATGGGATCGATCTGGACTCATTCGTGGAGCCTGCCAGCCCTCCTCCGGCCGAGTGAACAATCTTATGAAACTCAGAAACGCTTTAAATTTTCCTTGGAATGCCGAGTGGTTTCTGTAACCGTTAAACTCCTTCGTGCTTGGTGCCCGAGTACTTTTGATTCGCTGCTTGGAACCTTTTAGGATTTATTTGCATTTGGTTTATCTCCGAATGTGCTTGTGTTTGCCTCCGGATGGACTTTGCTCACTGCACCTCGTCGCCCTTGTGGATAGGGATGGAGCGGACGTTCTATTTGTGCCGCAGTTCCGAAGGAGAAGGTTTCAGTCGACCTGCACCTCGTCGTCCTTGTGGATAGGGATTGAGCGGACATTGTATTTGTGCCGCAGCTCCGAAGGAGATGGTTGCAGTCAACCTGCACCTCGTCGTCCTTGCGGATGGGGATGGAGCCGATGTTGTATTTGTGCCGCAGCTCCGAAGGAGAAGGTTGCAGTCGACCTGCACCTCGTCATCCTTGCGGATGGGGATGGGTCTCGAACTTAGGCGAGTGCTGGACTGTCGTTAAGCCTCTTAGTGAGAGAACTTAGGTGAGTGCTCGACTGCAGCTAAGCCCCCCGAGTGGGAGGATTGCTCTCCACTCGGTAGGATTTTTCCAAACTTAGGCGAGTGCTGGATTGCCGTTAAGTCTCTTAGTGAGAGAACTTAGGCGAGTGCTCGACTGCAGCTAAGCCCCCGAGTGGGAGGATTGCTCTCCACTCGGTAGGATTTTTCCAAACTTAGGTGAGTGCTGGACTGCCGTTAAGTCTCTTAGTGAGAGAACTTAGGCGAGTGCTCGACTGCAGCTAAGCCCCCGAGTGGGAGGATTGCTCTCCACTCGGTAGGATTTTTCCAAACTTAGGCGAGTGCTGGACTGCCGTTAAGTCTCTTAGTGAGAGAACTTAGGCGAGTGCTCGACTGCAGCTAATCCCCCGAGTGGGAGGATTGCTCTCCACTCGGTAGGATTTTTCCAAACTTAGGCGAGTGCTGGACTGCCGTTAAGTCTCTTAGTGAGAGAACTTAGGCGAGTGCTCGACTGCAGCTAATCCCCCGAGTGGGAGGATTGCTCTCCACTCGGTGAGATTTTTCCAAACTTAGGCGAGTGCTGGACTGCCGTTAAGTCTCTTAGTGAGAGAACTTAGGCGAGTGCTCGACTGGAGCTAAGCCCCCGAGTGGGAGGATTGCTTTCCACTCGGTAGGATTTTTTCAAACTTAGGCGAGTGCTGGACTGCCGTTAAGTCTCTTAGTGAGAGAACTAAGGTGAGTGCTCAACTGCAGCTAAGCCCCCGAGTGGGAGGATTGCTCTCCACTCGGTGGGATTTTTTTCAAACTTAGGCGAGTGCTCGACTGCCTTTAAGTCTCTTAGTAAGAGAACTTAGGCGAGTGCTCGACTGCAGCTAAGCCCCCGAGTGGGAGGGTTGCTCTCCACTCGGTAGGTTTTTTTCAAACTTAGGCGAGTGCTGGACTGCCGTTAAGTCTCTTAGTAAGAGAACTTAGGTGAGTGCTCGACTGCAGCTAAGCCCCCGAGTGGGAGGATTGCTCTCCACTCGGTGGAATTTTTTCAAACTTAGGCGAGTGCTCGACTGCCGTTAAGTCTCTTAGTAAGAGAACTTAGGCGAGTGCTCGACTGCAGCTAAGCCCCCGAGTGGGAGGGTTGCTCTCCACTCGGTAGGATTTTTTCAAACTTAGGCGAGTGTTGGACTTCCGTTAAGTCTCTTAGTAAGAGAACTTAGGCGAGTGCTCGACTGCAGCTAAGCCCCCGAGTGGGAGGGTTGCTCTCCACTCGGTAGGATTTTTTCGAACTTAGGCAGAACGGATTCGCGACTAAGCCCACCCACTGGGGGATTTCAAAAGTAAATAAGAACAACACAATCGAATGAGAGAACCGTAAGCTCTTGTCTTTGATAAATGAATTACAAAAGGTGTTGCTTATTACATTTTATTCGAGCGAGTGTTTAAGTATAAAAGGGGCGGAGCAGCTCCGCATTCCAAGCCCATGGCTCGTCTTTCTGATGCTTGATACTGTAAAGATGATATGCTCCATTGTGGAGAACTTTGGTAATGATGAAGGGGCCTTCCCAAGTTGGAGCGAGCTTGTGTGGTTTCTGCTGATCCACTCGAAGAACCCAGTCTCCTTCTTGAAAGGCCCGACCCCTCACATTCCTGGCATGGAATCGACGCAAGTCTTGCTGATAAATGGTCGAGCGGATCAAGGCCATCTCTTTCCTCCTCTAGGAGATCGACTGAATCTTGTCGGGCCTGCTCTGCTTCCGCTTCGGAGAAGAGTTCAACTCGAGGTGCATTGTGGAGCAAGTCACTTGGCAAAACAGTTTCGGCTCCATAAACTAAGAAGAAAGGAGTTCTTCCAGTCGACCGGTTAGGAGTTGTCCTTAAGCCCCACAGAACTGATGAAAGTTCATCAACCCAAGCACCTGCCGCGTGTTTGAGATCACACATCAGTCGGGGTTTCAGTCCTTTGAGAATTAGGCCATTGGCTCTTTCTGCTTGTCCGTTCGACTGCGGGTGAGCGACCGAAGCATAGTTGACTCGAGTGCCCTGAGAGGCGCAGAAAGCTCTGAACTCATCGGAATCGAAGTTTGACCCATTGTCCGTGATGATGCTGTGTGGGACTCCATATCTGAATGTCAATTCCCTGATAAAACTGACAGCGGTGCTAGCATCAAGGTTCTTGATAGGTTTGGCTTCGATCCATTTGGTAAACTTGTCGACTGCAACGAGCATGAGAGTGAAGCCGCTTTTGCCGGTTCTCAGCGGTCCAACCATATCTAGTCCCCAAATAGCGAAGGGCCAGACGAGGGGGATGGTCTTCAGGGATGACGCTGGCTTGTGAGACATGTCGGAGTAAAATTGATAGCCTTCACATCTGTTGACTATATCTTTCGCCATCTCATTTGCTCATGGCCAATAGAATCCAGCTCGGTATGCTTTAGCCATGATGGCCCGAGAGGACGCATGGTGACCACAGGTCCCCGAGTGAATGTCATTGAGGATCATTCGACCTTCTTATGGTGTTATGCACTTCTGACCGACTCCAGTCACACTTTCCCTGAACAGCTGACCTCTTATCACAGTAAAAGCTTTGGATCGATGGACGATCTGTCGAGCTTCTTCTTCATCCTCTAGGAGCTCTTTCCTGAGGATGTACGCAATGTAGGGCACCGTCTAGTCGGGAGTAATGGCCAGAACCTCCATGATCAGGTCGACCACAGCTGGGACCTCGACTTCAGTCGGATCCGTGGCGCTCTTGGGTTGTGGGGGCTCTTTAGTGAAAGGGTCTTCCTGAACTGTCGTCGTGTGAATATGCTCCAAGAACACATTGCTGGGAATGGCTTCTCTCTTGGAACCTATCTTTGCCAATTCATCGGCTGCTTGATTTTTCAATCGGGGGACATGGTGGAGTTCTAACCCCTCGAACTTCTTCTCAAGCTTTCTCACCGCGTTCCAGTAACAAGTCATGGTTGGACTTCTGACGTCCCACTCCTTCATCACTTGATTAACTACCAAATCTGAGTTGCCATAGACCATGAGGCGATGAACGCCGAGTGAGATGGCCATGTGCAACCCATACAGGAGTGCTTCATATTCTGCTTCATTGTTGGAGGAATCAAAGTGAATCTGGAGGACATATCTGAGCATGTCTCCTCGGGGGTATACCGGAACTACTCCAGCACTAGAACCGTTCAACATCTTGGATCCGTCAAAGAACATGGTCCGGTGCTCAGAGTGAACTTGAGTCGGTAGTTGCTGTTCGATCCACTCGGCGAGGAAATCTGCTATTGCTTGGGACTTGATAGCTTTCGTTGCCTCAAACTTGATATCCAAGGGAAGGAGTTCAATCGCCCATTTTGCCACTCGACCAGTTGCATCTCTGTTGTGCAGAATCTCTGACAATGGAGCGTCGCAGACGACTGTAATAGAGTGATCTGAGAAGTAGTGTGCAACCTTCTTCGTGGTCATGACAAGCTTCTGATAGTGAGGATATCTCTGCTTTGACGGGGTCAAGACTTCAGAAATATAATAAACTAGGCATTGGACTTTGTATGCTTTTCCTTCTTCTTCCCGCTCGACCGTAAGTATTGTACTGACAACTTGTCCAGTGGCTGCTATATAAAGCAGTAGAGGCTCTTTGCTGACTGGAGCAGCAAGCACCGGCTGGGTGGAAAGCAGGGCTTTTAGCTCTGCGAATGCTGTATCAGCTTCTGGAGTCCACTCGAACTTATCTGATTTCTTCATTAGTCGTTAAAGAGGCAGCGCCTTTTCACCGAGGCGAGAAATGAATCGACTTAGGGCGGCCAAGCAACCCGTGAGCTTCTGGACATCATGCACATGCACAGGGCATTTCATTCGGAGTATAGCGCCTACTTTCTCTGGGTTAGCATCGATTCCTCGCTCGGAAACAAGAAAACCGAGTAACTTGCCGCCTGGAACTCCAAACGTGCACTTTGATGGATTGAGCTTGATATCATACCTTCAGAGGTTGGCAAAGGTTTCAGCGAGGTCGGTCAGCAGGTCGGAACCTTTACGTGACTTGACCACAATGTCATCCATGTATGCTTCCACATTCTGACTGATCTGAGTGAGCAGGCACTTCTGAATCATCCGCATAAATGTGGCTCCGACATTCTTCAAGCCGAATGGCATGGTGACATAACAGAAGCACCCAAACGGGGTGATAAAAGCTGTCTTTATTTCGTCGGGTCCGTACAGACGGATCTGGTGGTACCCGGAGTAGGCATCCAAAAAGGACAAACGCTCGCACCCAGCAGTCGAATCGACTATCTGATCGATGCGAGGGAGAGGGAAGTGATCTTTCAGGCAGGCCTGATTGATATGCTTGAAATCGATGCACATGCGGAGTGAGTCATCTTTCTTTGGGACCATGACAACATTGGTTAACCACTCGGAGTGGTAAATCTCTCGGATAAACTCAGCTGCCAAAAGCCGAGCCACCTCTTCGCTGATTGCTTTTCTTTTCTGGACGGCGGACCGTCGAAGATGCTCTTTGACTGGTTTCACTTTCGGGTCGACTCACAAACGATGCTCAGCCAGTCCCCTGGGAACACCTGGCATGTCAGAAGGCTTCCATGCAAAGATGTCCCAGTTCTCACGGAGGAACTGGATGAGCGATTCTTCCTATTTGGAGTCGAGTGTGGTCGAAATGTGGGTCGGAGCTGCATTGGGGTCCGTCGGGTGAATGTGAACAAACTTCGTCTCACCAGACGACTGGAATGCTGAATCCATGGCTGGCTTCTTGGCTCGCAGCAAGTCACTCGGGTCTACATTTTTCTGGTATTCTTGCAATTCCACCACGGCCATCTGGGCATCGGCGATCTTTGAGCCCTTCTGGAAACACTATTCCGCCTTTTTATGATTACCAGAGATAGTGATCACTCCTCTGGGACCAGGCATCTTCAGTTTGAGGTACACGTAACAAGGTCGAGCCATGAATCGTGCATAAGCTGGCCTGCCCAGAATTGCATGATACACACTCTGAAAATCCACGACTTCAAACGTCAACTTTTCTTTGCGGTAATTTTTGGCATCACCGAAAACCACGTCAAGTGCAATCTGACCGAGGGACGTAGCCTTCTTGCCTGGGACGACCCCATGGAAACTCATATGGCTTTCACTAAGTCTGGACATCGGAATGCCCATTCCTTTCAATGTTTCTGCATACAGAATGTTCAGGCCATTGCCATCGTCCATTAGGACCTTTGTCAGTCGAGTGCCTTCGACCACCGGGTCGACCACCAGCGCTTGCCTCCCAGGGGTGGCGATGTGTGCTGGATGATCAGACTGGTCGAACGTAATGGCAGTCTGCGACCATTTCAAGTAACTGGGTGTTGCCGGAGCGACCATGTTCACTTCTCTATTGATGACTTTCAATCGACTCTTGTTTTCAACATCAGCAAAAAACATCAGAGTGGAATTCACGTGAGGATAACCATCATCATCTTCTCCTTCACTCTCAGCCTTGTCTGCCTCCTTCTCCTTTTCCTTGGGCTGTTTCTCACGGAACTGCTGGATCAGGAGCCGACACTGTCGAGTGGTATGCTTTGGGTAAAATAAATTACCTTCTTCGTCTTTTTTGGTGTGGATATGGCACGGCAGATCCAACATGTCATTTCCATCTTGATGTTTTACTTTCTTGGGGTTCCACGGCCCTTTGGGCTTCCCCTTGAACTTTCCTTGAACCACAGCCAAGGCCTCACCCGGAGCAGCTGGTTCGGCCTTGCGTTTTTGTTTCCGACTGGAGTTTCCTCCTCCGGTTTCGTGGGCGACTGCTTTGTGCTTGCCGCTCCGCAGTCGCTCTTCTTCTTCACCATTGGCATACTTGGTGGCAATTTCCATCATCCGAGTCAGAGTCATGTTTCCTGTCCGAGCGTTTCGGATTCAACTCCCGGTACCTGACGCCTTCCTTGAAGGCACAAATTGCCTGATGATCAGACACATCTTCCACCGTGTGGTGCAGGGTGATCCACCTCTGGATATAATCTCTCAAAGTTTCATTCGGTTTCTGGACGCAACACTGTAATTCTGTCAAACCTGCTAGCCGTTTGCAAGTACCCTCAAACATTCTGACAAACACTCGGGCGATATCTTCCCAAGTATAGATGCTGCCAGGTGCCAACTGATTCAGCCACGCTCTAGCCGAGCCCTCCAACATCAGAGGAAGGTGTTTCATGGCCACCTCATCATTGCTGCCACCAATATGGATAGCCACTCGGTAGTCTTCGAGCCAGGTGTCAGGCTTGGACTCTCCGGTGAACTTACTGACTCTAGTCGCCAACCTGAAGTTGGGGGGAATCACTGCAGCTCTGATAGCTCTCCTGAAGCACTCTGGGCCAGAGAATGCACTCTATTGCTGGTTTGCGGGCCTCTGTCATGACCATCTCGGTGAGCTCTGTTTCTGTCGACCAAGCCCTGCACGAGAATAGATCTCACATCAAATCCTGGCTCCCTTGGGTCGACTGGAATACCTCTTCCGACGCTGTTAGGGCGTCTGTCTTCATGTGGCCGCGGCACGTATGACCCACTCCTTGGAGGAGGCGTGGGCACTCGACGGCGACCATCGCGATCGGCTCGACGATCATATTGCTCCTGGTTTCTGTACTGATCACGCCGCTCTCCACATCCCTCACGCCTTGGGGCCATCTCGGGCTATGGGCCGACTGGACCGTATCTGCGACCACAGATCTACTATGGATCCTATCCCGCGACTGAGACACGACCGTATTCTGCTCTCCCGCTGCCCGGAGCAAGGCCCTGATCTGCGCCAGACCTCGGCCAGCTTCTGACTGGGAAGGTTGAATCAACTCTGCTATCTGGGCAGCAGCTGCTAGGTTTTGGATCGGTGTTCGGTATACCTGAGCCGGAGGTGGAAAAAGTTGGCGTCGGCTGGACTCAGGAGCACGTTGACGAGCGTGATCGTCGAGTGCGCGCTGGAGGTTCTCCAGTCGAGTGCGCTCAGCTAGATTGGCCAGGCGAGCCTGCTCCAAGGCCTGGGCCTCGGGTGTATCTCCAACTATAGGAGTATGCAGTGCATCCATGTTTCGGCAACGAAGTTCTTCTCTCTGCTGCGAGGAGAGAGGCTCGGGGCGGTACTCCTAGTGAATGCGCGACGGATCGCCGTTCCCGTCGCCTCCGTCTTCGCGATCGAAGCCAGGAGGGCCGCGTGGTCCATTGACCACCAGGACTTCCGCCACCGAGTCATTGCTGCCGCACTCGGATGCAGTCTCTACGGAGCCAGTCGACAGATCGAACAGGCCGTAGAGAGACTCGTCGGGCTCGATCGCCGCGACTTGAGGGGTGGCGGACTGGCGGGCCGCCGCATGCTTCACCCACCGTTGAAGCCTCGACCGGCCGGTGCGCTTGCTCCGGCGGGTCGCAGGGAGGGGGAAAGCCGTTGGAGTCGACTGGTACTGGGTCGACAGTTGCCGCAGGAGGACGCCGCGGATGCACGCGTGAAAGTGCGTCGCCCCGCGGGCGGGGAGCGCGTCGACGTCGAGTGGTGCCTCCTGAAGCCAAGCGGAGTCATCGGCGACAAACACGAGCACGCCGAGACGGATTTCGCGGCCCTCAGCCAAACCTCCGCCTGGAATCATGATGATGGGGATCGGAAAAATTGCAACTTCTCCAATAAGTCGCTAAGACACCTGCCCCACGGTGGGCGCCAACTGTCGTGGATCTAAGACTGACAGTAGAATGGGGGATAAGTATGAGGAGGCAAGATCCTAGCTATGAAGGAGTTGTACACGGGAGTTTTACGAGTTCAGGCCCTTCTCGGAGGAAGTAACAGCCCTACGTCTCGGTGCCCCGAGGCGGTCGACTGGATTATATGTGTGTGCAAGTTTACAAAAAGATGCGAACCCTTGTCCCAGAGGAGGGGGTGGCTTATATAGAGTGCGCCAGGACCCCAGCTCCCCTCCGTTATACAGGATTCAATGTTCATAAAGGAAAGGTGTTACTGGTAACATCTACAGTAAAGCGTCATAAATGCTCATAATGCTATGGTTTAAGTCCTGAATGTTGCAGAGTGGAGGGTTCCTCATCTTCTGGTGGTCGAGTGTCTTCAAGGTGGTCGAGTGAGTGCATCTCCACGGTCGAGTGGTTGATGGTTTTTCTTCGACCGTTTCTGATTCTTTGTAGAGATGTCCTTGGGGAGGGTAAGTTGGACAGGTCCATGACCCTACCCTAGGTACATAGCTTCATCAGCTGGGGCTCAGTTTGGGGAAGTGGCGATCGGCGGCGTGGCCGGGTTTGGGGTTGCGGGAGAGGAGAGGATGGATCTGGAGGACCGAGCGGAGCGAGGGAGTGGGTGAGTGGGGGTGGCGGCGGGTGAGGATCTGGGGATCGAGGGAAGGGTGGGTGGGTGGATTAGGGTTTTTGATTCTCGGGAGTAGCTCCACCGTTGGATGGATGTGTGATGGATGGCTCAGATTGTGTCCAATTTGGTGATCCGCGTGAAAGCAGTTCCTCACGTCTCATTGGCCGGCTATCTCGCACTTGAATCTTAAAATTTTGGACCCAAAACTTTGAATTTTGTAAACATAAAAATGTCATAGTTTGTCAAAATGATCTCGTTTTTTTCATAAGTGTGCATCTTAGAATGGCAAACGATGCCATAGCTCGACGACTTTCATTTTCTTTGCACAAAATGATGATTTTCCATTTTTTGAGTGCATAAAATGGGTTTTTCTGTGAAGAAGCTACCAAATATTTGTTCCAAAATAGCACAACTCCATTTTTCAAAAACATTAGACCACATTTTATGTAAAATTGACCAAATAGTTACATGTCAAAAGCTTTTGATCCACTTCTTATAAAAAAACAAATTTCACCCATTCAGTGGGAAGCGGGGAAAATTTGAACGAGAATATGTTCAAATGATCTCATATTGTGCACAAGGGTGCATATTGAAATGGCAAACAATGTTTCCTAAGAAAGTTTTCATTTTCTTTGGACGAAAAAATCATTTTCCATTTTCTGAGTGCCCAAAATGAGTTTTTTTGTGAAGGACCTACCAAATAATTGTTGCAAATTTGTACCAAATCAATTTTCTAAAATACTAGGACATATTTAGTGCATAATTGACCAAATGGTTGGGTGTCAAAAGTCTTGATCCACCTCTGGTGAAAAAGACAAGTTTCCGCCGATTCAGCTGGAAGTGGGTCAAATTTGAACTGCAGCTGCCTCATAGTTTGCTCTATATTTTTTCAAAAAAACATTTCTAGGTATAAAAGTATCTATTTAACAAGAGAAACACCAAAAAAATTCCAAGATTCAACCACTAGCTAGTAACGGTCATTCCCGCCGTTTTGACCGCATTTTGAAACGGGCACAAAATATTCAAAAAAATCAAAAAATTGGAAAACCTTCGCATTGTGTCATTATATGTGACCAAGTTGGTAGGAAAAATAAAAAAACTTGTAATACGACAATTATTTTAAAAAAGTGTTCTCAGAAATGAGGTGTCATGCATGAAGATTCATGTCTTTCAAGCCAAATGATCAATCTTATGTTCACATTCATGGCATAGTTTGTTCAAATGATCTCATATTGTGCACAAGGGTCCATATTGGAATTCCAAACAATGTTGCCGAAGGGAGTTTTCATTTTCTTTGCACAGAAAATCCATTTTCCATTTTTTGAGTGCCCGAAATGAGTTCTTTTTGTGAAGGACCTACCATATATTTGTTGCAAAATTGGACCAAATCATTTTCTAAAATACTAGGCCATATTTAATTCACAATTGACCAAATGGTTGGGTGTCAAAAGTTTTGATCCACCTCTGGTGAAAAAGACAAATTCCCGCCGATTCAGTAGGAAGCGGGTTAAATTTGAACTGCAGGTGCCTCATAGTTTGCTCTTTATTTTTTCCAAAAATCATTTCTAGGTACATAAGTATCTATTTAATCAGAGAAACACCAAAAAAATTCCAAGATTCAAGCACTAGCTAGGAACAGTCATGTCCGCCGTTTTGACCGCATTTTGAAACGGGCATAAAAAATTCAAAAAAAATCAAAAAATTGGGAAACCTTCGCATTGTGTCATTATATGTGACCGAGTTTCCAGGAAAAATAATAAACTTGTAATAAGGCAATTATTTTAAAAAAGTGTTCTCGGAAATGAGCTATCACGCGTGAAAATTCAGGGTTTTCAAGCCAAATGATCAATCTTATGGCCACATTCATCGCATAGTTTGTTCAAATGATCTCATATTGTGCACAAGGGTGCATCTTGGCAGTCCAAACAATATTGCCTAAGGAAGTTTTCATTTTCTTTGGACGAAAAAACCATTTTCCATTTTTCGAGTGCCCAAAAGGAGGTTTTTTGTGAAGGACCTCCCAAATAATTATTGCAAAATTGGACCAAATCAATTTTATAAAATACTAGGACATATTTAATGCACAATTGACAAAATTATTGGGTGTAAAAGTTTTTGATCCACCTCTCGTGAAAAAGACTAATTTCTGCCGATTCAGTTGGAAGCGGGTCAAATTTGAACTGTAGCTGCCTTGTAGTTTGCTATTTACTTTTTCCAAAAATAATTTATACCTACATAAGTATCTATTCAATCATAGAAACACCAAAAAAATTCCAAGATTCAACCACTAGCTAGGAACGGTCATTCCCGCCGTTTTGACCGCATTTTGAAATGGGCATAAATTCAAAAAAAATCAAAAAATTGGGAAACCTTCGCATTGTGTCATTATATGTGGCCAAGTTCCCAGGAAAAATAATAAACTTGTAATACGAAAATTATTTTCAAAAAGTGTTCTCAGAAACGAGTTATCATGTGTGGAGATCAATGGCTTTGAAGCCAAATGATCAATCTTATGGCCACATTCATGGCATAGTTTGTTCAAATGATCTCATATTGTGCACATGGGTGCATATTGGAATGGCAAACAATGTTGCCTAAGGAAGTTTTCATTTTCTTTAGACGAAAAAACATTTTCCATTTTTCAAGTGCCCAAAAGGAGGGTTTTTTTGTGAAGGACCTCCCAAATAATTGTTGCAAAATTGGACCGAATCAATTTTCTAAAATACTAGGACATATTTAATGCACAATTGACAAAATGGTTGGGTGTAAAATTTTTTGATCCACCTCTGGTGAAAAAGACAAATTCCCGCCGATTCAGATGGAAGCGGGTCAAATTTGAACTGCGGCTGCCTCATAGTTTGCTATTTATTTTTTCCAAAAATCATTTCTAGTTACATAAGTACCCATTTAACCATAAATACATGGTTTGGTGGCGATACATCGAGGTTTGAGCGGTGGCCGAGGGCCCCAACTCTAGAGCGCGTAAACTCGCATGCCCGCCGCGAGGTCACCGCGTGGCCGTGGCGTTGCCATGTGTTCTGGGTGGCCTAGGCATGTCTAGTGGGTTGGGCACTCCCCAGGTAGGTGCTTGGAAGAAAATTACAACATAAGATTCTCACGAGGAGACCGATCGATGCTCAAACATGAATTAACAGCCAAGTGTTTGATTAACGGTACGGGAAATGTACATGGCTAATGGGCGTGAGTTTTGGCTGAGGATGATCAGTTACTAAGAAGACCGTCTTCACAAATTTTCAGCTCAAAAGGAGGAGCCTAGGTGGTACTTGATTTGCAAAGTACCACACTGGACATAAATACGAATGTTGAAGCTAGGCTCAAAATAATGAATGGATTGAGCTGGCGTTTGGTGGAGGATGGTTATTTGGGCATAGGAAAGCACTATAGAAAATGGATACTATTTGGACATGCCAAAGTGGTACTTCCTTCACAAACTATTGTTCTGAACAGAATAGGAAAATGAATATTTTTGAATTATTTTTGAACTAGGCAAGGAAGGTTTTTTTACATATTTGACGAATATATGACCCAAAGAATTTATGAGATTTTTTTGGGAATTTTGGGAATGACAGAAATATAGGTTGCTTCACAACCTAGGGCAAAAACTGCCACATGGACATGACACATAGGCAAAACTGATGAGGTGGCGCCTAGTCATAGCAACCCACCACAATTTACAAGGTTATGACCATCTATATTGGTCATGATCAGCTAGAAATAAGGCAGCAGACCAGTGCTATCTGCTTTATGACCATTTCGTGTAAGGAAATTACGACTTTCTGACCAAAATGGTCGTTATAGTTTAGGGTTTGGAGCCCCCCGAACAGCTTTTGACCAATTGGTCTGAAATGGTCATAGATCTATGACCAATTCTTCCAGGGTCACTGACAGAAGGTCACTAGTTGACATATTTCTTGTAGTGTCGGGAGGAGGAGGACTCGCCCAACATTCGCCTCGGCAGCCACGGGCCGCCACTCCGGCGGGGTACCGGGGCCGCCGGGCACTCGAGCGGCGAATCTTTGTCGCCCTCGAGGTACTCGAGAACGGCATGGAGCGTGGAGCTGGGGGCGCCCCACCACAGGCGGCGGCCATCGCTGTTGTTGCGGCCCCTTACCACCGGCGTGTTGTTGATGGAGGCGAGCCGCTCCACCTACCGGTGTTCGAAGTACGCCGCCAGGAGGGCCCGCTCCTCCACCAACAGAGAGAGGCCCACACACACTCGATCTCGGCGTGGAAGTAGCCGGGGTGTTCGACATCGGGCAGCGGGGAGACTGGGGCGCCCCCGGCGTTGAGCCTCCACCGCCCCGGTGCACGCATGTCGGGAGGCACCGCGTAGTTCGCCTCGTGGAGGAGGTGGGCTTCCCACTCGTGATGAGAGCGGCGGCCAAAGCCGTTGGCCGATGCCGCATCGCCGGGGAACCGTTCACCCATCGGCTGGGCGTGCACGCGGTGGCTAGACGGGGAGAGAGAGGGAAAGAGAGGCGTTGGTGGCGAGAGAGGGGGGCTGTGGGCGTGTGCATCCACCGGCGAGGGAGGGGCGGCTTTTATAGCGGTTGGGGGGCGCCAACGTGTGTAGGCATGGCGGGAGGGGGCGTGTCGCCGCACTGCACCGCCCATGAGGGATCAATGGAAGGTTGACCGGCGGCAGCCTTGGCATTGATTCCCCGCAGGAAATCGAGGCGATGAGGACGACGAGGCGCGGGGGTCGCTAACTCAGCGGGCCCACCATTATTTCGCGCCAAAAACGATTGCCCCGACGCCCCCAGGCGCCCCCAGCGCACCGGCTTCAGCCTGGGTCCGCCAGCCCCAGTTTCGGGCTTAACCGGCAAAAAATAGGCTCCTCGGGGCGCGACTGGGCCGTTTTTCGGCGTCGGCGCTAAAAAAGGCCTTGGGGGCCTGTTGGGGCGCGACTTGATAACCCAAAAGTATAGGGGATCGCAACAGTTTTCGAGGGTAGAGTATTCAACCCAAATTTATTGATTCGACACAAGGGGAACCAATGAATATTCTCTAGTATTAGCACCTGAGTTGTCAATTCAACCACACCGAAAGACTTAATATTTGCAGCAAAGTATTTAGTAGCAAAGTAATATGGAAGTAGCAGTAACAGTGGCAAAAGTAACAGTAGCAGTTTTGTAGCAACTGTAGCAGTGGCAATGGAAAAGTAACTTAGCAAAGATCAATATGAAACGAGCTCGTAGGCAATGGATCAATGATGGATAATTATGTCGGATGGCATTCATCATGCAACAGTTATAACATAGGGTGACGCAGAACTAGCTCCAATTCATCAATATAATGTAGGCATGTATTCCGAATATAGTCATACGTGCTTATGGAAAAGAACTTGCATGGCATTTTTTGTCCTACCCTCCCGTGGTAGCGGGATCCTATTGGAAACTAAGGGATATTAAGGCCTCCTTTTAATAGAGTACCGGACCAAAGCATTAGCACTTAGTGAATACATGAACTCCTCAAACTACGGTCATCACCGCGAGTAGTCCCAACTATTGTCACTCCGGGGTTGCCGCATCACAACACGTAGTAGGTGACTATAACTTGCAATACTGAATCAAGACCACAAATATATTCATGAAAACATAATAGGTTCAGATCTGAAATCATGGCACTCGAGCCCTAGTGACAAGCATTAGGCATAACAAAGACATAGCAATATCAATCTTACAACACAGTGGATACTAGGGGATCAAACCCTATCAAAACTAACTCAATTACATGGTAAATATCATCCAACCCATCATGGTCCAGCAAGACCATGATGGAATTACTCACGCACGGCGGTGAGCATCATGAAATTAGTGATGGAAGATGGTTGATGATGACGGATTCCCCTCTCCGGAGCCCCGAACGAACAACAGATCTGCCCTCCCGAGGAAGAACAGGGCTTGGCGGAGGCTCCGTATCGTAAAACGCGATGAATCCTTCTCTCTGATTTTTGTCTACCCGCAAGAGAATATGTGGAGTTGGATTTGAGGTCGGTGGAGATCCAGGGGGTCCACAAGGTCGGGTGGCACGCCCCCCACCCTTGTGGCCAGGGTGTGGGCCCCTTCACTTGATTATTTAGCCAATATTTTTTACTAATTCCAAAAGTGATCTCCATGAATTTTCACGTCATTCCGAGAACTTTTTATTCTGCACAAAAATAACACCATGGCAATTCTGCTGAAAACAGCGTTAGTCCGGGTTAGTTCCATTCAAATCATGGAAGTGAGAGTCGAAAACAAGGGCAAAAGAGTTTGGAAAAGTAGATACGATGGAGACGTATCAACTCCCCCAAGCTTAACCCATTGCTTGCCCTCAAGCAATTCAATTGACAAACTGAAAGTGATAAAGAAAACTTTTACAAACTCTGTTTGATGTTGTTGTTGCAAATATGTAAAGCCAGCATTCAAGTTTTCAGCAAAGATCATGAACTAGCCATATTCACAATAACATTTAGGTCTCACATTTACTCATATCAATGGCATAATCAACTAGCGAGCAATAATAATAAATCTTGGATGACAACACTTTCTCAAAACAATCATGATATGATATAACAAGATGGTATCTCCCTAGCCCTTTATGAGACTGCAAAACATAAATGTAGAGCACCCCTGAAGATCAAGGACTGACTAGACATTGTAATTCATGGTAAAAGAGATCCAGTCATACTCAATATAAATTAATAACAATGCATGCAAATGACAGTGGTGCTCTCTAACTGGTGCTTTTTATAAGAGGATGACGACTCAGCAATAAAAGTAAATAGATAGGCCCTTCGCAGAGGGAAGCAGGGATTTGTAGAGGTGCTAGAGCTCGAGTTTTGAAATAGAGAGGAATAATATTTTGAGAGGTATGCTTTCGTTGTCAACATAACAATCAAGAGGTCTCGGTATCTTCCATGCTACATACATTATAGGCGGTTCCGAAACAGAATGGCAAAGTTTATACTCCACCACCACCAACAAGCACACTCCACGGCTGGTCCGAAACAACGGGTACCGTCCAACTAACAACAACCCTGGGGGAGTTTTGTTTGTAGTTATTTTGATTTGATTTGATTTGCCTTGAGCAAGGGACTAGGCATCCCGATTACCGGCCATTTTCTCGTGAATGATGAGTGGAGTCCACTCATCGTGAGAATAACACACCTATCATGGAAGATATCGACAACCCTAGTTGATATATGAGCTATTCGAGCATACAAAACAGATTATTATTTGAAGGTTTAGATTTTGGCACATGCAAATTTACTTGGAACGGCAGGTAAATACCGCATATAGAAGGTATGGTGGACCCATATAGAACAACTTTGGGGTTTATGGAAGTGGATGCACAAGCAGTATAACCGCTTAGTACAAGTGAGGGCTAGAAAAAGACTGGGAAGCGACCAACTAGAGAGCGACAACAATCATAAACATGCATTGAGATTAACCAACATTGAGTGCAAACATGAGTAAGATATAAATCACCATGAACATAAATATCGTAGAGGCTATGTTGATTTTGTTTCAACTTCATGCGTGCACATGTGCCAAGTCAAGCCACTCGAATCATTCAAAGGAGGATACCATCCTATCATACTACATCACAACCATTCTAAAAGCATGTTGGCATGCAAGGTAAACCATTATAAACTCCTAGCTAATTAAGCATGGCATGAGTAACTATAATCTCTAATTGTCATTGCAAACATGTTTCATTCATAATATGTTGAATTAGGAATGATGAACTAATCATATTTACAAAAACAAGATAGGTCGAGTTCATAGCAGCTTTTCCTCATCTCAATCATTTCATCATATATCATCATTATTTTCTTTCACTTGCACAACCGAAAGGTGTGGACAAATAATAATAGTGCACATGCATTGGACTAAGTTGGAATCTGCAACATTTATTCAAAGGAGAAGACAAGGTAACATGGGCTCTTTGTTAGATCAACAATAATGCATATGAGGGCCACTCAACATTTTCATCGTGGTCTTCTCCTCTCGGCCCCCAAAGAAAAGAAAAGAACTTCAAAGAAACACACTGAAATATTTTTGGATTTTTTGTTTTTCTGAAGGAAGTAAAACAAGAACGAGAAAAACTATTTACACGGGAAAGCTCCCAACAAGCAAAATAAGAACAAGAAATCTTTTTGGGTTTTGTTTTAATATTACTACTAAGCATGCATAGAAATTAAACTAACTACAACTAATTTTTTTTGGTATTGCTTAAGGTTTATCAAACACACAAGAAGAAAGCACGAGAAATAAATAAACTAGCATGGATAATACAATGTAAAAGTATGAACACCGACAACTCGAATGAGTGTGTGAACAAGAATGTAACGATGGTGAGAAATACGTACTCCCCCAAGTTTAGGCTTTTGGCCTAAGTTGGTCTACGCCCATGGATCAAAGTAGCCCTCTCTGGTGTACTGAGGAGGATCTTGGGGGTTCCACTGGTTAGCGAGCTCCTGTGGCTCCCACTGATAAATAGACTCTTGATATGGATCAGGTGATGGCTCTGGCTCAGGAGGTGGGGATCGTGTCCCCTCCTAGTATGCGTGAATGTCCGTGGGCAAAACAAAGTTCCTGCCTGAATGAATATCGAACAAAATAGGTGCAGGCAAGGTAATAATCTGAAAGGTGACCTCGCTAAATACCAAGTTATAAATAAGTCTCTTTTCCTCATAATGGCGAATAAACTTATGTGCTACCATGCTGTCATAATCTAAATATATAGTGGGTAGCAGTTTCTCCTCTTTTTCATAGTGCCTAATGGGTATCTCAAAATGTTTAGCAAGGCGGGAGGCAAAGATACCTCCGAAAATAGGACCCTTTGTACGGTTTAAACTCAACCGTTTAGCGACCATAGCGCCCAAACTATAAGTTATATCTCTATGTAAAGCGTGGCACAAAATGGCGAGGTTAGGGGCACTAAGGCCTCCACTCTCTCCACGACCAATTAAACATCTCCCAGCGAATAATGAATAATAGCACAGAACAGGTAAATGTATACTAGCCACTCTTGCTCCCGACACCCCTCTGTTTTCCCCTATGGTAATTTCATGAATAAAACCTTCCACATCACTAGGGTGTGGTTCCTCGATGCTACCCTCATAAGGTAATTTACAAGCCTCACAAAAGTCATAGAGCGTCATTTCCTTGTACTCATCATATAAGTAAAAGTGTACCATGGGTGGTGATCTACTAGCATGAAAGTTAAATTTTTGCACGGAAGTATTTGTGAGTTGGAGTTACTGATCACACTGGTCGAGGAGGAAGTCGGTGATGCCTGCATTCTCAGCCAAATAATAGAAATCATCATAAATTCCTGCCGCCTGTAAGAATGCATCACATGGCCATTAACACGGCCGAATCTCCGTGGCGCGAGGAAGATTATACTTGGGCTTCTCTTTCTCTTCATTTTCCTTTTCCTTCGAACCCCGGCTCGAGGAGCCTCTCAACAATCTCCTCATCATTTTCTGTTGGGGAATGTAGTATTTCAAAAACTTTCCTACGATCACGCAAGATCTATCTAGGAGATGCATAGCAGTGAGAGGGGAGAGTGTGTCCACGTACCCTCGTAGACCTAAAGCGAAAGCGTTTAGTAACGCGGTTGATGTAGTCGAACTTCTTCGCGATCCAACCGATCCAAGCACCAATTGTACGGCACCTCCATGTTCAGCACACATTCTGCTCGATGACGTCCCTCGAGCTCTTGATCCAGTTGAGGATGAGGGAGAGTTTCGTCAGCAGGACGGTGTGTTGACGGTGATGATGAAGTTACCGGCGCATGGCTTCGTCTAAGCACTACAACGCTATGATCAAGGTGTGTAATTGTGGAGGGGGCACCGCACACGGCTAAGAGAACACTTGGTGTGCCTTTGGGGTGCCCCCCTCCCACGTATACAAAGGAGGGGGAGGAGTAGGCCGACCCTAGAGGGGGCACGCAAAGGGGGGCAGTCCTACTTGGACTCCCGGTCCAAGTAGGATTCGCCCCCCCTTCTTTCCTTTCTACGGAGGGGGAAAAGGGGGAAGGAGGGGAGGGGAAGAGGGAAAGGGGGGCCGCGCCCTCCCCTTCCCATTCAGACTCCACTTGGGGGGGGGGGCGCCTCCCCCTTGTGGGTTGTCCCCTCTTCTCTCCCATGGCCCATAAGGCCCATGATTTCCCCCGGGGGGTTCCGGTAACCTCCCGGTACTCCGGAAAAATGCCCGAATCACTCGGAACCATTCCGATGTTCAAATGCAACCTTCCAATATATGAATATTTACCTCTCGACCATTTCGAGACTCCTCATCATGTTCGTGATCTCATCCGGGACTCCGAACAACCTCCGGTCATCAAATCACATAACTCATAATATAAATCATCATTGAGCGTTAAGCGTGCGGACCCTACGGGTTCGAGAACTATGTAGACATGACCGAGACACATCTCCGGTCGATAACCAATAGCAGAACTTGGATGCTCATATTGGCTCCTACACATTTTATGAAGATCTTTATCGGTCAAACCGCATAACAACATACGTTGTTCCCTTTGTCATCAGTATGTTACTTGCCCGAGATTCGATCGTCGGTATCATCATACCTAGTTCAGTCTCGTCACCGGCAAGTCTCTTTACTCATTCCGTAATGCATCATCCCGTAACTAACTCATTAGTCACATTGCTTGCAAGGCTCATAGTGATGTGCATTACCAAGAGGGCCCAGAGATACCTCTCCGATACACTGAGTGACAAATCCTAATCTCGATCTATGCCATCTCAACAAACACCATCGGAGCCACCTGTAGAGCATCTTTATAATCACCCAGTTATGTTGTGACATTTGATAGCACACAAGGTGTTCCTCCGGTATTCGGGAGTTGCATAATCTCATAGTCAGAGGAACATGTATAAGTCATGAAGAAAGCAATAGCGATAAAACTAAACGATCATTATGCCAAGCTAACGGATGGGTCTTGTCCATCACATCATTATCTAATGATGTGATCCCATTCATCAAATGACAATGCATGTCTATGGTTAGGAAACTTAACCATCTTTGATTAACGAGCTAGTCAAGTAGAGGCATACTAGGGACACTCTGTTTGTCTATGTATTCACACATGTACTAAGTTTCCTGTTAATACAATTCTAGCATGAACAATAAACATTTATCATGATATAAGGAAATATAAACAACAACTTTATTATTGCCTCTAGGGAATATTTCCTTTTCTTCCTCTGAAAATTTCTGAATTTTTTAGTGACTCAAAATAAAAGTGAACCAAACTCAACAATATTGATAGCAACTACTCCTACAAGTTCCTAGAGGCCATATCATGCATCAAAACTACTTTGGACCATATAAATTTGACATGCAAGCTCAAGAACAGGGTCACCAAGGTAGCAAAAAAATTCAATAAATAAAGCACTAGAACAAAAACTAATTGGGCCATTGGAAGAGTCACATACCGAAGAACAATCCCCCCAAAGCCGTTTTGTGAGTGGAGCTTTGAGAAAGGAGATCGAAAATGGCAGCAAAATGAGCACACACACGAGTTTGAGCTATGGAGTGATTTTTTCGGGAGAAAGAAGGAGTGGATGGGTGCTGGAATAAGTGGAGGGGGCCACATGGGGCCCACAAGGACAGGGGGCGCGCTCCAGGGTGGTGGGTGCGCCCTCCACCCTTTTGGCCCGCTGCTGAGGCCCCCTGGTGTGTTCTAAGTGCGAGAAATTCTAAAAACAAAAATTCATCTCAAATTTTCAGGGCATGTGGAGAACTTTTATTTTCAGGACATTTTTTATTACATGGATAATTCAGAAAATAGACAGAAAATACTATTTGCATTATTTATTCTAAATAACAGAAAATAAAAGATGGGTACAAAGAGTTGTGCCTTCTAAATTGATCCATCTCATGCTCATCAAAAGGAATCCATTAACAAGATTGATCCAGTCTTATTAATAAACTTCTTCCAAGTGACATGAAACCGGAGAATTTTTGAATAACACTAGGTTACCTCAACGAGGATATGCATTTCCCCAACAATAAGAATATCATATTTCTTTCTGGCAGTATGTAGAGGGAATTCAAAACCTCCAATAGTAGTAGTTGAAAATTTTCCAATAGAATTGATACTATGAACTTGAGGTTGTTCCTTCAGAAAGTGTACCGTATGCTCATTACCATTAATATGAAAAGTGACATTGCCTTTGTTGCAATCAATAACAGCCCCTGTAGTATTCAAAAAGGGTCTACCAAGGATGATTGACATACTATCATCCTCGGGAATATCAAGAATAACGAAGTTCGTTAAGATAGTTACGTTTGCAACCACAACAGGCACATCTTCATAAATACCGATGGGTATAGCAGTTGATTTATCAAGCATTTGCAAAGAAATTTCAGTAGGTGTCAACTTATTCAATTCAAGTCTATGATACAAAGATAAAGGCATAACACTAACACCAGCTCCGAGATCACATAAAGCAGTTTTAACATAGTTTCTTTTAATGGAGCATGGTATAGTTGGTACCCCTGGATCTCCAAGTTTCTTTGGTATTCCACCCTTGAAAGTATAATTAGCAAGCATGGTGGAAATTTCAGCTTTCGACATCTTTCTTTTATTAGTAACAATCTCTTTCATATACTTAGCATAAGGAGGGATTTTAAGCATATCAGCCGAACACATATGCAAAAAGATAGGTCTAGTCATTTCAGCAAAAGCGCTCAAAATTCTCATCATCCTTTTTCTTGGATGGTTTAGGAGGAAAGGGCATGGGTTTCTGAACCCATGGTTCTCTTACTTTATCATATTTCCTAGCAACAAAATCTCTCTTATCATAACGTTGATTCTTTGATTGTGGGCCATCAAGATCAACAGCAGGTTCAATCTCTACATCATTATCATTACTAGGTTGAGCATCAACATGAACATCACCATTAACATTAGCACTAGGTTCATGTTCATTGCCAGATTGTGTCTCAACATTAGAAATAGAAATATCATTGGGATTCTCGGGTGTGTCTAAAACAGGTTCACTAGAAGCATGCAAAGTCTTATTAGTTTTTGTTTTTCTTTTTAGTACGAGGGCTTGGTGCATCAGTATTAATTCTCTGAGGATCTTGCTCAATTCTCTTCGGATGACCTTCAGGATACAAAGGCTCCTGAGTCATCTTACCACCTCTAGTCATAACCCTAATAGCATTATCATTGTTCTTACTATTCAACTCATTAAGGAAATCATCTTGTGCCTTAAGTACTTGTTCTACTTGTGTTGTAACCATGGAAGCATGTTTACTAATAAGCTTAAGATCATTACCAGTTCTACTCATATAATCACCCAAGTGGTCAAGCATGTAAGCATTATGTTTCAATTGTCTACTAACATAAGAATTGAAGTTTTCTTGTTTAACAATAAAATTATCAAACTCATCCAAGCATTGACTAGCAGACTTATTATGAGGGGTATCACCTTCATCAAATCTACGGAGAGAGTTTACCTCTACTACCTGTGTCGGGTTATCAAGACCATGTATTTCTTCAATAGGCGGTAAATTTTTAACTTCTTCAGGTTTAATACCTTTTTATTTCATAGATTTCTTTGCCTCTTGCATATCTTCAGGATTGAGAAATAGAATATCCCTTTTCTTCGGAGTTGGCTTCGGAGTTGGTTCAGGAAGTGTCCAATCATTATCATTACTCAATATATTATTCAATAACAACTCAACTTGCTCAACATTTCTTCCCATGAAAATACAACCAGCACAACTATCCAGGTGGTCTCTAGAAGCATCGGTTAGTCCATTATAAAAGATATCAAGTATTTCATTTTTCTTGAGAGGATGATGAGGTAAAGCATTAAGTAATTAGAGAAGCCTCCCCCAAGCTTGTGGGAGACTCTCTTCTTCAATTTGCACAAAAATAGATATTTCCTTTAAAGCAAATTGTTTCTTATGAGCAGGGAAATATTTTTGAGAGAAGTAATAAATCATATCCTGGGGACTACGCACACAACCAGGAGCAAGAGAATTAAACCATAACTTAGCATCACCCTTTAATGAGAAAGGAAACAATTTAAGAATATAGTAGTAGCGAATTTTTCCCTCATGAGCAAATATGGTGGCTATATCATTCAATTTAGTAAGATGTGCCACAATAGTTTCAGATTCATAACCATAGAAAGGATCAGATTCAACCAAAGTAATTAACTCAGGATCAACAAAGAATTCATAATACTTATCGGTAACAAAGATAGGTGAAGTAGCAAAAGCAGGGTCACATTTCATTCTAGCATTCAGGAATTTTTCTTTCAGCTTAGCTAACAATTTATTAAGATCGTCTCTATCATTGCAAGCAAAGAAGTCTCTAGTAGTTTCTTCATCCATAACATAACTCTTAGGTACAACAGGCAATTCATATCTAGGGGGAGAATCATAATCTTCATTTTCAATAATATCATCAGTTTCAGTAATTTCATTATCTCTAACCCTAGCAAGTTGTTCATTAAGAAATTCACCTAGTGGCACAGTATCATCAAGCACAGAAGTAGTATCATCATAAGCATCATGCATAGCAGAAGTGGCATCATCAATGATATGCGACATATCGAATCAATAGCAGGTGTAAGTGTCGCAAATTTACTCAAAACAAAAGGAGAATCAAGTGCAGAGCTAGATGGCAGTTCCTTACCTCCCCTCGTAGCTGAGGGAAAAAATCTTAGTTCTTTGATCTTGCAAATTCCTCATAGTGATCAACAGATATAAATCCCAAGTGACTCAAAGAATAGAGATATGCTCCCCAGCAACGGCGCCATAAAAAGGTCTTGATAACCCACAAGTATAGGGGATCACAACAGTTTTCGAGGGTTGAGTATTCACTACTGCAAGATGCTACTAACGCGACACTACGATCAGAGACCCTTCGAGAAACTGTGTGCGATGCAATAATCGCAAACGGCGCTGTATGAAAATTGTCAGAAATTTATAAAACGTTTGTGATGACGGATGCATGAAACACGGTTCAGGTTTTAGTTGCGTGTGCGATGAAGGGCATACGGTTCAGTTCAATTAACTGTTTGCGATGAGGAGGAACAAAAGAAATGAGCAGCCGAATGAAGGCGTGTGCGATACACAGCATACAGTTCACTCGGATGAACTGTTTGTGATTAGGCAACACAAAAGAAACGGCCAGCCAGATCAAGGTGTGTGTGATTGAGGGCATATGCTTCAGAAGGATTGACTATTTGCGATTAGGCAACATAACAGAAACGGGTCAGCCAGATCAAAGTGTCTGCGATTGATGGCATACACTTCACATGGATGAACTGTTTGCGATTAGCCACAACAAACTGAAACAGTTAGATAGATCAACGTGTGTGCACTAGACGGGTAAACACATTCTAATTAAAAGAACCATGCGCGATGGTGCTGACATTGCCTATTGCGGTGCACCCTATGGTGCAAACGCCACGTACGCGGCCGAGAAGGTGTACGTGCCCACGTTACACCTTCCGGGAATAGTGCCGCACTTATAACCGTCAGTAAATTTTGAGCATGCGTCCCATCACATTTTTTTAGAAGAACAGGGAGTCTGCGTCCCGTCACATTCCAAATTGCAAACCTGTTCACACTGATCAAAACCTAAACGGTTTCCCACTTAGGAGTGTATTACTATGTGGTTATAAATACTACTACAAGATGACTGCACATTCCTCCCCAACTCCTCATCCACAAAAAGTGAAAAACAAACAAGTCATTCATCATCGTTCCCTTGCGTCCGCCATGGCCAGCGTGACTTCTGGGTCGAGAGATTGCCACCAGGGAGAGGCGAGCCTGGAAATGGGAGCACGAGAGATGTCCCGCCTCGCCGCGAAAGGAGCCAACATGTCCCGCCGGACGGTCGTAGCAGCAAAGAGGTCCCGCCACCGAAGCAGCACGGAGGACCCGCCGCGCCGTCAAAGCAGCAGACCGGTCCGACCGCGCCGCGGAAGCAGAAGAGATGTCCCACCGCACCGCGAATGCGGCAGAGATGTCCTCCCGCACCGCGGCGGCCTGGTAAAATGCCTCGCGGGCAGGCGAGGACTCTTACAGGCGCATGCGTGCCCTCGTCCTTAGGCAGATGGATCAGATCTCCAGGTGGGCGAGGTTGCAGGATGACCTGCAAGCCTTGTTTGAACAGTCTACCGACGTCATCCGGCAACTAAATGAGAGCAATGTGAAGCTCCGGGCCGAGCGTGACCTGCTGAGGGCGAAGATCGTCGGAAGTGCGGAGCAGCAGGAGCAGACCACTACCTTGTTGAAGAGGACTGGCGTCATCGCCGAGAAACTTATGGACGAGAATGCCATGCTGCGCATTGAGCGTAGAAGGCTGGTGGAGGAATCCGTGGATGCTCTCAACCAGCATCTTGAGGACAAGAAAGAGCTCGTCGCCGCCCGCCGCAGAGACTAGTTGTCTTCCTTCTTCTTTTGCCCTTGTGTATATCGGGTGTTGCCGCATGTGGCTTTTTTTAATTATGTTTATAAATAAGTAAGATAATTATTATCCAATGTCATCGTCCTTATATTCATCATGCTTGCTATAAGTTGCAGTCGATGCTATATAGGTCCGTCGGATCTTACATCAAGATCCGTGCAAAACTTTCTTTTTCAGATTTTCATTTTTCTCTCTTAAATCTCAGTCCAGAGAGACATATAGCCACGTCGTAGAACAGGTGCTCGGGCGCCATTAATGGAGACGTTGGGAGGGAGGTGCGTGGTGGGTAGCGGTCAAAAGGGCTCTCCTCCCAATGAGCACGCGCAGGGATCTAATCGCACGCCTCCCGTACTCAAATAGCTACCCCACACGACACCTCCTAGCCAATAAAAAAGGGGACACGTGCCCGCACATAATTGGTAAGTCGAACGCCCACGGTTTCAATAATACTTGCATTTCCGATTTGTAACGTGATAGCACTTATTCCAAAATGACTTTGTTGATTGTTAATGTGTGCGCCTTCGCAAATCGGACAAAAAATTACCACAGCATGTTGGAGCCATGTCATGACACCATGCCAAGTTTCATGATTTTCAGGCGTGTTTTGGATTTACAGGAATTAAAAAACCAAGTTTCTCAATGTAAGTGCATCTAGTGCCACCCCTAGTTGGTTTTGGAGTATTGACGACAAACCTAGTTGAGGGACTAATGTGTTTGTGAGAATTGCAGGATAACACAGGTAGAATTCCCTCATTGATTCGGTTTTACTACCAGAGATGACCCCTAAAAATGTATGAAGACATTGAAGCCAAAGGTGGTATATGAAGATATTCACATTGAAGACTATGACAAAAGAAGACACGTTATGAAGCCTATGGAGCTCGAAGACTTAGATCTTTCGTAGTTCTTTTTCTTTTGTGTTGAGTCATAGGAACCACCGTACTGTTAAGTGGGGTCCAGGAGAACCAGTCAGAATGACTGAAGTGATGCCTAAACCAAAAACCTATGTCTTCGAGTGAAGACAATGAGAGCGAATCTTGTCCAGGGCCGGACAAGTCAGCTTTGCTTGTAGCCTAAGTAAAGTTGCCATGAGAGTTTGAAATCTGACCGTTGAGACACCTGTCAGTTCCTTAGTGACCCAGGGTCATTTCGGACAAATTAGGTCGGGTTGCCAAGTGGCTATAAATAGCCCACCCCTACAACCATAAACGGTTGGCTACTTAGATTTCAGTGCACGGCTTTTGTCGTTTGAGAGCAACCCACCTCGAAGCCTTTGAGAGAAAATTCCTAGCGAGGAGAAAAGCCCTAACCACCCAGAGCCAGAGAACATTGGGCATCACTTAAGTCTTCTTGTCTGTGTGATCTGAAGACTTATTACACTTGAGGACTGTGAATCCTCCAGACGGTTAGGCGTCGCGTTCAGAGCATCCAAGAGACATTGTGGATTGCTAGTGAACGAAGTCTGTGAAGGTTTGGGAGTCTACCTTGAAGACTTACCAGAGTGATTGGGCGAGGACTATGTGACCTTAGCTCAAGGAGAATACGGTGAGGACTTGGTGTCCTGAGCTGCGTGTTCAGGACTGGGTGTCCGGGACTGTGTGTCCTAAGGTTTAAATACCTAGCCGCTCCAACCAGACGTACAGTTGTCACAGCAACTGGAACTGGTCCAACACATCATTGTCTTCAATGAGTCACCGGTTTCATCTTCACTTCCTTTTTTCTTACTGTTACTCATTGTGAAGCCATTGCATGCTTTCTCTATCTTTTGTCTTCACAACGTGAATGTATGATCTGTTTGGCTTCATAACTTCTTCCTACCTCATCCTTATTACACTGCAGCTGTTTGTCTTTGTGCTTTCACTCTATTGAATACTTGACCATGGCTTGCCTAGTGTAATCTAACTTCCGCTGCATAGTAATAGGCATAATCTTCGTTGTTTGTCTTCATAACTTCCACGTTTTGAAGACTTTCATAAAAATCGCCTATTCACCCCCCCTCTAGTCAATATAACGCACTTTCAATTGGTATCAGAGCGAGGTGCTCCCTTGTTCTGTGTGATTTGGTTTAACCACCTGGAGTTTTAGCTATGTCGATTGCAGGGATAATCAAAGTCTCCGCTGCGTGCCCCGTCTTTGATGGAACTGAATATCCCTACTGGAAGAATAAGATGCGCATGCATCTTGAAGCCATTGACGTCGACCTATGGTATGTCGTCGAGAACGGCGTTCCCAAGGCTGGAGAAGGTGTCACTGCTGCTGATGTCAAGAAGTTCACTCAACTGGACTCTACTGCCAAAAATATCATCTGTGGTCATTTGACAAAAGGATAGTATGGCCGTGTGAGTGCCTTGAAGACATCCAAGCTGGTCTGGGACTGGCTCTCCAAGGTCAATGAAGGCATCTCAACCCAGAGAGATCAGAGAATCAGTGTTCTTCGCAACCTCTTCAACCACTTCAAGCGAAATGACAATGATAATGTCCAACACACATTTGACCGGCTCACTGACATCACAAATGAACTTCAAGCCCTCGGCGCCACTAAGATCACCAAACATGAAATCGTCAAGACGCTGCTGAGATCACTTGATAGTTCGTTTGACATCCTAGCCCTGATGATTCAAGAACGTCCTGATTTCAAGACACTCGATCCGTCTGACATACTTGAGAGGCTCAACACACATGAGTTCCAGCTTTCTGAGAAAAGAGATATCTACGGTCCAAACTATGGGCGAACTCGTGCCTTGAAGGCAAAAGCTGTTTCCTCATCTGAAGAAGAATCTGACAGCAGTTCTGATGATCCTGAAGACATTGGAAGGGAACTTGCAATGCTAGTGAAGAAGTTCCAAAAATTCACCAAGAAGAAAGGCTTCAGAAAATCTTCACGATCAAGCTCAAGGAATGATGAAGCTTCTGCTCATGACTACAAGAAGAAAACATGTCACAAGTGCAAGAAAACTGGACACTTCATCTCTGAGTGTCCACAGTGGGACAATGAGAACAAAAGGAAGAAGAAGAGCAAGGAATATGATTCTTACGACAAGAAGAAGAAGAAGAAATACTCAAAGTCTTCTTCCAAGTCTTCCTCAAAGTCTTCATCACACAAGAAGAGCTCATCTGGCAAGGCACGTGCGTTTGTTGGCAAGGAAATGGATTCAGAGGAGGAGTCCGCTTCTGAGGAGGCAGAGGTGGAATCTGAGGAGGAGTATGATTCTGGCATTGCGAGTCTGGCTACAGCATACGTCGCCAAGTCCATCTTCAACACTGAAGACAATGACTTCATCACCGACACTGATGCAAATGACAAGAACGACTCCACTCCTACCTACTGAAGACAATGGTGCCAAGGTAAACACACGCACTACTCGCTATCAAACATCTAGTGACGATGACTCTGACTGTGATTCAAAACCCAGCTACAAAACACTTGCTAAAATTGCAACTGAACAACAGAAAGCTATGGAACATATTCAAAAACTGTTAGACAGAAGCGATGATCTGTTGGGTGCTGAAATGACTCGATCTGAATCCTTAATTGAAGACATAAAAAATCTTCACGTTAAGTATCAGGAACTTGAAGATCGTCTTGATACTCTCTCAACAACTCATGAAAAGCTTTCCTATGATTATCTTCAAAGGAAGCAAGAACTTGAGAAATTGAGAGCGGCTCATGAAGATCTTCAAAAGGAAAACGAATCACTTCGCGCCGAACAGATCAGTTCCGCTCAGGAAGGATTTGAACCACCATGTCTTAAATGCATTGAGCGTGATAATGCTACTTCTGTTGCTGAATGTTCCACTACTACTGCTGTTGCAATATCTTCAACTGTTGATGTGGTAACTAACCCCTCTGCTGAGGATACCACTGCTATTGCTGATGAGAATGCTAGGTTGAAGACATTGCTTGAAACAGGGATGTACAAAAGTCTTAAAGGACATCAGACATTATGTGATGTCCTCAAGAAGCAGATTCTGAACCGAAACCCTAGGAAAGAGGGTGTTGGGTTCGTAAGGAAAATAAATGCAGATGGCTCTTACTGGAAACCTGAGCAGTACCCCAAAACCACATGGGTTGCTGCAAAGGAACCTTCAGCAGATCCATCCAATTTATCTGGCTTCACATGTGCTAACCCCATTATTATTGATGAATCCTTTGATGCAAACTATAAACTGTTTAAGAATCAGAATGGTGAAGTGTTTGCCAGGTACATTGGTACTAACTGCAGGAATGGACCGCCTATGAAGAATATCTGGGTTCCGAAAAAGTGTCTGGAAAATCTTCCTGTGAATGTCTTCATGACACCTCACTTGAAGAAGACAAACCTCAGACCAAAGGCTTCATACGGTCCAAAGGCTTCATACAAACAGAGGACTCACCTGAGTCACACTAACGCAAATGTTTTGCAGGGAAACCATATTCAGGCATATGAATATGAGAGCAGTTCATCGAACCGTCATGTTCATATGACCAAAAATTATTCTGCTTATTCCTATGAGTATTATTGTCCACCTGCAAGACTGTTTGCTAAGGCTTCAAAGCCAAAATTCTCAGATGCTGCACTTAGACTTATTGCTTCTAAGCCACCCTTGAAGATGTGGGTGGTTAAGAAAGCTTAACTCTCTTTTGCAGGGAAAGGTCTCCAGCAGAAAAACAAAATCTTCTAACGCTATTGCTGGGGACCTTAAAAATCTTGTAGGGCGCAAGATAAAATGCCCGAATGGCATCATTATGTACTTCGTTCCTGAATCGCATGCTACTCTCCCTATTAGTCCTAATCTGGATCTAAGTTTTCATAACCCACTGGTTCGTCAAATGTTTTTGCTTCATAATTCTCTTCGTGAAGCCTATCCCCCTAACTGCACTGTAGGGTACGACACCAGCGTCTTCAAAGTCTTCAGAATGGATTATTGACAGTGGGTGTACAAATCACATGACTGGCAAAAGAAGCCTTCTTATGGACTCAACCTTACGTCCATCCGACAAGAGCCACATCACATTTGCTGACACTGGTAAAAGTAAGGTATTGGGTCTAGGTAGAGTTGCAATCTCAAAGGATCAACACATGGATAAAGTCATGCTTGTTGAATCCCTTGGCTTCAACTTAATGTCTGTCTCAATGCTTTGCGATTTGAACACGATCGTAATGTTTGGAAAATATCGTTGCCTAGTACTAATGGAATCTGACAAGTCTCTAGTGTTTGAAGGGTATCGAAAAGATGATCTGTACGTGGTAGATTTCTCAACAGGGCCACAACTTGCAGTATGTCTTCTTGCAAAAGCTTCAGAATGCTGGCTTTGGCATCGGAGGCTTGGGCATGCTGGCATGAGGAACCTCCACACCCTTGCGAAGAAGAAGCATGTCATAGGCATCGAGGGCGTCAAGTTCAAGAAAGATCACTTATGCGGTGCCTGTGAAGCAGGGAAGATGACAAGGGCAAAACATCCTTCGAAGACAATCATGACTACTACTCAACCCTTCGAACTGCTCCACATGGATCTTTTCGGCCCCACTCACTACTCAACTTTTACTACTACTGCTTGCCTCTATGGCTTCGTCATTGTTGATGATTACTCTAGATATACTTGGGTGCACATAATCCTTTACAAGACTGAAGTGCAGGATGTCTTCAGACGCTTCGCTAATCGTGCTATGAACAATTTTGGCGCCAAGATAAAACACATCAGAAGTGACAATGGCACTGAATTCAAGAACACTGGCCTTGATACATATCTTGATACCTTGGGCATCTCACATGAATTCTCAGCTCCGTACACGCCACAGCAGAATGGTGTCGTTGAACGCAAGAACAGAACACTCATTGAGATGGCCAGAACAATGCTAGATGAATACAAGACTCCAAGAAAATTCTGGACTGAAGCCATTGACACTGCATGCCATACAATCAATCGTGTTTATCTTCACAAGCTTCTGAACCAGACATCTTATGAACTCCTAACTGGCAAGAAGCCAAATGTCAGTTACTTCAGAGTATTTGGCGCAAGGTGCTGGATCAAGGACCCACACCACACCTCAAAGTTTGCACCAAAAGCACATGAGGGCTTTATGCTTGGATATGGAAAGGATTCGCACTCCTACAGAGTCTTCAATCTCTTTCATTACAAAGTGGTTGAAACAGTTTATTTGCGGTTCGATGAGACAAATGGTTCACAAAGAGAGCAACTGCCAAATGTGCTAGATGAGATTCTAGCTAGTGAATCAATCAAGCTAATGGGAACTAGAGAGATTATACCTTCTAAAGCTCATCCTGAAGAAGAACTTATCATCTCAGCACCTGATCAACATGAAGACAATGCTCAGCCTGAAGACATTCCTCCCAACAACAACACAGATCAGCAAGAGCAAAGTCTTCGCCCTGTACATCCTCGTGTTGCCAATGAAGTGCAGATTGACAGAATAATTGACAGCATCAATGCACCTGGTCCACTCACTCGTTCAAGGGCAACTCAGCTAGCAAATTTCTGTGGGCACTTCGCATTCGTCTCAATATCAGAACCCAAGAAAGTTGAAGAAGCCTTCATGGAACCTGAATGGATTCAAGCTATGCAAGAAGAGCTTCAACAGTTTGAGCTGAATAATGTATGGGAACTGGTTAAGCGTCCTGATCCACGGAAGCACAACATAATAGGCACCAAATGGATATACCGCAACAAACAAGATGAGCATGGTCAAGTTGTCAGAAACAAAGCTCGTCTCATTGCTCAAGGATATACTCAAGTGGAAGGCATTGACTTCGATGAAACATTTGCTCCCGTGGCTAGGCTTGAAGCCATACGCATTCTGCTGGCCTATGCAAATCATCATAACATACTTCTATATCAAATGGATGTGAAAAGTGCCTTTCTCAATGGCAAGATTGAAGAAGAAGTGTATGTTGCACAACCGCCTGGCTTTGAAAATCCAAAACATCCTGACATGGTATACAAGCTCAACAAGGCACTGTATGGCCTCAAACAAGCCCCTAGGGCCTGGTATGACACACTCAAATACTTCCTGAAGAGCAAAGGCTTCATACCTGGTTCCCTGGATCCCACTCTTTTCACGAAGACATATGATGGTGAACTGTTTGTGTGCCAAATATATGTGGATGACATTATCTTCGTCTGCACCAATCAGAACTACAATGAAGAGTTTGGATATATGATGCAAGAGCAATATCAGATGTCCATGATGGGGGAGCTGAAGTTCTTCCTTGGTCTTCAAATACGACAACAACACAATGGCATCTTCATATCTCAAGAGAAGTATCTCAAAGATTGCCTGAAGAAGTTCGGTATGCAAGACTGCAAATGCTTCACAACACCAATGCTAGCCAAACATCATCTAGGTCCTGACGACAATGGTAAAGAGTTCGATCAAAAGGTATACCGCTCCATGATTGGTTCTTTGCTTTATTTATGTGCATCTAGGACAGATATTATGCTTAGTGTTTGCATGTGTGCTCGATTTCAAGCGGCACCAAAGGAGTCGCATCACTTAGCTGTGAAGCGAATTCTTCGATATTTGGATCACACCCCAACTCTAGGATTATGGTATCCAAAGGGCTCAGAGTTTGATTCGGTTGGATTTTCGGATGCTGATTATGCTGGTGACAAAGTTGATCGCAAGTCTACATCAGGCACATGTCACTTTCTGGGACGATCACTTGTATGTTGGTCTTCAAAGAAGCAGAACTGTGTATCTCTCTCCACTGCTGAATCTGAATACATTGCTGCTGGATCTTGCTGCGCTCAGCTTCTGTGGATGAAGCAAACACTCAAGGATTATGGCATTCATCTGAAGCAAGTACCACTTTACTGCGACAACGAAAGTGCCATCAAGATTGCCAACAACCCAGTTCAGCACTCGAAGACAAAGCACATTGAAATTCGTCATCACTTTCTCAGAGATCATGTTGTGAAGGAAGACATTGATATCATACACGTCAACACTGAAGAACAATTGGCAGATATCTTCACCAAGCCCTTGGATGAGAAGAGATTTTGCAAGTTACGGTGTGAGCTAAATATCCTGGAATCCTCAAATGTCCTGTGATCAGGCACACATCCTAACACTTATGCATATGATGACTTAGATGTGCAACGCACAAAGTAAAGTATATCTTCAATCAATGAAGACATACATTCTAAGTGTGAATACATTAATGTGGAATTTGACTTCGGAGCGCCACGATAATTGTGCGCCGTGTCTGGGTCTAATACTTCCTATACGGTGGGTAACGCCACCACCAAACGTTCTATTTTGAAGTGTTTCACTCATGGCGTTACCTTGCAATATCTTCACATTTGGTTTGGCTTCGAACTCAACATGTCTTCATGATTATCTTCACTACGTTGATTATATAGATGTATACATACTAGTGTTCTGTCCTCTACAACATTCACTTATAGCTATGTCTTCTTGGTTGAATCTGTTGAACTAAGTGAATGTGATCGGACCCTAATCTCTCTATGCTTTCTATCTCAAATTCTATCTCTCCAAGTCATATGCATTCTATTGAAACTGTCGAATGTCTTCACTGCGTCCTTGTCAGCAGAAGATATAGAGACAACCATAAAGTCCGTTTTCAATGCTCATTCCTCCACATAAAATCCGGAGAAACAGGAACGACCGCCCGACAATCCAGGCGTGCGTGGGACGTGGAACAAACCCCAAACTTCCGCAAACAGGCCACACATTCCTCAGATGCGAATCGCCAGGGGCACCTGTGTAATAGCACAGTGCCGCCCCTGTGCCTATAAATTCACACTTACCGCATTCATTATCTCCTTCTTCCACCCTCGCAAGAACCCTAGCGCCACCGCTAGCTCTCAACGACGTCGGCGACGAAGCGCTTCGCTGCCGCAACCTCTCCGACACCGTCCTCACGCCGACCGCGGACATCGTTCTCTCCGCCGTCGCCGTAGGTGTCTTCCGTCGCCAAGTTAGGGCACGGAGGACTGAACTGCTCGGCATCATCTCCCACTTCCGTCTAGCAGTTCCAAGTGTGGTAAATAAAACTTCTTTTTACAGCCCCTTTTTATCTCATGGTTCTGTCACTTTCTACCATAAGAAGTTTATCTTCACACAAGTTAGATCTCTCAATCTGCATCTCATAACATGCCTAGTATATTCACTTGTGCTTCATGAAGTAGTTAGATTCCTCACTTGTACTGATCTGTGGGTTCGTACAAATCTGGAACCAACTTCTTATCTATGAGTGAATGTCTTCGCACGATGAGGTCAATGTCTTCTAAACTGATTAATCTTCAAAACCTTCTGAGAATGCATATGACCTCTTCCCCTTCCCTCGCACCTTAATGCTGTCACAGGTACATGTCCGTGGGAGAATCCTTCGGTTCTCATAGTCTGCATTCATTTGCAGAATTCCTACAGCATCACATAAATTCTCCTGAAGCCAGTTCCTGTTGGTCCAGCAAAAGAAAGCCTTTGAAGCCTTTGAAAGTTTTGAAGCCTTTCAAGTCAAAGTTTATGGCTTCAGAAGCAGCAGCAAGGAAGGGGGGCAGACATCGACGTGAAGGAACTTCCAAAGATCGGCCTGAAGACCTGGCAGAAATGTATAAAACAGATCCTAAAGAGAATTATGGTCAGCGCAAGACCCGAATCCAATGGATTCGACGCTATTGGGATGAACAATGGTTCAAATACCGCTTCACAACCCAAGAGTATGCTGAGAAAAGTGCCACCAAAAGACCGTGGGGAGACATCTTATACAAAAACCTTGTACCCAGGTCCAGAGATGAAGCTATTGCCCAAAGCTTCTATCCATACATGGTTCGTGGGCCACAGCCTGATGATGCACATCCGTCGTCACTACTCTAGTGTCGTGACGACAATCTATTCAAGCGCAACTTCCAGTTTGCCCAACAATCAGCGAAGTAGAACAAGAACAAGTTGGGGTTAGACTTCAACCCTGGTCCCTCAGCACCAAGGGCAGATGGCACACGCTATGCAGAACCCAATATCATCGGTCCGTATGCCAATCTTGAGGGCCTCATCACCCGCATCTTAGTCCAAGGGACTGCCGTGAATGACCCTCCAGCTGACTCTGAGTCTGATGAAGCTCCTGCTGTACCGAAGCCAAAGCAGTCGAAGAAGCCAAAAGCTTCAAAGCCAGCCCCTTCAGCAAAAATCTCAAGGGCGAAGCCATTGGCAACTGCACCTCCTGAAGACAGTGTGCAGTCTAAAGACGTATCCCGCGTCTCCAAGCCCTAGAAGGCCAAGGTGCCTCAGCCACACACCGGCAAAGAGCTCACAGCTGCTGCCATTCTGCGCAGCGAAGCCATTGATCTGTCAAGTGATGAAGATCTTGGAGATGACGCTCTAGAGCAGCTCATCAAGAGCAAAGAAGAAGCTGAAATCTTTAACAATTTGCCTCTCTTTGATGTCGCCATCATCCACAACTTCATCGACGAATGGTTTGCCATACCAAACATCAGCTTCGAAGATCTGCAGTTGCCTGTTGGCCTCAGCGTCGCCTTCCAAGGCGCAATTGCTTCAGAACTTGCCATTGCCCAGCGCATTGTTGAACTGAAGCAGAAAATTGATCATGAAAAGGCTCAGTTCAAGAAGAATATGTCCAAGCTCAGCGTGCAAGAAGTGAAGAGCTTCAAGACCATGTTGCATGAGCTCAAGGAAAATTTTCTGAAGAAGCGTGCAGAAGCTCAGGGCTCACGTGAGTGGATGAAGTCTCTGGCTGAAAGATGTACAAGCCTACAATGAGGCTGAGAAGCGCAAGGCACTTGGGCGTCCTGGCATCGACCCCAAGATGGACGCGAAGAAGAAGAAGAAGCCTGTTATGGCTGAACCAGAGGCACCTAGGCAAGAAGCAGTTCCAATTGTCTTGCCAACTGCAATGACTGGCTCGAAGCCAAAGAGCCGGTCAACAGCTTCAGAGCTCAAGAAGACAAGAACTGCTGAGGCTGAAGCCAGGAAGAGGAAAAGCTCTGAAGCCTCTCCTACTGCCCCCAGCAAGAAGAAGCGAAAGATCAAGAAATCTCGGGCTGCTCCCACAGAGCCCTTGATAGTTGAACCTATCTCTATGGTTCACCCCAACGCAGAACGACAACTGACAGTTCATGAGCCTGCTTCCACAGAGGCTCCTGAAGCTGAAGTCATACCAGCAGCCGACCCCATTACTGCTCAAGACATTGGTCATCAGGACAATGTACAAGATGATGCAACCCTTCCTTAGTATGAACAAAGCGAGCTCATCAGCATTGGTCGTCCTCTGACGCCAATTGCACAAGATGCGTCATGGGCGGATCGCCCTCAAGAGGAAGAAGACAATGAGGCCCAGCCCACTCCAACCCCACAGGCATCGTCTGCATTCCGCAGGCTTCGCAAAGGTCCAAGGCCTCAAGTCTATGCTGAAGACATTCCGGCTGCATCAGCCGCAGAAGACGCACCACAAGAGCCTACTCCTATGCTCCACCAAGAAGCAGTTCTCCAGGAGAACGTGCTTGTGATTGACCCTCCAGCTAGTCAAGCGGAGGCTGAAAATGTTGAGGCTGCCACAACCAACACTGAAGCCAATGTGGAGCCCTCCCCACCAAAAGCTTCAGCAGACAGGGAAGCTACTGATCCAGACACTTCTGTTCCTGAGTCTGCTGCAGGTCCTCAATTTGATTACCATGTTGAGCACAGGCCTCATGTCCAGAAGCCAGTCCCAAGGCTGCCAAGGTTCCCAGGTCCTGCATCAGCACCTGGCTCCTTTGACATCAATAGCTTCAAGGCAGACAATACGTTCTTCAACAGCTCCAAGAACCCCTACAAGGGAAAGGATTTCATCAGATAGGTTCTAGAGCTATCCTCAGCGCAGCTACTATTCATGCATCCTATACAACCAAGGTCGCATCTTCCCGCACAAGCGCCTTGATGTTGAAGCCATTATTGGTCTGCCTTGCTTAGAGGAAGCGCTGGATTGCTTCAAGCAAGTGGGTCTGCTGCAGTTTATAACTGATGAAGAGCATTGGAATGAAGAGCTTCTGTTGCAATTCTATGCCACCCTACACATCAAAGGATACAACAGAGATCCGAAGACTTGGGCCCTGGAGTGGATGACCGACAATGTCCATCACGAAGCCAATGCATTCGATATCATTGAGCTCACCGGCCTGCCCACTACACACTGAAGCTCTTGAGAGCATATTCCAGAGGCCTGAACCAAATATGAGTCAGATGCTCTCCATGATGAAGCCATTGCCCCACGATGCTCCTTATCCAACAGAGTTCTTCGTTGAAGACTTTGAGTACCTGCCCAGAACCATCTATCACATTATCCGGCGGACTCTCTGGCCTATTAAAGGGCACTCTCCAAATGCCAAGATCGAGGGTGCAATGAAGACTCTGATATTCTGTATCCTTCATGGCAAATGCTTCAACGCACAGGATTTCTTCATACACCAACTCGCTGCATCAGGCTTAGATCTGTTTGGTTTAAAGTTCTATGCTCCTTGGGTAATGAGACTGATCAAGCTTCACTCTGCGATCTCATATCAGCCCTCAGCCCGCAACCATCGGATCTTCTTGCCAGATGTGGTTACCTCTGCTGAAGCTATATATCCTGAGCCTGCCAAGCAACCTTTGAGTCTTCAGAATGCAGAACACCAGAGCTTCACTCAAAACGATGAAGGTGTTGAAGCCATCTCCAGGGTGTATCCTTTGGCTGGCACTACACGTGCGCCACACCCTGCTTCAACTGAAGCCACTGATAGTGCAACTGCTTCCAGACCCAAGAAGCGCACTCGTGTTCTCAATAACCGAGAGCTTCTTGTGGCCCTTCATCAAAAACAAGATAGGCATCACGACTGGCTAAAGCGTCAGATGAAAAGCCTCTTGGTGGATGTTAATCGTCTTCGAAATCTTGCCACCAAGAATGCTTTCGTCACTCATGAAACCTGTCGTCGTACAAGGAAAGGGCTATCAATGATGTGTACTGAAGCTGAACTTGAAGAGGATGGCTTCACTGAGCGATTCAAGTTTGACACCACACCTCCTAGAAGGGCTGTGATGCGCAACACACCATCACTTGAAGACTCTGAGTTTTCTTCATCTGCTGCCACAGTCACTGCCAGAATCATTGATGAAGAAGACGATGCTACATCACCGCCACCTGCTTCAGCACCTCCAAGCTCTTCTGCACCGCCAAACACCTCCAACGACCCTGCTGCTCCTGGGAACGAGTAGACACTCTATGTCTTCAAACCTTTTTGGTCCCTGCTGACAAAAGGGGGAGAAGCATATGGGTTGATAGTCTTCAAGCGGGTCCATATGGGCGGGTGCTTTATTTTTTGCTATATTTTGCTTCGTGCTTACAACTCTCGTTTTTGCTTCATTTGGTACTTTGAGTTGTAACACTAAAACTCGATGGTCGTCTGCTACTTGTTTGCCACCCTGTTTGCGAAGATAAATTCCGCATGTGTGACGATAAATTCCGCACTTATCTCATTCTACAGACGTCCATTTTCCATTATGCATGTCATTATCTTCATATACTTTCACATGCATAGTGGATTGTCATCATAAGCTGAATTGGATCTCCACAAGTACAACCTGCCATGTGCATTTGCATTCCAAAAGCAAATTAACTTATATGCACATCTTCAGGGGGAGCCCTTGAAACTTATGAAGACAATTCCTTATCCTTTACAATTTCATAGACTATATTCCCCGTTGAAAACTTCAACTAGTTTGTCATCAATCATCAAAAAGGGGGAGATTGTAAGTGCATCTAGTGCCACCCCTAGTTGGTTTTGGAGTATTGACGACAAACCTAGTTGAGGGACTAATGTGTTTGTGAGAATTGCAAGATAACACAGGTAGAAGTCCCTCATTGATTCGGTTTTACTACCAGAGATGACCCCTAAAAATGTATGAAGACATTGAAGCCAAAGGTGGTATATGAAGATATTCACATTGAAGACTATGACAAAAGAAGACACGTTATGAAGCCTATGGAGCTCGAAGACTTAGATCTTTCGTAGTTCTTTTTCTTTTGTGTTGAGCCATAGGAACCACCGTACTGTTAAGTGGGGTCCAGGAGAACCAGTCAGAATGACTGAAGTGATGCCTAAACCAAAAACCTATGTCTTCGAGTGAAGACAATGAGAGCGAATCTTGTCCAGAGCTAGACAAGTCAGCTTTGCTTGTAGCCCAAGTAAAGTTGCCATGAGAGTTTGAAATCTGACCGTTGAGACACGTGTCAGTTCCTTAGTGACCTAGGGTCATTTCGGACAAATCAGGTCGGGTTGCCAAGTGGCTATAAATAGCCCACCCCCTACAACCATAAATGGTTGGCTGCTCAGATTTCAGTGCACGGCTTTTGTCGTTTGAGAGCAACCCACCTCGAAGCCTTTGAGAGAAAATTCCTAGCGAGGAGAAAAGCCCTAACCACCCAGAGCCAGAGAACATTGGGCATCACTTAAGTCTTCTTGTCTGTGTGATCTGAAGACTTATTACACTTGAGGACTGTGAATCCTCCAGACGGTTAGGCGTCGCGTTCAGAGCATCCAAGAGACATTGTGGATTGCCAGTGAACGAAGTCCGTGAAGGTTTGGGAGTCTACCTTGAAGACTTACCAGAGTGATTGGGCGAGGACTATGTGACCTTAGCTCAAGGAGAATACGGTGAGGACTTGGTGTCCTGAGCTGCGTGTTGAGGACTGGGTGTCCGGGACTGTGTGTCCTAAGGTTTAAATACCTAGCCGCTCCAACCGGACGTACAATTGTCACAACAACTGGAACTGGTCCAACACATCATTGTCTTCAACGAGTCACCAGTTTCATCTTCACTTCCTTTTTTCTTACTGTTACTCATTGTGAAGCCATTGCATGCTTGCTCTATCTTTTGTCTTCACAACGTGAATGTATGATCTGTTTGGCTTCATAACTTCTTCCTACCTGATTCTTATTACACTGCAGCTGTTTGTCTTTGTGCTTTCACTCTATCGAATACTTGACCATGGCTTGCCTAGTGTAATCTAACTTCCGCTGCATAGTAATAGGCAAAATCTTCGTTGTTTGTCTTCATAACTTCCACGTTTTGAAGACTTACATAAAAATCGCCTATTCACCCCCCCTCTAGTCGATATAACGCACTTTCACTCAATCTTTCCAACCGAGCCACGACGCCTAGATGTTTGAATTTCATTCCCATTTCTTGCATGAGACCTAGAAATTCACCCAAGGACACATATGTGATTTTTCAATAATAGTTGTGTTTCCGATTTGTAACATGACAACACTTGTTCCAAAATGACTTTGTTGATTGTTAATGTGTGCGCCTTTGCAAATCGGATAGAAAAGTTACCACAGGATGTTGGTGCCATGTCATGAGACCATGCCCAGTTTCATGATTTTCAGGCATGTTTTGGAATTACAGGAATTAAAAAACCAAGTTTCTCTATCTTTCCGGCCAAGCCACAATGCCTAGATGTTTGAATTTCACTCCCATCTCTTGCATGGGACCTAGAAATCCACCCAAGGACACACATGTGATTTTTTAAACAACTTTGGTGCACTGGAGCATGTGCTTGTAGTTCAAATTTGAATTATGCACATTAAATGCCCAAAAACTCAATAATGTATAAAAAAGGGCAAACGAACCCGAAATTATTCCAAAATTTAGCATGATACTTCTATTTGGTCTAATCTGGCAGTGTAAAAAAATTAAGGCGGGAGAAGGCAGTGTACGTATGTCGTTTCGCACACGGAGGTGACACGTTCCCTCTTGGAACCACGAGCCTTCTTGAGGGAAGCTCCGGTATGCAAGAAGCTTACACCAAAACTTGTCCCAACTCGGCCAAAAAAATACCGCATCATGTTGGTGCCATGTCATGACACCATGTCAAGTTTCATAATTTTCAGGCGTGTTTTGGAATTACAAGAATTAGAAAACCAAGTTTCTTAATCTTTTCGGCCAAGCCACGATGCCCAGATGTTTGAATTTCACTCCCATCTCTTGCATGGGACCTAGAAATTCACCCAAGGACACACATGTGATTTTTCAAACAACTTTGGTGCACTGGAGCTTGTGCTTGTAGTTCAAATTTGAATTATGCACATTAAATGTCCAGAAACTCAATTAATGTATAAAAAAATGCGAAACGAGCCCAAAATAATTCCAAAATTTAGCACGGTACTTCTATTTGGTCTAATCTGGCTGTGTAAAAAAATTAAGGTAGGAGAAGGCAGTGTACGTATGTCGTTTCGCACACGGAGGTGACACGTTCCCTCTCGGAACCACGAGCCTTCTTCAGGGAAGCTCCGGTTTGCAAGAAGCTTACACCAAAGCTTGTCCCAATTCGGCAAAAAAATTATCGCACCATGTTGGTGCCATGTCATGACACCATGCCAAGTTTCATGATTTTCAGGCGTGTTTTTGATTTACAGAATTAAAAAACCAAGTTTCTCAATCTTTCCGGCCGAGCCACGACGCCCAGATGTTTGAATTTCACTCCCATCTCTTGCATGGGACCTAGAAATTCACCCAAGGACACACATGTGATTTTTCAAACAACTTTGGTGCACTGGAGCCTGTTCTTGTAGTTCAAATTTGAATTATGCATATTAAATGCCTAGAAACTCAATTAATATATATATAAAAAAGGCAAAACGAGCCCGGAATAATTCCAAAATTTAGCATGGTACTTCTATTTGGTCTAATCTGTCTGTGTAAAAAAATTAAGGCGGGAGAAGGCAATGTACGTATTTGTTTCTCGGAACCACGAGCCTTCTTGAGGGAAGCTCCGGTTTGCAAGAAGCTTACACCAAAGCTTGTCCCAATCCAGCCAAAAAATTACTGCAGCATGATGGTGTCATGTCATGAGACCATGCCAAGTTTCATAATTTTCACACGTGTTTTGAATTACAGGAATTAAAAAACCAAGTTTCTCAATCTTTCCGGCCGAGCCACGACGCCCAGATGTTTGAATTTCACTCCCATCTCTTGCATGGGACCTAGATATTCACCCAAGGACACACATGTGGTTTTTCAAACAACTTTGGTGCACTGGAGCCTCTGCTTGTAGTTCAAATTTGAATTATGCACATTAAATGCTCAGAAACTCAATTAATGTATAAAATAGGCGACACAAGCACGGAATAATTCCAAAACTTAGCACAGTGCTTCTATTTGGTCAAATCTAGCTGTGTGAAAAAATTAAGGCAGGAGAAGGCAGTGTACGTATGTCGTTTCGCACACGGAGGTGACACGTTCCTTCTCGGGACCACGAGCCTTCTTGAGGGAATCTCTGGTTTGCAAGAAGCCTACACCAAAGGTTGTCCCAATTCGGCCAAAATAATTACCACAACATGTTGGTGCCATGTCATGACACCATGCCAAGTTCCATAATTTTCAGGCGTGTTTTGGAATTACAGGAATTAAAAAACCAAGTTTCTCAATATTTTTGGCCGAGCCATGACGCCCAGATGTTTGAATTTCACTCCCATCTCTTGCATGGCACCTAGAAATTCACCCAAGGACACACATGTCATTTTTCAAACAATTTTGGTGCACTGGAGCCTGTGCTTGTAGTTCAAATTTGAATTATGCACATTAAATGCCCAGAAACTCAATTAATACATAAAAATGCCAAACAAACCCAGAATAATTCCAAATTTAAACATGACACTCATGTACTAGTTGCATGTTCAGTATACGTAAATTTTCTAGCAATTCAAACACCATCCTTTCCCTCCGTAACACCATTTTGTCTTTCAAAACATAATGAAAAAATCAGGTAATACCACAAACAGTTTACTAGAAAGAATCGTGTGGGATGTGATATAAAATATCTAGGCGCACCGTCTTGTCTGGCTTACGCAGGAAGCTTCGCCGTCTATAGTCCACCGCCCTGATACGTCTCCAACATATCTATAATTTATGAAGTATTCATGCTATTATATTAGCAACATTGGATGTTTTATATGCATTTATATGCCATTTTATATGATTGGGACTAACCTATTAACCTAGTGCCCACTGTCAGTTTCTGTTTTTTTCCTGGTTTTTGAGTTCTACAGAAAAGGAATATCAAATGGGGTCCAATTGACGTGCCAATTTTTGACGATTTTTATGGACCAAAAGAAGATCTCGGAGTAAAAGAGTTGGGCCAGGAGTGTCCCGGGGCATCCACGAGGGTGGGGGCACGCCCCCCAGGCACGTGGGCCTGCCTCGTGGACGCCTCAGACACCTCCTTGACGTGAGACCGACACCAAAAGTTCCTATAAATACAGAAACCTCGGAAAAATAACCTAGATCGGGAGTTCCGCCGCCATAAGCCTCCGTAGCCACCGAAAACCAATCTAGGCCCTCTCCGGCACCCTGCCGAAGGGGGCCATCATCACCGGAGGGCATGGAGGAGGATCCCGGAGGGGCCATCATCACCATGAAGGCCAAGGACCAGAGGGGGAACCTCTCCCCATCTAGGGGGGAGGCCATGGAGGAGGAAGCACAAGGGGGAGAACCTCTCCTCCTCTCTCTTGGTGGCACCGGAGTGCCATCGAGAGGGGAATCATCGCCGCGGTGATCGTCTTCATCAACATCACCATCATCATCACCATCCTCATCTCTTTTATGCGGTCCACTCTCCCGCATCCTGCTGTAATCCCTACTTGAACATGGTGCTTTATGCCACATATTATGATCCAATGATGTGTTGCCATCCTATGATGTTTTGAGTAGATATCTTTTGTCTTTGGGTTGATTGATGATCTAGATTGGTATGAGTTGTATGTTTTACTTTGATGCTATCCTATGGTGCCCTCCGTGTTGCGCAAGCGTGAGGGGTTCCCGATGTAGGATGTTGCAATACGTTCATGATTCGCTTATAGTGGGCTGGTGAGTGACTGAAACACAAACCCGAGTAAGGGGGTTGTTGCGTATGGGAATAAAGAGGACTTGATGCTTTAATGCTATGGTTGGGTTTTACCTTAATGATCTTTAGTAGTTGCGGATGCTTGCTAGAGTTCCAATCATAAGTGCATATGATCCAAGTAGAGAAAGTATGTTAGCTTATGCCTCTCCCTCATATGAAACTGCAATAGTGATTACCGGTCTTGTTAACAATTGCCTAGGACAATTCCGCACACTGATCCACCATTATTCCACACTCGCTACTTATAATATTTAGTAATATATTCTAAATTTATGATAGCAGCACCTACTTTCATATTTTAGCTCTCCGATATCATACAAAGTTATCCTCTTCATACGCACAACGTAGTTTTATTTCTGGTTGCTAGTTTTATTCTTTTTGCAGAAGATTAATAGAAAAATTCCTCACGTACACCAATTTATTTCATAATTGTTTGAGTAGCAGAAGTATGGTTAGTGTTCAGATCATTACAGACTGTTCTGTTTCTGACAGATTCTGTTTTCATTGCATAGTTTGCTTGTTTTCTAGTTTCTATGACTTATATTCCTCAATATAAATTGTAGAAATGATATGGTACAGTAGGCATTGTGTGAGAACAATTATGATCTTTGTCTTTGACAGTACCAAGGTGAATGGTTTACTCTTTATCATACTAACCTATCTCACGAAGTTCTGTTAAGTTTTGTGTGATTGAAGTTTTCAAGCTTTGGGTGAGATATCGATATGAGGAGAATAAGGAGTGGAAAGAACCTAAGCTTGGGGATGCCCAAGGCACCCCAAGGTAATATTTAAGGAAGACTCAAGCGCCTAAGCTTGGGGATGCCCCGGAAGACATCCCCTCTTTCGTCTTCAAAACTATCGGTATACCTTACTCGAAGCTATATTTTTATTCGTCACATGATATGTGTTTTGCTTGGAGCGTATTTTCAATTTTACTTGCTGTTTGAATAAAATCATTGGATCTGAATTATTAAATGAAAAAGAATCCTCCCATGGCTAGTTAATTATTTGACTACTCAGTGTCCTTCACTATTATCTTTTGGAGTAGTTTGTCATTTACTCACGTGCTTCACGTATATCCTATGAGTAAATGGTTGAATAATTGAATATCATAAATCTGAATTTATATATGTTTCATATGATTATACCATGGGGAGTAATGACTTCACATAGAATAAGTATAGGTAGTAAACTTATTGAAAGTTAGCAAACGTAGAATTGGTCACTTGAACAATTCATGAAATAATATTGAAGGAAGAGAGATTTCACATATAAATATACTATCTTGGAAATCTTTTGTAATTGTGAGCACTCATTAAAATATGACATGCTAAAAGGTTGATGTCAGACAAGGAAGAAAACGGAATGGGTTATGTTTTCTTATATCTGAAATAAAGTATACTATCTTGGATCATCCAACATGTTGAGCTTGCTTTTCCCCCTCATGCTAGCCAAATTATTTGCACCAAGTAGAGATACTACTTATGCTTTCAAACATTCCTTAAACCAGTTTTGCCATGAGAGTCCACCATACCTACCTATGGATTGAGTAAGATCCTTCAAGCAAGTTGTCATCGGTGCATGCAATAAAAATTGCCCTCTAAATATGCATGATCTATTAATGTGGAGAAAATAAGCTTTATACGATCTTGTGATGTGGAAGAAATAAAAGCGACGGACTGCATAATAAAGATCCATATCACAAGTGGCAATATAAAGTGATGTTCTTTTGCATCAAGATTTTGTGCATCCAACCATAAAAGCGCAAGACAACCTCTGCTTCCCTCTGCGAAGGGCCTATCTTTTACTATTATCTTGTACCCTTATGCAAGAGTCATGCCTTTCCTTTTTACATTTTATCCTTTGGCAAGCACATTGTGTTGGAAAGATCCTGATATATATATATATATATATATCCAATTGGATGTAAGTTTCATGAACTATTATTGTTGACATTACCCTTGAGGTAAAAGGTTGGGAGGCGAATCTATAAGCCCCTATCTTTCTCTGTGTCCGATTAAAACTTTGAACCCATAAATATCACGTGAGTGTTAGCAATTGTGAAAGACTAAATGATACTCCCTCTGTCCCGGAATATAAGAACATTTTTGACACTATGCTAGTGATAAAAACGTTCTTATATTTTGGGACGGAGGGAGTAGTTGAGTATGTGGAGTTTGCTAAATCAAAGCTCTAACATAGACCCTTCCTGAAAATAAGATGAATTGCAATTGTTTTATGACTGAGAATATAGTTTGTTAGTTTCAAGAAAGTTTATGATCTATACTTTAACATGTGAATAGCTTGCTACTTGATCATGAAAAGTTTTATGAAGATGAGCTACTGTTATGATATATAATGATGCTATAAAAAGTGATTGAAACTATCATTGATGAAACTTATGCGCTTGCTAGCATTCACACTTCATAAATTATTTCTTTTATCATTTACCTACTTGAGGACGAGCAGGAATTAAGCTTGCGGATGCTGATAAGTCTCCAACGTATCTATAATTTATGAAGTATTCATGCTATTATATTATCAACCTTGGATGTTTTATATGCATTTATATGCTATTTTATATGATTTCTGGGACTAACCTATTAACCTAGTGCCCAGTGCCAGTTTCTGTTTTTTTCTTGTTTTTGAGTTCTACAGAAAAGGAATATCAAACGGAGTCCAATTGACGTGCCAATTTTTGACGATTTTTTATGGACCAAAAGAAGATCCCGGAGTAAAAGAGTTGGGCCAGGAGAGTCCTGGGGCGTCCACGAGGGTGGGGGCGCCCCCCCCCCCCCAAGCGTGTGGGCCTGCCTCGTGGACGCCTCGGGCACCTCCTTGAAGTGAGAGCAGCGCCAAAAATTCCTATAAATACAGAAACCTCGGAAAAATAACCTAGATCGGGAGTTCCGCCGCCAGAAGCCTCCTTAGGCATCGAAAACCAATCTAGGCCCTCTCCGACACCCTGTCGGAGGGGGCCATCATCACCGGAGGGCATGGAGGAGGATCCCGGAGGGGCCATCATCACCATGAAGGCCAAGGACCAGAGGGGGAACCTCTCCCCATCCAGGGGGAGGCCATGGAGGAGGAAGCACAAGGGGGAGAACCTCTCCTCCTCTCTCTTGGTGGCACTAGAGTGCCATCGAGAGGGGAATCATCGCCGCGGTGATCGTCTTCATCAACATCACCATCATCATCACCATCCTCATCTCTTTTACGCGGTCCACTCTCCCGCACCCCGCTGTAATCCCTACTTGAACATGGTGCTTTATGCCACATATTATGATCCAATGATGTGTTGCCATCCTATGATGTTTTGAGTAGATATCTTTTGTCTTTGGGTTGATTGATGATCTAGATTGGTATGAGTTGTATGTTTTACTTTGATGCTGTCCTATGATGCCCTCCATGTCGCGCAAGCGTGAGGGGTTCCCGCTATAGGGTGCTGCAATACGTTCATGATTTGCTTATAGTGGGTTGGTGAGTGACTGAAACACAAACCCGAGTAAGGGGGTTGTTGCGTATGGGAATAAAGAGGACTTGATGCTTTAATGTTATGGTTGGGTTTTACCTTAATGATCTTTAGTAGTTGCGGAGGCTTGCTAGAGTTCCAATCATAAGTGCATATGATCCAAGTAGAGAAAGTATGTTAGCTTATGCCTCTCCCTCGTATGAAACTGCAATAGTGATTACCGGTCTTGTTAACAATTGCCTAGGACAATTCCGCACACCGATCCACCATTATTCCACACTCGCTATTTATAATATTTTGTAATATATTCTAACTTTATGATAACAACACCTACTTTCATATTTTAGCTCTCCGATATCATACAAAGTTATCCTCTTCATACCTACAACGTAGTTTTATTTCTCGTTGCTAGTTGGAAGCAAACGTTCGGTGTACGTAGAGTCTTATCAGTGGCAGATAGGACTTGAGAGAATATTGATCTTACCTTTAGCTCCTTGTGGGTTCGACACTCCATACTTATCACTTCCACCATTGGGAATTACTACGATGATTCCCTGCACTTGGGGATTATCACGCCCCCGCTTGAACCACACTTGCGTGCCAGTTTCTCGCGGCACCGAGCAAATTTTTTTTCCACCGCGGCAATATCTATCTCCCCGCCCCCTCCCTCCTACCAAAAGCCACATTTCCACTGTTCCTCCTTTCTTTCCAAGTTCAAACCTTCACTGCTGCTTACTGGCAGCTCAGCCTCCTCGCCGGGGACCCTTCTTCTTGCAACGCCGCCTCCTCGCCGGCTACCCTTCTTCTTGCAGTGACGCCCCCTCGCCGATGACCCTTCTTCTTGCAGCGCCGCCTCCTTGCTAGCGACCCTTCTTCTTGCTGCATGGCCTCCTCGCTGCCGACCCTTCTTCTTGCTGTGCGACCTCGTCGATATGGTCAGGTAATCCACACCCCACCCACACCAACCTCCTCCTTTCCCGTCCCACATGCCCCGACTGACGGAGCAACACCTTCCACCGAAATCACTGCCCCCCTCCTCCAATTAAGCGCCGCCCACATCCATTTTACACGCAATATAACATGGAGCTGAGTAGCATGCGACCACACACGCGAACAAGGTCGCTATGGCTGACATGCGTGTCGACCGCTAGATCTTGGAGGAGCACCTCGTCTTCGAGGCCACCGTCGACACCATCGCACGGTTGTCTACTTTAAAATATAGTTCGTGATGTTTTCTCGAGGCCACCGCCAGTGCCTTCTAGTGATTTGTCCTCTGTAATGTTAATATGCAATCTGATGTTCAGTTAACAGTTTGGTCCTCTGAAATGTAGTGTTTACTTAACACTTCGGTCCAACAATTGCTACATTTCGTAGTACTGTTCTCAAGCATTCTTTGCTTTGTTAACTGTCTTATCTTCTCATACATGTTTCTACTCTGCAATGTCGTGCTCAGTTAACTTTTTGGTTCATTTGGTCTGCTATCCATTTAACTGTTTGGTTCAGTTCTGCAATTTGGCTGTACTCAATACATATTCTACTCATAGTATGACAACTCTCAGTTAACCTGATCAAGATCTTCCTTATGTGTGTTGCAGGGAAACAATGAGAGACACTTTGGTTTACCATCGAGGTTTGTTCAAGAAGGGTCCTTTGGCTAATAGCACATTATTGTGCAGTTGCAGGAATCATTCTAATATTTAGGTTTCTTACAATTTGGTCTTGCACATGTAGGTCCTGCTGTCAGAGGTTTAGATCCACTGTTCGACCCATTTTGCATATGGGGAAATGAGATGTCTATGAATATCAGTCAAGCCAAGAAACTCAGAATGATTGTTAGGATGAGAAACTTGTGACGAATAACAACAAGATCTTTGTTTGCACAATGAAGAAGACATCAGTCAACTATAGGATGGTACCAACTCTTTTACCTTGTTTTTACCCGTTGCGCCATTTCAAAATTTACAACAGCGATTTATGCATAGCTTTGTTTTCAGTACTTTTCAAAGCAGTTCACCGATGATTACCTCTCAAACCACCCGCATGGTCAAGAGGCGAGGAAGGTATTCATTCAACACCCACGGTACAATATTGAAGTCTTGCTGAAGAGGACAAAGGTTGGGCAGGCAATTATCCATAGCCACTGGCCTAAAGTTGCAAGGACATTCAACATCACCGACGGCTCAATATTTGCCTTCCGCTTCTGCAGTTTCCTAGATGAGATTCATCTGTCTATTTATCGTGTACGATGCTAGTTTCCAAAGGTTTTTGATGCTGCATGTGAAACTTGGTGCTGTTGTGTAATGGCGTAACCGAGTGCTGAAGCTATCTGATGTAATTCGATTATGAAATCCTGGTTGCTTTTATATGGATATGAATTATTTGGCGTGTTTTATAAGAAATATCAGTTTGATTAGTACATGTATTATCAATAATAGGCTAATTAGCTTGCTTATTGGGGTTTTCTATTGCAAACGGTTACTCAGACAGCACCGTGGGCGATGAACTCAAACAACCCGCACAGTTTCTAGAAAGTAGGCGTGTTCGATCAACTAACAATCACACATGGCTTTCGGCAGCGAATTGTCTGCGTTAGGCCACCTTGCACAAACGTTTCCACACAAAGAACTGTGTGGAATGTACATACCTACGGAAATGATTTTCTAGGATTCACCGTGTGGGATGTACATACCTACGAAAATGATTTCTGGGATTCATCGTGTGCGATGTACATACCTACGGAAATGATTTCTGGGATTCACCGTGTGGAATGTACATACCTACGGAAATGATTTATGGGATTCACCGTGTGGGATGTACATACCTACGAAAATGATTTCTGGGATTCACCGTGTGGGATGTACATACCTACGGAAATGATTGGGTTTCCATGCCTTGCTCGATCGCACACGGCCCCATCCTGGGTCCCACGAGAGCCTATCCCCAACGATTTCTGGGTCGTGTGGGAAGGACCCCCTATCGCCCACACTCACTTGGTGACGGTTCCAAATGCCGTCGCGGAAAGGGGTTTTAAATAGTTTATTTAGGACGTCGCTGTACCAGTGATTCAACCCAAATTTATTGATTCGACACAAGGGGAGCCAAAGAATATTCTCGAGTATTAGCAGTTGAGTTGTCAATTCAACCACACCTGACAGACTTAATATGTGCAGCAAAGTATTTAGTAGCAAAGTAATATGTAAGCAGCGGTAACGGTGGAAAAAGTAACAGTAGCAGTTTTGTAGCAATTGTAGCAGTGGCAATGGAAAAGTAACTTAGCAAAGATCAATATGAAACAAGCTCGTAGGCAATGGATCAATGATGGATAATTATGTCGGACGGCATTCATCATGCAATAGTTATAACATAGGGTGATAAAGAACTAGCTCCAGTTCATCAATATAACGTAGGCATGTATTCTGAATATAGTCATACGTGATTATGGAAAAGAACTTGCATGACATCTTTTGTCCTACCCTCCCGTGGCAGTGGGGTCCTATTGGAAACTAAGGGATATTAAGGCCTCCTTTTAATAGAGTGCCAGACCAAAGCATTAGCACTTAGTGAATACATGAACTCCTCAAACTACAGTCATCACCAGGAGTAGTCCCGACTATTGTCACTTCGGGGTTGCCGGATCATAACACGTAGTAGGTGACTATAACTTGCAATATCGGATCAAGAACACAAATATATTCATGAAAACATAATAGGTTCAGATCTGAAATCATGGCACTCGGGCCCTAGTGACAAGCATTAGGCATAGCAAAGTCATAGCAACATCAATCTTAGAACATAGTTGATACTAGGGATCAAACCCTAACAAAACTAACTCGATTACATGGTAAATCTCATCCAACCCATCACGGTGCAGCAAGCCTACGATGGAATTACTCACGAACAACGGTGAGCATCATGAAATTGGTGAAGGAAGATGGTTGATGATGACGGATTCCCCTCTCCGGAGTCCCGAACGGACTCCCGATCCGCCCTCCCGAGGAAGAACAGGGCTTGGCAGCGGCTTCATATCATAAAACGCGATGAATCCTTCTCTTTGATTTTTTTTCTCCCTGAAAGAGAATATATGGAGTTGGAGTTGAGGTCGGTGGAGATCCAGGGGGGCCACAAGGTCGGGTGGCGCCCCCACCCTTGTGGCCAGGGTGTGGGCCCCCTTCACTTGATTCTTTCGCCAATATTTTTAATTAATTCCAAAAGTGATCTCCGCGAATTTTCAGGTCATTCCAAGAATTTTTTATTCTGCACAAAAATAACACCACGACAATTCTGCTGAAAACAGCGTCAGTCCAGGTTAGTTCCATTCAAATCATGCAAGTTAGAGTCCAAAACGAGGGCAAAATAGTTAGGAAAAGTAGATACGACAGAGAAGTATCACGGCTGGAGATGCTCTTTAGAACCTATTTGTAGAGCCTATGAAGGGACTTTTCAAATGATTTAATCCATTTTGATTTGAATTTGTTTGCTGAGGTATCTAAACAAAATCAACATGAGAAAGGGGTGGCAGCCAGCCTGCCCATTTTTGAGCATTGGCTCTAGCACTCGGTACTCATGGAGTTTTCTTTTATAAAAAAACCGACAAGCATCTGTCTTGGGTTAGTCTCATTTTTAAAAAAGCAAAATCAACATTATAGGAAGAAACATCAACATTTACAATGGAAAATCAATATAATTAGATGCATGATCAATAGGGGAAGAGGGGGCCACACCCCCCCACCCACACACCACCACCACCACATGGATCGACAAAGATTTTTTGATCAATTTGAATCGCCCCGACAACTCAATTGGTTGTCGTCCCAAGCTCGAACAGGGTGAAAGAAAGAATCTATGGCAACATCTCATAAAGGAAAGGGGATTAGAGATCATCTACCTCTTGACCCCGGTGCATCGGTCGCTGCAGCGTGTTGATACGTCTCCAACGTACCTATAATTTTTGATTGTTCCATGTTGTTACATTATCATTCTTGGATGTTTTATAATCATTTTATAGTCATATTATATCATTTTTTGGTACTAACCTATTGACATAGTGCCAAGTGCCAGTTGCTATTTTTTGCATGTTTTTTACATCGCAGGAAATCAATACCAAACAGAGTCCAAACGCAGCGAAACTTTTTGTGGATTTTTTTGGAACAGAAGACATCCAATGGGCCAGAGAAGTGCCAGGGGGGTCTCCGAGGGGAGCACAAACCACCAGTGCATGCTCGGAGGCCCAGGCGCGCCCTGGTGGGTTGTGCCCACCTCGGGTGCCTCCCGAACCGACTCTTTGCTCTATAAATACCCCAAATATTCCAGAAACCCTAGGGGAGTCGACAAAAATCAATTCCAGCGGCCGCAGAGTCCAGAACCACCAGATCCAATCTAGAAAACATCACAGAGGAGTTCACCACTTCCATTGGTGCTTCTCCGATGATGCGTGAGTAGTTCTTTTTAGACCTCCGGGTCCGTAGTTAGTACCTAGATGGATTCCTCTCTCTCTCGTTCGATTCTCAATACAATGGTCTCTTGGAGATCCATGTGATGTAATTCTTTTGCGATGTGTTTGTTGGGATCTGATGAACTTTGAGTTTATGATCAGATCTATCTCTTTTTATCCATGAAAGTTATTTGAGTTTGTTTGATCTCTTATATGCATAATTGCTTATAGACTCGTATTTCTTCTCCGATATTTGGGTTTTGTTTGGCCAACTTGATCTATTTATCTTGCAATGGGAAGAGGTGCTTTTTGGTGGGTTCAATCTTATGGTGCTTGATCCCAGTGACAAAAGGGGAACCAACATGTATGTATCATTGCTACAAAGGATAAAACGATGGGGTTTATTTCTACAAAAAATAGATCTTGTTGATAACCCACAAGTGTAGGGGAGCGCAATAGTTTTCGAGGGTAGAGTATTCAACCCAAATTTATTGATTCGACACAAGGGGAGCCAAACAATATTCTCAAGTATTAGCAGTTGATTCTCAATTCAACCACACCTAAAAGACTTAATATCTGTAGCAAAGTATTTAGTAGAAAAGTAGTATGGAAGTAACCATAATGGTGGCAAAAGTAACAATAGTAGTTTTGTAGCAATCGTAACAGTGGCAACGGAAAAGTATCTAAGCAATGATCAATATGTGAAAAGCTCACAGGCAATGGATCAATGATGGATAATTATGTCGGATGCGATTCCTCATGCAACAATTATAACATAGGGTGACACAGAACTAGCTCCAGTTCATCAAAGTAATGTAGGCATGTATTCCGAATATAGTCATACGTGCTTATGGAAAAGAACTTGCATGACCTCTTTTGTCCTACCCTCCCGTGGCAGCGGGGTCCTATTGGAAACTAAGGGATATTAAGGCCTCCTTTTAATAGAGTACCGGATCAAAGCATTAACACTTAGTGAATATGTGACGCCCCCGATTCAATCGTACACTAATCATACACGCAAACGTGTACGATCAAGATCAGGGACTCACGGGAAGATATCACAACACAACTCTACAAATAAAATAAGTCATACAAGCATCATATTACAAGCCAGGGGCCTCGAGGGCTCGAATACAAGAGCTCGATCATAGACGAGTCAGCGGAAGCAACAATATCTGAGTACAGACATAAGTTACACAAGTTTGCCTTAAGAAGGCTAGCACAAACTGGGATACAGATCGAAAGAGGCGCGGGCCTCCTGCCTGGGGTCCTCCTAAACTACTCCTGGTCGTCGTCAGCGGGCAGCACGTAGTAGTAGGCACCTCCGGTGTAGTAGGAGTCGTCGTCGACGGTGGCGTCTGGATCCTGGGCTCCAACATCTGGTTGCGACAACCAGGTAGAAGGGATAGGGGGAAAAGAGGGAGAAATCAACCGTGAGTACTCATCCAAAGTACTCGCAAGCAAGGAGCTTTACTACATATGTATGCATTGGTATCAAATGGAATAAGGGTATCATATGTGGACTGAACTGCAGAAAGCCGGAATAAGGGGGGATAGCTAGTCCTTTCGAAGACTACGCTTCTGGCAGCCTCCGTCTTGCAGCATGTAGAAGAGATTAGACTGAAGTCCTCCAAGTAGCATCGTATAGCATAATCCTAACCGATGATCCTCCCCTCGTCGCCCTGTGAGAGAGCGATCACCGGTGGTATCTGGCACTTGGAAGGGTGTGTTTTATTAAGTATCCGGTTCTAGTTGTCATAAGGTCAAGGTACAACTCCAAGTCGTCCTGTTACCGAAGATCACGGCTATTCGAATAGATTAACTTCCCTGCAAGGGTGCACCACATAACCCAACACGCTCGATCCCATTTGGCCGGACACACTTTTCTGGGTCATGCCCGGCCTCGGAAGATCAACACGTCGCAGCCCCACCTAGACCAACAAAGAGGTCAGCACGCCGGTCTAAACCTAAGCGCCCAGGGGTCTGGGCCCATCGCCCTTAGCACACCTGCACATTGCGTGGGCGGCCGGAAGCAGACCTAGCCTAGTAGGCGTTCCAGTCCAATCCAGCGCGCGCCGCTCCGTTGCTGACGTCACGAAGGCTTCGGCTGATACCACGATGTCGAGTGCCCATAACTGTCCCCGCGTAGATGGTTAGTGCGTATAGGCCAGTAGCCAGACTCAGATCAAATACCAAGATCTCGTTAAACGTGTTAAGTAACTGCGAACGCCGACCAGGGCCAGGCCCACCTCTCTCCTAGGTGGTCTCAACATGCCCTGTCGCTCCGCCTCAAAGTAACAGTCGGGGGCCGTCGGGAACCCAGGAACACCTCTACCGGGATGGAGCCACCTGCCCCTTCAGCCCCCAACTCCGAACAGTACCACAGGTAATGTAACTGTGTAAAGCATATTGTATATGCCCGTGATCACCACCCGAAGTGATCACGGCCCAGTAGTATAGCATGGCAGACGGACAAGAGTGTAGGGCCACTGATGGAACACTAGCATCCTATACTAAGCAGTAGGATAGCAGGTAATGGTAACAACAGTAGTAGCAAGTATAGGCTATGCATCAGGATAGGAATAACGGAAAGCAGCAACATGCTACACTACTCTAATGCAAGCAGTATAGAGAAGAGTAGGCGATATCTGGTGATCAAAGGGGGGGGCTTGCCTGGTTGCTCTGGCAAGAGAGAGGGGTCGTCAACATCGTAGTCGTACTAGGTAGCAGCGGCGTCGGTCTCGGTGTCTAGCGAGAGAAGAGGGGGAAGAAACAATAAATATAATGCAAACAGATGCATAATGATGCATGACATGACAAAACGTGATGCTAGGTGTGCCCTAACGCGGTACGAGGGGGGTACCGGTGAAGGGGGAAAACATCCAGAAAAGTATTCCCGATGTTTCGCGTTCTCGGACAGATGAAACGGAGGGGGAAAGTTGCGTGTTCGCTATGCTAGGGATGCGTGGCGGATAAACGGGATGCGTATTCAAATTCGTCTCGTCGTTCTGAGCAACTTTCATGTATAAAGTATTTTCATCCGAATTACGGATTAAAAGATATGATTTTCTAAAGATTTAAATCATTTTTTGATTTTAATTATTTATTTAAACCCAACATTATCCAGAACAGTGAATGATGACGCAAGCATGACATCAGAGTGATGTCAGCAGGTCAACTGGTCGGTTGACCAGTCAAACAGACAGGTGGGTCCAGTGGGACCCACATGTCATTGTCTGTTATCTAATTAACCAGGTTAATTAGTTTAGTTAATCAGATTAGTTATGTTACTTAATTAAGGTTAATTAGGTGAAACTAGTTAATTAGGCTAATCTAATTAGGATTAATTAAGTTAATTAATTAATATATTTTTATTTTTATTTAGTCTTAATTAATTTTTTAATTAATTTTTTTTAATTCCATTTTTTATAAACGTTCTGGGGGTGGGCCCCCTTTGTCATAGGGCCCTGGGGGCTAACGGGCGTGCGGTTGCCGCGGGTGCGGGCGCTGGGCATCGGCGCCCGACTGGGCGAGCGCCCAGATCGACAGGCAGGGGGGCCAGCCACGGGCGTGGTGAACGGGACAGCGCGGGAGGCGGCTTGGTGCGACGCGGCGGCTCCAACGAGCGGTGGCGAGGGAACGAGGCCCAGCACGGCAGCAGCAGCTAGGTGCAGGGGGCACAGCGGGGCGCCGGTCGGCTATGGGAGCGCGTGAGCGGGCACAGGGGAGGAGGGCGCACGCGGGGAGTTTGGCCCGGCGCGGTGGACGGCCAACAGGCGCGCACGGCGTCGGGGGTGACCGCAGGCGCGGGCGCGGGACAGCTACGGTGGGGCGGTGAGCGTGCGTGCACGGCGAAGAGAGGAGGGAGTGGAGGCCGAAGGTGGCCTCACCGGCGGGGAGTAGGGTCCAGGGCAGCGGGCTCGATGGAGGTTGAGGCGGCGGAGTCCAGCGACGGCGGGGATGAGGTCGAGGATGGAGAGGACGGCGAGTGATCCGGGCGGCGACGGTGGTGCTGCAGGTGCGGCGCGAGGACGGTGAAGTTGCGGGGCGAAGGTGGCAGCCCTTGGGCGCAGGTGTGCTCATCGGCGCCGCGAGGAGCGCGGCGGACCCAGTCGGGTCAGCGGGGCACCGATGGGGGAGGGTGTCGCCACGGCAGTGGTGGCGGAGGTGGGTGCAGCGGTGGGGTAGTCCGGCGACGGGGTCGGGGTGCTGGCGATGTGGGGAGATGGGGTCGGGGCAGTTGCCCGATCCAGATCAGGTCGTGGGGGGGAGAGGAACCGAGCGAGAGAGAGGGGGGGGATTGGGGTAGTGGGGTGTGGGCTAGGGTTTGGTGGGGGAGGCCTAAGTAGGCCAGAGAGGGGCAGCTGGGCCGACCGGGTCGCTAGGCCAACTGGGCCGTGGCCCAGGGGGTGGGGGGTTCTCTGTTTTCTTTTCTTTTTTTTATTTATCCTTTTCTATTTTTCCAAAAAAATGTTTAGCACCTAATTGAATTTTTTTTATAAATATGGGAGCTAGCTCATAAATTGCAGTGCATTAGATCCTAGCACCAAAAACTAGTTTGGGTGAAATACTATTTCATATTAGATATAGATTAATTAAAAGGTTATTAAATAATGTATTCAACCACTGTTTGAGGTTGTTTAAATGACTTATCAAATTTCAATAAATGTTGTTTACAATTTTATCCTAGCCTCTGATTTATCTACTATTTATTGAACATTTTAGTTTTAATATTGGAAAGCTTCTATTGTTTGCTTGATTTTGAATTTTTAATTTGAACCGGTTTTGAACTAACGCGAGATCAACAACAGTAATTGTGGTGACATGGCATCATTAACAGGGATTACTGTAGCGTAATTATCCAGGCGTCACAGAATACATGAACTCCTCAAATTACGGTCATCACCGGGAGTGGTCCCGATTATTGTCACTTAGGGGTTGCCAGATCATAACACATAGTAGGTGACTATTGACTTGCAAGATAGGATCAAGAACTCACATATATTCACGAAAACATAATAGGTTCATATCTGAAATCATGGCACTCGGGCCCTAAGGACAAGCATTAGGCATAGCAAACTCATAGCAACATCAATCTTAGAACATAATGGATACTAGGGATCATACCCTAACAAAACTAACTCGATTACATGGTAAATCTCATCCAACCCATCACCGTCCAGCAAGCCTACGATGGGATTACTCACGAACGGCGGTGAGCATCATGAAATTGGTGATGGAGGTTGGTTGATGATGACGATGGTGACAGATTCCCCTATGCGGAGGCCCGAACGGACTCCAGATCAGCCCTCCCGAGGAAGATTAGGGCTTGGCGGCGGCTCCGTATCGTAAAATGTGATGAATCCTTCTCTCTGATTTTTTTCTCCCCCAAAGTGAATATATGGAGTTGGGGTTGAGGTCGGTGGAGTCCCAGGGGGGCCATGAGGCAGGGGCGCACCCCGGGGGGGCCTGCACCCTCGTTGACAGGGTGTGTGCCCCCTGATGCTGATTCTTTCGCCAATATTTTTCCTTAATTCCAAAATGTGTCTCTGTGGATTTTCAGGTCAGTCCGAGAACTTTTATTTCTGCACAAAAATAACACCATGGCAGTTCTGCTAAAAACAGCGTCAGTCCGGGTTAGTTCCATTCAAATCATGCAAGTTAGAGTCCAAAACAAGGGCAAAAGTCTTTGAAAAGTAGATACATTGGAGACGTATCAACTCCCCAAGCTTAAACCTTTGCTTGTCCTCAAGCAATTCAGTTGACAAGCTGAAAGTGATAAAGAAAAACTTTTACAAACTCTGTTTGATCTTCTTGTTGCAAATATGTAAAGCCTACATTCAAGTTTTCACCAAAGATTATGAACTAACCATATTCACAATAACATTAAGGTCTCATGTTACTTATATCAATGGCATAATCAACTAGCGATCAATAATAATAAATCTCGGATGACAACACTTTCTCAAAACAATCATAACATGATATAACAAGATGGTATCTCGTTAGCCCTTTCCGAGACCACAAAACATAAATGCAGAGCACCTGTGAAGATCAAGGACTGACTAGACATTGTAATTCATGGTAAAAGAGATACAGTCACAGTCATACTCAATGTAAATTAATAGCAATGCATGCGAATGACAGCGGTGCTCTCCAACTGGTGCTTTTTAATAAGAGGATGATGACTCAACATAAAAGTAAATAGATAGGCCCTTCACAGAGGGAAGCAGGGATTTGTAGAGGTGCCAGAGCTTGAGTTTTGGAATAGAGATAAATAATATTTTTAGTGGCAAACTTTCATTGTCAACATGACAACCAAGAGATCTTGATATCTTCCATGCTACACACATTATAGGCGGTTCCCAAACAGAATGGTAAAGTTTATACTCCCCCACCACCAACAAACATCAATCCATGGCTTGTCCGAAACAACGAGTACCGTCCAACTAACAACAATCCCGGGGGAGTTTTGTTTGCAATCATTTTGATTTTATTTGAGCATGGGACTGGGCATCCCGGTTACCGGCCATTTTCTCGTGAATGATGAGCGGAGTCCACTCATCGTGAGAATAACCCACCTAGCATGGAAGATATAGACAACCCTAGTTCATACATGAGCTATTCGAGCATACAAAACAAAATTTCATTTGAAGGTTTAGAGTTTGCCACATACAAATTTACTTGGAATGGCAGGTAAATACCGCATGTAGGAAGGTATGGCGGACTCATATGGAATTACTTTGGGGCTTATGGAAATGGATGCACAAGTAGTATTCCCGCTTAGTTCAAGTGAAGGCTAGAAAGAGACTGGAAAGCAACCAACTAGAGAGCGACAATAGTCATGAACATGCATTAAGATTAATCAACAATGAGTGCAAGCATGAGTAGGATATAAATCACCATGAACATAAATATCATGGAGGCTATGTTGATTTTGTTTCAACTAGATGTGTGAACATGTGCCAAGTCAAGCCACTCGAACTGTTCAAAGGAGGATACCACCCTATCATACCACATTACAACCATTTTAATAGCATGTTGGCACTCAAGGTAAACTATTATAAACTCCTAGCAAATTAAGCATGGCATGAGCAGCTATAATCTCTAATTGTCATTGCAAACATGTTTCATTCATAATAGGCTGAATCAGGAACGATGAACTAACATATTTACAAAAACAAGATAGGTCGAGTTCATACCAGCTTCTCTAATCTCAATCATTCCATCATATATCGTCATTATTGCCTTTCACTCGCACGACCGAATGGTGTGGATAATAATAATAGTGCACGAGCATTGGACTAAGCTGGAATCTGCAAGCATTTTATACAAGGGAGAAGATAAGGTAATATGGGCTCTTGGTTAAATCAACAGTAATGCATATGAGAGCCACTCATCATGGTCTTCTCCTCTCGACCCCCAAAGAATAAGAAAGGAAATAAAACTATTTACACGGGAAAACTACCAACAAGCAAAAGAAGAACGAGAAATCTTTTGGGGTTTTCTTTAATTACTACAACTACAGGCATGGAAAGTAAACTAGCTAAAAGCTACAACTATTTTTTTTGGTTTTTCTTAAGGTTTTTCAAACACACCAGAAGAAGGCTTAGAAAAGAAAATAAACTAGCATGGATAGTACAATGAAAAAGTATGAGCACCGACAACTAGAATGAGTGTGTGAACATGAATGTAATGTCGGTGAGGAATACATACTCCCCCAAGCTTAGGCTTTTGGCCTAAGTTGGTCTATGCCCACGGATCGAAGCTACTCTCTCCAGTGTACTGAGGAGGGTCCTCAGGGTGCCACTGGTTGGCGATCTCCTCCGGATCCCACTGATAAACAGACTATCGATAAGGGTCATGTGGTGGCTCAGGCTCAGGCTTTGGGACTTGTGTCAGCCTCCAGTATGCATAAATGGCCTCGGGTAAGATGAGGTACGTGCCTGAAAGTATGTTAAACAAAGAGGGTGAAGGCAAGGTAATAATTTCACAGTGAGTTTTATCAAATAACAAATTATACTTAAGCATCTTCTTCTTGTTTTTAACAATAAACTCATGTGCTACCATACTCTTATAATCTAGAAAAATAGGGGGCATCAACTTTTCCTCTTTCTCATAATGCCTAATAGGTATCTCAAAGTGTTCAGCAAGGCGTGAAGCAAAGATGCCTCCGAAGATGGGGCCCTTTGTACGGTTTAGACTTAACCGTTTAGCAACAATAGCGCCTAGGCTGAAAGTTGTATCCCAAAACAAAGCATGGCGCAAAATGACAAGACCAGGAGCACTAAGATTTCCACTGTTCCCGCGACCAATTAAGCATCTACTAGCAAATATCGTAAAGTAACGTAGAACAGGAAAATGTATACTAGTAATTCTTGCATCAGAAACTTTCCTCGTTTCCCCTACAACAATTATATCAATAAATCCATCCACATCACCATGATGTGGTTCCTCGATGCTGCCCACAAAGGGTATCTTGCAGACCCGACAAAAATCATGGAGTGACATCTCCTTAACCTCATCATATAAGTGAAACTCCACTGAAGGTGGTGATTTCTTAGCATGGAAATAAAAATTAGCACGAAAGTATTAGTGAGTACGAGATACTATTGGCGTTGGTCGTGGAGGAAGTCGGTGAGGCCTGCATTCTCAGCCAAGTAATAAAAGTCATCGTAAATTCCAGTGGCTCTCAAGAACGCATCACAAGGCCATTTGCACGGCCGAACCCCCGCAGTGCGAGGAAGATTGTATTTGGGATTTATATTCTCCTCATTATGCTTATCCTTCGAGCTTCGGCTCGAAGAGCCCCTCAACAATCTCTTCATTATTTTCTTTCTTTGAAAAATTTCTGAAATTTTTTAGTGACTCAAAATAAAAGTGAATCAAACTCAACAAGATTGATAGCAACTACTCCCACAGGTGCCTAGAGGCTATATCATGCATTAAAACTACTTTTGACAATATAAATTTGACATGCAAGCTCAAGAACAGGGTCACCTTAACAGCAAAAATTTGCAATAAATAAAGCACTAGAACAAAAACTAATTGGATCATTGAAGGAGTCACATACCGAAGAACAATCTCCCCAAACAGTTTTGTGAATGGAGCTTTGAGAAAAGAGATTGAAAATGGCCACAAGATGAGCTAGAACACGGGTTTGAGCTATGGAAGGATTTTTTCTGGAGGAAGTCGAAGTGAGTGGGTGCTGGGATAAGTGGAGGGGGTCCACGTGGGGCCCACGAGGCAGGGGGCGCGCCCTGTGCCCTCGTGGCAAAAATGGTGGCCCCCCTGGTGTGTTCTTAGTGCCAGCAATTCTTAAATATTCTACAAAAAACATATTTCATTTTCAGGACGTTTGGAGAGCTTTTATTTTTGGGGTATTTTTATTGCAAGGATAATTCAAAAAACAGACAGAAAATACTATTTTTGCTTTATTTAATCTAAATAACAGAAATTAAAAGGAGGATACAGAGAGTTGTGCTTTCTAACTTCATCCATCTCGTGCTCATCAAAAGGAATCCACTAATAAGGTTGATCAAGTCTTGTTAACAAACTCTTTCCGAATCGCATGGAACCAGAGATTTTTTGAATAACACTAGGTTACCTCAACGGGGATATGCATGTCCCCAACAATAAGAATATCATATTTCTTCTTGATAGTAGGAAGAGGGAATTCAAAACCTCCAATAGAAATCATTGAAATTTTCCAATAGAATTGATACTGTGGACTTGAGGTTGTTTCCTCGGAAAGTGTACCGTATGCTCATTACCATTAATAGGAAAAGCGACATTGCCTTTGTTGCAATCAATAACAGCCCCTGCAGTATTCAAAAAGGGTATACCAAGGATAACCGACATACTATCATCTGATGACCCACAAGTATAGGGGATCTATCGTAGTCCTGTCGATAAGTAAGAGTGTCAAACCCAACGAGGAGCAGAAGGAAATGATAAGCGGTTTCCAGCAAGGTATTCTCTGCAAGTACTGAAATAAGTGGTAACAGATAGTTTTGTGATAGATAATTTGTAATGAGCAACAAGTAACAAAAGTAAATAAAGTGCAGCAAGGTGGCCCAATCCTTTTTGTAGCAAAGGACAAGCCTGGACAAACTCTTATATAGAGAAAAGCGCTCCCGAGGACACATGGGAATATCGTCAAGCTAGTTTTCATCACGTTCATATGATTCGCGTTTGGTACTTTGATAATTTGGTATGTGGGTGGACCGGTGCTTGGGTACTGCCCTTACTTGGACAAGCATCCCACTTATGATTAACCTCTATTGCAAGCATCCGCAACTACAACAAAAGTATTAAGGTAAACCTAACCATAGCATGAAACATATGGATCCAAATGAGCCCCCTTACGAAGCAATGCATAAACTAGGGTTTAAGCTTCTGTCACTCTAGCAACCCATCATCTACTTATTACTTCCCAATGCCTTCCTCTAGGCCCAAATAATGGTGAAGTGTCATGTAGTCAACGTTCACATAATGCCACTGGAGGAGAGACACCATACATCTCATCAAAATATCGAACGAATACCAAATTCACATGACTACTAATAGCAAGACTTCTCCCGTGTCCTCAGGAACAAACGTAGCTACTCACAAAGCATAAACATGTTCATAATCAGAGGGGTATTAATATGCATATAGGATCTGAACATATGATCTTCCACCAATTAAACCAACTAGCATCAACTACAAGGAGTAATTAACACTACTAGCAACCTACTAGCACCAATCCCGGACTTGGAGATAAGAATTGGATACAAGAGATGAACTAGGGTTTTGAGAGGAGATGGTGTTGATGAAGATGTTGATGGAGATTGCCCTCTCCCGATGAGAGGAGCATTGGTGATGACGATGGCGATGATTTCCCCCTCCGGGAGGGAAGTTTCCCCGGCAGAACAGCTCCGCCAGAGCCCTAGATTGGTTCCACCACGGTTCCGCCTCGTGGCGGCGGAGTTTCGTCCCAGAAGATTGCTTATTGTTTTTCCCTTCGAAAGACTTCATATAGCAGAAGATGGCCACCGAAGGGCCACCAGGGGGCCCATGAGGTAGGGGGCGTGCCCAGGGGGGTAGGGCGCGCCCCCCACCCTCGTGGGCAGGGTGTGGCCCCCTGGTGAATTTCATCCTGTGGAGTATTTTTTATATATTCTGAAAACGTCTTCCATGAAGTTTCAGGACTTTTGGAGCTGTGCAGAATAGGTCTCTAATATTTGCTCCTTTTCCAGCCCAGAATCCCAGCTGCCGGCATTCTCCCTCTTTATGTAAACCTTGTAAAATAAGAGAGAATAGGCATAAGTATTGTGACATAATGTGTAATAACAGCCCATAATGCAATAAATATTGATATAAAAGCATGATGCAAAATGGACGTATCAACTCCCCCAAGCTTAGACCTCGCTTGTCCTCAAGCGAAAGCCGAAATCAAAAAGTATGTCCACATGTTTAGAGATAGAGGTGTTAAAAATAAAATACGGACATGAGGGCATCATGATCATTCTTAGAACAAGAACTTATATAATTCTTGTCATATAATCCCTTATGCTAGAGTAATAATTCGATCACAATTTCAAGTATGAATCGTAAACTTCATTGAAAACTAACAAACTATAATCTCAGTCATGGAAGTAATTGCAATTTATCATAACATAGAAAAGAGTCAATGTATAAGAGCTTTTCAGCAAGTCCACATACCAACTATCATATAATCTTTCACGATTGCTGAGACTCACGCAATACTTATGGGTATGGAGTTTTAATCGGACACAGAGAAAGATAGGGGCTTATTATTTTGCCTCCCAACGTTTTACCTCAAGGGTAATGTCAACAATAATAGTTCACGAAAACTCACATCCAATTAGCCATATATACCAGGATCTTTCCAACATACTGTGCTTGCCAAAGGATAAAATATAAAAAGGAGGGGTGAAGATCACCATGACTCTTATGCAAGGTAGGAGATAAAAGTAAAAGATAGGCCCTTCGCAGAGGGAAGCAGAGGTTGTCATGCACTTTTATGGTGTGATGCACAAAATCTTAATGCGAAAGAACGTCACTTTATATTGCCACTTGTGATATGGACCTTTATTATGCAGTCTGTCGCTTTATTTCTTCCATATCACATGATCGTATAAAGCTTATATTCTCTCACACTAATAAGTCATACATATTTAGAGGGAAATTTTTATTGCTTGCACCGATGACAACTTACTTGGAGGATCTTACTCAATCCATAGGTAGGTATGGTGGACTCTTTTGGCAAAACTGGTTGAAGGGTATTTGGAAGCACAAGTAGTATCTCTATTTGGTGCAATGAATTAGGCTAGAAAGAGGGGGAAAGGCAAGCTCAACATGTTGGAGGATCCAAGAAAATATAATTTATCTCAGATGTAAGAAAACATAACCCATTACGTTGTCTTCCTTGTCCAATGTCAACTCTTTAGCATGTCATATTTTAATGAGTGCTCACAATCATAAAAGATGTCCAAGATAGTATATTTATATGTGAATACCTCTCTTTCTTTATTACTTCCTATTAATTGCAACGATGACCAAAACTATGTTTGTCAACCCTCAACAACTTTTATTCATCATACTTTTTCTATGTGAGCCCATTACTCTCCATAAGATCCATATGATCTCTTTGTTCATTTTATTCTTTCTCTTTTCTTTTATTCACTTAGGATCATGGAAAAATAATCAAGCCCTTGACTCAACACTAATCTTTATTATATAGCTCACGGACTCAATTACATAGAGGAATTATGAAGCAAAACTCACAACTAGATCATACTAAGAACTTCTATTCTACTAGATCAAGATATTACCAAAAGGATCGAACTAAGAAAAATGGTAAAGATAAAAGTGATGGTGATACGATACGATACCGGGGCACTCCCCCAAGCTTGGCAGTTGCCAAGGGGAGTGCCCTTACTAGATACTCAATTCTTCTTTGTTGGTGGAGACGGTGGTGATTTTGTTGATGACGTAGGCTTGTCGTCCTTCTTCCAAGGCATAGGCTCCCATCGTAGAAGGATGACCGAGTCTCCTGGAACCTCAAATCCGCAGCCAAACTCATCCTCTTGAATCTATATTCATACTCACAATTTTGATTTTGTAGGTCATAGATCTGGGCTTGGAGGTGCTCGTTTTTCTCATGAAGCTCGAAGATCGCCTCCCCAATGTCCTTGACGTCCAACTTGTGGTTGTTGGTGAACTCCGTGATCATGATGTGATTGGAATCGAGTCCATGCTCCACCATCTCCTGACACTTGAAAACTTCTTGCTCCAAGGCCTCGAGCCTTGCCTCCGTGCTTCCGGTCTTCCTTGGTCCCTCAGCATCACGGATGTGCAACAACCCCTCACGCATCTCAATGGTTTGAGGGTGTTGCAACACTTCTGCGAGGTAGGGGTTGATGACCTTCTCGAAGAACTGGTCCTTGGGGGCGCTTGAAGATGACATGATGACCTGGATCTGTCAGGAAAACATCTCGAAACAAAAACAGGAGATTTTTGCGTGATACGGGAGTCAAAGCCTCCGGGAGATTATATAATGAATTTTTGCCGACCAAAATACGTGCCGTGTATGAAAACGGAGTCCGGAGAGCACACGAGGTGCCCACGAGGTAGGGGGCATGCCCAGTAGGGTAGGGCGCCCCTCCACCCTCGTGGAGCCCTCGTGTCCTTCCTGGACTGCTACTTATTTTTCTATTTTTCTAAATATTCCAAAACGGAGAAATATTGCCTTAAAACTGTTTTGGAGTCGGTTTACTTACTGTACCACATACCTATTCCTTTTCCGAGTCTGAAACGTTCCGGAAAATGTTCCTTATGTATTCCTCCGGGGTTACAGTTTCAATAACATTGGTTTCAACATTTATGGGATTACCTGAGATATAATGTTTGATTCTATGGCCGTTCACCACCTTCGGATTTGTGCCTTCGAAGTTGTTGATTTTTATGGCACCGGAATGGTAGGCCTCTTCGATAACGTAAGGACCTTCCCATTTAGAGAGAAGTTTTCCTGCAAAAAATCTTAAACGCGAGTTGTATAGCAATACATAATCACCTACATTAAACTCACGCTTTTGTATTCTTTTGTCATGCCATCTTTAACTTTTTCTTTAAACAACTTGGCATTTTCATAGGCTTGGGTTCTCCATTCATCAAGCGAGCTAATATCAAATAGCCTCTTCTCACCGGCAAGTTTAAAATCATAATTGAGTTCTTTAATGGCCCAATATGCCTGTGTTCTAGTTTGAGAGGTAAGTGACATGCTTTTCCATAAACCATTTTATACGGAGACATACCCATAGGATTTTTATATGCAGTTCTATAGGCCCATAATGAATCATCAAGTTTCTTGGACCAATTATTTCTAGACCTATTAACAGTCTTTTGCAAAATTAATTTGAGTTCTCTATTACTCAATTCTACTTCACCACTAGACTGAGGGTGATAAGGGGATGCAATTCTATGATTAACATCATATTTAGCAAGCATTTTACGGAAAGCACCATGAATGAAATGTGATCCACCATTAGTCATTAAATATCTAGGGACTCCAAACCTTGGAAAAATAACTTCTTTAAGCATTTTAATAGAAGTGTTATGATCAGCACTACTAGTTGGAATAGCTTCTACCCACTTAGTAACATAATCAACAGCAACTAGAATATGTGTATAACCATTAGAGGAAGGAAAGGGTCCCATATAGTCAAAGCCCAAACATTAAATGGTTCAATAACGAGTGAATAATTCATAGGCATTTCTTGACGTCTACTAATATTACCAATTCTTTGACATTCATCACAAGATAGGACAATCTTACGGGCGTCCTTGAAGAGAGTAGGCCAATAAAAACCGGATTGCAATACCTTATGCACAGTTCTATGTCCAGGATGGTGTCCTCCGTAAGCTTCGGAGTGACACTTGCATAGGATCTGTTCCTGTTAATGCTCAGGTACACAACGTCTAATAACACCATCTACTCCTTTTTTATAAAGATGTGGGTCATCCCAAAAGTAATGCCTCAAATCATAGAAGAACTTTTTCTTTTGCTGGTATGTGAAACTAGGTGGTATAAACTTAGCAACAATGTAATTAGCATAATCAGCATACCATGGAGCAGTATGAGAAGCATTTATGACATTTAATTGCTCATCAGGAAAGCCATCATCAATAGGAAGTGGGTCATCAAGTACATTTTCTAACCTAGACAAGTTGTCTGCAACGGGGTTCTCAGCTCCCTTTCTATCAACAATATGCAAATCAAATTCTTGTAGCAAGAGAACCCATCTAATAAGTCTAGGTTTAGCATCTTTCTTTTCCATAAGATATTTAATAGCAGCATGATCAGTGTGAATAGTTACTTTAGAATCAACAATATAAGGTCTGAACTTATCACAAGCAAATACAACCGCTAAGAATTCTTTTTCAATAGTAGCATAATTTCTTTGAGCATTGTCTAGGGTTTTACTAGCATATTGAATAACATTTAATTTCTTATCAACTCTTTGTCCTAGAACAACACCTACAACATAATCACTAGCATCACACATAATTTCAAAGGGTAAATTCCAATCAGGTGGCTGAACAATGGGTGCAGAGATCAAAGCTTTCTTAAGTATTTCAAATGCTTCTACACAATCATCATCAAAATCAAATGGTATATCTTTTTGTAATAAATTAGTCAAAGGCCGAGAAATTTTTGAGAAGTCCTTAATGAACCTCCTATAAAATCCAGCGTGACCAAGGAAACTTCTTATACCTCTGATGTCCTTGGGACATGGCATCTTTTCAATAGCATCAACCTTAGCTTTATCAACCTCAATACCTCTTTCAGAAACTTTATGCCCCAAGACAATACCTTCATTAACCATAAAGTGGCACATTTCCCAACTCAAGACAAGATTAGTTTACTCACATCTCTGCAAAACTCGATCAAGGTTGCTCAAGCAATCATCAAAAGAAGATCCATAGACAGAGAAATCATCCATGAAAACCTCACAAATCTTTTCACAAAAGTCAGAGAATATAGCCATCATGCATCTTTGAAAGGTAACAGGTGCATTACATAAACCAAAAGGCATATGTCTATAAGCAAAAGTACCAAAAGGGCAAGTAAAAGTAGTCTTTGATTGATCTTTGGCTGACACAGGTATTTGAGAGAAACCAGAATAACCATCTAGAAAGCAAAAATGTGTATGTTTGGATCTCTTTCTAGCATTTGGTCGATAAAAGGTAAGGGGTAATGATCCTTTTTAGTTGCGTTATTTAATTTGCGGAAATCGATTACCATCCTATAACCTGTAATAATTCTTTGAGGAATCAATTCATCTTTATCATTAGGAACAACAGTAATACCTCCCTTCTTAGGGACACAATGGGCAGGACTTACCCACTCACTATCAGCAACGGGATAAATTATACCTGCCTCAAGGAGCTTTAGTATTTCCTTTCTTACCACTTCTTTCATTTTAGGATTCAACCGCTGTTGATGGTCACGAACTGGTTTAGCATCTTCTTCCAAATTAATTTTATGTTGACATAGAGTGGGACTAATGCCCTTAAGATCATCAGGAGTATACCCAATAGCAGCACGGTGCTTCTTCAGAGTTTTCAATAATCTCTCTTCCTCATGCTCTGAAAGGTTAGCACTAATAATAACAGGATATATCTTTTTCTCATCAAGATAAGCATATTTAAGAGTATTAGGTAACGGTTTAAGCTGAAACACGGGATCACCCTTGGGTGGAGGAGGATCCCCTAGGATTTCGATAGGCAAATTGATTTTCAGAATAGGTTCCTGTTTAAAGAATACTTCGTCTATTTCCCTTCTTTCATTCATAAACATATCATTTTCATGGTCTAGCAAATATTGTTCTAAAGGATCACTAGGAGGTACGACAATAGAGGCAAGACCAATAATTTCATCCTTACTAGGTAATTCTTCTTCACGGTGTTGTCTACTAAATTTAGAAAAGTTAAATTCATGAGTCGTATCATCTAAACCGATAGTAACAACATCCCTTTTGCAATCTATGGTAGCATTAACAGTGTTCAGGAAAGGTCTACCAAATATAATGGGACAAAACCTATCTTGTGGGGAACTAAGAACAAGAAAATCAGCAGGATATTTAGTTTTCCCACATAAGACTTCAACATCTCTAACAATTCCCATTGGTGAAATAGTATCTCTATTGGAAAGTTTAATTGTGACATCAATATCTTCCATCTCAGCATGTGCAATATCATGCATAATTTCTTTGTATAAGGAATAAGGTATTGCACTAGCACTAGCACCCATATCACATAATCCATGATAACAATGATCTCCTATTTTAACAGAAATAACAGGCATGCCTACCACCGGTCTGTTTTTATTTTTAGCACAAGGTTTAGCAATTCTAGCAGTTTCATCAAGGAAATGAATGACATGCCCATCAATATTATCAGACAAGAGATCTTTAACAATAGCAATATCAGGTTCAACTTTAATTTGCTCATGAGGTGTATAAGTTTTAATATTTCTTTTACGAACCACAGTTGAAGCTTTAGCATGATCCTTTATCCTAACAGGGAAAGGTGGTTTCTCAACATATGCAGTAGGAACAATAGGATCATTATAAGTGACAATCTTTTCTTCAACTTTAATAGGTGCATCTACTTTTACTTCTATGGGAGGATGATATTTAAACCACTTCTCCTTGGGGAGATCAACATAAGTAGCAAAAGATTCATAGAAAGAAGCTACTATCTCAGAGTCAAGTCCATATTTAGTGCTAAATTTACGGCAAACATCGGTATCCATAAAAGATTTAACACAATCAAAACTAGGTGTCATACCTGACTCCTTACCTTTGTCGAGGTCCCAATCTTCAGAGTTGCGTTTAATTCTTTCAAATAAATCTCATTTGAATTCAATAGTCTTCATCATAAAAGAGCCAGCACAAGAAGTATCAAGCATGGTGCGATTGCTATCAGAAAGTCAAGCATAAAAGTTTTGAATAATCATTTCTCTTGAGAGCTCATGACTGGGGCATGAATATAACATTGATTTAAGCCTCCCCCAAGCTTGAGCGATGTTTTCTCCTTCGTGAGGCCAAAAATTATATATATATAATTGCGATCACGATGAACAAGATGCATAGGATAAAACTACTGATGAAATTCCAATTTCAATCGTTTGTAATTCCAAAATCCCATATCATCACATAGCCTATACCATGTCGATGCATCTCCATTCAAAGATAAAGGGAAGACCTTCTTCTTAACAACATCTCCGGGTACGCCTGCAAGCTTAAATAATCCACAAAATTCATCCACATATATTAGATGCTCATCAGGATGTTTTGTTCCATCTCCTAAAAAAGGATTAGCTAGCAGTTTCTCTATCATACCCGAAGGAATTTCAAAGCAGACATTTTCAGTTTCAGTAGGTTCAGTAGGTTGAGGAGCAACTCTTTGCTCTACTGGTCGGGGTGAAGATACCCCGAACAAGCCCCTTAGAGGATTACTTTCCATAGTAACAAGTGACGGTAACTTTCAGCACACAATATAAAATTTTCCTTACCAAATTCCACCTACCAAAGGCGCTTCACTCCCCGGCATCGGCACCAGAAAAGAGTCTTGATGACCCACAAGTATAGGGGATCTATCGTAGTCCTTTCGATAAGTAAGAGTGTCGAACCCAACGAGGAGCAGAAGGAAATGATAAGCGGTTTCCAGCAAGGTATTCTCTGCAAGTACTGAAATAAGTGGTAAGAGATAGTTTTGTGATAGGATAATTTGTAATGAGCAACAAGTAACAAAAGTAAATAAAGTACAGCAAGGTGGCCCAATCCTTTTTGTAGCAAAGGACAAGCCTGGACAAACTCTTATATAGAGAAAAGCGCTCCCGAGGACACATGGGAATATCGTCAAGCTAGTTTTCATCACATTCATATGATTCGCGTTTGGTACTTTGATAATTTGGTATGTGGGTGGACCGGTGCTTGGGTACTGCCCTTACTTGGACAAGCATCCCACTTATGATTAACCTCTATTGCAAGCATCCGCAACTACAACAAAAGTATTAAGGTAAACCTAACCATAGCATGAAACATATGGATCCAAATGAGCCCCCTTACGAAGCAATGCATAAACTAGGGTTTAAGCTTCTGTCACTCTAGCAACCCATCATCTACTTATTACTTCCCAATGCCTTCCTCTAGGCCCAAATAATGGTGAAGTGTCATGTAGTCAACGTTCACATAATGCCACTGGAGGAGAGACACCATACATCTCATCAAAATATCGAACGAATACCAAATTCACATGACTACTAATAGCAAGACTTCTCCCGTGTCCTCAGGAACAAACGTAGCTACTCACAAAGCATAAACATGTTCATAATCAGAGGGGTATTAATATGCATATAGGATCTGAACATATGATCTTCCACCAATTAAACCAACTAGCATCAACTACAAGGAGTAATTAACACTACTAGCAACCTACTAGCACCAATCCCGGACTTGGAGATAAGAATTGGATACAAGAGATGAACTAGGGTTTTGAGAGGAGATGGTGTTGATGAAGATGTTGATGGAGATTGCCCTCTCCCGATGAGAGGAGCATTGGTGATGACGATGGCGATGATTTCCCCCTCCGGGAGGGAAGTTTCCCCGGCAGAACAGCTCCGCCAGAGCCCTAGATTGGTTCCACCACGGTTCCGCCTCGTGGCGGCGGAGTTTCGTCCCAGAAGATTGCTTATTGTTTTTCCCTTCGAAAGACTTCATATAGCAGAAGATGGCCACCGAAGGGCCACCAGGGGGCCCACGAGGTAGGGGGGCGCGCCCAGGGGGTAGGGCACGCCCCCACCCTCGTGGGCAGGGTGTGGCCCCCTGGTGAATTTCTTCCGCTGAGTATTTTTTATATATTCTGAAAACGTCTTCCGTGAAGTTTCAGGACTTTTGGAGTTGTGCAGAATAGGTCTCTAATATTTGCTCCTTTTCCAGCCCAGAATCCCAGCTGCCGCCATTCTCTCTCTTTATGTAAACCTTGTAAAATAAGAGAGAATAGGCATAAGTATTGTGACATAATGTGTAATAACAGCCCATAATGCAATAAATATTGATATAAAAGCATGATGCAAAATGGACGTATCATCATCCTCAGGAATATCAAGAATAACAAAGTCCGTTAAAATAGTAACGTTTGCACAACAGGCACATCCTCACAGATAGCGACAGGTATAGCCGTTGATTTATCGGCCATTTGCAGTGATATTTCAGTAGGTGTCAACTTATTCAAATCAAGTCTATGATATACAGAGAGAGGCATAACACTAACACCGGCTCCAAGATCACATAAAGAAGTTTTAACATAGTTTCTTTTATTGGAGCATGGTATAGTTGGTACTCCGAGATGTCCTAGTTTCTTTGGTATTCCACCTTTAAAAGTATAATTGGCAAGCATGGTGGAAATTTCAGCTTTCGGTATCTTTCTTTTATTTGTAACCAAATCTTTCATATACTTAGCATAAGGATTCATTTTAAGCATATCAGTCAAACGCATACACAAAAAGATAGGTCTAATCATTCCAGCAAAGTGCTCAAAATCTTCATCATCCCTTTTCTTGGATGGTTTAGGAGGAAAAGGCATGGGTTTCTGAACCCATGGTTCTCTTTCTTTACCGTGGTTCCTAGCAACAAAGTCTCTCTTATCATAACATTGGTTCTTTGATTGTGGGTTATCAAGATCAACAGCAGGTTAAATCTCTACATCATTGTTATTGCTAGGTTGAGCATCAACATGAACATCATCATTATCACTAGGTTCATGTTCATTATCAGATTGTGTTTTAGCATTAGAAATAGAAATATCATTGGGATCCTCAGGTGTGTCAACAACAGGTTCACTAGAAGCATGCAAAGTCCTATCATTTTTGTTTTTCTTCTTCTTAGAAGGACTAGGTGTATCAACATTAGTACTCTGAGAATCTTGCTCAACTCTCTTAGGGTGGCCCTCAGGATACAAAGGTTCCTGAGTCATTTTACCCCCTCTAGTCATAACTCTAACATCATTATCATTTTTCTTAAAATTTAATTCATTAAGCAAATCATCTTGTGCTTTAAGCACTTGTTCTACCTGAGTGGTAACCATAGAAGCATGTTTACTAATAAGTTTAAGGTCACCTTTAACTCTATACATATAATCACTCAAGTGTTCAACCATATAAGCATTACGTTTCAATTGTCTACCAACATAAGCATTGAAGTTTTCTTGTTTAACAATAAAATTATCAAACTCATCCATGCATTGGCTAGCAGACTTATTACGAGGAATATCACCTTCATCAAATCTATAGAGAGAATTTACCTTTACTACCTGTGTCGGGTTATTAAAACCATGTATTTCTTCAATAGGTGGTAAATTCTTAACATCTTCAGCTTTAATACCCTTTTCTTTCATAGATTTCTTTGCCTCTTGCATATCTTCAGGACTGAGAAATAGAATACCCCTTTTCTTCGGAGTTGGCTTAGGAGTTGGTTCAGGAAGTGTGTGATCATTATCATTACTCAATATATTATTTAATAGCAATTCAGCTTGCCCAATAGTTCTTTCCCTGAAAACACAACCAACACAACTACGTAGGTGGTCTTTGGAAGCATCGGTTAGTCCATTATAAAAGATATCAAGTATTTCATTTTTCTTGAGAGGATGATCAGGCAAAGCATTAAGTAATCGAAGAAGCCTCCCCCAAGCTTGTGGGAGACTCTCTTCTTCAATTTGCACAAAATTATATATTTCCCTTAATGTAGCTTGTTTATTATGAGCAGGGAAATATTTAGCAGAGAAGTAATAAATTATATCCTGGGGACTACGCACACAATGAGGAGCAAGAGAATTAAACCATGTTTAGCATCACCCTTTAATGAGAACGGAAATAACTTAACAATATAGTAGTAACGAATTTTTTCCTCATGAGTGAATAGGGTGGCTATATCATTCAATTTAGTAAGATGTGCCACAACAGTTTCAGATTCATAGCCATAAAAAGGATCAAATTCAACCAAAGTAATTAAAACTCAGGATCGACAGAGAAATAATAATCCTTATCATAAATACAAATATGTGAATTAGCAAAAGCAGGGTCATATTTCATTCTAGCATTCAAAGACTTTTCTTCCAGCTTAGCTAACAGTTTCTTAAGATCATATCTATCTTTGCAAGCAAAAAGGTCTCTAGCAGTTTCTTCATCCATAACATAACCCTCAGGCACATCAGGCAATTCATATCTAGGGGGAGAATCTTCATCATCACTTTCATCAATATTATCTGTTTCAATAATTTCATTCTCTCTAACCCAAGCAAGTTGTTCATCAAGAAATTCACCTAATGGCACTGTATTATCAAGCATAGAAGTAGTTTCATCATAAGACTCATGCATAGCAAAAGTGGCATCATCAATAACATGCGACATATAAGAATCAATAACAGGTGCAGGTGTCGCAAATTTACTCATAATAGAAGGTGAATCAAGTGCAGAGCTAGATGGCAGTTCCTTACCTCCCCTCGTAGTTGAGGGAAAAATCTTGGTTCTTTCATCTTTCAAGTTCCTCATAGTGATCAAGAGATATAAATCCCAAGTGAATCAAAGAATAGAGCTATGCTCCCGGGCAACGGCGCCTGAAAATAGTCTAGATAACCCACAAGTATAGGGGATCGCAACAGTTTTTGAGGGTATAGTATTCAACCCAAATTTATTGATTCAACACAAGTGGAGCCATGGAATATTCTCAAGTATTAGCAGTTGAGTTATCAATTCAACCACACCTGAAAGACTTAATATCTGCAGCAAAGTATTTAGTAGCAAAGTAGTATGGAAGTAACGGTAACGGTGGCAAAAGTAACAGTAGCAGTTTTTGTAGCAACCATAACAGTGGCAACGGAAAAGTAACTAAGCAAAGATCAATATGTGAAAAGCTCATAGGCAATGAATGAATGATGGATAATTATGTCGGATGCGATTCCTCATGCAACAGTCATAACATAGGGTGACACAGAACTAGCTCCAGTTCATTAATGTAATGTAGACATGTATTCCGAATATAGTCATACGTGCTTATGGAGAAGAACTTGCATGACATCTTTTGTCCTACCCTACCGTGGCAGCGGGGTCCTATTGGAAACTAAGGGATATTAAGGCCTCCTTTTAATAGAGTACCAAACCAAGGCATTAAAACTTAGTGAATACATGAACTCCTCAAACTACGGTCATCACTGCGAGTGGTCCCGATTATTGTCACTTAGGGGTTGTTGGATCATAACACATAGTAGGTGACTATTGACTTGCAAGATATGATCAAGAACTCACATATATTCATGAAAACATAATAGGTTCAGATCTGAAATCATGGCACTTGGGCCCTAGTGACAAGCATTAAGCATAGCAAAGTCATAACAACATCAATCTTAGAACATAATGGATAATAGGGATCAAACCCTAACAAAACTAACTCGATTACATAGTAAATCTCATCCAACCCATCACCGTCCAGCAAGACTACGATGGGATTACTCACGCACGACGGTGAGTGACGGTGTCCTGGACTAGGGGGTACTCACCACGTCGTCTCCCGATTTATTAGATTGGGCCGAGGCCCCCCATGGCCGTATACTCATGGGCCAGTTCGGACGGCTGCCGCATACAAGGAAGATTCTACAAGACTTGGCGATCAAGGCAAGGACTTCTCCCCACCGGCGTATTCGGCTAGGACTCTTGTTATCCTAGGCCTCTGGTGCATTATATAAACTGAGGCCAGGCTAGTCGATACAACTCCATATACAACAATCATACTGTAGGCTAGCTTCTAGGGTTTAGCCTCCTTGATCTCGTGGTAGATCTACTCTTGTACTACCCATATCATCAATATTAATCAAGCAGGACGTAGGGTTTTACTTCCATCAAGAGGGCCCGAACCTGGGTAAAACATCGTGTTCCCTGCCTCCTGTTACCATCCACCTTAGATGCACAGTTCAGGACCCCCTACCCGAGATCCGCCGGTTTTGACACCGACATTGGTGCTTTCATTGAGAGTTCCGCTGTGTGATCGACAAAAGGATCGATGGCTCGCCTGCAGATCAATTGCGATTTCGGCGTCTTCGTCACCAGCTCGACTGGTCACCTTGCTCCAACCAAGAATTGCGCCCCGTGTTCGGATCACCATGTTCGGACGAGGGCCTTCATCAAACATCAACTCCGATCTCTATCAAGATCATGGAGGAATCATCCATGGAGCTCGGGGGCTCAACGTCAACATTGCCCTCAAGCGACCGTGCTGTTTTTTTGGACAGCGAACTCGTATATGCCGCCACCACCTCCTCGAGTATCTCTTTGACGATCGCTTTGGTGGAATTGTGCAGAATTGAGTCTATAACAACCCTGGAAAATTTCGTCGAGTTCCGATGGAGGAATCTCTGGCAATCCACGATATACCGGAGCCCTGTCAAATCTGGACGGGAATTTGGATGAGTTTAGGGCGTGGTGTCCAGCTTCTAGCTCGGACGCCCTTTGGAAGATCCAACCGTTGATCGGCCGCGGAATTCCTGTATCTACCACCTCAAAAAATTTCAGCTCGATCCGACTGTCCAAACTCCGGGAACCTTCCGATTAGTGCATCACTTTTCGGATCTGTTTTCTGCGCGAAAACGAATCCGACCCGAGTTCATCTTTTCTATAAACGGGATTTCGGACATCCCTTTTGAAGGAAGTTTTGTATGGGGTATTGTGTTTTGTTCCCGAACACATCCCACTAACTTTAAGATCTTTTGAACATGATCTTCAACATCATGTTGGTGTCAAACCAGTCCGGCAATATTACTCCACGGCTGCCGACCTGCGCTAGACACGGCGTTACTTTGTTGAGCCGAGCTCAACTTCTTCGGATCATCATCTCGGCAAGCCGAACAAGAGTCCGGCATCGCGAAGGATAAATCATCACCAACATCGCCGCCCCACAGATTACACGGAGCGGGCATACCGGCATCGCCGCACGGTTGCTTCATCAAGCCGGCATCGACCACGTCACGACCTGCATCGACAGGGCCACACTATTGCTTCTTCAAGCCAGTGTCCACCACGCCGTCCTACTTCGACTCATCGGCTGACATCGAGGCTTCGACATCTCGGCTGGACCGGGGGCTTCGCCATCTCTTCATCAACCTACTCCAGACACTTCGGCGTCACTAGCCGACCAGCTCTGTCACGTTAGCTGGGCCGAGGGCTTTGCCTTGGCGAGTCAACCTTTACCAGCATTGCCATGTCGTCGTTTTATCGCCCATCACGCAATGGGTGTGCGGAGCGAGTCCCAATTTTGGGAATCACCTTCCTTCGGATTGCTACAACAAATAAACCAGGTGCTATTAATCCCAGTATTTTTTGCTCGTTTGGGTTCATTTTTTCCAAGGAATTATTACTCTGGTTTATCCATCATATGTACACAGGTCTATCAAATGGTGGCCGCATTAACGACGGTCGCGTGGTGGTTCGATTAGTTTCCGTACATAGTCCGGCGAACGCCGCATCCGGAGCTCGGACCGACCTGCGAATTCAGGCTTTGCCACGCCTTTACTGCATCATGCCGACGCCCTGCGTCGACATTGACTTCGGCGCCGGGCCATATTTCTTCTATTACTCACTTTGCATCAATTATTTATTATGCAATGATTTTTTTAATTATCATTATTACTATTATCTCCGGTTTGCACTATTTTTTGTGCACAGGAAAATGATCTGGGGACTTTGGCGTCACTCTGCCGGTCTGCATTGACCGTGCTATGTCACCACTTCGGCGTGTCAAGCTCTCCGCTCCGCCACCTCGGGACCGGCTTGAGGGATGGAACCTTGCCCCGCATCAAGCTCGGACCGCGTCATCAATACCGAACACATTAACCAGCTAAGTCGCTTTCATGCTCAAAGCTTTAATTTCTAACTTGCGTTTGGTTCGACCAAGCATTATACTTTTTTTGAAAAAAGTTGCTTCTAAAAAATTTCCTTGTCCAAACTTTGTTTGTGACGCATAAATTCAAATACCCCGTTTACTTGGGGGCTTCCTTTATGAAGCTTTTCCTGTCGCATATGATTATACTTGTACGGCTTCGTTCCTTGTTCGTGTATTACGCCACAATATGCACCACATTGACTTAAGCGATTTGCAAGCTGGGTTGCCTCGCTCCTGTGTTTACCCCTACGTTCCCGATTGTTCGGCTAGGGAGTAAAGGGAGCACCTCTGTGATTGTCACGATCGGATCACCCGAGCCGGACCTCAGACTGGGTGAAGCCGAAAGCTAGCGCTCTTATAGTTATTCAATGATGGTCGGCACACAACGGAACTCATGAGTACAAAAAATCTATTGCACAAGTCTCATAATAACAATGAGCACCGAAGAAAGGTATCGGTGGGGGTACTATTTTCTTCGAAGATGCTTCTTACTCTTCGCAGTAATATAGCATAAGTTCCCTGAGCGCGCTTTGTCTGTTACAGCCTTATGGCCTGATTGCCTGGTTATTGGAAACACCGTCGATATTCTCGACCGATGGAGTACATAACACTTTTCGGTCCTTAACCGAAGAGGGAGAAGCCGACGGTCGGTTAAGACGCGTTTAAAGTTCGGTTGAACATAGATATGATATAAGTACTTCGGTACATGCAATCATTCTTCTACCCAAGTCACTTGGGGCTCTTAAGTTTATTTGAGCCGTTTTATAATAAGTGTTCTTCTTCTCAGTCGCTGCAAAGTTCTATTATTATTATTATTATTATTATTATTATTATTTATCACTCCTTTTTTCGACGCGAGTGTGCGGTCACTAGTCGGGGAGCCTAATTTCTCTCTCAAAGCCGCTAGAGTTTAGTTTGCTAAACTGGCCTAATGAGAAGTACTCCGCCCTTGGGATAGGAGGTTGAAGCCGTAGGCTGACCCGCTCGAAGTCTTGAGATAGGATGTGTCATGTTAAAGGACGACAAAAGCACTTCTTTTTTCTAAGACCAATTTTCGGATTGGCACCGAACACTTGATCTTGTTCGGACGTCATGTTTTTACTGACGTTTCTTGGTTTTCCAAGCTTTTTGGCACTTTTAAACTATTTGTGCTTTTCCAGCATTAGTCTCGCAGTGCAACGCCGGACACCTTTAGGGATTCGGCAAAAACATTCTCAGATATTGCTATATATGCATGAGTTTCGAATTGTGTCTCCGGTCAATAGTTGGGTTGCCCGGCTCCTGCACTTGCTTCCTACGTTCCGTTTTGTTCGGCTAGGCGTGCAAAGGGAGAACTACTGCGATTGTGCTTCCAGCTCACATGGTTAAGCACCTCAGTGGAGAAAGCCGAAAACTGACTGTCACAATAAGCGTAAACTGGTCAGCGATCCGATGACTATGTTAAATAACGGGCCGTTCATAACATTGGCCGAAGTGCTTACGGCTTGACCCCGACTGTCGTCGAACACTACCGGGGGCTATTAACTGGCCTCCCAAACTAAATCCTCGATATTTTGCTCTTACATTAGAGCTGAGGTTTAATGATCATGCTTAGCATGACAACCCAAAGAAAGGAACCGATAGCGGGACTATTTTCTTTGGAAGACATTTCTTCTGTTAAACAGTAATATAACTCTCTGCGTACCTTTGTTTATAAAACCGTATGGCCAGATTGCCTTGTTTGTTGTAAATCTTTGCCCTCATAAAGGCTTTATAAAGTAGGACAAACACTCCTCGGCTACTGGCCAAGGAGGTGGAAGCCGATGGTCGGTCAACAAAGTTTTGTACAATGCGGATCCAAGCATTAATGACGTAAAGTACTTGGATACATAGAGTCATTACACATAATTTGTGATTTTACTATGGATATTGATCCTTAATTCGGCCACCCATGCCCGCATTAAGGCTCGGGGGCTACTGGGCTTCGGGCTTATTATTTACAAATATTAAAGGGGCACATCGATCCCCTGATCTGGTGTTGCCACCCGACCAGTGTCTCGGGGGCTACTGCATTGCTTGTCCAATGTAGAAAATTTTATGTGCAATATAGTTTCCAAGGAGATTTTGATCCTCAGGTTGGTCGGCCGCACCCAACCTGAGTCTCGAGGACTGAGCACGCCGCTTTTGTGTCCCGAAGTATTCTGCCGAGCTAGGACTTGATCCTCAGGCCGATTTTGCAAATCAACCTGAGTCTCAGCGGCTACTGGGATCGGCGGTCTGATGTCATCCTTCATGTGCATCTCGGGTTTTAGACCGATACACACCTTGAGGGCTACTGGCTATATATCTCGGCAGAGAATAAATTGCACCAATAAAAAATATTCACAAAAATCGGCCCACATTCGGGGTGGTGCACCACCTCAGAAGCAGCCCGTCATAAAGCTCGGGCGCTGGTGGCTGGCTCCATAGAGGGCATTTCCGGCATTAAGCTCGGCTAAACTCCTTCAAACTTCTTTGAACAAAGGTGATTTACGACACCTTGGATATACAGTCCGGCGTTGGAGTTCGGATACATAGTCCGGCGTTGGAGCTCGGATACATTCCGGCGTTAGGGCTGGGAAGCGGTCCGGCGTTGGTGCTCGGTTGCCAAAGATACCTCGAATACAGTCCGGTGTTGGAGCTCGGACGCAAGAGGACGCTGCCGCCCGGGAACAACTTCAAACCCGAGGTGAGGCATAAAAATAACAAGGCATTGGTAAAGGCTGGAAACTTAAAGGGGCTCCTCGGATACCCGACGTGTAAACCTGTCGAATGCATTTCGGCGATCCTCAAGATCGAAGATAAAGAAGATTTGTAGAACCAGTTTTCAAGACCAACGACCGAAGATGAAGAACAGTTTGGAAGAATCGAGGAGCGTCCCTAAGTTGAAGACCGGTTCAGGGGGCTACTGACGGTGTCCTAGACTAGGGGGTACTCACCACGTCGTCTCCCGATCTATTAGATTGGGCCGAGGCCCCCCATGGCCGTATACTCATGGGCCAGTTCGGACGGCTGCCGCATACAAGGAAGATTCCACAAAACTTGGCGATCAAGGCAAGGACTTCTCCCCACCGGCGTATTCGGCTAGGACTCTTGTTATCCTAGGCCTCTGGTGCATTATATAAACCGAGGCCAGGCTAGTCGATACAACTCCATATACAACAATCATACCGTAGGCTAGCTTCTAGGGTTTAGCCTCCTTGATCTCGTGGTAGATCTACTCTTGTACTACCCATATCATCAATATTAATCAAGCAGGACGTAGGGTTTTACCTCCATCAAGAGGGCCCGAACCTGGGTAAAACATCATGTTCCCTGCCTCCTGTTACCATCCACCCTAGACGCACAGTTCGGGACCCCCTACCCGAGATCCACCGGTTTTGACACCGATAGTGAGCATCATGAAATTGGTGATAGAGGATGGTTGATGATGACGATGACGACAGATTCCCCTCTCCGGAGCCCCGAACGGACTCCAGATCAGCCCTCCCGAGGAAGATTAGGGCTTGGCAGCGGCTCCATATCATAAAACGTGATGAATCCTTCTCTCTAATTTTTTCTCCCCGAAAGTGAATATATGGAGTTGGGGTTGAGGTCGGTGGAGTCCCAGGGGAGGCAAGGGCGCGCCCAAGGGGGGCGCCCTACACCCTCGTGGACAGGATGTGGGCCTCCTGATGCTGATTCTTTCACTAATATTTTTCATTAATTCCAAAACGTGTCTCCGTGGATTTTCAGGTCATTCCAAGAACTTTTATTTTTGCACGAAAATAACACCATGGCAGTTCTGCTGAAAACAGCGTCAGTCGGGGTTAGTTCCATTCAAATCATGCAAGTTAGGGTCCAAAACAAGGGCAAAAGTGTTTGGAAAAGTAGATACGTTGGAGACGTATCACTTGTCTACATCACGTCATCGTTCTTATTGCATTACTCTGTTTCTCCATGAACTTAATACACTAGATACATGCTGGATAGCGGTCGATGTGTGGAGTAATAGTAGTAGATGCAGGCAGGAGTCGGTCTACTAATCTTGGATGTGATGCCTATATAATGATCATTGCCTGGATATCGTCATGATTATTTGAATTTCTATCAATTTCCCAACAGTAATTTGTTCACCCACCGTTTGCTATTTTTCTCGAGAGAAGACACTAGTGAAATCTACGGCCCCCGGGTCTCTTTCTCATATTATTTGCCTTTGCGATATATTTTATGTGCCTTTTATTTTCGGATCTATTAAACCAAAAATACAAAAATACCTTCCTGCAATTTATTTTATTTGGCGTTCGATCTATCAATATTTACAACTCTCTCACGTCCGTTTGCCAATTTGTGGCACCGTTACCCGAAAGGGATTAACAACCCCTTTTACACGTCGGGTTGCGAGTATTTGTTATTTGTGGGCAGGTGATGTTTACGTAGTGTTTCTTGGTTCTCCTACTGGTTCGATAACCTTGGTCTCATCACTGAGGGAAATACCTACAGCCGCTGTGCTGCATGATCCCTTCCTCTTTGGGAAAATACTGACGTAGCTTCAAGCCGCATCAAAAGGAATTTCGGCGCCATTGCCGGGGAGGATCATCTACATCTACTAGGTTCCTAATCACAAATCTCATCTCCTCACAATTTCCATTATTTATCATTTGCCTCTCGTTTTCCTCTCCCCACTTCACAAAAATTTGTCGTTTTGTTTGCCCTATTTTTCGTTCGCCGTTTTCTTGCCGGATCTGTTTTTGAGTGCAATCTTGTCACGTAGTCACCATGGCTAAGAACACCAAGTTGTGTGATTTCTCAAATACCAAAAACAATGATTCTATTGGCACTCCGATTGCTCCCTCCACTAGTGCGGAATCTTGTGATATTAATACTGCTTTGTTGAATTTTGTTATGAAAGATCAATTTTCCAGTAGTCCTAATGCGGATGCCGCATCCCATCTTAATACCTTCGTGGAATTATGAGATATGCAAAAGAAAAAAAATGTGGACAATGATATTGTGAAGATGAAATTATTTCCATTTTCTTTGCGTGATTCCGCAAAAAATTGGTTTTCTTATTTGCCTCGCAATAGTATCGATTCTTGGAATAAGTGCAAAGATGCTTTTATCACTAAGTATTTTCCGCCCGCAAAAATTATTTCCCTTAGAACTCAGAGCATGTTGCACAATCTTGGGAAAGGATGAAAAAGATGCTAAGGAATTGCCCAACTCATGGGTTAAATCTTTGGATGAACATACAAAAAATTTATGCGGGGTTGAATTTTGTTTCTCGTAATCTTTTAGATTTTGGCGCGGGTGGTACTTTTATGGAAATTACTTTGGGTGAAGCCACCAAATTGATTGATAATATTATGGCAAATTATTCACAATGGCATACCGAAAGAGCTCCTACTAGTAAAAAAGTTAATTTGGTTGAAGAAATTTCTTCTTTCAGTGAAAATGTTGATGCTCTTATGAAACTGGTTGCTACTAAAAGTGCTCCTATTGATTTCAATTATATGCCTTTGTCTACTTTGATTGAGCAAAATAGTGATGCCATAGATGTGAATTTTATCTCGCGAAATAATTTCAATAACAATGCTTATAGAGGTAATTTTAATCCTAGGCCTTTCCTAGTAATTCCTATAATAATTATGGTAATTCCTATGGAAATCCTTCTTATAATAATAAGAAGAAGAAGAACACCACTTATCTTGAGAATAATATTAAAGAATTTATCAACACACAAAAAGTTTTCAACACTACCATAGAAGAAGAGTTGAATAAGATTGTCTAGAAGTGTTGATAGAATTTCTCATGATGTAGAAAATCTCAAGATGAAATTTTTTGTGCCTGAGGTTGAGGAATCAATTAAAGCTCTCTATGTTTCTACGGATGAAAGTAAGGAAAGAACCTCTATGCTTAGAGCTAGAAGAGAATTTTTAGAAAAGGCGTTTTCTAGTAATTACTTTCGTAAAAGTGATGAAGATCTTAAAATGATTGGTGTTTCTTCTATTGATTCCTTGTTTAGTAAAATTAAGATTGATGAAAAAGAGACTGGAGAAGAGTCAACTTTAGTTAGAAGGCGTCCCGATAATTCGGAGGGTGAAAATCTTGTTGAGAAAATTGACAAAAGTGGGTTTGAAGAGGTCAAAACTTTAACTAGTGATGTGCCCACTCTTTTGGATTACAAATACTTTAATTATGATAGTTGCTCTTAGATTGATTGTATTTCTTTGTTGCAATTCATGATAAATTCACCCCATGCTTATGAACAAAATAAAGCTTTTACTAAACAAATTGTTGATGTTATGATGAAAGCTTTGGAAGAAAAGTTGGAATTAGAAGTTTCAATTCCTAGAAAATTTCATGATGAATGGGAACCTACTATCAAAGTCAAGATTAAAATTTATGAGTGTTTTTCTTTGTGTGACTTGGGTGCTAGTGTTTCTACAATTCTAAAATCTTTATGTGATGTGCTTGGTCTTACCGATATCGAAGAATGTTCTTCAAATTTGCACTTAGCGGATTCTACTATTAAAAACCTTATGGGAAGAATTAATGATGTTCTTATTCTTGCAAATAGGAATTATGTGCCCATAGATTTTATTGTTCTTGATATTGACTGCAATCCGTCTTGTCGAATTATTCTTGGTAGACCATTTTTACGCACTATCGGTGTCGTGATTGATATGAAAGAAGGCAATATTAAGTTTCAATTTCCACTAAGGAAGGGTATGGGACACTTCCCTAGAACAAGAATTAGGCCACCATATGAATCAATCATGAGGGCATCTTATGGATCTCGAAACAAAGATGACAAAACTTAGATCCTTGCTTTATGCCTAGCTAGGGGCGTGAAACAATAGCGCTTGTTGGGAGGCAACCCAATGAATAAATTTTATTTTTTCGTTTTGCTTCCTGTTCTTAAGTGTTAGAAAAATTATGCTACTGTTATGATTGTGTTTTTGTGTTTTAGTTAGTGTTTGTGCCAAGTAAAGCCTTTAGGATCTTCTTGGGTGCTAGTTGTCTGATCTTGCTAAAAAACAGAAAATTTTGCACTCACGAAAACAATTTTTGTTTCTAACCAAAGAGCGATAAAATACCACTTCTTTCTGAAGAACATTAATATACAAATTTCCCAGGTCGTCCTAATTTTTCAGAGTTTTTGGAGTTATAGAAGTATTCGAAATATCCAGATTGCTACAGACTGTTCTGTTTCTGACAGATTCTGTTTTCTTTGTGTTGTGTGCTTGTTTTGATGATTCTATGGTTTTCTTTGATGATTTTTTTGCCATAGAAAAGTTTGAATACATTACATATAATGCAAGAATAAATTATGAATCGGTTTGCTACATCACTTATAGTAGTGATATGTTTTCAGATACTAACGGATCTCGTGAAGGCTTTGTTGAGTTTTGTGTGATTGAAGTTTTCAAGTTTTGGGTTATCTTATGATGGATGAAGGAATAAGGAGTAAGAGTAGCCTAAGCTTGGGGATGCCCATGGCATCCCCCGCTATTATCCAAGGAGAAGCAAACAACTAAGCTTGGGGATGCCCCGAGTGGCATCCCCTCTTTCTTCTAACGACCATCGGTATTTTACTCGAAGCTATATTTTCAATCATCACATACTATGTGTTTTGCTTGGAGCGTCTTGTATGATATGAGACTTTGCTCATTTTGCTTTGTATTTTTAGTCTTTATCCCTTGTTGGACACACCTATTTGAGAGAGCCAAAATTATGTCATGACTTGCTAGAATTGCTCTCTATGCTTCACTTATATCTTTTTGAGCATGGTGTGCTTTAGTATTTTCGGAGAAATGCTCTCTTGCTTCACTTAGATTTATTTCAGAGTTAGTAAAATTTTCAAGAAAATTATCTCTTGCTTCACTTAAATTAATTTGAGAGAAAGAAATATTATGCTCATAATCTTCACTTATATTTATTTGAGCTTATCAAAAGCAACACAAGAAAATTAGTCCCAAAGTGATAGACATCCAAGAAGGATATAATAGAAACTTTCATGAAGATCATTGGACAAAATAAACTTGATTCTTTGTAATAGTTTTGAGATATGATGATGTGATATGTGAGTCATGTTGATGAGTAATTATGCTTTAGTAAGAACATTGGTGTTAAGGTTTGTGATTCCCTATGCAAGCACGAAAGTCAATAGTCATGCAATGAAATTACATCCTACTTGTGGTGCATTATTCGGTGTTAATAATGCTTAATGCTCACTTACGAGATTATTTGTTTCTTGGTTGGTCGCTTCTCAATCTTTTGCTAGCCTTCATTTTTCACTAAGTATGATCACTACTTGTGCATCCAAAATCCTTTAAACCAGTTTTGCCATATGAGTCCACTATATCTACCTGTATGCGGTATTCTTTTGCCGTTCTAAGCAAATTTGTATGTGCCATCTCTAATATTCAAAATAAAAAACTCTTTTTTGTGCTCGTACCACTCGTGAGGCGGTGAGGGGTGGCTAATATTTTCCATGCTAGATGTGTTATTCTCACTATGAGTGTTTATTCACTTGTCATTGCACGAGAGTAAGGCAAAGGTATTAGGGATGCCCAATCCCGAAATGAAAATAAATTTATTTTATGTTGCCAAATGATAAATTCCTTGGAAAGTGTTGGTATGGAAGGCACCCGTGGATACGGTTAGCCATGGAAAGTGAAAGTATGGTGGAAAAAGGAATAAATTTTATTTTCTGTTTGGGAACCGCCTATGATATATCTAGCATGGAAAGTGTTGATAACTCTAAGTCGTTTTCGTTGGTGGGAGAAGTATGCCTCTCAAAATGTTTTTATCTCTCAATTTTTGCTTTGAGCTCTGGCACCTCTACAAATCTCTACTTCCCTCCGCGAAGGGCCTTTATTTTACTTTATGCAATTTTTATTTTTAATTTGAGTCTCTATCTTCTCTATTAAAAGCACCAACTAGGGGGCACTATGATCATACTTGAGCATTGGGTCTAGTTAATATGCGAGTGTGTTTCATGAATGGATCAATGATTGAGCATGATGGGCTAGGGATAACTTATTTTAGCGTTGATATTTTGAAAGACATGGTTGCTTGTTGATATGCTTGAGTATTTAAGTCTCATGTCGAAAGTAGAATATTGCTTTGAATCATATAAAAGTACAAATGTCCATGCTATAAACAAAAGAAAATGTGATGACATGTTAGGAAGCATTCCACATCAAAAATTCTGTTTTTATCATTTACCTACTCGAGGACGAGTAGGAGTTAAGCTTGGGGATACTGATACGTCTCCAACATATCTATAATTTTTTATTGTTCCATGTTGTTATATTATCATTCTTGGATGTTTTATAATCATTTTGTAGTCATTTTATATCATTTTGGGTACTAACCTATTGATATACTGCCACCAGTTGTTCTTTTTTGCATGTTTTTTACATCGCAAGAAATCAATACCAAACAGAGTCCAAACGCAGCGAAACTTTTTGCGGATTTTTATGGACCAGAAGACATCCAATGGGCCGGAGAAGCGCCTAGGGGGTGCTCCGAGGGGAGCACAACCCACCAGGGCGCGCCTAGAGGCCTAGGCGCACCCTGGTGGGTTGTGCCCACCTCGGATGCCTCGCGAACCGACTCTTTGCTCTATAAATACCCCAATATTCTAGAAACCCTAGGGGAGTTGACGAAAATCAATTCCAGCCGCCGCAGAGTCCAGAACCACCAGATCCAATCTAGACACCATCACGGAGGGGTTCACCACTTCTAATGGTGCCTCTCCGATGATGCGTGAGTAGTTTTTTGTAGACCTTCAGGTCTGTAGTTAGTAGCTAGATGGATTCCTCTCTCCCTCGTTTGATTCTTAATACAATGGTCTGTAGGAGATCCATATGATGTAATTCTTTTGCGGTGTGTTTGTTGGGATCCGATGAACTTTGAGTTTATGATCAAATCTATCTCTTTTTATCCATGAAAGTTATTTGAGTTCCTTTGGTCTCTTATATGCATGATTGCTTATAGCCTTGTATTTCTTCTTTGATATTTGGGTTTTTGTCCAACTTGATCTATTTATCTTGCAATGGCAAGAGGTTCTTTGTAGTGGGTTCGATCTTACGGTGCTTGATCCCAGTGACAGAAGGGGAACCGACACGTACATATCATTGCTACTAAGGATAAAACGATGGGAGTCTATTTCTACATAAATAGATCTTGTCTACAACATGTCATCGTTGTTATTGCATTACTCCGTTTCTCCATGAACTTAATACACTAGATGCATGCTGGATAGCGGTCGATGTGTGGAGTAATAGCAGTGGATGCAAGCAGGAGTCGGTCTACTAATCTTGGACGTGATGCCTATATAATGATCATTGCCTAGATATTGTCATGTTTGATCACCGACTGTTTGCTATTTTTCTCGAGAGAAACCACTAGTGAAATCTACGGCCCCTGGGTCTGTTTCTCATATTATTTGCCTTTGTGATCTATTTTATTTGTCTTTTATTTTTAGATCTATTAAACCAAAAATACAAAAATACCTTGCTGCAATTTATTTTATTTGGTGTTCGATCTATCAATATTTACAACTCTCTCATGTCCGTTTGCCAATTTGTGGCACCATTACCCGAAAAGGATTGACAACCCCTTTTACACGTGGGTTGCGATTTTTTGTTATTTGTGCGCAGGTGTTGTTTACATAGTGTTGCTCGGTTCTCCTACTGGTTCGATAACCTTGGTCTCATCACTAAGGGAAATACCTACCGTCGCTGTGTTGCATCACCCTTCCTCTTTGGGGAAATACCGACGTAGCTTCAAGCCGCATGATGTGTCAATACCCCTCACCTCAGTGGCGTTGAACGTCAATAATGCAAACAACACCACTATGATGGTGCTTGCAATCTCCGAAAGCTTCATGACCAAGATGGACGAGAGATTTTAGGATTCCTCTGAGCTAGCGCTCCCTCCAAAACAAAGAATAAAATGAAGGGCATCACTACAAAGGGACAAGGACCTTGGACGTAGCCTGGTCTGGTTGTGACAGTCCTCATCACCAAAGGTGTGGAGTAACTTTAAGGCATGGAGGTTATCTAGAGACGCTGACATCATAGAACATTTGTGTATCTTTTGGCGTGAGTTTATTCAAAAATTTGTTACTACAAGGGGGTTGGGCCCCCTCCCCCCACCACATGGACCGGCAATCGATTTGTTGATCAATCTGAGTCACCCTCACAACTCAATTGGTTGTCGTCCCAGGCTCGAACAGGGCAAACGAAAGGATCTAAGGCAACATCTCATAAAGGAAAGGGGATTAGAGACCATCTACCTCTTGATCCTGATCCACCGATCGCTACAGCATGACAATACCGCTAACCTCGCTGGCATTGAACGTCGATAATGCAAACAACACCACTATGATGGCACTTGCAATCTTCGAAAGCTTCATGGCCGAGATGGGGGAGAACTTCTAGGTTTCCTCTGAGCTAGCTCTCCCTCCAAAACAAAGGAGAATGAAGAATCACTACGAAATGGCAAGTACCTTGGATGTAGCCTGGTCTGGTTGCGACAGTCCTCATCACCAAAGGTATGGCATAACTTTAAGGTGTCGAGGACATCTAGAGATGCCAACATCACAAAACCTTAGTGTAACTTTTGGCGTGAGTGTATTCTAAAATTTGTTACTACAAGGCGGCCAGGGCCCCCCACCACCACATGGATCGGCAATTGATTCACCAATCCATCTTAATTGCCCTAACAACTCAAATGGTTATCGTCCCAGGCTCAAACATGACGAAGCAAAGGACCTAAGGCAACATCTCATAAAGAAAGAGGGATTAGAGATCATTTTCTTCTTGATCCCAGTGCACCGATCGCTGCAGCCTGCCAATACCCCTAACCTTGCTGGGATTGAACATCGAGAATGCAAACAACACCACTATGATGGCGCTTGCAATCTCTGAAAGCTTCATGCCCGAGACGGGGGAGAGTTCCAAGTTTCCTCTGAGCTAGCTCTCCCTCCAAAACAATTGACAACGAAGGGCATCACTGCGAAATGGCAAGGACCTTGCATGTAGCCTGGTCTGGTTGTGATAGTCCTCATCACCAAACGTATGGCATAACTTTAAGGCATGGGGTGCATCTAGAGATGCTGACATCACAGAACCTTAGTGTTACTTCTGGCGTGAGTGTATTCAAAAATTTGTTACTATAAGCAGTGTGGCTATATGGTGTAGGCCATTACTTCCAGACAAAAATAGGGCTGCGTCAAGGTGACCCTATGTCTCCAAAATTATTTAACATTGTTTTTGACATGTTGTCCATTCTGATCGAACAAGCTAAAAATGATGACCAAATTGGATGAGTATTTTCACATCTTATGGATGTGGTCCTCTCCATCTTGCAATATGCCAATGATACGATTATGTTTATGGAACATGAACTTGGTAAAACTAGAAATCTTCAAGAAGGTCTTGATTTCAACTTTTGAGTAAATGTCATGTCTTAAATTAACTTCCATAAAAGTGAATTGTCATATTTCGGAGAAGCCAAAGAGGCGCCCACAACATACACTGAAATTTTTGGTTGTCCACTATTGGAAAATGTAGTAGAAAACCAAAAAAATTGACATACGATTAACTAGGAACACTGTGAAGATGCAATAACGGTTTAGATTGGATCATGACCAACTCCGAGTTGCAATGGAAGAATACGAGTCGACGTAGATTATACTTGAAGTCCCTCGAATAGAAGACCGAAAGCACAATCTCTCCACTGTTTGCAAGCATGCGGTCTTCACGATTCAGCAGCGCTTCGCCGTCCAGAGCTAATCATTGCCGGAGAATTAGAACGAGAATATTAGGACCACAATGGGATTCTGATTATGATGACAAGAGAGGATTAAATCTATCTCTAATTGAATCAAGTAGAACTAGAACTAGAGAACTAGAGAACTAGAGGAAACTCCAAAACTTGTGTCTCTCAAGGGCCAAATCCTCAAGTATATATAGGTTGGAGGGAGGGGAGGGGGATCCACACAAGGGGGGAGGGTTCCCCCCATTTGCACCAGCCTAGGAGGGGGGATCTCTCTCCAATTCAGCCTCCCCTAGCTTCTCCAAGAAGCTAGGGGCGCCACCTCCAATGGGGCCACATAGGCCCAATATCCTTCCACCACTTGGCCTTTTAAAGCCCGTTGATATTTAATTAAATATAAAAGCCTCCTAATCATTATTAGAGTCTTTTATTATTAATTTAACATTTCTGGAAACATTTTTGATCAACATGTTAATTTCCGGCATTACCCGGCAAACACCGAAACCCTTTCAGTAACCCCAGAACACTTCCGGTTTCCCTCAAAACTATTTCTAATATTAATGAAACTATTTCATAAATATTTCGTCATAAATCTTACTCCACTAATACTCAATAGATCACAACTACCTTAAGCTTGTGACCCTATAGGTTCGGTAAAACATAGACATGGACAAACTTCTTTCGTTCAATGATCGATAGCGAAACCATGGACACTCATATCAATCCCTATGAGTACACAAATGACATTCCAGTGAACGTTTGGTTATCATGCATTGTTCCCTTTTTGTTCGTGATACCTTATAAAAGCAAGCTGAGATATATTGGTATTCTCTTAAGTCATTCGCATGCTCATTATACCGGTCTCCTCGATACCGGTTTTATTCTTCTTTCTCATTGACATGTTCTGACATCCCCATGACCTACTCACCCATGTTTGTCCAGACGATGATGGATACCGTCACACCAAGAGGCCCCTCAGAATATCTCTCCATCGTCGAAGGAGCAAATCCTACTCTTGAGCCTAGGGCCTTTTCAAACTTTACGATGAACCAACAAGGTCTTTATGATCATCGTGTTACAGATGATGTTTGAGCAACCCCAAAGTCCACCATACGATAATAAGTGATTACAATGCTCTCATGGTCTAAGGAACTGAATCACATGTTAAGTTATAACAATTGACTTGCGACGATTGTATCTCAAAGTATAACAAACAAGTTTGGGTCGATACAATATGATCATTCTTCAAACGCCATATTCTCAAAGTATTTTTAGGGCCATCGTTACACTTAACGATATCCTAAGATCCGAAGAACATGATCACCAACAACACTTGAGCTTGTCTTATAGGCGAGACCAGGAATCATATTTTACTGTTTATCATTCCACACGTGCATATAAGTTTTCACTGAATCACATATTCAAGTATCAAAGCTGGTATAGCATAGAATATAAACTCTTCATTATAAACATGGAAATATAATAATCAAATATTATTGCCTTGAGGGCATATTTCTAACATGCACACGACAATTCATGATTAAATATTTTATAATATTGATTCATTATCGGTGTATCACTAATTGAGAGTGGAAACATGTCAAAGAGCGCTTAGAGAGGTGGTTGGGTATTTGGAAGGGCAAGTTTCTCTTTGTTGTAGGACAATGGTTGAAAGTGCAACTAATCCCCGGGTGGTTTCGGTAATTCATAACAACATACATCTCATTGAACTAAGATCCATTCAAGATAAACATTTCAGGATGTTTAGTGATTGGCATGGCATGACATAGAGATGTGGACCCCTCCAAATGATAAGGACAAGGATTGGGAAAAGCTCAAGACTCAACATTTTTGTTTAAGTGATCCAAGATCACATTGAGTCCATAGGAAAGCCAATACTATTAAAAGGGGATGAGGTGCTTCTTAACGGTCTACTTGCTCAAAGTGCTTAGTGATATTGCTCCAAAACCCTTTATCACTTTCTCTATCCAAATATGTACAAATCCTAATTCCAAACTCAGCCCCACTGCTATTTCTCATCTGGAGCCACCGATTTCATATTGACATAGCCACTGCCAAAACCCTAACCATTTGGTCACACTGATATGGCTCTCGGTCTCAACGAGATGGCCTTGTGAGCGCTCTGTAACTTGTTGCATTCACTTCGGACTCACTGAGATGTTGCAATCGGTACCGAGTTGGCTTGACTAATTATCTATTTATCATTGCATTCACTTTGGTCTCGCCGAGATGATGCAATCGGTGCCACCGAGATGAAGTTTTCCCTAAGCACTAGCACCTCGGTCCCACCGAGTTGTTCCCGTCGGTCCCACCGAGATTCCTAATGTTCATATTTTTGTACAGATTGGTGCCACTGAGTTTTCTATTCGGTGCCACCGACATGGGTCAAAAGTGTATAACAGTTGGATTTTGTGTGGAGGATATATATACCCCTCCACCCCTTCTTCTCAATGAGGAGATCCATCAGAACGTGCCTACACTTCCACCATTCATTTTCTGAGAGAGAATCACCTACTCATGTGTTGAGATCAAGAGATTCCATTCCTACCATTTGAACCTTGATTTCTAGCCTTCCCGAGGTTGCTTTCCACTCAAATCCTTCTTCCACCATAGCCAAATTTGCGAGAGAGAGAGAGAGAGAGAGTTGAGTTTTGGGGAGACTATCATTTGAAGCATAAGATCAAGGAGTTTATCATCAACACACGTCTATTACCTTTTGGAGAGTGGCATCTCCTAGATTGGTTAGGTGTCACTTGGGAGCCTCCGTAGTGATGTGGAGTTGAACCAAGAAGTTTGCAAGGGCAAGGAGATCACCTACTTCATGAAGAGCTACCCGAGTGAGGCAAGTCCTTCATGGGCGATGTCCATGGTGGGATATACAAGGTTGCTTCTTCATGGACCCTTCATGGGTGGAGCCCTCCGTGGACTCGTGCAGCCGTTACCCGTCGTGGGTTGAAGTCTCCATCAACGTTGACGTACTATAGCACCACCTATCGGAATCACACCAAATATCTACGTGTCTCCATTGCATTTGGCTTCTCCAAACCCTTCCCGTTACCTTCATATGTAATGTTTTACTTTCCGTTGATGTACTTTTAGAATTGCATGTGTAGGTTGATTGCTTTTTCATAATTGCTAAAATTTTCCCACAACTAAAATTGGGAAAAGGAAAGATTTTTATCTGGCCAAGTAGTCTACTCACCCGCTCTAGACATACTTTCGATTCTTCAAGTGGTATCAGAGATTTGGTCTCCATTGCCCTTGGTTTCCATTACTTTGGTGATCATAGCCTTGGTTTCACAACCTAGAAGAGTATGGCGTCTAGCGAGGGTAACTATCACCGTAGAGGTCCTTATTTTAATGGTACAAATTTTGCTAGTTGGAAGCATAAGATAAAATGCATATTCTTGGTCATAACCCCACCGTTTGGGTTGTTGTTCGTATTGGCTTGGAAGGTGAATTCTTTGAGGATGGTAGAGTACTAGATCGTGAAGCGACCATGGAAGAATTGAAGATGTTACAATACAATGCTCAAGCTTGTGATATTCTCTTCAATGGATTGTGGCATGAAGAATTCAACAAAATCAACCGCCTTAAGAATGCAAAGGAAATTTGGGATACTTTGGTTGATATGCATGAAGGTACCGAGTCCATCAAGGAATCCAAGTTGGATGTGCTTCAAAGTCAACTTGACAATTTCAAGATGAAGGATGATCAAGGAGTCGCCGAGATGTACTCTAGGCTTACTCTCATCACAAAAGAGATTGCTGACTTAGGAAGTGAAGAGATGACCGACAAATTCATCATCAAGAAGATCCTTAGAGCCTTGGATGGATAATATGATACCATGCGCACATTGATCCAAATGATGCCCAATTACAAAGATCTCAAGCCCATGGAAGTCATTGGTAGAATTGTTGCTCATGAGATGTCACTCGAAGATAAGGAAGATCTCCACAACAAATCTAGTGGTGCACACAAAGCTTAAAGTGATTCTCCTACAACATCAAGTGATAAGTTAGTCTCCAATGAAGAATTGAGCTTAATGGTGAATAACTTCAACAAATTCTACAAGAGTTGAAGCAAATAGAGAAGCTCCAAGTCAAGGTCCTACAATGACAAAAGATCTTCTAGTCGTGATCAAAATTGCTACAATTGTGGAAGACCCGGACACTATTACAATGAGTGTGTGACTCCCTACAAGAAAAGAGAAGACTCACCATAAAGGAGTAGAAGAGATGAATCACCTCCGAGAGAGATAAGGAGTAGAGATGATCGTTATGGATGAAGACACTCTCGAAGAAGCAAGGATTCGTAAAGGAAGGGAAAATCATCAAAGAGCTACACAAGACGAATACATCAAGCTCATGTTGGTGAATGGGTATCCAGTTCCGACTACGACAACTACTCCGAGAGAAGCTATCACTCTGACTCCGAATATACTCAAGATGAAGGTGTTGCCAGTCTTGCACTAGTGTCATCCAACTCCCACTACATATTTGATTCACCAAATGAAGGAATTGGAAGATGCTTCATGGCTAAAGGCCCCAAGGTATCACACCCCGAGTATCTTGATTTTGATAGTGATGAAGATGATTTCTAGGTGATGATGATTTACTTGTTGATCAAACTAGTGACGTGAACTATAATGAACATGCTAGTAATCATGCTAATCAAGATGAAACAAATAAAAATGTTAAGAAGGAGATGGAGCGTCTAACTAAAGAACTAAACACTCTTAAGTTAGCTCATGAAACAACTCAAGTGGATCATAGAGAGCTCCTAAGGACTCATGAGAAGCCACGCTTCGAGAAGCTAAATTTAGAGCAAGAGCATGAGTTCCTAAAAGAAATCAATGATGATCTTAGAAAGAAGAGTTCTTCTTACATTGCCAAATGTTTCCTCTTGTCTACTTACATGCCACAAGTAAAATCTAGTAACAAGAGCAAGAAAGATTCTTCTTCTAGTAGTAACAATAACCATAAATCCAATATTGTTGCTTCTAGTAATTCTTTTGATTCCACTAATGATTCTCTTAGCCAAGTTACACTTGAGCAAGAAAATAGCTTATTGAAGGGAATTATAGAGAAAGGGGTTTACAAGAGTTTTGCCGGGAGTAAGCAATTTGAGGAAACTGTACGCAAGCAAGCAAGACCCCGGAAGAATCAAGGTGTTGGTTTTGAATGAAAGTTCAATGCCAATGGAGTTGAATGGGAAGAAGATCAATACCCCAAGACGAAGTTTGTTCCTCAACGGGAGAAGTATGACCCCACTTCTTTTGAGGGAACACAAGCTCAAGATGATCTTCCACCACAAGACCACAAGCTAAAAGGCAAGGACAAGCTTCAAGAACAAATTGACTCATTTGAAGAAGCTCGTGAGGCCATGGTCAAGTGGGTTCCCAAGACTACGTCAAGCTCTACTTCATCAAGTTTGAGTACAACTCTAAGGATTCATGTCAAGTTGATGTGGGTCTGAAAGAAGAAGAACTAGAGTGTTCTTGAGGGTGAGTCCACCAACTACTTCACTCATATTCATTTTGGCAAGGACTTGTGCAATCAACTTTCATATCTTGCACTAGTTCATGGAGTCACAAACCCTCTTGTTGGTAAGACAAGGGACAAGGTAATCTAATGCTTTCATGGACATCATCATATGTGCAATTCATTCTATGTCTATGGATATCCCTGTATGTTCCTCGTGGGACTAACCCATGTAGGTATTGAAAGTGCAACACTCCAAAGGATTGCTCTGAATGACCTACATCAACATTGAGCACCCACATCTTCACTATATACATGAAGTCATCATCGACAAAACCCAAGGTTAGTTCATCCCTCGTCGGGGTATATCACATCTAGGGGGAGCTTTGCTCTAAAAATTGAGCTAAAGCAATTCTAATGGTGTGAACACATTAATGCTTTATGTAAAAGTGGTAACTGATGCGGCTGGAACTACGTCGGTATTTCCCCAAAGAGGAAGGGAAGATGTAGCACAACTACGGTAGGTATTTCCCTCAGTGATGAGACCAAGGTTATCGAACCAGTATGAGAACCACGCAACACTACGTGAACGGCACCTACACACAAAGAACAAATACTTGCAACCTGATGTGAAAGAGGGGTTGTCAATCCCTCCCGGGTTAAAGATAGGTAAAATTATAGTAGATTGGATAAATAGATCTCGCGGGAACGCGAGATAAAATAAATAATAAATAATTGCAGTAAGGTATTTTGGGGTTTTTGGATTAATAGATCTGAAAATAAAAGCAAATAAAAATAGATCTCGAAGGCAAATATGATAAAGAAGAGACTCGGGGGGCCGTAGATTTCACTAGTGGCTTTTCTCGACAAAAATAGCATACGGTGGGTAAACAAATTACTATTGGGCAATTGATAGAAGTTCAAATAATTATGACGATATCCAGGCAATGATCATTATATAGGCATCATGTCCAAGATTAGTAGACCGACTCTTGCCTGCATCTACTACTATTACTCCACACATCGACCACTATCCAACATGCATCTAGTGTATTAAGTTCATAGGGAAATGAGTAATGCAATAAGAACGATGACATGATGTAGACAAGATCTATTCATGTAGGAATAGACTCCATCTTGTTATCCTTAATAGCAATGATACATACGTGTCATTTCCCCTTCTGTCACTGGGATTGAGCACCGTAAGATCGAAACCATGACAAAGCACGTCTTCCCATGGCAAGAAAAATCGATCTAGTCGGCCTAACGAAACCAAAGATTCAAAGAAGAAGTATGAGGCTATAAGTAATCATCCATATAAGAGATCAAAAGACTCAAATAACTTTCATGGATAAAAACATAGATCTGATCATAAAATAAAAGTTCATCGGATCCCAACAAACACACCGCAAAAAGAGTTACATCAAATAGATCTCCAAGAGACCATTGTATTGAGAATCAAAAGAGAGAGAGAGAGAGAGAGGAAGCCATCTAGCTACTAACTATGGACCCGTAGGTCTACAATGAATTACTCACGCATCATCGGAGAGGCACAATGAGGATGATGAACCCCTCCATGATGGTGTCTAGATTGGATTCTGTGGTTTCTGGAACTTGCGGTGGCTGGAATTGTGTTTTATCGACTCCCCTAGGTTTTTTGGAATATTGGGGTATTCATAGAGCAAAGAAGCGGTACAGGAGGCCACCGAGCTGGGCACAACCCACTAGGGCGTGCATGGGCCCCCGGACACGCCCAGGTGGGTTGCCCCCCTTGGGTCACCCCTCCGGTACTTCTTTGGCTCATCCTGTGTCTTCTGGCCCTGAAAAATTCTCCAAAAAGTTTCGCTGCAATTGGACTCTGTTTGGTATTGATTTTCTGCGAAGTAGAAAACAAGCAAAAACAGTAATTGGCACTGGGTTAGTCCCAAAAAATGATATAAAATTGCTATAAAATGATTGTAAAACATCCAAGATTGATAATATAACATCATGGAACAATAAAAAATTATAGATACGTTGGAGACGTATTAGTAACCCTAATTGTGCTTAAACAATGAGTATGACCTATGATCAAATGTTCTCATTTGACTTCTAAGTCAATATACTCATATGTAGATGACCTAGTCATCGCTATTGCTTGATTGAAGCTAGAATTGGTTGTGCAAGCTTTGACACATATTTCATTTGCTATTTTATTGTGTGAGAATGTTGGTTGCATATCTTCTCCATTCGAGAACATCCATTTATTGCTTTGATTGTCTTGGTTTTTATTGGCGAAGTGGGTGTCCAAGAATGCCTAAGAACCTCCTCTAGCTACCTATGCTCTTTTTGTCTCAAATTATTTTCATGCTATATCACAAAAAATTGAACAAGTCTTTTCCGGACCCTTCGGGTGAGGAGCACACAGAGCCACCAATCCGTCAAGGGCTGACCTCCAAAACCGTCTTCATGCATTTCAGTCAAACCATCACACACAAACTCGGTCGAACCGAAATCATAAAGACCGATCTAGGTTTTCATCTCGGTGCTACCTATTAGACCAACTCGGTCCCATCGATTTGTTGTAACTGCACGCAGTTGCACATCTCGATGCCACCGATAGCACACTGGTATATATATCCAGCATGTCAGATTTCAGGTTCCGGTAAAACCCTTGAGGTTCGAACACTGGGGTGCACACGAAGATCTCTCCTCCCTCTAGCTCACGCCCTCACCGCAATCTCAAGGCTCAGCGCGTTGAACTCGCAGAACAAAGGGACACAAGATTTATACTGGTTTGGGCCACCGATGTGGTGTAATACCCTACTCCAGTGTGGTGTGGTGGATTGCCTCTTGGGCTAAGGATGAATAGTTACAAGGGAAGAACAGCCTCATGGGGAGAGGTGCTCTTGTGCTTGGTGAGTTTGTGTGTGGCCTTGGTGGAATGGATCCGGTCCAAGATGAGATTTCCAAGATGATCTCCCCACGGTGGATGCTAACCATATATATAGAGGCCCGGGTCCTCTTCCCAAATATTAGGCAGGAAGGGATCCCACAACGGCCAATTTGAAGGGGACAACTAGTATGAGCTATCCTAATAAAAGATGGTCTTCGCCTGCCAAAGGCTCTAGTGGTGACGTCATCCTGGGCTCGACGGTGACCTCCGTCCTGCCGTCCTGCTGGTCTTGGTCTCGTTGCACCGATAAGGAAATCTTTGCCTGCTGCCTCAGGACTCCTCGCCTACGCTTGCCTCTTTAGCACCAAAGAGGAAACGAGGACACTGTGCGTGCTGGCACCCGCCTGGCCTTGGTCATCATGGCTTGCGTCACAGGAACCTCGCGAGGTGTCCCTTGCCTTGATCTCTCCGCCGCTCGCGAGCCAACCTGGCGAGGCCGCCCCGAGGATGTCTTGCGTTGTCCGCCTCGCGAGGCTAGGCCCCTCGCGATGGTCTTAAGTGTTTGCTGGTGAAGATGGGCCGTACGGGGCCGCTGACGGAGCCACTCCGCGAGCCGCAGGCAGGCAAGTCTAGGGACCCCCGTTCCCAGAACACCGACAGTAGCCCTCGGGCCCAAGGCGCACTCGGACTTGGCTTTGAGGCGAAGCCAAAGGGCAAGTGCGGAGTGCTGCGGGCCCCAATAGCCTGCGGCCTTGGTTGACGCATGGCGATTGATGGAACATGGGCGTCTCCGCTTCCCCACGCCGCCTCCACAACTGCTCGACTTGACGAGTCCCTGCTACATGCAGAAAAAAGGTCATTATTTCCTTAGACCGTGGAGGCCGGCGGTTGGCCTCCTCTTGGCTATAAATGGGAAGGGGGAGCGGAGCCCCCGCCACCCATCTCTTCCTTCGCTCCTCCTACTTCTTCTTCTTCCTTACTTCATCGCTAGCAGCAACAACCATGGCGCCGATACGGAGGTTCTCGGTCGCAGAGAAGGGAAAACCCCCCTCAACGAGCCCGGGCCACTTCCGCCGAAGAAGAGGCTGCCCATTGCCGCGACACAGTCGCGAGGCCGGATGTGTCGAGGCCTTGGTGCGAGCGGCCACCTCCAGGGTATCCGATGCCTCTGTACACCCAAGCCAAGGGCTCCGAAGGAAGAGGCGATGAGCGGCGCCGCCCACATTGTGGCTGTGGTTGCCGCGCCATGGTGACAAACGCCGTTGCCCCAAGAGCCCACGCCGCGGACTCCTCGCATAAACTCATGATGTGGGCGGCGATGCCTCCATGCACTTGGATTCACTTCTCGCAGTTCTTCGCCGCCGAGATGCCACCGAGGGGCCCTCTCGAGCTTTGGATGCAGCACGTCTACTACGACGCCCCGGCGACTGGAGAGGAGGTCGAAGCCATCTCCACAGGCAAGATCTTCATGACCCGTGGCTGGGGCGAGGTCGCTCGAGTCTGCCGTGCGGAAGGCGCCCTCGCCATCCACTTTGAGTACGACGGCACCACCACGATGTTCTTCAAGGTCTTCGATGAGGAAGGCCGCCGCTTGGAGTGCTACCCTGAAGGGGGACGTCAGGACGGTGCAACGGCCAACGCCGAGCCTACCGCTGGCTTCGCCAGCAGCTCCTCCAGCAGCTGCGGTGACTCCTAGTGGTCCAACGATTCTCCTGAGCCCATCGAGACTCCGGAGATGAGCGACGACAGCTACGCGCCCCTGAGCTCTCGCCGCGCTCGGAGCAAGGCCGCAGCGTCCGGCCGCCATCGTCGCTGATCTGGATGGGGTTGGCGCCGGCCTCCTGTGGCCCACTGTTGATGATGGCGTCGGCCGTGCTGGCGCATGTAGATAGGGCCCCTAGAAACTACCTTCTTTTGCTCCTTGCGAGGAATCAAGATGGACCCCGTGGGGGCGTGTAAAGGGTCTGTAATGTTTTTTGTTGATATTATCCTCATTATGAAAATTTGCGAACGCATGTCCTGTTTTGGCTCGGTCTCCCCTTCCCAACCCCGCGACAGCTTGGTGCTCTACGCCGATAGGTCCAAGTCCCCAGGCAGGCTGCAGCCATCGCTGGTATGCCAGGTCGCGATGCCGTGGTCAAGTCCAAGAGGTGAGGGGCCCGAGGTCCAGTAAGAGCTTCTGAGGCGTGATGCTCAAGTAGTCCCCTTTAGCACGCAAGCAGCCACCAAGAGGTAGGAAAGGGAGGCGATGTCGCCACCGCAGGGCTGCGAGAGGTGGGAATCTTATGCCGTAGCGCTTGGTCGACCTGGGCGCGAAACTTATCTTGGCAGTCCAAAGTCGGTTCCTTGTGTTAAGCCAGACTCATGCGTCGATGGCCGTAGTGTAGCCAGGTTAGGCCTGTGCGAGCCTCCCCCACTTCTCCATGCTCTTCTATGTTCTCTACGTCCTCAGGTCCCGGCCCTCGAGCGAGCTCAACCGCCGCTGGTATGCCAGGTCACGATGCCCGATACGTCTCCGTCGTATCTACTTTTCCAAACACTTTTGGCCTTGTTTTGGACTCTAACTTGCATGATTTGAATGGAACTAACCCGGACTGACACTGTTTTCAGCAGAATTACCATGGTGTTATTTATGTGCTCACCGCCATGCATGAGTAATTCCATCGCAGGCTTGCTGGACGGTGATGGGTTGGATGGGATCTATCATGTAATCGAGTTAGTTTTGTTAGGGTTTGATCCCTAGTGTCCACTATGTTTTGAGATTGATGTTGCTATGACTTTTCTATGCTTAATGCTTGTCACTAGGGCCCGAGTGCCATGATTTCAGATCTGAACCTATTATGTCTTCATCAATATATGAGAGTTCTTGATCCTATCTTGCAAGTCTATAGTCACCTATTATGTGTTATGATCCATTAACCCCGAAGTGACAATAATCGGGATACTTACCGGTGATGACCGTAGTTTGAGGAGTTCATGTATTCACTATGTGTTAATGCTTTGTTCCGGTACTCTATTAAAAGGAGGCCTTAATATCCCTTAGTTTCCGTAAGGACCCCGCTGCCACAGGAGGGCAGGACAAAAGATGTCATGCAAGTTCTTTTCCATAAGCACGTACGACTATATTTAGAATACATGCCTACATTACATTAATGAACTGGAGCTAGTTCCATGTCACCCTAGGTTATGACTGTTACATGATGAACCGCATCCGGCATAATTCTCTATCACCGATCCATTGCCTACGAGCTTTCCATATATTGTTCTTCGCTTATTTACTTTTCCGTTGCTATTGCTATCATCACTACAAAATACCAAAAACACTACTTTGACTACTGTTACCTTTTGCTACCGTTACCACTACTATCATATTACTTTCCTACTAAACACTTTGCTGCAGATATTAAGTTTCCAGGTGTGGTTGAATTGACAACTCAGATGCTAATACTTGAGAATATTCTTTGGCTCCCCTTGTGTCGAATCAATAAATTTGGGTTGAATACTCTACCCTCGAAAACTGTTGCGATCCCCTATACTTGTGGGTTATCAATGCCATGGTCAAGGCTAGGGGGCGAGGGCTGGAGAGCCAGTAAGAGTTCCTGAATCGCAATGCTCAGGAGTCCCCCCTTGTAACGCGCAAGCGAAATGCATGGGAGAAGAGGGAGCCTGCGGTACCGCCTGTTGTTGTCCTCAGGAGGTTCCTGCAGGTTAGCGTGAGGAGGGACATGAATTGCCACTACGATTGCCGGTCTACCACTGTTCGCTCCGCAAGAAGGTGAAGGCACTGAGGGTCTGGTGAGGTGGCGTGTGCGGGCGTGCCGCGAGCCAGAGCTCGACCACTCAGATTTTTCAGCGTTGTAGGGATGGATCCAAGCACAAGCGCCATGCCGGCATGAGTGGCTCCCGTGGTGGGTGGCAATCAAGCAACTGATGACTATAAATAACTCATGCATGTGAACCGGATAGCTTACATAGAGGCGAGAACGATACATGCCACTGGGACGGACCCACGTGGCCTGGGGATGATGCAACCCGAGGGGCGCCCCCAGTAAAGTAAGCTAAAGATGTAAAAAGGGATACATGCCACGGGGACAGGCCCACGGGGCCTGGGAATAATGCAGCTCGGGGGGCGCTCCCAGCTGAATGAACTTGGAAAATGTCATCTGGTTTTGTTGTTGAAGGAGCGTTGCGGTAGCTAAAGGCGCGTGCTAAAGAAGCCGCTCCTCATGAGCCACCAAAACCGGGAGCCCTCGGGAGGCTCTGGGGGCTCGGGTGGCTCCCTGAGGACCATCTCTATCTCCGCCAGGACCGCATGATGCCCGGCCTCCTGGGTTTCCAGGATGCTCCGTAGGCTGCGCTGGAAGGCGGCTGCCATGCTCGACAGGCCAAATGGCATGCGAACATAGCTGTGGGGTGGACCCTCGCACTGGCCAGCGCGCGAAGGCCAGAAGCGCTCGTGAGAAGCGGCCCTGTTGAGCCTTGGGATGTCGATGCAGATGCGCAGCTCGCCACCCTCGCCCGGATGGCGAGCTGCACCAGGTGGGCGGTGGTCGCCGTGTATTCCCTTGCTTCCTGAAGATCCTTGGTGGTTTTTACGATGAACTCCTGAGCACCGGGCGCTCCTCGCCCGATGCCCTGATACGTCTCCAACGTATCTATAATTTTTGATTGCTCCATGCTATATTATTTACTGTTTTGAATGTTTATGGGCTTTATTATACACTTTTATATCATTTTTGGGACTAAGCTATTAACCCAGAGCCCAGTGTCAGTTTCTATTTTTACCTTGTTTTAGGGTTTCGAAGAAAAGGAAAATCAAACGGAGTCCAATTGACCTGAAACTTCGTGGAACTCATTTTTGGAAAGAAAGAAGCCTAGAAGACTTGGAGTGCATGTCGGGGGCTCTAAGAGGAGGCCATGAGGCAGGGGGGCGCGCCCTCCACCCTCGTGAGACCCTCGTGGCCCCCCTGCCGTATTTCTTCCGCCTATATATCTTCATATACCCTAAAAACATCCGAGAGCACAATAGATCGGGAGTTCCGCCGCCAGAAGCCTCCGTAGCCACCGAAAGCCAATCTATACCCGTTCCGGCGCCCTGCCGGAGTGGGAATCCTTCTCCGGTGGCCATCTTCATCATCCCGGTGCTCTCCATGATGAGGAGGGAGTAGTTCTCCCTCGGGGCTGAGGGTATGTACCAGTAGCTATGTGTTTGATCTCTCTCTCTCTCGTGTTCTTGATTTGGCACGATCTTGATGTATCGCGAGCTTTGCTATTATAGTTGGATCTTATGTTTCTTCCCCCCTCTACTCTCTTGTAATGAATTGAGTTTCCCCTTTGGAGTAATCTTATCGGATTGAGTCTTTAAAGTTTGAGAACACTTGATGTATGTCTTGCCGTGGATATCTGTGGTGACAATGGGATATCACGTGATTCACTTGATGTATGTTTTGGTGATCAACTTGCGGGTTCCGTCCATGAACCTATGCATAGGGGTTGGCACACGTTTTCGTCGTGATTCTCTGGTAGAAACTTTGGGGCACTCTTTGAGGTCCTATGTGTTGGTTGAATAGATGAATCTGAGATTGTGTGATGCATATCGTATAATCATGCCCACGGATACTTGAGGTGACATTGGGGTTTTGGTTGATTTGTGTCTTAAGGTGTTATTCTAGTACGAACTCTAGGGCTGTTTGTGACACTTATAGGAATAGCCCAACAGATTGATTGGAAAGAATAACTTTGAGGTGGTTTCGTACCCTACCATAATCTCTTCGTTTGTTCTCCGCTATTAGTGACTTTGGAGTGACTCTTTGTTGCATGTTGAGGGATAGTTATGTGATCCAATTATGTTAGTATTGTTGAGGGAACTTACACTAGCGAAAGTATGAATCCTAGGCCTTATTTCCACACATTGCAATACCGTTTACGCTCACTTTTACCATTAGTTACCTTGCTGTTTTTATATTTTCAGATTACAAAAACCTTTATCTACTATCCATATACCACTTGTATCATCATCTCTTCGCCGAACTAGTGCACCTATACAATTTACCATTGTATTGGGTGTGTTGGGGACACAAGAGACTCTTTGTTATTTGGTTGCAGGGTTGCTTGAGAGACACCATCTTGATCCTACGCCTCCTACGGATTGATAAACCTTAGGTCATCCACTTGAGGGAAATTTGCTACTGTCCTACAAACCTCTGCACTTGGAGGCCCAACAACATCTACAAGAAGAAGGTTGTGTAGTAGACATCATGCCCTCCTGAGGGAAACGTGCCGCGAAGCACGCCTCCACGTGGTGCCCGACCGCCTCCCTCGAGATGTTAGCTAGGTCTGAGGCCCTCCAGAAGAGAGCTCCCGAGCCCTGCCCGAGGAGGGCGCCGGGCGCGCCTTCCTGTGTGAGGAAGGGAGGCGCCCCAGGTGCGGGCGCCGATCCTGATGTGGCACCACTAGAGGCGCCGCTCCCCTGAGGCCCTGTGCGGAGTAGCTGCTGCTTCTTCTTCCTGGGGGTGGCCTCGGGAGGGTACGCGCCCTTGCTGTCAGGGTCTTCGATTGCTGTGGCTTGGAAGGCGTGCTCGAGGGAGCACACCGCGTCTCTTTCTTCGCAGGGGACTGTGATGATGCCGCCGCTTCCTGGCATCTTGAGGATGTTGTAGCCATGGTGGGTCACTGCCATGAACTTGGCCAGGGCCAGATACCCGAGGATGGCATTGTACAGTAGATGGGTGTGAGCAACGTCGAAGTCGACGAGCTCGGTGTGGTAGTTGTCGCGCTGACCGAAGGTGACAGGGAGACGAACTTGCCCTATCGAGGTGGTGGAGCCGTCGGTCACTCTTGAGAAAGGCTTGGTGGGCTGAAGCTGATCGTATGGCACTTGGAGGTTGTCGAACGTCTCGATGGACAGGACACTGAGCCCCGCGCTGTCGTCGATGTGGGCCTTGGTGACTTGGACATTGCTTATGACGGGTGAACAAAGCATCGGGAGGGCGCCGGCGGTCGCCGCGCACTTGACTTGGTCCGCCGAGCTGAAGGTGATGGCGTAGTTAGACCACCTGAGCGGGCGCGTGGCCTCGAGCCTAGGGAGGGCTGCATTCACCTCGCGAGAGAACTGCTTGAAGATGTGCTGGGAAGCCGGGGCCTGAGCACCACCCAAGATGCAAGCGATGGCGCGCGGTTCCTAGATGCCCCCAGCCCCTCGTCCTGATGGTGGTCGTCGTTCCTTCTTGGTGGTGGCGGCAGTGGAGGAAGACCAGGATTGCCCTGAGGACAGTCCTCGCGAGGCTGGTCGCCAGGCGCCCTCACGAGGCTGCTCCTGCCAGTGGTCCTCACGAGGCCGGTCGTGCCACTCCTGGCGGGGGCCGCGGTCGTCCCAGCGTCCTCCGCCTCGTCCTCCTCCTTGGTTCTAGCCACTATCGTTGCGCTCGGGGCGTCGACCGAAACGTCCATCTCGGATAGCCCTGAGCTCTTGACAATCATTGGTGTTGTGGCTGTGTACATTGTGGAAGGCACAGAACGGAGGGCTGCCCTTGGACGACTCAGGGTGGTCCCGGCCGCGCTTTGTGTTTGGCTCTGCCACGAGTACGGCCACTCCCTTGCGCTTCACGTCCTTGACCTTGGCCTCCTTTTCTTCTGGGTCGGCAGCAGGGAGCTCGAGGAGGGAGAGATGCCCTTCCTTAGCTCTTGTGCAGTTGGTCGCTATGTTGAACAACTCCAGAGTCATGCACAGCTCCTCATGGATGGCGAGCTCCTCCTTCATCTTGACGTCGCGGACGCCATCGGAAAACGCTGAGATGATGGCTTCGTCCGTCACCTTGGGGATCTTTAGGCGGACGCTGTTGAAGCGCTGGATGTACTTCTGCGGGGTCTCTCCCAGTTGTTGCTTGATGCGGCGCAGGTCACCCGCGACCAGAGGACGGTCGCGAGTGCCCTGGAAGTTGGCGATGAAGCGGTCGCGCATCTCACCCCAGGAGGAGATCGATCCCGCGGGCAGGTTCAGGAGCCATGAGCGGGCGCCATCCTTGAGAGCCATGGGAAACCAATTCGCCATGACCTTTCCGTCGCCGTTGGCCGCCTCGATGCTCAGCTCGTACAGCTGCAGGAACTCCGCGGGGTCGAGGGTGCTGTCATAGCGCGGAGGCAGATCCGGCTTGAACTTGCCTGGCCAAACGACGGTGCGCAGCTCGGGAGCGAAGGCACGGCAGCCTACGGTGGCCACCGTGGCCCTCTGCAGGGGCGGAGCCTGCCCTTGATGTCCGCGCACCGCCGCCGCAGGTGGCACGCGGTCTTGTCGTGGCGCCGGGAGCGCTGGAGTGTTTTCTTGCGGCCGGGGAACCTCTTGGTAGCTTCCTTCTTCATGTGCGGGCACACGGCGTGGCAGATCACACCGCGGAACCATGCATCCTGGGGCAAGGACACCGTCTTGACGCGGAGGGGCGGTGGCGCTCCGTGAGTTGCGCGTCTCGGGGCAAGGGAGCCGTCTTGATGCGGAGGCAGCGGAGGCGCTCCGTGAGCTACATCGCCCGCGGCTGGAGGTGGGCGAGGCAGCGAGAGGGATGGTGCAGGAGAGCCCCCAGTGGCGCTGACGAGCTCGGCGATGCGGTCTAACCCGTCCTCGTAGAGGTCGTCGACCGGGCGGTAGCGCATGAGCTCGCGTGCTATGACTAGCGCGGCCTGCTCATCCGTGGGTGCGCGGCGAGCGTGAGACGATGAGCCGGCCGGAGTCGGCGACGGGGTGGCGATGCGGCCGTCCCGCCACACGGAGGGGTGCAGTGAGGACTCTTGCTGCTCGTTTACTACCGGGCTCGTAGCGGCGTTGGCAACAGGATATGGAGAACGACGGGGAGGCCCGCCATCAGGGGCTGTCTGAGCGACACTGGCGGCGAGGGTGGCCTGGCGCTCGGCGCGGGCTCAACGTGCGTCTGACATGGATGCGGTGGAGCGGTGGGACGCGAATCAGCGGAAGGAAAGCTTCGGCGCACCCCTACCTGGCGCGCCAAATGTAGGATTTCGGGTTCCGGAAAAACCCTTGAGGTTCGAACACTGGGGTACGCACGAAGATCTCTCCTCCCTCTAGCTCACGCCCTCACCGCAATCTCAAGGCTAGGCGCGTTGAACTCGCAGAACAAAGGGACACAAGATTTATACTGGTTCGGGCCATCGATGTGGTGTAATACCCTACTCTAGTGTGGTGTGGTGGATTGCCTCTTGGGCTGAGGATGAACAGTTACAAGGGAAGAATAGCCTCCTGAGGAGAGGTGCTCTTGTGTTTGGTGAGTTTGTGTGTGGCCTTGGTGGAATGGATCCGGTCCAAGATGATCTCCCCACAGTGGAGGCTAGCCCTATATATAGAGGCCCGGGTCCTCTTCCCAAATATTAGGTGGGAAGGGATCCCACAACAGCCAATTTGAAGGGGGACAGCTAGTACGAGCTATCCTGACAAAAGATGGTCTTCGCCTGCCAAAGGCTCTGGTGGTGACGCTGTCCTGGGCTCCATGGTGACCTCCGTCCTGCCGTCCTGCTCGTCTTGGTCTCGTTGCACTGATATGGAAACCTTTGTCTGCTGCCTCGGGACTCCTTGCCTGCGCTTGCCTCTTTACCACCAAAGAGGAAACGAGGACACTGTGCGTGCTAGCGTGCGCCTAGTGCCCGCCTGGCCTTGGTCGTCATGGCTTGCATCACAGGAACCTCGCGAGGTGTCCCTTGCCTTGATCACTCCGCCCCTCGTTAGCCAGCCTGGTGAAGCCGCCCCCGAGGAGGTCTTGCGTTGTCCGCCTCGTGAGGCTCGGCCCCTCGCGAAGGTCTTGAGTGTTTGTTGGTGAATATGGGCCGTACGGGGCCGCTGGCGGAGTCAGGCCATGGGCCGTATGCAGGCAAGTCTGGGGACCCCCGTTCCCAGAACGCCGACACAGCACACTGTAGGGTTGAAAATTACTTCAAACCTAATGAACCTGCGCCCCATTGTTGCCGACCCCTTGGTCTCTAGATCGTCGCCATCATCTCTTGTGCTCCATCGCCCCAGGAATCCACCGCCGTCAACAAAATCTGCTCCGCCGTTGCCGCCGTAGAGGATCTCCACCGACTTAGGGCGAGATTCGATCTCCTCATGCTTCTTTTTTCCGATCCAATGCACAAGGATTTTTTCATGTATCTTGCCACGATTGCATTGCCTCTATCCAGCAGATTAGTTCCTTAGAGTATATTCAAGCAAACAGTTTAGGTTTAGGTTTCGCCGAACGCATCTCGGACCGACTGAATAGGAATTTTTGGTCCCACCGATTTGGCCCTGACCATTGCACAAGTACAACTTGGTTCCACCGAAACGTACTAATCGGTGAGACCGAAAGTAAAGTTTCAGTGAAACTCTAGCAACTTGAAGCCACCGAACCACATCTCAGTCCAACCAAAATGGAGTGTTTCGGTTCTGTGATTGCTTCAGTGTCATCGAAATGACGAACTCGGTAGCACCAAAATGCATTCTGTGAAAACTTAGAACTAAAGTTTGAACTCAATTTTTTGAAAAAACTATCTGTGTTTTGTGATAACTCATCTATTCTACCCATACCAATCTATTCACATGGCATGTTTGCAATATGTCAAGTGCAAGTGACAATCAGAATTAGTCAAAGCAAAATGTTGATCTTAGCGAGGTTTCTAGTCCCAATGAGAGCTACTATGAGGGCATTAGGAGCTCTCCAGATCTGCCAAAGGCCGCCACAAGAACTAAGAAGAAGATAAACTCACATGATGAGGATGAAGACTTTGTGGCTAGTGAGGCCACATCAAAGAAGAAGACAGTTTTGAGGAAGGAATATGATACTTCTGCTAGTACTAGGCCAAGTGCCAAGGAAAGGACTGTTGTCAGGAAACTGCCACTATCAAGGGCAAGCAAAGCCTCAGCTCCAAAGGATACAATGACATTCAAGCTTGAGGAGCCAAGCTATGAAGAGGCTGGTGTCAGCAAGAAGAATAAGAGGGCTAGAAAGACTACTGTTGTAGTCATTAGCAAACCTTCCATGAGGGAAGATGATCATGATGATGAGGAGGAGGAAGAACCAAGCTGAAGCACCTCCGGCAAAGACACAAAAACTGATGTCAGATGCTATGAAGACAACTTCTCCCTCCAAGCCCAAATCCAAGCCCAAAGTTGCTGCTCCAAAGAGGTCTACAAGAAATATCTCCGCTGCTGAGAAGAACAAGGCCCCAATGCCTAAAGTTGAGGTTGATGATGAGCCACTAGTGCTCAGAAAGCTAAATCTCAAGATCCCAGATCATGACAATGTTTATCCTATAGCCGAGAACAAGCACTACTGCAGGATGCTGCTAACGCGGCACTACGATCAGGGACCCTTCGATGAAACTGTGTGCCAGGCAATAATCGCAAATGGTGGTGTAAAAGAACCGTCAAAAAAGGTGCAAAACGTTTGCAATGGCGGAGCCATCAAACACGGTTCAGATTTTAGTTGCGTCTGCGATGCAGGGCATATGGTTCAGTCCAATGAACTATTTGCAATGAGGCGGAACAAAAGAAATGGGCAGCTTGATGAAGGCGTGTGCAATATACAACAATTGGTTCACTCGGATGAACTGTTTGTGATTAGGCAACACAAAAGAAATGGTCAGCCAGATCAAGGTGTGTGTGATTGAGGGCATACGCTTCAGAAGGATTAATTGTTTGCGATTAGGCAACTGAACAGAAACGGGTCAGCCAGATCAAAGTGTCTGTGATTGATGGCATACACTTCACATGGATGAACTGTTTGCGATTAGCCACAACAAACATAAATAGTTAGATAGATCAACGTGTGTGCGCTGGATGGGCACACACATTCTAATTAAAATAAACGTGCGTTATGGTAATAATGAGCGCGCACGGTTGTTGGAACAAGACGTGTGCTGACATTGCCTATTGTGGTGCACCCTATGGTGCAAATGAAGGAAATATGCCCTAGAGGCAATAATAAAGTTGTTATTTATATTTCCTTATATCATGATAAATGTTTATTATTCATGCTAGAATTGTATTAATGAGAAACTTAGTACATGTGTGGATACATAGACAAACAGAGTGTCCCTAGTATGCCTCTACTTGACTAGCTCGTTAATCAAAGATGGTTAAGTTTCCTAGACATGGACATGTGTTGTCATTTGATGAATGGGATCACATCATTAGAGAATGATGTGATGGACTAGACCCATCCGTTAGATTAGCACTATGATCGTTTAGTTTAATGCTATTGCTTTCTTCATGACTTATACATGTTCCTATGACTATGAGATTATGCAACTCCCGAATACCGGAGGAAAACTTAGTGTGCTATCAGACGTCACAACGTAACTGGGTGATTATAAAGATGCTCTACAGGTGTCTCCGATGGTGTTTGTTGAGTTGGCATATATCGAGATTAGGATTTGTCACTCCGATTGTTGGAGAGGTATCTCTGGGTCCTCCCGGTAATGCACATCACTATAAGCCTTGCAAGCAATGTGACTAATGAGTTAGTTGCAAGATGATGCATTACAGAGCGAGTAAAGAGACTTGCTGGTGACGAGATTGAACTAGGTATGATGATACCGACGATCGAATCTCGGGCGAGTAACATACCGATGACAAAGGGAACAACGTATGTTGTTATGCGGTTTGACCGATAAAGATCTTCGTGGAATATGTAGGAACCAATATGAGCATCCAGGTTCCGCTATTGGTTATTGACCGGAGATGAGTCTCGGTCATGTCTACATAGTTCTTGAACCTGTAGGGTCCGCATGCTTAACGTTTGATGACGATCGGTATTATGAGTTTATGTGTTTTGATGTACCGAAGGTAGTTCGGAGTCCCAGATGTGATCACGTACATGACGAGGAGTCTCGAAATGGTAGAGACATGAAGATTGATATATTGGAAGGTTATGTTTGAATGCCGGAATGGTTTTGGATGAGTACGGGCATATACCGGAGTACCAGGGGGTTACCGGAACCCCCCGGGGGCTTAATGGGCCTACATTGGCTTTAGTGGAAGAGAGAGGAGGCGTCCAAGAGGCGGGGGTGCGCCCCCCAAGCCCAATCCGAACTGGGAAGGGGGCTGGCCCCCCTTTCCTTCTTGTCCTCTCCCCCTTCCTTCCCCCTCCTATTAGGACTAGGAAAGGGGGGAAACCTACTCCTAGTAGGAGTAGGAATCCCCCCTTGGGGCGCACCATGAGGGCCGGCCGACCCCCTCCTCCCCTCCTTTATATACGGGGGAGGGGGCACCCCATAGACACACAAGTTGACAATTGTTTTAGCCGTGTGCGGTGCCCCCCTCCACAGATACACACCTCGATCATATCGTCGTAGTGCTTAGGCGAAGCCCTACGCCAGTACGAGGGACGTCACCAAGCTGAACATGTGCTGATCGCGGAGGTGCCGTGCGTTCGATACTTGATCGGTTGGATCGCGAAGACGTTCTACTACATCAACCGCGTTTCTTAACGCTTCCGCTTTCGGTCTACAAGGGTACATAGACATACTCTCCCCTCTCGTTGCTATGCAGCCCTAGATAGATCTTGCGTGATCGTAGGAATTTTTTTGAAATACTGTGTTCCCCAACAGTGGCATCCGAGCCAGGTCTATGCGTAGATGTTATATGCACGAGTAGACCACAGAGGAGTTGTGGGCGTGGGTATATACATATTGCTTGCCGTCACTAGTTGTTTCTCGATTCAGTGGTATTGTTGGATGAAGCGGCCCGGACCGACATTACATGACCGCCTTCATGAGACTGGTTCTACCAACGTGCTTTGCACACATGTGGCTAGCGGGTGTCTGTTTCTCCAACTTTAGTTGAATCGGATTCAATGAACAGGGTTCTTTCTGAAGATCAAAAAGCAATCACTATACCACATTGTGATTTTGATGCGTAGGTAAGAACAGTTCTTGCTAAAGCCCGTAGCAGCCAAGTAAAACTTGCAACAACAAAGTAGAGGACGTCTAACTTGTTTTAGCAGGGCATGTTGTGATGTGATTTGGTCAAGACGTGATGAGATATAAATTGTTGTATGAGATGATCATGTTTTGTTAAAGTTATTGGCAACTGGAAGGAGCCTTATGGTTGTCTCTTTATTGCATAAGATGCAAGCGCTATATAATTGCTTTACTTTATCGCTATGTGATAGCAATAGTTGCAATAGCAATAGTTGGCGAGACGACCATGTGATGACACGTTGATAGAGATCAAGATGATGGAGATCATTGTGCCATGCCGGTGACGATGGAGATCATGACGGTACTTTGGAGATGGAGATCAAAGGCACAAGATGATGATGGCCATATCATGTCACATATTTTGATTGCATGTGATGTTTATCTTTTATGCATCTTATTTTGCTTAGTACGACGGTAGCATTATGAGATGATCCCTTACTAAAATTTCAAGGTATAAGTGTTCTCCCTGAGTATGCACCATTGCGACAGTTCTTCGTGTTGAGACACCACGTGATGATCGGGTGTGATAAGCTCTACGTTCACATACAACTGGTGCAAGCCAGTTTTGCACAAGCAAAATACTCAGGTTAAACTTGAAGAGCCTAGTGAGGGAGTCCTGGATTAGGGGGTGTTCGGGTAGCCGGACTATACCTTCAGCCGAACTCCAGGACTATGAAGATACAAGATTGAAGACTCCGTCCCGTGTCCGGATGGGACTTTCCTTGGCGTGGAAGGCAAGCTTGGCGACGCGGATATTCAAGATCTCCTACCATTGTAACCGACTTTGTGTAACCCTAACCCCCTCCGGTGTCTATATAAACCGGAGGGTTTTAGTCCGTAGGACAACTTCATCGTACAACAATCATACCAGAGGTTAGCTTTTAGGGTTTAGCCTCCTTGATCTCGTGGTAGATCTACTCTTGTACTACCCATATCATCAATATTAATCAAGCAGGACGTAGGGTTTTACCTCCATCAAGAGGGCCTGAACCTGGGTAAAACATTGTGTCCCTTGTCTCCTGTTACCATCCGGCCTAGACGCACAGTTCGGGACCCCCTACCCGAGATCCGCCGGTTTTGACACCGACATTGGTGCTTTCATTGAGAGTTCCTCTGTGTCATCGCTTTTAGGCCCGATGGCTTCTTCGATCATCAACCTCGATGCAGTTCAGGGTGAGACTTTTCTCCCCGGATAGATCTTCGGCTTCGGCGGCTTCGTACTGCGGGCCAACTCGCTTGGTCACCTTGAGTAGATCGAAAGTTACGCCCCTGGCCATCAGGTCAGGTTTGGAAGCCTAAACTACACGGCTGACATCCACGGGGACTTGATCTTCGACGGATTCGAGCCACAGCCAAGCGTGCGCACTGTCTCGATGGGCATGATATAGCTCTGCCGCCGAACAGCGCCTTGGAGGCCGCACACGCATCGGTTCCGACCATTGATTCGGAGCCCACTGCGCCAATCGAGGATCAGTGGTTGGACGCTGCCTCAGGGGCTGCGATCTCAGAGGCGATCGAACCGAACTCCAGCCCCACACTCCGCATGGCCCGTGACTCCAAGGGGACGGATTCCTCTCCGAACTCCAAGCCCCCCGCACCCCCTCCGATCGTATCCGATTCGGCGCCGATAATGGAGTTCACCGCCGCGGACATCTTTCAGCACTCGCCCTTCGGCGACATCCTGAATTCTCTAAAGTCTCTCTCTTTATCAGGAGAGCCCTGGCCGGACTACGGTCAGCAAGGTTGGGATACGGACGATGAAGAAATTCAAAACCCACCCACCACCCACTTCGTAGCCACTGTCGACGACTTAACCGACATGCTCGACTTCGACTCTGAAGACATCGATGGCATGAACGACGATGCAAGAGACGAACAAGAACCAGCACCTGTAGGGCGTTGGAAGGCCACCTCGTCATATGACATATATATGGTGGACACTCCAAATGATGGAGATGGCGATGGAACAGCGGTGGACGATACCTCTAAGAAACAGCCCAAGCGCCGGCGTCAGCGGCGCCGCTCTAAATCCCGCCAAAGCAAAAACGGTGATTCCGGCACGGGAGATAATACTACTTCGGATAGCGCCGAAGAACACCCCCTCCAGCAAAATTCGGCACAGGAGGACAGAGAAGCCAGCCCTCACGAGAGGGCGGCAGACCAAGAGATTGAGGACGATAATTATACGCCTCCCTCCGAAGATGAGGCAAGCCTCGACGACGACGAGTTCGTCGTGCCAGAGGATCTTGCCGAACAAGAGCGTTTTAAACACAGGCTCATGGCCACCGCAAGCAGCCTCAAGAAAAAGTGGCAACAGCTGAGAGCTGATCAGGATTTGCTAGCTGACAGATGGACTGAAGTCCTTGTGGCCGAAGAGTATGAACTCGAATGCCCCTCCAAGAGTTACACAAAGCGCAGGCTGCTACCCCGACTAGAGGAGGAAGCATGACATGGCCGACCGGCCACCTCATGGCCGCGACAGAGAGGCCTCTTGGCCCTCCACTCAAGCCATGCCCCGGCACCGCGTCAAGCATACTAAGGCATGGGAAAATGCACCCGACCTGCGCGACATCCTGGAGGACAAGACAAGGCAAACAAGATCGATCTACGGATCGCAGGCGCCCCACGGCACGTGACGGTGATCGTCACTCCGGACGCAATGAATCCGGTCGGGACGAACTCAACAGACAAAGCTCCTTCGAGCTGTGTCGTGATATAGCCCAATACAGAGGCGCCGCACACCCACTATGCTTCACAGATGAAGTAATGGTTCATAAAATCCCAAAGGGCTTCAAACCCGTAAACATCGAATCATACGATGGCACAACAGATCCTGCGGTATGGATCGAGGATTATGTCCTTCATATCCACATGGCCCGCGGCGATGATCTACACGCCATCAAATACCTCCCACTCAAACATAAGGGACCGGCCCGGCATTGGCTTAACAGCTTGCCAGCAAACTCAATCGATTCTTGGGAGGACCTCGAAGCCGCATTCCTTGACAACTTCCAGGGCACTTATGTGTGACCACCGGACGCCGATGACCTAAGACACATAATTCAGCAGCTAGAAGAATCGGCCAGGAAATTCTGGACACGGTTCCTAACAAAGAAAAACCAGATAGTCGACTGTCCGGATGCAGAGGCCTTAGCGGCCTTCAAGCATAATATCCTTGACGAGTGGCTGGCCCGGCACCTGGGACAGGAAAAGCTGAAATCTATGGCAGCCCTCACAACACTCAGGACCCGTTTTTGCGCGGGAGAAGACAGCTGGCTAGCTCGCAGTAACAACTTAACCAAGAACACTGGTAATTCGAATACCAAGGACAAAAGTGACAGGTCGCGTCGGAACAAGCAAAAGCGCCGCGTTAACAGCGACAGCAACGAGGATACGGCAGTTAATGCTGGATTCCGAGGCTACAAATCCGGTCAACGGAAATAGCCATTCAAAAGAAAAACTCAGGGCCCGTCTAGTTTGGACCGAATACTCGACCGCTTGTGCTAGATACATGGCACCCCCGAAAAGCTAGCCAATCACACCAACAGGGATTGTTGGGTGTTCAAGCAGGCAGGCAAGTTAAGAGCCGAAAACAAAGACAAGGGGCTGCATAGCGACGACGAGGAGGAGCCCAGGCCGCCGAACAACAGTGGACAGAAGGGATTTCATCCGCAAGTGCGGAGGGTGAACATGATATACGCAACCCACATCCCCAAGAGGGAGCGGAACCATGCGTTATGGGACGTATATGCGATGGAGCCGGTCGCCCCAAAGTTCAACCCATGGTCCTCCTGCCCGATCACCTTTGATCGAACGGACCACCCCACTAGCATCCGTCACGGCGGCTTCGCCGCATTGGTTCTAGACCCAATCATTGGCGGATTTCATCTCACAAGAGTCCTCATGGACGGCGGCAGCAGCCTGAACCTGCTTTACCAGGATACAGTGCGAAAGATGGGCATAGATCCCTCGAGGATCAAGCCCACCAAAACGACCTTTAAAGGCGTCATACCAGGTGTAGAAGCCAACTGTACAGGCTCAGTTACACTGGAAGTGGTCTTCGGATCTCCGGATAACTTCCGAAGCGAGGAATTAATCTTCGACATAGTCCCGTTCCGTAGTGGCTATCACGCACTGCTCGGGCAAACCGCATTCGCAAAATTCAACGCGGTAACGCACTATGCATACCTCAAGCTGAAGATGCCAGGCCCTAGGGGAGTAATCACGGTCAATGGGAACACTGAACGCTCCCTCCGAACGGGGGAGCACACGGCAGCGCTCGCAGCAGAAGTACAAAGCAGCCTCTCTAGGCAGTCCTCCAGTTCGGCCTTCAAAAATCCGGACACTGTCAAGCGCGCCCGGAGTACCCTACAACAAGACCGCCTGGCACGTTCCGAGCTAGCGTAGCAATGCATCCCCAACCCTAGCCCTCGCGATATAGCGAAACCAGCGCTTCGCGTACATAACTACGCTATTGAAATACCATGGGCACTGGGGAAGGGGCACTATCACGGCACGCCCGAAATACGGCTTAAACCGCACCAGGGGCTGCCGGATTCCTTCTTTTTTTCTCTTACTCTCAGGACTCCATACTTCGGACGACCCGTTCGGCAATTCAACTGCCGCACAAACGATGCAAGATCCAGGGAAGCAGACAAGCCACGCCGCATTATGGAACTCCCAGGTGGTCTCTATTACGAGCAGTATACCTGTTTTTTAATACAATTCCGCGGCCTGCCCCTGGCCAGGACATGTCAAATAGTCCAATTTATTTTGCCTATCGCACTATTTGTATCATTCTGCTTTCATAGCAGCCTTTCTATAAACAATGCATAGCTTTTTGTCTATTTTTTGCATTACCCTCTTTTTATATATATGTTTATTAATAACATGATGCATCCATACACTGTGGTACGGCAAAATACGCCAGGGGCTTCAGTACCCATCAATATGGTGTGAGAAGTCCGTCCACTTTCACAAGTGCGGCACCCCGAACTTATATCACTATATGCATCGGCTCCGAATCATGATTTGGGTCAATAGTTGGGTTTGCTCGACTCCTATGTTTTGGTGCCTTACGTTCCGCTATATCGGCTAAGGTAGCACTAGGAGAACCACTGTGATTGTGCCCTAGTTGAGCTGGGCCGAGCACCTCAGTGGAGAAAACTAAAACTAACTGTCATGATGAGGCGAGAGACCGGTCGCTGTTCGAGAGGTTTTTCGAGACCTTAAAGGCTTATGCCGCTTTGAGCGAGGAACTGGCTTTGTTCGGCCAAGGCGTGGGTAGCGCCCCGAACTCGGTCTTCCGAATACTAAGGGCTTCGCCGAAATTTAAAATTATAGAGTTCTATGGCTAAGTGAGAGTGTTCAAGCATTATAGTCCGATTGCCTTGTTCGTTGTGCTGACCGCCTCCCTCGACGGACCCAATCATGGGAAAAAGAGCGCTCAGGTTTATCCGAACACCCCAGCACTAGTGGCATGGGGGCAGAAGCCGACGACTGGCCATCTCTCAGTTTTTTGATAAACGGCCGCACATAAAGTAATATTTTAAATTCAAGCATTGCTTAGCGCATATGAACAAGTTTTCAGCGCACAGGATAACACGAGCGAGTTCATTCAAAAATTACATCCTTGGTACATTCATCCGCCACAAGGCGGGCACCAGCAAGAACATCCTTGTAATAGTTCTCGGGCTTGCGATGCTCCTTCCCCGGCGGCGGCCCGTCCTTCACAAGCTTCTCACCGTCCAGCTTACCCCAATGCACCTTTGCACGGGCAAGGGCCCTACGGGCACCTTCGATGCAGCCGGAGCGCTTGATGACCTCGAGCCTTGGACAAGCCTCCACCAGCCGCCGCACCAGTCCGAAGTAGCTCCCAGGCAGGGCCTCTCTAGGCCATAGCCGAACTATGAAGCCCTTCAGGGCCTGTTCGGCCGCCTTGTGGAGCTCGACCAGCTGCTTCAGTTGGTCGCTCAAGGGCACAGGGTGTCCGGCCTCAGCATACTGCGACCAGAACACCTTCTCCGTCGAGCTGCCTTCCTCGGCTCGGTAAAATGCGGCGGCATCGGATACGCTGCGGGGAAGATCTGCGAATGCCCCTGGAGAGCTCCGGATTCGGGTAAGTAACAAGTAGTTTACTTTTATATGTCTGCTTTGCATATAGAATGCCTTACCCGCCGCTATCTTTTTCACCGCATCCAATTCCTGGAGGGCCTTCTAGGCTTCGGCCTTGGCAGATTTGGAAGTTTTAAGGGCCGCAGCAAGCTCGGACGCTCGCGTCTTCGAGTCGAGCTCCAAACTCCCATATTTTTGCATGAGAACCTGAAGCTCTTGCCGCACCTCGTCGACCTGCGCCTCAAATTTCTCCCGCTCGGCGCGCTCCATGGCCGCTTTCTTCTCGGCCTCGGACAGCGCCTGCTTGAGGGTCGTCACCTCAGTTGTGGCCCCTACAATAAGCAGTATACTCCTGTCATTTTTTGCAATTGCGCCTTCCTATAGGCATTTTTTTCTATAAGGTATCTCTTACCTTCTTTCTCATCGAGCTGCCGTTTGGCAAGGCCAAGCTCTTGCTCGGTCCGCTTGAGGCCCTGCTTCAGGGCACCCACCTCCGCAGTCAGTGTGACGGTGGCCAGTAGCGAAGCCTGCATACGTATACTGACTCCTTTTTAGTTATACTCCTGCGATATTTAATAGATCCTCTATTCGGCTTTTCTTTCCGAACGCCAAACAGAGCATCAGGGGCTACTGTCTATACGGTAATATTTTTACATATTTTTACTTACCTCGAAGCCTGTTAGAAGGCTAGCACAAGCTTCAGTCAGTCCGCTTTTGGCGGACCTAACCTTTTGGATCACCGTACTCATGATGGCACGGTGCTCCTCGTCGATGGAGGCGCCCTTAAGCTCCTCCAGCAGATTGTCCGGCGCCTCCGGCTGGACGGAGGACGCCGGCTCAGTAGGCTTTCTCCTCTTGGTAGGAGTTCGCCTACCGCGGTCCGGAACCGTTGATGATTCCGGCGCAGTGTCCGGCTTAAAGCCGGACTTGGAGCCCAGGGGGGTCTTGTCCCCTTCACTCTTGGAGTCCGGGAGGTCGCCTCACGGCTCCTCCTGGACCACCTCCTCTCGCCCCAGAGCTTGTTGCGACGCCACTTTGGCATCATCCGCAGCACAGGGGGAAGCAGTAGGCAGAACTGAATTCACGTTCGATGAATCCAGGGAGCCGCTTGATGACTCGTCGAGCCCGTCCTTGGGCGGACTGCATGATTATATCCGACATTAGGGAAAGCTGTGCAAAAAAAGGAATATCACGAGTTACTCTGGTATCCGAACACTTACGATCTCGCCGGACGCTTGGCCCTGTCCGGCCACTCCTCTTCGTCCTCGTCGGCGTCGGGGACGTAGTCCGGCGGAGGGGTTTTCCTCTTCTTGGACCCCTCGGCCTCCCCTACTGGGGCGGCCTTCCTCTTCTCTCCTCCCCCCGCTGGAGGGGGAGAGGTTTCTTCTTCCTCCTCCTCGTCTTCACGGGAGGAGTGCGTCTCGGACTCGTCAGACGATGAGTCCGACACCACCATATGCCGGGAACTCTTTCGAGTCCCCGTGGCCTTCTTCTTCTTGGCCTTCTTCTTCGGCACCACATAAGGTGCCGGAACCAGCAGCTTCTCTAGGAGAGCAGGGGCTGGGTCTTCGGGCAAGGGAGCCGGGCAGTTAATCTGTCCAGACTTCTCCCGCCAATCCTGTCAAAGGTGAGGGAGTTTAGATCCCGCATAGAGTCAAACTATGAAAAAACTTAACATCCTGTAAAAGATGGAAATATCTTACCTCGCCAGCAGGACGCTGCGAGCTAAATCCATGGTCTTTGGAGGTGGATGTGGGAGCCTCGGCGCCTTTGGTTAGCCCCCTCCAGACATCTTCGTATGTCGTGTCGAAGAGCCTGCTCAGAGTTCGGTGCTGCGCCGGGTTGAACTCCCACAAATTGAAGTCCCGTTCTTGACACGGAAGGATCTGGCGGACGAGCATGACCTGGATTACGTTGACAAGCTTGATCTGCTTGTTCACCAGGGACTGGATGCATTTTTGCAGTCCGGTCAACTCTCCTTCGTTGCCCCACGACAAGCTCGTCTCCTTCCAGGACGTGAGCCGCGTAGGGGTTCTGGATCGGAATTCAGGGGCTGCGATCCACTTCGGATCGCGTGGCTCGGTGATGTAAAACCACCCTGACTGCCACCCCTTCAAGGTCTCCACAAAGGAGCCCTCGAGCCATAGGACGTTGGCAATTTTGCCTGCCATGGCACCTCCGCACTCCGCCTGGTTGCCGTGCACCACCTTTGGCTTGACGTTGAAGGTCTTGAGCCAGAGGCCAAAATGGGGGCGAATGTAGAGGAAAGCCTCGCACACGACGATAAATGCCGAGATATTGAGGATGAAGTTCGGGGCCAGATCATGGAAATCTAGGCCGTAGTAGAACATGAGCCCGCGGAAAAATGGGTGGAGAGGAAAACCCAGTCCGCGGAGGAACTGGGGAAGAAATACTACCCTCTCATGGGGCCTTGGGGTGGGAAGAAGCGGCCCCTCCTCAGGAAGCCGGTGCGCGATGTCTTTGGACAGGTATCCGGCCTTCCTTAACCTTTTGACATGGCCCTCCGTGACGGAGGAGACCATCCACTTGCCTCCCGCTCCAGACATTGTTGGAGAGGGTTGAGGTAGGAAGTGCGGGCTTGGGCGCTGGAGCTCGGGTGCGCAGAAGATGGATAGGCAAAGGAGGAAGAAGGCGTAGGTAAAAAGGTGGATCCTTATCCCCTTATATGGGTGGATGCGACTATGCGTCCCCACCAGCCTAGTAAAACTCGCTTGCCTCCCAAAGCGTCGTGATAAGTGGCGCGGTTGGGTTACCCACGTCGGTATTAACGAGAATCCCGTAAACAAAGGGGACATGATCTCTGCTTTGACAAGACGTGCCAAGGAAACCGCCTCGCAAAACACGCTGAGGTGGAGAAGTGAAAACGATTCGAATAAAGGCTTGGCCGTAGTGTGATGTCATGCTACGGAATACGTCAACAGATTAGATTTGTGTTAATATTATTCTCTCTATGGCAATACGTGGAAGCTTATTTTGCAGAGCCGGACACTACTCTTGGTGCTTACAAACTTTTATGAAGAATTTGGAGGAGGAACCCTCCTTGCAATGCCGAAGACAATCTGCGCGTCGGACTCATCATCATTGAAGCCTGGTTCAGGGGCTACAAAGGGAGTCCTGGATTAGGGGGTGTTCGGGTAGCCGGACTATACCTTCAGCCAAACTCCAGGACTATGAAGATACAAGATTGAAGACTCCGTCCCGTGTCCGTATGGGACTTTCCTTGGCGTGGAAGGCAAGCTTGGCGACGCGGATATTCAAGATCTCCTACCATTGTAACCGACTTTGTGTAACCCTAACCCCCTCCGGTGTCTATATAAACCGGAGGGTTTTAGTCCGTAGGACAACTTCATCGTACGACAATCATACCATAGGGTAGCTTTTAGGGTTTAGCCTCCTTGATCTCGTGGTAGATCTACTCTTGTACTACCCATATCATCAATATTAATCAAGCAGGACGTAGGGTTTTACCTCCATCAAGAGGGCCCGAACCTGGGTAAAACATTGTGTCCCTTGTCTCCTGTTACCATTCGGCCTAGACGCACAGTTCGGGACCCCTACCCGAGATCCGCCGGTTTTGACACCGACACCTAGCATATGCAGATATGGCCTCGGAACACTGAGACCGAAAGGTCGAGCGTGAATCATATAGTAGATATGATCAACATAGTGATGTTCACCATTGAAAACTTCTGCATCTCACGTGATGATCGAACATGGTTTAGTTGATATGGATCACGTGATCATTTAGATGACTAGAGGGATGTATATCTAAGTGGGAGTTCTTAAGTAATATGATTAATTGAACTTAAATTTACCATGAACTTAGTCCTGATAGTATTTGCATATCTATGTTGTAGATCAATTGCTCGCGTATAGCTTCCCGTTTTATTTATGATATGTTCCTAGAGAAAACTATGTTGAAAGATGTTACTAGAAATGATGTGGAATAGCTCCGTGATCTGAGGATTGTCCTCATTGTTGCACAAAATAATTATGTCCTTGATGCACCGCTAGGTGGCGGACCTTTTGCAGGAGCAGATGCAGACGTTATGAACGTTTGACAAGCTCGGTATGATGACTACTTGATAGTTTAGTGTGCCATACTTTACGGCTTAGAACCAAGACTTCAAAAATGTTTTGAACGCCGCGGAGCATATGAGATGTTCCAAGAGCTGAAATTGGTATTTCAGACTCATGCCCATATTAAGAGGTATGAGACCTCTGACAAGTATTTTGCCTACAAGATGGAGGAGAATAGCTCAGCTAGTGAGCATGTGCTCAGAATGTCTGAGTAATACAATCACTTGAATCAAGTGGGAGTTAATCTTCCAGATAAGATAGTGATTAACAGAGTTCTCTAGTCATTATCACCAATTTACTAGAACTTCGTGATGAACTATAATATGCAAGGGATAACGGAATCGATTCCCAAGCTCTTCGCGATGCTAAAATTGGCGAAGGTAGAAATCAAGAAAAAGCATCAAGTGTTGATGGTTGACAAAACCACTAGTTTCAAGTAAAAGGACAAGGGAAAGAAAGGGAACTTCAAGAAGAATGGCAAGCAAGTTGCCACTCTTGTGAAGAAGCCCAAAGCTAGACCTAAGCCTGAAACTGAGTGCGTCTACTGCAAAGGGAATGGTCACTGGAAGTGGAACTACCCCAAATACTTGGCAGATAAGAAGGATGGCAAAGTGAACAAAAGTATATTTCATATACATGTTATTGATGTGTACTTTACTAGTGTTCATAGTAACCCCAGGGTATTTGATACTGGTTCAGTTGCTAAGAGTAGTAACTCGAAACAGGAGTTGCAAAATGAACAGAGACTAGTTAAGGGCAAGGTGACGATGTGTATTGGAAATGATTCCAAGGTTGATAAGATCACCATCGCACACTCCTTTTACCTTCGGGATTAGTGTTGAACCTAAAATAAATGTTATTTGGTGTTTGCATTGAGCATGAATATGATTGGATCATGTTTATTACAATACAGTTATTCATTTAAGTCAAAGAATAATTGTTGTTCTATTTACATGAATAAAACCTTCTATGGTCATACACTTAATATAAATGGTTTATTGAGTCTCGATCGTAGTGATACACATATTCATAATATTAATGCCAAAAGATGCAAAGTTGATAATGATAGTGCAACATACTTGTGGCACTGCCGTTTAGGTCATATTGGTGGAAAGCGCATGAAGAAACTCCATGCGGATGGACTTTTGGAATCACTTGATAATGAATCATTTGATGCTTGTGAACCATGCCTCATGGACAAGACGACTAAGACTCCGTTCTCCGGAACAATGGAGCGAACACTGACTTATTGGAAATAATACATACCGATGTATGTGGTCCGATGAGTGTTGAGGCTCGCGGCGGGTATCGTTATTTCCTAACTTCCACAGATGATTTGAGTAGATATGAGTATATCTACTTAATGAAACACAAGTCTGAAACATTTGAAAGGTTCAAAGAATTTCAAAGTGAAGTGGAGAATCATCGTAACAAGAAAATAAAGTTTCTACGATCTGATCGCGCAGAAGAAATATTTGAGTTACGAGTTTGGCCTTCAGTTGAAACAATGTCGAATAGTTTCGCAACTCACGCCACCTGGAACACCACAGCGTAATGGTGTGTTCGAACGTCATAGCCATACTTTATTATATATGGTGCGATCTATGATGTCTCTTGCCGATTTACCACTACCATTTTGGGGTTATGCATTAGAGACAGCTGCATTCACGTTAAATAGGGCACCGTCTAAAAATCTTTTGAGAGGACACCGTATGAACTATGGTTTAGCAAGAAAACTAAGTTGTCGTTTCTTAAAGTTTGGGGTTGTGATGCTTATGTGAAAAAGTTTTAGCCTGATAAGCTCAAACCCAAATTGGAGAAGTGCATCTTCATAGGATACCCAAAAGAAACAGTTGGGTACACCTTCTATCACAGATCCGAAGGCAAGATCTTCGTTGCTAAGAGTGGATCCTTTCTAGAGAAGGAGTTTCTCTCAAAAGAAGTGAGTGGGAGGAAAGTAGAACTTGATGAGGTAATTGTACCTTCTCCCGAATTGGAAAGTAGTTCATCATAGAAATCAGTTCCAGTGATGCCTACACCAATTAGTGAGGAAGTTAATGATGATGATCATGAAGCTTCAGATCAAGTTACTACCGAACCTCGTAGGTCAACCAGAGTTCCGCACCAGAGTGGTATGGTAATACTGTTCTGGAAGTCATGTTACTAGACCATGATGAACCTACGAACTATGAGGAAGCGATGATGAGCCCAGATTCCGCAAAATGGATTAAGGCCATGAAATCTGAGATGGGATCCATGTATGAGAACAAAGTATGGACTTTGATTGACTTGCCTGATGATCGGTGAGCCATTCAGAGTAAATGGATCTTCAAGAGGAAGACGGACGCTGATAGTAGTGTTACTATCTAGAAAGCTCGAATTTTTGCAAAAGGTTTTCGACAAGTTCAAGGTGTTGACTATGATGAGATTCTCACTCGTATCGATGCTTAAAAGTATGTCCGAATCAAGTTAGCAGTTGTCGCATTTTATGAAATCTGGCAAATGGATATCAAAACTACTTTCCTTAAAGGTTTTATTAAAAAAGAGTTGTATATGATGCAACCAGAAGGTTTTGTCAATCCTAAAGGTGTTAACAAAGTGTGCAAGCTCCAGCGATCCATCTATGGAATGGTGCAAGCATCTCAGAGTTGGAATATACGCTTTGATGAGTTGATCAAAGCATATAGTTTTATACAGACTTGCGGTGAAGCTTGTATTTACAAGAAAGTGAGTGGGAGGACTATAGCCTTTCTGATAAGTATATGTGAATGACATATTGTTGATCGAAAATGATGTAGAATTTTCTGGAAAGAATAAAGGAGAATTTAAAAGGAGTTTTTCAAAGAAAGAATTACCTGTAAAGCTACTTACATATTGGGCATCAATATCTGTAAAGATAGATCAAGACGCTTGATAAGACTTTCGATGAGTACATACCTTGATAAAATTTTGAAGGAGTTCAAAATGGACCAGTCAAAGAAGGAGTTCTTGCCTGAGTTGTAAGGTGTGAAATTGAGTAAAGACTCAAAAACTGGCCACAGCAGAAAATAGAAAGAGAATGAAAAGGCATTCCCTATGCCTCAATCATAGTCCTATAAAGTATGTTATGCTGTGTACCAGACCTATTGTATACCTTAGCATGATTTTGGCAAGGGGGTACAATAGTGATCTAGGAGTAGATCACTAGATAGCGATCAAAATTATCCTTAGAGGACTAAGGAAATATGTCTCGGTTATGGAGGTGATAAAAGAGTTCGTCATAAAGAGTTACATTAATGCAAGCTTTTTACACCGATCTAGATGACTCTAAGTCTCGATCTACATACATATTGAAAGTGGGATCAATTAGCTAGAGTAGATCCATGCAGAGTATTGTAGACATAGAAAATTGCAAAATACATACGGATCTGAATGTTGCAGACCCATAGACTAAACTTCTCTCACAAAGCAAAACATGATCACTCTTTGGGTGTTAATCACATAGCGATGTGAACTATATTATTGACTCTAGTAAACCCTTTGGGTATTAGTCACATGAAGATGTCAACTAATCACATAAAGATGTGAACTATTGGTGTGAAACCACATGACGACGTGAACTAGATTATTGACTCTAGTGCAAGTGGGAGACTAAAGGAAATATGCCCTACAGGCAATAATAAAGTTGTTATTTATATTTTCTTATATCATGATAAATTTTTATTATTCATGCTAGAATTGTATTAACTAGAAACTTAGTACATGTGTGAATACATAGACAAACAGAGTGTCCCTAGTATGCCTCTACTTGACTAGCTCGTTAATCAAAGATGGTTAAGTTTCCAAGTGATGGACATGTGTTGTCATTTGATGAACGGGATCACATCATTAGAGAATGATGTGATGGACTAGACCCATCCATTAGCTTAGCAGTATGATCGTTTAATTTATTGCTATTGCTTTCTTCATGACTTATACATGTTCCTATGACTATGAGATTATGCAACTCCCGAATACTGGAGGAACACTTAGTGTGCTATCAAACGTCACAACATAGCTGGGTGATTATAAATATGCTCTACAGGTGTATCCGCTGGTGTTTGTTGAGTTGGCATAGATCGAGATTAGGATTTGTCACTCCGATTGTTGGAGAGGTATCTCTGGGCCCTCTCGGTAATGCACATCACTATAAGCCTTGCAAGCAATGTGACTAATGAGTTAGTTGCAAGATGATGCATTACGGAACGAGTAAAGAGACTTGCTGGTGACGAGATTGAACTAGGTATGATGATACCGACGATCGAATCTCGGGCAAGTAACATACCGATGAAAAGGGGAACACCGTATGTTGTTATGCGGTTTGACCGATAAAGTTCTTAGTAGAATATGTAGGAACCAATATGATCATCCAGGTTCCGCTATTGGTTATTGACCGGAGATGAGTCTCAGTCATGTCTACATAGTTCTCGAACCAGTAGGGTCCGCACGCTTAACGTTCGATGACGATCGGTATTATGAGTTTATGTGTTTTGATGTACCGAAGGTAGTTTGGAGTCCCGGATGTGATCATGGACATGATGAGGAGTCTCGAAATGGTAGAGACATGAAGATTGATATATTGGAAGGTTATGTTTGGACACCGGAATAGTTTTGGATGAGTTTGGGCATATACCGGAGTACCGGGGGGTTACTAGAACCCCACGGGGGCTTAATGGGCCTACATGGGCTTTAGTGGAAGAGAGAGGAGGCGATCAAGAGGTGGGGGCGCCCCCCCCCCCCCAAGCCCAATCCAAATTGGTAAGGTGGCGAGCCCTCCTTTCCCTCTTCTCATCTCCCCCTTCCTCCCCCCTCCTATTAGGACCAGGAAAGGTGGGAAACCTACTCCTAGTAGGAGTAGGAATCCCCCCTTGGGGGCGCACCATGAGGGCCGGCCTCCTCCCCTCCTTTATATACGGGGGAGGGGCACCCCATAGACACACAAGTTGACAATTGTTTTAGCTGTGTGAGGTGCCTCCCTCCACAAATACACACCTCAGTCATATCGTCGTAGTGCTTAGGTGAAGCCCTGCGCCAGTAACTTCATCATCACCATCAACACGCCGTCGTGCTGAAGAAACTCTCCTTCAGCCTCAACTGGATCAAGAGTACGAGGACGTCACCGAGCTAAACGTGTGCAGATCGCGGAGGTGTTGTGTGTTCGATACTTGATTGGTTGGATCGCAAAAACGTTCGACTACATCAACCGCGTTTCTTAACGCTTCCGCTTTCGGTCTACAAGGGTACGTAGACATACTCTCCCCTCTCGTTGCTATGCATCCCTAGATAGATCTTGCGTGATCATAGGATTTTTTTTTTGAAATATTGCGTTCCCCAACAGCAAATGCCACGTACAACGCCAAGAAGGCGTACGTGCCCATGTTACGCCTTCCGGGAATAGTGCCGCACTTATAACCGTCAGTAAATTTTGAGCATGCGTCCCGTCACATTCCAAATTGCAAACCTGTTCACACCGATTAAAACCTAAACAGTTTCCCACTTAGGAGCGCATTACTACTCGGTTATAAATACTACTACTCCAAGATGACTGCACATTCCTCCTCAACTCCTCATCCACAAAAACAAATTCATTCATCATTGTTCCCTTTGCGTCTGCCATGGCCAGCATGAGTTCTGGGTCAAGAGATTGCCACCAGGGAGATGTGAGTATGGAAGCGGAAGCACGAGAGATGTCCCGCCTCGCCACGAATGCAGCCCGCATGTCCTGTCGCGCTGCCGAAGCAGCACGGAGGTCCCGCCGCACCATCGATGCATCAGACTGGTCCGACCGCGCCGCAGAAGCAGAAGAGATGTCCCGCCACGCCGCGAATGCAGCAGAGATGTCCTCTCGCACTGCGGCAGCTGGGAAAATGTCTCGCGGGCAGGCGAGGACTCTTACAGGCGCATGCATGCGATCTTCCATAGCCAAATGGATCAGATCTCCGGCTGGGCGAGGTTGCAGGACGACATGAAAGCCTCTTTTGCCAGCGTCATTTGGCAACTAAATGAGAGCAATGCGAAGCTCCAGGCCGAGCGCGACCTGTTGAGGGCAAAGAACGTCGGAAGTGAGGAGCAGCTGGAGGAGACCGCTGCCTTGTTGAAGAGGACCGATGTCATCGTCGAGAAACTTATGGACAAGAATGCCATGATGCGCATCGAGCGCAGAAGGCTGGTGGAGGAATCCGTGGATGCTCTCAAGTAGCATCTTAAGGACAAGAAATAGCTCATCGCCGCTCGCCGCGGAGACTAGTTCCCGCGGCCTGCAGCAACGTAGAGATCAGCGAGCCAGATCGTTGTATTCCTTCTTCTTTTGCCCTTGTGTATTTTGGGCGTTGCCGCATGTGGCTTTTTTTAATTATGTTCCTAAATATGTAAGACAATTATTATCCATTGTCATCATCCTAATATTCATCATGCTTGCTATAAGTCGCAGTCGATGCTATATAGGTCCGTCAGATCTTACATCAAGATCCGTGCAAAACTTTCTTTTCAGATTTTCATTTTTCTCTCTTAAATCTTAGTCCGGTGAGACACATAGCCACACTTTAGAACAGGGCTCGTGCGCCATTAATGGAGACATTGGGAGGGAGGTGCGCGACGGGTAGCGGTCAAAGAGCTCTCCTCCCAATGAGCACGCGCAGGGGTCTGATCGCACGCCTCCCGTACTCAAATATCTACCCCGCCCGGCACCTCCTAGCTAATAAAAATAGGGGACGCGTGGCGGCACGTAAATGGTAAGTAGAACGCCCACGGTTTTAATAATACTTGCATTTCCGATTTGTAATGTGATAGCACTTGTTCCAAAATGGCTTTGTTGATTGTTAATGTGTGCGCCTTCGCAAATCGGACAAAAAAATTACCACAACATGTTGGTGCCATGTCATGACACCATGCCAAGTTTCATGATTTTCAGGCGTGTTTTGGATTTACAGGAATTAAAAAACCAAATTTCTCAATCTTTCCATCCGAGCCACGAAGCCCAGATGTTTGAATTTCATTCCCATTTCTTGCATGAGACCTAGAAATTCACCCAAGGACACATATGTGATTTTTCAAAAAACTTTGGTGCACATGATCCTGTGCTTGTATTTCAAATTTGAATTATGCACATTAAATGCGCAAAAACTCAATTAATGTATAAAAAGGCCAAACGAACCCGGAATAATTCCAAAATTTAGCATGATACTTCTATTTGGTCTAATCTGCCTGCGTAAAAAAATTAAGGCGGGAGAAGGCTGTGTACGTATCTCATTTCGCACACGGAGGTGACACGTTCCCTCTCGGAACCACGAGCCTTCTTGAGGGAAGTTCCAGTCTGCAAGAAGCTGACACCAGAGCTTGTCCCAATTCGGCCAAAAAAATTACCGCAGCATTTTGGTGTCATGTCATGACACCATGCCAAGTTTCATCATTTTTAGGCATGCTTTGGATTTACAGGAATTAAAATACCAAGTTTCTCAATCTTTCCGGCCGAGCCACGACGCTCAGATGTTTGAATTTCATTCCCATTTCTTCCATGGGACCTATAAATTCACCCAAGAACACAAATGTGATATTTCAACCAACTTTGGTGCACCGGAGCATGAGCTTGTAGTTCCAATTTGAATTATGCACATTAAATGCGCAGAAACTCAATTAATGTATAAAAAAGGCCAAACGACCTGGAATAATTCCAAAATTTAGCATGATAATTCTATTTGGTCTAATATGCATGTGTAAAAAAATTAAGGCGGAACAAGGCAGTGTATGTATGTCGTTTCGCACACGGAGGTGACACGTTCTCTCTCGGAACCACGAGCCTTCTTGAGGGAAGCTCCAGTTTGCAAGAAGCTTACACCAAAGCTTGTCCCAATTCGGCCTAAAAAATTACTGCAGCATGTTGGTGCCATGTCATGACACCATGCCAAGTTTAATGATTTTCACACGTGTTTTGGATTTACGGGAATTAAAAAACCAAGTTCTCAATCTTTCCGGCTGAGCCACGACGCCCAGATGTTTAAATTTCATTCTCATTTCTTGCATGGGACCTATAAATACACCCAAAGACACACATGCGATTTTTCAACCAACTTTGGTGCACTGGAGCATGTGCTTGTAGTTTAAATTTGAATTATGCACGTTAAATGCGCAGAAACTCAATTAATATATAAAAAAGGTCAAACGAACCCAGAATAATTCCAAAATTTAGCACTATACTTCTATTTGGTCTAATCTGCCTATGTAAAAAAATTAAGGCGGGAGAAGGCAGTGTACGTATGTTGTTCCGCGCACGGAGGTGACACGTTCCCTCTCAGAACCACGAGCCTTCTTGAGGGAAGCTCCGGTTTGCAAGAAGATTACATCAAAGCTTGTCCCAATTCGGCCTAAAAAATTACCGCAGCATGTTGGTGCCATGTCATGACATCATGCCAAGTTTCATGATTTTCAGGCTGTCGGATTTTGGGTTCCGGCAGCCCCTTGAGGTTCGAACACTGGGGTGCGCGCGGAGATCTCTCCCCTACCGATCTACGTCCGATCCTCTCATGCGAAGTAAGATGAAAATGATGAACAACACAAGAGACACGAGGTTTATACTGGTTCGGGCCACCGTTGTGGTGTAATACCCTACTCCAGTGTGTGGTGTGGTGGATTGCCTCTAGGGCTGATGATGGACAGTACAAGGGAAGAACAGCCTCGCGAGGGGGTGTTCTTGAGCTGATGCGGTGTGTTCTACTTAGTCTCTACTGGGTTTTCTCTCTCTCTCTGCTGCTGCCCGACCCTCTCTCTCTTTTTTCTCTCTCTGCTAGGGTTCTACCAGATCTCTCGCCTTCTTCCTCCCTTCCCTTTGTGGAGGCTAGCTCTATTTATAGAGGCCCTGGGCCTCTCCCCGAATAATTGAGCGGGAAGGGCGCCAACAATTAGCCATTTTGAAGGGGAACATCTAGTACAAGTTATCCTGACCAAAGGTGGTCTTCTGCTGCCAAAATAACTGGTGATGACGCCGTCTTGGGCTCCACGGTGACCTCCGTCCGGCCGTCTGGCTGGTCTTGGTCTCGTTGCACCGGAATGGTAACCTTTGCCTGATACCTTGGCATGTGCTTGCCCCCTTTGCACCAAATGAGAAACAAGGACCCTGCGCAGGCCGGCGCCCGCCTGGCCTTGATCGTCATGGCTTGCGTCATGGGATCCTCGCGAGGTACCCTTGCATTGATCTCTCCGCCTCCTCGCGAGCCTGCCTGATGAGGCTGCTCTTGAGGAAGCTTCCTGTCGTCTGCCCCGCGAGGCTTGGCCCCTCGCGAGGGTCTTGAGCTTGGGCCGATGAAGATGGACCGTGCTGGGCCCCCACCTAATCCACACCGCAGGCCGCAGGCAGGCAAGTCTTGGGACCCCCGTTCCCAGAACGCCGACAGTAGCCCCCGGGGCCAAGGCACGAGCGGGCTTGGCTTAGCAGAGAAGCGAAGGGGCAAGCGCGAAGCGCCGCGGGCCCTAACAGCCTGCGGCCTTGGGCGCCGCGTGGCGGTTGATTGGGCGTGGGCGTTTGCACTTCCCACGATGCCTCGGCAACTGCACGACTGACAAAAGGGGGTGCCCGGGCCAGGCTTACTTGCCCTGCTCTTGTCCGTCTTGCCCTAGATCCCCTTTCTCGCTTTCCTCCCTCTTGCTCCCGAAATCCTCCAGATCCGTCTCAATCCTTCGCATCCGGCACGCCATGGCGACTCGCAAGTCCCCGGCTGATGCTTGGTACTCGCCGGCCCTGGATTCCCTGAATTTGTCAGAGAAGAACCTCGCCCTCGCGCGCTTGATGACGGTGGTGCAGGGCAGCGAGGGGGCGACTGTGCTCAAGGTCGGCTCTGGCCAGCCTGAGGGCAAGGGGAGCACCTTCTACCCGTTCTTCGTGAGCGCCATTGTCGCCGGTCTGGTGCCTCCTTTCTCTGAGTTCTTCCATGCCGTTCTCCGCCAATACAACTTGCAGGCCCTGCATCTCCACCCAACTCTGTCCTTCTCCTGGAGATTTTCGCCTACTATTGCGAGGCTCATGTTGGTGTGAAGCCCTCGGTGGCCTTGCTACGCCACTTTTTCTCCCTCCGGGTTTCTGGCGCTTAGGTCTCCGCATGCGCGAGCTTCATTGCATATTCCAGCTCCAACGCCATCTCGAAGCCTAGGAAGAGTATCGAAGGCTACCGGAGAAAGTGGGTCATGATGCATGTCGGGCGCCTCCACCCTCGTCTGGTATTGCCCACGGGGCAACCTAAGTCCGTTGACGCATGGTCTCGCGCGGAGCTCGTCGACCCTCGCACGAAGGCGGTGTTGAGGAGGATGAACGCGGACCTGAGGCCAAGCAACTTGGGGGCGGCGAAGCTAACCGGGGCCACGCTCTTGAGGGAGTTCTTGGAGCACCGGGTGGCTCCGCTCCAGGAGCACTCGCTCCCACTGTGGAGGCTTGGTGGAGCAGACGCCGCCCTGCGCCTGAGCTCCGAGGCCCTGACCGACGAGGATCTGACTACGGCCCTCCATTCCTTGGTTGGGGGAGATGTGGCGAGCCCGGTGGGCGCCCCCGTCCCCCTGTTCCTTCGTGACGACTGGGAGCAGGTGGTGAACGCCCTGCTCACCTTAAACGGTGAGGGGCTGGTGCCCGCGTCAGCTCCCAAAGATCTGGCGGTCCTGGCGACGGTGAACTTGTCCTCCGGCAGCTCCAGCGGGGAAAAGGGGGAAGAAGAGGCGGAGGAGGAAGCGTCTGACTCGGAGGAGACTGGCGAGGATTGGGGGGAGTCCTTCCCTCGGCGCAGGTCCCAGGCCCTCCGCTCCATGCCGGACGACGACGAGGCCAGCGCCAGGCGAGGAAGGGAGGGCTCTTCCTTAGTCACGAGGAAGGGCAGGTCGAGCCTGGTTCCCCCAGGGTCTGCTTTGGTCCCTGGGGGGTCCAAGCCAGCTCCATCCCTCCTGACGCGCCTTCTGCTTCTGGGCCCCCCAAGGCCGACCCCCGCTGCAAGCTTTCGGGCTTCAAGTTTGGCCGGAGGTTGCTTGAGTCCACGAACGACGTCCAGTAAGTGCTCGATTCATGCTCTGCTTGGTTTCTGCCGCTGAGGCTTGACGTTTGCGCTCTTTTACCAGGCCGGCACCTGCGGCCAAGAGGTTGAAAGAGGCTTCTACGGCCCCGCTTGGGGCGAATCCGTCTGCCGGGGCGACGCCTTCGGCTGTTGGGGGAGAGGACGGCGAGGCCCGCGCCTCTCTGACCCAACCGCTCTCGCGAGGCCAACTGGGCACCCCAGCGAGGAGTCAGCCCGCGTGGCCCCGCTGGACCTGGAGTCGACCGTGCCCAACGCTGCGGCCGCGGCGGCCAAGGCTCAGGAGGTCCCTTCCTGCCAAGCCGTGGTCACGCTGCCATCTTCTCTGCCTGCTCCACAGGTTCTTGTCTCTTCTGCTCCCTCCGCTGTTGTCCTGGACTAGGTTGCCAATGAGCTGAGCCAACTGCGGGAGGATCTCCTGAGCGCGGACCCTCGTCTGGTGGCCGGGCGCCTGGAGTTGGCCGCTGGCTGGGCCCGTTCTGCTGCTTCCATCTGAGCGGTGCTGAGCCAGGCCATGTCGTCCTCCAACGAGGAGAAGCGGGCCGCTAACCAAGCCAAGGCTGCTCGCGACGCTGCCCTGGGCGATGTTGCAACTGCCCAGGGCCGTTGCAAGACACTTGAGGCCGAGCTGCAAGGCCTGCGTGATGAGCTCGCCAAGGAGGTGCACAGCCGCCAGGAGAAGGAGAAGGAGATGAAGGCTAGGGAGGCCGCCGCCAAGGACCGGGACGCCAAGCTTGATGACCGCCACAGCCGACTGGAGACGCTGGAGCGGTCGCTGAAGGTGGAGAGAACCAAGCTGGACGCCAAGGCGAAGGTCCTGACGGAGGACCGGGTGGCCTTTGCAAAGCTGGAGAAGAAGGCTCGTGGCATACTGAAGACGCTGTATGAGAGCGGCCTAGAGGAGCCATTGGCTAGTGCGGAGGACGGCCCCGCCAAGCTGCTCCCCTTCCTGGTTGACGCGCTTGAGGACGTCGCAGACGGCCTTGGCCCCACGGTCAAGGCCGAGGCACGTGCCCTGTCTTCTGCGGCGCTGACGCATGTCCTCAGCCATGTCTACCTGCGCGACCCCAACATCGACTTCGACAGCCTGCTAGAGCCCGTGAGCGGCGACCGTGCCGCTGCCGCCGCTGAGGCCGTGAGAGGCCAAGCCAAGGTTTTGCTGGGGAAGTTCCGCTCCCCCAGCGTCCAGCCCGGGCGCGGTGCTGCCGGCCTCGTCACCTCGAGAGGCGAAGCCGTCCAGCGTGACTCCACCACCGGTGACGGCGTTATTGGGGAGTGATCCCTTCACAACTTCCATCCTATTTTATTCCTGCACATGCACCATGCCTCACGGAGGCGTTTAAAATTGTGTTTGGCGTTGTGGAACAATCTTATGGCTTGTAATATTTGCTTTGAATTTCCTGGAATTTGCATTTTCCTCTCCTACTTGCTTACGCTCTGCGTCGGCAGGGCTCGGCCCCGCGCGTACCTCACCCAGCGTTAGCCTCGACCGAAAACCATGGACGGGACTAAGGAGGGGCTACGTGGCAAGTTAGGCTCCTGAGTCGCGATGCTCAGGAGTCCCCCTTGACGCGCGAGCGACAAGTAGGGAAGGGGGGAGCGAGGAGTGGATTGATTGTTCTACGTCGGCAGGGCCCGGCCCCGCACGTACCTCACCCAGTGTTAGCCCCGACCGGAAACCATGGACGGGACTAAGGAGTGAGGGGCTATGTGGCAAGTTAGGCTCCTGAGTCACGATGCTCAGGAGTCCCCCTTGACGCTCAAACGGGTTTCGTACCTTGGCTCCGCACGGGGAGTGGCGCGCGACGACCAGGTCCATGGGACCTAGCTGGGTGGCGTGCGCTCGGGCGAGGCCCGGGCGTAGCCCCCATGCCCAGCCCCCTCGTGCGGCACTCCCGAGGGGAGGCGTTGCGAGGGTGCCGGACACTGAGCTCTCGGCTCCCTGAGGTTGGTACGGCCGTGGGCCGCCCTCAGTTGTTTATCACCAGCGCGGAGCATAGCGCTTCCGTATGTGTACGGGCATAGCCTCTCCTCGGCAGTGTCGTCAGCCAGCGCGGAGCATGGTGCTTCCACTGGTGCGTGGGAGGGGGCTCCCCTCCGGGAGGAACCCCCGGGGCGTGTACAACCCCGCCCTAACACGTGGCCGGCACGGTAGGGCTAGGAGAGGTGTATCTGGGCACCCGTGAGCCAGCGCGGGACTCACGAGGCCCTACCTCGAGGCGGGTTGCACCTGGCTCTGGGCCTTTATCAATTGGTGTGTTCCTGCAGGGTTGTTAGAATGCAAATGCTCTACGTCCTTAGGTCCCGGCCCTCGAGCGAGCTCAGCCGCTGCTGGTATGACAGGTCGCGATGCCGTGGGTCAAGGCCAGGGGTGAGGGCTGGAGAGCCAGTGAGAGCCCATGAGTCGCGACGCTCAGGCGCCCCCCTTTTAACGTGCAAGCGCTTTGCATGACGACAAGAAGTAGGTGATAATTATGGGAATCAGATTAAGCGTGAAAGAACAACTTCATCCTAAGGTAAATGCTGGAAAAGCAACTGCCGCTGGGTCGGGCCCGAGCGGCATGGGGATGATGCAGCCCGAGGGGCGCCCCCAACAAGGTAAATAAAGAGCATAACCAAAATGGACACAAGCTGCAGGGACGGACCCACACGGCCTGGGAATGGTGCAGCCCTGTGGGTGCTCCCAGCTGAAAGTAGAACTCTGAAAGATGTCACCTGGTGCTATTGAATATGAAGTGATGCTGAGGAAGTGAGCGATGCGCGGTGAAGACGTCGGCCCTCATGAGCCCCCAGGCCCAGGGGCCTCGGGAGGCTCCAGTGGCACGTGCAGGTCTTCGGGGACAATCGCCACCTCCGCCAGGACCGCGCGATGCCTGACCTCCTGAGCCTCCAAAATGCTCCTCAACAGGCATTGATGTGTGGCGACCGCGCTTGGTAGGCCGAAGGGCATGCGAACGTAGTTGTGAGGTGGTCCCTCGGAGCGCCCTACGGCCGAAGGCCATAGGCGCTCCTGGGACGCAGCTCGGTTGAGCCCTGGTACGTCGACACAGACGCGCAGTCCTCTATCCTCGCCTAGATGTGGGGCCATGGCAGGTAAGCGGTGGCTGCCGCGCATGACTCTGGACTCTTGTAGCTCATGGGTGTTCCTTGCGATGAACTCCTGAGGGTTTGGTCTCCTTTGACTTGTACCTTCCTGAGGGAAGCGTGCTTGAAAGCACCCCTCCAAGTGGTGCCCGAGTGCCTCCCCCGCGACCTTGGCAAGGTCGGTGGCTCTCCAAGAGAGAGCCCCCGAGCCCTGCCTGAGGAGGGTGCCGGGCGCGCCTTCCTATGCGTGAGAGGGTGGCGCTCCCTGATCGGGCGTGAATCCTGACGCGATACCTCCGGAGGTGCCTGCCTCCTTGTGGCTCGGGCTAGGTGAGGTCTTCTTCTTCTTGAGGGTCGCCTCGGGAGGCCTCCCGCCCCTGTGATCTGGGTCTTCGATTGCTGCGGCTTGGAACGCACGCTCAAGCGAGCACACTGCGTCCCTTTCTTCACAGGGTACGGTGATGACTCCACCGCTTCCTGGCATCTTGAGGACATTGTAACCATGGTGAGTCACTGCCGTAAACTTGTCTAGGGCTGGGTACCCGAGGATGGCGTTGTACCAAAGGCGGATGTGAGCGACGTCGAAGTCGATGAGCTCGGTGCAGTAGTTGTTGCGTTGCCCGAAGGTGACCAGAAGTTGAACCTGCCCAATTGGAACAGTGGAACCATCGGTGACTCCTGAGAAAGGCTTGGTTGGCTGAAGCTAGTCGTACGGCACTTGGAGATTGTCGAACGTCTCGACGAACAGGACGCTGAGTCCTACCCCGCCATCGATGAGGGTTCTGGTGACCTGCATGTTGCTAATGACTGGGGAGCAAAGCATCGGGAGGACTCCGGCCATTGCCGCACACTTAAGCTAGTCTGCGGAACTGAACGTGATCGCACACGAAGGCCACCTGAGAGGGCGCGTGGCCTCAAGCTTGGGAAGGACTGCATTCACCTCGCGAGCAAACTGCTTGAAGATGCGCTGTGAGGCTGGGGCCTGGGCGCCACCCAAGATGCAAGCAATTGCACACGGCTCTTGGAAGCCCCTAGCCCCATCGTCTTGGTGTTGGTCTTCATTCCTCCTTGGTGGAGGCGGCAGAGGAGGGAGGCCTGCATTGCCGTGCGGGTGGCCCTCACGAGGCTGGTCCCTCCAGCCTCCCTCACGAGGCTGGTCCTGCCAGCAGTCCTCGCGAGGGCAGTCACACCATCCCTGGCGAAGGCCACGGTCTTCCCATTGTCCGCCACCTCTTCCTCCTCCTCGGCCATAGCCCCTGTCATTGCGCTCTGGGCGTCGGCCGATTCGCCCATCTCGCACGGCTCTGACCTCTTGACATTCGTTGGTGTTGTGGGTGTGGAGGTCGTGGTACACGCAGTACCGTCCGCCCTTGGATGACTCAGGATGATCCCTGCCTCGCTTGGTGTCTGGTTCCGCTGCTAGCACGGCAACCCCCTTGCGCTTCACGTCTTTGGCCTTGAGCTTCTTTTCTTCCGGGTCGGCTGCCGGGAGCTCGAGGAGGGAGAGGCGCCCTTCCTCAGCTCTGGCGCACTTGGTCGCCAAGTTGAACAGCTCCAGGGATGTGCACAGGTCTTCATGGATTGCTAGCTCTTCCTTCATCTTGACGTCGCGCACGCCGTCGGAGAAGGCTGAGATGATAGCTTCTTTAGTTACCTTGGGGATCTTGAGGCGAGCATAGTTGAAGCGCTAGATGTACTTCTGCAGGGTTTCTCCTGGCTGATGCTTGATGCGGCGCAGGTCGCTCACGGCCGGGGGCCGGTCACGAGTGCCCTGGAAGTTGGCGATGAAGCGGGTGCGCATCTCGCTCCAGGAGGAGATCATGCCGGGAGCCAGGTGCGGGCGCCGTCCTTGAGCGCCATGGGGAACCAATTCGCCATGACCTTTTCGTCTCCGTTGGCGGCTACGATGCCCAGCTCGTAGAGCTGCAGGAACTCCGCGGGGTCCGCTGTGCCATCGTAGCGGGGAGGGAGGTCAGGCTTGAACTTGCCTGGCCATGTGACGCTGCGCAGCTCGGGGGTGAAGGCGAGGCAGCCCGCCGTGGCCACCGGCACCCTTTGCTGGTGCTGGACTTGTTCTTGCGGGTCACCATGCGCCGCCACTGGGAGTAGCGCGGGGTCTTTTCATGGAGGCGCTGGGGCGCGATCTCGGCGCGCCGGCGCTGGGGCGCGCGAGCACCTTCCCGAGGACGTGGGATCTCTTGGCAGCTCCCTTCTTGCTGCGTAGGCGCCGGACATGGAGGGTCCCACCCCTGGGGCTGCGCGCCTTGGAGCCAAGGCACCTTCTTGGGGAGGAGGCGGCGGAGGCGCCTCCTGATCCTCGCCCCATGCACGGGACGGAGGGCGAGGCAGCGAGAGGGACTGCAAGGGGGAGCCCCCTGCGGCACTGACGAGCTCGGTGATGCGGGCGAGCCAGTCCTCGTAGAGGTCGTCGACAGGGCGATAGTGCAGGAGCTCCAGCGTCAAGAGCAGTGAGGCGTGCGCATCCATGGGTGCGCGACAAGCGTGGGACGACGAGCCAGCTGGAGTCAGCGACGGGGTGGCAGTGCGGCCATCCCGCTGCACCGAAGGATGCTGGGACGAGGCCTGCTGCTCGTTCCCCGTCGGGCCGGTGGTGGCGTTGGCGGTGGGCGACGGGGAACGGCGAGGGGGGCCGCCGACGGGCGCCGTCTGGGCGACGCGAGTGGCGCGAGCAGCCCGGCGCTCGGCGCGAGCTCGACGAGCGTCAGCCATTGACACGACGGAAGATCACACGCGAACGGCGGAAGAAAGATTCCGGCGCACCCCTACCTGGCGCGCCAAATGTCGGATTTCAGGTTCCGGCAGACCCTTGAGGTTCGAACACTGGGGTGCGCATGGAGATCTCTCCCCTACCGATCTACGTCCGATCCTCCCGTGCGAACTAAGATGAAAATGATGAACAACACAAGAGACACGAGGTTTATACTGGTTCGGGCCACTGTTGTGGTGTAATACCCTACTCCAGTGTGTGGTGTGGTGGATTGCCTCTAGGGCTGATGATGGACAGTACAAGGGAAGAACAGCCTCGCGAGGGGTCTTCTTGAGCTGATGCGGTGTGTTCTACTTAGTCTCTACTGGGTTTTCTCTCTCTCTGCCGCTGCCCGACCCTCTCTCTCTTTTTCTCTCTCTGCTAGGGTTCTACCAGATCTCTCGCCTTCTTCCTCCCTTCCCTTTGTGGAGGCTAGCTCTATTTATAGAGGCCCTGGGCCTCTCCTCAAATAATTGAGCGGGAAGGGCGCCAACAATTGGCCATTTTGAAGGGGAACATCTAGTACAAGTTATCCTGACCAAAGGTGGTCTTTGACTGCCAAAAGCACTGGTGATGACGCCGTCTTGGGCTCCACGGTGACCTCCGTCTGGCCGTCTGGCTGGTCTTGGTCTCGTTGCACCGGAATGGTAACCTTTGCCTGATACCTTGGCATGTGCTTTCCCCCTTTGCACCAAAGGGGAAACAAGTCCCTGCGAAGGCCGGCGCCCGCCTGGCCTTGATCGTCATGGCTTGCATCATGGGATCCTCGCGAGGTACCCTTGCATTGATCTCTCCGCCTCCTCGCGAGCCTGCCTGATGAGGCCGCTCTTGAGGAAGCTTCATGTCGTCCGCCCCGCGAGGCTTGGCCCCTCGCGAGGGTCTTGAGCTTGGGCTCATGAAGATGGGCTGCGCTGGGCCCCCACCTGAGCCACGCCGCAGGCTGCAGGCAGGCAAGTCTGGGGACCCCCGTTCCCAGAACGCCGACACAGGCGTGTTTTGGATTTATAAGAATTAAAAACCAAGTTTATCAATCTTTCCGGCTGAGCCACGACGCCCAGATGTTTGACTTTCCCATTTCTTTCATGGGACCTATAAATACACCCAAGGACACACATGCGATTTTTCAACCAACTTTGGTGCACTGGAGCATGTGCTTGTAGTTTAAATTTGAATTATGCACATTAAATGCGCAGAAACTCAATTAATGTATAAAAAAGGCCAAACGAACCCAGAATAATTCCAAAATTTAGCACGATACTTCTATTTGGTCTAATCTGCCTGTGTAAAAGTATTAAGGCGGGAGAAGGCAGTGTACGTATCTTGTTTCGCACACGGGGTGAGACGGTCCCTCTCGGAACCACGAGACTTCTTGAGGGAAGCTCCAGTTTGCAAGAAGTTTACACCAAAGCTTGTCCCAATTCGGCCAAAAAATTTACCGCAACATGTTGGTGCCATGTCATGACACCATGCCAAGTTTCATGATTTTCAGGCGTGTTTTGGATTTACAGGAATTTAAAACCAAGTTTCTCAATCTTTCTGGCCGAGCCACGATGCCCAGATGTTTGAATTTCATTCACATTTCTTGCATGGGACCTATATATACATCCACGGACACACATGTGATGTTTCAACCAACTTTGGTGCACTGGAACATGTGCTTGTAGTTCAAATTTGAATTATGCACATTAAATGCGCAGAAACTCAATTAATGTATAAAAAAGGCCAAGCGAACCCTGAATAATTCCATAATTTAGCACGATACTTCTATTTGGTCTACTCTATGTGTGTAAAAAAATTAAGGCAGGAGAAGGCAGTGTACGTATCTCGTTTCGCACACGGAGGTGACGCGTTCCCTCTCGGAACCACGAGCCTTCTTGAGGGAAGCTCCGTTTTGCAAGAAGCTGACACCAAAGCTTGTCCCAATTCATCCAAAAAAATTACCGCAGCATGTTGGTGCCATGTCATGACACCATGCCAAGTTTCATGATTTTCAGGCATGTTTTGGATTTACAGGAATTTAAAAACCAAGTTTTGCAATCTTTCCGGCCGAGCCACGACGACCAGATGCTTGAATTTCATTCTCATTTCTTGCACGGGACCTATAAATTCACCCGAGGACACTCATGTGATTTTTCAACAAACTGTGGTGCATTGGAGCATGTGCTTGTAGTTCAAATTTGAATTATGCACATTAAATGCCAGAAACTCTATTAATGCATAAAAATGACAAATGAACCTGGATTAATTCCAAATTTAAACACGACACTCATGTACTAGATGCATATTCACTGTGCATAAATGTTCTAGCAATTCAAACACCATCCTTTCCCTCTGTAACACCATTTTGTCTTTCAAAACATAAGGAAAAAATCAGGTATACTGCAAATAGTTTACTTTACTAGAAAGAATCGTGTGGGATGCGATATAAAATATCTTAGCGCGCCATCTTGTTTGGCTTACGTAGGAAGCTTCGTCGTCTATAGTCCACCGCCCCTGCTTGAACCACACTTGCGTGCCAGTTTCTCAAGGCACTGAGCAAAATTTTATTGCCACCGCAGAAATATCTATCTCCCCGCCCCCTCCCTCCTACCAAAAGCCACATTTCCACTGTTCCTCCTTGCTTTCCAAGTTCAAACCTTCACTGCTGCTTACTGGCAGCTCAGCCTCCTCGCCGGCGACCCTTCTTCTTATAGCGCCGCCTTCTCGCTGACGACCCTTCTTCTTGCTGCGCGGCCTCCTCGCCGCCGACCCTTCCTCGTCGATATGGTCAAGTAATCCACACCCCACCCACACTATCCTCCTCCTTTCCCGTCCCACATGCCCCGACCGACGGTGCGACACCTTCCACCGAAATCACTGCCCTCCTCCTCCAATTAAGCGCCGCCCACAGCCATTTTGCATGCAGTATAACATGGAGCTCAGTAGCATGCGGCCGCATGCGTGCATGAGGTCGCTATGGCTGCCATGCGTGTCTACTTCCAAATCTTGGAGGAGCACCTTGTCTTCAAGGCCACCGTTGACACCGCCACACGGTTGTCTACTTTAAAATACAGTCCGTGCTGTTTTCTCGAGGCCATCGCTAGTGCCTTCTAGTGATTTGTCCTCTGTAATGTTAATATGCAATCTGATGTTCAGTTAACAGTTTGGTCCTCTGAAATGTAATGTTCCGTTAACACTTTGGTCCAACAATTGCTACATTTCGTAGTACTGCTCTCAAGCATTCTTTGTTTTGTTAACTATCTTATCTTCTAGTACATGTTTCTATTCTGCAATGTCGTGCTCAGTTAACTATTTTGGTTCATTTGGTCTGCTGTCCATTTAACTGTTTGGTTCAGTTCTGCAATTTGATTTTCATTTGTTGTGGGTACAATTTTGTATTGTTATGCATGTGACACCAATCGAATTTGGCTATACTCGATACATATTCTACTGATAGTATGGCAACTCTCAATTAACCTGATCAAGATCTTCCTTATGTGTGTTGCACGGAAACAATGGAAGACTCTGCGGTTTACCATCGAGGTTTGTTCAAGCAGGGTCCTTTGGCTAATAACACATTATTGTGCAGTTGCAGGAATCATTCTAATATTTAGGTTTCTTACAATTTGGTCTTGCACATGTACGTCCTGCTGTCAGAGGCTTAGACCCACTGTTCGACCCATTTTGCATATGGGAAAATGAGATGACCATGAATATCAGTCAAGTCATGAAACTCGGAAAGATTGTTAGGATGAAGAAACTTGTGACGAATAACATCAAGATCTTTGTTTGCACAATGAAGAAGACATCTGTCAACTATAGGATGGTACCAACTCTTTTACCTTGTTTTTACCCCTTGCGCCATTTTAAAATTTACAACAATGATTTATGCATAGCTTTGTTTTCAGTACTTTTCAAAGCAGTTCACTGATGATTACCTCTCAAACCACCTGCATGGTCAAGAGGCAAGGAAGGTATTCATTCAACACCCACGGTACAATATTGAAGTCTTACTGAAGAGGAATAAGGTTGAGCGAGCAATTATCCATAGCCACTAGCCTAAAGTTGCAAGGACATTCAACATCACTGAAGGCTCAATATTTGCCTTCCGCTTCTGCAGTTTCCCAGATGAGATTCATCTGTCTATTTACCGTGTATGATGCTACTTTCCAAAGGTTTTTGATGCTGCATGTGAAACTTGGTGCTATTGTGTAATGGCGTAACTGAGAGCCGAAGCTATCTGATGTAATTCGATTATGAAATCCTGGTTGCTTTTATATGGATATGAAATATCAGTTTGATTAGTACATGGATTATCAATAATAGGCTAATTACTTGCTTATTGGGGTTTTCTATTGCAGACGGTTACTCAAACAACACCATGGGCGATGAACTCAAACAACTCGCACGGTTTCTAGAAAGTAGGCATGTTCGATCAACTAACAATCACACACGGCTTTCGGCAGCAACCTGTTTGCGTTAGGCCACCTTGCACAAACATTTCCGCACAAAGAACTGTGTGTGATCTACATACCTATGGAAATGTTTTTCTAGGACTCACCGTGTGGGATGTACATACCTACAGAAATGATTTTCTGGGATTCACCATGTGGCATGTACATACCTACGGAAATGATTTTCTGGGATTCACCGTGTGCGATGTACATACCTACGGAAATGTTTTTTCCGGATTACCATGTGGGATGTACATACCTACAGAAATGATCGAGTTTCGATGCCTCGCCCGATCGCACATGGCCCCAGCCTGTGTCCGAGGAGGGCCTATCCCCGATGATTTCTGAGTCATGTGGGAAGGACCCCCCTATCGCCGACACTCACTTGGCGACGGTTCCAAATGCTATCGCGGAAAGGCGTTAAAACCGTTTGTATAGCACGTCATTGTACCAGTGATGATGCTTAGGAAAGACAAAAGTCCGCGGGAGTGGAGGAAGGAAGATCCATATTATGTCACAAGGAGGACTACTTGTGACTGTCACTTTCACACCAGAGAACAATAGGATTTCTATGAAACTTTCTTGCTTGATTAGAATCCCATAGTAAGTGACATGAAGTGGGTGGGCTAGAAATACATTGATGCAAATGAAGATTATTTCCTCCATGTTCATGAGAGTTTCAGATTTGCAGGAGTGGATGCCTTTGTTGGTCAGAAGCTCACCGAGTGGAAAGACGAGATGATCATGCAATTTTACTCCACCGCTCATTTCTATCCAGACGAGAGGATTGCATGGATGTCTGAGGGTTCCAAGTACCGGTCAACCATCTCCGAGTGCGTTGCACTCCTAGGTGTCCCTGAGGAAGAATAACATGACATTGATGTGTACGGGAAGCCCAGGATGGACCACAACACTATGACAAATATGTACAAGGAAATCCCTCCCAAGGATGTTGAAAGTCATAATCTTGGTTCGGTAAAGCATTTGCTAGCTGGTTTTTCACACCAGAAACACTATGTTGAGGCATACTATTTTTCCCAAGTCCAAAGATGAGCGACCGACTACTTAGAGATTTCAGACGGTACCCAGGGCACCCAGATCTTCAGCCGTGCCAGTTGCAGATACGAGGATCACTAACTCTGCACCTGCCGCTACTGCCACAGTATCACCTCCCATTTCTACTCCACCATTCCAGCAGACATCATCAGAAGTATTTGCAGGCGCACTTATCTCAATGCCATCTATGCACACTGGAGCCACCAGCCAAAAGTCACCTTCAGGAGCTCCTGAGGATAGTGCATAGAGATACGCATAGCTATATACCTTTCAAGCTTTTTGTTAATTGTTACCAAAGGGGGAGAAAGTGTATAGATCATTAGGCTTCAAGAGAGAGTGTCTCGCTTTTGCTCTTTGGGTTTTCTCTAGTTCTTGCTACTGTGTCCGTTTGATTTGTGCTACTTGATTGTTATGCTTGTGAGATACTACACTTTTGGTGTGTGATTGATCATACTACGCTTCATGTGTGCTTAATGCTTACTCCTATCACTATGTATATATGATCATTCACTTATGTCTTTGGTGATGCATGCATGTTATTCACTCATATCATTTTGTGCACTCCACCAAGATGTATGTGACATGGAAGAGTGACCTATGATCCTAATCGAATGTGCATTTGCATTCAAACACAAAATTTTAATAATGCACAAATTTAGGGGGAGCTCTTGCTTATCGCATACTTCTCAAAGCGACGATTTATTTCATTCATTTAATCATCTGTCGAAGCTTTGATCTATATGTTGTCATCAATTACCAAAGATTGAAAGTGCAACTAATCCCTGGGTGGTTTTGGTAATTCATAAAAACATATATCTCATTGAACTAATATCCATTCAAGATAAATATTTTAGGATGTTCAGTCATTGGCATGGCATGGCATAGAGATGTGGACCCCTCAAAATGATAAGGACAAATATTGGCAAAATCTCAAGACTCTACATTTTTGTTTGAGTGATCCAGGATCACATTGAGTGCATAGGAAAGCCAATACTTTTAAAAGGGGATGAGGTGTTGCTTCATGGTCTACTTGCTCAAAGTTCTTAGTGATATTGCTCCAAAACCCTCGGCCACTTTCTCTATCCAAATATGTCCAAACCCTAATTCCCAAACTCGGCCCCACCGGTATTTCCCATCCGGAGCCACCGAGTTCATCTTGACATAGCCACTGCCAAAACCCTAATGATTCGGTCAACTGATATGGATCTCGGTCTCATCGAGATGGCCTTGTCAACGCTCTGTGACTTGTTGCATTCACTTCGGTCTCACCGAGATGTTGCAATCAGTGCCACCGAGATGAAGTTTGCCCTAAGCCCTAGCACATCGGTCCCACCGAATTGTTCCCGTCGGTCCCCTCGAGATTCCTAACATTCATACTTTTGTATAGATCGGTGCCACTGAGTTTTCTATTTGGTGCCATCAAGATGGGTCAAAAGTGTGTAACGGTTAGATTTTGTGTGGAGGCTATACATCCCCCTCCACCCCCTTCTTCTCAATGAGGAGAGAAATCGGAACGTGACTACACTTCCACCATTCATTTTTTGAGAGAGAGAACCTCCTAGTCATGTGTTGAGATCAAGAGATTCCAGTCCTACCATTTGAACCTTGATTTCTAGCCTTCCCCAAGTTGCTTTCCACTCAAATCCTTTTTCCACCATAGCCAAATCTGCGAGAGAGAGAGAGAGAGAGATAGAGAGTTGAGTGTTGGGGAGACTATCATTTGAAGCACAAGAGCAAGGAGTTCATCATCAACATAGCGTCTATTACCTTTTGGAGAGTGGTATCTCCTAGATTGGTTAGGTGTCGCTTGGGAGCCTCCGTCGTGATGTGGAGTTGAACCAAGAAGTTCGTAAGGGCAAGGACATCACCTACTTCGTGAAGATCTACCCGAGTAAGGCAAGTCCTTCGTGGGCGATGGCCATGGTGGGATAGACAAGGTTGCTTATTCATGGACCCTTCGTGGGTGGAGCCCTCCGTGGACTCACGCAGCCGTTGCCCTTCGTGTGTTGAAGTCTCCATCAACGTGGACGTACGATAGCACCACCTATCGGAACCACGCCAAAAATCTTCGTGTCTCCATTACATTTGCCTTCTCCAAACTCTTCCCTTTACCTTCTTATGAAATGTTTTACTTTACGCTACTATACTCTTAGAATTGCATGTGTAGGTTGAGTGCTTGACTTGTCATAATTGCTAAAATCTACCCACAACTAAAAATTGGGAAAAGGAAAGATTTTTATTTGGTCAAGTAGTCTAATCACCCCTCTCTAGACATTCTTTCGATCCTACACTGGCTTTGATCAATTTTGTTCTCACAAACATGATTCTCTACATGCTCTCATTTTTCCAACTTCCAAAAGGGGTCATGCAAAGGCCAATTTATTTTAGATCCGGATTCTTTCAGCAAGGAGATGGTGAAAATAAAATAAAATGGGCTAACCAAAGAAGCATGCTTTCTCGTGAAAGACCAGATAGGTTTAGGTATTCTGGACTTCCAGGTCAAGAATGATGCCTAATTAGTGAATGGTTGTTCAAGTTACTTACCGAGGACCACGTTTGGCAAACCCTCTTACGCAATAAGTATCTAGGTCAAAAATATGTGTCTCGAGCATAATGGAAGCCTAGAGATTAAAAAAGAATGGCAGGTCTGATGGCGTCATAGGAACATCTTTTTCGTTTTAGATCATTCGCGACAAAGGACAGCCTTGAGATACCTGACGGTGCAGAAAACTACCAGATCCCTCGGTATGGGTCCAAGCACAGTTGGAAATCTCGGACCAGAGGCCGCACGGGGTTTTTACCCAGGTTCGGTCCTCTGGAGAGTAATACCCTACATGTTGCTTACTTTTGTTATACATGATGAGAGGTATACCTCGTGCGAGGGGTTACGATGATGTATGAGATTGCTACCAAGGGCTTTTCTATCTAAGAAAAGACGGGGATGAGAGCCCTCTAGCCTCCCCATATATAGACGGTGGAGGCTAGGATTTAACAGGAGGAGAGATGCGATCTAGGTCGCCTCCGCCTTTGCTTGAGAGGCAAGATGGTCACCAGGCCTCATGGGCCCCTTGGCAGGCCTCTTGCCGGGCTCTCCGAGCCACCCCCAGTGTATGACACCGTCAATACCTTTCTAGGAGAACAAGTGGACAGGAAACACCACTCTTCAAGTACAGTATCGACCGATGTACCACATTGTCGCAATAAGAATGATATTCTTGCGCAAGTGCTCAACTCTTCTACACCAAATGTATCTTCTAGGTGGGATTGATTGCGCATGTCTTCTGTCATGGCAACATCTTCTTTCCCGTGGATTCGATTAGTCTCACACAAGGATGTGATGTGCTTCGCTGGAATCCAAATAGAAATTTGTCATTTATAGTCGATTGTATGTATCATGCACTTTTGCATGCAGAGTTATAGTGGACAACAATAAAAAAGGAAATCAAAGATACCACTAAAAGTTAAGATTTTTCACGTGGTATCTTCGTAGGGAGTTGTGCTAACTAAAGACAACGTCACTCATCGCAACGGGCAAGGAAGCAAGAGGTGTAGTTTTTGTACTCACAACGAGACAATCAACACCTCTTCTTTCAATACAAGTCCGCACATTCTACATGGTGAGTCATACAAATAGCATTCAATTTGTATCCCCCAACAAGTGTTGCCAATATGTGGTGTCACCGCTTAGACTAAATATCAATAAGGTTTAGTACGCTAATAACGGTGAGATCGCATTTCTTACTATGCTCGCTTTTGGCAAAGTAGTAATCATTTTGTTTTTAATGCCAAAATCTCCTCTCCCATGCAGGTTATTTATCGCTATACACACTGACATCGTATATGGTCTACGCTGCACCGAACGAAGTATCCACCATTGTTCAAGGTGGTGTGCATGCGGTTTGATCGGGTGGTCAAAGTATTTTTTACCCAACTGACAACACAATCTTCAGATCGGTCGACCACCTCATTCCACATAGGCATTGTCTCAGTCCCATATGACGTTGTTGCTAATATGTCATTTCTTTACTATATCAAACTAATAATTTTGGTTGTGCGCATCTTAACTATGCAGAAGCCAAGTTTCGGTCATCATGTCTAGTACTCCCTCCATCTGAAAAAGCTTGTGCCAAGCTTGTGGCTTGGAACAAGCTTTGTCAGACGGAGGGAGTAGATGCTTGATGCTACATATAAATTTTTTTTGATTGGTTTCTCAAGAAAAAGAAAGTTATTTTTTATCTTTATCAAAAAGTAGCTCAACACGAGTCTGTTTGATTGGAGACTAGCGTGGCCAAGCCAAAGTGTGGCCAGCCACACAAGTATGGCAAGCCATACAAGTGTGGCTGAGAAATTGAATGACAAACTTTGGCAAAAGTTGGAAAAAAATTTATCTCTATGACAAGTGGACCATAGGGGCAATAAAGTATGGCAATCCAAAGTGTGGCAAAAAACAAACACATATCAACTAAAGTGTGGCTGCCAAATTTTGGCTTGACCAACTGTGGCCGGAAACCAAACAACCCCTTAATAACCTACTTAGAAAGACAAACCAGCATGTCATGGCATCATGTCATCTTCCCCAACAAAACAAACCTAAATTCTAAAAAGTGGCCGGCCATCAACTAACAGAAATGGGTGGCCGGCTCGTGGCCATTCGATCGTGCGAGCGATCGCGCCCAGATCCGCCAGGTGCCACCTGGTCTGGATTGGTCGCGCACCACGGTCGTGGGCGGTTTTGTCCGCATCCGGACGTGGGAGGCCCACCTGTAAGCGGTAGAGGAGAGAGTAGTGGAGGTCGTGGGCGGCGGTTTTCGAAATCTGTGCCTGAAATCCCTCGCCGCAGCGTGCTCTCTCTCCCCATTCCGTCTTCATCTTCCTCCTCGCCATCCTCTCCACCGAACGGGGCGTGGCGGGTGGAGTGCTCAGATTGGCGGCGGCTTGCGGGTGGTTCTCCTCACGGGGGAATCGCTGGTGCTCCTCGCCGTCGGAGGTATGCTCGCCCTCCACTTCTACATGCTTCTCCTCCCTCTCTCTATCTCGCGGAGCGCGGATGGTGCCGAAATGCGAGGGGAATGCTCTCTAGGGTTCGGGAACGGCGCGAACTACCCCCGCTTATCCTCGATTTTGGTCACGTTGAGTTCCCTTCTCCTATCTCGTAGCACGCGCCCAACGGTGGTCGGGATCTACAAGGTGGCCTGAAATCCCTCGCCGCAGCGAGTTCTCTCCCCATTCCGACTTCGTCTTCCTCCTCGCCATCCTCTCCACCGAACGGGGCGTCACGGCGGAGTGCTCAGTTTGGCGATGGCTTGCGGGTGGTTCTCCTCGCGGGGGAATCATTGGAGGCGTAGTTCACGGCACGGGGGTGGCTGGACAGGGTCAACGTGTAGTTGGCCAGGGTACGCGGTAGTCGTTAGGTAGAAGGGATGCATGTCCACGGCGCCCGTTGCGCGATTTTAGGGCGATTTGGCTGTTTAGTTCATGTTCCGTTCAATTTTGCAGAGATTTGAGATCTGTTCATGATTCTTAGTTATTCTATAAGTTGTATTAGATGTGCACAATGTTGTGTGCAATGCATTGGCTGATTTTGTAGTTGGTGTTCAGAGATTTAAGTGGTTAGTTGCACAAAATTCTCCTCAGTTGGCTGCGTCCATATAGTACTTGGCTGTCCATATGCTCTGCAGTTGCAGCAGTTGTTTTGGTCAGTTGGCTCACTGTTTTTGTACTAGGTGGTTGTCTATACGGTGTTCAGTTGCACAAGTTGCCTGCTTAGTTGGCTGCATCACTTTTACTAAGTTGGCTGTTCATATGTTATACACTTGTGCCAGTTGCTCTACTTAGTTGGTTTTACTTAGTTGCATATGTTATACACTTTTACTAGTTGGCTGTTTCCCCCTCTGCTGTGTGCAACTAGGGACTCTTGTTTGTGCAATTCTAGCACCAATGCTTGCCAGTTTTCAAATATAATCTACCCAATCCACCAGCGTTGTGGTGGCTGTGGTGGTTTATGTGTTATTCTCGTGCTTTGTGCAACTAGGACCCCTTGATTTGTGCAAATTAGTACCAATGCTTGCCATTTTTCCATTTTTTTAATTTTTCTCAATGTGCAAGTCTTTTTGTTGAGGATATGGTTGTTTTCATGTGTCTCCCCTCATGTTCAACTAGGGACGCTTTTTTAGAATAAGTTATCTCACTGAACTTGTTGCCTTTACTTAACTTTTTTCTGCCTAGGTATTACTTGTCACAGTTGGCAAGTAATAACTAGGCAGAAAAAAGTTAGTTGGCTTTTTGATGTCCAGTTTGCACAAGGTTTACTGCCCAGTTGGCTGCATCATTGTAGTAGTTGGTTGTCCACATCTTCTAACTATGTTTTTTTGTTGTATTTCCTGCCGCAGGGCAAAAATGGTTATAATAGGAGGAGATGCGGATGGCAATGAAGGAGATGTATTTTTTCACTTTTTTCTTTTGTTTTTGAGTTGTTTTCAACTTATGCATGTATGCTAATGTCTTTTTTTCATGTTTTCTTTTGGTTGCTTAATCAGCGTTCTGGAAGTCAGCCGCTTCGCCGGAACTGGAAGCGTCCTGCTAATCGCCAGCCACGACGTGCGCAGTGTGTTGAGCAGGGAGAGGATGTTGAGGTAAGTGGCATGCTGATGACACAAGTCCATTTTTTTGGTTTTGTTTGGGTCATATAACATTTTTTTTGTTTTTTCCCATGCTCATGTTTTTTATTTTTTTTCTTAGGATGCTGATCAGTTCCGTGTTGTAAAGCGGACTAGACGTGCAACACTTGGCAAGGGAGCTGAGTCATCTTCTAGGGTAAGTAAAATCTCAAATATAAGTGTTTTTCTCGCCTTTTTTAGATAGTGATTAAATTATGCAGCAGTTCGGACCACTATTTTTGTTTTTAGTCTGTCAATAACAACCTTTTGTAGTTGACATCTCTAGTCATATTGATTTAAATATAGTTGACATTAGTTGGCATTAGTTGGCATCTTGTAGTTCACTAGTTGGCATCTTTTCATAGTTGACATCAGTGGTCATTTTTTTGTGCAGGCAGCAATTGCTGGAGAAGCTGTCGCATCTTCCGCAGCAGGTGCTGAGGTATGTGGTTTTTTGTGTGTGTTTATGAGCTATTTAAATAGTTCTTTGCAAACCTTTTTTTGTTTTGTTTTTGAGTTGTTTTCAACTTATGCATGTATGCTAATGTCTTTTTTTCATGTTTTCTTTTGGTTGCTTAATCAGCGTTCTGGAAGTCAGCCGCTTCGCCGGAACTCGAAGCGTCCTGCTAATCGCCAGCCACGACCTGCGCAGAGTGTTGAGCAGGGAGAGGATGTTGAGGTAAGTGGCATGCTGATGACACAAGTCCATTGTTTTGTAGTTGACATCTCTAGTCATATTGATTTAAATACAGTTGACATTAGTTGGCATTAGTTGGCATCTTGTAGGTCACTAGTTGGCATCTTTTCATAGTTGACATCAGTGGTCATTTTTTGTGCAGGCAGCAGTTGTTGGAGAAGCTGTCGCATCTCCCGCAGCAGATGCTGAGGTATGTGGGTTTTTTGTGTGTGTTCATGAGCTATTTGAATAGTTCTTTGCAAACCTTTTTTTAGTTACTATTTTTCTTGTGTTGCAGTATCATTTCTTATTGTTGCACATCCACTAGAACTTTTTGTAGCTGCCAGGTCTCGTTCTTTTTTTATTTACTGTTTTTATTGTTGCACATTCAGTTGCACACTGGCAGTCTTGCAGTTGTCCTCATGAGCTTTATTAGTTGCACAAATACATCATATTAGTTGGCATGATCCATTTTATGAATATATAGCTCATTCTAATACTGATCCAAATGATGATTGCTAGTTTTTTTCATTCTTATTTTTTCTCTTGTGTTTAATGTTTGTGTAATGCTTTCATTTTCTAATCAACAGGGCAGCGGTGAAGGAGTTGAGGTGGCTCTAGGGGAAGATGTGGAGCGACCATCACAAGCAGGCAGGATAAGGGCATCACCAGCGCGCTTTGCAAATTTCAACGCCTCTCTAACCCCACTACAGAAATCAGAGCTAGTTTCGAGGTCAGTCGGGGGGCTATTGAACTTATCAGACACACTTCCAGCGGACCTCACTAAGTTCCTGGTGCAGTCCTACCAGCCACAGATCTCTGAAATGGTTTTCTCAGGAAGGGGAAGGATCCGTGTCGATGCTGACAGTGTTCAGAGGGTATTTGATCTCCCAAACAAGGGTCCAATAGTCAGATATTTAGTTGACAAGGATGCCACTAGGAGATTCAGACAGGCTTTCAACATAACTGGAAATTCTCATCCCCAGATCACTACATGGCTCAAGATGATTCAGGATATGGCTGGAAGAACGGATGACACATTCTTTATGGCCTGGCTTGCGGTTGCCTTCAGCACTTTTCTAGCACCAACCACGGCCTTGAAGCTCAGCCCAAAGTGTTATGGACTTGTGCTAGATCATCAAATGCTAAAGAATACAAACATCTGCCTCTTTGTAGCAGAACACATTAACGAAGCTTTCTGGAACATGGACCAGGAGAAGCAAACTATCTGCTACTGCTTGTATCACTTGATGGTTAGTGAAAATGACCACTTTTTTCCATCTGTTCCTGTTCTTTCTGTGCAGTTATAGGTTGCTGAAATTCTCATAACAATAACTGAACTTGGCCTTTTCTTTTGTTTGGGTCTGGTGCAGATACTATACCTTGATGCGCTCGTACATGACATCCCAGTAAGCAACTGCGCGATACGATCGAATGCATGGGATAGTACTCTAATTGCCAAGGTGATCAAGAAGGATACTATCTCTCCTGGTGTGTTCGGCAAATTACAAGTGAGTTCTTTTTTGTTTTTTTCCAACAGTGTCTTCCTTCTATGTTCTTTTGATGTCTGGTCACTCTTTTTGGAAATTGCACAGAAAACTGTCATCAGCTGGCACAACAATGCATGTAGTTGCACAGATTGTAGCTTTCAGTTTGGCAATCTGCACACATGTTCATTTTAAATTGGCACACCATCTTTTTTAAGTTGCACAATTTTACTAATCTTGTTGCACAGATGTGTTGCATTAGTTGGTAGAAACTTTTTTTAGGTGCCATGTGTGTTGCACAGTTTTTGTGTCTTTGTTCAGTTGCATATATGTATAGTTGAATTTGTCTACCCCAGTATCTTGTTGTAGTTGCACAGGTTGTAATGTGTGGTTTCATTCAACACACAAATCTATTTTTGATAACCTTGTTATTTTCTGTTTCTCTTTTTTTTCACATCAGCTTAAAGAGGAGTATAGAGGCATGGAGCAGACACCACTGTTTGGTGGAATCTTGCAAGCTGAAGCATTCGTGGCATCCAAGTTACCAATAACATACAATCCGCGGGTTAGTGTTTTGCATACAGAAACTTGTATCACTTACCAATATTTTTCTATTGGCTGGGATGTATGTTCAGATGGACATGTATAACTTTTGTAGTTGCAAGAATGCAGAATTTAGTTGGCTGTGATGTATGTTCAGTTGCACATATAAGCTTTTGTAGTTGCACATGTTCTTTTGGATAGTCAAAGTGTTCATTTACAACCATTGTCATCAACTTTTGGCAGAATGCATGTTTTTTAGTTTGTGCCACAGTGCATGTGTAGTTGGCTAGAATCATGTTTTTAGTTGGCCAGAAAGTGTGTATTAGTCGTTTTTGCTTATCACATCATGGTCAGTTACAGACATTTTTACTTTTTATTATTTTTTCTAACTAAATCAGTACTGAATCTTTTTTGTGTTGATGCAGAAAAAGGCAAAGATTGCGAAAGTGGTCAATGAGTTGTGCAAGGCTATAACTGAACAGGTTGGCACCTTCATTGAAGCAGTTGCCAAGATCGATGACGAGGAACCAGATATTGATCCTTACGTACAGCAGCCATCAATGCAAACTGGGGCGTCACGCCGTGCTCCAAAAAGAAAGAGACGGCGGTCAACTATACAAGAAGAAGAAGAAGAGTTTGTTGAGGATGAGTCAGAAGAAGATGAGGAAATGGAAGTAGCGATAGATGCTGACGACGATGAGGACACAGATGCGGATGAATCAGAGGAGGAGGACAAGGATGAGGATGACAATGAAGAAGATGCAGAGGAGGAGGAGGATGAGGAGGATGAGGAGGAGGAGGAGGAGGAGGAGGGGGAGGACAAACAAGAAGAGGACAAAGGAGAGGAGGAGGACAAGGAAGAAGATAGTGATACAGAGGAGGAGGAAGAAGAAGGTGAGGCCAAAGAGGGGGATGGGGACAAAGGGGCAGCAGTTGATGGCAGTGAGAGGGGAGAAGACAAAGGCGCAGCAGCTGATGGCAGTGAGAGGGAAGAAGACGATGATGAAGAAGACGAGGATGGTTATGGTGATGATAAAGGGGGATCCAATGGAGGCAGCGACAATAGCGATGACGATGATGATGACAACGCCCCTAACTCTGGTGGTACAGGTGGCAACACATCCAGGAGGACTAGCACTTATGCCACCCCTGCGAGTAGCAGCAATTCATTGAGTAGCAGGAGCACACTACAGATGTTGATTGACAAAACTTGCTGGAAAGACAAGGATTTGCCGAAGTCAAAGAAAAATGACGAAGCAGAGTCTTAGGACAGCATTGATATGTTCAAGCTCTGCAACTTGAAGCCAGCTTTGCCACCCACCTTTCCCGTGCCAGATTTCAGCGATAAAGATATGTGTGAGAAGATCAACTTTGCCATTGACAAGAGCATGTTCTTATCAAGTGATGCTGAAAAGAATCAAATTGATATGGAGGAAGCAGGAAAGGGTCTTGACTGGGTTCATTCAAAGGAAAAATACAAGGAATATTTAAAGCAGCTCCCAGACCTAAGCTCTAGCAAGAGCAAGGCAGCATCCACGGCAAACCCTCACGTGGTCCAGAAGCGTAAAGCAGTTTCAATGAAGAAGAATCTGCAGTTGCCTCAAACCAAGGAGAAGATGGTGAGTGCAGATGCTGAAGTAAATATGGTCAAGGAAGCTGTGCTTCAAACTGATATGCCAACTGTAGTGAGCAGAGAGCCAACCAATGTTAGAGAAGTTCAACAGATTAAGGGGAAGACTCCCCTTTCAATAGTCCCACCAAAACCACCTAAGCAAAAGATTTTCAAGTTTGCCAGGGGCGCAAAGGGGGAACAGGACACAAAAGATTTGGGGTTCAGAGACGAGAGAGAGCTGCGAGCCGCAGCCATTGATGCAGGGGTGCCAAGTTCTGCTAGGTTGCTGCCAACTCAGACTGGAAAGATGCCAACTACAGATACCAGTGTGCCAACTGATGTGTCAGTTAGCAGCATGTTCATAGTCAAAACCACCACAGCTGGTCAGGAAGGCACCACTGCAATTGCAAGTCCCAAGGTGCCTACTCATAGAGATGCTTCAATGCCAAACACAAAAGGAGGTGATCCAACTATCAAAGTGCCGTCCCCAAGAGCTGACTTTCAGCAACCATTAACACAAGAGGAGGTGTTCGACATTATAAGTAGGTGCAAGCCTCCAAGGCCGCCAACTACTACACTATTGCGAACCAAGTCAGTGAATGATGCACCCGTGTTTGTGCCGCAAGGAGATGCCCTGGTCCTTGAACCCTTACGAAGATCAAACTCTTATCATGGTGACGGGTTCTGTGATGCACCATCTTTTGACCTCGGCATAGATGGTGATGCTCCAGCACCTGCTCCAGCAGCAGAAACAGCGGAAGCCGGTGTGATCTGCATCGATGAGTGTGAGTTGGACCCAGCAGTTGTGAATGAAGGATGTGATGCTGCTGATGCTGGCAAGGCAATAGCTCAAGAACTAGATGTTGGTTCACCAGAGAATTGCCACACCCCGATATGCGCAGAACCAGAACTTGGCACGAGCAGTTCTTCGGGACCACCTCTTGCACGAAGACAAAGGAGGGTCAGAAGGCCCGCAGCATCTCAAAGGTCTCCATTCATCGACTACAACAAGAAGAAGACTTTCAGCACCAATGAGGTAGTGAACAAGCTTTATGCTGCCCTCTTGTATTGGGTCAGGCATCACAAAGGAGCAGATGATGGAGCTACCAGGTAAACTAACTCCCCACAGCCTACATACATATCTTTTTCAGTTGCATAGGACCAGCCACTTAGTTGCACAGAAAGCATAGCATGTTGCACAGAACAGGGCTTTTAGTTGCACACTATTCTGTTTTCATTTTCATGCACATTTTTTTGCTGCTGTGACCCTTTGAGCTAACTTGTCTTTTTATTGCTTTCAAAAAAAATCAGCCCTAAGATAATCAGGTATGGTGCTTTCTACATTTCTTTAAAGGAGTTAGTTGATTCGATGAAGCCGGTTCAATGGTTGTCAAAAATTGTTATTGAGACTGGAATCTTACACATCATGGATAACTCACAGAAGGGTCAAAGAAGGTTGTTATGCCACTGAGGTTTTCTGTAAGTTTTTCCAAAACCTTCTTTTTACCCTCATCTTTGTTCTGTAGCACTTTTTTCGTTGACCATTTGAGGGAGGCCTTTCACCTACTAAGGAGTTTTGAGCCATGTTTTATAATCTCTGCAGATAAAATTACAGCAAGGGGTCCACAATGTGAATGAGATAAACAAGAAGTTTGATTACAAGAACCGTCTCGACAAGAAAGACTTGGTGAGTGTTGTGCCCACATGATCAATCTTTTTTTAGTTGGCACCCACAGCATGTCCAGTTGCACATGACACATCTGTTAGTTGGCAGATACTTGTTGCAACCTGTTTTTAACTTGACCAAGTCTTTTACTGTTTTTCTTAGCTATAGCTTGTATTTGTGTCTGAAATCGTTCACGCTTGCAGGTCATGCTGCCAGTGCTCGAGTGCGCAGATGTAACCGATAAGGACGGAGGGAGGCATTATTGGGTCTTCAGTGTCAACTTGAGGGACGAACGCTTCGAAGTTCTTGATTCAAGCAGGACGCTGGACAACAATGAGCTGATGAACACCGCCTCTACCATTGCGGGGGCAGTACGCCAGCTATGGAGGAAGCATTACCCAAAGTTCAGCATCGAGCACTTCCAGATTATTGGCATTGACGTACCGAAGCAGCTCGGCAAGTAAGACAATAAGCATTTCATTCCTTCTCAATCATATACCATCATTTTGTAGTTTTTAAATTTTTCTACATGTGCAATCTTTAGTATTTTTAAGACACAGTACTAGTCTTCAATCTGTTTTATCATTTTTATGAGTTTCTAATGGATTATCTAGCTAGTTGCAGAGTGGCGCATAAGTAGTTGCACACTGGCACGTAAGCAGTTGCACAGTGGCACATAATGAGTTGCAGTAGAACACAAGTAGTTGCACAGTAGGACATAAGCAGTTGCACAGAGTGCATTACCTTTATTTGGTTTTAATTTTATGTGACAATTTTTTTTGCCCATTTTTGCAGTAATGAGTGTGGGTTGTTCGCACTGCTTAACACCACCGAGTGGAATGGTAGCCAACTGCCCAACTACGACCCCAAGGAAGTACTCAACATCAGGAAGAAGCTGGCATATGATTGGGTCACCAGCATGCACAACACTGCCCCATGGAGGAAGTTGCTGAGATACGACAAGGAGTAGGTCAGTACTATTTTTTCTTTTTTTCTGCTCCATGGAGGAAGTTGCTGGTTTGTACAATTTTATTAAGTAGATTTTGTAGTTGCACACTACTAGTAATTGCGTTTGCAACTCAATATCATCACTTTTGTTGATACATTAGGAGCACTGGATATACAATTGTTCAACAACTAAATATTTAACCAGTTGCCAACAAAGGCACAAATAGCAACTTTTTTTACACAGTGCATGAACTAATTCAAGCAGCATAAATTAGATAAAGAGGAATCATAGATGCTGAATGTGTCCACTTGGTCCCAACATTGCTAAAAAGACATTATTATTTTCCTTTTTTGTTCCAAAGTTACAAATGAGGAAACAGAATCATAGGAGCCTCTGTGGACACACACCAGCAGTGTGCTCTGTAGATTGGCACTGGCTGCATTTGTTTTTCTTCTTTGGGTGTAGCTCCAGCGCCGATTTGTACCGTCGACTCTTTGCCCTACCCTTTGTAGTAGACCTTGGACGATCCCTGGGCACAAAATCATCAAAAGCTTGTGCAAGGGATGCAGCCTCCAACGGGGCAGTAGGACCGTCACGATCACCTGTGTAATAATCATATAAAAAGTTTAGTATTTTTGTTATTATGCAACCAGCACTGATGTTCTGTGCAACCACACAGTACATTTTGTGCAACTAACTGGTTGCTGTGTGCAAGTTAAGTTAAAAAAAACACCTGCAGTAGCACGGCCTGTCATGGTACTTGGATTGTAGTCGCCTATGGGCAGAACATGAAAAACAAGTTAGATTTTTAGCTTGATCCTCAAACTAACACAACGCACGCAACTAGGCAGCATGTTCTGTTCAACTGGGCACTATGATATGTGCAACTAAAGTCACTCACCCTAGTTTTTGTTTTGGAGTCGGTGAAGGTACTAACCTGGGTGATGAGCCCCCTGAGTGCTGCCTGTAGGTCCATTGGGAGTAGCACAAAGGGCACTGCTAGTTGGGCCTGGCGGGGGAGGAGGTCTTTGAGGGTTGGCATCACCTATAGGCAGAACAGGACAACCAAGTCAGTCGTGTTTATCTTTTTGATGCTCGAACTAACACAGCGTGCGCAACTAGGTAGCCTGTTCGGTGCAACTGAGCACCATGATGTGTGCAACTGGAGTTACAGACCTAGTTTGATGGGGAGTTGGGGGCAGGTAATTACCTGGACGATGAGCCCCCTGAGTGCTGCCTGTAGGGCCATTGGGAGGAGCACGCGGGGGAGGAGGTGGCAGAGGATGTCGTGTACAGCCAGGAGGGGGTGGAGGTCCTTGAGGGTTGACATCACCTATATCCAGAACTGGAAAAATAAGTTAGCTGTGTTATCTTGATGCTTGAACTAACACAGCGTGCGCAACTAGGCAGTATGTTCTGTCCAAGTGGCTACCATGGTGTGTGCAACTGGGCACAATGATGTGTGCAACTGAAGTTACACACCTAGTTAGATCAGGAGTTGGGGCAGGTAATTGCCTGGATGATGAGCCCCCTGATTGCTGCCTAGAGGTGGAGGAGGTCCTCGAGGGTTGCCATCATCTGATGGCCCCGTTGCAGTAGTCGGTTTTTTCTTTTTCTTGGACTTGTTCAGGTGGCCGATCTCGGTACGTGCTGCACGCATATGCTTGTATACAATAGCTTGTGCTGGATCAGAACCACTCGCAAACTTTGCTGGTTTCCGAAAATCGTATATCATGTTCCTCTCCCTTATCTGCTTCTTTGATTGAGGAGGCATTTCATCCGGTTGCTCATAACCAGTCCCTGGCGCACTAGGTACAGCAGTAGGTGTCCACCGTCTTAGCAGGTACCTTTCCGGTATGACATCAACGCCAACATGGGTGAACACCTTGAGGATGTGGCAACATAGGATGCCGTCCTTGTCCATTTTACAGCACTCACACAAATAGGAACCCTCCTCCACCCTTGCCTACACCAAGTAGTTTCGAGAACCATATTTCGCAACAAATTCCTGGTTCGGTCTGAGCTCAAACACATCAGCACCAACTTGGAATGCATTATAACGTCCAATCAGCTCAAACTCTTCTCTGAACTTGCGGTAAAGGTCTCTAGTATAGGTTTTATAAGCTTGCTTCTCTATTGGGAAGTTGGACCGCAACTCAATCTCAAGGTGTTCTGTCCTGTAATCATTGCAGCCTTCCTTGGCAAGGATGTGGTTCTGGATTTTTTTCATATTGCTTGACGAAGTTCAGCATTGAGTTGTGTGGGTTCACATATCTTTTGAGGACGGCGTTGAACCCCTCACTACGCTGTGTAGACTGAAGGAAGGGGAAGAACCTGTGTTTGAAGTAGCACGGCACCCAAGTTGACCTGTATTCGTACAACTTCTCAAAGTGTGTGTGTGTCATAGCCTCATACTTCATCATTAACCCAACCCAATTCTGCTCAAACTCGTCTATAGTGAAGCTAAAGTCAACACACTTGTTGAAATCATCAGAGAGTCCTGAATTCCGGCACAGCAATCAACCAACCTTTTCCTGAGCCTTTTTCATGATGTGCCATCGACAACAACGGTACACGGTGGTTGGAAAGATGCTCTGTATTGACTGCCTCATCGCACCATCCTGATCGGTGATGAAGTTGTCAGGAGGTTTGCCATCCATAGCCTCTAGGAATGCTCCAAAGACCAAATCAAAGCTCGATGCCAACTCCTGCCTCACAAACGCGCAACCCGGCATGAAAGATTGGCCATGTCGGTTTATTCCTATGAAGGGCGTGAACGGCATATTGTTCAAGTTGGTCATGTAGGTGGTGTCAAACGATATGCAATCGTGGTACGCCTCCGCATAAGCTTTTCGAGCTAAGCCGTCCACCCAAAATATGTTGACAACTCTGTCCTCTTCATCATATTTCACCTTATAGAAGAAGTCTGGATCGGTTTTTTGTATATCCTTGAAGTGCGCAATTGTCTCAATCAGATCACCCTCCTTTGTGTCATCTCTACGGAAACTTGTACAAAGATTTGGTATTGCCTTTGGTCCGAACGACACCATCATCTCAGATCCATAGAACTCTGCCATTACATGCATCATTCATCCTGCATAATACAAAAACAAACAGTATATCCTTTCTTTAGTTGCACAAATGGCACATCCAGCTGCACAGTAATAGGACACATGTTGGCATAGAACATAATCGCAGGAAATGGACACCTAGCTGCACCTTTTTAAAAACACTTTGCAGTTTTTGCATACAGGACATTGTGTAGTTGCACAGTAAAGACAATCTAGGTGCACAAGAAGCACCAAAAGTGATATACAAAAAGCATGGGAAGTTGGACACCAGTTGCACAGTTAAGCCATTTTAGTTGCACAGTAGTACCATAACAGTTGCACACTGGACTTCCTAGAGGGAAACTTAATTCTTCAAGGGATATAGAAAAACACCACACATGTAGTCAAGTTGCAGTTATACAAGATGCGCAGAAGCTCCTTTTCATCAGGTGAGATGCCTTGGTGGGATCTCAAGTATTTGGACAATGACGGTTTGTTCACAAGCAGATGATTGTGGTCACGAACAAAGTGCGTCACCTCCCATCGCCCACCTATCAGCTTCACCAACATTTTCGCCTTGCATTCAGTCTGCTTTATTGTCTCGCGTTTGCGCTTCTTCTTCTTCTTACTAGTACCAACCTCCTCTTCAGCAAATATTGGAGGTTCTTCTTCCATCTCCTCATCACTGTTAACAGATTTTGGATCTGGAATAGGGTCCAGGACAGGAGGAGCCTCAGCTCCTCCATCATTAGCTTTGGGCTTCTTGAACTTGTTGCAGCAAAACTGTTGTTTTATCAATTCATTGGTGCGGGCTGTCCGTCTAGAGGTGTTCATCTTGATAGAGAAACCCATCCGTAGTGCGTAGCTGTTGTAGTGATCCTTAGCAATTTGAAGGCTGTCAAACCTCATGCCAACATAGGGTTCCATAGGTTGAGAACCAGCCTCATCCTCTCCTTCTTCTACTTGCACAGCTCTGTCAACAGCCCCAGCTTCTAGCTCAGTCCTGGTTGGACCAGGAACATTTGCCTCGGTTCCTGTGTCATTAAGAGTATGGCTCTCTGACTGCAAAGACACCACTACAGGGGCACCACGGGCTGATGACTGGCCTGCCACATTGTCATGGCCCGTAGGGTTACCATCACGACTTGCCTGCGTGTAGTAAACAGATCGACCATTTTCTGTCCAATTTCCTTGTTGTATGCTGGGTTGCTGCTGATCCATATCACGAGGAAGCTCATTGAGATCTGGAGGCAACTCATTGAGATCAAGCATTTTTTTCCTTGTTCTTGGATGCTGCCACACACTCCCTGCACATGTATAAAAAGAAGAAATTGATGTCATCAATTGGTAACCACAGAAAAAGAGTGTTTCAAACAACCTAAAAACTTAGTAAATAGGCAGTTGCACACCATTTTGTGATAATCTTAGTTCCAAAAACAACATGACCGTAGCATAATCTTTTATTATAATAGTTATGAAATTTTTTGTTTGCACAAATTTGCTATGTTAGTTGCACAGTTTGCAGTAAATAACTGGCAAAAACATGACTTCTTTTTGCTACAGAGTTTTTCTGACTTTCCCCCTTTTTTGTTTTGTTGTAATGATCTGTAGGTTTCCGTTTCGCAAGGAACTCTTTTCAGATTTTTCTGCACATAATTGGATGCTACATTTGAGAAGGAAAATCCAGGTGAAAGAAGAAAGAAGAATTGGAAGACAGATTACAGTTATATGTTTTTCATCGTCGTTTATATTTCTAGTTCTGGTATATTTGAACATATTAATATGGTTTGCAATAGGTGTGGGACCAGAATATATGCGTGGGACAAGATTATATGTGTGAATATGTTAATATGGTTTGTGGCTTCATTAGCCATGGACAAAAGTTCTTGTGCTTTTCCTGTTGCACTACAGATTTCTGGTTTTCGCTAGAATAGACGTCTCAATTGCCAAGATGCATCTTTGCACTTGACCAGCATACATATCCAGTTGGACATTCAATGTTTTTAGTTGGCTAGAATAGATGTCTCAGCTGGCCAGGTTGCATTTATTTCAGTTTTTGGCCAACATGCATGTTCAGTTGGACAGTTAATGCATTCAGTTGGCTAGAATAGATGTCTCAGTTGGCGAGGATACATTTTCTCAGTTTTTTGCCAACATGCATGTTTAGTTGGCCAGAAAACATGTTTTTTATTTGCACATATACTACAGTTTTCCCAAAGTGTTCACTCACAAACATGTATTGCGAAATATACATGTTTACTTGGTCAGGATACATGTTTAGTTGGCCAGAATACATGTTTTTTAGTTGGCCAGATAACACGTGGGGTACAATGCATGTTTTAGTTTTGGCTAGCATGCATGCCGAGTTGCCAGAATATAGGTTCAGTTGGCTGGGATGCATGTTCAGTTGCACATTTATGAATTTTTCGTTGCACATATCTATTGGGCAGTCAATTTTTTGTTCATTTTGCAAACAATATACTACAAGTTGGTAGAATGCATGTTTAGTTTTTGGCTACAATGCTTTGTTGAGTTGGCTTTAATCATGTTTTAATTGTCCAGATAACTTGTTTTTAGTTGGCTTGTTTAACACATCCAGGTGGTAGAAACTTGTCTGGCATGCATCAAGTAGTTTTTGGCATGTTTAACACATCCAGCAGTAACATCAAGTAGGCTGGTATGATGTGCCAGATTCACCTCTTTTTTGAAGCAGATTCTCCATGGATCCATGGAGAAGGGGGTTTACATATGCCTATGCAGTAGAAGAAAGGGGGAAGTGAAGAGGTGCAGAGGGGGCTTACCTGCTTGATCTTACTGCCTGGTATGATTCTGACCACCCTGCCCTTTAGATCTTGAAGCAGCTCCTTCTACTTTGGGGCTCCCATGGCGGCTGTGTAGGAGGAGGAAGAAGGGTTGGGGGCGATTTCTTTTGGATCTGCTTCTGGTGTGGAGAAGAAGAAAAAGGCAGCGTGGGAGGGGCTGAGGCGTGGGGGCGTGGGTGCGAGCTGGGGACAACTGGCTATGTGGGGGCTCGATTGGTCTGTTTTGATGAGCCACTTCCTTTTCTGTTTTATGGGGACAAGGGTTTTCTTTTTCAACCGGCCGCTCGGTTGCACTAGTGGGCAGCCGGCCGCCCACTAGACACATCCCAAAACAAAACCATTGAATCCTATGATGCCAGATCGGAGTAAGACCATTTGACCATGCAAAACGTAAGGAACTGCCAAGTTTGGAAGTTCCTCCGGCTGCCGTTAGTACATTGACTCGTTTGTCGTACACGATACAGCGCGCGTGATACGTGGCTCATTCTGCGTAAAAATAAGGTGAAGAAAGAGGAGCTCCCGGTAAGAAGCCAAGCCCCTGTCCGTCCCGAGGAGAGGTCAAACAAGATTCTCCGTGTCCTCACTTCGGTAGTAATGAATTAGTACTACCACGTACTATCACTGGCACCCTCCAGCACCACAGATTCTCTCAGCCCAGTGCCTGGCCAGTGGCCACGAGTAGTTGGTGAATTGGCATCGGCAAAACTTAACAAAATCTGGCACCGATTTTTTCAGTTAAGCCCAGACTGAGATAATAATCCACCTTTGCACGGGGGTGTCCTGTGCATCCATGCAGAACACTTGTAGCTTTTTTTCGATAAAGAGAACACTTGTAGCTACTGCATCGATTCAGCATTTGTCCTTTTGTTCTTATTTCGAAAACGATTCAGCATTTCTTCCCAAACGTTTCCGACGCAGCACCTTTGGCAGCAGTAGGTAGCCTCCCTAGTACAGTTGGCTGTATATAAAGCCCCGAGAAACAGATTCACGGGGCAAGGGAGCTCTCCTAACTCCCGTTTCCCTTCCCTACCTCGGCTCAAATCACCCACGCTGCCTCAGACTCGAGCTCGAGCCCGTCGGAGAAGCTCCTCCTCGCCCACCGTCGCTCCGATCGATCCATCGTCATGTCTCCCGTGGTCGTCGACCCATCCAGGGCCTCGGCGTGCGGTCTTTGATCCGAGCGACGCCGGCACATACGATCGACGGCGCGCCTCCCCTTCACCGCAAGTAAGACTGCTGCTCCTACCTGATCTGGTGAAGCTCAAAATGTTCTGTTCTTATTAGCCGTGAACTTGGTGCTTCTAGTCGCCGCCGATCGCCGTCGCCAGAACACCAGATGCGCTTGCTTGCTAGTTCTTGCTGATACTCCATTTCCTTGTTAATACTACATAGGAGTAAATTCACAGCCGTGTAGGATAGTACGTGTAGCTCAAATATCAATCACTTGGCAATCGCATGGTGGTAAATTCACAGCCGTGAAAACACCAGCCAGATACTAGCATGAGACATGACATATTTGACTAAGATTCCCAGCACCATGGCTGCCAAAAACTCCAAAGGGCAATGTAACTTGCCGCTATTTTCACATGCAACAAAGCGAGAGACGCACCTGCACATGCAGCTCTTAAATGCCCAGTAGGAGTACAGCAGTACAAACTGAAGTAGTATGAGTAGCTAGGCCAAGCACATTACTAGTATTATTATTTCATGCAGCCGCGCAGGGAAAAGAAAACCCAAAAAGAAAAACATATGGGCGATGTGCCTCGGCAAGTGTGATGTCCTAGGAGATCTAGCCACTGCTCTGAAACGATGGCAGGGCTGCTGCACACACCCATGCACGCAGAGGAGAGGAGTCGGGAAACCTCGGCTCGGTAGCGCTGACAGGAGCTATGCGGTGATCGACCGACGGTCTGAGCGTTAAAACTCTTCTTTTCTCGTCGTCCTCTTTCGATCTTCATCTCTAGGGAATGGTCGAGTTCATGTCTAGGGATTAGGGAATGGTTGAGTTCCTGGGTGTTTGTCTTGGAGTGCTCATGCATGCTTGCGTAGACTCGCCTATTTCCTATGCCGCCAACGCCTAGCAGAATCTTTCCGTCTCTTTCATGATGGCAATAGGCCAGCGCGTATATACACGGATATACTCTACCACCGGACCATTAAGAATTCTTGAGATGATACTTTTATAACTATGCCTTCTCTCAAAGGAAATATATACAAACAGTAGTAGTATAGATGTGTGTGCGCATTGCTTTCAGACAAACCACACCCATAAAAATAGGATACCCTGAACTGAAGGAGCTTGCCAGGAGCAGGTGCCAAATATCCAGTCCATTGCTGAGATCACACGACTTTCGGATGGCAACAAAGCTATGAAATTATCGGACGGCGTAGATTTTGCCGCTTCCTTCCTAATCATGCCGCCTTTTTGGTAGATTATGCCCTAATAAACGCTAAATGGCGGAGTAATAAAATAGGAGACGTGTCCCCGTTCATGTATGTCCTACTCCCTCCGTTCTGAAGTACTTGCCGCGGGTATGGATGTATCTAGATGTATTTTAGTTCTAGATACATCCATTTCTGCGACGAGTAATTTGAAACGAAGGGAGTAGTATACACAGGATTGGAGGGTTTGATGATGGAGATGGTTTCTTTCTTTCAACACAGAAAGCTACTGACGGCTTCAAACTAGTTTCGAAATTAAAATTTCAGATAGGGGCCCGTGGACCAAAGCTATGCCAGTTTGTGCTACTAGTAGTGTATACTAAAACTAAATCATTGGCATTAAAACAATTCAGGTTGCTTTGCTTAACCACCGATGGAATGTACATTAAACATGGATGAAGCGTGCAAACTTGGTCGTGCCAATAATCATCTACTACCTGAATGCAATAATTCGGGGACAAGGACACAGCAGGGTTTTGCACTGCACCGTATTTAATTGTCGCCTGATGCGCACCACAGTGGGATTGATGGCGACCCTCATCAGTTTGGCTACATAGTACTACTGTAACACGTACTTATCATAATATCGTCTTGTAGTAATGCTTTAGGTGTACTTAGAGGTTGCTGTTACTGCTGCTTGGTTAATGATGTTTTAGGTGCTCAATCAATCATGCATGTAGAGACAAATCACAACATAGTATCAGATATTGATATTCAGATTCCTCCTGGTCCGACATGTTCCATCCAAGCCACTCAGGCACGTAGTACGGTGTACCACCTCCAGCTCAGCCTCGTCGTCCAATAATGTAACAGAGGGATGGTCTAGAGGCGAGGAAACAAAGCGTGAAAGAAGGCTAGGGCATTATTTGGAGTTGGACCCGTCTTTATCATCATCTGGTGTACTTGTCACAAACAAGGCAACCTATCCGGACCCCGTGCCTTTGAATGGCTCGTACTCGTATCGGCGCCAAGCAAGTGAACGAACGTAGCCAAAGGCCGGCAGTTACTGCGGGCCGGGCCCCCCACACGCGAAGCTGCAGGCGGGCGGGCAGTAATCGGGCAAGAGATCCATGGCGCGTACGCCGCTGATGCCTGCTACAGTTTCCGGCTGTACCCGTCCGACGTGTCTGCACAGTAGCCAGACCGGATTGCAAAGCCCCACTCCACGCACCCAACGCAGCTCCCCCCGCGCAAAAGCGAAAGCCACGTCACGCCACCACAGGGAGCGTGGGGATTCTCTTCATTTTTGAAACTCGCCAGGCAGTTTTCTGTTGCTGCTTGGCTTGATCATGGGGTTTAGGGGATTTATTAACGCCATTTGTTTTTTAACATAGTACACGCACACACGTCTTACCCCCTATGAACATGTCCGCGAAACTGAGCCAGCGTATCATGTTGAATATTAACGGGTATGCCAAACTTCCGCTTTCTATTTCGGGCGGACGCATTTACTGGCATGTGTCCATGTCCAGAGGCTTAATTTACAGCATGTGCCTGTCTACATTGCCAGTTTGCTCGCCACTGTGCAGCTCAATCGCCTTTTTATTTCGTCCCAAACACCGCTCTCGCGCAAAAAACGCCCCGTTTCAATTGCCACAAGTATTACTCTTTCGTCGTGATGCCATGACCATGTCGGCCATTTCTTTCCTCGGCTCCCGTCGCCTTGCTCACCTCTCACAATGGACAGGCGGCATGAGGCGTTGACCGGTCGGAGCGGCCGGGGGCGCTGTGCTGGCTCGATGTCGCGGCGCCACGGACGGTTCAACCACGACGGCGACCAGGGCGCTCGGCCGGCCGCGGCGCCGGCGGTGGTCGACCACGCGGACTGCACGGCGCAGTCGTGCCGGTCGTGCGTGGCGGTGTCGCTGGCGGACTGCATCGCGCTGGGCTGCTGCCCGTGCGCGGTGGTGAGCCTGCTGGGGCTGGCGCTCGTCAAGGCCCCGCTCGCCGTAGGCCGCCGCTGCGTGCAGCGGCTGCGCCGGCGGCATGGGAAGCTGCAGCACAAGAAGCGCGTGCGCGACATGGACCTCGCGGGCGGCCGCCCTGGCCCTAGCGCCGCTGGCGCCAAGTGTGCGGGCGGGGGCGGCCACCGGGAGCCTGGTCCCGGCGAGGCCGCGTCAAAAGGCGAGGACGACGTGGCGACGGCGGCGTATCAGGGCGCGGCTGCGAGCGAGGAGGAAAGGGTGTGGCTGGAGATGTACCAGGTGGGGCAGTGGGGGTTCGGCCGCTTGTCCTTCTCCGTGAACCCGCCTCCGAGGGCCGGCCGCAGCGCCGACGGCGACGGCTGCGAAAGCGACGTGTGAGATGGCCAAACCGTCCGCCCGCCCGCCGATGCTTCGCCGCTTTTCCGTACGGTCTGTCCCTGTCGCTGAGGCACGGACGGCGCGCCGGCGACAAGTCAGAATTCCGTCGTGCTGGCCGGCCGGCATTCGCATTTCTCTGGCCAAAAGCCACGGGGGAGCAGAGCACCGAGAGATACTTCCATGGCGCGCTGATTTCCAGCAGATGATCCAACGCAAATTCGTTGGGGATGATGAGGAGAAGCGGCAGCATGGTGTCCTGGTCGACTGCTTGGGAGCCTCATGGTCATGCGCCCCCGAGTAGAACACCTCAATGCACAATGGTGAGCCGGGACAGGCCTTCGGCTCCTACCTTGTCGAATGTTCATTCTTGATTTCTTCTGTGTCCATGGGTTTGGGGAGCTCGATTTGTACTTATGAATTGTACATAATTTGTGCCTTCGAGGTCTCTAGATTTCTCCCTTCAGCAATCCCCTCCCTGTATATATTTCCGGGAAAAATTAACAGTTCTGGTTCGTATCACCGTGAAATGTGGTTGTTATGGCAAGGCAACATTTGACAAAATCAGTTCCATTGAAGTTTCAAAATAAAATCAGTTCCATTCCATTGACCTGCTGCTTAGGAAATGAGCGCCTGCGTGCAGTAGATTTAGTGTTCAGAGACTTGCGCTGGACTATGTTCAGAGACTTTTTTGTTTCTTTTTGAAAAGGGGAGTACCCCGGCATTATGTTCAGAGACTAGTGCTATGGCTTTAATCATGTAGGGAAACCAGGTATTACCTGTGTTTCGTCGTTTCCTCAGCTAGAGTACGAAGGTAAATGAATAATAATTTGTTTTGTATGTTCTTTTGAGAACACACAAATGACTTGCGTATTACTCCGAATGAAGGGGTATAATGCAAGACTGGTTATCCCCAATGGAAAACATTCGATAGGGCGGTGACCCGGTAAGACGTAATTCTGTCTTATTTGAAACTTCTTTATACGGGCTTGGAACAAAAACGAGCAATAGGCCTTTTTTACAGACGTGCCAATTGATGGCCCGCAAAAAAGAAAACGTCTTTTGCTAGAAAGAATGTGTTTTCAAAGGAAGCAGTGTTTGACAACATGCTTTGCAGGGGGCGCATCCTCGGGCAATAGGTTTCAATCTTCAGTTCTCACCCTTTTTTTGAGCAAAGATAGCTTGGCTTTATTGACCTTAACAATGTGTACAGGAGTAACGATTGGATCATGAGGTGTGCCCAAGCATAGATGTCTCCATTGAGGGAGAGAAACACCAAATCTAGCTATATTTTGAGTTTCAAAATTGGAAACTCGAGGTTCAAAAGAGAAATTACATGACGTAAATACTCCAACAGTTTCTAAATCTCTTTCATAATGCCGCCATAATTTCCTCCAACGGCTTGGTGAATGTGATTGACGACCTGTTTGCAGTCCGAAGCTACCTGAATATGTTGCATCCCTAGGTCGTGTGCCAATGAAAGCACTTACCTGCAAGCAAGGGACTCCAATGTGGAGGGATCTACCAGACCCTGGATGACTAGTAAAGAAGAACCCAACCAGGAGCCATCTCGATCACAACATATGGCAGCAGCAGTGCCCACATTGTGATCAAATGAAACACCCGCGTCCACATTTATCTTAACATGTCCTCCCGCTCGTGGAATTCATCGCCCCCTAACTTGAGCTGGTGGAGCGCATGATATCACATGTGTCTCAGGGGGCACGTTGAGCTGGTCTAACTCAAAGATGAACTTTGTGACATAGGTGTAGCATACAGACTATGATCAATCCCCTCGTGTATAAGTTTCCTTCGTGCATACCAAAGTGCCCGTAGAGTGAAAGACATTCGAATTCTCGCTAACTCGTCAGATTTAAAATCATGGAGAAAAACCAGCTTCTCACTAACGGTTCCGTCATGGCGATCATATGTTACAATAGGTCATAGTCTACCAATGCCCAGACGCGGCCATAGTGCATTCTAGTAGGTTGTGTCTCCAAGAATCATGCGCTCCACATATAAAGCACTCGTCATGGTGTGACATTTTTCTCTGCTTTCGGACGTCCTCAGTTGGGAGCGTGTTCTTTGCTAACCTCCAAAGGAAAACTTTAATTTTCGCTGGCACCACAACATGCCAAAGTGTAGACCTGGGTTTTTCATTTTCAGTATTATTTGATAAACCAGCCCGCTCTTCCAGCCACTCTTCTCGCCGCTTCTTAATGGCAAAAAACCAAGCGAACGAAAAAAATCCCATTCTTTTCAAAGTTCCATGACCAGAAGTTGTCCAGAGCCCGCGTGCAAATAGGAATTTGAAGAATAGCAGTTGCATCAAAAGGTAGAAATAACTGTTCAATTAACTGTGAACTCCATCTTGCATTTTTCCTTGATCCAATAGTTTCGACACCAACTGTGGCGGCTAAGAATTAAACATACGATGTGCCATGTATTCTCTCTTCTTGGGAGCCAATTCATGTTCAATATCTGCATACTAGAGCCCATTCTAATCTGCCTAATTAGGCCCATTTTCAAAGTGTCAGGCCCCTCCAACATCGATCGCTAAATTTGAGAAACATGGCTACCAAGTTCAGCAGAGAGAAAGTTAGTGTTGGGGTAATACACCGCTTTTAATATCCTAGCACTCAACGAATCTGGGTTTTGTAATATTCTCCATGCTTGCCTAGCCAAGAGAGCTAAATTGAGAATTTTAGAGTCTCGAAAACCCAAGCCTCCCATATATTTCGACATACTCACTGTATCCCAAGAAACCCAGTATGGTTTTGAAGGAAATATGCCCTAGAGACAATAATAAAGTTGTCATATATATTTCCTTATATCATGATAAATGTTTATTATTCATGCTAGAATTGTATTAACCAAAAACTTAGTACATGTGTGAATACATAGACAAACAGAGTATCCCTAGTAAGCCTCTACTTGACTAGCTCGTTAATCAAAGATGGTTAAGTTTCCTGACCATAGACATGTGTTGTCATTTGATGAACGGGATCACATCATTAGAAAATGATGTGATGGACAAGATCCATCCATTAGCTTAGCATAATGATCGTTTAGTTTTATTGCTATTGCTTTCTTCATGACTTATACATGTTCCTCTGACTATGAGATTATGCAACTCCCGAATACCGAAGGAACACCTTGTGTGCTATCAAACATCACAACGTAACTGGGTGATTATAAAGATGCTTTACAGGTGTCTCCGATGGTGTTTGTTGAGTTGGCATAGATCGAGATTAGGATTTGTCACTCCGTGTATCGGAGAGGTATCTCTGGGCCCTCTCGATAATGCTCATCACTATAAGCCTTGCAAGCAATGTGACTAATGAGTTAGTTGCGGGATGATACATTACGGAACGAGTAAAGAGACTTGCTAGTAACGAGATTGAACTAGGTATGATGATACCGATGATCGAATCTCGGGCAAGTAACATACCGATGACAAAGGGAACAACGTATGTTTTTATGCGGTTTGACCGATAAAGATCTTCATAGAATATGTAGGAGCCAATATGAGCATCCAGGTTCCGCTATTGGTTATTGAGCGAAGATGTGTCTCGGTCATGTCTACATAGTTCTCGAACCCGTAGGGTCCGCACACTTAATGTTCGATGACGATTTGTATTATGAGTTATGTGATTTGATGACCGAAGTTTGTTTGAAGTCCTGGATGAGATCATGGACATGACGAGGAGTCTTGAAATGGTCGAGACATAAATATTGATATATTGGACGATGTTATTCGAACACCGGATGAGTTCCGAGAGGTACCGGGTAACTATCGGAGTGCCGGAGGGTTATCGGAACCCCCCAGGGAAACTAATGGGCTTTCATGGGCCTTAGTGGGGAGAGAAGGGCCACAAGGGGCTGCCCCCCCTTGGCAGTCCAAATTGGACTAGGGGAAGGGGCAGCGCCCCCCTTTCCTTCCCTCCCCCCTCTCCCTTCCTCCTTCCCCCTTCCACCAAGTGGAATCCTACTAGGACTTGGAGTCCTAGTACGACTCCTCTCCTTGGCGCGCCCTACAGGGGCCGGCCGGCCTCCCCCTCTCCTCCTTTATATACGGGGGCAGGGGGCACCCTAGAACACACAAGATCAATTGTCTTAGCAGTGTGCGGTGCCCTCCTCCACAGTTACACACCTCGGTCATATCGTCGTAGTGCATAGGCGAAGCCCTGCGCCGGTAACTTCATCATCACCGTCAACACGCCGTCGTGCTAATGAAACTCTCCCTCGTCCTCAACTGGATCAAGAGATCGAGGGACGTCATCGAGCTGAACGTGTACTGAACATGGAGGTGCCGTACGTTCGATGCTAGGATTGGTTGAATCGCGAAGACATTCGACTACATCAACCGCGTTACTAAACGCTTTCGCTGTCGGTCTACGAGGGTACGTGGACACACTCTCTCCTCTCGTTGCTATGCATCTCCTAGATAGATCTTGCGCGATCATAGGAATTTTTTTGAAATATTGCGTTCCCCAATAGTGGTATCAGAGCCAGGTCTATGCGTAGATGTTATATGCACGAGTTGAACACAATGAGTTGTGGGCGATAATAGTCATACTGCTTACAAGCAACATCTTACTTTGATTCGACAGTATTATTGGATGAAGCGGCCCGGATCGACATTACATGACCACATTCATGAGACTGGTTCTACCGACGTGCTTTGCACACAGGTGGCTGGCGGGTGTCTGTTTCTCCAACTTTAGTTGAATCGAGTTTGACTACGCCCGATCCTTGTTGAATGTTAAAACAACACACTTGACGAAAAATCGCTGTGGTTTTGATGCGTATGTAAGAACGGTTCTTGCTAGAAGCCCGTAGCAGCCACGTAAACCTTGCAACAACAAAGTAGAGGTCGTCTAACTTGTTTTTGCAGGGCATGTTGTGATGTGATATGGTCAAGACGTGATGAGATATAAATTGTTGTATGAGATGATCATGTTTTGTAAAAGTTATTGGCAACCGGCAGGAGCCTTATGATTGTCGCTTTATTGTATGAAATTCAATCACCATGTAATTGCTTTACTTTATCACTATACGACAGCGATAGTTATAGAAGCAATAGTTGGCGAGACGACAACGACACTATGATGGAGATCAAGGTGTCAAGCCATTGATGATGGAGATCATGACAGTGCTTTGGAAATGGAGATCAAAGGCACAAGATGATGATGGCCATATCATGTCACATATTTTTATTGCATATGATGTTTATCTTTTATGCATCTTATTTTTCTTAGTACAACGGTAGTATTATAAGATGAGCCCTCACTAAATATCAGCATATAAGCGTTCTCCCTGAGTATGCACCGTTGCTACAGTTCGTCGTGCCGAGACACCACGTGATGATCGGGTGTGATAAGCTCTACGTTCACTGATGTCTACTACACAAATTTATTCTTGTAGACACGTGTTGGGGCCTCCAAGCATTGAGTTTTTTAGGACAGTAGCAATTTTCCCTCAAGTGGATGACCTAAGGTTTATCAATCTATGAGAGGTGTAGGATGAGATGGTCTCTCTCAAACGACCCGATAACCAAATACAAGCAATCTCTTGTGTCCCCAACACACCCAATACAATGGCAAATTGTATAGGTGCACTAATTCGACGAAGAGATGGTGATAAAAGTGTAATATGGATAGTAGATATTGGTTTTTGTAATTTGAAATTATAAAAACAACAAGGTAACTAATAGTAAACGGGCACAAAAACGGTGTTGCAATGCTTAAAAACAAGGCCTAGGGTCCGTACTTTCGCTACTGCAATCTCTCAACAATGCTAACATGGTTGGATCATATGATTACCCCTCAAAGTGCAATAAAGAATCACTCCCGAGTTCCTATTAGCGGAGAACAAAAGATAGGAATTGTTTGTAGGGTACTAAACCTCCTCAAAGCTATTCTTTCCGTTCGATCTATTCAAGAGTTGGTACTAAAATAACGGAAAGCTATTTTTTCCGTTCGATCTATCCTAGAGTTCGTACTAGAATAACACCAAAGCAAATTCATATTCATAATACTCATTCCACACAAAGAACTATAAAGAGACCCCCAAAGTTTCCGTCGGAGAAAAGATAATAAAAACGTGCATCAACCCCTATGCATAGATTACCCCAATATCACCGCGGAAATCCGCGAGTTGAATGCCATAACATATATCAAGTGAATCAATAAGATACCCCAATTGTCACCTCAAGTATTCATATCGCAAGACACATATCATGTGTTCTCAAATCTGAACATTCAATCCGACATGAAAAACTTCAAAGGGTAAAGATTCAATTAATCACAACAAGAGTATAGAGGGGAGAAACATCATATGATCTGACTATATTAACAAAGCCCATGATATAGATCACGAGAGAGATAGAGAGAGAGAGAGATTAAACACATAGCTATTGGTACAAACCCTTAGCCCCGAGGTTGGACTACTCCGTCCTCAACGTGGTGGCCGCCGGGATGATGAAGATGGCCACCGGAGATGATTCCCCCCCGGCAGGGTGCCGGAAAGGGTCTAGATTGGTTTTCGGTGTCTACGGAGCCCTGGGGCAGCACAACCTCTGATCTAGGTTAACCCCGAAGGGTTTCGGAATATTTGGGAATTTGTAGTGCAAATACGGGGTGCGGGAGGTCACCGAGGTGGGCACAACCCACCTGGGCGCGCCAGGGGGCCCTGGCGCGACCTGGTAGGTTGTGCCCCCCTCGAGGCACCCCCAGGTGCAGCTCTGGCCCATTGGGTTCCTTCCGGTTCATAAAAAATCCACAAAAAATTTCACGGTATTTGGACTTTGTTTAATATTGATTTTCTGCGATGTAAAAACAAGAAAAAAACAACAACTGGCACTGGGCACTAGGTCAACAGGTTAGTCCCAAAAAATGATATAAAGTTGCTATAAAATGATTGTAAAATATCCAAGAATGATAAAATAACAGCATGAATACTTCATAAATTATAGATATGTTGGAGACGTATCATTCACATACAACAAGTGTAAGACAGTTTTGCACGTGCAGAGTACTCAGGTTAAACTTGAGAGCCTATCATATGCAGATATGGCCTCGGAACACTGAGACCGAAAGGTCGAACGTGAATCATATAGTAGATATGATCAACATAGAGATGTTCACCATTGAAAACTACTCCATCTCACGTGATGATCGGACATGGTTTGGTTGATATGGTTCACGTCATCATTTAGATGACTAGAGGGATGTCTATCTAAGTGGGAGTTCTCAAGTAATATGATTAATTGAACTTTAATTTATCATGAACTTAGTCCTGACAGTTTTTGCATATCTATGTTGTTGTAGATCAATGGCCCGTGCTACCGTTCCCTAGAATTTGAATGCGTTCCTAGAGAAAGCTAAGTTGAAAGATGATGGTAGCAACTACACGGACTGGGTCCGTAACTTGAGGATTATCCTCGTTGCTGCACAGAAGAATTACATCCTGAAAGCACCGCTAGGTGCAGGACCCGCTGCAGGAGCAACTCCGGACATTATGAACGTCTGACAGACTAAAGCTGATGACTACTCAATAGTTCGGTGTGCCATGCTTTACGGCTTAGAGTCGGGACTTCAAAGACATTTTGAACGTCAGGGAGCATATGAGATGTTCCAAGAGTTAAAGTTAATATTTCAAGCAAATGCCCGAGTTGAGAGATATGAAGTCTCCAACAAGTTCTATAGCTGCAAGATGGAGGAGAACAGTTTGGTTAGTGAACACATACTCAAAATGTCTGGGTACCATAACCACTTGACTCAGCTGGGAGTTAATCTTCCTGATGATAGTGTCATTGACAGAGTTCTTCAATCACTGCCACCAAGCTATAAAGGCTTCGTGATGAACTATAACATGCAAGGGATGGAAAAGACAATTCCCGAGCTCTTCGCAGTGCTAAAGGCTGTGAAGGTAGAAATCAAGAAGGAGCATCAAGTGTTGATGGTTAACAAGACCACTATTTTCAAGAAAAAGGGCAAATGGAATAAGGGGGACTTCAAGAAGAATAGCAAGCAAGTTGCTACTCCCGGGAAGAAGCACAAGTGTAGGATCGAAAGTATGTCTAGAGGGGGGGTGATTAGACTACTTGACCAATTAAAATCTATCCTTTTCCCAATTTTAGTCTTTGGCAGATTTTAGCTATCTTAGCACAAGTCAAGCAATCTTAACACAATTCAAGCAAGCATGCAAAGAGTCTATGAGCAGCGGAAAGTAAAGCATGCAACTTGCAAGAATGTAAAGGGAAGGGTTTGGAGAATTCAAACGCAATTTGAGACACGGATGTTTTTGTCGTGTTCCGATAGGTGGTGCTATCGTACATCCACGTTGATGGAGACTTCAACCCACGAAGGGTAATGGTTGCGCGAGTCCACGGAGGGCTCCACCCACGAAGGGTCCACGAAGAAGCAACCTTGTCTATCCCATCGTGGCCATCGCCCACGAAGGACTTGCCTCACTAGCGATAGATCTTCACGAAGTAGGCGATCTCCTTGCCCTTACAAACTCCTTGGTTCAACTCCACAATCTTGTCGGAGGCTCCCAAGTGACACCTAGCCAATCTAGGAGACACCACTCTCCAAGAAGTAACAAATGGTGTGTTGATGATGAACTCCTTGCTCTTGTGCTTCAAATGATAGTCTCCCCAACACTCAACTCTCTCTCACAGGATATGGATTTGGTGGAAAGAAGATTTGAGTGGAAAGCAACTTGGGGAAGGTAGAGATCAAGATTCATATGGTGGGAATGGAATATCTTGGCCTCAACACATGAGTAGGTGGTTCTCTCTCAGAAAATGTGTATTGGAAGTGTAGGTATGTTCTGATGGCTCTCTCCATGAATGAAGAGTGGGTGGAGGGGTATATATAGCCTCCACACAAAAACTAACCGTTACACACAATTTACCAATCTCGGTGAGACCGAATTGAGAAACTCGGTCGGACCGATTTAGCAAACCTAGTGACTGTTAGGATTTTCGGTGGGACTGAGATGCAACTCGGTAGGACCGATATGGTTAGGGTTAGGGCATAACGTAATCTGGGTGTGACCGACTATACAAACTCGGTGGGACCGATTTTGGTAATAAGCTAACCAGAGAGTTGGTCAGGTAAACTCGGTGGGACCGATTTGCTCATTTTGGTGGGACCAAAATGTTACAAAAGGGAAACAGAGAGTTTACATTGAAATCTCGGTGGGACCGGTCGCTCATCTTGGTAGGACCGAAACGTTACGAAGGGAAACAGAGAGATTACAACCCCATCTCGGTGTGACCGAGATCCCTATCGGTGAGACCGATTTGCCTAGGGTTTGTGGCAGTGGCTATGACATCTAAACTCGGTGGCGCCGGATAGAAAGAATCAGTGGGGCCGAGTTTGACTTTTGGTTTAGGTCATATGTGGATGTGGGAAGGTAGTTGAGGGTTTTGGAGCATATCACTAAGCACTATGAAGCAAGAACCTCATCAAGCAACACCTCATCCCTCCTTGATAGTATTTGCTTTTCCTATAGACTCAATGTGATCTTGGATCACTAAATATAAAATGCAGAGTCTTGATCTTTGAGCTTGAGCCAATCTATTTGTCCTTAGTATTTTGAGGGGTCCACTTTCCTCACCATGCCATGCCATTCATTGAGCTTTTCCTGAAATATTAATCTTGGAATAATGTTAGCTCAATGAGCTATATGTTGTTAGGAATTACCAAAACCACCCAGGGATAGTTGCAGTTTCAATCCCCCCTTTTTGTTAATTGATGACAACATATAGATCAAAGCTTCGACGAATGATAATAAGAGTGAAAAACATTGTCACTTTGAGAAGTATGTGAAAAGCTAGAGCTCCCCCTAAATTTGTGCATAGTTTATGATTTGCTTTGGACTGCAAATGCACAGAGAGTTAGGCTCATGGGTTACTCTTCCATGTCACATAGATCTTGGTGGAGCGCTCAAAATGATAATAATTAAATACATGCACTCATCACCAAGCAAAGTGAATGATCATATAGGGATAAAATGATAATGTCATCCAACAAGCATTAATGTAGCATACACTACAAAAAAATACACTTCCGTGATGATACGTGTTTGTCACAGTAGGTCACTTTCTTTGTCATGCATGTACATCCATGACAAATTTATGACAGAATCAAGATAGTCATACCTGTGCTGTCGTAGAAGTGTTCCATGACATTACCAAAATTATCATCACGGAAGTGTCCACTTCCATGACGATAAATCGCGCGTCACAGAAGTGCTTTCGTTAAGGGTGACCGACACGTGGCATCCACCGTAACGGAACGCCGTTAAGCTATCAGGTCGGGTTTTGGATCCGATAACCCGTTAACAACCCCGACCAATGGGGATTTTCCACGTGTAAAATCATCATTGGCTAGAGGAAACACGTGTCGGCTCATCGTCGGGACAGATGTCATCCACTCACTGGACAGAAGGCGCCTATGATACATCGACACGTGGCACGGCCCAACAAGTTTAAATGGGCCGACCCAACTAAAGGCCCACAAGATTTTGCGGGCCATAATGGGCCGGCCCAGCTAAAGGCCCATGAGATTTTGCGGACCACAATGGGCTGGCCCAGCTAAAGGCCCACAAGATTTCGCAGGCCATAATGGGCCGGCCCAGGTAAAGGCCCACAAGATTTTCATGTGCCATAATAGGCCGGCCCAGGTAAAGGCCCACGGTGACTCTAGCCCATAATGAACAGTAATTTTCTTTATACCCGTTAACGGCCCGTGATTTACATGGGCCGTTTCCAGGTCGTGTTAGCTTTCGGCCTATTGACGACCCATACGTTCTTGGGCTCTTTTTCGGCCCTCGATTACTTCCGGCCCGTTACTGGCCTGTTCCCCTAATGGGCCAAATTCGGCCCATGGCAAGAGTCGGCCCATTACTAGCCTGTTCCACTAATGGGCCAAATTCGGCCCATGGCAAGAGTCGGCCCGTTACTGGCCTGTTACCCTAATGGGCCAAATTCGGCCCATGGCAAGAGTCGGCCCGTTTCTGGCCTGTTAACCCGTTGCGCCGTTTTCAGCCCGTCCTATATTCTGGCCCATTAACGACCCGTTATGCCTATGACAGAATTAAGCCTTTGCTGTCCTACGACCCGTTAACGGCCTGTTACCGTGCTGGGCCGATACCAATTACGCCTGATTATGGCCCATGTAGACCCATTTATCCGACGGCCCGAGGCCCACTGATTACAGGCCCATTTATCGATGGCCCATAGGAGACCCATGGATCCTACGACCCGTATATGGACCATGGTAGTTGCGGCCACTAGCAAACCAGGGAAAAAGAAGACTAGGAAATAAATAAGGTCGAAACTAACTCTAGGTGTCGGTGTCAAAACCGGCGGATCTCGGGTAGTGGGTCCCGAACTGTGCGTCTAGGCCGGATGGTAACAGGAGGCAGGGAACACGATGTTTTACCCAGGTTCGGGCCCTCTTGATGGAGGTAAAACCCTACGTCCTGCTTGATTAATATTGATGATATGGGTAGTACAAGAGTAGATCTACCACGAGATCAAGGAGGCTAAACCCTAGAAGCTAGCCTATGGTATGATTGTTGTATATGGAGTTGATTGCGTACGGACTACAACCCTCCGGTTTATATAGACACCGGATAGGGTTAGGGTTACATAGAGTCGGTTACAATGGTAGGAGATCTTGAATATCCGCATCGCCAAGCTTGCCTTCCACGCCAAGGAAAGTCCCATCCGGACACGGGACGAAGTCTTCAATCTTGTATCTTCATAGTCCAGGAGTCCGGCTAAAGGTATAGTCCGGCTACCCGAACACCCCCTAATCCAGGACTCCCTCAGTAGCCCCTGAACCAGGCTTCAATGACGACGAGTCCGGCGCACAAATTGTCTTCGGGATTGCAAGGCGGGTTCCTCCTCCAAGTCCTTCATAGAAGATTGTAAACACCAAGAGTAGTGTCCGGCTCTGCAAAATAAGCTTCCACATATTGCCATAGAGAGAATAATATTAACACAAATCAAATCTGCTGACGTATTCCGCAGTGCGTCGTCACACTACAGCCAAGTCCTTTACTCGAACCGTTTTTACTTTTCCACCTCAGCATGTTTTGCGAGGAGGTTTCCTTGGCACGTCTTGTCAAAGCAGAGATCGTGTACCCCCGTTACGGGATTCTCATCAATACGGACGTGGGTAACCCAACCGCGCCATTTATCACGGCGCTTGGGAGGCAAGCAAGTTTTACTAGGCTGGTGGGGACGCATAACCGCATCCGCCCATATAAGGGGATAAGGATCCACCTTTTTACCTACGCCTTCTTCCTCCTTTGCCTATCCATCTCCTGCGCACTCGAGCTCCAACGCCCAAGCCCGCACTTCCCACCTCAACCTTTTCCAGCAATGTCCGGAGCGGGAGGCAAGTGGATGGTCTCCTCTGCTACGGAGGGCCAAGTCAAGAAGCTAAGGAAGGCCGGATACCTGTCTAAGGACATCGCGCACCGGCTTCCCGAAAAGGGGCAGCTTCTCCCCACCCCAAGGCCCCATGAGAGGGTAGCATTTCTCCCCCACTTCCTCCGCGGACTGGGTTTTCCACTCCACCCATTTGTCCGGGGGCTCATGTTCTACTACGGCCTGGATTTCCACGATCTGGCCCCGAACTTCATCCTCAACATCTCGGCGTTTATCGTCGTGTGCGAGGCTTTCCTCCGCGTCCGCCCTCATTTCGGCCTCTGGCTCAAGACCTTCAACGTCAAGCCCAAGGTGGTGCGCGGCAGCCAGGCGGAGTGCGGAGGCGCCATGGCGGGCAAGATGGCCAACGTCCTATGGTTCGAGGGCTCTTTTGTGGAGACCCTAAAGGGGTGGCAATCCGGGTGGTTTTACATCACCGAGCCATGCGATCCGAAATGGACCGCAGCCCCCGAGTTCCGATCCGGACCCCCCACACGGCTTATGTCCTGGAAAGAGACGGGCCTGTCGTGGGGTGATGAAAAAGAGGTGACCGGATTGCAAACATGCATCCAGTCCCTGGTGAACAAGCCAATCCGGCTTGTTAATGTAATCCAGGTTATGCTCGTCCGCCGGATCCTCCCGTGCCAACAACGGGATTTTAATCTGTGGGAGTTCGACCCGGCGCAGCACCAAACCCTTAGCAGGCTCTTCGACACGACGTACGAAGATGCCTGGAAGGTGCTATTCAAGGGCGCCGAGGCTCCCACATCCGCTTCCGAGGACCGCGGATACAGCTCGCAGCGTCACGCTAGCGAGGTAAGCTATCTTCACCTTTTACAGGATGTTAAGCTTTTTTCATAGTTTGACTCTATGCGGGATCTAAACTCACTTACCTTTGACAGGCTTGGCGAGCGATATCCGGACCGATTAACTGTCCGGCTCCGCTGCCCGAAGACCCAGCCCCAGCTCTACTAGTGAAGCTGCTGGTTCCGGCGCCTTATGTGGTGCCGGAGAAGAAGGCCAAGAAGAAGAAGACCACGGGGACTCGAAAGAGTGCCCGCAACGTGGTGGTGTCGGACTCGTCATCCGACGAGTCCGAGACGCCCTCTTCCCGTGAAAACGAGGAGGAGGAAGAAGAAAACTCTCCCCCCCAGCGGAGGGAGGAGAGAAGAGGAAGGCCGCCCCAACGGGGGAGGCCGAGGGGTCTAGGAAAAGGAAGACCCCTCCGCCGGACTACTCCCCCGACGCCGAAGAGGGCGAAGAGGAGTGGCCAAATAGGGCCAAGCGTCCGGTGAAATCGTAAGTTCGGATATCAGAATAACTCATGATGTTCCTTTGTTGCATAGCTTTCCCTAATGTCGAACGTAATTATGCAGCCCGCCCCAGGCCGAATTCAACGAATCGTCGGGCGGCTCCCTGGACTCATCGGACGTGAACTCAGTTCCGCCCGCTGTCTCCCCCCGCACTGCAGACGACGCCGAAGTGGCGTCGCGACAAGCTCCGGGGCAGGAGGAGGTGGTCCCGGAGGAGCCGCAAGGCAACCTCCCGGACTCCGGGAGTGAAGGGGATAAGGCCCCCCAGGGCTCCAAGTCCGGCTTTGTGCCGGACACCGCGCCGGAATCTTCCACAGTTCCGGACCACGGTAGGCGAACTCCTTCCAAGAGGAGCAAGCCTTCTGAGCCGGCGGCCTCCGTCCAACCGGAGGTGCCGGACAATCTGCTGGAGGTGCTTGACGGCACCTCCATCGACGAGGGGCACCGTACTATTATGAGTATGGTGATCCAGAAGGTTCAGTCCGCCAAGAGCGGACTGACTGAAGCTTGCGCTAGCCTTCTAACAGGCTTCGAGGTAAGTAAAAATATGTAAAAATATTACCGCATAGGCAGTAGCCCCTGATGCTCTGTTTGGCGTTCGGAAAGAAAAGCCGAATAGAGGATCTATTAAATATCGCAGGAGTCTAACAAAAAAAAGAGTCAATATGCGTATGCAGGCTTCGCTGCTATCCACCGCCGCACTGACTACGGAGGTGGGTGTCCTGAAGCAGGACCTCGAGCGGACCGAGCGAGAGCTCGGCCTTGCCAAGCGGCGGCTCGAGGAGAGAGAAGGTAAGAAATACCTTACAGAAAAAGTGCCTATAAAAAGGCGTGATTGCAAAAAAAATAACAGGATTGTACTGCTTATTGTAGGGGCCATGACTGAGGTGGCGACCCTTAAGCAGGCGCTGTCTGAGGCTGAAAAGAAAACGGCCGCGGAGCGCACCGAGCGAGACAGACTTGGGGTTCAGGTCGGCGAGGTGCAGCAAGAGCTTCAGGCTCTTATGAAAAACCATGAGAGTTTGGAGCTTGAGTCAAAGGCGCAGGCATCCGAGCTCGCGATGGCCCTTGAGACTGCCAAGTCTGCCAAGGCCGAAGCCCAAAAGGCCCTCCAAGAGTTGGAGGAGATGAAGAAGATAGCAGCGGGTAAGGCATTCTTTATGCAAAGCACAAATATAAAAGTAAACTACTTGTTACTTACCCGAATCCGGAGCTCTCTTGGGGCATTCGCAGATCTTCCCCGCAGCGTATCCGACGCCTCCGCATTCTACCGAGCTGAAGAGGGCAGCTCGACGGAGAAGGTGTTCTGGTCTCAGTATTCTGAGGCCGGACACCCTGTGCCTTTGAGCGACGAGCTGAAACAGCTGGTCGAGCTCCACAAGGCGGCCGAGCAGGCCATGAAGGGCTTCATAGTTCGGCTGTGGTTCGGAGAGGCCCTGCCTGGGAGCTATTTCGGGCTGGTGCGGTGGCTGGTGGAGGCCTGTCCGAGGCTTGAGGTCATCAAGCGCTCCGTCTGCATCGAAGGTGCCCGTCGGGCCCTTGCCCGTGCAAAGGTGCACTGGGGTAAGCTGGACGGTGAGAAGCTTGTGAAGGACGGGCCGCCGCCGGGGAAGGAGCATCGCAAGCCCGAGAACTACTACAAGGATGTTCTTGCAGGTGCCCGCCTTGTGGCGGATGAATGTACCAAGGATGTGATATTTGAATGAACTCGCTCGTGTTTATCCTGTGCGCTGAAAACTTGTTCATATGCGCTAAGCAATGCTTATTGAATTTAAAATATTACTTTCTGTGCGGCCGTTTATCAAAAATTGAGAGATGGCCAGTCGTCGGCTTCTGCCCCCGTGCCACTAGTGCTGGGGTGTTGGGGATAAACCTGAGCGCTCTTTTTCCCATAGTTGGGTCCTTCGAGGGAGGCGCTCAGCACAACGAACCAGGCAATCGGACTATAATGCTTGAACACTCTCACTTAGCCATAGAACTCTATAATTTTAAATTTCGGCGAAGCCCCTAGTTCGGAAGACCAAGTTCGGGGCGCTATCCACGCCTTGGCTGGACAAAGCCAGCTCCTCGCTCGAAGCGGCATAAGCCTTTAGGGACTCGAAAAACCTCTCGAACAGCGACCGGTCTCTCGCCACATCATGACAGTCAGTTTTAGCTTTCTCCACTGAGGTGCTTAACCCAGCTGAACCGGGGCACAATTGCAGTGGTTCTCCTAGTGCTACCTTAGTCGATAGAGCGGAACGTAAGGCACCAAAACATAGGAGCCGGGCAAACCCAACTATTGACCCAAATCATGATTCGGAGCCGATGCATATAGTGCTATAAGTTTGGGGTGCCGCACTTGTGAAAGTGTACGGACTTCTCACACCATTATGAGGGGTACTGAAGCCCCTGGCGTGTTTGCCGTACCATGGTGTACGGGTGCAATCATGTCATTTAATAAACATAAATGTGAAAAGAAGATAATGCAAAAAATAGACAAGAAGCTAAGCATTGTTTATAGAGAGGCTATTTATCAAAGCCGAACGATACAAATAGTGCGGTAAGCAAAAGATATTGGACTATTCAGTATGTCCTGACCAGGGGCAGGCCGCGGAATTGTATTTAAAACAGGTATACCGCTCGTAACAGAGACCACCTGGGAGTTCCATAATGCGGCATGGCTTGTCTGTCTCCCTGGATCTTGCATCGTTTGTGCGGCAGCCGAATTGCCGAACAGGTCGTCCGAAGTATGGAGTCCTGAAAGTAAGAAAAAAATTTTAAAAAAAGAATCCGGCAGCCCCTAGTACGTTTTAAGACGTATTTTGGGCGTGTCGTTATTGTGCCCCTTCCCCTGTGCCCATGGTATTTCAAGGGCGTAGTTATGTACGCGAGGTACTGGTTTCGCTATGTCGCGAAAGCTGGGGTTGGGGCCGCATTGCTACGCTTGCTCAGAGTGTGCTAGGCGGTCCTGCTGTGGGTTACTCCGGGCGCGCTTGGCAGTGTCTGGCTTTTTAATGGCTGGACTGGAGAATTGCCTGAGAAGGCTACTTTGTACCTCCGCTACGAGAGCCGCCGTATGCTCCTCCGTACGGAGGGAGCGTTCGGTGTTTCCGTTGACCGTAATTACTCCTCGAGGGCCTGGCATCTTGAGCTTGAGATATGCGTAGTGCGGCACCGCATTGAACTTTGCGAATGCGGTTCGTCCGAGCAGGGCGTGATAGCCACTGCGAAACGGGACTATATCGAAGATTAACTCTTCGCTTCGGAAATTGTCCGGGGATCCGAAGACCACGTCAAGTGTTACTGAGCCTGTACAGTTGGCTTCTACACCTGGTATAACGCCTTTAAAGGTTGTTCTTGTGGGCTTAATCCTTGAGGGATCTATGCCCATTTTCCGCACTGTATCCTGATAAAGCAGGTTCAGGCTACTGCCGCCGTCCATGACGACTCTTGTGAGATGAAATCCGTTGATGATTGGGTCGGGAACCAATGCGGCGAAGCCGCCATGACGGATGCTAGTGGGATGGTCCCTTCGATCAAAAGTGATCGGGCAGGAGGACCATGGGTTGAACTTTGGGGCGACTGGCTCTATCGCGTATATGTCCCGTAGCGCACGCTTCCGCTCCCGCTTGGGAATGTGGGTTGCGTATATCATGTTCACCGTCCGCACTTGTGGGGGAAAGCCCTTCTGTCCATTGTTGTTCGGCGGCTTGGGCTCCTCATCGTCGATGTGCAGCCCCTTATCTCTGTTTTTGGCCCTTAACTTGCCTGCCTGCTTGAACACCCAACAATCCCTGTTAGTGTGATTGGCTGGCCTTTCGGGGGTGCCATGTATCTGGCACAAGCGGTCGAGTATTCGGTCCAAACTGGACGGGCCCTGAGTATTCTTTTTGAATGGCTTTTTCCGCTGACCGGATTTATAGCCTTTGAATCCGGCATTGACTGCCGTGTCTTCATTGTTGTCGTTGTTAACGCGGCGTTTTTGCTTATTCCGACGTGTCCTGCCACTTTTGTCCTTGGTATCCGAATTACCAGGGTTCTTTGATAAGTTGTTACTACGAGCTAGCCAGCTGTCTTCTCCCGCGCAAAAGCGGGTCATGAGTGTTGTGAGGGCTGCCATGGATTTCGGCTTTTCCTGTCCCAGGTGCCGGGCAAGCCACTCGTCGCGGATGTTATGCTTGAAGGCTGCTAGGGCCTCTGCGTCCGGACAGTCGACTATCTGGTTTTTCTTTGTTAGGAACCGTGTCCAGAATTGTCTGGCCGATTCCTCTAGCTGCTGAATTATGTGGCTTAAGTCGTCGGCATCTGGCAGTCGCACGTAAGTGCCCTGGAAGTTGTCGAGGAATGCGGCTTCCAGGTCCTCCCAAGAACCGATTGAGTCTGCTGGCAAGCTGTTAAGCCAATGCCGGGCCGGTCCTTTAAGTTTGAGCGGGAGGTATTTGATGGCGTGTAGATCATCGCCGCGTGCCATGTGGATGTGAAGGAGATAATCCTCGATCCATACCCCCGGATCTGTTGTGCCATCGTATGATTCGATGTTTACGGGTTTGAAACCCTCTGGGATTTTATGATCCATTACTTTATTCGTGAAGCATAGCGGGTGTGCGGCAACTCTATACTGGGCTATATCACGACGCAGCTCGGAAGAGCTATGTCTGTTGTGTTCGGCCCGGCCGGATTTGTTGTATCCAGCGTGAAGATCATTGTCACATGCCGTGGATCGATCTTGTTTGTCTTGCCTTATCCTCCAGTATGTCTCGTGGGTCGGGCGCATTTTCCCGTGCCTTAGTTGAGCGGCGTCGGGGCATGGCTTGGGTGGAGGGCCGAGAGGCCTCTCTGTCGCGGCCGCGAGGTGGCCGGTCTGCCATGTCATGCGCTGGTGATGTAGGTGCTTCCTCCTCTGATCGGGGTAGCGGCCTGCGCTTCGGGTAACTCTTGGAGGGGCGTTCGAGTTCATACTCTTCGGCCGCAAGGACTTCAGTCCATCTGTCAGCTAGCAAATCTTGGGCAGCTCTAAGCTGTTGCTGCTTTTTCTTGAGGCTGCTTGCCGTGGCTAAAAGCCTGCGTTTAAAACGCTCTTATTCGGCGGGGTCTGATGGTATGACGAATTCGTCGTCATCGAGGCTTGCCTCGTCTTCGGAGGGAGGCGTATAGTTATCATCCTCGACCTCTCGGTCTGCCGCTCTCTCATGAGGGCTGGCTTCTCCATCTTCCTGTGCCGAATCTTGCTGAGGTGGGTGTTCTTCGGCGCTATCCGGGGTAGTATTATCTCCCGTGCCGGAATCACCGTTTTTGCTTTGGCGGGATTTAGAGCGGCGCCGCTGACGCCGGCGCTTTGGCTGTTTCTTGGGGGCGTCATCCCCCACTGTTCCATCGCCATCTCCATCTTTTGGAGTATCCACCATATATATGTCATATGACGAGGTGGCCTTCCAGCGCCCTACAGGTGCTGGTTCCTGTTTGTCTCCTACATCGTCGTCCATGCCGTCGATGTCTTCGGAGCTGAAGTCAAGCATGTCGGTTAGATCGTCGACAGTGGCTACAAAGTGGGTGGTGGGTGGGCTTTGAATTTCCTCATCGTCCGTATCCCACCCTCGCTAACCGTAGTCCGGCCAGGGCTCTCCTGATAAAGAGAGAGACTTAAGAGAATTCAGGATGTCGCCAAAAGGCGAATGCTGAAAGGTGTTTGTGGCGGTGAACTCCATTATCGGCGCCCAATCGGATTCGATTGGCAGGGGCGCGGGGGGTTCGGAGTCCGGGGAGGAGTCCAGATCCTCGGAGTCACGGGTCGTGCAGAGTGCGGGGCTAACGTTCGGCTCAATCGCTTTCGGGATCGCAGCCCCTGAGGTGACGTCCAACCGCTCATCCTCGATTGGCGCAATAGGCTCCGAGTTTAGGGGTCGGAACTGATGCGTGTGCGGCCTCCAGGACACTGTCCGGGGGCAGAGCTAGATCATGCCCCTCGAGATAGTGCGGCGCGCTTGGCCGTGGCTCGAGCCCGTCGAAGATCAAGTCTCCGCAGATGTCAGCCGTGTAGTTTAAGCTTCCAAACCTGACTTGATGGCCAGGGGCGTAGTTTTCGATCTGCTCCAGGTGGCCGAGCGAATTGGCCTGCAGAGCGAAGATCTGTTCGGGGAGCAAAGTCTCACCCTGGACCGCATCGTTGTTGATGATCAAAGGAGCCATCGGGCCTAAAGGCGACGACACAGAGGAACTCTCAATGAAAGCACCAATGTCGGTGTCAAAACCGGCGGATCTTGGGTAGTGGGTCCCGAACTGTGCGTCTAGGCCGGATGGTAACAGGAGGCAGGGAACATGATGTTTATCCAGGTTCGGGCCCTCTTGATGGAGGTAAAACCCTACGTCCTGCTTGATTAATATTGATGATATGGGTAGTACAAGAGTAGATCTACCACGAGATCAAGGAGGCTAAACCCTAGAAGCTAGCCTATGGTATGATTGTTGTATATGGAGTTGATTGCCTACGGACTACAACCCTCCGGTTTATATAGACACCGGATAGGGTTAGGGTTACATAGATTCGGTTACAATGGTAGGAGATCTTGAATATCCGCATCGCCAAGCTTGCCTTCCACGCCAAGGAAAGTCCCATCCGGACACAGGACGAAGTCTTCAATCTTGTATCTTCATAGTCCAGGAGTCCGGCTGAAGGTATAGTCCGGCTACCCGAACACCCCCTAATCCAGGACTCCCTCACTAGGCTATTAAGGCGATTGCACAGATTACATCCACTCGGCATCAATGATCGCCACCAGTGCAAATATAGGGAACACCCTACACTATACAAAAATGGCTTGCTGTTTTCTTTAGGTGGTGGCTGCACGTTAAGAATAAATTTTGTATCGCACCAAAACAAATTACAACTATATAACAAAAGGAAGGTTGGCATAAAACTTAACAGTCTAGCAGATAAATGCACCACCAGAAGTTCAAAAGCTTAGTTCATTTGACCTGACTGTTACGTTTTCATGCTGTATTGTCCGATGGAGCACCATAACCCTCGCCTTCATTTCCCCTAGGCTCCTGAACAACATAGCAAATGTCTGATAGTTTGGTTTCAAAACCATGCATATCTTGACGACATTGAGCAATGTTTCTCCTTGTTTCACAAAGGGTCTCTGTTAGGGAATGGACTTGTGTCTGGAGCGCAGATACAACATTGCTTTGGGCTTGCATATCTTGATCATGAGGCAGTTTGGACGATATTGCCTTAACAACCAACCCAGTATTATGCAGGAACGTGCTTTTGGCACTGTTAGTTGTGGTTATAGTTGCCTCGCCACCTTCAAAAGGTGGCGGTTCCACCATTTTTTCCATAGCTCGCTGAAAAGTTGAGGTTTTACATTAGTAGTACCAGAACAGAAGATATTAAGGAGGCAGCAAAACCAAACAAAATAGCTTTGGTCTATATACAGAACTTATTCTGGTGAACCCATGTAAAATATTAGTTGTATTTTATTGCAAAGTACATAATAAATCCAGGTTTCAAACATATGACCATGTACCATCGCTAATGTATTGTCTATTTCTTCACATTGTATTGAGGGCTAAGGATAAAGAGACGAAGTTTATAATACGGTAAGCATAGTATGACGTCATTCATATCACAAAACAACTGAGAACAGACAAACAAGCAATTGTAACGTTGTGTGGGCAAGTCTAGCACGGAACTAGATTACGGGTCAAGATCAAAGGAACATCACTCCACTCTTTTAAACCTTGTAAGGTGCAATGATACGCTAAGACAATTGTGTATAAAATTGAAAAGAGTAATAGACACTAGCTGCAAACCATGCAGTTCAAGGCACAAGTCAGAGTAAGTAGTAGTTAAAAGGCATGAGGATTAAGGACTTACAACATCGGCTTTGACTGGTGTAGTCCTGCCCTTCTTCTTGCTGGTGTGACAGTCCTTGAAGATTTCCACAACATTTGGTTCAGGTACTTTTTGGTCCTTGCGGGCTTTCCTATGCATTTGGAACAAGTCAACATAGATCCTATAATATGGTACAGCGAAAAGAGTGAAACAAACAGCTAATTACAAGAGCCTCGCAGTGTGCAATATAGCTATGAGATCCTGTCATCTGTTGGAATTTCACTTCCGTACGGTTGGCCTTGTTCTTTGAACAGTTCACCTACAAGAAGATAGATTTGTGTGGCACATGCGTAAATAGGACTTCAACATGTGATCTGATGACATATATATATAATGTACCTGATACTTCGGATCGGACCAGTGTTTGACGAGGCCTCTCCAGTCTTCATCAAATATATTTTCCAATGGAGATGTTTGGGCAAGTTCACTGTTAGCCTTGCCTTCAAAGTGAGTTTTCCTCAAGTTATACCGATACTGTCGCAGAGCAGACTTGAAAACATGGGTGCAAACTTGTCTGGTTGCATCATCTTGGCTATCCAACTTGAACCTCATCTGTTGAAAATTATGGGAGTCTCATTATCAGCAACCTAGAAAGTATTGGACAGAGTAAGACGATATTACTAGTTTCCATACAGAACCATACTTACAGATAAATGGTCGAGGAAGATGTTGAACTGGGTTTCGTCTTTGTCATTCTTGTACTGAATCCATGTTGGGAGGATACATACATGACACCTAACAGCAACCGCTGCCTCTGATACTAACTTGGCTGACTCTGTAGCATCACGTGGCCTTTTTAAACCTGCCTCAAAACGGATCTCCATTCTTCCTCCTCTAGATTTAGTTAACCTATCGAGCATTATCCCTGATGTTTGTTTCCTCTTGCGCCTAGGTGCTAGTCCAACAACAAACATAGGAAGTGTTAGTGTACATCAAACTGTGAGACTACATATAAAGAAGAATGCAATTGTAACTTGACTCCAGCAACTACCTTCTTGCTGTTGAAGCTCACAAGGTTCATCTGATATTGCCAACTCGTCTTGTGTCAAGAGTGATTGGGAAGTAGTGTCAGGTGGCAAGGGAGCTTGGGAACGTGCTGCTAGCTCAGTTGACGCACGAGTACGTCGTGCAGCTGGTAGTATTGTGGTAGGTGTTGCAAGAACTAAGGCTGTCTCTTCTTGTTTGGTGGCAGCTATTTGTTTCTGTTTGTCTTTTTTTGCAACTCGTGTAGCATGGGATGCCGTGTTTGTAGAATTTTCTGCTGGACTTTGACCTTCTATTGCACCATCAGTACCAGCAGAATCTGCAGGATTCATCCGCTTCTCATTCCCTGCCATTCTGTGTTTCTTCCTCTTTCTCTGTGCCATGTTAAGTCAAGCCGATAAGAAAAACGAATAACAATTTAGTTCTTCAGAACAAATTGATACGTGATGCAGATGAATTGAACTTTTATGTTAGACAACCACATGATAGGAGGATGTAATATGTATGAAAAACAGGACGAAAGAGATAACCAGAACTATGATGTGTAAACTAAGAAGAAGACATTTCACCAAATTAGAAGCAATGCAATGGAAGGTAGACACCATATGAAAGATGCTACAAATATCGCTCTGCCAAGTTAACAGTGTCTCATCATAAATGGCGTTTAAACAAATGTGAAGCAGTACAAGAAATAAATCATATGCAAGATGCAAACAACATCACACTACCATGTTAGAGGTCTCTCGTCATTAGTGCCATTGCATATTCACAGCATTGCATATTCACAGTTTATGATGTGTAAACTAAGGAGAAGGCATTTCAACAAATTAGAAGCAATGAAAGCTAGACACCATATGAAAGATGCAACGAATATCACTCTACCAAGTTAAAATTGTCTCGTCATAAGTGCCATTTCAACAAATTAGTAATACAAGCTAGAAAAGAATGTGAGATGTAACCTATATCACACTCCGAAGTCAAACGTGTCTTATGATAAGTGATTGTTGCAGGTTACACAACAGTAGTAATTTGATGTAAGAACATGGTGTGGTAGACAGATATTGTATGTTCTAGAAACATGAACACGTGTCTTATTCAAGTATAATGTGTAAAGTAAGCAGATGGAATTCAACAAAATTAGAAGCAATACAAGCTAGACATCACACATAACATGCAACCACATATAACAGTGCCAAGTTAGAGGGAGCACCGGTCATGCTGCACTAGGGGAGACGTGCTCATCATAAACACAGCTTTGTTGAGTGTCTATGCATGTGTTGTCTTGGAAATCATCTTGGGGGTGTGGAGGAGTAGAAACTATAGAGGCCCTTCATTCAGAAGGAGCACATTTATCCGCTGCCTTGCTAACTTCCTTCCGCTTTATTGATTTTGAATTGTCATGTAAAACCGACAAGAAAAAGCAATAAAATTCTCTCTTCAGAACTCATTCATGCATGATACTGACAATCACTACTTTGATGTAAGGCAAACACATGATACCAGGATGGAATATGTACGAAAAACAGGACGGCATGGCATGTTCACAACTGTTTGTGTAAACTAAGCAGAAACCATTCCAGCAAATAAGAAGCAATGCAAGCTAGACACCACATGAAAGATGCAACCAATATGACTCTGCCAAGTTAAAAGCGTCCCATCATAAATGGAATTTCAACAAATTAGAAGCAGCGCATGCTATAAATCATATGAAAGATGCAACTAATATCGCACTGCATATACTAAAGGTGTCTCGTCATGTTGATTGATGCGGGATACAAAAAAACAATAGTTTTATGTAAGGACATGCTTAATAGACAGATGTACTATGTACTATATACAGGAAGGCATGTCACATTAACAGGTATAATGTATAAGCTAAGCAGACTAGCACATGCAGTTTAACCAGATTGGAAGAATTACAATCTAGACACCATATGCAACATGCAACCACATATCACGCTGCCAAGTTAGAGCAAGCACCTGCGATGCTAGTGTAGGGGAAATGTTGTAATCAACTACAGAGCTACGTTCACTATCTTCATCTAGCATTTCTGTTTCTTGAGAATCATGTCGGGAGGCTGACGCTGCATTCTTTAAATGAGGAGTAGTCCCCTTGCCTGCCTGCCTCGTCATAAGTGATTGATGAGGGATACACAAGAACATTAGTTTGATGTAAGAACATGGTTAATACACAGATGTACTAGTATGTACCAAAAACAGAAAGGCATGTCATATTCAAAGGTATAATGTGTAAGCTAAGCAGATGCAATTTAAACAAATTGGAAGCAATACAAGCTAGACATCCGGCTGGAGTGGTGAGCATGATCATATAGGACCTGAGAGCCTAGTGGGAGGGGGGCTGCTTCGCCACCATCGCAGCTTTTTAGTTGGCTTCCAGGTGATGCCTATCTTTGCTGGGCTTGTCATTGGCTCGGGCAGTGCCCTGACTAGCTATTTGTCTTCTGGTGCTCACGGGATGGTGGTTCATGTAAAAAAATATCTTTCCTTTTCTTACCGACTTCGGCCTTTCGAATACAAGCTAGACACCAAATGGAACATACAACCACATATGACACCGTGAAGTTAAAGCAAGCACCTGGGATGGTGGTTCATTCCGAGCGAGGTCATCAACTCCAGAGCTACGTTCCCCGTCTCCATCTGCTGACACTGCACCCTTTAAAGCGTTGAAACGTGTCTTGCCTAGCCGCACACCAAACTGGAGCGACTTCTTTCTTTTCTTTTTGGCTTCTCTCATGGCAGCAGAGTCTGAAATACCCTTGCATAAAAACACAACAGTGAGAGTAAGGGTGAAGTGTGTGCAGAACTAGTGCACTATAAAAGTAGCAGATAGCAGGTGGCTAAAAAATAAATGGCAGGAGACATATGATAGCTCTACAACATTGCATGGCAAATAATATTAGATTCTACTCTGTATGATTTTGTAATATATGAGCACAGGAAATGCAGGTACTCCTCCAGCACAACACCACATGTGGTCATATCTAAGATAACAGTCGACTGAAAATAAATAGGTCAGTCGATTTTTTTAATGAACCGTCCGATCTATAAGGAACAGGCAGATGGCCTTCGTCTACCTCCCGCCAGTCACTGTTGACGATCTTTCTCGGACCGCCAGCGACCACCGGCCCAGACCCCTGCCTCCACCGCCCCGCCCTCCCATCGACCTCACACCACCGCCGTGCTTGGCAGCGCCCCCAGGCCATCCCTTTAATCCCGGCCGACCTCCAGATCGGGCGCCGGTAGCTCTAGGCCGCACACACCCCTAAGATAAACACCAAGGCGCTGATTCCCCGGCGTAATAGGCGTACTAGCGCCTGTTACGCCGGGGAATGCTTCCGTTAATTGGGAATCAAGTGGCCAGAAATTGAAATTCAGGGGGGCGACAGACCTCTAGCTAAGGTGAAATAGTATATGAGGAGAAACCTTGTGCATCGCGAGTTACTAGGAACATCTAGTATCAAGAAGAAGCAGTCAACTAGTGTCTTCTGTGGGATGAATACCGTGCAAGCAGAGATGTAAGATTTGCACGAATAAGGGAAGAGGAGTGCCTTTTTCGGTTGCCGGCATGGTCACCTCCACAAGTCACGCCGATTTTCTTCTTTTTACCGGGGAAACCGATGTTCTGGAGGGTGCAGGCTTGGACGAACCCATGGCCAAATTGTTGACTGTGTTGCCATGGCCGTATGTCGGCGGAGGGGAAGCAGATCCGAGGCAGCGAAGGACGGCGTAGCAAGAACAGCTCCGGTGCGATGGAGGGTGGCGAAGTTGGAGCGACAGCGGTGAGGCGCAGGACGGCGTGGTTGAACTGGCTCGGGTACGGACGGCTCAGCCTCGGCTTCAACTACTAGCCGTGGAGGGCGTTGTGGTTGAGGTTGCGGTGGACGACGACGTCGGGGTATCGGCTCCGGCGTGATGGAGGAGGGCGGCGGTTGATGGGTGGGATGGGGTGGCGGACGGAGGACGCCGGGGTTTCGTGGCTGGTGGAGAGGTAGTTTTGGCGCCCACGGAGTACGAATGGGGAATCAAACGGGTGGGAGGGAACCATGTTTCGGTCTGGGACGCGCTTGTTTTTGGCTTTTTTGAACAGAAACGAGACGCGCTTGTTTGAAATTTGGGGAAAGTACAAACTTTGCCCCCTCTTAAATTTCAGACCTACTGCGGGTCGGGGGTAGGATGGTTATCCCAGGTGTCCCAAATAGTGGGCGGGAGCGATTTCGGCTGCACGCATGTGTGCTTAGGCGGCCATTGTGTATGAATGTTTTTCGGATGCGGTTGCGTGGCGTCTAGATGAAGCTACAAACCTACCCCGGTTTAGACTTTGGACGTCGGGCCGGTAGGTTTCACGGGTCGGAGTTATTAGAAAAGTAATTTCCTTGTACTACCAAACATTGGTCTCTCGCGGTTTCGGGCGAGTAGAGGCTCTTTTGGCGCTTCATTCGAAATTTTGAAACACAAGCATTCACGTTTAGAGTACTCTTGAACTATGAGGATTGACCTAAATATACAACGTTATATTTGACCTTGTATGTTTGAAAACCTCATTAAATTATCCGCTTCTTTTTGAAATTTTGACACTTGAAAATCATATAACTACGATTATTTTGGAATGGAGGAGCTAAATTTGAATCTATTTTGTACACGACTACATATGCTATTATGTACAAAATCAAAGCAAAGATTGGTGCCCCCATAATTTAGGTATGGTTTACAAATGCCATGATATCAAATTCAAATAACTGAATGGACTTCATGTTGAATTCGATTTTTTTAAACCACCTTAAGTTGAATTCAAATGTATGCTAGTTCATAGGTAGTAGCTATTTATAATGTCCATTGTGTAACTTTCGTATGTATAATGTGCTTTACACACACAACATGAACTATACTCACATTTATATTCGATTGCTAAAGCGATGCATTGTCTGGAGTTCAAAATACTAACTATGTGGATCAATTGTGTCGAATAATAACATAGACATGCTCAAATTCGATAGAATCTAGATGTCTGATGGATCAATGACCGCTCCTTACACGAATTGCAAATATCATGATCCCATCCTAATATTTGGATACAATTTATATCTTTAATCAATGTGTAGAGCAGTCTTTTACGTGTAGTTTCACTCTCCATCGGTGGTCTCTCACACATGCTCACACACTCTCTCCCGAGGTGTCTTTCTCGCACACATGCTCTAGATATAACCCTCCCTCCCTCTCGTAACCATTTACAATTGTTTTCACTAACCTTTATCACAAGCACTCTTCCTCTCGCAAACATACACATGCACAATCCTCATCGACCCTTTCTATATACATGGACCTGCCTACGTGTCTCATGTACGCACATTATCTTTACGCCTATCTCTCACGCATTGTCTCACACCTCTCTTCCTAATCGACGAGTATGATTCTAGCAGAGCATTCTGTAGGATGCCCCTTAAAGTTAGGTTGGATGAATAGTAATATCAGAGATAAAGGGGTTACCTTAGTCCAAGAACCTAGGGTTACAAATCCTAGCCGGCTTTGTAAGTGGACACAGAGTCCTTCACAATTCCGCTATCTTTGTCTTGTACGACTAGTCATCCATGGGTCTTCCTAAATGCATCATGGGCCGACCAATGTGGCGCAGGACGGAACAGAACGAAGGGCCTCACCTCGACCCACCGGACCTCACGCGGTGACACACCCTCTGCCCCCATGTCTCATTATCTTCTCACACCCACACATACCAACACAAACACCACACACACAGAAAATTTCTCCGGGTGCCTCTATTCCCTTCCCCCTTGCATATACACACTCAAGGGAATGGAATCTCTTGTTGTGACGTCATATTCGTCTCTCTCTATCTAGACCACTCTCATTTCTCGTGCTATCTCTCCCACGCCCCCCGTCGGCCCCTCTATCCATGCCTCTCCCGAATACGTAATACACACACATACCTCTCTAGGCCCCGCCAAATGCATCAACTACACATTCACACATGTTACATCACATACCCCATTGATCTAAAAAGCCCTCTCTTCACGTTTATTTCGCATACAACATTCCTTTTGAATAAAGTGTGGCCAAAAAATTATTTTAGAGTTTCTACATATATACAACATTACAAAGTTATATGGAGGAGTACGAACGCTAATTTGCATTGCATGGTGCCCACAATGATATTTATTCCGCACTGCGAATTTGTATATTTTTATACTATATACAAAGTTAGTCATAATAAAGAGAAACAAAGAGCATCTCTCTCTCCATCGCATACCCCCCTGTACGCCCCTTTCACGTATGCACACAAAACTATCTCCAGGTCCTCTAAAAGTAAGCCCCCAGAAAATTCACGCATGTTTCATCTTTCTCTCGCGATATATGCAATGACGATCATTGTATTTGAAGCGAAAGCACGATACATACATTGGACTTTAGAATCCACTCATTACGGTCACCATTTACGTTTAGTGGTCATTATGCAGTCACGGGCTCACCGTACAACTCTGTATTTGCTCATGACATGACTAGTTGACCAGTTAAACGCTCCACGTGGCACCTCTAGTGTTGCATCACATTATCTCACTACCATTGTGCCCACCTGTCGACTTGTATCTACTCTACATCTACACTCTTATAAAATACATAAAATATACTCTTATAAAAAAACAGAGTTGGTGATGATGGTGTGCCTGCCATCCTGCAATATAGGCCTTCCGAATTATATCTGACGGATAGGAAAGAAACTATGGCAATTTTGTAAAAAGGTACCCACACACCTCTCCACATTTGCAAATAAGGCCTTCCCTTGTTCATCCTTTTCTCTCACAAGATAAACAAGTCATACAAATGCATCTTGATGTTACATGCAACGCACAGGCATCTTGCTAGTAAGAATGAAAACAAACGAGAAAAATATATTTGGACGGTGGTTCGAAGTCATGACCGCGGGCACAGTGGACAAGGTGGCCTTGTATTGGTATGCTAAGCCATCTGTTTTAACACACATGAGCTGGTGTGGTGATTATACACACATGCACGCATGCACACGAACTGCATCCACGCAACACTCACGCAAACACATGCACCCACACACGCACGCAACACTCACACGTACACACGCAGCCACACACACACGCAACACTCGCACGCACGCATGCATGCACACACCAGTACACCACACGACCAACACACACTCTCACGCTCAAGTGCTCAACCTACACGTGCATGCGCACACATCAGGCCCTGACAGACACATACACAACCAGGTGATTCCCGCGCACGGGTTGGAGCCTTGTCGCGCCTGCGTAAATTTGTGTTTATCTGACCTTTTGCCTATGCGAACTGACAGGTGGGACCCACAACGAACGTGGTCAATTTAACTAGTCAACATGGCGCCATGCAGACTATTTGGCCGGTCAACAGAGTGCAATCCGATGCTGAGCTATGAGCAAGTGACTGTATAATCACCGCAAAACGTATATAGTGACCGTAATCAGCTTATTCTGAAGTTCGGTGACCGTATTATGCTTTTCTCTCTTTAGGCCCTCCAAAACTACATCTCTACACGTTCTCGCATGTTAGATCTAACAACTATGCAATACAGCACTACTACTACACTCTAACACAATAAATCATATGTGTTTTTAGTTTTGCTAGATATCATATTGTTACTTATAATTATTCAGTTTGCATACATTAAAATTGCCTTTGAAATGTATGGCCAGTATCATCTACCGCGCGGGAAAAATCCCGCCCTTTCCTGTTTAATTGGGTTTGTATCGATGGATCGTGCGAAACAGCAAAACTATAGTACTATACAGTACAAGTGACAGTTCACTGGGCCGTCGTGTTGTCTACTCCTCCGTCGTAAGAGTGGAGCGCTCGCTTTCATAAATCTTCTAGTCCCTTGCACCGACATGTGGGACATCAAGCTACCGGGTCCACGTGCCATACCAGAATACAGTGCAGAGCAGCCGGGGTGAAGCACCCCAGTCATGGCGTCGGCGTAGTAATGAGCAATGAGGCGTCAAATCACAAAGTTGCACCTTTCCCGCAGTTAAGTTGGAGGGACGAACAACCATCATTTCACTCGTTGCTGAATCCACTTCTCCCTTGTCTTCTTCAACTTAACCACATGTTGCTTCTACCGTTTTTCTGCCTCATGTGGGACGCGGATCGGCTTGGTAAAGCACTGACACATGGGACCACATGTTAGCAAACCGCCAGGACAACGTCCTCCGAAAATAAGAAGCCTAATCCTAGACTTACAAAGGGCTACGTAGCTGCTACGTATACTTTCCATCTAATCTATATATGCCCCCCCTGATTTTCAGGTGGAGTGGGCCTAATCCTCTCCTTTAATCCAATCAAATAGTCCCACATCACATCAGTTCGTAACTTTACGTAAACCATTACGTGGATGTAGCATTGCTCAAATAAGAAACCTCCCCCGCCATCCGCGTGGCAAAATCACCTCCTTTTTACTAATCTCGATTCTATAATTTTTTAGATCATTATAATTGAGATTTGTATAGATAGCACACAAGAGCAAAACCAAGTGGTACGGTTAAGGGCATCCACAATGTGTAACCAAATGTGAAAATAGCTTTTGGCATCGTGGGAACCATTGTGGACGGTGTTTCCAAAGTCAAAAAGATGGAACAGAAGCTCCCTGATTGATTGATTGAAGGAATAGAAAAATGCAACGTCTCTCCTCTTTCTCCCATGCTTGGACGCATGTAGTACAGTATAGAGCACAGCGTCTACTCCCCTGTCCCTTCTATCACAAATCACAAAGCAGTGAGGCATCAATTCACAAAAGCACGGACGAAGCAACCATCATTTCACTCTTCGCTGACTCCGCTTCTCCATCGTCTTCTTCGAGAAGCCATCTCACCACATTAGTTATAGTAGTACTAGTAAAGGACTTCCTGGATGCAAATAAGGCGGTTGTCTCGGCTTGCAGGCGGCACTTGCGAACGACTTACCGTGGTCTCCCTCAATGGTGTTCTCCGTCGAACGCACTTCGCCAAACCACCAAAAAAATTGTCGACGTCACCACAATGGGGAAGGAAGTCAAATACAGTTACTACCTCCATTTTTTTGTACACAAGGCCAGTATATCAAAATTACAATTTGCAAAGGGCCACTAACACTCATCGAGGCAAAATTGATGGGGTTAGCAACCAAGGGCATTAATATCCCCTGCATGCGTGCGGAAGTGAGAAGGTTGGTTTGCATGGCGCTGCATTAATCAAGCGATGAGGAGTGAGATGGTTAGATCTTTGGTCTTTGGAGAAAAAAATACGCATTAATTGACACGTGAAACGAGGATTTGTATCGAATAAATCCCGCGAAGGAAAACCCAGCCTTTCTTTTTTAACACTAGTACTCCTAGTAGTACGTGCGTACTTATCCTGTTTGGGTCTAGGCCTTGCTTTGCCAAACTTCGCCACACATTTTTTCCAAGCTTGCCTAAAGATTTCAAAATGAGAAGGAGGTACACTTGCGCACGGCTATCGCGGTTGCACCGCACCCTCACACGGTCGCTCCTGCACGCCGCGGTCGCACCGCACCCTCACACGATCGCTCCTGCACGCCGCAAACCCAACCAAGGGAACACACCGTCACTGACACGTGTTGTCGCATGTGAACACACCAAACTCAGCCATCCTATCGCTGACGCATAATTTTCGTTCATAGAGTATGTTTATCCAACCGCATGTCGCTCACCAAATGGAACGCGCTTCGTCTTGCGTTTTCGCTCGCTTGTGGGACCGCAGTTGAGAGCAAACCGATGTCCCTCCCCCCCGCCCACGTCATTTATTATACCACCACTCCCTCCATTTTATGTGGAGTAAATAAAAACAGAGGGAGTATACTACGGATGAGGATCCCCTGACGTGGCCGAACCCATTGAGTAACTGACATGAGGGGCCTAGCAAGCATGGGGTCCGCCAGTAAGTGACCGAAAGGGAGGGTAAGGCAGGGATACCTACGCCAGAGGATCCGCTTCCACTATACTACTTTGACCAAATGTTAGAGTAATAATATATGACATGCAACTTACACAAATGTTAGAGTAATAATATATGACGTGCAACTTACACAAAGCATACAGGGTCTAATGCGTTTTTCGAGGCTAACTTTGACCAAATGTTAGAGTAATAATATATGACATGCAACTTACACAAAGCATACTGTCAAATTCGTATGTGAAAGGAGTTTCCAATGATATAATTTTCACATTATACATCTCATGTACTATTAATCTTGTCAATAGTCAAATTGGAAACCATCTCGAGTACAAATCTAGGAGTACGTACGAATCTAACAATATTGATTGGGCGTTGTTGAATGTTGATACCTTTTTTTATCAAAGTAGATATACTTTGACTACACATAAAAATTATATGTAAACTAGAAAGGATAGGAGGGAGTATATTGTACGTTCAAAAACAAAACGAACATTGAATACCCTTTATATATGATTTGCGGATGCTATGATCACCGGTTCAAAATTTTGAATCCGTCTTAGGTATCACGTGCCCCCACTAGTTCCCTCTCGATTTCATCTCGGGGTCCGGAGATCTATTGAAAGAGGACTAGGGTGGGTACATGCGAATGATACTCAGCGAAATGTTCAAATGAGGCATGCAGGAGGATGGACTCGACTGGAGGGCGACATGATCGATGGAGAAGAGGGTTGGAGAGGAATGAGAAATAAGCAAATGCCACATGATTATACTTGAACGGCTCAAATAAACAATAAGTTGTCTCGCTTGGCCAACATAGTGAAAGGCCTAATGCGCAACGCGGAGCACTGATGCTCGAATATGGCCGGGAAAACAGGGAAACAGACATGTGGGGCACACCCGTCGGGACGACGTAGCGCAGACTAGTCCAATGGAGGAGCTGGCCCACGACCTCCTCGCCACCGACAACCGTTCATGTGGGTCGTTGGGGCCAACAACGGGGCGCAGCTCCAGCACCGCCTCTGGACACGGCGACCGCGGTGAGCGACATGCTCATATCGTCGCTAGACACGGTCGGTTTCAGTTTGCCGAGGGTGGCGTTAGTGCTGTGGCACGACCAACGGTATGTTTGGTTTGTTCCCAAGGTTGCCCCATCAAAGCATTGGGTAGCCAAAATTTTGGTTGAGGTATTGGTTGCCCATGATTTGGCCGACATTGGCAAGAAAAATGAACTTGAGTTGGCTAGAGTTCATTGGCATGCCAAAGAAATGGCAACCATCCAAACAAAGACCAATCTTTGGGTCATGACCAAAATTTTGGTTGAGGTATTGGTTGCCCATGATTTGGCCGACATTGGCAAGAAAAATGAACTAGAGTTGGCTAGAGTTCATTGGCATGCCAAAAAAATGGCAACCATCCAAACAAAGACCAATCTTTTGGTCATGACCAAAATTTTGGCAAGGTGCACTTTGGCCACAATCCAAACACACCCCAACACCCGGCTCGTCGAGGATGCACGGGGCGCCGTGACGCGTCCGCGGAGTGGTGTAGTGCGGCCAACTGCATCCTCTGGACCTGAGACCAAGCCGGGTCGTCTTGCTTTTCCAATGACATGCGGGGATCGCATGTGAGCAAAGGGCATCTCCAACGTTGCCACGACCGCAGCTGACTACCCTGGCACACCAAAACCCTCGTCCCTCGCGCAGTCGCGCGGTGCGTTCCCAGCCGGCGCCAGCTGCCCGCATTCATGCCGTCCGTTCGTATGTCTTCATTAAGAGGCTCGGTGCCCGTGGAACCAACTCCGACGACTTAATGATGCACCCGGACGCCTGGCCTCACCGGAATGCGCTACTTAAAGCGGCAACGCCCAGCTAACCTCCACACCATACCGCATCGTCCTCCTACCTGGAACCACATCTGCATTGACCGCAAGCGCGAACGCTTTGCAGGAGAGCTTGTCTTCGGGGATGTAGCTCGAGGTCGCCGCCCTTGCTCAAGTCACCGCACAAGCGGTGGCCACGCTGGCGGCCGACGACGGGAGCACCGTCAGCCACGCGTCCTACTTGCCGCCGTCCAACGTCCGGCACCGCCGAGGTCGGGGACTCGTCCGAGGATGAGTAGGGCATGGGAGGCGGCAGGGCATGGTGTGCCAACTGGCCGGTCCGTCTCCCGTGTTCTACTTTTCCTCGCCGGAGACCGCACCTTCACTTCACGGGTCTTGAACCCCGCCCTCATACATGGAGATCACAGATGGAGGACGTCGGTCGCTGCCATAGAATAGGTTTAGGGTCGGGTTTCTTTTATTTTTTTGTCCTATAAAAGTTTGAAATGTAATGAAAATCTGCCGTGTTTGCATTAATCTCGGCCGGTGTATATGAACTTTCACAATAATATACATATTGTAGGAGTACTAGCAAGATGCCCGTGTGTTGCACGGAAGATCAAGATCTTGTGGGAGAAAAGGATGAACGAGGGAAAGCCTTATCTGCAAATGTGGAGAGCAGTGCGGGTAAATTGTCATAGGTTCCTTCCTATCCGTTAGATATAGATCGGACGACCTATATTGCAGGATCGGACACATCTTTCTACATCTACGGGAACCTACGAAAGGGTTAACGTAAATTGCCTCTCTCTCTCCTCCCCTGATTTTCATGGTGGTGGGCCCCTCCCTCCCCCAATCTACAATCAACAACTCACACATTTCACATTACGTTAATTACGTAACTGGGATTACTTAGGTGTAGCATTACTCGTCCTAAAAAACCCAAATAAGCCAACCTCCCGGCATATCGTGCGGGAAAAGACCCGGCCACGCCGTTTTAGTCGGGATTACCGGATTACTAGTAGTAGTATCGATGGATCGCACGAAGCAACATATTTTATTAGGGGGCGAAGCACCTAGTTTAAAAGGAAAAAATGCGGTACACTCACAGCACTCTTGTCGCGGTCGCATTGCACCCCACACACATTCGGTCCTGCACACGGCTCATGCAAACAGAACGCGCTTCGGCTTGCCTCTTCACTGACACGTGGGACTGCACTCGGAGATACTGACCATGCGCCAAACTCTCCCCGCCCACCGCGCGAAAATCCTCCCCCCCACACCCAAAAGTTCCCCCCCAAATCCGATTCAACCGCCCTTCGGCCAACTAGCCAATAATATTCCCCAAACCCCCTCCCCCCTGCCCCCCTCCACTCCATTCGCTCCGCCAAAGCCGCCCTCCCCGCCGCGCCGATATGTCAGCGCCGCGGTTCGGCGATCCTCTCGCTCCCACAGTACGCTCTCATAGACTATCGTCCTCTAGCCGCGCCGCCACCTCTGGCTACGTTCTTGTGGAGGCGCACGGCAGTCAGCGCCGCCACCGCTGGCGACATTCGTGTGGAGACGCACGGCGGTCAGCCTCTCCCACGGTACGCGCATTCTAGACTGAGGCCCCGTTCATGTCGGTGTAGCGCTGAATGTTAGCTGATAGACGCTGTTAATCTCACTGTTTTCCGAAGTAGTTTACTGTCAATATGCTCTGCTTAAGAAGCTTCCTTGCCCTGTTCTGCACTCAATCTTCTTAGCTGAGATGGCATGCCAAGGCCGATTAGTTGCTAAAATATCCTGCCATATATTTATTGTGACTTAGATTGCCATGGTCTAGTAGCCAATCTGTTAGCTGAAATAGCTCTACACCGTTTTATACTTGATCTGTGTTGCTGCGATGGCCTTCGATAGTTCAATGGCTGTGTGCTCGGCCTCATTGACTGCTGAAACAGCCTGCCATAATTTGGCACTCAAATCTGTTTGCTGAATTAGCTTTACATATATTTCATTACTTAGATCTGCTCGTCCAAATATCTTGCCATAGCTTTAGACATCGACCTAGGTATTTTTTTCTGGACTTCATAAAAAAGCATATATATTTTTCCTGTAATATCTAGTAGAATAACTAATTTGTATGTCTAACAGATGGACAGGACTTGGATAACTTCTGCTCGAAGATTCTCCGCTGCATATGTCGAGGGGGTTGAAAACTTCATGAACTTTATCAGAGCTGAGTATGGTGGTCCGAAATCAGATGTGCTCTGCCCATGTAGCAGTTGTATGAATTCAGTTACAAGACCCCAGTCAACTGTGCAAAAGCATCTACACTTGTATGGGATGTCGGTCACATATACTAGGTGGGTTCATCATGGTGAAGCTGTGAACATCAATGTTATTGACTACGTGAAAGCAGCAGATCACCATCTTGATCTGCCTGATGCTCAGGTGGAAGAGGAGGAGGAGGTGGTGGTGGCGGAGCCAGTGAGTTTGACCAACATTGAAACAATGCTACGAAATGCTCGTGCATTCTGTGAACTTTCACTTACAGAAGAAAAACGATGGGCCCGCATGTTGGAACAATGCAACGTTGCTGTCACCCCAGGAAATAAGCTGTCAGTATTCTCAGCTATGGTCACCTTTCTTCAGGTGAAGACATCTGAGCGGATGACCAACAAATCATTCGATGCGATGTTGGCTGCTTTTCGCGAATCTTTCCCAGATGCGTCTGAGCTGCAACACACCTACAGTAAAATGAAGAATTTCCTTCGTGCAGTTGGAATTGGATATGATATGATCCATGTTTGTAAGGATAATTGTGTTCTATTCCGGAAGGATTATGCCAACTTAAGTGAATGACGAAATGCAAATCATCAAGATGGAAAGATGGCGATACTGTGAAGAGGATTCCTCATAATGTTCTGAGACATTTTCCAATTACACCAAGATTGCAGAGGTTGTTTCATGATGCTGAAACAAGAGAGGATGTACTGTGGCATTCTAGGAACCAGGAGTACAGAGATCAGAATGTAATGAGCCATCCATCTCATGGTAGTGAGTGGAAAAGCTTCAATGATAAACACAAAGAGTTTGCTGATGACCCGAGAAACATTAGATTTGGCTTAGCTTCAGATGGATTTAACCCATTTGGCCACCAGAGCTCCACATATATCATGTGGCCAGTGCTTGTTATCCCTTACAACATGCCTCCAAATGTCTGCACCAAAGAATCAAACTACATGATGGCCTTGCTCATCCCAGGTCCAAAAAGTCCTGGAAAGGATTTTGATTTATTCATGGAGCCTCTTGTGGAGGAACTTCAATATCTATGGAAGAGTGTTCTCACTCGAGACCTATATAGCAGCCCGCCAGCTGATTTCTTTCCGCGTGCTGTTATAATTTGGTGCATCCATGATTATCCGGCTTTGGGCACTATGTCAGGGCGAACGACACATGGTTACAATGCATGTGTTCGCTGTGACAAGAATCCGCTGTCATACGCAATACTTAGCAAGATCTGTTACATTGGACACCACCGTTTCCTTGCCAAGGACAAGCCGCATCCTAGAAAATACCGAAGACATGTGTTCAATGCAAAGCATGAAAACTGTGATGCGCCAACGAGGCTCACCGCCGATGAGTTGCAAGTGGAATTAGAGAAGGTCAGGCATATTACACCAGGAAACCATCCTGGTAATGGTAGCGGGAAAAGGAAGCGTGGTAGGGTAGAGGTAGAAGAGAGATTATTGTTTACCCACAGGTCCACTTTGTGGGACTTGGAGTATTGGAAAGATTTGGATCTAAGGCATAATCTTGATGTGATGCACATCGAGAAAAATATATGTGACAGCATTATCGACACACTTCTTAATATTGAAGGCAAGACGAAAGATACCTTAAAATCTTGGATTGATTTGACACACCTGGGTATCAGAAAGGATTTGCAGGTGCAAGATGGAGGTAAACCACGGGATATGGCACCAGCTGTGTACGTCTTGGACAAGGTAAAAAGAAAAGAATTCTGCGAGGTCCTGTCATGTGTGAGATTCCCACATGGATTTGCTTCCAACCCTGAAAGGAGAGTCAGTGCAGATGGAAACAAGGTACAAGGGTTGAAAACTCATGACTGCCACGTCCTACTTCAAAGGGTTTTACCTATTATCCTTAGAGGATTGGGCTGCCCTGACTTATACAGAGCAGTTGCAGAGTTGGGACAATTCTTCAGGGAACTCTGTAGTAGGAATATCAGGATAGATGCTTTGGAGCGTCTTAGAGACAAGATACCAACTATCCTATGCGACCTTGAGAAGATATATCCTCCAGCCTTCTTTGATGTGATGGTGCATTTGGCTGTTCATCTACCTGATGAGGCACTACTTAGAGGTCCAGTACAGTATAGCTGGATGTACCCTATTGAAAGGCGGCTAGGCACTTTCAAGGGCTATGTTAGGAACAGAGCTAGACCCGAGGGTTCCATTGCAGAGGCCTACATTGCTACAGAAGCATTGACATTCTGCTCAAAATACATTGAAACAACTGATCAGCTTAGCAAAGAGGTGGGTGAAGACAATCCCGGGCTCAATGTTTTCGATTATTCTGTTCGAGTTACAGGGAAGAGTCGACAAGAGGACAAACCTAAAGATTTGGACAAAATGGTTTGGTATGTGTTGAATAACTATCCTGAGATACTACCTTATATCAAGTAACTGCAGTACTGCAGCTTATACATCGTAATCTACTAAACTTGCAGCACATTCTTATATATTTAGATGTTTGACGTGATCACTATGTTGTGCAGCATCTACAAAGAGGAGTTACTGCCGCAAAATCCAAGAAACATTGACAAACTGGTTATGGCAGGATTTGCGAAATGGTTCAAGAACCATGTAAGCTTTTGAAGTGCACTGTCAGTTTTTTTAATATATTGAGTACACAAGATGATCAGCTTGTCTATTTTCTAACCATAGGTTAAGAAGATCCGGGAGGATGGGCAGGCAGTTGATGATGCCCTTTACTCACTAGCAATGGGTCCTGATACTCGGGTAAGACATTATGAATCTTGCATTGTTGGAGATGTGCGCTACAACACCCTTGCACGAGACGAAGGCAGGAAGACACAAAATAGTGCCATCATGAGCACGAATACGTATGACAAAGAGACAACTGAAATGTATGCTAACATAACAGACATTATTCAGTTGCAGTATATCTCCAGTTTCGAGGATCATCGGTGTGTGGTTCTGTTGTGTTGTCGTTGGTATAACCTGTTTTCCAGGATCGCAAAACCCAAAGCTGATGAGTATTTCAAATCCATCAATGTCAAGGCGGCGTACCAGACCAACGAGCCTTTTATTTTGGCAAATCAAGCAACACAGATATTTTTCTTGGAAGACACATTTGCACGTAGCGATGACTGGAGAGTATTGCAAAGGTTTGAGCAGAGGAATTTGTTTAATGAAGTTGCACAACAAGATAATGCTTACACTGCTCCTGATGTACAAGATAACACAGATGTTCCTAATATCTTTGAGAACCATCATATCAATGACGCCGGCGAAAAGATTGCATGTCGTACTGTGGACATACAAGAGTTGATCAAGAAGAAGCCAACGTTCGAGGATGTTGAGGACAAAGAAGAAGATGACACCGTGGGGAATTACGATTCAGATTGATACACATGGCGAAGATGTTGACGCTGCTGCTGTGGATGATGATTACATTGCTTTTGTCATATTTGCCTGTCAGAAGACGTTTTTTGTCTACTATGTGAAATTGTGTTTGCTATGACAACTGAAACCTGATGAACATGTTGTTTAGTATTTTGCTGTGAGAACATCACTTATTATGTATGCTGATTTGTGTTTGGTGATTGTATGACAACTAAAACATGATGACATTGTTGTTTAGTTGTACTCATATTTGGCCGTGAAACTTGAATTTGATGACAGAGTTTGCTGTTGGACTGCAATTTGCTCGACGTCTTCGAATGAGAACAAAGCTGACCCGACAGGGCCTCTGCTATCTATTTATTTATATGAACAAAAGGGGATACCCCCTAATTTCCGTTAATAGAAATCATTATATGTTCACAACACTATGCCCAGCCTGCTACACAGGTTTCATTCATTACTAATTTCAACAAAGTGCTCATGTCGTAGCCACTGAATACATCACGAGTGCTACATACACTGCAAATAAAGAGACAATCATCCTACAGAGCACATCGATTTTGCCCATTATCTTCACAAGCTCTTTCATCTCCTCATTGCTGTCAAGGCCGTTCAGCAGCTGTTGCTTGGCCATGATCAGAGGAACTGCATCTTTAAGCTTCTGCTCTGCATCTTCCTCTTCTGGCGTTCCTTTAGTTACTTGTCCAACACCCCAACCTGCTGGTATTGGGATTCCTCGGCTAACCAAATAATCAGCGTAGTTGCATTCCCCCACATCAGCAACTTCCCAGAAATACAAATCACATGAATCTTCCCTTTTCTGCACGAATCAAATTGGTAGATCATCAACCAAACTATTAAAAAATCAGCAACTGAAAGCAGCAGAACAACACTTAAACATATTATTACCCCATGACTCAGGCATTTGTAGAAGACTTGGCCAAGGTTGCGGATTGTAGTTGAGACGCGACGGATGACTCTGCGTGATTTGCAGCAGTGGCACCACACCAACGGCAGTGGGTTGCGATGAGCAATCGGCTGCGGTGCGCATGCTGGCGAGGGTGTGATGAGACCCACAGGCGATGGTACGGGTTGCGACTTGGCGCATATCTGGTTGTTGCCTACTGAAGTGCAATTGGACGAGCAGCCAGCGGACATGGTTGCTGCGGCCAGAGCTTCTGATGCTAGGCAGAGTAAGTAGAGAAGAGGAGAAGCGAACGTTGGATATGTCAGTTTCATTACTTGCAGAGTAGCATAGCACCATATATAGTCATAGTCTAGGTTTGGATTCGAACCAGCTACAAGAGCACATCTTTCTTTTTTCTAAAACTCGGCAACGTCTCATTACTGGTACACTAGCTTGTTCTGTACGCCTTCCCAAGTCTTTGATTTTCTTTCCCTTTTTTGCGAGCAAGGAAGGAGGACAAAATTGAGAGTTCCTGGGACTCGAACCCAAGACCACTCGGTTGAAAACCAAGGGTGCTAGTCACTTATGTGGCGAACGTTCCCTGTGAGGATGACGGCAGACAAACGCATTTTCCTCGCAGTTTTCTTCCTATATATAAAAAAGTATGCTACTTGGTGTCCGCTTAGTCAACAAAACGATTGTGCCAACCTTGACCGTTGGATTGACATTCAACGTCTGTCGTGTTTCTTCAGTCTCTTCTTCCTCGAGCCGCCAAAGCCAAACCAGCGCCGGCGGGACCGCCTGCTCCCACCTCCCACGGCTGGCTGTGATCTGCCCCGGCTCCTGTTCGTTCCCGTCCGAGGCCTCACCATCGACCTCCTCCTTGGTTCGCTCGCCACGACGCCGCCCTCCGGTGTTGTCAACATGGTCAACAACCGAGAGGAATAAGGAGATGAATGTACATGGTGAGGATGACAATAGGGACCCAGCAGCGAGCGCAATAATTTTGTTTTTTCGGGACGGAGAAGGGTATCAACCGGGTTGTGCGGAACCCGTGGCCCGTCTAGCACATGCTTTTATTTCATATGTTTAGCACATGGCCAGCCCAGTTTGTTTTTTTCCTTTTTGAAAATTGCTAGCCAGCTATTTTGTTTTTTGCAGAATAACCAAGGTAGGCCTACTTGCTTTTCTACGCCGTGCTGGGCCGGAAATCTTTCAAGATGAGGAGGGATGCATTTTGCCCAGAAAATGGGCTATAAGTAATAATAAATGGGCTGTAAAATGAAAAAATACAGCAAACAGACAATTAGTTCCAAAATACTGTTTTCTTTCGGATTTTGATATTTTAAATTTCATTGTTTCTGTGCGGGTAAAATTTCATTGAATTTAAATTAAGGTATATTTAGATTTAAAATTAATTTGAATCTGGCTAGAAATTTTGGGCTATATGCTGTTTGGGACAGATTTGGAGGCTGACTTGTGGGTCTACTAGGTTGACGTGTACTTTGGCTTTGTCAACTTAGTCGACAAACGATTCTAGCAGCAGTGACCGTTGGATGTTAATCCAACGGCCGTGCTGCTTCTTCAATATCTGATCTTCTTGCTCCAGCCACCCAAACCAGCTCCGGTGGGACTGCCTGCTCCCGCCTCCCGTGGCCGGCTGTGCTGCCGCATAGGCCGCAGCGCCCCACCCTACTTCATTGCTGGCCAGGCCATTCCTCTACTCACCCACACCTCCTGTTATTTTCCGGCGACGGCAGCCGGACCAGTAAACCCTCATACTCCCCACCGCGTGGGCAACCATTGCCGAGTCTTCCTCGGCTCCGTGTCGTTCCCTTCCTAGGCCTCACCGTCGTCCACCGCCATGGTGCTCTCGGCGTGGCCTGGTCAACTTGGTCAACGAACGACATCCATCGGCCGTGGACTGTACGCGCAAAATAATGATTCCTCCACCTGACAGCTGGGACCCATCGGAAGGGCCTCTGTATTTCACAAAAAAACGTTCCCCCCGCTGACATGTCGGACCCACCAGCTATATCTTCGCATGCAAGGAAGTGCCTCCTTATTACGCACAAAAAAATGAATACCCCCTGCTAGCTGGGACCCACCATAGTGGGAGGATGACTTGTGGGCCAACAAAGTTGACGGGGACGGAGGGCTTTGTCAACTTAGTCAATATGAATGATTGTAGCTCCAGTGACCGTATGATGTCCATCCAACGGCCGTAGTGCTTCTTCAACCTCTGGTCTTCTTGCTCCAGCCGCCCAAAGCAGCGCCGGTCGTGCCGCATGCTCCTGCCTCCCGTGGCCAGCTGTGCTGCCGCGGAGGCCTCACCGCCCCTACTATTCCCACCGCTGGCCAGGCCCTGCGGCGATGGCAGCCTCACACCGCAGCCGAACCAGTGAACCATCATACTCCTCTCCGTGCGGGCTTCCACTGCCGCGTCTTCCCCGGCTCCGCGTCGTCCCCTTCCTAGGCCTCGCCGTCGTCCGCTGCCGTGGTGCTCTCCGTGCGGCGTGGTCAACGTGGTCAAGGAACGACTTCCATCGGAAGAGTACTGTACGTGGAGAGGCTCACAGCTGGGTCCACGGCCACATCCCAGTTTTTTTGTGATTTTCCAAGTAAGTCGCTTTGTCAGGCCTGTTGGGCTGCAAATCTTTCAAGACGAGGAGAGCTTTCATTCGGTTGGCCGAGAAAATGGCCCATCAGTAATGAGAAATGGGCTGTACATTTAACCGGCAATTAGTTTCAAATATCTTTTTTTTCATTTCAAGATTTTAAATTACATTAATTTTTATGCGTGGAGAATTTGTTAGATTTTATATTGATATACATTTATTTTTAAAACCAGTTTGAATGTGAGTCAAAATTTCGGGATTAAAAACAGTTCGGACCGCACCAAAATATGCAAAATTTCGTATAATTTTTTAACCGTGGCCACAATTTGGGCTGTAATGCTAACAAAAAGAATATGGGCTCCAAAAAACCCTTAAGAATTAGCAAATGGGCTGAAAATTATTAGAAATAATGGCAGATGGGTTGTATGCTGTTTTCCACAGATTTGAGGCTTTCCTAAAAAAAGGTTGACGCACAAGCAGTGACTGTTGGATGTCCATCCAATAGCCGTCGTGCTTCTTCAATCTCTGCTCTTCCTGCTCCAGCCGCTCAAACAAGCGCCGGCGGGACTGCCTGCTCCCTCCTCCCCGCGGCCAGCTGTGCTGCCGCGCAGGCCTCATCGCCCCACTGTACTCCCATCGCTGGCCTAGCCATCCCTCTACTCACCCACACCTGCTGTTATTCTCCGGCGACGGCAGATGAACCAGTAAACCCTCGTACAGTCGTACTCCCCTCCGCGTGGGAAACAACTGCCGAGTCTTCCCTGCCTCCATGTTGTTCCTTTCCTAGGCCTCGCCGTCGTCCACCGCCCTGGTGCTCTCGGCGCGGCCTGGTCAACATGGTCAATGACCGACATGCATCTGAAGTGGACTGTACGTGGAGAGGCCGACAGCTGGGTCCATGGCCGCACGCAAGGAAATGCCTCCTTATTACGTGCAAAATAATGATTCCTCCACCTGACATCAGGGACCCACCGAAAGGGCCTCTATATTTCGCGAAAAAATGTTACCGCCGCTGACAGCTCAGACCCACCAGCTATATCTTCGCACGCAAGGAAGTGCCTCCTTATTACGCACAAAAAAATGAATACTCCCCCTGTTAGCTGGGACCCAGTATAGTGGTAGGCTGACGTGTGGGCCTACTAAGTTGACGGGGACGGAGGGCTTTGTCAACTTAGTCAATATGCACGATTCTAGCTCCAGTGACCGTACGATGTCCATCCAACGGCCGTAGTGCTTCTTCAACCTCTGGTCTTCTTGCTCCAGCCGCCCAAACCAGCATTGGTCGTGCCTCATGCTCCTGCCTCCCGTGGTCGGCTGCGATGCGGCGGAGGCCTCACCGCACCCTACTACTCCCACCGCTGGCCAGGCCATCCCTCTACTCACCCACACCCCCTGTTACTTTGCGGCGACGGCAGCCTCACACCGCAGCGAACCAGTGCCCTCGTACTCCTCTACGCGTGGGCATCCACTGCCGCGTCTGCCCCGGCTCCATGTCGTCCCCTTTCTAGGCCTCACCGTCGTCCACCGCCCTAGTGCTCTCGACACGGCGTGGTCAACGTGGTCAAGGAACGACTTCCATCGGACGTGGACTGTATGTGGAGAGGCTGATAGCTGGGTCCACCGCCGCAGCAAGGAAGTGCCTCCTTATTACGTGCAAAACAATTATTCCTCCACCTGACAGCGGGGACCCACCGGATGGGCCACCGTATTTCGCCCCCCTGACTGCTGGGACCCACCAGCTACATCTTCGCATGCAAGGAAGTGCTCGACAGTCGGGACCCACCTGGTCGAAGCGTACGTAGCGTTGTCATTCTGGTCGCGAACATGTACGTACATATATACCGGTGGATGTAGAGGCACGCACGTGTCGTAGTAGAGGCGGCTAGGGTGCAAGAAAGAAAATACGGCCACGTATGTGTACATACGGGCGGGGTCTCGAACACCTACTCGCGCATATGTATGGAGAGGGCTCGTTGACATGGCTGGGTCGGAACGGAGAAACAGCGTCATCGTCGTGTTCATGGGGAGGCAACGGAATGCGTCATGTTCATGGGGAGGCAACGAAACGCGTGGGAGCCAACCGGCTGGGTCGGAATGGAATGCGTGGTCGTGTTCATCGGGAGGGCTTGGAAGGAACATGCGATGGAAACGAGGCCTGGCGTACCGCACAACGGAGGAAACGGACATCCTTCATTCGGAATGGGGTCCTATTGATCGGGAGGGGTCTGGCATACCGCAAAATGGAGGAAATGGACCTCCTACGGTCGAAATGGGGGTCCTGTTGATCGGGAGGGGTGTGGTGTACCGCAAAACGGATGAAACGGACTTGTGTTGGAGCGCTAAGGTCGAAACGGGGGTCCTGTTCATCGGGAGGGGTGTGGCATACCGCAAAACGGGACTCCACGGGATACTGTTCATCTCCACCGTTGACCCCCTCTAGCCTGCACGAGCTACTGTTCATCCACCATCGACCTCCTCCAGCCTCCACCTGCGACTGTTCATCCACGGGCTCCTGTTCATCCAGCCTCCACCGCGCGCTACTCCACCGGCTACTGTTCAACCAGCCCTCTCCACGGGCTCCTGTTCAACCACCCCTCCACGGGCTACTGTTCATCCTGCCCTCCACCATCTACTGTTCATCCTGCCCTGCACGGGGTGGTCCTGTTCATCCAGCCCTCCACGGGGTCTTGTTCATCCAGCCCCAACCGGCTCGATCGATCGGGGTCCTGTTCATCCAGAGGCAACACCACGGGGTCCTGTTCATCCACCCCCACCGGGAACTGTTCATCCAACCCCCCCCCCCCCCCCCCGCAACGCTCACTGTTCATCCAAAGGCAGCATCGATCGGCTTCAGTTAGCAGCAGTAGCAAAGGAATCGCTCGATCAGGTTCAGTTAACAGCCATCGATCGATCGCTCGGGTTCAGTAATGCGTAGCCTGCAGTGCAATCGCTCGGGTTCAGTTAGAGCCCAACGCCTCGCTCGGGTTCAATTAGAGCCAACGCCTCGCACACACACGCGTACGTGTATGAGAGAAACGCGCATCGCTCAGCCCCCGACCTCCCACCGTAACCGGGAACTCCCCGAAATTTTCCTCCCCCTCGCTTCTACCATGATTTTTTCTGTCATGGACGGCCCAAAGAATGTCATGCAGCTGCGTCTCCGGCCCGCCCAGGACGAAAAGCCCATTTTCTATCATGATTTTTTGTCATAGAAGTAGGAGCCCACCACATCTATGATGATACCGGGTTTTGTCACAATTATCGTCATAGAAGTGTCATATGTATGACAGAAAAAAATTTCATTCGGCCGAAAATGTCATGGATGTGTCTTTTTTTTGTAGTGATATGATCAAACACACATGATCATCCAAGTATCACACAGACAGAAAGTATCTGAATCAAGCAAATAAAGTTCAACGACCAAAGCAAGCGAGAATAAAAAAGCAACGCTCTCTCTCGAAGCCTATGATCTATACATTTTTCTCCCCCTTTGGCAACAAGTTACCAAAAAGTTCATAGAAAATGCATAGCACTAAATCGTCTCTCAGGCTTGGTCTTCAGGTGGTGGTGTCCGGAGAACTCCAAGAACGAAGGCTTCAGTCGATGTAGATGGAGCTGTTGGAGTAGGTGCTGGAGCTTGTGGCACTGAAGCTGTAGCTGGTGCAGATGAGGTGGCTCTGGTGTCTGTTACTGGCACTGCAGTTGACCTCTGAGCTCTAGGCACTCTGGCAAATGCCTAAGTGGTTTTCTTGCCCTTCCTCTCCTTCATACCATCCTGAAGTTGCTCCACAACATACTGGATCTCAGTTACCTTCACATCCATGTCATAGAACTTCTGCTCCACGATCTTTTCCAAGCTCTCCCGGTTTTAAGTCAGGGTGGCCTGCCCTTTCTCAATCCTTAGAGTGGATGCAATCAAGTAGCCAAGATGACCTTGCTTGCTCTTCAGAAGATACTGAGATGCCTCTTCCATGGTTGGCATCTTTGCAGCTTTCTCAGCCTTTGCCTTCTCCCTCTTTGCTTGAGCGTGCACAGAAGATGGTTCATCCTCATTCATAACCACTTGGTTGTCCTCAAAGTCTGGATAGATAGGCATGTGCTCCTTATCCAACAAGTATGTGCCAGTGCCCATCTTGGAGTTAATCAACTCCTGGATCTGTGGTGCATACCCACAGCTTCTCTTTTGGTCAGCAGCTGTCCTCTTGATAGTTTCAACTATAAGACTCATGACCTTGAACTTTTGTGGCACATCAAATATATGTAGCAGATTGATGGAGTGGCCTCTGATCATTCTGTGATCAACAGACTTGGGCAGAAGAGTGTGCCTGAGTATCCAATTGATAGTAGGCAGTCCTAACAGCAGGTGTTTCACTGATCCAAATTGGTGAGTCTCAAGATCTGCATCAGGAATCTCCTTGTACATGCTAGCCATGGAGTTGTGATCCTTCTTCTTCTTGGCATAGACATCCAAGTCATCTTCATTCTCCTCAGGAACATTGATCAATTGAGCCCATTCTGCTAATGTTGACTGGTATTTAGTGCCTTCAGACATCCAGACTATCTTGCCATCTGGGTAGAAGTGAGCTGTGGAGTAGAACTGCATGATAAGCTCATCATTCCACTTTGTGAGCTTCTGAGCCACAAACTCATCAACTCCACAAGCCTTGAAACTGTCATATACTCCTGGATAGTGTTCTTCATTCTCCTTGATGCACTCCCAGTTGACCCATCTCATGTCACATACTATTGGTTTCTTGTCAAGCAACACTGTCTCATAAAAATCCTGTTGTTCTTTGGTATGGAACCTGTAGTCCACTGCAGTTCTCTTTCTGGTGGCATATGGATCTGACTCTCTCCATAGCCTCAATCCTGAGTCCTTACTGGTCTTCATGTTTTCTGCTACAGGATGAGCATCATTATGATCTGGAATTTTTGGCTTTAACTTCATCAAAACATGTGTCTCATCATCTTCTTCTTCAGCAACAGTTTCAGGCACTAGGGTCTTGTTTTTCTCAGCAGCTGGAATGTTCTTGGTACTCCTCTTTGGTGCAGTTTTGGGTTTTGGAGCAGCTAGCTTGGGAGCTTCTTTGGGCTTAGATGAAGCAGCCCCTGATCTTATGGCATCTCCCATAAGTTTATGTGCCTTAGGTGCTGGTGCAGCATCTTCTTCCTCTTCCTCTTTAGAGTCTATCATCATAGATGGCTTTCCAATTACTCTGGCCATGGTCTTCTTGACCCTCTCTTTCCTCTTCTTGCCATCTCCAGCTTCCTTGGGTTCAAGAGTGAGCTCCGTTTTCTCACCTGTGGCAACTTTCCTAGGTTTAGATATTGGCTATCTTCCTGCTGGCCTCTTGGTCTTCAGACCTGGCTTAGTTGTAGCAGCAGTGCTATATTCCTTTTTAATCACTTTCATCTTGGAAGTGGCCTCATCCTCAACTGCCACATAGTCTTCATCCTCAGATTCAGAAGTTTTCTTCTTTCTGGCCCTGGTGGCAGCTTTTGGCAAGTTGCTGGGTGTGCTCCTGCTTCCATCATCTGAGCTGCTAGAGGGACTAGTGCCCTCACTCATGTGAACCTGCTCCTCTGACTTGTTCTGACCATCACTTTGATCAGACATAATGCAATCTCTGACAGCTGACCCTGTGAATAGATTATAGATGAGGTAGGGTGGATGAGCATCACAAAATACAGAGGTTTGGCAAAAGAATGAATCAAAAACTTAGTTTTAATTTTCCTCAGAAAGCATTTCGGATCAACCGATTTGTAAACTCGGTGATACTGATGCAGCTGTTGGAACCTAAACTAGTGAACTCGGTCAGACCGAGTCACAGTTCGGTGGCACTGAGACTGCTAGGGTTTCACAAAGTCCTAAACTCGGTCACACCAATTTTCAATTTTCGGTCAGACCAAGAATCACATGTGTAATGGCTTGAGCCGAATCGGTGGTACCGAGTTCCACAACTCGGTTGGTCCGAGATGGTTTTGGCGGAAACCTAACCCTAAATTTTCAAATCATCTCTAATCTACAGAGTGTTTTTGACTGGATAAGATAGTTTCAATCGTGGCAAGATTCATGGCGAACACAATATGCTAGGAATCAGATAAGGATAGCACAGTGATCAAGTTCATACCCTAGTTCGGCGATGAACTCGCTACGGCGGCAACGGCGGGGATGATTCCCGTTGACGGCGGCGGAGACCAGCGGCAGGAGGCAACTGGCAACGAGGAGGACGATCCGGAGACCCTGGAGGCAGAGCGGGCTAAGAGCGGGCGAAAGAGTTCGGAGAAAATTTCCAAAATTTTGCCCCTGGGTATATATAGCCCGACCCTGTCAGTGTGACCGAGTGGAACAACTCGGTGGCACCGAGATGCATAACTGCAAGCAGTTGCTGCAACTCGGTCTGACCAAAAAGTTCAAATCGGTTGCACCGAGATTGAAAACCTAGATCGACTTAGTGATCTTGGTATGACCGAAATGGGTGAATCGGTCAGACCAAAACACACAAAGAAGTTTTGGAAGTTTAAGTCTATGACGAATCGGGACTCCGAGTGCTCCTCACACAGAGTGGTTCAAATCTGACTTGATCAAATTGGCAAGAGAAAAGCATAGATAGCTAGAGAAGGTTCTTAGGCATTCTTGTCCATCCACTTGGCAAGAGAAAAAAGAAACCAATCAATCAAAACAACAAGTGGATGTCCTTGAATGATTAAATTATGCAACCAACATGCTCACACAATAAAATGGCAATTGAAATATGTGGCAAAGCATGCACAACCAATTCTAGCATCTATCAAGCAATTGGCGATGACTAGGTCATCTATATATGAGTATATTGACTTAGGAGTCAAATGAGAACATTTGATCATAGGTCATACTCATCGTTTAAGCACAAGTGGGGTTACCACTTTTACATAAAGCGTTGTTGTTTTCACACCATTTGAGTTGCTTTAGCTCAATTCTTAGAGTAAAGCTCCCCCTAGATGTGAGATCCCCTCCTAAGAGGGATGAACTAACCTTGGGTTTTGTTGATGATGACTTCATGTAGATGTTGAATATGTGGATGCTCAATGTTGATGTAGATCATTTGGAGCTATCCTTTGGAGTGAGTTGCACTTTCAATACCTACACGGGTTAGTCCCACAAGGAACAAACAAGGATATCCATAGGCACACACAAGATGATGTCTATGAAAGCTTTAGGTTACCTTGTCCCTTGTCTTACCAACAAGAGGGTTTGTGACTCCTTGAACTAGTGCAAGATGTGGAAGTTGATTGCACTCGTTCTTGCCAAAATGATAAGAGTGAAGTATGTTGGCGGAGTCACCCTCAAGAACTCTCTAGTTCTTCTTCTTCGGGATCCACACCATATTGATGGGAATCCTCGGAGTTGTAGTTGTACTTGATGAAGTGGAACTTGATGTAGTCTTGGGAACCCACTTGACCAAGGCCTTAGGAGCTTCTTCAAATGCATCAATTTCCTCTTGAAGCTTGTCCTTGCCTTTTTGTTTGTGGTCTTGTGGTGAAAGATCATCTTGAGCTTGTGTCCCTTTGAAAGAAGTAGGATCATACTTCTCTTGTTGAGGAACAAACTTCGTCTTGGGGTATTGATCTTCTTCCCACTCAACTCCATTGGCATTGAACTTTTGTTCAAAACCAACACCTTGGTTCTTCCGATGCCTTCCTTGATTGCGTACAATTTCCTCGAATTGCTTACTCCCGGCAAGGCTCTTGTAAACACCTTTCTCTATAATTCCTTTCTTAGCTATTTTCTTTCTCAAGTGTAACTTGGCTAAGAGAACCATTAGTGGAATCAAGAGAAATACTAGAAGCAACAACATTGGATTTAGCATGATTATTGTTACTACTAGAGGAAGAATCTTTCTTGTTCTTGTTACTAGACTTGACTTGAGGCATGTAAGTGGATAAGAGTAAACGCTTGGCAATGTAAGAAGAACTTTTCTTGCGAAGATCATCATTGATTTCCTTCAAGAACTCATGCTCTTGCTCAAGGTTGAGCTTTTCAAAACGTAATTTCTCATGAGTCCTTAAAAGTTCTCGATGATCTCCTAAGATAGTTTCATGAGCTAACTTAAGAGTGTTTAGTTCTTTAGTTAGAGACTCAATCTTCTCCTTATCATTGTCATTCGTTTCATCTTGATTAGCAAGATTAATTGACGTTTCATCATAATATTCATCACTAGAGTTGTCAACAAGTAAATCATCATCACCTAACAAGTCATCTTCATCACAATTGAAATCAACATACTCGGTGTGTGATACCTTTGGACCTTTGGCCATGAAGCATCTTCTAATTCCTTCATTTGGTGAATCAAATATGTCGTAGGAGTTGGTTGACACAAGTGCTAGACCGGCAACACCTTCATCTTGAGTATATTCGGAGTCGGAGTGATAGCTTCTCTCGGAGTGATTGTCGGAGTCGGAGCCGGATACCCATTCACCAACATGAGCTTGGTGTCTTCATTTTGTGTAGCTCCTAGATGACTTGTCCTTTCTTTCCGAATCCTTGCTTCTCTGTGAGGGTCTTCGTTCATAACGATCATCTCTACTCCTTCTTTCTCTAGGTGGTGATTCTTCTCTTCCACTTCTTCTTTTTGGAGAATCTTCTCTTCTTTTGTGGGGTGCCGTACACTCATTGGAATAGTGTCCGGGCCTTCCACAATTGTAGCAGTTTCGCTCTCGACTAGGAGATCTTTTGTCATTGTAGAACCTTGACTTGGAGCTTCTCTCTTTGCTTCTACTCGTCTAGAATTTGTTGAAGTTCTTCACCATTAAGCTCAGTTCTTCATTGAAGGTTTATTTCTCACTTGATGATGTGGGGGCTTCGCATGAGGCTTTGTAAGCACCACTTGATTTGTTGTGAAGTTCCTCCTTATCCTTGAGTGACATCTCATGAGCAACAATTCTTCCAATGACTTCCGTTGGCTTGAGATCTTTGTAATTGGGCATCATTTGAATCAATGTGCACATGGTATCATATTTTCCATCCAAGGCTCTTAGGATCTTCTTGATGATGAATCTGTCGGTCATCTCTTCACTTCCTAAGCCGGCAATCTCATTTGTGATAAGAGCGAGCCTAGAGTACATTTCAGAGACACCTTCACCATCCTTCATTTTGAACTTGTCAAGTTGAATTTGAAGCACATCCAACTTGGATTCCTTGACGGAGTCGGTACCTTCATGCATGTCAATCAAAGTATCGCAAATTACCTTTGCATTCTCAAGACGGCTGATTTTGTTGAATTCTTCGGGGCACAATCCGTTGAAGAGGATATCACAAGCTTGAGCGTTGTATTGCTGCATTTTCAACTCTTCTGCGGTGGCTTCACGATTCGGTTCTCTCCCATCAAAGAATTCACCTTGCAAGCCAATACACACAATAGCCCAAACGGCGGGGTTATGTCCAAGAATATGCATTTTCATCTTATGCTTCCCACTAGCAAAATTAGTACCATCAAAGTAAGGACCTCTACGGTGATAATTTCCCTCGCTAGACGCCATACTCTCCTAGGTTGTGAAACCAAGGCTATGACCACCAAAAGCTATGAAATCAAAGCAAATGGAGACCAAAGCTCTGATACCACTTGTAGGATCGAAAGTATGTCTAGAGGGGGGGTGATTAGACTACTTGACCAATTAAAAATCTATCATTTCCCCAATTTTAGTCTTTGGCAGATTTTAGCTATCTTAGCACAAGTCAAGCAATCTTAACACAATTCAAGAAAGCATGCAAAGAGTCTATGAGCAGCGGAAAGTAAAGCATGCAACTTGCAAGAATGTAAAGGGAAGGGTTTGGAGAATTCAAACGCAATTTGAGACACGGATGTTTTTGTCGTGGTTCCGATAGATGGTGCTATTGTACATCCACGTTGATGGAGACTTCAACCCACGAAGGGTAACGGTTGCGCGAGTCCACGGAGGGCTCCACCCACGAAGGGTCCACGAAGAAGCAACCTTGTCTATCCCATCATGGCCATCGCCCACGAAGGACTTGCCTCACTAGCGGTAGATCTTCACGAAGTAGGCGATCTCCTTGCCCTTACAAACTCCTTGGTTCAACTCCACAATCTTGTCGGAGGCTCCCAAGTGACACCTAGCCAATCTAGGAGACACCACTCTCCAAGAAGTAACAAATGGTGTGTTGATGATGAACTCCTCGCTCTTGTGCTTAAAATGATAGTCTCCCCAACACTCAACTCTCTCTCACAGGATATTGATTTGGTGGAAAGAAGATTTGAGTGGAAAGCAACTTGGGGAAGGCTAGAGATCAAGATTCATATGGTGGGAATGGAATATCTTGGCCTCAACACATGAGTAGGTGGTTCTCTCTAAGAAAATGTGTATTGGAAGTGTAGGTATGTTCTGATGGCTCTCTCCATGAATGAAGAGTGGGTGGAGTGGTATATATAGCCTCGACAAAAAAACTAACCGTTACACACAATTTACCAATCTCGATGAGACCGAATTGAGAAACTCGGTCGGACCAATTTAGCAAACCTAGTGACCGTTAGGATTTTCGGTGGGACTGATATGCAACTCGGTAGGACCGATATGGTTAGGGTTAGGGCATAACGTAATCTCGATGTGATCGATTACACAAACTCGGTGGGACCAATTTTGGTAATAAGCTAACCAGAGAGTTGGTCAGGTAAACTCGGTGGGACCGATTTGCTCATTTCGGTGGGACCGAAATGTTACAAAAGGGAAACAGAGAGTTTAGATTGCAATCTCGGTGGGACCGATCGCTCATCTCGGCAGGACCGAAACATTACGAAGGGTAACAGAGAGATTACAACCCCATCTCGGTGTGACCGAGATCCCTATCGGTGAGACCAATTTGCCTAGGGTTTGTGGCAGTGGCTATGACATCTGAACTCGGTGGCGCCGGATAGAAAGAATCGATGGGGCCGAGTTTGACTTTTTGTTTAGGTCATATGTGGATGTGGGAAGGTAGTTGGGGTTTTTGGAGCATATCACTAAGCACTATGAAGCAAGAACCTCATCAAGCAACACCTCATCGCTCCTTGATAGTATTGGCTTTTCCTATAGACTCAATGTGATCTTGGATCACTAAAATATAAAATGTAGAGTCTTGAGCTTTGAGATTGAGCCAATCTTTTTGTCCTTAGTATTTTGAGGGGTCCACTTTCCTCATACATGCCATGCCATTCATTGAGCTTTTCCTGAAATATTAATCTTGGAATAATGTTAGCTCAATGAGCTATATGTTGTTAGAAATTACCAAAACCACCCAGGGATAGTTGCACTTTCACCAAGTCTGGACCTAAGCCTGAAACTGAGTGCTTCTACTGCAAAGGGACTGGTCACTGGAAGCGGAACTATCCCAAGTATTTGGCGGATAAGAAGGATGGCAAATTGAAAGGTATATTTGATATACATGTTATTGATGTGTACCATATTAATGCTCGTAGTAGCGCCTGGGTATTTGATATTGATTCTGTTGCCATATTTGCAACTCGAAATAGGGGCCACAGATTAAACGAAGATTGGCTAAGGACGAGGTGACGATGCGTGTCGGAAATGGTTCCAAGGTCGATGTGATCACCGTCGGCACGCTACCTCTGCATCTACCTTCGGGATTAGTTTTAGACCTGAATAATTGTTATTTGGTGCCATCGTTGAGCATGAAAATTATATCTAGATCTTGTTTGATTCGAGACGGTTATTCATTTAAATCAGAGAATAATGGTTGTTCTATTTATATGAGTAATAATTTTTATGGTCATGCACCCTTGATGAGTGGTCTATTTTTACTGAATCACGATCATAGTGATACACATATTCATAATATTGAAGCCAAAAGATGCTAAGTTAATAATGATAGTGCAACGTATTTGTGGCACTGTCGTTTAGGTCATATTGGTGTAAAGCGCATGAAGAAACTCCATGCTGATGGGCTTTTGGAATCACTTGATTATGAATCACTTGATGCTTGCGAACCATGCCTCGTGGGCAAGATGACTAAGACTCCGTTCTCCAAAACAATGGAGCGAGCCACTGACTTATTGGAAATAATACATACAGATGTATGCGGTCGCATGAGTGTTGAGGCTCGCGGCGGGTATCGTTAATTTTCTGACCTTCACAGATGATTTGAGATAATATGGGTATATCTAGTTAATGAAACATAAGTTTGAAACATTTGAAAAGTTCAAAGAATTTCAGAGTGAAGTGGAGAATCATCGTAACAAGAAAATAAAGTTTCTACGATCTGATCATGGAGGTGGATATTTGAGTTACGAGTTTGGTCTTCATTTAAAACAATGTGGAATAGTTTCGCAACTCACACCACTTGGAACACCACAGCGTAATGGTGTGTCCAAACATCGTAACCGTACTTTATTAGATATGGTGCATGAAGGAAATATGCCCTAGAGGCAATAATAAAGTTATTATTTATATTTCCTTATATCATGATAAATGTTTATTATTCATGCTATAATTGTATTAACCGGAAACTTAGTACATGTGTGAATACATAGAAAAACAGAGGGTCACTAGTTTGCCTCTACTTAACTAGGTCATTGAATCAATGATGGTTATGTTTCTTAACCATAGACATGAGTTGTCATTTGATTAACGGGATCACATCATTAGAGAATGATGTGATTGACTTGACCCATCCGTTAGCTTAGCACGATGATTGTTTAGTTTGTTGCTATTGCTTTCTCCATAACTTATACATGTTCCTATGACTATGAGATCATGCAACTCCCGAATACCGGAGGAACACTTTGTGTGCTACCAAACGTCACAACGTAACTGGGTGATTATAAAGGTGCTCTACAGGTGTCTCCAATGGTGTTTGTTGAGTTGGCATAGATCGAGATTAGGATTTATCACTCCGTGTATCGGAGAGGTATCTCTGGGCCCTCTCGGTAATTCACATCACTATAAGCCTTGCAAGCAATGTGACTAATGAGTTAGTTGAGGGATGATGCATTACGGTACGAGTAAAGAGACTTGCCGGTAACGAGATTGAAGTAGGTATGACGATACCGACGATCGAATCTCGGGCAAGTAACATACCAATGACAAAGGAAACAATGTATGTTGTTATGCGGTCTGACCGATAATTATCCTCGTAGAATATGTAGGAGCCAATATGAGCATCCAGGTTCTGCTATTGGTTATTGACCGGAGATGAGTCTCGGTCATGTCTACATATTCCTCGAACCCGTAGGGTCCGCACGCTTAACGTTCTGTGACGATTTGTATTATGAGTTATGTGATTTGATGACCGAAGTTTGTTCGGAGTCCCAGATAAGATCGGGGACATGACGAGGAGTCTCGAAATGGTCGAGACGTAAAGATCGATATATTGGAAGGCTATATTCGGACATCGGAAAGGTTCTGAGTGATTCGGGTATTTTTCGGAGTACCAGGGAGTTACGGGAATTCGTATTGGGCCTTAATGGGCCATACGGGAAAGGAGAGAAAGGCCTCAAGGGTGGTCGTGCCCCTTTCCCATGGACTGGTCCGAATTGGACTAGGGAAAGGGGGCGCCCCCTTCCTTCCCTCTCCTTCTCCCTTCCCTTTTTCTCCTTTCCCTTAATGGGCCATACGGGAAAGTACCATGAGGGAGGTGGAATCCTACTAGGACTAGGGAGTCCTAGTAGGACTCCACACTTTGGGTGCGCCCTATGAGGGCCGGCCTCCTCCTCCCTCCATCCTTTATATACGTGGCCAGGGGGCACCCCGTAGACACACAAGTTGATCATTGATCCCTTAGCCGTGTGTGGTGGCCCCCTCCACCATAATCCACCTCGGTCATGTCATCGTAGTGCTTAGGCGAAGCCCTACAAAGGTAGCATCATCATCACCGTCATCACGCCGTCGTGCTGACGAAGCTCTCTCCCGACACTCAGCTGGATCGAGAATTCATGGGACGTCACCGAGCCGAACGTGTGCAGATCGCAAAGGTGCCGTACTTTCGGTACTAGGATCGGTCGATCGTGAAGACATACGACTACATCAACCGCGTTGTCATAATGCTTCCGCTTACGGTCTATGAGGGTACGTGGACAACACTCTTCCCCTCTCGTTGCTATGCATCACCATGATTTTGCGTGTGTGTAGGATTTTTTTGAAATTACTACGTTTCCCAACAGTGGCATCCGAGCCAGGTCTATGTGTAGATGTTATATGCATGAGTAGAACACAAAGAAGTTGTGGGTGTGGGTATATACATATTGCTTGCCATCACTAGTTGATTCTTGATTCAGCGGTATTATTGGATGAAGCGGCTCAGACTGACATTACGCGTACGCTTACGCGAGACTGGTACTATCGACGTGCTTCGCACACAGGTGGCTAGTGGGTGTCTTTTTCTCCAAGTTTAGTTGAATCGGATTCAATGAACAGGGTTCTTTCTGAAGATCAAAAAGCAATCACTATATCGCGCTATGGTTTTGGTTGCGTAGATAAGAACGGTTCTTGCTCAGCCCGTGGCAGCCACGTAAAACTTGCAACAACAAAGTAGAGGACATCTAACTTGTTTTTGTAGGTCTTGTTGTGATGTGATATGGTCAAGACGTGATGAGATATAAGTTGTTGTATGAGATGATCATGTTTTGTTGAAGTTATCGGCAACTGGCAGAAGCCTTATGGTTGGCTCTTTATTGCATAAGATGCAAGCGCCAAATAATTGCTTTACTTTAGCAATAGTTGCAAGAGCAATAGTTGGCGAGACGACCATGTGATGACACGTTGATAGAGATCAAGATGATGGAGATCATGGTGTCATGCCGGTGACGATAGAGATCATGACGGTACTTTGGAGATGGAGATCAAAGGCGCAAGATGATCATGGCCATATCATGTCACATATTTTGATTGCGTGTGATGTTTATCCTTTATGCATCTTATTTTGTTTAGTTCGGCGGTAGCATTATAAGATGATATCTCACTAAATTTCAAGTATAAGTTTTCTCCCTGAGTATGCACTATTGCGACAGTTCGTCGTGCCGAGACACCACATGATAATCGGGTGTGATAAGATCTACGTTCACATACAACGGGTGCAAGCCAGTTTTGCACACGTGGAATACTCGGGTTGAACTTGACGAGCCTAGCATATGCAGATATGGCCTCGGAACACTGGAGACCGAAAGGTCGAGCGTGAATCATATAGTAGATATGATCAACATAGTGATGTTCACCACTGAAAACTACTCCATCTCACGTGATGATCAGACATGGTTTAGTTGATTTGGATCACGTGATCATTTACATGACTAGAGGGATGTCTATCTAAGTGGGAGTTCTTAAGTAATATGATTAACTGAACTTTAATTTATCATGAACTTAGTCATGATAGTATTTGCATAACTATGTTGTAGATCAATAGCTCGCGATGTAGCTCGCCGTTTATTTTTGATATGTTCCTAGAGAAAAACTATGTTGAAAGATGATAGTAGCAATGATGCGGACTAGGTCCGTGATCTGAGGATTATCCTCATTGTTGCACAGAAGAATTGTGTCCTTGATGCACCGCTAGGTGACAGACCTATTGCAGGAGCATATGCAGACGTTATGAACGTTTGACAAGCTCGATATGATGACTACTTGATAGTTTAGTGCACCATGCTTTACAGCTTAGAACCGAGACTTCAAAAATGTTTTGAACGCCATGGAGCATATAAGATGTTCCAAGAGTTGAAATTGGTATCTCATACTCATGCCCGTGTCAAGAGGTATGAGACCTCTGACAGTACTTTGCCTACAAGATGGAGGAGAATAGCTCAACGAGTGAGCATGTGCTCAGAATGTCTGAGTACTACAATCACTTGAATCAAGTGGGAGTTAATCTTCCCGATAAGATAGTGATTGACAGAGTAATCTAGTCACTATCACCAACTTACTGCAACTTCGTGATGAACTATAATATGCAAGGGATAACAGAAACGATTCCCAAAGCTCTTCGCGATGCTGAAATCGGCGAAGGTAGAAATCAAGAAAAAGCATCAAGTGTTGATGGTTGACAAGACCACTAGTTTCAAGTAAAAGGGCAAGGGAAAGAAATGGAACTTCAAGAAGAATGACAAGCAAGTTGCCACTCCCATGAAGAAGCCCAAAGCTAGACCCAAGCTTGAAACTGAGTGCTTCTACTGCAAAGGACATGGTCACTGGAAGTGGAATTGCCCTAGATACTTGGCGGATAAGAAGGATGGCAAAGTGAACAAAGGTATATTCGATATACATGTTATTGATGTGTACTTTTCTAGTGTTTATAGCAAACCCTCGGTATTTGATACTAGTTCAGTTGCTAAGAGTAGTAACTCAAAATGGGAGTTGCAAAATTAACAAAGACTAGTTGAGGACGAGGTGACGATGTGTGTTGGAAATGATTCCAAGGTTGATAAGATCACCATCACACACTCCCTTTTCCTTCTGGATTAGTGTTGAACCTAAAATAAATGTTATTTGGTGTTTGCTTTGAGCATAATATGATTGGATCATGTTTCTTGCAATACGATTATTCATTTAAGTCAAAGAATAATTGTTATTCTGTTTACATGAATAAAACCTTCCGTGGTCATACACCCAAGGTGAATGGTTTATTGAATCTCGATCGTAGTGATACACATATTCATAATATTAAAGCCAAAAGATGCAAAGTTAATAATGATAGTGCAACCTATTTGTGGCACTGCCATTTAGGTCATATTAGTGTAAAGCGCATGAAGAAACTCCATGCTGATGGACTTTTGGAATCACTTGATTATGAATCACTTGATGCTTGCGAACCATGCCTCATGGGCAAGATGACTAAGACTCCGTTCTCCGAAACAATGGAGCGAGCAACTGGCTTATTGGAAATAATACATACTGATGTATGCGATCTGATAAGTGTTGAGGCTCGCAGCGGGTATCATTATTTTCTGACCTTCACAGATGATTTGAGCAGATATGGGTATATCTACTTAATGAAACATAAGTCTGAAACATTTGAAAAGTTCAAAAAAAAATCAGAGTGAAGTGGAAAATCATCGTAACAAGAAAATAAAGTTTCTACGATCTGACTGCGGAGGCGAATATTTGAGTTACGAGTTTGGTCTTCATTTAAAACAATGTGGAATAGTTTCGCAACTCACGCCACCTGGAACACCACAGCATAATGGTGTGTTCGAACGTTGTAATCGTACTTTATTGGGTATGGTCGATCTATGATGTCTCTTACTGATTTACCACTATCGTTTTGGGGTTATGCATTAGAAACAACTGCATTCACGTTAAATAGGGCACCATCTAAATCCGTTGAGATGACACCGTATGAACTATGGTTTGGAAAGAAACCAAAGCTGCCATTTCTTAAAGTTTGAGGTTGCGATGCTTATGTGAAAAAGTTTCAAACTGATAAGCTCGAACCCAAATCGAAGTAGTGCGTCTTCATAGGATACCCAAAAGAAACTGTTGGGTACACCTTCTATCCCAGATCCAAAGGCAAGATATTTTGTTGCAAAGAATGGATCCTTTCTAGAGAAGGAGTTTCTCTCGAAAGAAGTGAGTGGGAGGAATGTAGAACTTGATGAGGTAATTGTACCTTCTCCCTAATTGGAAAATAGTTCATCACAGAAATTAGTTCCAGTGATTCCTACACCAATTAGTGAGGAAGCTAATGATGATGATCATGAAACTTCAGATCAAGTTACTACCAAACCTCGTAGGTCAACCAGAGTATGGTCCGCACCAGAGTGGTACTGCAATCATGTTCTCGAAGTCATGTTACTAGACCATGACGAACCTACGAACTATGAGGAAGTGATGATGAGCCCAGATTCCACAAAATGGCTTGAGGACATGAAATCTCAGATGGGATCCATGTATGAGAACAAACTATGGACTTTGATTGACTTGCCCGATGATCAGTGAGTCATTGAGAATAAATGGATCTTCAAGAGGAAGATAGACGCTGGTAGTAGCTAGTGTTACTATCTACAAAGCTCGAATTGTCGCAAAATGTTTTCAACAAGATCAAGGTGTTGACTACGATGAGATTTTCTCACTCGTATTGATGCTTAAAAGTCTGTCCGAATCATGTTAGCAGTTGCCGCATTTTATGAAATCTGGCAAATGGATGTCAAAACTGCATTCCTTAATGGATTTCTTAAAGAAGAGCTGTATATGATGCAACCAGAAGGTTTTGTCAATCCTAAAGGTGCTAACAAAGTGAGCAAGCTCCAGCGATCCATCTATGGACTGGTGCAAGCATCTCAGAGTTGGAATATATGCTTTGATAAAGTGATCAAAGCATATGGTTTTATACAGACTTGCGGTGAAGCCTGTATTTACAAGAAAGTGAGTGGGAGCACTACAGCCTTTCTAATAAGTATATGTGAATGGCATATTGTCGATCGGAAACGATGTAGAATTTTCTAGAAGCATAAAGGAGTGTTTGAAAGGAGTTTTTCAAAGAAAGACCACGGTGAAGCTGCTTACATATTGAGCATCAAGATCTATAGAGGTAGATCAAAACGCTTGATATATTTTTCAATGAGTACATACCTTGACAAGTTTTTGAAGTAGTTCAAAATGGAACAGTCAAAGAAAGAGTTCTTGTCTGTGTTGCGAGGTGTGAAGTTGAGTAAGACTCAAAGCCCGTCCACGGGAGAAGTTTGAGAGAGAATGAAAGTCATTCCCTATGCCTCAGCCATAGGTTCTATAAAGTATGCCATGCTGTGTACCAGACCTATTGTATACCCTCCCCTGAGTTTGGCAAGGGAGTACAATTTTTGATCTAGGAGTAGATCACTGGACAGTGGTCAAATTATCCTTAAAGGACGAAGGAAATATTTCTTGGTTATGGAGGTGATAAAGAGTTCGTCGTAAAGAGTTATGTCGATGCAAGCTTTGACACCGATCTGGATGACTCTAAGTCACAATCCGGATACATATTGAAAGTGGAAGCAATTAGCTAAAGTAGCTCCGTGTAGAGCATTGTAGACATAGAAATTTTCAAAATACATATGGATCTGAATTTGGCAGGCCCGTTGACTAAACTTCTCTCACAAGCAAAACATGTTCACACCTTAGTACTCTTTGGGTGTTAATCACATGGTGATGTGAACTAAGATGACTGATTCTAGTAAACCCTTTGAGTGTTGGTCACATGGCAATGTGAACTATGGGTGTTAATCACATGGTGATGTGAACTATTGGTGTAAAATTACATGGCGATGTGAACTAGATTATTGACTCTAGTGCAAGTGGGAGACTGAAGGAAATATGCCCTAGAGACAATAATAAAGTTGTTATTTATATTTCCTTATATCATGATAAATGTTTATTATTCATGTTAGAATTGTATTAACCGGAAACTTAGTACATGTGTGAATACATAGACAAACAGAGTGTCACTAGTTTTCCTCTACTTGACTAGCTCGTTGAATCAATGATGGTTATGTTTCCTAACCATAGACATGAGTTGTCATTTGATTAACATGCTCACACCATTAGAGAATGATGTGATTGACTTGACCCATCCGTTAGCTTAGCACGATGATCGTTTAGTTTGTTGCTATTGCTTTCTCCATAACTTATACATGTTCCTATGACTATGAGATCATGCAACTCCCGAGTACCAGAGGAACACTTTGTGTGCTACCAAACGTCACAACGTAACTGGGTGATTATAAAGGTTCTCTACAGGTGTCTCCAATGGTGTTTGTTGAGTTGGCATAGATAGAGATAGGATTTGTCACTCCATATATCGGAGAGGTATCTCTGGGCCCTCTTGATAATGCACATCACTATAAGCCTTGCAAGCAATGTGACTAATGAGTTAGTTGCGGGATGATGCATTATGGAACGAGTAAAGAGACTTTCCAGTAACGAGATTGAACTAGGTATGATGATACCGACGATCGAATCTCGGGCAAGTAACATACCGATGACAAAGGGAAAAACGTATGTTGTTATGCGGTTTGACCGATAAAGATCTTCGTAGAGTATGTAGGAGCCAATATGAGCATCCAGGTTCCGCTATTGGCTATTGACCAGAGATGAGTCTCGGTCATGTCTACATAGTTCTCAAACCCGTAGGGTCCGCACGCTTAACGTTCTATGACGATTTGTATTATGAGTTATGTGATTTGATGACCGAAGTTTGTTCGGACACCCGGATGAGACCGGGGACATGACGAGGAGTCTCGAAATGGTCGAGACATAAAGATCGATATATTGGAAGGCTATATTCGGACATCGGAAAGGTTCTGAGTGATTCGATTATTTTTCGGAGTACCGGAGAGTTACGGGAAATCGTATTGGGCCTTAATGGGCCATACGGGAAAGGAGAGAAAGGCCTCAAGGGTGGCCGCGCCCCTTCCCCATGGACTGGTCCGAATTGGACTAGGGAAAGTGGGGCGCCCCCTTCCTTCCTTCTCCTTCTCCCTTCCCTTTTTCCTATTCCATGTGGGAGGTGGAATCCTACTACGACTAGGGAGTCCTAGTAGGACTCCACCCTTTGGGCGCACCCTATGAGGGTCGGCCTCCTCCTCCCTCCATCCTTTATATACTTGGCCAGGGGGCACCCCATAGACACACAAGTTGATCATTGATCCCTTAGCCGTGTGCGGTGCCCCCCTCCAGCATAATCCACCTCGGTCATATCATCGTAGTGCTTAGGCGAAGCCCTGTGAAGGTAGCATCATTATCACCGTCATCACGCTGTCATGCTAACGAAGCTCTCCCTCGACACTCAGCTGGATCGAGAGTTCGTGGGACGTCATCGAGCCGAACGTGTGCAGATCGCGGAGGTGCCGTACTTTCGGTACTAGGATCGGTCAATCGTGAAGATGTACGACTGCATCAACCGCGTTGTCATAACGCTTCCGCTTACGGTCTACGAGGGTACCTGGACAACACTCTTCCTCTCTCGTTGCTATGCATCACCATGATCTTGCGTGTGCGTAGGATTTTTTTTGAAATTACTACGTTCCCCAACAGTGCGATCTATTATATCTCTTACCAATTTACCGCTATCATTTTGGGGATATGCTTTAGAGACGGCTGCATTCACGTCAAATAGGGCACCATCTAAATCCATTGAGACGGCACCGTATGAAATGTGGTTTGGCAAGAAACCTAAGCTGCCGTTTCTTAAAGTTTGGGGCTGCGATGCTTATGTGAAAAAGCTTCAACCTGATAAGCTCGAACCCAAATCGGAGAAATGCGTCTTCATAGGATACCCAAAGGAAACTGTTGGGTACACCTTCTACCACAGATCCGAAGGCAAGATATTCGTTGCTAAGAATGGATCCTGTCTAGAGAAGGAGTTTCTCTCGAAAGAAGTGAGTGGGAGGAAAGTAGAACTTGATGAGGTAATTGTACCTTCTCCCGAATTGGAAAGTAGTTCATCACAGAAATCAGTTCCAGTGATGCCTACACCAATTAGTGAGGAAGTTAATGATGATGATCATGAAACTTCAGATCAAGTTACTACCGAACCTCATAGGTCAACCAGAGTATGTTACGCACCAGAGTGGTACAGTAACCCTTTTCTAGAAGTCATGTTACTAGACCATGATGAACCTACAAACTATGAGGAAGCGATGATGAGCCCAGATTCCGCAAAATGGCTTGAGGCCATGAAATCTGAGATGTGATCCATGTATGAGAATAGAGTGTGGACTTTCGTTGACTTGCCCGATGATTGGCAAGCCATAGAGAATAAATGGATCTTCAAGAAGAAGACGACGCTGACGGTTATATTACTGTCTACAAAGCTCGAGTTGTTGAGAAAGGTTTTCGACAAGTTCAAGGAGTTGACTATCATGAGACCTTCTCACCCATAGTGATGCTTAAATCTGTCCGAATCATGTTAGAAATTGCTGCATTTTATGATTATGAAATTTGGCAAATGGATGTCAAAACTGCATTCCTTAATGGATTTCTTAAAGAAGAGACGTATATGATGCAACCAGAAGGTTTTGTCGATCCTGAAGGTGCTAACAAAGTGTGCAAGCTCCAGCGATCCATTTATAGACTCGTGCAAGCATCTCAGGGTTGGAATATATGCTTTGATAGTGTGATTAAAGCATATGGTTTTATACAGACTTTTGTTGAAGCCCGTATTTACAAGAAAGTGAGTGGGAGCTCTGTAGCATTTCTAATATTATATGTGGATGACATATTGTTGATTGGAAATAATACATAATTTCTGTATAGCATAAAAGGATACTTGAATAAGAATTTTTCAATGAAAGTTCTCGGTGAAGCTGCTTATATATTGGACATCAAGATCTATAGAGATAGATTAAGACGCTTAATTGGAATTTCACAAAGCACATACCTTGATAAAGTTTTGAAGATGTTCAAAATGGATCAGTCAAAGAAAGGGTTCTTGCTTATGTTACAAGGTGTGAAGTTGAGTCAAAATCAATGCCCGACCACTGCAGGAGATAGAGAGAAAATGAAAGTCATTCCCTATGCCTCAGCCATAGGTTCTATCATGTATGCAATGTTGTGTACCAGAACTGATGTGTGCCTTGCTATAAGTTTAGCAGGGAGGTACCAAAGTAATCCAGGAGTGGATCACTTGACAACGGTCAAGAACATCCTGAAATACCTGAAAAGGACTAAGGATATGTTTCTCGTTTATGGAGGTGACAAAGAGCTTGTCGGAAATGGTTACGTCGATGCAAGCTTTGACACTGATTTGGATGACTCAAAGTCGCAAACCGGATATGTATTTATATTGAATGGCGGAGCTGTAAGTTGGTGCAGTTCCAAGCAGAGCGTCGTGGCGGGATCTACGTGTGAAGCAGGGTACATAGCTGCTTCGGAAGCAGCAAATGAATGAGTCTGGATGAAGGAGTTCATATCCGATCTAGGTGTAATACCTAGTGCATCGGGTCCAATAAAAATCTTTTGTGACAATATTGGAGAAATTGCCTTGGCGAAGGCATCCAGATTTCACAAGAGAACCAAACACATCAAGAGACGCTTCAATTCCATCCACGGTCAAGTGAAGGAGGGAGACATAGAGATTTGCAAAATACATATAGATCTGAATGTTGCAGAACCGTTGACTAAGCCTCTTCCATGAGCAAAACATGATCAACACCAAGACTCCATGGGTCACTACAAAAAAAGACACATCCGTGACATTTTGGGCCGAACGGATTTTTTTCTGTCATACATATGACACTTCTATGACGATAATTGTGACAAAACCCGGTATCATCGTAGATGTGGTGGGCTCCTACTTCTATGACAAAAAATCATGACGGAAAATGGGCTTTTCGTCCTAGGCGGGCCGGAGACGCAGCTGCATGACATTCTTTGGGCCGTCCATGACAGAAAAAACCATGGTAGAAGCGAGGGAGAGGTAAATTTCGGGGAGTTCCCGATTACGGTGGGAGGTCGGCGGTCGAGCGATGCACGTTTCTCTCGTACACGTACGCGCGTGTGTGCGAGGCGTTGGCTCTAACTGAACCCGAGCGAGGCGTTGGGCTCTAACTGAACCTGAGCGATTGCACTGCAGGCTACACATTACTGAACCCGAGCGATTGATCGATGGCTGTTAACTGAACCCGATTGAGCGATTCCTTCGCTACTGCTGCTAACTGAAGCTGACCGATTGGATGAAAAGTGAGCATTGCGGGGGGGGGGGATGAACAGTGAGCGGTGGCGTTGCCTCTGGATGAATAGGACCCCGTGGTGTGGTGGAGGGTTGGATGAATAGTAAACGGTGGAGGGGTTCCCGTGGAGGGGTGGTTGAACGGGACCCCGTGGTGTGGAGGGCTGGATGAACAGTAGACAGTGGAGGGGTGGTTGAACAGTAGCCGGTGGTGTAGCGCACGGTGGAGGCTGGATGAACAGGAGCCCGTGGAGGCTGGAGGAGGTCGACGGTAGCCCATGGAGGCTGGAGGAGGTCGACGGTGGAGATGAACAGTATCCCGTGGAGTCCCGTTTTGCGGTACGCCACACCCCTCCCGATGAACAGGACCCCCGTTTCGACCGTAGGAGGTCCGCTTCGCCCGTTTTGTGGTACGCCACACCCCTCCCGATCAATAGGACCCCCGTTTCGACCGTAGGAGGTCCGTTTCCTCCGTTTTGCGGTACGCCACACCCCTCCCGATCAACAGGACCCCCGTTTCGACCGTAGGAGGTCCGTTTCCTCTGTTCTGCAGTACGCCAGGCCTCGTTTCCATCGCCTGTTCCGTCCAAGCCCTCCCGATGAACACGACCACGCATTCCATTCCGACCCAGCCGGTTGGCTCCCACGCGTTCCGTTGCCGCCCGATGAACACGACACATTCCATTGCCTCCCGATGAACATGACGCATTCCGTTGCCTCCCCATGAACACGACGCATTCCGTTGCCTCCCCATGAACATGACGATGATGCCGTTTCTCCGTTCCGACCCAGCCATGTACACGAGCCCTTGGCGTACGTATGCGCGAGTAGGCGTTCAAGACCCCGCCCGTATGTACACATACGTGGCCGTATTTTCTTTCTTGCACCCTGGCCGCCGTACGTACGTGTACATGCTACGTGCGCGCCTCTACTACGACACTTGCGCGCCTCTACATCGACCAGTATGTACGTACACATTCGCGACCAGAATGACAACGCTATGTATGCTTCGACCAGGTGGGTCCCGACTGTCAGGCACTTCCTTGTGTGCGAAGATGTAGCTGGTGGGTCCCAACAGTCAGGGGGGTGAATCATTTTGTTTTTTTGCCCGGAAGCACTTCCTTGCGTGCAAAGGTGTAGCTGGTGGGTCCCAGCAGTCAGGGGGGAAACGTTTTTTTCGCGAAATACGGTGGCCCGTCCGGTGGGTCCCCGCTGTCAGGTGGAGGAGTAATTATTTTGCATGTAATAAGGAGGCACTTCCTTGCTGCGGCCGTGGACCCAGCTGTATGTCGGTCGTTGACCATGTTGACCAGGCCGCGCCGAGAGCACTAGGGCGGTGGACGACGGCGAGGCCTAGGAAGGGAACGACACGGAGGCACGGAAGACTCGGCAGTTGTTTCCCACGCGGAGGGGAGTACGACTGTACGAGGGTTTACTGGTTCGTCTGCCGTCGCTAGAGAATAACAGCAGGTGTGGGTGACTAGAGGGATGGCTAGGCCAGTGATGGGAGTAGAGTGGGGCGGTGAGGCCTGCGCGGCAGCACAGCCGGCCACGGGGAGGAGGGAGCAGGCAGTCCCGCCGACGCTTGTTTGAGTGGCCGGAGCAGGAAGAGCAGAGATTGAAGAAGCACGATGACCGTTCGATGGACATTGTACGGTCACTGGAGCTAGAATCGTTCATATTGACTAAGTTGACAAAGCCCTCCGTCCCCGTCAACTTAGTAGGCCCACAAGTCAGTATCCCACCATGGTGGGTCCCAGCTAGCAGGGGGGTATTCATTTTTGTGTGCGTAATAAGGAGGCACTTCCAGTGGGTCCGAGCTGACAGCGGGGGGAATGTTTTTTTTCGCAAAATACGGTGGTCCGTCCAGTGGGTCCCAGCAGTCAAGGGTAAACGTTTTTTTCGTGAAATACTGTGGCCCGTCCGGTGGGTCCCAGCAGTCACGGGGGAAACATTTTTCCATGAAATATTGGTGGCCCATCCGGTGGGTCCCTACTGTCAGGTGGAGGAATAATTATTTTGTTCATAATAAGGAGGCACTTTCTTGCGGCTGCCGTGGACCCAGCTGTCAGCCTCTCCACGTACAGTACTCTTCCAATGGAAGTCGGTCGTTGACCACATTGACCACGCCGCGCCGAGAGCACCACGGCGGTGGACGATGGCGAGGCCTAGGAAGGGGATGGCGCGGAGCTGGGGAAGACGCGGCAGTGGATGCCCACGCGGAGAGGAGTACGAGGGTTCACTGGTTCGGCTACGGTGTGAGGCTGCCGTCACCGCAGAATAACATGGGGAGTGGGTGAGTGGAGGGATGGCCTGGCCAGCGGTGGGAGTAGTATGGGGACGGTGAGGCCTCCGCGGCAGCACAGCCGGCCACGGGAGGCAGGAGCATGCGGCACGACTGGCGCTGCTTTGGGCGGCTGGGGCAAGAAGACCAGAGGTTGAAGAAGCACTACGGGCGTTGGATGGACATCGTTGAACACGCCGCGCCGAGAGCACCAGGGTGGTGGACGACGGCGAGGCCTATGAAGGGAACGACACGGAGCCGGGGAAGACACGGCAGTGGCTGCCCACGTGGTGGAGAGTACGAGGGTTGACTGGTTCGGCTGCCGTCGCCGGAAAATAACAGGAGGTGTCGGTGAGTAGAGGGATAGAAAGGCCAGGGATGCGAGTATGATGGGGCCGTGAGGCCTGCCCGGCAGCACTGCCGGCCACGGGAGGCGGGAGCAGGCGGTTCCGACAGTGCTGGTTTGGGCGGCTGGGGCAGGAAGATCAGAGACTGAAGAAGCACAAGTGCCTATAGATTGACATCTAACGGTCTGACACTTGTAGAGTCGATTGTTGACTAAGTTTCTTTTTTGAGAAACCTTGTGTACGCATGAACTTAGTAGGCCCACAAGTCAGCCTCCAAATCTGTGGCAGATAACATAAAGCCCATTTGCTATTTTTTATAATTTGCAGCCCATTTGCTAATTCTTAAGTAATTTATTACAGCCCATTTTCTGCCCAGGACCACGGTCAAAAAGTTCAACCTTATTTTGCATATTTCGGTGGAGTCCGAATTGTTGTAATCCAAAAATGATAAACATTTTTTAAAGAACTTATTAATTTGCCAAAAAAATCATTTTGTTTTTGTAAGCAAATAAGACGTGGGACAATTGAGTTGGTTTAAGGCAAAACCAGTGGTAAAAAAATCAGCACTAGGTGGGAAAAAACAACAAAAATAAGGATGTAAATATGAAAAGGGAATTTTATGTGTTTTCAATATAATGATACGTGTATATGAACTAGTAAAACTAAAGGTAGAGATTAGAAAACGGATATAGAACATGCGTTTCAAGAGGATAATAGAACTGGGCTGTGTGTTTGATTCAGTAAAAAAACTACATGCGGATGTTGTAAGACAAAATATAACTAATGCTGGCGGGCCAGAGGCTAGTAGATACCTGCTGGATCTTTGTGCCCCGTTGTCGTCATGGGCTGGGCCTGTTAAAAACAAAACCAACCCTGGGCAGTCTACAGCCCAGTTGAAACTTGCTCGACCTGAAAAACAATATACGTGCTCAATAAACGAGAGAATTTTGCAAGTACAGACTGATAACTAGGATGCAGCACTGATTTTTTATCGTGATAATAAGTGCATGCACTTGTTTCGAAAAAATTGGAGAACTGGGAATTCAAACGGCGGGTGCTTATGCTACCCATCAAATAAAAATCAGGTGTCTGAAAATTCGTTTCGAAACAAATGATTCAGCTTTATATCCACGTCGACCCTCGGCATGATGGTTGGAAGCAAATGCAAGTTCGTACCAAAAGATCGTTAACAACAATACCAACTTGCGTACGACAAGGTAGTACAACTACCAATACAAAACTAACTTATAATCTTTTTACTCCTGGCCCTAGTGTTCGTCTGGTAGAAAATCTTGCAGAGGACCAGCTGCCGCTCCTTCTCTTGCTCCAGGTCCCCGAGCTGGTACTGGTGCATCACCCAGTTGGTCCTCTGCTGGTCGAAGTTCTTGTTGGTGTGCAGCACCAGAACCTTTTTTGCTGCCCGTCTGCCGGTCGTTGACCATCACCGGCAAGGTATTGCCGGTCTTGTGCCACATCGCGTGCATGCCGCACTCCGACTGTATCTTGCGACGTGTCCACGTGCCCCTTTTGAACGCCCTGGAATTGTGCTGGAAGAAATGCTTCCTTAGGCCACTCAGTGTGATACCTACAGTATTGTGGAATACAGGTTTTAGTGTACCTAGTTGGCATTTTCATAACATCTTTGGCATGTTGCAGTCACTTGTTTCACTTTTTATTAACTGTCAAATTGTAATTGCTTCACCAGGTCTGTGTCTAAAAAGAAAAATAGAGCTATAAACAAAGGAATATGTTTGTGCAAGTAGACGGCCGATCGGTGTCTTACCTGGAAGTTTCTCAGGTTGGGTGTAGCATATGCCGTGCTCGCTGTCGATGGTTGGTATGAATAAATCGATGAGAGACTGAAATCTCGCACTGTCAGCACTCACTTTGGCCTCAAGGTGCTCAATCAGCTCCTGATCCGTGGGATCGAACATGACGCCAGCCGGCAGCACCGGCCAATCCTTCTACGACTTGCATCGGTAATTCCAGTTATATGGTACTAAATGTATGATCAATCGACTGTTTTAAGTGAATGATGAAAGATTTCGACAGATAAGTGGTACTCCAAATCTGAAGTCCAGAATACCCGAACACGCCGCCGGGATTCTTGTGTCACCTCACATGCAGCGTGTTGTCACGTCAATTCAATGTGTGGACATAATGAATAATTTGACCGACGTATACTAGTACTGCTACTGTACTGGAGTACTTACTAGTCGTATTTAGTGTCACAATTTATACATAGGTTTAACTAACAAGTACGCACTTGAAGCCTAACTGATATATATATATATATATGGCTTCTGCACAACATCTCCATCATCATTATCAGTACATCCTACACAGCTGAGTTAGGATGCACTTGATCCGAGGAAGGTATCTATCCTTCAAAACAGAGGAGTGCTTCAAACTAACAACAGTACATAATATCCAACAAAAGAGGGTCGTGCTACAGCAGCAGAATACATGACTCAGTCTAGATATCAGCACGAATCAAGTTGTGCATATTTGCTGTTGGCATTAACCACATCGCCGCATGTCGGGTTTGCAAAAGCCATCCATCACATGGAAGCTTGATGCCTTTCACACATTGAAGATTATCTGGCAACAACCTGTGTTGACGAATCTCTGGATATGGTGATTCATGAAACCCATGGTATGATGTGTAAACACAGCCCCCCTCGCGAATGGAAGTTGCATAGCACAGTAATCATCGCCGGTGATATGATCGATGATTGGTTGGATGATCGGATAAATGAGCCCGAGGAACAAGGAGTGGTTGCCGAGGCTGTAAACCCGCCTCCAGTTGAATACGCCTGGCCCAAGGGAGCTGGGATCTTTCTCGAACACGAAGCAGCCATAGCCATCAATGTCACGAACGCCCCACGCATTGTACTGCATGTGGTTTGCTGTAATGGGTTGGTCAATTTGGTACGTGCGAATGAGCACCAAATGACCGCCGTCAGCTGAACGAGCGATAAACCACCACCCATCGGCTGGTATGATTCCAGGTCCTGGAATCATGAAGGCCAGCGCATTTGTGTCTGCTGCAACAATTCAAATTGGAGACCAAAAGGACAAAAATAAACAATCATGTTCAGAGTATGTGTGGAATTAAGATTATTATAATAGTGACACATATCATAGACAGAGAATTGCAATGCCATAGTCATAATCATACCCCAAGTTAAAAAAAATAAGCCAATGGCTTTCATATTCTAGCAATATGTCATGGTCCAAACATCATGTAACAATGAGAGGAAAACAGCTATGAAAACGCCTACTCATATTCTACCATAGCACTTACTACTAATGTTCGCATATCAACTCTAAGCAATAACATGTGTTGTTATAAAAATCTTGTAAACGAGAGTAACATATAGCAATCATGATGTTATGCTCATAATATGTATTCTAACAATCATTAGATGCCAATTGTTCTCATATCAACTCTAACAATAACATGTGTGGTCATAAAAATCTAGGAAATGAGAGGAACATATAGCAATGATGTGGTTATGGACATGCTATGCATTCTAAATTTGTAACAAATGAAAAGGCAGTCATATTCATAAGGTAAAGATGAGATGAGATAGAACAATTACACGACAACAGATTCCAGCAGTATAGGCAGCCAATCTGTGCATCGACCGCGTAAACGATGCCATCGTGCACTATAACATCAGACAGAAATGTTGCCTCAACAGGATTGATGATGAGCCATAACCATGTATGGCGACCGGATTCCACGTAGACTAATCCCATGTTGAACAAGGCAATGAGCTTGTAATCCATGTAGTCTTCTAATGGTGTGGGCACTTTGCAGATTACAACTTTCTGCAAACAGAGGTCGAGCCAAAAGCTTGACGCGTCTCGTGCGTAGTAGGCAGGAGTGTCCGGAGGGCCGCGAGGCTCGATGGCGGCGGTATCCAACGATGGAAGGGTGATCTCTCGCTGGGTGTAGATATCCACAAGACGCCACGGACTACTGGTGTCGTGGATGAGGACGATCCTGTTGGCCTTCATGCCCGCCTAGTAGTGGTCGCGCATGAAGGACAGGTGGACGGGTAGTGGTAGCATGTTGAGGGGAACCACGACAACCTCTGTAGGATCGTCAAGTCGGTGTCTGGGCCACCTGCGAGGATCGGGCATCAGCAAGCAGGGTGTCTTGAAAAGAGCCGGTCGGATGCAGACGAGTAGACGGTACAAAGACACCGAGCATGCGGCCAGACGGACGATGCTGAGTAGGTCCATACGACTACAGATCTGCTCCAAGAGAACATCGGGGAGGGAATTCCAATCGCGGCTCTGCTTGTTAGTCGGTTCTGCCATTGGGGTTTTCGGTGCCTGCGAGCCAGCGGGGAAGTGGATTCGGGCGGGCGAGCGAAGAAGCTTCTCCTCGTGTGGCCGAGCAGTGAGCGGGGGGCTATGGTATGCGCGAGCTACCAAGGAAGATGGCGCGGGCGGGCGAGCAGTGAGCGGGGGTAAATGGTGTGCGGCCGACGATGGGGGAGAGAGGAGGAAGAAGAAGAGAGGAGGAAGAAGAAGAGATGGCAGTACTGGGTAAGGCTGATTTAGTAACACCAACATGCTGGTTCAGCTTATTAATTATGTGTCCCATCTGCTGCAGCATGTATTGTCACTTCACTGCGAAGACTAGTTGAATAGTTCTCTCTGACCGAGATGGGGAATAATGGATCGCGAGGACTTCCTTTCTACAGTATCCCTATGCCTCTACGCTCACTTCACTCATTTTGCTCCGTACCTAGTCACTTGTTGAAATCTGTAGAAAGACAAATACTCCGTATTTGGGAACAGAGGGAGGCTTTTACTCCGTACTATTTGGGAACAGAGGGAGTATCACCATATGGAGGGAACAGAGGAAGCTTGAAATATGAACATGTCAATGGGAGGGAGTAAGCCCCATGCATGCATGCATGCATGCAACATGCAACACTCACACGTACACATGGACGCACGCAACACTCACGCACCCATGCGGCACACAACACACGACGCAACACACATGCTCACGCTCAAGTGCTCAACCTACTCCCTACGTTCGTGAAAGACTGTACATTTTGAGATTTACACATTGACCATGGCATAATTAACGCCCAAAAGTAGTAGACTTATGTGTGCATGTGACCATTGAGATAAGAAGATTAAATGAAGGCCGTTGCATGCTGTAATTAAGGATGGACATGTAGCCTATACCTACAGCACAAGTTGGTGCATTAGTCAATCAATATCGATTTAGATTAAAGGCTAAATGCATTGGAAGTGTAGATGTACATCATGTACTACACTCTTTGTTTTATAGCCGATGTACACTCTTTGTTGGAAGACCGAGGGAGGACACGTGCATGCACTCACATACACAGCCAGGGCGGTTCGCGCGCAAGGGTTGGACTCGTGTCGCGCCTGCATAAAGTTTTGTTTAACTGATTTCTTTGCTCTGCCAACTGACAGGTGGGACCCAGAAACCAGGTGACAATTTAACCAGTCAACAAAGTGCCACGTCGACTATGTGCCCGGTCAGTAGGGTGCAATACGGTGCTCTACGATGAGCTAGTGATCGTATAATCGCCGCAAAACTATATATAGTGACCGTAAAGAGCGTGTTGTTACATATGTTGACCACCAGTGTATTTTCTTGTTTCAAATTAAGCCATATTAATTGGAAAGGACGCAGTATGGACTACTACTACTAGTACTAGTACTGCTCTGATGTGTCCCGTCAACTCACCGAACGAGGAGAAGCTTGCTTACTACGCCTCTCCCTCGCCCACGCGTGCGGTGGTTCGCGGGACGAGGAGAGGGTTTTGACTACAGCGCCCTCTCCCTCTCCCTCTCCCTCTTCCTCTCCCTCGCCCTCGCCCTCGCCCTCGTGGTGGACGTGCAGCAGTTCAATCGGTGTCAGATTGCCAGAAGCATATTGTACTGTAGTATCATCATTGTTGGACCTTCTGAAGAGGCGAAGAGCCAAGTGCAAGGTTCACACGAGTACGAACTGTTGAACCTCCCGAAGAGGCAAAGAGCCAAGTGCTAGGTTTTATAGGAACGATGCTACTGTATGATGCCGCCACGTCACGTATATCCAAAGCTGTGCCACCTTTTTTTCTCAAAGAGCGTGTTGGAGCCCGTGCAACAACTACACAAGTTGCACGTACACATAACACATTTACTAGTATTAAATTCTAAAGGACAAATGCCAGTGTGCCACACAAGTTCATCTCTAATTCATGTGATAAATTTGTGCACGACTAGTCTACATATATTCATAGCGCTACCGTTCACAATTACCGTACTCCACTTACACGTTATAGATGGGCTACATGTCCTCCTCCAGGTTCCAATCCCAGGTGTTCTTCATGGATGGCACGATCCATAGCGGTGGGCAACGGGAATCATTCTTGCAGCTTTCTAGTCTGGTTCCACACGATGGAGACTCATCCAAGCTGAAGCGGCATAAATCGGGGATAGCGTGTCCCAGCATGTCATTCATCCGGCGGTGGGCACTGAAGACACAACCATGCTTCATGAACGGTAGGCCTTCCGTGTCATGCACGGAAGGTGGCATCCGCTTCACAATGGGGTAGATGTCCCCGATGAAAAGCGAGTACTCTCCAAGAGTGTTCCTCGGCACCCATGTAGCATTACGGGGGTCGAACTCAGCGCCGTTCATCTTGTACACGCGGCATCCCAGATCTAGACACATGGTGACGTACATAGTCAAGGTCCATGCATAATAATGTTGTGCTCCAATATGGCGGTCAATAATACTATGCAGCAAATAGTACTACTCCGGTATAGAGGAAGTAAAATAACCGGCTTATTATATATAGCCACTCTTGACTACATGGATGAGATAGTAAGACATGGAAAAACAAAAATGGTGGCAGCTAGTGGGTTCAAGTCTTCAAGGGCCTAGCTAGCTATACACGTCCTCCAAGGTAAAAAGTACTCCTACTAGTACTACAAAGTATACTACTAGTACAACAATGAAAGAGAAGGCGAGAGGGTTAAAAAATGGAATACCTGGGTAGATGGTGACGGTCCAATCATGGTAGATTGTGTGACCATGTTGCACATCAGTGGTACCATGGGTAAAGACTGCTAAGATAGTTGATCCCAATATGCCAAACTTAGCTACAAGGTTCCAGGTTAGACCGAATCGCGGATGCAAATGCACATCCAGGATCGGCGATCTTATTTTGATCGGGGGATGACTAGTCCCTGCAAAATAATGGAGTATCGTTAGCGATGCAAATGATGGTTTGTGCATTCCGTTTGTAATCTCCCGTACCGTAGGATGGTCAACCAGATGAAACAAGTCCCCTGGCTTGTCACTGCGAAGATGCGGCCTAGATGGCGCACGGTGTCTTCGAACATGTAGGGGTACAAATTTGCCGCCGCCAACATGCGCCAGCCTCTGCCGTTACTGCCTCTTGCATTGATGGCAATCCTTATGTCGAACACCGCGATGAGATAGTAATCGGCGTAGCCGCATCGCTTTGTCGGCGGGTCCGCAATTGCTATCTTCTTCAATCTCATGTAGGCATCATTATACGTATTCAAGCCCAGCCAGTCCGGAAGGCCGATCCCAATGGTGGAGAAGGGGTCTACCGGAACGGCTGCACTGCTGTGGATGTTGTGCAAAAATGATGGTGGTATCCGGCCGGAGGTATGCAATCCAATCTTCGTTGGCACCGACCCAGACCTATATATAAGACGGTGGGCAACAGAGAAATTACGGGATGGAAATGGAATAACTAAGTACTAAATGATCAAACTCCATTACTGACCTGCTCATCGGACAAAATCCGACTACCTCTCAACGTCGGCAACCCTAGCGGAGTCAACGTGCAACCATGGCCAGGGAGCGGTGGACTATTCGAAGGATTGTCCCATAGAAGAACCTTCTCCTCGAGGACGCATGGAAGACCAACAAGCATGGCCTGTTTAAGCAGCGTCTTGAAAAAGTTGGTGCAGGAAGCACCGAGTCTTGCGGCGGTGAGGATGTCGGAGCGGCGTGCGATTTCTCCCACAGGATCGTCGTCCAAGGTCTCCCATCCCCGACGAGGAGGAGAACCGCCCGACGAATCCATGGGAGCAGCGACGAGCTGCCTTCTCTTCGGGGGGAGGGGAACTGGCGAGGAGGAGATAAGAGCGTAGTAACCGTAGGGCCTCGTCCCTTCCAACTTTAGATTGTTCCTCAGCGAAGGGGTGAGGCTATTATTTACTACTAGCACTCCCTCCGATTCTTTTTACTCCGCGCATAAGAGCAGACCCAGCTACCAAGGCAGGGGCTCGTTGCATGCTTTTTGGACGAAAATACCCCTGACGCATGGATGGGAGGAGCTAGCAGCTATAAATGCCCCATGCAGCCCATTGGCTGTCCGCCCACGTTCTCCTCTCTCTGCATGCTGCATGGATGTCTCCCTCTCTCTCACATGACTGCATGCGGTGGCGCTGGCCTATGAGAAGCTCGCGTGGAGATAGCAATCTTCTCTCCAGAAGAGATTTTTTTTGAAAGAAAGGGATTATGGAACGTTATGGGATTGCATTATACTGTAAATAATAGCACTAGTAAGAAATTTTTGGCACTAGGTAGTAATTTTTGGCATGGATTAAGAAATTTTGGGTATGTTTTTGCAATTTTTTGTACACGCCAACTAGTGTCAAAAAACGTCTTACATTATGTGACGGAGGAGTACGTACTCGTACTGTAGCAGTACTAGTACTACTTTTCTCAACTAGTAGTGCGATGTATTGTACTTCTAGTCTAGTCTAGTATAATGCACCAGTTTTGAACTCTTGAATCTCAGGGCCAAGGAGCTATAGTTGGAAGTGGAGGGTACTACTGTTCTCTAGAACCATCGTTGTACTACCAATGCAGGGGAAGTACACCTGCGTAGTGGCATAGTGGGTACTCTCGGTGCTCTATTCAGCCGCTCCTCTCACTTAGCTGGCCTACTCAGCCGGTCCTCTCACGCACACAGTAGCAGCCTGTTTATCAGCGACGGTTACTGCGGGGGCAGAACATTTGAGTTATTTGATACAACGAGACTAGGCTTTTCTCTTCCATTTGTGGAGGTGTAATGGATCTCGTTGAACTTTGTTAGTAGTTCCTTCTTTATGAATGAGATGAAGCAAAGCTTTTGCCTCCGTTTCAAAAAAACATGTCAAGAGGAATTTCTTTTATAGTAGAGCCGATAATGGAGTGAAGTCCATGCGTGCAACGCCACAAGCTACAGAGTAGTAGTACTTCCTCCGTCTAGGTGTGTAACTCATCTTACGTTGTGCATCGCGACCAAGGCGGAGAGGAAAACGAGAAAACTTAATTTCTTTTTGCTAATTAATAGCATTGCATGCAATGAACTAACCACTGCATGTTATGTTTGGTAGTCTCAAGTCATTGAAAGCATGCACAACCCACATATCTTATTGGTCGATATGCCACAAAACAAAACACGAGAAGGGAGTTAATGTATGGTGCCTAAGTGTTTTGGGATTATTTGGTTTTTGTAAGGTGACTTACACACCTAGACGGAGGGAGTAGAGCACTTTACGTACAGAGCCATATTGCACAGTTCCCAATGCACTGCCAGGCTTTTTCGGCTCCTTAGGCTTAATTGGGAGGCGCTAGTTTGAATATGCGACTAGCCGATGAGGAAGCTACAAGGGAGGTGCGGCTAGGGCGAGCACGCGAGCCACGGGATGCTGGGAAGGAAAACCCGTTCACGTGGCTAGGCTGTCTAGTGCACCCAGATTGTGGGGCCGCACGTCCGTTTGACTTCAAAACTCAAACTACCCGTGTAAAATATTGGCTCGCAGCGAAGTGTAGTAGTACTATTTAAAAAAAGGCCGCCGTGCGTTCGGCCGGGATCGAACCCACAAAATGAGGTATACACTCCCGCGACCACTAGTAGTACTCGTTGGAGTACAATGCAACCTAGAATCACCTTTTGTCGCTAGTAGTGCGTACATTGTTCCTTACAAGAAACCCCTATCATATGCTGCTCGCTATAAGCCAGTGCCATGTCATCTATAGCCCATCTTATAGCCAACATGTACAATAATAGATCAAAAGAGTGTACTACTTTTTATTATGTGGCCCACTTCTCATTCTCACAAAGTGCCTAGGAGCACGTGCTAGAGCTGGCTCTTCACGAAGAGCCCGCTTACCTTCTCTCTCCTCTTCTCTTTCCTCCAACTAAGCAGAAATATACTAGTTTATTTCTTATAGCCTGCTGACTTAGCTCTATTGTACTTGCTCTAATAATGCAAGAAACCACTAAAATGCCAAGAAACTACTACCACTTGCATACGTGGCAGACTTAAGATAAGGCTACCTTATCAACCATTGTACATGCTCTTACCAACAAAAATCCTCGACTGACCTCCTACCTCTGGCCCGTCCACCTAGTCATCCTCGGCCATGGGAGCAGCTACCGCCGCCGGCAGAAGGCAAGGTCAAAACCGCCGACGGTGCGGAGCCCATGTTGTGGCAGCCCGGATGCCAGCTCCGTCCGGCGCTCGCGGCCGCTAGCTAGCCAAGATAGCTCCGTCCAGCTGCTTGTCTGCAAGGTTTGCTTGCTAGATTGGCACGGTAGCGCGGCGGCTTGCTCGCGCGCGCCGCGCTAAGGCCAGCCATCGCTCGAGCGAAGGCCAGCGCAGCGGCTTGCTCGCTCGTGAGTCACGCTCGGGCCAGCCTGCCAACCCGTGCGGAGGCCAGCGCGGCGTCCGGCCCGTCCGACGGAGCGGCGGCCAACTCGCTCATCACCGGCGCCACCGACGAACACGCATCAGTACTGTTTGAAGTAATGTTCAGGAAAAATAATGATTTGAGGGGGAATAACAGGATAGAAGGTCAGATGTGGGTCCCTCGTGCCAACGGTCAAACAAAATGTGTTGGTTTAAGCTGCGTCGTCAGCACGGACGTGTGGGCCAACCCTATCATAAATGGGTTTAAACGAACCTAGGAGTACTAGGTAGTTTTTGGCGTGGATTAAGAAATTTTGGGTATGTTTTTGCTATTTTTTGTACAATAGATTCTTCCTAGGGCTGGTTTAAAGTGGTAGTTTTTTGTTAAATACTCTACATATTGTAAGTAGGAGTGAAAGTTAAGCTTTGGAAGCCAATAAGCAAGGCTAGTTTCTAGTGCATATGTGTACATGATTGAAAGTAAATATCAACCATGAGTGACTAATATCTTGATGGAAAACTAGAAACTATGGAATACTAGGAAAAATGCATGGTTGGAAATACTAGCAATGTTCATGTCCGTTGCAACGAATCATAATTAGAATAATACTTATTCACAAACTTGGTACAAAACACTCTAATTTCGATATACATATGTCACTAGAGATATATTATGTTTCAATTAGAATATATTCCTTGGGCTGTTTTGGTGAGGTCAGGGAGGGATGTGGTTGGTTTTAAGATACTAATTATGGGTTTTCTGCAAATTGGTAGACAAGTGGGATGTTGGTGAGAAAAGGCAACAACTTACCTCACAATCGTTAGATGTAGATCTAATGGTCCGAAACGACAGATGGGAGACACACCAGCATCACCAACTTAGTCTTGTGTAGGAGTACTAGCAAGATCCGTGCATTGCATGGAACATCAAGATGCATTTTTTTATAAAACACTTGTTGTGATTGACCCCTGCGGGAGTAATCCCATGTGTAAAAACTAATGATATCTCGAGAAATATGAGATAAGGTGAAGAGGAGTGGGGTGTGGTGGTGCTTGGTGGTCGGACTGAGCGGAGGCATGGGGATTGATGACGCCGGCAACGGCCACCAGGCCATTTTGTTCCAGAGGCTTCCTTTCTTAATTGCTGTACAATGAGGTTTGTTGGTGATAAGGATGAACGAGGGAAGGCCTTGTTTGCAAATGTGGAGAGGGGTGCGGGTATCTTTTAGTTTAATTTCCATCCGTCAGATATACATCAGACGGTCTATATTGCAAGATGGCACACGTACCATCATCACCACCTCGGTTTTTTATAAGAGAAGAAACATAAGTATGGAGATACAAACGTATAATCGATACTTGCTTCCGTAAACTAGCATCTACATTCTATTCAACGCCTCGGCATGTGGGGCCTTAGCACAATGACTTCTCGACTATGTAAAACAAATATTTTCCCGTCGCCGACAAGGAGGGGGTGACAACGGCGCGCTTTTTGGCTTACTCTAGTCCTTGTAGTCATACTAGGTGGTCTAAGCACGTGTAGATTTATTCTTTTTCACGTATCGTGTTCGCCGTACTGCCACGACTGTTGATGAATAGACGTTAAGTTATTCACGGGGAAACCCTTGTTGAGCGTGTTTGCGAGAGAGAGAGAGAGAGAGTGTGTGTGATATGTTAGAGACTGAGGCAATGATAACAGATTCTTTGTGTCTATGTGTGTGGAGGATAGAGAGAGACATGTACATGGGGCTTTGTGTTGTGTAACGTGGAGACACATATACATAATTAGAGAGTGAGTGTGTGAGATACACATGCAGACATGAGGAGAGATGAGGATCCAGATAAATGGGTGTTTGTGCGTGTCTGTCTGTGTTTGTGCACGCGTTTGTGTGTGAGAGGGAGAGAGTGTATGTGGAGTAGAGAGACCACTGATGATGTAGACCTAGTATAAGGGAAGGGGGAATGGTGTGACATGTGTAGTAGCGAGATAGCACGGGTGCGGGTGGGGGGAGCAGACTATTTGAAAGAGACATCGAGTGTGTGTGTGGGAGAGGGGTGTGAGAGCGAGAGAAAGAGAGAGCTAGCGACGGAGAGAGAGAGAGAGGAAGAGAGAGGGTGAGAGGGGTCGTTTGTGTCCATAAATGGCGTATAGATAGGGAGACAATGTTGATGTTGTCCGAAATTGGCCTATGAACGGAGACGCAAGGGAAGCGAGTCATCATGTGTGTGATAGGGACTTCATGAGAGATCTAGAATAGATGGTGTAGAGAACAATGTGCGAAATCGAGAACGATTATACATTAGGGAGCTATGCAAAGAGTCACGACATATATGTATACAGGGAAGGAGCTGGGGCGGGTCCGCATGTGGGAGAGATAGAAAGAGGAGTGGTGCACAAGGAGACATTGCAGTGGGGGTAGTGTGTGAGGTGAGTGCGCGAGAACCAGATAACAAGGGAGATAGACGTTTGGGGGCGACGTTTTGTGTGTATGGGAAATATACACTCTACATAGTGCGTGTGCTTGGGTAAGAGAGATAGCGGGAGACCTAGAGAGTGAGGGAAGAGATGTGTGCATGCCCGAGAGACAAAGTGATAGAGACCTATGTTGGGGTCCGGACTTTACAAGAGAGAGGGGTGTTAATGTGCTCGTGTGTTGGTGTTTAGGGGAGAGAACGACTTCTCTATGTGTGTGTGGTGGTGGGGGGGGGGGTTGACTTAAGACAAAGAGTGAGGTGTCTATATTTGAGGGACTTTAGCGTAATTGAGATATTGTGCACTCATGGTTGATCAATTTGTTTCACAGTTTGTACTATGAGATAACGATACTTTTGAACATGCGTGATATACCTTGATGTACCAGAATTACAAACCTAAGATTGGAATTTTGGAATTCGACTCCATCATTAGCTTTTGTATTTCATTTAAACGGAGGTACATTTTTTAAGCCGGGATTTCATGATTTCAAATTCATATATCAAACCTAGATATATACACATACAGGCATGTTCAAACTTTATAATCATCCACTTTATTCATACACATACACATTTTTGCTTTTGTCATCATATTTAGGATAAACACATTTGGAATTTCATTTGAATTGGACTGTATGATGGTATTTGCTTGTAGTAGCTCAGTGATCCATATTTGAATTGAATGGACAATCTAAGTTTCGAGTTGGAGACATTGATTTTCAAAACTTGCACATTTTTTTGCGTGCAAAACAAACAAATTGTCGGCCATGATATCATAGTCGGCTGTACGAGAGCAGAATACTTATAATCTTAGGCACCAAAAGCTTTCAAACTTCCCGCTCACATCGAAATATCACGCGCCCAAAAGTTTAGCCCTGCGATATTCCTATTTTACCCCTGCCACATGAACGGAAAAGGGCTGATTTGGTAACTCCATTGTTTTCCCCTCTTTGCCCCCAACATTCTTCCCCAGAGCCCCTCCCCTTCCCCTCCCCGACCCCCCCAACCACGGCAAGCCGCCGAATCTAGTCCTCCGCCGCAGCGGTGGACCTCAGACCCCGCCGGATCTACCTTCCGCACCTTGGAACCCCCAACTGCCAACTCAGCACTTCACCGGAGCCACTTCAGCGACTGGCTTGTCCACCGCTCCAGATCTCCTTGACCGCCATCATGGTCCATCGCACCGGATCTGCTTAACCGGCGCCCTCGTCCACCACAGCGTAGGCCCTTCACTGACTCCCTCGTCCGCCCCTTTGCTGGCCCTTCATACAAGCCCTCGTCCTCCGCAATAGATCCGCCTCACCGAAAGCACAGTACAACGCGCCCGCCGAAGCCTTCGTCCACTGCACTGGACCCGCTCCACGGACACCATATTCAACTCCACCGGCCCTGCTTTACCGACGCCGCAGCCTCATCAGGTTATTTCGATTTGTACTCCTTCGATTTTTCTCTTTATCGTGCAACTATTCACTTACCACAGATGAGCTTTCTTGTATGTTGACAGGCGCCGCAACCGTAGCACTGGAGCCGCTTCAGCAACGGCGACAGCCGGCCCAAACTCAACCGCAACACGAGCACCATCGACGATCCTTAGCTATCAAGTATGACAATGATACCCATACGCCACCGAGAATCAGGTACTATTATCCAACGGCCGGCGCCTACGTTCACTTTCCTAGCATAAGCACCGCACCTTTGAATTTCTTCAGGGCATCATTCAGTTTTTCATGAGACGCGTTATTCTACTTGCGCCTGTAGGGCCATACTTCTGGCAGTGAACATGTTACATGTGCTAAATTACATACCAGTGCACATATAGTTAATATGCTTTAGTTTTGTTCTAATGCCACCTGTTGGTTCCATTAGACTGCTTAATGTTCTCTATGCTTAATTACACATCAGCAAACTAGCATGTGGTTCCGCTGCTTTTTGTTCGTTTTACCCTACATTTTCTTATGCTAGCTATTACATCACTGCTCCGAGCCTCTGTTCATTACTTGTTTGTGTGTTCTTGATCTTCCCAAGTTGCATGACTAATTTGATGCTTCTATTAATTATGGAGTTGCCAACCCCATCAAGCAAAATGTTTGTTCTTTTGGGGCTGGCACCTCAAACAAGCATAAAAATAGAGGGAAGCAGATATATTGTCGTGTATGCACACACCCTTATTTCATTAGTTTAGATGAACCATTGATGATCAATTCGGACCAGTGCATGCGATTAAAATTAATTTTACCTAAATAGATGGTGCAGAATAAACTACAACAACTAGATTTGCAACCACGGGATGCTGACGATATCTTCAAAGAACATTGCAAAAGCAGCTAGGCTTCACAACAACATATGGTAAGCCAGTGTGTTTTAGTACATGTGAAATGTAATGCGAGTGGGATGCTTTCTTGGCTTGTGCCCAAACGTGTAATCCTACCGAATTACAAATAGTTCAGTTGTCTACTTTGTTGTATTGCTTGATTCGAATGCTTATTTGTTGTTACGCTATACCTGAGTTGGCCAATATGTCAGCAGTGCCTGCTGTACTATCGTAAAGAAATGCATGCCTATTTCATTTGAGTCCTTAACTTTTCCTCTCAAGTTCATCACAAGACTGTCTTCGTAGTTTATATGAGGCCACACTGTTAAGTGCTTTCTCAGATTATTTCAACTGCTTAGATGCCTTGGCAACTTAAATATAGCGGTTGTACACTCCCTTTCAACTAGGGATGTCAAATGGGTCCCGTTTAATCCTGATTAAAGTCCACTAGTGGTATGATAGTTCAAAAGAGTTTTTGTTTTTTGAGGAAAATGAACTAGGGAGGTAGCAAAAACTAACTAGATGGGACTGGCGGATGTTGTTTATTTGCCACTTACATCCCTAGTTTCATCTTACCATTTTATTTTATTTTCGGCTGATGCTGCTTCGAACCATTTAAATATAGTTTGCCATGCTCGGCAATAATGCGTCCGTCGTTTACCATCTAAGCTTACTGCATGGATCATACAATAACTATCTCTTACTGATGTCCAGCGGAAACCTTTCAGGATGCTGTTCACACTAGGACACAATGTACAACCCCAGAATCTATTTGTGGAAGCGGTGCGCCATCCATGTTGCCAGATGGTAGCAGTTCAGAGGCAACACCGCCGAAGAGCAGTCTGAGCACAGATATTATAGTGCTTGAGGCTCTACTAGAGGCAGAAAGAGATGGTGTGGCTGCCATGAATGAGGTAATCTTTATCTTGAGGCTGGAAATTACGGAATTAGCAGCACACATTATGCAAGCAACCCAAGAATTGGAGGAAGTAAGAATGTTGCATTTGAAGACGGAGGAGGTGTTGCTATTTCTGCTATCTGAAGCCCAAGGTAATCCCGGTTCTTCTTTAGATACCAGTTGAAATTGTCATTAGATTATTGTACTTGCATGTTGTGTCATGTCTCTGAATGCATTATGTTGCAAGACCCCCTATGTTGTCCATGTGTTGTAATGATCCGAATTTTTTAGGCGAGGTAATCCTCAGTACTTGTATGATTGACATAAGGTGAACTGTTTTTCGTGTGAGCATATTGTATTGGATGAAATAACTGTTTGACTCAGAGTGTATCCAACCTACTGAATTCGAAGATCACGGAATTTCTAAATCATAATCATTTATAAAGGTGGAATAAATCTTTGTTGTGGTTTTGAAGAAATAAATAACAAAACGTATAATTATCTATGGATATTTGTAATCGAATACAAATTGGATTTGAATTTAGTTTGCCAGGTCCCAGGGCAAACGTGAATGCTAATTCTCCCAAGTTTTGAACGAAGCGGCTAAACACCCACTATAATTTGTGGCCTACCCAAAGCAAGTGTTTGCGAGATGGAAATTACTGTCTACCCCTGACACTTGACATCCTTATCGACCGGATTTACACTATTGTCGATAGGGGTAGACTAGTACTTCAATTAGACGTGACACGACGGCCTCTGAGCCCATTCAGACACGGTGGGCGCCAAACATGGGCGGCAAAACACATTTGATTCAAGCTCGTCCGAAAGACATGTGTCTCTTCCTCCATTTCCCCATTCATTCACGGTGGGTGGCAAAACAAACTCTCCTCGTCCAAAATCGATGTAGGCTAATATTTTAAATAGGGGCAGATGTGTAACTTCCATCAGACGTGACACAACTGCCCTACCTGTCAGCCCCGTTCATACACCATGGGCGCCAACCATGGGCGGCAAAACACCCTCTCCTCGCCCGAAATAGTTACCGGCAAATATTTGGGAGATGCGAGATTACCGTCCTATCCCCAACCGACGCGATGTCCGAAATTTTAAACGGGGGATAAGTTCGTAACTTTCCCCCATTTCAGAGAAGCGCGTCCCAAAGTTTGAGATCCCCCCTCCCCTCCATTTCCCCATTCATACACCATCGGCGTCACGACAACCTCCGCACTGTGGCCAGCCTCCTCCGTCCGCCACCCCATCCTCCACCTTGCCGGAGCCGCTACGCCTACCCCGTCGTCCACTTCAGGAGATGGACGTCTCTCATCCATGGCGCTAGACCAGGATCCTTTCATCGCCTCCTCTCGCTTCATCGGCGCCGTCGTCCACCTTGTCGTTGCCGCTCCTACAACCGCCTCGTCCTCGGCAACAGGATATATCCCCCGACCCGGCTGTCTGCCATCTAAAGTCTTCTTCCCTGCCGCTGACAGCCATCGCACCCGCAGCACCCTCAACGTATCAGCATAGGCCTACACTGCGTTGCAAGAGAGGTGGTACTCTTCCATATGTGCTTAAGTTATTGATCTCACCCGGAAAATAGATCGTAATTTGTTTACTGTACTTTTCTTGTCCGTACCAAATCGTAGTGGCTAGTTGAAAGCAAACATTGGTTGCGAAGTAGCTTTGTCCGGTTTGCATCTTCAGATCTGCCATGGCACGGGCACTAGACACGTAAAGCTTATGGTTTCCCCCTTTATATTCACTATGTTGGGGATATCACTTATCGGGAACTTATCGGTCGACCTATGATAAGGGGTAAATCGGCCAGCTTATCGGCATATCGGCCGATTTATCGCCATATCGGTTGATTTATCGGTCGATTTATCTTATCGGCCAGACCATGATAAGCGATAAATCGGACGATTTATCGGAATATCGGAAGATATCTTGAACAGTGGTTCCTATATTCGTTTCGAAAAGCATGTGCGCCACCCACTGGTCCAGCTAGTTCCACTTTCCTGATTTTTCTCTTGATGTTTAGGGTTTTCCCCTTTTATCTACTCTACTATGATCTGCGTAGGTGCTTTCTATCGTACTAGCATTACTCCACCCATCAAGCTAAACAACACAACACTCAGAACTCGAAAGCTTAGTTGTTCAAATATGATTGTGATATGATACAGATATTAGTTAACCGACACATTTAATTGGTTAGCTAAAGGTACCACTTGAGTTTCCAAATGCATGTCGCGACATATAGAGAGACAACATAATTGCATTTCTTTGTCACTTGTTGACCGTACTTTCTTGTCCATACCAAATCTTAGTTGTTATTTCAAAGAAAACATCGGTTGCTAACTACCCTTTGTGCGGTTTGCAGCTTCAGATCTGTCATCCCACTGCCACGGTCAACACTGTACTCATCATGCTTATGTTTTCCCCATTTTATGATGACCACAATCAGCCTACGTGGTTCGTGTCGTAATAGCACTGCTCCACTCATCGAGCTAAACAAGCTTACTTGTACAAATTCATATCTAATATTATTGCTGATATTAGTAAAACTGAGAGATGTTTAATTGGTTAGCTAAATGTTCCTACTTTAGTTTCGAAATGCATGTGAGCCACATATGGAGAGACCGGAAAGAATAGTATTTCTCTATGCGCTCTGGTTCACCATGGGTGGCCAACCGACATTGTATTGAAAGACTTGTAATATCTTCAATCTGCTTGCTCTTCTGCTCTTCTTTAAGATGATACTCTTCTCTTGTGGTCGACTGGTCAGGTCGAGTTGTTCTCCCTTAGTATATTTTGAATCTGTCAGGTCAGGTCGACTTGTTCTTCTTTACTATATGTTGAAGCTATCTTCTGCGAAGTGTCATCACTTCTGGAGCTCTCATATTTTGAGTAGTAGGCCACATTATATTAATGCACACAACAAATTATAGCATGCATGGCATCTTTTAAAAGAATTGCAGATATAGCACAAAGGGGTTTACGGGGAGGCAGTATTGGATTAGAATCACTTCTGCATTACAAAGAAAATCTCACTTGTTTTTATGTTCTCATGCATGTCAGATATTGAACATTATCAAAATGAACATGAGAATGGGCGCACGAGAGGAATATTGCGGAACGATCCACTGGCTAACAAACTTGGCATGGTGGAGGATGGCCTATCTTATTCACCCATCAAGGTGCTTGCTCTAACTTTGCAAAGTTGTATTGGTCGCACATATTTTGCATCTGAGCTCTTGCATTACTTCTACTTTGTTACGCCATCTGCTTAGTTTAAGCATCATATATGAGTATATGCCATACATATCCATTTTCTGTACCTATTCCATGTGTCGTCACACTATGTTTTTCCAGTCGAATGTTGTTCTTTCGTAATAGATGTCCAAAACGAAGAGGGTGAGTGAAGATCCTCAAGGAGTACAAACTAGGTATTTGGAAAAGGTAGACCTGTTAAATCCTATAGATCAGCAGCCACAGAAAACACAGGCCCAACTGTACCACACTTTACCCCTACTCCAATGGCCAAACCCCTATTAGAACTGCTGGGAGCCCAGCGTCAGGTACTGTCTATGATATCAATTCAAAATTTGAACTCCTAAATTTCTGCTTGTGCCTTACCTTCTCTCTTGTATGAAAACTAATTTCAGATGAATCTCCTTGCTCAAAGGATCATACGATCTCAAAACAATAATGGGCTATGCATTGCTCTTGTCAGTACCTCTCTCCCTTTTGCCTTGTAACGTTGTACTTAATTAATTGCTATTTTATTATGTATCATCAGTCTGCACCTGAGCTTCATTATCCTCTATTTCTTCCAATATTATTTGATCTATATTTACTCTTTGCAAAATGTAGAATAATGGCAACACTTATAAAGAATTTTCTTTGGGGAATTTATTGAATTATCCTTCCATCAACATGGAGAAGGGCTTTGTCCAGCCCGTGTTAACATGTAATGTAAGTTCATCCTTCTCAAGCCTTCAAACTTTGCTCTAGTATAGATTTGGATAGGCATCATTTCCTCCACTGCTGTTTGCTTTGCTGTTTACATCTGATTAGATGTTTGCAACAACTACCAGTTTCAAATTGTAGTTGTAAAAACATGTTCCTTATGCAGAACAGATCCATTTATTTGCTTATATAATTGTGAAACTTGATATGTGTCTCCTTGTTTCTCTTTCAGACTCGTATCTCTTACGCCGGGCAGAACTATAGGGAAGATAGTGAGCCAAACCATCTTGAGGACAGCGAGATGACCCCAAGGTCCTGTCTTGATGAAGACAGTGAGTTGAAGCTACTCACCAGCAGGTGTGAGACAACCTCTGTGTAGTTGCTGCCTCAATCAGTTCGACTTCTTCAGTCTCAACTTAAAGCGGAAAGGCTTGCTTCATCTCAGCTCCGACCAGAAGTCAAAGATGCAATGAAGATGTCAGGGGACTGCCATGCGCACCATCATGCCTTAAATCTAGTGTTGATGCATCTATCGTTGACACAATTGAGGTCTACTCAGCTTCTTCAACTGTTTGGGGGGGCGACCTGGCCAGGCCTAGTGCCTTCTGAAGTGCTCTCAGTTTTGTATATTCTTTTGTCGGCGCGTTTATTTGCACTGGTGGCGAACTTTGATGCCCAATGGATGTAATATGTGTGATAGCCGTGATAGCCTAGCGTAAGTTGCTTTCTTATTTATTTCCTTGTTGTCTTGTTTATTTGTTTGCTTGTACTCATTGCAGTTCTTTTTCCGCGGTTTGCTAGTGGCTGCAATAACCTATTTTTTAAAACTAGGCCACAATTACCATGGGCTAATATTTACTATAGTGACACTGGGCCTCCTACAGGCCATAGAAACAGTGGGCCTTCTACGGGCCGTACAAACAGTGGGCCTTCTACGGGCCGTAGAAACAATGGGCCTTCTATGGGCCGTAGAAACAATGGGCCTTCTAGGGGCCGTATCATCAATCGGCCTTATATGGCCAGTACGATCGATTGGCCAAACATGGGCCAATAACAGACCGCATTATGGCTGTAAATGGGCTAGAGTTGGAATCGTCCGTTCATGGGCCGACCATAGCGGGCCATCATTAATAGGTCGTATTTGATGACGCTATGAAAACGGCCCAACGTATTAACGGACCACAAACGGGCCGACTGTAAGTAAACGAATGCTGGAAATGAGCCCAAGAATAAATGGGCTCTGAGAAGGCCGAAAGATAACATGGGCTGGAAACGGCCCAACGAAATAACGGACCGTTAATGGGTATAAAGTGATACATTGTTCATTACGGGCCAGTTTCACCACGGGCCGTTAATGGGTGTAAAGTGATACACTGTTCATTATGGGGCAGTTTCACCACGGGCCGTTAATAGGCCAAGAGTTACATAGGGCCTCATATGGGCCGAAAGACGTCATGGGCCATACATGGGCCAGAAGTGAAAACGGGCTAGAATCGTATTGGGTGGCCCAGATGACGCTACTGGGCCTAATTCGGATAGGGTGTAACGGGCCTTGGGTTAGCGGGCTGTAAATGGGCTATATGCGAACAGGCCGTTAACATGCTTTACATGGTCCGGCCCGCCACCTTTTGACCAAGTCAAACAGGCCGGCCTTTTCATAGGAATGGGCCTCTGTTGGGCCGTGCCATGTGTCGACGTATCATAGGTGCCTTCTGTCCAATGAGTGGATGACATCTGTCCCAATGATGAGCCGGCACGTGTTTCCTCCAGCCAATGATGATTTTACACGTGGAAAATCCCCATTGGTCGGGGCTGTTAACGGGTTATAAGATCCAAAAGCCGAACCGATAGCTTAACGGCGTTCCGTTATGGTGGATGCCACGTGTCGGTCACCCTTGACGAAAGCACTTCTGTGTCGCGGGATTTATCATCATGGAAGTGGACACTTCTGTGATGATAATTTTGGTAATGTCATGGAACACTTCTACGACAGCATAGGTATGACTATCTTGATTCTGTCATAAAATCGTCATGGATGTACATGCATGACAGAAAATGCGACCTACTGTGACAAACACGTATCATCACGGAAGTGTATTTTTTTGTAGTGGGTGTTAGAATCATTACTATGTAATCTAGATTATTGACTCTAGTGCAAGTGGGAGACTGAAGGAAATATGCCCTAGAGGCAATAATAAAGTTGTTATTTATATTTCCTTATATCATGATAAATTTTTATTTTTCATGCTAGAATTGTATTAATAGGAAACGTGATACATATGTGAATACATAGACAAAACAAAGTTTCGCTAGTATGCCTCTACTTGACTAGCTCGTTAATCAAAGATGGTTAAGTTTCCTGACCATAGACATGTGTTGTCATTTGATGAACGGGATCACATCGTTAGGAGAATGATGTGATGGAAAAGCCCCATCCGTTAGCTTAGCATAATGATCGTCAAGTTTTATTGTTATTGCTTTCTTCATGACTTATACATATTCCTCTGACTATGAGATTATGCAACTCCCGAATACCGAAGGAACACCTTGTGTGCTATCAAACGTTGGGTGATTATAAAGATGCTCTACAGGTATCTCTGAAGGTGTTTGTTGGGTTGGCATAGATCAAGATTTGGATTTGTCACTTCGAGTATCTGAGTGGTATCTTTGGGCCCTCTCGGTAATGCACATCACTATAAGCCTTGCAAGCAGTGTGACTAATGAGTTAGTTGCGGGATAATGCATTACGAAACGATTAAAGAGACTTGCCGGTAACGAGATTGAACTAGGTATAAGGATACCGACGATCTAATCTCGGGCAAGTAACATACCGAAGACAAAGGGAATAACGTATGTTGTTATTGCGGTTTGACCGATAAAAGATCTTCGTAGAATATGTAGGAACCAATATGACAATCCAGGTTCCGCTATTGGTTATTGATCGGAAATGTGTCTAGGTCATGTCTACATAGTTCTCGAACCCGCAGGGTCCATACTAACGTTCGATGACGATTTGTATTATGAGTTATTTGTTTTTGGCGACCGAAGATTGTTCGGAGTCCCGGATGAGATCACAGACATGACGAGGAGTCTTGAAATGGTCAAGAGGTAAATATTGATATATTGGACGATGATATTCGGACACCGGAATGGTTCCGGATCGTTTCAGGTATTTTTCGGAGTATCGGGAGGTTACCGGAACCCCCCGGGGAAAGTCATGGGCCTCATGGGCCACAAGAGAGAGAGGGGACAGCCCAGAAGGGGTGTCCGCCCCCCATGGGAGTCTGAATAGGACTAGGGGAGGGGTGATTGCTCTATGGTTATAGCGCCAGAAAAGCTCCTGTCTGCTAGGACTATGTCAGTATTTCCCCAAAGAGGAAGGGATCATGTGGCACAGTGACAGTAGGTATTTCCCTTAGTGAAGAAACCAAGGTTGTCGAACCAGTAGGAGAACCAAGAAACACAACGTAAACATCACCTGCACACAAATAACAACACCCCGCAACCCGGCGTGTTAAAGGGGTTGTCAATCCCTTTCGGGTAACGATGCCAGAAAATTGTAGTAGATTGAAATAATAGATCCCAGATAAAATAAATTGCAGAAAAGTATTTTTGGTTTAATAGATCTGAATAAAAATGCAAAGGAAAAGTAGATCGCAAGCAAATATATGAGGAAGAAGACCTGGGGTCGTAGGTTTCACTAGTGGCTTCTCTCGAGAAAGATAGCAAACGGTGGGTAAACAAATTACTGTTGGGCAATTGATAGAACCTCAAATAATTATGACGATATCCAGGCAATGATCATTATATAGGCATCACAACCAAGATTAGTAGACCGACTCCGCCTGCATCTACTACTATTACTCCACACATCGACCGCTATCTAGCATGCATCTAGTGTATTAAGTTAATGGAAAAATGGAGTAATGCAATAAGAACGATGACATGATGTAGACAAGATCCGCTTATCTATTGCGTAGATATAGATCCCTTCTTTTTATCCTTAGTAGCAACGATACATATCTGTCGGTTCCCTTTTTTGTCACTAGAATCAAGCACCGTAAGATCGAACCCACTAACGGGCACTGAGGGAGTCCTGGATTAGGGGGTCTCCGGACAGCCGGACTATATCCTTTGGCCGGACTATTGGACTATGAAGATACGAGATTGAAGACTTTGTCCCGTGTCCGAATGGGACTCTACTTGGCGTGGAAGGCAAGCTAGGCAATACGGATATGTATATCTCCTCCTTTGTAACTGACCTTGTGTAACCCTAACCTCCTCCGGTGTCTATATAAACCGGAGGGTTTTAGTCCGTAGGACAACATACAATCATACCATAGGCTAGCTTCTAGGGTTTAGCCTCTCCGATCTCGTGGTAGATCAACTCTTGTACTACTCATATTATCAAGAATAATCAAGTAGGACGTAGGGTTTTACCTCCATCAAGAGGGCCCGAACCTGGGTAAAACATCGTGTCCCCTGCCTCCTGTTACCATCCGCCTTAGACGCACAGTTCGGGACCCCCTACCCGAGATCCGCCAGTTTTGACACCGACATTGGTGCTTTCATTGAGAGTTCCTCTGTGTCGTCATCCTTAGGCTTGATGGCTCCTTCGATCATCGATAACGATGTAGTCCAGGGTGAGACTTTTCTTCCCGGACAGATCTTTGTATTCGGCGGCTTCACACTTCGGGCCAACTCGCTTGGCCATCTGGAGCAGATCGAGAGTTACGCCCCTGGCCACCAGGTCAGGTTTGGAAGCTTAAACTACACGGCCGACATCCGTGGAGACTTGATATTCGACGGATTCGAGCCCCTGTCGAGTGCGCCGCACGGTCAGGGTGAGCATGATTTAGCTCTACTATCGGACAGTGTTCAGGAGACCGCACCGGCAACCGCTCCGACCCTCAATTCGGAGCCAATTGCGCCATCCATGGACGGGTGGATAGACCCCGCCACGGAGGCCGTATTCTCAGCGGCGATCGAGCCGAATATCGACCTTACCCTTCATGGGAGCCGTGACGCCGAACTACCGGATTCTTCCCCGGCCACGGACTCCGAACCGCCTGCGCCCATGCCTATCGAATCCGATTGGGCACCGATTATGGAGTTCACCTCCGCAGATATCTTTCAGCACTCGCCCTTCGGCGACATACTGAACTCATTAAGGTCTCTCTCCCTGTCAGGAGAGTCCGGGCCGAACTATGTTCGGCAGGATTGGGATGCGGATGACGAAGAAATTCGCTGCCCACCCACCACCCACTTAGTAGCCACTGTCGATGATTTGACCGACATGCTCGACTTCGACTCCGAAGACATCGACGGTATGGACGACGATGCAGGAGAAGAACCACTGCCCACAGGGCACTGGACGCCCACTTCATCATATGATGTATACATGGTGGACACACCCAAAGAAAACGACGACGAGGAACGGAAGGACGCAGCGAAGGGTTGTTCCCTCGAGAAGCAGTCAAAGCGGCGGCGTAAGCGCCGCTCCAAATCCCGCCTCGGCAGAAACAGCGATCATATAGACCCAGCGATAGAGCAGGGTGAACCATCGCCCGACCAGGGCAACACGGAGAATCAAACCGAACAACCCGACCCCGTCGAAGATAACAATCCGAACGACATCACACCGGACAGCCACCCGGAGCAACAGAATGCCCATCAAAGGCTGGTTGCCACTGCGAGGAGTCTGAAAAAGCAGAAGCAAAGGCTCAGGGCTGCACAAGACACACTCAGAATCAGATGGAGTGAAGTACTCAACACTGCAGCGAAGTACGGTGGTAATCGCCACACCAAGATCTACCCAAAGCGAAAGTTGCTACCTGAATTCGATGAGGAGGTCTTAGATCCCCCGCAATCAAAAAAATGGCCATCCGGTCAGATAGACGACCACATGGCCAACATAAAGCGGCAAACGACGCCGCACATAAGCCAGTACATGACCCACATGAGGGCTCGCATCAAAAGTACGGCGCAACCAGATCCATCTACGGGACACGCAAGCGCGCTCCAGCCTGCAATGCAACACAACAAACATCCGAACACCACGGCACACCCAAATACAGCGGTGCCGCACACCCCCTATGTTTCACCGATGAGGTGCTAGACCATGAATTTCCACAGGGATTCAAACCCGTAAACATAGAGGCGTACGATGGAACGACAGACCCTCGGGTCTGGATTGAGGACTACATCCTCCATATCCATATGGCTCGAGGAGACGATCTCCACGCCATCAAATACTTACCCCTCAAGCTCAAAGGGCCAGCTTGGCACTAGCTTAAAAGCCTCCCCGAAAACTCCAATGGAAGCTGGGAAGAGCTTGAAGACGCTTTTCGGGCAAATTTTCAAGGGACCTATGTCGACCACCGGATGCAGACGATTTAAGTCATATAACTCAACAGCCCGGAGAGTCAGCCCAAAAGCTTTGGAACATGTTCTTCACTAAAAAGAACCAAATAGTCGACTCCCCGGACGCCGAAGCCTTAGCAGCTTTTAAGCACATCGTTCGAGACGAATGGCTTGCCAGAAACCTCGGCCAAGAAAAGCCGAGAACAATGGAAGCATTAACAAGCCTCATGACCCTCTTTTGCGTGGGCGAGGATAGCTGGTTAGCCCGATGCGGCACTAGCGACCCAAGTACATCCGAAGTGAGGGACGAAAACGGGAAACCACGATGCAGCAAAAACAAGCGCCGGAATAAAGAAGACAGCCCGAAGAGCACGGCGGTAAACGCCGGATTCTGAAGCTCTCGGCCAGGTCAGCAAAAGCTGCCCTTCAAAGGCAACAGAGACGAACTGTCCAGCCTAAACAAGATTCTGGATAAAATATGTCAGATCCACAGCACCCCCGATAAACTTGCAAACCATACCCATAGAGAATGTTGGGTCTTCAAGCAGTCCGGCAAGCTCAACGCTGAACACAAGGGGCAGGATACACCAAGCAAAGATGAGGACAAGCCTCGCAAGCAAAGCACAGGGGAACATAAGACATTCCCACCAGAAGTCAAAACAATAAACGTGTTACACGTGACAAAGGGGAGAAACAAAGTGGCACTCCTAGAGACACATGCCCTAGGGCCTATCACCACAGAGTTCCGCCACTGGTCGTCCCAACCAATCACCTTTGACCATCAGGATTACTCGGCAAGTATCCAGCATGCAGGATGGGATGCCTTGGTATTAGACCGGGTAATAGACGGATACCACTTCACACGAGTCCTGATGGACGGCGGCAGTAGTTTAAACCTGATATATCAGGACATAGTCCGCAAAATGGGGATAGACCCAATAAAAACTAGCCATAGCAATACTACCTTTAAAGGAGTAACGCCAGGCCCAGAAGCCCATTGCACGGGCTCCCTGCTACTAGAGGTTATATTCGGCTTTCCCGATAACTTCCGCAGCGAAAATTTAACTTTCCACATCGCTCCGTTCCAAAGCGGCTATCAAGCACTACTCGGACGCAAAGCTTTCGCTCGCTTTAATGCAATACTACATTACGCTTCTCTCATGCTTAAGATGCCCGGTCCACATGGAATCATTACAGTAAACAGAAAAATTGAGCGCTCCTTGCGCGCGGAAGACCGTGCGTCTGCCTTGTCAGCCGCACACTAAACGGCCTCACCAACTAAAGCATCTAACAAGTCGTTAAAACCACGGACACGGTTGGACGAGTCTAGTGCAGCTATATGTAATTGATACAGATTTGATGGCCATGCCCCTACTACAATACAAGGGGCTCAACGCACGCAAACAAGTGGCAATTAGGCTCAACTTTACTCATTTTGAACTATATATTGTTTATTTAGTATAACTTACCTTTTGCACGGCAACTTTTCAATTAATTTCCTCTCTTTTTCAGATGACCATCGTGCTACACCCATCCAGAATACGGCACAATGGAGACACAGGCGCAGACGTGGAGCAGGGACCCGTTCTAAGGATTCTTTTTAGATTAAGACCCTGCGTAAACCTTTTTTACTGTCTCTTGTTGATACACATCCCTCGGATTCTCAATACAATTGAGAAGGATGCTGATGTATTGGCATGTGGCCACGTCCGAATATTGCACGTACCTGGACACCAGGGGCTTATTACAAAGGGCACTGTTTAGGCCCGGTTTACATCATAAAGACCGAATACCTTAGGGAGTGTTCGGTGTCACAAGTTTGGCCTTATATGCATCAGCTCCGAATCATGTCTTTGGTCAAATGTTGGGTTTGTTTGGCTCCTGTGTTTTGCTGCCCTACGTTCCGCTCTATCGGCTAAGGCGGCACCAGGAGAGCTACTGCGATTGTGCCCTGGTTCATCCGGGCAAGCACCTCAGTAGAAAAAGCCGAAAACTGCCTGTCATGATATAGCGTGAGACTGGTCAACCACTCGATGACCTAGCGGAATCTTCGGGATTCCTCTGCCTTAACGAAGGGCCGTTTCCCGGCCAAGCATGTACGCGCCCTGAATCCGGATGAGCGCGGAGCCACCGGGGGCTATATAGTAGCCCCACTGTCAAACTCCTCTGGCTAAGTGAAAGTGTTAAAACATTATAGTCCGGTTGCCTTGTTCGCTGCGCTATCACCTCCCTAATGGACCAAGATGTTGGATCAAGTGTTAACACGCGTCTTCTGCGAACACCCCCGCATTATATGCGTGGGGGAAGAAGCCGACGACTGCCATCTTTCAGGTTATATATCTATATACATAAACGGCCGCACACGAGGCATCATAATACTTTCGGGCAAAAGTATAAATACAGCCTTGTTAAATTCAATAAAACATTGTTTTTACAATGGGAATACATGTCACTCAAACATAATATTCTTCGAGCACTGAGCCTCTATCGAACGAGCGCCTTCAAGAACTTCTTCAAAGTAGTGCTCGGCAGCCACTCGACCTATGGCTGAACCCTGTGCCGCAACAGTGGTGGCATCCATCTCCGCCCAGTATGTTTTGACATGAGCAAGTGCCATCCATGAGCCTTCTATGCACGCAGACCTCTTTACAGCATCGATGCGTGGCACAGCGCCAAGGAATTGTTGCACTAAGCTAAAGTAGCTATTCGGCCTTGGCCCTCCTGGCCACAAATGATCCACAACGGACCTCATGGCCAGTCCGAATAATCTATGGAGCTCGGCCCAACCGGTCAATCGCTCATTCAGCAGCAGCGGACGGACTGGAGCGTGAAACTGTGAGTAGAACAACTTTTCCACTTAGGGACGTTTCTGATCCTTGAAGTACTCGGCTGCATCAGCAGCACTTGCAGCCAAATCCATGTACGCGTCCGCAGAAGTCCATAGCCGGTCCAGAGGAGCATACTTCGGATCTCCGAACTTAGTCCACAACAAGAAGGGCTTCCCAGACACGATATTTGCAGCTTGATTCAGCTCCTCCTTCGTCGCTTTAATTTTGGAGCGGGCTTCCTTGGCAGCCACCCGGGCCTTCTCCAGGTCCGTCGCCTTCGCCCGGTTTTCCTCTTCAAGAATCCGGTAACGGTCAGCAACATCTTTTAACTCCACGACCATCTTGGAAATTTTTTCTTTGCTCTCGCAATGTGCGGCCTGTTCGGCCCTTAACTCTTCGGCCGCTTGCAAAGCGGCCGCATTGCTACTCCTTGCTTGCTCCTTGGCTCGGGCAAGCTCCGCCCGAAGGGTCTGCACGGTGGCCACTCCATCTGCAGTCACAACATACTAAAGATACTGGCATCATGCTGCTCTTATTATGCGATGATCACTAGAAAGGCCACTCACCCTGTGCCTCGTCAAGCCGCTTGTTGACAAGCACGATGTCGGCATCTGCCGCATCCAGCTGCTGCTTTAGTTCGACATATCCATGAGTCTGACTAGCCACCGGAGCCTCCTCCACCTACACATAAAGGCAGTCTGGTTATTACCTGGGACTATGATCCTCTGTTTGCTGCCATTTTCAACGACAACCAGAGTCTCAGGGGCTACTATCTACACAGGGCACATCTAAAAATGTGCGGTGCTTTCAAAAATGTACATCATTTCATATACCTCAAAACCCGTTAGTAGACTCATAAAGGCTTCATGCAGCCTGCTTTCGGTGGACGAAATCCTTTCAATCACCGTACCCATCAATGTGCGGTGCTCTTCTGAGATAGCCGCTTTCTCCAGCAGATCCCTACGTACGTCCGAACGCACACCAGATGGTGCCGGACTCTTTTGACTGCTCTCTTCGAGAGCTGGATACTGAGGACTTCGGGTGGCCATAGGATTACCTTCTGGCCTTGCCGGATCAGGAGAAGCCCTCCGCGACGACACCTCAGGGTCGCCCGCTTCGTAAGGCAGTGTGGCAGGGGGAGGCGTTTCGCTCTCCATCATCTCCGGAAGAAGATCCCCCGAAGACGAGCTCAGCTGAGAAGGGCTAAGATCCGAACTGCAAGATAAATGCTTCGATTATTTTCCTCAGAAATAGAGCAAGATATTTTCGTTATTGAACACCCTTTTACTTACAGCTCAGTAGAGGGCTGATCCCCGCGCGGACATTGTGTGGCAAGAGTACCCTCCGAGGCAGGTCCCTCTGGCGGAGATTTCTTCTCCCGTTTGGAAACCTTAGATTCCGGATCTTCAGAGGTAGACCTCTTCCTTCCCCGGGGAGAGAGAATGTCAGATTCTTCCCCTTGGTTATCCTCCCTCGCGGAGGCGCTCATTCCCTCGATTAGAATAGGTAGCGATGGAGGCCCGCTTTCGCCCTCTTTATTCCCCCCTTCATCTTCCTTTGAGGGCACTAGACAAGGTGCCGGCTCGAGCATCTTTTCCAGCACCGGATTGTCCAAGCCTTCAGGAAGGGGGGCCGAACACCGGATCATCTTCGCCTTTGTTATCCAGTCCTGGTCAAAGAGCGATTCTTCAAAATGATGTCATGATAAATAAAAGGACAGTGTGTTCGGCCATGGGATTACTTACTTGGGGAGCGGGGCGATTGCAGCTCAGGCCCACGTCCTCGGTAGTGTCCGGACACTCTATTTGGGGTCCGAAGAACGATTTGTACATCTCCTCGTGCGTCATGCTGAGGAAATTCTGAATAGTGCACGGTCCTTCCGGGTTGAATTCCCACATGCGGAGGGGCCAGCGTTTGCAAGGCTGGACTCGACGAACCAGCATAACTTGCATTACCATAACCAGACTGAAATCTCCCTCAAAGAGATCTCGAATACAGCTCTGCAGTATTGGCACGTCCTTGGTTGGACCCCAGCTCAGCCCCTTGCTGATCCATGACATCAGTTGTGGTGGAGGGCCCGAGCGAAAGGTGGGCAGCTACCCACTTGGCATTTCGGGGAGCTATGACGTAAAACCACTCCCGTTGCCACAATCCGGACACGTCTAGAAAGGAACCCTTTGGCCATGGAGCGTCAGCAATTTTTCTTATTAGAGCACCTCCGCACGCTGCGTACTGCCCCTCGACCATCTTCGGCTTCACATCGAAGGTCTTGAGCCATAGGCCAAAGTGAGGGGTAATGCGGAGGAAGGCCTCACACACGACAATAAATGACGAGATGTGAAGAAGGGAATTCGGGGCCAGATCGTGAAAATCCAGCCCGTAATAGAACATGAGACCCCTAACAAAGGGATCCAGAGCGAGGCTTAGTCCTCGGAGGAAGTGGGAGACGAACACAACGCTCTCGTTGGGTTCGGGAGTAGGGACGACCTGCCCTCGGGCGGGCAGCCTATGCAAAAGTTCGGCGATCAGATATCTGGCCTCCCTCAACTTCTTGATGTCCTCCTCCGTGACAGAGGAGGGCATCCACCGGCCTTGAAGGATGGATCCGGACATGATTGAAGGTCCGAGGCACCTGACCTGGGCTTTGGGTGTTAGAACTTGAGGCGGGGGAAGGATTCGATTGAGCACGGGAGGAAAAAAAAGAAAAAGCCTTGTCCCTTTATAAAGAGGGTGAATATCAAGCGTCCTCCTCGTGGCCGTTTGGGACTTGCCTAAGATCTAGGAGTCCTAGGCACGGTTGGGTTACCCACGTCCGTATTAATGAGAATCTCGTAATAAAGGGAACACGATCTCTGCTTTGACAAGACGTGTCAAGAAACCGCCTCGCGTTATGTGCGGGGCTGGTTAAAGAAAAACGGTTTGAATAATTACTGGGCCATGGCATGATGTCATGCTACAAAAACGTGTGAGCAGGTTAGATTTGTGGAAATATTATTCTCACTACGGTGGTATGTGGAACTTATTTTGCAGGGTTGGACACTATCCTTGTATTCAAACTCTTCTATGGTGTATTCGGAGGAGAAACCCGCCTTGCAATGCCGAAGACAACACTGCGCGCTGGACTCATCGTCATTGAAGCCTGGTTCAGGGGCTACTGAGGGAGTCCTGGATTAGGGGGTCTCCGGACAGCCGGACTATTGGACTATGAAGATACGAGATTGAAGACTTCGTCCCGTGTCCGGATGGGACTCTACTTGGCGTGGAAGGCAAGCTAGGCAATACGGATATGTATATCTCCTCCTTTTTAACCGACCTTGTGTCCATTGCAAGATAAATAGATCAAGTTGGCCAAACAAAACCCAAATATCGGAGAAGAAATACGAGGCTATAAGAGATCACGCATATAAGAGATCAAAGAAACTCAAATAACTTTCATGGATATAAAAAGATATGACTGATAATAAACTCAGAGTTCATCAGATCCCAACAAACACACCGCAAAAACAGTTACATCATATGGATCTCCAAGACACCATTGTATTGAGAATCAAGAGAGAGAGAGAGAGAGACAGAGATAGAGACAAAGACAGAGACAGATGAAGCCATCTAGCTACTAACTACGGACCCGAAGGTCTACAAAGAACTACTCACGCATCATCGGGGAGGCACCAATGGAGGTGGTGAACCCCATCCAAGATGGTGTCTAGATTGGATCTGGTGGTTCTGGACTCTGCGGCATCTGGATGAATATTTCGTCGACTCCCCTAGAGTTTCTGGAATATTTGGGTATTTATAGAGCAAAGAGGCGGTCCAGGGGCACCCGAGGTGGGCACGACCCACCAGGGCGCACCTGGGCCTCCTGGCACGCCCTGGTGGGTTGTCCCCTCCTCGAGACCCCCCAGGTGCTACCAGGGCCCAACTTGTTCCTTCTGATCCATAAAAAATCTCTGTAAATTTTCGTGGAATTTGGACTCCGTTTGATATTGATTTTCTGCGATGTAAAAAACACAGAAAAAACAGGAACTGGCACTTGGCACTATATCAATAGGTTAGTACCAAAAACTGATATAAAATGATTATAAAACATCCAAGATTGATAATGTAATAGCATGAAACAATCAAAAATTATAGATACGTTGGAGACGTATCAGCATCCCCAAGCTTAACTCCTACTCGTCCTCGAGTAGGTAAGTGATAAAAACAGAATTTTTGATGTGGAATGTTGTTTAACAGGTCATATCATATTCTTTTCCTTATAGCATGGAAAAATTGACTCTTTATGTGGTTCAAAGCAATAGTCTAGTGTTGACATAATAATTTAGATGCTCAAGCATATCAACAAGCAACCATGTCTTCGAAAATATCAATGCTAAAATAAGTTATCCCTAGCCCATCATGCTTAAACAATGATCCGTTCATGAAACACACTCAAATATTAGCTACACCCAATGCTTAAGTACGATCATATTGCCTCCTAGTTGGTGCTTTTATAAGAGAAGATGGAGACTCAAAATAAAAATTGCATAAAGTAAAAGAAAGGCCGTTCACAGAGGGAAGTAGGGATTTGTAGAGGTGCCAGAGCTCAAAGCGAAAAACTTAGAGATAAAAACAATTTTGAGAGGTGTATCCATCCCACCAACAAAAACGACTTAGAGTTCCCAATACTTTCCATGCATAGATATATCATAGGCGGTTCCCAAACAGAAAATAAAGTTTATTCCTTTTTCTACCATAAATTTCACTTTCCATGGCTAACCGTATCCACGGGTGCCCTCCATACAAACACTTTCCAAGGAATTTACTATTTGACAACATAAAGTAAATTCATTTTTGCATTTCGGGACTGGGCATCCCTAATACCTTTGCCTTACTCTCGTGCAATGACAAGTGGATAAACACGCATCTTGAGAATAACACATCTAGCATGTAAAATATTAGCCACCCCTGACCGCTCCGCGAGCGAAACAAACACACAAAAGAGAAGTTTATTTTGAAAATTAGAGATGGCACATGCAAATTTGCTTAGAACGGCAAAGAATACCGCATATAGGTAGATATAATGGACTCATGTGGCAAAACTGGGTTAAAGGATTTTGGATGCACAACTAGTGATCATACTTAGTGCAAAATGAAGGCTAGCAAAAGATTGGGAAGCGACCAACTAAGAAACGAATAATCTCATAAGCAAGCATTAAGCATAAATAACACCGAATAATGCACCATAAGTAGGATATAATTTCATTGCATAACTATTGACTTTCGTACTTGCATAGGGAATCACAAACCTTAACACCAATATTCTTACTAAAGCATAATTACTCATCAAGATGACTCACATATCACATCATTATATCTCAAAACTATTACTAAGAATCAAGTTTATTTTGTCCAATGATCTTCATGACATTTTTATTTTCTTTATCCTTCTTGGATATCTATCACTTTGGGACTAATTTTCATGTGTTGCTTTTCATAAGCTCAAACAAATATAAGTGAAGATCATGAGCTTAATATTTCTTTCTCTCGAAATAATTTAAGTGAAGCAAGAGAGATTTTCTTCAAAATTTTACTAACTCTCAAATAAATCTAAGTGAAACAAGAGAACATTTCTTCAAAAATACTAAGCACACCGTGCTCAAAAAGATATAAGCGAAGCACTAGAGCAAGTCCTAGCTCATAAAAGATTTAAGTGTAGCATAGCTAGCAATTCTAACAAGTCATGACATAATTTTGGATCTCTCAAATAGGTGTGTCCAGCAAGGATTGATGACTTAAAACACAAAATAAAACAAGCAAAGACACATAGCATACAAGAAGCTCCAAGCAAAACACATATCATGTGACGAATAAAAATATAGTCTCGAGTAAAATACCGATAGTTGTTGGAAGAAAGCGGGGATGCCACTCGGGGGCATCCTCAAGCTTAGTTGGTTTCTCATTCTTGGATAATAGCTTGGGATGCCGGGGAATCCCCAAGCTTAGCCTCTTCCATCCTTCCTTCATCCATCATAAGACAACCCAAAACTTGAAAACTTCAATCACACAAAACTCAACAAAACCTTCGTGAGATCCGTTAGTATAAGAATAATAAACCACTACTATAAGTGATGTATCAAACCAATTAATATTTTGTTCTTGCATTATATCTACTGTAATCCAACTTTTCTATGGCAAAAACTCATCAAAGAAAACCATAGAGCCATCAAAATAAGCACACAACACAAAGAAAACAGAATCTGTCAAAACAGAATAGTCTGTAGAAATCTGACTATTTCGAATACTTCCCTGACTCCAAAAATTATGAAAAATTAGGAAGACTTGAGAAATTTGTATATTGATCTACTGCAGGTGGAATGGGTATTTTATCGCTCTCTGGTAAAAGATGAAAATTAATTTCGTGAGCGTAAAAGTTTCTGTTTTTTCAGCAAGATCAAACAACTATCACCCAAGAAGATCCTAAACGCTTTACTTGGCACAAACACTAATTAAAACAGAAAAAACACAATTATATCAGTAGAATAATTGTGCTAACACACAAGAACAGGAAGCAAAAAGAAAAAATAAATTTTATTCATTGGGTTGCCTCCCAACAAGCATTATAGTTTTACGCCCTTACCTAGGCATAAAGCAAGGATCTAAGTTTTGTCATCTTTGGTTCGAGATCCATAAGATGCCCTCATGATTGATTCATAGGGTGGCTTAATTTAGTTCTAGGAAACTGTTCCATACCCTTCCTCAAAGCAAATTGGAACTTAATATTTCCTTCTTTCATATCAATCATGACACCGATGGTGCGTAAAAATGGTCTACCAAGAATAATCGGACAAGACGGGTTGCAATCCAAGAACAATAAAATCTATGCGCACATACTTCCTATTTTCAAGAATAAGAACATCATTAATTCTTACCATAGGCTTTTTAATAGTAGAATCCACCAAGTGCAAATTTAAAGAGCATGATTCATGATCAGTAAGACAAAGCACATCACATAAAGATTTCGGAATTGTAGAAACACTAGCACCCAAGTCACACAAAGCAAAACACTCATAATTTTTAATCTTGACTTTGATAGTAGGTTCCCATTCATCATGCAATTTTCTAGGCATTGAAACTTCTAATTCCAAGTTTTCTTCAAGAGCTTTCATCATAGCATCAACAATATGTTTAGTAAAAGCTTTATTTTATTCATAGGCATGGGGTGAATTTATCATGGATTGCAACAAAGAAATACAATCAATCAAAGAGAAACATAATTAAAGTCTTTGTAATCCAAAAGAGTGGGCACATCACTAGTTAAAGTTTTGACCTCTTCAAACCCACTTTCATGAATTTTTTCAACAAGAATTTCACCCTCCAAAATATTGGGATGCCTTCTACTTAAAGTTGACTATTATCCAGTCCCTTTTTCATCAATATTAACTTTGCTAAACAAGGAATCAATAGAAGAAACACCAATCATTTTAAGATCTTCATCACTTTTACAAAAGAAATCACTAGTAAACGCTTTTTCTAAGAATTCTCTTTTAGCTCTAGTCATAGCAGTTCTTTTCTTACTTTCATCCATGGAAACATAAAGAGCTTTAATATATTCATCTACTTTAGGCACAAAAAAATTCATCTTGAGATTTTCCACATCATGAGCAATTCTATCAACACTTCTAGACAAATCATCAACCTTACTCAACTTTTCTTCTATGGAAGTGTTGAAAACTTTTTGCGTATTGATAAATTCTTTAATATTATTCTCAAGATCAGAGGTGTTTCTATTATTATTATAAGATTGATTTCCATAGGAATTACCATAATTATTAGAGGAATTGCTAGGAAAATGCCTAGGATTAAAATTACCTCTATAACCATTGTTATTGAAATTATTTCAAGAGATAAAATTCACATCTATGGCATCACTATTTTGATCAATAAAAGTAGACGAAGGCATATCATTAAGATCAAGGGCCCATTCCAGTTCTGCCCCTAAGTCAAACCCACTACTCAGTTTTGCCCCTAATTTTTAGGTATGCTCAGTTTTGCCCCTCCGCCGTTAGTGTCACTTATAGAAATGCCCTTTTGCGCCGTTACAGTCCGGTCAATGTACTTTGACCATCCAGAAAAAATAGCAAAAAAATAAATAAATATGAAATTTTGTGGGATCGAAGATAGTCATGTCCGCAAGGCGCGTGCAAATTTTTGTGTTGGTTGGACACTCCGGGAGCTCGTGGTAAAGGAAAACAGAAATAATTTATGCCTATGAACAATAAATTCAAAAAATTGAATTTATTTTGCGTCAAAGAGGCTTGAGTGCACAAGGTGCTTGCAAGTTTTGGTCATCAAATGACGTACGAGGCGCTCTAGAGAAAGAAAAACAAAATAGTGCATTTTTCAAAGTTTTTTGACCTAAAATTTGTTTTTTGTCCACGAGCTCCTACGATGTCCAAACACAACAAAAATGTGCACACATCTTGCGCACCTGAGTATCTTCAGTCCCACGAAATTTAATATTTTTTGATTTTTTCTATTTTTTGAATTTACGGTTCACATGCGTACAAAAGTTATGTTTTCCTTTGCCACGAGCTCCCAGGGTGTCCGAATGGCATGAAAATTTGTACACACCTTGCAGACATGAGTATCTTCGATCCCACAAAGTTTCAATTTTTTTTGCTAGTTTTTCAGGATGGTCAAAGACATTTGACCGGACGGTAACGACAGAGAAGGGCATTTATATAAGTGAAACTAACGGTGGAGGGGAAAACTGAGCATACCTAAAAATTAGGGGCAAAACTGAGTAGTGGGTTCGAGTTAAGGGCATAGATGTAAATCTTCCTAAGATTAATAGGAGCACTTCTACTAGCAACCAATTTCACAAGAGATCAACTTTTTCACTCAAAGAAGAGATTTCTTCAACCGGATTAACCTTTATACTAGTAGGATCCCTTTCGGTATGCCATTGCGAATAATTTGCCATGATATTGTCAAGCAATATGGTGTCTTCACCCAAAGTAATTTCCATAAAAGTACCACCCGCGGCGGATCTGAAAGATTACGAGAAACGAAATTCAACCCCGCATAAAAAATTTGTATGATCATCCAAAGATTTAACCCATGAGTTGGGCAATTCCTTAGCATCATTTTCATCCTTTCCCAAGATTGTGCAACATGCTCATGTTCAAGTTGCTTGAAATTCATGATCTGGGTTCTAAGGAAAATAATTTTTGCGGGAGGAAAATACTTAGTGATAAAAGTAACTTCGCACTTATTCCAAGAACCGATACTATTGCGAGGCAAAGAAGAGAACCAAATTTTTGCACAATCACGCAAAGAAAATGGAAATAATTTCATCTTGACCTCTGTTGGAAAAGGCAGTGCCTAGGAGGCGCTTAGGCACGCCTAGGCGCTAGGCAATGGCCAAACGCCTCGCCTAGGGCATAAATGGAGGTCTAGGAAGGGCAAGTAAGGAATTGTCTACCCAAGCAAGAAATCATGCAACATACTATACTGATATGCCAAATGGGTTAGATTCCAATGGCCGTAGACGGTAATTAACTTATTTATATGCCCTAAACTAATATCAACACCCATATAATAATCACAAATATACTACGAGTAAAAACTATATTACCGCCTAGGCCGCGCCTAGGGCGCTTAGGCACCGCCTAGGCACTAGGCGAAGGCTAACCGCCTCGCTTACGCCTACCGCTTTTTCCAACCTTGATCTTGACCACATCATTGTCCACATCTTTTTTCTTTTGCATATCGCATAATTCCACGAAGGTATTAAGATGGGACGTGCCATCCTCATTAGGAGTACCGGAAAATTGGTCTTCATAACAAGATTCAGCAAAGCGGTATTACTATCACAAGTCTCCGCACTAGAGGCGGGAGGAGCAAGCGGAGTGCCGATAAAATCATTGTTGTTGGTATTTGAGAAATCACATAACTTGGTGTCCTCTTGAGTCACTATGACCACACAACAAGATTGCACTCAAAAACAGATCCGGCAAGAAAACGGCGAACGAGAGAGAGAGGTGAATAAAACGGCAAATTTTTGTGAAGTGCGGGAGAGGAAAACGAGAGGCAAATGACAAATAATGTAAACTGCGAGGAGATGAGATTTCTGATTAGGAACCTGGTTATGAAGAAGATCGTCCCCGGCAATGGCGCCAGAAATTCCTTTTGATTGCTCTCTGGTTATAGCGCCAAAAAAGCTCTTGTCTGCTAGGACTACATCGGTATTTCCCCAAAGAGGAAGGGATGATGCAACACAGCGATGGTAGGTATTTCCCTGAGTTAAGAAACCAAGGTTATCGAAACAGTAGGAGAACCATGCAACACAACGTAAACATCACCTGCACACAAATAACAACACCTCGCAACCCGATGCGTTAAAGGGGTTGTCAATCCCTTTCGGGTAACGACGCCAGAAAATTGTAGTAGATTAAAATAATAGATCGCAAATAAAATAAATTGCAGCAAAGTATTTTCGTATTTTTGGTTTAATAGATCTGAATAAAAATGCAAAGAAAAAGTAGATCGCAAGCAAATATATGAGGAAGAAGACCCGGGGGCGTAGGTTTCACTAGTGGCTTCTCTCGAGAAAGATAGCAAACAGTGGGTAAAAAATTACTGTTGGGAAATTGATAGAACCTGAAATAATTATGAAGATATCCAGACAATGATCATTACATAGGCATCATGTCCAAGATTAGTAGACCGACTCCTGCCTGCATCTTACTACTATTACTCCACACATCGACCGCTATCCAGCATGCATCTAGTGTATTAAGTTCATGGAAAAACAGAGTAATGCAATAAGAATGATGACATGATGTAGACAAGATCCGTTTATCTATTGTGTACATATAGATCCCGTCTTTTTATCCTTTGTAGCAACGATACATACGTGTCGGTTCCCTTTTCTGTCACTGGGATCAAGCACCATAAGATCGAACCCACTACTGGGCACCTCTTCCCATTGCAAGATAAATAGATCAAGTTGGCCAAACAAAACTCAAATATCGGAGAAGAAATACGAGGCTATAAGAGATCAAAGAAACTCAAATAACTTTCATGGATATAAAAAGATATGACTGATCATAAACTCAAAGTTCATCAGATCCCAACAAACACACCGCAAAAAGAGTTACAACATATGGATCTCCAAGAGACCATTGTATTGAGAATCAAGAGAGAGAGATGAAGCCATCTAGCTACTAACTACGGACCCAAAGGTCTACAGAGAACTACTCATGCATCATCGGGGAGGCACCAATGGAGGTGGTGAACCCCATCCGAGATGGTGTCTAGATTGGATCTGGTGGTTCTGGACTTTGCGGCGGCTGGATGAATATTTCGTCGACTCCCCTTGGGTTTCTGGAATATCTGGGTATTTATAGAGCAAAAAGGCGGTCCAGGGGCACTCGAGGTGGGCACAACCCACCAGGGCGCGCCTTGGGCCTCCTGGCGCGCCCTGGTGGGTTGTCCCTTCCTCGGGACTCCCCCAGGTGCTACCAGGGCCCAACTTGTTCCTTCTGGTCCATAAAAATCTCTGTAAAGTTTCGTGGCATTTGTACTCCGTTTGATATTGATTTTCTGCGATGTAAAAAACATGGAAAAAACATGAACTAGCACTTGGCACTATGTCAATAAGCTAGTACCAAAAATGATATAAATGACTATAAAATGATTATAAAACATCCAAGATTGATAGTATAACAGCATGAAACAATAAAAAATTATAGATACGTTGGAGACGTATCAGGGGGTGGCGCCCCCCTTTTCCTTTCATACTCCCTCTCCCTTTCCACCTTTTTCACTCCGGAGAAGGAAGGGGGAATCCTACTAGGACTAGGAGTCATAGTAGGATTCCCCCTTGGCACGCCCCTCTAGGCCGGCCGCCTCCTCCCCTCCTCCTTTATATACGAGGGCAGGGGGCACCCCAAAGCACATCAATTGTTCTCTTACCCGTGTGTGGTGCCCCCCTCCACAGTTTACTCCTCCGGTCATAGCGTCGTAGTGCTTAGGTGAATCCCTGCGCGGATCACATCACCATCACTGTCACCACGCCGTCGTGCTGACGGAACTCTCCCACGACCCTCTGCTGGATCAAGAGTTCGAGGGATGTCATCGAGCTGAACGTGTGCTGAACTCGGTGGTGTCGTATGTTCGGTACTTGATCGGTTGGATCGCGAAGACATTCGACTACATCAACCGCTTTAACCTAACGCTTCCACTTTCGGTCCACGAGAGTATGTGGACACACTCTCCCCCCCCCCCTTGTTGCTATGCATCTCCTAGATAGATCTTGCGTGATCGTAGGATTTTTTTAAAATTGCATGCTATGTTACCCAATAGCTATAAATAGCCCACCCCCTACACCATAAATTGGTGGCTGCTCAGAGTTAGTGCACGACTTTTATCGTTTGAGAGAAACCCACCTCTGAAGCCTTTGAGTGAGAAATCTTGCGAGGACAAAGCCCAAAACACCCGAAGCCAAAGAGTGTTAGGCATAACCGAAGTCTTTCTGGAGACTTATTACACTTGAAGAATGTGTATCTTCCAGTCATTTAGGCATCGTGTTCTGAGGATCCAAGAGTCATTGTGGATCGCCGGTGAACAAAGTCTGTGAAGGTTTGGAAGTCTACCTTGATGACTTACCAGAGTGATTGGCCGAGGACTAAATGTCTTTAGCTCAAGGGGAATAAGGTGAAGACATGGCCTTCTGAGTTCAATCTCAGCCTCCCTAACCAGACGCACAATTGTCACAACAACTAGAATTGGTCTACCAAATCCTTGTCTTCGTCAAGCTACTGGTTCTAGCACTTCACTCTTTACCTTCTGTTTAGCTTCGTGAAGTCATTGCTTGTCTGTCCTGTTTGACCTCGTAATGTGAAGACATTCTCTCTTATTGCATAATTGGCTTCATACTGTCTTTCTATCCTGATCCACTCTACTAGCTGTTATTTGTCTTCGTGTTTACTCAATACTATTTCCTAGACTATGGCTTGTCTAGTGTAGTTTATCTTCCGCTGCATACTGTGTAGGTTGTATTTGATTGTCTGTCTTCGAAGACATTGACTGTCTTGAAGACTTTCATAAAAATCGCCTATTCACCCCCCTCTAGTCAATAACTAGCACTTTCAAGTAGTAGTATGTGTGATGTGTTCAAGTGAAAGTAAGTCTTGATAGTTAAAACAAAGATTTTGTTCTAGTAGCTGAAATAATTTAGTAGCCTTTGTTCTGTTTAATCTAGATAGCCAAGACTTACTGTGGGATTATTTTTAAAGAAAGTGGTGTTAACAAAGAATAACCATGCACAAGAGAAAGACTTATGTGTTGAGAAAACTTGTAGAGAAGATGATCTTAGAGACACGTAACCCCATAGTGTTAATTTTAATAGACTCAGTAACACTTATGGATTAAATTGTCTAGAGGAACTGAAAGTGCTAGTGATCGACTAGAGGGGGGTGAATAGGCGATTTTTATGAAAGTCTTCAAAACATGGAAGTTTCAAAGACAAACGATAGAAATAAACCTATTACCATGCAGCGGAAGGTAGACTACACTAAGCAAGCCATAGTCAAGTATTCAATGAAGTGAAAGCACAATGACTAATAGCAGCTAGGCAGTATAGATCAGGTAGGAAGATAGTGTGAAGCCAATCAGAACAATCAGTTACTCAGTGAAGACAAAAGACAATGCAATGACTTCACCAGGGCCAACAGTAACTAAAGGAATGGGAAGGACGAAATCAGTGACTCGTTGAAGACAATGATTTGTTGGACCAGTTCCAGTTGCTGTGACAACTGTACGTCTGGTTAGGGAGGATGAGATTCAACTCAGAAGACCGCGTCTTCACCTTATTCCCCTTGAGCTAAGGACACCCAGTCCTCACCCAATCACTCTGGTAAGTCTTCAAGGTAGACTCCCAAACCTTCACAGACTTCGTTCACCGGCGATCCACAATGACTCTTGGATGCTCAGAACGCGACGCCTAACCGGCTGGAGGATTCACAGTCCTCAAGTGTAATAAGTCTTTAGATCACATAGACAGGAAGACTTCAGTGATGCCTAACACTCTTTGGCTCTGGGTGGTTAGGGCTTTATCCTCGCAAGGAATTCTCTCTCAAAGGCTTCGAGGTGGGTTGCTCTCAAACGACAAAAGCCGTACACGAACTCTAAGCAGCCAACCGTTTATGGTTGTAGGGGGTGGGCTATTTATAGCCACTAGGCAACCCGACCTAATTTGTCCGAAATGACCCTGGGTCACTAAGGAACTGACACGTGTTCCAATGGTCGGATTTCAAACACACGTGGCAACTTTACTTGGGCTACAAGCAAAGCTGACTCATCCAGCTCTGGATAAGATTTGCTCTCATTGTCTTTACTCGAAGACATGGGATTTTGGTTGAGCATCACTTCAGTCACTCTGACTTTGTTCACTTGGACCCCACTTAACAGTACGGTGGTTCCTATGACTCAACAAAGAAGAAAAGGAGACAACGAAACAACTAAGTCTTCGCGCCCCATAGTCTTCAAGCAATGTCTTCTCTTGTCATAGTCTTCAATGTGAATATCTTCACATACCACCATTGTCTTCAATGTCTTCATACATTTTTAGGGGTCATCTCCGGTAGATAAACCGAATCAATGAGGGACTACTACCTGTGTTATCCTGTAATTCTCACAAACACATTAGTCCCTCAACCAGGTTTGTCGTCAATACTCCAAAACCAACTAGGGGTGGCACTAGATGCACTTACAATCTCCCCCTTTTTGGTGATTGATGACAAACTGGTTGAAGTTTTCAATGGGGATAAAAGTATGTGAAATGTAAAGGATTTAGGTATTGTCTTCATAAGTGGCAAAGGCTCCCCCTGAAGATGTGCATATAAGTAATTTGCTTTTGGAATGCAAATGCACATGGCAGGTTGTACTTGTGGAGATCCTCTTCAACTTATGACGACAATTCATCATGCATGAAAAGTACGTGAATATAATGACATGCATAATGAAAAATGGACGTCTGCAGAATGACCTAAGTGCGGAAGTTATCATCGCACATGCGGAATTTATCATCGCATCACAGAATAGCAAATAAGTAGCAGACGACCATCGAGTTTAATTGTTACAACTCAAAGAACCAAATGTATCAAAAAGCGAGAGTTGTAAACACTAGGCAAAATATAAAACCACCGCCCATATGGACCCGCTTGAAGATTATCAAACTCATATGCTTCTCCCCCTTTTGTCAGCAAGGACCAAAAAGGTTTGAAGACATAGAGCACCTACTCGTTCCCATGAGGAGTTGGTGAAGCAGCAGGGTCCTCGGTGTTGGTTGGCGGTGCAGACGAACTTGGTGCAGTGTTGATTCGCGTTGAAGGTGGTGAAGTAGCATCGTCTTCATCATCGATGACACGTGCATTCACTGTTGCAGCAGAGGAGGAGAACTCAGAGTCTTCAAGAGACGGAGTACGCCATAGCACAGTCCTTCTCGGAGGTGTTGAGTCAAACTTGAAGCGTTCAGAGAAGCCAGCATCTTGAAGATCATCTTCAGAACACATAAGCGTCAGCCCTTTCCATGTACGCCGACAGGTTTCATGGGCGACAAAGGCATTCTTGGTGGCAAGGTTGCGAATCCTATTTACGCCCACCAAGAGGCTTTGCATTTGGCGCTTCAGCTAGTCATGATGCTTATCATGTTTCTGATGAAGGGCAACCAGAAGCTCTTGGTCATTTAGAACACGAGATCGCTTCTTAGGCCGTTGTGCAATGGTGCTTTCAATGGCTTCAGTGAGGGCACGATGAGGTGCACGGGTAGTACCAGCCAGAGGATAAACACGAGTGACTGCTTGGACTCCTTCAATGTGTTGTGAGAAGCTTTGATTATCAGCATTTTTAAGACTAAGGGGCTCCTTGGCAGGCTCTGGATAGATGGCTTCAACTGACATATCGACGTCAGGTAGAAAAATCAGATGTTTGCGAGCAGAGGGCTGATAGGTGACAGCTGAGTGTAGTTTGATCAGACACATAATCCATGGAGCGTAAAACTTCAAGCCAAAGAGATCAGATCCTGATGCAGCAAGTTGGCGGATGAAGAAATCTTGTGCATTGAAGCTTTTGCCGTGAAGAATATGGAAGACCAAAGTCTTCATTGCACCTTCAAGCTTTGCATGTGGAGAATGTCCTTTGATGGGCCAAAGAGTTCACCTTATAATGTGATAGATAGTACGTGGCAGATACTCAAGGTCTTCAACGAAGAACTCCTTAGGATATTCAGCATCGGGAGGCAAAGGCTTCATCATGCTAAGCATTTGACTCATGTGGGGTTCAGGCTTGTGAAAAATGCTTTCCATAGCAGCACGGTGAAGCTAACAACCAGGTTCATAAAGATCACCTGGAGTGGGCAGGCCAGTGAGCTCAATGACATCAAAGGCTTTGGCTTCATGATGAACATTTCCTGTCATCCACTCAAGGACCCAAGTCTTCGGATCCTTGTTGTAGCCACAAATATGAAGAGTGGCATAGAATTGGAGCAACAATTCTTCGTTCCAGTGCTCCTTCTCAGTGACGAACTGCAACAAGCCAGACTCTCTGAAGCAATCCAGCGCTTCTTCCAAACAGGGCAGACCGGTTATGGCTTCAGTGTCAAGATGCATATGTGGAAAAATGCGACCTTGATTGTATAAGATGCATGAGTAATAATTGCACTGCTGATAGCTCCAGAACCGATCAGAAGATATTCTTGCCTTAGAGTAGGGGTTCTTGGCGCTATTAAATAAGGTGGTGTGTGCTTTGAAGCCATTGATATTGAATGATCCGGGTGCAGATGCAGTGCCTGGAAACCTAGGCAGCCTTGGCATTGGCTTCTGAACCTGAGGCCTGCGCTCGACGTGATAGTCAAATTGGGGACCAGCAGCAGGTGGAGGAACAAGAAGAGGCCATTTGACAGTGATAAGTTGGCCATAGTTGTATGCTTGCTCGATAGTATGTGGCCTTGGTGGCGGAACAGGAGCAGTGGTATCAACAGAGGCGTCAGGCTGCACATCTGTTGCAGGTGCATCATTGGCTTCATTGGCTTCTGGCACAATGTTTGGTGCAGGATCCACATTATCTTCAGCCATGACCACGTCATTGGCTTCAGTGGTGTTAGTGGTGGCAACCTCAGGATTCTCAACCTCCACTTGAGGAGCTGGAGGGTCGGGCACCGACACGTTCACTTCAGGAACAGCTTCTTCAGTGATGGGGGGAGTAGGGACACGTTCTTCTGCTTGTTTTTCTTCGGCTGATGCAGCCGGATTGTCTTCAGCAACTTTAGCTTCAGACTCGGAGACATTCACAGTAGGAGTGGCTTCTGGGAACACCTGACGTGCAACAGATTGGTGGTGCACTTCTCCTTCTGGAACGCTCGAAAGAGGGACTTGGGGCCTTGGTCCTTTGCGAAGCCTGCGTAACGCTGGCGACGCCTGTGGAGATGGAGTTGGCTAGGCCTCAAAGTCATCATCTTCTTCTTGCACTGGTGGGGTGACTTGTTGTTGGGGATTACTCGGGGTGTCTTGTTGTTGTGGGTGATCAGCCCATGATGCATCCTGAGCAATTGGCGTCAGAGGACGACCAATGCTGATGAGTTTGCTGTTCGTGAGAACAGGCGATGATACCAAGTTGTGCTCAATCTGAGGAAGAACTACATCATCTTCAACATTTTCATGGTGACCAATGTCTTCAGCAGCGGTGGGGTCAACTACTGGAATGTCTTCAGCTTCAGGAGCCTCTGTGGAAGCAGGCTCATGAACTACCATCCGTCGTTCTTGATGCGAAGAGGCAGGACGAGCAACCGAGATGGGCTCGACAACAAGGGGCTTTGTGGGAGCAGCCCGATCTTTCTTGGTTTTGCGCTTCTTCTTGGAGGGAGCGACATCAGAAGCTTCAGGATTTTTCCTCTTTCTGGCTTCAGCCTCCGCAGCCTTTGTCTTCTTCAGTTCTGAAACGGTTGACTTGACCTTTGGCTTTGAGCCGGACATGCTGCTTGGGAAGACAATGCGAGGTTCTTCCCGCCTTGAAGGTGCAGATTTGTCAATCGATGGCTTCTTCTTCTTTGCAGCCATTCTGGGATCGATGCCAGGACGCCCAAGAGCCTTGCGCTTCTCAGCTTCATTGTAGGCTTGCACACACTTGTCAACCAGACTCTTCATGCGCTCACGAGAACCTTTAGCTTCTTCTCGTTTCTTGAGAAAAGCTTCCTTGAGCTCGTGTAGCATAACCTTGAAGTTTCTAACATCTTGCATGTTGAGCTTTGCCATGTGCTTCTTGAACTAAGCTTTCTCATAGTCGATCTTTTGCTTTAGTTCAACGATGCGCTGAGCTATGAACAATATTTGATTCTTCTCTGAATTCTTATATGAATGATTTGATATCTTTGCAAGTCTCTTCGAATTATCAGTTTGGTTTGGCCTACTAGATTGATCTTTCTTGCAATAGGAGAAGTGCTTAGCTTTGGGTTCAATCTTGCGGTGCTCAATCCCAGTGACAGAAAGGAAACCGACACGTATTGTATTGTTGACATCGATGATAAAAAGATGGGGTTTATATCATATTGCTTGAGTTTATCCCTCTACATCATGTCATCTTGCCTAATGCATTACTCTGTTCATATGAACTTAATACTCTAGATGCATGTTGGATAGTGGTCGATCTGTGGAGTAATAGTAGTAGATGCAGAATCGTTTCGGTCTACTTAACACGGACGTGATGCCTATGTTTATGATCATGCCTAGATATTCTCATAACTATGCACTTTTCAATCAATTGCTCGGCAGTAATTTGTTCACCCACCGTAATATATGCTATCTTGAGAGAAGCCACTAGTGGAACATATGGCCCTCGGGTCTACTTTACATCATATAAGTTTCCAATCTACAATTCCAGTTTACTATTTATTTTGCAATCTTTACTTTCCAATCTATGCGAAAATACCAAAAATATTTATCTTATTATCTTTATCAGATCTCACTTTTGCAAGTGGCCGTGAAGGTATTGACAACCCCTTTATCGCGTTGGTTGCAAGGTTCTTATTTGTTTGTGCAGGTACTAGGCGATTTGCATGTAGTCTCCTACTGGATTGATTCCTTGGTTCTCAAAAACCAAGGGAAATACTTATGCTACTTTGCTCCATCACCTTTTCCTCTTCAAGGGAAAACCAACGCATGCTCAAGAGGTAGCAAGAAGGATTTCTGGCGCCGTTGCCGGGGAGATCTACACCAAGTCAAGATATACCAAGTACCCATCGCAAACTCTTATCCCTCACATTACATTATTTGCCATTTGCTTCTCGTTTTCCTCTCCCCCACTTCACCCTTGCCATTTTATTTGCCTCTTTTCTGTCGCCTTCTTTTGCTTGCCTCTTGTGTGATTGTGTGTTTGATTGATTGTTTGTCACGATGACTCAAGATAATACTAAATTATGTGACTTCTCCAATACCAACAACAATGATTTTATTAGCACTCCGATTGCTCTTACTACTGAAGCTGAATCTTGTGAAATCAATACCGCTTTGTTGAATCTTGTTATGGAAGATCAATTTTCTGGCCTTTCTAGTGAAGATGCCGCTGCCCATCTAAACAGCTTCATTGATTTGTGTGATATGCAAAAGAAGAAAGATGTGGATAATAATATTGTTAAATCCATGGACTCAACATTAGTCATAAAGAACTCACATACTTATTGCAAAAATCTATTAGTTATCGAAACAAAGTATTACGCGCATGCTCCTAGGGGGGTAGATTGGTAGGAAAAGACCATCACTCGTCCCCGGCCGCCACTCATAAGGAAGACAATCAATAAATAAATCATGCTCCGACTTCATCACATAACGGTTCACCATACGTGCATGCTACGGGAATCACAAACTTTAACACAAGTATTTCTCAAATGCACAACTACTCAACTAGCATGACTCTAATATCACCATCTCCATATCTCAAAACAATTATCAACTATCAAACTTCTCATAGCATTCAATGCACTTCTATGAAAGTTTTTATATTATTCCTAAAAGAAAATTTACATATTGTTCTAAAGGACTCTCAAAATAATATAAGTGAAGCATGAGAGAACAATAGTTTCTATAAAACAAAACCACCGCCGTGCTCTAAAAGATATAAGTGAAGCACTAGAGCAAAAACTATATAGCTCAAAAGATATAAGTGAAGCACATAGAGTATTCTAATAAATTTCAAATCATGTGAGTCTATATCAAAAGGTGTGTACAGCAAGGATGATTGTGTTAAACTAAAAAGCAAAGACTCAAATCATACAAGACGCTCCAAGCAAAACACATATCATGTGGTGAATAAAAATATAGCTCCAAGTAAAGTTACCGATAGACGAAGACGAAAGAGGGGATGCCTTCTGGGGAATCCCCAAGCTTAGGCTTTTTGATGTCCTTGAATTTTACCTTGGGGTGCCATGGGCATCCCAAATCTTAGGCTCTTGCCACTCTTTGTTCCATAATCCATCAAATCTTTACCCAAAAGTTGAAAACTTCACAACACAAAACTCAAAATAGAAAATCTCATGAGCTCCGTTGGCAAAAGAAAACAAAACGCCACTTAAAGGTACTGTAATGAACTCATTATTTATTTATATTGCTGTTAAACCTACTGTATTCCAACTTCTCTATGGTTTATAAACTCTTTTACTAGCCATAGATTCATCAAAATAAGCAAACAACACACGAAAAACAGAATCTGTCAAAAACAGAACACTCTGTAGTAATCTATAGCTAACGCAACTTATGGAACCCCAAAAATTCTAAAATAAATTTCTGGACGTGAGGAATTTATCTATTAATCATCTTCAAAAATAATTACCTAAATAGCACCTTCCAAATAAAAATGGCAGCAATTCTCGTGAGCGCTAAAGTTTCTGTTTTTTACAGCAAGATCAAAAAGACTTTCCCCAAGTCTTCCCAACGGTTCTACTTGGCACAAACACTAATTAAGCACAAAAAAGCACAATCAAAACAGAGGCTAGATAAATTATTTATTACTAAACAGGAGCAAGCAAGGAATAAAAAAATTGGGTTGCCTCCCAACAAGCGCTATCGTTTAACGCCCCTAGCTAGGCATAAAAGCAAGGATAGATCTAGGTATTGCCATAATAATAGGATAGATCATGAAAACTCATTTCATATTCTCTACGTTCAGCAGCAAGTTTTCTTTGAGGCAAGCAAAAGTAATCAAAAGGGCTAAATTTAATGGGACAGAAGTCCCCAAGATCAATTTTGGGAGGTATAGGTTCCTCCTTTGGCCCTTCATATTGCACAACCAATTCATCATTATAAGCATTCTTTTGACAAAACTTCATGAGCCTATACTCGAGAGAATATCCTATCTCATTATTTCTAATAGCAAAATCATTATTAAGTTCGGAAATTCTATCAACTAGAACATTGGTAGGGACCTTTTTTCTAAGGTTCTCATTAAAAGCAACATAGTCTAAAGATTGAAAGCACATTATTTCCTCTTGATCAAAGAGGATTGCCTCTATGGGACGACGTCCCGCGTCCACCCTATAGTGCGCAAAGATTTCTTTGGCCTCTTTTATTATAAATCTGAACTCATGAGCCAAAAAAATAGTAGCGGCCCGCTTAACAGAAGAATGCTCAATATTAGAAAATTCTAGGAAAATCCTTTATATGCAAGGATGCATGTGCATAAATTGCCTTTCAAGTTCAACTACAAGCATGGCGATAGCGTCCGCAAGACTAGTAGCTCTATGAAGAATAGAACTACCCATAGAAGGCGAAGCACTGGCACAAATAAAGAAATCTTGGGTAACTCCTTTTCCAATAATATTACCACTACCTATTCAGAATTTTTTTGTATGTAAGATAGGTGGTTCTTCAGCAGGAGCATCGGAATTTTCCATGTTATTATTATTGTCCATATCGACAATAATTTCCCCAATTTCAGACATAATGCTAGAAAGTGCAAGGAGCAAAAGAAAGAGGGAGACGAACAGAAAAGAGAGGGCGAATAAAACGGCAAGGGTGAAGTGGGGGAGAGGAAAACGAGAGGCAAATGGCAAATAATGTAATGCGAGGGATAAGAGTTTGTGATGGGTACTTGGTATGTCTTGACTTGGCAATGGCACCAGAAATGACTCGTTGTTGGGAGTCAAATCTTGACTTGACTTGGCGCGAATCTCCCCGGCAACGGCACCAGAAATCCTTCTTGCTACCTCTTGAGCACTGCGTTGGTTTTCCCTTGAAGAGGAAAGGGTGATGCAGCGAAGTAGCGTAAGTATTTCCCTCAGTTTTTTAGAACCAAGGTATCAATCCAGTAGGAGATCAAGCTCAAGTCCCACGCACCTACACAAACAAATAAGAACCTCGCAACCAACGCGATAAAGGGGTTGTCAATCCCTTCACAATCACTTACGAGAGTGAGATCTGATAGATATGATAAGATAATATTTTTTGTATTTTTATGATAAAGAGAAATAAAGATGCAAAGTAAAATAAACGTGAATAGAAATAACTAAGTATTGGAAGATTAATATGATGGAAGATAGACCCGGGGGCCATAGGTTTCACTAGTGGCTTCTCTCAAGAGCATAAGTATTACGGTGGGTGAACAAATTACGGTCGAGCAATTGATAGAATTGAGCATAGTTATGAGAATATCTAGGTATGATCATGTATATAGGCATCACGTCTGTCACAAGTAGACCGAAACGATTCTGCATCTACTACTATTACTCCACACATCGACCGCTATCCAGCATGCATCTATAGTATTAAGTTCATAAGAACAAAGCAATGCTTTAAGGAAGATGACATGATGTAGAGGGATAAACTCATGCAATATGATATAAACCCCATCTTTTTATCCTCGATGGCAATAATACAATACGTGTCGGTTCCCTTTCTATCACTGGGATCGAGCACTGCAAGATTGAACCCAAAGCTAAGCACTTCTCCCATTGCAAGAAAGATCAATCTAGTAGGCCAAACTAAACTGATAATTCGAAGAGACTTGCAAAGATAAACCAATAATACATAAAAGAATCCAGAGGAGAATCAAATATTGTTCATAGATAATCTGGATCATAAACCCACAATTCATCGGATCTTGACAAACACACCGCAAAAGAAGATTACATCGAATAGATCTCCAAGAAGATCGAGGAGAACATTGTATTTAGATTCAAAGAGAGAGAAGAAGCCATCTAGCTAATAACTATGGACCCGAAGGTCTGAAGTAAACTACTCACACATCACCGGATAGGCCACGGAGTTGATGTAGAGGCCCTTCGTGATCAATGCCCCCTCCGGCGGAGCTCCGGAAAAGGCCCCGAGATGGGGTCTCTCGGGTATAGAAGGTTGCGGCGGTGGAATTAGGTTTTCGTGGCGCTCCTGGATGTTTGGGGGTTACGTGGATATATATAGGAGTAAGAAGTACGTCGGTGGAGCAACAGGGGGCCCACGAGGGTGGAGGGCGCGCCCAGGGGGTAGGCGCATCCCCTTGCCTCGTGGCTTCCTCCGTTGTTTCTTGACGCCCACTCCAAGTCTCCTGGATAACATTTGTTGAGAAAATCATGTTCCCGAAGGTTTCATTCCGTTTGGACTCCGTTTGATATTCCTTTTCGGCAAAACCCTAAAATAGGCAAAAAAAATAACAATTTGGGTTGGGCCTCCGGTTAGTAGGTTAGTCCCAAAAATGATATAAAAGTGTAAAATAAAGCCCATTGACATCCAAAATAGATAATATAATAGCATGGAGCAATCAAAAATTATAGATACGTTGGAGACGTATCAAGCATCCCCAAGCTTAATTCTTGCTCGTCCTTGAGTAGGTAAATGATAAAGGAAGAATTTTTGATGCGGAATGCTTTCTAACATATTTCTCAATGTATTTTTTCTTTATTGTGGCATGAATGTTCAGATCCGAAAGATTCAAGATAAAAGTTTAATATTGACATAAAAATAATAATACTTCAAGTATACTAACTAAGAAATTATGTCTTCTCAAAATAACATGACCAAACAAAGTTATCCATACAAAATCATATAGTCTGGCTATGCTCTATCTTCACCACACAAACTATTTAAATCATGCACAACCCCGATGACAAGCCAAGCAATTGTTTCATACTTTTGATGTTCTCAAACTTTTTCAATCTTCATGCAATATATGAGCATGAGCCATGGATATATCACTATGGTGGAATAGAATGGTGGTTGTGGAGAAAAAAGGAGAAGATAGTCTCACATCAACTAGGCGTATCAACGGGCTATGGAGATGCCCATCAATAGATATCAATGTGAGTGAGTAGGGATTGCCATGCAACGGATGCACTAGAGCTATAAGTATATGAAAGCTCAACAAAAGAAACTAAGTGGGTGTGCATCCAACTTGCTTGCTCACTAATACCTAGGGCATTTTGAGGAAGCCCATCATTGGAATATACAAGCCAAGTTCTATAATGAAAAATTCCCACTAGTATATGAAAGTGATATCATAGGAGACTGTCTATATGAAGAACATGGTGCTACTTTGAAGCACAAGTGTGGAAAAAGGATAGTAGCATCGTCCCTTCTCTATTTTTCTCTCATTTTTTTAGTTGGGCCTTCTTTCTTTTTTTTCTTTTTGGCCTCTTTTCTCTTTTTACGTCCAGAGTCTCATCCCGACTTGTGGGGGAATCATAGTCTCCATCATCCTTTCCTCACTTGGGACAATGCTCTAATAATGATGATCATCACACTTTATTTACTTACAACTCAAGAATTACAACTCAATACTTAGAACAAAATATGACTCTATGTGAATGCCTCCGGCGGTGTACCGGGATGTGCAATGATGCATGAGTGACATGTATGAAGAATTATGAACGGTGGCTTTGTCACAAATACGATGTAAACTACATGATCATGCAAGCAATATGAAAATGATGAAGCGTGTCATAATAACTGAGCGGCGGAAAGTTGCATGGCAATATATCTCGGAATGGCTATGGAAATGCCATAATAGGTAGGTATGGTGGCTGTTTTGAGGAAGGTATATGGTGGGTTTATGGTACCGGCGAAAGTTGCGCGATACTAGAGAGGCTAGCAATGGTGGGAGGGTGAGAGTGCGTATAATCCATGGACTCAACATTAGTCATAAAGAACTCACATACTTATTGCAAAAATCTATTAATTATCGAAACAAAGTATTACACGCATGCTCCTAGGGGGATAGATTGGTAGGAAAAGACTATCGCTCGTCCCCGACTGCCACTCATAAGGAAGACAATCAATAAATAAATCATGCTCCGACTTCATCACATAACCGTTCACCATACTTGCATGCTACAGGAATCACAAACTTCAACACAAGTATTTCTCAAATCCACAACTACTCAACTAGCATGACTCTAATATCACCATCTCCATATCTCAAAACAATTATCAAGTATCACACTTCTAATAGTATTCAATGCACTTCTATGAAAGTTTTTATATTATTCCTAAAAGCAAATTTACATATTGTTCTAAAGGACTCTCAAAATAATATAAGTGAAGCATGAGAGAACAATAGTTTCTATAAAACAAAACCACCGCTGTGCTCTAAAAGATATAAGTGAAGCACTAGAGCAAAAACTATATAGCTCAAAAGATATAAGTGAAGCACATAGAGTATTCTAATAAATTTCAAATCATGTGAGTCTCTCTCAAAAGGTGTGTACAGCAAGGATGATTGTGGTAAACTAAAATCAAATACTCAAATCATACAAGATGCTCCAAGCAAAACACATATCATGTGGTGAATAAAAATATTGCTCCAAGTAAAGTTACCGATAGACGAAGATGAAAGAGGGGATGCCTTCCTGGGCATCCCCAAGCTTAGGCTTTTTGATGTCCTTGAATTTTACCTTGGGGTGCCATGGGCATACCCAAGATTAGTCTCTTGCCAATCTTTGTTCCATAATCCATCAAATCTTTACCCAAAACTTGAAAACTTCACAACACAAAACTCAAAATAGAAAATCTCGTGAGCTCCGTTAGCGAAAGAAAATAAGACACCACTACAAGGTACTGTAATGAACTCATTATTTATTTATATTGGTGTTAAACCTACTTTATTCCAACTTCTCTATGGTTTATAAACTCTTTTACTAACCATAGATTCATCAAAATAAGCAAACAACACACGAAAAACAGAATCTGTCAAAAACAGTCTGTAGTAATCTGTAACTAACGCAACTTCTGGAACCCCAAAAATTCTAAAAAAAATTGCTGGACATGAGGAATTTATGTATTGATCATCTTCAAAACGAATTAACTAAATATCACCTTCCAAATAAAAATGGCAGCAATTCTCGTGAGCGCTAAAGTTTCTGTTTTTTATAGCAAGATCAAAAAGACTTTCCCCAAGTCTTCCCAACGGTTCTACTTGGCACAAACACTAATTAAGCACAAAAAACACAATCAAAACAGAGGCTAGATAAATTATTTATTACTAAACAGGAGCAAAAAGCAAGGAATAAAAATAAAATTGGGTTGCCTCCCAACAAGCGCTATCGTTTAACGCCCCTAGCTAGGCATAAAAGCAAGGATAGATCTAGGTATTGCCATAATAGTAGGATAGATCACGAAAAATCATTTCATATTCTCTACGTTCAGCAGGAAGTTTTCTTTGAGGCAAGCAAAAGTAATCAAAAGGACTAAATTTAATGGGACAGAAGTCCCCAAGATCAATTTTGGGCGGTATAGGTTCCTCCTTTGGCCCTTCATATTGCACAACCAATTCATCATTATAAGCATTCTTTTGACAAAACTTCGTGAGCCTATACTCGAGAGAATATCCTAGCTCATTATTTCTAATAGCAAAATCATTATTAAGTTTGGAAATTCTATCAACTAGAACATTGGTAGGGACCTTTTTCTAAGGTTCTCATTAAAAGCAACATAGTCTAAAGATTGAAAACACATTATTTCCTCTTGATCAAAGATGATTGCCTCTATGGGATGACGGACAGTGTCCACCCTATAGTGCGCAAAGATTTCTTTGGCCTCTTTTGTTATAAATCTGAACTCATGAGCCAAAAAGATAGTAGCGGCACGCTTAATAGAAGAATGCGCAATATTAGAAAATTCTAGGAAAATCCTTTGTATGCAAGGATGCATGTGCATAAATTGCCTTTCAAGTTCAACTACAAGCATGGCGATAGCGTCCGCAAGACTACTAGTTCTATGAAGAATAGAACTACCCATAGAAGGCAAAGCACCGACACAAGTAAAGAAATCTTGGATAACTCCTTTTCCAATAATATTACCACTACCGATTCGGAATTTTTGTATGTAAGATAGGGGGTTCTTCAGCAGGAGCATCCGAATTTTCCATGTTATTATTATTGTTCATATTGACAATAATTTTCCCAATTTCAAACATAACGGCAGAAAGTGCGAGGAGCAAAAGAAAGAGGGATACGAACAGAAAAGAGAGGGCGAATAAAACGGCAAGGGTGAAGTGGGAGAGAGGAAAATGAGAGGCAAATGGCAAATAATGTAATGCGAGGGATAAGAGTTTGTGATGGGTACTTGGTATGTCTTGACTTGGCAATGGCACCAGAAATGACTCATTGTTGGGAGTCAAATCTTGACTTGACTTGGCGCGAATCTCCCCGGCAACGGCGCCAGAAATCCTTCTTGCTACCTCTTGAGCACTGCATTGGTTTTCCCTTGAAGAGGAAAGGGTGATGCAGCAAAGTAGCGTAAGTATTTCCCTTAGTTTTTGAGAACCAAGGTATCAATCCAGTAGGAGATCATGCTCAAGTCCCACACACCTACACAAACAAATAAGAACCTCGGAACCAACACGATAAAGGGGTTGTCAATCCCTTCACGGTCACTTGCGAGAGTGAGATGTGATAGATATGATAAGATGATATTTTTGGTATTTTTATGATAAAGAGAAATAAAGATGCAAAGTAAAATAAACGGCAATAGAATAACTAAGTATTGGAAGATTAATATGATGGAAGATAGACCCGGGGGCCATAGGTTTCACTAGTGGCTTCTCTCAAGAGCATAAGTATTACGGTGGGTGAACAAATTATTGTCGAGCAATTGATAGAATTGAGCATAGTTATGAGAATATCTAGGTATGATCATGTATATAGGCATCACGTCCATGACAAGTAGACCGGAGCGATTCTGCATCTACTACTATTACTCCACACATCGACCGTTATCCAGCATGCATCTAGAGTATTAAGTTCAGAAGAACGGAGTAATGCTTTAAGGAAGATGACATGATGTAGAGGGATAAACTCCTGCAATATGATATAAACCCAATCTTTTTATCCTTGATGGCAACAATACAATACGTGTCGGTTCCCTTTCTGTCATTGGGATCGAGCACCGCAAGATTGAACCCAAAGCTAAGCACTTCTCCCATTGCAAGAAAGATCAATCTAGTAGGCCAAACCAAACTGATAATTCGAAGAGACTTGCAAAGATAAACCAATCATACATAAAAGAATTCAGAGGAGAATCAAATATTGTTCATGGATAATCTGGATCATAAACCCACAATTCATCGGATCTCGACAAACACACCACAAAAGAAGATTACATCGAATAGATCTCCAAGAAGATCGAGGAGAACTTTGTATTGGGATTCAACAATAGAGAAGAAGCCATCTAGCTAATAACTATGGACCCGAAGGTCTGAAGTAAACTACTCACACATCACCGAAGAGGCCATGGAGTTGATGTAGAGGCCCTCCATGATCAATGCCCCCTCCGGCGAAGCTCCGGAAAAGGCCCCGAGATGGGATCTCTTGGGTACAGAAGGTTGCGGTGGTGGAATTAGGTTTTCGTGGTGCTCCTGGATGTTTGGGGGTACGTGGATATATATAGGAGGAAGAAGTACGTCGGTGGAGCAACGGGGGGCCCATGAGGGTGGAGGGCGCGCCCATGGGGGTAGGCGCGCCCCCTGCCTTGTGGCTTCCTACGTTGTTTCTTGACGCCCACTCCAAGTCTCCTGGATCACGTTTGTTGAGAAAATCACGTTCCCGAAGGTTTCATTCCATTTGGACTCTATTTGATATTCCTTTTCGGCGAAACCCTAAAATAGGCAAAAAAACAACAATTTGGGCTGGGCCTCCGGGTAGTAGGTTAGTCCCAAAAATGATATAAAAGTGTAAAATAAAGCCCATTGACATCCAAAATAGATAATATAACAGCATGGAGCAATCAAAAATTATAGATACGTTGGAGACGTATCAAGAAGCTACTAAACTCCTAGATAATATTATGGTCAATTATTCTCAATGGCACACCGAAAGATCCACTAGTAAAAAAGTTCATGTTGTTGAAGAGATTAATGTTTTGAGTGGAAAGATGGATGAACTTATGAAATTGTTTACTAACAAGAGTGCTTCTTCTGATCCTAATGATATGCCTTTGTCCACTTTGATTGATGATAATAATAATGAATCTATGGATGTGAATTTTGTTGGTAGGAACAATTTTGGTAACAACGCGTATAGAGGAAACTTTAATTCTAGGTCGTTCCCTAGTAATTCCTCTAATAATTATGGTAATTCCTACAACAACTCTTATGTAAATTTTAATAAGATGCCCTCTGATTTTGACACTAGTGTTAAAGAGTTTATGAATTCGCAAAAGAATTTCAATGCTTTGTTTGAAGAAAAATTGCTTAAGATTGATGAGTTAGCTAGGAACGTGGATAGAATTTCTCTTGATGTTGATTATTTGCAAATTAGATCTATTCCACCTAAGCATGATATCAATGAGTCTCTCAAAGCCATGAGAATTTCCATTGATGAGTGCAAAGAAAGAACCACTAGGATGCGTGCAGAAAAAGATTGCTTTGTGAAAGCGGGTTCTTCTAGTTTTCATGATAATAATGATGAAGATCTAAAAGTGATTGGTGTGTCTCCTATTAAGTCTTTGTTTGCCAATATGAATCTTCATAAAGATGGGACTGGAGATGAGTCAACTTTAGTTAAAAGGCGTCCCAATGATTCGGAGTTTTAGATCTTGATGCAAAAATTGGTTAAAGTGGGATTGAAGAGGTCAAAACTTTACATAGCAATGAACCCACTATTTTGGATTTTAAGGAATTTAATTATGCTAATTGCTCTTTGATAGATTGTATTTCCTTGTTGCAATCTGTGTTAAATTCTACTCGTGCTTATGATCAAAACAAAGCTTTTACTAAACATATCGTTGATGCTTTAATGCAATCTTGTGAAGAAAAGCTTGAATTAGAAGTTTCTATCCCTAGAAAACTTTATGATGATTGGGAACCTACTATTAAAATTAAGATTAAAAATCATGAATGATATGCCTTATGTGATTTGGGTGCTAGTGTTTCCACGATTCCAAAAACTTTGTGTGATGTGTTAGGTTTCCGTGAATTTGATGATTGCTCTATAAATTTGCATCTTGCGGATTCCACCATTAAGAAACCTATGGGAAGAATTAATGATGTTCTAATTGTTGCAAATAGGAATTATTTTCCCGTAGATTTTATTGTTCTTAATATAGATTGCAATCCTACATGTCCTATTATTCTTAGTAGACCTTTCCTTAGAACAATTGGTGCAATTATTGACATGAAAGAAGGAAATATTAGATTCCAATTTCAGTTAAGGAAAGTCATGGAACACTTTCCTAGAAAGAAAATTAAATTACCTTATGAATATATTATGAGAGCCACATATGGATTGCATACCAAAGATGACAATACCTATATCTATTTTTGTTTCAATGCCTAGCTAGGGGCATTAAACGATAGCGCTTGTTGGGAGGCAACCCAATTTTATTTTTGTTCCTTGCTTTTTTTCCTGTTTAGTAATGAAAAAATCATATATACTCTGTTATGATTGTGTTTTTTATGTTTTAATTAGTGTTTGTGCCAAGTAAAGCCTTTAGGATCTTCTTGGGTGATTATTATTTGATCTTACTGAAAAAAAACAGAAAGTATGCACTCACGAGAATAATTTTCATTTTTTACCAGAGAGCGATAAAATACTAATTCCAACTGCAGTAGATCAATATACAAATTATTTAGGATTTCCTAATTTCTTAGGATTTTTGAAGTTACATAAGTATTCAAAATCTACAGATTACTGCAGACTGTTCTGTTTTTGACAGATTCTATTTTTCGTGTGTTGTTTGCTTATTTTGATGAATCTATGGCTAGTATCAGTGGTATGAACCATAGAGAGGTTGGAATACAGTAGGTTTAACACCAATATAAATAAAGAATGAGTTCATTACAGTACCTTAAAGTGGTGGTTTATTTTCTTATACTAACGGAACTCATGAGATTTTCTGTTGAGTTTTGTGTTGTGAAGTTTTCAAGTTTTTGGGTAAAGATTTGATGGATTTTGAAACAAGGAGTGGCAAGATACTAAGCTTCGGGATGCCCAAGGCACCCCAAGGTAAAATCCAAGGACAACCAAAAGCCTAAGCTTGGGGATGCCCCGGAAGGCATCCCCTCTTTCGTCTTCATCTATCGGTAACTTTACTTGAGGCTATATTTTTATTCACCACATGATATGTGTTTTGCTTGGAGAGTCTTGTATGATTTGAGTCTTTGCTTTTTAGTTTACCACAATAATCCTTGCTGTACACACCTTTTGGAGAGACACACATGAATCGGAATTTATTAGAATACTCTTTGTGCTTCACTTATATCTTTTGAGCTAGATAATTTTGCTCTAGTACTTCACTTATATCTTATTAGAGCACGGTGGTGGTTTTATTTTATAGAAATTATTGATCTCTCATGCTTCACTTATATTATTTTGAGAGTGTTTTAGAACAGCATGGTAATTTGCTTTGGCTATAAAAAATTTCCTAATATGATAGGCATCCAAGGTGGGTATAATAAAAACTTTCATATAGAGTGCATTAAATACGATGAGAAATTTGATTCTTGATAGTTGCTTTGAGATATAAAGGTGGCAATATTAGAGTTGTGCTAGTTGAGTAATTATGGAATTGAGAAATACTTGTGTTGAAGTTGGCAAGTCCCGTAGCATGCACGTATGGTAAACGTTGTGTGACAAATTTGAAGCATGAGGTGTTCTTTGATTGCTTTCCTTATGAGTGGCGGTCGGGGACAAGCGATGGTATTTTCCTACCAATCTATCCCCCTAGGAGCATGCGTGTAGTGCTTGGTTTTTGATGACTTGTATATTTTTGTAATAAGTATGTGAGTTCTTTATGACTAATGTTGAGTCCATGGACTATACGCACTCTTACCCTTCCATCATTGCTAGCCTCTTCGGTACCGTGAATTGCCCTTTCTCACCTCGAGAGTTGGTGCAAACTTCGCCGGTGCATCCAAACCCTGTGATATGATATGCTCTATCACACATAAACCTCCTTATATCTTTCTCAAAACAGCCACCATACCTACCTATTATGGCATTTCATAGCCATTCCGAGATATATTGCCATGCAACTTTCCACCGTTCCGTTTATTATGACACGCTCCATCATTGTCATATTGCTTTGCATGATCATGTAGTTGACATCGTATTTGTGGCAAAGCCACCTTCATAATTCTTTCATACATGTCACTCTTGATTCATCGCATATCCCGGTACACCGTCGGAGGAATTCACATAGAGTCATAATTTGTTCTAAGTATCGAGTTGTAATTCTTGAGTTATAAGTAAATAAAAGTGTGATGACTTTCATTATTAGAGCATTGTCCCATGTGAGGAAAGGATGATGGAGACTATGATTCCCCCACAAGTCAGGATGAGACTCCGGAAAAAAGAGGCCATAATAAAAAAAGAAAAAACATGAGAGAAAAAGAGACAAGGGGCAATGTTACTATCATTTTTCCACACTTGTGCTTCAAAGTAGCACCAAGATCTTCATGATAGAGAGTCTCCTATTTTGTCACTTTCATATACTTGTGGAAATTTTTCATTATAGAACTTGGCTTGTATATTCCAATGATGGGCTTCCTCAAAATGCCCTAGGTCTTTGTGAGAAAGCAAGTTGGATGCACGCCCACTTAGTTTCTTTTGTTGAGCTTTCGTATATTTATAGCTCTAGTGCATCCGTTGCATGGAAATCCCTACTCCTTGCATTGACATCAATTGATGGGCATCTCCATAGCCCGTTGATTAGCCACGTCAATGTGAGACTTTCTCCCCTTTTTTGTCTTCTCACACAACCTCCATCATCATATTCTATTCCACCCATAGTGCTATGTCCATTGCTTGCACTCATATATTGCATGAAAATTGAAAGAATTTGAAAAGGCTAAGTATGAAACAATTGCTTGGCTTGTCATCGGGGTTGTGCATGATGGGAGCATTTTGTGTGAAGAAAATGAAGCATGGTCTAACTATATGATATCGTAGGGATAAGCTTTCTTTGTCTATGTTATTTTGATAAGACATAATTGCTTGGTTAGCATGCTTGAAGTATTATTATTTTTATGTCAATATTAAACTTTTGTCTTGAATCTTTCGGGTCTGAATATTCATGCCACAATAAATAAAATTACATTGAAAATTATGTTAGGTAGCATTCCACATCAAAAATTCTGTTTTTATCATTTACCTGCTCGAGAGCGACCAGGAATTAAGCTTGGGGATGCTTGATACGTCTCCAATGTATCTATAATTTTTTATTGTTCCATGCTATTATATTATCTGTTTTGGATGTTTAATGGGTTTTATTATGCACTTTTATATTATTTTTTGGGACCAACCTATTAACTGAAGGCAGAGTGCAAATTGCTGTTTTTTTTGCCTATTTCAGTGTTTTGCAGAAAAGGAATATCAAACGGAATCCAAACGGAGTGAAACTTTCGCGAGGATCTTTTTTGGAACAAACGCAATCCAGGAGACTTGGAGTGGACGTCAAGGAAGCAACGAGGCGGCCACGAGGTAGGGCGGCGCGCCCCCACCCTCGTGGGCCCCTCGTAGCTCCACCGACCTACTTCTTTCGCCTATATATACTCTTATACCCCGAAAACATCGAGGAGAGCCATGAAACCACTTTTCCACTGCCGCAACCTTCTGTACCCGTGAGATCCCAACTGGGGACCTTTTCCGGCGATCTGCCGGCAGGGGATTCGATCACAGAGGGCTTCTACATCAACACCATAGCCTCTCCGATGATGTGTGAGTAGTTTACCACAGACCTTCGGGTCCATAGTTATTAGCTAGATGGCTGCTTCTCTCTCTTTGATCTTCAATACAAAGTTCTCCTCAATGTTCTTGGAGATCTATTCCATGTAATCCTTTTTGCGGTGTGTTTGCCGAGATCCAATGAATTGTGGGTTTATGATCAAGTTTATCTATGAAAAATATTTGATTCTTCTCTGAATTCTTATATGCATGATTTGATATCTTTGCAAGTCTCTTCGAATTATCGGTTTGGTTTGGCCTACTAGATTGATCTTTCTTGTAATAGGAGAAGTGCTTAGCTTTGGGTTCAATCTTGCGGTGCTCGATCCCAGTGACAGAAAGGGAACCGACATGTATTGTATTGTTGCCATCGAGGATAAAAAGATGGGGTTTATATCATCTTGCTTGAGTTTATCCCTCTACATCATGTCATCTTGCCTAATGCGTTACTTTGTTCTTATGAACTTAATACTCTAGATGCATGCTGGATAGCGGTCGATGTGTGGAGTAATAGTAGTAGATGCAGAGTCGTTTCGGTCTACTTGACACGGACGTGATGCCTATGTTTATGATCATGCCTGGATATTCTTATAACTATGCACTTTTCTATCAATTGCTCAACAGTAATTTGTTCGCCCACCGTAATATATGCTATCTTGAGAGAAGCCACTAGTGAAACCTATGGCCCCCGGGTCTACTTTACATCTTATAAGTTTCCAATCTACAATTCTAGTTTACTATTTATTTTGCGATCTTTACTTTCCAATCTATACGAAAATACCAAAAATATTTATCTTATTATCTTTATCAGATCTCACTTTTGCAAGTGGCCGTGAAGGGATTGACAACCCCTTTATCGCGTTGGTTGCAAGGTTCTTATTTGTTTGTGCAGGTACAAGGCGATTTGCATGTAGTCTCCTACTGGATTGATACCTTGGTTCTCAAAAAATGAGGGAAATACTTATGCTACTTTGCTGCATCACCCTTTGTTCTTCAAGGGAAAACCAACACATGGTCAAGAGGTAGCACCAGCCAGCCACAAAGGGTGGAGGGCGCACCCTACCCCCCTGCGCCCCCCCCCCCTCTCCCCCCGTCCTTGTGGGCCCCTTGGAAGGCCTCCGATGCCCATCTTCTGCAATATGGTGTGTTTTGACCTGGAAATATCAGAAGGAAGCTTTCGGGATGAAGCGCCCCTGTCTCGAGGCAGAACCTGGGCAGAACCTATCTAGGGCTCTGGCGGAGCTGTTCTGTCGGGGAAACATCCCTCCGGGAGGGGGAAATCGAAGCCATTGTCATCACCAACGATCCTCTCATCGAGAGGGGGTCAATCTCCATCAACATCTTCACCAGCACCATCTCCTCTCAAATCCTAGTTCATCTCTTGTATTCGATCTTGGTCCCAAAACCTCAGATTGTTTCCCATGGGTTGATAGTAGTGTTGATTACTCCTTGTAGTTGATGCTAGTTGGTTTATTTGGTGGAAGATTATATTTTCAGATCCTTAATGATAATTAATACTCCTCTGATCTTGATCATAAATATATTTTGTGAGTAGTTATGTTTGTTTCTGAGGACATGGGAGAAGTCTTGTTATATGTAATCATGTGAATTTGGTATTCGTTTGATATTTTGATGAGATGTATGTTGTCTCTCCTCTAGTGGTGTTATGTGAACGTCGACTAGATGACACTTCACCATGATTTGGGCCTGGGGAAAGGCATTGGGAAGTAATAAGTAGATGATGGGTTGCTAGAGTGACAGAAGCTTAAACCCTAGTTTATGCGTTGCTTCGTAAGGGGCTGATTTGGATCCATATGTTTCATGCTATGGTTAGGTTTACCTTAATTCTTCTTTCGTAGTGGCGGATGCTTGCGAGAGGGGTTAATCAAAAGTCGGAGGTTTGTCCAAGGAAGGGCATCACCCAAGCACCGGTCCACCCACATATCAAATTATCGAAGTAACGAACACGAATCATATGAGCATGATGAAAACCAACTTGACAACAATTCCCATGTGTCCTCAGGAGCACTTTGCTTTATATAAGAGTTCGTCCAGGCTTGTCCTTTGCTACAAAAAGGATTGAGCCACCTTGCTGCATATTGTTTACTTTTGTTACTTGTTACCCGTTACGAATTATCTTATCACACAACTATCTGTTACCGATAATTTCAGTGCTTGCAGAGGATACCTTGTTGAAAACCATTTGTCATTTCCTTCTGCTCCTCATTGGGTTCGACACTCTTGCTTATCGAAATGACTATGGTAAATCCCCTACACTTGTGGGTCATCAAGAACAAGCCACTGGGAGTCTAAGCGCAGGGAGACTAGAATGTGTTATTCTGAACACCGGTGACAAAAAAGTTTAGTATGGTAACACAGAACTTATCTTTGGGGTATAAGAGGTGTAGTCACTAAACACCTAATGATTTTGTCTGATTTCTATCTTAATTACCGGGAAACCTCGAGCTTCGGATAAGGCTTTCAGTTGGACAATTGACTCTTGATACAGGACGCGCGTCGATCAAGACATAATTTGGACACACACCCCACTTTGATACATAGCAAGTACATCTCGATGGGTGACTTCCAGGGCACAAATTAAGATCATAATGGTCCCGTCACAAATATATGGTTTTAAGAATAAGTCCTCATACTCATGCTTATTTTTATTATACGAGTTTTTAGTGTCAACTTGATTTTGTTTGGTCAAAAACTGGAATTAATTCTCTCACAAAGCTTGGTAGAAACCTTGCACCTTCCTTTCATGGGTTCGATAAATCAGAGTCATCTGTGAGAAAAAAGGGCGAGAATCATTTCTACTCCTTTACCGGATCATTAAAGGGACTAATCACCTCTCCCCTATGTTTCCTCTTTCTTCGTTCTCTCTCACTCTCTATGATGCGTAAGAGAGGGTGGGGACAAAGACCTGTCGGTAGTCTCAATATAGACACGCACGCGTTCGCTGGAGGCACCTTTCACAACGAACCTTTATTTTCTCTGACGTGTCTCCTGAGGCTGCTTAAAGTCCGTGTTTTTCATCCGATGGCCAGAAGGGAGTTCGCTGCGAAATTTCCCCTGGCAGAACGATCGCCAATTAACATTTCCAAAATAAAAGCAAACCTAGTGCCCACACGAGCTCGGGGAGGAGCCATAGGGACGAGTGTCCGTCCCAACTGGTGACGGTTCGTGTATCGCTCCGTCGATTATGAGGGCGATTAGGGTTCGGGCGTGCTTTCTCCTCCATAGTTCTTGTCTGGGATCGATCGCCATCTCCCTGATCTCGATCGATCGTTCGTCTCTCGCGTCCAAGCGAGCCTCGTCGTAAACCCTCCACCAAAGCCTTCTATGTGCTCCCTAGGGCGCACGGTCGTAAGACACCAAAACCCTAGGAGGTGTTCGGCGGCGGCACTTGGCTGATAGGAGGCAGATGGAGGGAGTGGCAGGGATGTTGAGGAGTCTCAAGCTGTCGGAGGAAGAGAGGAAAGGGGTCAAGATCCGGCTGGGGGAGGAGAAAGGGAAGGGATCGGAGTCTCAAGCGGTGGGGAGGGTGGTGTCTGAGAAGCCGGCTCATCCAGATGCGATCTGCCTCTCCTTGGGGCGGATCTGGTGCCCGATAAAAGGAATTGATTGCAAGGAGGCGGGGGGTAATAGGTTTGTGTTCACCTTCAAACAGGAGTCTGGTAAGCAGAAGGCACTTGAGGACGGGCCGTGGATGTTCGATAAAGATCTTGTTGTGGTGGAGGACTATGATCCAAGCAAGAGGATAGAGGACTATGATTTCAACAATATCCCTATATGAGTGAGAATCTTCAGTCTCCCTCTCGGTATGATGAACGAAGCCACAACGGAGGAGATAGGTAACATCATCGGGCGATTTGTTGAGGTGGATGTTGGTGCAGATGGGAGAGCAATTGGCAAGTTCTTACGGGTGAAAATCGGGATGAACATAGAAAAGCCAATCATGAGAGGATTTACCCTAGATGATGACGATGAGAAGGAACCACAGAAGAGAAAGAAGAATATGAGTATTGATGGGAAGGAGGGCGAGGAGGAAGAAGGTCTCTGGTGTCGCTTCCAATATGAGTTCTTGCCTGACTTTTGTTATACGTGTGGCTTCATTGGACATGTGGCCAAGGAATGCTCTATCAAGATGAAGAAAGGAGAGGACCCTCAGATTGGCCCTTGGCTCAGAGCAGATGTGGGGAAGAGGAGGTTTGCAAACTAGGAAGACCGCAGCTGGAAGGGGAGGTGTAGCGACCCGACCTCAGATGGTCAAGTCTTTGTGCTTCAGTGTCATCCTTGGATCAGTAATGCTGACACACACAGTACTCGAAGGATTTATAACAGAGTAGCAATCACACACTATTACATCGAATGTCTCCAAAGAGAACTTATTACAATAATATGGCTTAAGGCCATCTAATGCGATAACAGCGGAAGGCTTGGAAGATAAAGTGAGTCCATCAACTCCAACGGCATAGCTGAGCTGCACGGCAATGACCTAACGAACCTTACTCCTCGTCTGAAAAGTCTGCAACATGATACATTGCAGCCCGAAAACGGGTCAGCACATGGAATATGCTGGCAAGATAACACAGTAGAGCAGAAACAGAATATTGCTATCACTACATGCATATATGGCTGGTGGAAAGCTCTATGGTTATAGTTTTTGCGAAAAGCCAATTTTTCCCTACAACAAAGGAATATATTTTAATTTACTATCATGGTGGTTGAAACATCATTGAGAAGGTACCCCCAACTCAATCCCAATTAAAGTGATTAACAACCCGACAGTATTAATTAAACATGGTGAGATACATGTGATAACCCAAGTACTAGATACTCAAGAATTGTCCATAACCGGGGACACGGCTAACCATGATTAGATTGTACACTCTGCAGAGGTTTGCGCACTTTTCCCCACAAGACTCGATCGCCTCCGTTGGATTTCTCGCACTACATGGTGTTTGGGAAACGGATGACCGAGACACAGTCTTTTAGAAACATTAACTCTCTACTCCGGGTAGACCATACCAAACCTACAAAACCCACTACCTGCTGATCTACCTCTTCAAGAGCTTCACGTAACTTACTCCACTATGCTAGAGCCCATAATAGCTTGTGGCTGCACACAAAAGTTTCTAGCATGAATCATCTCAGTTCCCTTTGAGCCTGGGTGGCGGTCCATAGGAAGATCACACGGGTACCTCGGGATTTCCAAAAAAACCCAGACAACACTGGTTTCCCTAGGTGCCTCAATCCACCCAGTTGTTTGATTAAGTTGCCACCTTAAGTTGAACCATTAATTAACAATATCACATCTGCCATGAATTTCACTCAAACCCAAACCACGTCTACGAGCATGGCATGGCAATACAAGCAATACATAGAAGTAACTCCCAAGGGTTTGAATATAATAGGGCAATAGGTTCTACCTCAGCAACTACTTCCCAACCCACAAGTTAATGACATCCTAATCATGCAATGTTTGAGGATTGGAACTAATGCATAAAAACTGGGTAATAATGGGATATGATCAAAGTGTTACCTGCCTTGCTGACGATCCGCGAATCCTAGAGACTCGTAGTAACACGCTTCGCACTCCGGGAACTCTATCGCAAGCAAACAATAACGTACATAGGTAACAAGCAACGATGCACAAGAAAAACTCAAATAAGAGAGGTTGGCCAGAAAGTTCAACTTAAGAACTCCGGTACGCAAAAAGAATCAAGTCAAACGAAGCAACGAAAGTCAAACGGCGAAAGAAAGAAGCTTCGTTTACTAATCTGAAACTAGGTCAAATTTTACAGTAACAAAACTTGTTTGAATTGATTAACCGAAAAGAGGGTTTCGAGACTAAACTCCAGGCGCTTGAATCGCCTGATTCCGATAAACGAGCGAAAAGATAAACAGAAACTAAGATCGGATCAGAATTCGCGATCAGAAAAATCGCGGGATAACTCTGATAAAAAGAAAAACAACGAACAGATTAACGAACGAACGTTCGTTATCTGGATCTAAAAGAAGAACGCGTTCGTTAAAACGAACGAATGAGCAAACACTCGCTAAATAAATAAACCGGAGAAAAATCAATCTATTTATTAAAAAAACGAAAACTAGGGTTTTGAAAAAAACGAATGGTTTTTTTTAGAAAAACCGGCGGCTACCTCCGGCGAGGGCTTGGCGGCGGGGCGGCGGCTCGCGGGTCGGCGGGGTGCGGCGGCGGCGCGGGCGGCAGGCGGCGGCGGCTCGCGGGGCGGCGGGGTGCGGCGCGGGCGGCAGGCGGCGGCGGCTCGCGGGGCGGCGGGGTGCGGCGCGGGCGGCAGGCGGCGGCGGCGCGGTGGTGGTGTGGTGGTGGGGGGGCCGGGCGGCGCGTATATATAGGAGGGGGGTGCGACTTGGAGTAGGGGGCAAGGCGCGGCAGCGGAGGCGGAGTCCGGCTTGGACTGTGTCCGAGTCGGCGGCGGCGGCGGCGATCGCGCGCGGGGAGGCGGCGGCGCGGCCTGGCGCAACTGGGCCTTAGGCCCAGTCGGCGCGGAACTTTTTTTTAAAACTTCGCCGACCGAAATAAAATCCTAAAAAAAACCTAAAAATGCCAAAACAAATTTTCACCGTCTAAATAAAATATTTAGGACGAGTTGAACATTTTCTTGGCCCTAAAATGCAATTTTGAAAAACATGCAATTTTTCTAATGCAAATAAAATCCGAATAAAATCAAATAAAAATCCAATAAATGATTTTAATATTTTTCCTCCAATATTTATTTATCTTGGAGAAGTCATATTATCTCCACTCATTTGATTTAATATGAAATATTTTTCGGAGAGAAAAATTATTGAAACCAAAATCCTCGTTTCATTATTTGATAAAAGAATCAAATATGAAGACCGGGAAATCCCCAACTCTCTCCGAGGGTCCTTGAGCTGCTTAGGATTTCAAGGATTACGGAATGGAAAAGCAATAAAACATGATATGCATGGATGATCTATGTATAACATTCCAAATTGAAAATTTGGGATGTTACAAACCTACCCCCCTTAAGATGAATCTCGCCCTCGAGATTCGGGTTGGCTAGAAAATAGGTATGGGTGGTCCTTGCGAAGATCATCCTCTCGTTCCCAGGTGGCTTCATCCTCGGTATGGTGGCTCCACTGACCTTTGCAAAACTTGATAACCTTACTGCGGGTGACTCTGCTGGCAAACTCAAGAATCTTAACTGGCTTCTCCTCATAAGTCAAATCACTGTCCAACTGAATCGCCTCCAAGGGTACTGTATATCTTAATGGTATATCAGCCATCTCAGCATGACACTTCTTCAGCTGTGAAACGTGGAACACATCGTGGACTCCTGACAGTCCCTCAGGTAACTCCAACTTGTAGGCAACTTCTCCCATCCGTTCCAAAATGCGATACGGTCCTACAAATCTCGGGGCTAACTTTCCCTTAACTCCAAAACGTTTCACTCCTCGCAAGGGCGATACTCGCAGATATGTTGTGTCTCCAATTTTGTAGGTTACCTCCTTGCATTTTGAGTCTGCATAACTCTTCTGCCTGGACTGAGCAATCTTCAGTCGGTCTCGGATCAGTTTTACCTTCTCCTCAGATTCTTTAATCAAGTCTGATCCAAACAACTGTTGGTCTCCTACCTCATCCCACATCAACGGTGTTCTGCACCTGCGTCCATACAGGGCTTCAAACGGTGCCATCTTCAAACTGGCTTGGTAGCTATTGTTGTATGAGAACTCTGCATACGGCAAATTGTCATCCCAACTAGATCCATAATCTAGCGCACAGGCTCTCAACATGTCCTCCAAAATTTGATTGACTCTCTCAGTCTGTCCATCTGTCTGCAGGTGAAATGCTGTACTGAACTCCAATCTCGTTCCCAAAGTCTGGTGTAACTAATGCCAAAACTTTGAAGTAAAATGTGTTCCTCGATCCGATACGATGGTCCTCGGAACTCCATGCAGACATACGATCCTGGACATATAGATCTTGGCCAACTTTGCACTTGTATAGGTGGTTTTCACTGGGATGAAGTGAGCTACTTTGGTCAAACGATCAACTACTACCCATATGGAATCATATCCTGCTTTAGTCCTGGGAAATCCGGTGATAAAGTCCATGCCAAGTGTATCCCACTTCCATTCGGGTATCGGCATAGGCTGTAACAGTCCTGCTGGCTTCTGATGTTCTGCCTTAACTCTCTGACATACATCACATACGGCTACATACTCGGCAATATCCTTCTTCATACCAGTCCACCAGAAACGTTCCTTCAAGTCCAAATACATCTTGGTGTTTCCGGGGTGTATCGAGTATGGTGAGTCATGGGCCTCTTGAAGTATTAACTTTCCGATCTCCTGATTATTGGGCACATAAATTCGGTCCTCAAACCATAGGGTATTGTGCTCATCCTCATGAAAACCTTTGGCCTTTCCTTTGCCCATCTTCTCCTTTATCTTGGCAATCTCTTTATCATCTTTCTGAGCTTCCCGAATCTTGTCCAGCAATGTCGACTGAACCTCTATGGTGGCAATGAACCTTCTAGGTACAATCTCTAATCAAAGTTCCATGATGTCCTTGGCTAATTCCTTCGGCAGTCCTTTACTTTCAAGGATATTAGCATAACTCTTCCGACTCAATGCATCTGCTACGACATTGGCCTTTCCTGGATGATAGTGTAGCTTTATATCATAATCCTTTATAAGCTCCAACCATCTCCTCTGCCTAAGGTTCAGATCCTTCTGGGTGAAGGTGTACTTCAAACTCTTGTGATCCGTGTACACATCACAACAGTTTCCAATAAGGTAATGTCTCCAAGTCTTCAACGCATGCACTACGGCTGCTAGCTCCAAATCATGTGTGGCATAATTCAACTCATGAGGTTTTAGTTGTCGTGAGGCATACGAAACAACTCTTCCGTCCTGCATAAGCACACATCCAAGTCCTAAGCGAGAGGCGTCGCAATACACTTGGAACTCCTTATGCATATCTGGCAGTACTAGCACTGGGGCTGTAGTCAAACGTTTCTTCAAATCCTGGAAACTTGCTTCACAATCTTCTGTCCATTTAAACTTGGTATCCTTCTTCAATAGTTCAGTCATTGGTTTTGCAATCTTGGAAAAGTTCTCAATAAATCTCCGGTAGTATCCCGCGAGTCCAAGAAAACTGCGGATCTCGCTAACTGAGGTGGGTGCCAACCATTCAGTGACTGACTGAACCTTGCTGGGGTCTACTGCTATACCTTCTCCTGATATAACATGTCCAAGGAATCCGACTTCCTTCAGCCAAAACTCGCATTTGCTGAACTTAGCATACAACTGGTGTTCCCTGAGCTTCTTGAGAACTAAACGCAAATGCTCTTTGTGCTCCTCCTCGTTCTTCGAGTATACCATGATATCATCAATAAACACCACAACAAACTTTTCCAAATACTCCATGAACACCTTGTTCATCATGCTCATGAAATAGGCAGGGGCGTTAGTCAGTCCAAACGACATGACCGTGTACTCGTATAATCCATATCGCGTTGTGAACGCCGTCTTTGGTATGTCCTTCTCTCGTATCTTCAACTGATGATACCCTGATCGTAAATCGATCTTTGAGAACACTTTAGCTCCTTGCAACTGATCAAACAGATCGTTGATCATCGGCAGTGGGTACTTGTTCTTTATCGTTACTTCATTCAAGGCTCGATAATCAACAACCATCCTTAGGGATTTATCTTTCTTCTCAACCAGAAGTACTGGGGCTCCCCAAGGTGATGAACTCCTTCGGATGTATCCTTTCTCCAATAACTCCTTGATCTGTTTCTTAATTTCCTCCAGATCATTCGCGGGCATCCGATAGGGTCTCTTGGATATTGGTCATGTTCCTGGTAACAGCTCTATCAAAAACTCAATATCTCTGTCCGGTGGCATGCCTGGTAACTCCTCTGGGAAAACATCCGGGTAATCCTTTACTACCGGCACTTCCTCCTGAACAACTCCCGTAAGGGCATTCACTTGGCTCCTTTTAGGCATATGCCTAGACACATACTTAATCCTTTTTCCCTCCGGGGTGGTGAGATAAATCGACTTACTCGCACAGTCAATGCTTCCTCCATACTTTGACATCCAGTCCATACCCAATATCACATCCAATCCTTGCGACTCCAAGATAATTAGGTCAGACGGAAACACATGTGTGCCAATGGTTAAGGGTATCTGGTCACACCATCGGCTAGCCATATATTCTGCTCCGGGTGAACTCACTAAAAGAGGGGTCCTAAGGGTTTGGGTTGGTAGTTTAAACTTATCCATGAACCCCCTTGATATGTATGAATGCGATGCACCAGTATCGAAAAGAACAAGAGCGGTAAATGACTTAACCAAAAATTACCGATTACCGCGTCCGGCTGCTCTTCAACCTCCTCCACGTTAACGTGGTTCACTTGTCCTTTGTTGAATGGATTGGGCTTCTTCCTAGCGCTTCCATTTTCGTTTCCATTCCTTCCTTCGGGGAAATCATTGGCATAGTGCCCTGTCTTCCCGCACTTAAAACAGGTAACCTGACTTAAGTCTCTTTTGGCGGGAGTGGACGGGTTGGAGCGGTTCTGATTGTTGTTAGCTCCGTTCCCATTCCCATTCTTAGTACCACTGTGGTTATGTGATCCTCCTCCGGTGTGGTTGTGACCTCCATGGTTATGAACAAGTCCTCCCGAGTTCGGGATTAGGCGAGGCTTCTGCTGAGCTCCTGAGTTATACTTCCCTTGTCCATACTTTCTCTTGCGTCTCTCAATCTGCTGCTGTTTCCCTTCAATCATAAGAGCCTTATCTACCAACTCCTGGTAGTTATTGAAGGTTGCTACCATCAACTGCATGCTCATCTCATCATTCATCCCTTCCATAAACTTCTCCTGCTTCGCGGCATCTGTGGCCACATCATCAGGGGCATAGCGTGATAACTTGCTAAACTCATCCACGTACTGAGCCACAGTATGGTTCCCCTGGCGTAGGTTGCGAAACTCCCGCTTCTTCATCTGCATAGCTCCAGTTGAGACATGGGTAGTGCGGAAAGCTTGCTGAAACTGGTCCCAAGTGACATTGGCTACAGGAAAAGTGGTTGTGTAATTCTCCCACCATGGGGCTGCTGGTCCATCCAATTGATGTGCAGCAAAGCGCACCTTCTCAACATCTGTGCAACCTGCGGTGTTCAACTCCCTTCCAATTCGATGTAGCCAATCATCAGCAACTATAGGCTCGGTGCTACTGGAAAACACTGGCGACTGTAACCTTAGAAAACGGGCTAGGTTGTCCACTGGCGGTGGGTTGTTGTTGTTGTTGTTGCCCTGATTCTGAACTAGCAATTGCATCAATGTATTCTGCTGTTGGATCAACTGGGTGAGCTCCGGCGGAAAGGCAAAACCAGTGTCACGTCTCGGAGGCATCTGATGTGTTTAGATGGAAGAGATTAGAATAGAAAAGGGGTCTAATGAGAAGGCACTACCCATATGCACATGAGACAAACACAATCATTTCACTCAATCAATCAAGCAAGGGCATACAAACGGTCTAGAACTATCGCAAAAGTGCTCACTACTACTATATACATGGGGAAATACTACTAATAGTTGGTGGTCATCTAGAAGTTTTGATCGGTGGAAGACTCCATGATGTCTGCTCCAGCTTCGTCTTCAAAGTCATCATCACTAGGGTCGGAGTCGGTGTCGTCGATGATGATGTAGTCCTCGGGGCGTATTTCCTTGGGTTCTTCTTCTTCTTCTATTGGTGCTGGTCCTCCCATGAATACTCCGATCTTCTTAACTAAGTCGTCATTCTTCTCCAGTAGGGTCTTGATTTCCTCCTCATATCCATCGCGGGTAAACTTGAGTTCTTCCTCTAGCTCGATGATCCTAGTCTTCGCTTTCTTCAAGTCCATCATGTCCACACACATCTGGTTCTCCTAACATCGAATGTGCTGGTTTAACTCCTGGATGAAAGCTACATTGGATCTATCCTTCTTAGTGTTGATTACTTCCCATTGCTCGTCTCGGCGCCCACATATTTGGTAGATAGTGTCCTTAAGCTCCCTTTTGTAAACTTCTCCAATGCATCCCATGGTGATGTGAGCTGCCATACTCTTTCCTAAACTCCAGGTTGGTGCATTGAAGGAAAATTCTATGGGTTTAGAAGTTGGCGAGAACGTCCTTCCTGGAACTTGTACTTGAATCATCTAGCGCTCCTCTTCGGGTAAAGTGGCGTTGTACGTCCCGGTGAAGCTTGGTATTCCAATGTTCAAGTACCTAGTGACTTCCTTCAAGTGGCGTCCAAAAGGTGTGTCTTCATCCAGTTGTGCAAACTTGTTCTTCATCTCCGTCATCCTAAAGAATAGAAAATGGAGAGGAGTTAGAAATGAGAAGAGAAGTGTGACCTAGGGTTCATCTTAGTGGTCGTGTCCTACACTCAGCGTGTGCTCTGATACTATTCTTGTAGCGACCCGACCTCAGATGGTCAAGTCTCTATGCTGCAGTGTCATCCCTGGATCAGTAATGCTGACACACACAGTACTCGAAGGATTTATAACTGAGTAGCAATCACACACTATTACATCGCATGTCTCCAAAGAGAACTTATTACAATAATATGTCTTAAGGCGATCTAATGCGATAACAGCGGAAGGCTTGGAAGATAAAGTGAGTCCATCAACTCCAACGGCATAGCTGAGCTGCACGGTAACGACCTAACGAACCTTACTCCTCGTCTGAAAAGTCTGCAACATGATACGTTGCAGCCCGAAAACGGGTCAGCACATGGAATATGCTGGCAAGATAACACAGTAGAGCAGAAACAGAATATTGCTATCACTACATGCATATATGGCTGGTGGAAAGCTCTATGGTTATAGTTTTTGCGAAAAGCCAATTTTTTTCCTACAAAAAAGGAATAGATTTTAATTTACTATCATGGTGGTTGAAACATCATTAAGAAAGTACCCCCAACTCAATCCTAATTAAAGTGATTAACAACCCAACAGTATTAATTTGTAGCGACCAGACCTCAAACAGTCTGATCTCTGTGCTCCGGTGTCATCCCTGGATCAGTAATGCTGACACCACACAGTACTCGGAGGATTTATAACAGAGTAGCAATCACACACTTATTACATCGAATGTCTCCATAGAGATCTTATTACAATAAATATGGCTTAAGGCCATCTAATAACGATAACAGCGGAAGGCTTGGAAGATAAGTGAGTCCATCAACTCCAACGGGATCACTGAGTATAGAACCACGACCTAAAAACTCCTTAATCGTCGTCTGAAAAGTCCGCAACATTAACGTTGCAGCCCAAAAACGGGTCAGCACATGGAATATGCTGGCAATGTAACACATAGAGAGTAATGGAATGAAATAACTATACTATATGCATATTTGGCTGGTGGAAAACTCTATGGTTACAGTTTTGCATAAAGCCAATTTTTCCCTACTTCAAAGGAATAAATTTTATTTAACTATCATGGTAGTTGTTAAACATTGAGAATGGTTGACAGCATCCTCAATCCCAATTAAACATCATCATTAACAAAACCCAACAAAATTAATTTAGAGTAACATGTTGAGATTCACATGATAATCCAAGTACTAGATACTCAAGTTGTCCATAACCGGGGACACGGCTAACCATGATTAGTTTAATACACTCTGCAGAGGTTTGCGCACTTTTCCCCACAAGACTCGATCGCCTCCGTTTGGTTTCTCGCACTACATGGTGTTTGAGAAGACGGATGACCGAGACATAGTCTTTCAGAAGCGCTAGCACCTTACGATTGGGTAGACCGTACCACCTACACCCCCTACATCTGCTAGTCTACCACTGTAAGAGTTTGCACGACTTAGTCAACTATGCTAGAGCCCATAATAGCTTGTGGCTGCACGCGGAAGTTTCTAGTATGAATAGTCTCATGATCCCTTTGAGCCTGGGTGGCGGTCCACAAAGAAAAACAGGCAATCCTGGAATACCTAGGTACCTCAATCCACCCAGATGTGTGTTTAAGTTGCCACCTTAGATAAACCATTAATTAACAAACTCACATCTATCATGGATATCACTCACCCAATCCACGTCTACTAGCATAGCATGGCATAATGGCAAACGTAGAAGTAACTCCCAAAGGTTTGATATATAACAGGTGATAGGTACTACCTCAACTACTTCCCATCCCACAATTTAATTAGATCCTAATCATGCAATGTTTGAGGATTGATCTAATGCAATAAAACTGGGTAGTAGAAAAGGTATGATCAAAGTGTTACTTGCCTTGCTGATGATCCGCGAAACCTAGCGATTTGAAGTAACAGGCGGCGCACTACGGGTATTCTATCGCAGACAAACAAACAAGCATACAATAAGTACTCATCTAATGCATAGGTAAAAGTCAAATAAGAGAACTAACCAAAAAGTTCAACTTAAGAACTCCGTTTTGCAAAAAGAATCAAATCGAACGAAGCAACGAAAGTCAAATGGCGAAAGAAAACAACTTCGTTCTACTAATCTCGATCTAAGTCAAGTTTTACAGTAGCAAAAACTTGTTTAAGTTGGTTAAACGGATAGAGGGTTTCGAGACGAAACTCCAGGCACTTGAATCGCCTGATTCCGATAAACGAGTGAAAAGTTATACTAAAACGAAAATTGGATCAGAAATCGCGATCAGAAAAATCGTGGATTTAATCCGAGAAAAAGAAAAACGACGAACGTTCGCTAGAACGAACGAACGGACGAACGCTCGCTAAATAAATAAATCGGAAAAACTGATCTATTTAAAAAAACCAAAACTAAAAAAACCGACGAAAAACCAAAGGAAAAACCGAACGGTTTTTCGAAAAAAAAACGGCGGCACGGATTTCGAGGCGACCTCGGGCGGCGGGTCGGTGAGGCGGCGTGCGGCGCTGGCGGCGCGGCTAGGGTTTGGGGGCAGCGGCTGGGCTGGCTTCGGCCTCGGGCGCCCCGGCTTATAAAGCCTGCCGGGCCAGAGTCCCGGGCGGACACGGCCCGGTTAGGTCGGTTACCCTTTTTTTAATAATTACGCGCAGAAGAAAAATAAAAAGAAATACTAAACGGACTCCAAAAATCCCAAAATAAATATTCCCGGGCTTCTAAAATCAAGCCGCACAAGGTGAACATTTATTTGGGGCCTAAATGCAATTTTGAAAAACGCACATTTTTCCTAAATTCAAATAAAATAACGAAAACTCCGAAATAAAATATTATTTGATTTTATTATTAAGTCCTCAATATTTCTTTATTTTGGGAAAGTCATTTTATTCCCTCTCTCATATTTTTGTAATAGAAATAATTGACGATAAAATAATTAAAATCAAATGATCCTATTCTCAAAATTTGAGAAAACTCAAATATGAAAATAATGAATTCCCCAACTCTCTCCGTGGGTCCTTGAGTTGCGTAGAAATTCCTAGGATCAAACCAAAAGAAAAAATAAAATATGATATGCAATGATGATCTAATGTATAACATTCCAAATTGAAAATTTGGGATGTTACAAACCTACCCCCCTTAAGTTGAATCTCGCCCTCGAGATTCGGGTTGGCTAGAAAATAGGTGAGGGTGGTCATTGAGCAAATCTTCCTCTCGTTCCCAGGTGGCTTCATCCTCCGTGTGGTGGCTCCACTAAACTTTGCAAAACTTGATAACCTTGCTGCGAGTGACTCGGCTGGCAAACTCGAGAATCTTAATTGGTTTCTCCTCATAGGTCAAATCGTTATCCAACTGAATTGTTTCCAATCGCACTGTGTCTCTCAAGGGTATGTCAGTCATCTCCGCGTGACACTTCTTCAACTGAGAAACGTGGAACACATCATGAACTCCTGACAATCCTTCGGGCAATTCCAACTTGTAGGCCACTTCTCCCATACGCTCCAAAACTCGATATGGTCCTACAAATCGTGGCGCTAACTTTCCTTTAACCCCAAAACGCTTTGTTCCCCGAAGTGGGGATACTCGAAGATAAGCTCCATCTCCAACTTTGTAAACAGTCTCCTTGCGTTTAGATTCTGCATAACTCTTCTGTCTGGACTGAGCTACCTTGAGTCTATTGCGAATCAATTTCACCTTCTGTTCAGACTCTTTAATCAAATCAGGCCCAAACAACTGGCGGTCTCCAACTTCGTCCCACGACAACGGTGTCCTGCACCTCCTTCCGTACAAAGCTTCGAAAGGGGCCATCTTTAAACTGGTTTGGTAACTGTTGTTGTAAGAGAACTCTGCATGTGGCAAATTGTCGTCCCAACTAGATCCGTAATCTAGCGCACAAGCTCTCAGCATATCCTCCAAAATCTGATTGACTCTCTCGGTCTGTCCATCTGTCTGTGGATGAAAAGCTGATGGGTCTCGTAGTAATTTCAAAAAATTTCCTACGCACACGCAAGATCATGGTGATGCATAGCAACGAGAGGGGGAGTATGATCTACATACCTAGTAGATCGACAACGGAAGCGTTTGGTTGATGTAGTCGTACGTCTTCACGATCCGACCGATCAAGCACCGAAACTACGGCACCTCCGAGTTCTAGCACACGTTCAGCTCGATGACGATCCCCGGACTCCGATCCAGCAAAGTGTCGGGGAAGAGTTCCGTCAGCACGACGGCGTGGTGACGATCTTGACGTACTACTGCTGCAGGGCTTCGCCTAAGCACCGCTACAATATTATCGAGGACTATGGTGGCTGGGGGCGCCGCACACGGCTAAGGAATAGATCACGTGGATCAACTTGTGTGTTCTAGGGTGCCTATGCCTCAGTATATAAAGGATCAAGGGGGGAGGCTGGCCGGCCACATAGGGCGCGCCAGGAGAGTCCTACTCCCTCTGGGAGTAGGATCCCCCCCCCCAATCCTAGTTGGAATAGGACTTGTGGAGGGGAAAAGAGAGAGAGGGGCCGTCCCCCTCTCCTTGTACAATTCGGACCAAGGGAGGGGAGGGGCGCGCGGCCCATGTAGGGCTGCCTCTTCTCTTTTCCACTAAGGCCCATCATGGCCCATTTAGCTTCCGGGGGGTTCCGGTAACCTCCCGGTACTCCGGTAAAATCCCGATTTCACCCGGAACACTTCCGATATCCAAACATAGGCTTCCAATATATCAATCTTTATGTCTCGACCATTTTGAGACTCCTCGTCATGTCCGTGATCACATCCGGGACTCCGAACAACCTTCAGTACATCAAAATGCATAAACTCATAATATAACTGTCATCGTAACCTTAAGCGTGCGGACCCTACGGGTTCGAGAACAATGTAGACATGACCGAGACATGTCTCCAGTCAATAACCAATAGCGGGACCTGGATGCCCATATTGGCTCCTACATATTCTACGAAGATCTTTATCGGTCAGACCGCATAACAACATACGTCGTTCCCTTTGTCATCGGTATGTTACTTGCCCGAGATTCGATCGTCGGTATTCCAATACCTAGTTCAATCTCGTTGCCAGCAAGTCTCTTTACTCGTTCTGTAATACATCATCCCGCAACTAACTCATTTTAGTTGCAATGCTTGCAAGGCTTAAGTGATGTGCATTACCGAGAGGGCCCAGAGATACCTCTCCGACAATCGGAGTGACAAAACCTAATCTCGAAATATGCCAACCCAACATGTACCTTTGGAGAGACCTATAGTACTCCTTTATAATCACCCAGTTACGTTGTGACGTTTGGTAGTACCCAAAATGTTCCTCCGGTAAACGGGAGTTGCATAATCTCATAGTTATAGGAACATGTATAAGTCATGAAGAAAGCAATAGCAACATACTAAACGATCGGGTGCTAAGCTAATGGAATGGGTCATGTCAATCAGATCATTCTCTCAATGATGTGATCTCGTTAATCAAATAACAACTCATTGTTCATGGTTAGGAAACATAACCATCTTTGATTAACGAGCTAGTCAAGTAGAGGCATACTAGTGACACTTTGTTTGTCTATGTATTCACACATGTATTATGTTCCGGTTAATACAATTCTAGCATGAATAATAAACATTTATCATGATTATAAGGAAATAAATAATAACTTTATTATTGCCTCTAGGGCATATTTCCTTCAGTCTCCCACTTACACTAGAGTCAATAATCTAGATTACACAGTAATGATTCTAACACCCATGGAGCCTTGGTGTTGATCATGTTTTGCCCGTGGAAGAGGCTTAGTCAACGGGTCTGCAATATTCAGATCCGTATGTATCTTGCAAATCTCTATGTCTCCCACCTGGACTAGATCCCGGATGGAATTGAAGCGTCTCTTGATGTGCTTGGTTCTCTTGTGAAATCTGGATTCCTTTGCCAAGGCAATTGCACCGGTATTGTCACAAAAGATTTTCATTGGACCCGATGCACTAGGTATAACACCTAGATCGGATATGAACTCCTTCATCCAGACTCCTTCATTTGCTGCTTCCGAAGCAGCTATGTACTCCACTTCACATGTAGATCCCGCTACAACGCTTCGTTTAGAACTGCACCAACTTACAGCCCCACCGTTTAATGTAAACACGTATCCGGTTTGCGATTTAGAATCGTCCGGATCAGTGTCAAAGCTTGCATCAACGTAACCTTTTACGATGAGCTCTTTGTCACCTCCATATACGAGAAGCATATCCTTAGTCCTTCTCAGGTATTTCAGGATGTTCTTGACCGCTGTCCAGTGATCCACTCCTGGATTACTTTGGTACCTCCCTGCTAGACTTATAGCAAGGCACACATCAGGTCTGGTACACAGCATTGCATACATGATAGATCCTATGGCTGATGCATAGGGAACATCTTTCATATTCTCTCTATCTTCTGCAGTGGTCGGGCATTGAGTCTTACTCAACTTCACACCTTGTAACACAGGCAAGAACCCTTTCTTTGCTTGATCCATTTTGAACTTCTTCAAAATTTTGTCAAGGTATGTGGTTTGTGAAAGTCCAATTAAGCATCTTGATCTATCTATATAGATCTTAATGCCTAATATGTAAGCAGCTTCACCGAGGTCTTTCATTGAAAAACTTTTATTCAAGTATCCTTTTATGCTATCTAGAAATTCTACATCATTTCCAATTAGTAATATGTCATCCACATATAATATCAAAAATGCTACAGAGCTCCCACTCACTTTCTTGTAAATACAGGCTTCTCCAAAATTCTGTATAAAACCAAATGCTTTGACACACTATCAAAGCATTTATTCCAACTCCGAGAGGCTTGCACCAGTCCATAAATGGATCGCTGGAGCTTGCACACTTTGTTAGCTCCCTTTGGATTGACAAAACCTTCTGGTTGCATCATATACAACTCTTCTTACAGAAATCCATTCAGGAATGCAGTTTTGACATCCATCTGCCAAATTTCATAATCATAAAATGCGGCAATTGCTAACATGATTTGGACAGACTTAAGCATCGCTACGGGTGAGAAGGTCTCATCGTAGTCAATCCCTTGAACTTGCCGAAAACCTTTTGCGACAAGTCGAGCTTTGTAGACAGTAATATTACCGTCAGCGTCAGTCTTCTTCTTGAAGATCCATTTATTCTCAATTTCTTGCCGATCATCAGGCAAGTCAACCAAAGTCCATACTTTGTTCTCATACATGGATCCCATCTCATATTTCATGGCTTCAAGCCACTTTGCGGAATCTGGGCTCACCATTGCTTCTTCATAGTTCGTAGGTTCATCATGATCTAGTAGCATGACTTCCAGAACAGGATTACCGTACCACTCTGGTGCGGATCTTACTCTGGTTGATCTACGAGGTTCAGTAGTATCTTGTTCTGAAGTTTCATGATCATTATCATTAGCTTCCTCACTAATCGGTGTAGGTGTCGCAGAAACAGGTTTCTGTGATGTACTACTTTCCAATAAGGGAGTAGGTACAGTTACCTCGTCAAGTTCTACTTTCCTCCCACTCACTTCTTTCGAGAGAAACTCCTTCTCCAGAAAGTTTCCGAATTTAGCAACAAAAGTCTTGCCTTCGGATCTGTGATAGAAGTTGTATCCAATAGTTTCCTTTGGATATCCTATGAAGACACATTTCTCCGATTTGGGTTCGAGCTTATCAGGTTGAAGCTTTTTCACATAAGCATCGCAGCCCCAAACTTTCAGAAACGACAACTTTGGTTTCTTGCCAAACCACAGTTCATAAGGCGTCATCTCAACGGATTTTGATGGTGCCCTATTTAACGTGAATGCGGCCGTCTCTAGAGCGTATCCCCAAAACGATAGCGGTAAATCAGTAAGAGACATCATAGATCGCACCATATCCAGTAAAGTACGATTACAACGTTCGGACACACCATTACGCTGAGGTGTTCCGGGTGGCGTGAGTTGCGAAACTATTCCACAATTTTTCAAATGTACACCAAACTCGTAACTCAAATATTCTCCTCCACGATCAGATCGTAGAAACTTTATTTTCTTGTTACGATGATTTTCAACTTCACTCTGAAATTCCTTGAACTTTTCAAATGTTTCAGACTTATGTTTCATTAAGTAGATATACCCATATCTGCTTAAATCATCTGTGAAGGTGAGAAAATAACGATATCCGCCACGAGCCTCAATATTCATGGGACCACATACATCTGTATGTATGATTTCCAACAAATCTGTTGCTCTCTCCATAGTACCGGAGAACGGCGTTTTAGTCATCTTGCCCATGAGGCACGGTTCGCAAGTACCAAGTGATTCATAATCAAGTGGTTCCAAAAGTCCATCAGTATGGAGTTTCTTCATGCGCTTTACACCGATATGACCTAAACGGCAGTGCCACAAATAAGTTGCACTCTCATTATCAACTCTGCATCTTTTGGCTTCAACATTATGAATATGTGTGTAACTACTATCGAGATTCAACAAGAATAGACCACTCTTCAAGGGTGCATGACCATAAAAGATATTACTCATATAAATAGAACAACCATTATTCTCTGATTTAAATGAATAACCGTCTCGCATCAAACAAGATCCAGATATAATGTTCATGCTCAACGCTGGCACCAAATAACAATTATTTAGGTCTAATACTAATCCCGAAGGTAGATGTAGAGGTAGCGTGCCGACTGCGATCACATCGACTTTGGAACCGTTTCCTACGCGCATCGTCACCTCGTCCTTAACCAATCTTCGCTTGATCCGTAGTCCCTGTTTCGAGTTGCAAATATTAGCAACAGAACCAGTATCAAATACCCAGGTGCTACTGCGAGCATTAGTAAGGTACACATCAATAACATGTATATCACATATACCTTTGTTCACCTTGCCATCCTTCTTATCCGCCAAATACTTGGGGAAGTTCCGCTTCCAGTGACCAGTCTGCTTGCAATAGAAGCACTCAGTTTCAGGCTTAGGTCCAGGTTTGGGTTTTTTCTCTTGAGTAGCAACTTGCTTGCCGTTCTTTTTGAAGTTCCCCTTCTTCTTCCCTTTGCCCTTTTTCTTGAAACTAGTGGTCTTGTTGACCATCAACGCTTGATGCTCCTTCTTGATTTCTACCCCCGCAGCTTTCAGCATCGCGAAGAGCTCGGAAATAGTCTTATTCATCCCTTGCATATTATAGTTCATCACGAAGCTCTTGTAGCTTGGTGGCAGTGATTGGAGAATTCTGTCAATGACGCAATCATCTGGAAGATTAACTCCCAATTTAATCAAGTGATTATTATACCCAGACATTTTGAGTATATGCTCACTAATAGAACTGTTCTCTTCCATCTTGCAGCTATAGAACTTATTGGAGACTTCATATCTCTCAATCCGGGCATTTGCTTGAAATATTAACTTCAACTCCTGGAACATCTCATATGCTCCATGATGTTCAAAACGTCGTTGAAGTCCCGATTCTAAGCCATAAAGCATGGCACACTGAACTATCGAGTAGTCATCAGCTTTGCTCTGCCAGACGTTCATAACATCCACGTTGCTCCTGCAGCAGGCCTGGCACCCAGCGGTGCTTCCAGGATGTAATTCTTCTGTGCAGCAATGAGGATAATCCTCAAGTTACGGACCCAGTCCGTGTAATTGCTACCATCATCTTTCAACTTTGCTTTCTCAAGGAACGCATTAAAATTCAACGAAACAACAGCACGAGCCATCTATCTACAATCAAACATAAACAAGCAAGATACTAATCAGGTACTAAGTTTCATGATAAATTTAAGTTCAGTTAATTTACTTAAAGAACTCCCACTTAGATAGACATCCCTCTAATCCTCTAAGTGATTACGTGATCCAAATCAACTAAACCATGTCCGATCATCACGTGAGATGGAGTAGTTTCATTGGTGAACATCATTATGTTGATCATATCTACTATATGATTCACACTCGACCTTTCGGTCTCCGTGTTCCGAGGCCATATCTGTATATGCTTGGCTCGTCAAGTATAACCTGAGTATTCTGCATGTGCAACTGTTTTGCACCCGTTGTATTTGAATGTAGAACCTATCACACCCGATCATCACATGGTGTCTCAGCACGAAGAACTTTCACAATGGTGCAAAATCAGGGAGAACACTTCTTGATAATTTAGTGAGAGATCATCTTATAATGCTACCGTCAATCAAAGCAAGATAAGATGCATAAAAGATAAACATCACATGCAATCAATATAAGTGATATGATATGGCCATCATCATCTTGTGCTTGTGATCTCCATCTCCGAAGCACCGTCGTGATCACCATCGTCATCGGCGTGACACCTTGATCTCCATCGTAGCATCGTTGTCGTCTCGCCAAGCTTGTGCTTCCACGACTATCGCTACCGTTTAGTGATAAAGTAAAGCATTACATCGCGATTGCATTGCATACAATAAAGCGACAACCATATGGCTCCTGCCGGTTGCCGATAACTCGGTTACAAAACATGATCATCTCATACAATAAAATTCAGCATCATGTCTTGACCATATCACATCACAACATGCCTTGCAAAAACAAGTTAGACGTCCTCTACTTTGTTGTTGCAAGTTTTACGTGGCTGCTACGGGCTTAAGTAAGAACCAATCTCACCTACGCATCAAAACGACAACGATAGTTTGTCAATTTGACTCCGTTTTAACCTTCGCAAGGACCGGGCGTAGCCACACTTGGTTCAACTAAAGTTGGAGAAACTGTCACCCACAAGCATCCTATGTGCAAAGCACGTTGGGAGAACCGGTCTCGCGTACGCGTACGCGTAATGTTGGTCTGGGCCCCTTCATCCAACAATACCACCGAACCAAAGTATGACATGCTGGTAGGCAGTATGACTTATATCGCCCACAACTCACTTGTGTTCTACTCGTGCATATAACATCAACATATAAAACCTAGGCTCGGATGCCACTGATGGGTTTCGTAGTAATTTCAAAAAAATTCCTACGCACACGCAAGATCATGGTGATGCATAGCAACGAGAGGGGGAGTATGATCTACATACCTAGTAGATCGACAACGGAAGCGTTTGGTTGATGTAGTCGTACGTCTTCACGATCCGACCGATCAAGCACCAAAACTACGGCACCTCCGAGTTCTAGCACACGTTCAGCTCGATGACGATCCCCGGACTCCGATCCAGCAAAGTGTCGGGGAAGAGTTCCGTCAGCACGACGGCGTGGTGATGATCTTGACGTACTACTACTGCAGGGCTTCGCCTAAGCACCGCTACAATATTATCAAGGACTATGGTAGCTGGGGGCGCCGCACACGGCTAAGGAATAGATCACGTGGATCAACTTGTGTGTTCTAGGGTGCCTCTGCCTCAGTATATAAAGGATCAAGGGGGGAGGCTGGCCGGCCACATAGGGCGCGCCAGGAGAGTCCTACTCCCTCTGGGAGTAGGATTCCCCCCCCCCCCAATCCTAGTTGGAATAGGACTTGTGGAGGGGGGAAAAGAGAGAGAGGTGCCGGCCCCCTCTCCTTGTCCAATTTGGACCAAGGGAGGGGAGGGGCGCGCGGCCCATGTAGGGCTGCCTCTTCTCTTTTCCACTAAGGCCCATCATGGCCCATTTAGCTTCCGGGGGGTTCCGGTAACCTCCCGGTACTCCGGTAAAATCCCGATTTCACCCGGAACACTTCCGATATCCAAACATAGGCTTCCAATATATCAATCTTTATGTCTCGACCATTTCGAGACTCCTCGTCATGTCTGTGATCACATCCGGGACTCCGAACAACCTTCAGTACATCAAAATGCATAAACTCATAATATAACTGTCATCGTAACCTTAAGCGTGCGGACCCTACGGGTTCGAGAACAATGTAGACATGACCGAGACATGTCTCCAGTCAATAACCAATAGCGGTACCTGGATGCCCATATTGGCTCCTACATATTCTACGAAGATCTTTATCGGTCAGACCGCATAACAACATACGTCGTTCCCTTTGTCATCGGTGTGTTACTTGCCCGAGATTCGATCGTCGGTATTCCAATACCTAGTTCAATCTCGTTGCCGGCAAGTCTCTTTACTCGTTCTGTAATACATCATCCCGCAACTAACTCATTTTAGTTGCAATGCTTGCAAGGCTTAAGTGATGTGCATTACCGAGAGGGCCCAGAGATACCTCTCCGACAATCGGAGTGACAAAACCTAATCTTGAAATACGCCAACCCAACATGTACCTTTGGAGACACCTGTAGTACTCCTTTATAATCACCCAGTTACGTTGTGACGTTTGGTAGTACCCAAAGTGTTCCTCCGGTAAACGGGAGTTGCATAATCTCATAGTTATAGGAACATGTATAAGTCATGAAGAAAGCAATAGCAACATACTAAACGATCGGGTGCTAAGCTAATGGAATGGGTCATGTCAATCAGATCATTCTCTCAATGATGTGATCTCGTTAATCAAATAACAACTCATTGTTCATGGTTAGGAAACATAACCATCTTTGATTAACGAGCTAGTCAAGTAGAGGCATACTAGTGACACTTTGTTTGTCTATGTATTCACACATGTATTATGTTTCCGGTTAATACAATTCTAGCATGAATAATAAACATTTATCATGATTATAAGGAAATAAATAATAACTTTATTATTGCCTCTAGGGCATATTTCCTTCAAAAAGCTATACTGAATTCTAGCCTGGTACCCAAAGTTTCGTGCAACTGCTTCCAGAACTTTGAGGTAAACTGGGTTCCTCTATCTGATACGATACTCCTCGGAACTCCATGCAGACATACGATCCTGGTCATGTATATCTTTGCCAACTTAGCACTGGTGTAAGTGGTCTTTACCGGGATGAAATGAGCTACTTTCGTCAACTGATCAACTACAACCCAAATCGAGACATAGCCTGAACGAGTCCTGGGTAATCCTGTGATAAAATCCATGCCTAACTTATCCCACTTCCATTCGGGTATCGGCAATGGCTGTAGCAATCCTGCTAGCTTCTGATGCTCTGCCTTTACTCTCTGACATACATCACAAACTGCTACATACTCCGCAATATCCTTCTTCATTCCGGTCCACCAGAAAATATCCTTCAAATCCAAATACATCTTGGTATTTCCTGGGTGAATCGAATATGGTGATTTGTGTGCCTCTCGCAGAATTAGCTTCCTAATCTCCGGGTCATTGGGCACATAAACACGGTCTTCAAACCATAGGGTGTCGTGCTCATCCTCACAAAATCCTTTAGCCTTTCCTTCGCTTATTTTCTCCTTTATAGAGGCAATCTCCTTGTCAGTCTTCTGAGCTTCTCTGATTCTATCCATCAAAGTTCACTGAATCTCCAATGCTGCTACATAGCCTCTCGGAACTATTTCCAAACATAACTCTCAAAGATTTTCGGCTAACTCCCTTGGGATTTCTCCTATCATTAATGTATTGACATGGCTCTTACGGCTTAATGCGTCAGCTACTACATTAGCCTTTCCGAGATGGTAATGCAATCTCATATCATAATCCTTGATGAGCTCCAACCATCTCCTTTGTCTGAGGTTTAACTCCTTCTGTGTGAAAATGTATTTCAAACTCTTATGATCCGTGTACACCTCAGAATGGTTTCCAATGAGGAAATGTCTCCATGTTTTCAATGCATGCACTACGGCTGCTAATTCCAAATCATGCGTAGCATAATTCAACTCATGAGGTTTCAGTTGTCTTGAGGCATATGAAACAACTCTCCCTTCCTGCATAAGCACTGCTCCAAGTCCTCGACGTGAAGCGTCGCAATACACCTCATAATCCTTGGTCTGGTCTGGCAAAATCAACACTGGTGAAGTAACCAAATGTTTCTTCAACTCCTGGAAACTAGCCTCACATTCCTCCGTCCATATGAACTTGGTATCTTTCTTCAACAACTCCGTCATAGGCTTCGCAATCTTTGAGAAATTCTCAATAAATCTCTGGTAGTATCCTGCGAGTCCAAGAAAACTCCGTATCTCTCCAACCGTGGTTGGTGCTTCCCATTTGGTCACGGTATCAACTTTAGTGGGATCAACCGCTATTCCTTCTCCGGATATAACGTGTCCGAGGAATCCTACTTCCTTCAACCAAAACTCACATTTGCTAAATTGGCATATAATTGATGTTCTCTGAGCTTTCCAAGAACCAAACGCAAATGTTCCTTATGCTCCTCTTCGTTTTTCGAGTAAACTAGGATATCATCAATGAACACTACGACGAACTTATCCAAAAACTCCATAAACACTTTGTTCATCATGTTCATAAAATATGCAGGTGCGTTAGTCAGACCAAATGACATAACGGTATACTCGTACAACCCATACCTGGTGGTAAAAGCTGTCTTAGGAATATCCTATTCTCGAATCTTCAACTGGTGATATCCTGATTGCAGATCGATCTTGGAAAATACCTTAGCTCCTTGCAATCGATCAAACAGATCATTGATCATTGGTAGTGGGTACTTGTTCTTGATTGTTACTTCATTCAATCCTCGATAATCGACAACCATTCTTAACGATCCATCCTTCTTCTCCACTAGAAGTACTGGCAATCCCCAAGGTGAAGAACTTGGGCGAATATAACCTTTATCCAGTAACTCTTTAATCTGCTTCTTAATTTCCACCAAATCCTTTGCAGGCATCCTGTATGGTCTCTTCGATATTGGCCCTGTGCTTGGCAATAGCTCAATCAAAAACTCAATGTCTCTATCTGGTGGCATGCCTGGCAACTCCTCTGGAAATACATCAGGGAATTCCTTTACCACTGGTACTTCCTCCTGCACAACTCCTGTTAAGCAATTTACTTGAGTCCCTTTTGGCACATGTCGGGATACATACTTGATCCTTCTCCCTTCTGGGGTGGTAAGAAAAATTGACTTACTAGCACATTCAATATTCCCTTCATACTTTGATAACCAATCCATGCCTAATATCACATCCAATCCTGGGGATTCCAATACTATTAGGTCTGAGGGGAAAACATAGTTACCAATCCTTAGTGGTAACCGATCACACCATAGACTAGCCATATATTCTGCTCCAGGCGAGGTTACTAACATGGGTGACCTAAGGGCTTGGGTTGGCAGTTTATACTTATCCACAAATCCCCTTGATATGTATGAATGCGATGCACCAGTATCGAAAAGAACGAGTGCAGTAAATGACTTAACCAAAAACTTACCGATTACTGCATCCGGCTGCTCTTCAACCTCCTCCATGCTAATGTGGTTCACCTGTCCCCTGTTGAAAGGGTTCGGCTTCTTCCCAGAGTTTCCATTGCCATTTCCGTTTTGTGATTCAGGACATTCATTGGCATAATGTCCGGTCTTCTGGCATTTAAAGCAAGTGACTTGGCTCAGGTCTTTCTTGGCTGGGGTTGATGGGTTGGTGCGGTTCTGGCCGTTGCTTTCTCCATTACCATTACCATTCCTAGGGCCATTGTGATTGTACGAGCTACCTCCTCCACGGGTATGCTAAAAATGTCCTCCCGGTCTAGGGGTAAAACGTGGCTTCTGCTGAGCTCCTGAATTGTACTTTCCTTGTGCATACTTCCTCTTGTGACTTTCAATTTGCTGCTGCTTCCCTTCAATCATAAGAGCACGATCTACCAACTCCTGGTAGTTGTTGAAGGTTGCCACCATCAACTGCATGCTCAACTCATCATTCAGTCCTTCCAGAAACTTCTCCTGCTTAGCTGCATCCATAGCAACGTCATCTGGGGCATAACGTGCTAGCTTACTAAAGTCCTCCACATACTGGCCAACTGTCCGTCCTCCTTGGCGCAAGTTGCGAAACTCTCGTTTCTTCATGGCCATAGCTCCTGCTGAAACATGGGCAGTGCGAAAAGCCTGCTGAAGCTGGTCCCATGTGACAGTGTCGACAGGGAAAGTGGCTGTGAAATTCTCCCACCATGATGATGCGGGTCCTTCAAGCTGATGTGCGGCAAACTTCACCTTCTCCGCATCTGTGCATCCTGCTGTGGTCAACTCTCTAGCGGTCTTGCGGAGCCAATCATCTGCTACTATTGGCTCGGTGCTACTGGAAAACACCGGCGGGTTCAGCCTAAGAAAATGGGCTAAATGATCAATAGGTGGTGGTGGTGGGTTGTTGTTGTTGTTGTTGTTCCCCTGGTTCTGATTCTGGACTAGCAACTGCATCAATGTGTACTACTGCTGGATCAACTGGGTGAGCTCCGGTGGAAAGGTAAATCCGGAATCACGTCTCGGAGGCATCTGAGGGTTTAGAAAAGATGGGATGTAAGAATAGAGAGGGTCTAAAGAGAAAACACTACCCATATGCACATGAGGCAAAATCAAACAATTCACTTCATTCAATCAAACAAGGGCATACAATCGATCTAACTATCACAAAAGTGCTCGGACTACTATATTTACATGGTGGACTACTACTACTTATGAGGTGGTCTACTAGAAATATTCTTCGGTTGCAGACTCCATGATATCTGCTCCGGCTTCATCAACATAGTCATCATCGCTATCATCTGGATCCGAGTCGGTGTCGTCGATGATGATGTAGTCTTCCGGGCGAATCTTCTTGGGTTCTTCGTCTTCATCTACTGGTGTAGGGCCTCCCATAAATATCCCGATCTTCTTTGTTAGGTTGGCATTCTTGTCCACCAATACTTCAATTTCTTCTTCATAATCTTCACGTGTAGCCTTGAGTTCTTCCTCCAGTTCCTTGATCCTTGTCCTTGCCTTCTTCAGGTCTATCATGTCAGCGCACATCTGGTTCTCCTATCGTCGAATGTGCTGGTTCAACTCCTGGATAAAAGCTGCAACTGATCTGTCCTTTCTGGTGCTGATCATCTCCCAGTGCTCATCTCGGCACCCACAAATCTGGTAGATAGTATCCTTGAGATCATTGCGGTAGACTTCTCCAATGCGTCCCAGGGCGATGTGAGCTACCATGCTCTTTCCTAGATTCCAAGTTGGTGCATCAAAATAAAACTCTATGGGCTCGGTGACTGGCATGAACGTCCTTCCTGGAACTTGAACTTGAATCATCCAGCGCTCTTCTTCAGGTAAAGTGGCATTGTAGGTTCCGGTGAAGCTTGGTACTCCTATGTTCAGGTATCTCGTGACTTCCTTCAAGTGACGTCCAAAGGGTGTATCTTCATCTGGTTGCGTGAACTTGTTCCTTGCATCCGCCATCCTAAAGAGTAGAAAAGATGAGGAGTCAGAAGATAAAAGGGTGAATAGTGATCTAGGTCTTTAGCTTAGAGGTCGTGTCCTACAGTCAATGTGTGCTCTGATACCATCTCTGTAGCGACCAGACCTCAAACAGTCTGATCTCTGTGCTCCGGTGTCATCCCTGGATCAGTAATGCTGACACCACACAGTACTCGGAGGATTTATAACAGAGTAGCAATCACACACTTATTACATTGAATGTCTCCATAGAGATCTTATTACAATAAATATGGCTTAAGGCCATCTAATAACGATAACAGCGGAAGGCTTGGAAGATAAGTGAGTCCATCAACTCCAACGGCATCACTGAGTATAGAACCACAACCTAAAAACTCCCTAATCGTCATCTGAAAAGTCTGCAACATTAACGTTGCAGCCCGAAAACGGGTCAGCACATGGAATATCCTGGCAATGTAACACATAGAGAGTAATGGAATGAAATAACTACACTATATGCATATTTGGCTGGTGGAAAGCTGTATGGTTACAGTTTTGCGTAAAGCCAATTTTTCCCTACTTCAAAGGAATAAATTTTATTTAACTATCATGGTAGTTGTTAAACATTGAGAATGGTTGACAGCATCCTCAATCCCAATTAAACATCATCATTAACAAAACCCAACAAAATTAATTTAGAGTAACATGTTGAGATTCACATGATAATCCAAGTACTAGATACTCAAGTTGTCCATAACCGGGGACACGGCTAACCATGATTAGTTTAATACACTCTGCAGAGGTTTGCGCACTTTTCCCCACAAGACTCGATCGCCTCCGTTTGGTTTCTCGCACTACATGGTGTTTGAGAAGACGGATGACCGAGACATAGTCTTTCAGAAGCGCTAGCACCTTACGATTGGGTAGACCGTACCACCTACACCCCCTACATCTGCTAGTCTACCACTGTAAGAGTTTGCACGACTTAGTCAACTATGCTAGAGCCCATAATAGCTTGTGGCTACACACGGAAGTTTCTAGTATGAATAGTCTCATGATCCCTTTGAGCCTGGGTGGCGGTCCATAAAGAAAAATAGGCAATCCTGGAATACCCAGGTATCTCAATCCACCCGGATGTGTGTTTAAGTTGCCACCTTAGATAAACCATTAATTAACAAACTCACATCTGTCATGGATATCATTCACCCAATCCACGTCTACTAGCATAGCATGGCATAATGGCAAACGTAGAAGTAACTCCCAAAGGTTTGATATATAACAGGTGATAGGTACTACCTCAACTACTTCCCATCCCACAATTAAATTAGATCCTAATCATGCAATGTTTGAGGATTGATCTAATGCAATAAAACTAGGTAGTAGAAAAGGTATGATCAAAGTGTTACTTGCCTTGCTGATGATCCGCGAAACCTAGTGATTCGAAGTAACAGGCGGCGCACTCCGGGTATTCTATCGCAGACAAACAAACAAGCATACAATAAGTACTCATCTAATGCAGAGGTAAAAGTCAAATAAGAGAACTAACCAGAAAGTTCAACTTACGAACTTCGGTTTGCAAAAAGAATCAAATCGAACGAAGCAACGAAAGTCAAACGGCGAAAGAAAACAACTTTGTTCTACTAATCTGGATCTAAGCCAAGTTTTACAGTAGCAAAAACTTGTTTAAGTTGGTTAAATGGATAGAGGGTTTTGAGACGAAACTCCAGGCGCTTGAATTGCCTGATTCCGATAAATGAGCGAAAAGTTATACTAAAACGAAAATCGGATCAGAAATCGCGATCAGAAAAATCGTGGATTTAATCCGAGAAAAAGAAAAACGACGAACGTTCGCTAGAACGAACGAACGGACGAACGTTGGCTAAATAAATAAATCGGAAAAACCGATCTATTAAAAAAACAAAACTAAAAAACCGACGGAAAAACCGAACGGTTTTTTGAAGAAAAAAACGGCGGCACGGATTTGGAGGCGACCTCGAGCGGCGGGTCAGCAAGGCGGCGGGCGGCGGCGGCGGCGTGCGGCGCTGGCAGCGCGGCTAGGGTTTGGGGGCGGCGGCTGGGCTGGCTTCGGCCTCGAGCGCCCCGGCTTATAAAGCCTGCCGGGCCAGAGTCCCGGGCGGACATGACCCGGTTAGGCCGGTTACCCTTTTTTTTAATAATTACGCGCAGAAGAAAAATAAAAAGAAATACTAAACGACTCCAAAAATCCTGAAATAAATTTTTCCGGGCTTCTAAAATCAAGCCGCACAAGGTGAACATTTATTTGGGGCCTAAATGCAATTTTGAAAAACGCACATTTTTCCTAAATTCAAATAAAATAACGAAAACTCCGAAATAAAATCTTATTTGATTTTATTATTAAATCCTCAATATTTCTTTATTTTGGGAAAGTCATTTTATTCCCTCTCTCAAATTTTTATAATAGAAATAATTGATGATAAAATAATTAAAATCAAATGATCCTATTCTCAAAATTTGAGAAAGCTCAAATATGAAAATAATGAATTCCCCAACTCTCTCCGTGGGTCCTTGAGTTGCGTAGAAATTCCTAGGATCAAACCAAAAGCAAAAATAAAATATGATATGCAATGATGATCTAATGTATAACATTCCAAATTGAAAATTTGGGATGTTACATAATTAAACATGGTGAGATACATGTGATAACCCAAGTACTAGATACTCAAGAATTGTCCATAACCGGGGACACGGCTAACCATGATTAGATTGTACACTCTACAGAGGTTTGCGCACTTTTCCCCACAAGACTCGATCGCCTCCGTTGGATTTCTCGCACTACATGGTGTTTGAGAAACGGATGACCGAGACACAGTCTTTCAGAAACATTAACTCTCTACTCCGGGTAGACCATACCAAACCTACAAAACCCACTACCTGGTGATCTACCTCTTCAAGAGCTTCACGTAACTTACTCAACTATGCTAGAGCCCATAATAGTTTGTGGCTGCACACGGAAGTTTCTAGCATGAATCATCTCAGTTTCCTTTGAGCCTGGGTGGCGGACCATAGGAAGATCACACGGGTACCCCGGGATTTCCAAAAAAACAGACAACATTGGGTTCCCCAGGTGCCTCAATCCACCCAGTTGTTTGATTAAGTTGCCACCTTAAGTTGAACCATTAATTAACAATATCACATCTGCCATGAATTTCACTCAAACCCAAACCACGTCTACGAGCATAGCATGGCAATATAAGCAATACGTAGAAGTAACTCCCAAGGGTTTGAATATAACAGGGCAATAGGTTCTACCTCAGCAACTACTTCCCAACCCACAAGTTAATGACATCCTAATCATGCAATGTTTGAGGATTGGAACTAATGCATAAAAACTGGGTAATAATGGGATATGATCAAAGTGTTACTTGCCTTGCTGATGATCCGCGAATCCTAGAGACTCGTAGTAACATGCTTCGCACTCCGGGAACTCTATTGCAAGCAAACAATAAAGTACATAGGTAACAAGCAACGATGCACAAGCAAAACTCAAATAAGAGAGGTTGACTAGAAAGTTCAACTTAAGAACTCTGGTATGCAAAAAGAATCAAGTCAAACGAAGCAACGAAAGTCAAACGGCGAAAGAAAGAAGCTTCGTTTACTAATCTGAAACTAGGTCAAATTTTACAGTAACAAAACTTGTTTGAGTTGATTAACCGGAAAGAGGGTTTTGAGACGAAACTCCAGGCGCTTGAATCGCCTGATTCCGATAAACGAGCGAAAAGATAAACAGAAACTAAGATTGGATCAGAATTCGCAATCAGAAAAATCGCGGGATAAATCCGATAAAAAGAAAAACGAGAACAGATTAACGAACGAACGTTCGTTATCTAGATCTAAACGAAGAACGCGTTCGTTAAAACGAACGAACGAGCGAACACTCGCTAAATAAATAAACCGGAGAAAAACCAATCTATTTATTAAAAAAACGAAAACTAGGGTTTTGAAAAAAAAATAGAATAGTTTTTTTAGAAAAACCGGCGGTTGGAACCGGCGGCTACCTCCGGCGAGGGCTTGGCGGCGACTCGTGGGTCGGCAGGGTGCGGCGACGGCGTGGGCGGCAGGCGGCGGTGGCTCGCGGGGCGGCGGGGTGCGGGCGGCAGGCGGCAGGCGGCGCGGTGGTGGTGTGGTGGTGGGGGGGCCGGGCGGCGCGTATATATAGGAGGGGGGTGCGACTTGGAGTAGGGGGCAAGGCGCGTCGGCGGAGGCGGAGTCCGGCTCGGACTCTGTCCGAGTCGGCGGCGGCGGCGGCGATCGCGCGCGGGGAGGCGGCGGCGTGGCCTGGTGCGGCTGGGCCTTAGGCCTAGTCGGCGCAGAACTTTTTAAAAAAAAAAACTTCACCGACCGAAATAAAATCCTAAAAAAATAAATAAAAACCTAAAAATGCCAAAACAAATTTTCACCGTCTAAATAAAATATTTAGGACGAGTTGAACATTTTCTTGGCCCTAAAATGCAATTTTGAAAAATATGCAATTTTTCTAATGCAAATAAAATCAAATAAAAATCCAATAAATGATTTTAATATTTTCCTCCAATATTTCATTTATTTTGGAGAAGTCGTTATCTCCACTCATTTGATTTAATATGAAATATTTTTCGGAGAGAAAAATTATTGAAATCAAAATCCTCGTTTCATTATTTGATAAAAGAATCAAATATGAAGACTGGGAAATCCCCAACTCTCTCCGAGGGTCCTTGAGCTGCTTAGGATTTCGAGGATTACGGAACGGAAAAGCAATAAAACATGATATGCATGGATGATCTATGTATAACATTCCAAATTGAAAATTTGGGATGTTACAGGAGGGGGGTAGTGCAGGAGGTATTCGGCAATATGGGCACAATATATCGGGAGGAAGATCGGGGAGTGGAAGTGGTAGCAATAGCTTATATTGGAGAAAGGAGGGCGCTCGAGAGGCTGATGGAAAGGGAGGCAGGGCTGAAGGAGAGGAGGAAGTCACGAGTCCTGCAAAGCTGACAACTAACAATCCTGCACATGGTGGTAAGCCGAGGAAGTTGAATATGAATGAGGCTGCTGCACAGGTCCCGGTCACATGCGATAACACGACCCATGGGAAAGAAGTGGCCTTGCTTGAGCAGCATGTCAAGTCGAAGGAGAAATCGCAGGTGTCGCTCCCTAAGGAGAAAGTCGAGGAAAAGAAGAAGGGTCAAGTAACACAGTCACGGGCATTCGCTGAAGGCAAGGTTGGGGCGGGCGAAAACCAAAACCCTAAGAAGGGGGGGGCGTTCCATCGGATTCCAAGGAAGAATTAAAGCAAGAGGGATGCAGGTCAAAGCAGCGATCCTGTACTGGGAAAGAAGAGATGCCATGAGGAGGATGAGGCAGGGATGGAGGAGGATGCAAAGAGAGGGAAGCTGGTGGAGAAGGTAGTGGCAGCAGTCGAAAGCAAGGAGGGAGCAGCTAACAACAACGATGATGACAAGATATCAGCCGGGTTGTCCGAGCAGCCCCGCCGGACACAATGAAAATCATCAGTTGGAACTGCCGGGGGCTTGGGAACGGCCCGGCAGTTCGATCTCTCCTCGAGCTGGGGAAGGCGGAGGATCCCGATGTGCTATTTTTGGCAGAGACGAGGCTCACAGAGAAGGAGTTGGATCGATTCCGGTCAAAGTTAGGGCTCGCTAACTTATCCGCCTGGAACCCGGTGGGTAGAAGTCTGGGAGTTGCAATGTTCTGGCGGCGAGGGCTCGATGTATCACTTCGTTCGTATGGGAGGAGGCATGTTGACGTGGACGTGAAGGAAGAGGACGGCTCAACATGGCATTTGACAGGTGTTTATGGGGAGTCGGCTACAGAGAGGAAGAAAGAAACATGGAGAACCCTTCGACTTCTCAAGCAGAAGCATCAACAGGACCGACCGTGGCTATGACTTGAGATTTCAATGAAATCCTATCTGGTATAGAGAAGGTGGGTGGAGCGGACCGTTCTCAGGGCATGATGGATGGTTTCCGGGAGGTGTTGGAGTTTTGTGAATTGGATGATTTGGGCTTCGAGGGTGACATCTTTACGTGGAGGAACCATAGCAAGGAACTGAGTACATACATCTATGAAAGGCTGGATCAGGCGACTGCTAGTAGATCTTGGCGAGAAAAGTTCCCGGAGTACGTGGTCGTCAATGGGATGCCGAGACACTCTGATCATCGGCCCATAATTGTCAACACGAGGGGGGTGATAGAAGTTGGAGAGGAGGGGACCGAGGCTTTCGGTTTGAGGCCAGATGGTTGCAGGAAGATGGGTGTGAGGAGGTGATCAGGGAGGCGTGGGAGAGAAGTTGGGCAAGCAGGGAGGGTGGAGTAGCGCATGCTTTGAAGGAGATAGCCGGGAAGATGAGGAAGTGGTACAAGGAGGTAGTTGGCAAACTGGAAGGCAGACTAAGGAAGGCCAAAGCTAATTTGGAGCGATGTATGAAGGATACGGTGTCCCATGAGAAGATTGAGGAGGAAGCCAACCTTAGGTGTTTGGTGGATGATCTAGAGGAGAAGAAGAATGCTATGTGGAAGCAAAGGGCTCATGTGTGGTGGCTTCTGGAAGGGGATAGGAACACTCGTTTCTTCCATATGATGGCGTCTGTGAGGAAGAAAGCTAATAAGATCAAGGAGCTAAGGAGGGAGGATGGTTCAATGGTGGCGGAGGAAGATTTAACTAACTATGTCTGATCTTATTTTCAGGATCTTTTCACGCCCACTGCGGGCAACCGGGCCGATGAACTTATCGACAAGGTGCAGCCGCGTGTCACTACTACAATGCTTAATGCCCTGGACGCCGCCTTTACCCGAGAGGAGGTGAAGGCGGCACTAGATCACATTGGGGACCTAAAAGCGCCGGGTCCGGATGGGATGCTGGCTATAGTGTTCAAGAGACATTGGCATTTTATGGGGGACTATATTATTGAAGAAGTGTTGGGAGTGCTCAATGGTGGTGATATTCCGGAAGGCTGGAATGATACTCTCGTGGTACTTATACCTAAAGTCAAGGACCCGAGCAGGATCAAGGACTTGCGTCCCATAAGTTTATGCAATGTCCTATACAAACTCGTGTCCAAGGTGCTGGCAAACCGACTGAAAGTTGTACTACCAGACATCATCTCTAAAAACCAAAGTACGTTCATTCCGGGACGTCTTATCATAGACAATGTTTTGATTGCTTATGAGGTCACACATTACTTGAGGAATAAAAGAGGGGGTCTAGATGGTATTGATGTGATAAAAGCGGACATGAGCAAGGCATATGACCGCGTCGAGTGGAGTTTTCTTGAGGCAATGCTAATAAAACTAGGCTTTCGCAGGAGGTGGATAACTCTCATAATGAAGTGTGTCACAACTGTGCGTTATCAGATCAAGGTGAATGGAGTTCTCACGGAACAATTTGTGCCGACCCGGGGATTGAGGCAGGGGGACACCCTTTCCCCTTACCTCTGTGTGATTTGTGCCGAGGGCTTGTCTGCATTGCTGAATGATGCCGAGGAACATGGACGAATCAGTGGAATCAAAATCTGCCAAACTGCGCCTAGCGTGTCACACCTATTGTTCACCGATGACTCAGTGATTTTTCTAAAGGCCAAGCAGGAGGAAGCCGCTGCTCTCCATGACATCCTTGAACTCTATGAGAACTATTCTGGCCAATGCATCAATACAGAGAAGTCTGCTATCATGTTCTCCCCTAACACGGATGAACACACTAAACATTAGGTGAAGGCTAAGGTGCAAATCATGAGTGAGGAATGGAATGATCGCTACTTGGGGCTGCCTGTACATGTTGGTCGATCCCGGCGACGCACATTTGCATACATCAAAAAGTGCTTGTGTGGCCGTGTCCATGGCTGGCAGGAAAGACTCTTGGCAAAGAGTGGGAAGGAGACTCTGGCAAAGGTTGTGGGGCAGGCCATCCCGACCTTTGCCATGTCATGTTTTGATCTCACGAAAACCTTTTGCCAGGAGCTAAACACGTTACTAGGGAAGTTTTGGTGGAGCCATCAGGACAAGGAGAATACAATGCACTGGTTAAGCTGGGAGACTCTGACGAGACCAAAAGTAATGGGAGGGTTGGGCTTTCGTAACATGCAAAATTTTAACATTGCTATGTTGTCCAGACAAGGGTGGCGCCTCCTTCAAAACCCCGACAACCTCTATTGCAGAATTCTGAAAGCTCATTACTTCCCGTACTATAGTATCCTGGAGGCGGTGCCGAGGGAGGGAATCTCTTACACTGGAGAAGCATACTGAAAGGCCTCGACCTAGTTAAACAGGGGTGCATCAGGAGAATAGGGGATGGCTCATCGGTGAAGATATGGACCGACCCATGGATCCCTCGAGCTTGGTCGCGGCAGGTTATCACCCCACGTGGACAGAGCCTGCTAACACAGGTCAGCGAGCTCATCAGCCCGATCACAAGTGCATGGGATGAAGAACTTGTCAATGCATCATTCTGGCCGGACGACGCACGCCATATCCTACAGATCCCGCTCCAGGAGGGTGTTGAAGACTTCACGGCTTGGCACTTTGACAGTAAGGGGCAACATTCATTTCGGAACGCCTACAAGTTGCAGGTCCAACTGGAGAAGCAAGGACGTGGCGGTGCCCTGGGTAACAGCAACACGACGGTCGCCAACCTGGATCGATGTGATGATATGTCCTGGAAGAGGATTTGGAAACTACCAACACCGCGCAAGATCCAAATGTTCACCTGGAGGATCAAACATGAGTCTCTTGCCCTGCGGACAAATCTTGCCCGGAGAGGAGTTAAACTTGAATCCACGAAGTGTCTCTTGTGCGGCCTAGCAAATGAGGATGGTGCACATCTCTTCATCAAATGCAAAGAGGTCAAGATAGCCTGGTGAGCCATGAGCTTGGAAAGAACCAGAATGGAGCTTGAACAATTCACATCAGTGCATGCAATGCAGGACTTCCTGTGGATGCTAAATGAACGAATGAGAGTACAGATTCTCACACTCTGGTGGCACTGGTGGAACCACAGGAACAAGGTAAGAGAGGGCGAGCTACCAGCTCCTGTGACTGAGGTGGTCCGGCGTGTTCTTAGCAACACACATCAATATATGCAACTCTTTGGTGCAAAGGCCAAACAAAAACCAGACTGCAAATGGCAGCCCCTGGCGCAGGATACGGTAAAAATCAACCTGGATGGAGCCTATACCCCGGGCGAATCTTTTGTAACATGGGGCGCAGTGATCTATTGGTGATCGTTGTAGAAATTAAAAAAATTTCTACGCATCACCAAGATAAATCTATGGAGTAACTAGCAACGAGAGGGGAGTGCATCTTCATACCCTTGAAGATCGCGAGTCGGAAGCGTTGCAAGAACGCGGTTGGAGGAGTCGTACACGTAGCGATTCAGATCGCGGTCGAATCCGATCTAAGCACCGAACAACGGTGCCTCCGCATTCAACACACGTGCAGCCCGTTGACGTCTCCCGCGCCTTGATCCAGCAAGGAGGAGGGAGAGGTTGAGGAAGAAGGCTCCAACAGCAGCACGACGGCGTGGTGGTGATGGAGTGGCAGTTCTCCGGCAGGGCTTTGCCAAGCTCACGCAGAGGAGGAGAGGTGTTGGGGAGGGGAGGGGCTGCGCCTTGGATGTGGTGCTGCAGCCCTCCCCTCGCCCCTCTATTTATAGGGAGAAGGGGGAAGGGGGGCCGGCCCCTCTAGATGAGATCTAGAAGGGGGCGGCGGCCAAGGGGGAGGGGGCTTGCCCCCCAAGCAAGGGGGCGCCCCCTTTAGGGTTCCCCCCAAACCCTAGGCGCATGGGCCCTAGGGGAGAATGGCGCCCAGCCCACTAGGGGCTGGTTCCCTTCCACCTACAGCCCATAAGGCCCTCCGGGGCAGGTGGACCCCCGGAACCCCTCCGATGGTCCCGGTACAATACCGGTATATCCCCGAATATTTCCGGTGACTGTATGATGACTTCCCATATATAAATCTTCACCTCCGGACTATTCCGGAACTCCTCGTGACATTCGAGATCTCATCCGGGACTCCAAACAACATTCGGTAATCACATACAAATCTTCCTAATAACCCTAGCGTCATCGAACCTTAAGTGTGTAGACCCTATAGGTTCGGGAACCATGCAGACATGACCAAGACAACTCTCCGGCCAATAACCAACAGCGGGATCTGGATACCCATGTCGGCTCCCACATGTTCCACGATGATCTCATCGGATGAACCACGATGTCGAGGATTCAAGCAATCCCGTATACAATTCCCTTTGTCAATCGGTACGTTACTTGCCCGAGATTCGATCGTCGGTATCCCAATACCTCGTTCAATCTCGTTACCGGCAAGTCACTTTACTCGTTGCGTAACACATCATCCCGTGACCAACCCTTAGTCACATTGAGCTCATTTTGAAGATGTCTTACCGAGTGGGCCCAGAGATACCTCTCCGTCATACGGAGTGACAAATCCCAGTCTCGATTCGTGCAAGCCCAACAGACACTTTCAGAGATACCCGTAGTGCACCTTTATAGTCACCCAGTTACGTTGTGACGTTTGGCACACCCAAAGTATTCCTACAGTATCCGGGAGTTGCACAATCTCATGGTCTAAGGAAAAGATACTTGACATTAGAATAGCTTTAGCAGACGAACTACACAATCTTGCGCTATGCTTAGGATTGGGTCTTGTCCATCACATCATTTTCCTAATGATGTGATCTCGTTATCAATGACATCCAATGTCCATGGTCAGGAAACCGTAACCATCTATTGATCAACGAGCTAGTCAACTAGAGGCTCACTAGGGACATGTTGTGGCCTATGTATTCACAAATGTATTACGATTTCCGGATAACACAATTATAGCATGAACAATAGACAATTATCATGAACAAGGAAATATAATAATAACCATTTTATTATTGCCTCTAAGGCATATTTCCAACAGTCTCCCACTTGCACTAGAGTCAATAATCTAGTTACATTGTGATGAATCGAACACCCATAGAGTTCTGGTGTTGATCATGTTTTGCTCGAGGAAGAGGTTTAGTCGACGGATCTGCGACATTCAGGTCCATATGCACTTTACAAATATCTATGTCTCCATTTTGAACATTTTCACGAATGGAGTTGAAGCGACGCTTGATATGCCTGGTGTTCCTGTGAAACCTGGGCTCCTTGGCAAGGGCAATAGCTCCAGTGTTGTCACAGAAGAGAGTCATCGGGCCCGACGCATTGGGAATAACTCCTAGGTCGGTAATGAACTCCTTCATCCAGATTGCTTCTTGTGCTGCCTCCGAGGCTGCCATGTACTCCGCTTCACATGTAGATCCCGCCACGATGCTTTGCTTGCAACTACACCAGCTGACTGCCCCACCATTCAAAATATACACGTATCCGTTTTGTGACTTGGAGTCATCCAGATCTGTGTCGAAGCTAGCATCGATGTAATCCTTTACGACGAGCTCTTCGTCACCTCCATAAACGAGAAACATATCCTTAGTCCTTTTCAGGTACTTCAAGATATTCTTGACCGCTGTCCAGTGTTCCATGCCGGGATTACTTTGGTACCTTCCTACCAAACTCACGGCAAGGTTTACATCAGGTCCGGTACACAACATGGCATACATAATAGACCCTATGGCTGAGGCATAGGGGACGACACTCATCTTTTCTCTATCTTCTGCCGTGGTTGGGCATTGAGCCGTGCTCAATCTCATACCTTGCAATACAGGCAAGAACCCCTTCTTGGACTGATCCATATTGAACTTTTTCAATATCTTGTCAAGGTACGTACTTTGTGAAAGACCAATGAGGCGTCTCAATCTATCTCTATAGATCTTGATGCCTAATATATAAGCAGCTTCTCCAAGGTCCTTCATTGAAAAACACTTGTTCAAGTAGGCCTTTATGCTTTCCAAGAATTCTATATCATTTCCCATCAATAGTATGTCATCCACATATAATATGAGAAATGCTACAGAGCTCCCACTCACTTTCTTGTAAACACAGACTTCTCCATAAGTCTGTGTAAACCCAAACGCTTTGATCATCTCATCAAATCGAATGTTCCAACTCCGAGAGGCTTGCACCAGCCCATAGATTGAGCGTTGGAGCTTGCACACCTTGTCAGCATTCTTAGGATCGGCAAAACCTTCCGGCTGCATCATATACAATTCTTCCTTAAGAAAACCATTAAGGAATGCCGTTTTGACGTCCATTTGCCATATCTCATAATCATAGAATGCGGCAATTGCTAACATGATTCGGACGGACTTCAACTTCGCTACGGGTGAGAAAGTCTCATCGTAGTCAACCCCTTGAACTTGTCGATAACCCTTAGCGACAAGCCAAGCCTTATAGATGGTCACATTACCATCTGTGTTTGTCTTCTTCTTAAAGATCTATTTATTTTCTATGGCTCGCCGATCAACGGGCAAGTCAGTCAAAGTCCATACTTCGTTTTCATACATGGATCCTATCTCGGATTTCATGGCTTCCAGCCATTTGTTGGAATCTGGGCCCGCCATCTCTTCTTCATAGTTCGAAGGTTCACCATTGTCTAACAACATGATTTCCAGGACAGGGTTGCCATACCACTCTGGTGCGGAACGTGTCCTTGTGGACCTACGAAGTTCAGTAGCAACTTGATCTGAAGTTTCATGATCATCATCATTTACTTCCTCTCTAGTCGGTGCAGGCACCTCAGGAACATTTTCTTGAGCTGCGCCACTCTCCGGTTCAAGAGGCAATACTTCATCAAGTTCTACTTTCCTCCCACTTACTTCTTTCGAGAGAAACTCTTTCTCTAGAAAGGATCCATTCTTGGCAACAAAGATCTTGCCTTCGGATCTGAGGTAGAAGGTATACCCAATAGTTTCTTTAGGGTATCCTATGAAGACGCATTTTTCCGATTTGGGTTCGAGCTTTTCAGGTTGAAGTTTCTTGACATAAGCATCGCATCCCCAAACTTTCAGAAACGACAGCTTAGGTTTCTTACCAAACCACAATTCATACGGTGTCGTCTCAACGGATTTCGACGGAGCCCTATTTAAAGTGAATGCGGCAGTCTCAATAGCATAACCCCAAAATGACAGCGGTAGATCGGTAAGAGACATCATAGATCGTACCATATCCAATAGAGTGCGATTACGACGTTTGGACACACCATTACACTGAGGTGTTCCAGGCGGCATGAGTTGTGAAACAATTCCATATTTCCTTAAGTGTGTGCCAAATTCGTGACTCAAATATTCTCCCCCACGATCTGATCGTAAGAACTTGATTTTCCTGTCACGTTGATTCTCAACCTCACTCTGAAATTCTTTGAACTTTTCAAAGGTCTCAGACTTGTGTTTCATTAAGTAGACATACCCATATCTACTCAAGTCATTAGTGAGGGTGAGAACATAACGATAGCCACAGCGAGCCTCAACACTCATTGGACTGCACACATCAGTATGTATGATTTCCAATAAGTTGGTTGCTCGCTCCATTGTTCCGGAGAACGGAGTCTTGGTCATTTTGCCCATGAGGCATGGTTCGCATGTGTCAAATGATTCATAATCAAGAGACTCCAAAAGTCCATCTGCATGGAGTTTCTTCATGCGTTTGACACCAATGTGACCAAGGCGGCAGTGCCACAAGTATGTGGGACTATCATTATCAACCTTACATCTTTTGGCATTCACACTATGAATATGTGTAACATCACGTTCGAGATTAAATAAGAATAAACCATTGACCAGCGGGGCATGACCATAAAATATGTCTCTCATATAAATAGAACAACCATTATTCTTAGATTTAAATGAGTAGCCATCTCGCATTAAACGATATCCAGATACAATGTTCATGCTCAAAGCTGGTACTAAATAACAATTATTGAGGTTTAAAACTAATCTCGTAGGTAAATGTAGAGGTAGCGTGCCGACGGCGATCACATCGACCTTGGAACCATTCCCGACGCGCATCGTCACCTCGTCCTTCGCCAGTCTTCGTTTATTCCGTAGTTCCTGTTTTGAGTTACAAATGTGAGCAACCGCACCGGTATCAAATACCCAGGAGCTAGTACGAGCGCTGGTTAGGTACACATCAATAACATGTATATCACATATACCTTTGGCATTGCCGGCCTTCTTATCCGCTAAGTACTTGGGGAAGTTCCGCTTCCAGTGACCGTTTCCCTTGCAATAAAAGCACTCAGTCTCAGGCTTGGGTCCATTCTTTGGCTTCTTCCCGGCAGCTTGCTTACCGGGCGCGGCAACTCCCTTGCCGTCCTTCTTGAAGTTCTTTTTACCCTTGCCTTTCTTGAACTTAGTGGTTTTATTCACCATCAACACTTGATGTTCCTTTTTGATTTCCACCTCCGCTGATTTTAGCATTGAATATACCTTAGGACTGGTCTTTTCCATCCCCTGCATATTGAAGTTCATCACAAAGCTCTTGTAGCTAGGTGGGAGCGACTGAAGGATTCTGTCAACGACTGCATCATCCGGGAGATTAACTCCCAGCTGAGACAAGCGGTTGTGCAACCCAAACATTTTGAGTATGTGCTCGCTGACGGAACTATTCTCCTCCATCTTACAACTATAGAACTTGTCGGAGACTTCATATCTCTCGACCCGGGCATGAGCTTGGAAAACCATTTTCAGCTCTTGGAACATCTCATATGCTCCGTGTTGCTCAAAACGCTTTTGGAGCCCCGGTTCTAAGCTGTAAAGCATGCCGCACTGAACCAGGGAGTAAGCATCACTACGTGTCTGCCAAGCGTTCATAACGTCTTGTTCTGCTGGGAAAACAGGTGGTTCACCTAGCGGTGCATCAAGGACATATGCTTTCCTGGCAGCTATGAGGATAATCCTCAGGTTACGAACCCAGTCCGTGTAGTTGCTGCCATCGTCTTTCAGCTTGGTTTTCTCTAGGAACGCGTTGAAGTTGAGGGCAACATTAGCGTGGGCCATTTGATCTACAAGACATATTGCAAATAATTTTAGACTATGTTCATGATAATTAAGTTCATCTAATCAAATTATTTAATGAACTCCCACTCAAATAGACATCCCTCTAGTCATCTAAGTGATACATGATCCGATTCAACTAGGCCGTGTCCGATCATCATGTGAGACGGACTAGTCATCATCGGTGAACATCTACATGTTGATCGTATCTTCTATACGACTCATGTTCGACTTTTCGGTCTTCCGTGTTCCGAGGCCATGTCTGTACATGCTAGGCTCGTCAAGTCAACCTAAGTGTATTGCGTGTGTAAATCTGGCTTACACCCGTTGTATGCGAACATTAGAACCTATCACACCCGATCATCACGTGGTGCTTCGGAACAACGGACCTTAGCAACGGTGCACAATTGGGGGGAACACTTTCTTGAAATTATTGTGAGGGATCATCTTATTTATGCTAACGTCGTTCTAAGTAAATAAGATATAAAACATGATAAACATCACATGCAATCAAATAGTGACATGATATGGCCAATATCATTTTGCTCCTTTTGATCTCCATCTTCGGGGCGCCATGATCATCATTGTCACCGGCATGACGCCATGACCTCCATCATCATGATCTCCATCATTGTGTCTTCATGAAGTTGTCTCGCCAACTATTACTTCTACTACTATGGCTAACAGTTAGCAATAAAGTAAAGTAATCACATGACATTTATGTTGACACCCAGGTCATAAATAAATTAAGACAACTTCTATGGCTCCTATCGGTTGTCATACTCATCGACATGCAAGTCGTGATTCCTATTACAAGAACATGATCAATCTCATACATCACATATATCATTCATCACATCCTTTTGGCCATATCACATCACACGGCATATGCTACAAAAACAAGTTAGACGTCCTCTAATTGTTGTTGCAAGTTTTTACGTGGCTGCTATAGGTTTCTAGCAAGAACGTTTCTTACCTACGCCAAAACCACAACGTGATATGCCAATTTCTATTTACCCTTCATAAGGACCCTTTTCATCGAATCCGATCCGACTAAAGTGGGAGAGACAGACACCCGCTAGCCACCTTATGCAACTAGTGCATGTCAGTCGGTGGAACCAGTCTCACGTAAGAGTACGTGTAAGGTTGGTCCGGGCCGCTCATCCCACGATGCCGCCGAATCAAGATAAGACTAGTGACGGCAAGTAAATTGACAAAATCGACGCCCACAACAACTTGTGTTCTACTCGTGCATAGAAACTACGCATAGACCTAGCTCATGATGCCACTGTTGGTGATCGTTGCAGAAATTAAAAAAATTTCTACGCATCACCAAGATCAATCTATGGAGTAACTAGCAACGAGAGGGGAGTGCATCTTCATACCCTTGAAGATCGCGAGTCGGAAGCATTGCAAGAACGCGGTTGGAGGAGTTGTACACGTAGCGATTCAGATCGCGGCCGAATCCGATCTAAGCACCGAACAACGGTGCCTCCACGTTCAACACACGTGCAGCCCGTTGACGTCTCCCGCGCCTTGATCCAGCAAGGAGGAGGAAAAGGTTGAGGAAGAAGGCTCCAACAGCAGCACGACGGCGTGGTGGTGATGGAGTGGCAGTTCTCCGGCAGGGCTTCGCCAAGCTCACGCGGAGGAGGAGAGGTATTGGAGAGGGGAGGGGCCGCGCCTTGGATGTGGTGCTGCAGCCCTCCCCTCGCCCCTCTATTTATAGGGAGAAGGGGGAAGGGGGGTCGGCCCCTCTAGATGAGATCTAGAGGGGGGGCGGCCAAGGGGGAGGGGGCTTGCCCCCCAAGCAAGGGGGGGCACCCCCCTTTAGGGTTCCCCCCAAACCCTAGGCGCATGGGCCCTAGTGGGGAATGGCGCCCAGCCCACTAGGGGCTAGTTCCCTTCCACCTACAGCCCATAAGGCCCTTCGGGGCAGGTGGACCCTCCCGGTGGACCCCCGGAACCCCTCTGGTGGTCCCGGTACAATACCGGTATATCCCCAAATATTTCCGGTGACCATATGATGACTTCCCATATATAAATCTTCATCTCCGGACTATTCCGGAACTCCTCGTGACGTCCGGGATCTCATCCGGGACTCCAAACAACATTCGGTAATCACATACAAATCTTCCTAATAACCCTAGCGTCATCGAACCTTAAGTGTGTAGACCCTACGGGTTCGGGAACCATGTAGACATGACCGAGACAACTCTCCGGCCAATAATCAACAGCGGGATCTGGATACCCATGTTGGCTCCCACATGTTCCACGATGATCTCATCGGATGAACCACGATGTCGAGGATTCAAGCAATCCCGTATACAATTCCCTTTGTCAATCGGTACGTTACTTGCCCGAGATTCGATCGTCGGTATCCCAATACCTCGTTCAATCTCGTTATCGGCAAGTCACTTTACTCGTTGCGTAACACATCATCCCGTGACCAACCCTTAGTCACATTGAGCTCATTTCGATGATGTCTTACCGAGTGGGCCCAGAGATACCTCTCCGTCATACGGAGTGACAAATCCCAATCTTGATTCGTGCAAGCCCAACAGACACTTTCAGAGATACCCGTAGTGCACCTTTATAGTCACCCAGTTACGTTGTGACGTTTGGCACACCCAAAGTATTCCTACAGTATCCGGGAGTTGCACAATCTCATGGTCTAAGGAAAAGATACTTGACATTAGAATAGCTTTAGCAGACGAACTACGCGATCTTGCGCTATGCTTAGGATTGGGTCTTGTCCATCACATCATTCTCCTAATGATGTGATCCCGTTATCAATGACATCCATGGTCAGAAAACCGTAACCATCTATTGATCAACGAGCTAGTCAACTAGAGGCTCACTAGGGACATGTTGTGGTCTATGTATTCACACATGTATTACGATTTCCGGATAACACAATTATAGCATGAATAATAGACAATTATCATGAACAAGGAAATATAATAATAACCATTTTATTATTGCCTCTAGGGCATATTTTCAACATGATCCGGGATGATGCTGGGGAGGTTATGTTGGCCCGTGCGGGACGGAAGGAGAATATTGCCAACCCTTTTGTTGCGGAAGCTACTGCCATGTCTGAGGCTGTCTCAATGGCAGCCGAGGTTGGTGCACTTCGGGTGATTTTCGAAACAGACTCAAAACTCCTGTCCGAAGCACTTGACTTCACCAAGGTGGACTCATCTCATTATGCGGCCATCATTGAAGATACTAAATTCCAGCTCAAAATGTGGTTCTTTCAACACTCTATTAGTGTATGTCGTCGTAGTGCAAAACTCTGTAGCACACGAACTAGCTAAAGTTGATCGTTGTTGCTTGTCAAACGACAGTGCTAGCTGAAACTCTATTGTACCGCCCTCAGTGGCTGTTTGTGTTTCGGATGATTTGCCCGTGCACCGTTAATTTATAAAGCTTTGCTTTACCCCAAAAAAAAAGCTCGGGGAGGAGCCAAGCTCTCCGGCCGGTGCGCCATGGGAACGGCCAAGCTCTCCGGCCGGTCCGCGAGCCTCCGTGCGGCGCCGGCCTCCTCCCACGAGCGCAGCAGCTCCGCCTGGATCTGGGGATGAGGTCGTGGGTTGTGTGGTGGCCGATGGGGCGCGGCCTCCGGTGTGGATCAGACGGAGCCCGTGGGTTTCGCGAGAGATGAGATGAGGTGAGGTCCGGTCCGTTCTCCGGCGCCGCCTGTCTTCTCCCCGGAACCAACTCGGACTCCGAAACAGACTCGTGCTCCCGTCTAAACGCTCTCGCGCGCCCCGCCCCGCCTGTCTCCTCCCCGTCCGCGATTTGGTTTCGTGGTATGAGCTCTATATATCTAGATCCGCCCCGACGCCCACAAGACCAGATCGATTGCGCTGATCTTTTGCCTCCGGTTTGTAGGATGTCTAAGCGACGACGCCGGAGCGAGGAGGGTGAGGCCAACTGCCATGACCGCAGCGGCAACAAGCACAAGAGCCTCTATCTGGTTCTAGACGACTGGCACAGGGGCTTCACCATCCGCAAGCTTGACGCTGGCAGCCCTGACCTAAGCCACCCGCCTGTCGTCCGGCTAGTGTCACCTGCGCGTGACCTTCCCATGGACTTTGCAGCACTGGGCGGCAACATCATAGCCACCAGCAACCAATATGCTGCCACCGTGGTCTTCGACACGGAAACTGCCGCTCTGGCCATGGGCAATCCCCTCCCTGATTCACTCCTCGATGCGGCCAACTACTTTCTCACCGCCGGCGACGCGCTGTTTGCGTTCGCCTACTACTTCATGAGGCGGCCTCAGTCCTTTCACGTCCTGACCACCACCAAGGACGACATGGACACTTTGTGCCCAAGCACTGACTGATCCTGGAAAAGCATGCCGGCTCCCTTCACCAAGGCTGAAAAGATTAAATCCTACGCCCTTCACCCGGACGGACACACCATATTTGTGTCTTCATACACCAGCGAGGTCATCGCTGGCACCTTCTCCTTTGACACCAAGAACTGTGAGTGGAGGCGCCATGGGGATTGGATGCTCCCTTTCGAACTCGAAGGCTACTTCGACGCCGAGCTAGATGCATGGGTTGGGCTACACCTAGATGGCTACATCTGCTCCTGCCAAGTTCCCTCCCTCAGCAGTAGCAGCAGCACATTGCAGCAGCCCAAATGGAAGATCGCCAAGGATCACAAGATGTGGAACCCATGGTATCAGTTGGCTAGAGGGCGAGGGCCTACTCTCACCTACATGGTCAACTCCAGGTTTTTCCTTGTTGATTGCCTGGCGGCCGATGGTTTAGAGTTCCAGGATGCTTTTGGTGACTCTTGTGGCTGCGTGCTTAACATGACCACGTTTCGTCTCAGCTACGATCGTGAGGGAAATCTGAAAATCAAAGACAGGAACACTACCTCTTGTCGCGTGTCTAAGCAACTCTCGACCTTCTCCCCCGTGGCCTTCTGGATGTAGCTACAGCCAAGGAAACTGCTCATGCTGTTTTTCATTTATTTAGCTGTATGTAATGCATACTAGTTATGTTCATCGTCCTATCTGTAAATTACTCCCTCCATTTTTCTATATACAAGGCCACTTTGTAAATTGGGTCCAACTCTGACCATCGATTTGAGCAACAAAATATATGTTATATGCCACACAAAGCATTGGCATATACCACATATTTTGTTGCTCATACTGATGATCAAAGTTAAACCCAAATTATGAAATGGCCTTGTATAGAAAAAGAGAGGGAGTATGATTTGAATCAATAAAAAGCAAACCGGTTATTGTGTGGAACCTTTCGGAGCTCTTAATTGTTAATTCTGCAAATGCAGAAACCGAGCAATGGATGTCTATAACTATGAGAAATTAAACAAGGAAAGTTAAACAAAGCGTAATGTGAGTTGTTCATAATTCGCAAACATTTACTTATTTATTATATGGACTGGAGAATGTTAATTCATGGCCGCTTTCTTTCCTTGACATGGTAGTACGTACAGTCTCCTGCCCATAAGTCCAAGAATATGTTAAATTTGGAACCATCTTTAGGATTCAGATTTGTGTTTCATAAAAGAACACACTCAGGTTTTGGAATCGCTTTATGGAGAAGCTAGCCATTGATCGGATATGTAAACTCATTAGGATGCTTGCGTGAAGAATGCTGATAAAATAATATTTTACATGACATGGCTAATGCCGCGTCTACTTATTTACAATTTACATTCTGTTAAAATGCAAAGAATGTATTTCTTGGCAACTAAATCATCCCCTGTTTAGTTGCTTTTATGCAGAGGCATTACGGATTTACAATCAGTTGCCAAAGAAAGCCTTCACTTATTATGATGCTGGTGCAAAACATGATTTAGCAGCTATTTTTTACACTACACATTTCGTGATATGTTACTTGTTCTGCTGTTGTTCCATGTTCGTTAATTGTGCATCACATGTTCACCAAAGTGGCTAGGCTATTAGATAGATGGTTCATTTTATAGCCAGGATGTTTTCCATCGTGCTCACAAATGTTGATCAGTACAGTGGTTCGGAAGTTGCCCTCAACCTTTAACAATTTTCTTATATCTGTTTTTTTTATATATGCAGTATGCTTGGTTTATTTATAGGATGCGTTGTAAACTAGATATATTTAGTGAAAGGTTCTGCAGTAATTAAGATAGATACCAACACGGTTTCCTTTATTCCGTTGCTACATTCTATTCTATGATGTGAATTTGTTGGCCAATCATCTAAAAAAAGTAATTGGCAAATGCTTATGCATCAAATACCTGGCATTTTTTCATGCTTGGGCCTTTTTAATTACGAATACCTGGTTTATTTATGGGGATTTTTTGGTAAATTACAGAGTAACATAAATTTAGAAGTAGATACCTAAAGGTAGAAAATAAAATCACAGCCTATAGAAACACTATTGTATTTTTCTATACAAAATCCATCTGGTGACATTATTCAGTAAAATGTCATGAGAAAATTTAAAAGATGATTAAAAAGTGCACTTCAGAGGTACTCATGTTGGTATCTTTTGATCTGGCCATTGTAACTGTGTAAAGTACAGTAATATGTTGTATCTCTGTAAAAGATTGGTGTGCCTTTGTTGTTGATAAGCAGGAGGATATATGAAACTGAAAAGCATGAATCACTTATCACTTAGTTTACAAACATGTATTTGGAAACAATTTTATTTCTAGGTAAATACACATTGTCTGATACACAAGTCGTGTCATTATATAAACCAAACCTCAAAGCTGATCATTTTTTTCCGATGCTTCTACATTGTAAGAAAATTATGAATTGTACTTGGCAATGTAGATCATCAATGGCTTATGACCACAAGTAGAGGCAGATGCACAATGTGAACAGAAACCAAACTTGGTTACGGAAATTATATTAGGTTCGTTTTGCTTTGAACTTGAGATCTAGCAAATTGAAACATTGGAAGTTGGTTCTGAAAATGGCACTAGCTCTGCACTCATTCGAGGTCATGGTTACTAAACACAAGAGTTGACATGTACATATATTTTGTTGCAGTATGTGCTATTAAAGTTCATACTCTGTATCATGGTATGTTCGCCTTTTGGTTTCATTGGTCATTATGTGTTTCTAAAGATCCTTTGAAGATCAATACCAATCTTTGTTTAGTTACTACAAAAGCATTCTGGCCAAATAAAAGTTGACCAAGAGATGATAGCAAGGAGATAGAAGTTGTCAATTTTGATAATTGAGTCTTTTGATGATTTATTCTTCCATGTCCAGTAGCAAAACATTTTCTGTTAGATGCTGGGATTTCAGACTTCTCATGTGACTTGTGAACTGACCCTCTTCTGCTTGCAATCTTCGATAGTTTGGTGGTAAATTAAAAGGTGGATCGAGAAAGATGTTGTGGCTGAATCGTTGACAAATAGGAGTTCAACCTGGCTGTGAAGGTTGCCACCCCGATCTTTCTTTTTGCAGTATTAACTCTGCATCGAACAAAGCAAGTTTCTTGGCACTGTCGAGCTATTATTCAGACACAGTTTCAGGTATACTCACACACTTGGTTGTGGCATCAGATACATATGCATTTTACATTTAGCTACTTCACGGAATAATTTTGTATTGAAACTGTGACACTCTTCTTTTTTGCAGTCTTTATTCTGCATCATACAGAGCAAGTGTTATGCATGTTTCTTTCCTCCTAGAGAACTCAGTGCATGCACACATCCCAGTGAGGGCCTCAATGAGGAACAGGCTAGGCTGGAGATGTCGGTGATGAGGTTATCCGACATTGGCTGCTTGCTTCTTGAAGCACACCGGTGTTCCCAAGCACTCATCAAGTCTCTGAGATTTTCTGTATCCTCTATGAATGCTCCGCTTGTTTAGTTTGTGGACTAAAATGCTTGAACGATTGTTTTTGGTGAAACAACCAATAGTTATAAGGGATAGAAAATAGTCTGCTGCAACAACAAATCATTCACTTATGCACCAGAATACTGATTTAGGTGACCAGCAGGCAAATTAAGTAAGATTTATCAGTAGAACAGAAAAATCGATCATAGTACTGCATCCTTGCAAGTGAAATGCCAGTGTTAGTTATCTGAACACTCTGGAGAATTGCTTGCAGAAGTAGTTTAGTGCTTAGTAAGTTGTTAAGAGTGCAAATTTCTAGGCTTGGTTCATCTCCTAATAAGATGCTCTTTTTGCTATTTGTAGCTGATCAAAAAGTAACAACTTACCATAAATGATAGGGGTGCTGTTCATATGTCAGAGTCAGACCAGTGATGAAAAATAGTCAGAATTCTCTGGCAACATACATGCACAACTTGACAATGAAAGATCACTTGTATTGCTCGAAAAGTGAAGGTACGCTTTGATGTTCTTGCGAGTTCCATCCTCTTATAGTTACATATAAAGTTTTGTTCACTCACAAGCAGCAGAAAAGCATGATTCATGAATCTTCCTATAGGATAATAAGACTTGCTACTGAAGAATGATTTGACGGTAAGTAAGTGAAGACCATAAACTCAAGTAATTGAAACTGGAAACACCTTATGGGCGCAAATCCACGTTCAAATTTAGGAGCTGAAATGGCATGTACTCCCTCCGTCCGGAAAAAGTTGTCCAACGCGAAGTGTACTGGTGTTTTTGCAAAAAAGCCCTCCGAGTTTTAAAACTATCTCAAATAGATTCATGTCTCCATCTTCTTCCTCGGTCGTCCCCGTGCATCGCCTGGCCAGGCGCCACCAGCTGATTTCACTGCCGTCCACTAGCACGAGCCCACTTGCGCCTCTGATTCCGCCGCCCGCCCGCCACCTGCGCCTCTGATTCCACCGCCGCCACCCATCTGCACCTGCACGATTCCGCGCGTCGCCAAAGGTGCCGTCGTAGGATTCTTCACCTGCGCTGGCCAGGACGTGCGCCGGCCAGGAACTGCTCCGCTGCTGCTGAGGAACCATGCCGACGCATTCCCCTCACTCCACGACCACCTCCACGCGTTCCCCTCCAGCCACGATCCCCTCTGCGCGTTCCCCTCCTGCCAAGATCCCCCCCGAGCGTCGCCGGAGCCTCCCACTGTGATCCGGTTGAGGTCGTCCTCCTCGAGCTCTGCGTGCTCCTGGGTGTCGGATCGCCTGGACCAGGAGTGCATGCTGCTGCTCACGTCCCAGGCTGCTTCCTCGCACCCGCGGCCACCGCTCCTCTCTCTGGCGACTCCGGCAGGCAGGGCCACGCGGGCCTGCCCACCGGCGAGACGACCGGGTGCCTGATCGAGCCCCGCCACCGCTGCCTTTTGCCGCCCCACCCCTCGCCGCTGCTGCTGCCCGCCTGTGCCGCAAGAGTTAAAGTTCAGTGCTGCTGCCTGTAAAAGTTCAGTGTACACATTTAAATTCAGTGATGCTGCATGTGCTCCCAACTTCTGATGAACTTGAAGCTAAAATTTAAACTGAAGTCCAAATTCCAGTGTGGTCTTCAACTGCAGCAGCCTGTGTGGATCCACAAGACTGCATTTATGTTTGTGTATGTGTGTCTTTGATGAAATGCTTGCTTGCTGAAATTGTAGCAGCAACAACAACTAAGGCTGAATGATGAACAGATTGTAGTGGTCAGATTAGTTCAGACATTGCTGCTGAGAAACATGTATAGTGGTTTCAAGTATTGCACTGCTACTGAATGATGAACAAATTATAGTGGTCACATGTTTAGATTAGCTCAGACATTTCTAGATAACATAACAACAAAACAATCCTCTTTCCTAAACAGGCATTTCTGAAAGTTGATAGATATAATCAGCTAGATCAATTGCTATCTTATTTCCAAATAATTTCAGTCCACAATCTATCAATTTATTTTGGAAACAATTAATATGATTCCACCAGATTACTCAAGGCTGGAGTATATTTCCAAATATTTCCAGTTAGTCTTATGGGTCATCTAAAAAATGTTTCATTGGAACATTCTTGCTGTCAAATTTCAAATTATTGTAAGGAGTTAACTGAATTTACTGTAAGGAGTTAACTGAATTTAGTTTCAATAAAGTCAAATTAGCTAAATTTTCAGTGAATTTAACAACATGAATTTGCTTGGCTGGCGTATCTGAGAAACTGTAATTCAGAAAGAGAATTTTCAGATGCTCTTTGACTGAAACCATATCACATTGGCATTCTCTCTGACTAGGAGCAGAGGGAGGAGAGCCAGGAGAAGACTAACAACATCAGTGATATGTTCAACATAAATTACCTTAGTCAAATTTGTCCCCCGAGGCAATCTGATTCCCCTTCCATTATCCAAATAGACTCCTTTGCACTATCCATTATCTTCATTAGTCTCTGCATGATCATAGAAGAATCTGAAAAAATAAGGGGCCCTTCTAAACAAAATTTTACACTGAAAAATAGGACCCCGAGAAACTGTATTTAGTGATCTTGTACTCTAAAAATAGAACATTTACACTGAAGCTTCAAACAAAATTTCAGTGATCTTGTACTCAATTTAGTGGCAATCAGACTTGAGATGCAAAACTGAAGCTTCGAAACTGAATTTTCAAAATTTCAATGATCTTGTACTAAATTTTCTAGCTCACTTTTCTCGAGTTACTTCAAAATTTACACATCAGTAGTGACTCTAGTGTGTGTAGAATTTCAACCACAAGACTGATTCTCACCAATATCCAGGACTAGCCACTTCAATTATGTCTTTAGAGAAATTCAGTTAAAATGACAGCAGTTTTCAGTTTTGACAATAGTATAACATCTTGTCAGTTTTGACAGTATGTGTAGTTGCCGTGGAGCAAACTACACACATTTAATATTTGGAGATAGCAGAAACAGACGGCCGAGGACCAAACCTTGAACTACAGAATCTTCTAACGGAACTTTAGATGTTCTATAGGTCATGTACGACTCCCAAGTTCTAACAAAAAAATTCAGACAACTCCCAGGAATACATGATCTGAATTTAAAGGATCACACTATAGATGTGGCTCAAACTATAGAGAGAAAAGCATTTTCCTGCAATCTTTAGCATGAGTATTTCAGAATTGCTAGTGAAATGTCAAACTAGCATTTGGAGATCAAAATGTCCTAGCTCCAAACATGGAAGTGTAGAAAAATCTAAAGGTAATGCCCTAATGTTCTGAACCTCATTGTTGAATGTCTTGTCAGGCGGCATCGGTGCGTTTTGCTGATGTTTCTTCCCCGCAATCACTCTGCCATCATCTGGCACAACACGCTGTATTATTAATCCCATAGATACAAAGATATGAGTACTCCGAATGGACATTGGTGGAAAGGATAGAAGATGTTAAAGGAAAATAACCAAACCTTATAAACGTTTCCGAATGGACCTCCACCAATCTTCCGCTCCGCGGAGATATCATTTGTAATTTTATGGTCTGCTGGTTGCCCCTGATGTGCCAGTCAACAATGCAGCATTGAGCCTTCACTTCAGTACATGAAAAATTACTGTCAATTTTCAGCAATGCAGCATAAAAGATCAAAAATCATACTTTCCAGTAGTAAAAGATCAAAATTACTGAATTTTGACTTCCGTAGTTACTGGTTTCTCATTGACATTGACCAAGATTGCTGAATTTGTTTTCAGTTTTCAAAGTTTTGACATTGACCAAGATTACTAAAGAAAAAATCAGTCCAAATCTGTCTACTGTCTTCAACATTGACCAAGATTACACAAAAGCTCAGGTAGTAGCTAAATTTTCCCTATGCTGGTGCACCATAATTTTCCATATTCATTGAGCAAAATTCAGTCCAAATCTGTCTACTGTCTTCAACATTTGCTAATTGTCTACTGTCTTCAACATCTATCAGTACAAATAAACTTCAGTTCAGAACTATAGCATGAACTTGAGTTTACTCTGGATCTGAAGCTCCGGCGAGCTCTGGACTTGAGCACGTGGAGGTGTTGTGGACGCCTTGAGCGCGTAGTGCTCCGGCGAGCTCCTCCACCTTGACCACCCGTGCTTCCCAGTGCTTGGGTCGACGACGTCCATGGAGGGGGAGGGCTTCATGGTTGACAGCGAGCAGGTGGTCGGACGAGAGGGCCAGCAGGGGTCGCTGGGTAGTTGGCAGGTGCCGACGCGGAGGGAGGAGCGGAGAGGGGGGAGCGCCACGGCGAGGAGAAGAGACCGGGTTGACGAGGCGGCAGACGGAGGAGGGGGCACTCGAGGAGGAGGCTGACGGAGGAGGTAGACATGGACGGCGGCCGCCATGGCTAGTGGTCCTCGGGGATGGACACCTCGCTAGGCCGCCGCACAAAAATCCAACCTTCGGGCAAAATTCCAAGCTTCAAACAAGGCATGGGGGAAGAAGGTGGCACCGGCGTGGGCAGAGGTGGGGAGGGAGGGGCAAGGCGACGTGGGGCGGGAGGGGGAGGAAGGGATCGAGGCGGCGCGATGTCACGGCGTCGCCGGCGAGCAAGCAGTGAAAGAATGGGGTAGCGAGGGGAAGAATGGGCGGCTGGAGTGCGGATTGTGTCGGGGGAAGCTGGGGGTGTTTTTTGCAAAATGTACATGGTGACAACTTTTTTCGGACGGAGGGAGTATTGGTTTAGATACCCCAAAAAATGTATTAAGAAACTCAGTGAAGAAATATATTCTGCGGGGAAGAGAAAGCACATTATACTCACTGGCCAGTCTAGTGTGTGCATACCTTGCTACAGACCACACTGGATTCTACGATTCTGGATGAACTGCAACAGCAAAGTCATATGGGAATTCAAACCCCGATTGAATACAAAGGAAATTATAAGATGTGATTACAGCATGATGCTTACAGTTACTCACTGATAAGCATATCCTTTTGTGAGGGTAAAACCTGCCACTAGGGGTTGTCATGCTGAACAACAAAGACAAACTATAACTTAAAAAAAATCGAAGTTGCAATGAATTCATTACTTTCAGATCTGCGTATTTCTTAATTTAACATTTCTTCAAATAACTTGCTTCATATTTAATATTCAATGATCATATAGCTCTTTGTAATTTGGTTATCCGTCAGGCTGGGCAAAGAATATTTTCCTTGGGTACGCAGGCCGAATTTACATAGAAGCTTTATGAATCAGTGGCAGCTAGCCTTGAGGGCTAAAGCCTAAAGGCTAGGATCCTTCACAGGATATTTTCTATTGTTCAGGTTTTGCTGCATGCCCTCCTCTCCAGATCATCGCGAGATTCTTAACACACATATTTTATGTAGCTTCCTGATACACATCATTTGAGAAACTGAACCGTAAGATCTTGCATGCTTTTTATATGTGTTGGTTCATGTTTTTTGTTTATCCGGTATTGAAATCAATATCACCAGTAATTCGTTGATGAAGTAGTAAATATTTTTGAAATGAGATATGTCGTTTGATTTTCATTCATCCAAGTCTGATGTTATCAAGTGCTCATGGCTAGCCAGTCTACTTTAGAAGTATAGAAAGGCTGATAGTTCCTATGTTGGTTCAGCGCAAAAGAGATGTTTAGGAGATGTAAGTTTTACATTGCTGCCTGCATTTGATTCTGCAAACAACACTTTGTGTTGGGGAAAGCCTACATTTCCCCATAGTTTTTTCTTTTAGTATCTTGCATGATGTGAAGATTCTTTCCACATTGCTGTCTGCATTTGATTCAGCTTTTTTGTTTTCCCACATAATTTATATAGCTAAACATGTCGTTTCCAATATTTCACGCTGCTGGGCGTGTGTTGATGGACGAGTGCAGGATGGTGGTGTTGTTTGGCGTCGTGGTGGCGTCGACGGCAGCTAGACCTGGCAAGGTTAATGCGTCAGTAGCTCTGAAGATAGATTGGTGGCAGTTGGTGGCGGCGGCCTCTGAGTGTGCGCCGGACCGATGGGTGCCCCATACCCGGCAAATGGCTTGGTTGGGGCCTCAGGTCTTAGATGTTAGGTTTGGCTGCGAGGTCTGTTTGGTATTAGGCCTAGATCAGCATCCCTTCATCAACTGGATAGGTGTAGCGATAGATGTTGTCTAGACGGTGGTTTCAATCTTACTGTTGTATTACTTTGTAAGGTCTTTTGTGAATAATTAATAAAATGACTGCATGCATCGTCCAAATGCAGAGGCCGGGGGTCTTCCTCTTTTGGAGAAAACATAACTATCTTTGACCAAAACAAATTGTAAGCTGTAAGGATGTTTGTGGCAAGATATGCACACTTGTAGTGCTCGACGAACAGAAGACCAGGTTTTTTTTCTTTCGCGCACATACATAAAGTGAGCACTATTATATTTCCATTCTGCTTTTTAATAATAATATACTGCCAAGTTCTTCATCATTGTGTTATATATGCAGGTGATAGTTGCTGCCACTAGAGATACTGAACCAACAATGCTGCCACTAGAGATACTGAACCGATCAAATTAGTTGCTTCGGTGTATCATGTTTTTATGACTTGTCTGTTCCCAGTTTATCATGGACCATTGACGGGTTCAAGGGATACCCAATACCCTTGGTCCCTGTTAGACCATTGACGGCTTGCAGACTCCAGGACAGTGATCATCACGGATCGGCTGGTGTAGGCTGTTGAATATATGAGGAAATTACTACTCCCTCCGATCCAAAAAAAATATTATGGCTTTAGTTCAAATTTGAACTAAAGCTAAACTAAAGCCAGGACACTATTTTGGATCGGACAGAGTACAAGATTTAATTCAAATAGAAACTAAACTAATCATGCGGACTAGCAAAATAGAATAGACGAATAGATCAAATCTAAAGCACATAAGGAGTTCGGATTTGTGAGTAATATCCAGCCTTGTTTTGCAAGCATAGCCTGATTAGGGCATCTCCAAAACGGACTTTCAAACCATCCTAATCCGTTTGGACCGTGCGGTCCGGACGTGTTTTGACATCCAATGCAGCCCACTCAAATCCCCCTCCCGGGCCCATTCTCTTCCACTCCGCCCCTGCTTCCCTTTACTTTGCATCTGTGCCCTCCTCCGATGCTGCTGATGTACCTCTTCGGCCGACACCCAGTCATTGCTGGACGACTGCAACCACCATCCACACGCCCACTCGCCTTGTACTACAGTGTCATCCACCCAGGATTCGTCCGCAGCCATGTACCCTGCTGATGTACCTCTTCGGCCGACACCCAGTCATTGCTGGACGACTGCAACCACCATCCACACGCCCGCTCGCCTTGTACTACGGTGCGTCATACTGCTTACCACCAACGTCTTATTTTGATTCAGCGGTATTGTTGGATGAAGCGGCCCTGACCAACCTTACATGGCCACGTTCATGAGACCGGTTCCACCGACAGACATGCAACTAGTTTTGTATAAAGGTGGCTGGCGGATGTCCGTTTCTCCAACTTTGGTTGAACCGAATTTGACTGCGGCCGGTCCTTGTTGAAGGTTAAAACAACAAACTTGATAAATCACCGTTGTGGTTTTGATGTGTAGGTAAGAACGGTTCTTGCTAGGCCTGACCTAGATGCCCTACCCAAGGTCACTACCCTAGAGTCAAGAATGTTCAAAGTACAACAAAGTATACCGACTGAAGTAACCTTGGAGTGCAATCCACTTGACCAATTATCTCACTCGGATACCCCAATTCCATTCGACCAAGAAGAATTCACTCGACCATACAAGAAACCACTCAGAGTACAGAAGATCTAAAAGCCACTCAGGACGACAACAGTCAGGCGTTCACTCCGCAGTCTTTAAGATCATTTATATCTCTTTATAGCCGGCGTTATCAGTAACGCCCTGTCTTAATGTACATTGAACCCTGTGTAACGGGCGACGGCTGGGGTCCTGGCGCACTCTATATAAGCCACCCCCTCCTCTGGCACAAGGGTTCGCACCCCCTGTAACTCTCACGCATAATCCAGTCGACCAAGCCTTTGGGTACCGAGACGTAGGGCTATTACTTCCTCCAAGAAGGGCCTGAACTCGTAAATCATGCGTGCACAACCTCACCGTAGCTAGGACCTTGCCTCCTCCTACATACCCCTATTCTATTGTTAGACTTACTCCCACGACAGTTGGCGCCCACCTTGGGGCGGGTGTCTTAGCGACTTCCGGTGAGGTTGCATTTTTTCCGATCTTCAACATGGTTTCTGGCGGTGGTTTGGCTTTGGGCCGCGAGATCCGACTCGGCGCATTTGTCTTCATCGTCGACGACTCCGCCTGGTTACAAGAGGCCCCCCTCGATGTCGAGGCCCTTCCCATCCGCGGGGCGGCGCACTTCCATGCGAGTGCCTGCGGCGTCCTCCTACGGCAGCCGTCGACCCAGTATCGGTCGGCTCCCGTGTCATCCACCCTTCAAGCTGTACGCCGTTGTAAGAGATCTGGTCGATCGCAGCTTCAACGCTGGGTGAAACATGCGGTGGCTCGGCAGTCGGCCATCCCACAAGTCATGGAGATCGAGCCAGATGAATCTATCTACAGACTATTCAACCTGTCGACTGATTCCGCTGAGACTCTGTCCGAGTGCGGGAGCAGCAACCCGGCGGCAGAGGTCCTGATGGTCGACACGCCGTGCAGCCCGCTTGGTTTCCGTCGTAGTGGCGGCGGCGATGGTGGTGGAGGTTAGTCTCGCGGCCATGACGAGTATCACCCGAAGCCCTCACTTCGGAGCAGAGGGAAGAGCTGCATCATCGCAACGTGGAGGCCCTCCACACCCCCATCATCGGGGAAACCTACGAGGCTTGGGCCTTGGAGACTACGTGCCTCGCCACCTTGGTTGAGCGCGCATGTCTAGAGAATCTCCAACATTCACTTAACGAATGTGCTCGTCGGCAGATCCCCGAATCCAGTCGACGGAATCGACAATTGTTTCCGCCTGAACCTCAGGTATATCGCACACAAGTCCAGAATCTTGCAGCCGCAACCCACATAGCAGAGTCGATTTAGCCATCCCGTTTAGAGGCTGGTAGAGGTTTGATGCAAATCCGAGCATTGCTTCCGGCGGCGGGGGAACAAAACTTAGCCATTTCTCAGTCGCGCAACAGGATCCACAACCGGTCCGTGATGGCGGACACCGTCCAGTCAGCTCACAGCCCAAGATCGCCTCCGTGGCGCACTACAAAAAAAATACACTTCTGTGATGATACGTGTTTGTCACAGTAGGTCGCGTTTTTTGTCATGCATGTACATCCATGACGATTTTATGACAGAATCAAGATAGTCATACCTGCGCTGTCGTAGAAGTGTTCCATGACATTACCAAAATTATCATCATGGAAGTGTCCACTTCCATGACAATAAATCGTGCGCCACAGAAGTGCTTTCGTCAAGGGTGACCGACACGTGGCATCCACCGTAACGGAACGCCGTTAAGCTATCGGGTCAGATTTTGGATCCGTTAACCCGTTAACAGCCCTGACCAATGGGAAATTTCCACGTGTAAAATTCTGATTGGCCGAAGGAAACACGTGTTGCCTCACTGTTGGGACAGATGTCATCCACTCATTGGACAGGAGGCGCCTATGATAGGTCGACATGTGGCACGACCCAACAGTGGCCCATTCCGGTGAAAAAGGCCGGCCTAGTAAAAATTAGCAGGCCGTCCCATATAAGGCCTACTCGTGTCAGGTCCATTTAAGCCCACGGCCCATACGAGATGTGCCAATTCGGCCCGTCAACGGCCCGTTAAAGATTTGACACCATTGCAGCCCATCGTCAGTTCGCGCCCGTTAACAGCCCGCTATATATTTGGGCTCAATATCGGCCCGATGAGATTTCAGCCTGTTAACGGCCCATTTAATGGATGGGCCAATTTTTAGGATGTACATCTTTCGGCCTTTTAGCGACCCATTTAAATGTTGGGCTAATTTCCGGCCCGGTGTGTCTTTCAGCCTGTTGACGGCCCATAAATCTGATGGGCCATTTGTAGTCGGACCTGAGTTTCGGCCTTTTAGCGGGCCATTTAAGTGTTGGTCCAATTTCTGGCCCGGTGTCACTTTCAGCCTGTTGGCGGCCTATAAATCAGTTGGGCCATTTGTAGTCGGACCTGAGTTTTGGCCTTTTAGCGACCCATTTAAGTGTTGGGCCAATTCCCGGCCCTGTGTGCCTTTCTACCTATTAACGGACCATAAATGAGTTGGGCCATTTGTAGTCGGACCTTAGTTTTGGCCTTTTAACGGCCCATGCCCTTCATGGTCCAATACCAGCCCGGTTTCTCTTTCGGCCTGCTAAAGGCCCACAACACAGTTGGGCCGTTTACAATACGACCTGACTTTCGGCCTCTTAGTGGCCCATGCTCTTCATGGTCCAGTACAAGCCCGCTGTCTCTTTCGGCCTGCTAAAGGCCTACGGTATAGTTGGGCCATATGTAGCCCAAACTTAGTAACGACCTGTTAACGACCCGGGAGGTAAGAGGGCCGACCATTAACTTTCGGCCTAGTAACGGCCTATTAACTTAATGGGCCCACTAAAGTTCGTTCATGTCTTTAGGCCAAATTAGATAATTTGAGCCCATTACGACGAGCAATTATGCACAGGACCAAAACTGATCAAGCAAAGGTACGGCATACAGGGAATAACGTTGCACATCCAGCATATATTACAGGAAATTACATCCACTGGGCAATCAAAGATTTATGCTAGTGCAAATAAATGAGCAGAACCTAACCATCTACAACGTCACAATTTGCAACCTCGGCACAGATGACGCCCATAAGCATGTGGGCAAGTTCTTGCTGCTTTGCTACACTGTCTCTGGAAACATTGATCAGTTGTTGTGTCGCACGACTCTGCACCTCTGATTCATCCACCATTTCCATCATTGCTTCAGCCATTAATTGGTTCACAAACATACATTTATTCCGTTGCATTCGAGACAGAGGATACTGAACAGATTCAGATGACGATTTTGGCAGGCTTGTATTATTGATAGTGGAGAGTGTCTCGACCACTGCATCATAACATAAATTAGGACGGGAACCAAACAGATTAATCATGAGTTATTGCCATATTATTTGGCCTAGATTTACTGGAAAGAAACAATGGGGTTGCCTTGCTGTTTTCAGAGTTTGTCTTCTTATCTTCAGCAGCCTGCACAAAATTAACACACTAGCATTGCTATCATTGGTCAAGTCAGATAATAGGGAAGCAACATTGACACAACGAACGTTTGGGCAACTAGCCTACACCAAATTAACACAATATGGCACAACTATCATCAGCCAGGTAAGGTAATACGAAAGCAACATTGACACAATGAATGAATGGGCAACCAGAGAAGCACTACAATTCAGTAATGTGCGTGATATGAGATAGTACATTCATGCAGCTCAGTATGCAAAACTACCAGGCAGTTTTCCTTACAAAAATCAACATTGGCGCCTTTAACATTTTGCTACAACTAATTTTAGATCAGATAAAGGTTAGATTCACGCCGATTAACAAAATACATGCTGATGTAAAAATATAGTGATATACAACAGGTACTTACATCAGCATTGGAGCATAGAGAATTCCCGCAAGATATTTTCCTCGAATACGATCCCAATGGAGGAAATCTTGTATCATTTAACCTTATTTTATAAAAGAGAGATGGGTAAGAAACATGTAGAAGATATGATCAGAATGCTATAAAATTTCATGATGCGAGGATATGCACACGCTTCTTAGAATGGAGTTGACATTCTTTTGCTGGACTGGAGCGGACTAGTTCTTTGGCCACTGGAATCTGCTTATTATCAGTGGGAGTTGGGTTTCTCTGTGCTGGAGCAGTATCTATGAAAAATGGAGTTGGTTTATTATCTCCTGGCGTTTGGATCTTTTGCAAAGACCTGGTTTGTAACCCTTCAGATTCTAACATAGCCGTATTCCCCTTGCATGCCTTATATAGAAGAATGGTGATTCAGTTATAAAACATGCTACAATAGAGATGGAATAGGTACTGAAGAATAGAAAGGCATGACATATTGACATGTATTCCCTCCATCCGGAAATAAATGGATGGGTCTAGGCGTATTTCAGTTCTAGATACATCCAGTTTTATCCATTTCTATGACATTTAATCTGGATGGAGGGAGTATGATGTAAGAGCTAGGGATACGACAGGACAACACAGTAAAAAAAAACACTGAAAAACCCACTGCAGAACCAAAGTATTCAAACCCACTGATATGAGATAGTACACTCATGCAACTCAGGATGCAAAACTACCAGGCAGTTTTCCTTGCAAAAATCAACATTATGGCCTTTAATCATACATTTTGCTACAACTAAATTTAGATCAGATAAATGTTGGATTCACGCCGATTAACAAAATACATGCTGATGTAAAAATATAGTGATATACAACAGGTACTTACATCTACATTGGAGCACAGAGAATTCCTGCAAGAATCTTTCCTCATAAACAATACTGTCGGGGATATTACTACTGGGCGTAAACCGGCCAGGAAAGGCCGGGTTAACTTCATCCGTAGTTGATTATGCTTGAAGCCCATGTAGACAGAAGAGGAAAGGTCCAGGGCCCAGAATCGGTTTAAGGTCCGTAGCCGTGAACCGACATTTGTATGAAACTTGTATTGTAAGATAGAAAGAGTGGAGACCGAACCGGACACGTTTATGAGCCGGTCTCGGGACTCTGTAAACCGACGGGCGCCACCAATGTATATAAGGGGACGACTCGGCAGCGGTTCAGGACAACAGACAACAACTCGAGAGCCAGACAAAGCAGATTCGCTCCCTGGCTGTTGAAACCCTAGCAATACCAATCACAACTAGACGTAGGCTTTTACCTTCCTCGAAGGGGCTGAACTAGTATAAAATTCCCCGTGTCCCTTTGTCCGGTTTAACCCCTTAAAGCTAACCCGTAGCGATGGCTCCACGACTAAGTCCTTCCACAAGGACATCTGCCGTGACAAACCCACGACAGTTGGCGCCCACCGTGGGGCTATCGCACGATGGTTTTGAGTTCTTGAAGGGCAGCTTCGATGGACTTAAGGGATACGCTGTGGGACGGATGACGAAGAGTCATCGCGGCAAGCTCTACATCGACAATGCAGGATGGGGTCCCGAGGCCGATTCAATCGAATACGGGTACCGGGTCCCCTTTGGTGGGATTCACGTCTTCATCGGCAAGATCGGCGAACCGGCCCCCGAGCCGGACATCTATACCGACATCGTCGAAACGGCTCGGCGTGCAAGTTCTTCGTCGGTTCAGCCGGAGGCAAGGCATGTTTTCGTGGGTGTCATCCATGGATCGAGGTACGAGGACGGGCGGTGTCCGATGGAGAGACTGTGGTCTGTTCTGATGATGAGTCTTCTGGAGAGACCGTAATTAGAGGAGTGGGGGCCACCTGTCATATTGTAATTAGAAAATATAGGAGGGGGAATCACTTTACCAGTTGCAGGACGGCCGGATTGAGGGAGGATCCGAGGGCAACAGTATTCCGGATTCCCCCGATCTACCAAACCGGGCCGCCATCTTCATGGCCGGCACACAATCGGCGCCTCATTCATCTACCGCCGCAGCAATGCTCTCTGGTTCAACGACGGCCACACCAGCAGGGGCAGGAAGCTCGACGCCGCCTCCAGCCCAAGTCTTGTCTGATTTGTTCGACGCTTTGGCAACGTTGATGGCCGTGGAGGTGGATGCAGCAGCCAGGGATTAGCACAATGCGGAGATTGCAAAGGTAAAAGATCAAATAGCCCAGGCTAAAGCGGACCTGGCAACAGAGAATGCTAGGATGGCTACAGAGCGGGCTGAATTGGAAGCACAGGCCTACCGGATTAGACTGGATCAGAATGCTTCAGAGGAAGTCATGAGAAGAAGGTATCGATCACGTCTCCCGTCAGTTTATGAGCCGCAGAATCTTTTCAACACACCAGGAGCAGGGGCTGGTAACCAATCCACACTAAACCGGGCGGGGGCGCCGGGAACAGGAGCGCCGGTTCAGCCACGCACGACGGACCCGCCTCGCCAGAACAACGTTGTGCCACAGTATGTATCAACGCCGCCCGGGCATTATTCCAACCCATTGGACAACATTGTGGCCGCCGCTTCACGCCTGGCGTCCCTCCCAACCGACGGCGAGTCACCAGTTGTAGTGGAAGCACGTCGGGCCAGGGATCTCCTTCAAACAGCACTAAATCAACAGCAGGCGTATTCACATAGTTGTGAGAGGATTCATTCCACTCCCCGTCCAAGCCAGAGTTATAGCAGACACGTGGAGGACGAACCGGCCGTGTCCAGTAGTGCACGTCGCCGAATTTCACCACGAGGGAACAACCCGGCCGGGGGAGGCGCTAATGCGCAAGATGTTGTGGACCATGGCCGCGCACGTCGGGAGGCCGAGTTGGCAGCTCGACACGGAGCACGACAGCATACTCCGGTTCACCCCACGACCTCTGTGGAGCCAGGAGTGATGTTCAGTTCCTTAGGGGTGCCGTGTTTAACCCCCGCTTTGCGTAATGTGAGACTGCCCAAGGATTTCAAGGGACCTCGTAAGGTACCAAATTACACCGCCGGTTTGCAACCAGAGGCGTGGGTGGAGAGCTATGAGATGGCAATGGAGATGTTAAATGTGGATGAGGCAGTGTGTGCTAAATATTTCACCATGATGTTGGAAGGGACAGCTCGCACTTGGTTGAAGAGCTTGCCGACCAACTCTGTTGGATCATGGGCCGAATTGAAGCACTGGTTTATCCAGAACTTCAAGGATACGTGTAAGCAGCCGATGTCAATCGTGGATCTGGCCGCTTGTGTCCAAGAGGAAGGGGAGTCCACGATCCATTGGGTCAAACGGTTCTCAGCAATTTTGCATTCATCAGATCGTATCAATGCAGACACTGCAGTGTTAACATTAGAGGGCAATTGTCGTTTCAAACCGCTAAAGCAGAAATTGGGAAGGCTCAAATGTCACTGCAATGATATGTCAACACTCATGGCTGCTTTGGTTAAATACGCCGATTCGGATAATACCAAGGATCCGGATTCAGTGGAGGACAAATCGGAGAAAGGTAAGAAGAACGGCAATGCCAAAGGTCAACAGCATAATCCGGCAGGGCATGGAAACGGTGGTAAGCGCAAGGCCGACAGTAGCTTGGACTTTGTTGCAAATACCAACGCATAGGAGAATGGCCAGCGCCGTAAGGGCAAGCAGCCCCAGAGGGGCGGCGGTTCAGGCAACAATTTGGAGCGCTTGTTAAATCAGCCCTGTCCAAAGCATGGATCGAAGGAGAAGCCGACATCACATCTTTGGAAGGACTGTTATATCATGCGGGATTTCAAGAATTCCAATATGTTCCAATATGACAACGTCCCGCCCGGCGGGTCAGGAGGAGGTTTCCACGGGACGGGTTACGGAGGTAGTGGTTCCATTCAGGGTTTCCAGGCAACCAAACCGGACACGTCAATCAAGGGCACCAAGGCAACCAGGGAGGTTACAACCATCAGGGGAGTCAGTAGCAGCAGCAGCAGTCGGGTTATCAGAGCAATCCCAAACAGCTAAACAGTGGGCAATATCATGTCTTCACTACTAGTTTGTGCAAACGTGATCAGAAGCTTCACAAAAGGGCAGTAAACTCTGTTGAGCCGGCACTACCTCAGTATTTACGCTGGTCTGAGCAACCTATTTTGTGGAGTAGAGATGATCACCCACCCCGGGTTGATAATCCAGGTCATTTGGCCCTGGTGGTAGCCCCTCAAGTTGGGGGATACAAGTTCACTAAAGTGCTCATGGATGGGGGAAGTAGTATCAATATTTTGTATTATGATACATTCCACCATATGGGGTTGACAGATAAGGATCTTAAACCGTCAAATATGGTCTTTCATGGTGTGGTGCCTGGTAAGTCTGCATATCCTGTTGGCAAGATAGCTTTGGAGGTAGCTTTTGGAGATGACTATGATTCAAGGTCAGAAACATTGACATTTGAGGTGGTAAAGATCAAAAGTCCGTACCACGCCTTGTTTGGGCGGCCGGTTTATGCTAAGTTTATGGCAAGGCCATGTTATGTTTATCTACAGCTTAAAATGCCAGGTCATAAAGGGACTATCACAGTACATGGAAGTAGAAAGATTGCTTTGGAGTGTGAAGAAGGTGATGCGGCTTATGCTGAGTCGGTTTGTGCTAGGGAGGAGCTGAAATTCTATAAGGAGCAAGTTGATCCGGCAGACATGACCTCTTTAAAAAAGCCAACTACGGAACATGATCCAGCATTGAAGTTCAAATCGGCTAGAGACACTAAGATGGTTGACTTTGTTCCTGGCGATTCATCCAAACAGTTTAGCATCAGCGCTAACCTGGATCCCAAATAGGAAAGCGCGCTCATCGAGTTCATCCGTGAGAATCGGGACATCTTTGCATGGAAACCGTCTGACATGCCAGGTGTACCGAGGGAACTCGCTAAGCACACACTCAACATTGATCCTAAGTTCAAACCGGTCCGGCAGTTCCTCCGCCGTTTCAATGAGGAGATACGTAAGGCTATAGGTGAAGAGGTAGCCCGTCTGTTGGCTGCTGGGTTTATTGTCGAAGTTTTTCATCCAGAGTGGTTAGCCAATCCGGTGCTAGTTCTTAAGAAAAACGGCACTTGGCGCATGTGTGTGGACTACACAGATTTAAGCAAGGCTTGCCCTGCAGACCCCTTTGCTCTCCCTCGCATTGATCAGATAATTGATGCTACGGCGAGTTGTGGCCGTTTTTGTTTTCTGGATGCCTACTCTGGTTATCATCAGATCAAAATGGCGGTTAAGGACCAGGAGAAGACAGCTTTCATAACTCCCTTTGGAGCCTTCTGCTATGTTTCCATGTCGTTTGGACTCAAGAGTGCCCAGGCAACTTACCAGCGATGTGTTCAGAATTGCCTTCATAAACAAATTGGGTGCAATGTTCATGCATATGTGGATGATATTGTGGTCAAGTCCAGAAAGGAGGAGACATTGATAGATGATCTACGGGAAACCTTTGACAATCTCCGGGTTTACAAGATGATGCTCAATCCGGAGAAGTGTGTCTTCGGTGTCCCGGCAAGCAAGCTCTTAGGCTTTCTGGTATCAAACAGAGGCATTGAGGCTAATCCGGAAAAGATTGCGGCAGTTACATCCTTGGCTAAACCGGCGTGTATTAACGATGTTCAACGTCTGGCCGGCCGGATTACAGCCTTGAGCCGGTTTATCAGTCGCCTTGGAGAGAAGGCCATCCCCTTATATCAGATGCTCAAGAAAACAGATAACTTTGTCTGGAGCGAGACAGCTGATAAGGCGTTCGAGGATCTGAAGAGGTAGCTAGCTGAACCGCCCGTGCTTGCAGCGCCAATCGATAAAGAGCCATTATTATTATATGTGGCTGCTAATGCCCGGGCTGTTAGCGTAGCTATTATGGTAGAGCACAAGGAGCTTGGCAAGGAATATCGGGTTCAACGGCCGGTTTATTATATCAGTGAGGTGCTCATTGAGTCAAAGCAGAGGTATCCGCATTGGCAGAAGCTGGTATATGGGGTGTTTATGGCGAGCCGGAAGCTTAAACATTATTTTCAGGGCCATCCTATCACAGTGGTCAGTTCAGCTCCTCTGGGCGACATCATTCAAAACAGAGAAGCAACTGGCCAGATTGCCAAGTGGGCTATTGAGCTTGGACCTCATGGGCTCAAATATATACCTCGCACAGCGATCAAATCCCAAGCACTCGTGGATTTCATCAATGATTGGACGGAGTTACAGGCACCTGAAGAGAAACCAGATAATACATATTGGACTATTCATTTTGATGGATCCAGATAGTTGGAGGGCTCGGGGGCTGGAGTCATACTAACTTCCCCATGAGGTGACAAGTTTTGTTATGTCCTCCGTTTAATGTTCCCTTGTACTAACAATCCAGCTGAATATGAGGCTTTGCTTCACGGTCTTCGGATGGCTAAGGAGATGAATTTGAGCCGGGTTAAGTGCTTCGGCGATTTAGATCTAGTGGCTCAGCAGGTGTTTGGCACTTGGGATTCTAAGGACCCACTCATGGCTGCATATTGGCGAGAGGTGGACGTAGTGGCTGGTCACTTTAAAGGTTATCAGGTGGACCATATAGACCGGCAGAAGAATGAAGTGGCGGATGCTTTAAGTCGTCTTGGATCCCAACGTAAACCAGTCCCGCCCAATGTCTTTCTTGATGTGTTGCACAATTCGTTAGTCAAAGTACCAACCGAAGAAGATTTGGCTATTCGTGATCCGGAGGCTCAGTTGGTGGCCGCTCTGCATGCCATACCGGATTGGACGATCTCATATCTGGATTACATGAACCGGGGCGAGTTACCAGACGATGAAACGTTGGCTCGACAGATAATCCGGCGTTCCAAGTCCATGACCATACTCAACGGGGAGTTACATCATTACAGTGTTTCAGGAGCAATTCAACGCTGTGTTTCTCCTCAAGAAGGTTGTGAGATTTTGCAAGAAATCCATGAAGGGGATTGCGGTCACCATGCCGGTTCAAAGTCGTTGGTTGCCAAAGCTTTTTGCCACGGTTTTTACTGGTTGACGGCACATGCTGATGCGGAGGATTTAGTCAAAAGATGTGATGGATGTCAAAAATTTGCCCGCCGTGCGCACGTTCCGGCTCAAGAGTTGCGGATGATTCCAATTACATGGCCGTTTGCAACTTGGGGGCTTGGTATGGTTGGACCCTTCAAGCGTTCTAAGGACAAAAAGACCTACCTGTTGGTAGCAGTTGATAAATTCACTAAATGGGTGGAGGCAGAGCCAGTCAGCAAGTGTGATGCAGCCACGGCGGTTCAATTCATCAAGAAGGTGATATTCCGGTTTGGTTTTCCACGCAGCATTATAACAGATAATGGTACTAATCTATCAAAAGGGGAGATTGAAGAATTCTGTCAACGTGAGCACATCCGGCTTGATCTAGCGTCGGTGGCTCACCCCCAATCTAATGGTCAAGCAGAAAGGGCAAATCAAGAAATTCTACGGGGTATCAAACCAAGGCTTATGGTTCCCTTAAAGCGGACGTCGGGTTGTTGGGTTGAGGAGCTACCTTCTGTGTTATGGAGCATCAACACCACACCCAATAGGTCTACGTGTTACACACCTTTCTTCATGGTTTATGGAGCAGAGGTGGTTCTTCCTAGTGACATCCGTCACGATTCGCCCCGTGTGGCAGCTTATGTTGAAGCTGATAATGAGAAAGCACGTCAGGATTCACTGGACCTGTTGGATGAAGAGCGTGATCTTGCAGCAGCACAATCAGCGATTTATCAACAAGATCTCCGACGTTATCACAGCCGTCGGGTTAAAACCAGAACCTTTCAAGAAGGTGATTTGGTGCTCCGGCTCATCCAGGATCAGACTGATATGCACAAGTTATCCCCACCTTGGGAAGGACCCTTTGTGGTCAGCAAAAATCTGACAACGGATCTTACTACCTCATTGATGTTCGAGAGCATAAAGACTCACATCAATCGGAGGAGGAGACCAAGCGGCCATGGAACATAGCTCTCCTTCGGCCTTACTATACTTGAAGCCATAGGCTCTTCATCTGTACATATTTATGACAGTGTATATATCATATAATAAACCGGAGCCTCCGTTTTAAGCAGGGTATCTGTTCTTTTTATATCCTGTGTGTGCTTTTACAAGTTAACTGACAAAGCGGAGTTTTTGTTAATCCGGCTTTAGCAGCTGCATAGATACAAAGAAAATCACTAGGGGGCTTGGTCATATTTGAACTACATCTACACCTCTTGATCGGTTTTTAAACCACAAAGGGATATCACTAGGGGGCTTGGTTGTCCTCACACCATAGCTACACCTCTTGATAGGCATTTAAGCCACAAAGGGGAAATTTTGTGGAGCCAAAGAGAGTGTTGTACATAGTACAGACTCAAACATGGGCACACACTGAGCATCGCTCACAAAGTTACTTGGGGGCTCTTTTTGCAAAGCAACAAAGAGTTTGAAAGGACCCTCGTAATTGGCTATCAAGCCACGACTTGGAAGCCTGGTGTATTCACCTAAAAACCCAGGTTAACCTGCCTTCATCAAGTAAGCCACTCCTGTCCAGGTAATCCTGGTATGACCCATCGAACGTTTGATAAGTAAATCTTTTACAGACCCTGAACTTGTCACAGTTAAAACAATGATTGGTTAATTGGAGGCCCATCTTAAAAGGCTTTGTTAAATGGTTTAACTCAGAGGCCTGGCAGCCCATGAAAAGCCTCGATTTGGAGCTTGGCAGCTCGTAAAAAGCCTTGCATATTTTCCTGTTTGAATTTTGTTTGTTGAAAATCATAAGTATTTTTTGATAAACCGGCGTCCTTGACCCGGCTTGCTTCTCAACTACAAGTTGTGGGCACATGATCAATTATAAATCGGTGTTCATTGACCCGGTCTGGTTTGACTAAATTGCCAGTGTTATAAAGAAAATCTGGTGGTTATCCCGGTTCGGTTTAATATATAGACCGGTATTATGAAGATGGAGTTATCAACATTCCGGATTGGTATTAACACCTTTGCCGTATACACGTTTGGTCAACCAATGAGGTATGTTTTGTACATTACTTTTTGTACAAACACTTGATTATTCATCTAGGTACCATATACTTCTTGGACATCATGACACGTCTAGCGGTAAACTGCTAGATACTTTTAAGTTGTTGTACTTAGGAACGCAATTCATCATGGGTTATGCATAAATATATCCCAAAGGGCAGCACATATTGTCACAAAGTATTACGAAACATGCTCGATGGCATGGCAGATAAACGGAGTTTCAGCTATCCTATTACATGAAGCTTCAAAGCAGCTCAAATAGTATCATTGTTTTTCATAGTAGCCATATAAACCGGTGACCGGATCAGGACTCTTCATTGCGACGGTTTGACGGTTGAGGGTCAGTTGGTGTAGGCCCTTCTTCATCCCTCCCTAGACGCTGGAAATTAGCCGTTGACCAATCGATTCTAGTTAACGCTTGAAACACTGCTTCCTCATGGATAAGATTGGAAGGGTTAATATCAGGAGCGTAAGTGTGCTTACGAATCGGAGGCACAAGTTCTTCGACTTCATGGATGTCGGCCGGCTGTCTTTTCCCTTCTGCATCATAAAATGGTTGAAAATGGGACAAATCGGTATCCTCAGCCAACTTGCTGGCTGCTGGCCGCATCTGTATGGTCAGCCGCCGAAGATCATCATTGTCGAAGTTTGAACCGTCTTCTTTGACGCGTGGGTATCCTTTGATGATATCCTCCGCTTCAAGGTCTGGAATCCAGGCTTTGGCTCGAATAAGGGCGGTTAAAGCTCCTGCTCGGGCAGCTGCTCTCTTCAACTCGGCAATACGGGCTGGTAACATGCCCAGCTTCTCAAGGGTTTCCTTAATCAAAGTTGGAGCCGATTTGTTATAAGCTGCCGTGCTAATAACCCGTTGAGACCCAGAGTATAGCTGTTCAACCAATGTATATGCCGCTTTGAGTTTCATCCGCATATCTATACCAAGATGAGCGATCCGAGTGCCTGCCAAAGATTTTATCAACATTTTGGTCAGTTATAAGATTCATCGACTGGTGCAACATACATAAGCAGACACTTACCAAAGATAGTAGAAGTCATAGTATTGATTTGGCATTTCAAACTGGCTAGTTCTTCAACCACTGGCTTCAGAGCTGCCTCGGCGTCTACAGCTCTTTTGGTTAAACCGGATTTCTCGGTTTCCCATTCAGCACGTTCTTGGTTGAAGGTTTCTTTCAGCTTTTCCATTCCGGCCAGGGCCTGGGTCAGCTCTTCTTTGGCTTTTGCAGCCTCGGCTTGTTGTGACTTTACATTTTCTTGCAAGTCAGAATTTCGGGCATCTTTGTTTCTCAGTTCAGCCTGCAACGTTGAAGGTATGTTAAACAAACATCATATATCTGTGCTAAAGTACAAAGCGTATAACAAAGTTATGCACTTCATACTTGGGGGCTAATGCCTATTTGCTCTCAAGTACTACACATTATACAAGTCTCCAGAACAATGCAAGCATTATCCTTGACACTTGGTGGCTAATGTGCGTCTGTTCTAAAATGGATGTGTGGATTAAAAACCGGATTAACTTGCCAAGTTAAACCGGCCTTTGGGGGCTATGTTGCAAAAAGTTACCTCATTTTTTCAAGATGAGTCTTATCTATTATTAGCTACCTGCCATTGCAAGGATCAATGATGAGATGCTTAAAGTGTTACAAAGACCCGGTTTGTAATTAACAATCATAAAACGGCCCTTGGGGGCTACTTGAGATAGTGTTTCAGCTATAAATCAATATACAAAGGGAGAGGAATTTACCTCATATCACTCTTTCATCAAGTTCACCAAGCCGGCTTCATAATCCCGGTTTGAGTGCAGACGGTTCAAGAAGCCAGAATGAAGCTCATCAGCGTTAAGATGAGCATAGTTTGATAAGTCGCTGCTCCATTTACTTTTATCCCGGGCAGCTTGCTCTTCTTTGGCACTATGCTGAGCTAAAATGATGGGATGGCCAGGAGAGCTATGGACTATTCCAGTAATAATAACATCGTCACCTTGGCCTTCAGGATTTTTGGTGGATGATGCTGGAATTTCAGTGTCTTTCACCGGACTAGCCCGGATTGGCTCTGCCGGTTCAGTATCGGGTGCGGCAGGCTCAGCATCTGTTGGTTCATCGGTATGTTGGCCTTCAAGGGGTGGATCATCAAAAGTAGCTTCAGGATGGGGGTCTTCTGGTTCACCAGTCTATTCCGGTTCACCTCTTGGTTCTTCTTCTTCGGCGACAGGGTCTTCTGGCGGATTGGTGACCCGAGCTTTCTTGCTGGGTCTGGCTTTGGCCCTGCAAATAGAATAAAAAAGGATTAACATCCTATTCAAAGGATTTATGGCGCATTGAAAGGAAAAGGTTTTTACAACTCACCCGGCCACAGTTTTCAAAGGGGGGAGTTGAATTGCTGTCGATTCACCAGAAGATGAAGGAGGTGTCACCTGATAATTTGAATCGGACGGATTAAGAGGCTGTCTGAAATAACCTGCCTTGGGGTAAGAATGGTCAGAAGTAGGAGAGACCTCAGACCGGCGCTTCCGAACCGGAGTGTCAGGTAAACCGGCTGAAGTGACCTGTTGGCCACTGTGTTGGGTTGTCCGGCGAGCTTCATGCTGTTGAGTCTTCAAAATAAATGTTGGATCCAAGTGAGCAAGAGGATGAGAAAAGCTTACTTTCCGGACTACTTGGCGAGTTTTTTGTGTTGGCATAGAGTCTGAACCGGAGGAAAGGGTAATTACCTCTACGTCATCAGCTTGACTAGCTTCTACGTCCTCCTGAGGAAGATCATTGTTAATGAGATGCATGAAAAGAGAGCCAAGTGAGTCAAGTTCTACCTCAACTTCTGGATCATCAGTATCATCATCAAGCTCCATATTAATCCGGTCAGCCGTTTTCCGTTTTGACGTCCCTTTTACTGCTTTGGTCTTTGGGCGGGATGGCTTGACCGCTTTATCTCCAGTCGGTTTTGCCGCTTTCTCTACGGTTTTCCTTTTCCAGAAGGGGTCATCACCCTACATATAAACAAGAAGGGTTACAGGTTGCATAAGTTAAAGATATTAGAGATGAAGAGGGAGTATAATGCTTACAGCAGGCGGTTTGTTCTTGGCATAGAAGGGACTCAGACCGGTTTGACTACAGATCAGTTCCGACTCATTCAGAATCTTCTTTACACCTTCAGTAACTTCTTCCTCAGATAATTGGATGTTGCAATGGCGTTGAGGGTCGTCAACCTCACCGGTATATTCACACATTAAACCAGGACGCTGGCTTAGTGGCAAGATACTCCAGGATATCCAACATCGCACAAAGTCCACGCCTGTTAAACCGTTTGCCATAAAGGCTCAGAGTTTGGCGAGTTGAGGAGCGTATTTCGCCCTTTCTGAAGAGCTCAGGCGTTGTGGCATTGGGTGAGTATTGGATAGTCTGTGATCACGAAAGCCGGGGAGGGGATTTTCATCCTTAGGTGAAGTGTCTCTGCAATAAAACCATGTTTGGTTCCATCCCTTTGGGTGGCTATGATGTTTGGCATGAGGAAATTCAACTTCTTTCCACTTTTGAATCGAGACACCACCAAGTTCGGTGTTCGGGCCATTTACAAACTCTGTGCGCCGGTTTAAGTGAAAGAAATCCCGGAACAGTTCTGTAGTTGGTTCTTCTTGTAAATATACTTCACAGAAGACCTGAAAGTTGCATAAGTTGGAAACCGAGTTGGGACCAATATCTTGTGGATGAAGTTGGAAGCTGGCAAGCACATCTCGATAAAACTTTGACCCTGGCGGTTTGAAGCCACGGCCTATATGGTCAACAAAGACCACCACCTTGCCCTACCTTGGGGTTGGAGGATTTTCTGTTCCTGGAACTCGCCATTTGATCTCAGTTTTCTTAGGCAGAGAGCCGATGCTAACCATCTCATTCAACTGAGTCTCAGTAACCCGGGAACGAGCCCAGTTGCAGGCAGTGAATTGTTTGGCCATTGCGAAGCAAACAAGCTGAAAATGAAAGGCCGGTTTATAAATTACGCATGATTATATGCAAGAGACAAGGGAGTAAGAAACATACTGATATGTGAAATGGCATAAACCGAAGACTAATGCAATAAGAGAAAAAGGTAATACTAGCACAAGATTACTCAGAAACTGTTAAACCGGAGCATAATTATGAAGGTAAAATGCTCCTCTGGTTTATCAGAGGGCTAATGGCATAGACTGCTTATACAAGGTTAAACCGCCTATATTGGTGCAAGGAGAAACAGATCTCACAGGGATACAGAAACAGATCTCACAGTGATGTATAAAATTTTCAGATCTAAGATAAGACAGAAAAGCAAAAATAATTGGATCTAGAAGGGGTGCAGAACTGAAGCAATTTATGAAGGACTAGATCAGTTCTTTGCGCATAAGGGTTTGTGATGACAATGGAAGGTTAGCTACGGCAAGGGATACGTCAAGCACAAAGTGTCCAGCTACAGACTAAAGGCAGAACAGGGAAGAACAGCACTGAAGCACTGATGAACTTCAGAAGAACTGCGAAGAATGTCGAAACCCTAGAACAGATCTGTGGCGAAAAAAGCAGAGAACTTACCGGAGCTAGTGAGGAAGCGGAAAGGCGCCGCAGTATTCTGGTGCGTTCAGGGTGATGCAGCGGCCAGGGTTGGAGCAGAGGCGATGGTCGACGGTGGCGGCGGAGCTCCAGAGGCTAAGCAGCGCAAGGAAGACGACGCGAAGAGGCACGAGGGGGAAAAGGTGAAAATGACCCCTCGGTCCTATTTATAAAGGCAAGGGATAAGTGTTAGGTGCAAAAATCGAGGGGCCAGAAATTTGGAAGTAAGGCGGAGCTGTCGCCTCGATTGTCGGAGACCCATTAATGAAGATATGTCATACACAGTTTTTAAACAGATGATGTCACGACGGTTTACCATGATCCGAGAAGATGATGTCATGGCGGTTTACTAAATTATGAGAAGATGTTGAAGACGAAGTTGTTACTAAGGATTCACATGAACCTGTTCAAATCAATCTGGGGCCTAATGTTGGGAATATTACTACTGGGCATAAACCGGCCAGGAAAGGCCGGATTAACTTCATCCGTAGTTGATTATGCTTGAAGCCCATGTAGACAGAAGAGGAAAGGTACACGTCCCAGAACCGGTTTAAGGCCCGTAGCCGTGAACTGGCATTTGTATGAAACTTGTATTGTAAGATAGAAAGAGTGGAGACTGAACCGGACATGTTTATGAGCCGGTCTCGGGACTCTGTAAACCGACGGGCGCTGCCCATGTATATAAGGGGACGACCCGACAGCGGTTCAGGACAACAGACAATAACTCGAGACCCAGACAAAGCGGATTCGCTCCCTGGCCTTTGAAACCCTAGCAATACCAATCACAACTAGACGTAGGCTTTTACCTTCCTCGAAGGGGCTGAACTAGTATAAAATTCCCCATGTCCCTTTGTCCGGTTTAACCCCTTAAAGCTAACTCGTAGCGATGGCTCCACGACTAAGTCCTTTCACAAGGACATCTGCCGTGACAAACCCACGACAGATACCATTGCAAAAAATTCTTCTATCTGTTAAGCTTATTTTCTAAAAGAGAGATGGGTAAGAAACATGTAGAAAATATGATCAGCATGCTATAAAATTTCATGATGCAAGGATACGCACACGCTTCTTAGAATTGAGTTGAGATATTTTTGCTGGACTGGAACGGACTAGTTCTTTGGCCACTGGAATCTGCTTATTATCAGTAGGAGTTGGGTTTCTCTGTGCTGGAGCAGTATCTATTAAAACTGGAGTTGGTTTATTATCTCCTGGCGTTTGGATCTTTTGCAAAGGCCTTGTTTGTAACCCTTCAGATTCTAACATAGTCGTCTTCCCCTTGCATGCCTTGTATAGAAGAATGGTGCTTTAATTATAAAACATGCAACAGCAGAGAGATGGAATAGGTATTGAAGAATAGAAAGGCATGACATATTGACATGTATTCCCTCCATCCGGAAAAAATGGATGGGTATAGGCGTATTTCAGTTCTACATACATCCTTTTTTATCAATTTCGGCAACATGTAATCCGGACGGAGGGAGTATGGTGTAAGAGCTAGGGATACGACAGGACAACACAGCAAAAAAACACTAGTTGAATGTAAAACTGTATGCTAGCGGAATACATACAGAAATAACTAAGGCAACATACACGTGTATGATTGGGAAAATAAGATGGCATTGCAACAGAGCACTAGAACATCACTTCAATGTAAAAAAACATGGTATGGTAGACAGATGAAGTACATACTGATGAATAACAATGCATAAGATATTCAGAAGCATGATGTCCAAATTAAGCAGATGGCATTGCGATAGAGTAGAATGACAGTACTTGAATTTGAAAACATATTATCATGAATGGAATAGGTACTGAAAAACAGGAAGGCATGACATATTTACATGCATGATCAACATGCTAAGCACATGGCATTGCAACAGAGTAGATACACTCCAGGCATTATACGCTTGTTGTACCCATATCACATGCCAAGTTAGAGAAAGGACCTTGTGGGGTGAAGAGGATTCATCATCTTTCTGCAAGTCTTCTGAAGAACTTCCTTTACATGTTCCATCATATTGGGTATCATTGACATCAAGTTTATTGGCCTTTACATTGCTCCGTGAGGTTCTTATGGATATATCAGTGTGTGCAATTATATCTGACATGCATGGAAGACAACTAGTAGTTAGATTTATGTAATGGGTGCCTGTAGGAGACGACATAAATAGTAGGACTGGGGTTAACTAGCAGCAACAGGTCTCATAAACTAAAGGAAGAACACATATGAAAGCTACAGAATATGTATCGTTTGTACTCAAGATTAACTAGATGGCACACAAAAGTATTAAAGAACAACATAGGTAATACTAGAAGTGGTATAATACTATAATCACCCGCCTGTGGGATAGCATTGGCTGATGGATGATAACTATGGAACAACGTTACCTAAAGAACAAGTATCTTAGCTGAACTATGGAACAACGTTAACTCCCGAACAAGACCCGTAAGAGATCAACATGAATATACAGTGAAATGTGATGATCTATTTTCCATGCTTAGATGAATAACAAAGCCATAAATGTTGCACACAAGTAAGATGAGGGTACAACCTATCTGGCTGCCATCCATAGGAGTGAGCATCATGTGCTGACTTGTTGATGGCCCTGCAGTTGTTGTGGCTGTCCATGTCGGCACGCGCATTCGATGCAGGGAACTGTTGAGTGGGGACTATAGCTCCCTTCTGGTGTATGCTTCCCTTGTTGGAGCAGCTGCGGTGAGTCGGAAGACGGTGTGTCTGAAGATGCAGATAATGCATAATGTTAAGAACGACATATCTCTTTGATCTGAAGAAATACACTAAGAGATCAACAGCAAGGTACGAGAGTGGTCACACGTCTGTTGACTAAAGATTAAATTGGGGTCACACGATTTTATTTTATTTTGGTATTGTCTGATCTACGCCGGATGGCTGGCCGTCTTGTGCCTCCCGGCTGACACTGTTCGGAATCTTCCCTGAAGAGCCAGCGACCAATGGTAGAGTAGCCTGCCTCCACCGTCCGTGGCCCCGGCCAAAACCCCGCTCCCCGCCCCACCGCACTGCCGTGGTTGCGCCGCCCCCGGGCCAATCTACAAAGACTCCCCGTCATCCAGATCCGGCGGCAGCAGTACCTTCAACCCACGCAACTCTAAAAGATAGCCATCTAAGCGCTGCTTCTGCGGTGAACTTGCGGCCCCGCACCCTTACATTAGACACTAGCCAACCGGCAGCCTAGGAGCTCCGCCGCCTCGAGGGGTGCTGCTTCCCATTGGGAATCGATTGGCCCAGAATAAAAATTCAGACAACTGACGCCTAAATAAAGTGATTTGAGATGAGGGTGCGACCTATCTGGCGGCATGGTGAAGTAGGCAGGTCCAGCTGCCGAGTCGGTGATGCCGGCGCGATTGCGGTGGCGACCGGCGGCAGGGAAAGAGCGATGTCGCGACGGTCAACGGCTACGTGGAAGCAGCGCCAGGACTCTGGATGGATCCAAGTTTGAGCCGCTCCGGTGCCATGAACAACGACGGGGGTGAATCGGCTCCGGTACGGTTCACGCGGCCGTCGTCGAGGCAGCACCAGCAGCATGGAGTAAGAGGCACATGGCCCAATGCACGACGGCAAATGGACAACGTCTCCAGCATTAGGGAGGAGGGCGGCTATGAAATTGGTGCGGTGGGGGCGCCATGGAGGTGGGGCTGAGGTTTTGTGGCTTGGGAGAAGGGAGCTTCCCGGGGAGAAGGTGATTTAGCGCCCACAAGGTATGAATGGGGGGGGGGGAACTGGGAGGGGAGTGGAACCATGTCTTACGGACGCATTTGTCTGAAATGTGAGGGGGAGTTATAGTTCTACCCTTGCCTATAGGCTTCTCGGCTTGGGTCTGTGTACTGAGGGTCGGGGATAGTAGACTAACTTTGCTTCTCCCCAAATAGTGGGCGGGAGCGATTTCAGGCGAGGAGGGCGTGTTTTGAACTATAGTGGGCGCGAGCGATTTCGGGCGAGGAGAGCGTGTTTTGAAATAGTGGGCGCGAGCTATTTCGGGCGAGGAGAGTGTGTTTTGCCGACCATGGTTTATGAATTATTCGGCACATGTCATTTCGGCCGAGGATAAGGCGCGCTTGGATGAAGTTACGAACCTACCCTCGATGTACAACGAGCCAATTGATGCGTGTCCCACATAGGACGATAATTTCGCATCTCCCATTTATTTGCTCGGGCGAATTCCACCAAGCAGAGAGGATGTTTAACGGTTCGTTCAAATTTTGGGAGAACGAGCATCCACGTCTACCTTACCAAGTCGATTCGGATCAAATTTTGAAATATTAGCTTGCCACTTCTTTTTTAGATGGAGAGATGATGCTTGGGAGTAATGTGTTTTTGCATGCTCGTTGCTAGCAATTTACTATATGACAAATAGTTGACCCACTCAAAAACGCGAATCAAACCCAAAATGAAATTTCTCGATTCAATGAAATAGCTCGTTCAGTAGGTCAAAATAGTGAACTAAATCCAAAATTGAACACCTCAATCGAGTAGCATGTTGTACAGTATTATAGTACTCCATGAACATGTTGAAAGTCAAATTAATGAACTTGTTTGATATACGCATATATCCGTTCATGTGTGGATTGCAGATAAAATGTTCTCCAATTTAAATATTTGAATGCAAGTTTATATTGAAACATGGTTTATATCAGTCTTTGATGCATAAAACGTGACCTCCCCCTCTCTCGGACTCCTGTTCTCTCTCTCTCTCTCTCTCTCGCCAACAATCTTCAATTGTGTCACACGCATCCGACACAAAAACCTTGTTGGTCCCTCTCCCTTTCTCTCTCTCTCTCTCTCTCTGTGTGTGTGTGTGTGGGGGGGGGGGTCTTTCTAGTTCGCATGCATATATACACCATCTATAGGTCTCTCTCGCACACTATGTATGATACTCTAGCTAGTACAAGCTAGATATCTTGGGCGCACTCATCGTACGCACACAAATTCCTTGGCTCTTTGCCCGTAACTCTCTCACGCACCACTATGTCGTCTCGGAGCTCTTCCCCCCCTCTCTCAAACTCTCCATCCACCTGGGTCACACATACACATGCATTCTCACTCGCACTCGATAGGCCCATCTAAAACTCTATCTCTCCCCCTCGTTCTCTCTCCATCTCACACGCGCACACACACAATCTCATGCCCAACTTGCCAAGTATGATGGTCTCTCACTCAATTGTAGGCACACGCAGTCCCCCTATATGTATATGACTAGCTAATCTTAGTCTCCATCACAAACATGTGCATGGTCTATCTCGATTTCTCTCGAGGCATCTTTCTATCGCACACGCACTCCCTCGATCTCCCACCCATATAGTCCCCTCACGATCTCGACGGGATCTCTCTATCACAAACACACCCTCTCTCCCTCCCCATGCGTCCATGCCATCCATGTGTCCCTCTCGACCTTTGTTCCTTGTTGGCCAGACCTCTATTGGACATGTGCTACAGGGGTGTCTCTCTCCGTTGCAAACAATCACACACTAGCTATGTTCGTGTATCTCCTTGCCTCGCTTTTCCATCTCGGAGATGCATGCATGATATGTTCGCATAAGAAATGAAAACACACACACTCTCTCTAATTTATCATTTGTTGTCACTTTCTCTTTCACACACATACTCTTTTTGCACACTTACTCATTCTCCTTCACACGCACTTGATCTGTCTCGACTGAGGCACTCTCCTCGGTCCATAGCATATAGATTTATTGAAAAGTCAAACATCACAAAGTTTGACCATGTACATGGAGAAAAAGAATTACATCTAGTACGGCAAACATATACCATTAGATTCACCATGAGATGTAGTTTTGTATGATTTATCTTTTGTATTGTAGATATAAATAACATTTGCGTAAACTTGATCAAAGTTTCCAAAGTTTGACTTCTAAATTTTTTACATGCACTGCATTATCGAGCGGATGGACTATCTCTTTCCCCCTCTCAGCTATCTGACGCACCACTCAGCCTTATTGGGGCTCCTCAATCTCTCTCAAACTTTATTGGTCAGTTTGGTTCGTGACCTGACCCTCATGCCTTGATGGCCGGTACTGCCTGGTGTGGACGTGAGATGTAAAATATTTCTGCCTCGCTAGGCTTGTGTGGTGCTAAAGCGTTTGGTTCATGCCTGGGCCAGGCAAAGAATCAACGTCCCATCAATCAATCCATGCATCAATTATTTACTGCTAATATCCATCCACGTTGCTGTTAGCCTCGTGGCCACACGACCAGGCACGGCCAGGCGTTCGAAATCGGTCGCCTGGGCCAGGCTACTTGCAGTGTCTGGAGTTCAGCCAGGCTAATTAAAGTGCAAGGGAACCCAGGCCAGGCGGGCTTTCTTTTTCACAGGGTAGCAACCAAACAAGTGTGCATGAAATCCAGCCACAACCCCAGGCCAGGCAAAAGATGCTCAGGACGCAGGCCAAACTGGCCTTATATCTCCCTGGTTCACACATACACTTGTCTCGCTCGTGCTATACATATAGACCCATCCAACACTCTCTGCCCTTGTTCTCTCTCCATGTGACACGCACCCCCCTAAGTACCATAATCCCTCACTCCATCATAGGCGCAAGCACTCCCCCCTCCTAAGTATGATTATCTCTTACTAGCCATCAGGAACACACGTATTGTCTCCTTCCATCCATACGTCTATCTCGATATCTCTCGGGGCATCTTCTATCACGCACACACCTTGTCACTCGATCTCCCACCCATGTAGTCCCATCACGATCTCCAGGGGATCTCTCTATGACAAACATATACTCTCTCCTCCCCATGTCTGCATTTTCTCTGTACGTCTCTCTCGACCTCTCTCCCTTGTTTGTCAGACCCCTCTTGGCCACATGCTAGGGGTCTTGCTCTCTCGGTTCCAAACAACCACACACTATCTCCTCACCTTGCCTCCGTTGTCGAAGATGCATGTGTGATATGTTTGCATAAGACACGCATGCTTTTTCTCTACTTTTATCGTGTGTTGTCCATGTCTCTTTCACACACGCACACACACTTTTTTCACTCTCTCTCTAGTTAGGGACCCTGTCACGTCCATAAGCATATGGATGTTTTGAAAAGTCAAACCTCAGAAAAGTTTGACCAGGTATATGTGGAGAAAAACATTTACATCTGGAACGATCATTAGATTCATCACAACATGTACTTACTTCATACTATCATTTATCTTTAGTATTGTAGATATAAGTAATTTCTTTATAAACTTGGTCAAAGTTTCAAAAGTTTGACTTAAAAAAATGTTGGAACTACATTATCGAATGGAGGGAGTAGCTCTTTCTCTCTCTCTCTGCTATCTCTCACGGGCCTCCCGTCTCACTCGAACTCTCTATACCGACGGATTATACGCTCACTGTGTCAGCGTATAGCTCCGTATATTGTTCAGTTGACCGGTCAACTAATCCACATGCTGCCTTGTCAGCTCGTGTTCTGTATCTTCGTGTGCTGGCCCATGTGGCGGTGGGTGAAAATAAGTAAACTAGAGGCCCATCTGACATGCGGTGAAGTCAACAAAGTTGAAACCACTCGGGGTAGCACCCCGCATGCTAGTAAATTGAGGGCGCATTGAGGACAAACTTCTTGCACGCGAAGGACACACTCGCGCACAATTCACCACTGCGCGGCGGCATGCATAGAAGGACGCACTCGCGCATACCCAGCACACAACACACACCAGCACACGTGTACACCAGCGTCACCGCCGGTTGAGATGGACGGCGAGGCAGCCAACAAGCGGAGGCGGCTCGAGCCAAAACCGCATCCTGCGAGCCCGGACTTCATCAGCAGCCTCCCTGACGACATGCTGCTCGTCATCATTGGCCTCCTCCCCACAAAATCTGCCGTGCAGACCGCCCTGCTCTCCTGGCAGTGGCGCCCCCTCTGGCGCTGCGTCCCCCTCAACCTCACCGTCGACAGCTGCCTCTGCGACGGGGATTGCAAACGCATGGCCGCAGTCTCCAAGATCCTTTCACCGCACCTTGGGCCAGTCAGACGCCTTGACATCCGCATGTTCAGTACCAACTGAAGGTCCAACCCAAGTTCGACGAGTGGTTCTTATCCCCCGCCCTAGATCAGCTCGAGGAGCTCAGCTTTGAAGCTGGACGATGTCGCTCTCTTCCGCCGTCCGTGCTCCGCCTCACACCAACGCTGCGCCGCGCCAGCTTCAGCTCCTGCTATCTTCCCCAGATTAATGCCACGCCCGCCCTTCTTCTCCCTCAACTCAAGCAGCTCGACCTCTTCGACGTTGTCATCTTGAAGAAGGCTATGGAGCACCTGCTCCGCAGCTGTACTGCGCTCGAGTACCTTCGTCTTGAGCAGATCCATGGGTTCATTAGCCTCCACATCGCCTCGATGAATCTCCGATGGATTTATGTGTCTTGCTGGCCCTGCAACAAGACATCAATTGGGAAGAGATCACTCCAGCTGTTCCACGTTATGGTCATTGAGAATGGGCCTTTCCTTGAGAGATTGCTTGTATCGGATCTAGAAGGTCCAACAAAAATCAGGGTCATTGACGCGCCGAAATTGACAGCGTTGGTGTACTCGTCTGCCAAATTCTCCGAACTCTTTATTGGATCCGTAATCGTTCAAGTACAACACTCATCTTCTTCTCCGTATTCTTGAAATTCACATTTTTTTAATTTCTTCTTGATGTATTTACGACCGTCTTCCAGAAAATGATGCCCACAAGCTTGACCCAATCCATGCGCACAGTGAAGATCTTAGCACTAAAATCTATCGGCCCCAATCTGGATCAAGTTGTTGGATTCCTTACATGCTTTCCGTGCACGGAGAAGCTACTCATCCAGGTGAAACTTCTTTCCTATAAGTAAACGGTAATCACAACGTAGCTCAATTTTTCGTAATTTTCCCAAATTACGATGACAAGTGTAGTGTTCAAAACTGCATCTACGCACTGCACCGAAAGAAATGTTTTTAGTATTTTTTCTCACGTGATCACTTGCATCGTTTTTATGCTGTACTACTATAGTAGCCTAGGCTAGTCATAGTGGAAAGTAACTTAGACTACTCCAGTAACTCTATGGTTACCCTAAGAGCAAGTACTACCTCCGTCCTGGTTTACTCTTCCAATTTTGTAGTATCAAAATTTGACCATAGATTTAACTGACAAAATGTTAATGCATGTCACTAAGCACTATATCATTGGATTCGTATTTGAACATAATTTAAATGGTGTAATTTTTAGTGACATGCATTGGCATTTTCTTAGGTAAATCTATGGTCAAAATTTTATACTAAATACGAGGTAGTATTCCCTCCGTCCCAAAATTCTTGTCTTACATTTGTTTAGATACGGATGTATCTAACACTAAAATGTAACTAGATACATATGTATTTAGACAAATTTAAGACAAGAATTTTGGGACGGAGGGAGTACAAAAGTGGGCTATGTAGGCCAAAACATGTGCCAAATTCACTTGTGATGCATTTGGCATCGATGCCCCTCCATTGCTCACCTGGTGCCCCAATCTGGATCACCTACTTTGCTCTGGTGCCAAATTAACTCACGCAATGAAAAAACACTGCGTGGGAGAGAGAGAGAGAGGACTGAGGCAATAAAAAACACTTGTTTGGGAGAGTGAGAGGCTGGTGTATTTGGTTTGATTGATTTGTTTATACATGTGGGTCTGTGTGCACAGCGGTGCCAACTCTCTCACATCGCGAGAGCGGTGCCAAAATCTTTTGATTTGACATCGATGCGTATTATGTGGCATACTTTTGTGAAATATGGCATCAGCCACATAGTGGAAGGCAACAAATGCCCAAGCTCTTCACGTGCTCCTAGTTAAATGAGAGGAAACAGAAAGAGAGAGAGAGAGAGAGTGAAAAAATATCACTAGCCAGCCAACCCTATCGTATGAGCGAATGATATTGGTACCTCTTGATGACACGACAATCTTATGCAGCCAACTGCTCTAATATGTTCTCTTCTTTTGCAGATAAAAAAAGACCCAAAAGTGAAAAATGTGCTGCACTATAACAATCTCATCGAATGCCTTGATCTCCATCTTACAGAAATTGATTTGATCGACTACCGAGGCAGCACATCTGAGATTAAATTGGCCAGGTTCTTTGTTCCGGAGGCAAGTGTGCTCAAGGTAATGAGGTTTGGCGTTCTCTGGCGCAACAATGAATGGCGTGCTAATCACCACAAGCGTCTAAGCCTAAATGATAAAGTCTCCGCAGAAGCTGAATTTGTTTTTGAAACATCAAGTGGCCAGAGACTCAAAAACTTATTTGCCCATTAGTGACTTGTCAGGGCGGTGGATTTTAGTTTGTATGATAATGCTGCATCCACCTAAAGTAACGAAAGTTCTTACGTAAACTTCCTAGTAATTCCCTCTTCGTAGGTGCAGCATTACTCCTAACATTTGTAATATCAGTTTGAAACTTGTAATATTGCCGTGTCCTATTCCTGCATTTTCAAAACCCTGTGAATCAAACAGGTCCTAAGTTGGTGATGATGTTGTGCCTCCCATGTTTCACCAATAGCCGTCGGATCTAGATCTGACGCATACAAACCAAGCTTCTCCATTTTTGCAAAAAGATGCCCGCACTTGTTCCCTATTTACAAACAACCCCTTGTCTCTCACAATCAGCCTTATCTCCTCCCCACCACATCTAGAAGGCCGTGGAAAAATCTGGCGCGATAGCCGCTGTCGGAGCCGTCCACCCCCAATCTTGGTGTTCCGTGCAATGCACGGGCATCTACGCACGGGAAATTATGTCGAACAGGGCTAGTTGTAAGCAGGCTAGCTCTACAGCCATGATGATAGTGACTGCAGACGGTGAGGCTGACTATGGTATGCCGAACACGGCGCCTATACTCAGGTGTCATCTCCGGCGCAGGGTCTTGTCACTTCACTATGAGGAGCAGCACGTAATAATTTGACCAACGGGTAGTACAGTGCTAGTACTCCTACTACTACATTGGCAGTACTACTACTAGTACTAGTAGCACCACCGTCTGGATTTAGGAGTACTACCACGTCCATCTGGATTTTAGTATTTGACTAGCAATATCTAGTAATGCATGTCACAAAAAATGTACTACTCCCTCTGTAAATAAATACATGGTGTTTTATTCCTATCGGCGAGAGAACTTAATGTTTTTTTTGCTAACTAGAGTACTAATAGGATTACATGCAATGAACTAAACACTACATGTCATGTTTGGTAGTCTCAAGTCATTGAAACCATGCACGGCCCACATCTCTCATTGGTTGATATGTCACGAAATAAGAAACAAGGAGGGATTTAATGCACCGTGCCTAAGTATTTTGGGATTATTTGGTTTTCGTAAGGTGACTTACACAACATTTTTGTTTACATGCATTAACATTTTATTAGTTAAATCAAAGGTCAAAACTTGGTGCAAAATGCAAAGGGGACCAATAAACCAGTAAACATCAAACTTCTCTGTTTGGCCCCAACTAGAGGTCCGGTGAGATGACTATACTGCACCGGCACGGAGGGGGATGCAGCTTCATTGACTTACGACAACTGCCTTTGGGTGAATGACACGTGGGCCCAGGGGGTGGCTGGCCCACCTATCATACAGCCAAAGGCAGGTGCAGTAGAGAGCCGAGGAGTAGTACGAAATCCTATGCACCTATGCATGCTAACCAAGGGCAAGAGTGATCACTCGAATCGCAAGATCAGTTGACTAGAAGCTAAGCTAGACCCATGGAGGCGATGAGCGCGAGCATCAGCCGGCTGTGCCAGATGGTCCACGACGCCGGCCTGCGGCCCGGCACCGAGGAACGTCTCTAGGTAGTATTGCTTGAGGCCGCCAGGGCGAGGGGCCGCTTGGACGACAACTTCGTCTCCTTGTTCGACGAGGTCCTCGTCGGTTTCGTCGACAAGTTCACCATCATCAAGAAGCTTGCGGACGACTTTGACGTAAGCCTCCAGCCGACGCGCCCAGGCTCTGTGATGCCCGCCACCCTCAACGGCCACTATGGTGACAACCTCTTCGACGCACTGGTGGCCCTGCGACTGCCCGCCGTCGCGCCGGAGAATGTCCACCTCGAGGTCGCGCTCGCCGCGCAGCGCCTAGTGCAGCAAGACACCATCGACATAATCACCCACGTCTACGCGCAAATCGTCCACAAGGACTACTACATGCAAGAGGAGGATGATAGGACGCTGGCCTTCTTGGATCGCAGGGCAACCTTGGACGGCACTGTTCAGAAGCACGTTGAGCTCGCCGCCAACGCCGCTGCTCCTCACACGTCGGTTGGTGACCCGGTGCAATAGGGTAGGGCGTGAGGATGTCGTTGATGGATTCGTATGTATTTTTATCTTTCCGTCAAATCCATGTAGTAGTACATGATACTACAGTAATTATCTTACCTTTCGCATCAACTTCATAATTTTCATACGTACTGCATGCATGAACGGCGCTAGAACCAAACTTCTCATTACTCTAGGAAAAATCGTTATTTTCTATCTATCGGCCGCGCCATGGAGCAGAACCAAATTTTACAAGTTACGAGTTTAAAAGGAAAATCCTGCCATGTTCGCGTCACACCCCCACACGGTTGGTCCGGCACGCCGCTCAAGAGGGAATGCATGCGGTGTTGCATTTTCACTTACAAGTGGGACCGCAGTTGAGCAAACCGACTATCGGCAAACCCCCACCCCGCCCACCGCGCGATGGCTGAGAAAACAGGAGGGAGAAGAGATGGCTGTAGCACGGACTCCAAGAAAATTGGTGTCGGATGGGACTCGTGTGGGTGGCGTGTGCCGTACTGCTAGACGTGAATGCTAGTTATGGCCCATGCCACCCCACTACATCGAGCCTATATCGAGGTACGTAGAACAAATTTCCTGCAGTCCGTGCTCAGCCCTCCTCTATCTCTCTTCTCAGCCAGCCAGCGGACGCGCGGAGCCCATCGTCTGTTTGCTCACATGCGGCCCCACATGTCAGTGAAAACGCAAGAGGACCCACTGAACCTGCACATCTTTCACCTCGACGTGCTGGTGATGAAAAACAAATCCAATAAAGATCTTCGGTGGCCGCTTTTGGAGTTACTCAAGAGTAGTAAGATTCTATTTACAGTTTAACCCAAGATGCACATCTCGTGGCTTAAACTACCACTCTATTTTCTTTCATGACACGACCTGGATGCTGGATGTCCCACGTATCGGCAAAAGGAGGAAGAACCCGACCAAATCTTTGGTTGTGCTCTCGGATTAGACTAGTTGTGCTAACTTAAATTTTTTATTGTGTACTCCCTCCGTTCCAAAATACTTGACTTCCATTTGTCCCAAAATGGATGTACCTATATACTAAAACATGTCTAGATACATATATATTTTGACAAATAGAAGGCATGTATTGTGCAACGGAGGGAGTAGAATGGATGCAAGTTTTTGTATAGGGAAGAAGAGTACATCCATATATTGATAGAGCGCAATTTAGTAGATGTTCTATCACTTTTAGCTAGCACAGAGGCTAGAGATGAGATTAGTGCACTTGTTGATACTCCTACTAGAATAGAGGCTAGACATGAGACTAGATGCGAGGAAGCAACATCTACTTCTTTACACTCGAAGAAGAAAGAAGCACGCAAGATCGAGCCTCCGCAGATCAACAATGAATGCATCGAGAAGGCACTAATCCAACTTACAGGAGTAGTAAAATGTATTCTTGTGGTTCTTGTTTCTTTGGTCTTGCTTTTCTAGTCAAAATTATCGTTGGAGTTCGTGCAAAACAGAGGTCCATTTGGGGTCGTGCGTTGGAGTTGGCCTTACAAGTGGGACCGCAGTTAAGGAAACCGACTATCGGCAAACCCCCACCTCGCCCGCCGCACGATGGTTGAAGTTAGAGAAATGACGAGGTTGAAGAGATTGCTCTAGCACAGACTCCAAGAAATAATATGGTGTCAGATGGATGTCGTGGTGGTGGCGTGTGCCGTACTCCTGGACGTGAATGCTTGTTCTGGCCCATGCCACCCTACTACTCCTACAACTTACTCCTACTATATAGTACTAGTATCGAGGATTCGAGGTGCTGGTTATGTACAACGAACACATTAACATATGGCTACAGTAAAAACACCCACCCGACGCGCGAAGCATGCGAAGCTAGTACAAATAGTGTACTACTATTGTTGATTGGCCTCATTCGATAACCTGTTGCAATGCACATACAATAATGTATTCGGAAAATATTTTTTTGCCTCGTCGCACCACTCACTCAGAGAAGCGACTCGGAAGCCATTCATAAATTTAGTAAGTTTATCACAGGCATGCCATTTTATTACATACAGCAGGTTATCAACCCACATCGACAACGAGGATACATTATAAATACTAAAGTTTTCACCACACAACAAATAACAAGCAATGAAATGAACTTCAACTCAACCATTCCTCGGCGTTGGAAACGCTTGCTTTGAACCACAAGTGATTCTCTGGGATGGGCCATCGATTGTCGATCTAGAAACCAACGCAGGACTGATCATCCAGGCTGAAGCGGACTACTATATCAGTACCAGGGTAGGGAACCACCCAAATGTCTGAGGTATAGACACAGTTGCTTCTCATAAATGGTACTGTTAACGTTGTGTCAACAACAGTTGGATCGCCTTTCACCATCATCGGATAGTTTTGTCCAAGGAAGAGTGAGTTTTCTCCAAGACTATCAATTCTGTACCAGGGAGAAGGAGTTGGCGCTAGCACACTAGTATCCATCCCGAATACCATGCAACGGGTGTTGGAATAGGTCCGGAGAGTGCGACCATGGGAGACTACACCTGCTTCCTTAGCAGTAACATCATCAGTGGGCTGTATACACACAAGAAGAGGTGGTCCATCGGAATTAGTTGCCAGGCGCCACAAAGTATATGGGCGCTGCTCGTCCTCATGCTCGTGATCATCACCATCGTCATCTCCCCCTTCGTTATAAAAAATTTCAAGTATAGGTGGTGGGATGTTCACAGGACCTTGGAAACACAAGAACAAGGTTAATTAGTAAAGGGAAACTTGCTAACCCGCATGCATGTGGATGAAACAATTATAATTACGGTGGAAGACAAACGTACCGAAACTACGAGGATCCCATGCAAAAACAGTGCCACGAGTGGTGGTAGAAAACACAAGGCCCTCGTATTGAATTGCATCACAGTACTCATCTGTGTACAGAAACTGATTTTTGAGTAATATCCATCGAGTCGAACCACGAAGGATGGCAACAAGCTTGTCGAAGATAGAAACAACTTGATAGTTGTTGTAATTCCAAGAGTGGTTGGGAACTCGACAAATTGCTATCTTCCGTAGAAGACAGTCACCATGATCGTATTTGAACGTGCGTACAATACCGGTGTGCTCAACCTCTGGGCAGTCTGCTGAGATTTTTGGAAGTGGAACCCGGTCACGAGTGTACACATTCACAAGTTCCCACTCGCAGTTGGACCCAATGTAAACAACCCAATCTCCATTTGCGCCCTCCCAAGCCTTGCCCTCAAGCGATGGCATCTTAACATCATACGTATCATTATCAAGTGGCATCAACTGGCACAGGGCGAGGCCTCCGTCGTGCCGGCGTCAGTCATCTGGGTCACGACGAAGAAGATAGGGGAGATCAAACCGCTCCTTGACTCTTGGGTTCTTTGTAATGATGTTATTAGTTGAGTCGAGAATGGGCTTGAACGAACCTGCCATGCTAGCCGAGGTGATGATGTCGCACCGATCAATGAGTTCCTCCACCACGTCATCTTTCAGATCGGGGCAAGAATAACGGGGTCGTTTCCGGCCTGTTCCCTCCATGGAGAAGACAATCGAACAATGGAAGAAGAAAGGGTGAAGGGCTGAAGGAAAATGGAGGAGGGAGAGGAAGAGCATGCGACAGCAGTTCCAAATCGAGAGGGAAAGGCAAAGAGTCGGTGGACGGTTGTGAGTTTGCCACGGTTCACGAAGAGGCGCCCCAGCCTACATGTCCGTTCGGAAATACTCCTACTACTCACCGTTGTCTCACTGATATGTTGGAACGGGACCACATGTCAATGAAACATGGTGTGTAATTTCTCGTGCAAAATGCGATCTGGCCGCGTTGGCCCGAGGTGCCGCATTAGTTATAGACCTTTATTTTTTTTAATGGCGTGCCGATCAGTTTTGAAGCACGACTAACTGGTACTGTACGCAGAGAAAATATAAACTACTCTACCACTACTCCACCTCCAGTACTAGTAGTATAAAAAGATATATAGGCTGGAGCTTGAGCGCTTTCTTGCTAAGGGTTGCCCACTTGCTTCTCACACTACCACCCTGTCTCCAGATGTAAAAAAGATGGCCCCTCTCTCCCTCCTCACCGGTGGTCACAGATCTGCCAGGGAAGAAAAGGACGTGCAGCGTTGACGCACTCGTCGTCAGCAAGCGAGGTCACGAACTGACGACAAGGCCGTCCTCTTAGACCTAGCGCCCGCGCGGGATGGCCTCTGTCCCCAAGTTCGCTGCCATAGTGTGTGCGGAGGACGACGACCACGAGCGAAGCCACTTCCCGCCGACCCTCAGGTATGCTACCTCTTTTCGAACCATAACCTTGTTCTATTGCCCCATCTGCCACGTCATTGCATGTGGATCTTTTTCCACTCCACCATCTTCCCAATTTGCTATCCTCTGCTCTGCTGGCCACGCAGACGAAAACCATAATTTGCACTATTAAAGGAAACCCTACTTCATGCAGACTAATCCATGTCTGGGTTGAATAAGGAAAGGAAGGGAGACTGTACTGTCCAAGAGAGTAGGCATCGAACCCGCATCTAGGTTGAAAAGGGGAAAATCAGTAGCTAAGGAATGAGTCTCGTGTCTCTTGGTTGAAGAAGGGTAGAAACGCATGACAACGCAATAGAGAATGACCAGGCCGATCAGTTTGTTGTCCTCGCATAGAAATAAGGTGGCTAAAGAGAACAAAAATGGGACGTAATCCACATATGCTGCCTGGATATTTGTTGCTCTGGGCAACCATACCTCCCTCACCACTCTGCGTCCGTGGAGGTATATCATACTGGTGCGCCCACTGTCCGAATGGGCCTCCCATGCTCTTATTGCCACTTTTTTGCCGTTAGTATAACGCCAGCAGTCAAGTCAAGCAATGCTACTGCTAAAGTGATGCCACATTTAACTAATGCCGCTCTCAGTCTAATGCCACCGATAAATTTAAGCAATGCCATTTAATGTCACTGGATTATATCAGGGTTAGCTGTTGATTGTGTATGTATTAAAGATTTTTCAGCTAAGGCATTCTAATGCTGTTGCACAGCCAGTATGCCAACGATGAAACTTGTTACTACCTTCAGATTTTTGCACTGCTAATGCTTATAGATTACATACCTCACTTTCATGAGATAAGTTAATTTTTTTGTACAGTGTCACCAAAATGCCAGGGTGCTGATGTCATTTTATTTTGGTTAAACTGCACAGACAATTATGAAGACAAGAGGAAAGGTCAAGAGTGGGCACCTCCTCCTCCGGCTGTTCTCTTGATTCGTTCGATCAAGTTTTTATGTTTGATCGATTATCAAGATTGGGATAGCAATTTTTAAGGTCTCCCCGAGTTCGAAATGATATTTACCTTGGAGGTACATGGTTTGCAATTTTTTTATACTGTCATTAGTTAATAATGCTAGTTTCCTTCAGACTTTTGTATTTGGTTTAATGCTCATGCACAACTAGTATACCAATGCTGAAACTTGTTACCTTTACACTTTCTATTGTTAATTCTTATAGAAACCTTCCAGTGCTAGAGTTTATTGAAATCTGTTCAGTAAAACCATTATACTGTACGCTATAATAAACTAACTACTCTACTATTGCACTAGCCACTGGATCAGCGTATATTTGTAGTATTCGAATGGTGTTGCATTAGCGTATGGACATAAATAAAGTGTGGCAAGCTTTCCCAGATATGTGCTCAAGAAAACTACTACCTGTTTTTCTAAATACTGGACATTTGGGTACTTTAAATTGAACCGCGAAAACGTCTTATATTAAGGAACAAAGGGTGTAGAGTTCACTCAAATTATCCCGGTAAAGCTAGTCACACCTTTGTTAAAATTAATGTTCATTATGTTATCGGAGGAGGTCTGTATGTTTGTCTCTAATGCCTGTCGACTACATACCTGACATCATGATGTAATGTTAAGTCATTTCCTTTTATACATTGTCACTGAATTGTCAAGGCGGTGATGGCATTTTATTTTAGTAGAACTGCACAAAATTTGCTTAAAAGAAGAGGAAAGGTCAGGAATGGCTCAGTTTTTCAGAAAAAACTATGTATGCCTTCCTGACATCAGCCGTTGTTGCTTTATTTATTCCTTCAAACAGGTGGTTAGAAACAGTCTTGCTACCTTTTCCCATTAAGAAATTGGAATGCTTATATTTATGAGTCTATGCTTCAACTAGTGCCACTTTTAGAGTAATCACACTTTCAATATCTATGCAAACAGGGATGCTCGATTTTAGTGGAACTGCACAAAAAGTCCAACTGGTTCAACATTAGGAGCATGTTTTTTCCAAACCTTTATATCCAATTGGTGGCACTATGAGCTGTTCATTATGAAGGTACATGGTTTTCTACTATCTTGCTACTCCTTTTGTACTGTCATTAGATAGTAATACTAGTGGTTTCATGTGAATTTATTGGCAGGGTGGACCTACATTGGAGGTGCAGGACAGGATTCAATGATTGGATGCTCAATTTCGGTTGTATCGATTTCACCTCTTCCATCACTGCGAACATGGATATCCTTGGTCTGATGAAGAATAGGCGCTATATTTCTGCTCTGAACCAGCAAATCAATTCAGTATGAAATTGTCCAGGGCAAAACATAACTGTATCAGATTGTCCAGTGCAGAACATGACAGATGCTAAGCGGAAGAGACATGTTTAAACCGAAAATACAAGGTGTGGTATATGTTTACTAGCTGCTTGATATTTGTGCAGATAGAGATGTATGCCCATTGCTATTTGGCAAACAAACAAAGTGTCCGCAATTTTGGTTGAACTGCACAAGAGAATAGTATAGTCACTTCATGCAGTGCCATTTGAAAATAGACACAGAAAGATTGGATAGTCACTTCATGGACTGCAGAAAAGCATTACTGTACTATTTATTGGCCAACACTAGGTGCTTCATTGCTTTGGTCTGATTATACAATGGGCATCATTTTGCCTAAGTTAAAGTTTGTATTCCGAAAATAGTCTCGCGGTGTGATCGAGAGAAGACCAAATCATATTGCAGTGGATGTTCCTCCATCATGTGTGGTTCATTCTCATGGTTCCAGCTGTTGGTGAAACCACTTACGTTTGTAAGAGGAATTGTAGACTTCACAAACAAATTTGTCTTTCAGTCTGTACTGAATGTTGGCCAAGAGAAGTATCCATGTTAGTAGGAAGAACAAATGTTTTTTCTAGATCTTTGCTTTTGGAGCTACATATTTGTATATGATCTGTGAATCATTGAGATGCATTAACATGTTGATCTTATGTATGTGAATCATACTAGTTAGTTTTAGTTGCGATGCAAGATCCGAAGTGGCTGATCTTTGCTTTTGGAGCTACATATTTGTATATGATCTGTGAATCATTGAGATGCATTAACAGTTACTTATTTCTGTTCGCTCAGTGTTTACAAGATACTGATCGATCACTAGCTAGCCTACAAATGCGCTCCTGGCAGTTTTATTTGCGACGCAAGATGCGAAGTGGCATTTTTTTGAATAAAAATGCTTATCTCTGAAGAAACTGACAAGCTACATTATCGGTCCTACACAGATAAAAATGCCTACCTCTGAAGAAGTTTAAGCCTAATTAGTTCCATGAGCAAAGCAGCAAGACCAAGGCATGACAATAATTAACGACATACAGAAGTTTAAGCCTAATTAATTCCAGCAATTTAAGTGGCTGCATGCGTGCCCTCAGCTGCGACTCGTTGCATGTTGCTTCGCATACTGCCTACGAGCGATTCTGAGTGCCTGCATGCAGCCGACCGTAATTAAGGCAGCTAACTGATGCAAAAAAAGATACGCTTTAATTGTTGCGGGCTTTTTAAATTTGTGGAATCATTATTGACAAGGAGGGAGATGATTCAAGTGCACTCGTTTGAACACCATGCCGGCGTGCGACCCAGACGGGACGGGACGGCACAGTCATAATTTCAGTTTCTCTAGTTTTCCATGGCAAGCTGGCGCGCTAAGCCATTATGCATTGAATTCCGATGACCGTCGCGCTACCTTCCGCCTATAAGTACTGCTTCCCGGCCTTCTCCGGTGCCACCGTGACCCAACTCGCCATATCCTCATAAGCCCCCACCGGCCCAACGTTGCTCGCCACGTCTGCCATGCCCCCGCTCGTCTGTGGTAGGCGACACCGGAGGCGGTCACCGCCGGAACTAGTGTTCGGGTTTTCACCGGAAGGCAGACGGAGGGAGGAGGCATTCTATCTGTCTTTAGATGGCAATGCGGAGATCGAGGAGTTGTTGGAGCGCGACCGCATGGTGGAGGAGCAGGAGTTGTTGGAGCGCGACTGCCTGGCGGAGGAGCAGCGTATCGCCGATTTGTGCCGCCAGTGGGACATGGAGCAGTGGCGCACCGACGCTCTGAGTCACGAGCAGAGCCCCCGCAACTGGGCCGACTACGTGGAGGCCGGCGCCTGGCAAATAGCCCTGGAGGCTGTCGGGCACGCACACGTTCGTGACGCCGATTTTTACTACCAGCTCGTCAAGTGGGTTTCCTGCTTGGAAGCTGAAGCTTCGGTGGACCACGCCGGCATGGAAAGGGCCAACGCGCACGAGCAACATGCCCTATCGCACCTCTTGCAAGTCCGAGGCGAGGCGCACGATGCCGGTGCCGGCGTTTAGCGTGTACCCCAGATGGCGGCCGGCATCGTCTAGTTAGCTAAGAGTAAGTTAGTACTTGTACGCTACTAGAGTATTAGTGGGAGTAGATAGTTAACTTGGCTCTGATGGTTGTCAACGTGGAAGTTCAGTACTCTATATGTGGATCAGACCTGTTATTTTGCTCTGAAATGTTGAACTTTCCGTTTGAACGTATGGAATGGGCTGTTATTTTTTAAATGGGTTGTATTTGTCCTCCACGGGTTTAGAGGCTGACTTGTGGGCCTAGCATGTTGACGCGTACACAATCAGGAGATGATTGTACATGGAGAGGATGACAGCAGCGACCCGCCAAGGTCATGGCAGTATGCAAGCAAGTGCCTCCTTATTTCAAGCCAATAAAATATGGCTCCTCCTAGTGGATTTCTGACATCTGGGTCCCATACCATTGTCAACGTAGTCAATAAACGAGAGAATTGCACAACGAGCGGCTGACACCAGGGACCCAGCAGCTCGCCCAGTTATTTTTGTTTTGGGTTAATTTGATAAATGCCACTCCAAATCTGGTGTATCCGAGAAATGCCACTGCAATTTCCAAACTTTGAAAAATGCCATTTCATGCCATTTCTAGTGGCATTTTTCGAAGTCTAGAGTGGCGTTTTCAAAGTTTGCAAACTGTAGTGGCATTTTTCAAAGTTTGGAAATTGCAGTGGCATTTTTATGGATCGCCATAATTGGAGTGGCATTTATCTAATTTGTTTTTGAGACAGAAGCAGGGTGTCAACTGCGCTGTGTGGGATACTCTGGCCTATCTAGACAACCTTTTTTTTTATGTTTACCAAAGACCAACCCAGTAGTTTTTTTTTCTTTCTGAAAATGGCTAGCCCAGTTTTTTTTCTGATTTGTCAAGTAAGTCGCTTTATCAGGCCTGTTGGGTTGAAAATCTTCCAAGACGAGGAGAGCTTCATTCGGCTGGCCGAGAAAATGGCCTATCAGTAATGAGAAATGGGATGTACATTTTTAAAACACATCAAACCGGCAATTAGTTTCAAATATCTTTTTTTCATTTCGAGATTTTAAATTGCATTGATTTTTATGCGTGGACAATCTATTGGATTTTATATTGATATACATTTATTTTTAAAATCAGTCTGAATGTGACTCGAAATTTCGGGATTAAAAACAGTTCAGACCGCATTGACATATGCAAAATTTCGTATAATTTTTTAACCATGGCCACAATATGGGTTGTAATGCTAACAAAAAGAATATGGGCTCCAAAAAACCCGTAAGAATTAGCAAATGGGCTGTAAATTATTTGAAATAATGGCAGATGGGATGTATGCTGTTTTCCACAGATTTGAGGCTTTCCACAGATGGCCTGTATACTGTTGGATGTCCATCCAACGGCCGACATGCTTCTTTAATCTCTGCTCTTCCTGCTCCAGCCTCTCAAACAAGCGCCGACGGGACTGCCTGCTCCCTCCTCCCCGCGGCCGGCTGTGCTGCCGCGCAGGCCTCACCGCCCCACCATACTCCCATCGCTGGCCTAGTCATCCCTCTACTCACCCACACCTGCTGTTATTCTCCGGCGACGGCAGACGAACCAGTAAACCCTCGTACAGTCGTACTCCCCTCCGCGTGGGAAACAAAAACAACTGCCAAGTCTTCCGTGCCTCCGTGTCGTTCCCTTCCTAGGCCTCGCCGTCGTCCACCGTCCTGGTGCTCTCGGCGTGGCGTGGTCAACGTGGTCAACAACCGACATGCATCTGAAGTGGACTGTATATGGAGAGGCTGACAGCTGGGTCCACGACCGCACGCAAGGAAATGCCTCCTTATTACGCGCAAAATAATGATTCCTCCACCTGACATCTGGGACCCACCGAAAGGGCCTCTGTATTTCGCGAAAAAACGTTATCGCCGCTGACAGCTCGGACCCACCAGCTATATCTTCCCACACAAGGAAGTTCCTCCTTATTACGCACAAAAAAATGAATACTCCCCCTGCTAGCTGGGACCCAGTATAGTGGGCCTACTAAGTTGAAGGGGACGAAGTGCTTTGTCAACTTAGTCAATATGCACGATTCTAGCTCGACTGACCGTACGATGTCCATCCAACGGCCGTAGTGCTTCTTCAACCTCTACTCTTCTTGCTCCAGCCGCCCAAAGCAACGCCGGTCATGCCGCCTGCTCCTGCCTCCCGTGGCCGGCTGTGCTGTCGTGGAGGCCTCACCACCCCCATACTACTCCCACCGCTGGCCAGGCCATCCCTCCACTCCACTCACCCACACCCCCTGTTATTCTGCGGCGACGACAGCGCAGCCGAACCAGTGAACCCTCGTACTCCTCTCCGCGTGGGCATCCACTGCCGCGTGTTCCCCGGCTCCGTGTCGTCCCCTTCCTAAGCCTCGCTGTCGTCCACCGCCGTGGTGCTCTCGGCGCGGCGTGGTCAATGTGGTCAACGACCGAATTCCATTGGAAGAATACTGTACGTGGAGAGGCTGACAGCTGGGTCCATGGCAGCCGCAAGGAAGTGCCTCCTTATTACACGGAAAATAATTATTCCTCCACCTGACAGCAGGGACCCATCAGACGCCCACCAGTATTTTGCGAAAAAGAGTTTGCCCCTGACTGCTGGGACCCACCCGAGGGCCACCGTATTTTGCGAAAAAACGTTCCCCCTGCTGTCAGCTTGGACCCACCGGAAGTGCCTCCTTATTACGCACAAAAAAATGAATACCCCCTGCTAGCTAGGACCCACCTTGGTGGGAGGCTGACTTGTGGGCCTACTAAGTTGACGGGGACGGAGGGCTTTGTCAACTTAGTCAATATAAACGATTCTAGCTCCAGTGACCGTACGATGTCCATCCAATGGCCGTAGTGCTTCTTCAACCTCTGGTCTTCTTGCTCCAGCCGCCCAAAGCAGCGCCGGTCGTGCCGCATGCTCCTGCCTCCCGTGGTCGGCTGTGCTGCTGCGGAGGCCTCACCACCCCTACTATTCCCACCGCTGGCCAGGCCCTGCGGCGACGGCAGCCTCACACCGCAGCCGAACCAGTGAACCCTCGTACTCCTCTCCTCGCGGGCTTCCACTGCCGCGTCTTCCCCGGCTCCCCGCCGTCCCCTACCTAGGCCTCGCCGTCGTCCACTGCCCTGGTGCTCTCAGCGCGGCGTGGTCAACGTGGTCAAGGAACGACTTCCATCGGACGAGGATTGTACGTGGAGATGCTGATAGCTGGGTCCACGGCCGCAGCAAGGAAGTTCCTCCTTATTACGTGGAAAATAATGATTCCTCCACCTGACAGCTAGGACCCACCGGACGCGCCACTGTATTTCGCGAAAAAACATTTTCCCCTAACTGCTGGGACCGACCAGCTACATCTTCGCATGCAAGAAAGTGCGTCCGGGCAAAAAAACAATTCGCCCCCTAACTGCTGGGACCCACCAGCTACATCTTCGCGGGCAAGGAAGTGCCTGACAGTTGGGAACCACCTGGTCGAAGCGTACGTAGCATTGTCATTCTGGTCGCGAACATGTACGTACATATATACTGGTGGATGTAGAGGCGTGCACGTGTCGTAATGGAGGCGCGTATGTGTCGTAGTAGAGGCGCGCACGTAGCATGTACACGTACGTATAGCGGCCAGGGTGCAAGAAAGAAAATACGGCCACGTATGTGTACATACGGGCGGGGTCTCGAACGCCTACTCGCGCATACGTACGGCCAGGGCTCGTGTACATGGCTGGGTCGGAACGGAGAAACAACATCGTCATCGTGTTCACGGGGAGGTAACGGAATGTGTCGTATTCATGGGGAGGCAACGGAATTCGTCGTGTTCATGGGAAGGCAACGGAATGCGTCGTGTTCATCGGGAGGCGATGGAACATGTGGGAGCCAACCGGCTGGGTCGGAACGGAATGCGTGGTCGTGTTCATCGGGAGGGCTTGGACGGAACAGACGATGGAAACGAGGCCTGGCGTACTGCATAAGGGAGGAAACGGACCTCCTACGTTCAGAACAGGGTCCTGTTGATCGGGAGGGGTCTGGCGTACCGCAAAACGGAGGAAACGGACCTCCTACGGTCGAAACGGGGGTCCTGTTGATCGGGAGGGGCGTGACATACCACAAAACGGACGAAACGGACTTGTGTTGGAGCGCTACGGTCGAAACGGGGGTCCTGTTCATCGGGAGGGGTGTGGCGTACCGCAAAACGGGACTCCACGGGATACTGTTCATCTCCACCGTCGACCTCCTCCAGCCTCCACGGGCTACCGTCGACCTCCTACAGCCTCCACGGGCTCCTGTTCATCTAGCCTCCACCACGCGCTACTCCACCGGCTACTGTTCAACCACCCCTCCACGGGCACCCCTCCACCGTCTACTGTTCATCTAGCCTCCACACCACGGGGTCCTATTCAACCACTCCTCCACGGGCACCCCTCCACTGTCTACTGTTCATCCAGCCCTCCACCACACCATGGGGTCCTGTTCATCCAGAGGCAACGCCACCGCTCACTGTTCATCCAAACCCCCCGCAACGCTCACCATCCCAGAGGCAGCATCGATCGGCTTCAGTTAGCAGCAGTAGCGAAGGAATCGCTCGATCGGGTTCAGTTAACAGCCATCGATCGATCACTCGGGTTCAGTAACGCGTAGCCTGCAGTGCAATCGCTCGGGTTCAGTTAGAGCCCAACGCCTCGCTCGCGTTCAGTTAGAGCCAACGCCTCGCACACATGCGCGCACGTGTATGAGAGAAACACGCATCGCTCGGCCCCCGACCTCCCACCGTAACCGGGAACTCCCAGAAATTTTCCTCCCCCTCGCTTCTACCACGGTTTTTTTGTCATGGACGGCCCAAAGAATGTCATGCAGCTGTGTCTCCAGCCCGCCCAGGACGAAAAGCCCATTTTCTGTCATGATTTTTTGTCATAGAAGTAGGAGCCCACCACATCTATGATGATACCGAGTTTTGTCACAATTATCGTCATAGAAGTGTCATATGTATGACAGAAATTTTTTTCGTTCGGCCCAAAATGTCACGGATGTGTCTTTTTTTTGTAGTGGCGTGAGGGTCGAGGGCACCGCCAGGAGCAGTACCTGCGTTGGAATTACGAGCAGTATGATCATCGACTCGGCCGTGATGACCATCGCCGAGTGCCTACGCCCCCTCCGAGGGGTGGATCATATGTGACCCGATAGTATGATGACAGGCTCCCGTATGCTGACGAGCGGAGAGTTTCGGTCGACCCAAGGGAGCCCGGATTTGATGCGAGATCTCTTCTTGTACAAAATCTAGTCGACCGGAATCGGGCACACAGAGAAGGACAAGATGTACACCGCCTGAGTGGAAGCCGAGTGCATGTTTCTGGTCCCGAGTGTTTCAACAGAGCTATCCGAGATCCCGCCCAACTTCAGATTGGCGACGGGCGTGAGCAAGTTCACGGGTGAGTTGAAGCCCGATACTTGGTTAGAAGATTACAGAGTGGCAGTGCAGATTGGTGGCGGCAACGATGATGTGGCCATGAAGCACCTCCCCCCGATGCTGGAAGGTTCGGCCAGAGGTTGGTTGAATCAGTTGGCTCCTCGTAGTATCTTCAGTTGGGAAGAATTGGCCCGAGTGTTTGTCAGGACATTCGAAGGCACTTGCAAATGACCTGCAGGGCTGACCAAATTACAACACTATGTCCAGAAACCGAATGAAACTTTGAGAGATTATATCCAGAGATGGACCGCTCTTGATCATACTGTGGAGAATGTGTCAGAGCATCAGGCAGTTTGTGCCTTCAAGGAGGGCGTTCGGTACCGAGAGCTTAACCTGAAATTCGGTCAGACCGGAGACATGTCCCTGGTTCGAATGATGGAAATAGCCACTCGGTATGCTAACAGAGAGGAAGAAGATCGACTCCCCAATGGCAAGAACAAACCAGTCACCCAGGACACCGGAGGAGGAAATTCCAATCGGAAGCAGAAGCGCAAATCCGAACCCGCAGGTCCTGGTGAGACCGCAGTTGTGAACCAAGGGAAATTTAAAGGAAAGCCTAAGGGGCCATGGATCCCCAAGAAAGTGAAAGATCAAGCGGGAAATGATGTGCTTGATTTGCCATGTCACATACACACCAAGAAAGATGAAGAAGGAAACCCGATTTACCCCAAGCATACCACTCGACAATGTCGACTCCTGATTCAGAGCTTCCGAGAGGGCCAGCCCAGTGAAAAGGAAAAGGAATCTGATAAGGATGAGGACAAGGAGGAGGATGATGGTTATCCCAACGTCAATGCCACTTTAGTGATTTTTGCTGACATCGAGAGCAAAAGTCAACTGAAAGTTATCAATAGAGAAGTAAACATGGTTGCTCCGGCAACGATGACGTATCTGAAGTGGTCAAAAACTCCCATTACATTCGACCAGTATGATCACCCAGTGCATGTTGCTACCCCCGGGAGGAATGCGTTGGTGGTCGACCCAGTCGTTGGGGGCACCTGACTGACCAAGGTTCTGATGGATGGTGGCAATGGTTTGAACATTCTGTACGCTGAGACCCTCCGAGGGATGGGCATTCCGATGTCCAAGCTTAGTGAAAGCAACATGAGATTCCACAGAGTCATCCCAGGAAAGAAAGCCGATTCACTCGGCCAGATCACTCTTGATGTGGTTTTCGGTGATTCAAAGAATTACCGTAAGGAAAAGTTGACTTTTGAGGTGGTGGATTTCCACAGTGCCTACCATGCTATTCTGGGCAGAACTGCATATCCTCCTTTTATGGCTCGACCATGCTACGTGTATCTCAAGTTGAAAATGCCTGGCCGCAGAGGCGTGATCACGGTCACAGGAAACCGACAAAGGGCTGAAGAGTGCCTCCAGAAGGGCTCGAAGATCGCCGATGAGCAGATGGCCGCTGTGGAAATGGAAGAGTACCAGAAAAATGCAGATTCGAGTGATTTGTTGCGAGCTAAGAAGCCTGCTTCAGAGTCCGCATTTGAGTCAACTGGTGAGACAAAACCTTTCCATGTTCACCCGACCGATCCCAATGCTGCTCCGACCCATATCTCAATGACACTCGATAGGAAATAGGAAGAAGCGCTCATCCAGTTCCTCCATGAGAACTGGGACATCTTTGCATGGAAACCATCTGACATGTCGGGTGTGCCCAGGGGACTGGCTGAGCACCGTTTGCATGTCGACCCAAAAGTGAAACCTGTCAAAGAGCATCTCCGTCGGTCCGCCGTGGAGAAGAGGAAAGCAATTGGTGAAGAAGTGGCTTGGCTTCTGGCATCTGAGTTCATCCGCGAGATATACCACTCCAAGTGGCTCACCAACGTTGTTATGGTCCCTAAGAAAGATGATTCACTTCGTATGTGCATCGATTTCAAACACATCAATTGGGCCTGCTCGAAAGATCATTTCGCTCTCCCCCGCATCGACCAGATTGCCGACTCGACTGTGGGGTGTGAGTGCTTGTCCTTTTTGGACGCATATTCCGGGTACCACCAGATGCGATTTTATGGGCCCGATGAAATAGAAACGACCTTCATCACCCCATTCGGGTATTTTTGCTATGTTACCATGCCTTTTGGTCTCAAGAATGCTGGCGCCACTTTCATGCACATGATTCAGAAGTGCTTGCTCACTCAAATTAGTCGAAATGTGGAAGCATACATGGATGACATCATGGTCAAGTCACGTAAAGGTTCCGACCTACTAACTGACCTCGCTAAAACCTTTGCCAACTTGAGAAGATATGATATCAAGCTCAACTCGTCAAAATGCACATTCGGAGTTCCAAGTGGAAAGTTACTCAGTTTCCTCATTTCCGAACATGGGATCGACGCAAACCCGGAAAAGGGTGGAGCAATCCTCCGAATGAAACGCCATATGCGTGTGCACGACATTTAGAAGCTTACCGGTTGTTTGGCCGCATTGAGTCGATTCATCTCTCGTCTTGGTGAAAAGGCATTGCCTCTTTACCGACTGATGAATAAATCTAACAAATTCGAGTGGACTCCTGAAGCCGAAGTAGCGTTTGAAGAGCTCAAAGCCCTGCTTTCCACCCAGCCGGTGCTTGCTACCTCAATCAGCAAAGAGCCTTTACTACTGTACATTGCAGCCACTAGACAAGTTGTCAGCACAGTGCTCACGGTCGAGCGGGAAGATGAAGGCAAAGCCTACAAAGTTCAACGCCTAGTGTACTATATTTCTGAAGTCTTGACTCCGTCCAAGCAAAGATATCCGCAATATGAGAAGCTTTTTATGGAATTTACTTGACCATGAAGAAAGTTACACACTATTTCTCAGACCACTAGGTTTCAGTCATCAGTGATGCCCCATTATCAGAAATTCTGAACAATAGAGACGCAACTGGTCGAGTGGCAAAGTGGGCGATTGAACTCCTTCCATTGGATATCAAGTTTGAAGCAAAGAAAGCAATCAAGTCCCAAGCAATAGAAGATTTCCTCGCTGAGTGGATTGAACAGCAGCAACCGAGTCAGATCCACTCGGAACATTGGACTATGTTCTTTGATGGTTCGAAGATGCTGAATGGCTCTGGTGCTGGTGTGGTTCTAGTATCCCCAAGAGGGGATAAGCTCAGCTATGTCCCCCAGATTCACTTTGATTCTTCAAACAATGAACCTGAGTATGAGGCACTTTTGTATGGGTTGTGTATGGCTATCTCACTCGGCGTCCGTCGCCTGATGGTCTATGACAACTCAGACTTGGTGGTTAATCGAGTGATGAAGGAATAGGATATCAGGAGCCCAGCTATGACTGGTTATTGCAATGCAGTTAGAAAGCTGGAGAAGAAGTTTGAAGGGTTGGAGCTCCACCACATACCTCGGATCAAGAATCAAGCTGCTGATGATCTGGTGAAGATAGGCTCCACTCGGAAAACTATCCCCAGTAATGTGTTCTTGGAGCATCTCCATACCTCGTCTGTTTAAGAAGATCCCTTTACGGAATAACCCCCACAACCAACAAGTTTAACCAATCCGACTGAAATTGAAGTCCCAACTATAATCGACCTGATCATGGAAGTTTTGGTAATCACCCCCGACTAGACGGTACCATATATTGCATATCTGCTCAGAAAGGAACTCCTAGAGGATGAATATGAGGCTCGTCAGATCGTCCGCCGATCCAAAGCCTTCACAGTGATAGGTGGACGACTTTACAGAGAAAGTGTTACTGGAGTTGCTTAGCGTTGCATATCCCTAGAAGAAGGTTGATTGATCCTAAATGAGATCCACTCAGGGACCTGTGGTCACCATGCATCCTCTCGGACCATCGTGGCCAAAGCATACCGAGCAGGATTCTACTGGCCGCATGCAAATGAGATAGCGAAAGATATAGTCGACAAGTGCGAAGGTTGCCAGTTCTACTCAAACATGTCTCACAAGCCTGCGTCTGCTTTGAAGACTATTCCACTCGTCTGACCGTTTGCAGTTTGGGGGTTGGACTTGGTCGGACCTTTCAAGACTGGCAGAAGTGGTTTCACTCATTTGCTGGCGGCAGTCAACAAATTCACCAAATGGATTGAAGCTAAGCCTATCAAGAATCTTGATTCAAGCACTGCCATTAGTTTCCTCAGAGAGTTGATATTCATATATGGAGTCCCTCACAGTATTATCACAAACAATGGCTCCAACTTTGAATTTGATGAGTTCAGAGCGTTTTGCGCTTCCCAAGGCACTCGGGTTGACTACACATCTGTTGCACATCCGCAGTCGAATGGGCAGGCAGAAAGGGCGAATGGTTTGATCCTTCAAGGGCTGAAACCCTGACTGATGCACGATCTCAATCATGCTACTGGAGCTTGGGTGACTGAATTTGATGGCAATTCAGTCACCCAAGCTCCAGTAGCATGATTGAGATCGTGCATCAGTCAGGGTTTCAGCCCTTGAAGGATCAAACCATTCGCCCTTTCTGCCTGCCCATTCGACTGCGGATGTGCAACAGATGTGTAGTCAACCCGAGTGCCTTGGGAAGCGCAAAACGCTCTGAACTCATCAAATTCAAAGTTGGAGCCATTGTTTGTGATAATACTGTGAGGGACTCCATATATGAATATCAACTCTCTGAGGAAACTAATGGCAGTGCTTGAATCAAGATTCTTGATAGGCTTAGCTTCAATCCATTTGGTGAATTTGTTGACTGCCGCCAGCAAATGAGTGAAACCACTTCTGCCAGTCTTGAAAGGTCCGACCAAGTCCAACCCCCAAACTGCAAACGGTCAGACGAGTGGAATAGTCTTCAAAGCAGACGCAGGCTTGTGAGACATGTTTGAGTAGAACTGGCAACCTTCGCACTTGTCGACTATATCTTTCGCTATCTCATTTGCATGCGGCCAGTAGAATCCTGCTCGGTATGCTTTGGCCACGATGGTCCGAGAGGATGCATGGTGACCACAGGTCCCTGAGTGGATCTCATTTAGGATCAATCAACCTTCTTCTAGGGATATGCAACCCTCTCACTCGGGGGCTTAGCTGCGACCCCGTACTCGCCTAAGTTATAAAACTACTCCGAGTCGAGAGCAATCCTCCCACTCGGGGGCTTAGCCGCGAACCCGATTTGCCTAAGTTTTAAAAACATTTCGAGTGAAGAGCAATCCTCCCACTCGGGGGCTTAGCCGTGGACCCGATTCGCCTAAGTTGCAAAAACATTCCTAGTGGAGAGCAATCCTCCCACTCGGGGGCTTAGCTGTGACTCCTTACTCGCCTAAGTTACAAAACTACTCCGAGTGGAAAGCAATCCTCCCACTCGGGGGCTTAGCTGCAACCCCGTACTCGCCTAAGTTACAAAACTACTCCAAGTGGGGAGCAATCCTCCCACTCGGGGGCTTAGCTGCGAGCCCGTACTCGCCTAAGTTACAAAACTACTCCGAGTGGAGAGCAATCCTCCCGCTCGGGGGCTTAGCTGCGACCCCGTACTCGCCTAAGTTACAAAACTACTCTGAGTGGAGAGCAATGCTCCCACTCAGGGGCTTAGCTGCGACCCCGTACTCGCCTAAGTTACAAAACTACTCCGAGTGGAGAGCAATCCTCCCACTCGGGGGCTTAGCTGCGACCCCGTACTCGCCTAAGTTATGAAACTATTTCGAGTGGAGAGTAATCCTCCCACTCGGGGGCTTAGCTGTGATCCCGTACTCGCCTAAGTTAAAAAACTACGTCGAGTGGAGTACTCTCCTCCGACTCGGCGGCCCGGTTGCACTCGGAGCTGCACCACAAGTACAACGTCCGGTTGCACTCGGAGCTACGCCACAAGTACAAACATCCAGTTGCACTCGGAGCAGCGCCACAAGTACAACATCCGGTTGCACTCGGAGCTGCGCCACAAGTACAATGTCAGGTTGCACTCGGAGCTGAGCCACAAGTACAACGTCCGGTTGCACTCGGAGCTGCGCCACAAGTACAACGTCCGGTTGCACTCGGAACTGCGCCACAAGTACAACATCAACCCCGAGTGAGGAGTGACCCATTCGCTTGGAGTTTCAGCTGTTATTCCCAATTCATTAGAAGTCAAAAAACTCAAAGGTGATGAAGACAAAACAATCATATTCAAAGAAAAAACAGGTTTAGATAAATCCAGCAAGGTTCAGAACTGCAAACAAAAGTACTCGGGCGTCAGGCCTGAAAGTTTAACGGTTACAAAATCACTCGGCATTCCAAGGCAGATAAAAGTGAGGCATCAAGTTTGTTCATTCCGCAGGAGGAGGGCTAGCTGGCTCGACGAACTCGTCCAGGTCGATTCCATCGGCGATGCGAGTAGCAGCCTCGATGAAGGTCTCCATAAAGGACTGGAATTAAAGCTTCTTGGTATTGGCAACCTTGATAGCCGCCAACTTCTCTTCTCTAGCTTCTTTGCAATGAACGCGGACCAGAGACAAAGCCACGTCAGCGCCGCACCGAGCAGAGGACTTCTTCCATGCCCGCACTCGACCAGGGATTTCACCGAGTCGAGTCATCAGAGACTCGAGGTCGTTTTGGAACGTCACTTTTGGCCAGAGTTCTGTGTTGATCCATGACATCGCCACTTTCAGTCATGCAAGATACTCCACAATGCTAGTGAGGCAAGATTAGAGTTGCAGCACGTTCATTGCAGCCTCGTCTTTGACGGGGGAGTTAATGGGGTCCAGGCTCGTCTCAATCTGCCCAGTCTCCTCCTCAAAATTTTGACAGAATTCTGCACACACAGAGAAATAATGAGTTGACAGTCACATGATGAGTCGGTAGTTGCAAATCAATCGGACAAGGGAAAGTACCTTCAAGCATAAGGAACATCTTCTTGGTGAGTCCTCCCAGATGGGCTTCCAGTTCGTTTCTCTTCTGAGTGAGATCTCCTACCTTGTCAGTCAGAGCCACCTTGTCCTTCATCAACTGCATGACTTCTTTGTTGGCTTCATTAATGGCAGCCTTCAGCTTGGCGTTTTCCTCTTCAAACTTGCCGACTGAAGCTAGCTTCTTGTCAGCAAGTTCAGTCTTCTCTCGTGCCGTCTTCTGCGCCGCTGCAAGGTCGAGGTCCTTCTGCTCCAAGGCCTGCTTCATTTTGTCTAAAGAAATAACATTCTTCAGACGAGTTTGTAGTTGTCTGTTTTCACTACGCACATCTGTTCGAGTAGAGTCACTCGGTTCAAAAAATGAAAGGAAAAGATGACAAGGCAAACAATCGACAAGTTATTACCTCCCATGGCAGCTGCTTCATCCTTAGCCTTCTGCAAGTTCTCCTTGGCCAGCTCGAGGTCGAGATTGAGCTGGATCTGTTTCTTCTCTAAGTCAGCAAACTGAACCTCGAGTTCACGAGATTTCTGTAATCAACGAATAATACACGTCAGTCGACAGGAACAAAGATCAATTGCTTTCGAGTGATAAGATACAAGTTCAGGTCATTACGGTGAAAAGAGTTTTAAGACTACTATCAAATCAAACATTCAACAGTAGTCTTGGGGACTACACCCAGTGGGTGCACTTGGCATGCCCCCACTGGTTCGACTTTCCACTCAACATGGTCCGTCCAGTCAGAACAAAAAAAAGAGGGAGACAATAATTATTCTCAGACCACCGCCGACTGCCGGCAGTCGACCGCGGTCTTGGGGACTACACCTAGTGGGTGCACTTGGCGTGCCCCCACTGGTCCGGATATCACTCGGCACGACTTGTCTGGACCGAGTGGAAGATTGCAAAGAGACATTCGATAAAGTCCCCCGCCGAATCAAACATGTGACGCCAGTCTCGAGGACTGCACCCAGTGGGTGCACTCCGCGTGCTCCCACTGATCCAAGGATACACTAGACATGATCTAGTCGACTCAAGTGAAAGAACTATTCAACAAATATTAAAGCACCGAGTGGGTGAACAGATGCAAGGTGCAGACTCATGATAGATGCACATTAAAGGTTTCAAAACGCTCATCCACGAACATCATACGAATAATAAAGGAGCAAGTTTCAAGTACCATATCCTAACAGAGAAAAGATCAAGCTAAAAGATCAGTCAGAAGTCAACTCACCTGAACATTGGTCCGAAGGGCAGAGCTGGCATCATAGGCATCCTTGCTAGCTTCGTGCACCACCTTCATTTGCTCCATCATAAGGCCTGCTTGGCGTATAGCTTCCTTAGCAGCGCTCACTGGGTCCTCTAGGACATGATGGGTAACAAAGAGTGGATTTGGTGGAACAGTCAAAAGCGGCCAGGGATCTGAGGCATGGAGTTGCACGGACGGAGCAAGGACTTGGGCGGTCGACGCCGAAGGATGATCAGTCGACACAGGATCGACAAAAGAAACAGAAGCCTAAATTGGATCTCTGGATTGCTGGATCACTGGCTCTGGCACTGATGTCGACTGAGGTACCTTGCTGGCAGGTGCTCTCCTGCCTGAAGTCCTGCCCTTTCTTCCCGTGGTCTTCTGAGGCACATCTTCGTTGTCGTCTGGAAGATCAATGACGTTTGGTGGTGCTGCAAAGGACTCGACCACAAGAGTTCAGTCGACCGACAGTACATTTGACAAAATGAGGGCAAGGTTGTAGAGTTATACCCTCTTTCGAAGTGGCCGCGTCCTTAGTCTCCTCATCACCTTGGTCCTTGTAAATGTCCATGGAGGTCCCAGAAGTAGCGACGCTAAAATTTTCAGAACTCACTCGGTCAAGCGAGAGAATGAGTCGACAGAAACATAGAAGTTCCCAAACAACGCAAAAGCAAAGAGAGAAAGGAAAATACTTACGCAGAAGTGATTGGAACATCCACCTTGATCTTGGGAAAGGCCTTCCGAGGCTTTGAGGAGGCGGTCTTGAGCTGCTTGCCAGCCTTTTCAAACGGCTCCGGAGACGAAGTCCGAGTGAGTTTTTGCACTTGTGTGCTTGAAGGGGCTGCCTTGCCACACCCGCCCGCAGGGTCCTGAGACTGTTTGGATCGACGCTCTGAGCGAGGTGGTGAGTCGACTTCCGCACTGCCGCCCGAGTCATCACTGTCGTCTTCATGGTCGTCCGGGGATTGCCAGTCGCCGCTCTCATCTGTGCTCTCTGTTCCCTCCTGGACTTGCTCCCCGTTTGACATCGAGTACATCTCAGTATAAATCTACAAGGCAAGGAGTTAAACAGACATCAACCAGGTTCAAGGACAGTTGCAAATCAGAATAAAAAGGCACTCGGTAGCAAAGGTTAGACCTTGTTCGGCTCATTTTCGGGGTCGAATGGTGCTACTCTTCGGGACCCCCTGGGGTTGTCTTTGTTTCCAGTGATGCTCCGCAACCACTGCTCCACCGTCTCCTCGGTGACTTCCGTTGGGTCGACACGAGCGGTGTCATTAGGGCCTGAGTACATCCACATCGGATGATCACGAGCTTGAAGAGGCTGGATGTGTCTACTGAGAAACACCTCCAACAAATCCATGCAAGTCACGCCTTCACGGATCAGTTGGACTACCCGGTCGACTAGCATGGACACCTCTCCCTTCTCTGTTGGATTCATGATAAGCGAAGAGGGTTGGTGGACTCGATCCATGGTGAAGGGGGGAAGACCAGTCGACTGACCAGGAGTCGGAACATCTTGGCAATAGAACCAGGTAGACTACCACCCTCTAACTGACTCGGGGAGGGTCATAGCTGGAAAAGTACTCCTACCCCTCGTCTGGATCCCTAAACCCCCACAAATTTGGATCACATGTGTCTTTTCGTCATTCGGATTTGTCTTCTTCACAGATTGAGAGCAACAAGTAAAGATGTGCTTGAATAAACCCCAATTTGGTCACAGCCAAAGAAGTTTTCACACAGAGATGTACGCAGCGAGATATGTGATTGTGTTGGGGGAGAAGTGATGAAGTTGGGCACCAAAAAAGTTCAAGAAACCCTAGAAAAAAGGATGTGGAGGCAGAGTGAAACCGCGGTCGACATGGGTGGCAAGGATGACGCACTCACCCTCCTGCAGCCGAGGCTCGGTCTCGTTCCCCGACAACCTCCAAGACCCGTGGGCAATCAAGCCTCCACTGGCCAAATCCTCCAAGCCTTCCTTCTGGATCATGGATAGAATCCAGTCCCCTGGATCCAACCAGGTGGCAAACCGGACCTCGACGACAACCCTCGACTCGTCTTCTTGCCCTTCACCGCCGCCGCCTTCTTTGAGCGTCCGAGGGCCACCGTCCCGTCCTTGCCCATGGCGATGAAGTACTCGCGGGCGAACGGAGATGATGAAGATGGCGGAGAGCGCAGTGGAGAAGCAGAGGAAGAAGGGGACGATTGGAAGGCACTTTGCGCTGCATCGGCCCGGGCGCTATTTATGAGACCACTTCCGAGTGGCTGACGAGTGGGCCTGAGCGATCTAATCATATCCCGCAGTAGGCGCTCGCCCGATACATGGCGAAAAAGGTGGCACGAAGATCAAGGTGCCTTCATCTATACACTCTGATTGCTGTGGCGCACTTCGTCCCGCGCGCTTCCCCAAAATTTCAAATCCCGTGAAATCTGGGAGCGGCAGAGCAACTAATCGCGCCGAAGATTTCGTACCATAACTCACTCGAAGATTATCAACATAACTCACTCGATGACCTCTGAATTGATCAAGGTGACTGAATTGGAGCTGAAGCCCCAACATGACTCCCTGATTCCCGTGAAATACCTCTGAGGCGTGGAATTGAGTCGGAAACAACTTCAACTCTCTTTTCACTCGGACCTCAATCCATTCGGAGGCTAATGACGATGCCATTAACCTAGGGTCGGGTCATAGGCCTGACCTAGATGCCCTACCCAAGGTCACTACCCTAGAGTGAAGAACGTTCAAAGTACAACAAAGGATACCGACTGAAGTAACCTTGGAGTGCAATCCACTCGACCAATTATCTCACCCGGATACCCCAATTTCATGTTGGGGATCGTAGCAGAAATTCAAAATTTTCCTACGTGTCACCAAGATCAATCTAGGAGATTCTAGCAACGAGAGAGAGGGAGTGCATCTTCATACCCTTGAAGATCGCTAAGCGGAAGCATTCAAGTGAACGGGGTTGATGGAGTCGTACTCGTCGTGATCCAAATCAACGATGATCCTAGCGCCGAACGGACGGCACCTCCGCGTTCAACACACGTACGGTTGGGAGAGACATCTCCTCCTTCTTGATCCAGCAAGGGAAGGAGAGGTTGATGGAGATCTAGCAGCACGACGGCGTGGTGGTGGAAGTAGCAGGATCCCGGCAGGGCTTCGCCAAGCACAAGCGGGGAGGAAGAGGTGTCATGGGAGGGAGGGAGGTGCCAGGGCTTCAGGTATGGCTGCCCTCCCTCCCCTCCACTATATATAGGGGCCTAGGGGGGCGTCGTCCCCTTGTAAATCCCATCTAGGGAGGGGGGCGGCAGCCCTAGGGGTGGCTTGGCCTCTAAGCCAAATGGAGGCGCCCCCACCCCTTTGGGTTTCTAACCCTAGGCGCATGGGAGGCCCAAGGGGGGCGCACCAGCCCACTAGGGGCTGGTTCCCACGCCCCTTCAGCCCATGGGGCCCTCCGGGATAGGTGGCCCCACCCGGTGGACCCCCGGGACCCTTCCGGTGGTCCCGGTACAATACCGATGACTCCCGAAACTCTCCCGGTGGCCAAAACTGGACTTCCTATATATAAATCTTTACCTCCGGACCATTCCGGAACTCCTCGTGACGTCCGGGATCTCATCTGGGTGTCCAAACAACTTTCGGTTTACCGCATACTAATATCTCTACAGCCCTAGCGTCACCGAACCTTAAGTGTGTAGAACCTACGGGTTCGGGAACCATGCAGACATGACCGAGACAACTCTCCGGCCAATAACCAACAGCGGGATCTGGATCCATGTTGGCTCCCACATGTTCCATGATGATCTCATCGGATGAACCACGATGTCGAGGATTCAATCAATCCCGTATTCAATTCCCTTTGTCTATCGGTACGATACTTGCCCGAGATTCGATCGTCGGTATCCCGATACCTCATTCAATCTCGTTACCGGCAAGTCTCTTTACTCGTTCCGTAACACATCATACCGTGATCAACTCCTTGGTCACATTGTGCACATTATGATGATGTCCTACTGAGTGGGCCCAGAGATACCTCTCCGTTATACGGAGTGACAAATCCCAGTCTCGATTCGTGCCAACCCAACAGACACTTTCGGAGATACCCGTGGTGCACCTTTATAGCCACCCAGTTACGTTATGACGTTTGGTACACCCAAAGCATTCCTACGGTATCCGGGAGTTGCACAATCTCATGGTATAAGGAAATGATACTTGACATTAGAAAAGCTTTAGCATAGGAACTACACGATCTTGTGCTAGGCTTAGGATTGGGTCTTGTCCATCACATCATTCTCCTAATGATGTGATCCCATTATCAATGACATCCAATGTCCATGGTCAGGAAACCGTAACCATCTATTGATCAACGAGCTAGTCAACTAGAGGCTTACTAGGGACATGGTGTTGTCTATGTATCCACACATGTATCTGAGTTTCCTATCAATACAATTCTAGCATGGATAATAAACGATTATCATGAACAAGGAAATATAATAATAACTAATTTATTATTGCCTCTAGGGCATATTTGCAACATTCTATTCGACCAAGAAGAAGTCACTCGACCATACAAGAAACCACTCGGAGTACAGAAGATCTAAAAGCCACTCAGGACGGCAACGGTCAGGCGTTCACTCTGCAGTCTTTAAAATCATTTATATCTCTTTGTAGCTGGCGTTATCAATAACGCTCTGTCTTAATGTACATTGGACCCTGTGTAACGGGCGATGGCTGGGGTCCTGGCGCACTCTATATAAGTCACCCCTCATCTGGCACAAGGGTTTGCACCCATGTAACTCTCACGGATAATCCAGTCGACCAAGCCTCCAGGCATCGAGACGTAGGGCTGTTACTTCCTCCGAGAAGGGCCTGAACTCGTAAGTCTTGCGTGCACAACCTCACCGTAGCTAGGACCTTGCCTCCTCCTATGTACCCCCTATTCTATTGTCAGACTTACTCCCACGACACTTGTAGCAGCCACATAAAACTTGCAACAACAAAGTAGAGGACGTCTAACTTGTTTTTGCAGGGCATGTTGTGATGTGATATGGTCAAGACATGATGTGATATATGTTATTGTATGAGATGATCATGTTTTGTAGAAGTTATCTACAACTGGCAGGAGCCTTATGGTTGTCGCTTTATTGTATGAAATGCAAATGCCATGTAATTGCTTTACTTTATCACTACGCGTTAGCGATAGATGTAGAAGCAATAGTTGGCAAGACGACCATGATGCTATGATGGAGATCAAGGTGTCAAGCCGGTGACGATGGAGATCATGATGGTGCTTTGGAGATGGAGATCAAAGGCATAAGATGATGATGGCCATATCATGTCACATATTTTGATCGCAAGTGATGTTTATCTTTTATGCATCTTATTTTTCTTAGTACGGCGGTAGCATTATAAGATGAACCCTTAACTAAAATTTCAAGGTATAAGTCTTCTCCCTAAGTATGCACCATTGCGACAGTTCGTCGTGCTGAGGCACCACGTGATGATTGGGTGTGATAGGCTCTATGTTCACATACAACGGGTGCAAGACAGTTTTGCACATGCGAAATACTCGGGTTAAACTTGATGAGCCTAGCATGTATAGACATGGCCTCGGAACACTGGAGATCAAAAGGTCGAACGTGAATCATATAGTAGATATGATCAACATAGAGATGTTCACCATTGAAGACTACTCCATCTCATGTGATGATCGGACATGGTTTAGTTGATTTGGATCATGTATCATTTAGATGACTTGAGGGATGTCAATCTAAGTGGGAGTTCTTAAGTAATATGATTAATTGAACTTAATTTATCATGAACTTAGTCCTGATAGTTTTTGCATATCTATGTTGTAGATAAATGGCACGTGCTACCGGTCCCTTGAATTTTAATGCATTCCTAGAGAAAGCTAAGTTCAAAGATGATGGTAGAAACTACAAGGACTGGGTTCGTAACTTGAGGATTATCCTCATTGCTGCACAAAAGAATTATGTCCTTGATGCACCACTAGGTGAAAGGCCTACTACAGGAGCAGATGCTGATGTTATGAAAGTCTGGCAAGCTTGATCTGAAGACTACTTGATAGTTCAGTGTGCCATGCTTTACGGCTTAGAATCGGGACATCAAAGAAGTCTCGAACGTCATGGACCATATGAGATGTTCCAGGAAGTGAAATTAATATTTCAAGCAAATGCCCGAGTTGAGAGATATGAAGTCTCCGACTAGTTCTATAGCTACAAGATGGAGGAGAACATTTCTGTCATTGAACACATACTCAAAATGTCTGGGTATCATAACCACTTGACTCAGCTGGGAGTTAATCTTCCACATGATAGTGTTATTGACAGAGTTATTCAATCACTGCCACCAAGCTACAAAGGCTTTGTGATGAACTATAATATGCAAGGGATGGATAAAACAATTCTCGAGCTCTTCACTATGCTCAAAGCTACGGAGGTAGAAATCAAGAAGGAGCATCAAGTGTTGATGGTTAACAACACCACTAGTTTCAAGGAAAAGGGCAAGGGAAAGAAGGGGAACTTCAAGAGGGATGGCAAGCAAGTTACCACTCCCGGGAAGAAGCCCAAGCCTGGACCCAAGCCTGAAACTGAGTGCTTCTACTACAAAGGGATTGGTCACTGGAAGCGGAACTGTCCCAAGTATTTGTCGGATAAGAAGGATGGAAAAGTGAACAAAGGTATATTTGATATACATGGTATTGACGTGTACCTTACTAATGCTCATAGTAGCGCCTGGGTATTTGATACTGGTTCGATTGCTCATATTTGTAACTCGAAACAGGGGCTACAGATTAAACAAAGATTGGCAAAGGACGAGGTGATGATGTGCGTCCGGAATGGTTCCAAGGTCGATGTGATCTCCGTCGGCATGCTACCTCTACATCTACCTTCGGTATTAGTATTAGACCTAGATAATTGTTATTTGGTGCCAGCGTTGAGCATGAGCATTATATCTGGATCTTGTTTAATGCGAGATGGTTATTCATTTAAATCAGAGAATAATGGTTGTTCTATTTATATGAGTAATATCTTTTATGGTCATGCACCCTTGAAGAGTGGTCTATTTTTGTTGAATCTCGATCGTGGTGATACACATATTCATAATATTGATGCCAAAAGATGCAAAGTTGATAATGATAGTGCAACATATTTGTGGCACTGCCATCTAGGTCATATTGGTGTAAAGCGCATGAAGAAACTCCATGCGGATGGACTTTTGGAATCACTTGATTATGAATCATTTGATGCTTGTGAACCATGCCTCATGGGCAAGATGACAAAAACTCCGTTCTCCGGAACAATGGAGTGGGCCACTGACTTATTGGAAATAATACATACCGATGTATGTGGTCCAATGAGTGTTGAGTCTCGCGCCGGGTATCGTTATTTTCATACCTTCATAGATGATTTGACCAGATATGGGTATATCTACTTGATGAAACACAAGTCTGGAACATTTGAAAAGTTCAAAGAATTTCAGAGTGAAGTGGAGAATCATCATAACAAGAAAATAAAGTTTCTACAATCTAATCGCGAAGGCCAATATTTGAGTTACGAGTTTGGCCTTAATTTAAAACAATGTGGAATAGTTTCACAACTCACGCCACCTGGAACACCACAGCGTAATGGTGTGTCCGAATGTCGTAACCGTACTTATATTAGATATGATGCGATCTATGATGTCTCTTATCGATTTGCCACTATCATTTTGGGTTTATGCATTAGAGACAGCTGCATTCACTTTAAACAGGGCACCGTCTAAATCCATTGAGACAACACCATATGAACTGTGGTTTGGCAAGAAACCTAAGTTGTCGTTTCTTAAAGTTTGGGGTTGCGATGCTTATGTGAAAAAGCTTTAGCCTGATAAGCTCAAACCCAAATTGGAGAAGTGCGTCTTCATAGGATACCCAAAAGAAACTGTTGGGTACTCCTTCTACCACAGATCCGAAGGCAAGATCTTTGTTGCTAAGACTGGATCCTTTCTAGAGAAGGAGTTTCTCTCGAAATAAGTGAGTGGGAGGAAAGTAGAACTCGTTGAGGTAATTGTACCTTCTCTCAAATTGGGAAGTAGCTAATCACAGAAAACCATTCCCGTGATGCCTACACCAACGAGAGAAGAAGCTAATGATAATGATCATGAAACTTCATATCAAGTTACTACTGAACTTTGTAGGTCAATCAGAGCACGTTCCACACCAGAGTGGTACGGTAATCCTATTTTGGAAGTCATGTTACTAGACCATGACGAACCTATGAACTATGAAGAAGCGATGATGAGCCTAGATTCCGATAAATGGCTTGAGGCCATGAAATCCGAGATAGGATCCACGTATGAGAACAAAGTGTGGACTTTGGTTGACTTGCCCGATGATCGGCGAGCAATAGAGAATAAATGGATCTTCAAGAAGAAGACTTGCGCTGATGGTAATATTACTGTCTACAAAGCTCGACTTGTCGCGAAAGGTTTTTGACAAGTTCAAGGAGTTGACTACGATGAGACTTTCTCACCCGTAGTGATGCTTAAGTCTGTCCGAATCATGTTAGCAATTGCCACATTTTATGATTATGAAATCTGGCAAGTGGACGTCAAAACTGCATTCCTTAACGGATTTCTTAAAGAAGAGTTGTATATGATGCAACCTGAAGGTTTTGCCGATCCTAAAAGTGCTAACAAAGTTTGCAAGCTCCAGCGATCCATCTATGGACTGGTGCAAGCATCTCGGAGTTGGAATATACGCTTTGAAGAGGTGATCAAAGCATATGGTTTTATACAGACTTATGGAGAAGCCTGTATTTGCAAGAAAGTGAGTGGGAGCTCTGTAGGATTTCTAATATTATATGTGGATGACATATTGTTGATTGGAAATGATATAGAATTTCTGGATAGCATAAAAAGATACTTGAATAAGAGTTTTTCAATGAAAGACCTCGGTGACGCTGCTTATATATTAGGCATCAAGATCTATAGAGATAGATCAAGACGCTTAATTGGAGTTTCACAAAGCACATACCTTGATAAAGTTTTGAAGAAATTCAAAATGGATCAGTCAAAGAAAGGGTTCTTGCCTATGTTACAAGGTGTGAAGTTGAGTCAGACTCAATGCCCGGCCACTGCAGAAGATAGAGAGAAAATGAAAGTCATTCCCTATGCCTCAGCCATAGGTTCTATCATGTATGCTATGCTATGTACCATGCCTGATGTGTGCCTTGCTATAGGTTTAGCGGGGAGGTACCAAAGTAATCCAGGAGTGGATCACTGGACAGCAGTCAAGAATATCCTGAAGTACATGAAAAGGACTAAGGATATGTTTATCGTTGATGGAGGTGACAAAGAGCTCGTCGTAAATGGTTACGTCGATGTTAGCTTTGACACTGATCCAGATGACTCTAAGTCACAAACCGGATACATATTTATATTGAATGGGGGAGCTGTCTGATGATCCACAAGTATAGGGGATCGCAACAGCTTTCGAGGGTAGAGTATTCAACCCAAATTTATTGATTCGACACAAGGGGAGCCAAAGAATATTCTCAAGTATTAACAGTTGAGTTTTCAATTCAACCACACCTGGAAACTTAGTATCTGCAGCAAAGTGTTTAGTAGCAAAGTAATATGATAGTGATGGTAACGGTAACGGTAACAAAAGAGTAATGAAAGCAAAGTAATATTTTTGGTATTTTGTAGTGATTATAACAATAGCAATGGGAAAGTAAATAAGCGTAAACCAGTATATGGAAAGCTCGTAGGCATTGGATCAATGATGGATAATTATGCCGGATGCGGTTCATCATGTAACAGTCATAACATAGGGTGACACAGAACTAGCTCCAATTCGTCAATGTAATGTAGGCATGTATTCCGAATATAGTCATACGTGCTTATGGAAAAGAACTTGCATGACATCTTTTGTCCTACCCTCCCGTGGCAGCGGGGTCCTAATGGAAACTAAGGTATATTAATGCCTCCTTTTAATAGAGAACCGGAACAAAGCATTAGCAAATAGTGAATACATGAACTCCTCAAACTACGGTCATCACCGGTAAGTATCCCGATTATTGTCACTTCGGGGTTAACGGATCATAACACATAATAGGTGAATATAGACTTGCAAGATAGGATCAAGAAATCTCATATATTGGTGAAAACATAATAGGTTCAGATCTGAAATCATGGCACTCGGGCCCTAGTGACAAGCATTAAGCATAGCGAAGTCATAGCAACATCAATCTCAGAACATAGTGGATACTAGGGCTCAAACCCTAACAAAACTAACTCGATTACATGATAAATCTCATCCAACCCATCACCGTCCAGCAAGCCTACGATGGAATTACTCACGCATGGCAGTGAGCATCATGAAATTGGTGATGGAGGATGGTTGATGATGATGACGGCGACGAATCCCCCTCTCCGGAGCCCCGAACGGACTCCAGATCAGCCCTCTCGAGAGGTTTTGGGGCTTGGCGGCGGCTCCGTATCGTAAAATGCGATGATTTCTTCTCCCCTATTTTTTCTCCCCGAAAGCAGTTATATAGAGTTGGAGTCGGGGGGTCTCCAGGGGGCCCACGAGGTTGGGGGGCGCGCCCTAGGGGGGGTGCCCCCCACCCTCGTGGCAAGGGTGTGGGCCCCCTGGTCTTCATCTTTGGCGAGGATTTTTTATTATTTATTGTAAGATATTCTGTGGAGTTTCAGGTCATTCCGAGAACTTTTGTTTTCTGCACATAAAACAACATCATGGTAATTCTGCTGAAAATAGCGTAAGTCCGGGTTAGTTCCATTCAAATCATACAAGTTAGAGTCCAAAACAAGGGCAAAAGTGTTTGGAAAAGTAGACACAACAGAGACGTATCAACTCCCCCAAGCTTAAACCCTTGCTTGTCCTCAAGCAATTCAGTTGACAAACTGAAAGAAATAAAGAAAAACTTTTACAAACTCTGTTTGCTCTTGTTGTCGTAAATATGTCAAGCTAGCATTCAAGTTTTTAGCAAAGATTATAACTAACCACATTTGCAATAATTCTCAGGTCTCATGATTACCATATCAATAGCATAATCAACTAGCAAACCATACTAATAAATCTCGGATGACAACACTTTCCCAAAACAATCATAATATGATATAACAAGATGGTATCTCGCTAGCCCTTTCTGAGAGCGCAAAACATAAATGCAGAGCACCTTTAAAGATCAAGGACTGACTAGACATTGTAATTCATGGTAAAAGAGATCCAATCATAGTCACACCCAATATAAATTAACACTAATGAATGCAAATGACAGCGGTGCTCTCCAATTGGTGATTTTTAATAAGAGGGTGATGACTCAACATAAAAGTAAATGGATAGGCCCTTCGCAGAGGGAAGCAGGGATTTGTAGAGGTGCCAGAGCTTAGTTTTGAAATAGAGGTGAATAATATTTTGAGCGGTATACTTTCATTGTCAACATAACAACCAAGAGATGGCGATATCTTCCATGCTACACACATTATAGGCGGTTCCCAAACAGAATGGTAAAGTTTATACTCCCCCTCCACCAACAAACATCAATCCATGGCTTGCTCGAAACAACGAGTGCCTCCAACATACATCAGGTCCCAGGGGGAGTTTTGTTTGCAATTATTTTTGATTTAGTTTGCATAAAGCATGAGACTGGGCATCCCGGTGACCAGCCATTTATCTCGTGAGTGAGGACCGGAGTCCACTCCTCTTGAGAATAACCCGCCTAACATGGAAGATACAGACAACCCTAGTTGATACATGAGCTATTCGAGCATACAAATTAGGATATTTATTTGAAGGTTTAGAGTTTGGCACATACAAATTTACTTGGAACGGCAGGTAGATACCGCATATAGGAAGGTATAGTGGACTCATTTGGAATAACTTTGGGGTTTAAGGGATTGGATGCACAAGCAGTATTCCCGCTTAGTACAAGTGAAGGCTAGCAAAAGACTAGGAGCGACCAACTAGAGAGCGACAACAGCCATGTACATGCATTAAAATTAATAAGCATTGGATGCAAGCATGAGTAGGATATAATCCACCATGAACATAAATATCGTGAAGGCTATGTTGATTTGTTTCAACTACATGCGTGAACATGCGCCAAGTCAAGTCACTTAAATCATTCAGAGAAGGATACCACCCTATCATACCACATCATAACCATTTTAATAGCATGTTGGCACGCAAGGTAAACCATTATAACTCATAGCTAATCAAGCATGGCATAAGCAACTATGATATCTAATTGTCATTGCAAACATGTTTATTCATAACAAGCTAAATCAAGAACGATGAACTCATCATATTTACAAAAACAAAAGAGGTCGAGTTCATACCAGCTTTTCTCATCTCAGTCAGTCCATCATATATCATCATAATTGCCTTTCACTTGCACGACCGAACGATGTGAATAATAATAAGAGTGCACGTGCATTGGACTAAGCTGGAATCTGTGAGCATTCAATAAACAGGAGAAGACAAAGCAATATGGGCTCTTGGTTAAATCAACAATAAAGCATATAAGAGCCACTTCAACAATTTAATCATGGTCTTCTCCTACTGACCCCCAAAGAAAGAAAAGAAATAAAACAATTTACACGGGAAAGCTCCCAACAAGCAAAAGAAGAACAGGAAATATTTTTGGGTTTTCTTTTTAATTACTACTACAAGCATGGAAAGTAAACTAACTAAAAGCTACAGCTAATTTTTTTGGTTTTTCTTAATGTTTATTAAACACACAAGAAGAAAGCACAAAAAGGAAAATAAACTAGCATGGATGATACAATGAAAAAGTATGAGCACCAACATCTAGCAATGAGTGTGTGTGAACATAAATGTAATGTCGGTGAGAAATACGTACTCCCCCAAGCTTAGGCTTTTGGCCTAAGTTGGTCTGGCCACGGCTGGCCTGGCTGATATCCATAATAATAGTTGGGGTCATACTGCGATGAGGAAGAAGAAGGCTCCGATTGCCACTGGCTGGCAATCATCTCCGGATCCCACTGATAGTTAGACTGTCGTGAAGGATCAAATTGTGGTTCCGGTTCTGGCTCCTCGGCCGGTGCAGGGTTCCGGTAGGCGTGGATAGCCGCCAACGGAACAAGGTACTTGCCTACAGTCAAATCTAACAAAGAAGGAGCAGGCAAGGTAATAGTCTAAGGATGATGTTTATTAAAGAACAATTGATATTTAAGCTCTCCTGCCCTATTCTTAACAATAAAATCATGTGCCACCATACTTTTATAATCTAAATAAACACGAGGCATCACTTTTTCTTCCTTCTCAGCATGCCTAATGGGTATGTTAAAATGTGCAGCTAGGCGTGTAGCATAGATGCCTCCAAAGATGGGGCCCTTTGTACGGTTCAGACTTAACCATTTAGCAATAATACCTCCCATACTAAAAGTTTTATCACTGTATAAACCGTGGAACAGAATAATTATATCAGGGATACTAAGGTTTCCACAGTTTCCGCATCCAATTAAGCAACGGCTAGCAAATAATGCAAAGTAACGTAAAACAGGAAAATGTATGCTAGTGATTCGTGCATCGGAAACCTTCCTAGTTTCTCCTACATTGATAGTATCAATAAACCCCTCCACATCATCATGATGTGGTTCTTCTGTCTTGCCCCCAAAAGGGACTAAACAAATCCGACAGAAATCATAAAGTGACATCTCCTTATGCTCATCATATAAATGAAACTCCACCGTAGGTGGTGAGTTCCTAGAATGAAAATGAAAGTTTTGCACAAAGGTATTTGTGAGTAAGAGATACTGATCGCATTGGTCGTGGAGGAAAGCGGTGAAGCCAGCATTATGAGCCAATTCATGAAAATCTTCATAAATCTCGGCTGCTCTCAAGAAATCCTCGGAAGGCCATTCACACGCCCGAACCTCCGTGGTGCGCGGCAAATTATACTTAGGCTTCGCTGCCTTTTCCTTCGAGCTTTGGCTCGATGAGCCCCTCAATAATCTCCTCATCATTTTCTGAAAAATTCTGAAATTTTTAGTAACTTCAAAATAAAAGTAAACCAAACTCAATAATATTGATAGCAACTACTCCTACAAGTTCCTAGGGCCTATATCATGCATCAAAACTACTTTTGACCATATAAATTTGACATGCAAGCTCAAGAACAGGGTCACCTAAGCAACACAAATTTGCAATGAATAAAGCACTAGAACAAAAACTAATTGGACCAATGGAGGAGTCACATACCAAGGAACAATCTCCCCAAGCAGTTTTGTGAGAGGTGCTTTGAGCAAGGAGATCGAAAATGGCAGCAAAACGAGCTTGGACTCGGGTTTGAGCTGGTTTTTCGTGTTTGGGGGAGGAAGAAAAGAAGAGGATGGGTGCAGGAATAAGTGGAGGAGGGCCACTGTGGGCCCACGAGGCAGGGGGGCACGCCCTCCACCCTCGTGGCAAGGTGGTTGGCCCCCTGGTGTGTATTTAGTTATATAAATCTTCAAATATTCTAGAAAAAATCATATTTAATTTTCAGGGCATTTGGAGAACTTTTATTTTCGAGGTATTTTTATATTGCACGGATAATCAGATAACAGACAGAAAATTATTTATTTTCACTTCATTTCAACTAAATAACAGAAAGTATAGAGAGGGTACAGAAGGTTGTGCTTCTAGTTTCATCCATCTCATGCTCATCAAAAGGAATCCACTAACAAGGTTGATCAAGTCTTGTTAACAAACTCATTCCGATTAACATGAAACCGGAGAAATTTCGAATAACACTAGGTTACCTCAACGGGGATATGCATATCCCCAATAACTAGTGTATCATATTTCTTCTTGACAGTAGGAAGAGGAAATTCAAAACCTCCAAATATAATTGATGGAATTTTTCTGATAGAATTGATACTATGAACTTGAGGTTGTTTCCTCGGAAAGTGCACCGTATGCTCATTACCATTAACATGAAAAGTGACATTGCCTTTAGTGCAATCAATAACTGGCCCTGCAGTATTCAATAAAGGTCTTCCAAGAATAATAGACATACTATCGTCCTCGGGAATATCAAGAATAACAAAGTCCATTAAAAAAGTAACGTTTGGAACCACAACAGGCACATCGTCACAAATACCGACAGGTATAGCAGTTGATTTATCAGCCATTTGCAAAGATATTTCAGTAGGTGTCAACTTATTCAAGTCAAGTCTATGATATAAAGAGAGAGACATAACACTAACACCGGCTCCAAGATCACATAAAGCAGTTTTAACATAGTTTCTTTTAATGGAGCATGGTATAGTAGGTACTCCTGGATCTCCAAGTTTCTTTGGTATTCCACCCTTAAAAGTATAATTAGCAAGCATGGTAGAAATTTCAGCTTCTGGTATTTTTCTTTTATTTGTAATAATATCTTTCATATACTTAACATAAGGGTGTGTTTTGAGCATATCAGTTAATCGCATACGCAAAAAGATAGGTCTAATCATTTCAGCAAAGCGCTCAAAATCCTCATCATCCTTTTTCTTAGATGGTTTGGGAGGAAAAGGCATGGGTTTTTGAACCCAAGGCTCTCTTTCTTTACCATGTTTCCTAGCTACAAAATCTTTCTTATCATAACGTTGATTCTTTGATTGTGGGTTATCAAGATCAATAGCAGGTTCAATTTCTACATCATTATCATTACTAGGTTGAGCATTATTATGAACATCATCATTAACATTTTCATTAGGTTCATGTTCATTGCCAGATTGTGTTTCAGCATCAGAAATAGAGATATCATTTGGATTATCAGGTGGTTCAGCAATAGGTTCACTAGAAGTTTGCACAGTTCTATCATTTTTCTTTTTCTTCTTTTTAGAAGAGCTAGGTGCATCAATTTTATTTCTCTGAGAATCTTGCTCAATTCTCTTAGGGTGGCCTTCAGGATACAAAGGTTCCTGAGTCACTCTACCAGTTCTAGTAGCCACTTTAATAGCACAATTATTTTTCTTACTATTCATCTCATTGAGCAATTCCTTTTGAGCTTGAAGTACTTGTTCTACTTGAGTGGTAACCATAGAAGCATGTTTACTAATAAGTTTAAGTTCACCTTTGACATTATCCATATAATCACCCAAGTGTCCAAGCATATTTGAATTGTATTTTAATTGTCTACCAAAATAAGCATTAAAGTCTTCTTGCTTAGTCATAAATTTATCAAACTCATCTAAGCATGGGCTAGCAAACTTAGTAAGAGGGATTTCAGCTTTATCATATCTATAGAGAGAATTTACCTTTACTACCTGTGTCGGGTTATCGGGGTCTGGAGGTTCTTCAATAAATGAAGGATCAAGATCATATGTTTCTTTAATAGGCGGTAAATTAAGACCATGTATTTCTTCAATAGGAGGTAAATTCTTAACATCTTCAGCTTTAATACCTTTTTCTTTCATAGATTTCTTTGCCTCTTGCATGTCTTCGGGACTGAGAAATAGAACACCTCTCTTCTTCGGAGTTGGTTTAGGAATAGGATCATTAATTGGAGCAGGAGCTGGCTCCGGAGCTGGCTCCGGAGGTGCCCAATTATTTTCATTTGTCAACATATTATTCAATAAGATTTCAGCTTCATCCGGTGTCCTTTCCCTGAAAAGAGAACCAGCACAACTATCCAGGTAATCTCTGGAAGCATCGGTTAGTCCATTATAAAAGATATCAAGTATTTCATTTTTCTTTAGAGGATGATCAGGCAAAGCATTAAGTAACTTGAGAAGCCTCCCCCAAGCTTGTGGGAGACTCTCTTCTTTAATTTGCACAAAGTTGTATATTTCTTTTAAAGCAGCTTGTTTCTTATGAAGAGGGAAATATTTAGCAGAGAAGTAATAGATCATATCCTGGGGACTACGCACACAACTAGGATCAAGAGAATTAAACCATATCTTAGCATCACCCTTTAATGAGAACGGAAATATTTTAAGGATATAAAAGTAGCGAGATCTCTCATCATTAGTGAACAAGGTGGCTATATCATTTAATTTAGTAAGATGTGCCATAACAGTTTCAGATTCGTAGCCATGAAAAGGATAAGATTCAACCAAAGTAATTATATCAGGATCAACAGAGAATTCATAATCCTTATCAGTAACACAGATAGGTGAAGTAGCAACAAACGGGTCAGGTCTCATCCTAGCATTTAGAGATTGCTTATTCCATTTAGCTAATAACCTTTTAAGTTCATATCTATCTTTGCAAGCTAAAATAGCTAAAGAAGCTTCTTGATCAAATAAATAACCCTCAGGAATAACAAGTGATTCTTCATCATCACTTTCATCTTCATAATCAGATTCAATATTTTCAATCTCTCTAGCCCTAGCAAGTCGTTCCTCGAGAAAGTCACTAAGTGGCATAGTAGTATCAGGCATAGAGGTAGTTTCATCATAAGTATCATGTATATCAGAAGTAGCATCATCAATAACATGCGACATATCAGAACGAATAGCAGAAGTAGGTTTAGGTGTCGCAAGCTTACTCATAACAGAAGGTGAATCAAGTGCAGAGCTAGATGGCAGTTCCTTACCTCCCCTCGTAGTTGAGGGATAAATTGTTGTCTTAGCGTCTTTCAAATTCTTCATAGTGTCCAGCAGATATAAATCCCAAGTGACTCAAAAAAAGAGCTATGCTCCCCGGCAACGGCGCCAGAAATTAATCTTGATGACCCACAAGTATAGGGGATCGCAACAGCTTTCGAGGGTAGAGTATTCAACCCAAATTTATTGATTCGACACAAGGGGAGCCAAAGAATATTCTCAAGTATTAGCAGCTGAGTTGTCAATTCAACCACACCTGGAAACTTAGTATCTGCAGCAAAGTGTTTAGTAGCAAAGTAATATGATAGTGATGGTAACGGTAACAAAAGAGTAATGAAAGCAAAGTAATATTTTTGGTATTTTGTAGTGATTATAACAATAGCAACGGGAAAGTAAATGAGCATAAACCAGTATATGGAAAGCTCGTAGGCATTGGATCAATGATGGATAATTATGCCGGATGCGGTTCATCATGTAATAGTCATAACATAGGGTGACACATAACTAGCTCCAATTCGTCAATGTAATGTAGGCATGTATTCCGAATATAGTCATACGTGCTTATGGAAAAGAACTTGCATGACATCTTTTGTCCTACCCTCCCATGGCAGCAGGGTCCTAATGGAAACTAAGGGATATTAATGCCTCCTTTTAATAGAGAACCGGAACAAAGCATTAGCACATAGTGAATACATGAACTCCTCAAACTACGGTCATCACCGGTAAGTATCCCGATTATTGTCACTTCGGGGTTAATGGATCATAACACATAATAGGTGACTATAGACTTGCAAGATAGGATCAAGAACTCTGATATATTGGTGAAAACATAATTGGTTCAGATCTGAAATCATGGCACTCGGGCCCTAGTGACAAGCATTAAGCATAGCAAAGTCATAGCAACATCAATCTCAGAACATAATGGATACTAGTGATCAAACCCTAACAAAACTAACTCAATTACATGATAAATCTCATCCAACCCATCACCGTCCATCAAGCCTACGATGGAATTACTCACGCACGGCGGTGAGCATCATGAAATTGGTGATGGAGGATGGTTGATGATGATGACGACGATGAATCCCCCTCTCCGGAGCCCCGAACGGACTCCAGATCAGCCCTCCCAAGAGGTTTTAGGGCTTGGCGGCGGCTCCGTATCGTAAAACGCGATGATTTCTTCTCCCCTATTTTTTCTCCCCGAAAGCAGTTATATAGAGTTGGAGTTGGAGTCGGGGGGTCTCCAGGGGGCCCACAAGGTAGCGGGGTGCGCCCTAGGGGGGCACCCCCCTCCCTCGTGGCAAGGGTGTGGCCCCCCTGGTCTTCATCTTTGGCGAGGATTTTTTATTATTTATTGTAAGATATTCCGTGGAGTTTCAGGTCATTCTGAGAAATTTTGTTTTCTACACATAAAACAACATCATGGCAATTCTGCAGAAAACAACATTAGTTCGGGTTAGTTCCATTCAAATCATACAAGTTAGAGTCCAAAACAAGGGCAAAAGTGTTTGGAAAAGTAGATATGACGGAGACGTATCACTGTCAGTTTGTGCAGTTCCAAGCAAAGCGCCATGGCGGGATCTACGTTTGAAGCGGAGTACATAGCTGCTTCGGAAGCAGCAAATGAAGGAGTCTGGATGAACGAGTTCATATCCGATCTAGGTGTAATACCTAGTGCATCAGGTCCAATGATTTTTTTGTGACAATACTGGAGCAATTGCCTTAGCAAAGGAATCCAGATTTCACGAAAGAACCAAACGCATCAAGAGACGCTTCAACTCCATCCATGACCAAGTCAAGGAGGGAGACAAAGATTTGCAAAATACATACGGATATGAATGTGGTAGACCAGTTGACTAAACCTCTTCCACAAGCAAAACATGATCAACACCAAGACTCTATGGGTGTTAGAATCATTACAATCTAATCTACATTATTGACTCTAGTGCAAGTGGGAGACTGAAGGAAATATGCCCTCGAGGCAATAATAAAGTTTTTATTTTATATTTCCTTATACCATGATAAATATTTATTATTCATGCTAGAATTGTATTAACTGGAAACATGATACATGTGTGGATACATAGACAAAACACTGTGTCCCTATTGAGCCTCTACTAGACTAGCTCGTTAATCAAAGATGGTTAAGTTTCCTAACCATGGACATGTGTTGTCATTTGATGAATAAGATCACATCATTAGGAGAATGATGTGATGGACAAGACCCATCCGTTAGCTTAGCATATTGAACATTCAGTTTTATTGCTATTGCTTTCTTCATGTCATATACATATTCCTTTGACTATGAGATTATGCAACTCCCGAATACTAGAGGAATACCTTGTGAGCTATCAAACGTCACAACGTAACTAGGTGATTATAAAGATGCTCTACAGGTATCTCCAAAGGTTTTTGTTGGGTTGGCATATATCGAGATTAGGATTTGTCACTCCGAGTATCGGAGAGGTATCTTTGGGCCCTCTCGGTATGCACATCATAAGAAGCATTGCAAGCAAAGTGACTAATGAGTTAGTCACAGGGTGATGTATTATGGAACAAGTAAAGAGACTTGCTAATAACGAGATTGAACTAGGGATGAAGATACCGACGATCGGATCTCGGGTAAGTAACTGATGGACAAAGGGAATTACGTATATTGTCATAAAGGTTCGACCGATAAAGATCTTCGTAGAATATGTAGGAGCCAATATGGGCATCTAGGTTCCGCTATTGGTTATTGACCGGAGGGGTGTCTCGGTCATGTCTACATAGTTCTTGAACCCGTAGTGTCTGCACGCTAAATGTTCGTTGACGATATAGTTCTATATGAGTTATGTATGTTGGTGACCAAATGTTGTTCGGAGTCCAGGATGAGATCATGGACATGATGAGGAGCTCCGGAATGATCCGGACGTAAAGATTGATATATGGGATAATAGTGTTTGGTCTCCGGAAGGGTTCCAGAATTCACCGGAAGGGGTTCCAGATGTTTCCCGAAATGTTTGGATACGAGAACACTTTATTTGGGCCAAAGGGGAAAGCCCACGAGTCTTTTGGAAAGTGGAAAAGGAAGTTTTGCGGAGACTAGAGGCTAGACACCAGGAACCCTGGCGTCTACGCCATGAACCCTGGTGTCTAGGGGGTAGACGCCGGGAACCCTGGCGTCTAGCCCTGGAGTCCGAGAAGGACTCTTACCTTTCAGGAAAAACCAACTCTGAGGAGGATTTTACTCCAAGTTTCGACCCCAAGGCTCAACATATAAATAGAGGGGCAGGGCTAGCACCCAAGACACATCAAGATTCACCAAGCCGTGTGCCGGCAACCCCGTCCCCTCTAGTTGATCATCCGTCTAGTTTTTGTAGTGCTTAGTGAAGCCCTCCGGAAATTGTTCTTCATCACCAACCATCACCACGCCGTCGTGCTGCCGGAACTCATCTACTAGTTCGCACGTCTTGCTGGATCAAGAAGGCGAGGACGTCATCGAGCTAAACGTGTGCTGAACACGGAGGTGTCGTACATTCGGTACTTAATCGGGACGGATCGTGAAAGTGTACGACTACATCAACTGCGTTGATAAACGCTTCCGCTTTGCGATCTTCAAGGGTATGAAGATGCTCTCCCCCTCTCGTTGCTATGCATCTTCTAGATAGATCTTGTGTGAGCGTAGGAATAATTTGAAATTTCATGCTACATTTCCCAACAGATGACTGGCCGCGTCGCCATGATTTTCCATGTCACTCCAGAAACTGCGGTGACGCCATGCCACCTTCTGGCAACGGCATTGGGCACACCAGGGCCGGCCGGCACCGACACCGTCGCTCCCCCCACCATTTTGCGGCTGGCAGGGGATCCTTGGATCCCACCCCTCCATGGCTGATGCCCCCCCGTGGGCCTAAGCAAAAAGCCGCCTCCGCTTGTTGAGACCACGACCCGGTCATGCGCCTTGACCGTGACCGCTCGGCCAAGACCTCCCTCCGTGCTGCTGCTGACATGGCGCCCCCCTCGACCGCAGTCGATCCTGCTACTCCTATGGCCTCACCGCGGGCTTCCCCTACCGACCCACCACCCATCGTTGATCCCGCCTCGCATGTGCTTGCATCGCCCGAGGCCCTCGGATCCCCTCCCGCGCTAGCAAACAAGAGCGTGGACAATTCAAACTGGCCCGAGCCACCTCATGCGCTGATAGGAACTGGGACCATTGCTGTTCCTACCACAGCTGAGCCTATGGAAGAATTGGCAGATCTCGAGATTTCCACACCTCGCGTGTCGGGCCCACACTCGCCCCTCTCGCGCCTGACCGGTGGTGCATCCTCCCCACCTGCCTCGCTGCGCGGCCCCAGCCAACTGTCTACGGTGGCCACGCCCTCGGGGACAGAAGACGCACATCACAGCTTCCTGCAAAGCATCTCGCAGCACCCCACACCGCTGCTACCGACCCCTGCTCCAAGGAGAAGAAAGAGGGATCTTCCCCCTAACTTTACCCTAATATGAAGCCATCGCATCACCCCGGCCGACCGCGGGCTCGTTGGAGGCAAAGGTCAAACACGTGTTAATTCGCAGACTTACGATTCTTCGTGATGACAAGTCCATCTCCACCGCCGCTTTGGAGCGCTACAACAAGTTGTTCGAGCAGCCACACGTGGAGGAGGTGGTGCAGGCTTTTGCCGACTACTACGAGTAGCGGATTCCTTCGAGCGCCATCTTCGGCACCGGCTCTGGCTCGTCTTTGGTGCCGTGCGGCATTATTTCTAGCCAGCTCGACTGTGTTTAGTCCTCCTGGCTTTTCTCATGGAGTGCAACCTTAAAAGTGTTTTTGGAATGTCTGTGGCCTAAACTCCAGGGCCAAGCGTACTGCCATTCGATCGGTCATCTTCACTGATTCCCTTAACATCGCTAGCCTCCAGGAAACCAAGTTGGAGGCTTTATCACTGCCCCTTGTCATCGAGACGCTCGGCCCCAACTTCGCTGATTTCTTCTTTCTCCCCACGATTAGAACATGCGGTCGCACCCTTCTCGCTTGGCGGATCAGTGAGATCTCCATCTCTAGCCCCTACATTGGCCGGCATCACATTCTGACACCAGTCTCCTCCCCCTCTAGCGCTAACCCGTGGTGGATCACCGGGGTCTATGGCCCACAGGACAACAATGAGAAGCTATTGTCCCTGGCTGACCTACGGGAGACCCGCGAGACCTGTGCTGGCCCCTGGCTCTTCGGGGCAACCTCAACCTCGTTCCCTTTGCCGAGGACAAGAGGAATGGTCGCATTAACCGGCGCACCTCTAGTTGTTTCTGTCGCTTCATCGCCGACATGGAGCTGTGATATGTCGCCAACGTATCTATAATTTTTGATTGTTTCATGTTGTTATATTACCACTCTTGGATGTTTATATTCATTTACTAGCGACTTTGTATCATTTTTTGGACTAACCTATTGACGTAGTGCCCAGTGCTAGTCGTTGTGTTTTTGCTTGTTTTTACTTGGCAGAATATCAATACCAAACTGTAGGATCGAAAGTATGTCTAGAGGGGGGTGATTATACTACTTGACCAAATAAAACTTATCCTTTTCCCAATTCTAGTTCTTGGAAGATTTTAGCAACTTTGGACAAGTCAAGCAATCTTAACACAATTCAAGCAAGCATGCAAAGAGTATATGAGCAGCGGAAAGCAAAGCATGCAACTTGCAAGAATGTAAAGGGAAGGGTTTGGAGGATTCAAACGCAATAGGAGACATGGATGTTTTTGTCGTGGTTCCGATAGGTGGTGCTATCGTACATCCACATTGATGGAGACTTCAACCCATGAAGGGTAATGGCTGCGCGAGTCCACGGAGGGCTCCACCCACGAAGGGTCCACGAAGAAGCAACCTTGTCTATCCCACCATGGCCGTCGCCCACGAAGGACTTGCCTCACTAGTGGTAGATATTCATGAAGTAGGCGATCTCCTTGCCCTTACAAACTCCTTGGTTCAACTCCACAATCTTGTCGGAGGCTCCCAAGTGACACCTAGCCAATCTAGGAGACACCACTCTCCAAGAAGTAACAAATGGTGTGTTGATGATGAACTCCTTGGTCTTGTGCTTCAAATGATAGTCTCCCCAGCACTCAACTCTCTCTCACAGGATATGGATTTGGTGGAAAGAAGATTTGTGTGGAAAGCAACTTGGGGAAGGCTAGAGATCAAGATTCATATGGTAGGAATGGAATATCTTGGCCTCAACACAAGTGTAGGTGGTTCTCTCTCAGAAAAATTAAGTTGGAAGTGTAGGTTCGTTCTGATGGCTCTCTCCACAAATGAAGAGGAGGTGGAGGGGCATATATAGCCTCCACACAAAATCTAACCGTTACACACAACTTGCCAATCTCGGTGGGACTGAATTGATAAACTCGGTCGGACTGATTCAGCAAATCTAGTGACCGTTAGGATTTTCGGTGGGACCGACATGCAACTCGGTAGGACCAATATGGTTAGGGTTAGGGCATAACGTAATCTCAGTGAGACCGATTACACAAACTCGGTGAGATCGATTTTGGTAATAAGCTAACCAGAGAGTTGATTAGGTAAACTCGGTGGGACCGATTCGTTCATTTCGGTGAGACCGAAATGTTACGAAAGGGAAACAGAGAGTTTACATTGCAATCTCGGTGGGACCGATCGCTCATCTCGGTGGGACCGAAACGTTACGAAGGGAAACAGAGAGATTACAATCCCATCTCGGTGAGACCGAGTGTCACACCCTGATTTTCATGCCACAACACTTAAGCTAACAATCATGATAAAATGTGGTTTGACAAAAACTTTTGAGTGTTTTGGACCTTGCCTTGATTGGATTTTTGTCTGTTGTTTGCAAGTGTTCTAAAAATCAAATAAACCCTCCAACTCCTATACTTCATCTCCTTGCTCCAAACTCTTGAACCAATGATCATGCCATGTGTATAGGACATAAAAATAATTTCTTGCAAAAATAATTTGGCCAAAAAGTATTTTCAAAAATTAGTTTTCCAAAAACCCCTGAATTAAGATTTGTACTGCAAGTACTTAATTCAGGGCAGTAAAAATCTTTCCAAAAATATATTTGACTCCTATTAGATATAGGATACCCAAAAACCATAAAAATATAATTTTAAAAGTTATTTCCTATTTTATTTAAAAGCTTTTTCTTAAGGCCAGAAATGGTCTTTAATAGGGAAAAATTATTTTATTGTTTCAAAAATATTTGAGAAAAATCAGGGAAACTCAGGGGGCATATATTTCCCATATATAAGAGTTTCAACACATGGTCATGTTCAAAATATTGGAAAAAACCTCCCAAAACCATTTCTGCTCATTTCAAGGATTTGAAATATTTCTACAGGAAATATTTTCATAAAAATCCAAGAAAATTCTAACATGTCACATATGACATTTTTGATGATCTTGCCAAGTACCATGTCATGGAGAATAGTATAACCCCATGAAACCCTCTCAAAACCACTTCTGTCCTTTTTCAAGTTTGAACATTTTTGCACTGTCAAACATGTCCAAATGCTCTCAAACTTGGTGCACATGCTCAAATGGTGTAATAATGCATCTAGACCAAATGGCACAAGTTGAAGAGAATGTTATCTTGATCAAAGTACCCCAAAACCCTTTCTGTCCAGAACCAAATTTGAACAACTCTACATTGCCAAGTGTGTCCTTTTGATCTGAATTTTTGTGGACATGTTCAAATCCTCAAATGATGACACTACACCAAGTGGTGCATCAAGGAGAATAGATTTGCATGACTAAATCTTGGTAAAGCCATTTCTAATGATTTCTAGGGTTTACAAAAGTTGCATTGGCAACTTTCTCAAAATGGACTCAAACTTGGTGGTCAACCACAATTATGTGTGACACTTGATCCTGTTAATTCTCATGTCAAGTGGAGTTAATTTGCTTGCCCAAATTTGCATCAAACACCTTCTGTCACTTTTCAAAAATCACCATTTTGACCACTTACACTATTCTCCTTGAGCTCAACTTTTTACCACATCTCCTCCTAGTCTTCTCCTATCTCCAGTTACTCTTCCCTGGCCTCGGCTCAATGATTGAGGGGTGAAACACCCCCATTTACCCTTCTGGATAGTAGCATTCTTCTCCTTTCTCACCTCCCTCCTCATTCCAGTGGCCCTCCATGGCATCCAATGCTTCCTCCCCTTTCTTTACTCCCTCCTAGAGCTACCAGACATTAGTGGCCGCGCCCACAAGGCATATAAAATGCCATGGCATGCCATTTGGGTGCTCTGGAGCGCGCTACAGTGCGCTCCCGCACTGTAGCCGCCCCCTGCCAAGCACCTCCGGCCACCTCGGGCCTCCCCAGCGCGTCCGACGATGCTCCTCGGCGTCCTCAACACGACAGTCGGTCGGCCCCCTCCTCCCTCTCTCTCTCCTGCCCCTGCTCGCACGCGCACCGGCCGCCCGAGAGCTCCAGTGAGCGAGCTCACACGCGCGACGTCTCTGACCCCTCCCCGCCCCCTCTTCCTTCCCCTAGCACTAGACCAGCCTCACAAACACCCCAGACACGGCGCCAGCTCCTCCCGAGCCCTATGGCGACGCACAGAAGCCCGCCGGCGCACGGGTCTACGGGACCTCACCGTTCGCCTATTTAAAGGCCTCCCCGAGCCCTTCTCTCCTCACCACTCGCTCTCTGCACCACCAAAACCTCCCCCTGCACCCCCAGTTCCTCTCCAGAGCCGCCCGAGCTCGAGATCGAGCTCGAGCTCCGCCGCTTCGGTCGCCGGAGTTCGCGAGGTATAGGCCTCCCCCGCTCCTCCTCTGCCTCGATCTGGAACCCCTGCATCCCTCTAATCATTTCCCCCTTGTTTCCCCTCTCTGTAGCTGTCGGAAACGGCCGGAGTCACCACCTCCCGAAGCTCCTCCGCCGCAGCTCCTCGTCGCCGGTGAACCAGGCACCCCCGCCGGCCAAGTCCACCACCCACCGACGCGCAACAGTCCCCTGAAGCCATCCCCGCACTAGCCGGAGATCGCCGTGGCCTGCATCGTCGCCGGTGAGCACCGCGACCCCCCTGTCCACGGGTTAGTGATGACAGGCGGGCCCCGCCTGTCATCCTCTCCCTCGTTCCCGCGCCCCTCTCTCTCTCTGTCCTGCGGGCCCCGGCCGTCAGGTTTGAAACGGGCGGGTGCGCGCACTGTGCGCTGGCTCGGCTGGGCCGGCCCACTGGCTGGGCCCGCTGCCCTGCGGCTATTCTGGCCCGGCAAGCACATAGCCCTTTTCCCTTTTCTTTTCTGAACAATTTGTAAAATCCATACATAGTTCAAATTAACTCCAAATTGGATGATTCAAATTTCTAGTAGTTCCTAAAATCATGCCCTATCACATGGTGCTTTTTGCACATTTTTCTAGCACATTTCCCTTCACACATATTAAATAAATCCTATTTTCTTATTTCTGTGCTGAACTTTAGAAAATCACAGAGAGCCTAAAATTGATCCAAATTCCATGATTCAAACTCCTAGATGCTTCTAAGTTCATAACTTAGTTTATGAACATTTTTATTAATACTTTCTGCACCACATAAAATAATGAGCCATTTCTTCATATTTGTCAACTTTGCAAATTCATAGGAAATTCATTTGAACTCCAAATCTAGTGAAACCAACTCCTAGATGCTTTTGAAATCATGCCTTGTTAAATGGGTATCCTTGCTCATTTTTCACAATAATATTTCTATACACCTCTTGCAAATCCATAAACCCCTTGATTCCATCATATCCAAATGTTTAGAAATATCCACTGACCCAATTCCAATGAAACCACTCTGGTTAATTTTCATATAACCAGAGATGTCCTAGAAAAGTCAAATCAATATTTTTAGAGCACTTTCATTTCCTGCCTTGTTGTGTTGCTTATTATGGTTGCTTTCGACGATAGTTGGCGAAGTAGACGAAATGCTTGGAGTTGGACCAGAGATATTTGAAGACCTCGAAGACTTTGTTAAAACAGGCAAGCAGCCCTTTGACCATATTTATGAAACCCTTTTTATGCATGTCATATAGCACTTTATTAGTGTTGCATCGGAATCATGATGAGATGGTAACCACTTTGATGGGTTGCCTCTGTTACTTCCTTGTTGATACTTGCATTGTGCATGACCCTACCTCCTTATGAGGGTTATGCCGGTGGGAGTAGATAGGATGCTAAGTAGTGCTACGCAAAAGGGATGGGAATATGCATGGTGATGGAGACAAAGTATTTTCAAAAGACTTTTCGAAAAACCCCATCGGGTGCCACTTATGCCCGGGGGAGATAATGATTTGGGTAACCACTTGATGACGAAGTGGTGTACCGAGGCAAGTGTGTGTGTTGTTTTCAAAACGGATTGGTTTAAGTTGCGACCGTTATTCCAACCTTACATGCGCAACCACTCTACCCTTGTATGAGAAAGGGCATTATTGATTACCTAGGCCGATACTAGCTTGGAGCCCGCATTACTAGTGACGGGGGAGAGTTGGTGCTCTCTCTCGGGACGGGGTCGTGCCAGGTAGGGCGGCCATGACTGTCTTCACAGGGCACCGGACACACCGTTGGTACCCCGTGCTTGTGGTATGTGATGAAAATGGGAGCGAGGCTCCACAATTTTAAGATGTGAAATGTTGGGCACGGGGGTTACTACCAATCGAGTGGACTCTATGTTAGTGTCGTCTAGGGAAAGATAGTGATAGGGTTCTTACCCCGGGTACTTGAAGTACCGCGGGTCGTGGATGACACGGAAGTTCCCCGGATCTTGTGGGTAAAGTGTGCAACCTCTGTAGAGTGTAAAACTATTCGAATAGCCGTGTCCACGGTCAAGGATAGTTTGGTAACCGCTCTTGGGCTACGTCCACTTGTTTACAAACCAGTGTGTGTGGGAAGAACTACTTGGGTCAAGTCAAAGGACTTGACATGGATGAGTTGGGTTGGAGCCCACTCCCTTTGTGTTGATATCTGTAACCTGTCCTCTTGGTTACTTGAATTCTCCTGATGCATGTCTTACAAGTTGTTGAACATATCATTGCACTCAAAAACTAGCTTTCCGCAATTTTTTTTACCTATATCATGCATTGTTGTATCTTGAACCAAACCATGGGTTGCTTGCGAGTACATTCAAAGTACTCATTGGCTTGCCACTGGTTATTTTATTGGCCAGGCATGAAAGAACATGATATGAAGAAGAGTACCTCGGTGACGAACATGCGAGCTAGGACGCTTCCTAATCAGAATGCCTGTAGGGTTAAGGCAGATGGCATGGGTCCAAGTTATCGACGAAGATTTCCGCTGCGATGTTATACTCAAGACTTGACCATAATGGTCCTACTTGTGTAATACGGTATGTATGGATGTAAGACTCTTGTTATTCAGCTTCTGTGTGTTCAATGAGCATTGATCTCTGGGATCACTGTACACGTGCATTCGGTGATCACGACTTATGAGTCGGGGTCCCCACACCGAGATCCCTATCGGTGAGACCGATTTGCCTAGGGTTTGTGGCAGTGGCTATGACATCTGAACTCGGTGGCGCTGGATAGAAAGAATCGGTGGGGCCGATTTTGACTTTTGGTTTAGGTCATATGTGGATGTGAGAAAGTAGTTGAGGGCTTTGGAGCATATCACTTAAGCATTTTGAGCAAGAGCCTCATTAAGCAACACCTCATCCCTCCTTGATAGTATTGGCTTTTCCTATAGACTCAATGTGATCTTGGATCACTAAAATAGAAAATGTAGAGTCTTGAGCTTTGAGCTTGAGTCAATCCTTTTGTCCTTAGCATTTTGAGGGGTCCACTTTTCTCATCCATGCCATGCCAATCATTGAGCTTTCCTGAGATATTAATCTTGAAATAGCATTAGCTCAATGAGCTATATATTGTTAGGAATTACCAAAACCACCTAGGGATAGTTGCACTTTTAATCTCCCCTTTTTGGTAATTGATGACAATATATAGATCAAAGCTTCGACAAATGATAATAAGAGTGAAAAACATTGTTGCTTTGAGAAGTATGTGAAAAACAAGAGCTCCCCCTAAATTTGTGCATAGTTTAAGATTTGCTTTGGACTGCAAATGCACAATGAGTTAGGATCATGGGTTACTCTTCCATGTCACATACATCTTGGTGGAGCACTCAAAATGATAATAATTAAATACATGCACTCATCACCAAGCAAAGTGAATAATCATATGGGGATATAAAAAGATAATGTCATCCAACAAGCATTAAGGTAGCATATGATCAAACACATGATCATCCAAGTATCACACAAAAGCATAAAGTATCTCAAACAAGCAAATAACAAAGTTCAACCACCAAACAATAAGAGTGAACAAAGAGCAGCACTCTCTCTTGAAGCCTATGATCTATACATTTTCTCCCCCTTTGGCAACAAGTTACCAAAAAGTTCATAAAAAATGCATAGTGCTAGATCGACTCTCAGGCTTGGTCTTCAGGTGGTGGTGTAGATAAAACTCCAAGGACGAAGGCATTAGTTGATGTAGATGGAGCTGGTGGAGTGGGTGCTGGAGCTGGTGGCACTGAAGCTGTAGCTGGTGTCGATGAAGTTGCTCTGGTGTCTGTAACTGGCACTGCAACAGATCTTTGTCCTCTGGGCACTCTAGCAAAAGCATCAGTGGTATACTTGCCCTTCTTCTCCTGCACTTCATCCTGAAGTTTTTCAACAACTGACTGTATCTCAGCGACCTTCGCATCTAAATCATAGAACTTCTGCTCCATGATCCTCTCCAAGCTCTCCTGGTTTTGAGTCAGGGTGACCAATCCCTTCTCAATCCTCAGAGTGGAGGCAATCAAGTAGCCAAGTTGATCTTGCTTGCTCTTCAGAAGATACTGAGATGCCTCATCAATGGTTGGCATCTTTGCAGCCTTTTTAGTCCTTGCCTTCTCCCTCTTTGCTTGTGCTTGCACAGAAGATGGTTCATTCTCATCCATCACTACAGTGTTGTCCTCAAAGTCTGGGTAGATGGGCATATGTTCCTTGTCCAAGAGATATGTGCCAGTGCCCATCTTGGAGTTGATTAGCTCCTGGATCTGTGGAGCATACCCAACACTTCTCTTATGATCTGCAGTTGTTCTCTTTATGGTTTCCACAATTAGGCTCATGACTTTGAACTTTTGAGGCACATCAAATATGTGAAGAAGGTTAATTGCATGGCCTCTGATCATCTTGTGATCACCTGACTTTGGCAATAGAGTGTGCCTGAGGATCCAGTTGATTGTTGGCAAACCTGACAGAAAGTAGTGTACTGATCCAAATTTGTGTGTCTCAAGAGCAGCATCTGGGATCTCTCTGTACATATGTGCCATGGTGTTGTGATCCTTCTTCTTCTTGGCATAGACATCCAAGTCATCTTCATTCTCCTCAGGAGCATTGATCAATGTTTCCCATTCTCCAACTGTTGACTAGTACCTAGTACCTTCAGACATCCAGACAATCCTTCCATCTGGGTAGAAATGAGCTGTGGAGTAGAACTGCATAATAAGCTCATCATTCCACTTTGTGAGCTTCTAAGCCACAAACTCATCAACTCCACATGCCTTGAAGCTGTCATATACACCAGGATAGTGTTCTTCATTTTCCCTAATGTACTCCCAGTCCACCCATCTCATATCACAGACTATAGGCTTCTTGTCAAGTAAAATAGTCTCATAGGAGTCCTCCTGTTCCTTAGTGTGGAATCTGTAGTCCACAGTAGTCCTTCTCCTGGTGGCATATGGATCAGACTCTCTCCATAGCCACAATCCTGAATCCTTCCTGATTTTCATATTCTCTGCAACTGGGTGTGCATCATTGTGATCAGGGATCTTGGGCTTCAACTTCCTTAAAGCAACATAATCATCTTCCTCTTCTTCTTCAGCAGCTTGAGGCACTGGGGCCTTGTTCTTCTCCTCAGCAGGGATGTTCCTGGTGCTCCTCTTGGGTTTTGGCTTTGGAGCTGGAGCAGCAGCCTTAGGAGCAATTTTGGGCTTAGATGGAGCAGCCCCTGCCTTAATTGCATCTCCCATAAGCTTTTGAGTTTTGGGTGCTGGTGCTGCATCCTCTTCCTCTTCTTCAGAATCTCTCATGATCCGCCAAGCACTCTGGCAGTGGTCTTCTTGACCCTTTCCTTCATTTTCTTCTCTGCCAAAACCTGTTCTTTGGGTGCAGATCCCAAAGTTTCTTGAGTGGATGTTCTGGCCTTTGACATAGGAACTCTCTTGGCAGGAATCTTTATCTTCATTCCTGGCTTAGTGGCAGCAGCTATGCCATATTCCTTTTTCAGAACTTTCCTCTTTGAAGTGGCCTCTTCCTCAACAGCCACATAGTCATCATCCTCAGAATCTGAGGTTCTCTTCTTTCTGGTCCTGGTGGATGCCTTAGGCAAGTTGTTGGGTGTACTCCAGCTTCCCTCATCAAAGCTGCTAGAGGGACTAGTGCCCTCACTTATGTGAACTTGCTCCTCGGACTTGTTCTGACTGTCACTCTGATATGACATGATGCAAACACTGACAGCAGACCCTGTGAATAGATTATAGATGAGGTAGATTGGATGAGCATCACAAAGTCCATAGGTTTTTGCAAAAGAATGAGTTAAAAACTTAGTTTTAGTTTTCCACAGAAAGCATTTCGGATATACCGATTTGAAAACTCAGTGATACCGAAGCAGCTTCTGGAACCTAAACTAGTGAACTCGGTCAGACCGAGTCATAGTTCGGTGGCACCGAGACTGCTAGGGTTTCACAAAGAATTGAACTCGGTCACACCGATTTGCAATTCTTGGTTAGACTGAGAATCACATGTGCAATGGCCTTAGCCAAATCTGTGGAACTGATTTCAACAACTCAGTTGGTCCGAGATGATTTCGGCGGAAACCTAACCCTAAATTTTCAATCCACAACTAAACTACGAAGTGATTTTGCTGGATAGAGTGATCTCAATCGTGGCAAGATACATTGCAAAACAATGTGCTAGGAATCAGAGTAAGATTAGCACAAGGATAAGTCCATACCCTAAGTGCGGCGATGGACCTGCTACGGTGGCAACGGCGGAGACGATTTCCATTGACGGTGGCAGAGACCAGCGGCGGGAGGCAGCTGGCGATGAGAAGGACGATCCGGAGACCCAGGGAGGCAGAGCAGGCTGAGCGCGGGCGAAGGGGTTCGGAAAATTTTCCAAACTTTGGCCCGGGGATATATATAGCCTAACCCTGTCGGTGTGACCGAGTGGAACAACTCGGTGACACCGAGATGCATAACTGCAAGCAGTTACTGCAACTCAGTGTGACCGAAAAGTTCAAATCGGTTGCACCGAGATTGAAAACCTAGATCGACTTAGTGATCTCGGTATGAACAAAATGGATGAATCGGTCAGACCGAAACGCACAAAGAAGTTTTGGAAGTTTAAGTCTATGACGAATCGGGGACTCCGAGTGCTCCTCACACAAAGTGGTTCGAATCTGACTTGATCAAACTTTGTGATGTAGCATGAATAGAGTTTGAGACGAGAAAAGCATAGATAGCTAGAGAAGGTTCTTAGGCATTATTGTCCATCCACTTGGCAAAAGAAAAAGGAACCAAGCAATCAAACCAACAAGTGGATGTCCTCGAATGAGTAAATTATGCAACCAACATGCTCACACAATAAAATGGCAAATGAAATATGTGGCAAAGCATGCACAACTAATTCTAGCATCTATCAAGCAATTGGCGATGACTAGGTCATCTATATATGAGTATATTGACTTAGGAGCCAAATGAGAACATTTGATCATAGGTCATACTCATTGTTTAAGCACAAGTGGGGTTACCACTTTTACATAAAGCATTGTTGTGTTCACACCATTAGAGTTGCTTTAGCTCAATTCTTAGAGTAAAGCTACCCCCAAATGTGAGATCCCCCCTAAGAGGGATGAACTAACCTTGGGTTTTGTCGATGATGACTTCATGTAGGTGTTGAAGATGTGGATGCTCAATGTTGTTGTAGATCATTTGGAGCAATCCTTTGGAGTGAGTTGCACTTTCAATACCTACACGGGTTAGTCCCACAAGGAACAAACAAGGATATCCATAGACATAGAGTGACGCACACACAAGATGATGTCTATGAAAGCATTAGGTTACCTTGTCCATTGTCTTACCAACAAGAGGGTTTGTGACTCCTTGAACTAGTGCAAGATGTGGAAGTTGATTGCACTTGTTCTTGCCAAAATGATAAGAGTGAAGTATGTTGGCGGAGTCACCCTTAGGAACTCTCTAGTTCTTCTTCTTCAGGATCCACATCATCTTGATGGGAATCCTTGGAGTTGTAGTCGTACTTGATGAAGTAGAGCTTGATGTAGTCTTGGGAACCCACTTGACCAAGGCCTTGGGTGCTTCTTCAAATGCATCAATTTCCTCTTGAAGCTTATCCTTGCCTTTTTGCTCGTGGTCTTGTGGTGGAAGATCATCTTGAGCTTGTGTCCCTTTGAAGGAAGTAGGATCATACTTCTTTTGTTGAGGAACAAACTTCGTCTTGGGGTATTGATCTTCTTCCCACTCAACTCCATTGGCATTGAACTTTCGTTCAAAACCAACACCTTGATTCTTCTGGTGCCTTCCTTGCTTGCGTACAATTTCCTCGAATTGCTTACTCCCGGCAAGGCTCTTGTAAACACCTTTCTCTATAATTCCCTTCAATAAGCTATTTTCTTGCTCAAGTGTAACTTGGCTAAGAGAATCATTAGTGGAATCAAGAGAACTACTAGAAGCAGCAACATTGGATTTAGCATGATTATTGTTACTACCAGAGGAAGAATCTTTCTTGTTCTTGTTACTAGACTTGACTTGAGGCATGTAAGTGGATAAGAGTAAACTCTTGGCAATGTAAGAAGAACTTTTCTTGCAAAGATCATCATTGATTGCCTTTAATAACTCATGCTCTTGCTCAAGGTTGAGCTTTTCAAAACGTAATTTCTCATGAGTCCTTAAAAGTTCTCGATGATCTTCTAAGATAGTTTCATGAGCTAACTTAAGAGTGTTTAGTTCTTTAGTTAGAAACTCAATCTTCTCCTTATCATTGTCCTTCATTTTATCTTGACTAGCATGATTAATTGACATTTCATCATAGTATTCATCACTAGAGTTGTCAACAAGTAAATCATCATCACCTAACAAGTCATCTTCATCACTATTGAAATCAATATACTCGGGGTGTGATACCTTTGGGCCTTTAGCCATGAAGCATCTTCCAAGTCCTTCATTTGGTGAATCAAATATGTAGTAGGAGTTGGTTGACACAAGTGCTAGACCGGCAACACCTTCATCTTGAGTATATTTGGAGTCGGAGTGATAGCTTCTCTCAGAGTGATTATCAGAGTCGGAGCCGGATACCCATTCACCAACATGAGCTTGATGTCTTTGTTTTGTGTAGCTCCTTGATGACTTGTCCTTCCTTTCCGAATCCTTGCTTCTCCGGGATGTTCTTCGTTCATAACGATCATCTCTACTCCTTCTCTCTCTTGATGGTGATTCTTCTCTTCTACTTCTTCTTTTTGGAGAATCTTCTCTTCTCTTGTAGGGTGCCGTACACTCATTGGAATAGTGTCCGGGTCTTCCACAATTTTAGCAATTTCGCTCTCGACTAGAAGATCTTTTGTCATTGTAGGACCTTGACTTGGAGCTTCTCTCTTTCCTTCTACTCTTGTAGAACTTGTTGAAGTTCTTCACCATTAGTGTCAGTGTCAAAATCGGCAGATCTCGGGTAGGGGGTCCCGAACTGTGCGTCTAGGCCGGATGGTAACAGGAGGCAAGGAACACGATGTTTTACCCAGGTTCAGGCCCTCTTGATGGAGGTAAAACCCTACGTCCTGCTTGATTAATATTGATGATATGGGTAGTACAAGAGTAGATCTACCATGAGATCAAGGAGGCTAAACCCTAAAAGCTAGCCTATGGAATGATTGTTGTATGATGAAGTTGTCCTACGGACTAAAACCCTCCGGTTTATATAGACACGGAGAGGGTTAGGGTTACACAAAGTCGGTTACAATGGTAGGAGATCTTGAATATCCGCATCGCCAAGCTTGCCTTCCACGCCAAGGAAAGTCCCATCCGGACACGGGACGAAGTCTTCAATCTTGTACCTTCATAGTCCTGGAGTCCGGCTGAAGGTATAGTCTGGCTACCCGAACACCCCCTAATCTAGGACTCCCTCAATTAGGCTCAATTCTTCATTGAAGGTTTGTTTCTCACTTGATGATGTGGGAGCTTGACATGAGGCTTTGTAAGCACCACTTGACTTGTTATGGAGTTCCTCCTCCAAATTCTTCCTAAAAGTTTGTAAACACCAAGAGTAGTGTCCGGATCTGCAAAATAAGTTTCCACGTATTGCCACAGAGAGAATAATATTAACACAAATCTAATCTGCTGACGTATTCCGCAGCGTGACATCACACTACGGCCAAGCCTTTATTCCAATCGTTTTCACTTTTCCACCTCAGCGTGTTTTGCGAGGCGGTTTCCTTGGCACGTCTTGTCAAAGCAGAGATCGTGTCCCCTTTATTTGCGGGATTCTCATCAATACGGACGTGGGTAACCCAATCGTGCCCGTTAGCATGTCTTCTCGATTAAAGGCGAGTCCCAAACGGTTATGGGGAGGGCTCCTGGTATTCAACCTCTTATAAAGAGACCAAGGCCTTACTCCTTTTCTCCAATCTCAAAACAAGTTCGCCCGTCGCCTCGAGTTCCAACACCCTAGGCTCCAGATTCCAGGCGCTTCGGACCTTCGACAATGTCCGGTCCCGACCTTCAAGGCCGATGGATGCCCTCCTCCGTCACGGAGGAGGACGTGCTAAAGTTGAGGGAGGCTAAGTTCTTGACCGCCGAAATTTTGCATAGGTTGCCTGCTCAAAGGCAGGCTATTCCCAGTCCCCAGCCCGGTGAGAGCGTAGTGTTCATGTTTCACTTCCTTCGGGGGTTAGGCTTCCCGATGGATCCCTTCGTGAGGGGGCTGATGTTCTATTATGGGCTGGAATTTCATGATTTAGCTCTGGAGTCCATCCTCCACATTTCCTCATTCATCGTTGTGTGTGAAGCGTTCCTCCGTGTTACTCCTCACTTCGGATTATGGCTCAAGACTTTTGGAGTGGAGCTGAAGATGATCGAGGGACGGCACGCAGAGTGCGGAGGCACTGTCATAAGTAAGGATGCTGATGCTCCATGGCCCGAGGGCTCCTTTCAAGAGGAGATTGGCTTGTGGCAACGAGAGTGGTTCTATATCACCGCTCCCAGGAGCGCCAAGTGGGTGGCGCCTCCTGCCTTTCGCTCGGGTCCCCCACCACGGCTAGCGTCATGGGTCAACAAAGGATTAGATTGGGGGTTATCCAAAGACGTGCCCTTGTTGCAGGGCCGCATTAGGGATCTCTTAGAAAGAGACCTCAACCTGGTCAAGGTGACGCAGGTCATGCTGATTCGCCGAACACTGCCCGGCAAACGTCGCTCCCTTCGTTTGTGGGAGTTTAATTCGGAGGGACCACGAGCTCTCCAGCATTTTATGGGTGCAACGCCCGTGGAGATGTATAAAATGTTCTTCGGATCACAAGCAATGTGTCCGTATTTGACCGAGGACGCAGGTTTAAGCTGCAATCGCCCGGATACTCAAGTAAGTAACCTTGTGCCCGGACTCGCTATCCGTAAAATTGTCATAAATTCGCCCCTAAAAGAGTTGTCCTTTTAAACAGGAGTGGATAGCGAAGGCAAAGCTGATCAGGTGTCCGGCTCCCCTTCCTGAGACCAGGCCGGATCCCGTGCTATTCAGGATGTTGAAGATCGTGCCTTTGGAGGGAAGTGAGGGGGAGGACAAGGAAACTATGGCCTCCTCGAAGGAGGCTGCTCCGAAGGGAAGAACCGACAATTCCTCTCCTAAGGGGAAGAAGAGGGCCGCCTCTGACGACCCAGAGACCATGGCCTCAAAGCGGGGGAAAAAGTCCTCATCAGAGGGTCCGACGCCGGGGAGATCCTCGGCCGAACTACGCCCTCAAAGGGATCAGCCCTCCAGCGAGCCGTAAGTAGAGAAAGATTTTCCTTTAGAGGGATGAGAGAAATCCTTGCTTTTTATCTGAGAAGATTAACCGAAATTTTACTTTGTAGCTCGGACCTCAGCCCTTCTCAGCAGAGTTCATCTTCGGGGGATCTTCTTCCGGAGATGATGGAGAGTGGAACGCCTCCCCCTGCCGTACCTCCTGGCGAGGCGGGCGACCCTGAGGTGTCGTCGTGGAAGGTTTCTCCGAATCCGGCAGGGGTGGAAGGTAGCCATATGTCCCCCCAAGGTTCTCCGCGTCCGGCCTTCGATGGAGGTCATAGGACAAGTCCGGCGCCGTCCGATGCGCGGTTGGTGGAGCTGATGATTCTGCTGGGGTGAGCTTCTATCTCAGATGAGCACCGTGCATTGATGGGTACGGTGATTGGAAGGATTTCGTCCGCGGAAAGCGGATTGCATGAGGCCGTCAGAAGTTTGCTGACGGGTTTTGAGGTACGTTTGATAATGTACTTCTTTGTCAGTTGCGCATAAACAAGATGCACCCTGTGTAGATAGTAGCCCCTAAGACTCTGTGCGTTGTCAAAATTGACGGCGCGCAGAGGATCATAATCCCAGGTCTAAAATGTCGCCTTTGTATACAGGTGGCGAAGTGTCCGGAATCAAGCCGAACTGATGATTTTGCCGAACTAAAGCGGCAACTTGACGTGGCAGATGCCGACATCGCGCTCGTCAACGAGCGGCTTGATGAGGCTCAAGGTATGCAATTCCTCGGGCGGCATCTGGTAAGAGGAGCTTTATGCCAGTATCTTACAATGTGTGTGCTTGACGCAGATGGTGCGGCCGCCATGGAGAGTTTTCGGGCGGAACTTGCCCGAGCTAAGGAACAAGCCAGGAAAAGTGATGCGGCTGCCGAGAAGGCCCTTGAAGAGCTGAGAGCCGAACAGGCTGCTCACTACCGAAGCAAGAAGGAGATGGCCGTGATGGCCGTGAAGTTAAAAAGTGCTGTTGACCGTTGCAAGCTTCTTGAGGAAGAAGACCGGGCGAGACAGACGGACTTAGAGAAGGCCGTTGCTGATGCCAAGGACGCTCGCTCTGCGATGAGAGCTGCGAAGGAGGAGCTGCGTCAGGCCGGACAGATTGCGGCTGGAAAGCCCTTTTTATGCTGCGGAGGAAGTTTTGCGATCCGAAGTTTGCTCCCTTGGACCAGATGTGGAGTGCGAAGGACACCTATCTGGATTTGGCAGCGAGTGCTGCTGATGCGACTGAATACTTTCGAGATCAAGAAGATCGCGGAGTGGAAAGGCTTTTCTGGTCGTAGTTCCAGAATCCAGAGCGTCCACTGGCAGTGGACGATCGTCTGGCTCAATGGGCCGAACTGAATAGATTGTCCGGACTCGCCATGAAGTATGTCCTGGGTCATCTGTGGCCGGGGAGATTGGAGCCGAAGAGTTATTTCAGCTTGGTGCAGCAATTCCTTGACGCGGTGCCACGTATCAATGCGATGAAGAGGTCAGCATGCATAGAGGGCGCACGGATGGCTCTTGCCCGTGTCAAGACATACTGGGCAGAGATGGAGACCACCGTTGTTGCATCCCGAGATTCGGACAAAAGCCGAGTACCCTCCGAGCACTATTTTCATGAAGTCCTTGAAGGCGCTCATGTCATAGAGACGCAGTGCTCGAAGGATGCTATGTTCTGATAGCATATGTAATTATAAAAGCAATATTTTGATGAATTGTAGTAGCCTTTTATACTTGTGCCTTCAAGTATTTGGAACACCTCCTGTGCGGCTATTTTTAAGATATATATACAAAATCTGAAAGATTGCAGTCGTTGGCTTCAGCCCCCACGCACATAGTGCGGGGGTGCTCGCAGAAGGCGCATTTTCACTCTTAATCCAACGTCTTGGTCCTACAAAGGAGGTGATAGCGCAGCGAGCTAGGCAACCGGACTATAATGCTTTAACACTTTCACTTAGCCATAGGAGCTTGACAAGGGGACTATTTAGGTAGCCCCTGGTGGCGACTGCGCTCGCCCGAATTCGGGGCGCGTATGTGCCTGGCCGGGAAATGGCCCTTCATTAATGCGGAGGAATCCTATAGATTCCAGAGAGTCATTGAGTGGTTGACCAGTCTCACGCCATATCATGACAGTCGGTTTTCGGCTTACTCTACTGAGGTGCTCGCCTGGCCGAACCAGGGCACAATCGCAGTAGTTCTCCTGGTGCCGCCTTAGCCGATAGAGCGGAACGTAAGGCGGCCGAACACAGGAGCCGGGCAACCCAACATTTGACCAAAATCATGACTCGGAGCTGATGCATATAAGGCCAAACTCACGACGCCGAACACTCCCTAAGGTATTCGGTCTTTATGAGAGCGGGCGAGGTAACGCTCTGAGGTATAATCCCCTAGTGTCCAGGTACGCGCAAGAATTCTGACGTGGCCACATGCTAAGACGCCAGCCTCCTCCTTGGTCATAGAACCAGGGGATGTGTACCAACAAGAGACAGTAAAAAAGGTTTACGCAGGGTCTTAATCTGAAAAGAATCCTTGGGACAGGTCCCTACTGCACGTCTGCGCCTATGTCTCCGTTGTGCCGTATCCTGGACGGGCGCAGCACGATGTTCATCTGTAAAAAGAGAGCAACTAAGTTGAAAAAGGGGCGTGCCGAACAAAAGTTATATGAAATAAACAAAGTGTAAAGTAAAATATGAAAAGTTGAGCTTTATTGTCTCTTATTTTATACGTGTGAAGCCCCTAGTGCAGGGGGATATGGCCACTAAGCCTTTATCAACGATACTTTTGTGCCGGACTCGTCTATCCGTGTCCGTGGTCTTAATGACCTGTTCCGATGTTCTGGCTGGTGAAGCCAGTGTATTGTGGGGCTGTTAAAGCGGCCGCACAATCCTCCGCTTGGGGGAGGTGTTCTCACTGCTTCCCCTTTAAGGAGATGGTGCCGCGTGGACCGGGCATCTTAAGCGTAAGAGATGCATAATGCGGTATTGCGTTAAAGCGGGCGAAAGCTTCGCGTCCCAGTAGTTCTTGATAGCGACTTGAGAATGGGACGATGTGGAAAGTCAGCTTTTCGCGACGGAAGTTATCGGCAGAGCCGAAAATAACCTCGAGCCGGAGAAAACCCATGCAATGGGTGTCCGGACCTGGCATTACTCCTTGAAAGGAGGTTTTGCTGTGGTGAATTCTTTTTGGGTCGATCCCCATGTGGCGGATTGAGTCCTGATATATCAGGTTGAGTCCGCTGCCACCGTCCATAAGGACATTCGAAAACTGGAGTCCGCCAATTATTGGATCGAGTACCAGGGCAGTCCAGCCTGGGTTCCTGACACTTCTAGAATAATCCAGATGATCCAAGATGATTGGTTTTGACAACCAGTGGCGGGATTCCTTTGGGATAGGCCGTGGGGCGCGCCGCATGTTTTGTTATGTGGAGTAAGTTTACTGTTCTTACTTCTTGTGGGAAATTCTTTTGTTTCCTGGTACTCTGCTTTTGGGGTTCGTCCTCGTCTTCGCTTGGTGTGTCGAGCCCCTTGTGTTCGGCGTTGAGTCTGCCGGATTGTTTGAAAACCCAACAATCTCTGTGGGTATGGTTAGCAGGCTTTCCGGGAGTGCTGTGTATTTGACATATCCTATCCAAGATTTTGTTTAGGTTGGATAGGTCGTCCCTGTTATCTTGGAGGGGCGGCTTTTTCTGATTCTGTCGTGAGCTTTTGAATCCGGTGTTGACTGCCGTGCTCTTCGGACTTTTTTCCTTAGTCCGGCGACGGTCCTTATTGCGTCGCGGTTTTCCATTTCCATCCCTAGTTTCAGATCTTGGGTCACTGGTGCTGCATCTTGCCAACCAGCTGTCCTCTCCTATGCAAAAGCGGGTCATGAGGCTTGTTAGTTCGGCCATTGTTCTTGGCTTTTCTTGGCCGAGGTGTCTGGCGAGCCATTCGTCTTGGACATTATGCCTGAAAGCCACTAAGGCTTCAGTGTCCGGATAGTCGAGTATCTGATTCTTTTTAGTAAGAAATCTATTCCAGAATTGCCGAGCTGACTCTCCGGGCTGTTGAGTTATGTGACTAAGATCGTCTGCATCCGGAGGGCGGACATAGGTCCCTTGAAAATTTGCTCGGAAAGCGTCTTCGAGCTCTTCCCAACTTCCGATTGTGTTTTCAGGAAGGCTTTTGAGCCAATGCCGGGCTGGCCCTTTAAGCTTGAGGGGTAAGTATTTTATGGCGTGGAGGTCATCTCCTCTAGCCATATGTATGTGGAGGATATAATCCTCGATCCAGACTCCAGGGTCTGTTGTTCCATCATATGCCTCTATGTTTACGGGTTTGAATCCCGCTGGAAATTCATAATCCAGGACCTCATCGGTGAAACATAGGGGGTGTGCGGCACCCCTGTATTTGGGTGTGCCGGATTCTGATAATGGCTTTACTGCATTGCTTACGGGAGCTTGCTTTCTTGGCCCGTAAATGGACCTGGTTGGGCCATGATGCGAATCCTTAAGTGGGTCGCATGCCGGCTTAAGTGCGGCACTGCTTGCCGCTTTATGCTGGCCATGGGGTCGTCTATCCGACCGTGTGGCTCTCTCACCTTTGGAATGCGAGGGCTCTAAGGCCTCCTCGTCGAATTCAGGCAGTAGCTTTCTCTTCGGATAGCTTTTAGTGTGGCGGCTATCGCCGTATTTGTCTGCGGTATTGATTACTTTACTCCATCTGATCCTGAGTGCATCTTTTGCAGTTTTTAGCTTCCGCTTCTGCTTTTTCAGGCTGCGTGCAGTTGCAACGAGCCGTCTGTGGAGGTTCTTCTGCTACGTGGGCTTGTCCGGCGTAGGGTCGTCCGGAATGCCATTTTCACCGGGGGAGGGATGTTCGGTTTCTCTATCCGGGTTGTCCTGTTGGGACGGTTGCTCTAAGGCATGCTCGTCGTCTACTGGCTCATCCTGCTCTATGGCTGGGTCTTTATCGAGGCGGGGCTTGGGTCGGCGTTTACGCCGACGCTTTGATTGTTTTTTGAGAGATCGATCCCTCTTTCCATCCCCGTTTTCCTCATTGTTGCTTCCTTTAGGGGTATCCACCATGTACACATCGTGAGATGAGGTGGCTGTCCAATGCCCTATAGGCGTTGGTTCTTGGTTGTCTCCTGCATCGTCATCCATACCGTCGATGTCTTTGGAGTCAAAGTCGAGCATGTCGGTTAAGTCGTCGACAGTGGCTACGAAGTGGGTGGTGGGTGGGTTTTGAATTTCTTCATCATCCGAATCCCATCCTTGCTGACTGTAGTCCGGTCAGGGCTCTCCTGATAAAGAGAGAGACTTTAGCGAATTCAGGATGTCGCCAAAGGGCGAGTGCTGAAAGATGTCTGCGGCGGTGAACTCCATTATCGGCGCCCAATCGGATTTGATCGGTAGGGGCGCGGGGGGCTCGGAGTTCGGAAAGGAATCCGGCTCCTCGGAGTCACGGGCCATGCGGAGTGCGGGGCTGGAGTTCGGCTCGATCGCCTCTGAGATTGCAGCCCCTGAGGCAGCGTCCAACCGCTGATCCTTGATCGGTGCAGTAGGCTCCGAATCAATGGTCGGAACCAATGCGTGTGCGGCCTCCAAGGCGCTGTTCGGCGGCAGAGCTATATCATGCCCATCGAGATAGTGCGGCGCGCTTTTCTGTGGCTCGAATCCGTCGAAGATCAAGTCCCCGCGGATGTCAGCCGTGTAGTTTAGGCTTCCAAACCTGACCTGATGGCTAGGGGCGTAGCTTTCGATCTGCTCAAGGTGGCCAAGCGACTTGGCCAGCAGTGCGAAGCCGCCGAAGACGAAGATCTGTCTGGTGAGAAAAGTCTCACCCTGGACTGCATCGTTGTTGATGATCGAAGGAGCCATCAGGCCTAAAAGCGACGACACAGAGGAACTCTCAATGAAAGCACCAATGTCGGTGTCAAAACCGGCGGATCTCGGGTAGGGGGTCCCGAACTGTGTGTCTAGGACGGATGGTAACAGGAGGCAAGGAACACGATGTTTTACCAGGTTCGGGCCCTCTTGATGGAGGTAAAATCCTACGTCCTGCTTGATTAATATTGATGATATGGGTAGTACAAGAGTAGATCTACCACGAGATCAAGGAGGCTAAACCCTAAAAGCTAGCCTATGGTATGATTGTTGTATGATGAAGTTGTCCTACGGACTAAAACCCTCCGGTTTATATAGACACCGGAGAGGGTTAGGGTTACACAAAGTCGGTTACAATGGTAGGATATGTTGAATATCCGCATCGCCAAGCTTGCCTTCCATGCCAAGGAAAGTCCCATCCGGACATGGGACGAAGTCTTCAATCTTGTATCTTCATAGTCCTGGAGTCCAGCTGAAGGTATAGTCCGGCTACCCGAACACCCCCTAATCCAGGACTCCCTCAATTAGGCTCAATTCTTCATTGAAGGTTTGTTTCTCACTTGATGATGTGGGAGCTTGACATGAGGCTTTGTAAGCACCACTTGACTTGTTATGGAGCTCCTCTTTATCCTTGAGTGACATCTCATGAGCAACAATTCTTCCAATGACTTCTGTTGGCTTGAGATCTTTGTAATTGGGCATCATTTGGATCAATGTGCATACGGTATCATATTTTCCGTCCAAAGCTCTTAGGATCTTCTTGATGATGAATTTGTCGGTCATCTCTTCACTTCCTAAGCCGGCAATCTCATTTGTGATAAGATCAAGCCTAGAGTACATTTCAGCGACACCTTCACCATCCTTCATTTTGAACTTGTCAAGATGACTTTGAAGCACATCCAACTTGGGTTCCTTGACGGAGTCGGTACCTTCGTGCATATCAATCAAAGTATCCCAAATTTCCTTTGCATTCTCAAGACGGCTGATTTTGTTGAATTCTTCGGGGCACAATCCATTGAAGAGGATATCACAAGCTTGAGCATTGTATTGTAGCATCTTCAACTCTTCCACAGTAGCTTCATGGTTCGGTTCTCTCCCATCAAAGAATTCACCTTGCAAGCCAATACACACAATAGCCCATACGGCGGGGTTATGTCCAAGAATATGCATTTTCATCTTATGCTTCCAACTAGCAAAATTAGTACCATCAAAGTAAGGACCTCTACGGTGGTAATTTCCCTCGCTAGACGCCATACTCTCCTAGGTTGTGAAACCAAGGCTATGACTACCAAAAGCTATGGAAATCAAAGCAAATGGAGACCAAAGCTCAGATACCACTTGTAGGATCGAAAGTATGTCCAGAGGGGGGGTGATTAGACTACTTGACCAAATAAAACTTATCCTTTTCATAATTTTAGTTCTTGGCAGATTTTAACAACTTTGGACAAGTCAAGCAATCTTAACACAATTCAAGCAAGCATGCAAAGAGTATATGAGCAGCAGAAAGTAAAGCATGCAACTTGCAAGAATGTAAAGGGAAGGGTTTGAAGGATTCAAACGCAATAGGAGACACGGATGTTTTTGTCATGGTCCCGATAGGTGGTGCTATCGTACATCCACGTTGATGGAGACTTCAACCCACGAAGGGTAACGGCTGCGCGAGTCCACGGAGGGATCCAGCCACGAAGGGTCCACGAAGAAGCAGCTTGTCTATCCCACCGTGGCCGTCGCCCACGAAGGACTTGCCTCACTAGCGGTAGATCTTCACGAAGTAGGCGATCTCCTTGCCCTTACAAACTCCTTGGTTCAACTCCACAATATTGTCGGAGGCTCCCAAGTGACACCTAGCCAATCTAGGAGACACCACTCTCCAAGAAGTAACACATGGTGTGTTGATGATGAACTCCTTGCTCTTGTGCTTCAAATGATAGTCTCCCCAACACCCAACTCTCTCTCACAGGATATGGATTTGGTGGAAAGAACATTTGAGTGGAAAGCAACTTGGGGAAGGCTAGAGATCAAGTTTCGTATGGTAGGAATGGAATATCTTGGCCTCAACACAAGTGTAGGTGGTTCTCTCTCAGAAAAAAGTAAGTTGGAAGTGTAGGTTCGTTCTGATGGCTCTCTCCACAAATGAAGAGGAGGTGGAGGGGTATATATAGCCTCCACAAAAAATCTAACCGTTACACACAACTTGCCAATCTCGGTGGGACCGAATTGATAAACTCGGTCGGACCGATTCAGCAAAGCTAGTGACCGTTAGGATTTTCGATGGGACCGACATGCAACTCGGTAGGACCGATATGGTTAGGGTTAGGGCATAATGTAATCTCGGTGAGACCGATTACACGAACTCGGTGAGACCGATTTTGGTAATAAGCTAACCAGAGAGTTGGTCAGGTAAACTCGGTGGGACCGATTCGCTCATTTCAGTGAGACAGAAATGTTACGAAAGGGAAACAGAGAGTTTCATTGCAATCTCGGTGGGACCGATCGCTCATCTCGGTGGGACCGAAACATTACGAAGGGAAACAGAGAGATTACAATCCCATCCCAGTGAGACCGAGATCCCTATCGGTGAGACCGATTTGCCTAGGGTTTGTGGCAGTGGCTATGACATCTGAACACGGTGGCGCCGGATAGAGAGAATCGGTGGGGCCGAGATTGACTTTTGGTTTAGGTCATATGTGGATGTGAGAAAGTAGTTGAGGGCTTTGGAGCATATCACTTAAGCATTTTGAGGAAGAGCCTCATTAAGCAACACCTCATCCCTTGTTGATAGTATTGGCTTTTCCTATAGACTCAATGTGATCTTGGATCACTAAAATAGAAAATGTAGAGTCTTGAGCTTTGAGCTTGAGCCAATCCTTTTGTCCTTAACATTTTGAGGGGTCCACTTTTCTCATCCATGCCATGCCAATCATTGAGCTTTCCTGAGATATTGATCTTAAAATAGCATTAGCTCAATGAGCTATATGTTGTTAGGAATTACCAAAACCACCTAGGGATAGTTGCACTTTCACAAACGAAGTCCAAATGCCACTAAACTTTTTGGAGATTTTTTCTGGATAGAAGACACCGAGGGAGCCAAAGGAGCATACGGGAGGTGATACATCTCCAAAGTATCTATAATTTTTGATTGTTCCATGCTATTATATTATCTATTTTGAATGTTTTATATGCATTAATATGCAATTTTATATTATTTTTGGCACTAACCTATTAACCTAGAGCCCAGTGCCAGTTTCTGTTTTTTCCTTGTTTTTCAGTTTGGAGTCCAACCAGAAGACAACCAAATGGAGTCCAAACGGAATGAAACCTTCGCGATGATTTTTCTTGGACCAGAAGACAACCAGGAGACTTGGAGATGAAGTCGGAGGAGCCACGAGGCAGCCACAATGACGGAGGGCGCGCCCCCCAGCCTTCTGCCCCCCTATGACCCTCCTGGCCTAATTCTTTTGCCTATATATTCCCAAACATCCCCAAACCACCAAAGGCATCCACAAAAATAGTTTTCCACTGCCGCAACCTTCTTTACCCGTGAGATCCCATCTAGGGACCTTTTTCGGCACCCTGCCTGAGGGGGATTCGATCACGGAGGTCTTCTACATCAACTCTATTGCCCTTGCGATGAAGCGTGAGTAGTTTACCAGAGACCTACGGGTCAATAGCTAGTAGCAAGATGGCTTCTTCTCTCTCTTTGATTCTCAATACCATGTTCTCCTCGATGTTCTTGGAGATCTATCCGATGTAATACTTTTTTGCTCTGTGTTTTCCGAGATCCTATGAATTGTGGATTTATGATCAACTTATCTATGAATATTAATTGAATCTTCTCTGAATTCTTTTATGCATGATTTGATATCTTTGTAATTCTCTTCGAACTATTGGTTTGGTTTGGCCAACTAGATTGGTTTTTCTTGCAATGGGAGAAGTGCTTAGCTTTGGGTTCAATCTTGCGGTGTCCTTTCCCAGTGACAGTAGGGGCAGTAAGGCATGTATTGTATTGTTGCCATCGAGGATAAAAAGATGGGATATTCATCATATTGCTTGAGTTAATTCCTCTACATCATGTCATCTTACTTAATGCATTACTATGTTCTTTATGAACTTAATACTCTAGATGCATGCTCGATAGCGATCGATGTGTGGAGTAATAGTAGTAGATGCAGAATCGTTTCGGTGTACTTGACACGGACATGATGCCTATATTCATGATCATTGCCTTAGATATCGTCATAACTTTGCGCTTTTCTATCAATTGCTCGGCAGTAATTTGTTCACCCACCATATTATTTGCTATCTTGAGAGAAGCCTCTAGTGAAGCCTATGGCTCATGGATCTATTTTCCATCATATAAATTTCTATTTTCCATCATACAAGTTTCCGATCTACTACTTTTGCAATATTTTACTTTCCGATCTATAAACCAAAAATACCAAAAATATTTACTTTACCATTTATCTATATATATTAGATCTCAGTTTTGCAAGTAACCGTGAAGGGATTGACAACCCCTTTATCGTGTTGGGTGAAAGTTGTTTGATTCTTTGTGCAGGTACTCAGTGATTTATGCGTTATCTCCTACTGGAACCTTGGTTCTCAAACTGAGGGAAATACTTATCTCTACTTTGATGCATCACCCTTTCCTCTTTAAGGGAAAAACCAACGCAAGCTCAAGAAGTAGCAGGAGGGGCCCTGTGGGGCCCCCTAGGCACCAGGGTGCGCCAGGGGGCCCAGGTGCGCCCTGGTGGGTAGTGGAGCCCACGGGAAGCTTCTCCACCAACATCCACCTCTATAAATACTCTAAAATCCCCAAAACCCTAGGGGGGGGGGGGGTCGACGAAACACTTTTCCAGCCGCCGCAAATTCCAGAACCACGAGATCCAATCTAGAGGCCTTTTTCGACACTCTGCCGGAGGGGGCAACGATCATGGATGGGTTCTTCATCATCCTTTTTGCCCCTCCGATGATGTGTGAGTAGTTTACCACAGACCTACGGGTCCGTAGCTAGTAGCTAGATGGCTTCTTCTCTCTTTTTGATCTTCAATACAATGTTCTCCTCGATGTTCTTGGAGATCTATTTGATGTAACTACTTTTTGTGGTGTGTTTGTTGGGATTCGATGAATTTTGGGTTCATGATCAATTCTATCCATGAATATTATTTGAGTCTTTGCTGAATTCCTGTATGCATGATTGTTAGAGCCTCAAATTTCTTCTCTGAAATTTTGGGTTGGTTTGACCAACTAGATTGATTTTTATTGCCATGGAAAGAGGTGCTTTGTGATGGGTTCGATCTTGTGGTGCTCAATCTCAGTGACAGAAAGAGACATGACACGCATGTATCACTGCTATTAAGCGTAACTAGATGGGGTTTATTGATACATGAGTTTATCTTGTCTACATCATGTCATCGTTCTTATTACATTACTACGTTTTCCCATGAACTTAATACACTAGATGCATGCTGGATAGCAGTCGATATGTGGAGTAATAGTAGTAGATGCAGAATCGCTTTGGTCTACTAATCTTGGACATGATGCCTATATACATGATCATTGCCTTGGATATCGTCATGATTATTCGCTTTTCTATGAATTGCCCAACAGTAATTTGTTGACCCACCGTATGCTATTTTCTTGAGAGAGGCCTCTAGTGAAAACTACGGCCCCCGGGTCTATTTCCTAGCATATTAAATCTAAAAATACCTTGATGCACTTTTTATTTATTTATTTTATTTTTTGTTTTAATTAGATCTATTTATCAAAACCTATACAATTTAATCTATATCAATACGGAGGAGGGATTGACAACCCCTCTTACGTGTTGGGTTGCAAGTATTTGTTGTTTGTGTGCTGGTGGTGTTTACATAGTGTTTCTTGGTTCTCCTACTGGATTTATAACCTTGGTTTCATAACTAAGAGAAATACTTACCTTTGTTGTGTTGCACCATCCTCTCTCTTTGGGGAATTACCAATGCAGATACAAGCAACCAGGAAGAATTTCTGGCGCCGTTGCCTGGGAGACATCATCAACATCTATCAAGTACCTATGCATAAACTCTCATCTCCTTGCAATTACTTTATTTGCCATTTGCCTCTCATTTTCATCTCCCCCACTTCTAAAAAGTTTTTACAAAACACCAAAAATATTTTTTTGCCCTTTTCTTGTTTGATCTTTTGTTTGCTATCATTATCATGTCTAGATCTAAAAAGCGTAGTGATGTTTCCACCACTAGTGCGAGCTCTTTGGACGATCCGTCCATTCTTTTGAAACTCATGCAAAATAAAGGAAATGTTCGTGAGTTTGATAAGGAAAAATTTGATGATTCTATTTATGATGACCCTCATGAGAAAGAAACCATTATCATGCATATAAAAAAGTCCGCGTAGTTAGCGGCAATATTATTGGAAAAGGTGTTATTCAATTTTTTTACTTGCGCCGGTACATTACCTATGCTAGGAGGGTCAATCCTTAATAAAACCTCTAGTATTGCTGATGCAATATCTTTTCTAATAGTTGAACTTGAAAGACAAATTGTTCACATGCATCCTTGCATACAACGGATCTTATTAGAATTCTCAAATATCCATGATCCTTATGTTAAACGTGTTACCACAATATTTTTAGCTTATGAATTTGGGCATATTATGAAAGAGGCACATGAATGTTTTGCTCATTATAATATAAATTGTGGTTGTCGCCTTATAGAAGAAATTCTTTTTAACCAAGAAGAGATAAGGAGATTAGAATGTCCGTATTATGATGTGTACAATGAAAATCTAAGGAAAAGGGTTCCCCCATTTGTTTTGATTGATAAAATCTCTGAACAAAATGACAAATTTGCTATACAAAATAATGGATTAAGGTTTGTGCTTAGAGATAAACTTAGGGAATATAATAAAATAAATGTTTACAATGAAGAGATAGTCATCACATATAAAGGGCCCAAGGAGGAACCTATTCCTCCCAAACTTGAAATTACAGATCCGTATCCTATTAAATTTAGCCCTTTTGATTATTTTTTGCTTGCCACAAAGTAAACTTGCTGCTTAAAGGGGGGAGTATGAGATGAGCATGGATGATCTCCCTCATTTTTTATTACAATACTTGAATCTATGCATTATGCCTAAGTAGGAGCATAACACGATAGCACTTGTTGGGAGGCAACCCAATGAATAATATAAAGTTTTAACTTTTTATTTCTGTTCTTGTGTGTTTACACAATTATGCTACTGTTATGATTGTGTTGTTATGTTTTAATTAGTTTTTGTGCCAAGTAAAGCCTTTATGATCATGTTGGGTGATAGTTGATTTGATCCTGTTGGAAAGCAGAAACTATTGCATCCAATAGCAGACTTGTTAGAATTCGCTGGAGCGTGATAAAATCCTTAGTATTTTTTACACATGATTGATATACAAATTGCCTACGTTTTCCTAAAATTTCAGATTTTTTGGGGTTATAGAAGTATGATTAAAGTTCAGATTACTACAGACTGTTCTGTTGACAGATTCTGTTTTTGTTGCATTGTGTGCTTATTTTGATGAATCTATGGATTGTATCGGGGGGGTATAATCCATGGTAAAGTTAGAATACAATAGGTTTAATGCAATAATAAAATATGAATGGCTTTGCAACTATACTTAAAGTGGTGGTTTGCTTTATTATACTAAGGGATCTCACGAAGGTTTTGTTAAGTTTTGTGTGATTGAAGTTTTCAAGTTTTGGGTGGGATCACGATGGATGAAGGGATAAGGAGTGACAAGAGCCTAAGCTTGGGGATGACCATGCCACCCCAAGGCAATATTCAAGGAAGTACCAAGCAACTAAGCTTGGGGATGCCCCGGAAGGCATCCCCTCTTTCTTCTAACGACCATCGGTAATTTTACTTGAAGCTCTATTTTTATTCGTCACATATCATGAGTTTTTCTTGGAATATCGTGTATTATATGAGTCTTTGCTTGTTTTTCTTCTTAGTTTTCCACAATCATCCTTGCTGGACACACCTATTTGAGAGAGCCATAATGATGCTATGATTTGTTAGAATTGCTCTATGTGCTTCACTTAAATTTTTTGAGCTATGGAATTGCTCTAGTACTTCACTTATATCTTTTTGAGCATGGTGGTGGTCTAATTTTTGGAAAAAATATGCTCTCATGCTTCACCTAGATTATTTTGAGAGTTAGCAAAGTTTTAAAGAAATATCCTCTCATGCTTCACTTATATCGTTTTGAGAGTTGAAAATTTTGAAGAAATATTTATGCTCTTGTGCTTCACTTAAATTTGTTTGAGAGCTTATTAGTAGCAGTGGTAATATATGAAATTAGTCCCAAAGTGATAGATATTCAAGAGGGATATAATAAAAATTGTCCTGAAGATCATTGGATATTATAAACTTGATTCCTTGTAATAGTTTCGTGATATGGAGATAGTAATATGTGAGTCATATGTTGGTGACTAATTATGCTTTAGTAAGAATAATGGTGTTAAGGTTTGTGATTCCCTATGCAAGTACGAAAGTCAATAGTTATGCAATGAAGTGATGTCCTACTTGTGGTGCATTATTCGGTGTTAGTTATGTTCAATGCTCGTTTATGAGAGTTTTGGTATTTTGGTTGGTTGCTTATAAATTTATTTGCTAGCCTTTCCTTGTACTAAACGGGAATAGTGCTTGTACATCCAAACTCCTTGAAACCAAGTTGTGCCCAATGAGTCCACAATACCTACCTATATGCGGTATTTCCATGTCGTTCCAAGTAAATTTGTATGTGCCAACTCTAAATTTCAAAATGAATTTCCTTTTTGTGTGCCCATACCGCTCATGAAGCGGCAGGGGGTGGCCAATGTATTCCATGCTAGATGTGTTATTCTCAAGATGAGTGTTTATTCACTTGTCATTGCACGAGAGTGTGGCAGGTAATAGGGATGCCCAGTCCCGAAATGAAAAATATTTATTTATTTATGTTGTCAATAATAAATTCCTTGGAAAGTTTTGGTATGGAAGGCACCCGTGGATACAGCTAGCCATGGATTGTGAACCAACTAGGGAGCACTATTATCATACTTGTGCATTGGGCATAGCTAATATTCAAGTGTGTTTCATGAATGGATCAACGATTGAGCATAATGGGCTAGGGATAGCTTTCTTTAGCGTTGATATTTTGAAAGAAATGGTTGCTTGTTGATATGCTTGAATATTGATGTCCTCATGTCAATTATAGACTATTGCTTTGAATCATCTAAAGTCCAAATGTCCATGCTACGAAAGAAAAGAATATATGATGAACATGTTAGGCAACGTTCCACATCAAAAATTCTGTTTTTATCATTTACCTACACGAAGACGAGCAGGAATTAAGCTTGGGGATGTTGATACGTCTCCAATGTATCTATAATTTTTGATTGTTTCATGCTGTTATATTATCAATCTTAGATATTTTATATTCATTTACTAGCAACTTTATATCAATTTTTGGACTAACCTATTGACATAGTGCCCAATGCCAGTTGATGTGTTTTGCTTGTTTTTTACTTTGCAGAATATCAATACCAAACAAAGTCCAAATGCCACGAAACTTTTTGGAGATTTTTTTCTAGGCAGAAGACACCCAGGGAGCCAAATGATCATACAGGAGGAGGCCCGTGGGGGCCCACTAGGCACGAGGGCGTACCAGGGGGCCCAGGCGCGCCCTGGTGGGTAGTGGAGCCCACGGGAAGCTTCTCCACCAACCTCCACCTCTATAAATACTCTAAAATCCCAAAAACCCTAGGGGAGTCGATGAAACACTTTTCCTGCCGCCACAAGTTCCGGAACCACAAGATCCAATATAGAGGCCTTTTCCGGCACACTGTCGGAGGGGACAACGATCACGGAGGGGTTCTTCATCATCCTTGTTGCCCTTGCGATGATGCGTGAGTAGTTTACCACAGACCTACAGGTCTCTTTTTGATCTTCAATACAATGTTCTCCTCGATATTCTTGGAGATCTATTTGATGTAACTCCTTTTTGCAGTGTGTTTGTTGGGATCCGATGAATTGTGCATTCATGATCAGTTCTATCCATGAATATTATTTGAGTCTTTGCTGAACTATTATATGCATGATTGTTATAGCCTCGTATTTCTTCTCTGAAATTTTGGGTTGGTTTGGCAAACTAGATTGCTTTTTCTTGTCATGGGAAGAGGTGCTTTGTGATGGGTTCGATCTTGTGGTGCTCAATCTCAGTGACAGAAAGAGACATGGCACGTATGTATCGTTGCTATTAAGGGTAAGAAGATGGGGTTATTCATACGCGAGTATCTTGTCATCGTTCTTTTTGCATTACTCCATTTTTCCATGAACTTAATACACTAGATGCATGCTGGATAGCGGTCGATGTGTGGAGTAATAGTAGTAGATGCAGAATCATTTTGGTTTACTAATCTTGGAAGTGATGCCTATATACATGATCATTGCCTTGGATATCGTTATGATTATTCACTTTTCTATCAATTGCCCAACAGTAATTTGTTTACCCACCGTATGCTATTTTCTTGAGGGAAGCCTCTAGTGAAAAATACGCCCCCGGGTCTATTTCTAATCTAAAAAATACCTTGCTGCACTTTTTATTTATTTATTTATTTATTTTATTTTGTGTTTTAGTTATATCTATTTATCAAAACCTATACAATTTAATCTATCTCAATGCCGAGGAGGGATTGACAACCCCTCTTACGCGTTGGGTTGCAAGTATTTGTTGTTTGTGTGCATGTGTTGTTTACATAGTGTTGCTCGGTTCTCCTACTAGATTGATAACCTTGGTTTCATAACTGAGGGAAGTACTTACCTTTGTTGTGCTGCATCATCCTCTCCTCTTTGGGGAATTACCAATCCAGATACAAGCAATCAAGTTGTGTGACATTTACATGCACGGGCTCTGTTATACTTGGTCCAATGAGCATGATTCTCCGACTAGTTCGCAACGATCGTTTCCTATGCACCTCCGACTGGGATTCCACCCAGCAACACTACCTTCTTCGGTTTCTTCCCACCACGGTCTCGGACCACTGCCCTCTATGCCTTGATTGGTCGCCACGCAATGCCGGTCCAAAGTGCTTCCACTTCGAATGCTTTTGGATCAAACTTGACGGGTTCCAAGATATCGTGTCGGATGCATGGAACACTGTCAATGACCCAGACCGCACCAACACATATATCTACGCCTCAAGCACACTGCTCGCCGCCTCGAAAGCTGGGGTGCACGCATCGTAGGGCGTGTCTCCATGCATCTCCTCATCGCTCAGGAGCTTATTGCCCGGCTGGACGCAACCTAAGATTTCAGAGCGCTCTCCCTCTTTGTATCTTGGCTTCACTACAATCTTAAGCTCGCTTACCTGGGCTTGGCCTCACTCAAGCAATCCATTGCTCGCAAGCGCACGCATTTTGGCTGGCTTAAGGAAGGGGAAACCAATTATGTGTTCTACAAGATCCACGCGGCTCATAGAACCCAGAAGAATTGGGTCTTTTCCCTCCGTCATGGAGATACCATCGTCTCTGACATGCCGGGCATGGCCGAGCTGGCTTTCCACCACTTCTCCTCACTGTTAGGCACCCACAGTGAGCATCACACCTCCTTTGATCTTGCCCAGATCGATGACCACACCTTTGGCCTCGATGATCTTGAGCAACCATTCACCTAGGAGGAGATTTGGCATGTCGTGTCACTCCCATGCGGCAAGGCACCGGGTCCTAGTGGGTTCTCCTTGGAGTTCCTTGTGTCATGTTGGGAGACCGTCAAGACTGACGTCCTCACCATCTTTGACAAGTTCTACTCCCTCAATGGATGCTACATGTAGCGTCTTAACGAGGCGCTCATCATTCTCCTGCCCAAAAGGCCTGATGCCCTGGCTCTTTCAGACTACCGGCCTATTAGTTTGATACATTTGGTGGCCAAAATCATTGCTAAAGTCCTCTTGCTCCGTCTAGAACTGCACATGGGCCAACTCGTCTCTTCGAACCAAAGTGCCTTCATCGTCGACCACTGTGTGCACGACAAGTTAATGTTGGTCCAGTAGACTGGCCGCTGATATGTCTCCAACGTATCTATAATTTATGAAGTATTCGTGCCATGTTTATAAAAATTTTATATGGTTTTGGTATGATTTGAATGTAACTAACCTGGACTGACGCTATTTTCAGCAGAACTACCGTGGTGTTGTTTTTTGTGCAGAAATAAAAGTTCCCCGAATGGGCTGAAACTTTTTGATGATTTTTTTGGAACAAAAGAAACCCCCGAAGCTTTGTGGGAGGAACAGAAGAGACACGAGGTGGCCAGAAGGCACCTGGTTGCACCCAGGGGGGTGATGGTGCCCAAGTGCCTTGTGGGCCCATAGTAACACCTTTTCGCGTGATTCCAACACTCAAAATTCCTAGAAATAAACCAGAAATAAACCTAGAACTACGACTCCACCGCCACAAGCCTCTTTACCAAAGAGATCCCATCTGGAGCCCTGTTCTGGCACCCTACCAGAGGCCATCTTCATCATCTTGGTGGCCACCATGATGAGGAGGGAGTAGTTCGCCCTCGGGGTTGAGGGTATGTACTAGTAGATGTGTGTTTGATCTCTCTATCTCATGTTCTTGATTTGGCATGATCTTGATGTACCACGAGCTTTGTTAATATAGTTGGATCATATGGTGTTTCTCCCTCTCTATCTTGTTGTGATGAATTGAGTTTTTACCTTTGAGGTTTCACTATTATAGGATTGAATACTTTGTGGATTTGAGAACACTTGATGTATGTCTTGCATGTGGATACCCGTGGTGACAATGGGGTGTTTTATTGATTCACTTGATATATGTTTTGGCAATCAACTTGGGATTCCCGCGGTGACATTGGAGTAATCTAGGCATAGAGGTTGATGCACGTTTTCGTCCTACTTTCTCAGGTGGAAACTTTTGGGGCACTCGTCAAAGTTCTTTGTGTTGGATGGAATACTATGAATCTGAAGTTGTTTGATGCATATCGAATAATCAACTCACAGATACTTGTGGTGATATTGTAGTATCTAGGTGACATTAGAGTTGGTTCATGCGTAACATATGGTGTTATTTTAGTACAATCTCTAGGGATATTTGAGACACCTATAGGGATGGCTCAATAGATTGATCGGAAAAGATAACTTTCAGGTGGCTTCGTACCCTACAACAATTTCATCTTATGTTCTCCACTAGATAAGAACTTTGGAGTGATTCTTTGTCGCACGTTGAGGGATTTGTCAGATTGCGGGTTCCGGCTAACCCTTAAGGTTCGAACTCTAGGGTGTGCACGAAGAACACTCTCTCCCAAGTTCGTTCACTCAGCGATCTCACGGCCTAGCTCGACGAACCCAAGGAACAAGTGACACAAGGATTTATACTGGTTCGGGCCTCCTTGCGGTGTAATACCCTACTCCAGTGTGGTGTTGGTGGATTGCCTCACGGGCTAAGGATGAACTAGTACAATGGATGAACAGCCTCAGGAGGAGAGGTGTTCTTGAGATCGGCGAGCTGGTGGATGTGAGATGGAATGGACCCGATCCGGGATGAGTCCCTCACTCCCTATGGCGGTGGCTAGTCCTATTTATAGAGGCCCTGGTCCTCTTCCCAAATGTGAGGCGGAAAGGGATCCCACAACGGCCAAGTTTGAAGGGAGACAACTAGTACAAGTTGTCCTGACAAAAGGTGGTCTTCGCCTGCCAAAGGCTCTGGTGGTGACGCTGATGTGGGCTCCGTGGTGACCTCCGTCCTGCCGTCCTGCTGGTCTTGGTCTTGTTGCACCGATATGGAAACCTTTGCCAGATGCCTCGGGACTCCTCGCTTGTGCCTGCCTCTTTAGCATGAAAGAGGAAACTGGTACACTGCGCTCGCTGGCGCCCGCTTGGCCTTGGTCGTCATGGCTCACATCACGTGAACCTCGCGAGGTACCCCTTGCATAGAGCTCTCTGCTCCTCGGGAACCAGCCTAGTGAGGCTGCTCCCGGGGAGGTCTTGGTGTCGTCCGCCTCGTGAGGCTTGGCCCCTCGTGAGGGTCTTGAGTGGTTGCTGCTAAAGATGGGTCGTACCAGGCCATTGGTGGAGCCACACACAAGCCCGCAGGCAGGCAAGTCTGGGCACCCCCAGTCCCAGAACGCCGATAGTAGCCCCCGGGCCCAAGGTGCACTCGAGCTTGGCTTCGAGGCGAAGCCAAAGGGAAAGTGCGGAGCGCCATGGGCCCCAACCGCCCGCGGCTTTGATTGACGCGTGGTGATTGGTAGGACGTGGGCATCTCCGCTTCCCCATGCTTCCTTGGCAACCGTTCGACTTGACAAGACCCTGCTGCATGCAGAAGAAAGACCATCATTACCTGTGATCGTGGAGGCCGTCGGTTGGCCTCCCTCTAGCTATAAATGAGGAGAGGGGCGGAGCCCCCGTTGCTCATCTCCTCCTCCACTCCGTCTGCTTCTTCTTCTTCCTCTTTGTTTCGTTGTCTTGTTGCGACACCCATGGCGCCGATAAGGAGATTCTTCGCCACTGAGAAAGGAAAGACCCCTCGTGAAGAGCAGGGGCCACTTCCACCGAAGAAGAGATTGGCCCGCCCCCTCGGCGTCGTCGTGAGGCGGGAAGTGATGAGGCCCTGGTACGAGCGGCCTCCCCCAGGCTACGCGCTGCCCTTGCATGCCCAAGCGCAAGGCCCTAGAGGAGGAGGCGGAGCCTTGCGCCGCTCGCGTCATGACCACGGTGGCCATGCCGTGGTGGTATGAGCCGCCGACTCACGAACTCATGCTGAGGGCTCCTCCAGCGAGTTCGTGATGTGGGCAGCGATGCCACCACACACATGGATCAGATTCCCGCAGTTCTTCATCGAAGAGATGCCGCCGAGGGGGCTGCTCGAGCTGTAGTTGCAGCATGCCGAATGCAGCACCCCGACAACGGGAGCGGAGGTCGAGGTCGTCTTCGTGGGCAAGATCTTCATGACTTGTGGAAGGGGAGAGGTCGCCCGCGCCTGCCGCGCGAAGGGGGCCCTGGCCATCCATTTTGAGTATGACGGCGCCTCCACGCTGTTCTTCAAGGTCTTCGACAAGGAAGGCTGCCGCCTGGAGTGCTGCCCTGGAGGGGGTCGCCAGGACGGCGCAGCGGCAATCGCTGGGCCCGCCCTTGGCCCTGCCGACAGCTCCTCCGGCAGCAGCGACGGCTCCTAGGAGTCCAGCGACTCTCCTGAGCTGGACGAGACTCCGGAGATGAGCGACGATAGCTACGTGCCCCCGAGCTCTCGCCGTGCCCGGAGCACAGCAGCGGCGTCTGCTTGTCGTCGTCCTTGATCTGGATGGGGTTGGCGTCGGCCCCTTGTGGCCCACTATTGATGATGGCATTGGCAGCGACATCTGTAGATATGACTCCTGAAAACCTCCTTTTTTGGTTCCCTGCAAGGAATCGAGATGAACCCCGTGGGGGTGTGTAAATAATTTGTAGTGCTTTTGCATCAATGTTATCCTTATCATGAAATTTGCAATTATGTATCTTGCTTTGGCATTGTCTTCCCTTTTCATCCTTGTGGTAGCTTAGTGCTCTATGCCAATAGGTCCCAGTCCCCAGGCAGGGTTCAGCCGTCGCTGGTATGCCAGGTCGCGATGCCGTGGTCAAGGCCAGGAGGTGAGCGTCCCAAGGCCCGGTAAGAGCTCCTGAGGCGTGATGATCAAGAGGCCCCCCTTGGCGTGCAAGTAGCTTCCTAAAGGCAGAAAGGGATAGCGGCATTGCCGGAGCAAGGTTGTAAGAGCCGAAAATCCTGAGCCGCAGTGCCGGGCCAACTTGAATGCACGACTTATCTTAGCGAGCCTGAAGCGATTCCTTCCGCAGTGCCCAATTTATGCGTCAATGATGGTGGTACTGCTAGGTTAGATCTGCACCAACTTCCCCTTTTCACGTTCTTCTAAGTGCTCTACGTCCTCGGGTCCCGACCCTCGAGCGAGGCTCAACCGCCGCAGGTATGCCAGGTCGCGATGTCGTGGTCAAGGCCAGGGGGTGAGGGCTGGAGAGTTAGTAAGGGCTCCTAAGGCGCGGTGCTCAGGAGCCCTCCCTTTAACGCGCAAGCGAATCACATGAAAAGGAGCAGCTGGCAGGGCTACCCGTAGCTAAGCTCTGGAGATTCCTGTGGGTTAGTCCGAGAGGGTAATATAGCTCGTAATCGCATTTGCTGTCCTGCCGCTGATTTTTCCGCAAGAAGATGAAGGCACTGAGGGTCTGGTGAGGTGACGTGCGCGGGGAATGCCGCGAGCCAGAGCTCAACCACTTAGGTTTGTCAGTGCTGCAGGGATGGACCCGAGCACAAGCACTGTGCCAGCATGTGTAGTCCCCGTTGCGGGATGAGCAAGAAGCCGGTCAGCAACGCGGGGGGCCGCGAAGGGCAACATGCAAGCAGGTGGTGATCATAAGGTAACTCATGCTAGGAGGCAAGCTAGTTCAAATAGATGCAAGAACGATACATGCCACAAGGACGGACCCATGCGACCTGGGGATGATACAACCCGAGGGGAGCCCCCAACAGAGTAAGCTAAAGATGCAAAAGGATGCATGTCGCAGGGACAGGCCCATGCGACCTGGGGAAGATGCAGCAAGAGGGGCGCCCCCAGCTGAATAAACCAGAAAATGTTACCTGGCACCATTGTTGAAGAGGCGTTGGAGCAGCTAAAGATGGGCGCTGAAGAAGTCGCTCCTCACGAGTAGTACGACGGCTGGTCCCAGGGGACGCTGGAGGTTTTGACTCCTCCTCCCTCAGGACGGCCTGGCGCTTGGCCTCGTGAGCCGCCAGGGTGCCTTTTGTGAGCAAGTTGAAGGCGACAGCTGCGTTCGGCAGGCCGAAGGGCATGCGAACATAGCTATGGGGGGGACCTCCGCACCGACCAACGGCCCTGTTGATCCCAGGAACGTCGACACAGACGCGCAGCTCGTCGTCCGCGCCAAGACAAGGAGCTGCGCCAGGTGGTGGGCGGCGGTCACCGTGCACGGCTCTTGCCTCTTGAAGCTCCTTGGTGGTCTTGGTGATGAACTCTTGAGCACCGGGCACCTCGTGCCTCATGCCCCAATGAGGAAAGCATGCGGTGAAGCATGCCTCCACGTGAGGCCCGAGATTCTCCCTCATGACGTTGGCTAACTCTGAGGTCCTCCAGAAGAGAGCCCCCGAGCCCAGCCTGAGGAGGGCGCCGGGCGTGCCTTCCTATGCAAGGGGGGGAGGCACCCCATCTACGGGCACAGGTCATGAGGTGGTGATGCTGGAGACGTCGCTCTCCTGAATCCCTCGATGGAGAAACTTCTTATTCTTTGGGATGGCCTCAGGAGGGTAGACGACGCCTTCATTATCTGGGTCTTCGGTCGCTGCAGCTTGGTAAGCACGCTCGAGGGAGCACACCGTGTCCTCCTCGCAAGCAACCGTGATGATGCCGCAGCTCCCGGGCATATTAAGGACATTGTAGCCGTGATGGGTCACTGCCATAAACTTGGCCAGGGCTGGGTACCCAAGGATGGCGTTGTACGGCAGGCAGATGTGGGCGACATTGAAGTCGATGAGCTCGGTGCGGTAGTTGTCATGCCTGCCAGAGGTGACAGGAAGCCGGACCTGCTCGATCGGGGTGGTGGAGCCGTCGGTCACTCCTAAGAAGAGCTTGGTAGGCTGTAGCTGATCATATGGCACTTGGAGGCGGTCGAACGTCTCGACGGACAGGACATTGAGCCCCGCGTCGCCATCGATGAGGGTCTTGGTGACTTGGACATTGCTGATGATGGGTGAGCAGAGCATCGGGAGGGCACCGACAGTTGCTGCGCACTTGAGTTGTCGAAGAGTTGAAGGTAATGGTGCACTTGGACCACCTGAGCGGGCTCGCAGCCTCGAGCCCGGGGAGGGCCGTGTTCACCACGCGAGAAAACTGCTTGAAGATACGCTGAGAGGCTGGGGCCTGAGGGTCACCCAAGATGCAAGCGATGGCGCGAGGCTCCTAGAAGCCCTCAGCCCCCTCGTCCTGATGATGGTCGTCGTTCCTTCTTGGTGGTGGTGGCAGCGGAGGGAGGCCAGCGTTACCCTGAGGGCGGTCCTTACGAGGCTGGTCTCTCCAAGCGCCCTCACGAGGCTGGTCGCGCCACTCCTAAAGGGGGCCGCACTCGTCCCAGTGTCCTCCACTTCGCCCTCCTTCTCGGTCGTAGCCTCGATCATTGCGCTCGGGGCATCGGCCGAAGCGCCCATCACAGATGGCCCTGAGCTCTTGATAGTCATTGGTGTTGTGGTTGTGCACGTTGTGGAAGCCGCAGAATGGGCAGTTGGCCTTGGATGACTCGGGATGGTCACAACCGCGCTTCATCTCCAGCTCCGCCGCGAGCACAGCAGCCCCCTTGCGCTTCACGTCCTTGGTCTTGGCCTTCTTGTCTTCAGGGTCGGCTGCTGGAAGCTCTAGGAGGGAGAGGCGTCCCTCCTTAGCCCTTGCATGCTTGCTCGCCATGTTAAAAATCTCTAGAGCTATGCATAGGTCTTTGAGTATGGTGAGCTCCTCCTTCATCATGACATCGCGGACGCCATCGGAGAATGCTGAGATGATGGCCTCATCCGTCACATTGGGAATCTTGAGGCGAACGCTGTTGAAACGCTGGACGTACTTCTGCAGGGTCTCCCCTGGCTGCTGCTTGATGTGACGTAGGTCACCAGCGGAAGGCGGGCAGTCGCGAGTGCCTTGGAAGTTGGCGATGAAGCACTCGCGCATCTCGCCCCAGGAGGAGATCGATCCCGCAGGCAGGTTTAGGAGCCACGAGCGCGCGCCGTCCTTGAGAGCCATGGGAAACCAGTTCCCCATGACCTTCCCGTCGCCGTTGGCCGCCTCGATGCTTAGCTCGTAGAGCTGCAAGAACTCAGCAGGGTCGGGGGTGCCGTCGTAGCACGGTGGCAGGTCAGGCTTGAACTTGCCGGGCTAGACGACGCTGCGCAGCTCGGGGGTGAAGGCGCGGCAACTCGCCGTGGTCACTGGAGCCCACCGTGGAGGCGAAGCCCGGTCTTGGTACCCATGCGCCGCCGCCGCAGGCGGCGCGCGATCCTGACGTGGTGGATCAGGGAGCGCAGGAGTGTCTTCTTGCGGCCGAGGGATCTCTAGGCAGCTTCCCTCTTCATGCGTGGGCGCCCTGCGCAGTGGGTCGCGCCGCGGGGCCGCGCATCTCGGAAAAGATAACTTTGAGGTGGTTTCGTACCCTACAACAATTTCATCTTATGTTCTCTGCTAGATAGGAACTTTGAAGTGATTCTTTGTCGCATGTTGAGGGATTTGTCGGATTACGGGTTCCGGCTAACTCTTGAGGTTCGAACTCTAGGGTGCGCACGAAGAACACTCTCTCCCTAGTTCGCTCGCTCAACGATCTCACGGTCTAGCTTGACGAACCCAAGGAACAAGAGACACAAGGGTTTATACTAGTTCGGGACACCTTGCGGTGTAATACCCTACTCCAGTGTGGTGTTGGTGGATTGCCTCACGGGCTAAGGATGAACTAGTACAATGGATGAACAACCTCAGGAGGAGAGGTGTACTTGAGCTCGGCGAGCTGGTGGATGTGAGAAGGAATGGATCCGATCCAGGTTGAGTCCCTCACTCCCTATGGCGGTGGCTAGTCCTATTTATAGAGTCCTTGGTCCTCTTCCCAAATGTTAGGCGGGAAGGGATCCCACAACGGCCAAGTTGAAGGGAGACACCTAGTACAAGTTGTCCTGACAAAAGGTGGTCTTCGCCTACCAAAGGCTCTGGTGGTGACGCTGCTGTTGGCTTCGCGGTGACCTCCGTCCTGCCGTCCTACTGGTCTTTGTCTTATTGCACTGATATGGAAACCTTTGCCTGATGCCTCGAGACTCCTCGCCTGTGCCTACCTCTTTAGCACGAAAAGGGAAACTGGTACACTGGGCCCGCTGGCACCCGCCTGGCCTTGGTCATCATGGATCATGTCTCGTGAACCTCGTGAGGTGCCCCTTGCATAGAGATCTCCGCTCCTCGGGAGCCAGCCTAGTGAGGCTGCTCCCGGGGAGGTGCTACCTCTTGAGCACTGCGTTGGTTTTCCCTTGAAGAGGAAAGGGTGATGCAGTCAAGCAGCGTAAGTATTTCCCTCAGTTTTGAGAACCAAGGTATCAATCCAGTAGGAGACCACATGCAAATCACCTCGTACCTACACAAACAAATAAGAACCTCGCAACCAACACGATAAAGGGGTTGTCAATCCCTTCACAGCCACATGCAAGAGTGAGATCTAATAGAGATGATAATAGTAAGATAAATATTTTTGGTATTTTTATGATATAGATTGAAAGTAAAGATTACAAAATAAAATAGATTGGAAACTTGTATGATGGAAAATAGACCCGGGGGCCATAGGTTTCACTAGTGGTTTCTCTCAAGATAGCATAAGTATTACGGTGGGTGAACAAATTACTGTCGAGCAATTGATAGAAAAATGAATAATTATGAGAATATCTAGGCATGATCATGTATATAGGCATCACGTCCGAGACAAGTAGACCGAAATGATTCTGCATCTACTACTATTACTCCACACATCGACCGCTATCCAGCATGCATCTAGAGTATTAAGTTCATCAGAACAGAGTAACGCCTTAAGCAAGATGACATGATGTAGAGGGATAAACTCATGCAATATGATATTAACCCCATCTTTTTATCCTCGATGGCAACAATACAATACATGTCATTTCCCTTTCTGTCACTGGGATCGAGCACCACAAGATTGAACCCAAAGCTAAGCACTTCTCCCATTGCAAGAAAGATCAATCTAGTAGGCCAAACCAAACTGATAATTCGAAGAGACTTGCAAAGATAAACCAATCATGCATACAAGAATTCAGAGAAGATTCAAAAATTTCTCATAGATAGACTTGATCATAAACCCACAATTCATCGGATCTCGACAAACACACCGCAAAAAGAGTTACATCGAATAGATCTCCAAGAGAATCGAGGAGAACTTTGTATGGAGATCCAAAGAGAGAGAGAAGAAGCCATCTAGCTACTAGCTATGGACCCGTAGGTCTGAGGTAAACTACTCACACATCATCGGAGGGGCCATGGAGTTAATGTAGAGGCCCTCCGTGATCAAAGCCCCCTTCGGCGGAGCTCCGAAAAAGGCCCCAAGATGGGATCTCTTGGGTACAGAAGGTTCGGCGGCAGAAATAGGGTTTCGTGGTGCTCATGGATGTTTGCGGGGTATGTGGATATATATAGGAGGAAGAAGTAGGTCGGTGGAGCAACGAGGGGCCCACGAGGGTGGAGGGCGCGCCTAGGGGGGTGGGCGCGCCCCCTACCTCGTGGCCGCCTCGTTGATTGCTTGATGTCCACTCCAAGTCTCCTGGATCACGGTTGTTCCAAAAATCACGTTCTCGAAGGTTTCATTCCGTTTGGACTCCATTTGATATTCCTTTTCTACGAAACACTAAAATAGGCAAAAAACAGCAATTTGGGTTGGGCCTCCGGTTAATAGGTTAGTCCCAAAAATAATATAAAAGTGTAAAATAAAGCCCATTAACATCCAAAACAGATAATATAATAGCATGGAACAATCAAAAATTATAGATACGTTGGAGACGTATCAGCATCCCCAAGCTTAATTCCTACTCGTCGTCGAGTAGGTAAATGATAAAAACAGAATTTTTGATGTGGAATGCTTCCTAGAATATTCTTCAGTGTATTTTTCTCTATTGTGGCATGAATGTTCAAATCCGAAAGATTCAAGATAAAAGTTTATTGTTGACATAAAAAAAGTAATACTCCAAGTATGCTAATCAAGCGATTATGTCTTATCAAAATACCATAGCCAAAGAAAACTAATCCCTACAAAGTCATATACTTTGGCCATGCTTCATTTTCGTCACACAAAATGCTCTCATCATGCACAACCCCGATGAAAAGCCAAGCAATTGTTTCATACTTAGCTTTTTCAAACTCTTTCAACTTTTACGCAATATATGAGCGCAAGCCATGGACATAGCACTATGGGTGGAATAGAATATGATGATTGAGGTTGTGTGAGAAGACAAAAAAGGAGAAAGTCTCACATTGACGCGCATAATCAATGGGCTATGGAGATGCCCACCGATTGATGTCAATGCAAGGAGTAGGGATTTCCATGCGACGGATGCACTAGAGCTATAAATATATGAAAGCTCATCAAAGAAACTAAGTGGGTGTGCATCCAACTCGCTTCCTCACGAAAACCTAGGGCATTTGAGGATGCCCATCATTGGAATATACAAGCCAAGTTCTATAATGAAAAATTCCCACTAGTATATGAAAGTGACAAAATAAGAGACACTCTATCATCATGAAGATCATGGTGCTACTTTGAAGCACAAGTGTGGAAAAAGGATAGTAACATTGTCCCTTCTCTCTTTTTCTCTCATTTTTTTTTATTTGGGTCTTCTTTCTTTATTTTTCTTCTGGCCTCTTTTCTTTCTTTTTTTTCTTTTTTTCGTCTGGAGTCTCATCCCGACTTGTGGGGGAATCATAGTCTCCATCATCCTTTCATCACATGGGACAATGCTCTAATGATGATCATCACACTTTTATTTTCTTACAACTCGATACTTAGAACAAAATATGACTCTATGTGAATGTCTCCGGCGATGTATCGGGATTGCGATGAATCAAGAGTGACATGTATGAAAAAATTATGAACGGTGGCTTTGCCACAAATACGATGTCAACTACATGATCATGCAAAGCAATATGACAATGATGATGTGTGTCATAATAAATGGAACGGTGGAAAGTTGCATGGCAATATATCTCGGAATGGCTATGGAAATCCTATAATAGGTAGGTATGGTGGTTGTTTTGAGGAAGATATAAGGTGGCTTATGTGTGATAGAGCGTATCATATCACGGGGTTTGGATGCACCGGCGAAGTTTGCACCAACTCTCAAGGTGAGAAAGGGCAATGCATGGTACCGAAGAGGCTAGCAATGGTGGAAGGGTGAGAGTGCGTATAATCCATAGACTCAACATTAGTCATAAAGAACTCACATACTTATTGCAAAAATCTACAAGTCATCAAAACCAAGCACTACGCACATGCTCCTAGGGGGATAGATTGGTAGGAAAAGACCATCACTCGTCCCCGACCGCCACTCATAAGGAAAGCAATCAAAGAACACCCCACGCTTAAAATTTGTCAGATAACGTTCACCATACGTGCATGCTACGGGACTTGCCAACTTCAACACAAGTATTCATCAATTTCACAATTACTCAACTAGCACACTTCTAATATTACCACCTTTATATCTCAAAACCATCTATCAAGCACCCAACTTCTCTTAGCATTTAAAATTTATGACCAAAGTGAATTACCATGCTGTTATAAAGGACTCTCAAAATGATATAAGTGAAGCATGAGAGATCAATTATTTCTATAAAATAAAACCACCCCCGTGCTCTAAAAGATATAAGCGAAGCACTAGAGCAAAAACTATATAGCTCAAAAGCTATAAGTAAAGCACATAGAGTATTCTAATAAATTCCAATTCATGTGTGTCTCTCCCAAAAGGTGTGTACAGCAAAGATGATTGTGGTAAGATAAAAATCAAAGACTCAAATCATACAAGACGCTCCAAGCAAAACACATATCATCTGGCGAATAAAAATATAGCTCCAAGTAAAGTTACCGATAGACGAAGACGAAAGAGGGGATGCCTTCCAGGGCATCCCCAAGCTTAGGCTTTTTGGTGTCCTTGGATTTTACCTTGGGGTGCCTTGGCCATCCCCAAGATTAGGCTCTTGCCACTCCTTGTTCCATAATCCATCAAATCCTTACCCAAAACTTGAAAACTTCACAACACAAAACTTAAAAGAAAATCTTCGTGAGCTCCGTTAGTAAAAGAAAACAAACCACCACTTCAAGGTACTGTAATGAACTCATTATTGATTTATATTGGTGTTAAACCTACTGTATTCCAACTTTTCTATGGTTCATAAACTCTATTACTAGCCATCCTGTCATCCTCTCCCTCGTTCCCGCCTGTCATCCTCTCCCTCGTTCCCGCGCCCCTCTCTCTCTCTGTCCTGCGGGCCCCGGCCGTCAGGTTTGAAACGGGCGGGTGCGCGCACTGTGCGCTGGCTCGGCTGGGCCGGCCCACTGGCTGGGCCCGCTGCCCTGCGGCTGTTCTGGCCCGGCAGGCACATAGCCCTTTTCCCTTTTCTTTTCTGAACAATTTGTAAAATCCATACATAGTTCAAATTAACTCCAAATTGGATGATTCAAATTTCTAGTAGTTCCTAAAATCATGCCCTATCACATGGTGCTTTTTGCACATTTTTCTAGCACATTTCCCTTCACACATATTAAATAAATCCTATTTTCTTATTTCTGTGCTGAACTTTAGAAAATCACAGAGAGCCTAAAATTGATCCAAATTCCATGATTCAAACTCCTAGATGCTTCTAAGTTCATAACTTAGTTTATGAACATTTTTATTAATACTTTCTGCACCACATAAAATAATGAGCCATTTCTTCATATTTGTCAACTTTGCAAATTCATAGGAAATTCATTTGAACTCCAAATCTAGTGAAACCAACTCCTAGATGCTTTTGAAATCATGCCTTGTTAAATGGGTATCCTTGCTCATTTTTCACAATAATATTTCTATACACCTCTTGCAAATCCATAAACCCCTTGATTCCATCATATCCAAATGTTTAGAAATATCCACTGACCCAATTCCAATGAAACCACTCTGGTTAATTTTCATATAACCAGAGATGTCCTAGAAAAGTCAAATCAATATTTTTAGAGCACTTTCATTTCCTGCCTTGTTGTGTTGCTTATTATGGTTGCTTTCGACGATAGTTGGCGAAGTAGACGAAATGCTTGGAGTTGGACCAGAGATATTTGAAGACCTCGAAGACTTTGTTAAAACAGGCAAGCAGCCCTTTGACCATATTTATGAAACCCTTTTTATGCATGTCATATAGCACTTTATTAGTGTTGCATCGGAATCATGATGAGATGGTAACCACTTTGATGGGTTGCCTCTGTTACTTCCTTGTTGATACTTGCATTGTGCATGACCCTACCTCCTTATGAGGGTTATGCCGGTGGGAGTAGATAGGATGCTAAGTAGTGCTACGCAAAAGGGATGGGAATATGCATGGTGATGGAGACAAAGTATTTTCAAAAGACTTTTCGAAAAACCCCATCGGGTGCCACTTATGCCCGGGGTAGATAATGATTTGGGTAACCACTTGATGACGAAGTGGTGTACCGAGGCAAGTGTGTGTGTTGTTTTCAAAACGGATTGGTTTAAGTTGCGACCGTTATTCCAACCTTACATGCGCAACCACTCTACCCTTGTATGAGAAAGGGCATTATTGATTACCTAGGCCGATACTAGCTTGGAGCCCGCATTACTAGTGACGGGGGAGAGTTGGTGCTCTCTCTCGGGACGGGGTCGTGCCAGGTAGGGCGGCCATGACTGTCTTCACAGGGCACCGGACACACCGTTGGTACCCCGTGCTTGTGGTATGTGATGAAAATGGGAGCGAGGCTCCACAATTTTAAGATGTGAAATGTTGGGCACGGGGGTTACTACCAATCGAGTGGACTCTATGTTAGTGTCGTCTAGGGAAAGATAGTGATAGGGTTCTTACCCCGGGTACTTGAAGTACCGCGGGTCGTGGATGACACGGAAGTTCCCCGGATCTTGTGGGTAAAGTGTGCAACCTCTGTAGAGTGTAAAACTATTCGAATAGCCGTGTCCACGGTCAAGGATAGTTTGGTAACCGCTCTTGGGCTACGTCCACTTGTTTACAAACCAGTGTGTGTGGGAAGAACTACTTGGGTCAAGTCAAAGGACTTGACATGGATGAGTTGGGTTGGAGCCCACTCCCTTTGTGTTGATATCTGTAACCTGTCCTCTTGGTTACTTGAATTCTCCTGATGCATGTCTTACAAGTTGTTGAACATATCATTGCACTCAAAAACTAGCTTTCCGCAATTTTTTTTACCTATATCATGCATTGTTGTATCTTGAACCAAACCATGGGTTGCTTGCGAGTACATTCAAAGTACTCATTGGCTTGCCACTGGTTATTTTATTGGCCAGGCATGAAAGAACATGATATGAAGAAGAGTACCTCGGTGACGAACATGCGAGCTAGGACGCTTCCTAATCAGAATGCCTGTAGGGTTAAGGCAGATGGCATGGGTCCAAGTTATCGACGAAGATTTCCGCTGCGATGTTATACTCAAGACTTGACCATAATGGTCCTACTTGTGTAATACGGTATGTATGGATGTAAGACTCTTGTTATTCAGCTTCTGTGTGTTCAATGAGCATTGATCTCTGGGATCACTGTACACGTGCATTCGGTGATCACGACTTATGAGTCGGGGTCCCCACACCGAGATCCCTATCGGTGAGACCGATTTGCCTAGGGTTTGTGGCAGTGGCTATGACATCTGAACTCGGTGGCGCTGGATAGAAAGAATCGGTGGGGCCGATTTTGACTTTTGGTTTAGGTCATATGTGGATGTGAGAAAGTAGTTGAGGGCTTTGGAGCATATCACTTAAGCATTTTGAGCAAGAGCCTCATTAAGCAACACCTCATCCCTCCTTGATAGTATTGGCTTTTCCTATAGACTCAATGTGATCTTGGATCACTAAAATAGAAAATGTAGAGTCTTGAGCTTTGAGCTTGAGTCAATCCTTTTGTCCTTAGCATTTTGAGGGGTCCACTTTTCTCATCCATGCCATGCCAATCATTGAGCTTTCCTGAGATATTAATCTTGAAATAGCATTAGCTCAATGAGCTATATATTGTTAGGAATTACCAAAACCACCTAGGGATAGTTGCACTTTTAATCTCCCCTTTTTGGTAATTGATGACAATATATAGATCAAAGCTTCGACAAATGATAATAAGAGTGAAAAACATTGTTGCTTTGAGAAGTATGTGAAAAACAAGAGCTCCCCCTAAATTTGTGCATAGTTTAAGATTTGCTTTGGACTGCAAATGCACAATGAGTTAGGATCATGGGTTACTCTTCCATGTCACATACATCTTGGTGGAGCACTCAAAATGATAATAATTAAATACATGCACTCATCACCAAGCAAAGTGAATAATCATATGGGGATATAAAAAGATAATGTCATCCAACAAGCATTAAGGTAGCATATGATCAAACACATGATCATCCAAGTATCACACAAAAGCATAAAGTATCTCAAACAAGCAAATAACAAAGTTCAACCACCAAACAATAAGAGTGAACAAAGAGCAGCACTCTCTCTTGAAGCCTATGATCTATACATTTTCTCCCCCTTTGGCAACAAGTTACCAAAAAGTTCATAAAAAATGCATAGTGCTAGATCGACTCTCAGGCTTGGTCTTCAGGTGGTGGTGTAGATAAAACTCCAAGGACAAAGGCATTAGTTGATGTAGATGGAGCTGGTGGAGTGGGTGCTGGAGCTGGTGGCACTGAAGCTGTAGCTGGTGTCGATGAAGTTGCTCTGGTGTCTGTAACTGGCACTGCAACAGATCTTTGTCCTCTGGGCACTCTAGCAAAAGCATCAGTGGTATACTTGCCCTTCTTCTCCTGCACTTCATCCTGAAGTTTTTCAACAACTGACTGTATCTCAGCGACCTTCACATCTAAATCATAGAACTTCTGCTCCATGATCCTCTCCAAGCTCTCCTGGTTTTGAGTCAGGGTGACCAATCCCTTCTCAATCCTCAGAGTGGAGGCAATCAAGTAGCCAAGCTGATCTTGCTTGCTCTTCAGAAGATACTGAGATGCCTCATCAATGGTTGGCATCTTTGCAGCCTTTTTAGTCCTTGCCTTCTCCCTCTTTGCTTGTGCTTGCACAGAAGATGGTTCATTCTCATCCATCACTACAGTGTTGTCCTCAAAGTCTGGGTAGATGGGCATATGTTCCTTGTCCAAGAGATATGTGCCAGTGCCCATCTTGGAGTTGATTAGCTCCTGGATCTGTGGAGCATACCCAACACTTCTCTTATGATCTGCAGTTGTTCTCTTTATGGTTTCCACAATTAGGCTCATGACTTTGAACTTTTGAGGCACATCAAATATGTGAAGAAGGTTAATTGCATGGCCTCTGATCATCTTGTGATCACCTGACTTTGGCAATAGAGTGTGCCTGAGGATCCAGTTGATTGTTGGCAAACCTGACAGAAAGTAATGTACTGATCCAAATTTGTGTGTCTCAAGAGCAGCATCTGGGATCTCTCTGTACATATGTGCCATGGTGTTGTGATCCTTCTTCTTCTTGGCATAGACATCCAAGTCATCTTCATTCTCCTCAGGAGCATTGATCAATGTTTCCCATTCTCCAACTGTTGACTAGTACCTAGTACCTTCAGACATCCAGACAATCCTTCCATCTGGGTAGAAATGAGCTGTGGAGTAGAACTGCATAATAAGCTCATCATTCCACTTTGTGAGCTTCTAAGCCACAAACTCATCAACTCCACATGCCTTGAAGCTGTCATATACACCAGGATAGTGTTCTTCATTTTCCCTAATGTACTCCCAGTCCACCCATCTCATATCACAAACTATAGGCTTCTTGTCAAGTAAAATAGTCTCATAGGAGTCCTCCTGTTCCTTAGTGTGGAATCTGTAGTCCACAGTAGTCCTTCTCCTGGTGGCATATGGATCAGACTCTCTCCATAGCCACAATCCTGAATCCTTCCTGATTTTCATATTCTCTGCAACTGGGTGTGCATCATTGTGATCAAGGATCTTGGGCTTCAACTTCCTTAAAGCAACAGAATCATCTTCCTCTTCTTCTTCAGCAGCTTGAGGCACTGGGGCCTTGTTCTTCTCCTCAGCAGGGATGTTCCTGGTGCTCCTCTTGGGTTTTGGCTTTGGAGCTGGAGCAGCAGCCTTAGGAGCAATTTTGGGCTTAGATGGAGCAGCCCCTGCCTTAATTGCATCTCCCATAAGCTTTTGAGTTTTGGGTGCTGGTGCTGCATCCTCTTCCTCTTCTTCAGAATCTCTCATAATTGATGATCCGCCAAGCACTCTGGCAGTGGTCTTCTTGACCCCTTCCTTCATTTTCTTCTCTGCCACAACCTGTTCTTTGGGTGCAGATCCCAAAGTTTCTTGAGTGGATGTTCTGGCCTTTGACATAGGAACTCTCTTGGCAGGAATCTTTATCTTCATTCCTGGCTTAGTGGCAGCAGCTATGCCATATTCCTTTTTCAGAACTTTCCTCTTTGAAGTGGCCTCTTCCTCAACAGCCACATAGTCATCATCCTCAGAATCTGAGGTTCTCTTCTTTCTGGTCCTGGTGGATGCCTTAGGCAAGTTGTTGGGTGAACTCCAGCTTCCCTCATCAAAGCTGCTAGAGGGACTAGTGCCCTCACTTATGTGAACTTGCTCCTCGGACTTGTTCTGACTGTCACTCTGATCTGACATGATGCAAACACTGACAGCAGACCCTGTGAATAGATTATAGATGAGGTAGATTGGATGAGCATCACAAAGTACAGAGGTTTTTGCAAAAGAATGAGTTAAAAACTTAGTTTTAGTTTTCCACAGAAAGCATTTCGGATATACCGATTTGAAAACTCAGTGATACCGAAGAAGCTTTTGGAACCTAAACTAGTGAACTCGGTCAGACCGAGTCATAGTTCGGTGGCACCGAGACTGCTAGGGTTTCACAAAGAATTGAACTCGGTCACACCGATTTGCAATTCTTGGTTAGACTGAGAATCACATGTGCAATGGCCTTAGCCAAATCTGTGGAACTGATTTCAACAACTCAGTTGGTCCGAGATGATTTCGGCGGAAACCTAACCCTAAATTTTCAATCCACAACTAAACTACGAAGTGATTTTGCTGGATAGAGTGATCTCAATCGTGGCAAGATACATTGCAAAACAATGTGCTAGGAATCAGAGTAAGATTAGCACAAGGATCAAGTCCATACCCTAAGTGCGGCGATGGACCTGCTACGGTGGCAACGGCGGAGACGATTTCCATTGACGGTGGCAGAGACCAGCGGCGGGAGGCAGCTGGCGATGAGAAGGACGATCCGGAGACCCAGGGAGGCAGAGCAGGCTGAGCGCAGGCGAAGGGGTTCGGAAAATTTTCCAAACTTTGGCCCGGGGATATATATAGCCTAACCCTGTCGGGGTGACCGAGTGGAACAACTCGGTGACACCGAGATGCATAACTGCAAGCGGTTACTGCAACTCAGTGTGACCGAAAAGTTCAAATCGGTTGCACCGAGATTGAAAACCTAGATCGACTTAGTGATCTCGGTATGAACAAAATGGATGAATCGGTCAGACCGAAACGCACAAAGAAGTTTTGGAAGTTTAAGTCTATGACGAATCGGGGACTCCGACTGCTCCTCACACAAAGTGGTTCGAATCTGACTTGATCAAACTTTGTGATGTAGCATGAATAGAGTTTGAGACGAGAAAAGCATAGATAGCTAGAGAAGGTTCTTAGGCATTATTGTCCATCCACTTGGCAAAAGAAAAAGGAACCAAGCAATCAAACCAACAAGTGGATGTCCTCGAATGAGTAAATTATGCAACCAACATGCTCACACAATAAAATGGCAAATGAAATATGTGGCAAAGCATGCACAACTAATTCTAGCATCTATCAAGCAATTGGCGATGACTAGGTCATCTATATATGAGTATATTGACTTAGGAGCCAAATGAGAACATTTGATCATAGGTCATACTCATCGTTTAAGCACAAGTGGGGTTACCACTTCTACATAAAGCATTGTTGTGTTCACACCATTAGAGTTGCTTTAGCTCAATTCTTAGAGTAAAGCTACCCCCAGATGTGAGATCCCCCCTAAGAGGGATGAACTAACCTTGGGTTTTGTCGATGATGACTTCATGTAGGTGTTGAAGATGTGGATGCTCAATGTTGTTGTAGATCATTTGGAGCAATCCTTTGGAGTGAGTTGCACTTTCAATACCTACACGGGTTAGTCCCACAAGGAACAAACAAGGATATCCATAGACATAGAGTGACGCACACACAAGATGATGTCTATGAAAGCATTAGGTTACCTTGTCCATTGTCTTACCAACAAGAGGGTTTGTGACTCCTTGAACTAGTGCAAGATGTGGAAGTTGATTGCACTTGTTCTTGCCAAAATGATAAGAGTGAAGTATGTTGGCGGAGTCACCCTTAGGAACTCTCTAGTTCTTCTTCTTCAGGATCCACATCATCTTGATGGGAATCCTTGGAGTTGTAGTCGTACTTGATGAAGTAGAGCTTGATGTAGTCTTGGGAACCCACTTGACCAAGGCCTTGGGTGCTTCTTCAAATGCATCAATTTCCTCTTGAAGCTTATCCTTGCCTTTTTGCTCGTGGTCTTGTGGTGGAAGATCATCTTGAGCTTGTGTCCCTTTGAAGGAAGTAGGATCATACTTCTTTTGTTGAGGAACAAACTTCGTCTTGGGGTATTGATCTTCTTCCCACTCAACTCCATTGGCATTGAACTTTCGTTCAAAACCAACACCTTGATTCTTCTGGTGCCTTCCTTGCTTGCGTACAATTTCCTCGAATTGCTTACTCCCGGCAAGGCTCTTGTAAACACCTTTCTCTATAATTCCCTTCAATAAGCTATTTTCTTGCTCAAGTGTAACTTGGCTAAGAGAATCATTAGTGGAATCAAGAGAACTACTAGAAGCAACAACATTGGATTTAGCATGATTATTGTTACTACCAGAGGAAGAATCTTTCTTGTTCTTGTTACTAGACTTGACTTGAGGCATGTAAGTGGATAAGAGTAAACTCTTGGCAATGTAAGAAGAACTTTTCTTGCAAAGATCATCATTGATTGCCTTTAATAACTCATGCTCTTGCTCAAGGTTGAGCTTTTCAAAACGTAATTTCTCATGAGTCCTTAAAAGTTCTCGATGATCTTCTAAGATAGTTTCATGAGCTAACTTAAGAGTGTTTAGTTCTTTAGTTAGAAACTCAATCTTCTCCTTATCATTGTCCTTCATTTTATCTTGACTAGCATGATTAATTGACATTTCATCATAGTATTCATCACTAGAGTTGTCAACAAGTAAATCATCATCACCTAACAAGTCATCTTCATCACTATTGAAATCAATATACTCGGGGTGTGATACCTTTGGGCCTTTAGCCATGAAGCATCTTCCAAGTCCTTCATTTGGTGAATCAAATATGTAGTAGGAGTTGGTTGACACAAGTGCTAGACCGGCAACACCTTCATCTTGAGTATATTTGGAGTCGGAGTGATAGCTTCTCTCAGAGTGATTATCAGAGTCGGAGCCGGATACCCATTCACCAACATGAGCTTGATGTCTTTGTTTTGTGTAGCTCCTTGATGACTTGTCCTTCCTTTCCGAATCCTTGCTTCTCCGGGATGTTCTTCGTTCATAACGATCATCTCTACTCCTTCTCTCTCTTGATGGTGATTCTTCTCTTCTACTTCTTCTTTTTGGAGAATCTTCTCTTCTCTTGTAGGGTGCCGTACACTCATTGGAATAGTGTCCGGGTCTTCCACAATTTTAGCAATTTCGCTCTCGACTAGAAGATCTTTTGTCATTGTAGGACCTTGACTTGGAGCTTCTCTCTTTCCTTCTACTCTTGTAGAACTTGTTGAAGTTCTTCACCATTAGTGTCAGTGTCAAAATCGGCAGATCTCGGGTAGGGGGTCCCGAACTGTGCGTCTAGGCCGGATGGTAACAGGAGGCAAGGAACACGATGTTTTACCCAGGTTCAGGCCCTCTTGATGGAGGTAAAACCCTACGTCCTGCTTGATTAATATTGATGATATGGGTAGTACAAGAGTAGATCTACCATGAGATCAAGGAGGCTAAACCCTAAAAGCTAGCCTATGGAATGATTGTTGTATGATGAAGTTGTCCTACGGACTAAAACCCTCCGGTTTATATAGACACGGAGAGGGTTAGGGTTACACAAAGTCGGTTACAATGGTAGGAGATCTTGAATATCCGCATCGCCAAGCTTGCCTTCCACGCCAAGGAAAGTCCCATCCGGACACGGGACGAAGTCTTCAATCTTGTACCTTCATAGTCCTGGAGTCCGGCTGAAGGTATAGTCTGGCTACCCGAACACCCCCTAATCTAGGACTCCCTCAATTAGGCTCAATTCTTCATTGAAGGTTTGTTTCTCACTTGATGATGTGGGAGCTTGACATGAGGCTTTGTAAGCACCACTTGACTTGTTATGGAGTTCCTCCTCCAAATTCTTCCTAAAAGTTTGTAAACACCAAGAGTAGTGTCCGGATCTGCAAAATAAGTTTCCACGTATTGCCACAGAGAGAATAATATTAACACAAATCTAATCTGCTGACGTATTCCGCAGCGTGACATCACACTACGGCCAAGCCTTTATTCCAATCGTTTTCACTTTTCCACCTCAGCGTGTTTTGCGAGGCGGTTTCCTTGGCACGTCTTGTCAAAGCAGAGATCGTGTCCCCTTTATTTGCGGGATTCTCATCAATACGGACGTGGGTAACCCAATCGTGCCCGTTAGCATGTCTTCTCGATTAAAGGCGAGTCCCAAACGGTTATGGGGAGGGCTCCTGGTATTCAACCTCTTATAAAGAGACCAAGGCCTTACTCCTTTTCTCCAATCTCAAAACAAGTTCGCCCGTCGCCTCGAGTTCCAACACCCTAGGCTCCAGATTCCAGGCGCTTCGGACCTTCGACAATGTCCGGTCCCGACCTTCAAGGCCGATGGATGCCCTCCTCCGTCACGGAGGAGGACGTGCTAAAGTTGAGGGAGGCTAAGTTCTTGACCGCCGAAATTTTGCATAGGTTGCCTGCTCAAAGGCAGGCTATTCCCAGTCCCCAGCCCGGTGAGAGCGTAGTGTTCATGTTTCACTTCCTTCGGGGGTTAGGCTTCCCGATGGATCCCTTCGTGAGGGGGCTGATGTTCTATTATGGGCTGGAATTTCATGATTTAGCTCTGGAGTCCATCCTCCACATTTCCTCATTCATCGTTGTGTGTGAAGCGTTCCTCCGTGTTACTCCTCACTTCGGATTATGGCTCAAGACTTTTGGAGTGGAGCTGAAGATGATCGAGGGACGGCACGCAGAGTGCGGAGGCACTGTCATAAGTAAGGATGCTGATGCTCCATGGCCCGAGGGCTCCTTTCAAGAGGAGATTGGCTTGTGGCAACGAGAGTGGTTCTATATCACCGCTCCCAGGAGCGCCAAGTGGGTGGCGCCTCCTGCCTTTCGCTCGGGTCCCCCACCACGGCTAGCGTCATGGGTCAACAAAGGATTAGATTGGGGGTTATCCAAAGACGTGCCCTTGTTGCAGGGCCGCATTAGGGATCTCTTAGAAAGAGACCTCAACCTGGTCAAGGTGACGCAGGTCATGCTGATTCGCCGAACACTGCCCGGCAAACGTCGCTCCCTTCGTTTGTGGGAGTTTAATTCGGAGGGACCACGAGCTCTCCAGCATTTTATGGGTGCAACGCCCGTGGAGATGTATAAAATGTTCTTCGGATCACAAGCAATGTGTCCGTATTTGACCGAGGACGCAGGTTTAAGCTGCAATCGCCCGGATACTCAAGTAAGTAACCTTGTGCCCGGACTCGCTATCCGTAAAATTGTCATAAATTCGCCCCTAAAAGAGTTGTCCTTTTAAACAGGAGTGGATAGCGAAGGCAAAGCTGATCAGGTGTCCGGCTCCCCTTCCTGAGACCAGGCCGGATCCCGTGCTATTCAGGATGTTGAAGATCGTGCCTTTGGAGGGAAGTGAGGGGGAGGACAAGGAAACTATGGCCTCCTCGAAGGAGGCTGCTCCGAAGGGAAGAACCGACAATTCCTCTCCTAAGGGGAAGAAGAGGGCCGCCTCTGACGACCCAGAGACCATGGCCTCAAAGCGGGGGAAAAAGTCCTCATCAGAGGGTCCGACGCCGGGGAGATCCTCGGCCGAACTACGCCCTCAAAGGGATCAGCCCTCCAGCGAGCCGTAAGTAGAGAAAGATTTTCCTTTAGAGGGATGAGAGAAATCCTTGCTTTTTATCTGAGAAGATTAACCGAAATTTTACTTTGTAGCTCGGACCTCAGCCCTTCTCAGCAGAGTTCATCTTCGGGGGATCTTCTTCCGGAGATGATGGAGAGTGGAACGCCTCCCCCTGCCGTACCTCCTGGCGAGGCGGGCGACCCTGAGGTGTCGTCGTGGAAGGTTTCTCCGAATCCGGCAGGGGTGGAAGGTAGCCATATGTCCCCCCAAGGTTCTCCGCGTCCGGCCTTCGATGGAGGTCATAGGACAAGTCCGGCGCCGTCCGATGCGCGGTTGGTGGAGCTGATGATTCTGCTGGGGTGAGCTTCTATCTCAGATGAGCACCGTGCATTGATGGGTACGGTGATTGGAAGGATTTCGTCCGCGGAAAGCGGATTGCATGAGGCCGTCAGAAGTTTGCTGACGGGTTTTGAGGTACGTTTGATAATGTACTTCTTTGTCAGTTGCGCATAAACAAGATGCACCCTGTGTAGATAGTAGCCCCTAAGACTCTGTGCGTTGTCAAAATTGACGGCGCGCAGAGGATCATAATCCCAGGTCTAAAATGTCGCCTTTGTATACAGGTGGCGAAGTGTCCGGAATCAAGCCGAACTGATGATTTTGCCGAACTAAAGCGGCAACTTGACGTGGCAGATGCCGACATCGCGCTCGTCAACGAGCGGCTTGATGAGGCTCAAGGTATGCAATTCCTCGGGCGGCATCTGGTAAGAGGAGCTTTATGCCAGTATCTTACAATGTGTGTGCTTGACGCAGATGGTGCGGCCGCCATGGAGAGTTTTCGGGCGGAACTTGCCCGAGCTAAGGAACAAGCCAGGAAAAGTGATGCGGCTGCCGAGAAGGCCCTTGAAGAGCTGAGAGCCGAACAGGCTGCTCACTACCGAAGCAAGAAGGAGATGGCCGTGATGGCCGTGAAGTTAAAAAGTGCTGTTGACCGTTGCAAGCTTCTTGAGGAAGAAGACCGGGCGAGACAGACGGACTTAGAGAAGGCCGTTGCTGATGCCAAGGACGCTCGCTCTGCGATGAGAGCTGCGAAGGAGGAGCTGCGTCAGGCCGGACAGATTGCGGCTGGAAAGCCCTTTTTATGCTGCGGAGGAAGTTTTGCGATCCGAAGTTTGCTCCCTTGGACCAGATGTGGAGTGCGAAGGACACCTATCTGGATTTGGCAGCGAGTGCTGCTGATGCGACTGAATACTTTCGAGATCAAGAAGATCGCGGAGTGGAAAGGCTTTTCTGGTCGTAGTTCCAGAATCCAGAGCGTCCACTGGCAGTGGACGATCGTCTGGCTCAATGGGCCGAACTGAATAGATTGTCCGGACTCGCCATGAAGTATGTCCTGGGTCATCTGTGGCCGGGGAGATTGGAGCCGAAGAGTTATTTCAGCTTGGTGCAGCAATTCCTTGACGCGGTGCCACGTATCAATGCGATGAAGAGGTCAGCATGCATAGAGGGCGCACGGATGGCTCTTGCCCGTGTCAAGACATACTGGGCAGAGATGGAGACCACCGTTGTTGCATCCCGAGATTCGGACAAAAGCCGAGTACCCTCCGAGCACTATTTTCATGAAGTCCTTGAAGGCGCTCATGTCATAGAGACGCAGTGCTCGAAGGATGCTATGTTCTGATAGCATATGTAATTATAAAAGCAATATTTTGATGAATTGTAGTAGCCTTTTATACTTGTGCCTTCAAGTATTTGGAACACCTCCTGTGCGGCTATTTTTAAGATATATATACAAAATCTGAAAGATTGCAGTCGTTGGCTTCAGCCCCCACGCACATAGTGCGGGGGTGCTCGAAGAAGGCGCATTTTCACTCTTAATCCAACGTCTTGGTCCTACAAAGGAGGTGATAGCGCAGCGAGCTAGGCAACCGGACTATAATGCTTTAACACTTTCACTTAGCCATAGGAGCTTGACAAGGGGACTATTTAGGTAGCCCCTGGTGGCGACTGCGCTCGCCCGAATTCGGGGCGCGTATGTGCCTGGCCGGGAAATGGCCCTTCATTAATGCGGAGGAATCCTATAGATTCCAGAGAGTCATTGAGTGGTTGACCAGTCTCACGCCATATCATGACAGTCGGTTTTCGGCTTACTCTACTGAGGTGCTCGCCTGGCCGAACCAGGGCACAATCGCAGTAGTTCTCCTGGTGCCGCCTTAGCCGATAGAGCGGAACGTAAGGCGGCCGAACACAGGAGCCGGGCAACCCAACATTTGACCAAAATCATGACTCGGAGCTGATGCATATAAGGCCAAACTCACGACGCCGAACACTCCCTAAGGTATTCGGTCTTTATGAGAGCGGGCGAGGTAACGCTCTGAGGTATAATCCCCTAGTGTCCAGGTACGCGCAAGAATTCTGACGTGGCCACATGCTAAGACGCCAGCCTCCTCCTTGGTCATAGAACCAGGGGATGTGTACCAACAAGAGACAGTAAAAAAGGTTTACGCAGGGTCTTAATCTGAAAAGAATCCTTGGGACAGGTCCCTACTGCACGTCTGCGCCTATGTCTCCGTTGTGCCGTATCCTGGACGGGCGCAGCACGATGTTCATCTGTAAAAAGAGAGCAACTAAGTTGAAAAAGGGGCGTGCCGAACAAAAGTTATATGAAATAAACAAAGTGTAAAGTAAAATATGAAAAGTTGAGCTTTATTGTCTCTTATTTTATACGTGTGAAGCCCCTAGTGCAGGGGGATATGGCCACTAAGCCTTTATCAACGATACTTTTGTGCCGGACTCGTCTATCCGTGTCCGTGGTCTTAATGACCTGTTCCGATGTTCTGGCTGGTGAAGCCAGTGTATTGTGGGGCTGTTAAAGCGGCCGCACAATCCTCCGCTTGGGGGAGGTGTTCTCACTGCTTCCCCTTTAAGGAGATGGTGCCGCGTGGACCGGGCATCTTAAGCGTAAGAGATGCATAATGCGGTATTGCGTTAAAGCGGGCGAAAGCTTCGCGTCCCAGTAGTTCTTGATAGCGACTTGAGAATGGGACGATGTGGAAAGTCAGCTTTTCGCGACGGAAGTTATCGGCAGAGCCGAAAATAACCTCGAGCCGGAGAAAACCCATGCAATGGGTGTCCGGACCTGGCATTACTCCTTGAAAGGAGGTTTTGCTGTGGTGAATTCTTTTTGGGTCGATCCCCATGTGGCGGATTGAGTCCTGATATATCAGGTTGAGTCCGCTGCCACCGTCCATAAGGACATTCGAAAACTGGAGTCCGCCAATTATTGGATCGAGTACCAGGGCAGTCCAGCCTGGGTTCCTGACACTTCTAGAATAATCCAGATGATCCAAGATGATTGGTTTTGACAACCAGTGGCGGGATTCCTTTGGGATAGGCCGTGGGGCGCGCCGCATGTTTTGTTATGTGGAGTAAGTTTACTGTTCTTACTTCTTGTGGGAAATTCTTTTGTTTCCTGGTACTCTGCTTTTGGGGTTCGTCCTCGTCTTCGCTTGGTGTGTCGAGCCCCTTGTGTTCGGCGTTGAGTCTGCCGGATTGTTTGAAAACCCAACAATCTCTGTGGGTATGGTTAGCAGGCTTTCCGGGAGTGCTGTGTATTTGACATATCCTATCCAAGATTTTGTTTAGGTTGGATAGGTCGTCCCTGTTATCTTGGAGGGGCGGCTTTTTCTGATTCTGTCGTGAGCTTTTGAATCCGGTGTTGACTGCCGTGCTCTTCGGACTTTTTTCCTTAGTCCGGCGACGGTCCTTATTGCGTCGCGGTTTTCCATTTCCATCCCTAGTTTCAGATCTTGGGTCACTGGTGCTGCATCTTGCCAACCAGCTGTCCTCTCCTATGCAAAAGCGGGTCATGAGGCTTGTTAGTTCGGCCATTGTTCTTGGCTTTTCTTGGCCGAGGTGTCTGGCGAGCCATTCGTCTTGGACATTATGCCTGAAAGCCACTAAGGCTTCAGTGTCCGGATAGTCGAGTATCTGATTCTTTTTAGTAAGAAATCTATTCCAGAATTGCCGAGCTGACTCTCCGGGCTGTTGAGTTATGTGACTAAGATCGTCTGCATCCGGAGGGCGGACATAGGTCCCTTGAAAATTTGCTCGGAAAGCGTCTTCGAGCTCTTCCCAACTTCCGATTGTGTTTTCAGGAAGGCTTTTGAGCCAATGCCGGGCTGGCCCTTTAAGCTTGAGGGGTAAGTATTTTATGGCGTGGAGGTCATCTCCTCTAGCCATATGTATGTGGAGGATATAATCCTCGATCCAGACTCCAGGGTCTGTTGTTCCATCATATGCCTCTATGTTTACGGGTTTGAATCCCGCTGGAAATTCATAATCCAGGACCTCATCGGTGAAACATAGGGGGTGTGCGGCACCCCTGTATTTGGGTGTGCCGGATTCTGATAATGGCTTTACTGCATTGCTTACGGGAGCTTGCTTTCTTGGCCCGTAAATGGACCTGGTTGGGCCATGATGCGAATCCTTAAGTGGGTCGCATGCCGGCTTAAGTGCGGCACTGCTTGCCGCTTTATGCTGGCCATGGGGTCGTCTATCCGACCGTGTGGCTCTCTCACCTTTGGAATGCGAGGGCTCTAAGGCCTCCTCGTCGAATTCAGGCAGTAGCTTTCTCTTCGGATAGCTTTTAGTGTGGCGGCTATCGCCGTATTTGTCTGCGGTATTGATTACTTTACTCCATCTGATCCTGAGTGCATCTTTTGCAGTTTTTAGCTTCCGCTTCTGCTTTTTCAGGCTGCGTGCAGTTGCAACGAGCCGTCTGTGGAGGTTCTTCTGCTACGTGGGCTTGTCCGGCGTAGGGTCGTCCGGAATGCCATTTTCACCGGGGGAGGGATGTTCGGTTTCTCTATCCGGGTTGTCCTGTTGGGACGGTTGCTCTAAGGCATGCTCGTCGTCTACTGGCTCATCCTGCTCTATGGCTGGGTCTTTATCGAGGCGGGGCTTGGGTCGGCGTTTACGCCGACGCTTTGATTGTTTTTTGAGAGATCGATCCCTCTTTCCATCCCCGTTTTCCTCATTGTTGCTTCCTTTAGGGGTATCCACCATGTACACATCGTGAGATGAGGTGGCTGTCCAATGCCCTATAGGCGTTGGTTCTTGGTTGTCTCCTGCATCGTCATCCATACCGTCGATGTCTTTGGAGTCAAAGTCGAGCATGTCGGTTAAGTCGTCGACAGTGGCTACGAAGTGGGTGGTGGGTGGGTTTTGAATTTCTTCATCATCCGAATCCCATCCTTGCTGACTGTAGTCCGGTCAGGGCTCTCCTGATAAAGAGAGAGACTTTAGCGAATTCAGGATGTCGCCAAAGGGCGAGTGCTGAAAGATGTCTGCGGCGGTGAACTCCATTATCGGCGCCCAATCGGATTTGATCGGTAGGGGCGCGGGGGGCTCGGAGTTCGGAAAGGAATCCGGCTCCTCGGAGTCACGGGCCATGCGGAGTGCGGGGCTGGAGTTCGGCTCGATCGCCTCTGAGATTGCAGCCCCTGAGGCAGCGTCCAACCGCTGATCCTTGATCGGTGCAGTAGGCTCCGAATCAATGGTCGGAACCAATGCGTGTGCGGCCTCCAAGGCGCTGTTCGGCGGCAGAGCTATATCATGCCCATCGAGATAGTGCGGCGCGCTTTTCTGTGGCTCGAATCCGTCGAAGATCAAGTCCCCGCGGATGTCAGCCGTGTAGTTTAGGCTTCCAAACCTGACCTGATGGCTAGGGGCGTAGCTTTCGATCTGCTCAAGGTGGCCAAGCGACTTGGCCAGCAGTGCGAAGCCGCCGAAGACGAAGATCTGTCTGGTGAGAAAAGTCTCACCCTGGACTGCATCGTTGTTGATGATCGAAGGAGCCATCAGGCCTAAAAGCGACGACACAGAGGAACTCTCAATGAAAGCACCAATGTCGGTGTCAAAACCGGCGGATCTCGGGTAGGGGGTCCCGAACTGTGTGTCTAGGACGGATGGTAACAGGAGGCAAGGAACACGATGTTTTACCAGGTTCGGGCCCTCTTGATGGAGGTAAAATCCTACGTCCTGCTTGATTAATATTGATGATATGGGTAGTACAAGAGTAGATCTACCACGAGATCAAGGAGGCTAAACCCTAAAAGCTAGCCTATGGTATGATTGTTGTATGATGAAGTTGTCCTACGGACTAAAACCCTCCGGTTTATATAGACACCGGAGAGGGTTAGGGTTACACAAAGTCGGTTACAATGGTAGGATATGTTGAATATCCGCATCGCCAAGCTTGCCTTCCATGCCAAGGAAAGTCCCATCCGGACATGGGACGAAGTCTTCAATCTTGTATCTTCATAGTCCTGGAGTCCAGCTGAAGGTATAGTCCGGCTACCCGAACACCCCCTAATCCAGGACTCCCTCAATTAGGCTCAATTCTTCATTGAAGGTTTGTTTCTCACTTGATGATGTGGGAGCTTGACATGAGGCTTTGTAAGCACCACTTGACTTGTTATGGAGCTCCTCTTTATCCTTGAGTGACATCTCATGAGCAACAATTCTTCCAATGACTTCTGTTGGCTTGAGATCTTTGTAATTGGGCATCATTTGGATCAATGTGCATACGGTATCATATTTTCCGTCCAAAGCTCTTAGGATCTTCTTGATGATGAATTTGTCGGTCATCTCTTCACTTCCTAAGCCGGCAATCTCATTTGTGATAAGATCAAGCCTAGAGTACATTTCAGCGACACCTTCACCATCCTTCATTTTGAACTTGTCAAGATGACTTTGAAGCACATCCAACTTGGGTTCCTTGACGGAGTCGGTACCTTCGTGCATATCAATCAAAGTATCCCAAATTTCCTTTGCATTCTCAAGACGGCTGATTTTGTTGAATTCTTCGGGGCACAATCCATTGAAGAGGATATCACAAGCTTGAGCATTGTATTGTAGCATCTTCAACTCTTCCACAGTAGCTTCATGGTTCGGTTCTCTCCCATCAAAGAATTCACCTTGCAAGCCAATACACACAATAGCCCATACGGCGGGGTTATGTCCAAGAATATGCATTTTCATCTTATGCTTCCAACTAGCAAAATTAGTACCATCAAAGTAAGGACCTCTACGGTGGTAATTTCCCTCGCTAGACGCCATACTCTCCTAGGTTGTGAAACCAAGGCTATGACTACCAAAAGCTATGGAAATCAAAGCAAATGGAGACCAAAGCTCAGATACCACTTGTAGGATCGAAAGTATGTCCAGAGGGGGGGTGATTAGACTACTTGACCAAATAAAACTTATCCTTTTCATAATTTTAGTTCTTGGCAGATTTTAACAACTTTGGACAAGTCAAGCAATCTTAACACAATTCAAGCAAGCATGCAAAGAGTATATGAGCAGCAGAAAGTAAAGCATGCAACTTGCAAGAATGTAAAGGGAAGGGTTTGAAGGATTCAAACGCAATAGGAGACACGGATGTTTTTGTCATGGTCCCGATAGGTGGTGCTATCGTACATCCACGTTGATGGAGACTTCAACCCACGAAGGGTAACGGCTGCGCGAGTCCACGGAGGGATCCAGCCACGAAGGGTCCACGAAGAAGCAGCTTGTCTATCCCACCGTGGCCGTCGCCCACGAAGGACTTGCCTCACTAGCGGTAGATCTTCACGAAGTAGGCGATCTCCTTGCCCTTACAAACTCCTTGGTTCAACTCCACAATATTGTCGGAGGCTCCCAAGTGACACCTAGCCAATCTAGGAGACACCACTCTCCAAGAAGTAACACATGGTGTGTTGATGATGAACTCCTTGCTCTTGTGCTTCAAATGATAGTCTCCCCAACACCCAACTCTCTCTCACAGGATATGGATTTGGTGGAAAGAACATTTGAGTGGAAAGCAACTTGGGGAAGGCTAGAGATCAAGTTTCGTATGGTAGGAATGGAATATCTTGGCCTCAACACAAGTGTAGGTGGTTCTCTCTCAGAAAAAAGTAAGTTGGAAGTGTAGGTTCGTTCTGATGGCTCTCTCCACAAATGAAGAGGAGGTGGAGGGGTATATATAGCCTCCACAAAAAATCTAACCGTTACACACAACTTGCCAATCTCGGTGGGACCGAATTGATAAACTCGGTCGGACCGATTCAGCAAAGCTAGTGACCGTTAGGATTTTCGATGGGACCGACATGCAACTCGGTAGGACCGATATGGTTAGGGTTAGGGCATAATGTAATCTCGGTGAGACCGATTACACGAACTCGGTGAGACCAATTTTGGTAATAAGCTAACCAGAGAGTTGGTCAGGTAAACTCGGTGGGACCGATTCGCTCATTTCAGTGAGACAGAAATGTTACGAAAGGGAAACAGAGAGTTTCATTGCAATCTCGGTGGGACCGATCGCTCATCTCGGTGGGACCGAAACATTACGAAGGGAAACAGAGAGATTACAATCCCATCCCAGTGAGACCGAGATCCCTATCGGTGAGACCGATTTGCCTAGGGTTTGTGGCAGTGGCTATGACATCTGAACACGGTGGCGCCGGATAGAGAGAATCGGTGGGGCCGAGATTGACTTTTGGTTTAGGTCATATGTGGATGTGAGAAAGTAGTTGAGGGCTTTGGAGCATATCACTTAAGCATTTTGAGGAAGAGCCTCATTAAGCAACACCTCATCCCTTGTTGATAGTATTGGCTTTTCCTATAGACTCAATGTGATCTTGGATCACTAAAATAGAAAATGTAGAGTCTTGAGCTTTGAGCTTGAGCCAATCCTTTTGTCCTTAACATTTTGAGGGGTCCACTTTTCTCATCCATGCCATGCCAATCATTGAGCTTTCCTGAGATATTGATCTTAAAATAGCATTAGCTCAATGAGCTATATGTTGTTAGGAATTACCAAAACCACCTAGGGATAGTTGCACTTTCACAAACGAAGTCCAAATGCCACTAAACTTTTTGGAGATTTTTTCTGGATAGAAGACACCGAGGGAGCCAAAGGAGCATACGGGAGGTGATACATCTCCAAAGTATCTATAATTTTTGATTGTTCCATGCTATTATATTATCTATTTTGAATGTTTTATATGCATTAATATGCAATTTTATATTATTTTTGGCACTAACCTATTAACCTAGAGCCCAGTGCCAGTTTCTGTTTTTTCCTTGTTTTTCAGTTTGGAGTCCAACCAGAAGACAACCAAATGGAGTCCAAACGGAATGAAACCTTCGCGATGATTTTTCTTGGACCAGAAGACAACCAGGAGACTTGGAGATGAAGTCGGAGGAGCCACGAGGCAGCCACAATGACGGAGGGCGCGCCCCCCAGCCTTCTGCCCCCCTATGACCCTCCTGGCCTAATTCTTTTGCCTATATATTCCCAAACATCCCCAAACCACCAAAGGCATCCACAAAAATAGTTTTCCACTGCCGCAACCTTCTTTACCCGTGAGATCCCATCTAGGGACCTTTTTCGGCACCCTGCCTGAGGGGGATTCGATCACGGAGGTCTTCTACATCAACTCTATTGCCCTTGCGATGAAGCGTGAGTAGTTTACCAGAGACCTACGGGTCAATAGCTAGTAGCAAGATGGCTTCTTCTCTCTCTTTGATTCTCAATACCATGTTCTCCTCGATGTTCTTGGAGATCTATCCGATGTAATACTTTTTTGCTCTGTGTTTTCCGAGATCCTATGAATTGTGGATTTATGATCAACTTATCTATGAATATTAATTGAATCTTCTCTGAATTCTTTTATGCATGATTTGATATCTTTGTAATTCTCTTCGAACTATTGGTTTGGTTTGGCCAACTAGATTGGTTTTTCTTGCAATGGGAGAAGTGCTTAGCTTTGGGTTCAATCTTGCGGTGTCCTTTCCCAGTGACAGTAGGGGCAGTAAGGCATGTATTGTATTGTTGCCATCGAGGATAAAAAGATGGGATATTCATCATATTGCTTGAGTTAATTCCTCTACATCATGTCATCTTACTTAATGCATTACTATGTTCTTTATGAACTTAATACTCTAGATGCATGCTCGATAGCGATCGATGTGTGGAGTAATAGTAGTAGATGCAGAATCGTTTCGGTGTACTTGACACGGACATGATGCCTATATTCATGATCATTGCCTTAGATATCGTCATAACTTTGCGCTTTTCTATCAATTGCTCGGCAGTAATTTGTTCACCCACCATATTATTTGCTATCTTGAGAGAAGCCTCTAGTGAAGCCTATGGCTCATGGATCTATTTTCCATCATATAAATTTCTATTTTCCATCATACAAGTTTCCGATCTACTACTTTTGCAATATTTTACTTTCCGATCTATAAACCAAAAATACCAAAAATATTTACTTTACCATTTATCTATATATATTAGATCTCAGTTTTGCAAGTAACCGTGAAGGGATTGACAACCCCTTTATCGTGTTGGGTGAAAGTTGTTTGATTCTTTGTGCAGGTACTCAGTGATTTATGCGTTATCTCCTACTGGAACCTTGGTTCTCAAACTGAGGGAAATACTTATCTCTACTTTGATGCATCACCCTTTCCTCTTTAAGGGAAAAACCAACGCAAGCTCAAGAAGTAGCAGGAGGGGCCCTGTGGGGCCCCCTAGGCACCAGGGTGCGCCAGGGGGCCCAGGTGCGCCCTGGTGGGTAGTGGAGCCCACGGGAAGCTTCTCCACCAACATCCACCTCTATAAATACTCTAAAATCCCCAAAACCCTAGGGGGGGGGTCGACGAAACACTTTTCCAGCCGCCGCAAATTCCAGAACCACGAGATCCAATCTAGAGGCCTTTTTCGACACTCTGCCGGAGGGGGCAACGATCATGGATGGGTTCTTCATCATCCTTTTTGCCCCTCCGATGATGTGTGAGTAGTTTACCACAGACCTACGGGTCCGTAGCTAGTAGCTAGATGGCTTCTTCTCTCTTTTTGATCTTCAATACAATGTTCTCCTCGATGTTCTTGGAGATCTATTTGATGTAACTACTTTTTGTGGTGTGTTTGTTGGGATTCGATGAATTTTGGGTTCATGATCAATTCTATCCATGAATATTATTTGAGTCTTTGCTGAATTCCTGTATGCATGATTGTTAGAGCCTCAAATTTCTTCTCTGAAATTTTGGGTTGGTTTGACCAACTAGATTGATTTTTATTGCCATGGAAAGAGGTGCTTTGTGATGGGTTCGATCTTGTGGTGCTCAATCTCAGTGACAGAAAGAGACATGACACGCATGTATCACTGCTATTAAGCGTAACTAGATGGGGTTTATTGATACATGAGTTTATCTTGTCTACATCATGTCATCGTTCTTATTACATTACTACGTTTTCCCATGAACTTAATACACTAGATGCATGCTGGATAGCAGTCGATATGTGGAGTAATAGTAGTAGATGCAGAATCGCTTTGGTCTACTAATCTTGGACATGATGCCTATATACATGATCATTGCCTTGGATATCGTCATGATTATTCGCTTTTCTATGAATTGCCCAACAGTAATTTGTTGACCCACCGTATGCTATTTTCTTGAGAGAGGCCTCTAGTGAAAACTACGGCCCCCGGGTCTATTTCCTAGCATATTAAATCTAAAAATACCTTGATGCACTTTTTATTTATTTATTTTATTTTTTGTTTTAATTAGATCTATTTATCAAAACCTATACAATTTAATCTATATCAATACGGAGGAGGGATTGACAACCCCTCTTACGTGTTGGGTTGCAAGTATTTGTTGTTTGTGTGCTGGTGGTGTTTACATAGTGTTTCTTGGTTCTCCTACTGGATTTATAACCTTGGTTTCATAACTAAGAGAAATACTTACCTTTGTTGTGTTGCACCATCCTCTCTCTTTGGGGAATTACCAATGCAGATACAAGCAACCAGGAAGAATTTCTGGCGCCGTTGCCTGGGAGACATCATCAACATCTATCAAGTACCTATGCATAAACTCTCATCTCCTTGCAATTACTTTATTTGCCATTTGCCTCTCATTTTCATCTCCCCCACTTCTAAAAAGTTTTTACAAAACACCAAAAATATTTTTTTGCCCTTTTCTTGTTTGATCTTTTGTTTGCTATCATTATCATGTCTAGATCTAAAAAGCGTAGTGATGTTTCCACCACTAGTGCGAGCTCTTTGGACGATCCGTCCATTCTTTTGAAACTCATGCAAAATAAAGGAAATGTTCGTGAGTTTGATAAGGAAAAATTTGATGATTCTATTTATGATGACCCTCATGAGAAAGAAACCATTATCATGCATATAAAAAAGTCCGCGTAGTTAGCGGCAATATTATTGGAAAAGGTGTTATTCAATTTTTTTACTTGCGCCGGTACATTACCTATGCTAGGAGGGTCAATCCTTAATAAAACCTCTAGTATTGCTGATGCAATATCTTTTCTAATAGTTGAACTTGAAAGACAAATTGTTCACATGCATCCTTGCATACAACGGATCTTATTAGAATTCTCAAATATCCATGATCCTTATGTTAAACGTGTTACCACAATATTTTTAGCTTATGAATTTGGGCATATTATGAAAGAGGCACATGAATGTTTTGCTCATTATAATATAAATTGTGGTTGTCGCCTTATAGAAGAAATTCTTTTTAACCAAGAAGAGATAAGGAGATTAGAATGTCCGTATTATGATGTGTACAATGAAAATCTAAGGAAAAGGGTTCCCCCATTTGTTTTGATTGATAAAATCTCTGAACAAAATGACAAATTTGCTATACAAAATAATGGATTAAGGTTTGTGCTTAGAGATAAACTTAGGGAATATAATAAAATAAATGTTTACAATGAAGAGATAGTCATCACATATAAAGGGCCCAAGGAGGAACCTATTCCTCCCAAACTTGAAATTACAGATCCGTATCCTATTAAATTTAGCCCTTTTGATTATTTTTTGCTTGCCACAAAGTAAACTTGCTGCTTAAAGGGGGGAGTATGAGATGAGCATGGATGATCTCCCTCATTTTTTATTACAATACTTGAATCTATGCATTATGCCTAAGTAGGAGCATAACACGATAGCACTTGTTGGGAGGCAACCCAATGAATAATATAAAGTTTTAACTTTTTATTTCTGTTCTTGTGTGTTTACACAATTATGCTACTGTTATGATTGTGTTGTTATGTTTTAATTAGTTTTTGTGCCAAGTAAAGCCTTTATGATCATGTTGGGTGATAGTTGATTTGATCCTGTTGGAAAGCAGAAACTATTGCATCCAATAGCAGACTTGTTAGAATTCGCTGGAGCGTGATAAAATCCTTAGTATTTTTTACACATGATTGATATACAAATTGCCTACGTTTTCCTAAAATTTCAGATTTTTTGGGGTTATAGAAGTATGATTAAAGTTCAGATTACTACAGACTGTTCTGTTGACAGATTCTGTTTTTGTTGCATTGTGTGCTTATTTTGATGAATCTATGGATTGTATCGGGGGGGTATAATCCATGGTAAAGTTAGAATACAATAGGTTTAATGCAATAATAAAATATGAATGGCTTTGCAACTATACTTAAAGTGGTGGTTTGCTTTATTATACTAAGGGATCTCACGAAGGTTTTGTTAAGTTTTGTGTGATTGAAGTTTTCAAGTTTTGGGTGGGATCACGATGGATGAAGGGATAAGGAGTGACAAGAGCCTAAGCTTGGGGATGACCATGCCACCCCAAGGCAATATTCAAGGAAGTACCAAGCAACTAAGCTTGGGGATGCCCCGGAAGGCATCCCCTCTTTCTTCTAACGACCATCGGTAATTTTACTTGAAGCTCTATTTTTATTCGTCACGTATCATGAGTTTTTCTTGGAATATCGTGTATTATATGAGTCTTTGCTTGTTTTTCTTCTTAGTTTTCCACAATCATCCTTGCTGGACACACCTATTTGAGAGAGCCATAATGATGCTATGATTTGTTAGAATTGCTCTATGTGCTTCACTTAAATTTTTTGAGCTATGGAATTGCTCTAGTACTTCACTTATATCTTTTTGAGCATGGTGGTGGTCTAATTTTTGGAAAAAATATGCTCTCATGCTTCACCTAGATTATTTTGAGAGTTAGCAAAGTTTTAAAGAAATATCCTCTCATGCTTCACTTATATCGTTTTGAGAGTTGAAAATTTTGAAGAAATATTTATGCTCTTGTGCTTCACTTAAATTTGTTTGAGAGCTTATTAGTAGCAGTGGTAATATATGAAATTAGTCCCAAAGTGATAGATATTCAAGAGGGATATAATAAAAATTGTCCTGAAGATCATTGGATATTATAAACTTGATTCCTTGTAATAGTTTCGTGATATGGAGATAGTAATATGTGAGTCATATGTTGGTGACTAATTATGCTTTAGTAAGAATAATGGTGTTAAGGTTTGTGATTCCCTATGCAAGTACGAAAGTCAATAGTTATGCAATGAAGTGATGTCCTACTTGTGGTGCATTATTCGGTGTTAGTTATGTTCAATGCTCGTTTATGAGAGTTTTGGTATTTTGGTTGGTTGCTTATAAATTTATTTGCTAGCCTTTCCTTGTACTAAACGGGAATAGTGCTTGTACATCCAAACTCCTTGAAACCAAGTTGTGCCCAATGAGTCCACAATACCTACCTATATGCGGTATTTCCATGTCGTTCCAAGTAAATTTGTATGTGCCAACTCTAAATTTCAAAATGAATTTCCTTTTTGTGTGCCCATACCGCTCATGAAGCGGCAGGGGGTGGCCAATGTATTCCATGCTAGATGTGTTATTCTCAAGATGAGTGTTTATTCACTTGTCATTGCACGAGAGTGTGGCAGGTAATAGGGATGCCCAGTCCCGAAATGAAAAATATTTATTTATTTATGTTGTCAATAATAAATTCCTTGGAAAGTTTTGGTATGGAAGGCACCCGTGGATACAGCTAGCCATGGATTGTGAACCAACTAGGGAGCACTATTATCATACTTGTGCATTGGGCATAGCTAATATTCAAGTGTGTTTCATGAATGGATCAACGATTGAGCATAATGGGCTAGGGATAGCTTTCTTTAGCGTTGATATTTTGAAAGAAATGGTTGCTTGTTGATATGCTTGAATATTGATGTCCTCATGTCAATTATAGACTATTGCTTTGAATCATCTAAAGTCCAAATGTCCATGCTACGAAAGAAAAGAATATATGATGAACATGTTAGGCAACGTTCCACATCAAAAATTCTGTTTTTATCATTTACCTACACGAAGACGAGCAGGAATTAAGCTTGGGGATGTTGATACGTCTCCAATGTATCTATAATTTTTGATTGTTTCATGCTGTTATATTATCAATCTTAGATATTTTATATTCATTTACTAGCAACTTTATATCAATTTTTGGACTAACCTATTGACATAGTGCCCAATGCCAGTTGATGTGTTTTGCTTGTTTTTTACTTTGCAGAATATCAATACCAAACAAAGTCCAAATGCCACGAAACTTTTTGGAGATTTTTTTCTAGGCAGAAGACACCCAGGGAGCCAAATGATCATACAGGAGGAGGCCCGTGGGGGCCCACTAGGCACGAGGGCGTGCCAGGGGGCCCAGGCGCGCCCTGGTGGGTAGTGGAGCCCACGGGAAGCTTCTCCACCAACCTCCACCTCTATAAATACTCTAAAATCCCAAAAACCCTAGGGGAGTCGATGAAACACTTTTCCTGCCGCCACAAGTTCCGGAACCACAAGATCCAATATAGAGGCCTTTTCCGGCACACTGTCGGAGGGGACAACGATCACGGAGGGGTTCTTCATCATCCTTGTTGCCCTTGCGATGATGCGTGAGTAGTTTACCACAGACCTACAGGTCTCTTTTTGATCTTCAATACAATGTTCTCCTCGATATTCTTGGAGATCTATTTGATGTAACTCCTTTTTGCAGTGTGTTTGTTGGGATCCGATGAATTGTGCATTCATGATCAGTTCTATCCATGAATATTATTTGAGTCTTTGCTGAACTATTATATGCATGATTGTTATAGCCTCGTATTTCTTCTCTGAAATTTTGGGTTGGTTTGGCAAACTAGATTGCTTTTTCTTGTCATGGGAAGAGGTGCTTTGTGATGGGTTCGATCTTGTGGTGCTCAATCTCAGTGACAGAAAGAGACATGGCACGTATGTATCGTTGCTATTAAGGGTAAGAAGATGGGGTTATTCATACGCGAGTATCTTGTCATCGTTCTTTTTGCATTACTCCATTTTTCCATGAACTTAATACACTAGATGCATGCTGGATAGCGGTCGATGTGTGGAGTAATAGTAGTAGATGCAGAATCATTTTGGTTTACTAATCTTGGAAGTGATGCCTATATACATGATCATTGCCTTGGATATCGTTATGATTATTCACTTTTCTATCAATTGCCCAACAGTAATTTGTTTACCCACCGTATGCTATTTTCTTGAGGGAAGCCTCTAGTGAAAAATACGCCCCCGGGTCTATTTCTAATCTAAAAAATACCTTGCTGCACTTTTTATTTATTTATTTATTTATTTTATTTTGTGTTTTAGTTATATCTATTTATCAAAACCTATACAATTTAATCTATCTCAATGCCGAGGAGGGATTGACAACCCCTCTTACGCGTTGGGTTGCAAGTATTTGTTGTTTGTGTGCATGTGTTGTTTACATAGTGTTGCTCGGTTCTCCTACTAGATTGATAACCTTGGTTTCATAACTGAGGGAAGTACTTACCTTTGTTGTGCTGCATCATCCTCTCCTCTTTGGGGAATTACCAATCCAGATACAAGCAATCAAGTTGTGTGACATTTACATGCACGGGCTCTGTTATACTTGGTCCAATGAGCATGATTCTCCGACTAGTTCGCAACGATCGTTTCCTATGCACCTCCGACTGGGATTCCACCCAGCAACACTACCTTCTTCGGTTTCTTCCCACCACGGTCTCGGACCACTGCCCTCTATGCCTTGATTGGTCGCCACGCAATGCCGGTCCAAAGTGCTTCCACTTCGAATGCTTTTGGATCAAACTTGACGGGTTCCAAGATATCGTGTCGGATGCATGGAACACTGTCAATGACCCAGACCGCACCAACACATATATCTACGCCTCAAGCACACTGCTCGCCGCCTCGAAAGCTGGGGTGCACGCATCGTAGGGCGTGTCTCCATGCATCTCCTCATCGCTCAGGAGCTTATTGCCCGGCTGGACGCAACCTAAGATTTCAGAGCGCTCTCCCTCTTTGTATCTTGGCTTCACTACAATCTTAAGCTCGCTTACCTGGGCTTGGCCTCACTCAAGCAATCCATTGCTCGCAAGCGCACGCATTTTGGCTGGCTTAAGGAAGGGGAAACCAATTATGTGTTCTACAAGATCCACGCGGCTCATAGAACCCAGAAGAATTGGGTCTTTTCCCTCCGTCATGGAGATACCATCGTCTCTGACATGCCGGGCATGGCCGAGCTGGCTTTCCACCACTTCTCCTCACTGTTAGGCACCCACAGTGAGCATCACACCTCCTTTGATCTTGCCCAGATCGATGACCACACCTTTGGCCTCGATGATCTTGAGCAACCATTCACCTAGGAGGAGATTTGGCATGTCGTGTCACTCCCATGCGGCAAGGCACCGGGTCCTAGTGGGTTCTCCTTGGAGTTCCTTGTGTCATGTTGGGAGACCGTCAAGACTGACGTCCTCACCATCTTTGACAAGTTCTACTCCCTCAATGGATGCTACATGTAGCGTCTTAACGAGGCGCTCATCATTCTCCTGCCCAAAAGGCCTGATGCCCTGGCTCTTTCAGACTACCGGCCTATTAGTTTGATACATTTGGTGGCCAAAATCATTGCTAAAGTCCTCTTGCTCCGTCTAGAACTGCACATGGGCCAACTCGTCTCTTCGAACCAAAGTGCCTTCATCGTCGACCACTGTGTGCACGACAAGTTAATGTTGGTCCAGTAGACTGGCCGCTGATATGTCTCCAACGTATCTATAATTTATGAAGTATTCATGCCATGTTTATAAAAATTTTATATGGTTTTGGTATGATTTGAATGTAACTAACCTGGACTGACGCTATTTTCAGCAGAACTACCGTGGTGTTGTTTTTTGTGCAGAAATAAAAGTTCCCCGAATGGGCTGAAACTTTTTGATGATTTTTTTGGAACAAAAGAAACCCCCGAAGCTTTGTGGGAGGAACAGAAGAGACACGAGGTGGCCAGAAGGCACCTGGTTGCACCCAGGGGGGTGATGGTGCCCAAGTGCCTTGTGGGCCCATAGTAACACCTTTTCGCGTGATTCCAACACTCAAAATTCCTAGAAATAAACCAGAAATAAACCTAGAACTACGACTCCACCGCCACAAGCCTCTTTACCAAAGAGATCCCATCTGGAGCCCTGTTCTGGCACCCTACCAGAGGCCATCTTCATCATCTTGGTGGCCACCATGATGAGGAGGGAGTAGTTCGCCCTCGGGGTTGAGGGTATGTACTAGTAGATGTGTGTTTGATCTCTCTATCTCATGTTCTTGATTTGGCATGATCTTGATGTACCACGAGCTTTGTTAATATAGTTGGATCATATGGTGTTTCTCCCTCTCTATCTTGTTGTGATGAATTGAGTTTTTACCTTTGAGGTTTCACTATTATAGGATTGAATACTTTGTGGATTTGAGAACACTTGATGTATGTCTTGCATGTGGATACCCGTGGTGACAATGGGGTGTTTTATTGATTCACTTGATATATGTTTTGGCAATCAACTTGGGATTCCCGCGGTGACATTGGAGTAATCTAGGCATAGAGGTTGATGCACGTTTTCGTCCTACTTTCTCAGGTGGAAACTTTTGGGGCACTCGTCAAAGTTCTTTGTGTTGGATGGAATACTATGAATCTGAAGTTGTTTGATGCATATCGAATAATCAACTCACAGATACTTGTGGTGATATTGTAGTATCTAGGTGACATTAGAGTTGGTTCATGCGTAACATATGGTGTTATTTTAGTACAATCTCTAGGGATATTTGAGACACCTATAGGGATGGCTCAATAGATTGATCGGAAAAGATAACTTTCAGGTGGCTTCGTACCCTACAACAATTTCATCTTATGTTCTCCACTAGATAAGAACTTTGGAGTGATTCTTTGTCGCACGTTGAGGGATTTGTCAGATTGCGGGTTCCGGCTAACCCTTAAGGTTCGAACTCTAGGGTGTGCACGAAGAACACTCTCTCCCAAGTTCGTTCACTCAGCGATCTCACGGCCTAGCTCGACGAACCCAAGGAACAAGTGACACAAGGATTTATACTGGTTCGGGCCTCCTTGCGGTGTAATACCCTACTCCAGTGTGGTGTTGGTGGATTGCCTCACGGGCTAAGGATGAACTAGTACAATGGATGAACAGCCTCAGGAGGAGAGGTGTTCTTGAGATCGGCGAGCTGGTGGATGTGAGATGGAATGGACCCGATCCGGGATGAGTCCCTCACTCCCTATGGCGGTGGCTAGTCCTATTTATAGAGGCCCTGGTCCTCTTCCCAAATGTGAGGCGGAAAGGGATCCCACAACGGCCAAGTTTGAAGGGAGACAACTAGTACAAGTTGTCCTGACAAAAGGTGGTCTTCGCCTGCCAAAGGCTCTGGTGGTGACGCTGATGTGGGCTCCGTGGTGACCTCCGTCCTGCCGTCCTGCTGGTCTTGGTCTTGTTGCACCGATATGGAAACCTTTGCCAGATGCCTCGGGACTCCTCGCTTGTGCCTGCCTCTTTAGCATGAAAGAGGAAACTGGTACACTGCGCTCGCTGGCGCCCGCTTGGCCTTGGTCGTCATGGCTCACATCACGTGAACCTCGCGAGGTACCCCTTGCATAGAGCTCTCTGCTCCTCGGGAACCAGCCTAGTGAGGCTGCTCCCGGGGAGGTCTTGGTGTCGTCCGCCTCGTGAGGCTTGGCCCCTCGTGAGGGTCTTGAGTGGTTGCTGCTAAAGATGGGTCGTACCAGGCCATTGGTGGAGCCACACACAAGCCCGCAGGCAGGCAAGTCTGGGCACCCCCAGTCCCAGAACGCCGATAGTAGCCCCCGGGCCCAAGGTGCACTCGAGCTTGGCTTCGAGGCGAAGCCAAAGGGAAAGTGCGGAGCGCCATGGGCCCCAACCGCCCGCGGCTTTGATTGACGCGTGGTGATTGGTAGGACGTGGGCATCTCCGCTTCCCCATGCTTCCTTGGCAACCGTTCGACTTGACAAGACCCTGCTGCATGCAGAAGAAAGACCATCATTACCTGTGATCGTGGAGGCCGTCGGTTGGCCTCCCTCTAGCTATAAATGAGGAGAGGGGCGGAGCCCCCGTTGCTCATCTCCTCCTCCACTCCGTCTGCTTCTTCTTCTTCCTCTTTGTTTCGTTGTCTTGTTGCGACACCCATGGCGCCGATAAGGAGATTCTTCGCCACTGAGAAAGGAAAGACCCCTCGTGAAGAGCAGGGGCCACTTCCACCGAAGAAGAGATTGGCCCGCCCCCTCGGCGTCGTCGTGAGGCGGGAAGTGATGAGGCCCTGGTACGAGCGGCCTCCCCCAGGCTACGCGCTGCCCTTGCATGCCCAAGCGCAAGGCCCTAGAGGAGGAGGCGGAGCCTTGCGCCGCTCGCGTCATGACCACGGTGGCCATGCCGTGGTGGTATGAGCCGCCGACTCACGAACTCATGCTGAGGGCTCCTCCAGCGAGTTCGTGATGTGGGCAGCGATGCCACCACACACATGGATCAGATTCCCGCAGTTCTTCATCGAAGAGATGCCGCCGAGGGGGCTGCTCGAGCTGTAGTTGCAGCATGCCGAATGCAGCACCCCGACAACGGGAGCGGAGGTCGAGGTCGTCTTCGTGGGCAAGATCTTCATGACTTGTGGAAGGGGAGAGGTCGCCCGCGCCTGCCGCGCGAAGGGGGCCCTGGCCATCCATTTTGAGTATGACGGCGCCTCCACGCTGTTCTTCAAGGTCTTCGACAAGGAAGGCTGCCGCCTGGAGTGCTGCCCTGGAGGGGGTCGCCAGGACGGCGCAGCGGCAATCGCTGGGCCCGCCCTTGGCCCTGCCGACAGCTCCTCCGGCAGCAGCGACGGCTCCTAGGAGTCCAGCGACTCTCCTGAGCTGGACGAGACTCCGGAGATGAGCGACGATAGCTACGTGCCCCCGAGCTCTCGCCGTGCCCGGAGCACAGCAGCGGCGTCTGCTTGTCGTCGTCCTTGATCTGGATGGGGTTGGCGTCGGCCCCTTGTGGCCCACTATTGATGATGGCATTGGCAGCGACATCTGTAGATATGACTCCTGAAAACCTCCTTTTTTGGTTCCCTGCAAGGAATCGAGATGAACCCCGTGGGGGTGTGTAAATAATTTGTAGTGCTTTTGCATCAATGTTATCCTTATCATGAAATTTGCAATTATGTATCTTGCTTTGGCATTGTCTTCCCTTTTCATCCTTGTGGTAGCTTAGTGCTCTATGCCAATAGGTCCCAGTCCCCAGGCAGGGTTCAGCCGTCGCTGGTATGCCAGGTCGCGATGCCGTGGTCAAGGCCAGGAGGTGAGCGTCCCAAGGCCCGGTAAGAGCTCCTGAGGCGTGATGATCAAGAGGCCCCCCTTGGCGTGCAAGTAGCTTCCTAAAGGCAGAAAGGGATAGCGGCATTGCCGGAGCAAGGTTGTAAGAGCCGAAAATCCTGAGCCGCAGTGCCGGGCCAACTTGAATGCACGACTTATCTTAGCGAGCCTGAAGCGATTCCTTCCGCAGTGCCCAATTTATGCGTCAATGATGGTGGTACTGCTAGGTTAGATCTGCACCAACTTCCCCTTTTCACGTTCTTCTAAGTGCTCTACGTCCTCGGGTCCCGACCCTCGAGCGAGGCTCAACCGCCGCAGGTATGCCAGGTCGCGATGTCGTGGTCAAGGCCAGGGGGTGAGGGCTGGAGAGTTAGTAAGGGCTCCTAAGGCGCGGTGCTCAGGAGCCCTCCCTTTAACGCGCAAGCGAATCACATGAAAAGGAGCAGCTGGCAGGGCTACCCGTAGCTAAGCTCTGGAGATTCCTGTGGGTTAGTCCGAGAGGGTAATATAGCTCGTAATCGCATTTGCTGTCCTGCCGCTGATTTTTCCGCAAGAAGATGAAGGCACTGAGGGTCTGGTGAGGTGACGTGCGCGGGGAATGCCGCGAGCCAGAGCTCGACCACTTAGGTTTGTCAGTGCTGCAGGGATGGACCCGAGCACAAGCACTGTGCCAGCATGTGTAGTCCCCGTTGCGGGATGAGCAAGAAGCCGGTCAGCAACGCGGGGGGCCGCGAAGGGCAACATGCAAGCAGGTGGTGATCATAAGGTAACTCATGCTAGGAGGCAAGCTAGTTCAAATAGATGCAAGAACGATACATGCCACAAGGACGGACCCATGCGACCTGGGGATGATACAACCCGAGGGGAGCCCCCAACAGAGTAAGCTAAAGATGCAAAAGGATGCATGTCGCAGGGACAGGCCCATGCGACCTGGGGAAGATGCAGCAAGAGGGGCGCCCCCAGCTGAATAAACCAGAAAATGTTACCTGGCACCATTGTTGAAGAGGCGTTGGAGCAGCTAAAGATGGGCGCTGAAGAAGTCGCTCCTCACGAGTAGTACGACGGCTGGTCCCAGGGGACGCTGGAGGTTTTGACTCCTCCTCCCTCAGGACGGCCTGGCGCTTGGCCTCGTGAGCCGCCAGGGTGCCTTTTGTGAGCAAGTTGAAGGCGACAGCTGCGTTCGGCAGGCCGAAGGGCATGCGAACATAGCTATGGGGGGGACCTCCGCACCGACCAACGGCCCTGTTGATCCCAGGAACGTCGACACAGACGCGCAGCTCGTCGTCCGCGCCAAGACAAGGAGCTGCGCCAGGTGGTGGGCGGCGGTCACCGTGCACGGCTCTTGCCTCTTGAAGCTCCTTGGTGGTCTTGGTGATGAACTCTTGAGCACCGGGCACCTCGTGCCTCATGCCCCAATGAGGAAAGCATGCGGTGAAGCATGCCTCCACGTGAGGCCCGAGATTCTCCCTCATGACGTTGGCTAACTCTGAGGTCCTCCAGAAGAGAGCCCCCGAGCCCAGCCTGAGGAGGGCGCCGGGCGTGCCTTCCTATGCAAGGGGGGGAGGCACCCCATCTACGGGCACAGGTCATGAGGTGGTGATGCTGGAGACGTCGCTCTCCTGAATCCCTCGATGGAGAAACTTCTTATTCTTTGGGATGGCCTCAGGAGGGTAGACGACGCCTTCATTATCTGGGTCTTCGGTCGCTGCAGCTTGGTAAGCACGCTCGAGGGAGCACACCGTGTCCTCCTCGCAAGCAACCGTGATGATGCCGCAGCTCCCGGGCATATTAAGGACATTGTAGCCGTGATGGGTCACTGCCATAAACTTGGCCAGGGCTGGGTACCCAAGGATGGCGTTGTACGGCAGGCAGATGTGGGCGACATTGAAGTCGATGAGCTCGGTGCGGTAGTTGTCATGCCTGCCAGAGGTGACAGGAAGCCGGACCTGCTCGATCGGGGTGGTGGAGCCGTCGGTCACTCCTAAGAAGAGCTTGGTAGGCTGTAGCTGATCATATGGCACTTGGAGGCGGTCGAACGTCTCGACGGACAGGACATTGAGCCCCGCGTCGCCATCGATGAGGGTCTTGGTGACTTGGACATTGCTGATGATGGGTGAGCAGAGCATCGGGAGGGCACCGACAGTTGCTGCGCACTTGAGTTGTCGAAGAGTTGAAGGTAATGGTGCACTTGGACCACCTGAGCGGGCTCGCAGCCTCGAGCCCGGGGAGGGCCGTGTTCACCACGCGAGAAAACTGCTTGAAGATACGCTGAGAGGCTGGGGCCTGAGGGTCACCCAAGATGCAAGCGATGGCGCGAGGCTCCTAGAAGCCCTCAGCCCCCTCGTCCTGATGATGGTCGTCGTTCCTTCTTGGTGGTGGTGGCAGCGGAGGGAGGCCAGCGTTACCCTGAGGGCGGTCCTTACGAGGCTGGTCTCTCCAAGCGCCCTCACGAGGCTGGTCGCGCCACTCCTAAAGGGGGCCGCACTCGTCCCAGTGTCCTCCACTTCGCCCTCCTTCTCGGTCGTAGCCTCGATCATTGCGCTCGGGGCATCGGCCGAAGCGCCCATCACAGATGGCCCTGAGCTCTTGATAGTCATTGCTGTTGTGGTTGTGCACGTTGTGGAAGCCGCAGAATGGGCAGTTGGCCTTGGATGACTCGGGATGGTCACAACCGCGCTTCATCTCCAGCTCCGCCGCGAGCACAGCAGCCCCCTTGCGCTTCACGTCCTTGGTCTTGGCCTTCTTGTCTTCAGGGTCGGCTGCTGGAAGCTCTAGGAGGGAGAGGCGTCCCTCCTTAGCCCTTGCACGCTTGCTCGCCATGTTAAAAATCTCTAGAGCTATGCATAGGTCTTTGAGTATGGTGAGCTCCTCCTTCATCATGACATCGCGGACGCCATCGGAGAATGCTGAGATGATGGCCTCATCCGTCACATTGGGAATCTTGAGGCGAACGCTGTTGAAACGCTGGACGTACTTCTGCAGGGTCTCCCCTGGCTGCTGCTTGATGTGACGTAGGTCACCAGCGGAAGGCGGGCAGTTGCGAGTGCCTTGGAAGTTGGCGATGAAGCACTCGCGCATCTCGCCCCAGGAGGAGATCGATCCCGCAGGCAGGTTTAGGAGCCACGAGCGCGCGCCGTCCTTGAGAGCCATGGGAAACCAGTTCCCCATGACCTTCCCGTCGCCGTTGGCCGCCTCGATGCTTAGCTCGTAGAGCTGCAAGAACTGAGCAGGGTCGGGGGTGCCGTCGTAGCACGGTGGCAGGTCAGGCTTGAACTTGCCGGGCTAGACGACGCTGCGCAGCTCGGGGGTGAAGGCGCGGCAACTCGCCGTGGTCACTGGAGCCCACCGTGGAGGCGAAGCCCGGTCTTGGTACCCATGCGCCGCCGCCGCAGGCGGCGCGCGATCCTGACGTGGTGGATCAGGGAGCGCAGGAGTGTCTTCTTGCGGCCGAGGGATCTCTAGGCAGCTTCCCTCTTCATGCGTGGGCGCCCTGCGCAGTGGGTCGCGCCGCGGGGCCGCGCATCTCGGAAAAGATAACTTTGAGGTGGTTTCGTACCCTACAACAATTTCATCTTATGTTCTCTGCTAGATAGGAACTTTGAAGTGATTCTTTGTCGCATGTTGAGGGATTTGTCGGATTACGGGTTCCGGCTAACTCTTGAGGTTCGAACTCTAGGGTGCGCACGAAGAACACTCTCTCCCTAGTTCGCTCGCTCAACGATCTCACGGTCTAGCTTGACGAACCCAAGGAACAAGAGACACAAGGGTTTATACTAGTTCGGGACACCTTGCGGTGTAATACCCTACTCCAGTGTGGTGTTGGTGGATTGCCTCACGGGCTAAGGATGAACTAGTACAATGGATGAACAACCTCAGGAGGAGAGGTGTACTTGAGCTCGGCGAGCTGGTGGATGTGAGAAGGAATGGATCCGATCCAGGTTGAGTCCCTCACTCCCTATGGCGGTGGCTAGTCCTATTTATAGAGTCCTTGGTCCTCTTCCCAAATGTTAGGCGGGAAGGGATCCCACAACGGCCAAGTTGAAGGGAGACACCTAGTACAAGTTGTCCTGACAAAAGGTGGTCTTCGCCTACCAAAGGCTCTGGTGGTGACGCTGCTGTTGGCTTCGCGGTGACCTCCGTCCTGCCGTCCTACTGGTCTTTGTCTTATTGCACTGATATGGAAACCTTTGCCTGATGCCTCGAGACTCCTCGCCTGTGCCTACCTCTTTAGCACGAAAAGGGAAACTGGTACACTGGGCCCGCTGGCACCCGCCTGGCCTTGGTCATCATGGATCATGTCTCGTGAACCTCGTGAGGTGCCCCTTGCATAGAGATCTCCGCTCCTCGGGAGCCAGCCTAGTGAGGCTGCTCCCGGGGAGGTGCTACCTCTTGAGCACTGCGTTGGTTTTCCCTTGAAGAGGAAAGGGTGATGCAGTCAAGCAGCGTAAGTATTTCCCTCAGTTTTGAGAACCAAGGTATCAATCCAGTAGGAGACCACATGCAAATCACCTCGTACCTACACAAACAAATAAGAACCTCGCAACCAACACGATAAAGGGGTTGTCAATCCCTTCACAGCCACATGCAAGAGTGAGATCTAATAGAGATGATAATAGTAAGATAAATATTTTTGGTATTTTTATGATATAGATTGAAAGTAAAGATTACAAAATAAAATAGATTGGAAACTTGTATGATGGAAAATAGACCCGGGGGCCATAGGTTTCACTAGTGGTTTCTCTCAAGATAGCATAAGTATTACGGTGGGTGAACAAATTACTGTCGAGCAATTGATAGAAAAATGAATAATTATGAGAATATCTAGGCATGATCATGTATATAGGCATCACGTCCGAGACAAGTAGACCGAAATGATTCTGCATCTACTACTATTACTCCACACATCGACCGCTATCCAGCATGCATCTAGAGTATTAAGTTCATCAGAACAGAGTAACGCCTTAAGCAAGATGACATGATGTAGAGGGATAAACTCATGCAATATGATATTAACCCCATCTTTTTATCCTCGATGGCAACAATACAATACATGTCATTTCCCTTTCTGTCACTGGGATCGAGCACCACAAGATTGAACCCAAAGCTAAGCACTTCTCCCATTGCAAGAAAGATCAATCTAGTAGGCCAAACCAAACTGATAATTCGAAGAGACTTGCAAAGATAAACCAATCATGCATACAAGAATTCAGAGAAGATTCAAAAATTTCTCATAGATAGACTTGATCATAAACCCACAATTCATCGGATCTCGACAAACACACCGCAAAAAGAGTTACATCGAATAGATCTCCAAGAGAATCGAGGAGAACTTTGTATGGAGATCCAAAGAGAGAGAGAAGAAGCCATCTAGCTACTAGCTATGGACCCGTAGGTCTGAGGTAAACTACTCACACATCATCGGAGGGGCCATGGAGTTAATGTAGAGGCCCTCCGTGATCAAAGCCCCCTTCGGCGGAGCTCCGAAAAAGGCCCCAAGATGGGATCTCTTGGGTACAGAAGGTTCGGCGGCAGAAATAGGGTTTCGTGGTGCTCATGGATGTTTGCGGGGTATGTGGATATATATAGGAGGAAGAAGTAGGTCGGTGGAGCAACGAGGGGCCCACGAGGGTGGAGGGCGCGCCTAGGGGGGTGGGCGCGCCCCCTACCTCGTGGCCGCCTCGTTGATTGCTTGATGTCCACTCCAAGTCTCCTGGATCACGGTTGTTCCAAAAATCACGTTCTCGAAGGTTTCATTCCGTTTGGACTCCATTTGATATTCCTTTTCTACGAAACACTAAAATAGGCAAAAAACAGCAATTTGGGTTGGGCCTCCGGTTAATAGGTTAGTCCCAAAAATAATATAAAAGTGTAAAATAAAGCCCATTAACATCCAAAACAGATAATATAATAGCATGGAACAATCAAAAATTATAGATACGTTGGAGACGTATCAGCATCCCCAAGCTTAATTCCTACTCGTCGTCGAGTAGGTAAATGATAAAAACAGAATTTTTGATGTGGAATGCTTCCTAGAATATTCTTCAGTGTATTTTTCTCTATTGTGGCATGAATGTTCAAATCCGAAAGATTCAAGATAAAAGTTTATTGTTGACATAAAAAAAGTAATACTCCAAGTATGCTAATCAAGCGATTATGTCTTATCAAAATACCATAGCCAAAGAAAACTAATCCCTACAAAGTCATATACTTTGGCCATGCTTCATTTTCGTCACACAAAATGCTCTCATCATGCACAACCCCGATGAAAAGCCAAGCAATTGTTTCATACTTAGCTTTTTCAAACTCTTTCAACTTTTACGCAATATATGAGCGCAAGCCATGGACATAGCACTATGGGTGGAATAGAATATGATGATTGAGGTTGTGTGAGAAGACAAAAAAGGAGAAAGTCTCACATTGACGCGCATAATCAATGGGCTATGGAGATGCCCACCGATTGATGTCAATGCAAGGAGTAGGGATTTCCATGCGACGGATGCACTAGAGCTATAAATATATGAAAGCTCATCAAAGAAACTAAGTGGGTGTGCATCCAACTCGCTTCCTCACGAAAACCTAGGGCATTTGAGGATGCCCATCATTGGAATATACAAGCCAAGTTCTATAATGAAAAATTCCCACTAGTATATGAAAGTGACAAAATAAGAGACACTCTATCATCATGAAGATCATGGTGCTACTTTGAAGCACAAGTGTGGAAAAAGGATAGTAACATTGTCCCTTCTCTCTTTTTCTCTCATTTTTTTTTATTTGGGTCTTCTTTCTTTATTTTTCTTCTGGCCTCTTTTCTTTCTTTTTTTTCTTTTTTTCGTCTGGAGTCTCATCCCGACTTGTGGGGGAATCATAGTCTCCATCATCCTTTCATCACATGGGACAATGCTCTAATGATGATCATCACACTTTTATTTTCTTACAACTCGATACTTAGAACAAAATATGACTCTATGTGAATGTCTCCGGCGATGTATCGGGATTGCGATGAATCAAGAGTGACATGTATGAAAAAATTATGAACGGTGGCTTTGCCACAAATACGATGTCAACTACATGATCATGCAAAGCAATATGACAATGATGATGTGTGTCATAATAAATGGAACGGTGGAAAGTTGCATGGCAATATATCTCGGAATGGCTATGGAAATCCTATAATAGGTAGGTATGGTGGTTGTTTTGAGGAAGATATAAGGTGGCTTATGTGTGATAGAGCGTATCATATCACGGGGTTTGGATGCACCGGCGAAGTTTGCACCAACTCTCAAGGTGAGAAAGGGCAATGCATGGTACCGAAGAGGCTAGCAATGGTGGAAGGGTGAGAGTGCGTATAATCCATAGACTCAACATTAGTCATAAAGAACTCACATACTTATTGCAAAAATCTACAAGTCATCAAAACCAAGCACTACGCACATGCTCCTAGGGGGATAGATTGGTAGGAAAAGACCATCACTCGTCCCCGACCGCCACTCATAAGGAAAGCAATCAAAGAACACCCCACGCTTAAAATTTGTCAGATAACGTTCACCATACGTGCATGCTACGGGACTTGCCAACTTCAACACAAGTATTCATCAATTTCACAATTACTCAACTAGCACACTTCTAATATTACCACCTTTATATCTCAAAACCATCTATCAAGCACCCAACTTCTCTTAGCATTTAAAATTTATGACCAAAGTGAATTACCATGCTGTTATAAAGGACTCTCAAAATGATATAAGTGAAGCATGAGAGATCAATTATTTCTATAAAATAAAACCACCCCCGTGCTCTAAAAGATATAAGCGAAGCACTAGAGCAAAAACTATATAGCTCAAAAGCTATAAGTAAAGCACATAGAGTATTCTAATAAATTCCAATTCATGTGTGTCTCTCCCAAAAGGTGTGTACAGCAAAGATGATTGTGGTAAGATAAAAATCAAAGACTCAAATCATACAAGACGCTCCAAGCAAAACACATATCATCTGGCGAATAAAAATATAGCTCCAAGTAAAGTTACCGATAGACGAAGACGAAAGAGGGGATGCCTTCCAGGGCATCCCCAAGCTTAGGCTTTTTGGTGTCCTTGGATTTTACCTTGGGGTGCCTTGGCCATCCCCAAGATTAGGCTCTTGCCACTCCTTGTTCCATAATCCATCAAATCCTTACCCAAAACTTGAAAACTTCACAACACAAAACTTAAAAGAAAATCTTCGTGAGCTCCGTTAGTAAAAGAAAACAAACCACCACTTCAAGGTACTGTAATGAACTCATTATTGATTTATATTGGTGTTAAACCTACTGTATTCCAACTTTTCTATGGTTCATAAACTCTATTACTAGCCATCCTGTCATCCTCTCCCTCGTTCCCGCCTGTCATCCTCTCCCTCGTTCCCGCGCCCCTCTCTCTCTCTGTCCTGCGGGCCCCGGCCGTCAGGTTTGAAACGGGCGGGTGCGCGCACTGTGCGCTGGCTCGGCTGGGCCGGCCCACTGGCTGGGCCCGCTGCCCTGCGGCTGTTCTGGCCCGGCAGGCACATAGCCCTTTTCCCTTTTCTTTTCTGAACAATTTGTAAAATCCATACATAGTTCAAATTAACTCCAAATTGGATGATTCAAATTTCTAGTAGTTCCTAAAATCATGCCCTATCACATGGTGCTTTTTGCACATTTTTCTAGCACATTTCCCTTCACACATATTAAATAAATCCTATTTTCTTATTTCTGTGCTGAACTTTAGAAAATCACAGAGAGCCTAAAATTGATCCAAATTCCATGATTCAAACTCCTAGATGCTTCTAAGTTCATAACTTAGTTTATGAACATTTTTATTAATACTTTCTGCACCACATAAAATAATGAGCCATTTCTTCATATTTGTCAACTTTGCAAATTCATAGGAAATTCATTTGAACTCCAAATCTAGTGAAACCAACTCCTAGATGCTTTTGAAATCATGCCTTGTTAAATGGGTATCCTTGCTCATTTTTCACAATAATATTTCTATACACCTCTTGCAAATCCATAAACCCCTTGATTCCATCATATCCAAATGTTTAGAAATATCCACTGACCCAATTCCAATGAAACCACTCTGGTTAATTTTCATATAACCAGAGATGTCCTAGAAAAGTCAAATCAATATTTTTAGAGCACTTTCATTTCCTGCCTTGTTGTGTTGCTTATTATGGTTGCTTTCGACGATAGTTGGCGAAGTAGACGAAATGCTTGGAGTTGGACCAGAGATATTTGAAGACCTCGAAGACTTTGTTAAAACAGGCAAGCAGCCCTTTGACCATATTTATGAAACCCTTTTTATGCATGTCATATAGCACTTTATTAGTGTTGCATCGGAATCATGATGAGATGGTAACCACTTTGATGGGTTGCCTCTGTTACTTCCTTGTTGATACTTGCATTGTGCATGACCCTACCTCCTTATGAGGGTTATGCCGGTGGGAGTAGATAGGATGCTAAGTAGTGCTACGCAAAAGGGATGGGAATATGCATGGTGATGGAGACAAAGTATTTTCAAAAGACTTTTCGAAAAACCCCATCGGGTGCCACTTATGCCCGGGGTAGATAATGATTTGGGTAACCACTTGATGACGAAGTGGTGTACCGAGGCAAGTGTGTGTGTTGTTTTCAAAACGGATTGGTTTAAGTTGCGACCGTTATTCCAACCTTACATGCGCAACCACTCTACCCTTGTATGAGAAAGGGCATTATTGATTACCTAGGCCGATACTAGCTTGGAGCCCGCATTACTAGTGACGGGGGAGAGTTGGTGCTCTCTCTCGGGACGGGGTCGTGCCAGGTAGGGCGGCCATGACTGTCTTCACAGGGCACCGGACACACCGTTGGTACCCCGTGCTTGTGGTATGTGATGAAAATGGGAGCGAGGCTCCACAATTTTAAGATGTGAAATGTTGGGCACGGGGGTTACTACCAATCGAGTGGACTCTATGTTAGTGTCGTCTAGGGAAAGATAGTGATAGGGTTCTTACCCCGGGTACTTGAAGTACCGCGGGTCGTGGATGACACGGAAGTTCCCCGGATCTTGTGGGTAAAGTGTGCAACCTCTGTAGAGTGTAAAACTATTCGAATAGCCGTGTCCACGGTCAAGGATAGTTTGGTAACCGCTCTTGGGCTACGTCCACTTGTTTACAAACCAGTGTGTGTGGGAAGAACTACTTGGGTCAAGTCAAAGGACTTGACATGGATGAGTTGGGTTGGAGCCCACTCCCTTTGTGTTGATATCTGTAACCTGTCCTCTTGGTTACTTGAATTCTCCTAATGCATGTCTTACAAGTTGTTGAACATATCATTGCACTCAAAAACTAGCTTTCCGCAATTTTTTTTACCTATATCATGCATTGTTGTATCTTGAACCAAACCATGGGTTGCTTGCGAGTACATTCAAAGTACTCATTGGCTTGCCACTGGTTATTTTATTGGCCAGGCATGAAAGAACATGATATGAAGAAGAGTACCTCGGTGACGAACATGCGAGCTAGGACGCTTCCTAATCAGAATGCCTGTAGGGTTAAGGCAGATGGCATGGGTCCAAGTTATCGACGAAGATTTCCGCTGCGATGTTATACTCAAGACTTGACCATAATGGTCCTACTTGTGTAATACGGTATGTATGGATGTAAGACTCTTGTTATTCAGCTTCTGTGTGTTCAATGAGCATTGATCTCTGGGATCACTGTACACGTGCATTCGGTGATCACGACTTATGAGTCGGGGTCCCCACACCGAGATCCCTATCGGTGAGACCGATTTGCCTAGGGTTTGTGGCAGTGGCTATGACATCTGAACTCGGTGGCGCTGGATAGAAAGAATCGGTGGGGCCGATTTTGACTTTTGGTTTAGGTCATATGTGGATGTGAGAAAGTAGTTGAGGGCTTTGGAGCATATCACTTAAGCATTTTGAGCAAGAGCCTCATTAAGCAACACCTCATCCCTCCTTGATAGTATTGGCTTTTCCTATAGACTCAATGTGATCTTGGATCACTAAAATAGAAAATGTAGAGTCTTGAGCTTTGAGCTTGAGTCAATCCTTTTGTCCTTAGCATTTTGAGGGGTCCACTTTTCTCATCCATGCCATGCCAATCATTGAGCTTTCCTGAGATATTAATCTTGAAATAGCATTAGCTCAATGAGCTATATATTGTTAGGAATTACCAAAACCACCTAGGGATAGTTGCACTTTTAATCTCCCCTTTTTGGTAATTGATGACAATATATAGATCAAAGCTTCGACAAATGATAATAAGAGTGAAAAACATTGTTGCTTTGAGAAGTATGTGAAAAACAAGAGCTCCCCCTAAATTTGTGCATAGTTTAAGATTTGCTTTGGACTGCAAATGCACAATGAGTTAGGATCATGGGTTACTCTTCCATGTCACATACATCTTGGTGGAGCACTCAAAATGATAATAATTAAATACATGCACTCATCACCAAGCAAAGTGAATAATCATATGGGGATATAAAAAGATAATGTCATCCAACAAGCATTAAGGTAGCATATGATCAAACACATGATCATCCAAGTATCACACAAAAGCATAAAGTATCTCAAACAAGCAAATAACAAAGTTCAACCACCAAACAATAAGAGTGAACAAAGAGCAGCACTCTCTCTTGAAGCCTATGATCTATACATTTTCTCCCCCTTTGGCAACAAGTTACCAAAAAGTTCATAAAAAATGCATAGTGCTAGATCGACTCTCAGGCTTGGTCTTCAGGTGGTGGTGTAGATAAAACTCCAAGGACAAAGGCATTAGTTGATGTAGATGGAGCTGGTGGAGTGGGTGCTGGAGCTGGTGGCACTGAAGCTGTAGCTGGTGTCGATGAAGTTGCTCTGGTGTCTGTAACTGGCACTGCAACAGATCTTTGTCCTCTGGGCACTCTAGCAAAAGCATCAGTGGTATACTTGCCCTTCTTCTCCTGCACTTCATCCTGAAGTTTTTCAACAACTGACTGTATCTCAGCGACCTTCACATCTAAATCATAGAACTTCTGCTCCATGATCCTCTCCAAGCTCTCCTGGTTTTGAGTCAGGGTGACCAATCCCTTCTCAATCCTCAGAGTGGAGGCAATCAAGTAGCCAAGCTGATCTTGCTTGCTCTTCAGAAGATACTGAGATGCCTCATCAATGGTTGGCATCTTTGCAGCCTTTTTAGTCCTTGCCTTCTCCCTCTTTGCTTGTGCTTGCACAGAAGATGGTTCATTCTCATCCATCACTACAGTGTTGTCCTCAAAGTCTGGGTAGATGGGCATATGTTCCTTGTCCAAGAGATATGTGCCAGTGCCCATCTTGGAGTTGATTAGCTCCTGGATCTGTGGAGCATACCCAACACTTCTCTTATGATCTGCAGTTGTTCTCTTTATGGTTTCCACAATTAGGCTCATGACTTTGAACTTTTGAGGCACATCAAATATGTGAAGAAGGTTAATTGCATGGCCTCTGATCATCTTGTGATCACCTGACTTTGGCAATAGAGTGTGCCTGAGGATCCAGTTGATTGTTGGCAAACCTGACAGAAAGTAATGTACTGATCCAAATTTGTGTGTCTCAAGAGCAGCATCTGGGATCTCTCTGTACATATGTGCCATGGTGTTGTGATCCTTCTTCTTCTTGGCATAGACATCCAAGTCATCTTCATTCTCCTCAGGAGCATTGATCAATGTTTCCCATTCTCCAACTGTTGACTAGTACCTAGTACCTTCAGACATCCAGACAATCCTTCCATCTGGGTAGAAATGAGCTGTGGAGTAGAACTGCATAATAAGCTCATCATTCCACTTTGTGAGCTTCTAAGCCACAAACTCATCAACTCCACATGCCTTGAAGCTGTCATATACACCAGGATAGTGTTCTTCATTTTCCCTAATGTACTCCCAGTCCACCCATCTCATATCACAAACTATAGGCTTCTTGTCAAGTAAAATAGTCTCATAGGAGTCCTCCTGTTCCTTAGTGTGGAATCTGTAGTCCACAGTAGTCCTTCTCCTGGTGGCATATGGATCAGACTCTCTCCATAGCCACAATCCTGAATCCTTCCTGATTTTCATATTCTCTGCAACTGGGTGTGCATCATTGTGATCAAGGATCTTGGGCTTCAACTTCCTTAAAGCAACAGAATCATCTTCCTCTTCTTCTTCAGCAGCTTGAGGCACTGGGGCCTTGTTCTTCTCCTCAGCAGGGATGTTCCTGGTGCTCCTCTTGGGTTTTGGCTTTGGAGCTGGAGCAGCAGCCTTAGGAGCAATTTTGGGCTTAGATGGAGCAGCCCCTGCCTTAATTGCATCTCCCATAAGCTTTTGAGTTTTGGGTGCTGGTGCTGCATCCTCTTCCTCTTCTTCAGAATCTCTCATAATTGATGATCCGCCAAGCACTCTGGCAGTGGTCTTCTTGACCCCTTCCTTCATTTTCTTCTCTGCCACAACCTGTTCTTTGGGTGCAGATCCCAAAGTTTCTTGAGTGGATGTTCTGGCCTTTGACATAGGAACTCTCTTGGCAGGAATCTTTATCTTCATTCCTGGCTTAGTGGCAGCAGCTATGCCATATTCCTTTTTCAGAACTTTCCTCTTTGAAGTGGCCTCTTCCTCAACAGCCACATAGTCATCATCCTCAGAATCTGAGGTTCTCTTCTTTCTGGTCCTGGTGGATGCCTTAGGCAAGTTGTTGGGTGAACTCCAGCTTCCCTCATCAAAGCTGCTAGAGGGACTAGTGCCCTCACTTATGTGAACTTGCTCCTCGGACTTGTTCTGACTGTCACTCTGATCTGACATGATGCAAACACTGACAGCAGACCCTGTGAATAGATTATAGATGAGGTAGATTGGATGAGCATCACAAAGTACAGAGGTTTTTGCAAAAGAATGAGTTAAAAACTTAGTTTTAGTTTTCCACAGAAAGCATTTCGGATATACCGATTTGAAAACTCAGTGATACCGAAGAAGCTTTTGGAACCTAAACTAGTGAACTCGGTCAGACCGAGTCATAGTTCGGTGGCACCGAGACTGCTAGGGTTTCACAAAGAATTGAACTCGGTCACACCGATTTGCAATTCTTGGTTAGACTGAGAATCACATGTGCAATGGCCTTAGCCAAATCTGTGGAACTGATTTCAACAACTCAGTTGGTCCGAGATGATTTCGGCGGAAACCTAACCCTAAATTTTCAATCCACAACTAAACTACGAAGTGATTTTGCTGGATAGAGTGATCTCAATCGTGGCAAGATACATTGCAAAACAATGTGCTAGGAATCAGAGTAAGATTAGCACAAGGATCAAGTCCATACCCTAAGTGCGGCGATGGACCTGCTACGGTGGCAACGGCGGAGACGATTTCCATTGACGGTGGCAGAGACCAGCGGCGGGAGGCAGCTGGCGATGAGAAGGACGATCCGGAGACCCAGGGAGGCAGAGCAGGCTGAGCGCAGGCGAAGGGGTTCGGAAAATTTTCCAAACTTTGGCCCGGGGATATATATAGCCTAACCCTGTCGGGGTGACCGAGTGGAACAACTCGGTGACACCGAGATGCATAACTGCAAGCGGTTACTGCAACTCAGTGTGACCGAAAAGTTCAAATCGGTTGCACCGAGATTGAAAACCTAGATCGACTTAGTGATCTCGGTATGAACAAAATGGATGAATCGGTCAGACCGAAACGCACAAAGAAGTTTTGGAAGTTTAAGTCTATGACGAATCGGGGACTCCGAGTGCTCCTCACACAAAGTGGTTCGAATCTGACTTGATCAAACTTTGTGATGTAGCATGAATAGAGTTTGAGACGAGAAAAGCATAGATAGCTAGAGAAGGTTCTTAGGCATTATTGTCCATCCACTTGGCAAAAGAAAAAGGAACCAAGCAATCAAACCAACAAGTGGATGTCCTCGAATGAGTAAATTATGCAACCAACATGCTCACACAATAAAATGGCAAATGAAATATGTGGCAAAGCATGCACAACTAATTCTAGCATCTATCAAGCAATTGGCGATGACTAGGTCATCTATATATGAGTATATTGACTTAGGAGCCAAATGAGAACATTTGATCATAGGTCATACTCATCGTTTAAGCACAAGTGGGGTTACCACTTCTACATAAAGCATTGTTGTGTTCACACCATTAGAGTTGCTTTAGCTCAATTCTTAGAGTAAAGCTACCCCCAGATGTGAGATCCCCCCTAAGAGGGATGAACTAACCTTGGGTTTTGTCGATGATGACTTCATGTAGGTGTTGAAGATGTGGATGCTCAATGTTGTTGTAGATCATTTGGAGCAATCCTTTGGAGTGAGTTGCACTTTCAATACCTACACGGGTTAGTCCCACAAGGAACAAACAAGGATATCCATAGACATAGAGTGACGCACACACAAGATGATGTCTATGAAAGCATTAGGTTACCTTGTCCATTGTCTTACCAACAAGAGGGTTTGTGACTCCTTGAACTAGTGCAAGATGTGGAAGTTGATTGCACTTGTTCTTGCCAAAATGATAAGAGTGAAGTATGTTGGCGGAGTCACCCTTAGGAACTCTCTAGTTCTTCTTCTTCAGGATCCACATCATCTTGATGGGAATCCTTGGAGTTGTAGTCGTACTTGATGAAGTAGAGCTTGATGTAGTCTTGGGAACCCACTTGACCAAGGCCTTGGGTGCTTCTTCAAATGCATCAATTTCCTCTTGAAGCTTATCCTTGCCTTTTTGCTCGTGGTCTTGTGGTGGAAGATCATCTTGAGCTTGTGTCCCTTTGAAGGAAGTAGGATCATACTTCTTTTGTTGAGGAACAAACTTCGTCTTGGGGTATTGATCTTCTTCCCACTCAACTCCATTGGCATTGAACTTTCGTTCAAAACCAACACCTTGATTCTTCTGGTGCCTTCCTTGCTTGCGTACAATTTCCTCGAATTGCTTACTCCCGGCAAGGCTCTTGTAAACACCTTTCTCTATAATTCCCTTCAATAAGCTATTTTCTTGCTCAAGTGTAACTTGGCTAAGAGAATCATTAGTGGAATCAAGAGAACTACTAGAAGCAACAACATTGGATTTAGCATGATTATTGTTACTACCAGAGGAAGAATCTTTCTTGTTCTTGTTACTAGACTTGACTTGAGGCATGTAAGTGGATAAGAGTAAACTCTTGGCAATGTAAGAAGAACTTTTCTTGCAAAGATCATCATTGATTGCCTTTAATAACTCATGCTCTTGCTCAAGGTTGAGCTTTTCAAAACGTAATTTCTCATGAGTCCTTAAAAGTTCTCGATGATCTTCTAAGATAGTTTCATGAGCTAACTTAAGAGTGTTTAGTTCTTTAGTTAGAAACTCAATCTTCTCCTTATCATTGTCCTTCATTTTATCTTGACTAGCATGATTAATTGACATTTCATCATAGTATTCATCACTAGAGTTGTCAACAAGTAAATCATCATCACCTAACAAGTCATCTTCATCACTATTGAAATCAATATACTCGGGGTGTGATACCTTTGGGCCTTTAGCCATGAAGCATCTTCCAAGTCCTTCATTTGGTGAATCAAATATGTAGTAGGAGTTGGTTGACACAAGTGCTAGACCGGCAACACCTTCATCTTGAGTATATTTGGATTCGGAGTGATAGCTTCTCTCAGAGTGATTATCAGAGTCGGAGCCGGATACCCATTCACCAACATGAGCTTGATGTCTTTGTTTTGTGTAGCTCCTTGATGACTTGTCCTTCCTTTCCGAATCCTTGCTTCTCCGGGATGTTCTTCGTTCATAACGATCATCTCTACTCCTTCTCTCTCTTGATGGTGATTCTTCTCTTCTACTTCTTCTTTTTTGAGAATCTTCTCTTCTCTTGTAGGGTGCCGTACACTCATTGGAATAGTGTCCGGGTCTTCCACAATTTTAGCAATTTCGCTCTCGACTAGAAGATCTTTTGTCATTGTAGGACCTTGACTTGGAACTTCTCTCTTTCCTTCTACTCTTGTAGAACTTGTTGAAGTTCTTCACCATTAGTGTCAGTGTCAAAACCGGCAGATCTCGGGTAGGGGGTCCCGAACTGTGCGTCTAGGCCGGATGGTAACAGGAGGCAAGGAACACGATGTTTTACCCAGGTTCAGGCCCTCTTGATGGAGGTAAAACCCTACGCCCTGCTTGATTAATATTGATGATATGGGTAGTACAAGAGTAGATCTACCATGAGATCAAGGAGGCTAAACCCTAAAAGCTAGCCTATGGAATGATTGTTGTATGATGAAGTTGTCCTACGGACTAAAAACCCTCCGGTTTATATAGACACGGAGAGGGTTAGGGTTACACAAAGTCGGTTACAATGGTAGGAGATCTTGAATATCCGCATCGCCAAGCTTGCCTTCCACGCCAAGGAAAGTCCCATCCGGACACGGGACGAAGTCTTCAATCTTGTATCTTCATAGTCCTGGAGTCCGGCTGAAGGTATAGTCTGGCTACCCGAACACCCCCTAATCCAGGACTCCCTCAATTAGGCTCAATTCTTCATTGAAGGTTTGTTTCTCACTTGATGATGTGGGAGCTTGACATGAGGCTTTGTAAGCACCACTTGACTTGTTATGGAGTTCCTCCTCCAAATTCTTCCTAAAAGTTTGTAAACACCAAGAGTAGTGTCCGGATCTGCAAAATAAGTTTCCACGTATTGCCACAGAGAGAATAATATTAACACAAATCTAATCTGCTGACGTATTCCGCAGCGTGACATCACACTACGGCCAAGCCTTTATTCGAATCGTTTTCACTTTTCCACCTCAGCGTGTTTTGCGAGGCGGTTTCCTTGGCACGTCTTGTCAAAGCAGAGATCGTGTCCCCTTTATTTGCGGGATTCTCATCAATACGGACGTGGGTAACCCAATCGTGCCCGTTAGCATGTCTTCTCGATTAAAGGCGAGTCCCAAACGGTTATGGGGAGGGCTCCTGGTATTCAACCTCTTATAAAGAGACCAAGGCCTTACTCCTTTTCTCCAATCTCAAAACAAGTTCGCCCGTCGCCTCGAGTTCCAACACCCTAGGCTCCAGATTCCAGGCGCTTCGGACCTTCGACAATGTCCGGTCCCGACCTTCAAGGCCGATGGATGCCCTCCTCCGTCACGGAGGAGGACGTGCTAAAGTTGAGGGAGGCTAAGTTCTTGACCGCCGAAATTTTGCATAGGTTGCCTGCTCAAAGGCAGGCTATTCCCAGTCCCCAGCCCGGTGAGAGCGTAGTGTTCATGTTTCACTTCCTTCGGGGGTTAGGCTTCCCGATGGATCCCTTCGTGAGGGGGCTGATGTTCTATTATGGGCTGGAATTTCATGATTTAGCTCTGGAGTCCATCCTCCACATTTCCTCATTCATCGTTGTGTGTGAAGCGTTCCTCCGTGTTACTCCTCACTTCGGATTATGGCTCAAGACTTTTGGAGTGGAGCTGAAGATGATCGAGGGACGGCACGCAGAGTGCGGAGGCACTGTCATAAGTAAGGATGCTGATGCTCCATGGCCTGAGGGCTCCTTTCAAGAGGAGATTGGCTTGTGGCAACGAGAGTGGTTCTATATCACCGCTCCCAGGAGCGCCAAGTGGGTGGCGCCTCCTGCCTTTTGCTCGGGTCCCCCACCACGGCTAGCGTCATGGGTCAACAAAGGATTAGATTGGGGGTTATCCAAAGACGTGCCCTTGTTGCAGGGCCGCATTAGGGATCTCTTAGAAAGAGACCTCAACCTGGTCAAGGTGACGCAGGTCATGCTGATTCGCCGAACACTGCCCGGCAAACGTCGCTCCCTTCGTTTGTGGGAGTTTAATTCGGAGGGACCACGAGCTCTCCAGCATTTTATGGGTGCAACGCCCGTGGAGATGTATAAAATGTTCTTCGGATCACAAGCAATGTGTCCGTATTTGACCGAGGACGCAGGTTTAAGCTGCAATCGCCCGGATACTCAAGTAAGTAACCTTGTGCCCGGACTCGCTATCCGTAAAATTGTCATAAATTCGCCCCTAAAAGAGTTGTCCTTTTAAACAGGAGTGGATAGCGAAGGCAAAGCTGATCAGGTGTCCGGCTCCCCTTCCTGAGACCAGGCCGGATCCCGTGCTATTCAGGATGTTGAAGATCGTGCCTTTGGAGGGAAGTGAGGGGGAGGACAAGGAAACTATGGCCTCCTCGAAGGAGGCTGCTCCGAAGGGAAGAACCGACAATTCCTCTCCTAAGGGGAAGAAGAGGGCCGCCTCTGACGACCCAGAGACCATGGCCTCAAAGCGGGGGAAAAAGTCCTCATCAGAGGGTCCGACGCCGGGGAGATCCTCGGCCGAACTACGCCCTCAAAGGGATCAGCCCTCCAGCGAGCCGTAAGTAGAGAAAGATTTTCCTTTAGAGGGATGAGAGAAATCCTTGCTTTTTATCTGAGAAGATTAACCGAAATTTTACTTTGTAGCTCGGACCTCAGCCCTTCTCAGCAGAGTTCATCTTCGGGGGATCTTCTTCCGGAGATGATGGAGAGTGGAACGCCTCCCCCTGCCGTACCTCCTGGCGAGGCGGGCGACCCTGAGGTGTCGTCGTGGAAGGTTTCTCCGAATCCGGCAGGGGTGGAAGGTAGCCATATGTCCCCCCAAGGTTCTCCGCGTCCGGCCTTCGATGGAGGTCATAGGACAAGTCCGGCGCCGTCCGATGCGCGGTTGGTGGAGCTGATGATTCTGCTGGGGTGAGCTTCTATCTCAGATGAGCACCGTGCATTGATGGGTACGGTGATTGGAAGGATTTCGTCCGCGGAAAGCGGATTGCATGAGGCCGTCAGAAGTTTGCTGACGGGTTTTGAGGTACGTTTGATAATGTACTTCTTTGTCAGTTGCGCATAAACAAGATGCACCCTGTGTAGATAGTAGCCCCTAAGACTCTGTGCGTTGTCAAAATTGACGGCGCGCAGAGGATCATAATCCCAGGTCTAAAATGTCGCCTTTGTATACAGGTGGCGAAGTGTCCGGAATCAAGCCGAACTGATGATTTTGCCGAACTAAAGCGGCAACTTGACGTGGCAGATGCCGACATCGCGCTCGTCAACGAGCGGCTTGATGAGGCTCAAGGTATGCAATTCCTCGGGCGGCATCTGGTAAGAGGAGCTTTATGCCAGTATCTTACAATGTGTGTGCTTGACGCAGATGGTGCGGCCGCCATGGAGAGTTTTCGGGCGGAACTTGCCCGAGCTAAGGAACAAGCCAGGAAAAGTGATGCGGCTGCCGAGAAGGCCCTTGAAGAGCTGAGAGCCGAACAGGCTGCTCACTGCCGAAGCAAGAAGGAGATGGCCGTGATGGCCGTGAAGTTAAAAAGTGCTGTTGACCATTGCAAGCTTCTTGAGGAAGAAGACCGGGCGAGACAGACGGACTTAGAGAAGGCCGTTGCTGATGCCAAGGACGCTCGCTCTGCGATGAGAGCTGCGAAGGAGGAGCTGCGTCAGGCCGGACAGATTGCGGCTGGAAAGCCCTTTATGCTGCGGAGGAAGTTTTGCGATCCGAAGTTTGCTCCCTTGGACCGGATGTGGAGTGCGAAGGACACCTATCTGGATTTGGCAGCGAGTGCTGCTGATGCGACTGAATACTTTCGAGATCAAGAAGATCGCGGAGTGGAAAGGCTTTTCTGGTCGTAGTTCCAGAATCCAGAGTGTCCACTGGCAGTGGACGATCGTCTGGCTCAATGGGCCGAACTGAATAGATTGTCCGGACTCGCCATGAAGTATGTCCTGGGTCATCTGTGGCCGGGGAGATCGGAGCCGAAGAGTTATTTCAGCTTGGTGCAGCAATTCCTTGACGCGGTGCCACGTATCAATGCGATGAAGAGGTCAGCATGCATAGAGGGCGCACGGATGGCTCTTGCCCGTGTCAAGACATACTGGGCAGAGATGGAGACCACCGTTGTTGCATCCCGAGATTCGGACAAAAGCCAAGTACCCTCCGAGCACTATTTTCATGAAGTCCTTGAAGGCGCTCGTGTCATAGAGACGCAGTGCTCGAAGGATGCTATGTTCTGATAGCATATGTAATTATAAAACCAATATTTTGATGAATTGTAGTAGCCTTTTATACTTGTGCCTTCAAGTATTTGGAACACCTCCTGTGCGGCTGTTTTTAAGATATATATACAAAATCTGAAAGATTGCAGTCGTTGGCTTCAGCCCCACGCACATAGTGCGGGGGTGCTCGCAGAAGGCGCATTTTCACACTTAATCCAACGTCTTGGTCCTACAAAGGAGGTGATAGCGCAGCGAGCTAGGCAACCGGACTATAATGCTTTAACACTTTCACTTAGCCATAGGAGCTTGACAAGGGGACTATTTAGGTAGCCCCTGGTGGCGACTGCGCTCGCCCGAATTCGGGGCGCGTATGTGCCTGGCCGGGAAATGGCCCTTCATTAATGCGGAGGAATCCTATAGATTCCAGAGAGTCATTGAGTGGTTGACCAGTCTCACACCATATCATGACAGTCGGTTTTCGGCTTACTCTACTGAGGTGCTCGCCTGGCCGAACCAGGGCACAATCGCAGTAGTTCTCCTGGTGCCGCCTTAGCCGATAGAGCGGAACGTAAGGCGGCCGAACACAGGAGCCGGGCAACCCAACATTTGACCAAAATCATGACTCGGAGCTGATGCATATAAGGCCAAACTCACGACGCCGAACACTCCCTAAGGTATTCGGTCTTTATGAGAGCGGGCGAGGTAACGCTCTGAGGTATAATCCCCTAGTGTCCAGGTACGCGCAAGAATTCTGACGTGGCCACATGCTAAGACGCCAGCCTCCTCCTTGGTCATAGAACCAGGGGATGTGTACCAACAAGAGACAGTAAAAAAGGTTTACGCAGGGTCTTAATCTGAAAAGAATCCTTGGGACGGGTCCCTACTGCACGTCTGCGCCTGTGTCTCCGTTGTGCCGTATCCTGGACGGGCGCAGCACGATGTTCATCTGTAAAAAGAGAGCAACTAAGTTGAAAAAGGGGCGTGCCGAACAAAAGTTATATGAAATAAACAAAGTGTAAAGTAAAATATGAAAAGTTGAGCTTTATTGTCTCTTATTTTATACGTGTGAAGCCCCTAGTGCAGGGGGATATGGCCACTAAGCCTTTATCAACGATACTTTTGTGCCGGACTCGTCTATCCGTGTCCGTGGCCTTAATGACCTGTTCCGATGTTCTGGCTGGTGAAGCCAGTGTATTGTGGGGCTGTTAAAGCGGCCGCACAATCCTCCGCTTGGGGGAGGTGTTCTCACTGCTTCCCCTTTAAGGAGATGGTGCCGCATGGACCGGGCATCTTAAGCGTAAGAGATGCATAATGCGGTATTGCGTTAAAGCGGGCGAAAGCTTTGCGTCCCAGTAGTTCTTGATAGCGACTTGAGAATGGGACGATGTGGAAAGTCAGCTTTTCGCGACGGAAGTTATCGGCAGAGCCGAAAATAACCTCGAGCCGGAGAAAACCCATGCAATGGGTGTCCGGACCTGGCATTACTCCTTGAAAGGAGGTTTTGCTGTGGTGAATTCTTTTTGGGTCGATCCCCATGTGGCGGATTGAGTCCTGATATATCAGGTTGAGTCCGCTGCCACCGTCCATAAGGACATTCGAAAATTGGAGTCCGCCAATTATTGGATCGAGTACCAGGGCAGTCCAGCCTGGGTTCCTGACACTTCTAGAATAATCCAGATGATCCAAGATGATTGGTTTTGACAACCAGTGGCGGGATTCCTTTGGGATAGGCCGTGGGGCGCGCCGCATGTTTTGTTATGTGGAGTAAGTTTACTGTTCTTACTTCTTGTGGGAAATTCTTTTGTTTCCTGGTACTCTGCTTTTGGGGTTCGTCCTCGTCTTCGCTTGGTGTGTCGAGCCCCTTGTGTTCGGCGTTGAGTCTGCCGGATTGTTTGAAAACCCAACAATCTCTGTGGGTATGGTTAGCAGGCTTTCCGGGAGTGCTGTGTATTTGACATATCCTATCCAAGATTTTGTTTAGGTTGGATAGGTCGTCCCTGTTATCTTGGAGGGGCGGCTTTTTCTGATTCTGTCGTGAGCTTTTGAATCCGGTGTTGACTGCCGTGCTCTTCGGACTTTTTTCCTTAGTCCGGCGACGGTCCTTATTGCGTCGCGGTTTTCCATTTCCATCCCTAGTTTCAGATCTTGGGTCACTGGTGCTGCATCTTGCCAACCAGTTGTCCTCTCCTATGCAAAAGCAGGTCATGAGGCTTGTTAGTGCGGCCATTGTTCTTGGCTTTTCTTGGCCGAGGTGTCTGGCGAGCCATTCGTCTTGGACATTATGCCTGAAAGCCACTAAGGCTTCAGCGTCCGGATAGTCGAGTATCTGATTCTTTTTAGTAAGAAATCTATTCCAGAATTGCCGAGCTGACTCTCCGGGCTGTTGAGTTATGTGACTAAGATCGTCTGCATCCAGAGGGCGGACATAGGTCCCTTGAAAATTTGCTCGGAAAGCGTCTTCGAGCTCTTCCCAACTTCCGATTGTGTTTTCAGGAAGGCTTTTGAGCCAATGCCGGGCTGGCCCTTTAAGCTTGAGGGGTAAGTATTTTATGGCGTGGAGGTCATCTCCTCTAGCCATATGTATGTGGAGGACATAATCCTCGATCCAGACTCCAGGGTCTGTTGTTCCATCATATGCCTCTATGTTTACGGGTTTGAATCCTGCTGGAAATTCATAATCCAGGACCTCATCGGTGAAACATAGGGGGTGTGCGGCACCCCTGTATTTGGGTGTGCCGGATTCTGATAATGGCTTTACTGCATTGCTTACGGGAGCTTGCTTTCTTGGCCCGTAAATGGACCTGGTTGGGCCATGATGCGAATCCTTAAGTGGGTCGCATGCCGGCTTAAGTGCGGCACTGCTTGCCGCTTTATGCTGGCCATGGGGTCGTCTATCCGACCGTGTGGCTCTCTCACCTTTGGAATGCGAGGGCTCTAAGGCCTCCTCGTCGAATTCAGGCAGTAGCTTTCTCTTCGGATAGCTTTTAGTGTGGCGGCTATCGCCGTATTTGTCTGCGGTATTGATTACTTTACTCCATCTGATCCTGAGTGCATCTTTTGCAGTTTTTAGCTTCCGCTTCTGCTTTTTCAGGCTGCGTGCAGTTGCAACGAGCCGTCTGTGGAGGTTCTTCTGCTACGTGGGCTTGTCCGGCGTAGGGTCGTCCGGAATGCCATTTTCACCGGGGGAGGGATGTTCGGTTTCTCTATCCGGGTTGTCCTGTTGGGACGGTTGCTCTAAGGCATGCTCGTCGTCTACCGGCTCATCCTGCTCTATGGCTGGGTCTTTATCGAGGCGGGGCTTGGGTCGGCGTTTACGCCGACGCTTTGATTGTTTTTTGAGAGATCGATCCCTCTTTCCATCCCCGTTTTCCTCATTGTTGCTTCCTTTAGGGGTATCCACCATGTACACATCGTGAGATGAGGTGGCTGTCCAATGCCTTATAGGCGTTGGTTCTTGGTTGTCTCCTGCATCGTCATCCATACCGTCGATGTCTTTGGAGTCAAAGTCGAGCATGTCGGTTAAGTCGTCGACAGTGGCTACGAAGTGGGTGGTGGGTGGGTTTTGAATTTCTTCATCATCCGAATCCCATCCTTGCTGACCGTAGTCCGGTCAGGGCTCTCCTGATAAAGAGAGAGACTTTAGCGAATTCAGGATGTCGCCGAAGGGCGAGTGCTGAAAGATGTCTGCGGCGGTGAACTCCATTATCGGCGCCCAATCGGATTTGATCGGTAGGGGCGCGGGGGGCTCGGAGTTCGGAAAGGAATCCGGCTCCTCGGAGTCACGGGCCATGCGGAGTGCGGGGCTGGAGTTCGGCTCGATCGCCTCTGAGATTGCAGCCCCTGAGGCAGCGTCCAACTGCTGATCCTTGATCGGTGCAGTAGGCTCCGAATCAATGGTCGGAACCAATGCGTGTGCGGCCTCCAAGGCGCTGTTCGGCGGCAGAGCTATATCATGCCCATCGAGATAGTGCGGCGCGCTTTTCTGTGGCTCGAATCCGTCGAAGATCAAGTCCCCGCGGATGTCAGCCGTGTAGTTTAGGCTTCCAAACCTGACCTGATGGCCAGGGGCGTAGCTTTCGATCTGCTCAAGGTGGCCAAGCGACTTGGCCAGCAGTGCGAAGCCGCCGAAGACGAAGATCTGTCTGGTGAGAAAAGTCTCACCCTGGACTGCATCGTTGTTGATGATCGAAGGAGCCATCAGGCCTAAAAGCGACGACACAGAGGAACTCTCAATGAAAGCACCAATGTCGGTGTCAAAACCGGCGGATCTCGGGTAGGGGGTCCCGAACTGTGCGTCTAGGACGGATGGTAACAGGAGGCAAGGAACACGATGTTTTACCAGGTTCGGGCCCTCTTGATGGAGGTAAAACCCTACGTCCTGCTTGATTAATATTGATGATATGGGTAGTACAAGAGTAGATCTACCACGAGATCAAGGAGGCTAAACCCTAAAAGCTAGCCTATGGTATGATTGTTGTATGATGAAGTTGTCCTACGGACTAAAACCCTCCGGTTTATATAGACACCGGAGAGGGTTAGGGTTACACAAAGTCGGTTACAATGGTAGGATATGTTGAATATCCGCATCGCCAAGCTTGCCTTCCATGCCAAGGAAAGTCCCATCCGGACATGGGACGAAGTCTTCAATCTTGTATCTTCATAGTCCTGGAGTCCAGCTGAAGGTATAGTCCGGCTACCCGAACACCCCCTAATCCAGGACTCCCTCAATTAGGCTCAATTCTTCATTGAAGGTTTGTTTCTCACTTGATGATGTGGGAGCTTGACATGAGGCTTTGTAAGCACCACTTGACTTGTTATGGAGCTCCTCTTTATCCTTGAGTGACATCTCATGAGCAACAATTCTTCCAATGACTTCTGTTGGCTTGAGATCTTTGTAATTGGGCATCATTTGGATCAATGTGCATACGGTATCATATTTTCCGTCCAAAGCTCTTAGGATCTTCTTGATGATGAATTTGTCGGTCATCTCTTCACTTCCTAAGCCGGCAATCTCATTTGTGATAAGATCAAGCCTAGAGTACATTTCAGCGACACCTTCACCATCCTTCATTTTGAACTTGTCAAGATGACTTTGAAGCACATCCAACTTGGGTTCCTTGACGGAGTCGGTACCTTCGTGCATATCAATCAAAGTATCCCAAATTTCCTTTGCATTCTCAAGACGGCTGATTTTGTTGAATTCTTCGGGGCACAATCCATTGAAGAGGATATCACAAGCTTGAGCATTGTATTGTAGCATCTTCAACTCTTCCACAGTAGCTTCACGGTTCGGTTCTCTCCCATCAAAGAATTCACCTTGCAAGCCAATACACACAATAGCCCATACGGCGGGGTTATGTCCAAGAATATGCATTTTCATCTTATGCTTCCAACTAGCAAAATTAGTACCATCAAAGTAAGGACCTCTACGGTGGTAATTTCCCTCGCTAGACGCCATACTCTCCTAGGTTGTGAAACCAAGGCTATGACTACCAAAAGCTATGGAAATCAAAGCAAATGGAGACCAAAGCTCAGATACCACTTGTAGGATCGAAAGTATGTCCAGAGGGGGGGTGATTAGACTACTTGACCAAATAAAACTTATCCTTTTCATAATTTTAGTTCTTGGCAGATTTTAACAACTTTGGACAAGTCAAGCAATCTTAACACAATTCAAGCAAGCATGCAAAGAGTATATGAGCAGCAGAAAGTAAAGCATGCAACTTGCAAGAATGTAAAGGGAAGGGTTTGAAGGATTCAAACGCAATAGGAGACACGGATGTTTTTGTCGTGGTCCTGATAGGTGGTGCTATCGTACATCCACGTTGATGGAGACTTCAACCCACGAAGGGTAACGGCTGCGCGAGTCCACGGAGGGATCCAGCCACGAAGGGTCCACGAAGAAGCAGCTTGTCTATCCCACCGTGGCCGTCGCCCACGAAGGACTTGCCTCACTAGCGGTAGATCTTCACGAAGTAGGCGATCTCCTTGCCCTTACAAACTCCTTGGTTCAACTCCACAATATTGTCGGAGGCTCCCAAGTGACACCTAGCCAATCTAGGAGACACCACTCTCCAAGAAGTAACACATGGTGTGTTGATGATGAACTCCTTGCTCTTGTGCTTCAAATGATAGTCTCCCCAACACCCAACTCTCTCTCACAGGATATGGATTTGGTGGAAAGAACATTTGAGTGGAAAGCAACTTGGGGAAGGCTAGAGATCAAGTTTCGTATGGTAGGAATGGAATATCTTGGCCTCAACACAAGTGTAGGTGGTTCTCTCTCAGAAAAAAGTAAGTTGGAAGTGTAGGTTCGTTCTGATGGCTCTCTCCACAAATGAAGAGGAGGTGGAGGGGTATATATAGCCTCCACAAAAAATCTAACCGTTACACACAACTTGCCAATCTCGGTGGGACCGAATTGATAAACTCGGTCGGACCGATTCAGCAAAGCTAGTGACCGTTAGGATTTTCGGTGGGACCGACATGCAACTCGGTAGGACCGATATGGTTAGGGTTAGGGCATAATGTAATCTCGGTGAGACCGATTACACGAACTCGGTGAGACCGATTTTGGTAATAAGTTAACCAGAGAGTTGGTCAGGTAAACTCGGTGGGACCGATTCGCTCATTTCAGTGAGACAGAAATGTTACGAAAGGGAAACAGAGAGTTTCATTGCAATCTCGGTGGGACCGATCGCTCATCTCGGTGGGACCGAAACATTACGAAGGGAAACAGAGAGATTACAATCCCATCCCAGTGAGACCGAGATCCCTATCGGTGAGACCGATTTGCCTAGGGTTTGTGGCAGTGGCTATGACATCTGAACACGGTGGCGCCGGATAGAGAGAATCGGTGGGGCCGAGATTGACTTTTGGTTTAGGTCATATGTGGATGTGAGAAAGTAGTTGAGGGCTTTGGAGCATATCACTTAAGCATTTTGAGGAAGAGCCTCATTAAGCAACACCTCATCCCTTGTTGATAGTATTGGCTTTTCCTATAGACTCAATGTGATCTTGGATCACTAAAATAGAAAATGTAGAGTCTTGAGCTTTGAGCTTGAGCCAATCCTTTTGTCCTTAACATTTTGAGGGGTCCACTTTTCTCATCCATGCCATGCCAATAATTGAGCTTTCCTGAGATATTGATCTTAAAATAGCATTAGCTCAATGAGCTATATGTTGTTAGGAATTACCAAAACCACCTAGGGATAGTTGCACTTTCACAAACGAAGTCCAAATGCCACTAAACTTTTTGGAGATTTTTTCTGGATAGAAGACACCGAGGGAGCCAAAGGAGCATACGGGAGGTGATACATCTCCAAAGTATCTATAATTTTTGATTGTTCCATGCTATTATATTATCTATTTTGAATGTTTTATATGCATTAATATGCAATTTTATATTATTTCTGGCACTAACCTATTAACCTAGAGCCCAGTGCCAGTTTCTGTTTTTTCCTTGTTTTTCAGTTTGGAGTCCAACCAGAAGACAACCAAATGGAGTCCAAACGGAATGAAACCTTCGCGATGATTTTTCTTGGACCAGAAGACAACCAGGAGACTTGGAGATGAAGTCGGAGGAGCCACGAGGCGGCCACAATGACGGAGGGCGCGCCCCCCAGCCTTCTGCCCCCCTATGACCCTCCTGGCCTAATTCTTTCGCCTATATATTCCCAAACATCCCCAAACCACCAAAGGCATCCACAAAAATAGTTTTCCACTGCCGCAACCTTCTTTACCCGTGAGATCCCATCTAGGGACCTTTTTCGGCACCCTGCCTGAGGGGGATTCGATCACGGAGGTCTTCTACATCAACTCTATTGCCCTTGCGATGAAGCGTGAGTAGTTTACCAGAGACCTACGGGTCAATAGCTAGTAGCAAGATGGCTTCTTCTCTCTCTTTGATTCTCAATACCATGTTCTCCTCGATGTTCTTGGAGATCTATCCGATGTAATACTTTTTTGCTCTGTGTTTTCCGAGATCCTATGAATTGTGGATTTATGATCAACTTATCTATGAATATTAATTGAATCTTCTCTGAATTCTTTTATGCATGATTTGATATCTTTGTAATTCTCTTCGAACTATTGGTTTGGTTTGGCCAACTAGATTGGTTTTTCTTGCAATGGGAGAAGTGCTTAGCTTTGGGTTCAATCTTGCGGTGTCCTTTCCCAGTGACAGTAGGGGCAGTAAGGCACGTATTGTATTGTTGCCATCGAGGATAAAAAGATGGGATATTCATCATATTGCTTGAGTTAATTCCTCTACATCATGTCATCTTACTTAATGCATTACTATGTTCTTTATGAACTTAATACTCTAGATGCATGCTCGATAGCGATCGATGTGTGGAGTAATAGTAGTAGATGCAGAATCGTTTCGGTGTACTTGACACGGACATGATGCCTATATTCATGATCATTGCCTTAGATATCGTCATAACTTTGCGCTTTTCTATCAATTGCTCGGCAGTAATTTGTTCACCCACCATATTATTTGCTATCTTGAGAGAAGCCTCTAGTGAAGCCTATGGCTCATGGATCTATTTTCCATCATATAAATTTCTATTTTCCATCATACAAGTTTCCGATCTACTACTTTTGCAATATTTTACTTTCCGATCTATAAACCAAAAATACCAAAAATATTTACTTTACCATTTATCTATCTATATTAGATCTCAGTTTTGCAAGTAACCGTGAAGGGATTGACAACCCCTTTATCGTGTTGGGTGAAAGTTGTTTGATTCTTTGTGCAGGTACTCAGTGATTTATGCGTTATCTCCTACTGGAACCTTGGTTCTCAAACTGAGGGAAATACTTATCTCTACTTTGATGCATCACCCTTTCCTCTTTAAGGGAAAAACCAACGCAAGCTCAAGAAGTAGCAGGAGGGGCCCCGTGGGGCCCCCTAGGCACCAGGGTGCGCCAGGGGGCCCAGGCGCGCCCTGGTGGGTAGTGGAGCCCACGGGAAGCTTCTCCACCAACATCCACCTCTATAAATACTCTAAAATCCCCAAAACCCTAGGGGGGGTCGACGAAACACTTTTCCAGCCGCCGCAAATTCCAGAACCACGAGATCCAATCTAGAGGCCTTTTTCGACACTCTGCCGGAGGGGGCAACGATCATGGATGGGTTCTTCATCATCCTTTTTGCCCCTCCGATGATGTGTGAGTAGTTTACCACAGACCTACGGGTCCGTAGCTAGTAGCTAGATGGCTTCTTCTCTCTTTTTGATCTTCAATACAATGTTCTCCTCGATGTTCTTGGAGATCTATTTGATGTAACTACTTTTTGTGGTGTGTTTGTTGGGATTCGATGAATTGTGGGTTCATGATCAATTCTATCCATGAAGATTATTTGAGTCTTTGCTGAATTCCTGTATGCATGATTGTTAGAGCCTCAAATTTCTTCTCTGAAATTTTGGGTTGGTTTGACCAACTAGATTGATTTTTATTGCCATGGAAAGAGGTGCTTTGTGATGGGTTCGATCTTGTGGTGCTCAATCTCAGTGACAGAAAGAGACATGACACGCATGTATCACTGCTATTAAGCGTAACTAGATGGGGTTTATTGATACATGAGTTTATCTTGTCTACATCATGTCATCGTTCTTATTACATTACTACGTTTTCCCATGAACTTAATACACTAGATGCATGCTGGATAGCAGTCGATATGTGGAGTAATAGTAGTAGATGCAGAATCGCTTTGGTCTACTAATCTTGGACATGATGCCTATATACATGATCATTGCCTTGGATATCGTCATGATTATTCGCTTTTCTATGAATTGCCCAACAGTAATTTGTTGACCCACCGTATGCTATTTTCTTGAGAGAGGCCTCTAGTGAAAACTACGGCCCCCGGGTCTATTTCCTAGCATATTAAATCTAAAAATACCTTGATGCACTTTTTATTTATTTATTTTATTTTTTGTTTTAATTAGATCTATTTATCAAAACCTATACAATTTAATCTATATCAATACGGAGGAGGGATTGACAACCCCTCTTACGTGTTGGGTTGCAAGTATTTGTTGTTTGTGTGCTGGTGGTGTTTACATAGTGTTTCTTGGTTCTCCTACTGGATTTATAACCTTGGTTTCATAACTAAGAGAAATACTTACCTTTGTTGTGTTGCACCATCCTCTCTCTTTGGGGAATTACCAATGCAGATACAAGCAACCAGGAAGAATTTCTGGCGCCGTTGCCAGGGAGACATCATCAACATCTATCAAGTACCTATGCATAAACTCTCATCTCCTTGCAATTACTTTATTTGCCATTTGCCTCTCATTTTCATCTCCCCCACTTCTAAAAAGTTTTTACAAAACACCAAAAATATTTTTTTGCCCTTTTCTTGTTTGATCTTTTGTTTGCTATCATTATCATGTCTAGATCTAAAAAGCGTAGTGATGTTTCCACCACTAGTGCGAGCTCTTTGGACGATCCGTCCATTCTTTTGAAACTCATGCAAAATAAAGGAAATGTTCGTGAGTTTGATAAGGAAAAATTTGATGATTCTATTTATGATGACCCTCATGAGAAAGAAACCATTATCATGCATATAAAAAAGTCCGCGTAGTTAGCGGCAATATTATTGGAAAAGGTGTTATTCAATTTTTTTACTTGCGCCGGTACATTACCTATGCTAGGAGGGTCAATCCTTAATAAAACCTCTAGTATTGCTGATGCAATATCTTTTCTAATAGTTGAACTTGAAAGACAAATTGTTCACATGCATCCTTGCATACAACGGATCTTATTAGAATTCTCAAATATCCATGATCCTTATGTTAAACGTGTTACCACAATATTTTTAGCTTATGAATTTGGGCATATTATGAAAGAGGCACATGAATGTTTTGCTCATTATAATATAAATTGTGGTTGTCGCCTTATAGAAGAAATTCTTTTTAACCAAGAAGAGATAAGGAGATTAGAATGTCCGTATTATGATGTGTACAATGAAAATCTAAGGAAAAGGGTTCCCCCATTTGTTTTGATTGATAAAATCTCTGAACAAAATGACAAATTTGCTATACAAAATAATGGATTAAGGTTTGTGCTTAGAGATAAACTTAGGGAATATAAGAAAATAAATGTTTACAATGAAGAGATAGTCATCACATATAAAGGGCCCAAGGAGGAACCTATTCCTCCCAAACTTGAAATTACAGATCCGTATCCTATTAAATTTAGCCCTTTTGATTATTTTTTGCTTGCCACAAAGTAAACTTGCTGCTTAAAGGGGGGAGTATGAGATGAGCATGGATGATCTCCCTCATTTTTTATTACAATACTTGAATCTATGCATTATGCCTAAGTAGGAGCATAACACGATAGCACTTGTTGGGAGGCAACCCAATGAATAATATAAAGTTTTAACTTTTTATTTCTGTTCTTGTGTGTTTACACAATTATGCTACTGTTATGATTGTGTTGTTATGTTTTAATTAGTTTTTGTGCCAAGTAAAGCCTTTATGATCATGTTGGGTGATAGTTGATTTGATCCTGTTGGAAAGCAGAAACTTTTGCATCCAATAGCAGACTTGTTAGAATTCGCTGGAGCGTGATAAAATCCTTAGTATTTTTTACACATGATTGATATACAAATTGCCTACGTTTTCCTAAAATTTCAGATTTTTTGGGGTTATAGAAGTATGATTAAAGTTCAGATTACTACAGACTGTTCTGTTGACAGATTCTGTTTTTGTTGCATTGTGTGCTTATTTTGATGAATCTATGGATTGTATCGGGGGGGTATAATCCATGGTAAAGTTAGAATACAATAGGTTTAATGCAATAATAAAATATGAATGGCTTTGCAACTATACTTAAAGTGGTGGTTTGCTTTATTATACTAAGGGATCTCACGAAGGTTTTGTTAAGTTTTGTGTGATTGAAGTTTTCAAGTTTTGGGTGGGATCACGATGGATGAAGGGATAAGGAGTGACAAGAGCCTAAGCTTGGGGATGACCATGCCACCCCAAGGCAATATTCAAGGAAGTACCAAGCAACTAAGCTTGGGGATGCCCCGGAAGGCATCCCCTCTTTCTTCTAACGACCATCGGTAATTTTACTTGAAGCTCTATTTTTATTCGTCACATATCATGAGTTTTTCTTGGAATATCGTGTATTATATGAGTCTTTGCTTGTTTTTCTTCTTAGTTTTCCACAATCATCCTTGCTGGACACACCTATTTGAGAGAGCCATAATGATGCTATGATTTGTTAGAATTGCTCTATGTGCTTCACTTAAATTTTTTGAGCTATGGAATTGCTCTAGTACTTCACTTATATCTTTTTGAGCATGGTGGTGGTCTAATTTTTGGAAAAAATATGCTCTCATGCTTCACCTAGATTATTTTGAGAGTTAGCAAAGTTTTAAAGAAATATCCTCTCATGCTTCACTTATATCGTTTTGAGAGTTGAAAATTTTGAAGAAATATTTATGCTCTTGTGCTTCACTTAAATTTGTTTGAGAGCTTATTAGTAGCAGTGGTAATATGAAATTAGTCCCAAAGTGATAGATATTCAAGAGGGATATAATAAAAATTGTCCTGAAGATCATTGGATATTATAAACTTGATTCCTTGTAATAGTTTCGTGATATGGAGATAGTAATATGTGAGTCATATGTTGGTGACTAATTATGCTTTAGTAAGAATAATGGTGTTAAGGTTTGTGATTCCCTATGCAAGTACGAAAGTCAATAGTTATGCAATGAAGTGATGTCCTACTTGTGGTGCATTATTCGGTGTTAGTTATGTTCAATGCTCGTTTATGAGAGTTTTGGTATTTTGGTTGGTTGCTTATAAATTTATTTGCTAGCCTTTCCTTGTACTAAACGGGAATAGTGCTTGTACATCCAAACTCCTTGAAACCAAGTTGTGCCCAATGAGTCCACAATACCTACCTATATGCGGTATTTCCATGTCGTTCCAAGTAAATTTGTATGTGCCAACTCTAAATTTCAAAATGAATTTCCTTTTTGTGTGCCCATACCGCTCATGAAGCGGCAGGGGGTGGCCAATGTATTCCATGCTAGATGTGTTATTCTCAATATGAGTGTTTATTCACTTGTCATTGCACGAGAGTGTGGCAGGTAATAGGGATGCCCAGTCCCGAAATGAAAAATATTTATTTATTTATGTTGTCAATAATAAATTCCTTGGAAAGTTTTGGTATGGAAGGCACCCGTGGATACAGCTAGCCATGGATTGTGAACCAACTAGGGAGCACTATTATCATACTTGTGCATTGGGCATAGCTAATATTCAAGTGTGTTTCATGAATGGATCAATGATTGAGCATAATGGGCTAGGGATAGCTTTCTTTAGCGTTGATATTTTGAAAGAAATGGTTGCTTGTTGATATGCTTGAATATTGATGTCCTCATGTCAATTATAGACTATTGCTTTGAATCATCTAAAGTCCAAATGTCCATGCTACGAAAGAAAAGAATATATGATGAACATGTTAGGCAACGTTCCACATCAAAAATTCTGTTTTTATCATTTACCTACACGAAGACGAGCAGGAATTAAGCTTGGGGATGTTGATACGTCTCCAATGTATCTATAATTTTTGATTGTTTCATGCTGTTATATTATCAATCATAGATATTTTATATTCATTTACTAGCAACTTTATATCAATTTTTGGACTAACCTATTGACATAGTGCCCAATGCCAGTTGATGTGTTTTGCTTGTTTTTTACTTTGCAGAATATCAATACCAAACAAAGTCCAAATGCCACGAAACTTTTTGGAGATTTTTTTCTAGGCAGAAGACACCCAGGGAGCCAAATGATCATACAGGAGGAGGCCCGTGGGGGCCCACTAGGCACGAGGGCGTGCCAGGGGGCCCAGGCGCGCCCTGGTGGGTAGTGGAGCCCACGGGAAGCTTCTCCACCAACCTCCACCTCTATAAATACTCTAAAATCCCAAAAACCCTAGGGGAGTCGATGAAACACTTTTCCTGCCGCCACAAGTTCCGGAACCACAAGATCCAATATAGAGGCCTTTTCCGGCACACTGTCGGAGGGGACAACGATCACGGAGGGGTTCTTCATCATCCTTGTTGCCCTTGCGATGATGCGTGAGTAGTTTACCACAGACCTACAGGTCTCTTTTTGATCTTCAATACAATGTTCTCCTCGATATTCTTGGAGATCTATTTGATGTAACTCCTTTTTGCAGTGTGTTTGTTGGGATCCGATGAATTGTGCATTCATGATCAGTTCTATCCATGAATATTATTTGAGTCTTTGCTGAACTCTTATATGCATGATTGTTATAGCCTCGTATTTCTTCTCTGAAATTTTGGGTTGGTTTGGCAAACTAGATTGCTTTTTCTTGTCATGGGAAGAGGTGCTTTGTGATGGGTTCGATCTTGTGGTGCTCAATCTCAGTGACAGAAAGAGACATGGCACGTATGTATCGTTGCTATTAAGGGTAAGAAGATGGGGTTATTCATACGCGAGTATCTTGTCATCGTTCTTTTTGCATTACTCCATTTTTCCATGAACTTAATACACTAGATGCATGCTGGATAGCGGTCGATGTGTGGAGTAATAGTAGTAGATGCAGAATCATTTTGGTTTACTAATCTTGGAAGTGATGCCTATATACATGATCATTGCCTTGGATATCGTTATGATTATTCACTTTTCTATCAATTGCCCAACAGTAATTTGTTTACCCACCGTATGCTATTTTCTTGAGGGAAGCCTCTAGTGAAAACTACGCCCCCGGGTCTATTTCTAATCTAAAAAATACCTTGCTGCACTTTTTATTTATTTATTTATTTTATTTTGTGTTTTAGTTATATCTATTTATCAAAACCTATACAATTTAATCTATCTCAATGCCGAGGAGGGATTGACAACCCCTCTTACGCGTTGGGTTGCAAGTATTTGTTGTTTGTGTGCATGTGTTGTTTACATAGTGTTGCTCGGTTCTCCTACTAGATTGATAACCTTGGTTTCATAACTGAGGGAAGTACTTACCTTTGTTGTGCTGCATCATCCTCTCCTCTTTGGGGAATTACCAATCCAGATACAAGCAATCAAGTTGTGTGACATTTACATGCACGGGCTCTGTTATACTTGGTCCAATGAGCATGATTCTCCGACTAGTTCGCAACGATCGTTTCCTATGCACCTCCGACTGGGATTCCACCCAGCAACACTACCTTCTTCGGTTTCTTCCCACCACGGTCTCGGACCACTGCCCTCTATGCCTTGATTGGTCGCCACGCAATGCCGGTCCAAAGTGCTTCCACTTCGAATGCTTTTGGATCAAACTTGACGGGTTCCAAGATATCGTGTCGGATGCATGGAACACTGTCAATGACCCAGACCGCACCAACACATATATCTATGCCTCAAGCACACTGCTCGACGCCTCGAAAGCTGGGGTGCACGCATCGTAGGGCGTGTCTCCATGCATCTCCTCATCGCTCAGGAGCTTATTGCCCGGCTGGACGCAACCTAAGATTTCAGAGCGCTCTCCCTCTTTGTATCTTGGCTTCACTACAATCTTAAGCTCGCTTACCTGGGCTTGGCCTCACTCAAGCAATCCATTGCTCGCAAGCGCACGCATTTTGGCTGGCTTAAGGAAGGGGAAACCAATTATGTGTTCTACAAGATCCACGCGGCTCATAGAACCCAGAAGAATTGGGTCTTTTCCCTCCGTCATGGAGATACCATCGTCTCTGACATGCCGGGCATGGCCGAGCTGGCTTTCCACCACTTCTCCTCACTGTTAGGCACCCACAGTGAGCATCACACCTCCTTTGATCTTGCCCAGATCGATGACCACACCTTTGGCCTCGATGATCTTGAGCAACCATTCACCTAGGAGGAGATTTGGCATGTCGTGTCACTCCCATGCGGCAAGGCACCGGGTCCTAGTGGGTTCTCCATGGAGTTCCTTGTGTCATGTTGGGAGACCGTCAAGACTGACGTCCTCGCCATCTTTGACAAGTTCTACTCCCTCAATGGATGCTACATGTAGCGTCTTAACGAGGCGCTCATCATTCTCCTGCCCAAAAGGCCTGATGCCCTGGCTCTTTCAGACTACCGGCCTATTAGTTTGATACATTTGGTGGCCAAAATCATTGCTAAAGTCCTCTTGCTCCGTCTAGAACTGCACATGGGCCAACTCGTCTCTTCGAACCAAAGTGCCTTCATCGTCGACCACTGTGTGCACGACAAGTTAATGTTGGTCCAGTAGACTGGCCGCTGATATGTCTCCAACGTATCTATAATTTATGAAGTATTCGTGCCATGTTTATAAAAATTTTATATGGTTTTGGTATGATTTGAATGTAACTAACCTGGACTGACGCTATTTTCAGCAGAACTACCGTGGTGTTGTTTTTTGTGCAGAAATAAAAGTTCCCCGAATGGGCTGAAACTTTTTGATGATTTTTTTGGAACAAAAGAAACCCCCGAAGCTTTGTGGGAGGAACAGAAGAGACACGAGGTGGCTAGAAGGCACCTGGTTGCACCCAGGGGGGTGATGGTGCCCAAGTGCCTTGTGGGCCCATAGTAACACCTTTTCGCGTGATTCCAACACTCAAAATTCCTAGAAATAAACCAGAAATAAACCTAGAACTACGACTCCACCGCCACAAGCCTCTTTACCAAAGAGATCCCATCTGGAGCCCTGTTCTGGCACCCTACCAGAGGCCATCTTCATCATCTTGGTGGCCACCATGATGAGGAGGGAGTAGTTCGCCCTCGGGGTTGAGGGTATGTACTAGTAGATGTGTGTTTGATCTCTCTATCTCATGTTCTTGATTTGGCATGATCTTGATGTACCACGAGCTTTGTTAATATAGTTGGATCATATGGTGTTTCTCCCTCTCTATCTTGTTGTGATGAATTGAGTTTTTACCTTTGAGGTTTCACTATTATAGGATTGAATACTTTGTGGATTTGAGAACACTTGATGTATGTCTTGCATGTGGATACCCGTGGTGACAATGGGGTGTTTTATTGATTCACTTGATATATGTTTTGGCAATCAACTTGGGATTCCCGCGGTGACATTGGAGTAATCTAGGCATAGAGGTTGATGCACGTTTTCGTCCTACTTTCTCAGGTGGAAACTTTTGGGGCACTCGTCAAAGTTCTTTGTGTTGGATGGAATACTATGAATCTGAAGTTGTTTGATGCATATCGAATAATCAACTCACAGATACTTGTGGTGATATTGTAGTATCTAGGTGACATTAGAGTTGGTTCATGCGTAACATATGGTGTTATTTTAGTACAATCTCTAGGGATATTTGAGACACCTATAGGGATGGCTCAATAGATTGATCGGAAAAGATAACTTTCAGGTGGCTTCGTACCCTACAACAATTTCATCTTATGTTCTCCACTAGATAAGAACTTTGGAGTGATTCTTTGTCGCACGTTGAGGGATTTGTCAGATTGCGGGTTCCGGCTAACCCTTGAGGTTCGAACTCTAGGGTGTGCATGAAGAACACTCTCTCCCAAGTTCGTTCACTCAGCGATCTCACAGCCTAGCTCGACGAACCCAAGGAACAAGTGACACAAGGATTTATACTGGTTCGGGCCTCCTTGCGGTGTAATACCCTACTCCAGTGTGGTGTTGGTGGATTGCCTCACGGGCTAAGGATGAACTAGTACAATGGATGAACAGCCTCAGGAGGAGAGGTGTTCTTGAGATCGGCGAGCTGGTGGATGTGAGATGGAATGGACCCGATCCGGGATGAGTCCCTCACTCCCTATGGCGGTGGCTAGTCCTATTTATAGAGGCCCTGGTCCTCTTCCCAAATGTGAGGCGGAAAGGGATCCCACAACGGCCAAGTTTGAAGGGAGACAACTAGTACAAGTTGTCCTGACAAAAGGTGGTCTTCGCCTGCCAAAGGCTCTGGTGGTGACGCTGATGTGGGCTCCGTGGTGACCTCCGTCCTGCCGTCCTGCTGGTCTTGGTCTTGTTGCACCGATATGGAAACCTTTGCCAGATGCCTCGGGACTCCTCGCTTGTGCCTGCCTCTTTAGCATGAAAGAGGAAACTGGTACACTGCGCTCGCTGGCGCCCGCTTGGCCTTGGTCGTCATGGCTCACATCACGTGAACCTCGCGAGGTACCCCTTGCATAGAGCTCTCTGCTCCTCGGGAGCCAGCCTAGTGAGGCTGCTCCCGGGGAGGTCTTGGTGTCGTCCGCCTCGTGAGGCTTGGCCCCTCGTGAGGGTCTTGAGTGGTTGCTGCTAAAGATGGGTCGTACCAGGCCATTGGTGGAGCCACACACAAGCCCGCAGGCAGGCAAGTCTGGGCACCCCCAGTCCCAGAACGCCGATAGTAGCCCCTGGGCCCAAGGTGCACTCGAGCTTGGCTTCGAGGCGAAGCCAAAGGGAAAGTGCGGAGCGCCATGGGCCCCAACCGCCCGCGGCTTTGATTGACACGTGGTGATTGGTAGGACGTGGGCATCTCCGCTTCCCCATGCTGCCTTGGCAACCGTTCGACTTGACAAGACCCTGCTGCATGCAGAAGAAAGACCATCATTACCTGTGATCGTGGAGGCCGTCGGTTGGCCTCCCTCTAGCTATAAATGAGGAGAGGGGCGGAGCCCCCGTTGCTCATCTCCTCCTCCACTCCGTCTGCTTCTTCTTCTTCCTCTTTGCTTCGTTGTCTTGTTGCGACACCCATGGCGCCGATAAGGAGATTCTTCGCCACTGAGAAAGGAAAGACCCCTCGTGAAGAGCAGGGGCCACTTCCACCGAAGAAGAGATTGGCCCGCCCCCTCGGCGTCGTCGTGAGGCGGGAAGTGATGAGGCCCTGGTACGAGCGGCCTCCCCCAGGCTACGCGTTGCCCTTGCATGCCCAAGCGCAAGGCCCTAGAGGAGGAGGCGGAGCCTTGCGCCGCTCGCGTCATGACCACGGTGGCCATGCCGTGGTGGTATGAGCCACCGACTCACGAACTCATGCCGAGGGCTCCTCCAGCGAGTTCGTGATGTGGGCAGCGATGCCACCACACACATGGATCAGATTCCCGCAGTTCTTCATCGAAGAGATGCCGCCGAGGGGGCTGCTCGAGCTGTAGTTGCAGCATGCCGAATGCAGCACCCCGACAACGGGAGCGGAGGTCGAGGTCGTCTTCGTGGGCAAGATCTTCATGACTTGTGGAAGGGGAGAGGTCGCCCGCGCCTGCCGCACGAAGGGGGCCCTGGCCATCCATTTTGAGTATGACGGCGCCTCCATGCTGTTCTTCAAGGTCTTCGACAAGGAAGGCTGCCGCCTGGAGTGCTGCCCTGGAGGGGGTCGCCAGGACGGCGCAGCGGCAATCGCTGGGCCCGCCCTTGGCCCTGCCGACAGCTCCTCCAGCAGCAGCGACGGCTCCTAGGAGTCCAGCGACTCTCCTGAGCTGGACGAGACTCTGGAGACGAGCGACGATAGCTACGTGCCCCCGAGCTCTCGCCGTGCCCGGAGCACAGCAGCGGCGTCTGCTTGTCGTCGTCCTTGATCTGGATGGGGTTGGCGTCGGCCCCTTGTGGCCCACTGTTGATGATGGCATTGGCAGCGACATCTGTAGATATGACTCCTGAAAACCTCCTTTTTTGGTTCCCTGCAAGGAATCGAGATGAACCCCGTGGGGTGTGTAAATAATTTGTAGTGCTTTTGCATCAATGTTATCCTTATCATGAAATTTGCAATTATGTATCTTGCTTTGGCATTGTATTCCCTTTTCATCCTTGTGGTAGCTTAGTGCTCTATGCCAATAGGTCCCAGTCCCCAGGCAGGGTTCAGCCGTCGCTGGTATGCCAGGTCGCGATGCCGTGGTCAAGGCCAGGAGGTGAGCGTCCCAAGGCCCGGTAAGAGCTCCTGAGGCGTGATGATCAAGAGGCCCCCCTTGGCGTGCAAGTAGCTTCCTAAAGGCAGAAAGGGATAGCGGCATTGCCGGAGCAAGGTTGTAAGAGCCGAAAATCCTGAGCCGCAGTGCCGGGCCAACTTGAATGCACGACTTATCTTAGCGAGCCTGAAGCGATTCCTTCCGCAGTGCCCAATTTATGCGTCAATGATGGTGGTACTGCTAGGTTAGATCTGCGCCAACTTCCCCTTTTCATGTTCTTCTAAGTGCTCTACGTCCTCGGGTCCCGACCCTCGAGCGAGGCTCAACCGCCGCTGGTATGCCAGGTCGCGATGTCATGGTCAAGGCCAGGGGGTGAGGGCTGGAGAGTTAGTAAGGGCTCCTAAGGCGCGGTGCTCAGGAGCCCTCCCTTTAACGCGCAAGCGAATCGCATGAAAAGGAGCAGCTGGCAGGGCTACCCGTAGCTAAGCTCTGGAGATTCCTGTGGGTTAGTCCGAGAGGGTAATATAGCTCGTAATCGCATTTGCTGTCCTGCCGCTGATTTTTCCGCAAGAAGATGAAGGCACTGAGGGTCTGGTGAGGTGACGTGCGCGGGGAATGCCGCGAGCCAGAGCTCGACCACTTAGGTTTGTCAGTGCTGCAGGGACGGACCCGAGCACAAGCGCTGTGCCAGCATGTGTAGTCCCCGTTGCGGGATGAGCAAGAAGCCGGTCAGCAACGCGGGGGGCCGCGAAGGGCAACATGCAAGTAGGTGGTGATCATAAGGTAACTCATGCTAGGAGGCAAGCTAGTTCAAATAGATGCAAGAACGATACATGCCACAAGGACGGACCCATGCGACCTGGGGATGATACAACCCGAGGGGAGCCCCCAACAGAGTAAGCTAAAGATGCAAAAGGATGCATGTCGCAGGGACAGGCCCATGCGACCTGGGGAAGATGCAGCAAGAGGGGCGCCCCCAGCTGAATAAACCAGAAAATGTTACCTGGCACCATTGTTGAAGAGGCGTTGGAGCAGCTAAAGATGGGCGCTGAAGAAGTCGCTCCTCACGAGTAGTACGACGGCTGGTTCCCAGGGGACGCTGGAGGTTTTGACTCCTCCTCCCTCAGGACGGCCTGGCGCTTGGCCCCGTGAGCCGCCAGGGTGCCTTTTGTGAGCAAGTTGAAGGCGACAGCTGCGTTCGGCAGGCCGAAGGGCATGCGAACATAGCTATGGGGGGGACCTCCGCACCGACCAACGCTCGATGGCCAGAAGCGCCCCTAAGATGCGGCCCTGTTGAGCCCAGGAACGTCGACACAGACGCGCAGCTCGTCGTCCGCGCCAAGACAAGGAGCTGCGCCAGGTGGTGGGCGGCGGTCACCGTGCACGGCTCTTGCCTCTTGAAGCTCCTTGGTGGTCTTGGTGATGAACTCTTGAGCACCGGGCACCTCGTGCCTCATGCCCCGATGAGGAAAGCATGCGGTGAAGCATGCCTCCACGTGAGGCCCGAGATTCTCCCTCATGACGTTGGCTAACTCTGAGGTCCTCCGGAAGAGAGCCCCCGAGCCCAGCCTGAGGAGGGCGCCGGGCGTGCCTTCCTATGCAAGGGGGGGAGGCACCCCATCTACGGGCACAGGTCATGAGGTGGTGATGCTGGAGACGTCGCTCTCCTGAATCCCTCGATGGAGAAACTTCTTATTCTTTGGGATGGCCTCAGGAGGGTAGACGACGCCTTCATTATCTGGGTCTTCGGTCGCTGCAGCTTGGTAAGCACGCTCGAGGGAGCACACCGTGTCCTCCTCGCAAGCAACCGTGATGATGCCGAAGCTCCCGGGCATCTTAAGGACATTGTAGCCGTGATGGGTCACTGCCATAAACTTGGCCAGGGCTGGGTACCCAAGGATGGCGTTGTACGGCAGGCAGATGTGGGCAACGTTGAAGTCGATGAGCTCGGTGCGGTAGTTGTCACGCCTGCCAGAGGTGACAGGAAGCCGGACCTGCTCGATCGGGGTGGTGGAGCCGTCGGTCACTCCTAAGAAGAGCTTGGTAGGCTGTAGCTGATCATATGGCACTTGGAGGCGGTCGAACATCTCGACGGACAGGACATTGAGCCCCGCGTCGCCATCGATGAGGGTCTTGGTGACTTGGACATTGCTGATGATGGGTGAGCAGAGCATCGGGAGGGCACCGACAGTTGCCGCGCACTTGAGTTGTCGAAGAGTTGAAGGTAATGGTGCACTTGGACCACCTGAGCGGGCTCGCAGCCTCGAGCCCGGGGAGGGCCGTGTTCACCACGCGAGAAAACTGCTTGAAGATACGCTGAGAGGCTGGGGCCTGAGGGTCACCCAAGATGCAAGCGATGGCGCGAGGCTCCTAGAAGCCCCCAGCCCCCTCGTCCTGATGATGGTCGTCGTTCCTTCTTGGTGGTGGTGGCAGCGGAGGGAGGCCAGCGTTACCCTGAGGGCGGTCCTTACGAGGCTGGTCTCTCCAAGCGCCCTCACGAGGCTGGTCGCGCCACTCCTAACGGGGGCCGCACTCGTCCCAGTGTCCTCCACTTCGCCCTCCTTCTCGGTCGTAGCCTCAATCATTGCGCTCGGGGCATCGGCCGAAGCGCCCATCACAGATGGCCCTGAGCTCTTGATAGTCATTGGTGTTGTGGTTGTGCACGTTGTGGAAGGCGCAGAATGGGCAGTCGGCCTTGGATGACTCGGGATGGTCACAACCGCGCTTCATCTCCAGCTCCGCCGCGAGCACAGCAGCCCCCTTGCGCTTCACGTCCTTGGTCTTGGCCTTCTTGTCTTCAGGGTCGGCTGCTGGAAGCTCTAGGAGGGAGAGGCGTCCCTCCTTAGCCCTTGCACGCTTGCTCGCCATGTTAAAAATCTCTAGAGCTATGCATAGGTCTTTGAGTATGGTGAGCTCCTCCTTCATCATGACATCGCGGACGCCATCGGAGAATGCTGAGATGATGGCCTCATCCGTCACATTGGGAATCTTGAGGCGAACGCTGTTGAAACGCTGGACGTACTTCTACAGGGTCTCCCCTGGCTGCTGCTTGATGTGACGTAGGTCACCAGCGGAAGGCGGGCAGTCGCGAGTGCCTTGGAAGTTGGCGATGAAGCACTCGCGCATCTCGCCCCAGGAGGAGATCGATCCCGCAGGCAGGTTTAGGAGCCACGAGCGCGCGCCGTCCTTGAGAGCCATGGGAAACCAGTTCCCCATGACCTTCCCGTCGCCGTTGGCCGCCTCGATGCTTAGCTCGTAGAGCTGCAAGAACTGAGCAGGGTCGGGGGTGCCGTCGTAGCACGGTGGCAGGTCAGGCTTGAACTTGCCGGGCTAGACGACGCTGCGCAGCTCGGGGGTGAAGGCGCGGTAACTCGCCGTGGTCACTGGAGCCCACCGTGGAGGCGAAGCCCGGTCTTGGTACCCATGCGCCGCCGCCGCAGGCGGCGCGCGATCCTGACGTGGTGGATCAGGGAGCGCAGGAGTGTCTTCTTGCGGCCGAGGGATCTCTAGGCAGCTTCCCTCTTCATGCGTGGGCGCCCTGCACAGTGGGTCGCGCCGCGGGGCCGCGCATCTCGGAAAAGATAACTTTGAGGTGGTTTCGTACCCTACAACAATTTCATCTTATGTTCTCTGCTAGATAGGAACTTTGAAGTGATTCTTTGTCGCATGTTGAGGGATTTGTCGGATTACGGGTTCCGGCTAACTCTTGAGGTTCAAACTCTAGGGTGCGCACGAAGAACACTCTCTCCCTAGTTCGCTCGCTCAACGATCTCACGGTCTAGCTTGACGAACCCAAGGAACAAGAGACACAAGGGTTTATACTAGTTCGGGACACCTTGCGGTGTAATACCCTACTCCAGTGTGGTGTTGGTGGATTGCCTCATGGGCTAAGGATGAACTAGTACAATGGATGAACAACCTCAGGAGGAGAGGTGTACTTGAGCTCGGCGAGCTGGTGGATGTGAGAAGGAATGGGTCCGATCCAGGATGAGTCCCTCACTCCCTATGGCGGTGGCTAGTCCTATTTATAGAGTCCTTGGTCCTCTTCCCAAATGTTAGGCGGGAAGGGATCCCACAACGGCCAAGTTGAAGGGAGACACCTAGTACAAGTTGTCCTGACAAAAGGTGGTCTTCGCCTACCAAAGGCTCTGGTGGTGACGCTGCTGTTGGCTTCGCGGTGACCTCCGTCCTGCCGTCCTACTGGTCTTTGTCTTATTGCACTGATATGGAAACCTTTTCCTGATGCCTCGAGACTCCTCGCCTGTGCCTACCTCTTTAGCACGAAAAGGGAAACTGGTACACTGGGCCCGCTGGCACCCACCTGGCCTTGGTCATCATGGATCATGTCTCGTGAACCTCGTGAGGTGCCCCTTGCATAGAGATCTCCGCTCCTCGGGAGCCAGCCTAGTGAGGCTGCTCCCGGGGAGGTGCTACCTCTTGAGCACTGCGTTGGTTTTCCCTTGAAGAGGAAAGGGTGATGCAGTCAAGCAGCGTAAGTATTTCCCTCAGTTTTGAGAACCAAGGTATCAATCCAGTAGGAGACCACATGCAAATCACCTCGTACCTACACAAACAAATAAGAACCTCGCAACCAACACGATAAAGGGGTTGTCAATCCCTTCATAGCCACATGCAAGAGTGAGATCTAATAGAGATGATAATAGTAAGATAAATATTTTTGGTATTTTTATGATATAGATTGAAAGTAAAGATTACAAAATAAAATAGATTGGAAACTTGTATGATGGAAAATAGACCCGGGGGCCATAGGTTTCACTAGTGGTTTCTCTCAAGATAGCATAAGTATTACGGTGGGTGAACAAATTACTGTCGAGCAATTGATAGAAAAATGAATAATTATGAGAATATCTAGGCATGATCATGTATATAGGCATCACGTCCGAGACAAGTAGACCGAAACGATTCTGCATCTACTACTATTACTCCACACATCGACCGCTATCCAGCATGCATCTAGAGTATTAAGTTCATCAGAACAGAGTAACGCCTTAAGCAAGATGACATGATGTAGAGGGATAAACTCATGCAATATGATATTAACCCCATCTTTTTATCCTCGATGGCAACAATACAATACATGTCATTTCCCTTTCTGTCACTGGGATCGAGCACCACAAGATTGAACCCAAAGCTAAGCACTTCTCCCATTGCAAGAAAGATCAATCTAGTAGGCCAAACCAAACTGATAATTCGAAGAGACTTGCAAAGATAAACCAATCATGCATACAAGAATTCAGAGAAGATTCAAAAATTTCTCATAGATAGACTTGATCATAAACCCACAATTCATCGGATCTCGACAAACACACCGCAAAAAGAGTTACATCGAATAGATCTCCAAGAGAATCGAGGAGAACTTTGTATGGAGATCCAAAGAGAGAGAGAAGAAGCCATCTAGCTACTATCTATGGACCCGTAGGTCTGAGGTAAACTACTCACACATCATCGGAGGGGCCATGGAGTTAATGTAGAGGCCCTCCGTGATCAAAGCCCCCTTCGGCGGAGCTCCGAAAAAGGCCCCAAGATGGGATCTCTTGGGTACAGAAGGTTCGGCGGCAGAAATAGGGTTTCGTGGTGCTCATGGATGTTTGCGGGGTATGTGGATATATATAGGAGGAAGAAGTAGGTCGGTGGAGCAACGAGGGGCCCACGAGGGTGGAGGGCGCGCCTAGGGGGGTGGGCGCGCCCCCTACCTCGTGGCCGCCTCGTTGATTGCTTGATGTCCACTCCAAGTCTCCTGGATCACGGTTGTTCCAAAAATCACGTTCTCGAAGGTTTCATTCCGTTTGGACTCCATTTGATATTCCTTTTCTACGAAACACTAAAATAGGCAAAAAACAGCAATTTGGGTTGGGCCTCCGGTTAATAGGTTAGTCCCAAAAATAATATAAAAGTGTAAAATAAAGCCCATTAACATCCAAAACAGATAATATAATAGCATGGAACAATCAAAAATTATAGATACGTTGGAGACGTATCAGCATCCCCAAGCTTAATTCCTACTCGTCGTCGAGTAGGTAAATGATAAAAACAGAATTTTTGATGTGGAATGCTTCCTAGAATATTCTTCAGTGTATTTTTCTCTATTGTGGCATGAATGTTCAAATCCGAAAGATTCAAGATAAAAGTTTATTGTTGACATAAAAAAAGTAATACTCCAAGTATGCTAATCAAGCGATTATGTCTTATCAAAATACCATAGCCAAAGAAAACTAATCCCTACAAAGTCATATACTTTGGCCATGCTTCATTTTCGTCACACAAAATGCTCTCATCATGCACAACCCCGATGAAAAGCCAAGCAATTGTTTCATACTTAGCTTTTTCAAACTCTTTCAACTTTTACGCAATATATGAGCGCAAGCCATGGACATAGCACTATGGGTGGAATAGAATATGATGATTGAGGTTGTGTGAGAAGACAAAAAAGGAGAAAGTCTCACATTGACGCGCATAATCAATGGGCTATGGAGATGCCCACCGATTGATGTCAATGCAAGGAGTAGGGATTTCCATGCGACGGATGCACTAGAGCTATAAATATATGAAAGCTCATCAAAGAAACTAAGTGGGTGTGCATCCAACTCGCTTCCTCACGAAAACCTAGGGCATTTGAGGATGCCCATCATTGGAATATACAAGCCAAGTTCTATAATGAAAAATTCCCACTAGTATATGAAAGTGACAAAATAAGAGACACTCTATCATCATGAAGATCATGGTGCTACTTTGAAGCACAAGTGTGGAAAAAGGATAGTAACATTGTCCCTTCTCTCTTTTTCTCTCATTTTTTTTTATTTGGGTCTTCTTTCTTTATTTTTCTTCTGGCCTCTTTTCTTTCTTTTTTTTTCTTTTTTTCGTCTGGAGTCTCATCCCGACTTGTGGGGGAATCATAGTCTCCATCATCCTTTCATCACATGGGACAATGCTCTAATGATGATCATCACACTTTTATTTTCTTACAACTCGATACTTAGAACAAAATATGACTCTATGTGAATGTCTCCGGCGATGTATCGGGATTGCGATGAATCAAGAGTGACATGTATGAAAAAATTATGAACGATGGCTTTGCCACAAATACGATGTCAACTACATGATCATGCAAAGCAATATGACAATGATGATGTGTGTCATAATAAATGGAACGGTGGAAAGTTGCATGGCAATATATCTCGGAATGGCTATGGAAATCCTATAATAGGTAGGTATGGTGGTTGTTTTGAGGAAGATATAAGGTGGCTTATGTGTGATAGAGCGTATCATATCACGGGGTTTGGATGCACCGGCGAAGTTTGCACCAACTCTCAAGGTGAGAAAGGGCAATGCATGGTACCGAAGAGGCTAGCAATGGTGGAAGGGTGAGAGTGCGTATAATCCATAGACTCAACATTAGTCATAAAGAACTCACATACTTATTGCAAAAATCTACAAGTCATCAAAACCAAGCACTACGCACATGCTCCTAGGGGGATAGATTGGTAGGAAAAGACCATCACTCGTCCCCGACCGCCACTCATAAGGAAAGCAATCAAAGAACACCCCACGCTTAAAATTTGTCAGATAACGTTCACCATACGTGCATGCTACGGGACTTGCCAACTTCAACACAAGTATTCATCAATTTCACAATTACTCAACTAGCACACTTCTAATATTACCACCTTTATATCTCAAAACCATCTATCAAGCACCCAACTTCTCTTAGCATTTAAAATTTATGACCAAAGTGAATTACCATGCTGTTATAAAGGACTCTCAAAATGATATAAGTGAAGCATGAGAGATCAATTATTTCTATAAAATAAAACCACCCCCATGCTCTAAAAGATATAAGCGAAGCACTAGAGCAAAAACTATATAGCTCAAAAGATATAAGTAAAGCACATAGAGTATTCTAATAAATTCCAATTCATGTGTGTCTCTCCCAAAAGGTGTGTACAGCAAAGATGATTGTGGTAAGATAAAAATCAAAGACTCAAATCATACAAGACGCTCCAAGCAAAACACATATCATCTGGCGAATAAAAATATAGCTCCAAGTAAAGTTACCGATAGACGAAGACGAAAGAGGGGATGCCTTCCAGGGCATCCCCAAGCTTAGGCTTTTTGGTGTCCTTGGATTTTACCTTGGGGTGCCTTGGCCATCCCCAAGATTAGGCTCTTGCCACTCCTTGTTCCATAATCCATCAAATCCTTACCCAAAACTTGAAAACTTCACAACACAAAACTTAAAAGAAAATCTTCGTGAGCTCCGTTAGTAAAAGAAAACAAACCACCACTTCAAGGTACTGTAATGAACTCATTATTGATTTATATTGGTGTTAAACCTACTGTATTCCAACTTTTCTATGGTTCATAAACTCTATTACTAGCCATCCTGTCATCCTCTCCCTCGTTCCCGCCTGTCATCCTCTCCCTCGTTCCCGCGCCCCTCTCTCTCTCTGTCCTGCGGGCCCCGGCCGTCAGGTTTGAAACGGGCGGGTGCGCGCACTGTGCGCTGGCTCGGCTGGGCCGGCCCACTGGCTGGGCCCGCTGCCCTGCGGCTGTTCTGGCCCGGCAGGCACATAGCCCTTTTCCCTTTTCTTTTCTGAACAATTTGTAAAATCCATACATAGTTCAAATTAACTCCAAATTGGATGATTCAAATTTCTAGTAGTTCCTAAAATCATGCCCTATCACATGGTGCTTTTTGCACATTTTTCTAGCACATTTCCCTTCACACATATTAAATAAATCCTATTTTCTTATTTCTGTGCTGAACTTTAGAAAATCACAGAGAGCCTAAAATTGATCCAAATTCCATGATTCAAACTCCTAGATGCTTCTAAGTTCATAACTTAGTTTATGAACATTTTTATTAATACTTTCTGCACCACATAAAATAATGAGCCATTTCTTCATATTTGTCAACTTTGCAAATTCATAGGAAATTCATTTGAACTCCAAATCTAGTGAAACCAACTCCTAGATGCTTTTGAAATCATGCCTTGTTAAATGGGTATCCTTGCTCATTTTTCACAATAATATTTCTATACACCTCTTGCAAATCCATAAACCCCTTGATTCCATCATATCCAAATGTTTAGAAATATCCACTGACCCAATTCCAATGAAACCACTCTGGTTAATTTTCATATAACCAGAGATGTCCTAGAAAAGTCAAATCAATATTTTTAGAGCACTTTCATTTCCTGCCTTGTTGTGTTGCTTATTATGGTTGCTTTCGACGATAGTTGGCGAAGTAGACGAAATGCTTGGAGTTGGACCAGAGATATTTGAAGACCTCGAAGACTTTGTTAAAACAGGCAAGCAGCCCTTTGACCATATTTATGAAACCCTTTTTATGCATGTCATATAGCACTTTATTAGTGTTGCATCGGAATCATGATGAGATGGTAACCACTTTGATGGGTTGCCTCTGTTACTTCCTTGTTGATACTTGCATTGTGCATGACCCTACCTCCTTATGAGGGTTATGCCGGTGGGAGTAGATAGGATGCTAAGTAGTGCTACGCAAAAGGGATGGGAATATGCATGGTGATGGAGACAAAGTATTTTCAAAAGACTTTTCGAAAAACCCCATCGGGTGCCACTTATGCCCGGGGTAGATAATGATTTGGGTAACCACTTGATGACGAAGTGGTGTACCGAGGCAAGTGTGTGTGTTGTTTTCAAAACGGATTGGTTTAAGTTGCGACCGTTATTCCAACCTTACATGCGCAACCACTCTACCCTTGTATGAGAAAGGGCATTATTGATTACCTAGGCCGATACTAGCTTGGAGCCCGCATTACTAGTGACGGGGGAGAGTTGGTGCTCTCTCTCGGGACGGGGTCGTGCCAGGTAGGGCGGCCATGACTGTCTTCACAGGGCACCGGACACACCGTTGGTACCCCGTGCTTGTGGTATGTGATGAAAATGGGAGCGAGGCTCCACAATTTTAAGATGTGAAATGTTGGGCACGGGGGTTACTACCAATCGAGTGGACTCTATGTTAGTGTCGTCTAGGGAAAGATAGTGATAGGGTTCTTACCCCGGGTACTTGAAGTACCGCGGGTCGTGGATGACACGGAAGTTCCCCGGATCTTGTGGGTAAAGTGTGCAACCTCTGTAGAGTGTAAAACTATTCGAATAGCCGTGTCCACGGTCAAGGATAGTTTGGTAACCGCTCTTGGGCTACGTCCACTTGTTTACAAACCAGTGTGTGTGGGAAGAACTACTTGGGTCAAGTCAAAGGACTTGACATGGATGAGTTGGGTTGGAGCCCACTCCCTTTGTGTTGATATCTGTAACCTGTCCTCTTGGTTACTTGAATTCTCCTGATGCATGTCTTACAAGTTGTTGAACATATCATTGCACTCAAAAACTAGCTTTCCGCAATTTTTTTTACCTATATCATGCATTGTTGTATCTTGAACCAAACCATGGGTTGCTTGCGAGTACATTCAAAGTACTCATTGGCTTGCCACTGGTTATTTTATTGGCCAGGCATGAAAGAACATGATATGAAGAAGAGTACCTCGGTGACGAACATGCGAGCTAGGACGCTTCCTAATCAGAATGCCTGTAGGGTTAAGGCAGATGGCATGGGTCCAAGTTATCGACGAAGATTTCCGCTGCGATGTTATACTCAAGACTTGACCATAATGGTCCTACTTGTGTAATACGGTATGTATGGATGTAAGACTCTTGTTATTCAGCTTCTGTGTGTTCAATGAGCATTGATCTCTGGGATCACTGTACACGTGCATTCGGTGATCACGACTTATGAGTCGGGGTCCCCACACCGAGATCCCTATCGGTGAGACCGATTTGCCTAGGGTTTGTGGCAGTGGCTATGACATCTGAACTCGGTGGCGCTGGATAGAAAGAATCGGTGGGGCCGATTTTGACTTTTGGTTTAGGTCATATGTGGATGTGAGAAAGTAGTTGAGGGCTTTGGAGCATATCACTTAAGCATTTTGAGCAAGAGCCTCATTAAGCAACACCTCATCCCTCCTTGATAGTATTGGCTTTTCCTATAGACTCAATGTGATCTTGGATCACTAAAATAGAAAATGTAGAGTCTTGAGCTTTGAGCTTGAGTCAATCCTTTTGTCCTTAGCATTTTGAGGGGTCCACTTTTCTCATCCATGCCATGCCAATCATTGAGCTTTCCTGAGATATTAATCTTGAAATAGCATTAGCTCAATGAGCTATATATTGTTAGGAATTACCAAAACCACCTAGGGATAGTTGCACTTTTAATCTCCCCTTTTTGGTAATTGATGACAATATATAGATCAAAGCTTCGACAAATGATAATAAGAGTGAAAAACATTGTTGCTTTGAGAAGTATGTGAAAAACAAGAGCTCCCCCTAAATTTGTGCATAGTTTAAGATTTGCTTTGGACTGCAAATGCACAATGAGTTAGGATCATGGGTTACTCTTCCATGTCACATACATCTTGGTGGAGCACTCAAAATGATAATAATTAAATACATGCACTCATCACCAAGCAAAGTGAATAATCATATGGGGATATAAAAAGATAATGTCATCCAACAAGCATTAAGGTAGCATATGATCAAACACATGATCATCCAAGTATCACACAAAAGCATAAAGTATCTCAAACAAGCAAATAACAAAGTTCAACCACCAAACAATAAGAGTGAACAAAGAGCAGCACTCTCTCTTGAAGCCTATGATCTATACATTTTCTCCCCCTTTGGCAACAAGTTACCAAAAAGTTCATAAAAAATGCATAGTGCTAGATCGACTCTCAGGCTTGGTCTTCAGGTGGTGGTGTAGATAAAACTCCAAGGACGAAGGCATTAGTTGATGTAGATGGAGCTGGTGGAGTGGGTGCTGGAGCTGGTGGCACTGAAGCTGTAGCTGGTGTCGATGAAGTTGCTCTGGTGTCTGTAACTGGCACTGCAACAGATCTTTGTCCTCTGGGCACTCTAGCAAAAGCATCAGTGGTATACTTGCCCTTCTTCTCGTGCACTTCATCCTGAAGTTTTTCAACAACTGAGCACTCTCCAATAAAAACTGGCAGCAATTCTCGTGAGCGCTAAAGTTTCTGTTTTTTACAGCAAGATCAAAAAGACTTTCCCCAAATCTTCCCAACGGTTCTACTTGGCACAAACACTAATTAAACACAACAAACACAACCAAAACCGAGGCTAGATAAATTATTTATTGAATAACAGCAAGGAAAAATATTGGGTTGTCTCCCAACAAGCGCTTTTCTTTAAAGCCTTATAGCTAGGCATAAGATTTCAACGATGCTCACATGAAAGACAAGAATTGAAGCACAAAGAGAGCATCATAAAACATGTGACAAACACATATAAGTCTAACATACTTCCTATGCATAGGTATCTTATAGGAAAACAAATTATCAAGGTAATCAAAAACTAGCATATGCAAGGAAGCGGAAAGAAACAATAACAATCTCAACACAACGAGAGCTAGTTTAGTAACATGAAAATTTCTACAACCATATTTTACTCTCTCTCATAATAATTACATGTGGGATCATAAGCAAATTCAACAATATAGCTATCACAAAACATATTCTTAACAAGATCCACATGTATGCAAAGTTGACACTGTTCCAAAATAGTGGGATTAACATTAACTAAAGTCATGATCTCTCCAAATCCACTTTTATCAAAAACTTCATAAGATTGAACATTATCCAAATATGTGGGATCTAAAGTTGACACTCTCCCAAAACCACTTTCAATATTATTGCAATCGTTATTATCAATCTCATATTCATCATGGGGCTTAAATAAATTTTCAAGATCAAAAGAAGAATCACCCTAATCATGATCATTGCAACAAGTAGTAGACATAGCAAAACTAGCACCCCCAAGCTTAGGGTTTTGCATATTATAAGCACAATTGACATTAATAGAATTTATATTATCATCATTGGAATCATGCTTTTTATTCAAAGATCCAACGTGAATCACTCCATAAAGTACTTCATCACAATTTTCAGATTCACGAATTTCAAGCAAAACTTCATAAAGATAATCTAGTGCACAAAACTCACTAGCAATTGGTTCATGATAATTGGATCTCTTAAAAAGATTAGCAAGCGGATGAGGATCCATAGATCTTAGGTTCTCTTTTTAGCAATAAATAAACAACTATTCCAACCAAACGAACAAACGAGCCAAGTAAGACATCGAATCAAATGGAAAGACGTACAGAAGAAGGGCGGATAAAACGGCAAGGGTGAAGTGGGGGAGAGGAAAACGAGAGGCAAATGGCAAATAATGTAATGCGAAGGGTAAGAGTTGTGATGGGTACTTGGTACGTCTTGACTTGGCGTAGATCTCCCTGGCAACGGCGCCAGAAATCCTTCTTGCTACCTCTTGAGCACTGCGTTAGTTTTCCCTTGAAGAGGAAAGGGTGATGCAGTAAAGCATCGTAAGTATTTCCCTCAGTTTTGAGAACCAAGGTATCAATCCAGTAGGAGACCACGCGCAAATCACCTCGTACCTACACAAACAAATAAGAACCTCGCAACCAACGCGATAAAGGGGTTGTCAATCCCTTCACGGCCACTTGCAAGAGTGAGATCTGATACAGATGATAAGAGTAAGATAAATATTTTTGGTATTTTTATGATATAGATTGAAAGTAAAGATTGCAAAATAAAATAGATTGGAAACTTGTATGATGGAAAATAGACCCGGGGGCCATAGGTTTCACTAGTGGCTTCTCTCAAGATAGCATAAGTATTACGGTGGGTGAACAAATTACTGTCGAGTAATTGATAGAAAAGCGAATAATTATGAGAATATCTAGGCATGATCATGTATATAGGCATCACTTCCGAGACAAGTAGACCGAAACGATTCTGCATCTACTACTATTACTCCACACATCGACCGCTATCCAGCATGCATCTAGAGTATTAAGTTCATAAGAACAGAGTAACACCTTAAGCAAGATGACATGATGTAGAGGGATAAACTCATGCAATATGATATAAACCCCATCTTTTTATCCTCGATGGAAACAATACAATACGTGTCATTTCCCTTTTTGTCACTGGGATCGAGCACCACAAGATTGAACCCAAAGCTAAGCACTTCTCCCATTGCAAGAAAGATCGATCTAGTAGGCCAAACCAAACTAATAATTCGAAGAGACTTGCAAAGATAAACCAATCATGCATAAAAGAATTCAGAGAAGATTCAAATATTGTTCATAGATAGACTAGATCATAAACCCACAATTCATTGGATCTCGACAAACACACCGCAAAAAGAGTTACATCAAATAGATCTCCAAGAGAATCGAGGAGAACTTTGTATTGAGATCCAAAGAGAGAGAAGAAGCCATCTAGCTACTAGCTATGGACCCGTAGGTCTGAGATAAACTACTCACACATCATCGGAGGGGCCATGGAGTTGATGTAGAGGCCCTCCGTGATCAATGCCCCCTTCGGCGGAGCTCCAGAAAAGGCCCGAAGATGGGATCTCTTGGGTACAGAAGGTTCGGCGGTGGAAATAGGGTTTCGTGGTGCTCCTGGATGTTTGCGGGGTATGTGGATATATATAGGAGGAAGAAGTAGGTCGGTGGAGCAACGAGGGGCCCATGAGGGTAGAGGGCACGCCCAGGGGGGTGGGCATGCCCCCCTGCCTCGTGGCCACCTCATTGATTGCTTGACGTCCACTCCAAGTCTCCTGGATCACGTTTGTTCCAAAAATCACGTTCCCGAAGGTTTCATTCGTTTGGACTCCGTTTGATATTCCTTTTCTATGAAACACTGAAATAGGCAAAAAAAAACAACAATTTGGACTGGGCCTCCGTTAATAGGTTAGTCCCAAAAATAATATAAAAGTGTAAAATAAAGCCCAGCAACATCCAAAACAGATAATATAGTAGCATGGAACAATCAAAAATTATAGATACGTTGGAGACATATCAGGAGGTCTTGGTGTCGTCCGCCTCGCGAGGCTTTTCCCCTCGTGAGGGTCTTGAGTGGTTGCTGCTGAAGATGGGTCGTGGCAGGCCATTGGTGGAGCCACGCACAAGCCCGCGGGCATGCAAGTCTGGGCAGCCCCGGTCCCAGAACGCCGACAAGATTGTTATATGATTCAATTATGTTAGCATTGTTGAGAGATTGCACTAGTGAAAGTATGAACCATAGACCTTGTTTATAAGCATTGCAATACCATTTGTGCTATGTTTTATCACTTGCTACCTTGCTGTTTTATATTTCCATATTACAAAAACTTATATCTACTATCCATACTAGACTTGTATCACCACCTCTTGGCTGAACTAGTGCACCTATACAATTTTCCATTGTATTGGGTGTGTTGGGGACACAAGAGATTTCTTGTATTTGATTGCATGGTTGTTTGAGAGAGACCTTATTCATCCTATGTGTCCCACGGATTGATAAACCTTAAGTCATCCACTTAAGGGAAATTTGCTGCTATCCAACAAAACTCTGCACTTGGAGGCCCAACACGAGTCTACAAGAATAAGTTGTGTAGTAGACATAACCCGCCAACTGCAGAACCTACGTGTCCCCAGGGTTCTCCTCAAGCTCTACATTGCGCATGCCTTTGACACTATCTCTTGGTCGTTCATTATCGACGTCCTTCACCTCCTAGGCTTTGGTAGGCGTTGGGTAGGGTGCATCCCCATCAACTTATCCGCTGCCAGTACCAGAGTACTCATGAACGACTAGCGTGCCCCCCATCGCGCACGCCCCAGGGCTGCTCCAGGGTGACCTCGTCTCTCCCATGTTGTTCGCGGTCGCCATCGACGAACTTAACTCTCTATACTTCATGCGCATCACAATGGCCTGCTACAGAGACTTTCCAGATGACATGCTCCCTCGAGCATTTCCCTCTTCGTAGACGATGTTGTCATCTTCTATCATCCTTCCCAACACGATTTGAAGACCATCCACGAGCTCCTACACATATTTGGCGAGGCATCCGGGCTTCACACTAACTTTGCTAAATGCTTGGCGACTCCCATCCGGTGCGAGAACCCAGAACTGCTCACGGTCAGTACTAAGCTTGCTTGCGCCGTGGCACCATTCCCAATTATCTATCTTGGGATTCCTCTCTCGGTGAGAAAGTCGTCTGCCTCTTCCCTGCAACCGGTCGTCGACAAGCTAGCCAAGAATCTCGCCACCTAGCATGCTATGCTCCTCTCTCGTGGTGAGAGGCTGGCCTTGGTGGGTGATAACCCACAAGTGTAGGGGATCGTTTGTAGCCTTCTTTGATAAATAAGAGTGTCGAACCCAACGAGGAGCTAAAGGCAGAACAAATATTCCCTCAAGTTCTATCGACCACTGATACAACTCTACGCACACTTGACGTTTGCTTTACCTAAAACAAGTTTGAAACTATTTTGCAAGAATAAAACTACAAGTACTTTGCGACAATAAAAATACGAAGAAATAGATAGCATTTGTCAACAAGAAAGTCATTTGTCCCTAGGTAATCGATAACAAGTACCGGTAATCATTCTTGCAATTTTACATGAGGGAGAGGCATGAGCTAACATACCTTCTCTATTTGGATCATATGCACTTATGATTGGACCCCTAGCGAGCATCCACGACTACTAAAGATCATTAAGGCCGTGAAACCCAACCATAGCATTAAGTATCAAGTCCTCTTTACTCCCATACGCCATAACCCATTTATCCGCGTTTAGGCTGCTGTCACCCCCAACACCGACAATAAGCAAACCATGAACATATTGCAACACCCTACAACGGAGGGACCTCACATTTGCGCGAGACAGAGGGCAACGTAGGACAACACCATAAATAAAATATACAATCATACCAACAAAGATCACAATTAACCCACAGGATAAAACGGATCTACTCAAACATCATAGGATAACCATAGATCTTTGGGAAATGATATATGGAGTTGAGCACCATGTTTAAGTCGAGATTACAGCAGGGAGAAGGGGTGTTACACCGCTGCATAGAGGGGAGGGGGAGTTGGTGTTGACGCTAGCAAGATTGTTGATGTAGAGCGCCATGACGATCCTTGCCCCGGCGGCACTCCGGTGCCACCGGGAGAGAGGGAGAGAGAGAGCTCCCCTCCTTCTTCTTCCTTGGCCTCCCCCCTAGATGACAGGAGAGTTCACCCTCTGTTCCATGGCCTCCATGGCGGCAGAGGGGCAGGAGCCCCTCCGAGATTGGATCTCCCTCTATGTTCTCTTCTATTTCACGTTCTTCAGATCTGGCCGAAAACCGTTTCTTATATTCCGGGAGATCCGTAACTCCGATTGCAGTGAGATTTTAACACGACTTTTTTCCAGATATAAGCTTCCTTGCGCCCGAAGTAGAGCTCCAACTGGCGTTCGAGGAGGGCACAACCCATCACCACGCGCCAAGGGCCTGGGGCGCGCCTTGGTGTCTTGTGGTCATTGTGGGCCTCCGTTTGCGTTTATTCCACCTCCCAAAATTCACAAATATTCTGAAATAATTCTCTATAAAATTTTATTGCATTTGGACTTCGTTTGATATGGATATTCTACGAAACAAAAAACATGCAATAAACAAGAACTGTCACAGGGCACTAGATCAATAGGTTAGTCCAATAAATCATATAAAATGTTGCTAAAAGTATGTGAAAGTTGTATAATATTGGCATGAAACAATCAACAATTATAGATACGACGAAGACATATCGGTGGGTCATTGCTACTTCTTGAGCTTGCGTTGGTTTTTCCCTTGAAGAGGAGAGGGTGATGCAGCAAGTAGAGATAAGTATTTCCCTTAGTTAGAGAACCAAGGTATCAATCCAGTAGGAGACAACGCAAAATCACCAATACGTGCACAAAGAATCAAACACTTGCACCCAACGTGATAAAGGGGTTGTCAATCCCTTCACGGTCACTTGCAAAAGTGAGATCTAATAGAGATAGATAAAACTAAACAAAAGATAAAGTAAACATTTTTGGGGTTTTTTGGTTATAGATAGGAAAGTAAAAGATTGCAAAATAGTAGATTGGAAATTTATATGATGGAAAATAGACTTGGGGGCCATAGGTTTCACTAGAGGCTTCTCTCAAAAAAGCAAATAATACGGTGGGTGAACAAATTACTGTCTAGCAATTGATAGAAAAGCGCAAAGTTATGACAATATCCAAGGCAATATTATGAAATATAGGCATCACGTCCATGTCAAGTAGACCGACTACTACCTTCATGTACTCAGATCCAAGAACAATATCCAAGGCAATATTATGTAATCATGCATAAAATAATTCAGAGAAGATTCAAATAATATTCATAGATAAGCTGATCATAAATCCACAATTCATCGGATCTCGGAAAACACACGGCAAAAAAGTATTACATCGAATAGATCTCCAAGAACATCGAGGAGAACATGGTATTGAGAATCAAAGAGAGAGAAGAAGCCATCTAGCTACTAGGTATGGACCCGTAGGTCTGTGGTAAACTACTGAGGCTTCATCACAAGGGTAATAGAGTTGATGTAGAAGACCTCCGTGATCAAATCCCCCTCCGACAAGATGCCGGAAAAGGGCCCTAGATGGGATCTCATGGGTACAGAAGGTTACGGCATTGGAAAAGTGTTTTCGTGGCTCCCCTAGTTGGTTTGGGGATATATGGGAATATATAGGCGAAGAAACTAGGTCGAGAGGTGCACAAGGGGCCCACAAGGGTGGGGTGTAGGATCGAAAGTATGTCTAGAGGGGGTGATTAGACTACTTGACTAAATAAAATCCTAGCATTTTCCCAATTTTAAGTCTTGGCAGATTTTATCAACTTAGCACAAGTCAAGAAATCAACCTACACATGCAAGTCTAAGAGAATAGCAGCGGAATGTAAAACATTTGCATATGAAGGTAAAGGGAGTAGTTTGGAGGGAGCAAACTCGATGTAGGCATGGAGACTTTTGATGTGGTTCCGATAGGTGGTGCTATCGTACATCCATGTTGATGGAGACTTCAACCCACGAAGGGTAACGATTGTGCGAGTCCATGGAGGGCTCCACCCACGAAGGGTCCACGAAGAAGCAACCTTGTCTATCCCACCATGGCCATCGCCCACGAAGGACTTGCCTCACTAGGGTAGATCTTCATGAAGTAGGTGATCTCCTTGCCCGTACAAACTCCTTGGTTCAACTCCACAATCTTGTCGGAGGCTCCCAAGTGACACCTAACCAATCTAGGAGACACCACTCTCCAAAAGGTAATAGATGGTGTGTTGATGATGAACTCCTTGCTCTTGTGCTTCAAATGATAGTCTCCCCAACACTCAACTCTCTCTCACCGATTCGGATTTGGTGGAAAGATGATTTGAGTGGAAAGCAACTTGGGGAAGGCTAGAGATCAATATTCATATGGTTGGAATGGAATATCTTGGTCTCAACACATGAGTAGGTGGTTCTCTCTCAGAAAATGAATGCTGGAGTGTAGGCACGTTCTGATGGCTCTCCTTACTAATAAAGGAAGGGTGGAGGGGTATATATAGTCTCCACACAAAATCTAACCATTACAAAAAATTTACCAAACTCGGTGGGACCGAATCAGAAAACCCGGTCAGACCAATTCATTTCAAAATGTGAACGTTAGGCTTTTTGGTGGGACCGACATGTCAACTCGGTGGGACCGATTTCATTAGGGTTAGGGCATAACGTAATCTCGGCGAAACTGATTACACAAACTCGGTGGGACCAATTTTGGTAGTAAGCTAACCAAAGAGTTGGTTAGGAAAACTCGGTGGGACCGATCCGCTCATTTCGGTGAGACCGGAATGTTATGAAAGGGAAACAGATAGTTTGTATTGCGAACTCGGTGGGACCGATTGCCCATCTCGGTTGGACCGATACGTTAGGAAGGGAAACAGAGAGTTTGCAATCCCATCTTAGTGAGACCGAGATCCCTATCGGTGAGACCGAAATGACTAGGGTTTCTGGCAGTGGCAATGTCAAGTGAACTCGGTGGTGCCGGATAGAACATTTTGGTGGGGCCGAGTTTGACTTTTGTTTTGGGACATATGTGGATATGAGAAAGTGGTTGAGGTTTTTTTGAGCATATCACTAAGCATTTTGAGCAAGTAAGGCATTAAGCAACACCTCATCCCCTTTTAATAGTATTGGCTTTTCCTATGGACTCAATGTGATCTTGGATCACTAAAATTAAAATGTAGAGTCTTGAGCTTGAGCCAATGTGTGCTTAGCATTTTGAGGGGTCCACATTCCTAATGCATGCCATGCCAATCATTGAATTTCTGAAATGGTCATCTTGAAATAGTATTAATTCAATGAGCTGTATGTTGTTAGTAATTACCAAAACCACCCAGGGATAGTTGCACTTTCAACCTCCCCCTTTTTGGTAATTAATGCATATATATCAAAGCTTCGACAAATGATAATAAGATTTAAAGTACATCATCGCTTTGAGAAGTATGTGATAAGCAAGAGCTCCCCCTAAATTTGTGCATTATTTAAGATTTGCTTTTGAATGCAAATGCACAATGGATTAGGATCATGGGTCACTCTTCCATGTCACATACATCTTGGTGTAGCGCTCAAAATGATAGGAATTAAAACATGCACTCATCACCAAGAAAAGTGAATGATCATATAGGGATATAGAAAATAATATCATCCAAGCAAATGTTAAAGTATAATATGATCAAACGCATGATCATACAAGTATCTCACACACAGACATAAAAAGTATCAACCGAGCACACACAAAAGTTCAACCAAATAGCAAGAGAGACAAAGCAGCAAAACACTCTCTCTCGAAGCCTATGATCTATAAATTTCTCCCCTTTGGCAACAAGTTACCAAAAAGTTTGAAAATGCATAGTGCTATGCGTCTCTCAGGCTTGGTCTTCGGGGGGTGGTGTAGAGAGAACTCCAAGGACGAAGGCATCAGTAGATGTAGTTGGACCTGGTGGAGTAGGTGTTGGAGGTGGCACTGAAGCTGTTGCTGCTGGTGTAGATGAAGTAGCTCTTGTATCTGACACTGACACTGCAGCTGACCTCTGACATCTTGGCACTCACCGAAAAGCATCCGTAGTTGACTTCCCTCTCTTCTCCTCTGCTTCCTCCTGGAGCTGCTCGACTGCAGTCTGTATCTTAGTCACTTTGAGATCAAGATCATAAAACTTTGTCTCAAAGATCCTCTCCAAGCTCTCCTGATTCTGAGTCAGGGTGGCCAAGCCCTTCTCAATCCTCAATGTTGCCTGAATCAAATAACCTAGCTGATCTTGTTTGCTCTTTAAGAACACCTGAGATGCTTCCTCGGCACTTGGCATCCTTGCAACCTTTTCTGACTTTGCCTTTTCCTTTTCCTTGGCCTTTGCCTTTACCCTCTTCTCTTGTGCTTATGTTGATGAAGGATCATCCTCATTCATCACGACTGTGTTATCCTCAAATTCTGGGTGCAAAACTATGTGCTCCTCATCCAACAAGTAAGTACCTGTGCCCATCTTGGAGTTGATGAGCACCTGAATGTGTGGAGCATACCCACAAGATCTTTTCTGATCTACAACAGTCCTCTTGATTGCCTCAACGATCAGACTCATGACCTTGAATTTTTGAGGAACATCAAATATCTGCAGCAAGTTGATTGAATGTCCTCTTATCATCTTGTGATCTCTAGATTTGGGTAATAGAGTATGCGTTAAGATTGTGTTGATTGTAGGCAGACCAGACAACAGATAATGCACAGATCCAAGCTTGTGTGTCTCCAAAGCTTTGTCGGGGATCTCCTTGTACATGTTCGCCATTGAGTTGTGGTCCTTCGTATTCTTGGCATACACATCCAAATCATCCTCATGCTCTTCTGGGGCATTGATCAACTTGGCCCACTCATCAACAGTTGATTGGTACCTTGTACCCTCAGACATCCATATAATTCTACCATCTGGATAGAAATGAGCTGTAGAATAGAACTGCATAATGAGCTCATCATTCCATTTGGTAAGCTTCTGTCCCACAAACTCATCAACTCCACAAGCTTTGAAGCTTTCATGCACTCCTGGGAAATAGTCTTCATTCTCATCAATGAATTCCCAATCAACCCACTTCATATCACAGACTATAGGTTTCTTGTCAAGCAGAATGGTCTCATAGAAATCCCGTTATTCCTTGGTGTGGAACCTACAGTCCACAGTAGTCCTCCTCCTTACAACATAGAGATCAGACTGTCTCCAAAGTCTCAGTCCAGCATCCTTCCTGATGTTCATATCCTCAGCCACTGGATGAGTGTCATTGTGTTCTGGAATCTTCGGTTTCAGTTTTCTCGGCACTTGGGCTTCTGCATCTTCTTCTTCAACTTCAGGCACCGGGGCCTTGTTCTTCTCTTCAGCTGGAATGTTCCTGGTGCTTCTCTTGGGCTTAGAAGGCTTTTGAGTTTGAGCTGCAGCCTTGGGGGCAGTCTTGGGCTTTAAAGTGGCAGCCCCTGACTTAATGGCATCCCCCATAAGCTTCTGGGACTTGGGTGCTGGTGCATCATCCCCTTCCTCTTCCTCTTCTTATGGATCTCTCATTATAGATGATCTACCAATGACTCTGGCAGTGGTCTTCTTGACCCTCTCTTTCCTTTTCTTTCCCTCTCCAGCAGCCTCTTCAGTTGGCTTAGGGATTTCAGCAGTTGAGGCTCTGGCCTTTAGGGTTGGCACCCTCTTGGCAGGGGTCTTCTTGTGCAATCCAGGCTTAGTTGTTGTAGCAGTACGATATTCTTTCTTCAGCACTTTCTTTTTGGAGCTAACTTCCTCCTCAACAACCACATAGTCCTCATCTTTAGAATCTAAGGTTTTCTTCTTCCTTGTTCTGGTGGCTTCCTTGGGCAAGTTACTGGGAGTGCTCCTGCTGCCCTCATCATAGCTGCTTGAGGGACTAGTGCCCTCACTCATGTGCACTTGCTCTTCCGACTTGTTCTGACTATCACTTTGGTCAGACATCCTGGCAATTAAACTGACAGCAAACCCTGTGAATAGATATAGATGAGGTAGAATAGATGAGCATCACAAAGTGCAGAGTTTTTGCAAAACAAATGAGTCAAAAACTTAGATTTAGTTTTCCAAATAAATCATTTCGGAGCTACCGATTTGTTAAACTCGGTGATACCGAAGCAACTGTTGGATTCTAAACTAGTGAACTCGGTCAAACCGAGTCACAGTTTGGTGGCTCCGAGATTTTTAGGGTTTCACAGGGAACCAAATTCGGTCGCACCGATTTGCAATTTTCAGTCAGACCGAAAAGCGCATGTGCAATGGCCTAAGCCAAATCGGTGGGACCGATTTCTACAACTCGGTCGGTCCGAGATGAGTTCGGCGGAGACATAGCCTAAATTTTCGAATCAAACCTAACCTAAAGGGAGTTTCTCTGGATTGATTGATTTCATATGTGGTAATGATCATGGCAAAGCAATGTGCTAGGAATCGGAGTAAGGAATTTAGCACGCAAGATCGAACTCATACCCTAGTTCGGCAGGAGTTTGCTACGGCGACAATGGCGGGGCAGAATCCCATTGACGGCGACAGAAACCAGCGATGGGAAGTCGCTGGCGACGAGGAGACGATCCGAAGATCTGAGGCGGCAGAGCAGGACACGTGCGGGCTGGGGAGGTTTGAAGAAATTTCCAAAATCTCACCCGTGGGTATATATATCCTGACCCTGTCGGTGTGACCAAGTGGAACAACTCGGTAGCACCGAGATGCAGAATCGCAAGCGGTTACTGCAACTCAGTGTGACCGAAAAGTTCAGATCGGTTGCACCGAGATTGAAAGCCTAGATCAACTTAGTGAACTCGGTGTGACCGAAATGGATGGATCAGTCAGACCGAAATGCACGGAGAGGTTTTGGAAGTTTAAGTCTATGACAAATCGGGGACTCCGAGTGCTCCTCACATAGAGTGGTTCGAATCTTACTTGATCAAACTTTATGATGTAGCATGAATAGAGTTTGAGACAAGAAAATCATAGATAGCTAGAGGAGGTTCGTAGGCATTCTTGTCCATCCACTTGGCAAAAGATAAAACGCCAAACAATCAAAACAACAAGTGGATGTCCTCGAATGAGTAAAATATGCAATCAACATGCTCACACAATAAAATGGAAAATGAAATATGTGGCAAAGCATGCACAAACACTCTAGCATCTTGTAACACCCCGGATGCGACTTTCCCAATTTGTACTCCAACTCTTGCCGTTTCCGGCGTGAAGTTATATTTATTTCCTCGGGTTCGGGTTTTGTCTCCGTGTGTTGTTTTCGTTTTCATGCATCTCATATCATGTCATCATGTGCATTGCATTTGCATACGTGTTCATCTCATGCATTCGAACATTTTCCCCGTTGTCCGTTTTGCATTCCGGCGCTTCGTTCTCCTCCGGTGGTCATTTCTAGCTTTCTTTCGTGTGTGGGGATTAAACATCTCCGGATTGGACTGAGACTTGCCATGCGGCCTTGGTTTACTACCGGTAGACCGCCTGTCAAGTTCCGTATCATTTGGACTTCGTTTGATACTCCAACGGTTAACCGAGGGACCGAAAAGGCCTCGTGTGTGTTGCAGCCCAACACCCCTCCAATTTGTCCCAAAACCCACCAAACTCTGCTCCATGTCCTAGATCGTTCGATCACGATCGCGTGGCCGAAAACCGCACCTCATTTGGACTCTCCTAGCTCCACTTATGCCTATATATACCCCCTCCAATTTCGGATCTCGTCTTCCTTCTCGAACCCTAGTTCTAAAAAAAACAGATCTCCAGCCGCCGGACGCGTCCGGATCAGACCGGACACGTCCGCCCGCCGCGCCCGGCTACTCTCGCGCTGCCACCTGTCCCCGGCGCGGGACCACATCGCCGCAGCCGCCGGCCCGCCGGCCCACGCGGAGCCCTCCCCAGCCCACGTCGGCGCCGCCGCCCGCCTTCGTCCTCTTCCTCCCGCGCCCGACGCCGCCTACCTCGACGGCCGCCGCACGTCAAGCTCGCCGGCGAGCTGCGCCACCACCGGGGCCGCCCCACGCCGGCGCCTCCTCGCTGCCGGGCTCCCCTCCTCGCCGCCGCGTCGCCCCGGGCCGGATCCGGGCGGATCCGCCCCACCCTCACCCCGCGCCGCCGTTCCAAGCTCGCCGAAGCCGACCCCAACTCCGGCCGGTCAACCTCGGGGGCCGTGCCCGATGAACAGTGCTGTTGGATCTGAGATCTGAAACTTCTTCTCGGTTGACTTTTCCCTCTCCCCCTAATTTTTTATGCCTACTTTGACCGCCCGTAAATCTGCATCCGTAGTTCCGTTTTGGACATATAATATATCAAAATCTTCGCCTCGACGAGTACATCATTTCATTCCATTGCATCATTTTAATTTGAGTTCACATTGATGTCCAAAATGCTGTTAGAAGGAGGCTTCATGAGTTAATTGTCAGATCTGCTAGTTCATCTTAGACTTTTGTCATTTTTGCCATGATTATTGTGTGCATGCTATGCCTGTGAGTCCTTCATATGTTTTGTTAAGCATTTTGTCTTCTTTCCAGAGGTGCAACCCATGCATTTTTAGGATGTGTGTGGTGACTTGTGCTCGCAAAGTGAGGCACCCAGCAAATCTGTTTTCAGGGACTTAGTAGTTTTCACTAAGTCTGGGATGTTTTAGTTCATGATGCCATATGTTCAGCTAGTTTCCTAATGATCCGTGCCTCTTTTGAGGATGATCAGTAAGGGACTTTTGTTATTCATATTATGCTCTATCCATCCATGTGTTTGTTTGCAATTATGGAGCAATCTAGCTTGAGTCAATCGAGCTCTACTTTTGCTTCGTGGTGAATCTGGGCAGATCGTCAACTCGTTTGCGATTTTGCCGGCGTTGTTGTAGTTGATCCGTGCATGCTATGCCATTGTTATTGCCATGTCTAGCTTGTATTTCGTGCCTTCTTAATGGATGTATGCCTGCCTTGCCATGACTTGCACCGTGGTGAGTGCATCGAGCTCGTTTACATGCCTTCGTGAGTTATATTTCAGCATGTCTCAGTTTTCACTAAGTCTGAAAACTGATTGTGTTTTAGCTATGTTCGTGTGCCCGTTAATATATTTTGCGAACCCTTTTGGCCCCAGGTCACTTTGGATCTTTTGTTAAGCTTGTTGTGTAGCTCCATGCCATGTTCTTACTTTTCATGTTCAGGTCATGTATCATGTTGTTTTGCTGCTCCTAAGAGGGCTTCGTGATCTGAAATTTCAGACAAGTGTTAATTTCACTAAGTCTGGAATCTGTTTTGCATTTGCGTTTTTTCCATGCTTGTTTGAACCTCTTAATGGATGATTTGGCCGTGGCTCAGGGCTAGTCTTTTGTTAAGCATCTTGTGTGCATCCCTGACATGTCTTTTGTTGTCATGTTTGGTGGCTGTAGCATGTTCATTTCGTTGCATTTAGATGCCTACTTGCTGTAAATCGCAGAAACGCTTGCCATTTCCAAATCGTAACTCCGATTCCAATGATCTTTATATCGTTTTCAAGAGATTTCATCCCCTCTATCCAGTGGCACACTTGGAATTCCAAGTTGGGGCCAGGTTCATGCATTTCCTGTCATATCTTGCATTTTGCATCCCGCATCGCATCCCGCATAGCATATCATCATTTCATCATATTGCTTGGTATTGCACGTGGTTGATTGTATCCTTGTTGCTTGTTTGTCTTGTTTGGGTAGAGCCGGGAGACGAGTTCGCTACCGAGGAGCCCGTTGAGTTTGCTTGTGAGGATCCAGTCAACTCTGACAACTGTGCAGGCAAGATGATCATACCCTCGAAATCACTACTATCTTTGCTATGCTAGTTTGCTCGCTCTTGCTATGCCAATGCTATGATGCCTACCATTTGCTTTTCAGCCTCCCAATTGCCATGTTGAACCTCTAACCCACCATGTCCTAGCAAACTGTTGATTGGCTATGTTACCGCTTTGCTCAGCCCCTCTTATAGCGTTGCTAGTTGCAGGTGAAGATTGGAGGCCGTTCCTTGTTGGGACATCTTTTAGTTACTTGTTGGGATATCATTATATTGCCATGTTATCTTAATGCATCTATATACTTGGTAAAGGGTGGAAGGCTCGGCCTCTCGCCTAGTGTTTTGTTTCACTCTTGCCGCCCTAGTTTCCGTCATACCGGTGTTATGTTCCCGGATTTTGCGTTCCTTACGCGGTTGGGTTATAATGGGGACCCCTTGATATTTCGCCTTGATTAAAGCTTGTCCAGCAGTGCCCAACCTTGGTTTTACCATTTGCCACCTAGCCTTTTCTTTCCCTTGGGTTCTGCAGACTCAAGGGTCATCTTATTTTAACCCCCCCCCCCGGGCTAGTGCTCCTCTGAGTGTTGGTCCGACCGAGCAGACTGCGGGGCCACCTCGGGGCAACTTGAGGGTTGGTTTTACTCGTAGGATGTCTCATCTGAGTGTGCCCTGAGAAAGAGATATGTGCAGCTCCTATCGGGATTTGTCGGCACATTCGGGCGGTGTTGCTGGTCTTGTTTTAACCTGTCGAATTGTCTTGTTGTACCGGGTTGCCGAGTCTGATCGGTGTGTCTCGGGTGGAGGTCTATTCCTTCGTTGACCGTGAGAGCTTGTCATGGGCTAAGTTGGGACTCCCCTGCAGGGATTGAACTTTCGAAAGCCGTGCCCGCGGTTATGGGCAGATGGGAATTTGTTAATGTCCGGTTGTAGATAACTTGAACCTTATTCAATTAAAATGAATCAACTGAGTGTGTTGCCGTGATGGCCTCTTCTCGGCGGAGTCCGGGAAGTGGACACGGTATTGGAGTTATGCTTGCGCAGGTTGTTCTTATAGCTTCTCGCTCGTGCTTTGCCTCCTCTTCTCGCTCTCTTTTGCGTATAAGATAGCCACCAGATATGCTAGTCGCTTGCTGCAGCTCCACATATATTTGCCTCGTCCATTCCTATAAGCTTAAATAATTTTGATCGCGAGGGTGCGAGATTGCTGAGTCCCTGTGTCTCACAGATACTATAATTCCAGATGCAGGTCCAGGTGATTTCACTCCAGGTGACGAGTACGAGCTCAAGTGGGAGTTCGACGAGGACTCTCAGCGTTATTACGTTTCCTTTCCTGATGATCAGTAGTGGTGCCTCGTTGGGGTTTGATTTAGGGCCTTGTCGCATGTTGGGTTCTTTTCCATTTTGGCGCCGTAGTCGGGCCATGAGTGTTTGTTTGATGGATGTTATTTATGTACTCTGATGTGACGTGGCGAGTGTAAGCCAACTATATTATCTCCCCCTTTTATTATGTACTACATGGGATGTTGTAATGATTGCCTGACTTGCGACATTGCTTTCAATGCGGTTATGTCTCTAAGTCGTGCCTCGACACGTGGGAGCTATAGCCGCATCGAGGGCGTTACAAGTTGGTAATCAGAGCCTTCCCCGACCTTAGGAGCCCCATTGCTTGATCGTTTTTAGCAGCCGAGTTGTGTCTAGAAAAAATGTTTTGAGTCATTTAGGAATTATATATCGGAGAGCTTAGGAATTCTTTTACTTCCCAGTCTCCTCATCGCTCTGGTAAGGCATCCTGACGTAGAGTTTTGACTCTTCTCTTCTCAAATTTCACTAAAAAAAATTTAGGATCACGCGAGTATCTTGGATTTGTTCCGATGGCTTATGATGAGAATACTGTCTTGGTGCCTCCTGTCAGGGGTTTAGTGGAAGTGTCCCGGGGAGATGAGCTCTGAGGTGTTGTCATCATAATTTTATCGTTGCAATTCTGGAATACTTGAAATATGTTCGCCGACATCGAAAATCTCTTTTATGCAGTTCGTTGGTGAGATAACCTCGACGCCACCCAGTACTGGGGCGGGAGTTCGGGAGTATCTCCATAACTTGTATAACGGATGCTTTTCGAAGGTTGAGGTAGATGGTTTCCGAAGTTTTCTTGGTTATGTGTTGAAGGATGGATACAGCTGGATGTAGGATTTGCTAGTTTGGGTGAGATATTATGCTTCCCCTGTATACCCAACACCTGATTGCATAACCGGAAAGGTTCGGGAGTTTCATAGGTGGGAATTCTAGTAGCTCTAGTTCTTCTTCCACGGATATTGGTTTGAGATTGGGATTTCTTACCGATTATTCGTTCTTGATCCGTACCTTGTTGATTTATTTCTCTACCTTAATTCTACGTGGCTTCTCAATTTATGGATATGTGACCATTTGAAGAGGAATGCATTCGTTCATTTTGTTTGGATGTGAAGACTATATGTTGCAATTTTTCATTCCGTTGGATTCAGCTTCAATATTTATCTGTCAATGTGCTAATGGTGGGCAACCTCTTCAGGATGGCTCCTCTCCATCCACCCTGGGAGCACGAAGATGTATCAGGACCTTAAGCAAGCTTATTGGTGGACTCGAATGAAGCGCGAGATCGCTCAATTCGTGAATGAATGTGATGTCTGCAGAAGAGTGAAGGCAGAACACCAAAGGCCAGCTGGTCTCCTCCAACCTCTTGCCATTCCAGAATGGAAGTTTGACCACATTGAAATGGACTTCATGGCTGGGTTTCCAAAATCCAAGCGTGGCAATGATGCTATATTTGTTGTCATCGACAAGCTCACCAAAGTGGCTCATTTTCTGCCTATCAAAGAATCGATCACTGCAGCTCAATTGGCGGAACTCTATACCTCTCGCATTGTCTCTCTGCATGGTATTCCTCAAGTGATCTCTTCAGACCGTGGCAGCATCTTTACCTCGAAGTTTTGGGATTCTTTCCAGAAGGCCATGGGCACTAACATCCGATTCAGCACTGCTTTCCATCCTCAAACAAGCGGTCAAGTCGAGCGTGTCAACCAGATTCTTGAAGATATGCTCAGGGTTTGTGTGATCTCCTTCGGTATGAAGTGGGAGGATTGTCTTCCTTATGCTGAATTCTCATACAACAACAGTTTTCAAGCAAGTTCGGGCAAGGCCCCTTTTGAAATTCTGTATGGCAGGAAGTGTCGTACCCCTCTCAACTGGTCTGAAACCGGTGAACGTCAGCTGCTGGGTAATGACTTAATCACAGAAGCGGAAGAAATGTGCAAAGTCATTCGTGATAACCTCAAAGCAGCCCAATCCCGCCAGAAGAGCTACTATGATAGTAAGCACCGTGATTTGGCTTTCGAGATCGGAGATCATGTTTACCTCCGTGTCTCTCCTATGAAAGGTACTCGTCGCTTCGGTATCAAAGGGAAGCTTGCCCCTAGATACGTGGGACCTTTCAAGATTGTCAGCAAGAGAGGCGACCTCGCCTATCAACTCGAGCTTCCTTCAAACTTTGCAAATGTTCATGATGTGTTCCACGTATCTCAGCTTCGAAAGTGCTTCAAGACTCCTGACCGCACCGTCAACTTCGAGGACATTGAGCTCCAAGAAGATCTCTCCTATCGTAAGCACCCAGTTGCTATTATTGAAGAGACTGAACGCAAGACTCGCAACAAGTCAATCAAATTTCTCAAAGTCAAGTGGTCTCACCATTCCGACCGTGAAGCTACCTGGGAACGCGAGGATCACCTCCGTTCTGAGTACCCGGAGTTCTTTCAGTCCTAGATCTCGGGACGAGATCTTATCGTAGTGGTGGAGTGTTGTAACACCCCGGATGCGACTTTCCCAATTTGTACTCCAACTCTTGCCGTTTCCGGCGTGAAGTTATATTTATTTCCTCGGGTTCGGGTTTTGTCTCCGTGTGTTGTTTTCATTTTCATGCATCTCATATCATGTCATCATGTGCATTGCATTTGCATACGTGTTCATCTCATGCATTCGAACATTTTCCCCGTTGTCCGTTTTGCATTCCGACGCTTCGTTCTCCTCCGGTGGTCATTTCTAGCTTTCTTTCGTGTGTGGGGATTAAACATCTCCGGATTGGACCGAGACTTGCCATGCGGCCTTGGTTTACTACCGGTAGACCGCCTGTCAAGTTCCGTATCATTTGGACTTCGTTTGATACTCCAACGGTTAACCGAGGGACCGAAAAGGCCTCGTGTGTGTTGCAGCCCAACACCCCTCCAATTTGGCCCAAAACCCACCAAACTCTGCTCCATGTCCTAGAGCGTTCGATCACGATCACGTGGCCGAAAACCGCACCTCATTTGGACTCTCCTAGCTCCACTTATGCCTATATATACCCCCTCCAATTTCGGATCTCGTCTTCCTTCTCCAACCCTAGTTCTAAAAAAACAGATCTCCAGCCGCCGGACGCGTCCGGATCGGACCGGACACATCCGCCCGCCGCGCCCGGCCACTCTCGCGCTGCCACCTGTTCCCGGCGCGGGACCACATCGCCGCAGCCGCCGGCCCGCCGGCCCACGCGGGGCCCTCCCCAGCCCACGTCCGTGCCGCCGCCCGCCTTCGTCCTCTTCCTCCCGCGCCCGACGCCGCCTACCTCGACGGCCGCCGCGCGTCAAGTTCGCCGGCGAGCTGCGCCACCACCGGGGCCGCCCCACGCCGGCGCCTCCTCGCTGCCGGGCTCCCCTCCTCGCCGCCGCGTCGCCCCGGGCCGGATCCGGGCGGATCCGCCCCACCCTCACCCCGCGCCGCCGTTCCAAGCTCGCCGGAGCCGACCCCAACTCCGGACGGTCAACCTCGGGGGCCGTGCCCGATGAACAGTGCTGTTGGATCTGAGATCTGAAACTTCTTCTCGGTTGACTTTTCTCTCTCCCCCTAATTTTTTATGCCTACTTTGACCGCCCGTAAATCTGCATCCGTAGCTCCGTTTTGGACATATAATATATCAAAATCTTCGCCTCGACGAGTACATCATTTCATTCCATTGCATCATTTTAATTTGAGTTCATATTGATGCCCAAAATGCTGTTAGAAGGAGGCTTCATGAGTTAATTGTCAGATCTGCTAGTTCATCTTAGACTTTTGTCATTTTTGCCATGATTATTGTGTGCATGCTATGCGTGTGAGTCCTTCATATGTTTTGTTAAGCATTTTGTCTTCTTTCCAGAGGTGCAACCCATGCATTTTTAGGATGTGTGTGGTGACTTGTGCAAGCTCGCAAAGTGAGGCACCCGGCAAATCTGTTTTCAGGGACTTAGTAGTTTTCACTAAGTCTGGGATGTTTTAGTTCATGATGCCATATGTTCAGCTAGTTTCCTAATGATCCGTGCCTCTTTTGAGGATGATCAGTAAGGGACTTTTGTTATTCATGTTATGATCTATCCATCCATGTCTTTGTTTGCAATTATGGAGCACTCTAGCTTGAGTCAATCGAGCTCTACTTTTGCTTCGTGGTGAATCTGGGCAGATCGTCAACTCGTTTGCGATTTTGCCGGCGTTGTTGTAGTTGATCCGTGCATGCTATGCCATTGTTATTGCCATTTCTAGCTTGTATTTTGTGCCTTCTTAATGGATGTATGCCTTCCTTGCCATGACTTGCACCGTGGTGAGTGCATCGAGCTCGTTTACATGCCTTCGTGAGTTATATTTCAGCATGTCTCAGTTTTCACTAAGTCTGAAAACTGATTGTGTTTTAGCTATGTTCGTGTGCCCGTTAATATATTTTGCGAACCCTTTTGGCCCCAGGTCACTTTGGGTCTTTTGTTAAGCTTGTTGTGTAGCTCCATGCCATGTTCTTACTTGTCATGTTCAGGTCATGTATCATGTTGTTTTGCTGCTCCGAAGAGGGCTTCGTGATCTGAAATTTCAGACAAGTGTTAATTTCACTAAGTCTGGAATCTGTTTTGCATTTGCGTTTTTGCCATGCTTGTTTGAACCTCTTAATGGATGATTTGGCCGTGGCTCAGTGCTAGTCTTTTGTTAAGAATCTTGTGTGCATCCCTGACATGTCTTTTGTTGTCATGTTTGCTGGCTGTAGCATGTTCATTTCGTTGCATTTAGATGCCTACTTGCTGTAAATCGCAGACCGGTGTCATATCTTAAAACGCTTGCCATTTCCAAACCGTAACTCCGATTCGAATGATCTTTATATCGTTTTCAAGCGATTTCATCCCCTCTATCCAGTGGCACACTTGGAATTCCAAGTTGGGTCCAGGTTCATGCATTTCCTGTCATATCTTGCATTTTGCATCCCGCATCGCATCCCGCATAGCATATCATCATTTCATCATATTGCTTGGTATTGCACGTGGTTGATTGTATCCTTGTTGCTTGTTTGTCTTGTTTGGGTAGAGCCGGGAGACGAGTTCGCTATCGAGGAGCCCGTTGAGTTTGCTTGTGAGGATCCAGTCAACTCTGACAACTGTGCAGGCAAGATGATCATACCCTCGAAATCACTACTATCTTTGCTATGCTAGTTTGCTCGCTCTTGCTATGCCAATGCTACGATGCCTACCATTTGCTTGTCAGCCTCCCAATTGCCATGTTGAACCTCTAACCCACCATGTCCTAGCAAACCGTTGATTGGCTATGTTACCGCTTTGCTCAGCCCCTCTTATAGCGTTGCTAGTTGCAGGTGAAGATTGGAGGCCGTTCCTTGTTGGGACATCTTTTAGTTACTTGTTGGGATATCATTATATTGCCATGTTATCTTAATGCATCTATATACTTGGTAAAGGGTGGAAGGCTCGGCCTCTCGCCTAGTGTTTTGTTTCACTCTTGCCGCCCTAGTTTCCGTCATACCGGTGTTATGTTCCCGGATTTTGCGTTCCTTACGCGGTTGGGTTATAATGGGGACCCCTTGATATTTCGCCTTGATTAAAGCTTGTCCAGCAGTGCCCAACCTTGGTTTTACCATTTGCCACCTAGCCTTTTCTTTCCCTTGGGTTCTGCAGACTCAAGGGTCATCTTATTTTACCCCCCCCCCCCGGGCCAGTGCTCCTCTGAGTGTTGGTCCGACCGAGCAGACTGCGGGGCCACCTTGGGGCAACTTGAGGGTTGGTTTTACTCGTAGGATGTCTCATCTGAGTGTGCCCTGAGAAAGATATATGTGCAGCTCCTATCGGGATTTGTCGGCACATTCGGGCGGTGTTGCTGGTCTTGTTTTAACCTGTCGAATTGTCTTGTTGTACCCGGTTGCCGAGTCTGATCGGTGTGCCTCGGGTGGAGGTCTATTCCTTCGTTGACCGTGAGAGCTTGTCATGGGCTAAGTTGGGACTCCCCTGCAGGGATTGAACTTTCGAAAGCCGTGCCCGTGGTTATGGGCAGATGGGAATTTGTTAATGTCCGGTTGTAGATAACTTGAACCTTATTCAATTAAAATGAATCAACTAAGTGTGTTGCCGTGATGGCCTCTTCTCGGCGGAGTCCGGGAAGTGGACACGGTATTGGAGTTATGCTTGCGCAGGTTGTTCTTATAGCTTCTCGCTCGTGCTTTTCCTCCTCTTCTCGCTCTCTTTTGCGTATAAGATAGCCACCAGATATGCTAGTCGCTTGCTGCAGCTCCACATATATTTGCCTCGTCCATTCCTATAAGCTTAAATAGTTTTGATCGCGAGGGTGCGAGATTGCTGAGTCCCTGTGGCTCACAGATACTATAATTCCAGATGCAGGTCCAGGTGATTTCACTCCAGGTGACGAGTACGAGCTCAAGTGGGAGTTCGACGAGGACTCTCAGCGTTATTACGTTTCCTTTCCCGATGATCAGTAGTGGTGCCTAGTTGGGGTTTGATTCAGGGCCTTGTCGCATGTTGGGTTCTTTTCCATTTTGGCGCCGTAGTCGGGCCATGAGTGTTTGTTTGATGGATGTTATTTATGTACTCTGATGTGACGTGGCGAGTGTAAGCCAACTATATTATCTCCCCCTTTTATTATGTACTACATGGGATGTTGTAATGATTGCCTGACTTGCGACATTGCTTTCAATGCGGTTATGTCTCTAAGTCGTGCCTCGACACGTGGGAGCTATAGCCGCATCGAGGGCGTTACACATCTATCAAGCAATTGGCGATGACTAGGTCATCTATATATGAGCATATTGACTTAGGAGTCAAATGAGAACATTTGATCATAGGTCATACACGTCGTTTAAGCACAAGTGGGGTTACCACTTTTACATAAAGCATTGTTGTGTTCACACCATTAGAGTTGCTTTAGCTCCATTGGTTAGAGTAAAGCTCCCCCTAGATGTGATATCCCCCCTAAGAGGGATGAACTAACCTTGGGTTTTGTCGATGATGACTTCATGTAGGTGTTGAAGATGTGGATGCTCAATGTTAATGTAGATCATTTGGAGCAATCCATTGGAGTGAGTTTCACTTTCAACACGTACACGGGTTAGTCCCACAAGGAAAAAACAAGGATATCCATGGACATAGAGTGATGTTCACACAAGATGATGTCCATGAAGGCAATAGGTTACCTTGTCCCTTGTCTTACCAACAAGAGGGTTTGTGACTCCTTGAACTAGTGCAAGATGTGGAAGTAGTTTGCACTTGTCCTTGACAAAATGATGTGAGTGAAGTATGTTGGCAGAGTCACCCTCAAGAACTCTCTAGTTCTTCTTCTTCGGCATCCACATCATCTTGATGGGAATCCTTGGAGTTGTAGTCGTACTTGATGAAGTAGAACTTTATGTAGTCTTGGGAACCCACTTGGCCAAGGCCTTAGGAGCTTCTTCAAATGCATCAATCTCCTCTTGAAGCTTGTCCTTGCCTTTTTTGCTTGTGGTCTTGTGGTGGAAGATCGTCTTGAGCTTGTGTCCCATGGAAGGAAGTAGGATCATACTTCTCTTATTGAGGAACAAACTTTGTCTTGGGGTATTGATCTTCTTCCCACTCAACTCCATTGGCACTGAACTTATGTTCAAAACCAACACCTTGATTCTTCTGGTGCCTTCCTTGCTTGCGTACAATTTCCTCAAATTCCTTACTCCCGGCAAGGCTCTTGTAAACACATTTCTCTATAATTCCCTTCAATAAGCTATTTTCTTGCTCAAGTGTAACTTGGCTAAGAGAAACATTAGTAGAATCAAGAGAACTACTAGAAGCAACAACATTGGTTTTAACATGATTATTGTTACTACTAGAAGAAGAATCCTTCTTACTCTTGTTGCTAGATTTAACTTGTGGCATGTAAGTAGGCAAGAGTAAACTCTTGGAAATGTAAGAAGAACTTTTCTTGCGAAGATCATCATTGATTGCTTTTAAGAACCCATGCTCTTGCTCAAGGTTGAGCTTTTCAAAGCGTAGCTTCTCATGAGTCTTTAAAAGCGCTCGATGATTTTCCAAGGTAGTTTCATGAGCTAAATTAAGAGTGTTTAGTTCTTTAGTTAGATGCTCAATCTCCTTCTTATCATCATCATTCATTTTATCTTGATTAGCATGATTAATAGCAAGTTCATCATAGTTTTCATCACTAGATTTGTCAACAAGTAAATCATCGTCACCTAGCAAATCATCTTCATCACTATTGAAATCAACATACTCGGGGTGTGATACCTTTGGGACTTTAGCCATGAAGCATCTTCCATTTCCTTCATTTGGTGAGTCAAATATGTCATAGGAGTTGGTTGACACAAGTGCTAGACCGGCAACACCTTCATCTTGAGTATATTCGGAGTCGGAGTGATACCTTCTCTCGGAGTGATTGTCGGAGTCGGAGCAGGATACCCATTCACCAACATGAGCTTGATGTCTTCATTTTGTGTAGTTCCTTGATGACTTGTCCTTCCTTTACAAATCCTTGCTTCTCTATGGTGTTCTTCGTTCATAACAATCATCTCTACTCCTCTCTCTTGCTGGTGATTTTTCTCTTCTACTTCTCCTCTTGGGTGAATCTTCTCTTCTTTTGTAGGGGGCCATACACTCATTTGAGTAGTGTCTGGGTCTTCCACAATTGTAGCAATTTTGTTCATGACTCGAAGATCTTTTGTCATTGTAGGACCTTGACTTGGAACTTCTTTCCTTGCTTCTACTCTTGTAGAACTTCTTGAAGTTCTTCACCATTAGGCTCAATTCTTCATTGAAGGCTTGTTTCTCACTTGATGATGTAGGAGCATCACATGAGGCTTTGTAAGCACCACTTGACTTGTTGTGAAGCTCTTCCTTATCCTTGAGTGACATCTCATGAGCAACATTTGGATCAATGTGCACACGATATCATATTTTCCATCCAAGGCTCTTAGGATCTTCCGTTGGCTTGAGATCTTTGTACTTGGGCATCCTTTGGATCAATGTGCACACGGTATCATATTTTCCATCCAAGGCTCTTAGGATCTTCTTGATGATTAATCTATCAGTCATCTCTTCACTTCCTAAGCTGGCAATCTCATTTGTGATGAGAGCAAGCCTAGAGTACATTTCAGCGACACCTTCACCATCCTTCATTTTGAACTTGTCAAGTTGACTTTGAAGCACATCCAATTTGGATTCCTTGACGGAGTCAGTACCCTCATGCATACCAATCAAAGTATCCCAAATTTCCTTTGCATTCTCAAGACGGCTGATTTTGTTGAATTCTTCGGGGCACTATCCGTTGAAGAGGATATCACAAGCTTGAGCGTTGTATTGTAGCATCTTCCACTCTTCCGCGCTAGCTTCACGGTTCGATTCTATCCCATCAAAGAATTCACCTTGCAAGCCAATACACACAATAACCCAAACGACGGGGTTATGTCGAAGAATATGCATTTTTATCTTATGCTTCCAACTAGCAAAATTAGTACCATCAAAGTAAGGACCTCTATGGTGGTAATTTCCCTCGTTAGACGCCATACTCTCCTAGGTTGTGAAACCAAGGCTATGATCACCAAAGCTATGGAAATCAAGGCAAATGGAGACCAAAGCTCTGATACCACTAGTAGCATCGAATGTATGTCTAGAGGGGGGGGTGATTAGAATACTTGACTAAATAAAAATCTAGCTTTTTCCCAATTTTAAGTCTTGGCAGATTTTATCAACTTAGCACAAGTCAAGAAATCAACCTACACATGCAAGTCTAAGAGTATAGCAGCGGAATGTAAAACATTTGCATATGAAGGTAAAGGAAGTAGTTTGAAGGGAGCAAACGCAATGTAGACACGGAGATTTTTGGCGTGGTTCCTATAGGTGGTGCTATCGTACATCAATGTTGATGGAGACTTCAACCCACGAAGGGTAACAGTTGCGCGAGTCCACTGAGGGCTCCACCCACGAAGGGTCCATGAAGAAGCAACGTTGTCTATCCCACCATGGCCATCACCCACGAAGGACTTGCCTCACTAGGGTAGATCTTCACGAAGTAGGCGATCTCCTTGCCCGTACAAACTCCTTAGTTCAACTCCACAATCTTGTCGGAGGCTCCCAAGTGACACCTAACCAATCTAGGAGACACCACTCTCCAAAAGGTAATAGTTGGTGTGTTGATGATGAACTCCTTGCTCTTGTTCTTCAAATGATAGTCTCCCCAACACTCAACTCTCTCTCACAGATTTGGCTTTGGTGGGAAGATGATTTGAGTGGAAAGCAACTTGTGGAAGGCTAGAGATCAAGATTCATATGGTTGGAATGGAATATCTTGGTCTCTACACATGAGTAGGTGGTTCTCTCTCAGAAAGTGAATGCTAAAGTGTAGGCACGTTCTGATGGCTCTCCTTACTAATAAAGGAAGGGTGGAGGGGTATATATAGCCTCCACACAAAATCTAACCATTACACACAATTTACCAAACCCGATGGGACCGAATCAGAAAACTTGGTCAGACCGATTCAGTTCAAAATGTGAACGTTAGGCTTTTCGGTGGGACCGACATGTCAACTCGGTGGGACCGATTTCATTAGGGTTAGGGCATAACGTAATCTCGGTGAGACCGATTACACAAACTTGGTGGGATCGATTTTGGTTATAAGCTAACCAGAGAGTTGGTCCGGAAAACTCGGTGGGACCGATTCGCTCATTTCAGTGAGACCGAAACGTTATGAAAGGGAAACAAAGAGTTTGCATTGCGAACTTGGTGGGACCGATCGCTCATCTCGGTTGGACCGAGACGTTACGAAGGGAAAGAGAGAGTTTTCAATCCCATCTCGATGAGACCAAGATCCCTATCGGTGAGACCGAAATGACTAGGGTTTCTAGCGGTGGCTATGTCAAGTGAACTCGATGGCGCCGGATAGAACATTTCGGTGGGGCCGAGTTTGACTTTTGGTTTGGGACATATGTGGATATGAGAAAGTGGTTGAGGGTTTTTGGAGCATATCACTAAGCATTTTGAGCAAGTAAGCCATTAAGCAACACCTCATCCCCTTTTAATAGTATTGGCTTTTTCTATGGACTCAATGTGATCTTGGATCACTAAAATGAAAATGTAGAGTCTTGAGCTTGAGCCAATGTGTGTCCTTAGAATTTTTAGGGGTCCACATTCCTAATCCATGTCATGCCAATCATTGAACTTTTTGAAATGGCCATCTTGAAATAGTATTAGTTCAATGAGCTATATGTTGTTAGTAATTACCAAAACCACCCAGGGATAGTTGCACTTTCATGGGGAGAGCGCCCTACCCCCTTGGCGCGCCCTCCGTCCTTGTGGCCGCCTCATGGCTCCTTCGACTTCATCTACAAGTCTTCTGGTCCAAGAAAAATCATCGCGAAGGTTTTATTCCATTTGGGCTACGTTTGGTATTCCTTTTCTGCGAAACACTAAAACAAGGAAAAAATAGGAACTGGCACTAGGCTCTAGGTTAATGGGTTAGTCCCAAAAATAATATAAAATTGCATATAAATGCATATAAAACATCCAAAACAGATAATATAATAGCATGGAACAATAAAAATTATAGATACGTTGGAGACGTATCAAGCATCCCCAAGCTTAATTCCTGCTCGTCCTCGAGTAGGTAAATGATAAAAACAGAATTTTTGATGTGGAATGCTACCTAACATATTTATCCATGTAATACATCTTTATTGTGGCATGAATATTTAGATCCGTACGATTCAAAACAAAAGTTTAATATTGATATAAAAACAATAATACTTCAAGCATACCAACAAGGCAATTATGTCTTCTCAAAATAACATGGCCAAAGAAAGCTTATCCCTACAAAATCATATAGTCTGGCTATGCTCCATCTTCATCACACAAAATATTTAAATCATGCACAACCCCGATGACAGGCCAAGCAATTGTTTCACACTTTTGATGTTCTCAAACCTTTTCAACTTTCACGCAATACATGAGCGTGATCCATGGACATAGCACTATAGGTGGAATAGACGGTGTTTGTGGAGAAGACAAAAACAAGGAGATAGTCTCACATCAACTAGGCATATCAACAGGCTATGGAGATGCTCATCAGTAGATAACAATGTGAGTGAGTAGGGATTGCCATGCAATAGATGCACTAGAGCTATAAGTTTATGAAAGCTCAAAAAGAAACTAAGTGGGTGTGCATCCAACTCGCTTGCTCACGAAGACCTAGGGAAAGAGGAAGCCCATCATTGGAATATACAAGCCAAGTTCTAAATGAAAATTTCCCACTAGTATATGAAAGTGACAATATAGGAGACTCTCTATCATGAAGATCATGGGGCTACTTTGACGCACAAGTGTGGTAAAAGGATAGTAGCATTGCCCCTTCTCTCTTTTCTCTCATTTTATTATTTGGGCATTCTCCCATTTTTGGCCTTTTTTTCGTCCGAAGACTCATCCCGATTTGTGGGGAATCATAGTCCCCATCATCCTTTCTCACATGGGACAATGATTTAATAATGAAGATCATCACACTTTTATTTAGTTACAACTCAAGAGTTACAACTCGATACTTACAAAATATGACTCTATATGAATGCCTCCGGCGGTGTACTGGGATATGCAATGAATCAAGAGTGACATGTATGAAAGAATTATGAATGGTGGCTTTGCCACAAATACGATGTCAACTACATGGTCATGCCAAGCAATAAGCCAATGATGGAATGTGTCATAATAAACGGAACGATGGAAAGTTACATGGCAATATATCTCAGAATGGCTATGGAAATGCCATAATAGGTAGGCTAGCAATGGTACCGGCGAAAGTTGCGTGCTACTAGAGAGGCAAGCAATGGTGGAAGGATGAGAGTGCGTATAATCCATGGACTCAACATTAGTCATAAAGAACTCACATACTTATTGTAAAAATCTATTAGTTATCGAAATGAAGTACTACGCGGATGCTTCTAGGGGGATAGATTGGTAGGAAAAGACCATCGCTCATCCCCGACCGCCACTCATAAGGAAGACAATCAATAAATAAATCATGCTCCGACTTCAACACATAACGGTTCACCATATGTGCATGCTATGGAAATCACAAACTGTAACACAAGTATTTCTCAAATTCACAATTACTCACTAGCATGGCTCTAATATCACCATCTTCATATCTCAAAACAATCATAAGGAATTAAACTTCTCATAGTATTCAATGCACTTTATATGAAAGTTTTTATTATATCCCTCTTGGATGCCTATCATATTAGGACTAAATTGGTAACCAAAGCAAATTACCATGCTGTTTAAGGACTCTCAAAGTAATATAAGTGAAGCATTAGAGTTCATAAATTTCTATGAAATAAAACCACCGTCGTGCTCAAAAAAATATAAGTGAAGCACATAGAGCAAAACTCCCTAGCTCAAAAGATATAAGTGAAGCACATAGAGTATTCTAATAAATCACGATTCATGCATGTCTCTCTCAAAAGGTGTGTACAGTAAGGATGATTGTGGAAAACTGAAAATAAAATACTCAAATCATACAAGACTCTCCAAGCAAAACACATTTCATATGGTGAATAAAAATATAGCCTCAAGTAAAGTTACCGATAGATGAAGACGAAAGATGGGATGCCTTTCGGGGCATCCCCATGCTTAGGCTCTTGGTTGTCCTTGCATATTACCTTGGAGTGCCTTGGGCATCCCCAAGATTAGGCTCTTGCCACTCCTTATCCCATAGTCCATCAAATCCTTACCCAAAACTTGAAGACTTCACAACACAAAACTCAACAGAAAATCTCATAAGCTCCGTTAGTATAAGAAAATAAACCACCACATTTGGTACTGTTGTTAACTCATTATTTATTTATATTGGTGTAATATCTATTGTATTCGAACTTTTCCATGGTTCATACCCCCCAATATTAGCCATAGTCATCAAAATAAAGCAAACAACACAAAGAAAACAGAATCTGTCAAAAACAGAACAGTCTGTAGCAATCTGGATATTTCGAATACTTATGTAACTCCAAAAATTCTGAAAAAATAGGAAAACCTGAGAAATTTGTTTATTAATATTCAGAATAAAGAATCATTGTTTTATCATGCTTATGTTAAAAAATATAATTGTTTTCCTGAGCGCAAAAGTTTCTGTTTTTCAGCAAGATCAAATCAACTATCACCGTAAGCTATCCCAAAGGTCTTACTTGTCACAAACACTAATTAAAACACAAAACCACATCTAACCAGTGGCTAGATGAATTATTTATTGCAAAACATAACCTAAAAAGCAAAAACGAAAATAAAATTGGGTTGCCTCCCAACAAGCGATATTGTTTAACGCCCTTAGCTAGGCATAAAACACGAATAGATCTATTTATTGCCATCTTTGTCATGCAACCCATAAGTGGATCTCATAATAGATTCATAAGGAAATTTAATTTTCTTTCTTGTAAAGTGTTCCATGCCCTTCCTTAACGGAAATTGAAATCTAATGTTTCCTTCTTTCATATCAATAATTGCACCAATCGTTCTAAGAAAGGTCTACCAAGAATAATAGGACATGTAGGATTGCAATCTATATCAAGAACAATGAAATCTATGGGTACATAATTCCTATTTGCAACAATAAGAACATCATTAATCCTTCCCATATGTTTCTTAATAGTGGAATCCGCAAGATGCAAATTTAAAGAACAATCATCAAATTCACGGAAACCTAACACATCACATAAAGTTTTTGGAATCATGGAAACGCTAGCACCCAAATCACACAAAGCATGGAACTCATAATCTTTAATATTAATATTTATAGTAGGTTCCCACTCATCATGAAGTTTTCTAGGGATAGAAACTTCCAATTCAATATTTTCTTCAAAAGAATGCATCACAACATCAACGATATGTTTAGTAAAAGATTTGTTTTGATTATAAGCATGAGGAGAATTCAACTTGGATTGCAACAAGGAAATACAATCTAGTAAAGAAAAATTATCATAATTAAATTCCTTGAAATCCAAAAGAATGGGTTCATTGCTACTTAAAGTTTTGACCTCTCCAATCCCACTTTTATCAATTTTTGCATCAAGATCTAAAAACTCTGAATCATTGGGACACCTTTTAACTAAAGTTGAATCATATCCAGTCCCATATTTATCAAGATTTATATTGTAAAACAAAGGTTTATTAGGAGTCACATCAATCACTTTAAGATCTTCATCATTATTTTCGCGGAAACTAGAAGAACATGTTTTTACAAACCAATCTTTTTAGCACGCATCTTAGCGATTCTTTCTTTGCACTCATCAATGGAAATTCTCATAGCTTTGAGAGACTCGTTGATATCATGCTCGGGTGGAATAGATCTAAGTTTCAAAGAATCAACATCAAGATAAATTCTATCCACGTTCCTAGCCAAATCATCAATCTTAAGCAAGTTTTCTTCAATCAAAGCATTGAAATTCTTTTGCGAACTCATAAATTCTTTTACACTATTCTCAAAATCAGAGGGCATCTTATTATATTTTCCATAAGAATTGTTGTAGGAATTAGCATAATTATTAGAGGAGTTACTAGGAAATGGCCTAGGATTAAAATTACCTCTATACGCGTTGTTACCAAAATTGTTCCTACCAAAAAAATTCACATCCATAGATTATTTATTATTCTCAATAAAAGTAGACAAAGGCATATCATTGGTATCAATATAAGCACTTTTATTAGAAAATAATTTCATAAGATCATCCATCTTTCCACTCAAAACATTAATCTCTTCAATCGCATGCAATTTTTTACCGGTGGAAGATCTTTCGGTATGCCATTGAGAATAATTTACCATAATATTATCGAGGAGTTTAGTAGCTTCTCCTAAAGTAATTTGCATAAAAGCACCTCTCGTGGCCGAATCTAAAGGATTTCTAGAAGCAAAATTCAATCCGACATAAATTTTTTGTATAATCATCCACAAATCAAACCATGAGTACGGCAATTTTGTATCATCAATTTAGTCCTCTCCCAACATTGTGCAACATGTTCATGATCAAGTTGCTTGAAATTCATAATATCGTTCCTAAGGGAGATGATCTTAGCGGGAGGAAAATACTTGGAAATAAAAGCATCTTTACACTTATTCCATGAATCAATACTATTTTAGGCAAAGATGAAAACCAAGTTTTAGCACGATCTCGAAGCGAGAACGGAAATAGCTTCAATTTAACAATATCATTATCCACATATTTTTTCTTTTGCATATCACACAAATCAACGAAATTGTTTAGCTAGGATGTGGCATCTTCACTAGGAAGGTCAGAAAATTGATCTTTCATAACAAGATTTAGCAAAGCGGCATTAATTTCACAAGATTCCGCATTAGTAGCGGGAGCAATCGGAGTACTAATAAAATCATTATTAGTGGTGTTGGAAAAGTCACACACTTTGGTATTCTCTTGATCCATCGTGACAAAGAAAGCAATCCAACACACGAGCACACAAAAAACAAACGAAGTTGATGAACGGAAGAGGGGCGAAGAAAAGGCAAATCTTTTGAAATTCATTTTAGAAGTGGGGGAGAGGAAAATGAGAGGCGAGTGGCGAATAATGTAATGCAAGAGATGAGAGTTTATGATGGGTACTTGGTATGGCTTGACTTGGCATACATCTCCATGGCAACGGCGCCAGAATTCTTCCTACTACTTCTTGAGCTTGCGTTGGTTTTTCGCTTGAACAGGAAAGGGTGATGCAGCAAAGTAGAGTAAGTATTTCCCTCAGTTTCGAGAACCAAGGTATCAATCCAGTAGGAGACAACGCTCAAGTCACTGAATACCTGCACAAACAATCAAACAACTTGCACCCAACGCGATAAAGGGGTTTTCAATCCCTTCACGGTAACTTGCAAAAGTGAGATGTGATAGAGATAGATAAACGGTAAATTAAATATTTTTGGTATTTTTGGTTTATAGATCGGAAAGTAAAAGATTGCAAAAACAGTAGATCGGAAACTAATATTGTAGATCAAAAACTTATATGATGGAAAATAGACCCGGGGGCCATATGTTTCACTAGAGGCTTCTCTCAAGATAGTAAATAATATGGTGGGTGAACAAATTACTACCGAGCAATTGATCGAAAAGCGCAAAGTTATGACAATATCTAAGGCAATGATCATGAATATAGGGATCACGTCCATGTCAAGTAGACCGAAACGATTCTGTATCTACTACTATTACTCCACACATTGACCGATATCCAACATGCATCTAGAGTATTAAGTTCATAAAGAACGGAGTAACACATTAAGCAAGATGACATGATGTATAGGAATTAACTCAAGAAATATGATGAAAACCCCATCTTTTTATCCTCGATGGCAACAATACAATATGTGCCTTGCTGCCCCTACTATCGCTGGGAAAGGACACCGCAAGATTGAACCCAAAGCTAAGCACTTGTCCCATTGCAAGAAAAACCAATCTAGTTGGCCAAACCAAACCGATAGGTCGAAGAGAATTACAAAAATATCAAATCATGCATAAAAGAATTTAGAGGAGATTCAAATAATATTCATAGATAAGCTAATCATAAATCAACAATTCATTGGATCTCAGCAAACACACCGCAAAAGAGTATTACATCGAATAGATCTCCAAGAACATCGAGGAGAACATGGTATTGAGAATCAAAGAGAGAGAACAAGTCATCTAGCTACTCGCTATGGACCCATAGGTTTGTGTAAACTACTTACGCTTCATCGGAAGGGCAATGGTGTTGATGTAGAAGCCCTCCATGACTGAATCCCTCTCCGACAGGACGCCGGAAAAGGCCCCTAGATGGGATCTCACGGGTACAGAAGGTTACGATGGTGGAATAGTGTTTTCGTGGCTCCCCTGGTTGGTTTGGGGATATATAGGAATATATAGGCGAAGAAACTAGGTCAGGAGGTGCACGAGGGTCCCACAAGAGTGGGGGGGCGCACCCTACCCCCTGGGCACGCCCTCTGTCCTTGTGGCCGCCTCGTGGCTCCTCCGACTTCATCTCCAAGTCTTCTGATTGTCTTCTGGTCCAAGAAAAAATCATCGCGGAGGTTTTATTCCGTTTGGACTCGGTTTCGTATTCCTTTTCTGCGAAACTCTAAAACTAGGAAAAAATAGGAACTGGCACTGGGCTCTAGGTTAATAGGTTAGTCCCCAAAATAATATAAAATAGCATATTAATGCATATAAAACATCCAAAACAGATAATATAATACCATGGAACAATAAAAAAATTATAGATACGTTGGAGATGTATCAACAAACACACTGCAAAAGAAGATTACATCAGATAGATTTCTAAGAACATCGAGGAGAACATGGTATTGTGAATCAAAGAGAGAGAAGAAGCCATCTAGCTACTAGCTATGGACACATAGGTGTGAGGTAAACTACTCACACTTCATCGGAAGGGCAATAGAGTTGATGTAGATGCCCTCCATGATCGAATCCCCCTCCGACAGGATGCTGGAAAAGGCCCCAAGATGGGATCTCACCGGAATAGAAGGTTGCGGCGATGGAAAGTGTTTTTGTGGATTCTTCTTGTGCTTTGGGAATATATGTGAATATATAGGAGGAAGAGCTAGGTCAGCGGGTCACCGAGGGGCCCACAAGGCAGGGGCGCGCCCTACCCCCTGGGCGCGGCCTCCCCCCTTGTCGCCGCCTCGTGGATCTTCTGACTTGATCTTCAAGTCTCCGGGGTGTCTTCTGGTCCAAGAAAAATTATCGCGAAGGTTTTATTCCGTTTGGACTCCGTTTGGTATTCCTTTTCTGCGAAGCTAAGAAACAAGGAAAAGACAGAAACTAGCACTGGGCTCTAGGTTAATAAGTTAGTCCCAAAAATAATATAAAATAGCATATTAATGCATATAAAACATCCAAAAAAGATAATATAATAGCATGGAACAATAAAAAATTATAGATGCGTTGGAGACGTATCAGTCATGTGCTGTCGGCAATGGCTTCCCATATGATGGTGGTTCTTTCTCTTTGCCTTCCCGTGCTCAAGTAGATATATCCTTCGCGAATTCCTCTGGTACGACCACAAGGAGACTCACAATGGCCATGGGTCTGTTCACTGGCAGCGCGTTTATCGGCTCTTAGAGCTATAGCGTACCGACCCGTCCAAGCCTTGAGTACACCTGCACCTCCTGAGCAACACCGACGCTACGACTATCTTCCGCGTGTCCACATCTTGGTCCATGGGAGACGGCCGATCCTGCCTATTCTGGATGGTGCAATCGCTCGATGGGAAATCCGTTGCTCCTACCTCTGCTACCATGACGGCGCCGCAAGTTTTGCATGGTCGCAGAGGGGTTGGCCGGCCGCAACAAGATTGCTGACCTCCATGGCGCTCTGACACCTAGAGCACTGGTTGAGTACGTGCACCTTTGGCGGCCATTCCAACCCATCACCCTTTCTACAAACCCCAACCACCTCTCGTGGTGATGGACTGCCGATGACAAGTACTCTGCGAGGTCTTGCTATGGTGTGCTTTTTGCCGGCTCGATCGCTTCTCCATTCTAGCGCATCACCTGGAGATGTTGGGCACCATTCCGCGTCAAGATCTTCACCTGGTTGGCTGATCTAGACCGCTGCTGGACTGCCACAAGGCTCGCCGAACATGGTCTACCAAACAACGACCATTGTGTCCTCTGTGACCAGTCCGAGGACACTATGCAACACATTCTCATTGGTTACCCCTTCTCGATACAAGTTTGACATGATGTTCTAGCCTGGATACGTGCCACCATCCATGCACCGTCTAGCGGCGAGGAGTTCCTCCCATGGTGTATGTCGGCCATCTCCAACTACCCACCTGCCACCGCATAGGACTCGCCATGGTGTCCATCGTGACATGTTGGTCTATCTGGCGCCACCACAACCATTGCGTCTTTGACGGTGAGACCCCATCCACCACGCGGCTAGTCATGTCCATCCAAGACGAAGCTCGATCTTGGGCAAGAGTGGGCACCCATGGACTTAGATTATTGCTTGAATAGTCACCTAGCCATGTACCCGAGCTGAACGACCTGTCACCAACGCTCTACAGCTTAGTTCCTTGACTTTTGTGCACAAGACATATTAAGCTCGCACCCCCGTGTCTCTTGTACTGCTTGTACACCCACCGTACCTATGAATGAAAACGATACATATCCTATCATATTCGCGAAAAATGTTGCTCTACACATTGTGTAGCCTGTACACATTGTCATGATGTACCATAGGGTAGAGGGCAGGCCATTTACGTACATACATTGTTGGATGAAGCTGAAGGGGTACTATGTGTGGGACGACATGATCCGTTCATGAAAAACTTGTTGAACATCCGGTTAATCTCGTTGAATTTGAACTAGACTTATTTGCATGCTATGTATGGATGATTTATACTATTTTCTATCTGAACATTGATGAATTATGTCGTGTTTGATGAATTTCGTCTGTTTAGTTAAAAGGCGGTTTGAAATGTATGTAGATAGCATTGGATGGCCGCTTCCCACATCCTTGTCTGCGGACTGCCCCCACCCCCTGTTCGTGGATGAATGCGGTCTCTAGTTTATGGATCAGCATTGCAGATGCCCTTAAACAACTGGATGTATCTAAAATCCATACCCCCTTCTCCTTTCAGCAATGCAATATCAATCCTTCTGATTTTTTATCATCCCCGCCCCACCAAAACTGAGCTAGCGAACTTGTTATCTTCTTGCACATGTTTTGGGATAAACAAAAGCAACTCATTAAAAAGGTAGAGATCGTCTGACACGGTTTAACATTGGGGGGGTCCGCCAGTTCATAAATTCTTGATGGATGAGATTATACCCTAGGTATTTCTCCATAAGAGCTTTAGTAGCTATGCTCGATACCTCATGCACCCTCTTCTTAAGATCATCACCACAAATTGCACCGAAAAATAGCTATTTTTTATCTATTAACTAGCTAGCCTTGCCCTCTTTTGTATACCTATAAACTATCATGAATTTTCCTAGCACCATCTTCAGAAGCCTGAGTGAAGATTAGATAATTATCCATAAATAGCAAATGTGTGATCCATGGTGCATGAATCCCCACCCTAATGCCTCTAGATAAATGACTTATTCCAACCTTATCAAGCATATATACTTGTTAGACCTTCATAGAAAATTTTAAAAAATACCTCTTGAAGGTTTGAACACATCAGAGAAAACACGTTGACCCAGACAGAAAAGATGTTTCAACACAAGCTATTATCCTATCAATCCACATATCCGCAAAGCCAAGTTTGTGCATGTTTGCCTCAAGTACGACCACTCCACCTGGTCATATGCTTTTGCCATATCTAGCTTGATTGCCTAATTTACACTCTTTCCTTTTTTTCCTCTTTATGTAGTGTATGCACTCATTTGTAGTTAAGACATTTCTAGAGATAAGCTAACCGGAACAAAGGCACTCTGCTCCTCAGAAATAATTTCATACAAGATAGGCCAAACCCGGAGTGCAAGAACCTTAGACGCGGTTTTGTAAAACAAGTTGCATAGAGATATAGGATGAAACTGTGTAAGATTCTATGGGTTTTTGACCTTAGGAATAAGTGCAAGAATTGTGCTATTAACCACGTACGACATCATTCCAGTTACAAAGAATCCATAGATTGCATGACATACCGAGCTCTTTAGGTGTCAATACTTGATGGAGAACCTGTTGTGAATCCATCAGCCCCCGAAGATGCATCATAAAAAGATCCCTTTCTACCTCCATGCCAGTCACATCGACGCACAATTGTTCATTCATTTATTCACTCACCTTCGGTTCAACATGAGCAGTAATCTCTTCCAGATTTGTTCCTTCTTGAGCCATGAAGAGATTTTGATAAGAAAAAATATAGTTGCATCCTCAAGTTCCGGTTACGCTATGACAATCGTCCCATCCTCCAACGTTAATGACTTGATCTTGTTCACTCATGCACGCTCTCTAGTTTGAGCATGGAAAAACTCCGTGTTTCAGTCACCCTCCTAATGAGTGATATTTTTACACTCATTTCACCTCTGTGTAAACAAAGATATTTCAAATTAAAAGAGATATTCACTCCGATATTGGTACTAATGACAAATGAATGCAAACGATTCCACAAATCCTCTCTATGATGTGTTTCCACAGGAAATGGGCTAAAAGGGGAAGACATCACGTGTGGAAATGGAATGGAAGGAGAATGGAGGAAGAAGGAATCAACGGGAAGCGTCTCCGCGAAGACAGCACAAAAGACGGTGTTCCATACAGGCGCAAGCACCCGTATGAGCACCTGTTTCGCATGAATTTTGAGGAAGATCGTCTACTTGAACAACTTTCATTAAAGGGACCCCTTCGAAATGTAAACCAAGAGACGAGCACAAAAGCCAGAACCTCTTCATCATCATCCTCATCCACAAACCCTAGCAGCCGCCATCGCCATAGCCATCTCCACCACCACCATAGTGCTCTTCCATCCCATTTATACTTGTAATCATGCATTACACAAGGCATCAATTGTAAGACATATTGCAATCAATCAATCTCAAGATGTGTTCTTCAATGTTTTCTTCCCGCGATCTGATCTCCATGTGTGAGGAGTTCAGTAAGGTATGAGTTGAGGCATGAGCCTTGCAACCCAAGGTATTTGTTAAGGGGATCAATGTAAGACTTTGACATAACATCCCGTATGTGTGAAATAAAATTGTTCTGTGAAGATGTCTCTTGTCTTGTCCGTGATGATACGTCTCCAACGTATCTATAATTTTTGATTATTCCATGCTATTATATTATCATTCTTGGATATTTCACAATCATTTTATAGCAACTTTATATCATTTTCTGGGACTAACCTATTGACATAGTGCCTAGTGCCAGTTGCTAGTTTTTGCTTGTTTTTTACTTCACAGAAAATCAATACCAAACGGAGTCCAAACACAACGAAACTTTTTGGAGATTTTTTCTGGACCAGAAGACACCTGTTGGGCAAGAAGTACCAGAGGGGGCTCTGAGGGGAGTATTACCCACCAGGGGGCCCAGGCGTGCCCAGGTGGGTTGTGCCCACCTAGGTGGCCTCCCGCACCACCTCTTTACTCTATGAATACACCAATATTCCACAAACCCTAGGGGAGTCGACGAAAATCAATTCCAGCTGCCACAAGTTCCAGAAACCACAGATCCAATCTAGACACCATCACAGAGGGGTTCATCATCCTCATTGGTGCCTCTCTAATGATGCATGAGTAGTTCATTGTAGACCTACGAGTCCGTAGTTAGTAGCTAGATGGCTTCCTCTCTCTGTTTTGATTCTCAATACAATGGTCTCTTGGAGATCTATTTGATGTAACTATTTTTGCGGTGTGTTTGTTGGGATCCGATGAACTTTGAGTTTATGATCAGATCTATGTTTTTATCCATGAAAGTTATTTGAGTCTTTTGATCTCGTATATGCATGATTACTTATAACCTCATATTTCTGTTTCGAATCTTTGGTTTAGTTTGGCCGACTAGATCAATTTTTCTTGCCATGGGAATAGGTGCTTTGTGATGGGTTCGATCTTTCGATGCTTGATCCCAGTGACAGAAGGGGAAAGGACACGTATGTATCATTTCCATTAAGGATAACAAGACAGGGTCTATTTCTACATAAATAGATCTTGTCTACATCATGTCATCGTTCTTATTGCATTAATTCGTTTCTCCATGAACTTCATACACTAGATGAATGCTGGATAGCGGTCGATGTGTGGAGTAATAGTAGTAGATGCAGGAAGGAGTCGGTCTACTAATCTTGGACGTGATGCCTAGACAATTATCATTGCCTGGATATCGTCATGATTATTTGGAGTTCTATTAATTTCCCAACAGTAATTTGTTTCCCCACCGTATGCTATTTTTCTCGAGAGAAGCCACTAGTGAAATCTACGGCCCCCGGGTCTTTTCTTTATCATATTTGTCTTTGAGATCTATATTTATTCGCTTTTATTTTCAGATCTATATTTCAAAAACCCAAAAATACCTTGCTGCACTTTATTTTATTTTGCATTTATTCGAGACCTATTTATCCAATCTATCATATTTTTATCCCGTCAACTCGGCAATTTCTGGCACCGTTACCCAAAAGGGATTGACAACCTCTTTAACACTTCGGGTTTCAAGTATTTGTTCTTTGTGTGCATGTACTGTTTACGTAGTGTTGCGTGATTCTCCTACTTGTTCGATAACCTTTGTCTCATCACTGAGGGAAATACCTACCATCATTGTGCTGCATCACTCCTTCCTCTTTGGGGAAATACCGACGTAGTTCAAGACGCAATCAAAAGGAATTTCTGGCGCCGTTGCCGGGGAGACATCATCAACATCTACCATCTCCTTGCAATTACATTATTTGCCATTTGCCTCTCGTTTTCATCTCCCCCACTTCACAAATTTGTTTCCGTTTTATTCGCCCTCTTTTTCGTTCGTCGTTTTTTCGTCAGATCTGTTTTTCGTGTGCAATTTTGTCTATCACTTTTTTTCGTTATGGATAGTTCCTCCTCTATTGCGTGCACCCCCAAGAACGAAGATCTTAACTTTAAACAAAGGAGAGGGGAGAATTTAAAAGCTGCCTGGTATAGGATTTGCAATGCTCATAATACATATACTCGTAAGCAATCTACCATTGTTCTTATTTGCTATTTTTATGTGGGCATCACTACTTGGTATAGATTCATCATTGGTATGATTACCGGTGGAAATTTCTTGATGTGTTCCTCTCTTGATGCTTTTAATGCTATGGGAAATTTAGTGGGATCACCACCTCTTGTGGTTAATGAAACAACTTCAACTCTTGAGAATGTTATGAGAAGAAAATGCTTGCAGAAGAACATATTGAAAACTTGGATAAAAAGATGCATAATCTTGCTAAAAATTGGGTCAAAAGAGGGAGAAGTTTTTAAATTCCTAAGAGAGAAGGGAACCGTAATCCATGAAATAATTGAAGAAAGCCCTTCTCGGATTGATAAGTTGGAAGAAATTTTTAGTAAACTAAGAATGGCTTTTTCCTCCGCTAGAACTATTGAAAAAACTCTGGTAAAAATTGGCAAGATTACTCAAGCTACTAAAAAAAGAAGCGTGCAACTTCTAATAATAACAAGGAAGATCTTAAGATGATTAGTATTCACTCGGATTTTGTTGAAGTTATAAAAGACCCTTTTTCCAAGAATAAATTCTTGAAACTAGTTCCTAGGAACGTTGTTATAGAAAATTTGTATGCTAAACCCTTGAAGAATTCTAAGTGTTTGATTGAGGAGTTGGAAAAAAATATGAAAATACTTAGATCTTTGCATAATGCCTAGCTAGGGGCATAAAACGATAGCGCTTGTTGGGAGGCAACCCAATGAATAAAGTTTATTTTTGTCTTTTTCTTTTTATTCTTGAGTGTTTACACAATTATTCTACGGTTATAATTGTGTTTTTATGTTTAAATTAGTGTTTGTGCCAGGCAAAGCCTTTGGGATCATGTTGGGTGATAGTTAATTTGATCTTGCTGAAAAACAGAAACTTTTGCGCCAAAAAATAATTCTCATTTTTAACAGAAGCGTGATAAAATATTGATTATTTTTGTACAAGATTAATATATAAATTGCCCACGTTGTCCTAATGTTTCAAAAAAATTGGAGTTACAGAGGTATTCGAAGTTTTGAGATTACTACAGCTGTTCTGTTTTTGACAGATACTGTTTTCTTTACATTGTGTGCTTATTTAGATGAATCTATGGTTTGTATTGGAGGGTATAAGCTATAGCAAAGTTGGAATACAGTAGATATAATGCAAAAATAAAATATGAATGGGTTTGCAAAAATAATTATAGTAGTGATTTGCTTTGTTATACTAACGGATCTCACGAAGGTTTTGTTGAGTCTTGTGTGATTGAAGTTTTCAAGTTTTGGGTGAGATCACTATGGATGAAGGAATAAGGAATAAGAAGAGCCTAAGCTTGGGGATGCCCATGGCATCCCAAGCCATTATCTAAAATAGAAGCAAGCTACAAAGCTTGGGGATGCCCGAGTAGCATCCCTTCTTCCTTCTAACGACCATCGGTATTTTAGTTGGATCCAAAAATTATGCTATGATTTGTTAGAATTGCTCTCTACGCTTCACTTAAATCTTTTTGAGATACGGAATTGCTCTAGTGCTTCACTTATATCTTTTTGATCACGGTGTGCTTTATTATTTTTGAACAAATTCTCTCATGCTTCACTTAAATTATTTTGAGAGAAGAAAATTTTTATGCTCAAGTTCTTCACTTAGATTTGTTTGAGCTATCAAAAGCAACACATGAAATTAGTCCCACCGTGATAGATATTCAAGAGGGATATAATAAAAACTTTCATGAACATCATTGGATAAAATAAACTTGATTCCTTGTAATAGTTTTGCGATATGTTGATATAATATGTGAGTCATGTTGATGAGTAATTATGCTTTAGTAAGAATATTGGTGTTAAGGTTTGTGATTCCCTATGCAAGCATGAAACTTAATAGTTATGCAATGAAATTATATCCTAATTTTGGTGCATTATTTGGTGTTAGTTATGCTTAATGCTCGCTTATGTGATTTTTTGTTTCTTGGTTGGATGCCTCTCAATCTTTTGCTAGCCTTCATTTGCACTAAGTATGACCGCTACTTGTGCATCCAAAACCCTTAAACCAGTTTTGCCACATGAGTCCACCATAGCTACCTATATGAGGTATTCTTTTGCCGTTCTAAGCAAATTTGTATGTGACATTTCTAATTTTCAAAGTAAACTTCTCTTTTGTGTGCTCGTACAGCTCATGAAACGGTAGGGGTGGCTGATATGTTTCCATGCTAGATGTGTTATTCTCAAGATGAGTGTTTATTCACTTGTCATTGCACGAGATCACGACAAAGGTATTAGGGATTCCTAGTCCCGAAATGAAAAATGAATTTAATTTATGTTGTCAAATAATAAATTCCTTGGAAAGTGTTGGTATGGACGGCACCCGTGGATTCGGTTAGCGGTGGAATGTGAAAGTATGGTGGAAAAGGGAATAAACTTAATTTTCTGTTTTGGAACCGCCTATGATATATCTAGCATGGAAAGTATTGGGAACTACTCGATCGTTTCCGTTGACAGGAAAAGCATGCGACCCAAAATGTTTTTATCTCTATATTTTTCGCTTTGAGCTCTGGTGTGTCACACCCACAACACGGCTATATCTCCCATGTGTCGGGGCAAGACTTAGAGGCATAGCCGCATGGTAGGCTTGTCGCAATAGGGGTAATCTTCACACATCCCATGTACTGAATAATGTCGGTGTTCTGGGAACGGGGGTCCCCAGACTTGCCTGCCTGTGGCCTGTGGCGTGGCTCAAGTGGGGGCCCAGCACGGCCCATCTTCATCAGCTCAAGCTCAAGACCCTCGCGAGGGGCCAAGCCTCGCGGGGCGGACGACCGGAAGCTTCCTCAAAGGCAGCCTCATCGGGCGGGCTCACGAGGAGGCAGAGAGATCAAGGCATAAGTACCTCGCGAGGAGCCCGTGACGCAAGCCATGACGATCGAGACCAGGCGGGCGCCAGGCGGGCGCTGGCCTGCGCAGTGTCCTTGTTTCTCCTTTGGTGCAAAGGGGGCAAGCACAGGCCAAGGCATCGGGCAAAGGTTACCATTCCGGTGCAACAAGACCAAGACCAGCAGAGCAGTAGGGCGGAGGTCACCGTGGAGCCCAAGACGGCGTCATCACCAGTGCTTTTGGCAGCCGAAGACCACCTTTGGTCAGGATAACTTGTACTAGATGTTCGCCTTCAAAATGGCCAATTGTTGGCGCCCTTCCCGCTCATTATTTGGGGAGAGGCCCAGGGCCTCTATAAATAGAGCTAGCCACCGCAGAGTGAGGAGACATCTAGAGGTCTGGTAGAGCCCTAGCAGAGAGAGAGAGGGAGGCGACTAAACTCACCCAAACAGTTCATCGCACCAGCTCAAGAACACCTCTCGCGAGGCTGTTCTTCCCTTGTACTGTTCATCATCAGCCCCTGAGGCAATCCAGCACACCACACACTGGAGTAGGGTATTACACCACAACGGTGGCCCGAACCAGTATAAACCTCGTGTCCCTTGTGTTGTTCGTTGTTTCCAGCTTAGATCACGCGAGGAGATAGGACGTAGATCGGTAGGGGAGAGATCTCCATGCGCACCCTAGTGTTCGAACCTCAAGGGTCTGCCGGAACCCGAAATCCGACATTTGGCACGCCAGGTAGGGGTGCGCCGGAGTTCGCCCTCCAGACGACCCGCTCTCCCCCAACATCGCATTCCGCCCTCATGGCGGGCAACGCACCGCCTGCTCCAGCAACGGATGCCGGCACTAGGGCCAGGGGGCTCCGGGCCTTGGCCCCCACCTTGCGACAGGCGCAGTGGCCGCGCAAGTTCAAGCCCGAGATGCCGCTGCGCTACAACGGTGCGACAGACCCGATGATTTTCTTGCTAGCGTATGAGGAGGCCGTCCTCAGAGCCGGAGGCGAAGACCGGGTGATGGCCAACTGGTTACCCATGGCCCTCACCGGCGTCCCGCGTGTGTGGCCCCTCCACCTGCCGCCGGCTTCTGTCACCTCCTGGGAGGAGCTGCGCGACCTCTTCCTCGCCCGTTTTGTCGCACCAGCGTCGCCCGTCGTCGCAACTCTCCTGGGTGGCTCCCAGGCACCACCCTCGGGCCATCACGTCAAGCCATTCACCCGCCGGATCAGCACCGCCTCCAAGTGCCGAGAAGCCCCACCGGGCTGGGTGGCGCCCGAGGCCGATCTAACCTTCGACTCGGAGGATCACCCCTTCAACCCCATCGGTTCGAGCGCGCTCCCGATGCTATGCACCCCCACCATATGCCAAGTGGCCGTCACCAGGACCCTCATCGACGGTGGTGCCGGCCTCAACGTGCTCTCGGTGGAAGCCTTCAGCCTCCTCCACGTGTCGCTGGAGCGGCTCCAACCCAGTAGGCCTTTCTCGGGCGTCGGAGCCGGTTCCACCGCTTCCTTGGGACAGATCCGCCTCCCAGTGACCTTCGGCACCTACGACAACTTCCGCACGGAGCTGGTCGACTTCGACATCGCCCCCATTGGCCTCCCCTACAACGCCATCCTCGGCTATCCGGCCTTGGCTCGGTTCATGGCAGCAACTCACCCGGCGTACAACCTCATGAAGATGCCTGGGAGCAGCGTCGTCCTCACCGTGTCAGGAGACACAAGGGATGCGTTGCAGGTGCTCCAGCTTGTTTTCAAGGCGGCCACGGTGGTGCAGCCCACTAGCACCAACACCCTTGAGCCCAAGTGGGTTGCGCCGGCTAAAAAGAAGCAGCTATTCACCCAAGACAAGGCGGAAACCAAGCAGGTACCAGTCGATGAGGACGGGTCCACTGACGCCACCTTCACCATAGGGGCCAACCTCGAGCCCGAGCAAGAGAAGGCCCTGGTGAGGTTCTTGCGTGCGAACAAGAAGGTGTTCGCATGGGAACCTGATCAGTTAGCAGGGGTCCCAAGGAAAGTGATTGAGCATCACCTCAATGTGTGCCCTAATGTGCGCCCCGTGAAGCAGAAGGCGAGGCGACAGTCCACTGAGAAACAGGATTTCATCGTTCAAGAGACCCGGAAGGAGAGGCGGCAGGAGTTATCCACGAGGTCCGCTACCCTGATTGGCTGGCTAACCCGGTCGTTGTGCCAAAAAAAGGGAGGAAAGGAGCGCATGTGTGTCGACTTCACCAACCTCAACAAGGCCTGCCCGCAGGACCCATTTCTGCTCCCCCGCATTGACCAGATAGTCGACTCCACCGCAGAGTGTGACCTATTGTGCTTCCTAGATGCCTTCTCGGGCTATCACCAGATCAAGATGGCGGTAGAAGACGTGGAAAAGACGGCTTTCCTGACCCCATGTGGAGTGTACTGCTATACGTGCATGCCATTTGGGTTGCACAACGCAGGCGCGACCTTTCAGCGGCTGATGCACATCGCCTTAGGCCGGTAGCTCGGGAGGAACGCTGCAACTTACGTCGATGACATTGTGGTGAAGTCTCGTGAGGCAAGAACCCTGATACAAGACCTGGAGGAAACCTTTGCGAGCCTCAACGAAGTGGACCTACGGCTCAACCCGGAGAAGTGTGTGTTTGGAGTCCCCTCAGGCAGGCTCCTGGGTTTCCTCGTGTCCCACAGGGGCATCGAGGCCAACCCAGAGAAGGTCAAGACAGTCGAAGACATGAGCCCGCCAAGGACCCTCAGAGAAATGCAGAAGCTCACCGGGCGTGTAACTGCACTGGGGCGCTTCATCTCCAAGCTGGGGGAATGAGCGTTGCCCTTCTTCAAGCTGATGAAGAAAAAGGGCCCCTTCGAATGGACTGAAGAGGCCGACAAGGCATTCCAAGACCTCAAGAGGTACCTTACCAGCCCACCAGTGATGGTAGCTCCGCGTCCTCGGGAGCCCCTAGTGCTCTACCTTGCGGCCACCCCCTACTCCGCTAGCGCAACCCCTGTGGCGGTCAGGGAGGAGCGTTGTGCCAAGGCCGCATCGACCAACCGAACTAAAGCAAAGCAGAGCCAGGAGGGCCTCGCGAGGGCCGCAACCGCAGCCGGAAAGGACAGCCGCAGCAGGAGAACGCACCTGGAGCAAGAGAGGCCTCTTCAGGCGACCAGGCACTGGGGGCTCTGTCGTCTCAAGAGACGCCTCGACCTCTGGAGGACGCAGGCTGCGCCAGCACCCTCAACCTCATCGAGCATCCCGTGTACTTCGTCAGCACGGTGCTACGGGACGCAAGGGCACGGTATCCCATGCCTCAAAAACTCCTCCTCACGCTACTAGTAGCCTCAGGCAAGCTGCACCACTACTTCCAAGGCCATCCCATCAAAGTCGTCTTAGCATACCCCTTGGAAAGAGTACTCAGGAGCCCCAACTCAGCTGGGAGGGTTGCTGAATTGAACATTGAACTATAGGCATTTCAGCTAGAATTCAGTACGACCAGAGTCATCAAGGGAGCCGCACTTGCGGATTTCGTGGCAGAATGGGCAGAAGCGCCGGGTCCCGAGGCAGGCGAAGACCGATCACTTTCGCCGGGAAGTGAAGCACCGGACAGCTGGGTCATGTACTTCGATGGGGCGTTCTCCCGACACGGTGCGGGAGCTGGCGCAGTGCTCGTATCCCCTACCCAGTACAAACTCTAATACGCCGTACAACTCTGCTTCCAGCACGGAGAAAAGGTCTCAACAACATAGCAGAGTACGAAGGCCTAATAGCAGGCTTGAAGGCCGCAATTGCCTTAGGAGTAAAGCGCCTCATCATCAAGGGCGATTCACAGCTCCTCGTCAACTTCTCCAACAAGATATACGAGCCAAAGGACGAGCACATGGAAGCCTACCTCGCTGAGGTTCACAAGATGGAGAAATAGTTCTGGGGGCTAGAGTTGCAGCACGTGCCCCGTGGCACCAATCAGGAAGCTGATGACATTGCCAAGAGGGCATCTAGGCTGCTGCCTCACGAGCCTGGCATCTTCGAGGAGCGGCTCTTCAAACCCTCGGCGGTGCCGTCACTGTCAAGCAAGGCGCAATCAAGGGAAGAGCTCCCTCAGCCGCCTGCCTCAGGAGCCTTGGTCTGCGGCTCAGCCTCAGGGGCACGCCTGCTCCTAGCGTTAGAGCCTCAGGAAGGGTGTTGGATCCCGGAGCTCAAGAACTACCTGATGCAAGGGACTCTGCCAGAGAATGAGGAGGAAGCGGAGTGTGTGGCGTGGCAGGCCACAGCTTATTGCATCAAGGATGGGGAGCTCTACAGGAAGCGACCAAATGACGTGTCCCTACGTTGCATTTCCCGAGAGCAAGGGAAGGAGCTACTAGCGGACATACACGGCAGAGACTGCGGGCACCACTCATCGTCACGAACCCTCACCGGCAAGGCATTCCGTAGTGGATTCTACTGGCCCACGGCGCTCATCGATGCCGTTGAGCTAGTGAAGGCTTGCGAGGCCTGCCAGTTTCACACCAAGCAGATCCATTAGCCTGCGGGGGGTCTACAGACTATAACCCTCTCATGGCCATTCGCAGTTTGGGGGCTGGACATTATGGGCCTGTTTCCTCAGGCGCCAGGGGGCTATCGCTACCTCTACGTCGATGTGGACAAGTTCACCAAATGGGCTGAGGTGGAAGCCATCCGCACAATCCCAGCAGGCTCTGCGGTCAAGTTCATCAAGGGCCTCATGAGCCGATTTGGGGTGCCCAACCGCATCATCACCGACAACGATTCGCAATTCACCAGTAATCTCTTCAAAACATACTGTGTTAACCTTGGAACGCAAATATGCTACGCTTCGGTAGCACACCCCCGGAGCAACGGCCAGGCCGAGCAAGCCAACGCGGAGGTCCTGAGGGGCCTCAAAGCCAGGACCTTTAAGAAGAAGCTGGAGGCCTGTGGCAGGGGCTGGTACGACGAGCTCCAGTCCGTGCTGTGGTCAATCCGCACAACCGCGACCAAGCCGACTGGCGAGACCCCGTTCTTCCTCATCTACAGAGCAGAGGCTATTCTCCTTCACGAGGTCAGGCATGGCTCCGCACGGGTCCTGGCGTTCGACAAGACGCAGCAGGACGCCATGTGGGGGATGGATCTCGTGCTGGGGGAGGAACGCCGCCGAGAAGCCGCCCTGCGAGCGGCAAGGTACCAACAGGCGCTGCGACGATACCACTGCCGCAACATCCGCCCCAGAACTCTTGAGGTAGGGGATCTCGTGCTCATACGGGTTCTCTCCAGGGAGGGGCTGCACAAGCTCTCTCCCATGTGGGAGGGCCCATTCAAGGTTGTTCATGTCTCCAGGCCTGGCTCCACGCGCTTGGAGACCACAGAGGGGGTACCCATCCAGAACGCGTGGAACATTCAACATCTCCGGAGGTTCTATCCCTGAGTGAGGCCTAGCGCCTAGGAAAGGCCCGGTGCCTGTGAAGAAGGCAAATGCCTGTGAAGCTGCCGTGTTTTGGGAAAGGCCCGGTGCCTGTGAAGAAGGCCAATGCCTGTGAAGCTGCCGTGTTTTGGGAAAGGCCCGGTGCCTGTGAAGAAGGCAAATGCCTGTGAAGCTGCCGTGTTTTGGGAAAGGCCCGGTGCCTGTGAAGAAGGCCAATGCCTGTGAAGCTACCGTGTTTTGGGAAAGGCCTGGTGCCTGCGAAGAAGGCCAATGCCTGTGAAGTTACCGCATTTCAAGAAAGGCCCGGTGCCTGTGAAGAAGTCCAATGCCTGTGAAGCTCGCCGCCCGTGACACTCTCACGTAATAATGAGTGGGGCTGTACACGCCCCGGAGTCTCCGGAGTGCCGCCCTCGGGCCTCGGGGGCTCCCGCCCACGCCCAGTGGCAGCACTTAGCTCCGCGCTGGTGAGAAGACGTCGAAGACTAGAATAGGTGCCGAACACGGCTTTCCCATTTGCTTTCTGCAGTTGGCTTGCTTATTTCCGTTTGAAGTTTTATCGGAGCTGTTGACGTTCCTGGCTTGTGATTCTCTATCTTTTTCACTCGCTTGCCTCGTTTTCTCTCGCACAAGTCTTGCGAGGGAGGTTCATGGGCGCCCTTGCGAGTGTTTTCTGCCCTGATCATTTGGAGCTTTCCTATCCGAGTCCACTGCGGGAGCACCCCTCCCAGTCCGTGCCTCACAGGCATCGCGACACGAGCGCAGGACCTGGGCTGATCGCCCCCACAACCAAGACCAAAAGTTACCCCTCCTACTAATCCTTGCAGGGCACGAAGCGCACGGCGAGGCCACGGCCTCGGGAGGCGAGGACCGCATCAAGCCCCACCGAGCTAAAATAATTCCCGCACATGGGTGCACGGCGCAGAAACAAAGCACAGAAATAGCGGAAGCAGCGCGATGGTTAACAGCAGCAGTTCTAACACGCCCCCACGGGGCCCTACACTACCTTCTATTTCTGCGCAGGAAAAGAAGGAAAACAAAATGGGCGCGATTCGTCCTACACCAACCCACAATGAAGGTTCGAGCTGCTCCTGGGGCTCAGGCGGATCCCTCCTCTCGCTTCGTCGGGGCGCGACAGCGGGCTGACCCGCTACCTTCACCCAGGCGGGCGCGACGGCGCGGGGGCTGGTCGCGGCCACCGCTGGAGGAGCTGCTGCCTGAGAGGGAGTCGCCGAAGCTCAGCGAACCCCGAGCACCGCCGCCTGTACGCCTGTCGCCGTCTTCATCCTGGTCAGTGCCGGGGCTGGGCAAGCGGCCGCGGTCGTCGTCTTCGGGGCAGCACCTAGCACGGCGACCGTCTTCCCCAAACACCCTCACGTAGAGGGTGGCGTCGCCATCAAACTTGAAGTACAGGGTGCACCACCGGCCCAGGCCACACGCGCGGGCAAACGTTTGCCAGCCGCGGGTCAGGGCCCCATTCCCAGAAACGGAGACCTCTAGCGAAGCCCAGGAGGCCCTGCTGCAGCAGCCGTCTACCTGGAGCCAGAAGCCGCACCGAGCGCTGGCCGGCAGTTCACCTACGAAGAAACGGGGGAGCTGGAGCCGGGTGCTGGTTGGGTCCGCCGACCACACGACGAACTCCGGCAGCACCTCCGCAGAGCGAAAGCATGGCCTAGGTGGGCGCACAGCCACGGCGTGCCACCCATCGGCAACCGGGCGCTCACCACCACGCAGGGAACCGCCTCCATGGTCGCGGGAAGCCACTGCGGGGACCGTGGAATACTTGCGACGGCAGCCTCGGCTGCACTTGGTCGGGGGGGAGTTAGGCCCTGCCTGGCGGGCCTTTCTTTTCTCCGCGGCCGAGAATCTCTTCGGAGCCATGGGAATGGCGAGTAGCCAAGGATAAGAAAAGGAGCAGCAAGAATGGATGGGCTGAAGGGGCTCACGCAGCCCCATACTATAGCCGGAGGAGGCCAACCGCCGAGCACCACGATCGCAGGTAATCATGACCGGTCTCTCTGCATGCAGGGACTTGTCAAGTCGTGCGGCCGCCGAGGCATCGTGGGGAAGCGCAGACGCCCACGTCCAATCAATTGCCACGCGGCGCCCAAGGCCGCAGGCTGTTGGGGCCCGTGGCGCTTCGTGCTTGCCCCTTCGCTTCCATGTCAGGCCAAGTCCGGGCGCGCCTTGGGCCCGGGGGCTACTGTCGACGTTCTGGGAACAGGGGTCCCCAGACTTGCCTGCATGCGGCCTGTGGCATGGCTTAAGTGGGGGCCCAGCACGGCCCATCTTCATCAGCTCAAGCTCAAGACCCTCGCGAGGGGCCAAGCCTCGCGGGGCGGACAACCGGAAGCTTCCTCAAAGGCAGCCTCATCAGGCGGGCTCGCGAGGAGGCGAAGAGATCAAGGCAGAGGTACCTCGCAAGGAGCCCGTGACGCAAGCCATGACGATCGAGACCAGGCAGGCGCTGGCCTGCGCAGTGTCCTTGTTTCTCCTTTGGTGCAAAGGGGCTAAGCACAGGCCAAGGCATCAGGCAAAGGTTACCATTCCGGTGCAACGAGACCAAGACCAGCAGAGTGGCAGGGCGGAGGTCACCGTGGAGCCCAAGACGGCTTCATCACTAGTGCTTTTGGCAGCCGAAGACCACCTTTGGTCAGGATAACTTGTACTAGATGTTCCCCTTTAAAATGGCCAATTGTTGGCGCCCTTCCCGCTCATTATTTGGGGAGAGGCCCAGGGCCTCTATAAATAGAGCTAGCCACCACAGAGTGAGGAGACATCTAGAGGTCTGGTAGAGCCCTAGCAGAGAGAGAGGGAGGCGACTGAACTTACCCAAACAGTTCATCGCACCGGCTCAAGAACACCTCTCGCGAGGTTGTTCTTCCGTTGTACTGTTCATCATCAGCCCCTGAGGCAATCCACCACACCACACACTGGAGTAGGGTATTACACCATAACGGTGGCCCGAACCAGTATAAACCTCGTGTCCCTTGTGTTGTTCGTTGTTTCCAGCTTAGATGACGCGAGGAGATAGGACGTAGATCGGTAGGGGAGAGATCTCCGTGCGCACCCCAGTGTTCGAACCTCAAGGGTCTGCCGGAACCCGAAATCCGATAAATAAGAAAGGGATAAAGAGTTGGCTTATAATCGCCACTTCACACAAATACAAGTTAAACATACATCATCCAGAATACAATCAAGGTCCAACTACGGAACCAAAATAAAAGAAGACAACCCCAATTGCTAGATCCCCGATCGTCCCATCACGGCTACACATACGGTTGATGCATTTTAATTAAGTTAAGTGTCAAGTTCTCTACAACCGGATATTAATAAATTCCCGTCTGCCACATAACCGCGGGCACAGCTCTCAAAAGTTTATACCCTGAAGGGGTGTCCCAACTTAGCCCATCACATGCTCTCATGGTCAACGAAGGATATTCCTTCTCCCGGAAAGACCCGATCAGACTCAGAATCCCGGTTTCAAGACATTTCGACAATGGTAAAACAAGACCAGCAAAGCTGCCCAATGTGCCGACAATCCCTATAGGAGCTGCACATATCTCGTTCTCAGGGCAACACTGGATGAGACATCCTACGAGTAAAACCAACCCTCAAGTTTCCCCGAAGTGGCCCTGCAGTCTACTCAGTTTGGACCAACACTTAGAGAAGCACTGGCCCAGGGGGTTAAAATAAAGATGACCCTCGGGCTCGCGAAAACCCATGGGAAAGTTATAGGTTGTTAGGCAAAAGTAAAACCAAGGTTGGGCCTTGCTGGAGGAGTTTTATTCAAAGCGAACTGTCAATGGGTTCCCATAACACCCAACTGTGTAAGGAATGCAAAATCAAGGAACATAACACGGGTATGACGGAAACTAGGACGACAAGAGTGGAACAAAACACCAGGCATAAGGCCGACCTTCCACCCTTTATCAAGTATATAGATGCATTAATTAAATAATATATATTGTGATATCCCAACATATCCATGTTCCAACATGGAACAAACTTCAACTTCACCTGCAACTATCAACGCCATAAGAGGGGCTGCGCAAAAGCGGTAACATAGCCAAACAATGGTTTGCTAGGAAGGTGGGTTAGAGGCTTGACATGGCAATATGGGAGGCATGAAAAACAAGTGGTAGGTAGCGCGACATAGCGATAGAACGAATAACTAGCTAGCAAAGATAGAAGTGATTTCGAGGGTATGGTCATCTTGCCTGAAATCCCGCAAGGAAGAAGAACGATTCCATGAAGAAGAAGACCCAACGTAGTCGAACGAACCCTCACAACTCCGGAACGAAGCCGAAGCTAACGAGAGAAGCAACCCGGAATGAAGCAAGCAACATAGTAAACAACCAAGCATAAACATGGCATGATGCACAATCAAGTATGATGCATGTCCGGTTTAAAGAGGCATGGCATGGCAAAGTGCAACAAACAAAACTACAAATTAAGTGGAGCTCAATATGCAAAGAGTTGCATATTGATGAAACACCACATTAGATTATTTAGTTCACTCCTGGTTAGGTACTCAACAATATAAAATGTTGGTTAACATGGCAAGAGGTGAAGCATAACAAAACTATACTATCTAAACAATTTAAATGGGGCCGGATATAACAAACAACAAATCTGGTAAATCCCCATATGCATTTAGCAATTTGAGGCAAACAACAATTTTAAACATTTTAAATGTTATAACATGATGCGGATGACATGTGCAAGTTTTATGCAATATTTATGAAAATGTTGATATGAACATATTATGAAGCATTTCTCATCGTGGCGGAAGCGAAAGGGGTGCCACGGCAACGACAATGGAAATGGTGCCACGGCAACATTCCGGTTCCGGTAACTCGATTGAGATGCTGGTGCAAAAGAAAGTGTGATGGGAGTGTGTCATGCGATGAACGGTCGGGTGCTCCCGGTTACCGGGCTCCCACGGGTCGACGGCATGGCAAACGAGGACGTGCATGAAACAAACAGGCACGGTGCACACACGGGGTTCATGATACGTCTCCAATGTATCTATAATTTTTGATTGCTCCATGCTATATTATCTACTGATTTGGACATTATTGGGCTTTATTATACACTTTTATATTATTTTTGGGTCTAACCTATTAACCGGAGGCCCAACCCAGAATTGCTATTTTTTCTATTTTAGGGTTTCGAAGAAAAGGAATATCAAACAGAGTCCAAACAGAATTAAACCTTCGGGAACGTGATTTTTGGAACGAACAAGATCCAGGAGACTTGGACCCTACGTCAAGAAACCAACAGGGAGGCCAAGAGGTAGGGGGTGCGCCTACCCCCCCAGGCGCGGCCTCCACCCTCGTGTGCCCCCTGTTGCTCCACCGACATACTTCTTCCTCCTATATATACCTACGTACCCCCAAACGACTAGGGACGGAGCAAAAACCCTAATTCCACCGCTATAACTTTCTGTATCCATGAGATCCCATCTTGGGGCCTGTTCCGGAGCTCCGCCGGAGAGGGCATCGATCACAGAGGGCTTCTACATCAACACCATAGCCTCTTCGATGAAGTGTGAGTAGTTTACCTCAGACCTATGGGTCCATAGTTATTAGCTAGATGGCTTCTTCTCCCTTTTTGGATCTCAATACAAAGTTCTCCCCCTCTCTTGTGGAGATCTATTCGATGTAATCTTCTTTTGCGGTGTGTTTGTTGAGACCGATGAATTGTGGGTTTATGATCAAGTTTATCTATGAACAATATTTGAATCTTATCTGAATTCTTTTATGTATGATTGGTTATCTTTGCAAGTCTCTTCAAATTGTCAGTTTGGTTTCGCCTACTAGATTGATCTTTCTTGCAATGGGAGAAGTGCTTAGCTTTGGGTTCAATCTTGCGGTGTCCTTTCCCAGTGATAGTAGGGGCAGCAAGGCACGTATTGTATTGTTGCCATCAAGGATAACAAGATGGGGTTCTTATCATATTGCATGAATTTATCCCTCTACATCATGTCATCTTGCTTAAGGCGTTACTCTGTTCTTATGAACTTAATACTCTAGATGCATGCTGGATAGCGGTCGATGTGTGGAGTAATAGTAGTAGATGCAGGCAGGAGTCGGTCTACTTGTCTCGGACGTGATGCCTATATACATCATCATACCTAGATATTCTCATAACTATGCTCAATTCTGTCAATTGCTCAACAATAATTTGTTCACCCACCGTAAAATACCTATGCTCTTGAGAGAAGCCACTAGTGAAACCTATGGCCCCCGGGTCTATCTTCATCATATTAATCTTCCAACACTTAGTTATTTTCATTGCCTTTTATTTTACTTTGCATCTTTATCATAAAAATACCAAAAATATTATCTTATCATATCTATCAGATCTCACTCTCGTAAGTGACCGTGTAGGGATTGACAACCCCTTATCGCGTTGGTTGCGAGGATTTATTTGTTTTGTGCAGGTGCGAGGGACTCGCGTGTAGCCTCCTACTGGATTGATACCTTGGTTCTCAAAAACTGAGGGAAATACTTACGCTACTTTGTTGCATCACCCTTTCCTCTTCAAGGGAAAACCAACGTAGTGGCTCAAGAGGTAGCAAGAAGGATTTCTGGCGCCGTTGCCGGGGAGGTCTACGCAAAAGTCAAACATACCAAGTACCCATCACAAATCCTTATCTCCTGCATTACATTATTTGCCATTTGCCTCTCGTTTTCCTCTCCCCCACTTCACCCTTGCCGTTTTATTCGCCCTCTCTCTCTCTCTATCCTCCCTCTCTTTCCCGTTTGCCTCCTTTTACCCGTTTCTTGCTTGCTTGTGTGTTGGATTGCTTGCTTGTAATGATGGCTCAAGATAACACTAAATTGTTTGACTTTACCAATACCAACAACAATGATTTTATTAGCACTCCGATTGCTCCTCTTACCGATGCTGAATCTTGTGAAATTAATGCTGCCTTGTTGAATCTTGTCATGGAAGATCCGTTTTCCGGCCTTCCTAGTGAAGATGTCGCTACTCATCTAAATAGCTTCGTTGATTCGTGTGATATGCAAAAGAAGAAAGATTGGGATAATGATATTGTTAAATTGAAGCTATTTCCTTTTTCGCTTAGAGATCGTGCTAAAGCATGGTTTTCGTCTTTGCCTAAAAATAGTATTGATTCTTGGAATAAGTGCAAAGATGCTTTTATCTCTAAGTAGTTTCCTCCCGCTAAGATCATCTCTCTTAGAAACGATATTATGAATTTTAAGCAACTTGATCATGAACATGTTGCACAAGCTTGGGAGAGGATGAAATTAATGATACGTAATTGCCCTACTCAAGGTTTGAATTTGTGGATTATTATACAAAATTTTTATGCCGGATTGAATTTTTCTTCTAGAAATCTTTTTGATTCGGCCATGGGAGGCACTTTTATGGAAATCACTTTAGGAGAAGCTACTAAACTCCTAGATAATATTATGGTTAATTATTCTTAATGGCACACTGAAAGATCTACTAATAAGAAAATGCATGCGATAGAAGAAATTAATGTTTTGAGTGGAAAGATGGATGAACTTATGAAATTATTTGCTTATAAAAGTGTTTCTTCTGATCCTAATGATATGCCTTTGTCTACTACAATTGAGAATAATAATGAATCTATGGATGTGAATTTTGTTGGTAGGAACAATTTTGGTAACAACGTGTATAGAGGAAACTTTAATCCTAGGCCTTATCCTAGAAATTCCTCTAATAATTATGGTAATTCCTACAACAATTCTTATGGAAATTATAATAAGATGCCCTATGATTTTGAATATAATATTAAAGAATTTATTACTTCGCAAAAGAATTTCAATGCTTTGATTGAAGAAAAATTGCTTAAGATTGATGAGTTGGCTAGGAACGTTGATAGAATTTCTCTTGATGTTGATTCTTTGAAACTTAGATCTATTCCACCTAAGCATGATATCAATGAGTCTCTCAAAGCCATGAGAATTTCCATTGATGACTGCAAAGTAAGAACCGCTAGGATGCGTGCTAAGAAATATTCCTTTATAAGAGCGTGTTCTTCTAGTTTCCATGATAATGAAGATGAAGATCTAAAAGTTATTGATGTGTCCCCTATTAAATCTTTGTTTTTCAATATGAATCTTGAAAATGATGGGACTGAATATGATCCACCTTTACCTAGAAGGCGTTCCAAAAATTCGGAGTTTTTAGTTCTTGATGCTAAATTTGATAAAAGTGGGATTGAAGAGATCAAAACTCTAGATGTTAGTGAACCTACTATTTTGGATTTCAAAGAATTTAATTATAATAGCTGCTCTTTGATAGATTGTATTTCCTTGTTGCAATCTGTGCTAAATTCTCCTCATGCTTATAGCCAAAATAAAGCTTTTACCAAACATATCGTTGATGCTTTGATGCAATCTTATGAAGAAAAACTTGAGTTGGAAGTTTCTATCCCTAGAAAACTTTATGATGAGTGGGAACCTAATATTAAAATCAAAATTAAAGATCATTAATTCTATGCTTTGTGTGATTTGGGTGCTAGTGTTTCCATGATTCTGAAGACTTTGTGTGATTTGTTAGGTTTCCGTGATTTTGATGATTCCTCTCTAAACTTGCACCTTGCGGATTACACTATTAAGAAACCTATGGTAAGAATTAATGATGTTCTTATTGTTGCAAATAGGAATTATGTGCCCGTAGATTTTATCGTTCTTGACATAGATTGCAATCCTTCATGTCCTATTATTCTTGGTAGACCTTTCCTTAGAACGATTGGTGCAATTATTGATATGAAGGAAGGAAATATTAGATTTCAATTTCCGTTAAGGAAAGGCATGGAACACTTTCCTAGAAAGAAAATTAAATTACCTTATGAATATATTATGAGAGCCACTTATGGATTGCCTATCAAAGATGGCAATACCTAGATCTATCCTTGCTTTTTATGCCTAGCTAGGGGCGTTAAACGATAGCGCTTGTTGGGAGACAACCCAATTTTATTTTTATTCCTTACTTTTTGCTCCTGTTTAGTAATAAATAATTTATCTAGACTCTATTTTTGTTATGTTTTTTTGTTTAATTAGTGTGTGTGCTAAGTAGAACCGGGGGGAAGACTTGAGGAAAGTCTTGTTAATCTTGCTGTAAAAAACAGAAACTTTAGCGCTCACAAGAACTGCTGCCATTTTTATTTGGAAAGTGCTATTTAGTTAATTCGTTTTGCAGATGATTAATAGATAAATTCATCACGTCCAGTGATTTATTTTAGAATTTTTGGGGTTCCCGATCTTGAGCTAGCTACAGATTACTACAGACTGTTCTGTTTTTGACAGATTCTGTTTTTCATGTGTTGTTTGCTTATTTTGATGAATCTATGGCTAGTAAAATATTTTATAAACCATAGAAAATTTGAAATACAGTAGGTTTAACACCAATACAAATAAATAATGAGTTCATTACAGTACCTTGAAGTGGTCTTTTGTTTTCTTTCGCTAACGGAGCTCATGAGATTTTCTACTTTAAGTTTTGTGTTGTGAAATTTTCAAGTCTTAGGTAAATATTTGATGGATTATCGACCAAGGAGTGGAAGGAGCCTAAGCTTGGGGATGCCCATGGCACAGCCAAGATAACCTAAGTACACCTAAAAGCCAAAGCTTGTGGATGCCTCGGAAGGCATCCCCTCTTTCTTCAACTTCTACCGGTAACTTTACTTGGAGCTATATTTTTATTCACCGCATGATATGTGTTTTGCTTGGAGCGTCTTGTATGATTTGAGTCTTTGCTTTTTTATTTTACCACAATCATCTTTGTTGTACACACCTTTTGAGAGAAACACACATGATTCGAAAATTATTAGAATACTCTATGTGCTTCACTTATATCTTTTGAGTTATATAGTTTTGCTCTAGTACTTCACTTATATCTTTTAGAGCACGGTGGTGGATTTGTTTTATAGAAACTATTGATCTCTCATGATTCACTTGGATTATTTTGAGAGTCTTAAATAGCATGGTAAATTGCTTAAGTAATCCTAATATGCTAGGTATTGAAGATTAGTAAAAAACTTTCTTATGAGTGCGTTGAATACTAAGAGAAGTTTGATGCTTGATGATTGTTTTGAGATATGGAGGTAGTGATATTAAAGTTGTGCTAGTTGAGTAGTTGTGAACTTGATAAATTCTTGTGTTGAAGTTTGCAAGTCTCGTAGCATGCACGTATGGTAAACGTTATGTAACAAATTTGAAACATGAGGTGTTCTTTGATTGTCTTCCTTATGAGTGGCGGTTGGGGACGAGCGATGGTCTTTTCCTACCAATCTATTCCCCTAGGAGCATGCACGTAGTGCTTGGTTTTTGATGACTTGTAGATTTTTCCAATAAGTATGTGAGTTCTTTATGACTAATGTTGAGTCCATGGATTATACGCACTCTCACCCTTCCATCATTGCTAGCCTCTTCGGTACCGTGTATTGCCCTTTCTCACATTGATAGTTGGTGCAAACTTCGCCGGTGCATCCAAACCCCGTGATATGATACGCTCTTTCACACATAAACCTCCTTATATCTTCCTCAAAACAGCCACCATACCTACCTATTATGGCATTTCCATAGCCATTCCGAGATATATTGCCATGCAACTTTCCACCATCCCGTTTATCATGACACTTTCATCATTGTCATATTGCTTTGCATGATCATGTAGCTGACATCGTATTTGTGGAAAAGCCACCGTTCATAATTTTTCATACATGTCACACTTGATTCATTGCATATCCCGGTACACCGCCGGAGGCATTCATATAGAGTCATACCTTGTTCTAGTATCGAGTTGTAATCATTGAGTTGTAAATAAATAAAAGTGTGATGATCATCATTTAATAGAGCATTGTCCCAATAAAAAAAGAGAAAGGCCAAATAAAAAATGAAGGCCCAAAAAAAGGGACAGTGCTACTTTCCTTTTTCCACGCTTGTGCTTCAAAGTAGCACCATGATCTTCATGATAGAGAGTCTCTTATTTTGTCACTTTCATATACTAGTGGGAATTTTTCATTATAGAACTTGGCTTGTATATTCCAACAATGGGCCTCCTCAAGTGCCCTAGGTCTTCGTGAGCAAGCAAGTTGGATGCACACCCACTAGTTTCTTTTGTTGAGCTTTCATACATTTATAGCTCTAGTGCATCCGTTGCATGACAATCCCTACTCCTTGCATTAACATCAATCGATGAGCATCTCCATAGCTCATTGATTAGCCTCGTTGATGTGAGACTTTCTCCTTTTTGTCTTCTCCACATAACCCCCATCATTATACTCTATTCCACCCATAGTGCTATATCCATGGCTCACGCTCATGTATTGCGTGAAGGTTTATAAAGTTTGAGATTACTAAAGTATGAAACAATTGCTTGGCTTGTCATCGGGGTTGTGCATGATCAGAGCATTCTTGTGTGACGAAAATGGAGCATGACTAAACTATATGATTTTGTAGGGATGAACTTTCATTGGCCATGTTATTTTGAGAAGACATAATTGCTTAGTTAGTATGCTTGAAGTATTATTATTTCTATGTCAATATTAAACTTTTATCTTGAATCTTTCGGATCTGAATATTCATGCCACAATTAAGAAGAATTACATTGAAATTATGCCTAGTAGCATTCCACATCAAAAATTCTGTTTTTATCATTTACCTACTCGAGGACGAGCAGGAATTAAGCTTGGGGATGCTTGATACGTCTCCAACGTATCTATAATTTTTGATTGCTCCATGCTATATTATCTACTATTTTGGACATTATTGGGCTTTATTATACACTTTTATGTTATTTTTGGGACTAACCTATTAACCGGAGGCCCAACCCAGAATTGCTATTTTTTGCCAACTTTAGGGTTTCGAAGAAAAGGAATATAAAACGGAGTCCAAACGGAATGAAACCTTCAGGAACGTGATTTTTGGAACGAACAAGATCCAGGAGACTTGGACCCTACGTCAAGCAACCAACAGGGAGGCCACGAGGTAGGGGCGCGCCTACCCCCCCTAGGCGCGCCCTCCACCCTCGTGGGTCCCCTGTTGCTCCACCGACGTACTTCTTCCTCCTATATATACCTGCATACCCCCAAACGATCAGGGACGGAGCAAAAACCCTAATTCCACCGCCGTAACTTTCTGTATCCATGAGATCCCATCTTGGGGCCTGTTCCAGAGCTCCGCCGGAGGGGGCATCGATCACGGAGGGCTTCTACATCAACACCATAGCCTCTCCGATGAAGTGTGAGTAGTTTACCTCAGACCTACGGGTCCATAGTTATTAGCTAGATTGCTTCTTCTCTCTTTTTGGATCTTAATACAAAATTCTCCCCCTTTCTTGTGGAGATCTATTCGATGTAATCTTCTTTTGCGTTGTGTTTGTTGAGACCGATGAATTGTGGGTTTATGATCAAGTTTATCTATGAATAATATTTGAATCTTCTCTGAATTCTTTTATGTATGATTGGTTATCTTTGCAAGTCTCTTCGAATTATCAGTTTGGTTTGGCCTACTAGATTGATCTTTCTTGCAATGGGAGAAGTGCTTAGATTTAGGTTCAATCTTGCGGTGTCCTTTCCCAGTGACAGTAGGGGCAGCAAGGCACATATTGTATTGTTGCCATCGAGGATAACAAGATGTTTTTTATCATATTGCATGAATTTATCCCTCTACATCATGTCATCTTGCTTAAGGCGTTACTCTGTTCTTATGAACTTAATACTCTAGATGCATGCTGTATAGCGGTCGATGTGTGGAGTAATAGTAGTAGATGCAGGCAGGAGTCGGTCTACTTGTATCGGACGTGATGCCTATATACATGATCATACCTAGATATTCTCATAACTATGCTCAATTCTGTCAATTGCTCAACAGTAATTTGTTCACCCTCCATAAAATACCTATGTTCTTGAGAGAAGCCACTAGTGAAACCTATGGCCCCCGGGTCTATCTTCATCATATTAATCTTCCAACACTTAGTTATTTTCATTGCCTTTTATTTTACTTTGCATCTTTATCATAAAAATACCAAAAATATTATCTTATCATATCTATCAGATCTCACTCTCATAAGTGACCGTGTAGGGATTGACAACCCCTTATCGCGTTGGTTGCGATGATTTATTTGTTTTGTGTAGGTGCGAAGGACTCGCACGTAGCCTCCTACTGGATTGATACCTTGGTTCTCAAAAACCGAGGGAAATATTTACACTACTTTGCTGCATCACCCTTTTCTCTTCAAAGGAAAACCAACGCAGTACTGAGGTAGCACTTCATCTCATACAACACAAGCATTCGGTCCACGGGCGTCGTTTCGACGGTAATACCTTCGTAGCGTGCATTCTGGACGGTTCAGGTTCGAAGAGGGAAGTAGTGGTTCACGGGTCTTCGCTTTATAGTCGGGCTTGGCGAATCCAAAACGGTCGTCGGTGGTGAAACTTGGCGCCATATTGGGAAGTAGTAGTACTTGCGGTCTTCAATGAGGGTAGTCGTACACGATTCGTAGATGTTTGGGTCTTCCGTAGAGTACTTGACGCGACGACGGTAGTGATACACGTTATAGTCGTTGTAGTCTAACTTGACGGGATATGGGTGTCATAGTACTTGGCGCAAACCGAGACGATGATAGTTGTACACGGCAACGAATCCTCAGAGAGTGTACTTGTTTGGGCATCGGTCTTGACGAGATCCCGTGGGATGGTACTTGACAAAAAAAATCCTCAGAGATGGTACTAGGCGCGGGGCTGCCTCGAAACGGCAAAAGTCAGAGGACGACACGCGGAGATGTCGTGCGGCAGCAGCAGGATGAAGGCGCGGAGGCCTACGGCTGGACGCGGTCAGGGCAGGAGGCAGCTCGAGGAAGCAACGCGGCGGACGCTGCTGTTCATCTGCTCCAAGCAGAGCCGAGGCCATGGTGGATGCAGACGATGACGCAACTGTGAAACTTGACGCAGGGGAGCAGCAGAGGGACTCCGGTGAGCGGCAGGATGCAGGTTGGGCGGCGGAGCTTGGCCTTGAGGGTGGTTACGTCCCGCGCAAGGGAGCAGGGAGGCCGGAGGCGCGGTCAACGTCGTTCCTCGGCGTCCGCGAGGAGGCGCAGAGAGGCGGAGGAGATGCACGACATGGAAGGGGCAGGACCGGGCCACGAGGTCCGACGACCCGACGACGAGGTGCGCTGGCGATGACGGGAATCGAGCACGGGGGCTCCTGCGTGCATGGGTGGAGCGAGAGGCCGCTCCTCTCCGGCGGCGCGAGCAGGGAAGAGGGGATCGGGAGAGAGTGGGGACCGGTCGAGGCGCTGCGTGAGGGAGAGATCGATCGAGGGGAGGGGGAGATGGATCGGGCAAGCGGCGGCGGTCAGAGGGAACGAGGGAGAGCGTGAGCGCTAGGGTTAGGTGGTGTTTAGATGGGCTTGTTGGCTGGATGGGCCTTGGGCCTTAGGAGGAAAAGAATGGGCCGGCCTTCTCCTCTCTCCCTCCAAATTCTTTCCTTTTTAATTTTTATAGAATAGGAAAAAACATAGAAGAAAAGAAGCAGGGTAGGAGTGGAATTCCCACATGTGACATATTTTTCTCGAGACAGAAAAATATAGAGAATTAATGAAAAAAGGTTAGAGAGAGTTTAGAATATACAAATTCAAATAATTTTGAATAACACTCAAACTATTTGAATTTGGAACAATTTAAATGGAGACCAAAAGAGATGAGATAACAAAGGCATTGGGAATTATGTTGCATGTGTGTTAAAGGTAATTCCAAATTATTGGAATATTTTATTATAGCTCCTTAATATTGGGAGGATATGTTATAGAGAAGTCACCCTTCCCTCGATTTAAATAGATCAATTATCTATACAATTTATTAGCTAAGTTGAGATGCCAAGATTAGTGACATGATGGCATGATGCAATGCAAAAGTAAAAGAGCAGGCACAAATGAAACACATGGTGATCACGAAAAAAAGGAAGTCTTCTGAAGCGCTGGTCTTGGGGCATCACATGGCACATCTACAAATCCCTACTTCCCTCTGCGAAGGGCCTTTCTTTTACTTTATGCAATTTTTTATTTTTATTTGAGTCTCCATCTTCTCTTATAAAGCACCAACTAAGGGGCACTGATACGTCCATTTTGCATCATGCTTTTATATTGATATTTATTGCATTATTGGCTATTATTACACATTATATGACAATACTTATGTCTACTCTCTCTTATTTTATAAGGTTTACATGAAGAGGGAGAATGCCGGCAACTGGAATTCTGGACCGGAAAAGGAGCAAGTATTAGAGACCTATTCTGCACAACTCCAAAAGTCCTAAAACTTCACAGAGCATGTTTTTGGAATGTATAAAAAATATTGGGCGAAGAAAGTACCAGAGGGGGCCACAAGGTTGAAGGGCGCGCCCTACCCCCCTGGGCGCGCCCCCCGTCCATGTGGGCTCCCTAGCAGGCCTCTGACGCCCATCTTTGGCTATATGGTGTGTTTTGACCTGGAAAAAAATCAGAAGGAAGCTTTCGGGACGAAGTGCTTCCGTCTAGAGGCGGAACCTGGGCAGAACAAATCTAGGGCTCCGGCGGAGCTGTTCTTCCGGGAAAACAACCCTCCGGGAGGGGGAAACAGAAGCCATCGCCATCACCAATGATCCTCTCACTGAGAGGGGGTTAATCTCTATCAACATCTTCACCAACACCATCTACTCTCAAACCCTAGTTCATCTCTTATATTTGATCTTTGTCGCAAAACCTCAGATTGGTACCCGTGGGTTGCTAGTAGTGTTGATTACTCCTTATAGTTGATGCTAGTTGGTTTATTCGGTGGAAGATTATATTTTTAGATCCTTAATGATAATTAATACTCCTCTAATATTTATCATAAATATGTTTTGTGAATAGTTACGTTTGTTCCTGAGGACATGGGAGAAGTCTTATTATAAGTAATCATGTGAATTTGGTATTCATTCGATATTTTGATGAGATGTATGTTGTCTTTCCTCTAGTGGTGTTATGTGAACGCCGACTACATGACACTTAACCATTATTTGGTCCTAGGGGAAGCCATTGGGAAGTAATAAGTAGATGATGGGTTGCTAGAGTGACAGAAGCTTAAACCCTAGTTTATGCGTTGCTTCGTAAGGGTTGATTTGGATCCATATGTTTCATGCTATGGTTAGGTTTACCTTAATTTTTCTTTCGTAGTTGCGGATGCTAGCGAGAGGGGTTAATCATAAGTGGGAGGCTTGTCCAAGGAAGGGCGGCACCCAAGCACCGGTCCACCCACATAACCAATTATCAAAGTAACGAACGTGAATCATATGAGCATGATGAAAACTAGCTTGACAACAATTCTCATGTGTCCTCAGGAGCGCTTTGCTTTATATAAGAGTTCATTCAGGCTTGTCCTTTGCTACAAAAAGGATTGGACCACCTTGCTGCATCTTAGTTACTTTATTTACTTGTCACCGTTACGATTTATCTTAACACAAAACTACCTGTTATCGATAATTTCAGAGTTTGCATAGAATACCTTGCTGAAAACCACTTGTCATTTCCTTCTGCTCCTCGCTGGGTTCGACACTCTTACTTATCGAAAGGACTATGATAGATCCCCTATACTTGTGGGTCATCAGGCACTATGATCATACTTGAGCATTGGCTGTAGCTAATATGCGAGTGTGCTTCATGAATGGATCAATGAATGAGCATAATGGGCTAGGGATAACTTGCTTTAGTGTTGATATTTTTAAAGACATGGTTGCTTGTTGATATGCTTGAATATTGAAATCTTCATGTCAAAACTAGACTATTGCTTTGAATCATACAAAAGTTTAAATGTCCATGCCACATAGAAAAGAATATGTGATGAACATGTTAGGTAGAATTCCACATAAAAATTCTATTTTTATCATTTACCTACTAGAGGACGAACATGAATTTAGCTTGGGGATGCTGATACGTCTCCAACGTATCTATAATTTTTGATTGTTTCATGCTGCTATATTATCATTCTTGGATGTTTTATAATCATTTTATAGCAAATTTATATCATTTTTTGGGACTAACCTATTGACATAGTGCCCAGCGTCACTTGTTATTTTTTGCTTGTTTTTTACTTCACAGAAAATCAATACCAAACGGAGTCCAAATGCAGCGAAACTTTTTGGAGATTTTTTCTAGACTAGATGACACCTATTGGGCCAAAGAAATACCAGAGGGGGCTCCGAGGGGAGCACAACCCACCAGGGCGCGCCTGGGGGCCCAAGCGCACCCAGGTGGGTTGTGCCCACCTCGGTGGCCTCCCGCACCGCTTCTTTGCTGTATAAATATCCCAATATTCTAGAAACCCTAGGGGAGTCGACGAAAATCAATTTGAGTCGCCACAAGTTCCAGAAACCACAGATCCAATCTAGACACCATCACGGAGGGGTTCATCATCCTCATTGGTGCCTCTCCGATGATGCGTGAGTAGTTCATTGTAGACCGACGGATCCATAGTCAATAGCCAGATGGATTCCTCTCTCTCTTTTGATTCTCAATACAATGGTATCTTGGAGATCTATTTGATGTAACTCTTTTTACGGTGTGTTTGTTGGGATCCGATGAACTTTGAGTTTATGATCAGATCTATGTTTTTATCCATGAAAGTTACTTGAGTAGTTTGATCTTTTATATGCATGATTACTTATAGCCTCATATTTTGTAACGTCCATGATGCGGAAATATCTCCCATGTGTCGAGGCATGACTTAGAGGCATAACCACATGGTGTCGCAAGAGGGGTAATCTTCACACAATCCCAGGTACTAAATACGAAAGGGATAAAGGGTTGGTTTACAATCGACACTTCACGCATATAACAAGTTAAACATACATCATCTAGAGTACAATCAAGGTCCGAGTACGGAACCAAAATAAAAGAAGACAACCCCAAATGCTAGATCCAGGATCGTCCCAACTAGGCTCCTCTATTGATCATCAGGAAATGAAACATAATAACGACCCAGATCCTCGTTGAACTCTCACTTGAGTTCGGTAGCATCACCTGCACTGGTATCATCGGCACCTGCAACTGTTTGGAAGTATACGTGAGTCACGAGGACTCGGCAATCTCACACCCGCGAGATCAAGACTATTTAAGCTTATGGGTAGGATAAGGTAATGAGGTGGAGTTGCAGCAACCGCTAAGCAAATACGGTGGCTAACATATGCAAATGAGAGTAAGGTGAGGAGCTACGCAACGGTCGAAAATCTATAAGTGATTAAGAAGTGATCCTGAAACTACTTACGTTCAAGCATAATACAAGGCCGTGTTACTTCCCGGACTCCGCCGAAAAGAGACCATCACGGCTACACACGCGGTTGATTCATTTTAATTAAGTCAAGTGTCAAGTTCTCTACAACCGGATATTAACAAATTCCCATCTGCCACATAACCGCCGGCACGGCTCTCGAAAGTTTATACCCTGCAGGGGTGTCCCAACTTAGCCCATCACAAGCTCTCACGGTCAACGAAGGATATTCCTTCTCCTGGAAAGACCCGATCAGTCTCGGAATCCCGGTTACAAGACATTTCGACCATGGTAAAACAAGACCAGCAAAGCCGCCCGAATGTGCCGACAAATCCTGATAGGAGCTGCACATATCTCGTTCTCAGGGCACACCAGATAGTTCAAGCTACAAGTAAAACCAACCCTCAAGTTTCCCTGAGGTGGCCCCGCAAGCTACCCAGTTCGGACCAACACTTAGAGAAGCACTGGCCCGGGGGGGGGGGGGTTAAATAAAGATGACCCTTAGGAGCGCGACACCCAAGGGAAAAGTAATAGGTGGTGGTGGCAAATGTTAAAACCAAGGTTGGGCCTTGCTGGAGGAGTTTTATTCAAAGCAGACTGTCAAGGGGGTCCCATAACCCCAACCGCGTTAGGAACACAAAATCAAGAAACATAACACCGGTATGACGGAAACTAGGGCGGCAAGAGTGGAACAAAACACAAGGCAAAAGGCCGAGCCTTCCACCCTTTACCAAGTAGATAGATGCATTAAATTAAACAATAGATAATATGATATCCCAAACATATCCATGTTCCAACATGGAACAAACTTCAACTTCACCTGCAACTAGCAACGCTATAAGAGGGGCTGAGCAAAAGCGGTAACATAGCCAAACAACGGTTTGCTAGGAAGGTGGGTTAGAGGCTTTCCATGGCAATATGGGAGGCATGATATAACAAGTGGTAGGTAGCGCGAGATAGAGATAGAGTAAACAACTAGCAAGCAAAGATGGAAGTGATATCGAGGGTATGATCATCTTGCCTGCAATGTTCTCAGAGTTGTCGAAAGCTTGATCATCGTTAGTGTACTCAACAGGTTCCTCATTCACGTACTCGTCTCCCGGCTCTACCCAAAGCAAGAACACAAGCAATGGAACAACAATCAATCACGGTGCATTGCACAAGCAACATGATGCAATACATGGCATGATATGCAATGCATATGCATGCTCTAGAAGGGAAAGAATGATCAAGGCATCAACTTGGCAAACCAAGTATTCCGCTGGAAATATGAGGTGATTTCGGTCGAAATCAATATAAGGATCCCCGGAAACGGATGCATGGTTTGCAAATGGCAAGCAAAACAAGAATAATGCAAATCTCCGATTAATAGCATGATAGCACTTAGAATGCAACAAGAAACTAAGCTACTGCACTCCAACATAGCCACAAGGCATATAGTAGTGATGTAAAGAGATTCTTGACAGAACATAAACACCGAGCTACGGCTAAATCACACCAGAACAGGTTCAAACAAGCATGGCAAAAGTGCAAAAGATATCAGCTTCACAGACTTGGTGAAAATACCAACATGTCAAAAACAACATCAGGTAGCAAAGTTTAGAGCAAGCAAACAACATTCTACAGGAATATATCATGGCAAACAAAGGCATGGAATGCTAGTAATAAACACATAGAACAAAACCCCCTTACTGGTGATGAGCCAAAAAGGCACAAAAAATATGATGGTACCCATGCAAACATAGCAAGTTTTATAAACAGATTCAGACTTAGTGGAATTTCAGGACATGACAGAAACAAATTCATGATAGCAACTTTGCAAGCTCATTCCACTCACCACAAAGCATTAAATGACAACAAAATCATACCAACAGTAAGAATACATGTTCATGAAGCTAAACATGGCAAGAGCAAGTTCATAGGATGCATGCATCACTAACCAAACACATGGCAATGTTGATTAACATGTTAACAATCTGCCAGGAATAATATTTAGCAAAAGTAGATGATGGTAAAGACATGATACAATACCGCATAATTGCAACCAGAGGCATTAATGGATGGAGCAACACCACATGTTCAAAACATCCTTAATGAACTACCTCAAAATAAGCATGTATCTTATGGTAGATGACAAGTTTACATGGCATCAAAATAACATCAGGAAAAGGACTCAGCAAAAAAACTAAGTGCATGAAAACAGTAACACCACGGAGCCTACTTTGCATGCTTGCGCTAGTCACCACATAGATCACAAAAAATACAAAACTTCCACTCCTGTAAAGATGGCATGATGTAGTTCAAAACACATGTAGACATAAGCTCATAGGATGCACATACAAAATGCAACAAAAATGACAAATCATCAATATTTGTTAACTTCCAGCAGACAACATTTTATAGCACTCTTGCAATGATAATAATGGCATCAATATGGACAGTAACATGCATGCAAATGTCACTAACATGAAGAGATTAACGATTCGAACATTTCGACATAACATATGCTTGATTTGCAGCCACGGTCAACGAGATACGACATGTCAAAGAGGGCATGAAATTATTGGATCTAGGGACTTAGAGAAAATTTGGACCTTCCAAAAGTCAATGGGACGAGGTGGATCCGGGACATAGCGGATCGAGACGGGGCACCGTGTTTGGATGGGGGTGCTGGTGGATCTCATCCACCCAGCGGTGGATCCGGCTCTGGCGAGGGTTCGGCGACTCCGGCGAGGGCGCGAAAGCCGAGGTGGCCTCGCGGACGGGCGGATCCGGGCAAAGGCATGGCGCAGGGAGGCGCGGTTCGCCGGCGGCCAAAGGAGGTGGCCGGAGCAGGTGCCTCGGGAGCACATGGGTCGGCGCTTCTCCTGGCGGCGGGCAACGGCGGCACGGGAGCTCGGGGCAGGCTGGCGCGAGGGAGGAAGGAGGCGAGGCTGGACCGAGGCGGCGGGGCTCCAACGCAGAGGCGACGACACGACAAAGGACGTCAGAGAGGCGAGCGGACAGGTGGCGAGGCGAGCTGAGGCAGCGCACAGCGGCTACGGTCGCCGGCGGGGTGGCGGCGATGGGCGGCGGGTTGCGGGAGCCGGGCGGCGGAGGCACGGGCTCGGTCAAGCGGCGGCGGCTCGGTGCGGCCCGCGGCAGGCCGGCCGTGGGCCTCGTGGGCCGCAGCGGCGGAGGGCGGCGCAGGGATAGGTGACGCGCGGCGATTGGGTGTGGCGTGGTGTCGGACATGTCTAGGCGTGGGATGTACGTGCCCGGCGGCGTGAGGATGAAGATAGCTAGGGTTTTGTCCGCGAAAAAAATGGAGGGGGAGTTGTTTATATAAGTATAGGGAGTTAGGACAGTCCAAATGAGGTGCGGTTTTTGCCCACATGATCGTGATCCAACGACGGAGAGCATGGAGGGGGTCTAGATGGGTTAGTGGGCTGCTTTGGAGGGGTGTTGGGCTGCAACACAAGAGAGGCTTTTACGGTTACTCGGTTAACCGTTGGGGCATCAAGCGACCTCCAAATGGAACAAAATTTGACAGGCGGTCTACCGGTGATGTACCAAGGCCGCTCGACAAATCTCGACCCATTTCGAGAACGTTTTTCTCCCGCTCATGAAACGAGGTTAGAGAGGTGCAATTGGTGCATGAGAGAGTGTCGGATTGCGAAACGGACAAAGGGGAAAAATGCTCAGATGCATGAGACGAACACGAATGCAAATGCGATGCACATGATGACATGATATGAAATGCATGACATGAACAAAATGCAAAACGAAGACAAAACCCAACCTCAAAGGGAATATCATATCGCATCTTCGGAAATGGCAAGAGTTGGAGATACAAATATGGAAAGTTACATCCGGGGTGTTACAACACTCCACCACTACAAGAGGATCTCGTCCCGAGATCTAGGATGGCACCAGAGAGAAGCAGAAAAAGGAAGAGGAGAGGTTAAACTAAGTTGCTTCTTTGACAAACGAGTGAAGCCAAAGAACCTTGAGAGGTTGACAAAATTGAAAGAAAGAATACAATGGAGATGAATGAAGTTGAAAACAATCCGTTCGAAAAGAGGGAGAAGGAAAATTGCAAAAACCTTGAGGTTGCAAGACAATAATGAAGAGCTCCAGCGACAAGCAAGGACATGTAACCACTCCGGTTGAAACGGAATAAGCAAGGGAAAATAGAAGATAGATCATTGGAATAAAAGAATGGAGAGGGAAATGCCAGCTTCTGTCACAAATGAGGTTGGAGAGCACCCCTCCAAGAAAATTATAACGGAGTTGTTGAAAAAAAACCAACAACGAAATGAATAAGCTTGTAGTGGGCTTATGGAAAACTTGAGGCGAAATTCTGCCACTACGGAAACAATAGATTGGATCGATATCAACAAGGAGACGAGAAACTTATTTCACCGGGAGGATAAATGAAGAACTTGGGTCATTTATGAGCACCATAACTAGCAACAATCCTTAGGGAAAGCTTAAGGTGAAATATAACCCAAGATAACTCCAATGAAGAGATTGATGGGTTGCAAAGGATCTCATGAACGAATTGAAAATGATGGGTTCAAAATATGTCATTCGTGACAACTTGTGAATCACAAAACATGAATGGAAATTGTCAAGAATGACATAACACCACCTCAAAAGATAAGATAGAAAGAATTTCACTTCGAAATGTGCTACCTCTTGAGCACTGCGTTGGTTTTCCCTTGAAGAGGAAGGGTGATGAAGCGAAGTAGCATAAATATTTCCCTTAGTTTTTGAGAACCAAGGTATCAATCCAGTAGGAGGCCATGCTCAAGTCCCTTGCACCTACACAAACAAATAAGAACCTTGCAACCAACGCGATAAAGGGGTTGTCAACCCCTTCACGGCAACTTGCAAAAGTGAGATCTGATAGAGAAGATAAGATAATATTTTTTGTATTTTTGTGATAAAGACTAAAAGTAAAGAAAGCAAAATAAACAGCGCAAGAAATAGCTTGTTGACAGGAGATTAATATGATGGAAAATAGACCCGGGGGCCATATGTTTCACTAGTGGCTTCTCTCAAGATAGCATAAGTATTACGGTGGGTAAACAAATTACTGTCGAGCAATTGATAGAATTGAGCATAGTTACGAGAATATCTAGGTATGATCATGTATATAGGCATCACATCCGTGACAATTAGATTGACTCCTGCCTTCATCTACTACTATTACTCCACACATCGACTGCTATCCAGCATGCATCTAGAGTATTAAGTTCATAAGAACGGAGTAATGCTTTAAGCAAGATGACATGATGTAGAGGGATAAACTCATGCAATATGATATGAACCCCATCTTTTTATCCTTGATGGCAACAATAAAATACGTGTCGTTTCCCCTACTGTCACTGGGATCGAGCACCGCAAGATTGAACCCAAAGCTAAGCACTTCTCCCATTGCAAGAAAGATCAATCTAGTAGGCCAAACCAAACTGATAATTCGAAGAGACTTGCAAAGATAACCAATCATACATAAAAGAATTTAGAGAAGATTCAAATATTGTTCATAAATAATATTGATCATAAACCCACAATTCATCGGATCTCGACAAACACACCGCAAAAAAATATTACATCGAATAGATCTCCAAGAGAATCGAGGAGAACTTTGTATTGAGATCCAAAGAGAGAGAAGAAGCCATCTAGCTAATAACTATGGACCCGAAGGTCTGAGGTAAACTACTCGCACATCATCGGAGAGGCTATGGTGTTGATGTAGAAGCCCTCTGTGATCAATGCCCCCTCCGGTGGAGCACCGGAAAAGGCCCCAAGATGGGATCTCACGGGTACAGAAGGTTGCGGCGGTGGAATTAGGTTTTCATGGTGCTCCTCGATGGTTTGGGGCTATGTAGGTATATATAGGAGGAAGAAGTAGGTCGGTGGAGCCATGAGGGGCCCATGAGGGTGGAGGGTACGTCCAGGGGGTAGGCGCGCTCCCTGCCTCGTGGCCTCCTCATTGATTGCTTGACGTCCACTCCAAGTCCTCTGGATCACGTTTGTTCCAAAAATCACGCTCCCAAAGGTTTCATTCTGTTTGGACTCCATTTGATATTCTTTTTCCGCGAAACATTGAAATAGGCAAAAACATCAATTTGGGCTTGGCCTCCGCTTAATAGGTTAGTCCCGAAAATAATATAAAAGTGCATAAATAAGCCCATTAAACATCCAAAACAGAATATATAATATCATGGAACAATAAAAAATTATAGATACGTTGGAGACGTATCAAGCATCCCAAGCTTAATTCCTGCTCGTCCTCGAGTAGGTAAATGATAAAAACAGAATTTTTGATGTGGAATGCTTCTTAGCATAATTTTAAATGTAATTCTTTTTATTGTGGCATGAATATTTAGATCTGAAAGATTCAAGATAAAAGTTTAATGTTGATATAAAAACAATAATACTTCAAACATGCTAACCAAGCAATTATGTCTTATGAAAATAACATAGCCAAAGAAAGCTTATCCCTACAAAATCATATAGTTAGGCTATGTTTTAATTTTGTCACACAAAGCGTTCTCATCATGCATAACCCCGATGACAAGCCGAGCAATTGGTTCATACTTGTTAACGCGCTTCATCCTTTTCAACCCTTATGCAATACATGAGCGCAAGCCATGGATATAGCACTATGGGTGGCATAAAGTATAATGATGGGGGTTATGAGAAGACAAAAAGGTAGAAAGTATCACATTGATGCGGCTAATCAATTGGCTATGGAGATGCCCATCAATTGATGTCAATGAGAGGAGTAAGGATTGCCATGCAACAGATGCGCTAGAGCTATAAATGTATGAAAGCTCAACAAAAGAAACTAAGTGGGTGTGCATCCAACTTGCTTGCTCACGAAGAACTAGGGCATTTTGATGAAGCCCATCATTGGAATATACAAGCCAAGTTCTATAATGAAAAATTCCCACTAGTATATGAAAGTGACAACATAGGAGACTCTCTATCATGAAGATCACGGTGCTACTTTGAAGCACAAGTGTGGAAAAAGGATAGTAACATTGTCCCTTCTCTCTTTTTCTCTCATTTTTTGGGCCTTTTTTTCTTTGGCCTCTTTTTTTATTTAGTCCGGAATCTCATCCCTACTTGTGGGGGAATCATAGTCTCTATCATCCTTTCCTCACATGGGACAATGCTCTAATAATTATGATCATCACACTTTTATTACTTACAACTCAAGAATTACAACTCAATACTTAGAACAAAATATGACTCTATGTGAATGCCTCCGGCGGTGTACCGGGATATGCAATGAATCAAGAGTGACATGTATGAAAAATTATGAATGGTGGCTTTGCCACAAATACGATGTCAACTACATGATTATGCAAAGCAATATGACAATGATGGAGCGTGTCATAATAAACGGAATGGTGGAAAGTTGCATGGCAATATATATCAGAATGGCTATGGAAATGCCATGATAGGTAGGTATGGTGGCTGTTTTGAGGAAGATATAAGGAGGTTTATGTGTTATAGAGCGTATCATATCACGGGTTTTTGATGCACTGGCGAAGTTTGCACCAACTCTCAAGGCGAGAAAGGGCAATGCATGGTACCATAGAGGCTAGAAAATTGTGGAAGGTTGAGAGTGCGTTTAATCCATGGACTCACATTAGTCATAAAGAACTCATATACTTATTGCAAAAGTTTATTAGTCCTCGAAACAAAATACTACTACGCATGCCCCTAGAGAGATAGATTGGTAGGAAAAGACCATCGCTCGTCCCTGACCGCCACTCATAAGGAAAGCAATAAAAGAACACCTTATGTGTCAAAATTATAACACAACTTTTACCATACGTGCATGCTACCGGACCTGCCAACCTTAACACAAGTATTTCTAAATTTCACAATTACTCAACTAGCACACTCTAATATTACCACCTTTATATCTCAAAACACTTATCAAGAATCAAACTTCTCATGATATTCAATGAACTCAATATGGAAGTTTTTATTATGTGCATCTTAGATGCCTAGCACCTTCGGATTAATTTCACAATTAAAGCAAATTACCATGCTGTTTAAGTCTCTCAAAATAATATAAGTGAAGCATGAGAGATCAATAATTTCTATAAAATAAAACCACCACCGTGCTCTAAAAGATATAAGTGAGGCACTAGAGCAAAAACTATATAGCTCAAAAGATATAAGTGAAGCACATAGAGTATTCTAACAAATTATGAATCATGTGTGTCTCTATCAAAAGGTGTGTACAGATAGGATGATTGTGATAAAATAAAAAGCAAAGACTCAAATCATACAAGACGCTCCAAGCAAAACACATATCATGTGGTGAATAAAAATATAGCCCCAAGTAAAGTTACCGATAGACGAAGACGAAAGAGGGGATGCCTTCCGGGGCATCCCCAAGCTTAAACTTTTGGTTGCCCTTGGATTTTACCTTGGGGTGAATTTGGAATCCCCAACCTTAGGCTCTTGCCAATCCTTGTTCCATTATCCATCAAATCTTTACCCAAAACTTGAAAACTTCACAACACAAAACTTAACAGAAATCTCGTGAGCTCCGTTAGTAAAACAAAACAAACCACCACTTCAAGGTACTGTAATGAAATCATTATTTATTTAAATTGGTGTTAAACCTACTGTATTCCAAGTTTTCTATGGTTCATAAACTCTATTACTAGCCATAAATTCATCAAAATAAGCAAACAACACACGAAAAACAGAATCTGTCAAAAAACAGAACAGTCTGTAGTAATCTATAGGTTTCGAATACTTCTGGAACCCCAAAAATTCTAAAATAAATTTCTGGACGTGAGTAATTTATCTATTAATCATCTTCAAAAATAATTAACTAAATATCACTCTCCAATAAAAAATGGCAGCAATTCTCGCGAGCGCTAAAATTTCTGTTTTTTACAGCAAGATCGCTAAGACTTTCCCCAAGTCTTCCCAAAGGTTCTACTTGGCACAAACACTAATTGAAACACAAAACCACATCTCAACAGGGGCTAGATGAATTATTTATTACTAAACAGAATCAAAAATCAGGAAACAAAAATAAAATTCTAGGAAAATTCTTTGTATGCAAGGATGCATATGAAGAAATTGCCTTTCAAGTTCAACTATGAGCAAGGATATTGCATCCGCAAGACTACTATTTCTATGAAGAATATAACCACCCATAATGGGCAAAGTACCGGCACAAGTAAAGAAATCTTGAATAAATCCCTTCTCAATAATATTACCACTGCCGACTCGAAACTTTTTTGTATGCAAGATAGTAGGTTCCTCAGGAGGATCATTGAAAGCATCAAAATTTTCCATGTTATTATTATCGCTCTTATCAATGATAACCTCCTCAGATTCAGACATAACGACAGCAAACTCAACGAACACGAGAAAAGAGGGAACAGAAAAGAGAGGGTGAAAAAAACGGCAAGGGTGAAGTGGGGGAGAGGAAAACGAGAGGCAAATGGCAAGTAATGTAATGTGAGGGATAAGAGTTTGTGATGGGTACTTGGTATGTCTTAACTTGTGCATAGACTCCCTAGCAACGGCGCCAGAAATCCTTCTTGCTACCTCTTGAGCACTGCGTTGGTTTTCCCTTGAAGAGGAAAGGGTGATGCAACAAAGTAGCGTAAGTATTTCCCTCAGTTTTTGAGAACCAAGGTATCAATCCAGTAGGAGGCCACGTTCAAGTCCCTTGCACCTACACAAACAAATAAGAACCTTGCAACCAACGCGATAAAGGGGTTGTCAAAATCCCTTCACGACCACTTGCAAAAGTGAGATTTGATAGAGAAGATAAGATAATATTTTTGGTATTTTTATGATAAAGACTAAAAGTAAAGAAAGCAAAATATACGGCGCAATAAATAGCTTGTTGACGGGAGATTAATATGGTGGAAAATAGACCCGGGGGCCATAGGTTGCACTAGTGGCTTCTCTCAAGATAGGATAAGCATTACGGTAGTTAAACAAATTACTGTCGAGCAATTGATAGAATTGAGCATAGTTATGAGAATATCTAGGTATGATCATGTATATAGGCATCACGTCCGTGACAAGTAGACCGACTCCTGCCTGCATCTACTACTATTACTCCACACATCGACCGCTATCCAGCATGCATCTAGAGTATTAAGTTCATAAGAACGGAGTAACGCTTTAAGCAAGATGACATGATGTAGAGGGACAAACTCATGCAATATGATATAAACCCCATCTACGTCAGGTATTCCAGAACTGCAACGATAAAATTGTGACGACAACACCTCGGAGCTCAACTCCTCGGGACACTGCCACAACCCCTAAATGTCAGGAGGCATCAAGAACAATGTTCTCGTCACAAGAATATCGGAACGATCCCAAGATACCCGCGTGATCCTAAAAAAAGTTCGTGAAATTTGAGGAGAGGAAAGTCAAAACATCTACGTCAGGAGAACTCACCAGAGCGACGAAGGGACTGAGGAGTAAAAAGAATCCTACTCTTCGATATATATAATCCTAAGACTCAAAACATTTTGTTCTAGACTCAACAACATTAGTGATTCGATCAAGCAGGGGGCTCCTTAGTCAGGGATGGCTCTGATTACCAAGTTGTAACGCCCACGATGCGGCTATATCTCCCACGTGTCGAGGCACGACTTAGAGGCATAACCGCATGGTGGTGTTGTCGCAAGAGGGGTAATCTTCACACAATCCCATGTACTGAATAAGAAAGGGATAAAGAGTTGGCTTACAATCTGCACTTCACACAAATAACAAGTTGAACAAACATCATCCAGAGTACAATCAAGGTCCGACTACGAAACCAAAATAAAAGAAGACAACCCCAAATGCTAGATCCCCGATTGTCCCAACTGGGCTCCTCTACTGATCATCGGGAAACGAAACATAGTAACGACCCAGATCCCCGTCGAGCTCCAACTTGAGTTCGGTAGCATCACCTGCACTGGTACCATCGGCACCTGCAACTATTTGCAAGTATCCGTGCGTCACGAGGACTCAGCAATCTCACACCCACGAGATCAAGACTATTTAAGCTTATGGGTAGGATAAGGTAATGAGGTGGAGCTGCAGCAAGTGCTAAGCAAATATGGTGGCTAACATACACAAATAAGAGTAAGGTGAGGAGCTACGCAACGGTCGAAAAGCTATAAGTGACCAAGAAGTGATCCTAAAACTACTTACGTTCAAGCATAACGCAAGGCCATGTTCACTTCCCGGACTCCGCCGAAAAGAGACCATCACGGCTACTCACGCGGTTGATTCATTTTAATTAAGTCAAGTGTCAAGTTCTCTACAACCGGATATTAACAAATTCCCATCTGCCACATAATTGCGGGCATGGATCTCGAAAGTTTATACCTTGCAGGGGTGTCCCAACTTAGCCCATCACAAGCTCTCACGGTCAACAAAGGATATTCCTTCTCCCGGAAAGACCCGATCAGTCTCGGAATCCCGGTTACAAGACATTTCGACAATGGTAAAACAAGACAAGCAAAGCCGCTCGAATGTGCCGACAAATCCCGATAGCAGCTGCACATATCTCGTTCTCAGGGCACACCGGATAGGTCAAGCTACGAGTAAAACCAGCCCTCAAGATTCCCCGAGGTGGCCCCGCAAGCTGCCCGGTTCGGACCAACACTAACAGAAGCACTAGCCCGAGGGGGTTAAATAAAGATGACCCTCAGGAGTGCGACTCCCAAGGGAAAAGTAATAGGTGGTGGTGGCAAATGTTAAAACCAAGGTTGGGCCTTGCTGGAGGAGTTTTATTCAAAGCGAACTATCAAGGGGGTCCCATAACCACAACCGCGTTAGGAATGCAAAATCAAGGAACGTAACACCGATATGACGGAAACTAGGGCGGCAAGAGTGGAACAAAACACCAAGCAAAAGGCCAAGCCTTTCACCCTTTACCAAGTATATGGATGCATTAAATTAAACGATAGATAATATGATATCCCAAACATATCCATGTTCCAACATGGAACAAACTTCAACTTCACCTGCAACTAGCAACGCAATAAGAGGGGCTGAGCAAAAGCGGTAACATAGCCAAACAACTGTTTGCTAGGAAGGTGGGTTAGAGGCTTGACATGGAAATATGGGAGGCACGATATAACAAGTGGTAGGTAGCGCGACATAGCGATAGAGTGAACAACTAGCAAGCAAAGATAGAAGTGATGTCGAGGGTATGGTCATCTTGCCTGCAATGTTCTCAGAGTTGTCGAAAGCTTGATCCTTGTTAGCGTACTCAACAGGTTCCTCGTTCATGTACTCGTATCCCGGATCTACCCAAAGCAAAAACACAAGCAATGGAACAACAATCAATCATGGTGCAATGCACAAGCAACATGATGCAATACATGGCATGATATGCAAGATATGATATGCAATGCATATGCGTGCTCCAGAAGGGAAAGAATGATCAAGGCATCAACTTGGAAAACCAAGTATGCCGATGGAAAGATGAGGTGATTTCGGTCGAAATCGATATAAGGATCCCCGGAAACGGATGCATGGTTTGCAAATGGCTAGCAAAACAAGAATGACACAAATCTGTGATTAACAACATGATAGCACTTAGAATGCAACAAGAAACTAAGCTATTGCACTCTAACATAGCCACAAGGCATACGGCAGTGATGTACAAGAGATGCTTGACAAAACATGAACACGGAGCTACGGCTTAATCACACTAGAACATGTTCAAACAAGCATGGCAAAAGTGCAAAAGATATCTGCTTCACAGACTTGGTGAAAATACCAACATGTCAAAAACAACATCAGGAAGCAAAGTTTAAAGCAAACAAACAACACTCTACAGGAACATATCATGGCAAACAAAGGCACGACATGCTAGTACTAAATACATAGAACAAAACTCCCTTACTGATGATGAGCCAAAATGGCACAGAAACTATGATGGTACCCATGCAAACATAGCAAGTTTTATAAACATATTCAGACTTAGTGGCATTTCAGGACATGGCAGAAACAGATTCATGATAGCAACTTTGCAAGCTCATGCCACTCACGACAAAGCATTAAATGACAACACAAGCATACCAGCAGTGACATGTTCATGAAGCTAAACATGGCAAGAGCAAGTTCATAGGATGCATGCATCACTAACAAAACACATGGCAATATTGATTAACATGTTAACAATCTGCCCGGAACAATATTTAGCAAAATTAGAACATGGTAGAGACATGATACCCTACTCCATAATTGCAACCAGAGGCATGAATGGATAGAGAAACACCACATGTTCAAAACATCCTTACTGAACTACCTCAAAATAAGCATGGATCTCATGGTAGATGGCAAGTTTACATGGCATAAAAATAATATCAGGAAAATGACTTGCAAAAAAATACAATACAGAGCCTACTTTGCATGCTTCCGCTAGTCACCACATAGATCATAAAAAATACAATACTTGCACCCCTGTAAAAATGGCATGATTTAGTTCAAAACACATGGAGACATCATGCTCATAGGATGCACGCACACAATGCAACAAAAATGACAAATCATCAAGATCTGTTAACTTCCAGCAGACAACATTTTATAGCACTATTGCAATGATGATAATGGCATAAATATGGACAGTAAAGTGCATGCAAATGCCACTAACATGAAGAGCTTAATGATACAAACATTTCGACATAACATATGCATGATTTGGAGCCACAGTCAACGAGATATGGCACGTCAAAGAGGGCATGAAATTATTGGATCTGGGGACTTAGAGAAAATTTGGACCTTCGAAAAGTCAGCGGGGCGAGGTGGATCCGGGACGGAGCGGATCGGGATGGGGCGCCGTGTTTTGATGGGGGTGCTGCTGGATCTCATCCACCCAGCGGTGGATCCGGCTCCAGCGAGCGTTCCAGCGACTCCAGCGAGGGTGCGGAAGCCTGAAAGAACATGCGGTGCCCCCATGTTTGGTTTTGGTAATTGATGACAATCTCTATGGACTAATGTTTGCATTGAGTTATATTTGAAGGATTTGTCCATAGGTTTCTCTTGAAGTCCATTTGCTGGTTTCAAGGAGTTTATGAGTTGACCATGGTGCTTTTAAGGAATTATTCAAAGATTGGTCATGTGAGTGTTGAGCTTATTGCAAGCATGTCTTGAAGAAGAAGATTGTGTGAACATTCATGTTTACCTTCAAGACATCATCTTAATGGAGAAAGTTGGAAAGATTCAAGGTTGCAGTGTGCAAGTTCAAGTGGAGCATCACGAAGAGATCAAATGCTTGAAGGTTGCCATCCATTGTGGTGACAATGTACTTGTGAAGATGTGCGGAAGAGTTGCTCACCCATAGTGGAGTATGGGGGAGCAATCAACTAGTCTTCATCGAGCCAACACAATCAAGAAAGGTGGTCCAACTTGAGGGAGTCAAGATCGTCATCATCTAGCTCAAGTGGACTATGTTCAAGACAAAGGTTTGCCCTTGATAGGTTTTCTATTTTACCGGTCGCATAGTGGTAGTTGGGAGACCGGGTTATAGGATCGATTGCCGTACTATCAAGGGGGGCTCTCGATGAGTAGCTTGATCGTATCGTTCATAGAGAGCTCAAACCTTTGCATCCTTGCATCATCTTTATTGGTTCTTGTTTGGTTCGCTTTGTGAGTCTTAGAGCTTATGGTCATCTTGATGACAAGCTCGAGTTCATCGAAAACGGAGTTCACATGCATCTTCTATGATGTTTTTGATGTTGGAGGTTTTGCCGGTTCTTCTCGGTTGGAGGTTTCACTCCTCCATTTGTTTTGATGCTTCTCGTCGTCTTGTATCCAACAAGCTTGAGTTTGCTCAATTTGGAGCTCTTATGAAGAAGTTATGGCAGTTCTGGTTTTCTCCCTGCGGTAGTACCGCAGTCGGCAGTGGTAGTACCGCTTGTAGCGTCAAGCGGTAGTACAGCTCTAGTACCGCTCTACTACCACCTCGATTTTGGGTCCTGCTCTTTTCGTGTCGGGTTTAGCAGTAGTTGCACGGCAGTAAGGCATGGTAGTTCCGCCTACCGCCTATAAGCGGTAGTACCGCTCCGGTCGGGCGGTAGTACCGCTACTGCATTACTGCCGCCGTACTCTGCTCTGCCTTGCTTCTTTTGGTCCCGTGTTCTGCTCCTCCAGCGGTAGTACTGCTGGGGTGAGCGGTAGTACCGCTTATAAGCGGTACTACCGCCCCAAGGTTCATGTTTTGTTGCTCCATTTCCCTACTTCTTCCGCCCAAGCGGTAGTACCGCTCGTGTGCGGGCTGAGCACATAACGCTTGGATTTTTCCCCTCCTATAAAAGGGGGTCTTCTTCCCCAATGAACCTTATCCTTTGAGCTCATGTTCTTCCCCCATTGTTGACCTTCTTCGAGCTTGCTAACTCTCAATCCCTCCAGGGATTCTTGCTAGTTTTTGAGGGAAAAGAGTGAGGAGATCTAGATCCACATTTCCACCAATCACTTTCTCCTCTATGTGAGGGGAACCCCTTGGATCTAGATCTTGGAGTTCTTGGTGTCCTCTTTCTTGTTCTTCCTCTCATTTTCCTCCCTAGCATTAGTTGCTTCGGTGGGATTTGAGAGAGAAGGACTTGGGCACTCCATCTGCCCTTGCCATTGCATTTGGTGCGTCGGTTTGAGTTCTCCATGGTGATATGTGGAAGTGAAGTTTGAGAAGCTTATTACTCTTGGGTGTTTGGGGACCCTAGAGCTTGTTCCTCTTGGGTGCCTTGGCGCCCTAGACGGTTGGTGGTGTTCGGAGCTCAATCATTGTGGTGCAAAGCTACGGGAAAGCGTCGGGGTCTCCAATTAGGTTGTGGAGATCGCCCCGAGCAATTTGACGGGTACCGGTGACCGCCCCCAAGGGTTGCCAAAGTGTACGGGTTCGGTGACCGCCCCCAAGGGTTGCCATTTGTACTGGTTCGGTGACCGCCCTCAAGGGTCCCTTAGTGGAATCACAGCATCTCGCATTGTGCGAGGGCGTGAGGAGATTACGATGGCCCTACTGGCTTCTTGGTGAGCATTGTGCCTCCACACCGCTCCAAACGGAGATTAGCATCCGCAAGGGTGTGAACTTCGGGATACATCGTCGTCTCCGCGTGCCTCGGTTATCTCTTACCCGAGCTCTTTACTTATGCACTTTACTTGTGATAGCCATATTGTTTCTTGTCATATATCTTGCTATCACCTAGTAGTTTATCTTGCTTAGCATAAGTTGTCGGTGCACATAGGTGAGCCTAGTAGTTGTAGGTTTTGTGCTTGACAAATTAACCGCTAGGTTTATTCCGCATTTGTTCAAGCCTAAATCGTTATTATTTTAAAGCGCCTATTCACCCCCCTAGGCGACATCCACGATCTTTCAAAGCCGAGGTGGCCTTGGGAACGAGCGGATCCGGCGGCACCTTGCCAGATCCGGGCGAGGGCATGGTGCGGGGAGGCGTGGTTCGCCGGCGGCCAAAGGAGGTGGTCGGAGCAGGTGCCTCGGGTGCACGCGGGTCGGCGCTTCTCCTGGTGGTGGGCAACGGCAGCACGGGAACTCGGGGTAGGCCGGCGCGAGGGAGGAAGGAGGCGAGGTTGGACCGAGGCGGCGAGGCTCCAGCGCGGAGGCGAGGCTAGACCGAGGCAGCGGGGCTCCAGCGCGGAGGCGGCGACGCGACAAAGGACGGCGGAGAGGCGAGCGGACAGGAGGCGAGGCGAGTTGAGGCGGGCACAGCGGTGACGGTCGCCGGCGGGGCGGCGGCGATGGGCGACGGGTTGCGGGAGCCGCGCGGCGGAGGCGCAGGCTCGGTCAGGCGGCGGCTCGGCGCGGCCCGGGGCGGGCCGACCGTGGGCCTCGCAGGCCGTAGCGGTGGAGGGCGGCACAGGGACAGGTGGCACGTGGTGATTGGGCGTGGGGCGGTGGCGGACATGTCTGGGCACGGGATGTACGTGTTCGGCGGCGCGAGGATGAAGATAGCTAGGGTTTCGTCCACGGAAAAAATGGAGGGGGAGGTATTTATATAGGTATAGGGAGCTAGGAGAGTCCAAATGAGGTGCGGTTTTCGCCCACACGATCGTGATCCAACGACAGAGAGCATGGAGGGGGTTTAGATGGGTTAGTGGGCTACTTTGGAGGGGTGTTGGGCTGCAACACAAGAGAGGCTTTTGCGGTTACCCGGTTAACCGTTCGGGCATCAAACAACCTCCAAATGGAATGAAATTTAACAGGCGGTCTACCGGTTATGTACCAAGGACGCTCGAAAAATCTTGACACATTCCGAGAACATTTTTCTCCCGCTCATGAAACAAGGTTAGAGGGGTGCAACCGGTGCATGAGAGAGTGTCGGATTGCGAAACGGACAACAGGGAAAATGCTCGGATGCATGCGACGAACACGAATGCAAATGCGATGCACATGATGACATGATATGAAATGCATGACATGAACAAAATGCAAAATGAAGACAAAACCCAACCACGAAGGGAATATCATATCGCGTCTCCGGAAATGGCAAGAGTTGGAGATACAAATATGGAAAGTTACATCCGGGGTGTTACTTATTTCTTCTTTGAATCTTTGGTTTAGTTAGGCCGACTAGATCGATTTTTCTTGCCATGGGAAGAGGTGCTTTGTGATTGGTTCAATCTTACGGTGCTTGATCCCAGTGACAGAAGGGGAAACGACATGTATGTATCGTTGCCATTAAGGATAACAAGATGGGGTCTATTTCTACATAAATAGATCTTGTCTACATCATGTCATCGTTCTTGTTGAATTACTCCATTTCTCCATGAACTTAATACACTAGATGCATGCTTGTATGTATCGTTGCCATTAAGGATACCAAGTTGGGGTATATTTATACATAAATAGATCTTGTCTACATCATGTCATCGTTCTTGTTGCATTACTCCATTTCTCCATGAACTTAATACACTAGATGCATGCTAGATAGTGGTTGATGTGTGGAGTAATAGTAGTAGATGCAGGCAGGTGTCGGTCTACTAATCTTGGACGTGATGCCTATACAATGATCATTTCCTAGATATTTTCATAATTATTTGCAGTTCTATCAATTTCCCAACAGTAATTTGTTTACCCACTGTATGCTATTTTTCTCGAGAGAAGCCACTAGTGAAATCTACGGGCCCGGGGTCTTTGCTTTATCATATTTGCCTTCGAGATCTATTTTATTCGCTTTTATTTTCACATCTATATTTCCAAAAACCCAAAAATACCTTGCTGCACTTTATTTTATTTTGCATTTATTCAAGATCTATTTATCCAATCTATCATATTTTTATCTCGTCAACTCGGCAATTTCTGGCACCGTTACCTGAAAGGGATTGACAACCCCTTTAACACATCGGGTTGCAAGTATTTGTTCTTTGTGTGTAGGTACTATTTGCGTAGTGTTGCGTGATACTTCTACTGGTTTGATATCCTTGATCTCATCACTGAGGGAAATACCTACCGTCATTGTGTTGCATCATCCCTTCCTCTTTGGGGAAATACCGACATAGTTCAAGCCGCAATCAATATACATTCCCGCAGGTACCTAGTGTCGTGGAATTGTCACGACAGATGTCCTAGTAGAAGGACTCAGTCGTGGAGCCATCGCAGCTAGGTTAGCTTATAGGGGTTAAACGAGACAAAGGACACAAAGAGTTTATACTGGTTTGGCCCCTTGGGTGAAGGTAAAGGCCTACTCCAGTTTGGGATTGTATTGCTAGGGTTTCGATTACTAGGGAGCGAATACGCTTGACCCAATTCTCGATCTCTTGTTTTTTTGCCCTAAACCGCCACCGGGTCGTCCCTTTATATACATAGGTTGACACCTTGGCGGCTCCCGGAGTCCCGGCCGGCTCATACACAACGTGTCCGGCTCGGTGATTAACTACGCATTCCTTACAACACAAGTCATACATACATGGTGGTTCATCCTCCCGGGCCTTAAGTCTCCTCTGGGTCTTGGGCCGTTATTGGGCTCCTATGATCTGCTATCTTTATTGGTAAACCGCCAGTGGTATGACCCGGCCCCTCCTTGGCGGTTCATACTCAATAGTTATATCCCCAACATTAGGCCCTAGGTTGATTTGAACTTGTTCACATCAATCTTCAATATCTGACTTGTCCCAAACTTGCATCACTTGTCTGATAAACCTTACTGTAAACCGTCGTGATGTCAGCTCATAGTATTTTCTTAAGCTGCCATGACGTCATTTCACATTAATATCGCACGTAGCCCAAAACATCTTAATTGATACTTATCTTGATGAGCCTCCCGAAAACCGTGGCATCCATATAGCCATATGATGATTTTGGCCTCCTCGATTCCCGCGCATGCCTTGTATCCACCCCCTTATAAATAGGGGTAGGGGGTCCTTATCATTTTTACCCCTCCTTCGTCTTCCTCTCGCGTCTCTTCTGCCTCTCGGGCTTCACCGCCGCGACCTTCGACTGCTGCACCGACCCAGGCTGCTGCATCTACCTGGTTGGATCAAAAACTTCAACGTGCCACTGCTGCTCCTCATATTTTATAAGTGCACCTTTCCTTCTATCTCAGATGTGCATTTAGGGTTTGGTAGTTCATCGGCGTTCTTGCCGTTCTTTGCTATTTTCTTTACCTCTAGTGGCTTTAAATCTGGATACGCTACAAACCCTATGCGGAAGTAGTTTTAGCACTTGCTTTTATCATTAGACTAACATCTCTTCACAGAAGATCTCATCAGAGCACCCATACTTTTCCACTTCCGCCATTTTAGGCTAGAATTTTACTGCTTTTCTGAACTGCCATAGATCCAAAAATATAGCTTGAACTTGTGAAATTTGTTTGTCCACCACTTTAGCAAATTTTTCTTTTGACCAATCGAAGTACTAACACCGTCATGGCGGCTTATGACATAAACCGTAACCCACTATATATCATTAGGCCCCGTTTAAGCCGCCATCATTTACCTTATAGTCAATAACTTCTGTAATGTCCTTCTGGTTTTAACAATTGCATGCTTTGAACTGTATCTCCATAACCATTAGCCTTGTACATCTAATTGAACAATAATTTGTAAGTCACCAGATATCCATCGGTTTAATAACATCTTGAACCGCCTTGTGTAGGCTATGCATCCAACCATGACTAAGACCGTCACATCATGTGATTGGATCCCATCTATTGTTACCGAGCCAATGCTCCAGGAATACGTCAAAATTGACTTCTTACCAGAAAAAACATCATTCAGTGGCGTATTCCACAACCAAACAATGTCATCCTCAACCACAGGATGGTGAAGTGATTGTCTTTACAAATCACATGAACCGGGGCTTCTCATGCCCGGCTCAAAATTCTTTCGTGACGTTCTGCACTTTTTTCAACTTCATCATCAAGACATTGGACCCAATTCCGTGTCAAATATCTGCAATTTCCAAGTCTTTTGTGAAGTATATCTTCAAGAGGAACCAAGTGTTGAACTCTTCAGAGAGTATTTTTACTTGAACCGCCAAAATGAATTCACTGATGGGACCAGTCAGGAGCTCGGAGGGATCTCAATTCAATGACGTAGAGACGCCAATTTTCCTTATGCCAAACTTCCAAGCCATCCCAAGGATGGGAATAAAACCTGGTTCTACTGCAAGGATACGTCTCCTGCTGATGAGAACCCCATGCCCGGCTTTCGTGACCAACGGCTCAACCCGAAACATCCTCTCCCTGATCGGATTACCACTGCTGAACGGGCCAAACTTGCGCCTATCTTCTCAAAGGTTAGAGCTATATTGGGCAATGGATTGACCGGGGTTGATTTACTTCAATGCTGGGTAGCATGGCGGATCATACCCTTAAGCCGCCGGTCCGGCTTAATGTGTACATATATTGGTGACACCAAAGATCCACTGCGCTACAGTTTTACTGTTGGGGAACATAGTATTTCAAAATTTTGCCTACGATCACGCAAGATCTATCTATGAGAAGTATAACAACGAGCGGGGAGAGTGTGTCCATGTAACCTCGTAGACGGAAAGTGGAAGCGTTAAGTAACGCGGTTGATGTAGTCAAACGTCTTCGCGATCCAACCGATCAAGTACCGAATGCATGACACCTCCGTGATCTGCACACGTTCAGCCCGGTGACGTCCCTTGAACTCTAGATCCAGCTAAGGCCGAAGGAGAGTTTCATCAGCACGATGGTGTGGTGACGGTGATGATGAAGTTACCGACGCAGGGCTTCGCCTAAGCACTACGACAATATGACCGAGGTGGAAATCTATGGAGGGGGGCACCGCACACGGCTAAGAGATCAACTTGTGTGTCTATGGAGTGCCCCCTCCCCGTATATAAAGGAGTGGAGGAGGGGACCGGCTGGCCTCATAGGGCGCGCCCCAAGGGGGGAATCCTACTCCTACTAGGAGTAGGCACTGGTGCGCGTTGGTCCTAAACAAACGGTTTTTAACCCCTTTCCGCGACGGCGTTTGGAACCGTTGCCAAGTGTTTGTGTGCGATAGGGTGTCCTTCGCACATGACCCAGAAATCGTCAGGGATAGGCCCTCCTGGGTCCCAGGCTGGGGCCGTGTGCGATCGTGCGAGGCATCGAAACCCAATCATTTCCGTAGGTATGTACATCCCACATGGTAATGCGAGAAAATCATTTCCGTAGGTATGTACATCCCACATGATGAATCCTAGAAAAACATTTCCGTTCGTATGTATATCACACACAGTCAATCCAAGGAATACGTTTCCTTCTTATGTACATCCCGCACATTCAATCCAAGGAACAAGTTTCCGTTCAGACGTACATCCCACACAGTTTTATGTGTAGGCTCATGTGTGAAAGGTGTAACTATCACACACGGTTTGCCATGGTTAACTGTTTGCTTTTATCAACAATATCACACACGATTTGATGAAGAAAACTGTGTGGCATTGAGCTATCCATTGCAAGCGCTTTTTCTGCTAGAACCGTTTGCAAAGGTCCATGACACATTTAGCAGGTTTATTAGTTTACAATTAATAATTCCAGTATTACGCAAATTCACATTTCACATCGAACAACTATTTGCCAATTTCATATCAGGCACATAAATATATTATAACATCACAATACGGTAGCTACATGAAAATAGCACAGTACAACATATAGCTAGTTCAACTTCATAAGAACAATATATTCATTTCCCTAATCGAGATCATCCAGGCTCGTCTTATCCACATCTGCTTTTAGTTCAGTAAGAACCATTTTTGCACGGGCCAACTGGGAAAGTGCCTCCTCCTTCGCCAACACCATCTTAGCAAAGTCTGATTTAAGAAATCTGAGCTCATTCTCCACCTTCAACTTTTTATCCTGCATCTTGAAATATGCTTCAGCATTGACAACACTTTCTCTAAGACTACGTGTGTTCTCTTCCTCATACATGCTCCAGAGGTTCGCTAGGCACATCTTCAAAGACTGTGGCCACTCTTGATCAACCCACTCCAAGTAAGAAAACTTCCATTCATCCTATAATATTTAAAACTAGATCAGTAACAATTGTAGGGGAATGGGTTTATAGCAACATAGAAAATCACCAATTCTTATTTTAAAAAACTGAAGAAACATGTTAATTATGACGTATCTTCTCAAAAAGATCAATGTGCAAATAAAATAATTGGTACTAAGAAAACAACCAAATTCTGAAACATCAGAAGCTATAATTGACTACAATGACGCTACAAGTTCTTACTCATGTACAATAAATAACAAATTGAACATTTTATGACGAAGGTAAATATAATTGCAACAGCATAGCGACAGTGTTTGGATGACAGCAAATTGATACTAACATGTGTGTACATGCACAAATTTAGTAACATAGAACTAATAGTACTAAGGCCGTCCACTATGTATGCCAAAACTAGGGTAAAGACAACTGTTGCTACATCTCGCACCGGTGCCCTGCACTGGTGAGCTGATGCAGCGGGAAAAATCAGGGACCCGGACTCTAGAGCACGTAGTTGCTCCGATACCCAGTTCCCTTTGTGCCATAAAGATTTAGTATTTTACTACTTTACTGCTCGGATTTGTGGACCAAAGTTGGCTGCACAAATTGCTGAAGCGGTGCCAAATAATTTTCTAATGGCACCGCTGATGAGATGACAACAATTTAATATACTAGGTACAAACTGTGACACTTCCTTAGGATGCGTTTGGTTGAAGGTGTGGTATGAATGGGTTGGGACCGTGACAGTGTCTGAATCACATCTAACAAATGATTTGTAACAACGAAAGAGGGTCTAACATTCTCTACACATGCCAGAAACTTCCTCCCACTATCCACAGAATCAAACACAACTAGCTTCATGCATGGAGATTGATGGTTACAACGAGCAGATAGGTCTTCAGCCACCCCGCTCCATTCGTTGCCACTGATGGTCTTAGGGAGCTACAAGAGGAAGAAATGACTCAAATCGTCCGCCGGGTAAAAATCCTTCATTCCAAGTCATAGCCCGAGAGAGAGATGAGAGGCATACCCGGGTGGTGAAGGAGTAGTCGCCGGAGGAGGAACTGCTGGACATGTCTTTGAAGAAGACCATGGCGACCCCGGCGGTAGGATGCGAGACGGCGAGAGCGAGGAAGCAGCTATAGCTTAGGAAGGAAGGAAGGAAGGAGGAAATAGGGGAAATGTGAGTTGTGGTCAGGGAGAAAAGAGGGTGGGAAAGGGGGGCGGGGGTAGATATTTTGGTGGTAGGCCAAAATTTTCGAAATGTGGGGGGAAACTTTGCGTGACGTGTCGCCGGACCATTCACTTTGAACGATTGAGTGCATCGCAAATGATTCTTCTACTTTATGCGCATGTGATGAGTTTGATAATTAAAATTTTGGTGGAAATTTCCCCGGGTACGTCATTGCATAATTTAACATCGCTTGCTAATTTGGGCACACAAAAGATCGTACAGCAGACAGACCACACTAACTGAATCAAGCAATTTTAGTAATTAAATAGTGCCAGTTGACATAAACATTGCTCTAACAAAAGACCAGCATTAAAAACAATGCCTATGTACGCATAATTTTAACAAATCCGCCGCCATGCCGGCCCCTGCATCGCCGGTGTGAGATGAGACGTCGATGACTTGTCCTGGCGACATGCTGCCATTGGTAGACTTCGTGTCCCCCTGCTGAAGTCGACCATGTCCTCGTCCTCGGCGCCGCCCTCAAGGTTGTAGTACTCGTAGTAGTGGCTACGCTAGAGGTCGCGTTGATACTCCACCACTGATTCCTCGACGAACAGACTCTTCTATACCTCGACCTCGGCCACGTGAAACTCCTCCTCCCGGCGCTCCTCGATCTCCGCCGCCTCCTGCATCTCCAGCTCCCGCTCGGCGACCTCATGAGGAAGAAGGTGCTCCATGGCCACCACCACCTTTTCAGACGTGGGTTACATGCTGGAGTCCGAGGTGGCCTGGAATATCTTGCTGTGTGCATCCTCGATCTTGGCGTGGATGACCTCGACCCGGGCTAGGGCGAAATCAGCGGCACGGATGGTAGCTCAAGCGCTCTCGGCATTTGCAACCGCCGTCGCAGCAGCAGCTGCAGCCGTCTCGGCTGCTGCAGCTGCCCTCTCGTCAGAAGTGACCACGCTCAATGCGGATGCGGCAGCACTCTCGGCGTAGGCAGCCACGCTCGAGGGGGACGCGGCCATCGTACGGGCTTTCACGAAGCGTTTCCACGGCATCATCTTTGCAAGAATGGGGTGCAGGAATGGGGGTCGGGATTCATGGATTCGGAGGTTGCCGACACTTGAGCAGACGAGCCGGCGAAACTTAAAGACGGAGACTTAAATAGACCCACATATTTTCATCGCAAACAGTTCCTCGAAAACAACTGTGTGTGATGTTGTAGATATTTTTTATTAGCTATGAAAGACGAATTTGGAGTACAGTGGCAACAGATGGTGTTTTAAATGTACGAGAAATTTTGTAGTACTAATACAACTGTCATGTCAAATTCTGGAAAAATTCAGGGGTCATTTGACCTTTTAAGACATTCAAGTGACTTTCTAGTCATTTAATGACCGTAATTGAAATTGGAACTACATGTACATGCAACAGCTAACCATAACAGTTTGAAAACTCATATTTTGTATACCTGTGTGCGATTTAATTCCATGTGCAGTAAATTGGAAGGAATTTTCAAACATATTCGTATCAAGTCTATGACACAATTAAGCATGGAGTGACATGGTATTTTAATTCCAAAAAATTAAAAAACAATATTAGAAACACATGAAACCTTGGTTGATGTAATTTCATGCCACCAAGATGATGTGGAAAAAAATTGGGCATGTTTGACGAAAGTTTGGACACACACCCCTCACAAACCGGAGCAACTCACTAGAAGGCTCGTGGTTCCGAGAGGGAACAATGCATGTTGTATGACGAATGGGAGATAGCTTCCTCTTATGGCCTTCAATTTTTTCTATGTTTAACGTCCACTACAACCACTGTAATGTGAAATTTTGGAAAATTCTAGGGGTCATTTGACATTTTAAAGACATTTAAGTGATTTTCTAGCCATTTAATTCAAATTTGAACTACATCTACATGCAACGCCTAACCATTACGGTTTGACAAATCATAACTGTGTACTTGTGTGCGAGTTAATTCCATGTGCGGTAAATTAGAAGGAATTTTTAAACATATTTGTCTCTCGACATGGACACATGCATATGTATGCATGGAGTGACATGGTATTTTAATTCCAAAATAATCAAAAAATATCAGAAACACATTAAACCTTGGTTGATGTAATGTCATGCCTCCAAGATGATGTGGTAAAAAATTGGCATGTTTGACGAAAGTTTGGACACACACCCCACACAAACCGGATCAACTCACTAGAAAGCTCGTGGTTCCGAGAGGGAACAATGCATGTTTGATGACGAACGGGAGATAACTTCCTCTGACGGCCTTCAATTTTTTTCTATGTCTAACATGCACTACTACATCTGTAATGTGAAATTTTTGAAAATTCTAGGAGTCATTTGACCTTTTTAAAAAATTAAGTGATTTTCTAGCCATTTAATGACCGTAATTCAAATTTGAACTTCATCCACATGCAACGCCTGACCAAAACAGTTTGAAAAATCATATATGTATACTTGTGTGCAAGTTAATTCCATGTGCAGTAAATTAGAAGGAATTTTTAAACATATTGGTCTCACGACATGGACACATGCATACGTATGCATGGAGTGACATGGCATTTTAATTCCAAAAAGATTAAAAATGATCAGAAAAACATGAAACCTTGGTTGATTTAATGTCATGCCACCAAAATGATTTGGTAAAAAATTGGCCTGTTTGATGAAAGTTTGGACACACACCCCTCACAAACCGGAGCAACTCACTAGAAGGTTCGTGGTTTCGAGAGGGAACAATGCATGTTCGATGACGAACGGGAGATAGCTTCCTCTTCCGGTCTTCAATTTTTTTTACATCTAACATGCACTAATACAACTGCCATGTGAATTTTTTAATTTTTTTTGACCTTTTAAAGACATTTAAGTGATTTTCTAACCATTTAATGACCGTAATTCAAATTTGAACTACATCTACATGCAACGCCTAACCATAACAGTTTGAAAAATCATATTTTTGTGTACTAGTATGCGAGTTAAAAAATCATCAGACGATGTAAATATCTTGTGTTCAAAAAAGAAAATGTAGAGATCTAGCAAGACAACCGCCCCCCACACGATTGGCAGTCTATCTCGCGACTCAAGATTTGGTAGGTGAATGGCGGGGATCATTAATCAGACACGGTTCTGCATTGGAAACCATCAGCTATTATGTTCACACACGGATTTTGGCCATTATGTTCACACACGGATTTTGCTGGGGGAATCATGTGTAATTCAAACTACAATACTCATAAATTCCGGCGACCGGTGTGTGTACTGTCCCCGTCGATCTATATTCCGGCCGCCAATAAATACTACCTTGCTCACGTCGTCCCGCCTGCATTCTCATCTACATCCTCCCCTCTCTCGCCCTCTCTCTCTCTCAAATCTCTGCCATGGTGCCGCCGGTCTGCCCACACGCCGACGAGGATTCGCCGCCCCCAAGGACACTCACTCGATTAGCAGCGATGAGGACCCCTACATGCCGTCTGACGAGGTTGCGCCGGACCCCCCAACTTTGGATTAGTTTTGGGGCCAGTACAATCTTTGTCTGTGGAAGTCGCTGCCGCCGGTTGAGAAAGCCAGGCAAGTGGTGTTCAAGAAGGAGATGGCATAGGAGGAAGCCAGGTACCAGGCGGCATGTGAAGCCCGTGATGCCGCCTGGAAAAAGGAGGCGGCGACGCTTTGGGGCCCGGCGCGTTGTCGTTCTGAGCAGGTGTATGAAGACGGGTACTTCGCGAGGAAGGTCATAGGCGTTGGGTGCCTCGTCGCTGCGTGAAGGTAGGCATAAGCTCTAGCGTGCCACCGACGTGGAGCTCCGGTGGGCACCCAATGAAATGGCAAAATCGGCCGCGTGCGTCCGCCAGCAAGAGGTAGATCGGTACGTCAAGCACTGCGAGGCGGAGGAGGCGGAGTACTGCCTCCGCACTGGGAGGACGCCGCGCACCAGGGAGCTGCTGGCGAGGGGATACCGGAATACTGGCACCAGGAGGGATTATTAGTTTTAGTATTGTTCGTTTTCAATTTTATGCATTGTACCTAGTAGTTAAGTATCATCACGTATATGTGATGATATTATATATATATATATACTGTGATGAACTAATGAACATTATATATATTATGATTTCCATTTTCTATCTGTTTTTGTATACTAATTTGAATCTAGCTGTTATCATCCACATATACAGAATGGAAAGCGTATATACACACATTGAAACCGAACATATGAGAATGGAAAACAGACTACACACATTGAAACAGAGTAATAAACAGAGCAATACTATGATTGCTGTGAATACATAGCTATCCACGTCGAAACGACCTTCCAAAATAAAACGCGTCCATGAGACCATGACCAGCAGCCCTTGCCTACGGTAGCTCTTGGCTTTGCCTGAACTCGTGCAGGCGTTCGTCCAAGAGGTCCACATGCTCGCGGTACATCTGGAGCGCGATCTCGAGCTCCAAGTTGGCTATTTCATCGGAGATCACCAGCTCGAGGATGCGACGGCCATGTTCCTCTACTGCGCCCAGGTGGACACCTGGGCCAAGGAGGCAGTTGAGCCTACGGACGAGCGCGTTGGCATCCAGCGGGCCGCGGACAAGGCGAATGGCGGCACCCATGCAAATGGCGCGACGAGCGTCCAATGCAAGTATGGCGCGGCTGGCCTCTAGTGCAAGTACGACGCTAAGGGTCTCTGCCCACTCCTGGCGAGGAATGGGGTTACTGACCGGACGTGTACCCAGCTGCGACGCTGTGTCGATGATATATCTCCAACGTATCTATAATTTTTGATTGTTCCAGGCTATTATGTTATCAACCTTGGATGTATTATATGCATTTATATGCTATTTTATATGATTTTTGGGACTAACCTATTAAACCAGAGCCCAGTGCCAGTTTCTGTTTTTTCCTTGTTTTTGAGTTTCGCAGAAAAGGAAAACCAAACGGAGTCCAATTGAACCGAACTTCACAGAACTTATTTTTGGACCATAAGAAGGACATGGAGTAAAATAGTTGGGCCAGAAGAGTCCCGGGCTGCTGACGAGGGTGGGGGGCGCGCCCACCCCCCTGGGCGCGCCTCCCTACCTCATGGACAGCCCGGAGACCCCCCCTGACTTGTTCTCGACGCCAAAACCTCTTATATATACTGAAATCTCCAGAACATAACCTAGATCGGGAGTTCCGCCGCCGCAAGCCTCCGTAGCCACTGAAAACCAATCTAGACATGTTCTGGCACCCTGCCGGAGGGGGGAATCCCTCTCCGGTGGCCATCTTCATCATCTCGGCGCTCTCCATGACGAGGAGGGAGTAGTTCACCCTCGAGGCTGAGGGTATGTACCAGTAGCTATGTGTTTGATCTCTCTCTCACTCTCTCGTGTTCTTGATTCGGCACGATCTTGATGTATCGTGAGCTTTGCTATTATAGTTGGATCTTATGATGTTTCTCCACCTCTATCTCCTTGTGATGAATTGAGTTTTCCCTTTGAATTTATCTTATCGGATTGAGTCTTTAAGGATTTGAGAACACTTGACGTATGTCTTGCATGTCCTTATCTGTGGTGACAATGGGATATTCACGTGATCCACTTGATGTATGTTTTGGTGATCAACTTGCGAGTTCCGTGACCTCGTGAACTTATGCATACGGGTTGGCACACGTTTTCGTCTTGACTCTCCGGTAGAAACTTTGGGGAACTCTTTGAAGTTCTTTGTGTTGGTTGAATAGATCAATCTGAGATTGTGTGATGCATATCGTATAATCATACCCACGGATACTTGAGGTGACATTGGAGTATCTAGGTGACATTAGGGTTTTGGTTGATTTGTGTCTTAAGGTGTTATTCTAGTACGAACTCTAGGATCAATCAAACAGAAAGAATAGCTTCGTGTTAGTTTACTACGGACTCTTTAAGATCGATCAGAAAGGATAACATTGAGGTGGTTTCGTACCCTATCATAATCTCTTCGTTTGTTCTCCTCTATTAGTGACTTTGGAGTGACTCTTCATTGCACGTTGAGGGATAGTTATATGATCCATTTATGTTATTATTGTTGAGAGGACTTGCACTAGTGAAGGTATGAACCCTAGGCCTTGTTTCAATGCATTGCAATACCATTTTCGCTCACTTTTATCATTAGTTACCTTGCTGTTTTTATATTTTCAGATTACAAAAAGCTATATCTATCATCCATATTGCACTTATATCACCATCTCTTCGCCGAACTAGTGCACCTATACAATTTACCATTGTATTGGGTGTGTTGGGGACACAAGAGACTCTTTGTTATTTGGTTGCAGGTTTGTTTGAGAGAGACCATCTTCATCCTACGCCTCCCATAGATTGATAAACATTAGGTCATCCACTTGAGGGAAATTTGCTACTGTCCTACAAACCTCTGCACTTGGAGGCCCAACAACGTCTACAAGAAGAATGTTGTGTAGTAGACATCAAGCTCTTTTCTGGCGCCGTTGACAGGGAGGTGAGTGCTTGAAGTTATATCTTTAGATCCTTCAATCGAATCTTTTAGTTTCTTGTTTTATCACTAGTTTAGTCTATAAAATAAAACTACAAAAAGATGGAATTAAGGTTTCCTCATATGCTTCATCTTTTTAATCTCTTTCATGAATATAAGGATTCCGATAATTGTGCCAAAGTGTTAGAAGAAGAATGTATTAAAATATTTGGCACTTAATTTTTGGATGATGAGCATGATTGGAATGTTGTTAGTATGAATTCTTTGAATATCCATGATGATAATGATATGCAAAGCCACAAGCTTGGGGATGCTATGTTTGATGAAGATGATATTTTTTTGTCCCCCAAGTTTTGATGAGCAAATTTATTTTGATGATAGCATGCCTCCTATTTATGATGATTATATTGATGAAAGTGGGTTTGGAAGGGTGTAAACTTTAGGAAGTAATGATCCCACTATTTTGGAGGGTGTTGAATCTTATTGTGATAATTATGAAAGTGGGTTTGGAGAGGTCATGACTTTAGTTAATGTTAATCCCACTATTTTGGAAGAGTGTCAACTTTGCATACATGTAGATCATGTTAAGAATATGTTTTGTGATAGCTATATTGTTAAATTTGTTTATGATACTACATGTAATTATTATGAGGGAGGAACATATGCTTGTAGGAATTGCAATAATATCAAGTTTCCTCTCTATGTGTTGAAAATCTTGAAGTTATCCTTGTTTTACCTTCCTATGCAAGTTGATTCTTGTTCCCATAAGTTGTTTGCTCACAAAATCCCTATGCATAGGAAGTGGGTTAGACATAATGTGCTAGTCATATTCTTCATTATGCTCTCTTTATGTTTCAATTCTTATCTTTTATGAGAGTATCATTAAAATCATCATGCCTAGCTAGCGGCGTTAAACGATAGCGCTTGTTGGGAGGCAAGCCAATTTTATTTCTGTTCTTTACTTTTCGTTCCTGTTTAGTAATAAATAATTCATCTAGCCTCTGTTTAGATGTGGTTTTATGTTTTAATTAGTGTTTGTGCCAAGTAGAACCTTTGGGAAGACTTGGGTGAAGTCTTTACGATCTTGCTATAAAAAACAAAAACTTTTGTGCTCACGAGATTAGCTGCCATTTTTTACTGGAGAGTGCGATTAGGTTGATTATTTTTGCAGATGATTAATAGACAAATTCCTCAGGTCTGCCAATTTATTTCAGAATTTTTGGATATTTATAAGTATACGTTTGATACTGATTACTACAGACTGTTCTGTTTTTGATAGATTCTGTTTTCACTGTGTTGTTTGCTTATTTTGATGAATCTATGAGTAGTATCGGAGGGTATGAACCATAGAGAAGTTGGAATACAGTAGACATTACACCAATATGAATTTAGAATGAGTTCAGAACAGTACCTCAGTGGTGATTTATTTTCTTATAGTAACGGAGCTTACGAGTTTTCTGTTAAGTTTTGTGTTGTGAAGTTTTCATGTTTTGGGTAAAGATTCGATGGACCATGGAATAAGGAGTGGCAAGAGCCTAAGCTTGGGGATGCCCAAGGCACCCCAAGGTAATATTCAAGGACAATCAAGAGCCTAATCTTGGGGATGCCCCGGTTGGCATGCCCTCTTTCGTCTTCATCTATCGGTAACTTTACTTGGATCTATATTTTTATTCACCAAATGATATGTGTGTTGCTTGGAGCATCATTTTATTTTCTTTTGTTTTGCTTGATGTTTGAATAAAATACCAAGATCTGAAATTCTTAAATGTTAGAGAGTCTTCACATAGTTGCATAATTATTCGACTACTCATTGATCTTCACTTATATCTTTTGGAGTAGTTTGTCATTTGCTCTAGTGCTTCACTTATATCTTTTTAGAGCACGGTGGTGGTTTTATTTTGAAGAAATAGATGAACTCTCATGCTTCACTTATATTATTTTGAGAGTCTTTTAGAACAGCATGGTAATTTCCTTTGGTTATGAAATTAGTCCTAATATGATAGGCATCCAAGATGGGTATAATAAAAACTTTCATATAAAGTGCATTGAATACTATCAGAAGTTTGATACTTGATGATTGTTTTGAGATATGAAGATGGTTATATTAGAGTCATGCTAGTTGAGTAGTTGTGAATTTCAGAGATACTTGTGTTAAAGTTTGTGATTCCCGTAGCATGCACATATCATGAACCGTTATGTGATGAAGTCGGAGCATGATTTATTTATTGATTGTTATCGGATTTCGGGTTCCGGCAGACCCTTGAGGTTCGAACACTGGCGTGCGCGCAGAGATCTCTCCCCTACCGATCTACGCCCAATCTCCTCACGTGATCTAAGCTGGAAACAACGAACAACACAAGGGACACGAGGTTTATACTGGTTCGGGCCACCGTTATGGTGTAATACCCTACTCCAGTGTGTGGTGTGGTGGATTGCCTCAGGGGCTGCTGATGAACAGTACAAGGGAAGAACAACCTCGCGAGAGTTGTTCTTGAGCTGGTGCGATGAACTGCTAGGGTGAGTTCAGTCGCCTCTCCCTCTCTATCTCTGCTAGGGTTCTACCAGATTTCTAGATGTCCCTCTACTCTGTGTGGCTAGTTCTACTTATAGAGGCCCTGAGCCTCTCCCCAGATAATGAGCGGGAAGTGCGCCAACAATTGGCCATTTTGAAGGGGAACATCTAGTACAAGTTATCCTGACCAAAGGTGGTCTTCGGCTACCAAAAGTACTGGTGATGACACCATCTTGGGATCCACGGTGACCTCCGCCCTGCCGCTCTGCTGGTCTTGGTCTCGTTGCACCGGAATGGTAACCTTTGCCCGGTGCCTTGGCCTGTGCTTGCCCACTTTGCACCAAAGGGGAAACAAGGACACTGTGCAGGCCGGCGCCCGCCTGGTCTCGATCGTCATGGCTTGCATCACGGGTTCCTCATGAGGTACCCCTGCCTTGATCTCTCCGCCTCCTCGCGAGCCTGCCTGACGAGGCTGCCTCTGAGGAAGCTTCCTGCCGTCCGCCCCGCGAGGTTTGGCCACTTGCGAGGGTCTTGAGCTTGAGCTGATGAAGATGGGCCGCGCTGGGCCCCCACTTGAGCCACACCGCAGGCCGCAGGCAGGCAAGTCTAGGGACCCCCGTTCCTAGAACGCCGACAGTAGCCCCCGGGCCCAAGGTGCGCCCGGGCTTGGCCTAGCAGGAAAACGAAGGGGCAAGCGCGAAGCGCCATGGGTCCTAACAGCCTGCGGCCTTGGGCGCCGCGTGGCGATTGATTGGACGTGGGCAACTGCGCTTCCCCACGACGCCTCGGCGACCGCACGACTTGACAAGTCCCTGCATGCAGAGAAACCGATCATGATTACCTGCGATCGTGGTGCTCGACGGTTGGCCTCCTCCGGCTATAAGTACGGGGCCGCGCGAGTCCCCTCAGCCCGTCCCTTCTTGCTGCTCCTTTTCTTCTTCTTGGTTACTCGTCGCTCCCATGGCTCCAAAGAGATTCTCGGCCGCGCAGAAAGGAAAGGCCCCCCAGGCTGGGCCTGACTTCCCCCCGGCCAAGCGCGGCCGAGGCCGCCCCTCCACGGTCCCCGTAGTGGCTTCCCGCGGCCATGGAGGCGGTTCCCTGCGCGGTGGTGAGCGCCCGACCGCCGATGGGGGGCACGCCATGGCTGTGCGCCCCCCTAGGCCACGCTTTCGCTCCGCGGAGGTGTTGCTGGTGTTTGTCGTGTGGCCAGCGGACCCATCCAGCACCCGGCTCCACCTCCCCTGTTTCTTCGTAGATGAACTGCCGGCCAGCGCCCGGTGCGGCTTCTGGCTCCAAGCGGACGGCTGCTGCAGAAGGGCCTCCTGGGCTTCGCTGGAGGTCTCCGTTTCTGGGAATGGGGCTCTGACACGCGGCTGGCAAACGTTTGTCCGCGCGCGCGGCCTGGGCCGGTGGTGCACCCTGTAATTCAAGTTTGATGGCGATGCCACCCTCTACGTGAGGGTGTTCGGGGAAGATGGTCCTCGTGCCGGGTGCTGCCCTGAAGACGACGACCGCGACCGCCTGCCCAGCCCCGGCACTAACCAGGATGAAGATGGCGACTGGCGTACAGGCGGCGGTGCTCGGGGTTCGCTAAGCTTCGGCGACCCCCTCTCAGGCAGCAACTCCTCCAGCGGGGGCCGCGACCAGCCCCCGCATCGTCGCGCCCGCCTGGGTGAACGTAGCGGGTCAGCTCGCCGTCGCGCCCCAGTGAAGCGAGAGGAGCGATCCGGCTGAGCCCCAGGAGCAGCTCGAGCCTTCGCTGTGGGCTGGCGCAGGGCGAATCGCGCCCATTTTGTTTTCTTTCTTACCCTGTGCAAAAAACAGAAAGTAATGTAGGGCCCCGCGGGGGCGTGTTAGAACTGCTGCTATTTAATCATCGCGCTATTTCCGCTATTTCCGACTGTGTTTCCGCGCCGCGCACCCATGTGCGGGAACTATTTTAGCTCGGTGGGGCTTGGCGCGGTCCTCGCCTCCCGAGGCCGTGGCCTTGCTATGCGCTTCGTGCCCTGCAAGGATTAGTAGGAGGGGTAACTTACGGTCTTTGTTGTGGGGGCGATCGACCCAGGTCCTGCGCTCGTGTCGCGATGCCCGTGAGGCATGGACTGGGAGGGGTGCTCCCGCAGAGGACTCGGATAGGAAAGCTCCAAACGATCGGGGCAGAAGACGCTCGCGAGGGCACCCGCGAACCTCCCTCGCGAGACTTGTGCGAGAGAAAACGAGGCAAGCGAGCGAGAAAGACAAAGAGTCACAAGCCAGGAACGTCAGCAACTCTAGTAAAACTTCAAACAGGAATAAACAAGCCAACTGTAGAAAGCAAATGGGAAAGCCGCGTCCGGCACCTATTCTAGTCTTCGACGTCTTCTCACCAGCGCGGAGCTAAGTGCTATCACTGGGCGTGGGCGGGAGCCCCCGAGGCCCGAGGGCGGCACTCCAGAGACTCCGGGGCGTGTACAGCCCCACTCATTATTACGTGAGAGTGCCACGGGCGGCGAGCTTCACACGCATTTGCCTTCTTCACAGGCACCGGGCCTTTCCCAGAATGCGGCAGCTTCACAGGCATTCGCCTTCTTCACAGGCACCGGGCCTTTCCCAAAACGCAGCACCTTCACAGGCATTTTCCTTCTTCATAGGCACCGGGCCTTTCCCAAAATGCGGCAGCTTCACAGGCATTCGCCTTCTTCACAGGCACCGGGCCTTTCTGTCACAGCCCTAGAATTTGCTTGTCATTAGTTGCATTAAGGCATTCATGTCATCATGTTTAAATTTCTCAGAAAGTTGAAATGGGGATGACAAACCCTAGCACCAAAAATTAAATCATATAGGGTTAGCCATAAGCCTTTTCAATAAACCCAAAATGCCTTTAAAAAAGTTAATCATTTTTAGAAAAGGTTAAAACCTCTGACAAAAATGATGCACATGTTCCAAGGTCATTAATGGTTTTTTGAATTAAATCATATCGTATTTGAATTTGGGCATTTAAACACTATAAATACTTTAAATGCTCAAATCATGCTGAAATTAAATGTGGGCCACTGGAATAATCCATAGAGTGCCCACAAATTATTGCAGCATTTTACAAAATGCTTTAGCTTTTTTGCTAATGCCAAAACAACAGCAGAAAAATAGAAAACAGAAACAAAATTAGAAAAGCAGAGAGAGAGAGAGAGAGAGAGGAAAAACCCTACCTGGCCCAACTTACCTGGCCGGCCCAGCCCAGCTGGCCGATGCCAGTTGTCCCCTACCTCTGCCAGTAGGCAGAGGCAGGACAGCGAGCGCACGCGCCCGAGCGGCCACCTCCTGCTTCACCATGTCGATGCCTCCTTCCTCCCAACCCCACGCCCAGGAGACGTGGACGAGGCCGTGCTGAACCCCCCTTCTCTCTGGTTGTTCCCCTCCTCTCCCTCTCTCTCTCCCGCGATGGCCGACGCGGCCATGGAAGCGCCGCCGTGAACCACCGTGCTCCCTGGCCCCCTCTCGCCTCCCCGTGTTGCGTGGAAGCTCCGCCACCGTCGCCTACGCCTCCTGGACGACCCGCAAGACGCCGGATGCACCACACCACAACCATGGCGTCGTCTTCAACCTCTCGGCCGCCGAGATCGCCGACGACTGCACGCCGTCACCAACCCATCCCCGAGCCCACTGACCACCCCTGCAGACTCGCCGTGAGCTCCTCTTCGTTTCCCCTCCGTCCTTTCGCTCAATTTCGTGCCGTAGCCATCGTCCCTGCCAACCCGAGCGCCGCCGCCCGCCATGGAGGTCAGGAATGGCCTTGCAGTGTCCTTGCGCTCTAATGCATGCACCTCGAGTCCTCCAGGAGCACCCGAGATCCCACTGTGCTCCTCAACTCACTTGCTAACACGCAGCAGCCCTCGCGCCGAGCAGCCGTAGCTCCGGCCGCCGCACTTGCCATCGCCGCCGTCGCTGTACTGCACCCCAGTTGCTGTCGCTGGCCGCAATGGATGCGCGCGAGCCTAGGCGTCTCGTAGAGCCCCTCCGCCGCTCCTTTGGTCACCGGGAGAGCGAACCCGATGCCCTCCGCCGTCTCGGGCTCCGCCGGCGACGAGCCGCGGGTCAACTCCGGGGAGTTGACCTGTGTTTGACCCCCCCAGGGTCACTAACGCGTGGGCCTGCCCTGTTAATTTTTAGTTAGGTTTAGTTTAGTGCTAATTAACTTAGATTAGTGGTTAATCTAACACTAACTAACTCTGTTAAGTTAGTGATGACACTGACACGCGGGACCCACAGGTCAGGTTTGACCTGGACCGCCCCCGTTGACCTGCTGATGTCACGCTGATGCACTGCTGACATAATAAAGCATTTACTGGATTTATTCTTTTACAGGAAATTCCAGAAAATAGCCAAAACTTCTAAAAATCATAGAAAATCAACCATAGCTCCAAATCAAACAAATTATATATGAAAAATTATCAAAAAAATCCAATCTTTCCATTTATGCTACTTTCATGCATGTTCAACCAACTTATACCCCCTGTATAAGTGAAAACATGATAATGGCGTTTTAAATACCCCTTATGGAGTTTGCATATAAACCCTTGGTTCATATGGACTTCATTTAAATTGTTGCTAGATGCATTGGTACAAATCATAGCATATTTCCATGTTATGATCATGCATCATATTGTCGCATTTGCATTGATTGTGTTCTTTCTGTGTTTGCCGGTGGTTGTCCCCTCTTGATAGACGTGTTCCGACGATGAGTTCGATGACACCGATGAAGAGCTATATTATCTTTAGAAGTGCCAGGCAAGCAAAACCCACTTGTTCATTCCGAAACAATCCCACTCTCTCGCTCCTGCTCTCTTTTACTGCATTAGGACAACAACGATTCAGCTGTTACATGCTGCGGTAGTTGAACCCCTTTCCTCTGCATGACCTGTCATTGCCACAGTAAATAGATGAAACCCACTAGCATGAGTACGAGTTTTTTGAGCCCTGATGTGCCTACTCATTCATGCTTGTTTGTCATGCCTGGTATTGCATAGAGTTGTGTCGGGTCTGATTCATTGGGAATGAATTGGAATGGTGATGAACATGTCCTACTGTGTGTGAGCTCAGTGTGTGAACAAGATTTGGTAAAGGTAGCGGTGAGAGGCCATGTAGGAGTACATGGTGGGTTGTCTCATTGAAACCGTTCTTAGGAACTGAGTTCTATGTCTGTGATCCATGAACAGCTACTACCACTCATTGGGATCCTTAATTGACCCTCTTGGCTTCTTAATCACCCTAGTACTCTATCCATGAGTTGCAACTAGTTTCTGGTGTTTGTAGGTTATGTGTTGGCGGTCGTGCGTAGCGCTGACCCTAGGGGTGGGCTATGTTGCGGTAGATACACTGTGGCACGGTGTACCGGGCGCCCGTTTGGTGTCTCGGGAACCCTGTTCACATCGTTCGGGGCCGTATGTGGAAACCTCGGCCAGACTCCCTACGGATGGAACCTGGATAGGCGATAAACCTGGACTAGAGACTTGAGTGTTTAGGTAGGCCGTGGCCGACACCCTCGTTGGGCTTCCGCTTGAAGGTTGCCGAGTACATGTCGTGTAAACGACGGTAAGTGGTGGGAGCGTGTGTGAAGAAGTACACCCCTGCAGGGTTATTATTATCTATTCGAATAGCCGGATTCCTCGGATATGGAAACTTGGACCCCTTGCATAGTTCATAGACAAGTGAAAGTGGATACTCTAAAACTCGCAAGATAAGTGTGAGTGCTATGGATGGCCTTCTCGTAGGGAGACGGGAGCGGATCCATAGTGGTGTATTGAATGGTGAATGTGTGGACTCGTGTGCGCCACCTCAAAAGAGTTACTTGCAGTCGTAGTTTAAGATAGCCACCGAGTCAAAGCTGGCTTGCTGCAGTTAAACTCCACCACCCCTCTTTGTTGATACCGATGCATATGTAGCTAGTTCTGATGTAAGTCTTGCTGAGTACTTTTGTACTCACGTTTGCTTAGTTTATGTTTTGCAGAGAGACTTCAGTCTCGCTAGTAGTTTCGTGTGGACTTCGACGTTTAGCTTGATACCTCAGCTACGATCTTGTGCCCTCGGCAGGATCTGGTAGATAGTCAGGCTTCTTAGCCGTTTTCATTTGTAGATGTCTGTACTCAGACATGTTAAGCGTTCGCATGTGCTTTGATTTGTATGCTATGATTGTTGGGTCATGAGACCCATGTTTGTAATATCTCGCTCCTCGGAGCCTAATGAATAAATACTTGAGTTGTAGAGTTATGTTGTGATGCCATGTTGTATTTACACATATCGAGCATATTGTGTGTATGATTGAAATGCTTGGTATGTGTGGGATCCGACAATCTAGTTGTTTATCCTTGGCAGCCTCTCTTATGGGGAAATGTAGTCTAGTGCTTCCATGAGCCATAGTAGTCCGCTACAGCCCGGTTCACCGGAGTCCTGTTAGCCCAGCACTACTGCTCAGGACACTTGACTTGCCGGCATGTGTTTCACTTTGTTCCTGTGTCTGTCCCTTCGGGGAAATGTCACGCGGTGACATCCGGAGTCCTACCTAGCCTGCTACAGCCCGGGTTCCTGGAGTCTTGTTAGCCCAGTGCTACAGCCCGGATTCACACGCTGCTGACCGACATGCTCGATGTGATTCATGTATGCCTGTCCCTATAGGTTAGTGCCGCTTTGGGTTCACAACTAGCCACGTCGGCCCGGGTTCTCTGTCATATGGATGCTAGCGACGCTATCATATATGTGAGCCAAAAGGCGCAAACGGTCCTGGGCCATGGTAAGGCGACACCCGTGGGAGTACCGTGCGTGAGGCCGCAAAGTGATATGAGGTGTTACCGGCTAGATCGATGTGACTTGGAATCGGGGTCCTGACAGCTTTGGTATCAGAGCCTGACTGCCTGTAGGTTTACCAAGCCAACTGGTCAAAGTCGAGTCTAGAAATGCTTTAGTTATATAAGGGAATTGATTGTGGAAGGGAACGTAAGGCTCTTTTACTCCTTTACCTTATGCCCTTCTGCTCTGAGTCATCCTCTTCCTTTCTACGGGGATTAAGAACTAGGCCTTCTCATCTATCTATTAGGATGACGAGTTACTATGATAGAGACTTATACGATTGATCGATTTAAGCCCCAGTTCTGTTTCTACTACTTCCGTGTGTTCATAGTTGGTCTCGAAACCTTGATATGATGATGCTAAGTGGTTATGCCACCATTTTGCATGATGTCTCAAATCTTTTTGAGCATTTTACAGCCGTTATGCTGTCCGAGTCATCCCAGGTTTCTAAAGAATCTGATGCATTTGCAATCCTTTCTTTCCGTTCCCGATGTCCTTTATGGTCAGAATAAGCACACTAACTGGTGCGTTGAGGTAATTTATTGTCTCGACATATATGTTGGAGCTATTATTATGACCGTAGGTGTTTTAGGGAGTCACCTAGTAATCTAGCAATGCTTTGTATCCCCGGTGTGATGATTCTGGCCACCATTCTCGAAAGCATTCCGCGATGCCATTTAGTAGTAGGTATTCTACTCCTGGGTTCTTGACCCAAGATCCACTCTACTTACCTCGTGTTGATAGTGTTTCTCGTACCTTTAGGATATTAGTAATCTTTGTGATAGTCTTCGAGGTCCGTGGTATATCATTCTTCCAAATACCATGAACCATCCTTGGCAGAAATTCATTTGAATCAAAAGATCACAACCAGAGTGCTCTTAATGAGTTCTCCATTCTACATTGTGAATCTGCTAGTTCTATCTTTCTGCATGGGTTATCCGAGAAAAATGTTGAGCTTTGCTCAACATATTAACCTATGTATCCACAACTCAGAAAGATATATGTTCCCTTGAGTTGTCCCTCTTCATTTGTATTCCAACCATCATCTATCAATTGGTAGTCAGGAGTAATTGTGCATCTGTGTTATCGATGCTTATTATTCCTGTGGTCCGTCAAGCCATTCCAGTTCAGAATGACTAGGAGAAACAAACTCCAGTACCTCATCCATTTCTAGGATTGGGTCAAAGCAGTTGTATTCCGCAGATCAAATGCAATCAAGCTTTGATTCTATTCTACCCTGAAGTATTACCCACTTTTATGTCAGGAACGTCATGAGAATTGCACCTTCTCTTATGAATTCTTGATGCAGTGATACTCTTGCCATCATTGGTCATTCCTCGGTCCCGTGTTGCCATAACCGGAATGCCGACAAGTGAACTGTGATGTGTGAAATCGATACTCCTAGCAACCTCGTTGCTTGGTAGTTAATGGACAATATTCTCATTCTTAGCGTGTTGGTTATTGAATCATCATTCTAAGATTGATCGTGCTACCTAGTCCATTTTCCTGGTGCACTCTTCGATCAAGAGTTGGGACTGTGTCTATCCTTGTTTATTTGATCATATCGACTTGCCCTGAAAAGCAAGATTTTTCTCGAGCTTAGTAACATATCGGTGGTTCGTGATTTTCCGAAGATCTCCTCGGAAGTATTACCTGGTTGTTACCTGACCCGTATGTTGAGTTCGTGATTAAATGGGTTTTCTTATAAATCACCCCTTCTCCAAGAATTTGTGTTCGATATCCCTGAGCTAGTTGGTTGAGCTAAACAACAACTTGGAGAGTTGGAAGATAAAGCTTGTCTGACTTAGTTCATGTTAAGGGATATCTTTGTGTGTGTGTGTGTGTGTGTGTGTTGAAGAAAGATGATATCTCCATCGATTGGTCCTCGTGATCAGTTGTTGGATCTATTGCCTTGTCAAAACCTTGACTTGAGTATGGGCTATCGTCAAGTCAAATCAGAACCAACGATGTTCGTAATGTTGTCTTACTCGTGGTTGATCCCTCGAGCATACACCATTACATCTTTTGGCCTGACCAATGCTATCACCGTGTTCACATGATGGTGGAAGTCCAGTGATATGGAAATTCCGATGAGTTGTTGTTGAGTCCATCAGTAGCATTTTGTCTCCTCCATGATTCGTGTTGAACATCCAGCTAGCATTGGAAACTTGTGTAAGCATTTTTCTTCATGCCCCGTTCATGAAGTATCTGTCAGGATGAAAGAAGTGACTTCCTCTGGTTCACGTGCAATCGATGCAAGTTGCCGCCGTGAATTCGAGAAAGTTTATTTTCGCCTCCTCTGGAATCATCCCAAGTTAGTCATGCACGTGCGAAGTGCCCTATGGTTTGATAGGTTGATCGCCTCCATTCTATATGTGTTCCTAGCACACCAAGCCACTGATTGACTTGCTCAAGTGTAACACCCTCGATGCGACTATAGCTCCCACGTGTCGTGGCACGACTTAGAGACATAATCGCATTGAAGGCATATGTCGCAAGTTAGGCAATCTTCACAACATCCCATGTAATATAAATCATAAAGGGAGATAACATAGTTGGCTTACACTCGCCACGTCAATCAAGTACATAAATAACATTACATCATCCAAACACTCATGGCCCGACTACGACGCCAAAATAAAAGATAACCCAACATGCGACACGGTCCCAATCACCCCCAAACTGGGCACCACTACTGATCATCAGGAAAGGAAACATAGTAACGTTGAGAGTCCTCGTCAAGCTCCCACTTGAGCTCAAGTGCGTCTCCTGGAGCGGAATCATCAGGCCCTGCATCTGGTGTAATAGTAAACTGTGAGCCACAGGGACTCAACAATCTCGCACCCTCGCGATCAAGATTATTTAAGCTTATAGGTAAGGCAAGGTAAATATGTGGAGCTGCAGCAAGCGACTAGCAAGTATGGTGGCTAACTTGTTCGCAAAAGAGAGCGAGAAGAGGAGGCAAAGCACGAGCGAGAAACTAGAGAGAAACCTGCGCAAACATTACTCCAACACCGTGTCCACTTCCCGGACTCCGCCGAGAAGAGGCCATCACGGTAACACACTCGGTTGATTAATTTTAATTAAGTTAAGGTTCAAGTTATCTACAACCGGACATTAACAAATTCCCATCTGCCCATAACCGCGGGCACGGCTTTTGAAAGTTCAATCCCTGCAGGGGAGTCCCAACTTAGCCCATGACAAGCTCTCACGGTCAACGAAGGAATAGACCTCCTCCCAAGACGTTCCGATTAGACTCGGTATCTCGGTAATTCAAGACACTTCGACAGGTTAAAACAAGACCGGCAACACCGCCCGAATGTGCCGACAAACAGATTTCAGACTTAAGTGAAATTAACACTTGTCTGGAATTTTAGATCAGGTAGCACTCTTCGGAGCAACAAAACTACATGCTACAGGACCTGAACATGGCAAAGTAACGCATGGCATGGAGCTACTCAAAGAGCTTAACAAAAGTCCCTTAGTGACCTTGAGCCAAAAGGGATCACAAAATACAATTGCAAGCATGTGAACATAGCAAAAACATAATCAGTTTTCAGACTTAGTGAAAACTGGCACATGCTAAAATATAACTCAAGTAGGCATGTTTACGAGCTCGATGCACTTACTACGGTGCAAGTCATGGCAAGAAAATCATACACCCATCAAGAAGGCACAAAATGGAAGCTAGACATGGCAAGAACAATAGCAAAGCATGCACGGATCAACTACAAAATCATCGGCAAAATTGCAAACAAGTTGACAATATGCCCAGATACACAAAGTAGCAAAAGTAGAGCTCGATTGACTCAAGCTAGGGTGCTCCATAATTGCAAACAAAGACATGGATGGATAGATCACTACAAGATTAACAAAACATCCTTACTAATCATCCTCAAAAGAGGCACGGATCACTAGGAAACAACATGAACATATGGCATCATGAGATAAACAGATCAAGGACTTAGTGGAATTGCTAAGTCCCTGAAAACAGAATTAGCAAGTGCACCACTTTGCAAGCTTGCACTAGTCACCACACACATCACAAAAATGCATGGGTTGCACCTCTGGAAAGATGACAAAACCCTTAACAAAACATATGTAGAACTCATGGGCATATCATGCACACATTAATCATGGCAAAAATGACAAAAAGCTAAATGGAGTAGCAGAACTGACAATTATCTCAAGTAGGCCTCTTCTAACAGCATTTCGGGCATCAAGATGAACTCAAATGCAAATGATGCAATGTAATGAAATGATGTACTCTCTGAGATGAACATTTTGATATGCTATATGCATGAATCGGAGCTACGGATGCAAAGTTACGGGGCTATGAACAGGGCAACATGGATTTGGAATTTCGAGACTTAGAAGAAAATTTGACCTAGGGTTTACTGTTCACGGATCCGGATCCAGATCGGCGCACGGATCGAGGTTGACCGGGGCACGCACTTCGGCGAGGCGACAGCGGCCGAGGTCGAAGGGGAAGGACGACGAAGGGCGTCGGCGAGGCGGCGGTCGAGGCGGAGGAGGCGGTAGGCGAGGCGGAGGAGGCGGCGGCCGGCGTCGGCGAGGCGGCGCGGCGGGCGGCGGCTCGGGCGGAGCGGGGCGGCTTGGCAGGCAAGGGAGGCGGCGCGAGGCGGCGGACGGGAGAGGAGGCGGGCGGCGGCGCGCTGGGCCGCGGGGGCCGGCCACGGGCTGAGTGGGCCCGCGCGGTGCGGCGAAGTGGGCACGGGCGGCGGCCAATAGGGAGGCGCCACGTGGCGGCGGCGAGGTGCAACGGACATGTCCGTCGGTGGGGGAAGTTGTCCGGCGGCGACGATGATGATTTTTTTTTAGGGTTTCGGGGGAGAAGAAGAAGAAAACGGAGGGGGTCTTTAAATAGAGGAAGAGGGAGCTAGGAGAGTCCATATGAGGTGCGGTTTTCGGCCACGCGATCATGATCGAACGATCTAGATGATGGAGAAGGCTTAGGTGGGTTTTGGGCCAAATTGGAAGGGTGTTGGGCTGCAACACACACGAGGCCTTTTTGGTCCCTCGGTTAACCGTTGGAGTATCAAACGAAGTCCAAATGATACGAAACTTGACAGGCGGTCTGCCGGTAGTAAACCAAGGCCGCATGACAAGTCTCGGTCCAATCCGGAAATGTTTAATCCCCACACACGAAAGAAAGCTAGAAATGACCACCGGAGGAGAACGAAGCGCCGGAATGCAAAACGGACAACGGGGAAAATGCTCGAATGCATGAGACGAACACGTATGCAAATGCAATGCACATGATGACATGATATGGGATGCATGACAATGATAACAACACACGGAGACAAAAACCCGAACCCGAGAAAATAAAATAACTTAACGCCGGAAACGGCAAGAGTTGGAGTACAAATTGGGAAAGTTACATCCGGGGTGTTACAACACTCCACCACTACGAAAGGATCTCGTCCCGAGATCTAGGACTGAAAGAACACCGGGTACTCAGAACGGAGGTGATCCTCGCGTTCCCAGGTAGCTTCACGGTCGGAATGGTGTGACCACTTGACTTTGAGAAATTTGATGGACTTGTTCGAGTCTTGCGTTCAGTCTCTTCGAGAATAGCAGCTGGGTGCTCACGATAGGAGAGATCTTCTTGGAGCTCAATGTCCTCGAAGTTGATGGTGCGGTCAGGAGTCTTGAAGCACTTTCGGAGCTGAGAGACATGGAACACGTCATGAACATTTGCAAAGTTTGAAGGAAGCTCGAGTTGATAGGCAAGGTCGCCTCTCTTGCTGACAATCTTGAAAGGTCCCACGTATCTGGGGGCAAGCTTCCCATTGATACCGAAGCGACGAGTACCTTTCATAGGAGAGACGCGGAGGTAAACATGATCTCTGATCTCGAAAGCCAAATCACGGTGCTTACTATCATAGTAGCTCTTCTGGCCTGATTGGGTTGCTTTGAGGTTATCACGAATGACTTTGCACATTTCTTCTGCCTCTGTGATTAAGTCATTACCCAAAAGCTGACTTTCACCGGTTTCAGACTAGTTGAGAGGGGTACGGCACTTCCTGCCATACAGAATTTCAAATGGGGCCTTGCCCGAACTTGCTTGAAAACTGTTGTTGTAGGAGAATTCAGCATAAGGAAGACAATCTTCCCACTTCATGCCGAAAGAGATCACACAAGCCCTGAGCATATCTTCAAGAATCTGGTTGACACGCTCGACTTGACCACTAGTTTGCGGATGGAAAGCTGTGCTGAAGCGGATGTTGGTGCCCATGGCCTTCTGAAAAGAATCCCAAAACTTTGAGGTAAAGATGCTGCCACGGTCTGAAGAGATCACTTGAGGAATACCGTGGAGGGAGACAATACGAGAGGTATAGAGTTCCGCCAATTGTGCTGCAGTGATTGACTCTTTGATAGGCAGAAAATGAGCCACTTTGGTGAGTTTGTCGATGACAACGAATATAGCACCATTGCCACGCTTGGACTTTGGAAATCCAGTCACGAAGTCCATTTCAATGTGGTCAAACTTCCATTCTGAAATGGCAAGAGGTTGGAGGAGACCTGCTGGCCTTTGGTGTTCTGCCTTCACTCTTCTGCAGACATCACATTCATTCACGAATTGAGCAATCTTGCGCTTCATTCGAGTCCACCAATAAGCTTGCTTGAGGTCCTGATACATCTTCGTGCTCCCCGGGTGGATGGAGAGGAGAGAATTATAAGCCTCGTTCATGATCACTTTATGGAGGTCACCTTTGGGTACAACAATACGATCCTCGAAGAAGAGAGTATCCTTGTCATCAAGGTGGTAGCACTTATACTTGGGTTGACTCTTGGCAATCCCAATCTTCACCTTTTTCACCATAGCATCAAGAAGCTGGGCTTGGCGAATCTGATCTTCCAAGGTAGGAGAGACTTGAAGGTTGGCGAGGAAACCTTGAGGAACAACTTGCAGATTAAGTTTGCGGAAAGCTTCACAAAGCTCGGGTTGATAAGGCTTAAGAATCAGACTGTTGCAGTAAGCTTTCCTACTCAATGCGTCAACAATCACATTGGCCTTGCCTGGAGTATACTCGATACTTGGATTATACTCTTGAATCATTTGGACCCATCGAGTTTGTCTGAGGTTGAGATTAGGCTGAGTGAAGATGTACTTGAGACTCTTGTGATCAGTGAAAATGTCTACTTTTCTTCCCAATAGAAGATGTCTCCAAGTCAAAAGAGCATGCACAACTGCCGCCAACTCGAGATCATGAGCGGGGCAGTTCTTCTCATTAGGCTTCAATTGGCGAGAGGTATAAGCAACAACTTTCTTCTCTTGCATCAATACTGCACCAAGACCTTGGAGAGAGGCATCACAAAAGACCTCGTACGGCTTGGATTCATCAGGCGGAGTCAGAACTGGAGCAGTGATCAATTTCTCTTTCAAAGTGTTGAAAGCAATGTCACACTCTGGAGACCAAACGTACTTGACGTGTTTCTGGAGAAGATTAAAGAGAGGCTTCGCGATCTTAGAAAAGTTTTCAACGAATCTTCGGCAATAGCTTGCGAGACCGAGGAAGCTACGGAGTTGCTTCACATTCTGAGGAGGTTCCCAATTCACAATTGCAGACACCTTCTCAGGATTCACGGCAATGCCCTTGGCAGAGATGATATGACCAAGATAAAGAACCTCATCGAGCCAAAATTCACACTTGGAGAACTTGGCGTAGAACTGATGTTCTCTGAGTTTATCAAGAACCAAATGCAAGTGCTTGGCATGATCTTCCTTGTTCTTGGAGAAAACCAGAATGTCATCGAGATAGACCAGCACGAAGTCATTGGTGTAGGCGTTGAAGATGAAGTTCATCATGCGAGAGAACGTCGGAGGAGCGTTGACGAGGCCAAAAGACATGACAGTGTATTCATATGAACCATAGCTTGTCCTGAAAGCCGTCTTGGGAATATCTTGCTCACGAATTCGAATCTGATGATAACCCATACGGAGATCAAGCTTGGAGAATACTTGGGCACCTTTGAGTTGTTCGAACAGATCATTGATGTTAGGAAGTGGGTATTTGTTCTTGATGGTCTTCTTGTTCAATGGACGGTAATCAACACAAAATCGGTCTGTTCCATCCTTCTTCTTCACAAAAAGAACACCACAACCCCACGGAGAAGAACTAGGCCGTATGAGACCCATTTTCTCTTGAATATTGAGTTTCTTCTTCAGCTCCTTCAACTCTTTAGGTCCGAGCTTGTAAGGACGCTTGCAAACAGGTTCCGTGCTAGGCTCAAGATCAATAACGAATTCAACTGGCCGGTGCGGAGGCATTCCTGGAAGCTCTTCTGGAAAGACGTCTTGATATTCGCAAACGACTGGAATTTGTGAGATGGCATCCAATTCACCCTTCTCATTGAGAGAAAACAGACAGATAGTATCATCACGAGCGGCAAAGACAATTACATCCTCAGACGAATGAGTCAATTGAATCTGCCTGGCTGCACAATCAAGCTGAGCCTTGTGCTTAGAAAGCCAATCCATTCCAAGAATAAGATCAATATCTGAGTCAGCAAGAACCGTTGGAGAAGCCAAAAACTTGTAATCACCCAAAGTGATAGTAACATCCGGAACGATGGAGTTATCATGCATGCGCTTACCGGGAGAGACAACTGCTAAAGGACTAGGCAAAACTTGCAAAGGCAAACATGCTTAGATGAAAACGGTCTTGAGATGAAACAATGCGATGCACCCATGTCAAAAAGAACTTTATCTAGAATATCATTAACAGGAAGGTTACCCATGATCACATCTGACGAGTCCTCTGCCTGAGCTGCATTCATCAAATTGACCTTGGCGTGCTTGGGGTTATGCTTGACCACAGCTGTACTTGCCGATCTGACAGGAGGAGGAGGAAGACGCCTCTGATTGAAACACTTGTTGGCATAGTGACCCTTCTGTTGGCACTTGTTGCACGTGACCTCTGAAAGCGGACGGTGATACGGAGCACTCGATCTTGGAGCTTGAGACGAAGTCTTGTTCTGAAAGCCAGGGTTGGGTGGGTGGGAAGAACTACTGCCACCTTTGCTCTTCTGCTTATACGGCTGACGGAACGGAGGAGGAGGAAGCCAAAACTTCTGCTGCTTGACCACTTGAGTAGAGGAAGAAGGAGTAACATCTCTGACTCGCTTCTTGGAAGCATCACACCTCAACTGAGCAGCCTCTTGCTTCAGTGCCATGTTGTAGAACTCATCGTACCTCAAGGGTTCAAAGAGAACAAGAGCTAGCTGAATTTCTTCTCTGAGACCACCCCTGAACTGGTATATCATGCTCTTCTCATCAGGTACGTCCTGCTTGGCAAAGCGGGCAAGCTTCTGAAACAACTTGTTGTAATCATAGACAGACAAAGAGCCTTGCTTTAGATTGCGGAATTCCTCACGCTTGCTTTCAACCACGCTCTGAGGAATATGATGAGCTCGGAAATCTCAACGGAAATCATCCCAAGTGATAACATGTCCACCTCTGGATTCCTTGTACTGCTGGAACCATTCTGCAGCTTGATCTTTGAGTTGGAAGGAAGCGAACTTGACAAAGTCCTCAGGCCTGACATTACTGCACTCGAAATGCTTGCACAGATCCACTAGCCAATCGCCAGCATCGGTTGCCTCAACACAATTGCTGAAAGTCTTTGGCCCGTTAGCAAGGAACTAGTTGAGTGTAGCAAAGTGATTCTGATTGTTGCCTTGATTCCCTTGGTTGCCTTGATTCCCTTGGTTGCCTTGATTGCGCTCTTGAAGAATTTGCATGATCAACTATGTGTTTGCATTGGTTGCGGCCATCATGGCTTACCATGCCTCCGGAGGAGGTGGAGGTGGTGGCGGATTAGGATTCGGAGTCGTGCGCGTCGGAGGAGCCATCCTGAAGAGGTTGACCACCATTAGCACATTGACAGACAATTATTGAAGCTGAATCCAACGGAATGAAAATTGCAACATATAGTCTTCACATCCGAACAAAATGGACGAATGCATTCCTCTTGAAATGGTCACATATCCATAAATTGAGAAGCCATGTAGAATTAAGGTAGAGAAATAAATCAACAAGGTACGGATCAAGAACGAATAATCGGTAAGAAATCCCAATCTCAAACCAATATCCGTGGAAGAAGAACTAGAGCTACTAGAATTCCCACCTATGAAACTCCCGAACCTTTCCGGTTATGCAATCAGGTGTTGGGGATACAGGGGAAGCATAATATCTCACCCAAACTAGCAAATCCTACATCCAGCTGTATCCATCCTTCAACACATAACCAAGAAACCTTCGGAAACCATCTACCTCAACCTTCGAAAAGCATCTGTTATACAAGTTATGGCGATACTCCCGAACTCCCGCCCCAATACTGGGTGGCGTCGAGGTTATCTCACCAACGAACTGCATAAAAGAGATTTTCGATGTCGGCGTACTAAACTCAGGTATTCCAGAACTGCAACGATAAAATTATGATGACAACACCTCAGAGCTCAACTCCCCGGGACACTTCCACTAAACCCCTGATAGGAGGCACCAAGACAATGTTCTCATCATAAAACCATCGGAACGATTCCAAGATACCCGCGTGATCCTAAATTTTTTTTAGTGAAATTTGAGAAGAGAAGAGTCAAAACTCTACGTCAGGATGCCTTACCAGAGCGATGAGGAGACTGGGAAGTAAAAAGAATTCCTAAACTCTCCGATATATAATTCCTAAATGACTCAAAACATTTTTCCAGACACAACTCGGCTGCTAAAAACGATCAAGCAATGGGGCTCCTAAGGTCGGGGAAGGCTCTGATTACCATCTTGTAACACCCTCGATGCGACTATAGCTCCCACGTGTCGAGGCACAACTTAGAGACATAATCGCATTGAAGGCATATGTCGCAAGTTAGGCAATCTTCACAACATACCATGTAATATCAATCATAAAGGGAGATAACATAGTTGGCTTACACTCGCCACGTCAATCAAGTATATAAATAACATTACATCATCCAAACACTCATGGCCCAACTATGGCGCCAAAATAAAAGATAACCCAACATGCGACACGGTCCCAATCACCCCCAAACTGGGCACCACTACTGATCATCAGGAAAGGAAACATAGTAACGTTGAGAGTCCTCGTCGAACTCCCACTTGAGCTCAAGTGCGTCTCCTGGAGCGGAATCATCAGGCCCTGCATCTGGTGTAATAGTAATCTGTGAGCCACAGGGACTCAGCAATCTCGCACCCTCGCGATCAAGATTATTTAAGCTTATAGGTAAGGCAAGGTAAATATGTGGAGCTGCAGCAAGCGACTAGCAAGTATGGTGGCTAACTTATCCGCAAAAGAGAGCGAGAAGAGGAGGCAAAGCGCGAGCGAGAAACTAGAGAGCAACCTGTGCAAACATTACTCCAACACCGTGTCCACTTCCCGGACTCCGCCGAGAAGAGGCCATCACGGTAACACACTCGGTTGATTAATTTTAATTAAGTTAAGGTTCAAGTTATCTACAACAGGACATTAACAAATTCCCATCTGCCCATAACCGCGGGCACGGCTTTCGAAAGTTCAATCCCTGCAGGGGAGTCCCAACTTAGCCCATGACAAGCTCTCACGGTCAACGAGGGAATAGACCTCCTCCCAAGACATTCCGATCAGACTCGGTATCTCGGTAATTCAAGACACTTCGATAGGTTAAAACAAGACCAGCAACACCGCCCGAATGTGCCGACAAATCCTCATAGGAGCTGCACATATCTCGTTCTCAGGGCACACTCAGATGAGCAAGACGTCGGGTAGGCCAGCCCAGAGTTGCCCCTGGTAGCCCCGGACATCGCTCGGTGGGACCAACACTCAGAGGAGCACTGGCCCCGGGGGGGGGGGGGGGGGGGGTAAAATAAGATGACCCTTGAGTCTGCAGAACCCAAGGGAAAGAAAAGGCTAGGTGGCGAATGGTAAAACCAATGTTGGGCATTGCTGGAAAAGCTTTAATCAAGGCGAACTATCAAGGGGTTCCCATTATAACCCAACCGCGTAAGGGACGCAAAATCTGGGAACATAACACCAATATGACGGAAACTAGGGCGGCAAGAGTGGAACAAAACACTAGGCGAGAGGCCGAGCCTTCCACCCTTTACCAAGTATATAGATGCATTAAGATAACAAGATAATATAATGATATCCCAACACACGGAAGAAAGCTAGAAATGACCACCGGAGGAGAACGAAGCGCCGGAATGCAAAACGGACAACGGGGAAAATGCTTGAATGCATGAGATGAACACGTATGCAAATGCAATGCACATGATGACATGATATGGGATGCATGACAATGATAACAACACACGGAGACAAAAACCCGAACCCGAGAAAATAAAATAACTTAACGCCGGAAACGGCAAGAGTTGGAGTACAAATTGGGAAAGTTACATCCGGGGCGTTACAACACTCGACCACTACGAAATGATGTCGTCCCGAGATCTAGGACTGAAAGAACGCCGGGTACTCAGAACGGAGGTGATCCTCGCGTTCCCAGGTAGCTTCACGGTCGGAATGGTGTGACCACTTGACTTTGAGAAATTTGATTGACTTGTTGCGAGTCTTGCGTTCAGTCTCTTCGAGAATAGCAACTGGGTGCTCACGATAGGAGAGATCTTCTTGGAGCTCAATGTCCTCGAAGTTGACGGTGCGGTCAGGAGTCTTGAAGCACTTTCGGAGCTGAGAGACATGGAACACATCATGAACATTTGCAAAGTTTGAAGGAAGCTCGAGTTGATAGGCGAGGTCGCCTCTCTTGCTGACAATCTTGAAAGGTCCCACGTATCTGGGGGCAAGCTTCCCTTTGATACCGAAGCGACGAGTACCTTTCATAGGAGAGACGCGGAGGTAAACATGATCTCCGATCTCGAAAGCCAAATCACTGTGCTTACTATCATAGTAGCTCTTCTGGCGGGATTGGGCTGCTTTAAGGTTATCACGAATGACTTTGCACATTTCTTCTGCCTCTGTGATTAAGTCATTACCCAAAAGCTGACGTTCACCGGTTTCAGACCAGTTGAGAGGGGTACGGCACTTCCTGCCATACAGAATTTCAAATGGGGCCTTGCCCGAACTTGCTTGAAAACTGTTGTTGTAGGAGAATTCAGCATAAGGAAGACAATCTTCCCACTTCATGCCGAAAGAGATCACACAAGCCCTGAGCATATCTTCAAGAATCTGGTTGACACGCTCGACTTGACCACTAGTTTGCGGATGGAAAGCTGTGCTGAAGCGGATGTTAGTGCCCATGGCCTTCTGAAAAGAATCCCAAAACTTTGAGGTAAAGATGCTGCCATGGTCTGAAGAGATCACTTGAGGAATACCGTGCAGAGAGACAATACGAGAGGTATAGAGTTCCGCCAATTGAGCTGCAGTGATTGACTCTTTGATAGGCAGAAAATGAGCCACTTTGGTGAAGGCTTAGGTGGGTTTTGGGCCAAATTGGAAGGGTGTTGGGCTGCAACACACACGAGGCCTTTTCGGTCCCTCGGTTAACCGTTGGAGTATCAAACGAAGTCCAAATGATACGAAACTTGACAGGCGGTCTACCGGTAGTAAACCAAGGCCGCATGATAAGTCTCGGTCCAATGCGGAAATGTTTAATCCCCACACACGAAAGAAAGCTAGAAATGACCACCGGAGGAGAATGAAGCGCCGGAATGCAAAACGGACAATGGGGAAAATGCTCGAATGCATGAGACGAACACGTATGCGAATGCAATGCACATGATGACATGATATGGGATGCATGACAACGATAACAACACACGGAGACAAAAACCCGAACCCGAGAAAATAAAATAACTTAACGCCGAAAACGGCAAGAGTTGGAGTACAAATTGGGAAAGTTACATCCGGGGTGTTACATCAAGGATAAGAAGTTCATTGATAAGTGCACCAGGACTTCGATATCCTCGATGATGGTTCCCCACCTATGCTCGATAGTGTTTATTATCAGACTACCACATGGTCATGCTTGTCTTGAATAGCGTGTTCATAGGTTTGTAGCAGAACCAGCTCATGTTTTGGAGCTTGGTATCGTAGCTCATTCCCCGAGAATCTCGCAACGTCATCTCGTCGAATTGCGTTGCAGACTTTCATTTTTCTTTCTAGACTTGATGAGTCTGGAATATCCTGACACCAACCAAATCTGAATCTCAAGCAGATATGATGGTTGGAACGTACTCCAAGAACTATAATGTTGGTCTCTCTGTAACCGGTAACGTGGATGTCGTGGCCAACACACCTAGCCAGAAGGCCTATTATTTTAGTATCTTGGTTGAAGAAGTTGGTCACCTCCCCATAAAGATCTCGCAGGATCTGCCTCCGTAGTTACTCCTTATGGATTCCTGAGCTTCCGAACTCCGACCTTTTACTTGATGTTCTAGATATCAAACCATATCTATGAATGGATTACGCTAGCACATCAAGGAGAACATTAGAAGCGGAGTGCTAAATGTCTCTCGGTCGATCGTCCAGATTCTGTTCCCTTAGCCTCGCCAAGGGAAGGTCTGAGAAGGTGTTATCTTCCTTTGTATCCGCATCATCCATCACTAGTCATCATGGTAGTATGTCGTGTTGCCAGGATCCTTGCCATGGATGTTGGTAGAACCTTGATGAATATGGAAATGCTCAAGTTCTTGAGAGCACGCACAAGCAAAATCATCCCTTGCGTTGTCTTCAACAAGGTAGTCCACATCATCCATCCTAGTCCGAGTATGCCATTTCTTCGAGCTATTTCAAACGATCAGTTGTAAATTGCCTTAAGCTGGTATGAAGAGTTTCAATGATTTATGGATCAAAAGTAATTCTTTTTGCCACTTAAGGGAACAGTTCAACGAGTCACCTTCTCCAAGGTGCCCCGTTACGGGATCATGGCAATTATTTCCTCGCCACCTTGACACCATCCACCATCTTTCTAAGCATGGAATTATTGCCCACCAAATCAAACCCCGTCGTTTGTTTTTTTCATCCCTCTCGATGTGTTTTGTGTCTCAACTCGAGATGTTTCAACATCTCATTCCGTGAGTTGAGATTGTATAGTTCGATCTTTGAGAAGATCAATCCTAGTAGAGTTTCTTTCCATCGTCATCGCATGGATGAAGATCTCAAAAGCGAGGATGTCAAGATCAACGTATGCAACGAATCAACAACCTTATGAGGTGCAACTTGGATCGTGAAGATTGTGTTAGCTTTGTGTCCCCCTTCCATCTTACCCTACACTTGAATCTCGGGACGAGATTCTTGTTTAGTGGGGGTGAGTTGTCACAGCCCTAGAATTTGCTTGTCATTAGTTGCATTAAGGCATTCATGTCATCATGTTTAAATTTCTTAGAAAGTTGAAATGGGGATGACAAACCCTAGCACCAAAAATTAAATCATATAGGGTTAGCCATAAGCCTTTTCAATAAACCCAAAATGCCTTTAAAAATGTTCATCATTTTTAGAAAAGGTTAAAACCTCTGACAAAAATGATGCACATGTTCCAAGGTCATTAATGGTTTTTTGAATTAGATCATATCGTATTTGAATTTGGGCATTTAAACACTATAAATACTTTAAATGCTCAAATCATGCTGAAATTAATTGTGGGCCACTGGAATAATCCATAGAGTGCCCACAAATTATTGCAGCATTTTACAAAATGCTTTAGCATTTTTGCTAATGCCAAAACAGCAGCAGAAAAATAGAAAACAGAAACAAAATTAGAAAAGCAGAGAGAGAGAGAGAGGGAAAACCCTACCTGGCCCAACTTACCTGGCCAGCCCAGCCTAGCTGGCTGCTACCAGTCGTCCCCTACCTCTGCCAGTAGGCAGAGGCAGGACAGCGAGTGCACGCGCCCGAGCGGCCACCTCCTGCTTCGCCGTGTCGATGCCTCCTTCCTCCCAACCCCACGCCCAGGAGACGTGGACGAGGCCGTGCTGAACCCCCCTTCTCTCTGGTTGTTCCCCTCCTCTCCCTCGCTCTCTCCACGACGGCCGACGCGGCCATGGAAGCGCCGCCGTGAACCACCGCCCTCCCCGACCCCCTCTCGCCTTCCCGTGTTGCGTGGAAGCTCCACCACCGTCGCCTACGCCTCCTGGACGACCCACAAGACGCCGGATGCACCGCACCACAACCATGGCGTCGTCTTCAACCTCTCGGCCGCCGAGATCACCAACGACCGCACGCCGTCACCAACCCTTCCCCAAGCCCACTGACCACCCCTGCAGACTCGCCGTGAGCTCCTCTTCGTTTCCCCTCCGTCCTTTCGCTCAATTTCGTGTCGTAGCCATCGTCCCCGCCAACCCGAGCACCGCCGCCCGCCATGGACGTCAGGAATGGCCTTGTCGTGTCCTTGCGCTTAAACCCATGCACCTCGAGTCCTCCTGGAGCACCCGAGATCCCACCGTGATCCTCAACTCACTTGCTAACACGCAGCAGCCCTCGCGCCGAGCAGCCGTAGCTCCGGCCACCGCACTTGCCATCACCGTCGTTGCTGTACTGCACCCCAGTTGCTGCCGCTGGCCGCAATGGATGCGCGCGAGCCTGGGCGTCTCGTAGAGCCCCTCCGCCGCTCCTTTCGTCACCGGGAGAGAGAACCCGACGCCCTCCGCTGTCTCTGGCTCCGCCGGCGATGAGCCGCGGGTCAACTCCGGCGAGTCGACCCGTGTTTGACCCCCCCCCCCCAGGGTCACTGACGTGTGGGCCCGTCCTGTTAATTTTTAGGTAGGTTTAGTTTAGTGCTAATTAACTTAGATTAGTGCTTAATCTAACACTAACTAACTCTATTAAGTTAGTGATGACACTGACACGCGGGACCCACAGGTTAGGTTTGACCTGGACCACCCCTGTTGACCTGCTGATGTCACGCTGATGTACTACTGACGTAATAAAGCATTTACTGGATTTATTCTTTTACAGGAAATTCTAGAAAATAGCCAAAACTTCTAAAAATCATAGAAAATCAACCATAGCTCCAAATCAAACAAATTATATATGAAAAATTATCAGAAAAATCCAATCTATCCATTTATGCTACTTTCATGCATGTTCAAACAACTTATACCCCCTGTATAAGTGAAAATATGATAATGGCATTTTAAATACCCCTTATGGAGTTTGCATATAAACCCTTGGTTCATATGGACTTCATTTAAATTGTTGCTAGATGCATTGGTACAAATCATAGCATATTTCCATGTCATGATCATGCATCATATTGTCGCATTTGCATTGATTGTGTTCTTTCTGTGTTTGCCGGTGGTTGTCCCCTCTCGATAGACGTGTTCCGACGATGAGTTCGATGACACTGATGAAGAGCTATATTATCTTCAGAAGTGCCGGGAAAGCAAAAACCCCTTGTTCATTCCGAAACAATCCCACTCCCTCGCTCCTGCTCTCTTTTACTACATTAGGAGAACATGCTGCGGTAGTTGAACCCCTTTCCTCTGCATGACCTGTCATTGCCACAGTAAATAGATGAAACCCACTAGCATGAGTAGGAGTTGTTTGAGCCCTGATGTGCCTACTCATTCATGCTTGTTTGTCATGCCTGCTATTGCATAGAGTTGTGTCAGGTCTGATTCATCGGGAATGAATTGGAATGGTGATAAACATGTCCTACTGTGTGTGAGCTAAGTGTGTGAACACGATTTGGTAAAGGTAGCAGTGAGAGGCCATGTAGGAGTACATGGTGGGTTGTCTCATTGAAACCGTTCTTAGGAACTGAGTTCTGTGTCTGTGATCCATGAACAGCTACTACCACTCATTAGGATCCTTAATTGACCCTCTTGGCTTCTTAATCACCCTAGTACTCTGTCCAGGAGTTGCAACTAGTTTCTGGTGTTTGTAGGTTATGTGTTGGCGGCTGTGCGTAGCGCTGACCCTAGGGGTGGGCTATGTTGCGGTAGATACACCGTGGCACGGTGTACCGGGCGCCCGTTTGGTGTCTCGGGAACCCTGTTCACATCGTTCAGGGCCATATGTGGAAACCTCGGCCGGACTCCCTACGGATGGAACCTGGATAGGCGATAAACCTGGACTAGAGACTTGAGTGTTTAGGTAGGCTGTGGCCGACACCCTCGTTGGGCTTTCGCTTGAAGGTTGCCGAGTACATGTCGTGTAAACGACGGTAAGTGGTGGGAGCGTGTGTGAAGAAGTACACCCCTGCAGGGTTATTATTATCTATTCGAATAGCCAGATTCCTCGGATATGGAAACTTGGACCCCTTGCATAGTTCATAGACAAGTGAAGTGGATACTCTAAAACTCGCAAGATAAGTGTGAGTGCTATGGATGGCCTTCTCGTAGGGAGACGGGAGCGGATCCATAGTGGTGCATTGAATGGTGAATATGTGGACTCGTGTGCGCCACCTCAAAAGAGTTACTTGCAGTCGTAGTTTAAGATAGCCACCGAGTCAAAGCTGGCTTGCTGCAGTTAAACTCCACCACCCCTCTTTGTTGATACCGATGGATATGTAGCTAGTTCTGATGTAAGTCTTGCTGAGTACTTTTGTACTCACGTTTGCTTAATTTATGTTTTGCAGAGAGACTTCAGTCTCGCTAGTAGTTTTGCGTGGACTTCGACGTTTAGCTTGATACCTCAGCTATGATCTTGTGCCCTCGGCAGGATCTGGTAGATAGTCAGGCTTCTTAGCCGTTTTCATTTGTAGATGTCTGTACTCAGACATGTTAAGCTTCCGCATGTGCTTTGATTTGTATGCTATGATTGTTGGGTCATGAGACCCATGTTTGTAATATCTCGCTCCTCGGAGCCTAATGAATAAATACTTGAGTTGTAGAGTTATGTTGTGATGCCATGTTGTATTTACACATATCGAGCATATTGTGTGTATGATTGAAATTCTTGGTATGTGTGGGATCCGACAATCTAGTTGTTTATCCTTGGCAGCCTCTATTATGGGGAAATGTAGTCTAGTGCTTCCATGAGCCATAGTAGTCCGCTACAGCCCGGTTCACCGGAGTCCTGTTAGCCCAGCACTACTGCTCAGGACACTTGACTGGCCGGCATGTGTTTCACTTCATTCCTGTGTCTGTCCCTTCGGGGAAATCTCACGCGGTGACATCCGGAGTCCTGCCTAGCATGCTAAAGCCCGGGTTCCCGGAGTCCTTTTAGCCCAGTGCTACAGCCCGGATTCACACGCTGCTGACCGACATGCTCGATGTGATTCATGTATGCCTGTCCCCATAGTTTAGTGCCGCTTTGGGTTCACGACTAGCCATGTCAGCCCAGGTTCTCTGTCATATGGATGCTAGCGACACTATCATATATGTGAGCCAAAAGGCGCAAACGGTCCCGGGCCATGGTAAGGCGACACCCATGGGAATACCGTGCGTGAGGCCGCAAAGTGATATGAGGTGTTACCGGCTAGATCGATGTGACTTGGAATCGGGGTCCTGACACTTTCCCAAAACGCAGCAGCTTCACAGGCATTCGCCTTCTTCACAGGCACCGGGCCTTTCCCAAAACGCAGCAGCTTCACAGGCATTCGCCTTCTTCACAGGCACCGGGCCTTTCCCAAAACGCAACAGCTTCACAGGCATTCGCCTTCTTCACAGGCATCGGGCCTTTCCCAAAATGCAGCAGCTTCACAGGCATTCCCACATGGGAGAGAGCTTGTGCAGCCCCTCCCTGGAGAGAACCCGTCTGAGCACGAGATCCCCTACCTCAAGAGTTCTGGGGCGGATGTTGCGGCAGTGGTATCGTCGCAGCGCCTATTGGTACCTTGCTGCTCGCAGTGCGGCTTCTCGGCGGCGTTCCTCCCCCAGCACAAGATCTATCCCCCACATGGCGTCCTGCTGCGTCTTGTCGAACGCCAGGAACCGTGCGGAGCGACGCCTGACCTCATGAGGGAGAACAGCCTCTGCTCCGTAGACGAGCAAGAACAGGGTCTTTCCAGTCGGCTTGGTCGCAGTTGTGCGGATTGACCAGAGCACGGACTGGAGCTCGTCCTACCAGCCCCTGCCGCAGGTCTCCAGCTTCTTCTTGAAGGCCCTGGCTTTGAGGCCCCTCAGGACCTCCGCGTTGGCCCGCTTGACCTGGCCGTTGCTCCGAGGGTGTGCTACCGAAGCGTAGCATATCTGCGTTCCAAGGTTAGCACAGTACGTTTTGAAGAGATTACTGGTGAATTGCGAACCATTGTCGGCGATGATGCGGTTGGGCACCCCAAATTTGCTCACTAGGCCCTTGATGAATTTGACCGCTGAGCCTGCCGGGATTGTGCGGACGGCTCAGCCCACTTGGTGAATTTGTCCACGGCGACATAGAGGTAGCGATAGCCCCCTAGCGCCCGAGGAAACGGGCCCACAATGTCCACCCCCCAAACTGCGAACGACCATGAGAGGGGTATAGTCTGTAGACCCCCCGCAGGCTGATGGATCTGCTTAGCGTGAAACTGGCAGGCCTCGCAAGCCTTCACAAGCTCAATGGCGTTGTTGAGCGTTGTGGGCCAATAGAATCCACTACGGAATGCCTTGCCGATGAGGGTCCATGACGACAAGTGGTGCCCGTAGTCTCCGCCGTATATGTCCACCAGTAGCTCCTTCCCTTGCTCTCGGGAGATGCAACGTAGGGGCACGTCATTTGGTCACTTCCTATAGAGCTCTCCATCCCTGATGCAATAAGCCGTGACCTACCGCGCCACACGCTCCGCTTCCTCCTCATTCTCTGGCAGAGTCCCTTGCATCAGGTAGTTCTTGAGCTCCGGGATCCAACACCCTTCCTGAGGCTCTAACGCCAGGAGCAGGCGTGCCCCTGAGGCTGGGCCGCAGACCGGGGCTCCTGAGGCAGGCGGCTGAGGGAGCTCCTCCCTTGGTTGTGCCGTGCTCGACAGTGGCGGCACCGCCGGGGATTTGAAGAGCCGCTCCTCGAAGACGCCAGGCTCCTGAGGCAGCCTCCTGGACGCCCTCTTGGCAATGTCATCGGCCTCCTGATTGGTGCCGCGAGGCACATGCTGCAACTCCAGCCCCAGAACTGTTTCTCCATCTGGCGAACTTCAGCAAGGTAGGCTTCCATGTGCTCGTCCTTTGGCTCGTATATCTTGTTGGAGAAGTTGACGAGGAGCTGCGAATCGCCCTTGATGACGAGGCGCTTTACCCCTAAGGCAATTGCGGCCTTCAACCCTGCTATTAGGCCTTCGTGCTCCGCTATGTTGTTGGAGACCTTTTCTCCATGCTGGAAGCAGAGTTGTACAGCGTAATAGAGTTTGTCCTGGGTAGGGGACACAAGCACTGCGACAGCTCCCGCACCGTGTCGGGAGAACGCCCCATCGAAGTACATGACCCAGCCGTCCGGTGCTTCACTTCCCGGGGAAAGTGATCGGTCTTCGCCTGCCTCAAGACCCGATGCTTCTGCCCATTCTGCGATGAAATCCGCAAGTGCGGATCCCTTGATGACTCTGGTCGTACTGAATTCTAGATGAAATGCCTGTAGCTCAATGTTCCGCTCAGCGACCCTCCCAGCTGAGTTGGGGCTCCTGAGTACTCTTTCCAAGGGGTATGCTGAGACGACTTTGATGGGATGGCCTTGGAAGTAGTGACGCAGCTTGCGTGAGGCCACTAGTAGTGCAAGGAGGAGTTTCTGAGGCATGGGGTACCGTGCCCTTGCGTCCCGTAGCACCGTGCTGACGAAGTACACGGGATGCTCGACGAGGTTGAGGGTCCTGGCGCAGCTTGCGTCCTCCAGTGGTCGAGGCGTCTCTTGAGACGACGGAGCCCCCAGCGCTAGGTCGCCTGAAGAGGCCTCTCTTGCTCCGGGCGCGTTCTCCTGCTGCGCCTGTTCCTTTCCGTCTGTGGTCATAGCCTTCACGGGGCCCTCCCAGCTCTGCCTTGCTTCAGTTCGGACAGTTGATGCGGCCCTGGCACTGCGCTCCTCCCTGACTGCCACCAGGGCCGCACTAGCGGAGTAGGGGGTGGTCGCGAGGTAGAGCACCAGGGGCTCCCGAGGGCGCGGAGCTACCATCACTGGTGGGCTGGTAAGGTACCTCTTGAGGTCTTGGAATGCCTTATCGTCCTCTTCAGTCCATTCGAAGGGTCCCTTTTTCTTCATTAGCTTGAAGAAGGGCAGCGCTCGTTCCCCCAGCTTGGAGATAAAGCGCCCCAGCGCAGTTACACGCCGGGTGAGCTTCTGCATTTCTCTGAGGGTCCTTGGCGGGCTCATGTCTTCGACTGCCTTGACCTTCTCCGGGTTGGCCTCGATGCCCCTCTGAGACACGAGGAAACCCAGGAGCTTGCCCGAGGGGACTCCAAACACGCACTTCTCCGGGTTGAGCCGTAGGTCCACTTCGTTGAGGCTCGCAAAGGTTTCTTCCAGGTCCTGTATCAGGGTTCTTGCCTCATGAGACTTCACCACAATGTCATCGATGTAAGATTCAGCGTTCCTCCCGAGCTGCCGGCCCAAGGCGATGTGCATCAGCCGCTGAAAGGTCGCGCCTGTGTTGCGCAACCCAAATGGCATGCACGTGTAGCAGTACACTCCACACGGGGTCAGGAAAGCCGTCTTCTACACGTCTTCTACCGCCATATTGATCTGGTGATAGCCAGAGAAGGCATTTAGGAAGCACAATAGGTCACACTTTGTGGTGGAGTCGACTATCTGGTCAATGCGGGAGAGCGGAAATGGATCCTGCGGGCAGGACTTGTTGAGGTTGGTGAAGTCGACACACATGCGCTCCTTTCCTCCCTTTTTTGGCACAACGACCGGATTAGGCAGCCAATCAGGGTAGTGGACCTCGCGGATAACTCCTGCCGCCTCTAGCTTCCGGGTCTCTTGAACGATGAAAGCCTGTTTCTTAGTGGACTACCGCCTCGCCTTCTGCTTCATGGGGCGCACATTGGGGCACACATTGAGGTGATGCTCAATTACTTCCCTTGGGACCCATGCTAACTGATCAGGTTCCCATGCAAACACCTTCTTGTTCGCACGCAGGAACCTCACCAGGGCCTCCTCCTGCTCGGGCTCGAGGTTGGCCCCTATGGTGAAGGTGGCGCTAGTGGACCCATCCTCATCGACTGGTACCTGCTTGGTTTACGCCTTGTCTTGGGTGAACAACTGCTTCTTTTTAGCCGGCGCAGCCCCCTTGGGCTCAAGGGCATCGGTGCTAGTGGGCTGCGCCACCCGCGGCTGCCCTGAAAACAAGCTGGAGCACCTGCAGCGCATCCTTTGTGTCTCCTGACACGGTGAGGACGCCGCTGCTCCCAAGCATCTTCATGAGGTTGTACGCCGGGTGAGTTGCTGCCATGAACCGAGCCAAGGCCGGATAGCCGAGGATGGCATTGTAGGGGAGGCCAACGGGGGCGATGTCGAAGTCGATCAGCTCTGTGCGGAAGTTGTCGCAGGTGCCGAAGGTCACAAGGAGGCGGATCTGTCCCAAGGAGGCGGTGGAACCAGCTCCGACACCTGAGAAAGGCCTGCTGGATTGGAGCCGCTCCAGCGGGACGTGGAGGAGGCTGAAGGCCTCCACCGAGAGCACGTTGAGGCCGGCACCACCGTCTATGAGGGTCTTTGTGACGGCCACTTGGCAGATGGTGGGGGTGCACAACATCGGGAGCGCGCCCGAACCAATGGGGTTGAAGGGGTGGTCCTCCGAGTTGAAGGTTAGATCGGCCTCGGGCACCACCCAGTCCGGGGGGGGGGCTTCTCGGCGCTTGGAGGCAGTGCTGATCCGGCGGGTGAACGGCTTGACGTGATGGCTCGAGGGTGGTGCCTGGGAGCCACCCAAGAGAGCTGCGACAACGGGCGGCGCTGGTGCGGTGAAACGGGCGAGGAAGAGGTCGCGCAGCTCCTCCCAGGAGGTGACAGAGGCCGTCGGAAGGTGGAGGAGCCACGCGCGCGGGACGCCGGTAAGGGCCATGGGTAACGAGTTGGCCATCACCCGGTCGTCGCCCCCGGCTCTGAGGATGGCCACCTCGTACGCCAGCAGGAAAATCATCGGGTCCGTCGCGCTGTCGTAGCGTGGCGGCGTCTCGGGCCTGAATTTGCGCGGCCACTTCACCTGTCGCAAGGCGGGGGCCAAGGCCCGGAGCCCCCTGGCCCCAGTGTCGGCATCCATTGCTGGAGCGGGCGGTGCGTTGTCCGCCATGAGGGCAGGATGCGATGTCGGGGGAGAGCGGGTTATCAGGAGGGAGGACTCCGGTGCACCCCCTACCTGGCGCGCCAAATGTCGGATTTCGGGTTTTGACAGACCCTTGAGGTTCGAACACTGGGGTGCGCGCGGAGATCTCTCCCCTACCGATCTACGCACAATCTCCTCACGTGATCTATGCTGGAAACAACAAACAACACAAGGGGCACGAGGTTTATACTGGTTCGGGCCACCGTTGTGGTGTAATACCCTACTCCAGTGTGTGGTGTGGTGGATTGCCTCAGGGGCTGCTGATGAACAGTACAAGGGAAGAACAGCCTCGCGAGAGGTGTTCTTGATCTGGTGCGATGAATTGCTAGGGTGAGTTCAGTCGCCTCTCCCTCTCTATCTCTGCTAGGGTTCTACCAGATTTCTAGATTTCCCTCTACTATGTGTGGCTAGTTCTACTTATAGAGGCCCTGGGCCTCTCCTCAAATAATGAGCGGGAAGGGCGCCAACAATTGGCCATTTTGGAGGGGAACATCTAGTACAAGTTATCCTGACCAAAGGTGGTCCTCGGCTGCCAAAAGTACTGGTGATGACGCCGTCTTGGGCTCCACGGTGACCTCCGCCCTGCCGCTCTGCTGGTCTTCGTCTCGTTGCACCGGAATGGTAACCTTTGCCCGGTGCCTTGGCCTGCAGTTTTGATAACTAATAGATTTTTGCAATAAGTATGTGAGTTCTTTATGACTAATGTTGAGTCCATGGATTATACGCACTCTCACCCTTCCACCATTGCTAGCCTCTCTTGTGCCGCGCAACTTTCGCCGGTACCATACACCCACCATACCTACCTATTATGGCATTTCCATAGCCATTCCGAGATATATTGCCATGCAACTTTCCACCGTTCCGTTTATTATGACACGCTTCATCATTGTCATATTGCTTTGCATGATCATGTAGTTGACATCGTATTTGTGGCAAAGCCACCATTCATAATTCTTTCATACATGTCACTCTTGATTCGTTTCACATCCCGGTACACCGCCAGACGCATTCATATAGAGTCATATTTTGTTCTAAGTATCGAGTTGTAACTCTTGAGTTGTAAGTAAATAAAAGGTTTATGATCATCATTATTAGAGCATTGTCCCATGTGAGGAAAGGATGATGGAGACTATGATTCCCCCACAAGTAGGGGTGAGACTCCGAACGAAAAAAGGGAGAAAAAAGAGGCCATAAAAAAGAAAAGGCCAAAAAACCAAAAAATGAGAGAAAAAGAGAGAAGGGGCAATGCTACTATCCTTTTACCACACTTGTGCTTCAAAGTAGCACCATGACCTTCATGATCGAGAGTCTCTTATGTTGTCACTTTCATATACTAGTTGGAATCTTTCATTATAGAACTTGGCTTGTATATTCCAATGATGGGCTTCCTCAAAATGCCCTAGGTCTTCGTGAGCAAGCGAGTTGGATGCACACCCACTTAGTTTCTTTTTGAGCTTTCATACACTTATAGCTCTAGTGCATCCGTTGCATGGCAATCCCTACTCACTCACATTGATATCTATTGATGGGCATCTCCATAGCCCGTTGATGCGCCTAGTTGATGTGAGACTATCTTCTCCTTTTTGTCTTCTCCACAACCACCATTCTATTCCACCTATAGTGCTATGTCCATGGCTCACGCTCATGTATTGCGTGAAGATTGAAAAAGTTTGAGAACATCAAAAGTATGAAACAATTGCTTGGCTTGTCATCCAGGTTGTGCATGATTTAAATATTTTGTGTGATGAAGATAGAGCATAGCCAGAATATATGATTTTGTAGGGATAGCTTTCTTTGGCCATGTTATTTTGAGAAGACATAATTACTTTGTTAGTATGCTTGAAGTATTATTATTTTTATGTCAATATTAAACTTTTGTCTTGAATCTTATGGATCTGAATATTATTGCCACAATAGAGAAGATTTCATTGATGAATATGTTAGGCAGCATTCCACATCATAAATCTGTTTTTATCATTTACCTACTCGAGGACGAGCATGAATTAAGCTTGGGGATGCTTGTTACGTCTCCAACGTATCTATAATTTTTGATTGTTCCATGCTATTATATTATCAACCTTGGATGTTTTATATGCATTTATATGCTATTTTATATGATTTTTGGGACTAACCTATTAACCTAGAGCCCAGTGCCAGTTTCTGTTTTTCCTTGTTTTTGAGTTTCGTAGAAAAGGAAAACCAAACGGAGTCTAATTGGCCTGAAACTTCACAGAACTTTTTTTGGACCAGAAGAAGGACATGGAGTAAAAGAGTTGGGCCAGAAGAGTCCCGAGCTGCCCACGAGGGTGGAGGCGCGCCCACCCCCTGGGCACGCCTCCCTACCTTGTGGACAGCTCTGAGACCCCCTGACTTGTTCTCGACGCCAAAACCTCTTATATATACTGAAACCTCCAGAACATAACCTAGATTGGGAGTTCCGCTGCCGCAAGCCTCCGTAGCCACCAAAAACCAATCTATACCAGTTTCGGCACCCTGCCGGAGGGGGGAATCCCTCTCCGGTGGCCATCTTCATGACCCCGGCGCTCTCCATGACGAGGAGGGAGCAGTTCACCCTTGGGGCTGAGGGTATGTACTAGTAGCTATGTGTTTGATCTCTCTCTCTCTCTCTCGTGTTCTTGATTCGGCACGATCTTGATGTATCGTGAGCTTTGCTATTATAGTTGGATCTTATGATGTTTCTCCCCCTCTATCTCCTTGTGATGAAATGAGTTTTCCCTTTGAAGTTATCTTATCGGATTGAGTCTTTAAGGATTTGAGAACACTTGATGTATGTCTAGCATGTGCTTATCTGTGGTGACAATGGGGTATTGACGTGATCCACTTGATGTATGTTTTGGTGATCAACTTGCGAGTTCCGTGACCTCGTGAACTTATGCATAGGGGTTGGCACACGTTTTCGTCCTGACTCTTCGGTAGAAACTTTGGGGGCACTCTTTGAAGTTCTTTGTGTTGGTTGAATAGATGAATCTGAGAATGTGTGATGCATATTGTATAATCATACCCATGGATACTTGAGGTGACATTGGAGTATCTAGGTGACATTAGGGTTTTGGTTGATTTGTGTCTTAAGGTGTTATTCTAGTATGAACTCTAGGATAGATCGAACGGAAAGAATAGCTTCATGTTATTTTACTACGGACTCTTGAATAGATCGATCAGAAAGGATAACTTTGAGGTGGTTTCGTACCCTACCATAATCTTTTCGTTTGTTCTCCATTATTAGTGACTTTGGAGTGACTCTTTGTTGCATGTTGAGGGATAGTTATATCATCCAATTATGTTATTATTGTTGAGAGGACTTGCACTAGTGAAAGTATGAACCCTAGGCCTTGTTTCAACTCATTGCAATACCGTTCTCGCTCACTTTTATCATTAGTTACCTTGCTGTTTTTATATTTTCAGATTACAAAAACCTATATCTACCATCCATATTGCACTTGTATCACCATCTCTTTGCCGAACTAGTGCACCTATACAATTTACCATTGTATTGGGTGTGTTGGGGACAAAAGATACTCTTTGTTATTAGGTTGCAGGGTTGTTTGATAGAGATTGAGGGAGTCCTGGATTAGGGGGTGGCCAGATAGCTGAGCTATACCTTCGGCTGGACTCCTGGACTATGAAGATACAAGATTGAAGACTTCGTCCCGTGTCCGGAAGGGACTTTCCTTGGCGTGGAAGGCAAGCTTGGCGGTACGGATATGTAGATCTCCTACCATTGTAACCGACTCTGTGTAACCCTAGCCCTCTCCGATGTCTATATAAACCGGAGGGTTTTAGTCCGTAGGAACATACAATCATACCATAGGCTAGCTTCTATGGTTTAGCCTCCTTGATCTCGTGGTAGATCTACTCTTGTACTACCCATATCATCAATATTAATCAAGCAGGATGTAGGGTTTTACCTCCATCGAGAGGGCCCGAACCTGGGTAAAAACATCGTGTCCCTGGTCTCCTATTACCATCCGCCCAGACGCACAGTTCGGGACCCCCTACCCGAGATCCGCCGGTTTTGACACCGACATTGGTGCTTTCATTGAGAGTTCCTCTCTGCCGTCGCCATCAGGAAGGATGCCTCATCCCGTATTTAAAGACGGCACCGTTGCTAAGGGAGCTTTGGCTGTCGGCCAAACTCTCCGGCTAGGTGGTTTCCTTATGACCGCCTGTTCGGCTGCTGTGCCGACGATGACCTCTCGGGTCATCGAAAGCAATCTTCACGTCAGCTCAGAATTCGCCGAGCAGCTAGATCCAATGGAGCTCTCTTCCCTAAACGAGCTCTTGGATCGCATCGCCGCCCTGGGAGTCGCTAGGGATTACGACCAGATTGGGCCTAAACCTGATCTAAGAGAGATTAACTCTCCCCAGGTCACCCATCACGTTGCCATGGTAGAGGGATAGTGCGGCGACCCTTCATCTATCTTAAGGACTAGCTATGTCCGGATTCCCGATCCCTCCAAGCCGGATACACGCGGAGGGGAGGACATCACTCAAGACCTGAACTTAAAGTCAGGCAACGGGCTAGATTCATTGGACAACATCCAAGAATCCAAACTTCCGAGTTCGGAAACTCCTTGGCCCCTGGGCCTCAGATTGGGTGAGGTTTCGGATTTGATTCCACCCACCCACCCGTACATAAGGGATCTATCCCAAATTAGTCAAGAGCCCGAAGAAATAGTACATCATTACTGGGCCAGATTCCTCCTGGTTATGAACATAATAAAGGACTGCCGCGAGGAAGACGCAATTTCATTCTTCTGCAATAATTGCACGGACAAGGGAATCCTCAACGCCATAAGTCGCCGTGATATTACATGCTTCGCTGACTTGGCGTCCATAGTACGAAAGTAATGTGCGATGGAAAGCGCCTGGAAAACCGAAATAAAATTTTGGGACAATCCGGCCCTGAATACAAACCAGTCCGAAATAAAAGGGTGCATCATCGCCAGACACCCGGGTTCAGTACCAAAAAGCAAAAGCCCTCTACAGGGCACGAAACCGTACTAGAAGGATGGCTTAATGGACCCTGTAAAATTCACAATGCAGAGGGCGCCACACCAACTCATAGCCTTAGAGCATGTTGGATACTCCGGCAGGTGGCAAAAATTGGCGAAGATCTTCTAATTCCAGAAGCCATAGAAAGCCACCCCAGAGACACCAGTACGGTATTAACAGTCTTCGAGACTTTCGCATCAAATAATATGCGAAAAAGAACACTCCGCAGCCTTGCCGAAGTCTACCAAGTAGCAACAATAAACCCATGGAGTGACACGGCTATTACTTTTAATGCCAGTGATGAACCTAAATTCCGAACAGCCCGAGCACCAGCCGCATTGGTCCTCAGTCCAATAGTGGACGAGTTTCTTCTTACCAAGGTACTCATGGATGGCGCAGCAGATTGAACCTCATTTATGAGGAAACCCTTCAAGAAATGGAAATAGACTGGAACCGCATTGAGCGAAGCAACACAACCTTTAAAGGAATAATCCCCAATCGGGAAGCGCGCTGTACAGGAAAAATCACACTAGATGTGGTGTTCGGCATGCCGGATAATTACAGGTCCGAAGAGGTCACGTTCCAACTGGCCCCGTTCAGTAGCGGATATCACGCTCTGCTAGGGCGGGAAGCATTTACAATCTTCCAAGCAATAGCCCATTACGGGTACATGAAGCTCAAGATGCCCGGGCCTAATGGAATCATCACTCTCAGTAGTGATCTGGACATAGCACTCCGTGCCAAAAACAAGACAGCCGCACTAGCCCTCGAGGCGCTATCCGAAGCCCTAGCGGCTAAGGAACTGACTGCGCTACGCTCCATGGTGAATAGGGACGATGTGATACTCGACAAAAGATCCAAGTCCACCTCCTTTAAACCGGCGGACGAAATAGTCAAATTCCAGGTCCATCCAACGGACCCCAATAAAACAGCTTCCATCGGGGCACAGTTAAACCCTGATGAAGACGCCACACTGCGAGAGTTCCTAGGAGAGAACTCGAACATTTTTGCCTGGCACCCTTCAGACATGCCAGGAATCCCACGCAGGCTGGCCGAACACAACTTAAATGTCCTAAAAGGATTCGAGCCAGTCAAACAGGCTCTTCGGTGTTTTTCCGAACCTAAGAGACATGCCATGGGAGAGGAACTAGCCAAGCTATTGGAGGCCGGATTCATCAAAGATATAAAACACCCGGACTGGCTAGCAAACCTGGTGATGGTACCAAAGAAGGACAAATCCTGGCGCATGTGTGTTGATTTTAAAGACCTTAACAAGGCTTGCCCAAAGGATCCCTTCCCTCTCCCCCGCATCGATCAAATTATCGATGCTACCGCAGGACACGATTCGTTGTGTTTCCTCGATGCATACTCCGGCTACCATCAAATAAAGATGGCAGAGTCAGACCAAGCCGCAATGGCATTCATCACACCATACGGCCCATTCTGCTTCAACACAATGCCCTTCGGGATCAAAAACGCCGGCACAACATATCAGCGCATGATTCAGACATGTCTGGCGAACCAGATCGGCAAAACAGTGGAGGCATACATAGATGATGTGGTCGTTAAAACAAGACATGTCGAATCTCTAGTAGAAGACTTGAGGCTAACATTCGATAACCTCCAAACATACGACATCAAGCTCAACCCGGAAAAATGCGTTTTTGGCGTTCCGGCCAGAAAGCTCTTGGGCTTCATTGTATCCGGTAGAGGAATTGAAGCAAATCCAGCCAAGATCCGAGCTCTGTCACAATTGGATATCCCGAAGGACCTCAAACAAATACAAAAATTAACCGAATGCGTGGCGGCTCTAAGCCGCTTGGGAGAAAAGGCCCTACCCCTTTACCGCCTCCTTCGGCGCACCGAACACTTCGAGTGGACGGATGCAGCCACGGCCGGACTTGACGAAATAAAAGCCATCTTGGCAACAAACCCAGTCCTGGCCGCGCCAAGCATTGGCAAACCAATGCTATTATACATTGCACCAACCCATCAGGTCGTTAGCGCAGTGCTCGTCGTCGAACGAGAAACGGACGGACACAAATTCCCCCTTCAAAAGCCGTTCTACTATGTGTCCACTGTCCTTACTCCGTGCAAGTCACGGTACCCGCATTATCAAAAGATTGCGTACGCAGTATTTATGGCATCCCGGAAGCTGTGACACTACTTTCAAGAGTGTTCAATAACAGTAGCCTCGGAAGTGCCACTTAACGATATTATAAACAACCGCGACGCGACGGGCCGGATTGCAAAATGGGCCATTGAGCTCCTCCCGTTCGACATAACTTGCAAGCCACAGCGAGCTATCAAGTCGCAAGTTTTGGCCGACTTCGTCGCAGAATGGACGGAGGCCAAACTCCCTAAAGAGTACGACACATATTCAAACTAGGTCATGCACTTCGACGGCTCCAAAATGTTGGCCGATATAGGGGCTGGAGTCGTTTTGACGTCCCCCACAGGAGACACAGTTCAATACGTACACTAGATAATGTACACAGACTCCAACAATGCAGCCGAATATGGGGCCCTTTTACATGGTCTCCGGATGGCAGTATCCATGGGCATTCAACGCCTAGAGGTGCGCGGGGACTCGAACCTCGCAATATCCCAAATAAATGGAGAATTTGATGCCAAGGATCCAAAAATGGCAGCTTATCGCAACGCCGTCCTAAAAATGTCAGCATGGTTCAAAGGGCTCGAATTTCACCATATAGCCCGGGAAAATAATCAGGCGGCAGATGTCCTGGCACGCATCGGTGCAAAACGCAATGTAGTCCCCCCAACATCTTCTTGGAAAGGCTGTTCAAGCCATCCGTAGTATGGGAAGGGGAACCCGGCAATAATATCCCGGACCCAACCGCACTGCCCGACACCGAACATTCTGACATAATTGGAGGCTCTGCCAATGAAATAACACCTTCAGCCCACGTAATAATGGCCGTCATCGCCCCGTGGAAAGAACCATTCCTCTCCTACCTTACTAGGCAGGAACTCCCCGAGGACCAAAATGAGGCACGCTGCATAGTGCGGCGATCTAAAGCCTATAAAGTCCATGAGGGAGAGCTTTATAAGAAAAGCACTACCGGAGTCCTTCAAAGGTGCATCTCCGAAGAGGAAGGGCGGAACCTCCTGGCTGAAATTCATGCCGGACTCGGCGGTCATCACGCTGCAGCTCGGTCCCTTGTAAGCAAGGCCTTCCGTATAGGCTTTTATTGGCCGACGGCCCGGGCAGACGCCCAGGACTTAGTCCAACGATGCGTCGGTTTCCAGCTTTTTGCAAACCAAAGCCATATGCCACCCACCGCCCTCCAAACTATCCCCATCACTTGGCCCTTCGCGGTCTGGGGGCTTGACTTGGTTGGACCCCTTAAAGGCGGAACCCACAAGAAAAAATACTTACTGGTCATGGTGGATAAGTTCACCAAATGGATAGAAGCCAAGCCTGTTAAGACGGCCGAATCCGGACCAGTGATAGACTTTATATCCGGGGTTGTACACTGTTACGACGTCCCCCACAGCATCATCACTGATAACGACACGAACTTTACAGCCGACGAGGTAAAACTCTGGTGCAAAAACATGGGCATCAAGCTCGATTATGCTTCCGTCTATCACCCACAAACTAACGGCCAGGTCGAACGTGCAAATGGTCTTATCATGAGCGGCTTGAAACCCAGATTAGTGCGGTCCCTTAAGGAATCTAATACGCACTGGGTAGAGGAGCTCGACTCCGTACTCCGGGGGCTGCGGACCACGCCAAATGGCACCACCGGATACACACCATTCTTCATGGTGTACGGCGCAGAGGCAGTTTTGCCCTGCGACATAATTCATGACTCACCTCGAGTGCGCATGTACAAAGAAATAGAAGTCGAGCTCGATCGGCAGGACAGTTTGGACGCCTTGGAGGAAGAGCGTGACGTTGCAAAAGCCTGTTCCGCATTCTATCAACAGCAGGCTCGAAGATACCAAAGCAGAGAAGTACGGGCCAAAAATTACAACGTTGGCGAATTAGTTCTACGCCTGCCAGATAAGAAAAAGGACAAACTCAAGCCCAAGTGGGAAGGTCCCTTCATAATTGACCAAGTCCTGACTGGTGGAGCGTACCGCCTGCGAGATGCATCGGATAACCGACTCGAGCCGAACCCATGGAACGCAGCCCGTCTCCGAAGATTCTATGCCTAGCGCCGGACTCTGTGTTCGTCTCCTTCCTCTGTCCATTTTTTATATACTTTCTGTCTTACATTTCTCTCCTTCTCCTCTCTCTCTCTCTTATAGCCTTTAATGGCTCATAAAGTGACGCGCTATCCGCACTCATTAAACCTGGGGTCTTCTTTAAACAGAAGCTTATTTATACGGGCTTCATACCCAACACATGTGTCACACTTCCACATGTACCTTTTATTCACCATTATATGCATCGATATGACTTAAGTTTTGGCCAAGCTGGGTTGCCTGGCTCCTGTGCTTACCCCTACATTCCCGATTGTTCGGCTAGGTGGTAAAGGGAGCACCTCTGCGATTGTTACTGCCGGGTCAGCCGGATGTGTACCTCAGACTGGGTGAAGCCGAAAGCTAGCGTTCTTAAGGGAATATCCGGTCGGTGAACTAAAGATGATCTTTTTTCATTTATTTATCTATACGCCCCCAGATGTTTTTCCTGCGTCTCTTTTCGTAGAATGGACATGCACTTTAGGGCATGCCTCCCAGGGAAAGGAACCCCTAACGGAACTATTCTCCCTGGAAGATGTTTCTTACTAACCATGTAATATAACATAACTAGTTGGGCACTTGTCTGTTCAAGCACTAATGACCCCTACGCCTGGTCTCCATGCATACCCCGGTTCTTATATAACCGCGAGGGTATTCGGACACACTCCGGACCGTCAGGTCCCGAGGATGAAGCGAAAAGGTCAGCCATGACAAACGATCTACAATCCGGCTAGAAGGCATTACACATGTCAATTAAAATTACATAGTCAATCTGACTGATTGTATTCCTATTCAATTCCATCTAACAGGCTGTCTAGCTTACAGTCCTATTGGGAATACATTGCGGCCAATTCTACTTGGCCGTATACTAAGCTCACAGGGATCTCCTTCCCATCAGGCCCCACGGGTCCAACCTCGGCCATGTGGTTTGGGCCAGCCTTCGTGTACCGCGTCTTCACCATGGCCCAGGCCTCCATGGCGCCTTGACGGCAGGCCGACATCTTCCATAATCGGAAGCGCCGCTGCGCTCCCTTCAGCTTCTCTACAAGCTCTCCAAGGCCTTCGGGCATGGAGACGGATGGCCACAAGGCCTGGGCGACTCCTTGCATCACCTGCCGAACTCGCTCGTGCAGTTGTGAGAGCTCGGGAAGAAGGTCACTCGTAGAACCGAGCATTTCCTCTGCAGGACGACCTGTTAGCATACCTACAGACATTACTCTGTTAGTTGACTTCCTCGCCGAACTCTTTTTTCAAAGTTCGTTTAAGCACTTACTAAATATGCCGCGTCGAAGCCGCTGATTCTCCTTAACGGAGTCCAACAGCTGGGCACGAAAATCCTTCAGTTCAACGCCCAGCTTGGTGTTGGCATCTTGGAGATCGTTCTTCTCCCACCTCACCTTTGTCAGCACACTCTCACCAGCCTTCAGCTGGCGTAGGAGTTATTGCTTTTCCGGATTTAATCTGGCGCCATCTGCAATTTCATTTGTCAGATTTGCACCCACGCCGCACTTTGCAAAAGAATTATCTTTCGAAGCGTATATTACCAGAGGGGGTCTCCTTGGGCTCCCCTGCCACGGCTAGTGCGGCCTCAAGTTGGGCTTTGCACTCCTCCAGCTCCTGGGACAGTAGGGTATTCTTTTCTGTAAGAACCTACATAACAAATGATCCTTAAATCAGTTATTCTAACTGTTTCAAGTCTCGGGGGCTACTGGTATATATATAATTACCAAAATTTTCTTACTTGTATGTCTTTTACATATTGCTCCGTGGCTCTAGCTAGACCATTTTGAGCGGCACGGAGGTACGCATCTCCCGAATTGAAGGCATCCAATGCCTCTTGGGAGAAACAAGCGTCGCGAAGAACTGTCTGGTGACGCCTGTGGTTCATGGCACTCTCCACCTCGGAATTGGTGGCAGATAGCCTGTCTGCATCCTCTGTCGGAGGAGCGGCCGGTGCACGCCTTGTGTTCGCCTCCGCTTCCGGACCAGGCTTTGGAGCCTGGCTGGTGGAGGCGCGATTGGCGACCTCTCCGGATATAGTCCGGCGAGGTCTCTTCGTCCTGAAGAAAGCACGAGCGTTAATATGCCTTGAAGGAATAACACCTGGGAATAAGATGGCGCGCTATACCTTTGCGCCGGCGTCTCAGTCCGGACCGCACTTCTTTTCAGCCCGCGGGGCCTTGCCGCCCCTCGTTGGCTAGTCACCGCAGGCTCGGCCTCCCGTCTCAAGGACCTCCCCTGCAAAACACGGTTGTCATACGTCAATCAAAAACACGCGAGGATAGATCCCTTTTCAAAGTGCTGGGACTTCGGTCTCAGTTACCTGTGAGGTTGGGAGTAGCCTTGGGTAATCGGCCGTAATGGCCACCAAGGCGTTGTCCTTGCTCAATTGATGAAACACCCCATCAATCAGCGCCACAGATAAGTCCGGATCCTCTTGAGAGGCCGGGTCGAGGGACCGTCCCGGATCCTCGGGTTGTGGAGGAGGGCTGTTTATCTCTTTAACAGCCTGGCGCCATTCCTGCGTTGAAGTCGTTAGACTGAATATTTAACGATGGGAATATAAAATGGATGGGCAAGTAAAAGTGTCCACTTACCCAACTTGGGGGATTGTACATAGAAAATCCACCCTGTGGGTTGACGCGGAGAAATTCCTCCTCTTCTCCCTTGTACAAAGCGGACAAGATCTTTATTAGAGCGGCAGCCGAATCCGGCCCCTTATGGCCGTGGCGAGTGGCGTCGTCCTCCCTGTTGAAGTCCCACATGGGGTGGCCTCTGTACTGAAGCGGCTGCACCCCTCGCATGATGCATGCGGCCATGACCCCGATCATGCTCAGTCCGGGATGAGCTAACAATCTTATCCGGCCCATCAGGTAAAGAACGTCCTTGTCGCTTTCCCTCTGAGGGCTCCGTGGACGCCAGCTTAGGCGCTTCTTTAGGGGAGCACTGTCGAACTCAGGGAGGCCGATCCGGACAGGATCCGGCAGCGGGACGTCCTCTATATAAAACCATTCCGAAGGCCAGTCCTCGGACGCCTTCTTTGCGGTTCTGGAAAGATATCCGGTCCCGGCGATGCGCCACACTTCGGCTCTGCCCACTTGATATATTGACCCCTTCGGAGAACGGGGCACAAGGCAGAATAGCCTTTTCCACAGCGCAAAATGAGCCTCGCAGCCCAAAAACAGCTCGCAAAGGGCTACGAAGCCCGCGATATGCAATATGGAGGCAGGCGTGAGGTTGTGCAGCTGGAGGCCATAGAACTCCAGGAGCCCCCGGAGAAACGGATGAATTGGAAATCCGAGCCCTCTCATTAAGTAAGGGACAAGGCATACCCGCTCTCTTTTGGAGGGATTGGGGGCGCTCTCCGCTTGCTCTCCGCCATTATAGGTGGCAAGTCCGGCTCGAACCGGGACCATTTAGGCCGGGGGGAGAAATCCCTTGGTCTGGAGCGTCACTAGCTCACTGTGCGGGATGGAGCATCTCTCCCAATCTCCAGGTTGAGGGCTGGAAGGATGAGAAGAGGAGCTGCGGCGGCCGGCCATGATAGAATGGACCTATGTCGGATACGCTTTGATGAATACTCGTGGAGGGGAGAAGGTGTGGTTTGGATCTAGATCCTCGTCCCCTTAAATAGGCAGCTGATTCACGCAGCTAGGGGTGTAAATGTAAAAACATCCTGATTTTTCGTATTCGTTTGACACGTGGAAGATGGCCATTATTGGGCGTAGAAGCCAAGGAGCGCTACATTTACAAGAAACCGGACATTATTCAACAGGTACATGGAATTTGGAGGAGAACCCGCCTTGCAATGCCGAAGACAATTTGCGTGCCGGACTCGTCATCATTGAATCCTAGTTCGGGGGCTACTGAGGGAGTCCTGGATTAGGGGGTGTCCGGATAGCCGGACTATACCTTCGGCCGGACTCCTGGACTATGAAGATACAAGATTGAAGACTTCGTCCCGTGTCCGGAAGGGACTTTCCTTGGCGTGGAAGGCAAGCTTGGCGGTACGGATATGTAGATCTCCTACCATTGTAACCGACTCTGTGTAACCCTAGCCCTCTCCGGTGTCTATATAAACTGGAGGGTTTTAGTCCATAGGAACATACAATCATACCACAGGCTAGCTTCTAGGGTTTAGCCTCCTTGATCTCGTGGTAGATCTACTCTTGTACTACCCATATCATCAATATTAATCAAGCATGACGTAGGGTTTTACCTCCATCGAGAGGGCCCGAACCTGGGTAAAAACATCGTATCCCTGGTCTCCTGTTACCATCCGCCTAGACGCATAGTTCGGGACCCCCTACCCGAGATCCGCCGGTTTTAACACCAACAGAGACCATCTTCATCCTACGCCTCCCACGGATTGATAAACCTTAGGTCATCTAATTGAGGGAAATTTTCTACTGTCCTACAAACCTCTGCACTTGGAGGCTGAGGGAGTCCTGGATTAGGGGGTGTCCGGATGGCCGGACTATACCTTCAGCCGGACTCCTGGACTATGAAGATACAAGATTGAAGACTTCGTCCCATGTGCGGAAGGGACTTTCCTTGGCGTGGAAGGCAAGCTTGGCGATACGGATATTTAGATCTCCTACCATTGTAACCGACTTTGTGTAACCCTAACCCTCTCCGGTGTCTATATAAACCGGAGGGTTTTAGTCCGTAGGACAACATACAGAACAATAACCATACCATACGCTAGCTTCTAGGGTTTAGCCGCTCCGATCTCGTGGTAGATCTACTCTTGTACTACCCATATCATCAATATTAATCAAGCAGGACGTAGGGTTTTACCTCCATCAAGAGGGCCCGAACCTGGGTAAAACTTCGTGTCCCTTGCCTCCTGTTACCATCCGGCCTAGACGCATAGTTCGGGACCCCCTACCCGAGATCCGCCGGTTTTGACACCGACATTGGTGCTTTCATTGAGAGTTCCTCTGTGTCGTCGCCGTGAGGCTTGATGGCTCCTACGATCATCAATAGCCATGCAGTCCAGGGTGAGACCTTCCTCCCCGAACAGATCTTCATCTTCGGAGTCTTCGCACTGCGGGCCAATTCACTTGGCCGTCTAGAGCAGATCGAAAGCTATGCCTCTGGCCGTCAGGTCAGATTTGGAAGTTTAAACTACACGGATGACATCCGCGGGGACTTGATCTTTGACGGATTCGAGCCACTGCCAAGTGCGCTGCACTGTCACGACGAGCATGATCTAGCTCTACCGCCGAACAGTGCCCTGGAGACCGCACCCGCATTGACTTCGACCCTTAATTCGGAGCCAACTACGCCGATCGAGGATGCGTGGTTTGACGCTGCCTCGGGGGCTGCGATCCCAACGGCGATCGAGCCGAACACCAGCCCCGCACTCCGCGAGACTCGTGACTCCAAGAAGCCGGACTCCTCTCCGTACTCCGAACCCTCCGCGCCCCTGCCGATCGAATCCGATTGGGCGCCGATCATGGAGTTTACTGCCGCGGACATCTTTCAGCACTCGCCTTTCGGCGATATTCTAAAGACACTAAAGTCTCTCTCTTTATCAGGAGAGCCCTGGCCGGACTACGGCCAGCAAGGTTGGGATACGGACGATGAAGAAATTCAAAGCCCACCCACCACCCACTTTGTAGCCACTATCGAAGATTTAACCGACATGCTCGACTTCGACTCCGAAGACATCGACGGTATGGACACCGATGCAGGAGACGATGAAGTACCAGCGCCTATTAGGCCCTGGAAATCCACCTCGTCATATAACATATACATGGTGGACACCCCAAAAGAAGGAGATGGCGATGGAACAGCGGAGGATGACCCCTCCAAGAAACAGCCTAAGCGCCGGCGTCAGCGGCGCCGCTCAAAATCCCGCCAAAGCAAATACGGTGATTCCATCACGGGAGATAATAATACTCCGGAGAATGCCGAAGAAAATCCCCTCCAGCAAGATTCAGCATAGGAGGATGGAGAAGCCGGCCCTCATGAGAGAGCGGCAGACAGAGAGGTCGAGGACGATAAATATACGCCTCCCTCCGAAGACGAGGCAAGCCTCGACGACGGCGAATTCGTCGTGCCAGAGGATCCCATCGAACAAGAGTGTTTTCAACGCAGGCTTATGGCCACGGCAAGAAGCCTCAAGAAAAAACAGCAACAGCTTAGAGCTGATCAAGATTTGCTAGTCGACAGATGGACTGAAGTCCTTGCGGCCGAAGAGCATAAACTCGAACGCCCCTCCAAGAGCTACCCAAAGCGCAGGTTGCTACCCCGATTAGAGGAGGAAGCACTTAAACCTACATCACCAGCACTTGATACGGCCGACCGGCCACCTCGTGGCCGCGACAGAGAGGCCTCTCGGCCCTCCACTCAAGCCGCACCCCATACCAAGGCACGGGAAAATGCGCCAGACCTGTGAGATATGTTGGAGGACAAGGCAAGGCAAACAAGATCGATCTACGGATCGTGTGGGCGCCCCATGACTCGAGACGGTAACCGTCACGCCGGACACAAATCCGGTAGGGCCGAACACAGTAGACAAAGCTCATTGGAGCTACATCGTGATATAGCCCAATACAGGGGCGCCGCACACCCACTATGCTTCACAGACGAAGTAATGGATCATCAAATCCCTGAGGGTTTCAAACCCGTAAACATCGAATCATATGATGGCACAACATATCCTGCGGTATGGATCACGGATTATCTCCTTCATATCCACATGGCCTGCAGCGATGATCTCCACGCCATCAAATACCTCCCACTCAAGCTTAAAGGACCAGCTCGACATTGGCTTAACAGCTTGCCAGCAGGATCAATCGGTTGTTGGAAGGACCTGGAAGACGCATTCGTCGACAATTTCCATGGCACTTATGTGCGGCCACCAGACGCCGATGACCTAACCCACGTAATTCAGCAGCCAGAGGAATTGGCCAGGCAATTCTGGACACGGTTCCTAACAAATAAAAATCAAATAGTCGACTGTCCGGACGCTGAGGCCCTAGCAGCCTTCAAACACAATATCCGTGACGAGTGGCTTGCCCGGCACCTTGGACAGGAAAAGCCGAAATCCATGGCAGCACTCACGACACTCATGACCCGCTTTTGCGCGGGAGAAGACAGCTGGCTTGCTCGTAGCAACAATATGACCAAGAACCCTGGTAATTCGGATACCAGGGACAGTAGTGGCAGGTCGCGTTCGCAACAAGCAGAAGCGCCACACTAATGGCGACAATGCTGAGGATACGGCAGTTAATGCCGGATTCAGAGGCTATAAATCCGGTCAGCGAAAAAAGCCATTCAAAAGAAATCCTAGGGGCCCGTCCAGTTTGGACCGAATACTTGACCGCTTGTGCCAGATACATGGCACCCCCGAAAAGCTGGCCAATCACACCAACAGGGATTGTTAGGTGGTCCAGCAGGCAGGCAAGTTAAATGCCGAAAATACAGACAAGGGGCCGCATAGCGATGACGACGAGGAGCCCCGGCCGCCGAACAACAGTGGACAGAAGGGTTTTCCCCCACAAGTGCGGACGGTGAACATGATATACACAACCCACATCCCCAAGAGGGAGCAGAAGCGCGCGTTAAGGGACGTATACGCGATAGAGCCAGTCGCCCCAAAGTTCAACCCATGGTCCTCCTGCCCGATCACATTTGATCGAAGGGACCATCCCACTAGCACCCGTCATGGCCGCATTGGTTCTAGACCCAATCATTGACGGATTTCATCTCACTAGAGTCCTTATGGATGGTGGCAGCAGCCTGAACCTGCTTTACCAGGATATAGTGCGGAAAATGGGCATAGATCCTTCAAGGATTAAGCCCACCAAAACGACATTTAAAGGCGTAATACCAGGTGTAGAGGCCAATTGTACAGGCTCAGTCACACTTGAAGTGATCTTCGGATCTCCGGATAATTTCCGAAGTGAGGAGTTAATCTTCGACATAGTCCCATTCCGCAGTGCTATCATGCACTGCTCGGGCGAACCGCATTCGCCAAGTTCAATGCGGTACCGCACTACGCATACCTTAAGCTCAAGATGCCAGGCCCTCGAGGAGTAATTACGGTCAATGGAAACACCGAACGCTCTCTACGAACGGAGGAGCACGCGGTGGCGCTTGCAGTGGAAGTACAAAGCAGCCTCTCCAGGCAGCTCTCCAGTCCGGCCATTAAACGTCCGGACACCGTCAAGCGCACCCGGAGTAACCTACAACAAGACCTCCTGGCACGTTCCGAGCAGGCGTAGTAATGCGGCCCCAACCCCAGCCCTCGCAAAAAGGCGACACCAGTGCTTCGCGTACATAACTACGCTCCAGAAATACCATGGGTACAGGGGGAGGGGCACCATCACGGCACGCCCGAAACACAGCTTAAACCACACCAGGGGTTGCCGATTTTTTAATTTTCTCTTACTTTCAGGACTCCATTCTTCGGAAGGCCTGTTCGGCAGTTCAATTGCCGCACAAACGATGCAAGAATCAGGGAAGCAGACAAGCCATGCAGGATTACGGAACTCCCAGGTGGTCTCTATCACGAGCAGTATACCTGTTTCACATACCATTCCGCAGCCTGCCCCTAGAACGGACATGTTAAATAGTCCAACCTTTTGCTTATCGCATTATTTGTATCGTTCTGCTTTGATCGCAGCCCTTTTTAATAAACAATGCATAGATTTTGTCTATTTTTGCATTACTCTTTTTTTTTATAAATATATGTTCCTTAACGACATGTTGCACCCGTACACTCTGGTACGGCCAAAATACGCCAGGGGCTTTAGTACCCCTCAATATGGTGTGAGAAGTCTGAACACTTTAACAAGTGCGGCACCCCGAACTTATAGCATTATATGCATCGGCTCCGAATCATGTCTTGGGTCAATAGTTGGGTTTGCCCGGCTCCTATGTTTTGGTGCCTTACGTTCCGCTATATCGGCTAAGGTAGCACTAGGAGAACTACTGCGATTGTTCCCTAGTTGAGCTGGGTCGAGCTCCTCAGTAGAGAAAGCTAAAACTGACTGTCATGATGAAGCGAGAGCTGGTCGCTATTCGAGAGGTTTTTCGAGTCCCTAAAGACTTATGCCGCTTAGAGAGAGGAGTCGGCTCTGTCCGGCCAAGGCGTGGATAGCGCCCCAAACTCGGTCTTTCGAATACCAGGGGCTTCGCCGAAATTTAAAATTATAGAATTCTATGGCTAAGTGAGAGTGTTCAAGCATTATAGTCCGATTGCCTTGTTCGTTGTGCTGAGTGCCTCCCTTGAAGGACCCAAACATGGGAAAAAGAGCGCTCAGGTTTATCCCCGAACACCCCAACACTAGCGGCACGGGGGCAGAAGCCGATGACTCGCCATCTCTCAGAATTGATAAACAGCCGCACAGAAGGTAATATTTTAAATTCCAACAGCATTGCTTAGCGCATATGAACAAGTTTTCAGTGCACAGGACAAAACGAGCGAGTTTTACTCAAAAATTACATCCCTGGAACATTCATCCGCCATAAGTCAGGCACCCTTCAGAACATCCTTATAATAATTCTCGGGCTTGCGATGCTCCTTCCCCGGCGGTGGCCCATCCTTCACAAGCTTCTCAGCATCCAGCTTGCCCCAGTGCACCTTAGCACGGGCAAGGGCCCTACGGGCAGCTTCAATGCAGAAGGAGCGCTTGATGACTTCGAGCCTTGGACAGGCCCCCACCAGCCGCCGCACCAGCCCAAAATAGCTCCCAGGCAGAGCCTCCCCATGCCACAGCCGAACTATGAGGCCCTTCATGGCCTGTTCAGCCGCCTTGTGGAGCTCGACCAGTTTTTTCAGCTGGTCGCTCAGGGGCACGGGGTGTCCGCCCTCAGCATACTGAGACCAGAACACCTTCTCTGTCGAGCTGCCCTCCTCGGCCCGATAGAATGTGGAGGCATCGGACACGCTACGGGGAAGATCTGCGAATGCTCCTGGAGAGCTTCAGATTCGGGTAAGTAACAAGTAACTCACGTTTATGTGTTTGCTTTGCATAAAGAATGCCTTACCCGCCGCTATCTTTTTCACCTCATCCAACTCCTGGAGGGTCTTCTGGGATTCGGCATTGGCAAACTTGGCATTTTCAATAGCCACCGCGAGCTCGGACGCTCGTGTCTTTGAGTCAAGCTCCAAACTCTCATGTTTTTCCCTGAGAGCTTGGAGCTCTTGCCGCACCTTGCCAACCTCGGCCTCATACTTCTCCCGCTCGGTGCGCTCCGTGGTCGCCCTCTTCTTGGCCTCGAGCAGTGCTTTCTTAAGGGTCGCCACCTCAGACGTGGCCCCTACAATAGCCACGATAATCCTGTCATTTTTTGCAATTGCACCTTTTATATATATATATATAAACAAGGTATTTCTTACCTTCCTTGTCCTCGAGCTGCTTCTTGGCACGCCCGAGCTCTTGCTCGGACTGCTCGAGGTTCTGCTTTAGCATGTCCACTTCCGCAGTCAGTGCGGCAGACGCCAGCAGAGAAGCCTGCATACGCGTCTTGACTCCTTTTTGTTAGACTCCTGCGAATTTTATTTGATCCTCAATTCGGCTTTTCTTCCTGAACGCCAAACAAAGCATCAGGGGCTACTGTCTATGCGGTAATATTATTTACACATTCGTTACTTACCTCAAAGCCTGTTAAAAGGCTAGTACAAGCTTCAGTCAGTCTGCTCTTGGCGGACTGAACCTTCTGGACCACCGCACTCATAATGGTGCGGTGCTCCTCGTCGATGGAGGCGCCTTCGAGCACCTCCAACAGATTGTCCGGCGCCTCCGGTTGGACGGGGGTCACCGGCATGGTGGGCTTGCTCCTCTTGGAAGGAGGTCGCCCGCCGGACTCTGGAACCTTTGAAGGTTCCGGAACGGTGTCCGGCCTAGAGCCGGACTTGGAGCCCTGGGGGGTTCTATCCCCTTCACTCCTGGGGTCCGGGAGGTCGCCTTGCGGCGCCCCCAGGACCACCTCCTCCTGGCTTGGAACCTGTTGGGACAACACTTCGGTGTCGTCCGTAGGGCGGGGGGAGGAAACCGTCGCAAGCGAATTCACATCCGACGAGTCCAATGAACCGCTCGACGCTTTGGGTGGGCTGCATAAACATATTCGACATAAGGGAAAGCTGTGCAATAAAGGAATACTATGAATTACTCTGGTATCCGGATACTTACGATTTAGCCAGGGGCTTGGCCCTGAGCGGCCACTCCTCTCCACCGTCGTCGGCGTCGATGGAGTAGTCCGGAGGAAGGGTTTTCCCCTTCTTGGACCCTTCGGCCTCCCAGTTGGGGCGGCCTTCCTTTTCTTCCTTCTTCCTCCTCCTCGTCTTCATGGGAGGAGTGCGTCTTGGAGTCGTCGGATGAGGGATCCGACACCTCCAGGCGCCGAGCACTCTTTCGAGTCCCCGTGGCCTTCTTCTTGGCCTTCTTCTCCGGCACCACATGGGGTGCCGAAACCAGCAGCTTCGCCAAACAAGCGCCCGCTGGGCCTTCGGGCAAAGGAGCCGGACAGTTGATCTGTCCGGATGTCTCCTACCAATCCTGTCAAAGGTAAGGGAGCTTAGATCCCGCATGGAGTCAAACTATGAAAAACGGATACCCTGTAAAAGGTAAAAACAGCTTACCACATGAGTGTGACGCTGCGTACTGAATCCGCGATCCTCGGTAGCGGATGCGGGGGCCTCGGCACCCTTGAAAAGCACCTACCAGGCATCTTCGTACGTCGTGTCGAAGAGCCTGCACAGAGTTCGGTGCCGCGCTGGGTCGAACTCCCACAGGTTGAAAGCCCGTTGTTGACACGGGAGGATCCGGCGGATGAGCATAACCTGGACTACGTTGACAAGTTTGAGCTTCTTGTCCACCAGGGTTTGGACGCATGTTTGGAGTCCGGTCAGCTCTCCTTTTTTAACCCACGACAGGCCCGTCTCCTTCCAGGAGGTGAGCCGCGTAGGGGGTCTGGATCGGAACTCGGGGGCTGCGACCCATTCAGGGTCGCGCGGCTCGGTGATGTAAAACCACCCCGATTGCCACCCCTTCAGGGTCTCCACAAAGGAGCCCTCGAGCCATAAGACGTTGGGCATCTTGCCCACCATGGCGCCTCCGCACTCCGCTTGGTTTCCGCGCACCACCTTCGGCTTGACATTGAAGGTCTTGAGCCATAGGCCGAAATGGGGGCGGATGCGGAGGAAAGCTTCGCACACGACGATAAACGCCGAGATGTTGAGGACAAAGTTCGGGGCCAGGTCGTGGAAATCCAGGCCATAGTAGAACATGATCCCCCGGACAAATGGGTGGAGAGGGAAGCCTAGTCCACGAAGGAAATGGGGGAGGAACACCACCCTGTCATGGGGCCTAGGGGTGGGGATGAGCTGCCCCTCTTCAGGAAGCCGGTGCGCAATGTCGTTAGACAAGTATCCGGCCTGCTTAGTCTTTTGATGTGTCCCTCCGTGACGGAGGAGATCATCCACTTGCCTCCCGCTCCGGACATGGCTGGAGAAGGTTGAGGTGGGGAGTGCGGACTTGGGCGCTGGAGCTCGAGTGCGCAAGAATGGATAGGCAAAGGATGAAGAAGGCGTAGGTGAAAAGGTGGATCCTTATCCCCTTATATGGGTGGACGCAACTATGTGTCCCCACCAGCCTGGTAAAACTCACTTATCCCCAAGCGCCGTAATCAATGGCGCGGTTGGGTTACCCACACTCGTATTGATGAGAATCCCGGAATAAGGGGACACGATCTCTGCTTTGACAAGACGTGCCAAGGAAACCGCCTCGCATGACGCGCTGAGGTGGGATAATAAAACGATTCGAATAAAGTCTTGGCCGTGGTGCGTCACACTACGGAATACGTCAGCAGATTATATTTGTGTAAATATTATTCTCTCTATGGCAGTATGTGGAAACTTATTTTGCAGAGCCGGACACTATCTTTGTGTTCAAAACCTTCTATGAAGTACTTGGAGGAGGAACCCGCCTTGCAATGCCGAAGATAAACTGTGCGCCGGACTCGTCGTCATTGAAGCCTGGTTCAGGGGCTACTGAGGGAGTCCAGGATTAGGGGGTGTCCGGATGGCCGCACTATACCTTCAGCCAGACTCCTGGACTATGAAGATACAAGGTTGAAGACTTCGTCCCGTGTCCGGAAGGGACTTTCCTTGGCGTGGAAGGCAAGCTTGGCGATACGGATATTTAGATCTCCTACCATTGTAACCCACTTTGTGTAACCCTAACCCTCTCCGGTGTCTATATAAACCGGAGGGTTTTAGTCCGTAGGACAACATACAGAACAATAACCATACCATACGCTAGCTTCTAGGGTTTAGCCGCTCCGATCTCGTGGTAGATCTACTCTTGTACTACCCATATCATCAATATTAATCAAGCAGGACGTAGGGTTTTACCTCCATCAAGAGGGCCCGAACCTGGGTAAAACTTCGTGTCCCTTGCCTCCTGTTACCATCCGGCCTAGACGCACAGTTCGGGACCCCCTACCCGAGATCCGTCGGTTTTGACACCGACAGAGGCCCAACAACGTCTACAAGAAGAAGGTTGTGTAGTAGACATCAGTCGACAGCAGGCAAGCACCGATGGATCCGCTCTTGCTGTGCGGCACGCCGCGCCTCTCGCTCTGTGGCACTCCAATGGTCTCGCCGTGCAGCGAGCCGCAACCTATCAACGCAGACGCCCCTAGCTTGCTCTGCGGTGCACCATCGATCATGTTGTGCGGCGAGCTGCAGCCTGCCGACGCTGACATGCCTATCTTGATCCGCAACGCTCAAGTGCCATGCGCCAAAGGTCTGCTCAACCCTGGCGATGACGCGCATCACGGTGTCGTCCATCGCGTTGCCAGGGAGCGCCTCGGCCTCGACGGGCCGTCGCGCCTGCTCGTTTTCCTCGTCGACGAGGTTGATGGCAGAGGCGGCTCTTTGGTGGGTTGGCATGCTTGTAAAAGGTAGATGTGCTATAGGCTGCGCTTGTCGCCTCGGTGCATCACGCCGCCTATGTGCAATATTGCTGGGTGGCGGGAAACAGGTGAGGAAATGGCGGGAAACGGTGGCGTGTTCATAAAACGCCATCAATTAATGGAAACTTAGCATAGAAGGAACATCGAGCTAGCACAAAAAGGAGATGATGATCAGATGAACACGGACCACACTAGGGAACTATTTCTGTTATTATCGATATTCACACACATTTCTGATTATAGACCTGTTTGCGGCGTATCACAAACATCTTGTTATATTGAACCATTTCTGTTCGCTTGCCTCAACGCAAACAGTTCATCCGAGTGAACCGCATGTCGTATATCGCACACACCTTCATCTGGCTGCCCGCTTCTTTTGTGTTGCCTAATCACAAATAGTTCATCCGAGTGAATTGTATGATGTATATCAAACACACCTTCATGTGGCTGCCCGTTTCTTTTGTTCCTCCTCATCGAAAACAGTTAATTGAGCTGAACCGTATGCCCTGCATCGCACACGCAACTAAAATCTGAACCGTGTTTGATGCATCCTCCATCGCAAACATTTTGCACCTTTTTGACGGGTTTTTTACACCACCATTTGCGATTATGGCATCGCACACAGTTTCGTCGAAGGGTCTCTAATCGTAGTGTCGCGTTAGCAGCATCCTGCAGTAGTGAGGTTCCCCCCTTTCCTAGTTCAACTAGGAGGGGAAGGAAAGGGAAGAAGGGAAGAAGGAAAGGGGGGCCGGCCCCCTCCCCAATTCGGATTGGGCTTGCGGGCGCGCCCCTCCTCTTGGCCGCCTCCTCCGCTCTTCCACTAAAGCCCATGAAGGCCCATTAACCCCCGGGGGGTTCCAGTAACCCCCCCCCCCCCGGTACTCCGGAAAATGCCCGAACCTATTTGAAACCTTTCCGGTGTCCAAACATAACCTTCCAATATATTAATCTTTATGTCTCGACCATTTCGAGACTCCTCGTCATGTCCGTGATCACATCCGGGACTCCAAAAAACCTTCGGTACATCAAATCACATAACTCACAATACATATCATCATCGAACATTGAGCGTGCGGACCCTACGGGTTCGAGATCTATGTAGACATGACCGAGACTCATCTTCGGTCAATAACCAATAGCAGAACCTGGATGCTCATATTGGTTCCTACATATTCTATGAAGATCTTTATCGGGCAAACCGCATAACAACAAACGTTGTTCCCTTTGTCATCGGTATGTTACTTGCCTGAGATTTGATCGTCGGTATCATCATACCTAGTTCAATCTCATTATCGACAAGTCTCTTTACTCGTTCCGTAATGCATCATCCCGTAACTAACTAATTAGTTACATTGCTTGAAAGGCTCATAGTTATGTGCATTACCGAGAGGGCCCAGAGATACCTCTCCGACAATCGGAGTGACAAATCCTAATCTCGATCTATGCCAACTCAACAAACACCATCGGAGACACCTGTAGAGAATCTTTATAATCACCCAGTTATGTTGTGATGTTTGGTAGCACACAAAGTGTTCCTCTGGTATTCCGGAGTTACATAATCTCATAGTCATAGGAACATGTATAAGTTATGAAGAAAGCAATAGCAATGAACTAAACGATCATAGTGCTAAGTTAACGGATGGGTCATGTCAATCACATCATTCTCTAATGATGTGATCCTGTTTATCAAATGAAAACTCATGTCTATGGTTAGGAAACTTAATCATCTTTGATTAACGAGTTACTCAAGTAGAGGCATACTAGTGACACTCTGTTTGTCTATCTATTCACACATGTACTAAGTTTCCGGTTAATACAATTCTAGCATGAATAATAAACATTTATCATGATATAAGGAAATATAAATAACAACTTTATTATTGCCTCTAGGGCATATTTTTTCATCTACATGTTTGTCTGATAAAGCTATCAATGAGACCAAGACTCTTCTCAATGAAAGCTTGGAGAGCTGCAGCCAAGTGGGGTTAAATCCCTTCTGCACACTTAACCCGGCACCGCATGTAAGTATGTCCGGTTTACATACATTTCTTCATTGTTTATAGAACCTAGAAATCCCCAATCTTTAGTGTAATTTGTTTGTAGGATAAATCGGCCTTTTAGGATAAAAAAATATGATGAAAAAGCAGCCAAGAGAACCAGGGCTAAGACCAAAGCTGTGAAGAGGAAGAAGAAGAAATCCACTGCTTCTGATCTGCTCAATTTAGATGAATATGATGATAAGTTGGAGGTAGACCTTGATTCCCTTGGCTATTTTTTCATCCATCTTATTGACACTAATTGCTATCAGGATGATGCGGAAACCAGCCATGTGGGTGATGACGAGTTAACTATTATTTCCTCCGACTCAGAGCCTTTGCCAAGCCAGAAAATTCGACCAGTGATCCGAAAAGTAAGGTTTTCTAACCCTTTAGCTCACTTGGATCCCAACTTTATTTTGAAGCAACAACAACATGATAACTGGCGCAGAACCCAGACCAGTGGAGGCGGAGAACTTTCCTCCGGCTTGCCCAACACACCAGCCCCACGTAAGCATCAGAATGAGGTACTTCCAAAAATTCCGACTCTAATTTATTTTTAGGCAGATTTTATTTGTCAAATGCTTTGTTCTCCTGACTCAAATTACCAGTGAACTTCTCATTCTTCGTTTGGCGACTCATCTCAGACTTTGCTTCCGGCTTTCAAGACTGCTCCTGGGTACCAACTTTATCTGATCTTTCAACATCTCTAAACTCATACTGACTTTTGTAATCCTCTTGCAGTGGGAAAGCAAAGCCTAGCAAAAAGGTTAACATAAACAAGCCGACAGATGATCCCAAGACTCATGAACCGGAGAAGCAGGCACCTATTTGAGGCCTCCGTGCAACAACCGGAAGATCCTGCCGATGACCCGCCACCAGAAAATCATGGCACCTCTACTGATCATATAGTTATTGACCCCATAGGCACTGAACCGCCAATCCCAGTCAAGCCTTCAGAACCAAACACTGAGAAGGTTCTGATCACAGGTACTTGTTTTCAAGAACCGGGGAATCCTATTGCTCTAGCAAAGCATGCCGCCAAGGAAGAATTGGTTGAAAGACGCAAGGTCAAATTTGACATGGCCAACTATTCTCATCTGAGTATGAGTGAAATCCTCTCTAGCTATTTGAATCAAATACACATCAGTCATGATCTTGAGATTGACATGGTCAAGCATATGCATCAGAAGCATGAGGTATCCATTCTTGCTTTTACAAAAGCTATATTCCTTTAGCCCCTATGTCTATTGAATATTATAGAATATAATATGGTGTAGACTTGCCAGATAACCTGTAACTTATGTATTTGAATCAAAACTTGTAGCCCCCAAAGGCCGGCTTAAAGTTATCAAGATAAGTCGGGTCTTCCAATAATCAAGTTTGCAATTGGAGCCCCCAAGGGCCGGCTTAAACTTATCAAGATAAGCTGGGTCTTCCAATAATAAATTTTGCAACTGCAGCCCCCAAGGGCCGGTTGAATCCATATGATTAAACCGGGACTTATCATTGTCAGATAACAAACCTCTAGTCACTCCTGCAGACCGGGTTAACTTTTGAAAAAACATGAACCGGGGTCATCTCCCATTGTAACATTAAAAGAAAACTACGCATGCCTTAGCCCCCAAGTGCCAAGTGCTATTGCTTGCAAAGGGCTTGGGACTTAACAATATATAGTGAGGTACAAAGAAATTTTCTGCACACATTAGCCCCCAAGTGCCAAGTGCTATTTCTTGCAAAGGGCTTGGGACGTATCAATATATACTGCTTTATAAATGTGCATACTCATTTGAACCTGCTCTTTTCATGAATCATCTAGTCAATTTCAGTCTCAGCTGACTGACTTAAAAACCCGGCTTGAAGCACAAGAATCTGAAACCCGGAAGGCTGACTCCAAGTTCAAGTTTAGCTTGGAAGAAAATGAAAAACTCAAAACTGAGTATCATATTGAGAAAGCTGCCTGGACTGAAGAGAAGGCTACCCTAATCAAGAGAGCTGAAAAGGCTGAGGCCTCATTGAAAGAGGTCACCACAGAACTTAGTGGCTTGAAGCATCATATCAATCAGATGACTTTTGCTATCTTTGGTAAGACCTGTTGTATCGTACTAACTTTCCACCTTCCGGATTATAAACTGTCATGTGACTTAATCACCATATGCCATGCAGGTCCTAGAAGCAGCAATCTTGGGAAGGAGATGCTGATAAAGCTCAAGGCGGTTTATACTTTAGTAGAACAACTATACACCGGAGCTCAGCACACGATAGCCACCATCTCCCAAAGTAATCAAGCACCATCTCTTCTTAGCAACGTTTTATGCCAACTTTCTGTTCTGCCTGCCCGTATTGAAGAAAACAAACGGTCAGCTGCTAGAGCTGGTGCTATTACGGCTTTAAGCCGGGCAAAGGCATGGCAATCAGAACTAGACTCGGCCGAGCTAGCCACTGGTTGCCCTAGTTTCAAAGAGGACGGGTCTGCTTTTGATAAGAAAGATTTTGTTGCATGTGTAAAGGAGTTGCGTCCCTTGGCAAGCCTGCTTGTTTAAGAGATAGATCTGACCAAATATCAGGTGGCTTACACTGCAAAGAACCAGAAAATGCCCACGCCGGCTTACAAAATTGCAGATCTTATCCGTCCAATCTGTAAGCACACTTTTGCCCCTGAAATTGACCCGTCTAAGCTTGTTGATGACGAAGCTGGATTTCAAGCCATGACTGGCACCAATTGGTCATCCCCTGACTTCCAGACAGTGGAGGGACAAGAAGAACCGGCGCGGGATGACCCGGAAGCTTCAAACCGCCAAGAGCAGGAGAGCTGATCCGCAGGACGGTTCTCAATTTTCATCATCAAGCATTGCTTTGAAAAAACACTTAATCATTCGGGCTCAGGGATCCATGTAATAGGCTAGTTAAACTCTGATCTGCCATGCCATCGTGCATGTTTTGTTTTACATAACGCTGATGATCTGCTTAGTTGAAGATCTGCCACTTATGCTTATGATATCATCAATTATGCAGATCCGATTTATCATTTTTCCGGCAGACAAAAACAGATCACAAGTGCCTGGCAGTTTACCCCAGGGCCGGTCACAATACCCCATATAATAACCACTGGTGACTAAAACAGTCCATAACCAGGGCCGGTTTAATCACAACCTTATATAATCATAACAAAATATCATATATGTGATATTTGCTCACATTGTCGGCTTATCATACATGTGCAGTAAGGGTTACAACCCAAAGATTGAGAGCACACGCCCTGTTCAATTGATTTATATCACCGGCTTACAACGCCGCATGCAGCAAGGGGTAATATCCCAAAACTTAGAGCACAACACCCGAAGCACATAAAATCATAATACACTGGCAACTTAAAGTCCAAAGCCAGGCCGGGTTAACAAATGCCGGATTGATCCACTTATGAACCATAAGGCAACATAGCCCTCATCGGTTTTCGACCATGTATTAACATGCCAGAAGAGATGAATATCAAAAAAAATGTTCAAATCAAATGTAAATCAAAAAAAAACAAGGCTTTCAGAGGCTGCCAAGCCTTCAAGTGAAGTGCTTTTCAAGGGCCGCATAGCTACTGAGTTAAACCTTCATTCAACCTTATAAGCTAGGCCTCGCATGACCAATCGCTGTTTTAACTTTGACAAGTTCAGGGTCTGTATAAGATTGACTGTCAACAAGTCATTCTCGGATTACTTGGGTGGAGTGGCAGACTTAAAAAAAGGGCAGGATAACCCGGGTTTTTTGGTGAATACACCTGGCTTCCAAGCCTACTATAAGGGTCATCGAAGCTCTTGTGCTTTTAGCAAATAGCCCCCAAGTAATATTTCATTCCAGGCGTACAAGCTGGATCAATAGGGTAGTCATAGCTATGCTCAATGAGTAGGAAGCCCCCAAGTATTTTGTAATCATGGCATACAAGCCGATCAAAAGGGTAGTCATAATTATGCTCAATGAGCAAGAAGCCCCCAAGTGATCATATGAGGTGACAATAAAGATTCATTATTCTCATAAATGAAATGACAGAGGCCCTGAATTATCAGGGATGCCGGTTTTATTATACTCATTATTATATATATATATATATATATATTGTCAAACTATGTACATCACAAGAGCCAGTGGCTCGGGTGTAATAAGGCTGAAGATGAGCAATATTCCACGGCCGGTGAGTCTCCTCCTCCGACATGCGTGAGTCCCTGTGGTCTCGAACATCGATAAGGTAGTATGACCCGTTGTTCAGATTTTTGCTTACCGCAAAGGGCCCTTCCCAAGGTGGGGATAGCTTGTGCATATCAGTTTGATCCTGGATAAGCCGGAGCACCAAAGCGCCTTCTTGAAAGGTCCTGGTTTTAACCCGGCGGCTGTGATAACGGCGCAGATCCTGCTGGTAAATCACCGAACGAGCCGCCGCAAGGTCACGCTCCTCATCCAAAAGGTCAATAGCATCCTGACGGGCTTTTTCATTATCAGCTTCAACATAAGCCGCCACATGGGGCGAGTCGTGACGGATGTCACTAGGGAGAACCGCCTCGGCTCCATAAACCATGAAGAAAGGCGTGTAACCCGTAGATCTGTTGGGGGTGGTATTGATGCTCCATAACACTGAAGGTAATTCCTCCACCCAATAGCCCGGCGTCCTCTGCAAAGGGACCATAAGCCGGGGCTTGATGCTTCTCAAGATTTCTTGATTGGCTCTCTCAGCTTGACCATTGGACTAGGGGTGAGCCACTCATGATACATCAAGTCGAATATGCTCTCGTTGAGAAAACTCTTCCATAGCACCCTTGGAAAAATTAGTGCCATTATTAGTTGTAATGCTATTGGAAAACCAAAAACGGAAATCACCTTTTTGATGAATTGAACGATGTTGCCGCATCACACTTACTAACCGGCTCTACTTCCACCCACTTTGTGAATTTGTCAACCTCCACCAAAAGGTGGGTCTTTTATCCTTGGAACTTTTGAAAGGCCCAACCATATCAAGCCCCCAAACTGCAAATGGCCAAGCAATTGGAATCATCCTCAATTCTTGAGCCGGTACGTGAGCTTGTCTTGAAAATTTCTGACAACCATCACATTTACTGACCAAATCCTCTGCATCAACATGAGCCGTCATCCAATAAAATCCATGATGAAAAGCCTTGGCCACGAGAGACTTAGATCCAGCATGATGACCACAGTATCCTTCATGAATCTCTCGTAGGATTTCACGACCTTCTTCAGGAGAAACACAATGTTGAAAGGCCCCCGTAACACTGCGATGATGCAACTCTCCATTGACAATTGTCATTAACTTAGACCGCTGGGTTATCTTCCTGGCCAAAGTTTCATCTTCAGGTAACTCGCCCCGGGTCATGTACGCCAAATATGGAACTGCCCAATCAGGAATAGCATGAAGAGCCGCCACCAGCTGTGCCTCCAGGTCAGGAATAGCAAGATCTTCCTCTGTAGGCAGTTTGACGGAAGGATTGTGCAAAATATCAAGGAAAATATTGGGTGTTACCGGCTTACGCTAGGATCCCAACCGGCTTAAAGCATCAGCCGCCTCGTTTTTCCTTCGGTCAACATGCTCTGTTTGATATCGATTGAAGTGTCCAGCAATAGCATCAACCTCTCGGCAATAAGCCACCATGAGTGGGTCCTTAGAATCCCAAGTGCCAGAAACTTGCTGACCTACTAAATCTGAGTCACCAAAACACCTCACCCACCTAAAGTTCATCTCCTTAGCCATCCGAAGACCATGGAGCAAGGCCTCATACTCAGTTGCATTGTTAGTACAAGGGAACATCAACCTTAAAACATAACAAAATTTATCACCTCGTGCGGAAGTTAAGATAACTCCATCCCCCGAGCCTTCCAACCGCATGGATCCATCGAAGTGAATAGTCCAATATGTGCTATCCGGCTTCTCTTCAGGCATCTACAGCTCTGTCCAATCATTGATGAAATCCACAAATGCTTGAGACATGATGGCTGTGCGAGGCATATACTTCATACCATGGGGTCCAAGCACAATGGCCCACTTGGCTACTCGACCTGTGGCTTCTCTATTTTGAATAATATCCCCTAAAGGAGCAGAACTAACCATAGTGATGGGATGACCCAAAAAATATTGCTTGAGTTTTCCACTAGCCATGAACACTCCATATACAAGCTTCTGCCAATGCGATACCTCTGCTTGGACTCAATGAGCACCTCACTGATGTAGTAAACCAGCCTCTAAACCGGATATTCCTTGCCTGACTCCTTCCTTTCCACCACAATTGCCATGCTGACAGCTCGGCTGTTGCTAGCCACATATAACAACAAATGCTCTTTATCAATGGGAGCAGCAAGAACCGGTGGCTCAGCCAACTGTTTCTTCAAGGCTTTAAACGCCTAATTAGCAGCATCACTCCAGACAAAGTGATATGTCTTCTTCATCATCTGGTAAAGAGGGATAGCCTTTTCACCCAACCGGCTTATGAACCGGCTTAAGGCTGCAATACGACCCGCCAGCCGATGAACATCATTAATACATGCGAGGTGATAGCCTTTATCTTCTCTGGGTTAGCTTCAATACCCCGTTCAGAAACCAGAAAGCTTAAGAGCTTGCCTGGTGGTTGATACGCCTCCGTCGTATCTACTTTTCCAAACACTTTTGCCCTTGTTTTGGACTCTAACTTGCATGATTTGAATGGAACTAACCGAGACTGACGTTGTTTTCAGCAGAATTGCCATGGTGTTATTTTTGTGCAGAAATAAAATTTCTTGGAATGACCTGAAAATCAACGAAGAATATTTTTGGAATATATAAAAAATACTAGCGAAAGAATCAAGGCCAGGGGGCCCACACCCTATCCACGAGGGTGGGGGCGCGCCTACCCCCCTGGGCGCGCCCCCTACCTCATGGGCCCCCTGGTGCTCCTCCAACCTCACCTCCAACTCTATATATTCGTGTTCGGGGAGAAAAAAAATAAGGGAGAAGGATTCATCGTGTTTTACGATATGGAGCCGCCGCCAAGCCCTAATCTCTCTCGGGAGGGCTGATCTGGAGTCCGTTCGGGGCTCCGGAGAGGGGAATCCGTCGCCATCGTCATCATCAACCTTCCTCCATCACCAATTTCTTGATGTTCACCGTCGTGCGTGAGTAATTCCATCGTAAGCTTGCTAGACGGTGATGGGTTGGATGAGATTTATCATGTAATCGAGTTAGTTTTGTTAGGGTTTGATCCCTTGTATCCATTATGTTCTGAGATTGATGTTGCTATGACTTTGCTATGCTTAATGCTTGTCACTAGGGCCCGAGTGCCATGATTTTCAGATCTGAACCTATTATGTTTTCATGAATATATGTGAGTTCTTGATCCTATCTTGCAAGTATATAGTCACCTATTATGTGTTATGATCCGTTAACCCCGGAGTGACAATAATCGGGATACTTACCAGTGATGACCATAGTTTGAGGAGTTCATGTATTCACTAAGTGTTAATGCTTTGGTCCGGTACTCTATTAAAAGGAGGCCTTAATATCCCTTAGTTTCCAATAGGACCCCACTGCCACAGGAGGGTAGGACAAAAGATGTCATGCAAGTTCTTTTCCATAAGCACATATGACTATATTCGGAATACATGCCTACATTACATTGATGAACTGGAGCTAGTTCTGTGTGACCCTATGTTATAACTATTGCATGAGGAATCGCATCCGACATAATTATCCATCACTGATCCAATGCCTACGAGATTTTCACATATTGATCTTCGCTTATTTACTTTTCCGTTGCTACTGTTACAATCACTATAAAGCCAAAACTGTTACTTTTGCTACCGTTACTGCTACTATCATATTACTTTGCTACTAAATACTTTGCTTTAAGTTTCCAGGTGTGGTTGAATTGACAACTCAACTGCTAATACTTGAGAATATTCTTCGGCTCCCCTTGTGTCGAATCTATAAATTTGGGTTGAATACTCTACCCTTGAAAACTATTGTGATCCCCTATACTTGTGGGTTATCAAGACTATTTTCTGGCGCCGTTGCCGGGGAGCATAGCTCTATTCTTTGAGTCACTTGGGATTTATATCTGTTGATCACTATGAAGAACCTGAAAGATAAAAGAACCAAGATTTTTCCCTCAATTACGAGGGGAGGTAAGGAACTGCCATCTAGCTCTGCACTTGATTCACCTTCTGTTTTGAGTAAACTTGTGACACCTACTCCTGCTATTCATTCTGATATGTCGCATGTTATTGATGATGCCACTTCTGCTTTGCATGATACTTATGATGAAACTACTTCTATGCTTGATAATACTGTGCCATTAGGTGAATTTCTTGATGAACAACTTGCTAGGGCTAGAAAGAATGAAATTATTGAAACTGATAATATGGTTGAAAGTGATGATGAAGATTCTACCCCTAGATATGAATTGCTTGTTGTTCCTAAGGGTTATGTTATGGATGAAGAAACTACTAGAGACGTCTTAGCTTGCAATGATAGATATGATCTTAGGAAATTATCAGTTAAGCTTAAAGAAAAGTCTTTGAATGCTAGAATGAAATATGACTCTGCTTTATCTACTTCACCTATCTTTATTACTGATAAGGATTATGATTTCTCTGTCGACCCTGAGTTAATTACTTTGGTTGAATCTGATCCTTTCTATGGCTATGAATCTGAAACTGTTGTTGCACATCTTTCTATAGCCACCCTATTCACCAATGATGAGAAAACTCGCTACTATTATATCCTTAAGTTATTTCCGTTTTCATTAAAGAGTGATGCTAAAACATGGTTTAATTCTCTTGATCCTGGTTGTGTGCGTAGTCCCCAGGATATGATTTATTACTTCTCTGCTAAATATTTCCCCGCTCATAAGAAACAAGCTGCCTTAAGGGAAATATATGATTTTGTGCAAATTGGAGAAGAGAGTTTCCCACAAGCTTGGGGAGGCTTCTCCAATTACTTAATAGCCTGATCCTCCTCTCAAGAAAAATGAAATACTTGATATCTTTTATAATGGACTAATCGATGCTTCCAGAGACCACTTGGATAGTTGTGCTGGTTGTGTTTTCAGGGAAAGAACTGTTGATCAAGTTGAATTGCTATTGAATAATATGTTGAGTAATGAAAATGATTGGACACTTCCTGAACCAACTCCCAAGCCAACTCCGATGAAAAGGGGTATTCTATTTCTCAGTCCTGAAGATATGCAAGAGGCAAAGAAATCTATGAAAGAAAAGGGTATTAAAGTTGAAGATGTTAAGAATTTACCGCCTATTGAAGAAATACATGTTCTTGATAACCCGACACAGGTAGTAAAGGTAAATTCTCTCTGTAGATTTGATAAATGCGAAATCCCATCTACTAAGTTTGCTAGCAAATGCTTGGATGAGTTTGATGACTTTATGGTTAGGCAAGAAGACTTCAATGCTTATGTTGGTAGACAATTGAAACGTAATGCTTATACGATTGAACACTTGAGTGATTATATGTCTAGAGTTAAAAGGTGAGCTTAAACTTATTAGTAAACATGATTCTATGGTTACCACTCCAGTAGAACAAGTACTTAAGGCTCAGAGTGATTTGCTCAATGAATTAAATAATAAGAAAAATGGTAATTTTGTTAGAGTTATGACTAGAGGGGGTAAAATGACTTAGGAACCTTTGTATCCTGAGGGCCACCCTAAGAGAATTGAGCAAGATTCTCAGAGAACTAATGTTGATGCACCTGGTTCTTCTAAGAAGAAGAAGAAGAAAAATGATAGGACTTTGCATGCTTCTAGTGAACCTGTTGTAGACACACCTGAGAATCCCAATGATATTTCTATTTCTGATGCTGAAACACAATCTGGTAATGAACATGAACCTAGTGATAATGTTAATGATGATGTTCATGTCGATGCTCAACCTAGCAATAACAATGATGTAGACATTGAACCTGCTGTTGATCTTGATAACCCACAATCAAAGAATCAACGTTATGATAAGAGAAACTTTGTTGCTAGGAATCACGGTAAAGAAAGAGAACCATGGGTTCAGAAACCCATGTCGTTTCCTCCTAAACCACCCAAGAAAAAAGATGGTGAGGATTTTGAGCGCTTTGCTGAAATGATTAGACATATATTTTTGCGTATGCGTTTGACTGATATGCTTAAAATGAACCCTTATGCTATGTACATGATGGATATTGTTACTAATAAAAGAAAGATACCGGAAGCTGAAATTTCCACCATGCTTACTAATTACACTTTTAAGGGTGGAATACCAAAGAACCTAGGAGATCCCGGAGTACCAACTATACCATGCTCCATTAAAAGAAACTATGTTAAAACTGCTTTATGTAATCTTGGAGCCGGTGTTAGTGTTATGCCTCTCTCTTTATATCGTAGACTTGATTTGAATAAGGTGACACTGTAACGCCTCGAGACCGTTGCGCCAGGTGTCTTCCAGTTATTCATTGTTGTTACCTTGTCATTCGCTTGCGTGTTGCATCTTGCCATGTCATCATGTGCATTGCATCATCATGTTTTAAAAACTTGCATCCGTCCCGGTCTCCCCATTCGTTTAGTTGTCCGCTCTGAGCCCAGACACACTTGCACGCGCCCGTGGCACCTCCGAAATATTATTTTATAAGTGGCCGGAAAATGTTCTCGAAATGGGTTCAAAGTTTGTGTGCGGTCTTGTTATGTTGTAGGTAGGCCGACTGCCAAGTTTCATCGCATTCGGAGCTCGTTTGATAGCCCAACCGTTAAACTTATAGCGGCAATATAGTCGGTCAAACGTCGGACGTTTTCGGTCTCCGAAAACTGCTATCGGGCCTCTCTCTCTTTCCTCCTCTCTCTCCTCAGTCCAACCATAAACTCGACCTCGTTCGCCTAATCCCTCTTTGCACAGTTCATCGACCCCTTGCGCGTGTCCGAAACTTACCCGAACCCGACCCGGGTTGTCGTTACCGATGGATCCGAATCATCCCCAAACATCCCTAAATCATCATCGGTTTTTCATTTGGAATCCCTAAATATTTATTCGTGATCGTCCTATTGTGATCGGAGGGACGAGTTAGCCCCTAACCTAAATTCATATGATATAAATATCAGCCTAACCCTAGATCCTAGGGGCTTGTCCCATCCATCAAATCACCTCACCTGCCGCCGCCACTCTCTTCCTTGGGATCGCTCCTGATCCAAAAATCCACTGGGCCAACCACCTCCTCCCCTCGATCCCCTCCTGATCCGTTCCACCAACCAGATCCCCGACCACCTCCTCGTTTTGCGTCCCCGATCCAAACCCGATCAAACCAGCAGCTCCTTCTCGTCCCCGTGCGCGCAGCGGCCGAGCAGGAGACCTCGCCGAACCACCAGATGAGCTCTGTTGCCCCTTCTTCTTGGCCTTCCGTGCTCCTACCGTTCCCTCTCTCTCTGCTGTTCTCTCTCCCGTCACCAAGTCCAGCACCGCGCCGCCGCGAGCCTCCTCCTTCCCTTGGATCCTCGCCGCCCCTTTGCCCTGCTCGCCTACTCTGCTTCGTTCGAGAAGGAAGGACGACGCTCCTCTGCCTCGCGCCATTGACCGTGGCCTTGGTCCCAGCCAGTAGTACGTGGGCCACCGCATCTGCCCCGCCAGCCCAGCCAAATCCAACCCAATGTGAGAACCGCTTGCTGCACCCACCTTTTGCACTGTTGGCCCAAGTGCAATTTCAGCCCATAGACATTTTTTTCCAGATCTGCGATTTTAGCAATTTTCCCAGGATTTGCTGTTTTGCAGAACAACCCTCATACTTCATGCATTTAATATCTCCACAACCGCGCATCGGATTAAAATAACTTATACATGAAAAATGCCTAGAATCGTGTGTAGTTTCATAATATGTCACTTTTATCCATGTTTTAAATGTTTAAATGTTGTTTGTTTAAATTTTCTTAAATACCATGTTAAAATGCTTTATTTCATAACTAAATAACCGTAGCTCCATTTTAAATAATCTTTATATGAAAATGGGGTAGAAAAATGCATAGATTAACATGGTGGCAGTACTTTGCATGTTTAACAACTCTAAAATTGTGTATAGGGCAGAACAGTACCAACTTTAAAATATGCACATGAGGATTTTTCCGGACTTGTTGCTTGTTGTTCCGGCCTCATTTAAACTTGCCTAGATAGGTAGTTTTATTATGCTTCACCTCTTGCCATGTTTAATAACATTTAATATTGTTGGGTACATAAACGAGAGAGAACTAAATAATTGATGTGGTGTTTCGTCAATATGCAACTCGTTGCATATTGAGCTACACTTAACTTGTAGTTTTGCTTGTGCACTTTGCCATGCCATGCCTCATTAAACCAGACATGCATCATACTTGGTTGCGCATCATGCCATGTTTATGTGATGGTTATTTACTATGTTGCTTGCTTCTTTCTGGGTTGCTTCTCTCGTTAGCTTTAGTTTCGTTCCGGAGTTGTGAGGATTCGTTCGACTACGCCGCTTGTCTTCTTCATGGACTCGTTCTTCTTCCTTGCGGGATCTCAGGCAAGATGACCATACTCTCGAAATCACTTCTATCTTTGCTTGCTAGTTGTTCGTTCTATCGCTATGTCGCGCTGCCTACCACTTGTTATATCATGCCTCCCGTATTGCCATGTCAAGCCTCTAACCCACTTTTCCTAGCAAACCATTGTTTGGCTAAGTTACCGCTTTGCTCAGCCCCTCTTATAGCGTTGTTAGTTGCAGGTGAAGCTGAAGATTGTTCCATGTTGGAACATGGATATGTTGGGATATCACAATATCTCTTATTTTAATTAATGCATCTATATACTTAGTAAAGGGTGGAAGGCTCGGCCTTATGCCTCGTGTTTTGTTCCACTCTTGCCGCCCTAGTTTTCGTCATACCAGTGTTATGTTCCTTGATTTTGCGTTCCTTACGCGGTTGGGTGTTATGGGAACCCCTTGACAGTTCGCTTTGAATAAAACTCCTCCAGCAAGGCCCAACCTTGGTTTTACATATGCCTAACAACCTATAACTTTCCCTTGGGTTTTCGCGAGCCCGAGGGTCATCTTTATTTTAACCCCCCCGGGCCAGTGCTTCTCTAAGTATTGGTCCGAACTGAGTAGACTGTGAGGCCACCTCGGGGAAACTTGAGGGCTGGTTTTACTCGTAGGATGTCTCATCCGGTGTTGCCCTGAGAACGAGATATGTGCAGCTCCTATTGGGATTGTCGGCACATCAGGCGGCTTTGCTGGTTTTGTTTTACCATTGTCGAAATGTCTTCTAACCAGGATTCTGAGACTGATCGGGTCTTCCCGGGAGAAGGAATATCCTTCGTTGACCGTGAGAGCTTGTGATGGGCTAAGTTGGGACACCCCTGCAGGGTATAAACTTTCGAAAGCCGTGCCCGCAGTTATGTGGCAGATGAGAATTTTTTAATGTCTGGTTGTAGAGAACTTGACACTTGACTTAATTAAAATACATCAACCGCGTGTGTAGCCGTGATGGTCTCTTCTCGGCGGAGTCCGGGAAGTGAACACGGTTCTTGTGTTATGCCTGAATGTAAGTAGTTTCAGGATCACTTCTTGATCACTTCTAGCTTCTCGACCGTTGCATTGCTTCTCTTCTCGCTCTTATTTGCGTATGTTAGCCACCATATATGCTTAGTGCTTGTTGCAGCTCCACCTCCTTACCTTACCCTACCCATAAGCTTAAATAGTCTTGATCTCGCGGGTGTGAGATTGCTGAGTCCTCATGACTCACGGATACTTCCAAATAGTTGCAGGTGCCGATGATACCAATGCAGGTGGCGCAACCAAGCTCAAGTGGGAGCTCGATGAAGATCTTAGTCGCTGTTTTGTGTATTTTCTGAATGATTAGTAGTGGAGCCAGTTGGGATGATCGGGGATCTAACAATTGGGGTTGTCTTCTTTTATTTTGGTTCCGGAGTCGGGCCTTGATTGTACTATGTATGATGTATGTTTAACTTGTTATTTGTGTGAAGTGGCGATTGTAAGCCAACTCTTTATCCCTTCCTTATCCAGTACATGGGATTGTGTGAAGATTACCCCTCTTGCGACAAAACCACCATGCGGTTATGCCTCTAAGTTGTGCCTCGACACGTGGGAGATATAGCCGCATCGTGGGTGTTACAGAAACCTACTGAAATATCTTTGCAAATGGCCGATAAATCAACTGCTATACCTGTCTTATTTGTGAGGATATGCCTATTGTGGTTGCAAATGTTACTATTTTAACAGACTTTGTTATTCTTGATATTCCCGGGGACGATAGTATGTCGATTATCCTCAGTAGATCCTTTTTGAATACTGCAGGGGCTGTTATTGATTGCAACAAAGGCAATGTCACTTTTCATGTTAATGGTAATGAGCACACGATACACTTTCCGAGGAAACAACCTCAAGTCCACAGTACTAATTCTATTGGAAAATTTTCAACGATTATTATTGGAGGTTTTGAATTTCCTCTTCCTACTATCAAGAAGAAATATGATATTCTTGTTGTTGGCGACGTGCATATCCCCGTTGAGGTAACCTAGTGTTATTCAAAATTTCTCTGGTTTCATGCGATTCAGAATGAGTTTGTTAACAAGACTTGATCAACCTTGTTAGTGGATTCCTTTTGATGAGCATGAGATGGATGAAGTTAGAATGCACAACCTTCTGTACCCTCTTTTTAGTTTCTGTTATTTATATTAAATAAAGTGAAAATATTTTTTGTCTGTTTTTTGAATTATCCTTGCAATAAAAAATACCTCGAAAATAAAAGTTCTCCAAATGCCCTAAAAATGAAATCTGATTTTTTTCCAGATTATTTAAGAATTATTGGCACTGTGAACACATCACGGGGACCCACCGTGTGCCCACGAGGGTGGAGGGCGTGCCCTACCCCCTGGGCGCGCCCCCTGCCTCGTGGACCCCACGTGGGTCCCCTCCACTTATTCTTGCACCCACACACTTCGTCTTCCTCTAGAAAAAAAATCACCCACCAGCTCAAACCAGAGTTCTAGCTCATCTTGCTGCCATTTTCGATCTCCTTGCTCAAAGCTCCATTCACAAAACTGCTTTGGGGGATGTTCTTTGGTATGTGACTCCTCCAATGGTCCAATTAGTTTTTGTTCTAGTGCTTTATTTATTGCAATTTTTTGCTTCTTAGGTGACCCTGTTCTTGAGCTTGCATGTCAAATTTATGTGGTCAAAAGTAGTTTTAATGCATGATATAGCCTCTAGACACTTGTAGGAGTAGTTGCTACCAATTTTGTTGAGTTTGGTTCACTTTTATTTTTGAGTCACTAAAAATTTCAGAAATTTTTCAGAGAAAGAAATATGTTTAGGAAAATGTACCAAGGTGGTTCCTCAAGGAAGCAAGGCCCAAGGCCTGCAATACGCGAGCCGAACAATGAACTACCAAGGGTGGCTCAAGTGCGGCCTTGTGAATGGCCGTCAGAGGATTTCATGGTCCATGCACGCATCAAGGAAGAATTTGACGCATATGTGCGTAACACTGATCTTGAGAGCTTCGTGTCAGATAAGTGCCGGCAATACCTGTATTTAACTAATTCATTTGTGAGAAGGTTTAAATTTACATCCTCGCGCAATTCTCACAATGTCCTATTTGATATTTTTGATAAATCTTATACCATGGACTTAGAAGATTTTAATACTGCTTGTAAACTCCCACAGTGGGGTAGTGCTAGTGAATGTCGCAAATCTGAATTTAAATAATTCCTTGCTAGTATCACTGTGGGGGGATTTATGGAAATAACACAAGCTACCATAGGGAGCATTCATTTTCCTGCCATACATTATTTTGCTCTCTTCATGGGTAGATGCATTAATGGTAAAGATGAGGCGTGCCATATGTGTGTTCCAGATCTTAGTGTCCTCAAGAGTGCGGTATTGGGAGATAAACAATACAACTTGGGGGCTATTCTTGCACGTAGGTTGCATCTTAATAGTTTAGCTGGAGATTTGTTTGGTGAAATTTATGCAACTCGTGTAGCTAACTTTCTTGATATACCCATACGCGGGGATGATATTGAGTTGCCTCCTACTTATCTAGATTATAATGCTATGGTTCGTCATCAGTTTGTTGAGAGGAACGATCAGTTCCTCCAGTACCGACTAATCTTTGACAGGCGGCGCACCGTCCATGTTGCTCTCCCTGCTCCTGCTTTCTTTGATTTTCAGACAAAATGGAGATATGTTATAACCAGGGAGGAGGCGAACAAGTACAAGAGGAGGACGGAGGCAGCTCGCCTCCAAGCTGCAGCTCATGAGGCAATTACCGCTGCATCTCAGTACGACCCCAGCTACAACTTTGATCCGTGGGCATAGACCAACTTAGGCCAAAAGCCTAAGCTTGGGGGAGTACATATTTCTCAACGACATTACATTCATGTTCACACACTCATGCCAGTTGTCGGTGCTCATACTTTTTCGTTGTATCATCCATGCTAGTTTATTTTCTTTTTAAGCTTTCTTCCTGTGTGTTTGAAAAACCTTAAGAAAAACCGAAAAAATAGTTGTAGCTTTTAGCTAGTTTACTTTCCATGCCCGTAGTAGTAGTAACTAAAAAGAAAAACCCAAAAATATTTCTCGTTCTTCTATTTCTTGTTGGGAGCTTTCCCGTGTAAATAGTTTTATTTCCTTTCTTTTCCTTGGGGGTCGAGAGGAGAAGACCATAATGAAAAATGTTGAGTGGCTCTCATATGCATTATTGTTGATCTAACAAAGAGCTCATATTACCTTGTCTTCTCCTGTATATTGAATGCTTGCAGATTCCAGCTTAGTCCAATGCACGTGCACTATTATTATTATCCACACCGTTCGGTCATGCAAGTGAAAGGCAATAATGACGATATAAGATGAACTGATTGAGATGAGAAAATCTGGTATGAACTCGACCTCTCTTGTTTTTGTAAATATGATTAGTCCATCGTTCCTGATTCAGCCTATTATGAATGAAACATGTTTGCAATGACAATTAGAGATTATAGTTGCTTATGCCATGCTCAATTTGCTAGGAGTTTATAATGGTTTACCTTGTGTGCCAACATCTATTAAAATGGTTGTGATGTGGTATGATAGGGTGGTATCCTCCTTTGAATGATTCGAGTGGCTTGACTTGGCACATGTTCATGCATGTAGTTGAAACAAAATCAACATAGCCTCCACGATATTTATGTTCATGGTAAATTATATCCTACTCATGCTTGCATTCAATGTTGATTAATTTTAATGCATGTTCATGATTGGTGTCGCTCTCTAGCTGCTCGCTTCCCAATCTCTTTCTAGCCTTCACTTGTACTAAGCGGGAATACTGCTTGTGCATCTGATGTATACTACACAACCTTCTTCTTCTAGACGTTGTTGGGCCTCCAAGTGCAGAGGTTTGTAGGACAGTAGCAAATTTCCCTCAAGTGGATGACCTAAGGTTTATCAATCCATGGGAGGCGTAGGATGAAGATGGTCTCTCTCAAGCAACCCTGCAACCAAATAACAAAGAGTCTCTTGTGTCCCCAACACACCCAATACAATGGAAAATTGTATAGGTGCACTAGTTCGGCGAAGAGATGGTGATACAAGTGCAATATGGATGGTAGATATAGGTTTTTGTAATCTGAAAATATAAAACCAGCAAGGTAACTAATGATAAAAGTGAGCGTAAACGGTATTGCAATGCTAGGAAACAAGGCGTAGGGTTCATACTTTCACTAGTGCAAGTTCTCTCAACAATAATAACATAATTGGATCATATAACTATCCCTCAACATGCAACAAAGAGTCACTCCAAAGTTACTAATAGCGGAGAACAAATGGAGATATTATGGTAGGGTACTAAACCACCTCAAAGTTATCCTTTCTGATCGATCTATTCAAGAGTCCGTAGTAAAATAACATGAAGCTATTCTTTCCGTTCAATCTATCCTAGAGTTCTTACTAGAATAACACCTTAAGACACAAATCAACCAAAACCCTAATGTCACCTAGATACTCCAATGTCACCTCAAGTATCCATGGGTATGATTATACGATATGCATCACACAATCTCAGATTCATCTATACAACCAACACAAAAGTACATCAAAGAGTGCCCCAAAGTTTCTACCGGAGAGTCAAGACGAAAATGTGTGCCAACCCCTATGCATAGGTTCATGGGCGGAACCCGCAAGTTGATCACCAAAACATACATCAAGTGAATCAATAGAATACCCCATTGTCACCACGGGTATCCCACGCAAGACATACATCAAGTGTTCTCAAATCCTTAAAGACTCAATCCGATAAGATAACTTCAAAGGGAAAACTCAATTCATTACAAGAGAGTAGAGGGGGAGAAACATCATAAGATCCAACTATAATAGCAAAGCTCGCGATACATCAAGATCGTATCACCTCAAGAACACGAGAGAGAGAGAGATCAAACACATAGCTACTGGTACATACCCCCAGCCCCGAGGGAGAACTACTCCCTCCTCGTCATGGAGAGCATCGGGATGATGAAGATGGCCATCGGAGAGGGATCCCCCCTCCGACAGGGTGCCGGAACGGGTCTAGATTGGTTTTCGGTGGCTACGGAGGCTTCTGGCGGCGGAACTCCTGATCCACGCCACGAAAACAGTGTTTGACGGCTTAAGATCTTTGTCAGTCAAGCTCACATGATGAAAAGTTTCATAATACAGAATATTGATGCTACTACCCCCATCCATGAGTACCTTAGTGAATCTGTACCCTCCGACCTGAGGTGCCACCACCAGCGCCAAATGACCCGGATTATCAACCCGGGGCGGGTGATCCTCACGACTCTAGAGAATAGGGTGTTCAGACCATCGCAAGTAATGGGGAATCGCTAGCTCAACTGCGTTCACTGCCCTTTTGTGGAGCTTCTGATCCCGCTTGCACAAGCTTGTGGTGAAAGCGTGGTACTGTCCACCATTCAACTGCTTTGGGTTACTCTGATAACCAGACTGCTGCTGCTGATTCCCTTGACCATATTGTTGATTAAAACCACCTTGATTGCCTTGGCCCCGGAAACCGGAATTAGAACCGCCACCACCATAACCAGGACCGTGAGAGCCGGATCCTGAGCCGCCGTCCGGCCCATGATTACTCTGGAAAAAATGGAATTTCTATACTCCGTCATAATAAAGCAATCCTTCCAGAGGTGAGTGGCCGCCTTTTCTCGCGTACCATGCTTCGGGCAAGGCTGATTCATCATCGCCTCAAGATTGAATTTTGGTCCTCCAAATCAAGGGGGCGGCTTTCCCCTGCGATGCTGATTATTATTCTGTGTGTTGGTGTTAGACACAAAATGCAAGCTGCCATCAGCCTTGAGCTTACCATTACCACCTTGATTGCCGGGTTATGCTGCTGCCCTCTTGTATTGCTGCTCTTCTTTCCCTTACTCGGCTTCTCATCATCAGACTCGGAGTCCTTGGTACCATCAGAGTCGGCATACTTGATAAGAGCCGCCATTAGCTCCCCCATGTCATTGCAGTGACGCTTAAGCCGCCCCAGTTTTTGCTTCAAAGGGAGAAAACGGCAGTTTTTCTCCAACATCAGGACTGTTGAACCGGCATTGATACTTTCCGATGAGTGTATAACAGCTGAGATCCGGCATACCCAATGGGTTTTTGACTCGCCCTCCCCTTGAACATAGGAGTCCAAATCTAGAATCGACAGAGGCTGCTTGCACGTGTCATAATTTTTTTGGATAAAAAGAGCCTTCAACTCTGCCCATGATCTGATCGAGTTAGCAGGGAGCCCCTTCAACCAAGTACGAGCCGGCCCATCCAACGTCATGGTGAAATATATAGCACATGCAGCATCATTAACATCTAACATATCGATGGCCATCTCATAACTCTCAATCCAAGCCTTAGGGGGCTGATCTGCCGTGTAATTAGGCACCTTGTGAGGACCCTTGAAATCCTTAGGCAAACGCTCGTTATGAAGAGCTGACACTAAACATGGCACACCCAAGGTTCTAGAGGCCACACATGCCTCCACCGAAGCTGACGAATAAACCGGAGAATGTTGTTGAGCCGCCTGCTGAGCCGCCAGCTCGGCCTCCCAACGCGCTCTGCCCTGATCCACCAAAGCCTAAGCATCGGCACCACCACGCACCGGGTCATGCCCTCGAGGCCGGTTACAGAGCTGTTCACTGCTTGAAACTTCTGCTGAGTCAATGTGCCTGCTATAACTCCGGCTTATACGAGGAGTTTAGTGAATCCGCTCGCGGATAAGCCGCCTGCTCAGCCACAGTTATCTGAAGAAGTTCTCTGGCCCTCCGCATCTCTATCGCCATTGGAGTCTCGCCTTCAACTGGAAGAGCCGCCAATCGTGATGCCGCGGTAATCATATTATCCAAAGGAGTAGAATAACGACCCGGCAGCGTTGGTACGTGTTGAGGCGGAGTCACCTCCAAACGGGGTGGATCCATCGTGCACGGCTGAACCAGCGCTCCAGTCCCAGGTGCTTCGACCACCTGGTTCACCACCGGCGGGTTACTAGTTCCTGCTCCAGCTGTGTTGAAGAGGTTTCTTGGCTCATAAACCGGAGGTAGATGACTCTAGTGCCTCCTCCTCATGATCTCGTTTGAGGCGTTCTGATCCAATGTGAGCCGGAAGGACTCTGCCTGAATCCGTTGTGCCTGGGCGTCCAAAGCAGCACGCTCCATAGCCATTCTAGCATTCTCAGCCACCAGTGCTTCTTTGGCCTGAGTAATCTCATCTCGCAGCTTTGCCATATCCACCTTCTGTTGTTCTTGATTGTCCAAGGTTATCTCCACCCCCATCAGAGTCGCCAAAGCCTCCAATAACTCTATCAAAGCTTGAGCCGACGGGTGTGCGGTGCCGCTGGCACCAGCCGTCGCCGCAGCAGCCGAGCTGGTGGTCATAGCTGTGGTGGTTGATGAACCAAGCACCGGCTGCGTACCGGCCATGAAGATCGCAACCCTGTTCGGCATCTCATAGGGGTCTGGAATACTGTCGCCATCGGAACAGCCCCCAAGCTGGCCATCATGCAGTTGTTACAATGAATTAGTCTCGCCTATGGATGACCTACCATCAGAGTAGATGGTTGTCTCACCACCAGACACAGATATGTCCTCACCTTTCGCTCCATGGATGAAGCCAACGAACGTGTGCTTCACTGCGGGTTGAACCCGGGTGGGTCGTGCACGCTGAGCCGTCTCGATGATGCCAGCGTAGGTGTCCGACTCAGGGCCTGGTTCGCTGATCTTGCTGATGAAGACATAGATTCTGCCGAAGGGGACCCGGTACCCGTACTCAATTGAGCCGGCCTCGGGGCCCTAGCCTACATCGTCGATGTAGAGCTTGCCGCGACGACTCTTGGTCATCCGGCCCACAGCGTATCCCTTGATCCCTTCGAACCTTCCCTTCAAGAACTCGAAACCACCGTGTGCTGGCCCCACGGTGGGCGCCAACTGTCGTGGAATTTTCATGGTAGATGTCCTAGCAGAAGGACTTAGTCGTGGAGCCATCGTAGCTAGGTTAGCTTAAAGGGGTTAAACAGGACAAAGGACATAGAGAGTTGATACTGGTTCGGCCCCTTGCGGTGAAGGTAAAGGCTTAGTCCAGTTTGGGATTGTATTGCTAGGTTTCGATTACCAGGGAGCGAATACACTTGACCTAGTTCTCGATCTCTTTTTTTTGCCCTAAACTACCGTCGGGTCATCCCTTTATATACACAGGTTGACGCCCTGGCGGCTCACGGAGTCCTGGACGGCTCATACACAACGTGTCCAGCTCGGTGACTAAATACACATGCCTTACAACACAAGTCATACATACATGGCGGTTCATCCTCCCGGGCCTTAAGTCTTCTCTGGGTCTTGGGACGTCAATGGGATCCTATGATCTGCCATCTTTATTGGTAAACCGCCAGTGGTATGACCCGGCCCCTCCTGGGCGGTTCATACTCAATAGTTATATCCCCAACACCCAGTATCATGAAGACCGAGCACCGGTGAGGATAGGAGCGAGGAGACCTTTAAGTGTTATACCAAACACCGGTGACTGTTGGGGATATGATTACTGGTGGTAAACCGGATAAGAGTGGCCAGGTTAACTCCATGAATATAGAAGCCCATGAAGATGTGAGGATGGTGGCGTTTTACGAAGGCCCAAGACCCAAAGGCGAGTTATGGCATGTAGATGTAAACCGAATCTTTCATGTAACTTGTATTGTAAGTTAGAAGGAATAGTGAAAGTGCGTTATATCGACTAGAGGGGGGTGAATAGGCGATTTTTATGTAAGTCTTCAAAACGTGGAAGTTTCGAAGACAAACGATAGAAATAGACCTATTACCATGCAGCGGAAGGTAGACTACACTAGGCAAACCATAGTCAAGTATTCAATGAAGTGAAAGCACAATGACCTATAGCAGCTAGGTAGTTAGGATCAGGTAGGAAGATATTATGAAGCCAAACAGAACACGCAGTCACTCCGTGAAGACAAAAGATAGTGCAATCATACAATGACTTCACAAGGACCAATAGTAAGTAAAGGGAAAGGGAAGGATGAAACCAGTGACTCGTTGAAGACAATGATTTGTTAGACCAGTTCCAGTTGCTGTGACAACTGTACGTCTGGTTAGGGCGGCTAGGTATTTAAACCTGAGGACACACAGTCCCGGACACCCAGTCCTGAACACGCAGCTCAGGACACCCAGTCCTCACCGTATTCCCCTTGAGCTAAGGTCACACAGACCTCGCCCAATCACTCTGGTAAGTCTTCAAGGTAGACTCCCAAACCTTCACAGACTTCGTTCACCGGCGATCCACAATGACTCTTGGATGCTCAGAATGCGACGCCTAACTGGCTGGAGGATTCACAGTCCTCAAGTGTAATAAGTGTTCAGATCACATAGACAGGAAGACTTAAGTGATGCCTAACACTCTTTGGCTCTGGGTGGTTAGGGCTTTATCCTCGCAAGGAATTCTCTCTCAAAGGCTTCGAGGTGGGTTGCTCTCAAACGACAAAAGCCGTACTCTAACTCTGAGCAGCCAACCGTTTATGGTTGTAGGGGGTGGGCTATTTATAGCCACTAGGCAACCCGGCCTGATTTGTCCGAAATGACCCTGGGTCACTAAGGAACTGACACGTGTTCCAATGGTCAGATTTCAAACACACACGGCAACTTTACTTGGGCTACAAGCAAAGCTGACTTGTCCGACTCTGGACAAGATTCGCTCTCATAGTCTTCACTCCAAGACATAGGTTTTGGTTAAGCATCACTTCAGTCATTCTGACTGGTTCTCTTGGACCCCACTTAATAGTACGGTGGTTCCTATGACTCAATAAAGAAGAAAAAGAACTACGAAAGATCTAAGTCTTCGAGCTCCATAGGCTTCATGCGATGTCTTCTCTTGTCATAGTCTTCAATGTGAATATCTTCACATACCACCTTTGACATCAATGTCTTCATACATTTTTAGGGGTCATCTCTGGTAGGAAAACCGAATCAATGAGGGACTTCTACCTATGTTATCCTGCAATTCTCACAAACACATTAGTCCATCAACTAGGTTTGTCATCAATACTCTAAAACCAACTAGGGGTGGGACTAGATGCACTTACAATCTCCCCCTTTTTGGTGATTGATGACAAACTAGTTGAAGTTTTCAACGGGGAATATAATGTGAAATTGTAAAGGATAAGGAATTGTCTTCATAAGTTTCAAGGGCTCCCCCTGAAGATGTGCATATGAGTAATTTGCTTTTGGAATGCGAATGCACATGGCAGGTTGTACTTGTGGAGATCCTATTCAACTTATGATGACAATTCATTATGCATGTGAAGGTATGTGAAGATAATGACATGCATAATGGAAAATGGACGTCTGCGAAATGATCTAAGTGCGGAGTTTATCATCGCACATGCGGAATTTATCATCGCATCACAAAGTAGAAAATAAGTAGCAGACGACCATCGAGTTTAAGTGTTACAACTCAAAGAACCAAATGTATCAAAACGAGAGTTGTAAACACTAGGAAAAATATAAAGCAACCGCCCATATGGACCCGCTTGAAGACTATCGAACTCATATGCTTCTCCTCCTTTTGTCAATAAGGACCAAAAAGGTTTGAAGACATAGAGCATCTACTCGTTCCCATGAAGAGTAGGTGAAACAGCAGGGTCGTCGGTGGTGTTCGGCGGTGCAGAAGAACTTGGAGCAGTGTCGAAGCGTGCTGAAGGAGGGGGTGGTGAAGTAGCATCGTCTTCGTCCTCGATCACTCGGGCATTCACAGTTGCCGCAGAGGAAGAGAACTCAGAGTCTTCAAGAGATGGAGTTCGTCGCAGCACTGCCCTTCGGGGAGGTGTGAAGTCAAATTTGAAGCATTCAGAGAAGCCATCTTCTTGAAGATCATCTTCAGAGCACATAAGCGTCAACCCTTTCCATGTGCGTCGAGAGGTTTCATGGGCAACAAAGGCATTCTTGGTGGCAAGATTGCGAATGCGGTTAACATCCACCATGAGGCTTTGCATTTGGCGCTTCAGCCAGTCATGATGCATATCCTGTTTCTGATGAAGAGCCACCAGAAGCTCTCGGTCATTGAGAACACGAGATCACTTCTTGGGTCGTTGGGCAATAGTGCTTTCGGTGGTTTCATTAAGGGCACGATGAGGTGCACGTGTAGTTCTAGCCAGAGGATAAACACGAGTGACTGCTTCAACTCCTTCAATGTTCTGAGAGAAACTTTGATGCTCCGCATTCTGAAGACTAAGAGGCTCCTTGGCAGGCTCAGGATAAATGGCTTCAACGGACATATCCACATCAGGCAGAAAGATCCGATGATTGCGAGTAGATGGCTGATATGAGATAGCGGAGTGGAGTTTAATCAGCCGCATTATCCATGGAGCGTAGAACTTCAAGCCAAAAAGATCAGAGCCTGATGCAGCAAGTTGGCGGATTAAGAATTCTTGTGCATTGAAGCATTTGCCATGAAGAATATAGGAGACCAAAGTCTTCATTGCACCTTCCAGCTTGGCATGTGGAGAATGCCCTTTGATGGGCCAGAGAGTTCACCTTATGATGTGATAGATAGTCCTTGGCAGATACTCAAGGTCTTCAACAAAGAACTCCTTAGGATATGCAGCATCTTGTGGCAAGGGCTTCATCATACTAAGCATCTGACTCATGTTCGGTTTAGGCTTCTAAAAGATGTTCTCCATAGCTTCACTGTGAAGCTGACAGCCAGGTTCATAGAGATCTCTAGGAGTGAGCAGACCAGTGAGCTCAATGATATCAAAGGCTTTGGCTTCGTGATGAACATTTCCTATCATCCACTCCAGGACCCAAGTCTTCGGATCTCTGTTGTAGCCACGTATGTGAAGTGTGGCATAAAATTGGAGCAGCAACTCTTCGTTCTAGTGCTCTTGGTCGGTGACAAAAGGCAACAGTCCAACCTCTTTGAAGCAATCCAGAGCTTCTTCCAGACAGGGCAGACCAGCTATTGCTTCGGTGTCAAGACGCTTATGTGGGAAGATGCGATGTTGATTGTACAGAATGCAGGAGTAATAGCTTCGCTGTGTATAGCTCCAGAACCGATCAGAAGATATTCGTTCCCTTGAGTAGGGGTTCTTGGAGTTGTTAAAGAAAGTGTTGTCTGCTTTGAAGCCGTTGACATTGAAGGATCCAGGTGCTGATGCAGGACCTAGAAACCTGGGCAACCTTGGAATTGGCTTCTGTACTTGAGGCCTGTGCTCAACATGATAGTCAAACTGAGGACCAGCAGCAGGCGCAGGAACAGAAGCAGTAGCATCATTGGCTTCGCTGACTTCTGGTTCTTGGGTTGGTGTAGGCTCCACATTTGCTTCAGCCATGACAGCGTCAGTGGCTTCATTGGTGTTGGTGGTGGCAGCCTCAAGATTTTCTACCTCCACTTGATGAGCTGGAGGGTCGGGCACAGACGCGTTCTCTGGGAGAACAGCTTCGTCAGTAGTTGGGGGAGTGGGGACACGTTCTTCTTCTTGGGTGTCATCGGCTGATGCAGCCGGAATGTCTTCAACAGCTTTAGCTTCAGATTCAGAGACTGGAGGCCTTGGTCCTTCGCGAAGCCTGCGTAACGCTGGCGACGCTTTTGGAGAAGGAGTTGGCTGGGCCTCAAGGTCATCTTCTTCTTGTTCTTGTGGGTGATCAGCCCATGATGCATCCTGAGCAATTGGCGTCAAAGGATGACCAATGCTGATGAGTTCGCTGTGCGTAAGCACAGGCGATGATACCTGTTGGTGCTCGATCTGAGGAAGAATTGCATCATCTTCAATATGGTCATGGTGACCAACGTCTTCAGCAGCAGTGGGATCAGCTGCTGGAAAGTCTTCAGCTTCATGAGCCTCTGTGAAAGCAGGCTCATGGACAGTCAGTTGGCGCTCTTGATGTTCAGCGGCAGGGCGAACCATGGAGATGGGTTCAACAAGTAAGGGCTCTGTGGGAGCAGCCCGTTCCTTCTTGGTCTTCCGCTTCTTCTTGGAGGGAGCAGCATCAGAGGCTTCAGAATGTTTACTCTTTCTGGCTTCAGCCTCAGCAGTCCTTTTCTTCTTCAGTTCTGAAGCGGTAGACCTGGCTTTTGGCTTTGAGCCAGTCATGCTGGTTGGGAAGACAATGGGATGTGCTTCCTGCCTTGGTGCGTCAGGTTCGGCCATAGCGGGCTTCTTCTTCTTCTGCTTTGCAGCCATCCTGGGGTCGATGCCAGGACGACCAAGGGCCTTGTGCTTCTCAGCCTCATTGTAGGCTTGCACACTCTTGTCAGCCAGGACCTTCATGCGCTCACGAGAACCTTGAGCTTCTGCACGTTTCTTGAGAAAGGCTTCTTTGAGCTCATGCAACATAATCTTGAAGTTTTTCACCTCTTGCACGCTGAGCTTGGCCATATGCTTCTTGAACTGAGCTTTCTCAAACTCAATCTTTTGCTTCAGTTTGATGATGTGCTGAGCTAGAGCTAGCTCTGAAGCAATGGCGCCATGGAAGGCGACAGTGAGGCCAATTGGAAGTTGCAGATCTTCGAAGCTGAGGTTGGGCGTGTCAAACCACTCATCAATGAAGTTGTGGATGATTGCCACATCAAAGAGAGGCAGATCATTGAAGATTTCTGCTTCTTCTTTGCTCTTGATCAGTTGCTCAAGAGCGTCATCTGCAAGATCTTCATCACTGGACAGATCAATGGCATCGTTGCGCAGAATAGCAGTAGCAGTCAGTTCTTGGCTGGTGTGTGGCAGAGGCATCTTGACTTTCTGGGGCTTGGAGATGTGTGACAGATCTTCAGACTGCACACTGTGTTCAGGAGGTGCAGTAGCCAGTGGCTTCGCCCATGAGATTTTTGGTGCTGAGGCAGGCTTTGAAGCTTTAGGCTGCTTCAGTTTCTTTGGCTTCGGCGCTACAGGCGCTTCATCTGATTCAGCGTCATCTGCAGGCTCATCCACGGCTGTCCCTTGAACCACGATATGAGTGATGAGACCTTCCAGGTTGTAGAAGGGCCCAACAAGATTGGGTTCAGCTTCGTGGGTGCCATCGGCACGGGGAGCAGAGGGACCATGGTTGAAGTCTAGTCCCAAAGACTTCTTGTTCTGCTTCACCGAATTCTGGGCAAACTGGAAGTTGCGACTGAATAGATTGTTGTCTCGACACTATAGCAGTGACGATGGGTCAGCATCCGCAGGCTGTGGTCCACGGACCATGCAGGGATAGAAGCCTTGTTCAATGGCTTCATCTCTGGACCTGGGTTGAAGATTTTTGTAGAGGATGTCTCCCCATGGTCACTTGATGGCATTCTTTTCAGCATATTCCTTTGTCACAAATCTGTACTTGAACCACTGTTCTACCCAATGTCGTCGAATCCATTGGATTCGTGTCTTGCGCTAATTGTAATCCTCTTCAGAATTTGTCTTGTAAAGCTCGGAGAGGTCATCAGGCAAATCTCTTGATGTTCCCCCACGATGCTGTCTGCCACCCTTCCTTGCTGATTTCTCTGTAGCCATGAACTTCAAACTGAATGGCTTCAACACGTTCAAAGGCTTCAAAGGCTTTCGCTTGCTGGACAAACAGGAACTGGCTTCGGGAGAATTTATATGATACTGTAAGAATTCTGCAAATGAATGCAGACTATGAGAACCAATGGATTCTCCCACGAACATGTACCTGTGACAGCATTAAGGTGCGAGGGAAGGGGAAGAGGTCATATGCATTCTCAGAAGATTTTGAAGATAAATCAGTTTAGAAGACATTGACCTCATCATGCGAAGACATTCACTCATAGATAAGGAGTTGGTTCCAGATTTGTACGAATCCACGGATCAGTACAAGTGAGGAATCTAACTACTTTGTGAAGCATAAGTGAACATACTAGGCATAATATGAGATGCAGTATGAAGTGGATCCAACATGTGTGAACAGAGGATCAAAGAGGCCGTAAAAAGGAGGTTTTTATTTACCACACAAGGAACTGCTAGACGGAGTGGAAGAGGAGGCCGAGCAGTTCGATCGTCCATGCCCTAACTTGGCGACGGAGGACACCTACGGCGACGGCGGAGAGGACGATGTCCGCGGTCAGCGTGAAGACGGCGTCAGAGAGGTTGCGGCAGCTAAGCGCTTCGTCGCCGGCATCGTCGAGGGCTAGCGGTGGCGCTAGGGTTCGTGCGAGAGTGGAAGAAGAGATAATGACTGTGGTGAGGCATGTATTTATAGGGACAGGGGCGGCTCAGTGTTATTACACAGGTGCCCTTGGCGATTTACATCTGAGGAACACGTGGCCATCATGCAGCATATCGGAGGTTGTTCCACGTCCCACGCACGCCTGGAATATCGGGTGGTCGTTCCCACTTCTCCGGGTTTCAGGTGAAGGAATTAGCATTGAAAACAGATTAATGTTTGTCTCTGTGTCTTCTGCTAACAAGGACGCAGAGAAGACATTTTGACAGTGTCAATAGAATGCATATGATTTGGATAGACAAACTTAAGATAGAAGCATAGAGGGGTTTGGGTTCGATCACATTCACTTAGTTCAAAAGATTCAACAAGAAGACATAGCTATAAGTGAATGCTGTAGAGGACAGAACACTAGTATATATATATATAATCAACATAGTGAAGATAATCATGAAGACATGTTGAGATTGAAGCCAAACCAAATGTGAAGACATAGCAAATGTAACGCCATGAGTGAAACACTTCAAACAGAACATTTGGTGGTGGCGTTACCCACGGTATAGGAAGTGTTAGACCCAGACACGGCGCACAATTATCGTGGCGCTCCGAGGTCAAATTCCTCATTAATGTATTCACACTTAGAATGCATGTCTTCATTGATTGTAGATATACTTTGCTTCGTGTGTTGCACATCTAAGTCATCAATATGCATAAGTGTTAGGATGTGTGCCTGATCACAGGACATTTGAGGATTTCAAGATATTTAGCTCACACCGTAACTTGCAAAATCTCTTCTCATCCAAGGGCTTGGTGAAGATATCTGCCAATTGCTCTTCAGTGTTGACGTGTATGATATCAATATCTTCCTTCACAACATGATCTTTGAGAAAGTGATGACGAATCTCAATGTGCTTTGTCTTTGAGTGCTGAACTGGGTTGTTGGCAATCTTGATGGCGCTTTCGTTGTCGCAGTAGAGTGGCACTTGCTTCAGATGAATGCCATAGTCTTTGAGTGTTTGCTTCATCCACAGAAGCTGAGCGCAGCAAGATCTAGCAGCAATGTATTCAGATTCAGCAGTGGAGAGAGATACACAGTTCTGCTTCTTTGAAGACCAACATACAAGTGATCGTCCTAGAAAATGACATGTGCCTCATGTAGACTTGCGATCAACCTTGTCACCAGCATAATCAGCATCCGAGAATCCAACTAGATCAAACTTTGAGCCCTTTGGATACCATAATCCTAGAGTTGGGGTGTAAGCCAAATATCGAAGAATTCGCTTCACAGCTAAGTGATGCGATTCCTTTGGTGCCGCTTGGAATCAAGCACACATGCAAACACTAAGCATAATATCTGGCCTAGATGCACATAGATAAAGTAAAGAACCAATCATGGAGCGGTATACCTTTTGATCGAACTCTTTACCATTGTCGTCGGGACCCAGATGATGTTTGGCTGGCATTGGCGTCGTGAAGCCTTTGCAGTCTTGCATACTAAACTTCTTTAGGCAATCTTTGAGATACTTCTCTTGAGATATAAAGATGACGTTGCATTGCTATCGTATTTGAAGACCAAGGAAGAACTTCAGCTCTCCCATCATGGACATCTGGTATTGCTCTTGCATCATATATCCAAACTCTTCACTGTATTTCTGATTGGTGCAGCCGAAGATAATGTCATCCACATATATTTGGCACACAAATAGTTCACCATCATATGTCTTCGTGAAGAGAGTGGGGTCGAGGGAACCAGGTGTGAAGCCTTTGCTTTTCAGGAAGTATTTGAGTGTGTCATACCAAGCCCAAGGGGCTTGTTTGAGGCCATACAGTGCCTTGTTGAGTTTGTATACCATGTCAGGATGCTTTGGATCTTCAAATCCAGGCGGTTGTGCAACATACACTTCTTCTTCAATCTTGCCATTGAGAAAAGCGCTCTTCACATCCATTTGATATAGAAGTATGTTATGATGATTTGCATAGGCCAGCAGTATGCGTATGGCTTCAAGTCGAGCCACGAGAGGAAATGTTTCCGAAGTCAATCCCTTCCACTTGAGTATATCCTTGAGCAACGAGACGAGCTTTGTTTCTGACAACTTGACCATGCTCATCTTGCTTGTTGCGGTATATCCATTTGGTGCCTATTATATTGTGCTTCCGAGGATCAGGACGCTTAACTAGTTCCCATACATTATTTAGCTCAAACTGTTGAAGCTCTTCTTGCATAGCTTGAATCCATTCAGGTTCCATGAAGGCTTCTTCAACTTTCTTGGGTTCTATTATTGAGACGAATGCGAAGTGCCCACAGAAATTTGCTAGCTGTGTTGCCCTTAAACGAGTGAGCGGACCGGGTGCATTGATGCTATCAATTATTCTCTCAATCTGCACATCATTTGCAACACGAGGATGTACAGGGCGAAGATTTTTCTCTTGCTGATCATTGTCATTGTTAGAGGGATTGTCTTCAGGCTGAGCATTGTCTTCAGGTTGATCAGGTGCGGAGATGATAAGTTCCTCTTCAGGTTGAGATTCAGAGGGTATGATTTCTCTAGTTCCCATAAGTTTGATTGATTCACTAGATGGAACTTCATCTAGCACATTTGGCAGGTGCTCTCTTTGTGAACGGTTAGTCTCATCGAACCGCACATCCACTGTTTCAACCACTTTATAATGAAAGAGATTGAAGACTCTGTAGGAGTGTGAATCCTTTCCATATCCAAGCATAAAACCCTCATGTGCTTTTGGTGCAAATTTTGAAGTGTGATGTGGATCCTTGATCCAGCACCTGGCGCCAAATACTCTGAAGTAACTGGCATTTGGCTTCTTGCCAGTAAGGAGCTCATAAGATGTCTTGTTCAAAAGCTTGTGAAGATAAACACGGTTGATTGTATGGCATGCAATATCAATGGCTTCAGGCCAGAATTTTCTTGGAGTCTTGTATTCATCAAGCATCGTTCGGGCCATCTCAATGAGTGTTCTGTTCTTGCGTTCGACGACGCCATTCTGCTGTGGCGTGTACGGAGCTGAGAATTCATGTGTGATGCCCAAAGTATCAAGATATGTATCAAGGCCAGTGTTCTTGAATTCAGTGCCATTGTCACTTCTGATGTGCTTTATCTTGGCGCCATAGTTGTTCATTGCTCGATTGGCGAAGCGTCTGAAGACATCCTGCACTTCAGTCTTGTAGAGGATTATGTGCACCCAAGTATATCTAGAATAATCATCAACAATGACAAAGCCATAGAGACAAGCAGTAGTAGTAAGAGTTGAGTAATGAGTGGGACCGAAAAGATCCATGTGGAGCAGTTTGAAGGGTCGAGTTATTGTCATGATTGTCTTCGAGGGATGCTTGGCCCTCGTCATCTTTCCTACTTCACAGGAACCACATAAGTGATCTTTCTTGAACTTGACGCCCTCGATGCCTATGACATGCTTCTTCTTTGCAAGGGTGTGGAGGTTCCTCATGCCAGCATGCCCTAGCCTCCGATGCAAGAGCCAGCATTCTGAAGCTTTTTCCAGAAGACATACGGCAAGCTGTGGTCCTGCTGAGAAATCTACCATGTACAAATCATCTTTCCTATACCCTTCAAACACTAGAGACTTGTCAGATTCCATTAGAACAAGGCAACGATATTTTCCAAACATCACGATCATGTTTAAATCGCAAATCATTGAGACAGACATTAAGTTGAAACCAAGGGATTCAACAAGCATGACTTTATCCATGTGTTGATCCTTTGAGATTGAAACTCTACCTAGACCCAATACCTTACTTTTACCAGTGTCAAAAAATGTGATGTGACTCTTGTCGGATGGACGTAAGGTTGAGTCCATAAGAAGGCTTCTCTTGCCAGTCATGTGATTGGTACACCCACTATCAATAATCCATTCTGAAGCTGCTGGTGTCATACCCTACAGTGCAGTTAGGGGGATAGGCTTCACGAAGAGAATTGTGAAGCAAAAACATTTGACGAACCAGTGGGTTATGAAAGCTTAGATCGAGATTTGGACTGATAGGGTGAGTAGCAAGCGATTCAGGAACAAAGTACATAATAAGACCATTCAGGCATTTGATCTTGTGCCCTACAAGATGTTTAAGGTCCCCAGCAATAGCGTCTGACGATTTTGGTTTTGTGCTGGAGACCCTTCCCTGCAAAAGAGAGTTAAGATTTCTTAGCCACCCACATCTTCAAGGGTGGCTTAGAAGCAATAAGTCTAAGTGCAACATCTAAGAACTTTGGCTTTGGAGCCCTAGCAAAAAGTCTTGCAGGAGGACAATAGTACTCATAATAATAAGCAGAATAGTTCTTGGTCTTATGAACATGGTGGTTTGACGAACCGCGCTCATATTCATAGGCCTGAGTATGGCTTCCCTGCAAAACATTTGCGTTAGTGCGACTCAGGTGAGTCCTCTGTCTGTATGAAGCCTTTGGACCGTATGAAGCCTGTGGTCTGGGGTTTATCTTCTTCACCTGTGGTGTCATGATGACATTCATAGGAAGATTCTCCAAACACCTTTTCGGCACCCAGATCTTCTTCATAGGCGGTCCATTCCTGCAGTTAGTACCAATATACCTAGCAAACACTTCACCATTCTGATTCTTAAACAGTTTATAGTTTGCATCAAAGGATTCATCAATAACGATGGGATTAGCACAAGTGAAGCCAGATAGGGTGGATGGATCCACTGAGGGTTCCTTTGCAGGAACCCATGTGGTTTTGGGGTACTGCTCAGGTTTCCAGTAAGAGCCATCAGCATTCATTTTCCTTTCGAACCCAACACCCTCTTTCCTAGGGTTTCGGTTCAGGATCTGCCTTTTGAGGACATCACATAGTGTCTGATGCCCTTTGAGACTTTTGTACATCCCTGTTTCAAGCAGTGTCTTCAACCTAGCATTCTCATCAGCAATAGCAGTGGTATCCTCAGCGGAGGGGTTAGTTACCACATCAACAGCTGAAGATATTGCAATAGTAGCAATAGTAGAACATTCAGCAACATAGGTAGCGTTATCATGCTCAGTGCATTTAAGACATGGTGGTTCAAATCCTTCCTGAGCGGAACTGATCTGTTTGGCACGAAGTGACTCGTTTTCCTTTTGAAGATCTTCATGAGCCGCTCTCAATTTCTCAAGATCTTGCTTCCTTTGAAGATAATCATAGGTAAGCCTTTCATGAGTTGTTGAGAGCGTTTCATGACGGCTTTCAAGTTCCTCATACTTAACATGAAGATTTTTTATGTCTTCAATTAAGGACTGAGATTGAGTCATTTCAGCGTCTAGCAGATCATCGCTTTTGTCTAACAGTTTTTGAATATGTTCCATAGCTTTCTGTTGTTCAGTTGCAATTTTAGCAAGTGTTTGGTAGTTGGGTTTGGAATCACAATCAGAGTCATCTTCACTAGATGTTTGATAGTGAGTAGTGCGTGTGTTTACCTTGGCACCACGTGCCATGAAGCAGTAGGTAGGAGCGGAGTAGTCCTTGTCATTTGCATCAGTGTCGGTGCTGAAGTCGTTGTCTTCAGTGTTGAAGATGGACTTGGCAACGTATGTTGTAGCCAGACTCGCAATGCCAGAATTGGACTCCTCCTCAGACTCCACCTCCGCCTCCTCAGAAGCAGACTCCTCCTCTGAATCCATTTCCTTGCCAATAAACGCACGTGCCTTGCCAGATGAGCTCTTCTTGTGTGATGAAGACTTGGAGGAAGACTTGGAAGAAGACTTTGAGTATTTCTTCTACTTCTTGTCGTCAGAGTCATACTCCTTGCTCTTCTTCTTCTTCTTCTTGTTCTCATTGTCCCATTGCGGACACTCAGAGATGTAGTGGCCAGGTTTCTTGCACTTGTGGCATGATCTTTTCTTGTAGTCATAAGCAGAAGCTTCATCATTCCTTGAGCTTGATCGTGAAGACTTTCTGAAGCCTTTCTTCTTGGTGAATTTTTGGAACTTCTTCACAAGCATAGCAAGCTCATTTCCAATGTCTTCAGGATCATCAGAACTGCTGTCGGATTCTTCTTCAGATGTGGAGACAGCTTTTTCCTTCAAGGCACGAGTTTGCCCATAGTTGGGACCATAGATGTATCTTTTCTCAGAAAGCTGAAACTCATGTGTGTTGAGCCTCTCAAGTATGTCAGACGGATCGAGTGTCTTGAAGTCAGGACGTTCTTGAATCATCAGGGCTAGGGTGTCAAACGAGCTGTCAAGTGATCTCAGGAGTGTCTTGACGACTTCATGCTTGGTGATCTCAGTGGCGCTGAGAGCTTGAAGCTCATTTGTGATGTCAGTGAGTCGATCAAATGTGAGCTGGACATTCTCATTGTCATTTCTCTTGAAGCGGTTGAAGAGGTTGCGAAGGACGCTGATTCTCTGATCTCTCTGGGTTGAGACGCCTTCATTGACCTTGGAGAGCCAGTCCCATACTAGCTTAGATGTTTCCAAAGCACTTACATGGCCATACTATCCTTTGGTCAAATGACCACAGATGATGTTCTTGGCAGTGGAGTCCAGTTGAACGAACTTCTTGACATCAGCAGCGGTGACACCTTCACCATCCTTAGGAACGCCATTCTTGACGACACACCATAGGTCGACATCAATGGCTTCAAGATGCATGCGCATCTTATTCTTCCAGTAGGGATATTCAGTTCCATCGAAGACGGGACATGCAGCGGAGACTTTAATTATCCCTGCAGTCGACATAGCTAAAACTCCAGGTGGTTAAACCGAATCACATAGAACAAGGGAGTACCTTGCTCTGATACCAACTGAAAGTGCGTTATATCGACTAGAGGGGGTTGAATAGGCGATTTTTATGAAAGTCTTCAAAACGTGGAAGTTTCGAAGACAAACGATAGAAATAGACCTATTACCATGCAGCGGAAGGTAGACTACACTAGGCAAACCATAGTCAAGTATTCAATGAAGTGAAAGCACAATGACCTATAGCAGCTAGGTAGTTAGGATCAGGTAGGAAGATATTATGAAGACAAACAGAACACGCGGTCACTCAGTGAAGACAAAAGATAGTGCAATCATACAATGACTTCACAAGGACCAACAGTAAGTAAAGGGAAAGGGAAGGATGAAACCAGTGACTCGTTGAAGAAAATGATTTGTTAGACCAGTTCCAGTTGCTGTGACAACTGTACGTCTGGTTAGGGCGGCTAGGTATTTAAACCTGAGGACACACAGTCCCGGACACCCAGTCCTGAACACGCAGCTCAGGACACCCAGTCCTCACCGTATTCCCCTTGAGCTAAGGTCACACAGACCTCGCCCAATCACTCTGGTAAGTCTTCAAGGTAGACTCCCAAACCTTCACAGACTTCGTTCACTGGCGATCCACAATGACTCTTGGATGCTCAGAACGCGATGCCTAACCGGCTGGAGGATTCACAGTCCTCAAGTGTAATAAGTCTTCAGATCACACAGACAGGAAGACTTAAGTGATGCCTAACACTCTTTGGCTCTGGGTGCTTAGGGCTTTATCCTCGCAAGGAATTCTCTCTCAAAGGCTTCGAGGTGGGTTGCTCTCAAACGACAAAATCCGTACTCTAACTCTGAGCAGCCAACCGTTTATGGTTGTAGGGGGTGGGCTATTTATAGCCACTAGGCAACCCGACCTAATTTGTCCGAAATGACCCTGGGTCACTAAGGAACTGACACGTGTTCCAATGGTCAGATTTCAAACACACACGGCAACTTTACTTGGGCTACAAGCAAAGCTGACTTGTCCAACTCTGGACAAGATTCGCTCGTATAGTCTTCACTTGAAGACATAGGTTTTGGTTAAGCATCACTTCAGTCATTCTGACTGGTTCTCTTGGACCCCACTTAACAGTAAGGTGGTTCCTATGACTCAATAAAGAAGAAAAAGAACTACAAAAGATCTAAGTCTTCGAGCTCCATAGGCTTCATGCGATGTCTTCTCTTGTCATAGTCTTCAATGTGAATATCTTCACATACCACCTTTGACATCAATGTCTTCATACATTTTTAGGGGTCATCTCTGGTAGGAAAACCGAATCAATGAGGGACTTCTACCTGTGTTATCCTGCAATTCTCACGAACACATTAGTCCCTCAACTAGGTTTGTCATCAATACTCCAAAACCAACTAGGGGTGGGACTAGATGCACTTACAAATAGAGACCGAGCCGGACACGTGTATGATCCGGCCTTGGGACTCTGTAAACCGGCTGGCGTCAACCTATGTATATAAAGGGATGACCCGACAGTGGTTGAGGGACAACAGACAAGAACTCGAGAGCCAGGCAAAGCGGATTCGCTCCCTGGTCATCGAAACCCTAGCAATACCAATCACAACTAGACGTAGGCTTTTACCTTCATCGAAGGGGCCGAACTAGTATAAAATCCCTCGTGTCCCTTGTCCGGTTTAACCCCTTTAAGCTAACCCATAATGATGGCTCCACAACTAAGTCCTTTCACGAGGACATCTGCCGTGACAAACCCACGACAGTTGGCGCCCACCGTGGGGTCATCGCATGATGGTTTCGAGTTCTTGAAGGGCAGCTTTGATGGACTCAAGGGATACGCTGTGGGCCGGATGACAAAGAGTCATCGCGACAAGCTCTACATCAACGACGCAGGATGGGGTCCCGATGCCGGCTCAATCGAATACGGGTACCGGGTCCCCTTTGGTGGTATTCACGTCTTCATCGGCAAGATCGGCGAACCGGGCCCTGATCCGGACACCTGCACCGACATCATCGAGACGGCTCAGCGAAGAAAACCTTCCCCGGTTCAGCCTGTGGCAAGGCATGTTTTCCTAGGTTTCATCCATGGGGCAGAATATGAGGATGGACCGGCATTTGATGGAGAAACCGTTGTCTGTTCTGATGACGAGTCTTCAACCGAAGAGACCGAATCGCTGTATCAGTTCCAAGACGGCCGGATTAGCGGAGGTTCCGATGGCAATAGTATTCCGGACCCCCTCGATCTGCTAAACCGGGTCACTGTTTTCATGGCTGGTACACAACCAGCGCATCACTCCTCTACCGCCACGGCAATGCTCTCCGGTTCAGCAACAGCAACGCCAGCGGGGGCAGAGGGCTCTGCGCCACCTCCGGCTCAAGTTTTGTCTGATTTGTTCGACGCTTTGTCAACGTTGATGGCAGCAGAGGTGGACGCCGCAGCCCGAGATCAGCACAATGTGGAGATCGCAAAGGTGAAAGACCAGATAACTCAGGCTAAAGCGGACTTGGCGACAGAGAATGCCAGGATGGCTACAAAACGGGCCGAGTTGGAAGCTCGGGCCTACCGGCTTAGGTTGGACCAGAATGCTTCAGATGAGGTCATGAGGAGAAGATACCGGTCACACCTCCCACCGGGTTATGAGCCAAGAAAACTCTTCAACATGCCTGGAGCCAGAACTAGTAACCAGCCAGTAGTAAACCGGACGGAGGCGCCGGGAACAGGAGCGCCGGTTCAGCCACACATGATGGATCCGCCTCGTCAGAACAACATCGTACCGTAGTATGTACCAACACCCCTGGGGCACTACTACAACCCATTAGACAACATTGTGGCTGCCGCTTCATGATTGACAGCCCTCCCAGCTGACGGCGAGTCACCAGTTGCGATTGAGACAGGACGGGCCAGAGAGCTCCTTCAAACAGCTTTAAACCAGCAGCAGGCTTATTCGCATAGTCGCGAGAGGATTCACTCCACCCCTCGTCCGAGTCGGAGCTACAGCAGGCACGTTGAGGATGAACCGACTGTATCAAGCAGTGCACGTCACCGTAACTCGTCGCGAGGGACAACCCGGCAGGTGGAGGTGCTAATGCTCAGGATGTGGTGGATCATGGTCGTGCACATCAAGAGGCCAAGTTAGCAGCTTTGCATGCAGCTCGTCAACCTACTCCGATTCGCCCTACCGCTTAAGTGGAGCCAGGTGTGGTCTTCAGTTCCTTAGGGGTGCTGTGTCTCACCCCGGCTTTACATAATGTGCGACTGCCCAAGGATTTTAAAGGCCCTCGTAAGGTGCCCAATTACACCGCCGATTTGCAACCAGAGTCATGGGTTGAAAGTTATGAGATGGCAATGGAGATGTTGGATGTGGATGAAGCAGTGTGCGCTAAATACTTCACCATGATGTTGGAGGGGACAACTCGTACTTGGTTAAAGAGCTTACCAGTTAACTCTGTTGGATCATGGGCCGAGTTAAAACACCGGTTTATCCAGAATTTTAAGGACATGTAAGCAGCCTATGTCGATTGTGGACCTGGCCACTTGTGTTCAAGAGGATGGGGAGTCTACAACCCATTGGGTGAAGCGGGTCTCCGCTATTCTGCATTCATCGGATCACATCAATGCGGACACAGCAGTGTTAACGTTGGAGGGCAATTGCCGGTTTCTACCACTAAAACAGAAGTTAGGAAGGCTCAAACATCACTGCAATGATATGGAAACGCTTATGGCTGCTTTGCTTAAATATGCCGATTCAGATAATACCAAAGACCCTGAGTCAGAGGAGGACAAACCGGGGAAAGGGAAGAAGAACGGCAACACCAAGGGACAACAGCATAACCCGGCAGGTCATGGGAACAATGGTAAGTGCAAGTGAAAGTGCTAGTGATCGACTAGAGGGGGGGGGGTGAATAGGCGATTTTTATGAAAGTCTTCAAAACATGGAAGTTTCGAAGACAATCGATAAAAATAAACCTATTACCATGCAGCGGAAGGTAGACTACACTAAGCTAGCCATAGTCAAGTATTCAATGAAATTAAAGCATAAAGACTAATAGCAGCTAGGCAGTATAGATCAGGATGGCAGATAGTATGAAGCCAATCAGAACAAGTAGTCACACAGTGAAGACAAATAACTAATGCAAACAGGCAATGACTTCACAAGGACCAATCAGCACATAAAGAGATGGGAAGGATGGAACCAGTGGCTCGTTGAAGACAATGATTTGTTGGACCAGTTCCAGTTGTTGTGACAACTGTACGTCTGGTTAGGGAGGCTAAGATTCAACTCAGAAGACCGTGTCTTCACCTTATTCCCCTTGAGCTAAGGACACCCAGTCCTCGCCCAATCACTCTGGTAAGTCTTCAAGGTAGACTTCCAAACCTTCACAGACTTCATTCACCGGTGATCCATAATGACTCTTGGATGCTCAGAACACGACGCCTAACCGGCTGGAGGATTCACAGTCCTCAGGTGTAATAAGTCTTCAAATCACACAGACAGGAAGACTTAAGTGATGCCTAACACTCTTTGGCTCTGGGTGTTTAGGGCTTTGTCCTCGCAAGGAATTCTCTCTCAAAGGCTTCGAGGTGGGTTGCTCTCAAACGACAAAAGCCGTACACTAACTCTGAGCAGCCAACCGTTTATGGTTGTAGGGGGTGGGCTATTTATAGCCACTAGGCAACCCGGCCTGATTTGTCCGAAATGACCCTGGGTCACTAAGGAACTGACACGTGTTCCAACGGTCAGATTTCAAACACACACGACAACTTTACTTGGGCTACAAGCAAAGTTGACTTATCCAGCTCTGGATAAGATCTGCTCTCATTGTCTTCGCTCGAAGACATAGGATTTTGGTTAAGCATCACTTCAGTCATTCTGACTGGTTCACTTGGACCCACTTAACAGTACGGTGGTGCCTATGACTTTAACAAAGAAGAAAAAGAACGAAGAAACAACTAAGTCTTCACTTGGACCCAAATGCATCGAAAAGCAAGAGTTGTAAGCACTTGGCAAAAGTAGAAAAATGTGAAGCAACCACCCATATGGACCCGCTTGAGGACTATCAACTCATATGCTTCTCCCCCTTTTGTCAGTAAGGAACAAAAAGGTTTGAAGACATAGAGCGCCTACTCGTTCCCATGAGGTGCAGGCGAGGCAGCAGAGTCGTCATTGAGGTCCGGTGGTGCAGAAGACATGCGCTGAAGTTGGAGGAGGTGAAGTTGCATCATCTTGGTCATCAATGACTCTGGCATTCACTGTCGCAGCTGAGGACGAATAGTCAGAGTCTTCAAGTGAGGGAGTCGGATGCAAGTGAGCATTCTGTGGAGGAGTTGAGTCAAACTTGAATCTTTCGGTGAAGCCATCATCCTGCAGATCAGCTTTAGCACTAAGCAAAGTCAAACTCTTCCATGACCTCTGACAGGTTTCATGAGTGACAAAGGCATTCTTGGTGGCAAGATTGCGTATGCGGTTGACATCCACCAAGAGGATTTGCATCTGACGCTTGAGCCAGTTGTGATGCTTGTCCTGTTTCTGGTGTAGCGCGACAAGAAGCTCTCAGTCATTGAGAACTCGAGATCGCCTTCGAGGCCTTTGCGCAATGGTGCTACCAGTGGCGTCAGTTTGAGCGCGAGGGGCACGTGTGTTGCTAGCCAAGGGATAAACACGCGAGACTTCCTGAACTCCTTCAATGGGCTGGGTGAAGCTTTGGTGATCAACATTGTGAAGATAAATGGGATCCTTAGCAGGCTCTGGGTAAATAACTTCAACAGACAGATCAACCTCTGGCAAGAAGACAAGATGATTGGGCGTAGACGGCTGATAGTTGATGGCAGAGTGAAGCTTGATAAGGCGCATTACCCATGGAGCATAGAACTTCAGACCAAAAATGTCGGAGCCAGATGCAGCCAACTGCCGAATGAAGAAGTCTTGAGCATTGAAGTTGATGCCATTGAAGATATAGAAAACCAAGGTCTTCATTGCTCCTTCAAGCTTCGCTGTAGATGAGTGTCCTTTGACAGGCCATAGAGTTTTTCTGATGATATGATAAATGGTGCGAGGCAAATACTCTAGGTCTTCAACAAAGAATTCAGATGGGTAGTCAGCGTCGTGAGGCAAAGGCTTCATCATGCTCAACATTTGACTCATGTTGGGTTCTGGCTTCTGAAAAATCCTCTCCAAAGCATTCTGGTGTTGTTGACAACCTGGCTCATAGTATTCACCAGGAGTGGGCAGGCCTGTGAGCTCAATGATGTCAAGATCTTTGGCTTCATGATGGACATTGCCTGTCGTCCACTCAAGGACCCAAGTCTTTGGATCCCTGTTGTAGCCTCGAATGTGAAGAGTTGCATAGAACTATAGCAGAAGCTCTTCATTCCAGTGTTCTTTATCTATGACAAACTGCAGGAGTCCAGCATATCTGAAGCAGTCCAATGCTTCTTCAAGGCAGGGTAGGCCAGCTATAGCTTCAGTGTCGAGACACATATGTGGAAATATGCGCCCTTGATTGTATAAGATGCAGGAATAGTAGCTGCACTGCTGATAGCTCCAGAACCGATCCGATGAAATGCGAGGTTTGGTGTATTGGTTCTTGGCGCTGTTGAAGAAGGTGTTGTGTGCCACGAAGCCATTCACATTGAAGACCCCAGGTGAAGTTGCAGTGCCTAGGAATCATGGAAGTCTTGGCTTGGGCTTTTGGACGGTAGGTCTGTGCTCGACATGATAGTCAAATTGTGGACCTGCAGTAGGTGGAGGAACCAGAATGGGCCATCGGACCATAACAGGCTGACCACGATCAAATTCCAGCTCAATTGTATGAGGTCTTGGAGGGGGTACAGGAGCATTGACATTGTCGTTGATCTAGGCTTCAGGGGCCACATTGGCTTCATGTGCTTCAGTATTGGCTTCGGGCGCTGCAGTGGCTTCAGGTGCATCAGTATTGGCTTCGGGTGCTGCAGTGGCTTCAGGTGCATGCACTTCTGGCACCGCAGTAGCTTCAGGCGCCACATTAGCTTCAGCCATGACAACGTCATTGGCTTCAGAGTTGATGTTGGTGGCCGCCTCAGGATTGTTAACCTCCACTTCAGAAGCTGGAGGGTCGGACACGTTCTCCTCGAGAACAACATCTTGGTGGGACGGGGGTGTAGTAACTCTTTCTACTTCAATTCTTGGTTCTTCTCTTTCATCGGCTGATGCAGCCGGAATATCTTCAGCAGTTTTGGCTTCAGACTCTGACACGTGCACAGTGGGAGTGACTTGGGGCCTCGGTCCTTTGGGAAGTCTGCGTAATGCTGGCGACGCTTGCGGAGATGGAGTGTGCTGGGCCTCAAAGTCATCGTCATTTTGCATGGGTGAGGTGACTTGTGGTTGGGGAGAACTTGGGGTGTCTTGTCGTTGTGGGTGATCAGCCCACGATGCATCCTGAGCAGTTGGCGTCAAAGGACGACCAATGCTGATCAGTTCGCTGTGCGTGAGCACAGGCGATGATACCAACCGGTGCTCGATCTGAGGAAGGACTTCATCATCTTCAACATTGTCGTGAGGACCAATGTCTTCAGCTGTGGTGGGGTCAACAGCTGGATTGTCTTCAGCTTCAGGAGCCTCTGTGGAAGCAGGCTCATGAACTATCATTTGGCGTTCTTGATGTTCAGACACAGGACAAGCCACTAAGATTGGCTCGACCTCAAGGGGCTCTGTGGGAGCAGCCCGGTCTCTCTTCTTGGTTTTGCGTTTCTTGGTTGGAGGAGCATCATCAGTGGTGGCCTTGGTTTTGCGCTTTCTGGCTTCGGCTTTAGCTGCCCTTGTTTTCTTCAGTTCTGAAGCCACTGCGGGGACCTTAGGCTTCGAGCCTGTCATACTGGCTGGGAAGACAATCAGATGTACTTCCTGCCTTGGTGCTTTGGGTTCTGCCACAGCTGGCTTCTTCTTCTTAGCCGCCATTTGGGGGTCTATGCCTGGTCGCCCCAAAGCCTTGCACGTTTTAGCTTCATTGTATCCCTGAACACATTTAGCAGCAAGGTCCTTCATATGCTCACGAGAACCTTTGGCTTCTTCGCGTTTCATGGGGAATGCTCCCTTGAGCTCATGCATCATGACCTGGAAGTTCTGAATGTATTCAACAGTGAGCTTGGCCATATGCTTCTTGAACTGAGCCTTTTCATAATCTATCTTATGCTTCAGCTCAACAATTTTCTGAGCTAGAGCCAGCTCAGCAGCAATGGCACCATGGAAGGCGACGCTGAGGCCAATGGGAAGATGAAGATCATCAAAGCTAACATGTGGACTGTCAAACCACTCATCAATGAACTTATTTATGATTTCAACATCAAAGAGAGGAAGGTCATTGAAGATTTCTGCCTCTTGTTTGCTCTTGATCAACTGCTCAAGAGCGTCATCGCCAAGGTCGTCATCGCTGGACAGATCAATGGCGTCATTCTCGTTGCGTAGAACAGCAGCAGGGGTCAGTGCTTGGCTGGTGGGTTGCATGGGCATCTTCACTTTGGAGGGCTTGGAGATGCATGACAGATCTTCACACTGCACACTATTTTCAGGAGGTGAAGTGGCCAGAGGCTTCGCCCGTGAAACCTTTGGTGCAGGGGCAGGCTTCGAAGATTTAGGTTTCTTCAGCTTCTTTGGCTTCGGTGGTGCAGGCGCTTCGTCAGAATCAGCGACGTCTGTAGGTTGATCCACGACTGCCCCTTCAACCTTTATGTGAGTAATGAGACCTTCTAAGTTATAGAAGGGCCCAACCAGATTGGGTTCAGCTTCGCGTGTGCCGTCAGCACGAGGAGCAGAGGAGCCTGTATTCAAGTCTAATCCCGATGACTTCTTTTTTTCTTTGGCCGAGTTCTTGGCAAACTGGAAGTTGGGCTTGAACAGATTGTCGTCACGACACCATAGCAATGAAGATGGGTCTATATCGGCAGGCTGTGGTCCACGGACCATGCAAGGATAGAAGCCTTGTTCAATGGCTTCAGCTATGGATCTGGGTTGAAGATTTCTGTACAAGATGTCTCCCCACGGTCGCTTGATGGCATTTTTCTCAGCATATTCTTGGGTCACAAACCTGTACTTGAACCATTGTTCTGCCCAATATCTTCGAATCCATTGGATTCGGGTTTTCCGCTGATTGTAGTCCTCCTCTGGATCTATCTTGTACAACTCATAGAGGCCAGGAGGCAAATCTCTTGAGGTGTTCCCACGACGTTGTCTGCCACCCTTCCTTGCAGATTTTTCTGTTGCCATGAAGTTTAGACTAAAAGGCTTCAACACTGTCAAAGTCTTCCGTCTACTGGTCAGACAAGAACTGGCTTCAAGAGAATTTATATGGTGCTGTAAGAACTCTGCAAATGAATGCAGACTATGAGAACCAAGGGATTCTCCCATGGACATGTACATGTGACAGCATTAAGGTGCAAGGGAAGGGGGAGAGGTCATATGCATTCTCAGAAGATTTTGAAGATAAATCAGTTTAGAAGACATTGACCTCATAGTGCGAAGACATTCACTCAGAGGTAGAGAGTTGGTTCCAGATTTGTACGAATCCACGAATAAGTACAAGTGAGGAATCTAACTACTTTGTGAAGCATAAGTGAATATACTAGGCATGTTATGAGATGCAGTATGAGATAGATCCAACTTGTGTGAATAGAAACTAATTGTGGTAGAAAAGGATGAATCTATCGGATCAAAAAGACTGTAAAAAGGAGGTTTTATTTACCACACGAGGAACTACTAGACGGAGTGGGAGAGGAGGCCGAGCAGTTCAATCTTCCGTGCCCTAACTTGGCGACGGAGGACACCTACGGCGACGGCGGAGAAGACAATGTCTGCGGTCGGCGTGAGGACGGCGTCGGTGAGGTCGCTGCAGCTAAGCGCTTTGTTGCCGGTGTCGTCGAGGGCTAGAGGTGGCGCTAGGGTTTGTGCGAGAGTGGAAGAAGAAATAATGACTGGGGTGAGGCGTGTATTTATAGGGACAGGGACGGCACAGTGTTATTACACAGGTTCCCCTGGCGGTTCACATCTGAAGGACACGTGGCGATCATGCAACACATTGGAGGTTGTTCCATGTTCCCACGGACGCCTGGATTGTCGGCTGGTCGTTCCCACATCTCCGGGTTTCAGGTTGAAGGATTTAGCTGTTGGCGTTCTTGGAACGGGGGTCCCCAGACTTGCCTGCCTGCGGTGTGGCTCAAGTGGGGGCCCAGTGCGGCCCATCTTCATTAGCTCAAGCTCAAGACCCTCGCGAGGGGCCAAGCCTCGCGGGGCGGACGACAGGAAGCTTCCTCAGAGGCAGCCTCATCAGGCAAGCTTGCGAGGAGGCGGAGAGATCAAGGCAAGGGGTACCTCGCGAGGAGCCCGTGACGCAAGCCATGACGATCGAGACCAGGCGGGCGCCGGCCTGCGCAGTGTCCTTGTTTCCCCTTTGGTGCAAAGAGGGCAACCATAGGCCAAGGCATCGGGCAAAGGTTACCATTCCGGTGCAACGAGACCAAGACCAGTAGAGCGGCAAGACGGAGGTCACCGTGGAGCCCAAGACGGCGTCATCACCAGTGCTTTTGGCAGCCGAAGACCACCTTTGGTCAGGATAACTTGTACTATATGTTCCCCTTCAAAATGGCCAACTATTGGCGCCCTTCCCGCTCATTATTTGGGGAGAGGCCCAGGGCCTCTATAAATAGAGCTAGCCACCACAGAGTAGAGAGAGAGCTAGAGATCTGATTAAACCCTAGCAGAGAGACAGATAGAGGCGACTGAACTCACCCAAGTAGTTCATCGCACCAGCTCAAGAACACCTCTCGCGAGGCTGTTCTTCCCTTGTACTATTCATCATCAGCCCCTGAGGCAATCCACCACACCACACACTGGAGTAGGGTATTACACCACAACGGTGGCCCGAACCAGTATAAACCTTGTGTCCCTTGTGTTGTTCGTTGTTTCCAGCTTATATCACGCGAGGACATTGGACGTAGATCGGTAGGGGAGAGATCTCCGCGCGCACCCCAGTGTTCGAACCTCAAGGGTCTGCCGGAACCTGAAATCCGACATTTGGCACGCCAGGTAGGGGTGCGCCAGAGTTCTCCCTCCAGACGACCCGTTCTCCCCCAACATCGCATGCCGCCGTCATGGCGGACAACGCGCCGCCCACTCCAGCAACGGATGCCGGCACTAGGGCCAGGGGGCTCTGGGCCTTGGCCCCCACCTTGCGACAGGTGCAGTGGCCGCACAAGTTCAAGCCCGAGATGCCGTTTCGCCACAACGGCGTGACGGACCCGATGATTTTCCTGCTGGCGTACGAGGAGGCCGTCCTCAGAGCTGGGGCGACAACCGGGTGATGGCCAACTAGTTACCCATGGCCCTCACTGCGTCCCGCGCGCGTGGCTCCTCCACCTGCCGACGACCTCTGTCACCTCCTGGGAGGAGCTGCGCGACCTCTTCCTCGCCCGTTTCGCCGCACCAGCGCCGCCCGTCATCGCAGCTCTCCTGGGTGGCTCCCAGGCACCACCCTCGAGCCATCACGTCAAGCCGTTCACCCGCCGGATCAGCACCGTCTGCAAGCGCCGAGAAGCCCCCTCGGGCTGGCTGGCGCCCGAGGCCGATCTAACCTTCGACTTGGAGGACCACCCCTTCAACCCCATCGGTTCGGGCACGCTCCCGATGCTGTGCACCCCCACCATCTGCCAAGTGGCCGTCACCAGGACCCTCATCGACGGTGGTGCCGGCCTCAACGTGCTCTCGGTGGAGGCATTCAGCCTCCTCCACGTGCCGCTGGAGCGGCTCCAACCCAGCAGGCCTTTCTCGGGCGTCGGAGCTGGTTCCACCGCCTCCTTGGGACAGATCCGCCTCCCAGTGACCTTCGGCACCTACGACAACTTCCGCACGGAGCTAATTGACTTCGACATCGCCCCCATTGGCCTCCCCTACAACGCCATCCTTGGCTATCCGGCCTTGGCTCGGTTCATGGCAGTAACTCACCTGGCGTACAACCTCATCAAGATGCCTGGGAGCAGCGGCGTCCTCACCGTGTCAGGAGACACAAGGGATGCGCTACAGGTGCTCCAGCTTGTTTTCAGGGCGGCCGCGGTGGCATAGCCCACTAGCACCGACGCCCTTGAGCCCAAGGGGGCTGCACCTGCTAAAAGGAAGCAGCTATTCACCCAAGACAAGGCGGAAACCAAGCAGGTACCTGTCGACGAGGACGGGTCCACTGGCACCACCTTCACCATAGGGGCCAACCTCGAGCCCGAGTAGGAGGAGGCCCTGGTGAGGTTCCTGCGTGCGAACAAGAAGGTGTTCGCATGGGAACCTGATCAGTTAGCAGGGGTCCCAATGGAAGTGATTGAGCATCACCTCAACGTGTGCCCCAATATGCGCCCCGTGAAGCAGAAGGCGAGGCGGTAGTCCACTGAGAAACAGGCTTTCATCGTTCAAGAGACCCGGAAGCTAGAGGCGGCAGGAGTTATCCGCGAGGTCCGCTACCCTGATTGGCTGGCTAATCCGGTCGTTGTGCCAAAAAGGGAGGAAAGGAGCGCATGTGCGTCGACTTCACCAACCTCAACAAGGCCTGCCCGTAGGATCCATTTCCGCTCCCCCGCATTGACCAGATAGTCGACTCCACTGCAGAGTGTGACCTATTGTGCTTCCTAGATGCCTTCTCGGGCTATCACCAGATCAAGATGGCGGTAGAAGACGTGGAGAAGACGGCTTTCCTGACCCCGTGTGGAGTGTACTGCTATACGTGCATGCCATTTGGGTTGCGCAATGCAGGCACGACCTTTCAACGGCTGATGCACATCGCCTTAGGCCGGTAGCTCGGGAGGAACGCTGAAGCTTATGTCGATGACATTGTGGTGAAGTCTCGTGAAGCAAGAACCCTGATACAGGACCTGGAAGAAACCTTTGCGGGCCTCAACGAAGTGCACCTACGGCTCAACCCCTCGGGCAAGCTCCTGGGTTTTCTCGTGTCCCACAGGGGCATCGAGGCCAACCCGGAGAATGTCAAGGCAGTCGAAGACATGAGCCCGCCAAGGATCCTCAGAGAAATGCAAAAGCTCACCGGGCGTGTAACTCCGCCGGGGCGCTTCATCTCCAAGCTGGGGGAACGAGCGCTGCCCTTCTTCAAGCTGATGAAGAAAAAGGGGCCCTTCGAATGGACTGAAGAGGCCGACAAGGCATTCCAAGATCTCAAGAGGTACCTTACTAACTCACCAGTGATGGTAGCTCTGCGTCCTCGGGAGCCCCTAGTGCTCTACCTTGCGGCCACCCCCTACTCCGCTAGCGCAGCCCTGGTGGCGGTCAGGGAGGAGCGCTGTGCCAAGGCCGCATCGACCATCCGAACTGAAGCAAAGCAGAGCCGGGAGGGCCTCGCGAAGGCCGCAACTGCAGCCGGAAAGGAACAGCTGTAGCAAGAGGACGCACCCGGAGCAGGAGAGGCCTCTTCAGGCGACCAGGCACTGGGGGCTTCGTCGTGTCAAGAGACGCCTCGACCTCTGGAGGACGCAGGCTGTGCCAGCACCCTCAACCTCATCGAGCATCCCATGTACTTCGTCGGCACGGTGCTACGGGACGCAAGGGCATGGTATCCCATGCCTCAAAAACTCCTCCTTGCACTACTGGTAGCCTCACGCAAGCTGCGCCACTACTTCCAAGGCCATCCCATCAAAGTCGTCTCAGCATACCCCTTGGAAAGAGTACTCAGGAGCCCCAACTCGGCTGGAAGGGTTGCTGAATGGAACATTGAACTACAGGGGTTTCAGCTAGAATTCAGTACGACCAGAGTCATCAAGGGAGCCGCACTTGCGGATTTCGTGGCAGAATGGGCAGAAGCACCGGGTCTCGAGGCAGGCGAAGACCGATCACTTTCCCCGGGAAGTGAAGCACTGGACGGCTGGGTCATGTACTTCGATGGGGTGTTCTCCCGACAAGGTGCGGGAGCTGGCGCAGTGCTCGTATCCCCTACCTAGGACAAACTATACTACGTCGTACAACTCTGCTTCCAGCACGGAGAAAAGGTCTCCAACAACATAGCGGAGTGCGAAGGCCTAATAGCAGGCTTGAAGGCCGCAATTTCCTTAGGGGTAAAGCGCCTCATCATCAAGGGCGATTCGCAGCTCCTCGTCAACTTCTCCAACAAGATATATGAGCCAAAGGACGAGCACATGGAAGCCTACCTCGCTGAGATTCGCAAGATGGAGAAACAGTTCTGGGGGCTAGAGTTGCAGCATGTGCCTCGCGGCACCAATCAGGAGGCTGATGACATTTCCAAGAGGGCATCTAGACGGCTGCCTCAGGAGCCTGGCGTCTTCGAGGAGCGGCTCTGCAAACCCTCGGTGGTGCCGTCGCTGTCAGGCACAGCGCAACCAAGGGAGGAGCTCCCTCAGCCGCCTGCCTCAGGAGCCCCGGTCTGCGGCCCGACCTCAAGGGCACGCCTGCTCCTGGCGTTAGAGCCTCAGGAAGGGTGTTGGATCTCGGAGCTCAAGAACTACCTGATGCAAGGGACTCTGCCGGAGAATGAGGAGGAAGCAAAGCGTGTAGCGTGGCAGGCCACAGCTTATTGCATCAAGGATGGGGAGTTCTACAGGAAGTGACCAAATGACGTGTCCCTACGTTGCATTTCCCGAGAGCAAGGGAAGGAGCTACTGGCGGACATACACGGCGGAGACTGCTGGCACCACTCGTCGTCACGAACCCTCATTGGCAAGGCGTTCCGTAGTGGATTCTACTGGCCCACAACGCTCAACGACGCCGTTGAGCTGGTGAAGGCTTGCGAGGCCTGCCAGTTTCACGCTAAGCAGATCCATCAGCCTGCGAGGGGTCTACAGACTATACCCCTCTCATGGCCGTTCACAGTTTGGGGGCTGGACATTCTGGGCCCGTTTCCTCGGGCGCCAGGGGGCTATCACTACCTCTACGTCGCTGTGGACAAGTTCACCAAGTGGGTTGAGGTGGAAGCCGTCCGCACAATCCCGGCAGGCTCTGTGGTCAAATTCATCAAGGGCCTCGTGAGCCGACTTGGGGTGCCCAACAGCATCGTCACCGACAATGGTTCGCAGTTCACCAGTAATCTCTTAAAAATGTACTGTGCTAACCTTGGAACGTAGATATGCTACGCTTTGGTAGCACACCCCCGGAGCAACGGCCAGGCCGAGCGAGCCAACGCGTAGGTCCTGAGGAGCCTCAAAGCCAGGACCTTCAAGAAGAAGCTGGAGGCCTGTGGCAGGGGCTGGTATGACGAGCTCCAGTCCGTGCTGTGGTCAATCCGCACAACTGCGACCAAGCCGACTGGCGAGACCCCGTTCTTCCTCGTCTACGGAGCAGAGGCTGTTCTCCCTCACGAGGTTAGGCGTCGCTCCACACGGGTCCTGGCGTTCGACGAGGCGCAGCAGGATGCCATGCGGAGGATGGATCTCGTGCTGGGGGAGGAGCGCCGCCGAGAAGCCGCGCTGCGAGCGGCAAGGTATCAACAGGCGCTGCGATGATACCACTACCGCAACATCCGCCCCAGAACTCTTGAGGTAGGGGATCTCGTACTCAGACGGGTTCTCTCCAGGGAGGGGCTGCACAATCTCTCTCCCATGTGGGAGGGCCCATTCAAGGTTGTTCATGTCTCCAGGCCTGGCTCCGCGCGCTTGGAGACCACGGAAGGGGTACCCATCCAGAACGCATGGAACATTCAACATCTCCAGAGGTTCTATCCCTGAGCGAGGCCTAGCACCTAGGAAAGGCTCCGTGCCTGTGAAGAAGGAAAATGCCTGTGAAGCTGCCGTGTTATGGGAAAGGCCCGGTGCCTGTGAAGAAGGCAAATGCCTGTGAAGCTGCCGTGTTTTGGGAAAGGCCCGGTGCCTGTGAAGAAGGCAAATGCCTGTGAAGCTGCTGCATTTCAAGAAAGGCCCGGTGCCTGTGAAGAAGGCCAATGCCTGTGAAGCTCGCCGGCCGTTACACTCTCATGTAATAATGAGTGGGGCTGTACACGCCCCGGAGTCTCCGGAGTGCCGCCCTCGGGCCTCGGGGGCTCCCGCCCACGCCCAGTGGCAGCACTTAGCTCCGCGCTGGTGAGAAGACGTCGAAGACTAGAATAGGTGCCAGACGCGGCTTTTTCATTTGCTTTCTGCAGTTGGCTTGTTTATTCCCGTTTGAAGTTTTATTGAAGCTGTTGATGTTCCTGGCTTGTGACTCTTTGTCTTTTTCGCTCGCTTGCCTCGTTTTCTCTCGCACAAGTCTCACGAGGGAGGTTCACGGGCGTCCTCGCGAGTGTTTTCTGCCCCGATCGTTTGGAGCTTTCCTATCCGAGCCCTCTGCAGGAGCACCCCTCCCAGTCCGTGCCTCACGGGCATCGTGACACGAGCGCAGGACCTGGGCCGATCGCCCCCACAACTAAGACCGAAAGTTACCCCTCCTACTGATCCTTGCAGGGCACAAAGCGCATGGCGAGGCCACGGCCTCGGGAGGCGAGGACCGTGTCAAGCCCCACCGAGCTAAAATAATTCCCGCACATGGGTGCACGGCGCGGGAACACAACGCAGAAATAGCGGAAGCAACACGATGGTTAACAACAGCAGTTCTAACACGCCCCCGCGGGGCCCTATACTACCTTTTATTTCTGCACAGGAAAAGAAGGAAAACAAAATGGGTGCGATTCGTCGTGCACCAACCCACAGCGAAGGTTCGAGCTGCTCCTGGGCTCAGGTGGATCCCTCCTCTCGCTTTGCCGGGGCGCGATGGCATGCTGACCCGCTACCTTCACCCAGGCGGGCGTGACGGCGCGGCGGCTGGTCTAGGTCACCGCTGGAGGAGCTGCTGCCTGAGAGGGAGTCACAGAAGCTCAGCGAACCCCGAGCACCACTGTCGGTATGCCTGTCGCCGTCTTCATCCTGGCTAGTACCGGGGCAGGGCAGGTGGCCGCGGTCGTCGTCTTTAGGGCAGCACCCAGCACGGCGACCGTCTTCCCCGAGCACCCTCACGTAGAGGGTGGCGTCGCCATCAAACTTGAAGTGCAGGGTGCACCACCGGCCCAGACCGCGCGCCTAGGCAAACGTTTTCTAGCCGCGGGTCAGGTCCCCATTCCCATAAACAGAGACCTCCAGCGAAGCCCAGGAGGCCCTGCTGCAGCAGCCGTCTGCCTGGAGCCAGAAGCCGCACCGAGCGCTGGCCGGCAGTTCACCTACGACAAAACGGGGGAGCTGGAGACGGGTGCTGGTTGGGTCCGCCGACCACACAACAAACTCCGGCAGCACCTCCGCAGAGCGAAAGCGTGGTCTAGGGGGGCGCACAACCACGGCGTGCCCCCCATCGGCGGTCGGGCGCTCACCATCGCGTAGGGAACCACCTCCATGGCCGCAGGAGGCCACTACGGGGACCGTGGAGTACTTGCGAGGGCGGCCTCGGCCGCGCTTGGTCGGGGGCGAGTCAGGCCCTTCCTGGCGGGCCTTTCCTTTCTTCGCAGCCGAGAATCTCTTTTGGAGCCATGGGAACGGTGAGTAGCCAAGAAGAAGGAAAGGGGCAGCAGCAAGGGATGGACTGAAGGGGCTCGCGCAGCCCTGTACTTATAGCCGGAGGAGGCCAACCATCGAGCACCAAGATCGTAGGTAATCATGACCGGTTTCTCTGCATGCAGGGACTTGTCAAGTCATGCGGTCGCGGTAGCATCATGGGGAAGCGCAGACGCCCACGTCCAATCAATCGCCACATGGTGCCCAAGGTCGCAGGCTATTGGGGCCCGCGGTGCTTTGCCCTCGCCCCTTCGCTTCCCTGCTAGGCCAAGCCCGGGCGTGCCTTGGTCCCGGTGGCTACTGTCGGCGTTTTGGGAACGGGGGTCCCCAGACTTGCCTGCCTGCGGCCTACGGCGTGGCTCAAGTGGGGGCCCAGCGTGGCCCATCTTCATCAGCTCAAGCTCAAGACCCTCGCGAGGGGCCAAGCCTCACGGGGCGGACGATAGGAAGCTTCCTCATAGGCAGCCTCATCAGGCAAGCTCACCAGGAGGCGGAGAGATCAAGGCAAGGGGTACCTCGCGAGGAGCCCATGACGCAAGCCATGACGATCGAGACCAGGCGGGCGCCAAGCGGGCGCCGGCCTGCGCAGTGTCCTTGTTTCCCCTTTGGTGCAAAGGGGGCAAGCACAGGCCAAGGCATCAGGCAAAGCTTACCATTCCGGTGCAACAAGACCAAGACCAGTAGAGCGGCAAGAGGGAGGTCACCGTGGAGCCCAAGACGGCGTCATCACCAGTGCTTTTGGAAGCCGAAGACCACCTTTGGTTAGGATAACTTGTACTATACGTTCCCCTTCAAAATGGCCAAGTGTTGGCGCCCTTCCCGCTCATTATTTGGGGAGAGGCCCAGGGCCTCTATAAATAGAGCTAGCCACCACAGAGTAGAGAGAGAGAGCTAGAGATCTGATTAAACCCTAGCAGAGAGAGAGAGAGATAGAGGCGACTGAACTCACCCAAGCAGTTCATCGCACCAGCTCAAGAACACATCTCGCGAGGCTGTTCTTCCCTTGTACTGTTCATCATCAGCCCCTAAGGCAATCCACCACACCACACACTGGAGTAGGGTATTACACCACAACGGTGGCCCGAACCAGTATAAACCTTGTGTCCCTTGTGTTGTTCGCTGTTTCCAGCTTAGATCACGCAAGGAGATTGGGCATAGATCGGTAGGGGAAAGATCTCCGCATGCACCCCAGTGTTCGAACCTCAAGGGTCTGCCTGAACCCGAAATCCGACATGAGCATTAAAAACAGATTAATGTTTGTCTTTGTGTCTTCTGCTGACAAGGACGCAGAAAAGACATTTTGACAGTGTCAATAGAATGCATATGATTTGGATAGACAGACTTAAGATAGAAGCATAGAGGGGTTAGGGTCCGATCACATTCACTTAGTTCAAGAGATTCAACAAGAAGACATAGCTATAAGTGAATGCTGTAGAGGACAGAAACCAAATTGAGGCCATGTTAACATTGGCGACAAACAGAAAAGGAAGACTTTGCAAATGTAACGCCATGTGAAAAACACTTCTTAAGGGAAGAATTTGGTAGTGGCGTTACCCACCGTATAGGAAGTATTAGACTCAGACAGGGCGCACAATTATCGTGGCGCTCCGAAGTCAAATTCCACGTTAATGTATTCACACTCAGAATGCAAGTCTTCATTGATTGAAGACATACGTTACTTCGTGTGTTGCACATCTAAGTCATCAACATGCATAAGTGTTAGGATGTGTGCCTGATCACAGGACATTTGAGGATTCCAAGATATTTAGTTCACACCGTAACTTGCAAAATCTCTTCTCATCCAAGGGCTTTGTGAAGATATCTGCCAGTTGCTCTTCAGTGTTGATGTGTATGATATCAATATCTTCCTTCATGACATGATCTCTGAGAAAGTGATGACGAATTTCAATGTGCTTTGTCTTCGAGTGCTGAACTGGGTTGTTAGCAATCTTGATGGTGCTCTCGTTGTCGCAGTAGAGTGGCACTTGCTCCAGATGAATGCCATAGTCCTTGAGTGTTTGCTTCATCCATAGAAGCTGAGCGCAGCAAGATCCAGCTGCAATGTATTCAGATTCAGCAGTGGAGAGAGATACACAGTTCTGCTTCTTTGAAGACCAACATACAAGTGATTGTCCCAGAAAGTGACATGTGCCTGATGTAGACTTGCGATCCACCTTGTCACCAGCATAATCAGCATCCGAGAATCCAACTAGATCAAACTCTGAGCCCTTTGGATACCATAATCCTAGTGTTGGGGTGTGAGCCAAATATCGAAGAATTCGCTTCACAGCTAAGTGATGCGATTCCTTTGGTGCCGCTTGGAATCGGGCACACATGCAAACACTAAGCATGATATCTGGCCTAGATGCACATAAATAAAGCAAAGAACAAATCATGGAGCGGTATACCTTTTGATCGAACTCTTTACCATTGTCGTCGGGACCCAGATGGTGTTTAGCTGGCATTGGCATCGTGTAACCTTTGCAGTCTTGCATTCCAAACTTCTTCAGTCAATCTTTGAGGTATTTCTCTTGAGATATGAAGATGTCGTTGCGTTGCTGTCGTATTTGAAGACCAAGGAAGAATTTCAACTCCCCCATCATGGACATCTGATATTGCTCTTGCATCATGTATCCAAACACATCACTGTATTTGTGATTAGTGCAGCTGAAGATAATGTCATCCACATATATTTGGCACACAAATAGTTCACCATCATATGTCTTCGTGAAGAGAGTGGGATCCAAGGAACCAGGTTAGAAGCCTTTGCTCTTCAGGAAGTCTTTGAGTGTGTCATACCAAGCTCAAGGGGCTTGTTTAAGGCCATACAGTGCCTTGTTGAGCTTGTAAACCATGTCAGGATGTTTTGGATCTTCAAAGCCAGGAGGTTGTGCAACATACACTTCTTCTTCAATCTTGCCATTGAGAAAAGCGCTCTTCACATCCATTTGATACAGAAGAATGTTATGATGACTTGCATAGGCCAGCAGTATGCGTATAGCTTCAAGCCTAGCCACAGGAGCAAATGTTTCATCGAAGTCAATTCCTTCAACTTGAGTGTATCCTTGGGCAACGAGATGAGCTTTGTTTCTGCCAACTTGACCATGCTCATCTTGCTTGTTGCGATATATCCATTTAGTGCCTATGATATTGTGCTTACGAGGATCAGGACGCTTGACCAGTTCCCATACATTATTCAACTCAAATTGTTGAAGCTCTTCTTGCATAGCTTGAATCCATTCAGGTTCCACAAAGGCTTCATCAACTTTCTTGGGTTCAGATATTGAGACAAATGCGAAGTGTCCACAAAAATTTGCTAGTTGTGTTGCCCTTGAACGAGTGAGTGGACCAGGTGCATTGATGCTATCAATTATTCTCTCAATTTGTACTTCATTTGCAACACGAGGATGAACAGGACGAAGATTTTGCTCTTGCTGATCATTGTCATCGTTAGAAGGAATGTCTTCAGGCTGAGCATTGTCTTCAGGTTGATGAGGTGCAGAGATGATGATTTCCTCTTCAGGCTGAGCTTCAGACGATATGATTTCTCCAATTCCCATAAGCTTGATGGTTTCACTGGATGGAACTTCATCTAGCACATTTGGCAGGTGCTCTCTTTGCGAGCCGTTAGTCTCATTGAACCGCACATCCACAGTTTCAACCACTTTATAGTGAAAGAGGTTGAAGACTCTGTAGGAGTGCGAATCATTTCCGTATCCAAGCATAAAACCTTCATGTGCTTTCGGTGCAAATTTTGAAGTGTGATGTGGATCCTTGATCCAGCACCTAGCACCGAATACTCTGAAGTAATTGACGTTTGGCTTCTTACCAGTGAGGAGCTCATAGGATGTTTTGTTCAGAAGCTTGTGAAGATAAACACGGTTGATGATATGGCATGAAGTATCAATGGCTTCAGGCCAGAACTTTCTTGGAGTCTTGTATTCGTCGAGCATCGTCCGGGCCATCTCAATAAGTGTTCTGTTCTTGCGTTCCACGACGCCATTCTGCTGCGGCGTGTACGGAGCTGAGAATTCATGAGTGATGCCCAAAGTATCAAGATAAGTGTCGAGGCCGGTGTTCTTGAATTCAGTGCCATTGTCACTTTTGATGTGCTTGATCTTGACGCCATAGTTGTTCATGGCTCGATTGGCGAAGCGTCTGAAGACATCCTGCACTTCAGTCTTGTAGAGGATTATATGCACCCATGTATATCTTGAATAATCATCAACAATGATGAAGCCATAGAGACAAGCAGCAGTAGTAAGAGTTGACTAGTGAGTGGGACCGAAGAGGTCCATGTGTATCAGTTCGAAGGGTTGAGTCGTTGTCATGATTGTCTTCGAGGGATGCTTGGCCCTCGTCATCTTTCCAGCTTCCCAGGCACCGCATAGGTGATCCTTTTTGAACTTGACGCCCTCGATGCCTATGACATGCTTCTTCTTTGCAAGAGTGTGCAAGTTCCTCATGCCAGCATGCCCTAGCCTCCGATGCCAGAGCCAGCATTCTGGAGCTTTTGCAAGAAGACATACGGCAAGCTGTGGTCCTGCTGAGAAATCTACCACGTACAAATCATCTTTCCGATACCCTTCAAAGACTAGAGACTTCTTAGATTCCATTAGAACAAGGCAACAATATTTTCCAAATATCACAATCATGTTTAAATCGCGGAGCATTGAGACAGACATTAAGTTGAAACCAAGAGATTCAACAAGCGTCACTTTATCCATGTTTTGATCCCTTGAGATTGCAACTCTACCTAGACCCAATACCTTGCTTTTACCAGTATCAGCAAATGTGATGTGACTCTTGTTAGATGGACGTAAGGTTGAGTCCATGAGAAGACTTCGCTTGCCAGTCATGTGATTAGTACACCCACTATCAATAATCCATTCTGAAGCAGCTGGTGTCATACACTATAGTGCAGTTAGGGGGATAGGCTTCACGAAGAGAATTGTGAAGCATAAACATTTGACGAGCAAGTGGATTATGAAAGCTTAGATCGAGATTACGACTGATAGAGCAAGTAGCAAGCGACTCAGGAACAAAACACATAATAAGACCATTTGGGCATTTGATCTTGTGCCCTACAAGATGTTTAAGGTCCCCAACAATAGCTTCAGATGCATTTGATTTTCGGCTGGAGACCTTTCCCTGCAAAAGAGAGTTAAGCTTTCTTAGCCACCCACATCTTCAAGGGTGGCTTCGAAGCAATGAGTCTAAGTGCAGCATCTGAGAACTTTGGCTTTGGAGCCCTAGCAAATAGTCTTGCAGGTGGACAATAGTACTCATAAGAATAAGTAGAGTAGTTCTTGGTCTTATGAACATGGCGGTTTGATGAAACACGCTCATATTCATAGGCCTGAGTATGGTTTCCCTGCAAAACATTTGCGTTAGTGCGACTCAGGTGAGTCCTTTGTCTATATGAAGCCTTTGGACCATATGAAGCCTGTGGTCTGGAGTTTGTCTTCTTCACTTGTGGTGTCATGACGACATTCACAGGAAGATTCTCCAAACACTTTTTCGGCACCCAGACTTTCTTCATAGGTGGCCCATTCCTGCAGTTAGTACCAATATACCTGGCAAACACTTCACCATTCTGATTCTTAAACAGTTTATAGTTTGCATCAAAGGATTCATCAATAACAATGGGATTAGCACAAGTGAAGCCATATAGGGTGGATGGATCCACTAAAGGTTCCTTTGTAGCAACCCATGTGGTTTTGGGGTACTGCTCAGGTTTCCAGTAAGAGCCATCAGCATTCATTTTCCTTTCGAACCCAACACCCTCTTTCCTAGGGTTTCGGTTCAGGATCTACCTTTTGAGGACATCACATAGTGTCTGATGCCCTTTGAGACTTTTGTACATCCCTGTTTCAAGCAATGTCTTCAACCTAGCATTTTCATCAGCAATAGCCGTGGTATTCTCAGCAGAGGGGTTAGTTACCACATCAACAGTTGAAGATATTGCAATAGTAGCGGCAGTAGAACATCCAGCAACAGAAGTAGCGTTGTCATGCTCAATGCATTTAAGACATGGTGGTTCAAATCCTTCCTGAGCGGAACTGATCTGTTTGGCGCGAAGTGATTCATTTTCATTTTGAAGATCTTCATGAGCTGCTCTCAATTTCTCAAGATCTTGCTTCCTTTGAAGATAATCATAGAAAAGCTTTTCACGAGTTGTTGAGAGCGTTTCATGACGACTTTCAAGTTCCTCATACTTAACATGAAGATTTTTTATGTCTTCAATTAAGGACTGAGATCGAGTCATTTCAGCGTCTAACAGATCATCGCTTTTGTCTAAGAGTTTTTGAATATGTTCCATAGCTTTCTATTGTTCAGTTGCAATTTTAGCAAGTGTTTTGTAGCTGGGTTTGGAACCACAATCAGAGTCATCTTCACTGGATGTTTGATAGTGAGTAGTGCGCGTGTTTACCTTGGCACCGCGTGCCATGAAGAAGTAGGTGGGAGCAGAGTTGTCCTTGTCATTTGCATCGGCGTCGGTGATGAAGTCATTGTCTTCAGTGTTGAAGATAGACTTGGCAACGTATGCTGTAGCCAGACATGCAACGCCAGAATTGGTCTCCTCCTTAGACTCCACCTCCGCCTCCTCAGAAGCGGACTCCTCCTCTGAATCCATTTCCTTGCCAACAAACGCACGAGCCTTGCCAGATGAGCTCTTCTTGTGTGATGAAGACTTGGAAGACTTGGAAGAAGACTTTGAGTATTTCTTCTTCTTCTTGCCATCAGAATCATATTCCTTGCTCTTCTTCTTATTCTTGTTCTCATTGTCCCACTGCGGACACTCAGAGATGTAGTGACCAGGTTTCTTGCACTTGTGACACGTTCTCTTCTTGTGGTCATGACCATAAGCTTCATCATTCCTTCAGCTGGATCGTGAGGACTTTCTGTAGCCTTTCTTCTTGGTGAATTTCTAAAACATCTTCACAAGCATAGCAAGCTCCTTTCCAATGTCTTCAGGATCATCCGAACTGCAATCAGATTCTTCTTCAGATCAGGAAATAGCTTTTGCCTTCAAAGCACGAGTTCACCCATAGTTGGGACCGTACATGTCTCTTTTCTCAGAAAGCTGAAACTCATGTGTGTTGAGCCTTTCAAGTATGTCAGACGGATCGAGTGTCTTGAAGTCAGGGTGTTCTTGAATCATCAGGGCTAGGGTGTCAAATGAGCTATCTAGTGATCTAAGGAGTGTCTTGACGACTTCATGCTTGGTGATCTCAGCAGCACCGAGGGCTTGAAGCTCATTTGTGATGTCAGTGAATCGATCAAACATGAGCTGAACATTCTCATTGTTGTTTCTCTTGAAGCGGTTGAAGAGGTTGCGAAGGACACTGATTCTTTGATCTCTCTGGGTTGAGACGCCTTCGTTGACCTTGGATAGCCAGTCCTAGACTATCTTAGATGTTTCGAGAGCACTCACACGGCCATACTACCCTTTGGTCAGATGACCACAGATGATGTTCTTGGCAGTGGAGTCCAGTTGAACAAACTTCTTGACATCAGCAGCGGTGACACCTTCACCGGCCTTGGGGATGCCATTCTTGATGACATACTAGAGGTCGACATCAATGGCTTCAAGATGCATGCGCATCTTATTCTTCCAGTAGGGATATTCAGTTCCATCGAAGACTGGGCACGCAGCGGAGACTTTGATTATCCCTACAGTCGACATAGCTAAAACTCCAGGTGGTTAAACCGAATCACATAGAACAAGGGAGTACCTTGCTCTGATACCAATTGAAAGTGCTAGTGATCGACTAGAGGGGGGGTGAATAGGCGATTTTTATGAAAGTCTTCAAAACATGGAAGTTTCGAAGACAAATGATAGAAATAAACCTATTACCATGCAGCGGAAGGTAGACTACACTAAGCTAGCCATAGTCAAGTATTCAATGAAATGAAAGCACAAAGACTAATAGCAGCTAGGCAGTATAGATCAGAATGGAAGATCAAGATGGAAGCCAATCAGAACAAGTAGTCACATAGTGAAGACAAATAACTAATGCAAACAGGCAATGACTTCACAAGGACCAATCAGCACATAAAGAGATGGGAAGGATGGAACCAGTGGCTCGTTGAAGACAATGATTTGTTGGACCAGTTCCAGTTGTTGTGACAACTGTACGTCTGGTTAGGGAGGCTAAGATTCAACTCAGAAGACCGTGTCTTCACCGTATTCCCCTTGAGCTAAGGTCACACAGACCTCGCCCAATAACTCTGGTAAGTCTTCAAGGTAGACTTCCAAACCTTCACAGACTTCGTTCACCGGCGATCCACAATGACTCTTGGATGCTCAGAACGTGATGCCTAACCAGCTGGAGGATTCACAGTCCTCAAGTGTAATAAGTCTTCAGATCACACAGACAAGAAGACTTAAGTGATGCCTAACACTCTTTGGCTCTGGGTGTTTAGGGCTTTGTCCTCGCAAGGAATTCTCTCTCAAAGGCTTCGAGGTGGGTTGCTCTCAAACGACAAAAGCCGTACACTAACTCTGAGCAGCCAACCGTTTATGGTTGTAGGGGGTGGGCTATTTATAGCCACTAGGCAACCCGACCTGATTTGTCCGAAATGACCCTAGGTCACTAAGGAACTGACACGTGTTCCAACGGTCAGATTTCAAACACACACGAAAACTTTACTTGGGCTACAAGCAAAGCTGACTTATCCAGCTCTGGATAAGATTTGCTCTCATTATCTTCGCTCGAAGACATAGGATTTTGGTTAAGCATCACTTCAGTCATTCTGACTGGTTCACTTGGACCCCACTTAACAGTACGGTGGTTCCTATGACTTTAACAAAGAAGAAAAAGAACGATGAAACAACTAAGTCTTCGCGCTCCATAGTCTTCACGCAATGTCTTCTCTTGTCATAGTCTTCAATGTGAGTGTCTTCACATACCACCTTTGACTTCAATGTCTTCATACATTTTTAGGGGTCATCTCTGGTAGGAAAACCGAATCAATGAGGGACTTCTACCTGTGTTATCCTGCAATTCTCCCAAACACATTAGTCCCTCAACCAGGTTTTTCGTCAATACTCCAAAACCAACTATGGGTGGCACTAGATGCACTTACAGCAAGGCAGACAATAGTTTGGACTTTGTGTCTAACACCAATGCTGAGGATAACGGCCAGCGTCATAAGGGTAAACAACCCCAGAGCGGTGGAGGTTCAGGCCCCAATCTGGAGCGCCTGTTAAATCAACCTTGTCCAAAGCATGGATCGAAGGAGAGGCTAGCTTCACATCTTTGGAAGGATTGTTATATCATGCAAGAGTTCAAGAACTCCAATATGTTCAATACGATAATGGACCGCCCGGCGGTTCAGGAGGTTGTTTTCATGGGCCGGGTTATGGAGGCGGTAGCTCCGGTTTAGGATTTCAAGGCAATCAAACCGGACATAGCAATCAAGGGAATCTGAGCAACCAGGGAGGTTATAACCATCAGGGGAATCAACAGCAGCAGCAGTCGGGTTATTAGAGCAACCCGAAGTAGTTGAATAGTGGGTAGTATCATGTCTTCACCACTAACTTGTGCAAGCGTGATCAAAAGCTTCACAAGAGGGCCGTGAACTTTGTTGAACCGACAGTGCCTCAGTATTTGCGCTAGTCTGAGCAACCCATTTTATGGAGTAGAGAGGATCACCCACCCCGGGTTGATAATCCGGGTCATCTAGCCTTAGTGGTGGCACCCCGAGTTGGGGGGTATAAGTTCACCAAGGTGCTCATGGATGGGGGAAGCGGTATCAATATTCTATACTATGATACCTTCCACCGTATGGGGTTGACAGATAAAAATATGAAACTGTCGAACACCGTTTTTCATGGTGTGGTGCCCGGTAAGTCTGCATATCCAGTGGGCAAGATAGCTCTAGAGGTGGCCTTTGGAGATGATCATGATTCAAGGTCACAAACATTGACTTTTGAGGTGGTGAAAATGAAGAGTCTGTATCACGCTCTGTTTGGGCGACCGGCTTATGCCAAGTTCATGGCGAGGTCGTGTTATGTTTATCTGCAGCTTAAGATGCCAGGTCATAAGGGGACCATCACAGTACATGGGAGCAGGAAGATTGCTTTGGAATGTGAGGAAGGTGATGCGGCTTACGTTGAGTCGATTTGTGCCACGGAAGAGCTGAAGTTTTATAAAGACAAGGTTGATCCGGCAGACATGACTTCTTTGAAAAAGCCAACTACGGAGCACGATCCGACGTTGAAGCTTAAATCGGCCACAGACACCAAGATAGTTGATTTTGTTCCTGGCGATTCATCCAAGCAGTTCAGCATCAGCGCTAACCTGGATCCCAAATAGGAAAGCGCACTCATCGAGTTCATCCGTGAGAACCGGGACATCTTTGCATGGAAGCCTTCTGACATGCCAGGTGTACTGAGGGAACTCGCTGAGCACACACTTAATATAGATCCTAAGTTTAAACCGGTCAGACAGTTTCTCCGCCGCTTCAATGAAGAAAGGCGCAAGGCTATTGGTGAGGAGGTAGCTCGATTGTTGGCCTCAGGGTTTATCGTGGAGGTCTTTCACCAAGAGTGGTTGGCTAATCCGGTGCTGGTTCTCAAGAAAAACAGCACTTGGCGTATGTGTGTGGACTACACAGACTTGAACAAGGCTTGTCCTGCAGATCCCTTTGCCCTCCCTCATATTGATCAGATTATTGATGCTACGGCGGGTTGTGACCGCTTGTGTTTTTTGGATGCTTATTCTGGTTATCATCAGATCAAAATGGCAGTTAAGGACCAGGAGAAGACAGCTTTTATAACTCCCTTTGGAGCCTTCTGCTATGTCTCCATCCCCTTTGGGCTCAAGAGTGCCCAGGCGACTTATCAATGTTGCGTTCAGAATTGTCTTCATAAGCAGATTGGGCGCAATGTTCATGCATATGTGGATGATATTGTGATAAAGTCCAGGAAAGAGGAAACATTGATAGATGACTTGAGAGAAACCTTTTACAACCTCCGGGTTTACAAGATGATGCTCAATCCGGACAAATGTGTCTTTGGTGTCCCGGCAGGCAAACTCTTGGGCTTTCTGGTGTCAAACAGGGGCATTGAGGCTAATCCGGAAAAAATTCAGCAATCACGTCTTTGGCTAAACCGGCGTGTATCAATGACGTTCAACATTTAGCCGGCCGGATTGCGGCTTTGAGCCGGTTTATCAGTCGTCTCGGGGAGAAAGCTATCCCTTTATACCAAATGTTAAAGAAAACGGATGACTTTGCCTGGAGCGATGCGGCTGATAAAGCGTTTGAGGATCTGAAGAGGCAGTTAGCTGAACCGCCTGTGCTTGCAGCTCCGATCGATAAAGAGCCTTTACTGTTGTATGTGGCTGCTAATGCCAGGGCTATTAGTGTGGCTATTGTTGTGGAGCGCAAGGAGGCTGGAAAGGAATATCCGGTTCAACGGCCGGTTTATTATATCAGTGAGGTGCTTATCGAACCAAAGCAGAGGTATCCGCATTGGCAGAAGCTGGTGTATGGGGTGTTTATGGCAAGCCAGAAGCTCAAACATTATTTTCAGGGTCATCCTATCACAGCGGTCAGTTCAGCCCCTCTGGGAGATATCATTCAAAACAGAGAAGCAACTGGCCGGATTGCCAAGTGGTCTATTGAGCTTGGACCTCATGGGCTCAAGTACACACCTCGCACAGCAATCAAATCCCAAGCACTCATGGACTTCATCAATTATTGGACAGAGTTGCAGGCACCAGAGGAAAAGCCAGATAACACGTATTGGACTATTCACTTTGATGGGTCCAGGCAATTGGAGGGCTCGGGGGCTGGAGTTATATTAACTTCCCCACGAGGTGACAAGTTTTGTTATGTTCTTCGCTTAATGTTCCCTTGTACTAACAATGCGGCTGAGTACGAGGCCTTACTCCACGGTCTTCGGATGGCTAAGGAGATGAACTTAAGCTGGGTTAAGTGCTTCGGTGACTCGGACCTAGTGGCTCAACAAGTATCTGGCACTTGGGATTCTAAGGACCCACTCATGGCTGCATATCGACGAGAGGTGGACATAGTGGCTGGTCATTTCAAGGGTTATCAAGTTGACCATATAGACTGGCGAAAGAATTAAGCGGCGGACGTTTTAAGTCGCCTAGGCTCTCAGCGTAAACAGGTGCCACCTAATGTCTTCCTCGACGTACTGCATAATCCGTCGGTCAAGATACCCACAGAGGAGGAGTTGGCTATTCCTGACCCGGAGGCCCAATTGGTGGCAGCTTTGCATGTTATACCGGATTGGACAGTCCCATACTTGGCTTACATGAACCGGGGCGAGTTACCGGAGGATGAAACCTTGGCCCGGCAGATAATCTGGCGTTCCAAGTCAATGACCATAATCAATGGGGAGTTACATCGTTACAGCTTCACGGGAGCAATTCAGCGTTGTGTGTCTCCTCAAGAGGGTTGTGAGATTTTGCGAGAAATCCACGAAGGATATTGTGGTCACCACGGCGGTTCAAAATCCTTGGTAGCTAAGGCTTTTCATCACGGTTTCTATTGGTTGACAGCTCATGCTGATGCTGAGGATTTAGTCAAAAGGTGTGACGGTTGTCAAAAATTTGCGCGCCGCGCTCATGTTCTGGCTCAGGAGTTGAGAATGATTCCAATCACTTGGCCGCTTGCAACTTGGGGGCTCGATATGGTTGGACCCTTTAAGAGATCCAAGGACAAAAAGACCCACCTATTAGTGGTAGTTGACAAGTTTACCAAATGGGTAGAAGCAGAGCCAGTCAGTAAGTGTGATGCAGCCACGGCGGTTCAATTCATCAAAAAGGAGATATTCCGGTTTGTTTTCCCACACAGTATTATAACTGATAATGGTACTAATCTGTCAAAGGGTGAGATGGAGGAATTTTTCCAACGTGAGCACATCCGGCTTGATGTGGCATCAGTGGCTCACCCCCAGTCTAATGGTCAAGCAGAGAGGGCAAATCAAGAAATTTTGAGAGGTATTAAACCCCGGCTTATGGTTGCTTTAAAGCGGACACTGGGTTGTTGGGTGGAGGAGTTACCTTCTGTGTTATGGAGTATCAACACCACACCTAACAGATCTATGGGTTACACACCTTTCTTCATGGTTTATGGAGCGGAGGCGGTTCTCCCTAGTGACATCCGTCATGATTCACCCCGTGTGACAGCGTATGTTGAAGCTGAGAATGAGAAAGCACGTCAGGACTCACTGGACCTGTTAGATGAGAAGCGTGATTTAGCAGCAGCACATTCGGCGATTTATCAACAAGATCTCCGACGTTATCACAGCCGCCGGGTTAAGACCAGAATCTTTCAAGAAGGCGATCTAGTGCTCCGGCTCATCCAGGATCAGACTGATATGCACAAGTTATCCCCACCTTGGGAAGGACCTTTTGTGGTCAGCAAAAATCTGCACAACGGGTCATACTACCTCATTGATGTTCAAGAGCACAAAGACTCACGTAAATCGGAGGAGGAGACTAAGCGGCCGTGGAATATAGCCCTTCTTCGGCCTTACTATACTTGAGCCACATGCTCTTCTTATGTACATACTTATGACAATGTATATATTATATAATAAACTGAAGCCTCGGTTAAAGCGGGGTCTCTGTTCCTTTTTTACATCATGTGTGGTTTCACAAGGGTTTCTACTGACAAAGCGGAGTTTTATTAACCCGGCTCATAAGGCCACACAGATATAAAGAAAGTCACTAGGGGGCTTGGTTGTATCCGAACCATAGCTACACCTCTTGATCGGTTTAAAACCAAAAAGGGACATCACTAGGGGGCTTGGTTGTCTTCACATCATAGGCTTTAAGCCAAAAGGAAATTATGTGGAACCAAAGAGAGTCTGTAGTATCAAGCACAGCTCAAACATAGGTAACCACTGAGCACAGCTCAAATATTACTTGGGGGTTCCTTGCTTCTCAAAGAACAACGAGCTTGCACCCTTGTAATAGGCTATCAAGCCAGGCTTGGAAGCCAGGTGTATTCACCTAAAACCCCAGGTTATCCTGCCTCTTTAAGTAAGCCACTCCGTCCAGGTAAACCTGGTATGACCCATGGAACGTGTGACAAGTCAATCCCATGGACCCTGAACTTGTCAAAGTTAAAACGATGATTGGTTAAAGACTGAGGTCCATCTTAAAAGGCTTTGCAAAATGGTATAACTCAGCGGCCTGACAGCCCATGAAAAGCCTCGATTTAGGGCCTGGCAACCCATAAAAAGCCTTGTATATTTATTTTTGATTTGCTGTTTTTATCTTTTGATAAGGGATTTATGAATATTTCTGAGAAACCAGTTTTATTACAATCTGGCGTGGCTTTCAACGCTTAGTTGTCAGTACATGATCAGTTTTAAACTAGTAGTACATTTCTCCGGTCTGGTTTTGACTAGATGTCACCAGTCTTATATGAACAAATAAGCAGCTATTATAGCACAGTACGGTTTTTATATGAACCGGCAAGAGGGCAAGGAGTCATCAACACTCTGGATTGGTGTTTTTTCACCTTTACCATATAAGCAGTTGGTTAGCCAATGAGGTATGTCACAGATATCATCTATTTTATCTGGTTAAATACAAAACTTGGTTATTCATCCAAGTTATATGTTTTTGGGCATCATGACCCGTCTAGTGGTAAACCACTAGGACGCTTTAAAGTTCTTATATGCAGGAACACAAATCATAATGGACCATGCATGTCAAGGTATCAAGCACCACAAACATGCTCGATGGCATGGCAGATAGAGGTGTTTCTGCTATCCTATTACAAGGCGTTTCAAAACGGCCCAAAGTGAATGATTGTTTTTAAGAAGTGGCAGACTATCGCTGATAAACCGACCGCTAGTTTAGGATTCTTCATTGGGATGGCTTGACGATTGAGGATCATCTTGCGCAGACACATCCTCTTCATCCCTCCCCAGACGCTGGAAATCAATCGTTGACCAATCGATTCCGGTTAAATCTTGAAACACGGCCTCTTCATGGATAAGGCTGGAGGGGTCAATATCAGGAGCATAAGTATGCTTACGGATTGGAGGCACAAGATCTTCAACATCATGGATCACCGCGGGCTGTCTCTTTCCCTCAACATCATAAACCGGTTGAAAATGAGATAAATCGGTGTCCTCCACTAGTTTGCTTGCTATTGGCCGCATCTCCTTTGTCAGCCTTCGCAGATCGTCATTATTGAAGTCTAAACCATCTTCTTTCACGCCAGGATACCCTTTGATGATATCTGCCGATTCAAGATTCGGAATCCATGCCTTAGCTCGGATTAGCGCGGTCAACGCTCCTGATCTTGCGGCTGATCTTTTCAGTTCGGTGATCCGGGCAGGTAGCATGGCCAGCTTCTCAATTGTTTCCTTTATCAATGATGGCGCCAGCTTGTTATAGGCTGCAGTGCAAATGGCATGCTGGGATCCAGAGAACAGTTGTTCTATTAAGGTGTAGGCCGCTTTAAGTTTCATCCGCATGTCAGAGCCCAGATGAGCAATGCGGGTCCCTGTCATGGTTCAGCATCAGTAAACCGGCCATTGATAAGATCTTATGAATTAGACAAAGGCACTTACCAAACACAGCAGAAGTCATGGCGTCAATCTGTCATTTTAAGCCGGTTAGTTCTTCCACCACCAGCTTCAGGGCTGCCTCTGCGTCCTCAGCCTTTTTTGCAAACCGGCCTTTTCTGTTTCCCAGTCAGCATGCTCCTTGTTGAAGGTCTCTTTCAAATTCTCCATAGCTGCCAAGGTATTGGTCAGCTCTTCTTTGGCTTTGGAAGCCTCTGCTTGTTGAGACTTTACATTCTCTTGAAGGTTTGCGGTTTGAGCATCCTTCTTATTTAGCTCAGCCTACAAAGATGAGATATATCAGTAAAACAGGTTATGAAGTACCAAGCATATAACAAGTCATGCACTTTGTACTTGGGGGCTAATGCCTATTTGTTCTATCGTCAGCATATTTTTCACAAGTCTCAAGTACAATGCAAGCATTATCCTTAAAACTTGGGCCCTAATGTACATCTGTTCAAAGCTGACGCATTGATAGAAGACCCGGTTTACCTCGCAAAGCTAAACCGGCCCTTGGGGGCTACATAGGTGAGAACTTACAGGAATATAATGATCATGTCTGATTTACTTCATACGATCAATTGCTATATGGAGGACAAGTTTGTAAAAGTTAATGTATTATGAAGTCCCAGTTTATGATTGTCATCATAAACCGGCCCTTGGGGGCTATTGGGGTTGATGTTTGGATTCAAGAAAGGAAAGTGATAACAATACCTCATAGCGCTCTTTCATCAAGTTCACCAAGCCAGCTTCATAATCTCGGTTTGAGTGCAGACGGTTTAGAAAACCGAAGTGGAGTTCTTGGGCGCTGAGATGGGCGTAGATTGACAAGTCAGTGCTCCATTTTCCTTTTTCCATGGAAGCACGCTCTTCCTTGGCACTATGTTGGGCCAAGATTACAGGATGTCCAGGAGAGGTGTGACCAATACCAGTAATGGTAATGTAACACCCCGGATATGATTTACCCAATATGTACTCCAACTCTTGCCGTTTCCGGCCTTAAGTTATTTTATTTTCTCGGGTTCGGGTTTTTGTCTCCGTGTGTTGTTGTCGTTGTCATGCATCTCATATCATGTCATCATGTGCATTGCATTTGCATACGTGTTCATCTCATGCATTCGAGCATTTTCCCCGTTGGCCGTTTTACATTCCGGCGCTTCGTTCTCCTCTGGTGGTCAATTCTACCTTTCTTTCGTCTGTGGGGATTAAACATTTCCGGATTGGACTGAGACTTGCCAAGCGGCCTTGGTTTACTACCGGTAGACCGCCTGTCAAGTTTCGTACCATTTGGACTCTGTTTGATACTCCAACGGTTAACCGAGGGACCGAGAAGGCCTCGTGTGTGTTACAGCCCAACACCCCTCCAATTTGGCCCAAAACCAACCAAAACCCTCTCCATCATCTAGAGCATTCGATCACGATCGCGTGGCCGAACACCGCACCTCATTTGGACTCTCCTAGCTCCCTCTATACCTATATATACCTCCCCCATTCGAAATCCCGGGCCATTCCACCCGAAGCCCTAGATCTGACCCTCCGCGCGCCGGACATTGTCCGCCGGCGCCGGACACACCGCCACCAGCCATTCCCCCGCCGCCACGTGGCACCCCGCGCCGTCCCCGCCGCCGCGGCCCGGAGAGCCCGGATCGGGCCCTCCCGGCCCATCTCCCCGCGCGCCGCCGCCGCCTACTTCTTGCTCCGCCGCGCCGCCACCTTCGCCGGCCACGGCCACTGGCCGGCTCCGCCACACGATGCTGGCGAGCTCCCGAGGCCGCCGCACGCCGCGCCGCCTCGCCGGGGCTGCCCACCGGCCGACGCCGCCTCGCCTCCCCGCTTCTTCTTCGACTCCGACGACCGGAGCACCGGACGGATCCGGCGAAGACCCCATCTCCGGCGAGCTTCAAGTCTATCTCAGGCGAACCTCGTAAACCGTGCGTCCAGATCTGGATCCGGATCCCGTCTCGGTTGACTTTTATCCCCGAAACCCTAATATTTTGGCTATGTTCATCGCATGGTAACTCCTCATCCGTAGCTCCATTTTGGGCATATAGCATATCAAAATGTTCGTCTCAGAGAGCACATCATTTCATCTCACTGCATCATTTTCATTTGAGTTCATCTTGATGCCTGAAATGCTGTTAGAAGGATGCCATTTGAGATAATTGTCAGATCTGCTGCTCCTTTTAGATATTTGTCATTTTTGCCATGATTATTGTGTGGATGATATGCCCCCGAGCTCTACATGAATTTTGTTATATGTTTTGCCATCTATCCAGAGGTGTAATCCATGTATTTTTGTGATGTGTGTGGTGACTAGCACAAGCTTGCAAAGTGGAGCATTCATTAATGCAGATTTCAGGGACTTAGCATTTCCACAAAGTCCTTGGACTGTTTATCTCATTATGCCATATGTCCATATTGTTTCCTAGTGATCCGTGCCTCTTTTGAGGATGATCAGTAAGGATGATTTGTTAATCTTGTAGTGCTCTATCCATCCATGTCTTTGTTTGCAATTACGGAGCACCCTAACTTGAGTCAATCGAGCTCTACTTTTGTCATTTCGTGAATCTGGGCAGATTGTCTACTTGTTAGCAATTTTGCCGAGGGTGTTGTAGTTGACCCGTGCATGCTATGTTATTGTTCTTGCCATGTCTAGCTTGTATTTTGTGTATTCTTGATGGGTGTATGCTTAGATTGTCATGACTTGCCCTGTAGTGAGTGCATCGAGCTCGTAAACATGCCTACTTGATATCTGTTTCAGCATGCTCCAGTTTTCACTAAGTCTGAGAACTGATTATGTTTTTGCCATGTTCACATGCTTGCAATTGTATTTTCTGATCCCTTTTGGCTCAAGGTCACTAAGGGACTTTTGTTAAGATCTTTGAGTAGCTCCATGCCATGATTTACTTTGCCATGTTCAGGTCCTGTAGCATATAGTTTTCATGCTCCAAAGAGTGCTATCTGATCTGAAATTCTAGACAAGTGTGAATTTCACAAAGTCTGAGATCTGTTTGCCAAATGCATTGTTGCCATGCTTGTTTGAACCTGTTCATGGATGAATTGGCCGTAGATCAGTGCTAGTCTTTTGTTAAGCATCATGAATGTATCCCTTCCATGTATTTTGATGCCATGTTTGGGTGCTGTAGCATGTTCATCTTGTTGCATTTAGATGGCTACTTGCTATAAATCGCAGAACGTGGTCATATTTGAATTGCTTGCCACTTCCAAACCATAACTCCGATTCCGGCGTTCTTTATATCGTTTTCAAGCGATTTCATCTCATCTTTCCAGTGGCACACTTGGATTTCCAAGTTGAGGCCAGGTTCATGCATTCCTTGCCAAATCTTGCATATGCATCCCGCATAGCATACCATCTTTGCATCATATTGTTTGAGCCTTGCACATGGTTGATTGTGTCCTTATTGCTTTTCTGTCTTGTTTGGGTAGAGACGGGAGACGAGTTCGCTAATGAGGAGCCCGTTGAGTTTGCTTTCGAGGATCCAGTCAACTCTGACAACTTTGCAGGCAAGATGATCATACCCTCGAAATCACTACTATCTTTGCTTTGCTAGATGCTCGCTCTTTTGCTATGCCTATGCTACGATGCCTACCACTTGCTTATCATGCCTACCAAATTGCCATGCCAAACCTCTAACCCACCATGTCCTAGCAAACCGTTGATTGGCTATGTTACCGCTTTGCTCAGCCCCTCTTATAGCGTTGCTAGTTGCAGGTGAAGATTGGAGACCGTTCCTTGTTGGAACATTATTTATTTGTTGGGATATCATTATATTGCCATGTTATCTTAATGCATCTATATATTTGGTAAAGGGTGGAAGGCTCGGCCTCTCTCCTAGTGTTTTGTTCCACTCTTGCCGCCCTAGTTTCCGTCATATCGGTGTTATGTTCCCGGATTTTGCGTTCCTTACGCGGTTGGGTGATAATGGGAACCCCTTGATAGTTCGCCTTGATTAAAGCTTTTCCAGCAATGCCCAACCTTGGTTTTACCATTTGCCACCTAGCCTCTTTTTCCCTTGGGTTTCCGGAGCCCGAGGGTCATCTTATTTAACCCCCCCCCCCCCCCGGGCCAGTGCTCCTCTGAGTGTTGGTCCAACCTAGAGCCCCTTGCAGCGCCACCTCGGGGAAACTCGAGGGCTGGTTTTAGTTGTACGGATTGCTTATCCGATTGTGCCCTGAGAACGAGATATGTGCAGCTCCTATCGGGATTTGTCGGCACATTCGGGCGGTGTTGCTGGATTTGTTTTAACTTGTCGAAGTGTCTTGTAGAACCGGGATACCGAGTCTGATCGGAATGTCTCGGCAGGAGGTCTATTCCTTCGTTGACCGTGAGAGCTTGTCATGGGCTAAGTTGGGACTCCCCTGCAGGGATTTGAACTTTCGAAAGCCATGCCCGCGGTTATGGGAAGATGGGAATTTGTTAATGTCCGGTTGTAGATAACTTGAACCTTAACTTAATTAAAATGAATCAACTGTGTGAGTTACCGTGATGGTCTCTTCTCGGCGGAGTCCGGGAAGTGAACACGGTGTTGGAGTAATGCTTGCGCAGGTTGCCCTCTAGTTACTCGCTCGCGCCTTGCCTTCTCTTCTCGCTCTCTTTTGCGAACAGGATAGCCACCAAATATGCTAGTCGCTTGTTGCTGCTCTACATATTTTCCTTGCCTTACCTATTAAGCTTAAATAGTCTTGATCGCGAGGGTACGAGATTGCTGAGTCCCTGTGGCTCACAAATTACTTCCAAACCAGATGCAGGGCCTGATGATTCCGCTCCAGATGACACGCTTGAGCTCAAGTGGGAGTTCGACGAGGACTTACGCCGTTACTACGTGTCTTTCCCTGATGATCAGTAGTGGTGCCCAGTTGGGGTGATCGGGACCGTGTCGCTTGTTGGGTTATCTTTTATTTTGGCGCCGTAGCCGGGCCATGAGTGTTTGATTAATGTAATGCTATTTATGTACTTTGATTGACGTGGCGAGTGTAAGCCAACTATGTATCTCCCCTTTTATTATCTATACTACATGGGATGTTGTGAAGATTGCCTAACTTGCGACATTGCTTTCAATGCGGTTATGTCTCTAAGTCGTGCCTCAACACGTGGGAGCTATAGCCGCATCGAGGGCGTTACAAGTTGGTAATCAGAGCCTTCCCCGACCTTAGGAGCCCCCATTGCTTGATCGTTTTTAGCGGTCGAGTTGAGTCTAGAAAAATGTTTTGAGTCATTTAGGAATTATATATCGGAGAGTTTAGGAATTCTTTTTACTCCCCAGTCTCCTCATCGCTCTGGTAAGGCATCCTGACGTAGAGTTTTGACTCTTCTCTTCTCAAATTTCACTAAAAAAATTTAGGATCACGCGGGTATCTTGGAATCGTTCTAATGGTTTTGTGACGAGAACATTGTTCTTGGTGCCTCCTGTCTTTAGGGGTTGTGGCAGTGTCCCGGGGAGTTGAGCTCCGAGGTGTTGTCGTCACAATTTTATCGTTGCAGTTCTGGAATACCTGAGTTTAGTACGCCGACATCGAAAATCTCTTTTATGCAGTTCGTTGGTGAGATAACCTCGACGCCACCCAGTACTGGGGCGGGAGTTCGGGAGTATCGCCATAACTTGTATAACAGATGCTTTTCGAAGGTTGAGGTAGATGGTTTCCGAAGTTTTTCTCAGTTATGTGTTGAAGGATGGATACAGCTGGATGTAGGATTTGCTAGATTTGGGTGAGATATTATGCTTCCCCTGTATCCCCAACACCTGATTGCATAACCGGAAAGGTTCGGGAGTTTCATAGGTGGGAATTCTTGTAGCTCTAGTTCTTCTTCCACGGATATTTGGTTTGAGATTGGGATTTCTTACCGAGTATTCGTTCTTGATCCGTACCTTGTTGATTTATTTCTCTACCTAAATTCTAAGTGGCTTCTCAATTTATGGATATGTGACCATTTCAAGTGGAATGCATTCATTCATTTTGTTCGGATGTGACGACTATATGTTGCAATTTCATCCCATTTGATTCAGCTTCATTTTATCTGTCAATGTGCTAACGGTTGTCACCCTCTTCAGGATGGCTCCCGCTAAGAGCACCAATCAGAATCAGAATCAAGATCCGCCACCACCTCCTCCTCCTCCGGAGGCATGGCAAGATGTGATGGCCGCAACCAATGCAAACACACAGTTGATCATGCAAATTCTTCAAGAGCGCAATCAAGCGAACCAAGGCAACCAAGGCAACAATCAGAATCACTTTGCTACACTCAACCAGTTCCTTGCTAACGGGCCAAAGACTTTTAGCAATTGTGTTGAGGCAACTGATGCTGATGATTGGCTCGTGGATCTGTGCAAGCATTTCGAGTGCAGTAACGTCAGGCCTGAGGACTTCGTCAAGTTTGCTTCTTTCCAACTCAAAGATCAAGCTGCAGAATGGTTCCAGCAGTACAAGGATTCCAAAGGAGGCCGTGCGATTACCTGGGATGAATTCCGTTAAGATTTCAAAGCTCATCATATTCCTCAGAGCGTGGTTGAAAGCAAGCGTGAGGAATTCCGCAACCTGAAGCAAGGCTCTTTGTCTGTCTATGACTACAACAAGTTGTTTCAGAAGCTCGCCCGCTTTGCTAAGCAGGACGTCCCTGATGAGAAGAGCATGATATACCAGTTCAGGGGTGGTCTCAGAGAAGAAATTCAGCTAGCTCTTGTTCTCTTTGAGCCCTTGAGGTACGATGAGTTCTACAACATGGCATTGAAGCAAGAGGCTGCTCAACTGAGGTGTGATGCTTCCAAGAAGCGAGTCAGAGATGCTACTCCTTCTTCCTCTACTCAAGTGGCCAAGCAGCAGAAGTATTGGCTTCCTCCTCCTCCGTTCCATCAGCCGTATCAGCAGAAGAGCAAAGGTGGCAGTGGATCTTCCCACCCACCCAACCCTGGCTTTCAGAACAAGACTTCGTCTCAAGCTCCAAGATCGAGTGCTCCGTATCACCGTCCGCTTTCAGAGGTCACGTGCAACAAGTGCCAACAGAAGGGTCACTATGCCAACAAATGCTTCCACCAGAGGCATCTCCCTCCTCCTCCTCCTCCTGTGAGATCGGCAAGTACAGCTGTGGTCAAGCATAACCCCAAGCACACCAAGGTCAACTTGATGAACGCAGCTCAGGAAGAGGACTCGTCAGATGTCATCATGGGTAACCTTCCTGTTAACGATATTCCTGCAAGAGTTCTTTTTGACACTGGTGCATCGCATTGTTTCATGTCGAGACCTTTTGCATCTAAGCATTATTTTGTTACTCAATTGTTGTCGAAACCGTTGGCTATTGTCTCTCCGGCCCGTCAAATGACATCTCGAGTATGTGTTCCGGATGTTACAATCACTTTGGGTGACTATAAGTTCTTGTCTTCTCCAAACGTTCTTGGTGACTCGGACATTGATCTTATTCTCGGAATGGATTGGCTTTCTAAGCACAAGGCTCAGCTTGATTGTGCAGCCAGGCAGATTCAATTGACTCATTCGTCTGAGGATGTAATTGTCTTTGCCGCTCATGATGATACCATCCGTCTATTTTCTCTCAATGAGAAGGGTGAACTAGATGCTATCTCGCAAATTCCAGTCGTTTGCAAATATCAAGACGTCTTTCCAGAAGAGCTTCCAGGAATGCCTCCGCACCGGCCAGTTGAATTCTTCATTGATCTTGAGCCCGGCACGGAACCTGTGTGCAAGCGTCCTTACAAGCTCGGACCTGAAGAGTTGAAGGAGCTAAAGAAGCAACTCGGTGTTCAAGAGAAAATGGGCCTCATCCGACCTAGTTCTTCTCCGTGGGGTTGTGGTGTTCTTTTTGTGAAGAAGAAGGATGGAACAGACCGACTTTGTGTTGATTACCGTCCATTGAACAAGAAGACCATCAAGAACAAATACCCACTTCCCAACATCAACGAGCTGTTCGAACAACTCAAAGGTGCCCAAGTATTCTCCAAGCTTGATCTCCTTATGGGTTATCATCAGATTTGAATCCGTGAGCAAGATATTCCCAAGACGGCTTTCAGGACAAGCTTTGGTTCATATGAATACACTGTCATGTCTTTTGGCCTCGTCAACGCTCCTCCAACTTTCTCTCGCATGATGAACTTCATCTTCAACGCCTACACCAATGACTTCGTTTTGGTCTATCTCGATGACATTCTGGTTTTCTTGAAGAACAAGGAAGATCATGCCAAGCACTTGCGTTTGGTACTCGATAAGCTCAGGGAACACAAGTTCTACGCCAAGTTCTCCAAGTGCGAATTTTGGCTCGATGAGGTTCTTTATCTTGGTCATATCATCTCTGCCAAGGGCATTGCAGTGAATCCTGAGAAGGTGTCTGCAATTGTGAATTGGGAACCACCACAGAACGTGAAGCAACTCCGTAGCTTCCTCGGTCTCGCAAGATACTGTCGAAGATTCGTTGAAAACTTTTCTAAGATCGTGAAGCCTCTCTCAAATCTTCTCCAGAAGCATGTCAAGTACGTTTGGTCTCCGGAGTGTGACATTGCTTTCAACACTTTGAAAGAGAAATTGGTCAATGCTCCAGTTCTGACTCCGCCTGATGAATCCAAGCCGTACGAGGTCTTTTGTGATGCCTCTCTCCAAGGTCTTGGCGCAGTATTGATGCAAGAGAAGAAAGTTGTGGCTTATACCTCTCGCCAGTTGAATCCCAACGAGAAGAACTACCCCACTCATGACCTTGAGTTGGCGGCAGTTGTGCATGCTCTTTTGACTTGGAGACATCTCTTATTGGGAAGAAAAGTGGACATTTTCACTGATCACAAGAGTCTCAAGTACATCTTCACTCAGCCTAATCTCAACCTCAGGCAGACTCGATGGGTCGAAATGATTCAAGAGTATAATCCGAGTATTGAGTATACTACAGGAAAGGCTATTGTGATTGCTGACGCATTGAGCAGGAAGGCTTATTGCAACAGCCTGATTCTCAAGCCTTATCAACCCGAGCTTTGTGAAGCTTTCCGCAAACTTAATCTACAAGTTGTTCCTCAAGGTTTCCTCGCCAACCTTCAAGTCTCTCCTACCTTGGAAGACCAGATTCGCCAAGCCTTCTTGATGCTATGGTGAAAAAGGTGAAGATTGGGATTGCCAAGAGTCAACCCAAGTACAAGTGCTACCGCCTTGATGACAAGGATACTCTTTTCTTCGAGGATCGTATTGTTGTGCCCAAAGGTGACCTCCGTAAAGTGATCATGAACGAGGCTCACAATTCTCTTCTCTACATCCACCCTGGGAGCACGAAGATGTATCAGGACCTTACGCAGGCTTATTGGTGGACTGGAATGAAGCGTGAGATTGCTCAATTCATGAATGAGTGTGATGTCTGCAGAAGAGTGAAGGCAGAACACCAAAGGCCAGCTGGTCTCCTCCAACCTCTTGCCATTCCAGAATGGAAGTTTGACCACATTGAGATGGACTTCGTGACTGGGTTTCCAAATTCCAAACATGGCAATGATGTTATATTCGTTGTCATCGACAAACTCACTAAAGTGGCTCACTTTCTGCCTATCAAAGAGTCAATCACTGCAGCTCAATTAGTGGAACTCTATACCTCTCAAATTGTCTCTCTGCACGGTATTCCACAAGTGATCTCTTTAGACCATGGCAGCATCTTTACCTCCAAGTTTTGGGATTCTTTTCAGAAGGCCATGGGAACCAACATCTGCTTCAGCACAGCTTTCCATCCTCAAACTAGCGGTCAAGTCGAGCGTGTCAATCAGATTCTTGAAGATATGCTCAGGGCTTGTGTGATCTCCTTCGGCATGAAGTGGGAGGATTGTCTTCCATATGCTGAATTCTCCTACAACAACAGTTTTCAAGCAAGTTCGGGCAAGGCCCCATTTGAAATTATGTATGGCAGGAAGTGTCGTACCCCTCTCAACTGGCCTGAAACCGGTGAACGTCAGCTTTTGGGTAATGACTTAATCACAGAGGCAGAGGAAATGTGCAAAGTCATTCGAGATAACCTCAAAGTAGCCCAATCCCGCCAGAAGAGCTACTATGATAGTAAGCACCGTGATTTGGCTTTCGAGATCGGAGATCATGTTTACCTCCGCGTCTGTCCAATGAAAGGTACTCGTCGCTTCGGTATCAAAGGGAAGCTTGCCCCTAGATACGTGGGACCTTTCAAGATTGTCAGCAAGAGAGGCGATCTCGCCTATCACCTCGAGCTTCCTTCAAACTTTGCAAATGTTCATGACGTGTTTCATGTCTCTCAGCTCCGCAAGTGCTTCAAGACTCCTGACCGCACCGTCAACTTCGAGGACATTGAGCTCCAAGAAGATCTCTCTTATCGTGAGCACCCCGTTGCTATTCTTGAAGAGACTGAACGCAAGACTCGCAACAAGTCAATCAAATTCCTCAAAGTCAAGTGGTCACACCATTCCGACCGTGAAGCTACCTGGGAACGCGAGGATCACCTCCGTTCTGAGTACCCGGCGTTCTTTTAGTCCTAGATCTCGGGACGAGATCCTTTCGTAGTGGTGGAGTGTTGTAACACCCCGGATATGATTTACCCAATATGTACTCCAACTCTTGCCGTTTCCGTCCTTAAGTTATTTTATTTTCTCGGGTTCGGGTTTTTGTCTCCATGTGTTGTTGTCGTTGTCATGCATCTCATATCATGTCATCATGTGCATTGCATTTGCATACGTGTTCATCTCATGCATTCGAGCATTTTCCCCGTTGTCCGTTTTGCATTCCGGCGCTTCGTTCTCCTCCGGTGGTCAATTCTACCTTTCTTTCATGTGTGGGGATTAAACATTTCCGGATTGGACCGAGACTTGCCAAGCGGCCTTGGTTTACTACCGGTAGACCGCCTGTCAAGTTTCGTACCATTTGGACTTCGTTTGATGCTCCAACGGTTAACCGAGGGACCGAGAAAGCCTTGTGTGTGTTGCAGCCCAACACCCCTCCAATTTGGCCCAAAACCCACCAAAACCCTCTCCATCATCTAGAGCATTCGATCACGATCGCGTGGCCGAAAACCGCACCTCATTTGGACTCTCCTAGCTCCCTCTATGCCTATATATATACCTCCCCCATTCGAAATCCTGGGTCATTCCACCCGAAACCCTAGATCTGACCCTCCGCGCGCCGGACATTGTCCGTCGGCACCGGACACGCCGCCGCCAGCCATTCCCCCGCCGCCACGTGGCACCCCGCGCCGTCCCCCCCGCCGCGGCCCGGAGAGCCCGGATCAGGCCCTCCCGGCCCATCTCCCCGCGTGCCGCCGCCTGCTTCTTGCTCCGCCGCGCCGCCACCTTCGCCGGCCACGGCCACCGGCCGGCTCCGCCACACGACGCCGGCAAGCTCCCGAGGCCGCCGCACGCCGCGCCGCCTCGCCGGGCTGCCCACCGACCGACGCCGCCTCGCCTCCCCGCTTCTTCTTCGACTCCGACGACCGGAGCACCGGCCGGATCCGGCGAAGACCCCATCTCCGGCGAGCTTCAAGTCCATCTCTGGTGAACCTCGTAAACCGTGCGTCCAGATCTGGATCCGGATCCCGTCTCGGTTGACTTTTATCCCCGAAACCCTAATATTTTGGCTATGTTCATCGCATCGTAACTCCTCATCTGTAGCTCCGTTTTGGGCATATAGCATATCAAAATGTTCGTCTCAGAGAGCACATCATTTCATATCATTGCATCATTTTCATTTGAGTTCATCTTGATGCCCGAAATGCTGTTAGAAGGATGCCATTTGAGATAATTGTCAGATCTGCTGCTCCTTTTAGATATTTGTCATTTTTGCCATGATTATTGTGTGCATGATATGCCCCCGAGCTTTATATGAGTTTTGTTATATGTTTTGCCATCTATCCAGAGGTGCAATCCATGTATTTTTGTGATGTGTGTGGTGACTAGCACAAGCTTGCAAAGTGGAGCATTCGTTAATGCTGATTTCAGGGACTTAGCATTTCCACTAAGTCCTTGGACTGTTTATCTCATTATGCCATATGTTCATGTTGTTTCCTAGTGATCCGTGCCTCTTTTCAGGATGATCAGTAAGGATTATTTGTTAATCTTGTAGTTCTCTATCCATCCATGTCTTTGTTTGCAATTACGGAGCACCCTAACTTGAGTCAATCGAGCTCTACTTTTGTCATTTCGTGAATTTGGGCAGATTGTCTACTTGTTAGCAATTTTGCCGAGGGTGTTGTAGTTAACCCGTGCATGCTATGTTATTGTTCTTGCCATGTCTAGCTTGTATTTTGTGTATTCTTGATGGGGGTATGCTTAGATTGTCATGACTTGCCCTGTAGTGAGTGCATCGAGCTCATAAACATGCCTACTTGATATCTGTTTCAGCATGCTCCAGTTTTCACTAAGTCTGAGAACTAATTATGTTTTTGCCATGTTCACATGCTTGCAATTGTATTTTCTGATCCCTTTTGGCTCAAGGTCACTAAGGGACTTTTGTTAAACTCTTTGAGTAGCTCTATTCCATGCTTTACTTTGCCATGTTCAGGTCCTATAGCATATAGTTTTCGATCCTTACGCAGTTGGGTGATAATGGGAACCCCTTGATAGTTCGCCTTGATTAAAGCTTTTCCAGCAATGCCCAACCTTGGTTTTACCATTTGCCACCAAGCCTCTTTTTCCCTTGGGTTTCCGGAGCCCGAGGGTCATCTTATTTTACCCCCCCCCCCCCCGGGCCAGTGTTCCTCTGAGTGTTGGTCCAACCTAGAGCCCCTTGCAGCGCCACCTCGGGGAAACTCGAGGGCTGGTTTTAGTTGTACGGATTGCTTATCCGATTGTGCCCTGAGAACGAGATATGTGCAGCTCCTATCGGGATTTGTCGGCACATTCGGGCGGTGTTGCTGGATTTGTTTTAACTTGTCGAAGTGTCTTGTAGAACCGGGATACCGAGTCTGATCCGAATGTCTCGGGAGGAGGTCTATTCCTTCGTTGACCGTGAGAGCTTGTCATGGGCTAAGTTGGGACTCCCCTGCAGGGATTTGAACTTTCGAAAGCCGTGCCCGCGGTTATGGGCAGTTGGTAATTTGTTAATGTCCGGTTGTAGATAACTTGAACCTTAACTTAATTAAAATGAATCAACTATGTGAGTTACCGTGATGGTCTCTTCTCGGCGGAGTCCGGGAAGTGAACACGGTGTTGGAGTAATGCTTGCGCAGGTTTCCCTCTAGTTACTCGCTCGCGCTTTGCCTTCTCTTCTCGCTCTCTTTTGCGAACAGGATAGCCACCAAATATGCTAGTCGCTTGTTGCTGCTCTACATATTTTCCTTGCCTTACCTATTAAGCTTAAATAGTCTTGATCGCGAGGGTACGAGATTGCTGAGTCCCTGTGGCTCACAAATTACTTCCAAACTAGATGCAGGGCCTGATGATTCCGCTCCAGATGACGCGCTTGAGCTCAAGTGGGAGTTCGACGAGGACTTACGCCGTTACTACGTGTCTTTCCCTGATGATCAGTAGTGGTGCCCAGTTGGGGTGATCGGGACCGTGTCGCTTGTTGGGTTATCTTTTATTTTGGCGCCGTAGCCGGGCCATGAGTGTTTGATTGATGTAATGCTATTTATGTACTTTGATTGACGTGGCGAGTGTAAGCCAACTATGTATCTCCCCTTTTATTATCTATACTACATGGGATGTTGTGAAGATTGCCTAACTTGCGACATTGCTTTCAATGCGGTTATGTCTCTAAGTCGTGCCTCAACACGTGGGAGCTATAGCCGCATCGAGGGCGTTACAGGTAACCTCGCATTCTTTATCTCCAGCAGCTTTTTCTGGAGTGGATGGAGTTTCAGTAGCTCTCACCGGACTAGCCCGGATTGGATCTGCCAGTTCAGCATCAGGCACAGCAGTATCAACTTCTGGTTGTTCATCAATATTGTGATGTTGAGGGGGTGGCTCATCAAAGGTGGCTTCAGGATTGGGACCCTCCGGTTCAACAGTTTGGTCTGGTTCACCTGTTTGCTCCGGTTCAAGAACCACCTGGTCTTCAGGCAGATTGTTCACCCGAGCCTTTTTACTGGGTCTGGCTTTGGCTCTACAAACGGAAAAAGATGTGAAAATTAAGCATAGTATACAAAGTATGGAAACATTCAAAGAAGGGATTTAAATACTTACCCAGCTACAGTTTTGAGAGGAGGAAATTGGGTTGTTGTTGACTCGCCAGATGATGAGGGAGGAGTCACCTGATAATTTGAATCGGACGGATTAAGGGGTTGTCGGAAATAACCTTCATTGGGATAAGAATTGTCAGAAGGAGGTGAGACCTCAGATCGGCGCTTTCGAACCACGGTGTCAGGTAAACCGGCCGAAGTGACCTTTTGGCTGCTCTGCCGGGTTGTGCGGCGAGCCTCGTGCTGCTGCTTCTTCAAAATAAATGTTGGATCCAAGTGAGCAAGAGGATGTGAAAAGCTTACTTTCCGGATCGCTTGACGGATTTTTTGTGTAGGCAAAGAGTCTGAACCGGAGGAAAGGATAATTACCTCTACATCGTCAGCTTGGTTGCCTTCCGCGCCCTCCTGATAAATATCATTGTTAATGAGATGCATAAAAAGGGAACCAAGTGAATCAACTTCTACCTAAACTTTCGGTTCATCCACGTCCTCATCCAGTTCCATGCTGATACGTTCAGCTGCCTTCCGCTTTGAGGTTTTCTTGACGGTTTTTGTTTTGGGGCGGGAAGGATTTGCTGCTTTTTCTGCAGGTTTCTTCTTCCAGAATGGATCATCACCCTGTTTATAAACAAGCAAAAGGATATTCACAGGTTGAACAGTTTAAAAAGACATCAAAGGTAAAAAAGGAAGGACAGTACTTACAGCAGGCGGTTTGTTTTTTGCGTAAAAGGGGTTTAAGCCGGTTTGGTGGCAGACAGATTCCGATTCTTTCAAAATCTTCTTGACACCCTCAGTGACTTCTTCATCAATTAACTGAATGTTGATGTGATATTGGGAGTCTTCTACTTCACAAGTGTACTCACACATTAAACCAGAGCGGCGACTTAATGGCAAGATGCTCCAGGATATCCAGCAACGCACAAAGTCGACGCCTGATAAACCGTTGGCCATAAAGACTCGGAGCTTGGCGAGTTGAGGGGCATAAGAGGCCCGTTCCTGGGCACTTAGACGTTGCGACAGTGGATGAGTGTTGGAAAGCCGGTGGGCACGGTAACCCGGCAAAGGGTTCTCGTCTTCTGGGGAGGTGTATTTACAGTAGAACCAAGTTTGGTTCCACTCTTTGGGGTGACTGTGTAGCTTGGCACAAGGGAATTCAACCTCTTTTCTTTTTTGAATAGAGACGCCACCAAGTTCAGTGTTGGGTCCGTCTACAAATTCAGTGCGCCGGTTCAGATGGAAAAAATCCCGGAACAGCTCAGCAGTTGGTTCTTCTTGTAAGTACACTTCACAGAAGACTTGGAAGTTGCATATATTGGATACTAAGTTAGGTCCAGTATCTTGAGGGTGGAGCTGGAAACTGGCAAGCACATCCCGGAAAAACTTTGACCCGTGCGGTTTGAAACCACGGCCTATGTGGTCAACAAATACCACTACCTCACCCTGCTTAGGGGTAGGAGGATTCTCCGGTCCAGGAACTCGCCACCGGATCTCATTCTTTTTGGGTAAAGTACCAATTCTGACCATTCCATTTAGCTGCTCCTCGGTAACCCGGGAAGGAGCCCAGTTACAGGCATAAAACTGTTTGGCCATTGCAAGTGAAAAGCTGAAAAGAAATACCGGTTTACGATTCATTCATGGTGGTGCATAAGGTGCAACGGAATAAAGATATACAAGTATGTAAATTTTGTAAACCGGAGGCTGATACAATAACGAATGACAAGGCAACATCGGAACAAAGGTATACACATACTGTTCAACCGGAGTATGACAACGGAGATAAAGGGCTTGCCGGTTCACCAGGGGACTAATGGTATGTGATAGATTGCTTTTACAAAGGTAAACCGCCTATGTGGTAAAGAGGATACAGATCTAAGGCAAAAATGACTAAGTAAGGTAAAACAGATTTCACAAGGTTGCAGGGAAATTTTGGATCTACCGTAAGACAGGAAATCAAAAAGATTTAGACTTAAAAAGGTTGGTCCCAAAGGAGTTCACAAAGGACCAGATCAGTTTTTATGCGCATAAGGGTTTGTTGTGGTAACAGATATAAGCCATTACATGGGATATATCAAGTTTGAAGTTCTTATCCGTGGACTAAGGAGAAACAGGGAAGAACAGTGCTGGAGCCTCGATGAACTTCGACGAACAAGGAAACCCTAGGCATATCTACAAAGGAGGAAAGGAAATGACTTACAAATGGCTGTTGAAGCAGCGGAGGTACACCGCGGATCTCTGGTGCAACCAGGTTGATGCAGCGGCCAACGGAGAGGCGGAGGCGAAGCTCGGGGACAGCGGTGGCGCTCGGATGCAGAGGTGTCGCAAGGAGGAAGAAGAAGTGAAGGAGACGAAGGGGGAAAAGGGAATGGCCCTTGGTCCTATTTATAAGGCGAACCGATAAGTGACAAGTGCGTGAATCGAGGAGCTTAAAATGGATAGTTAATAAGGATGTCGCCTCGATGGTTGGATATTCATTAATGAAGGGTATCTTCAGCTTCAACGAATAGATGATGTCATGGCGATTTACTACGGATCTAAAGGATGACGTCACGGCGGTTTACCAGATCTGTATGAAGGTGCCAGGGCAAGAATTTTTCTAACTATTGAAGATTGATATGAACAAGTTCAAATCAATCTGGGGCCTAATGTTGGGGATATGATTACTGGAGGTAAACCGGATAAGAGTGGCCGGGTTAACTCCATGAATATAGAAGCCCATGAAGACGTGAGGATGGTGGCGTTTTACGAAGGCCCAAGGCCAAAAGGCGAGTTAAGGCCTATAGATGTAAACCGACTCTTTCATGTAACTTGTATTGTAAGTTAGAAGGAATAGAGACCGAGCCGGACACGTGTATGATCCGTCCTCGGGACTTTGTAAACCGGCGGGCATCAACCCATGTATATAAAGGGATGACCCGACAGCGGTTGAGGGACAACAGACAAGAACTCGAGAGCCAGGCAAAGCGGATTCGCTCCCTGGTCATCGAAACCCTAGCAATACCAATCACAACTAGACGTAGGCTTTTACCTTCATCGAAGGGGCCGAACTAGTATAAAATCCCTCGTGTCCCTTGTCCGGTTTAACCCCTTTAAGCTAACCCGTAGAGATGGCTCCACGACTAAGTCCTTTCACGAGGACATCTGCCGTGACAAACCCACGACAGTGACAGTAAGGTTCAGTAGGGTAACATGGATCATATCCCTGGGGATAAATGAGGTGTAGTCATTAAACGCCCAAAGCTCTTGTCTAACTTTATTATCTTAATTATCGAGGCAACCCCGTGCGATGTATACGGTCTGCGGTAGGACAACTGATTCTTGATGCAGGACTCGTGTTGGTCAAGATGTTATTTGGACACATCCCCCACTTCGATCGTAACAAACACATCTCGACGAGTGACTTCCAACGCACAAATTAATATCCTATTTGATCCCAGCACAAATACAAGGTTGTAAGCATAAGACCTCATGCCCGTACCTCTTTTATTATAAGTGTTTGAATCACTATTTGCTTGCTGATCCGGTCAAAAGATGGATTTGACACTTTGACCAAAACTTGATAGAGACCATCACTTCAATGGAATCTTCCTCTCATGGGTTCGATAACCCAGGGTCACCTATGGGGAAATAGGTGCGGGATCCTATTTTATGTTCCAATACCGGATCAATAAAAGGAGGTATCACCTCCTCAAGCAGGTTACTCTAGAGCGTTGTTTTACCATCATTTCTTCCGTCGCAAGAAGCTCTAAAATCTTTTTTACAAGCCTTTTCTCTTTCACTAACACACATTTCCATAATCAGTTTGCTCACAGTTTTTCTAGTCTTGACTGCATTTTTTAACGGTTTATGTATTGAGCCGAACTCCTCTCTACTCCATTTTTACAGTCCATCCTTGACATGTACCCGTGCCTTTGTAACCCACTGAAGGTTTCCATTTGTAGGCACCCACACCCACACATTCTCAACAATTTGTACATAGTTCCCATGTCTAGTCCATGCATTTTTGAATTTGAAAAGTATGTTACTACTTGCACCAGTTGCCCAGTCCGACTTGGATATACCAACGACCAATGCACAATGGTCTGACTCGGTAGCTTGTACATGATTGATCGTTGAACTGTCAAACAACACCATGAACCGATCATCCCTTTGGCCCTGATCCAATCTAACTTAGATATTCTGATTACCCTATTGACGGTTATCCCGAGTATAGGGGAGCCCTGAGCAACCTAGATCAGCAAAATGACAGAGCTTAAAGCCATCCATCATCCACTCCTCCCTTTAAACATCACCAAATTGTTCATTTTCATTTAATACCTCATTAAAATACCCCACACAAAGCCATGGGTTATCATATTCTCCTTCAAGGTATGTGAGCAGCTCCCAACTTCTCTTCCTCTTTGATCTCACGGGTTCTGTAACACCCGGGATGTACCTTGCCATATTTGTAACTCCGAATCTTGCCATTTCCGGCTATGTGATATGATATTCCCTTCGTGGTTGGGTTTTGTCTTCGTTTTGCCTTTTGTTCATGTCTTCCATTTCATATCATGTCATCATGTGCATCGCATTTGCATATGTGTTCGTCTCATGCATCCGAGCATTTTCCTCGTTGTCTGTTTCACAATCCGACACTCCCACATGCACCCGATGCATCCCACTTGTCTATTTTCGTGAGTGAGAGAAAAATGTTCTCGGAATGGGTGCATCACCAGTAGACCGCCTGTCAAATTTCGATCCATTTGGAGGTCGTTTGATGCCCCAACGGTTAACCGGGTAACCGCAAAAGCCCCTCTCTTGTTGTAGCCCAACACCCCTCCAAAACAGCCCAATAACCCATCTAAACCACCTCCATGTTCTCCGTTGTTGGATCATGATCATGTGGGTAAAAACCGCACCTCATTTGGACTCTCCTAGCCCCCGCTACCTATAAATTGGTGCCTCCCCCGAAATCCCGCAGTCCAAACCCTAGTCCTTCTTCCCTCCGCGCCGCCGGACATTTCTTCCTGCACTGACGGACGTGTCCACCGACCCCTCCGCCACAACATGTCAGCCCGCAATTGGCTTCCACCCCCGCGCCCACATCGCCGCCTCCTCGCTGGCCCGCCCAGGCCCAGGGCGGGCCCTCCCCGGCCCGCGCGCTCGCCCGCGCCGCCCGCTCCTCCTCCCGCGTGCCGCCGCCTCCACGCGCCACCGCCGCCACGCTCCGCCTTCCGCGTCACTGCGCCGCCGCAATGCTCCGCCACAGTGCCTCGCCGCGCCCGCGCCCTCGCGCCCGGACCCCGCCGCCGTCTCGCCGCGCCTCCTCCGCCACCTCGTCGCCGGCCGCCGCCCCGCCGTCGAGCTCCGGCCATGACGCCGGCCATCTCTCCATCTCCGTCCATCGCTTCCTCCTTCTCCGGTGAGCCTCGGGATGCATGCCCCGAAACCCTAGATCTGGATCAGAGTGGTATATTTTTGACAAGTCCTGGAGATCCCAATAATTTTTATGCCTTGTTCATTATGCTATATCTCTATGCCCGTGACTCCGATTTGTGCATCTGATATGTTGAAATGTTTGTCTCATTATGCTCATCGTGTTAGTGGCATTTGGATGCATGTTACTATCCATATTGATGCCATTTCCCTCGTTGCAAGAGTGATATATGATGTTAACTGCTTTCACTTAACAGAACTTGATGATTGTCATTTTTGTTGCATTTTGTGTGTGCATCTTATGAGTATGATGTCTACATGTGTTTTGAGCTCCATCATGCCATCTTTCCAGGGGTGCAAGTCTTGTATTTTTATGAGCTATGTAGTGACTAGAACAAGCATGCAAAGTAGGCTCCGTGATGTTACTGTTTTCAGGCACTTAGTAGTTTTGCTAAGTCCTTTTCCTGTTACATTTTGATGTCATGTAAACTTCTTACTACCATGAGATCCATGCATATTTTTAGATAGTTTAGTAAACATGTTTTGTAGATGTGGTATTGCTCTATCCATTCGAGGCTCTGTTTGCAATTATGGAGCACCCTAGCATGTCATTTCCTTGCTCTACTTTTGCCAAATATTATTCCTGGCAGATTGTTAACATGTTAATCAATATTGCCTTGTTAGTGATCCATGCATCCTATGAACTTGCTCTTGCCACGTTTAACTAAATGAACATGTCTTATTACTGTTGGTATGCTTGTGTTGTCATGTAATGCCTTGTGGTGAGTGAATTGAGCTTGCAAAGTTGCTATCATGAATCTGTTTATGCCATGCTCTATTTTTCTTCTAAGTCTGAAACTGTTGATATAACTTGCCATGATTGCATGGGTCCACATCATTTTCGGTGCCTTTTTGGCTCATGTTAAGTAAGGGAGTTTTGTTAAGTGCATTTAGTAGAAACATGCCATGCCTTTGTTTGGCATGATATGTTCCTGTAGCATGTTGTTTGCTTGCTCTAAACATTGCTTACTGATGTTGTTTTTGACATGTTAGTATTTTCACAAAGTCTGTGAAGCTGATATCTTTTGCAGTTTTTCCATGCTTGTTTGAACCTGTTCTATTGTGATTTAGCCGTAGCTCAGTGTTCATGTTTTGTCAAGCATCTCGTGTGCATCACTGCCATATGATTTTTTGCTATGTTGGAGTAGAGTAGCTTAGTTTCTTATTGCATTCTAAGTGATATCATCCTATTAATCGCATATTTGCGTCATTCTTATTTTGCTTGTCATTTGCAAACCGTGCATCCGTTTCCGGTGATCCTTATATCGATTTTGACCGAAATCACTTCATCTTTCCAGCGGCATACTTGTTATGACAAGTTGATGCCTTGATCATTCTTTCCCTTTCGGAGCACGCATATGCATTGAATATCATATCTTGCATATCATATCTTGCATATCATATCTTGCATATCATGTCATGTATTGCATCATGTTGCTTGTGCATTGCACTGTGATTGATTGTTGTTCCGTTGCTTGAGTTCTTGCTTTGGGTATAGCCAGGAGAAGAGTACGTGAATGAGGAACCTGTTGAGTATGCCAACAAGGATCAAGCTTTCGGCAACTCTGAGAAAATTGCAGGCAAGATGACCATACCCTCGATAGCACTTCTATCTTTGCTTGCTAGTTGTTCGTTCTACAGCTATGTCATGCTACCTACCACTTGTTATATCATGCCTCCCATATTTCCATGTCAAGCCTCTAACCAACCTTCCTAGAAAATCGTTGTTTGGCTATGTTACCGCTTTTGCTCAGCCCCTCTTATAGCGTTGTCAGTCGCAGGTGAAGTTGAAGTTTGTTCCATGTTGGAACATGGATATGTTAGGATACCACTTTATCTCTTATTTAATTTAATGCGTCTATATACTTGGTATAAGGGTGGAAGGCTTGGCCTTTTGCCTGGTGTTTTGTTCCACTCTTGCCGCCCTAGTTTCCATCATACCGGTGCTATGTTCCTTGATTTTGCGTTCCTTACGTGGTTGGGGTTATGGGACCCCCTTGACAGTTCGCCTTGAATAAAACTCCTCCAACAAGGCCAACCTTGGTTTTACATTTTCCTACCTTAGCCTTTTCCCTTGGGTTCTGCGGACCCGAGGGTCATCTTTATTTTACCCCCCCCCCCCGGGCCAGTGCTCCTCTGAGTGTTGGTCCGAACTGGGTGATGTTCGGCGCGCCCTGGGCTTGTCCATCTGGTGTGCCCTGAGAACGAGATATGTGCAGCTCCTATCGGGATTTGTCGGCACATTCGGGCGGCTTTGTTGGTCTTGTTTTTCCATTGTCAAAATGTCTTGTAACCGGGATTCTGAGACTGATCGGGCCTTTCCAGGATAAGGAATATCCTTTGTTGACCGTGAGAGCTTGTGATGGGCTAGGTTGGGACACCCCTGCAGGGTATAAACTTTCGAGAGCCGTGTCCACGGTTATGTGGCAGATGGGAATTTGTTAATATCCGGTTGTAGAGAACTTGACACTTGACTTAATTAAAATGAATCAACCGCGTGTGTAGTAGTGATGGTCTCTTTGCGGCGGAGTCCGGGAAGTGAACACGGTTTGGGTTATGTTTGTGTGTAAGTAGTTTCAGGATCACCTCTTGATCGCTTCTAGCTTCATGACCATTGCGTAGCTTCTCATCTTATTATTATTTGCGTATGTTAGCCACCATATTTGCTTAGCGCTTGCTACAGCTCCACCTCATTACCTTATCCTACCCATAAGCTTAAATAGTCTTGATCTCGCGGGTGTGAGACTATCGAGTCCTCGTGACTCATGGATACTTCCAAACAGTTGCAGGTGCCGATGATACCAGTGCAGGTGATGCTACCAAACTCAAGTGGGAGTTCGACGAGGACCTTGGTCATTACTATGTGTCGTTTCCTGATGATCAGTAGTGGAGCCCGGTTGGGACGATCGGGGATCTAGCATTTGGGCTTTATCTTCCTTTTCTTTTGGATTTGACCGTAGACGGTCTATGAGTGTATTTGGATGATGTATGGATTATTTATGTATTGTGTGACGTGGCGAGTGTAAGCCAACTCTATTTATCTGTCTTATTCATTACATGGGATGTTTGTGAAGATTACCCCTCTTGCGACAAAACCACCATGTGGTTATGCTTCTAAGTCATGCCTCAACACGTGGGAGATATAGCCGCATTGTGGGCGTTACAGGTTCACCATAGAAACCCATGAACCGCCATTCCCTACTCCCAGTACACTTGTTCTGGACCAAAGCATCAATGTGTGTTCGGTTGCATGATTTTAAACTGTTAATCAAGTAATTATTCCAAAACAACACTAGTCTAACACTCCCCCTCGCTCTTAACACCAAAAGAATGCCTGAACCCCAAAGTAAACCTTAACTCGCGTAACAGAGAGTTAGGTCTCCAAGAGAAAGAACAAACACACACGATGCAACTGTAGCAAGTTGTGAATTTCTTGGACTATCTCAGACTATTCGCAGCCCCGAGAGTTCAGACTTAATATGTTCATTGCTCTCGGTGGTCAACCCCCGAGGGGTGTCGTCGATCCTGCTAGAGATTCGTCATGCTCACAACTGTCAATAGCCTCCCCATCTAGCCCTCCTCCAACTTCTTCTTGTGTGCATTTTTCGTGGAGTAGCACTCAGATCCTTCTCATTCCCATCAAATAAGTCCACAATACTTGTCACCTTTGATCAAGGAACCACTGGTATTATTGCTCGATCAAGATGCTCATCGTCTACACCCCATACACTGAGTCCATGGCCAGTCACTTCCTTGCTGCAGGTTCCTTCTCAGCTATGGTAACGTCTCTTTATATGTTTTGGATTAATGGTATGCAATCCTGGAGGGTTCTACGAGGTACTCAGATCCAGTTGCATCCCGAATGCAACATCCCAATGCCAGCTCTTTAGGGATCATAGCTGTTGTTATTACCTAATAAGAAAAATTATCGCGTTCTCTTTCTCTTTAGTTGCGGGAAAACCAAAATTAGAACTTTTATTTTATAGCAAGCACAATTTTCAGTAAAAAACCTCTCGGCAATCCTCTATGGAAGAACGGTACTTCCAAATCCTAATCCTAAAAGGCACCTGCTCCTAAGGCAATTATCATAACTAGAGGTTTTTAAATCCAGCGCTAAATCGATTTTTTTCTCAGAAGGATTGTTGATCAAAAGAGGCTTCGTAGCTGACGCCAAGCACAAATTCTTTCGACTGATTCCTTTCCATATCACAACCGTTCTTTGTGGCAGAAGTTTTTACTAGTTCTCTAGGAAAGTATGTTTCTCTTGTGGAATCCCCGCTCTAATTAGATATTAAAAATAGATTACTGTCGGATGCAGGGAAAGGTTGGATTTCCCATGAGTGGACCCTTATTTAGAAATCCTAATTATTCTTAATTATGGCTACTTTGGGGATCACAGTTGTTATTATTGCCTCTAGTATGTAAACCATCATGCTCTGCCATGAACGGCCTCGTCCTCCACCTCTTCCAGAACCTCGTCCTCCACTGGCTCTTCCAATTGCCGGCTAGAATAAAACCCCCATACTCAAACTTCGTAGCATCATGCTCTCATGTACCACACTCCTCAAACCAATGCCCACGGAACCCATAATGATTACACAAAACCGGTAATTTCTCATAAATTACTTGGTACCAATCCTTCTTTCCATCCTTTTGGTATGGATATGAAACATTCCAACCTCTTTTTCACATCAGGACTTATTTTCATCCCTTACGACAGCTCCAACATAACCAGCCGGGAATTGTATCCGAGTTTCCAGGATATTGCCCATCTTCCTGCACATTCCCTTGATCATGGCCTCATTCAGATAGTTGTCCAGTAGTTTTAAAATCCTTACCCAGACCGCCACATTGTCCAGTACCACGGACTTAGGGTTCGTGAACCCATCATATTCAGCCAGGATAACCACTTGATTTCCAAAAAGGGGCCTTTCAACATCGCGGTGTTCCAGTCACCCAAACACCCAAATTGAATGGTAAACAAATTATCTTTTATCAGTCGCCAATGTGCTTCTTTCGCTGGATTCCATGCATACCTCATGTCAGCATACACGACCGGACTAAACCCCTTACTAGTGTGAACCCTAGTCCATGGCCAACCACTTTGCTTGAACTTTTGGCACAACCGGATCATCCTCCCAAGCGAAGTCCTCTCCATCATCCTCATGCAGATCAAGATGCTTGATCAGATCTTCCATGTTTCCCGACTCATGCTTCCTGCCACCACTTCCTCCACTCTCCACTACCTGAACTAAATTGGAAATCCCCCGTCAAACCTCCAAAACCTTGTCGGCCAAGGCCAGGAAGAAGCGTGAGTCTTCCCTTGGATCAACACGGACCGCTCGAACCGTCGGAGGTAGAGGAGATAGCCGGAGGGGAGATCGACCTGAGTAGACAAAACTCTCAACATAGCCGCCGTCAGAAGTATAGAGAGATGTTTTGCAATACAATAATCGTTGTATTGATGGGGTACTGGTGCACGTATATATAAGTACAGGGTAGGCCTCAACCTCAACTATACACAACTAGGAGGTGGGCCACAACACGTAATACATGCAACACAAAGTACAACTCAACACCCCCCCCCCCCGAAGTCGAAGTGTCACCAGAGACACAGAGACTGGACCGAAACTCCTTGAAGACGGAGGTAGGCAATCCCTTAGTCATCACATCAGCAAACTGTTGCGACGTCAGCACGTGAGACGTCGGCACGTGAAGAACCCGAACACGGCCAGGGGCAACCTGCTCGCGCACGAAGTGAATATCGATCTCAATATGCTTCGTACATCGATGGTGCACCGGGTTGGCGGAAAGGTAGACCGCGCTGACGTTATTGCAGTAGACAAGAGTGGCCTTATGAACATCACAAAGCAACTCCTGGAGCAGCTGACGAAGCCAAGAGCACTTGGCCACGACATTAGCCACGGCGTGATACTCTGCCTCGGCGCTGGAGCGAGAGACCGTGGGCTGCCGCTTCGATAACCAAGAGATCAACGAGGGCCCAAGGTAGACGCAGTAGCCTGACGTGCAACATTGAGTGTCGGGGCAGCCAGCCCAGTCGGCATCCGAGTAGGCCACGAGGTCGGTGGAGGCGGAGGCCGTCAGGGTGAGCCCCAAAGACATGGTGCTGCATATGTACTGGAGAATATGCTTCACCAAGGTCCAGTGGGAGTCACGCGGAGCGTGCATGTGGAGGCACACCTGCTGAACAGCGTACTGCAGGTCGGGTCAAGTCAGTGTCAGGTACTGTAAAGCACCAACAATACAGTGATAAAACGCTCCATCGGACGTGAGAGACCCATCCAGAGCAGAGACCTTTGCCTTTGTGTCAATGGGGGTTGGTGCCTGCTTGCAGTTAAGCATACGGGCACGCTCCAAGAGCTCGTGGGCATACTTCTGCTGATGCAGAAAGAAGCCTTCAGTCCGGCAGACCACCTCGATGCCGAGGAAGTAGTGTAGGGGCCCCAAGTCCTTGAGGGCGAACTCATCACGAAGACGAGCAGTCAGCCGCTGAAGAAGATCGACGATGGACGCTGTGAGGATGATGTCGTCGACATAGAGTAGCTAATATGCAGTGTCAGCTCCCTGAAGATACACGAAGAGTGAGGCATTAGAGGGAGTGGACCAAAATCCCAGAGACTGCACGAAGGCGGCGATACGCTGGTACCAAGCTCGAGGTGCCTGCTTCAACCCATAAAGAGAACGGGAGAGCAAGCACACAAAGTCTGGGTGCGCAGCGTCGACGAAGCCAATGGGCTGCTCACAGTACACCTGCTCGGCAAGATGGTCATGCAAGAAGGTGTTGGAGACATCCAACTGGTGCACAGGCCAGGCGCGCGAAACCGCCAACTAGAGCACAGCACGGATCGTGCCCAGTTTAACAACCGAATCGAATGTGTCGGTGAAGTCCAAGCACGCGGGTTGCCGAAATCCACAAACCACCCACCGAGCCTTGTAGCGCTCGAGAGAACCATCCGGGCGAGTCTTGTGGCGAAACACCCACTTGCCAGTGATGATATTGGCACGAGGGGGTCGTGGAACAAGCTGCCACGTGCGGTTGTGATGTCTACTACACAACCTTCTTCTTGTAGACGTTGTTGGGCCTCCAAGTGCAGAGGTTTGTAGGACAGTAGCAAATTTCCCTCAAGTGGATGACATAAGGTTTATCAATCCGTGGGAGGCATAGGATGAAGATGGTCGCTCTCAAGCAACCCTGCAACCAAATAACAAAGAGTCTCTTGTGTCCCCAACACACCCAATACAATGGTAAATTATATAGGTGCACTAGTTCGGCGAAGAGATGGTGATACAAGTGCAATCTGGATAGTAGATAATGGTTTTTGTAATCTAAAAATATAAAAACAGCAAGGTAACTAATGATAAAAGTGAGCATAAACGGTATTGCAATGCTAGGAAATAAGGCCTAGGGTTCATACTTTCACTAGTGCAAGTTCTCTCAACAATAATAACATAATTGGATCACATAACTATCTCTCAACATGCAATAAAGAGTCACTCCAAAGTCACTAATAGCTGAGAACAAATGAAGAGATTATGGTAGGGTACGAAACCACCTCAAAGTTATCCTTTCTGATCGATCTATTCAAGAGTTCGTAGTAAAATAACATGAAGCTATTCTTTCCGTTCAATCTATCATAGAGTTCGTACTAGAATAACACCTTAAGACACAAATCAACCAAAACCCTAATGTCACCTAGATACTCCAATGTCACCTCAAGTATCGGTGGGTATGATTATACGATATGCATCACACAATCTCAGATTCATCTATTCAACCAACACAAAATTACTTCAAAGAGTGCCCCAAAGTTTCTACTGGAGAGTCAAGATGAAAACGTGTGCCAACCCCTATGCATAGGTTCATGGGCGGAACCCGCAAGTTGATCACCAAAACATACATCAAGTGGGTCAATAGAATACCCCATTGTCACCACGGGTATCCCACGCAAGACATACATCAAGTGTTCTCAAATCCTTAAAGACTCAATCCGATAAGATAACTTCAAAGGGAAAACTCAATCCATTACAAGAGAGTAGAGGGGGAGAAACATCATAAGATCCAACTATAATAGCAAAGCTCGCGATATATCAAGATCGTAACACCTCAAGAACACGAGAGAGAGAGAGAGAGAGAGATCAAACACATAGCTACTGGTACATACCCTCAGCCCCGAGGGTGAACTACTCCCTCCTCGTCATGGAGAGCGCCGGGATGATGTAGATGGCCGCCGGAGAGGGATTCCCCCCTCCGGCAGGGTGCTGGAACAGGTCTAGATTGGTTTTCGGTGGCTACGGAGGCTTCTGGCGGCGGAACTCCCGATCTATTCTGCTCCCCGAAGTTTTTAGGGTATATGGATATATATATATATAGGAGGAAGAAGTACGTCGGTGGATCTCCGGGCTGTCCACGAGGCAGGGGGCGCGCCCAGGGGTGGGCGCGCCCCCCACCCTCATGGGCAGCCCGGGACTCTTCTGGTCCATCTCCGATACTCCGTGGGCTTCTTCTGATCGAAAAATAAGTTCTGTGAAGTTTCAGGTCAATTGGACTCCGTTTGATTTTCCTTTTCTATGATACTCTAAAACAAGGGGAAAAATAGAAACTGGCACTGGTCTCTAGGTTAATAGGTTAGTCCCAAAAATCATATAAAATAGCATATAAATGCATATAAAACATCCAAGGTTGATAATATAATAGCATGGAACAATCAAAAATTATAGATACGTTGGAAACGTATCAGGTTGCGTTGTAGGGCGTCGAACTCCTCCTGCATCGCAGCTAGCCAATGGAGATCCCAAAGGGCAGCATAAGCGGAGGTGGGAACGGGTGATGGTGTTGACGTCGAGGCGGCGCACACATACTCGTCGGAGGAGTAGCGCGCGCTCGGCCGAAGCAATCCTGCTCGGGCATGGGTAGTCACGCCAAGTGGCGGGGCAGCAAGGCCGGCGATGGCAACGGGGGTCGCGGCGGCGGCAGGGGCCGCGGCCATGACAGGGGCGCCGGTGGCTGCGGGGGCACTCACGGCGGCGACAGGGGTCGCGATGCTGGTGACGGGGGCCGCGGCGGCAGCGGTGCCAGCCGAGCTGGCGGCCGAGGGGGCGACGGGCGAGGAGGATGTCGAGCCCGTCACCGGGGTGGCGGGCGGAGTGCCCACCGGCTCAACCTCATAGGAGGGAGATGGGGATCCAGGAGCCCTATCAAACTCGACCTCTGGGAAGGGAGTCGGAAAACCGGGTGGTGGCGGCAGAAGGCGTCGTGCCGGGGGGGCTGCCGCCACGCATCGCTCTAGGTAGGGGGCGCGGGGGCCGGTGCCGAAGGGGCTAAAGCCGGAGGAACCTGAAAAAGGGTACACCGTCTTGATGAAATACACGTGCCTCGAGGTGTACACACGATGAGTGACAGGATCATAGCACCGGTAACCTTTAGTGTTGGGAGGGTAGCCAAGGAAGATGCATGGAACGGAACGTGGTGTGGGCTTGTGTGGCATGGTGGACGTGGTACTGGGATAACAGAGACACCCCAAAATGTGGAGACCATCATAGGACGGTGGTGTACCAAAAAGAAGATGGTGAGGGGCGTAGTTCCACCGAGGACGACACGAACGAATGTTAACTAAGAGAGTGGCGGTGGCGAGAGCATCGGGCCAAACCCGAGCGGGAACGTTAGAGTGAAAGAGTAACGTGCGAACGCAGTCATTAAGAGTGCGGAGAATGCGCTCAGCGCAGCCATTCTGCTATGAAGTGTAAGGGCAAGTCAGACGGAAGATGGTGTCGTGAGAGGCGAGAAGTGTGCGAAGAGCGACGTTGTCGAACTCTTTTCTGTTATCAGTTTGGAGTGCGAGTATGGGGCGGCCGAACTGGGTGGTGACATAGGAATAAAAGGAGGTGAGTGTGGCTAAAGCATCGGATTTACGAGGAAGTGGAAAAGTCCACACATAATGAGAATAATCATCTAATATCACCAAGTAGTATAGATAGCCCGTGTTACTCGCAACGGGAGACGTCCAAACATCACTATGAAGCAATTGAAACGGAAAAGTGGACACTGAAGTAGACGCACTAAAGGGAAGGCGAACGTGCTTGCCTAAGCGACATGCCTCACAAGAGTGCTCGTCGAGCTTGTTACATGAGAAAGAGAAACTCCTAAGAATTTGACGTAACACAGTGAGGTTGGGGTGGCCCAAGCAAGCATGCCAGAGGTCAACGCCGGCGGCAAGGGCGACTGGTGTGGAGGTGGAGGTGCCGGCGTGCACGGGATAGAGCTTATCGGGACTGTCACATCGGTGAAGGATCATCCGGGTACGGGCGTCTTTCACAGAAAAGCCAACACCGTCAAATTCAACAGCAAGTGGGTTCTCACGAGTAAGATGACAAACGGAAACTAGGTTTGTGACTAATTCAGGGGAAACAAGAACATTAGACATAGTAATGGGTGTGGAAGTGGAGGGAAAACTAGTGCTACTGATATGAGTAATACGTAAGGAGGAGACGTTGCCGACGGTGATACGAGTGGGTGTGCGAACAGGAGTGGAAGAGGTTAGGTTACCGGAATGGGCTGTCATGTGCGCAGTAGCACCCGAGTCCATGTACCAGTCACCTCCACCGACTGAGCTACTCGGCGATGACGCGAAGTGCTGGGCGGTGAGGAGGGTGGGGTCCCATGACACAGGTACCAGCGGCGGCGGGAGGCCCTCGTAGGGTGGCGCCGGGGCGGGCAGGCCATAACCACCGAGGGAAGACGGCGGCGGGAGGCCCTCGTAGGGCGGCGCCGGGATGGGTGGACCATAACCGCCGACGGGCGACGGCGCAAGGAGGGCGTCGTAGCCGACGCCAGTCGGCTAGTAAGGCTCGCCGATGAACGCCTGGTGGCCCGCAGGAAGAGCCCGCGGGTAGTGCGGGGCGACGTCGAACGCGTCGTAGGCGGCAGCCGCACCGTAAGGCGGCGGCGGCGGACGGGCCGATGGACGCCATCGCGGGTCCGAGGGCGACAGCGGGGCAGCGGTCGGCGCTTCTCGCGACGCGAGCGATCGGGTCGGGCGGCGGCGGGCAGGCGACGCGGGCGAACGACGCGGGAGTTGGTGGACACGGCTCGGCGGCAGCAACAACTTCGGGTGATCCGGCGGCGGGCTAGGTAGGTGGCTGGCGATTAGGTGCGGACGTGCAGCTGTAGAAGCGGCGGCTGGCGCGGGAGACGCGTGGACGGCGGCGGCTGGGTAGCGGCGACGGCGGCGATGCGGGAGGATCGCGCGGCGGCGGCGGCGGTGTGGGAGGATCGCGCGACGGCGGTAGGGTGGTGGTATGGGAGGAGCGCGGCGGCGGGGGGGAGGGGGGTGGCGGCGACAACGACAGCACGGGAGGAGCGCGCGACGGCGGCGACAGCAGAAGACGGGGAGTAAAACCTAAAAAACTAACCATGTAGAGAGATATTTTGCAATAAAATAATTATTATATTGATGGTGCAGATGCACGTGTATATAAGTACAGGATATGTCTCAATTTTAACTATACATAACTAGAAGATGAGCCACAACACGTAATATATATAACACAAAGTACAACTCAATAATAAGAGGGGCCAAACCCTAGCCTGAGCGCTCCTTTGGCCCCATTTGGCTCCTTTTTGTCCTCATTTAGTTCGTGTTTCTTGGGACTTCTAGCCTGAGCAGCAACTCACGCACACTTTACCGCGCCGGATCAAAGCTACGCCTGAACCATCACTTCAGCTCCTGGGCACTGACCTGTGGTACCCAGAACGCAATAAGGCCCATCTGTCAGCTTGAAGGAGTTATCTTTCACACCGCTCTGTGTTCACTTGCCGCCGCCACCGGCTCAGGCCGAAAAAAGGAACCCGACCCAGCCAAGCAAAAGGAAGGAAGCCACACATAAAGGCAACCGATCAAATATCTATCCTTCAACCCGCAAAAGGCGAGGAGAGAGAGCCATGGAGGACAGAGACCACGGCCCCGCTGAGAACCTTCCTAAATCTCCACACCGCATCGTCGACGGCGACGAGGAGGGAGACGAAGACGGAGGCGGCTTCACCTTCCCCGTCCTACCGTTCGCGGCGGACGCGCTCATCGTGCCCGTGTACCCCATCTTCGGCCGCCCCCCGTCCCCGCCGCCGGCGGCCTCGGTCGACGAGCAGGAGACGGCCACCGTGCGAGTCCCGCTGGGGCAGCTCCTGCTGGAGGAGCGCGACTTCCGCGCGAGGCAGAGGGACGAAGAGAGCTTCGGGGACGGCGAGCTGGAGGGCGTGGCGCCGGAGAGCTACTGCCTCTGGGCCCCCGGACAGTCCACTCCGGCGTCCCTGCGGCGATGCCGGAAGAGCGGCTCAACGGGGTCGGTCCTCCGGTGGCGGCGCATCAGTGAGCGCCTCGTGGGGCGGAGCCACAGCGACGGCAAGGAGAAGTTCGTCTTTTTGAACGCCACTTCAGGGCCTCCCAAGCAGGGGGACGTGGAGGAAGGAAGCAGCAGGAGCGACGGCGGCGGCGCCGCCGATGCCCACGGATGGAGTTATTACAGCAAAGGAGGAGGAGGAGGAGGAAGCGGCGGCGCTGGCCGGAGGAGATCCTACCTCCCATACAAGCAAGAGCTTGTCGGGTTGTTCGCCAACGTCAGTGGGTTACGGCGAAGTTATCCCCCATTCTAATGCGTTTCTTGGCCTCTCTCTCTACCCCGTCAATTTTTCAGCTTTTGTGTGCATAATAGTATTGCATAACCTTGGTAGTGTTATTAGAAATAAAATTGGTGTGCTTATATATAGTACTAAATTAGGATCTGCTTGGCTAAGGTAAATGTAAAAACCACACCATCTCAACAATAGAGATCGGAGAAGATATACGTACTATTTTGTAGGTTCTCTGTTTGCTTGCACACTAGTCAGAAAGAACTGCTGTTCTTCTGTTCGTTCTGATCTTTTTGTTTTCATCAATCTCAGGGTAGGATAGAACTGCCCATTTTAATGATTGTATGGGAGAGAATTTTGTATGTTGATTGGTAGTTTTGGTGAATTCATGTATGGTGTAACCTCTTTGTTTTGTTCGAGCGTGTCCTTTTGGGCAAAGCTCTGGATGGCGGCGTTATTAGTTGATTTTAATACTGTGACGTTGTACTAATAGTATTGATACGCATACGTACAAAACAATTCATGCCTCATTGTCTCTATTGATGTCGCCAAAGCAATCTGTACGTTAAGACGTCAGTACAGAGACTGTTCTATTTTTACGGTTGGAATAAGATCCATAATTTCAATGATGTTCACTTAATCACGTAGAGTACAATATACTTGTGCGGAACAGTCAAACAGTTCATCCTCGCGTGTATACAAAATTGCAAACGAGGATTCTGATTCTGTCGATAATACTACAACTATACTATATTGTAGTGGGCTCGATAAGCAAGAATTTCGCTGATGTATACCCAGTTGCCAACTACGACATTTTCTCCGTAGTTAGATGAATTGTATATGTATATGTGGAGAGAGCATCTACAATTATGCAGGTCCTCACCAATTACACCAACTACTGGATGTGATGGGACCTGAATCCCCCTAACTTTACTCCTTGGAGCTCGCCTGCTTTGATGTTCCCCCCGTCAAGACGCCCATCCATCCATCCATCATCAAGTAGGCGACGGGTTCGACCGCGACAGCCGCTTCGCGGGCCGAGCTCCTAACCAAAACCCACCGGCAACCACACTTCTCTTTTTGCGATGAAACCAGCAGCCATACAGATGTCACTACTCTTATTATACCTTACCTTAATTCGGGGGCTGTTGATTCCTGTATTTCAATTTCGAGAAATTCAAATGGTTGCAATTTTTCTGATGAAAAGGGTTGTTCAATTTTGGGGACGGACGGCAAAGCTAACGTGGCCACCTCTGTGCCGGCCGCTCGCCACTTTATTGCTGCACAAGCTATAACCTAAGCTATCCTGCTGGTGGCAGTGGAAGTGTAGAACGCACAAAGGTCAGTCACTAGCATTAGCTGGTGAACGCGCCTAGTGCGGTGGCTTCCGTCGACTAAAAATAAGCCGAATTGCTAGCCTAGCCTTAGTCTAGGCATACGTGATTTGTCGATCGGCCGCGCAACAGCGTGGCGACAGAGGCGCGAGGGAGGTCCCTTCGGTTCCACTCCATGCCCCTTGCCGCGCGTGCGTGTGGCCCCATGATTGTTTGCATGGATGATTCGGAGTGGATCTATGCCGGTGCTAATCTCGTCGACCGCCGGTGTGTCATCGATGGGTGGACGGGTGTGAAACAGAACGGACGGGCACGCTGGTGCGGCAGCAGCGACACGGCATGACGCGGGCATGCGTGAGGCCGCGGCTCGGCTATCTACCCGTCTTGCCGATGACGTCAGGGTGCGTCGTCGGGCAAAGCCCGTGCGGCTTCCAATGGGGAGGTGCTGATGTCATGAGACTGTTGAGGTGTTGGAGTGCTACTGTAGACGGTGAGGGAGACGAGGGCTTGAGTAAAGGTCTTCATAAGATTATGCTCGGCGGTAAAACTGGCGGCAGCCGAAGAGATCTAGTGTTGTATTTTTCAACGACGGCCTGGCCTAACTAGGTCATCAAAAAAGAGGGCGTCGGTGCATGCTCCTGAACGACAGCGAGCTCGACCTAAGGTTCAGACTTGTGTGCAACGGCACGGACAATTTCTCTTAGGGTATTTTAGAGTGTCTTCGTGTTTGGTTTGAGATAAAGAGATGGTGACGCCTCCACAATGTAGGAATAATGTTCTCCTCACCCTATTCTCGTTTAGTGGGTGAGATTATCACCAATGAAGGGTGTGTGGAGTTGTGTCTCCGTTGGGTCTTCCGGGATCTGGCCGGTTTAGGTTTCTGGTGAATTTGTCAGGATTCGACCAACTTCTGTGATATTTGGAGTTTCTACAAGCCCTTATCGACATTTTCTTCTCCGGGGTGACAATTTTCTTCGCACATCATAGCCGTAGCGTCTCTTGGTGTGCATCGACGACTTTTCGCCCGCTGCTTCTACAAGCTCTGGGTTTAAAAAAGATTGCTCAACCACTGGAGAACCTCAAACAGCGAAGACACAAGCCGCGCACGACCTCGGGCCATGAAAACACGAGCCTGCACATCGCGACGGTAGGGGGTGGGAGGCCTCGACACCCTTCGTGTCAGATGTGTCAGGACTCTGGGACTGGGGGTACCCAGCCCGTCTACCTGCGGCCCAGGATGCAGCGCGTGGTGAAAGGCCCAATACGGCCCATCTCCCAGGCTCCTCAAGGAGGACCCTCGCGAGGCGCACATCACCAAGGACCTCATGAGGCCTTCTCATGGGGCAGACCCCTGAAGTCGTCTCCCGAGGCCCCCTCACGGGCGGATGCACCGAGGTCGCCAAGCCATGCCTCGCGCGGCATGTGGGTGACACGAGCCATGACGAGCGCCGTCGGGACCCGTGCCAGCGGGCACGGATGGTGTGGCTTTCCTCTTTGGTGCTGAATGAACAAGGCCATCACGCGGGTTCCCTAGGCGGCCCCAAAGATTACCTCTTCAGTGCAACAAGACAAGGACGACGGACTCATCCAGACGGAGGTCATCGCCGAGCCCACTTGCGCGTCATGGCCAGAAGCTTTGGCAGGCGAAGACCATCTTTTGTCAAGATAAGATGTACTCATGTTCCCCTTCAAAATTGGCCATTGTGGCAACCCTTCCCGCCAAGTGTTTTGGGGGAAGAGGATCGGGTCAACATAAGTAGAGCTAGACCATCACCTTAGCAAGGTCCCCGATCGAGTTCATCCACCCCTCAAGCCCGGAGTCGCTCCTGAAGCCTCCCGAGGCGACTTGTACTCACAATCATCCTCCCTCACGAGGCAATGCAACCACAAAGCAGGAGTAGGGTTTTACACCGTAAGGTGGCCCGAACCTGGGTAAACTACCCTATTCTTTGTCCTTCCTTTGCGCTGGGATCTTGGTAGATCTTGGCCGTGGGGATGTGTGTAGCTGACAGGGCGAGGTGAGGAGCAGCGAGCACGCCCCTGAGTTCGAACCTTCCTCGGGTCTGCGGAGCCCCGATTCTGACATTTGGCGTGCCAGGTAGGGGGCCTGCCTCTCTTCTTCCACTCCGCTCCAGTTTCAGCTACACCAACTCCATGGCTGACGCCCATCGTGTTCGTGCCGAGCGCCGGGCAGCGCATGTCGCCTAGACCGCGCCCGCAGAGCGCGACGCCCACCACCACTCCACCTCGATGCTCAGCGCGTAGAGCGTGATGACAAGGTCATGACGAACTAGTTCCCCATGGCCCTCAAGGACGGCGCCTTCTCCTGGTTCATGAACCTACCCGAGGACTCCATCTCTTCGTGGGGTGAGCTGTTCGTCGCCAACTTCAAGGGCACCTACGACCGCGCCCTCACCATGAACGAGCTGCGGCGGGTGAAGCAGCGCCCCGACGAAACACTCCGCCAGTACATTCAGTGCTTCAGCCAGGTGCGCCACAAGATTCCGCGCGCCTCGGGCGAGGCCATCATCACGGCGTTCACCAATGGAGTCAAGGACATCCGCATGTGCGAGAAGCTAGCCATCGACAATGACCTGAGCACGACGTTGGAGCTGTTCATCCTTGCTGACAAGTGTGTCGGTGTCAAAACCGGCGGATCTCAGGTAGGGGGTCCCGAACTGTGCGTCTAAGGGGGGTGGTAACAGGAGGCGGGGGACACAATGTTTACCCAGGTCCGGGCCCTCTCGATGGAGGTAATACCCTACTTACTGCTTGATTGATTTTGATGATATGAGTATTACAAGAGTTGATCTACCACGAGATCATAGAGGCTAAACCCTAGAAGCTAGCCTATGATTATGATTGTTGTTGTCCTACGGACTAAACCCTCCGGTTTATATAGACACCGGAGGGGGCTAGGGTTACACAGAGTCGGTTACATGGGAGGAGATCTACATATCCGAATTGCCAAGCTTGCCTTCCACGCAAAGGAGAGTCCCATCCGGACACGGGACAAAGTCTTCAATCTTGTATCTTCATAGTCCAACAGTTCGGCCAAAGTATATAGTCCGGCAGTCCGAGGACCCCCTAATCCAGGACTCCCTCAGTAGCCCCTGAACCCGGCTTCAATGACGATGAGTCCGGCGCGCAGATTGTCTTCGGCATTGCAAGGCGGGTTCCTCCTCCGAATACTCCATAGAAGATTTCGAACACAAGGATAGTGTCCGGCTCTGCAAAACAAATTCCACATACCACCGTAGAGAGTATAATATCTTCACAAATCTAATCTGCTGACAACTTTTCATAACGTGACATCACTCCATGGCCCGGTCATTATTTGAACCGTTTTTCTCAACCAGCTACTGCACATATTGCGAGGCGGTTTTCTCGGCACGTCTTGTCGAAGCAGAGATCGTGTCCCCTTATCACGGGATTCTCATCAATACGGGTGTGGGTAACCCAACCGCACCATCAATCACGGTGCTTGGGGAATAAACGAGTTTACCAGGCAGGTGGGGAGGCGCATAGTTTCTTCCGCCCTTATAAAGGGACAAGGACTCCTCCTTTTCACCCACGCCTTCTTCTTCCCTACCCATCCATTCTCGCGCACTCGAGCTCCAGCGCCCAAGTTCGCATTTTCTCCGAAAAACCACTCCAAACATGTCCATAGCGGGAGGCAAGTGGATGGTCTCCTCTGTTACGGAGGAGAAAATTACGGAACTCCGGGAAGCCGGATACCTGGCCGCAGATATCGTGCACCGACTCCCAGACGCGGGGCAGATCGTCCCTACCCCCGAACGCCACGAAAGGGTTGTATTCCTTACCTATTTCGTCCGCGGGCTGGGATTTCCCCTCCACCCATTTGTCCGCGGGCTTATGATCTACTACGGGCTGGACTTCCACGATCTGGCCCCCAATTTCATCCTCAACATCTCGGCATTTATCGTCGTGTGCGAGGCCTTCCTCCGCATCAAGCCCCACTTCGGCCTGTGGCTGAAGACCTTCAACTTAAATCGAAGGTGGTGGTCCGCCAGCAAGCGGAGTGCGGAGGCGCCATGGTGGGCAAAATGCCCAACGTCACCTGGCTCGAAGGCTCCTATGTGGAGACCGTGAAGGGGTGGCAATCGGGGTGGTTCTACATCACCGAGTCGCGTGACACCAACTGGGTGGCGACCCCCGAATTTCGATCCGGCATCCCCATGCGGCTCACCTCCTGGAAAGAGAAGGGCCTATCCTGGGGTTCATCGGTGGAGCTGACCGGACTCTAGAACTGTGTTAAAAACATGATAAGCAAGAAAATCAAGCTTGTCAACGTGGTCCATGATATGTCTCCAACGTATCTATAATTTTTGATTGCTCCATGCTATATTATCTACTGTTTTGGACATTATTGGGCTTTATTATCCACTTTTATATTATTTTTGGGACTAACCTATTAACCGGAGGCCCAACCCAGAATTGCTGTTTTTTTGCCTGTTTTAGGGTTTCGAAGAAAAGGAATATCAAACGGAGTCCAAACGGAATGAAACATTCGGGAACGTGATTTTCTCATCGAATACAACTCAGGAGACTTGGACCCTATGTCAAGACACGTAACAGAAGGCCACGAGGTAGGGGGGCGCGCCTACCCCCCCAGGCGCGCCCTCCACCCTCGTGGCCCCCCTGTTGCTCCACCGACGTACTTCTTCCTCCTATATATACCCACGTACCCCCAAACGATCAGATATGGAGCCATAACCCTAATTCCACGCCGTAACTTTCTGTATCCACGAGATCCCATCTTGGGGCCCGTTCCGGAGCTCCGCCGGAGGGGGCATCGATCACAGAGGGCTTCTTCATCAACACCATATACCCTTTATGAAGTGCGAGTAGTTTACCTCAGACCTACGGGTCCATAGTTAGTAGCTAGATGGCTTCTTCTCTCTTTTTGGATCTCAATACAATGTTCTCCCCCTCTCTTGTGGAGATCTATTCGATGTAATCTTGTTTTTGCGGTGTGTTTGTTGAGACCGATGAATTGTGGGTTTATGATCAAGTCTATCTATGAATAATATTTGAATCTTCTCTGAATTCTTTTATGTATGATTGGTTATCTTTGCAAGTCTCTTCGAATTATCAGTTTGGTTTCGCCTACTAGATGATCTTTCTTGCAATGGGAGAAGTGCTTAGCTTTGGGTTCAATCTTGCGGTGTCCTTTCCCGGTGACAGTAAGGGCAGCAAGACACGTATTGTATTGTTGCCATCGAGGATAACAAGATGGGGTTTTCTTCATATTGCATGAGTCTATCCCTCTACATCATGTCATCTTGCTTAAGGCGTTACTCTGTTTTTAACTTAATACTCTAGATGCATGCTGGATAGCGGTCGATGAGTGGAGTAATAGTAGTAGATGCAGGCAGGAGTCGGTCTACTTGTCTCGGACGTGATGCCTATATACATGATCATACCTAGATATTCTCATAACTATGCTCAATTCTGTCAATTGCTCAACAGTAATTTGTTCACCCACCGTAGAATACTTATGCTCTCGAGAGAAGCCACTAGTGAAACCTATGGCCCCCGGGTCTATCTTTATCATATCAATCTCCTACTACTTAGTTATTACTTTGCCATTTACTTTGCCTTTATTTTACTTTGCATCTTTTATCATAAAAATACCAAAAATATTATCTTATCATATCTATCAGATCTCACTCTCGTAAGTGGACCTATAGGGATTGACAACCCCTATTTGCGTTCGTTGTGAGGATTTATTTGTTTTGTGCAGGTGCGAGGGACTCGCGCGTAGCCTCCTACTGGATTGATACCTTGGTTCTCAAAAACTGAGGGAAATACTTACGCTACTTTGCTGCATCATCCCTCCTCTTCGGGGAAAACCAATGCAGTGCTAAAAGAGGTAGCAGTCCAGGTCATGCACTTCCGCCGGATCCTCCTGTGTCAAAGACGGGCATTCAATATGTGGGAGTTTGACCCGGCTAAGCACCAAACACTGCGAGAGCTCTTCGACACGATGCACCGGGACATCTGGAAGGTGTTGTTCAAGTCCGCCGAGGTACATCCTCCCCTTACCGAGAATCGTGGACTCTGCGCAAAGCGCCCTGCCAATCTGGTGAGCTCCTTATATCTCGTAAGATGTTTCTTTCCCCAGTATAATCATGTGGGGGATCTAAGCCTCCACGCCATTTAACAGGACTGGGTCGCGACAGCGGAGCGGATCGATTGTCCATCCCCACTGCCCGAAGATCTAGCAAGGGCTCTCTTAATGGAGATGTTGGTTCCGACGCCCTATGAGGCGCCGGAGAAGAAGGCCACGGGGACCAGGAAAGGTCTCCCGCGCAAGGTCGTATCGGACTCATCGTTCGATAACACTGAGGTGACCTCCTCCCACGAAAACGAGGAGGAGGAAGAGGAAAGTTCTCCCCCAGTCGGGGGAGACAAGAAAAGGAAGGCCGCTCCGTCAGGGGAGGCCGAAGGGTCCAAGAAGGGAAGGACTCTCCTTCCGGACTTGTAGCGACCCGACCTCAAACGGTCAAGTCTATGTGCTTTAGTGTCATCCCTGGATCGGTAATGCTGACACACACAGTACTCGAAGGATTTATAACAGAGTAGCAATCACACACTTATTACATCGGATGTCTCAAAAGAGAACTCATTACAATAAATATGGCTTAAGGCCATCTAATACGATAACAGCGGTAGGCTTGGAAGATAAAGCGAGTCCATCAACTCCAACAACATAGCTGAGCTGCACGGCAACGACCTAACGAACCTTACTCCTTGTCTGAAAAGTCTGCAACATTATACGTTGCAGCCCGAAACGGGTCAACACATGGAATATGCTGGCAAAGTAACACAGTAGAGCAAGAACAGAATAATGCTAAGACTACATGCATATATGGCTGGTGGAAAGCTCTATGGTTACTGTTCTTGCGAAAAGCCAATTTTCCCCTACAACAAAGGAATAGATTTTAAATTTTACTATCATGGTAGTTGAAACATCATTGAGAAGGTTCCTCCAACTCAATCCCAATTAAAGTGATTAACAACCCAACAATATTATTTAAGAGTGATGAGATACTTAAGATACTCCAAGTACTAGATACTCAAGATTGTCCATAACCGGGACACGGCTAACCATGATTAGTTTATACACTCTGCAGAGGTTTGCGCACTTTTCCCCACAAGACTCGATCGCCTCCGTTGGATTTCTCGCACTACCTGGTGTTTGAGAAACGAATGACCGAGACACAGTCTTTCAAAAACATTTACTCTCTACTCCGGGTAGACCATACCAAACCTACAAACCCACTACCTGCTGATCTACCTCTTCAAGAGCTTCATGTAACTTACTCAACTATGCTAGAGCCCATAATAGCTTTTGGCTGCACACGGAAGTTTCTAGCATGAATAATCTCAGTTCCCTTTGAGCCTGGGTGGCGGTCCATAGGAAGATCACACGGGTACTCCGGGATTTCCAAAAAATACAAGCAGCACTGGGTACTCCAGGTGCCTCAATCCACCCAGATGTAAATTTGAGTTGCCACCTTAAGTTGAACCATTATTAACAATCTCACATCTGTCATGGATTTCACTCACCCAAACCACGTCTACGAGCATAGCATAGCAGTATAAGCAAAGCGTAGAAGTAACTCCCAAGGGCTTGAATGTAACAGGGTAATAGGTTCTACCTCATCAACTACTTCCCAACCCACAAGTTAATGTCATCCTAATCATGCAATGTTTGAGGATTGGAACTAATGCATAAAAACTGGGTGATAAAGGGGTATGATCAAAGTGTTACTTGCCTTGCTGACGATCCGCTTAACCTAGAGACTCCAAATAACACGCTTCGCACTCCGAGAATTCTATCGCAAACAAACAATAGCATACATAAGCAACTAACAAGAAACACAGGTAAAACCCAAATAAGAAGGTCTAACCAGAAAGTTCAACTTAAGAACTCTGGTTTGCAAAAAGAATCAAATCAAACGGAGCAACGAAACTCAAACGGCGAAAGACACAACATCCGTTTACTAATCTGGACCTAGGTCAAATTTTACAGTACCAAAATCTTGTTCAAGTTGGTTAAGCGGAAAGAGGGTCTCGAGACAAAGATCTAGGCACTTGAATCGCCTGATTCTGACTAAAGAGCGAAAAGAAAAACTAAAACGAAAATCGGATCAGAAATCTCGATCAGAAATAATCGTGAATTAATCCGATAAAAAGAAAAGGGACGAATAGACTAACGAACGAGCATTCGTTAGCAGTAACTAACGGGCAAAAACCGTTCGTTAAAACGAACGTACGGACGAACGTCAACAAAAATAGAAGAACCCGGAAAAAACCGGCGAACCGATCTAAAAAAACGAACTAGGTTTCTAAAAAAACCGAACGGTTTTTAAAAACACCGGTGGCTCGGATCGGCGCGGTACCTCGGCGAGGCGGCTCCGGCGAGGCGGGATCGAGCGGCGGGGGGGCGGGGCTCGGCGGCGGCAAGGCGGCGGCGCGGGGCTGCAGCGGCGCGGCTGCGGCGGTGGGGTTGGCGGCTGGGGGGGTGGTGGCAAGGGGGCGGGGTGTCGGCTATAAAAAGGGGGGGGGCTGGCTTGGGCGAGGGGGCGCCCGGGGAGGAGTCCGAGCCGGACTCTCCTCGGCGGCCGTGTCGAGCACGGCGGCGCGCTCGAGGGGAGGCGGTGCGCGGGGTGGGCCGGCCTGGCTCGGCTGGGCTTCGGCCCAGTCGGGCGGGGGAAGTTTTTTTTAAAACAATTCTGCCAAACTCAGAAAAATTCTAAGAAATAAAATAAAATTCTAAAAATGCCAAAACAAATTTTCACCGTCTAAATAAAATATTTAGAACAAGATGAACATTTTCTTGGCCCTAAAATGCAATTTTTAAAAACGTGCAATTTTTCTAATTGCAAATAAAATCCAAATAAAATCAAATAAATGATTTTAATATTTTTCCTCCAATATTTCAATTATTTTGGAGAAGTCATATTATCTCCTCTCATATATTAATATGAAATATTTTCGGAGAGAAAAATAATTAAAACCGAAATCCTCGTTTCACTATTTGATGAAAATCAAATAAGGAAACCGGGAAATCCCCAACTCTCTCCGAGGGTCCTTGAGTTGCTTAGGATTTTGAGGATTGCGAAATGAAAATGCAATAAAATATGATATGCGAGAATGATCTATGTATAACATTCCAAATTAAAAATTTGGGATGTTACAAACCTACCCCCCTTAAGATGAATCTCGCCCTCGAGATTCGGGTTGGCTAGAAAAAAGGTGTGGGTGGTCCTTGCGGAGATCATCCTCTCGTTCCCAGGTGGCTTCATCCTCGGTATGGTGGCTCCACTGAACTTTGCAAAACCTGATAACCTTGCTGCGGGTGACTCGGCTGGCAAACTCCAAAATCTTGACTCGCTTTTCCTCATAAGTCAAATCACTGTCCAACTAAATCGCCTCCAAGGGTACTGTATCTCTTAACGGTATATCGGCCATCTCCGCATGACACTTCTTTAACTGCGAAACGTGGAACACATCATGAACTCCTGACAGTCCTTCAGGTAACTCCAACTTGTATGCAACTTCTCCCATCCGTTCCAAAAAACGATACGGTCCTACAAATCTCGCGGCTAACTTTCCCTTAACTCCAAAACGTTTTACTCCTCGCAATGGTGATACTCGCAGATATGCCCTATCTCCAATTTCATAGGTTACCTCCTTGTGTTTCGAGTCTGCATAACTCTTCTGCCTGGACTGAGCAATCTTCAGTCTATCACGAATCAGCTTAACCTTCTCTTCAGACTCCTTGATCAAGTCTGGTCCAAACAACTGTCGGTCTCCTACTTCATCCCACATTAACGGTGTTCTGCACCTCCGTCCATACAGGGCTTCGAACGGTGCCATCTTCAAACTGGCTTGGTAGCTATTGTTGTATGAGAACTCTGCATAAGGCAAATTGTCATCCCAGCTAGATCCATAATCTAGCGCACAGGCTCTCAACATGTCCTCCAGAATCTGATTGACTCTCTCGGTCAGTCCATCCGTCTGCAGGTGAAATGTTGTACTGAACTCCAATCTCGTTCCAAAGTCTGGTGCAGCTGATGCCAAAACTTTGAAGTAAACTGTGTTCCTCTATCTGATAAGATGGTCCTCGGAACTCCATGCAGACATACGATCCTGGTCATATATATCTTGGACAACTTCGTACTGGTATAAGTTGTTTTCACTGGGATAAAGTGAGCCACTTTGGTCAAGCGATCAACTACTACCCATATAGAATCATATCCTGATTTGGTCCTGGGCAATCTGGTGATGAAATCCATGCCAAGTTTATCCCACTTCCATTCGGGTATCGGCATAGGCTGTAATAATCCTGCCGGCTTTTGATGCTCTGCCTTCACTCTCTGACATATATCACATACGGCTACATACTCGGCAATATCCTTCTTCATACCTGTCCACCAGAAACGTTTTTTCAAATCCAAATACATCTTGGTGTTTCCGGGTTGTATCGAGTATGGTGAGTCATGAGCCTCCTGTAGTATTAACTTCCTGATCTCTGTGTTATTGGGCACGTATATCCGGTCCTCAAACCATAAGGTATCGTGCTCATCCTAACGAAAACCTTTGGCCTTTCCTTTGCTCATCTTCTCCTTTATCTCGGCAATCTCTTTGTCATCCTTCTGAGCCTCTCGAATCTTGCCCAACAATGTAGACTGAACCTCCATTGTTGCAACAAAACCTCTTGGGACAATCTCTAATCGAAGTTCCATGATATCCTCTGCTAACTCCTTCGGCAATCCCTTACTTTCAAGGATATTAGCATAACTCTTTCGGCTCAAGGCGTCTGCTATGACATTGGCCTTTCCTGGATGATAGTGAAGCTTCATGTCATAATCCTTTATAAGCTCCAACCATCTCCTCTGCCTAAGGTTCAGCTCCTTTTGTGTGAAAATGTACTTCAAACTCTTATGATCCGTGTACACATCACAACGGTTTCCAATAAGGTAATGTCTCCAAGTCTTCAACGCATGCACTACGGCTGCTAGCTCCAAATCATGCGTGGCATAATTCAACTCGTGAGGTTTTAGTTGTCGCGAGGCATACGAAACAACTCTTCCGTCCTGCATGAGCACACATCCAAGTCCTAAGCGAGAGGCATCGCAATACACTTGGAAATCCTTATGTATATCTGGCAGTGTCAGCACTGGGGCTGTAGTCAAACGTTTCTTCAAATCCTAGAAACTTGCCTCGCAATCTACTGTCCATTTAAACTTGGTATCCTTCTTCAATAGTTCAGTCATTGGTTTCGCAATCTTGGAAAAATTCTCAATGAATCTCCGATAGTACCCTGCGAGCCCAAGAAAACTACGGATCTCGCTAACTGAAGTGGGTGCCAACCATTCAGTGACTGACTGAACCTTGCTGGGGTCTACTGATATACCTTCTCCTGATATAACATGTCAAAGGAATCCGACTTCCTTCAACCAAAACTCGCATTTGCTGAACTTGGCATACAACTGGTGTTCCCTGAGTTTCTCGAGAATTAAACGCAAATGCTCCTTATGCTCTTCTTCATTCTTCGAGTATACCATAATATCATCAATAAACACCACAACAAACTTGTCCAAATATTCCATGAACACCTTGTTCATCATGCTCATGAAATAGGCAGGGGCGTTAGTCAGTCCAAACGACATGACCGTATACTCGTATAATCCATACCGCGTGGTGAATGCTGTCTTTGGTATATCCTTCTCTCGAATCTTCAACTGATGGTATCCCGATCGTAGATCGATCTTTGAAAACACCTTAGCTCCTTGCAACTGATCAAACAGATCATTGATCATCGGCAGCGGATACTTATTCTTAATCGTCACTTCATTCAAGGCCCGATAATCAACAACCATTCTTAGGGACTTATCCTTCTTCTCAACCAAAAGTACTGGGGCTCCCCAAGGTGATGAACTTCTTCGAATGTAACCTTTCTCCAATAACTCCTTGATCTGTTTCTTAATCTCTTCCAGATCATTTGCGGGCATCCGATAGGGTCTCTGGGATATTGGCCCTGTACCTGGCAATAGCTCTATCAAAAACTTGATGTCTCGAGCTGGTGGCATGCCTGGTAACTCCTCTGGAAAAACATCCAGGTAATCCTTTACTACAGGCACTTCCTCCTGAACTACTCCCGTGAGGGTATTCACTTGGCTCCTCCTAGGCACATGCCTAGATACATACTTAATCCTTTTTCCCTCCGGGGTGGTGAGATAAATCGACTTACTAGCACAGTCAATACTTCCTCCATACTTTGACATCCATTCCATGCCTAATATCACATCCAATCCTTGTGACTCCAAGATAATTAGGTCGAACGGAAAAACATGGGTGCCAATGGTTAGGGGTATCTGATCGCACCATCGATTAGCCATATATTCTGCTCCAGGTGAACTCACTAAGAGAGGGGTCCTAAGGGTTTGGGTTGGTAGTTTAAACTTATCCACGAATCCCCTAGATATGTTTGAATGCGATGCACCAGTATCAAAAAGAACAAGAGCGGTAAATGACTTAACCAAAAACTTACCTATTACCGCGTCCTGCTGCTCTTCAACCTCCTCCACGTTAACGTGGTTCACTTGTCCTTTGTTGAATGGATTGGGCTTCTTCCCAGCGCTCCCATTTCCCTTTCCATTCTTTCCATCAGGGCACTCCGTGGCATAGTGTCCAGTCTTCCCACACTTGAAACAAGTAACGTGACTTAGATCTCTTTTGGCGGGTGTGGATGGATTGGGGCGGTTCTGATTGTTATTGGCTCCGTTCCCATTCCCATTCTTAGTACCATTATGGTTATGTGACCCTCCTCCGGCGTGGTTATGACCTCCATGGTTATGAACAAGTCCTCCCGAGTTCGTGGTTAGGCGAGGCTTTTGCTGAGCTCCTGAATTATACCTCCCTTGTCCATACTTCCTCTTACGACTCTCAATCTGCTGTTGCTTCCCTTTAATCATAAGAGCCTTATCTACCAACTCTTGGTAGTTGTTGAAGGTTGCTACCATCAACTGCATACTCATCTCATCATTCAGCCCTTCCATAAACTTCTCCTGCTTCGCGGCATCTGTGGCCACATCGTCAGGGGCATAGCGAGATAACTTGCTAAACTCATCCACGTACTGAGCCACAGTACGGTTCCCCTGGCATAAGTTGCGAAAATCATGCTTCTTCATACTCATAGCTCCAGTTGAAACATGGGCTGTGCGGAAAGCTTGCTGAAACTGATCCCATGTAACCGTGGCTATAGGGTAGGTGACAATGTAATTCTCCCACCATGATGCTGCTGGTCCATCCAAGTGATGGGTGGCAAAACGCACCTTCTCAGCATCAGTACATCCTGCAGTGGTCAAATCCCTTCCGATCTTGCGGAGCCAATCATCTGCTACCATAGGCTCGGTGCTACTGGAAAACACTGGCGGCTGCAACCTCAGAAAACGGGCTAAGTTGTCAACTGGTGGGGGTGGTGGTGGATTGTTGTTGTTGTTGTTGTTGTTGTTGCCCTGGTTCTAAACTAGCAACTGCATCAGGGTATTCTGCTGTTGGATCAACTGAGTGAGCTTCGGCGGGAAGGGAAATTCGGGGTCACGTCTCGGAGGCATCTGATGGGTTTAGAGGGAAGAGATTAGAATAGAATGGAGTCTAATGAGAAGGCACTACCCATATGCACATGAGACAAACACAATCATTTCACTCAATCAATCAAGCAAGGTATACAATCGATCTAACTATTGCAAAAGTGCTCGGACTACTTTATTTACATGGCGGAATACTACTACTGATATGGTGGTCTTCTAAAAATATTCCTCGGTTGCAGATTCCATGATATCTGCTCCAGCTTTGTCTTCAAAGTCATCATCGCTAAGGTCGGAGTCGGTGTCGTCGATGATGATGTAGTCCTCTGGGCGAATCTCCTTGGGTTCTTCATCTTCTTCTACTGGAGTGGGGTCTCCCATAAATATTCCGATCTTAATCAGGTCGTCATTCTTCTCCAATAGTGTTGCAATTTCCTCCTCATATCCATCGCGTGTAGACTTAAGTTCTTCTTCCAGCTCGATGATCCTTCTTCAAATCTATCATGTCTGCGCACATCTGATTCTACGTCGAATGTGCTGGTTTAACTCCTGGACAAAAGTTGCAATTGATCTATCATTCCTGGTGCTGATCATCTCCCATTGCTCGTCTTGGCACCCACATATTTGGTAGATAGTGTCCTTAAGATCCTTGTGATATACTTCTCCAATGCGTCCCATGGTGATGTGAGCTACCATACTCTTTCCTAAACTCCAAGTTGGTGCGTCGAAGGAGAATTCTATGGGCTTAGTGACTGACATGAATGTCCTTCCTGGAACTTGAACTTGAATCATCCATCGTTCCTCTTCTGGTAAAGTGGCATTGTATGTCCCGGTGAAGCTTGGTATTCCTATGTTCAGGTACCTAGTGACTTCCTTCAAGTGTCAACCAAAAGGTGAGTCTTCCTCCGGTTGTGCAAACTTGTTCTTCGTCTCCGCCATACTAAAGAGTAGAAAATGGAGAGGAGTCAGAAATGAGTAGAGAAGAGTGACCTAGGGTTTATCTTAGTGGTCGTGTCCTACACTCAGCGTGTGCTCTAATACCATCTTTGTGGTGACCCGACCTCAAACGGTCAAGTCTCTGTGCTTCAATGTCATCCCTGGATCGGTAATGCTGACACACACAGTACTCGAAGGATTTATAACAGAGTAGCAATCACACACTTATTACATCGGATGTCTCAAAAGAGAACTCATTACAATAAATATGGCTTAAGGCCATCTAATACGATAACAGCGGAAGGTTTGGAAGATAAAGCGAGTCCATCAACTCCAACGGCATAGCTGAGCTGCACGACAACGACCTAACGAACCTTACTCCTCGACTGAAAAGTCTGCAACATAATACGTTGCAGCCCGAAATGGGTCAGCACATGGAATATGCTGGCAAAGTAACACAGTAGAGCAAGAACGGAATAATGCTAAGACTACATGCATATATGGCTGGTGGAAAGCTCTATGGTTACAGTTTTTGCGAAAAGCCAAATTTTCCCTACAACAAAGGAATAGATTTTAAATTTTACTATCATGGTAGTTGAAACATCATTGAGAAGGTTCCTCCAACTCAATCCCAATTAAAGTGATTAACAACCCAACAATATTATTTAAGAGTGATGAGATACTTAAGATACTCCAAGTACTAGATACTCAAGATTGTCCATAACCGGGGACACGGCTAACCATGATTAGTTTATACACTCTGCAGAGGTTTGCGCACTTTTCCCCACAAGACTCGATCGCCTCCATTGGATTTCTCGCACTACCTGGTGTTTGAGAAACGAATGACCGAGACACAGTCTTTCAAAAACATTAACTCTCTACTCTGGGTAGACCATACCAAACCTACAAACCCACTACCTGCTGATCTACCTCTTCAAGAGCTTCACGTAACTTACTCAACTATGCTAGAGCCCATAATAGCTTGTGGCTGCACACGGAAGTTTCTAGCATGAATAATCTTAGTTCCTTTGAGCCTGGGTGGCAGTCCATAGGAAGATCACACGGGTACTCCGGGATTTCCAGAAAATACAGGCAACACTGGGTACTCCAGGTGCCTCAATCCACCCAGATGTAAATTTAAGTTGCCACCTTAAGTTGAACCATTATTAACAATCTCACATCTGTCATGGATTTCACTCACCCAAACCACGTCTACGAGCATAGCATAGTAGTATAAGCAAAGCGTAGAAGTAACTCCCAAGGGTTTGAATGTAACAGGGTAATAGGTTCTACCTCATCAACTACTTCCCAACCCACAAGTTAATGTCATCCTAATCATGCAATGTTTGAGAATTGGAACTAATGCATAAAAACTGGGTGATAAAGGGGTATGATCAAAGTGTTACTTGCCTTGCTGACGATCCGCGTAACCTAGAGACTCCAAATAACACGCTTCGCACTCCAGGAATTCTATCACAAACAAACAATAGCATACATAAGCAACTAACAAGAAACACGGGTAAAACCCAAATAAGAAGGTCTAACCGGAAAGTTCAACTTAAGAACTCCGGTTTGCAAAAAGAATCAAATCAAACGGAGCAACAAAACTCAAACGGCGAAAGAAACAAGATCCGTTTACTAATCTGGACCTAGATCAAATTTTACAGTACCAAAATCTTGTTCAAGTTGGTTAAGCGGAAAGAGGGTCTCGAGATGAAGATCTAGGCGCTTGAATCGCCTGATTCCGACTAATGAGCGAAAAGAAAAACTAAAAAGAAAATCGGATCAGACATCGCGATCAGAAATAATCGCGGATTAATCCGATAAAAAGAAAATGGACGAACAGACTAACGAACGAGCGTTCGTTAGCTGTAACTAACGGGCGAAAACCATTCATTAAAACGAATGTATGGACGAACGTCCGCAAAAATAGAAGAACCGGGAAAAAACCGGCAAACCGATCTAAAAAACGAACTAGGTTTCTAAAAACCCGAACGGTTCTAAAAAAACGGCGGCTCAGATCAGCGCGGTTCCTCGGCGAGGCGGCTCCGGTGAGGCGGGATCGGGCGGCGGGGCGGCGGCTCGTGGGGCGGCGGGGCTCGGCGGCGGCAAGGCGGCGGCGCGGGGCTGCAGAGGCGCGAGCGGCGGCAGGCGGCGGCGCGGCTGCGGCGGCGGGGTTGGCGGCTGGCGGGGGTGGTGGCAAGGGGGCGGGGTGGCGGCTATAAAAAGGGGAGGGGGCGGCGGCTGGTTTGGTCGAGGGGGCGCCCCGGGAGGATTCCGAGCCGGACTCTCCTCGGCGTCCGTGCCGAGCACGACGGCGCGCGCGAGGGGAGGCGATGCGCGGGGTGGGCCGGCCTGGCTCTGCTGGGCTCCGGCCTAGTCGGGCGAGGGAAGTTTAAAAAAACCATTCCGCAGAACTCAGAAAAATCCTAAGAAATAAAATAAATTCTAAAAATGCCAAAACAAATTTTCACCCTCTAAATAAAATATTTAGAACAAGATGAACATTTTCTTGGCCCTAAAATGCAATTTTGAAAAACGTGCAACTTATCTAATTGCAAATAAAATCCAAATAAAATCAAATAAATGATTTTAGTATTTTTCCTCCAATATTTCAATTATTTTGGAGAAGTTTTATTATGTCCTCTTATATATTAATATGAAATATTTTCGGAGAGAAAAATAATTAAAACCAAAATCCTCGTTTCACTATTTGATGAAAATCAAATAAGGAAACCGGGAAATCCCCAACTCTCTCCGAGGTCCTTGAGTTTCTTAGGATTTTGAGGATTGCGAAACAAAAATGCAATAAAATATGATATGCAAGAATGATCTATGTATAACATCCCAAATTGAAACAGGACTGCTCCACGGCGGCCGCTGTTAGCGAAGATGAGTGGTTACCCAGGGACAAGCCCCTAGCGAAGTCGTAAGTATCCGGATACCATAATAGTTCTTGGTATATTTTATTTTATTGCTTCTTATCATGCCGAACATGATCATGCAGCCCATCCAAAGCCCATAACGACGTATCCTCTTCGGATGAGTCTTTGGGCCCGTCGGAGATGAACAGCGATTCACTCCCGACCGCCTCCTCCCCCCGCGCTATGGACGATGTCGAGGTGTTGTCTCAAAGGGTACTGAACCAAGGGGAGACAGTTCTGGAGGCACCCCAAGGTGACATTCCGGACGTAGGGCGCATGAGGGGCAAGACTCCCATGGGCTCTAATGCCGGGGGCAGCAAGTCTAGGCCCCAGCCGAATACTGCGCTGGAACCTCCAGTGGTTCCGGATTCTGTCAGGCGACCCCTCGCCAAGGGGGGCAAGCCGTTTGTGCTGATGGCGTCTGTCCATCCAGAGGCATCGGACAATTTGCTGGAAGCGCTTCGCGGCGCTTCCATTGACGAAGAGCACCGCACTATCATGAGTGCGGTGGTCAAGAAGGTTCAGTCCGCCAAAAGCGGACTGACTGAAGCCTGTGCCAGCCTCCTATCAGGCTTTGAGGTAAGTAATCAAATTATGAGAAAATGTTACAACATAGACAGTAGCCCCTGATGCTCTGTTTGGTGTTCGCAAAGAAAGGCCGAATAGAGGATCAAAGAATAATCACAGGAGTCTAATCAGAATATGTCTATGTGAATAAGCAGGCTTCAGTGCTGGCCGCTGCCGCTCGCATGGTGGAGGTCTCCGCACTGAAGCAGGACCTTGATGTTGGGTTTCGTAGTAATTTCAAAAAATTTCCTACGCACACGCAAGATCATGTGATGCATAGCAATGAGAGAGGAGAGTGTTGTCTACGTACCCACGCAGACCGACTGCGGAAGCGTTGACGCAACATAGAGGAAGTAGTCATACGTCTTCACGATCCAACCGATCAAGCACCGAAACTACGGCACCTCCGAGTTCGAGCACACGTTCAGCTCGATGACGATCCCCGGACTCCGATCCAGCAAAGTGTCGGGGAAGAGTTCCGTCAGCACGATGGCGTGGTGACGATCTTGATGCACTACAGCAGCAGGGCTTCGCCTAAACTCCGCTACAGTATTATCGAGGACTATAGTGGCAGGGGGCACCGCACACGGCTAAGGAATAGATCACGTGGATCAACTTGTGTGTTCTAGGGTGCCTCTACCTCAGTATATAAAGGACTAGAGGGGGGAGGCTGGCCAGCCATAGGAGGCGCGCCAGGAGAGTCCTACTCCCTCTGGGAGTAGGATTCCCCCCCCCCCAATCCTAGTTGGAATAGGATTCGCGGAGGGGGAAAAGAGAGAGAGGGGGCCGGCCACCTCTCCTAGTCCTAATAGGACTAGGGGAAGGAGGGGGCGCGCAGCCCATGTAGGGCCGCCTCTTCTCTTTTCCACTAAGGCCCATCATGGCCCATTTAGCTCCCGGGGGGTTCCGGTAACCTTCCCGGTACTCCGGTAAAATCCCGATTTCACCCGGAACACTTCTGATATCCAAACATAGGCTTCCAATATATCAATCTTTATGTCTCGACCATTTCGAGACTCCTCGTCATGTCCGTGATCACATCCAGGACTCCAAACAACCTTCGGTACATCAAAATGCATAAACTCATAATATAACTGTCATCGTAACCTTAAGCATGGGGACCCTACGGGTTCGAGAACAATGTAGACATGACCGAGACACGTCTCCGGTCAATAACCAATAGCGGGACCTGGATGCCCATATTGGCTCCTACATATTCTACGAAGATCTTTATGGGTCAGACCGCATAACAACATACGTTGTTCCCTTTGTCATCGGTATGTTACTTGCCCGAGATTCGATCGTCGGTATCCAATACCTAGTTCAATCTCGTTACCGGCAAGTCTCTTTACTCGTTCCGTAATACATCATCCCGTAACTAACTTATTTAGTTGCAATTCTTGCAAGGCTTAAGTGATGTGCATTACCGAGAGGGCCCAGAGATACCTCTTCGATAATCGGAGTGACAAAACCTAATCTCGAAATACGCCAACCCAACATGTACCTTTGGAGACACCTGTAGTACTCCTTTATAATCACCCAGTTACGTTGTGACGTTTGGTAGTACCTAAAGTGTTCCTCCGGTAAACGGGAGTTGCATAATCTCATAGTTATAGGAACATCTATAAGTCATGAAGAAAGCAATAGCAACATACTAAACGATCGGGTGCTAAGCTAATGGAATGGGTCATGTCAATCGGATCATTCAACTAATGATGTGACCTCGTTAATCAAATAACAACTCTTTGTTCATGGTTAGGAAACATAACCATCTTTGATTAACGAGCTAGTCAAGTAGAGGCATACTAGTGACACTCTGTTTGTCTATGTATTCACACATGTATTATGTTTCCGGTTAATACAATTCTAGCATGAATAATAAACATTTATCATGATTATAAGGAAATAAATAATAAGTTTATTATTGCCTCTAGGGCATATTTCCTTCAGTCTCCCACTTGCACTAGAGTCAATAATCTAGATTACACTGTGATGATTCTAACACCCATGGAGCCTTGGTGCTGATCATGTTTTGCTCGTGGAAGAGGCTTAGTCAACGGGTCTGCAACATTCAGATTCGTATGTATCTTGCAAATCTCTATGTCTCCCACCTGGACTAGATCCCGGATGGAGTTGAAGCGTCTCTTGATGTGTTTGGTCCTTTTGTGAAATCTGGATTCCTTTGCCAAGGCAATTGCACCAGTATTGTCACAAAAGATTTTCATTGGACCCGATGCACTAGGTATGACACCTAGATCGGATATGAACTCCTTCATCCAGACTCCTTCGTTCGCTGCTTCCGAAGCAGCTATGTACTCCGCTTCACATGTAGATCCCGCTACGACGCTTTGTTTAGAACTGCACCAACTGACAGCTCCACCGTTTAATGTAAACACGTATCCGGTTTGCGATTTAGAATCGTCCGGATCAGTGTCAAAGCTTGCATCAACGTAACCTTTTACGGTGAGCTCTTTGTCACCTCCATATACGAGAAACATATCCTTAGTCCTTTTTAGGTATTTCAGGATGTTCTTGACCGCTGTCCAGTGATCCACTCCTGGATTACTTTGGTACCTCCCTGCTAAACTTATAGCAAGGCACACATCAGGTCTGGTACACAGCATTGCATACATGATAGAGCCTATGGCTGAAGCATAGGGAACATCTTTCATTTTCTCTCTATCTTCTGCAGTGGTCGGGCATTGAGTCTGACTCAATTTCACACCTTGTAACACAGGCAAGAACCCTTTCTTTGCTTGATCCATTTTGAACTTCTTCAAAATCTTGTCAAGGTATGTGCTTTGTGAAAGTCCAATTAAGCGTCTTGATCTATCTCTATAGATCTTTATGCCTAATATGTAAGCAGCTTCACCGAGGTCTTTCATTGGAAAACTCTTATTCAAGTATCCCTTTATGCTATCCAGAAATTCTATATCATTTCCAATCAGCAATATGTCATCCACATATAATATCAGAAATGCTACAGAGCTTCTCCGAAAGTCTGTATAAAACCAAATGCTTTGATCACACTATCAAAACGTTTATTCCAACTCCGAGAGGCTTGCACCAGTCCATAAATGGATCGCTGCAGTTTGCACACTTTGTTAGCTCCCTTTGGATCGACAAAACCTTCCGGTTGTATCATATACAACTCTTCTTCCAGAAATCCATTCAGGAATGCAGTTTTGACATCCATCTGCCAAATTTCATAATCATAAAATGCGGCTATTGCTAACATGATTCGGACAGACTTAAGCATCGCTACGGGTGAGAATGTCTCATCGTAGTCAACCCCTTGAACTTGTCGAAAACCTTTTGCGACAAGTCGAGCTTTGTAGACAGAAACATTACCATCAGCGTCAGTCTTCTTCTTGAAAATCCATTTATTCTCAATTGCTTGCCGTTCATCGGGCAAGTCAACCAAAGTCCATACTTTGTTCTCATACATGGATCCCATCTCAGATTTCGGCTTCAAGCCACTTTGCGGAATCTGGGCTCACCATCGCTTCTTCATAGTTCGTAGGTTCATCATGATCTAGTAGCATGACTTCCAGAACAGGATTACCGTACCACTCTGGTGCGGATCTCGCTCTGGTCGATCTACGAGGTTCAGCAGTATCTTGACCTGAAGTTTAATGATCAATATCATTAGCTTCCTCACTAATTGGTATAGATGTCGCAGAAACAGTTTTCTGTGATGTACTATTTTCCAATAAGGGAGCAGGTATGGTTACCTCGTCAAGTTCTACTTTCCTCCCACTCACTTCTTTCGAGAGAAACTCCTTCTCTAGAAAGGATCCATTCTTAGCAACGAATGTCTTGCCTTCGGATATGTGATAGAAGGTGTACCCAACAGTCTCCTTTGGGTATCCTATGAAGACACATTTCTCCGATTTGGGTTCGAGCTTATCAGGTTGAAGCTTTTTCACATAAGCATCGCAACCCCAAACTTTAAGAAACGACAACTTTGGTTTCTTGCCAAACCATAGTTCATAAGGCATCGTCTCAACGGATTTTGATGGTGCCCTATTTAACGTGAATGCAGCCGTCTCTAAAGCATAACCCCAAAACGATAGCGGTAAATCAGTAAGAGACATCATAGATCGCACCATATCTAGTAAAGTACGATTACGATGTTCGGACACACCATTACGCTGTGGTGTTCCGGGTGGCGTGAGTTGGGAAACTATTCCACAATTTTTCAAATGTACACCAAACTCGTAACTCAAATATTCTCCTTCATGATCAGATCGTAGAAACTTTATTTTCTTGTTACGATGATTTTCAACTTCACTCTGAAACTCTTTGAACTTTTCAAATGTTTCAGACTTATGGTTCATTAAGTAGATATACCCATATCTGCTTAAGTCATCTGTGAAGGTGAGAAAATAACGATATCCGCCACGAGCCTCAATATTCATCGGACCACATACAACGGTATGTATGATTTCCAACAAATCTGTTGCTCTCTCCATAGTACCGGAGAACGGTGTTTTAGTCATCTTGCCCATGAGGCACGGTTCGCAAATACCAAGTGATTCATAATCAAGTGGTTCCAAAAGTCCATCAGTATGGAGTTTCTTCATGCGCTTTACACCGATATGACCTAAACGACAGTGCCACAAATAAGTTGCACTTTCATTATCAACTCTGCATCTTTTGGCTTCAACATTATGAATATGTGTATCACTACCATCGAAATTCATCAAAAATAGACCACTCTTCAAAGGTGCATGACCATAAAAGATATTACTCATATAAATAGAACAACCATTATTCTCTGATTTAAATGAATAACCGTCTCGCATTAAACAAGATCCAGATATAATGTTCATGCTCAACGCTGGCACCAAATAACAATTATTTAGGTCTAATATTAATCCCGAAGGTAGATGTAGAGGTAGCGTGCCGACCGCGATCACATCGACTTTGGAACCATTTCCCACCCGCATCGTCACCTCGTCCTTTGCCAGTGCCCGCTTATTCCGTAGTCCCTGTTTCGAGTTGCAAATATTAGCAACAGAACCAGTATCAAATACCCAGGTGCTACTGCGAGCTCTAGTAAGGTACACATCAATAACATGTATATCACATATACCTTTGTTCACCTTGCCATCCTTCTTATCCGCCAAATACTTGGGGCAGTTCCGCTTCCAGTGACCAGTCTGCTTGCAGTAGAAGCACTCAGTTTCAGGCTTAGGTCCAGACTTGGGTTTCTTCTTCTGAGCAGCAACTTGCTTGCCGTTCTTCTTGAAGTTCCCCTTCTTCTTCCCTTTGCCCTTTTTCTTGAAACTAGTGGTCTTGTTAACCATCAACACTTGATGCTCCTTCTTGATTTCTACCTCCGCAGCTTTTAGCATCGCGAAGAGCTAGGGAATAGTCTTGTTCATCCCTTGCATATTATAGTTCATCACGAAGCTCTTGTAGCTTGGTGGCAGTGATTGGAGAATTCTGTCAATGGCGCAATCATCTGGAAGATTAACTCCCATCTGAATCAAGTGATTATTATACCCAGACATTTTGAGTATATGCTCACTGACAGAACTGTTCTCCTCCATCTTGCAGCTATAGAACTTATTGGAGACTTCATATCTCTCAATCTGGGCATTTGCTTGAAATATTAACTTCAACTCCTGGAACATCGCATATGCTCCATGACGTTCAAAACGTCGTTGAAGTCCCGTTTCTAAGCCGTAAAGCATGGCACACTGAACTATCGAGTAGTCATCAGCTTTGCTCTGCCAGACGTTCATAACATCTGGTGTTGCTCCAGCAGCAGGCCTGGCACCCAGCGGTGCTTCCAGGACGTAATTCTTCTGTGCAGCAATGAGGATAATCCTCAAGTTACGGACCCAGTCCATGTAATTGCTACCATCATCTTTCAACTTTGCTTTCTCAAGGAACGCATTAAAATTCAACGGAACAACAGCACGAGCCATCTATCTACAATCAACATAAACAAGCAAGATACTATCAGGTACTAAGTTCATGATAAGTTTAAGTTCAATTAATCAAATTACTTAAGAACTCCCACTTAGATAGACATCCCTCTAATCTTCTAAGTGATTACATGATCCAAATCAACTAAACCATAACCGATCATCACGTGAGATGGAGTAGTTTTCAATGGTGAACATCGTTATGTTGATCATATCTACTATATGATTCACGCTCGACCTTTCGGTCTCCGTGTTCCGAGGCCATATCTGCATATGCTAGGCTCGTCAAGTTTAACCTGAGTATTCTGCGTGTGCAAAACTGGCTTGCACCCGTTGTAGATGGACGTAGAGCTTATCACACCCGATCATCATGTGGTGTCTGGGCACGACGGACTTTGGCAACGGTGCATACTTAGGGAGAACACTTCTTGATAATATAGTGAGAGATCATCTTATAATGCTATCGTCAATCAAAGCAAGATAAGATGCATAAAAGGATAAACATCACATGCAATCAATATAAGTGATATGATATGGCCATCATCATCTTGTGCTTGTGATCTCCATCTTCGAAGCACCGTCATGATCACCATCGTCACCGGCGCGACACCTTGATCTCCATCGCAGCATCGTTGTCGTCTCGCCAATCTTATGCTTCCACGACTATCACTACCGCTTAGTAATAAAGTAAAGCATTACATCGCGATTTCATTGCATACAATAAAGCGACAACCATATGGCTCCTGCCAGTTGCCGATAACTCAGTTACAAAGCATGATCATCTCATACAATAAAATTCAGCATCATGCCTTGACCATATCACATCACAACATGCCCTGCAAAAACAAGTTAGACGTCCTCTACTTTGTTGTTGCAAGTTTTACGTGGCTGCTACGGGCTTAAGCAAGAACCAATCTCACCTACGCATCAAAACCACAACGATAGTTTGTCAAATAGACTCCGTTTTAACCTTCGCAAGGACCGGGCGTAGCCACACTTGGTTCAACTAAAGTTGGAGAGACAGTCGCCCGCAAGCCACCTATGTGCAAAGCACGTCGGGGGAACCGGTCTCGCGTAAGCGTACGTGTAAGGTTGGTCCGGGTCGTCTCGTCCAATATTGCCACCGAACCAAAGTATGACATGCTGGTAGGCAGTATGACTTATATCACCCACAACTCACTTGTGTTCTACTCGTGCATATAACATCAACATAAATAACCTAGGCTCGGATGCCACTGTTGGGTTTCGTAGTAATTTCAAAAAATTTCCTACGCACACGCAAGATCATGTGATGCATAGCAACGAGAGGGGAGAGTGTTGTCTACGTACCCACGCAGACCGACTGCGGAAGCGTTGACGCAATGTCGAGGAAGTAGTCGTACGTCTTCACGATCCAACCGATCAAGCACCGAAACTACGGCATCTCCGAGTTCGAGCACACGTTCAGCTCGATGACGATCCCCGGACTCCGATCCAGCAAAGTGTCGGGGAAGAGTTCCGTCAGCACGACGGCGTGGTGACGATCTTGATGCACTACAGCAGCAGGGCTTCGCCTAAACTCCGCTACAGTATTATCGAGGACTATAGTGGCAGGGGGCACCGCACACGGCTAAGGAATAGATCACGTGGATCAACTTGTGTGTTCTAGGGTGCCTCTACCTAAGTATATAAAGGACTAGAGGGGGGGAGGCTGGCCGGCCATAGGAGGCGCGCCAGGAGAGTCCTACTCCCTCTGGGAGTAGGATCCCCCCCCCAATCCTAGTTGGAATAGGATTCGCGGAGGTGGAAAAGAGAGAGAGGGGGCCGGTGTTGGAAATATGCCCTAGAGGAAATAATCAAAGCATTGTTATTATATTTCTTTGTTCATGATAATTGTCTTTATTCATGCTATAACTGTATTATCCAGAAATCGTAATACACGTGTGAATACATAGACCATAATATGTCCCTAGTAAGCCTCTAGTTGACTAGCTCGTTGATCAACAGATAGTCATGATTTCCTGGCTATGGACATTGGATGTCATTGATAACGGGATCACATCATTAGGAGAATGATGTGATGGATAAGACCCAATCCTAAGCATAGTACAAAGATCGTGTAGTTCGTTTGCTAGAGCTTTTCCAATGTCAAGTATCTTTTCCTTTGACCATGAGATCGTGTAACTCCCGGATACCGTAGGAGTGCTTTGGGTGTATCAAACGTCACAACGTAACTGGGTGACTATAAAGGTGCATTACAGGTATCTCCGAAAGTGTCTGTTGGGTTGACACGGATCGAGACTGGGATTTGTCACTCTGGATAACGGAGAGGTATCACTGGGCCCACTCGGTAATGCATCATCATTATGAGCTCAAGGTGACCAAGTGGTTGATCACGGGATCATGCATTACGGTACGAGTAAAGTGACTTGCCGGTAACGAGACTGAACAAGGTATTGGGATACCGACGATCGAGTCTCGGGCAAGTAACATACCGATTGACAAAGGGAATTGTATACGGGGTTGATTAATCCTCGACATCGTGGTTCATCCGATGAGATCATCGTGGAGCATGTGGGAGCCATCATGGGTATCCAGATCCCGCTGTTGGTTATTGACTGGAGAGTCGTCTCGGTCATGTTTGCTTGTCTCCCGAACCCGTAGGGTCTACACACTTAAGGTTCGGTGACGCTAGGGTTATGAAGATATGTGTATGCAGTAACCCGAATGTTGTTCGGAGTCCCGGATAAGATCCCGGACGTCACGAGGAGTTCCTGAATGGTCCGGAGGTAAAGAATTATATATAGGAAGTGCTGTTTCAGCCATCGGGACAAGTTTTGGGGTTATCAGTATTGTATCGGGACCACCGGAGGGGTCCCGGGGGCCCACCGGGTGGGGCCACCTATCCCGGGGGGCCACATGGGCTGTAGGGGGTGCTCCTTGGCCTGTATGGGCCAAGGGCACCAGCCCCTATAGGCCCATGCGTCTAGGGTTTCCACCAAGGAGGAGTCCAAGTGGTGGAAGGCACCCCGAGGTGCCTTGGGGGGGAGGGAAACCCTCCCCTGGCCGCCGCACCTAGGAGATCAGATCTCCTAGGCTGCGCACCACCCCCCCTTGGCCCTCCTATATATAGTGGGGGAGAGGAGGGACTTCATACCTCAGCCTTTGGTGCTTCCTCTCTCCCCGTTACGTCTCTCTCTCGTAGTATAGGCGAAGCCCTGCTACTGTGACGCCCTGCATCCATCACCACGCCGTCGTGCTGCTGGATCTTCATCAACCTCTCTTCCCCCCTTGCTGGATCAAGAAAGGAGGAGACGTCATCCGTTCCGTATGTGTGTTGAACGCGGAGGCACCGTCCGTTCGGTGCTTGATCATCGGTGATTTGAATCACATCGTGTTCGACTACATCATCCCCGTTCTTTGAACGCTTCCGCTCGCGATCTACAAGGTACGTAGATGCATCTAATCACTCGTTGCTAGATGAACTCCTAGATGGATCTTGGTGAAACGAGTAGGAAAATTTTGTTTTCTGCAACGTTCTACAACAGTGGCATCATGAGCTAGGTCTATGCGTAGTTCTCTTGCACGAGTAGAACACAAAGTAGTTGTGGGCGTTGATTTTGTTCAATATGCTTGCCGTTACTAGTCTTATCTTGATTCGGCTGCATCGTGGGATGAAGCGGCCCGGACCGACCTTACACGTACTCTTACGTGAGACAGGTTCCACCGACTGACATGCACTAGTTGCATAAGGTGGCTAGCGGGTGTGTGTCTCTCCTACTTTAGTCGGATCGAATTCGATGAAGAGGGTCCTTATGAAGGGTAAATAGCAATTGGCATATCACGTTGTGGTCATTGCATAGGTAAGAAACGTTCTTGCTAGAAACCCATAGGAGCCACGTAAAACATGCAAACAACAATTAGAGGACGTCTAACTTGTTTTTGCAGGGTATGCTATGTGATGTGATATGGCCAAAAGGATGTGATGAATGATATATGTGATGTATGAGATTGATCATGTTCTTGTACAAGGAATCACGACTTACATGTCGATGAGTATGACGATCTACAAGGATGATCATGGAGCCCCAAGATGGAGATCAAAGGAGCTATGTGATATTGGCCATATCATGTCACTATTATTATTTGATTACATGTGATGTTTATCATGTTTTGCATCTTGTTTACTTAAAACGCCGGTAGTAAATAAGATGATCCCTTACAAAAATTTCAAGAAGTGTTCTCCCCTAACTGTGCACCGTTGCTACAGTTCATCGCTTCGAAGCACCACGTGTTAATCGGGTGTGATAGATCCTTTCGTTCACATACAACGGGTGTAAGAAGTTTTACACATGCAAAAACACTTAGGGTTAACTTGACGAGCCTAAGCATGTGAAGACATGGCCTCGGAACACAGAGACCGAAAGGTCGAACACGAGTCGTATGGAAGATACGATCAACATGGAGATGTTCACCGACGATGACTAGTCCGTCTCACGTGTTAATCGAACATGGCTTAGTTGACTTGGATCGTGTAACACTTAGATGACTAGAGGGATGTCTAATCTGAGTGGGAGTTCATTAATAATTTGATTAGATGAACTTAATTATCATGAACTTAGTCTAAAACCTTTACAATATGTCTTAAAGATCAAATGGCCAACGTTGTATTCAATTTCAACGCGTTCCTAGAGAAAACCAAGTTGAAAGACGATGGCAGCAACTATACGGACTGGGTCCGGAACCTGAGGATCATCCTCATAGCTGCCAAGAAAGATTATGTCCTACAAGCACCGCTAGGTGATCCACCCGTCCCACAAAACCAAGACGCTATGAACACTTGGCAGACACGTACTGATGATTACTCCCTCGTTCAGTGCGGCATGCTTTACAGCTTAGAACCAGGGCTCCAAAAGCGTTTTGAGAGACATGGAGCATATGAGATGTTCGAAGAGCTAAAAATGGTTTTTCAAGCTCATGCCCGGATCGAGAGATATGAAGTCTCCGATAAGTTCTTTAGCTGTAAGATGGAGGAAAATAGTTCTGTCAGTGAGCACATACTCACTATGTCTGGGTTACATAACCGCTTGACTCAGCTGGGAGTTAATCTCCCGGATGACGCGGTCATTGACAGAATCCTCCAGTCGCTTCCACCAAGCTACAAGAGCTTTGTGATGAACTTCAATATGCAGGGGATGGTAAAGACCATTCCTGAAGTATTTGCTATGCTGAAATCAGCAGAGGTAGAAGTCAAGAAGGAACATCAAGTGTTGATGATGAATAAAACCACTAAGTTCAAGAAGGGCAAGGGTAAAAAGAACTTCAAGAAGGACGGCAAGGAAGTTGCTGCGCCCGGCAAGCAAGCTGTCGGGAAGAAGTCAAAGAATGGACCCAAGCCTGAGACAGAGTGCTTTTATTGCAAAGGGAAGGGTCACTGGAAGCGAAACTGCCCCAAATACTTAGCGGATAAGAAGGCCGGCAACACCAAAGGTATATTTGATATACATGTGATTGATGTGTACCTTACCAGTACTCGTAGTAACTCCTGGGTATTTGATACCGGTGCCGTTGCTCATATTTGTAACTCACCGCAGGAGCTGCGGAATAAACGAAAACTGGAAAAGGACGAGGTGACGATGCGCGTCGGGAATGGTTCCAAGGTCGATGTGATCGCCGTGGGCACGCTACCTCTACATTTACCTACGGGATTAGTTATAAACCTCAATAATTGTTATTTAGTGCCTATATTGAGCATGAACATTGTATCAGGATCTCGTTTAATACGAGATGGCTACTCATTTAAATCCGAGAATAATGGTTGTTCTATTTATATGAGAGATATGTTTTATGGTCATGCTCCGATAGTCAATGGTTTATTCTTAATGAATCTCGAGCGTATTACTACACATGTTCATAGTGTGAGTACCAAAAGATGTAAGGTTGATAATGATAGTCCCACATACTTGTGGCACTGCCGCCTTGGTTACATAGGTGTCAAACGCATGAAGAAGCTCCATGCAGATGGACTTTTAGAGTCTCTTGATTATGAATCATTTGACACATGCGGACCATGCCTCATGGGAAAAATGACCAAGACTCCGTTCTCAGGAACAATGGAGCGAGCAACGAACTTATTGGAAATCATACATACTGATGTGTGCGGTCCAATGAGTGTTGAGGCTCGCGGTGGCTATCGTTATGTTCTCACCCTCACTGATGACTTAAGTAGATATGGGTATGTCTACTTAATGAAACACAAGTCTGAAACCTTTGAAAAGTTCAAGAAATTTCAGAGTGAAGTTGAGAATCAACGTGACAGGAAAATCAAGTTTCTACGATCAGATCGTGGAGGAGAATACTTGAGTCACGAATTTGGCACACACTTAAGAAAATGTGGAATAGTTTCACAACTAACGCCGCCTGGAACACCTCAGCGTAATGGTGTGTCCGAACGTCGTAATCGCACTTTATTAGATATGGTGCGATCTATGATGTCTCTTGCCGATTTACCGCTATCCTTTTGGGGGTATGCTTTAGAGACTGCCGCATTCACTTTAAATAGGGCACCGTCGAAATCCGTTGAGACGACACCGTATGAATTATGGTTTGGGAAGAAACCTAAGCTGTCGTTTCTAAAGTTTGGGGATGCGATGCTTATGTCAAGAAACTTCAACCTGAAAAGCTCGAACCCAAGTCGGAAAAATGCGTCTTCATAGGATACCCTAAAGAAACTTATGGGTATACCTTCTACCTCAGATCCGAAGGCAAGATCTTTGTTGCCAGGAATGGATTCTTTCTAGAGAAAGAGTTTCTCTCGAAAGAAGTAAGTGGGAGGAAAGTAGAGCTTGATGAAGTATTACCTCTTGAACCGGTAAATGGCGCAACTCAAGAAAATGTTCCTGAGGTGCCTGCACTGACTAGAGAGGAAGTTAATGATGATGATCAAGATACTTCTGATCAAGCTCCTACTGAAATTCGAAGGTCCACAAGGACACGTTCCGCACCAGAGTGGTACGGCAACCCTGTCTTGGAAATCATGTTGTTAGACAACAATGAACCTTCGAACTATGAAGAAGCGATGGCGGGCCCGGATTCCGACAAATGGCTAGAAGCCATGAAATCCGAGATAGGATCCATGTATGAAAACGAAGTATGGACTTTGACTGACTTGCCCGTTGAACGGCGAGCCATAGAAAATAAATGGATCTTTAAGAAGAAGACAGACGCGGATGGTAAAGTGACCATCTACTAAGCTAGGCTTGTCGCTAAGGGTTATCGACAAGTTCAAGGGGTTGACTATGATGAGACTTTCTCACCGGTAGCGAAGCTGAAGTCCGTCCGAATCATGTTAGCGATTGCCGCATTCTATGATTATGAAATATGGCAAATGGACGTCAAAACGGCATTCCTTAATGGTTTCCTTAAGGAAGAATTGTATATGATGCAGCCGGAAGGTTTTGTCGATCCTAAGAATGCTAACAAGGTGTGCAAGCTCCAACGCTCGATTTATGGGCTGGTGCAAGCATCTCGGAGTTGGAACATTCGTTTTGATGAGATGATCAAAGCGTTTGGGTTTACGCAGACTTATGGAGAAGCCTGCGTTTACAAGAAAGTGAGTGGGAGCTCTGTAGCATTTCTCATATTATATGTAGATGACATACTTTTGATGGGAAATGATATAGAACTCTTGGACAGCATCAAGGCCTACTTGAATAAGAGTTTTTCAATGAAGGACCTTGGAGAAGCTGCTTATATATTAGGCATCAGGATCTATAGGGATAGATCAAGACGCCTCATAGGTCTTTCACAAAGCACATATCTTGATAAGATTTTGAAGAAGTTCAAAATGGATCAGTCCAAGAAAGGGTTCTTTCCTGTTTTGCAAGGTGTGAGATTGAGTTCAGCTCAATGCCCGACCACGGCAGAAGAGATAGAAGAGATGAGTGTCATCCCCTATGCCTCAGCCATAGGTTCTATTATGTATGCCATGCTGTGTACCAGACCTAATGTAAATCTTGCCGTAAGTTTGGTAGGAAGGTACCAAAGTAATCCCGGCAAGGAACACTGGACAGCGGTCAAGAATATCCTGAAGTACCTGAAAAGGACTAAGGAAATGTTTCTCGTTTATGGAGGTGACGAAGAGCTCGTCGTAAAGGGTTACGTCGACGCTAGCTTCGACACAGATCTGGATGACTCTAAGTCACAAACCGGATACGTGTATATGTTGAATGGTGGAGCAGTGAGCTGGTGCAGCTGCAAACAGAGCGTCGTGGCGGGATCTACATGTGAAGCGGAGTACATGGCAGCCTCGGAGGCAGCACATGAAGCAATATGGGTGAAGGAGTTCATCACCGACCTAGGAGTCATACCCAATGCGTCGGGGCCAATCAAACTCTTTTGTGACAACACTGGAGCTATTGCACTTGCCAAGGAGCCCAGGTTTCACAAGAAGACAAGGCACATCAAGTATCGCTTCAACTCCATTCGTGAAAATGTTCAAGATGGAGACATAGAGATTTGTAAAGTACATACGGACCTGAACATAGCAGATCCGTTGACTAAACCTCTCCCTAGGGCAAAACATGATCAACACCAGAATTCCATGGGTGTTCGATTCATCACAATGTAACTAGATTATTGACTCTAGTGCAAGTGGGAGACTGTTGGAAATATGCCCTAGAGGCAATAATAAAAGCATTGTTATTATATTTCTTTGTTCATGATAATTGTCTTTATTCATGCTATAACTGTATTATCCGGAAATCGTAATACACGTGTGAATACATAGACCATAATATGTCCCTAGTAAGCCTCTAGTTGACTAGCTCGTTGATCAACAGATAGTCATGATTTCCTAGCTATGGACATTGGATGTCATTGATAACGGGATCACATCATTAGGAGAATGATGTGATGGACAAGACCCAATCCTAAGCATAGTACAAAGATCGTGTAGTTCGTTTGCTAGAGCTTTTCCAATGCCAAGTATCTTTTCCTTTGACCATGAGATCGTGTAACTCCCGGATACCGTAGGAGTGCTTTGGGTGTATCAAACGTCACAACGTAGCTGGGTGACTATAAAGGTGCATTACAGGTATCTCCGAAAGTGTCTGTTGGGTTGACACGGATCGAGACTGGGATTTGTCACTCTGGATAACGGAGAGGTATCACTGAGCCCACTCGGTAATGCATCATCATTATGAGCTCAAGGTGACCAAGTGGTTGATCACGGGATCATGCATTACGGTACGAGTAAAGTGACTTGCCGGTAACGAGACTGAACAAGGTATTGGGATACCGACGATCGAGTCTCGGGCAAGTAACATACCGATTGACAAAGGGAATTGTATACGGGGTTGATTAATCCTCGACATCGTGGTTCATCCGATGAGATCATCGTGGAGCATGTGGGAGCCATCATGGGTATCCAGATCCCGCTGTTGGTTATTGACTGGAGAGTCGTCTCGGTCATGTCTGCTTGTCTCCCGAACCCGTAGGGTCTACACACTTAAGGTTCGGTGACGCTAGGGTTATGAAGATATGTGTTTGCAGTAACCCGAATGTTGTTCAGAGTCCCGGATGAGATCCCGGACGTCACGAGGAGTTCCGGAATGGTCCGGAGGTAAAGAATTATATATAGGAAGTGCTGTTTCAGCCATCGGGATAAGTTTCGGGGTTATCGGTATTGTACCGGGACCACCGGAGGGGTCCCGGGGGCCCACCGGGTGGGGCCACCTATCCCGGGGGGCCACATGGGCTGTAGGGGGTGCGCCTTGGCCTGTATGGGCCAAGGGCACCAGCCCCTATAGGCCCATGCGCCTAGGGTTTCCACCAAGGAGGAGTCCAAGTGGTGGAAGGCACCCCGAGGTGCCTTGGGGGGGAGGGAAACCCTCCCCTGGCCGCCGCACCTAGGAGATCAGATCTCCTAGGCTGCGCACCACCCCCCCTTGGCCCTCCTATATATAGTGGGGGAGAGGAGGGACTTCATACCTCAGCCTTTGGTGCTTCCTCTCTCCCTGTTACGTCTCTCTCTCGTAGTATAGGCGAAGCCCTGCTACTGTGACGCCCTGCATCCATCACCACGCCGTCGTGCTGCTGGATCTTCATCAACCTCTCTTCCCCCCTTGCTGGATCAAGAAAGGAGGAGACGTCATCCGTTCCGTATGTGTGTTGAACGCGGAGGCACCGTCCGTTCGGTGCTTGATCATCGGTGATTTGAATCACATCGTGTTCGACTACATCATCCCCGTTCTTTGAACGCTTCCGCTCGCGATCTACAAGGTAAGTAGATGCATCTAATCACTCGTTGCTAGATGAACTCCTAGATGGATCTTGGTGAAACGAGTAGGAAAATTTTGTTTTCTGCAACGTTCTACAACAGCCGGCCACCTCTCCTAGTCCTAATAGGACTAGGGGAAGGAGGGGGCGTGCAGCCCATGTAGGGCTGCCTCTTCTCTTTTCCACTAAGGCCCATCATGGCCCATTTAGCTCCCGGGGGGTTCCGGTAACCTTCCCGGTACTCCGGTAAAATCCCGATTTCACCCGGAACACTTCTGATATCCAAACATAGGCTTCCAATATATCAATCTTTATGTCTCGACCATTTCGAGACTCCTCGTCATGTCCGTGATCACATCCGGGACTCCGAACAACCTTCAGTACATCAAAATGCATAAACTCATAATATAACTGTCATCGTAACCTCAAGCGTGCGGACCCTACGGGTTCGAGAACAATGTAGACATGACCGAGACACGTCTCCGGTCAATAACCAATAGCGGGACCTGGATGCCCATATTGGCTCCTACATATTCTACGAAGATCTTTATGGGTCAGACCGCATAACAACATACGTTGTTCCCTTTGTCATCGGTATGTTACTTGCCTGAGATTCGATCATCGGTATCCAATACCTAGTTCAATCTCGTTACCGACAAGTCTCTTTACTCGTTCCGTAATACATCATCCCGCAACTAACTTATTTAGTTGCAATGCTTGCAAGGCTTAAGTGATGTGCATTACCGAGAGGGCCCAGAGATACCTCTCCGACAATTGGAGTGACAAAACCTAATCTCGAAATACGCCAACCCAACATGTACCTTTGGAGACACCTGTAGTACTCCTTTATAATCACCCAGTTACGTTGTGACGTTTGGTAGTACCCAAAGTGTTCCTCCGGTAAACGGGAGTTGCATAATCTCATAGTTATAGGAACATGTATAAGTCATGAAGAAAGCAATAGCAACATACTAAACGATTGGGTGCTAAGCTAATGGAATGGGTCATGTCAATCAGATCATTCAACTAATGATGTGACCTCGTTAATCAAATAACAACTCTTTGTTCATGGTTAGGAAACATAACCATCTTTGATTAACGAGCTAGTGAAGTAGAGGCAAGTGACACTCTGTTTGTCTATGTATTCACACATGTATTATGTTTCCGGTTAATACAATTCTAGCATGAATAATAAACATTTATCATGATTATAAGGAAATAAATAATAACTTTATTATTGCCTCTAGGGCATATTTCCTTCACTTGAGCGGTCCGAGGAAGAGCTCGGCCTTACCAAGAGGCAGCTCGAAGAGAACGAAGGTAAGTAATACCTCGTATATTTATTGATAAAGAAAAAGGAAAGTGGTTGTTAGATCACATGATCGTCATGAATTTTGCTAGGGGCCATGACCGAAGTGGCGGCCCTGAAGAAGGCGTTGTCCGAGGCCGAAGGCAAAGCGGCCAAGGAGCGCGTCGAGCGCGAGAAGCAAGAGGCCCGAGTCGGCGAGGTTCGGCAAGAGCTCCAGGAGTTTGTCAAGAAGTACGAGTCCTTGGAGCGTGACTCTAAGACGCAAGGGTCCGAGCTTGCGAAGGCCCTCGAGAACTCACAAAATGCCACGGTCGAAGCACAAAAGGCCCTCCAGGAAATTGAGACGGTCAAGAAGATAGCGGTGGGTAAGGCATTCATTATGCAAAGCAAGCATGTGAAGGAAACTTTCCTTTTACTTACCCGAATTCGGAGCTCTCTAGGAGCGTTCACAGATCTACCCAGCAGTGTGTCAGATGCCGCGGAGTTCTACGGGGCCGAGGAAGGGAGCTCGATGAAGAAGTTGTTCTGGTCTCAGTATACTGGGACCGAACATCCGATGCCCTTGAGTGACCAGTTGAAGCATCTGGTCGAGCTTCACAAGGCGGCTGAACTGGCCATGAAGGGCCTCATAGTTCGGATGTCGCCTGGCGAGCCCCTTCCTCGCAGCTATTTCGGCCCGGTAAGGCGGCTTGTGAATGCCTGCCCACGGTTTGAAGTCATAAAGCAGTCTTCCTGCATTGAGGGTGCGCGCAGGGCTTTTGCCCGGGCGAAAGTGCACTAGGCGAAGATGGACGCCGAAAAGCTGGTGAAGGAGGGGCCGTCGGTGTAACACCCCGGATGTAACTTTCCCAATTTGTACTCCAACTCTTGCCGTTTCCGGCGTTAAGTTATTTTATTTTCTCGGGTTCGGGTCTTTGTCTCCGTGTGTTGTTGTCTTTGTCATGCATCTCATATCATGTCATCATGTGCATTGCATTTGCATACATGTTTGTCTCATGCATTCGAGCATTTTCCCCGTTGTCCGTTTTGCATTCCGGCGCTTCGTTCTCCTCCGGTGGTCATTTCTAGCTTTCTTTCGTGTGTGGGGATTAAACATTTCTGGATTGGACCGAGACTTGCCAAGCGGCCTTGGTTTACTACCGGTAGACCGCCTGTCAAGTTTCGTATCATTTGGACTTCGTTTGATACTCCAACGGTTAACCGAGGGACCGAAAAGGCCTCGTGTGTGTTACAGCCCAACACCCCTCCAATTTGGCCCAAAACCCACCTAAGCCTTCTCCATCATCTAGATCGTTCGATCACGATCGCGTGGCCGAAAACCGCACCTCATTTGGACTCTCCTAGCTCCCTCTATGCCTATAAATAGACCCCTTCCCCGAAATCCGGATCCCCCCTCGTCCAAACCCTAGAAATCGCCTCCGCGCCGGCCGGACACGTCCGTCCGGGCCGGACATGTCTGCCGCCGTGCCCCAGCCAACCGCCGCCTGCCACCTGTCCCGCCGCCACCCGCGCCCGCTCTGGCCCGGGGAGAGCCCCCGCGGCCCAGAGGAGCCGCGCCGTCCGCGCCCTTCTCCTCCCCGACGCCGCTCGCCGCGCCGCCGCCATCCCTTCGCCGCGCCGCCGTGGGTCGCCAGCGCCGCCCGCCGCCCCGCTGCCGGATCTTCGCCGCCCCGCCGCCGTTTCTTCGCCGCCCGGCCGGATCCGGCTAGATCCGGCCAGAGAGGAGCCCCGGTGCCCGGATCTCGTCGGCCGCCGCCGTCCTCGTCGTCGCCGGTGAACAGTGCTCGCCGGAGTTTGCCTCGTTTTGCATGCCACCAAACCCTAGATCCGGAGGTCTAATTTTCTTCCAAGTCCCCGGATTTTCTAATCCATATGCTCCTATTCATGACCTCGTAACTTTGCATCCGTAGCTCCGATTCATGCATATAGCATATCATAATGTTCACCTCAGAGAGTACATCATTTCATTCCATTGCCTTATTTTCATTTGAGTTCATCTTGATGCCCGAAATGCTGTTAGAAGAGGGCTACTTGAGTTAATTGTCAGATCTGCTACTCCATTTAGGTTTTTTTCATTTTTGCCATGATTAATGTGTGCATGATATGCCCTGATGCTCTACATATGTTTTGTTAAGGGTTTTGTCATCTTTCCAGAGGTGCAACCCATGTATTTTTGTGATGAGTATGGTGACTAGTGCAAGCTTGCAAAGTGGTGCACTTGGTATTTCTGTTTTCAGGGACTTAGCAATTCCACCAAGTCCTTGATCTGTTTATCTCATGATGCCATATGTTCATGTTGTTTCCTAGTGATCCGTGCCTCTTTTGAGGATGATAAGTAAGGATATTTTGTTAATCTTGTAGTGCTCTATCCATCCATGTCTTTGTTTACAATTATGGAGCACCCTAGCTTGAGTCAATCGAGCTCTACTTTTGCTACTTTGTGAATCTGGGCAGATTGTCAACTTGTTTGCAATTTTGCCGATGATGTTGTAGTTGATCCGTGCATGCTATGCTATTGTTCTTGCCATGTATAGCTTTCATTTTGTGTGTTCTTAATGGATGTATGCTTAGCTTTTCATGACTTGCACCGTAGTGAGTGCATCGAGCTCGTAAACATGCCTACTTGGGATATGTTTCAGCATGTGCCAGTTTTCACTAAGTCTGAAAACTGATTATGTTTTTGCTATGTTCACATGCTTGTTAGCATATTTTCTGATCCCTTTTGGCTCAAGGTCACTAAGGGACTTTTGTTAAGCTCTTTGAGTAGCTCCATGTCATGCTTTACTTTGCCATGTTCAGATCCTGTAGCATGTAGTTTTGTTGCTCCGAAGAGTGCTACCTGATCTGAAATTCCAGACAAGTGTTAATTTCACAAAGTCTGAGATCTGTTTGCCATATGCATTTTTGCCATGCTTGTTTGAACCTGTTAATGGATGAATTGGCCGTAGCTCAGTGCTAGACTTTTGTTAAGCATCTTGAATGCATCCCTGCCATGTATTTTGTTGTCATGTTTGGGTGTTGTAGCATGTTCATCTCATTGCATTTAGATGGCTACTTGCTGTAAATCGCAGACCGGTGTCATTTTTGAATCGCTTGCCGTTTCCAAACAGTAACTCCGATTCCGATGATCTTTATATAGTTTTCATGTGATTTCATCTCATCTTTCCAGTGACACACTTGGATTTCCAAGTTGAGGCCAGGTTCTTGCATTTCCTGTCACATCTTGCATATGCATCCCGCATCGCATCCCGCATAGCATACCATCTTTGCATCATCATGTTTGTTCCTTGCACGTGGTTGATTGTGTCTTTGTTGCTTGTTTGTCTTGTTTGGTTAGAGCCGGGAGACGAGTTCGCTAACGAGGAGCCCGTTGAGTTTGCTTTCGAGGATCCAGTCAACTCTGACAACTGTGCAGGCAAGATGATCATACCCTCGAAATCACTACTATCTTTGCTATGCTAGATTTGCTCGCTCTTTTGCTTTGCCAATGCTACGATGCCTACCACTTGCTTTCAAGCCTCCCAAACTGCCATGTCAAACCTCTAATCTACCATGTCCTAGCAAACCGTTGATTGGCTATGTTACCGCTTTGCTCAGCCCCTCTTACAGCGTTGCTAGTTGCAGGTGAAGATTGAAGGCCGTTCCTTGTTGGAACATTTATTTACTTGTTGGGATATCATTATATTATCTTGTTATCTTAATGCATCTATACACTTGGTAAAGGGTGGAAGGCTCGGCCTCTCGCCTAGTGTTTTGTTCCACTCTTGCCGCCCTAGTTTCCGTCATATCGGTGTTATGTTCCCGGATTTTGCGTTCCTTACGCGGTTGGGTTATAATGGGAACCCCTTGATAGTTCGCCTTGATTAAAGCTTTTCCAGCAATGCCCAACCTTGGTTTTACCATTTGCCACCTAGCCTCCTTTTCCCTTGGGTTTCCGGAGCCCGAGGGTCATCTTATTTAAACCCCCCGGGCCAGTGCTCCTCTGAGTGTTGGTCCGAACTGAGCTGCCTGCGGGGCCACCTCGGGGAAACTTGAGGGTTGGTTTTACTCGTAGCTAGTCTCATCTGAGTGTGCCCTGAGAACGAGATATGTGCAGCTCCTATCGGGATTTGTCGGCACATTCGGGCGGTGTTGCTGGTCTTGTTTTAACCTGTCGAAGTGTCTTGAAGAACCGAGATACCGAGTCTGATCGGAACATCTTGGGAGGAGGTCTATTCCTTCGTTGACCGTGAGAGCTTGTCATGGGCTAAGTTGGGACTCCCCTGCAGGGATTTGAACTTTCGAAAGCCGTGCCCGCGGTTATGGGCAGATGGGAATTTGTTAATGTCCGGTTGTAGATAACTTGAACCTTAACTTAATTAAAATGAATCAACTGAGTGTGTTACCGTGATGGCCCCTTCTCGGCGGAGTCCGGGAAGTGGACACGGTGTTGGAGTAATGTTTGCGCAGGTTGCTCTCTAGTTTCTCGCTCGCGCTTTGCCTCCTCTTCTCGCTCTCTTTTGCGAATAAGGTAGCCACCATATTTTGGCTAGTCTCTTGCTGTAGCTCCACATATTTACCTTGCCATACCTATAAGCTTAAATAGTCTTGATCACGAGGGTGCGAGATTGCTGAGTCCTTGTGGCTCACAGATTACTATTACACCAGATGCAGGGCCTGATGATTCCGCTCCAGGTGACGCGCTTGAGCTCAAGTGGGAGTACGACGAGGACTCTCAACGTTACTATGTTTCCTTTCCTGATGATCAGTAGTGGTGCCCAGTTGGGGGTGATCGGGACCTTGTCGCATGTTGGGTTCTCTTTTATTTTGGCGCCGTAGTCGGGACATGAGTGTTTGGATGATGTAATGTTATTTATGTACTTGATTGACGTGGCGAGTGTAAGCCAACTATGTTATCTCCCCTTTATGATTTATATTACATGGGATGTTGTGAAGATTTCCTAACTTGCGACATATGCCTTCAATGCGATTATGCCTCTAAGTCATGCCTCGACACGTGGGAGATATAGTCGCATCGAGGGTGTTACAGCCGGAGGGCAAGGAGCATCGCCACCCCGAAAAGTATTATGACAGTGTTCTGAAGGGTGCTCGCCTTGTGGCAGAGGAATGTGCTAAGGATGTAATATTTGAATGAATGTACTCATGTGATCCTGTAATGTGGAACGAGTTCATGTGCGTTATGTAACGCTTGTTAATTTAAAATATTACCTTCCGTGCGGCTGTTTATAAAATTTGAGAGTTGGCCAGTCGTCGGCTTCTACCCCCATGTAACTAGTACTGAGGTGTTCGGGATAAACCTGACCACTCTTTATCCCAATTTTGGGTCCTTCGAAGGAGGTGTTCAGCACAACGAACCAAGCAATCGGACTATAAAGCTTTATCACTCTCACTTAGCCATAGAAGTCTACAATTTTAAATTTTGGCGAAGCCCCTAATATTCGGAAGGCCGAACTTGGGACGCTATGTACGCCTAAATCGGACAAGGCCGACTCCTCGCCCGAAGTGGAAAAAATCTTTAAGGATTTGAGACCTCTCGAATAGCGACCAGCTCTCGCTGCATCATGACAGTCAGTTTTCGGCTTTCTCTACTGAGGTGCTCGTCCGGAAGAACCGGGACACAATCGCAGTAGTTCTCCCAGTGCTACCTTAGCCGATGTAGCGGAACGTAAGGTACCAAAACATGGGAGCCGGGCAAACACAACTATTGACCCAAGACATGATTCGGAGCTGATGCATATAATGCTATAAGTTCGGGGTGCCGCACTGTCGAAAGTGTTCGGACTTTTCATGTTGTGTTATGGGGTACACTGAAGCCCATGGCGCACTGGTTGTATCAAAATGTACGGGTGCGATTTGTCGTAAATAAGCAGACATGAAAAAAAGATAAAGGAATGCAATAATGAGCTAATGATGTACATTGTTATTTGGATGATACGTCAAAGAGTATGCATACATGTAGTGCAATAAGTAAAAGATAGGACTATTTGACATGTCCTATCCAAGGTCAAGCTGCGTGTGGGTATGCAAAACAGGTATATCGATCGTTATCAGAGACCACCCGAGGATTCCCTTGTACATCAAAGCTTCTTGCCTCCTTGGTGTTTCCTTCCTGTGACGGGTCCGATAATCAGGCGATCGGAGAGGGTCTTCAGAGAATAGGGGCCTGAAAGGAAGAAAATGTTAAAGGTATACGGGTCCTGAAGCGGTTGAGCTACATTGTGGGTTGTGCCATGGCCGTGCCTCTGCCTATGCCCATGGTATCTTGAGTGCGTAATTATGTACGCGCGGCACAAATTTTGCCGCTTGACTGGGACTAGGACGGAGGCTGAATTGCTAGGCGAGCTCTTAACGTGCCTCGCGATCCTCTTGCAGGGTACTCCGGACTCGCTTGAAGGTGTCTGGGGTCTTTTTCGCTGAATTGGCGATTTGCCTCATAAGGCTGCTTTGCACTTCTGCTGCGAGGGCCGCAGTGTGCTCCTCCATGCGGAGCGAGCGTTCTGTGTTTCCATTAACTGTTATAACCCCGCGAGGTCCTGACATTTTGAGCTTGAGGTATGCATAATGCGGTACCGCATTGAATCTGGCAAATGTGGTTCGTCCGAGCAGTGCGTGATAGCCACTGCAGAAGGGGACGATATCGAAGATTAACTCCTCGCTTCGGAAGTTGTTTGGAGATCCGAAGACCACTTCCAGTGTGATTGAGCCCGTGCAACATGCCTCTACACCTGGGATGACACCTTTAAAGGTGGTTTTGGTGGGTTTGATCCTCGAGGGGTCTATACCCATTTTGCACACTGTATCCTGATAGAGCAGGTTCAGGCTGTGCCACCGTCCATAAGGACTCGAGTGAGGTGAAATCCGTCAATGATGGGGTCAAGGACCAATGCGGCAGAACCGCCATGACGGATACTGGTGGGGTGGTCCCTGCGATTGAAGGTGATCAGACAAGAAGACCATGGGTTGAACTTTGGGGCGACTGGCTCCATCGCATAGACGTCCCTCAGTGCACGCTTCCGTTCCCGCTTGGGAATATGGGTTGCGTATATCATGTTTACTGTTTTCACTTGGGGAGGAAATTTCTTCTGTCCTCCTGTATTCGACGGTCGGGGTTCCTCCTCGTCGTCGCTATGCAGCCCCCTTTTCCTTATTTTCGGCATTCAACTTGCCGGCCTGTTTGAACACCCAACATTCTCTATTGGTGTGGTTGGCTGGTTTATCGGGGGTGCCGTGATTTTGACACGAACGATCAATTATGCGGTCCAATCTGGACGGGCCCGGATTGCTTCTTTTGAACGGCTTTTTGCGCTGACCAGATTTAGAGCCACTGAATCCGGCATTAACAGCCGTGTCTTCGGCGTTGTCGCCGTTGTTGCAGCGCTTGTGTCTGTTGTGACATGGCATGCCGTTGCTATCTTTGGCATCTGAATTGCCAGTGTTTCTTGATGTGTTGTTGCTACGAGCCAGCCAGCTATCCTCGCCCGCACAAAAGCGGGCCATGAGTGTCATGAGGGCTGCCATGGATTTTGGCTTTTCTTGGCCGAGGTGTTGGGCGAGCCACTCGTCGCGGATGTTATGCTTAAATGCCGCTAAGGCCTCGGCATCCGGACAGTCGACAATTTGGTTCTTTTTAGTTAGGAACCGAGTCCAGAATTTCCTGGCCGATTGCCCTGGCTATTGGGTTATGTGCCTCAAGTCATCGGCATCCGGTGGTCGCACATAAGTGCCCTGGAAGTTGTCAAGGAATGCGTCCTCCAAATTCTCCCAACTGCCAATGGAGTTTGCCGGTAGGCTATTGAGCCAATGCCGAGCAGGTCCTTTGAGTTTTAATGGGAGGTACTTGATGGCATGTAGATTTTCACCGCGGGCATGTGGATGTGGAGGAGGAAATCTTCGATCCATACCGCGGGGTCTGTTGTACCATCATATGATTCAATGTTCATGGGTTTAAAACCTTCTCGGAATTCGTGATCCATTACTTCATCTGTGAAGCATAGGGGGTGGGTGGTGCCTCTGTGCCGGGCTATATCACGACGCAGTTCATACGAGTCTTGTCTGCTGTATTCGGCCCAGCCGGATTTGCTTCTAGTATATCCGGCGTGACGGTCGTCGTCACGCGTTGGGGCGCGCCCCTGTGATCCGTAGATCGATCTTGCATGTCCTGCCTTGTTTTCCAATACGTCTCGCAGGTCCTGCGTGTTCCCCCGGGCCTTGGTATTTTTGTTGAACTGGCGATGGGGTGCAGGTTGGACTTCGGCTTGACATGCCGCTTTGTATCGGCCACGAGGTGGCCGGTCAGCCGCTGGAAGTGCAGGCTTTAATACTTCTTCCTCGAGTTGGGGTAGCAACCTGCGCTTTGGGTAACTTTTGGTTGGGCACTCGAGTTCGTATTCATCGGCCTCCAGGACCTCAGTCCATCTATCTGCTAGCAGATCTTGGTCAACTTGAAGCTGCTGTTGCTTTTTCTTCAGGCTTTTTGCTGTGGCTATAAGCCGGCGCTTGAAGCGCTCCTATTCGGCGGGATCCTCAGGCACGATAAATTCTTCATCGCCGAGGTTCACCTCGCCTTCGGAGAGAGGCATGTAATTGTCATCCTCTGATTCTCCATCTGCTGCCTGTTCCTTAGGGATAGCTTGCCCATCCTCCCGCTCGAGGCCTGGCTGGAGGGGATTGTCTTCATCTTCGGCGCTATCCGCAGCGTTATTGTCTCTTGTGCCGGTATCGCCGTTTTTTCTATGGCAGGGCTTAGAGCGGCGCCGTTGACGCTGGTGCTTAGATTGCTTCTCGAGGGGATTATCCTCTGTTGCCTTATTGCCATCGCTTTCTTTGGGGGTGTCCACCATGTATATATCATATGATGAGGTGGCAGTCCAGCGCCTTGTGGGCGGTGGTTCCTGTTCTTCTCCTACATCGTCGTCCATACCGTCGATGTCTTCGGAGCCGAAATCAAGCATGTCGGTTAAGTCGTCGATAGTGGATATTAAGTGGGTGGTGGGTGGGGAACAAATATCTTCGTCGTCCGCTTCCCACTCAAGCCGGACATAGTTCGGCCAAGGGCCTTCCGACAAGGAGAGAGACCTTAATGAATTCAGCACGTCACCCAGTAGCGAGTTCTGAAAGATATCCACTGAGGAAAACTCCATAATCGACGCCAAATCAGATCCGATAGGCACGGACGCAGGCGGTTCGGAGCCCGTGGCCGGGGACGAATCCAAGGGTCTGGCAACACAAGTCTCGTAGGAGGTGAAGTCAGTATTCGGCTCTATCGCCGCTGAGTGTGTGGCCTCCATGGCGGGGTCCATCCACCCGTCCTCGGACGGCGCGATCTGCTCCGGATCGAGGGACGAAGTTGCCATAGGGATGATCTTCCGAACACTGTCCGGCGGCAGAGCTAAGTGATGCTCGTCGTGACTGTGCGGCGCACCTGACACGGGCTCGAATCCGTCGAAGACCAAGTCTCCGCGGATGTCGGCAGTATAGCTTAAGTTTCCAAACCTGAACTGATGGCCAGGGGCGTAGCTATCGATCTGCTCCAGATGGCCAAGCGAGTTGGCCCGCAGTGCGAAGCCGCCGAATACGAAGATCTATCTGGGGGAAAACCTCACCCTGGATTGCATCATTGCCGATGATCGAAGGAGCCATCAAGCCTTATGGTGACGACACAGTGGAACTCTCAATGAAAGCACCAATGTCGGTGTCAAAACCGGTGGATCTCGGGTAGGGGGTCCCGAACTGTGCGTCTAAGGCGGATGGTAACAGGAGGCGGGGGACACAATGTTTACCCAGGTTCGGGCCCTCTTGATGGAGGTAATACCCTACTTCCTTCTTGATTGATCCTGATGATATGAGTATTACAAGAGTTGATCTACCACGAGATAATAGAGGCTAAACCCTAGAAGCTAGCCTATGATTATGATTGTTGTTGTCCTATGGACTAAACCCTCCGGTTTATATAGACACCGGAGGGGGCTAGGGTTACACAGAGTTGGTTACAAGGGAGGAGATCTACATATCCGAATTGCCAAGCTTGCCTTCCATGCAAAGGAGAGTCCCACCCGGACACGGGACGAAGTCTTCAATCTTGTATCTTCATCAATGTTGGGATATCGCTTATCGGGAACTTATCGGTCGACCCATGATAAGGGGTAAATCGGCCAGTTTATCGGCATATCGGCCGATTTATCGCCATATCGGCTGATTTATCGGCCGATTTATCTTATCGGTCAGACAACGGTAGGCGATAAATCGGCCGATTTATCGGAATATCGGAAGATATCTTGAGCAGTGATCTTCATAGTCCAACAGTCCGGCCAAAGTATATAGTCCAGCAGTCCGAGGACCCCCTAATCCAGGACTCCCTCAAAGTGCGCCAAGGCCGAAGATGGTTGCCTCTTCCTCCACAACGACCTCAAGGCGGCGCATGACGATGGCAAGGCTGAGGGCAAGGAGGTCAAGCGCAAGGGCCCTACTATGTTGGCAGCCGAGCCTGAGTAGAAGCGCGGCCGCGACAAGCCCGAGGGGAGCAGTCGCCTGCTCCGCGTCTACCACCATTTGCGCACCCACAAAAGCAACGGCTGCCAGGAGCTTAGGGAAATTCGCGACGAGCACTTGGTTCGCCGCCCCAACCGCCCTGATCGTGGCGCCGGTCATGGAGGAAGCCATGGCGGCGACAGATGGGACAATCACAACGGCAATTAGCACCAGGCCTGGCGTGACCAGCCTCGCAACAGTGCCTGGTGTGACCAACCTCGCGACGTTGCCTCGCGTGCCCAGCCTCACGACAGTGCGTGGCGTAACCAGCCTCACGAGGCTCATCCTCAGGACAACACAGCCCTTGCACTGTTGTCGCCGTCCCTGTAACGCCCTCGATGCGGCTATAGCTCCCACGTGTCGAGGCACGACTTAGAGACATAACCGCATTGAAAGCAATGTCGCAAGTCAGGCAATCATTACAACATCCCATGTAATACATAATAAAAGGGGGAGATAACATAGTTGGCTTACACTCGCCACGTCACATCAGAGTACATAAATAACATCCATCAAACAAACACTCATGGCCCGACTACGGCGCCAAAATGGAAAAGAACCCAACATGCGACAAGGCCCTGAATCGAACCCCAACTAGGCACCACTACTGATCATCGGGAAAGGAAACATAATAACGCTGAGAGTCCTCGTCGAACTCCCACTTGAGCTCGTACTTGTCACTTGGAGCGGAATCACCTGGACCTGCATCTGGAATTATAGTATCTGTGAGCCATAGGGACTCAGCAATCTCGCACCCTCGCGATCAAAACTATTTAAGCTTATAGGAAGGATAAGGCAAGTATGTGGAGCTGCAGCAAGCGACTAGCATATGTGGTGGCTAACTTATCCGCAAAAGAGAGCGAGAAGAGGAGGCAAGGCGTGAGCGAGAAACTAGAGGAACAACCTGCGCAAGCATAACTCCAACTCCGTGTCCACTTCCCGGACTCCGCCGAGAAGAGGCCATCACGGTAACACACACAGTTGGTTCATTTTAAATTAATTAAGGTTCAGTTATCTACAACCGGACATTAACAAATTCCCATCTGCCCATAACCGCGGGCACGGCTTTCGAAAGTTCAATCCCTGCAGGGGGTCCCAACTTAGCCCATGACAAGCTCTCACGGTCAACGAAGGAATAGACCTCCACCCGAGTCACACCGATCAGACTCGGTAACCCGGTACAACAAGACAATTCGACAGGTTAAAACAAGACCAGCAACACCGCCCGAATGTGCCGACAAATCCCGATAGGAGCTGCACATATCTCTTTCTCAGGGCACACTCAGATGAGACATCCTACGAGTAAAACCAACCCTCAAGTTGCCCCGAGGTGGCCCCGCAGTCTACTCGGTCGGACCAACACTCAGAGGGAGCACTGGCCCGTGGGGGGGCTAACAATAAGATGACCCTTGGGTCTGCAGAACCCAAAGGAAAGAAAAGGGTAGGTGGCAAATGGTAAAACCAAGGTTGGGCATTGCTGGAAAAGATTTAATCGAGGCGAAATATCAAGGGGTTCCCATTATAACCCAACCGCATAAGGAACGCAACATCCGGGAACATAACACCGATATGACAGAAACTAGGGCGGCAAGAGTGGAACAAAACACTAGGCGAGAGGCCGAGCCTTCCACCCTTTACCAAGTATATAGATGCATTAAGATAACATAGTAATATAGTGATCTCCCAACAAGTAAATAGATGTTCCAACAAGGAACGGCTCCAATCTTCACCTGCAACTAACAACGCTATAAGAAGGGCTGAGCAAAGCGGTAACATAGCCAATCAACGGTTTGCTAGGACAATGGTTGGTTAGAGGTTCAATCATGCAATTGGGAGGCTGACAAGCAAGTGGTAGGCATCGTAGCAGTGGCAAAGCAAAAGAGCGAGCAAACTAGCATAGCAAAGATAGTAGTGATTTCGAGGGTATGATCATCTTGCCTGCACAGTTGTCAGAGTTGACTGGATCCTCACAAGCAAACTCAACGGGCTCCTCGGTAGCGAACTCATCTCCCGGATCTACCCAACAAGACAAACAAGCAACAAGGATACAATCAACCACGTGCAAGACCAAGCAATATGATGAAATGATGATATGCTATGCGGGATGCGATGCGGGATGCAAAATGCAAGATATGACAGGAAATGCATGAACCTGGCCTCAACTTGGAATTCCAAGGGTGCCACTGGATAGATGGGCTGAAATCGCTTGAAAACGATATAAAGATCATTGGAATCGGAGTTACGGTTTGGAAATGGCAAGCGTTTTAAGATATGACACCGGTCTGCGATTTCAGCAAGTAGGCATCTAAATGCAACGAAATGAACATGCTACAGCCACCAAACATGAAAACAAAATACATGGCAGTGATGTACACGAGATGGTTAACAAAACACTAGCACTGAGCCATAGGCAAATTCATCCATTAAGAGGTTCAAACAAGCATGGCAAAAATGAATATGCAAAACAGATTCCAGACTTAGTGAAATTAACACTAGCCTGAAATTTCAGATCACGAAGCCCTCTTCGGAGCAGCAAAACAACATGATAGATTACCTGAACATGACAAGTAAGAACATGGCATGGAGCTACTCAACAAGATTAACAAAACACCCAAAGTGACCTGGGGCCAAAAGGGTTCACAAAATACTCTACCGAGCTCACGAACATAGCTCGAACACAATCAGTTTTCAGACAGTGAAAACTGAGACATGCTGAAATATAACCCACGAAGGCATGTAAACGAGCTCGATGCACTCACTACGGTGCAAGTCATGGCAAGGAAAGCATATAACTAGCAAGAAGGCACAATATTCTAGCTACACATGGCAAGAACAAAGGCATAGCATGCATGGATCACTAACGGTAGCATCGGCAAAATCGCAAACAAGTTGACGATCTGCCCAGGTTAACAACGAAGCAAAAGTTGAGCTTGATTGAGTCAACCTAGAGCACTCCATATATGCAAACAAAGACATGGATGGATAGAGAATAACATAAATATCAAAACTCCCTTACTGATCTTCCTCAAAAGAGGCACGGATCACTAGGAAACAAGTTGGACATATAGCATCATGAACTAAAATATCCCAGACTTAGTGAAAATCACTAAGTCCCTGGAATCAGCAATCTCAGGTACCTCCCTTCGCAAGCTTGCACAAGACAACACACACATCCTAAAAATGCATGGGTGGCACCTCTGGAAAGAAGACAAAATGCTTAACAATTCATCCCAAAGGGGCACAGGCATATCATGCACGAATTAAACATGGCAAAAATGACAAAAGTGCATGATGAACTAACGGATCTGCAATTTTACTCATGAAGCCTCCTTCTAACAGCATTTTGGGCAACAAGATGACCTCAAATGCAAATGATGCAATGGAATGAAATGATGTACATGTCGAGACGAAGATTTTGATATATCATACGCCCAAAACGGAGCTACGGTTGCGGAGATATAAGCAGTCAAAGTTGCATAAAATAATTAGACGGGGGAGGGGAAAGTCAACCCCTAGGGTTTCAAAATTCCAGATCTGAGATCCAGATCGAGGCACAGGAACCGAGGCGGCCGGGGTACTGTAGCTCGCTGGAGTCGGAGCTCGCCGGAGACGCGGGCCGCCGGTCGGGGAGGAGGTTGCCGGGGGCAACGCCGGCGTGGTGGCGGGCGGCGCGGCGCCGGGGACGGCGAGGCGGCGGCGGCCGGCTCGGACGGGGAGGCGTGCGCCGGCGGCGGAGTTGCGGCGCGGCGGCGGCGGCTGCTCCGGCCGCCGGAGCCGGAAGGGGCGGCGGCGCTGGAGGCGGGGAGGCGCGGGGCGCCTGGGCCCGAGAGGCGGCGCGCGGGGGCCGGGCGCGGGCCAGGCGGGCCGGCGGCGATGCGGTCCCGCCCTGGGGACAGGTGGCGGGCGCTGGGTGGCTGGCGGCGGCGGGCGGACATTGTCCGGTCGGATCCGGACACGTCCGTCGGTGGGGGGGGGGGGTTGATCTGTTTTTTTTTTCGAGGAGGACGGGGAGGAATCTGAGATTAGGAACGGGGGGGTGTATATATAGGCATAAGTGGAGCTAGGAGAGTCCAAATGAGGTGCGGTTTTCGCCCACGCGATCGTGATCGAACGCTCTAGGACATGGAGCAGAGTTTGGTGGGTTTTGGGACAAATGTGGGGGGGGTGTTGGGCTGCAACACACACGAGGCCTTTTCGGTCCCTCGGTTAACCGTTGGAGTATCAAACGAAGTCCAAATGATACGAAACTTGACAGGCGGTCTACCGGTAGTAAACCAAGGCCGCATGGCAAGTCTCGGTCCAATCCGGAAATGTTTAATCCCCACACATGAAAGAATGCTAGAAAAGGCCACCGGAGGAGAACGAAGCGCCGTAATGCAAAACGGACAACGGGGAAAATGCTCGAATGCATGAGATGAACATGTATGCAAATGCAATGCACGTGATGACATGATAAGAGATGCACGAAAAAGAAAAACAACACACGGAGACAAAGACCCGAACCCGAGAAATAAATATAACTTAATGCCGGAAACGGCAAGAGTTGGATACAAATATGGAAAGTATATCTGGGGCGTTACAGTCCCCCAGGAGGAACGACAACAACCAGCAAGACGAGGGGTTGGGAGCTACCAGGAGCCTCGCGCGATAGCCTGCATCCTCTGCGGAGCTCATGCACCCACGTCCAACCGCCTCTTCAGGCAGTTCTCTCACGAGGTGAATGTTGCCCTCCCGAGGCTTGAAGCGGTGAGACCCCTCAAGTCGTCACAGTACACCATCACTTTTGACTCCAAGGATCACCTCAGGTGCTCCACCACCGCTGGCGCACTTCCCATGATGTGCACCCCCAGCATCAGCAACGTCTCAGTCACTAAGACTCTCATCAACGGTGGGGCTGGCCTCAACGTGATCTCCATCGCGACCTTCAAAACGCTCCAGGTGCGCCTTTTGGTCACCTTCGGCACCCGCAATAACTACCACACCACGACGATCGACTTTGACGTGGCCCACATCGTCCTCCCGTACAACGCCATGTTGGGGTACCCCGCACTCACCAAGTTCATGGCGGTAACCCACCACAGCTACAACGTCCTCAAGATGCCTAGCTACAGCGGCGTCAGCACCGTCACTTGTGACGAGAAGGACGCGGTCTGCTCCCTCGAGCATGCTTACCGCACCGCTGTGGCAGACAACTCTGATGGCAAGAATGTCGTTGGCCTCGCTGAAGTGACCCCCGCGTAGAAAAAACAGCTCCTCCCCAAGGGCTGCCTTTAGGTGAACAAGCAGCTGGCTGGCGGCGATGCCCAGGTCTCTGTCCCCGTCACCGGGGCACGCCTTCCTCCTGCATAGGAAGGCGTGCCTGGTGCCTCCCTCAGGTTAGGCTCGGGGGCTTCCGTCTGGAGAGAGTCTGACCTGACCAGTGCAACGAGGGAGGTGCTCGGGCACCACTTGGAGGCATGCCTCAATGCACGCCCCCACAAGCAAGGAGCACAACGCTAGCCGACCAGGAGCACATGAGTTCATCACCTAGGAGATTCGCAAGCTGCAAGAAGCGCGGGCCATGCGAGGCGAGCGGCGCCCCACGTGTCCCACTAGCTCGACTGCCGCCCCCGGTGCGAACAACGAGTTCCGCATGTGCGTGGACATTGCGGGCCTTAACATGGCCGAATCTCAAGACATGCCGGAGCAGAGGCGTCCCTGCCAACTACATTTGCATGCCTTTCGGCTTGTTGAACGCCGGTGCATCCTACCAGCGCTTCGCGTGCCTCACATTGGCAGCTCGCGAGGCCTCGGCACCTCTGGAGCTTCCAGGGCCTCAGGAGCCGACCATCCCCTGAGGGACGGCCCCTGCGGCATGCTTCATGACTCGCTTCACCGACAACTCCGACACCCCTGCAGCAGCGTAATTGGAAGGTGACTTTTTGGTTTGTTAAACTGAGGACGCTCCTTAGGCTGCATTATCCCTAGACCGGTCAGGGTCCGCCCCTACAACCGCGTCGTTTTGGTCGTGTACTGGACCTGGTTATGCTTTGATGGAATTGTTTTGCTGGCTTAAGCTACGTGTTCGGTGCCTCGCCGCCGTTTGGATCGCCGTGTCTTCATGAACCTCGCTCTTGATTGCCCCATGACCAGGACTTAACACGCCGTCTGTGCTCGGGTCCATCCCTGTAGCGTCAATAAACCAAGCGACTGAGCTCTGTCTCGCAGGCGGTCCTTGGTGTTCTATCCTCTCATGGGACCGTCCAGGGCAGGAGAGTAAGGGTGCAGCTTGATACGCCCATTTTGCATCATGCTTTTATGTTGATATTTATTGCATTATGGAATCTTATTTCACATTATGATACAATACTTATGCCTTTTCTCTCTTATTTTAGAAGATTTACATGAAGAGGGAGAATGCCTGCAGCTGGAATTCTGGACCAGTTAGGAGCAAATCTGAGATACCTATTCTGCACAACTCCAAATGTCCTGGAACTTTACGGAAAATTATTTTAGAATATATAAAAAATATTGGGCGAAGAAACAACAGAAGGGGACCCACCAGGTGGCCACAAGCCTAGGGGGCGTGCCCTACCCCCAGGGATTGCGGGCCCCCTAGCCATCATCTAGTGCCCATCTTCTGCTATATGAAAGGTTTTAACATAGAAAAAAAATCAAAAAAGAAGCTTTCGGGACGAAGCGCCATAATCTCGAGGTGGAACCTAGGCAGAAGCAATCTAGGGCTCCGCCGGAGCTATTCTGCCGAGGAAACTTTCCTCCGGGAGGGGGAAATCGAAGTCATCGTCATCACCAACGATCCTCTCATCGAGGGAGGGTCAATATTCATCAACATCTTCACCAGCACCATCTCCTCTCAAACCCTAGTTCATCTCTTGTATTCAATCTTTGTCCCAAAACCTTAGATTGGTACCCCTGGGTTGCTAGTAGTGTTGATTACTCTTTGTAGTTGATGCTAGTTTGTTTATCTGGTGGAAGATCATATGTCTGATCCTTCATTATATTCGATACCGCTCTGATCTTGAACATGAACATGCTTTGTGAGTAGTTACGTTTGTTCCTGAGGGCATGGGAGAAGTCTTGTTATAAGTAATCATGTGAATTTGGTATTCGTTCGATATTTTGATGAGATGTATGTTGTCTTTCCTCTAGTGGTGTTATGTGAATGTAGACTACATGACACTTCACCATGATTTGGGCCTAGGGGAAGGCATTGGGAAGTAATAAGTAGACGATGAGTTGCGAGAGTGACAGAAGCTTAAACCCTAGTTTATGTGTTGATTCGTAAGGGTGTGATTTGGATCCACATGTTTCATGCTATGGTTAGATTTATCTTAATTCTTATTTCGTAGTTGTGGATGTTGGGGAACGTAGCATGCAATTTCAAAAAAAATTCTTACGATCACGCAAGATCTATCTAGGAGATGCATAGCAACGAGAGGGGGAGAGTGTGTCCACGTACCCTCGTAGACTAAAAGCAGAAGCGTTAGGTTAATGCGGTTGATGTAGTCGAACGTCTTCACGATCCAACCGATCTAGTACCAAACGTACGTCACCTCCGAGTTCAGCACACGTTCAGATCGATGACATCCCTCAAACTCTTGATCCAGCAGAGGGTCGAGGGAGAGTTCCATCAGCACGATGGCGTGGTGACAGTGATGGTGATGTGATCCGCGCAGGGCTTCGCCTAAGCACTACGACGCTATGACCGGAGGAGTAAATTATGGAGGGGGGCACCACACACGGCTAAGAGAACAATTGATGTTCTATGGGGTGCCCCCCACCCCCATATATAAAAGGAGGGGAGGAGGAGGCCGGCCACCAAGGGGCGCGCCATGGGGGGAAGTCTTACTAGGACTCCACTCCTAGTAGGATTCGCCCCCCCTTTCATTTCTCATGGGACGGGAAAAGGAAGGAGAGGGAGGGGGAGAGGGAGAGGGAAAGGGGGGTGCCGCCCCCTTCTCCTTGTCCTATTCGGACTCCCTTGGAGGGGGATGTGCGGCCACCCCTTGCGGGATCCCCTCTCTCTCTACTAAGGCCCATATAGGCCCAATACTTCCCTGGGAGGTTCCGGTAACCCCTCGGTACTCTGAAATATACCCGAACCATTCCGGTGTCCGAATATCATCATCCAATATATCAATCTTTACCTCTCGACCATTTCAAGACACCTCGTCAAGTCCGTGATCTCATCCGGGACTCCAAACAAACTTCGGTCACCAAAACACATAACTCATATTACAAATCGTCATCGAACGTTAAGTGTGCGGACCCTACGGGTTCGGGAACTATGTAGACATGACTGAGACACATCTCCGGTCAATAACCAATAGCAGAACCTGGATGCTCATATTGGTTCCTACATATTATACGAAGATCTTTATTGGTCAAACCGCAATAACAACATACGTTTTCCCCTTTGTCATCGGTATGTTACTTGCCCGAGATTCGATCATCGGTATCAACATACCTAGTTCAATCTCGTCACCGACACGTCTCTTTACTCGTTCCGTAATGCATCATCCCGTAACTAACTCATTAGTCACATTGCTTGCAAGGCTTACAGTGATGTGCATTACCGAGAGGGCCCAGAGATACCTCTCTGACAATCGGAGTGACAAATCCTAATCTTGATCTATGCCAACTCAACAAACACCTTCAGAGACACCTGTAGAGCATCTTTATAATCACCCAGTTACGTTGTGACATTTGATAGCAGACAAGGTATTCCTCTGGTATTCGGGAGTTGCATAATCTCATTGTTAGAGGAATATGTATAAGTCATGAAGAAAGCAATAGCAATAAAACTTAATGATCATTATGCTAAGTTAATGCATGGGTCTTGTCCATCACATCATTCTCCTAATGATGTGATCCCGTTCATCAAATGACAACTCATGTCTATGGTCAAGAAACTTAACCATCTTTGATTAATGAGCTAGTCAAGTAGAGGCATACTAGGGACACTTTGTCTATGTATTCACACATGTATCAAGTTTTCGGTTAATACAATTCTAGAATGAATAATAAACATTTGTCATGATATAAGGGAATATAAATAACAACTTTATTATTGCCTATAGGGCATATTTCCTTCAGTCTCCCACTTGCACTAGAGTCAATAGTCTAGGTTACATAGTAATGATTCTAACACCCATGGAGTCTTGGTGCTGATCATGTTTTGCTCGTGGAAGAGGCTTAGTCAACGGGTCTACAACATCCAGATCCCTATGTATTTTGCAAATCTCTATGTCTCCCTCCTTGACTTGATCGCGGATGGAATTGAAGCGTCTCTTGATCTTTTTGGTTTTCTTGTGAAATCTGGATTCATTCGCTAAGGCAGTTGCTCCAGTATTGTCACAAAAGACTTTCATTGGCCCCATGCACTAGGTATTACACCTAGATCGGATATGGACTCCTTCATCCAGACTCCTTCATTTGCTGCTTCCGAAGCAGCTATGTACTCTGCTTCACACGTAGATCCCGCCATGATGCTCTACTTGGAACTGCACCAACTTACGGCTCCACCATTCAATATAAATACATATCCGGTTTGCGATAGAGAGTCATCCGGATCAATGTCAAAGCTTGCATCGATGTACCCATTTATGACAAGCTCTTTGTCACCTCCATAAACGAGAAACATATCATTAGTACTTTTTCAGGTATTTCAGGATGTTCTTAACTGTTGTCCAGTGATCCACTCCTGGATTACTTTGGTACCTCCCTGCTAAACTTATAGCAAGGAACACATCAGGTCTGGTACACAACATTGCATACATGATAGAACCTATGGCTGAAGCATAGGGAATGCCTTTCATTTTGTCTCTATCTTCTGCTGTGGTCGGGCATTGAGTTTGACTCAACTTCACACCTTATAAAACAGGCAAGAACTCTTTGTTTGACTTATCCATTTTCAACTTCTTCAAAACTTTATCAAGGTATGTGCTTTGTGAAAGTCCAATTAAGCGTCTTGATCTATCTCTATAGATCTTGATGCCCAATATATAATCAGCTTCACCGAGGTCTTTCATCGAAAAATTCTTATTCAAGTATCCTTTTATGCTATCTAAAAATTCTGTATTATTTCCAATCAACAATATGTCATCCACATATAATATTTAGAAATGCTACAGAGCTCCCATTCACTTTCTTGTAAATACAGGCTTCTCCAAAAGTCTGTATAAAACCATATGCTTTGATCACACTATCAAAACGTATATTCCATCTCCGAGATGCTTGCACCAGTCCATAAATGGATTGCTGGAGCTTGCACACTTTGTTAGCACCTTTAGGATCGAAAAAACCTTCTGGTTGCGTCATATACAACTCTTCTTTAAGATATACCTTAAGGAATGCAGTTTCGACATCCATTTGCCAAATTTCATAATCATAAAATGCGGTAATTGCTAACATGATTCGGATAGACTTAAGCATCGCTACGGGTGAGAAGGTCTCATCGTAGTCAACTCCTTGAAATTGTCGAAAACCTTTCGCAACAAGTCGAGCTTTGTAGACAGTAACATTACCGTCGGCGTTAGTCTTCTTCTTGAAGATCCATTTATTCTCTATGGCTTGCCGATCATCGGGCCAGTCAACCAAAGTCCACACTTTGTTCTCATACATGGATCCCATCTCAGATTTCATGGCCTCAAGCCATTTTGCGGAATCTGGGATCATCATCGCGTCCTCATAGTTCGTAGGTTCGTCATGGTCTAGTAACATGACTTCCAGAACAGGGTTACCATAGCACTCTGGTGCGGAATGTACTCTGGTTGACCTACGAGGTTCGGTAGTAACTTGATCTGAAGTTTCATGATCATCATCATTAACTTCCTCACTAATTGGTGTAGGCATCACTGGAACTGATTTCTTGATGAACTACTTTCCAATTCGGGAGAAGGTACAATTACCTCATGTAGCGACCAGACCTCAACCAGTCTGATCTCTGTGCATTAGTGTCATCCCTGGATCAGTAATGCTGAAACGCACAATACTTGAAGGATTTATAACAGAGTAGCAATCACACACTTATTACATCGAATGTCTCAAAAGATAACTTATTACAATAAATATGGCTTAAGGCCATCTAGCAACGGTAACAATGGAAGGCTTGGAAGATAAGCGAGTCCATCAACTCCAACGACATCATTGAGTATAGAACCACGACCTAAAGGCACCTTACTCGTCGTCTGAAAAGTCTGCAACATGAACATTGCAGCCCGAAAACGGGTCAGCACATGGAATATGCTGGCAATGTAACACATAGAGAGTAATGAAAGAATAAAGCTATACTACATGCATATATGGCCGGTGGAAAGCTCTATGGTTACAGTTTTGTGTAAAGCCAAATTTTCCCTACTGCAAAGGAATACATTTTATTTAACTATCATGGTGGTTGTTAAACATTGAAAGTGTAGACACCCTCTCAATCCCAATTAAGCATCATCATTAAAACCCTAAAAATTAATTAGAGTAACATGATGAGATTCACATGATAATCCAAGTACTAGATACTCAAGACGTCCGTAACCGGGGACACGGCTAACCATGATTAGTTTATACACTCTGCAGAGGTTTGCACACTTTCCCCACAAGACTCGATCTCCTCCGTTGGGATTCTCGCACTACATGATGTTTGGGAAACGGATGACCGAGACATAGTCTTTAGGAAGCGCTAGCACCTTACGATCGGGTAGACAGTACCAACCTACATCCGCTACATCTGCCAGTCTGCCACTGTAAGAGTTCGCATGACTTAGTCAACTATGCTAGAGCCCATATTAGCTTGTGGCTGCACACGGAAGTTTCTAGTATGAATAATCTCATGATCCCTTTGAGCCTGAGTGGCGGTCCATAAAGAAAAACAAGCAATCGCTGGAATACCCAGGTGCCTCAATCTACCCAGATGTGTGTTTAAGTTGCCATGTTAAATAAACCATTAATTTAACAATCTCACATCTGTCATGGATACACTCACCCAATCCACGTCTACTAGCATGGCATGGCAATATAAGCAAACGTAGAAGTAACTCCCAAAGGTTTGATAATAAAACAGGAAATATGTACTACCTCATCTACTTCCCAAAACCCACAATTTAATTAGATCCTAATCATGCAATGTTTGAGGATTGATCTAATGCAATAAAAACTAGGTAGTAAAGAGGTATGATCAAAGTGTTACTTGCCTTGTTGATGATCCGCGAAACCTAGAGATTCAAATTAGCAAGCGGCGCACTCCGGGTACTCTATCGCAAACAAACAAGCACACAATAAGTACTCATCTAATGCACATGTAAAACTCAAATAAGAGATCTAAACAGAAAGTTCAACTTAAGAACTCCGGTTTGCAAAAAGAATCAAATCGAACGAAGCAACGAAAGTCAAACGGCGAAAGAAACAAACTTCGTTTACTAATATGGACGATACTCCGGGCGCTTGAATCGCCTGATTCCGATAAACGAGCGAAAAGTTATACTAGAACGAAAATCGGATCAGGAATCGCGATTAGAATTAATCGCGGAAAATCCGAGAAAAAGAAAAACGACGAACAGATTAATGAACGAACATTCCTTTTCTGGAACTAAACAGTGAACGCGTCCGTTAAAACGAATGAACAAGCGAACACTTGCTAAATACACTAAACCGGAAATAAACCGATCTAAAATAAAGAACGGATCTAAAAAAACCGAACGAAAACCAAACGGAAAACCGAACGGTTTTCTCGAGGAAAACCGCCGGCGGCGGGGCGGTGGTCCACCTCGGCGGGGCGGCGACGGCTCGGGCGGCGGTGTCCGGAGGAGGCGGCGGCTCCGGCGGCGGGCGGCGGGGTCCGGCGGCGGTGGCGGCACGCGGCAGCGGCGGTGGATCGGGGCTAGGGTTAGGGTTTTTGGCGCGGCGCGGCTTGGGCTGATGGGCTCGGGGGTGGCGCCTTATAAAGGCCCGGCCGGACGGAGTCCTGGCCGAACACGGCCCAAAGTCGGGTCGCGTTTTTTTAAATAATTACGCGCAGAAAAACAAATGAAAGGAATACTAAACGGACTCCAAAAATCCTGAAATAAATTTTCCCTGACTTCTAAAATCAAGACGGACAAGATGAACATTTATTTGGGGCCTAAATGCAATTTTGAAAAACACGCATTTTTCCTAAATTCAAGTAAAGTAGCAAAACTCCAAAAATAAAATCTTATTTGATTTTATTATTAAATCCTCAATATTTTTTATTTTGGGAAAGTCATTTTATTCCCTCTCTAATATTTTTATAATATAAATAATTTAAGATAAAATAAATAAAATCAAATGATCCTATTTTCAAAATTTGAGAAAACTCAAATATGAAAATAACGAAATCCCCAACTCTCTCCGAGGGTCCTTGAGTTGCGTAGAATTTCTTAGGATCAAACCCAAAAGCAAATAAAATATGATATGCAGTGATGATCTAATGTATAACATTCCAAATTGAAAATTTGGGATGTTACAAACCTACCCCCCTTAAGATGAATCTCGCCCTCGAGATTCGGGTTGGCTAGAAAATAGGTGAGGGTGGTCCTTCAGTAGTTCTTCCTCTCGCTCCCATGTGGCTTCGTCCTCGGTGTGGTGGCTCCACTGAACTTTGCAAAACTTGATAACCTTGCTGCGGGTGACTCGGCTGGCATACTCAAGAATCTTGATTGGTTTCTCCTCATAGGTCTCACTGTCCAGCTGAATCGCTTCTAGCGGCACTGTATCCCTTAGCGGTATATCAGCCATCTCTGCGTGACACTTCTTCAACTGGGAAACATGGAATACATCGTGAACTCCCGACAATCCTTAGGGAAATTCCAACTTGTAGGCTACTTCTCCCATACGCTCCAAAACCTTGTATGGTCCTACAAAACGTGGCACTAACTTTCCCTTAACTCCAAAGCGCTTAACTCCTCAAAGTGGAGATACTCGAAGATAAACTCGGTCTCCGACTTCGTAAACTATCTCCTGGCGTTTAGAATCTGCGTAGCTCTTCTGCCTGGACTGGGCTACCTTGAGCCCGTCGCAAATCAATTTCACCTTCTGTTCAGACTCCTTAATCAAATCCGGTCCAAACAACTAGCGGTCTCCAACTTCATCCCACGACAATGGGGTCATGCACCTCCGTCCGTACAAGGCTTCGAAAGGGGCCATCTTCAAACTGGATTGATAACTGTTGTTGTAAGAGAACTCTGCATATGGCAAATTGTCGTCCCAACTAGATCCATAATCTAGCGTGGAAGCTCTCAGCATATCCTCCAAAATCCGATTGACTCTCTCGGTCCGTCCATCTATCTGTGGATGAAAAGCTATGCTGAACTCTAGCCTGGTACCCAAAGTTTCGTGCAACTAATTCCAGAACTTTGAGGTATACTGGGTTCCTCTATCTGACACAATGCTCCTTGGAACTCCATGCAGACATATGATCCTGGTCATGTATATCTTTGCCAACTTAGCACTGGTGTAAGTATTCTTCACTGGGATGAAATGAGCTAGCTTTGTCAAACGATCGACTACAACCCAAATCGAGTCATAGCCTGAATGAGTTCTGGGCAAACCTGTGATAAAATCCATGCCTAGCTTATCCCAATTCCATTCGGGTATTGGCAATGGTTGTAACAATCCTGCTGGCTTCTGATGCTCTGCCTTTACTCTCTGACATACATCACAAACTGCTACATACTCCGCAATATCCTTCTTCATTCCGGTCCACCAGAAAGTATCCTTCAAATCCAAATACATCTTGGTATTTCCTTGGTGAATCAAATATGATGAATCATGGGCCTCCTGCAGAATTAACTTCCTGATCTCCGGGTCATTGGTCACAAAAACACGGTCTTCAAACCATAGGGTATCGTGCTCATCCTCACGAAATCCTTTAGCTTTTCCTTTGCTCATCTTCTCCTTTATAGAGGCAACCTCATTGTCAGTCTTCTGAGCTTCTCTGATCTTATCCATCAAAGTAGAATGAATCTCCTATGCTGCTACATAGCCTCTCGGAACTATCTCCAAACATAGCTCACGAAGGTTCTCGGCTAACTCCTTCGGTAAATCTCGCGTCATTAGTGTGTTGACATGGCTTTTACGGCTCAGGGCATTGGCTACTACGTTAGCCTTTCCGGGATGATAATGCAATCTCATGTCATAATCCTTGATGAGCTCCAACCATCTCCTTTGCTTGAGATTTAGCTCCTTCTGCGTGAAAATATACTTCAAACTCTTGTGATCCGTGTACACTTCACAATGGTTTCCAATGAGAAAATGTTTCCAAGTCTTTAATGCATGCACTACGGCTGCTAACTCCAAATCATGTGTGGCATAATTCAACTCATGAGGCTTAAGCTGTCATGAGGCATATGAAACAACTTTTCCCTCCTACATAAGCACTGCTCCAAGTCCTCGACCTGAAGCATCGCAATACACCTCATAATCCTTGTTCTGATCCGGCAAAATCAACACTGGTGATGTAACCAAACGTTTCTTCAACTCCTGGAAACTAGCCTCACATTCCTCAGTCCATTTGAACTTGGTATCCTTCTTCAATAACTCTGTCATAGGCTTTGCAATCTTCGAGAAATTTTCAATGAATCTCCGGTAGTATCCTGCGAGTCCAAGAAAACTCCGGGTCTCTCCAACTGTTGTTGGTGCTTCCCAATTTGTCACAGTGACAATCTCTTGGTGGGATCTACTTCTATACCTTCTCCGGATATAATGTGTCCGAGGAATCCAACTTCCTTCAACCAAAACTCACATTTGCTAAACTTGGCATATAACCGATGTTCTCTGAGATTCTCAAGTACCAAACGCAAATGCTCCTTATGCTCCTCTTCATTCTTCGAGTAAACCACAATATCATCAATGAACACTACGACGAACTTATCCAAAAACTCCATAAACACTTTGTTCATCATGTTCATAAAATAGGCAGGTGCGTTAGTCAGACCAAATGACATAACGGTATACTCGTACAACCCATACCTGGTGGTAAAATCCGTCTTAGGTATATCCTGTTCTCGAATCTTCAACTGATGGTATCCTGATCGCAGATCGATCTTGGAAAATACCTTAGCTCCTTGCAATCGATCAAACAGATCATTGATCATCGGTAGTGGGTACTTGTTCTTGATTGTTACTTCATTCAGTCCTCGATATTCAACAACCATCCTTAACGATCCATCCTTTTTCTCCACTAGAAGTACTGGCGATCCCCAAGGCGAAGAACTTGGGTGAATATAACCTTTATCCCGTAACTCTTTAATCTGCTTCTTAATCTCCTCCAAATCCTTTGCGGGCATCCTATATGGTCTCTTAGATATTGACCCTGTGGCTGGCAAAAGCTCGATCAAAAACTCAATATCTCTATCCGGTGGCATGCCTGGCAACTCCTCTGGAAATACGTCAGGGAAATCCTTCATCACTGGTACTTCCTCCTGCACAACTCCTGATAAGGAATTTACTTGAGTCCTCTTCGGCACATGCCGGGATACATACTTGATCCTTCTTCCTTCTGGCGTCATAAGCAAAATTGACTTACTAGCACATTCAATGTTCCCTTCATACTTCGATAACCAATCCATGCCTAATATCACATCCAATCCTTGAGATTCCAATACTATTAGGTCCGAGGGAAATACATAGTTACCAATCCTTAATGGTAACCGATCACACCATAGACTAGCCATATACTCTGCTCCAGGCGAGGTTACTAACATGGGTGACCTAAGGGCTTGGGTTGGCAATTTATACTTATCCACAAATCCCCTTGAGATGTATGAATGTGATGCACTAGTATCAAAAAGAACGAGTGCAGTAAATGACTTAACCAAAAACTTACCTATTACTACATCTGGCTGAGCTTCAACCTCTTCCACGTTAACGTGGTTCACCTGTCCCCTATTGAAAGGGTTCGACTTCTTCCTAGAGCTTCCATTGCCATTTCCATTTTAGGCTTTAGGACATTCATTGGCATAATGTCCAGTCTTCTGACACTTAAAGCAAGTGACTTGGCTCAGGTCTCTCTTGGCTGGTGTTGATGGGTTGGTACGATTCTGGCCGTTGTTTCCTCCATTCCCATTACCATTCTTGGGGCCATTATGATTGTGCGAGCTTCCTCCCCCATGGGTATGCTGAAAAGGTCCTCCCGGTTTAGGGGTAAAACGTGGCTTTTGCTGAGCTCCAGAATTGCACTTCCCTTGTCCATACTTCCTCTTACGGTTTTCAATCTGCTACTGCTTCCCTTCAATCATAAGAGCGCGATCTACCGACTCCTGGTAGTTGTTGAAGCTTGCTACCATCAACTGCATGCTCAACTCATCATTCAGTCCTTCCAGAAACTTCTCCTTCTTAGCTGCATCCGTAGCAACGTCATCTGGGGCATAACGTGCTAGCTTACTAAAGTCATCCACATACTGGCCAACGGCCCGTCCTCCTTGGCGCAAGTTGCGAAGCTCACGCTTCTTCATGGCCATAGCTCCTGCTGAAACATGGGCAGTACGGAAAGCCTGCTGAAACTGATCCCATGTGACAGTGTCGATAGGGTAAGTGGCTGTGAAATTCTCCCACCATGATGATGCGGGTCCTTCAAGCTGATGTGCGGCAAATTTCACCTTTTCCGCATCTGTGCATCCTGCCGTGGTCAACTCCCTTGCTGTCTTGCGGAGCCAATCATCTGCAATAATCGGCTCGGTGCTACTGGAGAACACCGGCAGATTCAGCCTAAGAAAACGGGTTAAGTGATCAACAGGTGGTGGCGGTGGTGGGTTGTTTTTGTTGTTGTTCCCCTGATTCTGATTCTGGACTAGCAACTGCATCAAGGCATTTTGCTGCTGGATCAACTGAGTGAGCTCCGGTGGGAAAGCAAATCCATTGTCACGTCTCAGAGGCATCTGAGGGTTTAGAAAAGATGAGAATATAGAATAGAATGAGGTCTAGAGAGAAAACACTACCCAAATGCACATGAGGCAACTGCACACAAAATCATTTCATTCAATCAAACAAGGGCATACAATCGGTCTAGAACTATCGTTATAAAAGTGCTTGGACTATGCTATATACATGGTGGAACACTACTACTGTTATGGTGGTCTATTAGAAAAACTGCTCCGATGAAGACTCCATGATATCCGCTCCAGCTTCATCAACATAGTCATCATCGCTATCGTCTGGATCCGAGTCGGTGTCGTCGATGATGATATAGTTCCCTGGGCAAGTGGAATCGTCATCTTCTCCTTCTAGCGCGGGATCTCCCATGAAAACTCCTAGCTTCCTGGTCAGGTCATCATTCTTCTCCACTAATACTTCGATTTCCTCCATATAATCTTCACGTGTAGCCTTGAGTTCTTCTTCCAGCTCCGTGATTCTTGTCATCGCCTTCTTTAGATCTATCATGCCTGCACACATCTGGTTCTCCTGACGTCGAATGTGTTGGTTTAACTCCTGGATGAAAGCGGCAATTGATCTATCCTTCCTGGTGCTGATCATCTCCCATTGCTCATCTCGGCGCCCACAAATCTGGTAGATAGTATCCTTGAGATCATTGCGGTAAACTTCTCCAATACGTCCCATGGTGATGTGGGCTGCCATGCTCTTTCCTAGACTCCAAGTTGGTGCATCAAAGGAAAACTCTATGGTCTCAGTGACGGGCATGAACGTCCTTCCTGGAACTTGAACTTGAATCATCCAACGCTCCTCTTCAGGTAAAGTGGCATTGTAGGTTCCGGTGAAGCTTGGTACTCTGATGTTCAGGTACTTAGTGACTTCCTTCAGGCGGCGTCCAAATGGTGTATCTTCATCCGGTTGCGTGAACTTGTTCCTTGCATCCGCCATCCTAAAAGAGTAGACAAGATGAGAAGTCAGAAATGAGAAGAGTGAGTAGTGATCTAGGGCTTTAGCTTAGTGGTCGTGTCCTACAGTTAGCGTGTGCTTTGATACCATCTTGTAGCGACCAGATCTCAACCAGTCTGATCTCTGTGCATCAGTGTCATCCCTGGATCACTAATGCTGAAACGCACAGTACTTGAAGGATTTATAACAGAGTAGCAATCACACACTTATTACATCGAATGTCTCAAAAGAGAACTTATTACAATAAATATGGCTTAAGGCCATCTAGCAACGGTAACAGTGGAAGGCTTGGAAGATAAGCGAGTCCATCAACTCCAACGACAACACTGAGTATAGAACCACGACCTAAAGGCACCTTACTCGTTGTCTGAAAAGTCTGCAACATGAACGTTGCAGCCCGAAAATGGGTCAGCACATGGAATATGCTAGCAATGTAACACATAGAGAGTAATGAAAGAATAAAGCTATACTACATGCATATATGGCTGGTGGAAAGCTCTATGGTTACAGTTTTGCATAAAGCCAATTTTCCCCTACTGCAAAGGAATAAATTTTATTTAACTATCATGGTGGTTGTTAAACATTGAGAGTGTAGACACCCTCTCAATCCCAATTAAGCATCATCATTAAAACCCAACAAATTGATTAGAGTAACATGATGAGATTCACATGATAATGCAAGTACTAGATACTCAAGACGTCCATAACCGGGGACACGGCTAACCATGATTAGTTTATACACTCTGTAGAGGTTTGCGTACTTTTCCCCACAAGACTCTATCTCCTCCATTGGGATTCTCGCACTACATGATGTTTGAGAAATGGATGCCCGAGACATAGTCTTTCAGAAGCGCTAGCACCTTACGATCGGGTAGACAGTACCAACCTACATCCCCTACATATGCTAGTCTACCACTGTAAGAGTTCGCATGACTTAGTCAACTATGCTAGAGCCCATAGTAGCTTGTGGCTGCACACGGAAGTTTCTAGTATGAATAATCTCATGATCCCTTTGAGCCTGGGTGGCGGTCCATAAAGAAAAACAGGCAATCGCTGGAATACCCAGGTGCCTCAATCCACCCAGATGTGTGTTTAAGTTGCCACCTTAAATAAACCATTAATTTAACAATCTCACATCTGTCATGGATACACTCACCCAATCCACGTCTACTAGCATAGCATGGCAATATAAGCAAACATAGAAGTAACTCCCAAAGGTTTGATAATAAAACATGAAATATGTACTACCTCATATACTTCCCAAAACCCACAATTTAATTAGATCCTAATCATGCAATGTTTGAGGATTGATCTAATGCAATAAAAACTGGGTAGTAAAGAGATATGATCAAAGTGTTACTTGCCTTGCTGATGATCTGCGAAACCTAGAGATTCAAAGTAGCAAGCGGCGCACTCTGGGTACTCTATCGCAAACAAACAAGCACACAATAAGTACTCATCTAATGCACATGTAAAACTCAAATAAGAGATCTAACCAGAAAGTTCAACTTAAGAACTCCGGTTTGCAAAAAGAATCAAATCGAACGAAGCAACGAAAGTCAAACGGCGAAAGAAACAAACTTCGTTTACTAATATGGACCTAAATAAAATTTTACAGAAGCAAAATCTTCTTTGAGTTGGTTAAACGGAAAGAGGGTTTCGAGACGAAACTCCAGGCGCTTGAATCGCGTGCTTCCGATAAACGAGCGAAAAGTTATACTAGAACGAAAATCGGATCAGAAATCGCGATTAGAAATAATCACGGAAAATCCGAGAAAAAGAAAAACGACAAACAGATTAACGAACAAACGTTCGTTTTCTGGAACTAAACGGTGACCGCGTCCGTTAAAATGAATGAACGAGCGAACGCTCGCTAAATAAACTAAACTGGAAATAAACCGATCTAAAATAAAAAACAGATCTAAATAAACCAAACGAAAACCAATTGGAAAACCGAATGGTTTTCTCGAGGAAAACCGCCGGCGGCGGGGCGGTGGCCAACCTCGGCGGGGCGACGGCGGCTCCGGTAGGGCGGCTCGGGCGGCGGGGTCCGACGGCGGCGGATCGGGGCTAGGGTTAGGGTTTTTGGCGTGGCGCGGCTTGGGCTGACGGGCTCGGGGGTGGCGCCTTATAAAGGCCCGGCCGGACGGAGTCCTGGCCGAACACGGCTCAAAGTCGGTTCGCGTTTTTTAAATAATTACGCGCAGAAAAACAAATAAAAGAAATACTAAACGGACTCCAAAAATCCTGAAATAAATTTTCCCCGACTTCTAAAATCAAGCCGGACAAATGTTCATTTATTTGGGGCCTAAATGCAATTTTGAAAAACATGCATTTTTCCTAAATTCAAATAAATTAGCAAAACTCCAAAAATAAAATCTTATTTGATTTTATTAATTCCTCAATATTTCTTTATTTTTGGAAAGTCATTTTAGTCCCTCTCTCATATTTTTATAATAGAAATAATTGAAGATAAAATAAATAAAATCAAATGATCATATTTTCAAAATTTGAGAAAACTCAAATATGGAAATAACGAAATCCCCAACTCTCTCCGAGGGTCCTTGAGTTGCGTAGAATTTCTTAGGATCAAACCCAAAAGCAAATAAAATATGATATGCAGTGATGATCTAATGTATAACATTCCAAATTGAAAATTTGGGATGTTACACCTCATCAAGTTCTACTTTCCTCCCACTCACTTCTTTCGATAGAAACTCCTTCTCTAGAAAGGATCCATTCTTAGTAGTGAATATCTTGCCTTCGGATCTGTGATAGAAGGTGTACCCAACAGTTTCCTTTGGGTATCCTATGAAGATGCATTTCTCCGATTTGGGTTCGAGCTTATCAGGTTGAAGCTTTTTCACATAAGCATCACAGCCCCAAACTTTAAGAAACGACAGCTTAGGTTTCTTGCCAAACCACAGTTCATATGGTGTCATCTCAATGGATTTAGATGGTGCCCTATTTAACGTGAATGCAGCTGTCTCTAAAGCATTACCCCAAAACGATAGTGGTAAATCGGTAAGTGACATCATAGATCGCACCATATCTCATAAAGTACGGTTACGACGTTTGGAGGCACCATTACGTTGTGGTGTTCCAAGTGGCGTGAGTTGCGAAACTATTCCACATTGTTTCAAATGAAGACCAAACTCGGAACTCAAATATTCGCCTCCGCGATCAGATCATAGAAACTTTATTTTCTTGTTACGATGATTTCCATTTCACTCTGAAATTCTTTGAACTTTTCAAATGTTTCAGACTTATTTTACATCAAGTAGATATACCCTTATCTGCTTAAATCATCTGTGAAGGTCAGAAAATAACGATACCCACCGTGAGCCTCAACACTCATCGGACCGCATACATCAGTATGTATTATTTCCAATAAGTCGGTGGCTCGCTCCATTGTTCCAGAGAACGGAGTCTTAGTCTTCTTGCCCATGAGGCATGGTTCGCAAGCATCAAGTGATTCCAAAAGCCCATCGGCATGGAGTTCCTTCATGCGCTTTACACGAATATGACCTAAATGGCAGTGCCACAAATAAGTTGCACTATCATTATTAACTTTGCATCTTTTGGCTTCAATATTATGAATATGTGTATCACTAAGATCGAGATTCAAAAAAATAGACCACTCATCAAGGGTGCGTGACCATAAAAGATATTACTCAAATAAATAGAACAACCATTATTCTTTGATTTAAATGAATAGCCGTCTCGCATCAAACAAGATCCAGATATAATGTCCGTGCTCAACGTTGGCACCAAATAACAATCATTCAGGTCTAAAACTAATCCCGAAGGTAGATGTAGAGGTAGCGTGCCGACGGCGATCACATCGACCTTTGAACCATTTCCGAGCGCATCGTCACTTCGTCCTTGGCCAATCGTCGTTTAATCCGTAGCCCCTGTTTCGAGTTGCAAATATGAGCAACAGAACCAGTATCAAATACCCAGGCGCTACTATGAGCATTAGTAAGGTACAAATCAATAACATGTATATCAAATATACCTTTCACTTTGCCATCCTTCTTATCCGCCAAATACTTGGGGCAGTTCCGCTTCCAGTGACCAGTCCCTTTGAAGTAGAAGCACTCAATTTCAGGCTTAGGTCCAGATTTGGGCTTCTTCCCTTGAGCAGCAACTTGCTTGCTATTCTTCTTGAAGTTCCCCTTCTTCCCTTTGCCCTTTTTCTTGAAACTACTGGTCTTGTTAACCGTCAACAGTTGATGCTCCTTCTTGATTTCTACCTCCGCAGCCTTTAGCATTGCGAAGAGCTCGAGAATTGTCTTGTTCATCCCTTGCACATTATAGTTCATCACGAAGACTTTATAGCTTGGTGGCAGTGATTGAAGAACTCTGTCAATGACACTATCATCAGGAAGATTAACTCCCAGCTGAGTCAAGTGGTTATGGTACCCAGACATTCTGAGTATGTGTTCACTGACAGAACTGTTCTCCTCCATCTTGAAGCTATAGAACTTGTTGGAGACTTCATATCTCTCAACTCAGGCATTTGCTTGAAATATTAACTTCAATTCTTGGAACATCTCATATGCTCCATGACGTTCAAAACTTCTTTGAAGTCCCGATTCTAAGCCATAAAGCATGGCACACTGAACTATCGAGTAGTCATCAGCTTTAGTCTGCCAGACGTTCATAACGTCTGGAGTTGCTCCTGCAGCGGGTCTTGCACCTAGCGGTGCTTCCAGGACATAATTCTTTTGTGCAGCAATGAGGATAATCCTCAAGTTACAGACCCAGTCCGTGTAGTTGCTACCATCATCTTTCAACTTAGCTTTCTCTAGGAATGCATTAAAATTCAAGGGAACGGTTGCATGGGCCATTGATCTACAACAACATAGATATGCAAAAACTATCAGGACTAAGTTCATGATAAATTTAAGTTCAATTAATCATATTACTTAAGAACTCCCACTTAGATAGACATCTCCCTCTAGTCATCTAAATGATGATGTGATCCATATCAACTAAACCATGTCCGATCATCACATGAGATGGAGTAGTTTTCAATGGTGAACATCTCTATTTTGATCATATCTACTATATGATTCATGTTCGACCTTTCAATCTTAGTGTTTCGAGGCCATATCTGCATATGCTAGGCTCATCAAGTTTAACCCGAGTATCCTGCGCATGCAAAACTATCTTACACCCGTTGTATGTGAACGTAGAGCTTATCACACCCGATCATCACGTGGTGTCTCGGCATGACGAACTGTAGCAATGGAGCATACTTAGGGAGAACACTTATAGCTTGAAATTTAGTGAGGGATCATCTTATAATGCTACCACCGTACTAAGCAAAATAAGATGCATAAAAGATAAACATCGCATGCAATCAAAATATGTGACATGATATGGCCATCATCATCTTGTGCCTTTGATCTCCATCTCCAAAGCACCGTCATGATCTCCATCATCACCGGCTTGACACCTTGATCTCCATCGTAGCGTCCTTGTCATCTCGCCAACTATTGCTTCTACAACTATCGCTACCGCATAGTGATAAAGTAAAGCAATTACATGGAGATTGCATTTCATACAATAAAGTGACAACCATAAGGCTCCTGCCAGTTGCCGATAACTTTTACAAAGCATGATCATCTCATACAATAATTTATATCACACCATGTCTTGACCATATCACATCACAACATGCCCCGCAAAAACAAGTTAGATGTCCTCTACTTTGTTGTTGCAAGTTTTACGTGGCTGCTACAGGCTTCTAGCAAGAACCGTTCTTACCTATGCATCAAAACCACAACGATTTTTCATCAAGTGTGTTGTTTTAAGCTTCAACAAGGACCAGCCGTAGTTAAATTGGATTCAACTAAAGTTGGAGAAACAGACACCCGCTAGCCACTTTATGCAAAACAAGTTGCATGTCTGTCAATGGAACCGGTGTCATGAATGTGGTCATGTAAGGTTGGTCTGGGCCGCTTCATCCAACAATATCGCCGAATCAAAATAAGACGTTGGTGGTAAGAAGTATGACTATTATCGCCCACAACTCTTTGTGTTCTACTCATGCATATCATCTATGCATAGACCTGGCTCGGATGCCACTGTTGGGGAATGTAGCATGCAATTTCAAAAAAATTCCTACGATCACGCAAGATCTATCTAGGAGATTGATAACCCACAAGTATAGGGGATCGCAACAGTTTTCGAGGGTAGAGTATTCGACCCAAATTTATAGATTCGACACAAGGGGATCCAAAGAATATTTGAAGGTATTAGCAGCTAAGTTGTCAATTCAACCACACTGGGAGATTAATTATCTGCAACAACGTGATCAGTAGCAAAGTAATATGATAGTTTTGATAATGGTGACAGGAGCAATAGTAACGGTAACAGTGATAGCAGTAATAACTTAGAAAGAACAATATAGGATAAATTCATAGGCATTGGATCTATGACTTGTTGGATGATATTCATCATGAGACAGTTATAACCTAGGGCGATACGGCACTAGCTCTAGTTCATCAATATAGTGTAGGAATGTATTTGAAGGAAATATGCCCTAGAGGCAATAATAAAGTTGTTGTTTATATTTCCTTATATCTTGATAAATGTTTAGTATTCATTCCAGATTTGTGTTAACCAGAAACTTAATACATATGTGAATACATAGACAAACAGAGTGTCCCTAGTATGCCTCTACTTGACTAGCTCGTTAATCAAAGATGGTTAAGTATCCTGACCATAGACATGAGTTGTCATTTGATGAACGGGATCACATCATTAGGAGAATGATGTGATGGACAAGACCCATGCATTAGCTTAGCATAATGATCGTTAAGTTTTATTGCTATTGCTTTCTTCATGACTTATACATATTCCTCTGACTATGAGATTATGCAACTCCCGAATACCGGAGGAACACCTTGTGTTCTATCAAACATCACAACATAACTGGGTGATTATAAAGATGCTCTACAGGTGTCTCTGAAGGTGTTTGTTGGGTTGGCATAGATCAAGATTAGGATTTGTCACTCCGATTGTCGGAGAGGTATCTCTGGGCCCTCTCCGGTGACCAGCTATTTTCTCGTGAGTGAGGAGTGGAGTCCACTCCTCTTGAGAATAACCCACCTAGCATGGAAGATATAGACAACCCTAGTTGATACATGATCTATTCGAGCATACAAAACAGAATTTCATTTAAAGGTTTTGAGTTTGGCACATACAAATTTACTTGGAACGGCAGGTAGATACCGCATATAGGAAGGTACATGGACTCATATGGAATAACTTTTGGGGTTTATGGAGTTGGATGCAGAAGCAATATTCCCGCTTAGTACAAGTGAAGGCTAGAAAGAGATTGGGAAGCGACTAGCTAGAGAGCGACAACAGTCATGAACATGCGTTAAAATTAATCAACATTGAATGCAAGCATGAGTAGGATATAATTCACCATGAACATAAATATCGTGGAGGCTATGTTGATTTTGTTTCAACTACATGTGTGAACATGTGCCAAGTCAAGCCACTCGAATCATTCAAAGGAGGATACCACCCTATCATACCATATAACAACCATTTTAATAGCATGTTGGCACGCAAGGTAAACCATTATAAACTCCTAGCTAATTAAGCATGGCATGAGCAAATATAATCTCTAATTGTCATTGCAAACATGTTTCATTCATAATAGGCTGAATCAGGAATGATGAACTGATCATATTTACAAAAACAAGATAGATCGAGTTCATACCAGCTTTTCTCATCTCAACCAGTCCATCATATATCGTCATTATTGCCTTTCACTTGCACAACCGAATAGTGTGGATAATAATAATAGTGCACATGCATTGGACTAAGCTAGAATCTGCAAGCATTCAATACAAGGGAGAAGACAAGGTAATATGGGCTCTTGGTTAAATCAACAATAGTGCATATGAGAGCCACTTATTAATTTCATTATGGTCTTCTCCTCTCGACCCCCAAAGAAAAGAAAAGAAACAAAACTATTCACATGGGAAATCTCCCAACAAACAAAAGAAGAACGAGAAATCTTTTTGGGTTTTTCTTTTAATTACTAACACTACAAGCATGGAAAGTAGACTAGCTAAAAGCTACAACTAATTTTTTTTGGTTTTCTTAAGGTTTTTCAAACACACAAAAAGAAAGCTAGAAAATAAAATAAACTAGCATGGATGAAACAATGAAAAAGTATGAGCACCGACAACTGGAATGAGTGTGTGAACATGAATGTAATGTCGGTGAGGAATACGTACTCCCCCAAGCTTAGGCTTTAGGCCTAAGTTGGTCTATGCCCATGGATCAAAATGGTCCCCTCCAGTGTACGGAGGAGGGTGTTGGGGAACGTAGTAATTTCAAAAAAATTCCTACGCACACACAAGATCATGGTGATGCATAGAAACGAGAGGGGAGAGTGTGCATACGTACCCTCGTAGACCGAATGCGGAAGCGTTAGCACAACGCGGTTGATGTAGTCGTACGTCTTCACGATCCGACCGATCCAAGTACCGAACGCACGGCACCTCCGAGTTCTGCACACGTTCAAATCGATGACGTCCCGCGAGCTCCGATCCAGCAAAGCTTCACGGGAGAGTTTTGTCAGCACGACGGCGTGGTGACGGTGATGATGATGCTACCGACGCATGGCTTCACCTAAGCACCGCTACGATATAAATCGAGGTGGATTATGGTGGAGGGGGGGGGGCACTGCACACGGCTAAGAGATCAATCAACAATTGTTGTGTCTATAGGGTGCCCCTGCCCCCGTATATAAACGAGCAAGGGGGAGGAGGCGGCCGGCCAGGGAGAGGCGCGCCAAGGGGGAGTCCTACTCCCACTAGGAGTAGGACTCCTCCTATTCCTAGTAGGAGTAGGAGAGGGGGAAGGAAAGGGAGAGGAGGGGAAGGAAAGAGGGGGCTGGCCCCCTTGCCCTAAACCAATTCGGTTTGGGCCTTGGGGGAGTGCCCCACACTCCCCTTGCTGCCCTCTATTTCCACTCAGGCCCATGTAGGCCCATTAAGCCCCCGGGGGGTTTTGGTAACCCCCCGGTACTCCGGTATATGTCTGAAACCTTCCGGAACCTTTCCAGTGTCCGAACATAGTCGTCCAATATATTGATCTTTACGTCTCGACCATTTCGAGACTCCTCGTCATGTCCGTGATCATATTCGGGACTCCAAACTACCTTCGGTACATCAAAACACAAAAACTCATAGTACCAATCGTCACCGAACTTTAAGCGTGCGGACCCTACGGGTTTGAGAACTATGTAGACATGACTGAGACACGTCTCCGGTCAATAACCAATAGCGGAACCTGGATGCTCATATTGGCTCCCACATATTCTACGAAGATCTTTATCGGTCAAACCCCATAACAACATACATTGTTCCCTTTGTCGTCGGTATGTTACTTGCCCGAGATTCGATCGTCGGTATCTCAATACCTAGTTCAGTCTCATTACCGGCAAGTCTCTTTACTCGTTCTGTAATACATCATCCCGCAACTAACTCGTTAGTTACAATACTTGCAAGGCTTATAGTGATGTGCATTACCGAGTGGGCCCAGAGATACCTCTCCGACAATCGGAGTGACAAATCCTAATCTCAAAATACGCCAACTCAACAAGTACCTTTGGAGACACTTGTAGAGCAACTTTATAATCACCCAGTTATGTTATGACGTTTGGTAGCACACAAATTGTTCCTCCGGTAAACGGGAGTTGCATAATCTCATAGTCATAGGAACATATATAAGTCATGAAGAAAGCAATAGTAACATACTAAATGATCAAGTGCTAAGCTAACGGAATGGGTCAAGTCAATCACATCATTCTCCTAATGATGTGATACCGTTAATCAAATGACAACTCATGTCTATGGCAGGAAACATAACCATCTTTGATCAACAAGCTAGTCAAGTAGAGGCATACTAGTGACACTCTGTTTGTGTATGTATTCACACATGTATCATGTTTCCGGTTAATACAATTCTAGCATGAATAATAAACATTTATCATGATATAAGGAAATAAATAATAACTTTATTATTGACTCTAGTGAATATTTCCTTCAGTCCCCCACTTGCACTAGAGTCAATAATATAGATTACACAGTAATGATTCTAAGACCCATGGAGCCTTGGTGCTGATCATGTTTTGCTCGTGGAAGAGTCTTAGTTAACGGGTCTTCCACATTCAGATCCGTATGTATCTTGCAAATCTCTATGTCTCACACCTGGACTTGATCCCGGATGGAGTTGAAGCATCTCTTGATGTGCTTGGTTCTCTTGTGAAATCTGGATTCCTTTGCCAAGGCAATTGCACCTGTATTGTCACAAAAGATTTTCATTGGACCCGATGCACTATGTATGACACCTAGATCGGATATGAACTGCTTCATCCAGACTCCTTCATTTGCTGCTTCCGAAGCAGCAATGTACTCCGCTTCACATGTAGATCTCGCCACGAAGCTCTGTTTAGACATGCTCCAACTGACAGCTCCATCGTTTAATATAAACATGTATCCGGTTTGCGATTTAGAATTGTCCGGATCAGTGTCAAAGCTTGCATCAATGTAACCATTTACAATGAGCTCTTTGTCACCTCCATAAACGAGAAACATATCCTCAGTCCTTTTTAGGTACTTCAGGATGTTCTTGACCGCTGTCCAGTGATCCACTCCTAGATTACTTTGGTACCTCCCTGCTAAACTAATAGCAAGGCACACATCAGGTCTGGTACACAGCATTGCATACATGATAGAGCCTATGGCTGAAGCATAGGGAACATCTTTCATTTTCTTTCTATCTTCTGCATTAGTCGGGCATTGAGTCTTACTCAACTTCACACCTTGTAATACAGGCAAGAACCCTTTCTTTGCCTGATCCATTTCGAACTTCTTCAAAATTTGTCAAGGCATGTGCTTTGTGAAAGTCCAATTAAGCGTCTTAATCTATCTCTATAGATCTTGATGCCCAATATGTAAGCAGCTTCACCGAGGTCCTTCATTGAAAAACTCTTATTCAAGTATCCTTTTATGCTATCCAGAAATTCTATATCATTTCCCATCAACAATATGTCATCCACATATAATATTAGAAATTCTACAGAGCTCCCACTCACTTTCTTGTAAACACAGGCTTCTCCAAAAGTCTGTATAAAACCATATGCTTTGATCACACTATCAAAGCATTTATTCCAACTCCGAGAAGCTTGCACCAGTCCATAAATGGATCGCTAGAGCTTGCACACTTCGTTAGTACCTTTTGGGTCGATAAAACCTTCAGGTTGCATCATATACAACTGTTCTTCCAGAAATCCATTCAGGAATGCAGTTTTTACATCCATTTGCCAAATTTCATAATCATAAAATGCGGTAATAGCTAACATGATTCAGACGGACTTAAGCATCGCTACGGGTGAGAAGGTCTCATCGTAATCAACTCCTTGAATTTGTCGAAAACCTTTCGCAACAAGTCGAGCTTTGTAGACAGTAACATTACCATCAGCATCTGTCTTTTCTTGAAGATCCATTTATTCTCGATGGCTTGCCGATCATCGGGTAAGTCAACCAAAGTCCACACTTTGTTCTCATACATGGATCCTATCTCAGATTTCATGGCCTCAAGCCATTTTGCGGAATCTAGGCTCATTGTCGCTTCCTCATAGTTCGTAGGTTCGTCATTGTCTAGCAACATGACCTCCAGAACAGGATTACCGTACCACTCTGGTGCGGATCTTACTCTGCTTGACCTACGAGGTTCAGTAGTAACTTGATATGAAGTTTCATGATCATCATCATTAGCTTCCTCACTAATTGGTGTAGGTATCACAGGAACCAGTTTCTGTGATGAACTATTTTCCAATAAGGGAGCAGCTACAGTTATCTCATAGAGTTCTACTTTCCTCCCACTCACTTCTTTCGAGACAAACTCCTTCTCTAGAAAGGATCCATTCTTAGCAACGAATGTCTTGCCTTCGGATCTGTGATAGAAGGTGTACCCAACAGTTTCCTTTGGGTATCCTATGAAGACACATTTCTCCGATTTGGGTTCGAGCTTATCAGGTTGAAGTTTTTTCACATAAGCATCACAGCCCCAAACTTTAAGAAACGACAACTTTGGTTTCTTACCAAACCATAGTTCATAAGGCATTGTCTCAACGGATTTTGATGGTGCCCTTTTTAACGTGAATGCAACCGTCTCTAAAGCATAACCCCAAAACGATAGCGGTAAATCAGTAAGAGACATCATAGATCGCACCATATCCAGTAAAGTACGATTACGATGTTCGGACACACCATTACGCTATGGTGTTCCAGGTGGCGTGAGTTGCGAAACTATTCCGCATTGTTTCAAATGTAGACCAAACTCGTAACTCAAATATTCTCCTCCACGATCAGATCGTAGAAACTTTATTTTCTTGTTACGATGATTTTCCACTTCACTCTGAAATTCTTTCAACTTTTCAAATGTTTCAGACTTTGTTTTATTAAGTAGATATACCCATATCTGCTCAAATCATCTGTGAAGGTGAGAAAATAACGATACCCGCCGTGAGCCTCAATATTCATTGGACCACATACATCAGTATGTATGATCTCCAACAAATCTATTGCTCGCTCCATTGTTCCGGAGAACGGCGTTTTAGTCATCCTGCCCATGAGGCATGGTTCGCAAGTACCAAGTGATTCATAATCAAGTGATTCCAAAAGTCCATCAGTGTGGAGTTTCTTCATGCGCTTTACACCAATATGACCCAAACGACAGTGCCACAAATAAGTTGCACTATCATTATCAACTCTGCATCTTTTGGATTCAACATTATGAATATGTGTGTCACTACTATCGAGATTTAACACAAATAGACCACTCTTCAAGGGTGCATGACCATAAAAGATATTACTCATATAAATAGAACAACCATTATTCTCAAATTTAAATGAATAACCGTCTCGCATCAAACAAGATCCAGATATAATGTTCATGCTCAACACTGGCACCAAATAACAATTATTCAGGTCTAAAACTAATCCCGAAGGTATATGTAGAGGTAGCGTGCCGACGGCGATCACATCGACTTTGGAACCATTTCCCATGCGCATCGTCACCTCGTCCTTAGCCAGTCTTCGCTTAATCTGTAGTCCTTGTTTTGATTTGCAAATATTAGCAACAGAACCAGTATCAAATACCCAGGTGCTACTGTGAGATCTATTAAGGTACACATCAATAACATGTATATCACATATACCTTTGTTCACCTTGCCATTCTTCTTATCTGCCAAATACTTGGGGCAGTTCTGCTTTCAGTGACTAGTGTGTTCGCAGTAGAAGCACTCAGTCTCAGGCTTAGGTCCAGACTTGGGTTTCTTCTCCTGAGCAGCAACTTGTTTTTTCTTCTTCTTGAAGTTCCCCTTCTTCTTCCCTTTACCTTTTTTCTTGAAACTGGTGGTCTTGTTGACCATCAACAATTGATGCTCCTTCTTGATTTCTACCTCAGCTGCCTTTAGCATTGCGAAGAGCTCGAGAATTGTTTTATTCATCCCTTGCATATTACTGTTCATCACGAAGCTCTTGTAGCTTGGTGGCAGTGATTGAAGAACTCTGTCAATTACACTATCAACGGGAAGATTAACTCCCAGTTGAGTCAAGTGATTATGATACCCAGACATTTTGAGTATATGTTCACTGACATAACTATTCCCCTCCATCTTGCAGCTATAGAACTTATTGGAGACTTCATATCTCTCAATCTGGGCATTTGCTTGAAATATTATCTTCAACTCCTGGAACATCTCATATGCTCCATGACGTTCAAAACGTCGTTGAAGTCTCGGTTCTAAGCCGTAAAGCATGGCACACTGAACTATCGAGTAGTCATCAGCTTTACTCTGCTAGACGTTCTTAACGTCATCAGTAGCATCTGCAGAAGGCCTGGCACCCAGCAGTGCTTCCAGGACGTAATTCTTCCGTGCAGCAATGAGGATAATCCTCAAGTTACGGACCCGGTCCGTGTAATTGCTACCATCATCTTTCAACTTTGCTTTCTCAAGGAACACATTAAAATTCAACGAAACAACAGCATGGGCCATCTATCTACAATAACATAGACAAGCAAAATACTATCAGGTACTAAGTTCATGATAAATTTAAGTTCAATTAATCATATTACTTAAGAACTCCCACTTTGATAGACATCCCTCTAATCATCTAAGTGATCACCTGATCCATATCAACTAGACCATAACCGATCATCACGTGAAATGGAGTAGTTTTCAATGGTGAACATCACTATGTTGATCATATCTACTATATAATTCACGCTCGACCTTTCGGTCTCAGTGTTCCGAGGCCAAATATGCATATGCTAGGCTTGTCAAGTTTAACCCGAGTATTCTGCGTGTGTAAAACTATCTTACACCCGTTTTAGATGAACGTTGAGCTTATCACACCCGATCATCATGTGGTGTCTCGGCATGACAAACTTTGGCAACGGTGCATACTCAGGGAGAACACTTTTATCTTGAAATTTAGTGAGAGATCATCTTATAATGCTACCGCCAAACAAAGCAGAATAAGATGCATAAAGGATAAACATCACATGCAATCAATATAAGTGATATGATATGGCCATCATCATCTTGTGCCTTTGATCTCCATCTCCAAAGCACCGTCATGATCACCATCATCACCGACACGACACCTTGATCTCCATCATAGCATCGTTGTCGTCTCGCCAACTATTGCTTCTATGACTATTGCTACCGCTTAGTGATAAAGTGAAGCAATTACAGGGCGATTGCATTGCATACAATAAAGCGACAACCATATGGCTCCTGCCAGTTGCCGATAACCCCATTACAAAACATGACCATCTCATACAATAAATATAGCATCATGTCTTGACCATATCACATCACAACATGCCCTGCAAAAACAAGTTAGACGTCCTCTACTTTGTTGTTGCAAGTTTTACGTGGCTGCTATGGGCTGAGCAAGAACCGTTCTTACCTATGCATCAAAACCACAATGATAGTTCGTCAAGTTAGTGTTGTTTTAACCTTCTCAAGGACCGGGCGTAGTCACACTTGGTTTAACTAAAGTTGGAGGAACTGAGACCCGTCAGCCACCTGTGTGCAAAGCACGTCGGTAGAACCAGTCTCGCGTAAGCGTACGAGTAATGTTGGTCCGGGCCGCTTCATCCAACAATACTGCCGAACCAAAGTATGACATGATGGTAAGCAGTATGACTTGTATCGCCCACAAATCACTTGTGTTCTACTCATGCATATAACATCTACGCATAAACCTGGCTCGGATGCCACTATTGGGGAATATAGTAATTTCAAAAAAATTCCTACGCACACACATGATTATGGTGATGCATAGTAAAGAGAGGGAAGAGTGTGTCTACGTACCCTCGTAGACCGAATGCAGAAGCGTTAGCACAACGCGGTTGATGTAGTTGTACGTCTTCACGATCCGACCGATCCAAGTACCGAAAACGTTCAACTTGATGAAGTCCCGCGAGCTCTGATCCAGCAAAGCTTCACGGGAGAGTTTCGTCAGCACGACGGCATGGTGACGGTGATGATGCTACTGACGCAGGGCTTCACCTAAGCACCACTATGATATAATCGAGGTGGATTATGGTGGAGGGGGGCACCGCACACGGCTAAGAGATCAATCATCAATTGTTGTGTCTATGGGGTGCCCCCCGCCCTCGTATATAAAGGAGCAAGGGGGAGGAGGCGGCCGGCCAGGGAGAGGCGCGCCAAGGGGGAGTCCTACTCCCACTAGGAGTAGGACTCCTCCTATTCCTAGTAGGAGTAGGAGAGGGGGAAGGAAAGGGGGAGGAGGAGAAGGAAAGAGGGGGCCGGCCCCCCTTGCCCAAAACCAATTCGGTTTGGGCCTTGGTGGCGCGCCCCACACTCCCATTGCTGCCCTCTATTTCCACTAAGGTCCATGTAGGCCCATTAAGCCCCCGGGGGGTTCCGGTAAACCCCCGGTACTCCGGTATATGTCTGAAACCTTCCGAAACCTTTCCAGTGTCCGAACATAGTCATCCAATATATCAATCTTTACGTATCGACCATTTCAAGACTCCTCGTCATGTACGGGATCATATCCGGGACTCCGAACTACCTTCGGTACATCAAAACACAAAAACTCATTATACTGATCGTCACCGAACTTTAAGCGTGCAGACCCTACGGGTTCGAGAACTATGTAGACATGACCGAGACACGTCTCCGGTCAATAACCAATAGCGGAACCTGGATGCTCATATTGGCGCCCACATATTCTACGAAGATCTTTATCGGTCAAACCGCATAACAACATACGTTGTTCCCTTTGTCATCGGTATGTTACTTGCCTGAGATTCGATCGTCGGTATCTCAGTACCTAGTTCAATATCGTTACCGGCAAGTCTCGTTACTCGTTCCATAATACATCATCCCGCAACTAAATCATTAGTCACAATGCTTGCAAGGCTTATAGTGATGTGCATTACCGAGTGGGCCCAGAGATACCTCTTCGACAATCGGAGTGACAAATCCTAATCTCGAAATACGCCAACTCAACAAGTACCTTCGGAGACACCTGTAGAGCACCTTTATAATCACCCAATTACGTTGTGACATTTGGTAGCACACAAAGTGTTCCTCCGGTAAACGGGAGTTGCATAATCTCATAGTCATAGGAACATATATAAGTCATGAAGAAAGCAATAGCAACATACTAGACGATCAAGTGCTAAGCTAACGGAATGGGTCAAGTCAATCACATCATTTTCCTAATGATGTGATCCCATTAATCAAATGACAACTCATGTCTATGGCTAGGAAACATAACCAGCTTTGATCAACGAGCTAGTCAAGTAGAGCCATACTAGTGACACTCTGTTTTTCTATGTATTCACACATGTATCATGTTTCCGGTTAATACAATTCTAGCATGAATAATAAACATTTATCATGATATAAGGAAATAAATAATAACTTTATTATTGCCTCTAGGGAATATTTACTTCAGAGGGTCCTCGGGGTGCCACTGGTTGGCGATCTCCTCCGGATCCCACTGATAAACCGACTGCTGATAAGGATCAAGGGGTGGCTCGGGCTCGGGCTCTGGGGATCGTGTTCGCTCCCAATATGCATAAATGTCATCAGGCAGGATGATGTATGTGCCTGAATAAATGCTAAACAAAGAAGGTGCAGGAGGGTAATAATCTGACAAGTCTTTTCACTGAATACCAGGTTATAAATGAGTCTCTTCTCCTTATCGCGCGAATAAAATCTTGTGCTACCATACTTTTTTAATCTAATAAAATAGGGGCAACACCTTTTCTTCTTTCTCATAGTGTCTTATAGGTATCCCAAAATATTTAGCAAGACGCGAAGCAAAGATACCTCCAAAAATGGGGCCCTTTGTATGGTTCAGACTCAACCGTTTAGCAACCATAGCACCTAAAGTGAAAGTTCTGTCATGGAATAAAGCATGGCGCAAAATGGCGAGGTCGGGAGCACTGGGGCCCCCACTATTCCCGCGGCCAATTAAACATCTACTAGCGAATATTGCATAGTAACATAGAACAGGAAAATGTATGCTAGTAGTTCTTGCCTCCAACACTTTTCTTGTTTCCCTTACAACAATCATATCAATATATCCTTCCACATCCCTAGGATGTGGTTCCTCGACGCTGCCCTCAAAAGGCAACTTGCAAACCGCACAAAAATCATAAAGTGATATCTCCTTAAACTCATCATATAAATGAAAATCCACCGAAGGTGGCGATCTCCTAGCATGGAAATGAAAATTTTGCACAAAAATATTAGTGAGTAGAAGATACTGTTCGAGCTGGTCGTGGAGGAAGTCGGTGAGTCCTGCATTCTCAGCCAAATAATAAAAGTCTTCATAAATCCCAGCTGCTCTCAAGAACTCATCACAAGGCCATTCGCATGGCCGAATCTCCACAGTGCGAGCGAGATTATATTTGGGCTTCTTATTCTCTTCACTTTGCTTATCCTTCGAGCTTTGGCTCGAAGAGCCCATCAAAAATCTCTTCATCATTTTCTGAAAATTTCTAAAAAATTTAGTAACTTAAAATAAAAGTGAACCAAACTCAACAAAATTGATAGAAACTACTCCCACAAGTGCCTAGAGGCCATATCATGCATTAAAACTACTTGGGACCATATAAATTTGACATGCAAGCTCAAGAACAGTGTCACCTAAGCAGCAAAAATTTGCAATAAATAAAGCACTAGAACAAGAACTAATTGGACCATTCGAGAAGTCACATACCGAAGAACAATCCCCCAAAGCAGTTTTGTGAATGGAGCTTTAAGCAAGGAGATCGAAAAATGGCAGCAAGATGAGCTAGAACTCGGGTTTGAGCTGGTGGGTGATTTTTTCTGGAGGAAGGCGAAGTGTGTGGGTGCAAGAATAAGTGGAGGGGGCCCACGTGGGGTCCACGAGGCAGGGGGCGCGCCGTAGGGGGTGGGCGCGCCCTCCACCCTCGTGGGCACATGGTGGGTCACCTGGTGTGTTCTCAGTGCCAATAATTCTTAAATATTCTAGAAAAATCATATTTCATTTTCAGGACATTTGGAGAACTTATATTTTCAGGGTATTTTTTATTGCAAGGATAATTCAGAAAACAGACAGAAAAATACTATTTTTTCTTTATTAAATCTAAATAACAGAAAGTAAAAAGAGGGTACACAAAGTTGTGTTTTCTAACTTCATCCATCTCATGCTCATCAAAAGGAATCCACTAACAAGGTTGATCAAGTCATGTTAACAAACTCATTTCGAATCGCATGAAACCGGAGAATTTTCGAATAACACTAGGTTACCTCAACGGGGATATGCACATCCCCAACAATAAGAATATCATATTTCTTCTTGACAGTAGGAAGAGAAAACTCAAAACCTCCAATAATAATCGTTGAAATGTTTCCAATAGAATTGATACCATGGACTTGAGGTTGTTTCCTCCAAAAGTGTACCGTATGCTCATTACCATTAACATCAAAACTGGCATTGCCTTTGTTGCAATCAATAACAGCCCCTGCGGTATTCAGAAAGGGTCTACCAAGAATAATAGACATACTATCGTCCTCGGGAATATCAAGAATAACAAAATCCGTTAAGATAGTAACGTTTGCAACCAGAACAGGCACATCCTCAAAAATACCGACAGGTATAGCAATTGATTTATTAGCCATTTGCAAAGATATTTCAGTAGGTGTCAACATTTGAGTTGTCAATTCAACCGCATCTGAAAGACTTAATATCTGTAGCAAAGTAGTATGATAGTAGCGGTAACGGTAGCAAAAGTAATAGTAGCAGTTTTGTAGTAATTGTAATAGTGGCAACGGGAAAGTAACTAACCAAAGGTCAATATGTGAAAAGCTCGTAAGCAATGGATCAGTGATACTATGGACTTGAGGTTGTTTCCTCCAAAAGTGTACCGTATGCTCATTACCATTAACATGAAAACTGACATTGCCTTTGTTGCCATCAATAACAGCCCCTGCAGTATTCAGAAAGGGTCTACCAAGAATAATAGACATACTATCGTCCTCGGGAATACCAAGAATAACAAAATTCGTTAAGATAGTAACGTTTGCAACCAGAACAGGCACATCCTCAAAAATACCGACAGGTATAGCAATTGATTTATTAGCCATTTGCAAAGATATTTCAGTAGGTGTCAACATTTGAGTTGTCAATTCAACCTCACCTGAAAGACTTAATATCTGCAGCAAAGTAGTATGATAGTAGCGGTAACGGTAGCAAAAGTAATAGTAGCAGTTTTGTAGTAATTGTAACAGTGGCAACGGGAAAGTAACTAACCAAAGGTCAATATGTGAAAAGCTTGTAAGCAATGGATCAGTGATGGATAATTATGTCAGATGCGATTCCTCATGCAATAGTTATAACATAGGGTGACACAGAACTAGTGTAACGCCCCGGACACACCCGCCGATGGTCGTTTCTCCTGGCGGGAACTACACTGGCCCCACAGATCAATACTAGTCTTTTCTGCGCACTTTGTCTTCACTCATGCACACCCGGGAGCAACTTCCCGTCCGGTCACCCATCCTGACACTACTCCAAGCTGAGCACGCTTAACTTTGGAGTTTTGTCCGAATGGGCTCCCGGAAAAGAAGGAATTCCTTATTGATATGAGTAGTCTATCATCCCTAATAAGCCAGGCCATCACATACACCCCTACTTAGAGGAACCGACGTCCTCGTCGGGCCACAGGAGCGTTCCCTCTTGGCACATACGTCTGTGCTTCCAGTCCGGTACATGTGCCATGCCGTGTGCCACAACGGGTCACAAACGTCATGAAAAACATGACCGCACACCTGTCCGCAACCATCCGTGTAACCGCGAGGGTCGGCTCTGATACCAACTTGTAACGCCCCGGACACACCCGCCGGTGGTCGTTACTCCTGGCGGGAACTAGACTGGCCCCACAGATCAATACTAGTCTTTTCTGCGCACTTTGTCCTCACTCATGCACACCCGGGAGCAACTTCCCGGTCGGTCACCCATCCTGACACTACTCCAAGATGAGCATGCTTAACTTTGGAGTTCTGTCCGAATGGGCTCCCGGAAAAGAAGGAATTACTTATTGATATGAGTAGTCTATCATCCCTAATAAGCCAGGCCATCACAACAACTAGCTCCAGTTCATCAATGTAATGTAGGCATGTATTCCGAATATAGTCATACGTGCTTATGGAAAAGAACTTGCATGACATCTTTTGTCCTACCCTCCCGTGGTAGCGGGGTCCTATTGGAAACTAAGGGATATTAAGGCCTCCTTTTAATAGAGTACCGGACCAAAGCATTAACACTTAGTGAATACATGAACTCCTCAAACTACGGTCGTCATCGGTAAGTATCCCGATTATTGTCACTTCGGGGTTAACGGATCATAACACATAATAGGTGAGTATAGACTTGCAAGATAGGATCAAGAACACACATATATTCATGAAAACATAATAGGTTCAGATCTGAAATCATGGCACTCGGGCCCTAGTGACAAGCATTAAGCATAGCAAAGTCATAGCAACATCAATCTCAGAACATAATGGATACTAGGGATCAAACCCTAACAAAACTAACTCGATTACATGATAAATCTCATCCAACCCATCACTGTCTAGCAAGCCTACAATGGAATTACTCACGCACGGCAGTGAGCATCATGAAATTGGTGATGGAGGAAGGTTGATGATGACGATGGCGACGGATTCCCCTCTCCGGAGCCCTGAACAGACTCCATATCAGACGTCCCGAGAGAGATTAGGGCTTGGCGGCGGCTCCGTATCGTAAAACACGATGAATCCTTCTCTCCTATTTTTTTCTCCCCGAACACGAATATATAGAGTTGGAGTTGAGGTCGGAGGAGCACCAGGGGGCCCACGAGGCAGGGGCGTGCCCCCACCCTCGTGGATAGGGTGTGGGCCCGTGGCCTTGATTCTTTCGCCAGTATTTTTTATATATTCCAAAAATATTCTCCGTTGATTTTCAGGTCATTCCAAGAAATTTTATTTCTGCACAAAAATAACACCATGGCAATTCTGCTGCAAACAGCGTCAGTCCGGGTTAGTTCCATTCAAATCATGCAAGTTAGAGTCCAAAACAAGGGCAAAAGTGTTTGGAAAAGTAGATACGATGGAGACGTATCAACTCCCCCAAGCTTAAACCTTTGCTTGTCCTCAAGCAATTCAGTTGACAAACTGAAAGTGATAAATAAAAACTTTTACAAAGTCTGTTTGCTCTGGTTGTTGTAAATTTGTAAAGCCAACATTCAAGTTTTCAGCAAAGATTATGAACTAACCATATTCACAATAATATTTAGGTCTCATGTTTACTCATATCAATGGCATAATCAACTAGCGATCAATAATAATAAATCTGGGATGACAACACTTTCTCAAAACAATCATAATATGATATAACAAAATGGTATCTTGCTAGCCCTTTCTGAGACTGCAAAACATAAATGCAGAGCACCCCTAAAGATCAAGGGCTGACTGGAAATTGTAATTCATGGTAAAAGTGATCCAGTCATACTCAGTGTAAACTAATAACAACACATGCAAATGACAACGGTGCTCTCCAACTGGTGCTTTTTAATAAGAGGATGATGACCCAACATAAAAGTAAATAGATAGGCCCTTCGCAGAGGGAAGCAAGGATTTGTAGAGGTGCCAGAGCTCAATTTTGAAATAGAGACGAATAAAATTTTGAGCGGTCCGAACTGTTTTTATCCTGAAATTTCGACTCACATTCAAACTGATTTTAAAAATAAATGTATATCAATATAAAATCCAACAAATTCTCCACGGAAAAAAATTAATGTAATTTAAAATCTCAAAATGAAAAAAAGATATTTGAAACTAATTGCCGGGTTGATGTGTTTTAAAAATGTACAACCCATTTCTCATTACTGATGGGCCATTTTATCGGCCAGCCGAATGAAAGCTCTCCTCGTCTTGAAATATCTGCAGCCCAACAGGCCTGACAAAGCGACTTACTTGGAAAATCACAAAAAAACTGGGCTGTGGCCGTGGACCTAGCTGTCAGCCTCTCCACGTACGGTACTCTTCCGATGGAAGTCGTTCCTTGACCACGTTGACCACGCCACGCGGAGAGCACCACGGCGGTGGACGATGGCGAGGCCTAGGAAGGGGACGACGCGGAGCCGGGGAAGACACGGCAGTGGAAGCCCGCGCGGAGATGAGTACGAGGGTTCGCTGGTTCGGCTGCGGTGTGAGGCTTCCATCGCCGCAGGGCCTTGCCAGCGGTGGGAATAGTAGGGGACGGTGAGGCCTCTGCGGCAGCACAGCCGGCCACGGGAAGCAGGAGCATGCGGCACGACCGGCACTACTTTGTGCGGCTGGAGCAAGAAGACCAGAGGTTGAAGAAGCACTACGGCCATTGCATGGACATCGTACGGTCACTGGAGCGAGAATCATTCATATTGACTAAGTTGACAAAGCCCTCCGTCCCCGTCAACTTAGTAGGCCCACAAGTCAGCCTCCCACAATGGTGGGTCCCAGCTAGTAGGGGGTATTCATTTTTTTGTGCGTAATAAGGAGGCACTTCCTTGCGTGTGAAGATATAGCTGGTGGGTCCGACATGTCAGCGGGGGGAACGTTTTTCACGAAATATAGAGGCCCTTCCAGTGGGTCCCAACTGTCAGGTGGAGGAATCATTATTTTAGGCGTACAGTCCACGGCCGATGGATGTCGTTCGTTGACCACGATGACCAGGCCGCACCGAGAGCACCATGGAGGTGGATGACGGCGAGGCCTAGGAAGGGAACGACACGGAGCCGGGGAAGACTCGGCAATGGTTGCCCATGCGGTGGGGAGTATGAGGGTTTACTGGTTCGGCTGCTGTCGCCGGAAAATAACACGAGGTGTGGGTGAGTAGAGGAATGGCCTGGCCAGCAATGAAGTAGGGTGGGGCAGTGCGGCCTGTGCGGCAGCACAGCCGGCCACGGGAGGCGGGAGCAGGCAGTCCCACTGGAGCTGGTTTGGGCGGCTGGAGCAAGAAGATCAGATATTGAAGAAGCAACACGGCCGTTGGATTAACATCCAACAGTCACTGCTACTAGAATTGTTTGTGGACTAAGTTGACAAAGCCAAAGTACACGTCAACCTAGTAGACCCACAAGTCAGCCTCCAAATCTGTCCCAAACAGCATACAACCCGAAATTTCTAGCCAGATTCAAATTAATTTTAAATCTAAATATACCTTAATTTAAATTCAATGAAATTTTACCCGCACAAAAACAATGAAATTTAAAATATCAAAATCCGAAGGAAAACAGTATTTTGGAACTAATTGCCTGTTTGCTGTATTTTTTCATTTTACAGCCCATTCATTATTACTTATAGCCCATTTCTTATTACTTATAGCCCATTTTCTGGGCAAAATGCATCCCTCCTCGTCTTGAAAGATTTCCGGCCCAGTAGGGCGTCGAAAAGCAAGTAGGCCTACGTTGGTTATTCTGCAAAAAAACAAAATAGCTGGCTAGCCATTTTCAGAAAGGAAAAAAACAAACAGGGCTGGTCATGTGCTAAACATATGAAATAAAAGCCTGGGCTAGATGGGCCACGGGTCCCGCACAACCCAATTGATACCCTTCTCCGTCCCGAAAAAACAAAATTACTGCGCGCGCTACTGGGTCCCTACTGTCATCCTCACCATGTACAGTCATCTCCTTATTCCTCTCGGTTGTTGACCATGTTGACAACACCGGAGGGCGGCGCCACGGCGAGCGAACCAAGGCGGAGGACGATGGTGATGCCTCGGACGGGAACGAACAGGAGCCGGGGAAGATCACAGCTAGCCGTGGGAGGCAGGAGCAGGCGGTCCTGCCGGCGCTGGTTTGGCTTTGGCGGATCGAGGAAGAAGAGACTGAAGAAACGCGACAGACGTTGAATGCCAATCCAACGGTCAAGGTTGGCACAATCGTTTGTTGACTAAGCGGACACCAAGTAGCATACTTTTTTATATATAAAAAGAAAATTGAAGACTTCGGAAGGCGTACAGAACAAGCTAGTGTACCAGTAAAGAGACGTTGCCGAGTTTTAGAAAAAAAGAAAGATGTGCTCCTGTAGCTGGTTCGAATCCAAACCTAGACTATGACTATATATGGTGCTATGCTACTCTGCAAGTAATGAAACTGACATATCCAACGTTCACTTTTCCTCTTCTCTACTTAATCTTCCTAGCATCAGAAGCTCCGGCCGCAGCAACCATGTCCGCTGGCTGCTCGTCCACCTGCTCTTCAGCAGGAAACAACCAAATATGCGCCAAGTCGCCACCCGTACCATCGCCTGTGGGTCTCATCACACCCCCGCCGGCACGCGCACCGCAGCCGATTGCTCATCGCAACCCGCTACCATTGGTGTGGTGCCACTGCTGCAAATCACGCAGATTCATCCGTCACATCTCAACCACAATCCCCAACCCTGGCCGAGTCTTCTACAAATGCCCAAATCATGGGGTAATAATATGTTTAAGTGTTGTTTTCCTGCTTTCAGTTGCTGATTTTTTAATAGTTTGGCTGATGATCTTCCAATTTGATTCATGCAGAAAAGGGAAGATTCATGTGATTTGTATTTCTGGGAAGTTGCTGATGTGGGGGAATGCAACTACGCTGATTATTTGGTTAGCTGAGGAATCCCAATACCAACAGGTTGGGGTGTTGGACAAGTAACTGAAGGAACGATAGAAGAGGAAGATGTAGAGCAGAAGGTTAAAGATGTTGTTCCTCTGATCATGGCCAAGCAACAACTGCTGAACGGCCTTGACAGCAATGAGGAGATGAAAGAGCTTGTGAAGATAATGGAAAAAATCGCTGTGCTCTGTAGGATGATTGTCTCTTTATTTGCAGTGTATGTAGCACTCATGATGTATTCAGTGGCTACGATATGAGCACTTTGCTGAAACTACTAATGAATGAAACCTGTGTAGCAGGTTGGGCGTAGTGTTGTGAACATCTAATGATTCATATTAACGGAAATCAGGGGATATCCCCTTTTGCTCATATAAATAAATAAATAGCAGAGGCCCTGTTGGGTCAGCTTTGTTCTCATTCGAAGACGTCGAGCAAATTGCAGTCCAATAGCAAACTATGTCATCAAATTCAAGTTTCACAGCCAAATATGAGTACAACTAAACAACAATGTCATCATGTTTTAGTGGTCATACAATCACCAAACACAAATCAGCATACATAACAAGTGATGTTCTCATAGCAAAATACTAAACAACATGTTCATCAGGTTTCAGTTGTCATAGCAAACACAATTTCACATAGTAGATAAAAAACGTCTTCTGACAGGCAAATACGACAAAAGCAATGTAATCATCATCCGCAGCAGCAGCGTCAACATCTTCGCCATGTGTATCAGTCTGAATTGTAATTCCCCACGGTGTCATCTTCTTCTTCGTCCTGAACGTCCTCGAACATTGGCTTCTTCTTGATCAACTCTTGTACATCCACAGCACAACATCCAATCTTTTCGCCGGCGTCATTGACGTGATGGTTCTCAAAGATATTAGGAACATCTATGTTATCTTGTACATCAGGAGCAGTGTAAGAATCATCTTGTTGTGTAACTTCATTAAACGAATTCCTCTTCTCAAACCTTTGCAATACTCTCCAGTCATCGCTACGTGCAAATGTGTCTTCCAAGAAAAATATCTGGGTTGCTTGATTTGCCAAAATAAAAGGCTTGTTGGTCTGGTACGACGCCATGACATTGATGGATTTGAAATAATCATCAGCTCTGGGTTTTGCGATCCTAGAAAACAGGTTATACCAACGACATCACAACAGAACCACACACCGATGATCCTCGAAACTGGAGATATACTGCAACTGAATAATGTATGTTATGTTAGCATACATTTCAGTTGTCTCTTTGTCATACGTATCCGTGCTCATGATGGCACTATTTTGTGTCTTCCTGCCTTCGTCTCGTGCAAGGGTGTTGTAGCGCACATCTCCAACAACGCAAGATTCATAATGTCTTATCCGAGTATCAGGACCCATTGCTAGTGAGTAAAGGGCATCATCAACTGCCTGCCCATCCTCCCGCATCTTCTTAACCTATGGTTGGAAAATAGACAAGCTGATCATCTTATGTACTCAATATATTAAAAAAACTGACAGTGCACTTCAAAAGCTTACATGGTTCTTGAACCATTTCGCAAATCATGCCATAACCAGTTTGTCAATGTTTCTTGGATTTTGCGGCAGTAACTCCTCTTTGTAGATGCTGCACAACATAGTGATCACGTCAAACATCTATATATATAAGAATGTGCTGCAAGTTTAGTAGATTACGATGTATAAGCTGCAGTACTGCACTTACTTGATATAAGGTAGTATCTCAGGACAGTTATTCAACACATACCAAACCATTTTGTCCAAATCTTTAGGTTTGTCCTCTTGTCGACTCTTCCCTGTAACTCGAACAGAATAATCGAAAACATTGAGCCCGGGATTGTCTTCACCCACCTCTTTGCTAAGCTGATAAGCTGTTTCAATGAATTTTGAGCAGAATGTCAACGCTTCTGTAGCAATATAGGCCTCTGCAATGAAACCCTCGGGTCTAGCTCTGTTCCTAACATTGCCCTTGAAAGTGCCTAGCTGCCTTTCAATAGGGTACATCCAGCCATACTGTACTGGAACTCTAAGTAGTGCCTCATCAGGTAGATGAACAGCCAAATGCACCATCACATCAAAGAAGGCTGGAGGATATATCTTCTCAAGGTCGCATAGGATAGTTGGTATCTTTTCTCTAAGATGCTCCAAAGCATCTATCCTGATATTCCTAATGCAGAGTTCCCTGAAGAATTGTCCCAACTCTGCAACTGCTCTCTATAAGTCAGGGCGGCCCAATCCTCTAAGGATAACAGGTAAAACCCTTTGAAGTAGGACGTGGCAGTCATGAGTTTTCAACCCTCGTACCTTGTTTCCATCTGCACTGACTCTCCTTTCAGGGTTGGAAGCAAATCCATGTGGGAATCTCACACGTGACAGGACCTCGTAGAATTCTTTTCTTTTTACCTTGTCCAAGACGTACACAGCTGGTGCCATATCCCGTGGTTTACCTTCATCTTGCACCTGCAAATCCTTTCTGATACCCAGGTGTGTCAAATCAATCCTAGATTTTAAGGTATCTTTCGTCTTGCCTTAAATATTAAGAAGTGTGCCGATAATGCTGTCACATATATTTTTCTCGATGTGCATCTGATACGTCCATTTTGCATCATGCTTTTATATCGATATTTATTGCATTATGGGATGTTATTGCACTTTATGTCACAATACTTATGGATATTCTCTCTTATTTTACAAGGTTTACATGAAGAGGGAGAATGCCGGCAGCTGGAATTCTGGGCTGGAAAAGGAGCAAATATTAGAGACCTATTCTGCGCAACTCCAAAAGTCCTGAAACTCCATGGAACATCTTAAAATAAATAAAGAAAAATCCTTGCCAAAGATGAAGGCCAGGGGGCCCACACCCTGCTCACGAGGTTGGGGGGGCGCGCCCCCCTACCTCGTGGGCCCCCTGGTGGCTCTCCGACGTCCATCTTCTCCTATATGAAGTCTTTCGATGAGAAAAAAATAGGAAGCAACCTTTCAGGACGAGACTCCGCCGCCACGAGGCGGAACCTTGGCGGAACCAATCTAGAGCTCCGGCAGAGCTGTTCTGCCGGGGATACTTCCCTCCGGGAGGGGGAAATCATCACCATCGTCATCACCAACGCTCCTCTCATCGGGAGAGGGCAATCTCCATCAACATCTTCACCAGCACCATCTCATCTCCAAACCCTAGTTCATCTCTTGTATCCAATTCTTGTCTCAAAGCCCGGGATTGGTGCTAGTAGGTTGCTAGTAGTGTTGATTACTCCTTGTAGTTGATGCTAGTTGGTTTATTTGGTGGAAGATCATATGTTCAGATCCTATATGCATATTATTACCCCTCTGATTATGAACATGAATATGCTTTGTGAGTAATTACGTTTGTTCCTGAGGACAAGGGAGAAGTCTTGCTATTAGTAGTCATGTGAATTTGGTATTCGTTTGATATTTTGATAAGATGTATGTTGTCTAGCCTCTAGTGGTGTTATATGAACGTCGACTACATAACACTTCACCATTATTTGGGCCTTGAGGAAGGCATTGGGAAGTAATAAGTAGATGATGGGTTGCTAGAGTGACAGAAGCTTAAACCCTAGTTTATGCGTAGCTTCGTAAGGGGCTGATTTGGATCCACATGTTTCATGCTATGGTTAGGTTTACCTTAATACTTTTGTTGTAGTTGCGGATGCTTGCAATAGAGGTTAATCATAAGTGGGATGCTTGTTCAAGTAAGAACAGCACCCAAGCACCGGTCCACCCACATATCAAATTATCAAAGTACCGAACGCGAATCATATGAACGTGATGAAAACTAGCTTGACGATATTCCCATGTGTCCTCGGGAGCGCTTTTCCTATTATAAGAGTTTGTTCGGGCTTGTCCTTTGCTACAAAAGGATTGGGCCATCTTGCTGCACTTTATTTACTTTTGTTACTTGTTGCTCGTTACCATTTATCTTGTCACAAAACTATGTGTTACCACTTATTTTAGTACTTGCAGAGAATACCTTGCTGAAAACCGCTTATCATTTCCTTCTGCTCCTCGTTGGGTTCAACACTCGTACTTATCAAAAGGACTACGATAGATCCCCTATACTTGTGGGTCATCAAGACTCTTTTCTGGCGCCATTGCCGGGGAGTGTAGCGCCTTTGGTAGGTGGAATTTGGTAAGGAAAAATTTATATAGTGTGATGAAATTTACTGTCACTTGTTACTATGGAAAGTAATTCTCTGAGGGGCTTGTTCGGGGTATCTTCACCCCGTCCAGTAGAGCAAAGAGTTGCTCCTCAACCTACTGAACCTATTGAAAATGAAACTCCTTTTGAATTTCCTTCGGGTATGATGGAAAAACTGCTAGCTAACCCTTTTACAGGAGATGGAACAAAGCATCCTGATGAGCACTTAATATATGTGGATGAAGTTTGTGGATTATTTAAGCTTGCAGGTATACCCGATGATGTTGCTAAGAAGAAGGTCTTCCCTTTATCTTTGAAGGGAGACGCATTGATATGGTATAGGCTATGTGATGATATGAGATCATGGAACTATAAAAGATTGAAGTTGGAATTTCATCAAAAGTATTACCCTATGCATCTTGTTCATCGTGATCGCAATTATATATATAATTTCTGGCCTCGCGAAGGAGAAAGCATCGCTCAAGCTTGGGGGAGGCTTAAATCAATATTATATTCATGCCCCAATCAAGAGCTCTCGAGAGAAATAATTATGCAAAGTTTTTATGCTCGGCTTTCTGAAAACAATCGCACCATGCTCGATACTTCTTGTGCTGGCTCTTTTATGATGAAGACTATTGAAATTTAATGGAATTTATTTGATAGAATTAAACGCAACTCTGAAGATTGGGACCTCGACGAAGGTAAGGAGTCAGGTATGACACCTAAGTTTGATTGTGTTAAATCTTTTATGGACATCGATATTTTTCGTAAGTTTAGCACTAAATATGGATTTGACTTTGAGTAGCTTCTTTCTGTGAATCTTTTGCTACTTATGTTGATCTCCCTAAGGAGAAGTGGTTTAAATATCATCCTCCCATAGAAGTAAAAGTAGCTGCACCTATTAAAGTTGAAGAAAAGACTGTTACTTATAATGATCCTATTGTTCCTACTTCTTATGTTGAGAAACCACCTTTCCCTGTTAGAGTAAAGGATCATGCTAAAGCTTCAACAGTTTTTCGTAAAAGCAATATTAGAACTTATACACCTCCTGAGCAAGTTAAAGTAGAACCTAATATTGCTATTGTTAAAGATCTCTTGTCTGATAATATTGATGGGCACGCTATTTAGTTCGATGGTGAAACTGTTAGAATTGCTAAGCCTTGTGATAAAGATAAACATAGACCTGTAGTAGGCGTGCCTGTTATTTCTGTTAAAATAGGAGATCATTGTTATCATGGCTTATGTGATATGGGTGCTAGTGCTAGTGCTATACCTTATGACTTGTATAAAGAAATCAAGCATCAAATTGCACCTGCTGAGTTAGAAGATATTGTTGTCACAATTAAACTTGCCAATAGAGATACTATTTCAGCGATGGGAATTGTTAGAGATGTTGAAGTCTTGTGTGGGAAAACTAAATATCCTGCTGATTTTCTTGTTCTTACTTCTCCGCAAGATAGCTTTTGTCCCATCATATTTGGTAGACCCTTCTTGAACACTGTTAATGCTCGGATAGATTGCGAAAAGAATGTTGTTACTATTGGCTTGGATGATATGGTTCATGAGTTTAATTTCTCTAAATTTAGTAAACAACATCGTGAGGAAGAATTACCTAGTAAGGATGAAATTATTGGTCTTGCTTCTATTGCCGTACCTCCTAGTGATCCTTTAGAACACTATTTACTAGACCATGAAAATGATATGTTCATGAATGAAAGAAGGGAAATAGATGAAGTATTCTTTAAATAGGAACCTATTCTGCAACACAATTTGCCTGTTGAAATTTTAGGGGATCTTCCTCCACCCAAGGGTCATCCCCTGTTTGAGCTTAAACCGTTGCCTGATAATCTTAAATATGCTTATCTTGATGAAAAGAAGATATATCCTGTTATTATTAGTGCTAACCTTTCAGAGCATGAAGAAGAAAGATTGTTGAAAACTCTAAAGAAGCACCGTGCTGCTATTGGATATACTCTTGATGAAAGAAGTGGTAAGAAAAGAAATACTCAAGCTTCTGGAGGCAGGTATAATCTATCCCGTTGCTGATAGTCAGTGGGTAAGTCCTGTCCATTGTGTCCCTAAGAAGGGAGGTATTACTGTTGTTCCTAATGATAGAGATGAATTGATTCCACAAAGAATTATCACAGGTTATAGGATGGTAATTGATTTTCGCAAATTAAATAAGGCTACTAAGAAAGATCATTACCCCTTACCTTTTATTGATCAAATGCTAGAAAGATTATGCAAACAAACACATTACTGCTTTCTAGATGGTTATTCTGGTTTCTCTCAAATACCTATGTCGGCTAGAGATCAATCAAAGACTACTTTTACATGCCCTTTTGGTACTTTTGCTTATAGACGTATGCCTTTTGGTTTATGTAATGCACCTGCTACCTTTCAAAGATGCATGATGGCTATATTCTCTGACTTTTGTGAAAAGATTTGTGAGGTTTTCATGGACGACTTTTCTGTCTATGGTTCCTCTTTTGATGATTGCTTGAGCAATCTTGATCAAGTTTTGCAGAGATGTGAAGAAACTAATCTTGTCTTGAATTGGGAATAGTGCCACTTTATGGTTAATAAAGGTATTGTCTTGGGCACAAAGTTTCTGAAAGAGGTATTGAAGTTGATAAAGCCAAGTTTGATGCTATTGAAAAGATGCCATGTCCCAAGGACATCAAAGGTATAGGAAGTTTCCTTGGTCATGCTGGATTTTATAGGAGGTTCATTAAGGACTTCTCAAAAATTTCTCGGCCTCTGGCTAATTTATTACAAAAAGATATACCATTTGTCTTTGATGATGATTGTGTACAAGCATTTGAAATACTTAAGAAAGCATTAGTCTCTGCACCTGTTGTTCAGCCACCTGATTGGAACCTACCCTTTGAAATTATGTGTGATGCTAGTGATTATGTTGTAGGTGCTGTCTTAGGGCAAAGAGTTGATAAGAAATTAAATGTTATTCACTATGCTAGTAAGACTCTAGACAATGCTCAAAGAAATTATGCTACTACTGAAAAAGAACTCCTATCAGTTGTATTCGCTTGTGATAAGTTCAGACCTTATATTGTTGATTCTAAAGTAACTATTCACACTGATCATGCTGCTATTAAATATCTTATGGAAAAGAAAGATGCTAAACCTAGACTCATCAGATGGGTTCTCCTGTGACAAGAATTTGATTTGCATATTGTTGATAGAAAGGGAGCTGAGAACCCCATTGCAGACAACTTGTCTAGGTTAGAGAATGTTCTTGACGACCCACTACCTATTAATGATAGATTTCCTGATGAACAACTAAATGTTATAAGTACTTCTCATAGTACTCCATGGTATGCTAATTATGCTAATTATATTGTTGCTAAGTTTATACCACCTTGCTTCACATACCAGCAAAAGAAAAGGATTTTCTATGATTTAAGACATTACTTTTGGGATGACCCACATCTTTATAAAGAAGGAGTAGATGGTGTTATTAGACGTTGTGTACCTGAGCATGAACAGGAACATATCCTACGCAAGTGTCACTCTGAGGCTTATGGAGGACACCACGCTGGAGATAGAACTGCACATAAGGTATTGCAATCTGGTTTTTATGGGCCTACTCTCTTCAAGGATGCCCGTAAGTTTGTCTTGTTTTGTGATGAATGTCAAAGAATTGGCAATATTAGTAGACGTCAAGAAATGCCTATGAATTATTCACTTGTTATTGAACCATTTGATGTTTGGGGCTTTGGTTATATGGGACCTTTTCCTGCCTCTAATGGATATACAGATATTTTAGTTGTTGTTGATTATGTTACTAAGTGGGTAGAAGCTATTCCAACTAGTAGTGTTGATCATAACACTTCTATTAAAATGCGTAAGGAAGTAATTTTCCCGAGGTTTGGAGTCCCTAGATATTTAATGACTAATGGTGGTTCACACTTTATTCATGGTGCTTTCCGTAAAATGCTTGCTAAATATGATGTTAATCATAGAATTGCATCTCCTTATCACCCTCAGTCTAGTGGTCAAGTAGAGTTGAGCAATAGAGAGCTCAAATTAATTTTTCAAAAGACTGTTAATAGGTCTAGAAAGAATTGGTCCAAGAAACTTGATGATGCATTATGGGCCTATAGAACTGCATATAAAAATCCTATGGGTATGTAGGGGAGCATGAACCATTATTGTTAACATTACCCTTGAGGTAAAAGGTTGTGGGGCAAAACTATAAGCCCATATCTTTCTCTGTGTCCGATTAAAACTCCGTAACCACAAGTATTGCGTGAGTGTTAGCAATTATGAAGGACTAAATGATAGTTTAGTATGTGGACTTGCTTTTAAGCTCTGACATAGACTCTTTCCGACGTTATGATAAATTGCAATTGCTTCAATGACTGAGATTATAGTTTGTTGCAGCCCAATAAGGTTTATGATTTATACTCTTGCATTGTGAATAGATCATCACTTGAACATAAGTAATCATATGACAAAATCTATATATGTTGCTGTTATGAGAACAATCATGATGCCTTCATGTCCGTATTTTATTTCTATCGACGCCTCTACTCTAAACATGAGGACATATTTATTGTTATCGGCTTTTCGCTTGAGGACAAGCGAGGTCTAAGCTTGGGGGAGTTGATATGTCCATTTTGCATCATGCTTTTATAGCGATATTTATTGCATTATGGGCTGTTATTTCACTTTATGTCACAATACTTATGGCTATTCTCTCTTATTTTACAAGGTTTACATGAAGAGGGAGAATGCCGACAGCTAGAATTCTGGGCTGGAAAAGGAGCAAATATTAGAGACCTATTCTGCGCAACTCCAAAAGTCCTGAAACTCCACGGAACATCTTAAAATAAATAAAGAAAAATCCTCGCCAAAGATGAAGGCCAGGGGGCCCACACCCTGCTCACGAGGGTGGGGGCGCGCCCCCCTCCTAGGGCGCGCCCCCCTACCTCGTGGGCCCTTGGTGGCTCTCCGACGTCCATCTTCTCCTATATGAAGTCTTTCGATGAGAAAAAAATAGGAAGCAACCTTTCGGGACGAGACTCCGCCGCCACGAGGCGGAACCTTGGCGGAACCAATCTAGAGCTCCGGCAGAGCTGTTCTGCCGGGGATACTTCCCTCCGGGAGGGGGAAATCATCACAATCGTCATCACCAACGCTCCTCTCATCGGGAGAGGGCAATCTCCATCAACATCTTCACTAGCACCATCTCATCTCCAAACCCTAGTTCATCTCTTGTATCCAATTCTTGTCTCAAAGCCCGGGATTGGTGCTAGTAGGTTGCTAGTAGTGTTGATTACTCCTTGTAGTTGATGCTAGTTGGTTTATTTGGTGGAAGATCATATGTTCAGATCATATATGCATATTATTACCCCTCTGATTATGAACATGAATATGCTTTGTGAGTAATTATGTTTGTTCCTGAGGACAAGGGAGAAGTCTTGCTATTAGTAGTCATGTGAATTTGGTATTCATTTGATATTTTGATAAGATGTATGTTGTCGAGCCTCTAGTGGTGTTATGTGAACACCGACTACATAACACTTCACCATTATTTGGGCCTAGAGGAAGGCATTGGCAAGTAATAAGTAGATGATGGGTTGCTAGAGTAACAGAAGCTTAAACCCTAGTTTATGTGTTGCTTCGTAAGGGGCTGATTTGGATCCACATGTTTCATGCTATGGTTAGGTTTACCTTAATACTTTTGTTGTAGTTGCGGATGCTTGCAATAGAGGTTAATCATAAGTGGGATGCTTGTTCAAGTAAGAACAGCACCCAAGCAATGGTCCACCCACATATCAAATTATCAAAGTACCGAACGCGAATCATATGAACGTGATGAAAACTAGCTTGACGATATTCCCATGTGTCCTCGGGAGCGCTTTTCCTATTATAAGAGTTTGTTTCGGCTTGTCCTTTGCTACAAAAGGATTGGGCCATCTTGCTGCACTTTATTTACTTTTGTTACTTGTTGCTCGTTACCATTTATCTTGTCACAAAACTATTTGTTACCACTTATTTCAGTACTTGCAGAGAATACCTTGCTGAAAACCGCTTATCATTTCCTTCTGCTCCTCGTTGGGTTCGACACTCTTACTTATCGAAAGGACTACGATAGATCCCCTATACTTGTGGGTCATCAGCATCATATCAAGATTATGCCGCAGATCCAAATCTTTCCAATATTCCAAGTCCCACAAAGTGGACCTGCGGGTAAACAATAATGTCTCTTCTACCCTGCCACACTTCCTTTTACCGCTACCATTACCAGGATGGTTTCCTGGTGTAATATGCCTGACCTTCTCTAATTCCACTTGCAACTCATCGGCGGTGAGCCTCTTTGGTGCATCACGGTTTTCATGCTTTGCATTGAACACATGTCTTCAGTATTTTCTAGGATGCGGCTTGTCCTTGGCAAGGAAACAACGGTGTCCAATGTAACAGATCTTGCTAAGTATTACGTATGATAGTGGATTCCTGTCACAGCGAACACATGCATTGTAACCATGTGTCATTCGCCCTGACATAGTGCCCAAAGACGGATTATCATGGATGCACCAAATTATAACAGCACGCAGAAAGAAATCAGCTGGTGGGCTGCTATATAGGTCTCGAGTGAGAACACCCTTCCATAGCTATTGAAGTTCCTCCACAAGAGGCTCCATGAACAAATCAAAATCCTTTCCAGGACTTTTTGGACCTGGGATGAGCAAGGCCATCATGTAGTTTGATTCTTTGGTGCAGACATTTGGAGGCATGTTGTAAGGGATAACAAGCACTGGCCACATGCTATATGTGGCGCTCTGGTGGCCAAATGGGTTAAATCCATCTAAAGCTAAGCCAAGTCTAATGTTTCTCGGGTCAGCAGCAAACTCTTTGTGTTTATCATTGAAGCTTTTCCACTCACTACCATGAGATGGATGGCTCATTACATTCTGATCTCTGTACTCCTGGTTCCTAGAATGCCACAGTACATCCTCTCTTGTTTCAGCATCATGAAACAACCTCGGCAATCTTGGTGTAATTGGAAAATGTCTCAGAACATTATGAGGAATCCTCTTCATAGCATCGCCATCTTTCCATCTAGATGATTTGCATTTCGGGCACTCACTTAAGTTGGCATAATCCTTACGGAACAGAACACAATTATTCTTACAAACATGGATCATATCATATCCAGTTCCAACTGCACGAAGGAAATTCTTCATTTTACTGTAAGTGTGTGGCAGCTTAGACGCATCTGGGAAAGATTTGCGGAAAGCAGCCAACATCGCATCGAATGATTTGTTGGTCATCCGCTCAGATGTCTTCACCTGAAGAAAGGTGACCATAGCTGAGAATACTGATAGCTTATTTCCTTGGGTGACAGCAACGTTGCATTATTCCAACATGCGGGCCCACCGTTTTTCTTCTGCAGGTGAAAGTTCACGGAATGCACGAGCATTTCGTAGCATTGTTTCAATGTTGGTCAAACTCACTGGCTCCGCCACCACCACCACCTCCTCCTCTTCCACCTGAGCATCAGGCAGATCAAGATGGTGATCTGTTGCTTCCACGTAGTCAATAACATTGACGTTCATAGCTTCACCATGATGAACCCACCTAGTATATGTGACCAACATCTCATACAAGTGTAGATGATTTTGCACAGTTGACTGGGGTCTTGTAACTGAATTCATACAACTGCTACACAGGCAGAGCACATCTGATTTCGGACCACCGTACTCAGCTCTGATAAAGTTCATGAAGTTTTCAACCCCCTCGACATATGCAGCGGAGAATCTTCAAGCAGAAGTTATCCAAGTCCTGTCCATCTGTTAGACATACAAATTAGTTGTTCTACTAGATATTACAAGAAAAACATATATGCTTTTTTATGAAGTCCAAAAAAAATACCTAGGTCGATGTCTAAAGCTATGGAAAGATATTTGGACGAGCAGATCTAAGTAACGAAATATATGTAAAGCTAATTCAACAAACATATTTGAGTGCCAAATTATGGCAGGCTGTTTCAGCAGTCAATGAGGCCGAGCACACAGCCATCGAACTATCGAAAGCCATCGCAGCAACAAAGATCGAGTATAAAACGGTGTAGAGCTAGTTCACCTAACAGATTGGCTACTAGACCATGGCAATCTACGTCACAATAAATATATGGCAGGATATTTTAGCAACTAATCGGCCTTCGCATGCCATCTCATCTAAGCAGATTGAGTGCAGAATAGGGCAAGGAAGCTTCTTAAGCAGAGCATATTGACAGTAAACTACTTCGGCAAACAGTGAGATTAACAGTGTCTATCAGCTAACATTCAGCGCTACACCGACATGAACGGGGCCTCGGTCTAGAATGTGCGTACCGTGGGAGAAGCTGACCGTCATGCATCTCCACACGAACGTCGCCAGCGGTGGCGGCGCTGACCGCCGTGCGCCTCCACAAGAACGTAGCCAGAGGTGGTGGCGGGGCTAGAGGATGGCAGTCTATGAGAGCGTACTGTGGGAGTGAGAGGATCACCGAACCGCGGCGCCGACGTATCGGCATGATGGGGAGGGCGGCTTTGGCGGAGCGAATGGAGTGGAGGGGTACAGGAGGGGAGGGGGGTTTGGGGAATATTATTGGATAGTTGGCCGAAGGGCGATTGAATCGGATTTGGGGGAATTTTTGGGTGTGGGGGGGGGGGTTTCGCGCGGTGGGCGGGGGAGTTTGGCGCATGGTCGGTTTCTCGTGCAGTCCCACGTGTCAGTGAAGAGGCAAGCCGAAGCGCGTTCCGTTTGTGTGAACCGTGTGCAGGACCGAACAGTGGGGGGTGCAATGCGACCGTGACGGGAGTGCTGTGAGTGTACCGCCTTTTTTCCTTTTAAGCTAGGTGCTTCGCCCCCTCAAAAAAAATTTGTTGCTTCGCGCGATCCATCGATACTACTACTAGTAATCCGGTAATCCCGACTAAAACGGCGCGGCCGGGTCTTTTCCCGCGTGATATGCTGGGAGGTTGGATTAGTTGGGTTTTTTAGGGTGAGTAATGCTACACTTATGTAATCCCAGTTCTGTAATTAACGTAATGTGAAACGTGTGAGCTGTTGATTGTAGATTGGGGGGAGGGAGGGGCCCACCACCATGAAAATCAGGGGAGGAGAGGAGAGGCAATTTACGTTAACCCTTTCGTAGGTTCCCGTAGATGTAGAAAGATGTGAAATGCGTGAATGTGTAGTGGACGTACTATTGGAGTGCCTAAGATAATTTGTGTATGTATAGACCCTATGTGTTTATTTTACTTCGCATGTTAGATTTGTCTCATTTCAATAAAAAGCAGAGTTGGTGATGATGGTGTGCCTGTCATCCTGCAATATAGGCCATCCGATCTATATCTAACGGATAGGAAGGTAACTATGACCATTTACCCGCACTCCTCTCCACATTTGCAGATAAGGCTTTCCCTTGTTCATCCTTTTCTCCCACAAGATCTTGATCTTCCATGCAACACACGGGCATCTTGCTAGTACTCCTGCAATATGTATATTATTGTGAAAGTTCATATACACCGGCCGAGATTAATGCAAACACGGCAGATTTTCATTACATTTCGAATTTTTATAGGACAGGAAAATAAAAGAAACCTGACCCTAAACCTATTCTACGGCAGCGACCGACGTCCTCCATCTGCGATCTCTATGTACGGGGGCGGGGTTCAAGACCCGTGAAGTGAAGGTGCGGTTGTAAGTGCATCTAGTGGCACCCATAGTTGGTTTTGGAGTATTGACGACAAACCTAGTTGAGGGACTAATGTGTTTGTGAGAATTGCAGGATAACATAGGTAGAAGTCCCTCATTGATTCGGTTTTCCTACCATAGATGACCCCTAAAAATGTATGAAGACATTGAAGTCAAAGGTGGTATATGAAGATATTCACATTGAAGACTATGACAAGAGAAGACACCACATGAAGCCTATGGAGCTCGAAGACTTAGATCTTTCCTAGTTCTCTTTCTTCTGTGTTGAGTCATAGGAACCACCGTACTGTTAAGTGGGGTCCAAGAGAACCAGTCAGAATGACTGAAGTGATGCTTAAACAAAACCTATGTCTTCAAGTGAAGACTTTGAGAGCGAATCTTGTCCAGAGTCGGGCAAGTCAGCTTTGCTTGAAGCCCAAGTAAAGTTGCCGTGTGAGTTTGAAATCTGAGCGTTGGAACACGTGTCAGTTCCTTAGTGACCTAGGGTCATTTCGAACAAATCAGGTCCGGTTGCCAAGTGGCTATAAATAGCCCACCCCCTACAACCATAAACGGTTGGCTGCTCAGATTCAGAGTACGGATTTTGTCGTTTGAGAGCAACCCACCTCGAAGCCTTTGAGAGAGAATTCCTCGAGGATAAAGCCCTAACCACCCAGAGCCAAAGAGAATTAGGCATCACTTAAGTCTTCTTGTCTGTGTGATCTGAAGACTTATTACACTTGAGGACTGTGCATCCTCCAGCCGGTTAGGCATCGCGTTCTGAGCATCCAAGAGACATTGTGGATTGCCGGTGAACGAAGTCTGTGAAGGTTTGGGAGTCTACCTTGAAGACTTACCAGAGTGATTGGGCGAGGTCTGTGTGACCTTAGCTCAAGGGGAATACGGTGAGGACTGGGTGTCCTGAGCTGCGTGTTCAGGACTGGGTGTCCGGGACTATGTGTCCTAAGGTTTAAATACCTAGCCGCCCTAACCAAACGTACAGTTGTCACAGCAACTGGAACTAGTCCAACAAATCATTGTCTTCAGCGAGTCACTGGTTTCATCTTCCCTTCCCTTTACTTACTGTTACTCCTTGTGAAGTCATTGTATGTTCACACTATCTTTTGTCTTCACTGATTGACTGCGTGTTCTGTGTGGCTTCACAATATCTTCCTACCTGATCCTTACTACATTGCTGCTATTAGTCATGGTGCTTTCACTCTATTCAATACTTGACTATGGCTTGCCTAGTGTAGTCTACCTTCCGCTGCAGGGTAATAGGTTTATTTCTATCATTTGTCTTCATAACTTCCATGTTTTGAAGACTTTCATAAAAATCGCCTATTCACCCCCCCTCTAGTCGATATAATGCACTTTCAATTGGTATCAGAGCGAGGTGCTCCCTTGTTCTGTGTGATTCGGTTTAACCACCTGGAGTTTTAGCTATGTCGACTGCAGGGATAATTAAAGTCTCTGCTGTGTGCCCCGTCTTCGATGGAACTGAATATCCCTACTGGAAGAATAAGATGTGCATGCATCTTGAAGCCATTGACGTCGACCTATGGTATGTCGTCAAGAACGGCGTTCCCAAGGCTGAAGAAGGTGTCACTGCTGCTGATGTCAAGAAGTTCGTTCAACTGGACTCTACTGCCAAGAATATCATCTGTGGTCATCTGACCAAAGGACAGTATGGCCGTGTGAGTGCTTTGGAAACATCTAAGCTGATCTGGGACTGGCTCTCCAAGGTCAATGAAGGCGTCTCAACCCAGAGAGATCAGAGAATCAGTGTCCTTCGCAACCTCTTCAACCGCTTCAAGCGAAATGACAATGAGAATGTCCAGCTCACATTTGACCGACTCACTGACATCACAAATGAGCTTCAAGCCCTCGGCGCTACTGAGATCACCAAACATGAAGTCGTCAAGACACTACTGAGATCACTTGATAGTTCGTTTGACACCCTAGCCCTGATGATTCAAGAACGTCCTGATTTCAAGACACTGGATCCGTCTGACATACTTGAGAGGCTCAACACACATGAGTTTCAACTTTTTGAGAAAAGAGATATCTATGGTCTAAACTATGGGCGAACTCGTGCCTTGAAGGAAAAAGCTGTCTCCTCATCTGAAGAAGAATCTGACAGCAGTTCGGATGATCCTGAAGACATTGGAAGGGAACTTGCTATGCTTGTGAAGAAGTTCCAAAAATTCACCAAGAAGAAAGGTTTCAGAAAGTCTTCCCGATCAAGCTCAAGGAATGATGAAGCTTCTGCTCACGACTACAAGAAGAAAACATGTCACAAGTGCAAGAAACCTGTCCATTTCATCTCTGAGTGTCCACAGTGGGACAATGAGAACAGAAATAAGAAGAAGAGCAAGGAATACGACTCTGACGACAAGAAGAAGAAGAAATACTCAAAGTCTTCTTCCAAGTCTTCCTCAAAGTCTTCATCACACAAGAAGAGCTCATCTAGCAAGGAACGTGCGTTTGTTGGCAAGGAAATGGATTCATAGGAGGAGTCCGCTTCTAAGGAGGCAGAGGTGGAGTCTGAGGAGGAGTCCGATTCAGGCGTCGCAAGTCTGGCTACAACATACGTTGCCAAGTCCATCTTCAACACTGAAGACAATGACTTCATCACCGACACCGATGCAAATGACAAGGACTACTCTGCTTCTACCTACTGCTTCATGGCATGTGGTGCCAAGGTAAACACACGCACTACTCACTATCAAACATCTAGTGACGATGACTCTGATTGTGGTTCAAAACCCAGCTACAAAACACTTGCTAAAATTGCAATTGAACAACAGAAAGCTATGGAACATATTCAAAAACTGTTAGACAGAAGCGATGATCTATTAGGTGCTGAAATGACTCGATCTGAATCCTTAATTGAAGACATAAAAAATCTTCACGTTAAGTATGAGGAACTTGAAAGTCGTCACTCATGAAAAGCTTTCCTATGATTATCTTCAAAGGAAGCAAGATCTTGAGAAATTGAGAGCGGCTCATGAAGATCTTCAAAAGGAAAACGAGTCACTTCGCGCCAAACAGATCAGTTCCGCTCAGGAAGGATTTGAACCACCATGTCTTAAATGCATTGAGCGTGATAATGCTACTTCTGTTGCTGAATGTTCTACCGCTACTACTGTTGCAATATCTTCAACTGTTGATGTGGTAACTAACCCCTCTGCTGAGGATACCACTGCTATTGCTGATGAGAATGCTAGGTTGAAGACATTGCTTGGAACAGGGATGTACAAAAGTCTTAAAGGGCATCATACACTATGTGATGTCCTCAAAAAGCAGATTCTGAACCGAAACCCGAGGAAAGAGGGTGTTGGGTTCGTAAGGAAAATGAATGCTGATGGCTCTTACTGGAAACCTGAGCAGTACCCCAAAACCATGTGGGTTGCTGCAAAGGAACCTTCAGCAGATCCATCCAATCTATCTGGCTTCACTTGTGCTAACCCCATTATCATTGATGAATCCCTTGATGCAAACTATAAACTGTTTAAGAATCAGAATGGTGAAGTGTTTGCCAGGTACATTGGTACTAACTGCAAGAATGGACCGCCTATGAAGAAGATCTGGGTTCCGAAAAGGTGTCTGGAGAATCTTCCTGTGAATGTCATCATGACACCTCACGTGAAGAAGACAAACCTCAGACCAAAGGCTTCATACGGTCCAAAGGCTTCATACAGATAGAGGACTCACCTGAGTCGCACTAACGCAAATGTTTTGCAGGGAAACCATACTCAGGCATATGAATATGAGAGCAGTTCATCAAACCGCCATGTTCATAAGACCAAGAACTATTCTGCTTATTCTTATGAGTACTATTGTCCGCCTGCAAGACTGTTTGCTAGGGCTCCAAAGCCAAAGTTCTCAGATGTTGCACTTAGAGTTATTGCTCCTAAGCCACCCTTGAAGATGTGGGTGGCTAAGAAAGCTTAACTCTCTTTTGCAGGGAAAGGTCTCCAGCAGAAAACCAAAATCATCTGACGCTATTGCTGGGGACCTTAAACATCTTGTAGGGCGCAAGATCAAATGCCCGAATGGTCTTACTATGTACTTCGTTCCTGAATCGGTTGCTACTCTCCCTATTAGTCCTAATCTAGATCTAAGCTTTCATAACCCACTGGTTCGTCAAATGTTTTTGCTTCACAATGCTCTTCGTGAAGCCTATCCCCCTAACCGCACTGTAGGGTACGACACCAGCGTCTTCAGAATGGATTATTGATAGTGGGTGTACAAATCACATGACTGGCAAAAGAAGCCTTCTTATGGACTCAACCTTACGTCCATCCGACAAGAGCCACATCACATTTGCTGACACTGGTAAAAGTAAGGTATTGGGTCTAGGTAGAGTTGCAATCTCAAGGGATCAACACATGGATAAAGTCATGCTTGTTGAATCCCTTGGCTTCAACTTAATGTCTGTCTCAATGCTTTGCGATTTAAACATGATCGTAATATTTGGAAAATATCGTTGCCTTGTTCTAATGGAATGTAACAAGTCTCTAGTATTTGAAGGGTGTCGAAAAGATGATTTGTACGTGGTAGATTTCTCAGCAGGACCACAGCTTGCCGTATGTCTTCTAGCAAAAGCTTCAGAATGCTGGCTCTGGCATCGGAGGCTTGGGCATGCTGGCATGAGGAACCTCCACACCCTGGCAAAGAAGAAGCATGTCATAGGCATCGAGGGCGTCAAGTTCAAGAAAGATCACTTATGCGGTGCCTGTGAGGCAGGAAAGATAACGAGGGCCAAACATCCCTTGAAGACAATCATGACCACTACTCGACCCTTCGAACTGCTTCACATGGATCTTTTTGGTCCCACTCATTACTCAACTCTTACTACTACTGCTTGTCTCTATGGCTTTGTCATTGTTGATGATTATTCTAGATATACTTGGGTGCACATAATCCTTTACAAGACTGAAGTGCAGGATGTCTTCAGACGCTTCGCCAATCGAGCAATGAACAACTATGGCGCCAAGATAAAGCATATCAGAAGTGACAATGGCACTGAATTCAAGAACACTGGCCTTGATACATATCTTGATACCTTGGGCATCACACATGAATTCTCAGCCCCGTACATGCCACAGCAGAATGGGGTCGTCGAACGCAAGAACAGAACACTCATTGAGATGGCCAGAACGATGCTAGATGAATACAAGACTCCAAGAAAATTCTGGCCTGAAGCCATTGATACTGCATGCCATACAATCAATCGTGTTTATCTTCACAAGCTTTTGAACAAGACATCTTATGAGCTCCTTACTGGCAAGAAGCCAAATGTCAGTTACTTCAGAGTATTTGGCGCCAGGTGCTGGATCAAGGACCCACATCACACCTCAAAGTTTGCACCAAAAGCACATGAGGGTTTTATGCTTGGATATGGAAAGGATTCGCACTCCTACAAAGTCTTCAATCTCTTTCACTACAAAGTGGTTGAAACAGTGGATGTGCGGTTCGATGAGACCCACGGTTCACAAAGAGAGCAACTGCCAAATGTGCTAGATGAAGTTCCATCCAGTGAATCAATCAAGCTAATGGGAACTGGAGAAATTATACCTTCTGAAGCTCATCCTGAAGAAGAACTTATCATCTCAGCACTTGATCAACATGAAGACAATGCTCAGCCTGAAGACATTCCTTCTAACAACGACAGTGATCAGCAAGAGCAAAATCTTTGCCCTGTACATCCTCGCATTGCCAATGAAGTGCAGATTGAAAGAATAATTGATAGCATCAATGCACCCGGTCCACTCACTCATTCAAGGGCAACTCAGCTAGCAAATTTCTGTGGGCACTTCGCATTCGTCTCAATAACAGAACCCAAGAAAGTTGAAGAAGCCTTCATAGAACCTGAATGGATTCAAGCTATGCAAGACGAGCTTCAACAGTTTGAGCTGAATAATGTATGGGAACTGGTCAAGCGTCCCGATCCTCGGAAGCACAAGATAATAGGCACCAAATGGATATACCGCAACAAGCAAGATGAGCATGGTCAAGTTGTCAGAAACAAAGCTCGTCTCGTTGCTCAAGGATATACTCAAGTGGAAGGCATTGACTTCGATGAAACATTTGCTCCTGTGGCTAGACTTGAAGCCATACGCATACTGCTGGCCTATGCAAATCATCACAACATACTTCTTTATCAAATGGATGTGAAGAGCGCCTTCCTCAATGGCAAGATTGAAGAAGAAGTGTATGTTGCACAACCTCCTGGCTTTGAAGATCCAAAACATCCTGACATGGTATACAAGCTCAACAAGGCACTGTATGGCCTCAAACAAGCCCCTCGGGCCTGGTATGACACACTCAAATACTTTCTGAAGAGCAAAGGCTTCATACCTGGTTCTCTCGACCCCACTCTCTTCACGAAGACATATGATGGTGAACTGTTTGTGTGTCAAATATATGTGGATGACATTATCTTCGGTTGCACCAATCAGAAGTACAGTGAAGAGTTTGGATATATGATGCAAGAGAAATATCACATGTCTATGATGGGAGATCTGAAGTTCTTTCTCGGTCTTCAAATACGACAGCAATGCAATGGCATCTTCATATCTCAAGAGAAGTATCTCAAAGATTGCCTGAAGAAGTTCGGTATGCAAGACTGCAAAGGCTTCACGACGCCAATGCCAGCCAAGCATCATCTGGGTCCTGACGACAATGGTAAAGAGTTCGATCAAAAGGTATACCGCTCCATGATTGGTTCTTTACTTTATCTATGTGCATCTAGGCCAGATATTATGCTTAGTGTTTGCATGTGTGCTCGATTTCAAGCGGCACCAAAGGAATCGCATCACTTAGCTGTGAAGCGAATTGTTCGATATTTGGCTCACACCCCAACTCTAGGATTATGGTATCCAAAGGGCTCAGAGTTTGATCTGGTTGGATTCTCGGATGCTGATTATGCTGGTGACAAAGTTGATCGCAAGTCTACATCAGGCACATGTCACTTTCTGGGACGATCACTTGTATGTTGGTCTTCAAAGAAGCAGAACTGTGTATCTCTCTCCACTGCTGAATCTGAATACATTGCTGCTGGATCTTACTGTGCTCGGCTTCTGTGGATGAAGCAAACGCTCAAAGACTATGGCATTCATCTGAAGCAAGTGCCACTCTACTGCGACAACGAAAGCGCCATCAAGATTGCCAACAACCCAGTTCAGCACTCGAAGACAAAGCACATTGAAATTCGTCATCACTTTCTCAGAGATCATGTTGTGAAGGAAGATATTGATATCATACACGTCAACACTGAAGAGCAATTGGCAGATATCTTCACTAAGCCCTTGGATGAGAAGAGATTTTGCAAGTTACGGTGTGAGCTAAATATCCTGGAATCCTCAAATGTCCTATGATCAGGCACACATCCTAACCCTTATGCATATTGATGACTTAGATGTGCAACACACGAAGTAAAGTATATCTTCAATCAATGAAGACATACATTCTAAGTTTGAATACATTAATGTGGTTGACTTCGGAGCGCCACGATAATTGTGCGCCGTGTCTGGGTCTAATACTTCCTATATGGTGGGTAACGCCACCACCAAATGTTCTATTTTGAAGTGTTTCACTCATGGCGTTACCTTGCTATGTCTTCACATTTGGTTTGGCTTCAATCTCAACATGTCTTCATGATTATCTTCACTATGTTGATTATATATATACTAGTGTTGTGTCCTCTACAACATTCACTTATAGCTATGTCTTCTTGTTGAATCTTTTGAACTAAGTGAATGTGATCGGACCCTAACCTCTCTATGCTATCTATCTCAAACTCTATCTCTCCAAATCATATTCATTCTATTGAAACTGTCGAATGTCTTCTCTGCGTCCTTGTCAGCAGAAGATACAAAGACAAACCTTAAGTCCACTTTCAATGCTCATTCCTCCACATGAAACCCAGAGAAGTAGGAACGACCACCCGAAAATTCAGGCGTGCGTGGGACGTGGAACAAACCCCAAAATTCTGCATGATGGCCACGTGTTCCTTAGATGCGAATCGCCAGGGGCACCTATGTAATAACGCAGCGCCGCCCCTGTACCTATAAATACACACTTCACGGCGGTCATTATCTCTTCTTCCACTCTCGCCCGAACCCTAGCGCCACCGCTAGCCCTCGACGACGCCGGCGATGAAGCGCTTCGCTGCCGCAACCTCTCCGACGCAGTCTTCACGCCGACCGCGGACATCGTCCTCTCCGCCGTCGCCGTAGGTGTCCTCCGTCGCCAAGTTAGGGCACGGAAGATCGAACTGCTCGGCCTCATCTTCCACTCCGTCTAGCAGTTCTTAGTGTGGTAAATAAAACTTCCTTTTTATGGCACCGTTGATCCTATGGCTTTGTCACTTTCTACCACAAGCAGTTTCTATTCACACAAGTTAGATCTCTCTCATACTGCATCTCATAACATGCCTAGTATATTCACTTATGCTTCACAAAGTAGTTAGATTCCTCACTTGTACTGATCTCTGGATTCGTACAAATCTGGAACCAACTCCTTATCTATGAGTGAATGTCTTCGCACGATGAGGTTAATGTCTTCTAAACTGATTTATATTCAAAATCTTCTGAGAATGCATATGACCTCTTCCCCTTCCCTCGCACCTTAATGCTGTCACAGGTACATGTCCATGGGAGAATCCCTTGGTTCTCATAGTCTGCATTCATTTGCAGAATTCTTACAGCATCATATAAATTCTCCCAAAGCAAGTTCCTGTTTGTCCAGCAAGCGAAAATCTTTGAAGCCTTTGAACGTGTTGAAGCCTTTCAGTTTAAAGTTCATGGCTTCAGAGAAATCAGCAAGGAAGGGTGGCAGAAAGCGTCGTGGAGAAACATCTAGAGATCTGCCAGATGACCTCTCAGAACTGTACAAGACAGATCCTGAAGAGGATTACAATCAGCGCAAGACCCGAATCCAATGGATTCGAAGATATTGGGCAGAACAATGGTTCAAATACCGATTTGTAACCCAGGAATATGCTGAGAAAAATGCCATCAAGAGACCGTGGGGAGACATCCTATACAAGAATCTTCAACCCAGGTCCAGAGATGAAGCCATTGAACAAGGCTTCTATCCCTGCATGGTCCGTGGGCCACAGCATGTTGATGCACACCCATCGTCACTATTATGGTGTCATGACGACATTCTGTTCAAGCGCAACTTCCAGTTTGCCTAGAACTCAGCGAAGCAAAACAAGAAGACATTGGGACTAGACTTCAACCCTGGTCCCTCAGCTCCAAGGGCTGATGGCACACGAGATGCAGAACCCAATGTCGTCGGTCCTTTCTACAACCTTGAAGGCCTCATCACCCATATCTTGGTTCAAGGGACTGCAGTGAATGAGCCTGCAGCTGACGTTGAATCAGATGAAGTGCCTGCAGCACCGAAGCCAAAGAAGTTGAAGAAGCCTAAAGCTTCAAAGCCTGCCCCTTCACCAAAAATCTCACGGGCGAAGCCACTAGCAACCGCACCTCCTGAAGACAGTGTGCAGTCCGAAGATTTATCACGCATCTCCAAGCCCCAGAAGGTCAAGATGCCTCTGCCACACACCGGCCAAGAGCTAACAGCTACTGCCATTCTGCGCAATGATGTCATTGATCTGTCAAGTGATGAAGATCTTGCAGATGACGCTCTTGAGCAACTCATCAAGAGCAAAGAAGAAGCAGAAATCTTCAATGATCTGCCTCTCTTTGATGTAACAATCATCCACAACTTCAATGATGAATGGTTTGACACGCCAAACATCAGCTTCGATGATCTCCAACTACCCATTGGCCTCAGTGTCGCCTTCCATGGCGCCATTGCTTCAGATTTAGCTATCGCCCAGCGCATTGTTGAACTGAAGCAGAAGATTGACTTTGAGAAATCTCAGTTCAAGAAGCATATGGGCAAGCTCAGCGTGCAAGACGTAAAGAATTTCAAGATTATGCTGCACGAGCTCAAGGAAGCCTTTCTAAACAAACGTGCAGAAGCTCAGGGTTCTCGTGAGCGCATGAAGGTCCTGGCTGATAGGTGTGTGCAAGCCTACAATGAGGCTGAGAAGCGCAAGGCCCTTGGGCGTCCTGGCATCGACCCCAGGATGGCTGCCAAGAAGCAGAAGAAGCCCGCTATGGCTGAACCTGAAGCACCAAGGTAGGAGGCAGATCCCCTTGTCTTCCCAACTAGCATGACTGGCCCGAAGCCAAAGGTCAGGTCAACCGCTTCAGAACTGAAGAAGACCATGACTGCTGAGGCTGAAGCAAGGAAGAGAAAACATCCTGAAGCCTCTGCTACTGCCCCCGCCAAGAAGAAAAGAATGACCAAGAAGGAACGGGCTGCTCCCACAGAGCCCTTGATTGTTGAACCCATTTCCATGGTTCACCCCGACACCGATCCACAAGAACGTCAACTGACTGTCCATGAGCCTGCTTTCACAGAGGCTCATGAAGCTGAAGACTTTCCAGCAGCTGATCCCATCACTGCTGAAGACATTGGTCATCATGACCATGTTGAAGATGATGCATCCCTTCCTCGGCTAGATCACCAACAGGTATCATCGCTTGTGCTAACGCACAGCGAACTCATCAGCATTGGTCGTCCACTGACGCCAATTGCACAGGATGCTTCATGGGCGGATCGCCCACAAGAGAATGAAGACCTTGAGGCCTAGCCAACAGCAACTCCACAGGCGTCACCCGCATTGCGCAGGCTTCGCAAAGGTCCAAGGCCTCAAGTCTCTGCTGAAGACAATCCGGCTGCATCAGCCGCGGAAGAAGAAGTCCCACAAGTTGCCACTCCCTGTCTCACCAAGAAGCAGTTCTCGAGGAGAACGTGATCGTGACCGATCCTCCTGCTCGTCAAGTGGAGGTTGAACATCTTGAGGCTGCCACCACCAACACCACTGAAGCCACAGACGCTGTCATGGCTGAAGCTAATGTGGAGCCCTCACCAACAAAAGCACTAGAAGTCAGTGAAGCCACTGATCCCGCCACTTCTGTTCCTGAGTCTTCTACCGGTCCCCAGTTCGACTATCATGTTGAGCACAGGCCTCAGGTACAGAAGCCAATCCCAAGATTGCCAAGGTTCCCAGGTCCTGCATCAGCACCTGGCTCCTTCAATATCAATGGCTTCAGAGCAGACAACACATTCTTCAACAGCTCCAGGAACCCCTACTCCAGGGAAAGAATATCATCTGATCGGTTCTGGAGTTATCCTCAGCGAAGCTATTACTCATGCGTTCTTTACAACCAAGGTCGCATCTTCCCACACAAGCGCCTTGACATTGAAGCAATAGTTTGTCTGCCCTGTCTGAAGAAGCTCTGGATTCCTTCAAAGAGGTTGGACTGCTATCGTTCGTCACTGACCAAGAGCATTGGAATGAAGAGTTGCTGCTCCAATTCTATGCCACACTTCACATCCGCGGGTATAGCAGAGATTCGAAGACTTGGGTCCTGGAGTGGATGACAGGAAACATTCATCATGAAGCCAAAGCCTTTGACATCATTGAGCTCACTGGTTTGCCCACTCCTGGCGATCTCTACGAGCACGGCTGTCAGCTTCATAGTGAAGCTATTGAGAGCATCTTTCAGAAGACTGAACCTAATATGAGTCAGATGCTCAGTATGATGAAGCCATTGCCCCAAGATGCTGCTTATCCCATGGAGTTCTTTGTTGAAGACCTTGAGTATCTGCCAAGAACCATTTATCACATCATAAGGCGAACTCTCTGGCCAATCAAAGGACATTCTCCCCATGCCAAGCTGGAAGGTGCAATGAAGACCTTGGTCTTCTACATTCTTCATGGAAAATGCTTCAATACACAGGATTTCTTCAGTTGCCAACTTGCTGCATCTGGCTCTGATCTGTTTGATTTGAAGTTCTACGCCCCTTGGGTGATGCGGCTGATCAAACTTCACTCCGCTATCTCATATCAGCCCTCGGCCCGCAACCATCGGATCTTTTTGCCTGATGTGGATATGTCTATTGAAGCCATCTATCCTGAGCCTGACAAGGAACCTCTCAGTCTTCAGAATGCAGAGCATCAAAGTTTCACTCAGAATGTTGAAGGCGTGGAAGCCGTAACTCGTGTGTATCCTTTGGCTGGCACTACGCGTGCACCGCATCCTGCTCTCACTGAAGCCACTGACAATACAACTGCTCCACGACCAAAGAAGCGCACTTGTGTTCTCAACGACCGAGAGCTTCTTGTGGCTCTTCATCAGAAACAAGATAGGCATCATGACTGGCTGAAGCGTCAGATGCAAAGCCTCTTGGTGGATGTTAATCGCATTCGCAATCTTGCCACCAAGAATGCTTTTGTTGCCCATGAAACCTCTCGCCACACATGGAAAGGGCTAACGCTGATGTGTTCTGAAGATGATCTTCAAGAGGATGGCTTCACTGAGCGATTCAAGTTTGACTCCATCCCTTGAAGACTCTGAGTTCTCTTCCTCTGCTGCAACTGTGAATGCCAGAGTGATCGAGGATGAAGACGATGCTACTTCACCGCCACCTCCTTCAGCACGCTTCGACTCTGCTCCAAGCTCTTCAGCACCGCCAAACACCACCAACGACCCTGCTGCTTCACCTACTCCTCATGGGAACGAGTAGATGCTCTATGTCTTCAAACCTTTTTGGTCCTTACTGACAAAAGGGGGAGAAGCATATGAGGTTGATAGTCTTCAAGCGGGTCCATATGGGCGGGTGCTTTATATTTTGCTTCGTGCTTACAACTCTCGTTTTGCTACATTTTGTTCTTTGAGTTCTAACACTTAAACTCGATGGTCGTCTGCTACTTATCTGCCACCTTGTGTTGCGATGATAAATTCCGCATGTGCGACGATAAATTCCGCACTTAGATCATTCTGCAGACATCCATTTTCCATTATGCATGTCATTATCTTCATATACTTTCACATGCATAGTGGATTGTCATCATAAGTTGAAGTGGATCTCCACAAGTACAACCTGCCATGTGCATATGCATTCCAAAAGCAAATTACTTATATGCACATATTCAGGGGGAGCCCTTGCAACTTATGAAGACAATTCCTTATCCTTTACAATTTCACAGATTATATTCCCTGCTGAAAACTTCAACTAGTTTGTCATCAATCACCAAAAAGGGGGAGATTGTAAGTGCATCTAGTGCCACCCCTAGTTGGTTTTGGAGTATTGACGACAAACCTAGTTGAGGGACTAATGTGTTTGTGAGAATTGCAGGATAACACAGGTAGAAGTCCCTCATTGATTCGGTTTTCCTACCAGAGATGACCCCTAAAAATGTATGAAGACATTGAAGTCAAAGGTGGTATATGAAGATATTCACATTGAAGACTATGACAAGAGAAGACACCACATGAAGCCTATGGAGCTCGAAGACTTAGATCTTTCGTAGTTCTCTTTCTTCTGTGTTGAGTCATAGGAACCACCGTACTGTTAAGTGGGGTCCAAGAGAACCAGTCAGAATGACTGAAGTGATGCTTAAACAAAACCTATGTCTTCGAGTGAAGACTTTGAGAGCGAATCTTGTCCAGAGTCGGGCAAGTCAGCTTTGCTTGAACCCAAGTAAAGTTGCCGTGTGAGTTTGAAATCTGACCGTTGGAACACGTGTCAGTTCCTTAGTGACCCAGGGTCATTTCGAACAAATCAGGTCGGGTTGCCAAGTGGCTATAAATAGCCCACCCCCTACAACCATAAACGGTTGGCTGCTCAGATTCAGAGTACGGATTTTGTCGTTTGAGAGCAACCCACCTCGAAGCCTTTGAGAGAGAATTCCTTGCGAGGATAAAGCCCTAACCACCCAGAGCCAAAGAGAATTAGGCATCACTTAAGTCTTCTTGTCTGTGTGATCTGAAGACTTATTACACTTGAGGACTGTGCATCCTCCAGCCGGTTAGGCGTCGCGTTCTGAGCATCCAAGAGACACTGTGGATTGCCGGTGAACGAAGTCTGTGAAGGTTTGGGAGTCTACCTTGAAGACTTACCAGAGTGATTGGGCGAGGTCTGTGTGACCTTAGCTCAAGGGGAATACGGCGAGGACTGGGTGTCCTGAGCTGCGTGTTCAGGACTGGGTGTCCGGGACTGTGTGTCCTAAGGTTTAAATACCTTGCCGCCCTAACCAGACGTACAGTTGTCACAGCAACTGGAACTGGTCCAACAAATCATTGTCTTCAGCGAGTCACTGGTTTCATCTTCCCTTCCCTTTACTTACTGTTACTCCTTGTGAAGTCATTGTATGTTTGCACTATCTTTTGTCTTCACTGAGTGACTGCGTGTTCTGTGTGGCTTCACAATATCTTCCTACCTGATCCTTACTACATTGCTGCTATTAGTCATTGTGCTTTCACTCTATTGAATACTTGACTATGGCTTGCCTAGTGTAGTCTACCTTCCGCTGCAGGGTAATAGGTTTATTTCTATCGTTTGTCTTCATAACTTCCATGTTTTGAAGACTTTCATAAAAATCGCCTATTCACCCCCCTCTAGTCGATATAACGCACTTTCAGCGGTCTCTGGCGAGGAAGAGTAGAACACGGGATACAGACCGGCCAGTTGGCACACCATGCCCTGCCGCCTCCCATGCCCTACTCATCCTCGGAGGAGTCCCCGAACTCGGCGGTGCTGGACGTTGGACGGCGGCAAGTAGGACGCGTGGCTAACGGTGCTCCCGTCGTCGGCCGCCAGCGTGGCCACCGCCTGTGCGGTTGCGTCCACGTCCGGCTACGCCGCTATTGCGTCGCGAGAGGCGACTTGAGTGAGGGCGGCGACCTCGAGCTTCATCCCCGAAGACAAGCTCTCCCGTAGAGCGTTCGTACTTGCGGTCATGGCGGATGTGGTGCCAGGTAGGAGGACAATGCGCTATGGTGTGGAGGTTAGCTGGGTGTTGCCGCTTTAAGTAGCGCATTCCAGTGAGGCCAAGCATCCGGGTGCATCATTAAGTCGCCAGAGTTGGTTCCTCGGGCACCGAGCCTCTTAACGACGACATACGAACGGATGGCATGAATGCGGGCACCTGGTGCCGGTTGGGAACGCACCGCACGACGGCGCGAGGGACAAGGGTTTTGGTGTGCCAGGGTAGTCAACTGCGGTCGTGGCAATGTTGGAGATGCCCTTTGCTCACATGCGATCCCCGCAGGTCATTGAAAAAGCAAGACGACCGGCATGGTCTCAGGTCCAAAGGATGCAATTGGCCACGCTACACCACTCCACGGACGCGTCGCGGCGCCCCGTGCATCCTCGACGAGCCGGGTGTTGGGGTGTGTTTGGATTGTGGCCAAAGTGCACCTTACCAAAATTTTGGTCATGACCCAAAGATTGGTCTTTGTTTGGATGGTTGCCATTTTTTGGCATGCCAATGAACTCTAGCCAACTCTAGTTCATTTTTCTTGCCAATGTCGGCCACATCATGGGCAACCAATACCTCAACCAAAATTTTGGTCATGACCCAAAGATTAGTCTTTGTTTGGATGGTTGCCATTTCTTTGGCATGCCAATGAACTCTAGCCAACTCTAGTTCATTTTTCTTGCCAATGTCGTCCAAATCATGGGCAACCAATACCTCAACCAAATTTTTGGCTACCCAATGCTTTGATGGGGCAACCTTGGGCACAAACCAAACATACCATTGGTCGTGCCACAGCACTAACGCCACCCTCGGCACACTGAAACCGACCATATCTAGCTACGATATGAGTGTGTCGCTCACCGCAGTCGCCGTGTGCAGAGGCGGTGCTGGAGCTGCGCCCCGTTGTTGGCCCCAACGACCAACATGAACGGTTGTCGGTGGCGAGGAGGTCGTGGGCCAGATCCTCCATTGGACTAGTCTGCGCTACGTCGTCCCGACGGGTGTGCCCCATATGTCGGTTTACCTGTTTTCCCGGCCATATTCGGGCGTCAGTGCTCCGCGTTGCGCATTAGGCCTTTCACTATGTAGGCCAAGCGAGACAACTTATTGTTTATTTGAGCCGTTCAAGTATAATCATGTGGCGTTTGCTTATTTCTCATTCCTCTCCAACCCTCTTCTCCATCGATCATGTCGCCCTCCAGTCGAGTCCATCCTCCCGCATGCCTCATTTGAACATTCCGCCGAGTATCATTCGCATGTACCCACCCTAGTCCTCTTTCAATAGATCTCCGGACCCCGAGATGAAATCGAGAGGGAACGAGTGGGGGCATGTGATACCTAAGGCGGATTCAAAATTTTGAACCGGTGATCATAGCATCCGCAAATCATATATAAAGGGTATTCAATGTTCATTTCATTTTTGAACGTGCAATATACTCCCTCCTATCCTTTCTAGTTTACATATAAGTTTTATGTGTAGTCAAAGTATCTCTACTTTGATCAAAAAGGTATCAACATTCAACAACGCCCAATCAATATTGTTATATTCGTACGTACTCCTAGATTTGTACTCGAGATGGTTTCCAATTTGACTATTGACAAGATTAATAGTACATGAGATGTATAATGTGAAAATTATATCATTGGAAACTCCTTTCACATACGAATTTGACCATATGCTTTGTGTAAGTTGCACGTCATATATTATTACTCTAACATTTGGTCAAAGTTAGCCTCGAAAAACGCATTAGACCCTGTATCCTTTGTGTAAGTTGCATGCCATATATTATTACTCTAACATTTGTGTAAGTTGCATGTCATATATTATTACTCTAGCATTTGGTCAAAGTAGTATAGTGGAAGCGGATCCTCTGACGTAGGTATCCCTACCTTACCCTCCCTTTCGGTCACTTACTGGCGGACCCCATGCTTGCTAGGCCCCGCATGTCAGTTACTCAATGGGTTCAGCCACGTCAGGGGATCCTCATCCGTAGTATACTCCCTCTGTTTTTATTTACTCCGCATAAAACGGAGGGAGTGGTGGTATAATAAATGACGCGGGCTGGGGAGGGGAGGGACGTCGGTTTGCTCTCAACTGTGGTCCCACAAGCGAGCGAAAACGCAAGACGAAGCGTGTTCCATTCGGTGAGCGACGTGGAGGGTCCAGCATGCCGGGCTGCAACGCGAACGCGACAAGAGCGAAATACAGTCAAAACCGATTGACCAGTCATCACCGGAACCACTATTCACACCAGAACCTTCGCTACTCTGCCTACGCCAGCCACTTCCCTAAAACCACACCAAATCTCTAGCCCATTCGCCCAACTTTCGATCCCCTAGCCTGCATCAGGCGCCCCCTAGTTCATCGGAAAGCCATGGTGCGCCGCAAGATCACTTACTACAAGATGCTGACGCCGGAGCGCCGCGCAGAAATCGCGGCGGCAGTCAGCGCCACAAACCTTTGTTCCCAAGCTTGCTTTGTAGCGGGCCAATCCCCGAGTTCTCTGGAGCCAAGCTACGAGGAGGAGGAAGCCGATCCAATGTTCATGGCAGAGGTCGCGGCGCAGAGGGCCCCCGATGGGTATGATACGATGGACGTCGACTTCGTGCAGGCATCTGAGTCCCCCATGGTGCAGGAGGACCAGCGGTTCAACATGGCGATACTAAAGGAGGACCAGGAGGCAGAGGCTCAACTCGACGCGGAGCGCACGCATGCCGCTGCCATCGAGGCTCTCCTGCGGGCGGAACCGGATGTCGTGGATGTGAACCGGGCGGCGGAGGCTCAACTTGAGGCGGAGTGCGCGGATGCTGCTGCCATCGAGGCCCTCCTGCAGGCGGAACCGAACATCCTGGACTTGAACCGGGCGGCAGAGGCTCGACTCGACGCAGAGCACGCGGATGCCGCTCTCATTGACGCCCTCCTGCAGGCGGAACCGGACGTCCTGGACTTGAACCGGGCGGCGGAGGCTCGACTCGACGCGGAGCGCGCGGATGCCGCTGCCATCGAGGCCCTCCTGCAGGCAGAACTGGACGACCTCGACTTGAACCGGGCTGTGCTCTCGTCCGTGCAGAGCGCCCGCACGCTCCGCTTGAATGAGTACATGGAGGCTGAGGACAACCACGGTGCAGAGACACACGTCGGCAGCGACGGCTGGTTCGCGCCGGCAGCCAAAGACGACGAGGTCGTCTCTTTCCGCGAGCAGTGATAGTTTTTCTTTATGTTGTTGCTTTTATGGATCTTTTGCTGTGTAAAAACATATATTTGTTATGCAAGTCGTCTGACTTGGGTCAGTCTACCATTTCAGGCGGTTGGATGAATATCCTACGTCTACTAACCCTTCTTTCCTTCTTCCTCACCTCTTCTTCCCCAACAGACCACCGTACGGGCCGTACGGATACTCCCCAACATGCGGTTGGATAAACATACTCTATGAACGAAAATTATGTGTCAGCGATAGGATGGCTGAGTTTGGTTTGTTCACATGCGGCAGCACGTGTCAGTGAGGGTGTGTTTCCTTGGTTGGGTTTGCGGCGTGCAGGAGCGACTGTGTGAGGGTGCGGTGCGACCGCGGCGTGCAGGAGCGACCGTGTGAGGGTGCGGTGCGGCCGTGACAGCCGTGCGCAAGTGTACCTCCTTCTCATTTTGAAAACTTTAGGCAAGCTTGGCAAAAATGTGTGGCGAAGTTTGGCAATGCAAGGCCTAGACCCAAACAGGATAAATACGTACGTACTAGGAGTACTAGTGTTAAAAAAGAAAGGCAGGGTTTTCCTTCGCGGGATTTAGTCGATAAAAATCCTCGTTTCACGTGTCAATTAATGCATATTTTTTTTCTCCAAAGACCAAAGAGCTAACCATCTCACTCCTCATCGCTTGATTAATGCAGCGCCATGCAAACCAACCTTCTCACTTCCGCATGCATGCATGTCGTCTCTCTCCCCTGTCCATCTCTCTGCACGCATGCGCCTCTCGCTCTCTCTCCTGTTCCTGCATGCAAGCAGCTCTCTCTGCCTTGGGAAGATGCGAAGCACATGATAAAGAGAGATGGGATTACTGCAGGCACGCATGCGGTGGAAAGGGATGGAGGGCCCGGTTGGAAAGAGCAGCGAAAAAATGCCAATGCGTAGAGCATTGCGGGGAAAATGAAATTTTCTTAGACGCGGACAAAAAAGGACCGGAGGGAGTACTACTAGGAGTACTAGTGCAGTGAGATGGTTTCTCGAAGAAGACGATGGAGAAGCGAAGTCAGCGAAGAGTGAAATGATGGTTGCTTCGTCCGTGCTTTTGTGATTTGACGCCTCACTGCTTTGTGATTTGTGATAGAAGGGACATGGGAGTAGACTCTGTGCTCTATACTGTACTACATGCATCCAAGCATGGGAGAAAGAGGAGAGACGTTGCATTTTTCTATTCCTTCAATCAATCAATCAATCAAGGAGCTTCGGTTCCATCTTTTTGGCTTTGGCAACACCGTCCACAATGGTTCCCACGATGCCAAAAGCTATTTTCATATTTGGCTACACATTGTGGATGCCCTTAACTGTACCACTTGGTTTTTCTCCTGTGTGCTATCTATACAAATCTCAATTATATTGATCTAAAAAATTGTAGAATCAAGATTAGTAAAAAGGAGGTGATTTTGCCGTGCGGATGGCGGCGGAGGTTTCTTATTTGAGCAATGCTACATCCACATAATGGTTTACGTAAAGTTACGAACTGATGTGATGTGGGACTATTTGATTGGATTAAAGGAGAGGATTAGGCCCACCCCACCTGAAAATTAGGGGGGCATATATGGATTAGATGGAAAGTATACGTAGCAGCTATGTAGCCCTTTGTAAGTCTAGGATTAGGCTTCTTATTTTCGAAGGATGTTGTCCTGGCGGTTTGCTAACATGCGGTCCCACGTGTCAGTGCTTTACCAAGCCGATCCGCGTCCCACATGAGGCAGAACAACGACATAAGCAACACATGGTTACGTTGAAGAAGATGAGGGAGAAGTGGATTCAGCAACGAGTGAAATGATGATTGCTTCGTCCCTCCAAGTTAACTGCGGGAAAGGTGCAGCTTTGTGATTTGACGCCTCATTGCTCATTACTACGCCGACGCCATGACTGGGGTGCTTCACCCCGGCTGCTCTGCACTGTATTCCGGTATGGCACGTGGACCTGGTAGCTTGATGTCCCACATGTCGGTGAAAGGGACTAGAAGATTTATGAAAGCGAGCGCTCCACTCTTACGACGGAGGAGTAGATGACACGACGGCCCAGTGAACTGTCACTTGTACTGTATAGTACTATAGTTTTGCTGTTTCGCATGATCCATCGATACAAACCCGATTAAACAAGAAAGGGCGGGATTTTCCCGCGCGGTAGATGATACTGGCCATACATTTCAAAGGCAATTTTAATGTATGCAAACTGAATAATTATAAGTAACAATATGATATCTAGTAAAACTAAAAACACATATGATTTATTGTGTTAGAGTGTAGTAGTAGTGCTATATTGCATACTGTAGTTGTTAGATGTAACATGCGAGAATGTGTAGAGATGTAGTTTTGGAGGGCCTACAGAGAGAAAAGAGTAATACGGTCACCGAACTTCAGAATAAGCTGATTACGATCACTATATACATTTTGCGGTGATTATAAGGTCACTTGCTCACAGTTCAACATCGGATTGCACTCTGTTGACCGGCCAAATAGTTTGCGTGGCGCCATGTTGACTAGTTAAATGGACCACGTTCCTTGTGGGTCCCACCTGTCAATTCGCATAGGCAAAACGTCAGATAAACACAAATTTACGCAGGCGCGACAAGGCTCCAACCCGTGCGCGGGAATCACCTGGTTGTGTATGTGTCTGTCAGGGCCTGATGTGTGCGCATACACATGTAGGTTGAGCACTTGAGCGTGAGAGTGTGTGTTGGTCGTGTGGTGTACTGGTGTGTGCATGCATGTGTGCGTGTGTGCATGTGAGTGTTGCGTGCGTGCGTGGGTGCATGTGTTTGTGTGAGTGTTGCGTGGATGCAGTTCGTGTGCATGCATGCGTGTGTGTGTATAATCACCACACCAGCTCCCGTGTGTTAAAACAGACGTCTCAGCATACCAATACAAGGCCACCTTGTCCGATGTGCCCGCGGTCATGACTTCGAACCACCGTCCAAATATTTTTTGTCGTTTGTTTTCATTCTTACTAGCAAGATGCCCGTGCGTTGCACGTAACATCAAAATGCATTTGTATGACTTGTTTATCTTGTGAGAGAAAAGGATGTACGAGGGAAGGCCTTATTTGCAAATGTGGAGAGGTGTTTGGGTACCTTTTTTGCAAAATTGCCATATTTTCTTTCCTATCCGTCAGATATAAATCGGACGGCCTATATTGCAGGATGGCAGGCACACCATCATCACCAACTCTGTTTTTATAAGAGTGTATTTTATGTATTTTATAAGAGGGTAGATGTAGAGTAGATACAAGTCGACAAGTGGGCACGATGGTAGTGAGATAATGTGATGCAACACTAGAGGTGCCACGTGGAGCATTTAACTGGTCAACTAGTCATGTCATGAGCAAATACAGAGTTGTACGGTGAGCCCGTGACTGTATAATAACCACTAAATGTAAATGGTGACTGTAATGAGTGGATTCTGATGTCCAATATATGTATCGTTCTTTCGCTTCAAATACAATGATCGTCATTGCATATATCGCGAGAGAAAGATGAAACATGCGTGAATTTTCTAGGGGCTTACTTTAGAGGACCTGGAGATAGTTTTGTGTGCATACGTGAAAGGGGCGTAAAGGGGGGCTATGCGATGGAGAGAGAGATGCTCTTCGTTTCTCTTTATTATGACTAACTTTGTATATAGTATAAAAATATACAAATTCACAGTGCGGAATAAATATCATTGTGGGCACCATGCAATGCAAATTAGCGTTCGTACTCCTCCATATAACTTTGTAATGTTGTATATATGTAGAAACTCTAAAAATAATTTTTTGGACACACTTTATTCAAAAGGAATGTTGTATGCGAAATAAACGTGAAGAGAGGGCTTTTTAGATCAATGGGGTACGTGATGTAACATGTGTGAATGTGTAGTTGATGCATTTGGCGGGGCCTAGAGAGGTATGTGTGTGTATTACGTATTCGAGAGAGGCATGGATAGAGGGGCCGACGGGGGGGGGGGGGGGGTGGGAGAGATAGCACGAGAAATGAGAGTGGTCTAGAGAGTGAGACGAATATGACATCATGACAAGAGATTCCATTCCCTTGAGTGTGTATATGCAAGGGGGGAATAGAGGCACTAGGAGAAATTTTTTGTGTGTGTGGTGTTTGTGTTGGTATGTGTGGGGGTGAGAAGATAATGAGACGTGGGGGCAGAGGGTGTGTCACCGCGTGAGGTCCGGTGGGTCGCGGTGAGGCCCTTCGTTCGGTTCCGCCCTGTGCCACATTGGTCGGCCCGTGACGCATTTAGGAAGACCCATGGATGACTAGTCGTACAAGACAAAGATAGCAGAATTGTGAAGGACTCTGTGTCCACTAACAAAGCCAGCTAGGATTTGTAACCCTAGGTTCTCGGACTAAGGTAACCCCTTTATCTCTAATATTACTATTCATCCAACCTAACTTTAAGGGGCATCCTACAGAATGCTCTGCTAGAATCATACTCCTCGATTAGGAAGAGAGGTGTGAGACAATGCGTGAGAGACAAGCGTAAAGATAATGTGCATACATGAGACACGTAGTGTGACGCCCCTGATTCAATCATACACTAATCATACACGCAAACATGTACGATCAAGATCAGGGACTCACGGGAAGATATCACACTACAACTCTACTAATAAAATAAGTCATACAGGCATCATATTACAAGCCAGGGGCCTCGAGGGCTCGAATACAAGAGCTCGATCATAGACGAGTCAGCGGAAGCAACAATATCTGAGTACATACATAAGTTAAACAAGTTTGCCTTAAGAAGGCCAGCACAAACTGGGATACAGATCGGAAGAGGCGCATGCCTCCTGCCTGGGATCCTCCTAAACTACTCCTGGTCATCGTCAGCAGGCTGCACGTAGTAGTAGGCACCTCCCGAGTAGTAGTAGTCGTCATCGACAGTGGCGTCTGGCTCTTGGGCTCCATCGTCTGGCCGCAGCAATCGGGTATAGGAAGAGGAAAAAGAGGGATCAAAGCAACCATGAGTACTCGTCCAAAGTACTCGCAAGCAAGGAGCTACACTACATATGTATGCATTGGTATCAAATGGAATAAGGGTATCATATGTGGACTGAACTGCAGAATGCCGGAATAAGAGGGGGATAACTAGTCCTATCGAAGTCTACGCTTCTGGTAACCTCCATCTTGCAGCAGAAGAAGAGAGTAGATGGTAAGTTCACCAAGTAGTACCGTGTAGCATAATCCAAACCGATGATCCTCCCCTCGTCGCCCTGTGAGAGAGCGATCACCGGTTGTATCTGCCACTTGGAAGAGTGTGTTTTATTAAGTATCCGGTTCTAGTTGTCATAAGGTCAAGATACAACTCCAAGTCGTCCTGTTACCGAAGATCATGACTATTCGAATAGATTAACTTCCCTACAAGGGTGCACCACATTTCCCAACACGCTCGATCCCCTTTGTCTGGACACACTTTTCTGGGTCATGCCCGGCCTCGGAAGATCAACATGTCGCAGCCCCACCTAGGCACAACAGAGAGGTCAGCACGCCGGTCTAAATCCTATGCGCGCAGGGGTCTAGGCCCATCGCCCATTGCACACCTGCATGTTGCGAACGCGGCCGGCGAGCAGACCTAGCAACCCCCATTACAAAGGAAGTTGCGTTACGCAGTCCAACCTAGCGCGCGCCGCTCAGTCGCTGACGTCACGAAGGCTTCGACTGATACCACGATGTCGAGTGCCCATAACTGTTCCTGCATAGTTGGTTAGTCCGTATAGGCCAGTAGCCAGACTCAGATCAAATACCAAGATCTCGTTAAGCATGTTATCTTGAAGTAACCACGAACGCCGACCAGGGCCAGGCCCACCTCTCTCCTAGGTGGTCTCAACCTGTCATGTCGCTTCGCCACAAAGATCCACACAGAGGGCTGCCGGGAAAGTATGTCCTTCCAGCCCCCAATTCGTGAATCAACCGTGGGTACTCCACGAGCCGACCCGACTTTAGTCACAACATATATCATGTGTAATATGTATAGTATATACCCGTGATCAACACCCGACATGATCACGGCCCGATAGTATGGCATGGAAGACAGACAAGAATGTAGGGCCACTGATGATAAACTAGCATCCTATACTAAGCATTTAGGATTGCAGGTAAGGTATCAATAGCTGGAGCAACAATGACAGGCTATGCATCAGAATAGGATTAACGGAAAGTAGTAACATGCTACACTACTCTAATGCAAGAAGTAGAGAGAAGAGTAGGCGATATCTGGTGATCAAAGGGGGGGGCTTGCTTGGTTGCTCTGGCAAGAGAGAGGGGTCATCAACACCGTTGTCGTACTGGGTAGCAGCGGCGTCGGTCTTGGTGTCTAGCGAGAGAAGGGGGGGAAGAAACAATAAATATAATGCAAACAAATGCATGACGATGCATGACATGACAAAGCGTGATGCTAGGTGTGCCCTAACGCGGTATGAGGTGGTACCGGTGAAGGGGAAAACAACCGGGAAAGTATTTCCGGTGTTTCGCGTTTTCGGACAGATGAATCGGAGGGGGAAAGTTGCGAGTTCGATAGGTTAAGGATGTGTGGTGGATGAACGGGCTGCGTATCCGGATTCTTCTCATCATTCTGAGCAACTTTCATGTAGAAAGTATTTTCATCCGAGTTATAGACTAAAAGATATGATTTTCTAAAGATTTAAATCATTATTGGAATTTACTTATTTAACAAAAAAGGAATTATGACATCAGCATGATGCAATGCCGATGTCATTGACAAGGCACTAACATGGGGGTTTAGACTAATTAATTGGGTTAATTAGCAGGTGGGGGCCTAGTAGTCAGTGATAGATTAGGTTTTAATTAACTAATTTAATTAATTAGCAGTTTATCTATTTTTTTATTCGTTTTATGGCATGGGGCCCGCATGTCAGTGGCAGTAGCTGCCACATCAGCGTAGTTGACTTCGGTCAACATGGCTAGTTGGGGCCCCCAGGCCCACATGCAGTGACCCAGGGTGGCCCCAGGTGTGCCAACTCAGCGGAGCCGCCGGAGTAGCTCCGGCGATCCCGCGCGCAGCGGGCGAATGCCAGCGAGCGTCGAGATTCGCCTACGCGGCACCATATCGGGTGCCTTCTCTTGCGTTCGAATGAGGAGAGTGCCTCGCATCTAGTGGTGGCGGTGGCGTGGTTGGAGGTGGCCGGAAAAGTCACCAGCGAGGAGCACGGCGGACGGCAGTTCGGGCGCGAGAGTGAAACGGCGATGCGGCGCGGCAACTAGCAAATGGAGAGGCCATGCGAGACGTACGCAAGGTGGCGAAAGCAACGGGCGCTGGCTCATGACCATTTGGTCATCGGAGTCCCGCCGGCGACGAGATCCGCGGCGGAGCGTTCGGGTGTTACGGCGACAGCTAGCTAGGGTGCGCGCGAGAGAGAAGAGGAAGCGGGGGCTCACCGAGCGGCACACACGGTGGCCCGTGAACGATTTAGTAGTAGTAGAGGCGTCGCCGGAGTTGATGAAGAGCGGTGGTGAAGCTCGTTGGATCAGAGGAAGAAGACGACGGTGTCATGGCGTTGCAGTGGCTCCGAACTCCAACGGAGTGCACCGGTCGAAGCAGCGGACGACGGCGAACCTTGGGGACACAGTGGGGTGGCAAGGCGGGTGCGGTAGCCGTGGCTAGGCCGGAGCCATGGCGGCGGTGGCGTTCGGCGGTGATGGGGAAGGGGAAGCAGCACGGTGGATCTGAGGGGGGGGGGAAAGTGCAGGCACCGAGAGAGAGAGAGAGAGAGCGGGGGAAGTGGGAGGCGGGATCGAGGAGGCGGGGCGTGGCAGCCTTATCCCCTCCCGGCGTCGGTGCCGGCGAGGCGGTTAGGTGGGCGCGTGCCCCTGTTCCGACCTGGGTCGGGGGAACAGGGGAAGGGGACGAGGCAGGGGAGCCGGGCTGGTTGTGGCCAGCTGGGCCAGGTGGGCCAGTCTGGCCTGTGAGCTGGGCCGCCTGGTCCAGGGGGGCTTTCTTTTCCCCTTTTTCCTTTTTTCTGTTTTGTTCTTTTACTATTATTTATTTTTCTTTTCTGTTTTAGTTCATTTTAAAATATTCAGGCACTTCCTAAAAATATGTTTTCTTTACTATAATTACCCTTGTAATATTCGGCACCCACCGAACATTTTTGTTTCAACTTTTGTTGTTTGACATATTTAGAATTTAAATTTTGAAATGGTTTCGAATCATTGCGAGGTTAGCAACAGTAACCAAGGTGAGGTGGCATGATTAGCGTGGGATTACTGTAGCATGATTATCCGGGTGTTACAAATCTCCTCCACTACAAGAAATCTCGTCCCGAGATTTAGGAGGTAGAAGGAAATAGTGTGGGGTATTCATCGCGAAGACGATCCTCGCGTTCCCAGGTAGCTTCGTCTTCAGAGTGATTTGACCACTGGACTTTGAGGAACTTGATCGCCTTCTGACGTGTGCGGCGTTCAGCTTGGTCGAGAACGCGGACCAGATGCTCTTTATAGGAGAGGTCCTGTTGCAATTCGAGCACTTCATGATCCACTGCTCGGATTGGGTCCTTGAAGCAGCGTCGGAGTTGTGACACGTGGAACACATTGTTAACCTGAGAAAGGTTTGACGGAAGCTCCAGTTGATATGCCACTTTTCCACGCCTTTCGAGAATAGTGAAGGGACCGATATAGTGAGGAGCTAGCTTTCCCTTGATGCCGAAGCGATGAGCACCCTTCATTGGTGTAACTCGAAGATAAGCCTTTTCGCCAGGTTGATAGACCATGTCTTTGTGATGACGGTCATACTGACTCTTCTGATGTGATTAAGCAGTCTTGAGATTCTCGCGAATAATGCAGACTTGTTCTTCGGCTTGTTGGATAATATCCGGACTAAAGAGTGGACGTTCCCTAGTTTCTGACCAGCTCAGAGGGGTTCGACACTTTCGTCCATATAACACTTCGAAGGGGGACATCTTCAGACTAGCTTGATAGCTATTATTATAAGAGAACTCGGCATATGGAAGAGATTCCTTCCATTTCTTGCCGAAGGAAATTACACAAGCTCGAAGCATGTCTTCGAGAACTTGGTTGACACGTTCAACCTGTCCTTGTGAGTGAGGATGAAACATAGTACTGAACGACAGATGAGTTCCCATAGCTTCTTGGAAACTTGCCCAAAATCTTGAAGTGAATAAGCTGCCACGGTCTGAACTGATAACCAATGGAATACCGTGAAGTGAAACAATTCTGGACATGTAGAGAGTTGCAAGCTGACTAGCAGTGATTGTTTCTCTGATAGCCAGAAAATGTGCAACTTTAGAAAGTCGGTCAATGACGACAAGAATAGCATCATTACCTTTCTGCGATTTGGGAAATCTAGTGACGAATTCCATTTCAACATGGTCCCATATCCATTCAGTAATAGAGATATGTTGTAGAGTTCCAGCAGGCCTTTGATATTCAGCTTTGATACGACAGCAAACGTCACACTCAGCAACATAACGAGCAATGTCCTGCTTCATATTAGACCACCAGAATCTCTGACGAATATCCTGATACATCTTTGTACTACCGGGATGAATAGACAAAGGCGTATCATGAGCTTCTTTCATAACCTTTTTAGTCTGATCCTGGTTTTTCCTCGAACGTGGTACCACTAGGCAGCCTTTGAAGTACAAGGCGCCATCATCAGCGATAGTGAAGAATGAGGGATTTCCTTCTGCTAGATGGCGTTTAATCTTACGGACTTCAGAGTCATAACCTTGAATAGTGTTTATACCATCTACGAGATCTGGTACGACAGCCAGGGTATTTAGAGAACCCTTAGTAACAACATGAAGATTCATCTTTTGGAACTCTGGGGGAGGGGAGCGAGTGCTCCAGGAGGAACAATATGAAGGTTCAGCTTTCTAAATTCTTCGACAAGCAAGGGCTGAACTTTGTGAACCTGGAGGTGGTTGCAGTAAGAATTGCGGCTCAAGGCGTCATCCATTACATTAGCCTTGCCTGGGGTATAGGATATACCCACGTTAAAGTCTGCAACAGTCTCCATCCATCTCTGCTGATGGAGGTTCAGGTCTGGCTGAGTAAATAGATACTTTAGAGTTCGGTGGTCGGTGAAGATCTCGCAACGATTACCTAGAAGGTAATGTCGCCACTGCTTCAGTGCATGAATGACAGCAGCAAGCTCGAGGTCGTGAACTGGGTAGTTTTATTCATGAGGGCGCAGTTGACGAGAGGCATAAGCAATCACTCTGCGCTCTTGCATTAGGACACAGCCTAATCCTTGACGGGAAGCGTCGTAGTAAATGACGAAGTCCTTCTTAGTATCAGGTGGAGCAAGCACTGGGGCAGAAGTCAACTTGTCTTTGAGCGCCTGGAAACTTTCCTGACACTTGTTTGTCCAGTCGAACTTGACACCCTTATGTAACAGATTAGTCAGAGGCCTGGCAATCTTGGAGAAGTTCTCGACGAATTGACAGCAATAGCCGGCGAGACTGAGAAAACTTCGGACTTGCTTGACATTCTTCGGAGGAGTCCAATTGAGAATAGCCTAAACTCGTTCAGGGTTGACGGCAATACCATCCTTGGAGATGACATGCCCAAGATAGGTTACTTCGGGGAGCCAGAATTCACACTTGGAATACTTAGCATAGAGTTGATGCTCTCGAAGCTTTTCCAGCACAAGACGAAGATGATGTTCAGCATGTTCTTCTTTGTTCTTGGAAAATACCAGGATATCATCCAGATAAACCACGACGAACTTGTCGAGGTAATCCATGAATATGTAGTTCATCAGACGAGAGAAAGTGGCTGGAGCATTCGTTAAGCCGAATGACATGACGGTGTACTCGTATGACTCATACCGAGTCACGAAGGCGGTTTTTGGGATATCCTCTTCACGAACATGGATCTGGTGGTAACCCAACCTCAAGTCAATTTTGGAGAATACTGATGAGCCAGCCAGTTGATCATAAAGATCGTTGATCCGAGGAAGAGGATATTTGTTCTGAATGGTAGCTTGGTTTATAGGACGGTAGTCTTGGACTAATCGGTTCGTCCCATCCTTCTTCTCAACAAAGAGAGAAGGTGCTCCCCAAGGAGAGCAACTAGGGCGAATGGAACCTTTGACAAGAGATTTGTTGATTTCCTCCTTAAGCTCAATGAGTTCATGTGGCGGCATCTTGTAGGGTCGTTTGGCTATAGGAGTGGTGCCTGGTTTCAAGTCGATGATGAATTCGACGGCTCTAGCAGGGGGAATCCCTGGAAGTTCTTTCGGAAAGACGTCTTGGAATTCACGAACGACGGGAATGTTTTCAATGCCCTCGAGTGGTGCAGCGTTCAACGAATTCAAGGCATAAAGCCGTGCCTCGGCGTTCTGAACTAGATGAGCTTGGTAAGCAATTTTTTCATTAGAAGGGTGTAGCAGATGGAAGGTCTTAGTAGCGCAAACTATATAAGCAGTATGTGCTTTCAACCAATCCATTCCCAGAATGAGGTCAATCCTACAGGACTTCAGTATGATGGGAGAGGCAAGGAATTCCAATCCTTCAATTTCAATGGGAACATTTTGACTAACCATAGAGGTTTGACACTGGCCCGCAGGAGTGTGTACCACTATCGCAGTGTTCATCTCTTTGTATTTAATGCCATGCATAAATGCAAACTCAGCTGATATGAATGAATGTGATGCTCCTATATCAAATAAAACAAATGCTGGTACTGAATTTACGAGGAGTGTACCCATCACGGTAGCAGGCTGGTCTAGAACTTCATTGAGATCAACGTGGTTGGCATGAACACGACCATAAGACCTGGCAGTGTTGTTGCGAGGCTGGTTGCTTCCACGGCCAGCTGCGGGAAGGGCCAGTTGATTCTGGTTCTGATTCTGATAGCAGTTCCTGGCAAGGTGACTAGGTTGGCCACACTTGTGGCACAGACCATTATTGGGAGTGGGAACAGGAGCTCGGGGTGGTGGAGCTGGAAGTCTTGGCTGCCTAATTGGTGGGGGAGGCAGACGCGGTGCAGCATAGGACTGCCTTGGAGCAGGTGCAGTTGGTTGGTACACGCTGTTGGGAATCCATATCCTACGCTTCTGTGAGGACGGGCCCGAAGATGAGCCCGTGTCACGGTTGCGCCTATGAGAGCTCTGGTGTTCCTGCAGACCAGTTTCGACATTGATGGCCTTGTTCACCAAGGTGGCAAAATCAGCAAAGTCATGCACTAGAAGTGCGAGCTTGATGTCAGCTTGAAGGCCATCACTGAACTTCTCCTGTCTGCGTGCATCAGTTGCAATGTCTTCTTCAGCATAGCGGGACAAGTCCAGAAACTCCCGCTGATAAGCTTCCACAGTTTTGTTGCCTTGGGTAAGGCTGCGGAACTCGCGCTTCTTACGGTCCATGACTCCCTGAGGAATGAAGCGAGCACGGAAAGCACCTTCAAAGTCTGGCCAGGTGATGATTGTTCCAACCGGCAGAGTACGCCTGTGACTGTCCCACCATTGAGCAGCGGGTCCCTTCAAGAAGAAGGAAACAAAGGTGACATAGCTGGCAGGGGCTACATCAGCAGACTCCGTCTCATAGGTGATGTCACGGAGCCAGCCATCAGCATCCAGAGGCTGAGTTGAGCTGCGGTACACAGTTGGGTTGAGACGCATGAAATCCTACAGAGTCACTTGGGTTGGTTGCTGGTTTATATTGGGGCGAGGAAACTGAGCCATCATATTTTCCATGAACTGGCGGTTCAGCTCGAACTATTGGATCATACCAGCCATGTACTCAGGCGGTGGTGGGGCATGGCCACCACGACCACCTGGTCTAACCATCCTGCTAATATATAATAGGGGTAGTTCAGCATTGAGTATTTGCAAAGGCAAGAATCATTCGTGATGAAACAAGCATAATGAAAGGAACACAATAGATACTACATAGTAGTTGGCATATCTTACAAAAGGGATCATGCATAGAGTTCGGTACATAGAGTTCAGTACACAGACTAAGAACATCATAGGCGGCATGCAGGCTCGCGACGAATGCATCTAACACTAACAAGCAAGCCTACATCAGTCCCAGGAGGAACTGTGGAGGTAGGTGTAGCCTGACAGCTGGTAGTGACGCGACGGGAAGTCCTCCACGTGAGTAGCCTGGGGTCCGCGGATACTCTGGTGCGGAACCCGACGCGTAGGTGGCAGAAGAGGACAAAGTGCGGGAGAGTAGCCTCCCACACCTGGCCAGCCGACGCCCTGGGGCATCACGGTCTTGGCAGGGTAGATCACAGAACGCGAGAGATCACCAGATCGGACAGAGGGGTGCAACAGCGTCAGAGCACGGTACAGGTGCTGACGGGTGGTGTACAACTCGTGGCGAAGAGCTCGGTTAGCTCTATCCGGCCCATCAGCATGCAGAACCAGGTTCTGATGGTAGAAAGGCTCTCGGGTGACAGTGGAGTAGGCAGCAGTGTAGTATCCCTCGGCACCAACATTGCATGCGATAGCAATGTGCCTGAAGGGGGAGGTGTCCAACTCCCGATACTCTCCATGAAGACGTGTCAGAGCAGCATAAGCAGCATCATGGACCGCCATGTCGATAGTCACTCCAACACCATGAGCAGTGTGCAACACGGTAGTAGAGTCATACTCCCAAGAGTAGAGGTGGACGATGGCACGGTACTGCTCCTAGTTAAAGTCCTGGTACTCCTCGTGGACAGTGTACTCAGGGTGCCAGTGATAACCCAGATAGGTCATCATCTCAACCAACACAGCAGGTGATCCCGAGGCACCAATGGCCATCGTGTGGCACACGACCTGTCTCATGGGCTCCATATGAAAACAAAGGTGTTTCAAAGGAGTCAAATGACAGTGTGGATAATGTTCAATATACTACTCTAAAGAATAGCTAGGGCTTATCCAACTTTGGGGTGAACGCGGTCACGGGATCCTAATGTTAGAGTTAGTAAAATTGTTTAACCCGAGTAGAAGAGAGTTCAGAGTCCCAGAGTAAGGATCGAGGAGTAAAAGATCCTAATACCACCTAGATGGCGACGTGGGCCCGTAAGGCACACTGCCATGTTAGTAAAAGTTTTGCAATGTCTAGACTCAACTGCGGCTAAGGAGTGTGGAAGGGGGATTCCTACAGGCAGCCGGCTCTGATACGAACTTGTGACGCCGCCGATTCAATCGTACACTAATCATACACGCAAACATGTACGATCAAGATCAGGGACTCATGATAGATATCACAACACAACTCTACAATAAAATAAGTCATACAAGCATCATATTACAAGCCAGGGGCCTCAAGGGCTCGAATACAGGAGCTCGATCATAGACGAGTCAACGGAAGCAACAATATCTGAGTACAGACATAAGTTAAACAGGTTTGCCTTAAGAAGGCTAGCACAAACTGGGATACAGATCGAAAGAGGCGCATGCCTCCTGCCTGGGATCCTCCTAAACTACTCCTGGTCGTCGTCAGCGGGCTGCACGTAGTAGTAGGCACCTCCCGAGTAGTAGTAGTCGTCATCAACAGTGGCGTCTGGCTCCTGGGCTCCATCGTCTGGTCGCAGCAATCGGGTATAGGAAGGGGAAAAGAGGGAGCAAAGCAACCGTGAGTACTCATCCAAAGTACTCACAAGAAAGGAGCTACACTACATATGTATGCATTGGTATCAAATGGAATAAGGGTATCATATGTGGATTGAACTGTAGAATGCCGGAATAAGAGGGGGATAGCTAATCCTATCAAAGTCTACGCTTCTGGTAACCTCCATCTTGCAGCAGAAGAAGAGAGTAGATGGTAAGTTCACCAAGTAGCATCGTGTAGCATAATCCTAACCGATGATCCTCCCCTCGTCGCCCTATGAGAGAGCGATCACCAGTTGTATTTGGCACTAGGAAGAGTGTGTTTTATTAAGTATCCGGTTCTAGTTGTCATAAGGTCAAGATACAGCTCCAAGTCATCCTGTTACCGAAGATCACGGCTATTCGAATAGATTAACTTCCCTGCAGGGGTGCACCACATTTCCCAACACGCTCGATCCCCTTTGTCCGGACACACTTTTCTGGTTCATGCCTGGCCTCGGAAGATCAACACGTTGCAGCCCCACCTAGGCACAACAAAGAGGTCAGCACGCCGGTCTAAATCCTATGTGTGCAGGGGTCTGGGCACATCGCTCATTGCACACCTGCACGTTGCGAACGCGGCCCGCGAGCAGACCTGGCAACCTCCATTACAAAGGAAGTTGCGTTACGCAGTCCAACCCGGCGCGCGCCGCTCAGTCGCTAACGTCATGAAGGCTTCGGATGATACCACGACGTCGAGTGCCCATAACTGTTCCCGCGTAGTTGGTTAGTGCGTATAGGCTAGTAGCCAGACTCAGATCAAATACCAAGATCTCATTAAGCATGTTATCTTGAAGTAACCACAAACGCCGACCAGGGCCAGTCCCACCTCTCTCCTAGGTGGTCTCAACCTGCCCTGTCACTTCGCCACAAAGATCCACACAGAGGGCCGTCGGGAAAGTATGTCCTTCCAGCCCCCAATTCATGAATCAACCGCGGGTACTCCACGAGCCGACCCAACTTTAGTCACAACATATATCATGTGTAATATGTATAGTATATACCCGTGATCAACACCCGATGTGATCACGGCCCGATAGTATAGCATGGCAGACAGACAAGAATGTAGGGCCACTGATGATAAACTAGCATCCTATACTAAGCATTTAGGATTGCATGTAAGGTATCAATAGCTGGAGCAACAATGACAGGCTATGCATCAGAATAGGATTAACAGAAAGCAGTAACATGCTACACTACTCTAATGCAAGAAGTAGAGAGAAGAGTAGGCGATATCTGGTGATCAAAGGGGGGGCTTGCCTGGTTGCTCTGGCAAGAGAGAGGGGTCGTCAACACCGTAGTCATACTGGGAAGCAGCGGCGTCGGTCTCGGTGTCTAGCGAGAGAAGAGGGGGAAGAAACAATAAATATAATGCAAACAAATGCATGACGATGCATGACATGACAAAGCGTGATGCTAGGTGTGCCCTAACGCGGTATGAGGTGGTACCGGTGAAGGGGGAAAACATCCGGGAAAGTTTTCACGGTGTTTCGCGTTTTTGGACAGTGAACCAGAGGGGGAAAGTTGCGAGTTCGATAGGTTAGGGATGTGTGATTGACAAACAGGCTGCGTATCCGGATTCGCCTCGTCGCTCTGAGCAACTTTCATGTAGAAAGTATTTTCATCCGAGTTACGGATTAAAAGATATGATTTTCTAAAGATTTAAATCATTATTGGAATTTACTTATTTAACAAAAAGGAATTATGACATCAACATGATGCAATGCCGACATCAGCTGGTCAACAGGTCGGCTGACCAGTCAAACCAGACAGGTGGGTCTAGTGGGACCCACATGTCATTGACATGGCACTAACAGGGGGTTTAGACTAATTAATTAGGTTAATTAGCAGGTGGGGGCCCAGTAGTCAGTGAGAGATTAGGTTTTAATTAATTAATTTAATTAATTAGCAGTTTATCTATTTCTTTTTATTCATTTTATGGCATGGGGCCCGCATGTTAGTGGCAGTAGCTGCCACGTCAGCATAGTTGACTTCGGTCAACGTGGCCAGTTGGGGCCCACAGGCAGTGACCCAGGGGTGGCCCCAGGTGTGCCAACTCAGCGGAGCCGCCGGAGTAGCTCCGGCGAGCCCACGCGCAGCGGCTGAACGCCGGCGAGCGTCGGGATTCGCCTACGCGGCACCATATCGGGCGTCGTCTCTTGCGTTCGAACGAGGAGAGTGCCCCGCGTCTAGTGGTGGCGGTGGCGTGGACGGAGGTGGACGGAAAAGTCGCCGGTGACGAGCTCGGCGGACGGTAGTTCGGGCGGGAGAGGGAAACGGCGATGCGGCATGGAAACTAGCAAATGGAGAGGCCAGACGAGACGTACGCGAGGTGGCGAAAGCAACGGGCGCTGGCCCGTGACCATTTGGTCATCGGAGTCCCGCCGACGACGAGATCCGCGGCGGAGCGTTCGGGTGCTACGGCGACAGCTAGCTAGGGTGCGAACGAGAGAGAAGAGGAAGCGGGGGCTCACCGGGCAGCACACACGGTGGCCCGTGAATGGTTTAGTAGAAGCAGAGGCGTCGCTGGAGTTGACGAAGAGCGGCGGCGAAGCTCGTCGGAGCAGAGGAGGAAGCACTACAAAAAAATACACTTCCATGATGATACGTGTTTGTCACAGTAGGTCGCGTTTTCTGTCATGCATGTACATCCATGACAAATTTATGACAGAATCAAGATAGTCATACCTGTGCCGTCGTAGAAGTGTTCCATGACATTGCCAAAATTATCATCACTGAAGTGTCCACTTCCATGACAATAAATCGCGCATCACAGAAGTGCTTTCGTCAAGGCTGACCAACATGTGGCATCCACCGTAATGAAACGCCGTTAAGCTATCGGGTCAGATTTTGGATCCGATAACCCATTAACAGCCACGACCAATGCCGATTTTCCACATGTAAAATTCTCATTGGCTGACAGATCCACGCGTCAGCTCCGCGTTGGCATAGGTGTCATTCATCCAACGGTCGAGATGGGCCAATGATATGTTGACACGTGGACCGGCCCAAAAGTGGCCCACAAAGATTAAATGGGCCGGCCCAACCGAAGGCCCGTAAGATTTAGCGGACCATAATGGGCCGGCCCAGCTAAAGGCCCGCAAAATTTAGCGGACCATAATGGGCCAGCCCAGCTAAAGGCCCACACGATTTTGCAGACCATAATGGGCTGGCCCAGCTAAAGGCCCACAAGATTTTGCAGACCACAATGGGCCAGCCCAGCTAAAGGCCCCCAAGATTCTGCCGACCATAATGGGCCGGCCCAGCTAAAGGCCCAACATTCTCTATCAAATCGGCCCGTCAACGGCCTGTCCTAAACTTGTCATCAATGCGGCCCATGGTCACTTTTGGCCCGTTAACAGTCCGCTAAGTAATTGGGCCGAATTACGGCCCGGTGTATTTTCGACCTGTTAAAGGTCCGGCTTCATTTGGGCCCATTTACAGGCCATCAAAACATTCGGCCCATAAACGACCGTGAAGGATTTGGGTCATATTCGGCCATGTCTGACATTCGGCCTGTTAGAGGCCCACTATAGCTTTGGGCCACTTTCGGCCTGTTGTCATTTTCGGCCTGTTAACGACGGATGTAAACCATGGGCCATATGTGGCCCAACGTCATATCGGGCCCATTAACGGCCCATATAAAAATGGTGATAATCTAGCCCGACCGAAGTTCCGGCCTGTTAAAGGCCCGTGTATTAGGTCGGCGCATTTACGGCCCGTCCGAATTTCGGCCTGTTAAAGTCCAGTGGGTTATTTGGCACAATCAGGTCCCAATCTCACTTTCGGTTTATTAAAGGCCCATGTATTTTATGGGATCGAGATATTTACACCTATAAACGGCCTATTTTTACTGAGGGCCCAAATTATGTTTAGGCCTGTTAAAGGCCCACTATGGGCACAGGCCTACCAGAAAAATATGAAAGCTTATGCTGATTTAGGCCTAGATATTTTTAGTGGGCTACATGCCAATTTCGGCCCATAATCATTTTTAGCCCAATTGGAATGGTCCCGACAATGTTGGCATGTTGGGCTCCTACGAAGCTTTCGGCCGAATACATTACTAAGATAAACCTACACTATACAAAAATACATCGTAATTACTGCAGCCTGAGGCAGCATCATAAATGTTGTATCACAACAAAATAAATTCCAACCATACAACAAAAGGCTTGTTCACATAAAGTTTACAGTCCTTCCAGATAAAAGCACCATCAGATTTATAGAAGCACAGATCATTTGACCTGAGTGCTAATGTTTCAGGCTGTAGAATCTGATGGAGCAGCACGATCTCCACCTTTTTCCGCCATTGCTCTTGAACAACGAAGCGAATGTCTGATAGTCTGGTTTCAAAACCATTCATATCTTGACGACATTTCTCAACCACTATTCTTGTTTCCGAAACAACGTCCATTAGGGATTGGACTTGTGTCTGGAGCACAGATATATCACTCTGTATAGCAAGAAGATTTTGTTCAGTAGGCGATTTGGACGAGGTTACCTTGACAACCAACCCAGAATTACGCAGGAAGGTGCTTTTTGCACTGTTAGTGGAGAGATACTGACGCACTGCAGCAAGAGGTCACATTGTGCATGTAGTAGCCTCGTCACCTTCAGGTGGTTGTGGCTGTTCAATCATTTGTTCCATAGCTTCCTGAAAGTTTGAACTTGTAGATTAGTGTACCAGATAAGTTACTAATGAGACAAAAACAAACAAAGTAGGTTAAACGTTTATACATAACTTATTTTGGTCTACTATAATACATTAGCATGTATTGTAGTGCCAACTACATAATAAAATCACTTTTGGAACATATGTCCATGTAGCATGCCTATTGTATTGTCTATTTCCTCACATTCGTTGACATCTAAGGATAAAGAGACATGGTTTAAAGTTGGATGAACATAGTATGGCATCATTCATATCATGGGCAAACAGATATAAAACAAACAGGATATTTTATCATTGTGTGCGCACATGAACATAACAACTAGATTACAAATCAAGACCAAAAGAATATCCTTCATCTCTTTTAAACCATGTAAGGTGAAATGATACGTTAAGACAACTGTGAATAAAAGTCAACATAGTAACTGACATTGGCTACAAATCAAGTAGTTAAATGAACACATCACAGTACCAACCAGTTCAAGGCAGGAGGAGTAAGGACTTACAACAGCGGCTTGAACTGGTGTGCTCATGCCCTTCATCTTGCTGGTGTGGCAATCCTTGAAGACTTGCACTGCATTCGGTTCAGGTTCTTTTTGGTCCGCACGGGATTTCCTCTGTATTTGGAACAAGTCAATATAGATACGATAATATGGCACAAAAAAAGAAGGAAGTAGCAGCTATTTACAAGAGCCTTGCAGTGTGCAATATAGCTACGAGATCCTGTGGTCTGTTGGAATTTCACTTTAGAACGGTTGGTTTTGTTCTCCAAACAGTTAGCCTAGAAGAAGATACACTTGTAAGGCACATGCATAAATACAAGTTCAATATGTGGTCTGATCAAATACATATAGCCTACCTAATACTTTGGATCAGACCAGTGTTTAACGAGGGCCGTCTAGTCTTCATCTGTAATATCTTGCACTGGAGATGTTTGGGTGATTTTATTGTTAGCCTTGCCTTCAATGTGAGATTTTCTAAGGTGGTACCGATACTGTTGCAGAGCACACTGAAAAACTTGAGTGCATGCTTGTCTAGTTGCATAATCTTTCGGATCCAACTTGAACCTCATCTGTTGAAAAAAGAATGTGAGTCTTATTAGGAGGAAGCTAGAAAGTATGGGACAGAGCAAGACAATATTACTAATTGCGATGAATAACATTACTTACAGATAAATGGTCAAGGAAGGTGTTAAACTAGGTATTGTCTTTCTCATTCCTGTACTGGATCCACATTGGGAGGATACGTGCATGACACCTAACGGCAACGGCTGCCTCTGATACTAACTTGGCTGACTCTGTAGCATCACGTGGCCTTTTTAAACCTGCCTCAAAATGGATCTCCATTCTTCCTCCTTTAGATTTTGTTAATCTGTCAAGCATTATCCCTGATGTCTGTTTCCGCTTACGCCGTGGTGCTAGTTCAACAACGAATATGGAAAGTGTTAGTGTACATCAAACTGTGAGAGTACATATAAAGGAGCATCCAACTGCAACTTGACTCGGTCAGGTACCTTCTTGGTGCTGATGCTCATGAGGTTCATCTGATCTTGCCAAGTCCTGTTGTGTCAGCAGTGCTTCGGAAGTAGTGTTAGGTGTGAAGGCAGCTTGGGAACTGGCCAGTTCCGGAGCAAACAAACGAGTAACTGGATGAGATGCTGGTACAGTTGAAGCGGATGCTTCTGCTGGTGGAGCAGGTGATACTGTGTTTGTAGATTTAGCCGGTGGACTTGGACCTTCTACTACACTATAAGTACCAGCAGAATCTCGACGGCAAAACCTTTTCCGTTTCACCCGACGAGTAACAGCACTCCCTACTATATTATTTTCCTTGCTGTTTTTTGACTTTGCCATGTCAAGCTGTACCCACAACACAAAAGAATAAAATCACTCTTCAGAACTCATTGATGCATGATACAGACAAGCAATACTTTGATGTAAGACAACCGTATGAGGATGGAATATGTAAGAAAAACAGGACGGCATGACATATTCACAGCTACGATGTGCAAACTAAGCAGAAGGATTTTCAAGAAAATAGAAGTAATGCAAGCTAGACACCATATGAAAGATGCAACCAATATTACTCTGCCAAGTTAAAAGTGTCTTGTCACAAGTGGCAATTCGAAAAATTAGAAGCAGTACAACGTAGAAATCAATGCAAGATGCAACCACTATCAAACTGCCATGTTAAAAGCGTCCAATCATGAGTGACTGATGCGGGATACACAACAGCAGTACTTTGATGTAAGAACATGGTATGATAGATAGATGCAGTGTATTCTAGACACAGAAAGCCATGTCATATGCACATGTATAACGTATAAACTCGGCTGGTGCAATTTAATCAAAATAGAAGAAATACAGGCTAGACAACATATGCAACATGAATCAATTATCACGCTGTCAACTTAGAGCAAGCACCTGCGATGGTGGAGTACGGGAGATGAACTCATCATGTAGACTTGGGACTTCAACTTCATTAGCAGTAGCAGTGGCAAATCTAGAGAGTCTCTGTTTGCGTCGGTGCGGAGGACCACCAACATCCCCTAACTTACTCTTTTCCTTCCTATTTTCTAATATTGCCTTATGAAGTCAAAACCACAAGAAGATGAATAAAATTAGCTCTGCATAACTGGTTGATGCATGATGCAGACGAACACTACTTTGATGTAAGGCAAGTGCAGGATAGGAGGATGTAATATATACAAAAAAAAGACAGCGTTTCATATTCACACGTACGATAGGAGGATGGAATATGTATGAAAAAACAGTAAGCGGAAGGCATTTCAAAAAAATTAGAAGAAATGAAAGCTAGGCACCATATGAACATGCAACCAATATCACTCTATCAGGTAAAAAGTGTCTCGTCGTAAGTGCCATTTCAAGAAATTAAAAGCAGTACAAGCTAGAAGACAATGCAAGATGCAACCTACATCACAGTCCCAAGTTAAATGTGTCTTATGGGTAAGTGATCGTTGCAGGTATAAGTTGTAAGCTACGCAGATGCAATTCAACATAATTAGAAGCAATACAAACTAGACATCATACGGAAAACGCAACCACGTATAACAGTTCCAAGTAAGGGCAAGCACCTGTGATGGTGGATTAGGGGAGATGTGCTCATCATCTACACGTATGTTCTAGAAATAGGAACACGTGCCATATTCATAGGCATTATGTGTAAAGTAAGCAGATGCAACTCAAGTTAGAAGCAATACAAGCTAGACATCATACGCAACATGCAACCACATATAATAGTGTCAAGTTTGAGCAAGCACCTCTGATGGTGGAGTAGGGGAGATGTGCTCATCATCTACACAGCTACGTTGACTGTCCAGCCTTGTGTTGTCTTGCGAATCTTGTTGGGAGGATGGCGGAGTAGAATCTGTAGAGACCCCATGTTTGAGTTGCTTCGAAGGACCACCATCATCCACTGCCGTACTAATTTCCTTCAGCTGTAATGATTTTGCATTGTGAAGTCAAACCGATAAGAAAAAGGAATAAAATTCGCTCTCCAGAACTCATTCATGCATGATACTGACGAACACTACTCGGATGAAAGGCAAACACATGATGCAAGGATGCAATATGTATGAAAAACAGGATGGTGTGACATATTCACACCTATGATGTGGTAACTAAGCAGAAGGCATTTCAACAAATTAGAAGCACTACAAGCTAGACACCATATGAAAGATGCAACCAATATCACTCTGCCAAGTTCAAACTATATGGCGTTTCAACAAATTAGAAGCAGTACATGCTAGAAATCATATGCAAGACACAACCAATATCACAGTGGCGACTTAAAGGTGCCTTATCATAAGATATAGTATGTACCAAAAACAGGAAAGCGTGTCATATTCACATGTATCATGTGTAAGCTAAGCAGATGCAGTTTATACTAATTAGGAGCAATACGAGCTAGACACCATATGCAACATGCAACCAGATATCACACTGCCAAGTTAGAGCAAGCACCTTGGATGGTGGAGTAGGGGAGCGGAGACTTGGACCTTGTAATGCACTATCAGTACAAGGAGAATCGGTAAAGATGCTCCGTTTACTTTGCTGTAGAGGACCACCATCATCGCCTTCCTTACTCTTTTCCTTCCTCTTTCTTGATTTTGCCTTGTCAAGTCAAACCCACAAGAAAAAGGAATAAAATTTGCTCTTCAGAACTCATTGATGCATGATACTGACGAACACTACTTTCATGTAAGATGAACACTACATATCACACTGCCAAGTAAGAGCAAGCACCTGCGATGGTGGTGTGGGGGAATTGCGGTGATCAACTAGAGAGCTACGTTGACTATATTCATTTAGCCTTGCTGTTTCTTGAGAATCATGTGGGGAGGATGACACTGCACTCTTTAAACGAGTATGGCATCTCACAAAAACCCACCCGGGTGACTGTCTCATCATAAGTGATTGACGAGGGATACAAAAGAGCATTAGTTTGATGTACGAACATGGTTAATCAACATATGTAGTATGTATCAAAAATAGGATGCATGTCATTATCAAAGGTATAATGTGTAAAGTAAGCAGATGCAATTTAACGAAATTGGAAGCAATACAAGCTAGACACCATATGCAACATGCAACCACATTTGACAGCGCGAAGTTAAAGCAAGCACCTGGGATGGTTGTGTGTGGAAATTGAGATCATCAACTGCAAGCTACGTTTACTGTCTCCAACTACTGACACTACACCCGTTAGAGCGCTGGAACGCTTAGTGCTTATCTTCGAATTACACTGGAGCGACTTTCGTCTTTTCTTTTCTGCATTCATCAACACTGCGTCAGAGTCTGAAATACCCATGCATAAAAAAACAATAGTGTGAGTATGGGTGAAGTGTGTGCACAATTAGTATAGTGTAAAGGTAGCAGATAGCAGGTCGGTGAGAAATAAATGACGGGAGACATATGATAGCTCTACAACATGCATGGCACACTAAATTACTAAAGGATTCTATGAAAATAATAGTCGACTGAACGCAAATAGGTCAGTCCATTTTTTCTGCACCGTCCGATGTACAAAGAACTGGCAGATCGCCTTCATCTACCTCCAGCGAGTCAGTGTTGACGATCTTCCTCGAAACGCCAGCGACCACCGGCCCAGTATTCCTCCCCTGCCCGCGCCCTCCCCTCGACCTCACCGCACCGCCCCCCGGCCATCCATTCAAGCCCCGCCGACCTCCAGATCGGGCGCAAGCAGCTCCTACGCCCCACACCCCTATGATAGACACCGATGCGCCGCTTCCCCGGGGAACAGCCGGACTAGGTGCTCCGCGCACCTAAGCGGGTGCTGCTTCTTTTAATTGCGGTTCGACTGACCCTGAATTGAAATCCAGGCGGGCTACTGACCTCTAGCAAAGGTGAAATAGTAAAAGGGAGGAAACCTTGTGCATTTAGTATCACGAAGAAGATGCAGTAAGAAGCGCTCAATTAGTTTCTTTCATGGGATGAATACGGTGTGAGCGGAGATGTAAGATTGGCACTAATAAGGGAAGAGGAGTACCTCTTTCTGCTGGCAGTGCTGTGTCCTCCTTCTGTTTTTCCGACGATCTTCTGTTATTCGCCGAAAACCAGAAGTTGTGGAGGACGGTGTAGCCTTGGACGAACCCATGGCCAAGTTGTTGAGTGTGGTGCGGTGGCCGTCTGTCGGCGGCGGGGAAGAAGATCCAAGGCAGCGAACGACGACATAGCGGGAACAGCTCCGGTGCAGTGGACGGTTGCGACAGTGGAGCCGCAGCAGTGAAGCGCAGGACGGCGTGGTCGGAGTGGTTCTGGTACGGCGCACGTCGGCGTCGGCGTCGTGGAGGCAGCTCCGCCTCGGCTTCAGCTGCTAAGTCCTTGAGGGCGTTGCGGTTGCGGTTGCGTTGGACGATGATGTCGAGGTACCAGCTCCGGCATGATGGAGGAGGGCAGTGGACTGGCCGCTATGGGGTGGAGGACGGAGGAGGCTGGGGTTTCGCGACTGGTGGAGAGGGCGTTTTCGCTCCCATGGAGTATGAATGGGGAAACGGACGGAGGCGGGGAACTAAGGGGGAACAATGTTTCGGTTTGAGACGCGCTTGTTTGAAATTTGGGGAAAGTTACAAACTTTCCCCCATCTAAAATTTCAGACATATTGCGGGTTTGGGGTAGGACAGTCATGTCAGGTGTCCCAAATGTGGGCGGGATAGATTTCGGCCGAGCGCATGGGTAGGCGCCCACGGCGTATGAATGCTTCTCCGGCGTCTTGGTGAAGTTACAAACCTACCCCGGTTTAGACCTTTGGACATTGGGCCGATAGGCTACACGGGCCAGAGTCAGGACAATAATTTCCTACCACCAAAACATTAGTCTCGCGCGGTTTCGGGTGACCAGAGGCCTATTTGGCGCTTAGTTCAATATTTGGGAGCAGAAGCATTAACGTTTTCGGTTCTCTTGAATTGAACTTTCAGGATTTGTCAAACTTCACAAATCTTTACTCTTGAAAATCCTAAAGCTACGATTATTTTGGAATGGAGGGGGTCCATTTGAATATACATTGTACATGAGTATATATTAAAAAATATGCAACTTACCTCAATTCATGCATGGTTCCAGATATAATCTCCTTGGTTGCAAAAAAAAGTTAGATATGCGTATGAATATATATAGCATGTTCAAACTCACAACAAAGATTGATGCCCCCTTTTACATCTGATTTACAAATGCCATTATCTCGGGTTCAAATAGATGAATGCACTTCCTATGAATTCGAATCTTCGAAACCCCCTTTATGTTGAATTCAACATGTATTCTATTTTGTAACTAGCAATTTGGAATGTATCCATGCAAGTGACAAATGTATAAAGTGCTTCACACTAACAACATGCAGTGCACTAATTAATGTTTATATATGAATTGCAAAAGCATCCATTGCCTGTATTTCAAACCGCTCTCACTCTATGGATCGATAATATGAAATAAACACATGCACATGCTAGAATTCAATTGCAGTTGAAGAAAGAGCCTACTCCTGGTACTGTATATTAGTGATAGGGGGTGTGTACAAAGTACACGTGAATACCAGGCATTGTGCGTGTGTGTATACTATTGGCGAACTAGCCCCCAAGCTTGTATAACATACTAAGGGCCTAGGGTTACAAATCATATATAGTCGGCTTATCACCAGTGGGGATAGAGTCCTCCGCGACTCTGGTAGCTTCGTGTTGTACGCCGAGTCGTCCACATGGGTCTTCGTATAACACGTCTTGGTCCAGCCTATATGTGGCGCAGGATGGAACCGACCCACGAGTCTTCATGTTGACCCACCACAACTAGAAATGATGTGCCCACCACACCACACACGCAATTGGCCACTAAGAAAATAAGCATATACAATAGTACAACGGTATCTAGCTCACGATACGTCTCCATATTTTGTTGATGACACTGACGGACTTTGCATTTGATGTGTGCTCCGTATTTTGTTGACGACACTTACGGTCATTGTATTTGAAGTGAAAGCACGATATGGTCACTGGACTTCAGAATAAGCTCTTCACGGTCACCACATACATTTTGTCGTGCTAACCAACATGTGGTTGGATGGTTAGAGGACAGTGGTTTCTCGATCCCACCAAGGTTAAAGTCTCGGTGCTCGCATTTATCTTGTGTTAATTTCAGTATTTTCCGGTGACGTACGTTCAGTGGGAGGAGATGTTCCACTCGACTACGAGGCACCTATGGCGACTTCGTAAAATTTCAAGATCATATATGCTGGCCCACTCTCTCGAAGGTGCTCATAGGGGTACGGTTCGCGTGTGTGCGCTTATAGCGGTGAGTGCTTGCGCGTATATATGAGCCCTTGCGTCTGTACCGTGTTAAACAAATACATATCATGATTATACGGTCACTGGCTCACCCATACAACTCCGTATTTTTTTGATGACACAATCAATTGACCAGTCAAACGTTCCACGCGGCGCAACTAGTGTTGCACCATCGGTGCGCATAACCATGGGGCCCACCTGTCAGCCCGTATATGAAAGAAAGAAATGGTAGTTTGAGTCTGTACCGTGTTAATAAAATAGGAGTACATTCTAGGGTGATTATACGGTCACTGGCTCACCATACAGCTCCGTAATTTGTTGATAACACGATCAATTGACCAGTCAAACGGTCCACATTCAGCAGCGCACATTACCATAGGGCCCACCCGTCAGCACGTATATGAAGGACAGAAATGGTAATAAATTAGTGGTCGGTGGGTATTCGAAGTCATGAGACCTCTGGTTGGCAGTCACCGGCGGTTGGGGGCGTTCATTGGGCGGTGGGGTGGGGATCCCCGGAGAAAAAGCTCGGCGGGGGGGGGGGGGGCGCTAGAGGGATGGCCGGTGCGGTGGCGGACCGGCGGTGGGGAGTAGTTTCGGGGAGGGCGGGCCGGCCGCGGGCGGCGGGGGCTGGCGGTTCGGCCGGTGGTGGCTGGCGGCTCAGGGGGGTGGAGTTTGATGATAAACTGGAGGCCCTTGATTTCGTATCCAACGGCTGGAAAATCTGATGACCAGAGATGAAAAAGTCAGTCGACTGACGTGTAGCCTCACCCCGTACGTACACATGCATGCACGCAAGACACGCACGCATGTAGGCGTGCAACACTGACACGTACACACGCACGCATGCTGGCGTGCAACACTGACACGTACACATGCACTCACGAACACACGCATGTACGCACCCATGCATGCAACACTGAAACGTACCCTTGCACGCATGCAACACTTGCACGCCTGCATGCACACAGCACACGACGCAAGACACACGTTCAACCTATACGTGCATGCACCCTTTGTTAAGGACATGGATTGTTACGGGTATTAATCAATCTTATCTGTGATAAGCAGAACATTGATGTTTGCAGCGGTCTTTATGAATCACAACGTATCGAACGGGCTATCAACATAGTAGGCTTATCTACATGAAAAAGATGACGTCACACTCAATGAACAATCATCGGTTTATGAAATGCCCGCTTCTGACCGCCCTGGCCCACCAAAGATTCCTCTGTTGTGCGCTGCCTGCGTTGGGTCACTGACATGCAGGCCATGCACCCAAAGAGCCCACACGCCGGCCAAGTATCGCACACCTCCGCCGCTCCCCTATCTCCTCCACCATTTTGTCCACTCTTACAATGGCTTACGAAGGTAGTTATTCTGCATCCAAGCCGGCTGGGTAGCCCGCCGGATACGAGCTATCCAGCTCGCTAATCCACCTCCCTCCCCTCGCCCGACGGAGCCAGTTGCCGCCCCAAGCTGGCGCGCGGTTCAACAACTCGCCGCTCCAAGCCAGCTCGACGAGGAGTGGTGCACGGGCATCGTTGCTGCCGTCCATGCCGCCGCCTCGTACCGCGTCTCCCATTTCTGTGGCCGAGACTCCCATGCCGGCGGCCGCGCCATACAAGCAGCGACAGAAGCCGGGTGCGCGGAGAGCGACGAGTCGGTGGCCAGCGCCTCCGTGTCCGCTGCCATCATCGAGGAGAAGTAGAACACGGGAGGCCGCCGCCGCTTGGGTCCCATGAAGGCCACTGCGAAGGCGACGCCGGCGTACACAGCAGGTGTCTTGCCGGATCCTTTTTTGCGAGGACCTTCGTCGACCCCGCAAGGGCTCCACGGAAGAGGGGAATGTTAGGATGAACTCGAGCCGGTGCTGGCCATGGCAAAGTAGTGGCCAGTGATGAACTCGAACTAGTGCCGGCCACCATCATCTTCAGCACCAGCCAATGATATCAGTTGGGCAGTGGGGAAGCGAGCCGTCCTTTGCGCTGAAGCATATACCTCCGGGGCTCCCGGCAGTCCGGTGATCGTGCTGCCAGACATGAGGAACACAAATCGATCGGCGGGCGACCATTTAGGATAGGTATTATATACCTGTGTTCTCCAGAACTAGCACCGCGTAGTTCATTTGAATGTAATGAAATCCGTCATGTTTGTATGAAAATCCGGTATTTTATATGATTTCCATCGTTGTTTATATGAAATATCAGTTTGTCTACGTGTGTGCGTGAATTTCGCCTGGTTGGTTGAGCTGCTGTCATAATGTGTGCGGCTACGGTTGGATGGCGTAATATGCGGGTCGCCGGTCGGTCTGCGGGCGGCTCGAGCGGCGTTGTGGGACAAAAAAACACAGCTCGTGCGAGCTCGTCTCCAACGTGCACGCTGGAGGATGCATGACAGCATGAGCACCCGAGCCATTCCTCGTTCATCGGTGGCAAAGGCATCGGTGGACAAAAGGGTCGCCAATATTTTGGCTAGCCCGGGCAAGATCCAAACAGCCCCTCCCAATAGATTCAAATCCCTCATTCACCGTGCAATTTTGCCATGTGTTGTTTTCATGGACTAGCAAGATGCCCGTGCATTGCATGGAACATCAAGATGCATTTTTTTACAAACTCCCGCATGCATGCAAGGGATAATTAATGTCCTCCTTTGCTAGTACCATGAGGCAAACACCATTAATATTGCATCGATTAGTGTTAGTGGCCTTGTATATCTGCAAATTCTAACTTTTATTGTGGCCCCTTGTATAAAAAATGGAGGGAGAAAGATGAGAGATAAGGTGAGGAGGAGTGGGGCGTGGTGGTGACTGGTGGTCGGACTGGGCGGAGGCATGGGGATGGACGACGCATTATGTCTAGGTTTGTATCACACACACACACACGTAGGTGGGGGACGTGCACGAAGAGAAGAGGTGCACGCACGGCGCACGTACTCCCGTCTCTTTCCCAACCACACCTGCGCGGGTACATGGTGGAGCTCATTGCTGTACGAAAAAGGCAGCCCACGTGGTAATTTGGCACGTGTACTAGTTCTCCACTTGGTGGAGGGAGGATCGTCTACCACGGGTGAACAAACAAATTGCGACTTGACATGTTATGTTAAATTAAAAAAAGAGGCAAACCATGTGGGGCATACCTTAGAGGCAAGGCTCTATACACTGGAGTACTTTTGATGTGTCTCGTCAACTCGCAGAACGAGGAGAAGGTTGCTTAGTATGCCGTCTCCCCCGCCCACGGGCGCGGTGGCTCGCAGGATGAGGTGAAGCTTTCTTACTACGCCTTACGCCCGCTCCCTCGCCCACGCGCGCGGTGGCTTGCAGCACGAGGAGAAAATTTTACTACTCCCTCTATTTACTCCTCGTCCCTACTACGTACTTTGGTTAGTACTCCCTCCATTTACTTATACAAGGCCACTATAAAAAATACATTTTGCATCTATACAAGGCCACAAAGAGTAATCGGGACAAAAGTTACTACTCCCTCCTTTCCAGTTTATGGCTCAATTTCAAAATCTCTCCAACCAAGGTAGACGGTGAGTGGTCGAATTAATTTTGTAGTTTGCACAAGTAATTAGTACGCTCATTTTTCTCAAGAAGTTATGTTTACCGAGGCATTAATTAGAACGAATGCATGAATGACCACTAAATTTCCATGAACTTGTACATGCATTGGTTAGTTTCCTCTTGATACTGCTTGCGTCGGGTGATCTAACGCACCTCGAAATCCAACATGTAATGGTACTACTACTAGTATAGTAGAATTGAGACTTATCAAACGGAAAAATGAATGTTTTTTAGATGAGCCCTATAAACCCTAGTGGGTACGTACTCCGTAAAAACAAATTTTTCCAAAACTAAGTCGCTCCCTTTCATGAATTCTGTAGTATACTCCTCCGTCGACGCTCCCTTTCATGAATTCTGTACTTCCTGTCACCGACATGTGGGACATATAGCAACCAGGTCGACGTGTCAAGCACCAAATAACAGTGCAGAACAGCAGGGGCACGCACCCGACTCGTACCGGCCCAGTAGTAGTAATGAGCAATGAGACGTCAAATCACAATGCCGCACTTTCCTAGACGGACAAAGCAACCATTATTTCACACTTCGGTTCGCCATCATCTCAAACCACGTACTAGTATTGCTTCTGCCTCAAGAGGGACACGCGCATCGCCTTGCTACATCATGACACGTGGGACCGCATGACAGGCCATGCTCCCCCGCCGATCGCTCGGTAAAATCACCTCATTTTTACTGTACTTCCTCCGTATCGGTTTACTACATGGCATGCACGTCGTTCTAGGTTGAGAATTTAACTGGCTATATATGTGATAAATAGTACTCTAGCCTTTTAAAAAATGTATACTTTTTTACAGTAGTACTATCGATGGATTGCGCCATGGAGCAAAAATTGAAATTAAAAAAAAGGTGGTACATATAGAGAGCGCTTGTCGCTAAATTATGCATATAGTACTATTAAAAAAGCTAGTACGTGCTTAATTGGGGTGCTAAATTCTGTTAAAGTAATACTAGTAGTATGTACATACTGAAGAGTTAAAGTAACAAGAAGAAACATAACATAGTTCTGCTGGGGGCTCAGCACAACACACCCCTCAAATTAAACTAAGCACACCTGAAATTAAACTATGCAACAAATCCGGTAGACACTGCATTAGAAGTTTAGAACCACCATGAGCAACGACACTGCCACCTTACTCGGAGTCCTCGTCCACGTCCTCGACTTCGTCCTTGTCCCTATTCCTCTTGGCCGATACTTCTTTGCTTGAACCGCACACTTGGCTGTTGCTCTTCATCCAACCCTTGTACATATTGAAACAAAGGTAGCCATCCATTGCAGCGTAGTGGATGTGGTCTATATCTAGTACATTCCGCTGCCATGCATGACGATGAAACGTGTATGGAGGTTTCTCCAGTTTACCATACGAAGGATGAACCATGGCTCCTGCCAGGGTCAGCATTGAAGGTTGACAAGAGGGCACCAGCCGATTCTTCTCGAGGTCGAAGGGGTTGCCTAAAACAAGGCCTATCCGACCCAGGACTTCTTCGTCGTTCGTAAAGTCTACAGTAACGAATTTCACTGTTTTGTCCTTGAGGATGTGCTTAAAATCCTGGCACTCAACGTCGGCATGGCATATGTGGTAGACCAAGCAAACGTTATGTACGCAAACCTAGATCACGGCGGGCTTCTTCCTCTCTTCGCCCTTTAGATCCTTCTCTCGTCCCAGGACTGTGGTGTACTCAACATCTAGCCCAGCGACCCACTCATCATTTGAGTTTGCGAACATGCGTCTGAAGCGAGAAAGGCATCCTTTCACCGTCGCGGAAGAACGGGTGTAGATGACGTCAAACTCATCGCCGGTGATGGTTCTAACCTTGTACTCACCGCCGATCGTGGAGATTTGGGACGCCATGGATTTGGGAGGAGGGTTAGGATTAGTGGAACTGCCGTAATGTGAATGGACAGGACGACTAGGAGCGAACCGCCGTAGTATTGAAGGACGTGCGGGGACGAGTAGGAGCGAACTGCCAGCGTGTGAACGGCAGGGTAGTGGCTTCCCATTCTCCCATGATACGGGCTTCCGAGAGCCCTTGGATCTGAGATCGAATGGTTGCATGGCGTGATTCTAGACCTATGGGTGAATATCCTATCCTGGAGGGTTATTCTGCAAATTTTTAGCAACTTAGCATGCGACCGTTTGCTCTCAGATCCAAGGGCTGCCAGCAGCCCGTATCATGGTCGCGCCTACCATGACCGTCGCGTCGCTCGTGCGGTCGCGCCCTTGGAGATTTAACACGGTGCGTTAAGTATCTGATGTTGGCATGTCATACATAGTCATCACTTAGTCACTCATACTACAACAAGGTTGGCTATAAGTGTATTTTTTTTTACTCCTCTCTATCTCTTTCTTCGTACTCAAGGAAGAAACGGTGCTAGGCGCGTGTATTTATTGCATTTGCCAAGGAGTGACCTCTTCCAATGAAATGGTGTTGCTAAGTTTGCTTCATTTAATTAGCTATAGACTCAAAATTGTCTTTTCACCTAGGTACACGCGCTTAGCACCGTTTCTTCCTTGGGTCACCAAACTAGTCTCTCTCTTCTTGATTAACTTGCCACATCAGACTTTATGCCTATGTGGCAAGCTTAAGCACCTGTAGGAGCAAGTAAAAGTAAGTACAATAGTGCACTTTACATGGCATTTTTGCATATGTGGAGGAAACAGAGGCAAGGAAAAAGTGGAGAAGTGGGCTCTCATGCAAGAGCCAGCCTCTACTACATGGTGGAGCATTGGGAGAGGCACCTGTATGGAGGTGGTCAGGAATCTGGGAGACTCACGCGGTCGTAGCGTCGCAGTTAAAATGATAATGGCAAGTCAAATCACGGGGCCCCACCTGTCCAGCAGTAACTCGCTGTCAAATCACACAGCCCTACGTTTGCAGCAGCCTACTCCCTCGTCTTCTCGCGTCTCTGTCGAACCAACTAGGCGGAACTGCCCCGCCGCCTACCGTGCAGGAAAAGCCCCGCCCTCGACTTTTAAATACAACTATATCCGCTTAAGAATCCAATGATATACTTTTGTGACATAGTAACTCATATTTAGTTAGTCAAATGGATGACCTAGAACTACGTGCAGGCCCTATAAACCGAGACGCCTAAAAATAAAAAAACCGAGACGGAGAGGGTAGTTCAGCACGTATCTTTTTAGATCAATATAGTCGGGATTCACCAAGGAGCAAAACCAAGTGGTAGGCTGCTCCTGTCGTGTTGGCGTAGCAACTCAAGCAGGGTTAGTCCGCACACGAAATGGCGACACACTTAGCGGGACCCCTTTGGCCGACATGTGGCTCATCCACCATCTTGTTCCATGTGCGATGCACCAAATTACAGTTCGGAGCAGCGGTTGGAATTGGAGGCACCCCGGTCGTAGCGCCGCAGTAGTAGATAATGAGCGACGAGGGGTCAAATCACAAAGCCCCACCTTTCCCGCATTAAGCTGGATGGAAGAAGCAACTATCATTTCACTCTAGGGCGCAAGAGCATAAACAAAATAGAAAACAATGATGCATGTGGCAGCTACCTAGGGCACCCTAGGGTAGGGGTCTCCACTACAGATCCTTTTTTTAAAGCGCCTCCACTACAAATCGGCTTCTCCCTCGTCCTCTTGAAGAAAATAGATGATGAGTGCGGCGGTAGGGTTTGTAGGAGTACTACGGCGTGCGGGGCCACGTCGTAGTAAACGGGTTCGAGCCGACGCCTTAAATATGTGTGGGCCGCTTGTACAAAGTTAGTGCAAAGTTGGGTCATCTATTTTGAAACGGGGGGGAGTAAATCATAAAGTAAAAAACAAATAATGGCAATTCATTTAGAAAAAATAATCAATTATGATACAGAAGATTCTAGAACAAAGGAGAAGTGCTTGTGTTTTGAGGTTTGTGCATTATGCTTAAGTTCAACCATGGAGTCTTCTAAATTGTACATGTGGCAGATCTGGTGGAATGTTGATGATATCCAACGGCCAGTAGTGCTCGGATTTGCCTATCTCTGCACTGTCGGGTTAGCTTCATCCAGTGACCATCTTTCAAAGTTATTGGCACACTATATAGTTCTTGTGCCATAGTTGCATGTTTTGGAAAAAAGCTACTAGTGGGTTGTACTATCTATTTAGGAATAGAAGATGTATACATGGAAGTTGTAGGGAAAGAGATGACATCGAGCATCTCAATTCCTATGAGTAGGGATTGGAAAAGAGATGTCATTTGGTTCACATCATAGGAACTTTTCTATTGAATCTAGAGATGACATGTTTATCAATACCTATGAGGAGGGATTAGAAAAGAGATGTAATTTGGTTCATATCATAGGAACTTTTCTATTGAATATACGCTAATGTTTATTTTCCTTTGAAATTAAGGGAGTATAGGAATCCATTCATATGAACCAAGTGGTTCTAAAGCTATAGAAATGATATCATGTTTATTTCCTTTGAAATGTGGAGTATATGAATCTATTCCTATGAACCAATTGGCTCTAAAGGAAAAAATCCTATAAAAATCATATCATATAGAGTTCCTATGATATTCCTCGACACTAAAGGATGCTTGAAATTTCTGCGGGTGATACGATGGTATTTCTTTGTAGACTCCTCACCCAACTTTACAGTTACCTCTCGAAGATGAATGAAATGATATATACATGGTATTCTACATGTGCAATTTGGTACACGAAAACTCGGTAAAAGTTTGCGAGGTTCGAATTTTCAATAAAGCTATATGCACTGCATTTCGGAACGGAGGGAGCATACGGCAGTTGCTAACACTCACGTGGAAGATTTGTGTGTAGGAGGAGTGGCTGTTCTGTTAAATGACATGGCAAAACTGACACTGTCAGATGCCGATCTAACGGTCCTTACGGCGTTCGTCGGGAAAAGGCTTGTGGCGAACGTTTGTCGGATAATGATTTACGGACACATGCATTGCATTCATACATTCCCCCCTCTCTCTCATGCACACGCACCCTCACGAGTCACGACTCTCCCGAGTCCTCTCGCAGACTCGCACGTCGCACCCACCGTCTATCTGCAGGTAGACATCACGCACATATGTGCTCTTCACACCCTACCCTCAGAACTTCTAAAAAACAAAAGACGGCGCGCACATTTTATTTTAGCTCACACGTCACACACTTGTACTATTACTCTTGCGGCGAACGTTCTTTGGGCATAGTATATTGCACTCTCACGAAGAGAAGCGGTGCCTCCGACCCCTTCTTCCTCCCTGCGGTATTGTGGCCAAGATGCGGCCTCCCGACGCCGTCTTTGCGACATGTCGACGACCCTTAGGTATATATTCCTTCGAAACCTGCCTTGCTCTACTGCCCCAGCTCCCTTCGTGTGGATCCTTTTCTACTTTCGTCCGTTGTTCCAAAGCCACCTAGACTTCTACTAAGGCACGTGCTTTGCACGTATGTTCTGTATGATAGATACTCATATACCTTCTTTTTAGAGAGAGAAATGGGTACTTGTATCTGGAGTAGATATCATAGTGTGTTTGTTTGCATGATCTAAGGACTACTCTGAAATAAGAAGCAAATCACTAGAACAAATCAAACTGAGTTCCAAGTAAGAATCTGATTACAAGATAAAAGTTGTAGTTTTATTTTATGCTGTTTCCTGGGTTCGACTGATGTATAGTTCCAGAGTTGTTTGACGGTTTACATGCATGTTTATGGACTATTTTGTGCAACTAAATAAGTCATTTAGGTCTGACAGACACTCATGTCCTGTATTAGCTTGAGGTATAGCTTATGTATGACTGAAATAAAATATTACGCTTTTTCTGCGAATAATAAAAATATTACATTTCTCAATGAAGCAGAATAAAACTTTATCTAGCATCAGCCATGCAATGTTATGTTATGTGAACAGTGTAAACTTTGCAGTATAGAGGCATCTAAAAAATCCATTTTTACAGTAATCTAAAAAAATAAGTTAGTAGTAGAGTGTTTATTCCCAGGTGACAACGGGGAACCAAAATGTGCTAGCCTTTTGCCAACTTGTCGTACTTGCATGTGAGGAGGTGGCAGCAGTTTCTAGACATTTCTCAACTTCAGTAGGTGCAATCCAGATTCAACGGGGACTTCTTTATTTGTTTACTTGGAGAACAGAGTCGGCCATGTGCACAAGGAGCGGGAGCGAATTCGGCAGCTCTTAGCCGTCAGATCATGTCATCCTTTGTTTGATGGACGGAAGTGATATGCATGAGAGGGGAAATGAATGGTGGATTTTGAGCCAATGCTTGTTTGGGCGGGAGAACCGAAGATGGAGTGGTAAATCCAATTTCAAAACTGCCGCATTATAGTAGTAGTAGATAGTAGATTAGAAGTAAAGCTATTTCATACAGTCGACTCAAAGCGTTGGTTCAAACAGGGAAGAAAGTGGGAAAGCTGTAGCATGAATCTAGGACTTGGTTCTAAGAGGAAACGGGGGAAAGTAGTAATATCTGTCACTGTTTAAAAAACCGTATTTCTTATTTGCGCAAATAGGGATGTCTGTCTCCATATCATTTTGGGATGTCTGTCTCCGTATCATTTCTATCCGCGCAATCAAAAGCACACACCTCAGTTTTAGTACAACTGCGCAAAATGAGATGGCTATCCCTCGCTGCCGTCGTCTAACCTCTCGTGTTCAAGGTATCCCTACATTGGTAGTAACTAAGGTAGAATGACCAACGCAATCTAAAAGAAGTTGATTCGTATGTTTTACTTCCTGATTGCAGTGCAGGGACGAGCGAAAACAACTGCATCCTAGTCCGGAATGCACTTTCTACCAGTTCATCCATGGACCAAGGACTAGCTGGCACGGCTGCACGTCGGTTTTTTGGACAGGTGCGCGGACAAGAGGCATTGTGGTCTTCTTATTTCTGCAAATAGCGGTGCTTAAATTTAGTGGAATGCACAAGCATTTCAGCTGGTCAGTACACTGCATGGTTCAGTTCAGCATTCCAGCTGAGACCACAATTATAATTGGTTATTCTGGAATGAGAGAACCTAACCCTTAATGGTGGCAACAAGAAAAAACTAGAGTGAAATCCAGGAAATTTAAGCCTGCCGGGAGGCCCTTTGCTCAGAGAGAAGCCTTGCATGTTTTTTCCTGATTTGTAAACCTTCTCACAACTTTGTCTTTTGCTGTGAACTAGTATATGTTTGTTATGTTCTATGAATCATTGATATGTATAAAATTGCTTAACTTATTCTTTTCAAGTTTTTTATGAAGACGAGTTTAATGTGAGTGTTCCACATGAGCGCTGGACTAGCATGTGACCGTTTGGAATTTATTACATTGTGGCCTCAATTAACTACATGAACCACTGTAACAAGATACATAGTTTCTTATATGTCAGACAGCAGATTGTTGATTGTTAGCTGGTCGATAGCCTAGTGTTGAAGCGAGATGAGCCAATGTGCCATGTTTTGCACAACTGCTTACAAGTGGGGTAGCACCAACAGTGTTTACAAGTACTTATGTATACGTCGGCGCATGGTTCTCGAACAAGTGCTCTATTTCATCAAAACACACACTGCTCATATGATAAACCGTGACAACTTATGTCTTACCATGCCATATTCATGAAAAACTAGTGAGGACGCATCTGTTTCGGCAACAATTACGATGGTTCTCACATGATTCACGGGCACACAAAAGTAGCAGCAATTCCCATAGATGGATTCAAACAGAGTACTAGCCCAGAGGGGTCGATAACAGGCAAGGTTCGGATAATTAGACACAATCCAAACTACTATTAAACACTAGCTAGGGCAACTATTTCATGCCTCGATCTAATTTGGGCTGGACACAAGACGGACCTTGCCATGAACATCATCGAGGACGTCCCGCAGCACCTCAATCCTGTGAACCTTCATGACGACAACATTGTGGCCTTGCCACTGATAAACTTGGTTGTGGAGGCATGCCACATCATCTTCCTGCGTAAGCTTGACAAGAACAGTATTCCTCACAAACAAAGGAGTAGCTTTGAACTTCTTGTGCTTCAGTACACCCTGGACAACACGCCTGACAACAGTGAGGCTGGAATACAACTCTTCATTGGTATAACAGCAAATGGCTTCCGGGATCCAACAGCCTAAGAACTATGTTTTCCCAGTGCGTATATTCAGGTCGTCCGCCTCATAGCGAGTGACATGTACAACCACACAATCCTTGTCTGCATCAGGGCTCTAATTGAAACAGAAACAAATTCTAAATTACTTTTCAGTATAAGAAACACAAGTTGTTTTAACCACTACGTATACCATGGCATCGAAGCTAATAAAATTTTGCATTATTAATCACCACATACTTCCTTTTCTAAAAAAAATCACCACATACTTAGATGAATAACCACAATCGAGATCGGCAAAGAAGGAAATCACCTTGGGCAGCTCAGCGGGGGGGGGGGGGGGGGACACATCCTCGAAGGGGGAAAACTGCTCCTGCAGTGCCACGGGGGTTGTAACCTCAAACGACGCGTTGACCATCTCAGTATCTGGGGTCGCCTCGGTGGTTGCCTCCATCTTCTTGGACCTCTCTGTCTCGTGGGGATCAGCCTCCCGCGTCTGCTCCAATATCGGCAGATCTTTGCCTGGTTCTCCTTGGTCCATCATGAAATCAGCGAATACTAGGAGTCCACTGAAAGGAAAACACAATCGCAATGACAATGAAACAAAAAAGAGAGTGAGGATCGGTTACTGCTTTGCAAAAGTTCTTTTTTTCCTCTGAACGAAAATATACCAACATCATGGATCCGCTTACCTTCCCTTCGTTCGGAGAGAAGAACAGTGGCAAATGCAAGTGTTGGCTTTCTTGAAGACGGCGAGGGAGAAGGAGATTCAGCGAAGAGTCAAATGATGGTTGCTTCGTCCATCAAACTTAGACTGTGGGGAGGTGGGGTTTTGTGATACGACGGCTCGTTACTGTCGCGCTACGACCGGGGTGACTCTCCGCCTGCATACTGCCTTCTAATTTGGTGGGTGGCATTTGGGCCCGCGCGCTGCATGGCCCGCATGTCGGTGAACAAAAGTATAACGGCATTTAGTAGAGGGAGACGTTTCAATGACCTAGGAGGAGCCAGAAGCGGTAGAGTGTCTCCACTGTACTAGTAGTAATTGTTTTTCTGGGTAGCTGTAGAGTGTCTCCACTGTACTAGTAGTAATTGTTTCTTGGGTCCCAAGACAAAACAGCCCATCCACACTAGTAAGTTGTAAAATCAATTCAAAAGCCCATATATTTACTGAATGAGAGGCGCTACCCACCCACCTCACGTCAGCTCGCTCCACTCGTACCCCCAAATTCCTCACCTCACTCCTACAGAAAACCCCAGCTCCCCTTCTTCCTCACTCCTACAGAAAACCCCCAGCTCCCCTTCTTCTTCACTCGCACTACAACTAGGCTCGTCATTCGTTACTCTGCTCAAATCCGTGAGCGCGACGCTACGCCCTCGAGGAAAATGGAGTCGGCTGACCCCAGCGCCAAGAAGATGAGGCTCCCGCCAGCGGCGATGCATGTTGTAGATCCCGCACCCGGCAGCGGGGGGAGAAGCGGCGACCCCGCCCCCACCGGATCCCAGGAACCCGTAGAATCTCGGGTGGACCACATCAGCGATCTCCCGGACGCCATCCTTGGGGAGATCATCTCGCTTCTCCCCACCAAGGATTGCTGCCGCACCCAAGTCCTCCCAATTCAGTGGCGCCCTCTATGGCGCGCCGTTCCCCTTAATCTCGACTATCGTCAGCTATCTCTCTGCAATGATTTTGAAATCCCCAGCGCCATCATCTCCTCCCACCAGGGCTCCGTTCAAAGCCTCTGCATCCCGTCATGCTACCTGAGCAAGCATACCATGCCCTGCACGGTGGACGCCTGGCTGGAATCCCCTGAATTCACAGAACTACAGCTGCTTGAGTTCTACTATTCCCCTGGAAATCACATACCACATATCAAACGCCATGAACTTGTGCCCTCAGCACCGATGTCCATCTCGGGGTTTTCGTCCTCTCTCCACGCCGCCACCTTTGCGCAGTGCTACCTACCAGACAATCTGGTACTAAACCTTCGACTCCCATTTCTTAAGAAACTTTCACTTGTGTGGGTTCATATATCAGAGGCCTCATTGCACAACATCATCCACTCCAGTTGCCCTGCGCTGGAGTGCTTGGTGCTTGTTTTCACAGTTAGAATCGGTTGTCTCAAAATAAAGTTGCCCTGCGCTGGAGTGCTTGGAATTTCTTTTGACGGAAGGCAGCTCATCATCCAAGATTCCCCTTCACTTCAAAGGTTGATCCTTGATTCTAGTTATTCACAGTTGCAAATAACCGTCCTCTCTGTGCCTAAACTGGAGGCCTTGGGTGTAATACATGATCTCTGTGCTCATTTCAATATGGTGTTTGGCTCCACAGTTATTCAGGTACTTTCTATTATCATCTGAAGGAAATATGGCCTAGAGGCAATAATAAAGCTATTATTTATTTCCTTATATCATGATAAATGTTTATTATTCATGCTAGAATTGTATTAACCGGAAACATAATACATGTGTGAATACATAGACAAACAGAGTGTCACTAGTATGCCTCTACTTGACTAGCTCGTTGATCAAAGATGGTTATGTTTCCTAACCATAGACATGAGTTGTCATTTGATTAACGGGATCACATCATTAGGAGAATGATGTGATTGACTTGACCCATTCCGTTAGCATAGCACTTGATCATTTAGTTTGTTGCGATTACTTTCTTCATGACTTATACATGTTCCTATGACTATGAGATTATGCAACTCCCGTTTACCGGAGGAACACTTTGTGTGCTACCAAACGTCACAACGTAACTGGGTGATTATAAAGGTGCTCTACATGTGTCTCCGAAGGTACTTGTTGGGTTGGCGTATTTCGAGATTAGGATTTGTCACTCCGATTGTCGGACAGGTATCTCTGGGCCCTCTCGGTAATGCACATCACTTAAGCCTTGCAAGCATTGCAACTAATGACTTAGTTGCAGGATGATGTATTACGGAACGAGTAAAGAGACTTGCCGGTAACGAGATTGAACTAGGTATTGAGATACCGACGATCGAATCTCGGGCAAGTAACATACCGATGACAAAGGGAACAACGTATGTTGTTATGCGGTCTGACCGATAAAGATCTTCGTAGAATATGTGTGAGCCAATATGAGCATCCAGGTTCCGCTATTGATTATTGACCGGAGACGTGTCTCGATCATGCCTACATTGTTCTCGAACCCGTAGGGTCCGCACGCTTAAGGTTATGATGACAGTTATATTATGAGTTTATGAGTTTTGATGTACCGAAGGAGTTCGGAGTCCCGGATGAGATCGGGGACATGACGAGGAGTCTCGAAATGGTCGAGACGTAAAGACGATATATTGGACGACTATATTCAGACATCGGAAAGGTTCCGAGTGATTCGGGTATTTTTTGGAGTACCGGAGAGTTACGGGAATACGTATTGGGCCTTATTGGGCCATACGGGAAAGAAGGAAAAGGGCCTCAAGGGTGGCCGCACCCCTCCCCTTGGTCTGGTCCGAATTGGACTAGGGAAGGGGGGCGCCCCCTTCCTTCCTTCTCCTTTTCCCTTCCTCTTTTTCTATTCCATATGGGAGGTGGAATCCTACTAGGACTAGGGAGTCCTAGTAGGACTCCACACTTGGCGTGCCCCCTCCTAGGGCCGGCCTCCTCCTCCCTTGCTCCTTTATATACGGGTGCAGGGGGCACCCCAAAGACACAACAATTGATCATTGATTTTTTAGCTGTGTGCGGTGCCCCCTTCCACCATAATCCTCGATAATATTGTAGCGGTGCTTAGGCGAAGCCCTGCGATAGTAGAACATCAAGATCGTCACCACGGCGTCGTGCTGACGGAACTATTCCCTGACATTCTGCTGGATCGGAGTCCAGGGATCGTCATCGAGCAGAACGTGTGCTAGAACTCGGAGGTGCCATAGTTTCGGTGCTTGATCGGTCGGGCCGTGAAGACGTACGACTACATCAACCGCGTTGTGCTAACGCTTCTACTTTCGGTCTATGAGGGTATGTAGACAACACTCTCCCCTCTCGTTGCTATGCATCACCATGATCTTGCGTGTGCGTAGGAATTTTTTTTGAAATTACTACGTTCCCCAACAGTGGCATCCGAGCCTAGGTTTTACGTTGATGCTATGCACTAGTAGAACACAAGTGAGTTGTGGGCGATATAAGTCATACTGCTTACCGGCATGTCATACTTTGGTTCGGCGGTATTGTTGGATGAAGCGGCCCGGACCGACATTACGCGTATGCTTACGCGAGACTGGTTCTACCGACGTGCTTTGCACACAGGTGGCTGGCGGGTGTCAGTTGCTCCAACTTTAGTTGAACCGAGTGTGGCTACGCCCGGTCCTTGCCAAGGTTAAAATAGCACCAACTTGACAAACTATCATTGTGGTTTTGATGCGTAGGTAAGAACGGTTCTTGCTAAGCCCAGTAGCAGCCACGTAAAACTTGCAACAACAAAGTAGAGGACGTCTAACTTGTTTTTGCAGGGCATGTTGTGATGTGATATGGTCAAGACGTGATGAGATATAAGTTGTTGTATGAGATGATCATGTTTTGTTGAAGTTATGGACAACTGGTAGAAGCCTTATGGTTGTCTCTTTATTGCATAAGATGCAAGCGCCAAATAATTGCTTTACTTTATCGCTATGCGATAGCAATAGTTGCAAGAGCAATAGTTGGCGAGACGACCATGTGACGACACATTGATATAGATCAAGATGATGGAGATCATGGTGTCATGCCGGTGACGATGGATATCATGACATTACTTTGGAGATGGAGATCAAAGGTGCAAGATGATCATGGCCATATCATGTCACATATTATGATTGCATATGATGTTTATCTTTTATGCATCTTATTTTGCTTAGTTCGACAGTAGCTTTATAAGATGATCCCTTACTAGAATTTCAAGATAAAATTGTTCTCCCTGAGTATGCACCGTTGCCAAAGTTCATCGTGCCCAGACACCACGTAATGATCGGGTGTGATAAGCTCTACGTCCATCTACAACGGGTGCAAGCCAGTTTTGCACACACAGAATACTCAGGTTAAACTTGACGAGCCTAGCATATGCAGATATGGCCTCGGAACACTGAGATCGAAAGGTCGAGCGTGAATCATATAGTAGATATGATCAACATATTGATGTTCACCATTGAAAGCTACTCCATTTCACGTGATGATTGGTTATGGTTTAGTTGATTTGGATCACGTGATCACTTAGAAGATTAGAGGGATGTCTTTCTAAGTGGGAGTTCTTAAGTAATATGATTAATTGAACTTAAATTTATCATGCGTTGTTGCTTCCCCTGTTTAATTTTATATGTTCCTAGAGAAAACTAAGTTGAAAGATGTTAGTAGCAATGATGCGGATTGGATCCGTGATCTGAGGTTTATCCTCATTGCTACACAGAAGAATTATGTCTTTGATGCACCGCCAGGTGACAAACCTATTGCAGGAGCAGATGCAGATGTTATGAACATTTGGCTAGCTCAATATGATGACTACTTGATACTTTAGTGCACCATGCTTAAACGACTTAGAATCGGGACTTCAAAGACGTTTTGAACGTCATGGACCATATGAGATGTTCCAGGAATTGAAGTTAATATTTCAAGCAAATACCCGAGTTGAGAGATATGAAGTCTCCAACAAGTTCTATAGCTAAAAGATGGAGGAGAATAGCTCAAGCAGTGAGCATGTGCTCAGATTGTCTGGGTACTACAATCGCTTGAATCAAGTGGGAGTTAATCTTCCAGATAAAATAGTGATTGACAGAATTCTCTATTCAGCATCACCAAGTTAGTAGAACTTCGTGATGAACTATGATATGCAAGGGATAACGGAAACGATTCAAAAGCTCTTCGTAATGCTGAAATCGACGAAGGTAGAAATCAAGAAAAATATCAAGTGTTGATGGTAGACAAGACCACAAGTTTCAAGAAAAGGGCAAAGGGAAGAAGGGGAACTTCAAGAAGAACGGCAAGCAAGTTGCTGCTCAAGTGAAGAAGCCCAAGTCTGGTCCTAAGCCTGAGACTAAGTGCTTCTACTGCAAAGGGACTGGTCACTGGAAGCGGAATTGCCCCAAGTATTTGGAGGATAAGAAGGATGGCAAAGTGAACAAAGGTATTTTTGATATACAGATTATTGATGTGTATTTTACTAGTGTTCATAGCAACCCCTCGGTATTTGATACTGGTTCAGTTGCTAAGAGTAGTAACTCGAAACAGGAGTTGCAGAATGAACATAGACTAGTTAAGGGTGAAGTGACGATGTGTGTTGGAATTGGTTCCAAGATTGATATGATCATCATCGCATACTCCCTATACTTTTGGGATTAGTGTTGAACCTAAATAAGTGTTATTTGGTGTTTGCGTTGAGCATGAATATGATTTGATCATGTTTATTGCAATACGGTTATTCATTTAAGTAAGAGAATAAATTGTTGTTCTGTTTACATGAATAAAACCTTATATGGTTACACACCCAATGAAAATGGTTCGTTGGATCTCGATCGTAGTGAAACACATATTCATAATATTGAAACCAAAAGATGCAATCTTAATAATGATGGTGTAATTTATTTGTGGCACTGTCGTTTAGGTCATATTGGTGTAAAGCGCATGAAGAAAACCCATGCTGATGGGCTTTTGGAATCACTTGATTATGAATCAGTTGATGCTTGCGAACCATGCCTCATGGGCAAGATGACTAAGACTCTGTTCTCCGGAACAATGGAGCGAGCAACAGATTTGTTGGAAATCATACATACTGATGTATGTGGTCTGATGAATATTGAGGCTCATGGCTGGTATCATTATTTTCTGATCTTCACAGATGATTTGAGCAGATATGAGTATATCTACTTGATGAAACACAAGTCTGAAACATTTGAAAAGTTCAAAGAATTTCAGAGTGAAGTGGAGAATCATCGTAACAAAAATAAAAGTTTCTACGATATGATCGCAGAAGTAAAATATTTGAGTTACGAGTTTGGCCTTCAGTTAAAACAGTGTGAAATAGTTTCACTACTCACGCCACCTGGAACACCACAGTCTAATGGTGTGTCCAAACATCGTAACCGTGCTTTATTAGATATGGTGCGATCTATGATGTATCTTACCAATTACCACTATAGTTTTGAGGTTATGCATTAGAGACAGCTACATTCACGTTAAATATGGCACCATCTAAATCCGTTGAGACGACACCGTATGAACTATGGTTTGGCAAGAAACCTAAGTTGTCGTTTCTTAAAGTTTGAGGTTGCAATGCTTATGTGAAAAAGTTTCAACCTGATAAGTTCAAACCCAAATCGGAGAAGTGCGTCTTCATAGGATACCCAAAAAGAAAATGTTGGGTACACCTTCTATCACAGATCCGAAGGCAAGATATTCATTGCTGAGAATGGATCCTTTCTAGAGAAGGAGTTTCTCTCGAAAGAAGTGAGTGGGAGGAAAGTAGAACTTGATGAGGTAACTGTACCTGCTCCCTTATTGGAAAGTAGTTCATCACAGAAATCTGTTCCTGTGACTACTACACCGATTAGTGAGGAAGCTAATGATGATGATCATGTAACTTCAGATCAAGTTACTACCGAACCTCGTAGGTAAACCAGAGTGAGATCCGCACCAGAGTAGTATGGTAACCCTGTTCTGGAGGTCATGTTACTTGACCATGACGAGCCTACGAACTATGAGGAAGCGATGATGAGCCCAGATTCCGCGAAATGGCTTGAGGCTATGAAATCTGAGATGAGATCCATGTATGAGAACAAAGTATGGACTTTGATTGACTTGCCCATTGATCGGTGAGCCATTGAGATTAAATGGATCTTCAAGAGGAAGACAGACGTTGATAGTAGTGTTACTATCTACAAAGTTAAAATTGTCGCAAAAGGTTTTCGACAAGTTCAAGGTGTTGACTACGATGAGAGTTTCTCACTCATATCTATGCTTAAGTCTGTCCGAATCATGTTAGCAATTGCCGCATTTTATGAAATCTGGCAAATGGATAAACAAAACTACATTCCTTAATGGATTTATTAAAGAAGAGTTGTATATGATGCAACCAGAAGGTTTTGTCATCCTAAAGGTACTAACAAAATATGCAAGCTCCAGCGATCCATCTATGGACTGGTGCAAGCATCTCGGTGTTGGAATATACGCTTTGATAAGTTGATTAAAGCATATAGTTTTATACAGACTTGCGGTGAAGCATGTATTTACAAGAAAGTGAGTGGGAGCACTACAGCATTTCTGATAAGTATATGTGAAAGACATATTGTTGATCGAAGATAATGTAGAATATTCTGCAAAGCATAAAGGAATATTTGAAAGGAGTTTTTCAAAGAAAGACCTCGGTGAAGCTGCTTACATATTGAGCATCAAGATCTATAGAGATAGATCAAGATGCTTGATAAGTTTTTCAATGAGTACATACCTTGACAAGATTTTGAAGTAGTTCAAAATGCAATAGTCAAAGAAGAAGTTCTTGCCTGTGTTACAAGGTGTGAAGTTGAGTAAGACTCAAAACCCGACCACGACAGAAGATAGAGAGAGAATGAAAGGCATTGCCTATGCCTTAGCCATAGGTTCTATAAAGTACGCCATGCTATGTACCAGACCTATTGTATACCCTGCCCTGAGTTTGGCAAGGGAGTACAATAGTGATCTAGGAGTAGATCACTGGACATTGGTCAAAATTATCCTTAGTGGAATAAGGATATGTTTCTCGATTATGGAGGTGACAAAAGGTTCGTCGTAAAGGGTTACGTCGATGCAAGTTTTGACACTGATCCAGATGACTCTAAGTCTCAATCTAGATACATATTAAAAGTGGGAGCAATTAGTTAGAATAGCTCCATGTAGAGCATTGTTGACATAGAAATTTGCAAAATACTTACGGATCTAAATGTGGCAGACCCATTGACTAAACTTCTCTCACAAGCAAAACATGATCACACCTCAGTACTCTTTGGGTGTTAATCACATAGCGACGTGAACTAGATTATTGACTCTAGTAAACCCTTTGGGTGTTGGTCACATGTCGATGTGAACTATGGGTGTTAATCACATGGTGATGTGAAATATTGATGTTAAATCACATGGCGATGTGAACTAGATTACTGACTCTAGTGCAAGTGGGAGACTGAAGGAAATATGCCCTAGAGGCAATAATAAAGCTATTATTTATTTCCTTATATCATGGTAAATGTTTATTATTCATGCTAGAATTGTATTAACTGGAAACTTAGTACATGTGTGAATACATAGACAAAACAGAGTGTCCCTGGTATATAGTTTTATACATGAGGTGGTACCGGTGAAGGGGGAAAACATCCGGGAAAGTATTCCCGGTGTTTCGCGTTTTCAGATAGTGAACCAGAGGGGGAAAGTTGCAAGTTCAATGGGTTAGGGATGTGTGGTGGACAAACAGGTTGCGTATCCGGATTCGTCTCGTCGTTCTGAGTAGCTTTCATGTAGAAAGTATTTTCATCCGAGTTACGGATTAAAATATATGATTTTCTAAAGATTTAAATCATTATTGGAGTTTACTTATTTAACAAAAAAGGAATTATGACATCAGCATGATGCAATGCCGACATCAGCTGGTCAACAGGTCGGCTGACCAGTCAAACCAGACAGGTGGGTCCAGTGGGACCCACATGTCATTGACAGGGCACTAACAGGGGGTTTAGACTAATTAATTAGGTTAATTAGCAGGTGGGGGCCCAGTAGTCAGTGAGAGATTAGGTTTTAATTAATTAATTTAATTAATTAGCAGTTTATCTATTTGTTTTTATTCATTTTATGGCATGGGTCCTACATGTCAGTGGCAGTAGCTGCCACGTCAGCGTAGTTGACTTCGGTCAACGTGGCCAGTTAGGGCCCCCAGGCCCACAGGCAGTGACCCAGGGGTGGCCCCAGGTGTGCCAACTCAGCGGAGCCGCCGGAGTAGCTCCGGCGAGCCCACGCACAGCGGCTGAACGCCGGTGAGCATCGGGATTCGCCTACGCGGCACCATATCGGGCGTCATCTCTTGCGTTCGAACGAGGAGGGTGCCCCGCGTCTAGTGGTGGCGGTGGCATGGACGGAGGTGGACGGAAAAGTCGCCGGCGACGAGCGCGGCGGACGGTAGTTCGGGCGCGAGAGGGAAACAGCGATGCGGCGCGGAAACTAGCAAATGGAGAGGCCAGACGAGACATACGCGAGGTGGCGAAAGCAACGGGCGCTGGCCCGTGACCATTTGGTCATCGGAGTCCCGCCGGCGACGAGATCCGCGGCGGAGCGTTCGGGTGCTACGGCGACAGCTAGCTAGTGTGCGCGCGAGAGAGAAGAGCAAGTGGGGGCTCACCGAGCGGCACACACGGTGGCCCGTGAACGGTTTAGTAGCAGCAGAGGCGTCGCCGGAGTTGACGAAGAGCGGCAGCGAAGCTCGTCGGAGCAGAGGAGGAAGCACTACAAAAAAATACACTTCCGTGATGATACGTGTTTGTCACAGTAGGTCGCGTTTTCTGTCATGCATGTACATCCATGACAAATTTATGACAGAATCAAGATAGTCATACCTGTGCTGTCGTAGAAGTGTTCCATGACATTGCCAAAATTATCATCACGGAAGTGTCCACTTCCATGACGATAAATCGTGCATCACAGAAGTGCTTTCGTCAAGGGTGACCGACATGTGGCATCCACCGTAACGGAACGCCATTAAGCTATCGGGTCGGATTTTGGATCCGATAACCCGTTAACAGCCACGACCAATGCCAATTTTCCACATGTAAAATTCTCATTGGCTGACGGATCCACGCGTCAGCTCCGCGTTGGCACAGGTGTCACTCATCCAACGGTCGAGATGGGCCTATGATATGTTGACACGTGGACCGGCCCAAAAGTGGCCCACAAAGATTAAATGGGCTGGCCCAACCGAAGGCCCATAAGATTTAGCGGACCATAATGGGCCGGCCCAGCTAAAGGCCCGCAAAATTTAGCGGACCATAATGGGCCGGCCCAGCAAAAGGCCCACACGATTTTGCAGACCATAATGGGCTGGCCCAGCTAAAGGCCCACAAGATTTTGCGGACCACAATGGGCCGGCCCAGCTAAAGGCCCACAAGATTCTGCCGACCATAATGGGCCGGCCCAGCTAAAGGCCCAACATTCTCTATCAAATCGGCCCGTCAACGGCCCGTCCTAAACTTGTCATCAATGCGGCCCATGGTCACTTCTGGCCCGTTAACAGTCCGCTAAGTAATTGGGCCGAATTACGGCCCGGTGTATTTCCGGTCTGTTAAAGGTTCGGCTTCATTTGGGCCCATTTACAGGCCATCAAAACTTTCGGCCCATAAACGACCGTGAAGGATTTGGGTCATATTCAGCCATGTGTGACATTTGGCCTGTTAGAAGCCCACTATAGCTTTGGGCCACTTTCGGCCTGTTGTCATTTTCGGCCTGTTAACGCCGGACGTAAACCATGGGCCATATGTTGGCCCAACGTCATATCGGGCCCATTAACGGCCCATATAAAAATGGCGATAATCTAGCCCGACCGAAGTTCCAGCCTGTTAAAGGCCCGTGTATTAGGTCGGCGCATTTACGGCCCATCCGAATTTCGGCCTGTTAAAGTCCAGTGGGTTATTTGGCACAATCAGGTCCCAATCTCACTTTCGGTCTATTAAAGGCCCATGTATTTTATGGGCTTGAGATATTTACACCTATAAACGGCCTATTTTTACTGAGGGCCCAAATTATGTTTAGGCCTGTTAAAGGCCCACTATGGGCACAGGCCTACCAGAAAAATATGAAAGCTTATGCTGATTTAGGCCCAGATATTTTTAGTGGGCTACATGCCAATTTCGGCCCATAATCGTTTTTAGCCCAATTGGAATTGCCCGACGAATGTTGGCATGTTGGGCTCCTACGAAGCTTTCGGCCGAATACATTACTAAGATAAACCTACACTATACAAAAATAGCGTCATAATTACTGCAGCCTGAGGCAGCATCATAAATGTTGTATCACAACAAAATAAATTCCAACCATACAACAAAAGGCTTGTTGGCATAAAGTTTGCAGTCCTTCCAGATAAAAGCACCATCAGATGTATAGAAGCACAGATCATTTGACCTGAGTGCTAATGTTTCAGGCTGTAGAATCTGATGGAGCAGCACGATCTCCACCTTTTTTCCGCCATTGCTCTTGAACAACGAAGCGAATGTCTGATAGTCTGGTTTCAAAACGATTCATATCTTGACGACATTTCTCAACCACTATTCTTGTTTCCGAAACAACGTCCATTAGGGATTGGACTTGTGTCTGGAGCACAGATATATCACTCTGTCTAGCAGGAAGATTTTGTTCAGTAGGCGATTTGGACGAGGTTACCTTGACAACCAACCCAGAATTACGCAGGAAGGTGCTTTTTGCACTGTTAGTGGAGAGATACTGACGCACTACAGCAAGAGGTGACATTGTGCATGTAGTAGCCTCGTCACCTTCAGGTGGTTGTGGCTGTTCAATCATTTGTTCCATAGCTTCCTGAAAGTTTGAACTTGTAGATTAGTGTATCAGATAAGTTACTAATGAGACAAAAACAAACAAAGTAGGTTAAACGTTTATACATAACTTATTTTGGTGAACTACTATAATACATTAGCATGTATTGTAGTGCCAACTACATAATAAAATCACTTTTGGAACATATGTCCATGTAGCATGCCTATTGCATTGTCTATTTCCTCACATTCGTTGACATCTAAGGATAAAGAGACATGGTTTAAAGTAGGATGAACATTGTATGGCATCATCCATACCATGGGCAAACAGATATAAAACAAACAGGATATTTTATCATTGTGAGCGCACGTGAACATAACAACTAGATTACAGATCAAGACCAAAAGAATATCCTTCATCTCTTTTAAACCATGTAAGGTGAAATGATACGTTAAGACAACTATGAATAAAAGTGAACAGAGTAACTGACATTGGCTGCAAATCAAGTAGTTAAATGAACACATCACAGTACCAATCAGTTCAAGGCAGGAGGAGTAAGGACTTACAACAGCGGCTTGAACTGGTGTGCTCATGCCCTTCATCTTGCTGGTGTGGCAATCCTTGAAGATTTGCACTGCATTCGGTTCAGGTTCTTTTTTGTCCGCATGGGATTTCCTCTGTATTTGGAACAAGTCAATATAGATACGATAATATGGCACAAAAAAGAAGGAAGTAGCAGCTATTTACAAGAGCCTCGCAGTGTGCAATATAGCTACAAGATCCTGTGGTCTGTCGGAATTTCACTTTAGAACGGTTGGTTTTGTTCTTCAAACAGTTAGCCTAGAAGAAGGTACACTTGTAAAGCACATACATAAATACAAGTTCAATATGTGGTCTGATCAAATACATATAGCCTACCTGATACTTTGGATCAGACCAGTGTTTAACAAGGGCTGTCCAGTCTTCATCTGTAATATATTCCACTGGAGATGTTTGGGTGATTTCATTGTTAGCCTTGCCTTCAAAGTGAGATTTTCTAAGGTGGTACCGATACTGTCGTAGAGCAGACTGAAAAACATGAGTGCATGCTTTTCTAGTTGCATCATTGTTCGGATCCAACTTGAACCTCATCTATTGAAAAAAGAATGTGAGTCTTATTAGGAGGAAGCTAGAAAGTATGGGACAGAGCAAGACAATATTACTAATTGCGATGAATAACGTTACTTATAGATAAATGGTCAAGGAAGGTGTTAAACTGGGTATTGTCTTTCTCATTCCTGTACTAGATCCACGTTGGGAGGATACGTGCATGACACCTAATGGCAACGGCTGCCTCTGATACTAACTTGGCTGACTCTGTAGCATCACGTGGCCTTTTTAAACCTGCCTCAAAATGGATCTCCATTCTTCCTCCTTTAGATTTTGTTAATCTGTCAAGCATTATCCCTGATGTCTGTTTCCGCTTGCGCCATGGTGCTAGTTCAACAATGAATATGGAAAGTGTTAGTGTACATCAAACTGTGAGAGTACATATAAAGGAGCATGCAACTGCAACTTGACTCGGTCAGGTACTGTCTTGGTGTTGATGCTCATGAGGTTCATCTGATCTTGCCAAGTCCTTTTATGCCAGCAGTGCTTCGGAAGTAGTGTTAGGTGTGAAGGCAGCTTGGGAACTGGCCAGTTCCAGAGCAAACGAATGAGTAACTGGTTGAGATGCTGGTACAGTTGAAGCGGATGCTGCAGCTGGTGGAGCAGGTGATACTGTGTTTGTAGATTTAGCCGGTGGACTTGGACCTTCTACTGCACTATAAGTACCAGCAGAATCTCGACGGCAGAACCTTTTCCGTTTCACCCGACGAGTAACAGCACTCCCTACTATATTATTTTCCTTGCTCTTTTTTGACTTTGCCATGTCAAGCTGTACCCACAACACAAAAGAATAATATCACTCTTCAGAACTCATTGATGCATGATACAGACAAGCAATACTTTGATGTAAGACAACCGTATGAGGATGGAATATGTAAGAAAAACAGGACGGCATGACATATTCACAGCTATGATGTGCATACTAAGCAGAAGGATTTTCAAGAAAATAGAAGTAATGCAAGCTAGACACCATATGAAAGATGCAACCAATATTAGTCTGCCAAGTTAAAAGTGTCTTGTCATAAGTGGCAATTCGAAAAATTAGAAGCAGTACAACATAGAAATCAATGCAAGATGCAACCACTATCAAACTGCCAGGTTAAAAGCGTCCAATCATGAGTGACTGATGCGGGATACACAACAGCAGTACTTTGATGTAAGAACATGGTATGATAGATAGATGCAGTGTATTCTAGACACAGAAAGCCATGTCATATGCACATGTATAACGTATAAACTCAGCAGGTGCAATTTAATCAAAATAGAAGAAATATAGGCTAGACAACATATGCAACATGAAACCAATTATCACACTATCAACTTAGAGCAAGCACCTGCGATGGTGGAGTACGGGAGATGAACTCATCATGTAGACTTGGGACTTCAACTTCATTAGCAGTAGCAGTGGCAAATCTAGAGAGTCTCTGTTTGCGTCGGTGCGGAGGACCACCAACATCCCCTAACTTACTCTTTTCCTTTCTATTTTCTAATATTGCCTTATGAAGTCAAAACCACAAGAAGATGAATAAAATTAGCTCTGCATAACTGGTTGATGCATGATATAGACGAACACTACTTTGATGTAAGGCAAGTGCGGGATAGGAGGATGGAATATATACAAAAAAAGACAGCATTTCATATTCACCCATACGATAGGAGGATGGAATATGTATGAAAAAACAGTAAGCGGAAGGCATTTCAACAAAATTAGAAGAAATGAAAGCTAGGCACCATATGAACATGCAACCAATATCACTCTATCAGGTAAAAAGTGTCTCGTCGTAAGTGCCATTTCAAGAAATTAGAAGCAGTACAAGCTAGAAGACAATGCAAGATGCAACCTACATCACAGTCCCAAGTTAAATGTGTCTTATGGGTAAGTGATCGTTGCAGGTATATATTGTAAGCTACGCAGATGCAATTCAACATAATTAGAAGCAATACAAACTAGACATCATACGGAAAACGCAACCACGTATAACAGTTCCAAGTAAGAGCAAGCACCTGTGATGGTGGAGTAGGGGAGATGTGCTCATCATCTACATAGCTACGTTGACTGTCTAGCCTTGTGTTGTCTTGTGAATCATGTTGGGAGGATGGCGGAGTAGAATCTGTAGAGACCCCCTGTTTGAGTTGCTCCGAAGGACCACCATCATCCACTGTCGGACTAATTTCCTTCAGCTGTAATGATTTTGCATTGTGAAGTCAAACCGATAAGAAAAAGGAATAAAATTCGCTCTTCAGAACTCATTCATGCATGATACTAACGAACACTACTCGGATGAAAGGCAAACACATGATGCGAGGATGGAATATGTATGAAAAACAGGATGGTGTGACATATTCACACCTATGATGTGGTAACTAAGCAGAAGGCATTTCAACAAATTAGAAGCACTGCAAGCTAGACACCATATGAAAGATGCAACCAATATCACTCTGCCAAGTTCAAACTGTATGGCGTTTCAACAAATTAGAAGCAGTACATGCTAGAAATCATATGCAAGACACAACCAATATCACAGTGGTGACTTAAAGGTGCCTTATCATAATATATAGTATGTACCAAAAATAGGAAAGCGTGTCATATTCACATGTATCATGTGTAAGCTAAGAAGATGCAGTTTACACTAATTAGGAGCAATACGAGCTAGACACCATATGCAACATGCAACCAGATATCACACTGCCAAGTTAGAGCAAGCACCTTGGATGGTGGAGTAGGGGAGCGGAGACTTGGACCTTGTAATGCACTATCAGTACAAGGAGAATCGATACAGATGCTCCATTTACGTTGCTGTAGAGGACCACCATCATCGCCTTCCTTACTCTTTTCCTTCCTCTTTCTTGATTTTGCCTTGTCAAGTCAAACCCACAAGAAAAAGGAATAAAATTTTCTCTTCAGAACTCATTGATGCATGATACTGACGAACACTACTTTCATGTAAGACAAACACTACATATCACACTTCCAATTAAGAGCAAGCACCTGCGATGGTGGTGTGGGGGAATTGCGGTGATCAACTAGAGAGCTACGTTGACTATCTTCATTTAGCCTTGCTGTTTCTTGAGAATCATGTGGGGAGGATGACACTGCACTCTTTAAACGAGTATGGCGTCTCACAGAAACCCACCCGGGTGACTGTCTCATCATAAGTGATTGACGAGGGATACAAAAGAGCATTAGTTTGATGTACGAACATGGTTAATAGACATATGTAGTATGTATCAAAAACAGGAAGGCATGTCATTATCAAAGGTATAATGTGTAAAGTAAGCAGATGCAATTTAACCAAATTGGAAGCAATACAAGCTAGACACCATATGCAACATGCAACCACATTTGACAGCGCGAAGTTAAAGCAAGCACCTGGGATGGTTGTGTGTGGATATTGAGATCATCAACTGCAAGCTACGTTTACTGTCTCCAACTACTGACACTTCACCTGTTAGAGCGCTGGAACGCTTAGTGCTTATCTTCGAATTACACTGGAGTGACTTCCGTCTTTTCTTTTCTGCATTCATCAACACTGCGTCAGAGTCTGAAATACCCATGCATAAAAAAACAATAGTGTGAGTATGGGTGAAGTGTGTTCACAATTAGTACAGTGTAAAGGTAGCAGATAGCAGGTCGGTGAGAAATAAATGACGGGAGACATATGATAGCTCTACAACATGCATGGCACACTAAATTACTACAGGATTCTATGAAAATAATAGTCGACTAAAAGCAAATAGGTCAGTCCATTTTTAATGCACCGTCCGATGTACAAAGAACGGGCAGATTGCCTTCATCTACCTCCAGCGAGTCAGTGTTGACGATCTTCCTCGAAACGCCTGCGACCACCGGCCCAGTATTCCTCCCCTGCCTGCGCCCTCCCCTCGACCTCACCGCACCCCCCCGGCCATCCATTCAAGCCCCGCCGACCTCCAAATCGGGCGCAAGCAGCTCCTGCGCCCCACACCCCTATGATAGACACCGATGCGCCGCTTCCCCGGGGAACAGGCGGACTAGGTGCTCCATGCACCTTAGCGGGTGCTGCTTCTTTTAATTGCGGTTCGACTGACCCTGAATTGAAATCCAGGCGGGCTACTGACCTCTAGCAAAGGTGAAATAGTAAAAGGGAGGAAACCTTGTGCATTTAGTATCACGTAGAAGATGCAGTAAGAAGCGCTCAACTAGTTTCTTTCGTGGGATGAATACGGTGTGAGCGGAGACGTAAGATTTGCACGAATAAGGGAAGAGGAGTACCTCTTTCTGCTGGCAGTGATGTGTCCTCCTTCTGTTTATCCGGCGATCTTCTGTTGTTCGCCGGAAACCAGAAGTTGTGGAGGACGGTGCAGCCTTGGACGAACCCATGGCCAAGTTGTTGAGTGTGGTGCGGTGGCCGTCTGTCGACGGCGGGGAAGCAGATCCGAGGCAGCGAACGACGGCGTAGCGGGAACAGCTCCGGTGCGGTGGACGGTAGCGATAGTGGAGCCGCAGCAGTGAGGCGCAGGACAGCGTGGTCGGAGTGGTTCTGGTATGGCGCACGTCAGCGTCGGTGTCGTGGAGGCAGCTCTGCCTCGGCTTCAGCTGCTAAGTCCTTGAGGGCGTTGCGGTTGCGGTTGCGTTGGACGACGATGTTGGGGTACCGGCTCCGGCGTGATGGAGGAGGGCGGTGGATTGGCCGCTATGGGGTGGAGGACGGAGGAGGCTGGGGTTTCGCGGCTGGTGGAGAGGGCGTTTTCGCGCCCACGGAGTATGAATGGGGAAACGGAGGGAGGCGGGGAACTAAGGGGGAACAATGTTTCGGTTTGAGACGCGCTTGTTTGAAATTTGGGGAAAGTTACAAACTTCCCCCTATCTAAAATTTCGGACATATTGCGGGTTGGGGGTAGGACAGTCATGTCAGGTGTCCCAAATGTGGGCGGGATAGATTTCGGCCGAGCGCATGGGTAGGCGCCCACGGCGTATGAATGCTTCTCTGGCGTCTTGGTGAATTTACAAACCTACCCCGGTTTAGACCTTTGGACATCGGGCCGATAGGCTACACGGGCCAGAGTCAGGACAGTAATTTCCCACCACCAAAACATTAGTCTCGCGCGGTTTCGGGTGACCAGAGGCCTATTTGGCGCTTAGTTCAATATTTGGGAGCAGAAGCATTAACGTTTTCGGTTCTCTTGAATTGAACTTTCAGGATTTGTCAAACTTCACAAATCTTTACTCTTGAAAATCCTAAAGCTACGATTATTTTGGAATGGAGGGGGTCCATTTGAATATACATTGTACACGAGTATATATTTAAAAATATGCAGCTTACCTCAATTCATGCATGGTTCCAGATATAATCTCCTTCATTGCAAAAAAAAGTTAGATATGCATATGAATATATATAGCATGTTCAAACTCACAACAAAGATTGATGCCCCCTTTTACATCTCATTTACAAATGCCATTATCTTGGGTTCAAATAGATGAATGCACTTCCTATGAATTCGAATCTTCGAAACCCCCTTTATGTTGAATTCAACATGTATTCTATTTCGTAGCTAGCAATTTGGAATGTATCCATGCAAGTGACAAATGTATAAAGTGCTTCACACTAACAACATGCAGTGCACTAATTAATGTTTATATATGAATTGCAAAAGCATCCATTGCCTGTATTTCAAACCGCTCTCACTCTATGGATCGATAATATGAAATAAACACATGCACATGCTAGAATTCAATTGCAGTTGAAGAAAGAGCCTACTCCTGGTACTGTATATTAGTGATAGGGGGTGTGTACAAAGTACACGTGAATACCAGGCATTGTGCGTGTGTGTATACTATTGGCGAACTAGCCCCCAAGCTTGTATAACATACTAAGGGCCTAGGGTTACAAATCATATATAGTCGGCTTATCACCAGTGGGGATAGAGTCCTCCGCGACTCTGGTAGCTTCATGTTGTACGCCGAGTCCTCCACATGGGTCTTCGTATAACACGTCTTGGTCCAGCCTATATGTGGCGCAGGATGGAACCGACCCACGAGTCTTCATGTTGACCCACCACAACTAGAAATGATGTTCCCACCACACCACACACGCAATTGGCCACTAAGAAAATAAGCATATACAATAGTACAATGGTATCTAGCTCACGATACGTCTCCATATTTTGTTGATGACACTGACGGACTTTGCATTTGATGCGTGCTCCGTATTTTGTTGACGACACTTACGGTCATTGTATTTGAAGTGAAAGCACGATATGGTCACTGGACTTCAGAATAAGCTCATCACGGTCACCACATACATTTTGTCGTGCTAACCAACATGTGGTTGGATGGTTAGAGGACAGTGGTTTCTCGATCCCACCAAGGTTAAAGTATCGGTGCTCGCATTTATCTTGTGTTAATTTCAGTATTTTCCGGTGACGTACGTTCAGTGGGAGGAGATGTTCCACTCGACTACGAGGCACCTATGGCGACTTCGTAAAATCTCAAGATCATATATGCTGGCCCACTCTCTCGAAGGTGCTCATATGGGTACGGTTCGCCTATGTGCGCTTATAGCGGTGAGTGCTTGCGCGTATATATGAGCCCTTGCGTTTGTACCGTGTTAAACAAATACATATCATGATTATACGGTCACTGGCTCACCCGTACAACTCCGTATTTTGTTGATGACACAATCAATTGACCAGTCAAACGTTCCACGCGGCGCAACTAGTGTTGCACCATCGGTGCGCGTAACCGTGGGGCCCACCTGTCAGCCCGTATATGAAAGAAAGAAATGGTAGTTTGAGTCTGTACCGTGTTAATAAAATAGGAGTACATTCTAGGGTGATCATACGGTCACTGGCTCACCATACAGCTCCGTAATTTGTTGATAACACGATCAATTGACCAGTCAAACGGTCCACATTCAGCAGCGCACATTACCATAGGGCCCACCCGTCAGCACGTATATGAAGGACAGAAATGGTAATAAATTAGTCGTCGGTGGGTATTCGAAGTCATGAGACCTCTGGTTGGCAGTCACCGGCGGTTGGGGGCGTTCATTGGGCGGTGGGGTGGGGATCCCCGGAGAAAAAGCTCGGCGGGGGGGGGGGGGGGCTAGAGGGATGGCCGGTGCGGTGGCGGACCGGCGGTGGGGAGTAGTTTCGGGGAGGGCGGGCCGGCCGCGGGCGGCGGGGGCTGGCGGTTCGGCCGGTGGTGGCTGGCGGCTCAGGGGGGTGGAGTTTGATGATAAACTGGAGGCCCTTGATTTCGTATCCAACGGCTGGAAAATCTGATGACCAGAGATGAAAAAGTCAGTCGACTGACGTGTAGCCTCACCCCGCACGTACACATGCATGCACGCAAGACACGCACGCATGTAGGCGTGCAACACTGACACGTACACACGCACGCATGCTGGCGTGCAACACTGACACGTACACATGCACTCACGAACACACGCATGTACGCACCCATGCATGCAACACTGAAACGTACCCTTGCACGCATGCAACACTTGCACGCCTGCATGCACACAGCACACGACGCAAGACACACGTTCAACCTATACGTGCATGCACCCTTTGTTAAGGACATGGATTGTTACGGGTATTAATCAATCTTATCTGTGATAAGCAGAACATTGATGTTTGCAGCGGTCTTTATGAATCACAATGTATTGAACGGGCTATCAACATAGTAGGCTTATCTACATGAAAAAGATGACGTCACACTCAATGAACAATCATCGGTTTATGAAATGCCCGCTTCTGACCGCCCTGGCCCACCAAAGATTCCTCTACTGTGCGCTGCCTGCGTTGGGTCACTGACATGCAGGCCATGCACCCAAAGAGCCCACACGCCGGCCAAGAATCGCACACCTCCGCCGCTCCCCTATCTCCTCCACCATTTTGTCCACTCTTATAATGGCTTACGAAGAGTAGTTATTCCGCATCCAAGCCGGCTGGGTAGCCCGCCGGATACGAGCTATGCAGCTCGCTAATCCACCTCCCTCCCCTCACCCGACGGAGCCAGTTGCCACCCCAAGCCGGCGCGGGGTTCAACAACTCGCCGCTCCAGGCCAGCTCGACGAGGAGCAGCGCACGGGCATCGTTCCTGCCATCCACGCCACCGCCTCGTACCGCGTCTCCCATTTCTGTGGCCGAGACTCCCATGCCGGTGGCCGCACCATGCAAGCAGCGACAGAAGCCGGGTGCGCGGAGAGCGACGAGTCGGTGGCCAGCGCCTCCGCGTCCGCCGCCATCATCGAGGAGAAGTAGAACATGGGAGGCCGCCGCCGCTTGGGTCCCATGAAGGCCACCGCGGAGGCGACGCCGGCGTACACAGCAGGTGTCTTGCCGGATCCTTTTTTGCGAGGACCTTCGTCGACCGCGCATGGGCTCCACGGAAGAGGGGAATGTTAGGATGAACTCGAGACGGTGCCGGCCATGGCGAAGTAGTGGCTAGTGATGAACTCGAACTGGTGCCGGCCACCATCATCTTCAGCACCAGCCAATGATATCAGTTGGGCAGTGGGGAAGCGAGCCGTCCTTTGCGCTGAAGCATATACCTCCGGGGCTCCCGGCAGTCCGGTGATCGTGCTGCCGGACATGAGGAACACAAATCGATCGGCGGGCGACCATTTAGGCCAGGTATTATATACATGTGCTGTCTAGAACTAGCACCGTGTAGTTCATTTGAATGTAATGAAATCTGTCATGTTTGTATGAAAATCTGGTATTTTATATGATTTCCATCATTCTTTATATGAAATATCAGTTTGTCTACGTGTTTGCGTGAATTTCGTCCGGTTGGTTGAGTTCCTGTCATAATGTGTGCGGCTGCGGTTGAATGGCGTAATATGCGGGTCGCCGGTCGGTTTGCGGGCGGCTCGAGCGGCGTTGTGGGACAAAAAAACACAGCTCGTGCGAGCTCGTCTCCAACGTGCACGCTGGAGGATGCATGACAGCATGAGCACCCGAGCCATTCCTCGTTCATCGGTGGCAAAGGCACCGGTGGACAAAAGGGTCGCCAATATTTTGGCTACCCCGGGCAAGATCCAAACAACCCCTCCCAATAGATTCAAATCCCTCGTTCGTCGTGGAATTTTGCCATGTGTTGTTTTCATGGACTAGCAAGATGCCCGTGCATTGCACGGAACATCAAGATGCAATTTTTTTACAAACTCCCGCATGCATGCAAGGGATAATTAATGTCCTCCTTTGCTAGTGCCACAAGGCAAACACCATTAATATTGCATCGATTAGTGTTATTGGCCTTGTATATCTGCAAATTATAATTTTTATAGTGGCCCCTTGTATAAAAAATGGAGGGAGAAAGATGAGAGATAAGGTGAGGAGGAGTGGGGCGTGGTGGTGACTGGTGGTCGGACTGGGCGGAGGCATGGGGATGGACGGCGCATTATGTCTAGGTTTGTATCTCTCACACACACACCCACGTAGGTGGGGGACGTGCACGAAGAGAAGAGGTGCACGCACGGCGCACGTACTCCCGTCTCTTTCCCAACCACACCTGCGCGGGTACACGGTGGAGCTCATTTCTGTCCGAAAAGGCAGCCCACGTGGTAATTTGGCACGTGTACTAGTTCTCCACTTGGTGGAGGGAGGATCGTCTACCACGGGTGAACAAACAAATTGCGACTTGACGCGTTATGTTAAATTAAAAAAAGAGGCAAACCATGTGGGGCATACCTTAGAGACAAGGCTCTATACACTGGAGTACTTTTGATGTGTCTCGTCAACTCGCAGAACGAGGAGAAGGTTGCTTAGTATGCCGTCTCCCACGCCCATAGGCGCGGTGGCTCGCAGGATGAGGTGAAGCTTTCTTACTACGCCTTACGCCCTCTCCCTCGCCCACGCGCGCGGTGGCTCGCAGCACGAGGAGAAAATTTTACTACTCCCTCTGTTTACTCCTCGTCCCTACTACGTACTTTGGTTAGTACTCCCTCCATTTACTTATACAAGGCCACTATAAAAAAATACATTTTGCATCTATTCAAGGCCACAAATAGTAATCGGGACAAAATTTACTACTCCCTCCTTTCCAGTTTATGGCTCAATTTCAAAATCTCTCCAACCAAGGTAGACGGTGAGTGGTCGAATTAATTTCGTAGTTTGCACAAGTAATTAGTACGCTCATTTTTCTCAAGAAGTTATGTTTACCGAGGCATTAATTAGAATGAATGCATGAATGACCACTAAATTTCCATGAACTTGTACATGCATTGGTTAGTTTCCTCTTGACACTGCTTGCGTCGGGTGATCTAACGCACCTCGAAATCCAACATGTAATGGTACTACTACTAGTATAGTAGAATTGAGACTTATCAAACGAAAAAACGAATGTTTTTTAAATGAGCCCTATAAACCCTAGTGGGTACGTACTCCGTAAAAACAGATTTTTCCAAAACTAAGTCGCTCCCTTTCATGAATTCTGTAGTATACTCCTCCGTCGATGCTCCCTTTCATGAATTTTGTACTTCGTGCCGCTGACATGTGGGACATATAGCAACCGGGTCGACATGTCAAGCACCAAATAATAGTGCAGAATAGAAGGGGCACGCACCCCACACGTACCGGCCCAGTAGTAGTAATGAGCAATGAGACGTCAAATCACAATGCCGCACTTTCCCAGACGGACAAAGCAACCATTATTTCACACTTCGGTTCGCCATCATCTCAAACCACGTACTAGTATTGCATCTGCCTCAAGAGGGACACGCGCATCGCCTTGGTACATCATGACACGTGGGACCGCATGACAGCTCATGCTCCCCCATCGATCGCTCGGTAAAATCACCTCATTTTTACTATACTTCCTCCGTATCGGTTTACTACATGGCATGCACGTCGTTCTAGGTTGAGAATTTAACTGGCTATATATGTGATGAACAGTGCTCTAGCCTGTTAAAAAATGTATATTTTTGTACAGTAGTACTATCGATGGATTGTGCCATGGAGCAAAAATTGGAATTAAAAAAAGGTGGTACATATAGAGAGCGCTCGTCGCTAAATTATGCATATAGTACTATTAAAAAAGCTAGTACGTGCTTAATTGGGGTGCTAAATTCTATTAAAGTAATACTAGTAGTATGTACATACTGAAGAGTTAAAGTAACAAGAAGAAACATAACATAGTTCTACTGGGGGCTCAGCACAACACACCCCTCAAATTAAACTAAGCACACCTGAAATTAAACTATGCAACTAATCCGGTAGACACTGCATTAGAAGTTTAGAACCACCATGAGCAACGACACTGCCACCTTACTCGGAGTCCTCGTCCACGTCCTCGACTTCGTCCTTGTCCCTATTCCTCTTGGCCGATACTTCTTTGCTTGAACCGCACACTTGGCTGTTGCTCTTCATCCAACCCTTGTAGATATTGAAACAAAGGTAGCCATCCATTGCAGCATAGTGGATGTGGTCTATATCTAGTACATTCCGCTGCCATGCATGACGATGAAACGTGTATGGAGGTTTATCCAGTTTACCGTACGAAGGATGAACCATGGCTCCTGCCAGGGTCAGCATTGAAGGCTGACGAGAGGGCACCAGCCGATTCTTCTGGAGGTCGAAGGGGTTGCCTAAAACGAGGCCTATCCGACCCAGGACTTCTTCGTCGTTCGTAAAGTCTACAGTAACGAATTTCACTATTTTGTCCTTGAGGAAGTTCTTAAAATCCTAGCACTCAACGTCGGCATGGCATATGTGGTAGACCAAGCAAACGTTATGTATGCAAACCTTGATCACGGCGGGCTTCTTCCTCTCTTCGTCCTTTAGATCCTTCTCTCGTCCCAGGACTGTGGTGTACTCAACATCTAGCCCAGCGACCCACTCATCATCTGAGTTTTCGAACATGCGTCTGAAGCGAGAAAGGCATCCTTTCACCATCGCGGAAGAACGGGTGTAGATGACGTCAAACTCATCACCGGTGATGGTTCTAATCTTGTACTCACCACCGATCGTCGAGATTTGGGACGCCATGGATTTGGGAGGAGGGTTAGGATTAGTGGAACTGCCGTAATGCGAATGGATGGGACGACTAGGAGCGAACCGACGTAGTATTGAAGGACGTGCGGGGATGAGTAGGAGCGAACTGCCAGCGTGCGAACGGCAGGGTAGTGGCTTCCCATTCTCCCATGATACGGGCTTCCGAGAGCCCTTGGATCTGAGATCGAACGGTTGCATGGCGTGATTCTAGACCAATGGGTGAATATCCTATCCTGGAGGGTTATTCTGCAAATTTTCAGCAACTTAGCATGCGACCGTTTGATCTCAGATCCAAGGGCTGCCAGGAGCCCGTATCATGGTCGCGCCTACCACGACCGTCGCGTCGCTCGCGCGGTCATGCCCTTGGAGATTTAACACGGTGCGTTAGGCTATTTGATGTTGGCATGTCATACATAGTCATCACTTAGTCACTCATACTACAACAAGGTTGGCTATAAGTGTATTTTTTTACTCCTCTCTATCTCTTTCTTCGTACTCAAGGAAGAAATGGTGCTCAGCGCGTGTATTTATTGCATTTGCCAAGGAGTGACCTCTTCCAATGAAATGGTGTTGCTAAGTATGCTTCATTTAATTAGCTATAGACTCAAAATTGTCTTTTCACCAAGGTACACGTGCTTAGCACCGTTTCTTCCTTGGGTCACCAAACTAGTCTCTCTCTTCTTGATTAACTTGCCACATCAGACTTTATGCCTATGTGGCAAGCTTAAGCACCTGTAGGAGCAAGTAAAAGTAAGTACAATAGTGCGCTTTACATGGCATTTTTACATATGTGGAGGAAAGAGAGGCAAGGAAAAAGTGGAGAAGTGGGCTCTCATGCAAGAGCCAGCCTCTACTACATGGTGGAGCATTGGGAGAGGCACCTGTATGGAGGTGGTCAGGAATCTGGGAGACTCATGCCGGTCGTAGCGTCGCAGTTAAAATGATAATGGCAAGTCAAATCAAGGGGCCCCACCTGTCCAGCAGTAACTCGCTGTCAAATCACACAGCCGTACGTTTGCAGCAGCCTACTCCCTCGTCTTCTCGCGTCTCTGTCGAACCGACTAGGCAGAACTGCCCCGCCGCCTACCGCGCAGGAAAAGCCCCGCTCTCGACTTTTAAATACAACTACATCCGCTTAAGAATCCAATGATATACTTTTTGTGACATAGTAACTCATATTTAGTTAGTCAAATGGATGACCTAGAACTACGTGCAGGCCCTATAAACCGAGACGCCTAAAAATAAAAAAAACGAGACGGAGAGGGTAGTTCAGCACGTATCTTTTTAGATCAATATAGCCGGGAGTACTACGGCGTGCGGGGCCATGTCGTAGTAAACGGGTTCGAGCCGACGCCTTAAATATGTGTGGGCCGCTTGTACAAAGTTAGTGCAAAGTTGGGTCATCTATTTTGGAACGGGGGGGAGTAAATCATAAAGTAAAAAACAAATAATGGCAATTCATTTAGAAAAAATAATCAATTATGATACAGAAGATTCTAGAACAAAGGAGAAGTGCTTGTGTCTTGAGGTTTGTGCATTATGCTTAAGTTCAACCATGGAGTCTTCTAAATTGTACATGTGGCAGATCTGGTGGAATGTTGATGATATCCAACGGCCAGTAGTGCTCAGATTTGCCTATCTCTGCACTGTCGGGTTAGCTTCATCCAGCGACCATCTTTCAAAGTTATTGGCACACTATATAGTTCTTGTGCCATAGTTGCATGTTTTGGAAAAAAGCTACTAGTGGGTTGTACTATCTATTTAGGAATAGAAGATGTATACATGGAAGTTGTAGGGAAAGAGATGACATGGAGCATCTCAATTCCTATGAGTAGGGATTGGAAAAGAGATGTCATTTGGTTCACATCATAGGAACTTTTCTATTGAATCTAGAGATGACATGTTTCTCAATACCTATGAGGAGGGATTCGAAAAGAGATGTAATTTGGTTCATATCATAGGAACTCTTCTATTGAATATACGCTAATGTTTATTTTCCTTTGAAATTAAGGGAGTATAGGAATCCATTCATATGAACCAAGTGGCTCTAAAGTTATAGAAATGATATCATGTTTATTTCCTTTGAAATGTGGAGTATATGAATCTATTCCTATGAACCAATTGGCTCTAAAGGAAAAAACCTATAAAAAATCATATCATATAGAGTTCCTATGATATTCCTCGACACTAAAGGATGCTTGAAATTGCTACGGGTTATACGATGGTATTTCTTTGTAGACTCCTCACCCAACTTTACAGTTACCTCTCGAAGATGAATGAAATGATATATACATGGTATTCTACATGTGCAATTTGGTACACGAAAACTCGGTAAAAGTTTGCGGGGTTCGAATTTTCAATAAAGCTATATGCACTGCATTTCGGAACGGAGGGAGCATACGGCAGTTGCTAACACTCACGTGGAAGATTTGTGTGTAGGAGGAGTGGTTGTTCTGTTAAATGGCATGGCAAAACTGACACTGTCGGATGCCGATCTAACGGTCCTTACGGCGTTCGTCGGGAAAAGGCTTGTGGCGAACGTTTGTCGGATAGTGATTTACGGACACATGCATTGCATTCATACGTGCCCCCCTCTCTCTCATGCACACGCACCCTCACGAGTCACGACTCTCCCGAGTCCTCTCGCAGACTCGCACGTCGCACCCACCGTCTATCTGCAGGTAGACATCACGCACATATGTGCTCTTCACACCCTACCCTCAGAACTTCTAAAAAAACAAAAGACGGCGCGCACATTTTATTTTAGCTCACACGTCACACACTTGTACTATTACTCTTGCGGCGAATGTTCTTTGGGCATAGTATATTGCACTCTCACGAAGAGAAGCGGTGCACGCACGCACTATTTCTCTCACACCCACTCGCGGGTACACGTAGGAGCGTATTTTTTGAAGCTGGTACAACAAAATCACTCCACTATATATAAAAGCAGGAGCCTTAGCGCTTGCTTTACTAGGGTTCCTCTCATTCACTCTCTCATGCTCTCCAGATCTAAGCAACACATAGGTGGCCACACTCTCTCTCAGCTCACGGCTGGTCACAAATCCGGCCGGACAACCTCGACCGGGGCAGGGGTGTATGTGCATCGTTCACGCTGTCGTCGGCGGCGAGGGAGGAGACCAACGGCTGCCCGCGCGTCCCGGTCGGCGGCTGTGCCATTCTCTCCGAGAGAGCGCCGGCTCGGGAGGGCCTCTGACCCCTTCTTCCTCCCTGCGGTATTGTGGCCAAGATGCGGCCTCCCGACGCCGTCTTTGCGACATGCCAACGACCCTCAGGTATATATTCCTTCGAAACCTGCCTTGCTCTACTGCCCCAGCTCCCTTCGTGTGGATCCTTTTCTACTTCCGTCCGCTGTTCCAAAGCCACCTAGACTTCTACTAAGGCACGTGCTTTGCACGTATGTTCTGTATGATAGATACTCATATACCTTCTTTTTAGAGAGAGAAATGGGTACTTGTATCTTGAGTAGATATCATAGTGTGTTTGTTTGCATGATCTAAGGACTACTCTGAAATAAGAAGCAAATCACTTGCACAAATCAAACTGAGTTCCAAGTAAGAATTTGATTACAAGATAAAAGTTGTAGTTTTATTATATGTTGTTTCCTGGGTTCGACTGATGTATAGTTCCAGAGTTGTTTGATGGTTTACATGCATGTTTATGGACTATTTTGTGCAACTAAATAAGTCATTTAGGTCTGACAGACACTCATGTCCTGTATTAGCTTGAGGTATAGCTTATGTATGACTGAAATAAAATATTACACTTTTTCTGCGAATAATAAAAATATTACATTTCTCGATGAAGCAGAATAAAACTTTAGCTAGCATCAGCCATGCAATGTTATGTTATGTGAACAGTGTAAACTTTGCAGTATAGCGGCATCTAAAAAATCCATTTTTACAGTAATCTAAAAAAATAAGTTAGTAGTAGAGTGTTTATTTCCCAGGTGACAACGGGGAACCAAAATGTGCTATCTATTTGCCAACTTGTCATACTTGCATGTGAGGAGGTGGCAGCAGTTTCTAGACATTTCGCAACTTCAGTAGGTGCAATCCAGATTCAACGGGGACTTCTTTATTTGTTTACTTGGAGAACAGAGTCGGCCATGTGCACAAGGAGCGGGAGCGAATCCGGCAGCTCTTAGCCGTCAGATCATGTCATCCTTTGTTTGATGGACGGCAGTGATATGCATGAGAGGGGAAATGAACAGTGGATTTTGAGCCAATGCTTGTTTGGGCGGGAGAACCGAAGATGGAGTGGTAAATCCAATTTCAAAACTGCCGCATTATAGTAGTAGTAGATAGTAGATTCGAAGTAAAGCTATTTCATACAGTCGACTCAAAGTGTTGGTTCAAACAGGGAAGAAAGTGGGAAAGCTGTAGCATGAATCTAGGACTTGGTTCTAAGAGGAAATGGGGGAAAGTAGTAATATCTGTCACTGTTTAAATAACCGTATTTCTTATTTGCGTAAACAGGGATGTATGTCTCCATATCATTTCGGGATGTCTGTCTCCGTATCATTTCTATCCGCGCAATCAAAAGCACACACCTCAGTTTTAGTACAACTACGCAAAATGAGATGGCTATCCCTCACTGCCGTCGTCTAACCTCTCGTCTTCAAGGTATCCCTACATTGGTAGTAACTAAGGTAGAATGACCAACGCAATCTAAAATAAGTTGATTCGTACGTTTCACTTCCTAATTGCAGTGCAGGGACGAGCGAAAACAACTGCATCCTAGTCCGGAATGCACTTTCTACCAGTTCATCCATGGACCAAGGACTAGCTAGCACGGCTGCACGGCGGTTTTTTGGACAGGTGCGCTGACAAGAGGCATTGTGGTCTCCTTATTTCTGCAAATAGCGGTGCTTAAATTTAGTGGAATGCACAAGCATTTCAGCTGGTCAGTGCACTGCATGGTTCAGTTCAGCATTCCAGCTGAGACCACAATTATAATTGGTTATTCTAGAATGAGAGAACCTAACCCTGAATGGTGGCAACAAGAAAAAACCAGAGTGAACTCCAGGAAATTTAAGCCTGCCGGGAGGCCCCTTGCTCAGAGAGAAGCCTTGCTTGTTTTTTCCTGATTTGTAAACCTTCTCACAACTTTGTCTTTTGTTGTGATCTAGTATATGTTTGTTATGTTCTATGAATCATTGAGATGTATAAAATTGCTTAATTTATGCTTTTCAAGTTTTTTATGAAGACGAGTTTAATGTGAGTGTTCCACATGAGCGCTGGACTAGCGTGTGAACGTTTGGAATTTATTACATTGTGGCCTCAATTAACTGCATGAACCACTGTAACAAGATACATAGTTGCTTATATGTCAGACAGCAGATTGTTGATTGTTAGCTGGTCGATAGCCTAGTGTTGAAGCGAGCTGAGCCAATGTGCCGTGTTTTGCACAACTGCTTACAAGTGGGGTAGCACCAACAGTGTTTACAAGTACTTATGTATACGTCGGCGCATGGTTCTCGAACGAGTGCTCTATTTCATCAAAATACACATTGCTCATATGATAAACCATGACAACTTATGTCTTACCATGCCATATTCATGAAAAAACTAGTGAGGACGCATCTGTTTCGGCAACAATTACGATGGTTCTCACATGATTCACGGGCACACAAAAGTAGCAGCAGTTCCCATAGATGGATTCAAACAAAGTACTAGCCCTAGAGGGGTCGATAACAGGCAAGGTTCGGATAATTAGACACAATCCAAACTACTATTAAACACTAGCTGGGGCAACTATTTCATGCCTCGATCTAATTTGGGATGGACACAAGACGGACCTTGCCATGAACATCATCGAGGACGTCCCGCAGCAGCTCAATCCTGTGAACCTTCATGAAGACAACATTGTGGCCTTGCCACTGATAAACTTGGTTGTGGAGGCATGCCACGTCATCTTCCTGTGTAAGCTTGACAAGAATAGTATTCCTCACAAACGAAGGAGTAGCTTTGAACTTCTTGTGCTTTAGTACACCCTGGACAACACGCCTGACAACAATGAGGCTGGAATACAACTCTTCATTGGTATAACCGCAAATGGCTTCCGGGATCCAACAGCCTAAGAACTATGTTTTCCCAGTGCGTATATTCAGGTCGTCCGCCTCATAGCGAGTGACATGTACAACCACACAATCCTTGTCTGCATCAGGGCTCTAATTGAAACAGAAACAAATTCTGAATTACTTTTCAGTATAAGAAACACAAGTTATTTTAACCACTACGTATACCATGGCATCGAAGCTAATAAAATTTTGCATTATTAATCACCACATACTTCCTTTTCTAAAAAAATCACCACATACTTAGATGAATAACCGCAATCGAGATCGGCAAAGAAGGAAATCACCTTGGGCAGCTCAGCGGGGGGGGGGGGGACACATCCTCGAAGGGGGAAAACTGCTCCTGCAGTGCCACGGGGGTTGTAACCTCAAACGGCGCGTTGACCATCTCAGTATCTGGGGTCGCCTCGGTGGTTGCCTCCATCTTCTTGGAGCTCTCTGTCTCATGGGGATCAGCCTCCCGCGTCTGCTCCAATATCGGCAGATCTTTGCCTGGTTCTCCTTGGTCCATCATGAAACTGGCGAATACTAGGAGTCCACTGAAAGGAAAACACAATCGCAATGACAATGAAACAAAAAAGAGAGTGAGGATCGGTTACTGCTTTGCAAAAGTTATTTTTTTTCTCTGAACGAAAATATACCAACATCACGGATCCGCTTACCTTCCCTTCGTTCGGAGAGAAGAACAGTGGCAGATGCAAGTGTTGGCTTTCTTGAAGACGGTGAGGGAGAAGGGGATTCAGCAAAGAGTCAAATGATGGTTGCTTCGTCCGTCAAACTTAGACTGCGGGGAGGTGGGGTTTTGTGATACGACGGCTCGTTACTACCGCGCTACGACCGGGGTGACTCTCCGCCTGCATACTACCTTCTAATTTGGTGGATGGCATTTGGGCCCACGTGCTGCATGGCCTGCATGTCGGTGAACAAAAGTATAATGGCATTCAGTAGAGGGAGACGTTTCAATGACCTAGGAGGAGCCAGAAGCGGTAGAGTGTCTCCACTGTACTAGTAGTAATTGTTTTTCTGGGTAGCTGTAGAGTGTCTCCACTGTACTAGTAGTAATTGTTTCTCGGGTCCCAAGAAAAAACAGCCCATCCAGACTAGTAAATAGTAAAATCAATTCAAAAGCCCATATATTTACTGAATGAGAGGCGCTACCCACCCACCTCACGTCAGCTCGCTCCACTCGTACCCCCAAATTCCTCACCTCGCTCCTACAAAAAACCCCAGCTCCCCTTCTTCCTCACTCCTACAGAAAACCCCCAGCACCCCTTCTTCTTCGCTCGCACTACAACTAGGCTCGTCATTCGTTACTCTGCTCAAATCCGTGAGCGCGACACGACGCCCTCGAGGAAAATGGAGTCGGCTGACCCCAACGCCAAGAAGATGAGGCTCCCGCCAGTGGCGACGCCTGTTGTAGATCCCGCACCCGGCAGCGGGGGGAGAAGCGGCGACCCCGCCCCCACCAGATCCCAGGAACCCATAGAATCTCGGGTGGACCGCATCAGCGATCTCCCGGACGCCATCCTTGGGGAGATCATCTCGCTTCTCCCCACCAAGGATTGCTGCCACACCCAAGTCCTCCCAATTCAGTGGTGCCCTCTATGGCGCGTCGTTCCCCTTAATCTCGACTGTCGTCATCTATCTCTCTTCAATGATTTTGAAATCCCCAGAGCCATCATCTCCTCCCACCAGGGCTCCGTTCAAAGCTTCTACATCCCGTCATGCTACCTGAGCAAGCATACCATGCCCTGCACGGTGGACGCCTGGCTGGAATCCCCTGAATTCACAGAACTACAGCTGCTTGAGTTCTACTATTCCCCTGGAAATCACATACCACATACCGAATGCCATGAACTTGTGCCCTCAACACCGATGTCCATCTCGGGGTTTTCGTCCTCTCTCCACACCGCCACCTTTGCGCAGTGCTAACTACCAGACAATCTGGTACTAAACCTTCGACTCCCATTTCTCAAGAAACTTTCACTTGTGCGGGTTCGTATTTCGGAGGCCTCATTGCACAACATCATCCACTCCAGTTGCCCTGCGCTGGAGTGCTTGGTGCTTGTTTTCACAGTTAGAATCGGTTGTCTCCAAATAAAGTCGCCTAACCTTGTAAGAATTGGAATTTCTTTTGACAGAAGGCAGCTCATCATCCAAGATGCCCCTTCACTTCAAAGGTTGATCCTTGATTGTAGTTATTCACAGTTGCAAATAACCGTCCTCTCTGCGCCTAAACTGGAGACCTTGGGTGTAATACATGATCTCTGTGCTCATTTCAATATGGTGTTTGGCTCCACAGTTCTTTAGGTACTTTATATTATCATCTACACTTGTAACCATAAGCTGCATTTTAAATTTCTGCGCATAATTTATATATCATCTTGGAGTACACATTTTGTACTAATATTATGTTCTATGCTCCATGAAGAGTTTCTCCATGGATGGCCTATCAATGGTGCTGGATTCTGTCAAGATCTTATATATCTAAATGAATAGTTTTGATCTGAACAAGATTATTGGCTTGCTGCAATCCTTTCCATGTCTGGAGAAGTTGTATATAAAGGTGATAATTTCACGCACATTGGAAGCCCGCATATAGTGTACTAGAATTAACTGTTTAGCTGTTGCTCTTTCGACACTCTTCTTTTAGACCTTAACTATTTTCAATCTTCATGTCTATTTAGGCAATAGGACGGGGTAAAAAGTTATAACCAATCGGTGGATTCGTAAGAATCGAGATTTTCTCACTTCTCATGAGATTAGATTGAAGACAATAACGCTAGAACGATATGTAGCCAACCGTGCAATCACAAGATTTGTCACATTCTTCCTGTTGAATGCAAGGTTACTATTGTCCATCAGGCTTAAGTTTATCAGCAACATGGTTTTGACGGATGGGTATGTCGAAGAGCAAAAAAAGGAGTTTCAGGTGGGCAAAAGAGCTTCTGAACGTGCCGGGCTTCTATTTACAACATATTGTGGTCATAATCCAGTAAATTTTACGACCCAGGATGTTCATTCTATGGACCTGACCGATCCATTTGACTGTGACTGCCGAAAACAGTGCTGGAGTTAGATGTTGTTGCCCTTTTCAATCTAGTTTTTTTTGTAAACATGATGAACAATTAACCCTCATGCTTTTGTACAGTTTGTAAGCTGGAGTTAGATGTTCCTGCCCTTTTCAACTCGGCTGGACTGTCATATTTTCTTTGAAACAAGTCAAATGGCTTGCCATTCGTTTAATTTAGAGTGAAATATTGTAACAAATCCAAACCAAGGGAAATAACATCACTCTCTCCGGCTGCTTGAGCTCACTGTGCATTACAAAAGCCAAGTGATTATCCCCCACCAGCACCCACAAACTTATTTTGAACTAGCACATCAAATGGGCTGTAAATTTTCATAGGAAAGGCTGCATGACCGTGACAGATTTGGATTCTGACATTTGGGACCCGCGAGGAAATAGCCTATCCAAGATGGTGTCGACTTACTAGCCAGTCAACAAATGATTCTGCCTACCAGCCGTTGGATTAACATCCAACATCTGTCGTGTATCTTCTATCTCTTGTCTTCTTCTTCCTCCAATCGCCCAAACCAAACCACCCCGTCGGCTCCGCCTGCTCCCGCCTCCCATGGCTGGCTGCGCCTCCGCCGCCCTACCGTACGTACCCTCCAACGTTGTCCAGTCCCTCCCTCTATTCCCCCACACGTCATGTTATTCTCCGGCGACGTCAGCCCCAACACACACCCGCGCCCGAACCAGTCAACCCTCGTACTCCCCTCCGCCTGCGACTGGAACGACGCATCTTCAACGGCTCCTGTTCGTTCCGTCCGAGGCCTCGCCGTCGTCCTCCACCTTGCGGCCTTGGTTCGCTCGCCGTGCGCGGTGCGCCGCCCTCTTGCGTTGTCAACGTCGTCAACAACCGAGAGGAACAAGGAGATGACTGTACGTGGAGAGGATGATAGTAGGGACCCACCAGCGTCATGGCAGTACGCAAGCAAGTGCCTCTATAGTACAAGCCCAAAAATATGGTTCCTCCTAATGGTTGGACATCTGGGGCTCACGCCATTGTCAACGTAGTCAATAAATGAGAGAACTACACTACGAGCGGCTGACACCAGGGACCCAGCAAGTCGCGCGGTTTTTTTGAGGAACAAGCAGTTGTTATTTATACTAATTTTAGCGACGGATCAGGGTAACAATGGGGCTGTGCGGGGGCTGTGGCCTGTCTAGCCAGGGTTTTATTTATGTTTACCACATCATGAGCCCAGTTGTGTTTTTTTCTTGCTGAAAATGGCTAGCCCAGTTCTATTTTTTTTTAAGAAATACCCAAACAAGGCCTACTTCCTTTATCGGCCCTGCTAGGCTGCAAATCTTTCAATACGAGGAGAGTTTCATTCGGTTTGCCCAGAAATGGGTTGTACATTTTTAAAACACATCAAACCGGGAATTAGTTTCAATTTTTTTTCATTACAAGATCTTAAATTCCATTGATTTTTATGCGTGGACAATTATTTGGATTTTATATTTATATAAATTATTTTTCAAAATAGTTTGAATGTGAATCGATATTTCTGGATTAAAAACAGTTGACCGCACCGAAATATGCAAAATTTCGTATACTTTTTAACCATGGCCACAATATGGGGTGTGATGCTAACAAAAAGAAGATGGGGTCCAAAAAAATTCTTAAGAATTAGCAAATGGGCTGTACATTATTAGAAATAATGGCAGATGGGATGTATGCTGTTTTCATAAAAAAACACGAGAGCAGTGACTGTTGGATGTCCATCCAACGGCTATCGTGCTTCTTCAATCTTTGCTCTTCATGCTCAAGCCGCTCAAACAAGTGCCGGCGGGACTGCCTGCTCCCTCCTCCTGCGGCCGGTTATGCTGCCGCGCAGGCCTCATGGCCCCACCGTACTCCCATCGCTGGCCTAGCCATCCCTCTACTCACCCACACATGATGTTATTCTCCGACGACGGCAGATGAACCAGTAAACCCTCGTACTCCTCCGCATGGGAAACAACTGCCTAGTATTCCCTGGCTCCGTGTCGTTCCCTTCCTAGGCCTCACCGTCGTCCACCGCCCTGGTGCTCTCGGTGCGGCCTAGTCAACGTGGTCAATGAACGACATCCATCGGAAGTGGACTGTACGTGGAGAGGCTGACAGCTAGGTCCACGGCCGCACACAAGGAAATGCCTCCTTATTACGCGCAAAATAATGATTCCTCCACCTGACAGCTAGGACCCACAGGAAGGGCCTCTGTATTTCGTGAAAGAAACATTCCCCCCGCTGACAGGTCAGACCCACCAGCTATATCTTCGCACGCAAGGAAGTGCCTCCTTATTACGCCCAAAAAAATGAATACCCCCCTGCTAGCTGGGACCCACCATATTGTTGGGCTGACTTGTGGGCCTACTAAGTTGACAGGGATGGAGAGCTTTGTCAACTTAGTCAATACTCTAGTGACCGTATGATGTCCATCCAATGGCCATAGTGCTTCTTCAACCTCTGGTCTTCTTGCTCCAGCCTCCCAAAGCAGCGCCGGTCGTGCCGCCTGCTCCTGCCTCCTGTGGCCGGCTATGCTACCGCAGAGGCTTCACCGCCCCCATACTACTCCCACCACTGGCTAGGCCATCCCTCCACTCACCCACACCCCCTATTATTATGCGGCGACGGCAGCCTCACACCGCAGCTGAACCAGTGAACGCTCATACTCCTCTCCGCGTGGGCATCCACTACCGCGTCTAGCATGGCTCCGCGTCATCCCCTTCCTAGGCCTCGCCGTCGTCCACCGCCGTGGTGCTCTCAGCGTGGCGTGGTCAATGTGGTCAACGACCGACTTCCATCGGAAGAGTACTGTACGTGGAGAGGCTGACAGCTGGGTCCACGGCAGCCACAAGGAAGTGCCTCCTTATTACGCGGAAAATAATTATTCTTCCACCTGACAGCGGGGACCCACCAGACGGGCCACCACTATTTTGCGAAAAAAATTGTTTCCCCCGACTGCTGGGACCCACCGGATGGGCCATCGTATTTCGCGAAAAAAACGGTCCCCCCGCTGTCAGCTCGGACCCACCGGAAGTGCCTCCTTATTACGCACAAAAAATGAATACTCCCCCGGCTAGCTGGGACCCACCTTGTTGGGAGGCTGACTTGTGGGCCTACTAAGTTGACGGGGACGAAGGGCTTTGTCAACTTAGTATGAACGATTCTAGCTCCAGTGACCGTACGATGTCCATCCAACGGCCGTAGTGCTTCTTCAACCTCTGGTCTTCTGGCTCCAGCCGCCCAAAGCAGCGCCAGTCGTGCTGCATGCTCCTGCCTCCCGTGGTCGGCTGTGCTGCCACAGAGGCCTCACCGCCCCTACTATTCCCACCGCTGGCCAGGCCCTGCGGCGACGGCAGCCTCACACCGCAGCCGAACCAGTGAACCCTGGTAGTCCTCTCCGTGCGGGCTTCCACTGCCGCGTCGTCCCCTTCCTAGGCCTCACCGTCGTCCACCGCCGTGGTGCTCTCCGCACGGCGTGGTCAACGTGGTCAAGGAACAACTTCCATCAGAAGAGTACTATACGTGGAGAGGCTGACAGTTGGGTCCACGGCCACAGCCCAGATTTTTGTGATTTGCCAAGTAAGTCGCTTTGTCAGGCCTGTTGGGCTGTAAATCTTTCAAGACGAGGAGAGCTTTCATTCGGCTGGCTGAGAAAATGGCCCATCAGTAATGAGAAATGGGTTGTACATTTTTAGAACACATCAAACCGGCAATTAGTTTCAAATATCTTTTTTTCATTTCAAGATTTCAAATTAATGTTTCTGCGTGGAGAATTTGTTGGATTTTATATTGATATACATTTATTTTTAAAATCAGTTTGAATGTGAGTCGAAATTTCAAGATTAAAAACAGTTCAGACCGCACCGAAATATGCAAAATTTCATATAATTTTTTAACCGTTGCCACAATATGGGCTGTAATGCTAACAAAAAGAATATGGGCTCCAAAAAAACATTAAGAATTAGCAAATGGGCTATAAATTATTAGAAATAATGGCAGATGGGTTGTATGCCGTTTTCCACATATTTGAGGCTTTCCTAAAAAAGGTTGACGCACAAGCACTGACTGTTGGATGTCCATCCAACGGCCATTGTGCTTCTTCAATCTCTGCTCTTCCTGCTCCAGCCGCTCAAACAAGCGCCGGCGGGACTGCCTGCTCCCTCCTCCTCGCGGCCGGCTGTGCTGCCGCGCAGGCCTCACCGCCCGACCGTACTCCCATCGCTAGCCTAGCCATCCCTCTACTCACCCACACCTGCTGTTATTCTCCGGCGACGACAGACGAACCTGTAAACCCTCGTATAGTCGTACTCCCCTCCGCGTGGGAAACAACTGCCGAGTCTTCCCTGCCTCCGTGTCGTCCCCTTCCTAGGCCTCGCCGTCGTCCACCGCCCTGGTGCTCTCGGTGTGGCGTGGTCAATGTGGTCAAGGAACGACTTCCATAGGACGTGGACTGTACGTGGAGAGGCTGACAGCTGGGTCCACGGCCGCAGCAAGGAAGTGCCTCCTTATTACGCGGAAAATAATGATTCCTCCACCTGACAGCTGGGACCCACCGGACGGGCCACTATATTTCGCGAAAAAAATGTTTCCCCCTGACTGCTAGGACCCACCAACTACATCTTCGCACGCAAGGAAGTGCGTCCGGGCAAAAAAACGATTCGCCCCCTGACTGCTGGGACCCACCAGCTACATCTTCGCAGGCAAGGAAGTGCCTGACAGTCGGGACCCACCTGGTCGAAGCGTACGTAGCGTTGTCATTCTGGTCGCGAACGTGTACGTACATACTGGTCGATGTAGAGGCGTGCACGTGTCATAGTAGAGGCGTGCACGTGTCGTAGTAGAGGCGCGCACGTATCATGTACATGTACGTACAGCGGATAGGGTGCAATAAAGAAAATACGGCCACGTATGTGTACATACGGGCGGGGTCTTGAACACCTACTCGCGCATACGTACGGCCAGGGCTCGTGTACATGGCTGGGTCGGAACGGAGAAACAGCGTCGTCGTCGTGTTCATGGGGAGGCAACGGAATGCGTTGTGTTCATGGGGAGGCAACGGAATGCGTCGTGTTCATGGGGAGGCAACGGAACGCGTGGGAGCCAATCGGCTGGGTCGGAACGGAATGCGTGGTCGTGTTCATCAGGAGGGCTTGGACTTAACAGACAATGGAAACGAGGCCTGGCGTACTGCAAAACGGAGGAAACGGCCTTGTGTTCGACCGGCCATGTTCGAAACGGGATCCTGTTCATCGGGAGGGGTCTGGCGTACCGCAAAACGGAGGAAACGGACCTCCTACGGTCGAAACGGGGGTCCTGTTGATCGGGAGGGGTGTGGCGTACCGCAAAACGGACGAAACGGACTTGTGTTGGAGCGCTACGGTCGAAACGGGGGTCATGTTCATCGGGAGGGGTGTGGCGTACCACAAAACGGGACTCCACGGGATACTGTTTATCTCCACCGTCGACCCCCTCCAGCCTCCACGAGCTACTGTTCATCCACCGTCGACCTCCTCCAGCCTCCACCTGCGACTGTTCATCCACGGGCTCCTGTTCATCCAGCCTCCACCGCACGCTACTCCACCGGCTACTGTTCAACCAGCCCTCTCCACGGGCTCCTGTTCAACCACCCCTCCACGGGCTACTATTCATCCTGCCCTCCACCGTCTACTGTTCATCCTGCCCTCCACGGGGTGGTCCTGTTCATTCAGCCCGCCACGGGGTCCTGTTCATCCAGCCCCAACCGGCTCGATCGATCGGGGTCCTGTTCATCCAGATGCAACACCACGGGGTCCTATTCATCCACCCCCACTGGGAATTGTTCATCCAACCCCTCCCCCCCCCCCCCCCGCGCAATGCTCACTATTCATCTAGAGGCAGCATCGATCGGCTTCAGTTAGCAGCAGTAGCGAAGGAATCGCTCGATCGGGTTCAGTTAACAGCCAACGATCGAGCGCTCGGGTTCAGTAACGCGTAGCCTGCAGTGCACTCGCTCGGGTTTAGTTAGAGCCCAACGCCTCGCTCGGGTTCAGTTAGAGCCAACGCCTCGCACACACGCGCGTACATGTACAAGACAAATGCGCATCGCTCGGCCCCCGACCTCCCACCATAACCGGGAACTCCCCGAAATTTTCCTCGCCCTCGCTTCTACCATGGTTTTTTCCGTCATGGACGGCCCAAAGAATGTCATGCAGCTGCGTCTCCGGCCCGCCCAGGATGAAAAGCCCATTTTCTGTCATGATTTTTTGTCATAGAAGTGGAGCCCACCATATCTATGATGATACCGGGTTTTGTCACAATTATCATCATAGAAGTGCATATGTATGACAGAAAAAAAATTGTTCGGCCCAAAATGTCATGGATGTGTCTTTTTTTATAGTGAAGACGACGGCGTCGTGGCGTTGCGGTGGCTCCGAACTCCAACGGAGTGCACCAGTCGAAGCAGCGAATGACGGCGGACCTTGGGGACACAGTGGGCGGCAAGGCGGGCGCAGTGGCCGTGGCTAGGCCGGAGCCATGGCGGCGGTGGCGTTCGGCGGCGATGGGGAAGGGGAAGCAGCGTGGTGGATCTGAGGGGGGGGGAAGCGCAGGCACCGAGAGAGAGCGCGGGGGAAGTGGGAGGCGGGATCGAGGAGGCGGGGTGTGGCAGCCTTATCCCCTCCCGGCGTCGGTGCCGGCGAGGCGGTTAGGCGGGGGCGTGCCCCTGTTCCGACCCGGGTCGGGGGAACAGGGGAAGGGGACGAGGCAGGGGAGCCAGGCCAGTTGTGGCCAGCTGGGCTAGGTGGGCTGGTCTGGCCTGTGAGCTGGGCCGGTCTGGTCCAGGGGGGGCTTTCTTTTCCCCTTTTTCCTTTTTTTCTGTTTTGTTCTTTTACTATTATTTATTTTTCTTTTCTGTTTTAAGTCATTTTAAAATATTCATGCACTTTCTAAAAATATGTTTTATTTACTATAATTACCCTTGTAATATTCGGCACCCACCGAACATTTTTGTTTCAACTTTTGAAAACTTTTGTTGTTTGACATATTTAGAATTTAAATTTTGAAACTGTTTCGAATCATTGTGAGGTTAGCAACAGTAACCGAGGTGACGTGGCATGATTATCATGGGATTACTGTAGCATGATTATCCGGGTGTTACACGTAGGCAGGTCCATGTATATAGAAAGGGTCGATGAGGATTGTGCGTGTGTATGTTTGCGAGAGGAAGAGTGCTTGTGATAAAGGTTAGTGGAAACAGTTGTAAATGGTTATGAGAGGGAGGGAGGGAGGTTATATCTAGAGCATGTGTGCGAGAAAGACACCTCGGGAGAGAGTGTGTGAGCATGTGTGAGAGACCACCGATGGAGAGTGAAACTACACGTAAAAGACTGCTCTACACATTGATTAAAGATATAAATTGTATCCAAATATTAGGATGGGATCATGATATTTGCAATTCGCGTAAGGAGCGGTCATTGATCCATCAGACATCTAGATTCTATCGAATTTGAGCATGTCTATGTTATTATTCGACACAATTGATCCACATAGTTAGTATTTTGAACTCCAGACAATGCATCACTTTAGCAATCAAATATAAATGTGAGTATAGTTCATGTTGTGTGTGTAAAGCACATTATACATACGAAAGTTACACAATGGACATTATAAATAGCTACCTATGAACTAGCATACATTTGAATTCAACTTAAGGTGGTTTAAAAAAATCGAATTCAACATGAAGTCCATTCAATTATTTGAATTTGATATCATGGCATTTGTAAACCATACCTAAATTATGGGAGCACCAATCTTTGCTCTGATTTTGTACATAATAGCATATGTAGTCGTGTACAAAATAGATTCAAAATTAGCTCCTCCATTCCAATATAATAGTAGTTATAGGATTTTCAAGTGTCATAATTTCAAAAAGAAGCAGATAATTTAATGAGGTTTTCAAACATACAAGGTCAAATATAACGTTGTCTATTTAGGTCAATCCTCATAGTTCAAGAGTACTCAAAACGTGAATGCTTGTGTTTCAAAATTTTGAACGAAGCGCGAAAAGAGCCTCTACTCGCCCGAAACCGCGTGAGCCCAATGTTTGGTAGTACAAGGAAATTACTTTTCTAATAACTCCGACCCATGAAACCTACCGGCCCGACGTCCAAAGGTCTAAACCGGGGTAGGTTTGTAGCTTCATCTAGACGCCACGCAACCGCATCCGAAAAACATTCATACACAGTGGCCGCCTAAGCACACATGCGCGCGGCCGAAATCTCTCCCGCCCACTACTTGGGACACCTGGGATTACCATCCTACCCCCGACCCGCAGTAGGTCCAAAATTTAAGAGGGCGGCAAAGTTTGTACTTTCCCCAAATTTCAAACAAGCGTGTCCCATCTTCTGTTCAAAAAAGCCAAAAAAAGTGCGTCCCAGACCGAAACATGGTCCCCCCACCCGTCTGATTCCCCATTCGTACTCCGTGGGCGCCAAAACTACCTCTCCACCAGCCGCGAAACCCCAGCGTCCTCCGTCCGCCACCCCATCCCACCCATCAACCACCGCCCTCCTCCATCACGCCAGAGCCGATACCCCAACGTCGTCGTCCACCGCAACCTCAACCACAACGCCCTCCACGGCTAGTAGTTGAAGCCGAGGCCGAGCCATCCGTACCCGAGCCAGTTCAACCACGTCGTCCTACGCCTCACCGCTGCCGCTCCAACTTCGCCACCCTCCACCGCACCGGAGTTGTTCCTGCTACGCCGTCCTTCGCCACCTCGGATCTGCTTCCCCTCTGCCGACATACGGCCACGGCAACACAGTCAACAATTTGGCCATGGGTTCGTCCAAGCCTGCACCCTCCAGAACATCGGTTTCCCTGGTAAAAAGAAGAAGATCGGCGCGGCATGTGGACGTGACCACACCGGCAACCAAAAAGGTACTCATCTTCCCTTATTCGTGCAAATCTTATGTCTCTGCTTGCACGGTATTCATCCCACAGAAGACACTAGTTGACCGCTTCTTCTTGATACTAGATGTTCCTAGTAACTCGCGGTGCACAAGGTTTCTCCTCGTATACTATTTCACCTTAGCTAGAGGTCCGTCGCCCCCTGAATTTCAATTTCTGGCTAGTTGATTCCCAATTAACGGAAGCATTCCCCGGCGTAACAGGCGCTAGTACGCCTATTACACCGGGGAAGCAGCGCCTTGGTGTTTATCTTAGGGGCGTGTGCGGCCTAGAGCTACTGGTGCCCAATCTGGAGGTCGGCCGGGATTAAAGGGATGGCCTGGGGGCGCTGCCAAGCACGGTGGTGGTGTGAGGTCGATGGGAGGGCGGGGCGGCGGAGGCAGGGGTTTGGGCCGGTGGTCGCTGGTCGCTGGTGGTTCGATAAAGATCGTTAACAGTGACTGGCGGGAGGTAGACGAAGGCCATCTGCCCGTTCCTTATAGATCGGACGGTTCATTAAAAAAATCGACTGACCTATTTATTTTCAGCCGACTGTTATCTTAGATATGACCACATGTGGTGGTGTGCTGGAGGAGTACCTGCATTTCCTGTGCTCATATATTACAAAATCATACGGAGTAGAATCTAATTTTGTTTCCCATGCAATGTTGTAGAGCTATCATATGTCTCCTATCATTTATTTTTCAGCCACCTGCTATCTGCTACTTTTACAGTGCACTAGTTCTGCACACACTTCACCCTTACTCTCACTATTGTGTTTTTATGCAAGGGTATTTCAGACTCTGCTACCATGAGAGAAGCCAAAAAGAAAAGAGAGAAGTCGCTCCAGCTTCGTATGCGGGTAGGCAAGACACGTTACAGCGCTATAAAGGGTGCAGTGTCAGCAGATGGAGACGGTAAACGTAGCTCTGGAGTTGATGACCTCGCTCGCAATGAACCACCATCCCAGGTGCTTGCTTTAACTTCGCGGTGTCATATGTGGTTGCATGTTCCATATGGTGTCTAGCTTGTATTTGAAAGGCCGAAGTTGGTAAGATAAGGAAAGATATTTTTTACATGAACCACCATCCCGTGAGCACCAGAAGACAAATAGCTAGTCAGGGCACTGGCCGAGCCAGTGACAAGCAAAGATAGGCATCACCTAGAAGCCAACTAAAAAGCTGTGATGGTGGCGAAACTATAAATAGCTTGTATTGCTTCCAATTTTGTTAAATTGCATCTGCTTAGCTTACACATTATACCTTTGAATATGACATGCCTTTCTGTTTTTGGTACATACTAGTACATCTGTGTATTAACCATGTTCTTACATCAAACTAATGTTCTTGTGTATCCCTCATCAATCACTTATGACGAGGCAGGCAGGCAAGGGGACTACTCCTCATTTAAAGAATGCGGCATCAGCCTCCCGACATGATTCTCAAGAAACAGAAATGCTAGATGAAGATAGTGAACGTAGCTCTGTAGTTGATTAGAGCATTTCCCCTACACTAGCATCGCAAGTGCTTGCTCTAACTTGGCAGCGTGATATGTGGTTGCATGTTTCATATGGTGTCTAGATTGTAATTCTTCCAATCTGGTTAAACTGCATGTGCTAGTCTGCTTAGCTTATACATTATACCTGTTAATGTGACATGCCTTCCTATATTTAGTACATAGTACATCTGTCTATTAAGCATGTCCTTACATAAAACTATTCTTTTTTTTGAATCCCGCATCAATCAACATGACGAGACACCTTTCGTATATGCAGTGCGATATTAGTTGCATCTTTCATATGATTTATAGCATGCGCTGCTTTTAATTTGTTGAAATTCCATTTATGATGGGACACTTTTAACTTGGCAGAGTCATATTGGTTGCATCTTTCATGTGGTGTCTAGCTTGCATTGCTTCTTATTTGCTAGAATGGTTTCTGCTTAGTTTACACAAACAGTTGTGAACATGCCATGCCGTCCTGTTTTTCGTACATATTCCATCCTGGTATCATGTGTTTGCCTTACATCAAAGTAGTGATTGTCAATATCATGCATGAATGAGTTTTGAAGAGAGAATTTTATTGCTTTTTCTTGTCGGTTTTACTTGACAATTCAAAATCAATAAAGCGGAAGGAAGTTAGCAAGGCAGCGGATAAAGGTGCTCCTTCCGAACGGAGGGTCTCTACAGTTTCTACTCCTCCACACCCCCAAGATGATTTCCAAGACAACACATGCATAGACACTCAACAAAGTTGTGTTTATGATGAGCACGTCTCCCCTAGTGCAGCATCACCGGTGCTCCCTCTAACTTGGCACTGTTATATGTGGTTGCATGTTATGTGTGATGTCTAGCTTGTATTGCTTCTAATTTTGTTGAATTCCATCTGCTTACTTTACACATTATACTTGAATAAGACACGTGTTCCTATTTCTAGAACATACAATATCTGTCTATCACACCATGTTCTTACATCAAATTACTACTGTTGTGTAACCTGCAACAATCACTTATCATAAGACACGTTTGACTTCGGAGTGTGATATAGGTTACATCTCACATTCTTTTCTAGCTTGTACTACTAATTTGTTGAAATGACACTTATGACGAGATAGTTTTAACTTGGTAGAGTGATATTCGTTGCATCTTTCATATGGTGTCTAGCTTTCATTGCTTCTAATTTGTTGAAATGTCTTCTCCTTAGTTTACACATCATAAGCTGTGAATATGCAATGCTGTGAATATGCAATGGCACTAATGACGAGAGACCTTTAACATGGTAGTGTGATGTTGTTTGCATCTTGCATATGATTTATTTCTTGTACTGCTTCACATTTTTTTAAACGCCATTTATGATGAGACACTGTTAACTTGGCAGAGCGATACTTGTAGCATCTTTCATATGGTGTCTACCTTCCATTGCATTGCTTCTAATTTGGTGAAATGTCTTCTTAGTTTACACATCATAGTTCTGGTTATCTCTTCCGTCCTGTTTTTCATACATATTACATCCTCCTATCATGTGGTTGTCTAACATCAAAGTTCAGTTCGTCTGCATCACGCATCAATTTGTTTTGAAGAACTAAATTGTTATTCGTTTTTCTTGTTGGCTTGACTTAACATGGCACAGAGAAAGAGGAAGAAACACAGAATGGCAGGGAATGAGAAGCGGATGAATCCTGCAGATTCTGCTGGTACTGATGGTGCAATAGAAGGTCAAAGTCCAGCGGAAAATTCTACAAACACGACATCCCATGCTACACGAGTTGCAAAAAAAAGCCAAACAGAAACAAATAGCTGGCACCAAACAAGCAGAGACAACCCTAGTTCTTGCAATACCTACCACAGTACTACCAGCTACACGACTTACTCGTGCATCAACTGAGCTAGCAGCATGTTCCCAAGCTCCCTTGCCACCTGACACTACTTCCCAAGCACTCTTGACACAATACGAGTTGGCAATATTAGAGGCAGCGGTTGCCATTAGGTGTCATGTACGTATCCTCCCAACATTGATTCAGTACAGGAATGACAAAGACGAAGCCCAGTTCAACACCTTCCTCGACCATTTATCTGTAAGTATGGTTATGTATGGAAACTAGTAATATCGTTTTGCTCTGTCCCATACTTTCTAGGTTGCTGATAATGAGACTCCCATAATTTTCAACAGATGAGGTTCAAGTTGGATAGCCAAGATGATGCAACCAGACAAGCTTGCACCCATGTTTTCAAGTCTGCTCTGCGACAATATCGGTATAACTTGAGGAAAACTCACTTTGAAGGCAAGGCTAACAGTGAACTTTCCCAAACATCTCCAGTGGAAAATATATCGGATGAAGACTGGAGGGGCCTTGTTAAACACTGGTCTGATCCGAAGTATCAGGTACATTATATATATGTGATCAGATCACATGTTGAAGTCCTATTTACGCATGTGCCACACAAATCTATCTTCTTGTAAGTGAACTATTCAAAGAACAAGGCCAACCGTACGAAAGTGAAATTCCAATAGACGACAAGATCTCGTAGCTATATTGCACACTGCGAGGCTCTTGTAATTAGCTGTTGTTTCACTCTTTTCGATGTACCATATTATCAGATCTATATTGACTTGTTCAAAATGCAGAGGAAAGCCCGCAAGGACCAAAAAGTACGTGAACCAAATGCTGTGGAAATCTTCAAGGACTATCACACCAGCAAGAAGAAGGGCATGACTACACCAGTCAAAGCCGCTGTTGTAAGTCCTTAATCCTCATGCCTTTTAACTACTACTTACTCTGACTTGTGCCTTGAACTGCATGGTTTGCAGCCAATGTCTATTACTCTTTTCAATTTTATACACAATTGTCTTAGCATATCATTGCACCTTACAAGGTTTGAAAGAGAGGAGTGATGTTCCTTTGATCTTGACCCGTAATCTAGTTCCGTGCTACACTTGCCCACACAACGTTACAATTGCCTGTTTGTCTGTTCTCAGTTGTTTTGTGATATGAATGATGTCATACTATGCTTACTGTACTATAAACTTCATCTCTTTATCCTTAGCCCTCAATACAATGTGAAGAAATAGACAATACATTAGCGATGGTACATGGTCATATGTTTGGAACCTGGTTTTATTATGTACTTTGCAATAAAATACAACTAATATTTTACATGGGTTCACCAGAATAAGTTCTGTATATAGACCAAAACTATTTTGTTTGGTTTTGCTGCCTCCTTAATATCTTCTGTTCTGGTACTACTAATGTAAAACCTCAACTTTTCAGTGAGCTATGGAAAAAATGGTGGAACCGCCACCTTTTGAAGGTGGTGAGGCAACTATAACCGCAATGTCAGCTCTTGCTGCAGTGGGTCAGTACCTGTCCACTAACAGTGCCAAAAGCATGTTCCTGCGTAATACTGGGTTGGTTGTTAAGGCAATATCGTCCAAACTGCCTCATGATCAAGATATGCAAGCTCAAAGCAATGTTGTATCTGCGCTCCAGACACAAGTCCATTCCCTAACAGAGACCCTTTGTGAAACAAGGAGAAACATTGCTCAATGTCGTCAAGATATGCATGGTTTTCAAACCAGACTATCAGACATTTGCTATGTTGTTCAGGAGCCTAGGGTCAATGAAGGCGAGGGTTATGGTGCTCCATCGGACAATACAGCATGAAAACTGTCATGTCAAATGAACTGAGCTTCTGAACTTCTGGTGGTGCATTTATCTGCTAGATTATTAAGTTTTATGCCAACCTTGCTTTTGTTATATAGTTGTAATTTGTTTTGGTGCGATACAAAATTTATTCTTAACGTGCAGCCACCGGCTGAAGAAAACAGCAAGTCATTTTTGTATAGTGTAGGGTGTTCCCTATATTTGCACTAGTGGCGATCTTTGATGCCGAGTGGATGTAATCTATGCAATCGCCTTAATAGCCTAGCGTTAGTTTCGGCCTTATTTATTTCCTAGTCTTCTTTTTCCTTGGTTTGCTAGTGGCCGCAACTACCATGGGCCATATACGGGCCGTAGGATCCATGGGTCTCCTATGGGCCGTCGATAAATGAGCCTGTAATCGGTGGGCCTCGGGCCGTCGAACAAATGGGTCTACATGGGCCGTAATCGGGCGTAATTGGTATCGGCCCAGCACGGCAACATGCCATTAACAGGCCATAGGACAGTGAATGCTTAATTCTGTGACAGGCATAACGGGTCGTTAATGGGCCAGAATATGGGACGGGCTGGAAATGGCGCAACGGGTTAACAGGCCAGAAATGGGCCGACTCTTGCCATGGGCCGAATTTGGTCCATTAGGTAACAGGCCAGTAACGGGCCGACTCTTGCCATGGGCTGAATTTGGCCCATTAGGAGAATAGGCCAGTAACGGGCCGACTCTTGCCATGGGCCGAATTTGGCCCATTAGGGGAACAGGCCAGTAACGGGCCGGAAGTAATCGAGGGCCGAAAAGGAGCCCAAGAACGTATGGGCCGTCAATAGGCCAAAAGCTAACACGGGCTGGAAACGGCCCATGTAAATCACGGGCCGTTAACGGGTATAAAGAAAATTATTGTTCATTATGGGCTAGAGTCACCGTGGGCCTGTAAAGGGCCGAAAGATACGAAGGCCTCATATGGGCCGAAAGACGTCATGGGCCATACATGGGCCGAAAGTGAAATGGTCTGGTGTTATATTCGACAGCCCACGTGACGTTGTTGGGCCGATTTCCTTTAGGGCCTAACGGCCCGTGAGTTAACGGGTCGTAAAATGGGCTATTTGCGAAGAGACCGTTAACAGGCTTTTCATGGGCCAGCCCGTTAACTTTTGACCAAGTCAAACAGGCCGGCTTTGTAAGCTAAATGGGCCAGTGGTGGGCTGTGGCACGTGTCAACATATCATAGGCGCCTATCTGACCCACTGACGAGCTGACACGTGTTTCGTCCGGCCAATAAGAATTTTACACATGGAAATTTCCCATTGGTCGGGGCTGTTAACGGGTTATCGGATCCAAAACCCAACCTGATAGCTTAACGGCGTTCAGTAACGGTGGATGCCACGTGTCGGTCATCCTTGACGAAAGCACTTCTATGACGCGCGATTTATCGTCATGGAAGTGGACACTTCCATGATGATAATTTTGGTAATGTCATGGAACACTTCTACGACAGCACTGGTATGACTATCTTGATTCTGTCATAAATTTGTCATGGATGTACATGCATGACAAAAAACGCGACCTACTGTGACAAACATGTATCATCACGGAAGTGTATTTTTTTGTAGTGGGGGAGTGCCCTCCACCCTCGTGGGCACATGGTGGGTCCCCCTGGTGTGTTCTCAGTGCCAATAATTCTTAAATATTTTGGAAAAAATCATATTTCATTTTTAGGGCAATTTGAGAACTTTTATTTTCGAGGTATTTTTTATTGCAAGGATAATTCCGAAAATAGGCGGAAAATACTATTTTTACTTTATTTAAGATAAATAACAGAAAGTAAAAGAAGGGTACAAAAGGTTGTGCTTTCTAACTTCATCCATCTCATGCTCATCAAAAGAAATCCACTAACAAGGTTGATCAAGTCTTGTTAATAAACTCATTCCGAATCGCATCAAACCGGAGAAATATTGAATAACATTAGGTTACCTCAATGGGGATATGCACATCCCCAACAATAAGAATATCATATTTCTTCTTGACAGTAGGAAGAGGAAATTCAAAACCTCCAATAATAATCGTTGATTTTTTTCCAATAGAGTTCATATTATGGACTTGAGGATGTTTCCTCGGAAAGTGTACCTTATGCTCATTACCATTAACATGAAAAGTGACATTGCCTTTGTTGCAATCAATAACAGCCCCTATAGTATTCAAAAAGGGTCTACCAAGAATAATAGACATACTATCGTCTCGGGAATATCAAGAATAACAAAGTCCGTTAAAATAGTAACGTTTGCAACCACAACAGGCACATCCTCACAAATACCGACAGGTATAGAAGTTGATTTATCATCCATTTGCAAAGATATTTTAGTAGGTGTCAACTTATTCAAATCAAGTCTACGATATAAAGAGAGAGGCATAACACTAACAACGGCTCCAAGATCACATAAAGCAGTTTTAACATAGTTTCTTTGAATGGAGCATGGTATAGTTGGTACTCCTGGATCTCCTAGTTTCTTTGGTATTCCACCTTTAAAAGTATAATTAGCAAGCATGGTGGAAATTTCAGCTTCCGATATATTTATTTTATTTGTAACAATATCTTTCATGTACTTAGCATAAGGGTTCATTTTAAGCATATCAGTCAAATGCATACGCAAAAAGATAGGTCTAATCATTTTAGCAAAGCGCTCAAAATCCTCATCATCTTTTTTCTTGGATGGTTTAGGAGGAAAAGGCATGGGTTTCTGAACCCATGGTTCTCTTTCTTTACCGTGCTTCCTAGCAACGAAGTCTCTCTTATCATAATGTTGATTCTTTGATTGTGGGTTATCAAGATCAACAACAGGTTCAATCTCTACATCATTATCATTGCTAGGTTGAGCATCAACATGAACATCATCATTAACATTATCACTAGGTTCCTGTTCATTACCAGATTGTGTTTCAGCATCAGAAATAGAAATATCATTGGGAGTCTCAGGTGTGTCAATAGCAGGTTCACTAGAAGCATGCAAAGTCCTATCGTTTTTCTTCTTCTTCTTCATAGAAGAACTAGGTGCATCAACATTAGTTCTTTGAGAATCTTGCTCAATTCTCCTAGGTGGCCCTCGGGATACAAAGGTTCCTGAGTCATTTTACCCCCTCTAGTCATAACTCTAACAACATTATCATTTTTCTTATTATTTAATTCATTGAGAAAATCATTCTGAGCTTTAAGTACTTGTCCTACTTGAGTGGTAACCATAGAAGCATGTTTACTAATAAGTTTAAGTTCACCTTTAACTATAGACATATAATCACTCAAGTGTTCAATCATATAGGCATTACGTTTCAATTGTCTACCAACATAAGCATTGAAGTTTTCTTGTTTAACAATAAAATTATCAAACTCATCTAAGCATCAGCTAGCATACATATAATGAGGAATATCACCTTCATCAAATCTATAGAGAGAATTTACCTTCACTACCCGTGTCGGGTTATCAAGACCGTGTATTTCTTCAATAGGTGGTAAATTCTTAACATCTTCACCTTTAATAACTTTTTCTTTCATAGATTTATTTGCCTCTTGCATATCTTCAGGACTGAGAAATAGAATACCCATTTTCTTCGGAGTTGGCTTAGGTGTTGGTTCAGGAAGTGTCCAATCATTTTCATTACTCAACATATTATTCAATAGCAATTCAGCTTGATCAGCGGTTCTTTCCCTGAAAACACAGCCAGCACAACTATCCAGGTGGTCTCTGGAAGCATCAGTTAGTCCATTATAAAAGATATCAAGTATTTCATTTTTCTTGAGAGGATGATCAGGCAAAGCATTAAGTAATTGGAGAAGCCTCCCCCAAGCTTGTGGGAGATTCTCTTCTTCAATTTGAACAAAATTATATATTTCCCTTAAGGCAGCTTGTTTCTTCTGAGCGGGGAAATATTTAGCAGAGAGGTAATAAATCATATCCTGGGGACTACGCACACAACCAGGATCAAGAGAATTAAACCATGTTTTAGCATCACCCTTTAATGAGAACGGAAACAACTTAAGGATAAAGTAATAGCGGGTTTTCTCATCATTAGTGAACAGGGTGGCTATATCATTTAATTTAGTAAGATATGCCACAACATTTCAGATTCATAGCCATAAAAAGGATCAGATTCAACCAAAGTAATTAACTCAAGATCGACAGAGAAATCATCCTTATCAGAAATTAAGATAGGTGAAGTAGCAAAAGCAGGGTCATATTTCATTCTAGCATTCAAGGATTTTTCTTTAAGCTTAGCTAACAATTTCTTAAGATCAGATCTATCATTGCAACCTAAGAAGTCTCTAGTAGTTTCTTCATCCATAACATAACCCTCAGGAACAACATGAAATTCATATCTAGGGGGAGAGTCTTCATCATCACTTTCATCAATATTATCAGTTTCAATAATTTCATTCTCTCTAACCACAGCAAGTTGTTCATCAAGAAATTCACCTAATGGCACAGTATTATCAAGCATAGAAGTAGTTTCATCATAAGTATCATGCAAAGCAGAAGTGGCATCATTGATAACATGCGACATATCAGAATGAATAACAGGAGTAGGAGTCGCAAGTTTACTCATAACAGAAGGTGAATCAAGTGCAGAGCTAGATGGCAGTTCCTTACCTCCCCTCGTAGTTGAGGGAAAAATCTTGGTTCTTTTATCTTTCAAGTTCTTCATAGTGATCAGCAGATATAAATCCCAAGTGACTCAAAGAATAGAGCTATGCTCCCCGGCAACGGCGCTAGAAAATAGTCTTGATAACCCACAAGTATAGGGGATCGCAACAAGTTTTCGAGGGTAGAGTATTCAACCCAAACTTATTGATTCGACACAAGGGAAGCCAAACAATATTCTCAAGTACTAACAGTTGAGTTGTTAATTCAACCGCACCTGGAAGACATAATATCTGCAGCAAAGTATTTAGTAGCAAAGTAATATGATAGTAGCGGTAACGGTAGCAAAAGTAATAGTAGCAGTTTTGTAGTAATTGTAACAGTGGCAATGGAAAAGTAACTAAGCAAAGATCAATATGTGAAAAGCTCATAGGCAATGGATTAGTGATGGACAATTATGTCGGATGCGATTCCTCATGTAATAGTTATAACATACGGTGACACAGAACTAGCTCCAGTTCATCAATGTAATGTAGACATGTATTCTGAATATAATCATATGTGCTTATGGAAAAGAACTTGCATGACATCTTTTGTCCTACCCTCCGGTGGAAGCGGGGTCCTATTGGAACCTAGGGATATTAAGGCCTCTTTTTAATAGAGTACCGGACCAAAGCATTAACACTTAGTGAATACATGAACTCCTCAAACTACGGTCATCACCGGTAAGTATCCCGATTATTGTCACTTCGGGGTTAACGGATCATAACACATAATAGGTGACTATTGACCTGCAAGATAGGATCAAGAACTCACATATATTCATGAAAACATAATAGGTTCAGATCTGAAATCATGGCACTTGGGCCCTAGTGACCAGCATTAAGCATAGCAAAGTCATAGCAACATCAATCTCAGAACATAATGGACACTAGTGATCAAACCCTAACAAAACTAACTCGATTACATGATAAATCTCATCCAATCCATCACCGTCCAGCAAGCCTATGATGGAATTACTCATGCACGGTGGTGAGCATCATGAAATTGGTGATGGAGGAAGGTTGATGATGACGATGGTGATGGATTCCCCTCTCCGGAGCCCCGAACGGACTCCAGATCAGATCTCCTGAGAGAGAATAGGGCTTGGTGGCGGCTCCGTATCGTAAAACGCGATGAATCCTTCTCTCCTATTTTTTTCTCCCCGAACAAGAATATATAGAGTTGGAGTTGAGGTCGGAGGAGCACTAGGGAGCCCACGAGGCAGGGGGCGCACCCCCCACCCTCGTGGACAGGTTGTGGGCCCCCTAGCCTTGATTCTTTCGCCAGTACTTTTTATATATTCCAAAAATATTCTCTGTTGATTTCCAGGTCATTCCAACAACTTTTATTTCTGCACAAAAATAACACCATGGCAATTCTTCTGAAAACAGCGTCAGTCCGGGTTAGTTCCATTCAAATCATGCGAGTTAGAGTCCAAAACAAGGGCAAAAGTGTTTGGAAAAGTAGATACGATGGAGACGTATCAGGTAACCATAGAATCATGTTTACTAATAACTTTAAGTTCACCTTTAACTCTAGACATACAATCACTCAAGTGTTCAATCATATAAGCATTGCGTTTCAATTGTCTACTAACATAAGCATTGAAGTTTTCTTGTTTAACAATAAAAATATCAAACTCATCCAAGCATTGGCTAGCAAATTTAGTAGATGGGATTTCACCCTTATCAAATCTATAGAGAGAATTTACCTTACTACCTGTGTCGGGTTATCAAGACAATGTATTTCTTCAATAGGTGGTAAATGCTTAACATCTTCAGCTTTAATACCCTTTTCTTTCATAGATTTCTTTGCCTCTTGCATATCTTTAGGACTGAGAAATAGAATACCCCTTTTCTTTGGAGTTGGCTTAGGAATTGGTTCGGGAAATGTCCAATCATTTTCATTACTCAACATATTATTCAATAGCAATTCAGCTTGATCAAAAGTTCTTTCCCTAAAAACACAACAAGCACAACTATCCAGGTGGTCTCTGGAAGCATCAGTTAGTCCATTATAAAAGATATCAAGTATTTCATTTTTCTTGAGAGGATGGTCAGGCAAAGCATTAAGTAATCGGAGAAGCCTCCCCCGAGCTTGTGGGAGACTCTCTTCTTGAATTTGCACAAAGTTATATATTTCCCTTAAGGCAGCTTGTTTCTTATGAGCAGGGAAATATTTAGTAGAGAAGTAATAAATCATATCCCGGGGACTACGCACACAACCAGGATCAAGAGAATTAAACCATATTTTAGCATCACCCTTTAATGAGAACGAAAATAACTTAAGGATAAAGTAATAGCGAGTTTTCTCATCATGAGTAAACAGGGTGGCTATATCATTTAATTTAGTAAGATGTGCCACAACAGTTTCAGATTCATAGCCATAAAAAGGATCAGATTCAACCAAAGTAATTAACTCAGAATCGACAAAGAAATCATAATCCTTATCAGAGATACAGATAGGTGAAGTAGCAAAAGCAAGGTCATATTTCATTCTAGCATTCAAAGATTTTTCTTTCAGCTTAGCTAATAATTTCTTAAGATCATATCTATCATTGCAAGCTAAAAAGTCTCTAGCAGTTATTTCATCCATAACATAACCCTCAGGCACAACAGGCAATTCATATCTAGGGGGAGAATCTTCATCATCTCTTTCATCAATATTATCAGTTTCAATAATTTCATTCTTTCTAACCCTAGCAAGTTGTTCATCCAGAAATTCACCTAGTGGCACAATATTATCAAGCATAGAAGTAGTTTCATCATAAGCATCATGCATAGCAGAAGTGGCATCATCAATAACATGCGACATATCAGAATGAATAACAGGAGTAGGTGTCGCAAGTTTACTCATAACAGAAGGTGAATCAAGTGCAGAGCTAGATGGCAGTTCCTTACCTCCCCTCGTAGTTGAGGGATAAATCTTGGTTCTTTCATTTTCAAGTTCTTCATAGTGATCAGCAGATATAAATCCCAAGTGACTCAAAGAATAGAGCTATGCTCCCCGGCAACGGCGCCAGAAAATAGTCTTGATAACCCACAAGTATAGGGGATCACAACATTTTTCGAGGGTAGAGTATTCAACCCAAATTTATTGATTCGACACAAGGGGAGCCAAAGAATATTCTCAAGTATTAACAGTTGAGTTGTCAATTCAACCGCACCTGAAAGACTTAATATCTGCAGCAAAGTATTTAGTAGCAAAGTAATATGATAGTAGCGATAACGGTAGCAAAAGTAACAGTAGCAGTTTTGTAGTAATTGTAACAGTGGCAACGGAAAAGTAACTAAGCAAAGATCAATATGTGAAAAGCTCGTAGGCAATGGATCAGTGATGGATAATTATGTCGGATCGATTCCTCATGTCATAGTTATAACATAGGGTGACACAGAACTAGCTCTAGTTCATCAATGTAATGTAGGCATGTATTCCGAATATAGTCATACGTGCTTATGGAAAAGAACGTGCATGACATCTTTTGTCCTACCCTCCCGTGGTAGCGGGGTCCTATTGGAACCTAGGGATATTAAGGCCTCCTTTTATTAGAGTACCAGACCAAAGCATTAACACTTGGTGAATACATGAACTCCTCAAACTACGGCCATCACCGGTAAGTATCCCGATTATTGTCACTTCGGGGTTAACGGATCATAACACATAATAGGTGACTATAGACCTGCAAGATAGGATCAAGAACTCACATATATTCATGAAAACATAATAGGTTCAGATCTAAAATCATGGCACTTGGGCCCTAGTGACAAGCATTAAGCATAGCAAAGTCATAGCAACATCAATCTCAGAACATAATGGACACTAGGGATAACACCCTAACAAAACTAACTCCATTACATGATAAATCTCATCCAATCCATCACCGTCCAGCAAGCCTACGATGGAATTACTCATGCACGGCGGTGAGCATCATGAAATTGGTGATGGAGGAAGGTTGATGATGACGATGGCGACGGATTCCCCTCTCCATAGCCCTGAACGGACTGCAGATCAGATCTCCCGAGAGAGATTAGGGCTTGGCGGCGGCTCTGTGTCGTAAAACGCGATGAATCCTTCTCTCCTATTTTTTCTCCCCGAACACGAATATATAGAGTTGGAGTTGAGGTCGGAGGAGCACCAGGGAGCCCACGAGGCAGGGGGCGCGCCCCCCACCCTCGTGGACAGGGTGTGGGCCCCCTGACCTTGATTCTTTCGCCAGTATTTTTTATATATTCCAAAAATATTCTCCGTTGATTTTCAGGTCATTCCAACAACTTTTATTTCTGCACAAAAATAACACCATGGCAACTCTTCTGAAAACAGCGCCAGTCCGGGTTAGTTCCATTCAAATCATGCTAGTTAGAGTCCAAAACAAGGGCAAAAGTGTTTGGAAAAGTAGATACGATGGAGACGTATTAGGTAACCATAGAAGCATGTTTACTAATAACTTTCAGTTCACCTTTAACTCTAGACATATAATCACTCAAGTGTTCAATCATATAAGCATTGCGTTTCAATTGTCTACTAACATAAGCATTGAAGTTTTCTTGTTTAACAATAAAATTATCAAACTCATCCAAGCATTGGCTAGCAAATTTAGTAGATGGGATTTCACCCTTATCAAATCTATAGAGAGAATTTACCTTTACTACCTGTGTCGGGTTATCAAGACCATGTATTTATTCAATAGGTGGTAAATTATTAACATCTTCAGCTTTAATACCCTTTTCTTTCATAGATTTCTTTGCCTCTTGCATATCTTCAGGACTGAGAAATAGAATACCCCTTTTCTTCGGAGTTGGCTTAGGAGTTGGTTCGAGAAGTGTCCAATCATTTTCATTACTCAACATATTATTCAACAGCAATTCAGCTTGATCAAAAGTTCTTTCCCTGAAAACACAACAAGCACAACTATCCAGGTGGTCTCTGGAAGCATCAGTTAGTCCATTATAAAAGATATCAAGTATTTCATTTTCTTGAGAGGATGATCAGGCAAAGCATTAAGTAATCGGAGAAGCCTCCCCCAAGCTTGTGGGAGACTCTCTTCTTCAATTTGCACAAAGTTATATATTTGCCTTAAGGCAGCTTGTTTCTTATGAGCGGGGAAATATTTAGCAGAGAAGTAATAAATCATATCCTGGGGACTACGCACAAAACCAGGATCAAGAGAATTGAACCATATTTTAGCATCACCCTTTAATGAGAACGGAAATAAATTAAGGATAAAGTAATAGCAAGTTTTCTCATCATGAGTAAACAGGGTGTCTATATCATTTAATTTAGTAAGATGTGCCACAACAGTTTCAGATTCATAGCCATAAAAAGGATCCGATTCAACCAAAGTAATTAACTAAGGATCGACAGAGAAATGATAATGCTTATCAGAGATACAGATAGGTGAAGTAGCAAAAGCAGGGTCATATTTCATTCTAGCATTCAAAGATTTTTCTTTCAGCTTAGCTAATAATTTCTTAAGACCATTTCTATCATTGCAAGCTAAGATGCCTCTAGCAGTTTCTTCATCCAAAACATAACCCTCAGGCACAACAGGCAATTCATATCTAGGGGGAGAATATTCATCATCACTATCATCAATATTATCAGTTTCAATAATTTCATTCTCTCTAACCCTAGCAAGTTGTTCATCCAGAAATTCACCTAGTGGCACATTATTATCAAGCATAGAAGTAGTTTCATCATAAGAATCATGCATAGCAGAAGTGGCATCATCAATAACATGCGACATATCAGAATGAACAACACGAGTAGGTGTCGCAAGTTTACTCATAACAGAAGGTGAATCAAGTGCAGAGCTAGATGGCAGTTCCTTACCTCCCCTCGTAGTTGAGGGATAAATCTTGGTTCTTTCATCTTTCAAGTTCTTCATAGTGATCAGCAGATATAAATCCCAAGTGACTCAAAGAATAGAGTTATGCTCCCTGGCAACGGTGCCAGAAAATAGTCTTGATAACCCACAAGTATAGGGGATCGTAATAGTTTTCGAGGGTAGAGTATTCAACCCAAATTTATTGATTCGACACAAGGGGAGCCAAAGAATATTCTCAAGTATTAATAGTTGAGTTGTCAATTCAACCGCACCTAAAAGACTTAATATCTGCAACAAAGTATTTAGTAGCAAAGTAATATGATAGTAGCGGTAACGGTGGCAAAAGTAACAGTATTGGTTTTGTAGTGATTGTAACAGTGGCAACGGAAAAGTAACTAAGAAAAGATCAATATGTGAAAAGCTCGTAGGCAATGGATTAGTGATGGATAATTATGTCGGATGTGATTCCTCATGAAACAGTTATAACATAGGGTGACACAGAACTAGCTCCAGTTCATCAATGTAATGTAGGCATGTATTCCGAATATAGTCATACGTGCGTATGGAAAAGAACTTGCATGACATCTTTTGTCCTACCCTCCCATGGCAGCGGGGTCCTATTGGTAACTAAGGGATATTAAGGTCTCCTTTTAATAGAGTACTAGACCAAAGCATTAACACTTCGTGAATACATGAACTCCTCAAACTACGGTCATCACCGGTAAGTATCCCGATTATTGTCACTTCAGGGTTAACGGATCATAACACATAATAGGTGACTATAGACTTGCAAGATAGGATCAAGAACTCACATATATTTATGAAAACATAATAGGTTCAGATCTGAAATCATGGCACTTGGGCCCTAGTGACAAGCATTAGGCATAGCAAAGTCATAGCAACATCAATCTCAGAACATAATGGATACTAGGGATCAAACCGTAACAAAACTAACTCGATTACATGATAAATCTCATCCAACCCATCACTGTCCAGCAAGCCTATGATGGAATTACTCACGCACGGCGGTGAGCATCATGAAATTGGTGATGGAGGAAGGTTGATGATGACGATGGCGACGGATTCCCCTCTCCGAAGCCCCGAACGGACTCTAGATCAGCCCTCCGAAGAGAGATTACGGCTTGGCGGCGGCTCTGTATCGTAAAACGCGATGAATCCTTCTCTCTGGGTTTTCCCCTCGAACGTGAATATATAGAGTTTGAGTTGAGGTTGGTGGAGCACCAGGGGGCCCACCCCCTGGGCGCGCCCCCACCCTCCTGGACAGGGTGTGGGCCCCTGGCCTTGATTTTTTCACCAGTATTTTTTATATATTCCAAAAATATTCTCCGCTGATTTTTAGGTCATTTCGAGAACTTTTATTTCTGCACAAAAATAACACCATGGTAATTCTGCTGAAAACAACGTGAGTCCGGGTTAGTTCCATTCAAATCATGCAAGTTAGAGTCCAAAACAAGGGCAAAAGTGTTTGGAAAAGTAGATACGATGGGGACGTATCAGAGGGGCACCCCATAGACACACAAGTTGATCTTTAGCCGTGTGCGGTGCCCCCCTCCACAGTTTTACACCTCGGTCATATTGTCGTAGTGCTTAAGCGAAGCCCTGCATTGGTAACTTCATCATCACCGTCGACACGTCGTCGTGCTGATGAACCTCACCCTCGTCCTCAGCTGGATCAAGAGAACGAGGGACGTCATCGAGCTGAACGTGTGCAGATCACGGAGGTGTCGTGCGTTCGGTACTTGATCGGTTGGATCGCGAAGACGTTCGACTACATCAACCGCATTACTAAATGCTTCCGCTTTTGGTCAACGAGGGTACGTACACACACTCTCCCCTCTCGTTGCTATGCATCTCCTAGATAGATCTTGCGTGATCGTAGGAAATTTTTTGAAATACTGCGTTCCCCAACAGTGGCATCAGAGCCAGGTCTATGCGTAGATGTTATATGCATGAGTAGAACACAAAGATTTGAGGGTGATAATAGTCATACTTCTTACCAGGATGTCCGACTTTGATTCGGTGTTATTGTTGGATGAAGCTGCCCAGACCGACATTACATGACCGCGTTTGTGAGACTGGTTCTACCGATGTGCTTCGCACACAGGTGGCTAGTGGGTGTCTATTTCTCCAACTTTAGTTGAATCGAGTGTGACTACGCCTGGTCCTTGTTGAAGGTTAAAACAACACACTTGATGAAAAATCATTGTGGTTTTTTATGCGTAGGTAAGAACGGTTCTTGCTAAGCCCGTAGCAGCCACGTAAAACTTGCAACAACAAATTAGAGGACGTCTAACTTGTTTTTGCAGGGCATTTTGTGATGTGATATGGTCAAGACGTGATTATATAAATTGTTGTATGAGATGATCATGTTTTGTAACAAAGTTATCGACAACTGGCAGGAGCCATATGGTTGTTGCTTTATTGTATGAAATGCAATTGCCATGTAATTGCTTTACTTTATCACTAAGCGGTAGCGATAGTCATTGAAGAAATAGTTGGTGAGACGACAACGATGCTACGATGGAGATAAAGGTGTCAAGCCGGTGACGATGGTGATCATGGCGGTGCTTTGGAGATGGAGATCGAAGGCACAAGATGATGATGGCCATATCATATCACTTATATTGATTGCATGTGATGTTTATCTTTTATGCATCTTATTTTGCTTAGTACGGCGGTAGCATTATAAGATGATCTCTCACTAAATTTCAAGGTATAAATGTTCTCCCTGAGTATGCACTGTTGCTACCGTTCGTCGTGCCGAGACACCAAGTGATGATCGGGTGTGAGAAGCTCTACGTTCACATACAACGGGTGCAAGCTAGTTTTGCACAAGCATAATACTCAAGTTAAACTTGACGAGCCTAGCATATGCAGATATGGCCTCGGAACACTGAGACTGAAAGGTCGAGCGTGAATCATATAGTAGATATGATCAACATAGTGATGTTCACCATTGAAAATTTCTCCATCTCACGTGATGATCGTACATGGATTATTTTATATGGATCACGTGATCATTTAGATGACTAGAGGGATGTCTATCTAAGTGGGAGTTCTTAAGTAATATGATTAATTGAACTTTAATTTATCATGAACTTAGTACCTGATAGTATTTTGCATGTCTATGTTGTTATAGATAAATGGCCCGTGCTACTGTTCCTTTGAATTTTAATGCGTTCCTAGAGAAAGCTAAGTTGAAAGATGATGGTAGCAACTACACGGACTAGGTCCGTAACTTGAGGATTATCCTCATTGTTGCATAGAAGAATTACGTCCTAGAAGCACCACTAGGTGCAAAGCCCGCTGCAGGAGCAACACCAGATGTTATGAACGTCTGGCAGAGCAAAGCTGATGACTACTCGATAGTTCAGTGTGCCATGCTTTACAGCTTAGAATCGGGACTCCAATGATGTTTTGAACGTCATGGGGCATATGAGATGTTCCAGGAGTTGAAGTTAATATTTCAAGAAAATGCCCGAATTGAGAGATATGAAGTCTCCAATAAGTTCTATAGCTGCAAGATGGAGGAGAATAGTTCTGTCAGTGAACATATACTCAGAATGTCTGGGTACCAGAACCACTTGACTCAACTAGGAGTTAATCTTCCTGATGATAGTGTCATTGACAGAGTTCTTCAATCACTGCCACCAAGCTACAAAAGCTTCATGATGAACTATAATATGCAAGGGATAGATAAGACAATTCACGAGCTCTTCGCAATGCTAAAAGATGCGGAGGTAGAAATCAAGAAGGAGCATCAAGTGTTGATGGTCAACAAGACCACTAGTTTCAAGAAGAAGGGCAAAGGGAAGAGGGGAACTTCAAGAAGAATGGCAAGCAAGTTGCTGCTCGAATGAAGAAACCCAAGTCTGGGCCTAAGCCTGAGACTAGGTGCTTCTACTGCAAAGGGACAGGTCTCTGGAAGTTGAACTTCCCCAAGTATTTGGCGGATAAGAAGGATGGCAAAGTGAATGGTATATTTGATATACATGTTATTGATGTGTACCTTACTAATGCTCGCAGTAGCGCCTGGGAATTTGATACTGGTTCTGTTGCTCATATTTGCAACTCGAAACAGGGGCTATGGATTAAGCGAAGATTGGCTAAGGAACGAGGTGACGATGCGCGTGGGAAATGGTTCCAAAGTTGATGTGATCGCAGTCGGCACGCTACCTCTACATATACCTTCGGGAATAGTTTTAGACTTGAATAATTGTTATTTGGTGCCAGCGTTAAGCATGAAGATTATATCTGGATCTTGTTTGATGCGAGACGGTTATTTATTTAAATTAGAGAATAATGGATGTTCTATTTATATGAGTAATACCTTTTATGGTCATGCACCCTTGATGAGTGGTCTATTTTTATTGAATCTCGATAGTAGTGATACACATATTCATAGTATTGAAGCCAAAAGATATAAGTTTAATAATGATAGTGCAACTTATTTGTGGAACTGTCATTTAGGTCATATTTTTTGGGGAACGCAGTATTTTGAAAAAATTCCAACGATCAAGCAAGATCCATCTAGGAGATGCATAGCAACAAGAGGGGAGAGTGTTGTCTACGTACCCTCGTAGACCGTAAGCGAAAGCGTTATGACAACGATGTTGATGTAGTCGTACGTCTTCACGATTCGACCAATGCTAGCACCGAAGGTACGGCAGCTCTGCGATCTGCACACGTCCAGCTCGGTGACGTCCCACGAACTCTAGATCTAGCTGAGTGTTGGGGGACAGCTTCATCAGCACGACGGCTTGATGATGGTGATGATGAAGTTACTGACGCAGGGCTTCGCCTAAGCACTACAACGATATGACCGAGGTGGAAATCTGTGGAGGGGAGCACCCTAAGAGATCAACTTGTGTGTCTATGGGGTGCCCCCCTCCCCCGTATATAAAGGAGTGGAGGAGGGGAGGGTCGGCCCTCTCTATGGCGCGCCCTAGGGGGAGTCCTACTCCCACCTATAGTAGGATTCCCCCCCCCCTTTACCTAGTAGGAGTAGGAGAGAAGGAAGGGGGAGAGAGAAGGAAGGAAGGAAGGAAGGAAGGAAGGGGGGTTGGGCCCCCACCCAATTCAGATTGGGCTAGGGGGCCGCGCCCTCCTCCTTGACCTTCCTCTCCTCTATTCCACTAAGGCCCAATAAGGCCCATATACTCCCCGGGGGGTTCCGGTAACCCCCCAGTACTCCGATAAATGCCCGAACTCACCTGGAACCATTCCAATGTCCAAACATAGGCTTCCAATATATCGATATTTATGTCTCGACCATTCCGAGACTCCTCGTCATGTCCGTGATCATATCCGGGACTCCGAACTACCTTCGGTACATCAAAACACATAAACTCATAATATTGATTGTCACCGAACGTTAAGTGTGCGGACCCTACGGGTTCGAGAACTATGTAGACATGAACGAGACTCATCTCCGGTCAATAACCAATAGCGGAACCTGGATGCTCATATTGGTTCCTACATATTCTACGAAGATCTTTATCGGTCAAACCGCATAACAACATACGTTGTTCCCTTTGTCATCGGTATGTTACTTGCCCGAGATTCGATCGTCGGTATCTCAATACCTAGTTCAATCTCGTTACCGGAAAGTCTCTTTACTTTTTCCGTAATGCAACATCCCATAACTAACTCATTAGTCACATTGCTTGCAAAGCTTATAGTGATGTGGATTACCGAGAGGTCCCGGAGATACCTCTCCGATACATGGAGTGACAAACCCTAATCTCGATCCATGCCAACTCAACGAACACCATCGGAGACACCTGTAGAGCATCTTTATAGTCACCAAGTTACGTTGTGACGTTTGATAGCACACTAAGTGTTCCTTCGGTATTCGGAGTTGCATAATCTCATAGTCATAGGAACATGTATAAGTTATGGAGAAAGCAAAAACAGTAAACTAAACGATCAAAGTGCTAAGCTAACGGATGGGTCAAGTCAATCACATCATTCTCTAATGATGTGATCCTGTTTATCAAATGACAACTCTTTGTCCATGGCTAGGAAACTTAACCATCTTTGATCAACGAGCTAGTCAGGTAGAGGCATACTAGTGACACTCTGTTTGTCTATGTATTCACACATGTACTAAGTTTTCGGTTAATACAATTCTAGCATGAATAATAAACATTTATCATGATATAAAGAAATATAAATAACAACTTTATTATTGCCTCTAGGGCATATTTCCTTCAATATTGGTGTAAAGCACATGAAGAAACTCCATGTTGATGGGCTTTTGGAATCACTTGATTATGAATCACTTGATGCTTGCGAACCATGCCTCATGGGCAAGATGACTAAGACTCCATTCTCGGCAACAATGGAACGAGCAACAGACTTATTGGAAATAATACATCCTGATGTATGCGGTCCGATGAGTGTTGATGCTCGTGGCGGGTATCGTTATTTTCTAACCTTTATAGATGATTTGAGCAGATATGGGTATATCTACTTGATGAAACATAAGTCTGAAACATTTGAAAAGTTCAAAGAATTTCAGAGTGAAATGGAGAATCATCGTAACAAGAAAATTAAGTTTCTACAATCTGATCATGGAGGTGAATATTTGACTTATGAGTTTGGTCTTCATTTGAAACAATGTGGAATAGTTTCGCAGATCACGCCACCTGGAACACCGCAGCGTAATGGTGTGTCCGAACATCATAACCACACTTTATTAGATATGGTGCGATCTATGATGTCTCTTACTAATTTACCGCTATCGTTTTGGGGTTATGCTTTAGAGACGGCTGCATTCACGTTAAATAGGGCACCATTGAAATCCGTTGAGACGACACCATATGAACCGTGGTTTGGCCAGAAACCCAAGTTGTCATTTCTTAAAGTTTGGGGCTGCGATGCTTATGTGAAAAAGCTTCAACCTGATAAGCTCGAACCCAAATCTGAGAAATGTGTCTTCATAGGATACCCAAAGGAGACTGTTGGGTACACCTTCTATCACAGATCCGAAGGCAAGATATTCGTTGCTAAGAACGGATCCTTTCTAGAGAAGGAGTTTCTCTCGAAAGAAGTGAGTGGGAGGAACTTGATGAGGTAATTGTACCTTCTCCCTTATTGGAAAGTAGTTCATCACAGAAATCAGTTCCAGTGCTTCCTACACCAATTAGTCAGCAAGCTAATGATGATGATCATGAAACTTCTGATCAAGTTACTACCGAACCTCGTAGGTCAACCAGAGTAAGATCCACACCAAAGTGGTATGGTAATCATGTTCTGGAGGTCATGTTACTTGACCATGACGAACCTACAAACTATGAGGAAGCGATGATGAGCCCAGATTCCGCAAAATGGCTTGAGGCCAAGAAATTTGAGATGGGATCCATGTATGAGAACAAAGTGTGGACTTTGGTTGACTTGCCCAATGATCGGCAAACCATAGAGAATAAATGGATCGTCAAGAAGAAGACTGACATTGACGGTAATGCTACTGTCTACAAAGCTCGACTTGTTGCGAAAGGTTTTCGACAAGTCAAGGAGTTGACTATGATGAGACCTTCTCACCCGTAGCGATGCTTAAGTCCATCCGAATCATGTTAGCAATTGCCACATTTTGTGATTATGAAATTTGGCAAATGGATGTAAAAAATGCATTCCTTAATGGATATTTTAAAGAAGAGTTGTATATGATGCAACGGGAAGGTTTTGCCGATCCAAAAGGTGCTAACAAAGTGCGCAAGCTCCAGCGATCCATTTATGGACTGGTAGAAGCATCTCGGAGTTGGAATATACGCTTTGATAGTGTGATCAAAGTATATGGTTTTATACAGACTTTTGAAGAAGCCTGTATTTACAAGAAAGTGAGTGGGAGCTCTGTAGCATTTCTGATATTATATGTGGATGACATATTGTTGATCGGAAATGATACTAAATTTCTGAATAGCATAAAAGGATACTTGAATAAGAATTTTTCAATGAAAGACCTCGATGAAGTTGCTTATATATTGGGCATCAAGATCTATAGAGATAGATCAAGATGCTTAATTGGACTTTCACAAAGCACATATCTTGATAAAGTTTTGAAGAAGTTCAAAATGGATCAAGAAAGGAAAGGGTTCTTGCCTATGTTACAAGGTGTGAAGTTGAGTCAGACTCAATACCCGACCACTTCAGAAGATAGAGAGAAAATGAAAGCCATTCCTAATGCCTCAGCCATAGATTCTATCATGTATGCAATGCTGTGTACCAGACCTGATGTGTGCCTTGCTATTAGTTTAGTAGGGAGGTACCAAACTAATCCAGGAGTGGATCACTGGACAACGGTCAAGAACATCCTAAAATACCTGAAAAGGACTAAGGATATGTTTCTCGTTTATGGAGGTAATAAAGAGCTCGTCGTAAATGGTTACGTCGATGCAAGCTTTGACACTGATCCGTATGACTCTAAGTCACAAACCGAATGCGTATTTTTATTGAATGGTGGAGCTGTTGGTTGGTGCAGTCCTAAGCAGAGCGTCGTGGCGGGATCTACGTCTGAAGTGGAATACATAGCTGATTCAGAAGCAACAAATGAAGGAGTCTGGATGAAGGAGTTCATATCTGATCTAGGTGTAATACCTAGTGCATCGGGTCCAATGAAAATATTTTGTGACAATACTGGTGCAATTGCCTTGGCAAAGGAATCCTGATTTCACAAGAGAACCAAGCACATCAAGAGACGCTTCAATTCCATCCGCGATCAAGTCAAGGAGGGAGACATAGAGATTTTCAAGATACATACAGATCTGAATGTTGCAGACCCATTGACTAAGCCTCTCTCACGAGCAAAACATGATCAGCACCAAGACTCCATGGGTGTTAGAATCATTACTATGCAATCTAGATTATTGACTCTAGTGCAAGTGGGAGACTGAAGGAAATATGCCCTAGAGGCAATAATAAAGTTGTTATTTATATTTCCTTATGTCATGATAAATGTTTATTATTCATGCTAGAATTGTATTAACCGGAAACTTAGTACGTGTGTGAATACATAGACAAACAGAGTGTCCCTAGTATGCCTCTACTTGACTAGCTCGTTAATCAAAGATGGTTAAGTTTCCTAGCCATGGACATGTGTTGTCATTTGATGAACGGGATCACATCATTAGAGAATGATGTGATGGACTAGACCCATTCGTTAGCTTAGCACTATGATCGTTTAGTTTATTGCTATTGCTTTCTTCATGACTTATACATGTTCCTATGACTATGAGGTTATGAAACTCCCGAATACCGGAGGAACACTTAGTGTGCTATCAAACATCACAGCGTAACTGGGTGATTATAAAGATGCTTTACAGGTGTCTCCGATGGTGTTTGTTGAGTTGGCATAGATCGAGATTAGGATTTGTCACTCCGATTGTCGGAGAGGTATCTCTGGGCCATCTCGGTAATGCACATCACTATAAGCCTTGCAAGAAATGTGACTAATGATTTAGTTGCGGGATGATGCATTACGGAACGGGTAAACAGACTTGCCGGTGACGATATTGAACTAGGTATGATGATACCGACGATCGAATCTCGGGCAAGTAACATACAGATGACAAAGGAAACAATGTATGTTGTTACACGGTTTGACCGATAAAGATCTTCGTAGAATATGTAGGAAACAATATCAGCATCCAGGTTCTGCTATTGGTTATTAACCGAAGATGTGTCTCGGTCATGTCTACATAGTTCTCGAACCCGTAGGGTCCGCACGCTTAACGTTCGATGACGATATGTATTATGAGTTATGTGATTTGATGTACCGAATGTTGTTCGGAGTCCCGAAAGAGATCACGGACATGACGAGGAGTATCGAAATGATCGAGACAGAAAGATTCATATATTGGAAGGCTACATTCGGACGCCGGAATGGTTCGGGTCATTCAGATAAGTTTCGGAGTACCGGGGGTTACCAGAACCCCCCGGGAAGTTATTGGGCCTCATGAGCTTAATGGTGGAAGAGAGGAGGCAGGCCAAGGTGTGGCGCCCCCCCCCCTAGCCCAAACCAAATTGGACTAGGGCTAGGGGGTCGGTCCCCCTTTCCTTCTCTTCTTCCTCTCCTTCCTTATTCTCCTACTAGGACTAGGGAAGGGGGGAACCTACTCCTACTAGGAGTAGGATTCCCCCATTGGGCGCCCCCCTTGTGGCCGGCCCTGCTCCTCCTCCCCTCCTTTATATACGGGGGAGGGGGAACCCCATAGACACACAAGTTGATCTTTAGCTGTGTGCGGTGCCCCCCTGCACAGTTTTACACCTCGGTCATATTGTCGTGGTGCTTAGGAGAAGCCCTGCGTCAGTAACTTCATCATCACCATCGACATGCCGTCGTGCTGACAAAACTCACCCTCGGCCTAAGCTAGATCAAGAGTATGAGAGGCGTCACCGAGCTAAACATGTGTAGATTGCGGAGGTGCCGTGCGTTCGGTACTTGATCGGTTGGATCGTGAAGACGTTCGACTACCTCAACCATGTTACTAAACGCTTCCGCTTTAGGTCTACGATGATACTTAGACACACTCTCCCCTCTCGTTGCTATGTATCTCCTAGATAGATCTTGCGTGATCGTAGGAATTTTTTGAAATACTGTGTTCCCTAACAGTATTCCGTAAATAGTCATACATGCTTATGGAAAGAACTTGCATGACATCTTTTGTCCTACCGTCCTGTGGCAGCGGGGTCCATATTGGAAACTTAGGGATATTAAGGCCTCCTTTTAAAAGAGAACCGGAACAAAGCATTAACACACGGTGAATACATGAACTCCTCAAACTACGGTCGTCACCGGGAGTGGTCCCGACTATTGTCACTCCGGGGTTCCCGAATCATAACATGTAGTAGGTGACTATAACTTGCAAGATCGGATCTAGAACATGGATATAATGGTGATAACATAAATGGTTCAGATCTAAAATCATGGAACCCGGGCCCAAAGTGACAAGCATTAAGCATGGTAAAGTCATAGCAACATCAATCTTAGAACATAGTGGATACTAGGGATCAAGCCCTACGAAGGAATTCCTCACTCTCGGTGAGGAGCATCATGGAATTGGTGATGGAGAAGGGTTGGTGATGACGAAGAACGAAGATCCCCCTCTCCGGAGCCCCAAACAGACTCCAGATCTGGCCTCCTGATAAAGAACAGGAGGTGGCGGCGGCTCCGTCTCGTGGATTGCGATAATTCTTTCTCCCTGATTTTTTCTGGAAAAATAGGATTTTATAGTGTCGGATTCAGGGTCTGCAGGGCCACCAGGTGGGCACAACCCACCTGGGCGCGCTAGGAGAGGGGGCGCGTCCTGGTGGGTTGTGCTCACCCAGGTGCCCCTTTGGTGGGTCTTGGCTCAAGAAATTCTTATTATTGATATAAAAAAATCCTTGCAAAGTTTCATTCCATTCCGAGAACTTTTATTTCTGCACAAAAACAACACCATGGTAGTTCTGCTGAAAACAGCGTCAGTCCAGGGGTAGTTTCATTCAAATCATGCAAATTAGAGTCCAAAACAAGAGGAAAAGCGTTAGGAAAAGTAGATACGTTGGAGACGTATCAACTCCCCCAAGTTTAAACCTTTGCTTGTCCTCAAGCAATTCAGTTGATAAACTAAAAGTGAAAAAGAAAAACTTTTACGAACTCTTTTGCTCTTGTTTGCATAAATAAGCTTAAACAGCAGCCAGGTTTTCAGCCAACATCATAACTAACCATGACGGCAATAACTCTTAAAAATTATATTAACTCATATCAATGACACAATCATCTAGTGAGCAATAGACATCTCAGACGACAACACGTTGTCAAAACAACCATGATATAATATGACAATAGTGGTATCTCGCTAGCCCTTTCTGAGACCGCAAAACATAAATGCAGAGCACCTCCAAAGTCCAAGCAGCGACTAAACATTGTAATTCATGGTAGAAAAGATCCAGTCATGGTGCACCCAACATTAGCTACACACAATGCATAAGTCATGACAGTTGTGCTCTCAGGTTCTAGCGCTTGTTTTAGAAGGTGATGACACAACATAAAAGTAAATAGATAGTCCCTTCGCAGAGGGAAGTAGTGATTTGCAGAGGTGCCAGAGCTCAAGTTTTAAAACAGAGATAAACGATATTTTGAGACACGCACCCTTCTCATTTACTTCACGACTATCAGTTATCAATATCTCCCATGCTAAACAAGCTAGTGGCAGTTCCCAAGCGATAAAAAGTAAAGGTTTTGACTCCATTGGGAGTTTTTGTTTGATTATTCGAGCGATTAACTCTTTTTGTATTTTGCATTTTGGGACTGGGCATCCCTATTACCGCCCTTTTGTCGTGCGATGGCGAGTGAATAAACACTCGACCTAAGAATAACCCGCTTAGCATGGAAGATACCGACCACCTCCTGTCGTTCCATGAACGATCCAGACACACAAAAAGGGATATATTTTTTAGAAGTTTTTAGAGGTGGCACATGCAAATTTACTTAGGACGACAGGGTAATACCGCATATAGGTAGTTATGGTGGACTCATCTAGAATAACTTTGGGTTCAGGGTTTTTGATGTATAAGCATAATCCCCACTTAGTACAGGCGAAGGCTAGCAATTAGATTGAGAAGCAGCCAGCTAGAGAGCAACAACGATCATGATCATGCATTATGCATAAGTAACATAGGACACTAGCATGAGTAGGATATGATCATCATGAACATAAATATCATAGAGGCTATGTTGGTTTTGATTCTACTACATGCATGAACATATGCCAAGTCAAGCCACTCGAACATTCAGAGGAGGATACCATATCGTCATACTACATCACAATCATTTTAACGTGATGTTGATATCCAGGATAAATCATTATTCACTCCCAGCTACTTATGCATGGCATGAGAAACTATAATCTCTAATTGTCATTGCAAACATGTTTAATCATAATGGGCTGAATCATGGGTACTAGGTTAAACATATTTACACAAACAGAACAAGTCGAGTTCATACCAGTTTCTCTCTGCCACGGCCAGTTCATCGAATATCGTCATTATTGCCTTTCACTTGCACAACCGAACGATGTGAAAATAATAATAGTGCAAGAGTGCCATGCACTAAGCTAGAATATGCAAAACATTTTATTCAACGGGAGAAGACAAGGTAAAATGGGCTCTTTATTAGTTCAACAGTTGTTCATATGGGAGCCACTCAACATTTTCATCGTGGTCTTCTCCTTGGTACAAATCGAATAAAAGGAAAAGAAATTCAGAGAAACGCACTGAAATATTTTTGGAGTTTTTGGTTTTCTTGAACAAGCAAATAAAAGGGAAAAGCAAAAACGAGAAAAACTATTTACACGGGAAAGCTCCCAACAAGCAAAAGAAGAACAATGAAATCTTTTGGGGGTTTTATTTTTAATATTACTACTAAGCATGCATAGAAAGTAAACTAACTACAAGTAATTTTTTGTTTTTTCTAAAGTTTTTCAAACACACAAGAAGAAAGCAAGAAAAATAAATCTAAGCATGGATGATACAATGAAAAAGTGTGAACACCGACAAATGGAATAAGTGAGCATGAATGTAATGTCGGTGGGAAACACGTACTCCCCAAGATTAGGCTTTTGGCCTAACTTGGTAATCGATCAGTAGCCTGGATAGTAGTTGGCGTGGTAGCTCACGGAGGCTCTCGGTGCGGATGCCTCAGCCTGTCGTGTTGCCTCCACTGCTGCATTGTGAGCTTGGGCCTCGCTCTCAAGAACAAAATATCTTCCTTTGTTGTGATAATCAAAAAGAGCAGGCGCAAGCAAATATGTGTGCACAACATACTTTTGGTAAACAAAAAGTGAAGTTGTCAAGCTTTCCCTTGAGAATATTATGTTCTTTGAAAGTGTCAAAATCTAAATACTGCGTGGGTAGGATAGGATCAAAGGGTAAAGGTGTTGGGGAATGCAGTATTTCAAAGTTTTACCTATGATCACGCAAGATCTATCTAGGAGATGCATAGCAACGAGAGGGGAGAGTGTGTCTACGTACCCTCGTAGACCGAAAGCAGAAGCGTTTAGTAACGCGGTTGATGTAGTCAAACGTCTTTGAGATCCAACCGATCCAAGTACCGATTGCACGACACCTCCACGATCAGCACACGTTCAGCTCGATGACGTCCCTCAAACTCTTGATCCAGTTGAGGCCGAGAGAGAGTTTCGTCAGCACGACGGTGTAGTGACGGTAATGATGAAGTTACCGACGCAGGGCTTCGCCTAAGAACTACAATGATATGACCGAGGTGTGTAACTGTGGAGGGGGGCACCGCACACGGCTAAAAGATCAACTTGTGTGTCTTTGGGGTGCCCCTCCCCACGTATATAAAGGGGGGAGGAGAGGAGGCCGACCCTAGGAGGGGGCGCACCATGGGGGGAGTCCTACTTGGACTCCTAGTCCAAGTAGGATTCGGTCCCCCCCCTTCCTAGTCCAAGTAGGAGAAGAAGGGAAGGAGGAGAGAAGAGAAGGAAGGAGGGGGGCGCCGCCCCCTCCACTTGTCCAATTCGGACTAGGCAAGGGGGGCGCCACCTCTGGCCGGATCTCTCTCTCTCTTCTCCACTAAGGCCCATTGTGGCCCATCAATCCCCAGGGGGTTCCGGTAAACCCCCGGTACTCCGGAAATTGCCCGAACCTATCCGAAACCGTTCTGGTGTCCAAACATAACCTTCCAATATATCAATCTTTATGTCTCGACCATTTTGAGACTCCTCGTCATGTCCATGATCTCATCTGGGACTCCGAACAAACTTCGGTTCATCAAAACACGAAACTCATAATACAAATCGTCATTGAACATTAAGCGTGCAGACCCTACTGGTTTGAGAACTATGTAGACATGACCGAGACACATCTCCGATCAATAACCAAAAGCGGAACCTAGATGCCCATATTGGCTCCTACATATTCTACGAAGATCTTTATCGGTCAAACTGCATAACAACATACATTGTTCCCTTTGTCATCGGTATGTTACTTGCCCAAGATTCGATCGTTGGTATCATCATACCTAGTTCAATATCGTCACCGGAAAGTCTCTTTACTCATTCTGTAATGCATCATCCCGTGGCTAACTCATTAGAAACATTGCTTGCAAGGCTCATAGTGATGTGCATTACCGAGAGGGCCCAGAGATACCTCTCTGATACACAGAGTGACAAATCCTAATCTTGATCTATGCCAACTCAACAAACACCATCGGAGTCACCTGTAGAGCATCTTTATAATCGCCCAGTTACGTTGTGACATTTGATATCACACAAGGTGTTCCTACAGTATTCGGGAGTTGCATAATCTCATAGTCTGAGGAACATGTATAAGTCATGAAGAAAGCAATAGCAGAAAAACTAAACTATCATTATGCTAAGCTAACTGATGGGTCTTGTCCATCACATAATTCTGTAATGATGTGATCTCGTTCATCAAATGAAAACACATGTCTATGGCTAGGAAACTTAACCATCTTTAATTAACGAGCTAGTCAACTAGAGGCATGCTAGGGACACTCTGTTTGTCTATGTATTCACACATGTACTAAGTTTCCGGTTAATACAATTCGAGCATGAATAATAAACATTTATCATGATATAAGGAAATATAAATAAGAACTTTATTATTGCCTCTAGGGCATATTTCCTTCAGTCTCCCACTTGCACTAGTGTCAATAATCTAGATTACATAGTAATGATTCTAACACACATGGAGTCTTGGTGCTGATCATGTTTTTCTCGTGAGAGAGACTTAGTCAATGGGTCTACAACATTCAGATCCGTATGTATCTTGCAATTCTCTATGTCTCTCTCCTTGACTTGATCGCGGATGGAATTGAAGCATCTCTTGATGTGCTTGGTTCTCTTGTGAAATCTGGATTCCTTTGCCAAGGCAATTGCATGAGTATTGTCGCAAAAGATTTTCATTGGATCCGATGCACTAGGTATTACACATAGATCGGATATGAACTCCTTCATCCAGACTCCTTCATTTGCTGCTTCCGAAGCAGCTATGTATTCCGCTTCACACATAGATCCCGCCACGACGCTCTGCTTAGAACTGCACTAACTGATAGCTCCACCATTCAATAAAAATATGTATCTGGTTTGTGACTTAGAGTCATCCGGATCAATGTCAAAGCTTGGATCGACGTAACCGTTTACGACGAGCTCTTTTTCACCTCCATAAACGAGAAACATATCCTTAGTCCTTTTTAGGTATTTCAGGATGTTTTTGACCGTCGTCTAGTGATCCACTCCTGGATTACTTTGGTACCTCCCTGCTAAACTAATAGCAAGGCACACATTAGGTCTGGTACACAGCATTGCATACGTGATAGAACCTATGGCTGAGGCATAGGGAATGACTTTCATTTTCTCTCTATCTTCTGAAGTGGTCTGGCATTGAGTCTGAGTCAACTTCACACCTTGTAACACAGGCAAGAACCCTTTCTTTGACTGATCCATTTTGAACTTCTTCCAAACTTTATCAAGGTATGTGCTTTGTGAAAGTCCAATTAAGCGTCTTGATCTACATCTGTAGATCTTGATGCCCAATATATAAGCAGCTTCACCGAGGTCTTTCATTGAAAAATTCTTATTCAAGTATCCTTTTATGCTATTCAGAAATTTGGTATCATTTCCGATCAACAATATGTCATCCACATATAATATCAGAAATGCTACGGTGCTCCCACTCACTTTCTTGTAAATATAGGCTTCTCCAAAAGTCTATATAAAACCATATGCTTTGATCACACTATCAAAGCATATATTCCAACTCCGAGAGGATTGCACCAGTCCATGAATGGATCGCTGGAGCTTGCACACTTTGTTAGCACCTTTAGGATAGACAAAACCTTCTGGTTGCATGATATACAACTCTTCTTTGAGATATCCATTAAGGAATGCAGTTTTGACATCCATTTGCCAAATTTCATAATCATAAAATGCAACAATTGCTAACATGATTCGGACAGACTTAAGCATCGCTACGGGTGAGAAGGTCTCATCGTAGTCAACTCCTTGAACTTGTCGAAAACCTTTTGCAACAAGTTGATCTTTGTAGATAGTAATATTACCATTAGCGTCAGTCTTCTTCTTGAAGATCCATTTATTCTCTATGGCTTGCCGATCATCGGGCAAGTCAATCAAATTCCACACTTTGTTCTCATACATGGATCCCATCTCATATTTCATGGCCTCAAGCCATTTTGCGGAATCTGGGCTCATCATCGCTTCCTCATAGTTCGTAGGTTCATCATGGTCAAGTAACATGACCTCTAGAACAGGATTACCGTACCACTGTGGTGCGGATCTTGCTTTGGTTGACCTATGAGGTTCGGTAGTAACTTGATCAGAAGTTTCATGATCATCATCATTAGCTTCCTCACTAATTGGTGTAGGAATCACTGGAACTGATTTCTGTGATGAACTACTTTCCAATAAGGGAGAAGGTACGGTTACCTCATCAAGTTCTACTTTCCTTCCGCTCACTTCTTTCGAGAGAAACTCCTTATCTAGAAAGGATCCATTCTTAGCAACGAATATCTTGCCTTCGGATCTGTGATAGAAGGTGTACCCAACAGTCTCCTTTGGGTATCCTATAAAGACACATTTCTTCGATTTGGGTTCGAGCTTATCAGGTTGAAGCTTTTTCACATAAGCATCGCAGCCCCAAACTTTAAGAAATGACAACTTGGGTTTCTTGCCAAACCATAGTTCATATGGTGTCGTGTCAAAGAATTTCGATGGTGCCCTATTTAATGTGAATGCAGCCGTCTCTAAAGCATAACCCCAAAATGATAGCGGTAAATTAGTAAGAGACATCATAGATCGCACCATATCTAACAAAGTGTGGTTACGATGTTCGGACACACCATTACGATGTGGTGTTCCAGGTGGCGTGAGTTGCGAAACTATTCCGCATTGCTTCAAATGAAGACCAAACTCATAACTCAAATATTCACCTCCACGATCAGATCGTAGAAACTTAATTTTCTTGTTACGATGACTTTCCACTTCACTCTGAAATTCTTTGAACCTTTTAAATGTTTTAGACTTATGTTTCATCAAGTAGATATACCCATATCTGCTCAAATCATCTGTGAAGGTCAGAAAATAATAATACCTGCCGCGAGCATCAATACTCATCGGACCGCATACATCAGTATGTATTATTTCCAGTAAGTCTGTTGCTCGCTCTATTCTTCCGGAGAACGGAGTCTTGGTCATCTTGCCCATGAGGCATGGTTCGCAAGCATCAAGTGATTCATAATCAAGTGATTCCAAAATCCCATCAGCATGGAGTTTCTTCATGCGCTTTACACCAATATGACCTAAATGGCAGTGCCACAAATAAGTTGCACTATCATTATTAAACTTATATCTTTTGGCTTCAATACTATGAATATGTGCATCACTACTATCGAGATTCAATAAAAATAGACCACTCATCAAGGGTGCATGACCATAAAAGATATTACTCATATAATAGAACAACCATTATTCTCTGATTTAAATGAATAACCATCTCGTAGCAAACAAGATCCAGATATAATGTTCATGCTTAACGCTGGCACCAAGTAACAATTATTCATGTCTAAAACTAATCCCGAAGGTAGATGTAGAGGTAGCATGCCCACTGCGATCACATCGACTTCAGAACCATTTCCCATGCGCATCGTCACCACGTCCTTAGCCAATCTTCGCTTAATCTGTAGCCCTTGTTTTGAGTTGCAAATATGAGCAACAGAACCAGTATCAAATACTCAGGCGCTACTACGAGCATTAGTAAGGTACACATCAATAACATGTATATCAAATATACCTTTCACTTTGCCATCCTTCTTATCCGCCAAATACTTGGGGCAGTTCTGCTTCCAGTGATCAGTCCATTTGCAGTAGAAGCACTCAGTCTCAGGCTTAGGTCCAGAATTTGGTTTCTTCACTTGAGCAGCAACTTGCTTGCTGTTCTTCTTGAAGTTCCCCTCTCCCTTTGCCCTTCTTCTTGAATCTAGTGGTCTTGTTGACCATCAACACTTGATGCTCCTTCTTAACTTCTACCTCCGCAGCTTTTAGCAATGCGAAGAGCTTGGGAATTGTCTTATCCATCCCTTGCATATTATAGTTCATCATGAAGCTTTTGTAGCTTGGTGGCAGTGATTGAAGAACTTTGTCAATGACACTATCATCAGGAAGATTAACTCCTAGTTGAGTCAAGTGGTTCTGGTACCCAGGTATTCTGAGTATATGTTCACTGACATAACTATTCTCATCCATCTTGCAGCTATAGAACTTATTGGAGACTTCATGTCTCTCAATTGGGGCATTTGCTTGAAATATTAACTTCAACTCCTAGAACATCTCATATGCTCCATGACGTTCAAAACGTCGTTGAAGTCCTGATTCTAAGCCGTAAAGTATGGCACACTGAACTATCGAGTAGTCATCGGCTTTGATCTGCCAGACGTTCATAACATCTGGTGTTGCTCCTGCAGCGGGCTTTGCACCTAGCGGTACTTCCAGGACGTAATTCTTCTGTGCAGCAATGAGGATAACCCTCAAGTTAAGGACCCAGTCTGTGTAGTTGCTACCATCATCTTTCAACGTAGCTTTCTCTACGAACGCATTAAAATTCAAAGGAACAGTAGCATGGGCCATTTATCTACAACAACATAGACATGCAAAATACTATCAGGTACTAAGTTCATGATAAATTAAAGTTCAATTAATCATATTACTTAAGAACTCCCACTTAGATAGACATCTCTCTAGTCATCTAAATGATCACATGATCCATATCAACTAAACCATGTCCGATCATCACGTGAGATGGAGTAGTTTTCAATGGTGAACATCATTATGTTGATCGTATCTACTATACGTTTCACGCTCGACCTTTCGGTCTCAGTGTTCTGAGGCCATATATGCATATGCTAGGCTCGTCAAGTTTTACCTGAGTATTCTACTTGTGCAAAACTGGCTTGCACCCGTTGTATGTGAACGTAGAGCTTATCACACCCGATCATCACGTGGTGTCTCGGCACGACGAACTGTAGCAACAGTGCATACTCAGGGATAACACTTGTACCTTGAAATTTAGTGAGAGATCATCTTGTAATGCTACTGCCGTACTAAGCAAAATAAGATGCATAAAAGATAAACATCAAATGCAATCAAAATAAGTGATATGATATGGCCATCATCATCTTGTGCCTTTGATCTCCATATCCAAAGCACCGTCATGATCACCATCGTCGCCGGCTTGACACCTTGATCTCCATCGTAGCATCGTTGTCATCTCGCCAACTATTGCTTCTACGACTACCGCTTCCGCTTAGTGATAAAGTAAAGCAATTGCATGGCGATTGCATTTCATACAATAAAGCGACAACCATATGGCTTCGGCCAGTTGCCGATAACTATTACAAAACATGATCATCTCATACAACAATTTATATATCATCACGTCTTGACCATATCACATCACAACAAGCCCTGCAAAAACAAGTTAGACGTCCTCTACTTTGTTGTTACAAGTTTTATGTGGCTGCTACGGGCTTCTAGCAAGAACCGTTCTTACCTACGCATCAAAACTACAACGATTTTTCGTCAAGTGTGCTATTTTAACCTTCAGCAACGACTGGGTGTAGTCAAACTTGATTCAACTAAAGTTGGAGAAACAGACACCCACTAGCCACCTGTGTGCGAAGCACGTCGGTAGAACCAGTCTCATGAACGCGGTCATGTAATGTCGGTCTAGGCCGCTTCATCCAACAATACCGCTGAATCAAAGTAAGACATGTTGGTAAGCAGTATGACTATTATCGCCCACAACTCATTGTGTTCTACTCGTGCATATAACATCTACACATAGACCTGGCTTGGATGCCACTGTTGGGGAACGCAGTATTTCAAAATTTTACCTACGATCATGCAAGATCTATCTAGAAGATGCATAGCAACGAGAGGGGAGAGTGTGTATACATACCCTCGTAGACCGAAAGCGGAAGCATTTAGTAACGCGGTTGATGTAGTAGAACATCTTCGCGATCCAACTGATCCAAGTACTGAATGCACGACACCTCCGCGATCAGCACACGTTCAGCTCGATGACATCCCTCGAGCTCTTGATCCAGTTGAGTCCAAGGGAGAGTTCCTTCAGCACGACAGCATGGTGACGGTGATGATGAAGTTACCGACGCAGGGCTTCGCCTAAGCACTACAACAATATGACCGAGGTGTGTAACTGTGGAGGGGGGCACTACACACGGCTAAAAGATCAACTTGTGTGTCTTTGGGATTCCCCCTCCCCACGTATATAAAGGGGGAGGAGAGGAGGTCGGCCCTAGGAGGGGGCGCGCCATGGGGGGAGTCCTACTTGGACTCCTAGTCCAAGTAGGATTCGGTCCCCCCCCATTTCCTAGTCCAAGTAGGAGAAGAAGGGAAAGAGGAGAGAAGAGAAGGAAGGAGGGGGACGCCACCCCCTCCCCTTGTCCAATTCGGACTGGGCAAGGGGGGCGCGCCACCTCTGGCCGTCTCTCTCTCTCTTCTCCATTAAGGCCCACTGTGGCCCATTAATCCCCCGGGGGGTTCCGGTAACCCCCCCCCCCCATACTCAAAATGCCCGAACCTATCCGAAACCATTCCGCTGTCCAAACATAACCTTCCAATATGTCAATCATTATGTCTCGACCATTTCAAGACTCCTCATCATGTCCGTGATCTCATCCAGGACTCCGAACAAACTTTGGTTCATCAAAACACGAAACTCATAATACAAATCGTCATTGAACATTAAGCGTGCGGACCGTACGGGTTTGAGAACTATGTAGACATGACCGAAACACATCTCCGGTCAATAACCAACAGCGGAACCTGGATGCTCATATTGGCTCCTACATATTCTACGAAGATATTTATCGGTCAAACCGCATAACAACATATGTTGTTCCCTTTGTCATCAGTATGTTACTTGCCCGAGATTCGATCGTCGGTATCATCATGCCTAGTTCAATCTCGTCACCGGCAATTCTCTTTACTCGTTCTGTAATGCATCATCCCGTGGCTAACTCATTAGACACATTGCTTGCAAGGCTCATAGTGATGTGCATTACCGAGAGGGCCCATAGATACATCTTCGATACACGGAGTGACAAATCCTAATCTTGATCTATGCCAACTCAACAAACACCATTGGATTCACCTGTAGAGTCTCTTTACAATCACCTAGTTACGTTGTGACATTTTATAGCACACAAGGTGTTCCTCAAGTATTCGGGAGTTGCATAATCTCATAGTCTAAGGAACATGTATAAGTCATGAAGAAAGCAATAGCAGAAAAACTAAACGATCATTATGCTAAGCTAACTGATGGCTCTTGTCCATCACATCATTCTCTAATGATGTGATCCCGTTCATCAAATGACAACGCATGTCTATGGCTAGGAAACTTAACCATCTTTGATTAACGAGCTAGTCAAGTAGAGGCATACTAGGGACACTCTGTTTCTCTATGTATGCACACATGTACTAAGTTTCCGGTTAATACTATTCTAGCATGAATAATAAAAATTTATCATGATATAAGGAAATATAAATAACAACTTTATTATTGCCTCTAGGGCATATTTCCTTCAAAAGGTGCAACACCCAACCCTCGAGCTAAACGCCTGGCATATATTCCACCATAGAAATAGCCACTGTTAGCATTGTGCTGAAGTCTGCGTGCAACAATCGCTCCCAGGTTATAATTCCTTTCACCGGTGAAAGCAGTCTGGAGCACAAAGTGTACTATAGTCTTGCTTGCCTGCTATACATTTCCCATTAAATAATGCAAAGTACTGAATTGCGGGAAAATGAATGCTCTTTATTCTACCTTGTGTCACTCCCCTCGTCTCACCGTAGCAAAGACTAGTCAAGAATGTTTGATACTCAGCCCTTGGTGGTTCATCAAGCGAACCCCAGAACGGGAGTTTGCAGTGGTAAGCAAAATTCTCTAGTGATATGGTATATGGGTTATCATAAAGCATAAACTACACCCTAGACTCACGGGGAAGGAATTTAAATCCTTTGACAAATGATTCAGTGAGAAGGTGGCGTTGTTCACACTTATCAAAAATGTAGGGACCGAGACCGACATTGTGAACATATTGCTCAAATTCTTCTTTAATACCCACACGCATCATATACTCATCGCAAGGCCATAAGCATGTTTTGGTGGCGGCATCTCGAGTAGAACTTTCACTTGGTTTAACATATGACCGCCGAGCGGAGCTGTCACTAGAAGATGCCCCCGAGGATCTCCTCCTCGAAGAGTTCCTTCCAAATAGGTTCATCATGTTCGCGTACAATTTTCTGAAAATTTTTGGGTGACAAAAATTTATCAACAGAACTTTACAAGATTGATAACAACTACTCATAGGGATACATAGAGGCCATAGCAAGCATTCAAACTACTTAGAACACTAAGAATTCAACATGCAAGCACATCTACAGCAGCACCAAGAGTAGCTAATTATTCAAAATATAAACTACTAAAACAAAAACTAATTGGACAAACGGTGGAGTCACATACCAAGCAACAATCCCCCGAAACAGTTTCGAAAATGGAGCTTCGAGCAAACAGATCGAAATCCACGGGCTTGAGAGCAAGAACACGGGAGAGAGACCAAGGGAGATTTTTTTCTGAAGGTAGGTGATGATGTGGTATGAAGAGATAAGTGAGGGGCCCACGTGGGGACCACAACCCACTAGGGCATGCCTGGGGGTCCTGGCGAGCCCAGGTGGGTTGTGCCCACCTGGTGCACGTCCCTTTGATGTTATTTGCACCAGAAAAATCTTAAATATTCAGAAAAAATCGTATTAAATTTTCAGGGCATTCTGAGGACTTTTATTTTTTGGTCATTTTTTTATTGCACGGGAAATTCAGAAAACAGATAGAACAAGGCATTTTATTTTATTTAACTAATAAAACAGAAAATAAAAATTAGGGGAACAAGGTAGTGCTTACTAAATTCATCAACTTCATATCGCTCAAAAATGATTCATTAATAAGGTTGATCAAGTCTTATTAACAACCACTTTCGATTAGCATGAAACCGAAGAACTTTCGTAAATCACTAAGTTACCTCAATGGGGATATGAATGTCCCCAACAATAAGCGTTTAATATTTCTTTTTGACAATAGGTAGAGGTATTTGAAAACTTCCAATAGTGATTGTCGGAGATTTTTCAATAACATCAATACCATTCACTTGGAATTGTTTCTTCGGAAAGTGCACCGTATGCTCATTACCATTGATATGAAAAGTGACCTTGCTTTTATTGCAATCAATAACAGCCCCTACAGTATTCAAGAAGGGTCTACCAAGGATAATCTACATGTTGTCGTCCTCGGGCATCTCAAGTATAACAAAGTCAGTCAAAATAGTAGCATTAGCAACAACAACAGGCACATCCTCACAGATACCGATAGGTATGGCAGTTGATTTATCAGCCATTTGCAAAGATATTTCAGTAGGTGTGAGTTTATTCAAATCAAGTCTTTTATACAAAGAGAAAGGCATAACACTAACACCAGCTCCTAAATCACACAAAGCAGTTTTCACATAATTCTTTTTGATGGAGCAAGGTATAGTTGGAATTCCCTGATCTCCAAGTTTTTTAGGTACTCCATCTTTAAAAGTATAATTAGCAAGCATAGTCGAGATTTCAGCTTTCGGTATTTTCCATTTATTAGTGATGATGTCTTTCATATACTTTGCATAGGGAGGCACTTTCAAGATATCGGTCAAGCAAGTACGCAAAAAGACTGGCCTCAGCGTTTCAACAAAGTGTTCAAATTCTTCATCATCATTCTTTTTAGTTGACTTAGGTGGAAAAGGCATAGGTTTTTGAACCCACGGTTCTCTTTCTTTACCGTGTTTTCTAGCAATGAAGTCTCTTTTATCATACCTTTTATTCTTAGGTTGTGGGTTATCAAGATCAACAGGTGGTTCTATCTCAACATCATTTTCTGGTTCTTTATTATTTGGTTGGGTATCTTCATGAACATCAGCATTATCTTTTTCATTATCACTAGGTGAGTGTTCATTACCAGACTGGGTTTTAGCATCAGAGATAGAAGTTTCATTATCATTATCATGAGGTTTCTCTATTTTAGGTTCACTAGAGGCATGCAAAGTCCTATCATTTTTCTTTTTTGTTTTCTTTCTAGAAGGACTGGGTGCACTAGTGTTAGCTCTTTGTGAATCTTGTTCAATTCTTTTTGGGTGTCCCTCAGGATAAAGTGGTTCCTGAGTCATTTTACCTCCTCTAGTTGCAACTCTAACAGCAAAGTCATGCATAGTATTATTCATTTCATCAAGCAATTCTCTTTGAGATTTAGCAACTTGTTCTAACTGAGTTTGAACCATAGAAGCATGCTTTCCAACACCTCTAACATCATTTGATATTCTAAATAACAAGTCACTCAAGTCAGCAATCATATCAGAATTGTATTTCAATTGTTTCATAACATTTGCATTGAAGTGATCTTGTTTTCTAATATAATTTTCAAACTCATAAATGCATTGGCTAGGATGCATATTGTGAGGATTATCATTATCACTGAACTTCATAAGAGAATTTACCTCTACCACCTTAGGCAGTGGTGGTGTATTAAGCCCATGTATTTCTTCAATAGGAGGTAAATTTTTAACATCTCAGCTTTAATACCTCTTTCCTTCATAGATTTCTTTGCCTCTTGCATATCTTCAAGACTGAAATATAATATACCCCTCTTCTTCGGAGTGGGTTTAGGCGATGGTTCAGGAAGAGTCCAATCATCATAATTTTTCAATATGTTATTCAATAATTCTTCAGCTTGTCCAACAGTTCGTTCCCTGAAAACACAACCAACACAATTATCTAGGAAGTCCCTAGAAGCATCGGTTAGTCCATTATAGAAGATATCAAGTATTTCATTTTTCTTAAGAGGATGATCAGGCAAAGCATTAAGTAACTGGAAAAGCCTCCCCCAAACATGTGGGATACTCTCTTCTTTAATTTGAACAAAGTTAAATATATCCTGCAAGGCAGCTTGTTTCTTATGGGCAGGGAAATATTTTTCAGAGAAGTAATAAATCATATCGTAGGGACTACGCACACAACCAGGAGCAAGAGTATTGTACCAAGCTTCAGCATCACCCTTTAATGAGAACTGAAATAATTTGAGAATAAAGTAATAGCGAGTTTTCTCATCATGAGTAAAAAGGGTGGCTATGTCATTCAACTTAGTAAGATGTGCCACAACAGTTTCATAACCATGGAAAGGATCAAATTCAACCAAAGTAATTAACTCTGGGTCGACAGAGAATTCATAATCCTTATCATCAATAAAGATAGGTGAAGTAGCAAACTTAGGATCACATTTCATTCTAGCATTCAGAGATTTTTCTTCATACTTGCATAATAATTTCTCTAGATCATCTCTATCTCTACAAGCAAGAATATCTCTAGTTGTTTCTTCACTCATAACATAAACTTCCGGTACCTTAGGCAATTCATATCTAGGAGGGCTAGTTCTAGCAGGTGTTTCAGGAGTTTCAGTTTCAAGCTCATCATAAGATTCAACAACATCATGTTGTATAAATCTAGCAATTTGTTTATCAAGAAAGTCACCAAGTGACACATCAGCATTAAGCAAGGTACTAGCATCATCATAAGAATTATCCATAGGAGAAGTAGCATCATCAATAACTTGCAACATATCAGAATTAATAGCATGTGGTGGTGTTGCAAGTTTACTTATAACAAAAGGTGAATCTAAAGCAGAACTGGATGGCAGTTCCTTACCTCCCCTCATCTTTGAGAGAAATATCTTAGTCTTAGCATCCTTCAGATTCTTCATAGTGATAATATGATAATAATCCCAAGTGACTCAACAAATATAGATATGCTCCTCGGCAACGGCGCCATAAAAAGGTCTTGATAACCCACAAGTATAGGGGATCGCAACAGTTTTCGAGGGTAGAGTATTCGACCCAAATTTATAGATTTGACACAAGGCGAGCCAAAGAATATTTGAAGGTATTAGCAGCTGAGTTGTCAATTCAACCACACCTGGAGATTAATTATCAGCAGCAACGTGATCAGTAGCAAAGTAATATGATAGTTTCGATAATGGTGATAGTAGCAATAGTAACGGTAACAGTGATAGCAGTAGTAACTTAGCAAGAACAATATAGGATAAATGCGTAGGCATTGGATTGGTGACTTGTTGGATGATATTCATCATGAGACGGTTATAACCTAGGGCGATATGGCACTAGCTCCAGTTCATCAATATAATGTAGGCATGTATTCAGTAAATAGTCATACGTGCTTATGGAAATAACTTGCATGACATCTTTTTTCCTACCCTCTCGTGGCAGCGGGGTCCATATTGGAAACTAAGGGATATTAAGGCCTCCTTTTAATAGAGAACCGGAACAAAGCATTAACACGCGGTGAATACATGAACTCCTGAAACTACGATCATCACTGGGAGTGGTCCCGGCTATTGTCACTGTGGGGTTGCCGGATCATAACACGTAGTAGGTGACTATAACTTGCAAGATCGGATCTAGAACATGGATATAATGGTGATAACATAAACGGTTCAGATCTAAAATCATGGCACCCGGGCCCAACGTGACAAGCATTAAGCATGGCAAAGTCATAGCAACATCAATCTTAGAACATAGTGGATACTAGCGATCAAGCCCTAACAAAACTAACTCGATTACATGATGAATCTCATCCAACTCCTCACCGACCAGCAAGCCTACGAAGGAATTCCTCACTCCCGGTGGGGAGCATCATGGAATTGGCGATGGAGAAGGGTTGGTGATGACGAAGAACGAAGATCCCCCTCTCCAGAGCCCCAAACGGACTCCAGATCTAGCCTCCCGGTGAAGAAAATGGATCGCGATAATTCTTTCTCTAATTTTTTCTGGAAAAATAGGATTTCATAGCGTCGGTTTCAGGGTCTGTGGGGCCACGAGGTGGGAACAACCCACCTGGGCGCGCCAGGAGAGGGGCGCGCCCTGGTGGGTTGTGCTCACCTAGGTGCCCCCTCTGGTGGGTCTTGGCTCCAGAAATTCTTATTATTGATATAAAAATCCTCGCAAATTTTGTTCGATTCCAAGAACTTTTATTTCTGCACAAAAACAACACCATGGTAGTTCTGCTCAAAACAGCGTCAGTCCGGGGTTAGTTTCATTCAAATAATGCAAATTAGAGTCCAAAATAATAGGAAAAGCGTTAGGAAAAGTAGATACGTTGGAGACGTATCAGAGATGCATAGCAACGAGAGGGGGAGAGTGTGTCCACGTACCCTCGTAGACTGAAAGCGGAAGCGTTAGGTTAATGCGGTTGATGTAGTCGAACATCTTCATGATCCAACCGATCTAGTACCGAACGTACAGCACCTCTGAGTTCAGCACACATTCAGCTCGATGACGTCCCTCGAACTCTTGATCCAGCAGAGGGTCGAGGGATATTTCCGTCAGCACGACAGCGTGGTGACGGTGATGGTGAAGTGATCCGCATAGGGCTTTGCCTAAGCACTACGACGCTATGACCGGAGGAGTAAACTGTGGAGGGCGGCACCGCACACGGCTAAGAGAACAATTGATGTGTTATGGGGTGCCCCCTGCCCCCGTATATAAAGGAGGGGAGGAGGAGGCCGGCCACCAAGGGGGTGCGCCATGGGGGGAGTCCTACTAGGACTCCACTCCTAGTAGGATCCCCCCTTTCCTTTCTCATTGGAGGGGAAAAGGAAAGAGAGGGAGAGGGAAAGGGGGGAGCCCCTCCTCCTTGTCCTATTCAGACTCCCTTGGAAAGGGACACGCGGCCACCCCTTGTGGGCTCCCCTCTCTCTCCACTAAGGCCCATGTAGGCCCAATACTTCCCCGGGGGGTTTTGGTAACCCCTCGGTACTCTAAAATATACCCGAACCATTCTGAAACCATTTCGGTGTCCGAATATCATCGTTCAATATATCAATCTTTACCTCTTGACCATTTCGAGACTCCTCATCATGTCCGTGATCTCATCCGGGACTCCGAACAAACTTCGGTCACCAAAACACATAACTCATAATACAAATCGTCATCGAACGTTAAGTGTGCGGACCCTACGGGTTCGAGAACTATGTAGACATGACCGAGACACATCTCCGGTCAATAACCAATAGCGGAACCTGGATGCTCATCTTGGTTCCTACATATTCTATGAATATCTTTATCGGTCAAACCGCAATAACAACATACGTTATTCCCTTTGTCATCGGTATGTTACTTTCTCGAGATTCGACCGTCAGTATCCTCATACCTAGTTCAATCTTGTTATCGGCAAGTCTCTTTACTCGTTCTATAATGCATCATCCCGTAACTAACTCATTAGTCACATTGCTTGCAAGGCTTATAGTGATGTGCATTACCGAGAGGGCCCGGAGATACCTCTCTGATACTCGGAGTGACAAATCCTAATCTTGATCTATGCCAAGCCAACAAACACCTTCGGAGACACCTATAGAGCATCTTTATAATCACCTAGTTGCGTTGTGACGTTTGATAGCACACAAGGTGTTCCTCCGGTATTCGGGAGTTGCATAATCTCATAGTCAGAGGAATATGTATAAGTCATGAAGAAAACAATTGCCATAAAACTTAAGGATCATTATGCTAAGCTAACGAATGGGTGTTGTCCATCACATCATTCTCCTAATGATGTGATCCCGTTCATCAAATGACAACTCATGTCTATGGTCAGGAAACTTAACCATCTTTGATTAACGAGCTAGTCAAGTAGAGGCATACTAGGGACACTTTGTTTTGTCTATGTATTCACACATGTATCAAGTTTCCGATTAATACAATTCTAGCATGAATAATAAACATTTATCATGATATACGGAAATATAAATAACAACTTTATTATTGCCTCTAGGGCATATTTCCTTCAGTGGATGCTTGCGAGAGGGGTTAATCATAAGTGGGAGGCTTGTCCAAGTAAGGACAACACCCAAGCATCGGTCCACCCACATATCAAATTATCAAAGTAACGAACGCAGATTATATGAGCATGATGAAAACTAACTTGACAATAATTCACATGTGTCTTCAGGAGCACTTTACTTTATATAAGAGTTCGTCCAGGATTGGGCCACATTTCTGCACCTTTGTTACACTTGTTACTTGTTACTCGTTACGAGTTATCTTATCACAAAACTATCTATTATCGATAATTTTAGTGCCTGCAGAAAATACCTTGCTGAAAACCGCTTGTCATTTCCTTCTGCTCCTTGTTGGGTTCGACATCCTTACTTATCGAAAGGACTAAGATTGATCCCCTATACTCATGGGTCATCAAGAATCTTTTCTGGCACCATTGTCGGGGAGTGAAGCGCCTTTGGTAAGTGGAATTTGGTAAGGAAACATTTATACTACGTGCCAAAATTTACTGTCACTTGTCACTATGGAAAATCGTCCTTTGAGGGGCTTGTTCGGGGTATCTTCACCTCAAACGGAAGAGCAAAGAGTTGCTCCTCAACCTGCTGCACCTACTGAAAATATTTATTATGAAATTCCTTTGGGTATGATAGAGAAATTGCTAGCTAATCATTATGTAGGAGATGGAACACTACATCCTGATATGCATCTAATCTATGTGGATGAAGTTTGTGGATTATTTAAGCTTGCAGGTTTGCCTGAGGATGAAGTCAAGAAGAAGGTCTTGATGGAAATATGACCTAGAGGCAATAATAAAATGGTTATTATTATATTTCCTTAATCATGATAAAGGTTTATTATTCATGCTAGAATTGTATTGACCGGAAACTTAAATACATGTGTGGATACATAAACAAATACCGTGTCCCTAGTGAGCCTCCACTAGACTAGCTCGTTGATCAAAGATGGTTAAATTTTCCTAACCATAGACATGAGTTGTCATTTGATAACGGGTTCACATCATTAGGAGAATGATGTGATGGACAAGACCCATCTATTAGCTTAGCATATGATCGTTCAGTTTATTGCTATTGCCTTCTTCATGTCAAATACATATTCCTTCGACTATGAGATCATGCAACTCCCGAATATCGGAGGAATACCTTGTGAGCTATCAAATGTCACAACGTTACTAGGTGATCATAAATATGCTCTACAGGTATCTCCAAAGGTGTCTGTTGAGTTGGCATGGATCGAGATTAGGATTTGTCACTCCGAGTATCGGAGAGGTATCTCTGGGCCCTCTCGCTAATACACATCACAAGAAGCTTGCAAGCAAAGTGACTAAGGAGTTAGTTACGAGATGATGTGTTACGGAACGAGTAAATAGACTTGCCAGTAACGAGATTGAACTAGGTATGAAGATACCGACGATCGAATCTTGAGCAAGTAATTAACATACCGATAGACAAAGAGAATTACGTATGTTGTCATAAGGTTCGACCGATAAAGATCTTCGTAGAATATGTAGGAACCAATATGGGTATCCAGGTTATGCTATTGGTTATTGACCGGAGAGGTGTCTCGGTCATGTCTACATAGTTCTCGAACCCGTAGGGTCCGCACGCTTAACGTTCGTTGACGATATAGTATTATATGAGTTATGTGATTTGGTGACCGAATGTTGTTCGGAGTCCCGGATGAGATCACGGACATGATGAGGAGCTCCGGAATGGTCCGGAGGTAAAGATTAATATATAGGACGATGCTATTTGGACACGAGAAAGGTTTCGGGTTGCACCGAGTAACCATCGGATCACCGGAAGGGGTTCCGGGAGGCCCCGGGAGGTCTATATATGGGCCTAATGGGCCAAGGGGAGGCACACACCAGCCCGCAAAGGGGTTGGCGTGCCCTCTCCCTGGCTGCCGGCCCTAGGGGAAGGAAAGGGAGAGGGTTGGCCCCTCCTGCCTTTCCCTCCTCATGAGAGAAAGGAATGGGGGCACCTCCCCCTGCCTTCCTCCCGCGCACAAATAAGGATGGGAGGAGTGGATAGGGCAGGATCCCAAGGAGGATTCAGCCTCCTTGGGGGCGCCTCATGGCTGCCTCCCCTCTCCCCCCCCCCCCCCCACCTATAGCCCACGACAATCTCTTAGCCGTATGCGGCGCCCCTCTCCACAGTTTTCGGAGTGCTTAGGTGAAGCCCCGTGGAGATAGCATCATCACCACCGTCACCATGCCGTCGTCTTGCCGGAACTCATCTACTACTTCGGCCATCTTGCTGGATCAAGAAGGCGAGGACGTCACCGAGTTGAATGTGTGCTGAACGCGGAGGTGACGTACGTTCGGTACTTGATCGGTTGGATCGCGAAAAAGTTTGACTACATCATCCGCGTTAATAAACGCTTCCGCTTACTATCTACGAGGGTACATAGACACACTCTCCCCTCTCGTAGCTATGCATCTCCATGGATAGATCTTGCGTGTGCATAGAATTTTTTTTTTGTTTTCTATGCAACGTTTCCCAATAGTGGCATCCGAGCCAGGTCTATGCGTACATGATATGCACGAGTAGAACACAAAGGAGCTCTGGGCGGTGATAGTCATACTGCTTACCACCAACGTCTTATTTTGATTCGGTATTGTGGGATGAACCCGGACCAACCTTACATGTCCACGCACATGAGACCGCTTCTACCGACTGACATACAACTTGTTTTGCATAAAGGTGGCTGGCATGTGTCTGTTTCTCCTACTTTAGTTGAATCGAATTTGACTACGGCCGGTCCTTGAAGAAGGTTAAAATAGCAAACTTGATAATCACCGTTGTGGTTTTTGCGAAGTTAAGAATGGTTCTTGCTAGAAGCCCGTAGCAGCCACGTAACACTTACAACAACAAAGTAGAGGACGACTAACTTGTTTTTGCAAGGCATGTTGTGATGTGATATAGTCAAGACATGATGTGATATACGTTGTTGTATGAGATGATCATGTTTTGTAATATCGACAACCGGCAGGAGCCTTAGGGTTGTCTCTTAATTATTGTACGAAATGCAAGCGCCATGTAATTGTGTTACTTTATCGCTATGTGTTAGCAATAGTTGTAGAAGCAATAGTTGGTGAGATGAACCCAACGCAACGATGGAGATCAAGGTGTTGAGCCAGTGACGATGGAGATCATGATGATGCTTTGGAGATGGAGATCAAAAGCACAAGATGATGATGGCCATATCATGTCACATATTTTGATTACATGTGATGTTTATCCTTTATGCATCTTATTTTGCTTAGAGCCGCGGTAGCATTATAAGATGATCCCTTCACTAAATTTCAAGATAAAAGTGTTGTCCCTGAGTATGCACCATTGCCAAAGTTCATCGTTTCGAGGCACCTCGTGATGATCGGGTGTGATAGACTCTACGTTCACATACAACGGGTTTAAGACTATTTTGCACATGCAGAATACTTGGGTTAAACTTGACAAGCCTAGCATGTACAGACATGGTCTCGGAACACTGGAGACCGAAAGGTCGAACATGAGTCATATAGTAGATATGATCAACACAGAGATGTTCACCATTGATGACTACCCCATCTCATGTGATGATCAAACATGGGTTAGTTGATTTGGATCATGTATCACTTAGATAACTTGAGGGGGGTTAATTTAAGTGGGAGTTCATTAGTATTTTGATTAATTGAACTTAATTTATCATGAACTTAGTCTTAATAGCTTTTGCATATCTATGTTGTAGATCAATGGCCCGTGCTACCGTTCCCTTAAATTTTAATGCGTTCCTAGAGAAAAACTAAGTTGAAAGATGATGGTAGCAATAACGCAGACTGGGTCTGTGATTTGAGGATTATCCTCATTGCTGCACAGAAGAATTATGTCCTTGATGCACCGCTAGGTGATAGACCTGTTGCAGGACCTGATGTAGACATTATGAACGTTTGACAAGCTCGACCTGATGACAATTAGATAGTTTAGTGTGCCATGCTTTATGGCTTAGAATCGGGGCTCGAAAGACGTATCGGGGCTCCAAAGACGTTTTGAACGCCATGGAACATACGAGATATTCCAAGAGCTGAAACTGGTATTTCAGGCTCATGCCCATGTTGAGAGGCATGGGACCTCTGACTGGTACTCTGCCTACAAGATGGAGGAGAATAGCTCAGCTAGTGAGCATGCGCTCAGAATGTCTGGGTACTACAATCGCTTGAATCAAGTGGGAGTTAATCTTCTAGATAAGATAGTGATTGACAAAGTTCTCCAATCACTATCACCAAGCTACTAGAGCTTCATGATGAACTATAATATGCAAGGAATGACTAAAATGATTTCCAAGCTCTTCGCGATACTGAAATCAGTGGAGGTAGAAATCAAGAAAGAGCATCAAGTGTTGATGGTTAATAAGACCACTAGTTTCAAGAAAAATGGCAAGGGAAAGAAATGGAACTTCAAGAAGAATGGCAAGCAAGTTGTCGCTCCTAGGAAGAAGCCCAAAGGTAGACCCAAGCCTGAGACTGACTGCTTCTACTGCAAAGGAAATGGTCACTGGAAGCGGAAGTGCCCCAAATACTTAGCAGATAAGAGGGACGGCAAAGTAAACAAAGGTATATTTGGTATACATGTTATTGATGTGTACCTTACTGGTACTCGTAGTAGCCCCTGGGTATTTGTTACCAGTTCAGTTGCTAAGATTAGAAACTCGAAACAGGTGTTGCAGAATAAATGAAGACTAGTTAAGGGTGAGGTGACGATGAGTGTTGTAAGTGTTTCCAAGATTGATATGATCACCATCACACACTCCCTCTACCTTCGGGGTTAGTGTTGAGCCTAAATAAATGTTATTTGGTGTGTGCGTTGAGCATGGACATGATTAGATCGTGTTTATTGCAAATATGGTTATTTATTTAAGTGAGAGAATAATTGTTGTTCTGTTTGCATGAATAAAACCTTCTATGGTCATACACCCAATGTAAATGGTTTATTGAATCTCGATCGTAGTGAGACACATATTCATAATATTGATGCCAAAAGATACAAAGTTGATATTGATAATGCAACATACTTGTGGCACTGCCATTTAGGTCATATTGGTGTAAAGCGCATGAAGAAACTCCATGCGGATGGACTTTTGGAATCACTTAATTATGAATCATTTGATACTTGCGAACCATGCCTCATGGGTAAGATGACTAAAACTCTGTTCTCCGGAACAATGGAGCAAGCTAATGACTTATTGGAAATAATACATACCGATGTATGCAATCCGATGAGTGTTGAAGCACACGGTGGTATCATTATTTTCTGACCTTCACAAATGATTTAAGTAGGTATGGATATATCTACTTGATGAAACACAAGTCTGAAACATTTGAAAAGTTCAAAGAATTTCAGAGTGAAGTGGAGAATCATCGTAACAAGAAAATAAAGTTTCTACGATCTAATCGCAGAGGCGGATATTTGATTTACGAGTTTGGCCTTCATTTAAAACAATGTGGAATTGCTTCACAACTCATGCCAGGTGGAACACCACGGCGTAATGGTGTGTCTGAACGTCGTAACCGTACTTTATTAGATATGGTGTGTTCTATGATATCTCTTACCGATTTGCCTTTATCATTTCGGGGTTATGCATTAGAGACAGCCGCAATCACGTTAAATAGGGCACCGTCTCAATCCATTGAGATGACACCGTATGAACTATGGTTTGGCGAGAAACCTAAGCTGTCGTTCTTAAAGTTTGGGGATGCGACACTTATGTCAAAAGGCTTCAGCCTGATAAGCTCGAACCAAAATCGGAGAAGTGCATCTTCGTAGGATACCCTAAGGAAACAATTGGGTACACCTTCTAGCACAGATCTGAAGGCAAGATCTTTGTTGCCAAGAATGGGTCCTTTCTAGAGAAGGAGTTTCTCTCGAAAGAAGTGAGTGGGAGAAAAGTAGAACTTGGAGGTAATTGTGCCTTCTCTCGAATTGGAAAGTAGAACATCAGAGAAAATCGTTCTTGTGATGCCTACACCAACTGGAGAGGAAGCTAATAATGATGATCATGAAACTTTGGATCAAGTTACTACTGGACCTCATAGGTCGAACAAAGCATGTTCTGCACTAGATTGGTACGGTAATCCTGTCCTGAAGGTCATGTTATTAGACCATGGCAAACCTACGAACTATGAAGAAGCTATGATGAGCCTAGATTCCGATAAATGGTTTGAGGCCATGAAATCTGAGATAGGATCCATGTATGAGAACAAAGTATGGACTTTGGTGGACTTGCCCGATGATCGTCAAGCCATTGAGAATAAATGGATCTTTAAGAAGACAGACGCTGATGGTAATGTCACTATCTGCAAAAGCTCGACTTGTCGTAAAAGGTTTTCGACAAGTTCAAGGGGTTGACTACGATGAGACTTTCTCACCCATAGCGATGCTTAAGTCTGTCTGAATCATGTTAGCAATTGCCGCATTTTATGAAATCTGGCAAATGGACGTCAAAACTGCATTCCTTAACGGATTTCTTAAAGAAGAGTTGTATATGATGCAACCAGAAGGTTTTGTCGATCCTAAAGGTGCTAACAAAGTGTGCAAGCTCCAACGATTAATTTATGGACTGGTGCAAACATCTCAGAGTTGGAATATATACTTTGATGATGTCATCAAAGCATATGGTTTTATACAGACTTATGGTGAAGCCTGTATTTACAAGAAAGTGAGTGAGAGCTCTGGAGCATTTCTGATATTATATGTGGATGACATTTTGTTGATTGGAAATGATATGGAATTTCTAGATAGCATAAAAGGATACTTGAGTAATAATTTTTAATGAAAGACCACGATGAAGCTTCTTATATATATTGGGCATCAAGATCTCTAGGGATAGATCGAGACACTTAATAGGAATTTCACAAAGCACATACCTTGGCAAAGTTTTGAAGAAGTTCAAAATGGAACAGTCAAACAAAAGGGTTCTTGCTTGTGTTGCAAGGTGTGAAGTTGAGTAAGACTCAAAATCCGACCACGATAGTAGATAGAGAGAGAATGGAAGTCATTCCATATGCTTCAGCCATAGGTTATATAAAGTATGCCATGCTGTGTACCAGACCTATTTGTGTGCCTTGCCATGAGTTTGGCAAGGGGTACAATAGTGATCCGGGAGTGTATCACTGGACAACGGTCAAAATTATCCTTAGGTACCTAAAGAGGAATAAGGAAATGTTTCTCGGTTATGGAGGTGATAAAGAGTCTGTCGTAAAGGTTTACGTTGATGCAAGCTTTAACACTAATCCAGATGACTCCGAGTCTCAATCTGGATACATATTGAACGTGGGAACAATTAGCTAGAGTAGCTCTATGCAGAGCATTGTAGACATAGACATTTGCAAAGTACACACGGATCTGAATGTTGCAGACCCATTGACTAGAACCTCTCTCACACGCAAAAAATGATCACACTCTAATAAAATCTTTGGGTGTTAATCACATGGCGATGTGAACTAGATTATTGACTCTAATAAACTCTTTGGGTGTTAGTTACATGGCGATGTGAACTATGGATGTTAATCACATGACGATGTGAACTAGATTATTGACTCTAGTGCAAGTGGGAGAGTGATGGAAATATGCCCCAGAGGCAATAATAAAATGGTTATTATATTTTCTTAATCATGATAAAGGTTTATTATTCATGCTAGAATTGTATTGACCGGAAACTTAAATACATGTTTGGATACATAAACAAATATTGTGTCCCTAGTGAGCCTCTACTAGACTAGCTCGTTGATCAAAGATGGTTAAAGTTTCCTAACCATAGACATGAGTTGTCATTTGGTAACGGGTTCACATAATTAGGAGAATGATGCGATGGACAAGACCCATCTGTTAGCTTAGCATATGACCGTTTAGTTTATTGCTATTACTTTCTTAATGTCAAATACATATTCCTTCGAATATGAGATCATGCAACTCCCGAATACCGGAGGAATACCTTGTGTGCTATCAAACATCACAACATAGCTGGGTGATCATAAACATGCTCTACAGGTATCTCCAAAGGTGTCTATTGAGTTGGCATGGATCGAGAGTAGGATTTGTCACTCCGAGTATCGGAGAGGTGTCTATGGGCCCTCTCGGTAATACACACCACAAGAAGCTTGCAAGCAAAGTGACTAAGGAATTAGTTACGAGATGATGTATTACAGAATGAGTAAAGAGACTTGCCGATAACGAGATTGAACTACGTGTGAAGATACCAACGATCGAATCTCGAGCAAGTAACATACCGATAGACAAACGGAATTATGTATGTTGTCATAAGATTCGGCCAATAAAGATCTTCATAGAATATGTAGGAACTAATATGGGCATCCAGGTTCCGCTATTGGTTATTAACCGGAGAGGTGTATCGGTCATGTCTACATAGTTCTCGAACCCGTAGGGTCCGCATGCTTAATATTCGTTGACGATATAGTATTATATGAGTTATGTGATTTGGTGACCGAATGTTGTTCGGAGTCCCGGATGAGATCACGGACATGACAAGGAGCTCCGGGATGGTCCGTAGGTAAAGATTGATATATAGGACGATGTTATTTGGACGCCGGAAAGGTTTCAGATTGTACCGAGTAACCATCGGATCACTGGAAGGGGTTCCGGGAGGCCCCGGGATGTCTATGGGCCTAATGGGCCAAGCGGAGGCACACACCAGCCCACAAGGGGGCTGGCGTGCCCTTTCCCTGGCCGCCGGCCCTAGGGGAAGGAAAGGGGGAGGGTTGGCCCCTTCCGCCTTTCCCTCCTCATGAGAGAAAGGTAAGGGGGGGCGCCACCTCCCCAGCCTTCCGCCTGCGCACAAATAAGGAATGGGGGGCTAAGGTAGGAGCCCAAGGAGGATTCGACCTCCTTGGGGGCACCTCCTTGGAGCCCAAGGAGGGGGCGCCACACATATCCCACGACAATCTCTTAGCCGTGTGCGGCGCCCCTCTCCACAGTTTCATCCCTCAATCATATTTTTGGAGTGCTTAGGCGAAGCCCTGCGAAGATAGCATCACCACCACCGTCACCACGCCGTCGTGTTGCCAGAACTCATCTACTACTTCGCCCATCTTTCTGGATCAAGAAGGCAAGGACGTCACCGAGTTGAACGTGTCCTGAACGCGGAGGTGTCGTACGTTCAGTACTTGATCAGTTGGATCACGAAGAAGTTCGGCTACATCAGCTGCATTAATAAATGATTCCGCTTACGGTCTACGAGGGTATGTAGGCACACTCTCCCTGCTCGTAGTTATGCATCTCCATGGATAGATCTTGTGTGTGCGTAGATTTTTTTTTTCTTTTCTATGCAATGCTTCCCAACAGGTCTTCCCTTTATCTTTGAAGGGAAAGGCATTGACATGGTATAGGCTATGGGATGATATTGGACCTTGGAATAACAACCGATTGAAATTGGAATTTCATCAAAAGTTTTATCCTATGCATCTGGTTCACCGTGGTCGGAATTATATACATATATATATATATATATATATATATATTGGCCTCGTGAAGGAGAAAGTATCACTCAAGCTTGGGGAGGCTTAAGTCAATGTTATATTCATGCCCCAATCATGAGCTCTCAAGGGAAATTATTATACAGAATTTTTATGCTCGGCTTTCTTATAATGATCAATCCATGCTCGATACTTCTTGTACTGGTTCTTTTATGAAGAAGACTATTGAATTCAAATGGGATCCTTTGGAAAGAATTAAACGCAACTTTGAAGATTTGGAGTTTGAGGAAGGTAAGGAGTCTGGTATAAACCTTGAGTTTGATTGTGTTAAATCTTTTACGGATACCGATATTTTTCATGAATTTAGCAACTTGACTCTGAGATAGTAGCTTCTTTTTGTGGATCATTTGCTACTCATGTTGATCTCCCTAAGGAGAGGTGGTTTAAATATCATCCTCACATTGATGTAAAAGTAGTAGAACCCATTAAAGCTGGAGAAGAAACCATTATTTATAATGTTGATCCAGTCATTCCTACTGCTTATGTTGAGAACCCACCTTTTCCTGTTAGGATAAAAGAACATGCTAAAGCTTTAGCTGTAGTCCGTAAGAGTTATACAAGAACATCTACACCCTCTGAACAAATTAAATTTGAACCTAATGTTGTTATGGTTAAAGATCTCTTGGGCGAAAATATTGATGGGCATATTATTTATTTCTGTGATGAAGCCACTAGAATTGCTAAACCCGATGAAAAAGATAAACATAGACCTATTGTTGGCATGCCTGTTGTTTCTGTTAAAATAGGAGACCATTGTTATCATGGCTTATGTGATTTGGGTGATATTGTGTGTGCAATACCTTTTACTTTATATCAATAAATTATGAATGATATTGCACCTTCTGAAATAGAAGATATTGATGTTACTATTAAGCTTGCTAATAGAGATACTGTCACACCACTTGGGATTGTTAGAGATGCTGAAGTCTTATGCGGGAAAATAAAATACCCTACTGATTTTCTAGTTTTAGATTCCCCACAAGATGACTTTTGTCCCATTATATTTGGTAGACCTTTCTTGAACACTGTTAATGCTAAGATAGATTGTGAGAAAGAAATTGTTAGTGTAAGTTTCGAGGATGTGTCTCATGAGTTTAATTTCTCCCAATTCCATAGACAACCTCGTGATAAAGAATTGCCTAGTAAAGATGAAATTATTGGTCTTGCTTCTATTGTCGTGCCTCCTATTGATCCTTTAGAACATTATTTGCTAGACCATGAAAATGATATGTTTATGAATGAAAAAAACGAAATAGATGAAATATTCTCTAAACAAATGCCTATTTTGAAACACAATTTGCATGTTGAGACTCTTGGAGATCCTCTTCCACCCAAGAGCGATCCCGTGTTTGAGCTTAAACAATTACCTGATACTTTGAAATGTGCTTATCTTGATGAAAAGAAGAGATATCATGTTATTATTAGTGCTAACCTTTTAGAACATGAAGAAAAGAGATTATTGAAAACTCCGAGGAAGCACCGTGCCGCTATTGGATATACTCATGATGATCTTAAGGGCATTAGTCCCACTCTATGTCAGTATAAATTAATATGGAGCCTGATGCTAAACCAGTTGTTCATCATCAATGACGGTTAAATCTAAAAATGAAAGAAGTGGTAAGAAATGAAATATTAAAGCTTCTGGAAGCAGGTATAATATATCCCATAGCTGATAGTATATGGGTAAGCCCTGTTCATTGTGTCCCTATGGAGGTATTACTGTTGTTCCTAATGATAAAAATGAACTTATCTCACAAAGAACTATCATAGGTTATAGAATGGTAATCGATTTTAGAAAATTAAACAAAGCTACTAGGAAAGATCATTATCCTCTACCTTTTATTGATCAAATGCTAGAAAGACTATTAAAACATACACATTTCTGCTTTCTAGATGGATACTCTGGTTTTTCCAAATACCTGTGTCACAAGAGGATCAAGAGAAAACTACTTTTACATGCCCTTTCGGTACTTTTGCTTATAGATGTATGCCTTTTGGTTTATGCAATGCATCTGCTACTTTTCAAAGATGTATGACTGCTATATTCTCTGACTTTTGTGAAAAGATTGTTGAGGTTTTCATGGATGATTTTTTCGTATACGAAACTTCTTTTGATGATTGCTTAAGCAACCTTGACCGAGTTTTGTAGAGATGTGAAGAAACTAATCTTGTCTTGAATTGGAAGAAGTGACACTTTATGGTTAATGAAGGTATTATCTTGGGGCATAAAATTTCCGAATAAGGTATTGAAGTTGATAGAGCTAAAGTAGGTGCTATTGAAAAAATGTCGTGTCCTAAAGATATCAAAGGTATAAAAAGCTTCCTTGGTCATGCTGGTTTCTATAGGAGATTTATTAAAAACTTCTCTAAAAATTTTAGGCCTCTTACTAATCTTTTGCAAAAAGATGTTCCATTTGTTTTTGATGATGATTGTTTAGAAGCCTACGAAATACTTAAGAAAGCCTTAATTTCTGCACCTATTGTTCAACCACCTGATTGGAACCTATCCTTTGAAATTATGTGTGATGCTAGTGATTATGTTGTCAGTGTTGTTCTAGGACAAAGAGTTGATAAGAAATTAAATGTCATCCATTATGCTAGTAAAACTCTAGACAATGCCTAAAGAAATTATGCTACTACTGAAAAAGAATTTTTAGCGATTGTGTTTGCTTGTGATAAATTTAGATCTTATATTGTTGATTCTAAAGTAATTGTTCACACCGGCCATGCTGCTATTAAATACCTTATGGAAAATAAAGATGCTAAAAATAGACTCATTAGGTGGGTTCTCTTGCTACAAGAATTTGATTTACATATTACTGATAGGAAAGGAGCTAGAACCCCGTAGTAGATAACATGTCTAGGTTAGAAAATATTCTTGATGACCCACTACCTATTGATGATAGTTTTCCTGATGAACAATTAGTCGTTATAAATGCTTCTCGTAGTACTCCATGGTATGTAGACTATGCTAATTTTATTATTGCTAAATTTATACCACCTAGTTTCACATACCAACAAAAGAAAAGGTTTTTCTATGATTTAAGACATTACTTTGACCCACACCTTTATAAAGGAGTGGATGGTGTTAATAGACAATATGTACCTGAGCATGAACAGGAATAGATCCTATGCAAGTATCACTCAGAGGCTTACGGAGGACACCATGCTGGAGATAAAACTGTGCACAAGGAATTACAATCTGGTTTTTATTGGCCTACTCTCTTCAAAGATGCTTGTAAATTTGTCTTGTCTTATGATGAATGTCAAAGAATTGAAAACATTAGTAGACGTCAGAAAATGTCAATGAATTATTCACTTGTCATTGAACCATTTGATCTTTGGGAATTTGATTATATGGGACCGTTTCCATCCTTTAATGGGTATACTCATATTTTAGTTGTTGTTGATTACGTTACTAAGTGGGTAGAACCTATCCCAACTAGTAGTGCTGATCATAACACCTCTATTAAAATGCTTAAAGAAGTTATTTTTCCGAGATTTGGAATCCCTAGATATTTAATGACTGATGGTGGCTCACACTTTATTCATGGTGCTTTCCGTAAATTTCTTGCTAAGTATGATGTTAACCATAGAATTGCATCTTATTATCATCCTCGGTCTACTGAGAATTAAGTAACAGAGAAATAAAACTGATCTTGCAAAAGAGTGTTAACAAATCTAGGAAGAATTGGTCTAAGAAACTTGATGATGCATTATGGACTTATAAAACTGTTTATAAAAATCCCATCGGTATGTCTCCATATAAAATGGTTTATGGAAAAGCATGTCACTTACCTCTTGAATTAGAACACAAAGGTTATTAGGCAATTAAAGAGCTCAACTATGATTCCAACTTGCCGGTGAAAAGAGGTTATTTGACATTAGCTCACTTGATGAATGGAGAACCCAAACCTATGAAAATGCCAAGATGTTTAAAGAAATGGTTAAAAGATGACAATGACAAAAGAATATAAAAGCAGGAATTTAATGTAGGTGACCAAATCTTGTTATACAACTCTTGATTAAGACTTTTTGCAGGAAAACTTCTCTCTAAATGGGAAGGGCCTTACATTATTGAAGAAGTTTATCGTTCCGGTGCCATCAAGATCAACAACGCCGAAGGCGGTGAATGGGCAAATAATCAAACATTTTATCTCAGATACTCCCATAAACGTTCAAACTAATATTATCCATACCATAACACTGAAGGAGTACATAAGGGAAACTTTCCAACACGCTCCAGAACTCTAAAAAGGAATAGATATATGATATGGTAAGTAAACCGACTCCAAATTTTTTTCAAAGGCAATTGTACTCCGTTTTGAAATATTTAAAAAATAGCAAAATATGTAGTCCGAATAGCGCACGAGGAGGCAACAAGTCGTGGGAGCGCGCCTCCCGGGCTTGTGGCCATCTCGTGTGTCCTCCGGACTTTGTTTTCCCTCAGATACTTGTTATGCACGGTAAAAAATTATTATATAATCTCCCGAAGGTTTTGACCACCGTATCACGACGATATCCTCTGTTCCTATTTCGAGCTACTTTTCTGACAGATCTAGATCGACATAACGTCTCCAAAAGCCCCCAAGGACAAGTTCTACGAGAAGGTCATCAACCACTACCTTCCGGAGGTGATGCAACACCCTCAATCCATTGAGACATGCAAAACCAAAACTGTGAGTATGAATACAGATTTAAAAGGATGAGTTTGGCTGCAGATTTAAGAATTTCAGAGACTCGTTTATCCTTTTACGATGGTGAGCCTATGCCTTGAAAGACAGAGGACAAGCCTTCCACATCATCAACCTTGTCATCACCATCTTCGAAGAAGGAGACTTGAGTACATGGGTATGGGCACTCCCATTGGCTTGTGACAAGCTTGGGGCATGTGCCCCGGTATCGTATCACTATCACATCTGTACTTTTATCGTTTATGTTAGTTCGATCATTTTGGTTATATTTTGATCTAGTAGAATAAAAGTTTTAGTATGATCTACTCTTTTAGTTTTGCTTTTGATCTATCTATGTAATCAAGTCCGAGAGTTATATAATAGAGTGGTTTTGAGTTGAGGGCTTTGCTCTCTTGTTTTGATCTTGGAAAAGAAAATAATATAAAAGAAATAAAAAGATTATATAATAATCTTATGAAAGGTGATGACTTCACATATAAGGAGTATGTCACATGAAATTTGTTGGAAGTTCACAAACATAGGTTTAGTCATTGTTGCAATTAATAGGAAGTAATAAAAAAAGATTTTATATATAAATATACTATCTTGAACCTCTTTTGTTATTGTGAGCATTCATTAAAATATTATATGCTAAAAAGTGAGTTGGACAAGGAAAACAACATAATGTGTTACGTTTTCTTATATCCGAATATAAGTTATATTGTCATGGATCTCCAATATGTTTAAGCTTACTTCTCATCTTATGCTAGCCAAATCTTTTACACCAAGTAGAGATACTACTTATGCATCCAACAACCATTAATCCAGTTTTGTCGTAAGAGTGCTCACAAAATATTATATGCTAAATTATTGTGTTCTTTGATAAAGAAAATGCTTAGCGAATAAAAATCTCCATTATTTTTACAAAATCACACTAACATGAGGAGCAGGTACATCACATGCTAACCTACTTAAATATTCATGATATTGTTAAATATTCATGATATTGTTGCAACGCACTGGCAATTATCTACTTTCTTCTGCGTTCCTAAATATAAGTCTTCCTAAAGACTTTAATATAAACTACACACGGATGAATATTGACGTATTTTAAAATGTAGATTCACTCATTTTGCTCCATATGTAGACTATATTGGAATCTTAAGAAAAAGACTTGTATTTCCGAATGGAGGGGGTAGTACATAAAATACATTAGACGAGCGTGTCTGTTTTTTCAGGCACACCACATTACAACAGACCAGTTAAGAGTTACTCCGGGACGGAGGGAATAGTTGACATCATAGGTTGGTAACACCATTTTTTAACACGCCCATCAAGCTGACTAACAGTCACCGGTAAGATCTATCATCATCTATGGCATATGCGTCACATCACATACTTACATATTACAGTATGCCAGAGGGTATGCCGGATTGGTCACGCACCAGAACGCAGATCGACAATCTCAAACCGCAAATTAGGTTTGAAATGCACGTTGGTGCAGGTTTCATATATTGGACCGCCATCCGTCGTCTCTCGGTGAGTATGGAACCCACTCTCACTGCACTCCCTGAGCACATCCATGCCTCCTGGATCTGTCAACCTGAATATACCATAGCTCCTGGAAGGTTTGCAAACAGCAGAAAGACTTTCAGACTTTATTCTACGATATTGTTAGCCAGGTGATGCCTAGCCAGGTGGCATCACCGCGGGCAATTAGGTATAACAATAAAATGAATGACTCGCCACTGCATGTTAACTTAATTTTAAGCAAGAAAACACATGCCTAGTAGGATCGGTGGGAGCAGCAACAATGGCAACAGCTTCTGGTAGCATGACCTGCATAAAGTTGATAGTTCTATGTAAAAAAAGTGATAACTGCATGAAAGTGTTGGATTATGGATGGGCTTAGGCCCATATAAGACAATAATCCCTGGTTAATCTCTAAGGCCCATGCATGTGTACGGCAAGTGGTGGAAAGTGTGGGAAGTTTAGTACCATACTGCTACAGTAAGAAGAGTAAGACCTCTTTATAAGGGCTGCTCCATCACATGCTATTGGGAGCTTGGAAATAGGAGTTGTACACGCCCGTTCCTCCTCCGCCGCCCGCCTCGCCACGACGTGCGCGCCGCGGGTTGCGAGAATGTTTCGGTTCTATGTATTGTATGTGCTCACATGCTTAGGTATCGGTATGAGATGCATACCGTTTTTGCCATGCTTACTGTTTACTCGTGGATTAGTGTGAGCTCCCCACAGATTGTTACACAAAGCCAGCTATTCTGAGATAAGACTACCGCTGTGTTTGGATGTATGTATTTGACCCTGGAATCGTGAATTGGTGTTGTCTAGACTCCAATACGGCTGTTTGGATGGATGATCACCGCATTGACTCTTGGAAACTTGCCTCAATTCTGATCTCTACTCTCACAATTGCATGCTCTCTCCCTTGTTACCAAGCTAGAGACGGTCCATAATCCTCTCAATTGTCTCGCTCCCGCAAAAGGTGCCGGTTCACTTGCCCCCAACAGAAACGAAGAAAGGGGCAGCACAGAAGAGGGCGGTGACCTCCCACCTCACAACCCCCAGCCGTCTCCCACCGCGCATCCAAATGTGTTGGTTAATTTGGTATTGCATCTCAATGTGTTGGTTAATTTGGTATTGCATCCCAATTCAATTCAGTGGGCTCAATACAGACATCCAAACGAAGCGTACATGTTTTTATCAATGTTGGCTCGCTAGTGCAAACCAGGGAGAACACAACAATCACACTAACTCAGTTAGGTCATGCTTCTGTAAATTTGCATTAACTTGGCTGGTCTACCCTGCTATAAAGTTAGGTGACAACGTTCAACTAAAGCACTGATGCAGCTTAAGCCCGATATGCCTTAGGCCGTGTACCATACAATATGTGATTTTTCCCATCTGAAGATAAAGTATCGGCTCAAAGGCCTAACAAGTGACAGCAAGTCAACCCCTACTCAATAAAGGATAGACCATGTTTGCAGATGACATGGTGCCTTTTGGAGTTAATATTGGTGAACTTGTGATTGTTTCTATTCAGCATTTTGAGAGCGAACTTATTATTTTATACATTTTATGCCTAGCAGCATACAAGCCCCTTAAGTGGTTTGATCATCAGATATGGCACTGTCGTACCAATACCAATAACTCAAAAGTTTCAAATGTGCGTTGTTGCATACAGATTAAAATCATATTTGTTAGCTACTCTAGTGGTTGAAGGATTCGGCAAATATAATTTCTAGCTGAATTTTTTCATGGAGGATGTCCATGGTATATGAGACTAGGATTTTCATAAAAAGAAGCAATATCCTTAATTCATAAACATCAACAAAACTTATTTAGATACCTGATAAGAGAATTGAGTGTGCAAATCGATCGACGATAGAAAGCATGTTTGTGAAGGGTGAGTCTGGAAAAGACAAAGCAAAATGTCAATTGTTGACTTAACTGTTAAATTACAGAAGTTACTGCATCTAAGCACGCTAAGAAAGCATATGCTCAAGTAACAAGTTTTGGTTAAAAAAGATGGATTCCATGCTGCTAAGTTCAGTGTGTTTTCTATAAGAAAAATATTGGTATTAATTGTGCTTTATGTTAATCTTCTTTCACAATCTTCTTTCAAATGTATTAGAATTGACAAACACAATAGTTTTAAATTGGCTGCAGCAATGGCCACAATTGCAGTATATTATTAAGTGGTGGAGGCTGTATTCATGCTTTTATTAACAGTAACAGTGGATATTCAATGGTAACCATTATGAATATATATCTTAAAATATTTATGTTCTTACCTCCCGTGATATATTTTTTTAAATAATGCTAGTTTCAAATCAGAAGACAGGAAAGTCAGATTACACACCCTAACTTGGCACTAAACACTGGATACACTGATATTATAAACCAACAGAAAACTGAATTCGATGAAGTATGGGAATGTTCAGATATCTACATGTATCCACCCTGCAGGGTAAAGTGACTGCTCTGATAATACGGCGTGTATCTCCTCCTCGTTAGAAGCTTGACACTGCATTTGGAAACAGGCAGATTCAGATAGATAAATGGAAGCAAGACACATTAAAGTAAGATGACAAATGATATGTTGAAAGGTAAAATGACAAGTTAAACAACATAATGCCTTTTTTTTTAACCATGCAGTTACTGACATACTGAGTGAGCAGTTCCTTCTTGCTTTGGAATGATCAATGTTGTCACATAATAAGTTCCATCCCTCTGCAAATAAATGTAAAATAAATTAAGACGCAAATGTGAATATAGCAAGACTATCAGTGGTCACATTGGTATCTAATTCTTCTCCCAACTGCACTTACAAATGAAGCACCAAGAATTCCACAGGTCTCTAGATTATTGCTTGTATTCTCCTTTGCAAGTTCCATGAATTCGTCTGTCAATCTCACTGACTGCAAGACACACATACATCAGCAATTTTATCTAAAACTTGAGTGTCTTCACATGCTCCAAGGAAGAGCACACACTCAGAGAAGGGGATTAGAAATGAAAACAGAACGTACTATTTGCATGTCATGCAAATTGCTAGATGCAGAAGACTGCCCAAATGAAGGTGTTGATTGATCATCCACGTATTCAGTATCATGACTAAAAGGAACATCGCCAAAGCTAGAAAGGTCTTCTATCCAAGAAACTATAGGAGACGGAAAGTGGTGCTTCACAGGGTAGGCGCCGATATCGCGATCCATTGTTGTTGGTAGATTAGCTTGGTAGTGGGTGATCTTTTTAGCATCTGCAGTATGTAGATACATCGTTTCACCACGTGTTGAACGCGTCCTGCATTTTCTGGTAGTGTTTTCAGATCTGCATGAGCATCACATGTCAAAATGTTATGAACTCATAATTGTAGCAGAACTACAGTCGAGATAAAGAAAAATAAGAGACTAGCTGGTATGGTATACCTCCTGCAACTCATGGCTGGGGGCGCTCAGTGGGGCCTAATTCCAACCTAGAAATCAAGAATTGTCAAACAATTAGGAACAGAGAAAAGAGTGGCAGCATTTTACTCATTTATTTTAAAATGTAGCAACTTCAGGAGATCTCAACAGCAGCAGCACGTGGCGTTAAGCATCAGGTAGTCAAACTAAACAGATTTGCTTTTTTCAATCCTAATAAAGAATGATCAACATCATCTAAAACACATAAAGTAGTGCTGCCATAGACCATGAACCCAGTCACATGCACCACTGATCAAAGCCTCAAACTCACGATCAATGGGGTAACAGTAGTGGCCGTGGCCACATATTGCTTTAGAAGAACAAAAATGTAACCATCTACTCCCTCCGTCCCGAATTATTTGTCGCAGAAATGGATGTATCTATAACTAAAAATATGTCTAGGTACATCCATTTTACATGACAAGTAATTCCGGGCGGAGGGAGTACATAATAATTAGTCTGATTAAGGATCAGCTCAGCTCGACATACTCCCTCCATTGACAAATACTCCCGCCATCCCGAATTACTTGTCGCAGAAATGGATAGAAATGGACTTAACTAAAAATATGTCTACATACATCCATTTATGTGACAAGTAATTTCAGGCGGAGGAAGTATAAGATATTCTAACTATTTTCTGAACCGAATGTATATAGACACGTTTTAGTGTGTATGTTCACTCATTTCAGTCAGTATGCAGTTCATATTGAAATATCAAAAGACCAAAACATCTTACACTATTTGTGAACAACGGAGGGAGTACCAGCAACCACCGAACTACCAAACATGTACGAAGACAAGCCACCACGTTGTTAGCAAAAAGAAAATTAAAAAAGGACAAGCTACCACCTCGCCGAAGGAGACTATCCTTATCTTCCCCCGGCCGGGGCCGGGAAATCTACTAATCTCTGTCCAAGAATTTCGTGGGCCGCCTGCCACCCAGCTAGGGCAAAGCAGCGGCGAACGCACGGAGAAGGGATGGGAGGTCGGGGAAGAGGGAAAGGGCGCTCACCGGGTGTAGTCTGGACTGGAGGAGTTTTGCTGGAGCCGAGAGGGGAAGCCGAGGGGGGAGAGGGGAGGGGAAAGGCGAGCAAACGATGGGCGCGTGATGCTGATGCTCTTGTGTTGTCCGACGCGACGCGAATCGAAAGCCGCAGCCGGTTTCAGAACGAGATTGCGTACACACACACATCGCCGTCAGAGGGGCCGTGCATGCCATACACATCATCGCCCGTCGCACGGAAAAGAAAAACGAGACATAATTTTGAGATAAGGACGACAAGTCCGAGGCCCGGAAGGTGCCGACGGGAAGCAAAAATGCATCAAAGGGAGAGCGCCGTGGCTGGCGGCGCCGCGGTGCGTTGGGACTCCGTGTCCCGTGTCTGCGTGTCGGCTCGTGTCGACGCGTGCGACGGTGCCGACCTGCCTGTGCCTGACGCAGCGTGGGACGGAGAGGGTGGACAGTTTGCTGGCGTGCGACGGTGCCGACCTGCGTGTGCCGGGCGCAGCGCGGGACGGAGAGGGTGGACAGTTTGTTGGGGAATCGGGAGGCGTCACGTTTGCGCGCTTGTGATCCGCAGGAAAGTTTCAGCTGACACCGCCGTTGATCTCAGATCCAACGCATCTAAAAGGCTGCTGTACCTGCACGCAATTCATAAACTTCTGAGGGGCTTCTTTGCAAAATGTTCTAGAGCCACACCTGGGAGACGTTGGATTGCATCTCAGGCGCGGGAGCGTGTGTCGGTACAAACCAGTTCTGCTACCTTTTAGTGTCAGGAAACGTGAAATCATGCACCATATCATTGAGCAGGACTTCACCTGATCTTGCTTACAGAGCTCAGTGTGATAGTTTCACACGCTATAAATTTATAAAATATAGGAGTCATATCCATCAATCATCTTTCAGTAGAGCAGCACACGCAGCCTTGTGCGAATCTCTTACGGTAGCATATTACATAACTAAGAAACCATGTATCCGCAAGTACAACATCCACACGGTCATTTAGAATGTTTACCAATCAACCGGTTGCTTTAACCCCTACATCATCAAAAAGCACCAACCACTTTAACGCGTCTATTTTACATGCCATCCCATCTACTATTCCTTGCTAAGGTGCATGCTAGTGACTAGCCATCTTTCCGGTTACAGAATCATCTGCGGCGTTTGACAAACAATAATTCAGAATCCTTTTACAGTGCCTGATTATATCCTGCTCCCTGCAAGGGAAGATGCAGTCAAATTTTCCAACACTTCTCAATCGACAACAGCAGACATGAAACATGCAGTGCAATCTCCTCCTTAACCCAGTGGAATAGATTATGATATCGCTCCATGATGAAGCAATAGTTATGTCTCGGTGTCCATTGATCCAGTGAAGAAAAAAAAAGGAAGAATTAACATTTGCGATCAAGAAGTCTACATTTAAGTGTCCAAATGGTTCGCATGCTGCTGACCATATGTAGAAGCTATGTATTCGTCACTCAAAAGTCTATTTAATAATTGTATAAATTCTGAAACATGTAAAATGATGTTGTCCTGTTGTTCACCTTATGCAGGATGAATGATATAGGTGCACTGTTGACAAATGCATAAAGCTCAGTGAGAACTGCAGCAATCAAAAATTCAGCACAGTGCAATGCATTTTCCAAGGAGAAAGAACTGGTTATATATTACTCACTCTGTATCAAAATATAAGGCGTTTTAACACTGACTGTCAAAAAATGTCTTATATTTTGATACAGAGGGAGTATTTACAAGTACAGACTAATGAGAATGGGGTGCCACCCCACGTTATAAGTTTGAATAACTATGTGCTGACTTACCATCATGACAGTTTAGCCAGGAGTTTTTCCACCATGCTTTTTTGTTGTAAGCGACTATAAGATTCTGATTCTTTTATTGCGCTTGATACAACAATGACATTACTTGGCGAAGGAGCATTCACCTACAGGACATAAATAGGGTATATAAGCAATTAACAAGCACAACATGCATTAATAATTTACAAGTCTTCAAAAGAGAAAGAAAAACACGATTATATTAGAAGCATACCCATACTCGACCATTCAGTCCAACAGCTATCTCAAATGATAGTTTTTTCCCAAGGGCCTCTAGAAGTGGACATGTTGGGGAACTTAAAAGCCTACAAGTAATCAACATAATAAATATATGAAGGAGAATAGTAATACTAGCACATTACTGAAAGATTATGGCATGCATTCATCTCACATTCTTGCCAGGCCAGTTGATGTTTCAAACGTATAACCACTTTTCAGTTGACCAAATTCAGCAGCTTTTCCACTTGCTGTAAAAGATAGTCCATATCATTATATTTTGGATAGCAGTACAAGGAAACAAATATGCAACAGTTTGGCCCAAAACACTGTACTCCAAGATCTTACAGCCATATGAGCCAAGATTCCCAACATGATGTATTTTTTAACTTCTAATTTTGAAACTCATAGAAATACTGAATTATGAAATTAGCAAGTTACCATCCATGCATGAAAGCTCTGGATTCATAATGCTATTTGCTTTCACCATTCTGGCATATATTAATGTACCAATCTGCATGAGAAAACACACAGTAAGTATTTATAATAAGCATGCATCAAGCTCAAGGAAGGAAACTGAATATTAGGCACAGAAACTGCAACCTTTCGGAATCATTACAAGCTGAGATCATATTTTTAAGGCATATACTCCCAACTTAAGTATAACACCCGCGTCCAGTATTTGACAAATTGTTACAACACAAACATCATTGAGTGCATGTAATGAATCTGAAACTACATAACGGGGCGGCTATTTCAATGTAACGACTGAGGACGGATCGGAATCAACAAACAAGTGAAATTGACCAAAAAATGACAAAAATGCATCACAAACAAAAACAGCTCAACACTTTTCGAAATTTAATTATCAAACCCTATATTTTGCATAAAAACAATCATTTAAAAACGTATGCGCTCCATACAAGATAAACAAAAAACTAAAAATTGCACCATGTAAGATTTCAGTATCTACTAAGATACATAATAATTTGATCCAATCAATGAATTCATGTTAATTTTATAAGAAAAAACATATGATATGCCAAATAGCTACTCAAAGAAAAATAATTTGACTGCAGCGCCTTCCCTGCCATCATTTTTAGACTCCTAAAAAATCACATACGTGCCATGCCATGCGACCACCACGAGATCTGCATGGAGCCTCGCCACATGACCACAACGGAACCTGCGTCGGATGTGCGGTCCACATCTGTGGCTCCCAGGTGGTGAACAGTCTGCAGGGAGCCCCACGCATGCTGCCGTCTGTCATCAGTTGTCACCAAGTTCGGAGGCGTGCCGTATGATGGGCCTGTTCCACGGCCAGGTGGGCGGCTACTGGTACCACAGCACTTTGGACCTTGGCAGCATACTTCAACGAGAAGGAAGGTGTACTCGGAACCAGAGGACAATGCACAGAAAGACGATTTCATAAGCATGTCCATGCATATGTTCGCTTTGTTTTATCTCAGTCAACACTAAAGGAAAAAAATAGACTACGAAAATGAGCCCAAGTAATACTAAAGAAAAAGAACTAGGATTTTGGATATTGCATTTCAATAGGGTAGATACAAAACTAATAGCGACTAGAAGTTAAAATGTTGCATTTCCATGTTGTATGCACTTCATTGGGTTTTCGCTGTTTAGACCCCGGGCCCGGATGATATACTATAAATGCTTCAATGCACTTGAACCCGCAGCCATGCTCCGTCATCCCCATACGAATCAAGAAGGTTACGGTGATGGCGGCGATGCTCAGTCCATATTGAGGCTGAGGTGGCGCGAATGGCCAACTGGCAAAGGCCATGGCGAGCTAGAGCATCAACAATTGCATGGACCGCATAAAAGCTGCCTTAGCGACGGATTCAAACGCCGGCGACTGTGCGAGCGTCGAAGGCGAAGGAAGATGGGGAGCACGAGCACGTCAGTGGAACTTACAAAACTGATGGTTTTCTGCTGTTACGACCCGTTTTCGTTGCCATGGTGCAGCATTTTCTTCCACAATTTTGCTACCATGCCAACATTTTTCTATCATGGCATCCCGTTTCATTAGTGTATCCCCGTTGCAATGCACGGGCATTTTCCTAGTAACTAATAAAAATGGTTCCTTCTTTGATGGCCAATAAAGGCAGAACAGCACTGTGCGCTTCACACAAAATAACCTATAATTGGAAGGAAAGGTTCTACAACCATTAATGACTCAATGTCATACCTCAAACTTTGGTATGTTCCTCCTTGTACCACCTTCAAATGAAAGAACTGGTAAAAAGGCCAAATTAGGCCCCTTTATGTCCACCAAGAAGTTCTGGAATAACCAAATCCAACTCAGCAGAAGGGAAAGAATCCATAAGAACACATCATACGCATGCAGAATAAATTAATTAAAGTAACATTTAAAATTATGCTTCTGGTCATCGCCCTATGGTAAAATTCGCGAATGCTCATTTTGACTTTAGATACACTCCATCCGTTCCTAAATAGAAGTCTTTTTAGAGATTCCAATATAGACTACATACGGAGCAAAATGAGTGAATCTACACTCTAAAATATGTCTATATACATCCGCATGTAGTTCATATTGAAATCTCTAGAAAGACTCATATTTAGAAACGGAGGGAGTATATTTCGATTGTAATAACAGGGAGGATGTCATCAGATCTATAATAAGATGGTTATAAAAGCGATCATAAGACTAGAAATCGAGCTGGAAGTACTTCTAAAGGCAAATGTATACTTACATCTGGTTTGGTGTCAACTACAATACCAAGAACCGTATCTTCTACAGAAGGTACATACTGCAAAAAAACAAGCATTGTATGAATAGGCAGTCATTGAATACTGAAAAAGCATACTATGCACAATCTCATATACTCCCTTACAGAGGGAGACAAGGTAATGTTTGGAGTTTATCAAACTGATTAACTGTGTTTGGAAAAGCTGAAGAGAAATCAACATGCTCAAGCAATGAAGAGTTGAAACTTGATCCAAAACAAAGGCCGGAACAATACATATACACTGCATACTTGAAAGGTAACTATGAGTCCATGACAATTCCAAATGAATGTTAGTGTGCATCAGTGCTGGAAGTTGCATAGCATTGTATTAACATGACCTGGTCCACAATAGTGGCACTTAGGCTTCCACATTAGTTTAGTGATATTGGTAGCAAGGGTCACAACATAGGAAGATCAGCATAAATTTCCTTCAGTCAAACCATGAGCATGAAGTGTGAGAAAAAATAGTTGCATGAAAAAACAGCATATGGTGGCTACAACGGTTTCTTTCAAGCAGAGATAAAATTCACAGATACAATATCCTACATAGGGACAATTTCTATAGTGTGAAAAAGCATCTATGAGCGCAAACCAGAGGACTCACCCTCTTCTGGGAGTTCTCCACCCAGTACTTGTTGGGCTTGGACAGTCGAAGCCTCCCAGCACTAGTTGCCTGGATAGTGTCACAATCCTGCGAGCCCCCCGAATGAACCGTAAGCCTCGTTACCCAAAATGAACCCCATTAAAACCCTAATCCCTAAACCTCGGACGGGGCAGCCGATTCCCACTTTACAACACGGGATGTTTTACCTGGCGCAGACCGGCGCCGAGCTTGATGGTCTGGTTGGTCATGTCGGCGAGGTCCAGGATGACGTCGCCGGGGACCTGAGCGTCGACGGCGAGGGGAGGCGAGGCGAGGGGGTTAGTCGAAATCCGCGGAGGTAGCGAGCTAGATGCTGGGATATCCAAGGGAAGGATGGAGGATTTACCACATAGCTGTCGACGAGAGCGGAGCGCTGCGGCTTCCTCGACTCCATTGCTCAGGGACGGCGGGCTGGCGGCGTGACGGCGTCGACGCTGGAGTAGGGTGGTGTTGTCTGCGCGGCGCGGCTGCGCTTCTTCGTTCCGATGCGCCTGCCTTCAGGAGTAGATGGGCCTGGGCCTCGAAAACAATGGCGCCGTGTTTGGTTTGGTGTCATTGGACCGAACTGTGAGGCCCCTTCCTTGTCAAGTGGTGGTATTAACTATGTCAAATTCACCTAAAAAAAACTATCTCAAAGGGAAAAGCTTACCTTCCGCCGACCGATCTCGCACGCGCATCCGCCGGCTCCGTGTCCGTCGGATCGCTTGTTGACCAGACAGACGAGAACGGCCTCGCTTTCCGTGTCACGCACGTTCATTTTTTGAAACAGAGCTATTGTTTCAGGATAAGCAGTCGTGCAGCTGGCCTCCGTTGACTCGTGTCTCTGGGAGGGCGACGCTTCTGGATTTGGGAGGGCGGCGGCGTTCGGCGACCGGGGCATATCCAGCGCGGTGGCGACGATGATGGGTTCGGCGGTGGCCGACGTCGACTCCAGCAGGTATGGATCGGAGACCCACCCCCGCATTTCTGGGCGACCACCATCCTGGCACCACCAACACTAGACACAACCACATCACAACGCCTTACGTCCACGCACACTCCAAGTTTCTACAACAACAATGTTGTTGCGGAACGGCGACAGTGAAGACTGCACGACGCGGTCGGAGATGTTGTTGCAAGGGTCTTGTTACAGAAAATTAGGCGCATCATGAGATGTCTTTTAAATTTTTGCGACAAGGGTCTTGCTGCAGAAAATTAGAGAATAAGAGTTTTTGCAACAGGGGACTTGTTGCAGAAAATTAGAGAAAACGGGTTTTCGCAACAAAGCTCTTGTTGCGGGAAATTAGATATGAGAAAGTTTCGCGACAAAGCTTTTGTTGCAAGAAATTAGAGAAGATGAGGTTTCGCAACTAGAGTAGCTCCTACACGCCGGCGGCGGGCATATTTTGTGGTGGCTTGGTGGCGGCGCCAAGCGGGGCGTAGCTCAGTCGGGGTCGGGTTAAGACTGTCTTGTTTCTGCAACAGAGCGTTTGTTGCGGGAAATAACGAATGGGCATGCGGGGCGCAGACACCGGATGAGACGACTATCAGTTCGGGTATCCAACGGCCATCGAGACGACGGATAAAATCTAAACATCAGTTGGCCGACACGTAGCAGCGCCCTCCCCTATCTCAAAAGGTGCTAAAAAACTATCTCAAAATAACTCAAAAGAAAAAAAAACATCTCAAATTCAAAAATAAAAGAAAAAAATGGTGGTATTAACAATCCGGCAACACTGGAGGGTCTTGCCGCAAGACAGCAAGAGAAGCACTAGCCCTTGCGGAAGATCTTTATATCCAGCGGATACACATCGCATTAAAACACTCTTCAGCTTTCAGTTCATGTAGTTTTGTCCATGAGCTTAGAAACACTGATTTTGCTCTTAGTCTAGGGTTTGATTGACATGTCTGATTTGGCCAGCCCTATGGTCATGTACTTGTCCATGTAAACATTATTTCTCAATGAATAAAGCTTTACGAATTTGCCTACAAAAATGAATGACCATACACATGGGCCAGAAGACGAAAACTAGGTACACATATACAGATAGTTCCGAGATGACCATGACAATTTACTTAGGAATTAAAAATAATGCATTTATTGAACTCATGCTTCAACCAGTTACTTCAAAAGTCTGAACTGATGAAAAAAGAAGGCCTATGGAAATGCTAACAAGGGAATTTAGCAATTTCCTCTTTTCTGGACAAGTTAGTAAGAATGATATTTCTGGGTAAAGTCTTGGTATGTAATTTGAACTGAGTACAAAACTTTTTATGAAACAATCTTCCAAACAAGCCCTAGAGGTGAAGAGAATAAGTGTCCATATGGTTTTTATAATTACAATGCTACCTCTTACCCAAGTTAAAAGAAACTGTCAACATTTAACCTCAATATGTCACTGAGACTGCTTACTTATGAACTCCTATGCTGAAATTTCACCAACCTAAGCTCACCGCTGTGTGACAGTCTAGCTAATTTTGCTCGTACCAAAGGTAGAACCATGACTTGGTTGAGTTCTGGTCCTGAGGAAACTGTCCAGCTAGCTGCTGATGATTGTAATTCTATGAGTTGAGTAATACAAGTTATTCACCCACAAAAAAACTAAGCTCACCACTGTGTGGAGAACTAGATGTACTAACATACGGGATTCACATGGAAAATGTCACCACATACAGGAATACAACAAAGCCTTTAGTCCCAAACAAGTTGGGGTAGGCTAGAGGTGAAACCCATAAGATCTCGCAACCAACTTATGGCTCTGGCACATGGATAGCAAGCTTCCACGCACCCCTGTCCATAGCTAGCTCTTTGGCGATACTCCAATCTTTCAGGTCTCTCTTAACGGACTCCTCCCATGTCAAATTCGGTCTACCCCGCCCTCTCTTGACATCCTCCACATGCTTTAGCCGTCCGCTATGCACTAGAGCTTATGAAGGCCTGCGTTGAATATGCCCAAACCATCTCAGACGATGTTGGACAAGCTTATCTTCAATTGGTGCTACCCCAACTCTATCTCGTATATCATCATTCCGGACTCGATCCTTCCTCATGTGGCCACACATTCATCTTAACATATGCATATCCGCTGTCGTGGTTCTAAGTCTGACAGTAGAATGGGGGGTAGGTATGAGGAGGCAAGATCCTAGCTACGGTGAAGTTGTGCACGCAAGATTTACGAGTTCAGGCCCTTCTCAGAGGAAGTAACAGCCCTACGTCTCGGTGCCCGGAGGCTTGGTCGATTGGATTATGCGTGAAGTTACAGGGGGTGCGAACCCTTGTCCCAGAGGAGGGGGTGGCTTATATAGAGTGCGCCAGGACCCCGGCCATCCCCCGTTACACAGGGTTCGATGTACATAAAGAGAGGACATTACTGGTAACGCGAGCATTAAAGTGATATAAATGACCCTTAAGTCTACGGAGTGAATGTCCGACCATTGCGATCCAAAGTGACCCTGGATCTTCTATACTCTGAGTGGTTCCTGATGTGGTCGAATGATTATATCTTGGTCGAATGGAATTGGGTTATCCGAGTGGGTTGCATCTTGAGGTGATTCCAGTCGGTAGAATTTGCTGTCCTTTGAATGTCTTTGACTATAGGGCAGTGTTCTTGGGAAGGGTACTTAGATCAGGTCTATTGCCCTACCCTAGGTACATGTCATCGTCATTAGCCCCCGAATGGTTCTGGGTCCGAGTGGAGATGGAGTTGAAGATGGTTTCGACCCAATTTCCATGCCGCGAAAGCATTTTACTTGGTCTGGAGAACCATTTCACAACTTCGACTTCATTTTCAGTCGTCTTGAGCCATTCAGAAGTTGTCGAGTGAATTTTTCTGGTAAGCTTCGACTGCTGATGCTGCATAAAATCTTCGGCATGATTGATTGTTCTGCCGTTTTCGGATCTCGCGGGATTCGAAATTTGGGGAAGCACGCAGGGTGGAGAGGGTCGTGGTAATCAGAGCGGATTAGGCAGGGGTGCCTCGATCCCCGCGCCACCTTTTTCGCCACGTACTATGCGCGTGGCTGTTGCGGGATTTGATAGGATCGCTTGGACCCACAAGTCAGCCACTCGGAGAGCCAACCCATATAAGGCGTTCGGGCCAGGGCCTTTGCACTTTGCGCCCCATTTCCCCCTTCTTCCTCCGCTTCTCCACTGCATCTGCCTCTGCCCTCGGTGCCGCCGCCCAGCCCGAGCTCGACCCACCACAATGGGGAAGGACAAGACAGCGGCTCTGGAGTGCGCGAAGAAGGCGACGGCGAAGGCAAAGGGGAAGAAGACGAGCCGGGCAGGGTCGTCGTCGAGGACCGGTCTGTCGCCCGGCTGGATCCAGGGCGACTGGATCAGGTCGACAATCCAGAGAGAAGATATGGAGGATCTGGTGGATGGGGGATTGATTCCCCACAAATCTTGGCGGCTTCCGGAGGACGAGACCGAGCCGCGACCGCAAGAGGGTGAGTGTGTCCTTCTTGCGACCCATGTCGACTATGGCTTCTCTTTGCCTCCCCACCCCTTCTTCCAGGGTTTCCTGAACTTTTTTGGAGCCCAACTTCATAACTTTTCTCCCAACACCATAACGTACCTTGCCACATATGTGTCCATGTGTGAAAACTTTCTGGGTTGTCGACCGCACTGGGGCCTCTTCAAACACATTTTCACTTGTCGTTCTCAGTCGGTAAAAAAGGCCAATCCGAGTGATGAGAGGACACACGTGATCCAGATGTGCAGAGATCTAGGGATCCAGATGAGAAATAAAAGCACTTTCCCCGTCATGATTCTTCCCGAGTCAGTCAGGGGGTGGCAATCGACTTGGTTCTATTGCAAGGGCCAACCGACCCCGGGCCAGTCGACTAGCCTTCCCCCATTTTCCATAGAATGAATAGAGAAGCCTTCTCCTTTGAGAGTGACTCCAGCTGAAAAAGCGGAGGTGAATATGTTGGTTGAGCGAGTGGTCCAACTTGTCCGCGACAGGGTGACTGGCATGGACTTGCTAGAAGTTTTTCTCAGTCGACGCATCCAGCCACTCCAAGCCCGTGATCATCCAATGTGGATGTACTCGGGTGTTGAAGACAACACTTGGATCCACCCGGAGGATGTCGATGAGGGGACGGTGGCACAGTGGCTGCAAGGTATTACTAGCAACAAAGACAACCCCAGGGGGTCTAGGAGGGTTCCTCCACTCGACAACACCACCGAACCTGACAAGGTCTTATTCTTTCCTTCCGAGTGTATTTTGCTCTGATATGTGTTTGTTCTTGAAACTGATTGATATCCACTCGACCCCGTGTCTTGCAGATCTACACTGAGATGTACTCGATGCCCAACGGAGAGCGGGAGGATGAGGGAGAGGCGAGTGGAGGCGACAGTGGCGAGTGGCATTCTGACGGAAGGGGAGACGAGAAGAGCGAGGACTTGAGCAGTGGTGAGGAGGTCGACTCCCCTCCTCGCACGGAAAGACGCTCCAAGCAGAGGCAGGACCCGACCAGTGTCCGTGGCAAAGCGACTCCGCCGACTGAACAGACTTCCAAGCGCATAAGGACATCTTCTCCCGCGCCGACTGAGAAAGCTCCGAAGCAACTCAAAGTCGTGTCGCCAAAACCCCGGAAGGCCTTGCCCAAGATCAAAGTGGACGTCCCTATCGCTTCTGGGTAATCACTGAGCTCGACCTATTATTTTTATCGTGACCCGTCCTTTGGTCGACTCACTTTCCTGTTTTAATCGAGTAAATTCTGAAATTTGCAGTGCTACCTCTGGGACTTCAATGTACCAAGATGATGAAGACGAGGAGATGGAGGACGCAGTCACCTCCCACGCGGGTATAACTTTTGTCATTTGGTATTTACTTCATCAACCATTTTGATGGTCGACTGAACTCATGTAACTGATTGCTTTGCAGCTCCACCGAATGTCATTAAACTTCCAGATGATGATGATGTGCCACAGAGAGTCATGGGGAGGAGGGGCAGGACTTCGAGAAAGAAGGCACCAGTTGGCAAGACGTCCCAGTCAACACCGGTGACGGAACCAGTGGTTCAGCAGTCCGGAGACGTGAACCATGCTTCTGTTACTTTTGTTGTTCCAGTGTCGACTGAACGCCCTTCCTCGCTGACTGCACAAGTCCCCGATTCATCTGTCCAGCACCACGCCTCGGATCCTAAAGCTGCCGCGATTGGACCCACGTCTCCGTTGTTCGTCACCCATCACGTCCCAGAAGACCAAGCATGCGCTGCTGCAGAAGCAATACGCCAAGTAGGCTTGATGGTGGAGCGGATGAAGACAGTGCACGAGACCAGCCAAGCCGCCTATGATGCTAATGCAGCCCTCTGAGCTAATGTCCAGGTTAGTTGGTTTCCGACTGATCTCCTATCCTGATGCTTGTTTTGTTAGGATATGCTACCCGAAAAACTTTCATTGTGCATCCATCTGTCAGTCTGTTCTTCGCATCTATACACTCGCTGGGTGTTTCAATTTATGCTGAGTAGTCTTTCCAATTGAGTCGAGTAGGTTATGTCAATTGCAACTTTGGACTAGTGGGGGCATGCAGAGTGCACCCACTGGGTGTAGTCCCCGAGGCCGCTGTCGAATGTGTGATTCTACGGGGGTCTTGATGAAACTATCTTGTTGTTCAGTTCTTCCACTCGGTCTGGGCCGACCATGTCGAGTGGAACCTGAACCAGTGGGGGCACGCTGAGTGCACCCACTGGGTGTAGTCCCCGAGACCGCGGTCGACTGCGGGCAGTCGATTGGGGTCTAAGAATAATTATTGCTGTTGGGGAACGTAGTAGTTTCAAAAAAAATCCTACGCACACGCAAGATCATGGTGATGCACAGCAACGAGAGGGGAGAGTGTTGTCTACGTACCCTCGTAGACCGGAAGCGGAAGCGTTATAACAACGCGGTTGATGTAGTCATACGTCTTCACGGCCCGACCGATCAAGCACCGAAACTACGACACCTCCGAGTTTTTGCACACGTTCAGCTCGATGACGATCCCCGGACTCTGATCCAGCAAAGTGTCGGGGATGAGTTCCGTCAGCACGATGGCGTGGTGATGATCTTGATGTTCTACCATCGCAGGGCTTCGCCTAAGCACCGCTACAATATTATCGAGGATTATGGTGGAGGGGGGCACCGCACACGGCTAAGAGATCAATGATCAATTGTTGTATCTCTGGGGTGCCCCCCTGCCCCCGTATATAAAGGAGTGGAGGAGGGGGTCGGCCAAGGAGGGTGGCACGCCCAAGGGGGGGAGTCCAACTCCCACCGGGAGTAGGACTCCCCCTTTTCCTATTAGGAGTAGGAGAGGGAAGGAAGAGGAAGGAGGGAGGAAGGAAAGGGGGGACCGCCCCCCTCCCAATTCGGATTGGGCTTGGGGGGGCGCGCCCCCTCCCTTGCTCCTTTCCCCTCCTTTCCACTAAGGCCCAATAAGGCCCATATACCTCCCGGGGGGTTCCGATAACCTCCCGGTGATCCGGTATTGTCCCAATCTTACCCGGAACCTTTCCGGTGTCCAAATATAGTCGTCCAATATATTGATCTTTATGTCTCGACCATTTCGAGACTCCTCGTCAAGTCCGTGATCACATCCGGGACTCCGAACAACCTTCGGTACATCAAAATATATAAACTCATAATGAAACTGTCATCGTAACGTTAAGCGTGCGGACCCTACGGGTTCGAGAACAATGTAGACATGACCGAGCCACGTCTCCGGTCAATAACCAATAGCGGAACCTGGATGCTCATATTGGCTCCTACATATTCTACGAAGATCTTTATCGGTCAGACCGCATAACAACATACGTTGTTCCCTTTGTCATCGGTATGTTACTTTCCCGAGATTCGATCGTCGGTATCTCAATACCTAGTTCAATCTCGTTACCGGCAAGTCTCTTTACTCGTTCCGTAATACATCATCTTGCAACCAACTTATTAGTTGCATTGCTTGCAAGGCTTAAGTGATGTGTATTACCGAGAGGGCCCAGAGATACCTCTCCGACAATCAGAGCGACAAATCCTAATCTCGAAATACGCCAACCCAACATGTACCTTTGGAGACACCTGTAGAGCACCTTTATAATCACCCAGTTACGTTGTGACGTTTGGTAGCACACAAAGTCTTCCTCCGGTAAACGGGAGTTGCATAATCTCATAGTCATACGAACATGTATAAGTCATGAAGAAAGCAATGGCAACATACTAAATGATCGGGTGCTAAGCTAATGGAATGGGTCATGTCAATCACATCATTCTCCTAATGATGTGATCCCGTTAATCAAATGACAACTCATGTCTATGGTTAGGAAACATAACCATCTCCGATTAACGAGCTAGTCAAGTAGAGGCATACTAGTGACACTTTGTTTGTCTATGTATTCACACAAGTATTACGTTTCCGGTTAATACAATTCTAGCATGAATAATAAACATTTATCATGATATAAGGAAATAAATAATAACTTTATTATTGCCTCTAGGGCATATTTCTTTCAGTCTCCCACTTGCACTAGAGTCAATAATCTAGATTACACAGTAATGATTCTAACACCCATGGAGCCTTGGTGCTGATCATCTTTTGCTCGTGGAAGAGGCTTAGTTAATGGGTCTGCTACATTCAGATCCGTATGTATCTTGCAAATCTCTATGTCTCCCACCTGGACTAGATCCCGGATGGAATTGAAGCGTCTCTTGATGTGCTTGGTTCTCTTGTGAAATCTGGATTCCTTTGCCAAGGCAATTGCACTAGTATTGTCACAAAAGATTTTCATTGGACCCGATGCACTAGGTATGACACCTAGATCGGATATGAACTCCTTCATCCAGACTCCTTCGTTTGCTGCTTCCGAAGTAGCTATGTACTCCGCTTCACATGTAGATCCCGCCATGACGCTTTGTTTAGAACTGCACCAACTGACAGCTCCACCGTTTAATGTAAATACGTATCCGGTTTGCGATTTAGAATCGTCCGGATCAGTGTCAAAGCTTGCATCAACGTGGCCATTTACGATGAGCTCTTTGTCACCTCCATATACGAGAAACATATCCTTAGTCCTTTTCAGGTATTTCAGGATGTTCTTGACCGCTGTCCAGTGATCCACTCCTGGATTACTTTGGTACCTCCCTGCTAGACTTATAGCAAGGCACACATCAGGTCTGGTACACAACATTGCATACATGATAGAGCCTGTGGCTGAAGCATAGGGAACATCTTTCATTTTCTCTCTATCTTCTGCAGTGGTCGGGCATTGAGTCTTACTCAACTTCACACCTTGTAACACAAGCAAGAATCCTTTCTTTGCTTGATCCATTTTGAACTTCTTCAAAACTTTGTCAAGGTATGTGCTTTGTGAAAGTCCAATTAAGCGTCTTGATCTATCTCTATAGATCTTAATGCCCAATATGTAAGCAGCTTCGCCGAGGTCTTTCATTGAAAAATCAAGTATCCCTTTATGCTATCCAGAAATTCTATATCATTTCCGATTAGCAATATGCCATCCACATATAATATCAGAAATGCTACAGAGCTCCCACTCACTTTCTTGTAAATACAGGCTTCTCCAAAAGTCTGTACAAAACCAAATGCTTTGATCACACTATCAAAGCGTTTATTCCAACTCCGAGATGCTTGCACCAGTCCATAAATGGATCGCTGGAGCTTGCACACTTTGTTAGCTCCTTTTGGATCGACAAAACCTTCCGGCTGCATCATATACAACTCTTCTTCCAGAAATCCATTCAGGAATGCAGTTTTGACATCCATCTGCCAAATTTCATAATCATAAAATGCGGCAATTGCTAACATGATTCGGACAGACTTAAGCATCGCTACGGGTGAGAAGGTCTCATCGTAGTCAATTCCTTGAACTTGTCGAAAACCTTTTGCGACAAGTCGAGCTTTGTAGACAGTAACATTACCGTCAGCGTCAATCTTCTTCTTGAAGATCCATTTATTTTCAATTGCTTGCCGATCATTGGGCAAGTCAACCAAAGTCCACACTTTGTTCTCATACATGGATCCCATCTCAGATTTCATGGCTTCAAGCCATTTTGCGGAATCTGGGCTCACCATTGCTTCTTCATAGTTCGTAGGTTCATCATGATCTAGTAGCATGACTTCCAGAACAGGATTACCGTACCACTCTGGTGCGGATCTTACTCTGGTTGATCTACGAGGTTCAGTAGTAACTTGTTCTGAAGTTTCATGATCATCATCATTAGCTTCCTCACTAATTGGTGTAGGTGTCACAGAAACCGGTTTCTGTGATGTACTACTTTCCAATAAGGGAGCAGGTACAGTTACCTCATCAAGTTCTACTTTCCTCCCACTCACTTCTTTCGAGAGAAACTCCTTCTCTAGAAAGGATCCATTCTTAGCAACAAATGTCTTGCCTTCGGATCTGTGATAGAAGGTGTACCCAATAGTCTCCTTCGGGTATCCTATGAAGACACATTTCTCCGATTTGGGTTCGAGCTTATCAGGTTGAAGATTTTTCACATAAGCATCGCAGCCCCAAACTTTAAGAAACGACAACTTTGGTTTCTTTCCAAACCATAGTTCATAAGGCGTCGTCTCAACAGATTTTGATGGTGCCCTATTTAACGTGAATGCGTCTGTCTCTAAAGCATAACCCCAAAATGATAGCGGTAAATCTGTAAGAGACATCATAGATCGCACCATATCAAGTAAAGTACGATTACGACGTTCGGACACACCATTACGCTGTGGTGTTCCGGGTGGCGTGAGTTGCGAAACTATTCCGCATTGTTTCAAATGTAAACCAAACTCGTAACTCAAATATTCTCCTCCGCAATCAGATCGTAGAAACTTTATTTTCTTGTTACGATGATTTTCAACTTCACTCTGAAATTCTTTGAACTTTTCAAATGTTTCAGACTTATGTTTCATTAAGTAGATATACCCATATCTGCTTAAATCATCTGTGAAGGTGAGAAAATAACGATATCCGCCACGAGCTTCAACATTCATTGGACCACATACATCTGTATGTATGATTTCCAACAAATCTGTTGCTCTCTCCATAGTACCAGAGAACGGTGTTTCAGTCATCTTGCCCATGAGGCACGGTTCGCAAGTACCAAATGATTCATAATCAAGTGGTTCCAAAAGTCCATCAGTATGGAGTTTCTTCATGCGCTTTACATTGATATGACCTAAACGGCAGTGCCACAAATAAGTTGCACTATCATTATCAACTCTGCATCTTTTGGCTTCAACATTATGAATATGTGTATCACTACTATCGAGATTCATCAAAAATAGACCACTCTTCAAGGGTGCATGACCATAAAAGATATTACTCATATAAATAGAACAACCATTATTCTCTGATTTAAATGAATAACCGTCTCGCATCAAACAAGATCCAGATATAATGTTCATGCTCAACGCTGGCACCAAATAACAATTATTTAGGTCTAATACTAATCCCGAGGGTAGATGTAGAGGTAGCGTGCCGACCGCGATCACATCGACTTTGGAACCATTTCCCACGCGCATCGTCACCTCGTCCTTCGCCAATGTTCGCTTAATCCGTAGTCCCTGTTTCGAGTTGCAAATATTAGCAACAGAACCAGTATCAAATACCCAGGTGCTACTGCGAGCTCTAGTAAGATACACATCAATAACATGTATATCACATATACCTTTGTTCACCTTGCCATCCTTCTTATCCGCCAAATACTTGGGGCAGTTCCGCTTCCAGTGACCAGTCTTCTTGCAATAGAAGCACTCAGTTTCAGGCTTAGGTCCAGACTTGGGTTTCTTCTCCTGAGCAGTAACTTGCTTGCTGTTCTTCTTGAAGTTCCCCTTCTTCTTCCCCTTCCCCTTTTTCTTGAAACTAGTGGTCTTGTTGACCATCAACACTTGATGCTCCTTCTTGATTTCTACCTCCGCAGCTTTTAGCATTGCGAAGAGCTCGGGAATTGTCTTATCCATCCCTTGCATATTATAGTTCATCACGAAGCTCTTGTAGCTAGGTGGAAGTGATTGGAGAATTCTGTAAATGACGCAATCATCCGGAAGATTAACTCCCAGTTGAATCAAGTGATTATTATACCCAGACATTTTGAGTATATGCTCACTGACAGAACTGTTCTCCTCCATCTTGCAGCTATAGAACTTATTGGAGACTTCATATCTCTCAATCCGGGCATTTTCTTGAAATATTAGCTTCAACTCCTGGAACATCTCATATGCTCCATGACGTTCAAAACGTCGTTGAAGACCCAGTTCTAAGCCGTAAAGCATGGCACATTGAACTATCGAGTAGTCATCAACTTTGCTCTGCCAGACGTTCTTAACGTCGTTAGTTGCATCAGCAGCAGGCCTGGCACCCAGCGGTGCTTCCAGGACGTAATTTTTCTGTGCAGCAATGAGGATAATCCTCAAGTTACGGACCCAGTCCGTATAATTGCTACCATCATCTTTCAACTTTGCTTTCTCAAGGAACGCATTAAAATTCAACGGAACAACAGCACGGGCCATCTATCTACAATCAAACATAAACAAGCAAGATACTATCAGGTACTAAGTTCATGATAAATTTAAGTTCAATTAATCATATTACTTAAAAACTCCCACTTAGAATGACATCCCTCTAATCTTCTAAGTGATCACATGATCCAAATCAACTAAACCATAACCGATCATCACGTGAAATGGAGTAGTTTTCAATGGTGAACATCACTATGTTGATCATATCTACTATATGATTCACGCTCGACCTTTCGGTCTCAGTGTTCCGAGGCCATATCTGCATATGCTAGGCTCGTCAAGTTTAACTTGAGTATTCTGCGTGTGCAAAACTGGCTTGCACCCGTTGTAGATGGACGTAGAGCTTATCACACCCGATCATCACGTGGTGTCTGGGCACGACGAACTTTGGCAACGGTGCATACTCAGGGAGAACACTTTTATATTGAAATTTAGTGAGAGATCATCTTATAATGCTACCATCAATCAAAGCAAGATAAGATGCATAAAAGATAAACATCACATGCAATCAATATAAGTGATATGATATGGCCATCATCATCTTGTGCTTGTGATCTCCATCTCCGAAGCATCGTCATGATCACCATCGTCACCGGCGCGACACCTTGATCTCCATCGTAGCATCATTATCGTCTCGCCAATCTTATGCTTCTACGACTATCGCTGCCGCTTAGTGATAAAGTAAAGCATTACAAGTCGATTGCATTGCATACAATAAAGCGACAACCATATGGCTCCTGCCAGTTGCCGATAACTTGGTTACAAAACATGATCATCTCATACAATAAAATTTAGCATCATGCCTTGACCATATCACATCACAACATGCCCTGCAAAAACAAGTTAGACGTCCTCTACTTTGTTTGTTGCAAGTTTTACGTGGCTGCTACGGGCTTAGCAAGAACCAATCTTACCTACGCATCAAAAACCACAACGATAGTTTGTCAAGTTGGTGTTGTTTTAACCTTCGCAAGGACCGGGCGTAGCCACACTCGGTTCAACTAAAGTTGGAGAAACTGACACCCGCCAGCCACCTGTGTGCAAAGCACGTCGGTAGAACCAGCCTCGCGTAAGCGTACGCGTAATGTCGGTCCGGGCCGCTTCATCCAACAATACCGTCGAACCAAAGTATGACATGCTGGTAAGCAGTATGACTTATATCGCCCACAACTCACTTGTGTTCTACTCGTGCATATAACATCAACACATAAAACCAGGCTCGGATGCCACTGTTGGGGAACGTAGTCATTTCAAAAAAATTCCTACGCACACGCAAGATCATGGTGATGCACAACAACAAGAGGGGAGATTGTTGTCTACATACCCTCGTAGACCGGAAGCGGAAGCGTTATAACAACGCGGTTGATGTAGTCTTACGTCTTCACGGCCCGACCGATCGAGCACCGAAACTACGGCACCTCCGAGTTTTTGCACACGTTCAGCTCGATGACGATCCCCGGACTCCGATCCAGCAAAGTGTCGGGGATGAGTTCCGTCAGCACGACGGCGTGGTGATGATTTTGATGTTCTACTGTCGCAGGGCTTCGCCTAAGCACCGCTACAATATTATCGAGGATTATGGTGGAGGGGGGCACCGCACACGGCTAAGAGATCAATGATCAATTGTTGTATCTCTGGGGTGCCCCCTGCCCCCGTATATAAAGGAGTGGAGGAGGGGGCCGGCCAAGGAGGGTGGCGCGCCCAAGGGGGGGAGTCCAACTCCCACCGGGAGTAGGACTCCCCTTTTTCCTATTAGGAGTAGGCTTGGGGGGGCCTCCCTTGATCCTTTCCCCTCCTTTCCACTAAGGCCCAATAAGACTCATATACCTCCCGGGGGGTTCCGATAACCTCCCGGTGATCCGGTATTGTCCCAATCTTACCCGGAACCTTTCCGGTGTCCAAATATAGTCGTCCAATATATCGATCTTTATGTCTTGACCATTTTGAGACTCCTCGTCAAGTCTGTGATCACATCCGGGACTCCGAACAACCTTCGGTACATCAAAATATATAAACTCATAATGAAACTTTCATCGTAACGTTAAGCGTGAGGACCCTACGGGTTCGAGAACAATGTAGACATGACCGAGACACGTCTCCGGTCAATAACCAATAGCGGAACCTGGATGCTCATATTGGCTCCTACATATTCTACGAAGATCGTTATCGGTCAGACCGCATAACAACATACGTTTTTCCCTTTGTCATCGGTATGTTACTTGCCCGAGATTCGATCGTCGGTATCTCAATACCTAGTTCAATCTCGTTACCGGCAAGTCTCTTTACTCGTTCCATAATACATCATCTTGCAACTAACTTATTAGTTGCATTGCTTGCAAGGCTTAAGTGATGTGTATTACCGAGAGGCCCAGAGATACCTCTCCGACAATCGAAGCGACAAATCCTAATCTCAAAATACGCCAACCCAACATGTACCTTTGGAGACACCTTTAGAGCACATTTATAATCACCCAGTTACATTGTGACGTTTGGTAGCACACAAAGTGTTCCTCTGGTAAACGGGAGTTGCATAATCTCATAGTTATAGGAACATGTATAAGTCATGAAGAAAGCAATAGCAACATACTAAACGATCAGGTGCTAAGCTAATGGAATGGGTCATGTCAATCACATCATTCTCCTAATGATGTGATCCCGTTAATCAAATGACAACTCATGTCTATGGTTAGGAAACATAACCATCTTCGATTAACGAGCTAGTCAGGTAGAGGCATACTAGTGACACTTTGTTTGTCTATGTATTCACACAAGTATTACGTTTCCGATTAATACAATTCTAGCATGAATAATAAACATTTATCATGATATAAGGAAATAAATAATAACTTTATTATTGCCTCTAGGGCATATTTCCTTCAGTTGCCTCTCTTTTTTTCACTCGGTCTGGGCGGATCATGTCGAGTGGAACCTGGACCAGTGGGGGCATGCTAAGTGCACCCACTGGGTGTAGTCCCCGAGACTACTGTTGAATGTTTGATTCTGCAGTAGTCTTAGATTTCTTTTCACTCGGAAGCGAATAATCTTTGATTCTGTCCACTGATGTATCTTTTACTCATTTTAGAAATCCTGTGAAATCATCTCCAAATTTGCTGAATTTGAGGAGAAGCAGAGACAGCTCAACCTTGACTTGGAGTTGGCCAAGCAAAACTTGCAGAAGGCCAAAGACGAAACAGCTGGTATGGAAGGTAAAAAACCTGTCGACTGTGGAATTGGTTTGTATCTTCAGTCGTCTCCTCATTCTTCTCTCTAAACTGAGTGCTTGTTTGTTGTATATTTTTTTTAGAGAAAATGAGGTAGGCTCTGGCACAGAAGGACCTTGATCTTGCGACAGCGCAGAAGGAGGCTCAGGTGAAGGCAACACTCGTCGATAAGAAGCTAGCTTCAGTCGGGTCACTGGAGGAAGACAATGCCAAGCTGAAGACATCTCTTACCGAGGCCAATCGAGAAGCGACCCGTCTGAAGAAGGACAAGGTAGCTTTGAACGACAAGATTGAAGACATTTCTCATAAGAGAAATGACATGGAGGCTTATCTAGGAGCACTCGCCAAGAAGTTATTCCTTATGCTTGAAGGTATCTTTCCTTGTCCGACTGTTTTGCTATCGTCGAGTCACTATAAATCCGTCGACTCATTAGTTCTTTGCGGTTGTAGAATTCTGTCAAAACTTTGAGGAAGAAACTGGGCGAATCGAGACGAGCTTGGACCACATCAACTCCCCTGTCAATGATGAAGCTGCCATGAACGTGCTCCGACTGGAATCCCGTCTTACCAGCGTTACGGGATACCTTGCTCGCCTGAAGGTTGCGGTGTCGCGGATTGACATGGCGCTTTGGCCAAAGGAGACACTCCAAAATGACCTCGAGTCCTTGATGACTCGACTCAATGAGATCCCTGGTCGAGTTCAGGAATGGAAGAAGTCGTCTACTCGATGCGGTGCTGACGTAGCTCTGTCTCTTGTTCGAGTCCATTGCAAGGAGGCCAAGGAAGAAAAGCTAGTAGCGATCAAGGTTGCTGTCGGTGTCAAAACCGGCGGATCTCGGCTAGGGGGTCCCAAACTGTGCGTCTAAGATGGATGGTAACAGGAGGCAGGGGACATGATGTTTTACCCAGGTTCGGGCCCTCTTGATGGAGGTAAAACCCTACATCCTGCTTGATTTATTCTTGATGATATGAGTATTACAAGAGTTGATCTACCACAAGATCGGAGAGGCTAAACCATAAAAGCTAGCCTATGGTATGATTGTCTGTCGTTCTATGGACTAAAACCCTCTGGTTTATATAGACACCGGAGGGGGCTAGGGTTACACAAGGTCGGTTACAAATGAGGAGATACACATATCCGTATTGCCTAGCTTGCCTTCCACGCCAAGTAGAGTCCCATCCGGACATGGGACGAAGTCTTCAATCTTGTATCTTCATAGTCCAACAGTCCGACCAAAGGATATAGTCCGGCTGTCCGGAGACCCCCTAATCCAGGACTCCCTCAGTAGCCCCCGAACCAGGCTTCAATGACGATGAGTCCGGCGCGCAGTGTTGTCTTCGGCATTGCAAGGCGGGTTCTTCTCATATTTCAAATGTTTGTAAAGCAGTGTCCGGTCCCATAAATGTTTGGACCTCTTGGCTTCTGTGCCCAATAAGGACTATCTCCCATGCGTCGAATGAATATGAGGCGCCAGGGCCTTTTTACATTCGCCCCCCTAGCCAGATAAATAAATTGTCTATTAAAGGGATGGGGATTCTCAGATCTGATCCATACCATCCTCCCCCAGTGAGAATCCATCAGAGCGTGCTTCGGAAAAATCCATTCCAGCATGGCCGACCTCCGCAGCTCCTCCTCCCGCCCCCGCAGCCCTAAGCCCGGTGATTGGGAGAGGTGTTCAGCCCCACACAGTCGATTAGTTGAACTGCAGACTAAGGGATTTCTCCCTCCAGCATACCTGGTGCCCGTTCGAGCCGGGCTCGCCACCTATAATGGCGGGGAGCAAGCGGAGAGCTTCCCCAGCCCCTCTACGGGGGAGCGGGTATGCCTTGTCCCTTATTTATTGAGGGGACTCGGATTTCCGATTCATCCGTTCCTCCGCGGGCTCCTGGAGTTCCACGGCCTCTAATTACATAATTTCACCCCTGCCTCCATTTTACACATCGCCGGCTATGTTGCTCTCTGTGAGTTGTTCCTGGGCTGCGAGGCTCATTTCGAGCTGTGGAAAAGGTTATTTTGCCTCGTCCCTCGCACACAGAGGGGGTCACTTTATCAAGTGGGCGGAGCCGAAGTATGGCGCATCGCCGGAACCGGATACCTGTCCGGTACCCCGAAGAAGACGTCCGAAGACTGGCCTTCGGAATGGTTTTATATGGAGGACGTTCCCCTTCTGGACCCTGTTCGACGAGGTCTTCCTGAGTTCAGCAATGCTCCTCTGAAGAAATGCCGAAGTTGGCACCCACGGAGCCCCCAGGAGGAAGACAACGGAGAAGTCCTTTACCTGATGAACCGGATTAAAGCACTGGCTCAATCAGGATTGACAGTGATCGAAGTCATGTCAATATGCATAATGCGGGGAGTGCAGCCACTTCAATATCGAGGGCACCCCCTGTGGTGTTTTAACGGAGAAGATGACGCCACCCGTTATAGGCGTAAGGGTCCGGACAACGCTGCCGCATTAGCAAAAATTCTGTCCGAACTGTTCAAAGGAGAGGAAGAGGAGTTCATCCGCATCAAGCCACGGGATGGGTTCTCCATGTACAACCCTCCAAGTTGGGTGAGTTATATCTCCTTATTTCCATTCTTCTCGTATTCTTTGTCGTAGATACTCACCTTGACATTTTGCAGCAGGAACTATGGAGATCCATAAGGGAGGTTAGCAGCCCATCTCCGCAACCAGAGGACCCTGACCGGGCCCTTGGTCCAGGACTCGAAGAAGATCCGGACATATTCGTGGAGCTGATAGACCGACAGTTCTATCAATTAAGCTGTGATGATGCCATGGTGGCCATTACAGCCGATTATACCGGACTACTTCCTGCTTCGCATGTAAGAAAAAACAAAAATCCCAACTACAAAAACTAGGATCCCCTTTTAGACACTTCACCTACCATATACACATGGTGTTTAACAGGGAAGGCATTCGGGACACCATGCCAAACCCGCAGCAACTCACCCACAAGAGGCACCGAGGCCGGGCCGGCCAAAAAGGAAGGCGGTCAGGACGGAGACGCCGGCGACGAGGTATGACAGAAACCCTGCTCCGTGGTTGTCGTCTTTCTTGAAATATAATGACGTCCATGTTTCTTTAACAGAAAAAACGCTCGCCGGAATATGTCCGGTGAGGCTGCCGATCATGCTTCCACCAGTTGGGCCCCAAGGCCGGACATAGAGGCGGAAGCCGACATGGGGCGGACGCCGGATAACCCCCCTACAGAGGATGCGGATAGATTATCCGCTACAAATTCAGAAGTGGAGAGCGCCATGAATCATAGGCGTCGCCGGGCCGTACTTCGCGATGCTTGCTTCTCACCAGAGGCATTTGATGCCTTCAATTCTGGAGTGGCGTACCTCCATGCTGCTCAAGATGGTCTAGCCAGAGCCACGGATCAGTATGTAAAGGACGTACGGGTAAGTAAATCTAACGATTATATGTATCAGTATCCCCTGAGACTTGAAGCAGTTAGAAGAACTGATTTAAGGATCATATTATTGTGCAGGTTCTTACAGAGAAGAATAGTCGATTGTCATAGGAGCTGGAGGAATGCAAGACCCAACTTCGGGCCGCAGTCGCCGCATTGAAGGAACCGAAAAAGTCCCCGGCTGGTAACATTCCTTTCAAAGAACGATAGGTACCATATAGCATGTGGCATGGCTGTAGAAATAGATGTTTGCAGATGAATCCGGAGAGAATCCGGAGGAGCAGCACGCCATACGACAGCTAAAGGCTGGTGAACGCGTGCTGACTGAGGTCAGGCGGGAGAAAAACAATCTCCAAGACGCCAATACCAAGCTGAGCGTGGAACTGAAAGATGTTCGTGCCCAGCTTGCGGACTCCAAGAAGGAGAACAAGTGGCTTCGACGCGGCATATTCAGTAAGTGCTTGAACGAACCCTTTAGAAGGAGTTCGGCGAAGAATCCGGCTAACAGCGTTATGTCTGCAGGTATGCTGACGGGTCGTCCCGCGGAGGAAATGCTCGGGTCTGCGGTTGATCTTCTATCTGAGCTCTCACAACTGCACGAACAAGTTCGGCAGGTGATGCATGCAAGGTGTTGCCTAGGCTTTGTGGCCATCCGGCTCCCTGCCAGAAGGCATTGCAGAGCTTACGGAGAAGCTGAAGGGAGCACGGCGGCGCTTCCGACTATGGAAGATATCGGCCCGCCGTCAAGGTGCCAGGGAAGCCCGGGCCATGGTGAAGACGCGGTATACCAAGGCTGACCCAAATCACATGGCCGAGGTCGGACCTGTGGGGCCCGACGGAAAGGAGATCCCTGTTAGCTTAGTTTATGGGCAAGTAGAATTAGCCGCAAAGTATTCCCAACAGGATTGTAGACTAGACCGCCTGTTGGATGGTATAGAAGAGGAATTTAGTCAGTCTGTATGACTATGTAATTAAAGTGACATGTATGATGCCTTCTAGCCGGATTGTAGATCATTTGTCATGGCGGACCTTTTCGCTTCAACCTCGGGACCCGATAGTCCGGAGTGTGTCCGAATACCCGCTCAGTTATATAAGAACCGAGGTATGCGTGGAGACCAGGCATAGGGGTCATTAGTGCTTAGACAAGTGCCCAACTAGTTATGTTATATTACATGGGTAGTAAGAAACATCTTCCAGGGAGAATAGTTCCTTTAAGCGTTCCTGTCCCTGGGTACGCATGTCCTAAAGTGCATGTCCGGACTGCGATAGAAGCGCAGGAAAAAAAATCTGGGGGCACATATGGAAAATAAATAAAAATCATCTTTTGTTCACCGACCGAATATTCCCTTAAGAATGCTAGCTTTCGGCTTCACCCAGTCTGAGGTACACATCCAGCTGACCCGGCAGTAACAATCGCGGAGGTGCTCCCCTTATGCCCTAGCCGAATTAATGGGAACGTAGGGCATAAATACAAGAGCCAGGCAACCCAGCTTGGCCAAAACTTAAGTCATATCGATGCATACCATGGCGAAGAAAAGGTACATGCGGAAGAATAGCACATGTGTGGGGCATGAAGCCCAGATAAACAATTAAGCTTCTGTGTAAGAAGCCCCCAGGTATGATGAGCGCGGCTAGTGCGCCAATAGTGTGCAACCGAGGCACAAGTTGGCCTTTAGAGGCCTAGAGAAAGAATAAAAGAAAGAAAGAGAAAAAAGACAGATAAATATATATGTAAAAAATGGACAGAGGAAGGAAACAAACGTAGAGTCCGGCGCTAGGCGTAGAATCTTCGGAGCCTGGCTGCGTTCCATGGGTTCGGCTCAAGTCGATTATTCGATGCATCCCGCAGACGGTACGCTCCACCGGTCAGAACTTGATCAATAATGAAGGGTCCTTCCCATTTGGGCTCGAGCTTGGACTTTTTCTTCTCCGGCAGGCGTAGAACTAACTCGCCAATGTTATAAGTTTTGGCCCGTACTTCTGTGCTTTGGTATCTGCGAGCCTGTTGCTGATAAAATTCGGAACGGGCTTTAGCCATGTCACGCTCCTCCTCCAAGGTGTCCAGACTGTCCTGCCGATCGAGCTCGGCTTCTCTTTCTTCGTACATGCGCACTCTAGGTGAGTCATGAATTATGTCGCAGGGCAGGACTGCCTCTGCGCCGTACACCATAAAGAAGGGTGTATATCCGGTACTACGATTCGGCATGGTCCACAGCCCCCAGAGTACGGAGTCGAGCTCCTCTACCTAGTGCGTGTTAGACTCCGTTAAGGATCGCACTAATCTGGGTTTAATGCCGCTCATGATAACACCATTTGCTCGCTCAACTTGGCCGTTGGTTTGTGGGTGATAGACTGAAGCATAATCGAGCTTGATGCCCATGTTGCTGCACCAGAGTTTTACCTCGTCGGCCGTGAAGTTCGTGCCGTTGTTAGTGATGATGCTGTGGGGGACGCCATAACGGTGTACGACCCCGGATATGAAGTCTATCACCGGTCCGGATTTGGCCGTTTTAATAGGTTTGGCCTCTATCCATTTGGTGAATTTATCGACCATGACCGGTAAGTATTTTTTCTTATGGGTTCCCCCTTTAAGGGGTCCAACCATGTCAAGCCCGCAAAGGGCCACGTAATGGGGATTGTTCGGAGGGCGGTGGGTGGCATGTGGCTTTGATTTGCAAAAAGCTGGCAACCGGCGCAGCGTTGGACCAGGTCCCGTGCGTCTGTCCGGGCCGTCGGCTAATAGAATCCTGTACGGAAGGCCTTGCTTACAAGTGCCCGGGCTGCGGCGTGGTGGCCGCCGAGTCCGGCGTGAATTTTTGCCAAAAGCTTCCGCCCTTCCTCTTCGGAGATACACCTTTGAAGGACTCCGATAGTGCTTTTTTTATACAGTTCTCCCTCATGGACTCTGTAGGCCTTAGATCGCTGCACTATGCAGCGTGCCTCATTTTGGTCCTCCAGAAGTTCCTGCCTATTTAGGTAGGCCAGGAATGGTTCTGTCCATGGGGCTATGATGGCCATTATTACGTGGGCTGAAGGTATAATTTCGGTGGCAGAGCCTCCGATTATGTCAGAGTGTTCGGTATCGAGCGTTGTGGCCAGGTCCGGACTAATATTGCCGGTGTCCCCTTCCCATACTACGGATGGCTTAAGCAACCTCTCTAAAAAGATGTTGGGGGGACCGCATCGCGTTTTGCGCCGATGCGGGCGAGGATATCCGCCGCCTGATTGTTTTCCCGAGCCACATGGTGAAATTCGAGCCCCTCGAACCGAGCTGACATTTTTAGGACGGCGTTACGATAGGCCGCCATCTTCGGATCCTTAGCGTCAAAGTCTCCATTTATTTGGGATATTGCGAGGTTCGAATCCCCGCGCACCTCCAGGCGTTGAATGCCCATGGAAACTGCCATCCGAAGACCATGTAACAAGGCTTCGTATTCGGCTGCATTGTTGGAGTCTGTATACAGTATCTGCAATACGTATTGAACTGTATCTCCGGTTGGGGACGTCAGAACGACGCCAGCCCCTAGTCCAGCCAGCATTTTGGAGCCGTAGAAGTGCATGATCCAATTGGAGTATGCGCCGTACTCTTTAGGGAGTTCGGCTTCCGTCCATTCGGCGACAAAGTCGGCCAATACTTGCGATTTAATGGCTCGCCGAGGTTTGTATGTTATGTCGAACGGGAGGAGCTCAATGGCCCATTTGGCAATCCGGCCCGTGGCATCGCGGTTGTTTATAATATCATTGAGTGGCACCTCCGAGGCTACTGTAATCGAACACTCTTGAAAGTAGTGTCGCAGTTTCCGGGATGCCATGAATACCGCATAGGCTATCTTTTGATAATGTGGGTACCGTGATTTGCATGGAGTGAGGACAGTGGATACATAATATACCGGCTTTTGAAGAGGGAATTTATGTCCGTCCGCTCCTCGTTCGACGATGAGCACTGCGCTTACAACTTGATGAGTTGCCGCAATGTATAATAGCATGGGTTTGCTGATGTTTGGCGCGGCCAGGATTGGGTTGGTTTCCAGTATGGCTTTTATTTCTTCCAATCTGGCTGTGGCAGCGTCCGTCCACTCGAAGTGTTCGGTGCGCCGAAGGAGGCAATAAAGGGGTAATTCCTTTTCTCCTAAGCGGGAGATAAAGCGGCCTAGAGCCGCCACACATCCAGTTAATTTCTGGATTTGTTTGAGGTCTGTTGGGGTAGCCAACTATGACAGAGCTCGTATTTTGGCCGGATTAGCTTCAATTCCTCTACTGGAAACAATGAAGCCCAGGAGCTTTCCGGCTGGTACGCCGAAAACGCATTTTCCGGATTGAGCTTAATGTCGTATGTTCGGAGGTTGTCAAAGGTGAGCCTCAAGTCGTCTATCAGAGAGTCGACATGTTTGGTTTTGACGACCACATCATCTACGTATGCCTCTACTGTTTTGCCGATTTGTTTCTCCAGACATGTCTGAATCATGTGCTGATATGTTGCACCGGCGTTTTTGAGCCCAAAAGGCATTGTGTTGAAACAGAAGGGGCCGTATGGTGTGATAAATGCCGTTGCGGCTTGGTCGGACTCCACCATCTTGATTTGGTGGTAACATGAGTGTGCGTCGAGGAAACACAATGATTCGTGTCCTGCGGTAGCATCGATAATTTGATCAATGCGGGGGAGGGGGAAGGGATCCTTTGGGCAGGCCTTGTTGAGGTCCTTGAAATCGACACATAGGCGCCAGGATTTGTCCTTCTTTGGTACTATCACCAGGTTTGCTAGCCAGTCCGGGTGTTTTATTTCTCTGATAAATCCGGCCTCCAATAACTTGGCTAGTTCCTCTCCCATGGCCTGTCTCTTAGGTTCGGAGAAACGCCGAAGAGCCTGCTTGACCGACTTGAATCCCTTTAGGATATTGAGGCTGTGCTCGGCCAGCCTGCGTGGGATTCCTGGCATGTCTGATGGATGCCAGGAGAATATGTCCCAATTCTCGCGCAGGAACTCTCGTAGTGCGGCGTCCACGGCGGGATTTAACTGTGCCTCGATGGAGGCTGTTTTTGTAGGGTCCGTTGGGTGGACTTGGAATTTGACTATTTCATCCGCTGGTTTAAAAGAGGTGGACTTGGATCTCTTGTCGAGTATCACGTCGTCCCTATCCACTTTGGAGCGTAGCGTGGTTAATTCCTCGGCCGAAAGGGCTTCGGATAATGCCTCGAGGGCCAATGCGGCAGTTTGTTTTCGGCACGGAGTGCTGTGTCCGGATCACTAGCGAGAGTGATGATTCCGTTGGGCCTGGACATTTTGAGCTTCATGTACCCGTAATGGGGTACGGCTTGGAAGATCGTGAACGCCTCACGTCCTAAAAGGGCGTGGTATCCACTAATGAACGGGGCCATTTGAAATGTAATTTCTTCGGACCTATAGTTCTCCGTCGTGCCGAATACCACATCTAGTGTGATTTTCCCAGCGCAGCATGCTTCCCGACTGGGGATGATTCCTCTGAAGGTTGTGCTACTTTGCTCAATGCGGTTCCAGTCTATTTCCATTTTTTGAAGAGTTTCCTCGTAGATGAGGTTTAATCCGCTACCGCCATCCATGAGTACTTTGGTGAGTCGAAAGTTGTCCACAATTGGACTGAGGACCAGTGCGGCTGGTGCTCGGGCTGTTCGGAATTTAGGTTCGTCACTGGCATTGAAGGTAATAGTCGTGTCGCTCCATGGATTTATTGCTGCTACGTGGCAGACTTCGGCAATGTTGCGGAGTGTTCGCTTGCGCCTATTATTTGATGCGAAGGTCTCAAAGACTGTTAATACCGTATTGTTATCCACGGGATGGTGTTCTGTGGTATTTGGGATAATAAGATCCTCACCACTTTTCGCCACCTGACGGAGTATCCAACATGCTCTAAGGCTGTGCGTTGGTATGGTATCCGCTGTGCTATGAATTTTGCAGGGTCCGTTAAGCCATCCCTCCAATACGGTTCCGTGCCCTGTAGAGGGTTTTTGCTTCTTTGTAATTAACTCGGGTGTCTTATGATAGTGCACCCTTTTTCCTCGGACTGGGTGCATATTCGGGGCCGGATTATCCCAAAATTTCGTTTCGGTTTTCCAGGCACTTTCCATCGCACAGTACTTTCGTACTATGGACGCCAAGTCGGCGAAGCGTGATATGTCACGGCGACTTATGGCGTTAAGGATTCCCTTGTCCGTGCAGTTATTGCAGAAAAGTGAGACCGCGTCTTCCTCGCAGCAGTCCTTAACCTTGTTCATCAAAAGGAGGAATCTGGCCCAATGATGATGTACTATTTCATGGGGCTCTTGCCTGATGTGGGAAAGATTGTTTATGTCTGGGTGGGTGGGTGGATTTGAGTCCGAACCCCTACCCGATTTGAGACCCGGGGGCCGAGGAGTTTCCGATCTTGGGATTTCGGATTCCGGTATGTTGCCCGATGATTCTGGCCCGCTGCCTGACTCTAGGTTCAGGGATTGGGTGATGTCCTCCCGTAAATGGGTGTCCGGCTCGGAGAGCTCAGGAATTCGGACATAATTAGTCCTCAAGATAGAGGAAGAATCGCTGCATTGTTCCTCCACCACCACAACATGATGGGTGACCGGTGGGGAGTTAATCTCCCTTTGATCGGGTTTAAGCCCAATCCGATCATAGTCCGTAGCGACTCCCAAGGCGGCAATGCGATCCAAGAGCTCGTTTAGGGAAGAGAGCTCCATTGGATCCATCTGCTCGGCGGATTCCGAGCTGACATGGAGGCTATTTTCGATGACCCAAGAAGTCATCGTCGGTGCAGCAGCCGAACATGCGGTCATGACGAAACTGCCTAGCCGGAGAGTTTGGCCGACAGCTAGGGCTCCCCCGGCGCTAATGTTGTTTTTAACAACGAGATGAGGCATCCTTCCTTACAGCGACGTCACAGAGGAACTCTCAATGAAAGCACCAATGTCGGTGTCAAAACCGGCGGATCTCGGGTAGGGGGTCCCGAACTGTGCGTCTAAGGCGGATGGTAACAGGAGGCAGGGGACACGATGTTTTACCCAGGTTCGGGCCCTCTTGATGGAGGTAAAACCCTACGTCCTGCTTGATTTATTCTTGATGATATGAGTATTACAAGAGTTGATCTACCACGAGATCGGAGAGGCTAAACCCTAAAAGCTAGCCTATGGTATGATTGTTTGTCGTTCTACGGACTAAAACCCTTCGGTTTATATAGACACCGGAGGGGGCTAGGGTTACAGAAGGTCGGTTACAAAGGAGGAGATATACATATCCGTATTGCCTAGATTGCCTTCCACGCCAAGTAGAGTCCCATCCGGACATGGGACGAAGTCTTCAATCTTGTATCTTCATAGTCCAACAGTCCGGCCAAAGGATATAGTCTGGCTGTCCGGAGACCCCCTAATCTAGGACTCCCTCAGTTGCCAACACCAAGAGACTCTACTTCTAGTCTTTTATGGAGACCTTCATTGCTGCTACTATTCGAATTGCAAATGGAATCGACCTAGATGAGTTCGTCGAGCCTTCCAGTCCCCCTCCTGTGGAGTGAACAAACTTTTTATGATCCGATTAAATTTGCCTCGGTATGCCGAGTGGTTTTGTGACCGTTAAAAACTCCTTCGGGCCTGATGTCTGAGTACTTTAATCTACTATCTGGAACCTCGTAGGATCTATCTGAACTTTGTTGTTTTCGAATCTCTTGACTCTGAGTGGAACTTGATTCTTCATTCTAAATTGTTACTGACTCTGCGATGCAGCTCAGTTGAGTGGATCATGAACGAGAGCACTTGGTGCTGTCCATAAGCTGCACCTTGTCGTCCTTGCGGATCAGGTTAGAGCGGACATTGTATTTGTGCTACAGCTCTGAGGATAAGGTCACGGTCAACCTGCACCTCTCATCCTTACGGATCGGGATGGAGCGGACATTGTACTTGTGCCACCACTCTGAGAATAAGGTCGCGGTCGACCTGCACCTCGTCGTCCTTGCGGATCAGGATGGAGCGAACATTGTATTTGTGCTGCAGCCCTGAGGATAAGGTCACGGTCGACCTGCACCTCGTCGTCCTTGTGGATCAAGACGGAGCGTGTTTGAAACTTAGGCGAGTATGGAACTGCAGCTAAACCTCCGAGTGGGAGGATTTCTCTCCACTCGGTAGGATTTTTAAACTTAGGCGAGTACGAGACTGCAGCTAAGCCCCCGAGTGGGAGGATTGCTCTCCACTCGGTAGGATTTTTTAAACTTAGGCGAGTACGGGACTGCAGCTAAGCCTCCGAGTGGGAGGATTGCTCTCCACTCGGTAGGATTTTTTAAACTTAGGCGAGCACGGGACTGCAGCTAAGCCTCCGAGTGGGAGGATTTCTCTCCACTCGGTAGGAGTTTTTAAACTTAGGCGAGTACGAGACTGCAACTAAGCCCCGAGTGGGAGGATTGCTCTCCACTCGGTAGGATTTTTTAAACTTAGGTGAGTACGAGACTGCAGCTAAGCCCCCAAGTGGGAGGATTGCTCTCCACTCGATAGGACTTTTTAAACTTATGCGAGTACGGGACTGCAGCTAAGCCTTCGAGTGGGAGGATTGCTCTCCACTCGGTAGGATTTTTAAAACTTAGGCGAGTACGGGACTGCAGCTAAGCCTCCGAGTGGGAGGATTACTCTCCACTCGGTAGGATTTTTTAAACTTAGGTGAGTACGAGACTGCAGCTAAGCCCCTGAGTGGGAGGATTGCTCTCAACTCGATAGGATTTTTTAAACTTAGGCGAGTACGAGACTACAGCTAAGCCTCCAAGTGGGAGGATTGCTCTCCACTCGATAGGATTTTTTTAAACTTAGGCGAATTGGATTCGTAGTTAAGCCCCCGAGTGAGAGGATTGCTCTCCACTCGGTAGGATTTTGTTTTTGAAACTTAGGCGAATCGGATTCGCGGCTAAGACACCCACTTGGGGATTTTGGACACATGCATAAGTAATAACAATCATTTAGGAGACTGTAAAACCATGTCTTTGATAAACAAACTGAAAGGTACTTCTTATTACATCTCGACAGTTTGAACGCTTAAGTGTTAAAATGGCGGAGAAGCTCCACATGCCAAGCGCGGGGCTCGTCTTTCTTGTGTTCCACATCGTACAGGTGATATGCACCGTTGTGGAGCACTTTGGTGATGATGAAGGGGCCCTCCCAGGCGGGAGCAAGCTTGTGTGGACATTGCTGATCCACTCGGAGAACCAGGCCCCCCTCCTGAAATGCTCGACCTCTTACGTTCCTAGCATGAAATCGACGAAGGTCTTGCTGATAGATGGTCGACCTGATCAGGGCCATCTCTCTCTCTTCTTCTAAAAGATCAACATCGTCTTGACGGGCTTGTGCTGCTTCTGCCTCTGAGAAGAGCTTCACTCGCCGGGCATTATGGAGTAAATCAGTCGGCAGCACGGCCCCGACTCCATAAACCAGGAAGAAGGGAGTCCGGCTAGTCGACCGATTTGGCGTTGTTCTCAGACCCCACAGTACTGATGGTAACTCATCTACCCAGACACCAGCCGCATGCTTGAGGTCTCGCATCAATCTGGGCTTCAACCCTTGTAAGATCAAACCATTTGCTATTTCAGCTTGCCTGTTCGACTAAGGGTGAGCGACTGAAGCGTAATCGACCCGGGTGCCCTGGGAAGCGCAGAAAGCTCTGAACTCATCTGAATAAAAGTTTGAACCGTTGTGTATGATGATACTGTGCGGGACTCCATATTTGAATGTTAATTCTCTGATGAAGCTGACGGCGGTTTGATACGTCCATTTTGCATCATGCTTTTATATCAATATTTATTGCATTATGGGCTGTGTCACAATACTTATGCCTATTCTCTCTTATTTTACAAGGTTTATATAAAGAGGGAGAATGCCGGCAGCTGGGATTCTGGCTGGAAAAGGAGCAAATATTAGAGACATATTCTGCACAACTCCAAAAGTCCTGAAACTTCACGGATGATGTTTTCCAAATATATAAAAAACGTTGAGCGCAAGAACTTCACCAGGGGGGCCACACCCTGCCCACGAGGGTGGGGGCGCGCCCCCTACCTCGTGCCCCCCTAGTGGCCCTCCGGTGACCATCTTCTGCTATATGGTCTCTTTCGATGGGAAAAAAATCATAAGCCATCTTCTCGGACGAAACTCCGCAGCCACGAGGCGGAACCTTGGCAGAGCCAATCTAGGGTTCTGGCGGGGCTGTTCTGCCGGGGAAACTTCCCTCCCAGAGGGGGAAATCATCGCCATCGTCATCACCAACGCTCCTCTCATCAGGAGAGGGCAATCTCCATCAACATCTTCATCAGCACCATCTCATCACAAAACCCTAGTTCATCTCTTGTATCCAATTCTTGTCTCCAAGTCCGGATTGGTGCTAGTAGTGTTAATTACTCCTTGTAGTTGATGCTAGTTGGTTTAATTGGTGGAAGATCATATGTTCAGATCCTATATGCACATTAATACCCCTCTGATTATGAACATGTTTATGCTTTGTGAGTAGTTACTTTTGTTCCTGAGGACATGGGAGAAGTCTTGCTATTAGTAGTCATGTGAATTTGGTATTCGTTCGATATTTTGATGAGATGTATGTTGTCTCTCCTCTAGTGGTGTTATGTGAACGTCAACTACATGACACTTCACCATTGTTTGGGCCTAGAGGAAGGCATTGGGAAGTAATAAGTAGATGATGGGTTGCTAGAGTGACAGAAGCTTAAACCCTAGTTTATGCGTTGCTTCGTAAGGGGCTGAATTCGATCCATATGTTTCATGCTATGGTTAGGTTTACCTTAATACTTTTGTTGTATTCGCGGATGCTTGCAATAGAGGTTAATCATAAGTGGGATGTTTGTTCAAGTAAGGGCAGCACCCAAGCACCGGTCCACCCACATACCAAATTATCAAAGTACCGAACGCGAATCATATGAGCGTGATGAAAACTAGCTTGACGATATTCCCATGTGTCCTCGGGAGCGCTTTACATCATATAAGACTTTGTCCAGGCTTGTCCTTTGCTACAAAAGGATTGGGCCACCTTGCTGCACTTTATTTACTTTTGTTACTTGTTGCTCGTTACAAATTATCTTATCACAAAACTATCTGTTACCACCTATTTCAGTACTTGCAGAGAATACCTTGCTGGAAACCACTTATCATTTCCTTCTGCTCCTCGTTGGGTTCGACACTCTTACTTATCGAAAGGACTACGATAGATCCCCTATAATTGTGGGTCATCAAGACTCTTTTCTGGCGCCGTTGCCGGGGAGTGAAGCGCCTTTGGTAGGTGGAATTTGGTAAGGAAAAATTTATATAGTGTGCTGAAATTTACTGTCACTTGTCACTATGGAAAGTAATCCTTTGAGGGGCTTGTTCGGGGTATCTTCACCCCGACCAGTAGAGCAAAGAGTTGCTCCTCAACCTACTGAACCTACTGAAAATGAAAATGCTTGCTTTGAAATTCCTTTGGGTATGGTAGAAAAACTGCTAGCTAATCCTTTTTTAGGAGATGGAACAAAACATCCTGATGAGCATCTAATATATGTGGATGAAGTTTGTGGATTATTTAAGCTTGCAGGTGTACCCGGAGATGTTGTTAAGAAGAAGGTCTTCCCTTTATCTTTGAGGGGAGATGCATCGACATGGTATAGGCTATGTGATGATATGGAGTCTTGGAACTACAAACGATTGAAATTGGAATTTCACCAAAAGTTTTATCCTATGCATCTTGTTCATCGTGATCGCAATTATATATATAATTTTTGGCCTCGCGAAGGAGAAAGCATCGCTCAAGCTTGGGGGAGGCTTAAATCAATGTTATATTCATGCCCCAATCATGAGCTCTCAAGAGAAATGATTATTCAAAAATTTTATGCTCGGCTTTCTGATAACAATCGCACCATGCTTGATACTTCTTGTGCTGGCTCTTTTATGATGAAGACTATTGAATTCAAATGGGATTTATTGGAAAGAATTAAATGCAACTCCGAAGATTGGGACCTCGATAATGGTAAGGAGTCAGGTATGACACCTAGTTTTGATTGTGTTAAATCTTTTATGGATACCGATATTTTTCGTAAATTTAGCACTAAATATGGACTTGACTCTAAGATAGTAGCTTCTTTCTGTGAATCTTTTGCTGCTTATGTTGATCTCCCCAAGGAGAAGTGGTTTAAATATCATCCTCCCATAGAAGTAAAAGTAGCTGCACCTATTAAAGTTGAAGAAAAGACTATTACTTATAATGATCCTATTGTTCCTACTTCTTATGTTGAGAAACCACCTTTCCCTATTAGGATCAAGGATCATGCTAAAGCTTCAACTGTGGTTCGTAAAAGCAATATTAAAACATATACACCTCCTGAGCAAGTTAAAGTTGAACCTAATATTGCTATTGTTAAAGATCTCTTGTCTGATAATATAGATGGGCATGTTATTTATTTCTGTGATGAAACTGCTAGAATTGCTAAACCCCGTGATACAGATAAACCTAGACCTATGGTAGGTATGCCTATTATTTCTGTTAAAATAGGAGATCATTGTTATCATGGCTTATGTGATATGGGTGCTAGTGCTAGTGCAATACCTATTGACTTATACAACGAAATTATGCATGACATTGCACCTATTGAGTTAGAAGATATTGATGTCACAATTAAACTTGCTAATAGAGATACTATTTCACCAATGGGAATTGTTAGAGATGTTGAAGTCTTGTGTGGGAAAACTAAATATCCTGCTGATTTTCTTGTTCTTGGTTCCCCACAAGATAGTTTTTGTCCCATTATATTTGGTAGACCCTTCTTAAATACTATTAATGCTACCATAGATTGCACAAGAGATGTTGTCACTGTCGGTTTAGATGATATGACTCATGAATTTAATTTTTCTAAATTTAGTAGACAACACCGTGAAGAAGAATTACCTAGTAAAGATGAAATTATTGGTCTTGCTTCTATTGCCATACCTCCTAGTGATCCTTTAGAACAATATTTGCTAGACCATGAAAATGATATGTTTATGAATGGAAGAAGGAAATTAGATGAAGTATTCTTTAAACAAGAACCTATTCTGAAACATAATTTACATGTTGAAATCCCAGGAGATCCTCCTCCACCCAAGGGTGATCCCGTGTTTGAGCTTAGACCTTTACCGGATACTCTTAAATATGCCTATCTTGATGAGAAAAAGATATATCCTATTATTATTAGTGCTAACCTTTCAGAACATGAAGAAGAGAGATTATTGAAAATTCTGAAGAAGCATCGTGCTGCTATTGGGTATACTCTTGATGATCTTAAGGGCATTAGTCCCACTCTATGTCAACATAAAATTAATTTGGAAGAAGATGCTAAACCAGTTCGTGATCATCAACGCCGGCTAAATCCTAAAATGAAAGAAGTGGTAAGTAAGGAGATACTAAAGCTCCTTGAGGCAGGTATAATTTACCCCATTGCCGATAGTCAGTGGGTAAGCCCTGTCCATTGTGTCCCTAAGAAGGGAGGTATTACTGTTGTTCCTAATGATAAAGATGAATTGATTCCTCAAAGAATTATTACTGGTTATAGGATGGTAATTGAATTCCGCAAATTAAATAAGGCTACTAAAAAAGATCATTACCCCTTACCTTTTATCGATCAAATGCTAGAAAGATTGTCTAAACATACACATTTTTGTTTTCTAGATGGTTATTCTGGTTTCTCTCAAATACCTGTGTCAGCCAAAGATCAATCAAAGACTACTTTTACTTACCCTTTTGGTACTTTTGCTTATAGATGTATGCCTTTTGGTTTATGTAATGCACCTGCTACCTTTCAAAGATGCATGATGGCTATATTCTCTGACTTTTGTGAAAGATTTGTGAGGTTTTCATGGACGACTTTTCTGTCTATGGATCTTCTTTTGATGATTGCTTGAGCAACCTTGATCGAGTTTTGTAGAGATGTGAGGAAACTAATCTTGTCTTGAATTGGGAAAATGCCACTTTATGGTTAATGAAGGTTTTTCTTGGGGCATAAAGTTTCTGAAAGAGGTATTGAAGTTGATAAGGCCAAGGTTGATGCTATTGAAAATATGCCATGTCCCAAGGACATCAAAGGTATAAGAAGTTTCCTTGGTCATGCTGGTTTTTTAGGAGGTTCATTAAGGACTTCTCAAAAATTTCTCGGCCTCTGACTAATTTATTACAAAAAGATATACCATTTGTCTTTGATGATGATTGTGTAGAAGCATTTGAAATACTTAAGAAAGCATTGATCTCTGCACCTATTGTTCAGCCACCTGATTGGAATTTACCCTTTGAAATTATGTGTGATGCTAGTGATTATGCTGTAGGTGCTGTTCTAGGACAAAGAGTTGATAAGAAACTAAATGTTATTCAATATGCTAGTAAAACTCTAGACAATGCTCAAAGAAATTATGCTACTACCGAAAAAGAATTCTTAGCAGTTGTATTTGCCTGTGATAAGTTTAGACCTTATATTGTTGATTCTAAAGTAACTATTCACACTGATCATGCTGCTATTAAATATCTTATGGAAAATAAAGATGCTAAACCTAGACTTATTAGATGGGTTCTCTTGCTACAAGAATTTGATTTACATATTGTTGATAGAAAAGGAGCTGAGAACCCCGTTGCAGACAACTTGTCTAGGTTAGAAAATGTGCTTGATGACTCACTACCTATTGATGATAGCTTTCCTGATGAGCAATTAAATGTCATAAATACTTCTCATACTGCTCCATGGTATGCTGATTATGCTAATTACATTGTTGCTAAGTTTATACCACCTAGTTTCACATACCAACAAAAGAAAAAGTTCTTCTATGATTTGAGGCATTACTTTTGGGATGAACCACATCTTTATAAAGAAGGAGTAGATGGTGTTATTAGACGTTATGTACCTGAGCATGAACAGGAACATATCCTACGCAAGTGTCACTCTGAAGCTTATGGAGGGCACCATGCTGGAGATAGAACTGCACATAAGGTACTACAATCTGGTTTTTATTGGCCTACTCTCTTCAAGGATGCCCGTAAGTTTGTCTTATCTTGTGATGAATGTCAAAGAATTGGTAATATTAGTAGACGTCAAGAAATGCCTATGAAGTATTCACTTGTTATTGAACCATTTGATGTTTGGGGCTTTGACTATATGGGACCTTTTCCTTCCTCTAATGGTTATACACATATTTTAGTTGCTGTTGATTACGTTACTAAGTGGGTAGAAGCTATTCCAACTAGTAGTGCTGATCATAACACTTCTATTAAAATGCTTAAAGAAGTTATCTTTCCAAGGTTTGGAGTCCCTAGATATTTAATGACTGATGGTGGTTCACATTTTATTCATGGCGCTTTCCGTAAAATGCTTGCTAAATATGATGTTAATCATATAATTGCATCCCCTTATCACCCTCAGTCTAGTCGTCAAGTAGAATTGAGTAATAGAGAACTCAAATTAATTTTGCAAACGCCTGTTAATAGGTCCAGAAAGAATTGGTCCAAGAAACTTGATGATGCATTATGGGCCTATAGAACTGCATATAAAAATCCTATGGGTATGTCTCCGTATAAAATGGTCTATGGAAAAGCATGTCACTTACCTCTCGAACTAGAACACAAGGCTTATTGGGCTATTAAAGAACTAAATTATGATTTTAAACTTGCCGGTGAGTAGAGGTTATTTGATATTAATTCACTTGATGAATGGAGAACCCAAGCCTACAAAAATGCCAAGTTGTTTAAAGAAAAGGTTAACAGGTGGCATGATAAAAGGATACAAAAGCGTGAGTTTAATGTAGGTGATTATGTATTGCTATACAACTCTCGTTTAAGATTTTTTGCAGGAAAACTTCTCTCTAAATGGGAAGGTCCCTACGTTATCGAGGTCTACCGTTCCGGTGCCATAAAAATCAACAACTTCGAAGGCACAAATCCGAAGGTGGTAAATGGTCAAAGAATCAAACATTATATCTCAGGTAATCCCATAAATGTTGAAACCAATGTTATTGAAACTATAACCCCGGAGGAATACATAAGGGACACTTTCCGGAACGTTTCAGACTCCGAAAAGGAATAGGTATGTGGTACGGTAAGTAAACCGACTCCAAAACAGTTTTGAGGCAATATTTCTCCGTTGTGGAATATTTAGAAAAATAGAAAAATAAGTAGCAGTCCGGAAAGGACACGAGGGCTCCACGAGGGTGGAGGGCGCGCCCTACCCCCCTGGGCGCGCCCCCTACCTCGTGGGCACCTCGTGTGCTCTCCGGACTCCGTTTTCTTGCAGAACACGTATTTTGGTCGGTAAAAATTCATTATATAATCTCCCGGGGGTTTTGACTCCCGTATCACGCAAATATCTCGTGTCTTTGTTTTGAGCTGTCCTGCTGCAGACAGAGCAACATGTCGTCCCCGGATTTGGAAGGAGAAAGCTATGTGGCCGATTACCTCGCAGATCCTAAAGTCTATGGGGATGTGGAGCACTGTGGTTGGACTACGGAAGAAGAAGAGTACTATGAACCCAAGGGAAAGGAGGAGACGAGCTCAGATGAAGATGAAGTCCCACTACCTCAACCTGGGGACATGCATGTGGAGTTCAAAAAGTCAAGCCTCCCAGATAGGGTAAAGAAACCTAAGATCGAGTTTATCCCTTTCCACCTCTTGCAGGAGAACAAGTAGGAACTATGCAAAAAGATACTAAGCTTGGAGTAGGAGATCGAGGACCTAAGGGACCAAAATTCTGTCCTCAAACGCAAATTAAGGAAGAAGCCCACGCCATCAACAAAATTACCACCGTCTCCTCCAACAAAGAAGAATTGAGTATCTGGTATAGGCACTCCACTTGGCAACTGCCAAGCTTGGGGGAGTGCCCCGGTATCGTATCACCATCACCTTTATCTTTACCGTTTTTCTCAGTTTGATCCTTTTGGTAATATCTTGATCTAGTAGAATAAAAGTTCTTAGTATGATCTAGTTGTGAGTTTTGCTTTATGATCCTTCTATGTAATCGAGTCCGTGAGCTATATAGTAAAGATTAGTGTTGAGTCAAGGGCTTGCTTATTTTTGCCATGATCCCAAATAAAATAAAATAAAAGAGAAAGAAATAAAAAGAAACAAAGAGATCATGTGACTCTTATGGAGAGTAATGAGCTCACATAGAAAGAGTATGATGAATAAAATTTATTGAGGGTTGAAAAACATAGTTTTGGTCATCGTTGCAATTAATAGGAAGTAATAAAGAAAGAGAGGTCTTCACATATAAATATACTATCTTGGACATCTTTTATGATTGTGAGCACTCATTAAAATATGACATGCTAAAGAGTTGACATTGGACAAGGAAGACAACGTGATGGGTTATATTTTCTTACATCTGAGATAAATTATATTGTCTTGGATCCTCCAACATGTTGAGCTTGCCTTTCTCCCTCATGCTAGCCAAATTCATTGCACCAAGTAGAGATACTACTTGTGCTTCCAAATACCCTTAAACCAGTTTTGCCATGAGAGTTCACCATACTTACCTATGGATTGAGTAAGATCCGTCAAGTAAGTTGTCATCGGTTCAAGCAATAAAAATCGCTCTCTAAATATGTATGATTGATTGGTGTGGAGGAAATAAGCTTTATACGATCGTGTGATATGGAAGTAATAAAAGCGACAAACTGTATAATAAAGGTCCATATCACAAGTGGCAATATAAAGTGATGTTCTTTCACATTAGGATTTTGTGCATCCAACCATAAAAGCGCATGACAACCTCTGCTTCCCTCTGCGAAGGGCCTATCTTTTACTTTTATCTCCTTTACTGCAAAAGAGCCGTGGTGATCTTCACCCTTCCTTTTTACATTTTATCCTTTGGCAAGCACAATATGTTGGAAAGATCCCGGTATATATGGCTAATTGGATGTGGGTTTTCATGAACTATTACTGTTGACATTACCCTTGAGGTAAAACGTTGGGAGGCAAAACTATAAGCCCCTATCTTTCTCCGTGTCTGATTAAAACTCCATACCCATAAGTATTGCATGAGTGTCAGCAATTGTGAAAGACTATATGATAGTTGAGTATGTGGACTTGCTGAAAAGCTCTTATACATTGACTCTTTCCTATGTTATGATAAATTGAAATTGCCTCAATGACTGAGATTATAGTTTGTTAGTTTTCAATGAAGTTTACGATTCATACTTGATATTGTGATTGAATTATTACTCTAGCATAAGATATCATATGACAAGAATTATATAAGTTGTTGTTCTAAGAATGATCATGATGCCCTCATGTCCGTATTTTATTTTTATCGACACCTTCATCTCTAAACATGTGGACATATTTTTCGATTTCGGCTTTTCGCTTGAGACAAGCGAGGTCTAAGCTTGGGGGAGTTGATACATCCATTTTGGATCATGCCTTTATATCAATATTTATTGCATTATGGGCGGTTATTACACATTATGTTACAATACTTATGCCTATTCTCTCTTATTTTACAAGGTTTACATAAAGAGGGAGAATGCCAGCAGCTGGGATTCTGGCTGGAAAAGGAGCAAATATTAGAGACCTATTCTACACAGCTCCAAAAGTCCTGAAACTTCGCGGATGATGTTTTCCAAATATATAAAAAACATTGAGCGCAAGAACTTCACCAGGGGGCCACCCCCTGCCCATGAGGGTGGGGGTGCTCCCTACCCCCCTGGGCGCGCCCCTACCTCGTGGGCCCCCTGGTGACCCTCCGGTGACCATCTTCTGCTATATGGACTCTTTCGATGGGAAAAAATCATAAGCCATCTTCTCGGACGAAACTCCGCCGCCACGAGGAGGAACCTTGGCGGAGCCAATCTAGGGTTCTGGTGGGGCTGTTCTGCCGGGGAAACTTCCCTCCTGGAGGGGGAAATCATTGCCATCGTCATCACCAACGCTCCTCTCATTGGGAGAGGGCAATCTCCATCAACATCTTCATCAGTGCCATCTCATCTCAAAACCCTAGTTCATCTCTTGTATCCAATTCTTGTCTCCAAGTCCGGGATTGGTGCTAGTAGGTTGCTAGTAGTGTTAATTACTCCTTGTAGTTGATGCTAGTTGGTTTAATTGGTGGAAGATCATATGTTCAGATCCTATATGCACATTAATACCCCTCTGATTATGAACATGTTTATGCTTTGTGAGTAGTTACTTTTGCTCCTGAGGACATGGGAGAAGTCTTGCTATTATTAGTCATGTGAATTTGGTATTCGTTCGATATTTTGATGAGATGTATGTTATCTCTCCTCTAGTGGTGTTATGTGAACGTCGACTACATGACACTTCACCATTGTTTGGGCCTAGAGGAAGGCATTGGGAAGTAATAAGTAGATGATGGGTTGCTAGAGTGACAGAAGCTTAAACCCTAGTTTATGCATTGCTTCGTAAGGGGCTGAATTGGATCCATATGTTTCATGCTATGGTTAGGTTTACCTTAATACTTTTGTTGTATTCGCGGATGCTTGCAATAGAGGTTAATAATAAGTGGGATGTTTGTTCAAGTAAGGGCAACACCCAAGCACCGGTCCACCCACATACCAAATTATCAAAGTACCGAACGCGAATCATATGAGCGTGATGAAAACTAGCTTGACGATATTCCCATGTGTCCTCGGGAGCGCTTTACATAATATAAGAGTTTGTCCAGGCTTGTCCTTTGCTACAAAAGGATTGGGCCACCTTACTGCACTTTATTTACTTTTGTTACTTGTTGCTCGTTACAAATTATCTTATCACAAAACTATCTGTTACCACTTATTTCAATACTTGCAGAGAATACCTTGTTGGAAACCGCTTATCATTTCCTTCTGCTCCTCGTTGGGTTCGACACTCTTACTTATCGAAAGGACTATGATAGATCCCCTATACTTGTGGGCCATCACGGTTCTCGAATCGAGGTTCTTGATGGGTTTGGCTTCAATCCATTTAGTGAACTTGTCGACTGCAACAAGCAGTTGGGTGAAACCACTTTTGCGAGTCCTCAAGGGTCCAACCATATCCAATCCCCAAACAGCAAACGACCAGACAAGTGGAATGGTCTTCAACACTGAAGCGGGCTTGTGAGCCATGTTACAGTAAAACTGGCAGTCCTCACACTTGTCGACTATTTCCTTCGCCATTTCATTTGCCCATGGCCAGTAAAAACCTGCTCGGTATGCTTTGGCCACGATTGTACGAGAGGACGCATGGTGACCACAGGTCCCCGAGTGGATATCATTGAGGATCATTCGACCTTCCTCCGGGGTAATGCACCGTTGAGCAACTCCAGTCACACTCTCCCTGTACAGTCGACCACTTAGCACAGTGAAGGCTTTGGATCGACGGAAAATCTGTCATGCTTCATCTTCATCTTCTGGAACCTTTTCCTGGAATATATGCAATGTACGACACTATCCAGTCAGGATTGATAACCAAAACTTCAGTCAGATCAGTAGAACTCTTAGGTTGCAGGGGTTCTTCTGTGAAGGGATCCTCTTGAAATGATGGTGTGTGAAGATGCTCCAAGAACACATTGCTGGGAATGGGCTCTTGCTTGGAACCTATCTTTGCCAGGTCATCCGCTGCCTGATTCTTCAGTCGGGGAATGTGGTGGAGCTCTAGCCCTTCAAACTTCTTTTCTAACGTTCTCACTGCATTGCAATAACCAGTCATAGTTGGGCTTCTGACGTCCCACTCCTTCATCACTTGATTGACCACCAAATCTGAGTCACCGTAGACCATTAGGCGACGAACGCCGTGTGAAATGGCCATCTGCAACCCATACAGAAGTGCTTCGTATTCAGCTTCATTATTGGACGAATCAAAGTGAATCTGAAGGACATAACTGAGTTTGTCACCTCGCGGGAATACCAGAACTACTCCAGCGCCAGAACCATTCAACATCTTGGATCCATCAAAGAACATAGTCCGATGTTCCGAGTGGACTTGAGTCGGTTGCTGTTGTTCAATCCACTCGACGAGGAAATCTGCTATTGCCTGGGACTTGATTGCTTTCTTTGCCTCAAACTTGATATCCAACGGAAGGAGTTCAATCGCCCACTTTGCCACTCGACCAGTTGCGTCTCTGTTGTTCAAAATTTCTGACAATGGAGCATCACTCATGACTGTGATAAAGTGATCTAAGAAATAGTGTGCAACCTTCTTCGAAGTCAAGTAAATTCCATAGACAAGCTTCTAATAATGTGGATATCTCTGCTTGGACGGGGTTAAGACTTCCGAAATATAGTACACCGGGCGCTGAACCTTATAGGCTTTACCTTCTTCTTCCCGCTCGACCGTGAGTATTGTACTGACAACTTGTCCAGTGGCTGCAATGTAAAGCAGTAAAGGCTCTTTGCTGATTGGAGCAACGAGCACCGGCTGGGTGGAAAGCAGGGTTTTGAGCTCTGCAAATGCTGCGTTAGCTTCAGGAGTCCACTCGAACTTATCAGATTTCTTCATCAATCAGTAAAGAGGCAATGCCTTTTCACCGAGACGAGAGATGAATCGACTCAAGGCGGCCAAACAACCAGTAAGCTTCTGAACGTCGTGTATGCGCATAGGGCTTTTCATTCGGAGTATTGCGCCGACTTTCTCTGGGTTTGCATCGATCCCACGTTCGGAAACGAGGAAACCGAGTAACTTTCCACCTGGAACTCCGAATGTACACTTCGATGGGTTAAGCTTGATATCATATCTTCTCAGATTGGCAAAGGTTTCAGCGAGGTCAGTCAGCAGGTCGGAACCTTTATGCGACTTAACCACGATGTCATCCATATATGCTTCCACATTCCGACTGATTTGAGTGAGCAGGCACTTCTGTATCATGCGCATGAATGTGGCACCAGTATTGTTGAGACCAAAGGGCATGGTAACATAGCAAAAGCACCCGAATAAAAGTTGTTTTTTATTTCGTTGGGTCCATACAGTCGGATCTGATGGTACCCGGAGTATGCGTCCAGAAAGGACAATCGCTCACATCCCGTAGTCGAGTCGACTATTTGATCGATGCGGGGGAGAGGGAAGTGATCTTTCGGGCAGGCCTGATTGATGTGCTTGAAGTCAATACACATACGGAGTGAATCATCCTTCTTGGGGACCATGACGACATTGGCGAGCCACTCGGAGTGGTAAATCTCTCGGATGAACTCATCTGCCAGAAGCCGAGACACTTCCTCGCCAATCGCCTTTCTTTTCTCCACGGCGGACCGTCGGAGATGCTCTTTGACAGGTTTTGCTTTTGGGTCGACTCGCAAATGGTGCTCAACCAGTCCCCTTGGTACACCTGGCATGTCAAAGGTTTCCATGCGAAGATGTCCCAGTTCTCATGGAGGAACTGGATGAGCGCTTCTTCCTATTTGCTGTCGAGTGTTGTTGAGATATGAGTCGGAGCAGCATTGGGATTAGTCGGGTGGATATGAACTGACTTTGTTTCACTAGACGACTTAAATGCAAATTCTGAAGCAGGCTTCTTAGCTCTCAAAAAATCACTCCGATCTGTAGTCTTCTTGTATTCTTCCATTTCTATTGCTGCCATCTGTTCATCAGCAATTTTTGAGCCCTTTTGAAAGCACTCTTCTGCTCACTGCCGATTACCAGTGACTGTAATCACGCCCCTAGGACTAGGCATCTGGAGTTTGAGGTACACGTAACATGGTCGAGCCATGAAACGAGCATACGCAGTTCTGCCCACGATAGCATGTTAGGCACTGTGAAAATCCACAACTTCAAATGTCAACTTTTCCTTACGGTAATTCTTTGAATCACCGAAAACCACGTCAAGAGTGATCTGGCCAAGTGAGTCAGCTTTCTTTCCAGGTATAACTCCGTGGAACCGCATGTTGCTTTCGTAGAGTTTGGACATCGGAATGCCTATCCCTCGGAGGGTCTCAGTGTATAAAATGTTCAAACCACTGCCACCATCCATCAAGACTTTAGTCAGTCGGGTGCCCCCAACGACTGGGTCGACCACCAACGCTTGCCTCCCGGGGGTGGCTACATGCGGCGGGTGGTCTGACTGGTCGAATGTGATGGGAGTCTTTGACCACTTCACAACCATGTTTACCTCTCTGTTGATCACTTTCAGTCGACTTTTACTTTCAATGTCAGCAAAAATCAGCAAAATGAAATTGACATTGGGAAATCCTCCCGAAGTGATCACAGCCCAATAGTATCGCATGGCTCCTCCTAGGCTCCTCCTAGGTTTCCACCCCGGCGGCCACTCCGGCCCCGGCAGCCACCTCTCCTGCCGGTGGCCATTCCGGCGCCGGTAGCCACCTCTTCCTTATTGCCATGACGGTCTACTACATTGGGATTTCTCCTGGCCTTGCGGTCGCGGCTCAGGTGCGTCAACATTTTGGATCTACTGTGCACTTCTCCCCCTCTGGCTCGAACAATGAGTTCTACTTGGTGGTTCACTTCTCTTCGGCAAGTTTCCCTCTCAATGAAGGTTCCGTGGCCATTGCTCTACAATGTTGCATTGGGGGGCTCCCTAAGGGTCTCAATGTGATGCATCTCTCTGGTAGGAGATATCGTTTTTCTGTGGCCTCCAATAAAGTTGGGAATTTCATATATGGTCTCAGGGACAGGGTATTGCCAGACTTTGTGTGTCATTTTAATCTTTTCCGGCCGAATTCCATTGGTCATATGCTACTTGATTCCTCGTGGCGTCTGGATGATCATATTTCTAACGTGGCTGCTTGCTCTCCGGTTGCTATCAAGTCCAAATATAAATTCAAAGAGCATCTTGCTAATGAAAGGTTTTCATCCTCTATGGAGCTAGCAAAATTTGGTTTATTTTCACCGGAGAAGATGCTCACTTCTCATGATACCTCGCCGGATGGATCATCGCCGGCAAGAAAGTCGCGGGAGTTGATAGTGCAAGATTCAAATCCTGGTCAGTCATTAATTACAGGCAATTACCCACTTTCCTCGTCAACAGGAATCACTTTTGGAATTTTCCAACCTTGTAACATTGATAGGTCTAATGGCATTAATTACAGATTTCAAGGTTGTCGATACTATGAGAATGTCTGGAGCAAAATTCCTAATTTTATGTTATTCCATATTCTAGACCAGCGCCTCTTTGGATATTCGGATTCTCATATTGCAACTATTTGGTCCTTGGATTCGGTCCCTCCCATGGATTACATTTATGAAAGGCTTAATTTGTGCTCGTCCTGCAAATCTCTTGGTCATGTGGTCGCTTTATGCTCGAGCAAAATTTGCTCTCTCTGTCTTAATGACACTTGTCGTTGCCCCCTCCCAATTCAACTAGATAGCAATGCTGGGACTAGGCGGGACTTGGGCCATGGGCCATCTTTGAATTCTCGGGCCTGCTTTACATGCGGATCCAATAAGCATTCTTTTTTCGAGTGTCCAGCTTCGCTCAAATGTGACTTGTGTTTCTTCCTGGGCCACACCAAGCAACATTGCTTTGACCCGGCAGTCAAACATTATTTTTGGAAGCCCAAAGATGGTAATAAATCGGTGATTGACAAATCAAATGCAACAAATAACCACGATCACGCTGCGAAAGGCAAGTCTCCAATTTCTAACGATCCAGTGCTACAATCTACCTCCCACTTGCCATCTACACATCCTACTGATATAATCAAGTTGGGAAACGATACACTGATTGGTCTTCGTCCGATCAAATCAAGGTCTGCTGGGATTCGCTCTACATATCAGCATTTACGAAATGCACCTACCTATCGGCCCACAACTGAGCATGCTCGATCTGCAGCCGTCCATCGTGCTAGTACTGGTTGGCAGGGACACGGGGCCTCATCCTACCATCAGGAGCAGCGCTCCAAGAGAGAAATTTGGGTTCCCAAGCCCTCCCTGCCTGTTGCCGCTGCGCATTCCACCTCGCCCCGCGTGCATCCCCCTGCTCCTCCGTAGACACCCCCACCACCAACAATGGCCAACTTCCCTCTCAACATCGTCCCCTACCTCCCGTAGGGTATGATGGTGGAGCTCGGACCGGCTGATCGGAAGGTGCGATGCAACATGGTGGTCAGTGCGGTGCCTCCTCTTTGCCACGATTTCTTGGCTATCACTAAGGCAAACAGATTCATCCCGCAACACCAGAAGGCTGCCCTCAGAGATACCATCCAAGGTTTGCTCCATGAATCACACTTCTTCCCTACTGAATTTGAAGATCATCCACTAGGGATTGGCATTTTTGGTTTTGATGATTCGATGATTAGAGATTCTGTTGTGGGCACAACGTTCAAATTGGATGAATTTCAAGCAGAGGAGCATACTGTTATCTCTTTTGTCCCCCATGATGCTGCTTTAAATATGAGACTCACCACATTTGGGCCAGAGATTTGACTGCTCTATGTTGGATTTCCTTATGATTATCAAACTCAACACTATATCCATAAATCTGTTGATACGTTTGGTACTCTGGTCGAGTGGCATAACCCTCATGGTGACAGGCGGTTTGTTCTGCTCAAAGCTAGGGTCATTCATCTTCGTTTGGTCCCTAAAAGTATTGTGATGAGGCAGATTGGTGGGGCTTGGCATAGCTGGACTGTTGCGGTCACCATGCTTCGCAGCAGTGACTGGAATGCTCATTTACCTGAAGTGCCGCCTGCCGAAGAAGACCCCCCTCCTGAGGATGGTGTTCCTCATCCTCTGTTTCGAGAAGGCCTAACTGCGGAGCAGATCTACCAGACGCAGCTCCACATTTGGATGGCCCAAAATGTGGCAGCAGACCATGCTAATCAGGAAACAAACAATGCAGATGATGATGTTGTTGTTGATCAAGGAAATCATATGCATTTTCAGGCAAACTGGGGTGCTTGGCCTGCCCCCCTCCTCCTGCTGTTTATAACTTTCAGGCCTGGTTGGCAGGCAAACGTCTCCAGGTTGCTGACAATATACTTCCAGAAAACAATATTCAAGGCAGCCCTGGTATGGCTTGGAATGATTCAATCTCGCTGCACAACAGTTCGGATTCCAGTGCAAGCTCGGATGGGTTTGTTCTTGTACCTGTCACTGTTATGAATGCTCTTTGGAGGAACAATGTTCCCAACACTGTTGCTATTTTCCAGGCTCCTCTGCCAATACCTGACACTACAAAAAAATACACTTCTGTGATGATACGTGTTTGTCACAGTAGGTCACGTTTTTTGTCATGCATGTACATCCATGACAAATTTATGACAGAACCAAGATAGTCATACCTGTGCTGTCGTAGAAGCGTTCCATGACATTACCAAAATTATCATCACGGAAGTGTCCACTTCCATGACGATAAATCACGCGTCACAGAAGTGCTTTTGTCAAGGGTGACCGACACGTGGCATCCACCGTAACGGAGCGCTGTTAAGCTATCGGGTCCGGTTTTGGATCCAATAACCCGTTAACAGCCCGGACCAATGGGGATTTTCCACATGTAAAATCATCATTGGCCGGAGGAAACACGTGTTGCCTCACCTTTTGGGACAGATGTCATCCACTCATTGGACAGGAGGCGCCTATGATAGGTCGACACGTGGCACGGCCCAACAGTTGCCCATTCCGGTGAAAAAGGCCGGCCCGGTAAAAAATAGCAGGCCGACCCATATAAGGCCTACTTGTGTCAGGTCCATTTAAGCCCACGACCCATACGAGATGTGCCAATTCGTCCTGTCAATGGCCCGTTAAAGATTTGACACCATCGCAGCCCATTGTCAGTTCGAGCCAGTTAACAGCCTGCTATATATTTGGGCTCAATATCGGCCCGATGAGATTTCGGCCTGTTAACGGCCCATTCAGTGGATGGGCCAATTTTCATAATGTACATCTTTCGGCCTTTTAGCGACCCATTTATATATTGGGCTAATTTCCGGCCCGGTGTGTCTTTCAGCCTGTTGACGGCCCATAAATCAGTTGGGCCTTTTTGTAGTCGGACCTGAGTTTCAGCCTTTTAGCGACTCATTTAAGTGTTGGGCCAATTTCCGGCCCGGTGTGTCTTTCAGCCTGGTGACGACCCATATATCTATTGGGCCATTTGTAGTCGGACCTGAGTTTTGGCCTTTTAGCGACCCATTTAATTGTTGGGCCAATTTTCGGCCCTGTGTGCCTTTCACCCTGTTAACGGACCATAAATGAGTTGGGCCATTTGTAGTCAGACCTAAGTTTTGGCCTTTTAACGGCCCATGCCCTTCATGGTCCAATACCAGCCCAGTTTCTCTTTCGGCCTGCTAAAGGCCCACAACACAGTTGGGCCATTTACAATATGACCTGACTTTCGGCCTCTTAGCGGCCCATGCTCTTCATGGTCCAGTATAAGCCCGCTGTCTCTTTCGGCCTGCTAAAAGCCCACAATATAGTTGGGCCATATGTAGCCCGAACTTAGTAACGGCATGTTAACGGCTCGTGAAATCAATTGGGCCCACCTGTTGCCCACTTCGATGTCAGCCTGTTAACGGCCCGGGAGTTAAGAGGGCCGACCATTAACTTTCGGCCTGGTAACGACCCATTAACTTAATGGGACCACTAAAGTTCGTACATGTCTTTAGGCCAAATTAGATAATTTGAGCCCATTACGACGAGCAATTATGCACATGACCAAAACCGATGAAGCAAAGGTATGACATACAGGTAAAAATGTTGCGCATCCAGCATACATTACAGGAAATTACATCCACTGGGCAATCAAAGATTGATGCCAGTGCAAATAAATGAACAGAACCTAACGATCTACAACATCACAATCTGCAACCTCAGCACGGATGACGCCCATAAGCATGTGGGCAAGTTCTTGCTGCTTTGCTACACTGTCTCTGAAAACATTGATCATTTGTTGTGTCGCACGACTCTGCACCTCTGATTCCTCCACCATTTCCATCATTCCTTTAGCCATTAATTGGTTCACAAACATACATTTTTTCTGTTGCATTCGAGACAGAGGATACTGAACAGATTCAGATGGCGATTTTGGCAGGCTTGTATTATTGATAGTGGAGAGTGTCTTGACCACTGCATCATAACATAAATTAGGAGGGGAACCAAAAATATTAATCATGAGTTATTGGCATATTACCTGGCCTAGATTTATTGGAAAGAAACAATGGGGTTGCCTTGCTGTTTTTAGAGTTTGTCTTCTTATCTTCAGCAGCCTGCACCAAATTAAGACACTAGCATTGCTATCATTGACCAAGTCAGATAATAGGAAAGCAACGTTGGCACAACGAACGTTTGGGCAACTAGCCAACACCAAATTAACACAATATGGCACAACTATCATTAGCCAGGGAAGGTAATATGAAAGCAACATTGACACAATGAATGAATGGGCAACCAGAGCAGCACTACAATTCAGTAATGTGCATGATATGAGATAGTGCACTCATGCAGCTCAGTATGCAAAACTACCAGGCAGTTTTCTTTACAAAAATCAACATTGGCGCCTTTACCATTTTGCTACAACTAATTTTAGATGAGACAAAGGTTGGATTCACGGCGATTAACAAAATACATGCTGATGTAAAAATATAGTGATATACAACAGGTACTTACATCAGCATTGGAGCACAGAGAATTCCGGCAGGATGTTTTCCTTGAATACAACCCCAATGAAGGAAATCTTCTATCATTTAACCTTATTTTCTAAAAGAGAGATGGGTAAGAAACATGTAGAAAATATGATCAGAATGCTATAAAATTTTATGATGCGAGGATACGCACACGCTTCTTAGAATGGAGTTGACATTCTTTTGCTGGACTGGAGCGGACTAGTTCTTTGGCCACTAGAATCTGTTTATTATCAGTGGGAGTTGGGTTTCTCTGTGCTGGAGCAGTATCTATGAAAAATGGAGTTGGTTTATTATCTCTCGGTGTTTGGATCGCTTGCAAAGACCTGGTTTGTAACCCTTCAGATTCTAACATAGCCGTCTTCCCCTTGCATGCCTTATATAGAAGAATGGTGCTTCAATTATAAAACATGCTACAACAGATATGGAATAGGTACTGAAGAATAGAAAGGCATGACATATTGACATGTATTCCCTTCATCCGGAAATAAATGGATGGGTCTAGGCGTATTTCAGTTCTAGATACATCCAGTTTTATCCATTTCGGCAACATGTAATCTGGAAGGAGGGAGTATGATGTAAGAGCTAGGGATACGACAGGACAACACAATAAAAAAACACTGAAAACCCACTGCAGAAACAAAGTAATCAAACCCACTAATATGAGATAGTACACTCATGCAGCTCAGGATGCAAAACTACCAGGCAGTTTTCCTTACAAAAATCAACATTGTGGCCTTTAATCATACATTTTGCTACAACTAAATTTAGATCAGATAAAGGTTGGATCCACGCCGATTAACAAAATACATGCTGATGTAAAAATATAGTGATATACAAAAGGTACTTACATCTGCATTGGAGTACAAAGAATTCCTGCAAGAATCTTTCCTCACAGACGATACCAGTGCAGAAATTCTTCTATCCGTTAAGCTTATTTTCTAAAAGAGAGATGGGTAAGAAACATGTAGAAAATATGATCAGCATGCTATAAAATTTCATGATGCAAGGATATGCACACGCTTCTTAGAATGGAGTTGACATATTTTTGCTGGACTAGAGCGGACTAGTTCTTTGGCCACTGGAATCTGCTTATTATCAGTAGGAGTTAGGTTTCTCTATGCTGGAGCAGTATCCATAAAAACTGGAGTTGGTTTATTATGTCCTGGTGTTTGGATCTTTTGCAAAGACCTGGTTTGTAACCCTTCAGATTCTAACATAGTCGTCTTCCCCTTGCATGCCTTGTATAGAAGAATGGTGCTTCGGTTATAAAACATGCTACAACAGAGAGATGGAATAGGTACTGAAGAATAGAAAGGCATGACATATTGACATGTATTCCCTCCATCCGGAAAAAATGGATGGGTCTAGGCATATTTCAGTTCTAGATACATCCTTTTTATCCATTTCAGCAACATGTAATCTGGACGGAGGGAGTGTGGTGTAAGAGCTAGGGATACGGCATGACAACACAGTAAAAAAACACTAGTTGAATGTAAAAATGTATGCTAGCGGAATACGTACAGAAAAAACTAAGGCAGCACACACGTGTATGATTGGGAAACTAAGATGGCATTGCAACAGAGCACTAGAACAACACTTCAATGTAAAAAAACATGGTATGGTAGACAGATGAAGTACGTACTGATGAATAACAATGCATAAGATATTCAGAAGCATGATGTCCAAATTAAGCAGATGGCATTGCGATAGAGTAGAATGACAGTACTTGAATTTGAAAACATGTTATCATGAATGGAATAGGTACTGAAAAACAGGAAGGCATGGCATATTTACATGCATGATCAGCATGCTAAGCACATGGAATTGCAACATAGTAGATACACTCCAGTACATTATATGCATGTTGTACCCATATCACGGGCCAAGTTAGAGCAAGGACCTTGTGGGGTGAAGGATTCAACATATTTTTGCAAGTCTTCTGAAGAACTGCCTTTACATGTTCCATCATATTGGGTATCTTGACATCAAGTTTATTGGCCTTTACATTGCCCCGTGAGGTTCTTGTGGATATATCAGTGTGTGCAATTATATCTGACATGCATGGAAGACAACTAGTAGTTAGATTTATGTAATGAGTGCCTGTAGGAGACGACATAAATAGTAGGACTGGGGTTAACTAGCAGCAACAGGTCTCAAAAACTAAAGGGAGAACACAGATGAAAGCTACATAATATGTATCATTTGTACTTGAGATTAACTAGTGGCACACAAAAGTATTAAAGAACAACATAGGTAATACTAGAAGTGGTATAATACTATAATCACCAGCCTGCAGGATAGCATTGGCTGATGGATGATAACTATGGAACAACGTTACCTAAAGAACAAGTATCTTAGCTAAACTATGGAACAACGTTAACTCCTGAACAAGACCCGTAAGAGATCAGCATGAATATACAGTGAAATGTGAGAATCTATTTTCCATGGTTAGATGAATAACAAAGGCATCAATGTTGCACACAAGTAAGATGAGGGCACAACCTATCTGGCCGCCATCCATAGGAGTGGGCATCATGTGCTGACTTGTCGATGGCCCTGCAGTTGTTGTGGTTGTCCATGTCGGGCACGCGCATTTGATGCAGGGAACTGTTGAGTGGGGACTATAGCTCCCTTCTGGTGTATGCTTCCCTTGTTGGAGCAGCTGCGGTGAGTCGGAAGACGGTGTGGCTGAAGATGCAGATAACGCATAATGTTAAGAATGACACATCTCTTTGATATGAAGAAATACACTAACAGATCAACAACAAGGTACGAGAGTGGTCACACGTCTGTTGACTGAGACTAAATTGGGGTCACACGATTTTATTTTATTTTGGTATTGTCCGATCTACGCCGGATGGCTTGATGGCCGTCTTGTGCCTCCCGGTTGACACTGTTAGGAATCTTCCCCGAAGAGCCAGTGACCAACGGGAGAGCAGCTTGCCTCCGCCGTCTGTGGCCCTGGCCAAAACCCCGCTCCCTGCCCCACTGCACTGCCGTGGTTGCGCCGCCCCCGGGCCAATCCACAAAGACTCCCCGTCATCCAGATCCGCCGGCGGCAGTACCTTGAACCCACGCAACTCTAAGATAGCCATCTAAGCGGTGCTACCGCGGTGAACTTGCGGCCCCGCACCCTTACGTTAGACACCAGCCAACCAGCAGCCTAGGAGCTCCGCCGCCTCGAGGGGTGCTGCTTCCCATTGGGAATTGATTGGCCCAGAATAAAAATTCCGACAACTGACGCCTAAATAAAGTGATTTGAGATGAGGGTGCGACCTATCTGGCGGCATGGTGAAGTAGGCAGGTCCAGCTGCCGAGTCGGTGAGGCCCACGCGGTTGCGGTGGCCACCGGCGGCAGGGAAACAACGATGTCGGGATGGTCGACGGCTACGAGGAAGTAGAGCCTGGACTCTGGACGGATCCGAAGTTGGAGCCGCTCCGGCACCGTGAACAACGGCGGGGGTGAATCGGCTCCGGTATGGTTCACGCGGCCGTCGTCGAGGCAGCTCCAACAACACGGAGTAAGAGGCACACAGCCCAGTGCACGACGACAAATGGACAGTGTCTCCGGCATTAGGGAGGAGGGTGGCTGTGAAATTGGTGCGGTGGGGGCGCCATGGAGGAGGGGCTGAGGTTTCGCGGCTCGGGAGAAGGGAGCTTCCAGGAAGAAGGTGATTTGGCGCCCACGAGGTATGAATGGGGGGGGGGGGATTGGGAGGGGAGTGGAACCATGCTTTACGGACGCATTTGTCTGAAATGTGAGGGGGAGTTACAGTTCTACCCCTGCCTTTAGGCTCCTCGGCTTGGGTCTGTGTACTAAGGGTCGGGGATAGTAGAGTAACTTTGCTTCTCCCCAAATAGTGGGCGGGAGCGATTTCGGGCGAGGAGGGTGTGTTTTGAAATATAGTGGGCGTGAGCAATTTCGAGCGAGGAGAGCGTGTTTTGAAAAAGTGGGCGCGAGCTATTTCGGGCGAGGAGAGCGTGTTTTGCTGACCATGGTTTATGAATTATTCAGCACATGTCATTTCGGCCGAGGAGAAGGCGCGCTTGGATGAAGTTACGAACCTACCCTCGATGCACAACGGGACAATTAATGCGTCTCCCACATAGGACGGTAATTTCGCGTCTCCCATTTATTTGCTCGGGAGAATTCCACCGAGCAGAGGATGTTTAACGGTTTGTTCAAAATTTGGGAGAACGAGCATCCACGTCTACCTTACCAAGTTGATTCGAATCAAATTTAGAAATATTAGCTTGCCACTTCTTTTTTAGATGGAGAGATGATGCTCGGGAGTAATGTGTTTCTACATGCTCGTTGCTAGCGATTTACTATATGACAAATAATTGACCCACTCAAAAACGGGAATCAAACCCAAAATTAAATATCTCGATTCAATGAAATGGCTCGTTGACCAGGTCAAAATAGTGAACTAAATCCAAAATTGAACACCTCAATCGAATAGCATGTTGTACAGTATTATAGTACTCCATGAACATGTTGAAAGTCAAATTAATGAACTTGTTTGATATACGCATATATCTGTTCATGTGTGGATTGCAGACAACATGTTCTCCAATTTAAATATTTGAATGCAAGTTTATATCGAAACATGGTTTATATCAATCTTTGATGCATAAAACGCGACCTCCCCCTCTCCCGGACTCCTGCTCTCTCTCTCTCGCCGACAATCTTCAATTCTGTCGCACGCATCCAACACACAAACCTTGTTGGTCCTCTCTCTTTCTCTTCATCTCTCTCTCTCTCTCTCTCTTTGTGTGTGTGCATGGGGGGGGGGTCTTTCTAGTTCACATGCATATATACTCCATCTATAGGTCTCTCTCGCACACTATGTATGATTCTCTAGTCCAAGCTAGATATCTTGGGTGCACTCATCGTACGCACACAAATTCCTTGGCTCGTTACCCGTAACTCTCTCACGCACCACTCCGTCGTCTCGGAGCTCTTCCCCCCCTCTCTCAAACTCTCCATCTACCCGGGTCACGCATACACATGCATATCTCACTCGCACTCGACATGCCCATCTAAAAATCTATCTCTCTCCCTCGTTCTCTCTCCATCTCACACGCACACACACACACAATATCATGCCTAGCTAGCCAAGTATGATGGTCTCTCACTCAATTGTAGGCACACACAGTCCCCCCTATATGTATATGACTAGCTAATCTTAGTCTCCATCACAAACATGCGCATGGTCTATCTCGATTTCTCTCGGGGCATCTTTCTATCGCGCACGCACCTCCCTCGATCTCCCACCCATATAGTCCCCTCACGATCTCGAGGGGGTCTCTCTATCACAAACACACCCTCTCGCCCTCCCCATGTGTCCATGTTCTCCATGTGTCCCTCTCAACCTTTGTTCCTTGTTGGCCAGACCTCTATTAGACATGTGCTATAGGAGTGTCTCTCTCCGTTGCAAACAATCACACACTAGCTATCTTCGTGTATCTCCTCACCTCGCTTTTCTATCTCGGATATGCATGCGTGATATGTTCGCCTAAGAAACGAAAAAACACACTCTCTTTCTAATTTATCGTTTGTTGTCACTTTCTCTTTCACACACATACTCTTTTTGCACACTTACCCATTCTCCTTCACACACACTTGATCCCTCTCGACTTAGGCACTCTCCTCGGTCCATAGCATATTGATTTATTGAAAAGTCAAACATCACAAAGTTTGACCATGTACGTGGAGAAAAACAATTACATCTGGAACGACAAACATATACCATTAGATTCACCATGAGATGTAGTTTCGTATGATGTATCTTTGGTATTGAAGATATAAATAACATTTGTGTAAACCTGATCAAAGTTTCCAAAGTTTGACTTCTAAAAAAATTTACATGCACTGCATTATCGAGCAGATGGAATATCTCTTTCCCCCTCTCAGCTATCTGACGCACCACTCAGCCTTATCGAGGCTCCTCAATCTCTCTCAAACTTTATATCTCCCTGGTTCACACATACACATGTCTCGCTCACGCTATACATATAGACCCATCCAACACTCTCCGCCCTTGTTCTCTCTCTATGTGACACACACCCCCTAATAAGTACCATAATCCCTCACTCCATCATAGGCGCAAGCACTCCCCCCCTAAGTATGATTATCTCTCACTAGCCATCAGGAACACATGTATTGTCTCCTTCCATCCATACGTCTATCTCGATATCTCTTGTGGTATCTTCTATCGCGCACACACCTTGTCACTCGATCTCCCACCCATGTAGTCCCATCACGATCTCCAGGGGATCTCTCTATGACAAACATACACTCTCTCCTCCCCATGTCTGCATTTTCTCCGTACGTCTCTCTCGACCTCTCTCCCTTGTTTGTCAGACCCCTCTTGGCCACGTGCTAGGGGTCTTGCTCTCTCAGTTGCAAACAACCACACACTATCTCCTCACCTTGCTTCCGTTGTCGAAGATGCATGTGTGATATGTTTGCATAAGACACACACATTTTTTCTTGACTTTTATCGAGTGTTGCCCATGTCTCTTTCACACACGCACACACACTTTTTTCACTCACTCTTTCTATTTCACTCTCTCTCTCTCTAGTTAGGGACTCTCTCACGTCCATAAGCATATGGATGTTTTGAAAAGTCAAACCTCAAAAAAGTTTGACCAGGTATATGTGGAGAAAAATATTTACATCTGGAAAGATCATTAGATTCATCACAACATGTACTTACTTCATACTATCATTTATCTTTGGTATTGTAGATATAAGTAATTTCTTTATAAACTTGGTTAAAGTTTCAAAAGTTTGACTTTTAAAAAAATGTTGGAACTACATTATCGAACGGAGGGAGTAGCTCTTTCTCTCTCTCTGCTATCTCTCACGGGCCTCCCCTCTCACACGAACACTCTATACCAACGGATTATACGCTCACTTTGTCAGCGTATAGCTCTGTATATTGTTTAGTTGACCGGTCAACCAGTACACATGCTGATTTGTCAGCTCGTGTTCTGTATCTTCGTGTGCCGGCCCATGTGGCAGTGGGTGAAAATAAGTAAACTAGAGGCCCATCTGACACGCGGTGAAGTAAACAAAGTTGAAACCACTCAGGGTAGCACCCCGCACGCTAGTAAATTGAGGGCACATTGAGGACACACTTCTTCCGCGTGGAGGACGCACTCGCACACAATTCACCACTGCGTGACGGCATGCACAGAAGGACGCACTCGCGCACCACCAGCACACAACACACACCAGCACATGTGTACACCAGCGTCGCCGCCGGTTGAGATGGACGGCGAGGCAGTCAACAAGCGGAGGCGGCTTGAGCCAAAACCGCATCCGGCGAGCCTGGACTTCATCAGCAGCCTCCCCGATAACATGCTGCTCGTCATCATCGGCCTCCCCCCACCAAATCTGCCACGTGGACCGCCCTGCTCTCCCAGCGGTGGCGCCCCCTCTGGCGCCGCGTCCCCCTCAACCTCACCGTCGACAGTTGCCTCTGCGACGGAGATTGCAAACGCATGGCCGCAGTCTCCAAGATCCTTTCATCGCACCCTGGGCGAGCCAGACGCCTTAACATCCGCATGTTCAGTACCAACTGCAAGGTCCAACCCAAGTTCAACGAGTGGTTCTTATCCCCCGCCCTAGATCAGCTCGAGGAGCTCAGCTTTGAAGCTGGACGGTGTCGCTCTCTGCCGCCGTCCGCGCTCCACCTCGCACCAACGCTGCGCTGCGCCAGCTTCAGCTCCTGCTATCTTCCCCAGATTAATGCCGCGCCCGCCCTTCTTCTCCCTCAACACAAGCAGCTCGACCTCTTCGACGTTGTCATCTCAAAGAAGGCTATGGAGCACCTGCTCCGCAGTTGTACTGCGCTCGATTACCTTTGTCTTGAGCAGATCCACGGGTTCATTAGCCTTCACATCGCCTCGACGAATCTCCGATGGATTTATGTGTCTTGCTAGCCCCGCAACAAGACATCAATTGGGAAGAGATCACTCCAGCTGTTCCACGTTATGGTGATTGAGAATGCGCCTTTCCTTGAGAGATTGCTTGTATCAGATCTAGAAGGTCCAACAAAAATCAGGGTCATTGAGCACCGAAATTGACAACATTGGTGCACTCGTCTGCCAAATTCTCCAAACTCTTTATTGGATCCGTAATCGTTCAGGTACAACACTCATGTTCTTATCCGTATTCTTGAAATCCACATTTTTAAATTTCTTCTTGATGTATTTATGACCGTCTTCCAGAAAATGATTCCCACAAGCTTGACCCAGTCTATGCGCACAGTGAAGATCTTGGCAATAAAATTTATCGGCCCCAATCTGGATCAAGTTGTTGGATTCCTTACATGCTTTCCGTGCACGGAGAAGCTACCCATCGAGGTGAAACTTCTTTCCTATTAGTAAACGGTAATCACAACGTAGCTCAAACTTTTCGTAATTTTCCCAAATTACGACGACAAGTGTAGTGTTCAAAACTGCATCTACGCACTGCACCGAAAGAAATGTTTTTAGTATTTTTTCTCACGTGATCACCTGCATCATTTTGTTGTTGTGCTACTATAGTATCCTAGGCTAGTCATAGTGGAAAGTAACTTAGACTACTCCAGTAACTCTATGGTTACCCTAAGAGCAAGTACTACCTCCGTCCTGGTTTACTCTTCCTATTTTGTAGTATCAAAATTTGACCATAGATTTAATTGACAAAATGTTAATGCATGTCACTTAGAACTATATCATTGGATTCGTATTTGAACATAATTTCAAATGGTGTAATTTTTAGTGACATGCATTGTCATTTTCTTACATAAATATAAGGTCAAAATTTTATACTAAATAAGAGGTACTACAAAAGTGGGCTATAACGGCCCTCCACTATGTACGCCAAAACACGTGTCAAATTCACTTGTGATGCATTTGGCATCGATGCCCCTCCATTGCTCACCTGGTGCCCCAATCTGGATCACCTACTTTGCTCCGGTGCCAAATTAACTCACGCAATGAAAAAACACTTGCGTGGGAGAGAGAGAGAGAGGACCGAGGCAATAAAAAAACACTTGTTTGGGAGAGTGAGAGGTCGATGTAGTTGGTTTGATTGATTTGTGTATACATATGGGTCTGTGTGCACAGCGGTGCCAACTCTCTCACATCACGAGAGCGGTGCCAAAATCTTTTGATTTGACATCGATGCGTATTATGGCATCGGCCACATAGTGGAAGGCAACAAATGCCCAAGCTCTTCACGTACTCCTAGGTAAATGTGAGGAAAGAGAAAGAGAGAGAGAGAGAGTGAAAAATATCACTAGCCAGCCAACCCTATCGTATGAGCGAATGATATTGGTACCTCTTGATGACACGGCAATCTTATACAGCCAGCTGCTCTAATATGTTCTCTTCTTTTGCAGATAAAAAAGACCCGGAAGTGAAAAATGTGCTGCACTATAACAATCTCATCGAATGCCTTGATCTCCATCTTACAGAAATTGATTTGATCGACTACCGAGGCAGCACATCTGAGATTAAATTGGCCAGGTTCTTTGTTCTGGAGGCCAGTGTGCTCAAGGTAATGAAGTTTGGCGTTCTCTGGCGCAACAATGAATGGCATGCTGATCACCGCAAGCGTCTAAGCATAAATGACAAAGTCTCCGCAGAAGCTGAATTTGTTTTTGAAACATCAAGTGGCCAGAGACTCGAAAACTTATTTGCCCATTAGTGACTTGTCAGGGCGGTGGATTTTAGTTTGTACGATAATGCTGCATCCACCTAAAGTAACGAAAGTTCTTACGTAAACTTCCTAGTAATTCCCTCTTTGTAGGTGCAGCATTACACCTAACATTTGTAATATCAGTTTGAAACTTGTAATATTGCCGTGTCCTATTCCTGCGTTTTCAAAATCCTGCGAATCAAACAGGTCCTGAGTTGGTGATGATGTTGTGCCTGTCATCTTTCACCAATAGCCGTCGGATCTAGATCTGACGCATACAAACCAAACTTCTCCAGTTTTGCAAAACGATGCCCGCACTTGTTCCCTATTTACAAACAACTCCTTGTCTCTCACAATCAGCCTTATCTCCTCCCCACCACATCTAGAAGGCCATGGAAAAATCTGGCGTGATGGCCGCTGCCGGCGCCGTCCACCCCCCAATCTTGGTGTTCCGTGCAATCCACGGGCATCTACACACGGGAAATTATGTCGAACACGGCTAGTTGTAAGCAGGCTAGGTCTACAGCCATGATGATAGTGACTGCAGGCAGTGAGGCTGACTATGGTATGCCGAACACGGCGCCTATACTCAGGTGTCATCTCCGGCGTAGGGTCTTGTCACTTCACTGTGAGGAGCAGCACGTAATAATTTGACCAACGGGTAGTACAGTGCTACTACATTGGTAGTACTACTACTACTAGTACTAGCACCACCGTCTGGATTTAGTAGTACTACCACGTCCATCTGGATTTAGTATTTGACTAGCAATATCTAGTAATGCATGTAACAGAAAATGTACTAATCCCTTTGTAAATAAATACATGGTGTATTGTTTTATTCCTATTGGTGAGGTAACTTAATGTCTTTTTGCTACTTAATAGGATTACATGCAATGAACTAACCACTGCATGTGATGTTCGGTAGTCTCAAGTCATTGAAAGCATGCACGAGCACGGAGGGGGACGAAGCTTCATTGACTTACTGCACCTGCCTTTGGGTGTATGACACGTGGGCCCAACGTTTGGCTGGTCAACCTGTCATACGGCCAAAGGCAGGTGCAGTAGAGGGGCGAGGAGTAGATGGCCAACATGCATGTGAATTCAACGCAGTCTACACTTCTCATATAAAGGCTCCTGCCAGTCCAACCTACGAAATCCTACGCACCTATGCACCCAAGGGCAAGAGTGATCACTCCAATCGCAAGATCAGTTGACTAGAAGCTAGACACATGGAGGCGATGAGCGCGAGCATCAGCCAGCTGTGCCAGATGGTCCAAGACACCGGCCTGCGGCCCGGCACCGAGGAACATCTCCAGGTAGTGCTTGAGGCCGCCAGGGCGAGGGGCTGCTTGGACGACAGCTTTGTCTCCTTGTTCGACGAGGTGCTCGTCGGCTTCCTCGACAAGTTCACCGTCGTCAAGAAGCTCGCGGACGACCTTGACATACGCCTCCAGCCCACGCGCCTAGGCTCTGTGATGCCTGCCACCCTCAACGGCCTCTATGGTGACAACCTCTTCGACGCACTGGTGGCCCTGCGACTGCCCGCCGTCGTGCCGGAGAATGTCCACCTCGAGGTCGCGTCGCCACACAGTGCCTAGTGCAGCAAGACACCATCGACATAATCACCCACGTCTACGTGCAAATCGTCCACAAGGACTACTACATGCAAGAGGAGGACGATAGGACGCTGGCCTTCTTGGACCGCAGGGCAACCTTGGACGGCATTGTTCAGAAGCACGTTGAGATTGCCGCCAACATCGCTGCTCCTCACACGTCGGTTGGTGACTCGGTGCACTAGGGCGTGAGGATGTCGTTGATGGATCCATATGTATCTTTATCTTTCTGTTAAATCCATGTAGTAGTATATGGTACCACTAGTAATTATCTTACCTTTCGCATCAACTTCATAATTTTCCTACGTACTCCATGCATGAACCGCGCCAGAACCAAACTTCTCATTACTCTTGGGAAAATCGTTATTTCTATCTATCGGTCGCCCCATGGAGCAGAACCAAATTTTACAAGTTACAAGTTCAAAAGGAAAAGCCTGTCATGTTCGCGTCACACCCCCACACGGTTTATCCGGCATGCTGCTCAAGGGGGAATGCCTGCTGTGTTGCATTTTCACTTACAAGTGGGACCACAGTTGAGCAAACTGACTATCGGAAAACCCCCACCCCACCCACCGCGCGATGGCTGAGAAAACATGAGGGAGAAGAGATGGTTGTAGCTAGCACAGACTCGAAGAAAATTGGTGTCGGATGGGACTCGTGTGGGTGGCGTGTGCCGTGCTGCTAGACATGAATGCTAGTTATGGCCCATGCCACCCCACTATATCGAGGTGCTGGTTATGTAGAACAAATTTCCTGGAGTCCGTGCTCAGCCCTCCTCTATCTCTCTTCTTAGCCAGCCAGCAGACGCGCGGAGCCCATCGTATGTTTGCTCATATGCGGTCCCACATGTCAGTGAAAACTCAAGAGGACCCACTAAACCTGCACATCTTTCACCTCAACATGCTGGTGATGAAAAACAAATCCAATAAAGATCTTCGGTGGCCGATTTTGGAGTTACTCAAGAGTAGTAAGATTCTATTTACAGTTTAACCCAAGATGCACATCACGTGGCTTCACCTACCACTCTATTTTCTTGCATGACACGACCTGGATGCTGGATGTCCCACGTGTCGGCAAAAGGAGGAAGAACTCAACCAAATATTCGGTTGTGCTCTCGGATTAGACTAGTTGTGCTAACTTAAAATTTTATTGTGTAGAATGGATGCAAGTTTTGGTATTGGGAAGAAGAGTACAACGATATATTGATAGAGCACAATTTAGTAGATGTTCTAACACTTTTAGCTAGCATAGAGGCTTAGAGATGAGACTAGTGCACTTGTTGATAGAATAGAGGCTAGACACGTCTACTTCTTTACACTCGAAGAAGAAAGAAGCATGCAGGATCGAGCCTCCGCAAATCAACAATGAATGCATCGAGAAGGCAGTAATCCAACTTACAGGAGCAGTTATGGAAGTTGGATATATTCTAAAATGTATTCTTGCGGTTCTTGTTTTTCTAGTCAAAATTTTGGTGATGTATTTCCATGTACCAAAAAATCAATGATGAAAAAAGATATGTGTTTGCAAAGAAAAATGTACGCGGCCGGGATGCGTCCGCGCGCTCGGCGCACGACCATCGCATCCGAGAAATGGCCCGGACACGACCCCATTGCCCTACCCAAACGGACAGAATCCGGGGACCGCAGTTTGGGGTCGTGCGTTGGAGTTGGCCTTACAAGTGGGACCGTAGTTGAGGAAACCGACTATCGGCAAACCCCCACCTCGCCTGCCACGTGATGGCTGAGTTAGAGAAACAACGAGGTTGAAGAGACTGCTGTAGCACGGACGCCAACAAATATGGTGTCAGATGGAAGTCGTGTTGGTGGCGTGTGCCGTACTCCTGGACGTGAATGCTTGTTCTGGCCCATGCCACCCTACTACTCCTACTACTTATAGTAGTAGTATCGAGGATTCGAGGTGCTGGTTACGTACAGCAAACACATTAACATATGGCCCACCTCACACTATGGCCAAATTTCCTGGAGTCTGTGCTAGGTTAAAAAGTGTTCTTTGTGAGGATGGGTGGCTGGTCTCAAGTTTAAAACTTGTTGTATTACGTACATAGACGTAGAGATAGTTCAGCATGTGAAGCTAGTACAAATAGTGTACTATTGTTGATTGGCCTCATCCGATAACCTGTTGCAATGCACGTACAATTATGTATTCAGAAAATATTTTTTTGCCTCGTCGTAGCACCCACTCAGAGAAGCGACTTGAAAGCCTTTCATAAATTTAGTAAATTTATCAGAGGCATATCATTTTATTACATACGACAGGTCATCAACCCACAACGACAACGAGGATACATTATAAATACTAAAGTTTTCATCACACAACAAATAACAAGCAATGAAATGAACTTCAACTCAACCAATCCTCGGTGTTGGAGATGCTTGCTTTGAACCACAAGTGATTCTCTGGGAATGGCCAGCTACTGTCAATCTCGAGACCAACGCAGGACTGATCATCTAGGCTGAAGCGACCTACTATATCATGACCAGGGTAGGGAACCACCGCAATGTCTGACGTATAGATATAGTTGCTTCTCATAAATAGTAGTAACGTTGTGTCAACAACAGTTGGATTGCCTTTCACAATCATTGGATAGTTTTGTCCAAGGAAGAGCGAGTTTGCTCCGAGACTATCAATACGGTACCAGGGAGAAGGTGTTGGCGCTAGCACAATAGTATCCAGAGGCGAATCCAGGCGTGGGGCAACTGGGGCTGTAGCCCTAGGCGTAGCCCGACTAGAACCTATACGTGTAGTGAATTGTTTTCCAGAATTTGAGATACAAAGAAGCCCAGCCCCAGGATTTAGCCCATAGACGCACAAAGCCACAACTTTGCCAGCCCATTAGCCCAACTATAAGCTTTCCACGGCTGTGCAACTCCAATTGATCAGAACAGAAAATGAATCACGCAGTTAACCGCGTCGATGGTCTCTTGCCAGACGTTCTTAAAAATATCTCTCGCCCGATTGAAAGCGAGGAAACCCGCACCTCGCTCAGGCGCTACGCCGCCGCTAGTCAAACCCCGCTGCGTCTGCGTCCCGTCCGCCGCTCTGATCATACGCCTTTTGTTCTTCCGGTTCTTCCTTGAGTCTCCAACTCCTGTGCACACCCACAGTTAAAACAGGTAGTAATTTGTTGTATCATTTAATTAGTCGATTTATTTCATTGTCACCAAGAAATAAAAAATCCAAGATGATTCGATGAGTCACCGTTTGGTGTGCTATATTGAGTGATGTATGTGCAAGCATTGATGATATTAAGATCATACAATTCTATAAAAAATGAGGAAACGCAAGGGGCTATTGCCTCATACACTTTCTGAGAAGGATATATTATGTTTCTTGTGTGCAAAATTTCATATGAATAATTGACTTGGTGTATGTCCAATATTTTGATTTTAAATACTTGATTTTATGTTTACAGCTCAAGCTCCTTGTACGAGAAGAAATGATGGCTCCAAATTGGGCAATTCTTCGTTAATTTGGTACCAAAGCTTGCAATGATGCACTTTGTTAAAACTATTTTTTATTGAATTTTCTCTCCTGGTAATAATGAATTCATACTTCTTTTTAAATGTGAATTTGCATCATACTTCTAACATATGCTTTTGTATGTGTGGTATTGACATTATTTTTAGTAACTTAACTTTAGCCCTAGGCTTTGAGAAATCCTGGCTCCGCCTCTAGTAGTATCCATCCTGAATACCATACAACGGGTGTCGAAATAGGTCCGGAGAGTGCGACCATGGGAGACAACACCTGCTTCCTTAGTAGTAACATTAGCAGTGCCATATACAGACAAGAAGGAGTGATTCATCGGAAGTTGCCAGGCGCCACTGAGTATATCGACCCTCCTCGTCCTCATCTCCCCCTTGGTTATAAATTTTTTCAAGTATATGTGGTGGAATGTCCACAGGACCTTGGAAAACACAAGAAGAAGGTTAATTAGTAGACAAGGGAAACTTGCTAACTCGCATGCATGTGGATGAAACAATTATAATTACGATGGAAGAAAAATGTACCAAACCTATGAGGATCCCATGCAAAAACAGTGCCACGAGTGGTGGCAGCAAACACAAGACCCTCGTATTCAATTGCATCACAGTACACATCCGTGTATAGAAACTGATTTTTGAGCAATATCCATCCAGTCGAACCACGACGGACGGCAACAAACTTGTCGAAGATAGCAACAACTTGATAGTTCTTGTAATTCCAAGAGCGATTGGGAACTCGAGAAATTGCTATCTTCCGTAGACGACAATCACCATGATCATATTTGAACGTATGTAGATCATCTATGTGCTCAACCTCAGGGCACTCGGAGATTTTTGGAAGTGGAATCCGCTGACGAGTGTACACAGTCACAAGTTCCCACTCGCAATTGTACCAAATATAAACAACCCAATCTCCATTTGCGCCTGCCCAAGCCTTGCCCTCAAGCGATGGCATCTTAACATCATATGTATCATTATCAAGCAGCATCAACTTGCACAAGGCGAGGCTTCCCTCGTCCCCGCGCCAGTCAGCATGGTCACGGTGAAGAAGATAGGGGAGATCACACCGCTCCTGGACCCTTGGGTTCCTTGTAATGATGTTATTAGTTGAGTCGAGAATGTTCTTGAATGAACCTGCCATGCTAGCCGAGGTGATGACGTCGCACCGATCAATGAGTTCCCCCACCACGTCATCTTTTAGATCGGGGCAAGTATAACGAGGTCATTTCCGGCTTGTTCCCTCCATGGAGAAGACGATCGAACAATGGCAGAAGGAAGGGTGAAGGAAAATGGAGGAGGGAGGAAGAGCGTGCGACAGTAGTTCCAAATCGAGGGGGAAAGGCGAAGAGTTAGTGGACGGTTGCCAGTTTGCCATGGTACACGAAGAGGCGCCCCGGCCTACACATCTTTTCAGAAATTGTACAAAAGGACTCGCCATTGTCTCACTGACATGTTGGAACGGGACCACATGTCAACGAAACATGGCGTGTAATTTCTCGTGCAAAATGCGATCTAGCCGCGTTGGCCCGAGGTGCCGCATTAGTTATCAACCTTTATTTTTTTAACATACAATCTGAGTGGATAGCTCCTGTGGTCATCACACGTGAGCAGATATATAGGTGGGCTAGGTGGGCAGGCGGCAACAATCTAAGTGATAAAAGAGTTGATCTCGAAAAAAGAGTTGATCCGATGCTTGGTTTTGTTTGGATTTTCCAACTATGACCATTGGATAGAGTGAATCAATGGCTTACGTTCAAAGTTATTCTCATAGTACTATATAATGGTATAGGAACGTGAAGAGATTTTGTTGATTTTATATCGCTGAATAATATAAAATATTATGAGTGCAGACGCTCCACCCCAAGGTTTGTAGCTCCTTCTCGGTCGTTGGGAATCTATGTTCTTCCACTCTTTCATTTAAGACATGTGCTTTGTTCATCCTGTTGCCGGCACGCGGGACATCTATATGCCTCCATTTTACAAAATCATACTATATGCCTCCATGACACGCGGGACATCTAGCATCAAGGTGGCGTGTCATGCAAGAAAAAGGAGATATGCAGTGCGTAAGTGAGTCGTGCACTTCGATGGCACCTAGTACTACGCAATATTTTTTCTCCTTGATGGCACGTGAATAGTGCACATACTCAATGACAGAGCACGGGATGGTAGCCATGGACATGGTCGGCCCTTTTTGAAGAGAGTACTAATAAATAACTTTCATGTGTCCCGTCAACTCACAGAACGACGAGAAGCTTGCTTACTACGCCTTCTCCCTCACCAACGCGTGTGCGGTGGCTCGCAGCACGAGGAGAAACTTTTGCTTACAAGCCATGGACGTGCAGCAGTTCATTTGGTGTCAGATTGCCAGAAGTACTACTGTAGTACCATCATTATCGTTCGACTTCCGGAAGAGGAGAAGAGCCAAGCGCAAGGTCACCTACTAACCTAGTACAGTACTACTATAGCCAAAGCTGGTCCACCTTTTTAGAGCATGGTTAATTAATATAGGCGGCTCTTGCAACGGCACATCATTTAGAGCAAGTACTCTCTTCGTAGGAACAAAGGAAGTGAAACAAAAGTTGGAGTGGATGCTAGATTGCCAATTAAAACATGATTACATAGGGAAAAAATCCTATAGCATTCTATCCTATGAATCAAACAACCAATGTAGGAAAATTATGAGGGGGGTCTCTCCAACAGTGTTCCTTGGCTTGCACCTAGCATCATGGTGGTCGAACTTGGAGTCATTCATCTGGTACACATGGCATCTCAGATCTGGACACAAGGTGACGCGACCTCTCTCTTCCTCCGCCATTTAAAGCGGCGCGCCGGTGGAGGGCTAGCATACTCCAATATTAGGTTGGCTCTATGTGATGTGGCAACTTCATATACTAACCGGATGCTGGCTATACTACTACAGTACTCACACTCCAAGAAGTGACTCGAAAACCATTCATAAATTGAGTCTATGACATGCATTTGCATATGAAATGTACCATTCATTAAATACAACAAGTCATCAACACACAATGATAACGAGGATACATGTTGGACTATAGATTATTTCCAACAAAACATTCTAGCAAACACTAAAGTTTTCATCACACAACAAATAACAAACAATGAAATGAACTTCAACTCAACCAATCCTCGGCGTTGGAAACACTTGCTTTGAACCATAGGTGCTCTGGGAAGGGCCAGCTATTGTCAATATCGAGAGCAACGCAGGACTGATCATCCAGGCTGAAGCGACATATATCAGGACCAGGGTTGGGAACCACCAAAATGTCTGAGTTATAGATACAGTTGCTTCTCATAAATGGTAGTAACATTGTGTCAACAGCAGCTGGATCGCCTTTCACCATCATTGGATAGTTTGGTCCAAGGAAGAGCGAGTTTGCTCCAATACTATCAATACTGAACCAGGGAGAAGGTGTTGGCGCTAGCACACTAGTATCCATCCTGAATACCATGCAACGGGTGTTGGAATAGGTCAGGAGAGGGAGACCATGGGAGACAACACCTGCTTCCTCAGTAGTAATAGTCTGAGTGCACTGTATACAGACAAGAAGAGGTGATCCATTGGAATTAGTTGCCAGGCGCCACTGAGTATATAAGTTCTGCTCCTCCTCGTGCTCGTGAACATCACCATCGTCATATCCCCCTTGCTTATAAATTTTTTCAACTATAGGTGGTGGAATGTTCACAAGATCTTGGAAACACAAGAAGAAGGTTAGTTAGTAAAGGGAAACTTGCTAACCCGCATGCATGTGGATGAAACAATTATAATTACGGTGGAAGACAAACGTACCGAAACTACGAGGATCCCATGCAAAAATAGTGCCACGAGTGGTGGCAGCAAACACAAGATCCTCGTATTCAATTGCATCATAGTACACATCTGTGTATAGAAACTGATTTTTGAGCAATATCCATCCAGTCGAACCACGAAGGACGACAACAAGCTTGTCGAAGATAGCAACAACTTGATAGTTCTTGTAATTCAAAGAGCGGTTGGGAACTCGACAAATTGCTATCTTCAGTAGACGACAGTCATCATGATCGTATTTGAACGTACGTAGATCATCTGTGTGCTTAACCTCAAGTCACTCTGAGATTTTTGGAAGTGGAATCCGCTGACGAGTGTACACATTCACAAGTTCCCACTCGCAATTGTACCCAATATAAACAACCCAATCTCCATTTGTGCCAGCCCAGGACTTACCCTTAAGCGATGGCATCTTGACATCACACGTATCATTATCAAGAGGCATCAACTTGCACAAGGTGAGGCCTCCGTCGTCCGCGCCCGTGCGAACAGGCTTATAGTGAAGAAGATAAGGGAGATCAAACCGCTCCTAGATCCTTGGGTGCCTTGTAATGATGTTATTAGTTGAGTCGAGAATGGGCTTGAACGAACCTGCCATGCTAGCCGGCGTGATGACGTCGGACCGATCAATGAGTTCCCCCACCACGTCATCTTTCAGATCGGGGCAAGAATAACAGGGTCATTTCCGGCTTGTTCCCTCCATGGAGAAGACGATCGAACAATGGCAGAAGGAAGGGTGAAGGCAAATGGAGGAGGGAGGAAGAGTGTGCGACAACAGTTCCAAATCGAGAGGGAAAGGCGAAGAGTCGGTGGACGGTTGCCAGTTTGCCACGGTACACGAAGAGGCACCCCGGCCTACACGTCCTTTCGGAAATTGTACAAAAGGACTCACTGTCGTCTCACTGACATGTTGGAACAGGACCACATGTCAATGAAACATGGTGTGTAATTTCTCATGCAAAATGCGATCTGGCCGCGTTGGCCTGAGGTGCCGCATTATTTCTCAACTTTATTTTTTTAATGGCGTGCCATTCAGTTTTGAAGCACGACTAACTGGTACTATTTGTAGAGAAAATATAAACTACTCTACCACTACTCCACCTCTAGTACTTGTAGTATAAAAAAGATATATAGGCTGGAGCTTCAGAGCTTTCTTGCTAAGGGCTGCCCACTTGCTTCTCACACTATCACCCTCTCTCCAGATCTAAAAAATACGACCTCTCTCTCCCTCCTCACCGGTGGTCATAGATCCACCGGGCAAGAAAAGGATGTGGAGCGTTGACGCACTCGTCGGCGGCGAGCGAGGTCACGCACTGACGACAAGGCCGTCCTCTCAGACCTAGCGCCCGCGCTGGATGGCCTCCATCCCCATGCTTGCTGCCGTAGTGCGTGCGGAGGACGACGATCATGAGCGAATCCACTTCCCGCCGACCCTCAGGTATGCTGCCTCCTTTCGAACCATACCCTTTGTTCTATTGCCCCATCTGCCAAGTTGCTGCATGTGGATCTTTTCCACTCCACCATCTTCCCAATTTGCTATCCTCTGCTCTGCTGGTCACGTAGACGAAAACCTTAATTTGCACTATTAAAGGAAACCCTACTTCATGCAGACTAATCCATGTCTGGGTTGAATAAGGAAAGGAAGGGAGACTGTACTGTCCAAGAGAGTAGGCATCAAACCCCCATCTAGGTTGAAAAGGGGAAAATCAGTAGCTAAGGACCGAGTCTCGTGTCTCTTGGTTGAAGAAGGGTAGAAAGGCATGACAACGCAATAGAGAATGACCAGGTCGATCGGTTTGTTGTCCTCACATAGGAAAAAGGTGGCTAAACATAACAAAAATTGGACGTAATCCACATATGCCGCCTGGATATTTGTTGCTCTGGGCAACCATACCTCCCTCACCACTCTATGCGTCCGTGGAGGTACATCGTACTGGTGCACCCACTGTCTGAATGGGCCTCCCATGCTCTTAGTGTCACTTTTTTGCTGTTAGTATAACACCAACAGTCAAGTCAAGCAATTCTACTGCTAAAGTGATGCCACATTTAACTAATGCCGCACTCAGTCTAATGCCACCGATAAATTTAAGCAATGCCATTTAATGTCACTGGATTATTTCAGGGTTAGCTGTTGATTGTGGATGTATTAAAGATTTTTCAGCTAAGGCATTCTAATGCTTTTGCACAGCCAGTATACCAACGATGAAACTTGTTACTACCTTCAGATTTTTGCACTATTAATGCTTATAGATTACATACCTCACTTTCATGAGATAAGTTAATTTTTTTGTACAGTGTCACCAAAATGCCAAGGCGCTGATGTCATTTTATTTTGGTTAAACTGAATAAAAAATTATGAAGACAAGAGGAAAGGTCAAGAGTGGGCACCTCCTCCTCCGGCTGTTCTCTTGATTCGTTCAATCAAGTTTTTATGTTTGACGATTATCAAGATTGGGATAGCAATTTTTAAGGTCCCCCCCGAGTTCGAAATGATATTTACCTTGGAGGTACATGGTTTGCATTTTTTATACTGTCATTAGTTAATAATGCTAGTTACCTTCAGACTTTTGTATTTGGTTTAATGCTCATGCACAGCTAGTATACCAATGCTGAAACGTGTTACCTTTACATTTTGTATTGTTAATTCTTATAGAAATCTTCCAGTGCCAGAGTTTATTGAAATCTGTTTAGTAAAACCATTGTACTGTACCCTGTAATAAAATAGCTACTCTACTGTTGCACTAGCCACTGGATTAGTGTATATTTGTAGTATTCAAAATTTTGAATGGTGTTGCATTAGTGTATGGACATAAATAAAGTGTGGCAAGCTTTCGGAGATATGTGCTCAAGAAAACTACTACCTGTTTTTCTAAATACTAGTAGACGTTTGGGTACTTTAAACTGAACCGCGAAAACATCTTATATTAAGGAATAGAGGGTGTAGAGTTCACTCAAATTATCCCGGTAAAGCTAGTCACACCTTTGTTAAAATTAATGTTCATTATGTTATCGGAGGAGGTCTATAAGTTTGTCTCTAATGCCTGTCGACTACATACCTGACATCATGATGTAATATTAAGTCATTTCCTTTTGTACAGTGTCACTGAATTGTCAAGGCGGTGATGGCATTTTATTTTAGTTAAACTGCACAAAATATGCTTAAAAGAAGAGGAAAGGTCAGGAATCGATCATTCTTTCAAAAAGAACTATATATGCCTTTTTGACATCAGCCTCTGTTGCCTTATTTATTCCTTCAAACAGGTGGTTAGAAACAGTCTTGCTACCTTTTCCCATTAAGAAATTGGAATGCTTATATTTGTGAGTCTATGCTTCAACTAGTGCCACTTTTATAGTAATCACACTTTCAATATCTATGCAAACAGGGATGCTCGATTTTAGTGGAACTACACAAAAAGTGCAATGGTTCAACATTAGGGCATGTTTTCTTCCAAACCTTTATATCCAATTGGTGGCACGATGAGCTGTTCATTATGAAGGTACATGGTTTGCTACTATCTTGCTACTCTTTTTGTACTGTCATTGCTTTGGTCTGATTATACAATGGGCATCATTTTGCCTAAGTTAAAGTTTGTATTCCAAAAATAGTCTCGCTGTGTGATCAAGAGAAGACCAAATCGTATTGCACTGTATGTTCCTCCATCATGTGTGGTTCATTCTCATGGTTCCAGCTGTTGGTGAAACCACTTACGTTTGCAAGAGGAATTGTAGACTTCACAAACAAATTTGTCTTTCAGTCTGTACTGAATGTTTGCCAAGAGAAGCATCCATGTTAGTAGGAAGAACATATGTTTTTTTCTAGATCTTTGCTTTTGGAGCTACATGTTTGTATATGATCTGTGAATCATTGAGATGCATTAACATGTTGATCTTATGTATGGGAATCGTACTAGTTGGTTTTAGTTGTGGCTGATCTTTGCTTTTGGAGCTACATATTTGTATATGATCTGTGAATCATTGAGATGCATTAACAGTTCCTTATATCTGTTCGCTCAGTGTTTAGAAGTTACTGATTGATTACTAGCTAGCCTACTAATGCGCTCCTGGCTATTTTAGTTGCGACGCAAGATCCGAAGTGGCAGTTTTTTGAATAAAAATTCCTACCTCTGAAGAAACTGACAAGCTCCTCTGAAGAAAATTCCATGCGAATCTGAAGAAACTGCCAGCGAAAACATTCACAAATGCCTTATCTCCCAGCTAAAGTTCATCAACTAATGCCCTCGGCTGCGACTCGCTGCATGCTGCTCCGCATATTGGCTGCGAGCGATTTTGAGTGCCTGCATGCAGCCGGCCGTAATTAAGACAACTAACTGATGCGAAAAAGATGCGCTTTAATTGTTGCGGGCCTTTTAAATCCGTGGAATCATTATTGACAAGGAGGGAGATGATTCGAGTGCACTCGTTTGACTGTCATGCCGGCGTGCGACCCAACACGGACGGGACGGGACGGCACAATCAGAATTTTAGTTTCTCTAGTTTTCCACGGCAAGCTGGCGCGCTAAGCCATGCCTGCTTAATTATGCATTGAATTCCAATGACCGTCGCGCTACCTTCCGCCTATAAGTACTGTTTCCCGGCCTTCTATGGTGGCACCGTGACCCAAGTCGCCCTATCCTCATAAGCCCCCACCAGCCTGATGTCGCTCGCCACTTATCCTCGCTCTGGCCACGTCCGCCATGCCCCCACCCGTCCGCGATAGGCGAGACCGGAGGCGGTCATCGCCGGAACTAGTGTTCGGTTTTTCACCGGAAGGCAGACAGAGGGAGGAGGCATTCTATCAGTCTTTAGATGGTAATGCGGAGATCGAGGACTTGTTGGAGCGCGACCGCCTGGCGGAGGAGCAAGAGTTGTTGGAGCGCGACAGCTTGGCGGAGGAGCAGCATATCGCTGATTTGCGCCGCCAGCGGGACATGGAGCAGCATCGCACCGATGCTCTGAGTCACGAGTAGAGCGCCCGCACCTGGGCCGACTACATGGAGGCCAATGCCCAGCAAATAGCCTTGGAGGCTGTCGGGCACGCACGCGTTCGCGACGCTGATTTTTACTACCAGCTCGTCAAGTGGGTTTCCCGCTTAGAAGCCGAAACTTCGGTGGACCATGCCGGAATGGAAAGGGCCAACGTGCGCGAGCAACGCGCCCTATCGCACCACTGGCAAGTCCGAGGCGAGGCGGAGGACGTCGGTGCCGGCGTTTAGCATGTGCCGCAGATGGCGGCCGGCATCGTCTAGTTAGCTAAGGGTAAGTTAGTACTTGTACGCTACTAGAGTATTAGTGGGAGTAGATAGTTAACTTGGCTATGATGGTTGTCAACGTGTAAGTTCAGTACTCTATATGTGGATCAGACCCGTTACTTTGCTCTGAATGTTGAACTTTCCGTTTGAACGTATGGAATGGGCTATTATTTTTTTAAATGGGTTGTATTTGTCCTCCACGGGTTTAGAGGCTGACTTGTGGGCCTACCAAGTTGATGTGTACACAATCAGGAGATGATTGTACGTGGAGAGGATGACAGTAGGGACCCACCAAGGTCATGGCAGTACGCAAGCAAGTGCCTCCTTATTTCAATCCAATAAAAAAATGGCCCCTCCTAATGGATTTCAGACATCTGGGTCCCATGCCATTGTCAACGTAGTCAATAAACGAGAGAGTTGCACAACGAGTGGCTGACACCAGGGACCCAGCAGCTCGCCCAGTTATTTTTATTTTGGGTTAATTTGATAAATGCCACTCCAAATCTGGTGTTTCTGAGAAATGCCACTGCAATTTTCAAACTTTGAAAAATGCCATTTCATGCCATTTCCAGTGGCATTTTTCGAAGTCTGGAGTGGCGTTTTTCAAAGTTTGCAAATTGCAGTGGCGTTTTCCAAATTTGCAAAAATTGCAGTGAAAATTTTTAAAGTTTGGAAATTGCAGTGGAATTTTTATGAATCGCCATATTTGTTGTGGCATTTATCTAATTTATTTTTGAGACGGAAGTAGGGTGTCAACTGGGCTGTGCGGGGCACTCTGACCTGTCTAGACAGCCTTCTCTTTTATGTTTACCACAGACCAGCCGAGTAGTTTTTTTTCTTTCTGAAAATGGCTAGCCCAGTTTTTTTTGTGATTTTCCAAGTAAGTCGCTTTATCAAGTCTGTTGGGTTGCAAATCTTTCAAGACGAGGAGAGCTTCATTCGGCTGGACGAGAAAATGGCCTATCAGTAATGAGAAATGGGTTGTACATTTTTAAAACACATCAAACCGGCAATTACTTTCAAATTTCTTTTTTTTCATTTCAAGATTTAAATTGCATTAATTTTTATGCGTGGACAATTTGTTGGATTTTATATTAATATACATTTATTTTTTAAATCAGTTTGAATGTGACTCGAAATTTCGAAACTAAACAGTTCGGACCACATCGAAATATGCAACATTTCGTATAATTTTTTAACAGTGACCACAATATGGGCTGTAATGCTAACAAAAAGAATATGGGCTCCAAAAAAACCTTTAGAATTAGCAAATGGGCTGTAAATTATTAAAAATAATGGCAGATGGGCTGTATGCTGTTTTCCACAGATTTGAGGCTTTCCTAAAAAGAGGTTGACGCACAAGCAATGACTGTTGGATGTCCATCCAACGGCCGTCGTGCTTCTTCAATCTCTCCTCTTCCTGCTCCAGCCGTTCAAACAAGCGCCCGCGGGACTGCCTGCTCCCTCTTCCCCACGGTCGGCTGTGCTGCCGCGCAGGCCTCACTGCCCCACCGTACTCCCATCGCTGGCCTAGCCATCCCTCTACTCACCCACACCTGCTGTTATTCTCCGGCGACGGTAGACGGACCAGTAAACCCTCGTACAGTCGTACTCCCCTCCGCGTGGGAAACAACTGTCGAGTCTTCCCTGCCTCTGTGTTGTTCCCTTCCTAGGCCTCGCCGTCGTCCACCGCCCTGGTGCTCTCGGCGCGGCCTGGTCAACATGGTCAACGACCGACACGCATCTGAAGTGGACTGTACGTGGAGAGGCTGACAGCTGGGTCCATGACCGCACACAAGGAAATGCCTCCTTATTACGCGCAAAATAATGATTCCTCCACCTAACATCTGGGACCCACCGAAAGGGCCTCTGTATTTCGCGAAAAAATGTTATCGCCGCTGACAGCTCGGACCCACCAGCTATATCTTCGCGCAAGGAAGTGTGTCCTTATTACGCACAAAAAATGAATACCCCCTGCTAGCTGGGCGCTAGTATAGTGGTAGGCTGACTTGTGGGCCTACTAAGTTGACGGGGACGGATGGCTTTGTCAACTTAGTCAATATGCACGATTCTAGCTCCAGTGACCGTACGATGTCTATCCAACGGCCGTAGTGCTTCTTCAACCTCTGGTCTTCTTGCTCCAGCCGTCCAAACCAGCGCCGGTCGTGCCTCATGCTCCTGCCTCCCGTGGCCGGCTGCGATGCGGCGGAGGCCTCACCGCTCCCTACTACTCCCACCGCTGGCCAGGCCATCCCTGTACTCACCCACACCCCCTGTTATTCTGCGGCGACGGCAGCCTCACACCGCAGCGAACCAGTGAACCCTCATACTCCTCTACGCATGGGCATCCACTGCTGCTTCTTCCCCGGCTCCGCGCCGTCCCCTTCCTAGGCCTCACCGTCGTCCACTGCCCTGGTGCTCTCGGCGCGGCGTGGTCAACATGGTCAAGGAACGACTTCCATCGGAAGAGTACTGTACGTGGAGAGGCTGACAGCTGGGTCCACGGCAGCCGCAAGGAAGTGCCTCCTTATTACGCGGAAAACAATTATTTGTCCACCTGACAGCAGGGACCCACCGGACGGACCACTGTATTTGGCGGAAAATCGTTTCCCCCTGACTGTTGGGACCCACCGGACGGGCCACAGTATTTCGCGAAAAAACGTCCCCCCCGCTGCCAGCTCGGACCCACCGGAAGTGTCACCTTATTATGCACAAAAAAAATGAATACTCCCCTTGCTAGTTGGGACCCACCTTGGTGGGTGGCTGACTTGTGGGCCTACTAAGTTGACGGGGAGGAGTGCTTTGTCAACTTAGTCAATATGAATGATTCTAGCACCAGTGACCGTACGATGTCCATCCAACGGCTGTTGTGCTTCTTCGACCTCAGGTCTTCTTGCTCCAGCCGCCCAAAGCAGCCACGGTCGTGTCGCATGCTCCTGCCTCTCGTGGCCGGCTGTGCTGCCGCGGAGGCCTCACCGCCACCTACTATTCCCACCGCTAGCCAGGCCCTGCGGCGACGGTAGCCTCACACCGCAGCCGAACCAGTGAACCCTCGTACTCCTCTCCGCACGGGCTTCCACTACCGCGTCTTCCCCGGCTCCGTGTCATCCCCTTCTAGGCCTCGCCGTCGTCCACCGCCTGGTGCTCTCGGCGCGACATGGTCAACGTGGTCAAGTGATACGTCTCCAACGTATCTATAATTTCTGATTGCTCCATGCTATATTATCTTCTGTTTTGGCTGTTTATGGGCTTTATTATACACTTTTATATTATTTTTGGGACTAACCTATTAACCCAGAGCCTAGTGCCAGTTTCTGTTTTTTCCTTGTTTTAGAGTATCGCAGAAAAGGAAAATCAAACGGAGTCCAATTGACCTGAAACTTCACGGAACTTATTTTTGGAAGGAAAGAAACCCGGGAGACTTGGAGTCCACGTCAAGGAAGCTTCAAGGAAGCCACGAGGTAGGGGGGCGCGCCCACCCCCCTGGGCGCGCCCTCCACCCTCGTGGGCCCCTCGTGGCACCCCTGACGTACTTCTTCCACCTATGTATCTCCATATACCCTAAAACGACCGGGGAGCACAATAGTTCAGGAGTTCCGCCACCAGAAGCCTCCGTAGCCACCGAAAACCAATCTAGACCCATTCCGGCACCCTGCCGGAGGGGGCAATCCCTCTCCGGTGGCCATCTTCATCATCCCGGTGCTCTCCATGACGAGGAGGGAGTAGTTCTCCCTCGAGGCTGAGGGTATGTACCAGTAGCTATGTGTTTGATCTCTCTCTCTCTCTCATGTTCTTGAGGTGGTACGATCTTGATGTATCGCGAGCTTTGCTATTATATTTGGATCCAATGATGTTTCTCCCCCCCTCTACTCTCTTGTAATGGATTGAGTTTTCCCTTTGAAGTTATCTTATCGGATTGAGTCTTTAAGGGTTTGAGAACACTTGATGTATGTCTTGCGTGGGATAACCATGGTGACAATGGGTTATTCTATTGATTCACTTGATGTATGTTTTTGTGATCAACTTGCGGGTTCCGCCCATGAACCTATGCATAGGGGTTGGCACACGTTTTCGTCTTGACTCTCCGGTAGAAACTTTGGGGCACTCTTTGAGGTCCTATGTGTTGATTGAATAGATGAATCTGAGATTGTGTGATGCATATCGTATAATCATACCCACGGATACTTGAGGTGACATTGGAGTATCTAGGTGACATTAGGGTTTTGGTTGATTTGTGTCTTAAGGTGTTATTCTAGTACGAACTCTAGGGCTGTTTGTGACACTTATAGGAATATCCCAACGGATTGATTGGAAAGAATAACTTTGAGGTGGTTTCGTACCCTACCATAATCTCTTCGTTTGTTCTCCACTATTAGTGACTTTGGTGTGACTCTTTGTTGCATGTTGAGGGATAGTTATGTGATCCAATTATGTTATTATTGTTGAGAGGACTTACATTAGTGAAAGCATGAAACCTAGGCCTTGTTTCAACGCATTGCATTACCGTTTACGCTCACTTTTACCATTAGTTTCCTTGCTATTTTTATATTTTCAGATTACAAAAACCTATATCTACTATCCATATACCACTTGTATCATCATCTCTTCACCGAACTAGTGCACCCATACAATCTACCATTGTATTGGGTGTGTTGGGGACACAAGAGACTCTTTGTTATTTGGTTGCAGGGTTGCTTGAGAGAGACCATCTTCATCCTACGCCTCCTACGGATTGATAAACCTTAGGTCATCCACTTGAGGGAAATTTGCTACTGTCCTACAAACCTCTGCACATGGAGGCCCAACAACGTCTACAAGAAGAAGGTTGTGTAGTAGACATCAAGCTATTTTTTGGCGCCGTTGCAGGGGAGGTTAGCGCTTGAAGGTATATCTTTAGATCTTGCAATCGAATCTTTTTGTTTCTTGTTTTAGCACTAGTTTAGTTTATAAATGAAAACTACTAAAAAATGGAATTGAGTTTGCCTCATACGCTTCATCTTTTTAATATCTTCGTGAGAATGATGGAAAGGAAAATTGTGCCAAAGTGTTAGAAGAAGAATGCATTAAAATGTTTGTCACTAAATCTTTAAATGATGAGCATGATTGCAATGTTGTTAGTATGAATTCCTTGAATATCCATGATGCTAATGATATGCAAAGCCACAAGCTTGGGGAAGCTATGTTTGATGAAGATGATATTTTTTGTCCCCCAAGTTTTGATGAGAAAATTTATTATGATGAAAGCATGCCTCCTATTTATGATGATTATATTGATGAAAGTGGATTTGGAGAGGTCATGACTTTATTTTGTGATGAATCCACTATCCCGGAAGAGGTTCCAATTGATTATGAGAACAAAGTTGCTATCTACGATGATTATTGTGATGACTTGTATGCTATAAAGAATAATGATATCCATGAAACTCATCATCATGATTTTAACCTTGAATTGGATTATGCCTCACATGATAGTTATTTTGTTGAGTTTGCTCCCACTATTATTCATGAGAAGAATTTTGCTTATGTGGAGAGTAGTAAATTTTCTATGCTTGTAGATCATGAAAAGAATGCTTTAGGTTCTGGTTATATTGTTGAATTCATTCATGATGCTACTGAAAATTATTATGAGGGAGGAATATATGCTTGTAGGAATTGCAATAATATCAAGTTTCCTCTCTATGTGCTTAAAATCTTGAAGTTAACGCTTGTTTTGCTTTCCTATGCAAGTTGATTCTTGTTCCCATAAGTTGTTTGCTCACAAAATCCCTATGCATAGGAAGTGGATTAGACTTAAATGTTCTAGTCATATTCTTCAAGATGCTCTCTTTATGTTTCAATTCTTACCTTTGTGAGCATCATTGAAATCATCATGCCTAGCTAGGGGCGTTAAACGACAACGCTTGTTGGGAGGCAACCCAACTTTATTTTTGTTCCTTACTTTTTGCTCCAGTTTAGTAATAAATAATTTATCTAGCCTCTGTTATGATTGAGTTTTTATGTTTTAATTAGTGTTTGTGCCAAGTAGAGCCTTTGGGAAGACTTGGGGGGAAGTCTTGTCGATCTTGCTGTAAAAAACAGAATTGCTGCCATTTTTATTTGGAGTGTGCTATTTAGTTAATTCTTTTTGCAGATGATTAATAGATAAATTCCTCAGGTCCAGCAATTTAGTTTAGAATTTTGGGGGTTCCAGAAGTATACGTTTGATCCAGATTACTATAGACTGTTCTATTTTTGACAGATTCTATTTTCGATGTGTTGTTTGCTTATTTTGATGAATCTATGAGTAGTATTGGAGGGTATGAACCATAGATAAGTTGGACTACAGTAGATATTACGCCAATATGAATTTAGAATGAGTTCACGACAGTACCTTAGTGGTGATTTATTTTCTTATACTAACGGAGCTTACGGGTTTTCTGTTAAGTTTTGTGTTGTGAAGTTTTCAAGTTTTGGGTAAAGATTCGATGGATTATGGAATAAAGAGTGGCAAGAGCCTAAGCTTGGGGATGCCCATGGCACCCCAAGGAAATATCCAAGGACAACCAAGAGCCTAAGCTTGGGGATGCCCCGGAAGGCATCCCCTCTTTCGTCTTCGTTCATCGGTAACTTTACTTGGAGCTATATTTTTATTTGCCACATGGTATGTGTTTTGCTTGGAGCGTCATTTTATTTTCTTTTGTTTTTCTTGCTTTTTGAATAAAATACCAAGATCTAAAATTATTAAATGTTAGAGAGTCTTCACATAGTTGCATAATTATTCGACTACTCATTGATCTTCACTTATATCTTTCGGAGTAGTTTGTCATTTGCTCTAGTGCTTCACTTATGTATTTTTAGAACACGGTGGTGGTTTTATTTTGAAGAAATAATTGATCTCTCATGCTTCACTTATATTATTTTGAGAGTCTTTAGAACAACATGGTAGTTTGCTTTGGTTATAAAACTAGTTCTAATATGATGGGCATCCAAGAGGGATATAATAAAAACTTTCATATAAGTGCATTGAATACTAAGAGAAGTTTGATACTTGATGATTGTTTTGAGATATGGAGATAGCGATATCAAAGTTGTGATAGTTGGGTAATTGTGAATTTGAGGAGTACTTGTGTTGAAGTTTGCAAGTCCCGTAGCATGCACGTATGGTAAACGTTGTGTAACAAATTTGAAACATGAGGTGTTATTTGATTGTCTTCCTTATGAGTGGCGGTCGGGGACGAGCGATGGTCTTTTCCTACCAATCTATCCCCCTAGGAGCATGCACGTAGTGCCGAGGTTTTTGATGACTTGTAGATTTTTGCAATAAGTATGTGAGTTCTTTATGACTAATATTGAGTCCATGGATTATACGCACTCTCAACCTTCCATCATTGCTAGCCTCTTCGGTACCGTGCATTGCCCTTTCTCACATTGAGAGTTGGTGCAAACTTCACCGGTGCATCCAAACCCCGTGATATGATACGCTCTTTCACACATAAACCTCCTTATATCTTCCTCAAAACAGCCACCATACCTACCTATTATGGCATTTCCATAGCCATTCCGAGATATATTGCCATGCAACTTTCCACCATTCCGTTTATCATGACATGCATCATCATTGTCATATTGCTTTGCATGATCATGTAGTTGACATCGTATTTGTGGCAAAGCCACGATTCATAATTTTTCATACATGTCACTCTTGATTCATCGCAATCCCGGTACACCGCCAGAGGCATTCATATAGAGTCATACTTTGTTCTAAGTATCGAGTTATAATTCTTGAGTTGTAAATAAATAGAAGTGTGATGATCATCATTAATAGAGCATTGTCCCAAAAAAATAAAAAAATAAAGGCCAAATAAAAAAAGGGAAAGGCAAAATAAAAAAAAGGGACAATGCTACTATCCTTTTTCCACACTTGTGATTCAAAGTAGCACCACAATCTTTATGATAGAGAGTCTCTTGTTTTATCACTTTCATATACTAGTGGGAATTTTTCATTATAGAACTTGGCTTGTATATTCCAACAATGGGCCTCCTCAAGTGCCCTAGGTCTTCATGAGCAAGCAAGTTGGATGCACACCCACTTAGTTTCTTTTGTTGAGCTTTCATACATTTATAGCTCTAGTGCATCCGTTACATGGCAATCCCTACTCCTTGCATTAACATCAATCGATGGGCATCTCCATAGCTCATTGATTAGCCTCGTTGATGTGAGACTTTCTCCCTTTTGTCTTCTCCACATAACCCCAATCATCATATTCTATTCCACCCATAGTGCTATGTCCATGGCTCGCGCTCATATATTGCGTGAAAATTTATAGGTTTGAGATTACTAAAGTATGAAACAATTGCTTGGCTTGTCATCGGGGTTGTGCATGATGAGAGCATTCTTGTGTGATGAAAATGGAGCATGACTAAACTATATGATTTTGTAGGGATGAACTTTCTTTGGCCATGTTATTTTGAGAAGACATGATTGCTTAGTTAGTATGCTTGAAGTATTATTATTTTTATGTCAATATGAACTTTTATCTTGAATCTTTCGGATCTGAATATTAATACCACAATTAAGAAGAATTACATTAAAATTATGCCAAATAGCACTCCGCATCAAAAATTCTGTTTTTATCATTTACCTACTCGAGGAAGAGCAGGAATTAAGCTTGGGGATGCTGATACTTCTCCAATGTATCTATAATTTTTGATTGCTCCATGCTATATTATCTTCTATTTTGGATGTTCATGGGCTTTATTATACACTTTTGTATTATTTTTGGGACTAACCTATTAACCCAGAGCCCAGTGCCAGTTTCTGTTTTTTCCTTGTTTTAGAGTATCGCAGAAAAGGAAAATCAAACGGAGTCTAATTGACCTGAAACTTCACTGAACTTATTTTTGGAAGGAAAGCAACTCGGGAGACTTGGAGTCCACGTCAAGGAAGCTTCGGGGAAGCCACGAGGTAGGGGGGCGCGCCCTCCACCCTCGTGCCCCCCTAACATACTTCTTCCGCCTATATATCTTCATATACCCTAAAACGATCGGGGATCACAATAGATCGAGAGTTCCGCCGCCAAAAGCCTCCGTAGCCACCGAAAACCAATCTAGACCCGTTCTGGCACTCTGCCGGAGGGGGCAATCCCTCTCTGGTGGCCATCTTCATCATCCCGGTGCTGTCCATGACGAGGAGGGAGTAGTTCTCCCTCGGGGCTGAGGGTATGTACCAGTAGCTATGTGTTTGATCTCTCTCTCTCTCTCTCTCGTGTTCTTGAGGTGGTACGATCTTGATGTATCGCGAGCTTTGCTATTATATTTGGATCCTATGATGTTTCTTCCCCCCCTCTACTCTCTTGTAATGGATTGAGTTTCCCCTTTGAAGTTATCTTATCGGATTGAGTCTTTAAGGATTTGAGAACACTTGATGTATGCCTTGCGTGGGATAACCGTGGTGACAATGGGTTATTCTATTGATTCACTTGATGTATGTTTTGGTGATCAACTTCCGGGTTCCACCCATGAACCTATGCATAGGGGTTGGCACATGTTTTCGTCTTGACTCTCCGGTAGAAACTTTGGGGCACTCTTTGAGGTCCTATGTGTTGGTTGAATAGATGAATCTGAGATTGTGTGATGCATATCGTATAATCATACCCACGGATACTTGAGGTGACATTGGAGTATCTAGGTGACATTAGGGTTTTGGTTGATTTGTGTCTTAAGGTGTTATTCTAGTACGAACTCTAGGGCTGTTTGTGACACTTATAGGAATAGCCCAACTGATTGATTGGAAAGAATAACTTTGAGGTGGTTTCGTACCCTACCATAATCTCTTCGTTTGTTCTCCACTATTAGTGACTTTGGAGTGACCCTTTGTTGCATGTTGAGGGATAGTTATGTGATCCAATTATGTTATTATTGTTGAGAGGACTTACATTAGTGAAAGTATGAACCCTAGGCCTTGTTTCAACGCATTGCAATACCGTTTACGCTCACTTTTACCATTAGTTACCTTGTTGTTTTTATATTTCCAGATTACAAAAAACTATATCTACTATCCATATACCACTTGTATCACCATCTCTTCGCCGAACTAGTGCACCCATACAATTTACCATTGTATTGGGTGTGTTGGGGACACAAGAGACTCTTTGTTATTTGGTTGCAGGGTTGCTTGAGAGAGACCATCTTCATCCTACGCCTCCTACGGATTGATAAACCTTAGGTCATCCACTTGAGGGAAATTTGCTACTGTCCTACAAACCTCTACACTTGGAGGCCCAACAACGTCTACAAGAAGAAGGTTGTGTAGTAGACATCATCAAGGAACGGCTTCCATCGGACGTGGACTGTACGTGGAGAGGCTGACAGCTAGGCCCACGGCCGCAGCAAGGAAGTGCCTCCTTATTACACACAAAATAATTATTCCTCCACCTGACAGCGGGGACCCACCGGACGGGCCACCGTATTTCACAAAAAAATGTTTCCCCCTGACTGCTGGGACCCACCAGCTACATCTTCGCACGCAAGGAAGTGCGTCTGGGCAAAAAAAAACGATTCGCTCCCCTGACTACTGGGACCCACCAGCTACATCTTCGCACGCAAGGAAGTGCCTGACAGTCGGGACCCACCTGGTCGAAACGTACGTAGCGTTGTAATTCTAGTCGCGAACGTGTACATACATACTGGTCAATGTAGAGGCGCGCACGTGCCGTAGTTGAGGCGCGCACGTAGCATGTACTCGTACGTACATGTAAGTGCATCTAGTGCCCCTTAGTGATTTTGGTGTATTGAAGACTTATAGGTTAAGGGACTAATGCGTTTGTGAGTATACACAGGTCTATAAGTCTATGAGGAGTTTGATATTTATAGAGAAAGTCGACCCCTAAAATGAAGTTCTTCGACTGAAGACTTTGTATTTATGAAGACTTTGAAAGTGAAGAAATTGGTGTAACCTTGAAGACTTGGTATTCATTCTAGGAACATGAAGCGTGAAGACTTTTGTTTTTGTAGTTTCATTTTTTCTTTCTTGAGTCATACGAAACACCGTACTGTTAAAGGGGGTCGAGGAAATACTAAGGAAAAATTTCCATGTGATGCTTAACTCAAAATCCTACACCTACCAACCCCTTCGAGTGAAGCCATTGGAAATCTCATACAGTCCAGTCATATTCTTCAGTGACAGAGACGAAGTTCTTCTAGTCTCTGAGGAATTTGATCTGACTGAGGAGTTAGGAATTCGCCAGTGCGGATTGCCTACACAGTGAGGAACATGATAGCCGTGAGGATTTTGCTACTCAAAATTCCGACCGTTGTTGTGCTATGCGCTAGCTGTCCCAAAATATCTATCCACCTAACGGTCATATCATTGAAGGGCATTTATGTCTTATCATGTCGAGCTGCTCCCTAGGCTATAAATAGCTGCCCCCTACAACCACTAGCTGGTTGGCTGCTCCGAGAGAAACTGACACTTGTCATTTGAGAGCATCCCATCCTCCAAGGACTTTGAGCGAAAATCATCAAGTGAGGAAAAACCCAAACCCAAACACCTACAAACCCCAAGTGATTGAGCATCACTAAAGAGATTGATCCTGCGTGGATCCGACGCTTGTTACCTTTGAAGACTGTGCTTCTTCCAGACAGTTAGGCGTCATGGTCTAGAGCATCCAAGAGGAATTGTGGATCGCCGAGTGACCAAGTTTGTGAAGGTTTTGAAGTCGCCTGAAGACTTACCACGAGTGATTGGGCGAGGTTTGTGTGACCTTATCTCAGGCAGAATACGGTGAGGACTTGGTGTCCTGAGCTGCGAGCTCAGGACTGGGTGTCCGGAACTGTGTGTCCTCGATTTTAAATACTCAGCCGCTCCAAGCAGACGTACAACTGAGACAGCAGTTGGAACTGGTCTACCAAATCATTGTCTTCACCAAGCTTACTGGTTCTATTCCCTCAACTCTTTCATTTCCTCATAACTATGTTGTGTGTTGGTTCATATCTGTGTTTGAAGACTTTGACTGAAGACTTTCTCAATTTCCTCAGTTCAATTTCTTCAGTCTGTTTGTCTTCATCCTGTGGTATCCTGTGCTTACGCTTCCTGTACTCTGTGCCTGTCTTCATTTCATCATGATGACTATGCTTGTATTCTGTTATGTTTACTTTTGAGTACTTATTCCGCTGCTAGTAGTTCTTCGCTAAGGAATTTCCTCACCGGCAAATTCCTCAGTGAAGAGTTTCATAAACATCGCCTATTCACCCCCCTCTAGTCGATATAACGCACTTTCAATTGGTATCAGAGCAAGGTACTCCCTTGTTCTGTCTGATTTTGGTTTAACCGCCTGGAGTTTTAGTTATGTCGACCGCAGGTATGATCAAGGTCTCTGCTGGGTGTCCTACCTTCGATGGGACGGACTACCCCTACTGGAAGAATAAGATGTGAATGTTGGGGAACGTAGCAGAAATTCAAAATTTTCTACGCATCACCAAGATCAATCTATGGAGTAATCTAGCAATGAGGGGAAGGAGAGTGCATCTACATACCCTTGTAGATCGCTAAGCAGAAGCGTTCAAGTGAACGGGGTTGATGGAGTCGTACTCGTCGTGATCCAAATCACCGATGATCCTAGTGCCGAACGGACGACACCTCCGTGTTCAACACACGTACAGCCCGGTGACGTCTCCTACGCCTTGATCCAGCAAGGGGAGAAGGAGAGGTCGGGAAGACTCCATCCAGCAGCAGCACGACGGCGTGGTGGTGGTGGAGGAGCGCGGGACTCCAGCAGGGCTTCACCAAGCACTACGAGAGACGAGGAGGAAGAGGGGTAGGGCTACGCCAACGGGGAGATTGAATCGCGTGTTGGGCTGCCCCTTTTCCTCCACTATATATAGGGGGAGAGGGAGGGCTGCGCCCCCACCTAGGGTTCCCACCCCAAGGGGTGCGGCAGCCCTAGATCCCATCTAGGGTGGCGGCCACAAGGGGGAGAGGGGGAGGCGCACCTAGGGTGGGCCTTAGGGCCCATCTGCCCTAGGGTTTGCCCCCTTCCCCTATTGGAGGCGCCTTGGGCCTTGGTCGGAGGCGCCCTAGCCCACCTAGGGGCTGGTCCCTTCCCACTATTGGCCCATGTAGGCCTCCGGGGCTGGTGGCCCCACCTGGTGGACCCCCGGACCCCTCCGGTGGTCCCGGTACACTACCGGTGATGCCCGGAACACTTCCGGTGGCCAAAACCATACTTCCTATATATCAATCTTTACCTCCGGACCATTCCGGAACTCCTCGTGACGTCTGGGATCTCATCCGGGACTCCGAACAATATTCGGTAACCGCGTACATACTTTTCCTATAACCCTAGCGTGATCGAACCTTAAGTGTGTAGACCCTACGGGTTCGGGAGTCATGCAGACATGGCCGAGACAACTCTCCGGTCAATAACCAACAGCGGGATCTGGATACCCATGCTGGCTCCCACATGCTCCACGATGATCTCATCGGATGAACCACGATGTCAAGGACTTAATCAATCCCGTATACAATTCCCTTTGTCTATCGGTACGATACTTGCCCGAGATTTGATCGTCGGTATCCCGATACCTTGTTCAATCTCATTACCAGCAAGTCTCTTTACTCGTTCCGTAACACATCATCCTGTGATCAACTCCTTGATCACATTGTGCACATTATGATGATGTCCTACCGAGTGGGCCCAGAGATACCTCTCCGTTTACACGGAGTGACAAATCCCAGTCTCGATTCGTGCCAACCCAACAGACACTTTCGGAGATACTTGTAGTGTACCTTTATAGCCACCCAGTTACGTTGTGACGTTTGGCACACCCAAAGCACTCCTACGGTATCCGGGAGTTGCACAATCTCATGGTCTAAGGAAATGATACTTGACATTAGAAAAGCTTTAGCATACGAACTACATGATCTTGTGCTAGGCTTAGGATTGGGTCTTGTCCATCACATCATTCTCCTAATGATGTGATCCCGTTATCAACGACATCCAATGTCCATGGTCAGGAAACCGTAACCATCTATTGATCAACGAGCTAGTCAACTAGAGGCTTACTAGGGACATGGTGTTGTCTATGTATCCACACATGCATCTGAGTTTCCTATCAATACAATTCTAGCATGGATAATAAACGATTATCATGAACAAGGAAATATAATAATAATCAATTTATTATTGCCTCTAGGGCATATTTCCAACAGTCTCCCACTTGCACTAGAGTCAATAATCCTGTTCACATCGATATGTGATTAACACTCAAGGTCACATCCCCATGTGACTAACACCCAAAGAGTTCTGGGTTTGATCATGTTATGCTTGTGATAGAGGTTTCAGTCAATGGGTCTGCAACATTCAGATCCGTATGTACTTCACAAATTTCTATGTCATCTTGTAGATGCAACTACTACGCTACATTTGGAGCCATTTCAAATAACTGTTCTACTTGGAGCTATTCTAAATTGTTGCTCCATTATACGTATCCGGTATCTCTACTCAGAGCTATCCGGATAGGTGTTAAGCTTGCATCGACGTAACTCTTTACGTCTAACTCTTTATCACCTCCATAACCGAGAAACATATCCTTATTCCTCTAAGGATAATTTAGACCGCTATCTGGTGATCTACTCCTAGATTACCTTTGTACCCTCTTGCCAGATATGTGGCAAGGCACACATCAGGTGCGGTACTCAGCATGGCATACCGTATAGAGCCTATGACAAAAGCATAGGGGACGACCTTCGTCCTTCCTCTTTCTTCTGCCATGGTCGAGCTTTAAGTCTTAACTTCATACCTTACAACTCAGGCAAGAACTCCTTCTTTGACTGATCCATCTTGAACACCTTCAAGATCATGTCAAGGTATGTGCTCATTTGAAAGTACCATTAAGCGTTTTGATCTATCCTTATAGATCTTTATGCTCAATGTTCAAGTAGCTTAATCCAGGCTTTCCATTGAAAAACACTTTCCAAATAACCCTATATGCTTTCCAGAAATTCTATGTCATTTCTGATCAACAATATGTCAACAACATATATTCATCAGAAATTCTATAGTGCTCCCACTCACTTCTTTGGAAATACAAGTTTCTCATAAACTTTGTATACACCCAAAATCTTTGATCATCTCATCAAAGCATACATTCCAACTCCGAGATGCTTACTCTAGTCCTTAGAAGGATTGCTGGAGCTTTGCATACTTATTAGCATCTTTCAGGATTGACAAAACCTTCCGGTTGTATCACATACAACCTTTCCTCAAGAAAATCGTCGAGGAAACAATGTTTTGACATCCTATCTGCAAGATTTCATAAATAATGCAGTAATCGCTAATATAATTCCAACAGACTCTTAGCATCGCTACGAGTGAGAAAGTCTCATCGTAGTCAACTCCTTGAACTTGTCGGAAAACATCTTAACGACAAGTCGAGCTTTCTTAATGGTGATACTTACCATCATTGTCTGTCTTCCTTTTAAAATCCATATGTACCTAACAGCCTTACGACCATCAAGTAGTTCTTCCAAAGTCTACACTTTGTTTTCATATATGGATCCTCTCTCGGATTATATGGCCTCGAGCCATTTTGGAATCCAGGCCCACCATCGCTTCTCCATAGCTCGTAGGTTCATTGTTGTCTAGCAACATGACTTCCAAGACAGGATTACATACCACTCTGAAGTAGTACGCATCCTTGTCATCCCACGAGGTTTGGTAGTGACTTGATCTGAAGTTTCATGATCACTATCATAAGCTTCCACTTCAATTGGTGTAGGTGCCACAGGAACAACTCCCTGTGCCCTGCCACACACTAATTGAAGAGACGGTTCAATAACCTCATCAAGTCTCCACCATCCTCCCACTCAATTCTTTTGAGAGAAACTTTTCCTCGAGAAAGGACCCGATTCTAGAAACAATCCCTTATTGCTTTCGGATCTGAGACAGGAGGTATACCCAACTGTTTTGGGTGTCCTATGAAGATGCATTTATCCACTTTGGGTTCGAGCTTGTCAGCCTGAAACTTTTCACATAAGCGTCGCAGCCCCAAACCTTTTAACAAATGACAGCTTAGGTTTCTCTAAACCATAGTTCATACGGTGTCATCTCATCGGAATTACGTGGTGCCCTATTTAAAGTGAATGTGGTTGTCTCTAATGACTAACCCATAAACTATCGTGGTAATTCAATAAGAGACATCATGGTATGCATCATATCCAATAGGGTGCAGTTATGATGTTCGGACACACCATCATACTATGGTGTTTCAGGCTGTACTAGTTGTGAAACAATTTCCACAATGTCTTAATTCTGTGCCAAACTCGTAATTCAGATATTCATCTCTATGATCCTATCATAGATATTTTATCCTCTTGTCACGATGATCTCTCACCTTCACCCTGAAATTACTTGAACCTTTCAATAATTCAGACTCGTGATTCATCAAGTAAATATACTCAACATCTACTCAAATCATCTGTGAAGTAAGAACATAACGATATCCACTACACGCCTCAGCACTCATTGGACTGCACACATCAAAATGTATTACTTCCAACAAGTTGCTTTCTAGTTCCATTTTACTGAAAACGAGGCTTTTAGTCATCTTGCCCATGTGGTATGATTTGCATGTCTCAAGTGATTCAAAATCAAGTGAGTCCAAATGGTCCATTTGCATGGAGTTTCTTCATGCATATACACCAATAGACATGGTTCGCATGTCTCAAACCTTTCAAAAACGAGTGAGCCCAAAGATCCATCAACATGGAGCTTCTTCATGCGTTTTATACCGATATGACTTATGTGGCAGTGCCACAAGTAGGTGGTACTATCATTACTATCTTATATCTTTTGGCATGAACATGTGTATCACTACGATCGAGATTCAATAAACCATTCATTTTAGGTGCAAGACCATTGAAGGTATTATTCAGAGTAACCATTATTCTCCTTAAATGAATAACCGTATTGCGATAGACATAATCCAAACATGTCTATGCTCAACGCAAACACCAATCTCGATGGTAGAGGGAGCGTGCGATGCTTGATCACATCAAGCTTGGGAAAAACTTCCAACACATATCGCCAGCTCACCTTTAGCTAGTCTCCGTTTACTCCGCAGCCTTTTATTTCGAGTTTACTAACACTTAGCAACCGAACCAGTATCTAATACCATGGTGCTACTAGGAGTACTAGTAAAGTACACATTAACACAATGTATATCCAATATACTTCTATCGACCTTGCCAGCCTTCTCATCTACCAAGTATCTAGGGTAATTCTGCTCCAGTGGTTGTTCCCCTTATTACAGAAGCACTTAGTCTCGGGTTTGGGTTCAACCTTGGGTTTCTTCACTAGAGCAGCAGCTGATTTGCCGTTTCATGAAGTATCCCTTCTTGCCCTTGCCCTTCTTGAAACTAGTGGTTTCACCAACCATCAACAATTGATGCTCCTTCTTGATTTCTACTTTTGTGGTGTCAAACATCGTGAATATCTCAAGGATCATCATATATGTCCCTGATATATTATAGTTCATCACGAAGCTCTAGCAGCTTGGTGGTAATGAGTTCGGAGAAACATCACTATCTCATCTGGAAGATCAACTCCCACTCGATTCAAATGATTGTTGTACTCAGACAATCTGAGCACAAGCTCAACAATTGAGCTTTTCTCCCTTAGTTTGCAGGCTAAGAAAATCGTCGGAGGTCTTATACCTCTTGACGTGGGCACGAGCCTGAAATCCCAATTTCAGCCCTCGAAACATCTCATATGTTTCGCGACATTTCAAAACGTCTTCGGTGCCTCAACTCTAAACCGTTTAACTGAACTATCACGTAGTTATCAAAATGTGCATGTCAGATGTTCGCAACATCCACAGACGACGTTCGAGGTTCAGCACACTGAGCGGTGCATTAAGGACACAAGCCTTCTATGAAGCAATGAGGACAATCCTCCGTTTACGGACCTAGTCCGCATAATTGCTACTATCAACTTTCAACTAAATTTTCTCGAGGAACATATCTAAACAGTAGAACTGAAGCGCAAGCCACGACATAATTTGCGAAGACCTTTTGACTATGTTCAGGATAATTAAGTTCATCTTATGAACTCCCACTCAGATAGACATCCCTCTAGTCATCTAAGTGATTACATGATCCGAGTCAACTAGGCCGTGTCCGATCATCACGTGAGACGGACTAGTCAACATCGGTGAACATCTTCATGTTGATCGTATCTTCTATATGACTCATGTTTGACCTTTCGGCCTTCTGTGTTCCGAGGCCATGTCTGTACATGCTAGGCTCGTCAAGTCAACCTAAGTGTTTGCATGTGTAAATCTGTCTTACACCCGTTGTATGTGAACGTTGGAATCTATCACACCCGATCATCACGTGGTGCTTCGAAACAATGAACTGTCGCAATGGTGCACAGTTAGGGGGAACACTTTCTTGAAATTATTATGAGGGATCATCTTATTTACTACCATCGTTCTAAGTAAACAAGATGCAAAAACACGATAAACATCACATGCAATCAAATAATAGTGACATGACATGGCCAATATAATATTGCTCCTTTGATCTCCATCTTGGGGCTCCATGATCATCTTGTCACCGGCATGACACCATGATCTCCATCATTGTGTCTCCATGAAGTTGCTCGCCAACTATTACTTCTACTACTATGGCTAACACGTTTAGCAATAAAGTAAAGTAATTTACATGGCGTTTCTCAATGACACGCAGGTCATACAAAAAAAATAAAGACAACTCCTATGGCTCCTGCCGGTTGTCATACTCATCGACATGCAAGTCGTGATTCCTATTACAAGAACATGATCTCATACATCACATATATATCATTCATCACATCCTTTGGCCATATCACATCACAAAACACTTGCTGCAAAAACAAGTTAGACGTCCTCTAATTGTTGTTGCAAGTTTTTACGTGGCTGCTATAGGTTTCTAGCAAGAACGTTTCTTTCCTACGCCAAAACCACAACATGAATTGCCAATTTCTATTTACCCTTCATAAGGACCCTGTTCATCGAATCCGATCCGACTAAAGTGGGAGAGACAGACACCCGCCAACCACCTTATGCAACTAGTGCATGTCAGTCGGTGGAACCGGTCTCACGTAAGCGTACGTGTAAGGTTGGTCCGGGCCGCTTCATCCCAAGATGCCGCCGAATCAAGATAAGACTAGTAACGGCAAGATAATTGACAATATCGACGCCCACAACTACTTTGTGTTCTACTCGTGCATAGTAACTACGCATAAACCTAGCTCATGATGCCAGTGTTGGGGAACATAGCAGAAATTCAAAATTTTCTACGCATCACCAAGATCAATCTATGGAGTAATCTAGCAACGAGGGGAAGGAGAGTGCATCTACATACCCTTGTAGATCGCTAAGCGGAAGCGTTCAAGTGAACGGGGTTGATGGAGTCGTACTCGTCGTGATCCAAATCACCAATGATCATAGTGCCGAACGGATGGCACCTCCGTGTTCAACACACGTACAGCCCGGTGACGTCTCCTATGCCTTGATCCAGCAAGGGGAGAATGAGAGGTTGGGAAGACTCCATCCAGCAACAGCACGATGGCGTGGTGGTGGAGGAGGAGCGCGGGACTCCAGCAGGGCTTCGCCAAGCACTACGAGAGACGAGGAGGAAGAGGGGTAGGGCTGCACCAACGGGGAGATTGAATCGCGTGTTGGGCTGCCCCTTTGCCTCCACTATATATAGGGGGAGAGGGAGCGCTGCGCCCCCACCTAGGGTTCCCACCCCAAGGGGTGCGGCAGCCCTAGATCCCATCTAGGGTGGCGGCCACAAGGGGGAGAGGGGGAGGCGCACCTAGGGTGGGCCTTAGGGCCCATCTGCCCTAGGGTTTGCCCCCTTCCCCTATTGGAGGCGCCTTGGGCCTTGGTGGGAGGCGCCCTAGCCCACCTAGGGGCTGGTCCCTTCCCACTATTGGCCCATGTAGGCCTCCGGGGCTGGTGGCCCCACCTGGTGGACCCCCGGACCCCTCCGGTGGTCCCGGTACACTACCGGTGATGCCCGGAACACTTCTGGTGGCCAAAACCATACTTCCTATATATCAATCTTTACCTCCGGACCATTCCGGAACTCCTCGTGACGTCCGGGATCTCATCCGGGACTCCGAACAACATTTGGTAACCGCGTACATACTTTCCCTATAACCCTAGCGTCATCGAACCTTAAGTGTGTAGACCCTACGGGTTCGGGAGTCATGCAGACATGGCCGAGACAACTCTCCTGTCAATAACCAACAGCGGGATCTGGATACCCATGCTGGCTCCCACATTCTCCACGATGATCTCATCGGATGAACGACGATGTCAAGGACTTAATCAATCCCGTATACAATTCCCTTTGTCTATCGGTATGATACTTGCCCGAGATTCGATCGTCGGTATCCCGATACCTTGTTCAATCTCGTTACTGGCAAGTCTCTTTACTCGTTCCGTAACACATCATCCTGTGATCAACTCCTTGATCACATTGTGCACATTATGATGATGTCCTACCGAGTGGGCCCAGAGATACCTCTCCGTTTACACGGAGTGACAAATCCCAGTCTCGATTCATGCCAACCCAACAGACACTTTCGGAGATACCTGTAGTGTACCTTTATAGCCACCCAGTTACGTTGTGACGTTTGGCACACCCAAAGCACTCCTACGGTATCCGGGAGTTGCACAATCTCATGGTCTAAGGAAATGATACTTGACATTAGAAAAGCTTTAGCATACGAACTACATGATCTTGTGCTAGGCTTAGGATTGGGTCTTGTCCATCACATCATTCTCCTAATGATGTGATCCCGTTATCAACGACATCCAATGTCCATGGTCAGGAAACCATAACCATCTATTGATCAACGAGCTAGTCAACTAGAGGCTTACTAGGGACATGGTGTTGTCTATGTATCCACACATGTATCTGAGTTTCCTATCAATACAATTCTAGCATGGATAATAAACGATTATCATGAACAAGGAAATATAATAATAACCAATTTATTATTGCCTCTAGGGCATATTTCCAACAGTGAATGCATCTTGAGGCAATTGATAACGATCTCTGGTATGTTGTGGAAAATGGTGTTCCCTCAGTCACCCCTTCTCTGAATGCTGCTGATGTGAAGAGATTCAAACAACTCGACTCTAAAGCGAATAATATCATATGTGGCCATCTAAGCAAAGGACAGTATGGCAGAGTGAGTGCTTTGGAGACAGCGAAGCTTATCTGGGACAGGTTGTCCAAAGTGAATGAAGGAGTCTCAACACAGCGTGACTCTCGAGTTGATGTTCTTCGCAATCTCTTCAATCGCTTCAAAAGACCCGACAATGAAAATGTTCAACAAACCTTCGATCGCCTCACTGACATCTCAAATGAGCTTCAAGCACTTGGTGCCACTGACATCACCGACCATGAGGTGGTGAAGAAATTACTGAGATCGCTTGATTCCTCATTTGACACTCTAGCATTGATGATACAAGAACGTGCTGATTACAAGTCACTTGATCCCGCTGATATTCTTGAGAGGCTAAATACTCATGAGTTCCAACTTGCTGAAAAAAGAGTTCTCTATGGTTCGAGCTATGGAAGATCACGTGCACTGAAGGCCAAGGCAGTATCTGAGTCCGAAGATGAAGACTCTGGTAGCAGCCTTGGTGATCCTGAAGAACTAAGCCATGATCTAGCTCTGCTCATGAAGAAGTTCCAAAAGTTCTCAAGACGTGGTCGCTTTGGAAGACCCATAAGGAGCAATGATTCCTCATCCAGTGACTACAAGAGGAGGCTTTGTCACAAATGCAAGAAACCTGTAAATTACATTCAAGATTGTCCTTAGTGGGAAAAGGAATCAAAGAAGAAGAAATACAAGGATTACAGTTCTGATGATGTGAAGAAAAATAAGAAATCCACAAAATCTTCATCATCAAAATCCTCAAAGCCTTCATATCACAAGAAGAGCAGCTTCAAGAAGGCTAGGGCATTCATTGGCAAGGAAATGGACTCTGAGGCTGAATCTGAAGAAAATGAGGAAGAGGAGACATCTGAGGAGTCCGAAGCCGGAGTAGAGAGCCTAGCTCTTGCTACTGCATTCGTCAGCAAGTCTATCTTCAACACTGAAAAAAATGACCTCACCAACAAGGCTGATGAAGGCGATGATGACTACGCCCCCACCTATTGCTTCATGGCAAAGGGTGCCAAGGTACTCAAATATACCTCCTCTGAATCAAGTGAGAATGAATCTGATGAAAACCTTAAGCCCATCTATTCTAAACTTGCTAAGATTGCTGTAAAACAACAAAGGGCTCTTGAAAAGGTTCAAAACATACTAGACAAAAGTGATGATATGTTGGGTGAAGAAATGGATCGCACTAAAGCCTTGACTGAAAATCTTCAGAGACTTCAGACTAGGTTTGACAATCTTCAAGGTCATCATAACACTCTCTTATCTGATCATGAGAAGATTTCTTATGAATTTCTTCAAAGAAAGCAAGACCTTGAGAACCTAAGAGTGAGTTATGAAGATCCTCAGGAGGAGCGCGATTCATTACTTGCTCAACAAATCAACGCTTCTCAGGAAGAATTTGTTCCTCCATGCTTGAAATGCATTGAATGCGAATCTGCAAATTCCTCACCTGAATGTTCAAATGCTGCAAATGTTTCAAATTCTTCACATGCCTCTTCTATCACTAATTCCTCATCTGAGGACATTGCTAGTATCACTGATGATGCAGGGTTGAAGGAATTGTACATGAAAGGCATGTACAAAAGCCTCAAAGGGCATCAGACTCTTTGTGATGTGCTTAAAAAGCAGATCCTCAACAAGAACCCTAGGAAGGAGGGTATTGCTTTTGAGAGGAAACTCAATGCTGATGGTCCATATTGGAAGCCTGAGCAGTACCCCAAAACTACATGGGTTGCTGCAAAGGGACCTCCAGTTGATCCATCTAACTTATCTGGATTTGCATGTGAATCTCCTCGTTCTGATGATGAGTCATTTGACTCCAACTATAAACTGTTCAAAAATCAGAATGGTGAAGTATTTGCTAGATATGTTGGCACTAACTGTAGGAACGGCTCCCCTATGAAGAAAATCTGGGTTCCCAAAAGATGCCTTAAAAATCTTCAGGTGAATGTCATCATGACGCCACCTATGAAGAATAGGAACCCCAGATCAAATTCTTCATATGGACCAAATTCTTCATATGGATCAAAGTCCTCATATGAACATCATCGTGCTAACCCGTCTGTTTCGCAGGGAAGATCTAAGGATTATGGATATGTGCATTATTCTTCAAATCATTATGTCCATAAGTCCTCAAAGAATTTCTCTGCATACTCTTATGCTTACTCTAACCCCTCTTATGTGAAACGAAATGGACTGGTTTCTATGCCATTCTTCTCGTATGAAGCTCGCAGAATGATAAACTCTTTGCCACCCCTTCAGATGTGGGTGGTGAAGAAAAGGAACTAATCTCCTCTACAGGGTCAGGTCTCCAGATGTACGTAATCGTCTGAAGAATTTGCTGGAGACCTGAGTATGCCTGATAGGACGCAGGCTAATCATGAAGAAATGAACTTTCATTTCTCACATCCTCACACTGCTTTAACTGTTCTGTTGCTTGATGAAATTGATCTGATGAATTGATGTCATATTCTTCACTGATGAAGTATATGAGTTTGTAAGCTGCACTAATTCATCTGCAGGATGATCAACCCAAAGCCATTGAGTGGGTCCTCGATAGTGGATGTACAAATCACAAGACTGGTGACAAGAATCTATTGATGGATGCTCCATTATCTCTGTCACATCTGAAGCATATCATCTTTGCTGACAAAGGAAAAAGTCAGGTATTGGGTCTAGGTAAGGTTGCGATCACCAAGGATCGACACATGGACAAAGTCATGCTTGTTGAGTCCTTAGGATACAACCTTATGTCTGTCTCAATGCTTTGTGATCTTGATATGGTTGTTGTCTTTGGAAAATACCGTTGTGTTGTGGTTATGGAAGCTGACAATTCCAAAGTCTTCGAAGGCTTTAGGAGAGGAGACCTATATATTGTTGATTTCTCTACAGGACCACAACCAGTCATGTGCCTACTTCCAAAAGCTTCAGAAGGCTGGCTCTGGCATCGACGACTTGGTCATGCAGGCATGAGGAATTTGCACACGCTTGCGAAGAAGAAGCATGTCATTGGCATCAAGAATGTCAAATTCCTCAAGGATCACCTATGCGGAGCCTCTGAAGCTGGGAAGATGACAAAGGCCAAGCATCCAGCGAAGACTATCATGACCACTACTCGCCCATTTGAATTGCTTCACATGGATCTCTTCGGTCCTAATCATTATTCTGCTATTTCAAATGAAGCACCTCAATATGGCTTTGTTATTGTTGATGATTACTCTCGTTATACATGGGCACACCTTGTTACTTACAAACATGAAGTGCAGGAAGTCTTCAAACGATTTTCCTCGAGGGCTTCAACCAACTTTGGTGTGAAGATCAAGCACATCAGAAGTGACAATGGCACTGAGTTCAAGAATTCTGGTCTCGATGACTATCTTGATGAACTTGGTATTACTCATGGGTTATCTGCTCCTTATACTCCTCAGCAGAACGGCGTCGTGGAGCGCAAGAACATGACTCTTGCTGAGATGGCTCGCACTATGCTTGATGAATACAAAACGCCTCATCGTTTCTGGACTGAGGCAATTGATACTGCGTGCCACATCATCAACAGAGTGTATCTTCACAAATTCTTCAAGAAGACTGCCTATGAACTCCTCACTGATAAGAAACCCAATGTAAGTTATTTCAAAGTCTTCGGTGCTAAATGTTGGATAAGAGATCCTCATCACAACTCAAAATTTGCACTGAAAGCACATGAAGGTTTTATGCTTGGTTACGGAAAGGACTCGCACACCTACAGAGTTTTCAACAACGTTCTTCACAAGGTTGTTGAAACTATAGATCTGCGGTTCGATGAAACTAATGGCTCGCAAAGAGAGCACCTACCTACTGTGATAGATGAACCAGCACATGAGGAAACTATCAAGTTCAAGGCTACTGAGGATGTCATTCCCATTGAAGAATCTGCTAAAGAATTCATTCCAGAACATGGAGAACGTCGAGCAAATGAACCTAGAGAAAATACTGAAGAAAATGGTGCTGAAGAGAATGCTGATCAAATTCTTCAACGACAACCAGCTCATCCTCGCATTGCAAAAGAAGTGCAAGTTGAAAAGATCATCAATGACATCAAAGCGCCAGGTCCTCTCACACGCTCAAAAGCTTCACATTTATCTAACTTTTGTAGGCACTATGCTTTTGTCTCTATTACAGAGCCCATTAAGGTAGATGAAGCATTTCTGGAGCCTGAGTGGATTCAGGCCATGCAAGAAGAATTACATCAGTTCAAGCTCAACAATGTCTGGGAACTGGACAAACGTCCAGATCCTCGCAAGCACAATATCATTGGCACAAAGTGGATCTACCACAACAAGCAAGATGAAAATGGCCTTGTGGTGAGGAATAAGGCACGGCTTGTAGCTCAAGGCTACACACAGGTTGAAGGAATTGATTTTGATGAAACTTTTGCACCTGTTGCTAGACTTGAGGCTATTCGCATATTACTTGCTTATGCTAACCATCATGATGTCACTTTATATCAAATGGATGTGAAAAGTGCATTCCTCAATGGTAAGCTTGAGGAAGAAGTATATGTTGCTCAACCCCCAGGTTTTGAAGATCCAAAGAATCCTGACAAAGTCTTCAGACTCAACAAGGCCCTCTATGGCCTCAAGCAGGCCCCACGGGCGTGGTATGATACCTTGAAGGAATTCCTCATGAAGAAAGGCTTCAAACCCGGTTCACTCGACCCTACTCTTTTCACTAAATCTTATGATGGTGAATTGTTTGTGTGCCAAATATATGTTGATGATATTATCTTTGGCTGTACTGACCAACGTTATAGTGATGAATTTGCCTATATGATGAGTGAAGAATATCAAATGTCTATGATGGGAGAGTTGAAATTCTTCTTAGGTCTTCAAATTCGTCAACAACGCAATGGCATATTCATATCTCAGGATAAATACCTCAAGGATGTACTGAGGAAATTCGGCATGCAAGATTGCAAAGGCGTCAAAATTCCTATGCCCACAAATGGCCATCTGTGCACTAATGAAAATGGTATTGACTTCGATCATAAGGTATACCGCTCCATGATTGGCTCTTTATTGTACCTATGTGCATCTAGGCCAGACATAATTCTTAGTGTTTGCATGTGTGCCCAATTTCAAGCTACACCGAAGGAATCACACCATAAGGCTGTGAAGCATATTCTTCGATATCTAGCTCACACACCAACACTTGGATTATGGTACCCCCATGGGCTCAGCTTTTGATCTCATTGGATATTCTGACTCTGACTATGCTGGTGACCGTGTGGACTGCAAGTCAACATCTGGTACATGTCATTTCCTCCGACGATCTTTGGTCTGTTGGTCCTCGAAGAAATAGAACTGTGTATCACTATCTACTGCTGAAGCTGAGTACATTGCCGCTGGTTCTTGCTGTGCTCAATTGCTATGGATGAAGCAAACTCTCAGGGAGTACGGCGTCAACATGAAGAATGTGCCTCTCTTATATGACAATGAGAGTGTCATCAAGATTGCTCACAACCCAGTTCAGCACTCGAAGACAAAGCACATTCAGATTCATCTTCATTTTCTTCGTGATCATGTGTTGAAGAGCGACATTTCTATTGAGCATGTGAAGACTGAAGAATAGCTAGCCGATATCTTCACAAAGCCCTTGGATGAGAAGAGATTTAGCAAGTTGCGGTGTGAGCTAAATATCCTAGAATCTTCGAATGTTCTTTGAAAAGGACACTCATCCTAACACCTATGCAAAATTGATGAATTAGACGTGCAACACATGAAGAAACGTTTTTCTTCAATCAATGAAGAATAACACACTTAGTGTGAAGAAATTAACGAAGAATTTGATTCTTAGAACCCTACGATAATTGTACACGGTGTCTGAAATCATCATTCTTATACGGTGGGTCACGCCACCACCAAAAGTTGAAATTCCTCAATTAATCATATTCTTCAACTTTGCACTGTCTTCACTGTTTCCGTCGTTTTTCTTCATTGGCTATATATATATATATATATATATATATATAAGTTCATGTCCTCTACAACATTCACTTATTGCTAATTCTTCAAGTTGGTTTTTCTGCTAAGTGAATGTGATCGGACCCTTCCCCTCTATGCTATACTCAACCCAATCCGTTCACAAATTCTTCATGTGTGTTCTATTTGAAACTCGTTCAAAATCTTCACTGTGTCCTTGTCAGTTGAAGAAATTGCGAATGGAACTTTAAAACCTATCTTATCTAAATTTTCGGCTTTGCCGCTCAAACCGTTCCGCATCCCACGATACACTTATCCATTCACCCACGATCGCACACGATCTCCACCTCTTAGTACTTGGGTGACACATGTCAAGCGGATGAGAAGGGTCAGGGGCACGTTCATCCAATTTCTTCAGGCGAACAGTTTTTCACTGTGGCTATAAATACCCCTCCATCCCTTCCTCACTTCCTTTACTCCGCTCGACCTCTCTCCAGCTCGAGCTCCTCAAACCCTAGCGCCGGCGCTACTTCATCGTCGCCGGTGAAGAAGAGCTTCACTAGCTCGACCTCGTCGCCGATGTACTCGCGCCGACCGCGGAAATCTTCACTCCGCCGCCGCCGTAGCCGTCTTCCTCCGCCGAGTTAGGGCGTGGAAGATCTACACAGACGAACTTCACCTCTCCACTTCACTGTTCATCGTGTTCTTCGTCCAGGGCAATTAAAAGTTACTTTTGCTGCCCTCGTTGATTCAATTGATTATCTACAAAATCTTCAAAGGTGTTTTTCTTCATATCTTCACACACTAAACACCTCACAAGTCATCTGTTCTTGATTCGTTTCTCTAAGCATTATTTTTCTTCAAGATTCCTCAATTGTGTGGATCTTCGATCTATACAACTCTGGAACCTAAGACAAAGAACGCTTAGTGAAATTCTTCAAGACTCATCTGGTCAAATTCCTCAAACTTGTTCTTTTTGAAAAACCTTCTGAGAACGCATATGACCTCTCCAAATTCCTCGCAACTATACTCTTTTCACAGGTACTCATGTCAGCTGCTGAATCACTAGGTTCTCATCAACTTAACTCATTTGCAGCGTTCCTCAAAGAAAAGTTGCATACTTCTTCAGAGAATTCAATTGTCCAAATTCCTCAACTGAAGAAAATGGCTGACGGTAAGAAGCCATAGAAAGGAGGAAAGAGGCCTGAGGTCAATACAGCGTTTGAGATCCCTGATGAAATATATGTTGGGTACTGCACACCTACTGAGGAAACTAAGAATGAGCGCAAGGTGTGCATTCAGAAGATAGAGAGGAGATGGGCTAGAGAGTGGAGGGAGTACAGATATGTCACTCCCAAGTACATGAAGAAATTCGCACTCAATCCTCCATGCCCAAGACCTCTATTGGCACCTGGCCAAATAGCTGATCCCACCAGCCTCAAGCGCGGTGAGGACTATCCTGATGAATGGCCAAGCGCCAAGCCAAGTTGGCTAAGCAAGCCAGAGAAGCAGTGAGGAAATTCAATGAAGACTCTGCTGCTGCTGCCTCTGTTGAGGCCTCTTCTGTCAAGCCGAAGAAGGCTATGTCAAAGAAGCCTGCGCGCAAGCCAAGTGCTTCACCAACAATGCCCTCAAGGCCAAGCTCCTCAGCAATGCCCTCACGGCCAGAATCCTCAAAGCCCTCACGGCCAATTCCTCATGCTGCTCCTGCTCCCTCAAAATCCTTAGCTCCTCCAAAGTCCTCAGTTGTTCCAACAAAGTCCTCAACACCTGTGCATCTTGCCTCGTGCCAAAGGACTGCAGGCATGTCCATTGCCTCAGGAGCTTCAGCTAGTTCCTCAGCTGCACCAACTTCCTCAACGGGACCCTCTCTACTGAAGACGAAGGCCACTGCTGGACGAGGTCCTCGCCCTATTCCTCAGAATAAGCAAGTCGCCTCCAAGAGCCGTCTGATGAAGACGAAGCTGATGATGATGAACTTGCTAGAATCATCAGAGATAGGCAAGTCAGGGCCGCTAGAGCCAAAGGAATAGATGTGCCACTACTTTTGGATCTCAAGTTGATCCTCGAGTACATTGATGTTTGGCACAAGGACCCCAACACTCCCATGCCTGATTTCAAGCTGACTCCTGGCCAAAGTCACATGCTGACTCACTTCATACAAGAAGAGAAGTGGAAATTTCAACAAGGGAGGAGGGTGAAGAAAGCTCAGTACAAGAAAGAGCGCTTTCTGAAGCAAAACGTTCTGAAGCTTTCACCTGAAGAACTTGTTGCTCTCCAATCAGAAATCAAGAAACTGAGTGATGAATTTGATCGCTATTATGCTGACTGGCTGGGAGGCAAAGTCAGATTTGTAAAGATAGTAGAACAGTTCACCTCCAATGTTGCAGCCCCACCGCAATAGGAAATTCCTCAGGCTGAAGCATCTGCTCAGCCTACTAAAGAAAATGCCAACACCGCTGATGACAATCAGGCTGCTGAAGAAAACGTGAGTTCCAGGGCTGATGACTGCATTCCAGCCGCTGAAGAAATTGCCAGGGCACCCACTAGTGCTGCGCCTGAAGAAAATGAAGAAAATCAACCAGATTCCTCTACTCTTCCTGCGCCTACACCAACTCCAATCCTTCCATCTGCATCAGATGTGAAGAAGACCAAGGCTGCGGAGCGTGCAGCAGTGAAGAAAAGGAAAGCATCAGCTGCTTCAGATTCTTCAGCTCCAAAGAAGATGAAGCCTATGACAAGTTCATTTGCTAATCCCATTGATTCCCATCTCAACCAGGCCATCAAAGGACCTTGTTCCTTTTGGTGAAGAATATGAGATCCCTAGCGGATCTGATGAAGAAAATCATTCTGCTGCTTTGTCAGAGCAGATTGATGAAGAAATTGAAGTGGATGCAATCCCTTCAACACCTGTCATCTCCTCGCCCATGCCTCAGTTCACAGCTGAAGAGGCTGGCGTTGAAGAAATGGAAGATGAAGATGTGGACGTTGGCTGCTCCACACCAGTAATAAGTGATGAATTCTGGGAAAGTCAGCATCCAAACTCTCCAATGTGCACACCGTTGCAGCAAATACCTCAGTCGCCTGCACAAACTGTTCAACTGGGCACTGAAGAAACTCACCCCACTTCATCTGTACATGAGGAAATTCCAGCGCTAGTGCTGAAGAAACTGCTGCTGCTGAACATCTGAAGACGCAGACTGCCACTGAAGAGGAACCAGAAATTCCTCAGCCTGAAGAACCTGAGATTGCGATTCCTGAGGTCGTGATGCAGCTCACTGACACTCCTCTGCCCAAGCCAAAGGATCCATTCTCACGCAAGCAAAAGTTCAAGGCTGATGATTTCTTCGGCGAGCATGTATTCTTCGAAGACTACAACCCTTATAACTCTGCTCGCATTAGGAAGAGGCATTTTTGGACTGCTAATCAAGCCAATTTCTATTCCTCAGTGCTGTTCAACAAAGAGAAAATCTTCTACCATGAGCATATTCCTCACGTAGACATGGAATCTCTGCCATGCTTCGCACCAGTCCTCAGCGTTCTTCACGACGCTGGACTGTTAAACTTTTGTTCTGACATCTGCGATTGGAATGAAGAACTGATTCTTCAATTCTATGCAATGCTGCACATCACAGGAGATTCTGAAGATGTGAATTCATGGGTGCTGGACTGGATGTCTGAAAACACTCACTACACTGCACCAGCTTCTGAATTGCTTCGTGCCTTACCACTCAGTCCTCCCCTTGAAGAAGCTCGTTGCATCTACAGTGAACCTGAGCTCACAAATCACTACATGCAGGTGCTGATGAAACCTTTGAAGCCAGGTCAGGCACCAAGAACCAAATTCCTCGTGAAGGAATTGCTTTATGTGCCAAGAACTGTCTATCATATTCTTACAAGGACAATGAGTCCTATCAAAGGCCACGACTCATCTGATGAGGAAATTGTTGGCATCAAGAAGAATCTAGTATTCAACATCGTTCATGGCATTCCCGTCAATTATCACGATTTCTTCATGAGGACTCTGGCAAATGTTGCACTGTCTCCGTTTGAGCTGAAGCCTTATGCACCTTGGATTATGAGATTACTCAGGACAAGGTCTTCACTCAACTACAAAGTTGATTTTCAGAATCACCTCAGCTACTTGCCCCCAATTGAAATCCAGTCTCGGAATAACCTTACCAAGATAAAAGGACAGAAGAATTGAGGAAAAGGTTATGCCACTACTGGAAGAGCTCAGAGAAGGAATTTTCTCGAGGATCTGAGAAGACCGACCCTGTCAAGAATAAGGATGGAGTATATGAGTATTGATGGGACCGTAACGATGTTTCTAAGGGTGGTAGCACCCCAGAACCCGGAGATGATTGATGGATTTTGAGAAGACCCCGAACCTAACCTATTTCTTTCTAGCCTCTCCGAATCTCGAGGACGAGATTCATTTTAAGGGTGGTAGGTTTGTAACATCCCGAAATTCTAAATTTTGGAATGTTATAATAAATAGATAGATTTGATTGATTGTTTGATTGATTGTCTGAAAGTGGGTGAAATTCGAAACTTTTTGAAAGTTAAATGAGAGGGAATAAAAGGACTTTCCCAAACTTTCATTTTTGCATTTTGCTCTCCGTGAATTCAAATACTTTTTTTCATCACGAAACCTTGGAGAGAAGATGACATGACTTCTTCCATTTATTTAAATGACAAGGGTTGTTGAAAATATTTGAATTTCATTTGAAAATATTTTCAATTCTGAAACTTTATGCAACTCAATGATTTTCACGAGAGAAGACAAAATGACTTCTTCAAATTATATGAAATATGAGTTGGGAGTTCAAAGATTTAAATTCAAAGTTCTTTTGAATTTATTTTCAATTTGGATTTATTTGAGTTTTATTCAAATTATTTTTCTCCAAAATCAAAATACATGGAAAATAGGGTAACATGATTCCCTACATTAGAAAATTGGAGAAAAATTTATTTGAAATCATTTTGGTATTTTTAAAATGTTTTTTGTTGGATTCTATTAGACGAGTAGCACTCTTTGAATTATCTGATTTTTTGTGTATTTTATTTAATGCTAGAAAAATGTCCATGTTGTTGGAAATCTTTTCTGAAAATCTTGATATATTATATGGCTATATAATATTTTCTTTTAGTTCGCTTTTATTTTATTTATCTTTTGCCTGTGTTAAAAAAACAAATCCTCCTCCGCCGCTGAACTGGACCGGCCCAGCCCAGTCCAGCGCCAGCCCAGCTCAGCAGCGGCCTCCGCGCGCCCGAACCGCCTTCGCCTCGCCCGCCCGCTCTCTCCTCCGCGCGCACGCTGCCACGCCTAGCCACCGACAGGTGGGACCCACCTGTCGGGTTCGTCACCGACCTCCCGCCGGATTCCAGCACGCGCACGATTCGCCGGCCGACGCCGTGCTCAACCCGGGCGCCTCCCTCGTCTTCTCCCCTCGCCCAAGGCGACCCCCTTTATAAGCCGAGGCCCTGGCCTCGTTTTGCCTCAAACCGCAGCTCTCCACGCCCCGCGCGAACTCGCCGGAGTTCGCGAGATCCGCCGCCAAGCCCGCGCCGTTCCGACTCCGAGGCCGAGCGCCCACACCGCCACCGCCTTCCCCTCGTCGAGCCGCACCTCTCCATCTTCTCCACCGGCGCCGCCAAGCCCCGGAGCCGCCGTCCCGTTCGAGCCGCTGCCGCCGCCGCTTTCTTCTCTGACGCCGACGACGTGACCGCCGCGGTAAAGCCCCCTATCACCTCAACTGTCCGATCTTAGAGCTACGGTTAGGATTAGATATGTCTGTTTTTTTTGAACCGGTATGTGCTAAATAGCGAACATCCACCGTTCTAGCCTCGCAGCGAACAGTTTTCGGCCAGTAGATTCCTGACACGTATCCAGGGACCTGGTTACAATTTCTTTCTCTGCAGTTTAGTCCCTGATTTTCAAAACACCACATCTTTTTACCTGTTTATCCAAATCCAGCGAAACCAAAGCGCACTTCTTCGTTATGATCTCCTCTATCCAGTAATCCAACTCAAACATGTTTTTGAAAAGTTTAAAATTTGAATTAGATCAGATTTGAATTCAAACTTCGTTTGATCATAACTTGAGTTTCGTAGCTCCGTTTGAGTTGATTCTTTTTGCAAATCGAAGCTCTTGACCTAAACATTCTGATAAGGCCAAATTCAGATAATTTTGGTACTGTTAGAAATTGTTTTATGTTGCAAGAGTTATTTGCTTGGTTTTGATGTTTTCCGAATCGTCTTCTTCGTTCTTTCTGATCTTTTGAGTGATTGCTTATGTGTGGTTACTATTGCTTGCTTACGATAGATTGACCGGAGTGTGACGAGTAGAGCTATCAAGAGTTTTGAGTGCGAATCATCTTCATCAACATTGCAGGCAAGTTCACACTTTGATCATATCCCCTTCCATACCCAGTTTTTTTGCATTAGATCAATCTTCACACATTACATGATTAGGATATAATTAAACTGTGGGATGGGAAGTAGATGAGGTAGTACCTATTACCTGTTTATTATCAAACCTTTGGGAATTACTTCTACATTTGCTTATTATGCCATGCTATGCTAGTAGACGTGGATTGGGTTTTGAGAGTATCCATGACAGAAGTGAGATTGTTAATTAATGGTTTACTTAAGGTGGCAACTTAAACACACATCTGGGTGGATTGAGGCACCTGGTTATTCTAGGATTGCCTGTCTAGGCACCTGGGTAATCCAGGACTTGCCTGTTTTTCTTTTGGACCACCACCCAGGCTCAAAGGGATCATGAGATTTTTCAAACTAGAAACTTCCGTGTGCAGCCACAAGCTATTATGGGCTCTAGCATAGTTGATTAAGTCGTGTGAACTCTTACAGTGGTAGACTAGCAGATATAGGGGTTGTAGGTGGTACGGTCTACCCATCGTAAGGTGCAAACGCTTCTGAAAGACTATGTCTCGATCATCCGTTTCTCAAACACCATGTAGTGCGAGAAATCCAACGGAGGAGATCGAGTCTTGTGGGGAAAAGTGCGCAAACCTCTGCAGAGTGTATAAACTAATCATGATTAGCCGTGTCCCCGGTTATGGACGTCTTGAGTATCTAGTTCTTGGATTATCCTGTTGATCTCATCACGTTACTTTAAATGAATATTGTTGGGTTTAATGATGTTACTTAATTGGGATTGAGAATGCTGTCAACCATTCTCAATGTTCAACAACCACCATGATAGTTAAATAAAATTTATTCCTTTGCAGTAGGGAAAAATTGGCTTTTCGCAAAAACATTACAACCATAGAGCTTTTCCACCAGCCATATATGCATATAGTGATAGCCATTGTTCATCATTTTTCTCTATGGTGTGAATTTGCCAGTACATTCAATGTACTGACCCATTTCGGGCAGCAACGTCTCATGTTGGAGGTTTCTTACGACGAGTAAGTGATACGTTAGGGTTACGATTCTACACTCAACTTTGCCGTTGGTGTTGATGGGAATCCATAACCTTGTTGCTTCCGTTATTTTTGGATTGAGGTAATAGTATTTACGTTATTTTATACATGTGATTTACCTCTGTTATAAATCCTCGAGTACTGTGTGTGTCAGCATACCGATCCAGGGATGACACTTAAGCACAGAGACTTGATCCATTCGGGTCAGGTCGCTACAAGATGGTATCAGAGCACATGTTGACTGTAGGACGTGACCCTAGAAACTGGCAAGCCCATAGCAAAGATTTTTCTCTAAAACTTTACTCTCCAAAAGGATCTTTTACCTCTCTTCTCTTCTGAGCTTATTCAAAATTCCCTTTAGTGAGACCATACCCCTTTCCCCTTTTGACCACACGAAGATTCGACTGATGAGACCACTCCAAGAAGTACAAGATATGGGACAACTAAGACCACTTTGAAATGAAGAGTAATTTCCGTGCATCTGAATAATGGAAACTACAACGGTTGAAGACCGAAGACAAGTAGAATTTGAAGGCTCTGAAGAATTTCCAGATTTGTGTGACCTAGGAAGGCAACCCTTATGGAACTTGACAGACTATGGAAGTTGTCAATACCCGAGATCAAGGTGTATCGGAGAAAGACCGGAGCATGAAGCATGAGAACTCAAAGTTTTGTCAAGAAAACCCTAAGGCAGGAGATATCAACTATGGAATGATAGCGCATGGAAATGACAAGAGCAGAAACCCAGCTATCCAGCGTGTTATGGCCCGCTTATGCTATTGTCACCATGCTGAGTTAATGCATTTCTTCAGAGATTGGATGGTAGAAGGCTGATGGAGCATCTATCAGCAACAGGTGAAGTTTTAACCTCAGCCGGTGTATCACCGGGATCTGGAGTAATACATCAATAAGTTTAAGATGGACTTGTAGGAAGTCATATTTGACAAGGAGACCATTCATGAAGAACTTAGGACCTAGAAGTTGAAAGTAGCCAAGCTAGAGTAGAAAAACCTCGAGATACCGAAGATTCGTCAAGAACGGAAGGACCGTAGTGCCAATGGTTCATGTCAAGGATGTTGAAACCCGGAAGTTTTGAACACAACTCCAGAATATTAAAGGACGTCACGAGAGACTTCGCGTCAACAGAGTTGATCTGGCAAAAGAACTTGAGAAAGACAAGCATGATCGGAAGAAGCCATTGGAGGCATGAACAAGGCTTGAAGAGTTTGGAGATGTTGAAGATTTATTGACCTTTAGAAGACCCAACCCCTGTTTTATGCCTACGTTAGATGCGACGTTTGTGAGCTGTCATTTGTTTGATGTTTTTCCCGACGGCCACAAATAAAATATGTCTTTTCAAAACTTTTGTTTGCATTGTGTGTATCCCTCTCTATCTCTCTTATCTCACCCCAAACCCATGGACCCAATAGAGGATGAATGGAGATGAGCTTGTATTTTCTGGACCGATGAGTCAGTTGGAGATAGACCGATAGATTCAGAACATGGAGGATCACATGGAGAATAACCCTATAGTCAGAAAGGACATGACCCAGCATGCTCTTCGGTGCTTTGAAAGAGATGCTACTACTTGGTGGAGGATGTACCAAACCATAAATGGATGAAAAGGAGTAACCACTTGGAAAGAATTTAAGTTGACTTTGCCAAAGTCTCGGCTTGTGTCCTAGAAGTTGAGGCCTTATGGAAAGGATATGAAGAAACCTTGTGCATGCAAGATTTGTGGAGAAATAGGACACACCCATAAAGAACACAAGGATGAATGCCCTAATTGTGAAGGAGGTCACCCAGTTGAAGAATGCCCAACTAGGCAGATTACTTGTTTCTTGTGTGAAGGGACTACCCACTACCCTGCTCAGTGTCACATTTACCCCTTGGTACAACGAACCATCCAGCAGAAGAAAGAAGTAAAGAAAGGAGCCCTTATGGGAATTTTAGAAGAAGCTGTGATGGAGGACACGCCTAAAGAAGACCCAAGTAAACCCTGCACTAAGACTTGCTATTCATGTGGAGAAGAAGGACACATCTCCCAAAATTGTTTGAATGGGGATCTAGTAGAATTCCCGACGGAGGAAATAGAGTATGACCCACAAGAAATAGAAGCCCTGTATGGAATGGAAAAGTCCAGAAAGAGAAGTAGAGTGGATTCCAGGAAGGATCTGAGTCATATCACATGTTATAGGTGCAAGGAGTCAGGACACTACCTCAAAAGTTTCCCAAAAAGGAAACCTCGATATTTTTCAGAAGTAATATGTTTTAGTTGTAATGGAGCAGGGCACTTTGCCAGAGAATGCCCCAAGGAGAAGGAAACTTGTGCTAGATAGTTGAGTTTGCAACAAATGAAATGGAGTAGTAGAAGTGAGAACATTCTCTTTTATATTGAGGTGTTGAGTTGAGACATGTAATGGAAGAGCGAGAGATTGTAATCACTTGAGAATGAATAAAGTTAGCATCGTTGGTGCTGATATGGATTTTATGAGTTGTTACTCTATGAAGAAGGATTTTGACCATTTCTGAGGATATGAGAAAAATGGTCTATGGAAGATTTGTGCATTTTAAGGGTGGTAGTACCCTGTAAGAATCATTGACCCCTGGAAAAGATAAGGATACTCCACTGAGTTGATTTCGGACAAAATGAATACGAGTTTTGTCTCGAAATGTGTGATGCCCCAAGAGTATGGGGGATGAATTTGGAGACCGTCAGTTGTTTGGACCAAATGTGATCAAGGAGTCAGAAGAGAATGTTAAGTTGATTCGAGATAGACCGAAGGTAGCTCAGTCCAGGCAGAAGAGTTATGCAGACTCAAAAAGAAAAATGCAAGGAGGTAGCCTATGAAATTGGAGATAGAGCATGTCTTCGCATGTCCCCTATGCGAGGAGTTAAACGGATTGGAGTTAAGGTACAGTTAGCCTCGAGATTTGTAGGACCATACCGAGTTTTGGAGCGTATGGGAGAAGTGGCCTACAAGTTGGAGTTACCCGAAGGACTGTCAGGAGTTCATGATGTGTTTCATGTTTCCCAGTTGAAGAAGTGCCATGCAGAGATGGCCAATATTCCCCTGTAAGGACGCTTGACCCTGGAAAGGATAATGATGTTCAACGAAGTGGAATATGGGCTCCATAAGTATAAGTTTATATCTCGGTATGTGGGATAACCCACGAGGATGAAGAGATAAATTACTATTGGATATAAAGGAGGTATGATGTCGGAAGTATGGATCAATGGAAAACTCCATGATGAGTCTGAATAATCATGTCCTAGTTTGGTGCCAATAGAAGGAAGAAGACAATACAATTGGATGGATTCTAAGTATGCTAGGAAGCTGGAAGTTGGATGTTGGAATAACGATAAGTTGTCCGATGATAAGTTCAAGGACTACAAGTGATGAGGTGTGCCATAACCCACAGGCCCCAGGACCTGCCAAGAAGGAAGCACATTATTGCTGAAGGAAAAACCCTGGAAGTGGATATACCTTTGTCGACAGACGATTTTATAGGAGTTTACGCAAAACCTGAGAGTTGTGAAGGAATGATAGATGTTTGTCTGGCTTGCAGAATCTATGGATTTATCCGAACTTGGTTCGTCGACAAGAGAAATTCTGCAATGCTTGTGAGGATGACCGAGTGTTACAATGCGAGATTCGCTAAACCGTATACAAGGTAATGATTTGGGTGTGGGATGGATTGATCACCATACCGACTTACTCTTATTATTCGCCTTGCTATATGGGATGGTAAATCTGAGTGACTTACCTATAGTGGAGAGACGACGATCAAAACCTTGTTTAAGCCTTAGAATGGTATAAGTATTTTTCCCTTGTACAAGGCAGCTTTGCCAACCGTAGGTTATACGGTGAGGATCACTCAGACCCATTTCCTGTAGGAGAAACCACAAATGGTTGACCACCATGAGATATCGATAGTTGTTTAGTATTGGCGCCAGACCCGTCAGCTAAGAAGACCCAGTCTCGGAATAACCTTACCAAGATAAAAGGACAGAAGAATTGAGGAAAAGGTTATGCCACTACCGGAAGAGCTCAGAGAAGGAATTTTCTCGAGGATCTGAGAAGACCGACCCTGTCAAGAATAAGGATGGAGTATATGAGTATTGATGGGACCGTAACGATGTTTCTAAGGGTGGTAGCACCCCAGACCCCGGAGACGATTGATGGATTTTGAGAAGACCCCGAACCTAACCTATTTCTTTCTAGCCTCTCCGAATCTCGAGGACGAGATTCATTTTAAGGGTGGTAGGTTTGTAACATCCCAAAATTCTAAATTTTGGAATGTTATAATAAATAGATAGATTTGATTGATTGTTTGATTGATTGTCTGAAAGTGGGTGAAATTCGAAACTTTTTGAAAGTTAAATGAGAGGGAATAAAAGGACTTTCCCAAACTTTCATTTTTGCATTTTGCTCTCCATGAATTCAAATACTTTTTTTCATCACGAAACCTTGGAGAGAAGATGACATGACTTCTTCCATTTATTTAAATGACAAGGGTTGTTGAAAATATTTGAATTTCATTTGAAAATATTTTCAATTCTGAAACTTTATGCAACTCAATGATTTTCACGAGAGAAGATAAAATGACTTCTTCAAATTATATGAAATATGAGTTGGGAGTTCAAAGATTTAAATTCAAAGTTCTTTTGAATTTATTTTCAATTTGGATTTATTTGAGTTTTATTCAAATTATTTTTCTCCAAAATCAAAATACATGGAAAATAGGGTAACATGATTCCCTACATTAGAAAATTGGAGAAAAATTTATTTGAAATCATTTTGGTATTTTTAAAATGTTTTTTGTTGGATTCTATTAGACCAGTAGCACTCTTTGAATTATCTGATTTTGTGTGTATATTATTTAATGCTAGAAAAATGTCCATGTTGTTGGAAATCTTTTCTGAAAATTTTGATATATTATATGGCTATATAATATTTTCTTTTAGTTCGCTTTTATTTTATTTATCTTTTGCCTGTGTTAAAAAAACAAATCCTCCTCCGCCGCCGAACTGGACCGGCCCAGCCCAGTCCAGCGCCAGCCCAGCTCAGCAGCGGCCTCCGCGCGCCCGAACCGCCTTCGCCTCGCCCGCCCGCTCTCTCCTCCGCGCGCACGCTACCACGCCCAGCCACCGACAGGTGGGACCCACCTGTCAGGTTCGTCACCGACCTCCCGCCGGATTCCAGCACTCGCACGATTCGCCGGCCGACGCCGTGCTCAACCCGGGCGCCTCCCTCGTCTTCTCCCCTCGCCCAAGGCGACCCCCTTTATAAGCCGAGGCCCTGGCCTTGTTTTGCCTCAAACCGCAGCTCTCCACGCCCCGCGCGAACTCGCCGGAGTTCGCGAGATCCGCCGCCAAGCCCGCGCCATTCCGACTCCGAGGCCGAGCGCCCACACCGCCACCGACTTCCCCTCGTCGAGCCCCGGAGCCGCCGTCCCGTTCGAGCCGCCGCCGCCGCTTTCTTCTCTGACGCCGACGACGTGACCGCCGCGGTAAAGCCCCCTGTCACCTCAACCGTCCGATCTTAGAGCTACGGTTAGGATTAGATATGTCTGTTTTTTTGAACCGGTATGCGCTAAATAGCGAACATCCGCCGTTCTAGCCTCGCAGCGAATAGTTTTCGGCCAGTAGATTCCTGACACGTATCCAGGGACCTAGTTGCAATTTCTTTCTCTGCAGTTTAGTCCTTGATTTTCAAAACACCACATCTTTTTACCCGTTTATCCAAATCCAGTGAAACCAACGCCCACTTCTTCGTTATGATCTCCTCTATCCAGTAATCGAACTCAAACATGTTTTTGAAAATTTTAAAATTTGAATTAGATCAGATTTGAATTCAAACTTTGTTTGATCATAACTTGAGTTTCGTAGCTCCGTTTGAGTTGATTCTTTTTGCAAATCGAAGCTCTTGACCTAAACATTCTGATAAGGCCAAATTCAGATAATTTTGGTACTGTTAGAAATTGTTTTATGTTGCAAGAGTTATTTTCTTGGTTTTGATGTTTTACGAATCGTCTTCTTCGTTCTTTCTGATCTTTTGAGTGATTGCTTATGTGTGGTTACTATTGCTTGCTTATGATAGATTGACCGGAGTGTGACGAGTAGAGCTATCAAGAGTTTTGAGTGCGAATCATCTTCATCAACATTGCAGGCAAGTTCACACTTTGATCATATCCCCTTCCATACCCAGTTTTTTTTGCATTAGATCAATCTTCACACATTGCATGATTAGGATATAATTAAACTGTGGGATGGGAAGTAGATGAGGTAGTACCTATTACCTGTTTATTATCAAACCTTTGGGAATTACTTCTACGTTTGCTTATTATGCCATGCTATGCTAGTAGACGTGGATTGGGTTTTGAGATTATCCATGACAGAAGTGAGATTGTTAATTAATGGTTTACTTAAGGTGGCAATTTAAACACACATCTGGGTGGATTGAGGCACCTGGTTATTCTAGGATTGCATGTCTAGGCACCTGGGTAATCCAGGACTTGCCTGTTTTTCTTTTGGACCGCCACCCAGGCTCAAAGGGATCATGAGATTTTTCAAACTAGAAACTTCCGTGTGCAGCCACAAGCTATTATGGGCTCTAGCATAGTTGATTAAGTCATGTGAACTCTTACAGTGGTAGACTAGCAGATGTAGGGGTTGTAGGTGGTATGGTCTACCCATCGTAAGGTGCAAACGCTTCTGAAAGACTATGTCTCGATCATCCGTTTCTCAAAAACCATGTAGTGTGAGAAATCCAACGGAGGAGATCGAGTCTTGTGGGGAAAAGTGCGCAAACCTCTGCAGAGTGTATAAACTAATCATGATTAGCCGTGTCCCCGGTTATGGACGTCTTGAGTATCTAGTTCTTGGATTATCCTGTTGATCTCATCACGTTACTTTAAATGAATATTGTTGGGTTTAATGATGTTACTTAATTGGGATTGAGAATGCTGTCAACCATTCTCAATGTTCAACAACCACCATGATAGTTAAATAAAATTTATTCCTTTGCAGTAGGGAAAAATTGGCTTTTCGCAAAAACATTACAACCATAGAGCTTTTCCACCAGCCATATATGCATATAGTGATAGCCATTGTTCATCATTTTTCTCTATGGTGTGAATTTGCCAATACATTCAATGTACTGACCCGTTTCGGGCAGCAACGTCTCATGTTGCAGGTTTCTTACGACGAGTAAGTGATACGTTAGGGTTATGATTCTACACTCAACTTTGCCGTTGGTGTTGATGGGAATCCACAACCTTGTTGCTTCCGCTATTTTTGGATTGAGGTAATAGTATTTACGTTATTTTATACATGTGATTTACCTCTGTTATAAATCCTCGAGTACTGTGTGTGTCAGCATACCGATCTAGGGATGACACTTAAGCACAGAGACTTGATCCATTCGGGTCAGGTCGCTACAGGTAGTACAAGAGTAGATCTACCACGAGATCAAAGAGGCTAAACCCTAGAAGCTAGCCTATGGTATGATTGTATGTTGTCCTACGGACTAAAACCCTCCGGTTTATATAGACACCAGAGAGGCTAGGGTTACACAAGGTCGGTTACAAAGGAGGAGATATACATATCCGTATTGCGTAGCCTAACTTCCCCGCCAAGTAGAGTCCCATCCGGACACAAGACGAAGTCTTCAATTTGTATCTTCATAGTCGAACAGTCCGGCGAAAGGATATAGTCTGGCTGTCTGGAGACCCCCTAATCCAGGACTCCCTCAGTAGCCCCTGTACCAGGCTTTCAATGACGATGAGTCCGGCACGCAGTATTGTCTTCCGCATTGCAAGGCGGGTTCCTCCTCCGAATACACCACGGAAGAATTTGAATACAAGGATAGTGTCTGACCCTGCAAAATAAGTTCCACATACCACCGTAGAGAGAATAATATTTCCATAAATCCAATTTGCTGACTTGTTTTGGCAACACGACATTATGTCACGGCCTGGTGATTATTCAAACCGTTCCCTTTAACTAGCCCCGCGCATAACGCGAGGCAGTTTTTTGACACGTCTTGTCAAAGCAGAGATCGTGTCCCCTTATTACGGGATTCTCATCAATACGGGCGTGGGTAACCCAACCGCGTCTAGGACTCCTAGATTATAGGTAAGTCCCAAACGGCCACGAAGAGGACGCTTGATATTCACCCTCTTTATAAAGGGCCAAGGCTTTCACTTTTTTTCCTCCCGTGCTCAATCGAATCCTTCCCCCGCCTCGAGTTCTAACACCCAAAGCCCAGGTCAGGTGCTCCTGATCTTCGATCATGTCCGGATCCAGCCTTCAAGGCCGATGGATGCCTCGTCCGTTACGGAAGAGGATATCAAGAAGTTAAGGGAGGCCAGATACCTGACCGCCGAGGTTTCGCATCGGCTGCCTGCCCGAGGGCAGGTCGTCCCTACTCCTGAACCCAACGAGGATGTTGTGTTCATCTCCCACTTCCTCCGAGGTCTAGGCCTCGCTCTGGATCCCTTCGTAAGGGGTTTGATGTTCTATTACGGGCTAGACTTCCACGATCTAGCCCCGGACTCCTTTCTCCACATCTCGGCATTTATTGTCGGGTGCGAGGCCTTCCTCCGCATCACCCCTCACTTCGTCTTGTAGCTCAAGACCTTTGATGTGAAGCCGAAGACAATCGAGGGACAGTACGCAGCGTGCGGAGGCGCTTTAATAAGCAAGATTGCAGGAGCTCCGTGGCCAAAGGGTTCCTTTCCAGAGGTGTCTGTATTATGGCAACGGCAGTGGTTTTACATCACAGCCCCTAGAAGTGCCAAGTGGGTGGCTGCCCCTGCTTTCCGCTCGGGCCCCCCTCCACAACTGATGTCATGGATTAGCAGAGGCTGAGTTGGGGTCCCGCCAAGGACGTGCCTATACTGCAAAGCCGTATTCAAGATCTCTTCGAAGGAGATTTTAATTTGGTTATGGTAATGCAAGTCATGCTGGTTCGTCGAGTCCAGCCTTGCAAACGCCGGCCCCTTCGCTTGTGGGAGTTCAACCCAGAAGGACCGCGTGCTATTCAAAGTTTCCTCGGCCTGACGCACGAGGAAATGTACACGTCATTCTTCGGACCTCAAACAGAGTGTCTGGACACCACCGAGGATGCGGGCCTGAGTAGCAACCGCTCCGCCGAAAAAGTAAGTAATCCTCTGGCCGAACACACCATCTTTTATTTATCATGACGTCATTTCTGAGAGATCGTCCTCTGACCAGGATTGGCTAACAAAGGCGAAGATGATTTGGTGTCCGCCCCCCTCCCTAAGGGTTTGGAAAATCCGGTACTGGAAAAGATGCTCGAGCTCGCACCTTGCCCGGAGCCCTCGAAGGAAGATACAGGGGGGAATGATATGGGCGAAAGCAGGCTCCCATTGCTGCCTATTCCAACCGAGGGAATGAGCGCCTCCATAAGGGAGGGTAACCAAGGAGAAGACTCCGACCTTCTCTCGCTACGGGGGAGGAATAGGACTGCCTCCGAGGATCTAGAAACCGAGGCTTCCAAACGGGAGAAGAAGTCTCCAACATAGGGTCCTGTCTCGGGGGGTGCTCTTGCCGCACAAAGTCCGCGCGGGGATCAGCCCTCCAACGAGCCATAAGTGATCAAAAATACTTTAATAGTGAAGATATACTACCTTTCCTCTGAGAAAAATAATCAAAGCATATATCTTGTAGTTCGGATCTTAGCCCTTCTCAGCTGAGCTCGTCTTTGGGGGATCTTCTTCCGGAGATGATGGAGAGCGAAACGCCCCCCGGACCCCCCCGCTCAAGAAGTGGGCGACCTCGAAGTGTCGTCACGGAGGGCCTCTCCGGATTCGGTGAGGCCAGAAGATCATCCCATAGTCATCCAAAGTCCCCAGCGTCCGGCTCCCGAAGAGAGCAAACAAAAGAGTCCGGCACCATCTAGTATGCGGTCGGACGTACTGAGGGAGCTATTGGAGCGAGCGGCCGTCTTAGAAGAACACCGTATATTAATGGGTATGGTGATGGAAAGAATTTCATCCGCTGAAAGCGGATTACATGAAGCCTTTATGAGTCTACTGACGGGCTTTGAGGTACCTGAAATGATATACTTTTTGATAGTACCACACATGTTTAGGTGTGCCCTGTGTAGATAGTAGCCCCTGAGACTCTGGTTGTCGTCGAGAATGGCGGTGAACAGAGAATCATAGTCCCAGGTAATAACCACACTGCCTTTATGTGCAGGTTGTGGAAGCTCCGGTGGCTAGTCGGACTAATGAGTTTGCCGAACTAAAGCGGCAACTGGATGCGGCAGACGCCGACATCGAGCTTGTTAACAAGCGGCTTGATGAATCATAGGGTAAGTAATGTTTTCTGGTGAATGTCACATAGTAAGAGCAGCAGGATGCCAGTATCTTTAACGTGTTGTGACTGCAGATGGAGCTGCCACCGTGGAGACCCTTCGGGCGGAACTTGCCCAAGCCAAGGAACAAGCAAGAATTAATAATGCGGCTGCTTTGAAGGTGACCGAAGAGTTAAGAGACGAGAACGCTGCGCATTGCGAAAGCAAAGATAAGATGGCAAAGATGGCCGTGAAATTAAAAGATACTGCCGACCATTGCCAGTTCCTTGAAGAAGAGAACTGAGTGAAGGCAACGGACCTTGAAAAGGCCACGGTGGCGACCAAAGACACCCGCTCTGCTATGAGGGCGAAGAAGGAGGAGTTGCGTGAAGCCAGGGATATTGCGGCTGGGAAGCCCTTTCTGCTGCATAGGAAGTTCGGAGATCCGCGGTATGCCCCTCTAGATTGGCTGTGGAGTTCGGCGGACGCATATATGGACTTGGCAGCGAGTGCTGTCGATGCGGTCGAATACTTCCGAGATCAGACAGATCGTGAAGTGGACAAGCTGTTCTGGTCGCAATTTAACATTCTAGAGCGTCCTCTTCCCTTAACTGATCAGCTAGCCGAATAGGCCGAACTTAATAGATTGTACGGACTTGCCATGAGGTTCGTCATAGATCACCTGCGGCCGGAGAAGCCGAAGCCGAACAACTATTTAGCTTAGTGCAGCAGTTCCTTGGTGCAGTGCCACGCATCAATGCGATGAAGAGGTCGGCGTGCATAGAAGGCTCGCGGATGGCCTTTGCCCGTGTCAAAGCATACTGGGCGGAGATGGATGCTACCACCCTTGCGGAGCGGGGTTCGTCCATAGGCCGAGTAGCTGCCGAGCACTATTTTGAGGAAGTTCTCGAGGGTGCTCGTTTGATAGAGGCCCAGTGCTCGAAGAATATTATGTTTGAGTGACATGTATTCCCATTGTAAACACAATGTTTTTATGAAATATATTAAGGCTGTATTTATACTTTTGCCTGAAAGTGATATGGTGCCTCTTGTGCGGCCGTTTATGTATATATGTATATAACCTGAAAGATTGCAATCGTCGGCTTCAACCCCCACACATATAATGCGGAGGTGCTCGCAGAAGACGCGTGTTCACACTTAACCCAACGTCTTGGTCTTGATAAGGAGGTGATAGCGCAGCGAACAAGGCAACTGGACTATGATGCTTTAACACTTTCACTTAGCCATAGGAGTTTGACGGTGGGGCTACTATATAGCCCCTGGTGGCCCAGCACTCTCCCGAACTCGGGGTGCGTATATGCCTGGCCGGGAAACGACCCTTCATTAAAGCGGAGGAATTCTATCATTCCGATAGGTCATCGAGTGGTTGACCAGTCTCGCGCTATATCATGACAGTCAGTTTTCGGCTTTCTATACTGAGGTGCTCGTCCAGATGAACCAGGGCACAATCGCAGTAGTTCTCCTGGTGCTGCCTTAGCCGATAAAGCGGAACGTAAGGCACCAAAACACAGGAGCCGGGCAAACCCAACATTTGACCCAAGACATGATTCAGAGCTGATGCATATAAGGCCAAACTCGCGACGCCGAACACTCCCTAAGGTATTCGGTCTTTATGGTATCAACCAGGCCTATAGTGCCCTTTGTAAGAAGCCCCTTGTGTCCAGGTACGTGCGTTATTCTGACATGGCCACATGCCAAGACATCAGCATCCTTCTCAATTGTACTGAGAATCCGAGGGATGTGTATCAACGAGACAGTAAAAAAGGTTTACGCAGGGTCTTAATCTAAAAAGAATCCTTGGAACGGGTCCCTGCTGCACGTCTGCGCCTGTGTCTCTGTTGTGCCGTATCCTGGATGGTGTAGCACGATGGTCATCTGTAAAAGAGAGGAACTTAGGTGAAAAGTTATCGTGCAAAAAGGTAGCTTTAAAGAAATCATGTAAAATTTAAGATAAGCAAAAATTGCCACTTGTCTGTGTGCGTTGAGCCCCTTGTATTTGTAATAGGGGTGGGGCCATCAATCATGTATGAATTACATATAGCTGCGCCGGACTCGTCTAACCGTGTCCGTGGTCTTGACGACCTATCAGCTGCTTTTAGTTGGTGAGGCCATTTTTAGTGTGCGGCTGCCAAGGCAGTCGCGCTCTCTTCGGCGCGCAAAGATCGCTCAATATTTCCATTCATCGTGATGATGCCACGTGGACCGGGCATCTTGATCGTGAGGGAAGCGTAATGCGGTATTGCATTAAAGCGAGCGAAAGCTTCGCGTCCAAGTAGTGCTTGATAGCCACTTTGGAACGGAGCAATGTGGAAGGTTAAGTGTTCGCTACGGAAGTTATCGGGGAAGCCGAATATAACCTCTAGCAGTAGGGAGCCCGTGCAATTAGCCCATGGGCCTGGCGTTACTCCTTTAAAGGTAGTGTTGATGTGGCAAGTTTTCGTTGGGTCTATCCCCATTTTGCGGATTGTGTCCTGGTATATCAGGTTTAGACTACTGCCACCGTCCATCAGGACTCGTGTGAAATTGTATCCGTCAATTATGGGGTTTAATACCAATGCAGCCCATCCTGCACGCCGGATACTTGATGAGTAATCCCGATGGTCGAAAGTGATCGGTCGAGACGACCAGTGGCAGGGCTCCACTATGATAGGCCCTTGGGCATATTTCTCTGGGAGTGTCGCTTCGTTTCTCCCCTTCATCACGTGTAACACGTGTACTATTTTGACTTCTGGTGGAAATTTCTTTTGTTCCCTAGTGTCTTGCTTGAGAGGCTCATCCTCGTCTTCGCTTGATGTATCCTCCCCTTGTGTACAACGTTTAGCTTGCCGGACTGCTTGAAGACCCAACATTCTCTGTGGGTATGATTAGTGGGTTTACCAGGGGTGCTATGGATCTGACATATTTGGTCCAGAATTTTGTTTAGGCTGGACAGTTCATCTCTGGCGCCTTTAGAGGGCGGCTTTTGCTGACCTGGCCGAGAGCTTCGGAATCCGGCGTTTACTGCCGTGCTCTTCGGGCTGTCTTCTTTATTCCGGCGTTTATTATTGTTGCTGCGCCATGATTTCCCGTTTCCATCTCTAACTTTGGATGTACTGGGGTCGCTGGTGCTGCATCTGGCTAGCCAGCTATCCTCACCCGCGCAAAAGCGGGTCATGAGGCTTGTTAATGCTGCCATTGTTCTCAGCTTTTCTTGGCCGAGGTGTCTGGCAAGCCATTCATCACGGACGCTATGCTTAAAAGCTGCCAAGGCCTCGGCGTCCGGACAGTCGACTATTTGGTTCTTTTTAGTAAGAAACCTGTTCCAAAGCTTTCGGGCTGACTCTCCGGGCTGTTGAGTTATATGAATCAAATCGTCCGCGTCCGGAGGTCAGACATAAGTCCCTTGAAAATTCGCCCGAAAAGCGTCTTCGAGCTCTTCCCAGCTTCCAATGGAGCTTTCGGGGAGGCTTTTAAGCCAATGCCGAGCTAGCCCTTTGAGTTTGAGGGGTGAGGGAGTCCTGGATTAGGGGGTCTCCGAACAGCCGGGCTATATCCTTTGGCCGGACTGTTAGACTATGAAGATACAAGATTGAAGACTTCATCTCGTGTCCGGATAGGACTCTATTTGGCGTGCAAGGAAAGCTAGGCAATACGGATATGGATATCTCCTCCTTTGTAACCGACCTTGTGTAACCCTAACCCTCTCCGGTGTCTATATAAACCAGAGGGTTTTAGTCCGTAGGACAAGATACAATCATACCATAGGCTAGCTTCTAGGGTTTAGCCTCTCTGATCTCGTGGTAGATCTACTCTTGTACTACCCATATCATCAATATTAATCAAGCAGGACATAGGGTTTTACCTCCATCAAGAGGGCCCGAACCTGGGTAAAACATTGTGTCCCCTGCCTCCTATTACCATCCGGCCTAGACGCACTGTTCGGGACCCCCTACCCGAGATCCGCCGGTTTTGACACCGACAAGGGGTAAATACTTAATGGCGTGGAGATCATCTCCTCGAGCCATATGGATATGGAGGATATAGTCCTCAATCCAGACCCCCGGGTCTGTTGTTCCGTCGTATGCCTCTGTGTTTACGGGTTTGAATCCCTCTGGAAATTCATGGTACAGCACCTCATCGGTGAAACATAGGGGGTGTGCGGCACCTCTGTATCTGGGTGTACCGCGTTGATCGGATGTTTGTTGTGTTGCATCGCATGCTGAAGCACGCTTGCATGGTCCGTAGATGGATCTGGGTTCGCCGTCATTTTGATGTGAGCCCTTGCGTGGATCGCGTATTGGCTTATGTGTGGCATTGCTTGCCGCTCTATGTTGGTCGTGAGGTCGTCTATCCGGCCAGATGGCTGTTTTAATTTTTGGTTGTGGGGGATCTAAGGCCTCCTCATCGAATTCAGGTAGCAACTTCTGCTTCGGGTAGCTCTTGGTGGGGCGATTACCGCCGTACTTCACTGCTGTGTTGAGTTCTTTACTCCATCTGATTTGGAGTGTGTCTTGCGCAGCCTTGAGCCTTTGCTTCTGCTTTTTTAGACTCCTCGTGGTGGCAACGAGCCTTTGATGGGCGTTCTGTTACTCCGGGTGTCTGTCCGGTGTAATGTCGTCTGGACTATTATCTTTGACCGAGTTGGGTTGTTCGGTTTGGTTCTCCGTGTTGCCGTTGTCCGGTAATGGTTCACCCTGCTCTAACGCTGGGTCTGCATGATCATTGTTTCTACCGAGGCGGGATTTAGGGCAGCGCTTACGCCGCCACTTTGACTGCTTCTCGAGGGGGCAATCCTTCGTTGGGTCCTTCCGTTCCTCGTCGCCATTTTCTTTTGGTGTGTCCACCATGTATACGTCATGTGGTGAAGTGGGCGTCCAGTGCCCTATGGGCAGTGGTTCCTCTTCGTCTCCCGCATCGTCGTCCATACCGTCGATGTCGTCGAAGTCAAAGTCGAGCATGTCGGTTGAGTCATCGATAGTGGCTACTAAGTGGGTGGTGGGTGGGCGGCGAATTTCTTCGTCATCCGTATCCCAATCCTGCCGGGCATAGTTCGGCCAAGACTCTCCTCACAAGGAGAGAGACTTTAGTGAATTCAGTATGTCGCCGAAGGGCGAGTGCTGAAAGATATCTGCGGAGGTAAACTCCATGATCGACGCCCAACCGGATTCGATAGGAATGGGCGCAGGCGGTTCAGAGTCCGTGGCCGGAGAAGTATCCAGTAGTTTAACAACATGGCTCTTGTGAAGGGTAAGGTCGATGTTCGGCTCAATCGCCGCTGAGGGTAACGCCTCCGTGGCGGGGTCCATCCACCCGTCCATGGGCGGCGTGACTGGCTCCGAATTGAGGGTCGGAGCGGCTGCCGGTGTGATCTCCTGAATACTGTCTGATGGTAGAGCTAGATCGTACTCATCGTGACCGCGTGATGCACAAGGCAGAGGCTCGAATCCGTCGAAGATCAAGTCTCCGCGGATATCGGTCGTGTAGTTTAAGCTTCCAAACCTGACCTGATGGCCAGGGGCGTAACTTTCAATCTGCTCCAGATGGCCAAGCGAATTGGCCCACAGTGCAAAGCCGTCGAATACAAAAATCTGTGCGGGGAGAAAAGTCTCACCCTGGACTGCATCGCCATCGATGATAGTAGGAGCCATCAAGCCTAACGGCGACGACACAAAGGAACTCTCAATGCAAGCACCAATGTCGGTGTCAAAACCGGCGGATCTCGGGTAGGGGGTCCCGAACTGTGCATCCAAGGCGGATGGTAACAGGAGGCAGGGGACACGATGTTTTACCCAGGTTCGGGCCCTCTTGATGGAGGTAAAACCCTACGTCCTGCTTGATTAATATTGATGATATGAGTAGTACAAGAGTAGATCTATCACGAGATCAGAGAGGCTAAACCCTAGAAGCTAGCCTATGGTATGATTCTATGTTGTCCTACGGACTAAAACCCTCCGGTTTATATAGACACCAGAGAGGCTAGGGTTACACAAGGTCGGTTACAAAGGAGGAGATATACATATCCGTATTGCCTAGCTTGCCTTCCACGCCAAGTAGAGTCCCATCCGGACACGAGACGAAGTCTTCAATCTTGTGTCTTCATAGTCCAACAGTCCGGCCAAAGGATATAGTCTGGCTGTCCGGAGACCCCCTAATCCAGGACTCCCTCAATAGGAAACATCGTACTGTTAAAGGGGGTCGAGGAAATACTAAGGAAAAATTTCCATGTGATGCTCAACTCAAAATCCTACACCTACCAATCCCTTCGAGTGAAGCCATTGGAAATCTCATACAGTCCAGTCATATTCTTCAATGATAGAGATGAAGTTCTTCTAGTCTCTGAGGAATTTGTTCTGACTGAGGAGTTAGGAATTCGTCAGTGCGGATTGCCTAGATATTGAGGAACATGATAGCCCTGAGGATTTTGCTACTCAAAATTCTGACCGTTGCTGTACTATGCGCCAGCTGTCCCAAAATATCTATCCACCTAACGGTCATATCATTGAAGGGCATTTATGTCTTATCATGCCGGGCTGCTCCCTAGCTATGAATAGCCGCCCCCTACAACCACTCCCTGGTTGGCTGCTCTGAGAGAAACTGACACTTGTCATTTGAGAGCAACCCATCCTCCGAGGACTTTGAGCGAAAATCATCGAGTGAGGGAAAACCCAAACCCAAACACCTACAAACCCCAAGTGATTGAGCATCACTCAAGAGATTGATCCTGCGTGGATCCGACGCTTGTTACCTTTGAAGACTGTGCTTCTTCCAAACGGTTAGGCGTCATGGTCTAGAGCATCCAAGAGGAATTGTGGATCGCCAAGTGACCAAGTTTGTGAAGGTTTGGAAGTCGCCTGAAGACTTACCACGAGTGATTGGGCGAGGTCTGTGTGACCTTAGCTCAAGGAGAATACGGTGAGGACTTGGTGTCCTGAGCTGCGAGCTCAGGACTGGGTGTCCGGGACTGTGTGTCCTCGAGTTTAAATACTCAGCCGCTCTAACCAGACGTACAACTGAGATACCAGTTGGAACTGGTCTACCAAATCATTGTCTTCACCAAGCTTACTGGTTCTATTCCCTCAACTCTTTCATTTCCTCATAACTGTGTTGTGTGTTGGTTCATATCTGTGTTTGAAGACTTTGACTGAAGACTTTCTCAATTTCCTCAGTTCAATTTCTTCAGTCTGTTTGTCTTCATCCTGTGGTATCCTGTGCTTACGCTTCATGTACTCTGTGCCTGTCTTCATTTCATCATGATGACTATGCTTGTATTATGTTATGTTTACTTTTGAGTACTTATTCTGCTGCTAGTATTTCTTCGCTAAGGAATTTCCTCACCAGAAAATTCCTCAGTGAAGAATTTCATAAAAATCGCCTATTCACCCCCCTTTAGTCAATATAACGCACTTTCAGTACAGCGGCCAGTGTGCAAGAAAGAAAATATGGCCAGGGTCTCGAACGCCTACTCGCGCATACGTACGGCCAGGGATCATGTACATGGCTGGGTAGGAACGGAGAAACAGCGTCGTCGTCATGTTCATGGGGAGCCAACCGGCTGGGTCAGAACGGAATGCGTCGTCATGTTCATCGGGAGGGCTTGGACGGAACAGCCGATGGAAACGAGGCCTGGCGTACCGCAGAACGGAGGAAACGGTCTTGTGTTCGACTGGCCATGTTCGAAACGGGATCCTGTTCATCGGGAGGGGTCTGGCGTACCGCAAAACGGAGGAAACAGACCTCCTACGGTCGAAACGGGGGTCCTGTTGATCGGGAGGGGTGTGGCGTACCGCTAAACGGAGGAAACAGACTTGTGTTGGAGCGCTACGGTCGAAACGGGGGTCCTGTTCATCAGGAGGGGTGTGGCGTACCGCAAAACGGGACTCCACGGGATACTGTTCATCTCCACCGTCGACCCCCTCCAGCCTCCACGGGCTACTGTTCATCCACCGTCGACCTCCTCCAGCCTCCACCTGCGACTGTTCATCCACGGGCTCCTGTTCATCCAGCTTCCACCGCGCGCTACTCCACCAGCCACTGTTCAACCAGCCCTCTCCACGGGCACCTGTTCAACCACCCCTCCACGGGCTACTGTTCATCCAGCCCTCCACCGTCTACTGTTCATCCTGCCCTCCACGGGGTGGTCCTGTTCATCCTGCCCTCCACGGGGTCCTGTTCATCCAGTCCCAACCGGCTCGATCGATCGGGGTCCTGTTCATCCAGAGGCAACACCACGGGGTCCTGTTCATCCACCCCCATTGGGAACTGTTCATCCACCCCCCCCCCCCCCCCGCAACGCTCACTGTTCATCCAGAGGCAACATTGATCGGCTTCAGTTAGCAGCAGTAGCGAAGGAATCGCTCGATCGGGTTCAGTTAACAGCCATCGATCGATCGCTCGGGTTCACTAATGCGTAGCCTACAGTGCAATTGCTCGGGTTCACTTAGAGCCCAACGCCTCGCACCCACGCGCGTGCGTGTACGAGAGAAACGTGCATCACTCGGCCCTGACCACCCACCGTAACCGGGAACACCCCGATATTTTCCTCGCCCTCGCTTCTACCACGATTTTTTCCGTCATGGACGGCCCAAAGAATGTCATGCAGCTGTGTCTCCGGCCCGCCCAGGACGAAAAGCCCAGTTTCTGTCATGATTTTTTGTCATAGAAGCAGGACCCCACCACATCTATGATGATACTGGGTTTTGTCACAATTATCGTCATAGAAGTGTCATAGGTATGACAGGAAAAAAATTCGTTTGGTCCAAAATGTCACGGATGTGTCTTTTTTTGTAGTGTGAACCAGCTCTCAGCATGGATCTCTCTCTGAATAACTTGGGATTGCATCTGTCAATGTCTGATCAGGGCAATGTGGTTGCATCTTTGCTTTTTCACAACTCAAGGCCAGCGAGGCAAATCAACAACTTTCTTATGCAGGCTGTTAGGCCTATTCTGGCCAGCTATGGACCTTGGAGCTCAGGGTATGGATTCAAAGATAATTTGCATGTCCATGTTGAGGTTTCCAGCCACAATGGGTCCTTTGTTGTTACTGCAGGGCAGCAGATCACTAGTGACAATGCTGAATCTATCACCATTGTGCGAAGTTGGGCAATTGATGCTTCTGCTAATCTGGATTCCTTGCCTGCATTGCCACTTAGCAGCCCCAATATGTTGACAGTTGATTCTGCTGGTATCTCTCTGCCTGATTTTAGTGACAGTGGTTCAAATGCTAGTTACCGGGGTAAGGTTCCGGTTCCCGAATCTGCAGTTAGTCTCCGGTGCAGTGCTTGCTCTAATAAGTACAATGGTTTTCGGGTCCATGTTGTCACTGACACTAAGAAGAAAGCTTCCAAAGTTAAACCACGACGTATTCCGGCTGCTCCTTCTTCAGTTGTCATTACAGAAATTTAAGACGATGTGGTGCCTCCTCCAACACCCATCCAGGTAATCCAACGGGTGGGCGTGCTCCAGTGCGCCATTCCGGCCGAGGAACTCACTGATGAGGCTCTCCTGGCCCCTTCGATCGCGGGGCCATCCTCTTCTTCCTGAATCTCTAAGTGTTTTCCTTCATGGGTCTGTTGGTTAATTGGAATGTCTTATGTTGGAACATCTGTGGGTTAAATTCCGGCGACAAACATTTAGCTCTGTCCAATGCTATCGCTGCTAGTGGTTGTTCGGTATTATGTTTGCAAGAAACTAAAAAGTCTGTTATTGACCATGCGTTCATCAAGTCCTGTTGCCCTCGTCATTTTGACCAGTTTGCTTATATTCCCTCACGTGGGGCTTCGGGTGGCATTGTCACCATTTGGAATAGCTCTGTTTTTTCTGGTACGGTGATTGCTTCGGAAGAGTTTGCACTGGTCATAAAATTCCAATCCACACAATCCTCTCAATCTTGGACTTTGGTGAATATCTATGGCCCGTGCCAAGGCGACCCATGTATTAGTTACACAAATTGGCTCTTTTCCTTAAACATTCCGGCCACTGAAGACTGGCTTCTCATGGGGGATTTCAATTATATGTGCTGTCCAGAAAACCGTAATAAACCAGGAGGGAATATTAATGATATGATCACGTTTAATGATTTCATACGACCACAAAGCCTTGTTGAACTGCCAATCAAAGGCCATACATTTACATGGAGTAACATGTAGCAAGACCCCCTTTTGGAGCAGCTTGATTGGTTTTTTACCTCTCGCAATTGGACACACTCTTATCCTAAAACCATTGTTAAACCCTTAGGTAAACCGGTGTCTGATCACATCCCCTGTGTTATCACTATCGAAACAAAAAATCCACAGAGTAAACTTTTCAGATTCCAGCCATTTTGGATTGAACACCCGGGTTTTATGGAGACTGTTCAAACTGCTTGGGATAAACCTATCCGTGTGACAAATATTGCAACCATTCTTTGCAGAAAGTTCAAACACTTACGACATTGTCTGAAACTTTGGAGTAAAAATATATCCTGTCTATCCATTGCCATCGCCAACTCCAACAAGGCCTTGACTGAGCTTGACACGATTGAAAACAGAAGGCAGTTGACCACTCCTGAGACAAATTTTAGGAATATCCTAAAAGCCCACATTTTGAGGCTATCATCGTACCAGCGACAATACTAGAAAAAACGATGCACCATTAGATGGGTTCGCTTTGGTGATGAGAACTCAAATTTTTTCAGGCCATGGCATCAGAACGATACAGGAGGAATAACATAGCCTCTCTCACTCTCCAAGATTGCACTGTTGCAGAAGATCATGCGAGCAAAGAGTCTGTTGTCTTTCACTCCTTCAAAGAAAGATTAGGAACCTCCTCCAAGCATGAGATGAAATTTAATCTTGAAACAATCATTAGGAAGATTGATGGGCTTGATGCTTTAATTGTTCCATTTACTAGACACGAGATTGATCAAGTAATCAAAGAGATGCCGTCCGACAGAGCGCCGGGACCGGATGGATTTAATGGCGCATTCCTCAAGTCTTGTTGGCACATAATAAAAGAAGATTTTTATGCTTTATGTGACCAATTCTTTGAGGGAGGACTCAACTTAGAAAGCATTAATGATGGGTTTATTACTCTCATCCCCAAGGTTGCCGCACCACAAGGAGTCAATGACTTTCGACCGATCACTCTTCTTAATTGCTGCCTCAAAGTCATCAAAAAACTTCTAGCTAATCGGTTGCAAAAACTAATTTTGAAGATCATACATCGCAACCAATATGGCTTTCTGAAAAAGAGGTCCATTCAGGACTGCCTTGTGTGGGCGTTTGAATATATAGATCAATGCCAAACTTCTAAGCAACCAATTGTTTTACTCAAGTTGGACTTCGCGAAGGCCTCGATACTATTGAACATGAGGCAATGCTAGAAATCATGATGCACATGGGATTCAATGACAAGTGGTTGGGGTGGATTAAGGACATTTTCTCCTCTGGCAAATCCTCAGTTCTCCTAAACGGCGTGCCAGGTAGACAGTTTCACTGCAAATGTGGTGTTCGACAAGGTGATCCATTGTCTCCCCTCATTTTTGTCCTTGCTGCTGACCTACTACAAGCGGCCATCAATGACTCTTATAGAAGAAATGAACTCAAGTTGCCTTTTCATCGACCAAACCAAACGGACTATCCGGTGATACAATATTCCGATGATACAATCATGCTCCTGCCGGCCTGCGCTGACCAAGCTATACTTGTCAAGAAAATCCTCACCGACTATGCAACTTCCATTGGGCTCAAGATCAACTTTCATAAGTCCACACTCGTACCCTTGAATTGTGATGCGACCACTGCACAACATATTGCAAAAATCTTTGGCTGTGTGGTTGGGAAGTTACCTTTCACATACCTTGGTCTACCCATGGGCACCTCGAAACCGTCGGTGCAAGATCTAATGCCTCTGGTTTGCAGCATAGCGAGAAGACTCTCCTCAACCCTGTCAATGATCTCTTATGGAGGGAAATTGTCATTGTTGAATTCTGTTATTACGTCCCTCATAATCTTTGCACTTTGAAACTACCGTCAAAAATTATTGAGCTTCAGGGAATCCTGGATTAGGGGGTCTCCGGACAGCCGGACTATATCCTTTGGCCGGACTGTTGGACTATGAAGATACAAGATTGAAGACTTCGTCTCGTGTTCGGATGGGACTTTACTTGGCATAGAAGGCAAGCTAGGCAATATGGATATGTATATCTCCTCCTTTGTAACCGACCTTGTGTAACCCAAGCCCCCTCCGGTGTCTATATAAACCGGAGGGTTTTAGTCCATAGGACAACAGACAATCATACCATAGGCTAGCTTCTAGGGTTTAGCCTCTCTGATCTCGTGGTAGATCAACTCTTGTAATACTCATATCATCAAGAATAATCAAGCAGGACGTAGGGTTTTACCTCCATCAAGAGGGCCCAAACCTAGGTAAACATCGTGTCCCCTGCCTCCTGTTACCATCCGCCTTAGACACACAGTTCGGGACCCCCTACCCGAGATCCACCGGGTTTGACACCGACATTGGTGCTTTCATTGAGAGCTCCACTTTGCCGTCCCCATAAGGCTTGATGGCTCCTTCGATCATCGCTAGCGATGTGGTCCAGGGTGAGGCTTTCCTCCCCGGACAGATCTTCATATTCGGTGGCTTTGCACTGCGGGCCAATTCGCTTGGCCATATGGAGCAGATTGAGAACTACGCCCCTGGCCATCTGGTCAAATTTGGAAACTTGAACTACACGGCCGATATCCGCGGAGACTTGATCTTCGACGGATTCGAGCCCATGCCGGACGTGTGCGCAGTCACGATGAGCAAGACGTAACTCTACCGTCGGACAGTGTTCGGGAGATCGCATCCGCAGCTACTCCGTCCATCAATCCGGAGCAAGTCGTGCCATCCGAGAGCGGAGGGATGGACCCCGCCATGGAGGCCGCACTCTTAGTGGCGATAGAGCCGGATACCGACTTCACCCCTTACGAGAGTCGTGTCGCCAAACCACTGGATTCATCTCCGGCCACGGACTCCGAGCCGCTCATATCTATGCCCGTCGAGTACGACTGGGCACCGATCATGGAGTTCACCTCCGCGGACATCTTTCAGCACTCACCCTTCAGGGATGTGCTAAATTCATTAAGGTCTCTCTCCCTGTCAGGAGAACCTTGGCCGAACTATGTCCGGCTAGAATGGGATGCGGACGACGAAGAAATTCGCTGCCCACCCACCACTCACTTAGTAGCCACTGTCGACGACTTAACCGACATGCTCGACTTTGGCTCCGAAGACTTCGACGGTATGGACGACGAGGCCGGAGACGAACAGGATCCACCGCCCTTGGGGCACTGGACCGCCACCTCATCATATGATATATACATGGTGGACACTCCCAAAGAAGCCAATGGCGACGAGAAAGCAGAGGATGACCCCTCCAAGAAGCAACCCAAGCGCCAACGTCAGCGGCACCGCTCTAAGTCCCGCCACAGCAAGAGCAGTGATACTGGCACAGGAGATAATAACACTCTGGATAGCGCCGAAGACAACAACAATCCCCTCCAGCACGGTGCAGAGCTAGAGGACAAACAAGCTAGCCCCCCAGAGCAGGCAGCAGATGGAGAACCGGAGGAGGACAATTACATGCCTCTCTCCGAAGACAAGGCGAGCCTCGGCGACGATGAGTTTATCGTGCCTGAGGACCCCGTCGAGCAAGTAGCCTAAAGAAGAAACAGCAACAACTTCAAGCTGATCAAGACTCCCTAGCAGACAGATGGACCGAAGTCCTTGCGGCCAAGGAGCATGAACTCGAGCGCCCGTCCAAGAGTTACCCAAAACGCAGGTTGCTACCTCACCTCGAGGAGGAAGCATTGAAACCTCATTCACCAGTGTACGACGCGGCTGACCGTCCACTACGCGGCCGAGCCAGATAGGCGTTTTAGCCTAAAGTTCAGACTACACCCCGTCGCCAGTCAGTCAAAAATACTAAGGCCTGGGGCAACACAGAGGACCTGTGAGACATCTTGGACAGTAAGGCAAAAATCGCAAGGTCAATATACGGGACATGAGCATGTGCGCCCACACGGTGCGATGATCGTCGCATTGGATACACCAAGAGTAAATCCGGTCGGGCCGAATACAGCAGACAAGACTCATACGAACTACGTTGGGATATAGCCCGGCACAAAGGCGCCACACACCCCCTATGCTTCACTGATGAAGTTATGAATCATGAATTCCCGAAGGGTTTCAAACCTGTAAATATCGAATCATGCGACGGCACAATAGATCCCACTGTATGGATTGAGGATTTCCTCCTTCACATCCACATGGATCACGGTGACGATCTACATGCCATCAAGTACCTCCCACTAAAACTCAAAGGACCAGCTCGGCATTGGCTGAATAGCTTGCCAGCAGATTCCGTTGGCAGTTGGGAGGATTTGGAAGATGCATTTCTTGACAACTTCCAGGGCACTTATGTGCGGCCACCGGATGCTGATGACTTGAGCCACATAACCCAGCAGCTAGGGGAATCGGCCAGACAATTCTGGACATGGTTCCTGGCTAAGAAAAATCAAATTGTAGACTGTCCGGATGCAGAAGCCCTAGCGGCATTCAAGCATAACATCCGTGATGAGTGGCTCGCCTGCCACCTCGGCCAGGAGAAGCCGAAATCTATGGCAGCCCTCCCAACACTCATGACCCGCTTTTGCACGGGTGAGGACAGCTGGCTGGCTCATAGCAACAACACATCAAGGAATCTGGATACCTCGGATACCAAAGACGTTAACGGTAGGCAGCGTCGTAATAGACCAAAGCTCCGCGATAACAGCGATAACACCGCAGATACGGTAGTCAATGCCGGATTCAGAGGCTCTAAATCCGGTCAGCGAAAAAGCCATTTAAAAGAAATACTCCGGCTCCGTCCAGTATGGACCGCATACTGGATCGCTCGTGTCAAATCCACGGCACCCCTGACAAGCCAACCAATCACACCAACAGAGAATGTTGGGTGTTCAAGCAGGACGGCAAGTTAAATGCCGAAAACAAGGACAAGGGGCTGCATAGCGATGACGAGGAGGAGCCCCGGCCGCCGAACCCAGGAGGACAGAAGGGGTTTCCCCCACAAGTGAAGACAGTGAACATGATATACACAACCCACATTCCCAAGAGGGAGCAGAAGCGTGCACTAAGGGACGTCTACGCGATGGAGCCCGTCGCCCCGAAGTTCAACCCATGGTTTCCACCACAAGTGATACGTCCATTTTGCATCATGCTTTTATATCAATATTTATTGCATTACGGGCTGTTATTACACATGATGTCACAATACTTATGCCTATTCTCTCTTATTTTACAAGGTTTACATAAAGAGGGAGAATGTCGGTGGCTGGGATTCTGGCTGGAAAAGGAGCAAATATTAGAGACCTATTTTGCACAGCTCCAAAAGTCCTGAAACTTCACGGATGATGTTTTCCAAATATATAAAAAACATTGAGCGCAAGAACTTCACCAGGGGGGCCACACCCTGCCCACGAGGGTGGGGGCGCGCCCTACCCCCCTAGGCGCGCCCCCCTACCTCATGGGCCTCCCGGTGGCCCTCCGGTGACCATCTTCTGCTATATGGACTCTTTCGATGGGAAAAAAATCATAAGCCATCTTCTCGGATGAAACTCTGCCGCCACGAGGCGGAACCTTGGCGGAACCAATCTAGGGTTCTGGCGGGGCTGTTCTGCTGGGGAAACTTCCCTCCCGGAGGGAGAAATCATCGCCATCGTCATCACCAACGCTGCTCTCATTGGGAGAGGGCAATCTCCATCAATATCTTCATCAGCACCATCTCATCTCAAAACCCTAGTTCATCTCTTGTATCCAATTCTTGTCTCCAAGTCCGGGATTGGTGCTAGTAGGTTGGTAGTAGTGTTAATTACTCCTTGTAGTTGATGCTAGTTGGTTTAATTGGTGGAAGATCATATGTTCAGATCCTATATGCACATTAATACCCCTCTGATTATGAACATGTTTATGCTTTGTGAGTAGTTACTTTTGTTCCTGAGGACATGGGAGAAGTCTTGCTATTAGTAGTCATGTGAATTTGGTATTCGTTCGATATTTTGATGAGATGTATGTTGTCTCTCCTCTAGTGGTGTTATGTGAACGTCGACTACATGACACTTCACCATTGTTTGGGCCTAGAGGAAGGCATTGGGAAGTAATAAGTAGATGATGGGTTGCTAGAGTGACAGAAGCTTAAACCCTAGTTTATGCATTGCTTCGTAAGGGGCTGATTTGGATACATATGTTTCATGCTATGGTTAGGTTTACCTTAATACTTTTGTTGTATTTCCGGATGCTTGCAATAGAGGTTAATCCTAAGTGGGATGCTTGTCCAAGTAAGGGCAACACCCAAGCACCGGTCCACCCACATACCAAATTATCAAAGTACCGAACGTGAATCATATGAGCGTGATGAAAACTAGCTTGCCAATATTTCCATGTGTCCCCGGGAGCGCTTTACATCATATAAGAGTTTGTCCAGGCTTGTCATTTGCTACAAAAAGGATTGGGCCACCTTGCTGCACCTTATTTACTTTTGTTACTTGTTACTCGTTACAAATTATCTTATCACAAAACTATTTGTTACCACTTATTTCAGTACTTGCAGAGAATACCTTGCTGGAAACCGCTTATCATTTCCTTCTGCTCCTCGTTGGGTTCGACACTCTTACTTATCGAAAGGACTACGATAGATCCCCTATACTTGTGGGTCATCAAGACTCTTTTCTGGCGCCGTTTCCGGGGAGTGCAGCGCCTTTGGTAGGTGGAATTTGGTAAGGAAAATTTTATATAGTGTGCTGAAATTTATTGTCACTTGTTACTATGGAAAGTAATCCTCTGAGGGGCTTGTTCGGGGTATCTTCACCCCGACCAGTAGAACAAAGAGTTGCTCCTCAACCTACTGAACCTACTGAAAATGAAAATGCTTGCTTTGGAATTCCTTTGGGTATGGTAGAAAAACTGCTAGCTAATCCTTTTTTAGGAGATCGAACAAAACATCCTGATGAGCATCTAATATATGTGGATGAAGTTTGTGGATTATTTAAGCTTGCAGGTGTACCCAGAGATGTTGTTAAGAAGAAGGTCTTCCCTTTATCTTTGAGGGGAGATGCATCGACATGGTATAGGCTATGTGATGATATGGAGTCTTGGAACTACAAACGATTGAAATTGGAATTTCATCAAAAGTTTTATCCTATGCATCTTGTTCATCGTGATCGTAATTATATATATAATTTTTGGCCTCGCGAAGGAGAAAGCATCGCTCAAGCTTGGGGGAGGCTTAAATCAATGTTATATTCATGCCCCAATCATGATCTCTCATCAGAAATGATTATTCAAAAAATTTATGCTCGGCTTTCTGGTAACAATCGCACCATGCTTGATACTTCTTGTGCTGGCTCTTTTATGAATAAGACTATTGAATTGAAATGGGATTTATTGGAAAGAATTAAACGCAACTCAGAAGATTGGGACCTCAACAATGGTAAGGAGTCAGGTATGACACCTAGTTTTGATTGTGTTAAATCTTTTATGGATACCGATATTTTTCGTAAATTTAGCACTAAATATGGACTTGACTCTGAGATAGTAGCTTCTTTCTGTGAATCTTTTGCTGCTTATGTTGATCTCCCCAAGGAGAAGTGGTTTAAATATCATCCTCCCATAGAAGTAAAAGTAGTTGCACCTTTTAAAGTTGAAGAAAAGACTATTACTTATAATGATCCTATTGTTCCTACTTCTTATGTTGAGAAACCACCTTTCCCTGTTAAGATAAAGGATCATGCTAAAGCTTCAACTGTGGTTCGTAAAAGCAATATTAAAACATATACACCTCCTGAGCAAGTTAAAGTTGAACCTAATATTGCTATTGTTAAAGATCTCTTGTCTGATAATATAGATGGGCATGTTATTTATTTCTGTAATGAATCTGCTAGAATTGCTAAACCCCGTGATACAAATAAACCTAGACCTGTGGTAGGCATGCCTATTATTTCTGTTAAAATAGGGGATCATTGTTATCATGGCTTGTGTGATATGGGTGCTGGTGCTAGTGCAATACCTATTGACTTATACAAAGAAATTATGCATGACATTGCACCTGCTGAGTTAGAAGATATTGATGTCACAATTAAACTTGCTAATAGAGATACTATTTCACCAATGGGAATTGTTAGAGATGTTGAAGTCTTGTGTGGGAAAACTAAATATCCTACTGATTTTCTTGTTCTTGGTTCCCCACAAGATAGTTTTTGTCCCATTATATTTGGTAGACCCTTCTTAAATACTGTTAACGCTACCATAGATTGCACAAGGGATGTTGTTACTGTCGGTTTAGATGATATGACTCATGAATTTAATTTTTCTAAATTTAGTAGACAACACCGTGAAGAAGAATTACCTAGTAAGGATGAAATTATTGGTCTTGCTTCTATTGCCGTACCTCCTAGTGATCCTTTAGAACAATATTTACGAGACCATGAAAATGATATGTTTATGAATGAAAGAAGGGAACTAGATGAAGTATTCTTTAAACAGGAACCTATTCTGAAAAATAATTTACCTGTTTAAATCCTAGGGGATCCTCCTCCACCCAAGGGTGATCCCGTGTTTGAGCTTAAACCGTCACCTGATACTCTTAAATATGCTTATCTTGATGAGAAAAAGATATACCCTGTTATTATTAGTGCTAACCTTTCAGAACATGAAGAAGAGAGATTATTAAAAACTCTGAAGAAGCACTGTGCTGCTATTGGGTATACTCTTGATGATCTTAAGGGCATTAGTCCCACTCTATGTCAACATAAAATTAATTTGGAAGAAGATGATAAACCAGTTCGTGATCATCAACGCCGTCTGAATCCTAAAATGAAAGAGGTGGTAAGAAAGGAGATACTAAAGCTCCTTGAGGCAGGTATAATTTATCCCGTTGCTGATAGTAAGTGGGTAAGTCTTGTCCATTGTGTCCCTAAGAAGGGATGTATTACTGTTGTTCCTAATTCTAAAGATGAATTGATCCCTCAAAGAATTATCACTGGTTATAGGATGGTAATTGATTTCAGCAAATTAAATAAGGCTACTAAAAAGGATCGTTACCCCTTACCTTTTATCGATCAAATGCTAGAAAGATTATCCAAACACACACATTTTTTCTTTCTAGATGGTTATTCTGGTTTCTCTCAAATACCTATGTCAGCCAAAGATCAATCAAAGACTACTTTTACTTGCCCTTTTGGTACTTTTGCTTATAGACGTATGCCTTTTGGTTTATGTAATGCACCTGCTACCTTTCAAAGATGCATGATGGCTATATTCTCTGACTTTTGTGAAAAGATTTGTGAGGTTTTCATGGATGACTTTTCCGTCTATGGATCTTCTTTTGATGATTGCTTGAGCAACCTTGATCGAGTTTTGCAGAGATGTGAGGAAACTAATCTTGTCTTGAATTGGGAAAAATGCCACTTTATGGTTAATGAAGGTTTTTCTTGGGGCATAAAGTTTCTGAAAGAGGTATTGAAGTTGATAAGGTGTAAGTGCATCTAGTGCCCCTTAGTGATTTTGGTGTATTGAAGACTTATAGGTTAAGGGACTAATGCGTTTGTGAGTGTACACAGGTCTATAAGTCTATGAGGAGTCTGATATTTACAGGAAAAGTCGACCCCTAAAAATGAATATCTTCGACTGAAGATTTTGGTATTTCTGAAGACTTTCATGAAGACTTTGAAAGTGAAGAAATTGGTGTGCCCGTGAAGACTTGATATTCATGCGAGGAATATGAAGCTTGAAGACTTTCACTTTCATAGTTTTGTTTTTCTCTTTCTTGAGTCATATGAAACACCGTACTGTTAAAGGGGGTCGAGGAAATACTAAGGAAAAATTTCCATGTGATGCTCAACTCAAAATCCTACATCTACCAATCCCTTCGAGTGAAGCTATCAGAAATCTCATACAGTTCAGTCAATTTCTTCAATGACAGAGACGAAGTTCTTCTGGTCTATGAGGAATTTGTCCTGACTGAGGAGTTAGGAATTCGCCAGTGCGGATTGCCTACACAGTGAGGAACATGATAGCCCTGAGGATTTTACTACTCAAAATTCTGACCGTTGCTGTGCTATGTGCCAACTGTCCCAAAATATCTATCCACCTAACGGTCATATCATTGAAGGGCATTTATGTCTTATCATGTCGAGCTGCTCCCTAGGCTATAAATAGCCGCACCCTACAACCGCTAGCTAGTTGGCTGCTCCGAGAGAAACTGACACTTGTCATTTGAGAGCAACCCATCCTCCGAGGACTTTGAGCGAAAATCATCAAGTGAGGAAAAACCAAACACCCAAAACCCAAACACCTACAAACCCCAAGTGATTGAGCATCACTGAAGAGATTGATCCTGAGTGGATCCGACGTTTGTTACCTTTGAAGACTGTGCTTCTTCCAGACGGTTAGGCGTCATGGTGTAGAGCATCCAAGAGGAATTGTGGATCGCCGAGTGACCAAGTTTGTGAAGGTTTGGAAGTCGCCTGAAGACTTACCACGAGTGATTGGGCGAGGTTTGTGTGACCTTAGCTCAAGGAGAATACGGTGAGGACTTGGTGTCCTGAGCTGCGAGCTCAGGACTGGGTTGTGTGCTTGTTCATATCTGTGTTTGAAGACTTTGACTGAAGACTTTCTCAATTTCCTCAGTTTTATTTCTTCAGTCTGTTTGTCTTCATCCTGTGTTATCCTGTGATTACGCTTCTTGTACTTTGTGCCTATCTTCATTTCATCATGATGACTATGCTTGTATTCTGTTATGTTTACTTTTAAGTACTTATTCCGCTGCTAGTAGTTCTTCGCTAAGGAATTTCCTCACCGGCAAATTCCTTAGTGAAGAATTTCATAAAAATCGTCTATTCACCCCCCTCTAGTCGATATAACGCACTTTCAATTGGTATCAGAGCAAGGTACTCCCTTGTTCTGTGTGATTTTGGTTTAACCGCCTGGAGTTTTAGTTATGTGTAGCGACCCGACCCGAATGGATCAAGTCTCTGTGCTTAAGTGTCATCCCTGGATCGGTATGCTGACACACACAGTACTCGAAGGATTTATAACAGAGGTAAATCACATGTATAAAGTAACGTAAATACTATTACCTCAATCCATATAGCAGAAGCAACAAGGTTGTGGATTCCCATCAACACCAACGGCAAAGTTGAGTGTAGAAATCGTAACCCTAACATATCACTTACTTGTCGTAAGATAATCCTGCAACATGAGACGTTGCAGCCACAGAGGGTCAATACATTGAATGTACTGCCAAATTCACACCATAGAGAATGATGAACAATGGCTATCACTACATGCATATTTGGCTGGTGGAAAAGCTCTATGGTTATAGTTTTTGCGAAAAGCCAATTTTTCCCTACTGCAACGGAATACATTTTAATTAACTATCATGGTGGTTGTTGAACATTGAGAATGGTTGACAGCATTCTCAATCCCAATTAAGTAACATCATTAAACCCAACAATATTCATTTAAAGTAACGTGATGAGATCAACAGGATAATCCAAGAACTAGATACTCAAGATGTCCATGACTGGGGACACGGCTAATCATGATTAGTTTGTTACACTCTGCAGAGGTTTGCGCACTTTTCCCCACAAGACTCAATCGCCTCCGTTTGGTTTCTCGCACTATAGGGTGTTTGAGAAGACGGATGACCGAGACACATTCTTTCAGAAGCGCTAGCACCTTACATGTGGGTAGACCGTACCACCTACTTTCCCCTACATCTGCTAGTCTACCCGTAAGAGTTCGCACAACTTAGTCAACTATGCCAGAGCCCATAATGGCTTGTGGCTGCACACAGAAGTTACTAGCATGAATGATCTTATGATCCCTTTGAGCCTGGGTGGCGGTCCGAAAAAAAACAGGCAAGTCCTGATAGACATCAGGTGCCTCAATCCACCCAGATGTGTGTTCAAGTTGCCACCTTAGATAAACCCTTAATTATCAATCTCACATCTGTCATGGATATCACTCACCCAATCCACGTCTACTAGCATAGCATGGCATAATAAGCAAACGTAGAAGTAACTCCCAAAGGTTTGATAATAATACAGGTAATAGGTACTACCTCATCTACTTCCCATCCCACAATTTAATTAGATCCTAATCATGCAATGTGAGAGGATTGATCTAATGCAATAAAACATGGGTTGTAGAAAAGGTATGATCAAAGTGTTACTTGCCTGCAATGTTGATGAAGATGATTCGCGCTCAAAACTCTTGATAGATCTACTCGTCACACTCCGGTCAATCTATCGTAAGCAAACAATAGTAACCACACATAAGCAATCACTCAAAAGATCAGAAAGAACGAAGAAGACGATTCGGAAACATCAAAACCAAGCAAATAACTCTTACAACATAAAACAATTTCTAACAGTACCAAAATTATGTGAATTTGGCCTTATTAGAATGTTTAGGTCAAGAGCTTCGATTTGTAAAAAGAATCAACTCAAACGGAGCTACGAAACTCAAGTTATGATCAAACGAAGTTTGAATTCAAATCTGATCTAATTCAAATTTTAAACTTTTCAAAAACATGTTTGAGTTGTTTATCCGGATAGAGGAGATCATAACGAAGATGTGGGCGTTCGTTTCGTTGGATTTGGACTAACGAGTAAAAAGTTGTGCTTGTTTGAAGAACAGGGACTAAACTGTAAATAAAGTCATCACAGATAGGTCCCTGGCCGAAAACTAAAAGAAAAAGAAAAAGACTAAAAAGCGAACGTTCGTTTATACGGACTAAATAGTGGACGTTCGCTGTTTAGTAAAACCTAAAAAAACAGATCTAGTCTAGGTTTTTTTTAAACCGAACTTAAAATAAAACCGAGGCGGGTTACGGTTTATACCGGTTCACCCAAAAGAACCGGCGATGACGGTGGTTACTCCGGCGATCTCCGGCGAGGCGGCGCGGGGCTCCGGCGGCGGCTCCGGTGGCGGCGGAAGCAGCGGCAGCAGTGAGGGGCGTCGCGGGCGGCGCGGGGCGGCAGTGCGGCGAGGCAGCAGAGGCGGCAGCGAGGCGAGGCGGCGCGCGGCGAGCAGCAGGGGCAGCGCGGCGCGGGCGGCTCCGGCGTCCGACGATTGGCGGCGATCTCCGGCGAGATGCGGCGCGGGGCGACGAGGAGAGAGAGGCGGGGCCCGGGCGGTGGCTTTATAGGAGGAGGGGTGGCCTTGGGAGGCGTGGGGAAGGGGTCACGGGAGGCGTGCCCGGCCGGGACTCGGACGGCGGCGGCGGCGAACTCCCGAGCGGAGTCCCGCTCAGGGACGGTGGCGACGGGCGACGTGGGCTGGGCCACGGCCTGGCTGGGTGCTGGGCCGGCCCAGTCGGCGAAGATTTTTTTTTAAAACATTTTTTTCCAGATAATTAAATTAATAAAAGCAAAATAATTAAAAATATTATATAGACATATAATATATCAAAATTTTCAGAAAAAGATTTTCTACAACATGGACATTTTTCTAGCATTAAATAAAATACACACAAATTCTAATAATTCAAAGAGTGCTACTGGTCTATTAAAATCCAACTAAAATCATTTTAAAAATACCAAAATGATTTCAAATTAATTTTTCTCCAAGTTTCTATTGTAGGGAATCATGTTACCCTAATTTCCATATATTTTATTTTTGGAGAAAAATAATTTGAATAAAACTCAAATAACTCCAAATTGAAAATAAATTCAAAAGAACTTTGAATTTAATTCTTTGAAACTCCCAACTCATATTTCATATAATTTGAAGAAGTCATTTTATCTTCTCTCATGAAAATCATTGAGTTGCATAAAGTTCCAGAATCGGAAATATTTTCAAATGAAATTCAAATATTTTCAACACCCCTTGTCATTTAAATAAATGGAAGAAGTCATGTCATCTTCTCTCCGGGGTTTTGTGTTTGAAAAGAATTTGAATTCATGGAGATCATAAGGCAAATATGAAAGTTTGGGAAAGTCCTTTTATTCCCTCTCATTTAACTTTCAAAAAGTTTCGAATTTCACCCACTTTCAGACAATCAATCAAACAATCAATCAAATCTATCTATTTATTATAACATTCCAAAATTTAGAATTTTGGGATGTTACAAACCTACCACCCTTAAAATGAATCTCGTCCTCGAGATTCGGAGAGGCTAGAAAGAAATAGGTTAGGTTCGGGGTCTTCTCAAAATCCATCAATCGTCTCCGGGGTCTGGGGTGCTACCACCCTTAGAAACATGGTTACGGTCCCATCAATACTCATATACTTCATCTATATTCTTGACAGTTTCGGCCTTCTCAAATCCTCAGAAAATTCCTTCTCTAGCTCTTCCGGTAGTGGCATAACCTTTTCCTCACTTCTTCTGTCCTTTCCTCTTGGTAAGGTTATTCCGAGATTGGGTCTTCTTAGCTGACGGGTCTGGCGCCAAAACTAAACAACTATCGATATCTCATGGTGGTCAACAATTTGTGGTTTCTCCTGCAGGAAATGGGTCTGGGTTGATCCTCACCGTATAACCTACGGTTGGCAAAGCTGCCTTGTACAAAGGAAAAATACCTATACCATTCTAAGGCTTAAACAAGGTTTTGATATCGTCGTCTCTCTACTATAGGCAAGTTACTCAGATTTACCATCCCATATAGCAAGGCGAATAATAAGAGTAAGTTGGTATGGTGATCAATCCATCCCGCACCCAAATCATTACCTTGTATACGGTTTAGCGAATCTCTCATTGTAACACTCGGTCATCCTCACAAGCATTGCAGAATTTCTCTCGTCGACGAACCAAGTTCGGAATAATCCATTGATTCTGCAAGCCAAACAAACATCTATCGTTCCTTCACAACTCTCAGGTTTTGCGTAAACTCCTATAAAATTGTCTGTCGACAAAGGTATATCCACTTCCAGGGTTTTTCCTTCAGCAAGAATGTGTTTGCTTCTTGGCAGGTCCTGGGGCCTGTGGGTTATGGCCCATCTCATCACTTGTAAACCTTGAACTTATCCTCTGGGCAACTAGTCATTATTCCAACATCCAGCTTCCTAGCATACTTAAATCATTCCAATTGTATTGTCTTCTTCCTTCTATTTGCAGCAAACTAGGACATGATTACTCAGACTCATCATGGAGTTTCCATTGATCCATATTTCCGGCATCATACCTCCTTTATATCCAATAGTAATTCATCTCTTCATCCTCGTGGGATATCCCTCATACCAAAATAAAAACTTATACTTATGAAATCCATACTCACTTCGTGGAACATCCTTATCCTTTCCGGGGTCAAGCGTTCTTACAGGGAAATATTGGCCATCTCTGCGTGGCACTTCTTCAACTGAGAACCGTGAAACACATCCTGAACTCCTGACAGTCCTTCGGGTAACTCCAACTTGTAGGACACTTCTCTCATACGCTCCAAAACTTGGTATGGTCCTACAAATCTCGGGGCTAACTTTACCTTAACTCCAAATCGTTTAACTCCTCATAGAGGGGTCACACGAAGACATGCTCTATCTCCAATTTCATAGACTACCTCCTTGAGTCTACATAACTCTTCTGCCTGGACTAAGCTACCTTCGGTCTATCTCGAATCAACTTATCATTCTCTTCTGACTCCTTGATCACATTTGGTCCAAACAACTGACAGTCTCCAACTTCATCCTACATACTCTTGGGGCGTCACACATATTGGGACAAAACTCGTATTTATTTTGTCCGAAATCCATTACAGGGTACTACCACCCTTAAAATGCACAAACCTTCCATAGACCATATTTCTCTTATCCTCAAAATGGTCAAAATCCTTCTTCATAGAGTAACAACTCATAAAATCCATATCAGTACCAACGATGCTACCTTTTTTTTCATTCTCAAATGTTTACAATCTCTCGCTTCTCCATTACATGTCTCAACTCAACACCTCGATATAAAAGAAAAATGTTCTCACTTCTACTACTCCATTTCTTTTGTTGCAAACTCAACTATCTAGCACAGGTTTCCTTCTCCTTGGGGCATTCTCTGGCAAAGTGCCCTGCTTCATTACAACGGAAACATATTACTTCTGGGAAGATTCGAGGTTTCCTTGTGATTATATAGCCTACTTGGGTCCTTGGCTTCCTTTTTGGGCGATTGCTGAGGTAGTGCCCTGACTCCTTGCACTTATAACAGGTGACATGACTCAGATCCTTCCTGGAATCCAATCTGCTTCTCTTCCTGGACCTTTCCATGCCAATCATGGCTTCTATTTCCTGTGGGTCATATTCTACTTCCTTTGTCGGGAATTCTACTAGATTCCCATTCATACAATTCTGGGAGATGTGTCCTTCTTCTCCACATGAATAGCAAGACTTGGTGCAGGGTTTAATTGGTTCCTCTTTGGGTGTGTCCTCCACCTCTTCTTTCATCACAGGTTCTTCTAAACTTTCCATAAGGGCTCCTCTCATTGCTTCTTCCTTCTGCTGGATGGTTCGTTGTACCATGGGGTAAATGTGACACTGAGCAGGATAGTGGGTAGTCCCTTCACACAAGAAACAAGTAATCTGCCTAATTGGGCATTCTTCAACTGGGTGACTTCCTTCACAATTAGGGCATTCATCCTTGTGTTGTTTATGGGTGTGTCCGATTTCTCCACAAATCTTGCATGCACAAGGTTTCTTCATGTCCTTTCCATAAGGCTTCAACTTCTGGGACACAAACTGAGACTTTAGCAAAGTCAACTTAAATTCTTTCCAAGTGGTTACTCCTTGCCATCCATTGATGGTTTGGGACATCCTCCACCAAGTAGCAGCACCTCTTTCAAAGCATTGAAGAGCATGCTGGGTCATATCATTTCCAACTATAGGGTTATCCTCCATGTGATCCTCCATGTTCTGAATCCATCGGTCCGTCTCCAATTGACTCATCGGTCCAGAAAATACAAGCTCATCTTCATTCATCCTCTATTGGGTTCATGGGTTTGGGGTAAGATAAGAGAGATAGAGAGGGATACACACAATACAAGCAATGGTTTTGAAAAGACAGATTTTTGTTGTGGCTGTCGAAAAACATCAAACAAATGACAGCTCACAATCGTCGCATCTAACGTAGGTATATAACAGGGGTTTGGTCTTCTAAGGTCAATAAATCTTCAACGTCTCCAAACTCTTCAAGCCTTGTTCATGCCTCCAATGGCTTCTTCCGGTCATACTTGTCTTTCTCAAGTCCTTTTTCCAGCTCATCTTTGTTGTCGCAAAGTCTATCGTGACGTCCCTTAATATTTCTGGAGTTGCATTCCAAACTTCCGGGTTTCAACATCCTTGACATGAACCATGGTCCTACTGTCCTTCAGTTCCTGATGAATCTCCTGTATCTCAAGGTCGTAGCTCCTCCAGCTTGTCTACTCTCATCTTCAGGATCCTGAGTTCCTCATGAAATACTTCCTTGTCTAATACGACTTCCTGGAGCTCCATTTTAAACTTCTTGATGTACTACTCCAGATCCTGGTGATACACCGGCTAGGGCTAAAACTTCATCTTACTAATAGGTGCTCCATCAGCCTTCTTCCATCAAATCCATTCTGAAGAAATGCATCCTTAACTCAGCACGGTGACAATAGCATCAGCGGGCGATGACATCACGGATAACCGTGTTTCTGCTCTTGTCATTCCCATGAGCTATCATTCCATAGTTGATATCTCCTGCCTTAGGGTCTTCCTTGACAAAACTTCGAGTTCTCATACTCCTTGTTTCAGTCTTTCTCCAATACACCTTGATCTCGGGTATTGATAACTTCCATAGTCTGCCAAGTTCCATAAGGGTAGCCTTCCTAGGTCATACAAATCTGGGGATTCTTCAGAGCCTTCAAATTCCACTTGTATTCGGTTGCACGGAAAAATACTCTTCATTCTGAAGTGGTCTTAGTTGTCCGATATCTTGTACTTCTTGGAGTGGTCTCATCAGTCGAATCTTCGAATGGTCAAAAGGGGAAAGGGGGTATGGTCTAAAAAGAATTTTTGAATAAGCTCAGAAGAGAAGAGAGGTAAAAGATCTTTTTGAAAGGGAAAGTTGTAGAGAAAAATCTTTGCTATGGGCTTGCCAGTTTCTAGGGTCACGTCCTACAGTCAACATGTGCTCTGATACCATCTTGTAGCGACCCGACCCAAATGGATCAAGTCTCTGTGCTTAAGTGTCATCCCTGGATCGGTATGCTGACACACACAGTACTCGAAGGATTTATAATAGAGGTAAATCACATGTATAAAGTAATGTAAATACTATTACCTCAATCCATATAGCGGAAGCAACAAGGTTGTGGATTCCCATCAACACCAACGGCAAAGTTGAACGTAGAAATCGTAACCCTAACGTATCACTTACTCGTCGTAAGATAATCCTGCAACATGAGACGTTGCAGCCACAGAGGGTCAGTACATTGAATGTACTGGCAAATTCACACCATAGAGAATGATGAACAATGGCTATCACTACATGCATATTTGGCTGGTGGAAAAGCTCTATGGTTATAGTTTTTGTGAAAAGCCAATTTTTCCCTACTGCAACGGAATACATTTTAATTAACTATCATGGTGGTTGTTGAACATTGAGAACGGTTGACAGCATTCTCAATCCCAATTAAGTAACATCATTAAACCCAACAATATTCATTTAAAGTAACGTGATGAGATCAACAGGATAATCCAAGAACTAGATACTCAAGATGTCCATGACCGGGGACACGGCTAATCATGATTAGTTTGTTACACTCTGCAGAGGTTTGCGCACTTTTCCCCACAAGACTCAATCGCCTCCGTTTGGTTTCTCGCACTACAGGGTGTTTGAGAAGACGGATGACCGAGACACAGTCTTTCAGAAGCGCTAGCACCTTACATGTGGGTAGACCGTACCACCTACTTTCCCCTACATCTGCTAGTCTACCCGTAAGAGTTCGCACAACTTAGTCAACTATGCCAGAGCCCATAATGGCTTGTGGCTGCACACAGAAGTTACTAGCATGAATGATCTTATGATCCCTTTGAGCCTGGGTGGCGGTCCGAAAAAAACAGTCAAGTCCTGATAGACATCAGGTGCCTCAATCCACCCAGATGTGTGTTCAAGTTGCCACCTTAGATAAACCCTTAATTATCAATGTCACATCTGTCATGGATATCACTCACCCAATCCACGTCTACTAGCATAGCATGGCATAATAAGCAAACGTAGAAGTAACTCCCAAAGGTTTGATAATAATACAGGTAATAGGTACTACCTCATCTACTTCCCATCCCACAATTTAATTAGATCCTAATCATGCAATGTGAGAGGATTGATCTAATGCAATAAAACATGGGTTGTAGAAAAGGTATGATCACTTGCGTGCAATGTTGATGAAGATGATTCGCGCTCAAAACTCTTGATAGATCTACTCGTCACACTCCGGTCAATCTATCGTAAGCAAACAATAGTAACCACACATAAGCAATCACTCAAAAGATCAGAAAGAACGAAGAAGACGATTCGGAAACATCAAAACCAAGCAAATAACTCTTGCAACATAAAACAATTTCTAACAGTACCAAAATTATGTGAATTTGGCCTTATTAGAATGTTTAGGTCAAGAGCTTCGATTTGTAAAAAGAATCAACTCAAACGGAGCTACGAAACTCAAGTTATGATCAAACGAAGTTTGAATTCAAATCTGATCTAATTCAAATTTTAAACTTTTCAAAAACATGTTTGAGTTGTTTATCCGGATAGAGGAGATCATAACGAAGATGTGGGCGTTGGTTTCGTTGGATTTGGACTAACGAGTAAAAAGTTGTGCTTGTTTGAAGAACAGGGACTAAACTATAAATAAAGTCATCACAGATAGGTCCCTGGCCGAAAACTAAAAGAAAAAGAAAAAGACTAAAAAGCGAACGTTCGTTTATACGGTCTAAACAGTGGACGTTCGCTGTTTAGTAAAACCTAAAAAAACAGATCTAGTCTAGGTTTTTTTTTTAAACCGAACTTAAAATAAAACCGAGGCGGGTTACGGTTTATACCGGTTCACCCAAAAGAACCGGCGATGACGGTGGTTACTCCGGCGATCTCCGGCAAGGCGGCGCGGGGCTCCGGCGGCGGCTCCGGTGGCGGCGGAAGCAGCGGCAGCAGTGAGGGGCGTCGCGGGCGGCGCGGGGCGGCAGTGCGGCGAGGCAGCAGAGGCGGTAGCGAGGCGAGGCGGCGCGCGGCGAGCAGCAGGGGCAGCGCGGCGCGGGCGGCTCCGGCGTCCGGCGATTGGCGGCGATCTCCGGCGAGATGCGGCGCGGGGCGACGAGGAGAGAGAGGCGGGGCCCGGGCGGTGGCTTTATAGGAGGAGGGGTGGCCTCGGGAGGCGTGGGGAAGGGGTCACGGGAGGCGTGCCCGGCCGGGACTCGGACGGCGGCGGCGGCGAACTCCCGAGCGGAGTCTCGCTCAGGGACGGTGGCGACGGGCGACGTGGGCTGGGCCGCGGCCTGGCTGGGTGCTGGGCCGGCCCAGTCGGCGAAGATTTTTTTTTTAAACATTTTTTTCCAGATAATTAAATTAATAAAAGCAAAATAATTAAAAATATTATATAGGCATATAATATATCAAAATTTTCAGAAAAAGATTTTCTACAACATGGACATTTTTCTAGCATTAAATAAAATACACACAAATTATAATAATTCAAAGAGTGTTACTGGTCTATTAAAATCCAACTAAAATCATTTTAAAAATACCAAAATGATTTCAAATTAATTTTTCTCCATGTTTCTATTGTAGGGAATCATGTTACCCTAATTTCCATATATTTTATTTTTGGAGAAAAATAATTTGAATAAAACTCAAATAACTCCAAATTGAAAATAAATTCAAAAGAACTTTGAATTTAATTCTTTGAAACTCCCAACTCATATTTCATATCATTTGAAGAAGTCATTTTATCTTCTCTCATGAAAATCATTGAGTTGCATAAAGTTCCAGAATCGGAAATATTTTCAAATGAAATTCAAATATTTTCAACACCCCTTGTCATTTAAATAAATGGAAGAAGTCATGTCATCTTCTCTCCGAGGTTTTGTGTTTGAAAAGAATTTGAATTCATGGAGATCATAAGGCAAATATGAAAGTTTGGGAAAGTCCTTTTATTCCCTCTCATTTAACTTTCAAAAGTTTCGAATTCACTCACTTTCAGACAATCAATCAAACAATCAGTCAAATCTATCTATTTGTTTATAACATTCCAAAATTTAGAATTTTGGGATGTTACATTATGTCGACCGCAAGTATGATGAAGGTGACATGCCCCATCTTTGACGGTCACGAGTATCCCAAGTGGAAGGTCATGATGAAGAAACGCCTCATGGCGATGAACAGCAAGTTGTGGACCGTCACTGAGATTGGCCTGACTGATCTGTGCAAGATGGCGGATGCTGATGACATTCGCAAGTATACTCTTCTCAACCTCACGGCGAAGGATGTCATCTGCTCCAGCCTGTCACAAAATCAGTTCAGGAATATCATGCATCTCGATCATGCGAAGCTCATCTGGGACCGTCTCTCTAAGGTCTATGAAGGTCATCGAACCCGTCATGATCCTTGGTTTGAGGAGTTCCAGGAATCTCTCAAAACGATGACATTCGAACCAGAATCATCATCTTCTGCATCATGCCTTATGACAAAAGATGCTGAGGTAACTGAATGCTACCTATCTGAGTCCAGTGATGATGAATCTGGTGATGAATTTGGACCCAGCTATGTCAAACTTGCTTCCCTTGCTACTAAACAACAAAGAGCTTTGGAAAAAGCTCACTATATGTTAAACAAGAGCGATGATATGTTGGGTGAGGAAATGGATTAGTCAAAAGCTTTGGCTGAAAGTCTTCAGAGACTTCATACTAAGTATGACACCCTTCAAGATCAACATAACACTCTCTTATCGGATCATGAGAAGCTTTCTTATGAATTTCTTCAAAGAAAGCAAGACCTTGAGAAGTTAAGAGTGAGTTATGAAGATCTTCAGAAGGAGCGTGATTCATTACTTGCTCAACAAATCAGCACTTCTCAGGAAGAATTTGTTCCACCATGCTTGAAGTGCATTGAACATGAATCTACTAATTCTTCACCTGAATGTTCAAATGCTGCTAATGTTTCAAATTTTTCACATGCCTCTGCTATCACTAATTCCTCATCTGAGGACATTGCTAGAATCACTGACGATGCAGGGCTGAAGGAATTGTACACGACATGCATGTACAAAAGCCTCAAAGGGCATCAGGTTCTTTGTGATGTGCTTAAAAAGCAGATCCTCAACAGGAACCCTAGGAAAGAGGGTATCGCCTTTGAGAGGAAACTCAATGCTGATGGTACATATTGGAAGCCTGAGCAGTACCCCAAAACTACATGGGTTTCTGCAAAGGGACCTCCAGTTGATCCATCTAACTTATCTGGATTTGCATATGAATCTCCTCATTCTGATGATGAGTCAATTGACTCCAACTATAAGCTATTCAAAAATCAGAATGGTGAAGTATTTCCTAGATATGTTGGCACTAACTGCAGGAACGGCTCCCCTATGAAGAAAATCTAGGTTCCCAAAAGATGTCTTGAAAATCTTCAGGTGAATGTCATCATGACGCCACCTGTGAAGAATAGGAACCCCAGATCAAATTCTTCATATGGACCAAATTCCTCATATGGAGCAAAGTCCTCATATGAACATCATCGTGCTAACCCGTCTGTTTCGTAGGGAAGATCTAAGGATTATGGATATATGCATTATTCTTCAAATCATTATTTCCATAAGTCCTCGAAGAATTTCTCTGCATACTCTTATGCTTACTCTAACCCCTCTTATGTGAAATGAAATGGACTGGCTTCTATGCCATCCTTCTCGTATGGAGCTCGCAGAATGATGAGCTCTTTGCCACCCCTTCAGATGTGGGTGGTGAAGAAAAAGAACTAATCTCTTCTACAGGGTCAGGTCTCCAGACACACGTAATCGTCTGAAGAATTTGCTGGAGACCTGAGCATGCCTGATAGGACGTAGGCTAATCATGAAGAAATGAACTTTCATTTCTCACGTCCTCATATTGCTTTATCAGTTCTCTTACTTGATGAAATTGATCTAATGAATTGATGTCATATTCTTCACTGATGAAGTATATGAGTTTGTAAGCTGCACTAATTCATCTGCAGGATGATCAACCCAAAGCCACTGAGTGGGTCCTCGATAGTGGATGTACAAACCACATGACTGGTGACAAGAATCTATTGATGGATGCTTCATTATCTCCATCACATCTGAAGCATATCATCTTTGCTGACAAAGGCAAAAGTCAGGTATTGGGTCTAGGTAAGGTTGCGATTACAAAGGATCGACACATGGACAAAGTCATGCTTGTTGAGTCCTTAGGATACAACCTTATGTCTGTCTCAATGCTTTGTGATCTTTATATGGTTGTTGTCTTTGGCAAGTACCGTTGTGTTGTGGTTATGGAAGCTGACAATTCCAAAGTCTTCGAAGGCTTTAGGAGAGGAGACCTATATATTGTTGATTTCTCTACAGGACCACAACCAGCCGTGTGCTTACTTGCAAAAGCTTCAGAAGGCTGGCTCTAGCATCGACGACTTGGTCATGCAGGCATGAGGAATTTGCACACGCTTGCGAAGAAGAAGCATGTCATTGGCATCGAGAATGTCAAATTCCTCAAGGATCACCTATGCGGAGCCTGTGATGCTGGGAAGATGACCAAGGCCAAGCATCCAGCGAAGACTATCATGACCACCACTCGCCCATTTGAATTGCTTCACATGGATCTCTTTGGTCCTAATCATTATTCTGCTATTTCAAATGAAGCATCTCAATATGGCTTTGTTATTGTTGATGACTATTCTCGCTACACATGGGTACACCTTGTTACTTACAAACATGAAGTGCAGGAAGTCTTCAAACGATTTTCCTCGAGGGCTTCAACCAACTTTGGTGTGAAGATCAAGCACATCAGAAGTGACAATGGCACTGAGTTCAAGAATTCTGGTCTCGATGACTATCTTGATGAACTTGGTATTACTCATGAGTTATCTGCTCCTTACACTCCTCAGCGGAATGGCGTCGTGGAGCGCAAGAACAGGACTCTTGCTGAGATGGCTCGCACTATGCTTGATGAATACAAAACGCCTCATCGTTTCTGGACTGAGGCAATTGATACTGCGTGCCACATCATCAACAGAGTATATCTTCACAAATTCTTCAAAAAGACTGCCTATGAACTCCTCACTGATAAGAAACCCAATGTAAGTTATTTCAAAGTCTTCGGTGCTAAATGTTGGATTAGAGATCCTCATCACAACTCAAAATTTGCACCGAAAGCACATGAAGGTTTTATGCTTGGTTACGGAAAGGACTCACACACCTACAGAGTCTTCAACAACGTTCTTCACAAAGTTGTTGAAACTGTAGATGTGCGGTTCGATGAAACTAACGGCTCGCAAAGAGAGCACCTACCTACTGTGATAGATGAACTAGCACCTGAGGAAACTATCAAGTTCAAGGCTACTGAGGATGTCATTCCTACTGAAGAATCTGCTGAAGAATTCATTCCAGAACATGAAGAACATCGAGCTAATGCACCTGAAGAAAATGCTGAAGAAAATGCTGCTGAAGAAAACGCTGATCAAATTCTTCAATGACAACCAGCTCATCCTCGCATTGCAAAAGAAGTGCAAGTTGAAAAGATCATCAATGACATCAAAGCACCAGGTCCTCTCACACGCTCAAAAGCTTCACATTTGTCTAACTTTTGTGGGCAGTATGCTTTTGTCTCTATTACAGAGCCCACTAAGGTAGATGAAGCATTTCTCAAGCCTGAGTGCATTCAGGCCATGCAAGAGGAATTACATCAGTTCGAGCTTAACAATGTCTGGGAATTGGTTAAACGTCCAGATCCTCGCAAGCACAATATCATCGGTACAAAGTGGATCTACCGCAACAAGCAAGATGAAAATGGCCTTGTGGTGAGGAATAAGGCACAGCTTGTAGCTCAAGGCTACACACAGGTTGAAGGAATTGATTTCGATGAAACTTTTGCACCTGTTGCTAGACTTGAGGCTATTCGCATATCACTTGCTTATGCTAACCATCATGATATCACTTTGTATCAAATGGATGTGAAAAGTGCATTCCTCAATGGTAAGCTTGAGGAAGAAGTATATGTTGCTCAACCCCCAGGTTTTGAAGATCCAAAGAATCCTAACAAAGTCTTCAGACTCAACAAGGCCCTCTATGGCCTCAAGCAGGCCCCACGGGCTTGGTATGATACCTTGAAGGAACTCTTCATGAAGAAAGGCTTCAAACCCGGTTCACTCGACCCTACTCTTTTCACTAAATCTTATGATGGTGAATTATTTGTGTGCCAAGTATATGTTGATGATATTATCTTTGGCTGTACTGACCAACGTTATAGTGATGAATTTGCCTATATGATGAGTGAAGAATATCAAATGTCTAGGATGGGAGAGTTGAAATTCTTCTTAGGTCTTCAAATTCGTCAACAACACAATGGCATATTCATATCTCAGGAGAAATACCTCAAGGATGTACTGAGGAAATTCGGCATGCAAGATTGCAAAGGCGTCAAAATTCCTATGCCCACAAATGGCCATCTGTGCACTAATGAAAATGGTATTGACTTCGATCATAAGGTATACCGCTCCATGATAGGTTCCTTATTATACTTATGTGCATCTAGGCCAGATATAATGCTTAGTGTTTGCTTGTTTGCCCGATTTCAAGCTGCACCGAAGGAATCACACCATAAGGCTGTGAAGCATATTCTTCGATATCTAGCTCACACACCAACACTTGGATTATGGTACCCCAAGGGCTCGGCTTTTGATCTTGTTGGATATTCTGACTCTGACTATGCTGGTGATCGTGTGGATCACAAGTCAACATCTGGTACATGTCATTTCCTCGGACGATCTTTGGTCTGTTGGTCCTCGAAGAAACAGAACTGCGTATCACTATCTACTGCTGAAGCTGAGTACATTGCCACTGGTTCTTGTTGTGCCCAATTGCTATGGATGAAGCAAACTCTCAAGGACTACGGCGTCAACATGAAGAATGTGCCTCTCTTCTGTGACAATGAGAGTGCCATCAAGATTGCTCACAACCCAGTTCAGCACTCGAAGACAAAGCACATTCAGATTCGTCATCATTTTCTTTGTGATCATGTGTTGAAGGGTGACATTTCTATTGAGCATGTGAAGACTGAAGAACAGCTAGCCGATATCTTCACAAAGCCCTTGGATGAGAAGAGATTTAGCAAGTTGCGGTGTGAGCTAAATATCCTAGAATCTTCGAATGTTCTTTGAAAAGGACACTCATCCTAACACTTATGCAAAATTGATGACTTAGATGTGCAACACATGAAGAAACATTTTTCTTCAATCAATGAAGAATAACACTCTTAGTGTGAAGAAATTAACGAAGAATTTGATTCTCAGAACCCTACGATAATTGTATGCGGTGTCTGAAATCATCATTCTTATATGGTGGGTCACGCCACCACCAAAAGTTGAAATTCCTCAAATTATTCATATTCTTCAACTTTGCATAGTCTTCACTGGTTCCGTCATTTTCATTCATTGGCTATATGTATATATATGAGTTTATGTCCTCTACAGCATTCACTTATTGCTATTTCTTCAAGTTGGTTTTCTGCTAAGTGAATGTGATCAGACCCTTCCCCTCTATGCTATACTCAACCCAATCTGTTCACAAATTCTTCATGTGCGTTCTATTTGAAACTCGTTCAAAATCTTCACTGTGTCCTTGTCAGCTAAAGAAATTGCGAATGGAACTTTAAAACCTCTTATCGAAATTTTCGGTTTTGCCGCTCAAACCGTTCCGCATCCCATGATACACTTATCCACTCACCCACGATCTAACACGATCTCCACCTCTCACTACGTGGGTGACACATGTCATGCGAATGAGAAGGGTCAGGGGCACGTTCGTCCAATTTCTTCGGGCGAGCAGTTTTTCACCATGGCTATAAATACCCCTCCTTCCCTCCTTCACTTCTTTTACTCCGCTCGACCTCTCTCTCCAGCTCGAGCTTCTCAAACCCTAGCGCCATCACTACTTCATCGTCGCCGATGAGGAAGAGCTTCACTACCTCGACCTCGTCGCCGACGTACTCGTGCCGATCGTGGACATCTTCACTCCGCCGCCGCCGTAGCCGTCTTCCTCCGCCAAGTTAGGGCGTGGAAGATCTGCACAGACGAACTTCACATATCCTCACTCTAGTTCGTCGTGTTCTTCGTCCAGGGTAATTAAAAGTTACTTTTACTGCCCTTGTTGATTCGAATGATTATCTACAAAATCTTCAAAAGTGTTTTTCTTCATATCTTCACACACTGAACACCTCACAAGTCATCCGTTCTTGATTCGTTTCTCTAAGCATCATTTTTCTTCAAGATTCCTCAATTGTGTGGATCTTCGATCTATACAACTCTGGAACCTAAGACAAAGAACGCTTAGTGAAAATATTCAAGACTCATCTGGTCAAATTCCTCAAACTTGTTCATTTTGAAAAACCTTCTGAGAACGCATATGACCTCTCCAAATTCCTCGCAACTATACTCTGTTCACAGGTACACATGTCAGCTGCTGAATCACTAGGTTCTCATCAACTTAACTCATTTGCAGCGTTCCTCGAAGAAAAGTTGCATACTTCTTCAGAGAATTCGATTGTTCAAATTCCTCAACTGAAGAAAATGGCTGATGGTAAAAGGCCACAGAAGGGAGGAAAGAGGCCTGAGGTAAATACAGCGTTTGAAATCCCTGATGACATATATGCTGGGTACTGCACACCTACTGAGGAAACCAAGAATGAGCGCAAAGTGCGCATTCAGAAGATAGAGAGGAGATGGGAAAGAGAATGGAGGGAGTACAGATATGTCACTCCTAAGTATATGAAGAAATTTGCACTCAATCCTCCATGCCCAAGAGAACCATTGGCACCTGGCCAAATCGCTGATCCCACCAGCCTCAAGCGCGGTGAGGACTATCCTGATGAATGGGCCAAGCGCCAAGGCAAGCCAAAGAAGCAGTGAGGAAATTCAATGAAGACTCTGCTGCTGCTACTGCCTCTGCTGAGGTCCTTGCTTTCAAGCCAAAGAAGGCTATGTCAAAGAAGCATGCGCGCAAGCCAAGTGCTTCCTCAGCAATGCCCTCATGGCCAGAATCATCAAAGCCCTCACGGCCAATTCCTCATGCTGCTCCTGTTCCTCCAAAGTCCTCAGCTCCTCCGCCAAAGCCTTCAGCTGTTCCGACCAAATCCTCAGCACCTGTGCATCTCGCTTCGTGCCAAAGGACTGCCGGCATCTCCATTGCCTCAGGTGTCTCAGCTAGTTCCTCAGCTGCACCAAGTTCCTCAGCTGGCCCCTCACTGCTGAAGACAAAGGCCACTGCTGGACGAGGTCCACGCCCAAGTCCTCAAAAGAAGCAAGTCGCTTTCCAAGTGCCGTCTGATGAAGACGAAGCTGATGATGATGAACTTGCAGAAATCATCAGAGACAGGCAAGTCAGGGCTGCTAGAGCCAAAGGATCAGAGGTGCCATTGCTTTTGGATCCCAAGCTGATCCTCGACTACATTGATGATTGGCACAAGGACTCCAACACTCCCTTGCCTGACTTCAAGCTGACTCCTGGCCAGAGTCACATGCTGACCCACTTCATTCAAGAAGAAAAGTGGAAATTTGAGAAGGCTAGGCAGATCAAGAAAGCGCAGTACAAGAAAGAGCGCTATCTGAAGAAAAACATTGTCTTTATGACAACTGAAGAACTTGTCACAATTCAGACTGAGATTAAGAAACTCAGTGATGACTTTGACGCATATCGCGCTGATTGGCTTGGAGCCAAGGTTCGTTTTGTGAAACTTGCGGATAACTTCACTTCCAATGTTGCAGCCCCAACGCAACAGGAAATTCCTCAGGCTGAAGCATCTGCTCAGCCTACTGAAGAAAATGCCAGCACCGCTGATGACAATCAGGCTGCTGAAGATAACGTGAGTTCCAGGGCTGATGACTGCATTCCAGCCGCTGAAGAAATTGCCAGGGCACCCACTAGTGGTGTGCCTGAAGAAACTGAAGAACTCAGGGCAACTGCATCAGTTGTTCCTGGAGAAAATCAACCAGATTCCTCAGCTGCTCCTGCACCAACTTCAACTCCAATCCTTCCATCTACATCAGATGTGAAGAAGATCAAGGCTGCAGAGCGTGCTGCGGTGAAGAAAAGGAAAGCATTAGCTGCTTCAGATTCTTCAGCTTTAAAGAAAATGAAGCCTATGACAGGTTCATTTGCAAATCCAATTGATGTTGTTCCCATCTCAACCAGGCCATCAAAGGACCTTGTTCCTTTTGATGAAGAATATGTGATCCCCAGCGGATCTGATGACGAAACTCCTTCTGCTGCTTCATCTGAACCAATCGATGAGGAAATTGAAGTGGATGCTATCCCTTCAACACCTATCATCTCCTCGCCTATGCCTCAGTTCACAGCTGAAGAGGCTGGCGTTGAAGAAATGGAAGATGAAGATGTGGACATTGGTTGCTCCACACCCATAATCAGTGATGAATTCTGGGAAAGTCAGCATCCAAACTATCCAATGTTCACCCCTCTACAGCAAATTCCTTAGTCCCCCACACAAACTGTTCACCTGGGCTCTGAAGAAACTCATCCCACTGCATCTGTCCATGAGGAAATTCCAGTCACTAGCGCTGAAGAAACTGTTGCTGCTGAATAACCAACTACGTAGACTGCCACTGAGGAGGAACCAGAAATTCCTCAGCCTGAAGAACCTGCGATTGAGATTCCTGAGGTCGTGATGCAACTCACTGACACTCCTCTGCCGAAGCCAAAGGATCCATTCTCACGCAAGCAAAAGTTCAAGGCTGATGATTTCTTCGGTGATCACGTCTTCTTCAAAGATTACAACCCATATGACTCTGCTCGCATTAGGAAGAGGCGTTTCTGGACTGCCAGTCAAGCCAATTTCTATTCCTCAGTGTTGTTCAACAAGGAGAAGATTTTCTACCATGAGCATATTCCTCACGTGGATATGGAATCTCTGTCGTGCTTCGCACCAGTCCTGAGTGTTCTTCACGACGCTGGACTGCTCAACTTTTGCTCTGACATCTGCGATTGGAATGAAGAACTGATTCTTCAATTCTATGCAACACTGCACATCACCGGAGATGCTGAAGATGTGAATTCATGGGTGCTGGACTGGATGTCTGAAAACACTCACTACACTGCACCAACCTCTAAATTGCTTCGTTCTCTACCACTCAGTCCTCCCCTTGAAGAAGCTCGCTGCATCTACAGTGAACCTGAGCTCACACATCATTACATGCAGGTGCTGATGAAACCTTTGAAGCCAGGTCAAGCACCAAGAACCAAATTCCTCATGAACGAATTGCTGTACGTGCCCAGAACTGTCTATCGTACTCTTATGAGGACAATCAGTCCTATCAAAGGCCATGACTCATCTGATGAGGAAATTGTTGGCATCATGAAGAATCTGGTATTCAACATCATTCATGGCATTCCTGTCAATTATCACGATTTCTTCATGAGGACTATGGCCAATGTTGCACTGTCTCCGTTTGAGCTGAAGCCTTATGCACCTTGGATTATGAGATTCCTCAGAACAAGGTCTTCACTCAACTACAAAGCTGATTTCCAGAATCACCTCAGCTACTTGCCCCCAATTGAAATCCTCAAGCAGACATATTCCTCAGTTGATGGAAAGGGCAAGGCACCAGCTGTAATAGATGAAGGCATTCGCCCATTGGATGGTCAGTTTCGCAAAGCTGCATCTTATTCCACCAATGATGACTCTGCCACACATGACTCTACCAATGCACCTAAGTCCACTCCTCAAGCCACTGCTCCGCGCGTGATGACTGACCATGAACTTATGCTTAGTCTTCACCAGAAGGTGGATCGAAATCACAAATGGGTTAAGTGTCAGTTTGGTTCACTTCTTCACAACATGACTGCCACACACAATGCAGTGAAGAAAAACCACTACTGCCTCCATCAAGTCTTCGGTCACACCTGGGCAATCATGTCACATCTATATGGTGAAGAAGATCTGAAGAACATGGGTCTCAAAGAAGATTTTGACTGGTCTGCACCTCCACCGAAGAAATTCAAGAAGGTCCAAGTTCCTTCTCTGGTGGCCAGCTCATTTTCTTCATCACGCAACACTGATGAACATGAAGATTTGGACGACACTGCGGCAGGCCCTACATCAACAAACGACCCCAACAACGTTGGCGCTCCCTCATCAACATGATTATCTTTAGGGGCGTTAGTCCTCATTTTCGATCCTTTTGGTCATTCGATGACAAAGGGGGAGAAATATGAGTTAGTCTTCAAGCGGGTCTACTATATGGGCGTTTTTTTTGCTAAGTTACAACTCTCATTCTTCTGAAACTTTATTGGATCGAGTTGTAATCTTAAATCCGATGGTGCTCTGATACTTTTGATGCATTGTGCTCTGATACTTTTGATGCACCGTGCTCTGATACTTTTGATGCACTATTCTGCATGCTTATTCCTCGTTAAATATTATTGCACGCATGCTGAATTTCATCAGGCACCATATTTCATCATGCGTTTCAAATTCTTCATATTATATGTTAAATGCGTGTATGAATTACAAGATATAAGGGGAGATCTCCATGATTCAACTCTTCAAGTGTGCATTGCTTCAAAAGCAAATTCCTCAGTATGCACATCTTCAGGGGGAGTTCTTCTATATCTTGCAATCAAATTCCTCAATATCAGTAGTTACACTTCATATGTTTATCCCCGTTGAAAACTTAACCTATATTGTCATCAATAACCAAAAAGGGGGAGATTGTAAGTGCATCTAGTGCCCCTTAGTGATTTTGGTGTATTGAAGACTTATAGGTTAATGGACTAATACGTTTGTGAGTGTACACAGGTCTATAAGTCTATGTGGAGTTTGATATTTATAGGAAAAGTCGACCCCTAAAAATGAATATCTTTGACTGAAGATTTTGGTATTTCTGAAGACTTTCATGAAGACTTTGAAAGTGAAGAAATTGGTGTGTCCGTGAAGACTTGATATTCATGCGAGGAATATGAAGCTTGAGACTTTCGTTTTCATAGTTTTGTTTTTCTCTTTCTTGAGTCATAGGAAACACCGTATTGTTAAAGGGGGTCGAGGAAATACTAAGGAAAAATTTCCATGTGATGCTCAACTCAAAATCCTACATCTACCAATCCCTTCGAGTGAAGCCATTGGAAATCTCCTACAATTCAGTCAATTTCTTCAGTGACAGAGACGAAGTTCTTCTGGTCTCTGAGGAATTTGTCCTGACTGAGGAGTTAGGAATTCGCCTGTGCGGATTGCCTACACAGTGAGGAACATGATAGCCCTGAGGATTTTACTACTCAAAATTCCGATTGTTGATGTGCTATGCGCCAGCTGTCCCAAAATATCTATCCAACTAACGGTCATATCATTGAAGGGCATTTATGTCTTATCATGTCGGGTTGCTCCCTAGGCTATAAATAGCCACCCCCTACAACCACTAGCTGGTTGGCTGCTCCGAGAGAAACTAACACTTGTCATTTGAGAGCAACCCATCCTCCGAGGACTTTGAGCAAAAATCATCAAGTGAGGAAAAACCAAAAACCCAAAACCCAAACACCTACAAACCCCAAGTGATTGAGCATCACTGAAGAGATTGATCCTGAGTGGATCCGACGCTTGTTACCTTTGAAGACTGTGCTTCTTCCAGACGGTTAGGCGTCATGGTCTAGAGCATCCAAGAGGAATTGTGGATCGCCGAGTGACCAAGTTTGTGAAGGTTTGGAAGTCGCCTGAAGACTTACCACGAGTGATTGGACGAGGTCTGTGTGACCTTAGTTCAAGGAGAATACGGTGAGGACTTGGTGTCTTGGACTAAGTGTCCTTGACTGGGTGTCCGGGACTGTGTGTCCTCGATTTTAAATACTCAGCCGCTCCAACCAGACGTACAACTAAGACAGCAGTTGGAACTGGTCTACCAAATCATTGTCTTCACCAAGCTTACTGGTTCTATTTCATCAACTCTTTCATTTCCTCATAACTGTGTTGTGTGCTTGTTCATATCTGTGTTTGAAGACTTTGACTGAAGACTTTCTCAATTTCCTCAGTTTAATTTCTTCAGTCTGTTTGTCTTCATCCTGTGTTATCCTGTGATTACGCTTCCTGTACTCTGTGCCTGTCTTCATTTCATCATGATGACTATGCTTGTATTCTGTTATGTGTACTTTTAAGTACTTATTCCGCTGCTAGTAGTTCTTCGCTAAGGAATTTCCTCACCGGCAAATTCCTCAGTGAAGAATTTCATAAAAATCGCCTATTCACCCCCCCCCTCTAGTCGATATAACGCACTTTCATAAGGCCAAGGTTGATGCTATTTAAAAGATGCCATGTCCCAAGGACATCAAAGGTATAAGAAGTTTCCTTGGTCATGCCAGTTTATATAGGAGGTTCATTAAGGACTTCTCAAAAATCTCTCGGCCTCTGACTAATTTATTACAAAAAGATATACCATTTGTCTTTGATGATGATTGTGTAGAAGCATTTGAAATACTTAAGAAAGCATTGATCTCTGCACCCATTGTTCATCCACCTGATTGGAATTTACCCTTTGAAATTATGTGTGATGCTAGTGATTATGTTGTAGGTGCTGTTCTAGGACAAAGAGTTGATAAGAAACTAAATGTTATTCAATATGCTAGTAAAACTCTAGACAATGCTCAAAGAAATTATGCTACTACTGAAAAAGAATTCTTAGCAGTTGTATTTGCTTGTGATAAGTTTAGACCTTATATTGTTGATTCTAAAGTAACTATTCACATTGATCATGCTGCCATTAAATATCTTATGGAAAAGAAAGATTCTAAACCTAGACTTATTAGATGGGTTCTCTTGCTTCAAGAATTTGATTTACATATTGCTGATAGAAAAGGAGTTGAGAACCCCGTTGCAGACAACTTGTCTAGGCTAGAAAATGTGCTTGATGACCCACTACCTATTGATAGCTTTCCTGATGAGCAATTAAATGTCATAAATACTTCTCATACTGCTCCATGGTATGCTGACTATGCTAATTATATTGTTGCTAAGTTTATACCACCTAGTTTCACATACCAGCAAAAGAAAAAGTTCTTCTATGATTTGAGGCATTACTTTTGGGATGACCCACATCTTTATAAAGAAGGAGTAGATGGTGTTATTAGACGTTGTGTACCTGAGCATGAACAGGAGCAGATCCTACGCAAGTGTCACTCCGAAGCTTATGGAGGACACCATGCTGGAGATAGGACTGCACATAAGGTACTGCAATCTGGTTTTTATTGGCCTACTCTCTTCAAGGATGCCCGTAAGTTTGTCTTATCTTGTGATGAATGTCAAAGAATTGGTAATATTAGTAGACATCAAGAAATGCCTATGAATTATTCACTTGTTATTGAACCATTTGATGTTTGGGGCTTTGACTATATGGGACCTTTTCCTTCCTCTAATGGTTATACACATATTTTAGTTGTTGTTGATTACGTTACTAAGTGGGTAGAAGCTATTCCAACTAGTAGTGTTGATCATAACACTTCTATTAAAATGCTTAAAGAGGTTATCTTTCCAAGGTTTGGAGTCCCTAGATATTTAATGACTGGTGGTGGTTTACATTTTATTCATGGTGCTTTCTATAAAATGCTTGCTAAATATGATGTTAATCATAGAATTGCATCTCCTTATCACCCTCAGTCTAGTGCTCAAGTAGAATTGAGTAATAGAGAACTCAAATAATTTTGCAAAAGACTGTTAATAGGTCCAGAAAGAATTGGTCCAAGAAACTTGATGATGCATTATGGGCCTATAGAACTGCATATAGAAATCCTATGGGTATGTCTCCGTATAAAATGGTCTATGGAAAAGCATGTCACTTACCTCTCGAACTAGAACACAAGGCTTATTGGGCTATTAAAGAACTTAATTATGATTTTAAACTTGCTGGTGAGAAGAGGTTATTTGAAATTAGCTCACTTGATGAATGGAGAACCCAAGCCTACTAAAATGCCAAGTTGTTTAAAGAAAAAGTTAAAAGATGGCATGACAAAAGGATACAAAAGCGTGAGTTTAACGTAGGTGATTATGTATTGCTATACAACTCTCGTTTAAGATTTTTTTGCAGGAAAACTTCTCTCTAAATGGGAAGGTCCTTACATTATCGAGGAGGTCTACCGTTTCGGTGCCATAAAAATCAACAACTTCGAAGGCACAAATCCGAAGGTGGTGAACGGTCAAATAATCAAACATTATATCTCAGGTAATCCCATAAATGTTGAAACCAATGTTATCGAAACCGTAACCTCGGAGGAATACATAAGGGACACTTTCCGGAACGTTTCAGACACCGAAAAGGAATAGGTATGTGGTACGGTAAGTAAACCGACTCCAAAACAGTTTTAAGGCAATATTTCTCTATTTTGGAATATTTAGAAAAATAGAAAAAATAAGCAGCAGTCCGGGAAGGACACGAGGGTGGAGGGCGCGCCCTACCCTACTGGGCGCGCCCCCCTACCTCGTGGGCACCTCGTGTGCTCTCCGGACTCCGTTTTCTTACAGGACACGTATTTTGGTCGGTAAAAATTCATTATATAACCTCCCGGGGTTTTTGACTCCCGTATCACGCAAAATTCTCTTGTTTTTGTTTCGAGCTGTTGCTGGTGCAGATTAGAGCAAGATGTCTTCTCAAGAGTCAGTCGGGGAGAGCCGGGTGTGTCATCCGGCATCGGAACCAAGGGCAAACAACAATGCTGACCACTTTGGGCCAGCAACGGAGGAAGAGATGGAAGCTGATTTGATGAGGATAGATGCCATGGAGGATCAAGAAGTCACTTCCCGCCTCCAAGCTGGATTCACAATGGGAGAACTGCAGAGCTCAGCTATTCCAAACTCGGTTATCCCTTCCAATGTCAGATTTCTTTCTTATGAGAATATGAAAAAGAGTGTCACTGGTTCTCCCGCAGCTATGCAGCACCCTTGGGTGCAGGGAGCTTTGGCTGTTACAGGAAAACTCTGGAAGGAAATAATGGACCTCAAGCAGCAAGTTAACAAGCTTGAGGAGGAGAATCGTATCCTGAGGGGCATCATCGCCAAGAACATCACATCACCATCCCCGAAAAGAGAGACATAACCACATGGGTATGGGCACTCCACTTGGCAACTGCCAAGCTTGGGGGAGTGCCCCGGTATCGTATCACCATCATTTTTATCTTTACCGTTTTTCTTAGTTAGATCCTTTTGGTAATATCTTGATCTAGTAGAATAAAAGTTCTTAGTATGATCTAGTTGTGAGTTTTGCTTTATTATCCTTCTATGTAATCGAGTCCGTGAGCTATATAATAAAGATTAGTGTTGAGTCAAGGGCTTGATTATTTTTGCCATGATCCCAAGTGAATAAAAGAAAAGAGAAAGAAATAAAAATAAACAAAGAGATCATGTGACTCTTATGGAGAGTAATGAGCTCACATAGAAAGAGTATGATGAATAAAAGTTATTGAGGGTTGACAAACATAGTTTTGGTCATCGTTGCAATTAATAGGAAGTAATAAAGAAATAGAGGTCTTCACATATAAATATACTATCTTGGACATCTTTTATGATTGTGAGCACTCATTAAAATATGACATGCTAAAGAGTTGACATTGGACAAGGAAGACAACGTGATGGGTTATGTTTTCTTACATCTGAGATAAATTATATTTTCTTGGATCCTCCAACATGTTGAGCTTGCCTTTCTCCCTCATGCTAGCCAAATTCATTGCACCAAGTAGAGATACTACTTGTGCTTCCAAATACCCTTAAACCAGTTTTGCCATGAGAGTCCACCATACCTACCTATGGATTGAGTAAGATCCGTCAAGTAAGTTGTCATTATTGCAAGCAATAAAAATTGCTCTCTAAATATGTATGATTGGTTGGTGTGGAAGGAATAAGCTTTATACGATCGTGTGATATGGAAGTAATAAAAGAGACAGGCTGCATAATAAAGGTCCATATCACAAGTGGCAATATAAAGTGGCGTTCTTTCGCATTAGGATTTTGTGCATCCAACCATAAAAGCGCATGACAACCTCTGCTTCCCTCTACGAAGGGCCTATCTTTTACTTTTATCTCCTATACTGCAAAAGAATCAAGGTGATCTTCACCCTTCCTTTTTACATTTTATCCTTTGGCAAGCACAATATGTTGGAAAGATCCTGGTATATATGGCTAATTGGATGTGGGTTTTCATGAACTATTACTGTTGACATTACCCTTGTGGTAAAACGTTGGGAGGCAAAACTATAAGCCCCTATCTTTCTCTGTGTCCGATTAAAACTCCATACCCATAAGTATTGTGTGAGTGTCAGCAATTGTGAAAGACTATATGATAGTTGAGTATGTGGACTTGCTGAAAAGCTCTTATACATTGACTCTTTCCTATGTTATGATAAATTGCAATTGCCTCAATGACTGAGATTATAGTTTGTTAGTTTTCAATGAAGTTTACGATTCATACTTGATATTGTGATTGAATTATTACTCTAGCATAAGATATCATATGACAAGAATTATATAAGTTGCTGCTCTAAGAATGATCGTGATGCCCTCATGTCCGTATTTTATTTTTACCGACACCTTCATCTCTAAACATGTGGACATATTTTTCGATTTCGGCTTTTCGCTTGAGGACAAGCGAAGTCTAAGCTTGGGGGAGTTGATACATCCATTTTGAATCATGCTTTTATATCAATATTTATTGCATTGTGGGCTGTTATTACACATTATGTCACAATACTTATGCCTATTCTCTCTTATTTTACAAGGTTTACATAAAGAGGGAGAATGCCGGCAGCTGGGATTCTGGCTGGAAAAGGAGCAAATATTAGAGACCTATTCTTCACAGCTCCAAAAGTCCTGAAACTTCACGGATGATGTTTTCCAAATATATAAAAAACATTGAGCGCAAGAACTTCACCAGGGGGGGCCACACCCTGCCCACGAGGGTGGGGGCGCGCCCCCTACCTCGTGGGCCCCCTGGTGGCCCTCCGGTGACCATCTTCTGCTATATGGACTCTTTTGATGGGAAAAAATCATAAGCCATCTTCTCGGACGAAACTCTGCCGCCACGAGGCGGAACCTTGGCGGATCCAATCTAGGGTTCCGGCGGGGCTGTTCTGCCGGGGAAACTTCCCTCCCGGAGGGGGAAATCATCGCCATCGTCATCACCAACGCTCCTCTCATCGGGAGAGGGCAATCTCCATCAACATCTTCATCAGCACCATCTCATCTCAAAACCCTAGTTCATCTCTTGTATCCAATTCTTGTCTCCAAGTCCGGGATTGGTGCTAGTAGGTTGGTAGTAGTGTTAATTACTCCTTGTAGTTGATGCTAGTTGGTTTAATTGGTGGAAGATCATATGTTCAGATCCTATATGCACATTAATACCCCTCTGATTATGAACATGTTTATGCTTTGTGAGTAGTTACTTTTGTTCCTGAGGACATGGGAGAAGTCTTGCTATTAGTAGTCATGTGAATTTGGTATTCGTTCGATATTTTGATGAGATGTATGTTGTCTCTCCTCTAGTGGTGTTATGTGAACGTCGACTACATGACACTTCACCATTGTTTGGGCCTAGAGGAAGGCATTGGGAAGTAATAAGTAGATGATGGGTTGCTAGAGTGACAGAAGCTTAAACCCTAGTTTATGCGTTGCTTCGTAAGGGGCTGATTTGGATCCATATGTTTCATGCTATGGTTAGGTTTACCTTAATACTTTTGTTGTATTTGTGGATGCTTGCAATAGAGGTTAATCATAAGTGGGATGCTTGTCCAAGTAAGGGCAGCACCCAAGCACCGGTCCACCCACATACCAAATTATCGAAGTACCGAACGCGAATCATATGAGCGTGATGAAAACTAGCTTGATGATATTCCCATGTGTCCTCGGGAGCGCTTTACATCATATAAGAGTTTGTCCAGGTTTGTCCTTTTCTACAAAAAGGATTGGGCCACCTTGCTGCACCTTATTTACTTTTGTTACTTGTTGCTCGTTACAAATTATCTTATCACAAAACTATCTGTTACCACTTATTTAGTACTTGCAGAGAATACCTTGCTGGAAACCGCTTATCATTTCCTTCTGCTCCTTGTTGGGTTCGACACTCTTACTTATTGAAAGGACTACGATAGACCCCCTATACTTGTGGGTCATCAATCCACCGCACTGGTCCTAGACCCCATCATTGATGGATTTCACCTCACTCGAGTCCTTATGGACGGCGGCAGCAGCCTGAACCTGCTTTATCAGGATACAGTGCGAAAAATGGGTATTGATCCCTCAAGGATCAAACCCAGCAAAACCACCTTTAAAGGCGTCATCCCAGGTGTAGAGGCCCACTGCACATGCTCAATCACACTGGAAGTGGTCTTCGGATCACCAGATAACTTTCGAAGCGAAGAGTTAATCTTTGACATTGTCCCGTTTCGCAGTGGCTATCATGCACTGCTCAGACGGACAGCATTTGCAAAATTCAACACAGTGCCGCATTACGCATACCTCAAGCTCAAGATGCCAGGACCCCGCGGGGTCATAACAGTAAATGGAAACACAGAATGCTCGCTCCATACAGAAGAGCACACTGCGGCCCTTACAGCAGAGGCACAAAGCAGCCTGTTCAGGTAGAGCACTCATTCGGTGTTACAGCCCCCGGACACCTTCAAGTGAGTCCAAAACAATCTGCAACAGGATCGCCTGGCGCGATCAGCGCTCGCCTAGCAATCCGGCCCCTGTCCCAGTCCCAGTGCAGCGATGAAATTCGTGCCGCGCGTACATAACTACGCATTGAAAATACCATGGACATAGGCGGGGGCACAATCAGGACACGCCCCGCATTGTGGCTTAACCACACCAGGGGTTGTATACCTTTGACATTCCTTTTCTCTTTCAGGGCCTAACTCTTTGGAATCCCTTTCCGGTAGTCCGATTGCCGGACACATTCCGGAAGCAACAACCAAGGCGGCAAGAAGCTAGGATGAACACGGGAACCGCCAGATGGTCTCTAGTAATACTTGATATACCCGCTTTTCACTATTTATGCGTAGCTTGCCTTGGGATAGGACATAATTGTCCTACTTTATGCTTATTGCACTACTTGTACCAGTACGCTTCGACGTATTATTCAAATAACAATGCATATTATTAATCTGTCATTGCATTATTTAAGTTTCTCTTTCTCTTATATGTCCATTTACGACATTCTGCACCTGCACGCTCGGGTGCGGTCAGTACGCCAGGGGCTCTCGTTTACCCCGTAATACAGCGCAAGAAGTCCGAACACTTTCGACAGTGCGGCACCCCGAACTTATAGCATTATATGCATCAGCTCCGAATCATGTCTTGGGTCAAATGTTGGGTTGCCCGGCTCCCATGCTTTGGTACCTTACGTTCCGCTATATCGGCTAAGGTAGCGGTGGGAGAACTACTGCGATTGTGTCCCGGTTCATCCGGACGAGCACCTCAGTAGATAAAGCCAAAAACTGACTGTCATGATAAGGCGAGAGACTGGTCGCTGTTCGAGAGGTCTCAAGTCCTTAAAGACTTTTTCCACTTCGGGCGAGGAATCGGCCTTGTCCGGCTTAGGCGTGTATAGCGCCCCAAATTCGGCCCTCCGAATACCAGGGGCTTCGCCAAAAATTTAAAATCATAGACTTCTATGGCTAAGTGAGAGTGATAAAGCATTATAGTCCGATTGCCTGGTTCGTTGCGCTGAGCACCTCCCTTGAAGAACCCAAAATTGGGGTAAAGAGTGTTCAGATTTACCCCGAACACCCAGTACTAGTTACATGGGGGCAGAAGCCGATGACTGGCCAACTCTCAGATTTTATAAACGGTCGCACAGAAGGTAATATTTTAAATTAAGAAAGCGTCGCATGGCGCAAAAGAACTCGTTTCATATTACAGGATCACATGGGCATGTTCATTCAAAGATTACATCCTTGGCACACTCATCTGCCACTAATCGGGAACCCTTCAAGACGCTCTCATAGTAATTCTCGGGGCAGCGATGCTCCTTGCCCTTCGGCGGCCCCTCCTTCACAAGCTTCACGGCGTCCAGCTTCGCCCAGTGCACCTTCGCCCGGGCAAAAGCCCTGCGTGCACCTTCGATGCAGACGGACCGCTTGATGACCTCAAGCCGTGGGCAGGCTTCCACCAGCCGCCTCACCAGACCGAAGTAGCTGCCAGACAGGGGCTCGCCAGGCCACTTCCGAACTATAAGGCCCCTCATGGCCTGTTCGGCCGCCTTGTGAAGTTCGACCAACTGCTTTAGCTGGTCACTCGAGGACACAGGGTGTTCGGTCCCAGTATACTGAGACTAGAACAACTTCTCCGTTGAGCTCCCCTCCTCAGCCCGGTAAAACTTCGCGGCATCCAGCACACTGCGGGGAAGATCTACAAACGCTCCTGGAGAGCTCCGAACTCGGGTAAGAAAAAGGAAAGTCTCCTTCACATGCTTGCTTTCCATATTGAATGCCTTACCCGCTGCTATCTTCTTCCCCGCATCAATCTCCTGGAGGGCCTTGTGGGCTTCGGCCTTGGCGCTCCGGACGCTTTCAAGAGCCTGCGCGAGCTTGGACTCTCGCGTCTTGGAGTCAAGCTCCAAGGACTCGTGCTTTTTGGCGAGAGCCTTGAGCTCTTGCTGCACCTCGCCCACTCAGGCTTCTTGTTTCTCCCGTTTAATGCGTTATTTGTCCGCTTTGTCTTCGGCCGCGGACAACGCCTTCCTCAAGGTCTCCACCTCGGTCGTGGCCCCCGACAAATTCATGATGATCCTATTACTTTACACCGAACTTCTTTTTAACTATATAAACTGGGGTATATCTTACCTTTGCTCTCTTCGAGCTGCCCCTTGGTAAGGCCGAGCTCGTCCTCGGACCACTTCAGGGCCTGCTTCAGCGCAGAGACCTCCGCAGTATGTGCGGCAGCGGCCAGCAGGGAAGCCTGCACATACACATAGACATACTCTAATTAGACTCCTGAGTTATCATTTGATACTCTATTCGGCTTTTCTTCGCGAACGTTGAACAGAGCATCAGGGGCTAATATCTATGTGCTAATATTTTTATATTTTGAATGCTTACCTCAAAGCCTGTTAGGAGGCTGGCGCAAGCTTCGGTCAGTCCGTTTTTGGTGGACTAAACCTTCTTGACCACCGCACTCATGATAGTGCGGTGTTCTTCATCGATGGAAGCGCTGTGAAGCGCTTCCAGCAAGTTGTCCGGTGCCTCTGATTGGACAGAGGACACCGGCACGGATGGTTGGCCCCCCTTGATGGGGGACCGCCTGCCGGAGTCCGGAACCATCGAAGGTTCCGGCGCAGTGTCCGGCTGGGGCGCGAACTCGAAGCCCGTAGGAGCCTCGCTCCCTTGGTACTCAGGGTCCAGGAGGTCGCCGTGAGGCGCCCCCAGGATCACCTCCCCTTGGGTCGGTGCCTTTTGAGACACCACCTCGGCGTTGTCCGTAGGGCGAGGGGTGGAAGCCGTCGGAGGAGAACCGTTGTTCATATCTGACGAGCCCAAAGAGCCGCTCAACGAGGGTACGTCGAGATGAGCTCGGTCCAGACTGCATAATCATGTTTGGCATGAGTAAAGGCAGTACAATAAAACATACCATGAAGTACTATGGTGTCCGGACACTTATGACTTCGCCAGGGGCTTGTCCCTGGGTAGCCACTCGTCGCCGCTGTCGGCGGCCGTCGTGGCACAGTCCGGAGGGAGGGTCTTTCCCTTCTTAGACCCTTCGGCCTCCCCGAATGGGTCGGCCTTCCTTTTCTTGTCTCCCCGGGCTGGGGGGAGAACTTTTCTCCTCCTCCTCGTTTCCGTGGGAGGAGTGCGCATCCGACTCATCGGACGATGAGTCCGATAGAACCTTGCGCCGGAGACCCTTTCGGGTCCCCGCGGCCTTCTTCTTGGCCGTCTTTTCCAGCACCTCGTAAGGTGCCGGAGTCAGCATCTTCGTTAGAAGAGCGTTTGCAGGATCTTCAGGCAGGGGGACTGGGCAATCAAGCTGCTCCGCTATCTTTATCCAGTCTAGTTAATGACATAAGAGCTTAGATCCAGCACATAACTAAACCAGGGCACATAAATACCCCGAGAGATATAAAAAGCCTACCAGATGGGCGCGGTGCTTTGTGCTGAGTCCGCGGTCCTCGGTGAGGGAGGGAGGCATCTCGGCGCCCTTGAACAGCACCCTCCAGACGTCCTCGTGCGTCGTGTCGTAGAGCTCTCGCAGCATCTGGTGCTGGGCCAAGTCGAACTCCCACAAAACAAATGCCCGTCATTGGCACGGAAGGATCCGGCGGAAGAGCATAACCTGGACCACGTTGACGAGCTTAATTTTCTTGTTCGTCATGTTCTGGATGCAGGTCTGGAGTCCGGTCAGCTCTACCGAAGAACCCCAGGACAGGCCCTTCTTTTTCCAGGAGGTGAGTCGTGTGGGGATTCCGGATCGAAATTTGGGGGCCACCGCCCAGTTGGAGTCACGTGGCTCGGTGATGTAGAACCACCCCAATTGCCACCCCTTTATGGTATCCACGTAGGTACCCTCGAGCCAGGTGACATTAGGTATCTTGCCCACCATGGCGCCTCCGCACTCTACTTGCTGGACACCCACCACCTTCGGTTTGACATTGAAGGTTTTTAGCCATAGGCCGAAGTGGGGCCTGATGCGGAGAAAGGCCTCGCACACGACGATAAATGCCGAGATGTTGAGGATGAAGTTGGGGGCCAGATCATGAAAATCCAGCCCGTAGTAGAACATGAGCCCGCGGACAAATGGGTGGAGAGGAAATCCCAGTCCGCGGACGAAATGCGTAAGAAAAACTACCCTCTCGTGGGGTTCGGGCGTGGGGATGATCTACCCCGCATTCGGCAGCCGGTGCGCGATATTCGCAGCTAGGTATCCGGCTCCCCGTAACTTTTTGATGTTTTCCTTCGTGATGGAGGAAACCATCCACTTGCCTCCTGCTCCAGACATGCTTGGAGTGGTTTGAGAAGAAGAACGCGAGCTTGGGCGCTAGAGCTCGAGTGTGCGGGAATGGGTAAGCAAGAAGGAAGAAGGCGTGGGTGTAAAAAGTAAATCTTTGTCCCTTTATAAGGGCGGAGGAGGCGATGAGTCTCCCCACTTGACTGGCAAAACCGCTTATTCCCCAGGCGCCGCAATTGATGGCGCGGTTGGGTTACCCACGTCCGTATTGATGAGAATCCCATGATAAGGGGAACACGATCTCTGCTTTGACAAGACGTATCAAGAAAACCGCCTCGCGATATGTGCGGAGCTGGTTGAGAAAAGCGGTTCGAATAATAACCGGGCGATGAAGTGATGTCATACTATCAAAACGTGTCAGCAGATTAGATTTGTGGAAGTATTACTCTCTCTACGGTGGTATGTGGAACTTATTTCTCAGGTTGGACACTATCCTTGCATTCAAACTCTTCCATGGTGTATTCGGAGGAGGAATCCGCCTTACAATGCAGAAGACAACACTGCGCGTCGGACTCATCGTCATTGAAGCCTAGTTCAGGGGCTACTGAGGGAGTCCTGGATTAGGGGGTCTCCGGACAGCCGGACTATATCCTTTAGCCGAACTATTGGACTATGAAGATACAAGATTGAAGACTTCGTCTCATGTCCGGATGGGACTTTACTTGGCGTAGAAGGCAAGCTAGGCAATACGGATATGTATATCTCCTCCTTTGTAACTGACCTTGTGTAACCCTAGCCCCCTCCGGTGTCTATACAAATCGGAGGGTTTTAGTCTGTAGGACAACAGACAATCATACCATAGGCTAGCTTCTAGGGTTTAGCCTCTCTGATCTCGTGGTAGATCAACTCTTGTAATACTCATATCATCAAGAATAATCAAGCAGGACGTAGGGTTTTACCTCCATCAAGAGGGCCCGAACCTGGGTAAACATCGTGTCCCCTGCCTCCTGTTACCATCCGCCTTAGACGCACAGTTCGGGACCCCCTACCCGAGATCCGCCGGTTTTGACACCGATAGAGCTCCTCGACAAAATCAGAAGGAAATGCCTCTGGACAAAGAAGTCTAATGATGGGGACAAGTGCAACTCTCTGGCCTCCTGGCAAATGGTTTGTCGTCCGAAAGAGTGTGGTGGTCTCGGAGTTCTTGACATTCAAACCCAAAGTGATGCATTGCTCATGAAATATCTACATAAATTTTACAATCGTTGGGTCCTGCCATGGGTAGATTTGATTTGGTCCACCTACTATACTGACAAGATCCCTCACGCCTCAGACCCTTGCGGCTCCTTCTCGTGGAAAGATATCCTGAAACTTACTCCAATTTATCGGGGCATCTCCAAGGTTTCGGTCCACTCGGGAGACACTGCACTCATGTGGAAGGACCTCTGGCTGGATGAAGTACTTGCAGAATCACACCCACGTGCATTTTCTTATGCCAGACTTGAAGATATCTCAGTCAGAGACTTCCTTGGGTGCACCAACCTCAATGAAACCTTTCATCTCCCACTCTCCATGCAAGCCCATGAGGAACTTCGCAACATCCAAGAAATCACAGCACATGTTGGCAACCAAGCAGTTACGGTTGAGAGAGACTTATGGGGCTACGCTTGGGGGTCCGACGTTTACACAGCCAAAAGATATTACACTTTCTACTTTCGAGACGTGACAGCTCACAAAACCTACAAATGGCTATGGAAATCTTCGGCCACAATGAAAATCAAAGTTTTTGGGTGGCTTCTTCTCTCTGACCATCTTAACACAAGAAATATGCTCAAGAGAAGACACTATAATATTGGAGATAACTGTGGTTGCATCTTATGCGGCGGCAATGATGAGAAAACTCTTGAACACATGATTTTTCACTGCCAATTCAGTGCGACCTATTGGGACACTTTGAACATACACTGGGCCTCGCATGGAAACCGATTGCTTTGGATCCAGGAAGCCAAATCTACTTGGAACAACCCCATGTTTATGGAAATATTTCTTTATGCTTCTTGGAGCTTGTGGAAGGAGAGAAATAATAGACATTTCAGAGGTATTGATACCACTATTAGTTCATGGGCAAGAAGATTTAAAGATGACTTCTCTCTCCTTATACATAGAGCTAAGGAGAAATATAGGGGGTTTATTCCATCTTTTCTAGAACACCTTGTTGTAAAGCCCTAGTCTTTGCTCTCTACCTTACTCCACCCCCTCCCCCCTTCTTTTTTTTTGTTTTGTTTTCTTTCATGGCCATGGATGTAAGGTTATGACTCTGTAAGACCTTTTTGATACATTAATATATACAATAGGAGCCTCTCCTACTGTTTCGGGTGTCAAAAAAAACATTGGGAAATCCTTCATCATCCTCTTGTCCTCATCCTTGTCATATTCCTTCTCCTTCTCACTGGGTTGCTTTTCTCGGAACTGCTGTATAAGGACTCGACACTGTCGAGTGGTATGCTTGTGATAAATCAGATTACCCTCTCCATCTTTCTTGATGTGAATGTGACATGGCAGATCCAACACGTCGTTCCCTGCTGAATCCTTCACTTTCTTGGGGTCCAGGGCCCTTTAGGCTTTCCTTTAGATTTTCCTTGGGTTGCAACTACAACCTCTCCAAGACCCGTAGGTTCTGCTTTGCGCTTCTGCTTTCGATTGGAATTACCTCCTCCAGTGTCCTGGCCGACTGGTTTGCTCTTGCCGCTGCGGAGTCGGTCTTCTTCTTCGCCGTTTGCGTACCGAGTGGCTATATCCATCATTCGGGTCAGGGACATGTCTCCTGTCCGACCGAATTTCAAGTTGAGCTCCAGATACCGAACGCCCTCCTTGAAGGCGCAAACTGCTTGATGCTGAGACACATTCTTCATAGTGTGATGCAAAGTGGTCCACCTCTGGATGTAATCCCTCAAAGTTTCATTCGGTTTTTGCACGTAATGTTGCAATTCTATCAATCATGCTGGTCGTTTGCACGTGCCCTCAAACGTTCTGACGAACACTCGGGCCAACTCCTCCCAGCTGAATATACTGCCTAGAGCCAACTGATTCAACCAAGCTCTAGCTGACCCTTCAAACATCAGGGGAAGGTGCTTCATGGCCACTTCATCATTTCCTCCACCGATCTGCACAACCACTCGGTAGTACTCAAGCCAGGTGTCAGGCTTCGATTCACTAGTGAACTTACTGACCCCAGTTGCCAACCTGAAGTTGGTATGGATCTCTATAGCCCTGATGGCTCTGCTAAAACACTCGGGACCAGAAACATGCACTCTGCTTCCAGTCGGGCGATCTTTGTCTTGCCCTTCTTTGTGTGCTCGATTCCTGTCCACCAAACCTTGCACCAAAATTGACCTTGCATCAAACCCTGGTTCTCTTGGGTTGACTGGTCTCCTCCGCTCTTTGCTGTACGCGCGCCTATCATCATAATGCCGGGGCACATATGATTCGCCCCTCGGAGGGGGCGTAGGCACTCGACGGCGGTCATCACGGTCGAGCCGATGATCGTGCTGCTCGTGGTTCCGACCCAAGTACTGCCCTTGGCGATGCCCTTATCCCTCATGCCGCGGAGGCAATCTTAGGTTGTGAGCCGACTGAACTGTGTCAGCTACTACAGATCTGCTATGAATTCTGTTACGCGACTGAGACACTGCAGTGTTCTACTCTCCTGCTGCTCGGAGCAGCGCTCTGATCTGCATCAAACCTCTACCAGCTTCCGACTGGGACGGCTGAATGGATTCTGCTATGCGGGATGCGGCTGTAAGGTTTTGAATCGGAGTGTGGTATACCTGCGGTTCAGGCGGGAACAACTGCCGCTGCCGTCGACTGGATTTGGGGATCTGCCGCCGAGCGCGATTGTCGAGTGTAAGCTGAAGGTTCTCGAGTCGAGTGCGCTCAGCCAGAGTGGCCAAACGCGCCGCCTCCATGGCCCGAGCTTCAGAGGTCTCTCCAACAACAGGTGTGTGGAGCGCCTCCATATTGCGGCGGTGAAGTTCTTCCCTTTGCTGAGAAAAGAGGGTTTCGGGGTGGTACTCCTCGTGAACACGCGACGGATCGCCGCCACCGTCGTCGCCGCCGTTGCGACACATGCCAGGCGGGCTGCGTGGTGTGTCGACCATCAGGACCTCTGCTGCGGGGTCGCTGCTGTCGCACTCGGATAAGGTCTCGACGGAGCCAGTCGACAGATCGAACAGGCCGTAGAGAGATTCGTCGGGCTCGATTGCCGCGACTTGAGGGGTGGCCGACTGACGTGCCACCGCATGCTTCACCCACCGCTGAAGTCGTGACCGACCAGACCGCTTGTGACGGCGAATATCGGGGAGCGAAGACACCGCAGGAGCCGGCCGATACTGGGTCGACGACTGCTGCAAAAGGACGTCACACACACACACACGAAAGTGCGTTGCCCCGCGAACGAGGAGTGCCTCGACGTCGAGGGGAGCTTCCTGAAGCCAAGCAGAGTCGTCGGCGATGAAAACAAGCGCGCCGAGACGGATCTCGCGGCCCTTAGTCAAACCTCCGCCGGAAACCATGATGAAAGGACTCGGAGAAATCACAACCTCACCGGGAAGTCGCTAAGACACCTGCCCCACGGTGGGCGCCAACTGTCGTGGTTCTAAGTCTGACAGTAGAATGGGGGGTAGGTATGAGGAGGCAAGATCCTAGCTACGGTGAAGTTGTGCACGCAAGATTTACGAGTCCAGGCCCTTCTCAGAGGAAGTAACAGCCCTATGTCTCGGTGCCCGGAGGCTTGGTCGATTGGATTATGCGTGAAGTTACAGGGGTGCGAACCCTTGTCCCAGAGGAAGGGGGTGGCTTATATAGAGTGCGCCAGGAACCCAGCCATCCCCCGGGTTCAATATACATAAAGAGAGGACGTTACTGGTAACGCCCGCATTAAAGTGATATAAATGACCCTTAAGTCTACGGAGTGAATGTCCGACCGTTGCGATCCAAAGTGACCTTAGATCTTCTGTACTCCGAGTGGTTCCTGGTGTGGTCGAATGATTATATCCTAGTCCAATGGAATTGGGTTATTCGAGTGGGTTGCATCTTGAGGTCAAATGATTATATCCTGGTCGAATGGAATTGGGTTATCCAAGTGGGTTGCATCTTGAGCTGATTCCAATCGGTAGAATTTGATGTCCTTTGAATGTCTTTGACTATAGGGCAGTGTCCTTGGAAGGGTACTTAGATCGGGTCTATTGCCCTACCCTAGATACATGTCATCGTCATCCGCCACTCCGCCATACCTAACTGTTGAACATGTCGCCTTTTAGTCGGCCAACACTCAGCGCCATACAACATTGCATTCCAGTCGGTAGAATTTGCTGTCCTTTGAATGTCTTTGACTATAGTGCAGTGTCCTTGGGAAGGGTACTTAGATCGGGTCTATTGCCCTACCCTAGATACATGCCATCGTCATCCGCCACTCCGCCACACCTAACTGTTGAACATGTCGCCTTTTAGTTGGCCAACACTCAGCGCCGTACAATATTGCGGGTCGAATCGCCGTCTTGTAGAACTTGCCTTTTAACTTTTGTGGCACTCTCTTGTCATAGAGAATGCCAGAAACTTGGCGCCACTTCATCCATCCGGCTTTGATTCAATAGTTCACATCTTCATCAATACCCCCATCCTCCTGCAGCATTGACCCCAAATACCGAAAGATGTCCTTCTAGAGTACCACTTGGCCATCAAGGCTAACCTCCTCCTCCTCCTCACGCCTAGTAGTACTGAAACCGCACATCATGTACTCGGTTTTAGTTCTACTAAGCCTAAACCGCACATACAGGAATCACATGGACAATTTCAGCACATACAGGAATCAATGGAAAATTTCACCACATACAGGAACATATCATTGACACTGCAGTGGCCACCCATTACGCCTTTTAATCCCCTAGGGCTCTATAACATTTTATTACAGAATCATAGGTCCCCAAGTTAGTAAGCTTATATACTTGTACATCCACCCGTGTTTGAACAGTCTGTCTTGAATTTAATGTATGGTTGCAACACAACCAGGAACATAAGTTGCAGAGAAAAAGGGCGGCACGGGCGACATGCCAACGTACATCTAGAGCATAATATTTACATCAGTAATGCACACCACAGGTTTAAGGGATTGAGCTGAATACACGATGAGCAGAGATGATGGAGCTCAGACCAAGAGCAATGAAAGCTAAGAACGCCATTGAGCCTGAGGCATTGATAAGTTTGGCAAATTGATCCACGCCAAATCTTGACACCCACACATCATTGCGAGAAAGCGCTGCTGAAGATGCTGACAGCAGCAGGTAAGCCAATACCTGCAATATTGGCACGAGTAATTCAATCACACCCCGTCACTTGCTTGCAGTTATATTTGTTAATTATAATCTAATGTTGCAACTTCAAATTTTGTGCATAAAGTCATAACCGAATGTTAAGAGATGTGACTAAACACAGAAATTTAGGAACAACTGCAACAAATATCGTGAAACAAAGTCTAGAACTCTAAATTATATGACGGTAGGTTAGAGATGAAGCCCAACAGAAACCTGCGAGGACCCAAAAGAGGAGAGGAAGTAAAAGTAAACAAAGTAAGGGCATCTCTAGCCGATCCTCAAAAAGGGTTAACTCCTCAAAATATTCTCTTTCGAGGAGTTAACCGAGTTAAGTTCCAAAACCTTGCCAGCTCTCTCATTTTTAAGCGACCACAGCCAATTCTCAGCAAAAATTTCCATCCCGCCCGCGGCGCCTCCTCTTTCCACCACCGGAAGCCCTGATTCCGATGGGAATGGAACCGCAGGCCTCCTCCGCATACCCCGTCGGTGCTACGCCGCCTGAGCCGACCCGCGCGCTGCCACCCGCATCAATGAAGCGGCTCGGCACGAAGACCGCGGCGGCAAGGCCACGCCGGCCGCGACGATGGCGGGTTGCTCCGGTCGATGGCAAGCAGGTGAGGAAGCCGACGGCGGCCGGAAGGCCCTCACCGAGGCGGCGACGAAGAAAAGGAAGAAGGCGTCCACGCCGACGCCTTCTCCCTGTCCGGTGACTCACTGCCCTTCTCTGGCCACCCCTCCTCCGGCACGTTCAGCCATCACAGCCGCGGCCAAGGTCCATGGCCACCAAGTGTTTGACGAAATGTCCAAGAGGTAAAAAAAATGTGCTTTTCTTTTTCGCGGGGGCTATTGCTAATGCTTTGCAGCGCCGATCTTGTGACGTGCTTGTTGTTGCTGATTGTAGTGTGGAGGAGCATGATGTTGCAACTTTCATGTCCCAATTGGATGCATCACACATACTCGGCCTCCACGATCTATATTATGATGGTGCGAGTTATGATCAAGAACACAAGAGCAAGGAGGAGGAGGATCCCGAAGTGGAGGAGGTCGATGATCCCATGGAGACACAATCAAGCACCAAGACAATAAAGTACAGCCAAGAAAAGGACATTGCTTTGTGCTTTGCTTGGATGAATGTTTCCCTTGATGCCTCGGTTGGTACGGATCAAACGAAAGAGAAGTTTTGGGGTAGGATTGGAGACTACTATTGCAACAATGTGACCGTCCATTCCCTCCGCACTCAAGGCTCACTTTCCCACCGGTGCAGTGTGATCCAAGAGCAACACAAGCGATGGTCCGGTTGTGTTGATCAAGTCAACCATGCACCAACGAGTGGGGTGCCAATCACAGACTATGGGCCTCTCATCCAAGAGCTATACAAACAACGCAACAAAAAAGGTGGCAGCAAGGCATTTACATTGAACCATTGCTACAAGGAACTGGTTGGCAATGAGAAGTGGATCCGGAGGAACTTCGAAACCACACCGAAGAGGTCCCAGATTAGCATATCCGTTGAAGCCAATGACGAGGAGGATGAAAATCCTCAAAAAAGGACCGATGGACAAAAGATTGCAAGAGAGGAAAAAGAATGGAGGCGTCGACGCCTACAAAGAGGAGCTTTGTGATACGATTGAGACCAAGAAAGTTTTGGCGGCCGAACACAAAGCAGAAAAGGCAGCGAGGTGGAACAAGCTCAAGTTCATGGAGGATGAGAAATGGTGAGCAAAGTTGGCGGCCGAAGCAAGGAAGGTGGGAGCGGAGGTGCGTAGGATTGCACTCGAGGATGAGAGGCTTGCAAAAGAAAAGAAAGCCAAAGTCGAGGATGAGAGGCTTGCAAAAGAAAAGAAAGCCAAAGAGCATGCTATCATGTTCATGAATCCGAGCATGATGGATGTAACGGCAATGAAGTATTGGGAACTCACTCTGGGGAGATCTTGGTCCAGTCAGAGGTCGACCGTGGTGGTGATGGTGGTGGACATGGTGTTGATGGTGGCACCCGTGGTGGTGATGAGCACAGAAATGCTTGAGTTCATGTAGTATGCATTTGATAGGGCTTGGTCCACGACATGCTTGTGTTTTTTTGGATCAAACTTGATCAATTTGGTGGCTTTTGGATGAAGTATATGCATGTTTTAATTAGAATTGTTTCAATTGGACAAACTACATGTATGTACTTGAATAGTTGCATATGGTGAATTTGAAACATTCAAATGATTGATGACATACCGTGCAATTGTTTGAAATGTATGTGGCAAGGGATGGAAGAATTAGTCCAAAAAAATTAGGGAGTTAAATATAGGGGTTCGGTTAGGTTCGGCCACTATTTTAACTCCTCATGTTTGAGGAGTTATGGTTAGGGGGGGCATTTGTGGAGTTATAGGATAGGGGTTCGGCTAGAGGTGCCCTAAAGCAAAGTAAATTAAGGTTCTAGCACTACTGTGAACAAAAACAAATGAAAAAACTTGCTGAACCAGGGACTAGCCCCCCTTGCCTTTTTTCGAGTTGAAGTGTGAAAACCACCCCATGACACGGGTAGGCATGAATCTTTCTCACTTCACAGATAACATTAGTAACAACTTGATTATCAAAGGCATTGTCGTCTCAACAACTACATCATTTTCACTAACAATTTTTCAAGAGGTTCTCCTACAATGACAATTCACGATTGATTGAAATTGGAAGACTTACAGATCAACTGTCATCAATAAAGCTTTAAGGCATCAGTGCACAAATTTCAGATAAATGAATGGTCGCTATATTATACAGCTTGTTTTACTTTGTAATTTAGTTTTGGCAAAATCAGCTTCCAAATTATGAGGCCCCTAAACTTGCAACATTGTGCTACGGTTCATTATGCTACTGTACACTAAACAAACAAGCAAATAGACCTCACAAATACCATGAAACTAAGTATAATACATTCAGATGTGGAGTTTGTTCATTCTTGCCTGATCCATGGCGAGATTGAAGTAGTTCCCCCAGGGGCCTCCAATTATGCGCCTCCCTGTGACAAGGTAGTGCACTTCTGCAACTAATTGGAACCCCGAGTATGTAAAAGCCATCACGCTCGCAGCAAGCGTGTACCTGCATTTCACAGACACATCAATCTACGCCAAGAACAAGCGTAACAAATGTTGTACCTAAAATTGGGTGATTTTGAGCTTGTGTTCCAGATTCAGAGCAACCTGTATTCGTTGTAGCGGCGGAAGGAGTCACCAGCCCAGCCCGGCGTAGTGCCAGACGACATGACGGAGAGCGAGATCAAGCAGAACACAGCAGCTGAAACCCTAAACCCTAGCTCAGCCCTCTTCAGCTCCGTGAGCCGTACTCTATCTGGGACCCCTCTAAGGAGCCATCTCTTGGAGCCCACTCCGACTTTGCCTCCGCCTCCACCTCCGCCCCCGCCGCCGCCGGCGACTGACTCGGTGACTACCGCAGGTGCTACCTTGTCGGCGGCCGGCTTGGCCTCCGTTGCCGCGGGGTCCTCGGCCGAGAGGAGCTTCGCTACGGTCAGGGCCGACTCCTTCTGCGGAGATCCGGTCGGGGATTCAGCCATGACCGCGTCCTTCTGCGGCGTCGGCGGCATCACTGCTTCGTTTTGGGTTAGCGCAAGGGCTAGCGCCATGTTCTCCGATCCGCCGGGCGCTTCATCTGCCTCCTGCACCGGCTTAGCTTCCGGAGACGCCGGTGCTGTTGGAGGTGGTGCTGCTGGAGCGGGAGCGCGAGCGGGAGGAGGCGGGGGTGTCCGCCGCGGCGCGGATGTTTGGTTCCCACGAGGGAGGGGAGGAGAAGGATCGGCGGTGGAAAGAGGTGGATGCGTTGGAGCCTTTGGAGGCGAGGGAGGACATGGTGGAGAGGAATCGCCGGCGCCATCCGGCGGCGGAGCAGTAATTGTTGGTGCAGCAGGAAGGGGAGGAGCTGGGGTTGGATTGTCCGGCGAGAGGCGAAAGGGGTCGGTAGATGGCGCCGGAGCAGTAGTTGTAGGTGCAGCAGGAAGGGGAGGAGCTGGGGTTGGGTTATCCGGCGAGAGGCGAGAGGGGCCGGTAGATGGCGCCGGAGCAGTAGTTGTAGGTGCAGCAGGAAGGGGAGGAGCTGGGGTTGGGTTATCCGGCGAGAGGCGAAAGGGGCCGGTAGATGGCGCCGGAGCAGTAGTTGTAGGTGCAGCAGGAAGGGGATGAGTTGGGGTTGGGTTATCCGGCGAGAGGCGAAAGGGGTCGGTAGCCGGAAGCTGTGATGGGGGCGAAGAAGGAGGAGGTGGTTGTGCCTCCGCGGCCGGCTCCGGTGGCGGTGAGCGGACTGGGGAGGCCATGGAGGAGCTGCTGGTTTTTTCCATGGTGGCGGCCGGCTCCTGGTGGCTGTGGGATGTGTGCCAGTGTGGTCTCGTGCTCCAATGGGAGTGTGGCGCAGGCGACTGAAGAGCGACTCAACACCAGGTTGAAGGGCACGAGCGGTCCAGAAATTCCGAAATTATTTTGATCAAGTAAAACGCATATGGTGCGAAGCTGACTGAGAATTCGCAAAATCGCAGTGTACGTACGGAAGCGGATGTTAACCCTATACAAACATTAAATTTTTAAAATACCAAGAAATTTGAAAAAAAAAACTGAGATTCCGTGATAACAAACCTGGGTTTTCAATCTGCTCGTGAAATTTCGTGAAAAAATATCAGAAAATGTATTCGTGACGGATAAAGACAAAATTTCCTAGGTATAAAAAATACTGTTTGGATAGATTTTTGTTCGGACAGTATTTTCTTCACCACGGATATGTTTTCTACTCCCTCTTTTTCTAAATATAATTCTTTAAAGAGATTCCACTATGGACCACATACAGAGCAAAATGAGTAAATCTATACTCTAAAATGCATCTAAATACATTCGTATGTTGTCCACAGTGAAATCTCTACAAAAACTTGCATTTAGGAACGGAGGGAGTAGTATTTTTACATGAAATTTCACACATAAGTAGATTGAGAACTCAGGTTTGATATCCCTAAATTTCAGAATTTTTTTGATATTTTTTACATTTAATATTCGTATAGGGGTGTGAAGCACCCAGGAGCTCCTATGTATTTTTGTATACAGACGCGCTAGATTAGCCGCGCATTGGAAAAAACAACTATATTGCTAGCCCGGGACTGAAACTGACACTCCAGCAGCCACGCTAAAATCGCGCGCGAGGTAAAGTTGGTTCAGGCGCTGAAGAAAATGATATCGCACACTGTGTATTTAGTGTGCCCGCACGCGTGCTGGACAAGCCAATCGGAAGTGTGAATCTCACCAACCGTCGAATCTAAAACCTCCGATGGGAGTGTGGCGCAGGCGAGCTAAGAGCATTTCCAATAGTATGTGTATATTTGGATGTCTATATATTTATATAGACAATGGTCTAAAAAGATTCCCTCATATACACATCCAGTTTTGCATTAAAACATCTATATACAGGGACCATGACAGGTGGACCCATATCGTCAAAATACCAAAAATATGATCTTATCATATCTATCAGATCTTACTCTCGTAAGTGACCGTGTAGGGATTGACAACCCCTTATCGCGTTGGTTGCGAGGATTTATTTGTTTTGTGCAGGTGCGAGGGACTAGCACGTAGCCTCCTACTGGATTGATACCTTGGTTCTCAAAAACCGAGGGAAATACTTACGCTACTTTGCTGCATCACCCTTTCCTCTTCTAGGAAAAACCAATGCAATGCTCAAGACGTAGCAGGGGCGCCCCCTTCTAGTCCAATTCGAACCAGAGGGGGAGAGGACGTACAGACTCCCCTGGCTGCCTCTCTCTCTCTCTCTCCACTAAAGCCCATTAGGGCCCATATACTCCCCGGGGGTTTTGGTAACCCCTCGGTACTCCGGTATATGCCCGAACTCACTCGGAACCTTTCCGATGTCCAAATATAGGCTTTCAATATATCGATCTTTATGCCTCGACCATTTCGAGACTCCTCGTCATGCCCGTGATCACATCCGGGACTCCAAACAACCTTCGGTTCATCAAAACACATAAACTCATAATACCAATCGTCACCGAACGTTAAGCGTGCGGACCCTACGGGTTCGAGAACTATGTAGAAATGACCGAGACACGTCTCCAGTCAATAACCAATAGTGGAACCTGGATGTTCATATTGGCTCCTACATATTCTACGAAGATCTTTATTGGTCAAACCGCATAACGATATATGTTGTTCCCTTTGTCATCGGTATGTTACTTGCCCGAGATTCGATCGTCGGTATCTAATACCTAGTTCAATCTCGTTACCGGCAAGTCTCTTTACTCGTTCCGTGATGCATCATCGCGCAACTAACTCATTAGTCACATTGCTTGCAAGGCCTATATTGATGTGCATTACCGAGAGGGCCCAGAGATACCTCTCCGACAATCAGAGTGACAAATCCTAATCTCGATCTATGCCAACTCAACAAACACCATCGGAGACGCCTGTAGAGCACCTTTATAATCACCCAGTTATGTTGTGACGTTTGGTAGCACACAAAGTGTTCCTCCGGTATTCGGGAGTTGCATGATCTCATAGTCATAGGAACATGTATAAGTTATGGAGAAAGTAATAGCAACAAACTAAACGATCATCGTGCCTAGCTAACGGAATGGGTCAAGTCAATCACATCATTCTCTAATGATGTGATCCCGTTAATCAAATGACAAGTCATGTCTATGGCTAGGAAACTTAACCATCTTTGATTCAACGAGCTAGTCAAGTAGAGGCATACTAGTGACACTCTGTTTGTCTATATATTCATACATGTACTAAGTTTCCGGTTAATACAATTCTAGCATGAATAATAAACATTTATCATGATATAAGGAAATATAAATAACAACTTTATTATTGCCTCTAGGGCATATTTTCTTTAGTCTCCCACTTACACTAGAGTCAATAATCTAGATTACATAGTACTGATTCTAACACCCATGGAGTCTTGGTGCTGATCATGTTTTGCTCGTGAGAGTGGCTTAGGCAACGGGTCTGCAACATTCAGATCCGTATGTATCTTGCAAATCTCTATGTCTCCCTCCTTGACTTGATCGTGGATGGAATTGAAGCGTCTCTTGTTGTGCTTAGTTCTCTTGTGAAATCTGGATTCCTTTGCCAAGGCAATTGCACCAGTATTGTCACAAAAGATTTTCATTGGACCCGATGCACTAGGTATGACACCTAGATCGAATATGAACTCCTTCATCCAAACTCCTTCATTTGCTGCTTCCGAGGCAGCTACATATTCCGCTTCACACGTAGATCCCACCACGACGCTCTGCTTGGAACTGCACCAACTGACAGCTCCACCATTTAACAAAAACACGTATCCGGTTTGTGACTTAGAGTCATCCGGACCAGTGTCAAAGCTTGCATCGACGTAACCATTTACGATGAGCTCTTTGTCACCTCCATATAGGAGAAACATATCCTTAGTCCTTTTCAGGTATTTCAAGATGTTCTTGACTGCTGTCCAGTGATCCACTCCTGGATTACTTTTGTACCTCCCTGCTAGACTGATAGCAAGGCACACATCTGGTCTGGTACACAACATTGCATACACGATAGAGCCTATGGCTAAAGCATAGGGAACACCTTTCATTTTATCTCTATCTTGTGTAGTGGTCGGGCATTGAGTCTGACTCAACTTCACATCTTGTAACACAGGCAAGAACCCTTTCTTTGCTTGATCCATTTTGAACTTCTTCAAAACTTTATCAAGGTATGTGCTTTGTGAAAGTCCAATTAAGCGTCTTGATCTATCTCTATAGATCTTGATGCCTAATATATAAGCAGCTTCATCGAGGTCTTTCATTGAAAAATTCTTATTCAAGTATCCTTTTATGCTATTCAGAAATCCAGTATCATTTCCGATCAACAATATGTCATCTACATATAATATCAGAAATGCTGCACAGCTCCCACTCACTTTCTTGTAAATACAGGCTTCTCCAAAAGTCTGTATAAAACCATATGCTTTGATCACACTATCAAAGCGTATATTCCAACTCCGAGAGGCTTGCACCAGTCCGTAAATGGATCGCTGGAGCTTGCACACTTTGTTAGCACCTTTTGGATCGACAAAACCTTCTGGTTGCATCATATACAACTCTTCTTTAAGATATCCATTAAGGAATGCAGTTTTGACATCCATTTGCCAAATTTCATAATCATAAAATGCGGCAATTGCTAACATGATTCAGACGGATTTAAGCATCGCTACGGGTGAGAAGGTCTCATCGTAGTCAACTCCTTGAAGTTGTCGAAAACCTTTTGCAACAAGTCGAGCTTTGTAGACAGTAACATTACCGTCAGCGCCAGTCTCCTTCTTGAAGATCCATTTATTCTCTATGGCCTGCCGATCATCGGGCAAGTCAACCAAAGTCCATACTTTGTTCTCATACATGGATCCCATCTCAGATTTCATGGCCTCAAGCCATTTTGCGGAATTTGGGCTCATAGTTCGTAGGTTCATCATGGTCAGGTAACATGACTTCCAGAACAGGATTATGATAGGTCTCCAATGTATCTATAATTTTTGATTGTTCCATGCTATTATATTATCAACCTTGGATGTTTTATATGCATTTATATGCTACTTTATATGATTTTTGGGACTAACCTATTAACCTAGAGCCCAGTGCCAGTTTCTGTTTTTTCGTTGTTTTTGAGTATCACGGAAAAGGAAAACCAGACAGAGTCCAATTGACCTGAAACTTCACGGAACTTATTTTTGGACCCAAAGAAGGCCAGGAAGTAAAAGAATTGGGCCAGAAGAGTCTCGGGCTGCCTACAAGGGTGGGGGGCATCCCCACCCCCCTGGGCGCGCCCCCTGCCTCGTGGACAGCCCGGAGACCCCCCGCCTTGTTCCCGACTCCAACACCTCTTATATAACCCAAAACTTCCAGAAAGAAACCTAGATCGGGAGTTCCGCCGCCAGAAGCCTTTGTAGCCACCGAAAACCAATCTACACCCATTCCGGCACCCTGCCAGAGGGGGGAATCCCTCTCCGGTGGCCATCTTCATCATCCCGGTGCTCTCCATGACAAGGAGGTAGTAGTTCACCCTCGGGGCTGAGGGTATGTACTAGTAGCTATGTGTTTGATCGCTCTCTCTCTCTGTCTCTCTCTCTCGTGTTCTTGAGGTGGCATGATCTTGATGTATCGCGAGCTTTGCTATTATAGTTGGATCTTATGATGTTTCTCCCCCTCTACTCTCTTGATGAATTGAGTTTTCCCTTTGAAGTTATCTTATCGGATTGAGTCTTTAAGGATTTGAGAACACTTGATGTATGTCTTGCATGTGCTTATGCGTGGTGATAATGGGATATCACGTGACCCACTTGATGTATGTTTTGGTGATCAACTTGCGAGTTCCGTGACCTCGTGAACTTATGCATGGGGGTTGGCACACGTTTTCGTCTTGACTCTCCGGTAGAAACTTTGGGGCACTCTTTGAAGTTCTTTGTGTTGGTTGAATAGATGAATCTGAGATTGTGTGATGCATATCGTATAATCATACCCACGGATACTTGAGGTGACATTGGAGTATCTAGGTGACATTAGGGTTTTGGTTGATTTGTGTCTTAAGGTGTTATTCTAGTACGAACTCTATGATAGATTGAACGGAAAGAATAGCTTCGTGTTATTTTACTACGGACTCTTGAATAGATCGATCAGAAAGAATAACTTTGAGGTGGTTTCGTACCCTGCAATAATCTCTTCGTTTGTTCTCCGCTATTAGTGACTTTGGAGTGACTCTTTTTTCATGTTGAGGGATAGTTATATGATCCAATTATGTTATTATTGTTGAGAGAACTTGCACTAGTGAAAGTGTGAACCCTAGGCCTTGTTTCAACGCATTGCAATACCGTTTGTGCTCACTTTTATCATTAGTTACCTTGCTGTTTTTATATTTCAAATTACAAAAACATATTTCTACTATCCATATTGCACTTGTATCACCATCTCTTCGCCGAACTAGTGCACCTATACAGTTTACCATTGTATTGGATGTGTTGGGGACACAAGAGACTCTTTGTTATTTGGTTGCAGGGTTGCTTGAAATAGACCATCTTCATCCTACGCCTCCCACGGATTGATAAACCTTAGGTCATCCACTTGAGGGAAATTTGCTACTGTCCTACAAACCTCCGTACTTGGAGGCCCAACAACGTCTACAAGAATAAGGTTGTGTAGTAGGCATCAGATTACCGTACCACTCTGGTGCGGATCTTACTCTGGTTGACCTACGAGGTTTAGTAGTAACTTGATCAGAAGTTTCATGATCATCATCATTAGCTTCCTCACTTACTGGTGTAGGAATCACCGGAACTGATTTCAGTGACTTTACAATAAGGGAGAAGGTACAATTACCTTGTCAAGTTCGACTTTCCTCCCACTCACTTCTTCCGAGAGAAACTCCTTCTCTAGAAAGGATCCATTCTTAGCAATGAATATCTTGCCTTCAGATCTGTGATACAAGGTGTACCTAACAATCTCGTTTGGGTATCCTATGAAGACACATTTCTTCGATTTGGGTTCGACCTTATCAGGTTGAAGCTGCTTCACATAAGCATCGCAGCCCCAAACTTGAAGAAACAACAACTTGGGTTTCTTGCCAAACCATAGTTCATAAGGTGTTGTCTTAACAGATTTAGATGGTGCCCTATTTAACGTGAATGCAGCCGTCTCTAAAGCATGACCCCAAAACGATAGCGGTAAATCAGTAAGAGACATCATAGATCGCACCATCTCTAGTAAAGTACGATTATGACGTTTGGACACACCATTACGCTGTGGTGTTCCGGGTGGCGTGAGTTGCAAAACTATTATGCATTGTTTCAAATGAAGACCAAACTCATAACTCAAATACCCCCCTCCACGATAAGATCGTAGAAACTTTATTTTCTTGTTATGATGATGTTCCACTTAACTCTGAAATTCTTTGAACTTTTCAAATGGTTCAGACTTATGTTTCATTAAGTAGATAAACCCATATCTGCTCAAATCATCTGTGAAGGTGAGAAAATAACGATATCTGCCGCGAGCCTCAATGTTCATTGGACCACATACATCATTATGTATGATTTCCAATAACTCTGTTGCTTGCTCCATTGTTTTGGAGAATGGAGTTTTAGTCATGTTGCCCATGAGGCATGGTTCGCAAGTACCAAGTGATTCATAATCAAGTGATTCCAGAAGTCCATCAGAATGGAGTTTCTTCATGCGCTTTACACCAATATGACCTAAACGCCAGTGCCACAAATAAGTTGCACTATCATTATCAAGTATGCATCTTTTGGCTTCAATACTATGAACATGTGTATCACTACTATCAATATTCAGTAAAAATAGACCACTCATCAAGGGTGCATGACCATAAAAGATATTACTCATATAAATAGAACAACCATTATTCTCTGATTTAAATGAATAACCGTCTCGCATCAAACAAGATCCAGATATAATGTTCATGCTCAACGCTGGCACCAAATAACAATTATTTAGGTCTAAAACTAATCCCGAAGGTAGATGTAGAGGTAGCATGCCGACGGTGATCACATCGACTTTGGAACCATTTCCCACGCGCATCGTAACCTCGTCCTTAGCCAATCTTCGCTTAATCCGTAGCCCCTGTTTCGAGTTGCAAATGTTAGCAACTGAACCAGTATCACATACCCAGGCGCTACTACGAGCATTAGTAAGGTACATATCAATAACATGTATATCAAATATACCTTTCACTTTGCCATCCTTCTTCTCTGCCAAATACTTGGGGCAGTTCCGCTTCCAGTGACCAGTTCCTTTGCAGTAGAAGCACTCAGTTTCAGGCTTAGGTCCAGACTTGGGTTTCTTCACTTGAGCATCAACTGGCTTGTTGTTCTTCTTGAAGTTCCCTTCCTTCCCTTTACCTTTTTTCTTGAAACTGGTGGTCTTGTTGACCATCAACAGTTGATGCTCCTTCTTGATTTCTACCTCCACAGCCTTTAGCATTGCGAAGAGCTCAGGAATCGTCTTATCCATCTCTTGCATATTATAGTTCATCACGAAGCTCTTGTAGCTTGGTGGCAGTGATTGAAGAACTCTATCAATGACACTATCATCAGGAAGATTAACTCCCAGCTGAGTCAAGTGGTTGTGATACCCAGACATTTTGAGTATATGTTCACTGACAGAACTATTCTCCTCCATTTTGCAGTTGTAGAACATATTGGAGACTTCATATCTCTCAATTCGGGCATTTGCTTGAAATATTAACTTCAACTCCTGGAACATCTCATATGCTCCATGACATTCAAAACGTCATTGAAGTCTCGGTTCTAAGCCGTAAAGCATGGCACACCGAACTATTGAGTAGTCATCAGCTTTGCTCTGCCAGGTGTTCACAACATCTGGCGTTGCTCCTGCAGCGGGTTTGTCACATCCTCTTTTGAACGATTCGAGTGGCTTGACTTGGCACATGTTCACACATGTAGTTGAAACAAAATCAACATAGCCTCTACGATATTTATGTTCATGGTGCATTATATCCTACTCATGCTTGCATTCGGTGTTGATTAATTTTAATGCATGTTCATGACTATTGTCGCTCTCTAACTGGTCGCTTCCCAGTCTTTTTCTAGCCTTCACCTGTACTAAGCGGGAATACTGCTTGTGCATCCAACTCCATAAACCCCAAAGTTATTCCATATGACTATATGAGTCCACCATACCTACCTATATATGGTATCTACCTGCCGTTCCAAGTAAATTTGTATGTGCCAAACTCTAAACCTTCAAATAAACATTCTGTTTTGTATGCTCGAATAGCTCATGTATCAACCAGGGTTGTCCGTATCTTCCATGTTAGGCAGGTTATTCTCAAGAGGAGTGGACTCCGCTCCTCACTCACGAGAAAATGGCTGGTCACCGGGATGCCCAGTCTCATGCTTTATGCAAACTAAATCAAAATAATTGCAAACAAAACTCCCCCTGGGACTCTTGTTAGTTGGAGGCACTCATTGTTTCGAGCAAGCCATGGATTGATTCTTGTTGGTGGAGGGGGAGTATAAACTTTACCATTCTGTTTGGGAACCGCCTATAATGTGTGTAGCATGGAAGATATCGCCATCTCTTGGTTGTTATGTTGACAATGAATGTATACCGCTCAAAATATTATTCATCTCTATTTCAAAACCGAGCTCTGGCACCTCTACAAATCCCTGCTTCCCTCTGCGAAGGGCCTATCTATTTACTTTTATGTTGAGTCATCATCCTCTTATTAAAAAGCACCAGTTGGAGAGCACCACTGTCATTTGCATTCATTACTGTTAGTTCACATTGAGTATGACTTGACTGGATCTCTTTTACCATGAATTACAATGTCTAGTCAGTCCTTGGTCTTTAAAGGTGCTCTGCATTTATGTTTTGCGGTCTCAGAAAGGTCTAGCGAGATACCATCTTGTTATATCATATTATGATTGTTTTGAGAAAGTGTTGTCATCCGAGATTTATTATTATTGCTCGCTAGTTGATTATGACATTGATATGAGTAAACATGAGACCTATGCGTTATTGTGAATATGGTTAGTTTATAATCTTTGCTGAAAACTTGAATGCTGACTTTACATATTTACAACAACAAGAGCAAACAGAGTTTGTAAAAGTTTTTCTTTATCACTTTCAGTTTGTCAACTGAATTGCTTGAGGACAAGCAAAGGTTTAAGCTTGGGGGAGTTGATACGTCTCCGTCGTATCTACTTTTCCAAACACTTTTGCCCTTGTTTTGGACTCTAACTTGCATGATTTGAATGGAACTAACCCGGACTGACGTTGTTTTCAGCAGAATTGCCATGGTGTTATTTATGTGCAGAAACAAAAGTTCTCGGAATGACCTAAAACTCCACGGAGCATATTTTTGGAAATAATAAAAAATACTGACAGAAGATCAAGACCAGGGGCCCACACCCTATCCACAAGGGTGGGGGCGCACCCCCTACCTCGTGAGCCCCCTGGAGCTCCTCCGACCTCAACTCCAACTCTATATATTCTCTTTCGGGGAGAAAAAAAATCAGAGAGAAGGATTCATCGCGTTTTACGATACGGAGCCGCCGCCAAGCCCTGAAACCTCTCGGGAGGGCTGATCTGGAGTCCGTTTGGGGCTCCGAAGAGGGGAATCCATCGCCGTCGTCATCATGAACCATCCTCCATCACCAATTTCATGATGCTCACCGCGGTGTGTGAGTAATTCCATCGTAGGCTTGCTGGACGGTGATGGGTTGGATGAGATTTATCATGTAATCGAGTTAGTTTTGCTAGGCTTTGATCCTTAGTATCCACTATGTTCTGAGATTGATGTTGCTATGACTTTTCTATGCTTAATGCTTGTCACTAGGGCCCGAGTGCCATGATTTCAGATCTGAACCTATTTTGTTTTCATCAATATATGAGAGTTCTTGAATCTATCTTGCAAGTCTATAGTCACCTACTATGTGTTATGATCCGGCAACCCCAAAGTGACAATAATCGGGACCACTCCCGGTGATGACCGTAGTTTGAGGAGTTCATGTATTCACTATGTGTTAATGCTTTGGTCCGGTACTCTATTAAAAGGAGGCCTTAATATCCCTTAGTTTCCACTAGGACCCCACTGCCACGGGAGGGTAGGACAAAAGATGCCATGCAAGTTCTTTTCCATAAGCACATATGACTATATTCGGAATACATGCCTACATTACATTGATGAATTGGAGCTAGTTCTGTGTTACCCTAGGTTATGACTATGACATGATGAACCGCATCCGGCATAATTCTCTATCACCGATCCATTGCCTACGAGCTTTCCATATATTGTTCTTCGCTTATTTACTTTTCCATTGCTATTGTTACAATCACTACAAAATACCAAAAACATTACTTTTGTTATCACTACCTTTTGCTACCGTTACCACTACTATCATATTACTTTGCTACTAAATACCTTGCTACAGATATTAAGTTTCCAGGTGTGGTTGAATTGACAACTCAGCTGCTAATACTTGAGAATATTCTTTGGCTCCCCTTGTGTAGAATCAATAAATTTGGGTTGAATACTCTACCCTCAAAAACTGTTGCGATCCCCTATACTTGTGGGTTATCATGCAGCAATGAGGATAATCCTCAAGTTACATACCCAGTCCGTGTAGTTGCTACCATAATCTTTCAACTTAGCTTTCTCTAGGAACGCACTAAAATTCAACGGAACAACAACACAGGCCATCTATCTACAACAACATAGACATGCAAAATACTATCAGGTACTAAGTTCATGATAAATTAAAGTTCAATTAATCAAATTACTTAATAACCCCCACTTAGATGGACATCTCTCTAATCATCTAAGTGATCACATGATTCATATCAACTAAACCATGTCTGATCATCATGTGAGATGGAGTAGTTTTCAATGGTGAACATCACTATGTTGATCATATCTTCTATACGATTCATGCTCGACCTTTCGATCTCAGTGTTCCGAGGCCATATCTGCATATGCTAGGCTCGTCAAGTTTAACCCGAGTATTCTGCGTGTGCAAAACTGGATTGCACCTGTTGTATGTGAATGTAGAGCTTATCACACCCGATCATCACGTGGTGTCTCGGCACGACGAACTGTAGCAATGGTGCATACTCAGGTAGAACACTTATACCTTGAAATTTAGTGAGAGATCATCTTATAATGCTACCGCCGAACTAAGCAAAATAAGATGCATAAAGGATAAACATCACATGCAATCAATATAAGTGAAATGATATGGCCATCATCATCTTGTGCCTTTGATCTCCATCTCCAATGCACCGTCATGATCACCATCGTCACCGGCTTGACACCTTGATCTCCATTGAAGCATCATCGTCGTCTCGCCAACTATTGCTTTTACGACTATCTCTAACGCTTAGTAATAAAGTAAAGCAATTACATGGCGATTGCATTTCATACAATAAAGCAACAACCATATGGCTCCTGCCAGTTGCCGATAACTGTGTTACAAAACATGATCATCTCATATAATAAAATTTAGCATCATGTCTTGACCATATCACATCACAACTGCCCTGCAAAAACAAGTTAGACGTCCTCTACTTTGTTGCAAGTTTTACGTGGCTGCTACGGGCTGAGCAAGAACCGTTCTTACCTACGCATCAAAAACCACAACGCAGTATAGTGATTGCTTTTTGATCTTCAGAAAGAACCCTGTTCATTGAATCCGATTCAACTAAAGTTGGAGAAACTGACACCCACCAGCCACCTGTGTGCAAAGCACGTCGGTAGAACCAGTCTCGCATAAGCGTACACGTAATGTTGGTCTGGGCCGCTTCATCCAACAATACCACCGAATCAAGAAACAACTAGTGACGGCAAGAAATATGTATATACCCACGCTCACAACTCCTTTGTGTTCTACTTGTGCATATAACCTCTACGTATAGACCTGGTTCGGAAGCCACTGTTGGGGAACGTAGTAATTCCAAAATTTTCCTACACACACGCAAGATCTATCATGGTGATGCATAGCAACGAGAGGGGAAGAGTGTTGTCCACATACCCTCATAGACCGTAAGCGGAAGCATTATGACAACACGGTTGATGTAGTCGTACATCTTGATGATCGACCGATCCTAGTACCGAAAGTATGACACCTCTGCGATCTACACACGTTCGACTCGGTGACGTCCCACGAACTCACGATCCAGAGTGTCGAGGGAGATCTTCGTCAGCACGATGGCGTGATGACGGTGATGATGATGTTACCGGAACAGGGCTTCGTCTAAGCACCGCTACGATATGACCAAGGTGGACTATGGTCGAGGGGGGCACCGCACACAACTAAGAGATCAATGATCAACTTGTGTGTCTATGGGGTGCCCCCCTCCCCTGTATATAAAGGAGTGGAGGAGGGGGGAGGGCCGGCCCTCAATGGCGTGTGTCGGTGTCAAAACCGGCGGATCTCGGGTAGGGGGTCCCGAACTGTGTGTCTAGGCCGGATGGTAACAGGAGGCAAGGGACACGAAGTTTTACCCAGGTTCGGGCCCTCTCGATGGAGGTAAAACCCTACGTCCTGCTTGATTAATATTGATGATATGGGTAGTACAAGAGTAGATCTACCACGAGATCGAAGAGGCTAAACCCTAGAAGCTAGCCTATGGTATGATTGTTGTTGTGTATGTTGTCCTTCGGACTAAAACCCTCCGGTTTATATAGACACCGGAGAGGGTTAGGGTTACACAAAGTCGGTTACAATGGTAGGAGATCTACATATCCGTATCGCCAAGCTTGCCTTCCACGCCAAGGAAAGTCCCTTCCGGACACGGGACGAAGTCTTCAATCTTGTATCTTCATAGTCCAGGAGTCCGGCCGAAGGTATAGTCTGGCCATCCGGACACCCCCTAATCCAGGACTCCCTCAGTAGCCCTCGAACCAGGCTTCAATGACGATGAGTCCGGCACGTAGATTGTCTTCGGCATTGCAAGGCGGGTTCTCCTCCAAATTCCGTGTACCCGTTGAATAAAGTCTGGTTTCTTGTAGATGCTGCGCTCCTTGGCTTCTACGCCCAATAATGGCCGCTTCCCACGTGTCAAACGAATATGAAAAGTCTGAGTGTTTTTACAACACACCCCTAGCCGCGTAAATGAGCTGACCTATTTAAGGGGACGAGGATTTAGATCCAAACCACATCTTCCCCCCTTCGCGAGTGTTCATCAGAGCGCATCCGACAAAGGTCCATTCCACCATGGCCAGCCGTCGCGACTCCACCTCTCGCCCTTCCAGCCCTCAGCCTGGATATTGGGAGAGATGCTCCATCCCGCATAGCGATCTAGTGACGCTCCAGACCAAGGGATTTCTCCCCCCGGCCTATATGGTCCCGATTTGAGCCGGCCTTGCCATCTATAATGGCGGAGAGCAAGCGGAGAGTACCCCTAATCCCTCCAAAGGAGAGCGGGTGTGCCTCATCCCTTATTTAATAAGGGGGCTAGGATTTCCAATCCATCCATTTCTCCGGGGGCTCCTGGAGTTCTATGGCCTCCAGCTACACAATCTCACGCCTGCCTCCGTATTGCATATCGCGGGCTTCGTAGCCCTCTGCGAGCTATTTTTGGGTATCGAGGCTCATTTCGGGCTATGGAAAAGGTTATTTTGCCTTGTGCCCCGCTCTAAGGAGGGGTCAATGTATCAAGTGGGCGGAGCCGAAGTGTGGCGCATCGCTGGGACCGGATATCTGTCCGGAACCCCAAAGAAGGCGTCCGAAGACTGGCCCTCGAAATGGTTTTATATAGAAGACGTCCCGCTGCCGGATCCTGTCTGGATCGGCCTCCCTGAATTCGACAGTGCTCCCTTAAAGAAGCGCCTAAGCTGACGTCCACAGAGCCCTCAGAGGGAAAGTGACAGGGACATCATTTACCTGATGGGCCAAATAAGATTGTTAGCCCATTCCGGACTAACCATGATCGGGGTTATGGCCGAATGCATTATGCGGGGGGTGCAACCGCTTCAGTATAGAAGCCACCCCATGTGGGACTTCAACGGGGAGGACGACGCCACCCGCTACGGCCGTAAGGGGCCGGATTCAGCTGCCGCTCTACTAAAGATCTTGTCCACTTTGTATAAGGGAGAAGAGGAGGAATTTCTCCGCGTCAACCCACAGGGTGGATTCTCTATGCACAATCCCCCAAGTTGGGTAAGCGGTCGTATTTACTTGCCCATCCGTTTTGTATTCCCATTGTTAAATATTCAGTCTGACGACTTCAACGCAGGAACTGCGCCGGGCTGTTAAGGAAATAAGCAGCCCTCCTCCACAACCCGAGGACCCAGGACGGTCCCTCGACCCGACCTCTCAAGAGGATCCGGACATATCTGTGGAGCTGATTGATGGAGTGTTCCATCAATGGAGCAAGGACAACGCCTTGGTGGCCATTACGGCCGATTACCCAGGGCTAATCCCGGCCTCCCAGGTAACTGAGATTGAAGTCCCACTACCCTGAATAGGTGTCCGCCCTCTCATGTTTTCAGTTTCCTGATTACAACCAAACTTTGCGGGGGAGGTTTTTGAGGCGGAAGGCCGAACCTGCGGCGACAAGCCAGCGAGGGGCCGTAGGCCCCATGGGCAGAAAAGAAGTGCAGTCCGGACCGAGGCGTCAGTGCTAAGGTATGGCGCGCGCCCTTATCCCAGGTGTTATACCTTCGAGGCACATTGACACTCGTGCTCTCTTCAGGACAAAGAGACCTTGCCGGACTATATCCGGAGAGGCTGCCAATCGCACCTCCACCAGCCAGGCTCCAAAGCCTGGTTCGGAGGTGGAGGCGAACGCAAGGCGTGCGCCAGATGCTCCTCCGACGGAGGATGTGGACGGGTTGTCTGCCACCAACTCTGAGGTGGAGAGTGCCATGAACCACAGGCGTCGCCGGACAATCCTTCGTGACGCTTGTTTCTCCCAAGGGGCGTTAGATGCCTTCAATTCGGGAGATGCGTACCTCCGTGCCGCTCAAAATGGTCTAGCCAGAGCCACGGAGCAATATGTAAAAGACATACGGGTAAGAAAATTTTGGTAATTATATATATATACCAGTAGCCCCCGAGACTTGAAACAGTTAGAATAACTGATTTAAGGATCATTTGTTATGCAGGTTCTTACAGAAAAGAATTCCCTACTGTCCAAGGAGCTGAAAGAGTGCAAAGCCCAACTTGAGGCCGCACTAGCCACGACAGGGGAGCCCAAGGAGACCCCCTCTGGTAATATACACTTCGAAAGATAAGTATTTTGCGAAGCACGACATGGGTGCGAATCTGACAAATGAAATTGCAGATGGCGCCGAATTGAATCCGGAAAGGCAACACCTCCTACGCCAATTAAAGGCTGGTGAGAAGGTGCTGACAAAGGTGAGGCGGGAGAAGAACGATCTCCAAGATGCCAACACCAAGCTGGGCGTCGAGCTGAAAGATGTTCGTGCCCAGCTGTCAGACTCCGTGAAGGAGAATCAGCGGCTTCGGCGCGGCATATTTAGTAAGTGCTTGAACGAACCTTTGAAAGAAAGTTCGGCGGGGAAGTCGACTAACAGAGCAATGTCTGTAGGTGTGCTAACAGGTCGTCCTACAGAGGAGATGCCCGGTTCTACGGGTGACCTTCTTCCCGAGCTCTCGCAACTGCTCGATCGAGTTCGGCAGGCGATGCAAGGCGTTGCCCAGGCCCTGTGGCCATCCGTCTCCATGCCCGAAGGTCTTGGAGAGCTTGCAGAGAAGCTAAAGGGAGCACGGCGACGCTTCCGATTGTGGAAGATATCGGCCTGCCATCAAGGCGCTAGGGATGCCTGGGCCATGGTGAAGACACGCTACGCAAAGGCTGACCCCAACCACATGGCCGAGGTCGGTCCTGTAGGGCCCGATGGGAAGGAGATCCCTGTAAGCTTAGTATACGGCCAAGTAGAGTTGGCCGCAAAGTATTCCCAGCAGGACTGTAAATTAGACAGCTTGTTAGATGGTATTGAAGAGGAATACAATCAGTCAAAATGACTGTGTAATTTAATTGACATTTATAATGCCTTCTAGCCGGATTGTAGATCATTTGTCATGGCCGACCTTTTCGCTTCAGCCTCGGGACCTGACGGTCCGGAGTGTGTCCGAATTCCCATGCGGTTATATAGGAACCGAGGAATGCATGGAGACCAGGCGTAGGGGTCATTAGTTCTTGAACAGACAAGTGCCCGACTAGTTATGTTATATTACATGGTTAGTAAGAAACATCTTCCAGGGAGAATAGTTCCGTTAGGGGTTCCTTTCCCTGGGAGGCATGCCCTAAGGTGCATGTCCATGCTGCGAAAAGAAATGCAGGAAAAACGTCTGGGGGCGTATAGATAAAAATGAAAAAAGATCATCTTTAGTTCACCGACCGAATATTCCCTTAAGAACGCTAGCTTTCGGCTTCACCCAGTCTGAGGTACACGTCCGGCTGACCCGACAGTAACAATCGTAGAGGTGCTCCCTTTACCACCTAGCCGAACAATCGGGAACGTAGGGGTAAGCACAGGAGCCAGGCAACCCAGCTTGGCCAAAACTTAAGTCATATCGATGCATATAATGGTGAATAAAAGGTACATGCGGAAGTGTGACACATGTGTTGGGCATGAAGCCCGTATGAATAAGCTTCTGTTTAAAGAAGCCCCCAGGTTTAATGAGCACGGATAGCGCGTCACTTTATGAGCCTTTAAAGGCTATAAGAGAGAGAGAGAGAGAGAAGAGAAATGTAAGACAGAAAATATATAAAAATGGACAGTGGAAGGAGACGAACACAGAGTCCGACGCTAGGCATAGAATCTTCGGAGACGGGCTGCGTTCCATGGGTTCGGCTCGAGTCGGTTATCCGATGCATCCCGCAGGCGGTACGCTCCACCAGCCAGGACTTGTTCAATTATGAAGGGACCTTCCCACTTGGGCTTGAGTTTGTCCTTTTTCTTGTCCGGTAGTCGTAGAACTAATTCGCCAACGTTGTAATTTTTGGCCCGTACTTCTCTGCTTTGGTATCTTCGAGCCTGCTGTTGATAGAATGCGGAACGGGCTTTTGCCACGTCACGCTCCTCCTCCAATGCATCCAAGTTGTCCTGCCGATCGAGCTCGGCTTCTCTTTCTTTGTACATGCGCACTCGAGGTGAGTCATGAATTATGTCGCAAGGCAAAACTGTGTAACGCCCTCGATGCGGCTATATCTCCCACGTGTCGAAGCACGACTTAGAGGCATAACCGCATTGAAAGCAATGTCGCAAGTGAGGTAATCTTTGCAAACAACCCATGTAATACAATAAGGGAAAAGAGATACATAGTTGGCTTACAATCGCCACTTCACACAATACATGAATAAAGCATTACAACAACCAAATACAATCAGGGTCCGACTACGGAGCCAAAATAAAAGAAGAACCCCAAATGCGACAAAGGTCCCCGATCGACCCCAACTGGGCTCCACTATTGATCAACTAGAAACTGGACAACACAAAGGACAAGATCTTCATCGAGCTCCTCCTGAGCTTGGTTGCGTCACCTGCACGGTTCAACGGCACCTGCAAGCTGGTTTTGGAAGTATCTGTGAGCCACAGGGACTCAGCAATCTCGCACCCTCGCGATCAAGACTATTGAAGCTTATGGGTAAGGTTAAAGTATGAGGTGGAGCTGCAGCAAGCGACTAGCATATATGGTGGCTAACATACGCAAATAAGAGCGAGAAGAGAAGGCAAAGCACGGTCGTGAAAGTATGATCAAGAAGTGATCCTAAAACAACCTACGTCAAGCATAACTCCAACACCGTGTTCACTTCCCGGACTCCGCCGGAAAGAGACCATCACGGTTACACACGCGGTTGATGCATTTTAATTAAGTTAAGGTTCAAGTTATCTACAACCGGACATTAACAAATTCCCATCTGCCCATAACCGCGGGCACGGCTTTCGAAAGTTCAAATCCCTGCAGGGGAGTCCCAACTTAGCCCATGACAAGCTCTCACGGTCAACGAAGGAATAGACCTCCTCCCGAGACATTCCAATTAGACTCGGTATCCCGGTTCTTCAAGACATCCTCGACAATGGTAAAACAAGTCCAGCAAGACCGCCCGATGCGCCGACATCCTGATAGGAGCTGCACATATCTCGTTCTCAGGGCAACACCGGATGAACACTACGTACAACTAAAACCAGCCCTCAAGTTTCCCCGAGGTGGCGCCGCAAGTGGCTCTAGTTTGGACCAACGCTTAGACAAGCACTGGCCCAGGGGGGGGGGGGTTAAAATAAAGATGACCCTCGGGATATGCGACTCCCAAGGGAAAAAGGCTAGGTGGCGAATGGTAAAACCAAGGTTGGGCCTTGCTGGAGGAGTTTTATTCAAGGCGAACTGTCAAGGGGTTCCCATTATAACCCAACCGCGTAAGGAACGCAAAATCCGGGAACATAACACCGATATGACGGAAACTAGGGCGGCAAGAGTGGAATAAAACACCAGGCATAAGGCCGAGCCTTCCACCCTTTACCAAGTATATAGATGCATTAATTAAATAAGAGATATTGTGATATACCAACAAAATATCCATGTTCCAACATGGAACAAGCTCCAATCTTCACCTGCAACTAACAACGCTATAAGAGGGGCTGAGCAAAGCGGTAACATAGCCAAACAACGGTTTGCTAGGACAAGGTGGGTTAGAGGCTTGGCTCAACAATATGGGAGGCATGATAAGCAAGTGGTAGGTATCGCAGCATAGGCATAGCAAAAGAGCGAGCAACTAGCAAGCAAAGATAGAAGTGATTTCGAGGGTATGGTCATCTTGCCTGAGATCCCGCATGGAAGAAGAACGAGTCCATGAAGAAGACAAACGAACTCCGAATGCGATGAAATTTGACAGGCGGTCTATCTACACTATAATAAGTCCGCACGCCAACTCTCATCCCATTCCGAGAACATTATCTAGCCACTTATAAAATAATATTTCGGACGTGCCGCGGGCGCTTGCGAGTGTGGTTGGACTCAGAACGGACAACAGAAAGAACGAGGAGGCCGGGGCGGATGCAAGTTTTAAAACATGATGATGCAATGCACATGATGACATGATAAGATGCAACACGCAAGCAAATGACATGGAAACAATAGCGAATAACAGGAAGACACCTGGCACAACGGTCTCGGGGTGTTACAACACTCCACCACTACGAGAGGATCTCGTCCCGAGATCTAGAATGGCACCGGAGGGACAAAACGGAAGAGGAAGATAAGCGGTAAAACTAAGTTGCTTCTTTGACAAACGAGTGAAACCAAAGAACCTTGAGAGGTTGAGCAAATTGAAAAGAAGAAAACAACGGAGATGAGCCAAGTTGAAAACACTCCGGTTAAATGGACAATCATGTAAAGAACATGATCTTTGACAAACGAGATGATGGGTTGAGAAGATCAACATCACAATGCCTCCGGAACGAAAGAATAGAATATAGATAATTGAAATAGGAGAAATGAGGAGAAAATGCCAACTTCTGCCAAAAGAGGTTGAGAAGGCATCCTTAGGAGAAGGGTCAAACGGAATTGTTGGAACATCAACAACGGAAGGACAAGCTTGAAGTGGGCTTATAGAAGGCATATCAACATTATGAGGTGACAAATTGCCACTCACGGAAAAGATTGGATTTATATGAACAAGAAGACGAGAAACTTATTCACCGGAAGGATAAAAGAAGAACTTGGGTCATTTATGAGCACCATAAACAGTAACAATCCTTAGGGAAGGCTTTAGGTGAACTGTCACCCAAGATAACTCCAAAGAAGAGATTGATGGATTTAAAATACCTCATTCTTAACAACATATGAATCATGAAACATGAACTCAAATTATCAAGAATGGCATAATACCACCTTCAATGATACAGAAGAAAGAATTGCACTCCGGATTGCAAGATGAAGAATGCTTGAACTTCTCTGAAAAGAATCTTGATGAACACTTCGAGAAGGAATTAAATTCTTGATGAACCATCATGTAGAACCTTGATGAAGAACTCCGGTAACAAAAGAATGATCAAACGAAAGGAAGGAGAAGTTGAAAACACAAGGTGAATCCTTGCAATTATTAGATGGATCCTCGCGATGGAATAATTGAGAGAACTTGGAACTCCGGGAAAAGAATAGATAAAGCATCTCGAACTGAGAATTTGATGAGACTCTGGAATAAAGAATTAATCATTTGGGTGAATCAAGAATAAGAATTATGTTATGCTCCTCCTTCGCCAATTAAATTGATGACGAGCAAACAGATTGCATACAACTTATTCTCGAAGAAAGGATTAGGATAGATATAGCGTCAACTTGAGAATGCCTTCAATGAAACACCGATGGAATCGAAACAACGAATGAATTGATATGATAACGAAAGAAGAGGAATCTTGCACAAACCACTGCAAGAATTGGAGATGAACGAAATAAAGGGATGAATCACCTGGTAAGAATTGACAAATGAACGAAGATACATGAGAGAATTCAGATCCATGAGAACGGAGGGATCACGAACTGATTAGAGATCACTTGAATGAAGCACCGGTAAGATTTTGAAGAACGAGAGCTGAAGCTGAAAAGGATAATCCCGAACTGATGGCCTTCGGATAAACAAACTGAAAAAAACTCTTAAAATGCTCCGGATAGGTGAAAAGGATTCTCACAATCAAAAACAATTATGAGATGATTTCCGAGAATGGGGCAAGATATGGAGGAAAACTCTTCTTCGGTCTTCAAAAGATGAGAATGACAACGAGAAACACCACCAAGAATTATTGAGGCACCGGAATAAAGAAGAATATAAAAGTTGAATCAACAATGAAATGAATTTGAAAGATCTTGGAGAAAGACATTTAACTGATGATAAATCATACTTACGTCAAACTTCGAAAAGAAATTTGAGGATAGCTCCGGGAAAATAAGAAGAGTCAGGTAAGATCCTGGAAAAAGACCTGTGGGTTAGGGCCCACTCAAAAGAAAACACCGTTGAACAATTTAAAAGAGAGGTTGCACCGGTTGAATTAAATGACTTGAATGAGATAACATCCTCGAAATAGGTTGAACTGATCTTGAATGAAAAGACGAGCCTTCTGAGATATTTTGAGCACTCCGGGACAATAGAATAGCGAGAGGTGAATGATTAAGAATTGCACCGGCATGAGAAAGCATTGAAACGAGGAAAGGATATGATCAATAAAGCTTGAATTGAAACCACCGGAGATGAAAAGAATGAAGAATGAAGAACTTGAAGCTCCGTTAGCATCTTCTAGAGAATCACCGGATAAGAATATTGACGTAAAAGAATGGAGAGACTTCACAACATTAAAAAGATAGTTGAATAAGAAATCTGGTTCCTTGAAGAAAAGGGTGGGAGGGAGGGAAAACAAAGGCAACTTGGAGACGGATGAAACAAACACCGTTCAGAGAAACTGATACTTGATCTTGCGGATGTTGAAATGATCGGATCCACTTGAAGAGAATACACACCGGTTGAAAAGGATTGACATGACAAACTCGATGATCAAGAAGGATTGATATTCACATAGGAAACATGAGAACACCACTTGGAAAAGGTATGGAATCAACATTTGACTTCGAAGCAACTCGAATACCACAACTCAAAACAAACAAAGGATTGGCTTGCAGAATAAGCCGGAACAAACATATGATAGAGATTTCGTCCGAAGTTTTCGTGGTGGGGCCTACACGGGCTCGATCGTACAGCACCATCATGTACAAGGCAGTGCACATGACATACGAAGCATCCCCGAGTCGGCATAGCCAAGGACTCTTTAAGACACAACGAGACCACTGTAAAACCAACCGTGAATAGGCGGACCACTAGACGTCGAACCCCAATTTCATATCATATATCCGTTGGAAAGATATCCTAAGAGCTACTTGAATTCCCACTTATAAACTCCCAAATTTTCCGGTTATGCAATCAGGTGTTGGGGATACAGGGGAAGCATAATATCTCACCCAAACTAGCAAATCCTACATCCAGCTGTATCCATCCTTCAACACATAACCAAGAAACCCTCGAAAATCGTCTACCTCAACCTTCGAAAAGCATCCGTTATACGAGTTACGGCAATACTCCCGAACTCCCGCCCCAGTACTGGGTGGCGTCGAGGTTATCTCACCAACAACTGCATAAAAGAGATTTTCGATGTCGACGAAACTAAACTCAGGTATTCCAGAACTGCAACGATAAAACTGTGACGACAACACCTCGGAGCTCAACTCCCTGGGACACTGCCACAACCCCTAAATGACAGGAGGTACCAAGAACAATGTTCTCGTCACAAAACCATCGGAACGATTCCAAGATACCCGCGTGATCCTAAATTTTTTTAGTGAAATTTGAGAAGAGAAGAGTCAAAACTCTACGTCAAGATGCCTTACCAGAGCGATGAAGAGACTGGGAAGTAAAAAGAATTCCTAAACTCTCCGATATATAATTCCTAAATGACTCAAAACATTTTTCTAGACACAACTCGGCTGCTAAAAACGATCAATTAGTGGGGCTCCTAAGGTCGGGGAAGGCTCTGATTACCAACTTGTAACGCCCTCGATGCGGCTATATCTCCCACGTGTCGAAGCACGACTTAGAGGCATAACCGCATTGAAAGCAATGTCGCAAGTGAAGTAATCTTCACAAACAACTCATGTAATACAATAAGGGAAAAGAGATACATAGTTGGCTTACAATCGCCACTTCACACAATACATGAATAAAGCATTACAACAACCAAATACAATCAGGGTCCGACTACGGAGCCAAAATAAAAGAAGAACCCCAAATGCGACAAAGGTCCCCGATCGACCCCAACTGGGCTCCACTATTGATCAACTAGAAACGGGACAACACAAAGGACAAGATCTTTATCAAGCTCCTCCTGAGCTTGGTTGCGTCACCTGCACGGTTCAACGGCACCTGCAAGCTGGTTTTGGAAGTATCTGTGAGCCACAGGGACTCAGCAATCTCGCACCCTCGCGATCAAGACTATTTAAGCTTATGGGTAAGGTAAAAGTATGAGGTGGAGCTGCAGCAAGCGACTAGCATATATGGTGGCTAACATACGCAAATAAGAGCGAGAAGAGAAGGCAAAGCACGGTCGTGAAAGTATGATCAAGAAGTGATCCTAAAACAACCTACGTCAAGCATAACTCCAACACCGTGTTCACTTCCCGGACTCCGCCGGAAAGAGACCATCACGGTTACACACACGGTTGATGCATTTTAATTAAGTTAAGGTTCAAGTTATCTACAACCGGACATTAACAAATTCCCATCTGCCCATAACCGCGGGCACGGCTTTCGAAAGTTCAAATCCCTGCAGGGGAGTCCCAACTTAGCCCATGACAAGCTCTCACGGTCAACGAAGGAATAAACCTCCTCCCGAGACATTCCAATTAGACTCGGTATCCCGGTTCTTCAAGACATCCTCGATAATGGTAAAACAAGTCCAGCAAGACCGCCCGATGCGCCGACATCCTGATAGGAGCTGCACATATCTCGTTCTCAGGGCAACACCGGATGAACACTACGTACAGCTAAAACCAGCCCTCAAGTTTCCCCAAGGTGGCGCCGCAAGTGTCTGTAGTTTGGACCAACGCTTAGACAAGCACTGGCCCGGGGGGGGGGTTAAAATAAAGATGACCCTCGGGATGCGCGACTCCCAAGGGAAAAAGGCTAGGTGGCGAATGGTAAAACCAAGGTTGGGCCTTGCTGGAGGAGTTTTATTCAAGGTGAAATGTCAAGGGGTTCCCATTATAACCCAACCGCATAAGGAACGCAAAATCCGGGAACATAACACCGATATGACGGAAACTAGGGCGACAAGAGTGGAACAAAACACCAGGCATAAGGCCGAGCCTTCCACCCTTTACCAAGTATATAGATGCATTAATTAAATAAGAGATATTGTGATATCCCAACAAAATATCCATGTTCCAACATGGAACAAGCTCCAATCTTCACCTGCAACTAACAACGCTATAAGAGGGGCTGAGCAAAGTGGTAACATAGCCAAACAACGGTTTGCTAGGACAAGGTGGGTTAGAGGCTTGGCTCAACAATATGGGAGGCATGATAAGCAAGTGGTAGGTATCGCAGCATAGGCATAGCAAAAGAGCGAGCAACTAGCAAGCAAAGATAGAAGTGATTTCGAGGGTATGGTCATCTTGCCTGAGATCCCGCAAGGAAGAAGAACGAGTCCATGAAGAAGACAAACAAACTCCGAATGCGATGAAATTTGACAGGCGGTCTATCTACACTATAATAAGTCCGCACGCCAACTCTCATCCCATTCCGAGAACATTATCCAGCCACTTATAAAATAATATTTCGGACGTGCCGCGGGCGCTTGCGAGTGTGGTTGGACTCAAAACGGACAACGGAAAGAACGAGGAGGTCGGGGCGGATGCAAGTTTTAAAACATGATGATGCAATGCACATGATGACATGATAAGATGTAACACGCAAGCAAATGACATGGCAACAATAGCGAATAACAGGAAGACACCTGGCACAACGGTCTCGGGGTGTTACAAACTGCCTCTGCGCCGTACACCATAAAGAATGGTGTGTATCCGGTGGTGCGATTCGGCATGGTCCGTAGCCCCCAGAGTACGGAGTCGAGCTCCTCTACCCAGTGCGTGTTAGATTCCTTGAGGTACCGCACTAATCTGGGTTTGATGCCGCTCATGATAAGACCATTTGCACGTTCGACCTGGCCGTTAGTTTGTGGGTGATAGACGGAAGCATAATCGAGCTTGATGCCCATGTTTTTGCACCGGAGTTTTACCTCGTCGGCCGTGAAGTTCGTGTCGTTATCAGTGATGATGCTGTGGGGGACGCCGTAACGGTGTACAACCCCGGATATAAAGTCTATCACCGGTCCGGATTCGGCCATCTTAACAGGCTTGGCTTCTACCCATTTGGTGAACTTATCCACCATGACCAGTAAGTATTTTTGCTTGTGGGTTCTGCCTTTAAGGGGTCCAACCATGTCAAGCCCCCAGACCGCGAAGGGCCAAGTAATGGGGATAGTTTGGAGGGCGGTGGGTGGCATATGGCTTTGGTTTGCAAAGAGCTGACAACCGGTGCATCATTGGACTAAGTACTGAGCGTCTGCCCGGGCCGTCGGCCAACAAAAGCCCGTACGGAAGGCCTTGCTTACAAGGGACCGAGCTGCAGCATGATGACCGCCGAGTCCGGCATGGATTTCAGCCAGGGGGTTCCTCCCCTCCTCTTCGGAGATGCACCTTTGAAGGACTCCAGTAGTGCTTTTCTTATAAAGCTCTCCCTCGTGAACTCTGTAGGCTTTGGATCACCGCACTATGCAGCGTGCCTCATTTTGGTCCTCGGGGAGTTCCTGCCTAGTAAGGTAGGCAAGGAATGGTTCTGTCCACGGGGCGATGACAGCCATTATTATGTGGGCTGAAGGTGTTATTTCATTGGCAGAGCCTCCGATTGTGTCAGGATGTTCGGTGTCGGGCAGTGCGGTTGGGTCTGGGCTGTTATTGTTCGGCTCCCCTTCCCATACTACGGATGGCTTGAACAGCCTTTCCAAGAAGTTGGGGGGGGGGGGAGACTACATCGTGTTTTGCACCGATGCGTGCCAGGATATCTGCCGCCTGATTATTTTCCCAGGCTATATGGTGAAATTCAAGCCCCTCGAACCGAGCTGACATTTTTAGGACGGCGTTGCGGTAAGCTGCCATTTTCGGATCCTTGGCATCGAAGTCTCCATTTATTTGGGATATTGCGAGGTTCGAGTCCCCGCGCACCTCTAGGCGTTGAATGCCCATGGATACTACCATCCGGAGACCATGTAAAAGGGCCTCATATTCGACTGCATTGTTGGAGTCCGTGTACATAATCTGGAGTACGTATTGAACTGTATCTCCTGTGGGGGACGTCAAAACGATGCCGGCCCCCAGTCCGGCCAACATCTTGGAGCCGTCGAAATGCATGATCCAATTTGAATATGTGCCGTACTCTTTAGGGAGTTCGGCCTCCGTCCATTCTGCGACAAAGTCGGCCAAGACTTGTGACTTGATGGCTCGTCGTGGCTTATAAGTTATGTCGAACAGGAGGAGCTCAATGGCCCATTTTGCAATCCGGCCCGTTGCGTCACGGTTGTTTATAATATCGTTAAGTGGTACTTCTGAGGCTACTGTTATTGAACACTCTTGAAAGTAGTGTCGTAGCTTCCGGGATGCCATGAATACCGCATACGCAATCTTTTGATAATGCGGGTACCGTGATTTGCAGGGAGTGAGGACAGTGGATACATAATAGACCGGCTTTTGAAGGGGGAATTTGTGTCCATCCGCTTCTCGTTCGACGACGAGCACTGCGCTTACAACCTGATGTGTTGCTGCAATGTATAATAGCATTGGTTCGCCAATGTTTGGCGCGGCCAGGACTGGGTTTGTTGCCAGTATGGCTTTTATTTCGTCGAGTCTGGCCATGGCTGCATCCGTCCATTTGAAGTGTTCGGTGCGCCGAAGGAGGCGGTAAAGGGGTAGGGCCTTTTCTCCCAAGCGGGAGATAAAGCGGCTTAGAGCCACCACGCATCCGGTTAACTTTTGTATTTGTTTGAGGTCCTTTGGGATATCTAGTTGCGATAGAGCTCGGATCTTGGCTGGATTTGCTTCAATTCCTCTACCGGATACAATGAAGGCCAAGAGCTTTCCGGCTGGAACGCCGAAAACGCATTTTTCCGGGTTGAGCTTGATGTCGTATGTTCGGGGGTTATCAAATGTGAGCCTCAAGTCGTCTACTAGAGATTCAACATGTCTTGTTTTGACGACCACATCATCTACATATGCCTCCACTGTTTTGTCGATCTGGCTTGCCAGACATGTCTGAATCATGCGCTGATATGTTGCGCCGGCGTTTTTGAGCCCGAAGGGCATCGTGTAGAAGCAGAATGGGCCGTATGGTGTGATGAATGCCGTTGCGGCTTGGTCTGGTTCTGCCATCTTGATTTGATGGTAGCCGGAATATGCGTCGAGGAAACACAACGAATCGTGTCCTGCGGTAGCGTCGATAATTTGATCGATGCGGGGGAGGGGGAAGGGATCCTTTGGGCAGGCCTTGTTAAGGTCTTTAAAACACACAAGCGCCAGAATTTGTCCTTCTTTGGTACCATCACCAGGTTTGCTAGCCAGTCCGGATGTTTTATATCTCTGATGAATCCGGCCTCCAATAGCTTTGCTAGCTCCTCTCCCATGGCTTGTCTCTTAGGTTCGGAAAACGCCAAAGAGCCTGTTTGACAGGTTTGAATCCTATTTGGATATTTAAGCTGTGCTCGGCCAGCTTGCGTGGGATTCCTGGCATGTCTGAAGGGTGCCAGGAGAAAATGTCCCAGTTCTCTCGTAGGAACTCTCGCAGTGTGGCGTCTACATCAGGGTTTAACTGTGCCCCGATGGAAGCTGTTTTATTGGGGTCCATTGGATGGACTTGGAATTTGACGATTTTGTCCGCCGGTTTAAAGTAGGTGGACTTGGATCTTTTGTCGAGTACCACATCGTCCCTATTCACCGTAGAGCGCAGCGCAGTCAGTTCCTCAGCCACTAGGGCTTCGGATAGTGCCTCGAGGGCCAGTGCGGCTGTCTTGTTTTCGGCTCACCCCATCTGAGGCTCAGAGGCCGAGGAATTTCCGAACTCGAAAATTTGGATTCCTGGATGTTGTCCAATGAATATAGCCCGTCGCCTGACTCTAAGTTCAGGTCTTGAGTGATATCCTCCCCTCCGCGGGTATCCGGCTTGGAGGGATCGGGAATCCGGACGTAGCGAGTCTTTAAGATAGATGAAGGGTCGCCGCACTATCCCTCTACCACGACAACGTGATGGGTGACTTGGGGAGAGTTAATCTTTCTCAGATCGGGTTTAGGCCCAATCTGGTCGTAATCCATAGCGACTCCCAGGGCGGCAAAGTGATCCAAGAGCTCGTTTATGGAGGAGAGCTCCATTGGATCTAACTGCTCGGCGAGTCCCGAGCTGACATGAAGATTGTTTTCGATGGCTCGAGAGGTCATCGTCGGCGCAGAAGCCGAACCGGCGGTCATAAGAAAACCACCTAGCCGGAGGGTTTGGCCGACAGCCAAAGCTCCCTTAGCAACGGTGCCGTCTTTAAAGACGGGGCGAGGCATCCTTCCTGATGGTGACGACACAGAGGAACTCTCAATGAAAGCACCAATGTCGGTGTCAAAACCGGCAGATCTCGGGTAGGGGGTCCCGAACTGCGCGTCTAGGCCGGATGGTAACAGGAGGCAAGGGACACGAAGTTTTACCCAGGTTCGGGCCCTCTCGATGGAGGTAAAACCCTACGTCCTGCTTGATTAATATTGATGATATGGGTAGTACAAGAGTAGATCTACCACGAGATCGAAGAGGCTAAACCCTAGAATCTAGCCTATGGTATGATTGTTGTTGTGTATGTTGTCCTTCGGACTAAAACCCTCCAGTTTATATAGACACCGGAGAGGGTTAGGGTTACACAAAGTCGGTTACAATGGTAGGAGATCTACATATCCGTATCGCCAAGCTTGCCTTCCACGCCAAGGAAAGTCCCTTCCGGACACGGGACGAAGTATTCAATCTTGTATCTTCGTAGTCCAGGAGTCCGGCCGAAGGTATAGTCCGGCCATCCGGACACCCCCTAATCCAGGACTCCCTCAGCATGCCCTGGAGGAGTCCTACTCCCTCCGGGAGTAGGATCCCCCTTCCCTAGTTGGACTAGGAGAGAAGGAAGGGGGAGAGAGGGAGGAAGGAAAGGGGGGCGCCGCCCCCCCTTCCTAGTCCAATTCGGACCAGAGGGGGAGGGGGCGCGCAGCCTGCCCTGGCTGCATCTCTCTCTCCACTAAAGCCCATTAGGGCCCATATACTCCCCGGGGGGTTTCGGTAACCCCCTGGTACTCCGGTATATGCCTGAACTCACTCGGAACCTTTCCGATGTCCAAACATAGGCTTCCAATATATCGATCTTTATGTCTCGACCATTTCGATACTCCTCGTCATGCCCGTGATCACATCCGGGACTCCGAACAACCTTCAGTTCATCAAAACACATAAACTCATAATACCGATCGTCACTGAATGTTAAGCGTGCGGACCCTATGGGTTCGAGAACTATGTAGACATGACCGAGACATGTCTCCGATCAATAACCAATAGCGGAACCTGTATGTTCATATTGGCTCCCACATATTCTACAAAGATCTTTATCGGTCAAACCGCATAACGATATACGTTGTTCCCTTTGTCATCGATATGTTACTTGCCCGAGATTCGATCATCGGTATCTCAATACCTAGTTCAATCTCGTTACTGGCAAGTCTCTTTACTCGTTCCGTAATGCATGATCTCGCAACTAACACATTAGTCACATTGCTTGCAAGGCTTATATTGATGTGCATTACCGAGAGGGCCCAGAGATACCTCTCAGACAATCAGAGTGACAAATCCTAATCTTGATCTATGCCAACTCAACAAACACCATCAGAGACACCTGTAGAGCACCTTTATAATCACCCAGTTACGTTGTGACATTTGGTAGCACACAAAGTGTTCCTCCGGTATTCAGGAGTTCCATGATCTCATAGTCATAGGAACATGTATAATTTATGGAGAAAGCAATAGCAACAAACTAAACGATTATCTGCTAAGCTAACGGAATGGGTCAAGTCAATCACATCATTCTCTAATGATGTGATCCCGTTAATCAAATGACAACTCATGTCTATGGCTAGGAAACTTAACCATCTTTGATTCAACGAGCTAGTCAAGTAGAGGCATACTAGTGACACTCTATTTGTCTATGTATTCACACATGTACTAAGTTTCCGGTTAATACAATTCTAGCATGAATAATAAACATTTATCATGGTATAAGGAAATATAAATAACAACTTTATTATTGCCTCTAGGGCATATTTCCTTCAGCATCATGGGAAATGATCGCATCACTTTGTTCACATTGTGTAAGACAAAATTGTTCAACATAGATATAAGGACATGGAAGCTTCAGAAGGAAAATTCTTCAAACTAGAGCATTGTTGGGAGTTGCTTCAAAAGTGTGAGAAGTGGAAGTTGATCGATAAAGAATCCCCACCAAAGAGAGGCTCACTTACAAACATGGATAAAGATGACGATGATGATGGCCCAAGAAATTTGCACAAGGCCAGTGGCGACAAAAAGACTAAGGAGAAGATGAAGAGAGAGCAAGAAACATCGAGCTTGAGGGAGAAGATTGATGTCATGGTGCAATCAAACGAGTTGATGTTGTTGAAATCGTTGGAGATCAAGAAAGAGTTGGCTGAGGAGAAGGCAAAGGAGAAGCTAGAAAAGTGGCAATTGCTCAAGGAAGAGGGGCTGCGTAAAGCTGCCATTGAGGAGAGAAGAGCACACGCTGCAGAAAACAAAGCCATGTCCAAGCTGCTCGCCGAAGAGAACAAGGTCATGTCAATGAACCGCAATGACATGGACGATCTCACCAAAACATGGCATGATATGGCAAGGAGAGAAATCTTGAAGAGGAGAATGGTTGCGTCGGCCAGTGCATGCTACACTTTCGGAGATGTTTTCTCTGCTCCATATGGTGGAAATGTTGATGATTTCGGTGCGGGAGTTGGAACAAACGCCAGAGGTGGGTTTGTTGGTGGCGATGAACTTCAAGATGGACTCGATGGCGCAGAGTGAAGATCGACCAAGATGGTGCCAGACATGGGCGCAAACTTTTGTAGGGCCCTCTTTTGTGTTTGTCGTACTGAACTTGACTTTTATTAGCGCATAAAACTGTGTTATGTCGTTTGAATTTGAACTTATTTGTGGAAACCTATGTCAAATGCGAGAATTGTCGTTTTCTGTTTGCGGGTCGTCGCGGCAGTGTCCGAGCAGAACCCGCAGAAGCCGACCCGTAAAAAAGTATATTCTACGAATATACTTTTTATGGGTCCATTTGGGGGGTCTGCATCTGTGGCAGCCCGAGCCAACCCGCAAAAGCGGTTTTCCACGAACTGCAAATGCGTTTTGCGGGCCAGCCGGATGCGGGGTCTGCTAGAGTTGCTCTTAGAAACGTTTGTTTGGTTCGAAGCGGCTGTATTTGAAAGACGAAGGGAGTTGTTGAATTCAATCGATGGCAGACGGAACATAACTTCGATTTTGTGAATTTATTACAAGTGACTGCATTCCAGGTAACCAAAGGAAAACATACAATTGGGCAAGTACTTGATACATATCCAACGTATCTATAATTTTTGATTGCTCCATGCTATTATATTACCTATTTTGGATGTTAATGGGCTTTATTTTACACTTTTATATTATTTTTGGGACTAACCTACTAAACGGAGGCCCAACCCAAATTGCTGTTTTTTTGCCTATTTTAGGGTTTCGAAGAAAAGGAATATCAAACGGAGTCCAAACGGAATAAAACCTTCGGGAGCGTGATTTTCTCAACAAACGTGATCCAGAAGACTTAGAGTGGCCGTCAAGAAACAAGGTAGGAAGGCACGAGGCAGGGGGGCGCGCCTACCCCCTGGGTGCGCCCTCCACCCTCGTGGGCCCTCCGTTGCTCCACCGACGTACTTCTTCCTCCTATATATATCCATGTACCCCCCAAACATCCAGGAGCACCACAAAAACCTAATTCCACCATCGGAACCTTCTGTACTCGAGAGATCCCATCTCGGGGCCTTTTCCGGAGCTCCACCGGAGGGGGCATTGATCACGGAGGGCCTCTACATCAACTCCATGGCCTCTTTGGTGATGTGTGAGTAGTTTACTTCAGACCTACAGGTCCATAGTTATTAGCTAGATGGCTTCTTCTCACTCTTTGGATCTCAATACAAAGTTCTCCTCGATTTTCTTGAAGATCTATTAGATGTAATCTTCTTTTGTGGTGCGTTTGTCGAGATCCGATGAATTGTGGGTTTATGATCCAGATTATCTATGAACAATATTTGATTCTCCTCTGAATTCTTTTATGTATGATTGGTTTATCTTTGCAAGTCTCTTCGAATTATCAGTTTGGTTTGGCCTACTAGATTGATCTTTCTTGCAATGGGAGAAGTGCTTAGCTTTGGGTTCAATCTTGCGGTGTTTGATCCTAGTGACATAAAGGTTTTTGATCCTAGTGACATAAAGGGAACCGATACGTATTGTATTGTTGCCATCGAGGATAAAAAGCTGAGGTTTATATCATATTGCATGAGTTTATCCCTCTACATCATGTCATCTTCCTTAAAGCATTACTCTGTTCTCTTGAAGTTAATACTCTAGATGCATGCTGGATAGCGGTCGATGTGTGGACTAGTAGTAGTAGATGCAGAATCGTTTTGGTCTACTTGTCTCAGACGTGATGCCTATATACATGATCATACCTAGATATTCTCATAACTATGCTCAATTCTATCAATTGCTCGACAGTAATTCGTTTACCCACCGTAATACTTATGCTCTTGAGAGAAGCCACTAGTGAAACCTATGGCCCCCGGGTCTATTTTCCATCATATTAATCTTACAATACTAAGTTATTTCCTTTGTCGTTTATTTTGCTTTGCATCTTTTATTTCTCTTTATCATAAAAATACCAAAAATATTATTTTAACATATCTATCAAATCTCACTCTCGTAAGTGACCGTGAAGGGATTGACAACCCTTTATCGCGTTGGTTGCGAGGTTCTTATTTGTTTGTGTTGGTGCGTGGGACTTGAGCGTGATCTCCTACTGGATTGATACCTTGGTTCTCAAAAACTGAGAGAAATACTTACGCCGCTTTACTGCATCACCCTTTCCTCTTCAAGGGAAAACCAACGCGGTGCTCAAGAAGTAGCAAGAAGGATTTCTGGCGCCGTTGCCGGGGAGATTCGCGCCAAGTCAAGTCAAGATTTGACTCCCACAACGAGTCATTTCTTGCGCCATTACCAAGTCAAAATATACCAAGTACCCACCACAAACTCTTATCCCTCGCATTACATTATTTTCCATTTGCCTCTCGTTTTCCTCTCCCCCACTTCACCCTTGCCGTTTTATTTGCCCTCTTTTCCTCTCTCCCTCTCTTTCCGTCCCCCTTCTCCTTTTCTATTTTCCCTTTTTGCCCGTTTCTTGTTTGCTTGTGTGTGTGTTGGATTGCTTGCTTGTCAAAATGGCTCAAGATAATACTAAATTGTGTGACTTTGCCAATACCAACAATAATGATTTTATTAGCACTCCGATTGCTCCTCTTACCGATGTTGAATCTTGTGAAATCAATACTGCTTTGCTGAATCTTGTCATGAAAGATCCGTTTTCTGGCCTTCCTAGTGAAGATGCCACTACCCATCTAAACAACTTTGTTGATTTGTGTTATATGCAAAAGAAGAAAGATGTGGATAATGATATTGTTAAATTGAAGCTATTTCCATTTTCGCTTAGAGTTCGTGCTAAAGCTTGGTTTTCGTCTTTGCCTAAAAATAGTATTCATTCATGGAATAAGTGCAAAGATGCTTTTATCTCTATGTAGAGACCCGACCCGAATGGATCAAGTCTCTGTGCTTAAGTGTCATCCCTGGATCGGTATGCTGACACACACAGTACTCGAAGGATTTATAACAGAGGTAAATCACATGTATAAGGTAACGTAAATACTATTACCTCAATCCAAATAGCGGAAGCAACAAGGTTGTGGATTCCCATCAACACCAACGGCAAAGTTGAGTGTAGAAATCGTAACCCTAACGTATCACTTACTCGTCGTAAGAAACCTGCAACATGAGACATTGCAGCCCGAAACGGGTCAGTACATTGAATGTACTGGCAAATTCACACCATAGAGAAAATGATGAACAATGGCTATCACTATATGCATATATGGCTAGTGGAAAAGCTCTATGGTTATAAGGTTTTTGCGTAAAGCCAATTTTTCCCTACTGCAAAGGAATGAATTTATTTAACTATCATGGTGGTTGTTGAACATTGAGAATGGTTGACAGCATTCTCAATCCCAATTAAGTAACATCATTAAACCCAACAATATTCATTTAAAGTAACGTGATGAGATTCACATGATATTCAAGTACTAGATACTCAAGTTGTCCATAACCGGGGACACGGCTAATCATGATTAGTTTGTTACACTCTGCAGAGGTTTGCGCACTTTTCCCCACATGACTCGATCGCCTCCGTTTGTTTTCTCGCACTACATGGTGTTTGAGAAACGGATGACCGAGACATAGTCTTTCAGAAGCACTAGCACCTTACATGTGGGGTAGACCGTACCACCTACAACCCCTACATCTGCTAGTCCACCCCGTAAGAGTTCGCACAACTTAGTCAACTATGCCAGAGCCCATAGTAGCATGTGGCTGCACACGGAAGTTTCTAGCATGAAAGATCTTATGATCCCTTTGAGCCTGGGTGGCGGTCCGAAAAAAAACAGGCAAGTCCTGATAGACATCAGGTGCCTCAATCCACCCAGATGTGTGTTTAAGTTGCCACCTTAGATAAACCATTAAAATTATCAACTCACATCTGTCATGGATATCACTCACCCAATCCACGTCTACTAGCATAGCATGGCATAATAAGCAAACGTAGAAGTAACTCCCAAAGGTTTCATAATAAACAGGTAATAGGTACTACCTCATCTACTTCCCATCCCACAATTTAATTAGATCCTAATCATGCAATGTGAGAGGATTGATCTAATGCAATAAAACATGGGTTGTAGAAAAGGTATGATCAAAGTGTTACTTGCCTGCAATGTTGATGAAGATGATTCGCACTCAAAAATCTTGATAGCTCTACTCGTCACACTCCGGTCAATCTATCGTAAGCAAGCAATAGTAACCACACATAAGCAATCACTCAAAAGATCGGGAAGAACAAAGAAAACAATTCGGAAAACAACAAAACCAAGCAAATAGCTCTTGCAACATAAAACTATTTCTAACAGTACCAAAATTATGTGAATTTGGCCTTATTAGAATGTTTAGGTCAAGAGCTTCGATCTGCAAAAAGAATCAACTCAAACGGAGCTACGAAACTCAAGTTATGATCAAACGAAGTTTGAATTCAAATCTGATCTAATTCAAATTTTAAACTTTTCAAAAACATCTTTAAGTTGTTTATCCGGATAGAGGAGATCGTAACGAAGACGTGGGCGTTGGTTTCGTTGGATTTGGACTAACGAGTAAAAAGTTACGGTGTTTTGAAGATCAGGGGCTATTCTGCAAATAAGTTATTCACAAACGGGTCCCTGGCCGAAATAACAGAAAAAGAAAAAAATCTATCTAATGAACGTTCGTTGTAGAAGCTTATAAAACAAAAACTGTTCGCTGCAAACACTAAAACAACGGATGTTCACTACTTAAAGAAAACGGTTGGAAAAAAAACGAACAGATCTATTCCTAACCGTAGATCTCGGATCGGATAGACGAGGGGGGGAGGCGATGGTTACCGCGGCGTGGAGGTCGCCGGCGACGGGGAAGACGGCGGCGACGGCTCGGACGTCGACGGGGCGACGGCTCCGGTGGGTCTCCGGCAGCGGCGAGGGCGTCAAGGCGCTCGGCAGTGTGCAGCGGTGAGGATGGAGTGGGCGGCATCGGTCGGGAGTGGCGGGGTGGAGCGGGGCGACGACGTGGATCTCCGGCGGTGACGGCTAACTCCGGTGGGGGCGTGGCACAACTGCGAGGCTCGGGGCTTCGGTTTTTTTGAGGGAAACGGGGCCGGGGTGCTCCGTTTATATAGGGGGGGGGAGGAGAAGACTTGGAGGAGGGGCGAGGCGAGGCGGTGGAGAAGTCCGGCGAGGACACGGCAGCTGCGGCGGTGGCGTGCTGGAGTTGGTCTCCGACCGAGGGTCGGGGACGACCGGGAGGTGGGCTGCTGGGCCGCGGCCTGCTGTGGCACACGCGTGGGGCGAGTGGCTGGGCGGGCTCGGCCTCTGGCTGGGCCGGCCTGGCTCGGTCGGCTTCGGCCTCATTTTTTTTAAAAAACATTTAAAAAAAACACAGACAAACAAAAAAGTAATAAAACAAAAGAAATAGAAATGCTATATAGGCATATTATATATCAAAATTTTCAGAAAAAGATTTTCTACGATATGAACATTTTTCTAGCATTAAATAAAATACACACAAATTCTAATAATTCAAAGAGTGCTACTGGTCTATTAAAATCCAACTAAAATCATTTTAAAAAATATCAAAATGATTTCAAATTAATTTTTCTCCAATTTTCTAATGTAGGGAATCATGTTACCCTAATTTCCATATATTTTATTTTTGGAGAAAAATATTTTGAATAAAACTCAAATAAGTCCAAATTGAAAATTAATTCCAAAAGGACTTGAAATTGATCCTTTGAAACTCCCAACTCATATTTCATAATTTGAAGAAGTCATTTTATCTTCTCTCGTGAAAATCATTGAGTTGCTTAAAGTTTCTGAATTGTAAATATTTTCCAAATGAAATTCAAATATTTTCAAATACCCTTTCATTTTAAATGGAAGAAGTCATGTCATCTTCTCTCTAGGGTTTTGTGTTGAAAAGAATTTGAATTCATGGAGATCAGAAAGCAAATATGAAAGTTTGGGAAAGTCCTTTTATTCCCTCTCATTTAACTTTAAAAAAGTTTCAAATTCACTCACTTTCAGTCAATCAATCAAACAATCCATCCAATCTATCTATTTATTATAACATTCCAAAATTTAGAATTTTGGGATGTTACACTCTAAGTATTTTCCACCCGCTAAGATCATCTCTCTTAGAAATGATATTATGAAATTTAAGCAACTTGATCATGAACATGTTGCACAATCTTGGGAGATGATGAAATTAATGATACGTAATTGCCCTACACATGCTTTGAATCTTTGGATGATTATACAAAACTTTTATGCCGGATTGAATTTTGCTTCTAGAAATCTTTTAGATTCGGCTGCGGGAAGCAGTTTTATGGAAATCACTTTAGGAGAAGCTACTAAACTCCTAGATAATATTGTGGTTAATTATTCTTAATGGCACACCGAAAGATCTACTAATAAAAAAGTGCATGCAATTGAAGAGATCAATGTTTTGAGTGGAAAGATGGATGAACTAATGAAATTGTTTGCTAATAAGAGTGCTACTACTGATCCTAATGATATGCCTTTGTCTACCTTGATTGAGAATAATAATGAATCTATGGATGTGAATTTTGTTGGTAGGAACAATTTTGGTAATAACGCATATAGAGGTAATTTTAATTCTAGGCCATTTCCCAGTAATTACTCTAATAATTACGGTAATTCCTACAAAAATTCCTATGGAAATTATAATAAGATGCCCTTTGATTTTGAATCTAATATTAAAGAATTTATCACTTCGCAAAAGAGTTTCAATGCTTTGATTGAAGAAAAAATGCTTAAGATTGATGAGTTGGCTAGGAACGTTGATAGAATTTCTCTTGATGTTGATTCTTTGAAACTTAGATCTATTCCACCTAAGCATGATATCAATGAGTCTCTCAAATCCATGAGAATTTCCATTGATGAGGGCAAAGAAAGAACCGCTAGGATGCATGCTAAGAAAGATTGCTTTATAAAAGCGTGTTCTTCTATTTTTCATGATAATAAGGATGAATATCTAAAAGTTATTGATGTGTCTCTTATTAAATATTCATTTTTCAATATGAATCTTGATAATGATGGGGCTGAAGATGAGCCACCTTTACCTAGAAGGCGTTCCAAAAATTCGGAGTCTTTAGATCTTGATACTAAAATTGTTATAAGTGGGATTGAAGAGGTCAAAACTTTAAATATCAATGAACCCACTATTTTGGATTTCAAGGAATTTACTTATGATAATTGCTAATTGATAGATTGTATTTCCTTGTTGCAATCCGTGCTAAATTCTCCTCATGTTTATAGTCAAAATAAAGCTTTTACTAAACATCTCATTGATGCTTTGATGCAATCTTATGAAGAAAAACTTGAGTTGGAAGTTTCTATCCCTAGAAAACTTTATGATGAGTGGGAACCTACACTAAAAATTAATATTAAATATCATGAGTGTTATGCTTTGTGTGATTTGGGTGCTAGTGTTTCCATGATTCCAAAAACATTATGTGATTTGCTAGGTTTCCGTGATTTTTATGATTGTTCTTTAAACTTGCACCTTGCGGATTCCACTATTAAGAAACCTATGGGAAGAATTAATGATGTTCTTATTGTTTCAAATAGGAACTATGTGCCCGTAGATTTCATTGTTCTTCATATAGAGTGCAATCCTTCATGTCCTATTATTCTTGGTAGACCTTTCCTTAGAACAATTGGTGCAATTATTGATATGAAGGAAGGGAATATTAGATTCCAGTTTCCGTTAAGGAAAGGCATGGAACACTTCCCTATAAATAAAATAAAATTACCTTATGAATCTATTATGATAGCCACTTATGTATTACCTACCAAAGATGGCAATACCTAGATCTATCTTCGCTTTTATGCCTAGCTAGGGGCGTTAAACGATAGCGCTTGTTGGGAGGCAACCCAATTTTATTTTTATTCCTTGCCTTTTGCTCCTGTTTAGTAATAAATAATTTATCTAGCCTCTGTTTTGGTTGTGTTTTTGTGTTTAATTAGTGTTTGTGCCAAGTAGAACCGTTGGGAAGACTTGGGGAAAGTCTTTTTGATCTTGCTGTAAAAAACAGAAACTTTAGCGGTCACGAGAATTGCTGCCATTTTTATTTGGAAGGTGATATTTAGTTAATTATTTTTGCAGATGATTAATAGATAAATTCCTCACTTCAAGCAATTTATTTTAGAATTTTTGGGGTTCCAGAAATTGCGCTCGCTACAGATTACTACAGACTGTTCTGTTTTTGACAGATTCTGTTTTTCTTGTGTTGTTTGCTTATTTTGATGAATCTATGGCTAGTAAAAGAGTTTATAAACCATATATAAGTTGGAATACAGTAGGTTTAACACCAATATAAATAAATAATGAGTCCATTACAGTACCTTGAAGTGGTGTTTTGTTTTCTTTCGCTAACGGAGCTCACGAGATTTTCTATTTTGAGTTTTGTGTTGTGAAGTTTTCAAGTTTTGGGTAAAGATTTGATGGATTATGAAACAAAGAGTGGCAAGAGCCTAAGGTTGGGGATGCCCATTGCACTCCAAGGTAAAATTCAAGGACACCAAAAATCCTGAGCTTGGGGATGCCCCGGAAGGCATCCCCTCTTTCGTCTTCGTCTATCAGTAACTTTACTTGGAGCAATATTTTTATTCACCACATGATATGTGTTTTCCTTGGAGCGTCTTGTATGCTTTGAGTCTTTGATTTTTAGTTTACCACAATCATCCTTGCTGTACGCACCTTTTGAGAGAGACTCACATGATTCGAAATTTATTAGAATACTCTATGTGATTCACTTATATCTTTTGAGCTATCTAGTTTTTTCTCTAGTGCTTCACTTATATCTTTTAGAGCACGGTGGTGGATTTGTTTTATAGAAACTATTGTTCTATCATGCTTCACTTATATTATTTTGAGAGTCCTTTAGAACAACATGGCAATAATAAAAACTTTCATATAAGTGCATTGAATACTATGAGAAGTTTGATACTTGATAATCGTTTTGAGATATGGATATGGTGATATTAGAGTCATGCTAGTTGAGTAGTTGTGAATTTGAGAAATACTTGTGTTGAAGTTCGTGATTCCCGTAGCATGCACGTATGGTGAACCGTTATGTGATGAAGTCGGAGCATGATTTATTTATTGATTGTCTTCCTTATGAGTGGCGGTCGGGGACGAGCGATGGTCTTTTCCTACCAATCTATCCCCCTAGGAGCATGCGCGTAATACTTTGCTTTGATAACTAATAGATTTTTGCAACAAGTATGTGAGTTCTTTATGAGTAATGTTGAGTCCATGGATTATACGCACTCTCACCCTTCCACCATTGCTAGCCTCTCTAGTATCGCGCAACTTTCGCCGGTACCATAAACCCACCATATACCTTCCTCAAAACAGCCACCATACCTACCTATTATGGCATTTCCATAGCCATTCTGAGATATATTGCCATGCAACTTTCCATCGTTCCGTTATTATGACACGCTTCATCATTGTCATATTGCTTGCATGATCATGTAGTTGACATCGTACTTGTGGCAAAGCCACCGTTCATAATTCTTCATACATGTCACTCATGCATCATTGCACATCCCGGTACACCACCGGAGGCATTCACATAGAGTCATATTTTGTTCTAAGTATTGAGTTGTAAGTAAATAAAGTGTGATGATCATCATTATTAGAGCATTGTCCCAGTGAGGAAAGGATGATGGATACTATGATTCCCCCACAAGTTAGGATGAGACTCTAGACGAAAAAAGAGGCCAAAAAGAAAAAGGAAAAAAAGAAAGAAGGCCCAAAAATGAGAGAAAAAGAGAGAAGGGACAATGTTACTATCCTTTTTCCACAATTGTGCTTCAAAGTAGCACCATGTTCTTCATATAGAGAGTCTCCTATGATATCACTTTCATATACTAGTGGGAATTTTTTATTATAGAACTTGGTTTGTATATTCTAATGATGGCTTCCTCAAAATGCCCTAGGTCTTCGTGAGCAAGCAAGTTGGATGCACACCCACTTAATTTCTTTTGTTGAGCTTTCATATACTTATAGCTCTAGTGCATCCATTGCATGTCAATCCCTACTCACTCACATTGATATCTATTAATGGGCATCTCCATAGCCCGTTGATACGCCTAGTCGATGTGAGACTATCTTCTCCTTTTTGTCTTCTCCACAACCACCATTCTATTCCACCATAGTGCTATATCCATGGCTCACGCTCATATATTGCGTGAAGATTGAAAAAGTTTGAGAACATCAAAAGTATGAAACAATTGCTTGGCTTGTCATCGGGGTTGTGCATGATTTAAATATTTTGCGTGGTGAAGATAGATCATAGCCAGACTATATAATTTTGTAGGGATAACTTTCTTTGGCCATGTTATTTTGATAAGACATAATTGCTTAGTTAGTATGCTTGTAGTATTATTATTTTTATGTCAGTATTAAACTTTTATCTTGAATCTTATGGATCTGAACATTCATGCCACAATAAAGAAAAATTACATTGAGAAATATGTTAGAAAGCATTCCACATCAAAAATTCTTCTTTTATCATTAACCTACTCGAGGACGAGTAGGAATTAAGCTTGGGGATGCTTGATACGTCTCCAACGTATCTATAATTTTTGATTGCTCCATGCTATTATATTATCAATTTTGGATCTTAATGGGCTTTATTTTACACTTTTATATCATTTTTGGGACTAACCTACTAACCGGAGGCCCAACCCAAATTGCTGTTTTTTTGCCTATTTTAGGGTTTCGAAGAAAAGGAATATCAAACGGAGTCCAAACGGAATGAAACCTTCGGGAACGTGATTTTCTCAACAAACGTGATCCAGGAGACTTGGAGTGGCCGTCAAGAAACAAGGGAGGAAGGCACGAGGTAGGGGGGCGCGCCCTCCACCCACGTGGGCCCTCCGTTGCTCCACCGACGTACTTCTTCCTCCTATATATATCCACGTACCCCCAAACATCCAGGAGCACCACGAAAACCTAATTCCGCTGCCGCAACCTTCTGTACTCGAGAGATCCCATCTTGGGGCCTTTTTCGGAGCTCCACCGGAGGGGGCATTGATCACGGAGGGCCTCTACATCAACTCCATGGCCTCTCCGGTGATGTGTGAGTAGTTTACTTTAGACCTACGGGTCCATAGTTATTAGCTAGATGGCTTCTTCTCTCTCTTTGGATCTCAATACAAAGTCCTCCTCGATTTTCTTGGAGATCTATTCGATGCAATCTTCTTTTGCGGTGTGTTTGTCGAGATCCGATGAATTGTGGGTTTATGATCCAGATTATCTATGAACAATATTTGATTCTCCTCTGAATTCTTTTATGTATGACTGGTTTATCTTTGTAAGTCTCTTCGAATTATCAGTTTGGTTTGGCCTACTAGATTGATCTTTCTTGCAATGGGAGAAGTGCTTAGCTTTGGGTTCAATCTTGCGGTGTTCGATCCCAGTGACATAAAGGGAACCGATACGTATTGTATTGTTGCCATCGAGGATAAAAAGATGGGGTTTATATCATATTTCATGAGTTTATCCCTCTGCATGATGTCATCTTCCTTAAAGCATTACTCTGTCCTCTTGAAGTTAATACTCTAGATGCATGCTGGATAGCGGTCGATGTGTGGAGTAGTAGTAGTTGATGCAGAATCGTTTCGGTCTACTTGTCTCAAACGTGATGCCTATATACATGATCATACCTAGATATTCTCATAACTATTCTCAATTCTATCAATTGCTCGACAGTAATTCGTTTAGCCACTGTAATACTTATGCTCTTGAGAGAAGCCACTAGTGAAACCTATGGCCCCCGGGTCTATCTTCCATCATATTAATCTTACAATACTTAGTTATTTCCTTTGTTGTTTATCTTACTTTGCATCTTTTATTTCTCTTTATCATAAAAATACCAAATATATTATCTTATCATATCTATCAGATCTCACTCTCATAAGCGATCGTGAAGGGATTGACAACCCCTTTATCATGTTGGTTGTGAGGTTCTTATTTGTTTGTGTAGGTGCGTGGGACTTGAGCGTGATCTCCTACTGGATTGATACCTTGGTTCTCAAAAACTGAGGGAAATACCTACGCCGCTTTACTGCATCACCCTTTCCTCTTCAAGGGAAAACCAAGCAGTGCTCAAGAGGTAGCAAAAAGGATTTATGGCGCCGTTGCCGGGGAGATTCGCGCCAAGTCAAGTCAAGATTTGACTCCCACAACGAGTCATTTCTTGCGCCATTACCAAGTCAAAATATACCAAGTACCCACCACAAACTCTTATCCCTCGCATTACATTATTTGCCATTTGCCTCTCGTTTTCCTCTCCCCCACTTCACCCTTAACGTTTAATTCACCCTCTTTTCCTCTCTCCCTCTCTTTCCGTTCCCCTTCTCTTTTTCTATTTTCCCTTTTTGCCCGTTTCTTGTTTGCTTGTGTGTTGGATTGCTTGCTTGTCAAAATGGCTCAAGATAATACTAAATAGTGTGACTTTGCCAATACCAACAATAATGATTTTATTAGCACTCCGGTTGCTCCTCTTACCGATGCTGAATCTTGTGAAATCAATACTGCTTTGCTGAATCTTGTCATGAAAGATCCGTTTTCTGGCCTTCCTAGTGAAGATGCCGCTACCCATCTAAACAACTTTGTTGATTTGTGTGATATGCAAAAGAAGAAGATGTGGATAATGATCTTGTTAAATTGAAGCTATTTCCGTTTTCGCATAGAGATCGTGCTAAAGCTTGGTTTCCGTCTTTGCCTAAAAATAGTATTCATTCATGGAATAAGTGCAAAGATGCTTTTATCTCTAAGTATTTTCCTCCCGCTAAGATCATCTCTCTTAGAAATGATATTATGAAATTTAAGCAACTTGATCATGAACATGTTGCATAATCTTGGGAGAGGATGAAATTAATGATACGTAATTTCCCTACACATGGTTTGAATCTTTGGATGATTATACAAAACTTTTATGCCGGATTGAATTTTGCTTCTAGAAATCTTTTAGATTCGGCCGCGGGAGGCACTTTTATGGAAATCACTTTAGGAGTAGCTACTAAACTCCTATATGATATTATGGTTAATTATTCTTAATGGCACACCGAAATATCTACTAATAAAAAAGTGCATGCAATTGAAGAGATCAATGTTTTGAGTGGAAAGATGGATGAACTTATGAAATTGTTTGCTAATAAGAGTGCTACTATTGATCCTAATGATATGCCTTTGTCTACCTTGATTGAGAATAATAATGAATCTATGGATGTGAATTTTGTTGGTAGGAACAATTTTGGTAATACCGTGTATAGAGGTAATTTTAATTCTAGGCCGTTTCCTAGTAATTCCTCTAATAATTATGGTAATTCCTACAACAATTCATGTGGAAATTATAATAAGATGCCCTCTGATTTTGAATCTAATATTAAAGAATTTATCACTTTGCAAAAGAGTTTCAATGCTTTGATTGAAGAAAAAATGCTTAAGATTGATGAGTTGGCTAGGAACGTTGATAGAATTTCTCTTGATGTTGATTCTTTGAAACTTAGATCTATTCCACCTAAGCATGATATCAATGAGTCTCTCAAAGCCATGAGAATATCCATTGATGAGTGCAAAGAAAGAACCGCTAGGATGCGTGCTAGGAAAGATTGCTTTTATAAAAGTGTGTTCTTCTAGTTTTCATGATAATAAGGATGAAGATCTAAAAGTTATTGATGTGTCTCCTATTAAATCTTTGTTTTGCAATATGAATCTTGATAATGATGGGGTTGAAGATGAGCCACCTTTATCCAGAAGGCGTTTCAAAAATTCAGAGTCTTTAGATCTTGATACTAAAATTGTTAAAAGTGGGATTGAAGAGGTCAAAACTTTAAATATCAATGAACCAACTATTTTGGATTTCAAGGAATTTAATTATGATAATTGCTCTTTGATAGATTGTATTTCCTTGTTGCAATCCGTGCTAAATTCTCCTCATGCTTATAGTCAAAATGAATCTTTTACTAAACATATCGTTGATGCTTTGATGCAATCTTATGAAGAAAAACTTGAGTTGGAAGTTTCTATCCCTAGAAAACTTTATGATGAGTGGGAACCTACAATAAAAATTAAAATTAAAGATCATGAGTGTTATGCTTTGTGTGATTTGGGTGCTAGTGTTTCCATGATTCCGGAAACTTTATGTGATTTGCTAGGTTTTAGTGATTTTGATGATTGTTATTTAAACTTGCACCTTGCGGATTCCACTATTAAGAAACCTATGGGAAGAATTAATGATGTTCTTATTGTTGCAAATAAGAACTATGTCCTATTATTCTTGGTAGACCTTTCCTTAGAACGATTGGTGCAATTACTGATATGAATGAAGGGAATATTAGATTCCAATTTCTGTTAAGGAAAGGCATGGAACACTTCGCTAGAAAGAAAATTAAATTACGTTATGAATCTATTATGAGAGTCACTTATGGATTACCTACCAAAGATGGCAATACCTTGATCTATCTTCGCTTTTATGCCTAGCTAGGGACGTTAAACGATAGCACTTGTTGGGAGGCAACCCAATTTTATTTTTATTCCTTGCTTTTTGCTCCTGTTTAGTAATAAATAATTTATCTATCCTCTGTTTTGGTTGTGTTTTTTGTGCTTAATTAGTGTTTGTGCCAAGTAGAACCGTTGGGAAGACTTGGGGAAAGTCTTTTTGATCTTGCTGTAAAAAACAGAAACTTTAGCGGTCACGAGAATTGCTGCCATTTTTATTTGGAAGGTGATATTTAGTTAATTCTTTTTGAAGATGATTAATAGATAAATTACTCACTTCAAGAAATTTATTTTAGAATTTTTGGGGTTCCAGAACTTGCGCTAGCTACATATTACTACAGACTGTTCTGTTTTTGACAGATTCTGTTTTTCTTGTGTTGTTTGCTTATTTTGATGATTCTATGGCTAGTAAAAGAGTTTATAAACCATAGAGAAGTTGGAATACAGTAGGTTTAACACCAATATAAATAAAGAATGAGTTCATTCTAGTACATACGTTGTTCCTACATATTCTACGAAGATCTTTATCGGTCAAACCGCACAACAACATACATTGTTCCCTTTGTCATCGGTATGTTACTTGCCCGAGATTCGATTGTCGGTATCTCAATACCTAGCTCAATCTCGTTACCGGCAAGTCTCTTTACTCGTTCTGTAATGCATTGTTTTGCAACTAACTCATTAGTCACATTGCTTGCAAGGCTTGCAGTGATGTGCATTATCGAGAGGGCCCAGAGATACCTCTCCAATACTCGGAGTGACAAATCCTAATCTCAATCTATGCCAACTCAACAAAAACCATCGGAGACACCTGTAGAGCATCTTTATAGTAACCCAGTTACGTTGTGACGTTTGATAGCACACTAAGTGTTCCTCTGGTATTCGAGAGTTGAATGATCTCATAGTCATAAGAACATGTATAATTTATGTAAAAAGCAATAGCAACAAACTAAACGATCATCGTGCAAAGCTAACGGATGGGTCAAGCCAATCACATCATTCTCTAATGATGTGATCCCATTAATCAAGTGACAACTCACGTCTATGGTCAGGAAACATAACCATCATTGATTCAACGAGCTAGTAGAGTAGAGGCATACTAGTGACACTCTGTTTGTCTATGTATTCACACATGTACTAAGTTTCCGGTTAATACAATTCTAGCATGAATAATAAACATTTATCATGATATAAGGAAATATAAATAACAACTTTATTATTGTCTCTAGGGCATATTTCCTTGAGTCTCCCACTTGCACTAGAGTCAATAATCTAGATTACATTGTAATGATTCTAACACCCATGGAGTCTTGGTGCTGATCATGTTTTGCTCGTGAGAGAGGCTTAGTCAACGGGTCTGCAACATTCAGTTCCGTATGTATCTTGCAAATCTCTATGTCTCCCTCCTTGACTTGATCGTGGATGGAATTGAAGCGTCTCTTGATGTCCTTGGTTCTCTTGTGAAATCTGGATTCCTTTGCCCAAGCAATTGCACCAGTATTGTCACAAAAGATTTTCATTGGACCCGATGCACTAGGTATGACACCTAGATCGGATATGAACTCCTTCATCCAGACTCCTTCATTTGCTGCTTCCGAAGCAGCTATGTATTCCGCTTCATACGTAGATCCCGCCACGACGCTCTGCTTGGAACTGCACCAACTGATAGCTCCACCATTTAATAAAAACATGTATCCGGTTTGTGACTTAGAGTCATCCGGATCAGTGTCAAAGCTTGCATCGACGTAACCGTTTACGATGAGCTCTTTGTCACCTCCATATACGAGAAACATATCCTTAGTCCTTTTTAGGTATTTCAGGATGTTCTTGACCGCTGTCCAGTGATCCACTCCTGGATTACTTTGGTACCTCCCTGCTAAACTTATAGCAAGGCTCACATCAGGTCTGGTACATAGCATTGCATACATGATAGATCCTATGGCTGAAGCATAGGGAACGCCTTTCATTTTCTCTCTATCTTCTGCAGTGGCCGGGCATTGAGTCTGACTCAACTTCACACCTTTGTAATACAGGCAAGAACCCTTTCTTTGCCTGATCCATTTTGAAATTCTTCAAAACTTTATCGAGGTATGTGCTTTGTGAAAGTCCAATCAAGCGTCTTGATCTATCTCTATAGATCTTGATGCCCAATATATAAGCAGCTTCACCGAGGTCTTTCATTGAAAAATTCTTATTCAAGTATCCTTTTATGCTATTCAGAAATTCAGTATCATTTCCGATCAATAATATGTCATCTACATATAATATCAGAAATGCTACAGAGCTCCCACTCACTTTATTGTAAATACAGGCTTCTCCAAAAGTCTGTATAAAACCATATGCTTTGATCACACTATCAAAGCGTATATTCCAACTCCGAGAGGCTTGCACCAGTCCATAAATGGATCATTGGAGCTTGCACACTTTGTTATTACATTTTGGATCGACAAAACCTTCTGGTTGCATCATATACAACTCTTCTTTAAGATATCCATTAAGGAATGCAATTTTGACATCCATTTTCCAAATTTCATAATCATAAAATGCGACAATTGCTAACATGATTCGTACGGACTTAAGCATCACTACGGGTGAGAAGGTCTCATCGTAGTCAACTCCTTGAAGTTGTCAAGTCGAGCTTTGTAGACAGTAACATTACCGCCAGCGTCAGTCTTCTTCTTGAAGATCCATTTATTATCTATGGCCTGTCGATCATCGGGCAAGTCAACCAAAGTCCACACTTTGTTCTCATCCATGGATCCCATCTCAGATTTCGTGGCCTCAAGCCATTTTGCGGAATCTGGGCTCATCATCGCTTCCTCATAGTTCGTAGGTTTGTCATGGTCAAGTAACATGACCTCTAGAACAGGATTACCATACCACTCTGGTGCAGATCTTACTCTGGTTGACCTACGAGGTTCGGTAGTAACTTGATCAGAAGTTTCATGATCATTATCATTAGCTTCCTCACTTACTGGTGTAGGAATCACTGGAACTGATTTTAGTGATGAACTACTTTCCAATAAGGGAGTAGGTACAATTACCTTATCAAGTTCTACTTTCCTCCCACTCACTTCTTTCGAGAGAAACTCCTTCTCTAGAAGGATCCATTCTTAGCAACAAATATCTTGCCTTCGGATCTGTGATAAAAGGTGTACCCAACAGTCTCCTTTGGGTATCCTATGAAGACACATTTCTCCAATTTGGGTTCGACCTTATCAGGTTGAAGCTTTTTCACATAAGCATCGCAGCTCCACTTTAAGAAACGACAACTTGGGTTTCTTGCCAAACCACAATTCATAAGGTGTCGTCTCAACGGATTTTGATGGTGCCCTATTTAACGTGAATGCAGCCGTCTCTAAAGCATATCCCCAAAACGATAGCGGTAAATCAGTGAGAGACATCATAGATCGCACCATATCTAGTAAAGTACAGCTACGACGTTCGGACACACCATTATGCTATGGTGTTCCGGGTGGCGTGAGTTGCGAAACTATTCCGCATTGTTTCAAATGAAGACCAAACTCGTAACTCAAATATTCTCCTCCACGATCAGATCGCAGAAACTTTATTTTCTTGTTACAATGACTTTCCACTTCACTCTGAAATTCTTTGAACTTTTCAAATGTTTCAGACTTATGTTTCATTAACACTACAAAAAAATACACTTCCATGATGATACGTGTTTGCCACAGTAGGTTGCTTTTTTGTCATGCATGTACATCCATGACAAATTTATGACAGAATCAAGATAGTCATACCTGTGCTGTCGTAGAAGTGTTCCATGACATTACCAAAATTATCATCACGGAAGTGTCCACTTCCATGACGATAAATCGGCATCACAGAAGTGCTTTCGTCAAGGGTGACCGACACGTGGCATCCACCGTAACGAAATGCCGTTAAGCTATCGGGTCGGGTTTTGGATCCGATAACCCGTTAACAGCCCCGACCAATGGGGATTTTCCACGTGTAAAATCATCATTGGCTGGAGGAAACACGTGTCGGCTCATCGTTGGGACAGATGTCAACCACTCATTGGACGGAAGGCGCCTATGATACGTCGACACATGGCACGGCCCAATAGTGGCCCATTCCTGTGAAAAGGCCGGCCCATTTGACTTGGTCAAAAGGTGGCGGGCTGGCCCATGGAAAGCCTGTTAACGGCATGTTCGCATATAGCCCATTTACAGCCCGCTAACCCAAGGCCCGTTACGCCCTATCCGAATTAGGCCCAGTAGCATCATCTGGGCCATCCAATATGATTCTAGCCCGTTTTCACTTCTGGCCCATGTATGGCCCATGACGTCATTCGGCCCATATGAGGCCCTATGTAACTCTTGGCCTATTAACGGCCCATGGTGAAACTGGCCCGTAATGAATAGTGTATCACTTTACACCCATTAACGGCCCGTGGTGAAACTGGCCCGTAATGAACAGTGTATCACTTTATACCCATTAACGACACGTTATTCCGTTGGGCCGTTTCCAGCCCATGTTATCTTTCGGCCTTCTCAGAGCCCATTTATTCTTGGGCTCATTTCCAGCATTCGTTTACTTACGGCCCGTTACTGTCATTTTCTGCTTGTGGGCCAAATTCAGCCCGTGGTTATAGTCGGCCCGTTTGTGGTCTGTTAATACGTTGGGCCATTTTCATAGCGTCATCAAATACGGCCTATTAACGATGGCCCATTACGGTCGGCCCATGAACAGACGATTCCAACTCTAGCCCGTTTATGGCCATAATGCGGCTGTTATTGGCCCATGTTTGGCCAATCAATCATACGGCCCGTATAAGGCCCATTGATGACACGGCCCGTAGAAGGCCCATTGTTTCTACGGCCCGTAGAAGGCTTACTCTTTCTATGGCCCGTAGAAGGCCCACTGTTTCTACGGCCCGTAGGAGGCCCAGCCTCACTACAGTAAATATTAGCCCATGGTTATTGTGGCCTAGTTTTAAAAAATAGGTTATTGCAGCCACTAGTTAACCGCGGAAAAAGAACTGCAATGACTACAAGCAAACAAATAAAGAAGACAACAAGGAAATAAATAAGCAAGCAACTAACGCTAGGCTATCACGGCTACACATATTACATCCACTGGGCATCAAAGTTCGCCACCAGTGCAAATATAGGGAACAAAGCAGCATATCATATACACTGGCCATCAAAATTGGCCACCAGTGCAAATAAACGCGGCAGCAAAACAAGAGCATAACTGAAACAACATCAGAAGAGCTCAAGAAACGTTATCCTGGGTATCCACCATGCTGGCAATAAGCTTAGCAAGCTGATTAGCTTTGTCCTATTTGGCGCTAAAATCCTCCAACGCTTGCTGTTGCACCAGAAAGTATGCATCTTAATGCTCCAGGGACTTCTGCAGTCCTTCTGCTTCTTGTTGCAACACAGCTGATCGATATCTTTCAGCTTGTAGTCGAGACTCAAGAAACCGAACTGATTCAGACAGTGAGTTTGAATAGCTTGTGCAAGCGGTAGTGGTCAGTAACTCCAACACTAAACCAAGACAAGATGTGTCACTATCCTGAACCTTATCTGCATTACTTCCTTTACCGTTGCTTAATAAGGCACTCTTCCCCAATATTCTGTCAGCATTCTAAAAGAAGAAACAAGCAGACACATAACAAGTTTAGCATGTACTAGTATATGAAACTCATTTCAGTGAACCAGTTCATTAGTAAGGTGGACAGGACTAAACTACCAAGTCTTCTATTGCCAAGTACTAGTACATAATAAAAGCATCAAACAAACATATATCTATGTCCTATGGTAGCAATGGAATCTTAAATTAGAACAGTTGTTCTTCATGTTTAGGCACTTGTTCTACCTGAACAGAGTACAGTAAGACGCAAGAATATAATAATTAAAAATAGAAAATGAGCTCATAGACCTTACCACATTCTTGGTTCGGGACCAGTACAGAACAAGGCGTTCCCAGTCATCGTCCAGTAAATGTGTCTCAAGAGAACATAAGGGAATTTGATGAGTTTCTTTACCGGTGAAGTACGTTTTCTTCAGGTAATTCTGATACTGCCACCAAGCATTCTTGAAGATAGCAAAGGTATTAGCACAGGTTACCTCATCCTGAGTTTCCAAATCAGTCCTTCTCTATAGAGAAAAATGGGAAAATTTGTTGTATTATAACCATCATGGAGGTAGGATGTATGGGACGAAGCAAAGTAATTGCCATGAATAACATTACTTACACATAACTCCTGGACAAACACCTACAACTGGCATTTTCCTTCATCTTCAGTATAATATTTCCAAGATGGGAAGATACGCACATACAATTTAACAACATCAAATGCGATAGATGCTAAACTACGACTAGCTGGTTGTGCTTCCTCCACAGGAATAGGCTTACTAACTAGTGGAGTTGGGGTTCGCCGTGATAGTACTGGCCCTATGGGCACTGGAGCTGCCTTACTAACTGATCTTGTTTGGGAGCTCTGTGGTGGAGATGGTGCTGTGTCAACAGGAACTGGGTTACTATCGGCTGGGGTTGGGGTTAGATTGGGTGAAGCTGGTTCTCTGTCCATCGTAGTAGGGGTACAATCTGCGAGAGTTTGGGTTATGTGTGGTAGGGCTGGTTCTTGTGCATGTACAACCAGGGTGCTATCTCCACCAAGAGGTAGCACTGTTTTATTTGAAGACCGTGTTTTTAGTCCGCTAGATACTGACATCACCCGCTCCAATTCAAATGGCTGATAAACATGAAACATAGTTGAATGTACAAACATTGTATGAGAGACAGATGCAATAGATAGTGTGGAAAAAAGAGGGCATGAAATAGTTGACATGTATATTGTTTAACTAAAACGGATAGCATGACATAATTTCACATATATGATGTCTATCTAAACTGGATAGCATAGCATAACATAATTCAAAGATATGTTGAATAACTAAACAGGATCGCATGGCATAATTTACCTACATGTTATCTAAGTAATCAGGATCGCATCATTTAATTCACATATGTGATTTATATGCTAAACAGAGGGCATTCGATATGATGTCTGAACTAAGAACATGGTGTTGAATATTGTGTATATGATGTCTAAACTATGCAATGCAAGACACCGTATGCATGATATGAGCAGTATAACCGTGCCAAGTTAGAGCATACACCTCAGTGGGGGAATAGGACTGGTCATCTGTCTCTGAATCCATCTCTGAGGAGCTATCGGGACCCAACAAGAGATCTGATTCGACAGGTAGCACTATCTGCTCTGAAGGCCTTGTTTTCACTCTAGATTTTTCCATCTCCCACCCAAATGGCTGATTCACAGGAAGAGTAGTTTAATGTACAAATATTATGGACAAATGGAAATGTAATGAAGAAAAGGATGGGCAAGATATCATTCAAATATATGATGCCTGGTTAAACAGGATGGCATTGCACATTTCACATATATTATGGCTGGCTAAAAGACATGAGACTGCATAATTCCCATATATGATATAGAAACTAAACAAGTGGCATTACAGAACATGTCTAAACTAAGAAGATGACATATATGATGTTAAAAGTAGGCACTGCAAGACAACATATGCATGATATGACTAACATCATCATGCCAAGGTAGAGCAAACACCTTGGGGGGGGGGGGTAAATAGGAGTGGTCAGCGGCGTCCGAATCTGCCTCAGAACAAATATCTTCCTCTGGATTACAATCTGGAGAGGGGTGGGGAGGGTTTGCCATTGAACCCACCATGGAGCGATGTTTGCATGACATTGTATTGCCGCGCAAAACTCTTCTCTTTTTCTCTACATGTTCAGCATGACTGTGTACAATATCTGACATGCATACGAAAAAAATATGGTGAGATTATGTAAGGAGAGCATGCAGAAATTTAGAGTGATGGTAAAAACCAGTGGATCGATGTTTTTCCGATGAACCAAAATAGCCCTACTGGATCGACGTGAATGTATAGTAATAAGTGATGCAATAAGTGTACAACCTCTTTGCCGTAGCCGTGTCAACCTCAGCATCATTGGGTTGGTCGCTGAAGCAGTTGAGGCAGAGGTGGCTGTCGGAGGTGTGGAGGAAGATCTGAGGAATCTGTAGACGGCGTCCAGGGCACTGCTCTGTTGTGACGGATCGTTCTGTCGTTGGAGCAGCTCCGGTGAGCCGTAAGACGTCAAGGCTGAAGCAGCACAAGACAGACATCGTCAATCTCAAGTGGGATTCTAATAGCATCTCCAATAGATGATGTAAATGGATGTAAAATTAACATCACCAAAAACCACCTGACTACAACAGATGAGGTAAAAACTGTTGACTCTGAACTTAACTGTCGAAACTGAAATTTACTGTGGAGTCTGAATGCTACTGTTGAAACTGAATGCAATGGTAGCAGAAAGGCATTTGACATGTAGTTTAGGGAGGGCCTGCAGTTCATCTTCAACCTGCACCCCCGTGAGCCGCCAGCCACCACCAGCCGAACCGCCGGCCCCAGCGCCGCCTTGCCGCCCCGAAACAACTCGCCCCGGCCAGCCCTCTAGGCCCCCCGCCCCCCACCCTGAACCCTAAGATAGATAGTGGGGTACCTCTCCGGCGAGCCCCCGTCCCCGCTGCGGGTGGTTCTTCCTTAACTCCAGCGAGCCCCCAACTCCTGAAATCGACTAACCCAAAAGTTGATTCAGTTGACTGAAGTGTGGCTTAATCGAAGCAGAACAGCAGCACGAGCGAGGGGAAGAGCAGCAGCAGCAGCTGGGCGAGCGAGCGATCGAACGAGAGCCGGAGCAGCAGCAGCAGATCCGGCTGGTATGGCCGCCGCCGAAGGGGCCTCGCACTGGGGGAGAGCCGCCGTGGAGATGTCGCCCGCGGCGCCGGCTTCAAGGTAGCCGCTCCATGGGGGTGCGGGATGGAGCACCGTCGGCGCCGGGAGGTCGAGTTAAGGAGAAGGTGTGATGCGATGAGTGTACAACCTCTTTGGTGGTGCCGAGTAGGCCTCGGCTTCGTCCGAGGAGTCGGTGAGGATGTTGCGGTTCCGGTGGAGCAGGTTAAGGCGGCGCTGTGGGGATGGAGCAGCCGCGATAGACGAGGCGATCGTCGGAGCAGCTCCTTGGAGGTGGAGGACAGGGCGGCTGAACCGGCGGGACGGCAAGATGGATGACGGATCCTCATCCGGGGAGGTGGACGAGGGATGTCGAGCTGTTGCGCTGGACGACGTCATCGGGGAAGAGGCTCCGGCTGGGCAGCGGTGATGTGGCGGACGGAGGAGAGTGGGGTTTCGCGGCTGGAGCGGAGAGGTTATGGCGGCCTGGGATTTCGAATGGCGAAAAGGGGGCGATGGGAGGGGGTGAAGCATGACTTAGGAACGCACTTGTCCAAAATGTAGGGTGTGTTACAAAAGTACCCCCCACCGATTTGAACTAGTGGCCCTTTCGGCTCAGGGTTACAAGGGGGATTTCGCGTGTCGGGATTTGGCAGCTGGAGGGAGTTTTCGCGTGCGTTGTAATTTCGGGATAGCAAGGCGTGGGTTGTGAAGGCGCCAATTTTGGGAGCACGATATCTGAATTTTCGGGATATAACAAGACGCGGGTTGAATTTTAGGGACAAGCCTAACGTCTAGTACTATTGTACTTGTACGTACCAAATCAATTCGCACTTCCCTCAACCAAAAAGAAAACGAAAGAAATAAAACTATTCACACCACACAAAGAGAGAGTCTTGCCCCGTTTTACTATACAAATGCTATTCAAAGCTACTCCCTCCTTCCATCTATATAGGGCCTAATGCCTTTTTCGATTCTAACTTTGACCAAATATTAGAGCAATGATATATGACATGCAACTTACACAAAGCACACCGTTAAATTCGTTTGTGAAAGGTTCTTTCAATGATATAATTTTCACATTGTGCATGTCATGTACTATTAATCTTGTCAATAGTCAAAGGCGGTCTTAAAAATCTCATTACGCCATGTGTAGATGGAAGGAGGGAGTATGAATCCATGTTATGTCCGATTAAATTTTTTCGCTTGCTGTATAATGCATGTAACCTACTCATACCAACATTTTAGTGCATTCCAAATGTCTATACTACCGCTGCAATTCGAACTAAATTTGAATTCGTTTCTCTATTTCAATAAGAATCTACAATCATGATTGTTGCCAACTTCAACCATCATAGTTTCCTTGCTATCCGCCAGATATAAATCAGACGGCCTATAATGCAGGATGGCAGGCACACCATCATCAACAACTCCATTTTTTATAAGAGTAGAGATAAAACATATTAAATGTAGTATACCATGCTCATAACCACACCATGTGTATCACCGTTATATATATTCACACATCCGTCGGTTTGAAACACTATGATATATTCTTCAAATATCCGAATTCGCTTTTTATAATGAAGTATATATGATCTCTATTCGTCTTTTACACCCACACAACCCTCTTATCTTTGTAGCTAGCGCTAACTTTCTCTTATGCATGCACACGCCCGCATCCCTCTCACCCTCCCTCAGCATTCTCTAGCTCCATCACGCAAATTCGTCTTTTCACTTTAGGTCGTTCACCCACGGTGTGTGTAGGCCCCCAGCTCCTTCTTTACGGCACACATCGATCGATATGCCTCTCTAGCCAGGTGTGCCTAGCACAAACACAAGCTTCCCCTCTTCTCTTGTCACCGTCCATGCCTCACTCCCACCACTCTTTTCATCGTTCTCGTACTCGCACACTCCTCCCCCTCGATATGTATGCCTCTCGTACCACCTCCTACATGCATCCCTCTCTCTCTATCCTTCTCCTCGTGCCTCATTTGCTTCTAACACACACATGCATGTATACCGATCGATCTCCCAACATATACCTAGATCGACTTTAACTACCCCCCATCGATCGACGTACCTCACAAGTTATGTCTCTCCTTTATCTTACAAAGGGCGATTGATCTTCCCATGTAGTTACGTCTGCTTACCACAGCCACATCGTCCCCCCTCATCATTCGTGCATGCCTCCTGACCCGTCTCTCACACGCACGTGCACAGACAACAAGAAGCCATCTCCTCTCTTATTGATATTGCGGGCGTGCCCTCCGTTTGTCTAGCAAGCCTATCCCACCATTTGTTAGAAGCAACTCCACTACCACCCCCTCCAACACTCCAGCTCTGTCTCTCTCCCAACCTTATTCATCTCTTGCACATATGTATGGATGTCGATCGATCTCCCTTAATACATGAGGCAGATCGATCTCCTTAATACATGAGGTAGGCCTCTCTCCTCCTCCACACATATACCAGCCATTGTACCTCTATAGTTAATTGGGCCTCCCTCTTCCCCCACCACACACCGATAGTCGAGCGCTGCAGGTAGGTATCCATGCCACAGAGACAAACTGCACATGTCCCATCTCACGTTCCAGTAGGCCAACCACTCTATATCTTTGACGTGGGCACACACAAATTCGATGGCACTCTTTATCGATTGCGCGCACACACACACACATCATCCCTCTCTTTGATTCTATGGACACCTCAAGCCGATGATACCTCCACTCTCTTCTCGTGGATCGCCCCCTCTCTATATATGTTATATCCAGGACTCTATTTCACACACATTGCATATGTTAAATTTTTTTATTAACCCCCCAAAAAAACTCTCAAGAACCCACACACTATATCTCTCTAGGTTTGTATCTCTCTCACACAACCCCACACAGGTGGTGTACGTATACAAGAAGAGAATAGGTGCACCGTGCACATACTCACGCTTTGTGTCCAGCCACACCCGCGCAGGTACACGGTGGAGCTCATTTCTTTACGAAATGGCAGCCCATGTGCTAATTTGAACGCCTGTAGTGGTTGTTTACCTAGGGAGGTCGTGTACCACGCGTGCACGAAACAAAGTTCGACTTGACGCGTTGCCGCGTTATTTTTAAATAAAGTTATAGCGCTCAATGGCACGTACACAGAATATAAAACGATTTTTATGGAGGAAAAGGTAGTCCGCTCTTCAGAGTATCTCACACAAGGCTCCGGTGGCCTCTCTCTCTCTAACCGTTGGCTGATCCGGCCGCATCCCGTCCGCTGGGGGAAAGGGAGTGCGGTGGCCTCTCTCTCTCTCACCGTTGGTCACTGATCCGGCCGCATCCCGTCCGCCGGGGGAAAGGGAGGAAGTGCATCGTTTCTTCGTTCGACGGCGCCGAGGCAGCACGTCCCGATCTGCGGTACACGCCGTTCTCTCTGACCAAGCTCCGGCACGGCAGGGCCTACGCCACCTGCTCGCAGATTCTGCCCGCCGCTGCTCACCTAGTTACATCCCGACAACCTCCAAGTATCCCCTCCGGCCTTGCTCCACTGCCCGTTTTCCCACGTCGCTGCATGTGGATCTTCCATAGTTCTTTGCCCAAAACGTCGCTCATCTGGCGTATTTTCCATATTGCATTCTCGTCCTCACACCGTTTTAGACAAACACAACCGTGTTGTTATCCTCCCTTAGGACAAGGAATATGCTTCTTTTTTGTCGTCGCATGTGTCATCAACTGTTATTGGCCAGTAATTGTTTCCTTTCTACCTCTTTTTTGCAAACAGGGCTATCCATTTCACGTCGTTGCTATTGCGACCTTTTGGTGAACTGCACAAATCACTTTTTTCTTAAGAGTGTTTTGTGCAGTTGTACTAAAATGTCACACGGGCAACGTCTCTACATTTCAGTGCGACTGCACAAAGGGAGATTGGTTTTGCTCTATCCTCCTCATCCAACTCCGAGCCTAATCTTCTCCAACTAGTTAGTCTAAAGAGAGACTGCAAAGGTGACCGGCTTCTATTTGTGTGTTTATTGTTTCATCAGTAGTCCTCTATTATCGTAATCACACTTGATATCTTTGGAACAGGGACGCTCAGCTCTATTTTAGTGGAACTGCACAAAATGATCGGAATGTTGCATGCTCCAGACAGCTACTTTTTTTCCCAACATGCCTTGTTGATTTAGACAGAGCTAGGGGGACGTTGCTGCCAATGAAAGCATGGATCAATTTTAATTTAACACCTTCTCACAAATTTGTCTTCAGTTGTGATGTAATTATTAGCTCTGATCTACTAATAATTGACATGCATTAGCAAGGAAGTTAGTTTTTTATTGTTTCCGAAAGAGCATCGATGGCAAGACACGCGAAACAAAAGCTGAAAGCTCACACCATTGTACAATTTCATGTCGCTGGAAAATTATTTGTATAGTATGTCAATTATGTAAACAAATGATGGAAGCTTGATAGCATTGCCAGAAGCCTCTTCATCATCCGGGTCCATGTGCCATGCACAAAATTATACTCCTTCGTTCCTAAATATTTGTCTTTTTACAAATTTCAAACGGGCATATTTTAGAGTGTAGATTCACTCATTTTGCTTCGTATGTGTACTCCCTCCGTTCCTAAATATTCTATTCGTCTTAACAGAGATTTCAACAAGTGACTACATACAGAGCAAAATGAGTGAATCTACACTCTAAAATATGTCTATATACATCCGTATGTGCCAGTCCATTTGAAATATCTAAAAAGATAAATATTTGAGAGAGAGAGTAGTCACTCATTGAAATCTCTAGAAAGACAAATACTCCGGAGTATATTTAAGAACCGAGGGGGTAGTGCACAACCGCATGGGAGACTCAGCCCGGTCGTTGCGCCGCATTAATAGTGAGTAATGAGCAGTCAAATCATAAGCCCCACCTTTCCCACTGTAAGTTGCTCTGAAGAAGCAACCATCAATACGCTCTTCTTTGAATCCGCTCATACTACTCCATCCGTCACTGTTTATACAACGTGCTTCAGAAAAAAGAAAAAAAATCTATGGGACCAAGGCGACTAGCGATCATCCTGAAAAATAGCATCGGTAGTTATAGCACGGCGTCTATTACTAGAGGGAATAATGCGTACACACATGCATGCAGTGCTTCCACCCCGGGTACACACATGCATGCACTCCGTACTAGTACAGTACATGGAGAGAAAATTGTGGACTTGATTGCGGTTACCACGCCCTAATTAATAGAGCATTATACCAAACGCGTCTAAAGTCTATCTGGTGGTGGAAATGCATTGAGAGAAATGCATCATAATGAAGCGTGCCCTATAAACTGTGACGGAGGGTGGAGTAGTATGAAGGTGCAAAACCAAGTACGCGTACTACTGCGCTTGGCTCTTCGCCCCTTCGTGAAGTCGAACAATGATGGTACTCCGCATGTTGGGTACTACAGTGTATGCCTCTGACAATCTGACACCAAATGGACTGATGCATGTCCACCGAGGGTAGGTTGCATTAGTCAAAAGGCGTAAGCGAGCTTCACCTTGTCCTGCAAGATTCTCCTCGTTCTGCGAGTTGACGGGACACACCAAAAAGTAGTGCTAGTCCATACTCCCTCCTTTCCGGTTAATATGGCTTAATCTTTTTTACGGGTAAATGAGAGAGCTTTATTCATATATAAGCATTTTTAGGACGATCAGCCAAGACACTGGTCACTAGGAAGCGAGGTACCCCGCAAAAAAAGAAGTAGGAAGTGAGGTGTTTCATCAAGCCAGCTCTCGGCCACATTCAAAGTGTAGCAAGCACGGTTCGCACGAAGATGCACCGCAATGTTTGCTGACCTGTTTACATGCTGAATAACAAAAAAAGAGGAAATATTACTGAGCGCTACTATTTGTAACAGGATATGAGCCAGAATTAAGCAAGAATTGTGGCGAGTGTTCCATGCAATCAACTTCCATTATCACATGCGAGAATCCTCGAAGAGAACCAAATGTGTTGAAGATTGCTTTATCACATTTTAAAATTATAATAAGAGTGCAGACGCTCCTCCATCCAGTTTCTCCTTGTCCTGCGAGCCACCGCGCGCAAGCTTCTCCCGCCCTGCAACCTTCTCCTCGTTCGGCAAGTTGACGGGACACATCAAAGTAATGCTAGTCCATGCTGCCTCCTCTCCGGTTAATGTTACTTAATTTCAAACGAGATAAATACATTGTCTGTCACTGTATATTTGTAAAAATACGGTCAGTGGACTTCATAATACGCTCATTGCGCTCAATATATATATTTTCCGGTGTTCATACGGTCACTAGCTCACCCTGACTGAGTATGTGTGTGCATGCACATGTAGGTTGAGCACTTGAGTGTGACCGTGTGTGTTCCGTCGTGTGCTCGGACATGCATGCATTAGGGCGTCGCCCGCGTTTTTGCGTCCATGTGTACGTGTGACTGTTGCATACACGTAGGGGGAGTACATGTAGGGGCCACTAAGGAGTAGTCAAATCACACAGTAAGTTAGTCGGAAGAAGCAACGATCATTTCACTCTTGAATGACACGTACGCAATATAAACTGGTTGGTATGGAGAGAAAAAGAAAACCACTATATATACACTAGCAGGAGCCTAAGCTACAAGCCTGCTTGCTTAGGTTGCTCTCTTCACAAGCATAGAACGATGGGCCTGATCCCGCAGCTGGGGGAAGGGAACAATGTTCTGCGTAGACGCGGTCGACATCGGTGAGGGAGAGAACTCACAGTCAGTGCGTCCCAATCGGGGGTCACCGCGGTATGGGCCGATGCCGCGTCCCAACCGCCCTTCTAGCTACAGCCCGACGTCCTAGGTAGTCCATCTTCCTTTTGGAGCCGGCTTGCTCCACTGCCGTAGCTCCATCTCCATGTCGATCTTTCTCTACTTCTATCGGCTTCTACTTGTGATGAGTTTATGTCTCATGAACTAGTGCCAGTACTATTATTCTAATCACACTTCTTCAATATCTTTGCCATCAGGGATGCTCAGGTCGATTTTAGTGGAACTGCACAAAAGCATCGTATGATCCGAGGGTGCCAGCCGTCTTTCCTCCGATAGGTTCTACCTGGCCAGGAAATTAAATCATGTTTTGGGTTTAGGGTTTAAGTCGTAGTGACCCCATTAGTAGTTTTTCTATCATACACGCTCTCACAACTTTTTTCTTTAGTTGTGAAGTAAATATTGGCTATGATCTGTGAATCATTGAGATGCATCAGCATGCGTGTTAGTTTTCCTTTGTATTTGATGGAATGTTGTAACGGGGCAACCTTGGAATAGGAATGAAAATGGAGTGGAAAAGTTCCTGTTTTTCCGGAGAAAAAATGGAAACAGAGAGAAACCAACGTTTCGTTTCGTTGGATCGCGCCATTGAGCAAAACCAACATTTAAATCACGTCTGTCGTGTTCGTGTCTCACCCTCCTCCACGGCTTGACCCCACACGGTCGCTCGGCATGCCACTCACCGCAAACTGAGTAGTATACCATAACTTTCCCGCCTGCTTGTCGATGGATCACGCCATGGAGTACTAGCACTACTGGAAGAGATTGACGAGTTGGGGGAGGACAGCTAGTTGTAGCACGGACTCCCAAGAACTTACTACTGGAAGAGATCGCACATGTTGTAGCCGGCTATTGCGACCTTTGAACGTGGAGCAGCCGCATGCACCTGGAAGCGGCGCGGGCGACGCTCTCTCGGCCGGCGCGCCGCAATCAATGCCGGCGCCAGTGAGAGGTCGCGTCCGCTCTGGACGGGCATGAATGCGGCACTGACCGTTTCGGACGGGAAGCACGCGCGGGTGATGAAGAGGGTTCGGGTTGGTCAGGACCGGCTATGGCAGTGGTCCGGACGTGCGCAAACAAGAGATGATGTACATTAATATTGTTGCGTATATAATTAACAATGTAAATAATGTGCCAGTTGGACAAATATGATTGGAGATGGAGATGGAATTTTACGTAAACACAGATATGCATGTCTATGTCTTTGTGTGTGTGCTCGACGACTCTCGCGACCTGGAAGCGGGGGGCGTGTTTTTGATCGAGTTTTCTTTCTTGGTACGTTAGAAAATCAGTTTGTCTAATTCACATCTAGATGTTATTTAAGGATATCACATCTAAGCTCCCACAAGTATATAATGTAGCAACAAGAAACAAAAAAACTAGGAAAATACCACAAACAGAGTGGACATCAACTTATATGTGACATAACTATGTCACATCCAGATGTGTCCTAGACAGACCCTTAAAAAATTGTCCGCCAGTTTTCGTTTCTTTTTTCTGGGAACGCGCGTATTCTATTTAAAACCACTGCTATGGAGAGATTTTTTTTACTCCATTATAGCCTCTTGTTTGATAGAGTTTCTCGCGTCTCGCTCTCTCACCCTCTCCATATCAAAACAAGATGACAGTGTCCACTCTATCTCTCTCCTCACCGGTGGTCACAGATCCGGCCGAATCCCATCCGCTGCGGGAGGTGAGGAGGTGCAGCGTTGACGTTGTCGCCGTCGACGACGGAGGAAGCCGATGCGTACCGTCCTCTCGGAGCCGGCGCTGGCGCGGACGAAGATCCTCCGCGCCCTTGTTCGCTGCCTTCGTGTGGGCAGATCCCGCCCGCCTAAACGACATCTCGCCCACCTGAGGTATAACTTCTTGTACTGGTCCAGCTCCCCAGGTCGCTGCGTGCGGGTTTTCTTCTATGCGACTACTCCCGGGCTCCCCATGCATAGTAGCTAGGGTTCGTCGGCTGGTCCAACATCACCTACTAGTACTATTATAGAGGAAATGCCACTCAAAAAGTTGTCATGATTTATGCCTCGGTGGAGGTATACATGTTGTTTCGACAAAAAGTACATGGTGGTTGTGCGGTCATTGTCCATATGGTGGTAGTACTATCACTGGTTAAATGAAGAAATGCTTTTTTTCTCGGGTATCCTCGTTTAGTTCCCATCAAGATAATTATGATGCTTCTGTTTGTTGGTGTACTTTTCATTAATTCTTATTAACAATTGAGATGTCATTGCTAACCCTATTTTATATTTTTGGAAACAGCGATGCGTGTCTCCATACCCGGGCATGTCTTCCTCAATTTTAGTGGAACTGCACAAAATTGGATGGCCATTGTTGTTCCGCCTCACTATCCTCTGCCACGTGGTTCTTCCTTCCTCGAGCTTGATTACTGAGAAGAAACATACCACAGTGAGGATTTGTCGAACTTCTTAGGTGCCTCACCCAAACTTGATGCCAAATGGATGATGCATCACCACGATGACCTATCGATGCTCATGGTTGCGCCTCATGGTTGCGTCGGCTGGTGAAGCTGATCGATTTTCGACGAAAAACAAGTTGTATTCCATCAGTGCTCTTTGCTTGTTACGCACAAAGATGATATCCTTCGTCAGTTCACCTTGGTTGCGTTGGAGACGCAGTCGTCTTTCACGTTGGTGCAATTTTCGCTAGGGTTTTACGACAGGTGGGCCCAAAATGTGGCTGGCTCACCTATCATACAGCCAAAAGCAGGTGCAGTGAAGGCACCGGAGCTCAGTCTATACTACAGTAGTATATATATAAGCGGGAGCCTCAGCGCTTGTTCGCTAGGGTTTGCACTCTCCACACGCTCGCCGCACTACATATATGTTACTCCCTCCGTTCCGAATTACTTGTCTTAGATTTGTCTAGATATGGAGGTATCTAGCACTAAAATGAGTCTAGATACATTTTCTAGGGTTTGCTATATTCACAGTCTCTCACCCTCTCTTCACCAGATCTAAACAAGACTGCGTTGGCCTCTTGTCTCTCTCTCCCCCCTCACAGCAGGTGAAGGAGGCGTCCGTATCCCGTCGCACCGGGAAGGGGAGGAGGTGCAGCGTTCACTCTATCGCCTTCGGCGAGGGAGGCAATCCACTGTCGGCTGCGCTGTTCTCTTTCACCCAACGCCTATGCGGGAGGGCCACCGACCCCTTCTTCCTCGCTGCCGTACTTAGTGTGGGTAGATCCGGCCTCCCGCCGCATGCCTTGCCACATCCCGACGACCCTAAGGTATAAATTTCTTTGAAACCGTCGTTGCTCTAGCTGCATGTGGATCTTTTTCGATCTATAGTCGAATCTAGGTCTTGGTTCAAAGAGGAATGAAGCGTGCGGTGGGCTGGAGCAAGAATCTAGGACGTGGTTCAATGAGGAAAGGAGGGGCGGAAAGTAGTATAGACTGGCTATCCAGCCGCTTTGTAGGTCGAAAAGGGGAAAATGGGGTAACCCAGTACACACATCTGTAAGGAACCGATCTCTTTGTTGAAAAGGGAAAGAAACTGGGGGGTCGGGTAGTTTGTGCACGACTAGATTTGCTGCCCTCACATAGGAAGAAGGTTCAAAGAGAACAAATATGGGACCAGCGCATATATGCTGCTTGACTACATACTCTGCATCACCCATTTATACGTGTGGACGCACATGGTACTGGCATGTCCCATGCAGCTATTTTGCTGTTGTTAATCTCAGAATTAACTACTGATCTGTTTTAAAAGAATTTCTCTGTTAATATGAATCAATGCAACCGTTTTAGAAATGCCACTGTCCTATACTTTGTTTTCCATCAAGATAAGGTAGATGCTTCTTTTTGTGGCCGCATGTTTCATCCTCCTTTATTGACCAGTAATTGTTTTCTTTTTTGCCTCTTAAAACATGGATATCTATTCAACTTTTTGCTATAGAAAACTTAAATGTCACACCGACAACTTTGCTTGATTTCAGTGCAACTGCACAAAACTTGATTGGATTTCCTATTCGTGTTGGTAGATTCGTATTTTATGTTGGTCGTCTCATGAAAGGTCAGTACAGGCCTTCATCCGCATGATTGTGAAGTGTGCTTTGAGATGTTGTGCTACTTGTATTGGTACTGTTTTAAATAAATGATGAATTGAAGCTATTGTATTGATGTCTTTTCCCATTAAGTAGTGAACAAAAATGGGACCAACCCAGACATGATGCTTGTTGCTTTGTTACAACAAATTCACCATCACCCCCTTTATAAGCCAGTAATTGATGCCACTCTCAGAATTAACTACTGAATCTTATTTCAAAAATGCAACACTTGTTAGGGATTGGTGGGATTACCAATTTTGTGGCCGCATGTTTCATCCTCCTTTATTAGCCAGTAATTGATTCATTTTTTGCCTCTGTTTATACAGGGATATCTATTCAACTTGTTGCTATTGTGACATTTTGCTTCGCTACGCGAAACACTTTGCTTGATTTCAGTGCAACTGCACAAAACGAGATTGGATTTCCTATTCGTGTTGGCAGATTCGTACGTGATCTTGTGTGTGTCATGACAGGTTGGTACTTGCCTTCATCCACATGATCGTGCAGTGTGTTTTGAGATGTTGTGCTACTTGTATTGGTACTGTTTTAAATAAATGATGAATTGAAGCTATTGTATTGCGCTCTTTTCCCATTAAGTAGTGAACAAAAATGGGACCAACCCAGACATGATTCTTGTTGCTTTGTTACAACAAATTCAGCATCACCCCCTTCATAAGCTTTGTCGTTCTTTATACATGTTGAAACAAGGCATTGTTAAGATAATGTCTCAGTCAATATGAATGAATCACACTGAAGGAGAATTGCTACTCTCCTGCTTTGTTTCCCATTAAGATAAAGTAGATCAGTAGATGCTTTTATTCTGGGAGTACAAGTCATCAACCATTATTTCTTAGTAATTGTTTCCCTTATACCTATTGTTGCTTACAGGGATATCAAAATTAAAGCTCGGTTTTATTCCGACTTCGATTTTAGTTGAACTGCACAAAAGGAGCCAATGTGTAAGGCAAACTGCGGCATTACTGGGTCTAGTTGGTCGTTCCACTTTGCAGAAAGAAGCAGTCATTGTTTGCACTACATTACAGAAGGAATGACCGAGAAGCTTTACAGAGTATTATTAGACACCGGTGACATGACTAGTCTGCAGAGACCATTGGCAATTTAATAATACGTGGAGTGCTGTAACGCCCTCGATGCGGCTATATCTCCCACGTGTCGAAGCATGACTTAGAGGCATAACCGCATTGAAAGCAATGTCGCAAGTGAGGTAATCTTCACACAACCCAAGTAATACAATATGGGAAAAAGATACATAGTTGGCTTACAATCGCCACTTTACACAAATACATAAATAAAGCATTACATCAACCAGTTACAAACAAGGCCCGACTACGGAGCCAAAATAAAAGAAGAACCCCAAATGCGACAAGGTCCCCGATCGACCCCAACTGGGATCCACTACTGATCAACTAGAACGAAACAACATAAAGGACAAGATCTTCATAGAGCTCCTCCTTGAGCTTGGTTGCGTCATCTGCACGGACTCATCGGCACCTGCAAGCTGGTTTTGGAAGTATCTGTGAGCCACGGGGACTCAGCAATTTCGCACCCTCGCGATCAAGACTATTTAAGCTTATGGGTAAGGTAAAGGTATGAGGTGGAGCTGCAGCAAGCGACTAGCATATATGGTGGCTAACATACGCAAATGAGAGCGAGAAGAGAAGGCAAAGCACGGTCGATAAAAGTATGATCAAGAAGTGATCCTAAACAACCTACGTCAAGCATAACTCCAACACCGTGTTCACTTCCCGGACTCCGCCAGAAAGAGACCATCACGGTAACACACGCTGTTGATTCATTTTGATTAAGGTCAAGTTTAGGTTTTCTACAACCGGACATTAACAAATTCCCATCTGCCTATAACCGCGGGCACGGCTTTCGAAAGTGCAAAACCCTGCAGGGGTGTCCCAACTTAGCCCATGACAAGCTCTCACGGTCAACGAAGGAATAGACCTCCTCCCGAGATATTCCGATCAGACTCGGTATCCCGGTTCTTCAAGACATCCTCAACAATGGTAAAACAAGTCCAGCAAGACCACCCGATGCGCCGACATCCCGATAGGAGCAGCACATATCTCGTTCTCAGGGCAACACCGGATAAGCAATCCGTACAACTAAAACCAGCCCTCGAGTTTCCCCTAGGTGGCGCTGCAAGGGGCTCTAGTTTGGACCAACACTTAGACAAGCACTGGCCCGGGGGGTTTAAAATAAGATGACCCTTGGATGTGCGACTCCCAAGGGAAAAAGGCTTGGTGGCGAATGGTAAAACCAAGGTTGGGCCTTGCTGGAGGAGTTTTATTCAAAGCGAACTGTCAAGGGGTTCCCATTATAACCCAACCGCGTAAGGGACGCAAAATACGGGAACATAACACCGATATGACGGAAACTAGGGCGGCAAGAGTGGAACAAAACACCAGGCATAAGGCCGAGCCTTCCACCCTTTACCAAGTATATAGATGCATTAATTAAATAAGAGATAATGTGATATCCCAACAAGTAAACATGTTCCAATAAGGAACAACATCTCCATGTTCCAACGAGGAACAAACTTCAATCCTCACCTGCAACTAACAACGCTATAAAAGGGGCTGAGCAAAGCGGTAACATAGCCAATCAACAGTTTGCTAGGACGAGGTGGGTTAGAGGCTTGGTTCAACAATATGGGAGGCATGATAAGCAAGTGGTAGGAATCGCAGCATAGGCATAGCAAAAGAGCGAGCAACTAACAAAGCAAAGATAGTAGTGATTTCGAGGGTATGCTCATCTTGCCTGAAATCCCGCAAGGAAGAAGAACGAGTCCATGAAGAAGACAAACGGACGTAGACGAACGGATCCTCACAAACGCGACGTTATCGGAACCAACACGAAGAAGCAACACCGGAAAGAAGCAAACAACATAGTAAACAACCATGACATGAACATGGCATGATGCACAATCAAGTATGATGCATGTCCAGTTTAAATATGCATGGCATGGCAAGGGGCACAAACAAAATACAAATTAAGTGGAGATCAATATGCAACGAGTTGCATATTGACGAAACACCACATGACTTATTTAGTTCTCTCTCGGTTATGTACTCAACAATATTAAATGTTGGTTAACATGGCAAGAGGTGAAGCATAACAAAACTATACCCATTTAAATAGTTTAAATGGGGCCGGATATAATAAACAACAAAACCAGTAAATCCTCATATGCTTTAGTAATTTATTGCAACAACAATTTAAACATTTAATTGTTGTTATCATGATGCGGATGACATGAACAAGTTTTATGCAAGTTTTAAGCAATTTTATGAAAATGTTGACATGAGCATGTTATGAAGCATTTGTCACCGTGGTGGAAGAAAGGGGTGTCACGGCAACGAATCCGAAAATGATGCCATGGCAACATATTGGTTCCGGTAGCTCATGGAGATACCGGTGCAAAAGGGAGCGTGCGGATGTGCGAAACATGCTAGAGATGGTGGGGTGCTCCCGACTACCGGGTTCCCACGGGTTAGTGGCATGGAAACGAGTGACAATTCAGACAAGGTGCAAACACAAGCATCTCATACATCACACAACATTCGTTCACGGGCGTCGTCTCGGGTTATACCTTCAAAGCGTGCAAACGGGACGGTTCGAGTCAAGCAGTGTAGAGGAAGTAGACGTTCTCGGGACATCGAGGGAAGTAGTGGTTCACGCGACGGTAGTCGAAGTAGTCGTCCTATCGTTCATCGGCGATCATCGAAGCGGTAGTGGTACATGTTTTGAAGAGGAACTTGACAAATCCGAGTAACTCGAGGTCGATGGTAGTCGTTCACGTTCATAGTTGCATGAGTTTCCGTAGATGTTCGAGTCATCGGTAGTTGTTTTCGGTGGATCCCGAAACGGTCTTGGCGTCTTCATGCGTAGGGGTACTCGGCGTCGTGGTACTTGGGTTTTCGGACTTGCCGATCTTGTTCCTACAACGGTAGTCGAACTTGACGGAAAACGGGTCTCCTCGGGGACTTGATGCATCCGAATTCTTCGGGTTTGTAGTGGTACTTGGCGTTCCGTTCGGTACTCGTTCAAGCATCCGTTTGGTCTTGTCAGTGGTGTACTTGGCGAAATTCCACGGAGGCGGTCTTGCATCCCTGGATTCAGTGGCCTTGGAAACGACAACAAAAGGCAGCAGGGCAGCAGCACACAGACGATGGTGGATCTGGGCAACAGGCGCGGCGGCGCTGGGAACCGGGCGGATGCAAGCAACAGAGTTGGTCGGAGAGAGCAGCTCGGGCAGGAGTTCGTCAGCACGGGGAGGAGGCTGGCGGAGGCCATGGACGCAGCAGCAGGGCGACGCCGGAAGTTGAACGGCGAGGGCGAGGGGGATCCAGCGGAGCTCGGGCTCCTGGCGAGAAGGACGAACGGGGAGGAGGAGATCCGGGCGCATGCACGGGGTTCTTGAAGGTCGAGGTCGCCGGGTAGCCGCGGGGGTGGACTTGGCGTGTGCTCCAGCGAAAAGACGGGCGGCGAGGCGTCTGAGGCAGGGAAGGAGCACGGGCGACGCGCTTGGGGGCCGGCACGGTGGTCTCCATGGCCATGCGGTCCACGAGAAGGTACATGGCAGCGTTCCTCGCCGGAGGCAGGAAGGCAGCGGCGATCCGGTGAAGCGGTGTAGTAGAGGGAGGCAAGGGGACGCGAGCTCCTGGCGCTGGCTACGGGGCGCTGTGCGGGTGTGTGTGTGTGTGTGTGTGTGCGCGCGCAGCGGCGGTGAGGGAACGAGAGGAGAAGCGGGGATCGATGCTAGGGAGCGGCTCTCGCCTCTGCGAATGGCGGCGGTAGCGGGAGGACCCAAGGGAGCGATGGGAGAGGGAGAGAGCGATGTGGGAGAGGCCGAGGCCTAGGGTTAGGGCACGCGGGCTGGGCCTACTGGAGCGCAGCTGGGCCTTAGCAGGCCGGCCCAGCGGGGAGGGCACCGGCTGAAGGGATTGCGGGGTTGGGCTCTCTCTCTCTTAACCTCACTTCTAAGAAGAAAGAGGGAGACAAGAACGAAAGAAAAAAAATAGAGAGAAGAAAAAGAAGAAGAGGGATTATTTTCACGGACTCGTAAAAGTGTGCACGGTCCACGAAAAATAGGAGAGGCAAGATTGGAAGATGTCATTCAAACTCATATGAATTTAATTCCAAATGGGTTTGAACTAGGGCTTGGTTATAGAAGTATCCAAAAATGTTGAGGTTTTTAGTGGGACTCCGGAAAGTGAAGAAAGAATTTAGGGCAAAGTTTGGAGACGAGGAATATAGTAAGAAAAGCATGGAATATTTTGCAAGTGTGTTGCGGTAATTTCCAAGGGATGGAATATTTATTATAGCTCTCTAAATATCGAGAGGATATGTTTTAAAGAGAATCACCATGTGAATTCCCTCGATTTAAATGGACCGAAGATCCATGCAATTTATTTAGTTGAGTTGCAAAAGATTTATGACATGATGACATGATGACATGATGCAAAGCAAACATAAAAGGAGCAAGTAAAAATAAAACACACAGAGAAGCCCGGGAACCCTGGAAGGCAACTGAAGCTCCCGTCCCGAGATCTAGAATGGCTCCGGAGGGAAAACGGAAGAGAAAGAGGAGAGGTAAAGCTAAGTTGCTTCATTGACAAACGAGTGAAACCAAAGAACCTTTCAAAGGTTAAGCCATACGAGAAAAGAATACAACAAAGATGAATGAAGTTGAAAACACTCCGTTAGAAAAAGAAACAAGGAAGAACGAATTCTGACAGCACTCCGGTTGAAAAGAGATGAAAGACTAGATAGGAAGAAAAGAGCTTGAGCAGAGGACACGACACTCCGGTTAAATGGACAATCATGAAAAGAACATGATCTTAGACAAACGAGATGATGGGTTGAGAAGAGCAATATCACAATACCTCCGAAACAAAAGAATAAAAGATAGATAATTGAAATAGAAGAATGGAGAAGAAAATGCCAACTTCTGCCACAAAAGAGCTTGAAAAGGCATCTATATGAGAAGGGTCGAACGGAGTTGTTGGAAACCCAACAACGAAAAAGATAGGCTTGATATGGACTTGTGGAGTACATCTCAAATTAAGAGATGAAAACCTGCCACTCACGGGAAAAAGAATTGGATTGATATGAACAAGGAGACGAGAAACTATATCACCGGGAGGATAAATGAAGAACTTGGGTCATTTATAAGCACCATAATTAGCAGCAATCCTTAGGGAAGGCTTTAGGTGAAATATAACCCAAGGTAACCCCAATGACGAGATTGGTGGATTTAAAATATCCCATTCTTAACCACATGGGAATCATGAGACATGAACTCAAATTATCGAGAATGACATAATACCACCTCAAATGGTACGGTTAAAGAATTGCACTCCAGATTGCACGATGAAGAATGCTTGAGCTCCTTAGAAAAGAATCTTGATGAACGCTTCGAGAAGGGAATAAGTCCTTGATGAACCATCATGTATAGCCTCCAAGAAGAAACTCCGGTAACAAAAGAATAAAAGAAAGAGAAATTGAAAACACAAGGTGAATCCTTGCAATGATTTAGATGGATCCCGCGATGAAATAATTGAGAGAACTTGGAACTCCGGGAAAGAAAGAAGAGCACTTGAAACCCAGAATAAGTATGATGAACCACTCCGGAAAAACAGGAATTGAACGAACTCGATGAAACAAGAATAAGAATTATATTATGCTCGTCCTTCATCAATTAAATTGATGACAAACAATGGATTTGGCACACTACTTATTCTCGTAGAAAGGATTAAGAGAGATATAGCGCAAACTTGAGAAGGTATTGAACGAACCACCGGAAGGGTTGAAACAACGAATAAATTGATATGGTGACCAAGGAAGAGAACTCTTGAACGGACCATCCTAAGAATTGAAAATGATCGAAGTAGGGGTGCATCACCGGTAAGAATTAGCAAATGAACGAAGGTGCTTGAGACAAACTAGATACATGAGAACGAAGAGATCAAGAACTGATTAGAGGATATTTGATTGATGCACCGGCAAGATAGGAGAATGATAACTGACAGCTGAGAATGAATAAACCTGAATTGATGGACTCCGGATAACAAACTGAGAAGACTCTTGAATTGCTCCGGATAGGTGAAAAGAATTCTCACAATTGAATATAATTATGAGAGGATGGCAACAAGGTGGAATCACGAATCTTGACGAGAATGGAGCAATATATGGAGGAACGAGCCTTCTTCGGTCTTCAAAATCTGAGAATGACGACGAGAAATACCATCATGACTTATTTAGGCACTCCGGAAGAATCAAAACAAAGAGGTTGAGCCAAGGATGAAAAGAATTTTGAAAGATCTTGGAGAAAGACATTTGACTGATGGTAAATCATTCTTACGTCAAACTTCGAAAAGAATTTGAGAATACCTCCGAGAAAATAGAAGAGTCAGGTAAGATCCTGGAAAAGACCGGTGGGTTAGGGCCCACTCAAAAAAAACACCGTCGAAATGATTAGAAGGAGAGATTGCACCGGTTGAGTTAAATAGCTTGAATGAGATAAACATCCTCAAAATAGGATTAATGGATCTTGAATGACAAGACGATCCTTCTGAGATATCTTGAGCACTCCGGAACAAATGAATAGCGAGAAATGAATGGTTATGAGGTGCACCGGCACGAGAAAAGCATTTGAAATACAGAAAAGAATATGATCGACACCGAAATCTTGAATTGGATCCACCGGAAAAGGAAAGAATGCAGAATGATGAACTAGAAACTTCGTTAGTATCTTCATGAGAATCACCAGATAAGAATATTGATAGAAAAGAATGGAGAGACCTCACATCAATAATATGGATACTCGATTAAGAGATCTGAATCCTTTGAGAAAACCAAAAGGGAGGGAGGGTGGGAAAAAACAAAGACAATTTGGAATGGGTGAAACGAACACCGTTGAGAAAGCTGAGGTTGGATCTTGCGGATGTTGAAATGTTCGGATCCACTTGAAGAGAAACACACCGGTGAAAAAGGATTGATAAGACAATCTTGATGATCAAGAAGGATTGGTATCCACATCGGAGTATGAGAACACCATTTGGGGAAGGTATGGAATTAACATTTGACATCGAAGCAACTCGAATACCACAACTCAAAAACAAAAACAAAGGATTGGCTTGCGGAATAAGCCAGAACAAATGTATGATAGAGATTTCATCCGAAGTTTTTGTGGTGGGGCCTACACGGGCTCGATCATACAGCACCATCATGTACAAGGCAGTGCACATGACATACGAAGCGTCCCCGAGTCGGCATAGCCAAGGACTCTTTAAGACACAACGAGACCACTGTAAAATCGACCGTGAATAGGCGGACCACTAGACGTCGAACCCCAATTTCAAATCATACATCTGTCGGAAAGATATCCTAAGAGCTACTTGAATTCCCACTTATAAACTCCCAAAATTTTCCGGTTATGCAATCAGGTGTTGGGGATACAGGGGAAGCATAATATCTCACCCAAACTAGCAAATCCTACATCCAGCTGTATCCATCCTTCAACACATAACCAAGAAACATTCGGAAATCATCTACCTCAACCTTCGAAAAGCATCCATTATACGAGTTATAGCGATACTCCCGAACTCCCGCCCCAGTACTGGGTGGCGTCGAGGTTATCTCACCAACAAACTGCATAAAAGAGATTTTCGATGTCGGCGTACTAAACTCAGGTATTCCAAAACTGCAACGATAAAATTATGACGACAACACCTCAGAGCTCAACTCCTCGGGACACTTCCACAAAACCCCTGACAGGAGGCACCAAGACAATGTTCTCATCACAAAACCATCGGAACGATTCCAAGATACCCGCGTGATCCTAAAAAAAATTTAGTGAAATTTGAGAAGAGAAGAGTCAAAACTCTACGTCAGGATGCCTTACCAGAGCGATGAGGAGACTGGGAAGTAAAAAGAATTCCTAAAGTCTCCGATATATAATTCCTAAATGACTCAAAACATTTTTCTAGACGCAACTCGGCCGCTAAAAACGATCAAGCAATGCGGCTCCTAAGGTCGGGGAAGGCTCTGATTACCAACTTGTAACGCCCTCGATGCGGCTATATCTCCCACGTGTCGAAGCACGACTTAGAGGCATAACCGCATTGAAAGCAATGTCACAAGTGAGGTAATCTTCACACAACCCAAGTAATACAATATGGGAAAAAGATACATAGTTGGCTTACAATCACCACTTCACACAAATACATAAATAAAGCATTACATCAACCAGTTACAAACAAGGCCCGACTACGGAGCCAAAATAAAAGAAGAACCCCAAATGCGACAAGGTCCCCGATCGACCCCAACTGGGCTCCACTACTGATCAACTAGAACGAAACAACATAAAGGACAAGATCTTCATAGAGCTCCTCCTTGAGCTTGGTTGCGTCATCTGCACGGACTCATCGGCACCTGCAAGCTGGTTTTGGAAGTATCTATGAGCCACGGGGACTCAGCAATTTCGCACCCTCGCGATCAAGACTATTTAAGCTTATGGGTAAGGTAAAGGTATGAGGTGGAGCTGCAGCAAGCGACTAGCATATATGGTGGCTAACATACGCAAATGAGAGCGAGAAGAGAAGGCAAAGCACGGTCGATAAAAGTATGATCAAGAAGTGATCCTAAACAACCTACGTCAAGCATAACTCCAACACCGTGTTCACTGCCTGGACTCCGCCGGAAAGAGACCATCACGGTAACACACGCTGTTGATTCATTTTGATTAAGGTCAAGTTTAGGTTTTCTACTACCGGACATTAACAAATTCCCATCTGCCCATAACCGCGGGCACGGCTTTCGAAAGTTCAAAACCCTTCAGGGGTGTCCCAACTTAGCCCATGACAAGCTCTCACGGTCAACGAAGGAATAGACCTCCTCCCGAGATATTCCGATCAGACTCGGTATCCCGGTTCTTCAAGACATCCTCGACAATGGTAAAACAAGTCCAGCAAGACCACCCGATGTGCCGACATCCCGATAGGAGCTGCACATATCTCGTTCTTAGGGCAACACCGGATAAGCAATCCGTACAACTAAAACCAGCCCTCGAGTTTCCCCGAGGTGGCGCTGCAAGGGGCTCTAGTTTGGACCAACACTTAGACAAGCACTGGCCTGGGGGGTTTAAAATAAGATGACCCTTGGATGCGCGACTCCCAAGGGAAAAAGGCTAGGTGGCGAATGGTAAAACCAAGGTTGGGCCTTGCTGGAGGAGTTTTATTCAAAGCGAACTGTCAAGGGGTTCCCATTATAACCCAACCGCGTAAGGGACGCAAAATCCGGGAACATAACACCGATATGACGGAAACTAGGGTGGCAAGAGTGGAACAAAACACCAGGCATAAGGCCGAACCTTCCACCCTTTACCAAGTATATAGATGCATTAATTAAATAAGAGATAATGTGATATCCCAACAAGTAAACATGTTCCAATAAGGAACAACATCTCCATGTTCCAACGAGGAACAAACTTCAATCTTCACCTGCAATTAACAACGCTATAAAAGGGGCTGAGCAAAGCGGTAACATAGCCAATCAACTGTTTTCTAGGACAAGGTGGGTTAGAGGCTTGGTTCAACAATATGGGAGGCATGATAAGCAAGTGGTAGGAATCGCAGCATAGGCATAGCAAAAGAGCGAGCAACTACCAAAGCAAAGATAGTAGTGATTTCGAGGGTATGCTCATCTTGCTTGAAATCCCGCAAGGAAGAAGAACGAGTCCATGAAGAAGACAAACGGACATAGACGAACGGATCCTCACAAACGCGACATTATCGGAACCAACACGAAGAAGCAACACCGGAAAGAAGCAAACAACATAGTAAACAACCACGACATGAACATGGCATGATGCACAATCAAGTATGATGCATGTCCAGTTTAAATATGCATGGCATGGCAAGGGGCACAAACAAAACTACAAATTAAGTGGAGATCAATATGCAACGAGTTGCATATTGACGAAACACCACATGACTTATTTAGTTCTCTCTCGGTTATGTACTCAACAATATTAAATGTTGGTTAACATGGCAAGAGGTGAAGCATAACAAAACTATACCCATTTAAATAGTTTAAATGGGGCCGGATATAATAAACAACAAAACCGGTAAATCCCCATATGCTTTAGTAATTTATTGCAACAACAATTTAAACATTTAATTGTTGTTATCATGATGCGGATGACATGAACAAGTTTTATGCAAGTTTTAAGCAATTTTATGAAAATGTTGACATGAGCATGTTATGAAGCATTTGTCACCGTGGTGGAAGAAAGGGGTGCCACGGCAACGAATCCGAAAATGATGCCACGGCAACATATCGGTCCCGTTAGCTCATGGAGATACCGGTGCAAAAGGAAGCGTGCGGATGTGCGCAACATGCTAGAGATGGTGGGGTGCTCCCGACTACCGGGTTCCCACGGGTTAGTGGCATGGAAACGAGTGACAATTCGGACACGGTGCAAACACAAGCATCTCATACATCACACAACATTCGTTCACGGGCGTCGTCTCGGGTTATACCTTCAAAGCATGCAAACGGGACGGTTCGAGTCAAGCAGTGTAGAGGAAGTAGACGTTCTCGGGACGTCGAGGGAAGTAGTGGTTCACGCGACGGTAGTCGAAGTAGTCGTCCTATCGTTCATCGGCGATCATCGAAGCGGTAGTGGTACATGTTTCGAAGAGGAACTTGACAAATCCGAGTAACTCGAGGTCGATGGTAGTCGTTCACGTTCATAGTTGCATGAGTTTCCGTAGATGTTCGAGTCATCGGTGGCGGTTTTCGGTGGATCCCGAAACGGTCTTGGCGTCTTCATGCGTAGGGGTACTCGGCGTCGTGGTACTTGGGTTTTCGGACTTGCCGATCTCGTTCTTGCAACGGTAGTCGAACTTGATGAAAAACGGGTCTCCTCGGGGACTTGATGCATCTGAATTCTTCGGGTTTGTAGTGGTACTTGGCGTTCCGTTCGGTACTCGTTCAAGCATCCGTTTGGTCTTGTCAGTGGTGTACTTGGCGAAATTCCACGGAGGCGGTCTTGCATCCCTGGATTCAGTGGCCTTGGAAACGACAACAAAAGGCAGTAGGGCAGCAGCACACAGACGATGGTGGATCTGGGCAACAGGCGCGGCGGTGCTGGGAACCGGGCGGACGCAAGCAACAGAGTTGGTCGGAGAGAGCAGCTCGGGCAGGAGTTCGTCAGCACGGGGAGGAGGCTGGCGGAGGCCATGGACGCAGCAGCAGGGCGACGCCGGAAGTTGAACGGCGAGGGCGAGGGGGATCCAGCGGAGCTCGGGCTCCTGGCGAGAAGGATGAACGGGGAGGAGGAGATCCGGGCGCATGCACGGGGTTCTTGAAGGTCGAGGTCGCCGGGTAGCCGCGGGGGTGGACTTGGCGTGTGCTCCAGCGAAAAGACGGGCGGCGAGGCGTCTGAGGCAGGGAAGGAGCACGGGCGACGCGCTTGGGGGCCGGCACGGTGGTCTCCATGGCCGTGCGGTCCACGAGAAGGTACATGGCAGCGTTCCTCGCCGGAGGCAGGAAGGCAGCGGCGATCCGGCGAAGCGGTGTAGTAGAGGGAGGCAAGGGGACGCGAGCTCCTGGCGCTGGCTACGGGGCGCTGTGCGGGTGTGTGTGTGTGTGTGCGCGCACGCAGCGGCGGTGAGGGAACGAGAGGAGAAGCGGGGATCGATGCTAGGGAGCGGCTCTCGCCTCTGCGAATGGCGGCGGTAGCGGGAGGACCCAAGGGAGCGATGGGAGAGGGAGAGAGCGATGTGGGAGAGGCCGAGGCCTAGGGTTAGGGCACGCGGGCTGGGCCTACTGGAGCGCAGCTGGGCCTTAGCAGGCCGGCCCAGCGGGGAGGGCACCGGCTGAAGGGATTGCGGGGTTGGGCTCTCTCTCTTAACCTCACTTCTAAGAAGAAAGAGGGAGACAAGAAAGAAAGAAAAAAATAGAGAGAAGAAAAAGAAGAAGAGGGATTATTTTCACGGACTCGTAAAAGTGTGCACGGTCCACGAAAAATAGGAGAGGCAAGATTGGAAGATGTCATTCAAACTCATTTGAATTTAATTCCAAATGGGTTTGAACTAGGGCTTAGTTATAGAAGTATCCAAAAATGTTGAGGTTTTTGGTGGGACTCCGGAAAGTGAAGAAAGAATTTAGGGCAAAGTTTGGAGACGAGGAATATAGTAAGAAAAGCATGGAATATTTTGCAAGTGTGTTGCGGTAATTTCCAAGGGATGGAATATTTATTATAGCTCTCTAAATATCGAGAGGATATGTTTTAAAGAGAATCACCATGTGAATTCCCTCGATTTAAATGGACCGAAGATCCATGCAATTTATTTAGTTGAGTTGCAAAAGATTTATGACATGATGACATGATGACATGATGCAAAGCAAACATAAAAGGAGCAAGTAAAAATAAAACACACAGAGAAGCCCGGGAACCCTGGAAGGCAACTGAAGCTCCGGTCTTGGGGAGTTACAAGTGCCCTGGGCAAAAAGTGCCCAAACAAGTATAAAAGCTACGACGGGACTCCACGATCATAGGCATTACATATTTTGAATGGGAAAAGCTTGTCAATGTTTAATCATTGATGTTAGCAAGAAGACGTTAGTTTAATATATTGGAATTGGAAAACCTTGTCAAAATTTGCTCATTGATGTTAGCCAGAAGACATGCATTTGATATTTTTGAGTGGGACGCCCTTGCTGTGAGCAGCGTCGAGTATTTTTTCCTATTCCTGTGTTCAGTTTAGAAGTAAATAGTTACTCTGCTGAGATATTCATGTGTTAAGAGTTTGTTCTGAATATTTTCTATGTAATGCCATGCCTTGTGTTTGATTGCAAAGTTGAGCTTGGAATGTTGTGGCATGCAGCATCACGAGCTGTTCACCGTGCCTCCTAAGAATAATGCTTCGTATTGTTTTGCATGTTGATCTAATGCCAGTGATTTGCTTGTTAAGAAGATCATCCTCTTCTGTTGTTTCCGTGCTTAAGAAGTTCATCGTCTGATGTTTCATTCATAGCCTATACGACAAGTCGGGTAGGTTAGACGTGAAACCATATGATCTTCCAACCAACTCATGATATTAGGCCGTGATTGGATCGTCGTTTTCCAACCAAAACCGCTTGTAAAACTGACGCTTGTACATTAAAGCAGATGGTCTCGGGCGAAGGCGCTTGGTTGGTCGATTTCGACTAGTAAAATATTGGAAGTACTTGACACACGATAAAAACGCTGAATGACACTCAGACGATTGCTAATCCAGCTGTTAGTTGTTGTTTCAGCCTTGCCCATGGATGGCATGATACGCACGTCGTGCATGTATCGTCTGGCAATGTCGTCCATATAGCAGTGCTCGTAAAATATACACTGGTCTCTCAAATTACACGCGTAACCCACCGGTTTTACTTACAGACATCGGGCCCTCGGTTTCATTACGCCTGTATTTTACGCGTTGTTTTTGATGACGAGTAAATTACACTTGTATGTTAATACAGGTTTGAAATAAACCAGAGCTCCCAAGCGCGGCCTTACCGTTTCATGCCGTCTCAGTTTCTCGAAGGTGCTCATAGGTGTCCGATGATCCTGGCTTCCTGAATGAGTAGCGGGCGCTGTATCAGACCATCCGTAGGGCCCGCGAGGCCCTCTCCGTTGTCCTTCGAGTTGTTGCGCTCGCCGTGGCGCCGAGCATTGTTAACATCATCAACGAACATGAGGATTCAAGATGACTTTATTTTGACTGGATGACACTAGGGACCCACTGGGGCCATAGCCGTACGTACGCAAGTGCCTCATTATTATGTACAACTATTTTTTTTGCTTTCTCCTGGTTTCGTGACATCACGGTCCCACACCATTGTCAACCTATGTAGTCAATATAAATGAGAGAATTACACAAGGTGCGGCCGACAGCTGGGACCAAGCAGCTCGAGCAGTATTTGTGTTTTTGAGGCATGAGCACTACAGAGTTTTTCTTGGCGATGATTTCGTTGTTGTTCAGAGGAGAGCAGGGTATTAACTGGGTGGGTTGTGGCCCGTCTAGCCCAGGCCAGATATCTAGCCCAGATACTAATTTTTTCAAGATGAAAATGGCTAGCCCAGCTATACGTCTTTTTGAGGAATACCTAGGCAAGGTCAACTTGTTATTCTCCGCCCCGCTGGGCTGCAAATCTTTCCTAGGAGGGATGCATTAGGCTTAACGGGAAAATGGGCTTTAAAAAATAATAAATAGGATGTAATTATAAAAACTGGGCAGTAACTATAAAAAAATGCACCAAACACGAAATTAGTTTATAAAATATTATTTATGGATTTTGAAAATCTTAAATTTTCATTGTTGCATGCACAATGTTTCGTTGGATTTTTACGTAATACAAATTTATATTTAATCTGACTAGAAATTTCGGGATAAAAATATTTTGGAGCCCATCAAAATGTGGGAAATTTTATTGAATTCTTTCTTCAACGGTTGGTTGAAATTATTAATCATTGTCCTAGCTAGAAAATGGGTTGTACTTTTAACAAACTGTAAATGAGTTGTTGTAAATTCCATTAGAATTCCAAAATGGGTTGTACATTCTTACAAAACGCAAATGGGCTATAAGTTCTCTGCCACACACTTGTGGGCCTACTAAGTGACGCGTCCCCTAAAAAAATAAGTTGACGCGTATGCAAGGTTTGCCAACTTATTATAGTCAACACACGGTTCTAGCAGCAGTGGCCGTTGAATGTCTATCCAATGGATGTCGTTCTTCTTCTTCAATCTCGGATATTCTTAGCTTCGACCGCCCAAAAAATGATTCCCCCTGACATCTGGGGCGCACCGTTACGGAGGCTAACCTGTGGGCCTACTAAGTTGGAGCGTACCAAGGGCTTTGTCAACTTAGTCAATAATAAACGTTTCTAGCTTCAGTGACCGTACGATGTCCATCCAATGGCTGTAGTGCTTCTTCAACCTCTGGTATTCTTGGTCTAGCCGCCCAAAGCAGCGTCGGTCGTGCTGCCTGCTCCTGCCTCCCGTGGCCGGCTGTGCTGCCGCGGAGGCCTCACCGTCCCCATACTACTCCCACCGCTGGCCAGGCCATCCCTCCACTCACCCACACCCGCTATTATTCTACAGCGACGGCAGCCTCACACCGCAGCCGAACCAGTGAACCCTCGTACTCCTCTCCGCGCGGGCTTCCACTGCCGCGTCTTCCCCGGCACCGCGTCGTCCCCTTCCTAGGCCTCATCGTCGTCCAGACCACCGCCCTGGTGCTCTCGGTGCGGCGTGGTCAACGTGGTCAATGACCGACTTCCATCGGAAGAGTACTGTACGTGGAGAGGCTGACAGTTGGGTCCAGGCGGCCGCAAGGAAGTGCCTCCTTATTACGCGCAAAATAATTATTCCTCCACCTTACAGCAGGGACCCACCGGACGGGCCACCTTATTTCGCGAAAAAAAACGTTTCCCCCCTGACTGCTCGGACCCACCGGACGGGCCAGCGTATTTCGCGAAAAAAATGTTCCCCCCGCTGTCAGCTCGGACCCACCGGAAGTGCCTCCTTATTACGCACAAAAAATGAATACTCCCCCTGCTAGCTGGGACCCACCATGGTGGGAGGCTGACTTGTGGGCCTACTAAGTTGACTGGGACGGGGGCCTTTGTCAACTTTAGTCAATATGAACGATTCTAGCTCCAGTGACCGTACGATGTCCATCCAACGGTCGTAGTGCTTCTTCAACCTCTGGTCTTCTTGCTCCAGCCGCCCAAAGCAGCGCCGGTCGTGCCGCATGCTCCTACCTCCCGTGGCCGGCTGTGCTGCCGCGGAGGCCTCACCGCCCCCTACTATTCCCACCGCTGGCCAGGCCCTGCGGCGACGGCAGCCTCACACCGCAGCCGAACCAGTGAACCCTCGTACTCCTCTCCGCACGGGCTTCCACTGCCGCGTCTTCCCCGGCTCCATGTCGTCCCCTTCCTAGGCCTCGCCGTCGTCCACCGCCCTGGTGCTCTCGGCGCGGCGTGGTCAACGTGGTCGAGGAACGACTTCCATCGGACGTGGACTGTACGTGGAGAGGCTGACAGCTGGGTCCACGGCCGCAGCAAGGAAGTGCCTCCTTATTACGTGCAAAATAATTATTCCCCCACCTGACGGGCCACCGTATTTCACGAAAAAAACGTTTCCCCCTGACTGCTGGGACCCACCAGCTACACCTTCGCACGCAAGGAAGTGCGTCCGGGCAAAAAAAACGATTCGCCCCCCTGACTGCTGGGACCCACTAGCTACATCTTCGCACGCAAGGAAGTGCCTGACAGTCGGGACCCACCTGGTCGAAGCGTACGTAGCGTTGTCATTCTGGTCGCAAATGTGTACGTACATATATACTGGTCGATGTAGAGGCGCGCACGTGTCGTAGTAGAGGCACGCACGTAGCATGTACACGTACGTACAGCGGCCAGGGTGCAAGAAAGAAAATACGGCCACGTATGTGTACATACGGGCGGGGTCTCGAACGCCTACTCGTGCATACGTACGGCCAGGGCTCGTGTACATGGCTGGGTCGGAACGGAGAAACAGCATCGTCATCATATTCATGGGGAGGCAACGGAATGTGTCGTGTTCATGGGGAGGCAACGGAATGCGTCGTGTTCATCAGGAGGGCTTGGACGGAACAGGCGATGGAAACGAGGCCTGGCATACCGCAGAACGGAGAAAACGGCCTTGTGTTCGACCGGCCACGTTCGAAACGGGATCCTGTTCATCGGGAGGGGTCTGGCGTACCGCAAAACGGAGGAAACGGACCTCCTACAATAGAAATGGGGGTCCTGTTGATTGGGAGGGGTGTGGCGTACCGTAAAACGGACGAAACGGACTTGTGTTGGAGCGCTACGGTCGAAATGGGGGTCCTGTTCATCGGGAGGGGTGTGGCGTACCGCAAAATGGGACTCCACGGGATACTGTTCATCTCCACCGTCGACCCCCTCCAGCCTCCACGAGCTACTGTTCATCCACCGTCGACCTCCTCCAGCCTCCACCTGCGACTGTTCATCCACGGGCTCCTGTTCATCCAGCCTCCACCGCGCGCTACTCCACCGGCTACTGTTCAACCACCCCTCTCCACGGGCTCATGTTCAACCACCCCTCCACGGGCTACTGTTCATCCTGCCCTCCACCGTCTACTGTTCATCCAGCCCTCCACGGGGTGGTCCTGTTCATCCAGCCCTCCATGGGGTCCTGTTCATCCAGCCCCAACCGGCTCGATCGATCGGTGTCCTGTTCATCCAGAGGCAACACCACGGGGTCCTGTTCATCCACCCCCACTGGGAACTGTTCATCCAACCCCCCCCCCCCCCCCGCAATGCTCACTGTTCATCCAGAGGCAGCATCGATCGACTTCAGTTAGCAGCAGTAGCGAAGGAATCGCTCGATCGGGTTTGGTTAACAGCCATCGATCGATCGCTCGGGTTCAGTAACGCGTAGCCTGCAGTGCAATCGCTCGGGTTCAGTTAGAGCCCAACGCCTCGCTCGGGTTCAGTTAGAGCCAACGCCTCGCACACACGCGCGTACGTGTATGAGAGAAACGCGCATCGCTCGGCCCCCGACCTCCCACCGTAACCGGGAACTCCCTGAAATTTTCCTCCCCCTCGCTTCTACCACGGTTTTCCCGCCATGGACGGCCCAAAGAATGTCATGCAGCTGCGTCTCCGGCCCGCCCAGGACGAAAAGTCCATTTTCTGTCATGATTTTTTGTCATAGAAGTAGGAGCCCACCACATCTATGATGATACCGGGTTTTGTCACAATTATCGTCATAGAAGTGTCATATGTATGACAGAAATTTTTTTCGTTCGGCCCAAAATGTCATGGATGTGTCTTTTTTTGTAGTGTAAGTAGATATACCTATATCTGCTCAAATCGTTTGTGAAGGTGAGAAAATAACGATATCCGCCATGAGCCTCAATGTTCATTGGACCACATACATCAGTATGTATGATTTCCAATAACTCTGTTGCTCGCTCCATTGTTCCGTAGAACGGAGTTTTAGTCATGTTTCCCATGAGGCATGGTTCGCAAGTACCAAGTGATTCCAGAAGTCCATCATAATGCAGTTTCTTCATGCGCTTTACACCAATATGACCCAAACGGCAGTGCCACAAGTAAGTTGCACCATCATTATCAACTCTGCATCTTTTGGCTTCAATACTATGAACATGTGTATCACTACTATCAAGATTTAGTAAAAATAGACCACTCATCAAGGGTACATGACCATAAAAGATATTACTCATATAAATAGAACAACCATTATTCTATGATTTAAATGAATAACTGTCTCATATCAAACAAGATCCAGATATAATGTTGATGCTCAATGCTGGCACCAAATAACAATTATTTAGGTCTAAAACTATTCCCGAAGGTAGATGTAGAGGTAGCGTGCCGACGGCGATCACATCAACTTTGGAACCATTTCCCACACGCATCGTCACCTCGTCCTTAGCCAATCTTCGCTTAGTCCGTAGCCCCTATTTCGAGTTGCAAATATTAGCAACAGAACCAGTATCAGATACCCAGGCGCTACTACGAGCATTAGTAAGGTACACATCAATAACATGTATATCAAATATACCTTTCACTTTGCCATCCTTCTTCTCCGCCAAATACTTGGGGCAGTTCCGCTTCCAGTGACCAGTTCCTTTGCAATATAAGCACTCAGTTTCAGGCTTAGGTCCAGACTTGGGTTTCTTCACTTGAGCATCAACTGGCTTGCTGTTCTTCTTGAAGTTCCCCTTCTTCCCTTTACCCTTTTTCTTGAAACTAGTGGTCTTGTTGACCATCAACACTTGATGCTCCTTCTTGATTTCTACCTCCGCAGCCTTTAGCATTGCGAAGAGCTCAGGAATAGTCTTATCCATCCCTTGCATATTATAGTTCATCACAAAGCTCTTGCAGCTTGGTGGCAGTGATTGAAGAACTCTATCAATGACACTATCATCAGGAAGATTAACTCCCAGCTGAGTCAAGTGGTTGTGATACCCAGACATTCTGAGTATATGTTCACTGACAGAACTATTCTCCTCCATTTTGCAGCTGTAGAACATATTGGAGACTTCATATCTCTCAATCCGGGCATTTGCTTGAAATATTAACTTCAACTCCTGGAACATCTCATATGCTCCATGACATTCGAAACGTCGTTGAAGTCCCGGTTCTAAGCCGTAAAGCATGGCACACTGAACTATCGAGTAGTCATCAGCTTTGCTCTGCTAGGTGTTCACAACATCTGGCGTTGCTCCTGCAACGGGTTTGTCACCTAGCGGTGCTTCCAGGACGTAATTCTTCTGTGCAGCAATGAGGATAATCCTCAAGTTACGGACCCAGTCCGTGTAGTTGCTACCATCATCTTTCAACTTAGCTTTCTCTAGGAACACATTAAAATTCAACGGAACAACAACACGGGCCATCTATCTACAACAACATCGACATGCAAAATACTATCAGGTACTAAGTTCATGATAAATTAAAGTTCAATTAATCAAATTACTTAAGAACTCCCACTTAGATAGACATCTCTCTAATCATCTAAGTGATCACGTGATCCATATAACCTAAACCATGTCCGATCATCACGTGAGATGGAGTAGTTTTCAATGGTGAACATCACTATGTTGATCATATCTACTATATGATTCACGCTCGACCTTTCGATCTCAGTGTTCTGAGGCCATATCTGCATATGATAGGCTCGTCATGTTTAACCCGAGTATTCTGCGTGTGCAAAACTGGCTTGCACCCATTGTATGTGAACGTAGAGCTTATCACACCAGATCATCACGTGGTGTCTCGGCACGACGAACTATAGGAACGGTGCATACTCAGGGAGAACACTTGTACCTTGAAATTTAGTGAGATATCATCTTATAATGCTATCGCCGAACTAAGCAAAATAAGATGCATAAAGGATAAACATCACATGCAATCAATATAAGTGATATGATATAGCCATCATCACCTTGTGCCTTTGATCTCCATCTCCAAAGCACCGTCATGATCACCATCGTCACTGGCTTGACACCTTGATCTCCATCGAAGCATCGTTGTTGTCTCGCCAACTATTGTTCCTACGACTATCGCTACCGCTCAGTGATAAAGTGAAGCAATTACATGGCGATTGCATTTCATACAACAAAGGGACAACCATATGGCTCCTGCCAATTGCCGATAACTGTGTTACAAAACATGATCATCTCATACAATGAAATTTAGCATCATGTCTTGAACATATCACATCACAACATGCCGTGCAAAAACAAGTTAGACGTCCTCTACTTTGTTGTTGCAAGTTTTACGTGGCTGCTACGGGCTGAGCAAGAACCGTTCTTACCTACACATCAAAAACCACAATGCGGTATAGTGATTGCTTTTTGATCTTCAGAAAAAACCATGTTCATTGAATCCGATTCAACTAAAGTTGGAGAAACTGACACCCACCAGTCACTAATGTCTACTACACAACCTTATTCTTGTAGACGTTGGGCCTCCAAGTGCAGAGGTTTGTAGGACAGTAGCAAATTTCCCTCAAGTGGATGACCTAAGGTTTATCAATCCGTGGGAGGCGTAGGTTGAAGATTGTCTCTCTCAAACAACCCTGCAACCAAATAACAAAGAGTCTCTTGTGTCCCCAACACACCCAATACAATGGTAAATTGTATAGGTGCACTAGTTCGGCGAAGAGATGGTGATACAAGTGCAATATGGATGATAGCTATGAGTATTTGTAATCTAAAAAATATAAAAACAGCAAGGTAACTAATGATAAAAGTGAGCGTAAGCGGTATTGCAATGCCAGGAAACAAGGCCTAGGGTTCATACTTTCACTAGTGCAAGTTCTCTCAACAATAATAACATAATTGGATCATATAACTATCCCTCAACATGCAACAAAGAGTCACTCCAAAGTCACTAATAGCGGAGAACAAACGAAGAGATTATGGTAGGGTATGAAACCACCTCAAAGTTATCCTTTCTGATCGATCTATTCAAGAGTCCGTAGTAAAATAACATGAAGCTATTCTTTTCATTCGATCTATCATAGAGTTCGTACTAGAATAACACCTTAAGATACAAATCAACCAAAACCCTAATGTCACCTAGATACTCCAATGTCACCTCAAGTATCCGTGGGTATGATTATACGATATGCATCACACAATCTCAGATTCATCTATTCAACCAACACAAAGAACTTCAAAGAGTGCCCCAAAGTTTCTACCGGAGAGTCAAGACGAAAACGTGTGCCAACCCCTATGCATAAGTTCACGGAACTCGCAAGTTGATCACCAAAACATACATCAAGTGGATCACGTGATATCCCATTATCTAAGCACATGCAAGACATACATCAAGCGCTCTCAAATCCTTAAAGACTCAATCCGATAAGATAACTTCAAAGGGAAAACTCAATCCATTACAAGAGAGTAGAGGGGGAGAAACATCATAAGATCCAACTATAATAGAAAAGCTCACGATACATTAAGATCGTACCACCTCAAGAACACGAGAGAGAGAGAGAGAGAGAGATCAAACACATAGCTACTGGTACATACCCTCAGCCCCGAGGGTGAACTACTCCCTCCTCGTCATGGAGAGCGCCGAGATGATGAAGATGGCCACCGGAGATGGATTCCCCCCCCTCCGGTAGGGTGCCGGAACGGGTCTAGATTGGTTTTCGGTGGCTATGGAGGCTTCTGGCGGCGGAACTCCCGATTTATTGTGCTCCTCGATGTTTTAGGGTATATGGACATATATAGGCGAAAGAAGTCGGTCACGGGAGCCACGAGGGGCCCACAAGGGTGGGGGGCGCGCCCAGGGGGGCAGGCGCGCCTCCCTGCCTCGTGGCCACCTCGAAGCTTCCCTGACATTTACTCCAAGTCTCCTGGATTGCCTCCATTCCAAAAATAACTCTCCGAAGGTTTCATTCCGTTTGATATTCCTTTTCTTCGAAACACTAAAATAGGCAAGAAAACAACAATTTGGGTTGGGCCTCCGGTTAATAGGTTAGTCCCAAAAATAATATAAAAGTGTATAATAAAGCACATAAACATCCAAAATAGATAATATAATAGCATGGAACAATCAAAAATTATAGATACGTTGGAGACGTATCACCATCCCCAAGCTTAATTTCTGCTCGTCCTCGAGTAGGTAAATGATAAAAACAGAATTTTTGATGTGGAATGCTACCTAACATATTTATCAATGTAATTTTATTTATTGTGGCAAGAATATTCAGATCCATAAGATTCAAGACAAAAGTTTAATATTGACATAAAAATAATAAAGTTCAAGCATACTAACAAAGTAATCATGTCTTCTCAAAATAGCATGGCCAAAGAAAGCTATCCCTACAAAATCATATAGTCTGGCTATGCTCTATCTTCATCACACAAAGTAGTTAAATCATACACAACCCCGATGACAAGCCAAGCAATTGTTTCGTACTTTTGATGTTCTCAAACTTTTTCAATCTTCACGCAATACATGAGCGTGAGCCATGGACATAGCACTATAGGTGGAATAGAATGGTGGCTGTGGAGAAGACAAAAAGGAGAAAATAGTCTCACATCAACTAGGCGTATCAACGGGCTATAGAGATGCCCATCAATAGATATAAATGTGAGTGAGTAGGGATTGCCATGCAACGGATGCACTAGAGGTATAAGTGTATGAAGGCTCAAAAAGAAACTAAGTGGGTGTGCATCCAACTCGCTTGCTCACGAAGACCTAGGGCATTTTGAGTAAGCCCATCATTGGAATATACAAGCCAAGTTCTATAATGAAAGATTCCCACTAGTATATGAAAGTGACAACATAGGAGACTATCTATCATGAAGATCATGGTGCTACTTTGAAGCACAAGTGTGGTAAAAGGATAGTAGCATTGCCCCTTCTCTCTTTTTCTCTCATTTTTTTGTTTTTTTGGGCCTTCTCTTTTTTATGGCCTCTTTTTTCTCTTTTTTTTTATTTTTCGTCCGGAGTCTCATCCTGACTTGTGGGGGAATCATAGTCTCCATCATCCTTTCCTCACTAGGACAATGCTCTAATAATGATGATCATCACACTTTTATTTACTTACAACTCAAGAATTACAAATCGATACTTAGAACAAAATATGACTCTATATGAATGCTTGCGGCGGTGTACCGGGATGTGCAATGAATCAAGAGTGACATGTATGAAAGAATTATGAACGGTGGCTTTGCCACAAATACGATGTCAACTACATGATCATGCAAAGCAATATGACAATGATGGAGTGTGTCATAATAAACGGAATGGTGGAAAGTTGCATGACAATATATCTTGGAATGACTATGGAAATGCCATAATAGGTAGGTATGGTGGCTGTTTTGAGGAAGGTAAATGGTGGGTTTATGGTACCGGCGAAATTTGCGCGGTACTAGAGAGGCTAGCAATGGTGGAAGGGTGAGAGTGCGTATAATCCATGGACTCAACATTAGTCATAAAGAACTCACATACTTATTGCAAAAATCTATTAGTTATCGAAACAAAGTACTACGCGCATGCTCCTAGGGGGATAGATTGGTAGAAAAAGACCATCGCTCGTCCCCGACCGCCACTCATAAGGAAGGCAACCGATAAATAAATCATGCTCCAACTTCATCACATAACGGTTCACCATACGTGCATGCTACGGGAATCACAAACTTCAACACAAGTATGTCTCAAATTCACAACTACTCAACTAGCATGACTCTAATATCACCATCTTCATATCTCAAAACAATTATCAAGTATCAAACTTCTCATAGTATTCAATGCACTCTATATGAAAGTTTTTATTATACCCATCTTGAATGCCCATCATATTAGGACTAGTTTCATAACCAAAGCAAATTACCATGCTGTTTAGAGAATCTCAAAATGATATAAGTGAGGCACGAGAGTTCATCTATTTCTTCAAAATAAAACCACCGCCGTGCTCTAAAACGATATAAGTGAAGCACTAGAGCAAATGACAAACTACTCCAAAAGATATAAGTGAAGATCAATGAGTAGGCGAATAATTATGTAACTATATGAAGGCTCTCTAACATTTAATAATTTCATATCTTGGTATTTTATTCAAACAGTAAGTAAAACAAAATAAAATAAAATGACGCTCCAAGAAAAACACATATCATGTAGTGAATAAAAATACAGCTCCAAGTAAAGTTATCGATGAACGAAGACGAAAGAGGGGATGCCTTCCGGGGCATCCCCAAGCTTAGGCTCTTGGTTGTACTTGAATATTACCTTGGGGTGCCTTGGGCATCCCCAAGCTTAGGCTCTTGCCACTCTTTATTCCATAGTCCATCGAATCTTTACCCAAAACTTGAAAACTCCACGACACAAAACTTAACAGAAAACTCATAAGCTCCGTTAGTATAAGAAAATAAATCACCAGTTAGGTACTGTTGTGGACTCATTATAAATTCATATTGGTGTAATATATATTGTATTCCAACTCATCTATGGTTCGTACCCTCCGATACTACTCATAGATTCATCAAAATAAGCAAACAACACATAGAAAACAGAATCTGTCAAAAACAGAACAGTCTGTAGTAATATGGATCAAACGTATACTTATGGAACCCCAAAAATTACAAAATAAATTGCTGGATGTTAGGAATTTTTCCATTAATCATCTGCAAAAAGAATCAACCTAATCTCACACTCCAGTAAAAAATGGCAGCTAATCTCGTGAGCGCTAAAGTTTCTGTTTTTTACAGCAAGATCGCAAAGACTTTCCCCAAGTCTTCCCAAAGGTTCTACTTGGCACAAACACTAACTAAAACATAAAAACTCAATAATAACAGAGGCTAGATAAATTATTTATTACTAAACAGGAACAAAAGGAAGGAAAAAAAATAAAATTGGGTTGCCTCCCAACAAGCGCTATCGTTTAACGCCCCTAGCTAGGCATGATGATTTTAATGATGCTCACATAAAAGATAAGAATTGAAACATAAAGAGAGGATCATGAAGAATATGACTAGCACATTTAAGTCTAACCCACTTCCTATGCATAGGGATTTTGTGAGCAAACAACTTGTGGGAACAAAAATCAACTTGCATAGGAAAGCAAAATAAGCATAACTTCAAGATTTTAAGCACATAGAGAGGAAACTTGATATTATTGTAATTCCTACGAGCATATATTCCTCCCTCATAATAATTTTCAGTATCATCATGAATGAATTCAACAATATAACTATCACATAAAAAGCATTATTTTCATGATCTACAAGCATAGAAAATTTACTACTCTTCACATAAGCAAAATTCTTCTCATTCGAAATAGAGGGAGTATCATAAGAAACTCGAATACTATAGATTGTTTCCACATTAAAAGAGTAATGTTCAGAAAAAGGGTAATCATAATCATGACAATTTTTAATATAATCATCACTACTTTTTATAGCAATACGTGTCATCACAATAATCATCATAAGTAGCAACTTTGTTCTCATCATAATCAATTGAAACCTCTTCCAAGATAGTGGAATCATTACTAAATAAAGTCATGACCTCTGCAAATCCACTTTCATAATTGTCACAATAAGATTCAACACCCTCCAAAATAATGGGATCATTACTTCCTAAAGTTGATACTCTTCCATACCCACTTTCATCAATATAACTATCATAAATAGGAGGCATGCTATCATCATAATGAATTTGCATATCAAAACTTGGAAGGTTAAACATATCATATTCATAAAACATAGCATCCCCAAGCTTGGGACAAACATTAATTGTAGCAAATAAATTCTCAAACATGTCATCTTCATCAAACATAGCATCCCTAAGCTTGGGCCTTTTCATATCATAAGCATAATCACTCTCATCATTAATAGTATGGATAGCACCAATAGTATAACAATTATCATCATCACAATGAGTAATAGGAGGAACATCATTTGGGAGGGATACATTTTTACCTTTGCTTCTCCGTATTTTCTTTTTCTTCTTCACATCATGTGTGGGTTTAATCCTCTTTTCTGAGCTCCTTATTAATGAGATTGGTTGAATAGGAGGCTCCTCCTCGTTACCTGATTCATCATAAGAAATAATAGGAGAATATTGGGAAGTATCTTCCCTTTCATTAGTATTCTCTTCATCTTCTATTTGTTTTCTCGTCTTTGTGTAATTGGCAATATAAGGATTTTCAATGCAATTCATCGCACAGTACATAAAAATGTCTTCTAGATCAAAATCAAGAAATCTATCAAGATTAAATTTTGGAATACCCTCAGTTATACGTTTCATTTCTTCATACCCCAAAAGAAGACTAAGCTCTTTATGATGCTCAAGGGTAATCAAGTTATCACAATTTTTGGACACGATTTGATCATGAAACAAATAGCATTGGAGCTTTAAATGACCATATTCATTGCAAAGTTCACAAGGATGGCGATAAATATTGAATCTTTCAGCACAATCATCTAGCCTTTCTTGCAACCATTTAGTTTCCAAATACTTATGCCTCTTGCAAAATCTATCTTCCCTATTTGGTGTGTGCTTGCAAGCTCTATGTATTCCACAAAAGTTGACATGCTTATAAGAGACATTTTCATCATGACTAGTGCAATCATCATTAGTACTATGGATATTCAAAGAGTTCATACTAATAACATTGCAATCATGCTCATCATTCAAAGATTTAGTGCCAAACATTCTAATGCATTCTTCTTCTAACACTTTGGCATAATTATCGGAATCCTTATTTTCATGAAAGATATTTAAAAGATGAAGCATATGAGGTACCCTCAATTCCATTTTTTGTAGTTTTATTTTATAAACTAAACTAGTGATAAAACAAGAAACTAAAAGATTAGACTATAAGATCTAAAGATATTCCTTCAAGCGATAACCTCCCCAGCAATGGTGCCAGAAAAGAGCTTGATGTCTACTACATAACCTTCTTCTTGTAGATGTTGTTGGGCCTCCAAGTGCGGAGGTTTGTAGGACAATAGCAAATTTCCCTCAACTGGATGACCTAAGGTTATCAATCCGTGGGAGGCGTAGGTTGAAGATGGTCTCTCTCAAACAACCCTGCAACCAAATAACAAAGAGTCTCTTGTGTCCCCAACACACCTAATACAATGGTAAATTGTATAGGTGCACTAGTTCGGCGAAGAGATGGTGATACAAGTGCAATATGGATAATAGATATGAGTATTTGTAATCTGGAAAATATAAAAATAGCAAGGTAACTAATGATAAAAGTGAGCGTAAACGGTATTGCAATGCTAGGAAACAAGGCCTAGGGTTCATACTTTCACTAGTGCAAGTTCTCTCAACAATAATAACATAATTGAATCATATAACTATACCTCAACATGCAACAAATAGTCACTCCAAAGTCACTAATAGCGGAGAACAAACGAAGAGATTATGGTAGGGTACGAAACCACCTCAAAGTTATCCTTTCTGATCGATCTATTCAAGAGTCCATAGTAAAATAACATGAAGCTATTCTTTCCGTTCGATCTATCATAGAGTTCATACTACAATAACACCTTAAGATACAAATCAACCAAAACCCTAATGTCACCTAGATACTCCAATGTCACCTCAAGTATCCGTGGGTATGATTATACGATATGCATCACACAATCTCAGATTCATCTATTCAACCAACACAAAGAACTTCAAAGAGTGCCCCAACGTTTCTACCGGGGAGTCAAGACGAAAACGTGTGCCAACCCCTATGCATAAGTTCACGGAACTCGCAAGTTGATCACTAAAACATACATCAAGTGGATCACGTGATATCCCATTGTCACCACAGATAAGCACATGCAAGACATACATCAAGTGTTCTCAAATCCTTAAAGACTCAATCCGATAAGATAACTTCAAAGGGAAAACTCAACCCATTACAAGAGAGTAGAGGGGGAGAAACATCATAAGATCCAACTATAATAGCAAAGCTCGCGATACATCAAGATCGTACCACCTCAAGAACACGAGAGAGAGAGAGAGAGATCAAACACATATCTACTGGTGCATACCCTCAGCCCCGAGGGTGAACTACATCCTCCTAGTCATGGAGAGCGTCGGGATGATGAAGATGGCCACCGGAGAGGGATTCCCCCCTCTGGCATGGTGCCGGAACGGGTCTTGATTGGTTTCCGGTGGCTACAGAGGCTTCTAGCGGCGGAACTCCCGATCTATTGTGCTCCTCGATGTTTTTAGGGTATATGGACATATATAGGCGAAAGAAGTCGGTCAGGGGATCCACGAGGGGCCCACGAGAGTGGGGGCGTGCCCAGGGGGGCAGGCGCGCCTCCCTGCCTCGTGGCCACCTCGAAGCTTCCCTGACGTCTACTCCAAGTCTCCTGGATTGCTTCCGTTCCAAAAATAACTCTCCCGAAGGTTTCATTCCGTTTGGACTCTGTTTGATATTCCTTTTCTTCGAAACACTGAAATAGGCAAGAAAACAGCAATTCGGGCTGGGCCTCCGGTTAATAGGTTAGTCCCAAAAATAATATAAAAGTGTATAATAAAGCCCATAAACATCCAAAACAGATAATATAATAGCATGGAACAATCAAAAATTATAGATATGTTGGAGACGTATCAGCCACCTGTGTGCGAAGCATGTCGATAGAACCAGTCTCGCTTAAGCGTACGCGTAATGTCGGTCTGGGCCGCTTCATCCAACAACACCGCTGAATCAAGAATCAACTAGTGATGGCAAGCAATATGTATATACCCATGCCCACAACTCCTTTGTGTTCTACTCGTGCATATAACATCTACGCATAGACCTGGCTCTGATACCACTGTTGGGGAACGCAATAATTTAAAAAAAATTCCTACGCACACGCAAGATCTATATAGGTGATGCATAGCAACGAGAGGGGAGAGTGTTGTCTACGTACCCTTGTAGACCATAAGCGGAAGCATTATGACAACGCGGTTGATGTAGTCGTACGTCTTCACGATCCAACCGATCCTAGTACCGAAAGTACGACACCTCCGCGATCTGCACACGTTCAGCTCGGTGACGTCCCACGAACTCTCGATCCAGCTGAGTGTCGAGGGAGAGCTTCGTCAGCACGACGGCGTGATGACGGTGATGATGAAGCTACCAGCGCAGGGCTTCGCCTAAGCACTACAACCATATGACTGAGGTGGATTATGGTGGAGGGGGGCACCGCACACGTCTAAGACAATGATCAACTTGTGTGTCTATGTGGTGCCCCCTTCCCTCGTATATAAAGGAGTGGAGGAGGGGGAAGGGCCGGGCCTCTATGGCACGCCCCAGGGGAGTCCTACTCCCACCGGGAGTAGGATTCCCCCCTTCCAAGTAGTAGGAGTAGGAGAGAAGGAAGGGGAGGAGAGGAGAAAGGAAAGGGGGGCCCACCCAATTCGGATTGGGCTAGGGGGCGCGCCTCACACCTTTTCCCTTCCTCTCCTTTATTCCACTAAGGCCCAATAAGGCCCATACACTCCCCGGGGGGTTCCGGTAACCTCCCGGTAATCCGGAAAATGCCCGAACTGATCCAGAACCATTCCGATGTCCAAACATAGGCTTCCAATATATCGATCTTTATGTATCTTCCATTTTGAGACTCCTAGTAATGTCAGTGATCATATTCGAGACTCTGAACTACCTTCGGTACATCAAAACACATAAACTCATAATACCGATCGTCACCGAACGTTAAGCGTGCGGACCCTACATGTTCGAGAACTATGTAGACATGACCGAGACTCATCTCCGGTCAATAACCAATAGCGGAACCTGGATGCTCATATTGGTTCCTACATATTCTACGAAGATCTTTATCAGTCAAACCACACAACAACATACGTTGTTCCCTTTGTCATCGGTATGTTACTTGCCTAAGATTCGATCGTCGGTATGTCAATACCTAGCTCAATCTCGTTACCGGCAAGTCTCTTTACTCGTTCTGTAATGCATTATCCCGCAACTAACTCATTAGTCACATTGCTTGCAAGGCTTGTAGTGATGTGCATTATCGAGAGGGCCCAGAGATACCTCTCCGATACTCGGAGTGACAAATCCTAATCTTGATCTATGCCAACTCAACAAACACCATCGGAGACACCTGTAGAGCATCTTTATAGTCACCCAGTTACGTTTTGACGTTTGATAGCACACTAAGTGTTCCTCCGGTATTTGGGAGTTGCATGATCTCATAGTCATAAGAACATGTATAAGTTATGGAGAAAGCAATTGCAACAAACTAACGGTCATCATGCTAAGATAACGGATGGGTCAAGTCAATCACATCATTCTCTAATTATGTGATCCCGTTAATCAAGTGACAACTCATGTCTATGGTCAGGAAACATAACCATCATTGATTCAACAAGCTAGTCAAGTAGAGGCATACTAGTGACACTCTGTTTTTCTATGTATTCACACATGTACTAAGTTTACGGTTAATACAATTCTAGCATGAATAATAAACATTTATCATGATATAAGGAAATATAAATAACAACTTTATTATTGCCTCTAGGGCATATTTCCTTCAGCCACTACAATACCGCACCAGATCGCCCTGGACGCCGGCACATGTCGCCAGCTTCCCCTGCGTTCCTGTGCTATTATGTTGGCATAGGTTACATCGTGTGTCTACCCCCACTATATATGAGAGGCCTAGGATACAAGTGTCCTACTAGGACACAACTCCACATCCTATGTAAACAGAAATACAACTCCTAGTCCAACTGTAACCTACCTTGTACACAATATTCGACACAACTCTTACAATGAAAACAAAGGAGATGTTTGGACTGGGCCTGCACCGGCCCTACCAAAGGCAAACCACGGGCGCGGAATATGACAGGGTGACCAAAATATTGCGTGAGATATGAAGTTTGAAAGGCATCCAAACATAAGCCTAGCCTATGGGTCAATGCCAATAATTTGGCAGGACAATTTGTTGACATCCAAACATACCCAAAGTGAGGCATATATTAAAACTGTTTGGCCCGCATGGCACAATGTTTAGAGCATAGCTAGCCCTGGCTCTATGGGGTCACTTGAATTGGTCTCCAGCAGGCCAGATCCGAGTGATGCAAGCGAGCGTAGGCAACTGCATGTGCAGGGACACGCGAGGAGACATCGCGTTGTTTCCCGATGCGGCAACATAAATCTCTCAGCCCCTTTCTCGCCGCTCACTCTCCCCTCTTGTGAATCTGTCATCGGTGATGACGACAATCTTAGAAGGCAAGATTTGGATGACGAGCACCAATTTCATCATTGATTCATCACCTCTATGCCACAGCTCCGTCGATTGCGGTAAGCCCTCTTTCCACGCCTTCGTACTGATCGATGTAGTCATGTAGGCATTGATTGCCCATAGATTAAACTTCGAGCATGATTTAGGCTTCAATTTCGGGTCAGCGAGTATATCTATTTAGGGCTTGTACAAAGGGAATGCAAAGGATTTTTACTAACAGGGGTGTTCGATGACAATACCCTTAAATCCCTTCAAATCCAATGCAACTGAACTAGCCTATGCACGATGGGCTTAGAGACGCTTGGTGCGGCAGTAGGCTTGACGCTGGTACTCGTTGACCCCTCGTGGCATTGTAGAGTGTTGACAGCTTTGGCATTGCCAGCATCCACCATCTCATCCTCGTCGTCATCCTCTAGAACGATGGTGGTCGGCGCCACTAGAATGCCCGCCTGGTCAGAGGAGCTACGACAAACATGTACGTATCCTATCTAACTCTCTGACCTGGATCGTCCGACTCGGCCTCCTCCATCGCCCACAACAATATGTCCACTTACATAGTGTTTTGGCTGGGTCAGGTATCAATGCCCCCATCTCTGTCTCTGTCATCTACGAGATCACAACATTTGCCTCCTTGATCATCTCGTCCACGGTGTTGAACCGAGAGCACACCTTCATCATCTTCACAAACTTTGGGTAGTCGTCACACGAGAACCCAAGCAGCAGTGTCTTCAATCCAAGGCCAGTGGGGAGGGGGTTCATGGTGGTGGAGCGGTGGTGAGAGAGAGAGATAGATTTTGGAAGAGAAAGAGATAGAGGGATGGGTGGAAGCGGAATGCGATGGTAGATAAATAGGGGCTTTGAAAGTTGAAGTAGTGGTGAGAGAGAGGGGGATGAGAGTGAATGCTACATGTGCGTGGGGGTGAATGAATGCTCGATTTTGGTATGTTCATCTATTGATCTTGTTCATATGTGTAGTACATTTTGATCTGCTAGTGTGGTGACTCCATTGATATTTTTCATCTGTGTTCAATGCAGTGCGCTGTCGAGAAGCTTGTCCTCGGCAATGCTGCTTCATGCAACTACTCGAAAAGCAAGGCGGTGGTGGATGGTAGCGCCCCCAAGAGGCCTCGGAATTACAATCGTTTTCATGACGACTCATGCTTAACTCACTTCTGCAAGATCATTCTTGCACCAAGTTGGAGTATCTGCCGATGCCCACTGCCTTTACCGATCACATGGCCACCGTCCCATCGAAATTCATTCTGATGATGAACACCGACTGCAACTGGAGGATCACGGTCCAGGTGGTCAATGGTAGGCCCACCGGCTGAAGATTGGGTGCCTTAATTATCACCTTCAAGGTGCTAACTCCCGACAACTTCAAGGTGCTCGTCTTCAACATCAACATTGTTGAGGTAGTGGCAAGTGAAAGAAGCACGAGGAAGCATTTACATTGGAACCGTTAAGGTTTATTTAGTGTTGGTTATGATTTTAAGACTTGTTAAAATCGTGTTGGACTATTAGTGCATGTTAGTATTTCCTATGACTATGATTCTCAATGTAGCGCGTAATGCTTAATGGTTGTTCGAATGTGCTTATTAGTTCAAGACTTGCCATGATCTGTCTATGGCCGTGTGTGTGGTGGTAACCTCACCACTCGAACAAAGAGGTTACCACATCACATGTTTTATATGCAACCAAACAATAGCTCTTTGCCTCTGCTTGCAACCAAACACATGTGCGTGTGTTTCTGCTCAGCCAAGCTAGGGCGATGTGGACAACCAAACTATGTGCCGAACATGGTTTTTTTGCATGTATTCACTCAGCCGAGCGTAGTCATGACATATAAGCAAGGAGGCCAAAACCCATGCGGTAGCCAAACAGTCCTTAACTAGAATTCTAGTGCTTTGCGGTGGGTTAAGTGAGCTGTGCTAGCTCAACTCCAGTCTCCTTAGAAACCGCAGTTATTTTGCGGGTAAGGGAGCTGTATGAGGTGCTTTTAGAAATGTTAGTTTGGTTTGAAGTGGTTGTATTTTAAGAACGGGGGGAGTTCTTGAATTCAGATTGATGGCAAACCAAAATGGACTTTGATTTTATGAATTTGCAGGTGTCTGCATTCTGTTTTTTGCATTCTAGGAAGATCCACAAGAAAATCATATAATTTGGCAAACACAAAGTAAAGAGGAGTATATCTTGGATGTTGGAAACAAATGACTATTTGGATTGAGCATACATCGGCCCTACCAAAACGCAGGTGCACCAATTTATTGGCGGGCAGTTTTGCAGATATAAGAGTTGCCGACTGCAGGCGCAAAATATTGGTTGACATTTGAAAATTTTAAAGGCATCCAAACATAACTCTGACCTATGGGTCAAACGCCAATAGTTTGGTAGGGTAGCACCGGGCTGCCATGGGGGGGGGGGGGGTTGAATGACTCGTGATTTCTTGGAGAAGTAAAATATTACTCCCTCCATCCCATAGTATAAGATGTTATCACAACCAATATAACATACTCTGGGCGATAACATTTTTATATTACAAAACTGCTCCACACACGACAAACTCTGGGTGATTTGTGCACGACTAGAGAATCCAACAGCCATATTTTTTAGGGGCCAATGACAGTAGGGGTAAAAACCCTACTGCCTTAAATTAAACTAAAACAGAGACAAGTCTTACAGTTACATCATGTACAAAAGAGAGAGGGGGTAGGGGTATGTACAAAAGATCTAGAGGAACAACGGGCACAGGCACAGCAAATAAAAGTCAAAACCAGGAGGTAACTAGGGTCGAGATTCTCCCCTCTAGACTAGCTTTCCTATGGACTAGGGATCTGAGATCCTCCTGAATCCAACAGTCGTTTCTTGGCTGTGGACAAGATTCCTCCGTCCGCAAATCGTCCAAATATTATCGTCTGCATAGCACTGCTCTTTATATTATACTAGGACGGAGAGAGTACTTAACTTATGAGATGTTATTGGAGCTTTTGCCTATTTCAAAGATGTATCGCAAAAACATTATATGGTTTACATGTTTTTTGCCCTGAACAAAGGTAAATTCCCTTGCAGAAAAATCTCAACATTACTACCATGATACAGCGTATTCAAACACTGCTATTTGGATTAATTAGGGATAAGTATATTTTTCATCCTCCAACTCTTTCAGAAGTATAGAAATGATCCTTCAATTTCAAAACCAGCAAACATTGGTCCCCCAACATTCAAAACCAGCAAACATTGATCCCTCAACTTTCAAAACCGGATAAGTTTAGTCGCTCACCCTGCTTCAGATGGTTTCCTGCTGACGTCGTGTTTTTTTAGTCAAGGTGACAAGTATGCCCCCCATCACATCAACCCAAATTTTCACTTTACTTCCTGCTATTTATCTCTCTCACTTACATGTGGACCCCGTCTGTAAGGAGCATCTTCAACCTCTAAACCAGGACACCTCTTTCTCGATATCTCCCCACAAGCCGCGGCTCTGATGGCCCCGGCGTGTGTACTGCTATATTGTGGCGGCTCGTCCAAGGTGACGTCCTACACCATCAATGTTAGCGACCCCGACATGCAGGACCCACTAGGCAGCCACTCCGGCGACACCAAAGCTGCCCAACGCCCCAGCAGGCTCAAGCGGCCCAACACGCGAGTCCACGGGCCAGAGTGGGCTCACTGAAGCCCAGGCGATGGCTACTTGAAGCGAGACTCAATGCAGCCACAGTCATCCAGTGGATCACGACAACGGCGGCTCAGCTCTTTCCCCTTCCTCTCCTCGCCATGAACCCTAGCCACCATTCTTATAATTTCCCTGTAATTCGCCATTGAATCATGAATCTGAGAGTGTTGCCATAGTAATCGAGCTATCCCCTACTATACTCTATCATCTGGTATCAGAGACCAGCCACCACTCCTTCCCGTTTCGCTCTGGCGCACCTCATCGAGACAAGGGGTTTGCGACAAGCCCGGGAGGCCATGTATCCAAGCGTTTTGGCCTTTCCTCAGTCATTTCGAGACCAAGATCGAAGACGCCATCGATGGTCTCACCAAGGCGTAGCAATCCACGATGACGAAGATCGACGACTTGCTCTCCTGGCGGACCGATCTGGGCGACGCCATCACGGCTCTGCAGCAAAGCGCAAGCGCCTTCTCAGGGCCGATCCAAGGCGGCTCCGGTGCTCCAGGGCGCCAGTGCAGAGATCAAGACCCAAGGGCCCAATGGCCGCGGCGATTTTCAGATCCATCGGGGGCAACCGGCGGTGTCCCTCCTGACGCCGTCGCCGCTCCCGGCTAACGGTACGAGCACCGATCCTGTTACTCCACACCTGCTGTCTCCGTTTGCCCACGCCAACCAGATGCTCTCTGGTCTTGGCCAAGCACATCCATCTATCTCCTTTCCGTAGTTTTCCGATGAAAATCCCAACATGTGGAAGACTCTATGTGAGAAGTATTTCGCCATGTTTGGGATTACGCCTTCCTTTTGGGTTCCTATGGCGGCACTGAATTTCGCAGGGCCAGCAGCAATCTGGCTGCAGTCCATCCAGCGCCGCCTGGACGAGTTCGATCGGAACTCGTTCACGGCGTTACTCTGTACACGGTTCGGCTGTGATCGGCACCAAACCTTGATACGCCAGTTTTATTCCATTCGCCAAATGACTACAGTACCGGATTATATTGAAAGATTTGAAGCAGTTATTAACCATTTGAATTCATTTTCTGAGGCCATACATCCTTACTATTTCCTTACCCGTTTTGTCGAGGGACTGAGGCACGACATCAGGGCGGTTGTCATGGTGCAGCGATCGCCTGACTTGGACACAGCGTGTGCGCTTGCGCAGCTGCAAGAGGAAGTGGCGGACGGGGCTCGTGTGCATACAACAAGAGCGCTGGAGCCAGGCCTACGGCCAGCAGTGCCTTTACCGCTGCCCCCACCTCCAGCGCGCCACACGCCGCCTCAGGTCGCCACCGATCGGCGTGGGACAGACGCAACGCGCGCCGATTCTTCGAAAATCAAGGCACTGCGGGATTATCGTCGAGCCCGCGGCCTCTGTTTCAAGTGCGGCGAGCGATGGGGACACAACCACGCGTGCCCCACGTCGGTGCAACTGCACGTCGTCGAGGAGCTGCTCGACATGATCGGCCTCGACAACTTCCTCGACTCCCAAGTTCAGCAAGGCCATGGCTCGGACGACACGGTCATGGGGATCTCCCCGTCTGCTGTCACAGGGGGTGTCTCCGCCAAAGCTTTTCAGCTACGCGCGCGGATCCAAGGGCGTGAGGTGCTTCTTCTAGTTGATTCCGACAACTCCAATTCATTCGTCGACGCGCAACTCACTGCCTCCCTCACCAGAGTGCAGCCCCTTCCCAAGCCAGGACAAGTCAGAGTCGCGGATGGGGGCGAGATGCTCTGCTCTAATTTCATTCCTCACTACGGGTGGTATTCGCAGGGGCGCGAATTCTTCACTGATCTGAAGGTGCTTCCATTGGGCACTTACGATGCAATACTGGGCATGGACTGGCTCGAGGAACACAGCCCAATGATCATCGACTGGCGTGCGTGCTTCGTGGAGATTCCATCGCCGGCAGGCCCCCTCTGCCTGGTCGGGCACGACGCCGCGTCCTCACTTGCGAGTCCATCAATAATATACAACTGCGCGGGCTCTGCAGCAAAGGGGCAGTCTCACACATTATTCACTTGTGCATTGTGGCATCGGAAACCAGCAAACCTACTCTAACTCCAGAGTGCATACAAGCAGTGGTGGATGAATTTCCGGATGTTTTCAAGGAACCAACTGGCCTCCCACCACGCCGGTCTTGTGACCACATGATTCCTTTAGTTCCAGGGGCACAACCTGTGAATATCAGACCATGCCGTCACAAGTCTGAACATAAGACAGAGATAGAAGCTCAGGTGGAAGAATTACTCAGATCAGGTGTCATTCAGAGAAGCATGAGCCCCTTTGCATCACCAGTGATATTGGTTAAGAAAAAGGATGGAACCTGGCGTCTGTGCATTGACTACCGTCACCTCAACGCTCTCACAGTTGTCGCCAAGTTCCCGGTCTCGGTTATTGAAGAGCTATTGGATGAACTCCACGGTGCTGCTTGGTTTTCCAAGTTAGATCTTCGAGCGGGCTATCACCAGATTCGTTTGGCTCCAGGGGAAGAATACAAGACAGCGTTCCAAACACATCAAGGCCATTTTGAGTTCAAGGTGGTTTCATTTGGCCTCGCGGGTGCCCCAGCAACCTTCATCGGGCCAGTCACCACAACTCTCAAACTTGTCAACCGCGTCTGCGTCGTGTCATTCTTCGACGGCATTCTCGTTTTCAGTGTGTCTCTCGAAGATCATGTGATCCACTTGCGTCAGATTTTGGGACTTCTGCGCAAGGACAGTTGGAAAGCTAAAGTGTGCAAATGTGTTTTTGGTCAGCAGCAAATTTCATACCTCGGCCACATCATCAGCTCGCAGGGGGTTTCGACCGATCCAACCAAGATCACAGCAGTAGCAAACTAGACAGCTCCTACCAGCACCAAAGAGGTGCGTAGCTTCCTGGGTCTTGCTGGCTATTATCGGCTATTTGTGAGAAATTTTGGAGTCATTGCAAGACCGCTGTTCAACCTTCTCAAGAAAGGGACTCCTTTCATATGGATAGACACAATCGAGACATCCTTTCAAGTTCTCAAGCAGCAGTTGATCTCAGCACCTGTCTTGGCTTTGCCCGACTTCCAACAACGTTTCACCATCGAAACAGACGCAAGTGATCATGGAATCGGGGCCATTCTGCAGCAGCAAGGGCACCCGATAGCTTTCATGAGCAAAGCGCTCAGTCCTCGCTACCAGGGGTTGTCCACGTACGAGAAGGAATATTTGGCAATCGTTGTGGTAGTGGACCAGTGGCGCCCCTATCTGCAACATGCAGAATTTGACATCCTCACCGATCAGAAAAGCTTAATTCATCTGGAAGAGCAACGACTGACCACTCCTTGGCAGCAGAAGGCATTCACCAAGCTTTTGGGACTGAGATACCGCATCCGTTACAAGAAAGGAACTACGAACACGGGCGCAGATGCACTGTCCAGATCCAACACCAAAGATACTCTCTTCGCAGTATCCTCTTGCCACCCAACTTGGCTTGAGGATGTGGTCAACAGTTATAACAGCAACAACCACGCTTCACGCCTGCTGGAACAGCTGTCATTGCGTGATGATCCCAAGGGTCGCTTCTCCCTTCAACAAGGAGTAATTAGATTCCAAGGCAGAATCTGGCTGGGAGGGAGTACGCAAATGCAACAGAAGATCATTTCAGCCTTCCATGACAGTCCTTTGGGGGGACACTCAGGGTTCCCAGTAACCTACCGTCGCATCAGACGACTGTTCGCGTGGCCCAAGATGAAAGCGCAAGTGCTCCAGTACGTCCGTTGCTGTCAGATATGTCAACAGGCTAAGCCGGATCGTGCAGCATCTCCAGGGTTGCTGCTCCCTCTACCTATTCCAGCACAACCATGGGACTTCATTTCCATGGATTTTGTGGATGGTTTACCACAGTCCAGCAGGTTCAATTGCTTACTGGTGACCGTAGACAAGCGCACAAAATTTGCCTATTTCCTGCCATTGGCTCACCCGTACACAGCAGCATCAATGGCCAAGCTTTACATGAGCCAGATTTACAAGATTCATGGGCTGCCGGGAGCGATCGTCTCTGACAGGGACCCGGTGTTCACAAGTTAGTTCTGGCAGGAGCTGTTTCGCGCAGCGGGCACGCAACTACGACTCAGCACTGCCAACCATCCGCAGACGGGTGGACAGACCGAGTGCGTCAATCAATGTGTCGAGACTTTCCTTCACTGTTCCACTCAAGCTTGTCCCAAGCGGTGGAGCTTTTGGATACCTCCGGCCCAGTTCTGGTACAACAATGCCCATCACTCAGCCATTGGCATGACTCCTTTCAGAGCCATGTTCGGGTATGAACCGCGCCATTGGGGAATTTCGGCCAGGAGCACTTGTTATGTTCCAGCACTCCAATCGTGGCTGGACGAGAAGGAAACAGTACAAGCCCTACTGCAGCAGCACCTGAACAGAGCGCAACAGATCATGAAGCAACAAGCTGACAAGAAGCGATCCTTCCGAACCTTCACAGTGGGCGAGAGTGTCTTCCTCAGGCTGCAACCATACATCCAATCCTCTGTTGCCCTGAGAGCAAACCACAAGCTGAGCTACAAGTACTACGGGCCGTTCGCCATCATCGACAAGATCAACGATGTGGCATATAAACTTCAACTGCCACCGCAAGCCACTGTCCATCCGGTGTTTCACGTGTCGCTCCTACGCCGTGCACTTCTTCCAGGTATGGTTGTTGAACCACAAGTACCACATTGCACCGACGACCTTGCTGTGCCAGTGGAAATCCTGCAAACTCGCTGGCGCCGGAAGAACAACTCCATGCGCAAACAAGTGAAGGTCCGGTGGTCCAATTCCGCCTCCCTCGGCATCACCTGGGAGGACAAAGACAGCCTCAAGGCGAGGTTCCCGCATTCTGAGGCTTGGGGGCAAGCCTCGTCTCAAGGAGAGGGGGATGTTAGCGACCCCGACATGCAGGACCCACTGGGCAGCCACTCCAACGACACCAAAGCTGCCCAGCGCCCCAGCAGGCTCAAGCGGCCCAACACGCGAGTCCACGGGCCAGAGTGGGTTCACTGAAGCCCAGGCAATGGCTACTTGAAGCGAGACTCAGGGGTTGTTTGGATCGATGCCCGGAGATGCCCTGCCAACATTTTGGCGTTGACCTGGCCTAGCGCTTGTGTTTGGATGGTTACCAAATCATTGGTGTGCCCTGCCCTAACTGGCTGTCCTAGTTCAATCTAGCGCCAATTTTTTGGCCAGGCGCTGGCGGTGGAATCTGCAGCCAATTAATTGGCGCGCCCGCAGTTGGCGAGGCTGGTGCTGGCGCAATCCAAACAGCCATGCAGCCACAGTCATCCAGTGGATCATGGCAACAGCGGCTCGGCTCTTTCCCCTTCCTCTCCTCGTCACAAACCCTAGCCACCATTCTTGTAATTTCCCTGTAATTCGCCACTGAATCGTGAATCTGAGAGTGTTGCCACAGTAATCGAGCTATCCCCTACTATACTCTATCAATCAAGCCCACCCGGCTCACACACACGTGCTGGACCTGCAACTCCGGTGACCATGAGGCAGTCGCGCGCTCGCCCTGCTCAGTCTGTTTGCCGCGCAGTCCGCCGCCGTCTGCGTGTACCCGACTTGAACGAACAGCATCCGGAGGTGCATAAATTGCGTCCCAGCCATGAGAGCCGTGGTCTCCTAGCTGCCACCATGTGTGCACGTGATGCCTGCATATCATCAACCAAGGCATACATGATCTACGTCTCGTCACCAACGATGACCAGCAACACGACACACACACGACGACGCTGGCTGTGTCGCTGACGTTCGGGCAGCAGCAGCAACACAACACGCACGACAGGCGACCGCGGAGAGAACATCGCATTCGACTGCGGTCTGCGTAGCACCGAGCAAGCGGGTTCCTGATCCGGGCGAGCAGATGAACAGGCTCGTCGTGCTGCACACGAAGTCATGGCGCTCCGGGAGAGCATTGCAGACGACACGCTGGAAGACGCGCGCGGGAGCGGCCTCGTGGAGGTTCTATAGCTTGGCACGGTGCGCGCTGGTGGTTCATAGCATGCGCATCTTTGTGCTGCTGAGCTCGACGGGGCAGGTGCCCACACGCCACTAGAACTGCCAAGGCCGGAGCACGTACCAGTGCGAAGTCTGGTTTTAGTCCAAAACCACGCCACCCGAAGCCACAGGAGGGACTAAATTTATCCAGTTTTGAAAGTTGAGGGACCAATGTTTGCTGGTTTTGGAATTAAGGGACTATTTCTATACTTTTGAAAGAATCGAGGGATGAAAAATATACTTATCCCGATTCATTATACGAAGTATTATATGAAGTTACAGCTATATGTCCAGTGTGTGGTGTTGAAAAGGAAGACAACTTTCATCCATTTTGCCGGTGTCCGCTAGCAAGAGATTTGTGGCGCTGCATGTCCTCCGTTTGGTCGCTTCCAAAGTTGGACGAGATTCAAAATTCTGGAAGGGAGTGGTTGTTACATTTGCTTGCCCGGGTGCCTGCTGAGACGAGAAGCATGATCTTGATGACACTTTGGCGTAGCTGGTTTGTCCGTAATGAGGTCGTTCATGATAAGAATCCGCCACCTGTAGAAGTGTCAAAGCAGTCCTTGTGCAGTTATTTGGAGACCTTGATGAACATCAAAGTCAATTCAGTCATCGGTCCTTGCAAAGGTAAAACCCCAGTTTATGTTGTGCCTATATCAAAATCTTCAGTTTTGCCCACAGAAGTAGTTCATCTTGGCGCCCGCCGAGTGCGGGGAAAGTTAAGTTGAACTCTGATGGTTCCTTCACCATGGATGGAAGAGTGCTGGTATGGTTTTGAGAGATTTTAATGGTGCAATCATCTTTTCTGCATGTCGTACGTTGTATAGATGTCGTGATGTCTTGGAAGCAGAATTGTGCGCTTGTATGGAGGGTTTATCTTCCGCCCTTATGAGAACTGAGCTACCCGTTGAATTGGAGGTTGATTCCTTGGAAGTAGTCAAGATGGTGCAGACAAATGACATCAACAGATCAATTTATGCTTATCTTATTAGAGAGATCAAGCTGATGATGAGTCTTCGGGAGACTATTATTACTCATATTCGTAGACCTCAAAATAAAGTTAGTGATTGTTTAGCTATCTTTGCTAAAGAGGAAGGTAGAACTATGACTTGGTTAGGTTCTGGACCTCCCAGAGTTTTGGAACTTGCTGTTTCAGATTGTAACACTGTTGGAGTTTGAGTAATATACAAGTTTCTATTCGCAAAAAAAAAAAGTATCATGGTAGGAACTATCAGATTTGCTGGTTGTCAGATGTGCTGCGGTGAACGCATTTTTAGCTATATACACAGCATTAAGCTATACAATGTCATGGGAATATTCTTTCATGTACAGGGGATATGAAAGTATGGTAACAAGAAGTAAATTATTTGCAACTTGGTGGATTTGTACACTTAAACACACTAGAGGCTGGTTGCTTGTATTCAGGTATACTGGCAGGATCAACGGCTCGGACCTCACCCGGCTGAAAGAACAGGCTGTCATGCCTGCAGAAGTTGCATCATTAGTCAGTTAGTCGGATATGTTTCCCTTCTATTTTTGAACCAGCAGGAGGACTGCATGTATCATACTTAAGATAGAGAGATACAACCGACCAACAGTTCAGATGATCCAGCTTACTACAGCAACCAAACGACCACAAAACTCAAAACTAAAATATTTAGTCATTTAGTCAGGATATGTTTCCCTTCAATTCAGGAACTTTTTGGTGTATGTTTATGGATCAAAGGGAACGGAAATCCAAATATCTGATGCAAGTAGTATGTCCACATGAAGTCTTTCTTATAAGCTTGCAAAATGACAAGGATTAGTTTTTACCTCCGCAGGTCCAGTCCTATCAACCCAGCTTGAAGAATTGACAAGTTGTCAGAATCTGGCGAAACGATGACAACAGTATCCCCTGAGTACTGAGTCTCTAGTATTGACATGAGCTGTGTTACCCGAACAAATACGTCCGCCACGCTCTCGTTAGGTGTACCATCATAAGTAGGAGGTGGTTTGATGTCTGGCGAAATATTATCAGATGCATACACCTAAATCCATCACAATAAAGGAAAACTCGATCATGATAGGAACAAAATCTGTTAAACCAAAGTTATCTGTATTTGTTGCACCGGATCATGTTGAGCCTGGGAAACATAACTCGGGCTATACATTATGTTCAAACCGAGAATATTCTCCCTCCAGGATACTCATTTGCCCACTAGCGGATGTCCACCTATGAAAATACTACTAATCTCACTGGTTAGCTACCAGTAACTTCAAACAGGCATGGAAACTTGCCTAATGATGAAAATGGCAACATAACTATGTCAGGACGATATACTGTTTCTCTAAATGTAGTTATCAGAATTCGCATGGCCCACATCCTATTCTTAATCCATGTTTCTAAACCTATTTTATTTTCAAATGAGCCCATCTGTCTGTAGAGATTTAGTAGATTCACACATTCTATTAGGCAGATCTAGAACCAGTGACTGTTGCTGCCTTCATGGGAAGCAGAATTTCACTAATCCTTCGTATTTCAGTTTTGCAATGTACATCTGCAAGGTCAGTGCACTCCAATATCTAAAGTTCATTCGTTGCAATAATATATTCTGAAGTTTCTCCAGAAACTAATGTACCAACGTCTTCAATTAAATACACTGCATCTCTGTGATCCCTCAAGTCAGTTGTTCTTCTAATACTCGATGTAAGCAAGTGCCAGTAGAATTTAGCTTGGAGCTCGAAAGATCGGATGAATAATACCTCTGGCAATGCTTCTAACCTCTTCCCCTCGTACGCACCCAGCCCCCGCGCGTCCAAGAAGCTATACTCCGGCACGATTTTACTTCACAGAAGTAACCAACAATCTCAGTACAGGATCACTGACCGACGGTCATACTCATAGCCCACGACGATGTGGATAGACAGGCACCTGCGGTTGATGCTGTTGGCGGCAGCGATGATCTCGGCGGCCTGGTAGGCGCGCTGGGTGATGGAGGGCCATATCCAACAGTCGTCCTCGCATGCACCAAGGCGGCGGAGCTCGAGCGCGGCGCGCGCGGCCTGGCGGAGGCCGGCGGGGGAGAGACCGCTGTCGACTGAGGTCTTGGCGACGGGGTTGGTCCGGAGGAGTCCCTGCCCCTCGTACACCGACTCGCCAGCGCGCACGAGGAAGTAGCGGTTGGCCAGCCCCGGCGGCGGCATGCGGAACAGCCCGCGCGCCGAGGCGGCCGCCGGAGAGAGCGAGAGGGGAAGAGGCGACGCTGAGAGCAAGAGGAGGTCTCGGCGACGGAGCGAGGGGAAGGCGACGTGCGGGGAAGGGGGCGGAGGCGGCGGCGCGGAGGGGGGTCGAGAGGACGGAGCGGAAGACAGAGAGGTGGTTTGCATTTCCGGACGCCCGGCGGAGCGAGCACTCGCTGCCGGACTGATTTGGCAGCTCCAACGATTGGAGTGAAAGTTTTCCGAGTATTTTCTAGCGTTCTCGTCGACCTCTCGCCAACATAAGAGAGTGAACGGACAGCAGGCAACGACTCTGTGCGGGCTTCTTCGGATGAAAATCAAATTATTATTTTGAGAAACGGATGAAAATCAAATGGGCACGAAAAATAAATTCATAAATTTTAACAACATTGACACGGCTAAATTTTTATGTCCAGCCCTTTTTCTGAAGAAAACTTTTTTTAACACAATACAAATGCAACATATGCTCATTCCTATAAACGCATCCATGCACACCATACCTGTATGAGCATCTCTGAAAGATTGAATCGACACATCATCTTGACATTGACGAAGTCGTCATAGATGTCTTCGTAGTTGAGAGGAACGTCTCCTCCACTGAACACACATTTGCTGAATGCCTGGAATGAATCTAGGAAATGTGATCATCTATGTCAAGTCTAGGGCTTGATCCCTAAGCTAGGAATACCACTATCCTCCTTATCATTCAATCATAGACTAATTCTGTTGAAGAAAACTTTTTATGTCATATATAACAAAATAAATTGACTATAAATAATGGGTGTACTACAATTCTTTAAATTTTAAGACATGTACAACAACAATGTCTAATGTAAGAGTTGCCACATATATAATTTAGTAATTTGGAGGAGAGAGAATGGGGAGAGAGAAATAGGCTAATTCTAAGTTATTTATAGACAACTTACAAACAGTGGTTTTGTTGTTGTCACTGTGTCGAAGTAGTCTGTAATTTCTCTCCCACAAATAGTTATGGCTAAAATTAGATTGTTTATAGATAGGTCATTACTAGAGGGATACATGCGCCTTGCTGCTGCGCACGGTTTTTCTGTCTGGAGATGAGCTTCTTTGTTTCAGACTATTGTGTATGAATGGATATTTTTTTTCTGGGTTTTATTTGTGTGTATTGGGCTCTAGCTCACTTTGTTCGGTTTGGTGTGCTTTTGGGTTTCTTTTATTATTCTCTTGGGACATAGAGGCATCGGGAATGTGTAGTCGAGTCGTGCGATTTTGATGGACTGTAATTTACTCCCCCGTCTGGTGAAGAGTGTACATCTAAATTTTTTAGGATAAATTATGGAGTTGAGTAAAAAATACAGTGAAAAGGTACAAGCCACCATCTCTCTCCTGAGCAATTCTAGCAGACCCCGCAAAAACTTGACCCGCAAAACGCGTTTGCGGTTTCACGAAGATCGTGTTTGCGGGTCCAAAACTAGCGTGGCTGAACAGATACCGTATCTAAACCTGCATAAGTTGAAAAAACACTTTCGCGGGAGAAATTGCACAAACATAGTTCATCACATCACATAGTACATAGTTCATACATACTACATGATCAACAAATTACAAGCATATATCACATGCTACTTTAACTAGTACTGGAGGGGGTCGGATCTGACGGCGGTGAGGATGATGCCGTGGAGGCCGAACGACACTCAATCCTCCTCGCCGAAGCTGCACAGTTCGACGTACTTCGCCGCCTGCTCCGCGCGGATGCGGCACCACTCCTCGGCCTTCTCGTTGGCAGCGACCGCCTGCCGCCACTCGAGGTCTTCGAGCTCCTCGGTGTGGCGGGGGCGCTCCGCATCCTTGCGCACGCTCCACTCGGCGATGGCGGCCGCAACGGCGTCGACGTCTGCGACGTAGTCCTCGGGTCCGACGACTCCACGGCGGCCGAGCGGAGCGGGCTCCTCGGGCTCCTCCTTCACGGGGACGAAGGCGAACGGCGCCGGCTCCTCCTCGTCCTTCGACCACTCCCTCTTCACGGGGAGAAAGCCCGCGCCGGAGGACGAGGAGCTCCCGGCGTACGAAAACCTCGCGGAGGAGAAGGATGCGTGGCGGTGGTCGTACTCTTCCGTCTCGCTTCGCTGGAAGCTCGGCGGTGGCGACATGCCACGGTTGGTCCACTTCCGGGCACCGCGCTTCCTCGCGATGTCCGACCGGACGCGCCGCTCGCGCTCCGGGTCCCTTCCGTCGCCGGATTTGCTACCGGAGCCACGTCCGGAGCTCCACATTCGACCCCACATGGCGGCTGGAGGCGGGGCGGGTGGTCGCCGGCGCGAGAAATGTGGAGAGGGGGAAGGGGAATCGCGTGGCTCGGCAGCGGTGGGGGTAGGGTTTGGACCCGCAAACGAGTCGTGGAACCGCAGTTATAGCGGTCGGGGCGTGCAGTTTGCGGGCTGCGGCAAAAAAATTACGGGCCGGGCGAGTATGCGGACTCTGTTCTGGCCGAAAATTGGGACGAGCCCGCATACTCGCCGGACTTTTGCGGGTCTGTGCGTTTTGCGGGATCTGCTAGAGTTGCTCTTAATTACCCAACCACCAATGAGCTAAGTGCATGTAGAAATTAAGAAAACCATGTGTAGATTGCTATTGGTCTTAATTACCGTGTGATGAGAGAGAAGTATTTTTTCCTACTTTAAAATACATTGGCAAGATAGAAAAACACTCTTTTGTGGACAAATTTTGAAGCTAGATGTACAGTTTTCACCGGACGTAGGGAGTAGGTAGTAACATAGCACATCCAAAAAAAATGCTTATGTGGCATGGAGTTAATGAGGAAAGAGATGCTTGTGGTAACATAATATGTTACTGTAACATGAGACACCTCGAGGTAAAATGAGTTTATATCTCAATTAATGAAGACTTGCATGTTAGAGCAACTTTAGCAGACCCCGCATCCGGCTGGCCCGCAAAACGCGTTTGCAGTTCGTGGGAAACCGCTTTTGCAGGCTGGCTCGGATGACTGCAGATGCAGACCCCCAAACGGACCCGTATAAAAGGATATTCGCGGAATATATTTTTCTACGGGTTGGCTTTTGCGGGGTCTGTTCGGACACTGCGCGTCGACCCGCAAATAGAAAATGCTCAATTCTCGCATTTGACATAAGTTTTCACAACTAAGTCCAAATTCAAACAACATAACACAGTTTTACGCGCAAATAAAAGCCAAGTTCATTACGACAAACGCAAAAGAGGGCATTGCAAAAGTTCCGCCCATGTCCGGCATCATCTTGGTCGATGTTCGCTCCGCGCTATCGAGCTCATCTTGAAGTTCATCGTCACCACCGAATCCACCTCTGGCGCTTGTCCCAACTCCCGCACCGAAATCGTCGACATTGCCACCATATGGAGCAGAGAAAATATCTCCGGAACTGTAACACAGACCGGCCGACGCGACCATTCTCCTCTTCAAGATTTCTCTCCTTGCCATATCATGCCATGTTTTGGTGAGATCGTCCATATCATTGCGGTTCATTGACATGATCTTGTTCTCTTCGGCGAGCAACAAGGACATGGATTTGTTTTCAGTGGCGGAAGTATTGATCTTCAATCCTTTGCCAATATCTCTTGGCGGTTTGAGAAGTATCCGTGCATGCATCAAGAGACACCGCACTCCATGCTTTGATCAAAGCTTGATCTTACAAGATCGTGTAGTTCTTCGATCTTTGGTTTTTCCCAGTTCTTATTTGTGATTGCTCAAACGCTTTCGTTTCGATCTCCTCCAATTCTTCCTCACAACCATGATCGTCCACGCCGCCCTCCGTTTCATTGTAGTCGAATGCGGCGAACGGGGCTTGATCAATGTCAACAGCGTTGGTGTCCAACAAGTTCACGAACTCAGCAGTTGCATTGTTCGAACCACCGCTATAGTGAATGATAACAAGTCACGAGCTGTCGCAAAAAATGACGAAAATGAAAGGAAATCGCCATGACCGAAGACGCATACCTTCTGGCCATTTCGTCAAACACCTCGCTTGCGGTGGGAGGAGCACTGTTGCGCGGCATCGCCGGGGAACCTCTTTCTGCGGCGGAGGGAGTGGATGAAGGAGTCGGCCTCTTTGTAGCCGGAATCTTCCTCCGCTTTACGCCGGAGACCTTGCCGACCTTCTCCGCCACCGGCCGGGATCGCGCAGCGGCGTTGGCGCCCGAAGCGCGGGCCTTCGCGGCGGGGGCTGCTGGAATCTCGCCCTGCACGACCACGTTGCCATGTCGCTTGCGGGTAGGCGCAATGTTAGCTTGGGCAGCGGCAGCGGGGCCAACATGGCCGGCGACGAGATCCACCCGAGGGGAATGAGCGTGCGTGACCTCGACGATGACGGGGGACAGCAGGGAGTCATCCATGGCGGCGAGGGACGGTCGGGGAGGATGCACTGGAGCGTGCGGTGGCGGAGGGTGGGGGAGCGGGAAAGGGCGTGCGGAATGTCCCTCCCGCCAAATCTCGCTGCGGATAGGGACTGGGCTCGGGTCGGCCTCCCAGCCGTGAAACTAGAGGTTGGGGGAGAAGTTTTGCCGCGCCCCGCAAAAATATTTACGGGCCGAGGCGGGATACAGGATCTGATCGGGCAGGTTTTTTCGCCCCGATCCGTACTTTGACAGTTATTTTGCGGATCGGAACGGGATGTGGGGTCTGCTAGAATTGCTCTTATCATTCATATGTTACTACCCACTATGAAGAAAATAATATAGACTAGTAACATATGCATATTACTAGTCCAAGTTACTCATCACCATGATCAGCCTAACACGTTTTAGATGCAGAGCCTTGTTGTGAGGAGCCGGTTGTGCGAACGAGTGAAAGTGTGTGATGGTGCTACTGTCGGGAGCGAGGACTTGAACCTAGGTTCATTTGCATCCATTTATTAATGTATTTTAAACACGTTTTAAAATGTTAGAAAAATTCAAATCAATATTTCACACATACATCTTCGTAAAGATATGCGCGCGGCACAATATTTTGCAAAAAATGTCTTTTATTTTGCCTCGGCACAGAAGACAAATTGCAGTGCTGGAAAATAGCATTCTACGAGCGAAAGTGCCTTTCTACACCCAGGAGCAAATGCTCCTGGTATGAATAGTAAACTTTAAAAATAAAAAAAATGTTTATAAAATTCTGAAATTTTTTTGTGTCATACTTTCACAAATGTTTGTTGTGCACGCAAAATTTCATTGCGAAATCACATTGGTGGAAGGCGTGCCAAAAAAACAAAATCAAAGCTCCAAAAATGCTTTTGTAAGTAACATTTTCACAGCATCGATTTTGCTTTTTTACCACGCCTTTCACCAATGTGATTTTGCGATGAAATTTTGCAAGCACAACAAACATTTGTGAAAGTATGGCACAAAAAAAGTTCAGAATTTTTTGAATTATTTTTGAATCTATTTGATTTTACTGTTCACACCAGGAGCATTTGCTCCTGGGTATAGAAACTCCACGTCCTTCTATGAGATACTATTTGTTTGTCTTTTTACACAGTCCAAAACAAAAGTCATTTTTCCGTAAAACTTTACGCGAGTACATGAAACGTGAAGATGTACATGTGTAACTTTTTTTCACTTTTTTTACATTTAGAAATATATTTTTCAAAGTAGGTGCAGATGTACCCGGATGCATCTAGTCATTTTTTCTATTGGGGCATGGAGTATGTGAGCTCGAGCTCACATGCACCATTTGCTACAGTAATACCAAAAAATATTTTAAAAATTCAAAAAAAATATGAAATTTTTAGCAACAAACATTGATATGTGTTGCACATGCATGCCAATTTTCGTGATGAAATGACATTTGTGGATGTCTTGGCAAAAAAAAAAAGCAAAATCATGCTCCAAAAAACAGTTTTTGAAGCATTTTGATGCATCATTTTTGTCTTTTTTGCCGTGACCTGCATGAATGTCATTTTGTCACGAAATTTTGCACGCATGTGAAAAACATCAATGTTTGTTGGCAAAAAAAATCAGATTTTTTAAATATTTTTTAAATTTTATTTTGAATTTTTACTGTGGCAAAGGGTACATGTGAGCTCGAGCTCACAACAACACTTTCGGAGAGTAAAAAAAATCACTGCATGCACTTACAGAGTTATATGTTGGGCTCATCATTGTTGGAGATCCCTTGCTAGTAGATGCAGAGTTGCCCGTGCTATTGAATTCAACAGATTCAACTTGCACCTTACCGGTTTCCTCCTCCTCCTCCATCACTCTTTTTTCAGGGTCTTCTTCTGATGAAGAGTCTTCACTCGTGTTGCACCATGCACGATCACACTTCGTCCCACGGGAAGGAGGCTCCTCCTCAAGTTCAAAGTCCTGCTTGTGGGGGGGCTTGAACCATGTGGTGTAGTCCTACCGGTGGTGAGGCGATCCTCCTCCTCCCGTGAGGACGTTCGCCGCTTGTTCCAATGGCGCGCCATGGCCTTGAGGTTCTTCCCTTTGCCTACAAACTTGATATGCATCTAGAGGTAGATTGGTTTGCTAACGTGCAATGGAGAAGGTCCTCCAAAGGATATATAAGAAGGTATACTCACAGATATTCGCAAGATTACGTTAGGTGAGGAAGATTAGGAAACAAACCATAGTATTCAGGAAGAATATGCTAATTTTCACGCAATCAGAGCAGAAGATGCGGGTGGCATGCTTGTACCCGTGCTCATACCAAGTGCCCATCAAAATCCTTTCTGCTTCCAAAGGTAAAAAGGTCACGCGTACGAGCGTGTCAGCTCGTATCATGGGTCGTACCAAAACTTCACACGTGACAAAACACACACACATTTTTTTCCGAAGGTCAAACGCATGGAAATAAGCCTCCGGTAATAGAAGAGAAAACAACATGTGGTACGAGCGTGATTTCTCATACCGCTAGTCGTACCATACCGGTGCGAGGACTTCTTGGGCACCAGAAGAGAAGATGGCCCTGGGTCTATCGTGAGAACTCATACCGTGGGGTGTACCAAAGGTCCTGATATGTTCCTTCATTCCAGATGGGAATACGAGGTGCGGTACGACCGCAAGGGATCGTACCGGCGCTTGTACCACCCTCCAAGACTTGTTTCTTGTGCATAAAAATTTCTCTAAGTTTACTAAAAAACATCATGCTAAATATTTGCCTTACGTAGATGAGATAGTAAGAATTGCTGCAATAGTTATGCCTCCTAGTGATTTATTAGAAAAATACTCGTTGAAAACATATGCTAAAACCAAAAATAATTGAACACTACTTCAAAAGGATGTCCTGATAACGAAAGATTCTCGAGAAAACCTATGTTGGGGGAAAATATGAAGAATGGAGCACACATATTGACATGTCTTAAAGTCGTGGTTAGTTGTAAAACGCCAGTATCACATGACAAAAAAAGGAAGTTTCCATAGACATTGCAGTCTCTTACACTTTGTATCGAATAAAATTTACATTTGCCAGTAAAAAATATGGTATCAACAATGTCATGTGCTATACATAGACCAAAACGTGGCTCCACACACAGCATGAATTATGCTTGATTTCGCACCTCCTAATAAACAAAGAAGGGTTCGAAGTTAGAGAAATAAAAGGGCAAAAATACAATTGGTTTTGCCAATACCACACAACGATATTTGAAGAAACAAAGTTTAGTAATTGTGACTTGTGATTTTAGACAAAAGAACATACACTGATTCTTGGCATTCCTCTTAATTGCCACATGCCCCTTAAGTACATATAGAAGCATGCTTCGTCTTACTAAGAAAGGTGCTAGATCACATAAAAAGGTGCTAGATTCGAACAAACACCACAATGTTTTTTTTGAAAATGTCAGCAAGAATCGTGTTATCAGGCAAAAGGAAAGAACACAATACATGGTAAAGATGAAGAGTTTTATCCAAAGATTAAATAAAATTACAAACCTTTGGTGATCCTTCATAAACAAATTTGATAGCAGGACATGTGAACATACGGACAAATCATTGTTTCTTGATCCTTTATATCGAATTCTTTCTTGAGGCCCCGAGTCCATTGTACGAAAGAAAATCTACATAGAAGTACACACATCATAGGAACATATATACTTTTTTTTTTGAGAATCATGGGGGGGGGGGGGGGGGTAGTTTCCACACCTGAATATATTACTCAAAGTGACCAGAATGCCAGAGTGGTGATACAGTTTATAAAAAAAATCGGATCAAAAACCTTAACAAATTGACCCCGTTTATAAGAAAAACCGGGCCGAAACTGTAATAGCATGATGAAATTGAAAGGAAAAGCTAACGAAACTGTACATGCAAACTACAAAGTATAATTGTAGTGGCGTGTTACTGTGGGTGGGTGAAGGGAACCAACAATATGTACCGAGGCAAAGTAGCAGCACTATCGATCGTTTCTTATCAGGATCATCAGACTACTCTCTCTTCGTAATTAGCTTGGCATATCAGATTCTATGTCTAGTTGGCAGGCATGGCAACCTGCACAAGATGGAGCTTAACGGCTGGTAGGACCGCCCTGCAGCCAGAAGCAGATGGGTCAAACATATCGTCTGACAGCTTGATTCCTACGCGTCAGGCCCTGTTCTCGCCAGTAGACCAGCTACAGTGCTAGTAACCCAAAAGCACGAGCGCAAAGCCTGCCAACGCTATTCTTCACAAAACCCCTCTTGTTCCCTCGAAACTCGAAACCAGCCTTTGAAAAATAGCCTTGCCATTGCCTCCGTTTTTTTTTTGAGAATCTGCCTCCTGCCTCCGGGGTTATGGCAATTCGTTTCCTGCAAAAACACTACGATCGCTCGCTCGAATAGTTGCCCTTTTCTTTTGGGATTTCCAACTAGTAAGAGGGTTTATTCTAATATTCTCCTTTTGAGATATAATGTCAGGCTGGTCCTTGCCCTCGCCCGCCCGCCCGCCGCCAATCCGCCATCGCCCTTCGGTTTGTTTCTTCTCCCTCGCTCTGACCCCCTCTTGACCTCGGTCGTCTGCGGGCGGAAGGAGCGCCAGCCCGCCAGCTAGCCCAGAACCGAGGAGCGATCCATCATCCGATGGCCACCGACACCTTCGTCACCGACGTGACCTTCGGGCCGGACGTGATCGTCACCACCGTGACCAACTCCGGCGCGACCGTGGAGGGCTGGCTCCAGGAGATCCGCTCCGTCCTCGGCGACCTCGTCGTCGGGATCGACGTCGAGTGGCGCCCCAGCTACGGCCCCTCCCAGAACCCCGTCGCGCTCCTGCAGCTCTGCGTCGGCCGCCGCTGCCTCATCTTCCAGCTCCTCCACGCCGACTTCGTCCCCCAGGCTCTGTCGGGCTTCCTCGCCGACCCCAACCTCCGCTTTGTCGGCGTCGGCGTGCAGGAGGACGTCGAGCGGCTCAGCGACGACCACAGCCTCGAGGTGGCCAACGCGGTCGACCTGCGTGGCCTCGCGGCGGAGGGGATGCAAATGCCGGAGCTCCGCCAGGCCGGACTGCAGGCCGTGGCGCGCACCGTCATGGGAGCCAACCTTCAGAAGCCACAGAGGGTGAGGATGGGCCCGTGGGACGCCTACTGCCTCTCCTACGACCAGATCAAGTACGCCTGCATCGACGCTTTCGTCTCCTTCGAGGTTGGCCGGAAGCTGCTCACAGGCGACCTCTGAGTTGATGATTTCTGCGGCTGAGTCCTGAAAACTTGCATTCTTAAGTCTAGCTCGTACTATTGTGTTTAGATCTAGTTCTTCGTTTCATAATGCTAGGCAAGGGTTTGAGAGTGATTCTGCGATGGAAGAATTAGACATTGGTGGTGATGATGATTAACTTCAGAGCAGGGAAAAGATCGCGCCTACAACTGGGTGCCGTGAGCATGGACCCTTTTGTGCCAATCGAAACTCTCTGCGAAATATTCTGCCTCATTATGCAATTTTAGTGAACTATAACTATTTTTAATTCTGTGTTAATGTCAGGGCTGCTTTCAGTTATCACCGATCGGATGTTCTAAACTTTCAATAGCTCCTTTGTTCTAAAGTTGCCATTATAATTTTTCGATCTGCCTAGCATTTGGTATCATAATTTGGTATTTGTTGCTCATACCACAATTTGTAATTGACGACATGAGCATTAATCCTTTTGTGCTGATCGATACTGTTTTGTGTATTCTGCTCAACTATGTTTGTTTTGGTGGAGTGCCAACTATTTCTAGTTATGTGCTCCAGGTCCATGCTGCTTCCGGTTATCACTGATGGGATGTTTCAGATTTCCGACAAGTCATTTGCTCTGAAGTTTGACAGTTATCAGTTCATAGAGTTTCGTAGATAGAATTTTGCTCTGTTTAATATTTGGCATCATAATTTGATATCTGATGCCCACTTATACCACATTGTCAGTTACAATTTTTCCTCTTATTCATTTGATACCCTATAACTAACTAAGCTACTGGTACAGACTATAGCATACATGTCAGAAATTACTCTTATCAATTACTACGGCCAGAAGAACACGCTAGCATGATGATTCCTTGTACTGAAAAAATAGCTGCCAGGATCATCCTTAGCCAACTCCTCACTGTTTAGTGATTGAGTAATCAAAAAGGGCAGCCCCGCTCCCGCTTGCGTACGGTCCGACCTCATAAATAACATAAATAAATTATTGCATAGTTTGTGTTAGAAATCACCTCATAAATATGCATGTATGTAATATTTTTGGTTGTATCCAATGTCCTCATTAACGTCAATATCACGGTGTTGCCGATTTTTCGCCGCAAGCTCAACCTCTCGACACTAAGGAGGCTCTTCGTACGCATTAGCCCTGATGCGGCAACCATCTAGGCTTCGACGAGCAGGCGGCCGACTCCCTTCTCCTCGCACACAAGGTGTTCGGCCAGATTTCTACAAGATAACAAAATTCCTTCTCGCTTTTTTGTCATGCACGAAGAAGTAGTTTAATGACAGAGATTCTCCATTGGATCTCTTCCCGGGGCACCCCTTTCATTTCAGGTTAAGAAGATGGGAAAGGGCCTTTCTCTCTATAAGAACAATGTGTTCCGATCGTGTGAAGTGGGAGAGAGGGGATGTGATGATTAAGGTTTTCAATAAGACGACCTTTGCATTTTATATTTAGATCTTTTTCTTATTTCAAAATATTGAAAAAGTCAAATAAGAGGTGTTAAGCTTTTTATCATCCTGGCATCGAGCTATTTTGCCTTGTACTGTAGATGCGTTTATGTGACTCCTCTCTTTGGGATGATTCCTCGCCGGATGAGTAATATGACATGACCGAGCAGGAAGATATTACTTTGTTCATGATGATGCACAGGAAGAGACTGAAGCATGGCGGTTCCGTTTATGTTCATGACTTCTTATGGAGAGATCGGCAAGAGGCTCACACTAGATCGATGCACAACAATTTTGGTTCAAATCGATGTATTCAGAGCGGTAATTTCAACACCGGTTTAGGATGTCTTCGAATTTGTTTCTTTACATTTGCAATTGTGTGAAGCAACATGATCAGTCCTTCGAGTAGAGGAGGTATTGCGCCAGATTTCTTGGACACAACAATGGGCAGAAGGTTACTGCCACATTGTGATAACTTGGCAATGGCAGAGAGCACTTCAATCTTTTTTGTTAAACAATTTGCAAAGGTGGTGGCAGAAGTGTTTGGGCCAGAGTCTTTGAGATCACCCAATGTTGAGGACAGGAGACGCTTTTGAAGATGAACAAAGCCCGTGGGTTTTTAGCTATGCTTGGCTTCATTGATTGTGTTGGGGAACGTAGCATGCAATTTCAAAAAAATTCCTACGATCACGCAAGATCTATCTAGGAGATGCATGACAACGAGAGGGGGGTGTGTGTCCACGTACCCTCGTAGACCGAAAGCGGAAGCGTTAGTTTAACGCGGTTGATGTAGTCGAACGTCTTCTCGATTCAACCGATCAAGTACCGAACGTACGGCACCTTCGAGTTCTACACACGTTCAGCTCGATGACGTCCCTCGAACTCTTGATCCAGCAAAGTGCCGAGGGAGAGTTTCGTCAGCACGACGGCATGGCGATGGTGATGGTGAAGTGATCCGTGCAGGGTTTCGCCTAAGCACTACGTGAATATGGCCGGAGGCGTAAACTGTGGAGGGGGGGGGGCGCCAGACATGGCTAACAACTGTTGATGTGTGTTCTAGCGGTGCCCCCCTCATATATATAGGTTTGAGGGAAGGAGAGGCAGCCAAGGGGGCACCCCAAGTAGGAGGAATCCTACTTGGGATCCTCCCAATTCGGCCTCCCCCTTTCATATTCCTATTCGGAGTAGGAAGGGAAGAGGGGGAAGGGGGAATCCTGTTCCCTTATTTCTTTCCTCCTTCCCCTTTTCTACTCCAATTTGGCCAGCCCATATGGGAGGGGCGCACCAGCCCCTTAGGGGCTGGTCTGTCTCCCTCTTCGCCCATTAAGGCCCATATAGTTTGTCGAGGGTTGCCCGGAACCCCTTCCAGTGACCCGATACGTACCCGGTACCCCCGGAACACTTCCGGTGTCCAAATACTATCGTCCTATATATGAATCTTTACCTCTAGACCATTTCGAGACTCCTCCTCATGTCCGTGGTCTCATTCGGGACTCCAAACAACATTCGGTCACCAAATCACATAACTCATATAATACAAATTGTCATCGAACGTTAAGTGTGCGGACCCTACGGGTTCGAGAACTATGTAGACATGACCGAGACACCTCTCCGGTCAATAACCAAGAGCGGAACCTAGATGATCATATTGGCTCCCACATATTTTACAAAGATCTTTATCGGTCAAACCGTTATGACAACATACGTTATTCCCTTTGTCATCGGTATGTTACTTGCCCGAGATTCGATTGTCGGTATCTCCATACCTACTTCAATATTGTTACCGGCATGTCTCTTTACTCGTTCAGTAATGCATCATCCCGCAACTAACTCATTAGTCATATTGCTTGCAAGGCTTATTATGATGTGCATTACAGAGAGGGCCCAGAGATACCTCTCCGATACTCGGAGTGACAAATCCTAATCTCGACCTATGCCAACCCAACAAACACATTCGGAGATACCTATAGAGCATCTTTATAATCACCCAGTTACATTGTGACGTTTGATAGCACACAAGGTATTCCTCCGGTATCCGGGAGTTGCATAATCTCAAAGTCAAAAGGAATATGTATAAGTCAGGAAGAAAGCAATAGCAATAAAACTTTAATGATCATTATGCTAAGCTAACGGATGGGTCTTGTCCATCACATCATTCTCCTAATGATGTGATCCCGTTCATTAAATGACAACACATGTCAATGGCTAGGAAACTTAACCATCTTTGATTAACGAGCTAGTCTAGTAGAGGCTTACTAGGGACACTGTGTTTTGTCTATGTATCCACACATGTATCGAGTTTTCGATTAATACAATTCTAGCATGAATAATAAACATTTGTCATGATATAAGGAAATATAAATAACAACTTTATTATTGCCTCTGGGGCATATTTCCTTCAGTCTCCCACTTGCACTAGAGTTAATAATCTAGTTTACATCACCATGTGATTTAACACCAATAATTCACATCACCATGTGATTAACACCCATATCTCACATCGCTATGTGACCAACACGTGAAGGGTTTACTAGAGCCAGTAATCTAGTTCACATCGCCATGTGATTAACACCCAAAGAGTACTAAGGTGTGATCATGTTTTGCTTGTGAGAGATGTTTAGTCACCGGGCCTGCCACATTCAGATCTGTATGTATTTTGCAAATATCTATGTCTACAATGCTCTGCATAGAGCTACTCTAGCTAATTTCTCCCACTTTCAATATGTATCCAGATCGAGACTCAGAGTCATCTGGATTAGTGTCAAAGATTGCATCGACATAACTCTTTACGATGAACTCTTTATCACCTCCATAACCGAGAAATATTTCCTTAGTCCTCTTAGGTAACTAAGGATAACTTTGACCGCTGTCCAATGATCCACTCCTGGATCACTATCGTACCCCCTTGCCAAACTCATGATAAGGTACACAATCGGTCTGGTACACAGCATAGCATAATTTATAGAACCTATGCCTGAGGCATAGGGAATGACTTTCATTCTCTCTATATATTCTGCCGTGGTTGGGTTTTGAGTTTACTCAACTTCGCACCTTGTAACAGATTTGAGGGAGTCCTGGACTAAGGGGTCCTCGGGCGTCCGGCCTGTTATCCATGGGCCGGACTAATGGGCTGTGAAGATATGAAGACCGAAGACTGTACCTGTGTCCGGATTGGACTCTCCTTGGCATGGAAGGCAAGCTTGGTGACCGGCTATGAAGATTCCTTCTCATGTAACCGACTCTATGTAAACCCTAGATCCCCCCCGGTGTCTATATAAACCGGAGGGGTTAGTCCGGAAAGGATATACTCATTACCATAGTCATACAGGCTAGTCTTCTAGGGTTTAGCCATTACGATCTCGTGGTAGATCATCTCTTGTAACACTCATATTCATCAATATCAATCAAGCAGGACGTAGGGTATTACCTCCATAGAGAGGGCCCGAACCTGGGTAAACATTGTGTCCCCTATCTCCTGTTACCATAGATCCTAGACGCACAGTTCGGGACCCCCTACCCGAGATCCGCCGGTTTTGACACCGACATTGGTGCTTTCATTGAGAGTTCCAGTGTGCCGTCGACGAAAGGTTCGATGGCCCCTCCAATCGACTATGGCGACGCTGTCCGAGCAGATCGATAGCTACGCCCCTGGCCACCAGGTCAGATTTGGAAGCTTGAACTACGCCGCGGATATCCGTGGAGACTTGATCTTCAATGGATTTGAGACCGCGACAATCTCTCCCCCTCGCTCCGAGGAACATGACTTAAATCTGTCCTCAGATCACATCCAGGAGATGGTCCCTGTTGCTGCAACGGCCTTAGAACTAGAGCAGATCGTGGTGTCCGAAGCCACAGAGACTGCGTCGTTGGAGCCGCACACGGACTCGGCACGTCGCAATATCCGCGTCAATGGAACTCCAGGTTCGTCTCCGGCTATAAGTTCCGGACCATGTACGCCTGCGGAGACCGAGCTGGATGAGTTATCGATTTTCGAATTTAGCACCACAGACTTCTTCCAGCACTCACCTTTGGGTGATGTGCTAAACTCTTAAAAGAACTTGTCCTTGGAAAAGGACTCACAGCCAAACTATGTTCGGTTTGAGCCAGAGGCTGACGATGGGAAACTTTGTTTCCCACCCGCCACCCACTTCATAGCCGCTGTCGATGACTTAACCGACGTGCTCAATTACGACTCCGAAGATATCGACGGTATGGACGACGATGCCGACCATGAGCAAGGCCAAAACCTGCCATTTACTGGACATTGGATGGCCACCTCTTCGTATGATGTGTACATGGTCAACACACCTAAAAAAGCTAGCGACGATGACAAAGGATATCCAGTTGCGAATAAACCTTCTGAGACACAGTCCAAGCGCCGGCGCCCTAAACGCCGCTCTAAGCCTCGTCGCTCAAATGACGGAAATACTGGCACTGGGGAGAATATTACTCCGGGCGACGATGAAAACAATGAAGACCCTATCGGGGCTGCATCCGAACAAGAGGAACAAGACAACGAGAAAGATAACCCTGATAATCAGACCATGCCCAATGACCCAGACGATGATAGTTATCGTCCAGTCTCCGAGGATGATGAGAGCCTCGGCAATGAGGACTTCATCGTGCCTGAGGCACCCCTCGAGCAGGAGCGCTTCAAGCGCCAGCTAATAGCCACTGCAAGAAGCCCGAAGAAAAAGCAGCAGCAGCTTCAAGCTGATCAAGACCTGCTCATTGATAGGTGGACTGATGTCCTGGCAGCCGAAGAATATGGCCTCAAGCGCCCAGCCAAGAGTTACCCAAAGCGTAGACTGCTACCTCAGTTCGATGAGGAAGCACCAAATCCCATGCCTCCCCCACGCAATGCGGACCGACCACCACGCGGTCGGGATAGTGCGGCGGACCGACCACCCCGCGGTCGGGATAAAACGACAACTCAGGCCGAATAACAGCCCGCCCCACCACCTCGCAAAAACAGGGACAAAACAGCTCGGGACCATACATACGACCTTCGGCAGGAGCTGGACAGTAGAGCAGAACACACCAGATCAATCTACGGAGCGCGAGGACGCTTCCCGACTCGGGATGACGACTACCTATTCAGGCGTGACAAACCTAGTCACACCTGGGCCGATAACCACAGATGCACTCCATCAGAGGTGCGCCGTGATGCGGCCCGATATAGAGGCGCCGCACACCCTCTCTGCTTCACAGATGAGGTGCTGGATCAAGAATTCCCCGAGGGGTTCAAACCCGTCAATATTGAATCATACGACGGAACAACCGCCCCCGCAGTAATTGAGGACTTTATTCTCCACATCCACATGGCCCGTGGAGACGACCTCCACGCCATCAAATACCTCCCACTGAAACTCAAAGGGCCAGCTAGACACTGGTTGAATAGCCTGCCCGAGAATTCCATCAGCAGCTGGGAGGACTTGGAAGAGGCCTTTCTTGACAACTTCCAAGGTACATATGTCCGTCCACCCGATGTCGATGACTTAAGCCACATAGTTCAACAACCTGGAGAATCAGCCATAAAATTCTGGACTAGGTTCCTAACCAAAAAGAACCAGATCGTTGACTGTCCGGATGCCGAAGCCCTAGCGGCCTTTAAACACAACATCCGTTACGAATGGCTAGCACGCCACCTCGGCCAAGAAAAGCCGAAGTCCATGGCAGCCCTTACGACACTCATGACCCGCTTTTGCGCTGGTGAGGACAGCTGGCTGGCTCATAGCAAAAACACAGCCAGCGAGACAGGCCCCTTCGAGGCCAAGAACAGCTCCGGAAAGATCTGGCGCAATAGACACAAACGCCGAAGCAATGGCGACAACACCGATGACACCACCGTTAACGCCGGATTCAGCGGCTCCAAGTCCGGACAGCGAAAGAAGCCCTACAAAAGGAGCAGCGAGGGACCATCCATCCTGGATTGCATACTCGATCGTCCATGCCAGATACATGGTACCCCAGACAAATAAGCCAATCACACCAACAGAGACTGTTGGGTTTTCAAAAAGGCTGGCAAGTTAAATGCCGAAAACAAAGAAAAGGGATCACAAAGTGAGGATGAGGACGAAGAGCCCCGACAGCCGAACACCAGAGGGCAGAAGAAATTTCCCCCTCAAGTCAAAACGGTGAACATGATATACGCTACACACATCCCCATAAGGGAGCGCAAGCGAGCACTTAGGGACGTATACACGGTAGAGCCAGTCGCCCCAAAATTCCATCCGTGGTCGTCGTTCCCGATCACCTTCGACCGTCGAGATCACCCAACTAGTATCCGGCATGGCGGTTCAGCCGCACTGGTCGTCGACCCAATCATCGACGGATTTCACCTAACACGAGTCCTAATGGACAGAGGTAGCAGCCTCAACCTGCTCTATCAGGATACAATGCGAAAGATGGGCATTAATCCCTCACGAATCAAACCCACAAAGACTACCTTTAAAGGAGTCATACCAGGCATTGAGGCCCGCTTCACGGGCTCAAGCACGCTGGAGGTGGTCTTCGGTTCCCCGGACAACTTCTGAAGTGAGGAGTTAATCTTCGATATCGTCCCCTTCCGCAGCGGCTACCACGCACTACTCGGACGAGCCGCATTTGCTAGATTCAACGCGGTGCCACACTATGATTATCTCAGGCCGAAGATGCCCGGTCCGCGCGGCGTCATAACAGTCAACGGAAACACAGAACGCTCCCTTCGGACAGAGGAGCACACCGCCGCCCTAGCAGCAGAGGTACAAAGCGGCTTTCTCAAGCAGCATCATAGTCTGGCTGCCGAGCCCCTGGACATCATTAAGATGGTCCAGACTATACTGCAACAGGACAACATGGCTCGTCAAGAGCTTGATTAGCAATTCAGCCTCCGTCCCAATCCCGATGAGGTAGTGGCATTCATACCACGCGTCCATAACTACGCACTCAAAATTCCATGGGCATCGAAGGAGGCACAAGCTATCCCGGGATCCACGGTTCGGCCAGACCGATCCTGGACACACATATAACTTTACTATATTCTTTTCCCTTGTTTCAGGTTTCTCCTATGGGGGCCTCCTTCGACGGCCTGATTAACGATCCCGTCAAAGGACAAACACACCGGATTGACACGGAGCACATGCGTACATGGGAAGCCCTAGAGGCTAACCGTTTTTCAGGACCCACATGCAGTCCGCCTTCGGGTATGGCATGTCAAATAGCCGGTTGCTTGTTGCATTATTTTGTACCAATGCGCTTGGACGCATTAACCCAATTACAAGGGAAACAGTTCATGATCCAAGTTCAAGGGCTCCGAACCCTATCTCTGTTCTCCCTCTGTTTTCCTTTATATTACTTAGCGGCCATACACTCTGGTACATTTCATATTTGCCAGGGGCTCCCCATCGCCCCACGATACGGCAACAAAGTTCGAACAATCCCTAAAGATAAGTTCGACAACCTGAATTTAGAATTATATGCATTAGCTCCGAATCATGTCTTTGGTCAATAGTTGGGTTGCCCGGCTCTTGTGCTTGCTACCCTACGTTTCGCTAAATCGGCTAGGGTAGTAAAGGGAGAACTACTGCGATTGTGCCCTGGCCTTGACCAGATGAGCACCTCAGTAGAGAAAGCCGAAAACTGACTGTGATGGTACGGCGAGAGCTGGTCAGCTGTTCGAGGGTCACAAATCGCTGGAGATTTTTTCCGCATTATGCGAAAGATCGGCACTTCCCGATCAGATGTTGACAGCACCCTTGTTCGAACCAGGGGCCGCACCTACGCTTTATTATAAAACTCCTATGGCTAAGTGAGGGCGTTTAAGTCGTACAGTCTGATTGCCTTGTTCGTTGTGCTAAACAACTCCTTCAAGGACCATATAATTGGATCAAGATTGTTTAGATTCCATCCCGAACACCTCCGTACTACCTACGTGAGGGCAGAAGCCGACGACTGGCCAACCCTCAGATTACATACAATACGGCCGCACAGGAGGAAACAATTCAAAGCATAACAACATTACATTACAAAACAGGCTTTGTTCTTCTAATAAAAGGCAAAGGTAACACAAATACATTTATTCAAATACAATGTCCTGCGAGCATTGTGCGGCCGCAAGGCGAGAACCCTCCAGGACATTCGCAAAATACCGTTCGGGTGTGTGGTGTTCCTTGCCCTCCGGCGGCCCTCTGGTCACCTCGACGGCGTCCATCTTTGCTCACCACATCTTGCAACGGGCGAAGGCCATGCGCGCACCTTCAATGCAGGCCGAGTGCTTGATGACATCCAGCTGAGGATAGGCGTTCACGATCCGCCTCACGAGTCCAAAGTAGCTGCTTGGCATAGCTTCGGATGGCCATAGCCGGATTATGAAATCCCTCATGGCTAGTTCGGCCACCCTATGCAGCTCCACCAGCTGTTTCAGCTGATCGGTGAAGGATACGGGATGCTCTGGCACCGCATACTGCGACCAGAATAGCTTCTCCATAGAACCCCCTCCTTCGGCTCGGTAGAACTCCGCGACCTCTGATACACAGCATGGTAAATCCGCAAATGCTCCTGGGGAACTCCGAACCCGGGTTAGTAAAAGGTACTGCTTCTCCGCATACTTGCTTTGCATCTTAAATTCCTTACCCGCCGTGATCTTCTTGGCCTCCTGGATCTCCTGGAGGGCAGCCTGGGCCTCATTCCGTGCGGTCTCTGCGCTCTGACAAGCTCTGGCGAGTTCGGTCCCTTGAACCGACGCATCATGCTCCAAGGCCTCGCACTTCTTGACCGCATCCTGGAGCTCCTGTTGGATCTCTTTGACCCGGGCCTTGGACTTCTTACGGGTGGCTTGCTGCTGGAGAGCCTTCTCCTCGGCCTCGCCCAGGGCCTTCTTCAGGGCCTCGACCTCGGTCTCGGTTCCCACACATATTACGACACAATGGTCAATATACAACGCCCATCCTTTCTAAAACACACAGCAAGTCATCACTCACCTTGCTTCTCCTGGAGCCGAACCTTAACCTCACCGAGCTCGTTCTCGGTCCGCTCCAGCCTCTGCCTCAGCCCAGAGACTTCGGCAACATGGGAGGTGATACGTCCATTTTGCATCATGCTTTTATATTGATATTTATTGCATTATGGGTTGTTATTACACATTATGTCACAATACTTATGCCTATTCTCTCTTATTTTACAAGGTTTACATAAAGAGGGAGAATGCCGGCAGCTGGGATCCTGGACTGGAAAAGGAGAAAATATTAGAGACCTATTTTGCATAGCTCCAAAAGTCCTGAAACTTCACGGAAGTCATTTTCAGAATATATAATAAATAATGAGCGCAAGAAGTTCCAGAGGGGGGCCACACCCTGCCCACGAGGGTGGGGGGCACGCCCCCTACCTCGTGCCCCCCTGGTGGCCCTCCGATGCCCATCTTATGCTATATGGAGTCTTTTGATGAGGAAAAAAAATCATAAGCCATCTTTCCGGACGAGACTCCGCCGCCACGAGGTGGAACCTTGGCGGAACCAATCTAGGGCTCCGGCGGAGCTGTTCTGCCGGGGAAACTTCTCTCCGGGAGGGGGAAATCATCGCCATCGTCATCACCAATGATCCTCTCATCGGGAGGGGGTCAATCTCCATCAACATCTTCACCAGCACCATCTCCTCTCAAACCCTAGTTCATCTCTTGTATCCAATTCTTGTCTCTAAGTCCGGGATTGGTACCTGTGGGTTGCTAGTAGTATTAATTACTCCTTGTAGTTGATGCTAGTTGGTTTACTTGGTGGAAGATCATATGTTCAGATCCTATATGCATATTAATACCCCTCTGATTATGAACATGAATATGCTTTGTGAGTAGTTTCGTTTGTTCCTGAGGACATGGGAGAAGTCTTGCTATTAGTAGTCATGTGAATTTGGTATTCGTTCGATATTTTGATGAGATGTATGTTGTCTCTCCTCTAGTGGTGTTATGTGAACGTCGACTGCATGACACTTCACCATTATTTGGGCCTAGAGGAAGGCATTGGGAAGTAATAAGTAGATGATGGGTTGCTAGAGTGACAGAAGCTTAAACCCTAGTTTATCCGTTGCTTCGTAAGGGGCTGATTTGGATCCACATGTTTCATGCTATGGTTATGTTTACCTTAATACTTTTGTTGTAGTTGCGGATGCTTGCAATAGAGGTTAATCATAAGTGGGATGCTTGTCCAAGTAAGGACAACACCCAAGCACTGGTCCACCCACATACCAAATTATCAAAGTATCGAACGCGGATCATATGAACGTGATGAAAACTAGCTTGACGATATTCCCATGTGTCCTCGGGAGCGCTTTACATCATATAAGAGTTTGTCCAGGCTTGTCCTTTGCTACAAAAAGGATTGGGCCACCTTGCTGCACTTTATTTACTTTTGGTACTTGTTGCTCGTTACCAATTATCTTATCACAAAACTATCTGTTACCTACAATTTCAGTGCTTGTAGAGAATACCTTACTGGAAACCGCTTATCATTTCCTTCTGCTCCTCGTTGGGTTCGACGCTCTTACTTATCAAAAGGACTACGATAGATCCCCTATACTTATGGGTCATCAAGACTCTTTTCTGGCGCCGTTGCCGGGGAGTGAAGCGTTATTGGTAGGTGGAATTTGGTAAGGAAAAATTTATATAGTGTGCTGAAATTCACCGTCACTTGTTACTAGGGAAAGTAATCCTCTGAGGGGCTTGTTTTTGTTCGGGGTATCTTCACCCCGACCATTAGAGCAAAGAGTTGCTCCTCAACCTACTGAACCTATTGAAAATGAAAATGTCTGCTTTGAAATTCCTTCGGGTATGTTAGAAAAACTGCTAGCTAATCCTTTTGTAGGAGATGGAACAAAGCATCCTGATGAGCACCTAATATATGTGGATGAAGTTTGTGGATTATTTAAGCTTGCAGGTGTGCCCGGAGATGTTATTAAGAAGAAGGTCTTCCCTTTATCTTTGAAGGGAGATGCATTGACATGGTATAAGCTATGTGATGATACGGGGTCATGGAACTACAAACGATTGAAACTGGAATTTCATCAGAAGATTTATCCTATGCATCTTGTTCATCATGATCAGAATTATATATATAATTTCTGGCCTCGCGAAGGAGAAAGCATCGCTCAAGCTTGGGGGAGGCTTAAATCGATGTTATATTCATGCCCCAATCATGAGCTCTCAAGAGAAATGATTATTCAAAATTTTTATGCTCGGCTTTCTGATAACAATCGCACCATGCTCGATACTTCTTGTGCTAGCTCTTTTATGATGAAGACTATTGAATTCAAATGGGATTTATTGGAAATAATTAAATGCAACTCTGAAGATTGGGACCTCGACGAAGGTAAGGAGTCAGGTATGACACCTAAGTATGTTTGTGTTAAATCTTTTATGGATACCGATGTTTTCCATAAATTTATCACTAAATATGGACTTGATTCTGAGATAGTAGCCTCTTTCTGTGAATCTTTTGCTGCTCATATCGATCTCCCTAAGAAGAAGTGGTTTAAATATCATGCTCCCATAGAAGTAAAAGTATCTGCACCTATTGAAGTTGAAGAAAAGACTGTCACTTATAATGATCCTATTGTTCCTACTGCTTATGTTGAGAAACCACCTTTTCCTATTAGGATAAAAGATCATGCTAAAGCTTGAACTGTGGTTTGTAAAAGCAATATTAGAACCTATACACCTCCTGAGCAAATTAAAGTTGAACCTAATATTGCTATTGTTAAAGATCTCTTATCTGATAATATTGATGGGCATGTTATTCATTTCCGTGATGAAACTGCTAGAATTGCTAAACCTTGTGCTAAAGATAAACATAGACCTGTGGTAGGCATGCCTGTTATTTCTGTTAAAATAGGAGATCATTGTTATCATGGCTTATGCGATATGGGTGCCAGTTCTAGTGCTATACCTCATGACTTATACAAAGAAATTATGCAGGATATTGCACCTGCTGAGATAGAAGATATTGATGTCACAATTAGACTTGCCAATAGAGATACTATTTCACCAATTGGAATTGTTAGAGATGTTGAAGTCTTGTGTGGGAAAACCAATTATCCTGCTGATTTTCTTGTTCTTTGTTCCCCACAAGATAGCTTTTGTCCCATAATATTTGGTAGACCCTTCTTGAACACAGTTAATGCTAAGATAGATTGCGAAAAGGATGTTGTTACTATTGGTTTAGGTGATATGTCTCATGAATTTAATTTCTCTAAATTTCGTAGACAACACCGTGAAGAGGAATTGCCTAGTAAAGATGAAATTATTGGTCTTGCTTCTATTGTCGTACCTCCTAGTGATCCTTTAGAACAATATTTGCTAGACCATGAAAATGATATGTTTATGAATGAAAGAAGGGAAATAGATGAAGTATTCTTTAAACAGGAACCCATCCTGAAACACAATTTGCCTGTTGAAATCCTAGGGGATCCTCCTCCACCCAAGGGTGATCCCGTGTTTGAGCTCAAACGGTTACCTGATACTCTTAAATATGCTTATCTTGATGAAAAGAAGATATATCATGTTATTATTAGTGCTAACCTTTCAGAGCATGAAGAAGAGAGATTATTGAAAACTCCGAGGAAGCACCGAGCTGCTATTGGATATACTCTTGATGATCTTAAGGGAATTAGTCCCAGTCTATGTCAACATAAAATAAATTTGGAGAAAGATGCCAAACCAGTTTGTGATCACCAACGACAGCTGAATCGTAAGATGAAAGAAGTGGTAAGAAAGGAAATACTAAAACTTCTGGAGGCAGGTATTATTTATCCCGTTGCTGATAGTCAGTGGGCAAGTCCTGTCCATTGTGTCCCTAAAAAGGGAGGTATTACTGTCGTTCCTAATGATAAAGATGAATTGATTCCTCAAAGAATTATTACAAGTTATAGGATGGTAATTGATTTCCGCAAATTAAATAAGGCTACTAAAAAATATCATTACCCCTTACCTTTTATTGATCAAATGCTAGAAAGATTATCCAAACATACACATTTTTGCTTTCTAGATGGTTATTCTGGTTTCTCTCAAATACCTGTGTCAGCTGATGATCAATCTAAGACCACTTTTACTTGCCCGTTCGGTACTTTTGCTTATAGACATATGCCTTTTGGTTTATGTAATGCACCTACTACCTTCCAAAGATGCATGATGACTATATTCTCTGACTTTTGTGGAAAGATTCGTGAGGTTTTCATGGATGATTTCTCCGTCTATGGATCCTCTTTTGATGATTGCTTGAGCAACCTTGATCGAGTTTTGCAGAGATGTGAAGAAACTAACCTTGTCTTGAATTGGGAGAAGTGCCACTTTATGGTTAATGAAGGTATTGTCTTGGGGCATAAAGTTTCTGAAAGAGGTATTGGAGTTGATAAAGCCAAGGTTGATGCTATTGAAAAGATGCCATGTCCCAAGGACATCAAAGGTATAAGAAGTTTCCTTGGTCATGCTGGTTTTTATAGGAGGTTCATTAAGGACTTCTCAAAAATTTCTCGGCCTCTGACTTATTTATTACAAAAAGATATACCATTTATTTTTGATGATGATTGCGTAGAAGCATTTGAAATACTTAAGAAAGCATTGATATCTGCACCTATTGTTCAGCCACCTGATTGGAATTTACCCTTTGAAATTATGTGTGATGCTAGTGATTATGTTGTAGGTGCTGTTCTAGGGCAAAGAGTTGATAAGAAATTAAATGTTATTCAATATGCTAGTAAAACTCTAGACAATGCTCAGAGAAATTATGCAACTACTGAAAAAGAATTCTTAGCAGTTGTAATTGCTTGTGATAAGTTCAGACCTTATATTGTTGATTCTAAAGTAACTATTCACACGGATCATGCTGCTATTAAATACCTTATGGAAAAGAAAGATGCTAAACCTAGACTTATTAGATGGGTTCTCTTGCTACAAGAATTTGATTTGCATATTATTGATAGAAAGGGAGCTGAGAACCCCATTGCAGACAACTTGTCTAGGCTAGAGAATGTTCTTGATGACCCACTACCAATTGATGATAGCTTTCCTGATGAACAGTTAAATGTCATAAATGCTTCTTGTACTGCTCCATGGTATGCTGATTATGCTAATTATATTGTTGCTAAATTTATACCACCTAGTTTCACATACCAACAAAAAAAAGTTCTTCTATGATTTGAGACATTACTTTTGGGATGACCCACATCTTTATAAAGAAGGAGTAGATGGTGTTATTAGACGTTGTGTACCTGATCATGAATAGGAACAGATCCTACGCAAGTGTCACTCCGAAGCTTATGGAGGACACCACGCTGGAGATAGAACTGCACATAAGGTATTGCAATCCGGTTTTTATTGGCCTACTCTCTTCAAGGATGCCAGTAAGTTTGTCTTGTCTTGTGATGAATGTCAAAGAATTGGTAATATTAGTAGACGTCAAGAAATGCCTATGAATTATTTACTTGTTATTGAACCATTTGATGTTTGGGGCTTTGATTATATGGGACCTTTTCCTGCCTCTAATGGATATACACATATTTTAGTTGTTGTTGATTACGTTACTAAGTGGGTAGAAGCTATTCCAACTAGTAGTGCTGATCATAACACCTCTATTAAGATGCTTAAAGAAGTTATTTTTCCAAGTTTTGGAGTCCCTAGATATTTAATGACTGATGGTGGTTCACATTTTATTCATGGTGCTTTCCGTAAAATGCTTGCTAAATATGATGTTAATCATAGAATTGCCTCTCCTTATCACCCACAGTCTAGTGGTCAAGTAGAATTGAGTAATAGAGAACTCAAATTAATTTTGCAAAAGACTGTTAATAGATCTAGAAAAAATTGGTCCAAGAAACTTGATGATGCATTATGGGCCTATAGAACTGCATATAAAAATCCTATGGGTATGTCTCTGTATAAAATGGTTTATGGAAAAGCATGTCTCTTACCTCTCGAACTAGAACATAAGGTTTATTGGGCTATTAAAGAGCTCAACTATGATTTCAAACTTGCCGGTGAGAATAGGTTATTTGACATTAGCTCACTTGATGAATGGAGAACCCAAGCCTATGAAAATGCCAAGTTGTTTAAAGAAAAAGTCAAAAGATGGCATGACAAAAGAATACAAAAGCGTGAGTTTAATGTAGGTGATTATGTATTATTATACAACTCTCGTTTAAGATTTTTTGCAGGAAAACTTCTCTCTAAATGGGAAGGTCCTTACGTTATCGAGGAGGTCTATCCTTCCGGTGGCATAAAAATCAACAACTTCGAAGGCACAAATCCGAAGGTGGTGAACGGTCAAAGAATCAAACATTATATCTCAGGTAATCCTATAAATGTTGAAACCAATGTTATTGAAATCGTAACCCTGGAGGAATACATAAAGTACACTTTCCGGAACATTTCAGACTCCGGAAAGGAATAGGTATGTGGTACGGTAAGTAAACCGACTCCAAAACAGTTCTAATGGCAATTTTCTTCCGTTTTGGAATATTTAGAAAAATAGAAAAATAAGAAGCAGTCCGGGAAGGACACGAGGGCTCCACGAGGGTGGAGGGCGCGCCCCCTACCTCGTGGGCACCTCGTGTGCTCTCCGGACTCCGTTTTCTTACACGACACGTATTTTGGTCGGTAAAAATTCATTATATAATCTCCCAAAGGTTTTGACCACCGTATCACGCAAAAATCTCCTGTCTTTGTTTCGAGCTGTTTTTCTGACAGATCCAGGTCGTCATGTCGTCTTCAAGTGCCCCCAAGGACCAGTTCTTCGAGAAGGTCATCAACCCCTACCTCGCGGAAGTGCTGCAACACCCTCAAACCATTGAGATGCATGAGGGGTTGTTGCACATCCGTGATGTTGAGGGACCAAGGAAGACCGGAAGCACGGAGGCAAGGTTCGAGGCATTGGAGCAAGAAGTTTTCAAGTGTTAGGAGATGGTGGAGCGTGGACTCGATTCCAATCACATTATGATCACGGAGTTCACCAACAACCACAAGCTGGACATCAAGGACATTGGGGAGGCCATCTTCAAGCTTCATGAGAAAATCGAGCACCTCCAAGCCCAGATCTATGACCTGCAAAATCAAAACTGTGAGTATGAGTATAGATTCAAGAGGATGAGTTTGGCTGCAGATTTGAGGTTTCAGGAGACTCGATCATCATTCTATGATGGCGAGCCTATGCCTTGGAAGAAGGACGACAAGCCTACGCCATCAACAAAACCATCAACTTCTTCACCAACAATGAAGAACTGAGTATATGGGTATGGGCACTCCCCTTGGCAACTGCCAAGCTTGGGGGAGTGCCCCGGTATCATATCACCATCACAACTTTTATCTTTACCGTTTTCCTAGTTTGATCCTTTTGATAATGTCTTGATCTAGTAGAATAAAGTTTTTAGTATGATCTAGTTGTGAGTTTTGCTTTATGATCCTTCTATGTAATCGAGTCCGTGAGCTATATATAATAAAGATTAGTGTTGAGTCAAGGGCTTGATTATTTTGCCATGATCTTGAGTGAATAAAATAAAAGAGAAAGAATAAACAGAAATAAAAGAGATCATATGGATCTTATGGAGAGTAATGAGCTCACATATAAAGAGTATGATGATTAAAAGTTGTTGAGAGTTGACAAACATAGTTTTGGTCATCGTTGCAATTAATAAGAAGTAATAAAGAAAGAGAGGTCTTCACATATAAATACACTATCCTGGACATCTTTTATGATTTTGAGCACTCATTAAAATATGACATGCTAAAGAGTTGACGTTGGACAAGGAAGACAACGTAATGGGTTATGTTTTCTTACATCTGAGATAAATTATATTGTCAGGGATCACCCGACTTGATTGTGTTGGGGAACGTAGTAATTTCAAAAAAATTCCTACGCACACGCAAGATCATGGTGATGTATAGCAACAAGGGGAGAGTGTGATCTACGTACCCTTGTAGACCGACAGCGGAAGCGTTAGCACAACGCGGTTGATGTAGTCGTACGTCTTCACGGCCCGATCGATCAAGCACCGAAACTACGGCACCTCCGAGTTTTAGCACACGTTCAGCTCGATGACGATCCCCGCACTCCGATCCAGCAAAGCGTCGGGGAAGAGTTCCGTCAGCACGACGGCGTGGTGACGATCTTGATGTTCTATCGTCGCAGGGCTTCGCCTAAGCACCGCTACAATATTATCAAGGATTATGGTGGAAGGGGGCACCACACACGGCTAAGAAAACGATCACGTGGATCAACTTGTGTGTATAGGGGTGCCCCCTGCCCCCGTATATAAAGGATCAAGGGGGGGGGGGTGCGGCCGGCCAGGAGGAGGGCGCGCCAGGAGGAGTCCTACTCCCACCGGGAGTAGGATTCCCCCCCTTTCCTAGTTGGAATAGGATTCGGGAGGGGGAAAGAGGAGAGAGAGAAGGAAGGGGGGGCGCCGCCCCCCTCTCCTTGTCCTATTCGGACTAGGGGGGGAGGGGCGCGCGGCCCAGCCCTAGCCACCTCTCCTCTCTTCCACTAAAGCCCACTAAGGCCCATATACCTCCCGGGGGGTTCCGGTAACCTCCCGGTACTCCGGTAAAATCCCGATTTCACCTGGAACACTTCCGATATCCAAATATAGGCTTCCAATATATCAATCTTATGTCTCGACCATTTCGAGACTCCTCGTCATGTCCCTGATCTCATCCGGGACTCCGAACTCCTTCGGTACATCAAAACTCATAAACTCATAATATAACTGTCATCGAAACCTTAAGCGTGCGGACCCTACGGGTTCGAGAACAATGTAGACATGACCGAGACACGTCTCCAGTCAATAACCAATAGCGGAACCTGGATGCTCATATTGGCTCCCACATATTCTACGAAGATCTTTATCGGTCAGACCGCATAACAACATACGTTGTTCCCTTTGTCATCGGTATGTTACTTGCCCGAGATTCGATCGTCGGTATCTCAATACCTAGTTCAATCTCGTTACCGGCAAGTCTCTTTACTCGTTTCATAATACATCATCTTGCAACTAACTCGTTAGTTGCAATGCTTGCAAGGCTTATGTGATGTGCATTACCGAGAGGGCCCAGAGATACCTCTCCGACAATCGGAGTGACAAATCCTAATCTCAAAATACGCCAAACCAACATTTACCTTTGGAGACACCTGTAGAGCTCCTTTATAATCACCCAGTTACGTTGTGACGTTTGGTAGCACACAAAGTGTTCCTCTGACAAACGGGAGTTGCATAATCTCATAGTCATAGGAACATGTATAAGTCATGAAGAAAGCAATAGCAACATACTAAACGATGGTGCTAAGCTAATGGAATGGGTCATGTCAATCACATCATTCTCCTAATGATGTGATCCCGTTAATCAAATAACAACTCTTTGTTTATGGTTAGGAAACATAACCATCTTTGATTAACGAGCTAGTCAAGTAGAGGCATACTAGTGACACTCTGTTTGTCTATGTATTCACACATGTATTATGTTTCCGGTTAATACAATTCTAGCATGAATAATAAACATTTATCATGAAATAAGGAAATAGATAATAACTTTATTATTGCCTCTAGGGCATATTTCCTTCAGTCTCCCACTTGCACTAGAGTCAATAATCTAGTTCACATCGCCATGTGATCTAACATCAATAGTTCACATCTTTATGTGGTTAACACCCATAGTTCACATCGATATGTGACCAACACCCAAAGGGTTTACTAGAGTCAGTAATCTAGTTCACATTGCTATGTGATTAACACCCAAAGAGTACTAAGGTGTGATCATGTTTTTCCTGTGAGAGAAGTTTAGTCAACGGGTCTGCCATATTCAGATCCGTAAGTATTTTGCAATTTTCTATGTCTACAATGCTCTGCACGGAGCTACTTTAGCTAATTGCTCCCACTTTCAATATGTATCCAGATGAAGACTAAGAGTCATCCGGATCAGTGCCAAAACTTGTATCGACGTAACCCTTTTACGACGAACCCATTTTGTCATGTCCATAATCGATAAACATATCCTTATTCCACTAAGGATAATTTTGACCGCTGTTCAGTGATCTACTCCTAGATCACTATTGTACTCCCTTGCCAAAATTAGTGTAGGGTATACAATAGGTCTGGTACACAACATGGCATACTTTATAGAACCTATGGCCAAGGCATAGGGAATGACTTTCATTCTCATTCTATTTTCTGCCGTGGTCGGGCTTTGAGTCTTACTCAACTTCACACCTTGTAACACAGGCAAGAATTCTTTCTTTGACTATTCCATTTTGAACTACTTCAAAATCTTGTCAAGGTATGTACTCATTGAAAAAACTTATCAAGCGTCTTGATCTATCTCTATAGATCTTGATGCTCAATATGTAAGCAGCTTCACCGAGGTTTTCTTTGAAAAAATCCTTTCAAACACTCCTTTATGCTTTGCAGAATAATTCTACATTATTTCCGGTCAACAATATGTCATACACATATACTTATCAGAAATGTTGTAGTGCTCCCACTCACTTTCTTGTAAATACAGGCTTCACCGCAAGTCTGTATAAAACTATATGCTTTGATCAACTTATTAATGCATATATTCCAACTCTGAGATGCTTGCACCATTCCATAGATGGATCGCTGGAGCTTGCATATTTTGTTAGCACCTTTAGGATTGACAAAACCTTCTGGTTGTATCATATACAACTCTTCTTTAAATCCATTAAGGAATGTAGTTTTGTTTATCCATTTGCCAGATTTCATAAAAAATGCGGCAATTGCTAACATGATTTGGACAGACTTAAGCATCGCTACGAGTGAGAAAATTGTATCGTAGTCAACACCTTGAACTTTGTCAAAAACCTTTTTCGACAAGTCTAGCTTTGTAGGTAGTAACATTACTATCAGCGTCTGTCTTCCTCTTGAAGATCCATTTATTTTCTATGGCTTGCCGATCATCGGGCAAATCCATCAAAGTCCATACTTTGTTCTCATACATGGATCATATCTCAGATTTCATGGCCTCAAACCATTTCGCGGAATCTGGGCTCACCATCGCTTTTTCATAGTTCGTAGGTTCATCATGATCTAGTAGCATGACTTCCAGAACAGGATTACCGTACCACTCTGGCGTGAATCTTACTCTGGTTGATCTACGAGGTTCAGTAGTATCTTATTCTGAAGTTTCATGATCATTATCATTAGCTTCCTCACTAATTGGTGTAGTTGTCACAGAAACTGGTTTCTGTGATGTACTACTTTCCAATAAGGGAGCAGGTACAGTTACCTCGTCAAGTTCTTCTTTCCTCCCACTCACTTCTTTCGAGAGAAACTCCTTCTCTAGAAAGGATCCATTCTCAGCAACAAACATCTTGCCTTCAGATCTGTGATAGAAGGTGTACCCAACATTTTTCTTTTGGGTATCCTATGAAGACGCACTTCTCCAATTTGGGTTTGAGCTTATCAGGTTGAAACTTTTTCACATAAGCATTGCAACCTCAAACTTTAAGAAACGACAGCTTAGGTTTCTTGCCAAACCATAGTTCATACGGTGTCGTCTCAACAGATTTAGATGGTGCCCTATTTAACGTGAATGCAGCTGTCTCTAATGCATAATCCCAAAACTATATTGGTAAATCGGTAAGAAACATCATAGATTGTACTATATCCAATAAAGTACGGTTATGACGTTCGGACACACCATTACACTGTGGTGTTCTAGGTGGCGTGAGTAGTGAAACTATTTCACATTGTTTTTAACTGAAGGCCAAACTCGTAACTCAAATATTTTACTTCTGTGATCATATTGTAGAAACTTTTATTTTTGTTACGATGATTCTCCGCTTCACTCTGAAATTCTTTGAACTTTTCAAATGTTTCAGACTTGTGTTTCATCAAGTAGATATACTCATATCTGCTCAAATCATCTGTGAAGGTCAGAAAATAATGATACTTGTCGCGAGCTTTAATATTCATCGAACCACATACTCAGTATGTATGATTTCCAACAAATCTGTTGCTCGCTCCATTGTTCCGGAGAACGGAGTCTTTAGTCATCTTTCCCATAAGGCATGGTTCGCAAGCACCAAGTGACTCATAATCAAATGATTCCAAAATCCCATCAGCATGGAGTTTCTTCATGCGCTTTACACCAATATGACCTAAACGGCAGTGCCACAAATAAGTTGCACTATCATTATTAACTTTGCATCTTTTGGTTTCAATATTATGAATATGTGTATCACTACGATCGAGATCCAATGAACCATTTTCATTGGGTGTGTAACCATATAAGGTTTTGTTCATGTAAACAGAACAACAATTTATTCTCTTACTTAAATGAATAATCGTATTACAATAAACATGATCAAATCATATTCATGCTCAACGCAAACACCAAATAACACTTATTTAGGTTCAACACTAATCCCGAAAGTATAGGGAGTGTGCGATGATGATCATATCAATCTTGGAACCACTTCCAACACACATCGTCACTTCACCCTTAACTAGTCTCTGTTTATTCTGCAACTCCCGTTTCGAGTTACTAATCTTAGCAACTGAACCAGTATAAAATACCGAGGGGTTGTTATAAACACTAGTATAGTACACATCAATAACATGTATATCAAATATACTTATGTTCACTTTGCCATCCTTCTTATCCGCCAATCACTTGGGGTAGTTCCGCTTACAGTGACCAGTCCCTTTGCAGTAGAAGCACTTAGTCTCAGGCTTAGGACCAGACTTGGGCTTCTTCACTTGAGCAGCAACTTGCTTGCTGTTTTTCTTGAAGTTCCCCTTTTTTCCTTTGCCCTTTTCTTGAAACTAGTGATCTTGTCAACCATCAACACTTGATGCTCTTTCTTGATTTCTACCTTCATCGATTTCATCATCATGAAAAGCTCGGGAGTCATTTTCATTATCCCTTGCATACTATAGTTCATCACGAAGTTCTACTAACTTGGTGATGGTGACTAGAGAATTCTGTCAATCACTATCTTATCTGGAAGATTAACTCCCACTTGATTCAAGCGATTGTAGTACCCAGATAATCTGGGCATATGCTCACTAGTTGAGCGATTCTCCTCCATTTTTTTGCTATAGAACTTGTTGGAGACTTCATATCTCTCAACTCGGGTATTTGCTTGAAATATTAACTTCAACTCCTGGAACATCTCATATGGTCCAGGACGTTCAAAACGTCTTTGGAGTCCCGATTCTAAGCCGTTAAGCATGGTGCACTAAACTATCAAGTAGCCATCATATTGAGCCAGCCAAACGTTCATAACGTCTGCATCTGCTCCTGCAATAGGTCTGTCACCTAGCGGTGCATCAAGGACATAATTCTTCTGTGGAGCAATGAGGATAAACCTCAGATCACGGATCCAATCCACATCATTGCTACTATCATCTTTCAACACAATTTTCTCTAGGAACATATCAAAATAAACACAGGGAAGCAACAACGCGAGCTATTGATCTAAAACATGATTTGCAAAATACCACCAGGACTAAGTTCATGATAAATTTAAGTTCAATTAATCATATTACTTAAACAGAGTGTTCCCTTTGTCATCGGTATGTTACTTGCCCGAGATTCGATCATCGGTATCTCAATACCTAGTTCAATCTCGTTACCGGCAAGTCTCTTTACTCATTTCGTAATACATCATCTTGCAACTAACTCATTAGTTGCAATGCTTGCAAGGCTTATGTGATGTGCATTACCGAGAGGGCCCAGAGATACCTCTCCGACAATCGGAGTGACAAATCCTAATCTCGAAATACGCCAACCCAACATTTACCTTTGGAGACACCTGTAGAGCTCCTTTATAGTCACCCAGTTACGTTGTGACGTTTGGTAGCACACAAAGTGTTCCTCCGACAAACGGGAGTTGCATAATCTCATAGTCATAGGAACATGTATAAGTCATGAAGAAAACAATAGCAACATACTAAACGATCGGGTGCTAAGCTAATGGAATGGGTCATGTCAATCACATCATTCTCCTAATGATGTGATCCCGTTAATCAAATAACAACTCTTTGTTTATGGTTAGGAAACATAACCATCTTTGATTAACGAGCTAGTCAAGTAGAGGCATACTAGTGACACTCTGTTTGTCTATGTATTCACACATGTATTATGTTTCCGGTTAATACAATTCTAGCATGAATAATAAACATTTATCATGAAATAAGGAAATAAATAAGAACTTTATTATTGCCTCTAGGGCATATTTCCTTCAGATTGAGCTTGCCTTTCCCTCTCATGCTAGCCAATTCTTTGCACCAAGTAGAGATACTACTTGTGCTTCCAAACACCCTTAAACCAGTTTTGCCATGAGAGTCCACCATACCTACCTATGGATTGAGTAAGATCTCTCAAGTAAGTTGTCATCGGTGCAAGCAATAAAAATTGCCCTCTAAATATGTATGACTTATTAGTGTGGGAGAAAATAAGCTTTATGTGATCGTGTGATATGGAAGAAATAAAAGCGACAGACTGCATAATAAAGGTCCATATCACAAGTGGCAATATAAAGTGACGTTCTTTCGCATTCAGATTTTGTGCATCCAACCATAAAAGTGCATGACAACCTCTGCTTCCCTCTACGAAGGGCCTATCTTTTACTTTTATCTCCTACCTTGCATAAGAGTCATGGTGATCTTCACCCTTCCTTTTTTACATTTTATCTTTTGGCAAGCACAACATGTTGGAAAGATCCTGGTATATATGGCTAATTGTATGTGAGTTTTCATGAACTATTATTGTTGACATTACCCTTGAGGTAAAATGTTGGGAGGCAAAACTATAAGCCCCCATCTTTCTCTGTGTCCGATTAAAACTCCATACCCATAAGTATTGCGTGAGTGTTAGCAACTGTGAAAGACTATATGATAGTTGAGTATGTGGACTTGCTGAAAAGCTCTTATATATTGACTCTTTCTTATGTTATGATAAATTGCAATTGCTCCAATGACTGAGATTATAGTTTGTTAGTTTTCAATGAAGTTTATGATTCATACCTGAAATTGTGATTGAATTATTACTCTAGCATAAGAGATCATATAACAAGAATTATATAAGTTGCTGTTCTAAGAATGATCATGATGCCCTCATGTCCGTATTTTATTTTTATCGACACCTCTATCTCTAAACATGTGGACATATTTTCCGATTTCGGCTTTCGCTTGAGGACAAGCGAGGTCTAAGCTTGGGGAGTTGATACGTCCATTTTGCATCATGCTTTTATATTGATATCTATTGCATTATGAGTTGTTATTACACATTATGTCACAATACTTATGCCTATTCTCTCTTATTTTACAAGGTTTACATAAAGAGGGAGAATGCCGACAACTGGGATCCTGGACTTGAAAACGAGCAAATATTAGAGACCTATTCTGCACAGCTCCAAAAGTCCTGAAACTTCACGGAAGTCATTTTTAGAATATATAATAAATAATGAGCGCAAGAAGTTCTAGAGGGGGGCCACACCCTGCCCACGAGGGTGCGGGGCGCGCCCTAGCCCCTGGGCACGCCCCCTACCTCGTGGCCCTCCGATGCCCATCTTCTGCTATATGGAGTCTTTTGATGAGGAAAAAAATCATAAGCCATCTTTCCGGACAAGACTCCGCCGCCACGAGGCGGAACCTTGGCGGAACCAATCTAGGGCTCCGGCGGAGCTGTTCTGCCGGGTAAACTTCCCTCCGGGAGGGGGAAATCATCGCCATCGTCATCACCAACGATCCTCTCACCGGGAGGGGGTCAATCTCCATCAACATCTTCACCAGCACCATCTCCTCTCAAACCCTAGTTCATGTCTTGTATCCAATTCTTGTCTCTAAGTCCGGGATTGGTACCTGCGGGTTGCTAGTAGTGTTAATTACTCCTTGTAGTTGATGCTAGTTGGTTTACTTGGTGGAAGATCATATGTTCAGATCCTATATGCATATTAATACCCCCTCTGATTATGAACATGAATATGCTTTGTGAGTAGTTACGTTTGTTCTTGAGGACATGGGAGAAGTCTTGCTATTAGTAGTCATGTGAATTTGGTATTCGTTCGATATTTTGATGAGATGTATGTTGTCTCTCCTCTAGTGGTGTTATGTGAACGTCGACTACATGACACTTCACCATTATTTGGGCCTAGAGGAAGGCATTGGGAAGTAATAAGTAGATGATGGGTTGCTAGAGTGACAGAAGCTTAAACCCTAGTTTATGCGTTGCTTCGTAAGGGGCTGATTTGGATCCACATGTTTCATGCTATGGTTAGGTTTACCTTAATACTTTTGTTCTAATTGCGGATGCTTGCAATAGAGGTTAATCATAAGTGGGATGCTTGTCCAAGTAAGGACAACACCCAAGCACCGGTCCACCCACATGCCAAATTATCAAAGTACCGAACGCGAATCATATGAACGTGATGAAAACTAGCTTGACGATATTCCCATGTGTCCTCGGGAGAGCTTTACATCATATAAGAGTTTGTACAGGCTTGTCCTTTGCTACAAAAAGGATTGGGCCACCATGCTGCACTTTATTTACTTTTGTTACTTGTTGCTCATTACCAATTATCTTATCACAAAACTATCTGTTACCTACAATTTCAGTGCTTGTAGAGAATACCTTACTGGAAACCGCTTATCATTTCCTTCTGCTCCTCGTTGGGTTCGACTCTCTTACTTATCAATAGGACTACGATAGATCCCCTATACTTGTGGGTCATCAGGAGGTCGCGGCCAACAGCGATGCCTGCTTATTCATTCATATTACGTTAGTCTCTTACAACAGAAGATTGATCCTCTGTCTGGTTCTTCTTGCCGAACACCGGACAGTGTCTTAGGGGCTACTGGCTACACGGGTTTTTTCTCTTTCTTACCTCGAACCTGTCAATAGGCTGCTGCAGGCTTCATTTAGTCCACTCTTGGCGAACTGAATCTTCTCGATCACCGCACTCATAAGGACACGGTGCTCGTGCACGACAGAGGAACCTCGAAGCGCCTCCATCAGGTTATCCGGCGCCCATGGATGGACAAGGGACACCGGTGGAAGCGGCGCACCCCCTCCTTCAAAGGGGGCTGCTCGCCTGACTCCGGAGTCATATGGGCCTCCGGAATCGTATTCGGCTGAGGGCCGAACTGGATGCGGCCCTCTACACCAATCTCCATGGGGATCGGCTCCCCCATGTGTCCGGCAGTGGAGGTTTCGCCTTGTGGCGCCTCCCGGACAGTGTCCTGGGCTCCCCCCGGTTTGGAGCGGTCCTCCGGGATAACGCTTCGGTGTCGTCCCTGGCCCCGGGGGAATAAGCGGGCGGTGGCGACATGCTCTCCATCTCCGACGGAGCGAACGAACCCCCAGATGAGGATCGCTGGATAAGGTCGCGGGCCGGACTGCAATATCACAATTAACTATGTCATGATAATGAAGAGAAAGGGCCGAATGTGCACATGAGCGAGCCCTGTCACTTACGATGCGGCCTGAGGCTTAGTGCCGGGGTGTCTCTCCAGACTGCTATCAACATCCCACGCGGTGTTGACCACTGGGACGCTCTTCCCCTTCTTGGGTGTTTCCGCCTCCGGATGCACCGAAGCCGCCCTCTTCTTCTTCCTCTCCTCAGGGGGAGGGTTGTTTTCCTCCCCCTCCCCCTCTTCCTCGCCGTCGTCCTCAGGGACAGAGGAATGGGCTTCGTCGTCTTCGGACATCATGTCCGAAGTGCCCTTGCGACGGGGGCCACCCTTGGCCCCATTGGCCTTCTTCTCCAGCGCCTTATAAGGCGTCGGCACTAGCATCTTCGCTAGATGCGGGATGACCGGTTCTTCAGGCAGTGGAGCCGGACACTGGATCTGCTTCGCCCTCTCCATCATCCTTGAAATGATTAAGTTGGGGATACATCAAAAAATAGCATACCTCACTGGCAAGGTGTTTACAATCGTGGCCACGGTCTGAGTCCGTGGCCGGTGGTTTCTCGTTGCCCTTAAAGAGCAACTTCCATGCGCCTTCATGAGTAGTCTCAAAGAGCCTCACCAGGGTCTGATCTTCTTCGAGTTGAACTCCCACAGTGGACGGCTTCGACGCTGGCACGGAAGGATCCGGTGAACCAGCATCACCTGGATCACATCAACGAGCTTGACTTTCTTGGTTGACATGCTCTGGACGCGCGTCTGCAGCGCTATCACCTCGTCAGGGGAACCCCAGTCTGGACTCTATGCGACCCAGGAGGTGAGTCGCATGGGAGCGCCGGAGCGGAATTCGGCAGCTGCGGCCCAGGTGGTACCGCGAGGTTCTGTGATGTAGAACCACTGCTTCTGCCATTCCTTCACTGTGTCCACAAAAGTGCCTTTGGGCCAGGATACGTTGGACAACTTGCTCACCATAGCTCCTCCGCACTCCGCGTGCTGGCCGTCCACTACCTTCGGCTTCACGTTGAATACTTTGAGCCATAGCCCGAAGTGGGGTTGGATGTGGAGGAAGGCCTCACACACGACGATAAACGCTGAGATGTTGAGGAAGGAATTCGGGGACAGATCATGGAAATCTATCCCGTAATAATACATCAGCTCACGGACGAAAGGGTGGAGTGGAAACCCTAGCCCGCGAAATAAATGGGGGAGGAACACGACCCTCTCGGTGGGCTTCGGCGTGGGGACGACTTGTCCCTCGGTCGGCAGGCGGTGAGTGATCTCCTTCGCAAAGTATCCGGCCGCCCGAAGCTCCGTAATGTTCTCCTCCTTGACGGAGGAGACCATCCACTTGCCCTGACCTCCGGATCCGGACATGGTTGCTTGGGTGGAAAGGAGATGAGAACTTGGGTGCTGTGGATCGAGATTGGGAGGGCGGATACAGAGAGAGGGCGTGAGAGAGAAAAAGGGAATCCTTATCCCCTTATAAAGGCAACAACTATTGAACGCCTCCTCACTCGCCTTAAGATTCACCTATTCCCAAGGGCTGTATAAACGACACAGTTGGGTTACCCACGCCTGTATTGATGAGAATCCCGTAATAAGGGGGCACAATCTCTTCTTCGACAAGACGTGCCAATGGCAACCGCGTCTCGAAACGTGGAGCGGTAGATGAAAAACGGTTGGAAATTATGACCGGACAGACGTGATGTCATATTGTAAAAGCTGTCAGCAGATTAGACTCGTATAAAAATATATATTCTCTCTACGGTTATGTGTGGTGTGTATGACAGGTCCGGATATTATCATCGCATCCGAAGACTATCTTGAAATTCGGATAGAAGGGAACCCGCCTTGCAATGCCGAAGACAATCTGCGTGCCGGACTCCTCGTCATTGAAGCCAGGTTCAGGGGCTACTGAGGGAGTCCTGGACTAAGGGATCCTCGGGTGTCCGGCCTGTTATCCATGGGCTGGACTGATGGGCTATGAAGATATGAAGACCGAAGACTATACATGTGTCCGGATTGGACACTCCTTGGCGTGGAAGGCAAGCTTGGCGACCGACTATGAAGATTCCTTCTCATGTAACCGACTCTATGTAAACCCTATATCCACCCTCGGTGTCTATATAAACCGGAGGGGTTAGTCCGAAAAGGATATACTCATTACCATAGTCATACAGGCCAGGCTTCTAGGGTTTAGCCATTACGATCTTGTGGTAGATCATATCTTGTAACACTCATATTCATCAATATCAATCAAGCAGGACATAGGGTATTACCTCCATAGAGAGGGCCCGAACCTGGGTAAACATTGTGTCCCCTATCTCCTATTACCATCGATCCTAGGCGCACAGTTCGGGACCCCCTACCCGAGATCCGCCGGTTTTGACACCGACAACAGTTAAGAACCCTTTCTTTGATTGGTCCATTTTGAACTCCTTCAAATCTTGTCAAGGTATGTGCTTTGTGAAAGTCCTATCAAGCGTCTTGATCTATCTCTATAGATCTTGATGCTCAATATATAAGCAGCTTCACTGAGGTCTTTTATTGAAAAAATATTATTCAGTTATCCTTTTATGCTATCCAGAAATTCTATATCATTCCCGATCAACAATATGTCATCCACATATAAATATCAGAAATGCTAGAGAGCTCCCACTCACTTTCTTGTAAATACAGGCTTCTCTGAAAGTCTGTATACAACCATATGCTTTGATCACCTCATCAAAGCATATATTCCAACTCTGAGATGCTTGCACCAGTCCATCAATGGATCGCTAGAGCTTGCACACTTTGTTAGCACCTTTAGGATCGACAAAACCTTCTGGTTTCATCATATACAACTCTTCTTTAAGATATCCATTAAGGAATGCAGTTTTGACATCCATTTGCCAGATTTCATAAAATACGGCAATTGCTAACATGATTCGGACAGACTTAAGCATCACTACGAGTGAGAAAATCTCATCATAGTCAACACCTTGAACTTGTCAAAAACATTTTCGCAACAAGTCGAGTTTTGTACATAGTAGCACTATCATCAGCGTCCATCTTCCTCTTGAAGATCCATTTATTCTCAATGGCTTTCCGATCATCGGGCAAGTCCACCAAAGTCCACACTTTGTTCTCATACATGGATCCTATCTCAGATTTCATGGCCTCAAGTCATTTATCAGAATCTAGGCTCATCATCGCCTCCTCATAGTTCGTAGGTTCGCCATGGTCTAGTAACATGACTTCCAGAATAGGATTACCGTACCACTCTGATGCGGAACGTGCTCTGGTTGACCTATGAGGTTCGGTAGTAACTTGATCTGAAGTTTCATGATCATTATCATTAGCTTCCTCTCTAGTTGGTGTAGGCATCACTGGAACTGATTTCTGTGATGAGATACTTTCCAATTAGAGAGAAGGTACAATTATCTCATCAAGTTTTACATTCCTCCCACTCACTTCTTTCAAAAGAAACTCCTTCTCTAGAAAGGATCAATTCTTAGCAACAAAGACCTTGTCTTCGGACCTGTGATAGAAGGTGTACCCAACAATTTCTTTTTGGTATCCTATGAAGACGCACTTCTCCGATTTGGGTTCGAGCTTATCAGGCTGAAGCTTTTTCACATAAGCATCGCAACCCCAAACTCTAAGAAACGAAAACTTAGGTTTGTTGCCAAACCACAGTTCATACGGGGTCGTCTCAACGGATTTAGACGGTGCCCTATTTAACGTGTATGCAGTTGTCTCTAATGCATAACCCCAAAACAATAATAGTAAATCGGTAAGAGACATCATAGATCGCACCATATCTAATAAAGTACGGTTACGACGTTCATACACACCATTACATTGTGGTGTTCCATGTGGCGTGAGTTGTGAAACTATTCCACATTGTTTTAAATGTAGGCCAAACTCGTAACTCAAATATTCGCCTCCACGATCAGATCGTAGAAAATTTATTTTCTTGTTACAATGATTCTCCACTTCACTCTGAAATTCTTTGAACTTTTCAAATGTTTCAGACTTGTGTTTCATTAAGTAGATATACCCATATCTGCTCAAATCATCTGCGAAGGTCAGAAAATAACGATACCCGCCACGAGCCTGAACACTCCTACATCGGTATGTATTATTTCCAATAAGTCACTAGCTTGTTCCATTGTTCCGGAGAATGGAGTTTTAGTCATCTTGCCCATTAGGCATGGTTCACAAGTATCAAATGATTCACAATAAAGTGATTCCAAAAGCCCATCTGCATGGAGTTTCTTCATGCTCTTTACACCAATATGATTGAGGGAGTCCTGGATTAGGGGGTGTTCGGGTAGCCGGACTATACCTTCAGCCGGACTCCTGGACTATGAAGATACAAGATTGAAGACTTCGTCCCGTGTCCGGATGGGACTTTCCTTGGCGTGGAAGGCAAGCTTGGTGATGCGGATATTCAAGATCTCCTACCATTGTAACTGACTCTATGTAACCCTAACCCTATCCGGTGTCTATATAAACCGGAGGGTTGCAGTCCGTAGGCAATCAACTCCATATACAACAATCATACCGTAGGCTAGCTTCTAGGGTTTAGCCTCCTTGATCTCGTGGTAGATCTACTCTTGTACTACCCATATCATCAATATTAATCAAGCAGGACGTAGGGTTTTACCTCCATCAAGAGGGCCCGAACCTAGGTAAAACATCGTGTTCCCTGCCTCCTGTTACCATCCGGCCTAGACACACAGTTCGGGACCCCCTACCCGAGATCCGCCAGTTTTGACACCGACATTGGTGCTTTCATTGAGAGTTCCTCTATGTCGTCGCCTTTAGGCCCGATGGCCCCTTTGATCATCAACAACGATACGGTCCAGGGTGAGACTTTGCTCCCCGGACAGATCTTCGTCTTCGGCGGCTTCGCTCTGCGGGCCAATTCGCTCGGCCACCTGGAGCAGATCGAAAGCTACGCCCCTGGCCATCAAGTCAGGTTTGGAAGCTTAAACTACACGGCTGACATCCGCGGAGACTTGATCTTCGACGGGCTCGAGCCACGGCCAAGCGCGCCGCACTATCTCGAGGGGCATGATCTAGCTCTGCCCCCGGACAGTGTCCTAGAAGCCGCACACGCATCGGTTCCGACCCCTAACTCAGAGCCTATTGCGCCAATCGAGGATGAGCGGTTGGACGTCACCTCGGGGGCTGCGATCCCGAAAGCGATCGAGCCAAACTCTAGCCCCGCACTCTGCACGACCCGTGACTCCGAGGATCCGGACTCCTCCCCGGACTCCGAACCCCCCGCGCCCCTGCCAATCGAATCCGATTGGGCGCCGATAATGGAGTTCACCGCCGCAGACATCTTTCAGCATTCGCCTTTTGGCGACATCCTGAATTCTCTTAAGTCTCTCTCTTTATCAGGAGAGCCCTGGCCGGACTACGGTCAGCGAGGGTGGGATACAGACGATGAGGAAATTCAAAGCCCACCCACCACCCACTTTGTAGACACTGTCGACGATCTAACCGACATGCTTGACTTCAGCTCCGAAGACATCGACGGCATGGACGACGATGTAGGAGACGAACAGGAACCAGCACCTGTAGGGCGCTGGAAGGCCACCTCGTCATATGACATATATATGGTGGATACTCCAAAAGATGGAGATGGCGATGGAACAGTGGGGGATGACGCCCCCAAGAAACAGCCAAAACGCCAGCGTCAGCGGCGCCGCTCTAAACCCCGCCAAAGCAAAAACGGTGATTCCGGCACGGGAGATAATACTACCCCGGATAACGCCGAAGAATACCCACCTCAGCAAGATTCGGCACAGGAAGATGGAGAAGCCAACCCTCATGAGAGAGCGGCAGACCGAGAGGTCGAGGATGATAACTATACGCCTCCCTCCGAAGACGAGGCAAGCCTCGATGACGACGAATTTGTCATACCATCAGACCCCGCCGAACAAGAGCGTTTTAAACGCAGGCTTTTAGCCACGGCTAGCAGCCTCAAGAAAAAGTAGCAACAACTTAGAGCTGCCCAAGATTTGCTAGCTGACAGATGGACTGAAGTCCTTGCGGCCGAAGAGTATGAACCCGAACGCCCCTCCAAGAGTTACCCGAAGCGCAGGCCGTTACCCCGATCAGAGGAGGAAGCACCTTCATCACCAGCATGACATGGCAGACCGGCCACCTCGCGGCCGCGACAGAGAGGCCTCTCGGCCCTCCACCCAAGCCATGCCCCGACGCCGCTCAACTAAGGCACGGGAAAATGCGCCCGACCTGCGAGACATACTGGAGGATAAGGCAAGACAAACAAGATCGATCTACGGATCGCGCAGGCGCCCTACGGCATGTGACAATGATCTTCACGCCGGATACAGCAAATCCGGCCGGGCCGAACACAACAGACATAGCTCTTCCAAGCTGCGTCGTGATATAGCCCAGTACAGAGGCGCCGCACACCCGCTATGCTTCACGAATGAAGTAATGGATCATAAAATCCCAGAGGGTTTCAAACCCATAAACATCGAATCATACGATGGCACAACAGATCCGGCGGTATGGATCGAGGATTATCTCCTTCACATCCACATGGCACACGGCGATGATCTACACGCCATCAAATACCTCCCGCTCAAACTTAAAGGACCGGCCCGGCATTGGCTTAACAGCTTGCCAGCAGACTCAATCGGTTCTTGGGAGGACTTGGAAGCCGCATTCCTCGACAACGTCCAGGGCACTTACGTGCGACCGCCGGATGCCGGCGACTTAAGCCACATAAGTCAGCAGCCAGAGGAATCGGCCAGACAATTCTGGACATGGTTCCTAACAAAGAAAAACCAGATAGTCGACTGTCCGGACGCAGAGGCCCTAGCAGCCTTCAAGCATAACATCCGCGACGAGTGGCTTGCCCGGCACCTGGGACAGGAAAAGCCGAAATCCAGGGCAGCCCTCACGACACTCATGACCCGCTTTTGCGCGGGAGAAGACAGCTGGCTAGCTCGCAGTAACAACTTATCAAAGAACCCTGGTAATTCAGATACCAAGGACAAAAGTGGCAGGACACGTCGGAATAAGCAAAAACGCCGCGTTAACAGCGACAGCAATGAAGACACGGCAGTCAATGCCGGATTCAAAGGCTATAAATCCGGTCAGCGGAAAAAGCCATTCAAAAAGAATACTCAGGGCCCGTCCAGTTTGGACCGAATACTCGATCGCTTGTGCCAGATACATGGCACCCCCGAAAGGCCAGCCAATCACACTAACAGGGATTGTTGGGTGTTCAAGCAGGCAGGCAAGTTAAGGGCCGAAAACAGAGACAAGGGGCGGCACAGCGACGAGGAGGAGCCCAAGCCGCCGAACAACAATGGACAGAAGGGCTTTCCCCCACAAGTGCGGACGGTGAACATGATATACGCAACCCACATTCCCAAGCGGGAGCGGAAGCGTGCGCTACGGGACATATACGCGATGGAGCCAGTCGCCCCAAAGTTCAACCCATGGTCCTCCTGCCCGATCACTTTTGATCGAAGGGACCATCCCACTAGCATCCGTCATGGCAGCTTCGCCGCATTGGTTCTCGACCCAATCATCGACGGATTTCATCTCACAAGAGTCCTCATGGATGGCGGCAGTAGCTTGAACCTGCTTTATCAGGATACAATGCGGAAAATGGGCGTAGATCCCTCAAGGATTAAGCCCACAAGAACGACCTTTAAAGGCATTATACCAGGTGTAGAAGCCAACTGTACAGGCTCAGTAACACGTGACGTGGTCTTCGGATCCCCGGACAATTTCTGAAGTGAAGAGTTAATCTTCGATATAGTCCCGTTTCGCAGTGGCTATCACGCCCTGCTCGGACGAACCGCATTCGCAAAGTTCAATGCGGTGCCGCACTACGCATATCTCAAGCTCAAGATGCCAGGACCTCGAGGAGTAATTACGGTCAACGGAAACACCGAACGCTCCCTCCGTACGGAGGAGCATACGGCGGCTCTCGCAGGGGAGGTACAAAGTAGCCTTCTCAGGCAATTCTCCAGTCCGGCCATTAAAAAGCCAGACACTGCCAAGCGCACCCGGAGTAACCCACAGCAGGACCGCCTGGCACACTCTGAGCAAGCGTAGCAATGCGGCCCCAACCCCAGCTTTCGCGACATAGCGAAACCAGTACCTCGCGTACATAACTATGCCCTTGAAATACCATGGGCACAGGGGAAGGGGCACAATAACGGCACACCCAAAATACGGCTTAAAACATACTAGGGGCTGCCGGATTCTTTTTTTAATTTTTCTTACTTTCAGGACTCCATACTTCGGACGACCTGTTCGGCAATTCAACTGCCGCACAAACGATGCAAGATCCAGGGAGGCAGACAAGCCATGCCGCATTATGGAACTCCCAGGTGGTCTCTGTTACGAGCGGTATACCTGTTTTAAATACAATTCCGCGGCCTGCCCCTGGTCAGGACATACTGAATAGTCCAATATCTTTTGCTTACCGCACTATTTGTATCGTTCGGCTTTGATAAATAGCCTCTCTATAAACAATGCTTAGCTTCTTGTCTATTTTTTGCATTATCTTCTTTTCACATTTATATTTATTAAATGACATGATTGCACCCATACACCATGGTACGACAAACATGCCAGGGGCTTCAGTACCCCTCATAATGGTGTGAGAAGTCCGTACACTTTCACAAGTGCGGCACCCCGAACTTATAGCACTATATGCATCGGCTCCGAATCATGATTTGGGTCAATAGTTGGGTTTGCCCAGCTCCTATGTTTTTGTGCCTTACGTTCCGCTCTATCGGCTAAGGTAGCACTAGGAGAACCACTGCGATTGTGCCCCGGTTCAGCTGGGTTAAGCACCTCAGTGGAGAAAGCTAAAACTGACTGTCATGATGTGGCGAGAGACCGGTCGCTGTTCGAGAGGTTTTTCGAGTCCCTAAAGGCTTATGCCGCTTCGAGCGAGGAGCTGGCTTTGTCCGTCCAAGGCATGGATAGCGCCCCGAACTCGGTCTTCCGAACTAGGGGCTTCGCTGAAATTTAAAATTATAGAGTTCTATGGCTAAGTGAGAGTGTTCAAGCATTATAGTCTGATTGCCTGGTTCGTTGTGCTGAGCGCCTCCCTCGAAGGACCCAACTATGGGAAAAAGAGCCCTCAGGTTTATCCCGAACACCCCAGCACTAGTGGAACGGGGGCAGAAGCCGACGACTGGCCATCTCTCAATTTTTGATAAACGGCCGCACAGAAAGTAATATTTTAAATTCAATAAGCATTGCTTAGCGCATATGAACAAGTTTTCAGCGCATAGGATAAACACGAGCGAGTTCATTCAAATATCACATCCTTGGTACATTCATCCGCCACAAGGCGGGCACCTGCAAGAACATCCTTCTAGTAGTTCTCGGGCTTGCGATGCTCCTTCCCCGGCGGCGGCCCGTCCTTCACAAGCTTCACACCGTCCAGCTTATCCCAGTGCACCTTTGCACGGGCAAGGGCCCGACGGGCACCTTCGATGCAGACGGAGCGCTTGATGACCTCAAGCCTCGGACAGGCCTCCACCAGCCGCCGCACCAGCCCGAAATAGCTCCCAGGCAGGGCCTCTCCGGACCACAGCCGAACTATGAAGCCCTTCATGGCCTGCTCGGCCGCCTTGTGGAGCTCGACCAGCTGTTTCAGCTGGTCGCTCAAGGGCACAGGATGTCCGGCCTCAGAATACTGAGACCAGAACACCTTCTCCGTCGAGCTACCCTCTTCAGCTCGGTAGAATGCGGCGGCGTCGGATACGCTGCGGGGAAGATCTGCGAATGCCCCTGGAGAGCTCTGGATTCGGGTAAGTAACAGGTAGTTCACTTTTATATTTCTGCTTTGCATAAAGAATGCCTTACCCGCTGCTATCTTCCTCATCTCCTCCAACTCTTGGAGGGCCTTTTGGCTTCAGCCTTGGCAGACTTGGCAGCCTCTAGGGCCGTTGCAAGCTCGAATGCTTGCGCCTTCGACTCCAGCTCCAAACTCTCATGTTTTTTCATGAGAGCCTGAAGCTCTTGCTGCACCTCGCCGACCTGAGCCCCAAGTTTGTCTCGCTCGGTGCGCTCCGCGGCCGTTTTCTTTTCGGCCTCAGACAACGCCTACTTAAGGGTCGCCACCTCAGTCGTGGCCCCTACAATAAGCAGTACAATCCTGTTACTCTTTTTGCAATCAAGCCTTTTTATAGGCACTTTTTCTGTAAGGTATTTCTTACCTTCTTCCTCCTTGAGCCGCCGCTTGGCAAGGCCGAGCTCTTGCTCGGTCCGCTCGAGGTCCTGCTTCAGGACACCCACCTCTGTAGTCAGTGCGGCGGTGGATAGCAGCGAAGCCTGCATACGCATATTGACTCTTTTTTGTTAGACTCCTGCGATATTTAATAGATCCTCTATTCGGCTTTTCTTTCTGAACGCCAAACAGAGCATCAGGGGCTACTGTCTATGCGGTAATATTTTCACATATTTTTACTTACCTCGAAGCCTGTTAGAAGTCTAGCTCAAGCTTCAGTCAGTCCGCTCTTGGCGGACTGAACCTTCTAGATCACCGTACTCATAATAGTACGGTGCCCCTCGTCGATGGAGGCATCGTCAAGCACCTCCAGCAGATTGTCCGGCACCTCCGGTTGGATGGAGGCCACCGGCTCAGAAGGCTTGCTCCTCTTGGAAGGAGTTCGCCTACCGCGGTCCGGAACTGTGGAAGATTCAGGCGCGGTGTCCGGCACGAAGCCGGACTGAGAGCCCTGGGGAGCCTTATCCCCTTCACCCCTGGAGTCCGGGAGGTTGCCTTGCGGCTCCTCCGGGACCACCTCCTCCTGCCCCAGAGCTTGTCGTGACGCCACTTCGGCGTCGTCTGCAGTGCGGGGGGAGACAGCGGGCGGAACTGAGTTCACGTCCGATGACCAGGGAGCCGCCCGACGATTCGTCGAATTCGGCCCGGAGCGGACTGCATAATTACATTCGACATTAGGGAAAGCTGTGCAACAAAGGAACATCATGAGTTATTCTGATATCCGAACTTACGATTTCGCCGGACGCTTGGCCCTGTTTGGCCACTCCTCTTTGCCCTCTTTGGCTTTGGGGGCGTAGTCCGGCGGAGGGGTCTTCCTTTTCCTAGACCCCTCGGCCTCCCCCGTTGGGGCGGCTTTCCTCTTCGCTCCTCCCTCCGCTGGGGGGGGGAGTTTTCTTCTTCCTCCTCCTCGTTTTCGCGGGAGGAGGGCGTCTCGGACTCGTCAGATGACGAGTCCGACACCACCATGTTGCGGGCACTCTTTCGAGTCCCCGTGGTCTTCTTCTTCTTGGCCTTCTTCTCTGGCACCACATAAGGCGCCGGAACCAGCAGCTTCGCTAGTAGAGCTGGGGCTAGGTCTTCGGGCAGCGGAGCCGGACAGTTAATCGGTCTGGATATCGCCCGCCAAGCCTGTCAAAGGTAAGGGAGTTTAGATCCCGCATAGAGTCAAACTATGAAAAAAGCTTAACATCCTGTAAAAGGTGTAGATGGCATACCTCGCTAGCGTGACGCTGCGAGCTGTATCCGTGGTCCTCGGAAGCGGATGCGGGAGCCTCGGCGCCCTTGAATAGCATCTTCCAGGCGTCTTCGTACGTCGTGTCGAAGAGCCTGCTGAGGGTTTGATGCTGCGCCGGGTCGAACTCCCACAGATTAAAATCCCGTTGTTGGCACGGGAGGATCCGGCGGACGAGCATAACCTGGATTACATTAACAAGCCGGACTGGCTTGTTCACCAGGGACTGGATGCATGTTTGCAATCCGGTCACCTCTTTTTCGTCACCCCACGACAGGCCCGTCTCTTTCCAGGACATAAGCCGCGTGGGGGGTCCGGATCACAACTCGGGGGCTGCGGTCCATTCCGGATCGCGCGGCTCGGTGATATAAAACCACCCGGATTGCCATCCCTTTAGGGTCTCCACGAAAGAGCCCTCGAACCATAGGACGTTGGCCATCTTGCCCGCCATGGCGCCTCCGCACTCCGCCTGGCTGCCGCGCACCACCTTGGGCTTGACACTGAAGGTCTTGAGCCAGAGGCCGAAATGAGGGCGGACGCGGAGAAAAGCCTCGCACACGACGATAAATGCCGAGATGTTGAGGATGAAGTTCGGAGCCAGATCGTGGAAATCCAGGCCGTAGTAGAACATGAGCCCCCAGACAAATGGGTGGAGTGGAAAACCCAGTCCGTGGAGGAAGTGGGGGAGAAATACTACCCTCTCATGGGGCCTTGGGGTGGGGAGAAGCTGCCCCTCTTCAGGAAGCCGGTGCGCGATGTCCTTGGACAGGTATCCGGCCTTCCTTAGCTTCTTGACTTTGCCCTCCGTGGCGGAGGAGACCATCCGCTTGCCTCCCGCTCCGGACATTGCTGGAGAAGGTTGAGGTGGGAAGTGCGGGCTTGGGCGCTGGAGCTCGGGTGCGCAGGAGATGGATAGGCAAAGGAGGAAGAAGGCGTAGGTAAAAAGGTGGATCCTTGTCCCCTTATATGGGCGGATGCGGTTGTGCGTCCCCACCTGCCTAGTAAAACTCGCTTGCCTCCCAAGCGCCGTGATAAGTGGCGCGGTTGGGTTACCCACGTCCATATTGATGAGAATCCCATAAAAGGGGGGTACACGATCTCTGCTTTGACAAGACGTGCCAAGGAAACCGCCTCGCAAAACACACTGAGGTGGAAAAGTGAAAACGATTCAAGTGAAGGACTTGGCTGTAGTGTGATGACGCACTGCGGAATACGTCAGCAGATTTGATTTGTGTTAATATTATTCTCTCTATGGCAATATGTGGAAGCTTATTTTGCAGAGCCGGACACTACTCTTGGTGTTTACAATCTTCTATGAAGGACTTGGAGGAGGAACCCGCCTTGCAATGCCGAAGACAATTTGCGCGCCGGACTCGTCGTCATTGAAGCCTGGTTCAGGGGCTACTGAGGGAGTCCTGGATTAGGGGGTGTTCGGGTAGCCAGACTATACCTTCAGCCGGACTCCTGGACTATGAAGATACAAGATTGAAGACTTCGTCCCGTGTTCGGATGGGACTTTCCTTGGCGTGGAAGGCAAGCTTGGCGATGCGGATATTCAAGATCTCCTACCATTGTAACCGACTCTATGTAACCCTAACCCTATCCGGTGTCTATATAAACCAGAGGGTTGTAGTCCGTAGGCAATCAACTCCATATACAACAATCATACCGTAGGCTAGCTTCTAGGGTTTAGCCTCCTTGATCTCGTGGTAGATCTACTCTTGTACTACCCATATCATCAATATTAATCAAGCAGGACGTAGGGTTTTACCTCCATCAAGATGGCCCGAACCTGGGTAAAACATCGTGTTCCCTGCCTCCTGTTACCATCCGGCCTAGACGCACAGTTCGGGACCCCCTACCCGAGATCCGCCGGTTTTGACACCGACAATGACCTAACCGGCAGTGCCACAAATATGTTGCACTATCATTATCAACTTTGCATCTTTTGGCATCAATATTATGAATAAGTGTATCACTGTGATAGAGATTCAATAAACCATTTATATTGAGTGTATGACCATAGAACGTTTTATTCATGTAAACAGAACAACAATTATTCTCTGACTTACATGAATAACCGTATCGCAATAAACATGATCCAATCATATTCATGCTCAATGCAAACACCAAATAACATTTATTTAGGTCCAACACTAATCCCAAAGGTAGAGGGAGTGTGCGATGGTGATCTTATCAACCTTGGAATCACTTCCAACACACATCGTGACCTCGCCCTTAACTAGTCTCCATTCATTTTGCAACTCCTGTTTTGAGTTACTAATCTTAGCAACTAAACCAGTATCAAATACCCTGTGGTTACTATGAACACTAGTGAAGTACACATCAATAACATGTATATCAAATATACCTTTGTTCACTTTGCCATCCTTCTTATCCGCCAAGTATTTGGGATAGTTCCGCTTCCAGTGACCATTTCCTTTGCAGTAGAAGCACTCAGTTTCAGGTTTGGGTCTTGCTTTGGGCTTCTACACCGGAGTGGCAACTTGCTTGCCATTCTTCTTGAAGTTCCCTTTCTTTCCCTTGCCCTTTTTCTTGAAACTAGTGGTCTTGTTAACCATCAACACTTGATGCTATTTCTTGATTTCTACCTTTGCTGATTTCAGCACCGCGAAGAGCTTGGGAATCATTTTCGTCATCCCTTGCATATTATAGTTCATCAAGAAGTTGTAGTAACTTGGTGATGGTGACTAGAGAACTCTGTCAATCACTATCTTATCTGGAATATTAACTCCCACTTGATTCAAGCGATTGTAGTACCCAGACATTCTGAGCACATGCTCACTAGTTGAGCTATTCTCCTCCATCTTGTAGGCAAAGTACTTGTCAGAGGTCTCACACCTCTCGACACGGGCATGAGTCTGAAATACCAATTTCAACTCTTGGAACATCTTATATGCTCTGTGGCGTTCAAAATGCTTTTGAATTCGCGGTTCTAAGGCATAAAGCATGGAGCACTAAACTATCAAGTAGTCATCATACCGAGCTTGTCAAACGTTCATAACGTCTGCATCTACTCCTGCAATAGGTCTGTCACCTAGCGGTGCATCAAGGACATAATTCTTCTGTGCAGCAACATGGATAATCCTGAGATCACGGACCCAGTCTGCATCATTGCTAGTATCATCTTTGAACTTAGTTCTCTCTAGGAACATATCAAAAATAAAACAGGGGAGCTATACGCGGGCTATTGATCTACAACATAGATATGCAAATACTATCAGGACTAAGTTCATGATAAATTAAGTTCAATTAATCAAATTACTTAAGAACTCCCACTTAGATAGACATCCCTCAAGTCACCTAAATGATATGTGATCCAAATCAACTAAACCATGTCCGATCATCACGTGAGATGGAGTAGTCATCAATGGTGAACATCTCTGTGTTGATCATATCTACTATATGATTCACGTTCGACCTTTCTGTCTCCAGTGTTTCGAGGCCATGTCTGTACATGCTAGGCTCTTCAAGTTTAACCCGAGTATTCCACACGTGCAAAACTATCTTGCACCCGTTGTATGTGAACATAGAGCTTATCACACCCGACCATCATGTGGTGTCTCGGCACGACGAACTGTCGCAATGGTGCATACTCAGGGAGAACACTTATACATTGAAATTTTAGTGAGGGATCATCTTATAATGCTACCGCCATACTAAGCAAAATAAGATGCATCAAGGGAAAACATCACATGCAATCAACATATGTGACATGATATGGCCATCATCATCTTGTGCCTTTGATCTCCATCTGCAAAGCACCGTCATGATCTCCATCGTCACCGGCTTGACCCTTGATCTCTTTCATAGCGTCGTTGTCGTCTCGCCAACTATTGCTTCTACAACTATCGCTAACGCATAGCGATAAAGTAAAGCAATTGCATGGCGATTTCATTTCATACAATAAAGCGACAACCATATGGCTCCTGCCAATTGCCGATAACTGTGTTACAAAACATGATCATCTCATACAACAATGTATATCACATCACGTCTTGACCATATCACATCACAACAAGCCCTGCAAAAACAAGTTAGATGTCCTCTACTTTGTTGTTGCAAGTTTTACGTGGCTGCTATGGGCTTCTAGTAAGAATCGTTCTTACCTACGCATCAAAACCACAACGACGTTTCGTCAAGTTTGCTGTTTTAACCTTCAACAAGGACCGGTCGCAGTCAAATTCGATTCAACTAAAGTTGGAGAAACAGACACCTGCCATCCACCTTTATGCAAAACAAGTTGCATGTCTGTCGGTGGAACCGGTCTCATGAACGTGGTCATGTAAGGTTGGACCGGGCCGCTTTATCTAACAATACCGCCGAATCAAAATAAGACGTTGGTGGTAAGAAATATGACTATCATCACCCACAAATCTTTATGTTTTACTCGTGCATATCATCTACGCATAAACCTGGCTCAGATGCCACTGTTGGGGAACATAGCATACAATTTTAGAAAATTTCCTACGATCATGCAAGATCTATCTAGGAGATGCATAGAAATGATAGGGGGAGAGTGTGTCCATGTACCGTCGTAGACCGAAAGCGGAAGGACGGGCCGATCAAGTACCGAACATACGACACCTCTGAGTTCTCCACACGTTCAGCTTGATGACGTCCCTCGAACTCTTGATCCAGCAAAGTGTCAAGGGAGAGTTTCATCAGCACGACGGCGTGGTGATGTTGATGGTGAAGTGATCCACGTAGGGCTTCGCCTAAGCACTATGTAAATATGACTAGAGGCGTAAATTGTGGAGGGGGGAGGGGCACCGCACAAGGCTAACAACTGTTGATGTGTGTTCTAGCAGTGCCCCACTCATATATATAGGTTGGAGGGGAGGAGAGGCAGCCAAGGGGGCGCCCCTAGTCAGAGGAATCCTACTTGGGGTCCTCCCAATTCGGCCTCCCCCCTTTCCTATTCCTATTCAGAGTAGGAAGGGGAGAGGGGGAAGGGGGAATCCTATTCCCTTATTCCTTTCCTCCTTCCCCTTTCTACTCCAATTTGGCCAGCCCATATGGGAGGGGAGCACCAGCCCCTTAGGGGCTGGTCTGTCCCCCTCCTGGCCCATTAAGGCCCATATAGTTTGTCGGGGGTTCCCGAAACCCCTTCCGGTGATCCGATACGTACCCGGTACCCCCGGAACACTTCCGGTGACCAAATACTATCGTCCTATATATGAATCTTTACCTCTCAACCATTTCGAGACTCCTCGTCATGTCCGTGATCTCATCCGGGACTCCAAACAACGTTCGGTCACCAAATCACATAACTCATACAATACAAATCATCATCGAACGTTAAGTGTGCGGACCCTACGGGTTCGAGAACTATGTAGACATGACGGAGACACCTCTCGGGTCAATAACCAATAGTGGAACCTGTATGCTCATATTGGCTCCCACATATTCTACAAGATCTTTATCGGTCAAATCATTATGACAACTGATACGTCTCCAACGTATCTATAATTTTTGATTGTTCCATGCTATTATATTATCTGTTTTGGATGTTCAATGGGCTTTGTTATGCAGTTTTATATTATTTTTGGAACTAACCTACTAACCAAAGGCCCAGTGCAAATTGCTGTTTTTTTGCCTCAGTGTTTCGCAGAAAAGGAATATCAAACGGAATCCAAACGGAATGAAACCTTCGGGAGAGTTATTTTTGGAACAAACGTGATCCGGGAGACTTGGAGTGGACATCAAGAAAGAAGCGAGGAGGCCACGAGGCAGGAGGGCGTGCCCCCACCCTCGTGGGCCCCTCGCAGCTCCACCGGCCTACTTCTTCCTCCTATATATACCCATATACCCTGAAAACATCCGAGAGCACTACGAAACCCTATTTCCACCGCAGCAACCTTCTGTACCTGTGAGATCCCATCTTGGGGCCTTTTTCGGCGCTCCCGTCGGAGGGGGAATCGATCACGGAGGGCTTCTACATCAACACCATAGCCTCTCCGATGATGTGTGAGTAGTTTACCGCAGACCTTCGGGTCCATAGTTATTAGCTAGATGGCTTCTTCTCTCTCTTTGGATCTCAATACAAAGTTCTCCTCGATTCTCTTGGAGATCTATTCGATGTAATTCTTTTTGCGGTGTGTTTGTCGAGATCCGATGAATTGTGGGTTTATGATCAAAATTATCTATGAACAATATTTGATTCTTCTATGAATTCTTTTATGCATGATTTAATATCTTTGCAAGTCTCTTTGAATTATCAGTTTGGTTTGTCCTACTAGATTGATCTTTCTTGCAATGGGAGAAGTGCTTAGCTTTGGGTTCAATCTTGCGGTGTCCTTTCCCAGTGACAGCAGGGGCAGCAAGGCACGTATTGTATTGTTGCCATCGAGTATAAAAAGATGGGGTTTATACCATATTGCTTTAGTTTATCCCTCTACATCATGTCATCTTGCCTAATGCGTTACTCTATTCTTATGAACTTAGTACTCTAGATGCATGTTGGATAGCAGTTGATGTGTGGAGTAATAGTAGTAGATGCAGAATCGTCTCAGTCTACTTGCCGCGAACGTGATGCCTATATACATGATCATGCCTAGATATTCTCATAACTATGCGCTTTTCTATCAATTGCTCGACAGTAATTTGTTCACCCACCATAGAATTTGCTATCTTGAGAGAAGCCACTAGTGAAACCTATGGCCCTCGGGTCTATTCTCCATTATATTATTCTCCCGTCAACAAGCCATTTCTGTCGCCGTTTATTTTGCAATCTTTATTTTCCAATCTATACAACAAAAATACCAAAAATATTTATCTTATTATCTCTATTAGATCTCACTTTCATAAGTGACCGTGAAGGGATTGACAACCCCTTTATCGCGTTGGTTGCGAGGTTCTTGTTTGTTTGTGCAGGTACGAGGGACTTGCGTATAATCTCCTACTGGATTTATACCTTGGTTCTCAAAAACTGAGGGAAATAGTTACGCTACTTTGCTGCATCACCCTTTCCTCTTCAAGGGAAAACCAACGCATGCTCAAGAGGTAGCAACAACATAAGTTATTCCCTTTGTCATCGGTATGTTACTTGCCCGAGATTCGATCGTCGGTATCTCCATACCTAGTTCAATCTCGTTACCGGCAAGTCTCTTTACTTGTTCCATAATGCATCATCCCGCAACTAACTCATTAGTCACATTGCTTGCAAGGCTTATTATGATGTGCATTACCGAGAGGGCCCAGAGATACCTATTCGATAGTCGGAGTGACAAAGCCTAATCTCGATCTATGCCAACCCAACAAACACCTTCGGAGATACCTGTAGAGAATCTTTATAATCACCCAGTTACGTTGTGACGTTTGATAGCACACAAGGTATTCCTCCGGTACCCGGGAGTTGCATAATCTCATAGTTAAAGGAATATGTATAAGTCATGAAGAAAGCAATAGCAATAAAACTTTAACGATCATTATGCTAAGCTAACGGATGGGTCTTGTCCATCACATCATTCTCCTAATGATGTGATACCATTCATCAAATGATAACACATGTCTATGGCTAGGAAACTTAACCATATTTGATTAACAAGCTAGTCTAGTAGAGGCTTACTAGGGACACTGTGTTTTGTCTATGTATCCACACATGTATCGAGTTTCCGGTTAATGCAATTCTAGAATAAATAATAAACATTTATCATGATATAAGGAAATATAAATAACAACTTTATTATTACATCGAAGGCATATTTCCTTTAGATTGCATGCACTAGAAGTGGAAGAGCTACCCTGCAGCATGGCATGGATAGTTCAAAGGACAGTGCCACCCCATGGTGGAGCCACAGGGTGGGTAGGGTGGGCCGTGGCGCACCCTTGGATTTCGAACTGACCTCTATAGCATAGGTTTTTTAGTGATGGGCCAGGAGGAAAAGGCCTAGTAATAGCCAGTCTATGTTGCTCGTCTACTTCACTGCTTGTCTTGAAGCAAACACAGCCACACACGAGAATGATTCGCCGCCAGTAGAGCGCCCTAGCCACTGCCTCATCGTCGCGGTGTCGCCTTGCCGGCCCACTGCCCAGACGGCCACCGCCCGCGGCCTGCCTGGTGCCTACCATGTCGGCCCCTTGGCGGGTTGTTGTTAGTGTAGGCGCATGTCACACCACCGCGCAACCGCGGTGCTAGCTAGAACCGCCTAGTCTGTTCAAACGCTTAGCACGCAGCAGTTGATACCGCCCATCTCTGATCATGCATTCTTCAAAGATAGACAGTGAGGTACTCCATCCCCTTTTGTATACAGTACACATACACATAATTTTGCAGTACATCAATTTGATTTGCATCTCCTTCTGAATTTGACTCATACACATAATTTTGCAATAGATCATAATGATTTTGGCTAGATGTGTATGAGCTCATAATTTTGTAGTACACAATACTGGGCTTCTTTATCTGAGTAGATGCAGTACATAAGTGGACAAACTGACAAACTTGTCACATACTTTTGCACATAAGTAGACTCAATTGTGAATTTTAGTGTGTTTATAAGAGCATATTTGATATTTTTCTATGTGATATTGGTAATTAGTTAGAATGCTCACATGTCATTGTCGTCAATTTTATTTAGACGGACCACCTGATACGTCTCCAACGTATCTATAATTTTTGATTGCTCCATGCTATATTATCTACTGTTTTAGACATTATTGGGCTTTATTATCCACTTTTATATTATTTTTGGGACTAACCTATTAACCGGAGGCCCAGCCCAGAATTGCTGCTGTTTTAGGGTTTCGAAGAAAAGGAATATCAAACGGAGTCCAAACCGAATGAAACCTTTGGAAACGTGATTTTCTCATCAGATAAGACCCAGGAGACTTGGACCCTCCGTTAAGAAAGCCATGAGGTGGTCATGAGGGTAGGGGCGCCCCCTGCCTCGTGGGCCCCTCGAAGCTCCACCGACATACTTCTTCCTCCTATATATATCCACGTACCCCCAAACGATCGGGGACGGAGCCAAAAACCTAATTCCACCGCCGCAACTTTTTGTATCCACGAGATCCCATCTTGGGGCCTGTTCCAGAGCTCCGCCGGAGGGGGCATCGATCACGGAGGGCTTCTACATCATCATCCAAGCCCCTCCGATGAAGTGTGAGTAGTTTAGTTCAGACCTACGGGTCCATAGCTAGTAGCTAGATGGCTTCTTCTCTCTTTTTGGATCTCAATACAATGTTCTCCCCCTCTCTTGTGGAGATCTATTCGATGTAATCTTCTTTTTGCGGTGTGTTTGTTGAGATCGATGAATTGTGGGTTTATGATCAAGTCTATCTATGAATAATATTTGAATCTTCTCTGAATTCTTTTATGTATGATTGGTTATCTTTGCAAGTCTCTTCGAATTATCAGTTTGGTTTGCCCTACTAGATTGGTTGTTCTTGCCATGGGAGAAGTGCTTAGCTTTGGGTTCAATCTTGCGGTGTCCTTTCCCAGTGACAGAAGGGGCGGCAAGGCACGTATTGTATTGTTGCCATCGAGGATAACAAGATGGGGTTTTTATCATATTGCATGAAACTATCCCTCTACATCATGTCATCTTACTTAAGGCGTTACTCTGTTTTTAACTTAATACTCTAGATGCATGCTGGATAGCGGTCAATGAGTGGAGTAATAGTAGTAGATGCAGAATCGTTTCGGTCTACTTGTCTCGGACGTGATGCCTATATACATGATCATACCTAGATATTCTCATAACTATGCTCAATTCTGTCAATTGCTCAACAGTAATTTGTTCACCACCGTAGAATACTTATGCTCTTGAGAGAAGCCACTAGTGAAACCTATGGCCCCCGGGTCTCTTTCTCATCATGTAAATCTCCATTACTTTATTATTGCCTTGCTTTTACTTAGCTTTTACTTTATTTACTTTGCATCACTATACCAAAATACCAAAAAATATTATTTATTATCTCTATCAGATCTCACTTTCGTAAGTGACCGTGAAGGGATTGACAAGCCCTAAGCGCGTTGGTTGCGTTGAGCTATTGTTTTTGTGTAGGTACGAGGGACTCGAGCGTAGCCTCCTACTGGATTGATACCTTCATTCTTAAAAACTGGGGGAAATACTTATGCTACTTTGCTGCATCATCCCTTCCTCTTCGGGGAAATCCAACACAGTGCTCAAGAGGTAGCAAGAAGAATTTCTGGCGCCGTTGCCGGGGAGTCTGCGCAAAGTCAACATACCAAGTACCCATCACAATCCCTATCTCTCGCATTACATTATTTGGCATTTGCCTCTGGTTTTCCTCTCCCCCCAATTCACTCTTGTCGTTTTATTCGCCCTCTCTCTCTCTATCCTCCCTCTCCTTCTCTGTTTTCCTTTTTGACCATTTGCTTTTTGTTTGCTCGTGTGTTAGTTTGCTTGTTTGTCGCGATGGCTCAAGATAATACTAAATTTTGTGACTTCACCAATACCAATAATAATGATTTCCTTAGCACTCCGATTGCTCCTCTTACCGATGCTGAATCTTGTGAAATTAATACTACTTTGTTGAATCTTGTCATGAAAGATCCGTTCTCTGGCCTTCCTAGCGAAGATGCCGCTACCCATCTTAATAGCTTCGTTGATTTTTGTGACATGCGAAAGAAGAAAGATGTCGATAATGATATTGTTAAATTGAAGCTATTTCCTTTTTCACTTAGAGATCGTGCTAATGTTTGGTTTTCATCTTTGCCTAAAAATAGTATTGATTCATGGAACAAGTGCAAAGATGCTTTTATCTCTAAGTATTTTCCTCCCGCTAAGATCATCTCTCTTAGAAACGATATTATAAATTTTAAACAACTTGATCATGAACATGTTGCACAAGCTTGGGAGAGAATGAAATTAATGATACATAATTGCCCTACACATGGTTTAAATTTGTGGATGATTGTTCAGAATTTTTATGCCGGATTAAAATTTTCTTCTAGAATCTTTTAGATTCGGCCGCGGGAGGCACTTTTATGGAAATCACTTTAGGAGAAGCTACTAAACTCCTAGATAATATTATGGTTAATTATTCTCAATGGCATACTGAAAGATCTACTAAAAAGGTGCATGCGATAGAAGAAATTAATGTTTTGAGTGGAAAGATGGATGAACTTATGAAATTATTTGCTAATAAGAGTGTTTGTTCTGATTCTAATGATGTGCCCTTGTCTACTTTGATTGAGAATAATAATGAATCTATGGATGTGAATTTTGTTGGTAGGAACAATTTTGGTTACAACGTGTATAGAGGAAATTTCAATCCTAGGCCTTATCCTAGTAATTCCCCTAATAATTATGGTAATTCCTACAACAATTCTTATGGAAATTATAATAAGATGCCCTCTGATTTTGAATCTAATATTAAAGAATTTATTTCTTCGCAAAAGAATTTTAATGCTATGATTGAAGAAAATTGCTTAAGATTGATGATTTGGCTAGGAACGTTGATAGAATTGCTCTTGATGTTGATTCTTTGAAACTTAGATCTATTCCACCTAAGCATGATATCAATGAGTCTCTCAAATCCATGAGAATTTCCATTGACGAGTGCAAAGAAAGAACCGCTAGGATGCGTGCTAAGAAAGATGCCTTTATAAAAGCGTGTTCTTCTAGTTCCTATGAAAATAATGATGAAGATCTAAAAGTTATTGATGTGTCCCCTATTAAATCTTTGTTTTGTAATATGAATCTTGATAATGATGGGACTGAATACGATCCACCTTTAGCTAGAAGACGTTCTAAGAATTCGGAATTTGTTGATCTTGATGCTAAATTTGATAAAAGTGAGATTGAAGAAATTAAAACCCTAGATGTTGCTAAACCCACTATTATGGATTTCAAGTAATTTAACTATGAAAATTGATCTTTGATTGATTGTATTTCCTTGTTGCAATCCGTGCTAAAATCTCCTCACGCTTATAGTCAAAATAAAGCATTTACTAAACATATCGTTGATGCCTTGATGCAATCTTATGAAGAAAAACTTGAATTGGAAGTTTCTACCCCCAGAAAAATTTATGATGAGTGGGAACCAACTATTAAGATTAAAATTAAAAATTATGAGTTTTATGCTTTATGTGATTTGGGTGCTAGTGTCTCTACTATTCCCAAAACTTTGTGTGATTTACTAGATTTCCGTGATTTTGATGATTGCTATCTAAACTTGCATCTTGCGGATTCCACTATTAAGAAACCTATGGGAAGAATTAATGATGTTCTTATTGTTGCAAATAGGAATTATGTGCCCGTAGATTTTATCATTCTTGATATAGATTACAATCCTTCTTGCCCTATTATTCTTGGTAGACCTTTCCTTAGAACGGTTGGTGCAATTATTGATATGAAGGAAGGGAATATTAGATTTCAATTTCCATTAAAAAGGGCATGGAACACTTTCCTAGAAAGAAAATAAAATTACCATATGAATATATCATGAGATCCACTTATGGATTGCCTACCAAAGATGGCAATACCTAAATCTATTCTTGCTTGTTATGTCTAGCTAGGGGCGTTAAACGATAGCGCTTGTTGGGAGGCAACCTAATTTTATTTTTATTCCTTGATTTTTTTCTCCTGTTTAGTAATAAGTAAATTATTTAGCCTCTGTTTTGTTTGTGTTTAATTAGTGTTTGTGCCAAGTAGAACCGTTGGAAAGACTTGGGGAAAGTCTTGTTGAACTTGCTGTAAAAAACAGAAACTTTAGCGCTCACGAGAACTGCTGTAATTTTTATTTGGAAAGTGATATTCAGTTAATTATTTTTGAATATGATTAATATATAAATTCCTCACGTCCAGCAATTTATTTTATAATTTTTGGGGTTCCAGATCTTGCGCTAGCTACATATTACCACAGACTGTTCTGTTTTTGACAGATTCTGTTTTTCGTGTGTTGTTTGCTTATTTTGATGAATCTATGGCTAGTAAAATAGTTTATAATCCATAGAGAAGTTGGAATACACTAGGTATAACACCAATATAAATAAATAATGAGTTCATTACAGTACCTTGAAGTGGTCTTTTTTTTTCTTTCGCTAACGGAGCTCACGAGATTTTCTACTTTAAGTTTGTGTTGTGAAGTTTTCAAGTTTTGGGTAAAGGTTTGATGGATTATGGAACAAGAAGTGGCAAGAACCTAAGCTTGGGGATGCCCATGGAACCCCCAAGATAATCTAAGGACATCTAAAAGCCAAAGCTTGGGGATTCCCCGGAAGGCATCCCATCTTTCGTCTACTTCTATCGGTAACTTTACTTGGAGCTATATTTTTATCCACCATATTCGATGTAATCTTCTTTTTGCGGTGTGTTTGTTGAGACCGATGAATTGTGGGCTTATGATCAAGTCTATCTATGAATAATATTTGAATCTTCTCTGAATTCTTTTATGTATGATTGGTTATCTTTGTAAGTCTCTTCGAATTATCAGTTTGGTTTGGCCTACTAGATTGGTTGTTCTTGCCATGGGAGAAGTGCTTAGCTTTGGGTTCAATCTTGCGGTGTCCTTTCCTAGTGACAGAAGGGGCGGCAAGGCACGTATTGTATTGTTGCCATCGAGGATAACAAGATGGGTTTTTTATCATATTGCATGAAACTATCCCTCTACATCATGTCATCTTGCTTAAGGCGTTACTCTGTTTTTAACTTAATACTCTAGATGCATGCTGGATAGAGGTCGATGAGTGGAGTAATAGTAGTAGATGCAGAATCGTTTCGGTCTACTTGTCTCGGACGTGATGCCTATATACATGATCATACCTAGATATTCTCATAACTATGCTCAATTCTGTCAATTGCTCAACGGTAATTTGTTCACCCACCGTAGAATACTTATGCTCTTGAGAGAAGCCACTAGTGAAACCTATGGCCCCCGGGTCTCTTTCTCATCATATAAATCTCCATTACTTTATTATTGCCTTGCTTTTACTTTATTTACTTTGCATCACTATACCAAAAATACCAAAAAATATTATTTATTATCTCTATCAGATCTCACTTTCGTAAGTGACCGTGAAGGGATTGACAACCCCTAAGCGCGTTGGTTGTGTTGAGCTATTGTTTTTGTGTAGGTACGAGGGACTCGAGCATAGCCTCCTACTGGATTGATACCTTGGTTCTTAAAAACTGAGGGAAATACTTACGCTACTTTGCTGCATCATCCCTTCCTCTTCGGGGAAATCCAACGCAGTGCTCAAGAGGTTGCACCACCCTGTTGTCAAATGCTAGCTCCACCACTGGTGCCACCATCATTCGTGTAGTCGTGACCGATCATGAGACATTGATATGACATTTATATTTTTGGATGCATGTGTCTTGGAATGACATCAATATGCTGCATCGATCACCACTCTTTGCAAAGTTAACCAATGGAGAACCACCACCATTTGAGTTCTAAGCAAATGACTGCACATACAATGTTGGGTACTATCTCGCGGGTGAGATTTTTTCGAAGTGGGCTACTTTTGTGAAGCCAATTGCAAACCCCCAAGGTGAAAGAACTCTACTTTCATTATGCTCAAACAACCACTAGGAAAGATGTGGATAAGGCTTTTTGGATTTGCAATCCCCATTTGCTGGTGTGATTGCACCGGCTAGGTCTTGGGATGAAGAGATCATTGGTATATCATCGCAGCTAGTGTAATTTTGCACAACATGATCATTGAGTATGATCGGGACAAAATTTGGATTACACCAACTATGAGGTCATGGGACAACAGGTGCGGTAGACTAGAAGGGAAGACTTAATCCAACATGTTCTTCAGATGTACCATGACATTAGAAATTCCAATACGCACGAGGATCTAAAAAAGATCTCATGGAGGAGTGGTGGGAATGGAATGGGCGACATCCTAATTTTATCTCTATGTTTGTTGTATTGTGTGACGAACTTTGTTGTATTGTGTGCTTAACTTTGTTGTATTATTTGATGAACAATTTTGGTTGCATTTGGTGTTGTGGATTTGATGAACAACTAGTTAGCGTGCACGTGCAATGCATGTATTCCTTACGAAAAAACATGTTCACCCTAGTTAATAGGAAAACATTAAAATAAATGAATGATAAAAGTCTAGTGATGTATTACTAAATATTACAAAATCAATATATCATAATAATGCACCAATGATTTTCTTTTGGCACATGATAATGATTTAGTTTGTTGTACTGAGCGGAGGAAATCTCCTATACCGAGAAGAGTTACTAGCATATGCAAACCCCCGATGCAACATGTATATACTAGTATTTTTACCCGAGCGGAGACAATTTTGGAGGAGGTACAGTGGTGGGAGGTGTGTTGCGTGTGCTTTTTTGCCTAATGTGTTTTTTCAATTATGGGATATATGGTATGATGATTTGTTTCCTAAAAAAAGGTGTAATTAATTTGCAATGAGTCGTAATTAAGGTGTTCTGGAGATGATACATGATATATAATGTGACAATTTGTTTACTAGTGAAGGGGTAATTGGCGCATAATGATTCCTAATTAAGATAATGTGGAAATTAATAATTAAATATGTCAATTTGATGTGATACAACACTTAGACAATCTGGTCCATTGATGAACGATGGATATGTGGTTGTGATCTAATGAACTCGCTTGTTTAGTAGTAGTGTAGAAGAAAAAACATGTTTATCCTAATTAACAGGAAAACATTCAAAATAAATAAATAGTAAAAGTCTAGTGTACTACTAAATATTACAAAATCAATAGGTCATAGTAGTGCACTGGTGATTTTCTTTTCACACATGATATAATGATTTAATTTGTTGTATTGAGTGGAGGAGATCTTCTATACCGAGAAGAGTCACTAACATATGCAAACTCCCTATGCAAAAGGTATACATTGAAACTTTTGAGGCACATTGTTGCATTTTATCACGCCAGTATTCTTCCACAAAAGGTTGAGTCGGCAGCAACCTGCGATGAGAGAGAGCCGGGCAGGCATAGGTTTGTCGACAACGGCACAAGCATGGGATACGGTGTCATAATATATACTTTTCCCGAGCAGATGCAGTTTTGGAGGAGGTATGGTGGTGGAAGGTGTGCGGCACGTATTTTTTTTGCCTAGTTTGTTTTTTCAATTATGTGACATATGGTGTGACGATTTGCTTCCTAATGAAGATATAATTAAGGTGCAATGGTTCCTAATTAAGGTGTTCTCGAGATGATACATGATATATGATGTGACGATTTGTTTTATGATGAAGGAGTAATTAAGATGCAATGATTTTTAATTAAGGTATTAAGGTATTGTGGAGATGATTAAAATTAAGTAGTAAATATGTCAATTTGATGATACAACATGGGCACCACTAGCGATACTGCCCTGCTTCCTATCAGACCAGTCCTGACGCCCTAGTAGGATCATAAGGGCATGCACAATGGTTGATAAGATAGTATTATCTTAATACTTGCATGTAATTTAGAGATGACAAAATCAATTCTCTACAATGGGTCATCTCTTAGCCTTCTTCAATAACTAGCCATTCCTAAAAGCGTTGGGAGACATATTATGCTAAGAGATCATCTCTTCTCTTCTCTTAAATATGAGAAGACACGTCTTTTCTTATGAGTTCTCTCTCGTCCACCTCATCATTTATCCTACGTGGCACTTCTAAGATATCACCATTGTACATGCCCTAAGCGAGATGGTGTTGGGGAACGCAGTAATTTCAAAAAAAATCCTATGCACATGCAAGATCTATCTAGGTGATCCATAGCAACGATTGGGAAGAGTGTTGTCCATGTACCCTTGTAGACCGTAAGCGGAAGCATTATGACAACGTGGTAGATATAGTCGTACGTCTTCATGATCCGACCGATCCTAGTACCGAAAGTACGGCACCTCCACGATCTGCACACGTTCACCTCGGTGACGTCCCATGAACTCTCGATCTAGCTAAGTGTCGAGGGAGAGTTTCGTCAGCACGACGGCGTGATGATGGTGGTAATTAAGCTACCGACGTAGGGATTCACCTAAGCACTACGACGATATGAACGAGGTGGATTATGGTGGAGGGGGGCACCGCACACGGCTAAGATAATGATCAACTTGTGTGTCTATGGGGTGCCCCCTAGCCACGTATATAAAGGAGGGGAGGGAAGAGGTGGCCGGCCCTAAGGAGGCGCACCCGGTATGGGGAATCCTACTAGGACTCCCTAGTCCAAGTAGGATTCCCCTCCTCTTTCCTATTCGGAGTAGGAGAGAAGGAAAGAGAGGGAAAGGGAGAAGGAAAGGGGGGCCGCGCCCCCACCCCTTGTCCAATTCGGTTTGGGCAGGGGGGGAGGCGCGCGCCACCTCTTGGCCCTTCTGCCTCTCTTAACTAAAGCCCAATAAGGCCCATTACTTCTCCCGGTGAATTCCCGTAACTCCCCGGTACTCCGAAAAAATACCCGAATCACTCGGAACCTTTCCGATGTCCGAATATAGCCTTCCAATATATCGATCTTTATGTATCGAACATTTTGAGACTCCTCGTCATGTTCGTGATCTCATCCGGGACTCCAAACAACCTTCGGTACATCAAATCACATAACTCATAATACCAATCGTCATCGAACGTTAAGCGTGCGGACCCTACGGGTTCGAGAACTATGTAGACATGACCGAGATACATCTCCTGTCAATAACCAATAGTGGAACCTGGATGCTCATATCGGCTCCTACATATTCTACGAAGATCTTTCGGTCAAACCACATAACAACATACGTTGTTCCCTTTGTCATCGGTAAGTTACTTGCCCGAGATTCGATCGTCGGTATCCTCATACCTAGTTCAATCTCGTTACTGACAAGTCTCTTTACTCGTTCCGTAATGCATCATCCCGCAACTAAATCATTAATCACATTGCTTGCAAGGCTTATAATGATGTGCATTACCGAGAGGACCCAGAGATACCTCTCCGACAATCGGAGTGACAAATCCTAATCTCGATCTATGCCAACTCAACAAACACCATCAGAGACACCTGTAGAGTATCTTTATAATCACCCAGTTACATTGTGACGTTTGATAGCACACTAAGTGTTCCTCAGGTATTTGGGAGTTGCATAATCTCATAGTCATAGGAACATGTATAAGTCATGAAGAAATCAATAGCAATAAACTAAACGATCATAGTGCTAAGCTAACAGATGGGTCTAGTCCATCACATCATTCTCTAATGATGTGATCCCGTTCATCAAATGACAACACATGTCTATGGCCAGGAAACTTAACCATCTTTGATTAACGAGCTAGTCAAGTAGAGGCATACTAGGGACACTCTGTTTGTCTATGTATTCACACATGTACTAAGTTTCCAGTTAATACAATTCTAGCATGAATAATAAACATTTATCATGATATAAGGAAATGTAAATAACAACTTTATTATTGCCTCTAGGGCATATTTCTTTCAGTCTCCCACTTGCACTAGAGTCAATAATCTAGTTCACATCGTCATGTGATTAGTTCACATCTTCATGTGACTAATACCCAAAGGGTTTACTAGAGTCAATAATCTAGTTCACATCGCTATGTGATTAACACCCAAAGAGTGATCATGTTTTGCTTGTGAGAGAAGTTTAGTCTACGGGTCTGCAACATTCAGATCCGTATGTATTTAGCTAATTTCTATGCCTACAATACTCTGCACGGAGCTTCTCTAGCTAATTGCTCCCACTTTCAATATGTACCTAGATCGGTGTCAAAAGCATGCATCGATGTAACTCTTTACGATGAACTCTTTTATCACCTCCATAACCGAGAAATATTTCCTTAGTCCTCTAAGGATAATGTTGACCGTTGTCCAATGATCTACTTCTAGATCACTATTGTACACCCTTGCCAAAATCATGTTAAGGTATACAATAGGACTGGTACACAGCATGTCATACTTTATAGAACCTATGACTGAGGCATAGGGAATGACTTTTCATTCTCTTTCTATTTTCTGTTGTGGTCCGGTTTTGAGTCTTTACTCAACTTCACACCTTGCAACACAGGCAAGAACTCCTTCTTTGACTGTTCCATTTTGAACTACTTCAAAATTTTGTCAAGGTATGTACTCATTGAAAAATCTTATTAAGCATCTTGATCTATCTCTATAGATCTTGATGCTCAATGTGTAAGCAGCTTCACCGAGGTCTTTCTTTGAAAAAACTCCTTCAAACACTCCTTTATGCTTCCTAGAAAATTCTACATCATTTCCGATCAACAATATGTCACTCACATATACTTATCAGAAAGGATGTAGTGCTCCCACTCACTTTCTTGTAAATACAGGCTTTACCGCAAGTCTGTATAAAACCATATGCTTTGATCACTTTATCAAAGCATATATTCCAATTCCGAGATGCTTGCACCAGTTCATAGATGGATCGTTGGAGCTTGCACACTTTGTTAGCATCTTTAGGATTGACAAAACCTTCTTGTTGCATCATATACAACTCTTCTTTAAGAAATCCATTAAGGAATGCAGTTTTGACATACATTTGCCAGATTTCATAAAATGTGGTAATTGCTAACATGATTCAGACAGACTTAATCATCGCTACGAGTGAGAAAATCTCATCGTAGTAACATCTTGAACTTGTCTAAAATCTTTTGCGACAATTCGAGCTTTGAAGATAGTAACACTACTATCAGCGTCCGTCTTCCTCTTGAAAATCCATTTATTCTTAATGGCTCACCGATCATCGGGCAAGTTAATCAAAGTCCATACTTTGTTCTAATAGATGGATCCTATCTCAGATTTCATGGCTTCAAGCCATTTCGCGGAATCCGGGCTCATCATCGCTTCCTCATAGTTCGTAGGTTCGTCATGGTCAAGTAACATGACCTCCAGAACAGGATTACCATACCACTCTTGTGCTGAACGTATTCTAGTTGACCTACGAGGTTCGGTAGTAACTTGATCTGAAGTTTCATGATCATCATCATTAACTTTCTCACTAATTGGTGTAGGAATCACTAGAACTAATTTCTGTGATGAACTACTTTCCAATTCGGGAGAAGGTACAATTACCTCATCAAGTTCTACATTCCTCCCACTCACTTCTTTTGAGAGAAACTTCTTCTCTAGAAAGGATCCATTCTTAGCAACGAATATCTTGCCTTCGGATCTGTGATAGAAGGTGTACCCAATAGTTTCCTTTGGTATCCTATGAAGACGCATTTCTCCGATTTGGGTCCGAGCTTATCAGGTTGAAACTTTTTCACATAAGCACACTATTCAAGAATTCACCCGATTAATCAGTTAACGGGCCAGTTAATCACTACTCATCGTGTGGCCGAATCGAATATCACATATTCATCGTGTTAACTTGTCAGACTGATTAATTCGCTAGTTAGACCGATTAATCAGTTGTTAGAGCGATTAATCCCTACTGGCCCAATAACAGGTGGGCAAACAAAGCGCACATTTTTGTCCCATAACCCCTTCCAGCCTCATCCCTCTCCTTAATAACTAGGATTAATAAATTTACCTCCTCTGTATGCTAGCTTTTCATATGTGTACGACATCATGTTTTGGTATACTATATAGTTGGGAGCATGAGATTATGGTATAATACATAAAAAAAGTCTAGACATATGTTGGCAAGTTCCTATTCAATCTACCAATTAATACAGTTAATAGGCCGATTCACCGATTAATAGTTACTCCTAAATTGGCAGAGCAACTACCAGTTAATGTTTTCTTGAACATTGCATAAGCATCATGTCCCCAAACTTTAAGAAGTGACAGCTTAGGTTTCTTGCTAAACCATAGTTCATATGGTGTCGTCTCAACGGATTTAGATGGTGCCCTATTTAACGTGAGTACAGCTGTCTCTAATGCATAACCCCAAAACTGAAGGAAATATGCCCTAGAGGCAATAAATAAAGTTATTATTTATTTCCTTATTTCATGATAAATGTTTATTATTCATGCTAGAATTGTATTAACCGGAAACTTAGTACATGTGTGAATACATAGACAAAAACAAGTGTCCCTAGTATGCCTCTACTTGACTAGTTCGTTTATCAAAGATGGTTATGTTTCCTAACCATAGACATGTGTTGTCATTTGACAAACGGGATCACATCATTAGGAGAATGATGTGATGGACAAGACCCATTCGTTAGCTTAGCATTATGATCGCTACAGTTTCATTGCTACTGCTTTCTTCATGACTTATACATGTTCCTCAAACTATGAGATTATACAACTCCCGAATACCGGAGGAACACCTTGTGTGTTATCATCACAACGTAACTGGGTGATTATAAAGATGCTCTACAGGTGTCTCCGATGGTGTTTGTTGAGTTGGCGTATTTCGAGATTAGGATTTGTCACTCCGATTGTCGGAGAGGTATCTCTGGGCCCTCTCGGTAATGCACATCACAATAAGCCTTGCAAGCATTGTGACTAATGAGTTAGTTGCGGCATGATGCATTACGGAACGAGTAAAGAGACTTGCCGGTAACGAGATTGAACTAGGTATGTTGATACCGACGATCGAATCTCGGGCAAGTAACATACCGATGACAAAGGGAACAACGTATGTTGTTATGCGGTTTGACCGATAAAGGTCTTCGTAGAATATGTACGAGCCAATATGAGCATCCAGGTTCCGCTATTGGTTATTGACCGGAGATGAGTCTCGGTCATGTCTACATAGTTCTCGAACCCGTAGGGTTCGCACACTTAACGTTCTGTGACGATTTGTATTATGAGTTATGTGATTTGATGACCGAAGTTTGTTCGTAGTCCCGAATGAGATCGGGGACATGATGAGGAGTCTCGAAATGGTCGAGACGTAAAGATCGATATATTGGAAGGCTATTCGGACATCGGAAAGTTTCCGAATGATTCGGGTATTTTTGGAGTACCGGAGAGTTACGGGAATTCATATTGGGCCTTAATGGGCCATACGGGAAAGGAGAGAAAGACCTCAATGGTGGTTGCGCCCCTTCCCCATGGACTGGTCTGAATTGTACTAGGGAAAGGGGGCGCCCCCTTCCTTCCTTCTCCTTCTCCCTTCCCTTTTTCCTATTCCATGTGGGAGGTGGAATCCTACTAGGACTAGGGAGTCCTAGTAGGACTCCACACTTTGGGCGCGCCCTATGAGGGCCGGCCTCGTCCTCCCTCCATCCTTTATATACGTGGCCAGGGGCACCCCATAGACACACAAGTTGATCATTGATCCCTTAGCCGTGTGTGGTGCCCCCCTCCACCATAATCCACCTCGGTCATATCATCGTAGTGCTTAGGCGAAGCCCTGCGACGGTAGCATCATCATCACCGTCATCACGCCGTCGTGCTGATGGAACTCTCCCTCGAAGATCTACTGGATCGTGAGTTCGTGGGACGTCACCGAGCTGAACGTGTGCAGATCGCGGAGGTGCCGTATGTTCGGTACTAGGATCGGTCGATCGTGAAGACGTACGACTACATCAACCGCATTGTCATAACGCTTCCGCTTACGGTCTACGAGGGTACGTGGGCAACACTCTTCCCCTCTCGTTGCTATGCATCACCATGATATTGCGTGTGCGTAGGATTTTTTTTAAATTACCACGTTCCCAACAGTGGCATCCGAGCCAGGTCTATGCGAAGATGTTATATGCACGAGTAGAACACAAAGGAGTTGTGGGCGTGGGTATATACACATTGCTTGTCGTCCCTAGTTGATTCTTGATTCAGCGGTATTGTTGGATGAAGCGGCCCAGACTGACATTACGCGTACGCTTACGCGAGACTGGTTGTCCCGACGTGCTTTGCACACAGGTGGCTAGTGGGTGTCTGGTTTCTCGAACTTTAGTTGAATTGGATTCAATGAACAGGGTTCTTTCTGAAGATCAAAAAGCAATCACTATACCGCGTTGTGGTTTTTGATGCGTAGGTATGGACGGTTCTTGCTCTGCCCGTAGCAGTCATGTAAAACTTGCAACAACAAAGTAGAGGACGTCTAACTTGTTTTTGCAGGGCTTGTTGTGATGTGATATGGTCAAGACGTGATGAGATATAAGTTGTTGTATGAGATGATCATGTTTTGTTGAAGTTATCGGCAACTGGCATAAGCCTTATGGTTGTCTCTTTATTGCATAAGATGCAAGCGCCAAATAATTGCTTTACTTTGTCACTATGTGATATCAATAGTTGCAAGAGCAATAGTTGGCGAGACGACCATGTGATGACACATTGATAGAGATCAAGATGATGGAGATCATGATGTCATGCCGGTGACGATAGAGATCATGACGGTACTTTGGAGATGGAGATCAAAGGCGCAATATGATCATGGCCATATCATGTCACATATTTTGATTGCATCACTACTAGGAAAAGGGCTATAGCTAATATGGAAATTAATGGCGCACCACATATATGGTGCGCCACTTCTATATAGTAGTGGCGTACCATGTGTAGGTACGCCATTAATGTCCATATCACTAATGGCGCACCACACCCACGGTGCGCCACTACTAACAAAAAAATTTATTATTATTTTTTGAAAACTAGTAATGGTGCACCAGGGCATAGTGCGCCATTACTAGTTTTAACTAGTAATGGCGCACCACACACTCTGTGCACCACTACTAACATTTTTTTTTATTTTTTTGCAAAAACTGGTAATGGCGCACCACAACCGTCTTTTCAGTTTTAGAAAAAATAAAAGAAAATGATGGAAATGTCAAAAAAATAAAAGAAAATAAGTTTCCCATGTGATATGTGGTCTAGTTGTTTGGAAAATTTACAAATATGAATTTTGACTTTATTTGCAAAATCTCTCTGGAATTTAGTAAAATGGGCATAACTTTTGCATACGAACTCGGATTAAAAAGTTTTTTTATATGAAAAATCATCTACTCGAAAAGTTACATCCGAATTGAAAAAAAAAATCAAAAACCTAACAGAACGAAAGATACGGGCCTTTTAAGATCTAGAGGGGGGAAATGAAAAAAAATTCAAACTTAGTAGTGGTGCACCATTTGCTAGGTGCGCCACTAGTAACAGAAAAAAAATTTGGTTTCAAAATTTTTTTGGATTTTTTTTCAAAATATGATATGTAATATGACCGGGAAGTTTGAAATATTTTTTCAAAATTTCATCACACTCATGAACATGAACAAAGTCCTAGACATCAACAAGGTTTAATAGGATTGATATGATATATATATCAACAAGTGCCTGTTAACTGAGTTGGTGCTGGGGTTGGATAGAATTGCGAAGTTAAGCATGCTTGTGCTGGAGTAGTGTGAGGATGTGTGACCTTTTGGGAAGTTTGACCACGGAGTGCGATTTGACTTGAGATTAAGTATATTAACCTGAGATTAAGCCATAGTGACCCGAGATTAAGAAAAAAACGAAGAAAAAATTTTGAACTTTTTTTTGAAAAAAAATCTGAATTTTTTTTTGAAAAAAAACTGTTAGTAATGGCGCACTTCTATGTGGTGCGCCATTACTAATTCAGATAGTAATGGCACACTTCTAGCACTTCTGTGATAGTAATGGCGCACCTATAGCGCGCCATTACTATTTGTTACTAGTGGCGCACCTATAGTGCGTCATTAATGGCAAAAATAGGTGCACCACTAATTAGCCTTTTCCTAGTAGTGCATGTGATGTTTATTCTTTATGCATCTTATTTTTCTTAGTTCGGCGGTAGCATTATAAGATGATCTCTCACTAAATTTCAAGGTATAAGTGTTCTCCCTGAGTATGCACCGTTGCGACAGTTCGTCATGCCGAGACACCACGTGATGATCGGGTGTGATAAGCTCTACGTTCACATACAACGGGTGAAAGCCAGTTTTGCACACGCGGAATACTCAGGTTAAACTTGAAGAGACTAGCATATGCAGATATGGCCTCGTAACACTGGAGACCAAAAGGTCGAGCGTGAATCATATAGTAGATATGATCAACATAGTGACGTTCACCATTGAAAACTACTACATCTCACGTGATGATCGGACATGATTTAGTTGATTTGGATCACGTGATCATTTATATGACTAGAGGGATGTCCATCTAAGTGAGAGTTCTTAAGTAATATGATTAATTGAACTTAAATTTATCATGAACTTAGTCTTGATTGTATTTGCATATCTATGTTGTAGATCAATTGCTCGCTTATAGCTTCCCTGTTTTATTTTTGATATGTTCCTAGAGAAAAACTATGTTGAAAGATGATAGTAGCAATGATGCGGACTAGGTCCGTGATCTGAGGATTATCCTCATTGATGCACAGAAGAATTATGTCCTTGATGCACCGCTATGTGACAGACCTATTGCGGGAGCAGATGCAGACGTTATGAACGTTTGACAAGCTCGGTATAATGACTACTTGATAGTTTAGTGCACCATGCTTTACGGCTTAGAACCGGGACTTCAAAAATGTTTTGAATGCCACGGAGCACATAAGATGTTCCAAGAGTTGAAATTGGTATCTCATACTCATGCCCATGTCAAGAGGTATGAGACCTCTGACAGTACTTTGCCTACAAGATGGAGGAGAATAGCTCAACCAATGAGCATGTGCTCAGATTGTCTGGGTACTACAATTGCTTGAATCAAGTGGGAGTTAATCTTCCAGATAAGATAGTAATTGACAAAGTTCTCTAGTCACTATCAGCAAGTTACTAGAACTTCGTGATGAACTATAATATACAAGGGATGACGAAAGTAATTCCCGAACTCTTCGCAATGCTGAAATCGGCGAAGGTAGAAATCAAGAAAGAGTATCAAGTGTTGATGGTTGACAAGACCACTAGTTTCAAAAAAGGGCAAAGGGATAGAAAGGGAACTTCAATAAGAATAACAAGCAAGTTGTCACTCCTGTGAAGAAGCCCAAAGCTAGACCCAAGCCTGGAACAAAGTGCTTCTACTGCAAAGGAAATGGTCACTAGAAGTGGAACTGCCCTAGATACTTGGCGGATAAGAAGGATGGCAAAGTGAACAAAAGTATACTTGATATACATGTTATTGATATGTACTTTACTAGTGTTTGTAGCAATCCCTCAGTATTTGATACTGGTTCAGTTGCTAAGAGTAGTAACTAGAAACGGGAGTTGCATAATAAACAGAGACTAGTTAAGGGTGATGTGATGATGTGTGTTGGAAGTGATTCCAAGGTTGATAAGATCACCATCGCACACTCCCTTTACCTTCGGGGTTAATGTTGAACCTGAAATAAATGTTATTTGGTGTTTGCGTTGAGCATGAATATGATTGGATCATGTTTATTGCAATACGGTTATTCATTTAAATCAAAGAATAATTGTTGTTCTATTTACATGAATAAAACCTTCTATGGTCATACACTTAATATAAATTGTTTATTGAATCTTGATCGTAGTAATACACATATTCACAATATTGAAGCCAAAAAATGCCAAGTAAATAATGATAGTGCAACTTATGTGTGGCACTGCCGTTTAGGTCATATTGGTGTAAAGCGCATGAAGAAACTCCATGCTGATGGACTTTTGGAATCACTTGATTATGAATCACTTGATGCTTGCGAACCATGCCTCATGGGCAAGATTACTAAGACTCCATTCTCCGGAACAATGGAGCGAGCAACTGACTTATTGGAAATAATATATACTGATGTATGCAATCCGATAAGTGTTGAGGCTTGCGGCGGGTATCATTATTTTATTATTTTCTGACCTTCACAAATGATTTGAGAAGATATGGGCATATCTACTTAATGAAACATAAGTCTGAAATATTTGAAAAGTTCAAAGAATTTCAGAGTGAAGTGGAAAATCATAGTAACAAGAAAATAAAGTTTCTACCATCTGATCGTAGAGGCTAATATTTGAGTTACGAGTTTGGTCTTCATTTGAAACAATGTGGAATAGTTTCACAACTCACGCCACCTGGAACACCATAGCATAATGGTGTGTCCGAACATTGTAATCGTACTTTATTGGATATGGTGTGATATATGATGTCTCTTACCAATTTACCACTATCGTTTTGGGGTTATGCATTAGAGATAGCTGCATTCACGTTAAATAGGGCACCATCTAAATCCGTTGAGATGACACCGTATGAACTGTGGTTTAGCAAGAAACCTAAGCTATCATTTCTTAAAGTTTGGGGTTGCGATGCTTATGTGAAAAAGTTTCATTTTGATAAGCTCAAACCCGAATCAGAGAAGTGCATCTTCATAGGATACCCAAAAGTAACTATTGGGTACAACTTCTATCACAGATCCGATGGCAAGATCTTTGTTGCTTAAAATGGATCCTTTCTAGAGAAGGAGTTTCTCTCGAAAGAAGTGAGTGGGAGGAAAGTAGAACTTGATGAGGTAATTTTTCCTTCTCCTGAATCGGAAAGTAGTTCATCATGGAAATCAGTTCAAGTGATGCCTACACCAATTAGTGAGGAAGTTAATGATGATGATCATGAAACTTCGGATCAAGTTACTACCGAACCTCGTAGGTCAACCAGAGTATGTTCCGCACCAGAGTGGTACGGTAATCCTGTTCTGGAGGTCATGTTACTTGACCATGACGAACCTACGAACTATGAGGACGATGATGAGCCCAGATTCCACAAAATGGCTTGAGGCCATGAAATCTGAGATGGGATCCATGTATGGGAACAAAGTATGGAATTTGATTGACTTGCCCGATGATCGGTGAGTCATTGAGAATAAATGGATCTTCAAGAGGAAGATGGACGATGATAGTAGTGTTACTATATACAAAGCTTGAATTGTCGCAAAAAAAATCGACAAGATCAAGGTGTTGACTACGATGAGATTTTCTCACTCGTATCGATGCTTAAAAGTCTGTCCGAATCATGTTAGCAGTTGCCGCATTTTATGAAATTTGGCAAATGGATGTCGAAACTGCATTCCTTAATGGATTTATTAAAGAAGAGTTGTATATGATGCAACCAGAAGGTTTTGTCAACCCTAAAGGTGCTAAAAAAGTAAGAAAGCTCCAGCGATCCATCTATGGACTGGTGCAAGCATGTCGGAGTTGGAATATATGCTTTGATAAAGTGATCAAAGCATATGGTTTTATACAGACTTGCGGTGAAGCCTGTATTTACATGAAAGTGAGTGGGAGCACTACAACATTTCTGATAAGTATATGTGAATGACATATTGTTGATCGGAAATAATGTAGAATTTTCTGGAAAGCATAAAGGAGTGTTTGAAAGGAGTTTTTCAAAGAAAGACCTCGGTGAAGCTACTTACATATTGAGCATCAAGATCTATAGAGATAGATTAAGACGCTTGATATATTTTCAATGAGTACATACCTTGACAAGATTTTGAAGTAGTTCAAAATAGAACAGTCAAAGAAGGAGTTCTTGCCTGTGTTGCAAGGTGTGAAGTTGAGTAAAGACTCAAAACCCGACCACGGTAGAAAATAGAAAGAGATTGAAAAGTCATTCCCTATGCCTCAGTCATAGGTTCTATAAAATATGCTATGCTGTGTACCAGACCTATTATGTACCTCACCATAAGATTGGCAAGAGGGTACAATAGTGATCCAGGAGTGGATCACTAGATAGCGGTCAAAAATATCCTTAGTGGAATAAGGAAATGTTTCTCGGTTATGGAGGTGACAAAGAGTTCGTCGTAAAGAGTTACATCGATGCAAAGCTTTAACACCGATCTAGATGACTTTAAGTCACAATCCGGATACATATTGAAAGTGGGAGCAATTAGCTAAAGTTGCTCCGTGCAGAGCATTGTAGACATAGAAATTTGCAAAATACATACAGATCTGAATTTGGCAGACCCGTTGACTAAACTTCTCTCACAAGAAAAACATGATCACATCTTAGTACTCTTTGGGTGTTAATCACATGGTGATGTGAACTAAGATTACTGACTCTAGTAAACCCTTTGAGTGTTGGTCACATGGCGATGTGAACTATGGATGTTAATCACATGGTGATGTGAACTATTGGTGTTAAATCACATGGCAATGTGAACTAGATTATTGACTCTTGTGCAAGTGGGAGACCGAAGGAAATATGCCCTAGAGGCAATAATAAAGTTATTGTTTATTTCCTTTTTTCATGATACATGTTTATTATTCATGCTAGAATTGTATTAACCGGAAACTTAGTACATGTGTGAATACATAGACAAAAACAAGTGTCCCTAGTATGCCTCTACTTGACTAGTTCGTTTATCAAAGATGGTTATGTTTCCTAACGATAGACATGTGTTGTCATTTGATAAACGGGATCACATCATTAGGAGAATGATGTGATGGACAAGACCCATTCGTTAGCTTAGCATTATGGTCATTACAGTTTCATTGCTACTACTTTCTTCATGACTTATACATGTTCCTCAAACTATGAGATTATACAACTCCCGAATACCGGAGGAACACCTTGTGTGCTATCAAACGTCACAACGTAACTGGGTGATTATAAAGATGCTCTACAGGTGTCTCCGATGGTGTTTTTTGAGTTGGCATAGATCGAGATTAGGATTTGTTACTCCGTGTATCAGATAGGTATCTCCGGGCCCTCTCGGTAATGCACATCACTATAAGCCTTGCAAGCATTGTGACTAATGAGTTAGTTGCGGGATGATGCATTACGGAATGAGTAAAGAGACTTGCCAGTAACGAGATTGAACTAGGTATGATGATACCGATGATCGAATCTCGGGCAAGTAACATACCGATGACAAAGGGAACAACGTATGTTGTTATGCGGTTTGACCGATAAAGATCTTCATAGAATATGTAGGAGCCAATATGAGCATTCAGGTTCCGCTATTGGTTATTGACCGGAGATGAGTCTCGATCATGTCTACATAGTTCTCGAACCCGTAGGGTCCACACACTTAACGTTCTGTGACGATTTGTATTATGAGTTATGTGATTTGATGACCGAAGTTTGTTCGGAGTCCCAAATAATATCGGGGACATGACGAGGAGTCTCGAAATGGTCGAGACGTAAAGATCGATATATTGGAAGGCTATATTCAGACATTGGAAAGGTTCCGAATGTGTCAGGTATTTTTCGGAGTACCGGAGAGTTACGAGAATTCGTATTGGGCCTTAATGGGCCATACGGGAAAGGAGAGAAAGGCCTCAAAGGTGGCCTCGCCCCTTCCCCATGGACTGGTCCGAATTGTACTATGGAAAGGGGGCACCCCCTTCCTTCCTTCTCCTTCTCCCTTCCCTTTTTTCCTATTCCATGTGGGAGGTTGAATCCTACTAGGACTAGGGAGTCCTAGTAGGACTCCACACTTTGGGCGCACCCTATGAGGGCCGGCCTCCTCCTCCCTCCATCCTTTATATACGTGGTCAGGGGCACCCCATAGACACACAAGTTGATCATTGATCCCTTAGCCGTGTGTGGTGTCCCCCTCCACTATAATCCACCTCGGTCATATCATCGTAGTTCTTAGGTGAAGCCCTGCGATGGTAGCATCATCATCACCGTCATCATGCCGTCGTGCTGACGGAACTCTCCCTCGAAGCTCTACTGGATCGTGAGTTTGTGGAACGTCACCGAGCTGAACGTGTGCAGATCGTGGAGGTGCCGTACGTTCGGTACTAGGATCAGTCGATCGTGAAGACGTATGACTACATCAACCGCGTTGTCATAATGCTTCCACTTACGGTCTATGAGGGTACGTGGACAACACTCTTCCCCTCTCGTTGCTATGCATCACCATGATTCTGTGTGTGCCTAGGAATTTTTTTAAAATTACTACGTTTCCCAACAAAAACGATATTGATAAATTGGTAAGAGACATCATAGATCGCACCATATCTAATAAAGTACAGTTATGACATCCAGACACACCATTACACTGTGGTGTTCCAGGTGGCGTGAGTTGCGAAACTATTCCGCATTGTTTCAAATGAAGACCAAACTCGTAACTCAAATATTCTCCTCCACGATCAGATCGCAGAAACTTTATTTTCTTGTTACGATGATTTTCCACTTCACTCTGAAATTCTTTGAACTTTTCAAATGTTTCAGACTTATGTTTCATCAAGTAGATATACCCGTATCTGCTCAAATTATCTGTGAAGGTCAAAAAGTAACGATACCCGCCGTGAGCCTCAACACTCATCAGATTGCATACATCAGTATGTATTATCTCCAATAAGTTAGTTGCTCGCTCCATTTTTCAGAAGAACGGAGTCTTAGTCATCTTGCCCATGAGGCATGGTTCGCAAGTATCAAGTGATTCATAATCAAGTGATTCCAAAAGCCCATCAGCATGGAGTTTCGTCATGTGCTTTACACCAATATGACCTAAACGGCAGTGCCATAAATAAGTTGCACTATCATTATTAACTTTGCATCTTTTGGCTTCAATATTATGAATATGTGTATCGCTACGATCGAGATTCAATAAACCATTTATTTTAAGTGTCTGACCATAGAAGGTTTTATTCATGTAAACAGAACAACACTTATTCTTTGACTTAAATGAATAATCGTATTGCAATAAACATGATCCAATCATATTATGCTCAACGCAAACACCAAGTGACATTTATTTAGGTTCAACACTAATCCCGAAGGTAGATGGAGTATGCGATGGTGATCTTATCAACCTTGGAATCTCTTCCAACACACATCGTCACTTTGCCCTCAACTAGTCTCTGTTCATTTTGTAACTCCTATTTCGAGTTACTAATCTTAGAAACTGAATCGGTATCAAATACCCAGCGGTTACTATGAACACTAGTAAAGTACACATTAATAATCTGTATATCAAATATACCTTTGTTCACTTTGCCATCCTTCTTATCCACCAAGTATTTAGGGCAGTTCCACTTCCAGTGACCATTTCCTTTGCAGTAGAAGCACTCAGTTCCAGGCTTGGGTTTAACTTTGGGCTTCTTCATGGGAGTGGCAACTTGCTTGCCATTCTTCTTGAAGTTCCCTTTCTTTCCCTTGTCCTTTTATTTGAAACTAGTGGTCTTTTCAACCATCAACATTTGATGCTTTTCTTGTGTAGCGACCAGACCTCAAACAGTCTGATCTCTGTGCTCCGGTGTCATCCCTGGATCAGTAATGCTGACACCACACAGTACTCGGAGGATTTATAGCAGAGTAGCAATCACACACTTATTACATCGAGTGTCTCAAAAGAAAACTTATTACAATAAATATGGCTTAAGGCCATCTAATAACGATAACAGCGGAAGGCTTGGAAGATAAGTGAGTCCATCAACTCCAACGGCATCACTGAGTATAGAACCACGACCTAAAAACTCCTTAATCATCGTCTGAAAAGTCTGCAACATTAACGTTGCAGCCCGAAACGGGTCAGCACATGGAATATGCTGGCAATGTAACACATAGAGAGTAATGGAATGAAACAGCTATACTATATGCATATATGGCTGGTGGAAAGCTCTATGGTTACAGTTTTGCGTAAAGCCAATTTTTCCCTACTTCAAAGGAATAAATTTATTTAACTATCATGGTAGTTGTTAAACATTGAGAATGGTTGGCAGCATTCTCAATCCCAATTAGGCATCATCATTAAACAAAATCCAACAAAATTAATTTAGAGTAACATGTTGAGATTCACATGAAAATCCAGGTACTACATACTCAAGATGTCCATAACCGGGGACACGGCTAACCATGATTAGTTTATTACACTCTGCAGAGGTTTGCGCACTTTTCCCCACAAGACTCGATCGCCTCCATTTGGTTTCTCGCACTACATGGTGTTTGAGAAGACGGATGAGCGAGACATAGTCTTTCAGAAGCACTAGCACCTTACGATCGGGTAGACCGTACCACCTACATCCCCTACATCTGCTAGTCTACCACTGTAAGAGTTCGCACAACTTAGTCAACTATGCTAGAGCCCATAATAGCTTGTGGCTGCACACGGAAGTTTCTAGTATGAATAGTCTCATGATCCCTTTGAGCCTGGGTGGCGGTCCAAAAGAAAACAGGCAAGTCCTGGAATACCCAGGTGCCTCAATCCACCTAGATGTGTATTTAAGTTGCCACCTTAGATAAACCATTAATTAACAATCTCACATCTGTCATGGATATCACTCACCCAATCCACGTCTACTAGCATAGCATGGCATAATAAGCAAACGTAGAAGTAACTCCCAAAGGTTTGATAATAAACAGGTAATAGGTACTACCTCATCTACTTCCCATCCCACAATTTAATTAGATCCTAACCATGCAATGTGTGAGGATTGATCTAATGCAATAAAACTGGGTAGTAGAAAAGGTATGATCAAAGTGTTACTTGCCTTGCTGATGATCCGCGAAACCTAACGATTTGAAGTAACAAGCGGCGCACTCCGGGTACTCTATCGTAGACAAACAAACAAGCATACAATAAGTACTCAACTAATGCACAGGTAAAACTCAAATAAGAGATCTTACCAGAAAGTTCAACTTAAGAACTCCGGTTGGAAAAAAGAATCAAATCGAACGAAGCAACGAAAGTCAAACGGCGAAAGAAAACAACTTCGTTCCACTAATCTGGATCTAGGGCAAATTTTACAGTAGCAAAATCTTCTTTAAGTTGGTTAAACGGATAGAGGGTTTCGAAACGAAACTCTAGGCGCTTGAATTTCCTGATTCCGATAAATGAGCGAAAAGTTATACTAAGATGAAAATCGGATCAGGAATCGCGATCAGAAAAATCGCGGATTTAATCCGAGAAAAAGAAAAACGAAGAACGCTCGCTAGAACGAACGAACGGACGAACGCTCGCTATTTAAATAAACCGGAAAACCGATCTATTTAAAAAACCCAAAACTAAAAAAACCGATGAAAAACCGATCTTTTTAAAAAAAAACATTGGCACGGAGGTCGAGGCGGCGGGCAGCGGCGGCGGCGGCGCGTGGGGCGGGGCGGGCGGCTGGGGCGGCTAGGGTTTCTCCCGGGGGGGCTGGGCCGGCTTATATTGCCTAGTCGGGCCAGAGTCCTAGTCGGACACGGCCCGTTAGGTCGGTTCGTTTTTTTAAATTATTTCGCTCGGAAGAAAAATAAAAAGAAATACTAAACGGACTCCAAAAATTCCGAAATAAATTTTCACGGGCTTCTAAAATCAAGCCGCACAAGGTGAACATTTATTTGGGACCTAAATGCAATTTTGAAAAACGCACATTTTTCCTAAATTCAAATAAAACACCGAAAAACTCCGAAATAAAATCTTATTTGATTTTATTATTAAATCCTTAATATTTCTTTATCTTGGGAAAGTCATTTTATTCCCTCTCTCATATTTTTGTAATAGAAATAATTGATGATAAAATAAATAAAATCAAATGATCCTATTCTCAAAATCTGAGAAAACTCAAATATGAAAATAGCGAAATCTCCAACTCTCTCCGTGGGTCCTTGAGTTGCGTAGAATTTCTAGGATCAACCAAAAATGCAAAAAAATAAAATATGATATGCATTGATGATCTAATGTATAACATTCCAAATTGAAAATTTGGGATGTTACAAACCTACCCCCCTTAAGATGAATCTCGCCCTCGAGATTCGGGTTGGCTAGAAAATAGGTGAGGGTGGTCTTTGAGCAAGTCTTCCTCTCGTTCCCAGGTGGCTTCATCCTCTGTGTGGTGGCTCCACTGAACTTTGCAAAACTTGATAACCTTGCTGCGGGTAACTCGGCTGGCAAACTCGAGAATCTTAACTGGTTTCTCCTCGTAGGTTAAATCGTTATCCAACTGAATAGTTTCCAATGGCACTGTGTCTCTCAACGGTATGTCAGCCATCTCAGCATGACACTTCTTTAACTGGGAAACGTGGAACACATCATGAACTCCTGACAATCCTTCGGGCAATTCCAACTTGTAGGCCACTTCTCCCATACGCTCCAAAACTCGATATGGTCCTACAAATCGTGGCGCTAACTTACCTTTAACTCCAAAACGCTTTGTTCCCCGAAGTGGAGATACTCGAAGATAAGCTCTATCTCCAACTTCGTAAACTGTCTCCTTGCGTTTAGAATCCGCATAACTTTTCTGCCTGGACTGGGCTACCTTGAGCCTATCGCGAATCAACTTCACCTTCTGTTCAGACTCTTTAATCAAGTCAGGACCAAACAACTGGCGGTCTCCAACTTCGTCCCACGACAGCGGTGTCCTGCACCTCCTTCCGTACAAAGCTTCGAAAGCGGCCATCTTCAAACTGGTTTGGTAACTACTGTTGTAAGAGAACTCTGCATATGGCAAATTATCGTCCCAACTAGATCCATAATCTAGCGCACAAGCTCTCAGCATATCCTCCAAAATCTGATTGACTCTCTCGGTCTGTCCATCTGTCTGTGGATGAAAAGCTGTACTGAATTCTAGCCTGGTACCTAAAGTTTCGTGCAACTGTTTCCAGAACTTTGAGGTAAACTGGGTTCCTCTATCTGATACGATACTCCTTGGAACTCCATGCAAACATACGATCCTGGTCATGTATATCTTTGCCAACTTAGCACTGGTGTAAGCGGTCTTTACTGGGATGAAATGCGCTACTTTCGTCAATCGACCGACTACAACCCAAATCGAGTCATAGCCTGAACGAGTCCTGGGCAATCCCGTGATAAAATCCATGCCTAACTTATCCCACTTCCATTCGGGTATCGGCAATGGTTGTAACAATCCTGCTGGCTTCGGATGCTCTGCCTTTACTCTCTGACATACATCACAAACTGCTACATACTCCGCAATATCCTTCTTCATTCCGGTCCACCAGAAAATATCCTTCAAATCCAAATACATCTTGGTATTTCCTGGGTGAATTGAATATGGTGAATCATGTGCCTCTTGCAAAATCAACTTCCTGATCTCCGGGTCATTGGGCACGTAAACGCGGTCTTCAAACCATAGGGTGTCGTGCTCATCCTCACGAAATCCTTTAGCTTTTCCTTTGCTCAGTTTCTCCTTTATAGTGGCAATCTCTTTGTCAGCTTTCTGAGCTTCCCTGATTTTATCCATCAAAGTTGACTGAATCTCCAATGCTGCTACATAGCCTCTCGGAACTATTTCCAAACACAGTTCACGAAGATTTTCGGCTAACTCCCTTGGTATTTCTCCTGTCATTAACGTATTGACATGGCTCTTACGGCTTAATGCGTCAGCTACTACGTTAGCCTTTCCAGGGTGATAATGCAATTTCATATCATAATCCTTGATAAGCTCCAACCATCTTCTTTGTCTGAGATTCAACTCCTTCTATGTGAAAATGTACTTCAAACTCTTATGATCTGTGTACACCTCACAATGGTTTCCAATGAGGAAATGTCTCCGTGTTTTCAATGCATGCACTACGGCTGCTAATTCCAAATCACGCGTAGCATAATTCAACTCATGAGGCTTCAGTTGTCTTGAGGCATATGAAACAACTCTCCCTTCCTGCATAAGCACTGCTCCAAGTCCTCGACGTGAAGCGTCGCAATACACCTCATAATCTTTGGTCTGGTCTGGCAAAATCAACACTGGTGAGGTAACCAAACGTTTCTTCAACTCTTGGAAACTAGTCTCACATTCCTCTGTCCATATGAACTTGGTATCCTTGTTCAACAACTCCGTCATAGGCTTCGCAATCTTTGAGAAATTCTCAATAAATCTCCGGTAGTATCCTGCGAGTCCAAGGAAACTCCGGATCTCTCCAACTGTTGTTGGGGCTTCCCACTTGGTCACGGTTTCCACTTCAGTGGGATCAACTGCTATACCTTCTCCAGATATAACGTGTCCGAGGAACCCTACTTCCTTCAACCAAAACTCACATTTGCTGAACTTGGCATATACTTGATGTTCTCTGAGCTTTCCAAGTACCAAACGCAAATTCTCCTTATGCTCCTCTTCATTCTTCGAATAAACTAGGATATCATCAATGAACACTATGACGAACTTATCCAAAAACTCCATAAATACTTTGTTCATCATGTTAATAAAATAGGCAGGTGCGTTAGTCAAACCAAATGGCATAACGGTATACTCGTATAGCCCATACCTGGTGGTAAAAGCTGTCTTCGGAATATCCTGTTCTCGAATCTTCAACTGGTGGTATCCTGATCGCAGATCGATCTTGGAAAATACCTTTGCTCCTTGCAATCGATCAAACAGATCGTTGATCATTGGTAGTGGGTACTTGTTCTTGATCGTTACTTCATTCAATCCTCGATAATCGACTACCATCCTTAATGATCCATCCTTCTTCTCCACTAGAAGTACTGGCGATCCCCAAGGCAAAGAACTTGGGTGAATATATCCCTTATCCAGTAACTCCTTAATCTGCTTCTTAATTTCCACCAAATCCTTTGCTGGCATCCTATATGGTCTCTTTGATATTGGCCCTGTGCCTGGCAATAGCTCAATCAAAAACTCAATATCTCTATCCGGTGGCATGCCTGGCAACTCTTCCGGAAATACATCGGGAAAATCCCTTACCACTGGTACTTCCTCCTGCACAACTCCTGTTAGGCAATTTACTTGAGTCCTCTTTGGCACATGCCGGGATACATACTTGATCCTTCTCCCTTCTGGGGTGGTAAGCAAAATTGACTTACTAGCACATTCAATATTCCCTTCATACTTTGATAACCAATCCATGCCTAATATCACATCCAATCCTTGGGATTCCAATACTATTAGGTCTGAGGGAAAAACATAGTTACCAATCCTTAATGGTAACCGATCACACCATAGACTAGCCACATACTCTGCTCCAGGCGAGGTTACTAACATGGGTGACCTAAGGGCTTGGGTTGGTAGGTTATACTTATCCACAAATCCCCTTGAGATGTATGAATGCGATGCACCAGTATCAAAAAGAACGAGTGCAGTAAATGACTTAACCAAAAACTTACTTATTACTGCATCGGGCTGAGCTTCAACCTCCTCCACGCTAACGTGGTTCACCTGTCCCCTGTTGAAAGGGTTCGGCTTCTTCCCAGAACTTCCATTGCCATTTTGGCCTTTAGGACATTCATTGGCATAATGTCCGGTCTTCTGACACTTAAAGCAAGTGACTTGGCTTAGGTCCTTCTTGGCTGGGGTTGATGGGTTGGTGCGGTTCTGGCCGTTGCTTCTGTTGGGGAACGTTGCAGAAAACAAAAATTTTCCTACGGTTTCACCAAGATCCATCTATGAGTTCATCTAGCAATGAGTGATTGGATTGCATCTACATACCTTTGTATATCACGCGCGGAAGCGTTCAAAGAATGGGGATGAGGAAGGCGTACTCGACGTGATCCAAATCACCGGAGATCCTAGCACCGAACGGACGGCACCTCCGCGTTCAACACACGTACGGTCAGCATAACGTCTCCTTCTTCTTGATCCAGCAAGGGGAAAGGAGAGGTTGAGGAAGATGGCTCCAGCAGCAGCACGACGGCATGGTGGTGATGGAGCTGCAGTACTCCGGCAGGGCTTCGCCAAGCACTATGGAGGAGGAGGAGGTGTTGGAGAGGGAGAGGGAGGCACCAAAGGCAAAAGGTAAGAAGTCCTCAATCTCCCCCACTATATATAGGAGGGCCAAGGAGGGGGGCGCCGGCCCTAGGAGATCTAATCTCCTAGGGGGGTGCGGCCAAGGGGGAGGAATCCCTCCTCCCCAAGGGACCTAGGAGGTGCCTTCCCCTCCTAGGACTCTTCCTCCCTTGAAACCCTAGGCGCATGGGCCTCTTGGGGCTGGTGCCCTTGGCCCATGTAGGCCAAGGCGCACCCCCTACAGCCCATGTAGGCCAAGGCGCACCCCCTACAGCCCATGTGGCCCCCCGGGACAGGTGGCCCCACCCGGTGGACCCCCGGGACCCCTCCGGTGGTCCCGGTACAATACCGGTGACCCCGAAACTTGTCCCGATGCCCGAAATAGCACTTCCTATATATAATTCTTTACCTCCGGACCATTCCGGAACTCCTCGTGACGTCCGGGATCTCATCCGGGACTCCGAACAACATTCGGGTTACTGTATATACATATCCCTACAACCCTAGCGTCACCGAACCTTAAGTGTGTAGACCCTACGGGTTCGGGAGACATGTAGACATGACCGAGACGAATCTCCGGACAATAACCAACAGCGGGATCTGGATACCCATGTTGGCTCCCACATGTTCCTCGATGATCTCATCGGATGAACCACGATGTCGAGGATTCAAGCAATCCCGTATACAATTCCCTTTGTCAATCGGTATGTTACTTGCCCGAGATTCGATCGTCGGTATCCCAATACCTCGTTCAATCTCGTTACCGGCAAGTCACTTTACTCGTACCATAATGCATGATCCCGTGACCAGACACTTGGTCACTTTGAGCTCATTATGATGATGCATTACCGAGTGGGCCCAGTGATACCTCTCCGTCATACGGAGTGACAAATCCCAGTCTTGATCCATGTCAACCCAACAGACACTTTCGGAGATACCCGTAGTATACCTTTATAGTCACCCAGTTACGTTGTGACGTTTGGTATACCCAAAGCACTCCTACGGTATCCGGGAGTTACACGATCTCATGGTCTAAGGAAAAGATACTTGACATTGGAAAACTCTAGCAAACGAACTATACGATCTTATGCTATGTTTAGGATTGGGTCTTGTCCATCACATCATTCTCCTAATGATGTGATCTCGTTATCAATGACATCCAATGTCCATAGTCAGGAAACCATGACTATCTGTTGATCAACGAGCTAGTCAACTAGAGGCTTACTAGGGACATGTTGGTGTCTATTATTCACACATGTATTACGATTTCCGGATAACACAATTATAGCATGAATAAAGACAATTATCATGAACAAGGAAATATAATGATAATGCTTTTATTATTGCCTCTAGGGCATATTTCCAACAGTCTCCCACTTGCAATAGAGTCAATAATCTAATTACATTGTGATGAATCGAACACCCATGGAATTCTGGTGTTGATCATGTTTTGCTCTAGGGAGAGGTTTAGTCAACGGATCTGCTACATTCAGGTCCGTGTGCACTTTACAAATATCTATGTCTCCATATTGAACATTTTCATGAATGGAGTTGAAGCGACGCTTGATGTGCCTTGTCTTCTTGTGAAACCTGGGCTCCTTGGCAAGAGCAATAGCTCCAGTGTTGTCACAGAAGAGCTTGATCGGCCCCGACGCATTGGGTATGACTCCTAGGTCGGTGATGAACTCCTTCATCCAAATTGCTTCATGTGCTGCCTCCGAGGTTGCCATGTACTCCGCTTCACATGTAGATCCCGCCACGACGCTCTGCTTGCAACTGCACCAGCTTACTGCCCCACCATTCAAAATATACACGTATTCAGTTTGTGACTTAGAGTCATCCAGATCTGTGTCGAAGCTAGCGTCGACGTAACCCTTTACGACGAGCTCTTCGTCACCTCCATAAACGAGAAACATTTCCTAGTCCTTTTCAGTTACTTCAAGATATTCTTGACCGCTGTCCAGTGTTCCTTGCCGGGATTACTTTGGTACCTTCCTACCAAACTTACGGCAAGGTTTACATCAGGTCTAGTACACAGCATGGCATACATAATAGACCCTATGGTCGAGGCATAGGGGATGACACTCATCTCTTCTATATCTTCTGCCGTGGTCGGACATTGAGCTGAGCTCAATTTCACACCTTGTAATACAGGCAAGAACCCCTTCTTAGACTGATCCATATTGAACTTCTTCAATATCTTATCAAGGTATGTGCTTTGTGAAAGACCTATGAGGCGTCTTGATCTATCTCTGTAGATCTTGATGCCTAATATATAAGCAGCTTCTCCAAGGTCCTTCATTGAAAAACTCATATTCAAGTAGGCCTTTATGCTGTCCAAGAGTTCTATATCATTTCCCATCAAAAGTATGTCATCTACATATAATATGAGAAATGCTACAGAGCTCCCACTCACTTTCTTGTAAACACAGGCTTCTCCATAAGTCTGTGTAAACCCAAACGCTTTGATCATCTCATCAAAGCGAATGTTCCAACTCCGAGATGCTTGCACCAGCCCATAAATCGAGTGTTGGAGCTTGCACACCTTGTCAGCATTCTTAGGATCGACAAAACCTTCCGGCTGCATCATATACAATTCTTCCTTAAGGAAACCATTAAGGAATGCCATTTTGACGTCCATTTGCCATATTTCATAATCATAGAATGCGGCAATCGCTAACATGATTCGGACGGACTTCAGCTTCGCTACCGGTGAGAAAGTCTCATCGTAGTCAACCCCTTGAACTTGTCGATAACCCTTAGCGACAAGCCGAGCTTTATAGATGGTCACATTACCATCCGCGTCTGTCTTCTTCTTAAAGATCCATTTATTCTCTATGGCTCGCTGCTCTACGGGCAAGTCAGTCAAAGTCGATACTTTGTTTTCATACATGGATCCTATCTCGGATTTCATGGCTTCCAGCCATTTGTCGGAATCCGGGCCCGCCATTGCTTCTTCATAGTTCGAAGGTTCACCGTTGTCTAACAACATGATTTCTAAGACAGGGTTGCCGTACCACTCTGGTGCGGAACGTGTCCTTGTGGACCTTCGAATTTTAGTAGGAGCTTGATCAGAAGTATCTTGATCATCATCATTATCTTCCTCTCTAGTCGGTGCAGGCACCTCAGGAACATTTTCTTGAGTTGCGCCTTTTTCCGGTTCAAGAGGTAATACTTCATCAAGTTCTACTTTCCTCCCACTTACTTCTTTCGAGAGAAACTCTTTCTCTAGAAAGGACCCATTCTTGGCACCAAAGATCTTGCCTTCGGATCTGAGGTAGAAGGTATACCCAGTAGTTTCTTTAGGGTATCCTATGAAGACGCATTTTTCCAACTTGGGTTCGAGCTTTTTAGGTTGAAGTTTCCTGACATAAGCATCGCATCCCCAAACCTTTAGAAACGACAACTTAGGTTTCTTCCCAAACCATAATTCAAACGGTGTCGTCTCAACGGATTTCGACGGAGCCCTATTTAAAGTGAATGCGGCAGTCTCTAAAGCATACCCCCAAAAGGATAGCGGTAAATCGGCAAGAGACATCATAGATCGCACCATATCTAATAGAGTGCGATTACGACGTTCGGACACACCATTACACTAAGGTATTCCAGGCGGCGTGAGTTGTGAAACTATTCCACATTTTCTTAAGTGTGTGCCAAACTCGTGACTCAAGTATTCTCCTCCACGATCTGATCGTAGGAACTTGATTTTCCTGTCACGTTGATTCTCAACCTCACTCTGAAATTCCTTGAACTTTTCAAAGGTTTCAGACTTGTGTTTCATTAAGTAGACATACCCATATCTACTTAAGTCATTAGTGAGGGTGAGAACATAACGATAGCCACCGCGAGCCTCAACACTCATTGGACCGCACACATCAGTATGTATGATTTCCAATAAGTTGGTTGCTCACTCCATTGTTCCTGAGAACGGAGTCTTGGTCATTTTGCCCATGAGGCATGGTTCGCACGTGTCAAATGATTCGTAATCAAGAGACTCTAAAAGTCCATCAGCATGGAGCTTCTTCATGCGTTTGACACCTATGTGACCAAGGCGGCAGTGCCACAAGTATGTGGGACTATCATTATCAACCTTGCATCTTTTGGTACTCACACTATGAACATGTGTAGCATTACGCTCGAGATTCATTAAGAATAAACCATTCACCATCGGAGCATGACCATAAAACATATCTCTCATCTAAATAGAACAACCATTATTCTCGGATTTAAATGAGTAGCCATCTCGTATTAAACGAGATCCTGATACAATGTTCATGCTCAAACTTGGCACTAAATAACAATTATTGAGGTTTAAAACTAATCCCGTAGGTAAATGAAGAGGCAGCGTGCCGACGGCGATCACATCGACCTTGGAACCATTCCCGACGCGCATCGTCACCTCGTCCTTCGCCAGTCTCCGTTTATTCCGCAGCTCCTGTTTTGAGTTACAAATGTGAGGAACCGCACCGGTATCAAATACCCAGGAGCTACTACGAGTACTGGTAAGGTACACATCAATTACATGTATATCACATATACCTTTTGCTTTGCCGGCCTTCTTGTCCGCTAAGTATTTGGGGCAGTTCCGCTTCCAGTGACCACTCTCCTTGCAATAAAAGCACTCAGTCTCGGGCTTGGGTCCATTCTTTGGCTTCTTCCCGGCAGCTTGCTTGCCGGGCGTGGCAACTCCCTTGCCTTCCTTCGTGAAGTTCTTTTTACCCTTGCCCTTCTTGAACTTAGTGGTTTTATTGACCATCAACACTTGATGTTCCTTCTTGACTTCTACCTCTGCTGATTTCAGCATAGCAAATACTTCAGGAATGGTCTTTTCCATCCCCTGCATATTGAAGTTCATCACAAAGCTCTTGTAGCTCGGTGGAAGCGACTGAAGGATTCTGTCAATGACCGCGTCATCCGGGAGATTAACTCCTAGCTGAGTCAAGTGGTTATGTAACCCAGACATAGTGAGTATGTGCTCACTGACATAACTATTTTCCTCCATCTTACAGCTGAAGAATTTGTCGGAGACTTCATATCTCTCGACCCGGGCATGAGCTTGGAAAACCATTTTCAGCTCTTCAAACATCTCATATGCTCCGTGTCTCTCAAAACACTTTTGGAGCCCCGGCTCTAAGCTGTAAAGCATGCCGCACTGAACGAGGGAGTAGTCATCGGTACGTGCCTGCCAAGCGTTCATAACGTCTTGTTCTGCAGGGAGAATAGGTGCATCACCTAGCGGTGCTTGTAGGACATAATATTTCTTGGCAGCTATGAGCATGATCCTCAGGTTCCGGACCCAGTCCGTATAGTTGCTGCCATCGTCTTTCAGCTTGGTTTTCTCTAGGAACGCGTTGAAGTTGAGGACTACATTGGCCATTTGATCTACAAGACATATTGTAAATATTTTAGACTAAGTTCATGATAAATAAGTTCATCTAATCAAATTATAATGAACTCCCACTTAGATAGACATCCCTCTTCTAGTCATCTAAGTATAACATGATCCGAGTTAGCTAGGCCGTGTCTGATCATCACGTGAGACGGACTAGTCAACGTCGGTGAACATCTTCATGTTGATCGTATCTTCTATACGACTCATGCTCAACCTTTCAGTCTTCTGTGTTCCGAGGCCATGTCTGTACACATGCTAGGCTCGTCAAGTCAACCTTAGTGTTTGCATGTGTAAATCTGTCTTACACCCGTTGCATGTGAACGTTAGAATCTATCACACCCGATCATCACGTGGTGCTTCGAAACAACGAACTGTCGCAACGGTGCACAGTTAGGGGGAACACTTTCTTGAAATTATTATGAGGGATCATCTTATTTACTACCGTCATTCTAAGTAAACAAGATGAAAAACATGATAAACATCACATGCAATCAAAATAATAATAGTGACATGATATGGCCAATATCACATAGCTCCTTTGATCTCCATCTTGGGGCTCCATGATCATCTTGTCACCGGCATGACACCATGATCTCCATCATTGTGTCTCCATGAAGTTGCTCGCCAACTATTACTTCTACTACTATGGCTAACGCGTTTAGCAATAAAGTAAAGTAATTTACATGGTGTTTCTCAATGACATGCAGGTCATACAAAAAAATAAAGACAACTCCTATGGCTCCTGCCGGTTGTCATACTCATCAACATGCAAGTCGTGATTCCTATTACAATAGCATGAACATCTCATACATCACATATAGATCATTCATCATTTATCACAACTTTGGCCATATCATATCACAAAGCACTTGCTGCAAAAACAAGTTAGACGTCCTCTAATTGTTGTTGCAAGTTTTACGTGGCTGAAGTAGGGTTCTAGCAAGAACGTTTTCTTACCTACGTGAAAGCCACAACGTGATTTGTCAAATTCTATTTACCCTTCATAAGGACCCTTTTCATCGAATCCGCTCCAACTAAAGTGGGAGAGACAGACACCCGCCAGCCACCTTTATGCAACTTGTGCATGTTAGTCGGTGGAACCGGTCTCACGTAAGCGTATGTGTAAGGTTGGTCTGGGCCGCTTCATCCCACAATACCGTTGAAGCAAGATAAGATTAGTAGCGGCAAGAAAGTTGACAACATCTATGCCCACAACAAATTGTGTTCTACTCGCGCAAGAAGAACTACGCATAGACCTAGCTCATGATGCCACTGTTGGGGAACGTTGCAGAAAACAAAAATTTTCCTACGGTTTCACCAAGATCCATCTATGAGTTCATCTAGCAACGAGTGATTGGATTGCATCTACATACCTTTGTAGATTACGCGCGGAAGCGTTCAAAGAACGGGGATGAGGAAGGCGTACTCGACGTGATCCAAATCACCGGAGATCCTAGCACCGAACGGACGGCACCTCCGCGTTCAACACACGTACGGTCAGTGTAACGTCTCCTTATTCTTGATCCAGCAAGGGGAAAGGAGAGTTTGAGGAAGATGGCTCCAGCAGCAGCACGACGGCGTGGTGGTGATGGAGCTGCAGTACTCCGGCAGGGCTTCGCCAAGCACTATGGAGGAGGAGGAGGTGTTGGAGAGGGAGAGGGAGGCACCAAAGGCAAAAGGTAAGAAGTCCTCAATCTCCCCCACTATATATAGGAGGGCCAAGGGGGGGGCGCCGGCCCTAGGAGATCTAATCTCCTAGGGGGGTGCGGCCAAGGGGGAGGAATCCCTCCTCCCCAAGGCACCTAGGAGGTGCCTTCCCCTCCTAGGACTCTTCCTCCCTTGAAACCCTAGGCGCATGGGCCTCTTGGGGCTGGTGCCCTTGGCCCATGTAGGCCAAGGCGCACCCCCTACAGCCCATGTGGCCCCCCGGGACAGGTGGCCCCACCCGGTGGACCCCCGGGACCCCTCCGGTGGTCCCGGTACAATACCGGTGACCCCGAAACTTGTCCCGATGCCCGAAATAGCACTTCCTATATATAATTCTTTACCTCCGGACCATTCCGGAACTCCTCGTGACGTCCGGGATCTCATCCGGGACTCCGAACAACATTTGGGTGACTGCATATACATATCCCTACAACCCTAGCGTCACCGAACCTTAAGTGTGTAGACCCTACGGGTTCGGGAGACATGTAGACATGACCGAGACGAATATCCGGTCAATAACCAACAGCGGGATCTAGATAGCCATGTTGGCTCCCACATGTTCCTCGATGATCTCATCGGATGAACCACGATGTCGAGGATTCAAGCAATCCCGTATACAATTCCCTTTGTCAATCGGTATGTTACTTGCCCGAGATTCGATCGTCGGTATCCCAATACCTCGTTCAATCTCGTTACCGGCAAGTCACTTTACTCGTACCATAATGCATGATCCCGTGACCAGACACTTGGTCACTTTGAGCTCATTATGATGATGCATTACCGAGTGGGCCCAGTGATACCTCTCCGTCATACGGAGTGACAAATCCCAGTCTTGATCCATGTCAACCCAACAGACACTTTCGGAGATACCCGTAGTATACCTTTATAGTCACCCAGTTACGTTGTGACGTTTGGTATACCCAAAGAACTCCTACGGTATCCGGGAGTTACACGATCTCATGGTCTAAGGAAAAGATACTTGACATTGGAAAACTCTAGCAAACGAACTATACGATCTTATGCTATGTTTAGGATTGGGTCTTGTCCATCACATCATTCTCCTAATGATGTGATCTCGTTATCAATGACATCCAATGTCCATAGTCAGGAAACCATGACTATCTGTTGATCAACGAGCTAGTCAACTAGAGGCTTACTAGGGACATGTTGGTGTCTATTATTCACACATGTATTACGATTTCCGGATAACACAATTATAGCATGAATAAAGACAATTATCATGAACAAGGAAATATAATAACAATGCTTTTATTATTGCCTCTAGGGCATATTTCCAACAGCTTCCTCCATTGCCATTACCATTCTTGGTGCCATTGTGATTGTGCGAGCTACCTCCTCCATGGGTATGCTGAAAATGTCCTCCCGGTCTAGGGGTAAAACGTGGCTTCTGCTGAGCTCCTGAAGTGTACTTTCCTTGTCCATACTTCCTCTTGCGATTCTCAATTTGCTGCTGCTTCCCTTCAATCATAAGAGCACGATCTACCAACTCCTGGTAGTTTTTGAAGGTGGCTACCATCAACTGCATGCTCAACTCATCATTCAGTCCTTCTAGAAACTTCTCCTGCTTCGCTGCATCCATAGCGACATCATCTGGTGCATAACGTGCTAACTTACTAAATTCCACATACTGGACAACTGTCCATCCTCCTTGGCGCAAGTTGCGAAACTCACGCTTCTTCATGGCCATAGCTCCTGCTGAAACATGGGCAGTACGAAAGGCCTGCTGAAACTGGTCCCATGTGATAGTGTCAACTGGGAAAGTGGCTGTGAAATTCTCCCACCATGATGCTGTGGGTCCTTCTAGCTGATGTGCGGCAAACTTCACCTTCTCCGCATCTGTGCATCCTGCTGTGGTCAACTCTCTAGCTGTCTTGCGGAGCCAATCATCTGCTACTATCGGCTCGGTGCTGCTGGAAAACACCGGCGGATTCAGCCTAAGAAAACGGGCTAAGTGGTCAACAGGTGGTGGTGGTGGTGGTGGGTTGTTGTTGTTGTTCCCTTGATTCTGATTCTGGACTAGCAACTGCATCAATGTGTTCTGCTGTTGGATCAACTGGGTGAGCTCCGGTGGAAAGGCAAATCCGGGGTCACGTCTCGGAGGCATCTGAGGGTTTAGAAAAGATGAGATGTAAGAATAGAGGGGGTCTAAAAAGAAAACACTACCCATATGCACATGAGGCAAAAGCAAACAATTCACTTCAATCAATCAAACAAGGGCATACAATCGATCTATCTATCGCAAAAGTGCTCGGACTACTATATTTACATGGTGGACTACTACTACTGATGAGGTGGTCTACTAGAAATATTCTTCGGTTGCAGACTCCATGATATCTGCTCCAGCTTCATCAACATAGTCATCATCGCTAATATCTGGTTCCGAGTCGGTGCCGTCGATGATGATGTAGTCTTCCGGGCTAATCTCCTTGGGTTCTTCGTCTTCCTCTACTGGCGTAGGGCCTCCCATAAATATTCCAATCTTCTTGATCAGGTCATCATTCTTCTCCACCAATACTTCAATTTCCTCTTTATAATCTTCACGTGTAGCCTTGAGTTCTTCCTCCAGATCCTTGATTCTAGTCTTAGCCTTCTTCAGATCTATCATGTCGGCGCACATCTGGTTCTCCTGTCGTCGAATGTGCTGGTTTAGCTCCTAGATAAAAGCTGCGATTGATCTATCCTTCCTGGTGCTGATCATCTCCCAGTGCTCATCTCGGCGCCCACAAATCTGGTAGATAGTATCTTTGAGATCCTTGCGGTAGACTTCTCCAATGCGTTCCATGGCAATGTGAGCTGCCATGCTCTTTCCTAGACTCCAAGTTGGTGCATCAAAAGAAAACTCTGTGGGCTCGGTGACTGGCATGAATGTCCTTCCTGGAACTTGAACTTGAATCATCCAGCGCTCTTCTTCAGGTAAAGTGGCGTTGTAGGTTCCCGTGAAGCTTGGTACTCCTATGTTCAGGTATCTAGTGACTTCCTTCAAGTTTCGTCCAAAGGGTGTATCTTCATCCGGTTGCGTGAACTTGTTCCTTGCATCCGCCATCCTAAAGAGTAGAAAAGATGAGAGGTCGGAAGAGAAGAGAGTGGATAGTGATCTAGGTCTTTAGCTTAGTGGTCGTGTCCTACAGTCAGTGTGTGCTCTGATACCATCTCTGTAGCGACCAGACCTCAAACAGTCTGATCTCTGTGCTCCGGTGTCATCCCTGGATCAGTAATGCTGACACCACACAGTACTCGGAGGATTTATAGCAGAGTAGCAATCACACACTTATTACACCGAGTGTCTCAAAAGAGAACTTATTACAATAAATATGGCTTAAGGCCATCTAATAACGATAACAGCGGAAGGCTTGGAAGATAAGTGAGTCCATCAACTCCAACGGCATCACTGAGTATAGAACCATGACCTAAAAACTCCTTAATCGTCATCTGAAAAGTCTGCAACATTAACGTTGCAGCCCGAAACGGGTCAGCACATGGAATATGCTGGCAATGTAACACATAGAGAGTAATGGAATGAAACAACTATACTATATGCATATATGGCTGGTGGAAAGCTCTATGGTTACAGTTTTGCATAAAGCCAATTTTCCCCTACTTCAAAGGAATAAATTTATTTAACTATCATGGTAGTTGTTAAACATTGAGAATGGTTGACAGCATTCTCAATCCCAATTAAGCATCATCATTAAACAAAACCCAACAAAATTAATTTAGAGTAACATGTTGAGATTCACATAAAAATCCAGGTACTAGATACTCAAGATGCCCATAACCGGGGAGGGCTAACCATGATTAGTTTATTACACTCTGCAGAGGTTTGCGCACTTTTCCCCACAAGACTCGATCGCCTCCGTTTGGTTTCTCGCACTACATGGTGTTTGAGAAGACGGATGACCGAGACATAGTCTTTCAGAAGCGCTAGCACCTTACGATCGGGTAGACCGTACCACCAACATCCCCTACATCTGCTAGTCTACCACTGTAAGAGTTTGCACAACTTAGTCAACTATGCTAGAGCCCATAATAGCTTGTGGCTGCACACGGAAGTTTATAGTATGAATAGTCTCATGATCCCTTTGAGCCTGGGTGGCGGTCCAAAAGAAAACAGGCAAGTCCTGGAATACCCAGGTGCCTCAATCCACCCAGATGTGTATTTAAATTTCCACCTTAGATAAACCATTAATTAACAATCTCACATCTGTCATGGATATCACTCACCCAATCCACGTCTACTAGCATAGCATGGCATAATAAGCAAACATAGAAGTAACTCCCAAAGGTTTGATAATAAACAGGTAATAGGTACTACCTCATCTACTTCCCATCCCACAATTTAATTAGATCCTAACCATGCAATGTGTGAGGATTGATCTAATGCAATAAAACTGGGTAGTAGAAAAGGTATGATCAAAGTGTTACTTGCCTTGCTGATGATCCGCGAAACCTAATGATTCGAAGTAACAAGCGGCGCACTCCGGGTACTCTATCATAGACAAACAAACAAGCATACAATAAGTACTCAACTAATTCATAGGTAAAACTCAAATAAGAGATCTAACCAGAAAGTTCAACTTAAGAACTCCGGTTGGCAAAAAGAATCAAATCGAACGAAGCAACGAAAGTCAAACAGCGAAAGAAAACAACTTCGTTCCACTAATCTGGATCTAGGGCAAATTTTACAGTAGCAAAATCTTGTTTAAGTTGGTTAAACGGATAGAGGGTTTCGAAACGAAACTCTAGGCGCTTGAATTGCCTGATTTCGATAAACGAGCGAAAAGTTATACTAAAACGAAAATCGGATCAGGAATCGCGATCAGAAAAATCGCGGATTTAATCTGAGAAAAAGAAAAACGAAGAACGCTCGCTAGAACGAACGAACGGATGAACGCTCGCTATTTAAATAAACCGGAAAAACCGATCTATTTAAAAAAACCGAAACTAAAAAAATCGATGAAAAACCGATCTTTTAAAAAAAACATTGGCACGGAGGTCGAGGCGGCGGCGAACCTTGGCGGCGGCGGCGACGGCGGGCATCGGCGGCGGTGGCGCCTGGGGCGGGGCGGGCAGCTAGGGTTTCTCTCGGGGGGGCTGGGCCGGCTTACATTGCCTAGTCGGGCCAGAGTCCTAGTCGGACACGACCCGTTAGGTCGGTTCGTTTTTTTTAAATTATTCCGCTCGGAAGAAAAATAAAAAGAAATACTAAACGGACTCCAAAAATTCCGAAATAAATTTTCGTGGGCTTCTAAAATCAAGTCGCACAAGGTGAACATTTATTTGGGACCTAAATGCAATTTGGAAAACGCACATTTTTCCTAAATTCAAATAAGACACCGAAAAACTCCAAAATAAAATCTTATTTGATTTTATTATTAAATCCTCAATATTTCTTTATTTTGGAAAAGTCATTTTATTCCCTCTCTCATATTTTTGTAATAGAAATAATTGATGATAAAATAAATAAAATCAAATGATCCTATTCTCAAAATTTGAGAAAACTCAAATATGAAAATAGCGAAATCTCCAACTCTTTCCGTGGGTCCTTGAGTTGCGTAGAATTTCTAGGATCAACCAAAAATGCAAAAAAATAAAATATGACATGCATTGATGATCTAATGTATAACATTCCAAATTGAAAATTTGGGATGTTACATCTTGATTTCTACCTTTGTCGATTTCAGCATCACGAAGAGCCCGGGAATTGTTTTCGTCATCCCTTGCATATTATAGTTCATCACGAAGTTCCAGTAACTTGGTGATTGTGGCTAGAGAACTCTGTCAATCACTATTTTATCTAGAAGATTAACTCCCAATTGATTCAAGTGATTGTAGTACTCAGACAATCTGAGTACATGCTCACTGGTTGAGCTATTCTCCTCCATCTTGTAGGCAAAGTACTTGTCAGAGGTCTCATACCTCTCGACACGGGCATGAGTATGAAATACCAATTTTAACTCTTAGAACATCTTATATGTTTCGTGACATTTCAAAACATTTTCGAAGTTCCGGTTCTAAGCCATAAAGCATGGTGCACTAAACTATCAAGTATTCATCATACCGAGCTTTGCCAAACGTTCATAATGTCTGCATCTGCTCCTGCAATAGGTCCATCACCTAGCAGTGCATCAAGGACATCATTCTTTGTGCAACAATGAGGATAATCCTCAGATCACGGACCTAGTCCGCATCATTGCTACTATCATTTTTCAACTTAGTTTTCTCTAGGAACATATCAAAAATTAAAAACAGGGAAGCTATACGCGAGCAATTGATCTACAACATAGATATGCAAATACTATCAGGACTAAGTTCATGATAAATTTAAGTTCAATTAATCATATTACTTTAAGAACTCCCACTTAGATAGACATCCCTCTAATCATCTAAGTGATCACGTGATCCATATCAACTAAACCATGTCTGATCATCACGTGAGATGGAGTAGTTTTCAATGGTGAACATCACTATGTGATCATATCTTCTATATGATTCACGCTCGACCTTTCGATATCAGTGTTCCAAGGCCATATCTGTATATGCTAGGCTCGTCAAGTTTAACCCGAGTATTATGCGTGTGCAAAACTGGCTGCACCCATTGTATGTGAACATAGAGCTTATCACACCCAATCATCACGTGGTGTCTCAGCGCAAAGAACTGTCGCAACGGTGCATACTCAGGGAGAACACTTATACCTTGAAATTTAGTGAGAGATCATCTTATAGTGCTGCCGCCGAACTAAGCAAAATAAGATGCATAAAGGATAAACATCACATGCAATCAAATATAAGTGATATGATATGGCCATCATCATCTTGTGCCTTTGATCTCCATCTCCAAAGCACCGTCATGATCACCATCGTCACCGGCTTAACACCATGATCTCCATCGTCTTGATCTTTATCAACGTGTCGTCACATGGTCGTCTCGCCAACTATTGCTTTTGCAACTATTGCTATCACATAGCGATAAAGTAAAGCAATTGTATGGCGCTTGCATCTTATGCAATAATGAGACAACCATAAGGCTCCTGCCAGTTGCCGATAACTTCAACAAAACATGATCATCTCATAAAAAAATTTATATCTCATCACGTCTTGACCATATCACATCACAACATGCCCTGCAAAAACAAGTTTGATGCCCTCTACATTGTTGTTGCAAGTTTTACGTGGCTGCTACGGCTTAGCAAGAACCGTTCTTACCTACGCATCAAAAACCACAACGCAGTATAGTGATTACTTTTTGCTCTTCAGAAACAACCCTGTTCATTGAATCGATTCAACTAAAGTTGGAGAAACAGACACCCACTAGCCACCTGTGTGCGAAGCACGTCGGTAGAACCAGTCTCGCGTAAGCTTACATGTAATGTCGGTCTGAGCCGCTTCATCCAATAATACCGCTGAATCAAGAATCAACCAGTTACGACAAGCAATATGTATATACCCACGCCCACAACCCCTTTGTGTTCTACTCGTGCATATAACATCTACGCATAGACCTAGCTTGGATGCCATTGTTGGGGAACGCAGTAATTTCAAATAAAATCCAACGCACATGCAAGATCTATCTAGGTGATGCATAGCAACAAGAGGGAAGAGTGTTGTCCACGTACCCTCGTAGACCGTAAGCGGAAGCGTTATGACAATGTGGTTGATGTAGTCATACGTCTTCATGATCCGACCGATCCTAGTACCGAAAGCACGACACCTCCGCGATCTGCACACGTTCAGCTCAGTGACGTCCCACGAACTCTCGATCCAGCTGAGTGTCTAGGGAGAGTTTCGTCAGCACGACGGTGTGATGATGGTGATGATGAAGCTACCGGCGTAGGGCTTCACCTAAGCACTACAACGATATGATCGAGGTGGACTATGGTGGAGGGGGGCACCGCACACGGCTAAGACAATGATCAACTTGTGTGTCTATGGGGTGCCCCCTGGCCACGTATATAAAGGAGGGGAGGGAAGAAGTGGCCAGACCTAAGGAGGCGCGCCAGGTGTGGGGAATCCTACTAGGACTCCCTAGTCCAAGTAGGATTCCCCTCTTCTTTCCTATTCGGAGTAGGAGAGAAGGAAAGATACGGAGAGGGAGAAGGAAAGGGGGGCCGCGCCCCCACCCCTTGTCCAATTCGGTTTGGGCAGGGGGAGGCGCGCGCCACCTCTTGGCCCTTCTCCCCTCTCTCCACTAAAGCCCAATAAGGCCCATTGCTTCTCCCGCTGAATTCCCGTAACTCCCCGGTACTCCGAAAAAATACCCGAATCACTCGGAACCTTTCCGATGTCCGAATATAGCCTTCCAATATATTGATCTTTACGTCTTGACCATTTTGAGACTCCTCGTCATGTCCGTGATCTCATCCGAGAATCCGAACAACCTTCGGTACATCAAATCACATAACTCATAATACCAATCGTCATGGAACGTTAAGCATGAGGACCCTACGGGTTCGAGAACTATGTAGACATGACCGAGATACATCTCCTGTCAATAACCAATAGCGGAACCTGGATGCTCATATTGGCTCCTACATATTCTACGAAGATCTTTATCGGTCAAACTGTTGGGGAACATAGTAATTTCAAAAAAATTCCTACGCACACGCAAGATCATGGTGATGCATAGCAACGAGAAGGGAGAGTATCGTCTACGTACCCTCATAGACCATAAGTGGAAGCATTATGACAACGTGGTTGATGTAGTCGTACGTCTTCATGATCGACCGATCTAGTATCGAAGATATGGCACCTCCGCGATCTACACACGTTCAACTTGGTGACGTCCCGCGAACTCACAATCCAGTAGAGCTTCGAGGGAGAGCTTTGTCAGCACGACGACGTGATGACGACGACGATGTTGCTACTGGAATAGGGCTTCGCCTAAGCACCGCTATGATATTCTTGTGGTGGATTATGGTGGAGGGGGGCACCACACACGGCTAAAGATCAATGATCAACTTGTGTGTCCATGGGGTGCCCCCTCCCCCGTATATAAAGGAGTGGAGGAGGGGGAGGGGGCCGGGCTCTCTAGGCGCGCCACAAAGAGTCCTACTCCCACCGGGAGTAGGATTCCCTCCCCTTTCCCTTTGTTGGTTTTAGGAGAGAAGGAAGGAGAGGGAAGAAGGAAGGAATGGGGGGGCCTCCCAATTCGGATTGGGCTTGGGGGGGGCCCTCCTTTTCTTCTTTCCCCTCTCTTCCACTAAGGCCCAGTAAGGCCCATATACCTCCTAGGGGGTTCCGGTAACCTCCCGGTACTCCGGTATACTCCTGATTTCACCCGGAACCATTCCAATGTCTAAACATAGTCTTCCAAATATATCAATATTTACATCTAGATGATTTCGAGACTCCTCGTCATGTTCGTGATCAAATCTGGGACTCCGAACTACCTTCGGTACATCAAAACACATAAACTTGTAATACCAATTGTCATCGAACGTTAAGCGTGCGGACCCTACGGGTTCGAGAACTATGTAGACATGACCGAGACATGTCTCCGGTCAATAACTAATAGCGGAACCTGGATGCTCATATTGGTTCCTACATATTCTACGAAGATCTTTATCGGTCAAACCACATAACGATATTGGTTCCCTTTGTCATCGGTATGTTACTTGCCCGAGATTCGATCGTCGGTATCCCAATACCCAGTTCAATCTCGTTACTGGCAAGTCTCTTTACTCGTTATGTAATGTTACATCTCGTAACTAACTCATTAGCTACATTTCATGCAAGGCTTATAGTGATGTACATTACCGAGAGGGCCCAGAGATACCTCTCCGACAATCAGAGTGACAAATCCTAATCTTGGTCCATGCCAACTCAACAAACACCATCGGAGACACTATAGAGCACCTTTATAATCACCCAGTTACATTGTGACGTTTGGTGGCACATAAAGTGTTCCTCCAGTATTCGGGAGTTGCATGATCTCATAGTCATAGGAACATGTATAGTTATGGAGAAAGCAATAGAAACAAACTAAACGATCATCGTGCTAAGCTAACGGATGGGTCAAGTCAATCACATCATTCTTTAATGATGTGATCCCGTTAATCAAATGACAACTCATGTCTATGGTTAGGAAACATAACCATCATTGATTCAACAAGCTAGTCGAGTAGAGGCAAACTAGTGACACTCAGTTTGTCTATGTATTCACACATGTACTAAGTTTCTGGTTAATACAATTCTAGCATGAATAATAAACATTTATCATGATATAAGGAAATATAAATAACGACTTCATTATTGCCTCTAGGGCATATTTCCTTCAGTCTCCCACTTGCACTTGAGTCAATAATCTAGATTACATTATAATGACTCTAACACCCATGGAGTCTTGGTGCTGATCATGTTTTGCTCGTGAGAGAGGCTTAGTCAACGGGTCTGCAAAATTCAGTTCCGTATGTATCTTGCAAATCTCTATGTCTCCCTCCTTGACTTGATCGTGGATGGAATTGAAGCGTCTCTTGATGTGCTTGGTTCTCTTGTGAAATCTGGATTCCTTTGCCCAAGCAATTGCACCAGTATTGTCACAAAAGATTTTCATTGGACCCGATGCACTAGGTATGACACCTAGATCGGATATGAACTCCTTCATCCAGACTCCTTCATTTGCTGCTTCCGAAGTAGCTATGTATTCCGCTTCATACGTAGATCCCGCCACGACGCTCTGCTTGGAACTGCACCAACTGATAGCTCCACCATTTAATAAAAACATGTATTCGGTTTGTGACTTAGAGTCATCTGGATCAGTGTCAAAGCTTGCATCGACGTAACCGTTTACGATGAGCTCTTTGTCACCTCCATATACGAGAAACATATCCTTAGTCCTTTTTAGGTATTTCAGGATGTTCTTGACCGCTGTCCAGTGATCCACTCCTGGATTACTTTGGTACCTCCCTGCTAAACTTATAGCAAGGCTCACATCAGGTCTGGTACACAGCATTGCATACATGATAGATCCTATGGCTGAAGCATAGGGAACGCCTTTCATTTTCTCTCTATCTTCTGCAGTGGCCGGGCATTGAGTCTGACTCAACTTCACACCTTTGTAATACAGGCAAGAACCCTTTCTTTGCCTGATCCATTTTGAAATTCTTCAAAACTTTATCGAGGTATGTGCTTTGTGAAAGTCCAATCAAGCGTCTTGATCTATCTCTATAGATCTTGATGCCCAATATATAAGCAGCTTCACCGAGGTCTTTCATTGAAAAATTCTTATTCAAATATCCTTTTATGCTATTCAGAAATTCAGTATCATTTCCGATCAACAATATGTCATCTACATATAATATCAGAAATGCTACGGAGCTCCCACTCACTTTCTTGTAAATATAGGCTTCTCCAAAAGTCTGTACACAACCATATGCTTTGATCACATTATCAAAGCATATACTCCAACTCCGAGAGGCTTGCACCAGTCCATAAATGGATCGCTGGAGCTTGCACACTTTGTTAGCACCTTTCGGATCGACAAAACCTTTTGCTTGCATCATATACAACTCTTTTTTAAGGTCTTTCATTGAAAAACTGTTATTCAAGTATCTCTTTATGCTATCCAGAAATTCTATATCATTTCCGATCAGTAATATGTCATCTACATATAATATCAGAAATGCTACAGAGCTCCCACTCACTTTCTTGTAAATACAGGCTTCTCCAAAAGTCTGTACAAAACCAAATGCTTTGATCACACTATCAAAGCGTTTATTCCAACTCCGAGAAGCTTGCACCAGTCCATAAATGGATCGCTGGAGCTTGCACACTTTGTTAGCTCCCTTTGGATCAACAAAACCTTCCGGTTGCATCATATACAACTCTTCTTCCAGAAATCCATTCAGGAATGCAGTTTTGACATCCATTTGCCAAATTTCATAATCATAAAATGCGGCAATTGCTAACATGATTCGGACGGACTTAAGCATTGTTACGGGTGAGAAGGTCTCATCGTAGTCAACTCCTTGAACTTGTCAAAAACCTTTAGCAACAAGTCGAGTTTTGTAGACAGTAACATTACCGTCAGCGTCAGTCTTCTTCTTGAAGATCCATTTATTCTCTATGGCGTGCCGATCATCAGGCAAGTCAACCAAAGTCCATACTTTGTTCTCATACATGGATACCATCTCAGATTTCATGGCCTCAAGCCATTTTGCGGAATCTGGGCTCATCATCGCTTCCTCATAGTTCGTAGGTTCGTCATGGTCAAGTAACATGACTTCCAGAACAAGATTACCGTACTACTCTGGTGTGGGTCTTACTCTAGTTGACCTACGAGGTTCGGTACTAACTTGATCAGAAGTTTCATGATCATCATCATTAGCTTCCTCACTTACTGGTGTAGGAATCACTGGAACTGATTTCAGTGATGAACTATTTTCCCATAAGGGATAAGGTACAATTACCTCGTCAAGTTTTACTTTCCTCCCACTCACTTCTTTCGAGAGATACTCCTTCTCTAGAAAGGATCCATTCTTAGCAACGAATATCTTGCCTTCGGATCTGTGATAGAAGGTGTACCCAACAGTCTCCTTTGGGTATCCTATGAAGACACATTTCTCCGATTTGGGTTCGAGCTTATCAGGTTGAAGCTTTTTCACATAAGCATCGCGGCCCCAAACTTTAAGAAACGACAACTTGGGTTTCTTGCCAAACCACAGTTCATAAGGTGTCGTCTTGACGGATTTAGATGCTGCCCTATTTAATGTGAATGTAGCTGTCTCTAAAGCGTAACCCCAAAATGATAGCGGTAAATAAGTGAGAGACATCATAGATCATACCATATCTAGTAAAGTACGATTCCGGCATTTAGACACACCATTACGTTGTGGTGTTCTAGGTGGCGTGAGTTGTGAAACTATTCCGCATTGTTTCAAATGAAGACCAAACTCGTAACTCAAATATTCTCCTCCACGATCAGATCGCAGAAATTTTATTTTCTTGTTACGATGATTTTCCACTTCACTATGAAATTCTTTGAACTTTTTAAATGTTTCAGACTTATGTTTCATCAAGTAGATATACCCATATCTGCTCAATTCATCTGTGAATGTGAGAAAATAACGATATCCACTGCGAGCTTCAATGTTCATTGGACCACATACATCAGTATGTATGATTTCCAATAACTCTGTTGCTCGCTCCATTGTTCCGGAGAATGGAGTTTTAGTCATCTTGCCCATGAGGCATGGTTCGCAAGTACCAAGTGATTCATAATCAAGTGATTCCAGAAGTCCATCAGAATGGAGTTTCTTCATGCGCTTTACACCAATATGACCTAAACAGCAGTGCCACAAATAAGTTGCACTATCATTATCAACTCTGCATCTTTTGGCTTCAATACTATGAACATGTTTATCACTACTATCAAGATTTAGTAAAAATAGACCACTCATCAGGGGTGCATGACCATAAAAGATATTACTCATATAAATAGAACAACCATTATTCTCTTATTTAAATGAATAACCATCTCACATCAAACAATATCCAAATATAATGTTCATGCTCAACGCTGGCACCAAATAACAATTATTTAGGTCTAAAACTAATCCCGAAGGTAGATGTAGAGGTAGCATGCCGACGGCGATCACATCGACTTTGGAACCATTTCCCATGCGCATCGTCACCTCGTCCTTAGCCAATCTTCTCTTAATCCGTAGCCCCTGTTTCGAGTTGCAAATGTCAGCAACTAAACCAGTATCAAATACCCAGGCACTACTGCGAGCATTAGTAAGGTACACATCAATAACAGGTATATCAAATATACCTTTCACTTTGCCATCCTTATTCTCCGCTAAATACTTGGGGCAGTTCCACTTCCAGTGACCAGTTCCTTTGCAGTAGAAGCACTCAGTCTCAGACTTAGGTCCAGACTTGGGTTTCTTCACTTGAGCAGCAACTGGCTTGCTATTCTTCTTGAAGTTCCCCTTCTTCCCTTTACCATTTTTCTTGAAACTGGTGGTCTTGTTGACCATCAACACTTGATGCTCCTTCTTGATTTCTACCTCCGCAGCCTTTAGCATTGCGAAGAGCTCAGGAATCGTCTTATCCATCCCTTGCATATTATAGTTCATCACGAAGCTCTTGTAGCTTGGTGGCAGTGATTGAAGAACTCTGTCAATGACACTATCATCAGGAAGATTAACTCCCAGTTGAGTTAAGTGGTTGTGGTACCCAAACATTCTGAGTATATGTTCACTGACAGAACTATTCTGCTCCATCTTGTAGCTGTAGAACTTATTGGAGACTTCATATCTCTCAATTCGGGCATTTGCTTGAAATATTAACTTCAACTCCTGGAACATCTCATATACTCCATGACGTTCAAAACATCATTGAAGTCTCGGTTCTAAGCCGTAAAGCATGGCACAATGAACTATCGAGTAGTCATTAGCTTTGCTCTGCCAGGTGTTCATAACATCTGGCGTTGCTCCTGCAGCGGGTTTGTCACCTAGTGGTGCTTTCAGGACGTAATTCTTCTGTGCAACAATGAGGATAATCCTCAAGTTACGGACCTAGTCCATGTAGTTGCTACCATTATATTTCAACTTAGCTTTCTCTAGGAACGCATTAAAATTCAACGAAACAACAGCACGGGCCATCTATCTACAACAACATAGACATGCAAAATACTATCAGGTAATAAGTTCATGATAAATTAAAGTTCAATTAATCAAATTACTTAAGAACTCCCACTTAGATAGACATCTCTCTAATCATCTAAGTGATCATGTGATCCATATCAACTAAACCATGTCCGATCATCACGTGAGATGGAGTAGTTTTCAATGGTGAACATCACTATGTTGATCATATCTACTATATGATTCACGCTTGACCTTTCGGTCTCTAGTGTTCCGAGGCCATATCTGCATATGCTAGGCTCGTCAAGTTTAACCCGAGTATTCCGCGTGTGCAAAACTGACTTGCACCTGTTGTATGTGAATGTAGAGCTTATCGCACCCGATCATCACGTGGTGTCTCAGCACGACGAACTATAGCAATGGTGCATACTCAGGGAGAACACTTATACCTTGAAATTTAGTGAGAGATCATCTTATAATGCTACCGCCGAACTAAGCAAAATAAGATGCATAAAGGATAAACATCACATGCAATCAATATACGTGATATGATATGGCCACCATCATCTTGTGCCTTTGATCTCCATCTTCAAAGCACCGTCATGATCACCATCGTCACCGGCTTGACACCTTGATCTCCATCGAAGCATCATTGTCGTCTCGCCAACTATTGCTTCTACGACTATCGCTACCGCTTAGTGATAAAGTAAAGCAATTACATGGCGATTGCATTTCATACAATAAAGCGACAACCATATGGCTCCTGCCAGTTGCCGATAACTGTGTTACAAAACATGATCATCTCATACAATAAAATTTAGCATAATGCCTTGACCATATCACATCACAACATGCCCTGCAAAAACAAGTTAGACGTCCTCTACTTTGTTGTTGCAAGTTTTACATGGCTGCTACGGGCTAAGCAAGAACCGTTCTTACCTACGCATCAAAAACCACAACACGGTATAGTGATTGCTTTTTGATCTTCGGAAAGAACCATGTTCATTGAATACGACTCAACTAAAGCTGGAGAAACAGACACCCACTAGCCACCTGTGTGCGAAGCACGTCGGTAGAACCAGTCTCGCGTAAGCGTAAGCGTAATGTCGGTCTGGGCCGCTTCATCCAACAATGCTGCTGAATCAAGAATCAACTAGTGACGGCAAGCAATATGTATATACCCACACCCACAACTTCTTTGTGTTCTACTCGTGCATATAATATCTACGCATAAACCTGGCTCGGATGCCACTGTTGGGGAACGCAGTAATTTCAAAAAATTCCTACGCACATGCAAGATCATGGTGAATCATAGCAACGAGAAGGGAGAGTATCATCTACGTACCCTCGTAGACAGTAAGCGGAAGCGTTATGACAACGCGGTTGATGTAGTCATACGTCTTCACGATCGACCGATCTAGTACCGAAGATACGGCACCTCCGCGATGTGCACACATTCAGCTCGGTGACGTCCCGCGAACTCACGATCTAGTAGAGCTTCGAGGGAGAGCTTTGTTGGGGAACATAGTAATTTCAAAAAAATTCCTACGCACACGCAAGATCATGGTGATGCATACCAACGAGAGGGGAGAGTGTGATCTACGTACCCTTGTAGACCGACAGCGGAAGCGTTAGCACAATGCGGTTGATATAGTCGTACGTCTTCACGGCCCGACCGATCAAGCACAGAAACTACGGCACCTCCTTGTTTTAGCACACGTTCAGCTCGATGACGATCCCCGGACTCCGATCCAGCAAAGTGTCGGGGAAGAGTTCCATCAGCATGATGGCGTGGTGACGATCTTGATGTTCTACCGTCGTAGGGCTTCGCCTAAGCACCGCTACAATATTATCGAGGATTATGGTGGAAGGGGGCACCGCACACGGCCAAGAAAATGATCACGAGGATCAACTTGTGTGTCTAGGGGTGCCCCCTGCCCCCGTAAATAAAGGAGCAAGGGGAGGAGGCCGGCCGGCCCTATAGGCGCGCCAAGGAGGAGTCCTCCTCCTAGTAGGAGTAGGACTCCTACTAGGAGGGGGAAAGGAAGTGGGAAGGGAGAAGGAAAGGGGGGCGCCGCCCCCCCCCCTCTCCTAGTCCAATTCGGACCAGGGGGGAGGAGGCGCGCGGCCCACCCTTGGTGCCCCTCTCTCTCTCCACTAAGGCCCATATGGCCCATTACTTCTCCCGGGGGTTCCGGTAACCCTCCGGCTCTCCGGTTTTCTCCAAAATCATCCGGAACACTTCCGGTGTCCGAATATAGCCGTCCAATATATCAATATTTATGTCTCGACCATTTCGAGACTCCTCGTCATGTCCGTGATCACATCCGGGACTCCGAACTAACTTCAGTACATCAAAAACTCATAAACTCATATAACTGTCATCGAAACCTTAAGCGTGCGGACCCTATGGGTTCGAGAACAATGTAGACATGACCGAGACATGTCTCCGGTCAATAACCAATAGTGGAACCTGGATGCTCATATTGGCTCCCACATATTCTATGAAGATCTTTATCGGTCAGACCGCATAACAACATACGTTGTTCCCTTTGTCATCGGTATGTTACTTGCCCGAGATTCGATCGTCGGTATCTCAATACCTAGTTCAATCTCGTTACCGGCAAGTCTCTTTACTTGTTACGTAATACATCATCTCGTAACTAACTCATTAGTTGCAATGCTTGCAAGGCTTATGTGATGTGCATTACCGAGAGGGCCCAGAGATACCTCTCCGACAATCGGAGTGACAAATCCTAATCTCAAAATACGCCAACCCAACATTTACCTTTGGAGACACCTGTAGAGCTCCTTTATAATCACCCAGTTACGTTGTGATGTTTGGTAGCACACAAAGTGTTCCTCTGGCAAACGGGAGTTGCATAATCTCATAGTCATAGGAACATGTATAAGTCATGAAGAAAGCAATAGCAACATACTAAACGATCGGGTGCTAAGCTAATGGAATGGGTCATGTCAATCACATAATTCTCCTAAAAATGTGATCCCGTTAATCATATGACAGCACATGTCTATGGTTAGGAAACATAACCATCTTTGATTAACGAGCTAGTCAAGTAGAGGCATACTAGTGACGTTTAGTTTGTCTATGTATTCACACAAGTATTATGTTTCCGGATAATACAATTCTAGCATGAATAATAAACATTTATCATGATATAAGGAAATAAAATAATAACATTATTATTGCCTCTAGGGAATATTTCCTTCAGTCTCCCACTTGCACTAGAGTCAATAATCTAGATTACACGGTAATGATTCTAAAACCCATGGAGCTTTGGTGCTGATCATGTTTTGCTCGTGGAAGAGGCTTAGTCAAAGGGTCTGCAACATTCAGATCCGTATGTATCTTGCAAATCTCTATGTCTCCCACCTGGACTAGATCCCGGATGGAATTGAAGCGTCTCTTGATGTGCTTGGTTCTCTTGTGAAATCTAGATTCCTTTGCCAAGGCAATTGCACCAGTATTGTCACAAAAGATTTTCAATGGACCCCATGCACTAGGTATGACACCTAGATCGGATATGAACTCCTTCATCCAGACTCCTTCGTTTGCTGCTTCCGAAGCAGCTATGTACTCCGCTTCACATGTAGATCCCGCCACAACGCTTTGTTTAGAACTGCACCAACTGACAGCTCCACCATTTAATGTAAACACGTATCCGGTTTGCGATTTTGAATCGTCCGGATCAGTGTCAAAGCTTGCATCAACGTAACCATTTACGATGAGCTCTTTGTCACCTCCATATATGAGAAACATATCCTTAGTCCTTTTCAGGTATTTCAGGATGTTCTTGACTGCTGTCCAGTGATCCACTCCTGGATTACTTTGGTACCTCCTTGCTAGACTTATAGCAAGACACACATTAGGTCTGGTACACAGCATTGCATACATGATAGAGCCTATGGCTGAAGCATAGGGAAAATATTTCATTTTCTCTCTATCTTCTGCATTGGTCGGGCATTGAGTCTTACTCAATTTCACACCTTGTAACACAGGCAAGAATCCTTTCTTTGCTTGATCCATTTTGAACCTTTTCAAAACTTTGTCAAGGCATGTGCTTTGTGAAAGTCCAATTAAGCGTCTTGATCTGTCTCTATAGATCTTAATGCCCAATATGTAAGCAGCTTCACCGAGGTCTTTCATTGAAAAACTGTTATTCAAGTATCTCTTTATGCTATCCAGAAATTCTATATCATTTCCGATCAGTAATATGTCATCTACATATAATATCAGAAATGCTACAGAGCTCCCACTCACTTTCTTGTAAATACAGGCTTCTCCAAAAGTCTGTCCAAAACCAAATGCTTTGATCACACTATCAAAGCGTTTATTCCAACTCCGAGAAGCTTGCACCAGTCCATAAATGGATCGCTGGAGCTTGCACACTTTGTTAGCTCCCTTTGGATCAACAAAACCTTCCGGTTGCATCATATACAACTCTTCTTCCAGAAATCCATTCAGGAATGCAGTTTTGACATCCATCTACCAAATTTCATAATCATAAAATGTGGCAATTGCTAACATGATTCGGACAGACTTAAGCATCACTACGGGTGAGAAGGTCTCATCGTAGTCAATCCCTTGAACTTGTCGAAAACCTTTTGCGACAAGTCGAGCTTTGTAGACAGTAACATTACTGTCAGCATCAGTCTTCTTATTAAAGATCCATTTATTCTCAATTGATTGCCGATCATTGGGCAAGTCAACCAAAGTCCATACTTTGTTCTCATACATGGATCCCATCTCAGATTTCTTGGCTTCAAGCCATTTTGCGGAATCTGGGCTCACCATCGCTTCTCCATAGTTCGTAGGTTCATGATGATCTAGTAGCATGACTTCCAGAACAGGATTATCGTACCACTCTGGTGCGGATCTTACTCTGGTTGATCTAGGAGGTTCAGTAGTATCTTGTTCTGAAGTTTCATGATCATCATCATTAGCTTCCTCACTAATTGGTGTAGGTGTCACAAAAACTGGTTTCTGTGATGTACTACTTTCCAAAAAGGGAGCAGGTACAGTTACCTCATCAAGTTCTACTTTCCTCCCACTCACTTCTTTCGAGAGAAACTCCTTCTCTAGAAAGTTTCCGAATTTAGCAACAAAAGTCTTGCCTTCGGATCTGTGATAGAAGGTGTATCCAATAGTTTCCTTTGGATATCCTATGAAGACACATTTCTCTGATTTGCGTTCGAGCTTATCAGGTTGAAGCGTTTTCACATAAGCATCGCAACCCCAAACTTTCAGAAATGACAACTTTGGTTTCTTACCAAACCACAGTTCATAAGGCGTCGTCTCAACGGATTTTGATGGTGCCCTATTTAACATGAATGCGGCCGTATCTAGAGCATAACCCCAAAACGATAGCGGTAAATCAGTAAGAGACATCATAGATCGCACCATATCAAGTAAAGTACGATTACGACGTTCGGACACACCATTACGCTGTGGTGTTCCGGGTGGCGTGAGTTGCGAAACTATTCCGCATTGTTTCAAATGTACACCAAACTCGTAACTCAAATATTCTCCTCCACGATCAGATCGTAGGAATTTTATTTTCTTGTTACGATGATTTTGAACTTCACTCTGAAATTCTTTGAACTTTTAAAACGTTTCAGACTTATGTTTCATTAAGTAGATATACCCATATCTGCTTAAGTCATCTGAGAAGGTGAGAAAATAACGATATCCGCCACGAGCCTCAACATTCATCGGACCACATACATCTGTATGTATGATTTCCAACAAATCTGTTGCTCTCTCCATAGTAACGGAGAACGGTGTTTTTGTCATCTTACCCATAAGGCACGGTTCGCAAGTACCAAGTGATTCATAATCAAGTGGTTCCAAAAGTCCATCAGTATGGAGTTTCTTCATGCGCTTTACACCGATATGACCCAAATGGCAGTGCCACAAATAAGTTGCACTATCATTATCAACTCTGCATCTTTTGGCTTCAACATTATGAATATGCGTGTCACTACTATCGAGATTTAATAAGAATAGACCACTCTTTAAGGGTGCATGACCATAAAAGATATTACTCATATAAATAGAACAACCATTATTCTCTTATTTAAATGAATAACCGTCTCGCATCAAACAAGATCCAGATATAATGTTCATGCTTAACGCTGGCACCAAATAACAATTATTTAGGTCTAATACTAATCCCGAAGGTAGATGTAGAGGTAGCGTGCCGACCGCGATCACATCGACTTTGGAACCATTTCCCACGCGCATCGTCACCTCGTCCTTAGCCAATCTTCGCTTAATCCGTAGTCCATGTTTCGAGTTGCAAATGTTAGCAACAGAACTAGTATCAAATACCCAGGTGCTACTGCGAGCATTAGTAAGGTACACATCAATAACATGTATATCACATATACCTTTGTTCACCTTGCCATCCTTCTTATCCGCCAAATACTTGGGGAAGTTCCGCTTCCAGTGACCAGTCTGCTTGCAGTAGAAGCACTCAGTTTCAGGCTTAGGTCCAGGTTTGGGTTTCTTCTCTTAAGTAGCAACTTGCTTGCTGTTCTTTTTGAAGTTCCCCTTCTTCTTCCCTTTGCCCTTTTTTTTGAAACTAGTGGTCTTGTTGACCATCAACACTTGATGCTCCTTCTTGATTTCTACCTCCGCAGCTTTCAACATTGCGAAGAGCTCGGGAATAGTCTTATTCATCCCATGCATATTATAGTTCATCACGAAGCTCTTGTAGCTTGGTGGCAGTGATTGGAGAATTCTATCAATGACGCAATCATCTGGAAGATTAACTCCCAATTGAATCAAGTGATTATTATACCCAGACATTTTGAGTATATGCTCACTGACAGAACTGTTCTCCTCCATCTTGCAGCTATAGAACTTATTGGAGACTTCATATCTCTCAATCCGGGCATTTGCTTGAAATATTAACTTCAACTCCTGGAATATCTCATATGCTCCATGACGTTCAAAACGTCGTTGAAGTCCCAATTCTAAGCCGTAAAGTATGGCACACTGAACTATCGAGTAGTCATCAGCTTTGCACTGTGAGACGTTCATAACATCTGGTGTTGCTCTAGCAGCAGGCCTGGCACCCAGCGGTGCTTCCAGGACTTAATTCTTCTATGCAGCAATGAGGATAATCCTCAAGTTACGGACCCAGTCCGTGTAATTGCTACCATCATCTTTCAACTTTGCTTTCTCAAGGAACGCATTAAAATTCAACGGAACAACAACACGGGCCATCTATCTACAATCAAACATAAACAAGCATGATACTATCAGGTACTAAGTTCATGATAAATTTAGGTTCAATTAATCATATTACTAAAGAACTCCCACTTAGATAGACATCCCTCTAATCCTCTAAGTGATTACGTGATCCAAATCAACTAAACCATGTTCGATCATCACGTGAGATGGAGTAGTTTCATTGGTGAACATCACTATGTTGATCATATCTACTATATGATTCACGCTCGACCTTTCGGTCTCCGTGTTCCGAGGCCATATCTGTATATGCTTGGCTCGTCAAGTATAACCTGAGTATTCCGCGTGTGCAACTGTTTTGCACCCGCTGTATTTGAATGTAGAGCCTATCACACCCGATCATCACGTGGTGTCTCAACATGAAGAACTTTCGCAACGGTGCATACTCAGGGAGAATGCTTCTTGATAATTAGTGAGAGATCATCTTAAAATGCTACCGTCAAACAAAGCAAGATAAGATGCATAAAAGATAAACATCACATGCAATCAATATAAGTGATATGATATGGCCATCATCATCTTGTGCTTGTGATCTCCATCTTCGAAGCACCATCATGATCACCATCGTCATCGGCGCGACACCTTGATCACCATCGTAGCATCGTTGTCGTCTCGCCAATCTTATGCTTCCACGACTATCGCTACCGCTTAGTGATAAAGTAAAGCATTACAGCGCAATTGCATTGCATACAATAAAGCGACAACCATATGGCTCCTGCCAGTTGCCGATAACTTGGTTACAAAACATGATCATCTCATACAATAAAATTTAGCATCATGTCTTGACCATATCACATCACAACATGCCTTGCAAAAACAAGTTAGACGTCCTCTACTTTGTTTTTGCAAGTTTTACCTGGCTGCTACGGGCTTAAGTAAGAACCAATCTTACCTACGCATCAAAACCACAACGATAGTTTGTCAAGTTGGTGCTGTTTTAACCTTCGCAAGGACCGGGCGTAGCCACACTCGGTTCAACTAAAGTTGGAGAAACTGACACCTGCTAGCCACCTTTGTGCAAAGCACGTCGGGAGAACCGGTCTCGCGTAAGCGTACGCGTAATGTCGGTCCGGGCCGCTTCGTCCAACAATACCGCCGAACCAAAGTATGACATGCTGGTAAGCAGTATGACTTATATCGCCCACAAGTCACTTGTGTTCTACTCGTGCATATAACATCAACACATAAAACCTAGGCTCTGATACCACTGTTGGGGAACGTAGTAATTTCAAAAAAATTCCTATGCACACGCAAGATCATGGTGATGCATAGCAACGAGAGGGGAGAGTGTGATCTATGTACCCTTGTAGACCGACAGTGGAAGCGTTAGCACAACGCGGTTGATGTAGTCGTACGTCTTCACAGCCCGACCGATCCAGCACCGAAACTACGGCACCTCCGAGTTTTAGCACACGTTCAGCTCGATGACGATCCCCGGACTCCGATCCAGCAAAGTGTTGGGGAAGAGTTCCGTCAGCACGACGGCGTGGTGACGATCTTGATGTTCTACCATCGTAGGGCTTCGCCTAAGCACCGCTACAATATTATCGAGGATTATGGTTGAAGGGGGCACCGCACACGGCTAAGAAAACGATCACGAGGATCAACTTGTGTGTCTAGGGGTGCCCCCTGCCCCCGTATATAAAGGAGCAAGGGGAGGAGGCCGGCCGGCCCTATAGGCGCGCCAAGGAGGGGTCCTCCTCCTAGTAGGAGTAGGACTCCTACTAGGAGGGGGAAAGGAAGTGGGGAGGGAGAAGGAAAGGGGGGCGCCGCCCCCCTCTCCTAGTCCAATTCAGACCAGGGGAGGAGGCGCGCGGCCCACCCTTGGTGCCCCTCTCTCTCTCCACTAAGGCCCATATGGCCCATTACTTCTCCCCGGGGGGGGGGGGTTCCGGTAACCCTCCGGCTCTCCGGTTTTCTCCGAAATCACCCGGAACACTTTCGGTGTCCGATTATAGCTGTCCAATATATCAATCTTTATGTCTCGGCTATTTCGAGACTCCTCGTCATGTCCGTGATCACATCTGGGACTCCGAACTAACTTCGGTACATCAAAAACTCATAAACTCATATAACTATCATCGAAACCTTAAGCGTGCGGACCCTATGGGTTCGAGAACAATGTAGACATGACCGAGACATGTCTCCCACATATTCTACGAAGATCTTTATCGGTCAGACCGCATAACAACATACGTTGTTCCCTTTGTCATCGGTATGTTACTTGCCCGAGATTCGATCGTCGGTATCCTCATACCTAGCTCAATCTCGTTACCAACAAGTCTCTTTACTCGTTCCGTAATGCATCATCCCGCAACTAACTCATTAGTTACATTGCTTGCAAGGCTTATAGTGATGTGCATTACCGAGAGGGCCCAGAGATACCTCTTCGACAATCGGAGTGACAAATCCTAATCTCGAAATACGCCAACCCAACAAACACCATGGGAGACACGTGTAGAGCATCTTTATAATCACCCAGTTATGTTGTGACGTTTAATAGCACACAAAGTGTTCCTCTGGCATTCGGGAGTTTCATAATCTCATAGTCATAGGAACATGTATAAGTCATGAAGAAAGCAATAGCAATAAACTAAACGATCATAGTGCTAAGCTAACGGATGGGTCTAGTCCATCACATCATTCTCTAATGATGTGATCATGTTCATCAAATGACAACACATGTCTATGGCTAGGAAACTTAACCATGTTTGATTAACGAGCTAGTCAAGTAGAGGCATACTAGGGACACTCTGTTTGTCTATGTATTCACACATGTACTAATTTTCCGGTTAATACAATTCTAGAATGAATAATAAACATTTATCGTGATATAAGGAAATATAAATAACAACTTTATTATTGCCTCTAGGGCACATTTCCTTCAGATGGCCATTTGGTCTTGTACGGAGGCCCGCTGATCGTGATTTGTTTCTTTCGTTAATTATCATATTTATCATGTCCACCAGAATCGTTTGCCCCGTTGCCTATAGTTTGTTTCCTTAAAAATGCTTCCGATAATGATGTACATCCCACCTTTTTTGGAAATAATTTGGGGGCTGCTACGCGTCAGCCCGTGGATTAGAAAACATCTGCCGCCTGGCTTACCGTAGGATTGATGCGGGGAGCCATCCGATCTACTCATCCATGTGCGCCATCTCTTACAACAAGAGTGGTGTTGCAGAAACATTTCTAACTTACATTGTGTTGTAAAAACCTTTGCAACAGAGGTTATGTTGCATAATTTTTTGCAACAAAGATCATGTTGCAGAAAATGGGTGTAGATTTTGTTTGCAACATAGGTGATGTCGCATAATTTTTTGCAACAAAGATCATGTTGCAGAAACATCTACATATTTTTTTGCAACAAAGGTTATGTTGTAGAATTGTTTTGCAACACGAATCATGTTGTAGAAACTGTTGCCGCTAAAGCCATAGAGGGCGGCGATGGCGGACGCGGCCCCAACAACATCATGCCCTGCAAAACCCGGTGGTGCAGTCCGGCGGCTACTAGCGCCCGCACGGCTGGCTCGCAGATCCTCAGGTGCCTAGCTTCCAGCACATCAGCTCTCGATGTGGCATGGTCCGCCGCAGGAACGCCATGCACTACTGTCGCCGTGGTCCCCGCGGTGAAGCTCGCTTCGAACCCTGCCGGACCTCGCCGAGTCGAGCCTCCGTCTCTCCCGGACATCCCCGCGTCCTACCCACGCGTCATCCTCGTCGGATCCGGCTAGAATCCTCGTCTCCATCGCCCTCCTAGCCGCACGAGTCTTCGTCCCCCGTCGCTCCCGGATATCCGGCCTCCTGCCCACGCACCATACTCGTCGGATCCGGCGAGATCCGGCTGGGATCCTCGCCGGCGTTGCCCTCCCAGCCGCACAAGCTAGTCTTCGCCCCGCCGCAGGATCTGGCTAGGCAGTTGTAAACTCTCTTTTCTGAAACAAAGCCCGAGTTGCAAAAATGTGGATACGGTGGGATTGCTCCCGATCGTCTCATCAGGAGTCAATCCGACAGACACGAAGACAGCGGACACTCGCACGCGATCGGCCGACTGGAGGTAAGCATTAGGCAAATAATTTTGGTAAACAATGATTATTTACAACAATTAAATCTAACAGTTAGTTATGTTTCTAATTTGAGATGGAAGCATATTTTTGTAGCACAAGACTATTTTTCTTAGCACTAGGAACCATCATGCGATGGAACCAATTGTTCACATCATAGCATACACCCCCCCCCCCCCCCCGCGTTCTTTGGAAGCAGTTGTAACTAGAAGGGTTGGGCGCGGTTTGCTGCGCCGTTGGTGTTGTTTAGATTCTTAAAAAATTACTCACTTTGTATTTAAATATAAGGTGTATTACTTTTTTGAAAAGTCCAACTATTTTAAGTTTGACCAAATTTACAAAGAAATATATAAAAATTCATAATATCAAATTGGTGTTATTAGATTCATCATGAAATGAATTTCCATAATTTTTTGGTTTAATATTGTGGATGTCGATATTTTTATCTCTAAACTTGGTCAAAGTTAAAGAAATTTGACTTTCTAAAGAACTAACATCCCTTGTATTTTTAAACTGAAGAAATATTTAGTTTGGCGGATGGTGAAGACGATGGAGTGTGTTTATTGTTTATTTATAATGCGGTTATTTGGTGGACCTTTCATGGTGTGATTCTGTGTTATGTGCTAATCAACGCATATTTTTGTGGGTAAATTTCTACATTGGTGGTTACTTGTACTATATTGATGCTGTAGTATCATGGTGGCACTTTTTTTCTAGATGTCAACATGGTGCACAGGGTTATTATCCTTTCTAGCGAGTTGGTGTTGATTGATTTGAAAAATCATCGGCCTGATCAAATCATAAACCAAATTCAAAATTGAATATCTCAATTGAATAAAGAGCTTCAAAATTAGGAATATGGTGAATGGGTGAGCTCCTCGAGAAATTATTGACCCGGTCAAAATCAAATGACCAAGTTCTAAAATGAAGACCTCGGTTAATTGTGAGGCCTTAATAATTAGGAAGCATAGTGTGTAGTATAAAAGAATTGAATAAGAGCATTGAAAAATTGTTGACTTGGTCAAAATCGGATGACCCAATTCTAATTGAACACCTCAATTGATTGTGAGGCCTTTTACGCTTAAGGACCTTAGTGATATAGTAGATTACTTTAGAATCACCACCAACGAGATAATTTGCTCTGATTGCGATCGATTTTCTATTGACGTAACAAAAATTTATGTCCAAAGTCTAAACAGTTTGCTTCCTTGTAATAAAATTTTGCTTCCAGGAAAAAAATCAATCAAAGTTTCTTACACAAGAAAAACTTTGCTTCTATCCAATACAAAAATGTTGTCATGATTTTCTTGTAACCGAATGTAACTTTGTTTCCTACTTCATTCGTTTATACAATAAGCTCTAGATATGATATAAATTTATTTATTTCAAGCCACGAATAGTGCATACAATGCTTCCTAAGTTAATATTGTATACTTTTCCTATAGATCATAGACTTGCTTCGTTGGCTTGCAGTTAATCTTTCATAGGTGCTCATGAGGATAGGTGTATACATGCGTTCATAAGGGTGCGTATATATGCGTGCGTATGATTGTATAAGTCTGTAATATGTCAAAGAAAAAACCTTTTTGATTTCTCAAATTTTTACTTCAATCAATTTTTTTTGCCGTATAATAGGCCAGCTATACGCCTATACCAGAGATGCGCACCCGACGCCCTATCCTCGCGGTGTACTCCCTTCCCTACCGTGAACCCAGTTTACCCTTGTCGAAAAAAAGGAGAACACTTTACCCTTGTCGTTTGCGCACCGGAGATTGGAAGTAGCAGCAGCCGGACAAGGCGATCCAGTATGGGGGACACGTATGTCACCGACGTTGCCTTCGGGGAGGAGGTGATCACCACCACCCTGACGTCCTCCGGCGCAGCCGTGGAGGGCTGGGTCGAGGAGGTGTACTCCATGTACGCCGGCTGCCCCAACCAAATCCTCGTCGGGCTCGACGTCGAGTGGCGTCCCAGCTACAGCCGCGTGCAGAACCCCGCCGCGCTCCTGCAGCTCTGCATTGACCAGCGCTGCCTCATCTTCCAGCTCCTCCACGCCGACTACATCCCTGACGCCCTGTCGGGCTTCCTCATGGACAACCAGTTCTGGTTCGTCGGCGTCGGCGTGGCTGCGGACGCCAATCGCCTGGCCCAGGACTACGACCTGCAGGTGCTCAATCTGCAGGACCTGCGCGGCGTCGCGGCCGAGGAGATGGGCATCCCGGAGCTCCGCCAGGCCGGGCTGAAAGACCTGGCGCGCGAAGTCTTGGGGGTTACCATCGAGAAGCCACGGCGGATTACGATGGGCCCGTGGGACGCCTGCTGCCTCTCCGACGAGCAGATCCACTACGCCTGCACCGATGCCTACGTCTCCTCGCAGATCGGATTGGAGCTGTTCACCGGAAACTACTAGCGTTCGATCGAGGTGATGCCGTGGCGAGCCCTGCAAACTTGCATACGAAACTCGGTCCCTAGTGTGTTTGGTTTAGTTTTTGCAGCATTTTGTTCTTACTCTCCTAGTGTTAATTGCTTATGTCGCGTATTAGCTTAAGCTTCAGAGCAGGGGAATGGTTGTCAACATGTTCTGTGGCGGTCTGCTACAGCTTTGATATGTGTGCATGTGATGCTTACCAACGGAACCGGATGTTCCAAAATTGTAGTGCGTATTATGACACACTCTATTTGAAGTTGCTGATTCTCTGCTGGAAGAATTAGACATTGGTGGTGTTGAGGATTAACTTCAGAGCAGGGAAAAGATTGTGACTTCAACTAGGTGCCATGAGCATAGAGCCTTTTGTGCCGATCTAAACTGTGCTGCGATATATTATGTCCAATTATGCATTTTTAGTGGACTACAACTATTTTTACTTCTGTGTCAGTGTCCGCGATGCTTTCAGTTATCACCGATCGGACGTTCCAAACTTTCGACAGCTCCTTTGTTCTAAAGTTGCCATTATAATTTTTCGATCTGCCTAGCATTTGGTATCATAATTTGGTATTTGTTGCTTACACCACAATTTGTAACTGACAACATGAGCATTATTCCTTTTGTGCTGATTGATATTGTTTTGTGTATTCTGCTCAACTATGTTTTTTTGGTAGAGTGCCAACTATTTTTAGTTATGTTGTTTAAAAAAAACTATTTTTAGTTATGTGCTTCAGGTCCATGCTGCTTTCGGTTATCACTGATGGGATGTTTCAGATTTCCAATACGTCATTTGCTCTGAAGTTTGACAGCTATCAGTTCATAGAGTTTCGTAGATAGAATTTTGGTCTGTTTAGTATTTGGCATCATAATTTGATATCTGATGCCCACTTATACCATATTGTCAATTACAAATTTTTCGTGTTATTCATTTGATACCCTATAACTAACTAGCTACTGATCCAGACTTCAGTATAAATGCCAGAAATTACTCTTATCAGTTACTATGGTCAGAAGAATACACTAGTATGATGATTCCTTCTATTGAAAAATAGCTGCCAGGATCATCCTTAGGCCAACTCTTCACTGTTTAGTGATTGAATCTGGTTCGTAATTCATTTTGTAGGAATGTTTTGTCAATTCATTCTCATTCCATCTGTACCCTCTGCCAAACACGATCTTTCAATGAAATCATCTTTATTCATTTATGCTGTATGAAATAAATATACTGTGCTTGTGATGATTTCCAACATATTCTCCCGTTCTTCTTAGTTCAAGTTCTTAGTTATAATTTACCGTCTGATGAATTGAGAAGAAAATGACTCTATACTTGCTTGTCCTAGTGTATGATTACTCCTATCTTGAGAATCTTATATCAAATATTTAACTGATAAGAACATAATGCTATGTATATTCTGGCGCGAACAAATAACTACATGCACCGGCCCTTGCGGTCCTTTCTAGTTTCTGCTCCTCTCACCGTTCTGCTCTGTTCCCCTCACCTCTGTAATATGATATAGCCAGGTATATATCATACATCGCTGAAGCTCATGTGCTGGTCATTCTACTTCCTTCTGTGGTCTGTTGTAGTACCTTGGGTCATCAGGTGTGGATATGTATGAAGGGTGAGACTGAGAGGTCTAGGGTCCTATTTATTTTCTGCTGAGCAAGCTGCGGGCACCGGCTGCTGAACTTGGTTTTTGTCTCAGGTGGTGATTGAGCTTGAGCTGGTTACTCGCTGTTGTTCCGCAATAGTTTCTGTAGCTGCCCTTATTTATTTGTGTCCATCCTGTGAGGTTCGGAGAGCACCTTTTGGGTCTATGATTCATTTTTTTGCTAAATGTTACGGCATAAATGATGAACTATTGACCCTACTTGTTTCGGATGGGTGTTCACGCCAAAGTGTTCCCGGAGTAGTCTGTGACTTGCTACCCTGTGAGTGGTGTGTTGCAAAAGAGTTTTCTGTGGTTTGTACTGGTGCCGACAGCTAGAGCAAAGAGGTTATGTGACAAGCAGCTTTGGTGGGCTTGCAGGCTGAGGTGATGGCTATCTACTCCCTCACATATCGATGACGGAGAGAGTAGTTGTGTGAGCTGCTTGAACTATGGAGTAATTGTGTTGTCGATATGTTTTTCTTAGGGGTGTGTTGTCGATTTGGTATGATCACCAGCTTGGTCTGGGCTGCTCATTGTGTGCTGTTGTGGACTTGTGCCACGATGATTGTGAGATGGCTGGAAGATTAGTGCGATCTATTTGGCGGGTCTGCGCTGTTTTTTTTTAAATTTTAAAACCATGCTGAATATGTATGAACTTTTTTTTGTCTGATGAGGTTGATTTTTATGTAAACTGTTGCTCCGGATTTCGATGAAAGATTTATATTTCTAGAATCCTACAATGGGGAGTGCTTGGAGAGGTTTTTATACAAAAATAAATCATTTTATAAACAATGGTGCTTATTTCTAGGCGAGTGATAGGCGCCGGTGCGCCGGCCGAAATTTCGGCTGGTCGCACCGCGTACGTACGATTCGTCTAGTATTTCCTCCCCACCTGTTTCGTAATTTTAAAAAAAGCATATCGTGTGTTCATCCCGAGCAGCCGCCGTGTTAGGTACCCACTTACGAATCACTCGAATTACTCCATTACAGGAAGATCAAGCTGAGCTACAAGAGGTTGAGGAGGAGTACAAGAGGTAGGAGATGATAGGGGAAAGAGGAAGCCGCCGTTGCCGTTCGTGATCCAAGCCCGGATGACTCTTCGCTGCACCTCCCGTGGATATTTGTAGTCTCCCTTGCCCTGGAGTGGCGCCCAACCAGGCCCGGCCCATGTGCTGATCACTTGGTGGGCTTGTTGCTTCGCCTGTCGTGGCAGCATTTTGGGCTACCAACTGATCGACGCAACTGTGGCCGTATTTGGGTCGCTGACATCCCTTCCTCCTTAACAACTGGCTTGCCCCCAAGCCGGTGCTCGTTCTCTTCTAGCTCCGCAAAATGCAATCCTCCCGGGCCCCACTGCTCGCAAGAAGTTGCATGTTCAACTGATTGTATGAACTGCCACATGATAAAAGCTATGGGATAATCTTCAGTTATGGATCTCATTGCATGCAAGCCAGCACAGGTACTAGAGCTCCCAGAAATACATGGCATCTCTTGTAGTTTCCTGGTGCTGTTATGGGCTAACCAAAACAGAGTAGTAGTGAGACCTGCATCTGGCCCCCAAGAGAAGCACCACCAATAGCTTGACAAGGTACTGCAATGATCAGTAAAGGTCCAAGATTGAGTCAATTCCCAAAGAGCTCCAGTGAGCTGAAGAAACTCTGAATTAGTTCGCATATTGCTGCTGCATTCTGTAGAAAATTATGGTGAGACAAGAGGTGACCATGGAGGTTTGGGTTGCAACAAGGCCAAATGCTCTCCTGGTTGTGGAATAAGTAGTTCCAATTCAATCGGAATGAGGCCACTCCTTACCACTAGGATGCCAACGCATATGCCATAGTTGTAAGTGATTTTGTTGCTCTCCCTTGTATGATATTGGCTTCTCCACCTTTGAACCCTGTCACTTATCTGCCCAACAGGATGCAACAACATTTCAACAACCACCATGAATTGGTTCCCAGTGAGAAATGCATCCGAACAGGGGACAAAATTAGCTTGAACGAAATTAGGCTTTAGGAGTTTCCACTCATCTGAAAAGGCAATCAGCTGCAGCTTCAGGTTTGTAACAGTTGTGCTTGAGCGGGAGAATCCGGTGTGATTGATATCAGTAGAAGCGAGTAGCAGCAAAGCTAGATACATAGCAAAGACAGTGAATTCCAAGCTGACCATTCCAGGAGTATTGGGTAATTCATCACACGTGAGCCTCAAGTGTTCAATTCGTAAATAGAGCTGACTACAAAAGCATTGCTCGAACACCACACAAGTTTTGTGGCAATGACCTGAAAGTGAAACCAAGTCTAGCCTAGGTTGAATGGTCTCCGGAGTAAACTCGAACCATGGCCATGGTCTTGGTCGGAGCTTGGTAAGCCATACCTCATATGGAGTAGTCAGCAGAACTTTTCTCTTGTCAGTACCATTTTCTGCAGCTTGGTCACTAGATGAATGCACGTTATCGCACAGGGGGGCCAAGCGCTCAACTCTCACAGAGAACATGAACTGAATGGAACTGTTTAATGTCAAAGCAGAGGTAGTCGTGGTGCTCTCCTGACTGTTAAGGTGATCATCCTTTCTCAAAAAATTAAAAGAATCACACGAGGTGAACATGATACCTCCTGCTGAGCACAAGTTACTCATGAGATTAAATAGAAATGGCATAATCAGGGCCCCCATAACACACTCTCTCCAGAAATATTCCGTATGTTTGCCAAACAACCTTGCTGTTTTTGCTGCTCCCAGACTCGACAACCCATTTAACAAATAAGCCTGGGTTAGTGCACTGCTCCAGCTCAATCATAATCAACAAAGTTCTCGCCATATGGATAACATATTCAACCACGGTAGCATGATGGGTGTCGTGAGTGGTTTTGGCATGAGCAAACCAGTTTAAGGCTGAATTGGGATCCCTCTCATTATACTGAAAGTGAAAAGCCTCATAGGAAACATGCCATGCACTGTCCTGTATTAAAATGCGTGTACTGCAGTTATCTTCAGAAGTGGACTTGAGCATGTCGTCGACTGTAACAACAAGATCATTCCGATAACCAAACGAACCCACTGAGCCTTTATCCAAACTCTTGAGGTTCGCAGAAACATCTGACTCACATGCGACTGCTATACCATCTCCTGGATCTGGTTGATGAAGAAAAGAAGATGCATCCTGGTACTCCTCAAGGCAAGCTTCTTGTTCAGTTGAGCGTGCAACTGCAAGCGGTCCAATTGTACTAATACTTTCAGGCACTTTATGTTGAATTCCATTGGTGCAAGTCCTGTCTGAATCGGTTCCATTAATAGGGTCGTCCCGAGGAACATCTCTGATTGTCAATCGAATTAGACAAGGACTGAAGCAGGAACCTCCACGTGATTGACTATGGATACGTGAACATGGTTCTTCCAAGTAGCTTGCGACTGACAGAGGTCGGAACGACGACCACGGACTAGGCCTGAAGAGGGGTCCCATGTGATAGAACTGCACTTGTACAGTGGATAGCCATGGTTGATGTTCGAAGGAAGACAGGTGCAGACGCTCGGCGATGGCAGTGTCATGTGTCTCGTCGGCACTGTTGATGGTGGCAGTAAGAGGCTTCACCCAGTCGCCTGCAGGGACAGGGTAGTCTGCCCAGTGCATGGTCAGCGCTGGTGCAGCGAGGTTGCTGGAGACGACGAGAAGGACGCCGTGCTCCCCATCGCTCACGACCGGGGTGGAGGTGTCGATGGAGGGTAGTGGTGAGGTATCCAACTCCTGTACGACGGCCTTGGGGTCGATGTTGCTGGTGGTCGCCACTGGAGGAACGAACTCCTTGTTGAGAGAGGTGTCGGTGCTGATGGTGGGTGGTGCCCACGCGGGTGTGAGCTTCTCGACCTCCTTGTCGTTGATGTCGACTGCGCGCTCGGGGCGCAGGGTTGTGGTGGCGTCGTGGACCTCGTCGACATGGGTGACAGTGATGACCTGGGTTGAACATTCCGTCGAACAGGTGACCGGCACCATCTTGATGGAAGCAGGGGACGCGCCGGGGGTGAGCTCCAAGGTCTCCTGGGCCTTGGTGGTGGAGGAGAAGACGTCGTGGACGACCGCGGGGCTCTGGCGTTGTCGGTGAGGCCGCCATCGGCTGCCGTTCCCATGGGGCAAGCTAGCTGTGGGGTCGAGACGCCCGTGAGGATCTTCAACATCCGCGCGTGCTTCTTGTCCACGGTGTCGTAGCGCGCCATGGTCCGCGCATGGTAATCGACCAAGTAGGCCTTCTGCTCCGCATGCATGGTGGTGAAAGAAATTGATGAACTCAGAAAAAAAAATTGGGCAAAAATTGGACGAACTCGGGAAAATGTCTGGCGAATCGGAAGGGTGGAAGGAGGCTCTGATGCCACGATGTTAGGTACCCACTTACGAATCACTCGAATTAGTCCATTACAGGAAGATCAAGCTGAGCTACAAGAGGTTGAGGAGGAGTACATGAGGTAGGAGATGATAGGGGACAGAGGAAGCCGCCGTTGCCGTTCATGATCCAAGCCCGGATGACTCTTCGCTGCACCTCCCGTGGATATTTGTACTCTGCCTTGCCTTGGAGTGACGCCCAACCAGGCCCGGCCCATGTGCTGATCACTTGGTGGGCTTGTTGCTTCGGCTGTCGTGGCAGCAGTTTGGGCTACCACTGATCGACGCAACTGTGGTCGTATTTGGGTCGCTGACACGCCGTGATCTCCCCCAGCCGTCAGCCAGCTCGCCGGCCGTCCACGTCGCCGCCGGCCGCCGCCCTCATCATTGTCGGCCACTGCTTGGATGTCCTCCCAGCCACCAGCTCCTCTCCAGCGTCACTGTCGCTTGTTCCCCAGCATGGCCCACCCCCAGTCATCGTGGCTCTCGGCAGCTTCGCCACATGCAGCTCCGGCGAAGGTCGCAGCTCTGACGAAGGGGTGCTTCCATTTGCATCAATGGTGAGGTGCGAGTTCCAGCTTTATGACGTCGGGTTGAGGCTTTTCAAAAATAGGGTTGAAGCTTTTCATGTCAACGATTGCAACTTTTTCGTTGAAGCTTTCTATATAGTTGGTTGAAGCTTTCTATAAAAAAGGTTGAAGCTCTTCGATTTAACGGTTGAAGCTTTCCAAAATGACGGTTGTATATATTTTTTACTTCGTAGTGGTCGGATGAAACTTCTTTATTCCACTGTTTGAAGCTTTTCCGAATACGGTTTTAAGCTTTCACATGAACCATTGAAGCTTTTTTCAGTCCATGGTGTCTTGTTCAGGCTTTATATACGGTTGGTTGAAGCTTTTGAATCGAACGGTTGTAGCTTTGCGATTGCCGGTTGCAGCAAAAACAACTTCTGGTTCCAGCTCATGTCGGTACTTCCAGCAAAACTTTTGTCCGCCGCCCTCCACGGTTGCAACATCTTTTCTACACGGTCGTAGCACTCACTCTGCTTGTTCCAACAAATCTCACTTCGCAAAAATCCGCCGCCTTTCATTTCCAGCTTTTTTATTCGTCGGTTCTAGCTTTTTATTCTGTGGGTTGCAACGTTTTTCTCAGCCGGAGGCAACACATTGTAGCAGAGTAGAACTTAATATGGTTGGAGGTAGAAGAAAGGTAACAAATAAGGTAAGAGATAACTAAAGGGAGAAAAAAAGGGGTAGTCGCGTGGGCCCATAGCATGAGACGTGGGGAGCAGTTTTGCTATGACTGCGCCAGCGTGGCACCAAAAGCTAGCGTGGGGCGCATATAGTGCGCGCGAGGGAATGTGGCCGACCGAAAGTTGCGCCGGTGCGTTGTATATAAACATTTCCCTTATTTCTATAGCAGAGTGCCTAAACAAACACCCCTGCTTTACAAATAGGCGCCGGTACTTTTAAAAAATAAGTTTATTTTTTAACAACATTTGTAAAAAATAAGTTTATTTTTTGAACAACATCTCTAAGCATCTTGCATTATAGACGGACCGGTACATGTAGAACACTTTGATGAGTTTGTGTTATGATTTTTATTACTCCAACTCCCTGTAGTTGTATTTGGGCTATTATGTAACTCGTCCATTCAAATATGGTGTCTGTATTTTTCCTTCCACTCATTCCATGATTGTCACACTATTCCTCGGGAATATAAAATTAAAAATTCCTTAGATCTTAATGTTTGCAGATTTTATAAATTGTTTTCTTTTTCCCAAGAAATTGGCAGGAGCACTGTCATTTCATTTGGTCGAAAGGGAGAGTACAAGTTTTTTTGTTTGGAAGGCCATTCACGTTTGAACTTCGCAAACACTATGAAAGATGATTCAATAAGTGCCTCTTTTTATTCTAGAGTGGAGTAATACGTGTCTTTCATTTCTCAATAAAACTTTGTCCATTCTCCAAAATACAAAATAGGGATTACCGCTAACCAATACTACCATAGAGTAGTAAGGCATCTACAATGGCTAATTCCTAACGGTACCATGTATAATAACAGATGTTGTGGAGGCGGCAGCATATTTTTGCATGGTATATTTCTCCATCTTTATAATTTTGCATGTCACAAAATTTAATGAAATTATGCAAATGAGAAGCGACATCTTCACTAAAATTTCCCGAAAATTATTCTTCATAACCAAGTTTTTTGACCAACAATTTCATAACGAAGTTAAGCAAAGCAGGGCTAATATCATAAGATTCAACACTTGTAGCAGGTGGAGTGATATGTGTGCTTAGGAAATTATTATTGTTGGTGGCAGAGAAATCCTTCAACTTAGCGTTTACACCAACGATACTCATCTTATAACAGCTGGATAAAAAGTAACTACTTGCTAAAATTGTAATTTTTGGAGTTTTTGATAACTTTACAAAACTAAAAACACTAACGAAGATTAAAAAAAACTACAACCGGACAAGATTTTATGTCGCGTGTCATCCGCTTGTTGGGTCGTCAGATGAGGAAACGTGATTTCCCTTGCGCGCGCTGCGTTCACACAGAGATGACTGCCTTTCCCTAGTTGCCTGGTCCCTTCCCTCAGTGTTTGCACCATACATTGTTGCTTTGACTCTTCAACTCTCCACATGATACTTCAAAGCAATCATATAGCTAATTTCTAGGTACTACTCGCAATTGTTGCAAAAGAAACTGGTTGTCGCCGTATTGCAAGCTGATCTGCATGGGGTGCCTCCATACTGAATGGAGTATCATCATTGCTATAAGTCAATGTTGTGAGTGTCGTCTTCGTGCTTCAAGCCATTGCTACTTGGGACACTGTCATGCTGAAGGCATGTTGCCCATGCTGCAAGACGATGCTGTGAGGGTCGTCTCCGTGCTTCAAGCTGATGTTACTTGTGGCGCCGCTGTGCTGCGGAAGTGTCATCGTACCATGAGTCGGTGTTGCGAAGGTCGCTGTCTGCTACGGGGAGCGTCACCTTGCTCTGAGGCATGCTACAAGCCGGCGTTGCCAGCCATGTTGTGGGAGTATTGCCGGTGATATGGGTCCCTGTAGCAATGATGACCGCATCGGTGGTCCATGCTGCAATGCTTGACTAAAGGCACATGTATTTTTACAACATCACACAAGTTGGAGTTGAGCACAATATAATCCATGTTGCAATGGGTGATCAAATATCCACGTGTTTGCAATGCCATGCAAGTTCGAGATGGCCGCAACATGTTCCATGTTGCAATAGTTGATCGTGATATTGTCTTTGTTGGAATGATCTGACGGCTACATGTACTACTTCCCGTACCACTAGCTTAAGAGCATGTCCAATACAAGATGCAAATTTGGAGATGTAAAATGTTACATCTAAAAAAATGCCTTTTGCATCTGCAAAAAAGTGTCAACTCCAACAGACTATGCAAAACCAAGATGTAAAAGGCCAACTTCAATAGAAGATGCAAGCTAGAGATGTAAAACTGGCCGGGCGGCCGCTGTTCAGCTCCACAAATTGAAATAAAACATCCGAAAACAACTTACAAATTTCTTATCACTACAACAAAAATACACATTCCGTGATGATATGTGTTTGTCACAGTAGGTCACGTTTTCTGTCATGCATGTACATCCATGACAATTTTATGACAGAATCAAGATAGGCATACCTGTGCCGTCGTAGAAGTGTTCCATGACATTACAAAAATTATCATCACAGAAGTGTCCACTTCCATGATGATAAATCGCGCGTCATAGAAGTGCTTTCGTCAAGGGTAACCGACACGTGGCATCCACCGTAACGGGTCGCTGTTAAGCTATCGAGTTCCAGTTTGGATCCGATAACCCGTTAACAGCGCTGACCAATGGGGATTTTCCACGTGTAAAATTCTCATTCGCCGGCAAATCCACGTGTCGACCCAGCGTTCGGACAGTTATCATCCAGCGAATGAACGGAACGGGCCTGATACGTCGACACATGTCTCGGCCCAACAGTGGCCCATTCAAGTTAAAAGGCCGGGTCTGTCAAAATAAGCGGGCCGACCCATTAGCAGCCTACTTGAGTTAGGCCCATTCACAAGCACGGCCCATACAAGTTACAAAGAATCGACCCATCAAAGGCCCATTCTAGATTTGACAATTTCCAGCCCATCGTCAGTTTCAGCCCGCTACGTCTTTGGGCCCAATAACGGCACGAGCTTCTTTCGGCCTGTTAGCAGCCCATCGTCAGTTCCAGCCCGTTAACGGCCCGGAACGTCTTTCGGCCTTTTCTCGGCCCATTCTGCAGTTGGGCCAATTCTAACCCGTTGTAACTTTAGGCCTGTCCTCGGCCCATTCGGTAAATGGGCCAATTCCTAGCCCATTTTGTCTTTCGACCTGTTAACAGCCCGCACAACAGTTGGGCCTTTGACTTTGGGTCCATTAGGGGCCCACGTTCTGCAGGGCAAAATTTCAGCCTGACGCAACTTTCGTCCTGTTAAAAGCCTAGTTTGCAAATTGGGCCTCCTCTAGCCCATAACACTTTCGACCTCTTACTGGCCCGTAAAGTAAAAGGCCTGGGACAAAATTGACATTTATTTCGGCCTACTAGAGGCCCGCGGGCCATTTTCATTTATACGGCCCTATCGAGCTTTTGGCCTGTTAACGACCTGTTAAGAGCCGTTGTTACGGTGGGCCACATCATTTGGGATCCACTAAATATTATTTTGACCAGCCCAATTAAGGCCCGCTTTGACTACACATGTTTGTTTGTATGGCGTCCAGGAAATGTTTGGGCGTGTTGGCCCCTATTTCAATGATATAGCATATTCAAGAATTATCATACTCTATACTATCTCCTCTAAAAACATACACTATACAATAAAAAGACTAAGGCATAGAAATGTAGAATAACCCTACACTATACAATAAAGAAATTAGAGCCGAATATACCCACTGGGCATTATAGTTCGGCACCAGTGATAATAAAGCGTACACAAATAGCACAAATAAAGCTCATACATCATGGACACGCATCAACAGAACTTACCATTTGAACTATAATCTCTTCAGAAAATAGGATTGGCCGGATTCAGACAGCACAAATTTCAGTCTGCAAAATCTCCAATTCCTTTGTGGTTACCTCAGTGTCTCATTTCATTTTTTTGACTCCTGCATCTAATACCTGCAAGTCCAGTCCCAACTTGTTGATTGTACGTTGAGAATCATGTACACATTGTCTTGCCACCTCTAGTTGATGCTCGAGAACATCAACACATTCCAATTCCAACCCATAATCATTTGGTAACGGCCATGCCGCACTGCTCGCAGATCTTTTGTGTTGATGATCCTGAAATGTTTCTGTAAGTACACATGACTAGGGCAAAAATATAGTTACAACAGTGTAGCGAGCAAGACAAACTATTTTGTACATGGCAAAACAGGATTAACAATAATGTTACACGTCATGAAGTATAAGCATGTGATATTTTAAAAATTACAAAAATGGTAGCTTATGCATCCCGCATACAGAAATCTCTCTTAGCTCACTAGAGGAGCATGATGTTGGGGCCAAATCCAAAACACAGACAAGTTACAAATTTAGACAACATATTGTGTATAAGTAAGCAAGCAGTTGGCCATTCTGTAGCTCAATTAAAGTCTTAGGGAGCATAATGAACAGCAGATGGATTCATACTAACCTACTACAGCAAGCAAAACTATGCAATCATTAGCCTAGTATAAACTAGATTGTGAGCCTCATGCAGTAATAGTTGGTTAATAGACTTCAAAGCTTCAGGCACACTTCGCCAGAGTAATTAAATGGTAAGGCCTTTAATTATGTCAACTAATAGTTATACAAGTACCCAACATCAGGCATCGTTGTTTGGGCATCTCATTAACCGGGGACAAATAAAGCAACTGAAAAGAGCAAATTAACTATGCCTGAAACAAACAAGCAATTGATCTGTTGGGTTGGATACTGTGACTTATCTTAACTGGTTGAACAGGCTCAGCGCTGCTCCTCCTTCTCTTGCAAGGCTCCTTCCTAACATCTTGTACTTGGAAATCCTCAATCTTATCTTCATTGCACCCCCTCTGCAAGGTGACACAAACTAGTTACTCATCCCCTTGGAAGATAAATATGCATACTTTCCAGTCTGCGAACAACACAAAAAGATGAGATTATAACAAAACAACACCACATAGTGAAACATGCCACATCTCTTGCACTTGCACAGAATGAAATGAGCATTTACTATGTGTGCACTATGTAAAAACTAGGCATACCTTTGAACTGGATCTCCAGGTACTCTTGGAGAGCCTACTTTAGTGTACAACCAAACCTTTATGTCACCTATGAGTTAGACAAGCTCCCACTACAGCATCCCTTAGTGTTTAAATAATTGACAAGCTCTGTTAGAGTGTTAGGTCAAGAACAACAAGTAATCAAAGCAAACACTCCTAGTATGGCTGGCTGATACAAACAAGCAATTGAACATATGTGTGAGCAAAACCTACATATCAAGAAAAGAAGCAAAGAAGGAGGATTAAAGACCATCACTTGACTGACTAGATTTAAGGGGCATTTAAACATCATGTGCAACATATGAAATAACATAAACATTGCATATTCTAGATTCTACAATGGAATGCACATGTATTAGGTTCTGCCATGTATGATGATGCCTAAATGTACACTATAGTAGGTAGAAGTGATTCATCATTGCACGCACAATTGAATTGCAAGTTAAGGGCCAGTTCTATTCCGCCTTTTCAGAGCTTATTGTCAAAATAAGCCATAAAATATGTAAAGAAGTCATTTTTGAGTTATGGGATTGGGCTTAACTTATTTCTCTTTGGAGGGGGGTGTTTCGGGTAGAAGCTCACTAAAAATTGAAGGAAAGGGGAATAGTGAAATGACTTTGTTGTCTGCCTATATTACACTCAAAATGCCACTGCTCACGCCCGCGTCACACCTGACCCTCAAGTAAAAACAAACACACAAGCGTTCATTGCCCTGCCCGCTTGCATCTCCTCTCCCCTTTCCCTCTACCTCGATCCCCTGCCTTTAGCGCTAGGGTTCCTCCAGCGAGTCGTCGCCACTGGTCCCATCTGACCTGGTCCTCGAGGATTCTCTGTCCAGCTAGGCTACATGGCTAGCGGGTAGGCCCAAATCTCCCTGACTGCTCCTCCCTTTGGCGCCGCCCATCATTCTCATGGTCTCCAGTAGCTGCTCCACTGTGGTCCGTTCAACGCACTACTCCGACGGGTGCCGCACAACTACGGCCGATGCCACACTGCGGCAGAAGGCACCTCATTCCCCCTCGCCTCCTCCCAGGGCGTGGCCTTGAGGTGATGTTGAAGGATGAGATCATCCAACAAGGTGAGGATCTCCTCTCATTTTTTGCCAAATTTTCATTTTGATCCGATATATGATGAATTGCTATGAGCTACTTCTACTGCTGCTATATGATGCATTACTATGAGCTGCTCTTGCTGCTGCTATATGATGAGTTGCTATAAGCTGCTCCTATTGCTGTTATATGATGAATTGCTATGAGCTGCTCCTGCAGCTGCTATATGATGAATTGCTATGATCTGCTCCTGCTGCTTCTATATGATGAATTGTTATGATCTGCTGCTGGTATATCATGAATTGCACACTGCTGCTGCTGCTGTATGATGAGTTTCTATGAGCTGTTGCTGCTATATGATGCTTTCAGGTGGTGCTGCTATATGATAATAACCAGCCACTTGGACCATTGAATTTCAATAAATAATTGTTCTTCATTTAAATTTGGGTCATGCGTTCTTCGTTTAAATTAGGCAGTGAGATCTCTATGGAAGACATTGACCAAAGTAGATTGTGCCAACTAGATGGTATCTTTGTATTTGCATTTTGAACAAATATTGATGGTCTGTTTTCCTATCATATTAATTAGTGCACTAGGTTCAATTTGTGATGTTTGCAAGTCAAATTAATTTTCATATGGGAAGCAAAATGACAAAATATAATGCAATCTAGACTTTTCACTGATCATACCAAAGATAAGCTAAAAAGGAAGGCAATGAAAAGAACTGGTTGGCTTATTACCTGGAGCTTATATTCACATGTGCTTATTTTCTTAGTATAACTCGTAATAACTGTCCCTAAGAAACTTGGCCAATAGAACTGACATACAAATAACATGTCACGATGATTACAATGGAGGCCCAGTTCTTTTGCCAGATTGTCCTAGAATCTGACCCCTACCCAGATTCTCCCAGAATCTTTGAGCCCCATTTGTTTTACAATCCTATCTAGTCAGGGTCTAATTAGGTAGGATTGTAAAACAAAAGGGGGTCAAAGATTCTAGAAGAAGCTGGAGAGGGGTAGATTCTGGGAGAATCCAGCAAAAGAACTAGGCCTCCGAGTGACCTACCATAGCACACTGTATAGGCTCACTGCTGCAAACATCTGCAAGTTCTTCATTGAGTAACCCTATCTGCAAGTTGACACGGCAAATTTCAGACATCTCTAAATGATAATACATTGCATATCCCTTGTGCATATTTAAACCACCAATTAACGATTGTGTGCGTAGCATAAACTAGCCATGACTCTGTGTGTTGGACTAGCAGGCACTCTAAGGGAGCCTATGTAGTGCACTAGAATTCCTACATGCCACCTACGTTTTGTGTAATGTACTACCTCTATTCCTAAATATATCTGTTTGTAGAGATTCCAGTATGGACCACATACAGATGTATATATATGCATTTTCGAGTGTAGATTCACTCATTTTGCTCTGTATGTAGCCTATAGTGGAATCTCTAGAAAGACTTGTATTTAAGAACAGAGGTAGTATCATGTATGACATCTACATATCTAATTTAGCAGCCAGAAGTAGAAATCATTGTCTGCACAAAGTGATTACTGGTCAAAAATCCTAGCAAAGCACGCTGGCAGGCACACAACAATACAAGAGAAAGAGAGAGACGCACTTACAAGATCATAGCAATGCCTCAGTCCAGGATCTTGGTTGGCCAAGCTGTTAGATCCAAAAGAAACATCGTCCTTGTAGTTTTTGCCAGCTGCATAACATGTAACAATGACCTGTTAGTGTATTTGAAGTACATCGGGCAGGTGATGCTGGACGGGTTTATAGGTGACAAGTACCTAGGCCATGGTGGGTGCTTGGCATCTTGCCAGACAGTGGGAATCAGGTTAGAAACGTCAAGGGTGGTGACGCTGCGCTGGCTATTGGAGTCCGGTAAGTAGAACTAGAACCGTGGAGTAGGGTGTTTGTGGAGCGACTCCGGTAGGGGGGACTACGGCTTGGGTGAAGCGGATCTGAGGCAGTGGACGAGGACGTCGGTGAAGCTGCTCCGGTGGTTGGGTTTAGGATGGTGTCGCTGATACGGATCTGCGGCCATGGACGGGGCGTCAGAAGCTGCTCCGGTAGGTTGGACGAGGGTGCGACGAAGCGGATCTGGCACAGTGGACAAGGCCAGCACTGAATGGGCTATGATACAGTGGTAGATGAGCGGTCTACTTGTTTCTAGGGGAGGTGGGAGGGGTAGATGCGGTCGCAGAAGCAGATCCGGCGAGGTGGACGCCGCTGGTAGCGAATGGGCTCTGGTACGTCGGTGGATGAGGAGTCTAGGGTTTCGAGAGCGGAGGGGCAGAAAGGTCGATGAAGTACGGAGGCGTGATGCAAGATGCTCTGGTGCTGTGGAGTTAGTCGTTTTTGCGGGAGGGGGGAGAGGAAATGGGGGTGCCATGTGGTGGTGGTGGTGGGGAACCGGAAGTTACCAAAGCAGCCCTGATCTATTATGTAAATGAGGGTGGTATTTGCAACCATTGTTCTCCGTGAACCAAGGACAAAAGGGGAATTTCGCATGCTAAAGATTAGGTGGCGGAAAGTTTAGAAGGAGGCGAGAGATTTTGCTGCCCGCGGGATTGTTCGTATCCAGTTTTAACTAATTTTGGACAATGCTAGCGGGAAGGTCATAAGAGACTGTGTACACGGGGCACACGTTAGCAGTTAATAACTAGTGTGAAGTCCACCCCAGAAAAAAGACAATAACTTGGGATGATGCACCGATAATTTGGACGTTCACATGGGCGCGACCAATCGTACGGGTGTAGATGTGCGTTCACAAAAAAAGGATCAAATGCTCAACCTATGTATTTCTCGTGTAAATAGATAACTTAGTGTCATTGGTTATTTACTTTAAACTTAATGCATTGACGTGTTATTGTAGAGGCACACAAAAATAAATGGATATTGTAGTCCCACAAAAGAAATGGATATTGTAGAGGCGCACAAAAAGAAATGGATGTTGAATTCATATATGAATATTACATATATTATTTCATAATAAAACCTTAAATCATCCAAGACTAATGAATTTGAATGTAATACTAACAATGGTGCATGTACATGATAGCTACATTGGTTGTTTGAATAAACATCATTGTAACTTTGGCATGCACAATTGAGAAGGATTATTTAGAAAAAAAATGTAATATGTGAGTGTCCAATCTTTATAGCGTTGAATCGATATTGTATCTTTGGCCACAATATGAAGTATATATTGATTTATGTTCAAGCGATGCACGTCCACGATCGCTAGATAGTGATATGTGAATGAATTGTGCAATCTCTCTCACACGCATACATATCTCATTTCTCCGTGGGCGTCGGAATCACACACACGCATTTCGTGTATTTCTCTCCCTCCGTCAAGGTTAGAATTCGCCTTTCTACCCCGTCCTACAAGTCTCTCACACAAAAACACACACGCTCTCTTTGTCGAACACGCCCACCCTTTAATTCCGCCCACCCACCGCCACTAATGTCTCAAAGTATAATTATGTCTCTCACACATATGCCTAAGGTTAACTCGAGTTCCGGAACCATATGAATACATACAATGGGATTCTAGCACAACAACTTTTGTTTTGAGATTTTGCTCTCCCTCTCTCTCTCACACACACACGCGCGTGCACGTAGACATTGTTTCTCTCTTCATTTTTTCCAACACTTGCATGCACACCATCTGTTTATCTCCGTGATGCTTTAAGTATGCCTTGCACACATGCTATCTACCTATCCGTTAATATAGATACGTGTCACACAAACTCCTTCTCCTTATATCTAAGTGTCACTGCCCCCCCCCCACACCCACACACCCACACTTCCTGACACCGAAGGAGCAGAGTGACACCTCAATCTTGATACTAATCTATCTACTGACTTCTCTCTCAAACACACACACACATGTACACTACCCGACACTGAAGGAGTAGGGTGGCACCTCGATCATGATAGTAATCTATCTACTAGCTTCTCTCTCAAACACACACGCATACACACACACACACACTCGCTAGTTGTGCCTTTGTGACTACCACGCGCACACTCTCGATACGTCTTTCTCTCCCCCTCCCCACTCCCAACAATGATAGCAGAAGGGTGACAACTCGATCTTGACCTTAATCTATCAACTGGTTTCTCTCTCTCTCTCACACACACACACATGCTAGTTGTGTCTCTGTGCCTCACTCAAACACACTCGATACGTCTTTCTCTCCATAGCCCCCTCGATATGTAGACTTCTCGCGCGCGCACAGCTGTTGACGCTGAACCCAGTGTGCCTTGTTTTTACCGGCCTCATGTGATAGTTCCACCCTGTTTGCTATTAATAAACAAGGCAACCTTTTCTTTGATACTACTAGTGAATTTGAAATCATTCGGGGCAGACATAAAATATATCACTTCAACCCAATTATCGCAGTAACTATTTTAAAAGAAACTAGCTAGATACTCATGCATTGCATGAAACATCAAGATGCATTTGTATGAGTAGTTTATCTTGTGAGAGAAAAGGATGAATGAGGGAAGGCCTTATTTGCAAATGTGGAGAGGGGTGTGGGTATCTTTTTTCAAAATTGCCATAGTTTCCTTCCTATCCGTTAGATATAAATCCGATGGTCTGTATTGCAGGATGGCACACACATCATCATCACCAATTCTGTTTTCTACTCCCTCCGTTCCTAAATATTTGTCTTTTTAGAGATTTCAACAAGTGACTACATACGGAGCAAAATGAGTGAATCTACACTCTAAAATATGTCTACATACACATCCATATGTGGTAGTCCATTTCAAATATGAAAAAGACAAATATTTAGGAACGGAGGGAGTATAAGAGTAGACATAGAGATATATCTCCATCATGGTCCACAATGAAAATGTGCTGGATTGGTTAGCGCCGGATGCTCTCAATGCGATGACCTGAGTTCGAATTATGTCTTTAAATTTAGATTTTTATATTATATATTATTTATATTTAATATATACTTCGTTCGCTCTGTACTGACAGTGGAACCCACAGAGTACTTAGAATACAAGATTAAGGATGGATTTGTTTCTTTTTTACTTTTTGTATGAAGCTGTAGCCACCCTGCAAGTGACGCGCACACTATACATGCAATTAACTTTTTATGGAGGGAGAATCATACATGCAATTAACTCAAATGGATCGGATGTGACTCTATTATTTCCAGCATCTCCAACGGCAGCCAGAAATTTCCTCCTGCTTCCTTCCGTAGAGGACAACATCAAATGCCAGCGGCATACATTTTCACAACTCTAACCAACCAGAGGAAATTCGTGCAAACACGAACTAATTTCATATAAGCATGAAGGATTTTGTATAAAAAAGGCGGATCTTCATATAAACATGATAGATTTCATTACATTTACATGAACTAAGCGGTGCTAATCCGGCTCTCGTGGTATAATTAATACTACCTAATCTAAATGGCCGCCCGCGGATCCCTTTGTCTTCCTCATGTCCGGCAGACACTTGCGAGGTCTACAAAGGTCCTCGGAAGAGACAAAGTAGCAAAGAAACCACCTGAATACGCAGTCGTCGCCTTGGCGGCGCCCTTCATGGGACCAAAGTGGCGGCGGCCTCCCGTGTTCTACTTATTCTTGATGATGGCGGCGGACACGAAGAAGCTGGCCACTGACTCGTCGCTCTCCACGCACCCGACTTATGTCTCTGCCTGCATGGCGCTGCCGCAGGCACGGGAGGCGCGGCCACCGCAGACACTGGTGGCCCGGAACGATGCGGCAGTGATGACGCCCGCGCCGCCATGCTCGCCGCCATGCCAGCGTGGAGCAACTCGCCACTCCTCATCGAGCTGAACTGGAGCGGCGAGTTGCTGAAGCACGCGCCGGGTTGGGGCAGCAACTGGCTCCGTTGAGCCAAGCAAGGTTGGTGAAGCACTGAGCGGCCTCGCTCGTATACGGAGGGCTCGGCGGGCCACCCAGCCGGGTAGTATGACGGAGAATGGCTCCTCGGAAGTCATCAAAAGAGTGGAGAAAATGGTGAATGAGGAGATGGGGAAGCGGCGGAGGGGTGCGATTCTTTCCCGCTGTCTGTCTGGCCTCGTTTAAATAGAGGGCGGATGGTAGGAACTTGGCCGACGTCTGGCCTTGTTTAAACCGAGGGCCGTCGGGAGGAGCTCGGCCGACGTTGTGTTTAATTCCAGCCCGCTCATGAATGGACGTGTGGCTGGAGTAGGTTTCTCGGTTTGCATGCGGATTTAACAAAGGCGTTTGATGGAGGCGAGGAGGCGTGTTCAGCCGGGCGTGCAGCGGGCAGCGTAGTACTATTCGATTTGACAGCGGGCGGCGCAGTTCCCGATATGGCTTTAATGCAGACGAGGGAGATGGTAGCGGTTCCCAAAATATTGAACGACCAATGATGCATCCTCCTTCAATTAGCATCGTGAATGCACGAGGGAAGTAAGGCCCTCCACTATGTATCTGGTGCCAAAATTCTGACAAGCATGCCACATATACATCGATGTCAGATGAAAAGCTTTTGGCATCCCTCTCACTATGTAGACAATTTGGCACCGGTGAAAGACTGGCCCACATCTAGCAGAATAATGGATCGAAGTATTACTCTTCCTCTCATAGGGAACCCATTCCATCTAGTTTGCATGTAAGATATGGATTTTTTATTGCCTCACTAAATTTGGCATCGGTGCAGCTACTTGCTTCGGTACCCATAATTTTTCTTAAGGGACCAGCTGGACAATGAAGGGCACCGATGCTAAATGAGTCAAAAGTGAATATGGCACCACTTTTGGCCTACATAGTGGAAGGCCTAATGGGAGGAGGGCCGGGAAAAGAGGCAGCACAATGTGAATGCAATGCGGTTTGCACTCATATAAAGGCGCCCCTCTGTTCCAATGCATCTACCACATTGTACGCACCTAAGCATTTGCCTAAGCACCTACACTAAAGTGCTCACTCCAGACCCATGGCAGCGATGCGCGCGAGCGGCCAGCGGCTGTGCCAGATGGTCCACGACACCGACCTACGGCATGGCGCCGAGGATCATCTCCAGACGGTGTTGGCGACTGGCTGGTGGATGGTCACCGTCGATGCTAGCTATGACTCTCAGTTGGACCAGATGATCGTTGCCACCACCAACAAGTTCACGGTCGTCAAGAAGCTCGCAGACGACATTGCCGTACTCCTCCAGCCCGCGCGCTCGAGCTCCTCATTGCCTGCCACCCTAATCGGCCTTCATGGAAGGCCTCTTTCAAGCACCGGTGGCCCTGCGACTGCCCGCCGACGCCATGAAGAATGTCCACCTGGAGGTCGCGCTCGCCGCGAGGCGCCTCGCCCTGCAAGAATTTGTTGACCTACACATCCATGTGTACGAGCAAATTGTGTACATAGGTATCTACGAGGCCAGTGAGGACGCTACGACGTTGGCCTTCCTCAACCGATTGGATGCCTTTGCTAAGAAGCACCTTGACCTCGCCACAAAAGCCGCCGCTCCTTAGCCGCCAGTCGGTGGCCCGGCGCACTGAGTTGAGGAGGAGGAGGAGGTCATATGTTGATGGATGCATCTTTCTTCTTGCCTCGTGTAACCACCACTGCGATTGCATCATCGTGGCCTTAATTCTTCTTGTGCTATTGCATTCTCGTTCCAGTCAATACAGACATGTGCGATCCCTTTGCTTAATTATATGCATCACTGTAACTAGTAATCCATCCGTCAATTTATAAGTTGTGCTTACCTCTTCCATCAACTTCGTGCAACGCACGGGCATCTTGCTAAAAACACTAGAACATGTCGGACTGCATGTGACCAAACCGACGATGCGCCAACCTAGCTACTACCCTGCTTATCTGGCGGAAAAATCCCCACCCTAGCGTTTCCAATCATTATTTCTATCTATCGATCATGCCAAGGAGCAGAACCAAATGTTACAATTTATACATGTTTCTCTACTCCTACTCTAAAAGACTCAGTTGGTGATGTTGGTGTGTCTGCCATCCGTCGTTTCTGGCCATTAGGTCTGCATCTAATGACTGTGAGGTAAGTTGTGTCATTTTTGCAACAACTGCCCACTTCTCTGCTCCAATTTGTAGAAAACCCCTTATTATCTTGAAAGCAACCACATCCCTCCCTCACCTCATCAAAACAGCCCGAGAAATATATTTTGAGTGAAAAGTAATATATTTTTAGTGGTATATATGTATATCAAAACAAGAGTGTTTTCTTTCAAGTTTGTGAACAAGTACTACTATTCTACTAGTACATTCGATTCGCCGCAACGCATGGGCACATTGCTAGTAAAAGGAAAAGGCCCGCCACGTTCACGTAGCACCCCCACACGCCCGGGAATCAGGAGTACTCCACGGCCCATCCGGCACGCCACATAGCTAGGGAAGGCATGTTGCCTAGCATTTTTACTTTCATGTGGGACCGCAGTTGAGCAAACCGACTATTGGCAAACTACACCCCGCCCGCGCGCGTTGGAAAACAGAAACAAGGAGGGGGAGATCTAGCTGTAGCACGGAAGCCAAGAAATTTGGTGTCAGATGGCGCTCGTTGATAGAGTAGGAGCACTCCGTACTACTAATCCTACTAGTACGAAGTTTGTACTACAACTAGTACTACCACTAAACAACTACTAGGTACGTGCACGACACAACATCGTAGGAACAAAAAACGAGAAGATCTTTTTTTGGGTGATTTATCTTTTTTTCGGTCAACGTAGTACTCCACTAAATATGATGTGGGGGGCACCCATGAAGCTTATGTGGCTTGGTTGCATGGCTAGGAAAGTTAGAAATAAATAAATAGATAATGTGTTTAGAGTGCACTCCACTAAATATATATACTTTGGATCCATTGCAATGCATGGGCCAGCACATTGGTAGTAGTAAGAAACAAATTCCGGGTTTGACACGAGTTCGTACTGCGGGAGCACCACAAGGCCTGCCACAGGAGTTACATTCCCCTCTCGGGGCCCACGAGACCGAGCTTCAGTGGCTTAGTGCACCGGCCTATGAGTCAATGACATGCGGACCTTAAATGCGGCTGGCCCATATGTCATTCTCATGGTGGTGGCGTGGTTTGCAACTCACTCATTCGAGATGAACCGGCCGGTGGTGGCGTGGCCGTGGCAAGGGTGCCACAACTGGGTGTCGGGGCATTACGAGGTGTAGATGGCCACACTCGCGGGTACTACCTGTAGCACACAAGTACTCCAGCTGAAGAGTGATGCCCGGGACGAAATGTGTCACAACCGCTGGATGAAAATTCGATGGTGCAGGAGTACGGATCAGAGCACAGGAGTGGAGCAAGCAAACCGCGTCCAATCGGGTGTGGCTGTGGTAGAAACTTGATGGTCGCCGCGGTTTAGCTGGCCCGCATGTCATGCACACAAAGCCAGGGGAGCGGTGGGGCCGAGAGGGATGAGGCGCACGTCGGGGGATGTCGTGCCGTGGGTTGGAGCGGGTCATGGGAATCGCGTGTGGTAGTGGTAGAAACGTGATGCTTGTTGTGGTTCAACTTCCATGGACAAGCTGTCATGTCTACTGACACATGCACTGCATACCGCTCACTGCAAGGAGCAGAAGTAGAGAAAACTTGTTCCAAAGATACCATTTTTTTGATAAAATTCTAGAGATATCATTAGTTTTTACACATGGGATTACTCCTGCCAAGGTCAATCACAACAGGTGTTTTGTAAAAAATGCATCTTGATGTTCCTTACAATGCATGGGCATGTTGCTAGTTATAGAACAAGCCCACATGGGTATCTTGCCGCAGGGTGTGCCACCGGCCCAAACTCAATTTTTTTCCAGACGCTTAGGTGCACCGGATGCTGTGCCATGCTACAAAATGTAAAAAAAACAGCTCCAATTTTTCAAAACTTGTTATCTTCAAACCAGCAACACCCATCCCTCACCTCATCAAAACAGTCTGAGGAATATATTTTGAGTGAAGCATGATTTATTTTTACTAATATATGTATATCAAAACTAGAGTGCTTATATTTCAAGCCCGTGAAGAAGTATTATTCTACTACTTTGGATCCATTGCAACGCACGGGCCGGCACATTGGTAGTAGTAGTCTCTATCTCTACTCTTATAAAAACAGAGTTGTTGATGATGGTGTGCCCGCCATCCTGCAAAATAGGCCGTCCGATTTATATCTAGCGGATAGGAAGGAAAGCATGGCAATTTTGCAAAAAGATACCCACACCCCTCTCCACATTTGCAAATAAGGCCTTCCCTCGTTAATCCTTTTCTCCCACAAGATAAACTACTCATACAAATGCATCTTGATGTTCCATGCAACACACGGGCATCTTGCTAGTCTACTACTCCTACAAAAATAGAGCTGGTGATGATGGTGTGTCTGCCATCCTACAATATAGTTCGTCCGATTTTATATTTGAAGGATTGGAAGAAAACTATGGCAATTTTGTAAAATGATACCCACACCTGTAATGCCCTGGACACACCCGCCGGTGGTCGTTACTCCTGGCGGGATCTAGACTGGCCCCATAGATCAATACTAGTCTTTTCTGCGCACTTTGTCCTCACTCGTGCGCACCCGGGAGCAACTTCCCGGTCAGTCACCCATCCTGACACTACTCCAAGCTGAGCACGCTTAACTTTGGAGTTCTGTCCGAATGGGCTACCGGAAAAGAAGGAATTCCTTATTGATATGAGTAGTCAATCATCCCTAATAAGCCAGGCCATCACATACACCCCCACTCAGAGGAACCGACGTCCTCGTCGGGCCACAGGAACGTTCCCTCTTGGCACAAACGTCTGTGCTTCCAGTCCGGTACATGTGCCATGCCGGGTGCCATGACGGGTCACAAACGTCATGAACAACATGACCACGCACCTGTCCGCAACCATCCGTGTAACCGCGAGGGTCGGCTCTGATACCAACTTGTAACACCCTCGATGCGACTATATCTCCCACGTGTCGAGGCACAACTTAGAGGCATAATCGCATTGAAGGCATATGTCGCAAGTTAGGCAATCTTCACAACATCCCGTGTAATATGAATAATAAAGGGGAGATAACATAGTTGGCTTACACTCGCCACGTCAATCAAGTACATAAATAACATTACATCATCCAAACACTCATGGCCCGACTACGACGCCAAAATAAAAGAGAACCCAACATGCGACACGGTCCCAATCACCCCCAACCAGGCACCGCTACTGATCTTCGGGAAAGGAAACATAGTAACGTTGAGAGTCCTCATCGAACTCCCACTTGAGCTCATACGCGTCTCCTGGAGCGGAATCATCAGGCCCTGCATCTGGTGTAATAGTAATCTGTGAGCCACAGGGACTCAGCAATCTCGCACCCTCGCGATCAAGACTATTTAAGCTTATAGCTAAGGCAAGGTAAATATGTGGAGCTGCAGCAAGCGACTAGCAAGTATGGTGGATAACTTATACGCAAAAGAGAGCGAGAAGAGGAGGCAAAGCGCGAGTGAGAAACTAAAGAGCAACCTGCGCAAACATTACTCCAACACCGTGTCCACCTCCCGGACTCCGCCGAGAAGAGGCCATACGGTAACACACTCAGTTGATTCATATTAATTAATTAAGGTTCAAGTTATCTACAACCGGACATTAACAAATTCCCATCTGCCCATAACCGCGGGCACGGCTTTCGAAAGTTCAAATCCCTGCAGGGGGGTCCCAACTTAGCCCATGACAAGCTCTCACGGTCAATGAAGGAATAGACCTCCTCCCAAGACGTTCCGATCAGACTCGGTATCTCGGTAATTCAAGACACTTCGACAGGTTAAAACAAGACCAACAACACCGCCCGAATGTGCCGACAAATCCCGATAGGAGCTGCACATATCTCTTTCTCAGGGCACACTCAGATGAGCAAGACGTCGGGTAGGCCAGCCTAGAGTTGCCCCTGGTAGCCCCGGACATCGCTCAGTTGGACCAATACTCAGAGGAGCACTGGCCCGGGGGGGGGGTTAAAATAAAGATGACCCTTGAGTCTGCAGAACCCAAGGGAAAGAAAAGGGCTAGATGGCGAATGGTAAAACCAAGGTTGGGCATTGCTGGAAAAGCTTTAATCAAGGCGAACTATCAAGGGGTTCCCATTATAACCCAACCGCGTAAGGAACGCAAAATATGGGAACATAGCACCGATATGACGGAAACTAGGGCGGCAAGAGTGGAACAAAACACTAGGCGAGAGGCCGAGCCTTCCACCCTTTACCAAGTATATAGATGCATTAAGATAACATAGCAATATAATGATATCCCAACAAGTAAATAAAAGATGTTCCAACAAGGAACGACCTTCAATCTTCACCTGCAACTAGCAACGCTATAAGAGGGGCTGAGCAAAGCGGTAACATAGCCAATCAACGGTTTGCTAGGACATGGTGGGTTAGAGGTTTGACATGGCAATTTGGGAGGCTTGAAAGCAAGTGGTAGGCATTGTAGCATTGGCATAGCAAAAGAGCGAGCAAACTAGCATAGCAAAGATAGTAGTGATTTCGAGGGTATGATCATCTTGCCTGCACAGTTGTCAGAGTTGATTGGATCCTCGAAAGCAAACTCAACGGGCTCCTCGTTAGCAAACTCGTCTTCCGGCTCTACCCAAACAAGACAAACAAGCAACAAGGATACAATCAACCACGTGCAAGACCAAGCAAGATGATGCAAAGATGATATGCTATGCGGGATGCGATGCGGGATGCAAAATGCAAGATATGATAGGAAAAGCATGAACCTGGCCTCAACTTAGAAATCCAAGTGTGCCACTGGAAATATGAGATGAAATCGCTTGAAAACGATATAAAGAACGTCGGAATCGGAGTTACGGTTTGGAAATGGCAAGCGATTCAAATATGACACCGGTCTGCGATTTACAGCAAGTAGCCATCTAAATGCAATGGAATGAACATGCTACAGCACCCAAACATGACAACAAAATACATGGAAGGGATGCATACAAGATGCTTAACAAAATCTAGCACTGAGCTACGGCCAATTCATCCATTAACAGGTTTAAACAAGCATGGCAAAAATGCATATGACAAACAGATCTCAGACTTAGTGAAATTAACACTTGTCTGGAATTCCAGATCAGGTAGCACTCTTCGGAGCAACAAAACTATATGCTACAGGAACTGAACATGGCAAAGTAAAGCATGGCATGGAGCTACTCAAAGAGCTTAACAAAAGTCCCTTAGTGACCTTGAGCCAAAAGGGATCGGAAAATACAATTGCAAGCATGTGAACATAGCAAAAACATAATCAGATCACAGACTTAGTGAAAACTGACACATGCTGAAATATAACTCAAGTAGGCATGTTTACGAGCTTGATGCACTCACTACGGTGCAAGTAATGCAAGACAAGCATACACCCATCAAGAAGGCACAAAATGCAAGCTAGACATGGCAAGAACAATAGCATAGCATGCACGGAACAACTACAACATCATCGGCAAAATTGCAAACAAGTTGACAATCTACCCAGATTCACAAAGTAGTAAAAGTAGAGCTCGATTGACTCAAGCTAGGGTGCTCCATAATTGCAAACAAAGACATGGATGGATAGAGCACTACAATATTAACAAAACACCCTTACTGATCATCCTCAAAAGAGGCACGGATCACTAGGAAACAACATGAACATATGGCATCATGAGATAAACAGCTCCAGGACTTAGTGAAATTACTAAGTCCCTGAAAACAGAATTAGCAAGTGCACCACTTTGCAAGCTTGCACAAGTCACCACACACATCACAAAAATACATGGGTTGCACCTCTGGAAAGATGACAAAACCCTTAACAAAACACATGTAGAGCAACAGGGCATATCATGCACACATTAATCATGACAAAAATGACAAAAACCTAAATGGAGCAGCAGATCTGACAATTAACTCAAGTAGCCCTCTTCTAATAGCATTTCGGGCATCAAGATGAACTCAAATGAAAATGATGCAATGGAATGAAATGATGTACTCTCTGAGATGAACATTTTGATATGCTATATGCATGAATCAGAGCTACGGATGCAAAGTTACAGAGCTATGAACATGGCAACTTGGATCTGCAATTTCAGGAGTTAGAAAAAAAATGACCTAGGGTTTCCAGATCTGCACGCAAACCGAGGCGGTGGCGCGAGCACTGTTCACCGGCGAGTCGGTGGTGGCCGGGCCGGCGAGGAGAAGGTGAGGACGAGGGCGGCCGACGCCGGGCTTGAACGGCGGCGAGCGGGCTCGGCCGCGACGACGAGTGGCGGAGGAGGACGGGCGCGGGGCGGCCGGCGGCTTGCTCCGGCGGGCCGGCAATGGCGCCCACGGCGGCGCGGCGAGGCAAAGGCGGCCGGCGGCGGCTCGGTGGCGGCGGAGCGAGGAGAAGGGCGCGGGCGCGCGGCGGCGAAGGGAGTGGGCCGCGGGGGCCTGGCCCGGGCCGCGGCGGGCTTCGGCGGCGGCGGCGACGCGATGCCACGTGGCGGGCGATGGTTGGCGCGGGCGGCGGAGCGGACGCGTCCGGCCGGGGCGGACGTGTTCGGCCGGCGCGGATCTGGGATATAGGGTTTCGGGGAGAGGGGATCCGGGATATTTCGAGGGGGACCTATTTATAGGCATAGAGGGAGCTAGGAGAGTCCAAATGAGGTGCGGTTTTCGGCCACGCGATCGTGATCGAACGCTCTAGATGATGGAGCAGAGTTAGGTGGGTTTTGGGCCAAATTGGAGGGGTGTTGGGCTGCAACACACACGAGGCCTTTTCGGTCCCTCAGTTAACCGTTGGAGTATCAAACGAAGTCCAAATGATACGAAACTTGACAGGCGGTCTACCGGTAGTAAACCAAGGCCGCTTGACAAGTCTCGGTCCAATCCGTAAATGTTTAAACCCCACACACTAAAGAAAGGTAGAAATGACCACCGGAGGAGAACGAAGCTTCGGAATGCAAAACGGACAACGGGGAAAATGCTCGAATGCATGAGACGAACACGTATGCAAATGCAATGCACATGATGACATGATATGAGATGCATGACAATGACAACAACACACAGAGACGAAGACCCGAACCCGAGAAAATAAATTAACTTAACGCCGGAAACGGCAAGAGTTGGAGTACAAATTGGGAAAGTTACATCCGGGGTGTTACAACACTCCACCACTACGAAAGGATCTCGTCCCGAGATCTAGGACTGAAAGAATGCCGGGTACTCAGAACGGAGGTGGTCCTTGCGTTCCCAGGTAGCTTCACGGTCGGAATGGTGTGACCACTTGACTTTGAGAAATTTGATTGACTTGTTGCGAGTCTTGCGTTCAGTCTCTTCAAGAATAGCAACTGGGTGCTCACGATAAGAGAGATCTTCTTGGAGCTCAATGTCCTCAAAGTTGACGGTGCGGTCAGGAGTCTTGAAGCACTTTCGGAGCTGAGAGACATGGAACACGTCATGAACATTTGCAAATTTTGAAGGAAGCTCGAGTTGATAGGCGAGGTCGCCTCTCTTGCTGACGATCTTGAAAGGTCCCACGTATCTGGGGGCAAGCTTCCCTTTGATACCGAAGTGACGAGTACCTTTCATAGGAGAGACGCGGAGGTAAACATGATCTCCGATCTCGAAAGCCAAATCACGGTGCTTACTATCATAGTAGCTCTTCTGACGGGATTGGGCTGCTTTGAAGTTATCACGAATGACTTTGCACATTTCTTCTACCTCTGTGATTAAGTCATTACCCAAAAGCTGACGTTCACCGGTTTCAGACCAGTTGAGAGGGGTACAGCACTTCCTGCCATACAGAATTTCAAATGGGGCCTTGCCCGAACTTGCTTGAAAACTGTTGTTGTAGGAGAATTCAGCATAAGGAAGACAATCCTCCCACTTCATGCCGAAAGAGATCACACAAGCCCTGAGCATATCTTCAAGAATCTGGTTGACACGCTCGACTTAACCGCTAGTTTGAGGATGGAAAGCTGTGCTGAAGCGCATGTTCGTGCCCATGGCCTTCTGAAAAGAATCCCAAAACTTTGAGGTAAAGATGCTGCCACGGTCTGAAGAGATCACTTGTGGAATACCGTGCAGAGAAACAATCCGAGAGGTGTAGAGTTCCGCCAATTGAGCTGCAGTGATCGACTCTTTGATAGGCAGAAAATGAGCCACTTTGGTGAGTTTGTCGATGACAACGAATATAGCATCATTGCCACGCTTGGACTTTGGAAACCCAGTCACGAAGTCCATTTCAATGTGGTCAAACTTCCATTCTGGAATGGCAAGAGGTTGGAGGAGACCAGCTGGCCTTTGGTGTTCTGCCTTCACTCTTCTGCAGACATCACATTCATTCACGAATTGAGCGATCTCGCGCTTCATTCGAGTCCACCAATAAGCTTTCTTGAGGTCCTGATACATCTTCGTGCTCCCAGGGTGGATGGAGAGGAGAGAATTGTGAGCCTCATTCATGATCACTTTACGAAGGTCACCTTTGGGTACAACAATACGATCCTCGAAGAAGAGAGTGTCCTTGTCATCAAGGCGGTAGCACTTGTACTTGGGTTGACTCTTGGCAATCCCAATCTTCACCTTTTTCACCATAGCATCAAGAAGCTGAGCTTGGCGAATCTGGTCTTCCAAGGTAGGAGAGACTTGAAGGTTGGCGAGGAAACCTTGAGGAACAACTTGCAGATTAAGTTTGCCGAAAGCTTCACAAAGCTCGGGTTGATAAGGCTTGAGAATCAGACTGTTGCAGTAAGCTTTCCTGCTCAATGCGTCAGCAATCACATTGGCCTTGCCTGGAGTATACTCAATACTCGGATTATACTCTTGAATCATTTCGACCCATCGAGTTTGCCTGAGGTTGAGATTAGGCTGAGTGAATATGTACTTGAGACTCTTGTGATCAGTGAAAATGTCCACTTTTCTTCCCAATAGAAGATGTCTCCAAGTCAAAAGAGCATGCACAACTGCCGCCAACTCGAGATCATGAGTGGGGTAGTTCTTCTCATTCGGCTTCAACTGGCGAGATGTATAAGCAACAACTTTCTTCTCTTGCATCAATACTGCGCCAAGACCTTGGAGAGAGGCATCACAAAAGACCTCGTACGGCTTGGATTCATCAGGCGGAGTCAGAACTGGAGCAGTGATCAATTTCTATTTCAAAGTGTTGAAAGCAATATCACACTCCGGAGACCAAACGTACTTGACGTGCTTCTAGAGAAGATTTGAGAGAGGCTTCGCGATCTTAGAAAAGTTTTCAACGAATCTTCGGCAATAGCTTGCGAGACCGAGGAAGCTACGGAGTTGCTTCACGTTCTGAGGAGGTTCCCAATTCACAATTGCAGACACCTTCTCAGGAATTGATGTTCCCTGAGCTTATCGAGTACCAAACGCAAGTGCTTGGCATGATCTTCCTTGTTCTTCGAGAAAACCAGAATGTCGTCGAGATAGACCAAAACGAAGTCATTGGTGTAGGCGTTGAAGATGAAGTTCATCATGCGAGAGAACGTCGGAGGGGCGTTGACGAGGCCAAAAGACATGACAGTGTATTCATATGAACCAAAGCTTGTCCTGAAAGCTGTCTTGGGAATATCTTGCTCACGGATTCGAATCTGATGATAACCCATACGGAGATCAAGCTTGGAGAATACTTGGGCACCTTTGAGTTGTTCAAACAGCTCATTGATGTTGGGAAGTGGGTATTTGTTCTTGATGGTCTTCTTGTTCAATGGACGGTAATCAACACAAAGTCGGTCCGTTCCATCCTTCTTCTTCACAAAAAGAACACCACAACCCCACGGAGAAGAACTAGTCCGGATGAGACCCATTTTCTCTTGAATATCGAGTTGCTTCTTCAGCTCCTTCAACTCTTCAGGTCCGAGCTTGTAAGGACGTTTGCACACAGGTTCTATGCCAGGCTCAAGATCAATAACGAATTCAACTGGCCGGTGCGGAGGCATTCCTGGAAGCTCTTCTGGAAAGACGTCTTGATATTCGCAAACGACTGGAATTTGCGAGATGGCACCGAGTTCACCCCTTTCATTGAGAGAAAACAGACGGATGGTATCATCACGAGCGGCAAAGACAATTACATCCTCAGACGAATGAGTCAATTGAATCTGCCTGGCTGCACAATCAAGATGTGCCTTGTGCTTAGTAAGCCAATCCATTCCGAGAATAAGATCAATATCTGAGTTACCAAGCACCATAGGAGAAGAAAGAAACTTGTAGTCGCCCAATGTGATAGTAACATCCGGAGCCATCATTTTGGTGTTCATGAACAAGCCCGGAGAAGAAACCGCTATCGGCTTAGGCAAATCAATAGTATGCACATCATGCATGGATGCAAAAGGCTTCGATAAAAATGATAAAGATGCACCGGTGTCAAAAAGAACTCTTGCGGGAATGTCATTAACAGGAAGGTTACCCATGATCACATCTGGTGAGTCCTCTGCCTGAGCTGTATTCAGCAAGTTGACCTTGGCGGACTTGGGGTTATGCTTCACCACAGCTGTACTTGCCGATCTGACAAGAGGAGGAGGAAGACGCCTCTGGTTGAAACACTTGTTGGCATAGTGACCCTTCTGTTGGCACTTGTTGCACGTGACCTCTGAAAGTGGACGGTGATACAGAGCACTCGATCTTGGAGCTTGAGACAAAGTCTTGTTCTGAAAGCCAGGGTTGGGTGGGTGGGAAGAACCACTGCCACCTTTGCTCTTCTGCTGATACGGCTGACAGAACGGAGGAGGAGGAAGCCAATACTTCTGCTGCTTGGTCACTTGAGTAGAGGAAGAAGGAGTAACGTCTCTGACTCGCTTCTTGGAAGCATCACACCTCAACTGAGCAGCCTCTTGCTTCAGTGCCATGTTGTAGAACTCATCGTATCTCAAGGGCTCGAAGAGAACAAGAGCGAGCTGAATATCTTCTCTGAGACCACCCCTGAACTGATATATCATGCTCTTCTCATCAGGGACGTCCTGCTTGGCAAAGCGGGCGAGCTTCTGGAACAACTTGTTGTAGTCATAGACAGACAAAGAGCCTTGCTTCAGATTGCGGAATTCCTCACACTTGCTTTCAACCACGCTCTGGGGAATATTATGAGCTTGGAAATCTCGACGGAAATCATCCCAAGTGATAACACGTCCACCTCTAGAGTCCTTGTACTGCTGGAACCATTCTGCAGCTTGATCTTTGAGTTGGAAGGAAGCGAACTTGACAAAGTCCTCAGGCCTAACGTTACTGCACTCGAAATGCTTGCACAGATCCACTAGCCAATCGTCAGCATCGGTTGCCTCAACACAATTGCTGAAAGTCTTTGGCCCGTTAGCAAGGAACTGGTTGAGTGTAGCAAAGTGATTCTGATTGCTGCCTTGATTCCCTTGGTTGCCTTGATTGCGCTCTTGAAGAATTTGCATGATCAACTGTGTGTTTGTATTGGTTGCGGCCATCACAGCTTGCCATGCCTCCGGAGGAGGTGGAGGTGGTGGCGGATCAGGATTCGGAGTCATGCGCGTTGGAGGAGCCATCCTGAAGAGGTTGACATCCATCAGCACATAGATAGACAAATATTGAAGCTGAATCCAACGGAATGAAAATTGCAACATATAGTCTTCACATCCGAACAAAATGAATGAATGCATTCCTCTTGAAATGGTCACATATCCATAAATTGAGAAGCCACGTAGAATTAAGGTAGAGAAATAAATCAACAAGGTACGGATCAAGAACAAATAATCGGTAAGAAATCCCAATCTCAAACCAATATCCGTGGAAGAAGAACTAGAGCTACTAGAATTCCCACCTATGAAACTCCCGAACCTTTCCGGTTATGCAATCAGGTGTTGGGGATACAGGGGAAGCATAATATCTCACCCAAACTAGCAAATCCTACATCCAGCTGTATCCATCCTTCAACACATAACCAAGAAACCTTCGGAAACCATCTACCTCAACCTTCGAAAAGCATCCGTTATACAAGTTATGGCGATACTCCCGAACTCCCGCCCCAGTACTGGGTGGCATCGAGGTTATCTCACCAACGAACTGCATAAAAGAGATTTTGATGTCGGCATACTAAACTCAGGTATTCCAGAATTGCAACGATAAAATTATGATGACAACACCTTAGAGCTCAACTCCCCGGGACACTTCCACTAAACCCCTGACAGGAGGCACCAAGACAATGTTCTCATCATAAAACCATCGGAACGATTCCAAGATACCCGCGTGATCCTAATTTTTTTTAGTAAAATTTGAGAATAGAAGAGTCAAAACTCTACGTCAGGATGCCTTACCAGAGCGATGAGGAGACTTGGAAGTAAAAAGAATTCCTAAGCTCTCCGATATATAATTCCTAAATGACTCAAAACATTTTTCTAGACACAACTAGGCCGCTAAAACGATCAAGCAATGGGGCTCCTAAGGTCGGGGGAGGCTCTGATTACCAACTTGTAACGCCCCGGACACACCCGCCGGTGGTCGTTACTCCTGGCGGGATCTAGACTGGCCCCACAGATCAATACTAGTCTTTTCTGCGCACTTTGTCCTCACTCGTGCGCACCCGGGAGCAACTTCCTGGTCGGTCACCCATCCTGACACTACTCCAAGCTGAGCATGCTTAACTTTGGAGTTCTGTCCGAATGGGCTACCGGAAAAGAAGGAATTCCTTATTGATATGAGTAGTCTATCATCCCTAATAAGCCAGGCCATCACAACACCCCTCTCCACATTTGCAAATAAGGCCTTCCCTTGTTCATCCTTTTCTCTCACAAGATAAACTATTCATCTCTACTCTTATAAAAACAGAGTTGTTGATGATGGTGTGCCTGCCATCCTGCAATATAGGACGTCGAATTTATATCTGACGGATAGGAAGGAAACTATGGCAATTTTGCAAAAAGATGCCCACACCCCTCTCCACATTTGCAAATAAGGCTGTCCCTCGTTCATCCTTTTCTCCCACAAGATAAACTACTCATACAAATGCATCTTGATGTTCCGTGCAATGCACGAGCATCTTGCTAGTCTACTACTCTTATAAAAAACAGAGCTGGTGATGATGGTGTGCTTGCCATCCTACAATATAGTTCTTCCGATCTATATGTGACAGATAGGAAGAAAACTATGGCAATTTTGCAAAAGCATACCCACACCCTCTCCACATTTATAAATAAGGCCTTCCCTTGTTCATCCTTTTCTCCCACAAGATAAACTACTCATACAAATGCATCTTGATGTTCCATGCAACGCACGCGCATCTTGCTAGTCTACTACTCTAGTAAAAAACAGAGCTGGTGATGATGGTGTGCCTGCCATCCTGCAATATAGTCCATTCGATTTATATGTGACGGATAGGAAGAAAACTATGTCAATTTTGCAAAAAGATACCCACACCCCTCTCCACATTTGCAAATAAGGCCTTTTCTCTCACAAGATAAACTACTCATCTCTACTCTTATGAAAAACAGAGTTGTTGATGATGGTGTGCCTGCCATCCTGCAATATAGGTCGTCCGATTTATATCTGACGGACAGGAAGGAAACTGTGGCAATTTTGCAAAAAGATACCCGCACCCCTCTCCACATTTGTAAATAGGGCCTTCCCTCGTCCACCCTTTTCTCCCACAAGATAAACTACTCATACAAATGCATCTTGATGTTCCGTGCAACACACGGGCATCTTGCTAGTCTACTACTCTTATAAAAAACAGAGCTGGTGATGATGGTGTGCCTGCCATCCTGCAATATAGTCCGTCTGATGTATATGTGACGGATAGGAAACTATGGCAATTTTGCAAAAATATACCCACACCCCTCTCAACATTTGCAAATAAGGCATTCCCTCGTTCATCCTTTTCTCTCACAAGATAAACTACTCATACAAATGCATCCTGATGTGACGTGCAACACACGAGGATGTTTCCTTGGGGGTCTCTCCAGCGCGGCGTGGTCGTAGTTGCAAGTTGACACCCCTTGAGATGCCGACGTTGAGGGGCACTCAGATTTTGTCCGATGAGCACGTAAGTGATGAGTTTGATCACGTAGTAAATGCATTTTAAAGACTACTTCCGTGTCCATTTCCTAATTCTCCCGCTGCCTACCGTTTCACAGGTTAGGCTTGGTGCTAGTGGATATTGGCTTGCATATGTACGGGAGGGTACCAACATCAATTTGTACAACATTTAAAATGGTGACACCGTTCCCGTAGAACCTTTGTCCAACATTGTGATCAACCATGCAACGGGCCACACCCTGAATTAGTATGATGGAACTATGGTGAGATTGAAGAAGATAGCAATCCTAGAAGCCCCGATAATGTCGTCCGCCAACCAAAATTACACTCTCATCGCGGTGTTCGACATCGCGATTGCTTTCACGAACCCTGCACATGGCGGTCAAAGGTGGACCATGCTGTCTGCGGCCGATTTGTTGCCGTACGAGTACAAAGACGATGTGCTCCTTTCTAACGCATCTTCCCGGTGACAAACCAGGGGACTTGTTTTGTATGGGACACATCCTATGGTATACTCCCTCTCTTCCAGTTTATTTGTTTTGAATTTTTTGTTTTGTAAGTTTCAAATTCAAATTTAGAGCTCCCCATCACATGTTGAGATTACAATGTCCATTAAATCATTCCGTGCATGTACTAGTAAGAAACAAATCTCGAGTTTGGCACGAGTTTGTGCAACGATAGCACCACAAGGCCTCGCGCATGAGTTACATTTCCCTCTCGTGACCCTCAGGAGTAAGCTTCAGCGCCTTACTACACCTACCTTTGAGTCAATAACATGTGGACCCGATAGGTGGCTGGTCCACATGTAATGCTCCCGAAGGCAGAGGGGCAGTGGGGCCGAGAGGGGTGAGCCGCAGGTCGGGGGACGTGTGGTGTCATGGGTTCAAGCAGCATCGTGGGAATCATGTGTGGCTGTGGTAGAAACTTGATGCTCGCCGCATTTCAGGTGGCCCACATGTCATGCACACAAAGACAGAGGGGTGGTGCGACCGACAGGGGTGAGGCGCACGTAGGGGGATGTGCTGCCATGGGTTGGAGCGGCGTCATGGGAATCGCGAGTGGCAGTGGATGAAACGTGATGGTCGCCGTACTTGAACTTCCATGGACAAGCTATCATGTCTACGGACACATGTATTGCATACCGATCACTGGAAGGAGTAGTAGAGAAAGCTAGGCGGATAAATAGTTCCTTATAGTCAAGCGGACCTACGCTACTACTTGTTCCAAAGACATGCACACCATCGAAATAGTCCATCTATATCAATATACACAGAGAGGAAATATTTTTTTACAAGAGAGGAAATAGTTCATCCATCCATATTGCTCCGTGGGAGATGACTTTGCAACAAGCTCTCTGGACCTTGCAGCTATCTCGAAACTCACATGGGCATCGAGGGCAGCATATTTTATCCGCTCGTACATTAAGGGATAATTCTCCCATCGAGGCGACCGTAATGCCAACGTCTCGTCACCCTTCTGAAGATTTGTTCCGAGCACAAAATTTGCTACGTCGAATAGGGATGGTGTCGGTTTATCACAATCTTCTATAGGAATTTTTATTTTTGCTTGTACATCAGCGATGCTTTTCAAATCAAGGTTGTACGACTCCAACTTCTATTTGTCCCCTGCGATGGCTGCCCCACAGAAGTATATGTCCTCCCGAGACAAGAAATCATGGAGCTGACCTGGTATGGAGGGCACGTGTAAGATGTGGTACACGAAAACATCATCTTCAAGGCACAGCTGACGGACGGCGACGCGTTGGATCTTCCCAGTGGCACGCTCCGTATACTCTGCGTCGAGGCCGATGACCTTCATCTCCACCTTTTGGAGGGAGTTGGATACATTGTTGATCCACTTCCGAAAAACCCTTGGGTGGTCGATGACGGTGGAAACTATGCTCAACGAGCCCTCGACGAGGACATGTTGGATGCTAAAAACCTGCATCTCAATCTCTTTCGCCATTTGGAACCGCTGGACCGGAGGGCTATGGTTTGGGGAATTAGGATTACATGGCTAGTCTAACTGAAGAAGATGATTATTTAAAGGGACTTTAGAATTACTCCAGGAGTATGTGAAGAGGTTAAAAAAATGTGAATTCAGTGTGATTTGGATGCAAATGAAGATGAAGGAGAGGTGAAGAAGCCGAGGAAAATCGGTTCCCAATGGAGAAGTAAATGAGAGAAGTGGCCTGCAGGCAGTTGATCAGATGGCTAGGCAGACTAAACGAAAAGGCTATGCGGGTAGACTGAGGAGTGGTACCTATGCCACTGGCTAGTTGAGGTCACTCTTTCGAATCACCGTGGCGAGACATTTTATGATTCCTTTTTATTCCTGCACCCCTCCTGATAAGTGGGACCTATGCAAACGGATATAAAAAATGTGTCGCAGCAGGTTCGGATGGATATTGGCGTGTGCGTGGGAGACACAAACATTTTCTGGTTAAGGAATATGCGGTTATCCTCAAAAAATAAAAAGCCTTCGACGCGCTTCTGCATGCACGAGAATTTTGTTGTGCTCGCAACATGGATGATACCTGGAGGATCAAGTGAACCCAGAGGCATGCTAGCATGGGAGACCTATTTCTGCTATACAGTACTACTCATGTTCCTACTAGTAGTAGCAGTACAACTGTGGTACACTTGATGGTCAAAATATTATTCATCCGGTCCTCACAGTGAAGTGACAAGAGCCTACGCCCAAGGTGACACCAGTCTAGGCGGCGTGTTCGATTTACCAAAGTCAGCCTCACCTTGTGCACTGTGCAGTCACTGTCACCGCCGCTGTATAGCATGCCTCGCCTCGTCTCCCTCTCCCCTAGAACCACTCCATCTCCATCTCCGTCTCGCCGGAGATCCTGAGGTCACTCTTCATCATCTCACTATGCCCCACGTACCCTCGCCTCCCTCGCCTCCCCCGGTACCACTATTCCCTCTCTAGCCGGTCTAGCACCGAGAACCTTCTCCCCCGTAAATCAGGCCCCCCAAAACCTCACCTCCAAACTCCACCATGGCCGAATGCGAACCGCGTAGCATCCATATGAGCCGCAAGCAATCTCTCCAGTGACATCCTCGACCTCTGTTGTTTGTGTATGGATATGTCGAGCGTCCTGTGGCTGGCTGCATGCTTGAGGGGCATGCACACGACCATCATCGAAGCGAGGCCTAAGATTTTCAAGACACCCTGCTTGCTGCTATCTGGTCTTGCGAGATTTGCTCACCATGATACGGAGGCGTACATGATGCCCCTCGACTTCAATCTGACCTCCATTAGCCAAAACTTCTTTGCAGGTATGTAGTGGGTCGCCATACGTCATTTCCCTCGACTTCGATCCAATCACCATCGCCCAAAACTTCTTAGCAGGTATGTACTGGGTCGGCATGAACTCCCATTGGATGGCTGTCATCAGAGAAGACCGGAAAATTTTGGTGCTCGTGAACTTCCACACCTCCCATGAGATTATCCTTCCTATGTTGGATTATATAGGGTTTTACCGTGGTGGTCCAAGTCATCCTGATTACGTCGTCAGTTGGACGCTCCTTTTTTTGCAGAAGATTCTAATCTTCCAAGTCCCCACACGAGATGTGAATTACGCAGACTTCAAGCTAATTGCCTTGTTCGATCGCGGACTCGCCTATCTTTCCACTGGTGCCTTCTTTAGCTGGAGACAACTCACCTCGCAGTGGATCGTCTAAGCTGATACACACTTCGGTAATGCTATTGAACACAATGGCATCATCTACGCGATCAACAAAGAAGATGGCACCACATATTGCTGGGACGACGCGTGTAAGTTGTTTCCGTCTGATGTTAATGATAACGCCATGACACTATTGTTTGAACTTTTTGTGATGATTGGCATATCCCTGTTTGAGCAAAATTTGAGTAGAACTATGGCAATGTATTAGAGACGCCGTAAATCAGCTATATTTGGAATGAGTTAATTCATGCGATTGTGACCATGTCATTACAGCCAATTTGTACCCTTGAATAATCAAACGGTTAGGAAGATATGGATATTTTCCTTATTTTATAGTAATCCATATACTACTAAATATGAGTGTGTATCAATGGCCATGTTAGTTTCCTCATTTTCATGATGTAGAAACATGCATCACACTATTGGTTTCATCTAACCATACATTAGGGAAGTAAATGTGCATATGGAGAACTCTATATTTGGAAGTAGTGAAATCTTGTAATGCTTACCATGTGTACATACCTCTATTCGCCCTTCAGCAATCAATGGCTAGAATAATATCCTCACAAAGATTTTGCCCACAGAACATGAGTATATAACAATGCATGGTTGATGACCCACAAGTATAGGTGATCAATTGTAGCTCTTTTCGATAAGTAAGAGTGTCGAACCCAGCGAGGAGCAGAAAGAAATGACAAGTGGTTTTCAGCAAGGTAATGTCTGCAAGTGCTGAAATTGTAAGTAGTAGAGTAGTTTGATAGCAAGATAATTCTCTTATGATAAGCAAGGTAGCACAATCCTTTTGAGGCAAAGGACAGGCCAAAATGGTTTATTATGATAAGCAAAGCGTTCTTGAGGGTACACGGGATTTTCATCTAGTCACTTTCACCATGTTGGTTTGATTCATGTTCGGTACTTTGATAATTTGATATGTGGGTGGACCGGTGCTTACGTGTTGTTCTTACTTTAACAAACCTCCTACTTATGATTAACCCTCCCTCAAGCATCCGCAACTACGAGAAAAGTATTAAGAATAAATTCTAACCATAGCATTAAACTTTTGGATCCAATCGGGCCCTTACGAAATAGCGCATAAACTGAGGTTTAAGCTTCTGTCAGTCTCGCAACCCATCATCTAATTGCTACTCCACAATGCATTCCCTTAGGCCCAAATACGGTGAACTGTCATGTAGTCGATGTTCACATGACACCACTAAGGGAATCACAACATACATATGATACGTCTCCGTCGTATCTATAATTTTTGATTGTTCCATGCCAATATTCTACAACTTTCATATACTTTTGGCAACTTTTTATACTCCCTCCGTTCCTTGATATAAGGTGTATAGATTTTTGAGAAAAAGTTCAAAATATAAGGTGTATTGCCTTGCACCATCATTTGAATAACTTTTTAAGGGATTTGATTACATTTCCTTACATAGGGCAAGCTCCTCTATTTTCTCATATTAATTAGTCAGGTGTAGTCTTGCCCAAAACTTGTGAAATTTTCCCTCCATGTGCATTCTTTAATTTCCATGCCAAAAACTATACACCCTATATTTAGGAATGGAGGGAGTACTATTTTTGGGACTAACATATTGATCCAGTGCCCAGTGCCAGTTCCTGTTTGTTGCATGTTTTTTTTGTTTCACAGAATATCCATATCAAACGGAGTCCAAACGGGATAAAAACTGACAGAGATTTTTTTGTAATATATATGATTTTTGGGAAGAAAAATCCAGGCGAGACGGTGCCCGAGGGGGCCACGAGGCAGGGGGGCGCGCCCCAGGGGGGCAGGTGCGCCCCTGACCCTCGTGGCCACCTCGTAAGGCGGTTGATGCCCTTCTTTCGCCGCAAGAAAGCTAATATCCGGATAGAGATCTTGTTAAAATTTCAGCCCAATCGGAGTTACGGATCTCCGGGAATATAAGAAACGGTGAAAGGGTAGAATCTGAGAACGCAGAAACAAAGGGAGACAGAAAGACAAATCCAATCTCGGAGGGGCTCTCGCCCCTCCCATGCCATGGAGGCCAAGGACCAGAGGGGAAACCCTTCTCCCATCTAGGGAGGAGGTCAAGGAAGAAGAATAAGAAGAAGGGGGGCCCTCGCCCCCTCTCTTCTGGTGGCGCCGGCACACCACCGGGGACATCATCATCACCGCAATCTTCACCAACAACTTCACCGCCATCATCACCAACTCTTCCCCCCTCTATGCAGCGGTGTAACCTCTCTCTTACCCGCTGTAATCTCTACTTAAACATGGTGCTCAACGCTATATATTATTTCCCAATGATGTATGGCTATCCTATGATGTTTGAGTAGATCCGTTTTGTCCTATGGGCTATTTGATGATCCAGATTGGTTTGAGTTGCATTTTTTTATTATGGGTGTTTTCCTATGGTGCTGTCTGTGTCGCGCAAGCGTGAGGGATCCCTGCTGTAGGGTGTTGCAATACGTTCATGATTCGCTTATAGTGGGTTGCGTGAGTGACTGAAACACAAACCCGAGTAAGGGGGTTGTTGCGTATGGGATAAAGAGGACTTGATGCTTTATTGCTATGGTTGGGTTTTACCTTAATGATCTTTAGTAGTTGCGGATGCTTGCTAGAGTTCCAATCATAAGTGCATACGATCCAAGTAGATAAAGTATGTTAGCTTATGCCTCTCCCTCATATAAAATTGCAATAATGATTACCGGTCTAGTTATCGATTGCCTAGGGACAAATAACTTTCTCGTAACAACAAGCTCTCTACTAAAACTAACTTAGTTGTGTATTTATCTAAACAGCCCCTACTTTTTATTTACGCTCTCTTTATTATCTTGCAAACCTATCCAACAACACCTACAAAGTACTTCTAGTTTCATACTTGTTCTAGGCAAAGCGAACGTCAAGCGTGCATAGAGTTGTATCGGTGGTCGATAGAACTTGAGGGAATATTTGTTATACCTTTAGCTCCTCGTTGGGTTCGACACTCTTACTTGTCGAAAGCTGTTGCGATCCCCTATACTTGTGGGTTACCAAGTCCTTTTTCTGGCGCCGTTGCCGGGGAGCAATAGCGTGGGGTGAATATTCTCGTGTGTGCTTGTTTGCTTTATCACTAAGTAATTTTTATTTGCTGTTCTTAGTTGTTTTCTATCTTTAGTTATGGGTAGGAAATGCAAAATACCAAAAAATTAGTTGTACCTACTAAACCAATGGTTGAAGAACCACTCAAAATCTATCACACTGCTGAAGCTTATTACTTGGATCATATGCGATCCCTATGTGCTCGTGCTGAAACCCCAACTAGCTTAGTTGAGGGAAAATCTTTAGATTAGCATGCTTGTTATGTGCGACACCGAATATCTGAAAAAGGGAAAATTTTACTGGGTCAAATTCATCGTTTGCAATGATATGCTTGGAATTTATGCGAAATATATGATATTACTTGTTGTTCTGAAAACCCTAAGAAACACCCTCCCTACTAATGTGAGTTTATTGATAATGGAATCGTATCTTCGTATGCTAAGGGTGTTTATAATCACTATGATGTTCAACAAATTGAAGAATTTGTTGCTTTTAAGGGTGCTTATGAAATTGCTTCTTTGATTGAAAAGTATGATGCTACTCTTTACAAATATGAAAATTTTTCCATACTTAAATATTGCTATGATAATTATGCTTCTAATGCCTATGTTGAACCATATATTGAGGACTACTCCGCTGTCCTAGAAGAGATAAATATTTTGTAGGAATCTATGGAAGAAGAAATTGATGAAACTGTGAGCTCCTTGGATGAAAAATATGATGAGGAGAGCAAAGAACAAAAGGAGGAAGAGCGGATTAGCTACCCGTGCCCACCTTCTAATGAGAGTAACTCCCCAACTCATACATTGTTTAATTTTCCTTCGTGCTTACCGAAGGATGATTGCTATGATGATTGTTATGATCCCGTTGATTCTCTTGAAATATCCCTTTTTGATGATGCTTGCTATGCTTGTGGCCAAGATGCCAATATGAATTATGATTATGGAGATGAAGTTGCTATAATTCCTTATGTTAAACATGAAATTGTTGCTATTGCGCCCACGCATGATAGTCCTATTATCTTTTTGAATTCTCCCAACTACACTATATCAGAGAAGTTTGCCCGTATTAAGGATTATATTGATGTGTTGCATTTTACTACTAAACATGATGATTTTGATGAGTATAATATGCATGTGCTTGCTGCTCCTACTTGCAATTATTATGAGAGAGGAACTATATCTCCACCTCTCTATGTTTCCAATACGATAAAATTGCAAGAAACTGTTTATACTATGCATTGGCCTTTACTTTGTGTGCATGAATTGTTCTTTTATGACATGCCGATGCATAGGAAGAGAGTTAGACTTAGTCATTACATGATATATGTTACTTTGTGCTCACTACTAAATTACAAATCATTGTTAATTAAAATTGGCTTTGATATACCTTGGGATCCGGGTGGATCCATTACTTGAGCACTATATGCCTAGCTTAATGGCTTTAAAGAAAGCGCTGCCAGGGAGACAACCCGGAAGTTTTAGAGAGTCATTTATTTCTGTTGAGTGCTTTCATATAGTTTAAAAACAACAAAAATAAAGAGGGGAACCCAAAACTTTTTCAAAAAGGAAAGCGAAAGTGAGAAAGACAAGCATTGTTGAAGTGGGAGAGCTCCTTGAACTTTGTTCATGCTCACGGCAACTTTGTGAATCTTGATTACAGAAAATTTTCAACAAAAATAATTATAGCCTTGTACAATTCCATTGTATTATAAAAATAATGTGCCAAGGTTTGCCTTTAGGATGTTTACTTTGCTTGTTGGTTTGTACGGTGCAGGACAGAAACTTTGGCTGTAGTGCGCGATTTTACATTTTTAGCTGGAACGTCAAATGGTTATGATTCTTTTTGCGCTGTCTTTCTATACAAATTATTTATTTTTCCTAATTTTGGTAGAAGTTTTAAAGTATCAGAAGAATGGTGAATGTTCAGATTATTACAGACTGTTCTGTTTTAGACAGATTCTGTTTTTGATGCATAGTTTGCTTGTTTTGATGAAACTAACGATTTATATCAGTGGATTAAGCCATGAAAAAAGTTATAATACAGTAGACACAATGCAAAAACACAATATGAATGGGTTTGCAACAGTACTTAGAGTAGTGATTTGCTTTATTATACTAACGGATCTTACCGAGTTTTCTGTTGAAGTTTTGTGTGGACGAAGTGTTCGATGATCGAGAAGGTCTCGATGTGAGAAGAAGGAAGAGAGGCAAGAGCTCAATCTTGGGGATGCCCGAGTCACCTCAAGTAAATATTCAAGAAGACTCAAGCGTCTAAGCTTGGGGATACCCTGGAAGGCATCCCCTCTTTCTTCAACAAGTATCAGTATGTTTTCGGATTCGTTTCGTTCATGTGATATGTGCAATCTTGGAGCGTCTTTTGCATTTAGTTTTTATTTTTATTTTATGCACCATGCTGGTATGAGATAGTCCTTGGTTGATTTATAGAATGCTCTTTGCACTTCACTTATATCTTTTGAGTATGGCTTTATAGAATGCTTCATGTGCTTCGCTTATATCATTTGAAGCTTGGATTGCCTGTTTCTCTTTACATAGAAAACCGCCATTTGTAGAATGCTCTTTTGCTTCACTTATATTTGTTAGAGCGTGGGAATATCTTTTGTAGAAAGAATTAAACTCTCTTGCTTCACTTATATCTATTTAGAGAGATGACATGAATTGGTCATTCACATAGTTAGTCGTAAAATCCTACATAAAACTTGTAGATCACTGAATATGATATGTTTGATTCCTTGCAATAGTTTTGCGATATAAAGATGGTGATATTAGTGTCTTGCTAGTGGGTAGTTGTGGATTAGTAGAAATACCTGTGTTGAGGTTTGTGATTCCCGTAGCATGCATGTATGGTGAACTGTTATGTAACGAAGTCGGAGCATGAGGTATTTATTGATTGTCTTCCTTATGAGTGGCGGTCGGGGACGAGAAATGGTCTTTTCCTACCAATCTATCCCCCTAGGGGCATGCGTAGTAGTACTTTGCTTCGATGGCTAATAAACTTTTGCAATAAGCATGTGAGTTCTTTATGACTAATGTTGAGTCCATGGATTATACGCACTCTCACCCTTCCATCATTGCTAGCCTCTCTAGTATCGCGCAACTTTCGCCGGTTTATTTCGCCGGTACCATAAACCCACCATATACCTTCCTCAAAACAGGCACCATACCTACCTATTATGGCATTTCCATAGCCATTCCGAGATATATTGCCATGCAACATCCATCATCATCATATACATGACTTGAGCATTCATTGTCATATTGCTTTGCATGATCGTAAGATAGCTAGCATGATGTTTTTATGGCTTGTCCGTTTTTTGATGTCATGGCTAGGCTAGATCATTGCACATCCCGGTACACCGCTGGAGGCATTCATATAGAGTCATATCTTTGTTCTAGATATCGAGTTGTAATATTGAATTGTAAGTAAATAAAAGTGTGATGATCATCATTCATAGAGTATTGTCCCAAATAAAAAAAGAGAAAGGACAATAAAAGGGGGAAGGCCCAAATAAAAAAAAGGAGAAAGGCCAAATAAAAAAAGGAAGGCCTAAAAAATATAAATAAAAAGGGACAATGCTACTATCCTTTTTCCACACTTGTGCTTCAAAGTAGCACCATGTTCTTCATATGGAGAGTCTCTTGAGTTATCACTTTCATATACTAGTGGGAATTTCCATTATAGAACTTGGCTTGTATATTCCAACGATGGGCTTTCTCAAATGCCCTAGGTCTTCATGAGCAAGCAAGTTGGATGCACACCCACTTAGTTTCAGTTTGAGCTTTCATATAGTTATAGCTCTAGTGCATCCGTTACATGGCAATCCCTTCTCACTCACATTGATATCTATTGATGGGCATCTCCATAGCCCGTTGATACGCCTAGTTGATGTGAGACTATCTTCTCCTTTTTGTCTTCTCCACAACCCCCACCATCATATTCTATTCAGCCTATAGTGCTATGTCCAAGGCTCACGCTCATGTATTGCGTGAAAGTTGAAAAGGTTTGAGAACGTCAAAAGTATGAAACAATTGCTTGGCTTGTCATCGGGGTTGTGCATGATGTGAATATTTTGTGTGGTGAAGATGGAGCAAAGCTAGACTATATGATTTTGTAGGGATAACTTTCTTTGGCCATATTATTTTGAAAAGACATGATTGCTTTATTAGTAGGTTTGAAGTATTATTGTTTTTATGTCAAATGATATACTATTGCTTTGAATCACTCGTGTCTTAATATTCATGCCATGATTAGATATGTGATCAAGATTATGCTAGGTAGCATTCCACATCAAAAATTATCTTTTTTATCATTTGCCTACTCGAGGACGAGCATGAATTAAGCTTGGGGATGGTGATATGTCTCCGTCGTATCTATAATTTTTGATTGTTCCATGCCAATATTCTACAACTTTCATATACTTTTGGCAACTTTTATACTATTTTTGGGACTAACATATTGATCCAGTGCCCAGTGCCAGTTCCTGTTTGTTGCATGTTTTTTTGTTTCGCAGAATATCCATATCAAACGGAGTCCAAATGGGATAAAAACTGACGGAGATTTTTTTTGGAATATATATGATTTTTGGGAAGAAAAATCCACGCGAGACGGTGCCCGAGGGGGCCACGAGGCAGGGGGGCGCACCCCAGGGGGCAGGCACGCCCCTGACCCTCGTGGCCACCCCGTAAGGCGGTTGATGCCCTTCTTTCGCCGCAAGAAAGCTAATATCTGGATAGAGATCTTGTTAAAATTTCAGCCCAATCGGAGTTACGGATCTCCGGGAATATAAGAAACGGTGAAAGGGTAGAATATGAGAACGCAGAAACCGAGAGAGACAGAGAGACAAATCCAATCTCGGAGGGGCTCTCGCCCCTCCCATGCCATGGAGGCCAAGGACCAGAAGGAAAACCCTTCTCCCATCTATGGAGGAGGTCAAGGAAGAAGAAGAAGAAGAAGGGGGGCCCTCTCCCCCTCTCTTCCGGTGATGCCGGAACACCGCTGGGGCCATCATCATCACCGCAATCTTCACCAACAACTTCACCGCCATCATCACCAACTCTTCCCCCCTCTATGCAGCGGTGTAACCTCTCTCTTACCCGCTGTAATCTCTACTTAAACATGGTGCTCAACGCTATATATTATTTCCCAATGATGTATGGCTATCCTATGATGTTTGAGTAGATCCGTTTTGTCCTATGGGCTATTTGATGATCAAGATTGGTTTGAGTTGCAAGTTTTATTATTGGTGCTGTCCTATGGTGCTCTCCATGTCGCGCAAGCGTGAGGGATCCCCGCTGTAGGGTGTTGCAATACGTTCATGATTCGCTTATAGTGGGTTGCGTGAGTGACTAAAACACAAACCCGAGTAAGGGGGTTGTTGCGTATGGGATAAAGAGGACTTGATGCTTTAATGCTATGGTTGGGTTTTACCTTAATGATCTTTAGTAGTTGCGGATGCTTGCTAGAGTTCCAATCATAAGTGCATATGATCCAAGTAGAGAAATTATGTTAGCTTATGCCTCTCCCTCATATAAAATTGCAATAATGATTACCGGTCTAGTTATCGATTGCCTAGGTACAAATAACTTTCTCATAACAACAAGCTCTCTACTGAAACTAACTTAGTTGTGTCTTTATCTAAACAAACCCTACTTTTTATTTATGCTCTCTTTATTATCTTGCAAACCTATCCAACAACACCTACAAAGTACTTCTAGTTTCATACTTGTTCTAGGTAAAGCGAACATCAAGCGTGCGTAGAGTTGTATCGGTGGTCGATAGAACTTGAGGGAATATTTGTTCTACCTTTAGCTCCTCGTTGGATTCGACACTCTTACTTATCGAAAACTATTGCGATCCCCTATACTTGTGGGTTATCAAGAACATACTATCAAAATACCGAACACATATCAAGTGAACATGATCACTTGCAACCTGATTTCTCCCGTGACCTCAAGAACAAAATTAACTAGTCATAAATGATAATCATGCTCAATATCAGAGGGGTATTAAATATCATATTGGATCTGAACATATAATCTTCCATCAAATAAACCATATAGTAATCAACTACAAGATGTAATCAACACTACTAGTCACCCACAAGCAGCAATCTATAGTTTCGGTAACAAGATTGAACACAAGAGATGAACTAGGGTTTGAGATGAGATGGTGCTGTTGAAGATGTTGATGGAGATTGCCCTCCCCAAGATGGGAGAGTTGTTGGTGATGATGATGATAATGATTTCCCCCTCCAGAAGGGAAGTTCCCCGGCGGAATCGCTCCACCGGAGGGCAAAAGTGCTCTTGCCCAAGTTCCGCCTCGAGACAGCGGCGCTCCGTCTCGAAAGTCCTCTCTTCATTTTTTCTAGGTCAAAATGACTTATATACTAGAAGATGGGCACCAAAGGTGGGCCTGGGTGAGCACAACCCACCAGGGGGCGCTTGGGATCCCTGGCGCGCCCAGGTGGGTTGTGCCCACCTGGTGGGCCTCCTCCGGTACTTATTTGCTCCAATATTCTTCATATATTCCATAAAAATTCTTCGTGAAGTTTCAGCTTGTTTGGAGTTGTGTAGAATAGGTAGCTTGACATAGCTTTTCCAGGTCCAGATTTCCAGCTGCCGGAATTCTCCCTCTTTGTGTATACCTTGCATATTATGAGGTTAAAGGCATTAGAATTACTCATAAAAGCATTATTATGGATAAAACATCATAAATAATAGTAGGAAAACATGATGCAAAATGGAAGTATCAACTCCCCCAAGCTTAGACGTCGCTTGTCCTCAAGTGAAAACCGAAATCGAAAAACATGTCCACATGCTTAGAGAGAGAGGTGTCGATAAAAACAAAATACGGACATAGAAGCATCATGTTCATTATTATAACAACAACAAACTTAAACATAAGACGTTTATCAATGAACTTTTATCATAGACTTCTCATGAATAAGTGATAATTCATCACACTATTGAAGTATAAAGCAAAAACTCTATTAGAAACCAACAAACTATGTTCTCAGTCAACTTTGCAACTACAATTCATCATCTTTTCAGGAAGAGTCACGTATCAGAGCCTTTAGGCAAGTCCACATACTCAACCATCATATAGTCTTCCATGATTGCTAACACTCACCGCATACACATGAGCAAAAAGTTTCAACCGGACACATAGAAATATAGGGGCTTGTTGTTTCGCCTCCCAGCGTATTCACCTCAAGGGGGATGTCAACAATAATAGTTCATGCTCTCTATATTCAGCTGGACATATATGCCTAGATCTTTCCTCACCACATGATGCTTGCCAAAGGATAAAAATAAAAAGGAATAGAGGGAAAACTTTGACTCTTTGCATAAAAGTAAATACATAAAAATAAAAGATAGGCCCTTCGCAGAGGGAAGCAGAGGTTGCCATGCGCTTATTTGTTTGTATGTTGTACCCCTTAAGGCAAAAGAACGTCACGTTGCATTGGCCCTTGTGATAGAGACCTTTATTATGCAGTCTGTCGCTTTTATTCTTCACCATCACAAGTTGGTGCAATGCCCAATTTTCTCTTACACTAAATGATCTGACACTTTTAGAAGCAATTTTTATTGCCTTTTTGCACCTACGACAACTTACTTGAGGGATCTTGCTCAATCCCTAGGTAGGTATGCTGGACTCTTGAAAATAAGATTTGGGTTTAAGGGTTTTTGGATGCACAAGTAGTATATCTACTTAGTGCGGAATTTTTGGCTAGCAAAGGTAGGGGCAAGCACCACATGTTAAAGGATCTATGACAATATGACTTCTATGTGAATATAAACAAACATGAACCATTAGGTTGTCTTCCTTGTCCAATGTAAACAATTTTGGCATATAATATTTTGATGAGGGCTCACAATCACAAAAGATTTCTAGGATAGTATATTTATATGTAAATCTTTTCTTCCCTTATTAATTCTTTCATGAGTTGCATCATTGACTAATACTATGTTTGCCAATCTCTAATAAAATTTTCTACTTATACTTTTCATTATGTGGTGTCATCACCTACCATAAGATTAGCATATGATCTTTTTCATTTATTTCCTTTCTTTCGTTTATTCCCTTTCTTTTTATTTATTTCGTTTATTTTAATTGCAACATGAAAATAAAGAAATTAAAGCAAAAAACTCAAATTAAACTTTATTATATATCTCGCACACGATTACAAGGATAGATCACTAAGCAAACTCTCGAAAAGAAAGGATCGAACTTAACTTTTATTCATCTAAAGCAAAAGATAAAACTAAAATAAGTAAAGGTAAAATATAGTGGGGATGATACGATACCGGGGCACCTCCCCCAAGCTTGGTGGAAGCCAAGGGGAGTGCCCATACCCGATACTCAGGTCTCTTTTGGTGATGAAGAAGAAGGTGGTGGTGATGAAGAGATCTTGTCCTCGGATTTCCATGGCAGTGGTCCACCATCATAAGAAGAGGAGTGAGTCCCACGGGTCCTACAACAAGCAGCCAAACTCATACCTTTAAACCTTGCCTCATATTCAGAGACTTAGTTTTGGAGATCGTAGATCTAGCTTTGGAGGAAGTTGATTTGCTCGTTGAGGGTGAAGACGATGTCCTTCATGGGCTTGCCATCCACCTTGAGATCACGGGAGAGGTCCGTGATCATGAGGTGATTGACATTGAGTCCGCGCTCCACCATCCCCTTGCACCGGAAGACCTCCTGCTCCATTGCTTTAAGCCTGGCTTCCATGGTTCCCGTTCCCTTGGGACCTTGCACATCACAGATGTGAAGCACCCCCTCATGCATCTGGATGGCTCGGGGGTGCTGCACCATGCTGGGGTGTCTGATCCATGGGCACCTATGGGACCGGCGGACCGGGTCCCTTTTGGTTCGGCGGGGGGCGGAGGTTGCGCAAAGAGCAGATCGAGGCGAAGCCCGCGAGCGGTTGGTCGTGCGAAGAGTAAATCGAGGCGAAGCACGCGAGCGATTTACCCAGGTTCGGGCCGCAAGGATGCGTAAAACCCTACTCCTGCTTTGTGGATTGGTATTGATTTCTAGCTCGGGAGCGAGATCGAGCATGAGTGTGTGGAATGGCCGAACCTCTCGAAGGCTCTCAAAATGGCCGACCCCCCTCTACGTTGCCCCGGGCCTCCTTTTATATGCTCAAGGGGTTACCGACATAGGGCAACGGAGGGCAAAAGTGGAAAGGGTGCCGTGGGTAGGCACAGCTAGGTGTTGTAGTAGGCACAGCTACCCGCTACAGTGTTATCATACCTAACCCTGACGGCAGGGGACAAGGGCATTAAATGCCCGTCTGTGTCGCCTAGACAGCACCGAAAGGGACCGCTAGGGACGCCACCGTCTTGCCACGATGGTTGTCTTGTCAGCGCCTGCGTGCCACCGCACGCCCCTAGCTGCACAGCCTCCCGCCACGTGCGCTTGGGAGGGGCCCCGGAGCGACACGTGGGTGGATGTGCTGGAGCGTGGGCGTGGAGTGGGGGCTTGCCGCGGCAAGCGCCTTGCCACGGCCGTCGACTTGTCGCTTCCGGGAGCTTGTCGCTCGCCGGGCCTTGTCGGGGCGCGTAGCACGCCGCGGCAAGTTCCTTGGAATGCCTTGGACGGCCTTCCCAGCAAGCGCCTCTTGCCGGGGCCTTGGGACGCTTCTGATGGCCTTCCCGGCAAGCTCCTCTTGCCGGGGTCTTGACTTCTTCCCGGCAAGCTCCTCTTGCCGGGGTCTTGTCTTCTTCCTAGCAAGCTCCTCTTGCCGGGGTCTTGTCTTGAGTACTTTGTTCTTGAATGGTCTTCAAAGGGACCACGGGGAATCTTGGCGGTGACCTGGCAGGCCTTGCCGCGGGACGCTGCGACTGCCCGTGCACAAGTTCGGGGTACTAAGGGTACCCCTACTTTAGTACACTGACAGGAGCCCCCGGGCCTGGGCCAGACACGGTGCCGAGCGCTGTTGGGTCAGGCCCAAAACAGTGCACGGGCACGCGCGGCCTGGGTCACGCCGTATATCTCTCCGCTTCTATCGCGCACGCCCGGAACGGCATGCGTCAAACGCGGCGTCATGGATGACGTGGGCGGCGCACGCGCGCGGCTAAGCCCCGCGGGCATGCGTCAAGCCATGATGAAGGGGGACGGCCCACGCCCTCTTCTCCAAACGGAGGTAGGCGTGGGGGCGTGGCGCATTTACTGGACGGGGCCGGTGCGCGGTTTTCGAAGCGCCCACTCCCCGAGATTACGGGGTAGGGCGAGGCCGCCCCATCCGTCGCCTCAGTTCTGCATCCCCGCCACGCGGCTCCCATGCACTTGGGATCGTGGACGGTGGGAGCGGGAATCTGGGCCGTTGCGAGCGGAGGTGACGGGTCGGCCCGCCTCCCTGCTCTTCCTGTGCCTTGATTCGTTGAGCGGGGCGGCTGGGCTCCCACTTCGCTCCTTTATAAGGAGCGGGAAGGGAGCACCGAAGCCTGCACGAGCTCGTCTCCTCCTTTCTTCAGTTTCTGTTCCCCTTTCTCTCATTCGCCATGGAGAAAGGGAATCCTGGGCCTTCATCGGTGGCGGCGAGGGTCACCGCCAGGCAGCGCACCCTCCCCTCTTCCTCGCTCGTGGTGGTAGAGCCAGCCGTAAGGGAAAGAGGGAGGGGGCGAGGTCGTGGACGGGGTCGAGGATGAGGTCGAGGCGCTCGGGGAAGAGGCGGACGGGGCGACGCGCCAGCTTCGCCCCTGCCGGTGGCTCCTCCCCCCGCGGCGGTCCATATAGGGGACAACCCTTGCGAGTTCTTTGTCAAGCTGCGCCGGGCGCCTCGTCGTCGCCTCCGGCTCCCAGCTCCGTTCGCGAGCGCGATGGAGTCGGACCCGCCCGAGACACTGAGGTTGCACATGAGGGGCTGTGGGATCAGCGGCGCGCGAGTCCGCGTCGTATTCCCAGCCCCTAATGTGATGTATCTTGATCGAGGGTGGAAGACGTTCCCCGTATCCACAGCTTGACGGGGGGACTCACCCTCCACTTTAAGTTGATGGAGGGCGGTCTCCTCTCCGTCAAGGTCTTCGGTGCTTCGGCACTCGGGCGAAGTGCTGCGTGGACAGCTCCTCCGATAGCGAAGGCTCCTCCTCGAGCGAGAGTGACGAGGAGGAGAGCGGCAGTGATGGTGAGGGTGGCGGGCGGCAGGATGGCGGCTCCGACTAGGTGTCGGGCGCCGTCTCGTGCGGCACCGGCGACCCCATCATCCGCGCCGCCGGCTTCTTGAACTCCCCGGGGGCGTCTCCTTGGGCGGCTGGCGTAGGGAAGCCACGGAAGAGGAAGGGGGCTGGCGACAAGGCCGTCAGGTCGGAGTACGAGGGCATGGTGCCCTCGACAGCGTGCTGACGTCCTGCCGCCCCTCCTTCGCACCCTTCTCCCGGCGTCGCCATCACCGTCCGGCCCCCGGGATGTTCTCTTGGTGTCTTCTGGCACCTGTAGCTCGCCTTGGCGTCCCTTTCCCCTTTTCGCCTCCTTGATCTACCTCCTGAAGAGAGGGACAGGAAAGGGATTACGGGCACCTTATCTTTTTAATTGCAAGCCCTCGGGCCTTAGTTGTATCTAGAACTTGTAATCCTCTCTTCATGTTTTTCATCCTCTACGGACTGTACCTGTATCAGATGTTTTTTAATGAAAAGGGGATGTTTGCCGGGTTATTTGCCTCGCGGGTCGAACCCACGCCAAGGAGCAAATCCTTGGTGTCCCTCGGACAGACATTCCGTCTCCCGGCAACAGGCCCTGCCGCCTTCCCACGGCGCTCGACCTTCCTCACGCCTTTGACGGAGGCGGGAACGAGGTGGGTGCGGCCTCCTCGTTTCATCCCTTTGCTGTCGCGGCTACGACCAAACTTGGCCCCGGGAACGCGCTCCAGGGCCTAGAGTTGGGGGAGCACGGCAGTTTCCGGGAAGAAACGCGGTTTCATATTTCCCAGTCCATAAGAGGATGCATGAAGAGGGATGGAGGACTTATCTGATAAGCAGCCCCCGGCAACTCTGGCTTGCTGGGGGTGACATCTTGGCATTCGCAGCCCCCGGCGTTCTCGCCGGGGCCCAGGTGCCGGCACGCCCTTCTTCTCCTTTTCGTCTCCAGGTGGTCTGGCCAGGACGTGCGAGCCCTGCGAACGAAGGAAAAGCAAAGGGACGGACACTCGACCTCTAAGTTAGGGGTTAGCCGCTGTTAGGGACTATCGACCCTAACCAAGGACGAGACTCAACATAGCATGCATGCTAAAACCCCCGGGGTATGCAGCGCTTCATTTTCTGGTGCTCAGGGTCTGCGCCTGGCTCTGTACAGAGGATTACATGCAACAGCAGCAAGACTCGTACAGAAAGGTGGTTGCCGGACGGGGTCCGACAACCGCGCCTTACGGGTAAAACTTACGAAGATGCTCGATGTTCCAGGAGTTGCTCACTGGAATGCCATCTTCGGTCTCAAGGCGGACAGCGCCAGGCCTTGTGACTCGTTTCACCCGGTAAGGGCCTTCCCACTTCGGCGTCAACTTGTTGGAATTCTTGGCCGACTGAACGCACCGAAGAACAAGGTCGCCTTCCTCGAGACTCCTGGCATTGACTCTGCGGCTATGGTGGCGGCGCAGAGCTTGCTGGAAGCGAGCAGCTCGCACAGCAGCCTGGAGACGATCTTCCTCAAGGAGCAGCACGTCATCTTGCCGCAGCCGCTCTTGCTCAAGCTCATCGTAAGCGAGCACTCGAGGTGACCCGTATACGAGTTCCGTGGGGGTAACTGCCTCTGCTCCATAGACTAGAGCAAAGGGTGTCTGCCCAGTGGCTCGATTTGGCGTCGTTCTGGTCGACCAAAGAACCACCGGTAGCTCCTCGATCCAGTTTGTTCCGCACTTGTGCAGCCTGTCGAAAGTCCTGGTCTTGAGCCCGCGCAGCACCTCGGCGTTCGCCCTCTCCGCTTGACCGTTGCTTTTTGGGTGAGCAACAGAAGCGAAGCAGACCTTGGTGCCGAGATCTTGGACGTACTGCATGAAGGCGTGGCTCGTAAATTGTGTGCCGTTGTCGGTGATTATCCGGTTAGGGACCCCGAAGCGGCAAACAATCGACCTGAAGAACTTGACGGATGACTGTGCGGTCACCTTCCTCACTGGTTCCACTTCTGGCCACTTTGTGGACTTGTCGATTGCGACGTACAAGTACTCAAAGCCCCCGACAGCTCGGGGGAAGGGGCCGAGGATGTCGAGCCCCCAGACCGAAAATGGCCAGGATAAAGGGATTGTCTGGAGAGCTTGAGCTGGCTGGTGTATCTGCTTGGAATGGAACTGGCACGCTTCACACTTGGTTACTTGTGCAGTTGCATCCTGGAGGGCTGTTGGCCAGAAGAAACCTTGCCAGAATGCTTTGCCGACGAGTGCTCTTGCGCCAATGTGGTGTCCACATATGCCTCCATGTATCTCTGCCAACAGCTTTTGCCCGTCTTCCCGGGGAATACACCTCAATTTCACACCGTTGAGTCTTCTTCTGTACAGCGTCTTGTCGATGAACTGGTACATACTTGACTGCCGGGCTACTCTTTCGGCTTCTTCTTGCTCTTCGGGAAGTTCTCCTGTCTGAAGGAAACGGACAATCTGCTGCGCCCATGTTGGAGCCTGTGGCTCGACAACAAGGACTAAGGGCAACTCTGCTGCCGCGGGAACATCCGCTTCTACGACGAGAAGTTGTGTCTCTGCCGGAGCTTGACGTTCCGCGACAAGCTTGCCGGGAGCTTCAGCTTCAACGGAACAAACCCTAGGGCTTGCCGGAGCATCTGGCTCCCCGGCGCTCTTGGCGTTGATCTTGGAGATTGCTGCGGGAATATCCGCTTCTACGGCGAGAAGCTGTGTCTCTGCCGGAGCGTGACATTCCGCGACAAGCTTGCCGGGAGCTTCTGCTTCAACGGAACAAGCCCTAGGGCTTGCCGGAGCAGACTGCTCCTCAGCGCCTTCGGTGTTGATCTTGGGGACCTTCTTGGCGGCGGCTTCGGGAAGCTCTGCCGGCAGGTAGTCACCAGGAATCAACTTCCTCTTCTTGCTTTGTCCAGTTGATGGTGTCACGGACGGTTGAGTCAGCTTGAGCACGAAAGTCCCTGGTTCCACAGGTAACTTAAGTGCGGCGCACTTCGACAGGCCATCTGCAATGGCGTTCTGTGATCTCGGAACGTGCTCCATTTGTAGGCCGTCAAAGCGCTCTTCTAGCTTTCTCACTTCGTCGACGTAAGCTTCCATCAATGGACTCTGATAATTCTTGTTTACTTGGCGGACGACAAGCTGTGAGTCACCCCTGACAATGAGCTTTTTGATCCCAAGGTCTGCCGCGATCCGGAGACCGGCAAGCAAGCCTTCATACTCTGCAGTATTATTTGTCGCTTGCTCCTTGGGAAAGTGCATCTGGACTAAGTACTTGAGGTGCTCACCGGTGGGTGCGACAAGCAGCACACCAGCGCTGGCGCCTTGCAGCGAAAAGGCACCATCAAAGTACATCAGCCACTCTTTGCTAGCTTCTTTGTTGGGGATGCTCGTCTCCGAAATTTCTTCATCCGGAGTTGGCGTCCATTCCGCTATGAATTCCGCCAATGCTCTGCTCTGGATAGTTGAAGTGCTTTCAAACTTGAGACCAAAGCTTGACAGTTCCAGTGCCCACTCAGCAATCCTGCCTGTCGCTTCTGGATTCTGTAGTATCCTCTTCAGCGGAAAGCGAGTGACCACTGTGATCTCATGTGCTTGGAAGTAATGGCACAGCTTTCTCGAGGCCATGAGAAGGCCGAAAAGCAGTTTCTGCACGCCAGAGTACCTTGACCTAGCCCCCTGCAAGAGGGAACTGACAAAGTAAACTGGGCGCTGGACCATTTTCTTCCGTATCTCCTCGTGCATCAGCGCGGGTTCATCTTTGTCGGGACCAGAGCTTGTCGGGGAAGCCCCCTGCTTGTCGCTGGATGCGCTTGCCGCGGTTGCTGGCTCATCGTCCGCCTCCCTCTCTGCCACTAACGCAGCACTAACCACTTGATTGGTTGCCGCTATGTACAGCAGCAACTTCTCTTGCGGTTTAGGTGCGACAAGTACTGGAGGGGAGGACAGGTATCTCTTCAGGTCTTGCAGTGCAGCCTCCGCTTCCGGAGTCCATTTCATTGGACCTGGCTTTTTCAATGATTTGAAAAATGGCAGGGCGCGCTCAGCAGACCGAGAGATGAACCTGCTGAGAGCAGTCACGCAACCGGCAAGTTTCTGTACATCCTTGACGCGCTTCGGTGCTTCAATTTGCTCAATGGCCTTGATCTTGTCGGGATTGGCTTCAATCCCCCGCTGAGACACGAAGAACCCGAGAAGCTTGCCGGAGGGAACTCCAAACACACACTTCTCTGGGTTGAGCTTGAGGCTGATCTTGCGCAGATTTGCAAAAGTCTCATCCAAGTCTTGGATCAGGGTTGCTCTGTCCTTGCTCTTGACCACTATATCATCCATGTAGGCTTCCACATTTCTGTGTATTTGTAGCTCAAGAGCAATATGGACTACTCTTGCAAATGTTGAACCAGCATTTTTTAATCCGAAAGGCATCCGTACAAAGCAGTACGTGCCACATGGAGTAATAAATGCGGTCTTCTCTTCATCCTCCTCTGCCATGAAGATCTGGTGATACCCGGAGTATGCATCAAGAAATGAAAGCAAATCACATCCAGCTGTGGAGTCAACAATCTGGTCAATGCGCGGCAGAGGAAATGGGTCTTTGGGACAAGCTTTGTTAACATCGGTGAAATCGATGCAAAGCCTCCATTTCCCGTTTGCCTTGCGCACGACTACAGGATTGGCCAACCACGTGGGATGGAGCACTCCTCTGACAAGGCCTGCTGCTTCCAGTTTCTTGATTTCCTCCGCAATGAATTCTTGGCGCTCCACCGCCTGCTTCCGGACTTTCTGCTTGACGGGCCGCGCACGAGGACAAATGGCAAGGTGGTGCTCAATCACTTTCCTGGGAACACCGGGGATGTCAGACGGTTGCCATGCAAATACGTCGACATTCGCCCGCAGGAAAGCAACGAGCGCGCTTTCCTATTTAGGGTCAAGCGTGGCACTAATGGTGAAGGTACCACCAGTGCCATCCTCCTTGGCGGACACCTTCTTCGTCTCTGGCGGGGCTGCCATCGTCTTCTTGTGCTTGCCGGTGGAGCTCGATGGTGCGTCCTCGACGGTAGCGCAGCACTCTGAAGAGGCGCGCTTGCCGGAGTGGGCATCAGAGCTTTTGCCGGACTGGGTCTTCTCGCCGGTGGAGCTCGATGGCGCGTCCTCGACGGCAGCGCAGCACTCCGAAGAGGTGCGCTTGCCGGAGTGGGCACCAGAGCCCTTGCCGGACTTGGTCTTCTTGCCGGTGGAGCTCGATGGTGCGTCCTCGACGGCAGCGCAGCACTCCGAAGAGGTGCGCTTGCCGGAGTAGGCACCAGAACTCTTGCCGGCGCAGTTGCCGGAGTGGGCATCAGAGCTTTTGCCGGACTGGGTCTTCTCGCCGGTGGAGCTCGATGGCGCGTCCTCGACGGCAGCGCAGCACTCCGAAGAGGTGCGCTTGCCGGAGTGGGCACCAGAGCCCTTGCCGGACTTGGTCTTCTTGCCGGTGGAGCTCGATGGTGCGTCCTCGACGGCAGCGCAGCACTCCGAAGAGGTGCGCTTGCCGGAGTAGGCACCAGAACTCTTGCCGGCGCGCTTGCCGGAGTGGGCATCAGAGCTTTTGCCGGACTGGGTCTTCTCGCCGGTGGAGCTCGATGGCGCGTCCTCGACGGCAGCGCAGCACTCCGAAGAGGTGCGCTTGCCGGAGTGGGCACCAGAGCCCTTGCCGGACTTGGTCTTCTTGCCGGTGGAGCTCGATGGTGCGTCCTCGACGGCAGCGCAGCACTCCGAAGAGGTGCGCTTGCCGGAGTAGGCACCAGAACTCTTGCCGGACTTGGTCTTCTTGGTCCCGGGAGCTTCAGCGGCAAGTGGATCGCGGTCTGCCGTGGCTGCTGCTTCCCGGTAGATCTTGTCAGCATAGATAAGAGCGTCCTTCTTGTCGCCAGGGGCAGAAATGACGCCTATCGGGCCTGGCATCTTCAGCACGTTATACGCGTAGTGAGAGGCCGCCATGAACTTGGCGAGTGCTGGACGGCCAAGTATCCCATTGTAAGGCAACGGGATATCGGCAACGTCGAACGTGACCCTCTCAGTCCTGAAGTTTAACTCACTGCCGAATGTTACCGGCAGCGTGACCTTCCCCTTCGGCTTGCTCCTTCCCGGATTGATTCCTTGGAATGTGCCGGTCTCTTCGAGCTCGCCGTCAGGGATCTAGAGTTTTCGGAGCACAGCGGAGGAGATCAGGTTTAAGCCGGCCCCGCCGTCAACTAGCATCTTGGTGACCTTGAGGTTGCGGATAGTTGGTGAAACCAACATCGGCAGACACCCGACCGCGGTTGTGCGATCAGGGTGGTCCTCAATGTCAAAGATGATAGGCGTGCTGGACCACTTCAGAAGCTTGCGCGATTCGATCGGTGGTTCCGCTGCATTGACTTCTCGCACCCACTATTTGAGTTGGCGGTGCGAGGTATGCAGGGAAGCACCCCCGTCAACGCACAAGACCTCTGTGGCTTTCTGAAACTCCTGCTCACTGGTCTCAATGTCATCCATGTCTTCATCCTCCCCGTCGTCTTCGTCGTCGTCGCGACCGCGGGGAGGTCTGTCTCCTTGCCGCTGCTTGGCCTTGCCGCGGCGTCCTTCCTGGCCGGTGCGCTTCTGGCCAGGCTTCTCGGCACCCCCTTGGGCTCTCTCCCTGTCGCGCCGCTCGTACTCAGCCCTCTGTTGCTGGACGAGCTGCTCGACCTTCTTGCAGCTCTGGAGGTCATGGCCCTTGGTGCGGTGAATCTTACAGTATTGCTTGCCGGAGCCGTCCCGCTTGTCGGCGACCGCCACAGCCTGACAGTTGGTGCACGCGGCAACTTCCTTGCCGGAGCTACCTACTGTGGCCTTCGTGGCGTCACCTTCATTGCCGGACTGCTCAACGACCAGCACCTCGTTGTTCTGCTTCTTCCTGTTGTTGCGCCGCCGGCTTCTCTTCGCCGGGGCGGCATCCTCACTGTCAGATCCTCCTGCTCCAGTGCTTTCTCCGGGGAATTTCCTCCCCTCCTCAGCGCGTGCACACCTGTCGTCCAGGGCATAAAGCTCGCTGACGTCCCGAATCTTGCACATCGCCAACTCCTCCCGCATCCTGCGGTTACGCACGTTCTAATGGAACGCGCTGATTACCGCGGCAGGGTGGATATTTGGGATGTTGTGGTGCACACGGCTGAACCTCTGGATGTACTGGCGCAGGGGCTCTCCTTCCTTCTGGACGAGCAGATGAAGATCGCTCTCTTGGCCATGAGGTTTGTGGCCGCCTACGAAGGCGCCAACAAACTAATGGCACAGCTCAGCCCAAGAGGATATGGAGTTGTCCGGCAAGTGCATGAGCCAGGACCTGACGTTGGGCTTGAGTACCAACGGGAAGTAGTTGGCAAGGATCTTGTCGTCCCGCCCCCAGCAGCCTGCACCGCGATGGTGTAGATGCTGAGGAACTCGGACGGATGCAACTTGCCGTCGTACTTCTCTGGTACGTCGGGCTTGAAGTTCTTCGTACTGGGCCACTGGACTTGCCGCAGCTCACGAGTGAACGCAGGGCAACCCACCGGGTACGGTAAGTCGCCTGGTTCCCCTGGCGCATGCATGTCAACAGAGGGCCCAGCGCGCTGGTCTGACTGACGTCGCGCTTCTCTCCGGCGCTCGATGCGAGTACGAGCGTCTTCCCGCTGCCGTTCTTGAAGAACTTGGCGCTGATCGCGACGAACTCGGGGATCAGACGACGCGGTGGAGTCGCTGTCGAGGTGGATCCGGCGAGTCGGTGATCTTGGCCTTCGGGGTGGGGAGTGCACAGTAGTTGCACCCCCACCAGTCTTGTCACCACCGGTTCGTGCCTGGCTGACTCGCTGCGGCTGCGACGTGGTCGGCTGCTGAGGAGTGTCGCCGTTGGCGAAACCGATGAGACTCTGGATAGTGGCCCTCCAGTCGTCGATCTTGTCCGACGCTGGAGGGTAGTCTAGGAGCAGCTGAGCTCGCGCCAGAGCTTCGGCTGCGGTGGCGGGCGGCGGTAGCGAATGGTGCGAGGAGCGGGATAAGCTCGGACTTCTAACTATGTTAGAAGGAGCAGTATCTCGTCCAGGCGACCGCGTCTCGCTCGCGCCGGCTGGTTGACGTGCATGGTGGTCCGGAGCGCTCCGAGATCCACCAGCCCGATCCGGGTCCAGCGAGCGCATGGTACCGTGAGTACCATGACGCTGCCGGTCCCGCGCCTCCTGAGATGGGCGCGGTGCATGCATGGACGCCGAGGTCTTGGAGTGCGCCTGGTCGTTGTGGGAGCCGGCTACGCCGCCGATGGCCAGCGCAGCCTTGCCCTGGGACCTGGCAGCACCGTGAGTTCCCTCGTCGATGCGTGCCCTTCCGCCGGCGCCTGCACCACCATCCATTTGCTCCGGCGGTGGGTGGCTCGGCGCGGACGGAGCGGCTGCCTCCGAAACTTTCTTCTTCGGCGGCATGTTGATGAAGATGGTGAAGATCTAGCTCGCAAGAACGCCGGATCTGATTCACACAACTTCGACGCCCCCTACCTGGCGCGCCAGAGATGCCGGGGTTTCTGATCCACGGGCACCTATGGGACCGGTGGACCGGGTCCCTTTTGGTTCGGCGGGGGGCGGAGGTTGCGCAAAGAGCAGATCGAGGCGAAGCCCGTGAGCGGTTGGTCGTGCGAAGAGTAAATCGAGGCGAAGCACGCGAGCGATTTACCCAGGTTCGGGCCGCAAGGATGCGTAAAACCCTACTCCTGCTTTGTGGATTGGTATTGATTTCTAGCTCGGGAGCGAGATCGAGCGTGAGTGTGTGGAATGGCCGAACCTCTCGAAGGCTCTCAAAATGGCCGACCCCCATCTACGTTGCCCCGGGCCTCCTTTTATATGCTCAAGGGGTTACCGACATAGGGCAACGGAGGGCAAAAGTGGAAAGGGTGCCGTGGGTAGGCACAGCTAGGTGTTGTAGTAGGCACAGCTACCCGCTACAGTGTTATCATACCTAACCCTGACGGCAGGGGACAAGGGCATTAAATGCCCGTCTGTGTCGCCTAGATAGCACCGAAAGGGACCGCTAGGGACACCACCTTCTTGCCACGATGGTTGTCTTGTCAGCGCCTGCGTGCCACCGCACGCCCCTAGCTGCACAGCCTCCCGCCACGTGCGCTTGGGAGGGGCCCCGGAGTGACACGTGGGTGGATGTGCTGGAGCGTGGGCGTGGAGTGGGGGCTTGCCGCGGCAAGCGCCTTGCCGCGGCCGTCGACTTGTCGCTTCCGGGAGCTTGTCGCTCACCGGGCCTTGTCGGGGCGCGTAGCGCGCCGCGGCAAGTTCCTTGGAATGCCTTGGACAGCCTTCCCAGCAAGCGCCTCTTGCCGGGGCCTTGGGACGCTTCTGATGGCCTTCCCGGCAAGCTCCTCTTGCCAGGGTCTTGACTTCTTCCCGGCAAGCTCCTCTTGCCGGGGTCTTGTCTTCTTCCCGGCAAGCTCCTCTTGCCGGGGTCTTGTCTTGAGTACTTTGTTCTTGAATGGTCTTCAAAGGGACCACGGGGAATCTTGGCGGTGACCTGGCAGGCCTTGCCGCGGGACGCTGCGACTGCCCGTGCACAAGTTCGGGGTACTAAGGGTACCCCTACTTTAGTACACCAACACACCACCTCCCGCAGATATGAGTTGATGACGTTCTTGAAGAACTTGTCCTCGGGGATCTGACAGAAAACAGCATGGAAAAGAAAATAGAAGATTTCTCCGTGATACGGTGGTCAACAAATTTGGGGGGTATATAAAGATTTTTTATCTTGGGAAAAAAGCAAGATGTAGGAAAACAGAGCCCGGAAGGTACCCAGGTGGGCACAACCCACCTGGGCGCGCCTAGCAAACCAGGCGCGCCCTGGTGTCTTGTGCCCACCAGGGTACGCATCCTGGAAGTTTCTTATTTTTCTAAATATTCCAAAACTGACAAAAAATATTTTTGCGGATTTTTTAGAGTCCGTTTACTTACCGTATCACGTACCTCCTTATTTTCATGATTCTGGAGTGTTCTGGAAGGATTCTTTTATATGTTCTTCTGGTGTCAAAGTTTGGATAATATTACTTTCAACATTAATGGGCTTACCTAAGATATAATGTTTTATTAGTTGCCCGCTAACAACCTTCGGGTTAGTACCTTCGGCATTATTTATTTTGATGGCTCCAAAACGATAAACCTCCTCTATGACATAGGGGCCTTCCTATTTTGAGAGGATTTTTCCTGCAACGAATATGAAACGAGAGTTGTACAAAAGAACATATTCTCCTACTTTAAACTCACGCTTTTGGATTCTCTTATCATGCCATCTTTTGACTTTTTCTTTAAACAATTTGGAATTTTCATAAGCTTGGCTTCTCCATTCATCTAATGAACTAATATCAAATAATCTCTTCTCACCAGCAAGTTTGAAATCATAGTTGAGTTCTTTGATTTCCCAATATGCTTTATGTTCTAATTCAAGAGGCAAATGACAAGCTTTTCCATAAACCATTTTATAAGGAGACATACCCATGGGATTTTTATATGTTGTTCTATAAGCCCAGAGTGCATCATCTAATTTCTTAGACCAATTCTTTCAGGACCTTTTGACAGTCTTTTGCAAGATTAATTTTATTTCTCCATTGCTAAGTTCAAATTGACCACTAGACTGAGGATGATAAGGTGATGCAATTCTATGGTTAACATCATACTTGGTAAGCATTTTACGAAAAGCAGCATGAATAAAGTGTGAACCACCATCAGTCATTAAATATCTAGGGACTCCAAACCTTGGGAAAATAACTTCCTTAAGCATTTTAATAGAGGTGTTGTGATCAACACTACTGGTTGGAATAGCTTCTACCCATTTTGTAACATAATCAACAGCAACCAAAATATGTGTATACCCATTAGAGGAAGGAAAATGTCCCATGTAATCAAATCCCCAAACATCAAATGGTTCGACAGCAAGTGAATAATTCATAGGCATTTCTTGACGCTTACCAAAATTACCTATTCTTTGGCATTCATCACAAGATAAGACGAACTTAATTACGGGCATCCTTGAAGAGAGTAGGCCAACAAAATCTAGATTGCAATAACTTGTGAGCAGTTCTATCTCTAGCATCATGCCCTCCATAAGCTTCAGAGTGACATTTTCGTTGGATTTGTCCCTGTTCATGCTCAGGTACACAACGTCTAATAACACCATCTACTCCTTTATAAAGATGTGGGTCATCCCAAAAGTAGTGCCTTAAATCATAGAAGTATTTTTTCTTTTGTTGATATGTAAATCTAGGTGGTAAATATTTAGCAACAATATAATGAGTATAGTCAGCATACCGAGTGTTGTGAGCAACATTTATTGCAGCTAACTGCTCATCAGGAAAAATATCATCAATAGGTAGTGGGTCACCAGGCACATTTTCAAGCCTAGACAAGTTATCAGCTACAGGGTTCTCATCTCCTTTTCTATAAATGATATGTAAATCAAATTCTTGTAGCAAGAGAACCCATCAAATAAGTCTAGGTTTAGCATCTTTCTTTTCCATAAGATATTTAATAGCAGCATGATCGGTGTGAACAATTCCTTTTGAATCAACAATGTAAGGTCTAAATTTATCACAAGCAAACACCACTGCTAAGAATTCTTATTCAGCAGTAGCATAATTTCGTTGAGCACTGTCTAGAGTTTTACTAGCATAATGAATAACATTCAGTTTCTTATCAACTCTTTGTCCTAGAACAACACCAACAACATAATCAGTAGCATCACACATAATTTCAAAAGGCAAGTTGCAATCAGGTGGTTGAACAATAGGTTCAGAAAATAAGGCTTTCTTGAGTGTTCCAAAGGCTTCTAAATAATCATCATCAAAAACAAAAGGAATGTCCTTTTGCAAAAGATTCGTAAGGGGCCTAGAAATTTTAGAAAAGTCTTTGATAAATCTCCTATAGAAACCAACATGACCTAGGAAACTACAAATACCTTTGATATCTTTAGGACATGGCATTTTCTCAATTGCATCAACCTTAGCTTTGTCCACTTCAATACCTCTTTCAGACATTTTATGACCCAAGACAATGCCTTCATTAACTATAAAGTGGCACTTTTCCCAATTCAAGACAAGATTTTTTTGTTCACATCTCTGCAAAACTCGATCAAGATTGCTTAAACAATCATCAAAAGACTACCCATAAACATAGAAATCATTCATGAAAACCTCAACAATCTTTTCACAAAAGTCAGAGAATATAGCAGTCATACATCTTTGAAAGGTAGTAGGTGCATTGCATAAACCAAAAGGCATACGTCTATAAGCATAAGTTCCAAAGGGACAAGTAAAATTGGTCTTTTCTTGATCAGGTTGAGAAATAGGTATTTGTGAAAAACCAGAATATCCATCAAGGAAGCAAAAATGTGTGTGCTTAGATAATCTTTCTAGCATTTGATCAATAAAAGGTAGAAGGTAATGATCTTTTCTAGTTGCTTTGTTTAATTTTCTAAAACCAATTACCATTCTATAGCCTATAACAATTCTTTGTGCAATAAGTTCATTCTTATCATTAGGAACAATAGGAATACCTCCCTTTTTAGGGACACAATTAACAAGACTTACCCATCTACTATCAGCTATAGGATAGATTATACCTGCATCTATAAGTTTTAAGATTTCCGTTCTTACCACTTCCTTCATTTATGGATTTAACCGACGTTTGTGATCAACAACAGGTTTAGCATCAGGTTCCATATTAATTTTGTGCTGACATAGAGTGGGACTAATGCCCTTTAAATCATCAAGAGTATATCCAATAGCAGCTCAGTGCTTCCTTAGAACTTTTAGTAATCTTTCTTCTTCATGTTCTGAAAGATTAGCACTAACAATAATAGGATATATCTTCTTTTCATCAAGATAAGCATATTTCAAAGTGTCTAGCAATTTATTTAATTCAAACACAGGATCACCTTTAGGTGGAGGAGGACCTCCTAGAGTTTCAGTAGGCAAGTTATGTTTAAGCAGAGGACGTTGTTCAAAGAAGATCTTATCTATTTCATTTCTTTCATGCATATGTAAATCATTTTCATGGTCTAGCAAATATTGTTCTAGTGGATCAGTAGGAGGCACAACAATAGAAGCAAGACCAATTAATTCATCTTTACTAGGCAATTCTTTTCATGAAGTTTTCTACTAAACTTGGAAAAATTAAACTCATGAGACTCATCACCAAAACTAACACTGACAGTTTGTTTCTCATAGTCTATTCTAGCATTAACAGTTTTCATGAAAGGTTTACCAAAGATAATGGGACAAAATTCATCTTGTGGGGAACCAAGAAAAAGAAAATCAGTAGGGTATTTTATTTTCCCACACAAGACTATAACATCTCTAACAACCCCAATTGGTGATATAGTGTCTCTATTAGCTTTGATAGTAACATCTATGTCTTCTATCTCTGCCTGTGCTATTTCATTCATAATTTCTTGATATAAGGAATAAGGAATAGCACTCACCTAGCACCTATGTCACATAAACCATGATAACAGTGATCTCCTATTTTAACTGAGACAACGGACATGCGAACAACGGGTCTATGTTTATCCTTTTTATCAGGTTTGGCAATTCTAGCAGCTTCTTCACAGAAGTAAATAACATGCCCATCTACATTTTCTTCCAAGAGATCCTTAACCATAGCAATACTAGGTTCTACTTTAATTTGTTCATCAGGTTTAGGTGTTCTAATATAGCTTTTGTTGACCATTGTTGAAACTTTAGCGGGTTCCTTTATCCTAACAGGGAAAGGTGGTTTCTCAATATAAGCAATAGGAACAACTGGATCAATATTATAAATTATAGTTTCTTCTTTAACTGGTACCGGTTCTTTAATTTCTTCTTTAATAGGTGGGTGATATTTAAACCACTTCTCTTTAGGGAGATCAACATGAGTAGCAAATGATTCACAAGAGGAAGCTACTATCTCAGAGTCAAGTACATATTTAGTGCTAAATTTTTTAAAAGCATCGGTATTCATAAAAGATTTAACACAATCATACTTAAGTTCAATACCTGACTCTTTACCTTCGTCGAGTTCCCAATCTTCAGAGTTGCGTTTAATTCTTTCCAAAAGATCCCACCGGAATTCAATAGTCTTCTTCATAAAAGAACCAACACAAGAAGTATCAAGCATGGTTTGATCATTACGAGAAAGCCGAGCATAAATTTTTTGGATAATAATTTCTCTTGAGAGCTCATGATTGGGGCATGAATATAACTTTGACTTCATCCTCCCCCAAGCTAGATTGATACTTTCTCCTTCACGAGGCCAAAAATTATATATATAATTCCAATCACGATGAACTAGATGCATAGGATAATTTTTTTGATGGAACTCCAATTTCAATCGATTCCAATTCCAGGATCCAATATCGTCGCATAGCTTATACCACGACAATGCTTTTCCCGTCAAAGATAAAGGGAAAACCTTCTTCGTAACTTCATCTCCGGGTAAACCTGCAAGCTTGAACAATCCACAAATTTGTTCTACATATATCAGTGCATATCAGGATGTTCGGTTTCGTCTCCTACATAAGGATTAGCTAGCAGTTGTTCTATCATACCCGAAGGAATTTCATATTCGATATTTTCAGTAGGTGCAGTAGGTTGAGGGGTAGTTAATTGTGGTTCTGGTCGAGGTGATGATACCCCGAACAAACCCCTCAAAGGATTGTTTTCCATAGTAACAAGTGGCAATAAATTTCAGCACACTATATAAATGTGTCCTTACCAAATTCCACTTACCAAAGGCGCTTCACTCCCCGGTGACGGTGCCAGAAAATAACCTTGATGACCCACAAGTATAGGGGATCAATTGTAGCTCTCTTCGATAAGTAAGAGTGTCGAACCCAACGAGGAGCAGAAGGAAATGACAAGTGGTTTTCAACAAGGTAATGTCTGCAAGTGCTGAAATTGTAAGTAGCAGAGTAGTTTGGTAGCAAGATAATTTGCAACGAGCAAGTAACCATAATAGTAGCAAAAGTGCAGAAAGGTAGCCCAATCCTTTTGAGGCAAAGTACATGCCAAAACGGTTTCTTATGATAAGCAAAGCATTCTTGAGGGTACACGGGATTTTCATCTAGTCACTTTCACCATGTTGGTTTGATTCGTGTTCGGTACTTTGATAATTTGATATGTGTGTGGACAGGTTCTTAGGTGATGTTCTTACTTGAAAAAACCTCCTACTTATGATTAACCCTCCTACAAGCATCCACAACTAAGAGAAAAGTATTAAGAATAAATTCTAACCATAGCATTAAACTTTTTGGTCCAATCGGTCCCTTATGAAATAGCGCATAAACTGGGGTTTAAGCTTCTGTCACTCTCGCAACCCATCATCTAATTGCTACTCCACAATGCATTCCCTTAGGCCCAAATATATTGAAGTGTCATGTAGTCGACGTTCACATGACACCACTAAGGGAATCACAACATACATACTATCAAAATATCGAACACATATCATGTTCACATGATTACTTGCAACATGATTTCTCCCGTGACCTCAAGAATAAAAGTAACTACTCACAAATGATAATCATGCTCAAGATCATAGGGGTATTAAATAGCATATTGGATCTGAACATATAATCTTCCACCAAATAAACCATATAGTAATCAACTACAAGATGTAATCAACACTACTATCACCCACAAGCACCAATCTATAGTTCCGGTAACAAGATTGAACACAAGAGATGAACTAGGGTTTGAGATGAGATGGTGCCATTGAAGTGTGGATGGAGATTGCCTCCCCAAGATGGGAGAGTTGTTGGTGATTTAAGATGATGATGATTTCCCCCTCCGGGAGGGAAGTTCCCCCGATGGAATCGCTCCGTCGGAGGGCAAAAGTGCTCCTGCCCAAGTTCCGCCTCGAGACGGCGGCGCTCCGTCCCGAAAGTCCTCTATTTATTTTTTTTCTAGGTCAAAATGACTTATATACCAGAAGATGGGCACTAGAGGTGGGCCTGGGTGAGCACAACCCACCAGGGTGCGCCTGGGCTCCCTTGCGCACCCAGGTGGGTTATGCCCACCTGGTGGGCCTCATCTGGTACTTATTTGCTCCAATATTCTTCATATATTCCATAAAAATTCTCCGTGAAGTTTCAGCTTGTTTGGAGTTGTCCAAAATAGTTAGCTTGACGTAGCTTTTCCAGGTCCAGATTTCCAGGTGCGGGATTCTCTCTCCTTGTGTATACCTTGCATATTATGAGAGAAAAGGCATTAGAATTACTCCAGAAAGCATTATTATGGATAAAAAACATCATAAATAACAGTAGGAAAACATGATGCAAAATGGACGTATCAATGGCCTGTTAGTTTCCTTGAATAGTTTGTTTGTGAGGACAGAACATGAGTACATAACATGCATGACATGGTAGTTTCCTGTGAAGAATCAATTGCGAGATAACATGAGTATAACCATGCATGACACTTCTATATTTTTGAACCCAGTATACATCTCCCTGTATTTTCCTCTCAGTTCCAACAGGGACATATCAATGTTGTTTCTTGCATTATCCTACTCATACTCTGAACAATGTTGATCTTACATTAACAACGCCTGTCCTTTTTGATATGATGCAGTGTCCCTAGAATTACTGCCCTTTGTAATCACATCACCTTTGCCAAAAACAGGGAAGCACAACTGGTTCCTCGCTCGATCAGACAACGACAAAAGACTGATGATCATTCGCACACATGAGCCGGGAAAGTTATATTGCAAAAACCCCACTACGTACAAGCGCCGTGAAATACGTGAGTATCCGGACAGTGGATGTTACGTCTATGAGTAGGATACCAGCTTGTTGGGGCCTTGAAGATTTTTGAGCTGGAGGCGGGTAAACAACCTTGGTTCACACTCTTTGTTTCTCGGACTCAATTATCCGATTAACCAGGAGATCACCGTTGGCAAGGGCCATGATAGCAGAGAGGCTTTGTTTGCTATGGAAAATTGTGTCTACACGGCGAGCCCTAGGAGTTCGAGAGCAAACTCCCCTGATTTTCATTGATACAACCTCCATCCAAAAGAAGGTGAGAATGACAAAGGCATCTGGATTAACTTTGATCCTTGGATGTGTCGAGTCCGACAGGTAGTGATGTGGTTCAAGCCTTCAAGTTGATAGGTAATTGGGCTGTTGCGTCAAAACGGCGGAGTACTGGTGTCTCCAGATCACTGGTGGCTGAAGTGGGGCTGCAAATTATGATGGTGTTGGATCATCCCTCTTCGAATTACTTGTTGTCTTTGCTGCTTGTTCTGGATGGGTAGTTCGCTCTTTTGTTATGCATATTCCTTGTCATTTGGTCATCCTCGTCTATGTCACTCTTAGTATGTAATAGTTGCCTCTATTTAGAATGTCATTCTTGTCTGGATCACGATAGTTTGAGCGCTACAGATGGGTGTGTTTTGGTGGTGTAGCAAGACTTCTTATGACTATCATGTCTTGCTGTTTATGTCAGTAGTAGTCACTAGTCAGTGTTTGAATGTTGTATATATCATTGTTTTGAACTGTTTATTATCTTGAACTGCTGGTGGGCTAAATGAGGGCATCTCCATTCTCCAGTGTTCAGAGTATATCTCCTTTTTTCAAGTTATAATTTGAGTTCAGTGTCTTTTCGATGATGTACACTTGTTTGGGCTAGTGAGGTGTCGTTGAAGATGGGCCGAGTAGTAACGCAATGCCAAACGGGTCAATTATGACTCTCAGTCCAGGCTCTCAAAAGATCCTAAAAAAATGGCCGGGCTCTCAAAAAAGAAAGAATAAGGACTCTTAGGCCAACATGTGGGCACCACTGGTGTTTTTGTGAGCTTGCGCCGAGAGCATATTGGCGCGTGTTCGAAATTCATGCTAACTTTTCATCCCCAATCTCCCGCCATTCCCCCACCTCTAGAATCTCCAGCCCCCCCAATTCCCCCTCCTATACTCCCTGTACTCAATCGCACTATCATGTCGCTGGTCAACACTGATCTCCAAGCCAGAGATCCTGAGGTCCGTCCTGCCTTCGGGTGCTTGATGACCCACAAGTATAGGGGATCAATTGTAGCTCTTTTCGATAAGTAAGAGTGTCGAACCCAACGAGGAGTAGAAGGAAATGACAAGTAGTTTTCAGTAAGGTGATGTCTGCAAGTGTTGAAACAGTAAGTAGCGAGTAGTTTGATAGCAAGATAATTTGTAACGAGCAAGTGACGATAATAGTAACAAGTATGCAACAAGGTAGCCCAATCCTTTTGAGGCAAAGGACAGGCCAAAACGGTCTCTTATAATAAGCAAAGAGTTCTTGAGGGTACACGGGAATTTCATCTAGTTACTTTCATCATGTTGGTTTGATTTGTGTTTGCTACTTTGATAATTTGATATGTGGGTGGACCAGTGCTTAGGCGTTGTTCTTACTTGAACAAACCTCCCCCTTATGATTAACCCTCCCGCAAGCATCCGCAACTACGAGAAAAGTATTAAGAATAAATTCTAACCATAGCATTAAACTCTAGGATCCAATCGGTCCCTTACGGAATAGTGCATAAATGGGGGTTTAAGTTTCTGTCGCTCTCGCAACCCACCATATATTTACTACTCCACAATGCATTCCCTTAGGCCCAAATATGGTGAAGTGTCATGTAGTCGACGTTCACATGACACCACTAAGGGAATCACAACATACATACTATCAAAATATCAAATACATATCAAATTCACATGATTACTTGCAACATGATTTATCCCATGACCTCAAGAACAAAAGTAACTACTCACAAATAATAATCATGCTCAAGATCAGAGGGGTATTAAATAGCATATTGGGTCTGAACATATAATCCTCCACCAAATAAACCATATAGTAATCAACTACAAGAAGTAATCAACACTACTAGTCACCCCCTAGCAACAATCTATAGTTCCGGTAACAAGATTGTATACAAGAGATGAACTAGGGTTTGAAATGAGATGGTGCTGGTGAAGATGTTGATGGAGATTGACCTCCCCAAGATGGAAGAGTTGTTGGTGATGATGATGACGATGATTTCCCCCTCCGGGAGGGAAGTTCCCCCGGCAGAATCGCTCCACCGGAGGGCAAAAGTGCTCCTACCCAAGTTCCTCCTTGAGGATGTGGTCCTTCGTCCCGAAAGTCCTCCTCTCATTTTTTCTAGGTCAAAATGATTTATATACCAGAAGATGAGCACCGGAGGTGGGCCGAGGAGGCCACAACCCACCAGGGCACGCTAGGGGGGCCTGGCATGCCCAGGTGAGTTGTGCCCACCTGGTGGCCCCCCTCTGGTGTTTATTGTCTCCAATATTCCTCAAATAATTCATAAAAATTCTCCATAAAGTTTCAGCTCATTTGGAGTTGTGTAGAGTAGGTGGCCTGACGTAGCTTTTCCAGTTCTAGATTTCCAGCTGCCAGAATTCTCCCTCTTGGTGTGTTCCTTGTAAATTATGAGAGAAAAGGCATTAGAATTACTCCAAAAAGCATTATTATGGATAAAAACATTATAAATAACAGCAAGGAAACATGATGCAAAATGGACGTATCAACTCCCCCAAGCTTAGACCTCGCTTGTCCTCAAGCTAAAACCGAAATCGAAAAACATGTCCACATGCTTTGAGAGAGAGGTGTTGATAAAAACAAAATACGGACATAGAAGCATCATGTTGATTATTATAACAGCAACAAAATTAAATATAGGAATTTTATCATATACTTCTCATGAATAAGTAATAGTTCATCACGCAATCGAAGTATAAAGCACAAACTCTATTAGAAACCAACAAACTATGTTCTCAGTCAACTTTGCAACTACAATTCATCATGTTTTCAGGAAGAGTCATGTGTCGGAGCCTTTAAAGCAAGTCCACATACTAAACCATCATATAGTCTTCTATGATTGCTAACACTCACCTTGTACTCATGAGCAAAACGTTTCAACCGGACATATAGAAAGATGAGGGCTTATTGTTTCGCCTCCCAACATACTCACCTCAAGGGTGATGTCAACATTAATAACTCACGCCATCTATATTCAACTGGACATATGTGCCTAGATATTTCTTCACCACATGATGCTTGCCAAAAGAGAAAAACGAAAGGAATAGAGAGAGAAACTTTGACTCTTTGCATAAAAGTAAAAGATAGGCCCTTCGTAGAGGGAAGCAGAGGTTGCCATGCGCTTATTTGTTTGTATGCTCAATCCCTTAGTGCAAGAGAACGTCACGTTGTATTGCCCCTTAAGATGACAACCTTTATTATGCAGTTTGTCGCTTTTATTCTTTGTCATCCAAGTTTGTACAACACTCAATTTTATCTTACACCAAATGATCTCACACTTTTAGAAGCAATTTTTATTGCCTTTTCGCACCGATGACAACTTACTTGAGGGATCTTGCTCAATCCCTAGGTAGGTATGGTGGACACTTGAAAAAGATTTGGGTTTAAGGGTTTTTGGATGCACAAGTAGTATCTCTACTTAGTACAGAATTTTTGGTTAGCTAAGATAGGGGGCAAGCACCACATGTTAAAGGATCTATCACAATATGACTTCTATGTGAATACAAAAAAACATAAACCATTAAGTTGTCTTCCTTGTCCAACATCTACAATTTTGGCATATAATATTTTGATGAGGGCTCACAATCACAAAAGATGTCTAGGATAGTATATCTATATGTGAATCTTCTCTTCCCTTATTAATTCTTTCAGGAGTTGCATCATTGACTAATGCTATGTTTGCCAATCTCTAATAAAATTTTCTACTTATACTTTTCCTTATGTGGTTCCATCACCTACCATAGGATTAGTATATAATATTTTCATTATTTATTTCCTTTCTCTTTTTCTTTCTTCCTTATTTATTTTCTTTATTTGCAACATTAAAGTAAAGAAAGCAAAAACTAAAAACTAACTTCATTATATAACTTGCACACGATTACAAGGATAGATCACTAAGCAAACTTTCAAATAAGAAAGGATTGAACTAAACTTTATTTTATCTAAAGCAAAAGATTGAACTAAGATAAAGAAAAGCAAAAAGTTAGTGGGATGATACGATACTGGGGCACCTCCCCCAAGCTTGGCGAAAGCCAAGGGGAGTGCCCATACCCGATACTCAATTCTCTTTTGGTGGTGAATAAGATAATGGTGGTGGTGAAGGAGAGATCTTGTCCTCGGATTTCCATGGCAGTGGCCCAACAGATTTGACAGAAAACAACATGAAAAGAGAACAAAGGATTTCTCTGCGATACGGTGGTTGACAGGTTCGGTAAATATATATATATATATATATATATATATAGATTTTTTATCTTGCAGGGCAAGTATATGGAAGAAAAACGGAGTACGGGAGGTATCCTAGGTGGGCACAACCCACCTGGGTGCGCTAGGGAAGCCTGGCGCGCCCTAGTGTCTTGTGCCCACCAGGGTACGCTTCTTGGAAGTTTCTTTATTTCCAAAATTTTAAAATATTCCAAAACTGATAAAAATATTTTTGCACCTTTTTCAGAGTCCGTTTACTTACCATATCACATACCTCCTTATTTTCACGATTCTGGAGTGTTCTGGAAGGACTCTTTTATGTGTTCTTCCGGTGTCAAGGTTTGGATAATATTACTTTCAACATTAATAGGCGTACCTGAGATATAATGATTTATTCGTTGCCCATTGACAACCCTCGGGTTAGTTCCTTCGAAATTATTATTTTGATGGCTCCATACCGGTAAACCTCCTCGATGACATAGGGGCCTTCCCATTTCGAGAGGAGCTTCCCAGCAAAAAATATAAAATGAGAGTTGTACAAAAGAACATATTCTCCAACTTTAAACTCACGCTTTTGGATTCTTTTGTCATGCCATCTTTTAACTTCTTCTTTGGATAACTTTGCATTTTCATAGGCTTGGGTTCTCCATTCATCTAATGAGCTTATATGAAATAACCTCTTTTCACCAGCAAGTTTGAAATCATAATTGAGTTCTTTAATTGCTCAATAAGCTTTATGTTCTAACTCAATAGGTAAATGACAAGCTTTTCCATAAACCATTTTATAAGGAGACATACCCATAGGGTTTTTATAAGTTGTTCCATAGGCCCAAAGTGCATCATGTAATTTCTTAGACCAATTCTTCCTAGACCTATTAACAGTCTTTTGCAAAATTAATTTTATTTCCCTATTGCTAAGTTCAACTTGACCACTAGACTGAGGATGATAGGGTGATGCAATTCTACGGTTAACATCATACTTAGCGAGCATCTTACGGAAAGCACCATGAATAAAATGTGAACCACCATCTATCATTAAATATCTAGGGACCCCAAACCTTGGGAAAATATCTTCCTTAAGCATTTTAATAGAGGTGTTGTGATCAACACTACTAGTTGGAATAGCTTCGACCCATTTAGTAACATAATCAACATCAACCGAAATATGTGAATACCCATTAGAGGAAGGAAAAGTTCCCATGTAATCAAATCCCCAAACATCAAAAGGTTCAACAACAAGTGAATAATTCATAGGCATTTCTTGACGCTTACCGATATTACCTATTCTTTGACATTCATCACAAGATGAGACAAACTACGAGCATCCTTGAAGAGAGTAGGCCAATAAAATCCAGATTGCAATACCTTGTGAGCAGTTCTATCTCCAGCATGATGCCCTCCATAAGCCTCAGAGTGACATTTTCGTAAGATTTGTCCCTGCTCATGCTCAGGAACACAACGTCTAAAAATACCATCTACTCCTTCTTTATAAAGACTAGTGGAATGCCCGTGCGTTGCCACGGGCCATGGAGCTCTTTTTTGCCCATTGCATATATAAACATAACGCACGCCAATTTTGTATGTATATAAATGATAGCCCATAACAATCAATCAAAAAGTAATTTAAATTCACCACACTTGCGATGTAAAATAATATAGAAAACCTAACTCAACGATATGTACATAGAGCAAAGCAATGATCCAACTAATTATCTCTTACAAACTAAGATTTACTTGATGCATTCCGTACAATGTTAGAATTGTTGCCTTTTGCTTAATTTGCATGGTACAATGTGAGTTGCATCCTGTTAATATAATAGAATGTCCATGCGTTGCCACGGGATCTTAAAACATTTTGCAAGAGTTATATAATGATAATGCATGTTAAATTTCACACGTACAGACAATATAACACAGACACAATTAATTAATAATTGAAGTCCACTTCACTTGCAATGTAAATTGATAACAAAAAGAAAAATAATGACATGTCTGTGGAACAAATTGAGTGATGTTCCAACTAAACATCTATTACAAAATTATTAAGATCTACTTGATGTGCTTAAGAAATTCTTGCACAATATCAGAAAAGCTGCCTTTAGCTTCATTCCCACGATGTTTTATCAAGTATAATAAAAAGTGTTTCCTCAACTCATACACATCCTGCACAAACAATATATGTAGTTAGTATGAATATTTCATGTCGAAGGTCTTATAACGTGTAACGGACAATACTCACCGCGCAAACTGGTTTGACCAGTTCTTTACCGTTCCACCAAAGCATAAAATGAAAACCAAAATAGCCAGACACATCCCTGCAATTTTCTAAATTAATAATATAAAAATGTAGTTATAACAAAAATAAATGTTTTATTATGAATTCATTACCCGTCGGTGCTCGTTGGAATACCAAATGGAAATAAACGTTGCCATTTAGATATATCAGAATTCCAACCAGGCTACTTTATTTCGAGTGCTTCTTTGAATTCCCTCGCAAAACTTTTTAGTTTCACTACATGCCTCACATTTTTATCCTTTGACATATACACGACGTGCCTCTTTGTCGATGACATACAAGACGTGCCTCTTTGTCGATGACATACAAGATGTATCGACCGATGGATGCATACGGAAGATAAATCTACAAGTGTAGCTATTAGAGACAACAATAGACAAAATACCTTACTTACCGTGTTGCACGATGAGATGTTGTTGTCCATCCCAGGCCAGCTCTCAATTATTGTTCCCAACATCTGAATACTTTTCTTCTCGCGGGACTTTTGACCTCGTGGTGACTCTAGCATCATGGACTAAGTAAAAAAAGAAATATTGTTTCAACATGTTGATACTAACGACACGCAGAATGAAGAGTTATGATAACTTACATTAAATCTTAGATCCATGTAATGTATAGGAGGGTCTGTGAACAATACTCCCTCATCACATGCCAGTATACGCACGGCGGTGTTGAAGCAATCATTGTCCATAGGCTGCTCCATGTTAAGTATGCCTTGAAGTTTCTTAAGATTTAAGCCCATCGAACGAGTTTTCAAGCTCCGGACACATTCCTTCCTAAAAATTGGATGGTAAGAATAATAATAATGTATATGCGCACATTAAATATTGATATACGATACTTACTCCAAACACCTGGCATCATCGATCGACATGATATAGTTGCGGAGCCGGCACATTGATCTATGGGTATGATGGGGATTGGGGCATGGCGTTTGTCTTTGCCTCCGTTTGGAGGCCCCAGCCAAGCTGAGTCTGGGCCACACTGGTCTGGCGCACTCTCAGAGGCTGCCGCAGTGGTCTTCCACCGATCCATCTTCAGAGCAGGTACTGACGCATCAACCTTTTTAGCCCTGCCTTCGACGCCACCATGGCACCAGACACGCCACCTCCCTACGTGTGTCCATCATCACACATCCGTGGCCGAGAACTGATATGTCTCCAACGTATCTATAATTTTTGATTGTTCCATGCTATATTATATTCTGTTTTGGACATTATTGCACTTTATTATACACTTTTATATTATTTTTGGGACTAACCTATTAATCGGAGGCCCAACCCAGAATTGCTGTTTTTGCCTATTTTAGGGTTTCGCAGAAAAAGAATATCAAACGGAGTCCAAACGGAATGAAACCTTTGGGAACGTGATTTTCGGAATGAACATGATCCAGAGGACTTGGAACCTACGTCAAGACATCAACCAGGAGGCCACGAGGAAGGGGGCGCGCCTACCCCCCCAGGCGCGCCCTCCACCCTCGTGGGCCCCCTGTTGCTCCACCGACGTACTCCTTCCTCCTATATATACCTACGTACCCCCAAACTACCAGATACGGAGCCAAAACCCTAATTCCACCACCGTAACTTTCTATATCCATGAGATCCCATCCTGGGGCCTGTTCTAGAGCTCCGCCGGAAGGGGCATCGATCACGGAGGGCTTCTACATCAACACCATAGCCCCTCCGATGAAGTGTGAGTAGTTTACCTCAGACCTACGGGTCCATAGTTATTAGCTAGATGGCTTCTTCTCTCTTTTTGGATCTCAATACAAAGTTCTCCCCCTCTCTTGTGGAGATCTATTCGATGTAATCTTCTTTTGCAGTGTGTTTGTTGAGACCGATGAATTGTGGGTTTATGATCAAGTTTATCTATGAACAATATTTGAATCTTCTCTGCATTCTTTTATGTATGATTGGTTATCTTTGCAAGTCTCTTCGAATTATCAGTTTGGTTTGGCCTACTAGATTGATCTTTCTTGCAATGGGAGAAGTGCTTAGCTTTGGGTTCAATCTTGCGGTGTCCTTTCCCAGTGACAGTAGGGGCAGCAAGGCACGTATTGTATTGTTGCCATCGAGGATAACAAGATGGGGTTTTCATCATGTTGCATGAGTTTATCCCTCTACATCACGTCATCTTGCTTAAAGTGTTACTCTGTTCTCTTGAACTTAATACTCTAGATGCATGCTGGATAGCGGTCGATGTGTGGAGTAATAGTAGTAGATGCAGGCAGGAGTGGGTCTACTTGTCTCGGACATGATGCCTATATACATGATCATACCTAGATATTCTCATAACTATGCTCAATTCTATCAGTTGCTCAACAGTAATTTGTTTACCCACCGTGAATACTTATGCTCTCGAGAGAAGCCACTAGTGAAACCTATGGCCCCAGGGTCTATCTTCCATCATATTAATCTTCCAATACTTAGTTATTTACTTTGCCTTTTATTTTACTTTGCATCTTTTATTTCTCTTTATCATAAAAATACCAAAAATATTATCTTATCATATCTATCAGATCTCACTCTCGTAAGTGACCGTGTAGGGATTGACAACCACTTATCGCGTTGGTTGTCAGGATTTATTTATTTGTGTAGGTGCGAGGGACTCATGCGTGGCCTCCTACTGGATTGATACCTTGGTTCTCAAAAACGGAGGGAAATACTTATGCTACTTTGCTGCATCACCCTTTCCTCTTCAAGGGAAAACCAACGCAAGTTCTCAAGAGGTAGCAAGAAGGATTTCTGGTGCCGTTGCCGGGGAGGTTCACGCAAAAGTCAAGACATACCAAGTACCCATCACAAACCCGTATCTCCCGCATTACATTATTTGCCATTTGCCTATCATTTTCCTCTCCCCCACTTCACCCTTGCTGTTTTATTCGCCCTCTCTCTCTCCGTCCTCCCTCTCTTTCTCTATTCGCCTCTTTTTGCCCGTTTCTTGTTTGCTTGTGTGTTGCATTGCTTGCTTGTCATGATGGCTCAAGATAATACTAAATTGTGTGACTTTACCAATACCAACAATAATGATTTCCTTAGCACTCCGATTGCTCCTCTTACCGATGTTGAATCTTGTGAAATTAATGCTGCTTTGTTGAATCTTGTCATGAAAGATCTGTTTTCCGGCCTTCCTTGTGAAGATGCCGCTACCCATCTAAATAGCTTCATTGATTTGTGTGATATGCAAAAGAAGAAAGATGTGGATAATGATATTGTTAAACTGAAGATATTTCCTTTTTCGCTTAGAGATCGTGCTAAAGCTTGGTTTTCGTCTTTGCCTAAAAATAGTATTGATTCATGGAATAACTACAAAGATGCTTTTATCTCTAAGTATTTTCCTCCCACTAAGATTATATCTCTTTGAAACGATATTATGAATTTTAAGCAACTTGATCACGAACATGTTGCACATGCTTGGGAGAGGATGAAATTAATGATACGTAATTGCCCTACGCATGGTTTGAATTTGTGGATGATTATACAAAATTTTTATGCCAGATTGAATTTTGCTTCTAGAAATATTTTAGATTCGGCCGCGGGAGGCACTTTTATGGAAATCACTTTAGGAGAAGCTACTAAACTACTAGATAATATTATGGTTAATTATTCTCAATGGCACACTGAAAGATCTACTAATAAGAAAGTGCATGCGATGGAAGAAATTAATGTTTTGAGTGGAAAGATGGATGAACTTATGAAATTATTTGCTAATAAAAGTGTTTCTTCTGATCCTAATGATATGCATTTGTCTACTTTGATTGAGAATAATAATGAATCTATGGATGTGAATTTTGTTGGTAGGAATAATTTTGGTAACAACGCGTATAGAGGAAACTTTAATCCTAGGCCGTATCCTAATAATTCCTCTAATAATTATGGTAATTCCTACAACAATTCTTATGGAAATTATAATAAGATGCCCTCTGATTTTGAATCTAATATTAAAGAATTTATTACTTTGCAAAAGAATTTCAATGCTTTGATTGAAGAAAAATTGCTTAAGATTGATGAGTTGGCTAGGAACGTTGATAGAATTTCTCTTGATGTTGATTATTTAAAACTTAGATCTATTCCACCTAAGCATGATATCAATGAGTCTCTCAAATCCATGAGAATTTCCCTTGTTGAGTGCAAAGAAAGAACCGCTAGGATGCGTGCTAAGAAAGATTGTTTTATAAAAGCGTGTTCTTCTAGTTTCCATGATAATAAAGATGAAGATCTAAAAGTTATTGATGTGTCCCCTATTAAATCTTTGTTTTGAAATATGAATCTTGATAATGATGGGACTGAATATGATCCACCTTTACCTAGACGGCGTTCCAAGAATTCGGAGTCTTTAGATCTTGATGCTAAAATTGTTAAAAGTGGGACTGAAGAAGTCAAAACTTTAAATATTAATGAAGCCACTATTTTGGATTTCAAGGAATTTAATTATGATAATTGCTCTTTGATATATTGTATTTCCTTGTTGCAATCCGTGCTAAATTCTCCTCATGCTTATAGTTAAAATAAAGCTTTCAGTAAACATATCGTTGATGCTTTGATGCAATCTTATGAAGAAAAACTTGAGTTGGAAGTTTCTATCCCTAGAAAACTTTATGATGAGTTGGAACCTTCTATTAAAATTAAAATTAAATATCATGAATGCTATTCTTTGTGTGATTTGGGTGCTAGTGTTTCCACGATTCCAAAAACTCTGTGTGATTTGCTAGGTTTCCGTGATTTTGATGATTGCTCTCTAAACTTGCACCTTGCGGATTCCACCATTAAGAAACCTATGGGAAGAATTAATGATGTTATTATTGTTGCAAATAGGAACTATGTGCCCATAGATTTTATTGTTTTTGACATAGATTGCAATCCTTCATGTCCTATTATTCTTGTTAGACCTTTCCTTAGAACGATTGGTGCAATTATTGATATGAAGGAAGGAAATATTAGATTCCAATTTCCGTTAAGGAAAGACATGGAACACTTTCCAAGAAAGAAAATAAAATTACCTTATGAATATATTATGAGAGCCACTTATGGATTGCCTTCCAAAGATGGCAATACTTAGATCTATCCTTGCTTTTATGCCTAGCTAGGGGCGTTAAACGATAGCGCTTGTTGGGAGGCAACCCAATTTTATTTTTATTCCTTGATTTTTTTCTCCTGTTTATTAATAAATAATTTATCTAGACTCTGTTTTGGTTGTGTTTTTTGTGTTTAATTAGTGTTTGTGCCAAGTAGAACCATTAGGAAGACTTGGGGAAAGTCTTTTTAATCTTGCTGTAAAAAACAGAAACTTTACGCTCACGAGAATTGCTGCCATTTTTATTTGGAAAGTGATATTTAGTTAATTCGTTTTGAAGATGATTAATAGATAAATTACTCACGTCCAGCAATTTATTTTAGAATTTTTGGGGTTCCAGATCTTGCGTTAGCTACAGATTACTACAGACTGTTCTGTTTTTCACAGATTCTATTTTTCGTGTGTTGTTTGCTTATTTGAATAAATCTATGGCTAGTAAAATAATTTATAAACCATAGAGAAGTTTTAATACAGTAGGTTTAACACCAATATAAATAAAGAATGAGTTCATTACAGTACCTTGAAGTGGTGTTTGTTTTCTTTCGCTAACGGAGCTCACGAGATTTTCTACTTTAAGTTTTGTGTTGTGAAGTTTTCAAGTTTTGGGTGAAAGATTTGATGGATTATGGAACAAGGAGTGGCAAGAGCCTAAGCTTGGGGATGCCCATGGCACCCCCAAGATAATATAAGGACACCTAAAGGCCAAAGCTTGGGGATGCCCCGGAAGGCATCCCCTCTTTCGTCCACTTCTATCGGTAACTTTACTTGGAGCTATATTTTTATTTACCACATGATATGTGTTTTGCTTGGAGCGTCTTTTATGATTTGAGTCTTTGATTTTTAGTTTACAACAATCATCCTTGATTTACAAACCTTTTTGAGAGAGACACACATGATTCGGAAATTATTAGAATACTCTATGTGCTTCACTTATATCTTTTGAGTTATATAGTTTTTGCTCTAGTGCTTCACTTATATCTTTTAGAGCACATTGGTAGATTTGTTTTATAGAAACCATTGTTCTCTCATGCTTCACTTAGATTATTTTGAGAGTCCTACAAAACAGCATGGTAATTTGCTTTAATTATTTTAGGCATTCAATATTAATAATAAAATTTTCTTATGAGTGTGTTGAATACTACGAGAAGGTTGAAACTTGATAACTGTTTTGAGATATGGAAATGGTGATATTAGAGTCGTGCTAGTTGGGTAGTTATGAATTTGAGAAATGCTTGTGTTGAAGTTTGTGATTCCTGTAGCATGCATGTATGGTGAACCGTTATGTTAAGAAGTCGGAGCATGATGTATTTATTGATTGTCTTCCTTATGAGTGGCGGTCGGGGACGAGCGATGGTCTTTTCCTACCAATCTATCCCCCTAGGAGCATGCGCGTAGTACTTTGCTTCAATAACTAATAGATTTTTGCAATAAGTATGTGAGTTCTTTATGACTAATGTCGAGTCCATGGATTATACGCACTCTCACCCTTCCACCATTGCTAGCCTCTCTAAATACCGCGCACCTTTCGCCGGTATCATACACCCACCATATACCTTCCTCAAAACAGCCACCATACCTACCTATCATGGCATTTCCATAGCCATTCCGAGATATATTGCCATGCAACTTTCCACCGTTCTGTTTACTATGACACGCTCCATCCTTGTCATATTGCTTTGCATGATCATGTAGTTGACATTTTAGTTGTGGCAAATCCACCGTTCATAATTCTTTCATATAAGTCACTCATGCATCATTGCTATCCCGGTACACCATGGGAGGCATTCGTATAGAGTCATACTTTGTTCTAGTATCGAGTTGTAATCATTGAGTTGTAAATAAATAGAAGTGTGATGATCATCATTCATAGAGTATTGTCCCAAATAAATAAATAAATAAGAGAGAAAGGGCAAATAAAAAAGGAAGGCCCCCAAAAAAGGGGGCAATACTACTATCCTTTTTCCACACTTGTGTTTCAAAGTAGCACCATGATCTTCATAATATAGAGTCTCCTATGTTATCACTTTCATATACTAGTGGGAATTTTTCATTATAGAACTTGGCTTGTATATTCCAATGATGGGCTTCCTCAAAATGCCCTAGGTCTTCGTGAGCAAGAAAGTTGGATGCACACCCACTTAGTTTCTTTTTGTTGAGCTTTCATATACTTATAGCTCTAGTGCATCCGTTGCATGGCAATCCCTACTCACTCACATTGATATCTATTGATGGGCATCTCCATAGCCCATTGATACGCCTAGTTGATGTGAGACTATCTTCTCCGTTTTTGTCTTCTCCACAACCACCATTCAATTCCACCTATAGTGCTATGTCCATGGCTCACGCTCATGTATTGCGTGAAGATTGAAAAAGTTTGAGAACATTAAATGTATGAAACAATTGCTTGGCTTGTCATCGAGGTTGTGCATGATTTGAATACTTTGTGTGGTGAAGATGGAACATAGCCAGACTATATGATTTTGTAGGTATAACCTTCTTTGGCCATGTTATTTTGAAGAGACAGAATTGCTTAGTTAGTATGCTTGAAGTATTATTATTTCTATGTCAATATTAAACTTTTGTCTTGAATCTTTCAGATCTGAATATTCATACCACAATTAAGAGAATTACATTGAAATTATGCCAAGTAGGATTCCACATCAAAAATTCTGTTTTTATCATTTACCTACTCGAGGACGAGCAGGAATTAAGCTTGGGGATGCTTGATACGCCTCCAACGTATCTATAATTTTTCATTGTTCCATGCTATATTATATTCTGTTTTGGACATTATTGGGCTTTATTATACACTTCATATTATTTTTGGGACTAACCTATTAACTGGAGGCCCAACCCAGAATTGCTGTTTTTTTTGCCTATTTTAGGATTTCGTAGAAAAAGAATATCAAACGGAGTCCAAACAGAATGAAACCTTCGGGAACGTGATTTTTGGAACGAACATGATCTAGAGGACTTGGACCCTACGTCAAGACATCAACCAGGAGGCCACGAGGTAAGGGGGCGCGCCTACCCCCATGCGCGCCCTCCACCCTCGTGGGCCCCCTGTTGCTCCACCGACGTACTCCTTCCTCCTATATATACCTACGTACCCCCAAACTACCAGATACGGAGCCAAAACCCTAATTCCACCACCGTAACTTTCTATATCCATGAGATCCCATCCTGGGGCCTGTTCTAGAGCTCCGCCGGAAGGGGCATCGATCACGGAGGGCTTCTACATCAACACCATAGCCCCTCCGATGAAGTGTGAGTAGTTTACCTCAGACCTACGGGTCCATAGTTATTAGCTAGATGGCTTCTTCTCTCTTTTTGGATCTCAATACAAAGTTCTCCCCCTCTCTTGTGGAGATCTATTCGATGTAATCTTCTTTTGCAGTGTGTTTGTTGAGACCGATGAATTGTGGGTTTATGATCAAGTTTATCTATGAACAATATTTGAATCTTCTCTGCATTCTTTTATGTATGATTGGTTATCTTTGCAAGTCTCTTCGAATTATCAGTTTGGTTTGGCCTACTAGATTGATCTTTCTTGCAATGGGAGAAGTGCTTAGCTTTGGGTTCAATCTTGCGGTGTCCTTTCCCAGTGACAGTAGGGGCAGCAAGGCACGTATTGTATTGTTGCCATCGAGGATAACAAGATGGGGTTTTCATCATGTTGCATGAGTTTATCCCTCTACATCACGTCATCTTGCTTAAAGCGTTACTCTGTTCTCTTGAACTTAATACTCTAGATGCATGCTGGATAGCGGTTGATGTGTGGAGTAATAGTAGTAGATGCAGGCAGTAGTCAGTCTACTTGTCTCAGACGTGATGCCTATATACATGATCATACCTATATATTCTCATAACTATGCTCAATTCTGTCAATTTCTGAACAATAATTTGTTTACCCACCGTGAATACTTATGCTCTCGAGAGAAGCCACTAGTGAAACCTATGGCCCCCGGGTCTATCTTCCATCATATTAATCTTCCAATACTTAGTTATTTCCTTTGCCTTTTATTTTACTTTGCATCTTTTATTTCTCTTTATCATAAACATACCAAAAATATTATCTTATCATATCTATCAGATCTTACTCTCGTAAGTGACCATGTAGGGATTGACAACCCCTTATCGCGTTGGTTGCGAGGATTTATTTGTTTGTGTAGGTGCGAGGAACTCGTGCGTGGCCTCCTACTGGATTGATACCTTGGTTCTCAAAAACTGAGGGAAATACATACGCTACTCTGCTGCATCACCCTTTCCTCTTCAAGGGAAAACCAACGCAAGTGCTCAAGAGGTAGCAAGACCCTGCTACGCCATGCCGTCGAGTCTCCACATCGTCGATGTGTGACATGAAACGCTGCTCGACTGCTAAAACCGTCCACTAGTCCCTCGAGCCAATGCACACCTCCAAGAATGATGCCCCCAAGGGGGGAATGACACGCCCAAGGGGGTGGGACACCTGAGTGTCACCATCATCTTATCGACTGGTCAATGGTTTCCCTTGGAGATAGCGGAAGGAGACGGGAACTTCACCTCGATGATGCCTCCAAGAAGGAAACCGCCAAGGGTGTCACCATTACTGGCTCTAGCTTGTGCATATGAGGTGACATTGTCTATTTTTGTAACCTTAAATCACTCGTCTTCCTGTTATTCCTCCACCCACTTCTTCTGCCTTATGCAAGCTCGTAACCTCTGTTTATGAAGCATCCGCTTGTAGTTAATCCCCATTTCACCTCCATTCACACACACCATCCTCGGCTAAACGTTATCCTTCCACCAGCTATGGTATAGTCTATAAGCTTAAAAACTAAAACAAAATCTAGACATTTACATGGGCTAAGATAACCTCTCGAACATCGTCCTATATCGTTTGCTCCACCGCTCTGGCGTGCACAAATCAATGACGCTACTATGTACATTAGCCTCTATAGGGTGGCCCAGAGGTTGTCTGGAAAAAAAGAACCAAAAAGAAAGAAAAATGAGTCTATGTGATAAACTTTTTGATCCATTGCTACGTTATTGTTTCAACTGTGCGGAGGTCAGGTAACAGCGTGGCTCATTGTGTCGCTCAGTTAGGGCACCACACTATGGGAACTGCCGTGTGGCTTAGATCAGGTCCAAATGAGATTGATTTGCTATGCATGAACGACTGTATTCCCTTGGGCCGAACAATTAAATCTCTTTTTCTTGCAAAAAGAAAAAGATTAGACATGGGCACTATGTCGTTGGTTCTGCCACTTAATCTTGCATGTATTGTGACAATTTCCTTAGAAAGCATGTAAATTGGAATGATATGAGTACGAAAGGATGTATGTCAGACTTCGCATCCATAAATCGCCAAACGACTTTTTTGCACACACACAATCATATTTTCCCCTCTCTCTCTCTATTTCTCAAATCCTTGATGTGAGCGTGTTTGTACAACACATGTGTAGTCACTGATGTATTGTCGCCGGTAGTGGACTCATGACATGCCTCACTGCCTTAAATTCTTGCCGCCGGATTTAGTACACATGCAATAGTCGCTGACTTGCCTAATGTGCATGTGGCCTATCAAGAAGATGAATTGCAGATGGTTTTCATTTTCAATACGGCAAGTTTTAGAAAGAATCCAAAATTAGCTATGAAGGATTTGTATTATTGATGACCATAAACCCAAGCTTTCTAAAGGTATATTGTGTTGTCTTCACCATGGAAATAAACCAAACTCATGTGTTGTACATATGTATGCCTCCATAAACCATTTATTGCGGGAAATCCAAGTTGCATATCAAAAAATGTATTAGCGTTGGTTCTCTACTAATGTAGAACAAGTCATTTTCAGGTTCACGCCTTAGGTATCAACATAGTGCGGGCCTACTTCCGGTCCAGGCAAAGGCTTAATAATGAACACATATACTTCCTCCGTTCCTAAATATAAGGCTTTGTAGTGATTTCACTATGGACTACATACAGAGCAAAATGAGTAAATCTACACTCAAAAATGCATCTACATACATTTGTATGTGGTCCATAGTAAAATCTCTACAAAGACTTATATTTAGGAACGGAGGGAGTACTATACATGTACATCCATCCCAACTTAGAAGCACCATGGCACACAATTTCTTCCATCTACACTGCTAGTGCATCTATCTGAATATTCTCACACAAAGTCAATCATACGCAGCAACACACGAAGATGGGATAGTGCACCATGGGTTGCAACAAGCGAGAGTTTCTTGGGAACGTTTCGGCAGTTCCGGCAAGGGGTGCACGAAGGGTTGCCAAGAATAGCCCACGGGAGATGGCGGTTCAAGGAAGTCGGCCTTGGCAGCATGTGATGTACATGCAGTCGGCAGTCCCACGGCTCAAGTGTATCTGCCAGCATGCATTCATGCATTACCTCTGAAGTATCTTGCAAGGCCAAACATTCATTCAACAAACAAACCATACAAACCATCTAAACGACAAGTTACCAGCTTCAAAGAATTTCTGACAAAAATCAAGACGCAATAGGTGACTTCAATTCCAAAATACTCCAGTTCCAAAACACTTTTGACAGTCAGAGTTCCTTCAGTCGGCAATGATCCTTATAATCAGCAGAGGACTAACTGCACAAGTACATATGTTGATACAGTAGAACGCAAACATCTCATTCAACAAAATATGGACAAAATTTTATAGAACAAAGAGAAGGGGGAGAAGAACAATGTAGTTGGCAGAATTCAGCAGGAATAGGACAATTTGAAATGCACCTGAGTGTTTTGGGCATTCTTCATTTGATTTGTTCACACTTTGATGGCACCTAATAGCATACATACCTGAACTCTGATGAAACACCAGTCCTCGGTTAGGTGTTCTTGATTAAATCTAATCAATAGCCTTAAGCTGAGTTTAGATTCATTGTGTTTCATATAGAGTATTATCATAGCGAGAGTTTGACATACCACCTTCCTCGAAGGAATCTAAACTAACTATGTCACAAAAATGCTCGCAGAATGAAGTGAGATAATCACAATTGAAAATTACCACAAGAATTAGTTTGTACTAAGTGCTTATGTAGCCATCGAGGAATATATCGCCATCGATTCACCATATAGAATTAGTCATTGTCGCCATCACCAAAATAGTAGTTGCAAAAGTCGGTCGAAACTCATGTGATGAAGCCATATTAATCTGAATGTACATGTCGATTGCATGAAAGTAAATTCATTAGCTTGTCATATGGAAAATAATAAAATATACAATGAAATGAAATTGTGCCCCTAGCTGCCCATATTATATGGACTGCATGAATGTACAGTATAATGCTTGAACAGACAAGTGATAATTCTCTAGAAAAGGATAGCTGAAATAGTACTAATAATCAGTTTAAGACAGACATGCATAAAGATAGAAGAATCAACCTATTAAACATGGTCCAGAGTAAAAAGACGAGGGGAAGAAACATGGTCCAAGTAACCTTTATGTACAGAATATCCACGTACGAAGCACATTCGAATCGACAGTTCAGGAAGCTGCAGTTTCACCAATAATATTATCACATTGCTTTTCTCTACATAATTAATTTATTAATATGATAAAATGCTAACTGCAACTATTTCTTACAATAAACTCTAACAGCAAATTCTCTATGATTGCAAACATTATTGAAATTGCAGTGGCTAAACTAAGTGTGGTGCATTTTTCTTATTTCTTGCTGGTAGTTACCAAGTACATGAAGAAAGAGGGAAGTAGAAAGGACTTCCCCTTTGGAAATCCAACCAGGAGAAAGTAAGAGCTGGCCTTGTTTGATGCATGCGTTTGCAAATCAGGGAGATGCAAATCACCATGTTAAGCACAACTGACCGAGAAGCATGCACCTGCGAGGACGGCCGAGAGATGGATGGAGTCGATGCTGGCGGTAAGATCCTTGACAGCAGTTGTGCAGTTGAAGCCTGACAATCATTGTGGCCTCCAAGGCTAGGCCCAGATCTCCGTCACCATTGCTGCTGATACCAGACACCCGACCCTCCAATGCGTCCACCTCAGAGCGCTCCCCTCCCCTCCCGAATGCCTTGCCTCCCAGTGCCCTCCTCCATCTCTCCGGCATGGCTCCGCACCTCTCCACCTCCTTATACGACGACCTTGTGTGAGGAGGCGGCGAGGGGGAAGGTAGGAAATAGAAGATAAGACAATAATGATTCAGAGATTGGACGAGAAGAAAAGGCTAATTAATTTAGATTTGATCTTTAGAGATTGATTGTGATTGATTCTTTGACGTATGGAAATATTAATTAATATGATTGAGCGATTTATGGTAAGGTTAATTAATTTATATTTGATCTTTAAATATTGACCATGATTGATTCTTTCACATAAAGATATTACTAAATAATAACTTGTGCCGGCATGGAAACTTCTGTTTCATTCAGATTTTTTTCGTTGTGTGGGAGATGATGCGAAAATAAACCGGTGGGGCGGTGGGAGAGGAGACGAAAAAAACTGACGAAAATAAACTGTGGATACTATTCACCAAATACTCCATTAGGAGTAGAGATGTGGGTCATCCCAAAAGTAATGTCTTAAATCATAGAAGAATTTTTTCTTTTGCTGATATGTAAAGCTAGGTTGTAGATATTTAGCAACAATGTAATTAGCATAGTCATCATACCAAGGAGTACTATTAGCAACATTTATTGCAGATAACTGCTCATCTGGAAAACTATCATCAATAGGAAGTGGGTCATCAAGAACATTTTCAAGCCTAGACAAATTATCAGCTACAGGGTTCTCAGCTTCTTTTCTATCAATGATATGTAAATCAAATTCTTGTAACAAGAGAACCCAACGAATAAGTCTAGGTTTAGCATCTTTCTTTTCCACAAGATATTTAATAGCAACATGGTCTGTGTGAACAGTTACTTTGGAATCAACAATATAAGGTCTAAATTTATCACAAGCAAACACCACCGATAAGAATTCTTTTTCAGTAGTAGCATAATTTCTGTGAGCACTGTCTAGAGTTTTACTAGCATAATGAATAACATTCAATTTCTTATCAACTCTTTGTCCTAGAACAACAACGAAAGCATAATCACTAGCATCACACATAATTTCGGAAGGCAAGTTCCAATTAGGTGGTTGAACAATAGGTGCAGATATTAAGGCTTTCTTGAGTGTTTCAAAGGCTTCTAAACAATCATCATCAAAAACAAAAGGAACATCCTTTTGCAAAAGACTAGTAAGAGGCCTAGAAACTTCAGAGAAGTCTTTAATAATCCTCCTATAGAAACCAGGATGACCTAGGAAACTACGAATACCTTTGTTGTCCTTAGGACATGGCATTTTCTCAATTGCATCAACCTTAGCTTGGTCCACTTCAATACCTCTTTCAGAAATTTTATGACCCAAGACAATGCCTTCGTTAACCATAAAGTGACACTTCTCCCAATTCAAGACAAGATTTGTTTGTTCACATATCTGCAAAACTTGCTCAATATTGCTTAAAAATCATGAAAAGACATCCCATAAACAGAAAGGTCATCCATGAAAACCTCAACAATCTTTTCATAAAAGTTAGAGAATATAGCAGTCATACATCTTTGAAAGGTAGCAGGTGTTGGGGAACACAGTAATTTCAAAAAAATCCTATGCACATGCAAGATCCATCTAGGTGATGCATAGCAACGAGAGCGAAGAGTGTTGTCTACGTACCCTCGTAGACCGTAAGCGGAAGCGTTATGACAACGCGGTTGATGTAGTCGTACGTCTTCATGATCGACCGATCCTAGTATCGAAAGTACGGCACCTCCGCGATTTGCACACCTTTGGGTCGGTGACGTCCCACGAGCTCTCGGTCCAGCTGAGTGTCGAGGGAGAGCTTCGTCAGCACGACGACATGATGACGGTGATGATGATGCTACAATCGCAGGGCTTCGCCTAAGCACTACGATGATATGAACGAGGTGGATTATGGTGGAGGGGGGCACCGCACACAGCTAAGGGATCAATGATCAACTTGTGTCTATGGGGTGTCCCATGGGCACGTATGTAAAGGATGGAGGGAGGAGGAGGCCCTCATAAGGCGCGCCCAAAGTGTGGAGTCCTACTAGGACTCCCTAGTCCTAGTAGGATTCCACCTCCCACATGGAATAGGAAAAAGGGAAGGGAGATGGAGAAGGAAGGAAGGGGCACCCCCTTTCCCTAGTCCAATTTGGACCAGTCCATGGGGAAGGGGTGCGGCCACCCTTCAGGTCTTTCTCTCCTTTCCCGTATGACCCATTAAGGCCCAATACGAATTCCCGTAACTCTCCGGTACTCCGAAAAATACCCGAATCACTCGGAACCTTTCCGATGTTCAAATATAGCCTTCCAATATATCGATCTTTACGTCTTGACCATTTCGAGACTCCTCGTCATGTCCCCGATCTCATCCGGGACTCCTAACAAACTTCGGTCATCAAATCACATAACTCATAATACAAATCATCACAGAATGTTAAGCGTGCGGACCCTACGAGTTCGAGAACTATGTAGACATGACCGAGACTCATCTCCGGTCAATAACCAATAGTGCAACCTGGATGCTCATATTGGCTCCTACATATTCTACGAAGATCTTTATCGGTCAAACTGCATAACAACATACGTTGTTCCATTTGTCATCGGTATGTTACTTGGCCGAGAATCGATCGTCGGTATCATCATACCTAGTTCAATCTCATTACCGGCAAGTCTCTTTACTCGTTCCGTAATGCATCATCCCATAACTAACTCATTAGTCACATTGCTTGCAAGGCTTATAGTGATGTGCATTACCGAGAGGGCCCCGAGATACCTCTCCGATACACGGAGTGACAAATCCTAATCTCGATCTATGCCAAGTCAACAAACACCATCAGAGACACATGTAGAGCATCTTTATAATCACCCAGTTACGTTGTGATGTTTAATAGCACACAAGGTGTTCCTATGGTATTCGGGAGTTGCATAATCTCGTAGTCTGAGGAACATGTATAAGTCATGAAGAAAGCGGTAGCAATGAAACTGTAACGATCATAATGCTAAGCTAACGAATGGGTCTTGTCCGTCACATCATTCTCCTAATGATGTGATCCCGTTCATCAAATGACAACACATGTCTATGGTTAGGAAACATAACCATCTTTGATAAACGAACTAATCAAGTAGAGGCATACTAGGGACACTTTGTTTTGTCTATGTATTCACACATGTACTAAGTTTTGGGTTAATACAATTCTAGCATGAATAATAAAAATTTATCATGAAATAAGGAAATAAATAATAACTTTATTATTGCCTCTAGGGCATATTTCCTTCAGCAGGCGCATTACATAAACCAAAAGGCATAAGTCTATAATCATAGGTTCCAAACGGACAAGTAAAAGTGGTATTTTCTTGATCAGGTTGAGAAACAGGTGTGAAAATCCAGAATATCCATCAAGGAAGCAAAAGTGTGTGTGCTTAGATAATCTTTCAAGCATTTGATCAATAAAAGGCAAAGGGTAATGATCTTTTCTAGTTGCTTTATTTAATTTTCTAAAATCGATTACCATTCTATAGCCTGTAACAACTCTTTGTGGAATGAGTTCATTCTTATCATTAGGAACAATAGTAATACCTCCTTTCTTAGGGACACAATGAACAAGACTTACCCATCTACTATCAGCTATGGGATAAATTATACCTGCTTCCAGAAGTTTTAATATTTCCGTTCTTACCACCTCTTTCATCTTCGAATTCCACCGACGTTGGTGATCAACAACTGGTTTAGCATCAGGTTCCATATTAATTTTGTGCTGACATAGAGTGGGACTAATGCCCTTTAAATCATCAAGAGTATATCCAGTAGCAGCCCGGTGCTTCCTTAGAACTCTCAATCATCTTTCTTCTTCATGTTCTGAAAGGTTAGCACTGATAATAAAAGGATATATCTTCTTTTCATCAAGATAAGCATATTTCAAAGTGTCTGGCAATTGTTTTAATTCAAACACAGGATCACCTTTAGGTGGAGGAGGACCTCCAAGAGTTTCAATAGGCAAATTGTGTATAAGCAAAGGACGTTGTTCAAAGAAAATCTTATCTATTTCATTTCTTTCATGCATATGTAAATCATTTTCATGGTCTAGCAAGTATTGTTCTAAAGGATCAGTAGGTGGCACAACAATAGAAGAAAGACCAATTAATTCATCCTTACTAGGCAATTCTTTTTCATGATGATTTCTACTAAACTTGGAAAAAATAAACTCATGAGACTCGTCACCAAAGCTAACACCCACAGTTTGTTTCTTACAATCTATCCTAGCATTAACTCTGTTCAAGAAAGGTCTACAAACATAATCGGACAGAAGTCATCTTGTGGGGAACCAAGAACAAGAAAATCAGTAGGGTATTTTCTTTTCCCACACAAGACTTCAACATCTCTAATAATCCCACAAGGTGATATGGTGTCTCTATTTGCAAGTTTAATAGTAACATCTATGTCTTCTAACTCTTTAGGTGCTATGTCTTTCCTAATTTCTTGATACAAAGTGTAAGGGATAGCACTCACACTAGCACCCATGTCACATAAACCATGATAACAGTGATCTCCTATTTTAACTGAAATGACAGGCAGGCCAACAATTGGTTTATTTTCATCCCGTTTTTCGGGTTTAACAATTCTAGGAGCTTTTGCACAGAAGTAAATAACATGCCCATCTATATCTTCCTCCAAGAGATCTTTAACCAGAGCAACATTAGGTTCTACCCTAATTTGTTCATCAGGTTTAGGTGTTCTAACATAGCTTTTGTTAACCACAGTTGAAACTTTAGCATGTTCCTATATCCTAACAGGAAAAGGTGGTTTCTCTATATAAGCAGAAGGAACAACTGGATCAATATTATAAAGTATAGTTTCTTCTTTAACTGGTACTGGTTCTTTAATTTCTTATTTAATAAGTGGGTGATATTTAAACCACTTCTCTTTAGAGAGTTCAACATGAGTAGCAAATGATTCACAAAAGGAGGCTACTATTTCAGAGTCAAGTCCATATTTAGTGCTAAACTTTAGAAAAGCATCGGTATCCATAAAAGATTTAACACAATCATACTTAAGTTTTATACCTGACTCTTTACCTTCGCCGAGTTTCCAATATTCAAAGTTGCATTTAACTCTTTCCAAAAGATCCCACCGGAATTCAATAGTCCTCTCCATAAATGAACCAACACAAGAAGTATCAAGCATGGTTTGATCATTACGAGAAAGCCGAGCATAAAAGTTCTGAATAATAATTTCTCTTGAGAGCTCATGGTTGGGGAATGAATATAACATTAACTTAAGCCTCCCCCAGGCTAGAGCGATACTTTCTCCTTCACGAGGCCAAAAATTGTATATATAATTCCGATCACGATGAACTAGATGCATAGGATACACATTTTGGTGGAACTCCAATTTCAAACGATTCCAATTCCATGATCCAATATCATCGCATAGCCTATACCATGCCAATGCATTTCCCTTCAAAGATAAAAGGAAAACCTTTCTCATCACCTCTTCTCCGGGTAAACCTGCAAGCTTAAACAAACCACAAATTTGTTCCACATATATCAAGTGCATATCAGGATGTTCAGTTCCATCTCCTGCATAAGGATTAGCTAGCAGTTGTTCTATCATACCCGAAGGAATTTCATATTCAATATTTTCAGTAGGTGCAGTAGGTTGAGGCTTAATTAATTGTGGTTCCAGACGAGGTGAAGATACGCCGAACAAACCCCTCAAAGGATTGTTTCCCATAGCAACAAGTGACAATAAATTTCAGCACACTATATAAATGTTTCCTTACCGAATTCCACTTACCAAAGGTGCTTCACTCCCCGGCAATGGCGCCGAAAAATAGCCTTGATGACCCACAAGTATATGGGATCAATTGTAGCTATTTTTGATAAGAAAGAGTGTCGAACCCAACGAGGAGTAGGAAGGAAATGACAAGTAGTTTTTAGTAAGGTGATGTCCGCAAGTGCTGAAACTGTAAGTAGCAAGTAGTTTGATAGCAAGATAATTTGTAACGAGCAAGTGACGATAATAGTAACAAGTATGCAGAAAGGTAGCCCAATCCTTTTGAGGCAAAGGACAGGCCAAAACGGTCTCTTATAATAAGAAAAGCATTCTTGAGGGTACACAAGAATTTCATCTAGTTACTTTCATCATGTTGGTTTGATTTGTGTTTGGTACTTTGACAATTTGATATGTGGGTGGACCGGTGCTTAGGTGATGTTCTTACTTGAACAAACCTCCTACTTATGATTAACCCTCCAGCATTCGCAACTATGAGAAAAGTATTAAGAATAAATTCTAACCATAGCATTAAACTCTAGGATCCAATCGGCCCCTTATGGAATAGTGCATAAACTGGGGTTTAAGTTTCTGTCGCTCTCGCAACCCACCATCTATTTACTACTCCACAATGCATTCCCTTAGGCCCAAATATGATGAAGTGTAATGTAGTCGACATTCACATGACACCACTATGGGAATCACAACATACGTACTATCAAAATATCAAACACATAACAAAGTCACATGATTACTTGCAACATGATTTCTCCTATGACCTAAGGAACAAAAGTAACTAATCACAAATAATAATCATGCTCAAGATCAGAGGGGTATTAAATAGCATATTGGATCTGAACAGATAATCTTCCACCAAATAAACCATATAGTAATCAACTACAAGATGTAATCAACACTACTAGTCACCCCCAAGTGTCGGTGTCAAAACTAGCGGATCTCGGGTAGGGGGTCCCGAACTGTGCGTCTAGGATCGATGGTAACAGGAGACGGGGGACGCGATGTTTACCCAGGTTCGGGCCCTCTCTATGGAGGTAATATCCTACTTCCTGCTTGATTGATCTTGATGAATATGAGTATTACAAGAGTTGATCTACCACGAGATCATAATGGCTAAACCCTAGAAGTCTAGCATATGAGTATATGGTAATGAATCTGTCCTATCCGGACTATGCCCTCCGGTTTATATAGACACCGGAGAGATCTAGGGTTACATGTAGTCAGTTACATAGGAGGGAATCTTCATAATCAGTCACCTAGCTTGCCTTCCACGCCAAGTAGAGTCCAATCCGGAGACGAGTATAGTCTTCGGTCTTCGTTTATTCACAACCCATCAGTCTGGCCCACGGATAACAGGCCGGACGCCCGAGGACCCCTTAGTCCAGGACTCCCTCAATAGCCCCTGAACCTGGCTTCAATGACGAGGAGTCTGGCGCGTAGATTGTCTTCGGCATTGCAAGGTGGGTTCCCCTTCTTCCGAACTTCCAAGATAGTCTTCAGCCGTGATGATTGTATCCGGACCAGTTACACACCATGCACAACTGCAGAGAGAATATATATTTTCCACACGAGTTCTATCCGCTGACAGCTTTCGGCAACGTGATATCACGCTCGTCCGGTCATAATTTCGAACCGTTTTTCTTCTGCCATCCCATGTTTGAAAACGCGGTTGCTACTGGCACGTCTTGTCGAAGCAGAGATCGTGTCCCCTTATTGCGGGATTCTCATCAATGCAGGCATGGGTAACCCAACCATGTCGTTTACACGGCACTTGGGAATAGGCGAGTTTAAGGTGAGTAGAGGGGCGTTCAACATTCGCGGCCTCTATAAGGGGGTAAGGACTCCCTTCTTCCACCCACGCCCTTTCTCTTCCTCAGCCCTTCCGTCCCTGAGCTCCAGCGCCCAAGCTTTAGCTTCTCTGTCATTCGAACTAATACTCCAAAGATGTCCGGATCCGGAGCTGGAGGTAGGTGGATGACTTCTTCCGTCAGGAAGAAGGATATCAAGGAGCTCCGGGAGGCCGGATATTTGGCCAAAGAGATCGCTCATCGACTCCCGGCCAAGGGACAGATCGTCCCCACTCCCGAGCCCCATGAGAGGGTTGTGTTTCTCACACACTTCGCCTGCGGGCTTGGGTTCCCCCTTCACCCATTCGTCCGCGAGTTGATGTTTTACTATGGGCTGGATTTTCTTGACCTAGCCCCTAACTTCATCCTCAATATCTCGGCGTTTATCGTTGTTTGTGAGGCTTTCATCTGCATCCCGCCTCACTTCGGCCTGTGGCTGAAGACCTACAATGTGAGGCCGAAGGTAGTGCGTGGTCAACAAGCAGAGTGCTGAGGTGCCATGGTAGGCAAGACGCCCAACATCACCTGACCTGAAGGCTCGTTCTCGGAGACGGTGAAGGGATGGCAATCTGGGTGGTTTTATATCACCGAGCCGCGCGACGCCAACTGGGCGGCGGCCCCCGAATTTCAATCCAGAACCCCGATGCGGCTCACTTCTTGGCAAGAGCGGGGCCTAACCAGGGGGCCCTTGGCCGAGCTGACAGGGCTCGAGACGTGCATCCAGAACATGATAGAGAACAAGATCAAGCTTGTCACCGTAGTCCAGGTTATGCTTGTTCGTCGGATCCTTCCGTGCCAACGCCAGACTTATAGTTTGTGGGAGTTCGAGCCAACCAAGCACCAGACGCTACTGGAGCTCTTCAGCACAATGCATGAAGGAATCTGGAAGGTGCTCTTCAAGGCCGGCGAGACGCCACCGCCTGTGACCGAAGACCATGGGCTTAGCTTAAAGCATCAGCCCAATCCGGTCAGTTCCTTTAATGTTTTCAAGGAGTATCTCCTACCAGCATATTTTGAGGGAAAACTTAAGTTTCCTTCCTCCATTTTCAGGCCTGGATTAAGTTGGCCGAGAAGATTAAATGTCCGGCTCCGCTACCCGAGGACCAGGTATCCCCATTATTGGAGAAGATGTTGTTCCCCACGCCTTATGAGGTGTTGGAGAAGACGGCTAAGAAGGCGGTCTGAGGGGCCAAGAAGGACCTTCGTCGAGAAAGCACTCCGGACGAGACGTCTGAAAGCGAGACTTCCTCTTCGTCCGCTGACGACGACGATGAAGAGGAAGAGGAAAACGACTCCCCACCTGAAGAGGGGAGGAAGAAGAGAGCGGCCTCCACAAGCCCGGAGGCGGAAGCGCCTAAAAGGGTTAAAGGCTCCCTCGCAGATAACTCTGCATGGGACGTCGACAGCAGTCCGGAACAGCCTCACCGGACCAAGCCCCGGGCCACTTCGTGAGTACCAGAATTCACAAAAGTCTGGCCTTCCCAGTTTGTAATATTGACATATTGTGAACTTTTGTCATTGCAGTCCGGCACGCGGTAACTCTCCGCGATCCTCGACAGAGGATTCACTGGACATAGAGGAGATGGATAGCATACCTCCGCCACCTGCTCATTCCGTGTCACCCAAGGGTGATGACGAGGTGATGTCCAAAAAGGCATTCCCAGGCCGGGGGGAGGTTCCGGAGATCATCAGGGTGACGTGATACGTCTCCAACGTATCTATTGTTCCAAACCCTTTTGCCCTTGTTTTGGACTCTAACTTGTATGATTTGAATGGAACTAACCCGGACTGATGCTGTTTTCAGCAGAATTGCTATGATGTTGTTTTATGTGCAGAAAACAAAAGTTCTCGGAATGACCAGAAACTCCACGGAATACCTTACAATAAATAATAATAAAATCCTCGCCAAAGATGAAGACCAGGGGGCCCACACCCTTCTCACGAGGGTGGGGGGCGCCCCCCTAGGGCACGCCCCCTACCTCGTGGGCCCCCTATCGCGTCTCCGACTCCAACTCCACCTCCATCTAACTGCTTTCGGGGAGAAAAAAATCAAGGAGAAGAAATGATCGCATTTTACGATACGGAGCCGCCGCCAAGCCCTAAAACCTCTCGGGAGGGCTGATCTGGAGTCCGTTCGGGGCTCCGGAGAGGGGGATTCGTCGCTGTCATCATCATCAACCATCCTCCATCACCAATTTTATGATGCTCACCGTCATGCGTGAGTAATTCCATCATAGGCTTGGTGGACGGTGATGGGTTGGATGAGATTCACCATGTAATCGAGTTAGTTTTGTTAGGGTTTGATCCCTAGTATCCACTATGTTCTGAGATTGATGTTGCTATGACTTTGCTATGCTTAATGCTTGTCACTAGGTCCCGAGTGCCATGATTTCAGATCTGAACCTATTATGTTTTCATCAATATATGAGAGTTCTAGATCCTATCTTGCAAGTCTATAGTCACCTATTATGTGTTATGATCCGTTAACCCCGAAGTGACAATAATCGGGATACTTACCGGTGATGACCATAGTTTGAGGAGTTCATGTATTCACTATGTGCTAATGCTTTGTTCCGGTTCTCTATTAAAAGGAGGCCTTAATATCCCTTAGTTTCCATTAGGACCCCGCTGCCACGGGAGGGTAGGATAAAATATGTCATGCAAGTTCTTTTCCATAAGCACATATGACTATATTCGGAATACATGCCTACATTACATTGATGAATTGGAGCTAGTTCTATGTCACCCTATGTTATGACTGTTACATGATGAACCGCATTCGGCACAATTATCCATCATTGATCCGATGCCTACAAGCTTTCCATATACTGGTTTACGCTTATTTACTTTCCTGTTGCTATTGTTACAATCACTACAAAATACCAAAAACATTACTTTGCTTTCATTACTCTTTTGTTACCGTTACCATCACTATCATATTACTTTGCTACTAAACACTTTGCTGCAGATATTAAGTTTCTAGGTGTGGTTGAATTGACAACTCAGCTGCTAATACTTGAGAATATTCTTTGGCTCCCCTTGTGTTGAATCAATAAATTTGGGTTGAATACTCTACCCTCGAAAGCTGTTGCGATCCCCTATACTTGTGGGTTATCAAGACTAATTTCTGGCACCGTTGCCGGGGAGCATAGCTCTATTATTTGAGTCACTTGGGATTTATATCTGCTTGACACTATGAAGAACTTGAGAGATCCCAAAACCAAGATCTATCCCTCAACTACGAGGGGAGGTAAGGAACTATCATCTAGCTCTACACTTGATTCACCTTCTGTTTTGAGTAAGCTTGCAACACCTACACCTGCTTCTGCTATTCGTTCTGATATGTCGCATGTTATTGATGATGCCACTTCTGCTATGCATGATACTTATGATGAAACTACCTCTATGCCTGATACTACTATGCCACTTAGTGCTTTTCTAGATGAACAACTTGCTAGGGCTAGAGAAATTGAAAATATGGAATCTGATCATACTGATGAAAAGTCATGATGAAGAATCACTTGTTATTCCTGAGGGTTATTTATTTGATCAAGAAGCTTCTTTTGCTATTTTAGCTTACATAAATAGAACTGAACTTAAAAAAATATTAGCTAAATGGAGTAAGCAATCTCTAAATGCTAGGATGAGACCTGACCCTGCTTTTGCTACTTCACCTATCTGTGTTGCTGATAAGGATTATGAATTCTCTGTTGATCCTGATATAATTACTTTGGTTGAATCTGATCCTTTTCATAGTTATGAATCTGAAACTGCTGTGGCACATCTTACTAAACTGAATGATATAGCCACCCTGTTCACTAAAGATGAGAGAACTCGCTACTTTTATATCCTTAAAATATTTCCGTTCTCATTCAAGGGTGATGCTAAAATATGGTTTAATTCTCTTGATCCTGGTTGTGTGCGTAGTCCCCAGGATATGATCTATTACTTCTCTGCTAAATATTTCCCTGCTCATAAGAAACAAGCTGCTTTAAAGGAAATATACAACTTTGTGCAAATTAAAGAAGAGAGTCTCCCACAAGCTTGGGGGAGGCTTCTCCAATTACTTAATGCTTTGCCTGATCATCCTCTTAAGAAAAATGAAATACTTGATATCTTTTACAATGGACTAACGGATGCTTCCAGAGATTACCTGGATAGTTGTGCTGGTTCTCTTTTCAAGGAAAGAACACCGGATGAAGCTGAAATCCTATTGAATAATATGTTGACAAATGAAAATAATTGGGCACCTCCTGAGCCAGCTCCTGCTCCAATTAATGATCCTATTCCTAAACCAACTCCGAAGAAGAGAGGTATTCTATTTCTCAGTCCTGAAGATATGCAAGAGGCAAAGAAATCTATGAAAGAAAAAGGTATTAAAGCTGAAGATGTTAAGAATTTACCTCCCATTGAAGAAATACACGGTCTTAATTTACCGCTTGTTGAAGAAACATATGATCTTAATCCTTTATTTATTGAAGAATCTCCAGACCTCAATAACCCGACACAGGTAGTAAAGGTACATTCTCTCTGTAGATATGATAAAGCTGAAATCCCATTTACTAAAATTGCTAGCCCATGCTTGGATGAGTTTGATAAATTTATGGCTAAGCAAGAAGACTTTAATGCTTATTTTGGTAGAAAATTAAAATACAATTCAAATATGCTTGGACACTTGGGTGATTATATGTCTAATGTTAAAGGTGAACTTAAACTTATTAGTAAACATGCTTCTATGGTTACCACTCAAGTAGAACAAGTACTTAAAGCTCAAAAAGAATTGCTCAACGAAATTAATAGTAAGAAAAATGATTATGCTATTAGAGTGGCTACTAGAACTGGTAGAATGACTCAGGAACCTTTGTATCCTAAAGGCCACCCTAAGAGAATTGAGTAAGATTCTCACAGAAATAAAATTGATGCACCTAGTTCTTCTAAAAAGAAGAAAAAGAAAAATGATAGAACTGTGCAAACTTCTAGTGAACCTATTGCTGAACCACCTGATAATCCAAATGATATTTCTATTTCTGATGCTGAAACACAGTCTGGCAATGAACATGAACCTAGTGATAATGTTAATGATGATGTTCATAATGATGCTCAACCTAGTAATGATAATGATGTAGAAATTGAACCTGTTGTTGATCTTGATAACCCACAATCAAAGAATCAACGTTATGATAAGAAAGACTTTGTTGCTAGGAAACATGGTAAAGAAAGAGAGCCTTGGGTTCAGAAACCCATGCCTTTTCCTCTCAAACCATCCAAGAAAAAGGATGATGAGGATTTTGAGCGCTTTGCTGAAATGATTAGGCCTATATTTTTGCGTATGCGATTAACTGATATACTCAAAACAAATCCTTATGCTAAGTACATGAAAGATATTATTACAAATAAAAGAAAGATACCAGAAGCTGAAATTTCCACCATGCTTGCTAATTATACTTTTAAGGGTGGAATACCAAAGAAACTTGGACATCCAGGAGTACCTACTATACCATGCTCCATTGAAAGAAACTATGTTAAAATTGCTTTATGTGATCTTGGAGCCGGTGTTAGTGTTATGCCTCTCTCTTTATATAGTAGACTTGACTTGAATAAGTTGACACCTACTGAAATATCTTTGCAAATGGCTAATAAATCAACTGCTATACCTGTCGGTATTTGTGAGGATGTGCCTGTTGTGGTTGCAAACATTACTATTTTAACGGACTTTGTTATTCTTGATGTTCCCAAGGACGATAGTATGTCTATTATTCTTGGAAGACCTTTTCTTAAAACCGCAGGGGCTGTTATTGATTGCAACAAAGGCAATGTCACTTTTCATGTTAATGGTAATGAGCATATGGTACACTTTCCAAGGAAACAACCTCAAGTTCATAATATCAATTCTATTGGAAAAATTCCATCAATTATATTAGGAGGTTTTGAATTTCCTCTTCCTACTATCAAGAAGAAATATGATCTACTTATTATTGGGGATGTGCATATCCCCGTTGAGGTAACCTAGTGTTATTCGAAATTTCTCCATTTTCATGTTAATCGGAATGAGTTTGTTAACAAGACTTGATCAACCTTGTTAGTGGATTCCTTTTGACGAGCATGAGATGGATGAAACTAGAAGCACAACCTTCGATACCCTCTCTATACTTTCTATTATTTATATTAAATAAAGTAAAAATAAATAATTTTCTGTCTGTTATCTGATTACCCGTGCAATATAAAAATACCTCGAAAATAAAAGTTCTCCAAATGCCCTGAAAATTAAATATGTTTTTTTCTAGAATATTTGAGGATTTCTGGAACAAAGAACACACCAAGGGGGCCAACCACCTTGCCACGAGGGTGGAGGGCGCGCCCCTGCTCTCGTGGGCCCACGGTGGCCCTCCTCCACTTATTCTTCCAGCCACACACTTCATCTTCCTCCCCCAAACACGAAAAACTAACTCAAACCCGAGTCCAAACTCGTTTTGCTGCCATTTTCGATCTCCTTGCTCAAAGCACCTCTCACAAAACTGCTTGGGGAGATTGTTCCTTGGTATGTGACTCCCCCATTGGTCCAATTAGTTTTTGTTCTAGTGCTTTATTCATTGCAAATTCTAGCTGCTTAGGTGACCCTGTTCTTGAGCTCGCATGTCAAATTTATATGGTCAAAAGTAGTTTTGATGCATGATATAGGCCCTAGGCACTTGTAGGAGTAGTTGCTATCAATATTATTGAGTTTGGTTTACTTTTATTTTGAAGTTACTAAAAATTTCAGAATTTCTCAGAGAATAATGAAGAGATTTTTGAGGGGCTCATCAAGCCAAAGCTCGAAGGAAAAGGCACCGAAGCCTAAGTATAATTTGCCACGCACCACGGAGATTCGGGCGTGTGAATGGCCTTCTGATGATTTCTTGAGAGCAGCCGATATCTATACATATTTTCATGAATTGGCTCATAATGCAGGCCTCACTGCTTTCCTCCACGACCAATGCGATCAGTATCTCTTACTCACAAATACCTTTGTGCAAAACTTTCATTTTCATTCTAGGAACTCACCACCTATGGTGGAGTTTCATTTATATGATGAGCATAAGGAGATGTCACTTTATGATTTTTGTCGGATATGTTTAGTCCCTTTTGAGGGCAAGACAGAAGAACCACATCATGATGATGTGGAAGGGTTCATTAATACTATCACTGTAGGAGAAACTAGGAAGGTTTTCGATGCACGAATCACTAGCATACATTTTCATGTTTTATGTTACTTTGCATTATTTGCTAGTCGTTGCTTAATTGGGCGCGGAAACTATGGAAACCTTAGCATCCCTGATATCATTATTCTGCTCCACGGTTTATACAGTGATAACACTTTTAGTATTGGCATCACTATTGCTAGACGGTTAAGTATGAACCGTACCAAAGGCCCCATCTTTGGAGGCATTTATGCCTCACGCCTAGCTGCACATTTTAACATACCTATTAGGCATGCTGAGAAGGAAGAAAAAGTGTTGCCCCGTGTTTATCTAGATCATAAAAGTATGGTAGCACATGATTGTTTATTAAGAATAGGGCAGGAGAGCTTAAATATCAATTGTTCTTTAATAAACATCATCCTAAGACTATTACCTTGCCTGCTCCTTCTTTGTTTGATTTGACTGTAGGCACGTACCTTGTTCCGTTGACGGTTATCCAAGCCTACCGGAGCGCTGCACCAGCCCCGGAACCGGAACCACAAGAGGAGCCTCCACGACAGTCTGTTTATTCTTGGGATCCAGAGGTGGCTGTCAGCCAAAGGCAATCGGAGTCTTCTTCTTCCTCATCACAGTACGACCCCAACAACTATTATTATGGATATCCGCCAGGCCAGCCGTGGCCATAGACCAACTTAGGCCAAAATTCTAAGCTTGGGGGAGTACGTATTTCCCACTGACATTACATTTATGTTCACACACACTCATTGCTAGATGTCGGTGCTCATACTTTTTCATTGTATCATCCATGCTAGTTTACTTTCCTTTTTATGCTTTCTTCTTGTGTGTTTAATAAACCTTAAGAAAACAAAAAAAATAGTTGTAGCTTTTAATTAATTTACTTTCCATGCCTGTAGTAGTATTGAAAAGAAAACCCAAAAATATTTCATGTTCTTCTTTTGCTTGTTGGGAGCTTTCCCGTGTAAATAGTTTTATCTCTTCTTTCTTTGGGGGTTAGTAGGAGAAGATCATGAAGTGGCTCTTATATGCATTATTGTTGATCTGACAAAAGAGCCCGTATTGCTTTGTCTTCTCCTGTTTATTGAATGCTCGCAGATTCCAGCTTAGTCCAATGCACGTGCACTCTTATTATTATTCACATCGTTCGGTCGTGCAAGTGAAAGGAAGGCAATTATGATGATATATGATGGACTGACTGAGATGAGAAAAGCTGGTATGAACTCGACCTCTTTTGTTTTTGTAAATATGATGAGTTCATCGTTCTTGATCCAGCTTGTTATGAATAAACATGTTTGCAATGAAAATTAGAGATCATAGTTGCTTGTGCCATGCTTGATTAGCTATGAGTTATAATGGTTTACCTTCCGTGCCAACATGCTATTAAAATGGTTATGATGTGGTATAATATGGTGGTATCCTCTTTTGAATGATTTAAGTGACTTGACTTGGCACATGTTCACGCATGTAGTTGAAACAAATCAACATAGCCTTCACGATATTTATGTTCATGGTGGATTATATCCTACTCATGCTTGCATCCAATGTTTATTAATTTTAATGCATGTACATGGCTGTTGTCGCTCTCTAGTTGGTCGCTTCCCAGTCTTTTGCTAGCCTTCACCTGTACTAAGCGGGAATACTGCTTGTGCATCCAACCTCCTTAAACCCCAAAGTTATTCCACATGAGTCCACTATACCTTCCTATATGCGGTATCACCTGCCGTTCAAGTATATTTGTATGTGCCAAACTCTAAACCTTCAAATAATTATCCTGTTTTGTATGCTCGAATAGCTCATATATCAACTAGGGCTGTCTGTATCTTCCATGTTAGGCGGGTTATTCTCAAGAGGAGTGGACTCCGCTCCTCACTCACGAGATAAAGGGTTGGTCACCAGGATGCCTAGTCCCATGCTTTATGCAAACTAAATCAAAATAATTGCAAACAAAACTCCCCCTGGGACCTGATGTATGTTGGAGGCACTCGTTGTTTCAAGCAAGCCATGGATTGATGTTTGTTGGTGGAGGGGGAGTATAAACTTTACCATTCTGTTTGGGAACCGCCTATAATGTGTGTAGCATGGAAGATATCGCCATCTCTTGGTTGTTATGTTGACAATGAAAGTATACTGCTCAAAATGATATGCAACTCTATTTCAAAACCAAGCTCTGGCACCTCTACAAATCCCTGCTTCCCTCTGCGAAGGGCCTATCTATTTACTTTTATGTTGAGTCATCACCCTCTTATTAAAAAGCACTAGCTGGAGAGTGCAGCTGTCATTTGCATTCATTACTGTTAATTTATATTGGGTCTGACTATGATTGGATCTCTTTTACCATGAATTACAATGTCTAGTCAGTCCTTGATCTTTAAAGCTGCTCTACATTTATGTTTTGCGGTTTTAGAAAGGGCTAGCGAGATACCATCTTGTTATATCATATTATGATTGTTTTGAGAAAGTGTTGTCATCCGAGATTTATTATTATGGCTTGCTAGTTGATTATGCTATTGATATGGGTAATCATGAGACCTGAGAATTATTGCAAATGTGGTTAGTTATAATCTTTGCTGAAAACTTGAATGCTAGCTTAACATATTTACAACAACAAGAGCAAATAGAGTTTGTAAAAGTTTTTCTTTATTTCTTTCAGTTTGTCAACTGAATTGCTTGAGGACAAGAAAGGATTTAAGCTTGGGGGAGTTGATACGTCTCCAACGTATCTACTTTTACAAACACTTTTGCCCTTGTTTTGGACTCTAACTTGTATGATTTGAATGGAACTAACCCAGACTGGCGCTGTTTTTAGCAGAATTGCCATGATGTTGTTTTATGTGCAGAAAACAAAAGTTCTCGGAATGACCTGAAACTCCACGGAATACCTTACAATAAATAATAAAAAATCCTCGCCAAAGATGAAGACCAGGGGGCCCACACCCTTCTCACGAGGGTGGGGGACGCCCCTCCTAGGGCGCGCCCCCTACCTTGTGGGCCCCTGTTTCGTCTCCAACTCCAACTCCACCTCCATATAACTGCTTTCGGGGAGGGAAAAATCAAGGAGAAGAAATGATCGCGTTTTACGATACAGAGCCGCTGCCAAGCCCTAAAACCTCTCGGGAGGGCTGATCTGGAGTCCGTGCGGGGCTCCAGAGAGGGGGATTCATCGCCGTCATCATCATCAACCATCCTCCATCACCAATTTCATGATGCTCACCACCGTGCGTGAGTACTTCCATCGTAGGCTTGCTGGACGGTGATGGGATGGATGAGATTCACCATGTAATCGAGTTAGTTTTGTTAGGGTTTGATCCCTAGTATCCACTATGTTCTGAGATTGATGTTGCTATGACTTTGCTATGCTTAGTGCTTGTCACTAGGGCCCGAGTGCCATGATTTCAGATCTGAACCTATTATGTTTTCATCAATATATGAGAGTTCTAGATCCTATCTTGCAAGTCTATAGTAACCTATTATGTGTTATGATCCGTTAACCCCGAAGTGACAATAATCGGGATACTTACCGGTGATGACCATAGTTTGAGGAGTTCATGTATTCACTATGTGCTAATGCTTTGTTCCGGTTCTCTATTAAAAGCAGGCCTTAATATCCCTTAGTTTCCATTAGGACCCCGCTGCCACAGGAGGGTAGGACAAAAGATGTCATGCAAGTTCTTTTCCATAAGCACATATGACTATATTCGGAATACATGCCTACATTACATTGACGAATTGGAGCTAGTTCTATGTCACCCTATGTTATGACTGTTACGTGGTGAACCGCATCCGCACAATTATCCATCATTGATCTGATGCCTACGAGCTTTCCATATACTGGTTTACGCTTATTTACTTTCCCGTTGCTATTGTTACAATCACTACAAAATACCAAAAACATTACTTTGCTTTCATTACTCTTTTGTTACCGTTACCATCACTATCATATTACTTTGCTACTAAACACTTTGCTGCAGATATTAAGTTTCCAGGTGTGGTTGAATTGACAACTCAGCTGCTAATACTTGAGAATATTCTTTGGCTCCCCTTGTGTTGAATCAATAAATTTGGGTTGAATACTCTACCCTCGAAAGCTGTTGCGATCCCCTATACTTGTGGGTTATCATGACACCCCAGGATGACTCCTCGGGCGCCGGACACATGGGGGTAAAAGCCCCCAGGGAAACTGGTGAAGGGGTCCGAATTCCCTTCGGACCTCAGCCGGATACCATTCCGGAAATCTATACGGCTCCGGGGTCCGGCGAACGGCATTCCCCCCAAGGAGGGAGCATGCCTATTCCACCGGTGACCTCTGTCCAACCAGAGGCACCGGATAATCTGCTGGAGGCGCTGCGAGGCGCCTCTATCATGGATGAACATCGTGTCGGTAATAGAGAAGGTTCAGTTTGCTAAAAGCGGACTGACTGAAGCCTGCACTAGCCTACTAGGAGGCTTTGAGGTAAGTAATGTGTTTATAGGAAAAATATCACAGTATAGACAGTAGCCCCTGATACTCTGTTTGGTGTTCGGGAAGAAAAGCCTAACCGAATCAAAAAATCACAGGAGTCTAACATGAGTTGTCTATGTGAATAAGCAGGTATCGCTGCAGGCTGCCACTGCTCATGCTGCGGAGGTCTCCGGATTGAAGCAGAAATTGGAGCGGGACGAGGAGGAGCTCGGCCATGTGAAAAAATAGTTGGAGGATAGGCAAGGTATGTAGTAACCTATGGGTACATTTCGAGAAAATGAATAGTCCAACCGGATTGAGAGTGTCATAATCTTTATTAGGGGCCGTGGCCGAGGTGGCAACCCTAAGGAAGGTGCTGGCCGAGGCCAAGGACAAAGCGGCCAAGGAGCGCGTCTTGCGCGAGAAGCACGAGACCCGGGTTGGCGAGGCGCAACAACAACTCTAGGGCGCGATAGAAAAATTCGAGGCCCTGGAGCGCGATTGTAAGGTGCAATAGGCCGAATTGGCGAAGGCTCGTCAGAGCGCTCGGGATGCACGAGCCGAAGCTCAGAGCGCCCTCCAGGAGATTCAGGTGGCCCAACAGATTGTGACGGGTAAGACCTTCACCATGCTAAGCAAGTATGTAGTATCAACGTCCCTTGTACTTACCCTGAATTTCGGTTTTCCAGGGGCATTTATAGGTCTACTGCACAGTGTATCGGATGCGGCCGAGCATTATAGAGCCGAGGAAGGGATGTCCACAGAGAAGCTGTTCTGGTCCCAATATCTGGGATCCGAACATCCGGTACCCTTTAACGACTAGCTAAAGCAGTTGGTCGAGCTGCACCAGTTGGCAGAGTTAGCCATGAAGGACTTTATAGTCCGGCTGTGGCCTGCCGATCCCATACCTGGCAGCTATTTCGGACTTGTGCGGCGGCTCGTGAGTGCCTATCCGCGGCTCAAAGCCATGAAGCGGTCGGTCTGTATTGAAGGTGCGTGTATAGCTTTTGCCTGCGTCAAGACGCATTGGGCGAAGCTAGATGCCAAGAAGCTGATGACAGAGGGGCTGCCGGAGGGCAAGGAGCATCGTCGACCCGAGCACTATTTTGATGGTGTCCTGGAGGGGTCCCGTCTTGTGGAGGAAAAGTGTTCGAAGGATATTATATTCCCATGAGAACATATGTATTTTCTTGCCCTGTAATATGGAACAAAGATGTTATGTAATATAATGTTAATAATTTTGAATTTTACCTCCTGTGCGGCCGTTTATTAAATCTGAGGGATGATCAGTCGTCGGCTTCAGCCCCCACGTAGATAGTACCCGGGGTGTTCGGGATAAATCTAAACACTCTTTACTCCACATTCTGGTCCTTAAAGGAGGTGTTTAGCGCAACGAACAAGGCAATCAGACTATGCGGCCTTTACCGCCCTCAATTAGCCATAGGAGTTTGACAATGAATAAAGTTTCGCGAAGCCCCTGGTGTTCAGAAGGCCGAATTAGGGGCGCTATACACGCCAAATCGGAAGAACCGATTCTTTGCAAGAAGCGGAAAAAATCTCCAACGATTTGGAACCTCACGAACAGCTGACCGGCTCTCGCCGCATCATGACAGTCAGTTTTTGGCTTTCTCTACTGAGGTGCTCGTCCGGAAGAACCGGGACACAATCGCAGTAGTTCTCCCTTTACTACCCTAGCCGATATAGCGGAATGTAAGGTAGTAAGCACATGAGCCGGGCAACCCAACTATTGACCAAAGACATGATTCGGGGCCGATGCATATAATGCTATAAGTTCGGGGTGCCGAACTGTACTGAAAAAGAGTTCGGACTTTTATTGCCGTGATGCTGGGTATAATGAAGCCCCTGGCGTATTAGTACGTACCATGGTGTACATGTGCAATGAGTAATAGATACTGAGGTGAGGGAACGGAAAAGATTAAGTAATGAGCTGATGCCACCATTTATTCACCTTTGTGGTATAATCGGTACATCGAGGCATACTTTGTACCAGTAATGTGATAAGCAAGTAAGGATATTTAACATGCCGTAACCAAGGGTGAGCTGCATGTGGCTATGTAAAACAAGTATATTAATCATTTATTAGAGACCACCTGGGGGTTCCCTTGTACGCCAGAGCTCGTTGCCTCCTTGGTGTGTTCTGCAAACGGGTCGTCCGCATAGACCATGAAAAAGGAAAAGAAAAACCCGTAAAAAAGAAAAAGCAGAAACATGCGAATCCCAGGGTCTATCAAGCCATACTGTGGATCACGAGCGAGTTGTGCTTCCGTCCATACCCATGGCGTTTTGAGTGCGTAGTTTAAATGCGCGTGGTACTAACACCATTGCCTCATCAGGGCTGGGACAGAGGCCAAATTGCTAGTTTGGCTTGTGACAAGCCGAGCTGTCATGCTGCAGTGTAGTCCGGACTCTCTTTGTGGTGTCCAGGGGCTCAGCAGCCGGATTATAGCCCTTCTTGAGAAGGCCACTCTGTACTTTTGCTGCTAGGGCGGTGGTGTGCTCTTTTATACGGAGGGAGCGTTCCGTATTTCTGTTTACCGCAATGACGCCACGTGGACTGGGCATCTTCAGTTTAAGATAAGCATAATGTGACACCGCGTTGAATCTAGAGAATGTAGTTCGTCTGAGCAGAGCATGATAGCTGCTGCGGAATTGGACGATATCAAAGATTAGTTCTTCGCTTTGGAAGTTATCCAGAGAACCGAATACTACTTCCAACGCTATTGAGCCCGTACAGCGGGCTTCTACGCCTGAAATTACTCCTTTAAAGGTGGTCTTTGTTGGTTTGATTCGTGAGGAGTCAATTCCCATTTTCCGCACTCTGCCTTGGTAGAGAAGGTTGAGGTTGCTACTACCGTCCATCAGGACTCGAGTTAGGTGGAACCCGTCAATAATTGGGTCAAGAACTAGTGCGGCTGAACCGCCGTGGCGGATACTAGTGGGGTGATCTCGTCGATCGAAGGTGATCGGGAATGACGACCACAGATTGAATTTTGGGGCAACTGTCTCTATGACATAGATGTCCCTGAGTGCGCGCTTGCGATCCCTTTTGGGGATATGTGTAATAAATATCATGTTCACCGTTTTGACTTGAGGGGGAAATCGCTTTTGCCCCCCGGTATTTGGCTGTCGGGGATCTTCGTCGTCGTTCTCGCTCTGTGATTCCCCTTCTCTGCCTGTGCTATTTGCTTTGCTGGCTTGTTTGAAGACCCGGCAATCTCTATTGTTATGGTTGGCCGATTTTTCTGGGGTGCCAAGAATTTGGCAAGGATGATCAAGTATGCGGTCCAAGCTGGATTGTATTCCGTTGCTCCTTTTATAGGGCTTCTTTCGCTGGCCGGACTTGGAGCCACTGAACCCGGCATGAACTGTTGTGTCATCGGTGTTATCACCATTGCTTCGGCATTTGTTTCTGTTGCGCCGAAGCTTGCCGGTGCTGTTCTTGGCCTCGGAGGGGCTTGTTTCATTGGCCGTATTGTTACTACGAGCCAGCCAACTGTCCTCTCCCGCGTAAAAGCGGGTGATGAGTGCCGTGAGGGCTGCCATGGACTTTGGCTTTTCTTGGCCGAGGTGGCGTGCTAGCCATTCGTCACAGATGCTGTGTTTGAAGGCTGCTAAGGCCTCGGCGTCCCGACAGTCAACGATCTGGTTCTTTTTGGTTAGGAACCTAGTCCAGAATTTTCTGGCTGATTCTCCAGGTTGTTGAACTATGTGGCTTAAGTCATCAGCGTCTGGTGGCCGGACATAAGTTCCTTGGAAGTTGTCTAGGAAAGCTTCTTCCAAGTCCTCCCAGCTGCCGACGGAATTTTCAGGCAGGCTGTTAAGCCAGTGCCAAGCTGGCCCTTTGAGCTTTAGTGGGAGGTATTTAATGGCATGGAGATCATCTCCTCGAGCCATGTGGATGTGGAGGATAAAGTCCTCGATCCATACTGCGGGATCGGTTGTGTCGTCGTATGATTCCATATTGACGGGCTTGAACCCCTCGGGGAATTCATGGTCCAGTACTTCATCTGTAAAGCAGAGAGGGTGTGCGGCGCCTCTATATCGGACTGTGTCGTGGCATAGTTCCGATGGAGTCCGTCTACGGTGTTCGGCCCGGGCATGGTTAGATTTATCACGTTTGAATAAGTAGCCCTCCTCGTGCCTCGAGGCACGCCCTCGTGATCCGTAGATCGATCTTGTGTGTCCTATTCTATCGTCCAGGATTTGACGGAGGTCGTATGTGTGACCTCGAACTCTTCTGTCTCTATTTTTGCGAGGCGGTGGGGCAGGCTGCTGTTCGGCCTGAGTTGTCGCTTTGTCCCGGCCGCGGGGTTGCCGGTCGGCCATCCTGTCTCGACCACACGGTGGTCGTTCCGCATTACGCGAGGGAGATGTGTGTTCCGGTGCCTCCTCATCAAATTGAGGTAGCAGTTTGCGTTTTAGGTAGCTCTTGGCTGGGCGCTTGAGGCCGTATTCTTCGGCTGTCAGGGCATCGGTCCATCTATCGACGAGCAGGTCTTGTTCAGCTTGAAGCTGCTGCTGTTTCTTTTTCAGGCTCCTTGCTCTGGCTATGAGCTGGAGTTTAAAACGCTCCTGCTCCAAAGGGTCCTCCAGCACGATGAAGTCTTCTATGCCGAGGCTTATCTCCTCTTCGGAGGGTGGATGGTAACTATCGTCCTCTGAGTTATCTTCTATGGCCTGTTCATTAGGGTTGTTTTGTGTGTTGTCATGTTCCTCCTGTTCGGATGCAGCGCCGACAGGGTCTTCATTGTTTTCGGTGTTGCCCGGAGTACTATTCTCTCCGGTGCCAGTGTTGCCATCCTTTGAGCGAAGAGGCTTAGAACGGCGTTTGGGGCGCCGGCGCTTGGACTGCGTCTCAGAAGTTTTATTCTTATCTGGCTCTTCTTTATCATCGCCAGATCCTTTAGGTGTATCAACCATGTACACGTCATACGAAGAGGTGGCCGTCCAACGTCCAGTGAATGGCAGGTCTTGGCCATGCCCCCTATCGGCATCATCGTCCATACCGTCGATGTCTTCAGAGCCATAGTCAAGTGTGTCGGTGGCTATGAAGTGGGTGGCGGGTGGGAAGCAAAATTCCTCATCGTCCGTATTTAGCTCGAACCGGACATAGTTCGGCTATGAGTCTTCCTCCAAGGACAAGTTCTTCAAAGAATTCAGCGCGTCACCCAAAGGCGAATGCTAGAAGATGTCTACGGCGCTAAATTTGAAAATCGATAACCGATCCAGCTCGGTGTCCGCAGATGCATCTAGTCTGGAACGTATGGCCGGATACGAGTCCAGAGTTCCGTCGACGCAAGCATTGTAGGATGTTGAGTCCGTGTGCGGCTCCAACATCGCGGACTTTATGGCCTCGGAGGGGATAATCTGCTTTGGTACTGAGGCCGTTGCAGTAGCAGGATCCATCTCCTGGGTGTGCTCCGATGACAGATTTAAGTCATATTCATCGGAGAGAAGGGGAGCGAACACCGCGGACTCAAATCCATCGAAGATCAAGTCTCCACAGATATCCGTGACGTAGTACAAGCTTACAAACCTGACCTGATGGCCAGGGGCGTAGCTATCTGTCAGGACCCTGATTCTAAGTCACACCGATCTAGCCTGTAACACCTCATATCACTTTGCGGCCTCACGCACGGTATCCCCACGGGTGTCGCCTTACCATGGCCTGGGATCGTTTGCGCCTTTTGGCTCATGTATATGATAATGTCGCTAGCATCCATATGACAGAGAACCCGGGCCGACATGACTAGTCGTGAACCCAAAGTGGCACTAAATTATGGAGACAGGCATACATGAATCAACATCGAGCATGTCGGTCAACAGCGTGTGAATCCGGGCTGTAGCAACTGGGCTAACAGGACTCCCGGAACCCGGGCTGTAGCAGGTTAGCAGGACTCCGGATGCCACTGCGTGACATTTCCCCGAAGGGACAGACACAGGAACGAAGTGAATCACATGCCTGCCAGTCTAAGTGTTCCAGAGCAGTAGTGCTGGGCTAGCAGGACTCCGGTGAACCAGGCTGTAGCGGACTACTATGGCTCATGGAAGCACACGACTACATTTCCCCATAAGAGAGGCTACCAAGGATGAACAACTAGGTTGTCGGATCCCACACATACCAAGCATTTCAATCAAACACACCATATGCTCGATATGTGTAAATACCATATGGCATCACAACATAACTCTACGACTCAAGTATTTAATCATTAGGCTCCAAAGAGCCAGATATTACAAACATGGGTCTCATGACCCAACATTCAGAGCATACAAGTCAAAGCACATGCGGAAGCTTAACATGTCTGAGTAAAGACTTCTACAAATGAATAAGGCTGAGAAGCCTGACTATCTACCAGATCCTGCCGAGGGCACAAGATCGTAGCTGAGGTATCAAGCTAAACGTCGAAGTCCACGTGGAACTACTAGCGAGACTGAAGTCTCTCTGCAAAAACATAAATTAAGCAAACGTGAGTACAAATGTACCCAACAATACTTACATCACAACTAACTACATATGCATTGGTAGAAACAAAGGGGGTGGTGGAGTTTAACTGCAGAAAGCCAGCTTTGACTCAGTGGCTAACCTGAACTACTACTGCAAATAACTCTTGAGGTGGCGCACACGAGTCCACAAATTCACCATATCAATACACCACTATGAATCCGCTCCCATCTCCCTACGAGAACACCATCCATACCACTCATGCTTATCTTGGGCATTTTAGAGTATCCACTTTCACTTGTCTATGAACGATGCAAGGGGTCCAAGTTTCCATATCCAAAGAATCCGGCTATTCGAATAGATAATGATAACCCTGCAGGGGTGTACTTCTTCATTCATGCTCTCGCCACTTACCACCATGTACACGTCGTGTACCTCGGCAACCTTCAAGCGGAAGCCTGGCGAGGGAGTCGGCCACGACCTGACTAACCACACAAGTCTCTCTTCCAGGTTTATCGCCTATTCGGGTTCCATCCGCAAGGAGATCCGGCCGGGGTGTCGCTCACGGCCCCAAACGATGTGTGCAGAGTTCCCAAGCCCACCATCTGGGTGCCACTTGGTACACCGTGCCACTATACCTAGTCTGTCCCAAGCCCACCTGTACCGGGTGCCACTTGGTAGACTAGTAAAACTACCTACAAACACCAGAAACTAGTTGCAACTCCTGGACAGAGATCGAGTTGATTAATAAGCCAAGAGGGGCCGAGTTACCGGAACCCAATGTGTGGTAGTAACTGTTCATGGATCACAAACATAGAACTCAGTTCCTGAGAACGGATGCAATGAGACAACCCACCATGTACTCCTACATGGCCTCTCACCGCTACCTTTACCAAATCGTGTTCACACACTTAGCTCTCAACGGTAGGACATGTTCACCACGTTCCAATTCATTCCCGATGAAGCAGACCTGACTCAACTCTAAGCAGTAGCAGGCATGACAACAAGCATGAATGAGTAGGCACATCAGGGCTCAAACAATTCCTACTCATGCTAGTGGGTTTCATCTATTTACTGTGGCAATGACAGGTCATGCAGAGGAAAGGGGTTCAGCTACCGCAACATGTAACAGTTGAATCGTTGTTCTCCTAATGCAGTAAAAGAGAGCAGGAGCGAGAGAGTAGGATTGTATCGGAATGAACAAGGGGTTTTGCTTGCCTGACACTTCTGAAGAGGAACACACTTCATCGGTGTCATCGTTCTCGTCGTCGGTACACATCTACCGAAAGGGGACAAACACCGGCAACTGGGAAAGAACACAATCAATGCAATGCCACAGTATGATGCATGATCATGACATGGCAATATGCTGTGATTTGAGCTAATGCATCTAGCTATGATTTAAATGAAGTTGGTTTGGATACATGATTCAAATTCCAACTACATATATGATTATTTAAATGCCCTTTATTTGTTTTGTCCAAAACAGAGGACAAACATTGTTCAAACATGCATGAAAATGGCACAGATGGGTTCCTTGAATTTTTCTGATCATTTTTCATATATAAATTATTTCATTTGGAGTTATGGTTGATTTTCTATGATATTTAGAAGTTTTGAACATTTTCTGAAATTTCCAATTTATTTAGAAATATGAAAATTCCAGTAAATGTATTTACGACGTCAGCACTGCATCAAGGTGACATCAGCAGGTCAAAGGCACCAGCCTAGGTCAATCCTGACGGCTGGGACCCACATGTCAGTGTAACAACTAACTAGCAGAGTTAGTAAGTGTTAGGTTAGCACTAATCTTGTTTCATTAGGGCCTGGGTCCACATGTCAGTGAGTCAGCCAAAAACTAAATATATTAGCGCTAACTAATCTAACACCTAAACTAAACAGGGACATGGCCCACACGTTAGTCAACCAGGGCAGTCAAACTGGGGTCAAACCTCGGTCGGCGGGGTCAAACCCACCGGCGACTCGATGCCGGCGAGGCCCGAGACGGTGGCGCGGCTCGGAAATCGCCCACGCGCGTCCAAATGGATGGCGGAGAGGCTCTACGGGGATCTGGCAGTCGCGCGCATCTAACGGGGCAAGCGAGAGCGGCTGGGGTGGACCGTGCTCGTCGGAAGCAAGCTCGTGGCGGCGGCTGGAGCTCGGGCACCGACGGGTTAGGCGCTACAGTGTGTTTCAAGGTGAACTGGTGGCGTATGCGGCTTCCTGAGGAAGTGCTGAGCACACCTACATGCTCTGGTGTGACGTGTGGGTGTTGCAACCGCGGCGGCGACATGGCCGGCGGCGGGGAGCGCTCGGCTTCGGTGGTCGATGCGGCTAGGGGGCGAATCAGGCAACGAGGCATGGGGGAAACGGTGCAACAGCTCACCGTGGTTCTTCTGGTGCTACTGGTGAGGCAGGGGAGGCACGGGGTCCGGAGAAACGACGATGGGGATCACCGGCACCCGAGGTCGAAAACGGCGGCGTTGGAGATGCAGCAGAGCTTCTGGCGCCACGTGACTCAATGGAGAGGATGACGACGTCGTGGCGGAGCTCGTGGTTACGTCGGAGAAGCGCGGGGAAGCCTGTGGTCACGGCAACGGCGAACGGCGGCGAAAGGTGCGCTCGGGTGCGCTGCGGGGAGAGAGCAGAGGAGGGGAGAGGAGAAGTGGATAGGCTAGAGGGGTCGAAGGGGTTGCGTGGTGTCTGCTGCCGGCCTCCAGCGTCGGCGGAAGTAGGAGGTCGCTCGGGCGTGTGCCGGCACGCGGTGACCACACGCGCGGCGTCCTTCTGGCGCAAGGTTAGTGGTGACTGGCACTGTGGGCCAGCGAGCTGCACAGTGCTGGGCCGTCCAGGTTAGTCCCTCTCTCTCTGCCTTTCCTAATTCTTTCTGGTTTTCTATTTTGCAGGTTTGTTTTGATTTAGTTTAAAATACCAAATCAATTTCATAAATCCTGAAAATATTCCTGAGCACTTTATGAAATATTTCAGTGGCCCACAAATAGTTCCAACATTATTTGAGCATTTAAATTATTTATTGTGTTTAAATGCTCAAAGTCAAATACAATATGATTTAATTCAAAAATCCAGGAATGACCTAGAAATATGTTCATCATTTTTGGCAGAGGTTTTCACCTTTATCAGAAATCATGAACATTTTCAAAGGGCATTTTGGGTTTATTGAAAATGATTTAAGTTTGAACCTGGTAATTTTAGAGAGGTGCTAGGGTTTGATCAATCCCCAATTCAAATTCAAAAGAATTTAAACATGATGCAACACATGGAAGCTAGCCTAGGTCAGACCAGAACTAGGGATGTGACAACTCACCCCCACTAAACAAGAATCTCGTCCCGAGATTCAAGGGTAGGGTAAGATGACAGAGGGGACACAAAACTAACACGATCTTCATGATCCAACTTGCACCTCATAGGAATATCGATTCCTTGCATCACCTTGGTCTTGACAACTCTGCTTTCGAGTTCTTCATCAAACACGAGGACAGAGACAACTCCATAGTGATGGATCATCTTAACGATCACAAGATCAACTCACGGAAGGAGACATAGAGACATCTCTTGAGCTGAGAGGCAAAACACACCTTAGAAAGGATGGAAGAACAAGTTGACGAGGGTTTCAAAGTAGCGAGGGAAAATTACCATGATTCCATAACGGAGTACCTCAGGGAAGGTGACTCATGGAATTACTCCCTTAAGTGGCAAAAAGAATTACTTTTGATATCTAGATCACTGAAACTTTTTATACCAGCCAAAGGAAAAACACAACAATGGTTTGGCGGAGTACGAAGGATGGCATACCCGGAGTAGAATGGACGATGTGGACTACCTTTTTGAAGACAACGCAATGGATGATTTCTGCTTATCATCGAGAATGACTAGGACCCAAGGTAAGCCCACTTTGAAGATGATCCTAAACCATTATTGAGAGCCAGACCATGGTAGAATGGCACCGTGGCGGTGCAAGCTGGGAACAAAATGCAAATGTCGGGAATGTTCCAACCATCATATCTGCCTGAGATTCAAATCGGGTTGGTGTCAGAATTTTCCAGACTCATCATGTCTGGAAGGAAAGTTCGCAACACAATTCTACGAGATGGCGTTGGGAGATTCTCGGGAAACGGACTATGGTCGTAAGCTCCCAAACATGAGTTGGTTCTGCTACACACATGTGAACATGGTGTCCCAGAGAAGCATGACCATGTAGTAGTCTTATAATAAAACACTACCGAGTTCAGGTGGGGAATCATCGTCGAGGATATCAAAGTCCTTGCATAAGGCATGCTATTAAGAAGAACTTCTTCTCCTTGAACAAGTCATTCAGTGGCTTGGTGTGCTAGGAAACACATATAGAATGGAGGCAGCCAACCTATCAAACCATAGAGTACTTCGCACATGCGTGACTAACTTGGGATGATTCTAGAGGAAGCAAAAACAATCTTTCTCGTATTCACGGCAGCAACTTGCATAGAATGCGCATGAATTCGAGGAAGTCACTTCTTCCATCCAAGCATTAACTTCATGAACGGAACACGAAGCATTGCTTACAAAGTTTCCAACACTAATTTACATGTTCAACATGAATCATGGACAAGATGAAATTGTTGTCAATTGTCTCAACAACAAACCATCCAGGCTTCCATATAGATGGAATTCCATAATTAAGTGAACACGGTGATAGCATTGGTCAGACCAAAGGATGTAATGGTGTATGGCCGTGGGATCAACCACGAGTAAGACAACATTACGAACATCGTTGGTTCTGATTTGATTTGAGGATAGCCCACACTCAAATCAAAGTTTGGACAAGACAATAGATCTAATAACTTATCACGAGGACCAATTGATGAAGATATCATCTTTCTTCAACTAACACACACAAACACAAGGATATCCCTTTGTAACGAACTAAGTTAGGCAAGCTTTTATCTTCCAACTCTCCAAGTTGTTGTTTAGCTTAACCGACTAGCTCAGGGGTATCCAACACGGATCCTTGGAGAAGGAGTGGTTTACAAGAAACCAACTTGATCACGAACTCAACATAGCGGTCAGGTGACAACCTGGTAACACTTCCGAGAAGATATTCGGAAATTCACGAACCACCGATATGTTACTAAACTCAAGAACAATATTGCTTTTCAAGGCAAGACGATGTGATCAATAGAGCAAGGGTTTGACAAAATCCTAACTCATCGATTGAAGAGTGCACCAACAGAAATGGACTAGGTAGCACGATCAGTCCTAGGATGGTGATTCAATAACCAACACGCTAAGGATGAGAATATTGTCCTTTAACTACCAAGCAACGCAGTTGCTAGGAGTATTGATTTCACACATCATGATTCACTTGTCGGCATTCCGGTTACAACAACACGGGACCGAGGAATGAATAATGATGGAGAGAACTATCACTGCGTCAAGAATTCATAAGAGGTGGTGCAATTCTCATGGCATTCTTAACATAAAGAGGGTAATACTCCAGGGTAGAACAGAGCAAAAGATGGATTGGCATTTGATCTGCAGAGCACAACTACTTTGACCCAATCCTGGAAATGGACGAGGTACTGGAGTTTGTTTCTCCTAGTCATTCTGAATAGGATGGCTTGACGGACCACAAGAATAATAGGCATTGATGAACGAATGCACACATACTCTAGACTATCGATTGATAGACAATGGTCGGAATACAAGTGAAGAGTAACAGCTCAAGGAACATATATCTTTTTGAGTTGTGGATGCATAGATTAGTATGTTGAGCAAAGCTCAACATTTCTTCTGGATAACCCATGCAGAAAGGTAGAACTGGCAGACTCACAATGCAAAATGGAGAACTCATCAAGAGCACTCTTATTGTGATGTTTGGTTCAACAAGGAACTTCTGCCATAAGTAGTGCATGGTATTGGAAGAAGGATTTACCACGGACCTTGAGGACTATCGCAAAGGTTACTAATATCCTAGAGGAACTAGCAAACACTATCAACATGAAGTAAGTAGGGTGAATTTTGGGCTCAAAAACCCAGGAGTAGAATACCTACTACTAAGTAGCATCACAGGATGCTTTCGAGAATAATGGCTAGAATCATCACACTGGGAACACAAAACATGGCTAGATTACTAGGTGATTCTCTAAGACAACTAGGGTCATAATAATAGCTCCAACATATATGTCGAGGCAACGGAGTACCTCAACGGACCAATTAGTGTGCTTAATCTGGCCCAATGAAACATCGATAACGGAAAGAAGGGATTTGCAAATGCATCAGATTATTTCAAAACCTGGGATGACTTGGACAACATAACGGCTGTAAATGCTCAAAAATATTTGAGACATCCTGCAAAATGGTGGCATAACCACTCAACATCACAATATAAAGGTTCTGAGGCCAGCTATGAACATACAGATGTAGTAGGAACTGAACTAAGGCTTGAAACCAACAATCCTGTAAGTCTACGGATTAGTAACACGTGATCCTGATAGAAAAATGAGAAGCCTAGTTCTTAACCCCCGTAGAAAAGAAGAGGTTGACTTAGATCAGAAGGGCCTAAGGTAAAGGAGTAAAAAGAGCCTTACGTTCCTGAGGGAGTCCTGGATTAGGGGTTGTTCGGAGAGCCGAACTATATCTTCAGCCGGACTCCTGGACTATGAAGATACAAGATTGAAGACTCCGTCCCGTGTCCGGGAGGGACTTTCCTTGGCATCGAAGGCAAGCTTGGCGATACGGATATTCAGATCTCCTACCATTGTAACCGACTCTATGTAACCCTAACCCTATCTGGTGTCTATATAAACCGGAGGGTTTTAGTCCGTATGACAACATACACATCAACAATCATACCATAGGCTAGCTTCTAGGGTTTAGCCTCTCTGATCACGTGGCAGATCTACTCTTGTACTACCCATATCATCAATATTAATCAAGTAGGACGTAGGGTTTTACCTCCATCGAGAGGGTCCGAACCTGGGTAAAACTTCGTGTCCCTTGCCTCCTGTTACCATCCGGCCTAGACGCACAGTTCGGGACCCCCTACCCGAGATTCGCCGGTTTTGACACCGACATTAGTGCTTTCATTGAGAGTTCCTCTGTGCCGTCGCCGTCAGGCCCGATGGCTCCTACGATCATCAATGGTGATGTAGTCCAGGGTGAGACCTTCCTCCCCGGACAGATCTTCGTCTTTGGCGGCTTCGTACTGTGGGCCAATTCCCTTGGCCATCTAGAGCAGATCGAAAGCTACGCCCCTGGCCGGCAAGTCAGATTTGGATGTTTAAACTACATGGCTAACATCCGCGGGGACTTGATCCACGACGGATTCGAACCACTGCCGAGCGCGCCGCACTGTTACGACGAGCATGATCTTGCTCTGCCGCCGAACAGTGCCCTGGAGGCCGCACCGGCATCGGCTCCGACCCCTAGTTCGGAGCCGACCGCGCCGATTGAGGATGGGCGGTTTGACGCCACCTTGGGGGCTGCGATCCAAACGGCGATTGAGCCGAACACCAGCCCCGTACTCTGCGAGGCTCGTGACTCCAAGGAGCCGGACTCCTCTCCGGACTCCGAACCCTCCGCGCCCCTGCCAGTCGAATCCGATTGGGCGCCGATCATGGAGTTCACTGCCGTAGACATCTTTCAGCACTTGCCTTTCGGCGATATCCTGAAGTCACTAAAGTCTCTCTCTTTATCAGGAGAGCCCTGGCCGGACTACGGTCAGCAAGGTTGGGGTATGGACGATGAAGAAATTCAAAACCCACCCACCACCCACTTTGTAGCCGCTGTCGACGACTTAACCGGCATGCTCGACTTCGACTCCGAAGACATCGACGGTATGGACGCCGATGAAGGAGATGATGAAGAACTAGCGCCTACTAGGCCCTGGAAAGCCACCTCGTCATATGACATATACATGGTGGACACCCCAAAAGAGGGAGAGGGCGATGGAATAGCAGAGGATGACCCCTCCAAGAAACAGCCCAAGCACCGGCGTCAGCGGCGCCGCTCAAAATCCCGCCAACACAAAAACGGTGATTCCAGCACAGGAGATAATAATACTTCGGAGAGTGCCGAAGAAAACCCCCTCCAGCAAGGTTTAGCACAGGAGGATGGAGAAGCCAGCCCTCATGAGAGAGCGGCAGACAGAGAGGTCGAGGACGATAATTATATGCCTCCCTCCGAAGATGAGGCAAGCCTCGACGACGATGAATTCGTCGTGCCAGAGGATCCCGTTGAGCAAAAGCGTTTCCAACGCAGGCTTATGGCCACGGCAAGAAGCCTCAATAAAAAACAGCAACAACTCAGAGCTGATCAAGATTTGCTAGTTGACAGATGGACTAAAGTCCTTGCGGCCGAAGAGCATAAAATCGAACGCCCCTCCAAGAGCTACCCAAAGCGCAGGTTGCTACCCCAATTAGAGGAGGAAGCACTTGATGCGGCCGACCGGCCACCTCGTGGCCGCGATAGAGAGGCCTCACGGCCCTCCACTCAAGCCGCACCCCGTACCAAGGCACGGGAATATGCGCTGGAATTATGAGACATGTTGGAGGACAAGGCAAGGCAAACACGATCGATCTACAGATCGCGTGGGCACCCCACGGCTCAAGACGGTAACCGTCATGCCGGCCACAAATTCGGCAGGGCCGAACACAGTAGACAAAGCTCATTAGAGCTACGTCATGATATCGCCCAGTACAGAGGCGCCGCACACCCACTGTGCTTTACAGACGAAATAATGGATCATCAAATCCCCGAGGGTTTCAAACCCGTAAACATCGAATCATATGATGGCACAACATACCCTGCGGTATGGATCGAGGACTATGTCCTTCATATCCACATGGCCCGCGGTGATGATTTTCACGCCATCAAATACCTCCCACTCAAGCTTAAAGGAGCAGCTCGGCATTGGCTCAACAGCTTGCCAATAGGATCAATCAGTTGTTGGGAGGACCTGGAAGCCGCATTCCTCGACAATTTCCAGGGCACTTATGTGCGACCCCCAGACGCCGATGACCTAAGTCACGTAATCCAGCAGCCAGAGGAATCGGCCAGAGAATTCTGGACACGGTTCATAACAAAGAAAAATCAAATAGTCGACTGTCCGGACGCTGAGACCCTAGCAGCCTTCAAGCACAATATCCGTGACGAGTGGTTGGCCCGGCACCTCGGACAGGAAAAGCCGAAATCTATGGCAGCACTCACGACACTCATGACCCGCTTTTGCGCGGGAGAAGCCAGTTGGCTCGCTCGTAGCAACAATATGACCAAGAACCCTGGTAGTTCGGACACCAGGGATATTAGTGGCAGGTCACGTCGCAACAAGCAGAAGCGCCGCATTAATGGCGACAATACTGATGATACGGCAGTTAATGCCAGATTCAGAGGCTCTAATTCCGGTCAGCGGAAGAAGCCATTCAAAAGGAATCCTAGGGGCCCGTCCAGCTTGGACCGAATACTCGACCGCTTGTGCCAAATACACGGCACCCCCGAAAAGCCGGCCAATCACACCAACAGGGATTGTTGGGTGTTCAAGTAGGTAGGCAAGCTAAGCACCGACAATGAAGACAAGGGGCTGCATAGCGATGACGACGAGGAGCCCCGACCGCCGAACAACAATGGACAGAAGGGTTTTCCCCCACAAGTGCGGACGGTGAACATGATATATGCCACCCACATCCCCAAAAGGGATCGGAAGCGCGGGTTAAGGGACGTATACGCGGTAGAGCCAGTCGCCCCAAAGTTCAACCCATGGTCCTCCTGCCCGATCACCTTTGATCGAAGAGACTATCCCACTAGCATCCGTCATGGAAGATTTGCCGCATTGGTTCTAGACCCAATTATTGACGGATTTCATCTCACTAGAGTCCTCATGGACGGCGGCAGCAACCTGAACCTGCTTTACCAGGATACAGTGCGAAAAATGGGCATTGATCCCTCGAGGATTAAGCCCACCAAAACGACCTTTAAAGGCGTAATACCAGGTGTAGAGGCCAACTGTACAGGCTCAGTCACACTTGAAGTGGTCTTCGGATCCCCGGATAATTTCTGAAGCGAGGAATTGATCTTTGACATAGTCCCATTCCGCAGTGGCTATCATGCACTACTCGAACAAACCGCATTCCCCAAATTCAATGTGGTACTGCACTATGCATACCTTAAGCTCAAGATGCTAGGCCCTCGTGGAGTGATTACGGTCAATGGAAACAACGAACGCTCCCTCCGAACGGAGGAGCACACGGCGGCCCTTGCAGCGGAAGTACAAAGCAGCCTCTCCAGGCTGTTCTCCAGTCCGACCATTAAACGTCTGGACACCGTCAAGCGCACCTAGAGTAACCTACAACAAGACCGCCTGGCACATTCCAAGCAGGCGTAGAAATGCGGCCCCAACCCCAGCCCTCGCAAAAAGGCGACGCCAGTACTTGCGTCCATAACTACGCTCTAGAAATACCATGGGCATAGGGGGAGGGACACCATCACGGCACACCCAAAACACGGCTTAAACCACACCAGGGGCTGCCGATTTTTTACTTTTCTCTTACTTCGAGGACTCTACTCTTTGGAATGCCTGTTCGGCAGTTCAATTGCCGCACAAACGATACAAGGACCAGGGAAGCAGACAAGCCATGCCGCATTACGGAAATCCCAAGTGGACTCTATCACGAGCAGTATACCAGTCCAACTTTTGATTTATCGCATTACTTGTATGGTTCTGCTTTGATCGCAACTATTTTAATAAACAATGCATAGATTTTGTCTATTTTTTGCATTATTTTTTTATAAATAAATGTTCCTTAACGACATGTTGCACCCGTACAACTTGGTACGGCCAAAATACGCTAGGGGCTTTTAGCACCCCTCAATATGGTGTGAAAAGTCTGAACACTTTCACAAGTGCGGCACCCGGAACTTATAGCACTATATGCATCGACTCCGAATCATGTCTTGGGTCAATAGTTGGGTTTGCCCGGCTCCTATGTTTTGGTGCCTTATGTTCCGCTATATCGGCTAAGGTAGCACTAGGAGAACCACTGCGATTGTGCCCCGGTTGAGCTGCGTCGAGCATCTCAGTGGAGAAAGCTAAAACTGACTGTCATGATGAAGTGAGAGCTGGTCGCTGTTCGAGAGATCTTTCGAGTCCCTAAAGACTTATGCCGCTTAGGGCAAGGAGCCGGCTCTGTCCGGCCAAGGCATGGATAGCGCCCTCAACTCAGTCTTCCGAATACTAGGGGCTTCACCGAAATTTAAAATTATAGAATTCTATGGCTAAGTGAGAGTGTTCACGCATTATAGTCCGATTGCCTCGTTCGTTGGGCTGAGCGCCTCCCTTGAAGGACCCAAATATGGGAAAAAGAGCGCCCAGGTTTATCCCCGAACACCCCAACACTAGCGGTAAGGGGCCAGAAGCCGACGACTCGCCATCTCTCAGTATTGATAAATAGCCGCACAGAAGGTAATATTTTAAATTCAAGCAACATTGCTTAGCGCATATGAACAAGTTTTTAGCGCACAGGATAACACGAGCGGGTTTTACTCAAAAAATACATCCTTGGTACATTCATCCGCAACAAGGCGGGCACCCTTCAGAACATCCTTATAATAATTCTCAGGCTTGTGATGCTCTTTCCTCGGCGATGGCCCGTCCTTCACAAGCTTCTCCGCATCCAGCTTGCCCCAGTGCACCTTAGCACAGGCAAGGGCCCTACGGCCACCTTCAATGCAGACGGAGCGCTTGATGTCTTCAAGCCTCGGACAGGCCTCCACCAGCCGCCGCACCAGCCCGAAATAGCTCCCAGGCAGAGCCTCTCCAGGCCACAGCCGAACTAGGAGGCCCTTCATGGCCTGTTCGGCCGCCTTGTGGAGCTCGACCAGTTGCTTCAGCTGGTCGCTCTGGGGCACGGGGTGTCCGGCCTCAGCGTACTGAGACCAGAACACCTTCTACGTCGAGCTGCCCTCCTCGGCTCGATAGAATGTGGCGGCATCGGATACACTCCGGGGAAGATCTGCGAACGCTCCTGGAGAACTCCGGATTCGGGTAAGTAATAGGTAACTCACGTTTATGTGTTTGCTTTGCATAAAGAATGCCTTACCCGCCGCAATCTTCTTCACCTCATCCAACTCCCGGAGGGTCTTCTGGGATTCGGCCTTGGCAGATTCAGCATTTTCAATAGCCATCGCAAGCTCGGACGCTTGCGTCTTCGAGTCATGCTCCACACTCTCATGTTTTTCCTTGAGAGCCTGAAGCTCTTGCCACACCTTGCCAACCTCGGCCTCATACTTCTCCCGCTCGGTGCGCTCCGAGGCCGAATTCTTCTCGGCCTCGTCCAGCGCTTGCTTAAGGGTCGCCACCTCAGACGTGGCCCCTACCATAGCCACGATAATCCTGTCATTTTTTGCAATTGCACCTTTTTTCTATTTTTAACAAAGTATTTCTTACCTTCATTGTCCTCGAGCTGCTTCTTGGCACGCTCGAGCTCTTGCTCGGACCTTTCGACGTCCTGCTTTAGCGTGTCCACTTCCGCAGTCAGTGCGGCGGACGCAAGCAGGGTAGCCTGCACATGCATATTGACTCATTTTTGTTAGACTCCTGCGAATTCTATTTGATCCTCTATTCGGCTTTTCTTCCCGAACGCCAAACAGAGCATCAGGGGCTACTGCCTATGCGGTACTATTATTTACACTTTCTTTACTTACCTCGAAGCCTGTCAAAAGGCTAGTACAAGCTTCAGTCAGTCCATTTTTTGCGGACTGAACCTTCTGGACCACCACACTCATAATAGCGCGGTGCTCCTCGTCGATGGAGGCGCCTTGGAGCGCCTCCAACATATTGTCCGGCACCTCCGGTTGGACGGAGGCCGCCAGCACAGTGGACTTGCTCCTCTTGGAAGGAGGTCCCAGGCTGGACTCTGGAACCTTTGAAGGTTCCGGAGCGGTGTCCGGCCTAGAGCCGGACTTGGAGCCCTGGGGGGTTTCATCCCCTTTACTCCTGGAATCCGGGAGGTCGCCTTGCGGCGCCTCCGGGACCACCTCCTCCCGGATTGGAACCTGTTGGGACAACACTTCGGTGTCGTCCGTAGGGCGGGGGGAGGAAGCCGTCGGAAGTGAGTTCACGTCCGACGAGTCCAGTGAGCCGTTCGACGACGCGTCGAGCCGGTCTTTGGGTGGGCTGCATAAACACATTCGACACAAGAGAAAGCTGTGCAATAAACGAATACTATGAATTACTTTGGTATCCGGATACTTACGATTTCGCCAGGGGCTTGGCCCTAGGCGCCCACTCCTCTCTTCCGTCGTCGGCGTCGGTGGAGTAGTCCGAAGAAAGGGTTTTCCCCTTCTTGGACCCTTCGGCCTCCCCAGTTGGGGTGGCCTTCCTTTTCTTCCTTCCCCCGCTGGAGGGGGAGGGGTATCCTCTTCCTCCTCCTCGTCTTCATGGGAGGAGTGCGCCTCGGATTGGTCCGATGGTGAATCCGACACCTCGGGGCGTCGGGCACTCTTTCGAGTCCCCGTGGCCTTCTTCTTAGCCCTCTTCTCTGGCACCACATAGGGTGCCGGAACCAGCAGCTTCGCCAGGTGAGCGTCCGCTGGGCCTTCGGGCAAAGGAGCCGAACAGTTGATCAGTCCGGACGTCACCTGCCAATTCTGTCAGAGGAAAGGGAGCTTAGATCCCACATAGAGTCAAACTATGGAAAACTGATACCCTGTAAAAGGAAAAAAACAGCTTACCGCGAGCGCGTGACGCTGCGCGCTGAATCCGCGATCCTCGATAGCGGATGCAGGAGCCTCGGCGCCCTTGAAAAGCATCCTCTAGGCATCTTCGTACGTCGTGTTGAAGAGCCTGTTTAGAGTTTGATGTTGCCCTGGGTCGAACTCCCACAGATTGAAGGCCCGTCGTTGACACGGGAGGATCAGGCGGATGAGCATAACCTGGACTACGTTGACAAGTTTGAGCTTCTTGTTCACCAGGGTTTGGACGCATGTTTGGAGTCCGGTCAGCTCTCCTTTTTTACCCCACGACAGGCCGGTCTCCTTCCAGGAGGTGAGCCGCGTAGGGGGTCCGGACCGAAACTCGGGGGCTACGACCCATTCGGGGTCGCACGGCTCGGTGATGTAAAACCACCCCGATTGCCACCGCTTCAGGGTCTCCACAAAGGAGCCCTCGAGCCACAGGACGTTGGCCATCTTGCCAACCATGGCACCGCCGCACTCTGCCTGGCTGCCACGCACCACCTTCGGCTTGACGTTGAAAGTCTTAAGCCATAGGCCGAAATGGGGGCAGATGCGGAGGAACTCCTCGCACACGACGATGAACGCCGAGATGTTGAGGACAAAGTTCAGGGCCAGATCATGGAAATCCAGGCCGTAGTAGAACATGAGCCCCCGGACAAATGGATGCAGAGGGAAGCCCAGTCCGCGGAGGAAATGGGGGAGGAATACCACCCTCTCATGGGGCCTGGGAGTGCGGATGAGCTGCCCCTTTTCGGGAAGCCGGTGCGCGATGTCGCTAGCCAGATATCCAGCCTTCCTCAGCTTTTTGATGTGCCCCTCCGTGACGGAGGAGACCATCCACTTGCCTCCCGCTCCGGACATGACTGGGGAAGGTTGAGGTGGTAGTGCGGACTTGGGCGCTGGAGCTCGGGTGCGCAAGAATGGATAGGCAAAGGAGGAAGAAGGCGTGGGTAAAAAGGTGGATCCTTATCCCCTTATATGGGTGGACGCGACTACGTGTCCCCACCAGCTTGGTAAAACTCGCTTATCTCCAAGCGCCATAATCAATGGCGCGGTTGGGTTACCCACGCCCGTATTGATGAGAATCCCGGAATAAGGGGACACGATCTCTGCTTTAACAAGACGTGCCAAGGAAACTGCCTTGCATAACGCACTAAGATGGGATAGTAAAACGGTTCAAATAAAAGCTTGGCCATGGTGTGATGTCACACTACGGAGTACGTCAGCAGATTAGATTTGTGTAAATATTATTCTCTCTATGGCAATATGTGGAAACTTATTTTGCAGAGCCGGACACTATCTTTGTGTTCAAAATCTTCTATGAAGTACTTGGAGGAGGAACCCGCCTTGCAATGCCGAAGACAATTTGCGCGCCGGACACGTCGTCATTGAAGCCTGGTTCAGGGGCTACTGAGGGAGTCCTGGATTCGGGGGTGTTCGGTTAGCCGAACTATATCTTTAGCCGGACTCCTGGACTATGAAGATACAAGATTGAAGACTCCGTCCCGTGTCCGGGAGGGACTTTCCTTGGCATCGAAGGCAAGCTTGGCGATACGGATATTCAGATCTCCTACCATTGTAACCGACTCTATGTAATCCTAACCCTATCCGGTGTCTATATAAACCGGAGGGTTTTAGTCCATAGGACAACATACACATCAACAATCATACCATAGGCTAGCTTCTAGGGTTTAGCCTCTCTGATCTCGTGGTAGATCTACTCTTGTAGTACCCATATCATCAATATTAATCAACACATAGGGTTTTACCTCCATCGAGAGGGCCCGAACCTGGGTAAAACTTCGTGTCCCTTGCCTCCTGTTACCATCCGGCCTAGATGCACAGTTCGGGACCCCCTACCCGAGATCCGCCGGTTTTGACACCGACAGTTCCCTTCCACAATCAATTCCCTTATATAACTAAAGCATTTCTAGACTCAACTTCGACCAGTTTGGCTTGGTAATCCTACAAGCAGTCAGGCTCTGATACCAAAGCTGTCAGGAACCCGATTCTAAGTCACACTGATCTAGCCTGTAACACCTCATATCACTTTGCGGCCTCACGCACGGTATCCCCACGGGTGTCGCCTTACCATGGCCCGGGATCGTTTGCGCCTTTTGGCTCACGTATATGATAGTGTCGCTAGCATCCATATGATGGAGAACCCGGGCCGACATGACTAGTTGTGAACCCAAAGTGGCACTAACTTACGGGGACATGCATCCATGAATCAACATCGAGCATGTCGGTCAGCAGGGTGTGAATCTGGGCTGTAGCAACTAGGCTAACAGGACTCCGGGAACCCGGGCTGTAGCAGGCTAGCAAGACTCCGAATGTCACCGCGTGACATTTCCTCGAAGGGACGAACACAGGAACGAAGTGAATCACATGCCGGCCAGTCTAAGTGTTCCGGAGCAGTAGTGTTGGGCTAGCAAGACTCCGATGAACCGGGCTGTAGCGGACTACTATGGATCATGGAAGCACAAGACTACATTTCCCCATAAGAGAGGCTACCAAGAATGAACAACTAGGTTGTCGGATCCCCCACATACCAAGCATTTCAATCATACACACAATATGCTCGATATGTGTAAATACCACATGGCATCACAACAAAACTCTACGACTCGAGTATTTATTCATTAGGCTCCGAAGAGCCAGATATTACAAACATGGGTATCATGACCCAACATGCAGAGCATACTAGTCAAAGCACATGCGGAAGCTTAACATGTCTAAGTACAGACTTCTACAAATGAAAAAGGCCGAGAATCCTAACTATCTACCAAATCCTGCCGAGGGCGCAAGATCGTAGCTGAGGTATCAAGCTAAACGTCGAAGTCCACATGGAACTACTAGCTAGACTGGAGTTTCTCTGCAAAAACATAAATTAAGCAGCGTGAGTACAAATGTACCCATCAAGACTTACATCAGAACTAACTACATATGCATTGGTAGCAACAAAGGGGGTGGCGGAGTTTAACTGCAGCAAGCCAGCTTTGACTCAGTGGCTAACCTGAACTACTACTGCAAATAACTCTTGAGGTGGCGCACACGAGTCCACATATTTAGCATATCAATACACCACTATGGATCCGCTGCCGTCTCCATACGAGAACACCATCCATAGCACTCACACTTATCTTGCGAATTTTAGAGTATCCACTTTCACTTGTCTATGAACGATGCAAGGGGTCCAAGTTTCCATATCCGAGGAATCCAGCTATTCGAATAGATAATGATAACCCTGCAGGGATGTACTTCTTCATAGATGCTCTCACCACTTACCACCATGTACACGTTGTGTACCTCGGCAACCTTCAAGCAGAAGCCTTGCGTGGGATTCGGCCACGACCTGACTAACCACACAAGTCTCTCGTCCAGGTTTATCGCCTATTCGGGTTCCGTCCGCAAGGAGATCCGTCCGGTGTGTCGCTCACGACCCCAAACGATGTGTGCAGGGTTCCCAAGCCCACCATCTGGGTGCCACTTGGTACACCATGCCATTGTGCCTAGTCTGTCCCAAGCCCACCTGTACCGGGTGCCACTTGGTAGACTACTAACACTACCTACAAACACCAGAAACTAGTTGCAACTCCTGGACAGAGATCGAGTTGATTAATAAGCCGAGAGGGGCCGAGTTACCGGAACCCAATGTGTGGTAGTAACTATTCATGGATCACAAACACAGAACTCTGTTCCTGAGAATGGCTGCAATGAGACAATCCACCATGTACTCCTACATGGCCTCTCACCGCTACCTTTACCAAATCGTGTTCACACACTTAGCTCTCAACGGTAGGACATGTTCACCATGTTCCAATTCAATCCCGATGAATCAGACCTGACTCAACTCTAACCAGTAGCAGGCATGATGATACGTCTCCAACGTGTCTATAATTTTTGATTGTTCCATGCTATTATATTATCAACCTTGGATGTTTTATATGCCTTTATATGCTATTTTATATGATTTCTGGGACTAACCTATTAACCTAGAGCCCAGTGCCAGTGCCAGTTTCTGTTTTTTCCTCGTTTTAGAGTATCGTAGAAAAGGAAAATCAAACGGAGTCCAATTGACCTGAAACTTCACGGAACTTATTTTTGGAAGGAAAGCAACCTGGGAGACTTGGAGTCCACGTAAGGGAAGCAACGAGGAAGCCACGAGGCAGGGGGGCACGCCCACCCCCCTGGGCGCGCCCTCCACCCTCGTGGGCCCCTCGTGGCTCCCCTGACGTACTTCTTCCGCCTATATATCTCCATATACCCTAAAACGATCAGGGAGCACAATAGATCGGGAGTTCCGCCGCCAGAAGCCTCCGTAGCCACCGAAAACCAATCTAGACCCGTTCCGGCACCCTGCCGGAGGGGTAATCCCTCTCCGATGGCCACCTTCATCATCCCGGTGCTCTCCATGACGAGGAGGGAGTAGTTCTCCCTCGGGCCGAGGGTATGTACCAGTAGCTATGTGTTTGATCTCTCTCTCTCATGTTCTTGAGGTGGTACGATCTTGATGTATCACGAGCTTTGCTATTATAGTTGGATCTTATGATATTTCTCCCCCTCTGCTCTCTTGTAATGAATTGAGTTTTCCCTTTGAAGTTATCTTATGTGATTGAGTCTTTAAAGATTTGAGAACACTTGATGTATATCTTGCCGTGCGTAGCTGTGGTGACAATGGGATATCACGCGATTCACTTGATGTATGTTTTGGTGATCAACTTGCGGGTTCCGCCCATGAACCTATGCATAGGGGTTGACACACGTTTTCGTCATGATTCTCCGGTAGAAACTGTGGGGCACTCTTTGAAGTTTTTTGTGTTGGTTGAATCTGAGATCGTGTGATGCATATCGTATAATCATACCCACGGATACTTGAGGTGACATTGGAGTATCTAGGTGACATTAGGGTTTTGGTTGATTTGTGTCTTAAGGTGTTATTCTAGTACGAACTCTAGGGATGTTTGTGACACCTATAGGAATAGTCCAACGGATTGATTGGAAAGAATAACTTTGAGGTGGTTTCGTACCCTACCATAATCTCTTCGTTTGTTCTCCGCTATTAGTGACTTTGGAGTGACTCTTTGTTGCATGTTGAGGGATAGTTATGTGATCCAATTATGTTATTATTGTTGAGAGGACTTGTACTAGTGAAAGTATGAACCCTAGGCCTTGTTTCCTAGCATTGCAATACCTTTTACGCTCACTTTTATCATTAGTTACCTTGCTGTTTTTATATTTTTAGATTACAAAAACCTTTATCTACCATCCATATACCACTTGTATCACCATCTCTTCGCCGAACTAGTGCACCTATAAAATTTACCATTGTATTGGGTGTGTTGGGGACACAAGAGACTCTTTGTTATTTGGTTGCAGGGTTGCTTGAGAGAGACCATCTTCATCCTACGCCTCCTACGGATTGATAAACCTTAGGTCATCCACTTGAGGGAAATTTGCTACTGTCCTACAAACCTCTGCACTTGGAGGCCCAACAACGTCTACAAGAAGAAGGTTGTGTAGTAGACATCAAGCTCTTTTCTGGCACCGTTGCCGGGGAGGTTAGCGCTTGAAGGTATATCTTTAGATCTTGCAATCGAATCTGTTTGTTTCTTGTTTTAGCAATAGTTTAGTTTCAAAAAGAAAACTACAAAAAATATGGAATTGAGTCTACCTCATACGCTTCATCTTTTTAATATCTTTCGCTAGTATGATGGAAAGGAAAATTGTGCCAAAGTGTTAGAATAAGAATGCATTAAAATGTTTGGCACTAAATATTTGAATGATGAGCATGATTGCAATGTTGTTAGTATGAATTCCTTGAATATCCATGATGCTAATGATATGCAAAGCCACAAGCTTGGGGAAGCTATGTTTGATGAAGATGATATTTTTTGTCCCCCAAGTTTTGATGAGAATATTTATTATGATGAAAGCATGCCTCCTATTTATGATGATTATATTGATGTAAGTGGTTTCGGAGAGGTCATGACTTTATTTAGTGATGAATCCACTATTTCGGAAGAGGTTCCAATTGATTTATGAGAACAAAGTTGCTATCTATGATGATTATTGTGATGACATGTATGCTTCAAAGAATAGTGATAACCATGAAACTTGTCATAATGATTTTAATTTTCAATTGGATTATGCCTCACATGATAGTTATTTTGTTGAGTTTGCTCCCACTACTATTCATGAGAAGAAGTTTGCTTATGTGGAGAGTAATAAAAATTCTATGCTTGTAGATCATGAAAAGAATGCTTTATGTTCTGATTATATTGTTGAATTAATTCATGATGCTGCTGAAAATTATTATGAGGGAGGAATATATGCTTGTAGGAATTGCAATAATATCAAGTTTCCTCTCTATGTGTTGAAAATCTTGAAGTTATGCTTGTTTTGCCTTCCTATGCTAGTTGATTATTGTTCCCACAAGTTGTTTGCTCACAAAATCCCTATGCATAGGAAGTGGGTTAGACTTAAATGTGCTAGTCATATGCTTCATGATGCTCTGTTTATGTTTCAATCCTTATCTTTTATGTGAGCATCATCGAAATCATCATGCCTAGCTAGGGGCGTTAAACGATAGCGCTTGTTGGGAGGCAACCCAAGTTTATTTTTGTTATTTGCTTTTTGTTCCTGTTTAGCAATAAATAAAATATCTAGCCTCTGTTTGGTTGTGTTTTTTGTGTTTAATTAGTGTTTGTGCCAAGTAGAACCGTTGGGAAAACTTGGGGAAAGTCTTGTTGATCTTGCTGTAAAAAACAGAAACTTCAGCGCTCACGAGAATTGCTGCCATTTTTATTTGGAAAGTGTTATTTAGTTAATTATTTTTGAAGATGATTAACAGATAAATTGCTCATGTCCAGAAATTTATTTTAGAATTTTTGGGGTTCCAGAAGTTTGCGTTAGTTCCAGATCACTACAGACTGTTCTGTTTTTGACAGATTCTGTTTTTCGTGTGTTGTTTGCTTATTTTAATGAATCTATGAGTAGTATCGGAGGGTATGAACCATAGATGAGTTGGAATACAGTAGATATTATACCAATATAAATAAAGAATGAGTTCATTACAGTACCTTGAAATGGTGTTTTTTTTCTTTCGCTAACGGAGCTCACGAGTTTTCTACTTTAAGTTTTGTGTTGTGAAGTTTTCAAGTTTTGGGTAAAGATTTGATGGATTATGGAATAAGGAGTGCCAAGAGCCTAAGCTTGGGGATGCCCAAGGCACCCCAAGGTAATATTTAAGGACAACCAAGAGCCTAAGCTTGGGGATGCCCTGGAAGGCATCCCCTCTTTCGTCTTTGTTCATCGGTAACTTTACTTGGAGCTATATTTTTATTTACCACATGATATGTGTTTTGCTTGGAGCGTCAATTTATTTTATTTAGTTTTGCTTCATGTTTGAATAAAATACCAAGATCTGAAATGATTAAATGTTAGAGAGTCTTCACATAGTTGCATAATTGTTCAACTACTCTTTGATCTTCACTTATATCTTTTGAGTAGTTTGTCTTTTGCTCCAGTGCTTCACTTATATCCTTTTAGAGCACAGTGGTGGTTTTATTTTATAGAAATAATTGATCTCTCATGCTTCACTTATATTATTTTGAGAGTCCTAAACAGCATGGTAATTTGCTTTGGTTATCAAACTAGTCCTAATATGATGGGCATCCAAGAGGGATATAATAAAAACTTTCATATAAGTGCATTGAATACTAAGAGAAGTTTGATACTTGATGATTGTTTTGAGATATGGAGATAGTGATATCAAAGTTGTGCTAGTTGGGTAGTTGTGAATTTGAGAAATACTTGTGTCGAAGTTTGTGATTCCCGTAGCATGCACGTATGGTGAACCGTTATGTGATGAAGTCGGAGCATGATTTATTTATTGATTGTCTTCCTTATGAGTGGCGGTCGGGGACGAGCGATGGTATTTTCCTACCAATCTATCCCCCTAGGAGCATGCGCGTAGTACTTTGTTTCGATAACTAATAGATTTTTGCAATAAGTATGTGAGTTCTTTATGACTAATGTTGAGTCCATGGATTATACGCACTCTCACCCTTCCACCATTGCTAGCCTCTCTAGTACCACACAACTTTCGCCGGTACCATAAACCCACCATATACCTTCCTCAAAACAGCCAACATACCTACCTATTATGTCATTTCCATAGCCATTCCGAGATATATTTCCATGCAACTTTCCACCATTCCGTTTATTATGACACGCTCCATCATTGTCATATTGCTATGCATGATCATGTAGTTGACATCGTATTTGTGGCAAAGCCACCGTTCATAATTCTTTCATACATGTCACACATGCATCATTACACATCCCGGTACACCGTCGGAGGCATTCATATAGAGTCATATCTTGTTCTAAGTATCGAGTTGTAATTCTTGAGTTGTAAGTAAATAAAAGTGTGATGATCATCATTATTAGAGCATTGTCCCAGTGAGGAAAGGATGATGGTGACTATGATTCCCCCATAAGTTGGGATGAGACTCCGGACGAAAATAAAAAATAAAAGAGGCCAAAGAGGCCCAAATAAAAAAAGAAGAGAAAACAGGACATAAAAAAAAGAAGGCCCGAATAAAAAATAAAATAAATAAATAAATAAAATGAGTGAAAAAGAGAGAAGGGGCAATGCTACTATCCTTTTACCACACTTGTGCTTCAAAGTAGCACCATGATCTTCATGATAGAGAGTCTCCTATGTTGTCACTTTCATATACTAGTGGGAATCTTTCATTATTGACTTCGCTTGTATATTCCAATGATGGGCTTCCTCAAAATGCCCTAGGTCTTCGTGAGCAAGCGAGTTGGATGCACACCCACTAGTTTCTTTTGTTGAGCTTTCATACACTTATAGCTCTAGTGCATCCGTTGCATGTCAGTCCCTACTCACTCACATTGATATCTATTAATGGGCACCTCCATAGCCCGTTGATACGCCTAGTTGATGTGAGACTATATTGTCCTTTTTGTCTTATCCACAACCACCATTCTATTCCACCTATAGTGCTATGTCCATGGCTCAAGCTCATGTATTGCGTGAAGATTGAAAAAGTTTGAGAACATCAAAAGTATGAAACAATTGCTTGGCTTGTCATCAGGGTTGTGCATGATTTAAATATTTTGTGTGGTGAAGATGGAGCATAGCCAGACTATATGATTTTGTAGGGATAACTTTCTTTGGCCATGTTATTTTGAGAAGGCACTATTGCTTAGTTAGTATGCTAGAAGTATTATTGTTTTTATGTCAATATTAAACTTTTGTCTTGAATCTTATGGATCTGAACATTTATGCCAAAATAAAGAAGAATTACTTAGAGAAATATGTTAGGTGGCATTCCACATCAAAAATTCTGTTTTTATCATTTACCTATTTGAGGACGAGCAGGAATTAAGCTTGGGGATGCTGATACGTCTCCAATGTATCTATAATTTTTTATTGTTCCATGCTATTATATTATCAACCTTGGATGTTTTATATGGCTTTATATGCTATTTTATATGATTTTTGGGACTAACCTATTAACCTAGAGCCCAGTGCCAGTTTCTGTTTTTTCCTTGTTTTAGAGTATCGCAGAAAAGGAAAATCAAACGGAGTCCAATTGACCTGAAACTTCACGGAACTTATTTTTGGAAGGAAAGCAACCCGGGAGACTTGGAGTCCACGTAAGGGAAGCAACAAGGAAGCCACGAGGCAGGGGGCGCGCCCACCCCCCTAGGCGCGCCCTCCACCCTCGTGGCTCCCCTGACGTACTTCTTCCGCCTATATATCTCCATATACACTAAAACGATCAGGGAGCACAATAGATCGGGAGTTCCGCCGCCAGAAGCCTCCGTAGCCACCGAAAACCAATCTAGACCCGTTCCGGCACCCTGCCGGAGGGGGAATCCCTCTCCGGTGTCCACCTTCATCATCCCGGTGCTCTCCATGACGAGGAGGGAGTAGTTCTCCCTCGGGGCTGAGGGTATGTACCAGTAGCTATGTGTTTGATCTCTCTCTCTCATGTTCTTGAGGTGGTATGATCTTGATGTATCGCGAGCTTTGCAATTATGTTTGGATCTTGTGATGTTTCTCCCCCTCTACTCTCTTGTAATGAATTGAGTTTTCCCTTTGAAATTATCATATCGGATTGAGTCCTTAAAGATTTGAGAACACTTGATGTATGTCTTGCCGTGCTTATCTGTGGTGACAATGGGATATCACGTGATTCACTTGATGTATGTTTTTGTGATCAACTTGCGGGTTCCGCCCATGAACCTATGCATAGGGGTTGGAACACATTTTTGTCATGATTCTCTGGTAGAAACTTTGGGGCACTCTTTGAAGTTCGTTGTGTTGGTTGAATCTGAGATTGTGTGATGCATATCGTATAATCATACCCACGAATACTTGAGGTGACATTGGAGTATCTAGGTGACATTAGGGTTTTGGTTGATTTGTGTCTTAAGGTGTTATTCTAGTACGAACTCTAGGGCTATTTGTGACACCTATAGGAATAGCCCAACGGATTGATTGGAAAGAATAACTTTGAGGTGGTTTCGTACCCTACCATAATCTCTTCGTTTGTTCTCCGCTATTAGTGACTTTGGAGTGACTCTTTGTTGCATGTTGAGGGATAGTTATGTGATCCAATTATGTTATTATTGTTGAGAGGACTTGCACTAGTGAAAGTATGAACCCTAGGCCTTGTTTCCTAGCATTGCAGTACCGTTTACGCTCACTTTTATCATTAGTTACCTCGCTGTTTTTATATTTTCAAATTACAAAAACCTTTATCTACCATCCATATACCACTTGTATCACCATCTCTTCGCCAAACTAGTGCACCTATACAATTTACCATTGTATTGGGTGTGTTGGGGACACAAGAGACTCTTTGTTATTTGGTTGCAGGGTTGCTTGAGAGAGACCGTCTTCATCCTATGCCTCCTATGGATTGATAAACCTTAGGTCATCCACTTGAGGGAAATTTGCTACTGTCCTACAAACCTCTGCACTTGGAGGCCCAACAACATCTACAAGAAGAAGGTTGTGTAGTAGACATCACATGACAACAAGCATGAATGAGTAGGCACATCAGGGTTCAAATAATTCCTACTAATGCTAGTGGGTTTCATCTATTTACTGTGGCAATGACAGGTCATGCAGAGGAAAGGGGTTCAACTACCACAGCATGTAGCAGTTGAATTGTTGTTGTCCTCATGCAGTAAAAGAGAGCAGGATCGAGCGAGTAGGATTGTATCGGAATGAACAAGGGGGTTTTGCTTGCCTGACACTTCTGAAGAGGAACACACTTCATCGGTGTCATCGTTCTCGTCATCGATACACGTCTACCGAGAGGGGACAAACATCGGCAACTGGGAAAGAACACAATCAATGCAATGCCACAATATGATGCATGATCATGACATGGCAATATGCTGTGATTTGAGCTAATGCATCTAGCTATGATTTAAATGAAGTTGGTGGATACATGATTCAAATTCCAACTCCATATATGATTATTTAAATTCCCTTTATTTGTTTTGCCCAAAACAGAGGACAAACATTGTTCAAACATGCATGAAAATGGTACAGATGGGTTCCATGGATTTTTCTGATCATTTTTCATATATAAATTATTTCATTTGGAGTTATGGTTGATTTTCTATGATTTTTAGAAGTTTTGAACATTTTCTGAAATTTCCAATTTATTTAGAAATATGAAAATTCCAGTAAATGTATTTACGACGTCAGCACTGCATCAGGGTGACATCAGCAGATCAAAGGCGCATCCCAGGTCAAACCTGATGGCTGGGACCCACATGTGAGTGTAACAACTAACTAACATAGTTAGTTAGTGTTAGGTTAGCACTAATCTAGGTTAATTAGGGCCTGGGCCCACATGTCAGTGAGTCAGCCAAAAACTAAATTAATTAGAGCTATCTAATCTAACACCTAAACTAAACAGGGACATGTCCCACATGTTAGTCAACCAGGGCGGTCAAACTGGGGTCAACCCCGGTCGGCAGGGTCAAACCCACCGGCGACTCGATGCCGCCGAGGCCCGAGACGGCGGCGCGGCTCAGAAATCGCCGACGGGCATCCAAATGGACGGCGGAGAGGCTCTACGGGGAGCTGGCGGTCGCGCGCATCTAACAGGGCAAGCGGGAGCAGCTTGGGTGGACCGAGCTCGTCGGAAGTGAGCTCGCGGCGTGGGCCGGAGCTCGGGCACCGACGGGTTAGGTGCTACAGCGCGTTTCAATGCGAACTGGTGGGGTCTGCGGCTTCCTTAGGAAGCGCTGAGCACGCCTACGTGCTCTGGTGCGACATGTGGGTGTTGCAACCGCGGTAGTGACATGGCCGGCAGCGGGGAGCGCTCGGCTCCGGTGGTCGATGCGGCAAGGGGGCGAATCAGGCAACGGGGCATGGGGGAAACGATGCAACGGCTCACCACTGTTCTTCTGGTGCTGCTGGCGAGGCAGGGGAGGCACGGGGTCCGGCGAAACGATGATGGGGATCACAGGCACCCGAGGTCGAAAACGACGGTGTTGGAGATGCAACAGAGCTTCTGGCGCCACATGACTCAATGGAGAGGACGACGACGTCGTGGCGGAGCTCGTGGTTATGTCGGAGAGGCGCGGGGAAGGCTGTGGTCGCGGCAATGGCGAACGGCGGCAAAAGGCGCGCTCGGGTGCGCTACGGGGAGAGAGCAGAGGAGGGGAGAGGAGAAGTGGATAGGCTAGAGGGGTCGAAGGGGTTGCGTGGTGTATGCTGCCGGCCTCCAGCGTCGGCGGAAGCAGGAGGTGGCTCGGGCGCGTGCCGGCACGCGGCGACCATGTGTGCGGCGTCCTTCTGGCACAAGGTTAGTGGTGACTGACACTATGGGCCAGCGGGTTGCACACTGCTGGGCCGTCCAGGCTAGTCCCTCTCTCTCTGCCTTTCCTAATTCTTTCTGTTTTTCTATTTTGCAGGTTTGTTTTGATTTACTTTAAGATACCAAATCAATTTCATAAATCCTGAAAATATTCCTGAGCACTTTCTGAAATATTTCAGTGGCCCACAAATAGTTCCAACATTATTTGAGAATTTAAATTATTTATAGTGTTTAAATGCTCAAAGTCAAATACAATACGATTTAATTCAAAAATCCAGGAATGACCTAGAAATTTGTTCATCATTTTTGGCAGAGGTTTTCACCTTTATCAGAAATCATGAACGTTTTCAAAGGGCATTTTGGGTTCATTGAAAATGATTTAAGTTTGAACCTAGTGTTTTTAGAGAGGCGCTAGGGTTTGATCAATCCCCATTTCAAATTCAAAAGAATTTAAACATGATGCAACACATGGAAGCTAGCCTAGGTCAGACCAGAACTGGGGATGTGACACTATCGGCCTGCTCCAGACGGCCAAAAAGAGTTGGCCCGCAGTACGAAGCCGTCGAACACAAAGATTTGTCTGGGGAGGAAGGTTTCTCCCTGGACGGTGTCATTACTGACGATCAAAGGGGCCATCGAATCCTTTCGTCGATGGCATAGTGGAACTCTCAATGAAAGCACCAATGTTGGTGTCAAAACTGGTGGATCTCCGGTAGGGGGTCCCGAACTGTGCGTCTAGGATCGATGGTAACAGGAGACGGGGGACACGATGTTTACCCAGGTTCGGGCCCTCTCTATGGAGGTAATACCCTACTTCTTGCTTGATTGATCTTGATGAATATGCATATTAGAAGAGTTGATCTACCATGAGATCGTAATGGCTAAACCCTAGAAGTCTAGCCTATGAGTATATGGTAATGAATCTGTCCTATCCGGACTATGCCCTCCGGTTTATATAGACACCAGAGAGATCTAGGGTTACAGGGAGTCGGTTACATAGGAGGGAATCTTCATAAACAGTCGCCTAGCTTGCCTTCCACGCCAAGTAGAGTCCAATTCGGACACGGGTATAGTCTTCGGTCTTCGTGTCTTCACAGCCCATCAGTCCGGCCCACGGATAACAGGCCGGACGCCGGAGGACCCCTTAGTCCAAGACTCCCTCACCTAGCAACAAACTATATTTCTAGTAACAAGATTGCATAGAAGAGATGAACTAGGGTTTGAGATGAGATGGTGCTAGTGAAGATGTTGATGGAGATTGCCCTCCCCAAGATGGGAGAGTTTTTGGTGATGATGATGATGATGATTTCCCCTTTCGAGAGGGAAGTTCCCCCGACAGAATCGCTCCACGGAGGGCAAAAGTGCTCCTGCCCAAGTCCCGCCTCGAGGCGGCGGAGCTTCATCCTGAAAGTCCTCCTCTCATTTTTTTCTAGGTTAAAATGACTTATATACCAGAAGATGGGTAGCCACAACCCACCAGGGCGCGCTAGGGGGGCCTGGTGCGCCTAGGTGGGTTGTGCCCACCTGGTGGCCCCCTCTGGTGTTTATTGGCTCCAATATTCCTCAAATAATTCATAAAAATTCTCCGTAAAGTTTCAGCTCATTTGGAGTTGTGAAGAGTAGGTGGCCTGACGTAGCTTTTCCAGGTCCAGATTTCCAGCTGCCAGAATTCTCCCTCTTGGTGTGTTCCTTGTAAATTATGAGAGAAAAGGCATTAGAATTACTCCAAAAAGCATTATTATGGATAAAAACATTATATATAACAGCAAGGAAACATGATGCAAAATGGACGTATCAGCGCCGCGTGCTGTCTATCAACAGTGGCATGGCGGCGCTTGACGACCAGTTTGCCGGCAAAGTGCTGATGGTAACCATGAACGGTGACCGGCCTCCCGTCTCGCCGGACGACCTTGTCAAAGCTCTTGGCATTGTGCACGTCATCCAAATAAGTGACTTGCTCGTCGAAGTCTGTCCACCACAGGCTGATTTCTTCGTCATGTTCTGGACAACTTTCGACTGCAGTCATGTGTTCGAATCTTCCCGGCGTTTGTTTTGCGATGGTGCACTGGTGAGCTTTGATCGGTGGCACCTAGGATGGGGCTCGGTGCCCTCTGCTTGAGTTTTTAAGGAAGCTTACCTTCCACGGCATGCCTCGACGTGTTTGGAACAGCGAGTCCATGAATGAGCTTAGCAACGACCTTGGAGGTGAGCTCTTAAGTATGTTTGTTCCTCCAGACAGCTGGGCTCTGACGGTTATGGCATGGATGAAGAAGCCGTCCACCATACCGAAGGTGATTGGTGTTGAGATACGAGTGCAGGGACTGGGGTTGTACTATTCGTCGCCACCAAGGCCGTCGCGGACCACGTTAGGGATGTACCTGTATCGAGTATTCGTGCATGTCGAAGAAGTGGTCAATCCATCAATTGAAGTCCTACCGCCGCCGCTGGTGCCAGGGTCCGTCGACGATGTCCATTATAGGAGTCAACATCAGACTTCCCCCGTGTTGCTCAGAATGATGGATGGCACAGGGCCTACTCCATCGCACAGCAGAGGACACTGCTTCTTTGGGAGAAGAGGCAGGACTGGCTGCATGTATGTGCTCTAATTTGAGGTAACAACTTAATCTTGTCAGATACTAGTTAAATCCAAGCTATGGGTGTGAAGCACTGATGTGCTAGTACATATGATTGTGACCTGTTCTATTTTTGTACCTGGACTTTTTTTAGAAAGGGTTGTACGTCGACTTAATGTGCTAGCAGAACTTATTGTGTTGTCTATCTGTTTTCTTTGCACAACATTCAAGATATTTCCCTGATAAAGACGATGAACCATTATGTACGAGCTCGTTGGTTTCAACATAGACCTACCCGTAGCGATCCACTACTTCCTCCCTGATTGTGCCGCTTGCGTGAAATTTTTGTATGCAAGTTCAGTGTGCTATGTTGTTCTATATGATTGTTTCAACTAAATAAGTTTTTATTGAGCATCAACAATGCATATGGCTAAAAGATGTATTTTCGAGCATCGACCGATGGGTCTCTCTCTCTCTCACACACACACACGCACACACACGAACAAGTGGGACCCGTTGAATTATTTCTTCACTCGTGACAGCTTTTAATTAGGTTCCACTCTACTCTAACCTTTTTCTTAAGTTATTAATTGAGCTCAGCGACTTCAAAAAATTGTGTAGAAGCCTTGTTTGGGCCTTTTTCGGCGTCGCTAAATGTGGGTTGAGTAGCCATGTAAAGTTGTGCTGTACTACACATGCCTTTTTTTGAACATCAGCAATGAAATTGGGCCGATAGTTGTACACAATATCCGGGTCAACTTGTTATTCTCCGCCCCGCTGGGCTTCCGATCTTCCCTAGGAGGGATGCATTAGGCTTAACAATTAAATGGGCTTTAAGAAATAATAAATGGGGTGTAATTATAAATACTAGGCAGTAACTATATAAAAAAGCACCAAACACGTAATTAGTTAAAAAAATTATTTTTGGATTTTGAAAATTTTAATTTCATTACTTATTGCACGCAATATTTCGTTGGATTTTTACATAATACAAATTTATTTTAAAATTATATTTAATCTGACTAGAAATTTACTAAGTTGACGCGTACACAAGGCTTTGTCAACTTATAGTCAACACACGGTTCTAGCAGCAGTGGCCGTTGGATGTCCATCCAACGGATGCCGTGCTTCTTCAATCTTGGATATTCTTGCTTCAGCCGCCCATAAAATGATTCCTCCCCCTGACATGTGGGGCGCACCGTTTCAGAGGCTGACATGTGGGCCTACTAAGTTGACGCGTACCAAGGGCTTTGTCAACTTAGTCAATATAAATGATTCTAGCTGCAGTGACCGTACATGTCCATCCAACGGCCGTCGTACTTCTTCAACCTCTGGTCTTCTTGCTCCAGCCGCCCAAACCAGCGCTGACCGTGCCGCCTAATCCTGCCTCCTGTGTTCGGCTGTGCTGCCACCGCTGGCCATGCCATCCCTCTATACTCACCCACACCTCCTGTTATTCTCTAGCGACGGCAGCCTCACTCCGCAGCCGAAGCAGTCAACCCGCATACTTCCCTCCGCGTGGGCATCCACTGCTTCGTCTTCCCCGGCTCCGCATCATTCCATTCCTAGGCCTCGCCGTCGTCCACCACCTTGGTGCTCTCGGTGCGGTGTGGTCAACATGGTCAACGAAGGACAACCATCGGAAGAGGACTTTAGGTGGTGAGGCTGACAGCTGGACCCACCAGCTACATCTTCGAACACAAGAAAGTGCCTCCTTATTACTCACAAAATGAAAACGATTCCTCCCCCTAATAGCTAGGACCGACCAGCTATATCTTTGCACACAAGGAAGTGCGTCCTATCCTCCCTGACCGCTGGGACCCACCTGGTCAAAGCGTACGTAGTGTTGTCTGTCTGGTCGCGAATGTGTACGTACATACTGGTCGATCGGTCTCTATGCAAGTACGAACCGTGGCCGAGTAAGTAGCGGCACTTGTTGGTCTAGAGCACCCGACATAGCAGTTCACGCAGTCCCATCTAAGTCCCATACACGTACGTACAGCCACAAGGCAAAATACGACCACGTACATACATACGGGCGGTGTCTCGAGCACGTACTTGTGCATATATACGGACAACCATGGCTTGTGTACATGGAGAGGCAACGGACGGCAGCAACGACGTCCTATTCACCGGGCAGCGAACCGGCTGGGTCGGAACGAAGAAACATCGTCATGTTCATCGGGAGGCAACCGACTGGGTCGGAATGCGTCCTGTTCAACGGGAGCCAACTGATAACCCACAAGTATAGGGGATCAATTGTAGCCTCTTTCGCTAAGTAAGAGTGTCGAACCCAACGAGGAGCTAAATGTAGAATAAATATTCCCTCAAGTTCTATCGACCACCGATACAAATCTACGCACGCTTAACGTTCGCTTTACCTAGAACAAGTATGAAATTAGAAGTACTTTGTAGGTGCTGTTGGATAGGTTTGCAAGATAATAAAGAGCGCGTAAATAAAAATTAGGGGCTATTTAGATGAAGACACAACTAAGTTAGTTTTAGTAAAGAGCTTGTTGTCACACAAGAAAGTTATTTGTCCCTAGGCAATTGATAACTAGACCGGTAATCATTATTGCAATTTTATTTGAGGGAGAGGCATAAGCTAACATACTTTCTCTTCTTGGATCATATGAACTTATGATTGGAAATCTAGCAAGCATCTGCAACTACTAAAGATCATTAAGGTAAAACCCAACCCTAGCATTATAAGGCATCAAGTCCTCTTTATTCCCATACGCAAACAACCTACTTACTCGGGTCTGTGTTTCTATCACTCACGCCACCCACCATAAGAAAATCATGAACATATTGAAAACCCTATAGCGGGGATCCCTCACGCTTGCGCGACACGGAGAGCACCATAGGACAACAATAATAATAAAACATGCATCTCAAATCAATCACGATCATCAATTAACCCATAGGACAAAACGGATCTTCTCAAACATCATAGGATAGCCATACATCATTGGGAAACAATATATAGCGTTGAGCAACATGTTTAAGTAAAGATTACAACGTGTAAAAGAGGGGTTACACCGCTGCATAGAGGGGGGAAGAGTTGGTGATGATGGCGGTGAAGTGGTTGGTGTAGATTGCGGTGATGATGATGGCCCCGACGGCGTTCCGGTGCCACCGGGAGAGAGGGGGAGAAAGACCCCCTTATTATTATTCTTCCTTGACCTTCCCCCTAGATGGAAGAAGGGTTTACCCTCTGGTCCATGCCTTCCATGGCGGCGGAGGGGCGAGATCCCCTCCGAGATTGGATCTGTCTCTCTGTCTCTCTCTGTTTCTGCGTTTCAGATTCTCCCCTTTCACTGTTTCTAAATTCCCCGAAGATTTGTAACTCCGATTGGGCTGAATTTTGGACATGATTTTTACCCGGATATTATCTTTCTTTCAGCGAAAGAAGGGCACCAACCGCCTTACGGGGAGGCCACGAGGGCCCAGGGCGCGCCTGACCCCCTGGTGCGCGCCCTCCTGCCTCGTGGCCCCCTCGGGCATCGTCTCGCGTTGATCCTTCTTCCCAAAAATCACATATATTCCAAAAAGGTTTTTATCCCATTTGGACTCCGTTTGATATGGATTTTCTACAAAACAAAAAAACATGCAACAAACAGGAACTGACACTAGGCACTGGATCAATATGTTAGTCCCAAAATAGTATAAATAGTTGCCAAAAGTATATGAAAGTTGTATAATATTGGCATGGAACAATCAAAAAATGTAGATACGATGGAGATGTATCAGCATCCCCAAGATTAATTCCTGCTCGTCCTCGAATAGGTAAATGATAAAAAAGATATTTTTTGATGTGGAATGCTACCTAGCATAATCTTGATCATGTAATCTAATCATGGCATGAATATTAAGACACGAGTGATTCAAAGCAATAGTCTATCATTTGACATTAAGACAGTTATACTTCAAGCATACTAATAAAGCAATCATGTCTTTTCAAAATAACATGGCCAAAGAAAGTTATCCCTACAAAATCATATAGTCTGGCTATGCTCCATCTTCACCACACAAAATATTCAAATCATGCACAACCCCGATGACAAGCCAATCAATTGTTTCATACTTTTGACGTTCTCAAACCTTTTCAACTTTCACGCAATACATGAGCGTGAGCCATGGACATAGCACTATAGGTGGAATAGAATATGATGGTGGAGGTTGTGTCGAGAAGACAAAAAAGGAGAAAGTCTCACATCGATGCGGCTAATCAATGGGCTATGGAGATGCCCATCAATTGATGTCAATGCGAGGATTAGGGATTTCCATGAAACGGATGCACTAAGATCTATAAGTGTATGAAATCTCAAACTGAAACTAAGTGGGTGTGCATCCAACTTGCTTGCTCATGAAGACCTAGGGCATTTGAGGAAGCCCATCGTTGGAATATACAAGCCAAGTTCTATAATGAAAATTCCCACTAGTATATGAAAGTGATAACTCAAGAGACTCTCTATATGAAGAACATGGTGCTACTCTAAAGCACAAGTGTGGTAAAAGGATAGTAACATTGTCCCTTCTCTCTTTTTTTCTTTTTTCTTCTTTTGGCTTCTTTGGCCTCTATCTTTTTTTTGGGGGGGGGGGTCTTTGGCCACTTTTTTTTTGATAATGGGACAATGTTCTAATAATGATGATCATCACACTTTTATTTACTTACAACTCAATATTACAACTCGATACTAGAACAAAGATATGACTCTATATGAATGCCTCCGATGGTGTACCAGGATGTGCAATGATCTAGCGTAGCAATGACATCAAAAAACAGAGAAGCCATGAAAACATCATGCTAGCTATCTTACGATCATTCAAAGCAATATGACAATAAATGCTCAAGTCATGTATATGATAATGATGGAAGTTGCATGGCAATATATCTTGGAATGGCTATGGAAATGCCATGATAGGTAGGTAGTGGCTGTTTTGAGGAAGATATAAGGAGGCTTATGTGTGATAGAGCATATCGTATCACGGGGTTTGGATGCACCGGTGAACTTTGCACCAACTCTCGAGGTGAGAAAGGGCAATGCACGGTACCGAAGGGGCTACCAATAATGGAAGGGTGAGAGTGCGTATAATCCATGGACTCAACATTAGTCATAAAGAACTCACATACTTATTGCAAAAATCTATTAGTCAGCGAAACAAAGTACTACACACATGCTCCTAGGGGGATAGACTGGTAGGAAAAGACCATCGCTCGTCCCCGACCGCCACTCATAAGGAAGACAATCAATAAATACCTAATGCTCCAACTTAGTTACATAACGGTTCACCATACGTGCATGCTATGGGAACCACAAACTCAACACAAGTATTTCTACAATCCACAACTACTCACTAGCATGACTCTAATTCACCATCTTTATATCGCAAAACTATGGCAAGGAATCAAACACATCATATTCAGTGATCTACAAGTTTTATGTAGGATTTTATGACTAACCATGTGAATGACCAATTCCTGTCATCTCTCTAAATGGATATAAGTGAAGCAAGAGAGTCTAATTCTTTCCACAAAAGATATGCCCATGCTCTAACAAATATATGTGAAGCAAAAGAGCATTCTACAAATGGTGGTTTTCTAGGTGAAGAGAAACAGGCAATCCAAACTTCAAATGATATAAGTGAAGCACATGAAGCATTCTATAAAGCCATACTCAAAAGATATAAGTGAAGTGCAATGAGCATTCTATAAATCAACCAAGCACTATCTCATACCAGCATGGTGCATAAAAGAAAAGTGAAAACTAAATGCAAAAGATGCTCCAAGATTTACGCATATCATGTGACGAATAAAAATATAGCTCCAAGTAAAATTACCGATGATTGTTAGAAGAAAGAGGGGATGCCTTCCGGGGCATCCCCAAGCTTGGTTGCTTGGGAGTCCTTGAATATTTCCTTGGGGTGCCTCGGGCATCCCCAATCTTAGGCTCTTGCCACTACTTATTCCTTCATCCATCGTGATCTCTCCCAAAACTTGAAAACTTCAATCACACAAAACTTAACAAAAAGTTCGGTAAGATCTGTTAGTATAATAAAGCAAATCACTACTCTAAGTACTGTTTCAAACCAATTCATATTTTTTTCATTGTAGCTACTATAATATAACTTTTCCATGGCTTAATCCACTGATAGAAATTGATAGTTTCATCAAAACAAGCAAATATGCATCAAAAACAGAATCTGTCTTAAACAGGACAGTCTGTAGTAATATGAACATTAACCATACTTCTGATACTCCAGAAATTCTGCCAAAATTAGGAAAAATAAAAAATATGTATAGAAATACAGTGCAAAAAGTTTCAGAACCGTTTGACGTTCCAGTAAAAAATGTAAAATTGCGCACTATTGCCAAAGTTTCTGTTCTGCACCGCACAAACCAACAAGCAATGTAAACATCCTAAAGGCAAATCTTGGCACATTATTTTTATAATACAATGAAATTGTACAAGGGGATAATTATTTTTGTTGAAAAGTTTCTATAATCAAGATTCACAAAGTTTCCGTGAGCATGAACAAAGTTCAAGGAGCTCCCCCACTTCAACCATGCTTGTCTTTCTCACTTTCACTTTCCTTTTTGAAAAGTTTTGGGTTCCCCTCTTTATTTTCTTGTTTTTAAACTATATAAAAGCACTTGAGGGAGTCCTGGATTAGGGGGTCTCCGGACAGCCGGACTATCTCCGTTGGCCGGACTGTTAGACTATGAAGATACAAGATTGAAGACTTCGTCTCGTGTCCGGGTGGGACTCTACTTGGCGTGGAAGGCAAGCTAGGCAATACGGATATGGATATCTCCTCCTTTGTTACCTACCTTGTGTAACCCTAACCCTCTCCGGTGTCTATATAAACCGAAGGGTTTTAGTCCGTAGGACAACAACCATAACATACAATCATACCGTAGGCTAGCTTCTAGGGTTTAGCCTCTCTGATATCGTGGTAGATCTACTCTTGTACTACCCATATCATCAATATTAATCAAGCAGGACGTAGGGTTTTACCTCCATCAAGAGGGCCTAAACCTGGGTAAACATCGTGTCCCCTGCCTCCTGTTACCATCCGGCCTAGACGCACAGTTTGGGACCCCCTACCCGAGATCCGCCGGTTTTGACACCGACATTGGTGCTTTCATTGAGAGTTCCTCTGTGTCGTCGCCGTGAGGCTTGATGGATCCTACTATCATCGATAGCGATGCGGTTCAGGGTGAGACTTTTCTCCCCGGATAGATCTTCGTATTCCGCGGCTTTGTACTGCGGGCTAATTCGCTTGGCCATCTGGAGTAGATTGAAAGCTATGCATGTCGAGACCCCGATTCCAAGTCACATCGATCTAGCTGGTAACACGTCATATCACTTTGCGGCCTCACGCACGGTATTCCCACGGGTGTCGCCTTACCCTGGCCCGGGACCGTTTGCGCCTTTTGGCTCACATATATGATTGTGTCGCTAGGATCCATATGACAGAGAACCCGGGCCGACATGGCTAGTCGTGAACCCAAAGCGGCACTGACCTATGGGAACAAGCATACATGAATCACATCGAGCATGTCGGTCATCAGCATGTGAATCCGGGCTGTAGCACTGGGCTAACAGGACTCCGGGTAACCCGAGCTGTAGCAGGCTAGACAGGACTCCGGATGTCACCTCGTGACATTTCCCCGAAGGGACAGACATAGAAACGAAGTGAAACACATGCCGGCCAGTCAAGTGTCCTGAGCAGTAGTGCTGGGCTAGCAGGACTCCGGTGAACCAGGCTGTAGCAGACTACTATGGCTCAAGGAAGCACTAGACTACATTTCCCCATAAGAGAGGCTGCCAAGGATAAACAACTAGATTGTCAGATCCCACACATAGCAATACACGTCACACATACGCATAACATGCAAGTATGTGCAGTACAACATGGCATCACAACATAACGCAACTCATATAGATAAAGGCCCAGAAGAGCCACATAGCATTAAATACAAACAGGGGTCACATGACCCATCATTCAGAGCATACAAGCAACAAGCAGAAGCATTACATGTCTGAGAACAGACAACTACAAAAGAAAAAGGCCGAGAAGCCTGACTATCTACAAGACCCTCCCAAGGGTACAAGATCGTAGCTGAGGTAACAAGCTACTCGTCGAAGTCCAAGCGGTACTACTAGTGAGACAGATGTCTCACCTACAAAACATAAATAAAGCAAATGTGAGTACAAAGGTACTCAGCAAGACTTACATCAGATCCTATCATACATGAATTTGTATCAAGAAGGTAATGTGGGGTTTAGTTGCAGCAAGCTAGCTTTGACTCAATGGTTATCATGTTCTACGACAACGAGAAACTTCTTTGAGATGAGGCAGCGCACATGAGTCCACTAATCACCACATCAATACACCACTATGGATTCATCCCCGTCTCTCCACGAGAAGGCCGTCCATAGCACTCACACTTGTCTTGAGCATTTTAGAGTATCCACTTTAAGTTGTCTATGTACCACATAAGCATCCAAGAAGTCCATAACCGAGGACACGGCTATTCGAATAGATCATGATAACCCTGCAGGGGTGTACTTGTTCACAAATGCTCTCACCACTTATCGCCGTTTACACGACGTGTACTCGGCAACCTTCAAGCGGAAGCCCAGCGAGGGTGTCGGCCACGACCTGACTAGCCACGCAAGTCTCTCATCCAGGTTTATCGCCTATTTAGGTTCCATCCGCAAGGAGATCCGGCCGGGGTGTCGCTCACGGCCCCAAACGATGTCAGCAGGGTTCCCAAGCCCACCATTCGGGTGCCACTTGGTACACCATGCCACTGTGCCTAGTTTGTCCCAATCCCACCTGGCCGGGTGCCACTTGGTAGACTACTAACACTACCTACAAACACCAGAAACTATTTGCAACTCCTGGACAGAGATCAAGTTGGCTAATAAGTCGAGAGATCTTGGAGCGCCCGGAGCCCAATGTGTGGTAGCAACTAGTCATTGGACAACTTACACACAACTCATTTCTTAAGGACGGTTCCAGTGAGACAACCCACCATGTACTTCTACATGGCCTCTCACCGCTACCTTTACCAAATCGTGTTCACACGCTTAACTCTCAGCACCAGAACATATCGTACCACTCCAATTCATTCCCGATGAATCAGACCTGACACAACTCTAAGCAATAGCAGGCATGGCATGGCAAGAACACAACATGGCTCAATCAACTCCTACACATGCTAGTGGGTTTTAACTATTTACTGTGGCAATGATAGGTCATGCAGAGGAATGGGTTCAACTACCGCAACATAAAGTAGCAGTTGAATCGTTGTTGTCCTAATGCAATAAATGAGAGCGGGAGCGAGAGAGTAGGATTGTATCGGAATAAACAAGGGGTTTTGCTTGCTTGGTAGATCAACAGGGGGCACTGCTCCTCTGGCAGGTACTCTGGATCGGTCTCTGGAGCAGGACCTATCAAGAAGGAACGGTGTCGATAATCAAACACAAGCATATGCAACAATATGATGCATGATCATGGCATGAATATGTGATGCTGATTGAGCTAATGCAACTAGCTTTTATTTGGATGAAATCCATTTAAACCAAAGATTCAAATGCATCTCCAAAATAAGCTCCTTATATAAGCCATTTTAGTGTTTCACTTATACAGTAGGTATAAGTTGGTTTGACATGCATGAAACTGGTACAGATGGATAGATTGAATTTTTGTGATAATTTTTTATATATAAATTATTTCAATCTGAGCTATGGTTGAATTTCTATGAATTTTTGAAGTTTATATCATTTTCTGGAATTCTATGAATTATTTAAAATCCAGAAAAAAAATCATTATTGCGTCAGCATGACGTCACAGAGGCGTCAGCAGGGCTGACCAGGTCAAACCTGACGTGTGGGGGCCACACGTCAGTGACACCGGGGCTAAACCCGAGTCAAACCCAGCTGACCAGGGTTTGACCGAGCCCTGGGGCCCATAGTCAGTGGCTTAGGGGGTGGATTAAGTGACAGGGTTAGCAGCTAATCACGCGCCACGTCAGCCGCCGGAATTTCGCCCGCGACGACCTCGAGCCACGGCGGAAGTTCGCCGGAACGAGCGGGAGGCCACGGTTTGGCACACGGAGGCCACTGGTGGGTAGCCCGTGCACGGGCGCATCCAGCCGCGGGAACGGTGGAGCTCGCCGGAGCAGAGCTCGCAGCGGCAGCCGGAGTCGGGTGTGTGCGGGTTAGGTGCTGCGGGGCACTATGGGGCCGTGGTTGGGTGCAAACGACGCGCGGGAGGGCTCTGAGAACGGCGGTGAGCTCGGTTGCGAGCTGTGGCAGCTGTGGCCAGGGCGGCCACATCGCCGGTGGAGCCAAGCTCTTGGCCAAGGTAGCCAACAGGGCTAGGGGGGCGCTCGAGCTACGGGGCTAGGGAAGGAGGAAGGGGAGCTCACAGCGAGCTCGAAGGCGTCGTCGGTGAGCTCGGGGAGGACCAGTCGGCGACGAATTTAGCGACGGCGATCCGCGGCTCTGACGAAGGGGATGACGGCAGTGGCGACGCTGCAGTGCTCCTGGCGTCGTCCATCTCGACGAGGAGGCGTAGTCGAGGGCGGCGGTGCTCCTGGACAGCAACAAGGGACGGGGCGGTGGCGATGGTCGCGGTGGCTCACGGCGACGTGCTGCGGTGGCGTTCGGGCGCGGGAGAGAAGACGAGCAGAGGAGAGGAGAGAGCTTGGGAGAGAGTGAGGAGAGGCGAGGGGGCTCGGTGGAGCTCTCTAGGGTGGACAACACCGAGGGGAAGGGGGGCAGGCAGGCAGGAGCGTGGCGTGCATGCGCGCGCTCGCTGTGCCCTCCTTCGCCTCCTCCTGGCAAGGAGGAGGATGACTGGCTTGGGCCAGTTGGGCCGGGCCAGGCCACACAGTGCTGGGCCAGCACAGGAGCTAGCCGCAGGTAAGGTCCAGGTAGGTTTTTCCATTTTTTTTCTAGTTTCTGACATTTGTTTTGATTTAATAAAAATACTAAATCAATTTATTTTCTTCTGAAATTTATTGTAGGAGCTAGTTGAAGTATTCCAGAGCCCCTCACATAAAAATCAAAATTGTTGGACATATATAAATAAATATATCATATATATATCCAATGCAAATAATTATTGCATTAATTCCAAATGGCCAAAATAAATATTTATGAGTTCCTAAAAATATTGGTTTGATTTTTACCTCTGAACAATATTTTTAGAGAGCAACATGAACATTTTCTTGGACCTTTTTGGTGCAATTTTTATTTGGGTTATTTCCAAAAATGATTTCTGAGGGTTTCACAATCCTCATTTCCAATTTGAATGGAATTTAAAAATGATGCACAAATGACTAGCTAGTCTAGGTCATACCAGAACTAGGGATGTGACAACTCGCCCCCACTCGAAAAAATCTCGTCCCGAGATTCAGGAGTTGGCGGAAAGAAAGCGGGGTACTCAAGTCGAAGACGATCTTCACGCTCCCAGGTAGCTTCTCTCTCGGAATGATGAGACCACTGAACCTTGAGAAACTTGATGTTATGACGTCGAGTGACACGCTCTGCTTGATCAAGAATGCGAACAGGGTGCTCTCGATAAGTGAGGTTATCTTGGAGATCAAGCGTTTCGTGGTCCACTCCGCGGATGGGATCTGAGAAGCAACGCCTGAGTTGAGAGACGTGGAAGACATCATGTACTCGAGAAAGATGTGGGGGTAGTTCCAACTTGTAGGCAACCTCTCCTCGTTTAGCGAGAATGCGAAAAGGACCAATGTAACAAGGAGCCAACTTGCCCTTGATACCGAAACGATGGGTACCCTTCAAAGGGGTAACCCAAAGGTAAGCTTTGTCGCCAACTTCATAAGCCACTTCCTTATGACTACGGTCATACTGGCTCTTTTGACGAGATTGGGCTGTTTTGAAATTCTCACGAATGATGCGAACTTGCTCTTCTGCCTCCTGGATCATATCCGGTCCAAAGAATTGTATATCACCGGTTTCTGACCAGTTCAAAGGTGTTCGACATCTTCGTCCATACAGAACCTCAAAAGGAGCTTTCTTGAGACTGGATTGGTAGCTATTGTTATAAGCAAACTCGGCGAAGGGAGGACACTTCTCCCAATCCATACCGAATGAGATAACACAAGCTCTAAGCATGTCTTCGAGAATTTGGTTGACCCTTTCCACCTGACCACTTGATTGAGGGTGGCAAGCGGTACTGAAGGAAAGATGGGTGCCCATGGTAGTTTGGAAACTCTCCTAGAAATGAGAAGTGAAAAGACTACCACGGTCTAAATTGATCTCTAGTGGAACACCATGAAGTGACACTATTCGAGAAATATATAAGTCAGCAAGCTGACAAGCAGTGATACTCTCTCGAACAGGTAGGAAGTGAGCCACTTTGGAAAGACGATCAATGACCACGAAGATAGCATTATTCCCTCTCTTGGTCCTGGGAAAGCCGGTGATGAAGTCCATACCAACTTTATCCCATTTCCACTCAGGAATAGCTAAAGGCTGAAGGGTGCCAGCAGGCCTTTGATGCTCTGCCTTAACGCGATGACAAACGTCGCAGTTAGCAATAAGCTGAGCAATTTCTCTCTTCATCCTAGTCCACCAGAACCTCTGGCGTAGGTCCTGATACATATTAGTACTACCGGGATGAATCGTGAGAGGAGATTCATGCGCCTCCTTAAGAATCAGTTGTCGCAGATATTGATTCTTGGGAACCACCAAGCGATTCTCAAAGAAAACAACACCACGATCATCTATAGAGAAACTGCCACCAACTCCCTTGTCAATGTTTCTCTTCATCCGGGAAATTCCCGTATCTTGCTTCTGAGCGGAGATGATCTGATCCACAAGAGTAGGTTTCTTCACTAAGGTAGAAAGGAGTCCGTGAGGAGCAATGTGAAGATTAAGCTTACAGAATTCCTCATGCAGAAGTGGTTGGCCCTGTTGCAACATAAGATTGTTGCAATAGGACTTACGACTTACCGCATCAGCCATGACATTCCCCTTGCCTGGGGTGTAGGTAATCTCTAAGTCATAATCTGAGATCAACTCCAACCAACGTCTTTGCCTAAGGTTAAAATTTGGTTGGTGTAGCCACCCGACCCGAATGGATCAAGTGCTCTGTGCTCAGGTGTCATCCCTGGATCAGTAATGCTGACACCACATAGTACATCGAAGGGTTTATAGCAAAGTGGCAATCACACACTTATTACATCGTTGTCTCAAAGAGAACTTATTACAATAAAAATGGCTGAAGGCCATCTAATAATGATAACAGCGGAAGACTCGGAAGATAAATGGGTCCATCAACTCCAACGGCATCACTGAGTATAGAACCACGACCTAAAAGCACCTTACTCATCGTCTGAAAAGTCTGCAACATGAGAAGTTGCAGCCCGAAAACGGGTCAGCACATGGAATATGCTGGCAATGTAACACATAGAGAGTAACGGAATGAAACAACTATACTACATGCATATATGGCTGGTGGAAAGCTCTATGGTTACAGTTTTGCGTAAAGCCAGTTTTTCCCTACTGCAAAGGAATAAATTTATTTAACTATCATGGTAGTTATTAAACATCGAGAATTGTTGACAGCATTCCGATCCCAATTAAGTAATTAAAACCCAACTACATTAATTAGAAGTAACGTGATGAGATTCACATGATATTCAAGTACTAGCTACTCAAGTTGTCCTTAACCGGGGACACGGCTAATCATGATTAGTTTGTACACTCTGCAGAGGTTTGCGCACTTTTCCCCACATGACTCGATCGCCTCCGTTTGTTTTCTCGCACTACATGGTGTTTGAGAAACGGATGACCGAGACACAGTCTTTCAGAAGCGCTGGCACCTTACATGTGGGGTAGACCGTACCACCTACAACCCCTACATCTTCTAGTCCACCCCGTAAGAGTTCGCACAACTTAGTCAACTATGCCAGAGCCCATAGTAGCATGTGGCTGCACACGGATGTTTCTAGCATGAATTATCTTATGATCCCTTTGAGCCTGGGTGGCGGTCCAAAATAAAACAGGCAAGTCCTGATAGACATCAGGTGCCTCAATCCACCCAGATGTGTGTTTAAGTGGCCACCTTAGATAAACCATTAAAATTATCAACTCACATCTGTCATGGATATCACTCACCCAATCCACGTCTACTAGCATAGCATGGCATAATAAGCAAACATAGAAGTAACTCCCAAAGGTTTCATAATAATACAGGTGATAGGTACTACCTCATCTACTTCCCATCCCTCAATTTAATTAGATCCTAATCATGCAATGTGAGAGGATTGATCTAATGCAATAAAACATGGGTTGTAGAAAAGGTATGATCAAAGTGTTACTTGCCTTGCTGATGATCCGCGAGACCTAGGGTTTCGAAGTAACAAGCGGCGCAATCCGGGTGATCTATCGCAGACAAACAACAAGCACACAATAAGTACTCATACAATGCATAGGTAAAACTCGAACAAGAGAACGAACCAGAAAGTTCAACTTAAGAACTCCGGTTACAAAGAAAGAACGAACCGAACAAAGAAACGGAAAACAAACGGCGGAAGAAAACAACTCGGTTCTAGCGGGTTGAAACTAGGTCAAATTTTACTGTAGCAAAGGCTTGTTCAAGTTGATTAGTCGGAACGGCGGTTTTGAAACAAAACTCCAGGCGCTTGAATCGCCTGATTCCGATAAACGGGCGGGAAGAAAGACTAGAACGAAGATCGGATCTGAGATCGCGATCGCGGAATAAATCCGACAAAAAGAAAGAGACGAACGGTTAAACGAACGGGTGTCGTTAACTGGGGAATAATCGGTGATCACGTTCGTTGAGACGAACGGTCCGAAAGAAGAACGAAAACCGATCTAGGGTTTTCGGAAAAGAAAACCGAAACAAAGAATGAAAGAAAACCGGAACGGTTAAGAAAGAACCGGAACGGTTTAGAAGAAAAACTAAACCGAGGGGAGAAAAAGAGACGCGGCGCGGGACAACCTCGGCGAGGCTCCGGCGAACGGCGGCGACGGCGGCTATAGGGCGGCGGCGGCGGGTGAGGGGCGCGGGGTGGGGCGCGGCTAAGGAGGAGAGGGGCTTGGGATTGATGTGAGGAGAGGGGGGGGTTGGGGTGTATTTATATAGGTGGGGGGGATTACTAGGGGTAGGGGGCAAGCAAAAGAGGGAAAACAAAACAAGGAAAGGGGGGCTAACCGGCCTAGAGTCCCTCTGGGACTCGGCCTAGAGCGAGGGAGGCGGCGGCCTGGCGCTGCGCCTGGCGGACGCGCTGGCTGGGGAGGCGGCCGGCTGGCTGGGCCTTTGGCCCGGCTGGCCTTGGTCCCTTTTTTTGACTGGATTCGCGCGCAGAAAAAAAACAAAAGAAAACTAAACTAAACGAACTCCAAAATTACTAAAGTAAATTTTCCCCGACTCCTAAAAATGAGTCGAACAAAATGAACTTTACTCCGGACCTAGAATGCAATTTTTGAAAACGCGCATTTTTCCCTATCCAAATAAAAGCAAACAAACACCGAAAACCAAAATTTGATTTATTCATTAGATCTTCATTTTTCCTAAATTTGGGAAAGTCATACTATTCCCTCTCTTATATTTTTGATATTGGAAAAATAATTGAAGATGTAATAAATAAATCAAATGATCCTCTTTTCCAAAATTTGAGAGAACTCAAATATGAAAATAACGAAATCTCCAACTCTCTCCGTGGGTCCTTGAGTTGCGTGAAATTTCTAGGATCAACCAAAATGCATGAAAATATGATATGCATGATGATCTAGTGTATAACATTCCAAATTGCAAATTTGGGATGTTACAAACCTACCCCCCCCCCCTTAAGATGAATCTCGCCCTCGAGATTCGGGTTGGCTAGAAAATAGGTGAGGGTGGTCCTTGAGCAAATCTTCTTCTCTTTCCTAGGTGGCTTCATCCTCTGAGTGGTGGTTCCACTGAACTTTGCAAAACTTGATGACCTTGCTGCGGGTGGCTCTGCTGGCATAATCGAGAATCTTGACTGGTTTCTCCTCATATGTTAAGTCGTCCTTCAACTGAATCGCTTCGAGTGGCACGGTATCTCTTAGCGGTATCACCGCCATCTCGGCGTGACATTTCTTCAGCTGAGAAACATGGAATACATCATGAACTCCTGACAGTTCCTCTGGTAATTCCAACTTATAAGCGACTTCTCCCATACGTTGCAAGATCTTATACGGTCCAATGAAACGTGGTGCTAATTTTCCCTTAACTCCAAAGCGCTTAACTCCTCGAAGTGGGGATACTCAAAGGTAAACTCTGTCTCCGTCTTCGTAGACTGTCTCCTTGCGTTTAGAATCTGCGTAGCTCTTCTGCCTGGACTGGGCTACCTTGAGCCTATCGCGAATCAACTTAACTTTCCGTTCAGACTCCTTAATCAAATCTGGTCCAAAGAACTGACGGTCTCCAATTTCGTCCCATGACAACGGTGTCCTGCACCCCCTTCCGTATAAAGCTTTGAAAGGTGCCATCTTCAAACTGGTTTGGTAACTGTTGTTATAAGAAAACTCCGCATACGGCAAGTTATCGTCCCAACTAGATCCATAATCTAGTGCACAAGCTCTCAGCATATCTTCCAAAATCTGATTGACTCTCTCGGTCTGTCCATCTGTCTGTGGGTGAAAAGCTGTGCTGAACTCTAGTCTGGTTCCTAAAGTTTCATGCAACTGATTCCAAAATTTTGAGGCAAATTGGGTTCCTCTATCTGATACAATACTCCTCGGAACTCCATCCAAACAAATGATTCTAGTCATGTATATCTTTGCCAACTTAACACTGGTATAAGTAGTCTTAACTGGAATGAAATGTGCTACCTTCGTCAGACGATCAACTACTACCCATATCGAGTCATAGCCTGCTTTCGTCCTGGGTAGTCCTGTGATAAAATCCATGCCTATCTTATCCCACTTCCATTCGGGTATCGGCAATGGTTGTAACAATCCTGCTGGCTTCTGATGCTCTTCCTTTACTCTCTGACATACGTCACAAACTGCTACATATGCTGCAATATCCTTCTTCATTCCGGTCCACCAAAATGTTTCCTTCAAATCCAAATACATCTTGGTATTCCCTGGGTGAATCGAATACGGTGAATCATGTGCCTCGTGCAAAATCAACTTCCTGATCTCCGGGTCATTGGGCACATAAACACGGTCCTCATACCATAGGGTATCGTGCTCATCCTCACGAAATCCCTTTGCTTTTCCTTCGCTCAATTTCTCTTTTATAGCAGCAATCTCCTTGTTAGATTTCTGAGCTTCTCTGATCTTATCCATCAATGTTGACTGAATCTCCAATGTTGCTACATAGCCTCTCGGAACTATTTCCAAACATAGCTCACGAAAGTTTTCTGCTAACTCCTTTGGTACTTCTCCCATCACTATGGTGTTGACATGGCTCTTATCACTCAATGCGTCAGCTACCACATTAGCTTTTCCGGGATGGTAATGCAATCTCATGTCATAATCCTTGATGAGCTCCAACCATCTCCTTTGTCTGAGGTTCAACTCCTTCTGCGTGAAAATGTACTTCAAACTCTTGTGATCCATGTACACCTCACAATGATTTCCAATGAGGAAATGTCTCCACGTTTTCAATGCATGCACTACGGCTGCTAACTCTAAATCTTGCGTGGCATAATTCAACTCATGAGGCTTCAGTTGCCGTGAAGCATACGAAACAACTCTCCCTTCCTGCATAAGCACTGCTCCAAGTCCTCGACGTGAAGCGTCGCAATACACCTGATAATCCTTGGTCTGATCTGGCAAAATCAATACTGGTGAGGTAACCAAATGTTTCTTCAACTCCTGGAAACTAGCCTCACACTCCTCAGTCCAATTGAACTTAGTATCCTTCTTCAACAATTCAGTCATAGGTTTTGCAATCTTTGAGAAATTCTCAATAAATCTCCGGTAGTATCCTGCGAGTCCAAGAAAACTCCGGATCTCCCCAACTGTCGTTGGTGCTTCCCATTCGGTTACGGTCTCAACCTTAGTGGGATCTACTGCTATACCTTCTCCAGATATAACGTGTCCGAGGAATCCTACTTCCTTCAACCAAAACTCACATTTGCTGAATTTGGCGTATAACTGATGTTCCCTTAGTTTCTCCAAAACCAAACGCAAATGTTCCTTATGCTCCTCTTCATTCTTTGAATAAACTAGGATGTCATCAATGAACACTACGACGAAGTTATCCAAAAACTCCATAAACACTTTGTTCATCAGGTTCATAAAATAGGCAGGTGCGTTAGTCAATCCAAATGACATAACGGTATACTCATACAGTCCATATCTCGTGATGAATGCTGTCTTAGGTATGTCCTGCTCCCGAATCTTCAATTGATGGTACCCTGATCGCAAATCGATCTTGGAAAACACTTTAGCTCCTTGCAACCGATCAAACAAATCGTTGATCATTGGCAGGGGGTACTTATTCTTGATGGTTACTTCATTCAATCCCCAATAATCTACAACCATCCTTAATGATCCATCCTTCTTTTCCACTAGAAGTACGGGTGATCCCCAAGGCGAAGAACTTGGGCGAATGTAACCTTTATCCAATAACTCCTTAATCTGATTCTTAATTTCCACCAAATCCTTTGCTGGCATCCGGTACGGTCGCTTCGATATTGGGCCTGTACCTGGCAATAACTCAATCAAAAACTCAATGTCTCTATTCGGTGGCATGCCTGGTAATTCCTCAGGAAATACATCAGGAAAATCCTTTACCACTGGTACTTCTTCTTGCACAACTCCTGTTAGGCAGTTTACTTGTGTCCTGGTTGGCACATGCCGGGATACATACTTGATCCTTCTTCCTTCTGGTGTGGTAAGCAAAATTGACTTACTAGCGCAATCGATGTTTCCTCCATACATCGACAACCCATCCATGCCTAATATCACATCCAATCCTTGAGATTCCAATACTATTAGGTCTGAGGGAAACACATAGTTACCAATCCTTAATGGTAACCGATCACACCATCGTCTAGCCATAAACTCCGCTCCTAGTGAGCTTACTAACATGGGTGACCTAAGGGCATGGGTTGGCAGGTTATATTTATCCACAAATCCCCTTGATATGTATGAATGCGATGCACCAGTATCAAAAAGAACGAGTGCGGTAAATGACTTAACCAGAAACTTACCGATTACTGCATCAGGCTGGTCTTCAACCTCCTCCACATTAATGTGGTTCACCTGTCCCCTATTGAAAGGGTTCGGCTTCTTCACAGAGCTTCCATTGCCATTTCCATTCTGGCCTTCAGGACATTCATTGGCATAATGTCCGGTCTTGGAACACTTGAAACAGGTGACTTGACTCAGGTCTCTCTTGGTTGGGGTCGATGGGGTGGTACGATTCTGGCCGTTGCTTCTTCCATTCCCATTACCATTCTTGTGGCCATTATGGTTGTGCGAACTACCTCCTCCATGGGTGTGCTGAAACTGAAATCCCGGTTTAGGAGTAAAATGGGGCTTCTGCTGGGCTCCAGAGTTATACTTCCCCTGTCCATACTTCCTCTTACGGTTCTCAATCTGCTGTTTCTTTCCTTCAATCATGATGGCATGATCTACCAACTCCTGGTAGTTGTTGAAACTTGCTACCATCAATTTCATGCTTAGCTCATCATTCAATCCTTCCAGAAACTTCTCCTGCTTAGCAGCATCCGTTGCAACGTCATCTGGGGCATAACATGCTAACTTGCTGAAATCGTCAACGTACTGGCCAACTGTCCTTCCTCCTTGGCGTAAGTTGCGAAATTCACGCTTCTTCATGGCCATAGCTCTTGCTGAAACATGGGCAGTGCGGAAAGCATGCTGAAACTGATCCCATGTGACAGTGTCAACTGGGTAAGTGGCTGTGAAATTCTCCCACCATGCTGCCGCGGATCTGTCAAGCTAGTGAGCGGCAAACTTCACTTTCTCACCATCCGTGCATCCTACAGTGGTCAACTCCCTTCCTATCTTGCGGAGCCAATCGTCAGCTACTATTGGCTCGGTGCTACTGGAAAACACCGGCGGATTCAGCCTAAGGAAACGGGCTAAGTGGTCAACAGGTGGTGGTGGTGGTGGTGGGTTGTTGTTGTTGTTCTGCTGGTTCTGGACTAACATCTGCATTAATTGATTCTGCTGCTGGATCAACTGAGTGAGCTCCGGTGGAAATCCATTGTCACGTCTCGGAGGCATCTAAGGGTTTAGAAAAGACGAGAATTAAGAATAGAGTGAGGTCTAAAGGGAAAACACTACCCCAATGCACATGAGCAAATGCACACAAAATCACTTCATTCAATCAAACAAGGGCTTACAATCAGTCTAAAACTATCGCAAAAGTGCTCGACAATGATGTTTACATGGGGGAATACTACTACTATCTGGTGGTCATCTAGAAATTTGAACCTGTGGAAGACTCCATGATATCTGCTCCAGCTTCGTCTTCAAAGTCGGGTTCACTTGGATCCGAATCGGTGTCGTCGATGATGATGTAGTTGTCCGGGCATGCGACGTACTCGTCTTCCTCCTTGGTTGCTAACTTCCTCTTGAGTTCTTCAATCTCCTGCTTAAGATTGCCATTGTGTCTCGCTAGAGCTACGATCTCGTCCATGTAGTCCTTGCGTGTAGACTTTAGTTCTCCTTCTAGCTCGATGATCCTTGCCTTTGCATTCTTCAACTCTATCATATCATTGCACATCTGGTTCTTGTGGCGTCGAATGTGCTGGTTTAACTCCTGGATGAATGATGTAATGGATCTATCCTTCTTGGTGCTGACTAACTCCCATTGTTCATCTCGGCATCCGCAAATCTGGTAGATAGTGTCCTTGAGGTCTTCTTGGTAAACTTCTCCAATGCGTCCTATGGTGATATGAGCTGCCATGCTCCTTCCCAGACTCCAGGTTGGTGCATTGAAAACACTATCTATAGGCTTCGTGATTGGCGCGAATGTTCTTCCCGGAATGTGAGCTTGAATCTTCCAGCGCTCCTCTTCAGGCAGAGTGGCGTTGAAGGTTCCCGTGAAGATTGGTAATCCAATGTTCAGGTACTTGGTGACTTCCTTCAGGTGAAATCCAAATGGTGTGCCTTCATCCGGTTGAGCGTACTTAATCTTCGCGTTCGTCATCCTAAAAGAGTAGAAAAGATGAGGAGTTAGAAAATGAGAAGATAAAGGTGATATATGGCTTTAACTTAGTGGTCGTGTCCTACAGTCAGCGTGTGCTCTGATACCATCCCTGTAGCGACCTGACCCGAATGGATCAAGTGCTCTGTGCTCAGGTGTCATCCCTGGATCAGTAATGCTGACACCACACAGTACATCGAAGGGTTTATAGAAGAGTGGCAATCACACACTTATTACATCGTTGTCTCAAAGAGAACTTATTACAATAAAAATGGCTTAAGGCCATCTAATAATGATAACAGCGGAAGACTCGGAAGATAAATGGGTCCATCAACTCCAACGGCATCACTGAGTATAGAACCACGACCTAAAAGCACCTTACTCGTCGTCTGAAAAGTCTGCAACATGAGAAGTTGCAGCCCGAAAACGGGTCAGCACATGGAATATGCTGGCAATGTAACACATAGAGAGTAACGGAATGAAACAACTATACTACATGCATATATGGCTGGTGGAAAGCTCTACGGTTACAGTTTTGCGTAAAGCCAGTTTTTCCCTACTGCAAAGGAATAAATTTATTTAACTATCATGGTAGTTGTTAAACATCGAGAATGGTTGACAGCATTCCGATCCCAATTAAGTAATTAAAACCCAACAACATTAATTAGAAGTAACGTGATGAGATTCACATGATATTCAAGTACTAGATACTCAAGTTGTCCTTAACCGGGGACACGGCTAATCATGATTAGTTTGTACACTCTGCAGAGTTTGCGCACTTTTCCCCACATGACTCGATCGCCTCCGTTTGTCTTCTCGCACTACATGGTGTTTGAGAAACGGATGACCGAGACACAGTCTTTCAGAAGCGCTAGCACCTTACATGTGGGGTAGACCGTACCACCTACAACCCTTACATCTGCTAGTCCACCCCGTAAGAGTTCGCACAACTTAGTCAACTATGCCAGAGCCCATAGTAGCATGTGGCTGCACACGGAAGTTTCTAGCATGAATTATCTTATGATCCCTTTGAGCCTGGGTGGCGGTCCAAAATAAAACAGGCAAGTCCTGATAGACATCAGGTGCCTCAATCCACCCAGATGTGTGTTTAAGTGGCCACCTTAGATAAACCATTAAAATTATCAACTCACATCTGTCATGGATATCACTCACCCAATCCACGTCTACTAGCATAGCATGGCATAATAAGCAAACGTAGAAGTAACTCCCAAAGGTTTCATAATAATATAGGTAATAGGTACTACCTCATCTACTTCCCATCCCTCAATTTAATTAGATCCTAATCATGCAATGTGAGAGGATTGATCTAATGCAATAAAACATGGGTTGTAGAAAAGGTATGATCAAAGTGTTACTTGCCTTGCTGATGATCCGCGAGACCTAGGGTTTCGAAGTAACAAGCGGCGCAATCCGGGTGATCTATCGCAGACAAACAACAAGCACACAATAAGTACTCATCTAATGCACAGGTAAAACTCGAACAAGAGAACGAACCAGAAAGTTCAACTTAAGAACTCCGGTTGCAAAGAAAGAACGAACCGAACAAAGAAACGGAAAACAAACGGCGGAAGAAAACAACTCGGTTCTAGCGGGTTGAAACTAGGTCAAATTTTACTGTAGCAAAGGCTTGTTCAAGTTGATTAGTCGGAACGGCGTTTTCGAAACGAAACTCCAGGCGCTTGAATCGCCTGATTCCGATAAACGGGCGGGAAGAAAGACTAGAACGAAGATCGGATCTGAGATCGCGATCGCGGAATAAATCCGACGAAAAGAAAGAGACGAACGGTTAAACGAACGGGCGTCGTTAACCGGGGAATAATCGGTGATCACGTTCGTTGAGACGAACGGTCCGAAAGAAGAACGAAAACCGATCTAGGGTTTTCGGAAAAGAAAACTGAAACAAAGAACGAAAGAAAACCGGAACGGTTAAGAAAGAACCGGAACGGTTTAGAAGAAAAACTGAACCGAGGGGAGAAAAAGAGACGCGGCGCGGGACAACCTCGGCGAGGCTCCGGCGAACGGCGGCGACGGCGGCTATAGGGCGGCGACGGGTGAGGGGCGCGTGGTGGGGCACAGCTAAGGAGGAGAGGGGCTTGGGATTGATGTGAGGAGAGGGGGGGGGTTGGGGTGTATTTATATAGGTGGGGGGATTACTTGGGGTAGGGGGCAAGCAAAAGAGGGAAAACAAAACAAGGAAAGGGGGGGGGGCGGGCTAACCGGCCTAGAGTCCCTCTGGGACTCGGCCTAGAGCGAGGGAGGCGGTGGCCTGGCGCTGCGCCTGGCGCGCGCGCTGGCTGGGGAGGCGGCCGGCTGGCTGGGCCTTTGGCCCGGCTGGCCTTGGTCCCTTTTTTTGACTGGATTCGCGCGCAGAAAAAAAACAAAAGAAAACTAAACTAAACGAACTCCAAAATTACTAAAGTAAATTTTCCCCGACTCCTAAAAATGAGTCGAACAAAATGAACTTTACTCCGGACCTAGAATGCAATTTTTGAAAACGCGCATTTTTCCCTATCCAAATAAAAGCAAACAAACACCGAAAACCAAAATTTGATTTATTCATTAGATCTTCATTTTTCCTAAATTTGGGAAAGTCATATTATTCCCTCTCTTATATTTTTAATATTGGAAAAATAATTGAAGATGCAATAAATAAATCAAATGATCCTCTTTTCCAAAATTTGAGAGAACTCAAATATGAAAATAACGAAATCTCCAACTCTCTCCGTGGGTCCTTGAGTTGCGTGAAATTTCTAGGATCAACCAAAATGCATGAAAATATGATATGCATGATGATCTGGTGTATAACATTCCAAATTTCAAATTTGGGATGTTACAGTTGGGTGAAGATATACTTGAGACTCTGGTGGTCGGTGTAAATCTCACAACGTTTACCGAGAAGGTAATGTCGTCATGTCTTAAGTGCATAGACTACGGCTGCAAGCTCTAGATCATGTGTAGGATAATTCTCCTCATGTGGATGCAACAATCGAGATGCATAGGCAATCACATGGCGATCCTGCATAAGAATGCAACCTAGTCCCTGTCGTGAGGCGTCCCAGTAGATAACAAAGTCTTTAGTGAAATCCGGTGGCACAAGTATGGGAGCAGAGGTCAGGCGTCTTTTCAGTTCCTGAAAACTGTACTCACACTGTGGGGACCACTCAAACTTTTTATCTTTCTTGAGAAGTTCCGTGAGAGGTTTGGCCACTTTGGAGAAGTTCTCAACGAAGCGGCGACAATAACTGGCTAGGCCAAGGAAACTCCTAACTTGCTTAACCGTTTCAGGCGGAGTCCAATCAAGAACGGCCTAAACTCTCTCGGGATTGACAGCAATGCCCTTACCAGATATCACGTGGCCCAGGTAGGCCACTTCTGGCAACCAAAATTCGCACTTGGAGAACTTGGCATAAAGGCGGTGTTCTCTGAGTTTCTCTAACACAAGTCTAAGATGTTCGGCGTGCTGTTCCTCGTTCTTCGAGTAAATAAGAATATCATCGAGGTAAACCATGATGAACTTATCTAAGTACTCCATGAAGATCGAGTTCATCAAGCGGGAGAATGTAGCTGGAGCATTGGTTAGACCAATAGACATGACGGTGTACTCGTACTGACCATAACGAGTGACAAAAGCCGTTTTAGGAATGTCCCCGTTTCTGATCTTGATTTGGTGATAGCCTAACCTCAAATCCATCTTTGAAAAGACTGAGGATCCAGCGAGCTGATCAGACATGTCATTGATCCTGGGGAGCGGATACTTGTTCTTTATCATGACCAAATTAACGGGACGATAATCTACAACCATTCGGTCCGTACCATCCTTCTTCTTGACGAAGAGGATGGGGCAAGCCCAGGGAGAAGAACTAGGACAGATCAAACCCTTCTGCAAGGATTCATTGAGTTGTTTCTTAAGCTCAGCTAGTTCTAAGGGTGCCATATTGTAAGGTCTCCTAGAGATCGGAGTGGTTCCTGGAATAAGATATATGACAAACTCTACATCTCTGTCAGGTGGAATACCTGGCAGTTCCTCTGGAAAGGCATCCGGAAAGTCACGGACTACTGGGATATCTTCAAGGTCTGGAAGAGGGCTGGCATTAAGAGAATAGAGTTGGCGCTTTGCAACTCTAGTGGAGACAGTGACTATCTTGACAGATGGGTGTGTAAGCTGAACAGACCTGGTGTAACAATCAATCTTGGCATAATGAGCTTTCATCCAATCCATACCCAAGATGATGTTAATATCTGTAGACTTGAGGGCTACAAGTGAGGCAAGGAATACAAGTCTGTCAACAAGGATTTCATTACCATGGCTTACACTAGAAGTTTGCCATTTGGATCCAAGGGTTTGAATGACTAGCGGAGAGGGCATATCACAAAATGACATGTTGTGCAAGTTAGCGTAGCTTCCGGAAATGAAGGAGTGAGATGCTCCAGTATCGAACAAAACCGATGCTGGATGGCAATTGACAAGGAGTGTACCAATAACGACATCTGGATCATCATGAGCGTCTCTAGCTGAGACGTGATGCGCATGTCCATGTTCAGTGGAAGCTGACTTGACACTGATCATCTTGCGTGATGGCTTACCACGAATAACAGACTTCTCAGGCTGGGGTGGAGCATAGTTGGTTTGAGAGCAGTGACGTGCATAGTGTCCTGCCTCTCCGCATGTGAAGCAAGTCCCTGAAGTAGGACGTGGACCCGCATTGACAAGCGGTCTACCAGTAGGCCTGGATGGAGCATGTAACTGAACTGGGTGAGGCGCCACATAAGAGGGCCTCGATGAATAACCGGGTGGAAGAGCGGAGTTCGGAACCCAAATCCGGCGCTTCTGCGAAGTAGAACCGGAAGAAGAACCCAAATCACGGGTGTGCTTATGAGACTCCTCGTAAGTGAGTTGAGCTGTCTCTGCATTAATGGCCTTGTTCACAAGAGCCTGGAATGTATCACAGTGATGCAGGTGGAGATCATGACGCAACTTGGGGTTGAGACCCTTTCGAAACCTAGCCTGCTTCTTGGTGTCTGTGGACACCTCTTCTGTAGCATAGCGGGCAAGGTTCTCAAACTCTCTACTGTAAGCATCAACAGCCATCTTACTCTGGGTGAAACTACAGAACTCTTCTCTCTTGCGGTCAATGAGAGCCTGAGGAATGTGATGCTCGCGAAAAGCCTCAGTGAAATCTCTCCAGGTGGTTATCTGGCCAGCTGGAAGCATAGCCTCATAGTTCTGCCACCAAATACTAGCAGGACCTTCCAGGTGATATGTAGCATAGGTGACCTTGTCACCTTCAGCTACGTTCACAGAACGCAGCTTGAGAGTGATACTACGAAGCCAGTCATCTGCATCTAGTGGTTCAATGGAATGATGGAATGTAGGTGGTTTTAGACCAGTGAAATCATAGATGGTCGCTGACTCCTTGCACTGGGGTGCGGTGTTCTCCTCAATACGCGCTAACAAGCGGTTGGTCTCACGCTTGTTCATCTCAACTTCTAACATGAACTTTGCCAACGAAGACTGACCGGGTGGATCCTCATCCCTACCATCTCCGTGGTTCCGACTACGAGCAACAGAATTTCGGTTAACCGGCAACATCCTTAAGAACGAAACCAAGGAAAACAAGGATGGATTCAGTATCATCATAAGGATGTAGAATATAGTACGAGGAAAATACTATCTCTTGAACTCCTATGACAATTCCGGTAGCATACGGCAGTAAAATGCTCAAAATGAGACATCCTGCAAATGATGGGGTAGCACCATACTCAACATCATCACTTAAGGTTCTGAGATATTACTAAACAGACTACACCGGAAGTACTTGAACTGGGATAAGACTCTGATCAACCAAACCTTAGAAACTATGGAGTAGTAACATGTGATCCTGATAGAAAGAAGAGGAAGCCTAGTTCCTTAACCCCGTAGGAAAGATAGGATGACTCAGATCAGAAGGGCATGAGGTATAAGGAGTAAAAGAGCCTTACGTTCCCTTCCACAATCAATTCCCTTACATAACTAAAGAATTTCTAGAATCAACTTCGACCAGGTTGGCTTGGAAATCCTACAGGTAGTCAGGCTCTGATACCAAAGCTGTCGGGACCCCGATTCCAAGTCACATTGATCTAGCCGGTAACACCTCATATCACTTTGCGGCCTCACGCACGGTATTCCCACGGGTGTCGCCTTACCCTGGCCCGGGACCGTTTGCGCCTTTTGGCTCACGTATATGATTGTGTCGCTAGCATCAATATGACAGAGAACCCGGGCCGACATGGCTAGTCCTGAACCCAAAGTGACACAGACCTATGGGAACAGGCATACATGAATCACATCGAGCATGTCGGTCATCAGTGTGTGAATCCGGGCTGTAGCACTATGCTAACAGGACTCCGGGTAACCCGGGCTGTAGCAGACTAGACAGGACTCCAGATGTCAACGCGTGACATTTCCCCGAAGGGACAAACATAGAAACGAAGTGAAACACATGCCGGCCAGTCAAGTGTCCTCAGTAGTAGTGCTGGGCTAGCAGGACTCCGATGAACCGGGCTATAGCGGACTACTATGGCTCAAGGAAGCACTAGACTACATTTCCCCATAAGAGAGGCTGCCAAGGATAAACAACTAGATTGTCGGATCCCACACATAGCAATACACGTCACACGTACGCATAACATGAAAGTATGTGATGTACAACATGGCATCACAACATAACGCAACTCATATAGATAAAGGCCCAGAAGAGCCACATAGCATTAAATACAAATAGGGGTCACATGACCCATCATTCAGAGCATACAAGCAACAAGCGGAAGCATTACATGTCTGCGTACAGACAACTACAAAAGAAAAGGGCTGAGAAGCCTGACTATCTACAAGGCCCTCCCAAGGGTACAAGATCGTAGCTGAGGTAACAAGCTACTCGTCGAAGTCCAAGCGGTACTACTAGTGGGACAGATGTCTCACCTACAAAACATAAATAAAGCAAATGTGAGTACAAAGGTACTCAGCAAGACTTACATCAGATCCTATCATACATGCATTTGTATCAAGAAGGTAATGTGGGGTTTAGTTGCAGCAAGCCAGCTTTGACTCAGTGGTTATCCTGTTCTACGACAACGAGAAACTTCTTTGAGATGAGGCAGCGCACATGAGTCCACTAATCACCACATCAATACACCACTATGGATTCATCCCCGTCTCTCCACGAGAAGGCCGCCCATAGCACTCACACTTGTCTTGAGCATTTTAGAGTATCCACTTTAAGTTGTCTATGTACCACGTAAGCATCCAAGAAGTCCATAACCGAGGACACGGCTATTCGAATAGATCATGATAACCCTGCAGGGGTGTACTTCTTCACACATGCTCTCACCACTTATCGCTGTTTACATGACGTGTACTCGACAGCCTTCAAGCGGAAGCCCAGCGAGGGTGTCGGCCACGACCTGACTAACCACACAAGTCTCTCATCCAGGTTTATCGCCTATTCAGGTTCCATCCGCAAGGAGATCCGGCTGGGGTGTCGCTCACGGCCCCAAACGATGTGAGCAGGGTTCCCAAGCCCACCATCCGGGTGCCACTTGGTACACCATGCCACTGTGCCTAGTCTGTCCCAATCCCACCTGGCCGGGTGCCACTTGGTAGACTACTAACACTACCTACAAACACCAGAAACTATTTGCAACTCCTGGACAGAGATCAAGTTGGCTAATAAGTCGAGAGAGCTTGGAGCGCCCGGAGCCCAATGTGTGGTAGCAACTAGTCATTGGACAACTTACACAGAACTGATTTCTTAAGGACGGTTCAAGTGATGCTGATTGAGCTAATGCAACTAGCTTTTATTTGGATGAAATCCATTTGAACCAAAGATTCAAATCCATCTCCAAAATAAGCTCCTTATATAAGCCATTTTAGTGTTTCACTTATACAGTAGGTATAAGTTGGTTTGACATGCATGAAACTGGTACAGATGGATAGATTGAATTTTTCTGATAATTTGTCATATATAAATTATTTCAATCTGAGCTACGGTTGAATTTCTATGAATTTTTGAAGTTTATATCATTTTCTTGAATTCTCTGAATTATTTAAAATCCAGAAAAAAATCATTATTGCGTCAGTATGACATCACAGAGGCGTCAACAGGGCCGACCAGGTCAAACCTGACGTGTGGGGGCCACATGTCAGTGACACCGGGGTTAAACCCGAGTCAAACCCAGCTGACCAGGGTTTGACCGAGCCCCGGGGCCCATAGTCTGTGGCTTAGGGGGTGGATTAAGTGGCAGGGTTAGCATCTAATCACGCGCCACGTCAGTCGGCGACGACCTCGAGCCACGACGAAAGTTCGCCGAAACGAGCGGGAGGCCACGGTTTGGCCCACGGAGGCCACCGGCGGGTAGCCCGTGCACGGGCGCATCCAGCCGAGCTCAGGGGAGGCTGCGGGAACGGCGGAGCTCACTGGAGTAGAGCTTGCAGTGGCGGCCGGAGTCGGGTGCATGCAGGTTAGGTGCTGCGGGGCACTAGGGGGGCTGCGGTTGGGTGCAAACGACGCTCGGGAGGGCACTGAGAACGGCGGTGAGCTCGGTTGCGAGCTGTGGCATCTGTGGCCACGGCGGCGACATCGCCGGTGGAGCCAAGCTCTCGGCCAAGGTGGCCAACAGGGCTAGGGGGTGCTCAAGCTACGGGGCTAGGGGGAGGAGGAAGGGGAGCTCACAGCGAACTCGAAGGCGTCGTTGGTGAGCTCAGGGAGGACTAGTCGGTGACGAATTTAGCGGCGGCGATCCGCGGCTCCGACGAAGGGGATGACGGCGCTGGCGACGCTGCAGTGCTCCTGGCGTCGTCCAGCTCGACGAGGAGGCATAGTCGAGGGCAGCGGTGCTCCTGGACAGCAGCAAGGGACGGGGCGGTGACGATGGTCGTGGTGGCTCACGGCGACGTGCTGCGGTGGCGTCGGTGCGCGGGAGAGAAGACGAGCAGAGGAGAGGAGAGAGCTCGGGAGAGAGTTAGGAGAGGCCAGGTGGCTCGGTGGAGCTCTCTGGGGTGGATAGCGCCGAGGGGAAGGGGGGCAGGCAGGCAGGAGCGTGGCGTGCATGCCCGCGCTCGCTGTGCCCTCCTTCGCCTCCTCCTGGCAAGGAGGAGGATGACTGGCTTGGGCCAGTTGGGCCGGGCCAGGCCACACAGTGCTGGGCCAGCACAGGAGCTAGCCGCAGGTAAGGTCCAGGTAGGTTTTTCCATTTTTTTTCTAGTTTCTGACATTTGTTTTGATTTAATAAAAATACTAAATCAATTTATTTTCTTCTGAAATTTATTGTAGGAGCTAGTTGAAGTATTCCAGAGCCCCTCACATAAAAATCAGAATTGTTCGACATATATAAATAAATATATCATATATATATATCCAATGCAAATAATTATTGCATTAATTCCAAATGGCTAAAATAAATATTTATGAGTTCCTAAAAATATTGGTTTGATTTTTACCTCTGACCAATATTTTCAGGAGCAACATGAACATTTTCTTGGACCTTTTTGGAGCAATTTTTATCTGGGTTATTTCCAGAAATGATTTCTCAGGGTTTCACAATCCTCATTTCAAATTTGAATGGAATTTAAACATGATGCACAAATGACTAGCTAGTCTAGGTCATACCAGAACTAGGGATGTGACAACGCCCCTGGCCATCAGGTCAGATTTGGAAGTTTGAACTACACGGACGACATTTGTGGAGACTTGATCTTCGATGGATTCGAGCCACAGCCAGGCGCACCGCACTGTCGCGATGGGTATGACCTAGCTCTGCCGCCGAACAGTACCCCAGAGGCCGCGCCCGCATCAGCTCCGACCCTTAGCTCGGAGCCAACTGCGCCAATCGAGGATGGGTGGTTACACACCGCCTCAGGGGCTGCAGTCTCAACGGCGATCGAGCCAAACACCAACATAATCCTTTGTGCAGCCCATGACTCCAAGGTGTCGGACTCTTTTTCTGACTCCGAACCATCCGCGCCCCTGCCAATCGAATCCGATTGGGCGCCGATCATGGAATTCACCGCCGCAGATATCTTTCAACACTCACCCTTTGGCGACATTCTAAATTCACTAAGGTCTCTCTCTGTGTCAGGAGAGCCCTGGCCGGATTATGGCCAACAGGATTGGGATGCGGACGACGCAGAAATTCTACGCCCACCCACCACCCACTTCGTAGCCACTATCGATGATTTAACCGACATGCTCGACTTCCACTCCGAAGACATCGACAGTATGGACGACGATGTAGGACACAAACGTGAACCAGCACCTATAGGGCATTGGAAAGCCACCTCGTCATATGACATATACATGGTGGATACACCCAACGAAGGCAATGGCGATGAGATAGCGGAGGATGACCCCTCCAAGAAGCAACCCAAGCGCCGACGTCAGCGGCGCCGCTCTAAGTCCCGCCAAAGCAAAAGTGGTGATACCGGCATAGGAGATAATAACACTCCGGATAGTGCCGAAGACAACAACAATCCCCTGCAGCAAGATTTAGTGTAGGAGGATGAAGGAGCCAGCTCTCCTGAGAGAGCGGTAGACGGAGACGAGGAGGATGATCACATGCCCCCCTCCGAAGACGAGGCAAGCCTTGGCGACGATGAATTCGCCGTACCAGAGGATCCCGTCGAACAAGAGCGCTTCAAGCGTCGGCTTATGGCCATAGCAAATAGTCTGAAGAAAAAGCAGCAGCAGCTTCAAGCTGATCAAGATCTGCTAGCTGAAAAATGGACTGAAGTCCAAGTGGCCGAGGAATATAAACTCGAGCGTCCCTCCAAGAGTTACCCAAGGCGCAGGTTACTACCCCGACTGAAGGAAGAAGCATATGATACGGCTGATCGGCCACCTCGTGGCCGCGATAGAGAGGCATTCCAGCCAAAAGCTCAGCCTCCACCCTAACACCATTCAAATAAAAAGGCATGAGGAGATACGCCAGACCTGCGAGACATATTGGAAGACAAGGCAAAACATTCAGGATCGATCTGGGCGCACCACTCTGCGAGACGACAAACGTCACGCCAGATACAGTAAAAGCAAATCCGGCCAGGCCGAACACAGCGGGCAAGACCCATTCGAGCTGCATCGCGATATAGCCCAATACAGAGGCGCCACACACCCCTTATGCTTCACAGACGAAGTAATGGAACATCAATTCCCAAAAGGTTTCAAACCTGTAAATATTGAATCATACGACGGCACAACAGATCCCACAGTATGGATTGAGGATTTCCTCCTCCACATCCACATGGCCCACGCGATGACTTACACCCCATCAAATACCTCCCACTAAAGCTCAAAGGACCAGCGCGGCATTGGCTTAACAGCTTGCCAGCGGACCCCATTAGCTGTTGGGAAGATTTGGAAGCTGCATTCCTTGACAACTTTCAGGGCACTTATGTGCGACCACTAGACGCCGATGACTTGAGCCACATAATTTAGCAGCCAGAAGAGTCGGCCAGGCAATTTCGGACTCGGTTCCTTACAAAGAAAAATCAAATCGTCGACTGTCCGGATGCGGAGGCCTTAGCGGCTTTCAAGCATAACATCCGAGATGAGTGGCTAGCCCGACACCTTGGTCAGGAAAAGCCGAAATCTATGGCAGCTCTCACGACGCTCATGACCCGCTTTTGTGCGGGAGAAGACAGCTGGCTGGCTCGCAGTAATAACATATCAAAGAACCATGGTACCTCAGATACCAAGGACGGCAATAGCAGGTCACGTCGCAACAAGCATAAGCGCCGCATTAACAGCGAAAATACTGAGGATACGACAGTCAATGCCAGATTCAAAGGCTCTAAACCCGGTCAGCGGAAAAAGCCATTCAAACAAAGTACGCCGGGTCCGTCCAGCTCGGACCGTATACTCGATCGCTCGTGTCAAATACACGGCACCCCAGACAAGCCAGCCAATCACACCAACAAGGATTCTTGGGTGTTCAAGCAGGCCGGCAAGTTAATTGCCAAAAACAAGGACAAGGGGCCGCATAGTGATGACGAGGAGGAGCCCCGGCAGCCGCACACTGGAGGACAGAAGAGGTTTCCCCCACAAGTGCGGACGGTGAACATGATATACGCAACCCACATCCCCAAGACGGAGCGGAAGCGTGCACTTAGGGACGTATATGCGTTGGAGCTAGTCGCCCCAAAGTTCAACCCTTGGTCCTCCTGCCTGATCACCTTCGATCGCAGGGACCACCCTACTAGTATCCGCCATGGCGGATTCGCCGCACTGGTCCTAGACCCAATCATCGACGGATTTCACCTCACTCGAGTCCTTATGGACGGCGGCAGCAGCCTGAACCTGCTTTATCAGGACACAGTGCGCAAAATGGGTATAGACCCCTCAAGGATCAAACCCACAAAAACGACCTTTAAGGGCGTCATTCCAAGTGTAGAGGCCCATTGCACAGGCTCAATTACACTGGAAGTGGTCTTCGGATCCCCGGATAACTTCCGAAGCGAAGAGTTAATCTTCGATATAGTCCCGTTCCGCAGTGGTTATCACGCGCTGCTCGGGCAAACCGCATTTGCTAGATTCAATGTGGTACCGCATTATGCATACCTCAAGCTCAAGATGCCAGGACCTCGCGGAGTTATTACAGTCAATGGAAACACAGAGCGCTATCTCCGAATAGAGGAGCACACCACGGCCCTCACAGCAGAAGCGCAAAGCAGCCTCTCAAGGCAATCAACCAGTTCGACGCTTCAAAGCCCGAACACCTTCAAGCGCGCTCGGGGCAATCGGCAAATAGACCGCCTGGCGCGATCTGAGCTCGCGTAGCAATACGGCGGCCACCCCAATCCCAGCCCAGCGGCGAAACTCGTGCCGCGCGTACATAATTACGCATTAAAAATACCATGGGCACAGGTGGGGAGGGGGGCACAACTGTGGCACGCCCCAAACCGCGGCGTAAACCGCACTAGGGGCTTCCCGTTTGGTTATTTTTCTTTGTCTTTCAGGACCTTAATCTCTGGAAACACTGTCCGGCAGCACTGTTGCCGAACACATGATGCCGCAACCAAGGAGGCAGACAGCTACGTTATACCATGGAATTCCCAGGTTGATTACGGTAATGAGTGAAATATTCAATTTAATATCATTCCTCAGCTTGCCCTTGGAAGGGACATAGTCCTACTCTTTGCTTATCGCACTATCTGTATCACTCTGCTTTAGCACAACTTTTTAATAAACAATGCATGACATTACAACTATTATTGCATTCTTATTTTTTATATATATACGTGTTCATTAATGATGCCTTGCAACCGTACACTCTGGTACGGCCAATACACCAGGGGCTTACGTACCCCACAATGCGGTGTGAAAAGTCCGAACACTTTCACAAGTGCGGCACCCCGAACTTATAGCATTATATGCATCAGCTCCGAATCATGTCTTTGGTCAAATGTTGGGTTTGCCCGGCTCCTATGTTTTGGTACCTTACCTTCCGCTCTATCGGCCAAGGTAGCGCTAGGAGAACTACTGCGATTGTGCCCCGGTTCTGCCGGGCTTAGCACCTCGGTAGAGAAAGCTAAAACTAACTGTCATGATAAGGCGAGAGATTGGTCGCTGTTCGGCGAGGTTTTTCGAGTCCCTAAAGACTTATGCCGCTTAGGGCGAGGGGCTGGCCCTGTCCGGCTTACAGGCGTGTATCACGCCCTGAATTCGGCCTTCCGAATACCAGGGGCTTCGCCGAAATTTAAAATTATAGAATTCTATGGCTAAGTGAGAGTGATAAAGCATTATTAGTCCGGTTGCCTTGTTCGTTGTGCTGAGCACCTCCCTCAAAGGAGCCAAACATGGGAACAAGAGTGCTCATGTTTATCCCGAACACCCCAGCACTCGTGGCATGGAGGCAGAAGCCGAGGACTAGCCATCTCTCAGATTGGATAAACAGCCAAATAGAAGGTAATATTTTAAATTCCAATAAGCGTTGCATAGCGCATATGAAACAAGTTTTCATACATACAGGATAAAATGAACAAGTCTCACTCAAATATTACATCTTTTGAACACTCATCCGCGATAAGACGGGCACCCGGCAGAACACCCTCGTAGTATATCTCGGGGTGGCGGTGCTCCTTGCCCTCTGGCGGCCCCTCCTTGATCAGCTTCACGGCGTCTAGCTTGACCCACTGCAATTTCACACGGGCGAAAGCCCGGTGTGCACCTTCAATGCAGACAGATCGCTTGACGACCTCCAGCCGTGGGCAGGCATCCACAAGCCGCCTCACTAGGCCGAAGAAGCTGTTCGGAAGGGCGTCGCCAGGCCACAGCCGGACTATAAAGCTCTTCATGGCCTGATCGGCCGCCTTATGTAGCTCAACCATCTGCTTTAGCTGGTCGCTCATTGGCACCGGATGTTCGGCCTCAACATACTGAGACCAGAACAGCTTCTCCATCGAGCTTCCATCCTCGGCCTGATAAAATTGTGCGGCATCGGACACACTGCGGGGCAAATCTGCGAATGCTCCTGAAGAGCTCCGGATCAGGGTAAGTAATCGGAATTTACTTTTACATGCTTGCTTTGCATATAGAAATCCTTACCCGCCGCTATCTTCTTCATCGCGTCAATTTCTTGAAGGGCCTTTTGGGCTTCGGCCTTGGCACTTTTTTCACTCTCGAGGGCTGCGGCAAGCTCAGACTCCCGCGTCTTGGAGTCAAGCTCCAACGCCTCGTGCTTCGCCACAAGAGCCTGGAGCTCTTGCTACACCTCGCCCACCCAAGCCTCGTGCTTCTCTCGCTCGGTGTGCTCCTTGGCCACTGTATCTTCGGCCTTAGTTAGCGCTTGCTTCAGGGTCGCCACCTCAGTCGTGGCCCCTGGCAAACATACGATGATCCTGTCATTTTGCAATCGCGTCCTTTTATATATATACATATCTATAGACGGGGTACTACTTACCCTTGTTCTCCTCGAGCTACCTCTTAGCAAGGCCGAGCTCTTTCCTGGACCCCTCGAGGTCCTGCTTCAGCATGGCGACCTCCGCAGTCAGTGCGGCGGACGCCAGCAGCGAAGCCTACATACGCATATCAACATACTTATGTTAGACTCCTGCGATATTATTTGATCCTCTGTTTGGCTTTTCTTTTTGAACAGCGAACAAAGCATCGGGGGCTACTGTCTATGCAGTAATATTTCTACTACATTTTAAAACACTTACCTCAAAGCCTGTTAGAAGGCTGGCATAGGCTTCAGTCAATCCGCTCTTGGCGGACTGAACCTTCTGGATGACCGCACTCATGATAGTGCGATGCTCCTCGTCGATGGAAGCGCTGCGCAGCACTTCCAGCAGATTGTCCGGCGTCTCTGGATGGACAGAGGTCACCGGCACAGGCTTCTTGCCCCTCTTAGAAGGAGGCCGCCTGCCCAAGCCCGGAACCACTGGAGGGTCCGGCGCGGTGTTCGGCTGAGGGCCAAACTCGTAGCTCTCGGGGGCCCCGTCCCCACGGCTCCTGGAGTCCGGAAGGTCGCCTTGAGGCGCCTCCAAGACTGTTTCCCCTCGATCCAGTGCCTCTTGAGACAACACCTTGGCGTCGTCGGCAGGATGAGGGGAGGTGGCGGTCGGGACTGGATCACTATCCATGTCCGACAAGGCCAAGGAGCTGTCCGATGATACATCGATGCTGGCTCGTGGCGGCCTACATAATCGCGTTCAGCATTAGGGAAAGCAGTGCGACAAAGGAATCCTATGAGTTACTCTGATATCCGAATACTTACGATCTCCCCGAGGGCTTGACCTTGGGCAACCACTCGTCTTCGCCTTCGTCGGCGGCGGTGGAACTGTCCGGAAGGAGAGTCCTTCCCTTCTTGGACCCTCCGGCCTCCCTAGTTGGGGCGGCCTTCCTTTTCTTGTCTCCCCCAGTTGGTGGGGGAGCATCTTCTTCTTCCTCTTCCTCGTCTTCAGGGGAAGAGTGTTCCGCAGAGTCATCAGACGGTGAGTCCGACGATGCCTGGCGTCGGGAACTCTTTCGGGTTCCCTTGTCCTTCTTGGTCTTCTCCGACACCTTATAAGGGGCCGGAGTCAGCATCTTCGCCAGAAGAGCGTCTGCGGGGCCTTCGGGCAAGGGAGCCAGACATTTGATCTGTTCGTCCATCTTCTGCCAGTCCTGTCAAAGGTACGGGAGTTTAGATCCCGCATAGAGTCAATCTATATAAAAAAATAAGTATCCTATGAAAGGTGAAGCAGCTTACCGCACTGGCTTGGCGCTTCGCGCTGAATCCGCGATCCTCAATAATAGGGGGGGGACCTCGGCACTTTTGAACAGCACCCTCCAGGCATCTTCATGAGTTGTGTCGAAGAGCTTGTTCAGAGTTCGGTGCTGCGCCGGATTGAACTCCCACAAGTTGAACTCCCGTTGTTGGCACGGGAGTATCCGGCGGATGAGCATAACTTGGACTATGTTGACAAGCTTGAGCTTGTCCACCATGTTTTGAATACATGTTTGGAGTCCGGTCACCTCTTTCGAATTACCCCAGGACAGGCCCTTCTCTTTCCAGGAGGTGAGCCACGTGGGGATGCCAGATCGGAACTCGGGGGCCACTTCCCATGCAGGATCGCGTGGCTCGGTGATATAGAACCACCCCGATTGCCACCCCTTTATGGTTTCCACAAAGGAGCCCTCGAGCCATGTTATGTTGGGCATCTTGCCCACCATGGCGCCTCTACACTCTGCCTGGCGGCCGCCCACCACCTTCGGCTTGACATTGAAGGTCTTCAGCCATAAGCCAAAGTGGGGCTTGATGCGGAGGAAGGCCTCGCACACGACGATAAACGCCGAGATGTTGAGGATGAAGTTCGGGGCCAGATCGTGGAAATCCATGCCGTAATAAAACATGAGCCCCCGGACGAAGGGATGGAGAGGGAACCGCAGTCCGCGGAGGAAATGGGTGAGGAATACTACCCTCTCATGGGGCCTGGGGGTGGGGATGAGCTGCCCCTCATCTGGGAGCCGGTGCGCGATGTCGTCGGGCAGGTATCGGGCTCTCCTCAGTTTCTTGATGTCTCCCTCCGTGACGGAGGAGACCATCCAATTGCCTCCCGCTCTGGGACATGATTGGAGAAGGTCGAGGTGGGAAGTGCGGACTTGGGCGCTAGAGCTCGAGTGTGCGAAAACGGATGGGTAAGGGAGGAAGAAGGCGTGGATAGAAAGGTGAATCCTTATCCCTTTATATGGGCGGACGAAACTAAGCGTCCCCACGTGCCTGGTAAAACTCTCTTATCCCCCAAGCGTCGTAATTGACGGCGCGGTTTGGTTACCCACGCCCGTATCAATGAGAATCCCGTAATAAGGGGACACGATCTCTGCTTTGACAAGACGTGTCGAAAAACTGCCTCACGTTATGTGCGGGGCTGGTTAAAAGAAATGGTTCGAATAATCACCGGGCTATGACGTAACGTCATGCTACCAAAACAAGCCAGCAAATTAGATCTGCGAAAATATTATTCTCTCTACGGTGGAATGTGGAACTTATTTTGTAGGGTCGGACACTATCCTCGTATTCAAATTCTTCTGTGATGTATTCGGAGAAGGTACCCTCCTTGCAATGCCGAAGACAATACTGCGCGCCGGACTCATCGTCATTGAAGCCTGGTTCAGGGGCTACTGAGGGAGTCCTGGATTAGGGGGTCTTCGGACAGCCGAACTATCTCCGTTGGCCATACTGTTAGACTATGAAGATACAAGATTGAAGACTTCGTCTCGTGTCCGGGTGGGACTCTACTTGGCATGGAAGGCAAGCTAGGAAATACGGATATGGATATCTCTTCCTTTGTAACCGACCTTGTGTAACCCTAACCCTCTCCGGTGTATATATAAACCGAAGGGTTTTAGTCCGTAGGACAACAACCATAACATACAATCATACCATAGGCTAGCTTCTAGGGTTTAGCCTCTCTAATCTCATGGTAGATCTACTATTGTACTACCCATATCATCAATATTAATCAAGCAAGACGTAGGGTTTTACCTCCATCAAGAGGGCCCGAACCTGGGTAAAACATCGTGTCCCCTTCCTCCTGTTACCATCCGGCCTAGACGCACAGTTCGGGACCCCCGACCCGAGATCCGCCGGTTTTGACACCGACAGCACTCAACAGAAATAAATGACTCTCTAAAACTTCCGGGTTGTCTCCCTGGCAGCGCTTTCTTTAAAGCCATTAAGCTAGGCATAAGGTGCTCAAGTAATGCATCACCCGGATCCCAAGGTATATCAAAGCCAATTTTAATTAACAATGATTTATGATTTAGTAGTGAGCGCAAGGTAACATATATCATGTAATGACGAAGTCTAACTCTCTTCCTATGCATTGGCATGTCATAAAAGAACAATTCATGCACACATAGTAAAGGCCCATGCATAGTATAACCAGTTTCTTGCAATTTTATCATATTGGAAACATGGAGAGGCGGAGATGTAGTTCCTCTCTCATAATAATTGCAAGTAGGAGAAGCAAGCACATGCATATTATATCTATCAAAATCATCATGTGTAGTAGTAAAACGCAACCCATCAATATAATCCTTAATAAGGGCCAACTTCTCCAATATAGTGTAGTTTGGAGAATTCGAAAAGATAATAGGACTATCATCTGTGGGTGCAATAGCAAAAATTTCATGTTTAATATAAGGAACTATAGCAAGTTCATCTCCATTAGCATAATTCATATTGGCATCTTGGCCACAAGCATAGCAAGCATCATCAAAAATGGATATTTCAAAAGAATCAATGGGATCATAACAATCATAATAGCATTGATCATTCGGTAAGAACGAAGGGACATTAAATAATGTATGAGTTGGAGAGTTACTCTCATTAGAAGGTGGGCACGGGTAGCTAATCCGATCTTCCTCCTTTTGTTCTTCGCTCTCCTCATCATCTTTTTCATCCAATGAGCTCACAATTTAATCAATTTCTTCTTCCATAGACTCCTTCAAATATTAGTCTCTTCTTGGACAGTGCAGACTCTCTCAATAAAATCATCAATATCGGAATTGAATTCATAACTATCATAGCAATATCTAAGTATAGCAAAAAAATTAGGTCTGTAAACAGCATCATCAAGATTTTGACACTCTTTAAACAAAGATTCAATTTCATAAGCACTCATAAAAGCGATGAATTCTTCTATTCGTTCCACATCATAGTAATCATATATGCCATTAGCATAAGAAGCTAAGGTTTCATTATCATTAAATTCGCATGAAAAGGGAAGGTGTGGAGCCTTCATCCTAGAGAAACAAGTATAATCATATCTCAAGCATAATTTCCGAGCATACCAATGCAACCTATAAATTTGATCCCATAATAGTTTCCCTTTTTGAGTCAAGCGATAATCCCTAAAGCATTCACGTTGATCCAACGTGTCTCCCATAACATAATTGAATGGGGTTTTCTCAGGATTATCAAAGTAGTACATAATGAGCATCGAGGGTTTTAGGAGGTTCCCCATCTCCATGAGTAGCAAGTACACCTAATTTTTTTGGTATTTCGTGTTCCATATCCATAACTAAAGATAGAGAACAACTTAGAATAGAAAATAAAAATTACTTAGTGATAAAGCAAACAAGCACACACAAGAATATTCACCCCACGCTATTGCTCCCCGGCAACGGCGCCAGAAAAGGGTCTTGATAACCCACAACTATTGGGGATCAATTGTAGCCTCTTTCGATAATTAAGATTGTCAAACCCAATGAGGGGATAAAGGTAGAACAAATATTCCCTCAAGTTCTATCGACCACCGATACAACTCTACGCACGCTTAACGTTCGCTTTACCTAGAACAAGTATGAAACTAGAAGTACTTTGTAGGTGCTGTTGGATAGGTTTGCAAGATAATAAAGAGCGCGTAAATAAAAAGTTGGGGCTGTTTAGATGAAGTCACAACTAAGTTAGTTTTAGTAAAGAGCTTGTTGTCACACAAGAAAGTTATTTGTCCCTAGGCAATCGATAACTAGACCGGTAATCATTATTGCAATTTTATTTGAGGGAGAGGCATAAGCTAACATACTTTATCTTCTTGGATCATATGCACTTATGATTGGAACTCTAGCAAGCATCCGCAACTACTAAAGATCATTAAGGTAAAACCCAACCATAGCATTATAAGGCATCAAGTCCTGTTTATTCCATGTAGAGATTACAGCGGGTAAAAGAGGGGTTAAACCGCTGCATAGAGGGGGGAAGAGTTGGCGATGATGGCGGTGAAGTGGTTGGTGTAGATTGTGGTGATGATGATGGCCCCGGTGGCGTTCCGGCGCCACCGGGAGAGAGGGGGAGAGAGCCCCCCTTATTCTTATTCTTCCTTTACCTTCCCCCTAGATGGAAGAAGGGTTTCCCCTCTGGTCCATGGCTTCCATGGTAGCGGAGGGGTGAGAGCCCCTCCGAGATTGGATCTGTCTCTCTGTCTCTCTCTGTTTTTGCGTTTCAGTTTCTGCCCTTTCACCGTTTCTTAAATCCCCGGAGATCCGTAACTCCGATTGGGCTGAATTTTGGACAAGATTTTTATCCAGATATTAGCTTTATTGCGGCGAAAGAAGGACACCAACCGCCTTACAGGGTGTCCATGAGGGCCCAGGGCGCACCCGACCCCCTGAGGCATGCCCCCCGCCTCGTGGCCCCCTCGGGCATCGTCTCACGTTGATTCTTCTTCCCAAAAATCACATATATTCCAAAAAATATCCGTCAGTTTTTATCCCATTTGGAATCTGTTTGATTTGGATTTTCTACGAAACAAAAAACATGCAACAAACAGGAACTGGCACTGAGCACTGGATCAATATGTTAGTCCCAAAAATAGTATAAAAAGTTGCCAAAAGTATATGAAAGTTGTATAATATTGGCATGGAACAATAAAAAATTAGAGATACGACGGAGACGTATCACCAACCAGCTTTGACGGAACATCCAAAATGGGGTCTGGTGTACCGCAGAATGGAGGAAATGGCCTTCTGTTCGACCAGCCACGGTCAAAATGGGATCCTGTTCGTTGGGAGGGGTCTGGAATACCGCAAAACGGAGGAAACAGACTTGTGTTTGAGTGCCTACGGTCGAAGACGGGGTCTTGTTGATCTGGAGGGGTGTGGCATACCGCAAAACAGAGGAAACAGACTTGTGTTGGAGTGCTACGGTCGAAACGGGGGTTCTGTTCATTGGGAGGGGTGTGGCGTACCGCAAATCGGGACTCCATGGGCTACTGTTCATCTCCACCGTCGACCTCCTCCATCCTCCATGGGCTACTGTTCATCCATGGCTACTGTTCATCCAGCCTCCACCGGATGCTGTTCATCCAGCCTCCACGGGGTCTCGTTCATCCACCCCCAACCAGCTGGGGTGCGGTGGCCTCCTCGGGGTCCTATTCATCCAGCGGCAACGGCCTACAACCACGGGGTCCTGTTCATCCAACCCCCACCGAGAATTGTTCATCCATAGCCAACCAACCGGCTCGTCTCACCACGTCTCGACTCGTTCTACGTACCGCCCGCACGGTAGCAACTGTCACTATTCATCGAGAGGCAACGCAACACCGGCTGGCTACGTTTCGCACGGGGGCTTGATCGGCTTCAATAAGCAGCAGAAGTGATCGATCGCTCGGGTTCAGTTAGCAGCAGCAACGAAGGAATTTCTCGGGTTCAGTCAGCAGTGAATGAATCACTCGAGTTCAGTTAACAGCCAAGGGATCGATTGCTCGGGTTCAGTAACGTGCGATCGCTTGGGTTCAGTTAGCCAACGCCCCGCACACACGCGCGTACATGAGAGAAACACGCAAATCACAGTGCATCGCTCGGCCCCTACCACCCACAGTAACCGGGAACTCCCCGATATTTTCCTCGCCCTCGCTTCTACCACAGTTTTTTCCGTCAAGGACGGCCCAAAGAATATCATGCAGCCATATCTCCACCCCGCCCTAGACAAAAAGCCCATTTTCTGTCATGATTTTTTGTCATAGAAGTAGGAGCCCACCACATCTATGATGATACCGGGTTTTGTCACAATTATCGTCATAGAAGTGTCATAAGCATGACATAAAAAAGTCGTCCGGTCCAAAACGTCACAGATGTGTGTTTTTTTGTAGTGCATGTCCACAATATCAATTTATTACATAATTTATCAAATCCACAATATCAAATGCAGCAACGACATAGTTTTGCACAATACAACAAATAAATAATGAAACTAGGCGGCTCTTTCGCCATGATACTTCCAATACTCCTCATCAAATCCTTCTTAAGTTGATAGTGCGCATCAGAGTCTCTAATTTCATTGTACACCTTCATGAACCAGTTGATTCGCTCCTCTCTTCTCATCGGCATAACACGTACGCCCATCAAGTCATAGAATGTCTAATCTAAATCATGTCCACGCTCATTCTCAATGATCATGTTATGCATGATCACACAAGCAGTCATGATATACCAAAGGTTTTTTATCTCAGAATCTAGATGGTCCTCGCACAATAGCAAATTGGGATTGCAAAATCCCAAAAGCCCTCTCAACATCTTTCCTAGCCACCGCTTGCGCATTGTGAAAGATGAGTTCTTTCTTACCTTGGGGTTTTGCAATTGACTTGACAAAAGTACTCCACCCTGGGTAGATCCCATCCGCAAGATAGTACCCATAGTTATATATGTGTCCATTTGCTTTGAAGGTCACCGGTGGTGCTTCTCCATTTGCTAACTTGGCAAAAAGAGCTGACCGGTCGAGCACGTTGATCTCATTGCAAGATCCAGGCATCCCAAAATATGAATGCCAAAACCATGTTTCTTGATTGGCAACGGCCTCAAGAATGATAATGGCATCCTTCCCACGACCCTTGAACTATCCACTAGGGCAGAAAAGCCTAGCTATGGCATGTCAAAAACAGCCTTGCTGGCGTGGATACCCGATGCCACCAATATGGCGCCAGTGTTAAAAATTAGCGTTGACGTTGGCACCTACGTCATCAGTATTTTGGACGGTAATGGCGCGCCGCCTGGTCAACGCTGGCAGTATTAGTCATCAGTTGTGACATTTCATGTTTTCGTGACACCGGTAATTGGATTTTCAGATTTGAAATAAAATTTGTACAACAGCGATTTCAGCGAAAATGACAGCATAATCCAGTTTAAGAACAGTCAATAAATCAACTATAAATAGACCCAATGACAACATTTAAGTTCAACAATGCACTTATTGATATAGTACAACTATGTCGGCAAAGTAACACACATATGAATGTACAAGTTCAAATAAATAGAGGTGATAATAACATAATATCTTCCATCCATGCCAACTAGCTAACTAGGACTTTTCGACGGGCGGAGTCAGGGTCATAATCCGAAGTAAGCGAACCATCATCGCTGCCAGCAAGCTTGTAGTAGACCATGATCTCTTCACGATCATAGTCGAGGTAGAATGTGGCTCTCTCCCCAGTTCCCATCCCATAAGCATTTGTAAGGGCTTTCCAACCAGGGCAACTGAAGTAGGTACGGTTTGCCTCGTTGGTGACAAGACAATTGAATTGTTGAGCCGTCAGCATCGTCATGGGGGTGCACTTAGTGGCGGACCCACGAATTGAAGTTAGCTGGGGCGAACATTTAACGTCTAATTGTTTTCGGCACAAATGCAACTCTTTTCAACCAAAACTCATACTCCCTTCGTTCCTAAATACAAGTCTTTTTAGAGATTCCTATACGGACTGCATACAAAGCAAATTGAGTGAATCCACGTTCAAAAACATGTCTATATACATTCGTATATATTTCGTATTGAAATATCTAAAAAGAGGTTTATATTTAGGAATGGAGCAAGTAGCATTCAATAACAAAAGAATAAAAAAGATTTTAAAAACTAGTAAACTGCTAACATGGACTCTTGTTGCTTGAAATGCTCACTTATTCACAATATGATCCCATTTTAATTTCCAAACAAGCTACAAAATTGATTGGGGAACGGCTGGGTCTGGCTAGGTCGAGAGGGACAGCTGGAAGCTATTTCTCTTTCGATTGGGAATTTCCTTCTCGGTCATTCATTGACTGCAGTACAGATCGATTGGGAACTTGGGCCTATACAGTGGGCTGTAGTAACTATAAAATGTAGCCCAGTCCACCAGGGGACCAGCCCAAATCTCTTTCTCCCTCAACACTTCGATGTAGTCACACACAAACAGAGAAACAGCGCCGCCGCCGCCGGCTTTTTGTGTTCTTATGCCCGCCGGAGGAAAGATACGTAGATGGGATTCGATACTCCGTTGCCGGCGACCAGGGGCGGCCGCCCCAGTTGTCAAATGGTGGGTCTGCCACTGGGTGCACTAGAATGTAATGGTTGCATCAACTGGAACTTTAAACTTCTCTAAGAAATTGCGCCTTGCCCTGCAAGGGATGACCTGAGCAAAATTGAAAGAAAGAAGTAGCTAGCTAGTTAGACAATTTTGAGCACAGCCGTATACATCATATGAAACTCAATCAAAACATGCTCAACTAAAACATATTGTCCTAGTGAGGAAGTCAGTCAGCAGATCTATGAAGAATTTCTTGTCCCTTTGGCATCTCACTGAACCACAGGTCTCACATGGGGCATCCATTTACTGCTTTCATGAACTTGAGAAAAATAAACATACATAACAGATGCACATAGATATAATGCAACATAAGCAGTTAGTACGAATCAGCTCTATCCGCCCATCTAGTTATTAACATATACTCCCTTTGTCTGGGTTTATTGGGCCCATGAGCAAAAACATCATGTGCATTCTTATTAAGCCCGCCTTGAAAATCATTTACCCTTTCCCCTAAAATTAACTGCTAAGCGATAATTTCGAGAGGCTAACTTCAGAATCTGCGCCATGCATGCATCCCTCCAGGCATGTGAGTATGCATGTATGCTGGTCATTGGTACAGGCCGATGGGATGGTGGCTGCATGCATGCGCCAGTAATAACTAGCATGCAAAACAAAGCATCAACTATCTACTGGAGGGGTTAATGCCTAAAATAAACACATCTATTTATTAGTTGCCTTGGTCCTGCCAATCCTATCTTTGGGCCCAATAAACATGCACAGAGGGAGTACGTAATTGTAATTAAACATCTCTACAAACAATGTGTAGTTCAAACTTAAAACATGCATAAAGTTAAACAGTTCATATGAAATAGCTAGCACGCGCTAAGCTAGTGGCCAGAGGGACCGGCCTCGTGGTAGTGCCTAGTCGACCTATGATGACACCCCTGCTCACCCTCATCCTCACGCTCCAAGGCATCCCAGTCTATTGGATCCTACTCCGCGCTCTTCCTGGCTGCATACTGAAGTAACATCATCTTGTTGGCCTCCACAAATTTGTCATCTCTCGCAAGCTCTCTCACCAATGGGTTGAAGAACTGCATCTCGTCCTCTTTGTTCTCCATCTTCTCAACCCTAGTGCATATCCTCATGTCCTCAGGCGCGAGGTACATCGCGAACTCACGACACTAAGGGAAGTTCAGATTCTCCCCTTCCTAAAAGAACTCTGCTGCCATGGCATCATAAGCGCGCGCCGCTAACTCCGGGGTGTCCCGATGGCCAAGTTCGTTGACGACATTGTCCTTCCTAATGGTGGCATAGTACTTATTTCCCTTTTGTCGCACACAACGAAACTTGGGATCCATCTTATATAACTACCAAGTTAGTAAAAAATGGCCATATTAACGAGTACCTGCAAAACCTACAATGCATAAAACGTGCTCCCTCCGTTCCCAATTATAAGTCTTTCTAGAGATCCATATATTGTAGTCCATTTGAAATGTCTAAAAACACTTATATTTAGGAATGGAGGGAGTACACTACACTAAATGCTTTCACCACGAGTACACTACATACAACTACAATAAAAATACACTATCTAAAAACATAGTCTACAACTACACTATATTCTTTCACCACAAGTACACTACTAGAAGTACAATAAAATTACACCATCTAAAATCATAGTCTACGAATCATGTAATATAATCTTAAACTACTCTTACACTAAAATTTTACACAACTCATACACACAAAATTTGACATTATTCCACACTACTATTACACTTCACTAAGTAGAACTCACCCACGATGGCGGTAGACGACGAGGAGAAGTTGCGGGGTGCGACGGGGGCGGGGGCGGCGGCCAGGGTGGAAGCGAGGCGACATGGGCGACGGCGGTGGAGGCGGAGGCGATGATGACGGGGGCTTCAACGGAGGTGACGACGACAGGGACGGATGTGACGGTGATGGGGATGGAGGCGATGGCGACAGGGACGACGGCGGTGGAGGCGGAGGCGACGACAAAGGTGACGAGGGCTTCGATGGTGGAGGCGGAGGCAGAGGTGGCGGTGGAAGCGGAGGCGACGGCGGCGATTTAATGGGGATTGATGGTTGTGTGGGGGGTGTTTTTTAATCAATCCGGTCGGGGGAGGTAGGGTAATTGCTGGCGTTGGCCTACGTCGCCAACGCCATTGTTATGTGTTACACATATCTTTTTTACATTTATGTGTTAGACATATTGTTTTTTATATTCATATAGATGTTTAGTTCATTATTTTATTATTTTATTTTTCTATTATTTATTATATTGTTATTTTTACTAATTATTTTGTGTAAATATGTAACCATACAAGGGAAACCAATAATTAGAACACCAACATCAATCTCATTAATCTAGTCTAGATACATAATAGTTGAAGGATGAAAATAATAACAAATATATATAACTTCTAGTACTATACACTCTTAATCTAGACTAAGAACATCATCAGTGTAATGATTCCCACGAGAGAAAAAAAGATGTCACCGATCTAGCAGGGAGAATGAGGCCAAGCATAACACCAACTAAAAGGGCATATCGAAGCATCTTGAACTTTTGGATTTGGCCACGCATCACATCAGTCTTCAGCTGCATCTCATCTATCTGTTTTCTTAGTTCACCAATGGAGTGTTGGGAAACATTGCATGGAAAACAAAAAAAATTCTACACACATGCAATGATCTATCCATGGAGATGCATAGCAATGAGGGGGAGAGTATGTCTACGTACCCTTGTAGACCGTAAGCAGAAGCATTAAACAACGCGGCTGATGTAGTCGAACTTCTTCGTGCTTCAACCGATCAAGTACCGAACGCACGGTAGTTCTGTGTTATGCACACGTTCAGCTCAGTGATGTCCCTCGCCTTCTTGATCCATCAAGACATCGAGGTAGTAGATGAGTTCCGTCAGCATGATGGCGTAGTGATGGTGATGGTGAAGTGATCCTCATAGGGCTTCGCCTAAGCACTACGAAAATATTACTCAGGGTATAAACGGTGGAGGGGGGCGCCGCACACGGCTAGGCAATTGTCTAGGGTGTGCTAGGAGCCCCCTCCTCATATATATATATATATATATATATATATATAGGTGGGAGGGAGAGGGGAGAGGCCAAGGGGCGCCCCAAGTAGGTCTGAATCCTACTTGAGCTCCTGCCCTTTGCCGCGCCCCACCTGCCATGTTTGTCGGAGGGGGGAAGGAAAGAGGGGTGGAGAGGGAAGGAAGTAGGAATCCTAATCCACACTTACCTTTCCATTCTCCCCTTTCCTTCTCCTCCTTAGGCCGGCCCATATGGGGGGCGCACCAGCCCCTTGTGGCTGGTGTGTTTCCCCTCTTGGCCCATAAGACCCATATCTTTTGCCGGGGGTGCCCGGAACCCCTTGCGGTGACCCGATAAGTACCTGGTACCCCCCGAAACACTTCTGATGTCCGAATACCATCATCCAATATATCAATCTTTACCTCTAGAACATTTCGAGACTCCTCGTCATGTCCGTGATCTCATCTGGGACTCCAAACAACATTCGGTCACCAAATCACACAACTCATATAATACTATATCGTCATCGAACGTTAAGCGTGTGGACCCTATGGGTTTGAGAACTATGTAGACATGGCCGAGACACCTCTCCGGTCAATAACCAATAGTGGAACCTAGATGCCCATATTGGCTCCTACATATTCTACGAAGATCTTTATCGGTCGAACTGCTATGACAACATACGTAATTCCCTTTGTCCATCGGTATGTTACTTGCCCGAGATTCGATCGTCGGTATCTTCATACCTAGTTCAATATCGTTACTGGCAAGTCTCTTTACTCCTTCCGTAATAAATCACCTCGTGACTAACTCCTTAGTCATTTGCTTGGAAGCTTATGATGTGTATTATCAAGAGGGCCCAGAGATACCTCTTCGATACTCGGAGTGACAAATCCTAATCTCAATCTATGCCAACTCAACAAACACCTTTGGAGATACCTGTAGAGCATCTTTATAATCACCCAGTTATGTTGTGACGTTTGATACCACACAAGGCATTCCTCCAGTATCCGAGAGTTGCATAATCTCATAGTCGAAGGAATATGTATTTGACATGAATAAAGCAATAACAATAAAACTGAACGATCATTATACTAAGCTAACGGATGTGACTTGTCCATCACATCATTCTCCTAATGATGTGATACCATTATCAAATGACAACTCATGTCCATGTTTAGGAAACCTTAACCATCTTTGATCAATGAGGTAGTCTAGTAGAGGCTCACTAGGGACACGGTGTTTGTTTATGTATTCACACATGTATCAAGGTTTCCGATCAATACAATTCTAGCATGAATAATAAACCTTTATCATGAATAAAGAAATATAAAATAATAACTTTATTATTGCATCTAGGGCATATTTCCTTCAGTCTCGCACTTGCACTAGAGTCAATAATCTAGTTCACATCGTCATGTGATTAACACCCATAGTTCACATCACCTTGTGATCGATACCCAAAGAGTTAACTAGAGTCAATAATCTAGTTCACATCGCTATGTGATTAACACCCAAATAGTATTAAGATGTGATCATGTTTTGCTTATGAGAGAGGTTTAGTCAATGGGTCTGCCACATTCAGATCCGTTTCTATTTCACAAATTTCTATGTTTAAAATGCTCTGCATGGAGCTACTCTAGCTAATTGTTCCTACTTTCAATACGTATCCAGATTGAGACTCATAGTCATATGGATCGGTGTAAAAGCTAGGATCGATATAGTTCTCTAAGGATAATTTTGACCGCTGTCTAGTGATCCACTCCTGGATCACTATTGTACCCCCCTACCAGACTCATGGCAAGGCACACAATAGGTCTGGTACACGGCATGGCATACTTTATACAACCTATGGCTGAGGCATAAGGAATGACTTTCATTCTCTCTCTATCTTCTGCCATGGTCGGTCTTTGAGTCTTACTCAACTTCACACCTTGTAACACAGGCTAGAACCCTTTCTTTACTGATCCATTTTGAACTTCTTCAAAATTTTGTCAAGGTATGTGCTTTGTAAAAGTCCTATTAAGCGTCTCGATCTATCCCTATAGATCATGATGCCCAATATGTAAGTAGCTTCACTGAGGTCTTTTATTGAAAAATCCTTATTCAAGTACCCTTTTATGCTATCTAGAAATTCTATATTATTTCCAATAATATGTCATCCATATAATATCAGAAATGCTACAGAGCTCCCACTCACTTTCTTGTAAATACAGGCGTCACTGTAAGTATGTATAAAACCATATGCTTTGATCACCTCATCAAAGCGTATATTCCTACTTGTTGATGCTTGCACCAGTCCATAGATGGATCGCTGGAGCTTGCACACTTTGTTAGCACCTTTAGGATCGACAAAACATTCTGCTTGCTTCATATACAACTCTTCTTTGAGATATCCATTAAGGAATGCAGTTTTGACATCCATTTGCTAGATTTCATAAAAATGCGGCAATAGCTAACATGATTCAGACTAACTCAAGCATCACTACATGTGAGAAGTTCTCATCGTAGTCAACCCTTGAACTTGTCGAAAACCTTTCGCGACAAGTCGAGCTTTGTAGATGGTGACATTACCATTAGCGTCTGTCTTCCTCTTGAAGATCCATTTATTCTTAACGGCTTACGAATCAACGGGTAAGTCCACCAAAGTCCACACTTTGTTCTCATACATGGATCCTATCTTAGGTTTCATGACCTCAAGTCATATGTCGGAATCTGGGCTCATCATAGCTTCTTCATAATTCATAGGTTGGCCATGCTCTAGTAACATGACTTCCAGAACATGATTACCGTACCACTATGGTGTGGATCGTGCTCTGGTCGACCTACAAGGTTCTGTAGTAACTTGATCTGAAGTTTCATGATCATTATCATTTGCTTCCTCTCTGATTGGTGTAGGCATCACGGGAACGGTTTTCTGTGATTTGCTACTCTCGAATTCAAGAGAAGGTACAATTACCTTATCAAGTTCTAATTTCCTCCCACTCACTTCTTTTGAGAGAAACTCCTTCTCTAGAAAGGACCCAAACTTAGCAACAAAGATCTCGCCTTTCGAATCTGTGGTAGAAGGTGTACCCAAAAGTTTCTTTAGGGTATCCTATGAAGGTGCACTTATCCAATTTGGGTTCGAGCTTATCTGGCTGAAGCCTTTTGACATAAGCATCGCATCCCCAAACTTTAAGAAACGACAACTTAGGTTTCTTTCCAAACCACAGTTCATACGGTGTCATCTCAGCAGATTTAGACGGTGCCCTATTTAACGTGAATGCAACTGTCTGTAATGCATAACCCCAAAATGATAGTGGTAAATCGGTAACAGACATCATAGATTGCACCATATCTAATAAAGTATAGTTACGATGTTTGGACACACCATTACACTGTGGTGTTCCACGTGGCGTGAGTTGTGAAACTATTCCACATTTTTTTAAATGAAGGCCAAACTCCTAACTCAAATATTCGCCTCCGCGATCAGATCGTAGAAACATTATTTTCTTGTTACAATGATTTTCCACTTCACTCTGAAATTCTTTGAACTTTTCTGATGTTTCAGGCTTGTGTTTCACTAAGTAGATATACTCATACCTACTCAAATCATCTGTGAAGGTTAGAAAATAATGATACCTGTTGCATGCCTCAACACTCATGGGACCGCATACATCGGTGATGTATTATTTCCAATAAGTCATTTGCTTGCTCCATTGTTCCGCAGAACGGAGTTTTAGTCATCTTGCCCATGAGGCATGGTTCGCAAGTATCAAATGATTCATTATCAAGTGATTCCAAAAGTCCATCTGTATGGAGTGTCTTCATGCGCTTTACACCAATTTGACCTAAACGGCAGTGCCACAAGTATGTTGCGCTATCATTATCAAATTTGCATCTTTTGGCATCAATATTATGAATATGTGTATTACTACGACCGAGGTTCAATAAACCATTCACATTTGGTGTATGACCATAGAAGGTTTTATTCATGTAAATAGAATAACAAATTATTCTCTGACTTAAATGAATAACCGCATTGCAATAAACATGATCTAATCATATTCATGCTCAATGCAAACACCAAATAACATTATATAGGTTCAACACTAATCCCCAAGGTAGAGGGAGTGTACGATGGTGATCATATCAACCTTGGAATCATTTCCAACACACATTGTCACCTTTTTAACTAGTCTCTGCAACTCCTGTTTTGAGTTACTAATCTTAGCAACTGAACCGGTATCAAATACCAAGGGGTTCCTACGAACACTAGTAAAGTACACATCAATAACATGTATATCAAATATACCTTTGTTCACTCTGCCATCCTTCTTATCCACCAAGTATTTGGGGCAGTTCCGCTTCCAATGACCATTTCCTTTGTAGTAGAAGCACTAAGTTTCAGGCTTGGGTCCAGCTTTTGGGCTTCTTCACGGGAGTGGCAACTTTCTTGCCATTCTTATTGAAGTTCCCTTTCTTTTCCTAGCTCTTTTTCTTGAAACTAGTGGTCTTGTTAACCATCAACACTTGACGCTCTTTCTTGATTTCTACCTTCGCCGATTTCAGCATCGTGAAGATCTTGGGAATCGTTTTTGTCATCCCTTGCATATTATAGTTCATCATGAAGTTCTAGTAGCTTGGTGATAGTGCCTAGAGAACTCTATCAATCACTACCTTATCTAGAAGATTAACTCCCACTAGATTTAGGCGATTGTAATGCTCAGACATTCTGAGTACATGCTCACTGGCTGAGCTATTCTCCTTCATCTTGTAGGCAAAGTACTTGTCTGAGGTCTCATACCTCTTGACACAGGCATGAATCTGAAATACCAATTTCCAGCTCTTGGAACATCTCAGATGATCCATGGCGTTCAAAACGTTTTTGAAGTCCCGGTTCTAAGCGTAAAGCATGGTGCACTAAACTATTGAGTAGTCGTCATATCGAGCTTGCAAAACGTTCATAATGTCTGCATCTGCTCCTGCAACAGGTTTGTCACCTAGCGGTGCATCAAAGACATTGGTGCTTTCATTGAGAGTTCCTCTGTGTCGTCGCCATTAGGCTTGATAGTTCCTACGATCATCGATAGCGATCCAGTCCAGGGTGGGACTTTTCTCACCGGACAGATCTTTGTGTTCGGCAGCTTCGCACTGCGGGCCAACTCGCTTGGCCATCTGGAGCAGATCAAAAGTTACGCCCCTGGCCACCAGGTCAGGTTTGGAAGCTTAAACTACACGCCCTATATCCGTGGAGACTTGATCTTCGACGGATTCGAGCCCCTGCCTTGTGCGTCATACGGTCACAATGAGTATGATTTAGCTCTACCATCAGACAGTGTTCAGGAGATCGCACCGGCAGCCGCTCCGACCCTCAATTCAGAGCCAGTTGCGTCATCCATGGACGGGTGGATGGACCCCGCCACGGAGGCCTTATCCTCAGCGGCGATCGAGCCGAACATCGACCTTACCCTGCACGAGAGCCGTGTTGTCAAACTGTCGGGTCCTTCTCCGGCCACGGACTCCGAACCTCCTGCGCCCATTCCTAGCGAACCCGATTGGGCGCCGATCATGGAGTTTACCTCCATGGATATTTTTTAGCACTCGCCCTTTGGCGACATACTGAACTCATTAAGGTCTCTCTCCTTGTTAGGGGGATCCTGGCTGAACTATGTCCGGCAGGATTGGGATGCGGATGACGAAAGAATTCGCTGCCCACCCACCACCCAGTAGCCACTGTCGATGGCTTAACCGACATGCTCGACTTCGACTCCAAAGACATCGACAGTATGGACGACAATGCGAGAGACGAAGAGGAACCACTGCCCACAGGGCACTGGACAGCCACCTCATCATACGATATATACATGGGGGACACACCCAAAGAAGGCGATGGCGAAGAGACAGCGGAGGATGACCACTCCAAGAAACAACCCAAGCACCGACGTCAGCGGCGCCGCTCTAAGTCCCTCCAAAGGAAAAGTCGTGATACCGGCACAGGAGATAATAGCACTCCGGATAGTGCCGAAGATGGCAATAATCCCCTCCAACATGATTTAGGTCAGGAGGATGGAGAGGCCAGCCCTCCTGAGAGAGCGGCACATGAGGAGGATAATAATTACATGCCTACCTCCGAAGACGAGGCAAGCCTCGACGATGATGAATTCGTCGTGCCAGAGGATCCCGTCGAACAAGAGCGTTTCAAACGCCGGCTTATAGCCACGACAAATAGCCTTAAGAAGAAGCAGCACCAGTTCAAGCTGATCAAGATCTGCTAGCTGACAGATGGACTGAAGTCCTGGCGGCCGAGGAATATAAAGTCGAATGCCCCTCCAAGAGTTACCCAAAATGCAGGTTGATACCCCGACTGGAGGAAGAAGTGTATGTCGTGGCTGACCGGCCACCTCATGGCCGCGACAGAGAGGCATTCCAGCCAAAATCTCAACCTGCACCCCGACGCCATTCAAATAAAAAGGCATGGGGAAATACGCCAGACCTGCGAGACGTGTTGGAGGACAAAGCAAGACATGCAAGATCGATCTACGGATCACGAGGGCGCGCCACTACGCGAGACGATAATCGTCACGCCGGATACAGTAAAAGTAAATCCGGTCGGGCCAAGCACAATGTGCAAGACTCATTGGAGCTGCGTTGCGATATAGCCCAGTACAGAGGCGCTGCACACCCCTTATACTTCACAGAAGAAGTCATGGATCATCAAATCCCAGAGGGTTTCAAACCCGTAAATATAGAATCATACGACGGCACAACAGATCCTGCAGTATGGATCGAGGATTTCCTCATGCATATCCACATGGTGCGCGGTGATGACCTACACGCCATTAAATACCTCCCACTCAAACTCAAAGGACCAGCTCGGCATTGGCTCAATAGCTTGCCAGCAGAATCCATTGGCTGTTGGGAAGATCTGGAAGCTGCATTCCTCGACAACTTTCAGGGCACTTATGTGCGACCTCCAGATGCCGATGACTTGAGCCACATAGTTCAGCAGCTAGAGGAATCGGCCAGGCAATTCTGGACACGGTTCCTAACAAAGAAAAATCAAATCGTCGACTGTCTGGATGCAGAGGCCCTAGCAGCCTTCAAACACAATATCTGCGACGAGTGGCTAGCCCGGCACCTTGGTCAGGAAAAGCCGAAATCTATGGCAGCCCTCACGACACTCATGACCCGCTTTTGTGCGGGAGAAGACAGCTGGCTGGCTCGCAGTAATAACATATCAAAGAACCATGGTACTTCGGATACCAAGGACGGCAATAGCTGGTCACGTCGCAACAAACATAAGCGCCGCATTAACAGCGACAATACCGAGGATACGGCAGTCAATGCCGGATTCAAAGGCTCTAAACCCGGTCAGCGGAAAAAGCCATTCAAAAGAAGCACTCCGGGCCCATCCAGTTTGGACCGTATACTCGACCGCTCATGTCAAATACACGACACCCCCGATAAGCCAGCCAACCACACCAACAGGGATTGTTGGGTGTTCAAGCAGGTCGGCAAGTTAATTGCCGAAGACAAAGATAAGGGGTCACATAGCGATGACGAAGAGGAGCCCTGGCAGCCGAACACCGGAGGACAGAAGAGGTTCCCCCCACAAGTGCGGATGGTGAACATGCTATACGCAACCCACATCCCCAAGAGGGAGCGGAAGCGTGCGTTAAGGGACGTATATGCGTTGGAGCCAGTCGCCCCAAAGTTCAACCCATGGTCCTCCTGTCCGATCACCTTCGATCACAGGGACCACCCCACTAGTATCCATCATGGAGGATTTGCCGCACTGGTCCTAGACCCAATCATTGACGGATTTCACCTCACTCGAGTCCTTATGGATGGCGGCAGCAGCCTGAACCTGCTTTACCAGGACACAGTGCGCAAAATGGGTATAGACCCCTCAAGGATCAAACCCACAAAAATGGCCTTTAAAGGCGTCATACCAGGTGTAGAGGCCCATTGCACAGGCTCGGTCACACTGGAAGTGGTCATCGGATCTCCGGATAACTTCCGAAGCGAAGAGTTAATCTGCGATATAGTCCCGTTCCGCAGTGGTTATCATGCACTGCTCGGGCGAACCGCATTTGCGAGATTCAATGCGGTACCGCATTATGAATACCTCAAGCTCAAGATGCCAGGACCTCGGGGGGTCATTATAGTCAATGGAAACACAGAGCGCTCCCTCCAAACGGTGGAGCACACTGCGGCCCTCACAGCAGAAGCGCAAAGCAGCCTCTTAAGGCAATCCACTAGTTCGACGTTTAAGGACCCGGACACATTCAAGCGCGCCCGGAGTAATCGGCAATAGGACCGCCTGGCACGTTCCGAGCTCGCATAGCAATGCGGCCCCCACCCCGGTCCCACCCAAATGGCGAAATCCATGCCACGGGTACATAATTACGCATTAAAAATACCATGGGCACAGGCGGGGAGGGGGGCACGACTGCGGCACGCTCCAAGACACGGCTTAAACCACACTAGGGGCTTCCCGCTTTGTTATTTTTCTCTTTCAGGACTTTAATCTCTGGAAACCCTGTCCGGCAGTATGATTGGCGAACACATGATGCAGCAACCAAGGAGGCAGAAAGCTACGTCACACCACGGAACTCCCAGGTGGATTACGATAACGAGTGAAATATTTGCTTTAATATTATTCTTCAGCTTGCCCTTGGAAGGGACATGTCAAACGCTCCTACTTTTTGCCTATCACACTACTTGTATCATTCTGCTTTAACGCACCTGTTTGAATAAACAATGCATAGCATTAAGACTATTATTGCATTCTTCTTTATATATATATATATGTTCATTCATGACATCCAGCACCCGTACACTCTGATACGGCCAATACGCTAGGGGCTTAAGCATACCCCATAATATGGCATGAGAAGTCCGAACACTTTCAACAGTGCGGCACCCCGAACTTATAGCATTATATGCATCAGCTCCGAATCATGTCTTAGGTCAATAGTTAGGTTTGCCCAGCTCCCATGTTTTGGTACCTTACGTTCCGCTATATCGGCTAAGGTAGCGTTGGGAGAACTACTACGATTGTGCCCCGGTTCTGCTGGGCTAAGCACCTCAGTAGAGAAAGCTAAAACTGATTGTCATGATAAGGCGAGAGACTGGTCGCTGTTCGAGAGGTTTTCGAGTCCCTGAAGACTTGTGCCGCTTAGAGCGAGGAGTCGGCCCTGTCCGGCTTAAGGCGTGTATCGCGCCCCAGATTCGGCCTTCTGAATACTAGGGGCTTCGCCGAAATTTAAAATTATAGAATTCTATGGCTAAATGAGAGTGATAACGCATTATAGTCTGATTGCCTTGTTCGTTGTGCTGAGCACCTCCCTCGAAGGACCCTAAAATGGGAACACGAGTGCTCAGGTTTGTCGGATTTCGGGTTCCGGCAGACCCTTGAGGTTCGAACACTGGGGTGCGCGTGGAGATTTCGCCTCCTACCTACCTGCACCCCTCCGCCTCGTTAAGGTCTAAGCTATGGAAAGAATAACACGAGGGACACGAGGTTTATACTGGTTTGGGCCACCATTGTGGTGTAATACCCTACTCCAGTGTGTGGTGTGGTGGATTGCCTCTTGGGCTGATGAGGATGAACAATACAAGGAAGAACAGCCTCACGAGGGTCTGTTCTTCGCTGGGGGGATGAACTGCTGGGAGGAGTTCAGTCACCCTTCTCTCTCTCTCTCTGATCCCTTGATCCTTCGATTCATCAATCCATCGAGCCTCCTGCTCTCTTTGGGTGGTTGGTCCTATTTATAGAGGCCCTGGTCCTCTTCCCAAATATCGAGCGGGGAGGGAACCAACAATAGCGGGCTAATTTGAAAGGGGACAGCTAGTACCAGCTATCCTGACAAAAGTAGTCTTCGCCTGCACAAAGTTCTAGTGATGACGCCGTCTTGGGCTCCACGATGACCTCTATCTCATAGTCCTCCTGGTCTTGGTCTCGTTGCACCGAAATGGCAACCTTTTCCTGACACCTCGGTATTCCGCGGCTGCGCTTGCCCCCTTTGCACCAAAGAGGAAAGGAGGACACTGCGCGGGCTGTCACCTGCCTGGCTCCCTTGGTCGTCATGGCTTGCGTCACGAGCACCTCGTGAGGTACCCCACCTTGGTCTCTCCGCCTCCTCGTGAGCCAGCCTAAGGAAGCTCCGCGTCGTCTGCCCCGCGAGGCTTGGCCCCTCGCGAGGATCTTGGTTTTGTGTTGGTGAAGATGGGCCGTGCTGGGCCCCCCTTTGAGCCACGCCGCAGGCCGCAGGCAGGCAAGTCTGGGGACCCCCGTTCCCAGAACGCCGACAGTAGCCCCCGGGCCCAAGGCGCGCCCGGACTTGGCCGTGCAGGGAGGCGGAAGGGCAAGAGCGAAGCGCCGCGGGCCCTAACAGCCTGCGGTCTTGGGCGCCGCGTGGCGGTTGATTGAACGTGGGCGCCTCCACTTCCCCATGGCGCCTCGACAACTGCACGGATTGGACAAGTCCATGCATGCAAAGCGGGTCATAATTACCTGCGATCGTGGGGGCCGTCGGTTGGCCCTTGCCAGCTATAAGTATGGATTAGCGCGTGCCCTTCCAGTTCATCTCCCCTTGCTCCTCCTTCTTCTCGATCCTTGCTTCGTTTTGCTGCGATTGCTCCGATCTGCCGGTTCTCGATGGCAGAGAAGGGAAAGGCTCCCCGAGAGGAACCAGACCCACTCCCGCCGAAGAAACGGCTCGTCCCCTGTGGCCCGAACGAGGGGGGCCTGCAGGTGGTGTCGAGGCCTTGGTGCGAGCGGGTGCCGCCGGGGTTCCCGCTTCCATTGTACGCCCACGTCGAGGGCCCTGAAGGAGCTGATGCTGACCGCCACGGGCGGCACCGCCGTCGGCGCCGACGGGTCACGAAGGTGTGGGTCGTCCCCCCTGGGGTCCACACCGAGGGCTCCTCCTGAGAGTTCGTGCTCCATGTCGCCATTCCTCTTCAGTCTTGGATTCGCCTTCCTCCCTTCTTCGCCTCCATCATCCCGCAGGGGGAGCCCCTGGAGCTCTGGCTGCAGCACGCCGGCTGCAGCACCCTCGTGACCGAGGCAGAGGTCGTGGTCGTTGCCCCGGGCGAGGTCTTCATGACTCGGGGCTGGAGAGAGATCGCCCGGGTTTGCAGGATAAGGGGCGTCTTCGCGATCCACTTGGATTACAACGGTGCTTCGGTGATGCTCTTCAAGGTCTTCGATGCGAGTGGGCGCCGGCTGGAGTGCTGCCCCGGGGAAGTTGGCCAGGACCCTGCTGCGACGAGGACTGGGCCCGCCAACCGCTCCCTTGACGGCTCCTCAGGCGGTGGAGGCGTCGGAGGTTCCAGCGACTCCGGCGAGCTCTTCGCGACTCCGGAGACGAGCGACGACAGCTACGAGCCCCCGAGCCGGCGCCGCTCCTGGAGCAGGGCGGGCTCGTCAGGCCACCGCCGACTCTGATCTGGATGGGGTTGGCGTCGGTGCTTGACAGCCCACTGTTGATGATGGCGTCTTTTGTAGGGACGCGCGTAGTTTGTGTCCCTTTAGGATCTGTTCCCTGCGAGGAATCAAAAACGCGTCCCGTGGGGGCTTGTAAGGTGCCTGTGATCCTATTTTGCTAATATAACCCTTGTCGTAGAATTGCGCGAGTTGCTCATTCCGTCTTAGCTCAGCCCTCCCTTTCGAACCTCACGAGGGCTTGGTGCTCTGCGCCGACAGGTCCCAGTCCCAAGGCGGCTTCAGCCGTCGCTGGTATGCCAGGTCGCGATGCCGTGGTCAAGGCCAGGAGGTGAGCGACCCGGAGTCCGGTAAGAGCCCCTGAGTCGCGATGCTCAGGAGGTCCCCTTTGGCGCCCAAGCAGCCGTCGTTTGGTGATAAAGGAGAGCGGCATCGCTAGCACGGGATAGCATTAGGTGCGGGGATGGTGCCACGGTAGCTGGCGCTTCCGGGTGGTGACTTATCTCGAGAATCAGGGGCCGCTCTCTAGTGTGTCGCCGGGTCCGTGCATCGGCAGGCACGAGGTTGCTCGGCGAGGTCCTCGTGTGTCTCTCCCCTCTCGCCTTTTCTCCCCTTTCTGCTCTACGTCCTCGGGTCCCGGCCCTCGAGCGAGTCTCAGCCGTCGCTGGTATGCCAGGTCGCGATGCCGTGGTCAAGGCCAGAGGGTGAGGGCTGGAGAGCCAGTAGGAGCCCTGAGTCGCGATGCTCAGGCACCCCCCCTTTAACGTGCAAGCGGTTCGCGCGGACGAGAGCGAAGGAGACACCGCAAGGGCCTCGCCTCACGCAGCTCCTTCAGGAGGTCCTGCAGGTCCATCATAGAAAAACAAGGGGGTTGCCATGGAAATTGACAGTCAGACGTTGGTTGCTTCCGAGGGGTAGTGAGGCACTGAAGGCTTGACGAGGTGACGCTATGCGGGGCTGCCGCGGCCAGAGCTCAGCCATCCAGGTTTGTCGGCGTTGCAGGGACGGACCCATGCGCAAGCGTCATGCCATTTGGGAGCAGCTCCGTTAGTTGGTGTCAGCTGAGCAAGCAACTAGGTAAAACACATTAGCCGCGAAGGAGTGGATTCGTTCAAATAGATGCTGGGAAGGCGGACGTCACTGGGTCAGGCCTGAGCGACTTGGGGATCATGCAGCCCGAGGGGCGCCCCCAACAAGGTAAGCTAACAACATGAAATAAAAAAGGGATACACGCCGCAGGGACGGACCCACGCGGCCTGGGAATAGTGCAGCCCTGGGGGGGCGCTCCTAGCTGGAAATGGAACTCGAAGGATGTCACCTGATGACGTTGAGGACGAAGGAGCGTTGGTGTAGCAGACTCGGTGGGCCACGGGAGCCGATCCTCATGAGCCCCCAGGCCCAGGGGCCTCGGGAGGCTCTGGAGACGCTGGCGGCTCCTCGCGAACCATCTCCATCCCCGCCAGGGCTGCGGAACGCCTGGCCTCTCGTGCCTCCGTGATGCCCCTCATGAGGCGCTAGTACGTGGCAGCCGCGTTCGGCAAGCCGTAAGGCATGCAAACGTAGCTGTGGGGTGGGCCTCCGCAGCGCCCCACTCGCGAGGGCCAGAGGCGCTCTAGAGAGGCGACTCGGTTGAGCCCTGGTATGTCGATGTAGATGCGCAGCCCACCATCCTCGCCTGGATGGGGATCCACTGCTGGTAGGCGGCGGCCGCCTTTCATGATTCTTGACTCCTGTATCTCCTGAATGGCCTTGCTGACAAACTCCTTAGGGTCTGGATCTCCTTGCCTTGCTCCTTCTCGAGGGAAACGTGCTTCGAAACACGCCTCCATGTGGTGCCCAAGCGCCTCCCTCGTGACCCTAGCTAGGTCGGTGGCCCTCCAGGGGAGAGCCCCCGAGCCCTGCCTGAGGAGGGCGCCGGGTGCGCTTCCCTATGCGATGGAAGGAGGTTCCCCCTGGGCAGGCGCGAGCCCAGAGGGGCCTGCCTCCTAAGTGGTCAGGCCGGACGATGTCTTCTTCTTCTTGGGGGCGGTCTCGGGAGGCCACCTGCTTCCGCGATCCGGGTCTTCCAGTGATGCGGCCTGAAAGGCTCGTTCCAGGGAACACACCGCGTCTTTCTCTTCACAGGGCACCGTGATGACTCCGCCGCTTCCTGGCATCTTGAGGATGTTGTAGCCGTGGTGAGTTATGGCCATGAACTTGGCCAGCGCTGGGTACCCAAGGATGGCGTTGTACGGCAGGCGAATGTGAGCGACGTCGAAGTCGATGAGCTCGGTGCGGTAGTTGTCGCGTGCCCCAAAGGTGACAGGGAGGCGGACCTGCCCAATCGGGACCGTGGAGCCGTCGGTGATACCAGAGAAAGGCTTGGTTGGCTGAAGCTGGCTGTAGGGCACTTGGAGATTGTTGAATGTTTCCACGGACAGGACGTTAAGCCCTGCCCCGCCATCGATGAGGGTCTTGGTGACCACCACGTTGCTGACGATTGGGGAACAAAGCATCGGGAGGACTCCGGCTGTAGCCGCACACTTGAGCTGATCTGCTGAGCTGAACGCGATGGCGCACGCCGACCACCTAAGAGGGCGCGTGGCTTCGAGCCTGGGGAGGACTGCGTTCACTTCACGGGTGAATTGCTTGAAGATGCGTTGAGAGGCTGGGGCTTGTGCCCCGCCCAGGATGCAGGCGATCGCGCGCGGCTCCTGGAAGCCCCTAGCCCCCTCGTCCTGGTGGCGGTCCTCGTTTCTCCTTGGCTGTGGTGGCAGCGGTGGGAGGCCTGCGTTGCCTTGTGGGCGATCCTCGCGAGGCTGATCCCTCCAGCCTCCCTCGCGAGGCGGGTCTTGCTAGCGATCCTCGCGAGGTTGATCACGCCACCCTTGGTGCGGGCCATGGTCTTCCCAGCATCCTGCGTTCCTTCCTCCTCCTCGACCGTAGCCCCGGTCACCGCGGTCAGGGCGACGGCCGATCCTTCCTTCTTGCACGGCTTGGAGCTCTTGACATTCGTTGGTGTTGTGGGTGTGGAGGTCGTGGTACACACAGTACCGGCTGCCCTTGGAAGGTTTGGGCTGATCTCTGCCCCGCTTGGTGTCTGGTTCTGCCGCGAGCACGGCAGCCCCCTTGCGCTTCACATCCTTGGCCTTGGGCTTCTTCTCTTCTGGGTCTGTGGCAAGCAGCTCGAGGAGGGAGAGATGCCCTTCCTCGGCCCTGGCACACTTGGTTGCCAGGTTGAACAGCTCCAAGGAAGTGCACAGGTCTTCATGCATCGCCAGCTCCTCCTTCATCTTGACGTCGCGCACGCCGTCGTAGAAGGCTGAGATGATAGCCTCCTCAGTTACCTTGGGAATCTTGAGGCGTGCGTTGTTGAAGCGCTGGATGTAATTCTACAGGGTCTCCCCATGCTGTTGCTTGATGCGGCGCATGTCGCTCACGATGGGTGGCCGGTCGCGAGTGCCTTGGAAGTTTGCGATGAAGCGGGTGCGCATCTCGTCCCAGGAAGAGATTGTGCCTGGAGCCAGGTTCAGGAGCCAGGTGCGGGCCCCATCCTTGAGCGCCATGGGGAACCAGTTCGCCATGACCTTCTCGTCTCCATTGGCAGCTTCGATGCCCAGCTCGTAGAGCTGGAGGAACTCCGCAGGGTCAGCCGTGCCGTCGTAGCGAGGAGGAAGGTCTGGCTTGAACTTGCCGGGCCACGCGACACTGCGTAGCTCGGCGGTGAAGGCGCGGCAGCCTGCTGTGGCCACGGGAGGCCTTGGGTAACGGGGAGCTTGGTCTTGCATGTCCCCACGCGCTGCAGCTGGGAGCAGCGCGGGGTCTTGACGCGCGGGAGCAGGAGCATGGTCGCGACGTGCTGGAGCAGGGAGCGCCCGGGCAGCTTCTTGCGGGCGAGGGACTTCTTGACAGCTCTGCTCCTGCCGCGCTAGCACCTGACGGAGCGGGCTCCGCCCAGGGGCCACGCGCCTTGGAGCCATGGCGCCTTCCTGAGGAGGAGGCGGCCGGGGCGCCGCCGGAGCTTCATCGCTCGCGCGGGGCGGGGGTGCGGTGCAGCGGAACGGACGGCGCAGGAGAGCCCCCTGCGGTGCGGATGAGCTCGGCGACGCGGTCGAGCCATTGTTCGTAGACGTCATCGACGGGACGGTAGCGCAGGAGCTCGTTTGCCGCGATGAGTGCAGCCCGAGCCTCCATGGGCGCGCGGAGCGCGCGGGACGAAGAACCAGCTGGGGTGAGCGAGGGAGTTACGGTGCGGCCGTCTTGCCGCACGGACGGATGCTGAGACGACGCTTGCTGCTCGTCCCCCACCGGGCCAGTGGCGGCGTTGACGGCAGGTGACAGGGAACGGCGAGGACGCCCGCCGACAGGGGCCGTCTGGGCGACGCGGGAAGCGAGAGCGGCCCGGCGCTCGGCGCGGGCCCGACGAGCGTCAGACATGGGCGTGATGATCGGAGGAGAACGGGGTGGTGGAAGACGAATCCCGGCGCACCCCTACCTGGCGCGCCAAATGTCGGATTTCGGGTTCCGGCAGACCCTTGAGGTTCGAACACTGGGGTGCGCGCGGAGATTTCGCCTCCTACCTACCTGCACCCCTCCGCCTCCTTAAGGTCTAAGCTATGGAAAGAATAACACGAGGGACACGAGGTTTATACTGGTTCGGGCCACCATTGTGGTGTAATACCCTACTCCAGTGTGTGGTGTGGTGGATTGCCTCTTGGGCTTATGAGGATGAACAATACAAGGAAGAACAGCCTCACGAGGGTCTGTTCTTGGCTGGGGGGATGAACTGCTGGGAGGAGTTCAGTCACCCCTCTCTCTCTCTCTCTGATCCCTTGATCCTTCGATTCATCGATCCATCGATCCTCCTGCTCTCTTTGGGTGGCTGGTCCTATTTATAGTGGCCCTGGTCCTCTTCCCAAATATCGAGCGGGAAGGGAGCCAACAATGGCGGGCTAATTTGAAAGGGGACAGCTAGTACTAGCTATCCTGACAAAAGTAGTCTTCGCCTGCACAAAGTTCTGGTGATGACGCCGTCTTGGGATCCATGATGACCTCCGAAATGGCAACCTTTGCCTGATGCCTCGGTAGTCCGTGGCTGCGCTTGCCCCCTTTGCACCAAAGAGGAAACGAGGACACTGCGCGGGCTGGCACCCGCCTGGCTCCCTTGGTCGTCATGGCTTGCGTCATGGGCACCTCGTGAGGTACCCCGCCTTGGTCTCTCCGCCTCCTCGTGAGCCAGCCTGAGGAAGCTCCGCGTCGTCCGCCCCGCGAGGCTTGGCCCCTCGTGAGGGTCTTGGTTTTGTGTTGGTGAAGATGGGCCGCGTTGGGCCCCCCTTTGAGCCATGGCGCAGGCCGCAGGCAGGCAAGTCTGGGGACCCCCGTTCCCAGAACGCCGACAAGGTTTATCCCGAACACCCCAGCACTCGTGGCATGGGGGCAAAAGCTGACGACTAGCCATCTCTCAGATTTGATAAACGACCGAACATAAGGTAATATTTTAAATTCAAACAAGCGTTGCATAGCGCATATGAACAAGTTTTCATGAATACAGGATTACACGAGCAAGTTTACTCAAATATTATATCTTTCGTACACTCGTTCGCTACGAGACGGGCACCCTTCAGGACACCCTCATAGTACATCTCGGGGTGGCGATGCTCCTTGCCCTCCAGCGGCCCTTCCTTGATCAGCTTCACGGCGTCCAGCTTGGCCCATTGCACCTTGACACGGGCGAAAGCCCGGTGTGCACCTTCGATGCAAACGGACCGCTTGATAACTTCCAGCCGTGGGCAGGCATCCACAAGCCGCCTCACCAGGCCGAAGTAGCTGTTGGGAAGGGCGTCGCCAGGCCACAGCCGGACTATAAAGCCCTTCATGGCATGTCCGGCCGCCTTGTGTAGCTCGACCAGCTACTTTAGCTAGTCGCTCATAGGCACCGGGTGATCGGTCCCAGTATATTGGGCCCAGAACAACTTCTCCGTGGAGCTTCTCTCCTCGGCCTGGTAAAACGTTGCGGCATCCGACACGCTGCGGGGCAAATCTGTGAATGCTCTTGGAGAGCTCTGGATTCGGGTAAGTAACAAGTAATTTACTTTCACATGCTTGCTTTGCATATAGAATGCCTTACCCGCTGCTATTTTCTTCATAGCGTCAATCTCCTGGAGGGCCTTTTGGGCTTCGGCCTTGGCACTCTTTGCACTCTCGAGGGCCGCGGCAAGCTCAGACTCTCGCGTCTTCAAGTCAAGCTCCAACGCCTCCTGCTTCGTCACGAGAACGTGGAGCTCTTGCTGCACCTCGCCCACCCAAGCCTCATCCCTTTCCCGCTTGGTGCGCTCCTTGGCCGCTTTGTTTTCGTCCTCGGATAGCGCTTGCTTCAGGTTCGCCACCTCGGTTGTGGCCCCTGGCAAATTTACGATTATCCTGTCATTTTGCAATCGCATTCTCTTTATACATATCCATAGACTAGGTACTACTTACCTTTGTTCTCCTCGAGCTGCCTCTTGGCAAGGCCGAGCTCGTCCATGGACCCTTTAAGGTCCTGCTTCAGTGCGACGACCTCCGCAGTTAGTGCGGCAGAGGCCAGCAGCGAAGCCTGCATACGCATATTGACATACTTATATTAGACTCCTGCGATATTGTTTGATCCTCCGTTCGGCTTTTCTTTGTGAACGCCGAACAGAGCATCAGGGGCTACTGTCTATGCGGTAATATTTCTCCTATATTGCAAAAACTTACCTCAAAGTCTGTTAGAAGGCTGGCACAGGCTTTAGTCAGTCCGCTCTTGGTGAACTGAACCTTCTGGACCACCGCACTCATAATAGTGCGGTGCTCTTCGTTGATGGAAGCGCTGCGAAGCGCTCCTAGCAGATTGTCCGGTGCCCCTGGATGGACAGAGGTCACGGCACAGGCGTCTTGCCCCTTTTGGAAGGAGGCCGCCTGCCCGAGTTTGGAACCACTGGGGGTTCCGGAGCGGTGTTCGGCTGAGGGACGAACTCAGAGCCCTCGGGAGCCTTGCTCCCTCTGCTCCCGGAGTTCAGAAGGTCGCCTTGAGGCGCCTCCGGGAATGTCTCCCCTCGACCCGGTGCCTCTTGAGACAATACCTCGGCATTGTCCATAGGGCCAGGGGAGGTGGCGATCGGAAGTGGATCACTATCCATATCCGACAAGCCCAGGGAGCCGTCCGACGATACGTTGATACGAGCTCGTGGCGGTCTGCATAGTCATAATTCGGCGTTAGGAGAGGCAGTGCGACAAAGGTATGCTATGAGTTGCTCTAGCATCCGAATACTTACGACTTCGCCAGGGGCTTGTCCCTGAGCAGCCACTTGTCTTGGCCTTCGGTGGCGGTGGTGGAGTAGTCCGGAAGGGGAGTCCTTCCCTTCTTCGACCCTTCGGCCTCCCCGGTTGGGGTGGCCTTCCTTTTCTTGTCTCCCCCGGCTGGAGGAGGAGCATCTTCATCTTCCTCCTCGTCTTCGGGGGAGGAGTGCGTCACGGAGTTATCGGACGATGAGTCCGATACCACCTGGCACCGGGAACTCTTTCGGGTTCCCTTGGCCTTCTTGGTCTTCTCCGGCACCTTGTAAGGAGCCTGAGTCAGCATCTTCGTTAGGAGAGCGTCTGCTGGGCCTTCGTTCAAAGGAGACGGACAGTCGATCTGTCCGGCCGTCTCCTGCCAGTCCTATCGAAGGTACGGGAGCTTAGATCCCGCATAGAGTCAAACTATGAAAAACGAGTGTCCTGTAAGAGGTAAAACAGCTTACCGCGCTAGCTTGGCGCTTCGCACTGAATCCGTGATCCTCGGTAGTGGGAGGGGGAACCTCGGCACCCTTGAATAGCACCTTCCAGGCATCCTCATGTGTTGTGTCGAAGAGCCTGTTCAGAGCTTGGTGCTAGGCCAGGTCGAACTCCCACAAGTTGAAAGCCCGTTGTTGACACGGGAGGATCCAGCGGATGAGCATGACCTGGACTACGTTGACGAGTTTGAGCTTCTTGCTCACCATGTTTTGGATACATATTTGGAGTCCGGTCAGCTCTCCCGAACTACCCCAAGACAGGCCCTTCTCTTGCCAGGAGGTGAGCCGCGTGGGGATGCCAGATCGGAACTCGAGGGTCGCTGCCCATTTAGGGTCACGCGGCTCGGTGATGTAGAACCACCCCGATTGCCACCCCTTTATGGTCTCCACAAAGGAGCCCTCGAGCCATGTGATGTTGGGCATCTTGCCCACCATGGCGCCTCCGCACTCCCGCCTGGCGGCCGCTCACTACCTTCGGCTTGACATTGAAGGTCTTCATCCATAAGCCGAAGTGGGGCTTGATGCGGAGGAAGGCCTCGCACACGACGATAAACGTCGAGATGTTGAGGATGAAGTTCGGGGCCAGATCGTGGAAGTCCAGGCCGTAGTAGAACATGAGCCCCTGGACGAATGGGTGGAGAGGGAATCCCACTCCGCGGAGGAAATGGGTAAGGAACACTACCCTCTCATGGGGCCTGGGGGTGGGGATGAGCTGCCCCTCATCTGGGAGCCGGTGCGCGATGTCGTCGGGCAGGTATCCGACTCTCCTCAGCTTCTTGATGTGTCCCTCCGTGATGGAGGAGACCATCCACCTGCCTCCCACTCCGGACATGGTTGGAGAAGGTTGAGGTGGGAAATGCGGACTTGGGCGCTGGAGCTCAAGTGTGCGAAAATGGATGAGCAAAGGAGGAAGAAGGCGTGGATGAAAAGGTGAATCAGTATCCCTTTATATGGGCGGCCAAAACTATGCGCCCCCACTAGCCTGGTAAAACTCACTTATCCCCCAAGCGCCGTAATCGATGGCGCAGTTGGGTTACCCACGCCCGTATTGATGAGAATCCCGTAATAAGGGGGACATGATCTCTTCTTTGACAAGACGTGTCAAAAAACTGCCTCGCATTATGTGCGGGGCTAGTTAAAGGAAACGGTTCGAATAATCACCGGGCCATGGCATAACGTCATGTTGCCAAAACAAGTCAGCAGATTAGATTTGTGGAAATATTATTCTCTCTACGGTGGAATGTGGAACTTATTTTGCAGGGTCGAACACTATCTTTGTATTCAATTTTTTCCGTGGTGTATTCGGAGGAGGGACCCGCCTTGCAATGCCGAAGACAATACTGCGTGCCGGACTCATCATCATTGAAGCTTGGTTCAGGGGCTACTGAGGGAGTCCTGGATTAGGGGGTCTCCGGACAGCCGGACTATATCCTTTGGCCGGACTGTTAGACTATGAAGATACAAGATTGAAGACTTCGTCTCGTGTCCGGATGGGACTCTACTTGGCGTGGAAGGCAAGCTAGGAAATACGGATATGTATATCTCCTCCTTTGTAACCGACCTTGTGTAACCCTAGCCCCCTCTGGTGTCTATATAAACCGGAGTGTTTAGTCCGTAGGACAAGGTACAATCATACCATAGGCTAGCTTTTAGGGTTTAGCCTCTCCGATCTCGTGGTAGATCAACTCTTGTAATACTCATATCATCAAGAATAAATCAAGCACGACGTGGGGTTTTACCTCCGTCAAGAGGGCCCGAACCTGGGTAAAACATCGTGTCCCCTGCCTCCTGTTACCATCAGCCTTAGACGCACAGTTCGGGACCCCCTACCCGAGATCCGCCGGTTTTGACACCGACACCGTGGATGAGAAACGTCCATCTCTAGCAGTGGACGACGCGGTCTTGGTAGGCGCTCCGGCATGGTGGAGGACGGTGGCGATGGATGTGGTGGCGGACGGCAGCGATCGATGGGGTGGCGGACGGAGGCGGAGGGAGTCCTGGATTAGGGGGTGTCCGGATGGCTGGACTATACCTTCAGCCGGACTCCTGGACTATGAAGATACAAGATTGAAGACTTCGTCCCGTGTCCGGAAGGGACTTTCCTTGGCGTGGAAGGCAAGCTTGGCGGTACGGATATGTAGATCTCCTACCATTGTAACCGACTTCGCGTAACCCTAACCCTCTCTGGTGTCTATATAAACCGGAGGGTTTTAGTCCGTAGGACAACATACAGAACAACAATCATACCATAGGCTAGCTTCTAGGGTTTAGCCTCTCCGATCTCGTGGTAGATCTACTCTTGTACTACCCATATCATCAATATTAATCAAGCAGGACGTAGGGTTTTACCTCCATCAAGAGGGCCCGAACCTGGGTAAAACTTCGTGTCCCTTGCCTCCTGTTACCATCCGGCCTAGACGCACAGTTTGGGACCCCCTACCCGATATCCGCCGGTTTTGACATCGACATTGGTGCTTTCATTGAGAGTTCCTCTATGTCGTCGCCGTGAGGCTTGATGGCTCCTACGATCATCAATAGCGATGCACTCCAGGGTGAGACCTTCCTCCCTGGACAGATCTTCGTCTTCGGCGGCTTCGCAATGCGGGCCAATTCACTTGGCCATCTGGAGCAGATCGAAAGCTATGCCCCTGGCCGTAAGGTCAGATTTGGAAGTTTAAACTACACTGCTGAATCCGCGGGGACTTGATCCTCGACGGATTCGAGCCACTGCCGAGCGCGCCGCACTGTCACGACGAGCATGATCTAGCTCTGGCGCCGAACAGTGCCCTGGAGGCCGCACCCGCATCAGCTTCGACCCTTAATCGGAGCCAACTGCGCCGATCGAGGATGGGTGGTTGGACGCTGCCTCGGGGCTGCGATCCCAATGGCGATCGAGCCGAACACCAGCCCCGCACTCCGCGAGACTCGTGACCCCAAGCAGCCGGACTCCTCTCCGGACTCCGGACCCTCCGCGCCCCTGCCGATCAAATCCGATTGGGCGCCGATCATGGAGTTTACTGCCGTGGACATCTTTCAGCACTCGCCTTTCGGCGATATTCTGAAGACACTAAAGTCTCTCGCTTTGTCAGGAGAGCCCTGGCCGGACTACGGTCAGCAAGGTCGGGATACAGATGATGAAGAAATTCAAATCCCACCCACCACCCACTTTATAGCCACTGTCGACGATTTAACCGACATGCTCGACTTCGACTCTGAAAACATTGACGGTATGGACGACGATGCGGGAGGCGAAGAAGAACCACCGCCCACCTCATCATATGACGTATACATGGTGGATGCACCAAAAGATGACGACGAGGAGCGGAAGGACGCACCGAAGGCTTGTTCCCTTGAGAAGCAGTCAAAGCAGCGACGCAAGCGCCGCCCCAAATCCCGCCTCGACAGAAATAATGATCACACAGACCCAGCGCTGGAGCAGGGCGAACCGCTGCCGGACAACGGCAATCTGGATAATCAAACCGAACAAACAAATTCTATCAAGGATAATAGTCTGGACGACATAACGCCGGACAGGCACCCAGAGCAGCAGAATGCCCGTAAAAGGCTTGTTGCCACCGCGAGGAGTCTTAAAAAGCAGAAGCAAAGGCTCAAGGCTGCGCAAGACACACTCCAAGTCAGATGGAGTAAAATACTCAACACAGCAGTGAGGTACGGCGACAATCGCCCCTCCAAGAGCTACCCAAAGCAGAAGCTGCTACCTAAATTCGATGAGGAGGCTTCAGACCCCCCACAACCAAATATCAAAGCATCCACCTGGCCGGATAGACGACCCCTCTACCAACACAGAGCGGCATACAACGCCACTCACAATACAACACGCGACCCATGCGAGGGCTCGCACCCAAAGGACGGCGCAACAAGATCCATCTATGGACCACGCAAGCGCGCCCCAGCATACAATGCAACACAACAAACATCCGAACAACGCGGTACACCCAGCTACAGGGGTGCCGCACACCCCCTATGTTTCACCGATGAGGTGCCGGACCATGAATTTCCAGAGGGATTTAAACCCGTAAACATAGAGGCATACGACGGAACAACAGACCCTGGGGTCTGGATTGAGGACTACATCCTTCATATCCATATGGCTTGAGGAGATGATCTCCATGCCATCAAGTACTTACCCCTCAAGCTCAAAGGGCCAGCTCGTCACTGGCTTAAAGGCCTCCACGAAAGCTCCATTGGAAGTTGGGAAGAGCTCGAAGACGCCTTTCGGGCAAATTTTCAAGGGACTTATGTCCGACCTCCGGATGCGGACGAATTGAGTCATATAACTCAACATCCCAGAGAGTCAGCCCGAAAGCTTTGGAACGGGTTTCTTACTAAAAAGAACTAGATTGTCGACTGCCCGGACGCTGAAGCCTTGGCAGCTTTTAAGCATAGCGTCCGTGACAAATGGCTCGCCAGACACCTCGGCGAAAATAAGTCGAGAACGATGGCCGCATTAACAAACCTCATGACCCGCTTTTGTGCGGGTGAGGACAGCTGGCTAGCCAGATGCAGCACCAGCGACCCCAGTACATCTGAAGTTAGAGATGGAAATGGGAAATCACGGCGCAACAGCAATAACAAACGTCGGAATAAAGAAGACAGCACATAGGGCACGGCAGTAAACGCCGGATTCAAAAGCTCTCGGCCAGGTCAGCAAAAGCTGCCCTCTAAAGGCACCAGGGATGAACTGTCCAGCCTCAACAAAATTCTGGACCAAGTATGTCAGATCCATAGTACCCCTGGTAAACCTGCTAATCATACCCACAGAGAATGTTGGGTCTTCAAGCAGTCCGGCAAGCTCAACGCCGTACACAAGGGGGAGGATACACCAAGTGAAGACGAGGATGAGCCTCCCAAGCAAGACACTGGGGAACAAAACAAATTTCCACCAGAAGTCAAAACAGTAAACGTGTTACACGTGATCAAGGGAAAAAACAACGCGGCACTCCCAGGAAAATATACCCAAGTGCCTGTCACCGTAAAGTCCTGCCACTGGTCGTCTCAACCGATCACTTTCGACCATCGCGATTACTCAGCAAGTATCCAACGCGCAGGATGGGCTGCCCTGGTATTAGACCCAGTAATTGGTGGATATCACTTCACACGAGTCTTGATGGACGGTGGCAGAAATCTAAACCTAATATATCAAGATACAATCCGCGGGATGGGGTTAGACCCAACAAAAATTCGCCATAGCAATACTACCTTTAAAGGAGTAACGCCAGGCCCAGGGGCTCGTTGTACGGGCTCCCTCCTACTACAAGTTATATTTGGCTCCCCCGATAACTTCCGTCGCGAGCATTTAACCTTCCACATCGCTCCATTCCAAAGTGGCTATCAAGAACTGCTCGGACGCGAAGCTTTCGCTTGCTTCAACGCAATAGCACACTACGCCTCCCTCACACTCAAGATGCCCGGTCCACGTGGCATCATTTCAGTGAACGGAAATATCAAGCGATCTCTGCACGCCGAAGAGAGTGCGGCTGCCTTGGCAGCCGCACACTAAAGGCGCACGGACCAGCAAAAGCATCCAATAGGTCGTCAAGACCTCAGACACAACTAATCAAGTCCGGCGCCGCTATCTATACCGAATAAATGGTCACACCCCTATTTGTCAATACAAGGGGCTCAACGCGCGCAGACAAGTGGCAATTTCTTCTCATCTTGAATTATACATGGTTTCTTTAAAAACTATCTTTTTGCACGACAACTTTTTCACCTAAATTCCTCTCTTTTACAGACGATCATCGTGCTACACCCGTCCAGGATACGACACAACGGAGACACAGGCGCAGACGTGCAGCAGGGACCCGCTCCAAGGATTCTTTTTAGATTAAGACCCTGCGTAAACCTTTTTTACTGTCTCTTGCTGATACATATCCACCGTTGAGAAGGATGCTGACGTCTTGGCATGTGGCCACGCCAGAACAATGCACGTACCTGGACACAAGGGGCTTCTTACAAAGGCCATTATTTAGGCCCGGTTTATACCACAAAGACCGAATACCTTAGGGAGTGTTCGGCATCGCGAGTTTGGCCCTATATGCATCAGCTCCGAATCATTGTCTTTGGTCAAATGATGGGTTTTCCCGGCTCCTGTGTTTTGGTGCCTTACGTTCCGCTTTACCGGCTAAGGTAGCACCAGGAGAACTACTGCGATTGTGCCCTGGTTTATCCGGACGAGCACCTCAGTAGAGAAAGCCGAAAACTGACTGTCATGATATAGCGTGAGACTGGTCAACCACTCGATGACCTGTTGGAATGTTAGAATTATTCCGCCTTAACGAAGGGCCATTTTTCGGCCAGGCATGTACGCACCCCGGGATCGGGAGAGTGCGGAGCCACCAGGGGCTATCTAGTAGCCCCACTGTCAAACTCCTATGGCTAAGTGAAAGTGCTAAAGCATTATAGTCCGGTTGCCTCGCTCGCTCCGCTATCACCTCCTTAATAGGACCAAGACGTTGGGTTAAGTGTGAACGCGTGTTTTTTGCGAGCACCTCCGCATTATATGCGTGCGGGTTGAAGCCGACGGCTGCAATCTTTCAGGTTATACACATGTATACATAAACGGCCGCCCAGGAGGCATCATATTACTTTCAGGCAAAAGTATAAAAATAGCCTTATAAAAATTTATAAAAGCATTTCGCTTATAATGAGATGACATATCACTCAAACATAATATTTTTTGAGCACTGGGTCTCTATCAAACGAGCACCCTCAAGAACTTCTTCAAAATAGTGCTCAGCAGCCATTCGACCTATGGCCGAATCCCACGCTGCAACAATGGTAGCATCCATCTCCGCCCAGTATGCTTTAACACGGGCAAAGGCCATCCGTGATCCCTCTATGCACGCCGACCTCTTCATCGCATTAATGCGCGGCACCACGTCAAGGAACTGCTGCACCAAGCTAAAATAGTTGTTCGGTTTTGGCCTTTCCGGCCATAGCTGCTCCACAACAGACCTCATGGCGAGTCCGGACAACTTATTCAGTTTGGCCCATTCGGCTACTTGGTCAGTCAATGAAAGCGGACGCTCGGGAGAATGGAATTGTGTCCAAAACAGCTGGTCCACTTCATGGTCCGTCTGACCCTGGAAGTACTTGACCGCATCGGCAGCGCTCGCCGCCAAATCCATATACACATCCTCCGAACTCCACAACTGATCTAGAGGGGCATACCGTGGATCTCCGAACTTCCTCCGCAACATAAAGGATTTCCCAGCTACAATATCCCCGGCTTCCCGCAGCTCCTCCTTCTTCGCCCTCATAGCAGAGCGGATGTATTTTCTCGTCGCAGCGGCCTTTTCAAGGTCCGATGCCTTCGCTAGGTTTTCCTTTTCAAGAACCCAGCAACGGTCGGCGGCGGCTTTTAATTCTATGGCCATCTTGGCCATATTATCTCGGCTCTCGCCATGCGCGGCCCTCTCGGCTTTCAACTCTTCAACCGCCTTCAAAGCAGCCGCATTACCAAACCTCGCTTGTTCCTTGGCTCGGGCAAGTTCTGCCCGCAAGGCTTCAACAGTGGCAGCTCCATCTGCAATCACAACATATTAAAGATACTGGCATCATGCTGCTCTTACTATGTGGTGTTCACCAAATAATGACACTTACCCTGTGCCTCATCAAGCCTTTGTTAACAAGCTCGATGTCGGCGTCTGCCGCATCCAACTGTCGTTTTAAATGGGCAAACTCACTAGTCCGGCTAGCCACCGGAGCTTCCATCACCTGTACATAGAGGCAGCATGGTTATTACCTGGGAATATGATCCTCTGTTCGTTGTCGTTTCCGACGACAACCAGAGTCTCAGGGGCTACTATCTACACAGGGCACACCTAGCATGTGCAGGACTATCATACATTATTTTACGTACCTCAAAGCGTGTCACTAGACTCATAAAAGCTTCATGCAATCCGCTTTCGGCGGACAAGATTCTCTCCATCACCGTATTCATCAGCATACGGTGTTCATCTGAGATGGCCGCTCACCCCACCAACTCCCTAAGAACATCCGATCGCACACCAGATGGTGCCGGACTCTTTTGTCTGCTCTCTTCGGGAACCGGACACCGGGAGCTTCGGGGGTCAATGGGATTATCTTCTGGCCTCCCGGGACTCAGAGAGGCCCTTCGCGACGACACTTCGGGGTCGCCCGCTTCCGGAGCGGAGGAGTACGGAGGAGGCGTTTCACTCTCCATCATCTCTGGAAGAAGATCCCCCGAAGACGAGCTCATTTGAGAGGGGCTAAGGCCCGAACTGCAAATATATATGCGGTGGTTATTTTCTCAGAAGAAAAAGATGGCATACCTGTAGTATTAAAGTATTTCGGGTCACTTACGACTCGCCGGAGAATTGATCCCCCCGCGGACTTTGTGCGGCAAAAGCACTCGCCAAGGTAGGACCCTCTGTGGGAGACTTCTTCTCCCGTTTGGAAGCTTCGGCTTCCGAATCCCCGGGCGCAGTCCTTTTCCTCCTCCGGTCGTCTTCCTTCATGGAGACGCTCTCTCCCTCAGTTAGAATGGGCAGCGTTGGGGGCCCGCGTCCGCCTCTATTATCCTCCCCAGTATCTTCCCTCAAGGGCTCCGGGCAAGGTGCGACCTGGAGCATCTTTTCCAATACCGGATTGTCCAAACCCTCACGGAGGGGGGCCGAACACCGAATCAACTTCGCCTTTGTTAGCCAGTCCTGGTCAAAAAGCGAACTCTCAGAAATAACTTCGTAACAAATGAGAGATAGTATGTTCGGCCGGAAGATTCCTTACCTGTTCGGCGGCGTGGTTACTGCTCAGGCCCACGTCCTCGGTGATTTCCGGAAACTCTACCTGAGGTACGAAGAATGACTTGTACATCTCCTCGTGCGTCAGGCCGAGGAAATTTTGAATGACACGCGGTCCCTCGGGATTGAACTCCCACAAGCGAAGGGGCCGGCGTTTGCAAGGCTGGACTTGACGAACCAGCATAACTTGTATTACCGCAACCAAACTAAAATCTCCATTGAAGAGATCTTGAATGCGGCTTTGCAGTATAGGCACGTCCTTGGCTGGACCCCAGCTCAGGCCTCTGCTGATCCATGACATCAGCTGTGGTGGAGGGCCTGAGAGGAAAACCGGGGCGGCCGCCCACTTGGCACTTCTAGGAGCCGTGATGTAGAACCACTCCTGTTGCCACAATTCAGACACCTCTAGAATGTAACCTTTGGGCCATGGAGCTCCCGTCATCTTGCATATTGAGGCACCTCCACATGGTTCATGTTTCCCCTCGATCATCTTCGGCTTTACTTCAAAGGTCTTGAGCCACAGGCCGAAGTGAGTGGTAACCCAGAGGAAGGCCTCACACACGACAATAAATGTCGTGATATGAAGAAAGGAGTCCGGAGCTAGATCATGGAAATCTAGCCCGTAATAAAACATCAAACCCCTGACGAAAGGATCCAGAGCAAGGCCTAGACCTCAGAGGAAGTGGGAGACGAACACGACGTTCTCATTGGGTTCGGGGGAGGGGACGGCCTGCCCTCGGTCAAGCAGCCGATGCAAAACCTCGGCGGTCAGATATCTGGCCTCCCTCAACTTTTTGATGTCTTATTCCATGACGGAGGAAGGCACCCATCGGCCTTGAAGGCTAAATCCGGACATGATTGAAGGTTCGGAGCACCTGACCTAAACTTTGGTTGTTTGACCTCGAGGTGGGGGAAGGATTCGATTGAGCACGGGAGGGAAAAAGTAAAAGCCTTGTCCCTTTATAAAGAAGGTGAATATCAAGCGTCCTCTCCATGGCCGTTTGGACTTGCCTATAGTCTAGGAGTCCTAGAAGCGGTTGGGTTACCGATGCCCATATTGATGAGAATCCCGGAATAAGGGGACACGATCTTTGCTTTAACAAGACGTGCCAAGGAAACCGCCTCACGTGACACGCTGAGCTGGGACAGTAAAACGATTCGAATAAAGGCTTGGCCGTGGTGCGATGTCAGACTACGGAATACGTCAGCAGATTAGATTTGTGTAAATATTATTCTCTCTATGGCAATATGTGGAAACTTATTTTGCAGAGCTGGACACTATCTTTGTGTTCAAAATCTTCTATGAAGTACTTGGAGTAGGAACCCACCTTGCAATGCCGAAGACAATCTGCGCGCCGGACTCGTCATCATTGAAGCCTGGTTCAGGGGCTACTGAGGGAGTCCTGGATTAGGGGGTCTCCGGATGGCCGGACTATACCTTCAGCCGGACTCCTAGACTATGAAGATACAAGATTGAAGACTTCGTCCCGTGTCCGGAAGGGACTTTTCTTGGCGTGGAAGGCAAGCTTGGCGGTACGGATATGTAGATCTCCTACCATTGTAACCGACTTTGTGTAACCCTCACCCTCTCCGGTGTCTATATAAACAGGAGGGTTTTAGTCCGTAGGACAACATACAAAACAACAATCATACCATAGGCTAGCTTCTAGGGTTTAGCCTCTCCGATCTCGTGGTAGATCTACTCTTGTACTACCCATATCATCAATATTAATCAAGCAGGACGTAGGGTTTTACCTCCATCAAGAGGGCCCGAACCTGGGTAAAACTTCGTGTCCCTTGCCTCCAGTTACCATCTGGCCTAGACGCACAGTTCGGGACCCCCTACCCGAGATCCGCCGGTTTTGACACCGACAGGGGTGTTCTAGCGCAGACAGTGTATGAATGGGAAAATGGAGGGAGAGGTACGGGGAACCATGTTTTAGGGACACGCCTGTCTGAAATATGGAAAAGTTACGAACTTATCCCCCGTTTCAAATTTGGACGTCTCGTCGGTTGGGGATAGGACAGTAATCTCGCATCTCCCAAATATTTGCCGGTAACTATTTCAGGCGAGGAGATGGTGTTTTGCCGCCCACGGTTGGCGCCCATGGTGTATGAACGGGGCTGATAGGCAGGGCGGTTGTGTCACGTCTGATGGAAGTTACACATCTGCCCCTATATAAAATATTAGCCTACATCTATTTCAGATGAGGAGATGGTGTTTTGCCGCCCACCGTGTATGAATGGGGAATGGAGGGAGAAACAGAGGTCTTTCGGACGAGCTTGAATCAAATGAGTTTTGCCGCCCATGTTTGACGCCCACCATGTTGGAATGGGCTCAGAGGCGGTCATGTCACGTCTAAATGAAGTTACTAACCTACCCCTATTTAGAGCAGTGGAAATCGGGCCGATGGATTGTCCGTGTAATGGGTAGACAGTAATTTCCATCTCCCAAACACTTGGCTTTGGGCAGCCGATGTGGGAGTGGACATTTTGCTGTTTCTGTCGAATTTTGGGACAATAAGCATCCACATTTACCCTGGCAACTAAATTCGAATCCATTTTGTATTCCTATATGAATCTTTATAAATCATTCTATGTGTTTTTATATATCTTCAAAAGGACGACAAAGATGTATTCCACTGTCATATATGAATATGGTTTACAAATGCCGATACTCAAATTCAGAAACTAGAATCCAGTTTAAGGTGAATTCGAATATTTGGAACACTTCATGTCCAACTCAAATGTCACACGCAGCATAATGTGTACTCCCATTTAGATATGTACACAAGCGATGTATCAAGATTCAAATACCGAGTCAATCAACCAAGAATGTACAGAACTAACAGACATATAAACACTTATAGAGTATATGGATCAATAATATCAACTAACATACATAAGCCAGGCCGCTGTACTTTTTTTTGGCTACAACAGCATCCTTTTTTTAGCCAGCATCTTGCCCCTTTCCGATGCGTGCCACTTATGGTCCATCTATATTACTATTGCTGAATGCACATTCAGCCCGATTGGCATATCTGTAGGTCTGGCACAGCAATCCAAATGAAATGTCTCCGAGTCTTATCAATTAATACAGACTTGTGCTCAAATAAAATTACAAACAAAACAACAAAAAACAATTATTACATGATCTCTAAAACAAATGGTTTGATTGATTACATGAACAGACAACACAAAGGTTATTCAACTATGGAAAGAACATTTCACCTATGATTTACCAAGTAGGAATTTAATTTCCTTTTTTCCTTCAGGACCTTAACAATCTGGTCAGTCTCAGCTTACTTCGTTTTGAAATCCGCCAAATATTTAATGGTTGTCTTGAGTACTGCTTGTGATTGTGCTGTTTGCTTCCTCAACATGTCAACTTCATCTCTAAGTGCAGAAGCAGAATCTCTTTCTACCACTAGTTTAGCCTCTAGAGCATCAGCAGTTGGCAATTCATAATGCACGATTGGGCCGGTTCCACTGCGGTGGGATGATGCAACGTCCATGGGGACCTCGCTCTTTGATCTTGGGCTAACCTGTTTTGCCATTAAAGTTCCGATTGGATTCAGAAAAGTTGAAGTTAGCAAAACATCTCAACTGGGAGTTATAACAGCAAACCAGTTAAACAAACAAGGAATTAAAGAGTTTCAATTGGATGCTGAAAAGTAGTTATTAACATCATTGTAACCCGCTATTGCAGCAGCAAAGCAGTTAAACAAACAAGTAGATATTTAAGTTAAGGCAAACAGGTAATTCTTAACAGTAAGTATCAAACACATAGATAGGCGGAGTCTACAATATGATTAACATGCTGTGCCATTATGTAATCAGTAGCAAACTAAATTAAGCCAAGCAACGTAATTGAACAATTTTGCAATAAGTGGCTAACTAAAATTCCGAGAAGCAGGTAACTGAACTTACGCTAGTTCTTTGTACAGGCACACTGCAACTTCTTCTTCGCTTACAAGGTTGTACGAAGGAGTCCATGGCATCAATTGCTTGGATACACAGTCCCAATACTTCTTTCTTCCCACACTACATGGGTAAGTCGAATGGTTAATCTGGTAAGATGGTGCGTCCTTGATATGTTATATGAGGACGTGTAGTCAGACTAGTTGTAGCCAAACACATCACACTGGCTTTTACTGTATATTTCATGCGATTACTTTTGGCATATCGAGATCTAAGCAATCTACAATAGGATGAAAAGACTGGCATCCTTCACATTATTGGTGAACTCAGTTCATAGAAACAAGCAATTCAACCATTCTGTGGGTAAATCAAAAGTGCCATTGGAATATTTTTCACTATCCAATCATGCACGCAAAAAGGGGCGACACCACCATAGGGGCTGGTATGGGCGGCCGCCTCAGGTGGCTGGAAAGTGTGCACCTAGTTTGAGTCGTCCAGGTTGGCCCACGCTAGTTTTGTTTGTCCCAACGCACGAGCAGGCAATGTAAAAAATGAAGAAAAATGTTTCAATTTGGATGGGCCAATAACATAAGTGAAAGGCAGGCCCTATAGCAGGCTCCCGGCCCAAACGAGCGCCTCCCATATCGATTGACAGCAGGAAAAATCCCAATTCATTCGCTCCAGCCTCCAGTCTGGTTCACTCCTAACCTAGCCGCCGCTAGACAGACTGACACAGCACTTCCTCGCGCCCTCGTTGTAGGGCGGTCGGTGGGCTTTAAGAGAACGGAAGGACAAGAAGATGAAGATCCAACCCTGGGTGTAGCCTGCATGGGAGGCAGCGGCGGCAGCACGGGCATGGCATCGAGCTTGCGCAAACGGACAGTCGCAGCTTGCAAGAGTAGCATGCGCAACGAGCAGGTACATCACATCCCTGATTATATCTAATTCAAATCTTCAATTTCTGGGCAATAGTTAAACCTGACGGTGTTGTAAAACTGCTTGTATGTAGGGAATCTATGAGAAAATGAAACCAATTTCTACTTATTTTATAACTCCCCCAATCAATACTGAACTGACTGAATCTGATGTATCTAATCAAGTTTCTGGTGCAAACATACAAGCTCATGTTGTTCTTGAGCCTGAAGTGTCCAATGAACAGACTGCTAATGAAGGATTTGATGCAAACATTTCACATGCTCCTGGTGATGAACATATAGTGTCTAATGAGGGATCTAATGCAAGCATTTTGCAAGCTCATTGAAGGATTTAGTGTCTAATGATGATCTACTATGTTGAGAGAGACAGAGATTTGCTGGCATTGATGACAATATAGTGCATTTTCATAGCTTGAGGAAACGTCGAGGCCATCTACCAGAAAGTCCCCGTATCATGACAACATAGCATAAATACTTTTCTAATATGTTGTTTGAAACTATTGGCATACTTGTGCAGGATAGATATATTGATATGCAGTTTGCGCACTGGTTATACGTGCAATTACACTTCGATATTTTCAGCCAGAGAACGAATAATTCAAGCAGGTACAGACCATGTTTGTAGTCCTTGTACACCATGTTGCATTTTGTGTTTTTTGGTGCTTGCATCATTTAGTGTTTATAATCTGAACTACTTTGGATCATTAGCTGGTTTTCAAAGTGCATGTAGCTTCACATTTCTCAAGTTATGTTGATTTCCAGAATGCAAGTGCCTTCGTATTTTTTAAGTTAAATGTTCGCCCCTAGTAACTTGAATTCGTGGATCAGCCACTGCACACAAATCATACACGAATCCCAGTACGAATTAAATGAAATGCCTGGACTTACACTAGCTCGTTGTACAGGCTCACTACAGCTCTGCTTGCGCTTGGGATGTTCCATGTACAAGTCCATGTTACCACTTGCTTGGATGTGCAGGCCTTGTGCTCATTGCATCCCCCTCTGCATTTTTAACACGGCGAATGGTTGATCAAATAAGAGGAATCGACCTTGATGTTGTACCGGAGGACAGATACTTACAAGGTTATACGGGTGTGCAGGATGTGTACCAGATCCCGTAGCGCCGTCATGCTTCGCTAAAATATGGATTTTCTTGTTTCAGATGATATCTCCAAAAGAAATAAGAGTTAAGGTCAGAGTTGCATAGGCGTGTAAGCTAAGAGAGCAGTGAAAGGATATCCAAACATCGTCGGAACAGTGCACAAGGGAGTGATGTGTGGATACCTAGTTCGGGCCGGCGTTTGGGCATGCTCGCCTAGCTAGAGTGCGGGTCACTTCAGAGCCGTTGAGGGTGATGCGCTGGTGTTGGCTGGCCAAGCACGGATGCAGATCTTGAGTGGCAGCAGAACGCTATGATGCGGTGGACGAGACCATTGGTGAAGCCCCAACAGCCTCGGGGGGCGGAGGTGCGACGATGTGCTCGGTGAAGTAGCCCCGGTGAGCTGGGAGACAGCATCGGTGAAGCGCACCTAATGCGGTGGAACTCGGTGTCTGTGAGGCACGTCCGTTGCGGCGGCCGACGTTGTCAGTGGACCACCCGGTGCGATGGACGAGGGCGTAGATGAGGTAGCTCCGGTGCAGTGGTGAACTGCGACCGTCGTCTTCGTTGTCGTCATCCGGCACAGAGGTGGGGAACGGTGGGGAAAGAGACAAGACGAGGGGCGATTCGAGGGTTGGCAGCGAATTAGGGATTTGAACAATCTGGGCGCGGAAGGGGACGGTGGAGAAGAGAGATTTTGCAAGGCTGGAATTGGGGCCGCCAGATATTTCAATCCGAAACGTGGAAGCGCGAACTTATATTGTCGTCATCCTTTTTTTGGGGGGGAGGGGGTGGGTGGCTGGGTGCTACGTGTCCGTCCGACACACGCGACCACCCCGACAGGACTATGCTTCGGTGCCTTAAGGCAACTGCCTTTGTGTCCATGACATATGGGCCTAATAGGTGGCTGGCCCACATGTCAGTGACCCAAAGGCAGTTGACTTTAAGGCACCGAAGCAGCGTCCACCTCGACATGACCCTGGTTTGCCTGGTGCGCCTACATTTGAGAATACAAATGAATCTTCTTTCATTTGCAAACGAATCTGTATGTATTACCATGCCCGTGTTTTCCTTGCAATAATTAGTCATTCGAAACGAGATACTCCATCCGTTCACTTTTGTAAGTCGTTTCAGACAACTTAAAATGAACTGTTTTGCACATTGTCTGAAATGTCTTCAAGGTCTTATAAAAGTGAACAGAGGGAGTACTGTAAATTAATTAATGAGGAGTTATCTGAAAAAATCGAAACGGTACCCGCGCTAACGTGGATTAGAGTGTGTGTCACATAATTAGTTATTTTAATTAGAGTATGTGTCACATAGTTAGTTATTTGAATTAGAGTGTGTGTCACGTAGAGATCTCCAATTCTAACGTGGATTTCGCATTTCACTGTATACACGCTACTTTTTTAATACAAATTCATATGTATATGATGAACACCATGGTAGTGAGAAAACTTTTGGATGGATTCAAACATATGACCCACAAAATAGCACAACAAACTGAGTCAATGTCAACTTTTCGAAACTTAGTATGGCACGAATTCAAAATAATTACCCGTATGCCTGGTCCTCGGTTCAAATCTTACAATGTACACCGAATTGAAACATTGATATTAAGTCTCGTACTATGTACATTCAAATGTTGTTTTTAGCCCCCCGCCCGCACAAACCCTACATACTTCCTGTATCGGTCAATCTTCCTCTCCTAACCACCTTAGGAAGCTATCGGTTTCCAACACACGTTCATTCTTTCTCTCCATGTTTCGATCTCTTAGTCTCTCAACTACGCAACCCCTTTTTCCACTCTGTTACCAAATGTATTTACCTCACACACCCGCCATTGCACCCCATGCCGATCTCTCTCTCTCTCCCCCCTCTCCCTCTCACCCTCTCGCGCTAAATACATGCATTGCCTATCTAGCCCCCCAACCTCTCATGCATGCGCACGCACGCACGTTGTATATCTAGGTCACTCGCTCGAGACTGTCTCACTCTTTCTTCCACACGGCGGGCCACACTCGCTCAATCTCTCTCTCTTTATGTGAGTCTCGTTTAACCTCGTTTTCTTTCACACACAAATGATATATCTCCCTGTTCGGGCCTCGATCGACACACTCTATACTCTCTCACGCAGATTGTCTATCTAGGTCAGTCCATCCAAGCCTCCACCACTCTTTCGACCTCATGGTGGGCCACGCTCACTCAATCTCTCTCTCTCTGTATGTCTCGATTGACCTCTCTCTTTCTCGGACAAAAACGATATATCACCATGTTGAGCCCAATTCGACCTATTCACATTGTATACTCTCTCACGCACATCGTCTATCTAGGTCACTCTCTCCAACCCGTCTCACTCTTTCGATTGCACGGCGACCCTATGTGATCGGTTGACCTTGCTTCCTCTCACACACAAAATATATCTACACGTCTATGACTGGATCATCTCTCAAGCTCTATCTTACAGCCCTCACCCTTGTCAAAAAGCTCAATCGGACAATATCTCTCCAGAGCATATATATTTGTTCAATGAATGTCGGACCACACTCACTTTTTCTCTCTATCTATATGTCTCTCGATTGACCTTGCTTTTTCATACCGTATCTTCCACGCGTTGAAGCTACTACCTCTCCATCCCTCGCAAAGCCGGAGCTGTCGGCGTTCTGGGAACGGGGGTCCCCAGACTTGCCTGCCTGCAGCCTGCGAATGGCTCAAAAGGGGGCCCAGCGCGGCCCATCTTCACCAACACAAACCCAAGACCCTCGCGAGGGGCCAAGCCTCGCGGGGCGGACGACGCGGTGCTTCCTCAAGCACGGCCTCGTCAGGCTGGCTCACGAGGAGGCGGAGAGATCAAGGCGGGGTACCTCACGAGGTGCCCGTGACGCAAGCCATGACGACCGAGGGCGCCAGGCGGGTGCCAGCCCGCGCAGTGTCCTCCTTTCCTCTTTGGTGCAAAGGGGGCAAACGCAGCCGCGGAGTACCGAGGCATCAGGCAAAGGTTGCCACTTCGGTGCAACGAGACCAAGACCAGGAGGACTACGAGACGGAGGTCACCGTGGAGCCCAACATGGCGTCATCACCAGAGCTTTGCGCAGGCAAAGACTACTTTTGTCAGGATAGCTGATACTAGCTGTCCCCCTTCAAAATAGCCCGCCATTGTTGGCTCCCTTCCCGCTCGATATTTGGGAAGAGGACCTGGGCCTCTATAAATAGGATCAGCCACCCGCAAGAGAGAGAGAGGGCTGAGGGGTTCGGAGAAGGAGGCTCTTGAGAGAGGGGTTTAGATCAGATAGAGAGAGAGAGAAGGGTGACTGAGCTCCTCCCAGAAGTTCATCGCCCCAGCCAAGAACAGACCCTCGCGAAGCTGTTCTTCCTTGTATTGTTCATCATCATCAGCCCAAGAGGCAATCCACCACACCACACACTAGAGTAGGGTATTACACCACAACGGTGGCCCGAACCAGTATAAACCCTGTGTCTCTTGTGTTGTTCTTGCCATAGTTTAGATCCTAGCAAGGCGGAGGGGTGCAGGTAGGTAGGAGGCGAAATCTCCGCGCGCACCCCAGTGTTCGAACCTCAAGGGTCTGCCGGAACCCGAAATCCGACATTTGGCGCGCCAGGTAGGGGTGCGCCGGAATCCTCCTTCTACCGCTTCGCGCCCCGTCGCGTCGTCATCACCATGTCCGGCGACCAGGCGGGCAACCCAGATCCGTGGGCGGCGTGGCCCGCCTGCGTAGAGCCGCTTGCCTCGGGCGACCCCGTGCACCAGGCAGCTCGCAGTCCGCAGGGCGCTGCGGGCTGCGGGCGACGCGGACAGGCTTCGACAGCTCTCACACCGCGGCAGGCGTGGTCGGCAGCAAGGGCCTCCAATTACGCCGCGACCACGACGCCGTACACTCGCAGGGAGCAGGCGAACTCGAGGGCCGCGCTCATAGTGGCCCGAGAGCTGCTGCAGTGCAGGCTGCTGGAGGGCGGCCACGACGTGCTGCTGGAGCGAGTGGCAGAGCTCTTGGGCTTCGCTGCCTCGGGGGCTCACCCCTTCTCCACCCAGCTCCCATCTCAAGCCCAGGGCGGCCCGCGCGGGGGCTCCGCGCGCGCCCGCGGGCTCCAAGGCTACTCCAACGCCAGCGAAGCTGTCAGCGCCGGACCGGCGGCGGCGCTGCCCCCGCTCCCGATCCGCGAAGAAGAAGGACTCGACGGGACCCACGGCCCCAGTGGGCGGCCGCGCTGCCACCCCATGTTGGGCGCATCAGGCAGGACCGCGTGGCATGCGGGGCATTACAGCGTGGCATTCGGGATGATGGCGCCGGAGGAATACGTGCCCCTCATGATGGACCAAAGACACCCACACGAGAGCGAACAAGGCTCGCTCCTTAGCCCAAGCTGGGGGGACGAGGCGCCAGAAGCTGAGCCTTTCTGGGAGCCCCGGGACGGTCCTACTAGCCACGCTGGGGGCAACGATTATCGGGTACCGCTAATTCTTCAGGAGCAGGTATACACTAAGCATGGATCGCAGGAGGTGCAGGTCGCCACAGCGAGCAGCTGCCCCACTCCCACAGTCCCTTACCCCTCGGGAGGAGGGCGCAGGGGGCTGCAGGAGAGGGGTCGGGATCCGACATCACCACCGCGGCGTTCGGAGCAAGGTGTTCTCAGGAGGTAGGCCCTCCACTGGGGAGGTGCCTCAGGGCCTGCCCCCGGCGGAGGACCCGTGGTCGTCGGGGGAACCGCTGGCGACCGCTCTACCCCATCAGCGGCGTCCTGGTTTCCGGTCGTCGTTGATGGCACTAGAGTGTGGCGCAAGGCAGGGCCCTCATCTGGCGATATGAAGCAAGGCCAGTACCTGTGAAGAAGGCCCAGTGCCTGTTAAGCTCGCTGCCCCGTGACACTCTCACGTAATAATGAGTGGGGCTGTACACGCCCCGGAGTCTCAGGGGTGCCGGCCTCAGGCCCTGGGGCTCCCTCCCACGCCCAGTGGCAGCACTTAGCTCCATGCTGGTGAGAAGACGTCCAAGACTAGACTAGGTGCCGGACGCGGCCTTTTGTTTTCTTTCGTTGCTCTTCCCTTTGGTTGTCGCTTTCCCCTGCTGGATTCAAGTTGGATTCGAATTTGAGATTTGCGTGTGTTCGGGGAAGGGGTGCTTAGTCTCGTTCGAGCAATTTCTCACGTTTTGGTTACCCCTTCGCTTCAGCTGCCTCCCCTCGCGAGCCCCTCGCGAGCCGGGTCAGGCCAAGCTTGCGCGCAGCCCAGACTGCCACTGACGTGACCTCTCAGGAGGGTGTTTTACTGCAGATCCTACGAACCCAATCAGGGAACACTCGAGACACCACAACCTCCCACGGGCTGCCTCAGGGCCAGCACGGGACAAAGGTAAACTAGCTGACCAGCGCGTCGCTTGGGCCAACCACTTGGCGCGGGCGCATGGGCAATGTAGCATCTACTAATACGATGAACACAAGTTTTACATAAGGGGCTCCCCCTCCAAAATGCTCTCACTGCAATCAGGCCAAAACCCGAGTTCTATTCATGCAGGGTAAGGAAGTAGGAGTGATGCACAATCAGTCGGATGAATCCCCCAATGCGTTCTCAGGAGCACGATCCGAGCCGTTGCTGGCGTCGCTGAACCCGCCATCGCTGTCCGTGTCACCGCCAGCGGCGTCAGGGCCGTTCACCATGCCGCCCTCGACGGCCGCCACGATCACGTCGTCGTTGTCCGAAGCAAAGGCCCTGATAAGAGCCTCCACATTGTCTTCCACCCAGTGCGCCAGGTCGCCTCGGACGGCCTGGGGGACTGGGGCGATGGCGGCGTCAAAATCAAAGTGGGGATCCATGTTCCGGAGGTGGCTAAAGACATGAGAAAAGGCGCGGCCAAGCAGGGCGCGACTCCTCTCCTCCAACAACCTGTCAGCCCTGACCGACCGCGCCTCCAGCTGCGTCACCACGTTAGTGAAGAACTGAAGATTGCCAGCATAGTTGACTGCGTGCGGCTCGCCAACAGCCGCCTCGCAGATGTTGCCCAAGGCTGCGTTGGCTCTCTCCCGGAGCGTGGCAAGCATGGGGCCGTGCTCATGCTCTAGGATCCGCCGTTGACGGATCTCGTCCGCGTTCTGGCCCGCGACGACCTCAGCCTCCTCCACCCGCTGGCAGAGAAGGAGCACCTCGGCCTGGGAGGCGGTTAACTCACCTTGCGCCACCTCAAGAGCGGCCCGGAAGGCGCCGGCCTGCCGCGTTGCCTCCTCCAGCTTGGCCCTCAAGGCAGCAGTCCTGCCTTCAGCTTCGGCCCGGACCAACCCCAGCTTCTCTTCGAACTCGTGCTCGAGGTTCAAATGCGCCATCGCCACTCGGCGCCCGACCTCCTCCAGGACGCGGGCTTCCTGTGCAGCAACATCATCCTCCGCCTGCGTCACCAAGCGCTCCCTCGTCTCCAGACGCTCGTACTCTCGGGTACGTTCGGCGGCTTCCAGCGTCAGCGCCTCCTCACGCTTCTGGAGCTTCGCTGAGTCGCCGGAGGCCACCTTCATCGACGTGAGGGCTGCCTCATGCAGCTCCACCTGCTCCTCCAGTGAGTGGCACCAGGCCAGGAGCTCCCGAGCCCGCTCCTCGGTCGCCGTTCGCCGCCGGCCAGCTTCCCGAGCCTCCTCAGTGGCCCAAGATCGGGCCTCCCGAGAGGCCACTAGCGACGCCTTGGCCTCTGCGTCGTCAAGATCGCGCTGACGGTGCGCAAGGGCGATGGCGCCCTCCAGCTCGCGCCTCTCTGCAGCTAGGCGCAGGCCCTCGGCCTTAAGGCGCGCGTCTTCATCGGCAAGCTCCTCTCCAAGTAGGCTTACCGCGTTAGCCGCCCTTCGAAGGAATCCTTGGCAGAGAGCGCGACGCTCCTGAGCGCGCTCGAGCATGTCTTCCACACCATCATCTGCCCCAAGCAAGTGCCAGGGGCCGCAAGTCAGCACTCCCCCTCCGGGCTGGGGGCTGGGGGCTGGCACCCTCGCAATGGCCGGGCACGCCGCGCCAGAAGCCCGGCCAGGGGCCAGCCCGTCCCTAGGTGAAGAGCACAGGAAGTGGCTCAGCCAATCGCAGTCCATAACCAGGCGAGAAGCCCACGGCAGGCTAGCTATGCCACGAGAAGGCCCGCGAAAGATCGCGAGGTGCGCGGGGCCATGATACGCCTCGGGACGGTTCGCCTCATCGATCGCCCTCACCACAAGGGCTCCACCGCTTGGAGCACTTGAAGACGATGGAGGGGGCGAAGCCAAGGGGGACGGCTCCCTAGCCGTCTCCGCAAGCTCGGCTGGAAGGGGCCTACAGAGCAAGGGTCAGTAAGAGCAACAGAAGGATCGGGAGCTGGGAAAGGAGAAGGCTTACTCATCAGTGGCGAAGTACTTCCTACGCTTCAGCAGACGACAAGGGTAATCGTCGCCCAGGGCCTCCCTTCTCTTCCGGAGGGCCTCAAAGTCCACGTGGAAGCGGCCTAAGAGTCGGGCGCAGGGATCAACCTGCGACGAAGATGGAGCGTCAAGGCGATGTGCGTCAGGGCCACCTGCCTGACGTGCGCCGCCAGTTGCCTCGCCAAGAGAAGCCGCCGGAGCCTCGATGGCCTCGGTCGTAGGTGCAAAGGGCAGCTGCTTGTCACCCTCAGCCTCGGTGGCACGGGCCCCGATAACTGCTTCCTCATGAGCCTCGCCCGGCGCTGTCACCCCGCCGGGAGCCCCCTCGGCCTCTGGCGCCTCGTGCCTCCCTGCTCCGCCACTTGAGGAAGAGTCGCCTTGGCCAACTGGAAGGGCAGTCACCACCACTGGGTTCTCGCGAGGCCCCTGGAGGCCGGCGGGGCGCGGCCCCCACTCATCGAAGATAGGCATCTGCCTCACAAAATCGCCCCCGCTCTGGCAGATGTACAGCAAGGCCCCTCGCTGCTGGATACTGCCAAGGTTGGGGTCCCCCGTCAGGGTCAAGAGCGCCGTCCTCAGCACTTCAGGCGTCAGGTCCTCTTCCTGGAGCCTCATACGATCATCGCGCCCGTTGAAGGCCCACATCCAGCGGGAGTGGCGTTGGAGAGGAGCAACGCGGCGTAGCAGGAACTCCTTCACCACCTTGGGCGCTGTCGCGCCAAGCGACCTCAAGAACGCGAAGCCGTGCCTGACGAAGACGAGCCGGGGGCTCTCAAGCGTCTCCTGGCCCCAGCCCGAATCGAGGACAGTAGGCGAAGTTGGCTCCGACGGCAGGGGCTGGGCACCCCAGCATCCACATACAGCCACCGCTCGCGGAACCCAGCCGCGGGCGGAGGGAGCTTGAAGTCAATCCCAGAGGCCGCCATTTCAGACGCGGCAACGAAGCTCACACACGCCCAGCATTGGGTAAGGTCAACAAGGCGCAACGAGAAGAAGTGGCGCAGCAAGGCGACTGAAGGAAGGATGCCCATCATAGCCTCGCAAACGAAGGAGAAGACCAAAAGGAGAGTGATGGGTTCAGGACCCAGATGCATCATGTGGATCTGATAGTGGGAAAGCACGACATTGAAGAAATCGGAAAAGGGAGGAACCAGACCCGCCCACAGGGCGTCGGCAAAATACGGGACCTCGGTGGCTATCCTGTCGATGGAGAAGTGGGACGCGGGCCAGGCTTTCGTCCTCCCGCATTCATTGAAGATGGTGGCCAGAGCCAAGCTGACCTTGCCCAAGCCCTCGGCAGGGGCCGCCAACGGCGGCTGGCAAGGCGGAGACACGGGTTTCTTCCCTCTTCCCTTCTTCATCGGATCCATGGCGATGGGAAGGGGGGGGGAGGTTCAAGATTGAGTTGAAAACAGAAACCGGAGTTCGAGCGGAAGAAGGACAGAGGGCGCTCAAGCAACAGAAAGGGGAACGGCTGTGTACGACTATGGGTCCGCCTAGCATAGCCCAAAATAAGGAGGGCGTGGGGGAACAGTGCCGCCCACGCCCCATCAGCCGCCACGCGGCGCCCAAGGCCGCAGGCTGTTAGGGCCCGCGGCGCTTCGCTCTTGCCCTTCCGCCTCCCTGCACGGCCAAGTCCGGGCACGCCTTGGGCCCGGGGGCTACTGTCGGCGTTCTGGGAACGTGGGTCCCCAGACTTGTCTCCCTGCAGCCTATGGCGTGGCTCAAAAGGGGGCCCAGCGCGGCCCATCTTCACCAACACAAACCCAAGACCCTCGCGAGGGGCCAAGCCTCGCGGGGTGGAAGACGCGGAGCTTCCTCAGGCACGGCCTCGTCAGGCTGGCTCACGAGGAGGCGGAGAGATCAAGGCGGGGTACCTCACGAGGTGCCCGTGATGCAAGCCATGACGACCGAGGGCGCCAGGCGGGTGCCAGCCCGCGCAGTGTCCTCCTTTCCTCTTTGGTGCAAAGGGGGCAAGCGCAGCCGCGGAGTACCGAGGCATCAGGCAAAGGTTGCCACTTCGGTGCAACGAGACCAAGACCAGGAGGACTACGAGACGGAGGTCACCGTGGAGCCCAAGACGGTGTCATCACCAGAGCTTTGCGCAGGGGAAGACTACTTTTGTCAGGATAGCTGATACTAGTTGTCCCCCTTCAAATTAGCCCGCCATTGTTGGCTCCCTTCCCGCTCGATATTTGGGAAGAGGATCAGGCCTCTATAAATAGGATCAGCCACCCGCAAGAGAGAGAGAGAGGGCTGAGGGGTTCGGAGAAGGAGAAGGAGGCTCTTGATAGAGGGGTTTAGATCAGATAGAGAGGGAGAGAAGGGTGACTGAGCTCCTCCCAGCAGTTCATCGCCCCAGCCAAGAACAGACCCTCGCGAGGCTGTTCTTCCTTGTATTGTTCATCATCATCAACCCAAGAGGCAATCCACCACACCACACACTGGAGTAGGGTACTACACCACAACGGTGGCCCGAAGCAGTATAAACCCTGTGTCTCTTGTGTTGTTCTTGCCATAGTTTAGATCCTAGCAAGGCGGAGGGGTGCAGGTAGGTAGGAGGCGAAATCTCCGTGCGCACCCCAGTGTTCGAACCTCAAGGGTCTGCCGGAACCCGAAATCCGACAGGAGCTATTTACATTGCGAGGGGCACTCCAACCTTGGATTAATTTGTGTAGGCATTTATTCTGGTTGGTTTAGATTATATTTTCGTAGCATTCGGCCCACAACTACTCCAATCACCGTAGCGGGTAATTAAGCTACGGGGAGCACCTAATATGAGCACTGGGGAGCCGTTGGATCGAAGATGCAGCGGCACACACGAGGCCTGAATGTTTTATTTGCAAAAAAACCTTTGGAGAGTTTGGAAATTGCGCATAATTACGAAGACTACTCCCAAGCCATTGGATCTCACTTCCAACGGTGTAAAAACTCGTATCACCATAGTATCTAAGCTGCCGGGTGGATGTGATATTCTATGCGGCTATCATTTTTGTTCGTAAACTTGCAAAAAACGTGTAACTCGTGCCGTTACTTGTCTAACCGTGCAAAGTGTTTGTTCGAAAAAACGATCCTACACTGAAATATCGGAACAACACACGGGGGTCCCACTTGTCATTAATCAAATTTGGACCTAAAACTAACAAATCTGAAAGACGAGATTCAAACTGGCAACCTGGACTACAAAGTGTAAGTCGATAGCCTGAAAAAATGAACGGTTGTTGGCTTTGTCCCATAACTTAATTTTATACAGTACTTGCATTGAGTAGAGTAGAGGGAGTGCCTCGTCAACACGTGCATGACCGTTATCTCACTTACTGGTGGGTCACAGGTCTGCGATCTCAATCTCTCTTCTCTCCATCATCTAACCTTTGCACGGGCACACACGAAGAGCGGCGCTAGCTTGCCGTGGTGTTATTACAACTAAAAGAACTTGGAAAATAGAAGAATCGCCTAGAACAAGAGACGTTGTGGCTGGTCGAGACGGAGCTAACCACATCTATCCTCTGTGTCACGTTTGCATGATGAAGCTGTGTGGCTAGTGGGGTGTTTTCAACCGACTGGCTGGGTCCCGAGGTCGAACCATAGGTATTCTACTACGTCTGATATAGTATATTTTTACACGCACATTTTTCCTCCATGCCAAGACGTGGCACACCCTACCGCGCGGTTTCGGGGTCCTCCCGGGTGGTGCACGCATATATTCTTCCTGACGTGGGACGCCCTACCGCGCGTTTTCTGGGTCCTCCTCGGTCGTAGCGCCGAAACAAGTAAATGAGTCGTCAAATCATGAAAGACCACCTTTCCCGCCGAGTACATCAGTGAAGTACGGTGGCTAGCTAGTTGGGCTAGTTCGGCCGATTAGCTAGGCCACCGCCACATTTGTTTTTTCACCCCTTTTTTTATCTACTTGCCGGCAAGTAAATTTAAATATCCACCACGGCGTTGCTCTGGTGTTTGGGTGCGGCAGGATTTTTAATTTTTTGATGGACGGGAGCAGGCGCGGCAGGATTTTTAATTTTTTGATTGACGGGAGCAGGCGCGGCCGCAATTAGTCACGATGACTCCGCCTTTACCCACTGCTCCCTGATGTGAGAAGTCGTCGACTGGTGTTTTACCGTGGTGAAAACCAAAAGATTCCCCGCTCCCTCCGCCTTCCCGTAGATTGCATTGCCTTTCGGCCATTTCGTCCCCTTTGCTTCCTCTCCCCATTGCTTCTACCTGGTGCCATGGCGGCGCAGCAGATCACGGAGTCTGAGGTGGGGCTCCAGACACAGGAGCTCCATGCCAAGGATGCGGAGCTCAGGGCCAAGGACGTGGAGCTCCATGAGCTCAAGGAGAAGAGGAGTGCCATGCTCCTCCGTTATGTGCGGGAGTCCACGGAGCTTCAAAAGCGGCAGGCGTCCACCACAAAGATGCTCGAGGCATCGGCGGCATTGCTGCAGAAAGTGGGAGATACGATAGGCCGTCAGGGGAGCCGGCTAGAGCGCGAGCGGGCCGACCGTGACGAGGTCCAGGATCGCCTCAGCCACTTGGTGAACCAAGTTGCCACGCACGTGTTGCGGCTGCGCGATGCCTACCGTCGTGCCAGCGCGACGATGCCGGCCGTCGGGATAAACCCTCTGCATGGGCATGTCCATGTCTCGGCGCAACATGACCGTTGGATCAAACTCAGACGGTGCAGATCAGTCACTGTAGCACAAACCGTGTGGGTGTGTTTGGTTGCATTCTCATCTCAATATAGTTGTTTCCTCTTCGTGTATTTTTGTCAACCTACTAGTGTGGACTCATGCACCCTTCATGCACTCTGCCAAACACCCAAAAGTGGGTCGACAAGGGAACTTTTGCTCCCATCCCGTGCACCCTTCATACACCCTGCCTAACACTATCCGTGCTTCATGTGGTTCATGTTTCATGGAGTACTGTAGCACTGTACTCTCCGTGCGCTGTGGACCTAGTTCTGTTAACATTGATCTCACCGTCCATTCTCGACCGGACAGTCAAAAAACCGGTACTATGTTACATATAGGAGTAGTTGACATGCGCACAACATCATTTGTTATCGTCATATCTTACTACACTAGCAACAAGATTGTGTGGGACTGACGTATGAACCACTACACATGCCTAGTAGTAGAAGCACTGTGTATGTTCAAGTGGCTGCGTTGTTTCGCACTTCTCCGTCGTAAGAGTGGAAACGCTTGTTGTAATCATTTTTTTGTTCTGAAGAATAGTGGACACACTCTACCGTGCAGATCCTCCTCCAGCCATGCACTAAAGTACTCACTTTCGCCGACGTGTGGGACAGCCAGCATCGGGGTCCACCAGCCATGCACTAAATTACTCCGTAGTAGAGTGAAGGTAGACTACCCCGATCGAAGCGCCGCAGTAATGCCCAATGAGCCGTCAAATCATAAAACCCCCTCTTTTCCAACAGTAAGTTGGACGGATGAAGCAACCATCATTTCACTCTTCTCTCTCAGCTTCATCTCTACCCAACCCTCGCTTCTGCCTCATCTTTTTCCTCATTTCTTCAAGAAAACCCTGACCTACTTCTGCCATTGTTCTTCTCTCCCAAAGAAGGAAAGGTGAGCACATCAATGGTGTTGATTCTGGCCAAGGCCCGGTCTTGCAACCCCGAGACTGATCCTATAACTCCCTCTCTTTTCTTCTTTTGGGTTTGTGATTATGGTTTCTTTTCTTTTCTTTCTATTTGATAGTTTCTTGATGGACGCTGGAGCACCGGCCGAAGTGATGTCTATGGCTCCGGCCAAACCGCCTAGGCTCATGGTACGAAGAAGCGCAAGCACCCCGCCGAGACTACCACAGACAAGCTCAAAGCCATCGCCCTGTCCAAGCCCCCCTCTCCGGGATCCCTCATTAAGCAAGTCCAGGTAATATCTCTTCTTGATGATCTTTTTCTCGATCTTGATCGTGTTTTTTCATCTAACACACAGTACTAGTACTAGTAGTACAACTTTCTGGGTGATCTTGCATGTGATTTTTGTGTGCCAAATGATGGTTCTAAATTCCCCTTTTGACCAAAACATGCGAGAGGTTGACACTGATTTCTTATAGATTACTTTCAACTACTCCCTCTATCCCAAATTTCTTGTCTTAGATTTGTCTAGATACAGATGTATCTAACACTAAAATGTGACTTGATACATCCATATCTAGACAAATCTAATACAAGAATTTTGGGACAGATGGAGTACTTTATGAACATCAATGCTACCTTTTAAGAGGGTATATTTGCCTCAGTAACTTGTGTTATGGATATTGCATGTAATCCCTCTGCTCGCATGCCTTTGAAGACATGTTCTAGTGTCTTTGTTCACTCATTTCTGTGCGTATATGTAGTCATATATGGAGTATAATATCGAAAATCATCTTATATTTCTGAACGGAGGTAGTAATAAAATATGGTTTCTGTTTGAATTAGAACCAGGTCCGCGGAGGAGATGAAGTTCTCAAAGTCATGCCATGTGAACTGGAAGACCTGATGATGAGTTCTACTGCTGAACTATCCAGCTGTTGTGTCCTTGTCACCACGTGTCCTGAACTAGTGTTTTCCTGTAGCATTGTTGTCAGGCGTGTTCTCGAGGCTGTACTTGACCACAACAATTTCCTGGTTGTGCCTTCGATTACGAAGGGCATGGTTCTTGTAAAGCTTCCCAACAAATCTGATGCGGCTTGTCTTCATCATCATGTTTATGAGTGGAAAGACCACTCTGTTAGGTTCTCCAAGGTTGACAAGATGGTGATGGTGCATGTAGACATCTCACACGAAGTCCATGGCCTAGTCAGTTATGCGGGGTTCATCCCGTAGGTCGGTGGCAAAAAATAGTCTGCAGAGTTTAGTTAGTGCAACTTTGCTTGTCTGTAGTAAGTACTATTGTTCAGTACTTGATTTGTGTTTGTGAACCCTGTATTGTTTATTAGTACTGCCGCTTTTGGTGTGTGGTCAGTCCTGAGAATGGTCTATGTTAATGTCTGTCCACTCAATTCAGTCTGTATATTTTGAAGTATCCATATCATATTTTTTGTGAGGACAGTCTATCAATTATGGTTACACTCCAATATCTGTATGCATTACAGGGTTTATCGCACCCACCAGGATTTCCAGCCCCATGGATGTTCGGTCCATACGATTTGTCACGACCTTTGGATTGTCCTGCTTGTGGGAGTAGGCAGGGCCCCTGCATGCCACGCATTGTTGAACGATCAATCTTCTGTTTAGTACTTCAACATAGTGATTTCCTGGTAAGGATTCACTTGTGTCACATCAAGTAATCTTATTGATTTACTGTCTAAATCTTATTGATTTAATGTCATATTTTCTTTCTTTTCCTGCAATTTTACGATGCAGGTTTTGCCATGTGACATTCATCATAGAATAAACCGTTTGGTTTGCTCTACGATGGCTATTTTTGCAGGTTTCACTTCTTATGTCGTGTCAGTAACGAAGGCACTATCCATCACTTATATTACTAGAAAAAATTGGATCAGTTTGTTGTCTGAGTACAAGCTGAATCCCTATGATGAACTGCAGTTTGGTTTAGCAAAAATGCCGCAATTAGTCCTTCTCGTGTTTAAAAGAAATGAAGAAAAAGACTGGATCACGGTCACTGATCCTAGTCAAGTTAGAAAGCTGATCATAGCAGACCAAACACGATCGCCGCTGTCTCGCACAGATCGAGCACCGACAGTTGCTCTAGCACTGACAGCGGCAGCAGCTCAGTCTGATCCAGCTGAGGATGGGGCACCGACCGCGTCAGTGGATCAGTATGATCTACCGGAGGATCGGGCATCGACACTGGCACCTGCTCCAACACCGGCACCAACTCTACAAGGAGCACCATCTCCGGCAGCAGCGGCGGCTTCGGCACCTGCACCAACACTTGCACTTGCATCTGCTCCGGCCCGTGCAGTTGCACCGGCAACAGACTGGGCTGCAGTTCGCACTTCATATACCAAAGTCCTGACAAAAACCGACATGTCCACCTTCTTGGTAAGCATTGGCCGCCCAAGTGCTTCGTTCTTTTTTCTTTCCATGTTGTTTCACATGATTCACTGTGTTGATCTAACTGTTTGGGTATGTCTTCTTGTTTGCAAACAGAGAATTCCTAGAGCAATGAGGGAGTTGTTCAACAATCCGGGCGACCGCGGCCAAGTTTCCCTTAGCATGCGCAGCCTTGGTGTGAATGAACCTGCTCAATATATTGTAAGTACAAAGGATGGTCGCATGATGATTGATGCTAAAGGATGGTCAAGGTTCAAATCTAAATCATATCTTGCGCTAGGGGATGATGTCAAAATCAAACTTTCTCAACAAGGAGAGCTGGTCCAAATCAACTTTGAAATTCTTCAGTAGCAGCACGCAACTGCCTAACTAATCTATCCTCCGAGAGATTTTGATGTAATAATCTGGCATGGTGAAACAAGTGTCCTGTGTGTATAAGTAGTATGATAGTATTATTTATCACATGGTATATCATTGATAGAATTGCAACTCTGATTGCTGGTTAGGAACTGTCGTTCAATTTCATTCCAACAGCTATCGTGCATTATTCAATTTTGTGTATTCGCCATGCGACAGCATCTAAAACCAGCGTTGTAACGATCGCTTGCAATATGAAAAGCGCTGAGGTAGAACACATGGCCCCCCAAACATGCAGGGTCGGCCTGCGGCCCAAAGTCCAGAACCTGGTTTCGAGAAGCACTAGCTCAGTGCAGAAGTAGCGTCCTCCTCCTGCTGTGGGTTGGGCGAAGATGGATGTTGATGCTGCGTTATCTCGCAATGGTGAAAGGGGAGCCCTGGCAGTTGTGAGTCGGGATCATACAGGCTTCTTCCTTGGTGCATCGGCACTGGTATGCGAAAGTGTTACTGATCCAGAGATCCTAGAGGCAATGGCATGTTGCGAGGGGCTATCTCTGGCTCTTGACTTAAACCTGCAACAAGTTCAGATTAGCACCGATTGTTCAGCAACGGTCAAGCATATCGGAGAGGCATACTTGGGGCCCAGCAAAGTTATTATGGACGAGATCAAGATGAAGAAGAATATGTTCCAAACCATGGAGATCATACATGAAAAATGCGAGTGTAATGTTGAAGCGCATGTGCTCGCAAAAGCTGCTACTTCTTTGCCCTGTGGACGCCATCTTTGGCTCACAGGAACCCCCGAAATTATTTGTATACCTATGACTGTTAATCTTCAATAAAGCAGCTTTTATCCCTCAAAACAAACATCTGAGTATTATATTCTCAGCTGAACCCCCATAATGCCCGTGCGTTGCAGAGGGAGTATTTTTCTCGGCAAGGTGAGCCTGTGATATAGAAGATTTGTATATTTCTTACTAGAGGGAGTATCTCTCTGTCAAAAAATATATTTATGTGTAACTAGTTACTCCTGTCTTTCTACTTCCTTTTGCTGATATGTGGGGCAACCGGCAACGGGGTCCACGTGCCATATGCACAAATTAGAGTGCACAACTTCACGGTAGACACACCTCGGTCGTAGCGCCGCAGTAATGCCCAATGAGCCGTCAAATCACAACCCCCCCTTTCCAGCTTTAGCAGTAAGCTGGACGGACGAAGCGGCAATATTTGACTGGGCCTGAATCCCTTTCTCCCTCGTATGCTTGTTCAGAGAAAACCCCCTCTCGGCGATTGCATAGGGTTTTCTCATGGAGAACCAGGTACGAATTCTTCATCCATCCCCGATAAACCCAAGTCCCTTGGTCGCAGGTAATCCTAGGATGGCAGCCTCCGCCATTGATGCATTGTTCTTCCTACTGAATCTAGTGTGTTTCATTTGCAGTGCCCAAAGTGCGAGTACCCTACAGGTTTCTGCGCCCTCGGCGAGACGCCACACTTGTTCCTTCTCATCCTAGCACAGCATTTTGAAACGCGCACAGTATGTTCCTAGAATCCTCTTTTCTATCCGGGAGGGTGGGGTTTTTTTGAACATGCTATGTTCTCATATTATTTTTCCTGAAGTGTATTATTTGCTCTGCCAGAACACATGTACTCAAGATGCTCGGCCTTGCCATAACTGAATACACTAGTTTAATGGTCACAGTGAAGACAAGCCATGGATATAAGTTCTGAGTTGGGTTCATGAACCAAGAAGATCGCTGCTTTTTTTATGGCCGAACTTGGATAAACTTTCTCAAGTGTTACGGACTGAAAGTTGGCGCACGAATGTTGATGGAAATAGCAGAAACTGGTCTCATCTTCACTGCGATCCTCCACCCCGACGTCGTTCCAATTGTTCATCCTTGTTAGTTTTGTATCTGGTTCTTGCTTGTTGCCTCGATTACTTCTTAATCCACCTATTCTGTCTAACTAATCACAATTTAACTTTAGAAGTAGCAACGAATCTCTCATGAAGATGCTACTTCTAACTAATAATTTCTTATAATTGGTGGCACGTGTAGGTTTTTTCAAAGTAAAGTAGTCTGCTCGTTTGTTACTCTGTAATAACTCGGCTATTACTAATGGCAGTGAAGTTGACTAGATCGACATCCACAAGTTCCTACACTTTATTGATCGTCTTGAGGTCCTTGTGGGGCGTTTCAATGGTGGAAGGCCACGTGGGATATGTGTGCCACTGCTGCACTCATTGAACAGGTCCAACTGTGTCGAGAAACTTATGGTATGAGCTGTTTTCTGTTATATATGTTGTTCATAAACTATTGCTTATACACAATTTTACAGCTGTGATCTTCTTGAAACAGGAACTGCCGAGTTCTATTGTTCCTATACAGATGCCTGACCATGGTCGGGTCAAACTTGTGCTTGGTCACAACATGATGTTTATGTCGACCTACTCAATTCCCCTTGGAGGTGAAAAGATACTTATTCATGGGTGGTCTCAAATAATGAAGGACCATCCATCTTGGAGAATAGGACAGAAGATTATGTTCATGCTTTTCCATGGCTCTAAAGCGAATATCCTATTTATTGACCACATTGTGAGATGAAGCCGCTTTCAGAAGGTTGTGGATGCGCGGGGTGGCGCCTGGGCCTTGTCCTGGGGCTTGGCGGCCTCACCCTTGGTTAACTGTAGGCGAAGTAGCACTGTTCGAGGCGTGCTTTGTACGGTTGAACCTGTATAAGTACTCATACTACTTTCATCTTTGGTTGTTAAGTGCCCCTGCTGGTTTCAGTTAAGGTTGTTAAGTACTACAGTCTGTCGTGTTTCTTCAGTCCTGTCTTCCTCCAGCCGCCAAAACCAAACCAGCGCTGGCGGGGCCGCCTACTTCCGCCTCCCACGGCTGGCTGCGCCTCAACGCACGCATCGCCGCCCCACTATCTCCTAAATTGTTAACGCCGACGTCCTCCGTGTGCTTTGGTGCGCTCGCCACGGCGCCACCCTCTCGCGTTGTCAACATGGTCAACAAACAACAGGAATCGGCAGAAGTACGTGGAGAGGATGACAGTAGGGGCCCACCACGTCAGCGTATGGAAAAATAAAATGCTTCCTCCTAGTGTTTTCCTGACATCTGGGACCCACGACATTGGGAGCGTATATAGCCAATAGACAAGAGAACAACACAAGATCGGCTGACACCTGGGACGTAGCTACTCAAGCAGTATTTTTTTGTTTGGTATTGTTGAGACGGAGCAAGGTTTGAACTGGGTTGTGGCCCGTCTAGCCCAGGCTTATATTTTATGTTCACCATGTGACCAGCCCAGCTATTTTTTCTTTGTGAAAATGAGCCCAGTTTATTTTTTCTGAAGAATACCCAATCCAGGCCTACTTATTTTTCTACACCCTAATGGGCTGCAACTCTTTCAAGACGCCTGCAAATCTTGAAAGTAATATGAAATGGGTTGTAAATATAAAAATAGATGACAAATTGGCAATTACTTTATAATTTCTGAATTTTATTACATTTTCATATTTCTATTTCACTGGGCATTAACCTAATTTAAATATATCTTCAAAGTACTTTAAATCTGGCTGGACATTTTGGTATTAAAAATAGTTTGGAACCCACAGAAATATGCAAAATTGGCCCTGGCCAACCAAAAAACGACTGCAATAAATTGCATAAGAAGTTGCCATGAGCTATATATAAATTATTAAAAAAAGAGGGAGTGGTCTGACTTGTGGGCCTGTTTAGTTGACACATATGCAAGATTTTTTTAGTTATTATATACGTCAACAAACGATTCTAGCAGACGTAACCGTTGGATGTCAATCCAACGGCCGTCGTGTTTCTTCAATCTCTAATCTTCTTGCTCCAGCCGCCAAAGCAACGCCGGCGGGACCGCCTACTCCCGCCTCCCGTGGCCGGCTGTGCTGCCGCGCAGGCCTCAGCGCCCCCTACTACTCCCACCGCTGGCTAGGGCATCCCTCTACTCACCCACACCCCCTGTTATTCTGCGACGACGGCAGCCTCACACCATAGCCGAATCGGTGAATGCTCGTACTCCTCTCTACGTGGGCATCCACTGCCGCGTCATCCCCGGCTCCGCGTCGTCCCCTTCCTATGCCTCGCCGTCGTCCACCGTCGTGGTGCTCTCGGCACGGCGTGGTCAATGTGGTCAACGATCGACTTCCATCGGAAGAGTACTGTGCGTGGAGACGCTGACAGCTGGGTCCACGGTCGCAGCAAGCAAGTGCCTCCTTATTACGCGCAAAATAATTATTCCTCCACCTGACAGCAGGGACCCACCGGACGGGCCACCGTATTTCGCGAAAAAACATTTTCCCCTAACTGCTGGGACCCACCAGCTACATCTTCGCACGCAAGGAAGTGCCGGACAGTCGGGACCCACCTGGTCGAAGCGTACGTAGCATTGTCATTATGGTCGCGAACGTGTACGTACATATATACTGGTCGATGTAGAGGCGCGCACGTGTCGTAGTAGAGGCGCGCACGTAGCATGTACACGTACGTACATCGGCCAGGGTGCAAGAAAGAAAATACGGCCACGTATGTGTACATACGGGCGGGGTCTCGAACGCCTACTCGTGCATACGTACGGCCAGGGCTCGTGTACATGGCTGGGTCAGAACGGAGAAACAGCATCGTCCTCTTGTTAATGGGGAGGCAACAGAATGCATCGTGTTCATGGGGAGGCAACGGAATGCGTCGTGTTCATGGGGAGGCAACGGAATGCGTCGTGTTCATGGGGAGGCAACCGAATGCGTCGTGTTCATGGGGAGGCAACGGAATGCGTCGTGTTCATCGAGAGGGCTTGGACGGAACAGGCGATGGAAACGAGGCCTGGCGTACCGTAGAACGGAGGAAACGGCCTTGTGTTCAACCGGCCACGTTCGAAACGGGATCCTGTTGATCGGGAGGGGTCTGGCGTACCGCAAAACGGAGGAAACGGACCTCCTACGGTCGAAACGGGGGTCTTGTTCATCGGGAGGGGTGTGGCGTACCGCAAAACGGACGAAACGGACCTCCTACGGTCGAAACGGGGGTCCTGTTCATCGGGAGGGGTGTGGCGTACCACAAAACGGGACTCCACGGGATACTGTTCATCTCCACCGTCGACCCCCTCCAGCCTCCACGAGCTATTGTTCATCCACCGTCGACCTCCTCCAGCCTTCACCTGCGACTGTTCATCCACGGGCTCCTGTTCATCCAGCCTCCACCGCGCACTACTCCACCGGCTACTGTTCAACCAGCCCTCTCCATGGGCTCCTGTTCAACCACCCCTCCATGGGCTATTGTTCATCCTTCCCTCCACCGTCTACTGTTCATCCTGCCCTCCACGGGGTGGTCCTGTTCATCCAGCCCTCCACGGGGTCCTGTTCATCCAGCCCCAACCGACTCGATCGATCGGGGTCCTGTTCATCCAGCCCCAACCGGCTCGATCGATCGGGGTCCTGTTCATCCAGAGGCAACACCACGGGGTCCTGTTCATCCACCCCCCCCCCCCCGCCGCAACGCTCACTGTTCATCCAGAGGCATCATCGATCGGCTTCAGTTAGCAGCAGTAGCGAAGGAATCGCTCAACCGGGTTCAGTTAACAGCCATCGATCGATCGCTCGGGTTCAGTAACGCGTAGCCTGCAGCGCAGTCGCTCGGGTTCAGTTAGAGCCCAACGCCTCGCTCGGGTTCAGTTAGAGCCAACGCCTCGCACACACGCGCGTATATGTACGAGAGAAACGCGCATCGCTCGGCCCCCGACGTCCCACCGTAACCAGGAACTACCCGAAATTTTCCTCCCCCTCACTTCTACCATGGTTTTTTCCATCATGGATGGCCCAAAGAATGTCATGCAGCTGCGTCTCCGGCCCTCCCAGGACGAAAAGCCCATTTTCTGTCATGATTTTTTGTCATAGAAGTAGGAGCCCACAACATCTATGATGATACCGGGTTTTGTCATAGTTATCGTCATAGAAGTGTCATATGTATGACAGAAAAAAAATTGTTCGGCCCAAAATGTCACGGATGTGTCTTTTTTTTGTAGTGTAAATAGACATCCCTCAAGTCATCTAAGTGATAAATGATCCAAATCAACTAACCCATGTCCGATCATCACGTGAGATGGGGTAGTCATGAATGGTGAACATCTCTATGTTGATCATATCTACTATATGATTCACGTTCGACCTTTCGGTCTCCAGTGTTCTGAGGCCATGTTTGTACATGCTAGGATCGTCAAGTTTAACCCATGTATTCCACATGTGCAAAACTGTCTTGCACCTGTTGTATGTGAACTTAGAGTCTATCACACCCGATCATCACGTGGTGTCTCAACAGGACGAACTGTAGCAACGGTGCATACTTAGGGAGAACACTTTTACCTTGAAATTTAGTGAAGGGGTCATTTTATAATGCTGCCGCCGTACTAAGCAAAATAAGATGGATAAAATATAAACATCACATGCAATCAAAATATGGGACATGATATGGCCATCATCATCTTGTGCTTTTGATCTCCATCTCCAAAGCATCGTCATGATCTCCATCGCCATCCGCTCGACACCTTGATCTCCATCGTAGCACCATGATCGTCTCGCGAACTATTGCTTCTACAACTATTGCTAACGCATAGTGATAAAGTAAAGCAATTACATGGCATTTGCATTTCATACAATAAGGAGACAACCATAAGGCTCCTGCCAGTTGTCAGATATCTTACAAAATATGATCATATCATATAATAACGTTTATCACATCATGTCTTGACCATATCACATCACAACATGCCCTGCAAAAACAAGTTAGACGTCCTCTACTTTGTTGTTGCAAGCTTTACGTGGCTACTACGGGCTTCTAGCAAGAACCATTCTTACCTATGCATCAAACCACAATGGTGTTTTGTCAAGTTTGTTGTTTTAACCTTCTTCAAGGACCGGCTGCGGTCAAATTCGATTCAACTAAAGTAGGAGAAACAGACACCCACCAGCCACCTTAATGCAAAACTAGTTGCATGTTTGTCGGTGGAACCGGTCTCATGTGCGTGGACATGTAAGGTTGGCCCGGGCGGCTTCATCCCACAATACCGCCGAATCAAAATAAGACGTTGGTGGTAAGCAGTATGACTATGAATGCCCACAACTCTTTGTGTTCTACTCGTGCATATCATCTACACATAGACCTGGCTCATGATGCCACTGTTGGGAAATGTTGCATGGAAAACAACAACAAAATCTACGCACACGCAATTATCTATCCATGGAGATGCATAGCAACGAGGGGGAGAGTGTGTCTACGTGCCCTTGTAGACCGTAAGAGGAAGCATTAAACAACGCGGCTGATGTAGTCGAACTTCTTCGCGCTTCAACCGATCATGTACTGAACGCATGACACCTCCACGTTCTGCACACTTCAGCTCAGTGATGTCCCTTGCCTTCTTGATCCAGCAAGACGTCGAGGTAGTAGATGAGTTCCGTCAGCACGACGGCATGGTGACGGTGATGGTGACGTGATCCTTATAGGGATTCGCCTAAGCACTACGAAAATATGACCGAGGATGTAAACGGTGGAGGGGGGCGCCGCACACGGCTAGGCAATTGTCTGGGTGTGCTAGGCGCCCCTCCTCATATATATATAGGTGGGAGGGAGAGGAGAGAGGCCAAGGGGTGCCCCAAGTAGGTCTGAATCCTACTTGGGCTCCTACCCTTCGTCGCGCCCCACCTGCCATGTTTGTCGGAGGGGGAAGGAAAGAGGGATGGAGAGGGAAGGAAGTGGGAATCCTATCCCACACTTACCTTTACCTTCTCCCCTTTCCGTCTCCTCCTTAGGCCAGCCCATATGGGGGTGCTCCAGCCCCTTGTGGCTGGTGTGTTTCCCCTCTTGGCCCATGAGGCCCATATCTATTGTCGGGGGTGCCCGAAACCCCTTCTAGTGACCTGATAAGTACCCGGTACCCCCCGAAACACTTCCGGTGTCCGAATACCACCGTCCTATATATCAATCTTTACCTCTCGACCATTTATAGACTCATCGTCATGTCCGTGATCTCATCTGGGACTCCGAACAATATTTGGTTACCAAATCACATAACTCATAAAATACTATATCGTCATCGAACGTTAAGCGTGCGGACCCTACGGGTTCGAGAACTATGTAGACATGGCCGAGACACCTCTCCAGTCAATAACCAATAGCGGAACCTGGGTGTCCATATTGGCTCCAACATATTCTACGAAGATCTTTATCGGTCGAACCGTTATGACAACATACGTAATTCCCTTTGTCCATCGGTATGTTACTTGCCAGAGATTCGATCGTGGGTATCTTCATACCTAGTTCAATCTCGTTACTGGCAAGTATCTTTACTCTTTCCGTAATACATCACCTCGTTACTAACTCCTTAGTCATTTGCTTGCAAGCTTATGATGTGTATTACCGAGAGGGCCCATAGATACCTCTCCGATACTCGGAGTGACAAATCGTAATCTCGATCTATGCCAACTCAACAAACACCTTTGGAGATGCCTGTAGAGCATCTTTATAATCACCAGGTTATGTTGTGATGTTTGATAGCACACAAGGCATTCCTCTGGTATCCGGGAGTTGCATAATCTCATAGTTGAAGGAATATGTATTTGACATGAAGAAAGCAATAGCAATAAAACTAAACGATTATTATGCTAAGCTAACGGATGGATCTTGTCCATCACATTATTTCTCCTAATGATGTGATCCCGTTATCAAATGAAAACTCATGTCCATGGTTAGGAAACCTTAACCATCTTTGATCAACGAGCTAGTCTAGTAGAGGCTCACTAGGGACACGGTGTTTGTTTATGTATTCTCGCATGTATCAAGGTTTCCGATCAATACAATTCTAGCATGAATAATAAACCTTTATCTTGAATAAATAAATATAAAATAACAACTTTATTATTGCCTCTAGGGCATATTTCCTTCATGGAGTACTCGAACAACTTGCTCACGTACTTCTGCACGAGATCAACCCATATCCATGTGTAGCAATATTTTGTCCCTAACGCCCATGGACACAATATACACACACATATATTAATGATTGCGAAACTATACATATATATATAGTTGAATTGTGCAAATTAGTAGAAATAGATCAAGATTGAGGTATTTTTTGTAATATTACCTTTCCACGGTTACCGTAGATGTAGAACTCTCACTCTGGATTACTTTGTGTGTGCGACATATGCTTACCAGCAGGGTGTCCACAGCCGCAAAGCAGCACAGGGGCCCTCGCTCGATTCCTGACAGCTTCGGCGCCGGTGGCATAGCTCCCGGATCGAAGGGACGTCGCGCTGCAGCGAGATGAGTCAGACAGGGCTGACTGCATTGGCCATGGCGAGCGCATGTCGTGGCCAACGGGTCCAGATGAGAGCTCGGCCAAGGTGGCAGAGTCCCAAACTTGCGTCACGCCCCGCCGACGTGGGCTCGCACGGGGAGCCCGTGCAGATTCGACAAGCTCCGGTGGGTCCATTGTCACCAAAGGAGCTGACTAAGAGGGAGTAGAATTTTGTGGAGAATGGAAGTGAATGTATTTGAAAACAAGGGGCTGCCAACACATTTATATATAGGCACAACTTAGTGTTGGCGTTCCCGGCGACAGCTCGACAACACAAGGTTAGGTATCTATGGTGTGTTTATAATTCGCACGACGTCAATATACTACAATTGGTCACCACAACTGGGGCCACATAGTAGTGGCGTAGGAAGTGGCAAAAACGCTAGCAATAGTAAGTTATAAATGGCGTACCAATTTGGCCGACGCCAGCACTATTTGAAAAAAATAGTGCCGGCATTGATGAAAAACGGCGCGCCACAAACGAAAGTTGTGGCTATCCGTTTTTCCACTAGTGGTCCATGCAATGCTCTTGGGCAATTTTTCCATTTTCAATGCATAAAATCGACGGACCCTAGTATACCTGGAAACCCATGACCTTTGTTCATCTCCAAGACTCCAACAGCCTCTGAGTGTCCCGAGCATTGGGTGCTCTCACATACTCTACACCAAATACTTCTACCATGGCCTTTGCAAATTGTTTGACATAGAAGATAGAAGTGTTCTCTACCATTGCCAAGTTGTCATCAATGTAGTCTGCTAGAACATCGTAGGCCATCATGCGCAAAGTGGCAGTGACCTTCTGTTCGATACTATGTCCAAGCAACCCTAAACAATTCCTCCTCTGCTCGGAGGATCAATCATGGTGCTTCACGGAATTGCAGATGTGGATGAACAAGTCTTTGGACATTCTGAACTGGCGTCAGAAGTACCTCTTCAGAAAAATGGGTGGTGAAGCAAAATAGTTGTGCATCAACTCTTGTGTGCCTCAAGCCATTCTCTCTGAATGAATGCACGGGCATACACAGAACCACCGTACTTCGGCTTCTTCCCCTTGTGCAACTTTTAGTCATTTGAACATGACACCTATTTAGTAATTGACGATGATTTTTTTAATATGAACCATGTAATAATTAGTTCATGTATCATGGAAATTTTAGTAATTCACCATGGCAGTTTTAGTTTCCATTCTTTACATCATGGCAATTTTTTCCATATTTTTTGTGGCATGTAAAATAATGGAAAAGAATTACTTTTTGTTTGACCTTGGCACTTTTTAGCTTTTATGAGATTGTGGCAAATGTAGTCTACACATCATGGCAATTTTGTCTTTTTCGACCATGGAAAAATTCATTCCTTTTTTGTAACATGTCAAAAATATTTACTTTAAAACCTAGAAAAACAAAGTAATTGAAACATGTCATGGCAACTTCAGTGTAAACACCATGGCAATTTTAGTACTATAGACATGGTAACTCTTGTCCCCCAAAAAATATCATTGGAACATATCGCTATGGGATCTAATTTCAAAGATCCCATCACAGCAGATTTAATGGTGAAGACCGGTTTTCAATAAGATTTCTCATTCAAGATATAGAACATTTTAAAAAATAAGAAACCAAAAATATTCCCACTGACATCATGTTTTTCCTCCCTCTTTGCATACATGCGTGTAAGAAATAAAAAGAGAATAAAAAGGATGACGTGACGCAATGTGTGGCCACAAGGGCGTTCGGCCAGACCTCCCTCAGCCCACACGTGTGGCACTTATCGTCGTCCATGATTACATATTAATGCATCACATTTCTATCACTACAAAAAAGGGTTTATATAATTGTTCATCCCTGTAATCGCCCACTAAAAGGTGGTGAAATAGAAAAAAATTATCACTCACGTTGCATCTCCAAGTCTCACATGGAACGGCCGAGCAGGTATGACATCCCTCCCTAAGCCATCCATCTCTAATATAGCGTCAAGCCAAAGTGCAGAGATCGTATAAACAAAATGAGATCCGTGGGCACTAGCAACCAGGATATATTTTATAGAAGTCCATCCGGATGAGGCACCGGAAATTCACTCCCGATGAGATTCGAACCCTGGGTGCAGGATACACCACTGTGTTTCCTTGACACTAGGCTACTGCCTAGTTCTCAACTGATTGTATCCACATGGCAAAGATGTGAGGATGTGGATGTCATGGACGATAAAGAGGTAGGCGGTGGGGCGCCAGGTAAGGGTTCGGGTAGGTGGATGGAGGAGACCAAGGTGGCGCGGCGAACATGTGATTCATCAGACTGGCGTGCCAGGAGGTGGCGGGTGAGGGGAACCCTCCTAAATCAGGGTTGTGGTGAAACTCTTCACCTTTGGACGCGCAATGGTTGCGGGCTCTTCCTACCTGATACGCATGGATGTGGAGGGCGAGGAGGACAATGGCATTCCTCGGTGCAGCTACAATCGCCTTAGATCCCAACATGATCTCTAGGTGGACGGTGCTAATTTGAATACATTCGTGCAGCGATGGTAGCGCGAGTGGGTTAGGACTAGGCATCTTGACACAACACCACCTTGGTCTCAATCACACCAAACAATGCCCCTTACCCACTCCTCACCTTCACCTTATGCACACTAACGCATAACATAGGAGGCGGAGGCCACATGCCTGGCAACATGGTTTTCTGCCTCGCAAACAACGTAAAGAGGTGGATAATATGCCAACACTGACCATGAGAGCCCTGACGCACCACAAAGCTCAGTTTCCTGGAAGTTTATGAATTGTTCGGTAGCCTGCATCGTGTGGTGCAAAAATTGGGTGTTTGGATGTATGACCTGCACCGAAATCTTGGCTCACGTGACGTTTAAAGCACTCCTGGGCCAGGTCCGCTAGCACTCGAATGAGTTGTTTCTAGCAAACCAGATTGAGTCAAGTGCAAAAGTGAGCCAACAAGCGCACATGATGGAATCGGATGTACGAGAGGATGTTGGCGAGTACACAAGTTGCACGCGGAGTGTTTTTCTACCTCCCTTAATTTCCTTCCCTAATCTCCTTCACTTAGAGCATCTCTAATAGATGATGTATTTTACATCACCAAAAAGTGGTGTGAGTAAAATATACATCACCAAAAAGTGCTTTTTACATTACCAAAAAAGGCCAACTCCAATAGATGATGTAAAACTAGTGCTCCAATAGATGATGTAAAACTAGTTCAACCACTAGTCATTTCAAACATGCTTACACGATGTTTAAAGCACTCCCAAGCCAGGCCCGCTTTGAACGCTCGAATGAGCCACTTCTAGCGAGCTAGACTGAGTCAAGTGCAATAGTGAGCCAACGGGTGCACGTGGTGGACCCGGATGTACGAGAGGATGCTTGCAAGTTTATAGGTTGCACTTGGTGTGTTTTGCGACACCCCCCTTAATTTCCTTCTGTAATCTCCTTCACTTGGAGCATCTCCAATAGATAATGTATTTTACATCACCAAAAGTGGTGTGAGTAAAATATACATCACCAAAAGTGCTTTTTACATTACCAAAAAATGGCAACTCCAACTGATGTTGTAAAATAGATGATGTAAAACTAGTTCACCACTACATCATTCCAAACATAAAATTCAAACATAGCAAGTTCATTCGAAGCAAACATAGTTCATAAAACATAAGAAAACATAGTTCAAGCTACTACTCCTCGAATCTAATTGAACTACACCAAACATAAAACTAGTCATCGTTATTTTCTAGCCGCTCCCAGAACTCATCTTTGATGGGGTCGTCAAGCATCTCGAACTCCTCCTCCTCTGAGTCATCCCAGCCCGACGAGTCAGAATCGATAGGGATCACCCTCGAGGTGCTAGCCTCGTCTTCCTTCTTCACCGCCTGGACATACTCCAGATGATCGCGCATGAATGTTGCCAATGCCGCTTTGTCGCTTTCGTCGGGAGCAATGCTGATCCCCGTCATCTTCTTCTCCTCCTCCTTCTTGTCCATGTGCCATATCTTAAGATTCTTCGGCATATTGAAGTCCGCATCCCCTGGGTTTTGATCTCCGGGAAGTTCATCTAGTTGCTTGGATAGCCTAAACGCCACATGGCGACATCGTACGCACGCACGGTGATGTCGATGGACTTGAAGGTGCCGATCCAGTAGCGATAGTCGTCATGTTGTAAGTAAACTCCACACCGAAGTTATCAGCCGTCTTTGTTGGCACCCTGAAGTAGTAGCTCTTTCTCTTTGAGACCTTCTTTGGCGGCATGGCGGCGACGGGGCGGAGAAGCTTCAAGTCAGTGGCGGCGTGGCAAAGAAACTTCAAATCGAGCAGCGACGATGGGTTCAAATCTGGCGATTCCATGGCATGTGACGGTAGGGAAGCTATGGATCCAGCGGCGGCCGGGGTGGGAAGGTCGGATCTGACGGCGGCATGGTGCGGTGGGAGGGCAGTATGATGGCAAGGTGCGGTGGGCGGGCCGTAAGCACTAGTGTAGTGGGGGAAATGAAGTTTGGTTTGGCAGTTGGGCTATGCACGGTTGGCGGCTATTTTACATCACCACACGCCTAGTGATGTATATTTGCACCACAAAGTGATGCAAAAATACATCCAGAGTTAATTTTGAGATTTTTTTACATCTACATCATCTGTTGGAGGGGTGTTTGTTGGTCTAAGTGATGTAAAAAGTAGGATCACCTAATGGAGATGCTTTTAGTCGCTTATAATCTACACAACATTGCTTCGATTCGAGATAAATTCTGCATGGAAATGTTGCATATCGTTGTTATGGTTAGATTTAGGTGATCAGTTCAAAGTTTCGTAGAATGTAAATGTTACATTTCGTGTTCATGTTTGGAGATGTTTTGGATGAATTTTGTCAAATTCATTGCACACAATCGATCGTTTGAATTTTTGTTTGACCAATAGCTTTGTCTCGCCATTTCACACAACTTCCATGTTGTATGTGTTGGCGTTCCGGGAACGGGGGTCCCTAGACTTCCCTGCCTGCGGCCCATGGTGTGGCTCTGCTGGCAGGCCTGTACGGCCCATCTTCATCGACAAGGAATCAAGACCCTCGCGAGGGGCCAAGCCTCGCGAGGCGGACGACACAAGACCTCCTTAGGAGCGGCCTCGCCAGGCTGGCTCGTGAGGGGCGGAGAGTTCAAGGTCGGGCAAACCTTGCGAGGTTCTCATGACGTGAGCCATGACGATCGAGACCAGGCGGGCGCCAGGCAGGCACCAGCGCGCGCAGCGTCCTTGTTTCCTCTTTGGTGCTAAGGGGGCAAGTGCAGGCGCTGAGTACCGTTGCATCAAGCAAAGGTTTCCATATTGGTGCAACGAGACCAAGACCAGAAGGACGGCAAGACGGAGGTCACCATGGTGCCCAGGACGGCGTCATCGCCAGAACCTTTGGCAGGCGAAGACCACCTTTTGTCAGGATAGCTTGTACTAGTTGTCCCCTTTCAAATTGGCCGTTGTTCGCTCCCTTCCCGCTCAATATTTGGGGAGAGGACCAGGGCCTCTATAAATAGGACTAGCCACCACCATAGGCAGGGGGACGAGGAAGACAGAGCATCAAGGTCATCCCCAGTCACACAAGTGCACCAGGCACAAGAACACCTCAACTTGAGGAGGTTGTTCTTCCCCTTGTATTGTTCATCCTCAGCCCAAGAGGCAATCCACCACCACCACACTAGAGTAGGGTATTACACCACAATGGTGGCCCGAACCAGTATAAATCTTGCGTCCTTTGTGTTGCGAGTTCGTCGGGTTAGTTCATGAGATCTAAGCTAAGTTAGGACGCGGATCGATAGGGGGGAGATCTTCGTGCGCACCCTAGTGTTCAAACCTTAAGGGTTTTGCCAGAACCAGTGCTCCGACATTTGGCGCGTCAGGTAGGGGTGCGCCAAAGCTTCCCTTCTGTTGCTCCGCATCACGTCGCTTCATCGTTTCTATGGTGGACGCACGGCGCGCCCGTGCCAAGCACCGGGCTGCCTTCGGCACTCGCGTCGCTCAGACAGCCCCTGTCGGTGGGCCACCCCGTCGCTCTCCGTCGCCTGCCGCCATCGGCCTGGCGGGGAACGAGCAGCGAGCATCCTCGCTGCACCCCTCGGTGCGGCAGGACGGCCGCACCGCCACCCCATCGCTGACTCCCACTGGTTCATTGTCTCACGCTCGTCGCGTTCCCACAGACGCACGGGCCACGCTCCTCATGGCACGAGCTCCTGTGCTATCGCCCAGTCGACGACCTCTACGAGGACTGGCTTGACCGCATCACTGAGCTTGTCCGCGCCGTAGGGGGCTTCCCTGCGCCGTCCCACTCTCTGCCTTGCCCTCAGCCAGCCATGGGCGACACAGCTCATGAAGCACCTCCACCACCTTCGCCCCAAGACGGCGCCCTAGCGTCGAGGCACGCGGCTCCACGGCGTGACCCACCGCGTCCGGCTCCTGCGCGTGAAGAAAGAAGCTGCCAAGAAGTCCCTCGACCACAAGCGAACGCTCCGCCACTCCTCGCTCCATCGCGCCAGGATCGTTTGCTACAGCAAGGCCCCGCGCCGCTGGCCGTAGCGGTGCGCGGGTGCCAAGGCCAAGCTCCGCCTCCAAGGCGGGCCCCGGTGACCACGGCCGTCTGTCATGCCTTCACCCCCGAGCTGCATAGCGTCGCCTGGTCGGGCAAGTTCAAGCCAGATCTGCCTCCTCACCATGACGGCACCCCCGACCCCATGGAGTTCCTGCAGCTCTACGAGCTGAGCATTGAGGCGGCCAATGGCGATGAGAAAGTCATGGCGAACTAGTTTCCCATGGCTCTCAAGGATGGCCCTCCCTCCTGGCTCCTGAACCAGCCTCCAGGCTCAATTTCCTCCTGGGACGAGAAGCGCAACCGCTTCATCGCCAACTTCCATGGCACTCACGACCGCCCCCCGGTCGCGGGCAACCTGCGCCGCATCAAGCAAAAACCAGGAGAGACCATGCAGAAGTACATTCAGCGCTTCAACAGCGCGCGGATCAAGATCCCCAAGGTGACCGATGAGGCCATCATCTCAGTGTTCTCCGACGGTGTCCGCGATGTCAAGATGAAGGAGGAGCTTGCCATCCATGAAGAGTTGTGCATCACCCTGGAGCTGTTCAACATCGCGACCAAGTGTGCAAGAGCTGAGGAGGGGCGCCTCTCCCTCCTCGAGCTCCCTCCTACAGACCTAGAGGAGAAAAAGACCAAGGCCAAGGATGTGAAGCACAAGGGAGCAGCTGTGCTCGCGGCGGAGCCAGACACCAAGTGCGGCAGAGACCGGCCTGAGTCATCCAAGGGTAGCCGACCGTTCTGAGCCTTCCACGACCTGCATACCCACAACACTAGTGACTGCCAAGAGCTCAGAGCCATTCGAGAAGGACGCTTCGGTTGACGCCCCGAGCGCAGCGACCGGGGCTACGGCCGAGGGGGAGGATGTGGTGGCGGACGCTGGGACGACCGTGCCCGCGCCAGGAGTGGCATGACCGGCCTCGTGAGGACCGCTGGCAGGATCAGCCTTGCGAGGGCGCCTGGAGGGACCAGCCTCGTGAGGCTCGTCCTCAATGCAACGCAGGCCTTCCTCCACTACCGCCACCACCCAGAAGGAACAACGACCACCATCAAGACGAGGGGGATAGGGGCTTCTAGGAGCCACGCGCTATCGCCTGCATCTTGGGCGGAGCTCAAGCCCCAGCCTCGCAACGTATCTTCAAACAATTTACCCATGAAGTAAATGCAGTTCTCCCCAAGCTCGAGGCCACACGCCCACTCAGATGGTCCAGGTGCCCCATCATGTTCAGTTCAGCAGACCAGCTCAACTGCGCGGCCACTGCTGGCGTCCTCCCAATGCTCTGTTTGCCAGTCATCAACAATGTGCAAGTTACCAAGACCCTCATTGACGGCGGCGCAGGGCTCAATGTCCTGTCCGTCAACACGTTCGCCAACCTCCAAGTACCATATGACCAGCTTCAGCCTACCAAGCCTTTCTCAGGAGTGACCGATGGCTCTACTACCCCGATTGGGCAGGTCCGCCTCCCTGTTACCTTCGGAGAACACAACAACTACCGCACCGGACTAATCGACTTCGACGTCGCCTACATCCACCTGCTATACAACGCCATCCTCGGGTACCCAGCCCTGGCCAAGTTCATGGCGGTGACCCATCACGGCTACAATGTCCTCAAGATGCCGGGAAGCGGCGGAATCATCACAGTCCCGTGCGAAGAAAGAGATGCGGTGTGCTCCCTCGAGCATGCCTTCCAAGCTACCGCAATCGACGACCCCGGCAGTCAGGGCGAGCGCCCTCCTGAGGCCACTCCCAAGAAGAAGAAGCAGCTGCGTAACGCAGGGCCTCAGGCAAGCGGCGCCTCATCAGGATCGGCGTCCGCGCCTGGGGCGCCTCCCTCCATCGCATAGGGAAGCGCGCCCAGTGCCCCTCTCGGGCAGGGCTCGGGGGCTCTCTTCTGGAGGGCCTTAGACCTTGTCAGCATCACGAGAGAGGCGCTTGGGCACCACTTGGAGGCATGCTTCGCAGCACATTTCCCTCAGGAGAACATAGGGCAACGAGTGCCCACTACTCAGGAGTTCATTACCAAGACCGCTCAGGAACTGCAAGACGTGAGGGCCATGCGCGGCAGCCGCCGCTCACCAGGCGTAGCTCCCCATCCAGGCGAGGATGCCGGGCTGCGTGTCTGCATCGATGTCCCAGGGCTCAATCGGGCCGGCTCTCAGGAGCTTCTCTGGCCGTCGCGCGTGGGACACTGTGAGGGCCCACCTCATAGCTACATTCACATGCCCTTTTGCCTACCGAGCGTGGCGTCCTCCTATCAACACAGCCTGCGCAGCATCCTGGCGTCTTAGGAGCCCAGGCACCATGCTGTGCTGACAGAGATGAAGACGGTCCTAAGGGAACCCCCTGGACCCCCAGAGCCTCCCAAGGCTCAGGGCCCCGGTGGCTCATGAGGGGCAGCCCTCTCGCCGCGCACCTTCAGCTACACAACTCTCCTTCATCAACAGAGCCAGGTGACATTTTCCAAAGTTCATTCAGCTGGGAGCGCCCCCAAGGCTGCATCATTCCCAGGCCGCATGGGTCCGTCCCTATGGCATGTATCTTTCCTTTTATGTCTTTAGCTTACCCTGTTGGGGGCGCCCCTCGGGCTGCATCATCCCCAAGCCGCTCGGGCCGGACCCGGTGGCATGCATTTTCCCTGCACTTACCTGAGCTAGGTTGCTTTCCATGCTTAATCTACCTATGACTATCGCCTGCTTGAGTGTCACTAATCGTGGGAGCGCGCGCTGGCCGCCTTTCTTCAGAACCCCTCGCGTGAGTAAATTAAGTACGGCGTCTGTGCTCGGGCCCGTTGATACGTCTCCAACATATCTATACTTTTTGATTGTTCCATGCTACTATATTATCTGTTTTGGATGTTTACGGGCTTTATTATGCACTTTTATATTATTTTTGGGACTAACCTATTAACCCAGAGCCCAGTGCCAGTTTCTGTTTTTTCCTTGTTTTAGAGTATCACAGAAAAGGAAAATCAAACGGAGTCCAATTGACCTGAAACTTCACGGAACTTATTTTTGGACCAGAATAAGCCCAGGGAGTATCGGAGATGGACCAGGAGAGTCCCGGACTGCCCACGTGGGTGGGGGGCGCGCCCACCCCCTGGGCATGCCCCCCTGCCTCGTGGACATCCCGAAGATCCATCACGTACTTCTTCCTCCTATATATACCCATATATCCAAAAAACTTCGAGGAGCAGAATAGATCGGGAGTTCCACCGCCAGAAGCCTCTGTAGCCACCAAAAACCAATCTAGACCCGTTTCGGCACCCTGCCGGAGGGGGAATCCCTCTCTGGTGGCCATCTTCGTCCTCCTGGCGCTCTCCATGGCGAGGAGGGAGTAGTTCTCCCTCGGGGCTGAGGGTATGTACCAGTAGCTATGTGTTTGATCTCTCTCTCTCTCTCGTGTTCTTGAGGTGGTACGATCTTGATGTATCGCGAGCTTTGCTATTATAGTTGGATCTTATGATGTTTCTCCCCCTCTACTCTCTTGTAATGGATTGAGTTTTCCCTTTGAAGTTATCTTATCGGATTGAGTCTTTAAGGATTTGAGAACACTTGATGTATGTCTTGCGTGGGATACCCGTGGTGACAATGGGGTATTCTATTGATCCACTTGATGTATGTTTTGGTGATCAACTTGCGGGTTCCTCCCATGAACCTATGCATAGGGGTTGGCACACATTTTCGTCTTGACTCTCAGGTAGAATCTTTGGGGCACTCTTTGAATACTTTGTGATGGTTTGAATAGATGAATCTGAGATTGCGTGATGCATATCGTATAATCATACCCACGGATACTTGAGGTGACATTGGAGTATCTAGGTGACATTAGGGTTTTGCTTGATTTGTGTCTTAAGGTGTTATTCTAGTACGAACTCTATGATAGATTGAACGGAAAGAATAGCTTCATGTTATTTTACTACGGACTCTTGAATAGATCGATCAGAAAGGATAACTTTGAGGTGGTTTCGTACCCTACCATAATCTCTTCGTTTGTTCTCCGCTATTAGTGACTTTGGAGTGACTCTTTGTTGCATGTTGAGGGATAGTTATGTGATCCAATTATGTTATTATTGTTGAGGGAACTTGCACTAGTGAAAGTATGAACCCTAGGCCTTGTTTCAACGCATTGCACTACCGTTTGTGCTCACTTTTATCATTAGTTACTTTTCTGTTTTTATATTTTTAGATTACAAAAACATTTATCTACCTTCCATATACTACTTGTATCACTATCTCTTCGCCGAACTAGTGCACCTATACAATTTACCATTGTATTGGGTGTGTTGGGGACACAAGAGACTCTTTGTTATTTGGTTGCAGGGTTGCTTGAGAGAGACCATTTCATCCTACGCCTCCCACGGATTGATAAACCTTAGGTCATCCACTTGAGGGAAATTTGCTACTGTCCTACAAACCTCTGCACTTGGAGGCCCAACAACGTCTACAAGAAGAAGCTTGAGTAGTAGACATCACCCGTCCCTGCCGCGTCGATAAATCCAGCGGCTGAGCTCTGTCTGGCGGGCCGGCCCCGTTCACGTCACCTCCTGGGGCCGTTGGTGCTTGGCTTCTTCACGCGATGACCTCAGGAGATTCGTTCAGCGTAGGTTGTCTAACCACCTCGCAGGACCAAGACAACGAACAATAATCAACACCAGGCGCAACCCGTGAGTCCCGCGCTGGCTCACGAGTGCCCAGATACACCTCGTCTAGCCCTGCCGTGCAAGCCACGTGTCAGGGCGGGGTTGTACACGCCCCGGGGGCTCTCCGCAGTAGGGAGTCCCCCTCCCATGCCCTAGTGTAAGCACCATGCTCCGCGCTAGCCGTCGACACTGCCGAGGAGCGGCTATGCCGGTGCACAAGCGGAAGCACTACGCTCCGCGCTGGTGATAAGCAACTGAGGGCAGCCCCACGGCCATACCAACCTCAGGGAGCCCCAGAGCTCAGTGTCCGGCCTCACCGCAATGCCTCCCCTCGAGAGAGCCGCGCGAGGGGGCTGGGCACGGGGCTGCGCTTGGGTCACGCCCAAGTGTGCGCCACCCAACCAGGCCCCCCGGACCTGGTCGTCGCACGCCCCTCCCGAGCCGAGCCTCGGCGAGGGCAAAGGTATGGAGAATATTTGCACGTCAAGGGGGACTCCCAAGCATCATGACTCAGGAGCCTAACTGGTCACGTAGCCCCTCACTCCTTGGTCCGTCATAGTTTCCGGTCGGCTCAACGGCGGTTGAGGTATATGCGGGGCCGGGCTCTGCCGATGTAGAACATTAACCTATCCTCGTGTATCCTTCCTATAGGCTGTTTGTGCGTCAAGGGGACTCCTGAGCATCATGAGTCAGGAGCCTAACTGGTCACGTAGCCCCTCGCTCCTTGGTCTGTCCTAGTTTCCGGTCGGCCCAACGGCGGTTGAGGTATGCGCGGGGTCGGGCTCTGCCGATGTAGAACACAAAGCAAATAGGAAGAAAATCACAAAATCTCAAAGCAAATATTACAATACATATTGTTCTCACAATATCAAACGCAAGTTTAATGCCTCCACAAGGCATGGTACATGTTGCAGGAACAAAGCAGAAAAGCATCTGCAAATCACCCCTGGACACCGTCGGCACCTGCAAAAGGTGCCCCTCCTGGGTAGCGTCGCCTTCACCTGCATCACCGGTCGAGGGCGCAGGGGCGAAGGCGTCAAACTTCTTCAGCAAGGCTTCCACTTGACCCTTCACGGCCGCGGCGGCAGCCGCGCAGTGTTCGTCAGCTACAGGTTCCAATAGCTCGTCAAGACAAGCGCTGGGGGTCGCGAAGGTGTAGATGGCTGAAGACCCGTGTCAGCGCGGCTGAGGAAAGGACGCGAGCCTCTGCCTCCGCCATAGGAACGATGCCTTCCACAACCTCCTCGAGTGCCTTCACCAGGAAGGGAAGCAGCTGAGCAGGGCCATCCTCGTCGCTGGCCAGCGTCTTCTCCAAGCCCTTCTCGTACAATGTCTTCAGCGCCACGCAGGACCTCTCCTAGAAGGTTGAGAAGGCTGCACATTCTTCGGCAAGGACCCTCGCCTTGGCGTCAAGGTCAGTCTCCTTCTCCCTCGCCTTCCGCTCCAACTCCTCCAGCCGGTTGCGCTCCGCTGCCTGCGCCTTCGCCAGCTCCCCCTGCTCGGCGTCGCGGCCCTTGATGGCGTCCTCCCGGGCCTTCATCTCCTCCTCCTTCGCCTGGCAGCCGCATGCTTCTTCCGCATGATGGTCGCGCAGGCCCTTCAGCTCGTCCTCCAGCTCTCGGCAGCGGCTGCGGGCGGCCTCGGCGTCCTTCAATGCCACCTCGCGATTGGCCGCAGCTTTGGCGGCGGCCTGCTTCTCCTTCTCAGCGGCCGCCGCGGCCTGGCTCAGTGACACTCGGACCGCCGCGTCGGAGTGAAGCCAGCCAGAGACCAGCTCCATGTGCCCTGCCACTAGGTGCGAGTCCGTGCCTTGGAGATCTTCCCGCAGGCGGGCCATCTCCGAAAGGGTGCGCTCCAGGACGGCTGAGGAAGCAGAAGAACCTGGAGCCAGGGGCGCAGCAGGAGAAGGGGGCAACGTCGTCACCAGAGCCTGGGAGATCAAGGGCTCCTGAACCTCACCAGCTGTGCCGGACGCCGGCACCTCCTGAGCCAACGGCGCTTCGGGGCTGACTCCTCCCGATGATGCTCCACCGGGCCCCGCGAGGATGACCGAGCTGGAGAAGCATGAGCACCATCCCCTCCTTTGCCCGCGCAGAAGGGCACGGTCACAGGAGGCGACACAGACTCAAGCGGCACCACCTCGCCCTTCTTTCTCCTCTTCACCGCAGACGACAGCCTGGTTACGCAGCAAGGAAAGGGAATCGAAAACAAGCATCAACGGCAGGAACAAGGCGATGTAGGCACTTACTGGTCTACGGCGACGTAGTCCACCTTCCGCTTGGTGAGCTTGAAGCCGGAGAGTGTCGTGACCTGAGGCGCGGGCGCGCCTGCCCTAGAAGCTAAAGCAGGAGCAGCAGTTGAACCAGAAGCGGCTCGAGCCGGCACCGGAGCAGCAGCAGAATCTCGGAGGACCAGCGCCGACCTGCCCCTCGTCGGGATCACGGCTAGCTCCTCCTTCTCCTAGGAAGCGGATGCCTCATCATCATCAGGGAAGGCGAGGAGGATGTCAGCCTTACTCAGGGGGGAGGTCTCCCCCGTCCCTTCGGGGGTCACCTCCGAGTCTTATTCCTCCTCTTCTTCCTCATGGGACTCACCAGAAGACAGCTCCACCGGTGCCGACGCCGTTGGGGCCCCAGTGAGCACCGGCGGAACCAGTCCCCGCCTGTCAAAGGTCGGCTTGGAGTCCACGATCAGCGCACTGTCCTTGTGGCGGAACAAGGAAGTAAAGGCATTCGAGGATACTCCTGATCGCCTCCAACCAGGAGGCGGAGAGCTGCGGTCAGATCCTTGCCGGACAAGGCCTCCGAGCAAAGGCGAACCTTGTCCTCTTCATCCCCGAGTTCCCACAAGGGGCCCGAACAGGCCTGCAGCGGGGCCACGCGCAACGCCAGAAACTCCCTCAGGAGCATGGCCCCTGTAATCCTCGCCGCCTTCGCATTGCCGGGCTTCAGGTCGGACTTCATCTGCTCAGCACCAACGTCGCCCGCTCATTGGTGAGCTTCACGCAGGACCATGCATTGTCGGCCTGGGGCTTCTCCGTCGGCAGCGCTAAGCGTGGGTGGACACGCTTGGCACTCATCATGGCCCATTTGGCCCTGAGGTTGTCGGCCTTCTTCTCGGTGTTTGAGATCGAGTTGGCCTTGCCGGCCGCGATGAAATTGGCGCACCCGGAGTTATGGCCCTGCTGGCATGGAGGAAGAAGAAGTGGCACGGCAGGGCCACGAACAGCATCACGCCCAGATACGCCTCAAAGTAGTAGGCGAAGATGGACAAGAGAAGGACGGAGTTGGGATGGAGATGCAGCGCCTGCATCCCGTAGTGGTCGAGGACCTCATAGAAGAAATCGGAGAAGGGAGGAACCAACCCGGCGGCGATACTGCTCGTGAAGAAGGGGAAGAATGCGCTCCCCTCGGGCTCCGGCACGTCGGAGGCAACCCGGAGCTCCGTATTCCCCCTTTCATTACTCTCCCCCGCCGTCAGCAAGCGCGTGGTGGCGAGGTTTTTCTCCGAGATGTTGGGCGAGTTGAGGGCAGGTTCGTACCAAGCCTTCGCCACAGACGACACCGGCGATGAGGCGGGCTTGACCCTCCGGGGCGCCATGGGTCGCTGATGCAAGAAAGGATGGGAGCGGATCTGAAGATTTCGGAAGCAGGGAGCAAGAAAGGGGATCTGAGCAAGGCGAAAGGAAGCAGTGAAGGCGAACATTGTCTACGCCAGCCTTTTGACAGTCGGGCAGTTGCTGAGGCGGCATGGGGAAGCGGAGACGCCCATGTCTAATCAACCACCATGCGTCGACCGAGGCGGCGGGCTATTGGGGCCCGCGGCGCTCCGCACTTGACCCTTGGCTTCGCCTCAAAGCCAAGCCTGAGCGCGCCTTCGGCCCGGGCGCTACTGTCGGCGTTCTGGGAACGGGGGTCCCCAGACTTGCCTGCTTGCGGCCCACAGCGTGGCTCTGCTGGCAAGCCTGTACGGCCCATCTTCATCGACAAGGAATCAAGACCCTCGCGAGGGGCCATCCCTCGCGAGGCGAATGACACAAGACCTCCCCAGGAGCGTCCTCGCCAGGCTGGCTCGTGAGGGGCAGAGAGTTCAAGGTCGGGCAAACCTCGCGAGGTTCTCATGACGTGAGCCATGACGATCGAGACCAGGCGGGCGCCAGTGCACGCAGCATCCTTGTTTCCTCTTTGGTGCTAAGGGGGCAAGCACAGGCGCGGAGTACCGAGGCATCAAGCAAAGGTTTCCATATTGCTGCAACGAGACCAAGACCAGAAGGACGGCAAGACGGAGGTCACCATGGAGCCCAGGACGGCGTCATCGCCAGAACCTTTGGCAGGCGAAGACCACCTTTTGTCAGGATAGCTTGTACTAGTTGTCCCCTTTCAAATTGGTTGTTGTTGGATCCCTTCCCGCTCAATATTTGGGGAGAGGACCAGGGCCTCTATAAATAGGACTATCCACCACCATAGGAAGGGGGGACGAGGAAGACAGAGCATCAATGTCATCCCCAGCCACACAAGTGCACCAAGCACAAGAACACCTCAACCTGAGGAGGTTGTTCTTCCCCTTGTACTGTTCATCCTCAGCCCAAGAGGCAATCCACCACCACCACACTGGAGTAGGGTATTACACCACAACGGTGGCCCGAACTAGTATAAATCTTGTGTCCTTTGTGTTGCGAGTTCGTTGGGTTAGTTCGTGAGATCTAGGCTAAGTTAGGACACGGATCGATAGGGGGAGATCTTCGCGCGCACCCCAGAGTTTGAACCTTAAGGGTTTTGCCGAAACCCGTGATCCGATAGTATGTACATGCTCTCCGTTTCAGTGGTCGTAGACGAGTAGATATACATCCCCCTAGTGGACTGTACAAATGCATATGTCTGGTATGTTTTAATGGCACACCTAATCTCCTTCACCTAGTACCTTTTAGTATACACAATGGTGCTTCGATTCAACACAAGTTGTACAAGAAAAAGATGCACACCGGTGTTGTGGTTCCATTCAGACGACCGGTTTGTGGTTTCTTTGAGTATAAATGCTTAAGTTTGTGTTCATGTTTGGAGCTATTTTGGATGAATTTTACTAAATTCCTCACGCACATCCGACTGTTTGAAATTTTCTTTGATCAGTAGCTTCATCTTGCCGCTTCTTACAACTTTTGTATTGTACGATTTCTATTTTGATGGTCGTAGACGAGTAGATCTACATCTACCCAGTGGACTATACAAAAGCGTATGCGTGGCTGATACGTCTCCGATTGTTCCATACTGTCATATCATCATTCTTGGATGTTTTATAATCATTTTATATCATTTTTGGGACTAACCTATTGACATAGTGCCAAGTGCCAGTTCTGTTTTTGCATGTTTTTTATATCACAGGAAATCAATATCAAACGGAGTCCAAAAACCGTGAAACTTTTTGTGGATTTTTTATGCACCAGAAGACTACCAATGGGCCAGAGCAGCACCTGGGGGGTGCCCCGAGGGGGGCACAACCCACCAGGGCGTGCCTGGGGGCCCAGGCACGCCCAGGTGGGTTGTGCCCACCTCGGTGGCCTCCCGCACCCCCTCTTTACCCTATAAATTCACAAATATTCCAAAAACCCTCGGGATAAACCTATATCAGAAGTTCCACCGCCGCAAGCCTCTGTAGCCACAAAAAACCAATCGGGAACCTGTTCTGGCGCCCTGCCGGAGGGGGAAATCAACACCGGTGGCCATCTTGATCATCCCGACGGCCACCATGATGAGGAGGGAGTAGTCCACCCTCGGGGCTGAGGGTTTGTACCAGTAGCTATATGTTTAATCTCTCTCTCTCTCTCTCTCTTGTTTTCTTGAGATGTCACGATCTTGATGTATCACGGGCTTTGTTAATATAGTCGTATCATATGGTGTTTTCCCTTCTCTATCCTGTGATGAATTGAGTTTTCCCTTTGAGATTTTGTTTTATCATATTGAATACTTTTATTGATTTGAGAACACTTGATATATGTCTTGCATATGAATACTCGTGGTGACAATGGGGTATTGTATTGATTCACTTCATATATGTTTTGGCACTCAACTCGCGGATTCCCGAGGTGACATTGGGGTAATCTATGCATAGGGGTTGATGCATGTTCTCGTCTTTTCTTTCTCTGATAGAAATCTTGGGGCACTCTTTGAGGTTCTTTGTGTTGGATTGAGTATTATGAATCTAAATTTGCTTTGGTGTTATTTTAGTACAAGCTCTTGATAGATCAATCAGACAGAATAACTTAGTGTTATTTTAGTACGAACTCTTGATAGATCAATCGGAAAGAATAACTTGGTGTTATTTTAGTACGAACTCTTGGATAGATCGATCGAAAAGAATAGCTACAAACAATTTCTTCTTATGTTCTCCACTAGATAAGAACTTAGGAGTGATTCTTCATCACATGTTGAGGGATGGTTATATGTTCCAATTATATTAGCATTGTTGAGAGATTACACTAGCAAAAGTACGGACCCTAGGCCTTGTTTTCAAGCATTGCAATACCGTTTGTGCTCACTTTTGTTACATGCTACCTTGCTGTTTTTTATTGTGACTATTACAAAAATCAATACCTAATATCATTAGTACACTTGTATCACCATCTCTTTGCCGAACTAGTGCACCTATACAAATTACCATTGTATTTGGTGTGTTGGGGACACAAGAGACTTTTTATTATTTGGTTGCAGGTCGTTTGAGAGAGACCATCTTTATCCTACACCTCCCACGAATTGTTAAACCTTAGGTCATCCACTTGAGGGAAAATTGCTACTGTCCTACAAAACTCTACGCTTGGAGGCCCAACACGTGTTTACAAGAATAAATTTGCGTAGTAGACATCAAGTTCTTTTCTGGCGCCGTTGCCAGGGAGGTGAGTGCTTGAAGGTATATCTTTAGATCTTGCAATTTAATCTTTTAGTTTTTTGTTTTATCACTAGTTTGGTTTATAAAAGAAAACTACATAAAAATGGAATTGATGTTGCATCATATTATTGATCATCTTCATAATATCTTTCTTGAAAATGATGGTTCGGAAAATTGTGCTCAATTGTTAGAAGAAGTCAATAAAATGTTTGGCACAAAATATTTGAATAATGAGCATGATTGCAATGTTGTTAGTATGAATTCTTTGAATATCCATGATGCTAATGATATGTAAAGCTACCAGCTTGGGGATGCTATGTTTGATGAAGATGATATTTTTTGTCCCCCAAGTTTTGATGTGCAAATTTATTATGATGAAAGCATGCCTCCTATTTATGATGATTATATTGATGAAAGTGGGTTTGGATGAGTGCCAACTTTAGGAAGTAACGATCCCACTATTTTGGATGGTGTTGAATCTTATTGTGATAATTATGAAAGTGGATTTGGAGAGGTCATGGCTTTATTCAGTGATGAATCCACTATTTCGGAAGAGGTTCCAATTGATTATGAGAACAAAGTTGCTATCTATGATGATTATGGTGATGACATGTATGCTATAAAGAATAATTATAACCATGAAACTTGTCATCATGATTTTAATTTTCAATCTCATGATAGTTATTTTGTTGAGTTTGCTCCCACTACTACGGATGAGAATAAATTTGCTTATGTGGAGAGTAATAAAATTTGTATGCTTGTGGATCATGAAAAGAATGCTTTATCTGATAGTTATACTATTGATTTTCTTCATGATGCTACTGAAAATTATTATGAGGGAGGAACTTATGCTGGTAGGAATTGCAATAATATCAAGTTTCCTCTCTATGTGTTGAATGTTTTGAAGTTATGCTTGTTTTTCCTTCCTATGCTAGTTGATTATTGTTCCCATAAGTTGTTTGCTCACAAAATCCCTATGCATAGGAAGTGGTTTAGACCTAAATGTGCTAGTCATATGATTCATGATACTCTCTTTATGTTTCAATTCTTATCTTTTATGCGAGCATCATTGAAATCATCATGCCTAGCTAAAAGGCATTAAAGAAAAGCGTTTGTTGGGAGACAACCCAACACTTTTACCTACTGTTTTTGTGTGCTCACATGATTAGGCTACTGTGGTAATCATGTTTCATTGCTTTTGTTTCAATAAAGTGCCAAGTAAGACTTTTGGGATGACTTACGGTGATAGTTGATTTGATCTTGCTGAAAAACAGAAACTTTTGTGCTCAGGAAAATAATTCTCATTTTTAACAGAAGCGCGATAAAATTCTGATTTATTTTGCATAAGCTTAATAGACAAATTACCCAGGTTTTCCTATTTTTCAGAATTTTGTGAGTAGCATAAATATGGTTGGAGTACAGATTACTACAGACTGTTCTGTTTTTGACAGATTCTGTTTTCAATGCATAGTTTGCTTGGTTCCTAGTTTCTATGGCTTATATTGCTCAATATAAATTGTGGAAATGATATGCTACAGTAGTCATTGTGTGAGAAAATTTATGAATCTTGTCTTTGACAGTACCAAAGTGGATAATTTGTCTTTATCATACTAACCTATCCCACGAAGTTCCGTTAAGTTTTGTGTGATTGAAGTTTTCAAGTTTTGGGTGAGATATCGATATGAGGAGAATAAGGAGTGACAAGTACCTAATCTTGGGGATGCCAAAGGCATCCCCAAGGTAATATTCAAGGAAGATCCAAGAAACTAAGCTTGGGGATGCCCGGAAGGCATCCCCTCTTTCGTCTCCAACAATATCGGTAACCTCACTTGGAGCTATGTTTTCATTCGTCACATGATATGAGTTTTACTTGGAGCACCATTTTATTTTGTTAGGATTTTCTTTCTGTTATTTATAATAATTTTTTGCATCTTTTATTTCAATAAAAGTGGCAATGATAGCCTTTGTCATGCTTATTTTGCAAGTATACATGTCGCTGTTTAAAAATAGAAAGTTTACCGTTGTTGCAAAAATTCCCTAGAAAAGTCAGAATGTGATAAAATGTTGAAACTTTTTGAAAAATGAGCTATCATAAATTTTCTACAGTGTGTCAAATTTTCATAACTTTTGTAGTTACGGAAGTATTTATACTCTTGCATTCTTTACAGACTGTACTGTTTTGGAAGATTGCTGTTATGTTCGCATATGTTTGCTTGTTTAATGATTCTATTTGAGGATAGGAGTATGAAATATGTATAGGAATTTAGAATGCAATGTTGAATAATAATTTTAGTTATTTTATACAGTATAGAATGATAAGGTTTTTGCATTGGTTTATACTAACTTATCTCATGAGTTCTTGTTGAGTTTTGTGTGGATGAAGCTTTTGAGATTTAGGAAAACTGTGATATGAGAAGAATTAAGGAGACACAAAAGCTCAAGATTGGGGATGCCCAAGGCAACCCCAATATAATATTTCAAGAAATCTCAAGCATCTAAGCTTGGGGATGCCCCGATAGGCATCCCACCTTTCCTCTTCAACAATTATCGGTTAGTATCGATTGAGCCTAAGTTTTTGCTTCTTCACATGAGTTGTGCTATTCTTAGAATGTCATTTTAGTTTCATTTTGCTTGTTGTTTTAATAAAGTACTTATATCTGAAAGTTTTTTAAATAAAATAGAGCCCTCAAATAGTTGCCACGGAGGCTAAGTAAGCAGCATTCACATCCCGTCAACGAAGGTCTTTTCTATGGAATTGCTCTTGTGCTTCACTTATATCTTTTTGAGCACGGTGTGCTTTAGTATTTTTGAAGAAATTCTCTCTTGCTTCACTTAAATTAATTTGAGATAAAGAAATATTATGCTCATGATCTTCACTTATATTTGTTTGAGCTTATCGAAAGCAACACATGAAAGTTAGTCCCAAAGTGATATATTTCCAAGAAGGATATAATAAAAACTTTCATGAAGATCATTGGACGAAATAAACTTGATTCCTTGTAATTGATTTGAGATATGATGATGTGATATTTGAGTCATGTTTATGAGTAATTATGCTTAGTAAGAATATTGGGGTTAAGGTTTGTGATTCCCTATGCAAGCACGAAAGTCAATAGTTATGCAATGAAATTATATCCTACTTGTGGTGCATTATTCGGTGTTAATTATGCTCAATGCTCGCTTATGAGATTATTCGTTTCTTGGCTGGTCGCTTCTCAATCTTTTGTTAGCCTTCATTTTGCACTAAGTATGATCACTACTTGTGCATCCAAAATCCTTTAAACCAGTTTTGCCACATGAGTCCACCATACCTACCTATATGCAGTATTCTTTTGCCGTTCTAAGAAAATTTGTATGTGACATCTCTAATTTTCAAAATAAAATTCTCTTTTGTGTGCTCGTACCGCTCGCGAGGCGGTGAGAGGTGGCCAATATTTTCCATGTTAGATGTGTTATTCTCACGATGAGTGTTTATTCACTTGTCATTGCACGAGGGTAAGGCAAAGGTATTAGGGATGCGCAGTCCCGAAACGAAAAATGAATTTACTTTATGTTGTCAAGTAATAAATTCCTTGGAAAGTGTTGGTATGGAGGGCACCCGTGGATACGGTTAGCCTTGGAAAGTGAAAGTATGGTGGAAAAGGAATAAACTTTATTTTCTGTTTGGGGACCGCCTATGATATATCTAGCATGGAAAATGTTGGGACCTCTAAGTCGTTTTTGTTGGTGGGAAAAGTATGCCTCTCAAAATGTTTTTATCTCTCAATTTTCGCTTTGAGCTCTGGCACCTCTACAAATCCCTACTTCCCTCTGTGAAGGTCCTTTATTTTACTTTATGCAATTTTTATTTTGAATTTGAGTCTCCAACTTCTCTTATAAAGCACCAACTAGGGGGCACTATGATCGTACTTGAGCATTGGGTGTAGCTAATATGCGAGTCTGTTTCATGAATGGATCAATGATTGAGCATGATGGGCTAGGTATAACTTATTTTAGCGTTGATATTTTGAAAGACATAGTTGCTTGTTGATATGCTTGAGTATTTAAGTCTCATGTCAAAACTAAACTATTGCTTTGAACCATATAAAAGTCCAAATGTCCATGCTATAAAGAAAAGAATATGAGATGACATGTTACCCAGCATTCCACATCAAAAATCCTGTTTTTATCATTTACCTACTCGAGGACGATCAGGAATTAAGCTTGGGGATGCTGATATGTCTCCAACGTATCTATAATATTTGATTGTTCCATGTTGTTATATTATCATTCTTGGATGTTTTATAATCATTTTATAGTCATTTTATATTATTTTTTGGGACTAACCTATTGACATAATGCCAAGTGCCAGTTCTGTTTTTTGCATGTTTTTTACATCGCAGGAAATCAATATCAAACGGAGTCCAAACACCGCGAAACTTTTTCTGGATTTTTTATGGACCAGAAGACAACCAATGGGCCAGAGAACCACCTATGGGTGCCCCGAGGGGGCACAACCACCAGGGCGCGCTTGGGGGCCCAGGCGTGCCCAGGTGGATTGTGCCCACCTCGGTGGCCTCCAGCACCCTCTCTTTACCCTGTAAATTCACAAATATTCCAAAAATCCTCGGGCTAAACCAAGATCAGAAGTTCTGCCACTGCAAGCCTCTGTAACCATGAAAAACCAATCGGGAGCACGTTCCAGCACCCTGCCGGAGGGGGAAATCATCATCGGGCCAGCTTCATCATCTCGGCGGCCACCATGATGAGGAGGGAGTAGTCCACCCTCGGGGCAGAGGGTTTGTGATACGTCCATTTTGCATCATGTTTTCTTACTATTATTTATGTTGTTTTTATCCATAATAATGGTTTTTGGAGTAATTCTAATGCCTTTTCTCTGATAATATGCAAGGTATACACAAAAGAGGGGGAATTTCGGCAGCTAGAAATCTGGACCGAAAAAGCTATGTCAGGTTACCTATTCTGCACAACTCCAAACAAGCTGAAACTTCACGGAGATTTTTTATCAAATATATGATGGATATTGGAGAAAATAACTACCAGAGGGGGCCCACCAGGTGGGCACAACCCACCTGGGCGCGCCAGGGAGCCCAGGCGCGCCAGGGAGCCCAGGCGCGCCCTGGTGGGTTGTGCTCACCCAGGCCCGCCTCCGGTGCCCATCTTCTGGTATATAAGTCATTTTGACCTAGAAAAAAATAAGGAGAGGACTTTCGGGACGGAGCGCCACTGTCTCGAGGCGGAACTTCCCTCCCAGAGGGGGAAATCATCGTCATCACCATCACCAACAACTCTCCCATCTTGGGGAGGGAAATCTCCATCAACATCTTCAACAACACCATCTCATCTCAAACCCTAGTTCATCTCTTATGTTCAATCTTGTTATCGGAAGTATAGATTGGTGCTTGTGGGTGACTAGTAGTGTTGATTACATCTTGTAGCTGATTACTATATAGTTTATTTGGTGGAAGATTACAAGTTCAGATCCATTATGCTATTTAATACCCCTCTGATCTTGAGCATGATTATCATTTGTGAGTAGTTACTTTTGTTCTTGAGGTCACGGGAGAAATCATGTTGCAAGTAATCATGTGAACTTGATATGTGTTTGTTATTTTGATACTATGTATGTTGTGATTCCCTTAGTGGTGTCATGTGAACGGAGACTACATGACACTTCACCATATTTGGGCCTAAGGGAATGCATTGTGGAGTACAATTAGATGATGGGTTGCGAGAGTGACAGAAGCTTAGACCCTAGTTTATGCGCTATTCCGTAAGGGACCGATTGGATCCAAAAGTTTAATGCTATGGTTAGAATTTATTCTTAATACTTTTCTCGTAGTTGCGGATGCTTGCGGGAGGGTTAATCATAAGTAGGAGGGTTTTTTAAGTAAGAATGACACCTAAGCACCGGTCCACCCACAAATCAAATTATCGAAGTAGCGAACACAAATCGAACCAAGATGGTGAAAGTGACTAGATGAAATTCCTGTGTACCTTGAAGAACACTTTTCTTATCATAAGAAACCGTTTTGGCCTGTCCTTTGCCTCAAAAGGATTGGGCTACCTTGATGCACTTTTGTTACTACTATCGTTACTTGCTCGTTACAAATTACCTTTCTATCAAACTACTCTGCTACTTATAATTTCAGCACTTGCAGACATTACCTTGTTGAAAACCACTTGTCATTTCCTTCTGCTCCTCGTTGGGTTCGACACACTTACTTATCGAAAAGAGCTACAATTCATCCCCTATACTTGTGGGTCATCAGTTTGTATCAGTAGCTATGTGTTTAATCTCTCTCTCTCTCTCGTGTTCTTGAGATGTCACAATCTTGATGTATCGTGGGCTTTGTTAATATAGTCGGATCATATGGTGTTTTCCCCTCTCTATCTTGTGATGAATTGATTTTTCCCTTTGAGATTTCATTTTATCGAATTGAATACTTTTATGGATTTGAGAACACTTGATATATGTCTTGCATATGAATACTTGTGGTGACAATGGGGTATCATATTGATTCACTTGATATATGTTTTGGCACTCAACTCGTAGATTCCCGAGGTAACATTGGGGTAATCTATGCATAGGGGTTGATGCACGTTCTCGTCTTTTGTTTCTCAAGTAGAAATCTTGGGGAACTCTTTGAAGTTCTTTGTGTTGGATTGAGTATTATGAATCTGAATTTGCTTTGGTGTTATTTTAGTACAAACTCTTGATATATCAATCGGAAAGAATAATAACTTAGTGTTATTTTAGTACGAACTCTTGATAGATCGGTCGGAAATAATATCTTGGTGTTATTTTAGTACGAACTCTTGGATAGATTGATTGGAAAGAATTGCTACAAAAAATTTCTTGTTATGTTCTCCACTAGATAAGAACTTTGGAGTGATTCTTCATCACACGTTGAGGGATGGTTATATGATCCAATTATATTAGCATTGTTGAGAGATTACACTAGCGAAAGTACGGACCCTAGGCCTTGTTTTCAAGAATTGCAATCCTGTTTGTGCTCACTTTTGTTACATGCTACCTTGCTGTTTATTATTTTCACTATCACAAAAATCAATATCTACTATCATTATTACACTTATATCACCATCTCTTCGCTGAACTAGTGCACCTATACAAATTACCATTTGTATTTGGTGTGTTGGGGACACAAGAGACTTTTTATTTTTTGGTTGCAGGGTCGTTTGAGAGAGACCATCTTCATCCTACACCTCCCACGGGTAGATAAACCTTAGGTCATCCACTTGAGGGAAAATTGCTACTGTCCTACAAAACTCTGCGCTTGGAGGCCCAACACGTGTCTACAAGAATAAAGTTGCATAGTAGAAATCAGTGGCCTATTTCACTCACACTCCTTCATATTCTTCACAAACAGAACGGTGTTTTGATTCGAGATAAGCTTGATGACCCAAAACTATAGGGGATCAATCGTAGTCCTTTCGATAAGTAAGAGTGTCGAACGCAACGAGGAGTAGAAGGAAATGACAAGCGGTTTTCAGCAAGGTATTCTCTACAAGCACTAAAATTATAAGTGACGAGTAGTTTGATAGCAAGATAATTTTTAACGAGCAAGTAACGATAATGGTAACAAAAGTGCAGCAAGGTAGCCCAATCCTTTTGAGGCAAAGGACAGGCCAAAACGGTCTCTTATGATAACCAAAGCGTTCTTGAGGGTACACGGGAATTTCATCTAGTCACTTTCTCATGTTGGTTTGATTTGTGTTTGCCACTTTGATAATTTGATATGTGGGTGGACCGGTGATTAGGTGTTGTTCCTACTTGAACAAACCTCCTACTTATGATTAACCCTCTCGCAAGCATCCGCAACTACGAGAAAAGTATTAAGATAAAATCTAACCATAGCATTAAACTTTTGGATCCAAATCAGTCCCTTCCGAAGTAGCGTATAAACTATGGTTTAAGCTTATGTCACTCTCGCAACCCATCATCTAATAACTACTCCACAATGCATTCCCTTAGGCCCAAATAAGGTGAAGTGCCATGTAGTCGACGTTCACATGACACCACTATGGGAATCACAACATACATACCATCAAAAATATCAAACACATATCAAGTTCACATGATTACTTGCAACAAGATTTCTCCCATGACCTCAAGAACAAAAGTAACTACTCACAAATGATAATCATGCTCAAGATCAGAGGGGTATTAAATAGCATAATGGATCTGTACATATAATCTTCCACCAAATAAACCATATAGTAATCAACTACAAGATGTAATCAACACTACTAGTCATCCACAAGCACAAATCGAAGGTTCCGGTACAAAGATTGAACACAAGAGATGAACTAGGGTTTGAGAGGAGATGGTGTTGTTGAAGATGTTGATGGAGATTGCCCTCCCCAAGATGGGAGAGTTGTTGGTGATGATGATAACGATGATTTCCCCCTTCGGGAGGGAAGTTCCCCCGGCGGAGTCGCTCCGCCGGAGGGCAAAAGTGCTCCTGCCCAAGTTCCGCCTCGAGATGGCGGCACTTCGTATTGAAAGTCCTCCTCTAATTTTTTTTTGCTAGGTCAAAATGACTTATATAGCAGAAGAGGGGCACCGAAGGTGGGCCGAGGAGGGCACAACCCACCAGGGCACGCCTGGACTCGCTGGCGCGCCCAGGTGGGTTGTGCCCACCTAGTGGCCCCCTCTAGTAGTTATTTGCTCCAATAATTCTTATATATTCCATAAAAAATCCCCATGAAGTTTCAGCTCATTTGGAGTTGTGCAGAATAGGTGGCCTGACATAGCTTTTTCAGGTCCAGAATTTCATCTGCCGGTATTTTCCTTCTTTGTGTGAACCTTGCATATTATGAGAGAAAAGGCATTAGAATTACTCCAAAAAGCATTATTATGCATAAAACATTATAAATAACAGTAGGTAAATATGATGCAAAATGGACGTATCAAAGCTCTACACGAAAAAGATGCACATGATGTTGTGGTTCCATTCAGGTGGTCGGTTTGAGGTTTCGTTGAGTGTAAATGTTCAACTTCGTGCTCATTTTTGGAGCTATTTTGGATGAACTTTGTCAAACTCGTCACACATGGTCAATCGTTTGAATTTTTCTTTGACCAATAGCTTCATCTCACTGTTTCACACGACCTCCTTGTTGTACATCTTCTGTTTTGGCGGTCGTAAACGAGTATATGTGTATCTCTCCATTGTACCGTATTAAGGTGTTCATGTGGTAGTTTAGACATAATTTGACAAATCCATCACTCATGCTCAATTGTTTGAAATTTCCTTTGACCACTAGCTTCATCTCGTTATTCCATAGAACTTTATGTTGTGCATTTTTCGTTTTGATTCGCCTAGATAATAGAGCTATACCTATCTACTCTATTGTAACTCTGCGTCATGTGTAGTTGTTAACCCTTAATTGGGTCTAGTGTATGCAACAAAATGCGCTTTGGCCCAGCCCAACGCAGGCGACCAAATGCTAGGAGAAAATTTCTTCCCCAATGCAGCCAGGAGAGCTCCTATTTGCCGATAATGTATCTAGCACACCGAACATCATGTCACATTCTAAATTTTTCAACCAATCTGAAAAAAATCTAGAAAATTGACGCACATCAATGTACGTTCTCACAAAATTTGTATCAAAAATTCAAAACATTGCATTTTTAGGGGTAAATCCAAGTTTTATTCATCAAAAGTCACACGAAGTGGGATACAAGTTTAGTCATGGGGTTGGCTTGGCCAATAGCTAAGGAGTACTTGGCTAAACTATGTGCTTTGGTGTTGACAACACGACCTTCGAAAGTAAAATTGTAATGAAATGAAGTAGCTCTAAGTTTAATCTCATTAACTATTGAACCATTCTTGCCACAGCTACCTTTGGAGATGTCCAAAACAGTTTGTTTTGGGTCCCATGGAATGATAAATTTTTGCAAGTGCAGATCTTCCACAAGGGCTAATGCTTCCCTACATGCGATCATCTCCGTGATAGTTGGATCCTCAATGCCAGGAATGACAAGAGTTGAACTGCCGAGGTATTTACCACTGTCTATCTCAACAGACCACTGCTACTGGTCCTCCTCTGCCTCTGCTGATCCCGTCATCCACTCGAATCTTTGTAAATCCCATTGTGGGCGCCTTAGGGCGTAGTGCAACCCGAAAGGTGAGTCCCTGGGTCTGTCTCATTTCATTTCCTTTGATCACATCTACCTTTGCGATTTGATGAAGCTGGAGCAGATATCATGGAGTCTGCAACCGAAGAATATTTCTAGTAGACCACCCCATCAGTAGTAGTATTCCACCATGTAAATATAGTAGTCTGAGCACTTTTGCGATAGTTAGACCAATTGTATGCCCTTGTTTGATTGAATGAAGTGAATTGTTTGTTTTTGCCTCATGTGCATATGGGTAGTGTTTTCTCTCTAGACCTCATTCTATTCTTAAATCTCAACTTTTCTAAACCCATCAGGTGCCTCCGAGACGTGACAATGGATTTGCTTTCCCACCGGAGCTCACTCAGTTGATCCAGCAGCAGAATACGTTGATGCAGTTGCTAGTCCAGAATCAGAATCAGGGGAACAACAACAACAACAACCCACCACCACCACCACCTGTTGACCACTTAGCCCATTTTCTTAGGCTGAACCCGCCGGTGTTCTCCAGTAGCACCGAGCCTATAGTAGCAGATGATTGGCTCTACAAGACAGCAAGGGAGTTGACCATGGCAGGATGCACAGATGCGGAAAAGGTGAAGTTTGCCGCACATTAGCTTGACAGACCCGCGTCATCATGGTGGGAGAATTTCATAGCCACTTTCCCTATCGACACTGTCACATGGGACCAGTTTCAGCAGTGTTTCCGTACTGCCCATGTTTCAGCAGGAGCTATGGCCATGAAGAAACGCGAGTTTCATAACTTACGCCAAGGAGGACGGACCATTGGCCAGTATGTGGATGCCACTAATCAGGAGAAGTTTCTGGAAAGACTGAATGATGAGTTGAGCATGCAGTTGATGGTAGCAAGCTTCAACAACTACCAGGAGTTGGTAGATCATGCTCTTATGATTGAAGGGAAGCAGCGGCAAATTGAGAACCGCAAGAGGAAGTATGGACAAGGGAAGTACAATTCTGGAGCTCAGCAGAAGCCGCATTTTACCCCTAGACCTGGAGGACCTTTCCAGCATACCCATGGGGGAGGTAGCTCGCACAATCATAATGGCCCCAAGAATGGTAATGGGAATGGAGGAAGCAATGGCCAAAACCATACCAACCCGTCAACCCCAGCTAAGAGAGACCTGAGCCAAGTCACTTGCTTTAAGTGTCAGAAGACCAGACATTATGCCAATGAATGTCCTGAAGCCCAGAATGGAAGTGGCAATGGAAGCTCTGGGAAGGAGCCGAACCCTTTCAATAGGGGACAGGTGAACCACGTTAACGTGGAGGAGGTTGAAGCTCAGCCAAATGCAGTAATAGGTAAGTTTTTGGTTAAGTCATTTACTACACTCGTCCTTTTTGATACTGGTGCATCACATTCATACATCTCAAGGGGATTTGTGGATAAGTATAAATTGCCAACCCAAGCCCTTAGGTCACCCATGTTAGTAACCTCGCCTGGAGCAGAGCATATGGCTAGTCTATGGTGTGATCGGTTACCATTAAGGATCGGTAACTATGTATTTCCCTCGGACCTAATAGTATTGGAATCACAAGGATTGTATGTGATATTAGGCATGGGGTGGTTATCAAAGTATGAAGGGAACATTGAATGCGCCAGTAAGACAATTTTTCTTACAACGCTAGAAGGAAGAAGGATCAAGTATGTATCCCGGTATGTGCCGAAAAGGACTCAGGTAAATTCCTTAATAGGAGTTGTGCAGGAGGAAGTACCAGTGGTGAAGGATTTTCCGGATGTATTTCCAGAGGAGTTGCCAGGCATGCCAGCAGATAGAGATATTGAATTTTTTATTGAGCTTTTGCCAGGCACAGGGCCAATATCTAAGAGACCATACAGGATGCCCGCAAAGGATTTGGAGGAGATTAAGAAGCAGATTAAAGAGTTATTGGATAAAGGTTATATTCGCCCAAGCTCTTCGCCTTGGGGATCGCCAGTACTTCTAGTGGAGAAAAAGGATGGATCGTTAAGGATGGTTGTTGATTATCGAGGATTGAATGAAGTAATCATCAAGAACAAGTACCCACTACCGATGATCAATGATCTGTTTGATCGATTGCAAGGAGCTAAGGTATTTTCCAAGATCGATCTGCGATCAGGATACCATCAGTTGAAAATTCGAGAACAGGATATACCTAAGACGGCTTTTACCACCAGGTATGGGCTGTACGAGTATACCGTTATGTCATTTGGTTTGACTAACGCCCCAACCTATTTTATGAACATGATGAACAAAGTGTTTATGGAGTTTTTGGATAAGTTCGTCGTAGTGTTCATTGATGATATTCTGGTTTACTCGAAGAATGAAGAGGAGCATAAGGAACATTTGTGTTTGGTACTTGAGAAGCTCAGAGAACATCAACTATATGCCAAGTTTAGCAAATGTGAATTTTGGTTGAAGGAATTTGGATTCCTCGGACATGTTATATCCAGAGAAGGTATTGCAGTAGATCCCACCAAGGTTGACACTGTGACAAATTGGGAAGCCCCAACAACAGTTGGAGAGATCCGGAGTTTTCTTGGACTCGCAGGATACTATCGGAGATTTATTGAAAATTTCTCGAAGATTGCAAAACCTATGACGGAATTGTTAAAGAAGGATACAAAATTAAAATGGACTGAGGAATGTGAGGCCAGTTTCCAGGAGTTGAAGAAACGTCTGGTTGCATCACCAGTGTTGATTTTGCCGGATCAGAACAAGGATTATGAGGTGTATTGCGACGCTTCACGTCAAGGACTTGGAGCAGTGCTTATGCAGGAGGGAAGAGTTGTTTCATATGCCTCACGACATCTTAAGCCTCATGAGTTGAATTATACCACGCATGATTTGGAGTTAGCAGCCGTAGTGCAAGCATTGAAAACTTGGAGACATTTTCTCATTGGAAACCACTGCGAGGTGTACACGGATCATAAGAGTTTGAATTACATTTTCACGCAGAAGGAGTTGAATCTCAGGCAAAGGAGATGGTTGGAGCTCATCAAGGATTATGATATGAGATTGCATTATCATCCCGGGAAGGCTAACGTAGTAGCCGACGCATTGAGCCATAAAAGCCATGTCAACACCCTAATGACGGGAGATTTACCAAGGGAGTTAGCCGAGGACCTTCGTGAGCTATGTTTGGAGATAGTTCCGAGAGGCTATGTAGCAGCATCGGAGATTCAGTCTACTATGATGGATAAGATCAGAGAAGCTCAAAGGACTGACAAGGAGATTGTTTCTATAAAGGAGAAAATGAGCAAAGGAAAAGCTAAAGGATTTCGTGAGGATGAGCACGATACCTTATGGTTTGAAGACCGTGTTTATGTGCCCAATGACCCGGAGATCGGGAAGTTGATTCTGCATGAAGCCCATGATTCACCATATTCGATTCACCCAGGAAATACCTAGATGTATTTAGATTTGAAAGATACTTTCTGGTGGACCGGAATGAAGAAGGATATTGCGGAGTATGTAGAAGTTTGTGATGTATGTCAGAGAGTAAAGGAAGAGCATCAGAAGCCAGCAGGATTGCTACAGCCATTGCCAATACCCGAATGGAAGTGGGATAAGCTAGGCATGGATTTTATTACGGGATTGCCCAGAACATGTTCAGGCTATGATTCGATTTGGGTAGTAGTCGATCGTTTGACAAAGGTAGCGCATTTCATTCCAGTGAAGACTACTGAGGGAGTCCTGGATTAGGGGGTGTCCGGTTAGCCGGACTATACCTTCGGCCGGACTCCTGGACTATGAAGATACAAGATTGAAGACTTCGTCCCGTGTTCGGAAGGGACTTTCCTTGGCGTGGAAGGCAAGCTTGGCGGTACGGATATGTAGATCTCCTACCATTGTAACCGACTCAGTGTAACCCTAGCCCTCTCTGGTGTCTATATAAACTGGAGGGTTTTAGTCCGTAGGACGAACAACAATCATACCATAGGCTAGCTTCTAGGGTTTAGCCTCTCTGATCTCGCGGTAGATCTACTCTTGTACTACCCATATCATCAATATTAATCAAGCAGGACGTAGGGTTTTACCTCCATCAAGAGGGCCCGAACCTGGGTAAAACATTGTGTCCCCTGCCTCCTGTTACCATCCGCCTAGACGCACAGTTCGGGACCCCCTACCCGAGATCCGCCGGTTTTGACACCGACATTGGTGCTTTCATTGAGAGTTCCTCTGTGTCATCACTTTTAGGCCCGATGGCTTCTTCGATCATCAACAGCGATGCAATCCAGGGTGAGACTTTTCTCCCCGGACAGATCTTCGTATTTGGCGGCTTTGCACTGCGGGCAAATTCGCTTGGCCATCTGGAACAGATCAAAAGCTACGCCCCTGGCCATCAGGTCAGATTTGGAAGTTTGAGCTACACGGCCGACCTCCGTGGAGACTTGATCTTCGACGGATTCGAGCCGTGGCCGAGCGCGCCGCACTGTCACGATGGGCATGATCTAGCTCTGCCACCGAACAGTGCCCTGGAGGCACACCCGCATCAGCCCGGACCCTTAATTCGGAGCCAACTGTGCCAATCGAGGGTGGGTGGTTGGACACCACCTCAGGGGCTGCAATCTCTACGGCGATCGAGCCGAACACCAGCCCTATTCTCTGCGAAGCCCGTGACTCCAAGGAGCCAGACTCCTCTCCAGACTCCGAGCCCTCCGCGCCCCTACCGATCGAACTCGATCGGGCGCCGATCATGGAGTTCACCGCCGCGGACTGAAGGAAATATTCCCTAGAGGCAATAATAAAGTTATTATTTATTTCCTTATATCATGATAAATGTTTATTATTCACGCTAGAATTGTATTATCCGGAAACATAATACTTGTGTGAGTACATAGACAAACTAAACGTCACTGTGTGCCTCTACTAGACTAGCTCGTTAATCCAAGATGGTTATGTTTCCTAACCATAGACATGTGTTTTCATTTGATTAACGGGATCACATAATTAGGAGAATGATGTGATTAACATGACCCATTCCATTAGCTTAGCATCCGATCGTTTAGTATGTTGCTATTGCTTTCTTCATGACTTATACATGTTCCTATGACTATGAGATTATGCAACTCCCGTTTGCCGGAGGAACACTTTGTGTGCTACCAAACGTCACAACGTAACTGGGTGATTATAAAGGAGCTCTACAGGTTTCTCCAAAGGTACATGCTGGGTTGGCGTATTTCGAGATTAGGATTTGTCACTCCGATTGTCGGAGAGGTATCTCTGGGCCCTCTCGGTAATGCACATCACATAAGCCTTGCAAGCATTGCAACTAATGAGTTAGTTGCGAGATGATGTATTACGAAACGAGTAAAGAGACTTGCCGGTAACGAGATTGAACTAGGTATTGAGATACCGACGACCGAATATCGGGCAAGTAACATACCGATGACAAAGGGAACAAAGTATGTTGTTATGCGGTCTGACCGATAAAGATCTTCGTAGAATATGTGGGAACCAATATGAGCATCCAGGTTCCGCTATTGGTTATTGACCGGAGACATGTCTCGGTCATGTCTACATTGTTCTCGAACCCGTAGGGTCTGCACACTTAACGTTACGATGACAGTTTCATTATGAGTTTATATATTTTGATGTACCAAAGTTTGTTCAGAGTACCGGATGTGATCATGGACATGATGAGGAGTCTCAGAATGGTAGAGACATAAAGATTGATATATTGGACGGCTATATTCGGACACCGGAAGTGTTCCGGGTGATTTCGGAGAAAACCGGAGTGCCGGAGGGTTACTGGAACCCCCCCCCCCCAGGATAAGTAGTGGGCTTTATGGGCCCTAGTGGAGAGAGAGAGGGGTAGGAAAGAGGGGAGTCCTACTCCTACTAGGAGGAGGACTCCTCCTCCTTTGCGCACCCGAGGGCCGGCCGGCCTCCCCCTTGCTCCTTTATATACGGGGGCAGGGGGGCACCTCTAGACACACAAGTTGATCTTCGTGATCGTTCTCTTAGCCGTGTGCAGTGCCCCCTCCACCATAATCCTCGATAATATTGTAGCGGTGCTTAGGCGAAGCCCTGCGATGGTAGAACATCAAGATCGTCACCACGCCGTCGTGCTGACGGAACTCTTCCCCGACACTTTGCTGGATCGGAGTCCGGGGGTCGTCATCGAGCTGAACGTGTGCTAGAACTCGGAGGTGCCGTAGTTTCGGTGCTTGATCGGTCGGGCCGTGAAGACGTACGACTACATCAACCGCGTTGTCATAACTCTTACGCTATCGGTCTACGAGGGTACGTAGACAACACTCTCCCCTCTCGTTGCTATGCATCACCATGATCTTGCGTGTGCGTAGGAATATTTTTGAAATTACTACGTTCCCCAACAGTGGCATCCGAGCCTGGTTTTATGCGTTGATGTTGTGCACGAGTAGAACACAAGTGAGTTGTGGGCGCTATAAGTCATACTGCTTACCAGTATGTCATACTTTGGTTCGGTGGTATTGTTGGATGAAGCGGCCCGGACCGACATTACGCGTACGCTTACGCGAGACTGGTTCTACCAACGTGCTTTGCACACAGGTGGCTGGCGGGTGTCAGTTTCTCCAACTTTAGTTGAACCGAGTGTGGCTATGCCCGGTCCTTGCGAAGGTTAGAACAGCACCAACTTAACAAACTATCGTTGTGGTTTTTGATGCGTAGGTAAGATTGGTTCTTGCTTAAGCCCGTAGCATCCACGTAAAACTTGCAACAAATAAAGTAGAGGACTTCTAACTTGTTTTTTCAGGGCATGTTGTGATGTGATATGGTCAATACATGATGCTAAATTTTATTGTATGAGATGATCATGTTTTGTAACCGAGTTATCGGCAACTGGCAGGAGCCATATGGTTGTCGCTTTATTGTATGCAATGCACTCGCCCTGTAATGCTTTACTTTATCACTAAGCGGTAGCGATAGTCGTAGAAGCATAAGATTGGCGAGACGACAACGATGCTACGATGGAGATCAAGGTGTCGCGCTGGTGACGATGATGATCATGACGGTGCTTCGAAGATGGAGATCGCAAGCACAAGATGATGATGGCCATATCATATCACTTATATTGATTGCATGTGATGTTTATCTTTTATGCATCTTATCTTGCTTTGATTGACGGTAGCATTTTAAGATGATCTCTCACTAATTATCAAGAAGTGTTCTCCCTGAGTATGCACCGTTGCGAAAGTTCTTCGTGGTGAGACACCACGTGATGATCGGGTGTGATAGGCTCTACGTTCAAATACAACGGGTGCAAAACAGTTGCACACGCGGAATACTCAGGTTATACTTGACGAGCCAAGCATATACAGATATGGCCTCGGAACACGGAGACCGAAAGGTCGAGCGTGAATCATATAGTAGATATCATCAATATAGTGATGTTCACCAATGAAACTACTCCATCTCACGTGATGATCGGACATGGTTTAGTTGATTTGGATCACGTGATCACTTAGAGGATTAGAGGGATGTCTATCTAAGTGGGAGTTCTTTAGTAATATGATTAATTGAACTTAAATTTATCATGAACTTAGTACCTGATAGTATCTTGCTTGTTTATGTTTGATTGTAGATAGATGGCCCGTGCTGTTGTTCCGTTGAATTTTAATGCGTTCCTTGAGAAAGCAAAGTTGAAAGATGATGGTAGCAATTACACGGACTGGGTCCATAACTTGAGGATTATCCTCTTTGCTGCACAGAAGAATTACGTCCTGGAAGCACCACTGGGTGCCAGGCCTGCTGCTGGAGCAACACCAGATGTTATGAACGTCTGGCAGAATTGGGACTACTCGATAGTTCAGTGTGCCATGCTTTACGGCTTAGAATTGGGACTTCAACGACGTTTTTAACATCATGGAGCATATGAGATGTTCCAGGAGTTGAAGTTAATATTTCAAGCAAATGCCTGGATTGAGAGATATGAAGTCTCCAATAAGTTCTATAGCTGCAAGATGGAGGAGAACAGTTCTGTCAGTGAGCATATACTCAAAATGTCTGGGTATAATAATCACTTGATTCAATTGGGAGTTAATCTTCCAGATGATTGCATCATTGATAGAATTCTCCAATCACTTCCACCTAGCTACAAGAGCTTCGTGACGAACTATAATATGCAAGGGATGGTTAAGACAATTCTCGAGCTCTTCGCAATGCTGAAATCTGCGGAGGTAGAAATCAAGAAGGAGCATCAAGTGTTGATGGTCAACAAGACCACTAGTTTCAAGAAAAAGGGCAAAGGGAAGAAGAAGGGGAACTTCAAAAAGAACAGCAAGCAAGTTGCTGCTCAGGAGAAGAAACCCAAATCTGGACCTAAGCCTGAAACTGAGTGCTTCTACTGCAAGCAGACTGGTCACTGGAAGCGGAACTGCCTCAAGTATTTGGCGGATAAGAAGGATGGCAAGGTGAACAAATGTATATATGATATACATGTTATTGATGTGTACCTTACTAATGCTCGCAGTAGCACCTGGGTATTTGATACTGGTTCTGTTGCTAATATTTGCAACTCGAAACAGGGACTACGGATTAAGCGAAGATTGGGTAAGGGCGAGGTGACGATGCGCGTGGGAAATGGTTCCAAAGTCGATGTGATCGCGGTCGGCACGCTACCTCTACATCTACCTTCGGGATTGGTATTAGACCTAAATAATTGCTATTTGGTGCCAGCGTTGAGCATGAACATTATATCTGGATCTTGTTTGATGCGAGACAGTTATTCATTTAAATCAGAGAATAATGGTTGTTCTATTTATATGAGTAATATCTTTTATAGTCATGCACCCTTGAAGAGTGGTCTATTCTTATTAAATCTCGATAGTAGTGACACACATATTCATAATGTTGAAGCCAAAAGATGCAGAGTTGATAATGATAGTGCAACTTATTTGTGACACTGCCGTTTAGGTCATATCGGTGTAAAGCGCATGAAGAAACTCCATACTGATGGACTTTTGGAACCACTTGATTATGAATCACTTGGTACTTGCGAACCGTGCCTTATGGGCAAGATGACCAAAACATCGTTCTCTGGTACTATGGAGAGAGCAACAAATTTGTTGGAAATCATACATACAGATGTATGTGGTCCGATGAATGTTGAGGCTCGTGGCGGATATTGTTATTTTCTCACCTTCACAGATGACTTAAGCAGATATGGGTATATCTACTTAATGAAACATAAGTCTGAAACATTTGAAAAGTTCAAAGAATTTCAGAGTGAAGTTGAAAATCATCATAACAAGAAAATAAAATTCCTACGATCTGATCGTGGAGGAGAATATTTGAGTTACGAGTTTGGTGTACATTTGAAACAATGCGGAATAGTTTCGCAACTCACGCCACCCGGAACACCACATCGTAATGGTGTGTCCGAACGTTGTAATCGTACTTTACTAGATATGGTGCGATCTATGATGTCTCTTACTGATTTACCGCTATCATTTTGCGGTTATGCTTTAGGGACGGCCGCATTCACGTTAAATAGGGCACCATAAAAATCCGTTGAGACGACACCTTATGAACTATGGTTTGGCAAGAAACCAAAGTTGTCGTTTCTGAAAGTTTAGGGTTGCGATGCTTATGTGAAAAAGCTTCAACTTGATAAGCTCGAACCCAAATCGGAGAAATGTGTCTTCATAGGATACCCAAAGGAAACTATTGGATACACCTTCTATCACAGATCCGAAGGCAAGACTTTTGTTGCTAAATTCGGAAACTTTTCTAGAGAAGGAGTTTCTCTCGAAAGAAGTGAGTGGGAGGAAAGTAGAACTTGATGAGGTAACTGTACCTGCTCCCTTATTGGAAAGTAGTACATCACAGAAACCGGTTTCTGTGACACCTACACCAATTAGTGAGGAAGCTAATGATGATGATCATAAAACTTCAGAACAAGTTATTACTGAACCTCGTAGATCAACCAGAGTAAGATCCGCACCAGAGTTGTACGGTAATCCTGTTCTGGAAGTCATGCTACTAGATCATGATGAACCTACGAACTATGAAGAAGCGATGGTGAGCCCAGATTCCGCAAAATGGCTTGAAGCCATGAAATCTGAGATGGGATCCATGTATGAGAACAAAGTGTGGCCTTTGGTTGACTTGCCCAAAGATCGGCGAGCAATTGAGAATAAATGGATCTTCAAGAAGAAGACTGACGCTGACGGTAATGTTACTGTCTACAAAACTCGACTTGTCGCAAAAGGTTTTCGACAAGTTCAAGGGATTGACTACGATGAGACCTTCTCACCCGTAGCGATGCTTAAGTCTGTCCGAATCATGTTAGCAATTGCCGCATTTTATGATTATGAAATTTGGCAGATGGATGTCAAAACTGCATTCCTGAATGGATTTCTGGAAGAAGAGTTGTATATGATGCAGCCGGAAGGTTTTGTAGATTCAAAGGGAGCTAACAAAGTGTGCAAGCTCCAGCGATCCATTTATGGAATGGTGCAAGCCTCTCGAAGTTAGAATAAACACTTTGATAATGTGATCAAAGCATTTGGTTTTGTATAGACTTTTGGAGAAGCCTGTATTTACAAGAAAGTGAGTGGGAGCTCTGTAGCATTTCTGATATTATATGTAGATGACATATTACTAATCGGAAATGATATAGAATTTCTGGATAGCATAAAGGGATACTTGAATAAGAGTTTTTCAATGAAAGACCTCGGTGAAGCTGCTTACATATTGGGCATTAAGATCTATAGAGATAGATCAAGACGCTTAATTGGACTTTCACAAAGCACATACCTTGACAAAATTTTGAAGAAGTTCAAAATGGATCAAGCAAAGAAAGGATTCTTGCATGTGTTACAAGGTGTGAAATTGAGTAAGACTCAATGCCCGACCACTGTAGAAGATAGAGAGAAAATGAAAGATGTTCCCTATGCTTCAGCCATAGGCTCTATCATGTATGCAATGCTGTGTACCAGACTTGATGTATGTCTTGCTATAAGTCTAGCAGGGAGGTACCAAAGTAATCCAGGAATGGATCACTGGACAGCGGTCAAGAACATCCTGAAATACCTGAAAAGGACTAAGGACATGTTTCTCGTATATGGAGGTGACAAAGAGCTCATCGTAAATGGTTAAGTTGATGCAAGCTTTGACACTAATCCGGATGATTCTAAATCACAAACCGGATACGTGTTTACATTAAACGGTGGAGCTGTCAGTTGGTGCAGTTCTAAACAAAGCGTTGTGGCGGGATCTACATGTGAAGCGGAGTATATAGCTGCTTCCGAAGCAGCAAACGAAGGAGTCTGGATGAAGGAGTTCATATCCAATCTAGGTGTCATACCTAGTGCATCGGGTCCAATGAAAATCTTTTGTGACAATACTGGTGCAATTGCCTTGGCAAAGGAATCTAGATTTCACAAGAGAACCAAACACATCAAGAGACGCTTCAATTCCATCCGGGATCTAGTCCAGGTGGGAGACATAGAGATTTGCAAGATACATACGGATTTGAATGTAGCAGACCCGTTGACTAACCCTCTTCCACAAGCAAAACATGATCAGCACCAAAGCTCCATGGGTGTTAGAATCATTACTGTGTAATCTAAATTATTGACTCTAGTGCAAGTGGGAGACTAAAGGAAATATGCCCTAGAGGCAATAATAAAGTTATTATTTATTTCCTTATATCATGATAAATGTTTATTATTCATGCTAGAATTGTATTATCCGGAAACATAATACTTGTGTGAGTACATAGACAAACTAAACGTCACTAGTGTGCCTCTACTAGACTAGCTCGTTAATCGAATATGGTTATGTTTCCTAACCATAGACATGTGTTGTCATTTGATTAACGGTATCACATCATTAGGAGAATGATGTGATTGGCATGACCCATTCCATTAGCTTAGCATCCGATCTTTAGTATGTTGCTATTGCTTTCTTCATGACTTATACATGTTCCTATGACTATGAGATTATGCAACTCCCATTTGTCGGAGGAACACTTTGTGTGCTACCAAACGTCACAATGTAACTGGGTGATTATAAAGGAGCTCTACAGGTGTCTCCAAAGGTACATGTTGGGTTGGCGTATTTCGAGATTAGGATTTGTCACTCAGATTGTCGGAGATGTATCTCTGGGCCCTCTCGGTAATGCACATCACATAAGCCTTGCAAGCATTGCAACTAATGAGTTAGTTGCGAGATGATGTATTACAAAACGAGTAAAGAGACTTGCCGATAACGAGATTGAACTAGGTATTGAGATACCGACGATCGAATATCGGGCAAGTAACATACCGATGACAAAGGGAACAAAGTATGTTGTTATGCGGTCTGACCGATAAAGATCTTCGTAGAATATGTGGGAACCAATATGAGCATCCAGGTTCCGCTATTGGTTATTGACCGGAGACATGTCTCGGTCATGTCTACATTGTTCTTGAACCCGTAGGGTCTGCACACTTAACGTTACGATGACAGTTTCATTATGAGTTTATATATTTTGATGTACTGAAGTTTGTTCGGAGCCCCGGATGTGATCACGGACATGACGAGGAGTCTCGAAATGGTTGAGACATAAAGATTGATATATTGGACGGCTATATTCGGACACCGGACGTGTTCCGGGTGATTTCGGAGAAAAGCAGAGTGCTGGAGGGTTACCGGAACCCCCCGGATAAGTAGTGGGCTTTATGAGCCCTAGTGGAGAGAGAGAGGGGCGGCCAGGGTGGGCCGCGCGCCCCCTCCCCCTCTGGTCCAAATTGGACTAGGAGAGGGGGGCGGCGCCCCCCTTTCCTTCTCCCTCTCCCCCTTCCTTTCCCCCTCCTAGTAGGAGTAGGAAAGAGGGGAGTCCTACTCCTACTAGGAGGAGGACTCCTCCTCCTTGGCGCGCCCAAGGGCCGGCCGGCCTCCCCCCTTGCTCCTTTATATACGGGGGCAGGGGGCACCTCTAGACACACAAGTTGATCTTCGTGATCGTTCTCTTAGCCGTGTGCGGTGCTCCTCCACCATAATCCTCGATAATACTGTAGCGGTGCTTAGGCGAAGCCCTGCGACGGTAGAACATCAAGATTGTCACCACGCCGTCGTGCTGACGGAACTCTTCCCCGACACTTTGTTGGATCGGAGTCCGGGGGTCGTCATCGAGCTGAACGTGTGCTAGAACTCGGAGGTGCCGTAGTTTCGGTGCTTGATCGGTCGGGCCGTGAAGACGTACGACTACATCAACCGCGTTGTCATAACGCTTCCGATGTCGGTCTACGAGGGTACGTAGACAACACTCTCCCCTCTCGTTGCTATGCATCACCATGATCTTGCGTGTGCGTAGGAATATTTTTGAAATTACTACGTTCCCCAACACGGACATCTTTCAGCGCTCGCCCTTCGACGATATTCTGAATTCACTAAAGTCTCTCTCTTTATCAGGAGAGCCCTGGCCAGACTATGGTCAGCGAGATTGGGATGCCGATGATGAAGAAATTCAATGCCCACCCACCACCCACTTCGTAGCCACTGTCGATGATTTAACCGACATGCTCGACTTCGACTCCGAAGACATCGATGGTATGGACGCCGATGCAGGAGACGATCAAGAACCAGCGCCTATAGGGCACTGGATAGCCACCTCATCGTATGATATATACATGGTGGACACCCCAAAAGAAGGCAATGGCGATGGAACAGCGGAGGATGACCCCTCCAAGAAGCAGCCTAAGCGCCGGCGTCAACGGCGCCGCTGTAAATCCCGCCAAAGCAAAAATGGTGATTCCGGCACGGGAGATAATAACACCCCGGATAGTGCTGAAGACAACCACCTCCGGCAAGATTCAGCACAGGAGGATGGAGAAGCCAGCCCTCATGAGAGAGCGGCAGACAGAGAGGTCGAGGACGATAATTATATGCCTCCGTCCGAAGACGAGGCAAGCCTCGACGACGATGAATTTGTCGTGCCGGAGGATCCCGTCGAACAAGAGCGTTTCAAACGCAGGCTTATGGCCATGGCGAGCAGCCTCAAGAAAAAACAGCAACAGCTTAGAGCTGATCAAGATTTGCTAGCCGACAGATGGACTGATGTCCTTGCGGCCGAAGAGTATGAACTCGAAAGCCCCTCCAAGAGCTACCTAAAGCGCAGGTTGCTACCCCGACCAGAGGAGGAAGCACCTAAACCTACATCACTAGCGCATGATGCGGCCGATCAGCCACCCCGTGGTCACGACAGAGAAGCCTCTCGGCCCTCCACTCAAGACGCACCCCGGCGCCGCTCAAAAAATACCAAGGCACGGGAAAATGCGCCAGACCTGCGAGATATATTGGAGGACAAGGCAAGGTAAACAAGATCAATCTACGGATCGCGTGGGCGCCCCACGGCACGAGACGGTAATCGTCACTCCGGATACAGTCAATCCGGCCGGGCCGAACACAGTAGACAAAGCTCGTTTGAGCTGCGTCGTGATATAGCCCAATACAGAGGCGCCGCACACCCACTATGCTTCACAGATGAACTAATGGATCATCAAATCCCTAAGGGTTTCAAACCGGTGAACATCGAATCATATGATGGCACAACAGATCCTGCGGTATGGATCGAGGACTATCTCCTTCATATCCACATGGCCCGCGGTGATGACCTACACGCCATCAAATACCTCCCACTCAAGCTTAAAGGACTAGCTCGGCATTGGCTTAATAGCTTGCCAGCAGAATCAATTGGTTGTTGGGAGGACCTGGAAGCCGCATTCCTCGACAATTTCCAGGGCATTTATGTGCGACCACCAGACGCCGATGACCTTAGCCACATAATTCAGCAGCCAGAGGAATCGGCCAGACAATTCTGGACACGGTTCCTAACCAAGAAAAAATCAAATCGTCGACTGCCCGGACGCAGAGGCTCTAGCAGCCTTCAAGCATAACATCTGCGACGAGTGGCTTGCACGGCACCTAGGACAGGAAAAGCCGAAATCTATGGCAGCCCTCATGACACTTATGACTCGCTTTTGCGCGGGAGAAGACAGCTGCCTAGCTCGCAACAATAACATGACCAAGAGCCCTGGTAATTCGGATACCAAGGACAGCAGTGGCAGGTCGCGTCGCAACAAGCAAAAGCGCCGCATTAACGGTGACAATGCTGAGGATACGGCAGTTAATGCCGGATTCAGAGGCTCTAAACCCGGTAAGCGGAAAAAGCCATTCAAAAGAAATACTCCGGGCCCGTCCAGTTTGGACCGAATACTCGACCGCTCATGCCAGATACATGGCACCCCCGAAAAACCAGCCAATCACACCAACAGGGATTGTTGGGTGTTCAAGCAGGCAGGCAAGTTAAATGCCAAAAACAGAGACAAGGGGCTGCATAGCGATGACGAGGAGGAGCCCCGGCCGCCGAACAACAGTGGACAGAAAGGTTTTCCCCCACAAGTGCGGACGGTGAACATGATATACGCAACCCACGTCCCCAAGAGGGAGCGGAAACGTGCGCTAAGGGACGTATACGCGATGGAGCCAGTCGCCCCAAAGTTCAACCCATGGTCTTCCTGCCCGGTCACTTTTGATCGAAGGGACCACCCCACTAGCATCCGTCATGGCGGATTCGCCGCATTGGTTCTAGGCCCAATTATTGACGGATTTCACCTCACTAGAGTCCTTATGGACGGCGGCAGCAGCCTGAACCTGCTTTACCAGGATACAGTGTGGAAAATGGGCATCGATCCCTCGAGGATTAAACCCACTAAAATGACCTTTAAAGGCGTCATACCAGGTGTAGAGGCCAACTATACAGGCTCATTTACACTTGAAGTGGTCTTCGGATCTCCGGATAATTTCCGAAGCGAGGAGTTAATCTTCGACATAGTCCCGTTCCGCAGTGGCTATCACGCACTGCTCGGGCGAACCGCATTTGCCAATTTCAATGCGGTGCCGCACTACGCATACCTCAAGCTCAAGATGCCAGGCCCTCGAGGCGTCATCACGGTCAATGGAAACACCGAATGCTCTCTCCGAACGGAGGAGCATACGGCGGCTATCACAGCGGAAGTAGAAAGCAGCCTCTCAAGGCAATTCTCCAGTCCGGCCATTAAACGTCTGGACACTGTCAAGCGCGCCCGGAGTAACCTACAACAAGACTTCCTGGCACGTTCCGAGCAAGCATAGCAATGCGGCCCCAACCCCAGCCCTCGCGAACTTGTGAAACCAGTGTTGCGCGTACATAACTACGCTCTGGAAATACCATGGGCACAGGGGTAGGGGCACCATCATGGCACGCCCGAAACGCGGCTTAAACCGCACTAGGGGCTGCCGATTTCTTAATTTTCTCTTATTTTCAGGACTCCATTCTTCGGAAGGCTTGTCCGGCAGTACAATTGCCGCACAAATGATACAACCAGGGAAGCAGAAAGCTACGCCGCACTAGGGAACTCTAAGGTGGTCTCTATAACGAGCAGTATATCTGTTTCACATAACATTCCACAGCTTGCCCCTGGAAAGGACATGTTAAATAGTCCCATCTTTTGCTTATTGCAGTATTTGTATCGTTCTGCTTTGATCGCAGCTTTTTTAAATAAACAATGCATAGCTTCCGTCTATTATTGCATTACTCTTTTTTACGAATATATGTTCATTAATGACATGTTGCACCCGTACACTTTGGTACGGCCAATACGCCAGGGGCTTAAGTACCCCACAATACGGTGTGAGAAGTCCGAACACTTTCACAAGTGTGGCACCCCGAACTTATAGCATTATATGCATCGGCTCTGAATCATGTCTTGGGTCAATAGTTGGGTTTGCCCGGCTCCTATGTTTTGGTACCTTACGTTCCGTTATATCGGCTAAGGTAGCACTAGGAGAACTACTGCGATTGTGCCCCAGTTGAGCTGGGCTAAGCACCTCAGTAGAGAAAGCTAAAACTGACCGTCATGATGAGGCGAGAGTTGGTCGCTGTTCGAGAGGTTTTTGAGTCCCTAAAGACTTATGCCGCTTAGAGCGAGGAGTCGGCTTTGTCCGGCCTAGGAGTGGATAGCGCCCCGAACTCGGTCTTCCGAACACTAGGGGCTTCGCCGAAATTTAAAATTATAGAATTCTATGGTTAAGTGAGAGTGTTCAAGCATTATAGTCTGATTGCCTTGTTCGTTGTGTTGAGCGCCTCCCTCGAAGGACCCAAGAATGGGAAAAGGAGCGCTCATGTTTATCCCGAATACCCCAGCACTCGTGGCATGGGGGCAGAAGCCGACGACTCGCCATCTCTAAAATTTGATAAATGGCCGCACAGAAGGTAATATTTTAAATTCAAAAGCGTTGCTTAGCGCATATGAACAAGTTTTCAGCGTACAGGATCACAAATGCGAGTTTACTCAAATATTACATCTTTGGAGCATTCATCCGCTATAAGGCGGGCACCCTTCAGGACGCCCTCATAATACGCTTCCGGGACGCGATGCTCCTTGCCCGGCGGCGGCCCGTCCTTCACCAGCTTCTCCGCATCCATCTTGCCCCAGTGCACTTTAGCATGGGCAAGCGCCCTACGGGCACCTTCGATGTAGACGGAGTGCTTGATTACTTCAAGCCATGGACAGGCATCCACCAGCCACCTCACCAGCCCGAAGTAGCTCCCAAGCAGAGCCTCTCCGGGCCAAAGCCGAACTATGAGGCCCTTTATGGCCTGTTCGGCCACCTTGTGGAGCTCGACCATTTGCTTCAGCTGGTCGCTCAAAGGCACCAGGTGTCCAGCCTCAGCATACTGAGACCAGAACACCTTCTCCATCGAGATCCCCTCCTCGGCTCGGTAGTAGGCGGCGGCATCAGACGCACTACGGGGCAAATCTGTGAATGCTCCTGGAGAGCTCCGGACTCGGGTAAGTAACAAGTAATTCACTTTGACGTGCTTGCTTTGCATAATGAATGCCTTACCCGCCGCTATCTTCTTCATATCTCCAATTTCTTGGAGGGCTTTCTGGGCTTCAGCCTTGGCAGACTTCGCGCTTTCGAGGGCTGCCGCAAGCTCGGACGCTCGCGTCTTCGAGTCAAGCTCCAAACTCTCATGTTTTTTCACGAGAGCCTGGAGCTCTTTCTGCACCTCCTCCACCCGCGCCTCCTGCTTCCCTCTCTCTGTGTGCTCCACGGCCGCTCTGCTTTCAGCCTCGGATAGCGCTTTCTTAAGGGTTGCCACCTCGGTCGTGGCCCCTATAATAGCACGTTGATCCTGTCATTTTTTGCAACCACATCTTCTCTATATACTTGCGCAAGGTATTACTTACCTTCCTTCTCCTCGAGTTGCCTCTTGGCATGGCCGAGCTCGTTCTCAGACCGCGCGAGGTTTTGCTTCAGCGTATCCACCTCCGTGGTCAGTGCGGCGGAGGCCAGCAGCAAAGCCTGCATACGCATATTGACTTGATTATGTTAGACTCCTGCGAATGTTATTAGATCCTCTATTCGGCTTTTCTTTCCGAACGCCGAACAGAGCATCAGGGGCTACTGTCTATGCGGTAATATTTTTACATATTCTTTACTTACCTCAAAGCCTGTTAGAAGGCTGGCACAGGCTTCAGTCAATCCGCTCTTGGCAGACTGAACCTTCTGGATCACCGCACTCATAATAGTGCGGTGCTCCTCGTCGATGGAGGTGCCGTTAAGCACCTCCAGCAAATTGTCCGGTGCCTCCGGTTGGACGGAGGTCGCCGGCTCGGTAGGCTTGCTCCTCTTGGAAGGAGGCTGCCTACCAGAGTCCGGAATCGTTGAAGGTTCCGGTGCGGTGTCCGGCTCAAGGCCAGACTTGGAGCCCTTGGGGGTTCTATCCCCTTTACGTCTGGAGTCCGGGAGGTCGCCTTGCGGCGCCTCCAGGACCACCTCCTCCTGGCTTGGAACTTGTTGGGACGCCAACACGGTGTCGTCCGTAGGATGGGGGGAGGTAGCCGTCGGAAGTGAATTCACATCCGACGAATCCAAGGAACCGCTCGACGACACGTCAAGCCGGTCTTTGGGTGGACTGCATAAACATGTTCGACGTAAGGAAAAGTTGTGCAATGGGGGAATACTATGAATCACTCTGGTATCCGGATACTTACGATCTCGCCAGGGGCTTGGCCCTATGCGGCCACTCCTCTTCGCCGTCGTCGGCGTTGGTGGAGTAGTCTGGAGGAGGGGTCTTCCCCTTCTTGGACCCTTCGGCCTCCCTAGTTGGGGCGGCCTTCCTTTTCTTCCCTCCCCCCGCTGGAGGGGGAGAGGTCTCTTCTTCCTCCTCCTCGTCTTCATGGGAGGAGTGCGCCTTGGAGTCGTCGGATGAATCCGACACCTCCTGGCGCCGGGCACTCTTTCGAGTCCCCGTGGCCTTCTTCTTGGCCTTCTTCTCCGGCACCACATAGGGTGCCGGAACCAGCAGCTTCGCCAAGCGAGCGTCCGCTGGGCCTTCGGGCAAAGGAGCCGGACAGTTGATCTGTCCGGACGTCTCCTGCCAATCATGTCAAAGGTAAGGGAGCTTAGATCCCGCATGGAGTCAAACTATGAAAAACTAATACCCTGTAAAAGGTAAAAAGAGCTTACCGCATGAGCGTGACGCTGCGTGCTGAATCCGCGATCCTCAGTAGCGGATGCGGGGGCCTCGAAGCCCTTGAAAAGCACCTTCCAGGCATCTTCGTACGTCGTGTCGAAGAGCCTGCTCGGAGTTTGGTGCTGCGCCAGGTCGAACTCCCACAGGTTGAAAGCCCGTTGCTGACACGGGAGGATCCGACGGATGAGCATAACCTGGACTACGTTGACAAGTTTGAGCTTCTTGTCCACCAGGGTTTGGACGCATGTTTGGAGTCTGGTCAGCTCTCCTTTTTTACCCCACGACAGGCCCGTCTCTTTCTAGGAGGCGAGCCGCGTAGGGGGTCCGGATCGGAACTCGGGGGCTGCGACCCATTCAGGGTTGCGCGGCTCGGTGATGTAAAACCACCCCGATTGCCACCCCTTTAGGGACTCCACGAAGGAGCCCTCGAGCCATAGGACGTTGGGCATCTTGCCCACCATGGCGCCTCCGCACTCCGCCTGGGTGCCGCGCACCACCTTCGGCTTGACATTGAAAGTCTTGAGCCATAGGCCGAAATGGGGGCGGATGTAGAAGAAAGCCTCGCACACGACGATAAACGCCGAGATGTTGAGGACAAAGTTCGGGGCCAGATCGTGGAAATCCAGGCCATAGTAGAACATGAGCCCCCGGACAAATGGGTGGAGAGGGAAGACCAGTCCACGGAGGAAATGGGGGCGGAACACCACCCTCTCATGGGGCCTAGGTGTGGGGATGAGCTGCCCCTCTTCAGGAAGCCGGTGCGCAATGTCATTAGACAAGTATCTGCCCTTCCTCGGTTTTTTGATGTGTCCCTCCGTAATGGAGGAGACCATCCACTTGCCTCCCGCTCTGGACATGGCTGGAGAAGGTTGAGGTGGGGTGTGCGGACTTGGGCGCTGGAGCTCGAGTGCGCGGAAATGGATAGGCAAAGGAGGAAGAAGGCGTGGATGAAAAGGTGGATCATTATCCCCTTATATGGGTGGACGCGACTATGCGTCCCCACCAGCCTGGTAAAACTCACTTATCTCCCAAGCGCCGTAATCAATGGCGTAGTTGGGTTACCCACGCCCGTATTGATGAGAATCCCGGAATAAAGGGACACAATCTCTGCTTTGACAAGACGTGCCAAGGAAACCGCCTCGCTAAACGCGCTGAGGTGGAACAGTAAAACGATTCAAATAAAGACTTGGCCGTGGTGTGATGTCACGCTACGGAATACGTCAGCAGATTAGATTTGTGTAAATATTATTCTCTCTATGGAAATATCTGGAAACTTATTTTGCAGAGCCGGACACTACCTTTGTGTTCAAAATCTTCTATGAAGTACTTGGAGGAGGAACCCGCCTTGCAATGCCGAAGACAATCTATGCGCCGGACTCGTCATCATTGAAGCTTGGCTCAGGGGCTACTGAGGGAGTCCTGGATTAGGGGGTGTCCGGATAGCCGGGCTATACCTTCGGCCGGACTCCTGGATTATGAAGATACAAGATTGAAGACTTCGTCCCGTGTCCGGAAGGGACTTTCCTTGGCGTGGAAGGCAAGCTTGGCGATACGGATATGTAGATCTCCTACCATTGTAACCGACTCTGTGTAACCCTAGCCCTCTCCGGTGTCTATATAAACTGGAGGGTTTTAGTCCGTAGGACGAATAATAATCATACCATAGGCTAGCTTCTAGGGTTTAGCCTCTCTGATCTCGCGGTAGATCTACTCTTGTACTACCCATATCATCAATATTAATCAAGCAGGACGTAGGGTTTTACCTCCATCAAGAGGGCCCGAACCTGGGTAAAACATTGTGTCCCCTGCCTCCTGTTACCATCCGCCTAGACGCACAGTTCGGGACCCCCTACCCGAGATCCGCCGGTTTTGACACCGACAACTACCTACACCAGTGCTAAGTTGGCAAAGATATACATGACCAGGATCGTATGTCTGTATGGAGTTCCAAGGAGTATTGTATCAGATAGAGGAACCCAGTTTACCTCAAAGTTCTGGAATCAGTTGCACGAGAATTTAGGTACCAGGCTAGAGTTCAGCACAGCTTTTCATCCACAGACAGATGGACAGACCGAGAGAGTCAATCAAATTTTGGAGGATATGCTGAGAGCTTGCGCGCTAGATTATGGATCTAGTTGGGACGAGAATTTTCCATACTCAGAGTTCTCCTACAACAACAGTTATCAATCCAGTTTGAAGATGCCCCTTTCGAAGCCATGTACGGAAGGAGGTGCAGGACCCCGTTGTCGTGGGATGAAGTTGGAGACCGCCAGTTGTTTGGACCGGATTTGATTATAGAATCTGAACCGAAGGTGAAATTGATTCGCGATAGGCTCAAGGTAACTCAGTCTAGGTAGAAGAGCTACACAGATTCTAAACGCAAGGAGACAGTTTACGAGGTCGGAGACTGAGTTTATCTTCGAGTATCTCCACTTCAAGGAGTTAAACGCTTTGGAGTTAAGTGTCGGAGTAAATGGCCATGGGTAGCCTAGCCGGCTTCCCCTGGCACTTCTGCAGAAAATTACGAGCCCGCCCGGCTCTCAAAAATCCAAGACACGGGTCCGCCTTCCCCCCGCCGGCTGCGATCTAGGCCGGCTTTGGGAAGGCCGTCCAACTTCAACCTTTATGAGAGGGCCGACTCCAAGAAGCCGGCTACGAGAAAGCCAACTCCTTCAAGCCGGCTCCCCATAAAGTAGTCAAGACCGTACCCATGAAGTTTGCACCCACCTAACGGCAGTGCGACGGGGCATGGCTACAGAAGAGCCTGCCACCCCCGAATCCCGGAGCACGCCTGGCACAGTGCGCCGTACGAGGTAGGCATGACCCGTCCGGCGCAGCACTGTTGCCATGTTGACCCTGGCGTCACCCACGACGGGCCGCCAGCGTGGCCCACAGGCGGTGGGCCCCTTAGAGCAGGGAGACGGCCGAAGGCGGCCGCGCTTCCTGCTAGCCGGCCCAAGACGGAGCCGGCTCCGCCAGCCGGCCCGCCGCTTCCCTCGAAGAGGACGCCCCATTAAGGAGACAAGACGCGGTAAGGCTACAGCGATCACCCGGCAGGCGGCGGTACTGTAGCCGCGCTTGCCACGATGAAGCTCACGTCAGCAAGATGAAGCCACAGTGACCGAGGAGTTGACAGCCGGCGGGACCCACCAGCCGGCGGGCCCCAGCAGTCGGCGCAGAAGCTGGCGAGTGCAGTCACAGACGGCTGGGCCCGCGCCCAGCCGGATTACCATTGTACCCCCGGGGGGTAGGCCTATATAAACCCCCCGGGGCACCCATGCAAAGGGTTCGACCCCCTGCTAGTTCTGGAGACGATACAAAGAGAAGAAGCAGGCTAGCCATGCCCTTTCTTCCTCCTCCTCCCCCAAACAGCTCAAGGAGCGTTGTGTAGCTACTTGATTCATCTAGCGAGCATGCGGAGACCCCGCAGAGCAGCAGTAGGGGTGTTATCTCTTCGGAGAGCCCCGAAGCTGGGTAAGAGCCGCCGGCGTGCGTGTCTACGCCTCATCCCGCTTCCAGGCACCGGCGATGTCTTACTGGTTCCCACACAGATAAGCCACCCATTGGCATATGTCGCGCCTACCACCCGACATTTGGCGCCCACCGTGGGGCCAGGCGCACCGTCGTCCGGAGACCTGTTCTGGACGGGAACCCTCTTCCTCCCCAGCGAGCGTAGCCAGCCCGGCACGCCCGATGGCGCTTGCCCCGACGCGCTGCAAGACGTCACCAACATTTGCGCGGCAAGCGGCCTCGCCGATCTCCCCGACGAGCTCGCCTCCGATGCGGGCGCTGACCGCCTCGCCAACTTTCTCGGCCAGCTCCATGTCTCCAGCGAACCCGCTGCGGACCTGGAGTCGGTTGGTTCCACCGACCCGATGCCTGTCGACTCCGACACGGCCTCCTACGGCGCCTTCCCCGCCAACGGCGCGATCTACAACGACCCGCTTCCCCGAGCCGACGGCCACGATGCTGTCGCCGCCGAAGTGATGGTTGTCGGCCATAGCGGCCCGGCCAACGAGAGCGCCCGCGATGCCTCGCGCGCGGCGGCCCATGACTTGTCCGCTCCTCTCCCGGCCGACGCCGACGACGAAGCCCTGGAAGCACGCCGCCTCGCCCTCCTCGCAGAGGGCCGGAGGCTGGCCTCCGTAAGACGCCTCACCGAGGCCTACCAGCGCGAGGCTGACCGCGCCGCCTTCGGCACGCCGGCCCCGAGCGGGCCAAGCCGGGCCGGCCTTGTCAAGCAACGCGGCGCCGTCATCGCCGACGCGCTGGGAGTCGACCGCCCGGTCTATGCCACTCCGCTCGAGAACTTGCGTGCCGCCCAGGCGGCCGTAGACGAGCTGGACGGCCTGGAGCCCGAAGACCTTCCCCACATGGCCCGGCGCATCCAGCAGTTGATCGACGCCGCCACGCAGCGGCACGAAGCCGACGCTCGCGCGGAGAGCCTTCCCCCGCGCCGAGAGCAGGGCGCGACGTCCCGGACGCCGACTCCGAGCAATACCCGCGCGCGACGCGAGAAGGAGCCGGCTACCAGCCACGGCCGGACCCGGATCTCCATCGAGCGGGACGCGGACGGTTATCCCCGAGCCATGGAGTGGTGGGGCGACCCGCCTCCGCCTCCGCCCCGTGGAGAGAGATACCCCGCCTCACCGCCAGTGGCGCACCCGACTCTCAGCGGCCGACTGGGCCGCCGCGAAGGAATCGGCGAGAACGACGCCCGCCATCGGCTCGACCGCCTGGCACGATCCCTGGCATTGGAAGAAGAAGACGATGTCGGCCCACCTTGCTTTGGCCCCCGCATCCGCGACGAGCCCTTTCCCAAAGGGTTCTCGCTCCCAAGAGACACGCCCAAGTACAACGGCTCCGTGAAGCCGGAAGATTGGTTGATCGACTACTCCACCGCGGTTAGCATAGCCAACGGCAACCGGCGAGTCGCCGTGAAGTACGTGCCCCTCATGCTGCAAGGCACGGCGCGGACTTGGCTCAACAGCCTCAAGCCGCGTAGCATCAACAGTTGGCTAGACTTCACAGAAGCCTTCATCCGCAACTTCACCAGCACCTACAAGCGGGCTCCCAAGCCCAGACAGCTCTCCTTGTGCGTGCAAGGCCCCGCCGAGTCCACCCGCGATTACCTCACGCGTTGGGCCGAGCTCCGCAACTCTTGCGAAGGGGTGCACGAGGTACAAGCCATAGAGTACTTCACAGCCGGATGCCGAGAAGGCACCCTCCTCAAGCACAAGCTCCTCTGCGACGAGCCGGCTACTCTCGACGAGCTTCTGGACATAGCGGACAAGTATGCCACCGCCGACTCCTCGATGAAGACCGAGCTTCGGGTAGACGCGTCCGGGAAGGTGCTCAACCCGGCGCCCAAGACACCGGCTGGAGAGCCCGGCCGACACCCCAACTCGAACGACAACAAGCGCAAGGGCCCTGCACCGCCTCCCGCTAGCCGGCAGGTGGCCACGGTCGAAGATGCGCCGCCTGAAGAACGACCGGTGCCCAAAAGGCCCAAGGGCGGCAGGCCGGCTTGGCAGCCCGCTTTCTCCTACGAGCAAACCCTCGACGCCCCCTGCAAGTTCCACAGCGGCGCGAAGCCGTCCAACCACATGACCCGGAAGTGCAACTGGCTCACCCGAATCTCTAAAGGCGAGGGGCTCTTGCCACCTCCGCCTGCCGGCCCGCCGCCTCCGCCTCCGTCGCCTCCGGTCGCTCGGCCCGCAGTCGGAGCCGTGCAAGACGAGTTCCCTGATGAGCAAGCAACCTACGTCGTCTTCACCAGCCAGCCCGAAGACCGGCGCAGCAAACGCCGAGAGTACCAGGAAGTCAGCGTGGTCGCTGCCACCCCTGCTGAACACATGCATTGGTCAGAAAAGCCCATCAGCTGGAGCCGGGCCGACCACCCGGAGGTGATGCCGTCTCCCGGCTCTTATGCTTTGTCCTGGAAGCCACCCTTGCAACGGACAGACGCGCCGCCCGCTTCTCTCGTGAATTATAGACGGCGGGAGCAGCATCAACATCTTGTATCGTGACACCCTGGAGAAGTTGAACGTCAAGACAAAACAGCTCACGCCCACTCGGACAGTGTTCCACGGCATCGTACCTGGCCTGTCCTGCGCCCCCATTGGCAAAATCAAGATTGATGTACTTTTTGGGGACAAGGAGCATTTCCGCCGGGAAGTGATCTGGTTTGAGGTGGTGGACCTGGCGAGCCCTTACCATGCATTGCTGGGCCGACCTGCCTTGGCCAAATTCATGGCGGTTCCCCACTATGCATACCTCAAGATGAAGATACCAAGCACCAAAGGCGTCATCACCGTAGCCGGCGACTACAAGAAGTCCTCCGAGTGCGCCGCGGCCAGCAGCCGGCTGGCCGAGTCCCTTGTGATCGCTAAAGAGAAGAAGATGCTGGACCGAGTCGTGGCCATGGCCGGCAAGCAGTCGGCCATGTCCCCCAACCCCAAGGAGCACGACACTCAAGGGTCTTTTCAGCCGGCCAAGGAGACGAAGAAGATACCTCTTGACCCCGAGCGTCCGGAGAGGTTTGCCGTCATCGGGGCAAACCTGAACAGCAAATAGGAAGGCGAGCTCGCCGATTTCCTCCGTGAGAATCGGGACATCTTCTCATGGTCCCCCAAGGACATGCCAGGTGTTCCGAGGAAATTCACCGAGCACAAACTGCATGTTCGAGAAGGCGCGAAGCCGGTCAGACAACCCCTTCGCCGGCTGTCAGAGGAGAAGCGTAGGATTGTAGGGGAGGAGATAGCCCGGCTCTTGGCGGCCGGCTTCATCATGGAAGTTTTCTTTCTAGAGTGGCTCGCCAACCCGGTCCTTGTGTTGAAGAAGAATAACAAGTGGCGCATGTGTATAGACTACACAAGCCTCAACAAAGCCTGCCCCAAAGATCCTTTCGCCCTGCCAAGGATAGACCAAGTGATAGACTCCACGGCCGGATGCGAGCTGTTGAGTTTTTTGGATGCTTACTCTGGATATCACCAGATAAAGCTAGACCCAGATGACCGCCTGAAGACCGCCTTCATCACGCCGTTCGGAGCCTTCTGCTACCTGACTATGACATTCGGCTTGAGAAATGCCGGTGCCACCTTTCAGCGTTGCATGCAGAAGTGCCTCCTCAAGCAGCTCGGCAGGAATGCCCACGTTTACGTGGACGACATCGTGGTGAAGACGGAGAAGCGTGGCACCTTGCTGGAAGACCTCAAGGAAACATTTGAGAACCTGCGCCGGTTCCAAATCAAGCTCAACCCCGAGAAATGCGTGTTCGGGGTGCCAGCCGGCCAGCTCCTAGGCTTCCTGGTCTCCGAACGCGGCATCGAATGCAACCCAGCGAAGATCAAGGCCATCGAGAGAATGGCGATCCCCACCAAGCTTCGAGACATTCAGAAGTTCACCGGGTGCTTAGCCTCCTTGAACCGCTTCATGAGCCGGCTCGGAGAAAAGGCCCTCCCCCTCTACCGCCTCATGAAGAAGAGCACTCACTTCGAGTGGAACGACCAGGCCGACCAAGCTTTCCATGAGTTGAAGAAGATGCTGGCCGCGCCGCCTGTCCTCGCGGCGCCGACTGAGAAAGAGCCCATGCTCCTTTACATCGCTGCAACCAGCCGGGTGGTCAGCACCGTCATCGTAGTCCAGCGCCCGGAAGAAGGCCGAGCCCAGCCGGTCCAGAGGCCGGTGTATTATTTGAGCGAGGTGCTGTCCGCCTCAAAGCAGAACTACCCGCACTACCAAAAGATGTGTTACGGCGTGTACTTCACCGCCAAGAAGCTGAAGCCCTACTTTCAAGAGCACCCCGTCACGGTCGTATGCACTGCCCCGCTAGCCGAGATCATAGGCAGCCGGGATGCGTCCGGCCGGGTCACGAAATGGGCGATCGAGCTGGCCCATTACACAATCTTCTACCAGCCCCGCACCGCCATCAAGTTCCAAGCGCTGGCCGACTTCCTCGTCGACTGGGCCGAGACCCAGTACCTGCTGCCGGCTCCGGACTCCACCCATTGGCGCATGCACTTCGACGGGTCCAAGATGCACACCGGCTTGGGAGCCGGCATCGTCCTTACCTCTCCCAAAGGCGACAAGCTCAAGTACGCGCTATAGATCCACTTCGCCGCCTCCAACAATGTGGCCGAGTACGAGGCGCTCATACACGGGCTCCGGCTTGCCAAAGAGCTTGGCATTCGCCGGATCCTGTGTTATGGCGACTCGGACCTGGTAGTCCAGCAGTCATCCGGTGACTGGGACGCCAAGGACGCGAACATGGCGAGCTACCGTTTCTTGGTCCAACAACTCAGTGGATACTTTGAAGGGTGCGAGTTTCTCCACGTACCTCGAGCTGACAACGAGCCAGCTGATGCCTTGGCCTGAATAGGCTCCACCCGGCAAGCAATTCCAACCGGCGTCGCTCTACAACGCCTACTCAAGCCGTCTATCAAGCCGTCTCAGGAATCCGATTCCATCTTCGTGCCGCCTGACCCCGACGCGGCTAGGTCCGGCTTGAAGAATCAAGTAGCCGACCTCAAGACCCCTGTAGCCGGCCCGGGGACTTTGGCAGCCGGCTCGGGGACTGCGGTAGCCGGCCCGGGGACTGCACCAGCACTACAGCCGGCGGCCGACTCCAGCACCTCACCGCCCAGCCCGCCCACCCTAGTGGCAGTAGCCACTTTGGCAGTAGAAGAAATCGCGGCTCCGTCTTGGGCTCAGTCCATCCTCAACTTCTTAGTGAACCAAGACCTGCCGGCTGACGAAACAGAAGCAAGACAAGTCCAGCGTCGAGCCGGAGCGTACACGATCGTCAACAGAGAACTACTCAAGCGCAGCGTCACCGGAGTCCTCTAGTGATGCGTCGAGCAAGAGAAGGGCATTGCAATCCTCGCAGACATTCACCAAGGAGAGTGCGGCCACCATGCGGCCTCAAGATCACTTGTCGCCAAAGCCTTCCGCCATGGTTTCTTCTGGCCGACTGCTCTGGACGATGCCAAAGAACTAGTCAAGCATTGCAAGGGATGCCAGCTCTTCAGCTCCAAGCAACACATGCCAGCCTCGGCACTCAAGACCATTCCCCTCACTTGGCCCTTTGCCGTTTGGGGACTGGACATGGTGGGCCCATTCAAGACGGCGCGCGGCGGCATGACGCATCTGCTCGTCGCCGTGGACAAGTTCACCAAGTGGATTGAAGCAAAGCCGATCAAGAAGCTGAATGGGCCGACTGCCGTGACCTTCATCGCAGACATAACGACTCGGTATGGCGTGCTGCACAGCATCATCACCGACAATGGCACGAATTTCGCCAAAGGAGCCTTGGCACGTTTCTGTGCAGCCCAAGGCATCCGGCTGGACTTAGCGTCCGTCGCCCATCCGCAGTCAAACGGCCAGGTCGAGCGAGCCAACGGCCTCATCCTCTCCGGCATCAAGCCCCGATTGGTTGTACCTCTGGAGCGCTCGGCCGGCTGTTGGCTCGATGAGCTGCCGGCTGTCCTCTGGAGTCTGCGCACTACACCCAACAAGTCAACCGGCTTCACCCCCTTCTTCCTTGTGTACGGTGCCGAGGCGGTCATCCCAACTGACATCGAATTCGACTCGCCTCGAGTAACCATGTACACGGAAGCGGAGGCCAAGGAAGCACGAGAAGACGGCGTCGACCTGCTGGAAGAAAGCCGGCTGTTAGCTCTCAGCCGGTCTGCAATTTACCAGCAGGGTTTGCGCCGCTATCACAGCCAGAAGGTCAGGCCAAGATCTTTCCAAGAGGGCGACCTGGTGCTCCGGCTGATTCAGCGAACAGCCGGCCAGCACAAGCTCTCAGCCCCTTGGGAAGGCCCTTTCGTCATCAGCAGAGCTCTAGGCAATGACTCCTACTACCTGATCGACGCACAGAAGCCGAAGGCACGCAAAAGAGACGACTCCGGCAAGGAGTCGGAACGGCCATGGAACGCCAACCTCCTTCGAAGATTTTACAGTTGAAAGGCAGTATGTATCACGCTAACTTTTGTATTAAGTACAAGACAATAGGCTCCCCGAGAGGGCTCGGGGACTGCCATCCCTTATTTATGAATGAAAATATCATGCTTGTCGCATCATTTACTTATTCTGTCCGGCACCGAGTCCGACTAGTCGGCTCGGGGACTGGCCGACTGAAGTTATATTAGAAGTCCTACCTGCAGTCAGACAAGTAGTGTGCAGGCTCTCAAGCCTTCCCTTGCCAAAGTCGCAGTTCGAAGAATCGGCTGCCCGACTGGCAAGGGTCAAAGGTAGAAACGACCGCCCACACGAAAAACGGCTAGGGACTAGCGGACTAATATAACAAAGCCGGTTTTTCCCGCACCGCCGACCGGCTACCAGAGTAGCCGGCCGGCCAGTTTCCATTCACTTTACTTTAAATCCAAGAAAGCTCAAGTACTTGCCTCCCCAAAGAGGGAAGGCGGCAAAGGAAAAGCCTAAGGACAAATAAGCATACGTGAATGGAAACCAAACATGCACGTGATAATATTTACATAAAAAGACCTCCAAGAGGCCAGCATTCAACATAGTTTGGATACACCCCCAGTGGGTGGAACTGCGAAACTTAACAGAAGATTGTTCAAAGACAACAAAGCAGGAAAGATAAAGACGGCAGGTCAGGCTGGCGGAGCGGCCGACTGGTTGGCGGAGACGGTCGCGCCGGCTGAAGGAGCGGCCGGCTGACGAACTTCGGCTTGGTCGCCGCCTCCCGCAGAGGGCGCGCTTCCACGCGCCTCGTTGCTGGAGGCACGGTCAGCCTGAGGTCGGCTGGTTGTTCCACCAGCTGGCTCGACGTCTCCGCCGTCGTCGTCTTCGTCCTCTTCGCCCTCGTCGCTGGAGGCGATCTCCTCTGCCGAGTCCTCGCCCACCGTCGGGTTCAGCCCGAACCACTCCTCCGGCTGCGCGACACCGTCATCATCGATTTCGGGTGCGAAAACGCTGATGTCGGTGCACTCGGCGATCGTTGAAGCTCGCTGGGCGATAGCCGGCCTCACCTCCTCCAGCTCCGCGTCGGCCTCCATCCGCCAAGTACGCAGCTGGTCCAGGCTCAGTCCTGGGTACCAAGCCCGTACGAATTCCAACGCCCGCCCGGCTCCGAGGCGGGCCGCTGACGCCTTCCAAGCCTCGAAGCATCCGACTGCGACTTCCAGCCAGTCGGCAGTTCGGCTTGGGGTGCGAGGGATCGTCTCGCCAGGCCAGAGGGCGGCCAGCACCTGCGCCCCCGCACGTTGGAGCCGGCGGAGCATCCGGTGGGCCGGCTGCAGCCGCGCCTGGACAGCCAGAAGCTGCTCCTCAAGGGTCCGGTTTGCATCCGGCGCAATGTCGGCCCCCGCTTGACGGCGCGCTTCGCGACGAGCCTCGATGGTTTGGGCAGCGAAGACGGAGTAGCCCGGGAAGTAATCTGCAAGAAACAACAAGCAGCAGTCCAAGATAAGTCAAAAAAAAACCCAGACGGCAAGGGACAGGGGAAGGCCGTGGAAAGCAGCTTACTGTCGATCAAGTCTTCAATCCAGCCGTAGCCTTCCTCCAGGCCTCGCCGGGTCTCGGACCAGGTCGCCGCCGCTATCTCATACTCCGCCAGCACGGCGGCTTCGCTCTCCTTCGCCGCCTGAAGGGCCGTTTTGTGGCTCCCCTCTTGGTCGGCCAGCTTCTTGGCCAGGCGATCCTGTTCCTGAGCCAAGGCAGTGCACTCGGCCTCTTTGGCGAAAAGGGCGGCCTTCGCTTCGCCAAGTTCCTTCCTCAAGTCGGCGTTGGCCCCTAAAGACAAAGAAGAAGAAAAATCAATAAGAAAGGAGTCGTCAAGAAAGATTCGACCCGACTGCGCGGCAGTCGGCCCGAATCTCGGGGACTACACCCAGTGGGTGCGCTGGCGCGCCCCCACAGGAGACAAACAAACCAAGTACTTACTTCGGCTGTCGGCCAGGTCGTTGGTCCGCCGGCTCAGCTCTCGAGCCTGGGAGTCGAAGGCGGCAACGCGAAGGTTGTGGTATTCCTGAAAGTTTAGAAAGAAAGCAAAGTGAGGTGGCCGTCGAGAAAGATCCGACCCGACTGCGCAGCAGTCGGCCCGAATCTCGGGGACTACACCAGTGGGTGCGCTGACGCGCCCCCACGGAAGAAATCAAGAAAGCAAAGCAGCCAAGAGCGAAGGACGTACCCGGACGGAGGTTCGTGTCGACGAGAACTCTTGGTTGAGCTGCTGCAGCAGGGCGGCTTGAGCTCGTAGCCGGCTCCGGACCCCTTGAGCCGCTGCTTCTAGCTCGCCGGTCCCCCCGATGGGAGTCCACTCGGACACGGCGGAGCTGGCCACCTCCAGATCTCCTGCCGGCTGGCCCGCGCCCGCGGCTCAGCACGACTCCGGCGGAGCGGCGCCTCCTTCTGCACGCCGGCCCGTCGCCAGCTGCACCTTGAGGCCGGCCTGGCTCCCTGGCTCACCTCCGGCCGGCTCCTCCGGCGCCGCTGGCGATCGACTGCCTTGGCCCGCCCCGGTTGGCGCCGCAGACGGCGTTCTCCCGGCCAAGACCACGGGCTCCTCCTCCCTCTCCAACAGCGGTGGGTCTTGGATGATCTCCTCCGCCATGGGCAACGGGGTGTTGGGGGCCACGGCTCGGAGGGGAACGGCGAGCAGCGGAGGCTGGCTGCGCGAGCTTTCCGCCTCCGTCTCTGCAGGAGCCGCCTCCTTCTGGGCCTTGGCTACGGCTTCAGCCTGCCCCTTTGCCGCCTGGGCGGCCGCCTTCTCCGCCGCCTCGCGCTCCTCCCGCGCTTCGCGGGCGTTTCGCTCTGTGGCCTCCCTAAGATCGGCGCGGGGGTCCACGCGGCGGGAGCTCGAAGAACCTACAGCCGGCCCCACGACGGAGCCGCCTGGGCCCCGCTCGAGAGAAAGCGGCGCCCTGTCCAGCAAACGAAGAAAGCTAAGAGTGCATTTGAAGAAAAAAAGAACAACGTCAAGACTACGGCAAGCGGTTAAAAACTTACGCCGAGACCGCCTGGGGCTGTTTCATGGCTTTGCGGAAGCGGGCAGCCTTCGCGGCCGCCTCCTCTCGCTTCGTCGCCGCGGCGGAGGGCTTGGACTTCTTCGGCCGGCTGCCGAAGAGGCCTAGAGCGGCCCGACGTTTCTGCGCGCCGCCGGCAGCCGGCGCGACGGACGAGCCGGCGCCCTGCTGGTCGGCCGCCGGCTGGCGGCGGAACGACTTCGGCTTCGAAGTCATCCGGCCAGTCCTCGAAGCTCGCGGTGAACTTCGAGCCTCCGGGCTCGGTGCTGTCCCCCACGACGGCGTCCTCCATGGCGGCCGCCCCCAAGTCCGGGTCGTCAACATCATCCACCGTGCGGTCGGGGACGTACTGGTGCTCGATCCCTGCCGCCCCAGCCGGCGGCGGGAGAAGAGGGTTCTGCACAGAGAGCCGGAAGGTGAGAAGCCGGCCATCGCGAAGCCGGCTGACGACGAAAAAGAGGATAAAGAGAGAAGCTTACCACGGGTGGAAGATTCGCGCGAGAGTACGGCGCCTTGCCGTACTGCCAGTCCCCGCTGAGCTTGCAATTGGCGATGTAATTAACCATAAGCGCCACCTCCGCGTGGGGCATCTCCCATGTGCTGAGCCGGCTTGGGTCGAACCGGCCGCTCATCTGACACATCATGTGGGGCCGGCTCTGGAGAGGAAGGATCCGGCGCTCCACGAAGGCGGCCACCAAGTCGGCTCCGCGCAGGCCTTCCGACTGAATGAGCACCCGAAGCCGGGAGATGGCGGCGTTCCCGGCCGGAGACAACGAACGGGATCGGAAGCTCCACGAGGGCTGCCTCCCAGCCGGCGGGCCGGCTACGTAAGCCGGCAAGTTGATGTAGTCTTCTTGCTCGGCGATGTTCTTCACATAGAAGTAAGATCTCTGCCAGACCTTCACCGACTGGATCAGGGGGATGGGCGGGAACGGATTGTTCTCGCTCGCCCTCCTCATGGCGATGAAGGCTCCGCAGGGGGCGGGCACGCCAGCGACGACCGTGCCGAGCTTGCTCTGGAAGGATTCTCCCCAGAGCTCCAGGGTGGGAAGCAGCCCCCAGAAGCCTTCGCAGAGGGAGACGAAGGCCGACAGCAGCATCACCGCATTGGGCGTGAGGTGATGCGGCTGGAGGTTGTAGAAGTCGAGGAAGGAACGAAGAAACCCGCTCGCCGGGAGGCCGAAGCCGCGCAGGCAGTGCGAGCGGAAGACGACCCACTCGCCCTCCTCCGGCGCCGGCGAGATCTCCCTCTCGGGCGCCAGACGGACCTGAACGCGGTCGGCGCCGAGCAGGCGCCGGGTCTGGCGAAGGAACTCCACGTGATCCTCGTGGACGTTGGAGCCGTCCAGGAGCTTGACAGTGCCATGGCGACGAGGTGGCGTGGAGACGCGACGGCGTTGAGGAGAAGGCTGAGGCGGCAGCGACAGTAAGGAGACGAGGGCTAGGAGGGACGGAGTGGGAGGGAGCGCGCGAACCTCTGTCGCTCCCTCTCCTTCCCCTACTTATAGGCTCACGTGACGGAGTCGAGGAGGCGGGGCGTGGGGAAGCGTGGGGGTCGATCGTGCCCACTTCCCACGCCCCACGATTACCGATCCTTAATGGCGAGGCGAAACTGCCTTGAGAAGGCGAGCGGCCCTGTGGGCCACGGGAGATCCGCGCCCGGAACGAGGCTCGCGAGCGGCGGGCCCGGGCCTGCGGCGGCGTCCCATCGGGCGCGTGCGCTCGCAGAATCCTGCCGCCACGTGGCCGCAAGAGGGCCCGTGGTCAGCATGCAGGCCCCCTCTCCTCCCGCTTACGCGGGTTATCAGAAGTTGGCGTACGCCCGTGAAGCCGGCTCTCCGGATAGGAAGCTGACCAAGCTTCTCGTCCCCTTGTTCACCTCGGAGCTCGATCAGCTTCGGGGACTACTGTCGGAGTAAATGGCCATGGGTAGCCTAGCCGGCTTCCCCTGGCACTTCTGCAAAAATTACGAGCCCGCCCGGCTCTCAAAAATCCAAGACACGGGGCCGCCTTCCCCCCGCCGGCTGCGATCTAGGCCGGCTTTGGGAAGGCGGTCCGACTTCAACCTTTATGAGAGGGCCGACTCCAAGAAGCCGGCTACGAGAAAGCCGACTCCTTCAAGCCGGCTCCCCATAAAGTAGTCAAGACCGTACCCACGAAGTTTGCACCCACCTAACGGCGGTGCGACGGGGCATGGCTACAGAAGAGCCTGCCACCCCCGAATCCCGGAGCACGCCTGGCACAGTGCGCCGTACGAGGTAGGCATGACCCGTCCGGCGCAGCACTGTTGCCATGTTGACCCTGGCGTCACCCACGACGGGCCGCCAGCGTGGCCCACAGGCGGTGGGCCCCTTAGAGCAGGGAGACGGCCGAAGGCGGCCGCGCTTCCTGCCAGCCGGCCCAAGACGGAGCCGGCTCCGCCAGCCGGCCCGCCGCTTCCCTCGAATAGGACGCCCCATTAAGGAGACAAGACGCGGTAAGGCTACAGCGATCACCCGGCAGGCGGCGGTACTGTAGCCGCGCTTGCCACGATGAAGCTCACGTCAGCAAGATGAAGCCACAGTGACCGAGGAGTTGACAGCCGGCGGGACCCACCAGCCGGCGGGCCCCAGCAATCAGCGCAGAAGCCGGCGAGTGCAGTCACAGACGGCTGGGCCCGCGCCCAGCCGGATTACCATTGTACCCCCGGGGGGTAGGCCTATATAAACCCCCCGGGGCACCCATGCAAAGGGTTCGACCCCCTGCTAGTTCTGGAGACGATACAAAGAGAAGAAGCAGGCTAGCCGTGCCCTTTCTTCCTCCTCCTCCCCCAAACAGCTCAAGGAGCGTTGTGTAGCTACTTGATTCATCTAGCGAGCATGCGGAGACCCCGCAGAGTAGCAGTAGGGGTGTTATCTCTTCGGAGAGCCCCGAAGCTGGGTAAGAGCTGCCGGCGTGCGTGTCTACGCCTCATCCCGCTTCCAGGCACCGGCGACGTCTTACTGGTTCCCAAACAGATAAGCCACCCGTTGGCATATGTCGCGCCTACTACCCGACATTAAGGGAAAGTTAGCGCCACGTTTTGTAGGACCATACAAGGTTTTGGAGCGTATGGGAGAAGTAGCCTACAAGTTGGAATTGCCCGAAGGATTGTCAGGAGTTCACGATGTATTCCACATTTCCCAGTTGAAGAAGTGCCACACAGAGATGGCTGATATACCGCTGAGAGATATAGTGCCGCTGGAAGCGATTCAGTTGGACAGTGATTTGACCTATGAGGAGAAACCAGTCAAGATTCTTGAGTATGCCAGCCGAGTCACCCGCGGCAAGGTCATCAAGCTTTGCAAAGTCCAGTGGAGCCACCACACGGAGGATGAAGCCACCTGGGAGTGAGAGGAAGATCTGCTGAAGGACCACCCTCACCTATTTTCTAGCCAACCCGAATCTCGAGGGCGAGATTCATCTTAAGGGGGGTAGGTTTGTAACATCCCAAATTTTCAATTTGGAATGTTATACATTAGATCATCATTGCATATCATATTTTATTGCATTTTGGTTGATCCTAGAAATTCTACGCAACTCAAGGACCCTCGGAGAGAGTTGGGGATTTCGTTATTTTCATATTTGAGTTTTCTCAAATTTTGAAAATGGGATCATTTGATTTTATTTATTTTATCTTCATTAATTTCTATCATAAAAATATGAGAGAGGGAATAAAATGACTTTCCCAAAAATAAAGAAATATTGAGGATTTAATAATAAAATCAAATAAGATTTTATTTTGGTTTTATTTGCTATTTTATTTGAATTTAGGAAAAATGTGCGTTCTTCAAAATTGCATTTAGGCCCCAGATAAATGTTCATCCTGTGCGGCTTGATTTTAGAAGCCGAGGAAAATATATTTCGAGATTTTTGGAGTCAGTTTAGTATTTCTTTTGTTTGTTTTCCTATGCGTAATTATTTAAAAAAACGAACCGACTACGGGTCGGGATCGGCCAGGACTCCTCTGGCCGGGGCCCTTTAAATAGCGCCACCCCGGGCCGCTTTAGCCCAAGCCGCTGCCCCAGGAACCCTAGCCCGCGCCCCAAGCCGCCGCCGCCGCCGCACCGCGTCGCAGCCGCCGCAGCCGCCGCCGCCGACGCCGGACCCGCCCGCCGAGGTTGACCCCGCCGCCGGTTTTTTTTAGAAAACAGTTCGGTTTTTCCGCCGGTTTTTTTGTTGGTTTTTTAGATCTTTTTTTATTAGATCGTTTTTTCCGGTTTAGGTTAATTAGCGAGCGTTCGCTCGTACATTCGTTTTAACGAACGCGTTCATCATTTAGTAACAGAAAACGAACGTTTTCATCGTTTTTCTTTTTCTCGGATTTTCCGCAATTATTTCCGACCGCGATTTCTGATCCGATTTTCGTTCTAGTATAACTTTTCGCTCGTTTGTGGGAATCAGGCGATTCAAGCGCCTGGAGTTTCATCTCAAAACCCTCTTTCCGTTTAACCAACTCAAACAAGTTTTTGCTTCTGTAAAATTTGACCTAGATCCAGAATAGTAAACGAAGTTTGTTTCTTTTGCCGCTTGTTTTTTGTTGCTTCGTTCGATTTGATTCTTTTTGCAAACTGGAGTTCTTAAGTTGAACTTTCTGGTTAGATCTTTTATTTGAGTTTTACTCGTGCATTAGATGAGTACTTAGTGTATGCTTTTTTTTGCGATAGAGTACCCGGATTGCGCCGCTTGCTACTTCGAATCGCTAGGTTTCGCGGATCATCAGTAAGGCAAGTAACACTTTGATCATACCTCCTACTACCCAGTTTTATTGCATTAGATCAATCCTCAAACATTGCATGATTAGGATCTAATTAAATTGTGGGTTTTGGGAAGTAGATGAGGTAGAACCTATTACCTGTTTTATTATCAAACCTTTGGGAGTTACTTCTATGTTTGCTTATATTGCCATGCTATGCTAATAGATGTGGATTGGGTGAGTGTATCCATGACAGATGTGAGATTGTTAAATTAATGGTTTATCTAAGGTGGCAACTTAAACACACATCTGTGTGGATTGAGGCACCTGGGTATTCCAGCGATTGCCTGTTTTCTTTTGGAACGCCACCCAGACTCAAAGGGATCATGAGATTGTTCATACTAGGAACTTCTGTGTGCAGCCACAAGCTACTATGGGCTCTAGCATAGTTGACTAAGTCGTGCGAACTCTTACAGTGGTAGACTAGCAGATGTAGGGGATGTAGGTTGGTACGGTCTACCCGTTCATAAGGTGCAAGCGCTTTTGAAAGACTATGTCTCGGTCATCCGTTTATCAAACATCATGTAGTGCGAGAACCCCAACGGAGGAGATCGAGTCTTGTGGGGAAAAGTGCGCAAACCTCTGCAGAGTATATAAACTAATCATGGTTAGCCGTGTCCCCGGTTATGGACAACTTGAGTATCTAGTACTTGGATTATCATGTGAATCTCATCATGTTACTTGAATTAATATTGTTGGGTTTTAATGTTGATGCTTAATTGGGATTGAGAGGGTGTCTACACTCTCAATGTTTAACAACTACCATGATAGTTAAATAAAATTTATTCCTTTGCAGTAGGGTAAAATTGGCTTTATGCAAAACTGTAACCATAGAGCTTTCCACTAGCCAAATATGCTTGTAGTATAGTTTTATTCTTCCATTATTCTCTATGTGTTACCTTGCCAGCATATTCCATGTGCTGACCCGTTTCGGGCTGCAACGTTCATGTTGCGGACTTTTCAGACGACGAGTAAGGAGCCTTTTAGGTCGTGGTTCTATACTCAGTGATGCCGTTGGAGTTGATGGACTCACTTATCTTCCAAGCCTTCCGCTGTTATCGTTATTAGATGACCTTAAGCCATATTTATTGTAATAAGTTCTCTTTTGAGACACTCGATGTAATAAGTGTGTGATTGCTACTCTGTTATAAATCCTTCAAGTACTGTGCGGTGTCAGCATTACTGATCCAGGGATGACAATGGAGCACAGAAATCGGACCGTTTGAGGTCTGGTCGCTACATTTGATAACCCACAAGTATAGGGGATCGCAACAGTTTTCGAGGGTAGAGTACTCAACCCAAATATATTGATTCGATACAAGGGGAGCCAAAGAATATTTGTAAGTATTAGTAGTTGAGTTGTCAATTCAACCACACCTAGAGATTAAATATCTGCAACAAAGTGATCAATAGCACAGTAATATGATAGTTTTGATAACAGTGGTAACAGTAGCAATGGTAACGGTACCAGCAGTAATAGTTTTGTAGCAGTTGTAACAGTAGCAATAGCAATAGTAACTTAGCAAGAGCAATATGTGGAAAACTCGTAGGCATTGGATCGGTGGATTCGTTGGATGATATTCATCATATAACAGTCATAACCTAGGGCGACACAGAACTAGCTCCAGTTCATAAATATAATGTAGGCATGTATTCCGTAAATAGTCATACATGCTTATGGAAAAGAACTTGCATGGCATCTTTTGTCCTACCCTCCCGTGGCAGCGGGGTCCATAAGAAAACTAAGGGATATTAAGGCCTCCTTTTAATAGAGAAGCGGAACAAAGCATTAACACATAGTGAATACATTAACTCCTCAAATTACGGTCATGACCGAAAAGTATCCCACTTACTGTCACACTGGGGTTTACGGATCATAACACGTAATAGGTGAATATGACTTGCAAGATCGGATCTAGAACATAGATATAATGGTGAAAACATAAACGGTTCAGATCTGAAATCATGGCACTCGGGCCCTAGTGACAAGCATTAAGCATAGAAAAGTCATAGCAACATCAATCTTAGAACATAGTGGATACTAGGGATCAAGCCCTAACAAAACTAACTCGATTACATGATGAATCTCATCCAACTCCTCACCGACCAACGAGCCTACGAAGGAATTACTCACTCCCGGCAGGGAGAATCATGGAATTGGTGATGAAGGAGGGTTGGTGATGATGAAGACCAAAGATTCCCCTCTCTGGAGCCCTGAACAGGCTCCAGATCTGGCCTCTTGATGAAGAACAGGAGGTGGCGACGGCTTTGTATCATGAAATGCGATGAAACTTCCTCTCTATATTTCTCTCCAAAAATAGGAATTTGTAGTGTTGGAATTAGGGTCTACGGAGCCCCGAGGGCCCCACACCCCACCATGGCACGCCTGAAGGAGGTGGCGCGCCCTGGTGTCTTGTGGTCAGCCAGCCCCCCCCCCCCCTCCGGTGGTTCTTAGTTCCAGTATTTCTTATTTATTGTGAAATAATTCTCCAAAAAGTTTCATCCAAATCCGAGCACTTCTATTTCTGCACAAAAACTACACCATGGTAGTTCTGCTGAAAACAACATCAGTCCGGGTTAGTTTCATTCAAATCATGCAAATTAGAGTCCAAAACAAGAGCAAAAGCATTAGGAAAAGTAGATACGATGGAGACATATTAGGATTGACAACCCCTCTACGTGTTGGATCACAAGTATTTGTTGTTTGTGTGCAGGTGATGTTTACATAGTGTTGCTTGGTTCTCCTACTGGATTGATAACCTTGGTTTCATACCTGAGGGAAATACTTATCTCTACTGTACTGCATCATCCTCTCCTCTTCGAGAAAATCCCAACGGAGCTCATAAGTAGCAGTGCGCAACCCCCATAGGACGAAATCGAGGTCCTCTACCCATTTACAGTCTGCTTCTTTAAGGGAGCGTACTAACCTTGTATTAATGCCACTGAGGATTAGTCCATTAGCGCGCTCTAACTGCCCATTTGACTACGGGTGATAGACTGGTGTATAGTCGAGATTTATGCCCATCTTTGCACACCATGCTTTGACCTCTTTGGCTATGAAGTTTGTCCCGCTATCTGTTATGAGACTGGGGGATACCGTAACAGTGTACTACCCCAGAGATGAACTCAATTACTAGAATTGCTCCAGCCGAGGTAACTAGTTTTGTTTCGATCCATTTGGTAAATTTCTCTACCATGACAAGTAGATACTTATTTTTTCCGTGACTCTCCCTTAAGTGGGCCGACCATGTCCAACCCCTAGACTACAAAAGGCTAAGTGATCAGAATAGTATGGAGGGCTGTAGGGGGCATGTGGCTTTGTTTGACAAACTCCTGACAACCGGGGCAATGTTGTACTAGCATTGTAGCATCAACCCCTGCTGTTGGCTAGTAAAAACTAGCTCTGAATGCCTTGCTGACCAAGTCTGGGCAGCGGCGTGATGTCCTCTCATGTTGGCGTGTATTTTGCTAAGTAGTGATCTCCCTTTCTCTTCGGATATACATCGCTGGAGGACGCTCGTGGTGCTTTGCTTGTAGAGCTCACCCTCATGAACTTTGTAGGCTTTAGACTTCCTTACAATCTGACGTGTGTCGGCTTGGTCTTCAGGGAGCTCTTTGTAGAGTAGATATGTAGGAGGGGCTCGGCCTAAGGTGCAATGACTGCCATAACCTCATGCGTCGAAGCCGTTTCTAGATGGCCGAATCTCCCATTATATCCTGTTCCGTTTCATCGTTGGATGGGGCAGATTGCCATGCATTGTTTGATTCCGACGCTTCTTTGTCGTCCTGCTAGATGATGTCTACTACACAACCTTCTTCTTGTAGACGTTGTTGGGCCTCCAAGTGCAGAGGTTTGTAGGACAGTAGAAAATTTCCCTCAAGTGGATGACCTAAGGTTTATCAATCCGTAGGAGGCGTAGGATGAAGATGGTCTCTCTCAAGCAACCCTACAACCAAATAACAAACAGTCTCTTGTGTCCCCAACACACCCAATACAATGGTAAATTGTATAGGTGCACTAGTTCGGCGAAGAGATGGTGATACAAGTGCAATATGGATAGTAGATAAACGTATTTGTAATCTGAAATAATAAAAACAGCAAGGTAGCAAGTGATAAAAGTTAGCGTAAACGGTATTGCAATGATAGGAAATAGGGCATAAGGTTCATACTTTCGCTAGTGTAAGTTCCCTCAACAATACTAACATAATTGGATCACATAACTATCCCTCAACATGCAACAAAGAGTCACTCCAAAGTCACTAATAGCGGAGAACGAACGAAGAGATTATGGTAGGGTACGAAACCACCTCAAAGTTATTCTTTCCAATCAATCCGTTGGGCTATTCCTATAAGTGTCACAAATAGCCCTAGAGTTCGTACTAGAATAACACCTTAAGACACAAATCAACTAAAACCCTAATGTCACCTAGATACTCCATTGTCACCTCAAGTATCCGTGGGTATGATTATACGATATGCATCACACAATCTCAGATTCATCTATTCAACCAACACAAAGGACCTCAAATAGTGCCCCAAAGTTTCTACCGGAGAATCACGACGAAAACGTGTGCCAACCCCTATGCATAGGTTCCCAATGTCACGAAACCCACAAGTTGATCACCAAAACATACATCAAGTGGATCAATAGAATAACCCATTGTCACCACAGTTATCCCACGCAAGACATACATCAAGTGTTCTCAAATCTTTAAAGACTCAATCCGATAAGATAACTCCAAAGGGGAAACTCAATTCATTACAAGAGATTAGAGGGGGAGGAGAAACATAGGGTCCAACTATAATAGCAAAGCTTGCGATACATCAAGATCGTGCCATCTCAAGAACAAGAGAGAGAGAGAGAGATCAAACACATAGCTACTGGTATATACCCTCAGCCCCGAGGGAGAACTACTCCCTCCTTGTTATGGAGAGCGCCGGGATGATGAAGATGGCCACCGGTGAGGGATCCCCCCTCCGGCAGGGTGCCGGAACAGGGTCCCGATTGGTTTTTGGTGGCTACGGAGGCTTCTGGCGGCGGAACTCCCGATCTAATCTCTGTTCTAGAAGTTTTAGGGTACGACGATATATATGGGTGCAGGAAGTACGTCGGAGGAGCCATGAGGGCCCCATGAGGTAGGGGGCGCGCCCTAGGGGGGTGGGCGTGCCCCCCACCCTCGTGGCCAACTCCCGTATCTTCTGACGTAGAGTCCAAGTCTATCTAGTGGCTTTCCTTCCAAAAATAACTTCTCCAGTTGATTTCGTTCCGTTTTGACTCCGTTTGATATTCCTTTTCTTCAAAACACTGAAATAGGCATAAAATAGCAAATCTGGGTTGGGCCTCCGGTTAATAGGTTAGTCCCGAAAGTAATATAAAAGTGGATAATAAAGCCCAATATTGCCCAAAACAGTAGATAATATAGCATGGAGCAATCAAAAATTATAGATACGTTGGAGACGTATCAAGCATCCCCAAGCTTAATTCATGCTCGTCCTCGAGTAGGTAAATGATAAAAAAAGATAATTTTTGATGTGGAATGCTAGTTGGCATAATTTCAATGTAATTCTTCTTACTTGTGGCATGAATATTCAGATCCATAAGATTCAAGACAAAAGTTTATATTGACATAAAAATAATAATACTTCAAGCATACTAACAAAGCAATCATGTCTTCTCAAAATAACATGGCCAAAGAAAGCTACCCCTACAAAATCATATAGTCTGGCTATGCTCTATCTTCACCACACAAAATATTTAAATCATGCACAACCCCGATGACAAGCCAAGCAATTGTTTCATACTTTTGATGTTCTCAAACTTTTTCAATCTTCACACAATACATGAGCGTGAGCCATGGACATAGCACTATAGGTGGAATAGAATGGTGGTTGTAGAGAAGACAAAAAGGGAGAAGATAGTCTCACATCAACTAGGCGTATCAACGGGCTATGGAGATGTCCATCAATAGATATCAATGTGAGTGAGTAGGGATTGTCATGCAACGGATGCACTAGAGCTATAAGTGTATGAAAGCTCAACAAAAGAAACTAGTGGGTGTGCATCCAACTCGCTTGCTCACGAAGACCTAGGGAATTTTGAGGAAGCCCATCATTGGAATATACAAGCCAAGTTCTATAATGTAAAATTCCCACTAGTATATGAAAGTGGTAACATAGGAGACTCTCTATCATGAAGATCATGGTGCTACTTTGAAGAACAAGTGTGGTAAAACGATAGTAGCATTCCCCTTCTCTCTTTTTTTCTCATTTTTTTATTTTATATTTTTTTTATTTGGGCTTCTTTTTTTATGGCCTCTTTTTTTATTTGGGCTTCTTTGGCCTCTTTTATTTTCGTTTGGAGTCTCATCCCGACTTGTGGGGGAATCATAGTCTCCATCATCCTTTCCTCACTGGGACAATGCTCTAATAATGATGATCATCACACTTTCATTTACTTACAACTCAAGAATTACAAATTGATACTTAGGACAAGATATGACTCTATATGAATGCCTCCGGCGGTGTACCTGGATGTGCAATGACTCATGAGTGACATGTATGAAAGAATTATGAACGGTGGCTTTGCCACAAATACGATGTCAACTACATGATCATGCAAAGCAATATGACAATGATGAAGCGTGTCATGATAACGGAACGGTGGAAAGTTGCATGGCAATATATCTCGGAATGGCTATGGAAATGCCATAATAGGTAGGTATGGTGGCTGTTTTGAGGAAGGTATATGGTGGGTGTATGATACCGGCGAAAGGTGCGCGGTATTAGAGAGGCTAGCAAAGGTGGAAGGGTGAGAGTGAGTATAATCCATGGACTCAACATTAGTCATAAAGAACTCATATACTTATTGCAAAAATCTATTAGTTATCGAAGCAAAGTACTACGTGCATGCTCCTAGGGCGATAGATTGGTAGGAAAAGACCATCGCTCGTCCCCTACCACCACTCATAAGGAAGACAATCAATAAATAAATCATGCTCCGACTTCATCACATAACGGTTCACCATACATGCATGCTATGGGAATCACAAACTTCAACACAAGTATTTCTCAAATTCATAACCACTCAACTAGCATGACTCTAATATCACCATCTCCATATCTCAAAACAATCATCAAGCATCAAACTTTTCTTAGTATTCAAAACACTCATAAGAAAATTTTACTAATCTTGGATGCCTAGCATATTGGGATTTTAAGAAAATTACCATGCTATTTAAGATTGTCAAAATAATCTAAGTGAAGCATGAGAGTTCATCTATTTCTTCAAAATAAAACTACCACCATGCTCTGAAAGATATAAGTGAAGCACTAGAGCAAATGACAAACTACTCCAAAAGATATAAGTGAAGATCAATGAGTAGTCGAATAATTATGCAACCATGTGAAGACTCTCTAACATTTAATAATTTCAGATCTTGTTATTCTATTCAAACAGCAAGCAAAGCAAAATAAAATGACATTCTAAGAATGGCAAACATCATGTGAAGAAGCAAAAACTTAGGATCAACCGATACTAACCGATAATTGTTGAAGAAGAAAGGTGGGATGCCAACCGGGGCTTCCCCAAGCTTAGACGCTTGAGACTTCTTGAAATATTATCTTGGGGTGCCTTGGGCATACCCAAGCTTGAGCTTTTGTGTCTCCTTAATTCCTCTCATATCACGGTCTCCCTAAATCTCAAAAGCTTCATCCACACAAAACTCAACAAGGACTCGTGAGATAAGTTAGTATAAACCATTGCAAAAACCTTATCATACTCTACTGTAGCAAATCACTAAAATTATTATTCAACATTGCATACTAAATGCCTCTTCATATTTAATAGTCCTATCCTCAAATAGAATCATTAAAGAAGCAAACATATGCAAACAATGCAAACATAACAGCAATCTGCCTAAACAGGACAGTCTGTAAAGAATGCAGCAACATCCATACTTCCCTAGCTACAAAAATTATGAAATAAAATTCCCACTGTAGTAAATTTATCAGAGCTTAATATGCAAAAGGTTTCAACATTTTATCACATTCTGACTTTTCTAGGGAGTTATTGCAACAGCGGTAAACTTTCTGTTTTCAAACAGCAACATGTGGACTTGTAACATAGGCATAGTAAAGGCTATCAATGCCACTTTTATTGAAATAAAAGATGCAAAACATTGTTCTAAATAACAGCAAGCAAATCCTAACAAAAAAAATTGACGCTCCAAGCAAAACACATATCATGTGGCGAATAAAAATATAGTTCGAAGTAAAGTTACCGATGAACGAAGACGAAAGAGGGGATGCCTTCCGGGGCATCCCCAAGCTTAGATGCTTGGTTATCCTTGAATATTACCTTGGGGTGCCTTGGGCATCCCCAATATTAGGCTCTTGCCACTCCTTATTCCATAGTCCATCGAATCTTTACCCCAAACTTGAAAACTTCACAACACAAAACTTAACAGAAAACTCGTAAGCTCCGTTAGCGAAAGAAAACAAAACACCACTTCAAGGTACTGTAATGAACTCATTCTTTATTTATATTGGTTTCAAACCTAATGTATTCCAACTTCTCTATGGTTTATAAACTGTTTTACTAGCCATAGATTCATCAAAATAAGTAAACAACACATGAAAAACAGAATCTGTCAAAAACAGAACAGTCTGTAGTAATCTGGATCAAACGTATACTTCTGGAACTCATAAAATTCTCAAATAAATTGCTGGACCTGAGGAATTTATATTAATCATCTTCAAAAATAATTAACTAAATATCACTTTCCAAATAAAAATGTCAGCAATTCTCGTGAGCGCTAAAGTTTCTGTTTTTCACAGCATGATCATAAAGACTTCACCCAAGTTTTCCCAAAGGTTCTACTTGGCACAAACACTAATTAAAAGAATAAAATCACATATAAACATAGGCTAGATGAATTATTTATTACTAAACAGGAACAAAAAGCAAGGAATAAAAATAAAGTTGGGTTGCCTCCCAACAAGTGCTATCGTTTAACGCCCCTAGCTAGGCATGATGATTTCAATGATGCTCACATAAAGGATAAGAATTGTAACATAAAGAGAGCATCATGACGAATATGACTAGCACATTTAAGTCTAACATGCTTCCTATGCATAGGGATTTTGTGAGCAAACAACTTATGGGAACAAGAATCAACTTGCATAGGAAGGTAAAACAAGCAAAATTTCAAAACTTTAAGCACATAGAGAGGAAACTTGGTATTATTGCTATTACTACAAGCATATATTCCTCCCTCATAATAATTTTCAGTAGCATCATGAATGAATTCAACAATATAACCAGCACCTAAAGCATTCGTTTCATGATCTACAAGCATAGAAAATTTACTACTCTCCACATAAGAAAAATTCTTCTCATGAATAATAGTGGGAGCAAACTCAACGAAATAACTATCATATGATTGAAAATTAAGATCAAGATGACAAGTTTCATGGTTATCATTATTCTTTAAAGCATACGTGTCATCACAATAATCATCATAGATAGGAGGCATGCTTTCATCATAATAAATTTGCTTATCAAAACTTGGGGGATAAAAAATATCATCTTTATCAAACATAGCTTCCCCAAGCTTGTGGCTTTGCATATCATTAGCATCATGGGTATTCAAGGAATTCATACTAACAACATTGCAATCATGCTCATCATTCAAATATTTAGTGCCAAACATTTTATAGATTTCTTCTTCTAGCACTTGAGCACAATTATCCTTTCCATCATACTCACGAAAGATATTAAAAAGGTGAAGCGTATGAGACAAACTCAATTCCATTTTTTTATAGTTTTCTTTTATAAACTAAACTAGTGATAAAACAAGAAACTAAAAGACTCGATTGCAAGATCTAAAGATATACCTTCAAGCACTCACCTCCCTGGCAACGGCACCAGAAAAGAGCTTGATGTCTACTACACAACCTTCTTCTTGTAGACGTTGTTGGGCCTCCAAGTGCAGAGGTTTGTAGGACAGTAGCAAATTTCCCTCAAGTGGATGACCTAAGGTTTATCAATCCGTAGGAGGCGTAGGATGAAGATGGTCTCTCTCAAGCAATGCTGCAACCAAATAACAAAAAGTCTCTTGTGTCCCCAACACACCCAATACAATGGTAAATTGTATAGGTGCACTAGTTCGGCGAAGAGATGGTGATACAAGTGCAATATGGATAGTAGATAAAGGTATTTGTAATCTGAAATAATAAAAACAGCAAGGTAGCAAGTGATAAAAGTGAGCGTAAACGGTATTTCAATGACAGAAAATAGGGCCTAGGGTTCATACTTTTGCTAGTGTAAGTTCCCTCAACAATACTAACATAATTGGATCACATAACTGTTGGGGAACGTAGTAATTTCATAAAATTCCTACGCACACGCAAGATCATGGTGATGTATAGCAACGAGAAGGGAGAGTGTTGTCCACGTACCCTCGTAGACCGAAAGTGGAGGCATTAGCACAACGCGGTTGATGTAGTCGTACGTCCTCACGATCCGACCGATCAAGTACCGAACGCACGGCACCTCCGAGTTCTGCACATGTTCAACTCGATGACGTCCCTCAAACTCCGATCCAGCCGAGTGTTGAGGGAGAGTTTCGTCAGCACGATGGCGTGGTGACGATGATGATGTTCTACCGACGCAGGGCTTCGCCTAAGCACCGCTACGATATGACCGAGGTGGATTATAGTGGAGGGGGGCACCACACACAGCTAAGAGATCAAGAGATCAATTGTTGTGTCTTTGGGGTGCCCCCTGCCCCCGTATATAAAGGAGTGGAGGAGGGGGAGGGCCGGCCCTCTCTATGGCGCGCCCTAGGGGAGTCCTACTCCCACCGGGAGTAGGATTCCCCCTTTCCTAGTAGAACTAGGAACCCTTCCAAGTAGTAGGAGTAGGAGGGAAGGAAAGGGAAGGGAAAAGGAGAAGGAAGGAAAGGGGCGCCACCCTCCCTAGTCCAATTCGGACCAGCCCATGGGGAGGGGTGCGGCCACCCTTTGAGGCCTTTCTCTCCTTTCCCGTATGGCCCATTAAGGCCCAATAATAATTCCCGTAATTCCCCGGTACTCCCGAAAATACCCGAATCACTCGGAACCTTTTCGATGTCCGAATATAGTCGCCCAATATATCGATCTTTACGTCTCGACCATTTCGAGACTCCTAGTCATGTCCCCGATCTCATCCGGGACTCCAAACTCCTTCGGTACATCAAATCACATAAACTCATAATATAATTGTCATCGAAACCTTAAGCGTGCGGACCCTACGGGTTCGAGAACAATGTAGACATGACCGAGACACGTCTCCGGTCAATAACCAATAGCGGAACCTGGATGCTCATATTGGCTCCCACATATTCTACGAAGATCTTTACCGGTCAGACCGCATAACAACATACGTTGTTCCCTTTGTCATCGGTATGTTACTTGCCCAAGATTCGATCGTCGGTATCTCAATACCTAGTTCAATCTCATTACCGGCAAGTCTCTTTACTCATTCTGTAATACATCATCCCGCAACTAACTCATTAGTTGCAATGCTTGCAAGGTTTATAGTGATGTGCATTACCGAGTGGGCCCAGAGATACCTCTCCGACAATCAGAGTGACAAATCCTAATCTCGAAATACGCCAGCCCAACAAGTACCTTCGGAGACACCTGTAGAGCAACTTTATAATCACCCAGTTACATTGTGACGTTTGGTGGCACACAAAGTGTTCCTCCGGTAAATGGGAGTTGCATTATTCAATCACATTATTCTCCTAATGATGTGATCCCGTGCTAAGCTAAATGATCAAGTGCTAAGCTAACGGAATGGGTCAATTCAATCACATTATTCTCCTAATGATGTGATCCCGTTAATCAAATGACAACTCATGTCTATGGTTAGGAAACATAACCATCTTTGATCAACGAGCTAGTCAAGTAGAGGCATACTAGTGACACTCTATTTGTCTATGTATTCGCACATGTATTATGTTTCCGGTTAATACAATTCTAGCATGAATAATAAACATTTATCATGATATAAGGAAATAAATAATAACTTTATTATTGCCTCTAGGGCATATTTCCTTCAGTCTCCCACTTGCACTAGAGTCAATAATCTAGTTCACATCGCCATGTGATTTAACATCAATAGTTCACATCACCATGTGATTAACACCCATAGTTCACATCGTCATGTGACCAACACCCAAAGGGTTTACTAGAGTCAATAATCTAGTTCACATCGCTAGGTGATTAATACCCAAAGAACACTAAGATATGATCATGTTTTGCTTGTGAGGGAAGTTTAGTCAACGGGTCTGCCACATTTAGATCCGTATGTATTTTGCAAATTTCTATGTCAACAATGCTCTGCACGGAGCTACTCTAGCTAATTACTCCCACTTTCAATATGTATCCAGATTGAGACTTTGAGTCATCTGGATCAGTGTCAAAACTTGCATCGACGTAACCCTTTACGACGAACCTCACCTCCATAATCGAGAAACATATCCTTATTCCACTAAGGATAATTTTGACCAATGTCCAGTGATCTACTCCTAGATCACTATTGTACTCCCTTGCCAAACTCAGGGTAGGGTATACAATAGGTCTGGTACACAGCATGGCATAATTTATAGAACCTATGGCTGAGGCATAGGGAATGACTTTCATTCTCTCTCTATCTTCTGCCGTGGTTGGGTTTTGAGTCTTACTCAACTTCACACCTTGTAACACAAGAAAGAACTCCTTCTTTGACTGTTCCATTTTGAACTACTTCAAAATCTTGTCAAGGTATGTACTCATTGAAAAAACTTATCAAGCGTCTTGATCTATCTCTATAGATCTTGATGCTCAATATGTAAGCAGCTTCACCGAGGTCTTTCTTTGAAAAAACTCCTTTCAAACATTCCTTTATGATTTGCAAAATAATTCTACATCATCTCCGATCAACAATATGTCATACATATACTTATCATAAATGTTGTAGTGCTCCCACTCACTTTCTTGTAAATACAGGCTTCACCGCAAGTCTGTATAAAACTATATGTTTTGATCAACTTATCAAAGCGTATATTCCAACTCTTGCGACAATTCTAGCTTTGTAGATAGTAACACTACTATCAGCATCCGTCTTCCTCTTGAAGATCCATTTAATCTCAATGGCTCGCCGATCTTTGGGCAAGTCAATCAAAGTCCATACTTTGTTCTTATACATGGATCTCATCTCAGATTTCATGGCCTCAAGCCATTTCACGGAATCTGGGCTCATCATCGCTTCCTCATAGTTCGTAGGTTCGTCATGGTCAAGTAACATGACCTCTAGAATAGGATTACCGTACCACTCTGGTGCGGATCTCACTCTGGTTTACCTACGAGGTTCGGTAGTAACTTGATCTGAAGTTACATGATCATCATCATTAGCTTCCTCACTAATTGGTGTAGTAGTCACAGGAACAGATTTCTGTGATGAACTACTTTCCAATAAGGGAGCAGGTACAGTTACCTCATCAAGTTCTACTTTCCTCCCACTCACTTCTTTCGAGAGAAACTCCTTCTCTAGAAAGGATCCATTCTCAGCAATGAATATCTTGCCTTCGGATCTGTGATAGAAGGTGTACCCAACATTTTCTTTTGGGTATCCTATGAAGATGCACTTCTCCGATTTGGGTTTGAGCTTATCAGGTTGAAACTTTTTCACATAAGCATTGCAACCTCAAACTTTAAGAAACGGCAGCTTAGGTTTCTTGCCAAACCGTAGTTCATACGGTGTCACGGTGTCGTCTCAACGGATTTAGATGGTGCCCTATTTAATGTGAATGTAGCTGTCTCTAATGCATAACCCCAAAACAATAGTGGTAGATCGGTAAGAGACATCATAGATCGCACCATATCTAATAAAGTACGGTTATGACGTTTGGACACACCATTACACTGTGGTCTTCTAGGTGGCGTGAGTAGTGAAACTATTTCACATTGTTTTAACTGAAGGGCAAACTCTTAACTCAAATATTTTACCTCTGCGATCATATCATAGAAACTTTTATTTTCTTGTTACGAGGATTCTCCACTTCACTCTGAAATTCTTTGAACTTTTCAAATGTTTCAGACTTGTGTTTCATTAAGTAGATATACCCATATCTGCTCAAATCATCTGTGAAGGTCAGAAAATAATGATACTTGCCGTGAGCCTTAACACTCATCGGACCGCATACATCAGTATGTATTATTTCCAATAAGTCAGTTCCTCGCTCCATTGTTTCGGAGAACGGAGTCTTAGTCATCTTGCCCATGAGGCACGGTTCGCAAGCATCAACTGATTCATAATCAAGTGATTCCAAAAGCCCATCAACATGAATTTTCTTCATGCGCTTTACACCAATATGACCTAAACGGCAGTGCCACAAATAAGTTGCACTATCATTATTAACTTTGCATCTTTTGGCTTCAATATTATGAGAATGTGTATCACCACAATCGAGATCCAACAAACCATTTTCATTGGGTGTATGACCATAGAAGGTTTTATTCATGTAAACAGAACAACAATTTATTCTCTTACTTAAATGAATAACCGTATTGCAATAAACATGATCAAATCATATTCATGCTCAACGCAAACACCAAATAACACTTATTTAGATTCAACACTAATCCCGAAAGTATAGGGAGTGTGCGATGACGATCATATCAATCTTGGAACCACTTCCAACACACATCGTCACTTCACCCTTAACTAGTCTCTGTTCATTCTGCAACTCCCGTTTCGAGTTACTACTCTTAGCAACTGAACCAATATCAAATACCGAGGGGTTGCTACGAACACTAGTAAAATACACATCAATAATCTGTATATCAAATATACCTTTGTTCACTTTGCCATCCTTCTTATCCGCCAAATACTTGGGGCAGTTCCGCTTCCAGTGACCAGTCCCTTTGCAGTAGAAGCACTTAGTCTCAAGCTTAGGACCAGACTTGGGCTTCTTCACTTGAGCAGCAACTTGCTTGCCGTTCTTCTTGAGGTTCCCTTTCTTTCCTTTTGCCCTTTTCTTGAAACTAGTGGTCTTGTTAATCATCAACACTTGATGCTCTTTCTTGATGTCTACCTTCATCGATTTCATCATCATGAAAAGCTCGGGAATCGTTTTCATCATCCCTTGCATACTATAGTTCATCACGAAGTTCTACTAACTTGGTGATGGTGACTAGAGAATTCTGTCAATCACTATTTTATCTGGAAGATTAACTCCCACTTGATTCAAGCGATTGTAGTACCCAGACAATCTGAACACATGCTCACTGCTTGAGCTATTTCCTCCATCTTTTAGCTATAGAACTTGTTCGAGACTTCATATCTCTCAACTCGGGTGTTTGCTTGAAATATTAACTTCAACTCCTGGAACATCCATATGATCCATGACGTTCAAAACGTCTTTGAAGTCCCGATTCTAAGATGTTAAGCATGGTGCACTAAACTATCAAGTAGTCATGATATTGAGCTAGCCAAACGTTCATGACGTCTGCATCTGCTCCTGCAATAGGTCTGTCACCTAGCGGTGCATTAAGGACATAATTCTTCTGTGCAGCAATGAGGATAAACCTCAGATCACGGATCCAATCCGCATCATTGCTACTAACATCTTTCAATTTGTTTTCTCTAGGAACATATCAAAAATAAAACAGCGGGGCTAAACGTGAGCTATTGATCTACAACATAGATATGCTAATACTACCAGGACTAAGTTCATGATAAATTTAAGTTCAATTAATCATATTACTTAAGAACTCCCACTTAGATAGACATCCCTCTAATCTTCTAAGTGATCACGTGATCCATATCAACTAAACCATGTCCGATCATCACGTGAGATGGAGTAGTTTCAATGGTGAACATCACTATGTTGATCATATCTACTATATGATTCACGCTCGACCTTTCGGTCTCTGTGTTCCGAGGCCATATCTGTTATATGCTAGGCTCGTCAAGTTTAACCTGGGTATTCCGCGTGTGCAACTGTTTTGCACCCGTTGTATTTGAACGTAGAGCCTATCACACCCGATCATCACGTGGTGTCTCAGCACGAAGAACTTTCGCAACGGTGCATGCTCAGGGAGAAAACTTATACCTTGATAATTTAGTGAGAGATTATCTTATAAAGCTACCACCGAACTAAGCAAAATAAGATGTATAAAAGATAAACATCACATGCAATCATAATATGTGACATGATATGGCCATCATCATCTTGTGCCTTTGATCTCCATGTACAAAGCATCGTCATGATCTCCATCGTCACCGGCATGACACCGTGATCTCCATCATCTTGATCTATATCAATGTGTCATCACATGGTTGTCTCGCCAACAATTGCTATCGCATAGCGATAAAGTAAAGCAAGTATTTGGCGCTTGCATCTTATGCAATAGAGAGATAACCATAAGGCTTTTGCCTGTTGCCGATAACTTCAATAAAACATGATCATCTCATACAACAACTTATATCTCATCACATCTTGACCATATCACATCACAACATGCCCTGCAAAAACAAGTTAGATGTCCTCTACTTTGTTGTTGCAAGTTTTACGTGGCTGCTACAGGCTGAGCAAGAATAGTTCTTACCTACGCATCAAAACCACAACGATAGTTTGTCAAGTTGGTGCTGTTTTAACCTTCGCAAGGACCGAGCATAGCCACACTCGGTTCAACTAAAGTTGGAGAAACTGACACCCGCTAGTCACCTGTGTGCATAGCACGGCGGTAAAACCAGTCTCGCGTAAGTGTACGCGTAATGTCGGTCCAGACCGCTTCATCCAACAATACCGCCGAACCAAAGTATGACATGCTGGTAAGCAGTATGACTTATATCGCCCACAACTCACTTGTGTTCTACTCGTGCATATAACATCAACGAATAAAACTTGGCTCGGATACCACTGTTGGGGAACGTAGTAATCTCAAAAAAATTCCTATGCACACGCAAGATCATGGTGATGCATAGCAACGAGAAGGGAGAGTGTTGTCCACGTACCCTCGTAGACCAAAAGCGAAGCATTAGCACAACGCGGTTGATGTAGCCGTACGTCTTCACGATCCAACCAATCAAGTACCGAACACACGGCACCTCCGAGTTTTGCACACGTTCAACTCGATGACGTCCCTCGGACTCCGATCCAGCCGAGTGTTGAGGGAGAGTTTCGTCAGCACGATGGCGTGGTGACGATGATGATGTTCTACCGACGCAGGGCTTTTCCTAAGCACCGCTACGATATGACCGAGGTGGATTATGGTGGAGGGGGGCACCGCACACGGCTAAGAGATCAAGAGATCAATTGTTGTGTCTTTGGGGTGCCCCCTGCCCCCATATATAAAGGAGTGGAGGAGGGGGAGGCCGGCCCTCTCTATGGCGCGCCCTAGGGGAGTCCTACTCCCACCGGGAGTAGGATTCCCCCTTTCCTAGTAGAACTAGGAACCCTTCCAAGTAGTAGGAGTAGGAGGGAAGGAAAGGGAAGGGAAAATGAGAAGGAACGAAGGGGGCGTCCCCCTCCCTAGTCCAATTCGGACCAGCCCATGGGGAGGGGTGGGGACACCCTTTGAGGCCTTTCTCTCCTTTCCCGTATGGCCCATTAAGGCCCAATATTCCCGTAACTCCCCGGTACTCCCGAAAATACCCGAATCACTCGGAACCTTTCCGATGTCCGAATATAGTCGTCCAATATATCGATCTTTACGTCTCGACCATTTCGAGACTCCTCGTCATGTCCCCGATCTCATCCGAGACTCCAAACTCCTTCGGTACATCAAATCACATAAACTCATAATAAAATCGTCATCGAAACCTTAAGCGTGCGGACCATACGGGTTCGAGAACAATGTAGACATGACCGAGACACGTCTCCGGTCAATAACCAATAGCGGAACCTGGATGCTCATATTGGCTCCCACATATTCTACGAAGATCTTTATCGGTCAGACTGCATAACAACATACGTTGTTCCCTTTGTCATCGGTATGTTACTTGCCCGAGATTGAACTAGGTATTGAGCCCGAGATTCGATCGTCGGTATCTCAATACCTAGTTCAATCTCGTTACCGGCAAGTCTCTTTACTCGTTCTATAATACATCATCCCGCAACTAACTCATTAGTTGCAATTCTTGCAAGGTTTATAGTGATGTGCATTATCGAGTGGGCCCAGACATACCTCTCCGACAATCAGACTGACAAATCCTAATCTCGAAATACGCCAGCCCAACAAGTACCTTCGGAGACACCTGTAGAGCAACTTTATAATCACCTAGTTACGTTGTGACGTTTGGTGGCACACAAAGTGTTCCTCCGGTAAACGGCAGTTGCATAATCTCATAGTCATAGGAACATGTATAAGTCATGAAGAAAGCAATAGCAACAAACTAAACGATCAAGTGCTAAGCTAACGGAATGGGTCAATTCAATCACATTATTCTCCTAATGATGTGATCCCGTTAATCAAATGACAACTCATGTCTATGGTTAGGAAACATAACCATCTTTGATCAATGAGCTAGTCAAGTAGAGGCATACTAGTGACACTCTGTTTGTCTATGTATTCACACATGTATTATGTTTCCGGTTAATACAATTCTAGCATGAATAATAAACATTTATCATGATATAAGGAAATAAATAATAACTTTATTATTGCCTCTAGGGCATATTTCCTTCAGTCTCCCACTTGCACTAGAGTCAATAATCTAGTTCACATCGCCATGTGATTTAACATCAATAGTTCACATCACCATGTGATTAACACCCATAGTTCACATCGTCATGTGACCAACACCCAAAGGGTTTACTAGAGTCAATAATCTAGTTCACATCGCTAGGTGATTAATACCCAAAGAACACTAAGATATGATCATGTTTTGCTTGTGAGGGAAGTTTAGTCAACGGGTCTGCCACATTTAGATCCGTATGTATTTTGCAAATTTCTATGTCAACAATGCTCTGCACGGAGCTACTCTAGCTAATTACTCCCACTTTCAATATGTATCCAGATTGAGACTTTGAGTCATCTGGATCAGTGTCAAAACTTGCATCGACGTAACCCTTTACGACGAACCTCACCTCCATAATCGAGAAACATATCCTTATTCCACTAAGGATAATTTTGACCAATGTCCAGTGATCTACTCCTAGATCACTATTGTACTCCCTTGCCAAACTCAGGGCAGGGTATACAATAGGTCTGGTACACAGCATGGCATAATTTATAGAACCTATGGCTGAGGCATAGGGAATGACTTTCATTCTCTCTCTATCTTCTGCCGTGGTCAGGTTTTGAGTCTTACTCAACTTCACACCTTGTAACGCAAGAAAGAACTCCTTATTTGACTGTTCCATTTTGAACTACTTCAAAATCTTGTCAAGGTATGTACTCATTGAAAAAACTTATCAAGCGTCTTGATCTATCTCTATAGATCTTGATGCTCAATATGTAAGCAGCTTCACCGAGGTCTTTCTTTGAAAAAACTCCTTTCAAACATTCCTTTATGATTTGCAAAATAATTCTACATCATCTCCGATCAACAATATGTCATACATATACTTATCATAAATGTTGTAGTGCTCCCACTCACTTTCTTGTAAATACAGGCTTCACCGCAAGTCTGTATAAAACTATATGCTTTGATCAACTTATCAAAGCATATATTTCAACTCCGAGATGCTTGCACCAGTCCTTAGATGGATTGCTGGAGGTTGCATATTTTGTTAGTACCTTTAGGATCGACAAAACCTTCTGGTTGCATCATATACAACTCTTCTTTAATAAATCCTATTAAGGAATGCAGTTTTGTTTATCCATTTGCCAGATTTCATAAAATGCGGCAATTGCTAACATGATTCGGACAGACTTAAGCATAGATACGAGTGAGAAACTCTCATTGTAGTCAACACCTTGAACTTGTCGAAAACCTTTTTGCGACAATTCTAGCTTTGTAGATAGTAACACTACTATCAGCATCCGTCTTCCTCTTGAAGATCCATTTAATCTCAATGGCTCGCCGATCTTTGGGCAAGTCAATCAAAGTCCATACTTTGTTCTTATACATGGATCTCATCTCAGATTTCATGGCCTCAAGCCATTTCACGGAATCTGGGCTCATCATCGCTTCCTCATAGTTCGTAGGTTCGTCATGGTCAAGTAACATGACCTCTAGAATAGGATTACCGTACCACTCTGGTGCGGATCTCACTCTGGTTTACCTACGAGGTTCGGTAGTAACTTGATCTGAAGTTACATGATCATCATCATTAGCTTCCTCACTAATTGGTGTAGTAGTCACAGGAACAGATTTCTGTGATGAACTACTTTCCAATAAGGGAGCAGGTACAGTTACCTCATCAAGTTCTACTTTCCTCCCACTCACTTCTTTCGAGAGAAACTCCTTCTCTAGAAAGGATCCATTCTCAGCAATGAATATCTTGCCTTCGGATCTGTGATAGAAGGTGTACCCAACATTTTCTTTTGGGTATCCTATGAAGATGCACTTCTCCGATTTGGGTTTGAGCTTATCAGGTTGAAACTTTTTCACATAAGCATTACAACCTCAAACTTTAAGAAACGGCAGCTTAGGTTTCTTGCCAAACCGTAGTTCATACGGTGTCACGGTGTCGTCTCAACGGATTTAGATGGTGCCCTATTTAATGTGAATGTAGCTGTCTCTAATGCATAACCCCAAAACGATAGTGGTAGATCGGTAAGAGACATCATAGATCGCACCATATCTATAAAGTATGGTTATGATGTTTGGACACACCATTACACTGTGGTGTTCCAGGTGGCGTGAGTAGTGAAACTATTTCACATTATGTTAACTGAAGGCCAAACTCTTAACTCAAATATTTTACCTCTGCGATCATATCGTAGAAACTTTTATTTTCTTGTTACGATGATTCTCCACTTCACTCTGAAATTCTTTGAACTTTTCAAATTTTTCAGACTTGTGTTTCATTAAGTAGATATACCCATATCTGCTCAAATCATCTGTGAAGGTCAGAAAATAACAATACTTGCCGTGAGCCTTAACACTCATCGGACCGCATACATCAGTATGTATTATTTCCAATAAGTCAGTTCCTCGCTCCATTGTTCTGGAGAACGGAGTCTTAGTCATCTTGCCCATGAGGCACGGTTCGCAAGCATCAACTGATTCATAATCAAGTGATTCCAAAAGCCCATCAACATGAATTTTCTTCATGCGCTTTACACCAATATGACCTAAACGGCAGTGCCACAAATAAGTTGCACTATCATTATTAACTTTGCATCTTTTGGCTTCAATATTATGAGAATGTGTATCACCACAATCAAGATCCAACAAACCATTTTCATTGGGTGTATGACCATAGATGGTTTTATTCATGTAAACAGAACAACAATTTATTCTCTTACTTAAATGAATAACCGTATTGCAATAAACATGATCAAATCATATTCATGCTCAATGCAAACACCAAATAACACTTATTTAGATTTGTAGGATCGAAATTATGTCTAGAGGGGGGTGATTAGACTACTTGACCAAATAAAAACTTAACCTTTTCCCAATTTTAGTTCTTGGCAGATTTTAGCTATTGTAGGACAAGTCAAGCAATCATCACACAATTCAAGCAAGGATGCAATGAGTATATTGGTAGCGGAAAGTAAAGCATGCAACTTGCAAGAATGTAAAGGGAAGGGTTTGGAGAATTCAAACGCAATTGGAGACACGGATGTTTTTCCCGTGGTTCGGATAGGTGGTGCTATCCTACATCCACGTTGATGGAGACTTCAACCCACGAAGGGTAACGGTTGCGCGAGTCCACGGAGGGCTCCACCCACCAAGGGTAATGGTTGCGCGAGTCCACGGAGGGCTCCACCCACGAAGGGTCCACGAAGAAGCAACCACCCACAAAGGGTCCACGAAGAAGCAACCTTGTCTATCCCACCATAGCCATCGCCCACGAAGGACTTGCCTCACTAGCGATAGATCTTCACAAAGTAGGCGATCTCCTTGCCCTTACAAACTCCTTGGTTCAACTCCACAATCTTGTCGGAGGCTCCCAAGTAACACCTAGCCAATCTAGGAGACACCACTCTCCAAGAAGTAACAAATGGTGTGTAGGTAATGAACTCCTTGCTCTTGTGCTTCAAATGATAGTCTCCCCAACACTCAACTCTCTCTCATAGGATTTGGATTTTGTGGAAAGAAGATTTGATTGGAAAGCAACTTGGGGAAGGCTAGAGATCAAGATTCATATGGTAGGAATGGAATATCTTGGTGTCAACACATGAGTAGGTGGTTCTCTCTCAGAACATATGAGTTGGAATTGTCTCTGAGTTGGAATTGTGTATGTGTTCTGATGGCTCTCTCCATGAATGAAGAGGAGGTGGAGGGGTATATATAGCCTCCACACAAAATCCAACCGTTACACACAGTTTTCCAATCTCGGTGGGACCGAATCAACAAACTCGGTCGGACCGAAAAGGTAAACCTAGTGACCGTTAGAGATTTTCGGTGGGACTGACATGCAACTCGGTAGGACCGATATGGTTAGAGTTTGGGCATAACGTAATCTCGGTGAGACCGATTACACAAACTCGGTGAGACCGATTTTGGAAATTAGCTAACTAGAGAGTTGGTCAGGAAAACTCGATGGGACCGATTTGCTCTTTCGGTGAGACCGAAAAGTTACAAAAAGGAAACACTGAATTTACATTGCAATCTCGGTGGGACCGATTCGCTCTTTCGGTGAGACCGAAAAGTTACGAAAGGGAAACAGAGAGTTTGCAATCCCATTTCGGTGAGACCGAGATCCCTATTGGTAGAACCGAATTGCTAGGGTTTGGCAGTGGCTTATGACAAGTGAAACTCGGTGGCTCCGGATAGAAAGAATCGGTAGGACCGAGTTTGGCTTAGGGTTTAGGTCATATGTGGATATGGGAAAGTAGTTGAGGGTTTTGGAGCATATCACTAAGCACATGAAGCAAGATGCTCATTAAGAAACACCTCATTCCTCCTTGATAGTATTGGCCTTTCCTAAAGACTCAATGTGATCTTGGATCACTAAAATATAAAATGAAGAGTCTTGAGCTTTTGAGCTTGAGCCAATCCTTTGTCCTTAGCATTTTGAGGGTTCCACTTTCACCATCCATGCCATGCCAATCATTGAGCTTTCCTGAAATAATCATCTGGGAATAGCATTAGCTCAATGAGCTATATGTTGTTATGAATTACCAAAACCACCTAGGGATAGTTGCACTTTCAAGATTCAACACTAATCCTGAAAGTATAGGGAGTGTGCGATGATGATCATATCAATCTTGGAACCACTTCCAACACACATTGTCACTTCACCCTTAACTAGTCTCTGTTCATTCTGCAACTCCCGTTTCGAGTTACTACTCTTAGCAACTGAACCAGTATCAAATACCGAGGGGTTGCTATGAACACTAGTAAAATACACATCAATAATCTGTATATCAAATATACCTTTGTTCACTTTGCCATCCTTCTTATCCGCCAAATACTTGGGGCAGTTCCGCTTCCAGTGACCAGTCCCTTTGCAGTAGAAGCACTTAGTCTCAAGCTTAGGACCAGACTTGGGCTTCTTCACTTGAGCAGCAACTTGCTTGCCATTCTTCTTGAGGTTCCCTTTCTTTCCTTTTGCCCTTTTCTTGAAACTAGTGGTCTTGTTAATCATCAACACTTGATGCTCTTTCTTGATGTCTACCTTCATCGATTTCATCATCATGAAAAGCTCGGGAATCGTTTTCATCATCCCTTGCATACTATAGTTCATCACGAAGTTCTACTAACTTGGTGATGGTGACTAGAGAATTCTGTCAATCACTATTTTATCTGGAAGATTAACTCCCACTTGATTCAAGCGATTGTAGTACCCAGACAATCTGAACACATGCTCACTGCTTGAGCTATTTCCTCCATCTTTTAGCTATAGAACTTGTTCGAGACTTCATATCTCTCAACTCGGGTATTTGCTTGAAATATTAACTTCAACTCCTGGAACATCCATATGATCCATGACGTTCAAAACGTATTTGAAGTCCCAATTCTAAGATGTTAAGCATGGTGCACTAAACTATCAAGTAGTCATCATATTGAGCTAGCCAAACGTTCATGACGTCTGCATCTGCTCCTGCAATAGGTCTGTCACCTAGTGGTGCATTAAGGACATAATTCTTCTGCGCAGCAATGAGGATAAACCTCAGATCACGGATCCAATCTGCATCATTGCTACTAACATCTTTCAACTTAGTTTTCTCTAGGAACATATCAAAAATAAAACAGCGGGGCTAAACGCGAGCTATTGATCTACAACATAGATATGCTAATACTACCAGGACTAAGTTCATGATAAATTTAAGTTCAGTTAATCATATTACTTAAGAACTCCCACTTAGACAGACATCCCTATAATCTTCTAAGTGATCACGTGATCCATATCAACTAAACCATGTCCGATCATCACGTGAGATGGAGTAGTTTCAATGGTGAACATCACTATGTTGATCATATCTACTATATGATTCACGCTCGACCTTTCGGTCTCTGTGTTCCGAGGCCATATCTGTTATATGCTAGGCTCGTCAAGTTTAACCTGGGTATTCCGCGTGTGCAACTGTTTTGCACCCGTTGTATTTGAACGTAGAGCCTATCACACCCGATCATCACGTGGTGTCTCAGCACGAAGAACTTTCGCAACGGTGCATGCTCAGGGAGAAAACTTATACCTTGATAATTTAGTGAGAGATTATCTTATAAAGCTACCGCCGAACTAAGTAAAATAAGATGTATAAAAGATAAACATCACATGCAATCATAATATGTGACATGATATGGCCATCATCATCTTGTGCCTTTGATCTCCATGTACAAAGCATCGTCATGATCTCCATCGTCACCGGCATGACACCATGATCTCCATCATCTTGATCTATATCAATGTGTAATCACATGGTTGTCTCGCCAACAATTGCTATCGCATAGCGATAAAGTAAAGCAAGTATTTGGCGCTTGCATCTTATGCAATGGAGAGATAACCATAAGGCTTTTGCCTGTTGCCGATAACTTCAATAAAACATGATCATCTCATACAACAACTTATATCTCATCACGTCTTGACCATATCACATCACAACATGCCCTGCAAAAACAAGTTAGATGTCCTCTACTTTGTTGTTGCAAGTTTTACGTGGCTGCTACGGGCTGAGCAAGAACAGTTCTTACCTACGCATCAAAACCACAACGATAGTTTGTCAAGTTGGTGCTGTTTTAACCTTCGCAAGGACCGGGCATAGCCACACTCGGTTCAACTAAAGTTGGAGAAACTGACACCCGCTAGTCACCTGTGTGCATAGCACGGCGGTAAAACCAGTCTCACGTAAGTGTACGCGTAATTTCGGTCCAGACCGCTTCATCCAACAATACCGCCGAACCAAAGTATGACATGCTAGTAAGCAGTATGACTTATATCGCCCACAACTCACTTGTGTTCTACTCGTGCATATAACATCAACGCATAAAACCTGGCTCGGATACCACTGTTGGGGAACGTAGTAATCTCAAAAAAAATCCTATGCACACGCAAGATCATGGTGATGCATAGCAACGAGAAGGGATAGTGTTGTCCACGTACCCTCGTAGACCAAAAGCGAAGCATTAGCACAACGCGGTTGATGTAGCCGTACGTCTTCACGATCCAACCAATCAAGTACCGAACACACGGCACCTCCGAGTTTTGCACACGTTCAACTCGATGACGTCCCTCGGACTCCGATCCAACCGAGTGTTGAGGGAGAGTTTCGTCAGCATGACGGCGTGGTGACGATGATGATGTTCTACCGACGCAGGGCTTTGCCTAAGCACCGCTACGATATGACCGAGGTGGATTATGGTGGACGGGGGCACCGCACACGGCTAAGAGATCAAGAGATCAATTGTTGTGTCTTTGGGGTGCCCCCTGCCCCCGTATATAAAGGAGTGGAGGAGGGGGAGGGCCGGCCCTCTCTATGGCGCGCCCTAGGGGAGTCCTTCTCCCACCGGGAGTAGGATTCCCCCTTTCCTAGTAGAACTAGGAACCCTTCCAAGTAGTAGGAGTAGGAGGGAAGGAAAGGGAAGGGAAAAGGAGAAGGAAGGAAGGGGGCGTCCCCCTCCCTAGTCCAATTCGGACCAGCCCATGGGGAGGGGTGGGGCCACCCTTTGAGGCCTTTCTCTCCTTTCCCGTATGGCCCATTAAGGCCCAATACGAATTCCCGTAACTCCCCGGTACTCCCGAAAATACCCGAATCACTCGGAACCTTTCCGATGTCCGAATATAGTCGTCCAATATATTGATCTTTACGTCTCGACCATTTCGAGACTCCTCGTCATGTCCTCGATCTCATCCGGGACTCCAAACTCCTTCGGTACATCAAATCACATAAACTCATAATATAATCGTCATCGAAACCTTAAGCGTGCGGACCCTACGGGTTCGAGAACAATGTAGACATGACCGAGACATGTGTCCGGTCAATAACCAATAGCGGAACCTGGATGCTCATATTGGCTCCCACATATTCTATGAAGATCTTTATCGGTCAGACCGCATAACAACATACGTTGTTCCCTTTGTCATCGGTATGTTACTTGCCCGAGATTCGATCGTCGGTATCTCAATACCTAGTTCAATCTCATTACCGGCAAGTCTCTTTACTCGTTCTGTAATACATCATCCCGCAACTAACTCATTAGTTGCAATTCTTGCAAGGTTTATAGTGATGTGCATTACCGAGTGGGCCCAGACATACCTCTCCGATAATCAGAGTGACAAATCCTAATCTCGAAATACGCCAGCCCAACAAGTACCTTCGGAGACACCTGTAGAGCACCTTTATAATCACCCAGTTACGTTGTGAAGTTTGGTGGCACACAAAGTGTTCCTCCGGTAAACGTGAGTTGCATAATCTCATAGTCATAGGAACATGTATCAGTCATGAAGAAAGCAATAGCAACAAACTAAACGATCAAGTGATAAGCTAACGGAATGGGTCAATTCAATCACATTATTCTCCTAATGATGTGATCCCATTAATCAAACGACAACTCATGTCTATGGTTAGGAAACATAACCATCTTTGATCAACAAGCTAGTCAAGTAGAGGCATACTAGTGACACTCTGTTTGTCTATGTATTCACACATGTATTATGTTTCCGGTTAATACAATTCTAGCATGAATAATAAACATTTATCATGATATAAGGAAATAAATAATAACTTTATTATTGCCTCTAGGGCATATTTCCTTCAGTCTCCCACATGCACTAGAGTCAATAATCTAGTTCACATCGCCATGTGATTTAACATCAATAGTTCACATCACCATGTGATTAACACCCATAGTTCACATCATCATGTGACCAACACCCAAAGGGTTTACTAGAGTCGATAATCTAGTTCACATCGCTATGTGATTAATACCCAAAGAGTACTAAGATGTGATCATGTTTTGCTTGTGAGGGAAGTTTAGTCAACGGGTCTGCCACATTCAGATCCGTATGTATTTTGCAAATTTCTATGTCAACAATGCTCTGCACGGAGCTACTCTAGCTAATTACTCCCACTTTCAATATGTATCCAGATTGAGACTTTGAGTCATCTGGATCAGTGTCAAAACTTGCATCGACGTAACCCTTTACGATGAACCTCACCTCCATAATCGAGAAACATATCCTTATTCCACTAAGGATAATTTTGACCAATGTCCAGTGATCTACTCCTAGATCACTATTGTACTCCCTTGCCAAACTCAGGGCAGGGTATACAATAGGTCTGGTACACAGCATGGCATAATTTATAGAACCTATGGCTGAGGCATAGGGAATGACTTTCATTCTCTCTCTATCTTCTGCCGTGGTCGGGTTTTGAGTCTTACTCAACTTCACACCTTGTAACGCAAGAAAGAACTCCTTATTTGACTGTTCCATTTTGAACTACTTCAAAATCTTGTCAAGGTATGTACTCATTGAAAAAACTTATCAAGCGTCTTGATCTATCTCTATAGATCTTGATGCTCAATGTGTAAGCAGCTTCACCGAGGTCTTTCTTTGAAAAAACTCCTTTCAAACATTCCTTTATGCTTTGTAGAATAATTCTACATCATCTCCGATCAGCAATATGTCATACATATACTTATCAGAAATGTTGTAGTGCTCCCACTCACTTTCTTGTAAATACAGGCTTCACCGCAAGTCTGTGTAAAACTATATGCTTTGATCAACTTATCAAAGCGTATATTCCAACTCTGAGATGCTTGCACCAGTCCTTAGATGGATTGCTGGAGGTTGCATATTTTGTTAGTACCTTTAGGATCGACAAAACCTTCTGGTTGCATCATATACAACTCTTCTTTAATAAATCCTATTAAGGAATGCAGTTTTGTTTATCCATTTGCCAGATTTCATAAAATGCGACAATTGCTAACATGATTTGGACAGACTTAAGCATAGATACGAGTGAGAAACTCTAATTGTAGTCAACACCTTGAACTTGTCGAAAACCTTTTTGCGACAATTCTAGCTTTGTAGATAGTAACACTACTATCAGCATCCGTCTTCCTCTTGAAGATCCATTTAATCTCAATGGCTCGCCGATCTTTGGGCAAGTCAATCAAAGTCCATTCTTTGTTCTTATACATGGATCTCATCTCAGATTTCATGGCCTCAAGCCATTTCGCGGAATCTGGGCTCATCATCGCTTCGTCATAGTTCGTAGGTTCGTCATGGTCAAGTAACATGACCTCTAGAATAGGATTACCGTACCACTCTGGTGCGGATCTCACTCTGGTTTACCTACGAGGTTCGCTAGTAACTTGATCTGAAGTTACATGATCATCATCATTAGCTTCCTCACTAATTGGTGTAGTAGTCACAGGAACAGATTTTTGTGAGGAACTACTTTCCAATAAGGGAGCAGGTACAGTTACCTCATCAAGTTCTACTTTCCTCCCACTCACTTCTTTCGAGAGAAACTCCTTCTCTAGAAAGGATCCATTCTCAGCAATGAATATCTTGCCTTCGGATCTGTGATAGAAGGTGTACCCAACATTTTCTTTTGGGTATCCTATGAAGATGCACTTCTCCGATTTGGGTTTGAGCTTATCAGGTTGAAACTTTTTCACATAAGCATTGCAACCTCAAACTTTAAGAAACGGCGGCTTAGGTTTCTTGCCAAACCATAGTTCATACGGTGTCGCCTCAATGGATTTAGATGGTGCCCTATTTAATGTGAATGTAGATGTCTCTAATGCATAACCCCAAAACAATAGTGGTAGATCGGTAAGAGATATCATAGATCGCACCATATCTAATAAAGTACGGTTATGATGATTGGACACACCAATACACTGTGGTGTTCCAGGTCGCGTGAGTAGTGAAACTATTTCACATTATTTTAACTGAAGGCCAAACTCTTAACTCAAATATTTTACCTCTGCGATCATATCGTAGAAACTTTTATTTTCTTGTTACGATGATTCTCCACTTCACTCTGAAATTCTTTGAACTTTTCAAATGTTTCAGACTTGTGTTTCATTAAGTAGATATACCCATATCTGCTCAAATCATCTGTGTAGGTCAGAAAATAACGATACTTGCTGTGAGCCTTAACACTCATCGGACCGCATACATCAGTATGTATTATTTCCAATAAGTCAGTTCCTCGCTCCATTATTCCGGAGAACGGAGTCTTAGTCATCTTGCCCATGAGGCACGGTTCGCAAGCATCAACTGATTCATAATCAAGTGATTCCAAAAGCCCATCAACATGAATTTTCTTCATGCGCTTTACACCAATATGACCTAAACGGCAGTGCCACAAATAAGTTGCACTATCATTATTAACTTTGCATCTTTTGGCTTCAATATTATGAGAATGTGTATCACCACAATCGAGATCCAACAAACCATTTTCATTGGGTGTATGACCATAGAAGGTTTTATTCATGTAAACAGAACAACAATTTATTCTCTTACTTAAATGAATAACCATATTGCAATAAACATGATCAAATCATATTCATGCTCAACGCAAACACCAAATAACACTTATTTAGATTCAACACTAATCCCGAAAGTATAGGGAGTGTGCGATGATGATCATATCAATCTTGGAACCACTTCCAACACACATCGTCACTTCACCCTTAACTAGTCTCTGTTCATTCTGCAACTCCTGTTTCGAGTTACTACTCTTAGCAACTGAACCAGTATCAAATACCGAGGGGTTGCTACGAACACTAGTAAAATACACATCAATAATCTGTATATCAAATATACCTTTGTTCACTTTGCCATCCTTCTTATCCGCCAAATACTTGGGGCAGTTCCGCTTCCAGTGACCAGTCCCTTTGAAGTAGAAGCACTTAGTCTCAAGCTTAGGACCAGACTTTGGCTTCTTCACTTGAGCAGCAACTTGCTTGCCGTTCTTCTTGAGGTTCCCTTTCTTTCCTTTTGCCCTTTTCTTGAAACTAGTGGTCTTGTTAATCATCAATACTTGATGCTCTTTCTTGATGTCTACCTTCATCGATTTCATCATCATGAAAAGCTCGGGAATCGTTTTCATCATCCCTTGCATACTATAGTTCATCACGAAGTTCTACTAACTTGGTGATGGTGACTAGAGAATTCTGTCAATCACTATTTTATCTGGAAGATTAACTCCCACTTGATTCAAGCGATTGTAGTACCCAGACAATCTGAACACATGCTCACTGCTTGAGCTATTTCCTCCATCTTTTAGCTATAGAACTTGTTGGAGACTTCATATCTCTCAACTCGGGTGTTTGCTTGAAATATTAACTTCAACTCCTGGAACATCCATATGATCCATGACGTTCAAAACGTCTTTGAAGTCCCGATTCTAAGATGTTAAGCATGGTGCACTAAACTATCAAGTAGTCATCATATTGAGCTAGCCAAATGTTCATGACGTCTGCATCTGCTCCTGCAATAGGTCTGTCACCTAGCGGTGCATTAAGGACATAATTCTTCTATGCAGCAATGAGGATAAACCTCAGATCACGGATCCAATCCGCATCATTGCTACTAACATCTTTCAACTTAGTTTTCTCTAGGAACATATCAAAAATAAAACAGCGGGGCTAAACGCGAGCTATTGATCTACAACATAGATATGCTAATACTACCAGGACTAAGTTCATGATAAATTTAAGTTCAATTAATCATATTACTTAAGAACTCCCACTTAGACAGACATCCCTCTAATCTTCTAAGTGATCACGTGATCCATATCAACTAAACCATGTCCGATCATCACGTGAGATGGAGTAGTTTCAATGGTGAACATCACTATGTTGATCATATCTACTATATGATTCACGCTCGACCTTTCGGTCTCTGTGTTCCGAGGCCATATCTGTTATATGCTAGGCTCGTCAAGTTTAACCTGGGTATTCCGCGTGTGCAACTGTTTTGCACCCGTTGTATTTGAACGTAGAGCCTATCACACCCGATCATCACGTGGTGTCTCAGCACGAAGAACTTTCGCAACGGTGCATGCTCCGGGAGAAAACTTATACCTTGATAATTTAGTGAGAGATTATCTTATAAAGCTACCGCCGAACTAAGCAAAATAAGATGTATAAAAGATAAACATCACATGCAATCATAATATGTGACATGATATGGCCATCATCATCTTGTGCCTTTGATCTCCATGTACAAAGCATCGTCATGATCTCCATCATCACCGGCATGACACCATGATCTCCATCATCTTGATCTATATCAATGTGTAATCACATGGTTGTCTCGCCAACAATTGCTATCGCATAGCGATAAAGTAAAGCAAGTATTTGGCGCTTGCATCTTATGCAATGGAGAGATAACCATAAGGCTTTTGCCTGTTGCCGATAACTTCAATAAAACATGATCATCTCATACAACAACTTATATCTCATCACGTCTTGACCATATCACATCACAACATGCCCTGCAAAAACAAGTTAGACGTCCTCTACTTTGTTGTTGCAAGTTTTACGTGGCTGCTACGGGCTGAGCAAGAACAGTTCTTACCTACGCATCAAAACCACAACGATAGTTTGTCAAGTTGGTGCTGTTTTAACCTTCGCAAGGACCGGGCGTAGCCACACTCGGTTCAACTAAAGTTGGAGAAACTGACACACGCTAGTCACTTGTGTGCATAGCACGGCGGTAAAACCAGTCTCGCGTAAGCGTACGCGTAATGTCGGTCCAGACCGCTTCATCCAACAATACCGCCGAACCAAAGTATGACATGCTGGTAAGCAGTATGACTTATATCGCCCACAACTCACTTGTGTTCTACTCGTGTATATAACATCAACGCATAAAACCTGGCTCGGATACCACTGTTGGGGAACGTAGTAATTTCAAAAAAATTCCTATGCACACGCAAGATCATGGTGATGCATAGCAACGAGAAGGGAGAGTGTTGTCCACGTACCCTCGTAGACCGAAAGCGAAGCATTAGCACAACGCGGTTGATGTAGTTGTACGTCTTCACGATCCGACCGATCAAGTACCGAACACACGGCACCTCTGAGTTCTGCACACGTTCAACTCGATGACATCCCTCGAACTCCGATCCAGCCGAGTGTTGAGGGAGAGTTTCGTCAGCACGACGGCGTGGTGACGATGATGATGTTCTACCGACGCAGGGCTTCGCCTAAGCACCGCTACGATATGACCGAGGTGCATTATGGTGGAGGGGGGCACCGCACACGGCTAAGAGATCAAGAGATCAATTGTTGTGTCTTTGGGGTGCCCCCTGCCCCCGTATATAAAGGAGTGGAGGAGGGGGAGGGCCGGCCCTCTCTATGGCGCGCCCTAGGGGAGTCCTACTCCCACCGGGAGTAGGATTCCCCCTTTCCTAGTAGAACTAGGAACCCTTCCAAGTAGTAAGAGTAGGAGGAAGGAAAGGGAAGGGAAAAGGAGAAGGAAGGAAGGGGGCGCCCCCCACCCTAGTCCAATTCGGACCAGCCCATGGGGAGGGGTGCGGCCACCCTTTGAGGCCTTTCTCTCCTTTCCTGTATGGCCCATTAAGGCCCAATACGAATTCCCGTAACTCCCTGGTACTCCCGAAAATACCCGAATCACTCGGAACCTTTCCGATGTCCGAATATAGTCGTACGATATATCGAGCTTTATGTCTCGACCATTTCGAGACTCCTCGTCATGTCCCCGATCTCATCCGGGACTCCAAACTCCTTCGGTACATCAAATCACATAAACTCATAATATAATCATCATCGAAACCTTAAGCGTGCGGACCCTACGGGTTCGAGAACAATGTAGACATGACCGAGACACGTCTCCAGTCAATAACCAATAGCGGAACCTGGATGCTCATATTGGCTCCCACATATTCTACGAAGATCTTTATCGGTCAGACCGCATAACAACATACGTTGTTCCCTTTGTCATCGGTATGTTACTTGCCCAAGATTCGATCGTCGGTATCTCAATACCTAGTTCAATCTCGTTACCGGCAAGTCTCTTTACTTGTTCTGTAATACATCATCCTGCAACTAACTCATTAGTTGCAATGCTTGCAAGGCTTATAGTGATGTGCATTACCGAGTGGGCCCAGAGATACCTCTCCGACAATCAGAGTGACAAATCCTAATCTCAAAATACGCCAACCCAACAAGTACCTTCGGAGACACCTGTAGAGCACCTTTATAATCACCCAGTTACGTTGTGACGTTTGGTGGCACACAAAGTGTTCCTCCGGTAAATGGGAGTTGCATAATCTCATAGTCATAGGAACATGTATAAGTCATGAAGAAAGCAATAGCAACAAACTAAACGATCAAATGCTAAGCTAACGGAATGGGTCAAGTCAATCAAATTATTCTCCTAATGATGTGATCTCGTTAATCAAATGACAACTCATGTCTATGGTTAGGAAACATAACCATCTTTGATCAATGAGCTAGTCAAGTAGAGGCATACTAGTGACACTTTGTTTGTCTATGTATTCACACATGTATTATGTTTCCGGTTAATACAATTCTAGCATGAATAATAAACATTTATCATGATATAAGGAAATAAATAATAACTTTATTATTGCCTCTAGGGCATATTTCCTTCAATAACTATCCCACAACATGCAACAAAGAGTCACTCCAAAGTCACTAATAGCGGAGAATGAACGAAGCGATTATGGTAGGGTACGAAACCACCTCAAAGTTATTCTTTCCAATCAATCCGTTGGGCTATTCCTATAAGTGTCACAAACAGCCCTAGAGTTCATACTAGAATAACACCTTAAGACACAAATCAACCAAAACCCTAATGTCACCTAGATACTCCATTATCACCTCAAGTATCCGTGGGTATGATTATACGATATGCATCACACAATCTCAGATTCATCTATTCAACCAACACAAAGGACCTCAAAGAGTGCCCAAAGTTTCTACCGGAGAATCACGACGAAAATGTGTGCCAACCCCTATGCATAGGTTCCCAATGTCACGAAACCCGCAAGTTGATCACCAAAACATACATCAAGTGGATCAATAGAATAACCCATTGTCACCACTGTTATCCCATGCAAGACATACATCAAGTGTTCTCAAATCTTTAAAGACTCAATCCGATAAGATAACTCCAAAGGGGAAACTCAATTCATTACAAGAGAGTAGAGGGGGAGGAGAAACATAGGATCCAACTATAATAGCAAAGCTCGTGATACATCAAGATCGTGCCATCTCAAGAACACGAGAGAGAGAGAGAGAGATCAAACACATAGCTACTGGTACATACCCTCAGCCCCGAGGGAGAACTACTCCCTCCTCGTCATGGAGAGCGCCGGGATGATGAAGATGGCCACTGGTGAGGGATACCCCCTCCAGCAGGGTGCCGGAACAGGGTCCCGATTGGTTTTTGGTGGCTACGGAGGCTTCTGGCGGCGGAACTCCCGATCTAATCTCTGTTTTGGAAGTTTTAGGGTACGGCGATATATATGGGTGCAGGAAGTACGTCGGAGGAGCTAAGGGGGGCCCATGAGGCAGGGGGCGCGCCCTAGGGGGGTGGGCGCGCCCCCCACCCTCGTGGCCAGCTCCCGTATCTTCTGATGTAGTGTCCAAGTCTATCTGGTGGCTTTCCTTCCAAAAACAACTTCTCCAGTTGATTTCTTTCCGTTTCGACTCCGTTTGATATTCCTTTTCTTCGAAACACTGAAATAGGCATAAAACAGCAAATCTGGGTTGGGCCTCCGGTTAATAGGTTAGTCCCGAAATTAATATAAAAGTGGATAATAAAGCCCAATATTGCCCAAAACAGTAGATAATATAGCATGGAGCAATCAAAAATTATAGATACGTTGGAGACGTATCACTAGACCACAGATGGCTTGAAGAGCCGTTCGAGGAAGGTATTTTTGGGGACCTTATCCCGTTTGGCGCCCATTCGGGCAAATATAGCAGCGTCCTGGTTACTATCACGGGGGATATGATGAAATTCAAGCCCCTCGAACCTGGCCGAGATTTTTACGACGAGATTCCTATAAGTTGTCATTTTTATGTCCTTTGCATCAAACTTGCCATTTACCTGGGAGATGGCAAGTTTGGAATCTCCTCGGACCTCGAGGCGTTTAACGCCCATCAAAACTGCTATCCGAAGTCTGTGTAGGAGGGCTTCGTACTCAGCCGCATTATTGGAGTCGGCGTACATGATCTGTAACACGTATTGAATGTTGTCGCATGTTGGCGACGTAAGTAATACTCCAGCCCCTAGCCTAGCAAGCATTTTTTGAACCGTCAAAATACATGGTCTAGTGTGAATATGTGCTATACTCTCTAGGGAGTTTGGTCTCTATCCAATCGGCTACGAAGTCTGCCAACACCTGAGATTTAATAGCTCGGTGTGGCCAATATGTTATTTCGAAGGGTAAGAGCTCTATGCCCACTTGGCTATACACCCTGTCGCATCCCTGTTATTAAGTTTGTCACTTAAGGGGACATCTGATGCTATGGTTACCGAGCACTCTTGGAAGTAGTGCCGAAGTTTTCGTGACGCTGTAAAGATGGCGTACCAGGCTCAAGATCAATGACGAATTCAACTGGCCGGTGCGGAGGCATTCCTGGGAGCTCTTCTGGAAAGACGTCTTGATATTCGCAAACACTGGAATTAGCAAGATAGCATCCAGTTCACCCTTCTCATTGAGAGAAAACAGACGGATGGTATCATCACGAGCGGCAAAGACAATTACATCCTCAGACGAATGAGTCAATTGAATCTGCCTGGCAGCACAATCAAGCTGAGCCTTGTGCTTAGAAAGCCAATCCATTCCGAGAATAAGATCAATATCCGAGTTACCAAGAACAATTGGGGAAGAAAGGAACTTGTAGTCGCCCAATGTGATAGTAACCTCCGGGACGCAGGTGTTAGCTGTCATCTGCTTGCCCGGTGACACAATTTGCAAGGAACTTTGCAGATACTGATAATCGCACTCATACTTTGATGCAAAAGGTTTGGAAATGAAACAATGTGATGCACCAGTGTCAAAAAGAACTTTAGCTGGAATATCATTAACAGGAAGGTTACCCATAATCACATCTGGTGAATCCTCTGCCTGAGCTGCATTCAACAAATTGACGTTGGCGTGCTTGGGGTTATGCTTGACCATAGCTGTACTTGCCGATCTCACAGGAGGAGGAGGAGGAAGACGCCTCTGGTTGAAACACTTGTTGGCATAGTGACCCTTCTGTTGGCACTTGTTGCACGTGACTTCTGAAAGCGGACGGTGATACGGAGCACTCGATCTTGGAGCTTGAGACGAAGTCTTGTTCTGAAAGCCAGGGTTGGGTGGGTGGGAAGAACCACTGCCACTTTTGCTCTTCTGCTGATATGGCTGACGGAACGGAGGAGGAGGAAGCCAATACTTCTGCTGCTTGGCCACTTGAGTAGAGGAAGAAGGAGTAACATCTCTGACTCACTTCTTGGAAGCATCACACCTCAACTGAGCAGCCTCTTGCTTCAGTGCCATGTTGTAGAACTCATCGTATCTCAAGGGCTCGAAGAGAACAAGAGCTAGCTGAATTTCTTCTCTGAGACCACCCCTGAACTGGTATATCATGCTCTTCTCATCAGGTACGTCCTGCTTGGCAAAGCGGGCGAGCTTCTGGAACAACTTGTTGTAGTCATAGACAGACAAAGAGCCTTGCTTCAGATTGCGGAATTCCTCACGCTTGCTTTCAACCACGCTCTGCGGAATATGATGAGCTCGGAAATCTCGACGGAATTCATCCCAAGTGATAACACGTCCACCTCTAGAGTCCTTGTACTGCTGGAACCATTCTGCAGCTTGAACTTTGAGTTGGAAGGAAGCGAACTTGACAAAGTCCTCAGGCCTGACGTTACTGCACTCGAAATGCTTGCACAGATCCACAAGCCAATCGTTAGCATCAGTTGCCTCAACACAATTGCTGAAAGTCTTTGGCCCATTAGCAAGGAACGGGTTGAGTGTAGCAAAGTGATTCTGATTGTTGCCTTGGTTCCCTTGGTTGCCTTGATTGCGCTCTTGGAGAATTTGCATGATCAACTGTGTGTTTGCATTGGTTGCGGCCATCACAGCTTGCCATGCCTTCGGAGGAGGTGGAGGTGGTGGCGGATTAGGATTCAGAGTCGTGCGCGTTGGAGGAGCCATCCTGAAGAGGTTGACATCCATTAGCACATTGATAGACAAATATTGAAGCTGAATCCAACGGAATGAAAATTGCAACATAAAATCTTCACATCCGAACAAAATGAACGAATGCATTCATCTTGAAATGGTCACATATCCATAAATTGAGAAGCCACTTAGAATTTAGGTAGAGAAATAAATCAACAAGGTACGGATCAAGAACGAATAATCGGTAAGAAATCCCAATCTCAAACCAATATCCGTGGAAGAAGAACTAGAGCTACTAGAATTCCCACCTATGAAACTCCTGAACCTTTCCGGTTATGCAATCAGGTGTTGGGGATACAGGGGAAGCATAATATCTCACCCAAACTAGCAAATCCTACATCCAGCTGTATCCATCCTTCAACACATAACCAAGAAACCTTCGGAAACCATCTACCTCAACCTTCGAAAAACATCTGTTATACAAGTTATGGCGATACTCCCGAACTCCCGCCCCAGTACTGGGTGGCGTCGAGGTTATCTCACCAACGAACTGCATAAAAGAGATCTTCGATGTCGACGTACTAAACTCAGGTATTCCAGAACTGCAACGATAAAATTATGATGACAACACCTCAGAGCTCAACTCCCCAGGACACTTCCACTAAACCCCTGACAGGAGGCACCAAGACAATGTTCTCATCATAAAACCATCGGAACGATTCCAAGATACCCGCATGATCCTAAAAAGAAATTTAGTGAAATTTGAGAAGAGAAGAGTCAAAACTCTACGTCAGGATGCCTTACCAGAGCGATGAGGAGACTGGGAAGTAAAAAGAATTCCTAAACTCTCCGATATATAATTCCTAAATGACTCAAAACATTTTTCTAGACACAACTCGGCCGCTAAAAACGATCAAGCAATGGGGCTCCTAAGGTCGGGGAAGGCTCTGATTACCAACTTGTAACACCCTCGATGCGACTATATCTCCCACGTGTCAAGGCACGACTTAGAGGCATAATCGCATTGAAGGCATATGTCGCAAGTTAGGCAATCTTCACAACATCCCATGTAATATAAATAATAAAAGGGAGATAACATAGTTGGCTTACACTTGCCACGTCAATCAAGTACAGAAATAACATTACATCAACCAAACACTCATGGCCCGACTACGGCGCCAAAAATAAAAGATAACCCAACATGCGACACGGTCCCGATCACCCCCAACTGGGCACCACTACTGATCATCAGGAAAGGAAACATATTAACGTTGAGAGTCTTCGTCGTACTCCCACTTGAGCTCGAGCGCGTCACATGGAGCGGAATCATCAGGCCCTGCATCTGGTGTAATAGTAATATGTAAGCCATGGGGACTCAGCAATCTCGCACCCTCGCGATCAAGACTATTTAAGCTTATAGGTAAGGCAAGGTAAATATGTGGAGCTGCAGCAAGCGACTAGCAAGTATGGTGGCTAACTTATTCGCAAAAGAGAGTAAGAAGAGGAGGTAAAGCGCGAGCGAGAAACTAGAGAGCAACCTGCGCAAACATTACTCCAACACCGTGTCCACTTCCCGGACTCCGCCGAGAAGAGGCCATCACGGTAACACACTCAGTTGATTCATTTTAATTAAATTAAGGTTCAAGTTATCTACAACCGGACATTAACAAATTCCCATCTGCCCATAACCGCGGGCACGGCTTTCGAAAGTTCAAATCCCTGCAGGGGAGTCCCAACTTAGCCCATGACAAGCTCTCATGGTCAACGAAGGAATAGACCTCCTCCCAAGACGTTCCGATCAGACTCGGTATCTCGGTTATTCAAGACACTTCGACAGGTTAAAACAAGACCAGCAACACCGCCCGAATGTGCCGACAAATCCCGATAGGAGCTGCACATATCTCGTTCTCAGGGCACACTCAGATGAGCGCTCCATACAACTAAAACCAAACCTCGAGTTTCCCCGAGGGGGCGCTGCACAGGACTCTAGTTTGGACCAACACTCAGAGGAGCACTGGCCCGGGGGGTTTAAAATAAGATGACCCTTGGGCTCCGGAAACCCAAGGGAAAAGAGGCTAGGTGGCAAATAGTAAAACCAAGGTTGGGCATTGCTGGAAAAGCTTTAATCAAGGCAAACTATCAAGGGGTTCCCATTATAACCCAACCGCGTAAGGAACGCAAAATCCGGGAACATAACACCGATATGACGGAAACTAGGGCGGCAAGAGTGGAACAAAACACTAGGCGAGAGGCCGAGCCTTCCACCCTTTACCAAGTGTATAGATGCATTAAGATAACAAGATAATATAATGATATCCCAACAAGTAAATAAATGTTCCAACAAGGAACGGCCTCCAATCTTCACCTGCAACTAGCAACGCTATAAGAGGGGCTGAGCAAAGCGGTAACATAGCCAATCAACGGTTTGCTAGGACATGGTGGGTTAGAGGTTTGACATGGCAATTTGGGAGGCTTGAAAGCAAGTGGTATTCATCGTAGCATTGGCATAGCAAAAGATCGAGCAATCTAGCATGGCAAAGATAGTAGTGATTTCGAGGGTATGATCATCTTGCCTGCAAAGTTGTCAGAGTTGACTAGATCCTCATTAGCAAACTCATCTCCCGGCTCTACCCAAACAAGAAAAACAAGCAACAAGGACACAATCAACCACGTGCAAGGATCAAACAATATGATGCAAGGATGATATGCTATGCGGGATGCGATGCGGGATGCAAAATGCAAGATATGACAGGAAAAGCATGAACCTGGCCTCAACTTGGAAATCCAAGTGTTCCACTGGAAAGTGAGATGAAATCGCTTGAAAACGATATAAAGAACGTCGGAATCGGAGTTACGGTTTGGAAATGGCAAGCGATTCAAATATGACACCGGTCTGCGATTTACAGCAAGTAGCCATCTAAATGCAATGGAATGAACATGCTACAGCACCCAAACATGACAACAAAATACATGGCAGGGATGCATTCAAGATGCTTAACAAAAGTCTAGCACTGAGCTACGGCCAATTCATCCATTAACAAGTTCAAACAAGCATGGCAAAAATGCATATGGTAAACAGATCTCAGACTTAGTGAAATTAACACTTGTCTGGAATTTCAGATCAGGTAGCACTCTTCGGAGCAACAAAACTACATGCTACAGGACCTGAACATGGCAAAGTAAAACATTTCATGGAGCTACTCAAAGAGCTTAACAAAAGTCCCTTAGTGACCTTGAGCCAAAAGGGATCAGAAAATGCAATTGCAAGCATGTGAACATAGCAAAAACATAATCAGTTCACAGACTTAGTGAAAACTGGCACATGCTGAAAACAGATATCAAGTAGGCATGTTTACGAGCTCAATGCACTCACCACGGTGCAATTCATGATAAGATAAGCATACATCTATCAAGAACACACAAAATTCAAGCTAGACATGGCAAGAACAATGGCATAGTATGCACGGATCAACTACAACAACATCGGCAAAATTGCAAACAAGTTGACAATCTGCCCAGATTCACAAAGTAGCAAAAGTAGAGCTCGATTGACTCAAGCTAGCGTGCTCCATAATTGCAACCAAAGACATGGATGGATAGATCACTACAAGATTAACAAAACATCCTTACTGATCATCCTCAAAAGAGGCACGGATCACTAGGAAACAACATGAACATATGACAATATGAGATAAACAGGTCAAGGACTTAGTGGAAATGCTAAGTCCCTGAAAACAGAATTAACAAGTGCACCACTTTACAAGCTTGTGCTAGTCACCTCACACATCACAAAAATACATGGGTTGCACCTCTGGAGAGATGGCAAAACCCTTAACAAAACATAAGTAGAACTCATGGGCATATCATGCACACATTAATCATGGCAAAAATGACAAAAAGCTAAATGGAGTAGCAGATCTGACAATTATCTCAAGTAGCCCTCTTCTAACAGCATTTCGGGCATCAAGATGAACTCAAATGAAAATGATGCAATGGAATGAAATGATGTACTCTCTGATATGAACATTTTGATATGCTATATGCATGAATCGGAGCTATGGATGCAAAGTTACAAGGCCATGAACAATAGCACTTGGATCTGAGAATCTCGGGACTTGGAAGAAAAAACACCTCCGGATCTAGGGTTTCGGTGGCACGCGAACTGAGGCGGCCGGATCTTCGCCGGAATCGCTGCGCGAGGTCGCCGGAGAGGTCGAGGAAGCAAGGGCCAGCCGGATCTCGCCGGATCCGGGCCGCTCCGGCCGGGCGGCGAAGCGGGGCGGCGCGGGCACGCCGGGCTGCGGGGAGAAGACCGGGCGGCGCGAGGCGGCGGAGATGGGCCGGGCGGGCCCGCTGCAGGCTCGCCGGGCCGCGGCGGCGGCTGGCGGCGGAGGGACACGTGGCAGCACAGGAGTGGGCGCGGCGGTGTGTCCAGCGCGGTGCGGACAATGTCCGGCCGCGCGGAGACGATTTTAGGGTTTCGGGGAGGGGGATCCGAGATTTTCGAGGAGGACCTATTTATAGGCATAGAGGGAGCTAGGAGAGTCCAAATGAGGTGTGGTTTTCGGCCACGCGATCGTGATCGAATGCTCTAGATGATGGAGAAGGCTTAGGTGGGTTTTGGGCCAAATTGGAGGGGTGTTGGGCTGCAACACACACGAGGCCTTTTCGGTCCCTCGGGTAACCGTTGGAGTATCAAACGAAGTCCAAATGATACGAAACTAGACAGGCGGTCTACCAGTAGTAAACCAAGGCCGCATGACAAGTCTCGGTCCAATCCGGAAATGTTTAATCCCCACACACGAAAGAAAGCTAGAAATGACCACCGGAGGAGAACGAAGCGTCGGAATGCAAAACGGACAACGGGGAAAATGCTCGAATGCATGAGATGAACACGTATGCAAATGCAATGCACATGATGACATGATATGAGATGCATGACAATGATAACAACACACGGAGACAAAGACCCGAACCCGAGAAAATAAAATAACTTAACGCCGGAAACGGCAAGAGTTGGAGTACAAATTGGGAAAGTTACATCCAGGGTGTTACAACACTCCACCACTATGAAAGGATCTCGTCCCGAGATCTAGGACTGAAAGAACGCCGGGTACTCAGAACGGAGGTGATCCTCGCGTTCCCAGGTAGCTTCACGGTCGGAATGGTGTGACCACTTGACTTTGAGGAATTTGATTGACTTATTGCGAGTCTTGCGTTCAGTCTCTTCAAGAACAGCAACTGGGTGCTCACGATAAGAGAGATCTTCTTGGAGCTCAATGTCCTCAAAGTTGACGGTGCGGTCAGGAGTCTTGAAGCACTTTCGAAGCTGAGAGACATGGAACACGTCATGAACATTTGCAAAGTTTGAAGGAAGCTCGAGTTGATAGGCGAGGTCGCCTCTCTTGCTGACAATCTTGAAAGGTCCCACGTATCTGGGGCAAGCTTCCCTTTGATACCGAAGCGGCGAGTACCTTTCATAGGAGAGACACAGAGGTAAACATGATCTCCGATCTCGAAAGCCAAATCACGGTGCTTACTATCATAGTAGATCTTCTGGAGGGATTGGGCTGCTTTGAGGTTATCACGAATGACTTTGCACATCTCATCTGCCTCTGTGATTAAGTCATTACCCAAAAGCTGACGTTCATCGGTTTCAGACCAGTTGAGAGGGGTACGGCACTTCCTGCCATACAGAATTTCAAATGGGGCCTTGCCCGAACTTGCTTGAAAACTATTGTTGTAGGAGAATTCAGCATAAGGAAGACAATCCTCCCACTTCATGCCGAAGGAGATCACACAAGCCCTGAGCATATCTTCAAGAATCTGGTTGACACGCTTGACTTGACCGCTAGTTTGAGGATGGAAAGTTGTGCTGAAGCGGATGTTGGTGCCCATGGCCTTCTGAAAAGAATCCCAAAACTTGGAGGTAAAGATGCTGCCAGGGTCTGAAGAGATCACCTGTGGAATACCGTGTAGAGAGACAATTCGAGAGGTATAGAGTTCCGCCAATTGAGCTGCAGTGATCGACTCTTTGATAGGCAGAAAGTGAGCCACTTTGGTGAGTTTGTCGATGACAACGAATATAGCATCATTGCCATGCTTGGACTTTTGAAACCCAGTCACGAAGTCCATTTCAATGTGGTCAAACTTCCATTCTGGAATGGCAAGAGGTTGGAGGAGACCAGCTGGCCTTTGGTGTTCTGCCTTCACTCTTCTGCAGACATCACATTCATTCACGAACTGAGCAATCTCGCGCTTCATTCGAGTCCACCAATAAGCCTGCTTGAGGTCCTGATACATCTTCGTGCTCCCAGGGTGGATGGAGAGGAGAGAATTGTGAGCCTCGTTCATGATCACTTTACGGAGGTCACCTTTGGGTACAACAATACGATCCTCGAAGAAGAGAGTATCCTTGTCATCAAGGCGGTAGCACTTGTACTTGGGTTGGCTCTTGGCAATCCTAATCTTCACCTTTTTCACCATAGCATCAAGAAGCTGGGCTTGGCGAATCTGATCTTCCAAGGTAGAAGAGACTTGAAGGTTCGCGAGGAAGCCTTGAGGAACAACTTGCAGATTAAGTTTGCGGAAAGCTTCACAAAGCTCGGGTTGATAAGGCTCGAGAATCAGACTATTGCAGTAAGCTTTCCTGCTCAATGCGTCAGCAATCACATTGGCCTTGCCTGGAGTATACTCGATACTCGGATTATACTCTTGAATCATTTTGACCCATCGAGTTTGCCTGAGGTTGAGATAGGCTGCGTGAAGATGTACTTGAGACTCTTGTGATCAGTGAAAATGTCCACTTTTCTTCCCAATAAGAGATGTCTCCAAGTCAAAAGAGCATGCACAACTGCCGCCAACTCGAGATCATGAGTGGGGTAGTTCTTCTCATTAGACTTCAACTGGCGAGAGGTATAAGCAACAACTTTCTTCTCTTGCATCAATACTGCGCCAAGACCTTGGAGAGAGGCATCACAAAAGACCCCGTACGGCTTGGATTCATCAGGCGGAGTTAGAACTGGAGCAGTGATCAATTTCTCTTTCAAAGTGTTGAAAGCAATGTCACACTCCGGAGACCAAACGTACTTGACGTGCTTCTGAAGAAGATTAGAGAGAGGCTTCGCGATCTTAGAAAAGTTTTCAACGAATCTTCGATAATAGCTTGCGAGACCGAGGAAGCTACAGAGTTGCTTCACGTTCTGAGGGGGTTCCCAATTCACAATTGCAGACACCTTCTCAGGATTCACGGCAATGCCCTTGGCAGAGATGATATGACCAAGATAAAGAACCTCATCGAGCCAAAATTCACACTTGAAGAACTTGGCGTAGAACTGATGCTCCCTTAGCTTATCGAGTACCAAACGCAAGTGCTTGGCATGATCTTCCTTGTTCTTCGAGAAAACCAGAATGTCGTCGAGATAGACCAAAACGAAGTCATTGGTGTAGGCGTTGAAGATGAAGTTCATCATGCGAGAGAACGTCAGAGGAGCGTTGACGAGACCAAAAGACATGACAATGTATTCATATGAACCATAGCTTGTCCTGAAAGCCGTCTTGGGAATATCTTGCTCACAGATTCGAATCTGATGATAACCCATACGGAGATCAAGCTTAGAGAATACTTGGGCACCTTTGAGTTGTTGGAACAGCTCGTTGATGTTAGGAAGTGAGTATTTGTTCTTGATGGTCTTCTTGTTCAATGGACGGTAATCAACACAAAGTCGGTCCGTTCCATCCTTCTTCTTCACAAAAAGAACACCACAACCCCACGGAGAAGAACTAGGCCGGATGAGACCCATTTTCTCTTGAATATCGAGTTGCTTCTTCAGCTCCTTCAACTCTTCAGGTCCGAGCTTGTAAGGACGTTTGCACACAGGTTCCGTACCAGGCTCAAGATCAATGATGAATTCAACTGGCCGGTGCGGAGGCATTCCTGGGAGCTCTTCTGGAAAGACGTCTTGATATTCGCAAACGACTGGAATTTGCGAGATAGCATCCAGTTCACCCTTCTCATTGAGAGAAAACAGACGGATGGTATCATCACGAGCGGCAAAGACAATTACATCCTCAGACGAATGAGTCAATTGAATCTGCCTGGCAGCACAATCAAGCTGAGCCTTGTGCTTAGAAAGCCAATCCATTCTGAGAATAAGACCAATATCCGAGTTACCAAGAACAATTGGGGAAGAAAGGAACTTGTAGTCGCCCAATGTGATAGTAACCTCCGGGACGCAGGTGTTAGCTGTCATCTGCTTGCCCGGTGACACAATTTGCAAGGAACTTTGCAGATACTGATAATCGCACTCATACTTTGATGCAAAAGGTTTGGAAATGAAACAATGTGATGCACCAGTGTCAAAAAGAACTTTAGCTGGAATATCATTAACAGGAAGGTTACCCATAATCACATCTGGTGAATCCTCTGCCTGAGCTGCATTCAACAAATTGACGTTGGCGTGCTTGGGGTTATGCTTGACCATAGCTGTACTTGCCGATCTCACAGGAGGAGGAGGAGGAAGACGCCTCTGGTTGAAACACTTGTTGGCATAGTGACCCTTCTGTTGGCACTTGTTGCACGTGACTTCTGAAAGCGGACGGTGATACGGAGCACTCGATCTTGGAGCTTGAGACGAAGTCTTGTTCTGAAAGCCAGGGTTGGGTGGGTGGGAAGAACCACTGCCACTTTTGCTCTTCTGCTGATATGGCTGACGGAACGGAGGAGGAGGAAGCCAATACTTCTGCTGCTTGGCCACTTGAGTAGAGGAAGAAGGAGTAACATCTCTGACTCACTTCTTGGAAGCATCACACCTCAACTGAGCAGCCTCTTGCTTCAGTGCCATGTTGTAGAACTCATCGTATCTCAAGGGCTCGAAGAGAACAAGAGCTAGCTGAATTTCTTCTCTGAGACCACCCCTGAACTGGTATATCATGCTCTTCTCATCAGGTACGTCCTGCTTGGCAAAGCGGGCGAGCTTCTGGAACAACTTGTTGTAGTCATAGACAGACAAAGAGCCTTGCTTCAGATTGCGGAATTCCTCACGCTTGCTTTCAACCACGCTCTGCGGAATATGATGAGCTCAGAAATCTCGACGGAATTCATCCCAAGTGATAACACGTCCACCTCTGGAGTCCTTGTACTGCTGGAACCATTCTGCAGCTTGAACTTTGAGTTGGAAGGAAGCGAACTTGACAAAGTCCTCAGGCCTGACGTTACTGCACTCGAAATGCTTGCACAGATCCACAAGCCAATTGTTAGCATCAGTTGCCTCAACACAATTGCTGAAAGTCTTTGGCCCATTAGCAAGGAACTGGTTGAGTGTAGCAAAGTGATTCTGATTGTTGCCTTGGTTCCCTTGGTTGCCTTGATTGCGCTCTTGGAGAATTTGCATGATCAACTGTGTGTTTGCATTGGTTGCGGCCATCACAGCTTGCCATGCCTTCGGAGGAGGTGGAGGTGGTGGCGGATCAGGATTCAGAGTCGTGCGCGTTGGAGGAGCCATCCTGAAGAGGTTGACATCCATTAGCACATTGATAGACAAATATTGAAGCTGAATCCAACGGAATGAAAATTGCAACATAAAATCTTCACATCCGAACAAAATGAACGAATGCATTCATCTTGAAATGGTCACATATCCATAAATTGAGAAGCCACTTAGAATTTAGGTAGAGAAATAAATCAACAAGGTACGGATCAAGAACGAATAATCGGTAAGAAATCCCAATCTCAAACCAATATCCGTGGAAGAAGAACTAGAGCTACTAGAATTCCCACCTATGAAACTCCTGAACCTTTCCGGTTATGCAATCAGGTGTTGGGGATACAGGGGAAGCATAATATCTCACCCAAACTAGCAAATCCTACATCCAGCTGTATCCATCCTTCAACACATAACCAAGAAACCTTCGGAAACCATCTACCTCAACCTTCGAAAAACATCTGTTATACAAGTTATGGCGATACTCCCGAACTCCCGCCCCAGTACTGGGTGGCGTCGAGGTTATCTCACCAACGAACTGCATAAAAGAGATCTTCGATGTCGACGTACTAAACTCAGGTATTCCAGAACTGCAACGATAAAATTATGATGACAACACCTCAGAGCTCAACTCCCCAGGACACTTCCACTAAACCCCTGACAGGAGGCACCAAGACAATGTTCTCATCATAAAACCATCGGAACGATTCCAAGATACCCGCATGATCCTAAAAAGAAATTTAGTGAAATTTGAGAAGAGAAGAGTCAAAACTCTACGTCAGGATGCCTTACCAGAGCGATGAGGAGACTGGGAAGTAAAAAGAATTCCTAAACTCTCCGATATATAATTCCTAAATGACTCAAAACATTTTTCTAGACACAACTCGGCCGCTAAAAACGATCAAGCAATGGGGCTCCTAAGGTCGGGGAAGGCTCTGATTACCAACTTGTAACACCCTCGATGCGACTATATCTCCCACGTGTCGAGGCACGACTTAGAGGCATAATCGCATTGAAGGCATATGTCGCAAGTTAGGCAATCTTCACAACATCCCATGTAATATAAATAATAAAAGGGAGATAACATAGTTGGCTTACACTTGCCACGTCAATCAAGTACAGAAATAACATTACATCAACCAAACACTCATGGCCCGACTATGGCGCCAAAAATAAAAGATAACCCAACATGCGACACGGTCCCGATCACCCCCAACTGGGCACCACTACTGATCATCAGGAAAGGAAACATATTAACGTTGAGAGTCTTCGTCGTACTCCCACTTGAGCTCGAGCGCATCACCTGGAGCGGAATCATCAGGCCCTGCATCTGGTGTAATAGTAATCTGTAACCACGGGGACTCAGCAATCTCGCACCCTCGCGATCAAGACTATTTAAGCTTATAGGTAAGGCAAGGTAAATATGTGGAGCTGCAGCAAGCGACTAGCAAGTATGGTGGCTAACTTATTCGCAAAAGAGAGTAAGAAGAGGAGGTAAAGCGCGAGCGAGAAACTAGAGAGCAACCTGCGCAAACATTACTCCAACACCGTGTCCACTTCCCGGACTCCGCCGAGAAGAGGCCATCACGGTAACACACTCAGTTGATTCATTTTAATTAAATTAAGGTTCAAGTTATCTACAACCGGACATTAACAAATTCCCATCTGCCCATAACCGCGGGCACGGCTTTCGAAAGTTCAAATCCCTGCAGGGGAGTCCCAACTTAGCCCATGACAAGCTCTCATGGTCAACGAAGGAATAGACCTCCTCCAAAGACGTTCCGATCAGACTCGGTATCTCGGTTATTCAAGACACTTCGACAGGTTAAAACAAGACCAGCAACACCGCCCGAATGTGCCGACAAATCCCGATAGGAGCTGCACATATCTCGTTCTCAGGGCACACTCAGATGAGCGCTCCATACAACTAAAACCAAACCTCGAGTTTCCCCGAGGGGGCGCTGCACAGGACTCTAGTTTGGACCAACACTCAGAGGAGCACTGGCCCGGGGGGTTTAAAATAAGATGACCCTTGGGCTCCGGAAACCCAAGGGAAAAGAGGCTAGGTGGCAAATAGTAAAACCAAGGTTGGGCATTGCTGGAAAAGCTTTAATCAAGGCAAACTATCAAGGGGTTCCCATTATAACCCAACCGCGTAAGGAACGCAAAATCCGGGAACATAACACCGATATGACGGAAACTAGGGCGGCAAGAGTGGAACAAAACACTAGGCGAGAGGCCGAGCCTTCCACCCTTTACCAAGTGTATAGATGCATTAAGATAACAAGATAATATAATGATATCCCAACAAGTAAATAAATGTTCCAACAAGGAACGGCCTCCAATCTTCACCTGCAACTAGCAACGCTATAAGAGGGGCTGAGCAAAGCGGTAACATAGCCAATCAACGGTTTGCTAGGACATGGTGGGTTAGAGGTTTGACATGGCAATTTGGGAGGCTTGAAAGCAAGTGGTATTCATCGTAGCATTGGCATAGCAAAAGATCGAGCAATCTAGCATGGCAAAGATAGTAGTGATTTCGAGGGTATGATCATCTTGCCTGCAAAGTTGTCAGAGTTGACTAGATCCTCATTAGCAAACTCATCTCCCGGCTCTACCCAAACAAGAAAAACAAGCAACAAGGACACAATCAACCACGTGCAAGGATCAAACAATATGATGCAAGGATGATATGCTATGCGGGATGCGATGCGGGATGCAAAATGCAAGATATGACAGGAAAAGCATGAACCTGGCCTCAACTTGGAAATCCAAGTGTTCCACTGGAAAGATGAGATGAAATCGCTTGAAAACGATATAAAGAACGTCGGAATCGGAGTTACGGTTTGGAAATGGCAAGCGATTCAAATATGACACCGGTCTGCGATTTACAGCAAGTAGCCATCTAAATGCAATGGAATGAACATGCTACAGCACCCAAACATGACAACAAAATACATGGCAGGGATGCATTCAAGATGCTTAACAAAAGTCTAGCACTGAGCTACGGCCAATTCATCCATTAACAAGTTCAAACAAGCATGGCAAAAATGCATATGGTAAACAGATCTCAGACTTAGTGAAATTAACACTTGTCTGGAATTTCAGATCAGGTAGCACTCTTCGGAGCAACAAAACTACATGCTACAGGACCTGAACATGGCAAAGTAAAACATTTCATGGAGCTACTCAAAGAGCTTAACAAAAGTCCTTAGTGACCTTGAGCCAAAAGGGATCAGAAAATGCAATTGCAAGCATGTGAACATAGCAAAAACATAATCAGTTCACAGACTTAGTGAAAACTGGCACATGCTGAAAACAGATATCAAGTAGGCATGTTTACGAGCTCAATGCACTCACCACGGTGCAATTCATGATAAGATAAGCATACATCTATCAAGAACACACAAAATTCAAGCTAGACATGGCAAGAACAATGGCATAGTATGCACGGATCAACTACAACAACATCGGCAAAATTGCAAACAAGTTGACAATCTGCCCAGATTCACAAAGTAGCAAAAGTAGAGCTCGATTGACTCAAGCTAGCGTGCTCCATAATTGCAACCAAAGACATGGATGGATAGATCACTACAAGATTAACAAAACATCCTTACTGATCATCCTCAAAAGAGGCACGGATCACTAGGAAACAACATGAACATATGACAATATGAGATAAACAGGTCAAGGACTTAGTGGAAATGCTAAGTCCCTGAAAACAGAATTAACAAGTGCACCACTTTACAAGCTTGTGCTAGTCACCTCACACATCACAAAAATACATGGGTTGCACCTCTGGAGAGATGGCAAAACCCTTAACAAAACATAAGTAGAACTCATGGGCATATCATGCACACATTAATCATGGCAAAAATGACAAAAAGCTAAATGGAGTAGCAGATCTGACAATTATCTCAAGTAGCCCTCTTCTAACAGCATTTCGGGCATCAAGATGAACTCAAATGAAAATGATGCAATGGAATGAAATGATGTACTCTCTGATATGAACATTTTGATATGCTATATGCATGAATCGGAGCTATGGATGCAAAGTTACGAGGCCATGAACAATAGCACTTGGATCTGAGAATCTCGGGACTTGGAAGAAAAAACACCTCCGGATCTAGGGTTTCGGTGGCACGCGAACTGAGGCGGCTGGATCTTCGCCGGAATCGCTGCGCGAGGTCGCCGGAGAGGTCGGGGAAGCAAGGGCCGGCCGGATCTCGCCGGATCCGGGCTGGGCGGCGGCGCGCGGCAAGGCGGCGGCGGCGGGGCGGCGCGGCGCGGTGCGTGCGAGGCGGTGCGGGCGAGGCGGCGGCGGCGGGCGGCGCGCTCCGGCCGGGTGGCGAAGCGGGGCGGCGCGGGCACGCCGGGCGGCGGGGAGAAGACCGGGCGGCGCGAGGCGGCGGAGATGGGCCGGGCGTGCCCGCTGCGGGCTCGCCGGGCCGCGGCGGCGGCTGGCGGCGGAGGGACACGTGGCAGCACAGGAGTGGGCGCGGCGGTGTGTCCGGCGCGGTGCGGACAATGTCCGTCCACGCGGAGACGATTTTAGGGTTTCGGGGAGGGGGATCCGAGATTTTCGAGGAGGACCTATTTATAGGCATAGAGGGAGCTAGGAGAGTCCAGATGAGGTGCGGTTTTCGGCCACGCGATCGTGATCGAACGCTCTAGATGATGGAGAAGGCTTAGGTAGGGTTTGGGCCAAATTGGAGGGGTGTTGGGCTGCAACACACACGAGGCCTTTTCGGTCCCTCAGGTAACCGTTGGAGTATCGAACGAAGTCCAAATGATACGAAACTAGACAGGCGGTCTACCGGTAGTAAACCAAGGCCGCATGACAAGTCTCGGTCCAATCCAGAAATGTTTAATCCCCACACACAAAAGAAAGCTAGAAATGACCACCGGAGGATAACGAAGCGCCGGAATGCAAAACGGACAACGGGGAAAATGCTCGAATGCATGAGATGAACACGTATGCAAATGCAATGCACATGATGACATGATATGAGATGCATGACAACGATAACAACACACGGAGACAAAGACCCGAACCCGAGAAAATAAAATAACTTAACGCCGGAAACGGCAAGAGTTGGAGTACAAATTGGGAAAGTTACATCCGGGGTGTTACAATGGGGTTTGTGGCAAGGAGGGTTTTAATATCTTCCAAGGCAGCAGTTGCCTCCTTAGTCCATTTAAAATTCTTTGTTTGCTTTAGTATCCTATATAGGGGGTAAAGCTTTTTCCCCGAGTCTCGAGATAAAGCGGCTTAGCGCGGCCAGGCAGCCTGCTAGCCTTTGAACGTGTTGAGCTCGTTTGGAACCTCTAATCGGTCCAAGGCTCATATTTTTGCCAGGTTGGCTTCGATTCCTCGGCTGGACACGATAAAGCCAAGGAGTTTGCCTGCTGGTACGTGATACGTCTCCAATGTATCTATAATTTATAAAGTATTCATTCTGTTATATTATCATTCTTAGATGTTTTACAATCATTTTATAGCAACTTTATATCATTTTTGGGGACTAAACTACTGACCCAGTGCCCAGTGCCAGTTGCTGTTTTTTGCTTGTTTTTTACATCGCAGGAAATCAATATCCAACGAAGTCCAAACACCGCGAAACTTTTTGGAGATTTTTTATGGACCAGAACACCCAGGATGTGCTAGAGCAGCACCTGGTGGGTGCCCCGAGGGGGGCACAACCCACCATGGCCTGCCTGGGGGCCCAGGCGTGCCCAGGTGGGTTGTGCCCACCTCAGTGGCCTCCCGCACCCCCTCTTTACCCTATAAATTCACAAAAATTCCAAAAACCCTTGGGGTTAACCTAGATCTAAAGTTCTGCCACCGCAAGGCTCTGTAGCCACCGAAAACCAATCTAGACCCCGTTCCGGCACCCTGCGGGAGGGCGGAATCATCTCCGGTGGCCATCTTCATCATCCTGGCGGCCACCACGATGAGGAGGGAGTAGTCCACCCTCGGGGCTGAGGGTTTGTACCAGTAGCTATGTGTTTAATCTCTCTCTCTCTCTCGTGTTATTGAGATGTTACGATCTTGATGTATCGCGGGCTTTGTTAATATAGTCGGATCATATGGTGTTTTCCCCTCTCTATCTTGTTGTGATGAATTGAGTTTTTCCCTTTGAGATTTCGTGGTTATCGGATTGAATACTTTTATGGATTTGAGAACACTTGATATATGTCTTATAGTTGAATACTCGTGGTGACAATGGGGTATCGTATTGATTCACTTGATATATGTTTTGGCACTCAATTTGCGGATTCTCGAGGTGACATTGGGGTAATCTATGCATAGGGGTTGATGCATGTTCTTGTCTTTGTTTCTCCGATAGAAATCTTGGGGCACTCTTTGAAGTTCTTTGTGTTGGATTGAATATTATGAGTCTGAATTTGCTTTGGTGTTATTTTAGTACAAACTCTTGGTTAGATCAATCGTAAAGAATAGCTTCGTGTTATTTTAGTACGAACTCTAGGATAGATTGATCAGAAAGAATAGCTTTGAGGTGGTTTCGTACCCTACAAACTGATGGGGAACGTAGCATAAATTCAAAATTTTCCTACGTGTCACCAAGATCTATCCATGGAGTCATCTAGCAACGAGGGAGGAGTGGATCTACATACCCTTGTAGATCTCGCGCAGAAGCGTTCAAGAGAACGGGGTTGATGGAGTCGTACTCGTCGTGATCCAAATCACCAACGATCCTAGCGCCGAACGGACGGCACCTCCGCGTTCAACACACGTACGGAGCAGCGACGTCTCCTCCTTCTTGATCCAGCAAGGGGGAAGGAGAGGTTGATGGAGATCCAGCAGCACGACGGCATGGTGGTGGAAGTAGCGGGATTCCAACAGGGCTTCGCCAAGCGCTGCGGGAGGAGGGAGATGTGTCATGGGAGGGAGAGGGAGGCGCCAGGGCTTAGGTGTTGCTGCCCTCCCTTCCCCCCACTATATATAGGGCCAAGGGAGAGGGGGGTGCAGCCTTGGCCCTTCCTCCAAGGAAGGGTGCGGCCAGGGAGGAGTCCATCCTCCCCAAGGCACCCAGGAGGTGCCTTCCCCCTTTAGGACTCTTCCTTTCCCTTATCTCTTGGCGCATGGGCCTCTTGGGGCTGGTGCCCTTGGCCCATATAGGCCAAGGCACACACCCCTACAGCCCATGTGGCCCCCCGGGGCAGGTGGACCCCCTTGGTGGACCCCCGGACCCCTTTCGGCACTCCCGGTACAATACCGATAATGCGCGAAACTTTTCCAGCGACCAAAACAAGACTTCCCATATATAAATCTTTACCTCCGGACCATTCCGGAACTCCTCGTGACGTCCGGGATCTCATCCGGGACTCCGAACAACTTTCGGGTTACCGCATACTAATATCTCTATAACCCTAGCGTCACCGAACCTTAAGTGTGTAGACCCTACGGGTTCGGGAGACATGCAGACATGACCGAGATGACTCACCGGTCAATAACCAACAGCGGGATCTGGATACCCATGTTGGCTCCCACATGTTCCACGATGATCTCATCGGATGAACCACGATGTCAAGGACTTAATCAATCCCGTATACAATTCCCTTTGTCTAGCGGTACGATACTTGCCCGAGATTCGATCGTCGGTATCCCGATACCTTGTTCAATCTCGTTACCGGCAAGTCTCTTTACTCATTTCGTAACACATCATCCCGTGATCAACTCCTTGATCACATTGTGCACATTATGATGATGTCCTACCAAGTGGGCCCAGAGATACCTCTCCGTTTACACGGAGTGACAAATCCCAGTCTCGATTCGTGCCAACCCAACATACACTTTCGGAGATATCTGAAGTGTACCTTTATAGCCACCCAGTTACGTTGTGACGTTTGGCACACCCAAAGCACTCCTACGGTATCTGGGAGTTGCACAATCTCATGGTCTAAGGAAATGATACTTGACATTAGAAAAGCTTTAGCATACGAACTACATGATCTTGTGCTAGGCTTAGGATTGGGTCTTTGTCCATCACATCATTCTCCTAATGATGTGATCCCGTTATCAATGACATCCAATGTCCATGGTCAGGAAACCGTAACCATCTATTGATCAACGAGCTAGTCAACTAGAGGCTTACTAGGGACATGGTGTTGTCTATGTATCCACACATGTATCTGAGTTTCCTATCAATACAATTCTAGCATGGATAATAAACGATTATCATGACCAAGGAAATATAATAATAACTAATTTATTATTGCCTCTAGGGCATATTTCCAACAGTCTCCCACTTGCACTAGAGTCAATAATCCAGTTTACATCGATATGTGATTAACACTCAAGGTCACATCCCCATGTGACTAACACCCAAAGAGTTTACTAGAGTCAATAATCTAGTTCACATTACCATGTGATTAACACTCGATGAGTTCTGGGTTTGAACATGTTATGCTTGTGAGAGATGTTATAGTCAACGGGTCTGAATCTTTCAGATCCGTATGTACTTTGCAAATCTCTATGTCATCTTGTAGATGCAGCTACTACGCTATATTTGGAGCTATTCCAAATAACTGTTCTACTATACGAATCCAGTTTACTACTCAGAATAATCTGGATTAGTGTCAAAGTTTGCATCGGCGTAACCCTTTACGACGAACTCTTTTACCACCTCCATAATCGAGAAAATTCCTTAGTCCACTAGTTACTAAGGATAACTTTGACCACTGTCTTGTGATCCATTCTTGGATCACTCTTGTACCCCTTGACTGACTCATGGCAAGGCACATTTCAGGTGCGGTACATAGCATGGCATACCGTATAGAGCCTATGACAAAAGCATAGGGGACGACCTTCGTCCTTCCTCTTTCTTCTGCCGTGGTCGAGCTTTAAGTCTTAACTTCATACCTTACAACTCAGGCAAGAACTCCTTCTTTGACTGGTCCATCTTGAACACCTTCAAGATCATGTCAAGGTATGTGATCATTTGAAAGTACCATTAAAAATTTTGATCTATCCTTATAGATCTTGATGCTCAATGTTCAAGTAGCTTAATCCAGGCTTTCCATTGAAAAATACTTTCCAAATAACCCTATATGCTTTCCAGAAATTCTACGTCATTTCTGATCAACAATATGTCAACATATATTTATCAGAAATTCTATAGTGCTCCCACTCACTTCTTTGGAAATACAAGTTTCTCATAAACTTTGTATACACCCAAAACTTTGATCATCTTATCAAAGCATACATTCCAACTCCGAGATGCTTACTCCAGTCCTTAGAAGGATTGCTGGAGCTTTGCATACTTATTAGCATCTTTCAGGATTAACAAAACCTTCCAGTTGTATCACATACAACCTTTCCTCAAAAATCGTCGAGGAAACAATGGTTTTTGGCATCCTATCTGCAAGATTTCACAAATAATGCAGTAATTGCTAATATAATTCCAACAGACTCTTAGCATCGCTACAAGTGAGAAAGTCTCATCGCAGTCAACTCCTTGAACTTGTCGGAAAACATCTTAACGACAAGTCGAGCTTTCTTAATGGTGATACCTACCATCATTGTCCGTCTTCCTTTTAAAATCCATCTGTACCTAACAGCCTTACGACCATCAAGTAGTTCTCCCAAAGTCTACACTTTGTTTTCATATATGGATCCTCTCTCGGATTATATGGCCTCAAGCCATTTATCGGAATCCGGGCCCACCATCGCTTCTCCATAGCTCGTAGGTTCATTGTTGTCTAGCAACATGACTTCCAAGACAGGATTACGTACCACTCTGAAGTAGTATGCATCCTTGTCATCCCACGAGGTTTGGTAGTGACTTGATCTGAAGTTTCATGATCACTATCATAAGCTTCCACTTCAATTGGTGTAGGTGCCACAGGAACAACTCCCTGTGCTCTGCCACACACTAGTTGAAGAGACGGTTCAATAATCTCATCAAGTCTCCACCATCCTCCCACTCAATTCTTTCGAGAGAAACGTTTCCTCGAGAAAGGACCCGATTCTAGAAACAATCCCTTATTGCTTTCGAATCTGAGACAGGAGGTATACCCAACTGTTTTTGGTGTCCTATGAAGATGCATTTATCCGCTTTGGGTTCGAGCTTATCAGCCTGAAACTTTTTCACATAAGCGTCGCAGCCCCAAACTTTTAAGAAATGACAGCTTAGGTTTCTCTAAACCATAGTTCATATGGTGTCATCTCATCGGAATTACATGGTGCCCTATTTAAAGTGAATGTGGTTGTCTCTAATGCCTAACCCATAAACTATCGCGGTAATTCGATAAGAGACATCATGGTATGCATCATATCCAATAGGGTGCAGTTATGATGTTCGGACACACCATCACAGTACGGTGTTCCAGGCTGTATTAGTTGTGAAACAATTTCCACAATGTCTTAATTCTGTGCCAAACTCGTAATTCAGATATTCATCTCTATGATCATATCATAGATATTTTATCCTCTTGTCACGACGATCTTTCAACTTCACCCTGAAATTACTTGAACCTTTCAATAATTCAGACTCGTGATTCATCAAGTAAATATACTCAACATCTACTCAAACCATCTGTGAAGTAAGAACATAACGATATCCACTACACGCCTCAGCACTCATTGGACTGCACACATCAAAATGTATTACTTCCAACAAGTTGCTTTCTAGTTCCATTTTACTCAAAACGAGGCTTTCAGTCATCTTGCCCATGTTGTATGATTTGCATGTCTCAAGTGATTCAAAATCAAGTGAGTCCAAACGATCCATCTGTATAGAGTTTCTTCATGCATATCTACCAACAAACATGGTTCGCATGTCTCAATCCTTTCAAAAATGAGTGAGTGTGATGCCCGGATAATTAAACTACAGTGAATCTCTGCTAATGATGCCACGTCACTGCGATTACTATTATTAATCTCGCGAAGGTTCAAAAACAATTCAAAATTTTAAATAACAAGTCAAATTATTATTTTTGGAAACGGTAAAACAAAAATGTTTGGTAGGTTGCAAATATTCACTAACAATTTGTCATGAAAGAATTAACATTTTGCAAAATATAAAATTGCCTCTCGATATTAAAACAGTGGACCAACAACACCTTTTATCCCATTTAAATATGAACTCAAGCTTAATAAATTATTTCGAACCCAAACTTTTGTGGCAGAGTAAAATAATGCATAGTAATTATATGATAAGGTTTTACATTTTACAAAAGTAATTGATGTAAAAAGAAAGTACAAAATAGTAGCTAAGTAAATAAATAAATAAATATGAAAAGGAACAAATCCTAGTGTCCAACTGGGCCCTAGTCCATAGGAGTCGGCCAAGCCAGCTTGCGACGCCCTCCTCATCTCTCCTCCACCTGTCGAACACGACCGAGCGCTGGAAGCCGTCCCAGCCACGCCAGCTCGTCGCCCGCGTCGCTACAGATGTGGCGGGGTGGATAAGAACGCCAGCATCGACGCATTGGATACTTCTGAGATCTTCTTCCCCTCCCCCACGAGTTGTTGCATCTTCTCCCGCCATGGACGCTTCTGCAGTCGTCGCCGCCATGCCGCACGTGTAGCCACAGAGCAACCTGTAACAAGCCACCGCGTCCGCCGGCTCCGTCGTTGACTGCTTCGTCATCCACATCAACCTATTGAAGCTGGGAGCCCCTGCATCAAGCCCTATGATGTCGTCTTCTTCCTCGGCCCCAACGAATTTTGTCATCGATTCCGGCTACGTCGAGCCCTCCCCGAGCCCACCTTGCTCATCTACAGGCTCACTGTGAGCCCTTCTTCCTTTCCCCTTTGCTTCCTCCTCGGATTCATGCCGAATCACTGCGTCCGCGAGCACCGAACTCCGCCTTCCGTCGTGGCTGACGGGGGTCGAGTACCCCGCGCTCCTCTGCCCGAACCAGTGTTCGCAGTGTGCTCCTGGAACTGCCAGGAGGCCAGCGAGCCCATCCGCTCACCTTGCAGCGCCCTCTAGCCCCGGGTCCACCCTTGCCGCCACTCTGACCGTCGCGTCGCTCATCCCCTGCACGTCGTCGCACACACCCGCGCACACCGGCCGCTGCCTCTGCTCGCGCCCGCGGTCGCCGGGACCACGCCGCGCCGCCCGCCCACTATGGCCTTCTGCTGCCGCTGCTGCTTTCTCTGCCGTCCGGCTGACCTGCTGCTGCTCGTCCGCACGCAGCGCCTCCCCATGCCGCTGACCGCCGCAGCCGCGCCCGACGCACCCTTGCCCACGCGCCCGTGCGTGGCCTCGCCATCGCCTGCTGCTGCCCGCAGCGCTGCTAACCGCTGATGGACCTGCTGCTGCATCCTACTACTACGCTGCTGCTCTACTGAACCTACTATTACTACTAACTACTTTAGCTACTACTATGGTTAGCTTTACAAATATTACATCGGGTAACCCCCTCGGCAGCCCCTAAACTCCGGTTAAACAACTACTAACAGGCCAAAAATAAATATGAGTAGAATGTACACTTGACAAACTTCATATTACTCCACTGGACCAAATTCATTTGATGCATGGTTTAAATCCTACAAAAATCACAAATGCTTTGTTGGAACAAAAGTAACCCCTAGCTATGTGTGTTGCGTGTGTGTACCCACGGCTGACTATGCCACCGGCCGGCCCATGGTTTAATTAGGCTAGGATTAATTAGGGCTAGTGTAGGTAGGATGTAATTTAGTGCTAATTAGTCTATATAAACAATGCCATGTGGCCCCCTAGTTTAAATTAATTTAGCCTAAGTAATCTACACCTATGTCCATGACATGTGGGCCACCATCTCTCCTTTTGACTAGTCACATTGACTTGGTCAATTCGGATTTAAATTAAACACAAAATTCTAGAATATTGATAAAACTTTGGAAAATTATAAAAAAATTAACCGTAACTCCGATGGAAAAACTTTGTACATGAAAGTTGTTCAGAACGACGAGACGAATCCAGATACGCGGCCCGTTCGTCCGCCACGCATCCCTAGCATAGGGAACCTGCAACATTTCACCTCCGGTTCATTTGTCCGGAATCGTGAAACACCGGGAATACTTTCCCGGATATTTCCCCTATTCGCCGGTATCGCCTATCCCTACGTTAGGTCACCCCTAGCACAACGTATTGCCGCGTCTTGCTTTGTGTTACATTTGATTGCTCTGTTATTTATTGTGTTCCCCCTCTGTTACTCCTTTCCGGTAGACTTCGAGACCGCTGCCGATGTTCGTGTGTTCGACTACATCGAAGATGACCCCTCCTTCTTGCCAGAGCAACCAGGCAAGCCCCCCCCCCCCCTTGATCACCAGATATCGCCTACTCTTCTCTATACTGCTTGCATTAGAGTAGTGTAGCATGTTACTATTTTCTTTTAATCCTATTATGATGCATAGCCTGTCCTTGCTACTACTGTTGTTACCTTTACCTGTTATCCTAATGCTTAGTATAGGATGCTAGTGTTCCATCAGTGGCCCTACACTCTTGTCCGTCTGCCATGCTATACTACTGGGCTGTGATCACTTCGGGAGCTGATCATGGGCATATGCTATATACTTATACTGTTACATCACTTATGGTACTGTTCGGAGATGGGGGCTGAAGGGGCAGGTGGCTCCATCCAGGTAGTGGTGGGCCTGGGTTCCCGACGGCCCCCGACTGTTACTTTGAGGCGGAGCGACAGGGCAGGTTGAGACCACCTAGGAGAGAGGTGGGCCTGGCCCTGGTCGGCGTTCGCAGATACTTAACACGTTTAACGAGATCTTGGTATTTGATCTGAGTCTGGCTACTGGCCTATACGCACTAACCATCTACGCGGGGACATTTATGGGCACTCGACGTCGTGGTATCAGCCGAAGCCTTCGTGACGTCAGCGACTGAGTGGCGCGCGCCAGATTGGACCGTAAGCCTGCTCTTGTATTAAGGGGGCTAGTTCTCCTTCCGGCCGCGTTCGCAACGTGCAGGTGTGCAAAGGGCGATGGGCCCAGACCCCTGCGCCATAGGATTTAGACCGGCGTGCTGACCTCTCTGTTGTGCCTAGGTAGGGCTGCGACGTGTTGATCTTCCGAGGCCGGGCATGACCCAGAAAAGTGTGTCCGGCCAAATGGGATCGAGCGTGTTGGGTTATGTGGTGCACCCCTGCAGGGAAGTTAAACTATTCGAATAGCCATGATCTTCGGTAATAGGACGACTTGGAGTTGTACCTTGACCTTATGACAACTAGAACCGGATACTTAATAAAACACACCCTTCCAAGTGCCAGATACAACCGGTGATCGCTCTCTCACAGGGCGACGAGGGGAGGATCATCGGTTAGGATTATGCTATGCGATGCTACGGAGGACTTCAGCCTACTCTCTTCTACATGCTGCAAGACGGAGGCTGCCAGAAGCGTAGTCTTCGAAAGGACTAGCTATCCCCCCTTATCCCGGCTTTCTGCAGTTCAGTCCACATATAATAGCCTTATTCCAGTTGATACCAATGCATACATATGTAGTATAGCTCCTTGCTTGCGAGTACTTTGGATGAGTACTCACGGTTGCTTTCTCCCTCTTTTCCCCTATCCCTTCTACCTGGTTGTCGCAACCAGATGTTGGAGCCCAGGAGCCAGACGCCACCTTCGACGACGACTCCTACTACACCGGAGGTGCCTACTACTACGTGCTGCCCGCTGACGATGACCAGGAGTAGTTTAGGAGGATCCCAGGCAGGAGGCATGCGCTTCTTTCGATCTATATCCCCGTTTGTGCTAGCCTTCTTAAGGCAAACTTGTTTAACTTATGTCTGTACTCAGATATTGTTGCTTCCCCTGACTCTTGTGCCTTCGAGCATTTGTATTCGAGCCTTCGAGGCCCCTGGCTTGTAATATAAAGCTTGTATTATTTTAATTTGTGTCTAGAGTTGTGTTGTGATATCTTCCCGTGAGTTCCTGATCTTGGTCGTACACATTTGCGTGCATGATTAGTGTACGGTCAAATCGGGGGCGTCACAAGTTGGTATCAGAGCCGACTGCCTGTAGGAATCCCCCTTCCACACTCCTTGGCCGAAGTCGAGTCTAGACATTGCAAAACTTTTACTAACGTGGGTGTGTGCCTTACGGGCCCACGTGGCCATCCGGGTGGTATTAGGATCTTTTATTCCTCGTCTATCCTCTGGGATTCTGACTCTCTCCTACTCGGGTTAAATGATTTTGTTAAAATCTAACTCTAGGTGCTCGTTACCACTTCCTGCCGAAGAGCCCCTTCATTACAGATGATCGACTGCTTCAACAGAAGATTCTGACAATACTCTCCAATGTTCTCCCGAAACCTTATGCCATTGCTTTTGCAATTCCCTACCACCGAAATATCCCTATGGATAAGTATTTAGACCTGACGTGCTTACCTTTATTCCCGGTCGATCTTGTTATTATAAGATACCCCAAGAATACTTTGTGCCTACTGCCTTGCAGTTCTTTGCCACATGCATACCACTACGGATAATTACTCGCATTTATCGAGTATCCGCTCATCCCCAGATATTCATGCAGTTCACAAAATTCTTCGAAATACCATTTTCCGAAAATCCTGAGCAACCTATTGCTCCTGAAATTCTTGCTTGCTTGCATTATGGTTAATCCCATAAGTATAGTAATCTTATTGGCAACCTTTGTCAATATCATTTTGAGTCCATTGACTCAATATGTTGCGAATTCTCGCAATCCTCACTCAGATCATAGAATTCATCCTTCCAGCTCAGATGTCATTTAAAACGTGAGCTGGTCCTCGGCCAATCAGATTGCCATCGATTGTACCCCTAAGTCTATTCTGCTTGTCCGTCCTTGGTCAGAGCGTTTGCTCCTGATCCCTTGATTTGAAAATCATAATTCCTTTGTTACTTAAACGTTGAATTATTCAGATGTTCTGTAAAACAATGCATTTGCATTCTTTCTTCCTCTGATTGGGTATCGATACTCACATCAGCTCCATTGTGGATCACCATATCCAGTGTTGGATTATTATCCGACAATGTCCTTCATAATTAATCACCTTGTGAGTTCTTTCTCCGATACATAATTCCTTTGGTAATTTGTATCCTCTCCTTTTGCCAACCATGCTCTGCTTTCGAGCTGGTAATATTTACTCTCAAAGCTTGTGGTATATGTTTCCATGATACCCTGACGGGTTGAACCTATGCCTTCCTTAATTTGTGTGACCTCGAAATTTATGCGGGTTATACCCTGCTGACGCTTCGTCAGATAAATTTTCAACACTACAACTTCGAAAAGGGGAGGTAAATGTAAGGTTATGCATTGAAGAAGTGGGAGTCGACCTTGAACTTTGTGTTCATGCCCATGGACACGATGTAGATCTTATCGTTAAAGCTTCTCTTAAATTAATTACTCCCTTGGTATAAGTTCATATTATATCTGGGATCTGGCCTTTTGCAATCGTGATTTCGACCATGTTCTCTTTTAGGTACCGTTTCTCGTGCAAGTTTAAGCACTTGTCTTCTGCAGAGCAATACCCCAGTCCAACCTCTACTTTGATCTGTCGTCGAGTATTACCCCCTGGTATCTCGAGGATACCACGGGATACATAACTTCTTATGAGTTCTTCATCAACTAATATTCTTGCCGATTCCATTTTTCCAACGGGTTCTCAGTTGTTAGAACCCCTCAAGGACACCGACAACTGAATTGAGTCCGCACTATGATTCAACAACTCTTGGTAACCTTCATTACTTACGAGTCTGAACTCGATCACGTCATTCCGAGCCTACTCGGCTATATCATTATCGTGCCAAATTTTAACTGTGCTACCTGGTCCTTCTTTCCGGAGCACAATTTCGACGATGGGCTAAGCTTACGTCGATCTTCCTTGTCTTATTGTTTCACCTCAAACAACAAACTTGATTTCAAGTTTGTGTCGCACCCATGGTTCCAATAACCTTTCGCTTCATCATTCGTTTGACTTGATGTCATCGCCGACCGATTACATCTCCATGAAACCTCTCGACAGAAATTGTCATGATCATCATCAACATTTCGAGCTCCTCAAGGATATCAATTGAATTCCTGACGAGAAATACCATCCTTGCCCTTGATGATTTGTGTTATCATCGACCACTCGATTGCCTTCCGTTCAACACAAACTTGTTCGTGTTTTGTGTTATACCTTGAGATCCTTGCTATCCAGCATTTGTTCTCCTTTACCTTGGAGTATTACCATCTTTTATGTCAAGAATGTTGTGAGAATTTCACCACCTCTTAAGAATTCTTGGTATCGTGATACTTCTCACCATCACCATTCTTTCTTGGTCCTCGTGTTGATTCCAACCGGGGTACCAACAAGTGAACGGTGTTGTTTGGATTCTGCACTTCTAGCAACCCTATTGCTTTGAAGTTAATGGTCGGCCGTTCGTTCTTAGACTATTGATTATTGAATCACCATTCTGACATTGGTCGTGCAACCCAACCCATATTTTGGGCGCACCTTTCAACCAATGTTTAATTGTGTATATTTTCCGTGAGCATACTTCCTTATATCATTTGATCTGACAAATGTTATCTCCTTGTTCACTTAATTGTGGAAATCCATCTTTTGTTAATCTCGATGAATTGTCGCTGATTCCATCAGCCACCTCCTCATTCTATCCTTGATTTAATAATGAACTCATGATTCAGAACTTGCTTCCACAGTTCAATTCCCGAGAATCTTACAATGTCGTCTCGTCAATTTGTCTTGCACCTTTTCTTCTCAGGCATCTTGAGTCTAAGGTTTCCGAACACCGATCAGATCTGAATCTCGGTCAGATATGATGGTTGGAACATACTTTCAAGAGTTATAACATTGATCCTCATATGACCTGGTAAGGTGATGTCATGCCAGCACACCTGGCCGGAGGACCTACTGTTATAGTTTTCTTATTAGCAAGGTTATCCATTCTTCCATGAGGAAATTGCAAGACTTATTCTATAAGTTGTTCCTGATGAATCCTTGGTGTATCCAAAGTACGACCTTTGCTTGAAGACTATGTCAATGCTATCTCGAAGCATGTCTATGGTACTCCGATTTTCAACAAGAACATTTAAAGCCCAATGCTAAATGTTTCCTACTCAATTCTCCAAACACCGTTGTATGGGTAATGCCATGAAATCTCTCTCCCCTTACCTAAAGAGTTTTCTACATTATATCATGTCATGGATATCATGCTCTACTTATCCTTGGAAAGGATATACCCCTGAAATATGTGTTTAAACACATTTTCCTTTCCATTGTTTTCTTTAACCTTTCTTGCGACCAATATGATCTAAGCAGTAACAATTCCCTGCTTATGTAACCAACTCGGTGCACGATTCTGTCAGAAAGACCCTGTTACTTTTGTTGATGACATTTCGGTAACTACCGATGGACGAGAACTTTGCCTACTAGTCCGCCTCGTTCAACGAGCAGGAAAATGGTTCTCTTCGTCCCTCGCCCTTGGTACCAACGTTCTTGCCGACATAACTGACATGGTACTCTCTGACATGCCTTGCTATCATGACCGTGCAAGATGTCACTGCTCCTATTAAAAAAAATCACATCGTGGGCCCATAACCCACAGTTCCACAGGATCGAAACCTGACTCTCCTGTACAACCCCTATTCCCAAAGTTATTCCTCGCGCGTGGCCTCATATGTAATTCACGGGCCACCATCCTAGTGATCTATTCTGGTAACCGACGCAATATTCAATCTCGTTGCTTTGGACCCCTTTCGCATGTTGCTTCAGACATCGAGCGATTTCCTATCCGTTTGAAACTTCCCATGATACCTCCTTACATTGCTCTGGATATTTTCTTAAAGTTTCAATTCGAGAGTTACTTTCCGCTACCTTCCCCGATGTTATTGACCAGATAGTCAACCTTGCAGAGGTCCGTTCTCCCGGAATACCCACCCTTTATTCTTTCGTAAGTACGTTGGAATTCCCGAAGGAAGAATGCCGATTTCATCACGATAACCTAAAGCAGTGGAATGAATACATCAATGTATTGGACCGGCCTCTTCGAGAAGAGCAAGCCAGGATAAGAACACCCACTAGATTCGTTACCAAACCTTTCCCCCTTTCACTACCTCTTAAATCTCGGGACGAGATTTCTTGTAGTGGAGGAGAATTGTGATGCCCGGGTAATTAAACTACAGTGAATCTCTGCTAATGATGCCACGTCACTGCGATTACTATTATTAATCTCGTGAAGGTTCAAAAACAATTCAAAATTTTAAATAACAAGTCAAATTATTATTTTTGGAAACGGTAAAACAAAAATGTTCGGTAGGTTGCAAATATTCACTAACAATTTGTCATGAAAGAATTAACATTTTGCAAAATATAAAATTGCCTCTCGATATTAAAACAATGGACCAACAACACCTTTTATCCCATTTAAATATGAACTCAAGCTTAATAAATTATTTCGAACCCAAACTTTTGTGGCAGAGTAAAATAATGCATAGTAATTATATGATAAGGTTTTACATTTTACAAAAGTAATTGATGTAAAAAGAAAGTACAAAATAGTAGCTAAGTAAATAAATAAATATGAAAAGGAACAAATCCTAGTGTCCAACTGGGCCCTAGTCCATAGGAGTCGGCCAACCCAGCTAGCGACGCCCTCCTCATCTCTCCTCCACCTGTCGAACACGACCGAGCGCTGGAAGCCGTCCCAGCCACGCCAGCTCGTCGCCCGCGTCGCTACAGATGCGGCGGGGTGGATAAGAACGCCAGCATCGACGCATTGGATACTTCCGAGATCTTCTTCCCCTCCCCCACGAGTTGTTGCATCTTCTCCCGCCATGGACGCTTCTGCAGTCGTCGCTGCCATGCCGCACGTGTAGCCACAGAGCACCCCGCAACAAGCCACCGCGTCCGCCGGCTCCGTCTTTGACTGCTTCGTCATCCACATCAACCTATTGAAGCTGGGAGCCCCTGCATCAAGCCCTATGATGTCGTCTTCTTCCTCGGCCCCAACGAACTTCGTCATCGATTCCGGCTACGCCGGGCCCTCCCCGAGCCCACCTTGCTCATCTACAGGCTCACTGTGAGCCCTTCTTCCTTTCCCCTTTGCTTCCCCCTCGGATTCATGCCGAATCACTGCGTCCGCGAGCACCGAACTCCGCCGTCCGCCGTGGCCGACGGGGGTCGAGTACCCCGCGCTCCTCTGCCCGAACCAGTGTTCGCAGTGTGCTCCTGGCACTGCCAGGAGGCCGACGAGCCCATCCGCTCGCCTTGCAGCGCCCTCTAGCCCTGGGTCCACCCTTGCCGCCACTCTGACTGTCGCGTCGCTCATCCCCTGCACGTCGCCGCACACACCCGCGCACACCGGCCCCTGCCTCTGCTCGCGCCCGCGGTCGCCGGGACCACGCCGCGCCGCCCGCCCACTATGGCCTTCTGCTGCCGCTGCTGCTTTCTCTGCCGCCCGGCTGACCTGCTGCTGCTCGTCCGCACGCAGCGCCTCCCCCTGCCGCTGACCGCCGCAGCCGCGCCCAACGCACCCTTGCCCGCGCGCCCGTGTGTGGCCTCGCCATCGCCTGCTGCTGCCCGCAGCGCTGCTAACCGCTGATGGACCTGTTGCTGCATCCTACTACTACGCTGCTGCTCTACTGAACCTACTATTACTACTAACTACTTTAGCTACTACTATGGTTAGCTTTACAAATATTACATCGGGTAACCCCCTTGGCAGCCCCTAAACTCCGGTTAAGCAACTACTAACAGGCCAAAAATAAGTATGAGTAGAATGTACACTTGACAAACTTCATATTACTCCACTGGACCAAATTCATTTGATGCATGGTTTAAATCCTACAAAAATCACAAAATGCTTTGTTGGAACAAAAGTAACCCCTAGCTATGTGTGTTGCGTGTGTGTACCCACGGCTGACTATGCCACCGGCCGGCCCATGGTTTAATTAGGCTAGGATTAATTAGGGCTAGTTTAGGTAGGATGTAATTTAGTGCTAATTAGTCTATATAAACAATGCCATGTGGCCCCCTAGTTTAAATTAATTTAGCCTAAGTAATCTACACCTATGTCCATGACATGTGGGCCACCATCTCTCCTTTTGACTAGTCACATTGACTTGGTCAATTCGGATTTAAATTAAACACAAAATTCTAGAATATTGATAAAACTTTGGAAAATTATAAAAAATTTAACCGTAACTCCGATGGAAAAACTTTGTACATGAAAGTTGCTCAGAACGACGAGACGAATCCAGATACGCGGCCCGTTCGTCCGCCACGCATCCCTAGCATAGGGGACCTGCAACATTTCACCTCGGTTCATTTGTCCGGATTCGTGAAACACCGGGAATACTTTCCCGGATATTTCCCCTCTTCGCCGGTATCGCCTATCCCTACGTTAGGTCACCCCTAGCACAACGTATTGCCGCGTCTTGCTTTGTGTTACATTTGATTGCTCTCTTATTTATTGTGTTCCCCCTCTGTTACTCCTTTCCGGTAGACTTCGAGACCGCTGCCGATGTTCGTGTGTTCGACTACATCGAAGATGACCCCTCCTTCTTGCCAGAGCAACCAGGCAAGCCCCCCCCCCCTTGATCACCAGATATCGCCTACTCTTCTCTATACTGCTTGCATTAGAGTAGTGTAGCATGTTACTGTTTTCTGTTAATCCTATTATGATGCATAGCCTGTCCTTGCTACTACTGTTGTTACCTTTACCTGTTATCCTAATGCTTAGTATAGGATGCTAGTGTTCCATCAGTGGCCCTACACTCTTGTCCGTCTGCCATGCTATACTACTGGGTCGTGATCACTTCGGGAGGTGATCACGGGCATATGCTATATACTTATACTGTTACATTACTTATGATACTGTTCGGAGATGGGGGCTGAAGGGGCAGGTGGCTCCATCCAGGTAGTGGTGGGCCTGGGTTCCCGACGGCCCCCGACTGTTACTTTGAGGCGGAGCGACAGGGCAGGTTGAGACCACCTAGGAGAGAGGTGGGCCTGGCCCTGGTCGGCGTTCGCAGATACTTAACACGTTTAACGAGATCTTGGTATTTGATCTGAGTCTGGCTACTGGCCTATACGCACTAACCATCTACGCGGGGACAGTTATGGGCACTCGACGTTGTGGTATCAGCCGAAGCCTTCGTGACGTCAGCGACTGAGTGGCGCGCGCCGGATTGGACCGTAAGCCTGCTCTTGTATTAAGGGGGCTAGTTCTGCTTCCGGCCGCGTTCGCAACGTGCAGGTGTGCAAAGGGCGATGGGCCCAGACCCCTGCGCCATAGGATTTAGACCGGCGTGCTAACCTCTCTGTTGTGCCTAGGTAGGGCTGCGACGTGTTGATCTTCCGAGGCCGGGCATGACCCAGAAAAGTGTGTCCGGCCAAATGGGATCGAGCGTGTTGGGTTATGTGGTGCACCCCTGCAGGGAAGTTAAACTATTCGAATAGCCGTGATCTTCGGTAACAGGACGACTTGGAGTTGTACCTTGACCTTATGACAACTAGAACCGGATACTTAATAAAACACACCCTTCCAAGTGCCAGATACAACCGGTGATCGCTCTCTCACAGGGCGACGAGGGGAGGATCATCGGTTAGGATTATGCTATGCGATGCTACTTGGAGGACTTCAGCCTACTCTCTTCTACATGCTGCAAGACGGAGGCTGCCAGAAGCGTAGTCTTCGAAAGGACTAGCTATCCCCCCTTATCCCGGCTTTCTACAGTTCAGTCCACATATAATAGCCTTATTCCAGTTGATACCAATGCATACATATGTAGTATAGCTCCTTGCTTGCGAGTACTTTGGATGAGTACTCACGGTTGCTTTCTCCCTCTTTTCCCCTATCCCTTCTACCTGGTTGTCGCAACCAGATGTTGGAGCCCAGGAGCCAGACGCCACCTTCGACGACGACTCCTACTACACCGGAGGTGCCTACTACTACGTGCTGCCCGCTGACGACGACCAGGAGTAGTTTAGGAGGATCCCAGGCAGGAGGCATGCGCTTCTTTCGATCTATATCATCGTTTGTGCTAGCCTTCTTAAGGCAAACTTGTTTAACTTATGTCTGTACTCAGATATTGTTGCTTCCGCTGACTCTTGTGCCTTCGAGCATTTGTATTCGAGCCTTCGAGGCCCCTAGCTTGTAATATAAAGCTTGTATTATTTTAATTTGTGTCTAGATTTGTGTTATGATATCTTCCCGTGAGTTCCTGATCTTGGTCATACACATTTGCGTGCATGATTAGTGTACGGTCAAATCGGGGGCGTCATAGTGAGTCCAAAGATCCATCAACATGGAGCTTCTTCATGTGTTTTATACCGATATGACTTAAGTGGCAGTGCCACAAGTAGGTGGTACTATCATTACTATCTTATATCTTTTGGCATGAACATGTGTATCACTATGATCGAGATTCAATGAACCATTCATTTTAGGTGCAAGACCATTGAAGGTATTATTCAAATAAACAGAGTAACCGTTATTCTCGTTAAATGAATAACCGTATTGCGATAGACATAATCCAATCATGTCTATGCTCAACGCAAACACCAATCTCGATGGTAGAGGGAGCGTGCGATGCTTGATCATATCAACATTGGAAACACTTCCAACACATATCGTCAGCTCACCTTTAGCTAGTCTCCTTTTATTCCGTAGCTTTTATTTCGAGTTACTAACACTTAGCAACCGAACCGGTATCTAATACCCTGGTGCTACTAGGAGTACTAGTAAAGTACACATTAACATAATACATCCAATATACTTCTATCGACCTTGCCAGCCTTCTTATCTACCAAGTATCTAGGGTAATTCTGCTCCAGTGGCTGTTCCCTTTATTACAGAAGCACTTAGTCTCGGGTTTGGGTTCAACCTTGGGTTTCTTCACTAGAGCAGCAGCTGATTTTCCGTTTCATGAAGCATCCCTTTTTGCCCTTGCCCTTCTTGAAACTAGTGGTTTCACCAACCATCAACAATTGATGCTCCTTCTTTATCTCTACTTTTGTGGTGTCAAACATCGTGAATATCTCAAGGATCATCATATATGTCCCTGATATATTATAGTTCATCACGAAGCTCAAGCAGCTTGGTGGTAATGACTTCGGAGAACCATCACTATTTCATCTGGAAGATCAACTCCCACTCGATTCAAATGATTGTTTTACTCAGACAATCTGAGCACAAGCTCAACAATTGAGCTTTTCTCCCTTAGTTTGCAGGCTAAGAAAATCGTCGGAGGTCTTATACCTCTTGACGTGGGCACGAGCCTGAAATCCCAATTTCAGCCCTCGAAACATCTCATATGTTTCACGACGTTTCAAAACGTCTTTGGTGCCTCAACTCTAAACCGTTTAACTAAACTATCACGTAGTTATCAAAATGTGTATGTCAGATGTTCGCAACATCCACAGACGACGTTCGAGGTTCAGCACACTGAGCGGTGCATTAAGGACATAAGCCTTCTATGAAGCAATGAGGACAATCCTCAGTTTACGGACCTAGTCCGCATAATTGCTACTATCAACTTTCAACTAAATTTTCTCTAGGAACATATCTAAACAGTAGAACTGAAGCGCGAGCTACGACATAATTTGCGAAGACCTTTTGACTATGTTCAGGATAATTAAGTTCATCTTATGAACTCCCACTCAGATAGACATCCCTCCAGTCATCTAAGTGATTACATGATCCGAGTCAACTAGGCCGTGTCCGATCATCATGTGAGACGGACTAGTCATCATCGGTGAACATCTTCATGTTGATCGTATCTACCATACGACTCATGCTCGACCTTTCGGTCTCTTGTGTTCCGAGGCCATGTCTGTACATGCTAGGCTCGTCAAGTTAACCTAAGTGTTTTGCCTGTGTTCCGAGGCCATGTCTGTACATGCTAGGCCCGTCAACACCCGTTGTATTCGAACGTAAGAATCTATCACACCCGATCATCACGTGGTGCTTCGAAACGACGAACTTTCGCAATGGTGCACAGTTAGGGGGAACACCTTCTTGAAATTTTAGTGAGGGATCATCTTATTTACTACCGTCGTTCTAAGCAAATAAGATGTATAAACATGATAAACATCACATGCAATCAAATAGTGACATGATATGGCCAATATCATATTGCTCCTTTTGATCTTCATCTTCGGGGCTCCATGATCATCGTCGTCACCGGCATGACACCATGATCTCCATCATCATGATCTCCATCATCGTGTCTCCATGAAGTTGCCTCGCCAACTATTACTTCTACTACTACAGCTAACGGTTAGCAATAAAGTAAAGTAATTACATGACGTTTATGTTGACACGCAGGTAATAAATAAATTAAGACAACTCCTATGGCTCCTGCCGGTTGTCATATTCATCGACATGCAAGTCATGATTCCTATTACAAGAACATGATCAATCTCATACATCACATATATCATTTATCACATCCTTTTGGCCATATCACATCACATAGCATACCCTGCAAAAACAAGTTAGACGTCCTCTAATTGTTGTTTGCATGTTTTACGTGGCTGCTATGGGTTTCTAGCAAGAACGTTTCTTACCTACGCAAAAACCACAACGTGATATGCCAATTGCTATTTACCCTTCATAAGGACCCTTTTCATCGAATTCGATCCGACTAAAGTGGGAGAGACAAACACCCGCTAGCCACCTTATGCAACTAGTGCATGTCAGTCGGTGGAACCAGTCTCACGTAAGAGTACGTGTAAGGTCGGTCTGGGCCGCTTCATCCCACAATGCCACCGAATCAAGATTGGACTAGTAACGGTAAGCATATTGAACAAAATCAACGCCCATAACTACTTTGTGTTCTACTCGTGCATAGAAACTACGCATACACCTAGCTCATGATGCCACTGATGGGGAATGTAGCATAAATTCAAAATTTTCCTACGTGTCACCAAGATCTATCCATGGAGTCATCTAGCAATGAGGGAGGAGTGGATCTACATACCCTTGTAGATCGCGCGTGGAAGCGTTCAAGAGAACGGGGTTGATGGAGTCGTACTCGTCGTGATCCAAATCACCGATGATCCTAGCGCCGAACGGACGGCACCTCCGCGTTCAACACACGTACGGAGCAGCGGCGTCTCCTCCTTCTTGATCCAGCAAGGGGGAAGGAGAGGTTGATGGAGATCCAGCAGCACGACGGCGTGGTGGTGGAAGTAGCGGGATTCCAACAGGGCTTCGCCAAGCGCTGCGGGAGGAGGGAGATGTGTCATGGGAGGGAGAGGGAGGCGCCAGGGCTTAGGTGTTGCTGCCCTCCCTTCCCCCCACTATATATAGGGCCAAGGGAGAGGGGGCGTAGCCTTGGCCCTTCCTCCAAGGAAGGGTGCGGCCAGGGAGGAGTCCATCCTCCCCAAGGCACCCAGGAGGTGCCTTCCCCCTTTAGGACTCTTCCTTTCCCTTATCTCTTGGCGCATGGGCCTCTTGGGGCTGGTGCCCTTGGCCCATATAGGCCAAGGCACACACCCCTACAGCCCATGTGGCCCCCCGGGGCAGGTGGACCCCCTTGGTGGACCCCCGGACCCCTTTCGGCACTCCCGGTACAATACCGATAATGCGCGAAACTTTTCCGGCGACCAAAACAAGACTTCCCATATATAAATCTTTACCTCCGGACCATTCCGGAACTCCTCGTGACGTCCGGGATCTCATCTGGGACTCCGAACAACTTTCGGGTTACCGCATACTAATATCTCTATAACCCTAGCGTCACCGAACCTTAAGTGTGTAGACCCTACGGGTTCGGGAGACATGCAGACATGACCGAGATGACTCTCCGGTCAATAACCAACAGCGGGATCTGGATACCCATGTTGGCTCCCACATGTTCCACGATGATCTCATCGGATGAACCACGATGTCAAGGACTTAATCAATCCCGTATACAATTCCCTTTGTCTAGCGGTACGATACTTGCCCGAGATTCGATCGTCGGTATCCCGATACCTTGTTCAATCTCGTTACCGGCAAGTCTCTTTACTCGTTTCGTAACACATCATCCCGTGATCAACTCCTTGATCACATTGTGCACATTATGATGATGTCCTACCGAGTGGGCCCAGAGATACCTCTCCGTTTACACGGAGTGACAAATCCCAGTCTCGATTCGTGCCAACCCAACATACACTTTCGGAGATATCTGAAGTGTACCTTTATAGCCACCCAGTTACGTTGTGACGTTTGGCACACCCAAAGCACTCCTACGGTATCCGGGAGTTGCACAATCTCATGGTCTAAGGAAATGATACTTGACATTAGAAAAGCTTTAGCATACGAACTACATGATCTTGTGCTAGGCTTAGGATTGGGTCTTTGTCCATCACATCATTCTCCTAATGATGTGATCCCGTTATCAATGACATCCAATGTCCATGGTCAGGAAACCGTAACCATCTATTGATCAACGAGCTAGTCAATTAGAGGCTTACTAGGGACATGGTGTTGTCTATGTATCCACACATGTATCTGAGTTTCCTATCAATACAATTCTAGCATGGATAATAAACAATTATCATGAACAAGGAAATATAATAATAACTAATTTATTATTGCCTCTAGGGCATATTTCCAACACAAACAATTTCGTCTTATGTTCTCCGCTAGATAGGAACTTTGGAGTGATTCTTCGTTGCACGTTGAGGGACAGTTATATGATCCAATTATATTAACACTGTTGAGAGATTGCACTAGTGAAAGTACGGACCCTAGGCCTTGTTTTTAAGCATTGCAATACCATTTTTGTGCCCATTTACTATTTGCTACCTTACTGGTTTTATTTATTCAGATTATAAAAATATAATTCTACCATCAATATTACAGTTTTATCACCATCTCTTTGTTGAACTAGTGCACCTATACAATTTGCCATTGTATTGGGTGTGTTGGGGACACAAGAGATTTCTTGTATTTGGTTGCAGGGTCGTTTGAGAGAGACCATCTTCATCCTACACCTCTCACGGATTGATAAACCTTAGGTCATCCACTTGAGGGAACATTGCTACTATCCTACAAAACTCTAAGCTTGGAGGCCCAACACGTGTCTACAAGAATAAAGTTGCGTAGTAGACATCAGTACGCCAAAGATACATTTCTCCGGGTTGAGCTTAATTTGATATTCCTGCAGGCTGGTGAATGTATTGCAGAGGTTGTCAACCAGTTTCCTGACATGTTTAGTTCTGACAACCACATCGTTGACGTAGGCCTCAACGGTCTTTCCGATGATGATACCCCGAGTAGGCGTCTAGAAAGCAGAATTGATTTGTACCTCGATGTGGCGTCCATGATCTGATCAATGTGTGGTAATGGGAAGGGGTTCTTGCGGCAAGCTTTGTTGAGGTCTTTAAAATCATTACACAGACGCCAGGACCTATCCTTCTTGGGTACCATGACCAGATTGGCGAGCCATTCGGGGTGTTTTATATCTCTTATGAATCCGGCCTCAAGAAGTTTGCCAATTATTCGCCCATTGCTTGACGCTTGGGCTCACAGAAGCGTCGAAGTGCTTGTTTGATAGGCTTGTAGCCCTTCAAGATATTCAAGCTATGCTCGGCAAGTCTGCGGGGTATCCCTGGCATATCCGAAGGATGCCAGGCAAATATATCCCAGTTTTCCCTAAGGAAGTTGCGTAAGGCCTCATCAATCTCCGACTCAAGGTTTGCGCCAATTGATGCCGTTTTAGCTGGGTCCATAGGGTGTACTTGAAATTTGACTATGTCGTCGGCCGGATTGAATGAGGTCGAATTCAGCCACTTATCGAGGATGATATTATCCCAATCAACTTTGGCTCGTAGTGATGTTAATTCCTCGACCACGAGTGCTTCAGATAGGGACTCTAGGGCAAGTGATGTCGTTTTGTTTTCCGCTTTGAGTGCTCTGTCAGGGTCACTTGAGATGGTACTGATCCCATTTGGGCCCGGCATTTTTGAGCTTCATGTAACTGTAGTGTGGAATTTCTTGAAACCTTGAGAAGGCATCTTGTCCCAGGAGGCCATGATAGCTGCTTTTCAAAGGGGCAATATGGAACATCACTTCTTCGGATCGGAAGTTATCGGGCATTCTGAAGACCACATCCAAGGTGAATTTTCCACTGCAACATGCTTCTCATCTCGGTATTATGCCTTTAAAGGTGGTACGGCTTTGTTCGATGTGCGATTTATTGATTTGCATCATGTCCATAGTGTGTGTGTGTGTGTGTTTAAGCTGTTGCCTCTGTCCATGAGCACTTTCCGAAGACGACAGCTGCCCATAATTGGGTCAGGAACAAGTGCGGCGAGGCATCTATTCGGGGTGGACCTCGGCTGATATTTATGATCAAAAGTGATTGGTGTGTTTATCCACACACCCCGAGTTGTTACTTGCCAGATAGAATTGACTTCCCGGAGAGCCCGCTTCCTGTGATTATTGGACGTGAATGTTTTGTAGATCATCAGGACCTCGTCACCGCCCGAGGACTCCTCTACATACCTAGGCGTGCCAGTGATGAGGGTTAGGCCTCCCCTGGCCACTTGCCTCATCACCCAGCAATCACGAAGGCTGTGGGTTGGGCATGTGTTTAGCGGAATAGAGTGGATCAAGCATGGCTTATCCAGGAGGCCATTGAGGTGGTCCTGGAGCGGCCATCGACTTTCTTATTCTTCTGAGGTCGCTCGACTAATGTGCGCTATGCGCGGAGCTCATGACGAGGTGCGAGCTTGTCACACTTCAATTTGTTGCCATAGATCGAATATGATTTTTCTGGGCAAACCAGGCATCTTCAATATCACGGAATTTCGCCACCAGATCGGATAGCTCCGGGAGTGTTTGAACACAGCGGCTGATCAGGGCGTTCGAGACGCCTTTATCTTTGCATCCACGCTGAAAGGCTGCTATTATTTCAGAGTCTCGGTAATTCAGTATGTTGTTTTTTACGGATAAAAACCTAGCCCAGAACTGCCTGATCGATTCGTCAGGTAGCTATTGCACATAGGCCAGATCCCAGACATCGGAGGGGCCCGAATTACCGAGGCGATATTCAATGCGGGAGGTGGGTGGGAGAGAATCTTCGATCTCCATGGACTGCGGGCTTGAAGCCCCGATGTTCTTGTCCTATGAGGGACACGTAGTTGCCGGATCGGCCGAGCTGATTTGAAGATCAGACTTGTCGTTTGTTTCTAGTAGGTCAATGTCGGAGTTGCTCTCTAAAAAGCACCTCAGCCCTTCGCCCTCTATGGGGGGTTCGGCCGGGGCGGGAAAAAGGTCATAGATCGCTCCTTACTCGTGAAGGAGAGGGTGCGATCCGGCGATGGGGGTTTCAAGCACGGAAACAGTGCCCCCGGAGTCATTGACTGACAATCCCATCGATCCTTTGTTGACCTCACATCAGAACTCTCAATGAAAGCACCAGTGTCGGTGGCAAAATCAACAGACCTCGGGGTAGGGGGTCCCTAGCTGTGGATCTCGGATCGGTGGTAATATTAGTAATATTCTTACTAAAGCACAATTACTCACCAACATGACTCACATATTATTATCTCCTTATCACAAAACTATTGCAAGCAATCAAACTTATCATATCCAATGATCTACATGAAAGTTTTTTATTATATTCTTCTTGAATATTCATCATATCAGGACCAATTTCAAAGCTTGTACAAATTGTCATCACTAGTATCAACTCTCAAAATAATACAAGTGAAGCATGAGAGTGTTCGACAAACTACTCCAAAAAGATATAAGTGAAGATCAAGCGAGTAATTATGTAAATGGGTAGCTATATGAAGATTCTCTCCCATTTAAAAACTTTCAGATCTAAGTATTTTATTAAAAATAGCAAGCAAACCAAAATAAAATGACATTCCAAGAATAGCACAACTCATGTGAAGAATCAAAAACTTAGGCTCAACCGATACTAACCGATAATTGTTGATGAAGAAAGGTGGGATGCCTATCGAGGCATTCCCAAGCTTCGATGCTTGAGACTTCTTGAAATGTTATCTTGGGATTCCTTGGGCATCCCCAATCTTGACCTTTTGTGTCTCCTTAATTCATTTTATATCACGGTTTCCCTAAATATTAAAAACTTCATCCACACAAAATTCAACAAGAACTCGTGAGATAAGTTAGTATAAATCAACTCAAAACCTTATCACTCTCTACTGTAACAAATCACTAAAATTATTATTTAACATTGCATACTAAATTCCTTTGTATATTTAATATTCCTATCCTCAAATAGAATCATTAAACAAGCAAACATATGCAAACAATTCAAACATAACAACAATCTGTCTAAACAAGACAGTCTGTAATGATCTGGACAATGACCATACTTCTCTCACTCAAAAAATTCTGAAAAATTAGGACATCATAGGCAATTTGTATACTAATCATCTATAAAACATTCAGAACTTAACACGTCCCAGTGAATTTAAACAATTCTGTTACTGTAAGCAAAAGTTTCTATTTTTGCACAGAATCAAATCAACTATCATCCACACTATCCCAAAGGCTTTACTTGGCACTTTATTGAAACAAAAGCTATAAAACATGATTACTACAATAGCTTAATCATGTGACCACACAAGAACAGTAGGTGTAAATGTTGGGTTGTCTCCCAACAAGCGCTTTTCATTTATGCCTTTTTACCTAGGCATGATGATTTCAATGATGCTCACATAAAAGATAAGAATTGAAACATAAAAAGAGCACCATGAAACACATGGCAAGCACATTTAAGCCTAACCCACTTCCTATGCATAGGAATTTTGTGCGCAAAAAATTCATGGGAGCAAGAATCAACTAGCATAAGAAGGCAAAACAAACATAACTTCATGATTTTCAACACATAGAGAGGAAACTTAATATTATTGAGATATGTAGAAGCATATGTTCCTCCCTCATAGTAATTTTCAGTAGCATCATGAATGAATTTCAACAATGTAACTATCACATAAAGCATTCCTTTCATGATCCACAAGCATAGAAATTTTATTACTCTCCACATAAGAAAATTTATTCTTATGAATAGTAGTGGGAGCAAACTCAACAAAATAACTATCATAGGATTGAAAATTAAAATCATGATGACAAGTTTCATGTTTATAATTATTCTTTATATCATATATGTCATCATAATAATCATCATAGATAGCAACTTTGTTGTCATAATCAATTGAAACGTCTTACAAAATAGTGGATTCATCACTAAATAAAGTCACGACCTCTCCAAAACCACTTTCATAATTATTACAATAAGATTCCTGTAACATCCCAAATTTTCAATTTGGAATGTTATACATAGGTCATTCATGCATATCATATTGTATTGCATTTCTCGTTCCGCAATCCTCGAAATCCTAAGCAACTCAAGGACCCTCGGAGAGAGTTGGGGATTTCCCGGTTTTCATATTTGATTTTTATCAAATATTGAAACGAGGATTTTTTATTTTAATTATTTTTCTCTCCGAAAAATATTTCATGTTAAAATAAATGAGAGGAGATAATATGACTTCTCCAAAACAATTGAAATATTGGAGGAAAAATATTAAAATCATTTATTTGATTTTATTCGGATTTTATTTGCATTAGAAAAATTGCACGTTTTCAAAATTGCATTTTAGGGCCAAGAAAATGTTCATCTCGTTCTAAATATTTCATTTAGACGGTGAAAATTTGTTTTGGCATTTTTAGATTTTTATTTTATTTTCTAGGATTTTTTTTCTATTCGGCGGAATTATTAAAAAAACTCTCCGCGCCCAACTGGGCCGAAGCCCAGCCGAGCCAGGCCGGCCTGCCCGCGCCACCGCCTCCCCGTCCCATGCCGCCGCCGGACTCGGGAGAGTCCGAGCCGCCGCCCGACCCCCTCCCCAAGTCGGAGCCGTCGCCGCCTCTCCCTCCCTTTAAATACCACCCCGGGGGCCCCCTGGAGCCCCAACTCGCCGCCGCCGCTGCCCCTCGCCAGCCCCGCCGCCGCTTGCCGCCGCCCGCGCCGCCGCTTGCCGCCTACCCCGCGCCGCCGAGCCGCGCCGTCGCTCGAGCCTCGCCTCGCCGGAGTTGCCTCGCCGGAGAGGTAACGCGTCGATCCGCTGCCGCCGGTTTTTTTATGGAAGGGCTGAATGATGAGATGAGCATGCAGTTGATTGTAGCAACCTTCAACAACCACCGGGAGTTGGTAGATAAGGCTCTTATGATTGAAGGGAAGCAGTAGCAGATTGAGAACCGTAAGAGGAAGTACGGACAAGGGAAGTATAACTCAGGAGCTCAGTAGAAGCCTCGCCTAACTGTGAACTCGGGAGGACTTGTTCATAACCATGGAGGTCACAACCACACTGGAGGAGGATCGCATAACCACAATGGTGCTAAGAATGGAAATGGGAACGGGGCTAACAACAATCAGAACCGCTCCAACCCATCCACACCCGCCAAAAGAGACCTAAGTCAAGTTACTTGCTTTAAGTGCGGGAAGACATGGCACTATGCCAATGATTGCCCTGAAGGAAGGAATGGAAATGGAAATGGGAGCGCTGGGAAGAAGCCTAATCCATTCAACAAAGGACAAGTGAACCACGTTAACGTGGAGGAGGTTGAAGAGCAGCCGGACGCGGTAATAGGTAAGTTTTTGGTTAAGTCATTTACCGCTCTTGTTCTTTTTGATACTGGTGCATCGCATTCATACATATCAAGGGGATTCGTGGCTAAGTTTAAACTACCAACCCAAACCCTTAGGACCCCTCTCTTAGTGAGTTCACCTGGAGCAGAGTACATGGCTAGCCGATGGTGCGACCAGATACCCCTAACCATTGGCACACATGTTTTTCCGTCCGACCTAATTATCTTGGAGTCACAAGGATTGGATGTGATATTAGGTATGGACTGGATGTCAAAGTATGGAGGAAGTATGGACTGTGCTAGTAAGTCGATTTATCTCACCACCTCGGAGGGAAAAAGGATTAAGTATGTATATAGGCATATGCCTAGGAGGAGCCAAGTGAATGCCCTCACGGGAGTTGTTCAGGAGGAAGTGCCTGTAGTGAAGGATTTCCTGGATGTTTTCCCAGATGAGTTACCAGGCATGCCACCGGATAGAGACATTGAGTTTTTGATAGAGCTATTGCCAGGTACAGGGCCAATATCCAAGAGACCCTATCGGATGCCCGCAAATGATCTGGAGGAAATTAAGAAACAAATCAAGGAGTTATTGGAGAAAGGTTAGATTCGAAGGAGTTCATCACCTTGGGGAGCCCCAGTGCTTTTGGTTGAGAAGAAGGATAAATCCCTAAGGATGGTTGTTGATTATCGAGCCTTGAATGAAGTGACGATTAAGAACAAGTACCCACTACCGATGATCAATGATCTGTTTGATCAGATGCAAGGAGCTAAAGTGTTCTCGAAGATCGATCTACGATCGGGATACCATCAGTTAAAAATCCGAGAGAAGGATATGCCAAAGACAGCATTCACCACGCGGTATGGATTATATGAGTATACGCTCATGTCGTTTGGACTGACTAACGCCCCTGCATACTTCATGAGCATGATGAACAAGGTGTTCATAGAGTATTTGGACAAGTTTGTTGTGGTGTTTATTGATGATATTATGGTATACTCGAAGAATGAAGAGGAGCACAAGGAGCATTTGCGCTTAGTTCTCGAAAAACTCAGGGAACACCAGTTGTATGCTAAGTTCAGCAAATGCGAGTTTTGGTTGAAGGAAGTCGGATTCCTTGGACATGTTATATCAGGAGAAGGTATAGCAGTAGACCCCACCAAGGTTCAGTCAGTCACTGAATGGTTGGCAGCCACTTCAGTTAGTGAGATCCGCAGTTTCCTTGGACTTGCAGGATACTACCGGAGATTCATTGAGAATTTTTCCAAGATTGCGAAGCCAATGACTGAACTATTGAAGAAGGATACTAAGTTTAAATGGACAGAAGATTGCGAGGCAAGTTTCCAGGAGTTGAAGAAACGTTTGACTACAGCCCCAGTACTAACACTGCCAAATATACATAAGGAGTTCCAAGTGTATTGCGACGCCTCTCGCTTAGGACTTGGATGTGTGCTTATGCAGGACGGAAGAGTTGTTTCGTATGCCTCACGACAACTAAAACCTCATGAGTTGAACTATGCCACTCATGATTTGGAGCTAGCAGCAGTAGTGCATGCATTGAAGACTTGGAGACATTACCTTATTGGAAACCATTGTGATGTGTACACGGATCATAAGAGTTTGAAGTACATCTTCACACAGAAGGAACTGAACCTTAGGCAGAGGAGATGGTTGGAGCTTATAAAGGATTATGACCTGAAGCTGCACTATCATCCAGGAAAGGCCAATGTCGTAGCAGACGCCTTGAGCCGAAAGATTTATGCTAATATCCTAGAGAGTACGGGATTACCAAAGGAGTTAGCAGAGGATATCATGGAACTTCGATTAGAGATTGTTCCTAGAGGTTTTGTTGCAACAATGGAGGTTCAGTCGACATTGTTGGGTATGATTCGGGAGGCTCAGAAGGATGACAAAGAGATTGCCGAGATAAAGGAGAAGATGAGCAAAGGAAAGGCCAAAGGTTTTCGTGAGGACCGAGTTTATGTGCCCAATAACCCAGAGATCAGGAAGTTAATACTTTAGGAGGCTCATGACTCACCATACTTGATACACCCCGGAAACACCAAGATGTATTTGGATTTGAAGGAATGTTTCTGGTGGACTGGTATGAAGAAGGATATTGCCGAGTATGTAGCCATATGTGATGTATGTCAGAAAGTAAAGGTAGAGCATCAAAAGCCAGTAGGATTGTTACAGCCTATGCCGATACCCGAGGGGAAGTGGGATAAACTTGGCACGGACTTTATCACTGGGTTGCCCAGAACCAAATCAGGATATGATTCTATATGGGTAGTAGTTGATCGCTTGATCAAAGTGGCTCACTTTATCCTAGTGAAAACCACCTATACAAGTGCGAAGTTGGCCAAGATATATATGTCCAGGATTGTATGTCTGCATGGAGTTCCGAGGACCATCGTATCAGACAGAGGAACACAGTTTACTTCAAAGTTTTGGCATCAGTTACATCAGACTTTGGAACGAGATTGGAGTTCAGTACAGCGTTTCACCCGCAGACAGATGGACAGACTGAGAGAGTCAATCAGATTTTGGAGGACATGTTGAGAGCCTGTGCGCTAGATTATGGATCTAGCTGGGATGACAATTTGCCTTACGCAGAATTCTCATACAACAATAGCTACCAAGCCAGTTTGAAGATGGCACCATTCGAAGCCTTGTATGGACGAAGGTGCAGAACGCCGTTGATGTGGGATGAAGTAGGAGATCGACAGTTGTTTGGACCAGACTTGATCAAGGAGTCTAAGGAGAAGGTTAAATTGATTCGTGATAGACTAAAGATTGCTCAGTCCAGGCAGAAGAGTTACGCAGACTCGAAACGCAAGGAGGTAACCTATGAAATTGGAGTTAGAGCATATCTGCGAGTATCACCCTTGCGAGGAGTGAAACGTTTTGGAGTTAAGGGAAAGTTAGCCCCGAGATTTGTAGGACCGTATCGTGTTTTGGAACGGATGTGAGAAGTTGCCTACAAGTTGGAATTACCTGAGGGATTGTTAGGAGTTCATGATGTGTTCCATGTTTCACAGTTGAAGAAGTGTCATGCTGAGATGGCCGATATACCGTTAAGAGATATAGTACCCTTGGAGGCGATTCAATTGGACGGTGATTTGACTTATGAGGAGAAGCCAGTTAAGATTCTTGAGTTTGCCAGCCGAGTCACCCGCAGCAAGGTTATCAAGTTTTGCAAAGTTCAGTGGAGCCACCATACCGAGGATGAAACCACCTGGGAACGAGAGGATGATCTCCGCAAAGACCACCCACACCTATTTTCTAGCCAACCCGAATCTCAAGGGCGAGATTCATCTTAAGGGGGTAGGTTTGTAACATCCCAAATTTTCAATTTGGAATGTTATACATAGGTCATTCATGCATATCATATTGTATTGCATTTCTCATTCCGTAATCCTCGAAATCCTAAGCAACTCAAGGACCCTCGGAGAGAGTTGGGGATTTCCCGGTTTTCATATTTGATTTTTACCAAATATTGAAACGAGGATTTTTGATTTTAATTATTTTTCTCTCCGAAAAATATTTCATGTTAAAATAAATGAGAGGAGATAATATGACTTCTCCAAAATAATTGAAATATTGGAGGAAAAATATTAAAATCATTTATTTGATTTTATTCGGATTTCATTTGCATTAGAAAAATTGCACGTTTTCAAAATTGCATTTTAGGGCCAAGAAAATGTTCATCTCGTTCTAAATATTTCATTTAGACGGTGAAAATTTGTTTTGGAATTTTTAGATTTTTATTTTATTTTCTAGGATTTTTTTTCTGTTCGGCGAAATTATTTTAAAAAAACTCTCCGCGCCGCCTCCCCGTCCCGTGCCGTCGCCGGACTCGGGAGAGTCCGAGCCGCCGCCGCCGCCCGACCCCCTCCCCAAGTCAGAGCCGCCGCCGCCTCTCCCCCCCTTTAAATACCACCCCGGCCCCCCTGGAGCCCCAAGTCGCCGCCGCCGCAGCCCCTCACCAGCCCCGCCGCCGCAAGCCGCCTGCCCCGCGCCGCTGAGCCGCGCCACCGCCCCGCAAGCCCGCCGCCCGAGCCTCGCCTCGCCGGAGAGGTAACGCGCCGATCCGCCGCCGCCGGTTTTTTTTCTAAAAACCGTTCGGTTTTTTTAGAAACCCTAGTTCGTTTTTTAGATCGGTTCGCCAGTTTTTCTCGGTTCTTCTAATTAGCGGACATTCGTCCATACGTTCGTTTAAACGAACGGGTTTCACCTGTTAGTTACGGCTAACGAACGCTCGTTCGTTAGTCTGTTCATCAGTTTTCTTTTATCGGATTTTTCCGCGATTATTCTCGATCGTGATTTCTGATCTAATTTTCGTTTCTGTTTATCTTTTCGCTCGTTAGTCAGAATCAGGCGATTCAAGCGCCTAGATCTTCATCTCGAGACCCTCTTTCCGCTTAATCAACTTAAAGAAGATTTTGATACTGTAAAATTTGACCTTAGTTCAGATTAGTAAACAGGTCTTGTTTCTTTCGCCGTTTGAGTTTCGTTGCTCCGTTTGATTTGATTCTTTTTGCAAACCGAAGTTCTTAAGTTGAACTTTTTGGTTAACCTCTCTTATTTGAGTTGCTTGTGCATCTTTTGCTTGTTGCTTATGTATGCTATTGTTTGTTTGCGATAGAATTCCCGGAGTGCGAAGCGTGTTATTTGGAGTCTCTAGGTTTCGCGGATCGTCAGCAAGGCAAGTAACACATTGATCATACTCTTTTCATACCCAGTTTTTGTCCATTAGTTTCACACCCCAAACATTGCATGATTAGGATGTCATTAACTTGTGGGTTGGGAAGTAGATATTGAGGTAGAACCTATTGCCCTGTTACTATCAAACCCTTGGGAGTTACTTCTACGCGTTGCTTATATTGCTATGTTATGCTCGTAGACGTGGTTTGGGTTTGAGTGAAATCCATGACAGATGTGAGATTGTTATGGTTCAACTTAAGGTGGCAACTTAAATTAACATCTAGGTGGATTGAGGCACCTGGGGAACCCAGTGTTGTCTGTATTTTTTTGGAAATCGCGGGGTACCCGTGTGATCTTCCTATGGACCGCCACCCAGGCTCAAAGGGAACTGAGATGATTCATGCTAGAAACTTCCATGTGCGGCCACAAGCTATTATGGGCTCTAGCATAGTTGAGTAAGTTACGTGAAGCTCTTGAAGAGGTGGAACAACAGGTAGTGGGTTTTGTAGGTTTGGTATGGTCTACCCAGAGTAGAGAGTTAATGTTTCTGAAAGACTGTGTCTCAGTCATCCGTTTCTCAAACAACTTGTAGTGCGAGAAACCCAACGGAGGCAATCGAGTCTTGTGGGGAAAATTGTGCAAACCTCTGCAGAGTGTACAATCTAATCATGGTTAGCCGTGTTCCCGGTTATGGACAATCTTGAGTATCTAGTACTTGGGTTATCACATGTATCTCATCACTTTTAATTAATATTGTTGGGTTGTTAATTACTTTAATTGGGATTGAGTTGGGGTTACCTTCTCAATGTTTCAACCACCATAATAGTTAAATTAAAATCTATTCCTTTATTGTAGGGAAAAAATGGCTTTTCGCAAAAACTGTAACCATAGAGCTTTCCACCAGCCAAATATGCATGTAGTGATAACATTATTCCGTTCTTGCTCTACTGTGTTATATTGCCAGCATATTCCATGTGCTGACCCGTTTTCGGGCTGCAACGTATTATGTTGCAGACTTTTCTGACGAGGAGTAAGGTTCGTTAGGTCGTTGCCGTGCAGCTCAACTATGCCGTTGGAGTTGATGGACTCACTTTATCTTCCAAGCCTTCCGCTGTTATCGTATTAGATGGCCTTAAGCCATATTATTGTAATAAGTTCTCTTTTGAGACATTCGATGTAATAAGTGTGTGATTGCTACTTTGTTATAAATCCTTCGAGTACTGTGTGTGTCAGCATTACTGATCCAGGGATGACACTGAAGCACAGAGACTTGACCGTTTGAGGTCGGGTCGCTACAATTCCACAACCTCCAAAATAGTGAGAGCATTACTTCCTAGAGATGACACTCTTTCAAACCCACTTTCATCATTGTAATCATCATACATAGGAGGCATGCTATCATCATAATAATTTTTCGCATCAAAACTTGGGGGAAAATATCATCTTCATCAAACATAGCATCCCCAAGCTTATGGCTTTGCATATCATTAGCATCATGGATATTGAAAGAATTCATACCAACAACATTGCAATCCTGATTATCATTTATAGCAAACATTTTATTGAATTCTTCCTCTATCATTGAGCATAATTTTCCTTTCCATAATTTTCAAGAAAGACATGATAAAGACGAATAATATGAGACCACCTCTATTCCCTTTTTTGTAGTTTTCTTTTATAAACCAAACTAGTGATAAAACAAAAAACAAAAAGATTCAATTGCAAGATCTAAAGATATACCTTCAAGCACTCACCTCCCCGACAATGGCGCCAGAAAAGAGCTTGATGTCTACTACACAACGTGTTCTCGTAGACTCGTGTTGGGCCTCCAAGCGCAGAGTTTTGTAGGACAGTAGCAAATTTCCCTCAAGTGGATGACCTAAGGTTTATCAATTCATGGGAGGCATAGGATGTAGATGGTCTCTCTCAAACAACCCTGCAACCAAATAACAAAATATCTCTTTTTTTCTTTCGAAAAGGGGAAAGACCCCGGCCTCTGCATCATCATGATGCACACATCCAATTTTATTAAATGGAAATAAATAGGTCTGAAACGTACATAGTATCAACTAAAACTACAAAAAGAAAAAGAAAACACCACAAATAGTGGGTACAAACGAAAGATTACATGACTTAACCACATAATCTATTAGTGACATGCCAGCCAAACCGGTTGAATAACGCCTGTGAAACCATCTCCAGACGGTTGCACCCCAAGGCCATGAGCCCCTAGCGTCCCCACGCTGAATTGATGACCACATACGGATCGATGTGATGGCTCTGAAGATAACCTGCAAAAAGTTAATAGAGTGAGACCTGTTAAAAACACAGTCATTCCGGCAATTCCAAATTGCCCAAAGTAAGGCACAAACCCCTACACGGATATGACCCTTAAGTATTTTGTTGATACCAACCAACCAGTTTCCAAACAAATTTGGGATACTTGTTGGTGGTGGCAAATTATATGCAACATGAACCGTGCGCCAAATCAAAGTCGCAAAAGGGCAGGAAATAAAAAGATGTTGAATTGTTTCATCCTTATCACAAAAGAAACACTTCTTACATCCATTCTAGTTTTGTTTAGCCAAATTATCTTTGGTGAGGATCACCTCCCTCTGAACAAACCACATAAATTTTTTAATCTTTAAAGGTACTTTGATTTTCCATATATGCTTTCTACGGAACACATGCCCCGTGTTAATAAGATCTTCATACATACACTTGACAGTGAACACCCCATTGGTATTTAGTCTCCATCTAAAGACGTCAGACGCATGAGATAGGTTGACCAACATCAACCTACGAACTAAATGGAGCCACGCCATCCATTTATCGCCAATCAAGGCCCTCCTGAATTGGATGTTCAGAGGTGTTAAACCAAGGACTGATTGAACTGTATCATCTTTCTTACGCACAATATTATTCAAAGATGAGTACTGAACCGCAAGCGGATTGTCCCCTAGCCAGGTATCTTCCCAGAAACTAGTGGATTGACCGTTATCAACTTCAAATGAACCTCTCATGAAGAAAGAAGACAACAAATACCAAATACAATGGTAATTTGTATAGGTGCACTATTTCGATGAAGAGATGGTGATACAAGCGTAGTAATGACATTAGATATTGATTTTTGTAATGGTAACAATAAAAAATAGCAAGGTAGCAAGTAACAAAAGTGAGCACAAACGGTATTGCAATGCTTGAAAATGAGGCCTAGGGTCCGTACTTTCACTAGTGCAATCTCTCAACAATGCTAATATAATTGGATCATATAACCATCCCTCAATGTGCGATGAAGAATCACTCCAAAGTTCCTATCTAGCGAAGAACATAAGAAGAAATTGTTTGTAGGGTACGAAACCACCTCAAAGCTATTATTTCCGATCAATCTATCCTAGAGTTTGTACTAGAATAACACCAAGCTATATTCTTTCCGATCGATCTATCCAAGAGTTCGTACTAAAATAATACCATATGATATACATCAACCAACTCTAATGTCACCTAGATACTCCAATGTCACCGCGAGTATCCATGAGTTGATTATACGATATGCATCAAACAATTCCAGATTCATAATACTCAATCCAAAACAAAGAATCTCAAAGAGTGCCCCGAGATTTCTACCGGAGAAACAAAGATGAGAACGTGCATCAACCCCTATGCATAAATTACCCCAATGTCACCTCAGGAATCCGCTAGTTGAGTACCAAAACATATATCAAGTGAATCAATATGATACCCAATTGTCACCACGAGTAATCATAGCAAGACACACATCAACTGCTCTCAAATCGATAAAATTATTTAATCCGATAAAACAAAATCTCAAAGGGAAAACTCAATTCATCACAACAAGATAAAGAGGGAGAAAAACCATATGATCCAACTATATTAACAAAGCTCGCGATACATCAAGATCGTGCTAACTCAAGAACACAAGAGAGAGAGAGAGAGAGATTAAACACATAGCTACTGCTACAAACCCTCAGCCCCGAGGGTGGACTACCCCCTCCTCATCATGGTGGCCGCCGGGATGATGAAGATGGCCACCGGTGATGATTTGTGCCAGAATAGGGTCTAGATTGGTTTTTCGTGGCTACAGAGGCTTGCGGCGGCGGAACATCTGATCTAGGGTTATTTCTGGGGGTTTATGTATTTATAGGATTTTTTGGCATCAGTTTCATGCGAAGATGGGCCTCGAGGTGACCACAACCCACCAGCACACGGGTAGGGCTCCAAGTGCGTCGTGGTGGGTTGTGCTCACCTCCTTCACATTCTGCCCCCCCATGAAGCTTCTAGTGCCTCTTTTGTTCCAAAAAAATCATAAAAAAGTTTTAGCTCATTTGGAGAACTTTCATTTCTGCACAAAAAACAACACCACGGTAGTTCTGCTAAAAAACGTCAGTCCGGATTGTTCCATGCAAATTATACCAAAACCATATAAAATTGTTGTAAACATGGCATGAATGCTTCATAAATTATAGATATGTTGGAGACGTATCAGCAGATACTCGTTTGGACAACAGTTTGAAGGATGATATTGCGTGGTCATGGGAGGGGGATCGACAATTTTCTGTTCATTCGCATACGCGTCGAAATTCATAGGAAGAGAGGTAATACCAACGACAAACTTTGCGTGGAAATCTAGGGCTTCACTGCAATGCTTGTTCCTATGGCTAGCTCTCAAGAATAGGTGTTGGATGTCCGATCGTTTAGCAAGACGTGGAATGACGTACCAGGATACTCGCCCCTTCTGTGCCCAAGGCGACGAGACTATCTAGCATGATCTACTGACATGTGTATTTGCAAAGACCCTTTGGACGCAGTTCTGCATGGCTTTAGGCAAACAAGAATGGGCTCCAATGGCGAATGATAAGCTCGTGGTTCGATGTGTCAGCAATGCCACCACTGGCATTGGGTCCAAGGACCTTCGGACTATCTTCACACTTGTCATGTGGGAGCTGTGGAAACATAGGAACGCGATCGTGTTCGGCGGTGCTATACCTTCCTTAGTGGAGCTGGCTATGCACATAGTCAGGGTCGGCCCTGGGGAGGGGCAGGGGGCAGCCGCCCCGGGCCCCCATAATCGAGGGCCCCCTCCGAGGTACCCCAGGTTTGGGATAGGTCATGGTCGAAGAGGCAGACAACGCATCAGGTAGCCGTCGAAACCATACATGAGTAGTACATACGTAACACAACAGGGAGATACTGGGCCTGGCCAGGTACACGGGCGGCCTGGCGATTCTTCCCGAAGCCCTCCCATCATAGAACGCCCACATCTTATTCCCCAATCGACGCAACCACCAGTTCCGCAGGCAGCGACGGAGGAGGAGCACGCCAGTATGCTTGTCTTCGGGTTCTAGTAAGGATCGTTTTGGTTATTGATCGAATCCTCTAAGGCTGTATGGATTTTGAGATTAATACTCTTCCTTGTTACCAGAGGAAAAAACTATAGTCATGATGAACAGGATCTACACTTTGCATCCGAAAAATAGGAGCCATGGTGTTGTTGCTTGATTACGAAAATTAGGAGTATGGGATGATGCCTACTGAAGGGGGATTAACCACTAAGTTGTGTCGAATTCTTGAACTCATTTGTTTTAACTGGATAATCATTTTTTTGTTTTGTAGTGATGCTGCGAAAGCATTATCTCAAAGCCATTCGTATGGTTCTTCTCCATAGAAAAATCATCTTGGATCTTGAGGTAAAAGTGGACATGATGTTTATCAATCTGCATATGATAACAAGTAGTATAATATAGAATTTTCTATTCAATGATTTTCTCATAGAGTTAATAAAATTGGACTCACGGTTCTCATTATGTACTACTCCCTCCATTTCAAAATATAGTGCGCCCGCGCTTCTCGAGGTCCAACTTTGACCATAAATTTAACCAACGAGACCAACTGCGGCGGAAGAAAAAATTATATAATTAAAAACTTCTTTCGAATACAAATTCACTGATATAATTTTTGCTCCCGCCGCAATCGGTCTTGGTAGTTAAATTTACGGTCAAAGTTGAAGCACGTGGATAGAGGAAGCACTACATTGTGGAATGGAGGAAGTAGATGATTTTCCCCGCGCGTTGTTGCGGGATTTTAAAGATTAATTTTGAATACGTTCTATATGAATAAAATGATCTAAATTGAAAGCTATTATTTTTGAAAGTAATTACATGTGAATAAAGAGTATGCATGTACGTTGGACTATTGGAGATGGAACAATTAAATTGGGGTATGCATGTGCTACAAAATAGTTTTAATGGATAATGATGTGGCACATTTGGTGATGTAGCGGGCCGCATGTTGAGAAAATTAGATTTAGTGGGGATCAACTATTTATGTATTATAGATACGAGATGGTGCTAATGCTTCATCAAAAAGCAAAAGAACTTATGAAGAAGAACATGTATAAGGATTAAGGAGGCACATGATACGTTGCCTTATTTGATTATTTTTGTCATACTATGAGAAACATATGCATCTTTAAGATATCTACATATTTGTGTAAACTGATATGAGGCCTACAAATATTCCAAAAGAGGTTTATAGTAAGGGGCCCCGAGTTCTAGTTTCGCCCCGGGCCCTCGAAATCTCCGGACTGGCTCTGCACACAATAAATGAAAGAAGAGCTTGACCGCATGCAGGGTTGTTCAAGGATGGTCTTCATCGCTGTTTTGAGGCTATGGTTGGATGGACCATGAGTGAGTAGTCCGTGACGTGTGAAAATATCTGATGCACTGGAGTTTGTGGTGCTACCGGTGCACCGAACTCACATTATATTTTTAAAACATTCAAAAAAATTCGAAAAAAATTAGCATACTCATACAACATCAATGTAGGCTGTTACAAAAATTCAAGTTCAAATTCAAAATATAACTCGAAGAAAAGACAAATTCAACATTAAATAGTACATAACATGACTTGGGTTTTAGAGTTGGTCCATTATCACACTGATATCAAATTTGTCATTTTTGTTGCTCAAAAAATATTTCAAATTTCTGCATGAATTTTTATGACATCATACGTTGATGTTACGTTAACATGTTAGAATTTTTTTTTAGATTTTTCAAAACATTCCATGGCATCCGGTGCATCGATAGCACCACAGGTGCGGGTGTACCGGATACATTGCCGTGACGTTGTAATTGGGTGAGTGTTGTGGCTGTGCGAATTGGAGAAGAAAAAAAGTTTTAGGGATTTTGTTTGAGGGAAAAAGCGCTAGGGATTTTGTGTAGCTAAAATGTGTGTATGCTATCGGAGATGCTCTTAGCACCGACCGAGCGACCCACTAGTCAGTTCTCTTTCTCCCCCATCTCACCTAACTTCTTCGAGAAAAACCCAGGAGCAGGGGCGCGTACGGCGCCGCCGCCATCGCCGCCGCCATATCCTTCTCGTCCTCATCCGGCCTCCCGAGACCCGGAGCCCGCAGATCCGGCAACCTCGCGCCTGGATCTTGCAGCTCCGGCCGTGCTCCTCCCTCTCCTCCCCGGCATACGGCGCCTGGTGCTCGTCATCCACGACTCACCGGTCGCTCGTCTTCCACGCCGCACGGGTAGGGGCGCATCTAGCCTGGTCATAGGGGTCAACCCTACCTAGCGCCCGGTGCTTGAACAAGAGTCTGACTCCAGATTTGTTTTTCCGGCGTGTTGCAGCGTTAACCCCGGGTCAGAGAGACGCTTCGCGGCTGCCCCCAAATCCCCCACCATGCCCCGTGCTCGCAGGCCTCGCCGTGAATGGTCGGACGGCGTCCCGCCCGAGCTTCTTGGCGTCATCTTCCTCGACCTGGCCTGCCTCGCCGACCGTGTCTGCTTCGCTGCCGTCTGCCGCGCGTGGCGCTCTGTCGCGCGGGCTGTTGGCGCCCCGCCGGCGCCGTGCCAGCTCCCGTGGCTCCTCCTCCCGTCCCCCGACAAGCCCTCCTTCTTCAGCCTCCACTCGGGGGCCAAACGCCGCCTACGCCTCCCGGAGAGCATACGCGGCGCGCGCTTGTGTGGCTCCCATGATGGCGGTTGGGTCGCTCTAGCCTTCGAGCAGTGGCGAGGGTATGCGGCCGTCAACCTTCTCTCCGGCGCGACGGTTCTTCTCCCCGACAGGCTCAGGACTGCCCACCCGCTCGCTCCCCAGGCGAACACCTCCTGCGAGCACCACATGGTCATCCGCACCATCACTTTCTCGGGGTCACCCTCAGCAGAGGACTGCCTTGCCGCCGCGCATGTCTCCAGCGCCTCCAACATCGCGTTCTGGCGGCCGGGAATGAAAGAGCACTGGATCACTTGCGGTGTCGCGGTGGCTCTGGATGTGATCCAGGACATCATCTATTACGAGAATGGGCTGAAGCAAGGTTTCCATGTCCTGTCAAATACTGAGGACATAGTTGTGTACACGCCCAACAGCGTCGAGGGTGCCTCTCTGGTGATGTCCCGTTCCTCCTACCAGATCCAGAAGCGCGCTGATTACAGGCCTGATAATCTCAGGCGCAAGTCGCGCACAGTGTCCCGCTATCTGGTGGAGTCCCGCGGGAAATTGCTAATGGTCCTGCGGCTTGCCAGGCGTGGCAAGAATGGGTTCAGAATCTTTGAGATGAACCTTGCGGTTGCTCCCGCTGGGGGCTCTGAAGCTTCTTGGGTGGAGCTCCACTCACTTCCTGGCCGGGTGCTCTTGCTTGGTCGAGGCTGCTCTAGGGTTGTTGAGGTCTCTCAGTTCAATAGGCTCCAACTGGGTAGCATCTATTACTTGGACGATACTAGCTTCGACATATCCTTGGCGTTAAGCAGTGGGAGTAAGTATTCCAGTACTGACATGGGTGTTTATGGTCGCAAAACACTAAATGGGGTGCGTAGTGTGCGTCGCTTTCCGCGAAAATTTACTTCAGAGGGCTCCCCACCAATCTGGTTTATGCCCTGACTCAGTATGCAGTTTTGGGGAATTTAGCAAGCCTGTCTAGTATCCTTGCAATTTTTGCAGTATGCTAAAAGATGCTAGGCACTGTATATTCAGAAATAAGAAAGTAGATTCCTGTGAACAAATGTATGACATGTTGGAAGCATCAATCAATCATATTTTGTGTCCCCTGAACATTGTTAGGGCTTGTTTACTCCCTTTTGTGGAACCCTAATCTAGCGTCGAATTTTGTGATAATTGTGCTTGGTTGTGTCATCTAGCAAACGAACACTTCTCCACGAGCGGCCCGTAGCCTATGAGGCATCTCAGGGCACCGTGATCCAAACAGGGCATGCAGTTCCCGGATGAAACTATTGGTGGAGAATGGGAGCAATTGCCCATGCCTTGATATTAGCTCGTGCTCGGGGTGCAAGGTCCCTCATGATGTGTAGTAGGGCATGCCATGTGAGGTTTAGTCAACTTGTAGTCAGGTTTCATCCTTGAGCCAGGTAGAAATGTTCTGATATCCTCTGCAATCTTGTTTATATTATGTTGTTTCCAAATATGATTGTTATGCAGTTATGCCCAATGGAAACTTTACACTATGGCTGGAGGAACCAATGATTTAGTAGTTTTTTTTTGCAGCTCGAATCATCAATCTACATAAGTTACTGTCCTTATTCTGGATCACACTAGATGAAGCTTAAATTTATGCATGTTTTGTCAACCTTTTGTGATAATTTAGCCCCACTGATAGACTTCCATTGAAGCTAAGATAGGTGATGAAATTCTGCATTTTTAAGGAAGAAATTGAAATGAATCCACTAGTCACAACACAACTAGAAGAATCACCAATTAGTAGTCCATGCAGGATTTACATATCCAGCGTATTCCATTTGTTACAATTTGCAGTCACAGCTTAGGTAGGAATGATGGCTTCTAGCTTTAGATAGCCCCCCCCCCCCCCCCCCCCCCTTTTTTTTTTTTAGGAAAACATAGATAGCCCCTAAATGATCTCTATATATAGCATTGTTAACACACTTTAGTTGCTTCATTATTCTTTCTGTACTTCTACGACCCAGACCCACCAAGTAAAATTACTATGTTTCACAAGTAGTACTGGTTCAGAATTTGACCTGTAGAGAAGGCACTGTGGCCTCAGATCTTGGCTACCACATCGTCTAGTGCAATCGATTTGGCAAACTCGTTAGACTAGTGAAGTAAGGCAATTCCAGATTTCCTGATTCTCTCTCCTAATAAAGCTTGCGATAACCATGGCTATTGTACCTGATGTTGCAAAGTTATGCATGATTAATCTGCTCCAATAGTGATTAAATTGCTCTAGGCGATCCTGTTAATATTGAAGTATGTTGTTGGTCTTTGTACATTTATGAAACCAAGCGATCCTTTTTGTGATAATGGTCTTGTACACCAGACGTTCTTGGTCCAGAAGCTGATGACATGTTTCAGATGCCTCTCTTCAGATTTCAGGGAGATGTTTTGGCCGGGGCATTTGAGAGGATTGGCAAGTACTCCCTCCGTTCCAAAATAGATGACTCAATTTTGTACTAAGTTATTCAGCTTGATGAGCAGTATGCAGCTGATTTTCAGAACTTGAGTTCTGTGCAGTGACAAGCATCGAGCCTTGAACTGGAAGCCTACCAGAAAACTGAATCTTGCCTCCAGTTAGAAGGCTGTGCATAGTTTGTGTGGGAGCATGTTACAGTTTAAGAAGCTGACATATCGAAGAGACCTGGCAAAGATCTATCTTCATTGACGAAGATGGAACTTGTCAGGTTTGTGTTGCACATCAGGAAACTGTGTTGACAGAATGCACTTGTCCCAAAGATGTGCTCTACCGCTCAGGCGAAGTTCTACAGTTAATTTTTATTTTTATTTTGAAATGGATGCAAAAGATTTGCCTTATGCATTAATTAAGGGCTGCGCTGCTCGGCCAGGAGGGCCGAGGCACTGTGGGGTCGCTGCAATCCCTGGAAAGGGGAGCCCCTGGTCAGGAGGATCAGGCTGCTTGCTTGGGTGCTCGTGTACACCCTTCGCTCCAAGGCCAGGGGGGCCAGGTGCTGCAGCGCCTGGAAGCGCTGTCAACTACACAAGTGAGGGCTGCTGCTGCTGTCCATGTGGAGTGTCCTGCTGGCCAGGAGGGCCAGGGGATCCCCTCGATGGGTGCAGCTAGTGATCTACCGAATGTGACTGGCACATATGACATACAGAATCAGCTTTTATTTAAGGGCCTGTTTGGTTTCAAATAAGTCACCAACTTATAAGTCGAAAAGTGAAAAAAGTGACTTATTTTGTCAAACAGACCCAACTTATAAGTCATAAGTTGCTCCACCCTAACTTAAAACATATAAGTCATCCCTTTTTGTGTGGGTCCCACCATCTTTACATAAAAAAACAATGTGGAAAGGTGTGCTCAAGTGACTTATAAGTCAGATGACAACCAAACATGCATGACTTAAAACCAAACAGGGCCTAAGCCTGGTGTGCTGGAGGCATTCTCAGGTGCTGCGGCTGCGAGGCTAGCTAGCCCGGCTATAGCCAATGAGTCTGCAATGTTCACTTTTGTTGCTGAAAAGAATCTTATGCAGGGCCCCATGCAAAGAGAAAGGCGAGGAAAGGTAAAAAGAAGGGGAGGGTTGAGAAATCTGAGCGCTCGAAAAGAGATCATAGGAAAAAAGAGGGGTAATCCTTTTGGGCTACTACCAACAGGGAGTGACCAAAACTTTTCTTTTGAGAGGGAAATGGATTGCTATGAACGTGTGTTGTATGGTGTCGGGGATATACCCCGCGGTATGACCCGGCTGGATGTATAACCCTGCCGGACTTGGTGACTCACTAATGACCCATCCTGACTGGACGACACACTAAGTGACCCGCCCAATCCTGGCGACTTATGGATGACCTGTCAAGGGCATCAGAGGAGCGACAAGACCCGGGGGCCCAGGAGGCTCAAGGCCCAGAAGGCCGGCTTACGTTATGGTAGGCCGGCTTAAGACAGAAGGCATGAGGAATATTTCCTTTACGAGGAAGCAAGACCTGTACTTGTATCCGACTTGTAATAGAGAATAAGTTAGTTCTAATCCTAGTAGGACTCCACATGTAACCCGCCCCTCTAACTTATATAAGGAGGGGCAGGGCTCCCCAAGAGGGACAAGCAACAAGAAACAATATCTAGGGCTAGACACAAAGAGGAGAGCCGGCTTACGGCAACTTCCTCATAATCATAATGAGACCTAGCCATAAACAGCATGTAGGGTTATTACCGGATGATGTTTTCCGGGGCCCGAAGCTGTCTAAATCCTCGTCTTGTGTGTTGCGTCTCTTGATTCCGCTCAACCCCTTCAAGCTACCACGTAGATGCGTTGGCCTCGCGACTAAGTTCTTACACTAGGACATCTGCCGTGATAATTTCACGACAGTTGGCACCCATCGTGGGGCCTGTGCATGGTGGTGCTGAGTTTTGAAGGGATCTTTTTTAGAATTCGAGAAGCTCGCAATTGATCTGATGAAAAGAGTCGGCATGGAACGATCGTAGAAGAAAGCCTGCCGCCGGACAACCTTGGGTAGAGCGGGCACAGCCATCGTTCTGTGAATCGAGATTGTAACTAATTTTGGAGTTGGCAGATACGGGATCCGAGTTCGGGAAAACTAGGGTTGGAGCGTTCTGTGAGCCACCGGCGCCGTAAACCTGGTGATCCATCAATCCGAAGCAAGATTGTTTTTCTGCCTTGTCAGACGTTATCGAGACCGACAAATATTTCTTCTGCTGATTCAACTCGTACACGGCAGCAGAGGTCAGCCCCAATTCGGTTTCCTCTGCAATCAAACCATCAGGATTACCTGCGCTGTGTCTTGGTCAGTTGTCAAATCACCGAGACAGTCAAATTCTACTACGGTGCACTGTTTTGCTGATTTAAAACTCCGAGGCATCAAATCATAAGTTGCTGGTACTACAACACGTTGGGTAAAGGCCAAAGATAATTTCATCAACCACAAGTACTACTTGGTGATCACGTGGGTTCTCAAAGGTGTGCATTGTTTCATGCACATATACCACGTTCGTCTTGGCTCCAGCTCATGTGCGCGTCAGTGTGTTTTTTGGTCAATGGAAAGTCAAACTAGCACGCCACCACAGCGGACCTACGGCGTGGGAGTAAGAATCAGTGGCGGCAGGATCCGTCGGAGCAGCAGTGCACTCCCGAGAGCCGCCGCCCTGGTTTGCCTCTGAATCGCCAGCTGCCACACCGAGCCGCCTCAAAACCGCCACGCCACGCGCCGCATCAACTGCAGCAGGGGTGAGCCGCCGCCGTCTTAACACGCTGCCGCTGCAGCTGTTGAGCCGCTGTACTACCACTGACGTCGCGCCAAATTGTCCACTGCTGAGTTCTTGAGCCACCGTGCCTGTGGCCTCTGGGCTGCCGGGTTCGCCCCGCGTGGAGGCACAGGCGTGAAAGAAAAAAAAATTGTTGTGGCCGGAGGATAATGGAGCAGTGCATGCATGCATGTATGTGTTGGTTCGAGGACATCAACCCAAGGGGGACGTGGTGCTGCAATTGTTTTGTTGTCATATAAAAGAGAAAAGGGGACGTTCGTTTGTGCTGTGCCACCCAACAGAACCGGCTACAGACGCGCCGCGTTGAGTCACCTCTGCCGTGTTGAGTCGTCGGAGACGCCAGTCTGCTCGAACCGCCGGGATTATATTGAGTCACCGTTTTACCTGAGCCGTTTCTGTCACGACGAACGGGTCATCGATCGACTGAGTAAATCAGGTGATATCAGTTTAAGTTTATTTTATTAAACATATTGTTTTCATCAAAAAACAATTACTTTGGTCTGTATATTTTTATGTGCAGCAAAGGTGGTGCCATGTTGTGCCTATGAAGTGTACGTCAGCACCATCATGCACCAGTATCTGCGCCCTCTTACTGATGGAACAGGTGTGCGCAAGTCACCGCTCGTGCAGCTTAATCTACATCAACCCGCCGGAGCCGCGTTGAGCCGCCCTTGCCGCGTTGAGCCGCCGGGGTTATATTAAGTCGTCGGTCTGCCTGAGCCGCCGGACTATATTGAGTTGCTGGTCTGCCTGAGCCACCTCTGTCGCGATAAACGGATCATCCGTCGTCCAAACAAATCAGGTGATATCCATCCAAGTTTGTTTTATTAGCACATGCTGTTTTTGTCAAAGAACAAGTTTACCTTTGCCTTGGTCTGCAATATTGTTTATGCAGGGCAATTATTTATGACAAAAAATGATATTATACCGCGGAGATGGAGGCACGCCAACATCTTTTGGCACAGGTGGTCGTCGTTACTCAACGGACTCCGCACCGGCTTACAACACCGTGGCCGTCTCTCGCGACCGCGCCGGCTTACAACACCGTGGCTGTCTCTCGCGACCACGCCGGCTTACAACAAGGAGGACAACTTGCCCGTTCGCACCGGCTTACAACGCCACGGCCGGTTCATCTGTCTGTGCCGCCTCAGATGTTGCGGTCGTCTTTACCGTCCGTCTCTCGCGGCCTGGTCTACATCGACACACCGAGCCGCACTTGTCTGGATGAGCTGTTTATTGAGTATGAGCAAGTCACTACTTGGGAAGCCCGGTTTTCTTCCAACAAATTAGAGGCAAATTATGATATATTATCAGCCGCCGTCTGCACTGGATGGTTCAATGGGCAGGTGCACAAGTCGCCGCCACTACAGTTTGGTTAACTTCAAACAGCAAGTTGGAAGGAACCATTGGCTGAGTTGCTGACACGGCTCATATGGGATCATTTATAACCCGCCGCAGTCACCTCAACATTCTGTGGATTTACATCGCGCTATCAACGCCAATGATATGTACCTTCTACTATGGTCAAATATGGAGAATCTCAAGCCAACTCCTCGAGTCGTCTTGAGACTCGGGGGCTACAATGGTATGACTCAGCAAAATTAGCCGATTTCAATAAATTCAAGAACTCCAGGTTATTGAAGGGAAAAATAACCCGGCCCCGGAGATTACTGCTAGATTGATGAAAATTTCAAAGCCATCAGAAGATTTCCGGCTCAAAATAAGGATTCTGGTTTAAAATCCGGCCCAAGGTAAATTTGTCCCTCACAAATTTTTGAAGCTCTCAAATCCGGTTTAAAATCCGGCTCAAGGTAAATTTGTCCCTCACAAATTTTTGAAGCTTTCAAATCCGGTTTAAAGTTCCGGTTCAAAAAGAATTAGTCTCTCATAAGTTCGAGTTCTAAGAAAAATTAAAGGTTGCCAAAAAGAATTTGCTGCCATGATGCGCGGTTCAAACATAGGTATCCTCCCTTACGACTTATTTTATTATGGTCACTTGGGGGCTTCCTGCTCATCGGGCATAGCTATCAGTACCCTCTTGATCGGCGCAATGCCAAAACTTATATGGTCACTTGGGGGCTTCCTGTTCAAACATAGGTCGTATTCGAACCAAAGAGAACATAGCTGTCGATACCCTTTTGATTGGCAAACTGCCGAACCCACTTGGGGGCTTCTTGATCATATCCGAATAATAGCTCAACCCCTTTGGGAATCGACGTGGATCGTATTCGAATCAGCGTCGCTAAACAACTCTTAAGGTCATTTGGGGACTTCCTGTTCAAACATAGGTCGTATTCGAACCAAAGAGAACATAGCTGTCGGTACCCTCTTGATCGGCAACGCCAAAGCCACTGGGGGCTATATGATCGTATTCGAATCTTAGCTTAACCCCTTTGGAATGGTTTACTGATCGTATTCGAATCAGAAGCCTCAAAATTTTGTCTCTCTTGTACAGTTTTTTGCAATCGCAGTTATTTGACTGTCTTGAGACTTTTTTGATCATATTTGAAAGCATCTAGGGAGTGGCTTTGATTCCACCGGCTTAACCTTGATCAATAGAGTTGTCAACACATAACAAACATCATGTGTCGGCTTTTACAGAATTGGGTTCTCACCCTCACTGTCCGGGTCACATAAACCGGCGGTATCATTCAAAGGATCATAGGGATATTGTGATCTACTTGTGTGCAGGGTAAGACTACATTTGGGTGGTTACCCGCCCTGGCTCTTGATGTTAAGTCGCCAGGGCATATGTTGTTTAAACCCTGTGCAGGATTTGCAGAATTATGACTTATATAAATGCTTCAGTCCAAGCTCATCACTAAAATTGGTGTCTCAAAAGGGTTATCAATTATTGATTTTCTCAAGGGCTATAGGCCACCGGGTTACAAAAATTCCGGCTTACAATGAATGTGCATTAAGTCATCATCGGCCAAGAGCCACCAGGTATTTAAACTCCGGATTTACTTGTCAACCGATGAGGTATTCAAATCTTTAAATAGCCAAAACTGGCTAGATTTTCATGATGACATTGAATGATTGAGGTTTTCATATCGGGTTATATTATTCAAATCTTGAATAGCCAACATGGCTGGATTTCTATTGTGATTATCAATAACCAGTGTTATGATTGAGGTTTTCAAAGTTGCTTTAGCGCAACGGCTATTATTTTTATCAATGGATATGATTTATTCTACAATGGAAGGAATAGTCCCGAGTCGCTGCAGGCTTACGACCCGGCACTTGGGGGCTACATTATTCAAATTGAGATTACATCGAATATGCAAGTCCCATGTCACTGCCAGCATGCACCATGGCACTTGGGGGCTAATGCAAAGTCAATTTTTTCTCAACTTATTGAAGACTCAGCTCACCACATTCTAAATGAGTTGGCCCTTGGGGGTTACCAATTGCTCCTGTCAAAAATTCAAGGTACACAAGCATTAATCCATTATATTGAACGGTCCACTATTCAGTTGGTGGAGTACAAAGCTCTTAACCTTGTGGATGTGGGTTCAAGCCCCATGGTGGAGACTATATTATATGATGTTATTATCAATTATATACAAAGTCCCAGCTCAGTATTATCTTACTAAGCTGGCCCTTGGGGGCTACACATTGCTGTTCAAATTTACATGGTTATATCTACAAAGTCCCTGCTCATCATTGCATAATAACCCGGCCCTTGGGGGCTACACTGGTTGAAGTTTTCATGAGCATAAAGCAATTACCAGTCCCAGGTTGCTGCAAGCATGACAACCTGGCACTTGGGGGCTACATGTGTGGAATATTCAGTTTATATGATTGAGATGAATAAACCGGATTTCTTCAAGGTTGCAACATTTATTGGAGCAAGTCTTAAACCATCACTTTGTTCTGCTCAAGACTTGGGGGCTACAAGTAATATGGATATAAGGGAGAAAAATCTTCAAATTATCAGTTTTGAGCAAATCAGGAGGATCAATTACATAACCCGATGTCAACAACAATTATGACCCGCCATCGTCTGTTTTATAATCCGGCAGTTTTTGGTAATGATAAACCGGCAAGTTTTACATATTCAAGCCGGCTAAAAATCAGATAAGCATTTCAAGACCAATATTTTTTAAAGCCGGAGCTTTGGAGGTCGACTCAAGTGGATTATTCTTCACAATATTTCTCTGTGAGAAACCAACGTCAGCAAATTGAATATGAAGCTGGCCTATTGACCCGGACTTTCCAGAAGGAGGAGATGACAAGGACTTAAGGATGATCAAGTGCCGGCTTACAAGAATATTTAACCCGGAGTACAACCTGTCAGTTTGTTCTTGTGTTTATGTTGCAGATCAGTTTAACATGGATAAATCCAAATTAAACTTGGGGGCTAATGTCGGGGATATACCCCGCGGTATGACCCGGCTGGATGTATAACCCTGCCGGACTTGGTGACTCACTAATGACCCGCCCTGACTGGACGACACACTAAGTGACCCGCTCGATCCTGGCGACTTATGGGTGACCTGGCAAGCGGATCAGAGGAGCGACAAGACCCGGGGGCCCAGGAGGCTCAAGGCCCAGAAGGCCGGCTTACGTTATGGTAGGCCGGCTTAAGACAGAAGGCATGAGGAATATTTCCTTTACGAGGAAGCAAGACCTGTACTTGTATCCGACTTGTAATAGAGAATAAGTTAGTTCTAATCCTAATAGGACTCCACATGTAACCCGCCCCTCTAACTTATATAAGGAGGGGCAGGGCTCCCCAAGAGGGACAAGCAACAAGAAACAATATCTAGGGCTAGACACAAAGAGGAGAGCCGGCTTACATCGACTTCCTCATAATCATAATGAGACCTAGCCACAAACAGCATGTAGGGTTATTACCGGATGATGTTTCCCGGGGCCCGAAGCTGTCTAAATCCTCGTCTTGTGTGTTGCGTCTCTCGGTTCCGCTAAACCCCATCAAGCTACCACGTAGATGCGTTGGCCTCGCGACTAAGTCCTTACACTAGGACATCTGCCGTGACAATTCCACGACATATGGTGAGATGAGTGTTTCTTCAAAAAGAGTATGTACGGGTAGAGTTGAAATTATGAGGGATGGGGATGGGATAGTCACACATGTAGCAATGGAAATAGAGGAGGAGGCATACATGCAATAGAGGAGGGAATCTGTTGGAGATGATGGCGCATCGGCGGCCTCCGAGGAGGAGGTCCGCCGGGCCAAATGAGGATCCTAGGATGGAACTGCCGTGGTATGCTTTCTCCCAGAACCGCCTTGATTGCCGAAGGATCCTAGGATGGACGGGTGACTACATGTTATGCTTGCTCGCGTCGCCTCCAGGGGGCGACTCGGGCGCCCCAACCATCGCCGCCCTCGACCTCCCTCCTCCCTTTCTTCCCCGCTGTCGCCAAAGGAGGCCGACGAGCGGAGCTCGCCCGGCGGACGGCGGGCCATCCTCCTTTCTTCACGAGGGGATCCTCTGGCTGAGATGCGTCGGCGTCCCTGGGTGTACATCATGGAGGCGGAGTTGGCGCGCTCGGGCGGCGTTGCGGGGGCTGGCGGCGACGGATCTTGTTGGGGAACATAGCAGAAATTCAAAATTTTCTACACATCACCAAGATCAATCTATGGAGTAATCTAGCAACGAGGGAAAGGAGAGTGCATCTACATACCCTTGTAGATTGCTAAGCGGAAGCGTTCAAGTGAACGGGGTTGATGGAGTCGTACTCGTCGTGATCCAAATCACCGATGATCCTAGTGCCGAACGGACGGCACCTCCAAATTCAACACACGTACAGCCCGGTGACGTCTCCTACGCCTTGATCCAGCAAGGGGAGAAGGAGAGGTTGGGGAAGACTCCATCCAGCAGCAGCACGACGGTGTGGTGGTGGTGGAGGAGCGCGGGACTCCAGCAGGGCTTCGCCAAACACTACGAGAGACGAGGAGGAAGAGGGGTAGGGCTGCGCCAACAGGGGAAGGACTTCATGTGTTGGGCTGCCCCTTTGCCTCCACTATATATAGGGGGAGAGGGAGGGCTGCGCCCCCACCTAGGGTGTGGCGGCCAAGTGGGGGGGAGAGGGAGGCGCACCAGGCATGGGCCTTAGGGCCCATCTGCCCTTAGGGTTTGCCCCCCTCTTCTCTCTAGGCGCATGGGCCTTGGTGGGGAGGCGCCCCAGCCCACCTAGGGGCTGGTCCCTTCTCACACTTGGCCCATGTATGCCTCCGGGGCCCGTGGCCCCTCCCGGTGGACCCCCGGACCCCTCCGGTGGTCCCGGTACACTACCAGTGATGCCCGGAACACTTCCGGTGGCCAAAACCATACTTCCTATATATCAATCTTTACCTCCGGACCATTCCGGAACTCCTCGTGACATCCGGGATCTCATCCGGGTCTCCGAACAACATTCGGTAACCGTGTACATACTTTCCCTATAACCCTAGCGTCATCAAACCTTAAGTGTGTAGACCCTACGGGCTCGGGAGTCATGCAGACATGGCCGAGATAACTCTCCGGTCAATAACCAACAGCGGGATCTGGATACCCATGTTGGCTCCCACATGCTCCACGATGATCTCATCGGATGAACCACGATGTCGAGGATTCAATCAATCCCGTATTCAATTCCCTTTGTCCAGCAGTATGATACTTGCCGAGATTCGATCATCGGTATCCCGATACCTTGTTCAATCTCGTTACCGGCAAGTCTCTTTACTCGTTCCGTAACACATCATCCCGTGATCAACTCCTTGGTCACATTGTGCACATTATGATGATGTCCTACCGAGTGGGCCCAGAGATGCCTCTCCGTTTACACGGAGTGACAAATCCCAGTCTCGATTCGTGCCAACCCAACAGAAACTTTCGGAGATACCTGTAGTGAACCTTTATAGCCACCCAGTTACGTTGTGACGTTTGGCACACCCAAAGCACTCCTACGATATCCGGGAGTTGCACAATCTCATGGTCTAAGGAAATGATACTTGACATTAGAAAAGCTTTAGCATACGAACTACACGATCTTTGTGCTAGGCTTAGGATTGGGTCTTGTCCATCACATCATTCTCCTAATGATGTGATCCCGTTATCAACGACATCCAATGTCCATGGTCAGGAAACCGTAACCATCTATTGATCAACGAGCTAGTCAACTAGAGGCTTACTAAGGACATGGTGTTGTCTATGTATCCACACATGTATCTGAGTTTCCTATCAATACAATTCTAGCATGGATAATAAACATTATCATGAACAATGAAATATAATAATAACTAATTTATTATTGCCTCTAGAGCATATTTCCAACAGTCTCCCACTTGCACTAGAGTCAATAATCTAGTTCACATCGCCATGTGATTAACACTCACAGGTCACATCGCCATGTGACCAACATCCAAAGAGTTTACCAGAGTCACTAATCTAGTTCACATCACTATGTGATTAATACTCAATGAGTTCTGGGTTTGATCATGTTATGCTTGTGAGAGAGGTTGTAGTCAACGGGTCTTGCCATATTCAGATCCCTATGTATTTCGCAAAACTTTATATCGTAGATGCTGCTACCACGTTCCACTTGGAGCTATTCCAAATTGTTGCTCCATTATACGTATCCGGTATCTCTACCCAGAGCTATCCGGATAGGTGTTAATCTTGCATCGACGTAACTCTTTACGTCGAACTCTTTATCACCTCCATAACCGAGAAAAATTTCCTTATTCCTCTAAGGATAATTTTGACCGCTATCTGGTGATCTACTCCTAGATCACCTTTGTACCCTCTTGCCAGACATGTGGCAAGGCACACATCAGGTGCGGTACTTCAGCATGGCATACCATATAGAGCCTATGACAAAAGCATAGGGGACGACCTTCGTCCTTCCTCTTTCTTCTGCCGTGGTCAAGCTTTGAGTCTTACTCAACTTCACACCTTACAACTCAGGTAAGAACCCCTTATTTGACTGATCTATTTTGAACTCCTTCAAAAACATGTCAAGGTGTGCGTTCTTTGAAAGTATCATCAGGCGTTTTGATCTATCTCTATAGGTCTTGATGCCCAATATGTAAGCAGCTTTATCCAGGTCTTCCTTTAAAAAACACTCTTCAAACAACCATTTATGCTTTCCAGAAATTCTACATTATTTCGGATCAAAAATATGTCATCCACATATACTTATCAGAAATGTTGTAGTGCTCCCACTCACTTTCTTGTAAATACAAGTTTCTAGCAAACATTGTATAAACCTAAAAGCTTTGATCACTCCATCAAAACATATATTCTGATTCCGAGATGCTTGCTCTAGTCCATAGAAGGATTGCTGGAGCCAGCATAACTTTTAGCATCCTTAGGATCAACAAAACCTTGTATCACATACAACTTTTCTTACGAAAACTGGTAAGAAAACTTGTTTTGACATCCATCTGTAAGATTTCATAATCGAAAAATACAGCTAATGCTAACATGATTCCGACGGATTTAAGCATCGCTACGTGTGAGAAATTCTCATCGTAGTCAACTCCTTGAACTTGTGAAAAGACTCTTTCCCACAAGTCGAGCTTCAGAGATGGTAACATTACCGCCCACGTCCATCTTCTTCTTAAAGATCCATTTATGTCAATGGCTTACCGATCATCGGGCAAGTCCACCAAAGTCCATACTTTGTTCTGATATATGGATCCTATCTCGGATTTCATGGCTTCTAACCATTTGTCGGAATACGGGCCCACCATCGCTTCTCCATAGCTCGTAGGTTCATTGTTGTCTAACAACATGATATCTAAGACAGGATTACCGTACCACTTAGGAGTAGTACATATCCTTGTCGTCCTACGAGGTTCAATAGCAACTTGATCCGAAGCTTCATGATCACTATCATTAACTTCCTATTCAACAGACGTAGGCGCCACAGAAAACATCTTTTTGTGTTGCATCACTCTCTGGTTGAAGTAAAGGTTCGACAACCTCATCAAGTTCTATCTTCCTCCCACTCAATTCTTTCGAGAGAAACTCCTTCTCGAGAAAGGACCCGTTCTTAGCGACAAACAATTTGCCCTTGGATCTGAGATAGAAGGTATACCCTACTGTCACCTTTGGGTATCCTATGAAGATGTGTTTGTCCGCTTTGGGTTCGAGCTTCTCCGGCTGAAGCCTTAAGCATCGCAGCCCCAAACATTAAGAAACGACAATTTTGGTTTCTTGCCAAACCAATGTTCATACGACGTCGTCTCAACGGACTTAGATGGTGTCCTATCTAAAGTGAATGCAGCTGTCTCTAACGCATAACCTCAAAATGAAAACGGTAGATTGGTAAGAGACATCACAGATCACACCATATCTCATAGGGTTCGATTACGACGTCCGGGCACACCATAACCCAGTGGTGTTCCAGGTGGCTTCAACTATGAAACAATTCCACAATGTCTTAAGTGTTTGCCAAACTCATAACTCAGATATTCTCATTGATCAGATCATAGGAATTTGATCTTCTTGTTATGATGATTCTTAACTTCACTCTGAAATCGCTTGAACTTTTCAAACGTTTCAGACTTGTGCTTCATTAAGTAGATATACCTATATCTACCCAAATCGTCAGTGAAGATGAGAAAATAGCGATATCCACCGCACACTTCAATTCTCATTGGATCACACGCATCAGCATGCATGATTTCCAACAAGTCACTTGCCCGTTTCATTGTACCTGAAAAACGGGTCTTAGTCATCCTGCCCATGAGGCATGGCTCGCATGTGTCAAGCGATTCGAAATCAAGTGACTCCAAACATCCATCGATATGGAGTTTCTTCATGCATCTTACGCCAATATGACCTAAGCGGCAGTGCCACAAGAAAGTGGTACTATCATTATTAACTCTACATCTTTTGGCGTGAGCATGTGTATTACCACGACCGAGATTCAATGAACCATTCACATAGGGTGCATGACCATGAAAGGTATTATTCATGTAAACAGAATAACCATTACTCTCTAATTTAAATGAATAATCGTATTGCAATGAACATGATCTAATCATATTCATGCTCAACGTAGACACCTGATAACATTTATCTAGGTTCAATACTAATCCCGAAGGCAGATGGAGCGTGCGATGGTGATCTCATCAACTTCGGAAACACTTCCAACACACATCGTCACCTCGCCCTTAGCCAGTCTCCGTTTAGTCCGTAGCTTTTGTTTCAAGTCACCAATAATAGCAACTGAACCGGTATCCAATACCCAGGTGCTACGAGGAGTACTAGTGAGGTACACATTAATAACACGTATATACTTTGTTGAAGTTTCCAGCCTTCTTATCTACCATGCATTTGGGGTAATTCCGCTACCAGTGACCATTCCCCTTACAATAGAAGCACTTAGTCTCGGGTTTGGGTTCAACCTTGGGTTCCTTCACTGGAGCGGCAACTAGTTTGCCATCCATGAAGTTTCCTTTCTAGCCCTTGCCCTTCTTGAAACCAATGGTCTTGTTAAACCATCAACACTTGATGCTCCTTCTTGATTTCTACCTTTTGCGGTCTTAAGCACCGCGAACAGCTCCGGGATCAACTCCATCCCTTGCATGTCATAGTTCATCATGAAGATCTAGTAGCTTAGTGATAGTGGCTAGAGAACTCTATCAATCACTATCTTATCTGGAAGTTTAACTCCCACTTGATTTAAGTGATTGTAGCACCCAGACATTCTGAGCACATGCTCACCAGTTGAGCTATTCTCCTCCATCTTGTTGGCTAAAGAACTTGTCATAGGTCTCACACCTCTCAACATGGGCATGAGCCTGAAATCCCAATTTCAGCTCTTGGAACATCTCATATGTCTTATGGCGTTCAAAACGTCATTGGAATCCCAATTCTAAGCCATAAAGTATGCTGCAGTAAACTATCAAGTAGTCATCAGGATGTGTCTGTCAGGTGTTCACAACATCCACAGACGACATTGTAGAGGTTTGCACATCGAGCGGTGCATAAAAGACGTAAGCCTTCTGTGTAGCAGTGAGGACACTCCTCGGACTACGGATCTAGTCCGCATCATTGCTTACAATATCTTTCAACTTAATCTTTCTCTAGGAACGTATTGAAACAGGGAGCTACAACGTGAGCTATTTATCTACAACATATTTGCGAAGACAATTTAGACTATGTTCATGATAATTGAGTTCATCTAATCAAATTATTTAATGAACTCCCACTCAGATAGACATCCCTCTAGTCATCTAAGTGAAACATGATCCGAATCGACTAGGAGCGTGTCTGATCATCATGTGAGACGGACTAGTCATCAACGGTGAACATCTCATGTTGATCGTATCTTCTATACGACTCATGCTCGACCTTCCGGTCTTCCATGTTCCGAGGCCATGTCTGTACATGCTAGGCTCGTCAAGTCAACCTAAGTGTATTGCGTGTGTAAATCTGGCTTACACCCGTTGTATTCGAACGTTAGAATCTATCACACCCGATCATCACGTGGTGCTTCAAAACAACGAACCTTCGCAACGGTGCATAGTTAGGGGAAACACTTTCTTGAAATTATTGCAAGGGATCATCTTATTTAAGCTACCGTCGTTCTAAGCAAATAAGATGTAAAACATGATAAACATCACATGCAATCAAATAGTGACATGATATGGCCAATATCATTTTGCTCCTTTTGATCTCCATCTTCGGGGCTCCATGATCATCGTTGTCACCGGCATGACACCATGATCTCCATCATCGTGTCTTCTTGAAGTTGTCTCGTCATCTATTACTTCTACTACTATGGCTAATGCTTTAGCAATAAAGTAAAGTAATTACATGATGTTTATGTTGACACGCAGGTCATAAATAAATTAAGACAACTCCTATGGCTCCTGCCGGTTGTCATACTCATCGACATGCAAGTCGTGATTCCTATTACAAGAACATGATCAATCTCATACATCACATATATCATTCATCACATCCTTTTGGCCATATCACATCACAAGGCATATGTTGCAAAAACAAGTTAGACGTCCTCTAATTGTTGTTGCAAGTTTTTACGTGGCTGCTATAGGTTTCTAGCAAGAACGTTTCTTACCTACGCGAAAACCACAACGTGATATGCCAATTTCTATTTACCCTTCATAAGGACCCTTTTCATCGAATCTGATCCGACTAAAGTGGGAGAGACAGACACCCGCTAACCACCTTATGCAACTAGTGCATGTCAGTCGGTGGAACCAGTCTCACGTAAGAGTATGTGTAAGGTCGTCCGGGCCGCTTCATCCCACGATGCCGCCGAATCAAGATAAGACTAGTAACGACAAGTAAATTGACAATATCGATGCCCACAACTGCTTTGTGTTCTACTCGTGCATAGAAACTACGCATAGACCTACCTCTGATACCACTGTTGGGGAACGTAGCAGAAATTCAAAATTTTCTACGCATCACCAAGATCAATCTATGGAGTAATCTAGCAACGAGGGGAAGGAGAGTGCATCTACATACCCTTGTAGATCGCTAAGCAGAAGCGTTCAAGTGAACGGGGTTGATGGAGTCGTACTCGTCGTGATCCAAATCACCGATGATCCTAGTGCCGAACGGACGACACCTCCGCGTTCAACACACGTACAGCCCGGTGACATCTCCTACGCCTTGATCCAGCAAGGGGAGAAGGAGAGGTTGGGGAAGACTCCATCCAGCAGCAGCACGACAGCGTGGTGGTGGTGGAGGAGCGCGGGACTCCAGCAGGGCTTCGCCAAGCATTACGAGAGACGAGGAGGAAGAGGGGTAGGGCTGCGCCAACAGGGGAAGGACTTCATGTGTTGGGCTGCCCCTTCGCCTCCACTATATATAGGGGGCGAGGGAGGGCTGCGCCCCCACCTAGGGTTTCCACCCTAGGGGTGGCGGCAGCCCCAATCCCCATCTGGGGTGGCGGCCAAGTGGGGGGGGGAGAGGGAGGCGCAACAGGCATGGGCCTTAGGGCCCATCTGCCCTTAGGGTTTGCCCCCCTCTTCTCTCTTGGCACATGGGCCTTGGTGGGGAGGCACCCCAGCCCACCTAGGGGCTGGTCCCTTCTCACACTTGGCCCATGTATGCCTCCGGGGCCCGTGGCCCCTCCCGGTGGACCCCCGGACCCCTCCGGTGGTCCCGGTACACTACCGGTGATGCCCGAAACACTTCCGGTGGCCAAAACCATACTTCCTATATATCAATCTTTACCTCCGGACCATTCCGGAACTCCTCTTGACGTCCGGGATCTCATCCGGGACTCCGAACAACATTCGATAACCGCGTACATACTTTCCCTATAACCCTAGCGTCATCGAACCTTAAGTGTGTAGACCCTACGGGCTCGGGAGTCATGCAGACATGGCCGAGATAATTCTTTGGTCAATAACCAACAGCGAGATCTGGATACCCATGTTGACTCCCACATGCTCCACGATGATCTCATCGGATGAACCACGATGTCGAGGATTCAATCAATCCCGTATTCAATTCCCTTTGTCCAGCGGTACGATACTTGCCCGAGATTCGATCGTCGGTATCCCGATACCTTGTTCAATCTCGTTACCGGCAAGTCTCTTTACTCGTTCCGTAACACATCATCCTGTGATCAACTCCTTGGTCACATTGTGCACATTATGATGATGTCCTACCGAGTGGGCCCAGAGATACCTCTCCGTTTACACGGAGTGACAAATCCCAGTCTCGATTCGTGCCAACCCAACAGACACTTTCGGAGATACCTGTAGTGAACCTTTATAGCCACCCAGTTACGTTGTGACGTTTGGCACACCCAAAGCACTCCTACGGTATCCGGGAGTTGCACAATCTCATGGTCTAAGGAAATGATACTTGACATTAGAAAAGCTTTAGCATACGAACTACACAATCTTTGTGCTAGGCTTAGGATTGGGTCTTGTCCATCACATCATTCTCCTAATGATGTGATCCCGTTATCAACGACATCCAACGTCCATGGTCAGGAAACCATAACCATCTATTGATCAACGAGCTAGTCAACTAGAGGCTTACTAGGGACATGGTGTTGTCTATGTATCCACACATGTATCTGAGTTTCCTATCAATACAATTCTAGCATGGATAATAAACGATTATCATGAACAATGAAATATAATAATAACTAATTTATTATTGCCTCTAGGGCATATTTCCAACAGATCTGGGGTTTCCCACCCCATATCGGCTCTCCTTCGGGTGGTTGGGCTCGGGCGCCGTCCAGCGATACTAAGCGGTGGTGGGCGCTCGCGTTGGCTGTCCTCCTTCACTGATGTGATTGGGGGCGGACAAAGGCGTTGGCATGATGTCGGATCCGAGCATGGTGGTGGCGCCGTCGCCTTCAGGGATGACGGCCGGGTGGTGGGTCCTTGAGGCAGCGCCGGTGGCGGCGGATCTTGGGATCCCGCTCCCGGGGACGTCGCAGGACGCGGCGGCCCGTGCACGAGAGATGGAGTTTCTTCGAACATATCTGGGTGAAAACTTGCTTTTGACTACTGCAAAGGCCGGCGGTGGCGGCACTGTCTGCGTCGCTCTCTTCTTGAAGGCATAGTCGTGGAGAAGTTCAAAGCCACTCTCTGCTACCTCCGGGGGAAATCCTAGATCAATTGATCGGATGACGGCGGCGCTCTGGTGTTGTTTTCCCCTTGGGGGCGTCATTCATGGAGGTACACACGGGCTCGGGGAACAGAGGACGGCTTCTTTGGTGGAGCGGTAATTCATCTTATACATTGATGGCGGCGGATCTCGACGGCGTGGCGCTGTGGAGATTCGGAGTCCGATGAGCAGAGATAGACTCGCGTAGGAGGAGGATGCTGTTTGGCGTCATGGTGACGTTGATGGCAGAAGAGGCCTGGCAAGGTCCATGCATTAGTTTCTGTTCTGAAGATGGATTGATGGAAGATGGCGGCGACGACACAGAGAGTGCGTCAGACCAGTTTGTGCCCCAAACCCGATATGTGGCTTGGTTGGGACCTCTGTCTTTAGATGTTAGGCATTTGTGCGATGTCTGTTCGGTATTAGGCTCGGACTATCGGCACCCCTTCATTAGGTGGATAGGAGTAGCGACAGTTGTTGCTAAGATGATGGCTTCAGACTACCTAATGTACTACTTTGTATGGTCTTTGTGAATAATTAATAAAATGGCTGCATGCACCGTCCAGATACAAAGATCGGGGTAATCCTCCTTTTCTAAAAAATGTTTTTTCCCACGGTAGTTCGTGAGCTCTTGGAGCTTCAAGAGCGTACCAAGGCTGATATGATTTTCATTTCTGAGTCACACTTGAATAAATGTAAAGCCGATGAGCTGTGTCGCTTTTTATCTTTTGATTCAATGATTGTGGTGGAGAGTGATGGTCGGGCCGTTGGCCTAGTTTTGTATTATAATAAGTTGAATAAAATTGTTTGAAACTATGTGTCATCTCATTTTATTGATATTTTTTATGAATGATGATGATGTACACTGGCGGTACATGGGTTTTTATGGTCATCCGGTTTGGAGTGAACGTAAATTATCTTGGGATAATATTCGGAATTTACATAATATGGGTCATCACCCTTGGGTGATCTTAGGGGATTTTAATGAAATTTTACTATCATCGGAAAAAGAAGGTGGAAATGCGAGACCAAATGCTATGATGAGAGAATTTCGCAATTGTTTAGGAGAGTGTGGCCTTGAGGATATGAGTTGTTTTGGTGACCCTTTCACTTGGAGGAGAGGCGATACCAGAGAGAGACTTGACCGTGCGGTATGCAATGTGGAATGGGCGAACAAATTCCCACGGGCTGTGATTATCAATGAGGAACATGTTCATTCCGATCACCGTCCACTCGTATTGGATGCAGATTATTTTGACGGAAATATTTTTAATGCCCCAAAGGGACGAGTAAAATAGTTCGAAGCTCGATGGCTCAAAGAGGAGATAGTCAGTGAAATTGTCCATACAGCTTGGGAAAAGGCAAAGAAGATGGGTATTGGGCCAAATCTCACTGACCGTACTCGAGCGATTCAATCAGATCTGCATATTTGGGACCGTGAGTTTTTTGAGAGGGCCAAAACAGAGAATAAAAAGCTCAAAAAAGAATTGGAAAAGCTGCAAAGAGGACCTATGCATGCGGATTCCCAAGCACGACAAAAGGAGATTTTGGTCCTTATTGAAAATTTGCTGGAACAAGAGGAGATTTATTGGGTACAGTGTGGTCGTGCAAATTGGTTATTGCATGGGGACCGTAACACTTATTTATTTCATAACGTGGCGACATCTAGAAAGAAAAGGAATCAGATCAAAAGATTGCTTGGGGACGACGGATTCTAGGTGCAAGGTATGGAGATGAAGGATTATATGAAAGGGTATTTTTCAAACTCTTCATGTGAGAAGTCTCTCAAGCTGACCCGGAAGTTCTCTCTCTTGTCAAAAGAAAAGTGACAGATGAAATGAATAAGGTCCTCATGGCCCCATATACGACAGAGAAAGTTAGGAAAGCCTTATTTGATATTGGTGATTTAAAAGCGCCGGGTCCAGATGGTCTACACGCTGTTTTTTATAAGAGGTTTTGGTCTATGTTGGGAGATGACCTGACAGAAGAGGTCCTCCAGGCGGTGAATAAATGTTCGATACCGGCAGGATGGAATGATACTGCAATTGTCTTTATCCCAAAGGTTAACTCTCCAAAAAAGGTCACTCAGTTTAGATCTATTAGTTTATGTAATGTGGTGTACAAGGTTATTTCAAAAATGATTGCAGCACGTTTGAAATTAGTTCTGTCAGATATTATCAGCCCAACTCAGAGTGCTTTTGTTCCCGGGAGACTGATCATAGATAATATTTTAGTAGCATATGAGTGTTTCCACAAAATTAAAAAGAAAAGAACGGGGAGGGAGGGGCTGTGTGCTATCAAGTTGGACATGCACAAAGCTTATGACCGAGTGGAATGACCTTTCTTAAAAGCAATTTTTTTGAAGCTGGATTTCAAGGAAAATTGGGTGAATTTGATTATGCAATGTGTGTCCTCTGTGAAGTATAGGGCTCAGTTTAATGTAGAGGAGACTGATAGCTTCAAACCCACTAGAGGGCTAAGGCAGGGGGACCCCTTATCCCCATATTTGTTCTTGTTATGTACGGAGGGCCCGACGACCCTTTTAGCAAATGCGGAGGAGAGAGGTAAGATTTCAGGCATAAAGGTTAGTAGGGAAGCACCTTCAGTTTCCAATCTTTTGTTTGCGGATGATTCCTTGATCCTCATGCGAGAAAATGCTACGAACGCGGAGGCTCTTAGAGCAGTTCTGGATTCTTACTGTGTTGCTTCGGGGCAAAGGGTGAGTGTCAAAAAATCCAGTATATTTTTTAGTCCCAATACGAAAGTGGAGGACAAAGTGCAAATCTGTACAATTTTAAATATTATGACTGAGGCCTTTAATGATAAATATTTGGGATTACCGGCCAATGCGGGCATGGACAAAAGCGATTGTTTTCAGTTCTTGATTGATCGTATTATTACGAAGATTAGTGGATGGAAACAAAAGTTGTTATCAGCTGGTGGAAAGGAAATTTTGCTTAAGTCTGTTGTTCAAGCTATCCCAACATATGCGATGTCTGTCTTTAAAATTCCTAAAATAAATTGCAAAGGAACCATAGATGCGATGTCGCAATTCCGGTGGGGTGACAAGGAGAATCAGAAAAGGATGCACTGGATGGCGTGGTGGAAGATGTGTGTCCCAAAAGACCAAGGAGGAATGGGTTTCCGTGATATACACTGCTTTAACCTGACCTTGTTAGCGAAACAAGCTTGGCGTCTCTTGAATAATCCTGAATCGTTATGTGCAACAATCCTAAGAGCCAAGTATTTCCCAGAGGGCGATTTGATGAGCGCAGTACTAAAAAAGGCTCCTCTTTTACTTGGCAAAGCATTATGGATTCTCTCAGGAATGGATATATATGGAGAGTGGGAACAGGAGAAAAATATTGACACATGGAGAGATGCATGGATCCCAAATTGTGCAGATAGGAAAATTATTACACCTAGAAGAGGTAATCTCCAGAGAAAAGTTTCTGATCTTATTGACCCAGTTACGAATTGTTGGGATGAAGAGTTGGTGAGACAAATGTTGTGGCCAATTGATGCTCATAGAGTCCTAGCGATCCCGATCCCTATGCACAATATGCCGGATTTTATTGCTTCGAGATATACCAAAAACGGTTTATCCACTGTTCGATCAGCTTATGTGGAGGAATAGAACAAAAAACATGGGAGGAAATTGGAATATTCAAATGGCATGGGTAGAAGTAAGGTTAATCCTATTTGGGGTAAGATCTGGAAATTAGCTTGTCCAGCGAAGGTTAATTTTTTTATTTGGCGGACGCTTCACGGGACTCTACCGTCTCGCGTTACACTAGCCAACAGACATATAAAAACTCAACCAGTCTGCCCAGCATGTTTAGATGGACCGGAGGACACGAAACATGTGTTGTTTCTGTTCCAGAAGGCAAAAGAAGTGTGGGAACATTTGGGGTTGTATGAAGTGATAAAAAAAGCCTGTGTCATTGATCGTGCAGGAGAGGTAGTCCTTGAATTTTTACTCCTCATGCCTGATCATGAACTACCTATCTTGGTCTCTCGGAATACACGAGAACCGATTGCTATAGCTACATGGTATTTATGGTGGAATAGACGGAAGCTAGTCCATGAGGGTAAGTCTCAAGAGGTGTCTCAAACCTCGATGGGGATTTGGGCTATAACAACGAATTATGTAATGGCCCAATCACCTAAAGCAAAGAGGAAGACTGAAGGATGGTGCATACCTCCCATGGGGTTTGTTAAATTGAATGTGGACGCTTGTTTTGATCATGATTAGCTAAGGGGCATAGCGGGTGCTGTTATCAGAGATGACAAAGGGAACTACATAGTAGGTGGTAACTGGAAGATTCAGTACTATGCAAATGCTCTAACAGTGGAGGCCTTAGCACTCAGGTTTGGTTTAGGTTTGGCGCAAAGGGAAGGTTGCAATCGTCTCATTATCAATTCTGATAATATGGAAGTCATTGGCATAATGAAGAATGGAGGACAGTCAGCAGGAGTGGCGGCTGCAATTTTTGAGGACTATTTTTTATGGCATGTGATTTTCCTCACACCAGTTTTGAACATTGTAGTAGATAAGCGAATAAAGTAGCTGATGAGCTTGCTAGATTAGCAAAATGTTCCATGACTAGGGATTGGATAGAGGAGCCCATGGAAAATCTTGTAACTCTCCTTATAGACGATGTAACCATTATTTCTAATTAATAAAGTTCAAGTCGTTTTTCAAAAAAAAGGGATGCGCCGCGTCAGCCGGTGGATTAGTTAAAAACATCCGCTGCCTGGCTGGCCGTTGGATGGACGCGCTGCTTGGATGGAAGCGCTGCTGGCTGTCAAAATGTACCACCCATGTTCCCCACCTCCTTTCTGCAACAAGTGCGGTGTTGTAGAAACAAAGGCCGTGCTACGCGTCCGCCGGTTGAAGTTCGGGAAATATCAACCACCTCCCACGCCGTTAGATCTCCCCACGTGAGCGTCACAAAATTGCAACAAACTAGTTGTTACGCTCATCCCTCTGCAATAACGACTTTGTTGCAAACCACTCAGAAGCGTTATCGTGCGACTTCATGAATTACAACAAGTTGGTTGTTGCTAAAACAGAGACTTTGTGCGAAGATGTGATATAACTTTTGCAACAATTGTATTGTTGCAGAAAACTTTGCAACTGTGGTGATGTTGTAGAGAAAATTGTCTCCACCTTTATGCAACAAAGGTAATGTTGCACAATTTTTTTTGCCTTCACATTCATGCAACGTAGGTGATGTTGTGGGAGAAAGTTTTGCAACATTATTGATGTTGCGGAGTTTTTTACAATGAATAGGGTTGGCCCAGGTATTAGGGCCCAAGCACGTGCACCAAGTCTTGAGAGCAACTAGTTAATGAGCGCTCCTTTGGGAGCCTCGCAACAATCAGCGCCACTTGTCGCGCTTTCAGTCATTCGCCACGTGTCGTGCTCTGGGTGCTTCCTTTAGATTTTGTTTTTTTGCACGTGTTTTTGGCTTTTTAATGTTTTTTTAGTTTTTTTTGATGTTTTGGTTTTCCATCGGTCTTCCTTAGCTTTTCGATTAAAAAATTGAAAAAAAATTGCGCGAAAAAACGCGTTTTCTTTTTTCTTTTTTCCTTTCGCGAGTCACGGTTTTTCTTCCCGAGAGGCACGGGTGTGCTTTCACGAGAGTTATGTCCGTGCCTCTCGGAAATGGGAAAAAACGCGTTTCCTATTTTTTTCCTTTCGCGAGAGTCACGATTTTGTTTTTGCGAGAGGCATGGTTGTGCTTTAGCGAGAGTCACGGCCGTGCCTCTCGGAAACGAAAAAAATGCGTTTTCTATTTTTTTTCCGTGAGAGTCATGGTTTTGCTTCCGCGAGAGGCACTGTTGTGCTTTCGCGAGAGTCACGGCCGTGCCTCTCAGAAAGGGAAAAATGTGTTTTCTGTTTTTTTTTCATTTCATGAGAGTCACGGTTTTGCTTCCGCAAGAGGCACAGTTGTGTTTTCACGAGAGTCACGGCTGTGCCTCCTCGAAAATGAAAAAACACGTTTTCTCTTTTTTTTTCTGTGAGAGTCACGGTTTTGCTTCCGCGAGAGGCACAATTGTGATTTCGTGAGAGGCACGGGCATGCCTCTTTCAAAAAGGGAAAAAACTTGTGCTCCCGGTTCGGTTTTTTCGTCCGTTTTTTGTCCGGTTTTTTCATGAAAAAAGTTTGTCAAAATTTATCAACATGGGATCTAGTTTTTAAGATCTCGACGTGAGGAATCCAACGGTGAAACCGGTTCGAGATTTGGACGCACGGTTTGAGAGATAAAATGTCTTGAATAAACGGATCTATGAAAAAAGGGAAAACTCCTAGGTTGCGACAAGTGGCGCGCTGCATGTGCACCACTTGTCGCAACCAGGGGAGTTGAAGTGATTTTTGCAATGAGTACTCCTCAACTAGTGATTTCGCCAAGTCTTCATGCAAGTTGCGCGCCCTCACGGTCCAGTGGACCAATGGGTCGTGTCTGACGGCCGCGCGAGCGATGGATGCAACAAGAAAGATCGGTCGGTTGATTGGAAGCGGCACTGCTACGTGTCAGTCGACAAATCTTTTTAAATGATCCGCCGCCTTGCGGGCGGTGGGATATGACTAATTGAGTGGCGAGAGTCATCTAGTATCATTGCAACACATGCGATGTTGCGGGAAATTTCTACAACACGCGTTATGTTGCAGAAAATTTTGCAACATAGGTCTAGTTGCAGATTTTTCTTTTGCAACAGAGGTTTTGTTACAATTCCTTACGTTTTTTTGCAACAAAGATCTTGTTGCAATTTATTTTTGCAACAGAGGTCTCATTATAGTCCTTTTTGCAACAAAGACCCTGCTGTAGAAACTCACTGTAGCAGAAACTCATTACAAGACACGTGTCCCACGGATGACATGGCGGGTGCACGCGTGCCTTCCGCCAGCTGTAGTAGAAATAGAGTGTTCCGCTTACAATTCCAATGGAAACCAACCAAAAAAAGCCACTACTCTCCTCACATGATTAGACCCAAATGTTTTGCATCCGCGGTGACTCAATGTTTCGCCTCTTTGTTAATGGTCTCGAGAAGGATTATTGGCGATGTAGACTGGAAGACCCTTGCATTTCTTTTATTCCATATGGTCCAACTCACAAGCATAATTAAGGAGGCGATGTAGAGTGGAAGACCCTTGCATTTCTTTCATTCCATATGGTCCAACTCACAAGCATAATCAAGGAGGCCATTGTGCGTTTATGCTGGACGTTGCTTTCAGACATGTTGATCCATCACTCCTTGGTCGAGCACTCCAACGAATCCTGCTACATAGCCGATGAGTTTTGGACGATTTGCAGACGATGCAGCATATTAGGCCGTCGATGCATGGAGCAAAAGTGAACAACACCATTGAATCCTCCAATAGTCCATGGTTCGGTCGTCAATTGTCGTCCGTACAACCATTTCGCACTCCAAGTGCCACAAGTGGTAATGTTGATCCATCACTCCTTGGTTGAGCGCTCCCAAGTGCCAAGCGGTAATGCCGATGTTCCCAAATTGGATGTTATTTTTTATGCAAAATTGCCATGGTGTTACTTTTTACAGAAATAAAAGTGCTTCAAATTGGATGACAATTTTCGAGAATTATTTTTGAAAAATTAGAAGACTGAAGGGCTGCAGATGGACCAGAGGAGGGTCACCAGGCCTAGACGGTTTGACCACGTGCCACTAGCCCCATGGCCGCGTGGGGTGCTCATATGGAGGCCCATTACTCCTCCACCAGCCTCCTCTTGCTATAAAATTTCATACATCTTCGAAAAACACATAAAATCCCCGACGCTTTTTATGATACAGAGTCGCCGTCACTTCTGTTCTTCCTTCGAAGATCTGACTTGGAGTCGGTTTTGGGCTTTGTAGAGGGATATTTCTAGCCATCTCATGATGCTTCCATCCATGTGTGAGTAATTCCCATGTAGGCACATGGACGTAGATGTGAATTGGACAAGGTTTATTATGTAATAAATGTCAGATTTGTTAGGCCTTGATGCCTATTATCCATTATATTATGATGTTGCTATGACTCTGTTATGCTTAATGCTTGACGCTAGGGACCGGGTGCCATGATTTCAGACCCGAATCCTTTATGTTTTCGTGAATATATTTGAGTTTTGAATCATACCTGCAAGTTGTATGCACTTGTTAATGTTAATGTTCCGACTCGAGACACCAAGGTAGGGATGGCTTTACCTTGAGGCTTACATGTATTCAATGATTGTTAATGTTTTGATCTAGTTCTCTATTTAAAGGAGCACCATAATTACCCTGAATTTCCATGGGGATCCCGCTGAAACTGGAGGGTGTGACAAAAGACACTGTACAAGTTTTTATCGCAAGCACGTACAACTACATCTGAAATACATGCCTACATATGATTGATGAATTGAAGTCAGTTTGCTATTGTTATATGTTATGACTATTGCACAATTGATCTTATCCATTCAACACCCATTTATCTACTTCCATGCCCACACTTTTTCATTATTGTTGCTCTCTTTATAATTAGTATTGTTGCAATCTATTACTTTACTGCAATACCGTTACTATTACTACTTCATTACTACTGCTATCATATCACTTTGCTACTAATAAATTGTGTCAAGCAAGATATCTATCTAGGTGTCGTTGAATTGAAAACTCAACTGATAAGACTTATAAAAATACTTTGACTACCCTTGTGTCGAATCAATAAATTTGGGATGAAATATTTCCCTCGAAGAGTATTGTGATCCCCTATACTTGTGGGTCATCAGGGCCTGCGATGGTAAGGGCTCAGGCAGGGTAGACTCCTTCGCATCTAGGTAGGACCAACAGCTGAAACAAACGACCCTGACACGCACCTCCGTCAACCAAGGCATGTCCGGCTAGCAAGGTGATTAAGATGCTACCCGGATCGAAAGGCCAGGTGGTGGAGCCATAACTGCTGAAAGTGGGTGTTCCTTCTAGGCTATGGTTGGGTTTTAACTTAATGAATCATTTGTATTTGCGGATGCTTGCTAAGGATTTCAATCATAAGTATGTATGGGTCCAAGTACGGATAATATGTTAACAGAGGTCTCTCGCACGTGTAAAATTTCAATGATGATTATCATCTAGTGTCATAGTCAATTGCCTAGGGACAATTTCACACCTCCTATCGTTGTTACTCCACACTTGCTATCTTTTACTCTCTTGTTCCTTTACTTTACACAAATTAACTCCTATTTATAAGTTCTTTACTTTCTTGCAAAGTTATCCTTTTATACCCGCAAAGTACTTCTAGTTTTATTTCTTGTTTTCAAGTAAAGCAAACATTATGTATACGTAGGGTTGTGTCAGTGGTCGACAAAACCCGAGAGAATACGAATACTCCCTTTATCTCCTTTCGGGTTTGACACTTCATACTAACCATGTCCACTTTGAAAAGTGCCACAATATTCCATACACTTGGATATTATCATGCATTCTGTAGGTACATCATCCTCCACTCCTCAACAAATTTCATGGAGAAATACCAAAGATGCTAAGTCAGAGAAATACACCTTGCTCGATAAAAACATAACCTAAAATAGGCCTAGCAAAGATCAACTGTCGGCCACAAATAAATAGAAAAAAGGGTAGGTCCAACAACACTTCTTTATTCATGAAAACAAAGACCAAAGTTACCAAACTAGAAAAATGCACCCTCATTAAAACTGAAGCCCACAAAGAAGATCTGGCAAAGATCAATTGTCATACAAGAATAAACTAAAAATGACAAATCCCACAAAGAAGAGCGACACATCAAGGCATGTGTTTTATTCTAGTATATGTACATTATGTAGAAATTATAGGATGGCTAAATTGTTATGAAGTATTGGTCTGACCCTTGTATGGGTATATATAGATTACAACACGGGATGAGACTTGGAGTACAAGATACATCATCATATGTTTAAATATTATATCTCGGTGTCGAGGTAGCCGATCATGCAGTAGCCATGGTTGAGGTAGTCATGATCGATGTTGTAGCCATCGTGGATGATGAAGCCGCACAAAGTCGGAGGTGAAAAAAATGTGCTATGTTGTAGATAACGTAGTTGTAGTCGTGGATGATGCACCTTGCGGGTGTTAGAGGGTGCCGTGGGCGATGATACCACTAGTTTTGCCAAGACCAAAGGAAATTGATTTATCACACGATAGTTTTGCCAAGACTGTGTGGGCATGTAAGGGTCGCCACTACAGTGATGTTGTGTCGCTACAGTCATGTTGTCGTGGATGGCATGGTTCATCCCGTTGTTGATGACACATTGTAGGATCATAAGTAGGTCTAGAGGAGGGATGACGATGACATGTACCTAGGGTAGGGTCATAGGCCTGACCTAGACACCCTACCCAAGGACACTGCCCTAGAGTCAAAGGCATTCAAAGCACAAGAAGAGAAACCGACTGAGTTATCGAGGAGTGCAATCCACTCGACCTTCAACCTCACTCGGATACCCCAATTCCACTCGACCAAGAGAATGAGTCACTCGACGATACAAGAAATCACTTGGAGTTGAGAAGGCCTAATGTCACTCAGGATGGCAACGGTCAGGCAATCACTCTGTAGACTTAAAGATCATTTATACTCCTTTATTGCTGGCATTATCAGTAATGCTCTATCTTAATGTACATTGAACTCTTTGTAACATGGGCTGGCCTGGGTCCTGGCGCACTCTATATAAGCCACCCCCTCCACTGGCACAAGGGTTCGCACCCCCTGTAACTCTCACGCATAAACCAGTCGACCAAGCCCCCGGGCACCGAGACGTAGGGCTGTTACTTCTTCTGAGAAGGGCCTGAACTCGTAAATCTTGCGTGCACAACCTTGCCGTAGCTAGGATCTTGCCTTCTCCTACGTACCCCCTATTCTACTGTCAGACTTACTCCCACAACAAGGGGTGATTATACTAGTTGACCAAATAAAACCTAGCCTTTTCTCAATTTTAGTTCTTGGCAAGTTTTAGCAATTCACACAAGTCAAGCAACACCCTACACATGCAAGTCTAGATAGTATGCAGCGGAAAGTAAAGACTTTGCATATGAACGTAAAGGAGGGATCGGAGAAATCAAACACAATGAACACACGGTGATTTTTGGCATGGTTCCGATAGGTGGTGCTATCGTACGCCCACGTTGATGAAGACTTCAGCCCATAGAGGGTAAAGGTTGCAAAAGTTCATCGAGGGCTCCACCCACAAAGGTTCCACTAAGAAGCAACCTTGTCTATGCCACCGTGGCTTCCGTTCACGAAGGATTAGCCTCAATCGGGGTTCTTTCGAACTTCTCATGCCACTGCTTAGGAGCTTGTTTAAGGCCTATAAATTTCCTCGTTCAACTCCATTGAGGAAAGCCGTCTTAACATCCATTTGATGAATGAGAAGACCGTGTGAGGCAACTAGTGATAGTAGCACCCGAATAGTGGCAAGTCTAGCCACAGGTGACTAAGTCTCAAATAAGTCTCCACCTTCTTTCTGGGTATAACCATTGGCCACAAGTCTTGCCTTGTACTTTTCAATTGTACCATCAGGTCTGAGCTTTTTTTGAACACCCACTTACATCCTACAGGTTTACAGCCGTAAGGACGATCAGTGATTTCCCAGGTTCCGTTAGCTAAGATGGAATCCATCTCGCCACAGAGAGCTTCCTACCAGTAGTCAGCATCAGAAGATGCGTATGCTTCTAAAATAGTCATGGGTATGTCATCCATGAGGTACACAATGAAATCATCACCAAAGGATTTTTAAGTCCTCTGTCTCTTACTCCTTACAGGAGTTTCATTTTCATCCTCCACAGGATTCTCAATGTGTTCCATCGCAATGGTGGGTTCAGAAAATAGAACTAATTTATGACTAGATAGAGTAGGTATCTCCTGATTTGATGATCTCGACATATCCTTCAAAGGAAATATGTACTCAAAGAAAGTCGCATCATTCGACTCCATAATTGTACCAATATACATATCGGATACCTCAGATTTTATTATCGAAAATCTATAGCCAATGCTATGAAAAGCATAGACTAGAAGAACACAATCCACGGTTTTTGGTCCAAGCTTGCGCTTCTTGGGAATTGGTATATTGACTTTTGCCAAACAACCCCAAGTACGTAGATAAGAGAGTTTTAACCTTTTCCTTTCCCATTCCTCAAATGGAGTCATGTTCTTATGCTTTGCAGAACTCGGTTTAGGACATGACATGCAGTGATTAGCGCCTCCCCACCATGCCTTGGAGAGACCCAATGTGTCTAACATGGTGTTAAGCAAATCAGTTAGAGTTCAGTTCTTTCTTTCGGTCACCCCATTTGACTGAGTTGAGTAGGGAGGCATCCTCTCATGAATTATACCATGTTCTGCACAAAACAAATCAAACTCATTGAAAAAATACTCTCCACCATGATCAGACCTAAGCCGTTTAATTTTTCAATCAAGTTGGTTCTATGCTTCAGCTTTATAGTTTTTGAATAAATTTAAAGCCTCATCTTTTGATTTCAGAAGATACACATAACAATATCTAGTGGAGTCATCAATCAACGTCATGAAGTATTTCTTTCCAAATTTTGTCAACATGCCATTCATTTCACAAAGATTAGAATATGTAAGCTCTAGTGGCGCCAAGTCTCTTTCCTTTGCAGTCTTATGGGAGTTGCGAGGTTGTTTAGCTTGCACACATACTTGGCACTTGGAGCCCTTGGCATTTTGGAATTAAACTCATATTGGCTAGCCGCCTCATGCAACCAAAGTTAATATGACAAAGTCGTGAATGCCAAATATTAGACTCATTATCATGGCAAACATTATTAGTAACTTTAGTGCAAATTTTTGACAAAGACAGGCAGAACAAGCATCCGCACTCATAACCTTTTCCAACAAATTTTCTATACTTGGATATTACAACTTCACTGGAATCAAAAACTAACTTAAAACCATCTCGACATAAACGGGAACCGCTGACGAGATTCTTATTGATGGAGGGCACATGATGAACATTTTTCAAGCGCACGATCTTCCTTGAAGTAAACTTCAGATCAACCGTACCAACACCTCGTACGGTAGCATGTGACCCGTTCCCCATAAGCACGGGAGAAGTCAATGTGACCTGATAAGAAGAAAACATGGAAGCATCATCACAAACATGTACATTGGCACCGGTGTCAATCAATCAATTAGGAGAATGACATACTAAAAGGATGGTGGAAAAAATGCCGTACCCAGATTCCTTCATATCAGTATCACTGATGACAACATTAGCGGACTTGCCACTCTTCTCAAGTTCGCATTCCTCAAAGCGGTTAGGACATCCCGGAGCCCAGTGATAAGTATCACCACATACATGGCATAATCACTTCCCCTTATTATGAGAATTCTTCTTAAAGTTGGTAGAATGTGAAGGTTTGTTCTTTGCATCAAACTTGCCTTTGCCGTGAGATTTGTTAATGTTGCTTTTGAGCTTGTTGGGATGGAAGTTCTTATTCTGTACCATGTGGGTAATAGAAGCTCCCTCAGCAACTTGAGCCCGTGTGTATTTTGTTCTCGCCTTCTCTTCAACATCAAGAGTCCCAATGGGATTCAAAATGGAAAACTATTGTCTCTTGTGTTTCAGGAAAGTAGCGAAATTGCTCCACAAAGTTGGAAGCTTGGCAATGATGCCTCCATCACCAATCTCTCTACGGGCCATTCGACCTGTCGACTAGCTCCGTTGAGACCCTGTCCGAGTGCGACAACAGCGACCTTGCGACAGAAGTCTTGATGGTCGACACGCCGCGCAGCCCGCCTGGTTTCCATCGCAGCGGTGGCAGCGATCCGTCGCGTGTTCACGAGGAATATTGTCCTGAGGCCCTCACTTCGCAATAGACGGATGAGCTACACTGTCGCAACGCGGAGGCACTCCACACTCCCATTGTTGGAGAGACCTTCGAGGCTCGGGCCTTGAAGGCTGCACGCCTGGCCACTTTGGCTGAGCACGCGCAACTGGAGAACCTTCAACATTCACTATGAGCGCGCTCGATGACAGATCCCCGGATCCAGTCGACAACAGCGACAATTGTTCCCACCTGAACCTCAGGTATACCACACTCCGATTCAGAATCTTACAACTGCAGCCCATATAGCAGAGTTAATTTAGCCATCCCAGTCAGAGGCTGGAAGAGGTTTGATACTATTCCGAGCGCTGCTCCGGGCAGTAGGAGAGCAAAACACATCCGTTTCTCAGTCTTGTAACAGGATCCATAGCAGGTCTGTGGTGGCGGACACAGTCCAGTCGGCTTACAGCCCAAGATTGCCTCTACGGCGTGAGGGTCGTGGGCACCACCAAGAGCAGTACTTGAGTCGAAACCATGATCAGTATGATCATTGGCTCGGTCGTGACAACCGCTGTTGAGTGCCTACGCCCCCTCCGAGGGGCGGATCGTACGTGCCCCAGCAGTATGGTGACAGGCGCCCATATAGCGATGAGCGGAGGGTTCCATTTGACCCAAGAGAGCCTGGATTTGATGTGAGGTCAATTCTTGTACAAGGTCTGGTCGACAGAAACCGAGCACACAGAGAAGGGCTGGACAGAGACCGTCCGAATGGCAGCAGAGTACCTGTCTCCAGACCTGAATGCTTCAGCAGAGCCATCAGAGCCGCTGAGATCCCTCCCAACTTCAGGTTGGCAACAGGAGTGAGCAAGTTCACTGGTGAGTCTAAGCCGGACACTTGGCTGGAAGATTACCGAGTGCCCGTGCAGATTGGCGGTGGCAATGACGATGTGGCCATGAAACATCTCCCCTTGATGTTGGAGGGTTCGTCCAAAGCTTGGTTGAATCAATTGGCCCGTGGTAGTATATTCAGTTGGGAAGAGTTGGCCCGAGTGTTTGCCAGGACATTTGAAGGTACATGCAAATGGCCTGCAGGGCTGACTGAATTGCAGCATTGTGTGTAGAAACCGAATGAAACTCTGAGGGATTACATCTAGAGGTGGGCCACTTTACACCACACAGTGGAAAATGTGTCACCGCACCAGGCTGTTTGCGCCTTCAAGGAGGGCGTTCGGTATAGAGAGCTTAAGCTGAAATTCGGTCGGACAGGAGATATGACTCTGACTCGAATGATGGAGATAGCCACTCGGTACGCTAACGGCGAAGAAGAAGACTGACTCCGCAGTGGCAAGAACAAACCAATCGCCTAGGACACCGGAGGAGGGAATTCTAGTCGAAAGCAAAAGCGTAAAGCCGAACCCGCAGGCCATGGTGAGGCCGCAGTTGTGACCCAAGGAAAGTTCAAAGGAAAGCCTAAGGGGCCGTGGGTACCCAAGAAAGTGAAGGATCAAGCAGGAAATGATGTGCTAGATTTGCCGTGTCATATACACACTAAGACAAATGAAGAGGGAAACCTGATTTACCCCAAGCATACCACTCGACAGTGCCGACTCCTAATTCATAGCTTCCGAGAGGCACAACCCAGCGAGAAAGAAAAGGAATCTGATAAGGATGAAGACAAAGAGGGGGACAGTGGTTACCCTAATGTCAATGCCACTTTAGTGATTTTTGCTGACCTAGAGAGCAAAAGTCGACTAAAAGTTATCAACAGAGAAGTGAACATGGTCGCTCCGGCAACAACGACATATCTGAAGTGGTCCAAGACTCCTATCACATTTGACCAGTCCGATCAGCCAGCACACGTTGCTACCTGATGAAGCTATGTACCTAGGGTAGGGTCATGCACCTGTCCAGCATACCCTCCCCAAGGACATCTTTACAAAGAATCAGAAGCAGTCGAAGAGAAATCATCATCCACTCGACCGTGGAGATGCGCTCACTCGACCACCTTGAAGACACTCGACCACCAGAAGATGAGGAACCCTCCACTCTGCAACGGTTAGGACTTAAACCATAGAATTATGAGCATTTATGACATTTACTGTAGACGTTACTAGTAACGCCTTTCCTTTATGAGCATTGAACTCTGTGTAAAGGAGGGGAGATGGGGTCCTGGCACACTCTATATAAGCCACCTCCCTCCTCTGGGACAAGGGTTCACACTTTTGTAAACACACACACACATATAATCTAGTCGACCGCCTCAGGGCACTGAGACGTAGGGCTGTTACTTCCTCCGAGAAGGGCCTGAACTCGTAAAACTCGTGTGTACAACTACTCCATAGCTAGGATCTTGCATCCTCATACCTACCCCCATTCTACTGTCAGTCTTAGATCCACGACAGTTGGCGCCCACCTTGGGGCAGGTGTCTTAGCGACTTATTGGAGAAGTTGCAATTTTTCCGATCCCCATCATCATGGTTCCAGGCGAAGGTTTGGCTGAGGGCCGCGAGATCCGTCTCGGCGCGCTCGTGTTTGTTGCCGACGACTCCGCTTGGCTTCAGGAGGCACCACTCGACGTCGACGCGCTCCCCGCCCGCGAGGCGACGCACTTTCACGCGTGTGTCCGCGGCGTCCTCTTGCGGCAACCGTCGACCCAGTACCAGTCGACTCCAATGGCTTTCCCCCTCCCTGCAACCCGCTGGAGCAAGTGCGCCGGCCGGTCGAGGATTCAACGGTGGGTGAAGCATGCGGTGGCCCGCCAGTCGGCCACCCCTCAAGTCGCAGCACTCGAGCCCGACGAGTCTCTCTACGGCCTGTTCGATCTGTTGACTGGCTCCGTAGAGACTGCATCCGAGTGCGGCAGCAATGACTCGGCAGCGGAAGTCCTGATGGTCAATGGACCACGCGGTCCTCCTGGCTTCGATCGTGAAGACGGAGGTGACGGGAACGGCGATCCGTCGCGCGTTCACGAGGAGTACCGCCCCGAGCCTCTCTCCTCGCAGCAGAGAGAAGAACTTCGTCGCCGAAACATGGATGCCCTGCATACTCCTATAGTTGGAGAAACGCCCGAGGCCCGGGCCTTGGAACAGGCTCGCTTGGCCAATCTGGCTGAGCGCACTCGGCTGGAGAACCTACAGCGCGCACTCGACGATCGCGCTTGTCAACATGCTCCTGAGTCCAGCCGACATCAACTTTTTCCACCTCCGGCTTAGGTATACCGGACACCGATCCGAAACCTAGCAGCTGCTGCCTGGATAGCAGAGTCTATTCAACCTTCCCAGTCAGAAGCTGGCCGAGGTCTGGCGCAGATCAGGGCCTTGCTCCGGGCAGTAGGAGAGCAGAATACGACCGTGTCTCAGTCGCGGGATAGGAACCATAGCAGATCTGTGGTCGCAGATACGGTCCAGTCGGCCCATAGCCCGAGATCGCCCCCGAGGCGTGAGGGACGTGGAGAGCGGCGTGATCAGTACAGAAACTAGGAGCAGTATGATCGTCGAGCCGATCGCGATGGTCGCTGTCGAGTGCCCACGCCTCCTCCAAGGAGTGGGTCATACGTGCCGCGGCCACATGAAGACAGGCGCCCTAACAGCGTCGGAAGATATATTCCAGTCGACCCCAGGGAGCCAGGCTTTGATGCGAGATCTATTCTCGTACAAGGCTTGGTCGACAGAAACAAAGCTCACCAAGATGGCCATGACAGAGGCCCGCAAACCAGCAATAGGGTGCATGTCTCTGGCCCAGAGTGCTTCAGCAGAGCTATCAGAGCTGCAGTGATTCCCCCCCAACTTTAGGTTGGCGAATGGAGTCAGTAAGTTCATCGGAGAGTCCAAGCCTGACACCTGGCTCGAAGACTACTGAGTGGCTGTCCAGATTGGTGGTGGCAATGATGAGGTGGCCATGAAACACCTTCCTCTGATGTTGGAGGGCTCGGCTAGGGCATGGCTGAATCAGTTGGCACCTGGCAGCATCTATACTTGGGAAGATCTCGCCCGAGTGTTTGTTAGAACGTTTGAGGGTACTTGCAAGCGGCCAACAGGTTTGACATAATTACAGTGTTGCATCCAGAAACCGAATGAAACTTTTAGAGATTATATCCAGAGGTGGATCACCCTGCACCACACGGTGGAAGATGTGTCTGATCATCAGGCAATTTGTGCTTTCAAGGAAGGCGTCAGGTACCGGGAGTTGAACCTGAAATTCGGTCGGACAGGAAACATGACTCTGACTTGGATGATGGAAATCGCCACCAAGTATGCCAATGGTGAAGAGGAGGAACGACTGCGGAGCGGCAAGCACAAAGCAGTCGCCCACGAAGCCGGAGGAGGAAACTCCAGTCGGAAACAAAAACGCAAGGCCGAACCAGCTGCTCCGGGTGAGGCCTTGGCGGCAAGCACAAAGCAGTCGCCCACGAAGCCGGAGGAGGAAACTCCAGTCGGAAACAAAAACGCAAGGCCGAACCAGCTGCTCCGGGTGAGGCCTTGGCTGTGGTTCAAGGAAAGTTCAAGGGGAAGCCCAAAGGGCCGTGGAACCCCAAGAAAGTAAAAGATTAGGATGGAAATGACGTGTTGGATCTGCCGTGCCATATCTACACTAAAAAAGACAAAGAAGGTAATTTCATTTACCCGAAGCATACCACTTGACAGTGTTGGCTCCTGATCCAGCAGTTCCGAGAGAAACAGCCCAAGGAAAAGGAGAAGGAGGCAGACAAGGCTGAGAGTGAAGGGGAAGATGATGATGGTTATCCTCACATGAATTCCACTCTGATGATTTTTGCTGATGTTGAAAACAAGAGTCGATTGAAAGTCATCAACAGAGAAGTGAACATGGTCACTCCAGCGACACCTAGTTACTTGAAATGGTCGTAGACTGCCATTACATTCGACCAGTCTGATCACCCAGTGCACATCACCACCCCTGGGAGGCAAGCGCTGGTGGTCGACCCGATGGTCGAAGGCACTCGACTGACAAAGGTCCCGATGGACGGTGGCAGTGGCCTGAACATTCTGTATGTAGAAACGTTGAAAGGAATGGGAATTCCGATGTCCAGACTCAGTGAAAGCCATATGAGTTTCCATGGGGTCATCCCAGGCAAGAAGGCTGCGTCCCTCGGTCAGATTGCACTCGACGTGGTTTTCGGTGATGCCAAAAATTACCGCAAAAAAAGTTGACGTTTGAAGTTGTGGATTTTCAGAGTGCATATCATGCAATTCTGGGCAGGCCAGCTTATGCACGATTCATGGCTCGACCTTGTTACGTGTACCTCAAACTGAAGATGCCTGGTCCCAGAGGAGTGATCACTGTCTCTGGTAATCAGAAAAAGGCGGAAGAGTGTTTCCAGAAGGGCTCAAAGATCGCTGATGCCCAGATGGCCGTGGCAGAATTGCAAGAATACCAGAAAAATGCAGACCCGAGTGCCTTGTTGAGAGCCAAGAAGCCAGCCACAGATTCAACATTCCAGTCGTCTGGCGAGACGAAGTTTGTTAACATCCACCCGACGGACCCCAATGCAGCTCCGGCCCACATTTCGACCACACTCGACTCCAAATAGGAAGAAGCGCTCATCCAGTTCCTCCGTGAGAACTGGGACATCTTTGCATGGAAGCCTTCTGACATGCCAGGTGTTCCCAGGGGACTGGCTGAGCATCGTTTGAGAGTCGACCCGAAAGTGAAACCAGTCAAAGAGCATCTTCGATGGTCCACCGTCCAGAAAAGAAAAGCAATCGACGAAGAGGTGGCTCGGCTTTTGGCAGATGAGTTTATCCGAGAGATTTACCACTCCGAATGGTTAGCCAATGTTGTCATAGTCCCAAAGAAAGATGACTCACTCCACATGTGCATCGATTTCAAGCATATCAATCAGGCCTGCCCGAAAGATCACTTCCCTCTCCCTCGCATCGATCATATAGTCGACTCGACTGCTGGGTGCGAGCGTTTGTCCTTTTTGGATGCCTACTCCGGGTACCACCAGATCCGTCTGTACGGACCCAACGAAATAAAGACAGCTTTTATCACCCCGTTCGGGTGCTTCTGTTATGTCACAATGCCATTCGGCTTGAAGAACGCCGGAGCCACATTTATGCGAATGATTCAGAAGTGCCTGCTCACTCAGATCAGTCGGAATGTGGAAGCATACATGGATGACATTGTGGTCAAGTCACGTAAAGGTTCCAACCTGCTGACCGACCTCGCTGAAACCTTTGCCAACCTCAGAAGGTATGATATCAAGCTCAATCCATCAAAGTGCACGTTTGGAGTTACAGGCGGAAAGTTGCTCGGTTTTCTTGTTTACGAATGAGGAATCGATGCTAACCCAGAGAAAGTAGGCGCTATACTCCGAATGAAACGCCCTGTGCATGTGCATGATGTCCAGAAGCTTACTGTTTGCTTGGCCGCCCTAAGTCAATTCATTTCTTGCCTCGGTGAAAAGGCGCTGCCCCTTTACCGACTGATGAAGAAATCAGGTAAGTTCGAGTGGACTCCAGAAGCTGATACAACATTTGCAGAGCTAAAAGCCCTACTTTCCACCCAGCCGGTGCTTGCTGCTCCAATCAGCAAAGAGCCTCTTTTGCTTTATATAGCAGCCATGGGACAAGTCGTCAGTACAGTACTTATGGTCGAGCGGGAAGAAGAAGGAAAAGCGTACAAAGTTCAACGCTCAGTTTAATATATTTTTGAAGTCCTGACCCCGTCAAAGCAGAGATATCCTCACTATCAGAAGCTTGTCTATGGAATTTACATGACCACGAAGAAGGTTGCACACTACTTCTCAGATCACTCTGTTACAGTCGTCAGCGACGCTCCATTGTCAGAGATTCTACACAACAGGGATGCAACTGGTCGAGTGGCAAAATGGGCGATTGAACTCCTTCCCCTTGGATATCAAGTTTGAGGCAAAGAAAGCTATCAAGTCCCAAGCAATAGCAGATTTCCTCGCCGAGTGGATCGAACAGCAACTGCCGACTCAAGTTCACTCTGAGCACTGGACCATGTTCTTTGACGGATCCAAGATGTTGAACGGTTCTGGTGCTGGAGTAGTTATGGTATCCCCCCGAGGAGACAAGCTCAGATATGTCCTCCAGATTCACTTTGATTCCTCCAACAATGAAGCAGAATATGAAGCACTCCTGTATGGGTTGCGCATGGCCATCTCACTCGGCGTCCGTCGCCTCATGGTCTATGGCGACTCAGATTTGGTAGTTAATCAAGTGATGAAGGAGTGGGACGTCAGAAGCCCAGCCATGACTGGTTACTGCAACACGGTGAAAAAGCTTGAGAATAAGTTCGAGGGGTTAGAACTCCACCACATCCCCCGATTGAAAAATTAAGCAGCCGATGAATTGGCAAAGATAGGTTCCAAGAGAGAAGCCATTCCCAGCAATGTGTTCTTGGAGCATATTCACATGCCGACAGTTCAGGAAGACCCTTTCACTGAAGAGCCCCCACAACCCAAGAGCGCCACGGATCCGACTGAAGTCGAGGTCCCAGCTGTGGTCGACCTAAGCATGGAGGTTCTGGCCATTACTCCCGATTGGACGGTGCCCTACACTACGTACATCCTCAGGAAAGAGCTCCCAGAGGATGAAGAAGAAGCTCGACAGATCGTCCGCCGATCTAAAGCTTTTACTATGATAAGAGGGCAGCTGTTGAGAGGAAGTGTGACTGGAGTCGGTCAGAAGTGCATAACACCAGAAGAAGGTCAAATGATCCTCAATGACATCCACTCGGGGACCTGTGGCCACCATGCGCCCTCTCGGGCCATCGTGGCTAAAGCATACCGAGCTGGATTCTATTGGCCACGAGAAAATGAGATGGCGAAAGATATAGTTGACAGATGTGAAGGCTGTCAATTTTACTCCGATATGTCTCACAAGCCAGCGTCAGCCCTGAAGACCATTCCCCTCGTCTGGCCCTTCGCTGTTTGGGGACTGGATATGGTTGGACCGCTGAGGACCGGCAAAAGCGGCTTCACTCACGTGCTCGTTGCAGTCAACAAGTTTACCAAATGGATCGAAGCCAAACCTATCAAGAACCTTGACGCTAGCACCGCTGTCAGTTTTATCAGAGAATTGACATTCAGATATGGAGTCCCACACATCATCATCACGGACAACGGATTGAACTTCGATTCCAATGAGTTCAGAATTTTCTGCGCCTCTCAGGGCACTCGAGTCGACTATGCTTCTGTTGCTCACCCGTAGTTGAACGGACAAGCAGAAAGAGCCAATGGCCTAATTCTCAAAGGACTGAAGCCCCGACTGATGCGTGATCTCAAACACGCAACAGGTGCTTGGGTTGATGAACTTCCCTCAGTTCTGTGGGGTTTAAGGACAACTCCTAATCGATCGACTAGAAGAACTCCTTTCTTCTTAGTCTATGGAGCCGAAGCTGTTCTACCAAGTGACTTGCTCCACAACGCGCCCCGAGTCGAACTCTTCTCTGAAGCAGAAGCAGAGCAGGCCCGGCAGGATTCAGTCGATCTCTTAGAGGAGGAAAGAGAGATGGCCTTGATCCGCTCGACCATTTATCAGCAAGATTTGCGTCGATTCCATGCCAGGAATGTGAGGGGTCGGGCCTTTCAAGAAGGAGACTTGGTTCTTTGAGTGGATCAGCAGAAACCACACAAGCTCGCTCCAACTTGGGAAGGCCCCTTCATCGTCACCAAAGTTCTCCACAATGGAGCATACCATCTTTACAGTATCGAGCATCAGAAAGACGAGCCACGGGCTTGGAACATGGAGCTGCTCCGCCCCTTTTATACTTAAACACTCGTTTGAATAAAATGTAATAAGCAACACCTTTTGTAATTCGTTTATCAAAGACAAGAGCTTACGGTTCTCTCATTCGATTGTGTTGTTCTTATTTACTCCTGAAATCCCCCAGTGGGTGGGCTTAGTCGCGAATCCGTTCCGCCTAAGTTCGAAAAAATCCTACTGAGTGGAGAGAAATCCTCCCACTCAGGGTGCTTAGCTGCAGTCGAGCACTCGCCTAAGTTCTCTCACTAAGAGGCTTAGCGGCAGTCCAGCACTCGCCTAAGTTTGGAAAAATCTTACCGAGTAGAGAGCAATCCTCCCACTCGGGGGCTTAGCTGCAGTCGAACACTCGCCTAAGTTCTCTCACTAAGAGGCTTAACGGTAGTCCAGCACTCGCCTAAGTTTGAAAAAATCCTACCGAGTGGAGAGCAATCCTCCCACTCGGGGGCTTAGCTGCAGTCGAGCACTCGCCTAAGTTCTCTCACTAAGAGGCTTAACGGCAGTCCAGCACTCGCCTAAGTTTGAAAAAATCCTACCGAGTGGAGAGCAATCCTCCCACTCAGGGGCTTAGCTGCAGTCGAGCAATCGCCTAAGTTCTCTCACTAAGAGGCTTAACGGCAGTCCAGCACTCGCCTAAGTTTGAAAAAATCCTATCGAGTGGAGAGCAGTCCTCCCACTCGAGGGCTTAGCTGCAGTCGAGCACTCGCCTAAGTTCTCTCACTAAGAGGCTTAACGGCAGTCCAACACTCGCCTAAGTTTGAAAAAATCCTACCGAGTGGAGAGCAGTCCTCCCACTCGGGGGCTTAGCTGCAGTCGAGCACTCGCCTAAGTTCTCTCACTAAGAGACTTAACGACAGTCCAACACTCGCCTAAGTTTGAAAAAACCATACCGAGTGGAGAGCAGTCCTCCCACTCGGAGGCTTAGCTGCAGTCAAGCACTCGCCTAAGTTCTCTCACTAAGAGGCTTAACGGCAGTCCATCACTCGCCTAAGTTTGGAAAAATCCTACCGAGTGGAGAGCAATCCTCCCACTCGGGGGCTTAGCTGCAGTCCAGTACTCGCCTAAGTTTAAGACCCATTCCTATCCGCAAGGACGACGAGGCGCAGGTCGACTGCAACCTTCTCCTTTGGAGCTGCGACACAAATACAACGTCCGCTCCATCCCTATCCGCAAGGACGACAAGGTGCAGGTCGACTGCAACCTTCTCCTTCGGAGCTGCGGCACAAATACAACGTCCGCTCCATCCCTATCCGCAAGGACGACGAGGTGCAGGTCGACTATAACCTTCTCCTTCGGAGCTGCAGCACAAATACAACGTCTGCTCCATCCCTATCCGCAAGGACGACGAGGTGCAGGTCGACTGCAACCTTCTCCTTCGGAGCTGCAACACAAATACAACGCCCTCTCCATCCCTATCCGCAAGGACGACGAGGTGCAGGTCGACTGCAACCTTCTCCTTTGGAGCTACGACACAAATATAACGTCCGCTCCATCCTTATCCGCAAGGACGAAGAGGTGCAGGTCGACTGCCACCTTCTCCTTCGGAGTTGTGGCACAAATACAACTTCCGCTCCATCCCTATCCGCAAGGACGAAGAGGTGCAGCAAGCAAAGTCCATCCGAAGGCAAACAGAAGCACATACAGAGATAAACCAAATTCAGATAAATACTAAAAGGTTCCAAGCAGCGAATCAAAGGTACTCGGGCACCAAGCCCGAAGGAGTTTAACGGTTACAGAAACCACTCGGCATTCCGAGGCAAATTTAAAGCGTATCCAAGTTTCATAAGATTGTTCACTCGGCCGGAGGAGGGCTGGCAGGCTCCACGAACGAGTCCAGATCGATCCCATCAGCGATCCGAGTGGCGGCAGCAATGAAAGTCTCCATGAAGGACTGGAAGTCGTGCCTTTTGGTGTTAGCAACTTTGATTGCAGCCAGCTTGTCTTCACGAGCCTCCTTGCAATGGACTCGCACCAGGGACAGCGCCACATCAGCACCACACCGGGCGGAGGATTTCTTCCATTCTTGCACTCGGTCAGGGATCTCGTTCAGTCGAGTCATCAGAGATTCCAGATCATTCTGAAGCGTCGCCCCCGGCCAAAGCATCGAGTCGATTCGAGAGACAACCTCCTTCAGGCGTGCGAGGTAGCTTGTGGCGCTGGCGATACGGGACTCCAGTCGGAGCACGTTCATCGCAGTTTCTTCGCAGACAGGGGAAGCGATAGCGTCCAGACCCATCTCAACCCTTCCAGTTTCTTCGTCAAAGTCTTGACAGAGTTCTGCAGCCAAAAGTCAGTTCAATCAACTGAGCAAAATCCGATGGCAAGCATCAACACAGTCGGATTAAAAGAAATACCTCCCAGCACGAGATAAAGCTTCTTGGCGAGGGTCCTCAGATAAGCTTCTGTGTCGTTCCTCTTGCGGATCGCAGACTCCAACTTTTCGTTCAGGACGACCTTATCCTTCTTCAGGCTGGTCACTTCACGGTTAGCTTCATTAAGACAAGATGTCAGTCTAGTCACCTCTCCTTCAAGCGTTTCGACTGAAGCAAGCTTCTTGTCTGCGAGAACGGTTTTGTCTTGGGCTGCTTTTTGCACGGTGGCGAGGTCCGAGTCCTTCTTGTCCAGAGCCAACTTCATCTTCTCTGCAAAAGAAATAATCGAATCAAAAAAGAGATCAAAGAGATATATTGAAGTTCAGTCGGCAATCAGTTACCTTCCATACCAGCGGCCTCGTCTTGAGCTTTTTTCAGATTTTGCTGAGCCAATTCCAAGTCTAAGTTGAGTTGCCTCTGCTTCTCTTCGAGTTCGGCAAACTTGGAGATAAGAGTACAAGACTTCTGCAGGAGGAAAGAGACAGATCAATTGATAGGTTCGAAGGCAGTTCATTTTCGAGTGAATAAAACCTAAATAAGTGGACAACAAGCTGTTCAGACCCCAATCGACTGCCAGCAGTCGACCGCGGTCTCGTGGACTACACCTAGTGGGCGCACTTGGCGTGCCCCCACCGGTTCTGATCCCACTCGACCGGCCCGCCGGAGTCGAGTGCAAGGAGTAAAAAAAGAGAGAGAAAGAACAATTGCGCCGTCAAGAAACAAGAACTCAGACCACAGTCGACTGCCAGCAGTTGACCGCGGTCTCGGGGACTACACCCAGTGGGTGCACTTGGCGTGCCCCCACCGGTTCTGATCCCACTCGCCCAAACCGAGTGGAAGAGCAAAACTACCAAAAACGACAGCAACACCTAGTGGGTGCTCTAATTCAACGCGAACAACAGGAGATTGTGCAGAAGAAGATTTTTTGAGAACAAAAACAGTCGGAAAGTCTACTCACCTGGACGTTGGCCCGAAGGGCGACACTAGCGTAGTAGGCAGCCTGACTGCTCTCGTGCACTATCTTCACCCGCTCCATCATCATATCAGCCTGTCGGATGGTTTCCACAGCCGCTTCTGACTGGTTGTCTGGGACGGGGTAGCTGGTGAAAAAATGTGCAGACAACCTAGGTGCGGCTGCTTGAGGCTCCGTGGTGTGGAGTTGGATAGTTGAAGGAACCACAGGCGCGGTCGACTGCGTGGGATGCCCACTCGGCAAGGGTGCAGCGAACGTCACAGTGGCCCTGCCCGCATCTTCCGCTTGATAGACGGGAGGCGTTGCAGTTGGTTCTTGCCGAGCCACCCTGCCAGCTGTTACCTTCTTGCTCTTCCTAGGCTTAGGAGCCACATCTTCGTCGTCGTCCAAAAGGTCAATGATGTTGGGTGGAGCTGCAAGACAGAACATTCGACCCCAAGTGAACCACTCGACCCTAAAAGGATCAAGAATCGAAATCGCAAGAGTTCATACCTGGGTTAGAGGTTACCGCATCCTCCATTTCCTCGTCTCGGTACTGGTATGAAGAGGTCAATGACGTAGCAGCACTGCAAAGGCCCGCATTCAATTGGTTACACCCAGTTAGTCGAATCCACATAAAGGACAAGTCAGATGGTTACCCGGAGATAGTAGGAACGGTCACTTTGATCCGAGGCAAAGCTTTGGGCGGTTTGGAAGAGATGGCTTTCGGCACTTTCGGCGCTGGAAGCGGCGCGACCTTGGATTGCTTTGGAAGCTTCTCAGTCGGCGTCAGGGAAGACGTTCTGGGGCGCTTCGAGGATTGCCTGATCGGCGCAGCCACCAAGTCCGGAGCGCGTGCCGAGTCATGAGTGTGCTTGGACCTCCTCTCCCTGCGAGGAGGCTAGTCGACTTCTTCCTCATCGGTCAATTCATCGCTCTCCTCGTCCTCCTCGGCTTCCGAATGCTCCTCGCAGCTCTCGCCCCCGCTCCCTTCTTCTTCAGCGCCGGGGTGCTGCACTCCGTTGGGCATCGAGTACATTTCAATGAGGGCCTGAAAGGATAACAATCAAAAGACATTCAGTCGACCACAAACGGGACATCACGTGGTGAATCGGAAAGATACTTGATAAAACAGAAATATACCTGCTCCGGCTGGTGCGAGTTGTCGAATGGAATCACCCTCCTGGATCCCCGAGGGTTGTCTTTGTTGCCAGTGATTCCCCTCAACCAGTTCTCCAAGATATCCTCTCTAACCTCCTCCGGGTGGATCCGAGTGGTATCCTCGAGCCCAGAGTACATCCACATCGGATGATCGCGCGCCTGAAGAGGTTGGATGCATCGACCGAGAAAGTCCTCCAGCAGATCCATCCCGGTCACTCCGTCACGGACAAGCTGGACGACCCGTTCAACCAGCTCCTAGACCTGCGCCATCTCTTCTGGAACTACCTTCAGGGGAGCAGGCTTCTCCACTCGAGCCAAGGAAAAAGGAGGAAGTCCAGTCGACTGGCTAAGGGTTGGCTGATCCTTGCAGTAAAACCAAGTCGACTGCCAGCCCCGGACCGAGTCAGGAAGGATCATTGCTGGGAAAGTACTCTTGCTCCTCATCTGGATCCCCAGACCACCGCACATCTGGATCACCCACGTCCTCTCGTCACTCGACTTGGCCTTTTTGACCGACTGGGAACGGCAAGTGAAGATGTGTTTGAAAAGCCCCCAGTGCGGTCGACAGCCCAAGAAGTTTTCGCACATGGACAGGAAAGCGGCCAGATAGACTATGGTGTTCGGAGTGAAATGGTGGAGCTGAGCCCCAAAGAAGTTCAAAAAACCCCGGAAGAAAGGGTGGGGAGGCAGTTAGAATCCGTGATCTACGTGGGTTGCTAGGAGGACACACTCACCCTCTCTAGGCTGCGGCTCGGTTTCGTCCCCCAGGAGCCGAGCCGACTTGTGGGGGATCAATCCCCCCTCCACCAGGTCGTCGAGGTCGTCCTGCGTGATTGCCGAGTGGATCCATTCGCCCTGGATCCAGCCCGCCTGCAGGCCGGACCTCGACGAGGATCCGCCCCGGCTGGTCCGCTTGCCCTTCGGCTTCGCGGTGGCCTTCTTCACGCGTTCCAGCACCGCCGTCTTATCCTTCCCCATGGTGGCGGATCGAGCTCGAGCGGAGGTCTGGCGACGAGGCGGAAGCGAGAGTGGCAGAGGGATCAGGAGAAAGAGAAGATAGAATGGGGGCGTGCGGAGCAGAGGCCTAGCCCGAGACCTTTTATAAGGCTTTCCACCGAGTGGCTGACTAGTGGACCCAAGCGATCTAAACAAATCCCGCAACAGTCGCGCGCGCAGTATGTGGCGAAAAAGGTGGCGCGGGGATCGAGGAGACTTACCTAATCCGTCCCGATAACCTCGGTTCCTCCCGTCTGGCGCGCTTCTCAAAATTCGAATCCCGCGAGATCCGCGGAGAGCAGAACAACCTGTTAGACTGAAGACAAACACCCTCTACATTATCATTCGGAATTCAACCATGAAAGTTCAGTCGACAACAACCAAGAATGGACCAAGGCGATTGAGAATGGAGTCAACGTCGTCTCCTCAACTCATTGTTTCAGGACAAGGCATATTCATAGCATAAAGAGTGGGTCGGAAGTGTTCTCAACCCCTTCCTCACTCAAACCCTGATCCATTGGGGGGCTAATGATGAAGCTATGTACCTAGGGTAGGGTCATGGACCTGTCCAGCATACCCTCCCCAAGGACATCTTTACAAAGAATCAGAAGCAGTCGAAGAGAAATCATCATCCACTCGACCATGGAGATGCGCTCACTCGACCACCTTAAAGACACTCGACCACCAGAAGATGAGGAACCCTCCACTCTGCAACGGTTAGGACTTAAACCATAGCATTATGAGCATTTATGACATTTACTGTAGACGTTACCAGTAACGCCTTTCCTTTATGAGCATTGAACTCTGTGTAACGGAGGGGAGCTGGGGTCCTGGCGCACTCTATATAAGCCACCTCCCTCCTCTGGGACAAGGGTTCGCACTTTTGTAAACACACACACATATAATCCAGTCGACCGCCTCAGGGCACCGAGACGTAGGGTTGTTACTTCCTCCGAGAAGGGCCTGAACTCGTAAAACTCGTGTGTACAACTACTCCATAGCTAGGATCTTGCCTCCTTATACCTACCCCCCATTCTACTGTCAGTCTTAGATCCACGACACTACCCCCGGGCGGCAAGCGTTGGTGGTCGACCTAGTCATTGGAGGCACCCGATTGACCAAGGTTCTGATGGATGGTGGCAGTGGTCTGAACATTTTGTATGCCGAGACCCTCCTTGGGATGGGCATTCCGATGTCCAAACTCACTGAGAGCAACATGCGTTTCCACGGAGTCATTCCGGGGAAGAAGGCTGATTCACTCGGCCAAATCACCCTAGATGTGGTTTTCGGTGATTCCAAGAATTACCGCAAGGAAAAGTTTGAAGGAAGTATGCCCTAGAGGCAATAATAAAGTTTTTATTTATATTTCCTTATATCATGATAAATTTTTATTATTCATGCTAGAATTGTATTAATCGGAAACTTAGTACATGTGTGAATACATAGACAAACAGAGTGTCACTAGTATGCCTCTACTTGACTAGCTCGTTAATCAAAGATGGTTAAGTTTCCTAACCATAGACATGAGTGGTCATTTGATAAACGGGATCACATCATTAGATAATGATGTGATTGACTTGACCCATCCGTTAGCTTAGCATTATGATCATTTAGTTTATTGCTATTGCTTTCTCCATAACTTATACATGTTCCTATGACTATGAGATTATGCAGCTCCCGAATACCGGAGGAACACTTAGTGTGCTATCAAACATCACAACATAACTAGGTGATTATAAAGAGGCTCTACAGGTGTCTCCGATGGTGTTTGCTGAGTTGGCATAGATCGAGATTAGGATTTGTCACTCCGATTGTCAAAGAGGTATCTCCGGGCCCTCTCGGTAATGCACATCACTATAAGCCTTGCAAGTAATGTGACTAATGAGTTAGTTATGGGATGTTACATTACGGAACGAGTAAAGAGACTTGCCGGTAAAGATATTGAACTCAGTATGATGATACCGACGATCGAATCTTAGGCAAGTAACATACCGATGACAAAGGGAACAACGTAAGTTGTTATGCGGTTTGACCAATAAAGATCTTCGTAGAATATGTAGGAACCAATATGAGCATCCAAGTTCCGCTATTGGTTATTGACTGGAGATGAGTCTCGGTCATGTCTACATAGTTCTCGAACCCGTAGGGTCTTAACGTTCGATGACGATCGGTATTATGTGTTTATATGTTTTGATGTACCGAAGATAGTTCGGAGTCCCGGATGTGATCACGGACATGACGAGGAGTCTTGAAATGGTCGAGAAATGAAGATTGAAATATTTGAAGGTTATGTTTGGACACCAGAATGGTTTTGGATGAGTTCGGGCATATACCGGAGTACCGGGGGGTTACCAGAACCCCCCAGGGGCTTAATGGGCCTACATGGGCTTTAGTGGAAGAGAGAGGAGGAGGCCAAGAGGTGGGGGCGCCCCCCCCCCCCAATCCTAGTCCGAATTGGGAGGGGGGCCGCTCCCCCTTTCCTTCTTCTTTTCTTCCACTTCCTTCCCCCTCCTATTAGGACCAGGAAAGGGGGGAAACCTACTCCTAGTAGGAGTAGGAATCCCCCATTGGGGGCGCACCATGAGGCCGGCCGACCCCCTCCTCCCCTCCTTTATATACAGGGGAGGGGGCACCCCATAGACACACAAGTTGACAATTGTTTTAGCCGTGTGCGATGCCCCCCTCCACATATACACACCTCGGTCATATCGTCGTAGTGCTTAGGCGAAGCCCTGCGCTGGTAACTTCATCATCATCGTCAACACGCCGTCGTGCTAACGAAACTCTCCATCGGCCTTAATTGGATCAAGAGTATGAGGGACGTCATCGAGTTGAACGTGTGTAGATCACGGAGGTGCTGTGCGTTCGATACTTGGATCGGTTGGATCGCGAAGACGTTCGACTACATCAACCGCATTACTCAACGCTTCCACTTTCGGTCTACAAGGGTACGTAGACACACTCTCCCCTCTCGTTGCTATGCATCTCCTAGATAGATCTTGCGTGTTCGTTGGAACTTTTTTTGAAATACTCCATTCCCCAACAAATTTGACATTTGAGGTCGTGGACTTTCATAGTGCCTACCATGCTATTCTGGGTAGGACTGCATATGCTCGTTTCATGGCTCGACCATGTTACGTGTACCTTAAATTGAAGATGCCCGGTCCCAGAGGTGTGATTACAGTCACTGGTAATCGGCAGAGAGCATAAGAGTGCCTCCAGAAAGGTTCAAAAATTGCCGATGAGCAGATGGCAGCAGTAGAAATGGAAGAGTACAAAAAGATTGCCGACCCGACTGATTTGTTGCACGCTAAGAAGCCTGCTTCAGAGTTTGCATTTCAGTCGTTCGGTGAAACAAAACCTGTACACATTCATCCGACTGACCCAATGCTGACCGACTCATATATCAACAACACTCGACAGCAAATAGGAAGAAGCGCGCGTCCAGTTCCTCCGTAAGAACTGGGACATCTTCGCATGCAAACCATCTGACATGCCAGGTGTACCCAGGGCTGAGCACCGTTTGCGAGTCGACCCAAAAGTAAAACCAGTCAAGGAGTATCCCCGTTGGTCCGCCGTGGAGAAAAGGAAGGCCATTGGCTAGGAAGTGGCTCGGCTTCTAGCAGTTGAGTTCATCCGAGAGATATACCACTCCGAGTGCTTGCCAATGTCGTCATGGTCCCCAAGAAAGATGATTCACTTTGCATGTGCATCGAATTCTGACACGTCTCCAACGTATCTATATTTTATGATTGCTCCATGCTATATTATCTACTGTTTTGGAAATTATTGGGCTTTATTATACACTTTTATATTATTTTTGGGACTAACCTATTAACCGGAGGCCCAACCTAGAATTGCTGTTTTTTTGCCTATTTTAGGGTTTCGAAGAAAAGGAATATGAAACAGAGTCCAAACGGAATGAAACCTTCGGGAACGTGATTTTTGGAATGAACAAGATCCAGGAGACTTGGACCCTATGTCAAGCAACCAACAGGGAGGCCACGAGGTAGGGGGGCGCGCCTACCCCCCAGGCGCGCCCTCCACCCTTGTGGCCCCCCTGTTGCTCCACCAACGTACTTCTTCCTCCTATATATACCTACGTACCCCCAAACGATCAGATACGGAGCCAAAACCCTAATTCCACCGCCGTAACTTTCTGTATTCACGAGATCCCATCTTGGGGCCTGTTTCGGAGCTCCGCCGGAGGGGGCATCGATCACAAAGGGCTTCTACATCAACACCATAGACCTTCCGATGAAGTGTGAGTAGTTTACTTCAGACCTATGGGTCCATAGTTATTAGCTAGATTGCTTCTTCTCTCTTTTTGGATCTCAATACAAAGTTCTCCCCCTCTCTCGTGGAGATCTATTCGATGTAATCTTCTTTTGCGGTGTGTTTGTTGAGACTGATGAATTGTGGGTTTATGATCAAGTTTATCTATGAACAATATTTGAATCTTCTCTGAATTCTTTTATGTGTGATTTCTTATCTTTGCAAGTCTCTTCAAATTATCAGTTTGGTTTGGCCTACTAGATTGATCTTTCTTGCAATGGGAGAAGTGCTTAGCTTTGGGTTCAATCTTGCGGTGTCCTTTCCCAGTGACAGTAGGGGCAGCAAGGCACGTATTGTATTGTTGCCGTCGAGGATAACAAGATGGTTTTTTTATCATATTGCATGAATTTATCCCTCTACATCATGTCATCTTGCTTAAGGCGTTACTCTGTTCTTATGAACTTAATACTCTAGATGCATGCTGGATAGCGGTCGATGTGTGGAGTAATAGTAGTAGATGCAGGTAGGAGTCGGTCTACTTGTCTCGGACGTGATGCCTATATACATGATCATACCTAGATATTCTCATAACTATGCTCAATTCTGTCAATTGCTGAACAGTAATTTGTTCACCCACCGTAAAATACTTATGCTCTTGAGAGAAGCCACTAGTGAAACCTATGGCCCCCGGGTCTATCTTCATCATATTAAATCTTTCAATACTTAGTTATTTTCATTGCTTTTATTTTACTTTGCATCTTTAACATAAAAATACCAAAAATCTTATCTTATCATATGTATCAGATCTCACTCTCGTAAGTGACCGTGTAGGGATTGGCAACCCCTTATCACGTTGGTTGCGAGGATTTATTTGTTTTGTGTAGGTGCGAGGGACTCGCACGTAGCCTCCTACTGGATTGATACCTTGGTTCTCAAAAACTGAGGGAAATACTTACGCTACTTTGCTGCACCACCCTTTCCTCTTCAAGGGAAAACCAACACAAGTGCTCAAGAGGTAGCAAGAAGAATTTTTGGCGCCATTGCCGGGGAGGTCTATGCAAAAGTCAAACATACCAAGTACCCATCAGAAACCCTTATCTCCCGCATTACATTATTTTCCATTTGCCTCTCGTTTTCCTCTCCCCCACTTCACCCTTGCCATTTTATTCGCCCTCTCTCTATCCTCCCTCTCTTTCCCGTTTGCCTCTTTTCCGTTTGCTTGTCGTTATGGCTAGTCCCTTATCTGCTCCTTTGTCTCCCGAGTTTGAGGTTCTTCACTTCAAACAAAGGCAAGGAGAAAATTTAAAAGATGCTTGGTTTAGAATGATGGAATCTTATCGTAATTGTACCCTAGAGGTAAATTTTAGAATTTTGTTTCGCAACTTTTATGTTGGACTAAATATGTCTCATAGACAACTTTTGGATTGCATTGCCAAAGGCAATTTTATTGAAATTGATCCTAGTATTGCACATGAAATTATAAAATTGCCTTTGGCAACTTTTGGATTGCGTTGCCAAAGGCAATTTTATCGAAATTGATCCCAGTATTGCATTGCCAAAAGCATGAACTCTACCTCAACAAAAGGGGCCTCACCATACCCAAAAGGAAACACAAGTTTTTGTGAAAATTTGCGAAGTAACTAAGATGTTAAAAAAGTCTCTTGAACCTCTTAAGAGCGTTAGCGGAAATCTCCACCGCATGAATATGTTGATTACCCTTTGCAATAAGAGGTTGGACTCTTTAGATCTCAAGATTTCTGAATATGAAGGGAAACGTAAAGAAACTCCCGGATTCGAGCATAACTCCGCTAAAGAATTAAGAATAAAGATGATAATACCTAGATCTATCCTTGCTTTTTATGCCTAGCTAGGGGCGTTAAATGATAGCGCTTGTTGGGAGGCAACCCAATTTTATTTTTATTCCTTGCTTTTTTCTCCTGTTTAGTAATAAATAATTTATCTAGCCTCTGTTTTGGTTGTGTTTTTGTGTTTAATTAGTGTTTGTGCCAAGTAGAACCGTTGGGAAGACTTGGGGAGAGTCTTGTTAATCTTGCTGTAAAAAACAGAAACTTTAGCGCTCACGAGAACTGCTGCCATTTTTATTTGGAAAGTGATATTTAGTTAATTATTTTTGAAGATGATTAATAGATAAATTCCTCACGTCCAGAAATTTATTTTAGAATTTTTGGGGTTCCAGATCTTGCGCTAGCTACAGATTACTACAGACTGTTCTGTTTTTGACAGATTCTGTTTTTCATGCCTTGTTTGCTTATTTTGATGAATCTATGGCTAGTAAAATAGTTTATAAACCATAGAAAAGTTGGAATACAGTATGCTTAACACCAATATAAACAAATAATGAGTTGATTACAGTACCTTGAAGTGGTCTTTTGTTTTCTTTCGCTAACGGAGCTCACGAGATTTTTTACTTTAAGTTTTGTGTTGTGAAGTTTTCAAGTTTTGGGTAAAGATTTGATGGATTATGGAACAAGGAGTGGCAAGAGCCTAATCTTGGAGACGTCCATGGCACCCGCAAGATAACCTAAGGACACCTAAAAGCCAAATCTTGGGGATGCCCCGGAAGGCATCCCCTCTTTCGTCTACTTCTATCGGTAACTTTACTTGGAGCTATGTTTTTATTCACCACATGATATGTGTTTTGCTTGGAGCGTCTTGTATGATTTGAGTCTTTACTTTTTAGTTTACCACAATCATCTTTGCTGTACACACCTTTTGAGAGAAACACACATGATTCGGAAATTATTAGAATACTCTATGTTCTTCACTTATATCTTTTGAGTTATATAGTTTTGCTCTAGTACTTCACTTATATCTTTTAGAGCACAGTGGTGGATTTGTTTTATAGAAACTATTGATCTCTCATGCTTCACTTAGATTATTTTGAGAGTCTTAAATAGCATGGTTATTTGCTTAAATAATCCTAATATGCTAGGTATACAAGATTAATAATAAAATTCTCTTATGAGTGTGTTGAATACTAAGAGAAGTTTGATGCTTCATGATTGTTTTGAGATATGGAGGTAGTGATATTAAAGTTGTGCTAGTTGAGTAGTTGTGAAATTGAGAAATACTTGTTTTGAAGTTTGCAAGTCCCGTAGCATCCACGTATGGTAAATGTTATGTAACAAATTTGAAACATGAGGTGTTCTTTGATTGTCCTCCTTATGAGTGGCGGTCGGGGACGAGCGATGGTCTTTTCATACCAATCTACCCCCTAGGAGCATGCGCGTAGTGCTTGGTTTTTGATGACTTGTAGATTTTTGCAATAAGTATGTGAGTTCTTTATGACTAATGTTGAGTCCATGGATTATACGCACTCTCACCCTTCCATCATTGCTAGCCTCTTTGGTACCATGCATTGCCCTTTCTCACATTGAGAGTTGGTGCAAACTTCACCGGTGCATCCAAACCCCGTGATACGATACGCTCTTTCACACATAAACCTCCTTATATCTTCCTCAAAACAGCCACCATACCTACCTATTATGGCATTTCCATAGCCATTCCGAGATATATTGCCATGCAACTTTCCACCATCCCGTTTATCATGACACATTCATCATTGTCATATTGCTTTGCATGACCATGTAGTTGACATCGTATTTGTGGCAAAGACACCGTTCATAATTTTTCATACATGTCACACTTGATTCATTGCATATCCCGGTACACCGCCGGAGGCATTCATATAGAGTCATACCTTGTTCTAGTATCGAGTTGTAATCATTGAGTTGTAAATAAATAGAAGTGTGATGATCATCATTTAATAGAGCATTGTCCCAATAAAAAAAATGAAGGCCCCCCAAAAGAAAGAAGATAAATAAAAAGGGACAATGCCACTATCCTTTTTTCCACACTTGTGCTTCAAAGTAGCACCATGATCTTCATGATAGAGTCTCTTGTTTTGTCACTTTCATATACTAGTGGGAATTTTTCATTATAGAACTTGGCTTGTATATTCCAACAATGGGCCTCCTCAAGTGCCCTAGGTCTTCGTGATCAAGCAAGTTGGATGCACACCCACTAGTTTCTTTTGTTGAGCTTTCATACATTTATAGCTCTAGTGCATCCGTTGCATGGCAATCCCTACTCCTTGCATTAACATCAATCGATGAGCATCTCCATAGCTCATTGATTAGCCTCGTTGATGTGAGACTTTCTCCTTTTTGTCTTCTCCACATAACCCCCATCATTATACTCTATTCCACCCATAGTTCTATATCCATGGCTCACGCTCATGTATTGCGTGAAGGTTTATAAAGTTTGAGATTACTAAAGTATGAAACAATTGCTTGGCTTGTCATCGGGGTTGTGCATGATGAGAGCATTCTTGTGTGACGAAAATGGAGCATGAATAAACTATATGATTTTGTAGGGATGAACTTTCTTTGGCCATGTTATTTTGAGAAGACATAATTGCTTAGTTAGTATGCTTGAAGTATTATCATTATTTCTATGTGAATATTAAACTTTTATCTTGAATCTTTCGGATCTGAATATTCATGCCACAATTAAGAAGAATTACATCGAAACTATGCCTAGTAGCATTCCACATCAAAAATTCTGTTTTTATCATTTACCTACTCAAGGACGAGTAGGAATTAAGCTTGGGGATGCTTGATACGTCTCCAACGTATCTATAATTTTTGATTGCTCCATGCTATATTATGTACTGTTTTGGACATTATTGGGCTTTATTATACACTTTTATATTATTTTTGGGACTAACCTATTAACCGGAGGCCCAGCCCAGAATTGCTGTTTTTTTTGCCTATTTTAGTGTTTCGAAGAAAAGGAATATCAAACAGAGTCCAAACGGAATCAAACCTTCGGGAACGTGATTTTTGGAACGAACAAGATCCAGGAGACTTGGACCCTACGTCAAGCAACCAACAGGGAGGCCATGAGGTAGGGGGGCGCGCCTACCCCCCAGGCGCGTCCTCCACCCTCGTGGCCCCCCTGTTGCTCCACCGACGTACTTCTTCCTCCTATATATACCTACGTACCCCCAAACGATCAGATACGGAGCCAAAACTCTAATTCCACCGCCGTAACTTTCTGTATCCACGAGATCCCATCTTGGGGCCTGTTCCGAAGCTCCGCCGGAGGGGGCATCGATCACGGAGGGCTTCTACATCAACACCATAGCCCTTCTGATGAAGTGTGAGTAGTTTACTTCAGACCTACGGGTCCATAGTTATTAGCTAGATGGCTTCTTCTCTCTTTTTGGATCTCAATACAAAGTTCTCCCCCTCTCTTGTGGAGATCTATTCGATGTAATCTTCTTTTGCGGCGTGTTTGTTGAGACCGATGAATTGTGGGTTTATGATCAAGTTTATCTATGAACAATATTTGAATCTTCTCTGAATTCTTTTATGTAAGATTGGCTATCTTTGCAAGTCTCTTCGAATTATCAGTTTGGTTTGGCCTACTAGATTGATCTTTCTTGCAATGGGAGAAGTGCTTAGCTTTGGGTTCAATCTTGCGGTGTCCTTTCCCAGTGACAGTAGGGGCAGCAAGGCACGTATTGTATTGTTGCCATCGAGGATAACAAGATGGTTTTTTTATCATATTGCATGAATTTATCCCTCTACATCATGTCATCTTGCTTAAGGTGTTACTCTGTTCTTATGAACTTAATACTCTAGATGCATGCTGGATAGCGGTGGATGTGTGGAGTAATAGTAGTAGATGTAGGCAAGAGTCGGTCTACTTGTCTCGGACGTGATGCCTATATACATGATCATACCTAGATATTCTCATAACTATGCTCAATTCTGTCAATTGCTCAACAGTAATTTGTTCACCCACCATAAAATACTTATGCTCTTGAGAGAAGCCACTAGTGAAACCTATGCCCCCTGGGTCTATCTTCATCATATTAAATCTTTCAATACTTAGTTATCTTAATTGCTTTTATTTTACTTTGCATCTTTATCATAAAAATACCAAAAATATTATCTTATCATATCTATCAGATCTCACTCTCATAAGTGACCGTGTAGGGATTGACAACCCCTTATCGCGTTGGTTGCGAGGATTTATTTGTTTTGTGTAGGTGCGAGGGACTCACGCGTAGCCTCCTACTGGATTGATACCTTGGTTCTCAAAAACTGAGGGAAATACTTACGCTACTTTGCTGCACCACCCTTTCCTCTTCAAGGGAAAACCAACGCAAGTGCTCAAGAGGTAGCAAATTCAAACACATCAATCGGGCCTGCCCGAAAGATCATTTCCCGCTCCCCCGAATCAACCAGATTGTCGACTCAACTACGGGGTGTGAGCGTTTATCCTTTTTGGATGCGTGTTTCGGGTACCATCAGATCCGACTATATGGACCCGACGAAATAAAAACCGCCTTCATCACCCCATTCCGGTGTTTTTGCTATGTTACCATGCCTTTTGGTCTCAAAAATGCTGGCGCCACATTCATGCACATGATTTAGAAGTGCTTGCTCACTCAAATCAGTCGGAATGTGGAAGCATACATGGATGACATCATGGTCAAGTCACGTAAAGGTTCCGACCTGGTGACTGACCTCGCTGAAACCTTTGCCAAGTTGAGGAGATATGATATCAAGCTTAATCCGTCAACGTGCACATTCGGAGTCCCAGGTGGAAAGTTACTCGGTTTCTCGTTTCCGAACGAGGGATCGATGCAAACCCAGAGAAAGTTGGTGCAATCCTCCGAATGAAACAACCTGTGCATGTGCACACGTTCAGAAGCTTACTGGTTGTTTGGCCGCTCTGAGTCAATTCATTTCTCGTCTCGGTGAAAAGGCATTACCTCTTTACCGACTGATGAAGAAGTCTGACAAGTTCGACTGGACTCCTGAAGCTGAAGCAGCGTTTGTAGAGCTCAAAGCCCTTCTTTCCACTGATAACCCACAAGTATAGGGGATCGCAACAGTTTTCGAGGGTAGAGTATTCAACCCAAATTTATTGATTCGACACAAGGGGAACCAAAGAATATTCTCAAGTATTAGCAGCTGAGTTGTCAATTCAACCACACCTGGATAACTTAATATCTACAACAAAGTGTTTAGTAGAAAAGTAATATGATAGCAGTGGTAACGATGGCAAAAGGTAACAGTAGCAGAAGTAATATTTTTGGGTTTTGTAGTGATTGTAACAGTAGCAGCGAAAAATTAAATAAGTGAAGAACAATATAGGAAAAGCTCGTAGGCATTGGATCGGTGATGGAGGATTATGTCGGATGCGATCGATCATGCAACAATTATAACATAGAGTGACACCGAACTAGCTCTAGTTCATCAATGTAATGTAGGCATGTATTCCGAATATAGTCATACATGCTTATGGGAAAGAACTTGCATGACATCTTTTGTCCTACCCTCCCGTGGCAGCGGCGTCCTATTGGAAACTAAGAGATATCGAGGCCTCGTTTTAATAGAGTACCGGACCAAAGCATTAACACATAGTGAATACATGAACTCCTCAAACTACGGTCATCACTGGTAAGTATCCCGATTATTGTCACTTCAGGGTTAACGGATCATAACACATAATAGGTGATTATAGACTTGCAAGATAGGATCAAGAACTCTCATATATTGATGAGAACATAATAGGTTCAGATCTGAAATCATGGCACTCGGGCCCTAGTGACAAGCATTAAGCATAGCAAAGTCATAGCAACATCAATCTCAGAACATAGTGGATACTAGGGATCAAACCCTAACAAAACTAACTCGATTACATGATAAATCTCATCCAACCCATCACCGTCCAGCAAGCCTACGATGGAATTACTCACGCACGGCGATGAGCATCATGAGATTGGTGATGGAGGAAGGATGATGATGATGATGGCGACAGATTCCACTCTCCGGAGCCCCGAACGGACTCCAGATCAGCCCTCCCGAGAGAGTTGAGGGCTTGGCGGCGGCTCCGTATCGTAAAACACGATGAATCCTTCTCCCTAATTTTTTTTTCTCCCCGAACATGAATATATGGAGTTGGAGTTGAGGTCGGTGGAGCGTCAGGGGGCTCACGAGGCACGGGGCACGCCCAGGGGGTAGGCGCCCCCACCCTCGTGGACAGGGTGTGGGCCCCCTGACGTGGATCTTTCTTCCAGTGTTTTTTATATATTCCAAAAATAATCTCCGTTGATTTTCAGGTCATTCCGAGAACTTTTATTTTTGCACGAAAATAACACCATGGCAATTCTGCTGAAAATAGCGTCAATCCGGGTTAGTTCCATTCAAATCATGCAAGTTAGAGTCCAAAACAAGGGCAAAAGTGTTTGTAAAAGTAGATACGACGGATACGTATCAACTCCCCCAATCTTAAACCTTTGCTTGTCCTCAAGCAATTCAGTTGATAAACTGAAAGTGATAAAGAAAAACTTTTACAAACTCTGTTTGCTCTTGTTGTTGTAAATATGTAAAGCCAGCATTCAGGTTTTCAGCAAATATTATGAGCTAACTATATTCACAATAACACTTAGGTATCATGTTTACTCATATCAATGGCAATGGCATAATCAACTAGCGAGCAATAATAATAAATCTCGGATGACAACACTTTCTCAAAACAATCATAATATGATATAACAGAATGGTATCTTGCTAGCCCTTTCTGAGATCGCAAAACATAAATGCAGAGCACCTTTAAAGATCAAGGACCGACTAGACATTGTAATTCATGGTAAAAGAGGTCCAGTCAAGTCATACTCAATGTAAACTAACAGTAATGGATGCAAATGACAGCGGTGCTCTCCAACTGGTGCTTTTTAATAAGAGGATGATGACTCAACATAAAAGTAAATGGACAGGCCCTTCGCAGAGGGAAGCATGGATTTGTAGAGGTGCCAGTGCTTGGTTTTGAAATAGATATGAATAATATTTTGAGTGGTATACTTTCATTGTCAACATAACAACCAAGAGATCTCTATAGGCGGTTCCCAAACATAATGGTAAAGTTTATACTCCCCCTCCACCAACAAGCATCAATCCATGGCTTGCTCGAAACAACGAGTGCCTCCAACTAACAAGAGTCACGGGGGAGTTTTCTTTGCAGTTATTTTGATTTGATTTGCATAAAGCATGGGACTGGGCATCCCGATGACCAACCATTTTCTCGTGAGTGAGGAGCGGAGTCCACTCCTCTTGAGAATAATCCACCTAGCATGGAAGATACAGACAACCCTTGTTGATACATGAGCTGTTCGAGCATGCAAAACAGAATGTTTATTTGAAGGTTTAGAGTTTGGCACATACAAATTTACTTGGAACGACAGGTAGATACCGTATATAGGTAGGTATGGTGGACTCATATGGAGCAAATTTGGGGTTTATGGAATTGTATGCACAAGCAGTATTCCCGCTTAGTACAAGTGAAGGCTAGAAAAAGACTGGGAAGCGACCAGATAGAGAGCGACAACAGTCATGAACATGCATTAAAATTAATCGACACCGAATGCAATCATGAGTAGGATATAATGCACCATGAACATAAATATCGTAGAGGCTATGTTGATTTTGTTTCAACTGCATGCGTGAACATGTGCCAAGTCAAGCCACTCGAATTATTCAAAAGAGGATACCACCCTATCATACCACATCACAACCATTTTAATAGCATGTTGGCACGCAAGGTAAACCTTTATAAACTCCTAGCTAATTAAGCATGGCATAAGCAACTACAATCTCTAATTGTCATTGCAAATATGTTTATTTCATAATAGGCTGAATCAGGAACGATGAACTAATCATATTTACAAAAACAAGAGAGGTCGAGTTCATACCAGCTTTTCTCATCTCAATAAGTTCATCATATAATCATCATTATTGCCTTTCGCTTGCACGACCGAATAGTGTGGATAATAATAATAGTGCACGTGCATTGGACTAAGCCAGAATCTACAAGCATTCATTTCAAGAGAGAAGACAAGGTAATATGGGCTCTTTGTTAGATCAACAATAATGCATATGAGAGCCACTCAACATTTTCATTATGGTCTTCTCCTCTCGACCCCCAAAGAAAAGAAACAAAACTATTTACACGGGAAAGCTCCCAACAAGCAAAAGAAGAACGAGAAATCTTTTTGGGTTTTATTTTTAATTACTACTACTACATCATGAAAAGTAAACTAACTAAAAGCTACAACTATTTTTTTTGTTTTTTCTAAGGTTTATCAAACACACAAGAAGAAAGCATAAAAAGGAAAATAAACTAGCATGGATAATACAGTGAAAAAGTATGACCACCGACAACTAGCATGAGTGTGTGAACCTGAATGTAATGTCAGTGAGAAATGCGTACTCCCCCAAGCTTAGGCTTTTGGCCTAAGTTGGTCTATGGCCACGGCTGAGATGCATCAGCTATTGCCTGACGAGCTACAACTTGGAGGCGGGCTGCCTCCGTCCTCCTCTTATACTCGTTCGCCTCCTCCCTGGTTATAACATATCTCCCCTTTGTCTGAAAGTCAAAGAAAGCGGGAGCAGGGAGAGCGACGTGATAGGTGCGTCATCTGTCAAAGATTAGTCAGTACTGGAGGGACTGGTTGTTCCTCTCAACAAACTGATGACGAACCATAGCATCATAATCTAGATAAGAAGGAGGCAACTCAATATCATCTCCACGTATGGGTATCTCAAGAAAGTTAGCTATACGAGTTGCATAAATTCCACCAAAGAAATCTCCATGAATACGATTATTATGCAACCTACGTGCAACAATACCCCCCAAGTTGTATTGTTTATCTCCTAAAACAGCGCTCCTGAGCATGCTAAGGTCAGGTACACACATGTGACATGCTTCATCTTTACCATTTATGCACCTTTCTATGAAGAGAGCAAAATAATGTATAGCGGGAAAATGAATGCTCCCTATGGTGGCTTGTGTTACATCTCTAGATTCCCCCACTGTAATACTAGCAAGAAAATCTCTATGCTCGGATTTTCTAGGTTCACTAGCACTACCCCATTGTGGGAATTTGTAGGCAGTATTAAAATCCTCTAAATCCATGGTATAATATTTATCATAAAGATCAAACAGGATAGTTTGTGAATTGCGCGAGGATGAAAATTTAAACCTTCTCACAAATGAATCAGTTAAATAGAGGTATTGTCGGCACTTGTCTGCCTCGAAGCTCTCCAGATCAGCATTACGCACATATGCATCAAATTCCTCTTTAATTCTTGCTTGGACCATGAAATCCTCTGACGGCCATTCACAAGGCCGCACTTGAGCGTCCCTCGGTGGTTCATCGTCCGCATCGCGTATTGCGGGCCTGGGTCGTTGCTTCCTTGAAGAACCACCTTGGTACATTTTCCTAAACATATTTCTTCCTCTGAAAAATTTCTGAAATTTTTAGTAACTCAAAATAAAAGTGAATCAAACTCATCAATATTGATAGCAACTACTCCTACAAGTGACTAGAGGCAATATCATGCATTAAAACTACTTTTGACCACATAAATTTGACATGCAAGCTCAAGAATAGGGTCACCTAAGCAGCAAAAAATTGCAATGAATAAAGCATTAGAACAAAAACTAATTGGACCATTGGAGGAGTCACATACCAAAGAACAATCCCCCAAAGCAGTTTTGTGAATGGAGCTTTGAGCTAGGAGATCGAAAATGGCAGCAAGATGAGCTAGAACTCGTGCTTGAGCTGGTTGGTGATTTTTTTGGGAGGAAGAAGGAGTGTGTGGTGGCTGGAATAAGTGGAGGGGAGCCACCATGGGCCCATGAGGCAGGGGGGGCGCGCCAAGGGGGGTGGGCGCGCCCTGGACCCTCGTGGCCAGGTGCTTGCTCCCCCTGGTGTGTTCTTAGTGCGAGATATTCTCAAATATTCTAGAAAAAATCATATTTAATTTTCAGGGCATTTGGAGAACTTTTATTTTGGAGGTATTTTTTATTACATGGGTAATTCAGAAAAAAGACAGAAAAATTACTATTTTTGCTTTTTAAATATAAATAACAGAAAGTAAAAAGAGGGTACAGAGAGTTGTGTTTTCTAAATTCATCCATCTCATGCTCATCAAAAGGAATCCACTAACAAGGTTGATTAGGTCTTGTTAACAAACTCATTTTGAATAACATGAAACCGGAGAATTTTCGAATAACACTAGGTTACCTCAACAGGGATATGCATGTCCCCAACAATAAGAATATCATATTTCTTCTTGATAGTAAGAAGAGGAAATTCAAAACCTCCAATAGTGATTGTTGAAAATTTTCCAATAGAATTGATACTGTGGACTTGAGGTTGTTTCCTCAGAAAGTGTACCGTATGCTCATTACCATTAACATGAAAAGTGACATTGCCTTTGTTGCAATCAATAACAGCCCCTGCAGTATTCAAAAAGGGTCTTCCAAGAATAATAGACATACTATCGTACTCGGGAATATTAAGAATAAAAAAGTCCGTTAAAATAGTAACGTTTGCAACCACAACAGGCACATCCTCACAAATACCGACATGTATAGCAGTTGATTTGTCAGCCATTTGCAAAGATATTTCAGTAGGTGTCAACTTATTCAAATCAAGTCTACGATATAAAGAGAGAGGCATAACACTAACACCAACTCCAAGATCACATAAAGCAGTTTTAACATAGTTTCTTTTAATGGAGCATGGTATAGTTGGTACTCCTAGATCTCCAAGTTTCTTTGGTATTCCACCCTTAAAAGTATAATTAGCAAGCATGGTGGAAATTTCAGCTTCCAGAATTGTAACATCCCAAAATTCTAAATTTTGGAATGTTATAATAAATAGATAGATTGATTGATTGTTGTGTGATTGATTGAGTGAAATTCGAAACCTTTTTGAAAGTTAAATGAGAGGGAATAAAAGGAATTTCCCAAACTTTCATTTTGCATTCGTGATCTCCGTGAATTCAAATTCTTTTCACCACGAAACCATGGAGAGAAGATGACATGACTTCTTCCATTTATTTAAATGACAAGGGGTGTTGAAAATATTTGAATTTCATTTGGAAAATATTTCCAATTCTGAAACTTTATGCAACTCAATGATTTTCACGAGAGGAGATAAAATGACTTCTTAAAATTATATGAAATATGAGTTGGGAGTTTCAAAGGATCAATTTCAAAGTCCTTTTGGAATTAATTTTCAATTTGGATTTATTTGAGTTTTATTCAAATTATTTTTCTCTAAAAACAAAATACATGGAAAATAGGGTAACATGATTCCCTACAATAGAAAATTGGAGAAAAATTAATTTGAAATCATTTTGGTATTTTTAAAATGATTATTATTGGATTTTAATAGACCAGTAACACTCTTTGATTTATCTGATTTTGTGAGGATTTTATTTGGCATATTAAAAATGTTTATGGCGTAGAAAATCTTTTTCTGAAAAATTTGGTATATTATATGCCTATATAATATTCCTATTTAAATTGTTTTACCATTTTTCTTTGTCTAAAAAATGTTTATTTAATAAAAGAGTTTCCCTTCGCCGACTGGGCCGACCCAGCATCTCGCCAGGCCGCGGCCCAGCTCCCCGCCGCCGTCCCTGCCGTCTCCGACAGGGACTCCTTCCCCGGAGTCCGCCGAGTCCGCCCCGGCCTCCTCCCGCCCCCTCGCCCAAGGAAGGCCTCGGCCTCGTGCCTTTATAAGGACGGCCCCGGACCCCGCCTACTCTCCTCCCCTAGCGCCGCCACCCCACGCCCGATCCGCCGCCGGCGAGATCCGCGTCGCTACCGCCGCCATCGCCGCTTCTCGCCGCTGCCGCACCGCCGCCGCCACTCCACCGCCGCGCCGCCTCTTGCCTTCGCCCGCGCCACCGTCGCGCGCTCTGCCCTTGCCGCGTGCTTGCCTCTGCGCCGCGCCGCTCGACCCGCCGGACACCGCTGCCCCGCCGGAGTTCGCCGCCACCTCGACCCGCCGGACGCCCGACCCGGTCCACCGCCGAAAACCGTTGGGTTTCATTGAAAAGACGAACCGGTAATAAACCGTTTTGGATTTTTTTTCTTTTCTTAGGTTTTCTTTTCAAAAACCCTAGATCAGTTTTTATAAAAAACCCGGTTTTGTTTAGATTTACTTATGTAGCGAACGTTCATTAGTTTAGCCTCTGTAGTGAACGAATTCGTCACATATGCTTCTGTAGCGAACGCTCGTTCTGTAGATTTTTTTTATTTTTCTTATTAATTTCAGCCAGGGACCTATTCGTGATAATTTTCTTCACAGATTAGTCCCTGTACTTCAATCTATCACTACTTTTTGCTCGTTAGTCGGAATTAGACGAAACCAACGCTCACGTCTTCATTATGATCCCCTCTATCCATTAATCCAACTCAAACAGGTTTTGAAAAGTTTAAAATTTGAATTAGATCAGATTTGAATTCAAACTTCGTTTGATCATAACTTGAGTTTCGTAGCTCTGTTTGAGTTGATTCTTTTTGCAAATCGAAGCTCTTGACCTAAACTTTCTAATAAGGCCAAATTCACATAATTTTGGTACTGTTATAAATTGTTTTATGTTGCAAGAGTTATTTGCTTGGTTTTGAAGTTTTCCGAATCGTCTTCTTCGATCCTTCTGATCTTTTGAGTGATTGCTTATGTGTGGTTACTATTGCTTGATTAGGATAGATTGACTGGAGTGTGATGAGTAGAGCTATCAAAATTTTTGAGTGCGAATCATCTTCATCAACATTGCAGGCAAGTTCACACTTTGATCATATCCCCTTTCATACCCAGTTTTTATGCATTAGTTTCACCCTTAAACATTGCATGAGTAGGATTGATAACATGTGGGTATTGGGAAGTAGTTGATGAGGTAGGAACCTATTACCTGTTTATTATCAAACCCTTGGGAGTTACTATTACGTTATGCTTACATTGACATGCTATGCTCGTAGATGTGGATTGGGTTTTGAGAGTATTCATGACAGATGTGAGATTGTTAATTAATGGTTTACTTAAGGTGGCAACTTAAACACACATCTGGGTGGATTGAGGCACCTGGTTATTCCAGGATTGCCTGTCTAGGCACCTGGGTAGACCAGGATTGCCTGTTTTTTTATGGACCGCCACCCAGGCTCAAAGGGATCATGAGATTATTCATACTAGAAACTTCCGTGTGCAGCCACAAGCTATTATGGGCTCTAGCATAGTTGATTAAGTCGTGCGAACTCTTACAGGGTATACTAGCAGATGTAGGGGAAAGTAGGTGTAACGGTCTATCCATCGTAAGGTGCTAGCGCTTTTGAAAGACTATGTCTCGGTCATCCGTCTTCTCAAACACCATGTAGTGCGAGAAACCAAACGGAGGCGATCGAGTCTTGTGGGGAAAAGTGCGCAAACCTCTGCAGAGTGTATAAACTAATCATGATTAGCCGTGTCCCCGGTTATGGACATCTTGAGTATCTAGTACCTGGATTATCATGTGAATCTCATCACGTTACTTTAAATGAATATTGTTGGGTTTTAATGATGTTACTTAATTGGGATTGAGAATGCTGTCAACCATTCTCAATGTTCAACAACCACCATGATAGTTAAATAAAATTTATTCCTTTGCAGTAGGGAAAAATGGGCTTTTCACAAAAACATTATAACCATAGAGCCTTTCCACCAGCCAAATATGCATGTAGTGATAGCCTTAAATCATCATTATCCTCTGGTGTGAATTTGCCAGTACATTCAATGTACTGACCCTTTGTGGCTGCAACGTCTCATGTTGCAGGATTATCTTACGACGAGTAAGTGATACGTTAGGGTTACGATTTCTACACTCAACTTTGCCGTTGGTGTTGATGGGAATCCACAACCTTGTTACTTCCTCTATTTTGGATTGAGGTAATAGTATTTACGTTATTTTTACATGTGATTTACCTCTGTTATAAATCCTCGAGTACTGCGTGTGTCAGCATACCGATCCAGGGATGACACTTAAGCACAGAGACTTGATCCATTCGGGTCGGGTCGCTACAAGATGGTATCAGAGCACATGTTGACTGTAGGACGTGACCCTAGAAACTGGCAAGCCCATAGCAAAGATTTTTCTCTACAACTTTCCCTTTCAAAAGATCTTTTACATCTCTTCTCTTCTGAGCTTATATTAAAATTCCTTTTAGTGAGACTATACCCCTTTCCCCTTTTGACCACATGAAGATTCGACTGATGAGACCACTCCACGAAGTACAAGATATCAGACAACTGAGACCATTCGGAATGAAGAGGATTTTACCATACATTATGATAATGGAAACTACAACTGTTGAAGACTCTGAAGACTAGGAGAATTGGAGGCTCCGAAGAATTTCCAGATTTGTGTGACCTAGGAAGGCTACCCTTATGGAACTTGGCAGACTATGGAAGTTGTCAATACCCGAGATCAAGGTGTATCGGAGAAAGACCGGAGCATGGAGAGTTAAAAACTCAAAGTTCTGTCAAGGAAAACCCTAAGGCAGGAGATATCAACTATGGAATGATAGCTCATGGGAATGACAAGAGCAGAAACATGGTTACCCGTGATGTCATCGCCCGCTGATGCTATTGTCACCGTGCTGAGTTAAGGATGCTTTCTTTAGAATGGATTTGATGGAAGAAGGCTGATGGAGCACCTATTAGTAAGATGAAGTTTTAACCTTAGCCGGTGTATCGCCGGGATCTGGAGTAGTACATCAAGAAGTTTAAGGTGGAGCTCCATGAAGCCGTATTAGACAAGGAAGCATTTCGTAAAGAACTCAGGAACCAAAAGCTGAAAGTAGCCAAGCTGGAGGAGCTACAACCTTGAGATACCGGAGATTTGTCAGGAACTGAAGGACAGTATGGCCATGGTTCATGTGAAGGATGTTGAAACCAGAAGTTTGGGACGCAACTCCAGAATATTAAAGGACGTCATGAGAGACTTCGCGTCAACAGAGTTGATCTGGCAAAAGAACTGGAAAAGGACAAGCATGATTGGAAGAAGCCATTGGAGGCATGAAACAAGACTTGATGGGTTTGATGACTTTGAAGATTTATTGACCTTTAGAAGACCAAACCCTTGTTACACTTACGTTAGATGCGACGTTTGTGAGCTGTCATTTGTTTGATGTTTTTCCCGATAGCCACAAATAAAATCTGCCTTTTCCAAACTTTTTGTCTGTATTGTGTGCATCCCTCTCTATCTCTCTTATCTCACCCCAAACCCATGGACCCAATAGAGGATGAATGAAGATGAGCTTGTATTTTCTGGACCGATGAGTCAGTTGGAGACGGACCGATGGATTCAGAACATGGAGGATCACATGAAGAATAACCCTGTAGTCGGAAAGGATATGACCCAGCATGCTCTTCAGTGCTTTGAAAGAGGTGCAACTACTTGGTGGAGAATGTACCAAACCATGAATGGATGGCAAGGAGTAACCACTTGTAAAGAATTTAAGTTGACTTTGCCAAAGTCTCAGTTTGTGTCCCAGAAGTTGAAGCTTTATGGAAAGGATATGAAGAAACCTTGTGCATGCAAGATTTGTGGAGAAATAGGACACACCCATAAAGAACGCAAGGATGAATGCCCTAATTGTGAAGGAAGTCACCCAGTTGAAGAATGCCCAACTAGGCAGATTACTTGTTTCTTGTGTGAAGGGATTACCCACTATCCTGCTCAGTGTCACATTTACCCCATGGTACAACGAACCATCCAGCAGAAGAAAGAAGTAATGAAAGGAGCCCTCATGGAAATTTTAGAAGAAGTTGTGATGAAGGAAGAGATGGAGGACACGCCTAAAGAGGACCCGAGTAAACCCTGCACTAAGTCTTGCTATTCATGTGGAGAAGAAGGACACATCTCCCAAAATTGTTTGAATGGGGATCTAGTAGAATTCCCAACAGAGGAAGTAGAATATGATCCATAGGAAATAGAATCCCTGATTATGGAAAAGTCCAGGAAGAGAATTAGATTGGATTCTAGGAAGGACCTGAGTCATATCACCTGTTACAGGTGCAAGGAGTCAGGGCACTACCTCAACAGTTGTCCAAAAAGGAAACCTCGAGACTTGTCAGAAGTAATATGTTTTCATTGTAATGGAGCAGGGCACTTTGCCAGAGAATTCCCCAAGGAGAAGGAGACTTGTGATAAATAGTTGAGTCTGTGAGAAGTATAGTAGTAGAAGTGAGAACATTTTCTTTTATATCGAGGTGTTGAGTTGAGACATGTAATGGAAAAGCGAGAGATTGTAATCAATTGAGAGTGAATAAAGTTAGCATCGTTGGTACTGATATGGATTTTATGAGTTGTTACTCTATGAAGAAAGATTTTGATCATTTCTGAGGATATGAGAAATATGGTCTATGGAAGATTTGTGCATTTTAAGGGTGGTAGTACCCTATAAGAATCGTTGACCCCTGGAAAAGATAAGGATACTCCACTGAGTGGATTTTGGACAAAATGAATATGAGTTTTGTCTCGATATGTGTGACACCCCAAGAGTGTGTGGGATGAAGTTGGAGACCGTCAGTTGTTTGGACCAAATGTGATCAAGGAGTCAGAAGAGAATGTTAAGTTGATTCGAGGTAGACTGAAGGTAGATCAGTCCAGGTAGAAGAGTTATGTAGACTCAAAAACTCAAGGAGGTGGTCTATGAGATTGGAGACAGAGCAGGTCTTCGTCCCCTCTGCGAGGAGTTAAACGATTTGGAGTTAACGGACAGTTAGCCCCGAGATTTATAGGACCATACCGAGTTTTGGAGCATATGGGAGAAGTGGCCAACAAGTTGGAGTCACCCGAAGGAGTCAGGAGTTCATGATGTGTTTCACGTTTCCCAGTTGAAGAAGTGCCATGCAGAGATGACCAATATTCCCCTATAAGGACGCTTGACCCTGGAAAGGATAATGATGTTCCACAAAGTGGAATATGGACTCCATAAGTATAAGTTTTTATCTCGGTATGTGGGATATCCCACGAGGATGAAGAGATAAATTACTATTGGATATAAAGGAGGTATGATGTCAGAAATATGGATCAATGGAAATTCCATGATAAGTCTGAGTAATCATGTCCTAGTTTGGTGCCAATAGAAGGAAGGAAGACAATACAATTGGATGGATTTAAGAATACTAGGAAGTTGGAAGTTGGAATAATGATTAGTTGCCCGATGATAAGTTCAAGGACTACAAGTGATGAGATGGGCCATAACCCACAGGCCCCAGGACCTGCCAAGAAGCAAGCACATTCTTGCTGAAGGAAAAACCCTGGAGGAAGACACAGCGTTTATCGGCAGACAATTTTATAGGAGTAACGCAAAACCTGAGAGTTGTGAAGGAACGATAGATGGTTGTTTGGCTTGCAGAATCCATGGATTTATCCGAACCAATTTCGTCGACAAGAGAAATTCTGCAATGCTTGTGAGGATGACCGAGTGTTAGAATGCGAGATTCGCTAAACCGTATACAAGGTAATGATTTGGGTGCGGGATGGATTGATCACCATACCGACTTACTCTTATTATTCGCCTTGCTATGTGGGATGGTAAATCTGAGTGACTTACCTATAGTAAAGAGACGACGATCAAAACCCTGTTTAAACTTAGAATGGTATAAGTATTTTTCCCTTGTACATGGCAGTTGTTGCCAACCGTAGGTTATATGGTGAGGATCAACCCAGACCCATTTCCTGCAGGAGAAACCATAAATTGTTGACCACCATGAGATATCGATAGTTGATTAGTATTGGCGCCAGACCCGTCAGCTAAGAAGACCCAGTCTCGGAATAAGCTTACCAGGATGAAAGTACAGAAGAATTGAGGAAAAGGTTATGCTGCTGCCGGAAGAGCCAGAGAAGGAATTATCCTTACGATCTGAGAAGACCGGCCCTGTCAAGAATAAGGATGGAGTATATGAGTATTGATGGGACCGTAACGATGTTTCTAAGGGTGGTAGCACCCCAGACCCCCTGTGATGATCGATGGATTTTGAAGAGACCCCGAACCTAACCTATTTCTTTCTAGCCTCTCTGAATCTCGAGGACGAGATTCATTTTAAGGGTGGTAGGTTTGTAACATCCCAAAATTCTAAATTTTGGAATGTTATAATAAATAGATAGATTGATTGATTGTTTGATTGTTGTGTGATTGATTGAGTGAAATTCGAAACCTTTTTGAAAGTTAAATGAGAGGGAATAAAAGGACTTTCCCAAACTTTCATTTTGCATTCGTGATCTCCGTGAATTCGAATTCTTTTCACCACGAAACCCTGGAGAGAAGATGACATGACTTCTTCCATTTATTTAAATGACAAGGGGTGTTGAAAATATTTGAATTTCATTTGGAAAATATTTCCAATTCTGAAACTTTATGCAACTCAATGATTTTCACGAGAGGAGATAAAATGACTTCTTCAAATTATATGAAATATGAGTTGGGAGTTTCAAAGGATCAATTTCAAAGTCCTTTTGGAATTAATTTTCAATTTGGATTTATTTGAGTTTTATTCAAATTATTTTTCTCTAAAAACAAAATACATGGAAAATAGGGTAACATGATTCCCTACAATAGAAAATTGGAGAAAAATTAATTTGAAATCATTTTGGTATTTTTAAAATGATTATTATTGGATTTTAATAGACCATTAGCACTCTTTGATTTATCTGATTTTGTAAGGATTTTATTTGGCATATTAAAAATGTCTATGGCGTAGAAAATCTTTTTCTGAAAATTTTGGTATATTATATGCCTATATAATATTCCTATTTAAATTGTTTTACCATTTTTCTTTGTCTGAAAAAAATGTTTATTTTAAAAAAAAGAGTTTCCCTTCGCCGACTGGGCCGGCCCAGCATCTCGCCAGGCCGCGGCCCAGCTCCCCGCCGCCGTCCCTGCTGTCTCCGACAGGGACTCCTTCCCCGGAGTCTGCCGAATCCGCCCCGGCCTCCTCCTGCCCCCTCGCCCAAGGAAGGCCTCAGCCTCGTGCCTTTATAAGGACGGCCCCGGACCCCGCCTCCTCTCCTCCCCTCGCGCCGCCACCCCACGCCTGATCTGCCGCCGGCGAGATCCGCGTCGCAACCGCCGCCATCGCCGCTTCTCGCCGCCGCCGCACCGCCGCCGCCGCTCCACCGCCGCGCCGCCTCTTGCCTTCGCCTGCGCCGCCGTCCCGCGCTCTGCCCTTGCCACGCGCTTGCCTCTGCGCCGCGCCACTCGACCCACCGGACACCGCCGCCCCGTCGGAGTTCGCCGCCACCTCGACCCGCCGGACGCCCAACCCGGTCCACCGCCGAAAACCGTTGGGTTTCATTGAAAAGACGAACCGGTAATAAACCGTTTTGGATTTTTTTTCTTTTCTTAGGTTTTCTTTTCAAAAACCCTAGATCAGTTTTTATAAAAAACCCGGTTTTGTTTAGATTTACTTATGTAGCAAACGTTCATTAGTTTAGCCTCTGTAGTGAACGAATTCGTCACATATGCTTCTGTAGCGAACGCTCGTTCTGTAGATTTTTTTTATTTTTCTTATTAATTTCAGCCAGGGACCTATTCGTGATAATTTTCTTCACAGATTAGTCCCTGTACTTCAATCTATCACTACTTTTTGCTCGTTAGTCGGAATTAGACGAAACCAACGCTCACGTCTTCATTATGATCCCCTCTATCCATTAATCCAACTCAAACAGGTTTTGAAAAGTTTAAAATTTGAATTAGATCAGATTTGAATTCAAACTTCGTTTGATCATAACTTGAGTTTCGTAGCTCTGTTTGAGTTGATTCTTTTTGCAAATCGAAGCTCTTGACCTAAACTTTCTAATAAGGGCAAATTCACATAATTTTGGTACTGTTATAAATTGTTTTATGTTGCAAGAGTTATTTGCTTGGTTTTGAAGTTTTCCGAATCGTCTTCTTCGATCCTTCTGATTGCTTATGTGTGGTTACTATTGCTTGATTATGATAGATTGACCGGAGTGTGACGAGTAGAGTTATCAAATTTTTTGAGTGCGAATCATCTTCATGAACATTGCAGGCAAGTTCACACTTTGATCATATCCCCTTTCATACCCAGTTTTTATGCATTAGTTTCACCCTCAAACATTGCATGAGTAGGATTGATAACATGTGGGTATTGGGAAGTAGTTGATGAGGTAGGAACCTATTACCTGTTTATTATCAAACCCTTGGGAGTTACTATTACGTTATGCTTACATTGCCATGCTATGCTCGTAGACGTGGATTGGTTTTTGAGAGTATTCATGACAGATGTGAGATTGTTAATTAATGGTTTACTTAAGGTGGCAACTTAAACACACATCTGGGTGGATTGAGGCACCTGGGTAGACCAAGATTGCCTATTTTTTTATGGACCGCCACCCAGGCTCAAAGGGATCATGAGATTATTCATACTAGAAACTTCCGTGTGCAGCCACAAGCTATTATGGGCTCTAGCATAGTTGATTAAGTCGTGCGAACTCTTACAGGGTAGACTAGCAGATGTAGGGGAAAGTAAGTGTAATGGTCTTGTGGGAAAAGTGCGCAAACCTCTACAGAGTGTATAAACTAATCATGATTAGCCGTGTCCCCGGTTATGGACATCTTGAGTATCTAGTACCTGGATTATCATGTGAATCCCATCACGTTACTTTAAATGAATATTGTTGGGTTTTAATGATGTTACTTAATTGGGATTGAGAATGCTGTCAACCATTCTCAATGTTCAACAACCACCATGATAGTTAAATAAAATTTATTCCTTTGCAGTAGGGAAAAATTGGCTTTTCGCAAAAACATTATAACCATAGAACCTTTCCACCAGCCAAATATGCATGTAGTGATAGCCTTAAATCATCATTATCCTCTGGTGTGAATTTGCCAGTACATTCAATGTACTGACCCTTTGTGGCTGCAACGTCTCATGTTGCAGGATTATCTTACGACGAGTAAGTGATACGTTAGGGTTACGATTTCTACACTCAACTTTGCCGTTGGTGTTGATGGGAATCCACAACCTTGTTACTTCCACTATTTTGGATTGAGGTAATAGTATTTACGTTATTTTTACATGTGATTTACCTCTGTTATAAATCCTCGAGTACTGTGTGTGTCAGCATACCGATCCAGGGATGACACTTAAGCACAGAGACTTGATCCATTCGGGTCGGGTCGCTACAAGAATCTTTCTTTTATTAGTAACTATTTCCTTCATATATTTAGCATAAGGATTCATTTTAAGCATGTCAGTCAAACACATACGCAAAAAGATAGGTCTAATCATTTCAACAAAGCGCTAAAAATCCTCATCATCCTTTTTCTTGGATGGTTTATGAGGAAAGGGCATGCGTTTCTGAACCCATGGTTCTCTTTCTTTACTGTGCTTCCTAGCAACAAAGTCTCTCTTATCATAACCTTGATTCTTTGATTGTGGGTTATCAAGATCAACAACAGGTTTAATTTCTACATCATTATTATTGCTAGGTTGAGCATCAACATGAACATGATCATTAACATTATCACTAGGTTCATGTTCATTACCAGATTGTGTTTCAGCATCAGAAATAGAAGTATCATTAGGATTCTCAGGTATGTCAATAACAGGTTCACTAGAAGCATGCAAAGTCCTATCATTTTTCTTTCTCTTCCTTTTAGAAGGACTAGGTGCATCTATAGTAGTTCTCTGAGAATCTTGCTCAATTCTCTTAGGGTGGCCCTCATGATACAAAGGCTCCTCAGTCATTTTACCACCTCTAGTCATAACTCTAACAACATTATCATTCTTCTTATTATTTAATTCATTGAGCAAATCATTCCGAGCTTTAAGAACTTGTTCTACTTGAGTGGTAACCATAGAAGCATGTTTACTAATCACTCAAGTGTTCAATCATATAAGCATTGTGTTTCAATTGTCTACCAACATAAGAATTGTAGTTTTCTTTCTTAACCATAAAGTAATCAAATTCAGCCAAACATTGGCTAGCAACCTTAGCAGGAGGGATTTCAGCTTTATCATATCTATAGAGAGAGTTTACCTTTACTACCTGTGTCGGGTTATCGAGGCCGTGTGTTTCTTCAATAGGTGATGAATTAAGACCATGTATTTCTTCAACAAGAGGTAAATTCTTAACATCTTCAGCTTTTATACCTTTTTCTTTCATAGATTTCTTTGCCTCTTGCATATCTTCAGGACTGAGAAATAGAATACCCCTTTTCTTCGGAGTTGGCTTAGGATCTGGTTCAACAAGTGTCTAATTATTTTCATTGGTAAACATATTATTCAATAGAATTTCAGCTTGATCAACTGTTCTTTCCCTGAAAACACAACCAGCACAACTATCCAGGTAATCTCTGGAAGCATCGGTTAGTCCATTATAAAAGATATCAAGTATTTCATTTTTCTTGAGAGGATGATCAGGCAAAGCATTAAGTAATTGGAGAAGCCTCCCCCGAGCTTGTGGGAGACTCTCTTCTTCAATTTGCACAAAATTATATATTTCCCTTAAAGCAGCTTGTTTCTTATGAGCGGGGAAATATTTAGCAGAGAAGTTGTAAATCATATCCCGGGGACTACGCACACAACCAGGATCAAGAGAATTAAACCATATCTTAGCATCACCCTTTAATGAGAACGGAAATAATTTAAGGATATAATAGTAGCGAGTTTTCTCATCATTAGTGAAGAGGGTAGCTATATCATTTAATTTAGTAAGATGTGACAAAATAGTTTCAGATTCATAGCCATAAAAAGGATCAGATTCAACCAAAGTAATCAAATCATGATCGACAGAGAAATCATAATCCTTATCAGTAATAAAGATAGGTGAAGTAGCATAAGCAGGATCATATTTCATTCTAGCATTCAGAGATTTTTCCTTCAGCTTAGCTAATAGTTTCTTAAGATCACTTCTATCATTGCAGGCAAGAAAGTCTCTAGCAGTTTCTTCATCCATAACATAACCCTCAGGCACAACAGGCAATTCATATCTAGGGGGAGAATCTTCATCATCACTTTCATCAATATTATCAGTTTTAATAATTTCATTCTCTCTAGCCCTAGCAAGTTGTTCATCAAGAAATTCACCTAGTGGCACAATAGTATCAAGCATAGAAGTAGTTTCATCATAAGTATCATGCGAAGCAGAAGTGACATCATCAATAACTTGTGACCTATCGGAATCAATACCATGTGTAGGTGTCGCAAGTTTACTCAAAACAGAAGGTGAATCAAGTGCAGAGCTAGATGGCAGTTCCTTACCTCCCCTCGTAGTTGAGGGAAAAATCTTGGTTCTTTGATCTTTCAAGTTCTTCATAATGATAAGCAGATATAAATCCCAAGTGACTCAAAGAATAGAGCTATGCTCCCCGACAATGGCGCCAAAAAATGTTCTTGATAACCCACAAGTATAGGGGATCATAGCAGTTTTCGAGGGTAGAGTATTCAACCCAAATATATTGATTCGACACAAGGGGAGCCAAAGAATATTCTCAAGTATTAGCAGTTGAGTTGTCAATTCAACCACACCTGGATAAATTAATATCTGCAGCAAAGTGTTTAGTAGTAAAGTAATATGATAGTAGTGGTAACGGTGGCAAAAGGTAACGGTAGAAAAAGTAATATTTTTGGGTTTTGTAGTGATTGTAACAGTAGCAGCGGAAAAGTAAATAAGCGAAGAACAATATAGGAAAAGCTCGCAGGCATTGGATCGGTGATGGAGAATTATGTCGGATGCGATCGATCATGCAACAATTATAACATAGGGTGACACAGAACTAGCTCCAGTTCATCAATGTAATGTAGGCATGTATTCCTAATATAGTCATACGTGCTTATGGAAAAGAACTTGCATGACATCTTTTGTCCTACCCTCCCGTGGCAGCGGGGTCCTATTGGAAACTAAGGCATATTAAGGCCTCCTTTTAATAGAGTAATGGACCAAAGCATTAACACATAGTGAATACATGAACTCCTCAATCTACAATCATCACCGGTAAGTATCCTGATCATTGTCACTTCGGGGTTAACGGATCATAACACATAATAGGTGACTATAGACTTGCAAGATAGGATCAAGAACTCTCATATATTGATGAAAACATAATAGGTTCGGATCTGAAATCATGGCACTCGGGCCCTAGTGACAAGCATTAAGCATAGCAAAGTCATAGCAACATCAATCTCAGAACATATGGATAGTATAGATCAGACCCTAACAAAACTAACTCGATTACATGATAAATCTCATCCAACCCATCACCGTCCAGCAAGCCTACGATGGAATTACTCACGCATGGCAGTGAGCATCATGAGATTGGTGATGGAGGAAGGTTGATGATGGCGATGGCGACGGATTCCCCTCTCCGGAGCCCCGAACGGACTCTAGATCAGCCCTCCCGAGAGAGTTTAGGGCTTGGCGGCGGCTCCGTATCATAAAACACGATGAATCCTTCTCCCTGATTTTTTCTCCCCGAACACGAATATATGGAGTTGGAGTTGAGGTCGGTGGAGCGTAAGGGGGCCCACGAGGCAGGGGGCGCGCCCAGGGGGTAGGCACGCCCCCCACCCTCATGGACAGGGTGTGGGCCCCCTGACGTGGATCTTTGTTCTAGTATTTTTTATATATTCCAAAAATAATCTCCGTTGATTTTCAGGTCATTCCGAGAACTTATATTTCTGCACAAAAATAACACCATGGGAATTCTGCTGAAAACAGCGTCAATCCGGGTTAGTTCCATTCAAATCATGCAAGTTAGAGTCCAAAACAAGGGCAAAAGTGTTTGGAAAAGTAGATACGACGGAGACGTATCATCCACCCAGCCGGTGCTTGCTGCCCCAGCCAGCAAAGAGCCTCTACTACTGTATATAGTAGCCACTGGATAGGTTGTCAGCACATTACTCATGGTCAAGCGGGAAGAAGAAGGAAAAGCCTACAATGTTCAATGCCTAGTGTATTATATTTCTGAAGTCTTGACTCCGTCCAAGCAGAGATATCCATATTATCAAAAGTATGTCTATGGAATTTACTTGACTGCGAAGAAAATTGCACACTACTTTTCAGATCACTCAGTTTCAGTCGTTAGCGATGCTCCATTGTCAGAAATTCTGAACAACAGAGATGCAACCGGTCGAGTGGCAAAGTGGGCGATTGAACTCCTTCCGTTGGATATCAAGTTTGAGGCAAAGAAAGCAATCAAGTCCCAAGCAATAGCATATTTCCTCGCCGAGTGGATTGAGCAGCAACAACCGACTTAGATTCACTCGGAACATTGGACTATGTTCTTTGATGGGTCCAAGATGCTGAATGGTTCTGGTGCTGGGGTAGTCCTGGTCTCCCCACGAGGCGACAAACTCAGTTATGTTCTCCATATTCACTTTGATTCCTCCAACAACGAAGCTGCGTATCGGGCACTTCTGTATGGGTTGCGTATGGCCATTTCACTCGGCGTCCGTCGCCTGATGGTTTACGACGACTCAGATCTAGTAGTCAATCAAGTGATGAAGGAGTGGGACATCAGGAGCCCAGCTATGACTGGTTATTGCAATGAAGTAAGAAAGTTGGAAAAGAAGTTTGAGGGGTTAGAGCTCCACCACATACCCCGAATCAAGAATCAAGCATCGGATGACTTGGCGAAGTTAGGTTCCACTAGGAACCCTATTGCCAGCAATGTGTTCTTGGAGCATCTCCATTCCCCATCATTTCAAGAGGATCCATTCACAGAAGAGCCCCCGCAACCGAAAAGTTCTACCGATCCGACTGAGATCAAAGTCTCGGCCGTGGTCAACCTGATCATGGAGGTTTTGGTCATCACCCCCGATTGGACGGTGCCTTATATTGCATACCTGCTCAGGAAGGAGCTTCCGGAGGATGAAGATGAAGCCCGTCAGATTGTCCGTTGATCCAAAGCCTTTACCGTGATAGGTGAACAACTCTACAGAGAGAGTGTTACTGAAGTTGCTCAGCGATGCATCACGCTAGAAGAAAGTCGAATGATTCTCAATGATATCCACTCGGGGACCTGTGGTCACCATGCATCCTCTCGGACCATCGTAGCCAAAGCATACCGAGTGGGATTCTACTAGCCACGAGCAAATGAGATGGCAAAAGATATAGTCGACAAGTGCGAAGGCTGTCAGTTCTACTCAAACATGTCCCACAAGCCTGCATCAGCCTTGAAAAATATTCCACTCGTCTGGCCATTTGCTGTTTGGGGGTTGGATATGGTTGGACCCTTCAAGACTGATAGAAGTGGTTTCACCCATTTGCTTGTAGCAGTCGACAAGTTCACTAAATGGATCGAAGCCAAGCCTATCAAGAATCTTGACTCAAGCACTGCCATCAGTTTCATCAGAGAATTGATTTTCAGATATGGAGTACCTCACAGTATTATCACAGATAATGGCTCCAACTTTGATTCTGATGAGTTCAGAGCATTCTACGCTTCCCAAGGCACTTGGGTGGACTACGCATCTGTTGTGCATCCACAGTCGAATGGGCAGACAAAAAGGGCGAATGGTTTGATACTTCAAGGGATGAAACCCCGACTGACGCGCGATCTTAAGCATGCTGCTAGAGCTTGGGTGACTGAATTGTCGTCTATCTTATGGGGACTGAGAACAACTCCAAACCGGTCGACTGACCGAACCCCTTTCTTCATGGTGTATGGTGCTGAAGTTGTGCTTCCGAGTGACTTATTGCACAACGCTCCCCGAGTGGAACTTTTCTCAGAAGCTGAAGCTGAACAAGCACGCCAAGACGCAGTTGATCTCTTGGAGGAAGAACATGAGATGGCTTTGATCAGGTTGACTATCTATCAGCAAGACTTGCGTCGATTCCATGCCCGTAATGTAAGAGGTCGAGCATTCCACAAAGGAGATCTTGTACTCCGAGTACATCAGAAACGACCTCACAAGCTTGCTCCGGCCTGGGAAGGGCCCTTCATCATCACCAAGGTGCTCCACAACGGGGCGTATCACCTCTACAATGTAGCCATGAAGAAAGACGAGACATGCTCATGGAATGGGGATCTACTCCTCCGTTTTTGTACCTAAACTCTCGAGTCGACGAGTTGTAATAAGAATCATTCGGTTTGCTTATCAAAGACAAGATTTTTGCAGTATCTTAACGATTGTTCCAAACACATGTGTTCAAATCCCCCAGTGGGTGGCTTAGCCGCTAACCTGATTCGCCTAAGTTAAAAAAATCCTCCGAGTGAAGAGCAATCCTCTCACTCGGGGGCTTAGCCGCGAACCCGATTCGCCTAAGTTAAAAAACTGCTCCGAGTGAAGAGCAATCCTCTCACTCGGGGGCTTAGCCGCGACCCCATAATCACCTAAGTTAAAAAATCCTCTGAATGAAGAGAAATCCTCTCACTCGGGGGCTTAGCCGCGAACCCGATTTGCCTAAGTTAAAAAACTACTCCGAGTGAAGAGCAATCTTCTCACTCGGGGGCTTAGCCGTGACCCTGTAATCGCCTAAGTTAAAAAATCCTCCGAGTGAAGAGCAATCATCTCACTCGGAGGCTTAGCCGCGATCCCGTAATCGCCTAAGTTAAAAAATCCTCCGAGTGAAGAGCAATCCTCTCACTCGGGGGCTTAGCCGCGACCCCGTAATCGCCTAAGTTAAAAAAATCCTCCGAGTGAAGAGCAATCCTCTCACTCGGAGGCTTAGCCGCGAGCCTGTAATCACCTAAGTTAAAAAATCCTACGAGTGAAGAGCAATCCTCTCGCTCAGGGGCTTAGCCGTGAAACTGATTTGCCTAAGTTAAAAACTACTCATAGTGGAGTCCGCTCCATACCGATCCGCAAGGACGACGAGGTGCAGGTCGTGTGCAACACCTAGCGCTCTTGCTCATGACCCTCTCGACGGAGCTGTGTCACAAGTACAATGTACGCTCCATCCCGATCCGCAAGGACGACGAGGTGCAGGTCGTGTGCGGCACCTAGTGCTCACGTCCACGAACCTCTCGTCAGAACTTCGCCACAAATACAACGTCTGCTCCATCCCGATCCATCAGGGCGACGAGGTGCAGGTCGTGCATACCACTTGGCTCTCATGTCCATGACCTTCTCATAGAGCTGCAAGTACAATGGCCTTGGGGGCGATTCGGCAAATGGTAAAAGCAAAGAAACCATATTCAAGAGAAAATCAAATTCAGATAAATCCAGCAAGGTCCAGAACCTCAAACGGCAGTACTCGGGCATCAGGCCCGAAGGAGTTTAATGGTTACAAAATCACTCGGCATTCCGAGGCAAATAAAAGTGAGGCTTAAAGTTTGTTCACTCGGCAGGAGGAGGGCTAGCTGGCTCGACGAACTCGTCCAGGTCGATTCCATCAGCAATACGAGTGGCAGCGTCGAGGAAGGTCTCCATGAAGGACTGGAAGTTATGTCTCTTGGTATTGGCAACCTTGTGGGCCACGAGCTTTTCTTCTTTGACTTCCTTGCAATGGACGCAGACCAGAGACAGAGCCATGTCAGCACCGCACCGAGCAGATGACTTCTTCCACGCCCGCACTCGATCGGGGATCTCGTTGAGTCGAGTCATCAGAGACTCGAGGTCATTCTAGAATGGCTCCCTCGGCCAGAGATCCGCGTCGGTCCGTAATACCGCCACCTTTAGTCGAGCCAGATAATTGGTGACGCTGGCGAGGCAAGATTCCAGTCGCAACACGTTCATTGCAGCTTCATGCTTGATGGGGGAGTTTATAGGGTCCAGCTCGGTCTCAATCCGCCCGGTCTCTTCCTCAAAGTTTTGATAGAATTCCGCACACACAAAAAATTGATGAGTCGACAACTATATGAAGAGTCGACAATGGCAAATCAGTTGGACAAGGGAAAGTACCTTCAAGCATAAGGAACAGCTTCTTGGCGAGTCCTCCCAGATAAACCTCCAGTTCGTCTTTCTTCTGAGCGAGATCTCCAACTTTGTCGGTCAGAGCCACCTTGTCCTTCTTCAGCTGCACGACTTCTTTGTTGGCTTTAGTGATGGCAGTCTTCAGTTTGGCATTTTCTTCTTCTAACTTGTCAACTGAAGCCAGCTTCTTGTCGGCAAGTTCAGTTTTCTCCCATGCCGTCTTCTGAGCTGCGGCAAGGTCAAGGTCCTTCTGCTCCAGTGCCTGCTTCATTTTGTCTAAAGAAATAACATTCTTTAGGCGAGCTTGGAGTTGTCTATATTCACTACGCACATCTGTTCGAGTGGAGTCACTCAGTTCAAAAGGCGAAAAGTAAAGCTAGAAAAGCAAACAATCGACAAGTGGTTACCTCCCATAGCAGCTGTTTCATCCTTGGCCTTCTGCAGATTTTGCTTAGCCAGTTCCAGATCAAGGCTGAGCTGAATTTGTTTTTGCGCTCGTTCAACGAAGTGAGCCCCGAATGCACAATATTTCTGCAATCAACAGATAAGACACGTCAGTTGACAGTGGATGAACAAAGATCGATCGCTTCTGAGCGATAAGATACATGTTCACATCATTACGGCAAAAAGAGTTCTAAGATAACTGCCGAATCAAAACATTCAACAGTAGTCTCGGGGACTACACCTAGTGGGTGCACTTAGCGTGCCCCACTGCTTCGACTTTTCAATTGACATGGTCCGCCAAAAAAACAAAAAAGAGAGAAGAAAATACTTATTCTCAAACCACCGCCGACTGCCGCAGTCAACCGTGGTCTCGGGGACTACACCTAGTGGGTGGACTCAGCGTGCCCCCACTGGTCCGAATTCCACTCGACACGACCTGTCTAGACCGAGTGGAATAATAGTAAAGAGACATTTTGACAAAAGACCCCCGTCGAACCAACCATTCGACGGTGGCCTCGGGGAATACACCAAGTGGGTGCACTCTGCATGCCCCCACTGACTCAAAAATTCACTCAACGCAACCTAGTCGACTCAAGCGGAAAAACAACTTAGCAAGAGATGAAGCACCCAGTGGGCGTACAGTTGCAAGATGTAGACTCATGACAGATGCACATTAAAGGTTACAAAGCACATCAGTTTCCGGGTAGCATATCCTAACAGAACAGGCATCAAGATAAAGATCAGTAGAAAGTCAACTAAACTGGACATTGGACTGGAGAGCTGAGCTGGCATCATAAGCATCTTGACAGGCCTCGCGCACCACCTTCATCTGCTCCATCATAAGGCTTGCCTGGCGGATAGCTTCCTTGGCAGCACTCACCTGGTCCTCCGGGACATGATGGGTGACGAAGAGTGGAGCTTGTGGAATGGTCGGAGCAGCCAGGGGATCTGAGGTATGAAATTGCACAGACGGAGCAAGGTCTTGGGCAGTCGACGCCAAAGGGCGATCAGTCGACAATGGATCGGCAAAAGAAACAGAAGCTCATGCTGGGTCTCCTGATTGCTGAATCATTGGTTCTGGCACTGGTGTCGACTGAGACACCTTGCTCGCAGGCGCCCTCCTGCTCAAGGTCCTGTTCTTTCTTCCCATGATCTGCTGAGGCACGTCTTCATCATCGTCCAGAAGATCAATGACATTCAGTGATGCTGCAAAGGACTCGACAGTCAGAGCTCAGTCGATTGGCAGTACAAGTTGACAAAATGAGAGAAAAGTGATGGAGTTGTACCTGCTTTGGAAGTGGCCACATCCTCAGTCTCCTCATCATCTTGGTCCTTGTCGATGTCCATGAAGGTCATGGAAGTAGCAGTGCTGAAAGCGTTAGAACTAACTCGGTTAAGCATCAGAATGAGTCGACAAACATGCAACTGTTCCCAAACGACGCGAGAAAGGGAAAAAGAAGGTAAAATACTTATGCAGAGGTGACGAGCACATCCACTTCAATCTTGGGTAAAGCCTTCCGAGGTTTCAAAGGAGTAGTCTTAAGCTGCTTGGCGGCCTTTTCAGTCGGCACCGGAGACGAAGTCCGAGCGCATTTGTGCTCTTGGGCTCTAGAGGAACTACCTTGCCACGCTCGCCCGCAGGGTCCTGAGATTGCTTAGATCGACTCCGAATGAGGTGGTGATTCGACCTCCTCGCCGCCGCCCGAGTCATCACTATCGTCTTCATGATCATCAGGGGACTGCCACTCGCCACTTTCGTCTGTGCTTTCCGTTCACTCCTAGGTTTGCTCCCCGTTCGACATCGAGTACAACTCAGTATAAATCTGCAGGCAAAGAGTCAAACAGGCATCCATCAGTCTCAAAGACTGCCACAAATCATAACAAGAATATATTCAGAAACAAAGGTCAAACTTTTTCCGGCTTGTTTTCGGCACTAAAGGGGACGACTCTCCTGGACCCCCTGGTGTTGTCTTTGTTGCCAGTGATACTCCGTGGCCACTGCTCCACCGTCTCCTCAGAGACTTCCTCAGGGTCGACCCGAGCGGTGTTGTTAGGGCCCGAGTACATCCACATCAGATGATCGCGGGCTTGAAGGGGCTGGATGCGTCTACTGAGAAACACCTCCAACAAATCCATGCCAGTCACTTCGTCACGTACTAGTTGGACTACTCGGTCGACTAGCATTGACACCTCTTCCTTCTCTGTCGGAGTCATGATAAGCGAAGAGGGTTGGCTGACTCGGTCCATGGTGAAGGGGGGAAGGCCGGTCGACTGACCAGGAGTTGGAACGTCTCGAAAGTTGAACCAGGTCGACTGCCACCCTCTAACCGAGTCGGGAAGGGTCATGGCTGGGAAAGTACTTCTACCCCTAGTCTGAACCCCTAAACCGCCGCACATTTGAATCACGTGCATCCTCTCGTCACTCGGATTTGCCTTCTTCACAGTCTAGGAGCAGCAAGTAAAGATGTGCTTGAACAAACCCCAATGTGGTCGACAACCCAAGAAGTTTTCGCATAGAGAGATGTATGCGACGAGGTATGTGATTGTGTTGGGGGAGAAATGATGAAGTTGAGCAACAAAAAAGTTCAAGAACCCTTGGAAAAAGGGTGCGGAGGTAGACTGAAACCACGGTCGACATGAGTAGCAAGGAGAACGCACTCACCCTCCTGCGGTTGAGGCTCGGTCTCGGTCCCCGGAAGCCTCCAAGATCCGTGAGCGATCAGGACCCCGCTGGCCATGTCCCCCAAATCCTCCTTCGGAATTGCTGAGCGGATCCAGTCCCCCTGGATCCAACCAGGCGACAGACCAGACCTCGATGACGATCCTCGACTCGTCTTCTTGCCCTTCGCCGCCGCCGTCACCTTCTTCGCGCGCTCCAAGGCCACCGTCTTGTCCTTTCCCATCGCGGTGAACTATGCACGGGCAGGGCAGCGACATCAAGAGTGGAGGCGGACGCGGTGGAGAGGCAGAGGAGGAAGAAGGGGAATAGGGCGCACTGTGCAACAGATCGGCTTCGACGCCTTTTATGAGGATGTTTCTGAGTGGCTGACTCATGGGCCCAAGAGATCCTGTCAAATCCCACAACAGCAGTGCGTCGGATACGTGGCGAAAAAGGTGGCGCGAGAATTGAGGTGCCTCTGTATATCCACTCCGTTTACTATGGCATGCCCCGTTCCGCGCGCTTCCCTGAAATTTCGAATCCCGTGAGATCCGGGAACTGCAGAGGAATCAATCGTGCCAAAGATTTCGTACCATATCAACACACGAAGATCGCCGGTTAAGTTCACTCGATAGCCTCTGAATCAATCAAGGCGACTGAAACAAGTCCGAAGCTTCAGCATGACTCGCCAATCCAGATGTAATACCTCCAAAGTATGGAATCGGGTCGAAGTCAGCTTGAGCTCCTTCTTCACCCGGACCTTAATCCATTCAGGGGCTAATGACGATGACATGTACCTAGGGTAGGGTCATAGGCCTGACCTAGACACCCTACCCAAGGACACTGCCCTAGATGTTGCGTTCTACGGTAGGGTGCGTTGACTGCAAATTTAAATTTTCCTACGCAGAGAACAACCAAGAACATGCTATGGGAGATATATCACAGATCGTTACCACTAGACGCGCAATGTCGTGTAGCAGAAGAAGAGTTGGGGCAGTGCGTCCGCGTGGATCGTCTCCTCGTGCGATCTCCCTCGAATAGTCGATCGTTGGATCCCGCGTACAGGTTCGCCGGAGCGGCGCAAGTGCACTGCCTCTAATGGTATCCACGTGTGCATGAGGAACACCATGCAGCGGACTGCTTGGTCCGATCACACAGTCGGCGGTCGAGTGGAGGTGGCTATTCGCAACACATGCAAACCCTAGTGACAGCACCGAAGCGATCAACCTCCTGAGAGTGCCGCACCTCCACTTTATATAGGCATCCATCGCGGGCTCAACACTTGGGCCCCGCATGGACCCTAAAGCCCAAAATTTGTTCGACCGGGATATGAGTCCGAGTAGGATCACATCTGACTCGTGGAGTCTGATCTGGCCTCACAGGTTCCTTCCCTTAAGCGCGTGACCCCTTAGGTTCATGTCGGCTTGGTCGCAGGTCGGATCACCTCCAACCTATTCGGCTGGTAGCGGCCTCTAGCAAGGCGTGCCAACCACCAATCAGATAATGAAGCCGGTTGGCGAACCTATACATCACACTTCCATTCCTTTTGAGACACGGTATATGTTGTCGGGCTCAAGGCGAGTCTTTCATCCTTGTGCTAGCCTGACCTCTTTCTCGTTCCAGTGATGCCGACCACAAACCAGATTATCTCATAAATCCTTGTCGCATGGCCATGCTTATCCTGGTCGGATCACACGAGGGGCCCAGAGTATATCTCTCCTGATCGGAGGGGCAAATCCCATCTTGCTCGACCATGTCTCGCAGCATGGGTCTGGACAAGCCTGAAACCTACCTTTGTAACTACCCAGTCACGGAGTAGCGTTTGGTTGGCCCAAAGCAAGTCTGTTACGATCCCGAGTACATGCGCCAACTCAGGTCTTAGGACATAGAACGTATGTTGTACTAGAGACTCATAGATGACACATCGTTGCGTCTCATAGTTGGGTTTGTCCGACTCAAACCTTATCTCAACTCGGACCGACTACGTCGAATCCGACCAGATCCTTCCAAGTCCATATTATCCGGTTAGCATCCAATGCTCCATGGCTAGTGAGACCAAGCCATCGACCGTGTCATATGCTAGTCTAGTCGGCTATGCGTCCACACAGCCCTTTCGACTAGGGACCTTTTAGGACGTTCATCATACAATGCATAGTCCCACAAACAAGTCACGTACTTGCTGATACACATCATTGATAATGTCCAAGGACTATCTTTATTCATAAACACATAGGAAATATCATCATACATGATTGCCTCTAGGGCATATCTCCAACACTAGAGGCAAAGACATTCAAAGCACAAGAAGAGAAACCAACTGAGTTATCGAGGAGTGCAATCCACTCGACCTTCAACCTCACTCGGATACCCCAATTCCATTCGACCAAGAGAATGAGTCACTCGACGATACAAGAAATCACTCGGAGTTGAGAAGGCCTAACATCACTCAGGATGGCAACGGTCAGGCAATCACTCTATAGACTTAAAGATCATTTATACTACTTTATTGCTAGCATTATCAGTAATGCTCTATCTTAATGTACATTGAACTCTTTGTAACGTGGGCTGGCTGGGGTCCTGGCGCACTCTATATAAGCCACCCCTGCACTGGCACAAGGGTTCGCACCCCCTATAACTCTCACGCATAAACCAGTCGACCAAGCCTCTGGGCACCGAGACATAGAGCTGTTACTTCTTCTGAGAGGGGCCTGAACTCGTAAATCTTGTGTGCACAACCTTGCCATAGCTAGGATCTTGCCTCCTCCTACGTACTCCCTATTCTACTGTCAGACTTACTCCCACAACAAGGGGTGATTAGACTAGTTGACCAAATAAAACCTAGCCTTTTCTCAATTTTAGTTCTTGACAAGTTTTAGCAATTCACACAAGTCAAGCAACACCCTACACATGCAAGTCTAGATAGTATGCAGCGAAAAGTAAAGACTTTGCATATGAACGTAAAGGAGGGATCGGAGAAATCAAACACAATGAACACATGGTGATTTTTGGCATGGTTCCGATAGGTGGTGCTATCGTACGTCCACGTTGATGAAGACTTCAGCCCATAGAGGGTAACGGTTGCGCGAGTTCATCGAGGGCTCCACCCACAAAGGTTCCACGAAGGAGCAACCTTGTCTATGCCACTGTGGCTTCCGTTCACGAAGGATTAGCCTCAATCGGGGTTCTTTCAAACTTCTCATGCCATTGCTTAGGAGCTTGTTTAAGGCCATATAAATTTCCTCGTTCAACTCTCCATTGAGGAAAGCCGTCTTAACATCCATTTGATGAACGAGAAGACCGTGTGAGGCAACTAGCGATAGTAGCACCCGAATAGTGGCAAGTCTAGCCACAAGTGAGTAAGTATCAAATAAGTATCCACCTTCTTTCTGGGTATAACCCTTGGCCACAAGTCTTGCCTTGTACTTTTCAATTGTACCATCAGGTCTGAGCTTTTTTTTGAACACCCACTTACATCCTACAGGTTTACACCCGTAAGGACGATCAGTGATTTCCCAGGTTCCGTTAGCTAAGATGGAATCCATCTCGCCACAAACAGCTTCCTACCAGTAGTCAGCATCAGAAGATGCGTATGCTTCTGAAATAGTCATGGGTGTGTCAACCATGAGGTACACAATGAAATCATCACCAAAGGATTTTGAAGTCCTCAGTCTCTTACTCCTTACAGGAGTTTCATTTTCATCCTCCATAGGATTCTCAACGTGTTCCATCGCAATGGTGGGTTTAGAAAATAGAACTAATTTCTAACTAGATAGAGTAGGTATCTCCTGATTTGATGATCTCGACATATCCTTCATACAAAATATGTCCTCAAAGAAAGTCACATCATTCGACTCCATAATTGTACCAACATACATGTTGGATATTGTTGGGGATATTACTACTGGACGTAAATCGGCCAGGATTAGCCGGGTTAACTTTATGAAGATTAGAAGCGCATGAAGACATATGGATGATGGCGCTTTACGAAGGCCCAAGGCCCAAAGGCGGGTTAAGGCCTGTAGATGTAAACCGACTCTTTCATGTAACTTGTATTGTAAGTTAGAAGGAATAGAGACCGAGCCGGGTACGTTTATGATCCGGCCTCGGGACTCTGTAAACCGGCGGGCGTCAACCTATGTATATAAAAGGACAACCCGACAGTGGTTTAGGGACGGGACAACAGACAACAACTCGAGAGCCAGGCAAAGCAGATTCGCTCCCTGGTCATCAAAACCCTAGCAACACCAACACAACTAGACGTAGGCTTTTACCTTCATCGAAGGGGCTGAACTAGTATAAAAACCCTCGTGTCCCTTGTCCGGTTTAACCCCTTTAAGCTAACCCGTAGCGATGGCTCCACGACTAAGTCCTTTCACGAGGACATCTGCCGTGACAAAACCATGACAGTTGGCGCCCACCATGGGGCTATCGCACGATGGTTTCGAGTTCTTGAAGGGCAGCTTCGAAGGACCCAAGGGATACGCTGTGGGCCAGATGACGAAGAGTCGTCGCGGCAAGCTCTACATCAATGACGCAGGATGGGGTCCTGAGGCCGGTCAATTGAATACGGGTACCGGGTCCCCTTTGGTGGGATTCACATCTTCACCGAGAAGATCGGCGAACCGGGCCATGAGCCGGACAGCTGCACCGACATCATCGAGACGGCTCAGCGTGCAAGCTCTGCCTAGGTTCAGCCCGCAGCAAGGCATGTTTTCGTAGGTGTCATCCACGGAGCAGAATATGAGGATGAATTGGCATCTGATGGAGAAACCGTTGTCTGTTCTGATGACGAGTCTTCAACCAGAGAGACCGAGTCGCTGTATCAGCTGCAGGACGGCCGGATTACTAGAGGTTCCGATGGCAACAGTATTCCGGACCCCCTCGATCTGCCAAGCCGGGTCGCAGTCTTCATGGCCGGTACATACCCAGCACGACACTCTTCTACCGCCGCGGCAATGCTCTCCGTTTCAGCAACAGCAACGCCAGCGGGAGCAGGGGGCTCTGCGCCGCCTCCGGCTCAGGTTTTGTCTGATTTGTTTGATGCTTTGGCAACATTGGTGGCAGCAGAAGTGGATGCAACAACCCGAGATCAGCACAATGTGGAGATTTCAAATGTGAAAGATCAGATAACTCAGGCTAAAGTGGACCTGGCAGCAGAGAACGCCAGGATGGCTACAGAACGGGCCGAGCTGGAAGCCCAGGCCTATCGGCTTAGGCTGGATCAGAGTGCCTCAGATGATGTCATGAGGAGATACCGGTCGCACCTCCTACCGGGTTATGAGCCAAGAAATCTCTTCAGCACGCCAGGAGCAGGAACCAGTAACCAGCCGGTGGGAAACCGGACTTAGGCACCCGGAACAGGAGCGCCGGTTCAGCCGCGCACGATGAACCCCCCTCGTCAGAACAAAATTGTGCCACAGTACGTTCCGACGCCTCCGGGGCATTACTCCAACCTGTTGGATAACATTGTGGTCGCCGCTTCATGTTTGGCAGCCCTCCCAATGGACGGCGAGTCACCAGTGGCGATTGAGACACGACGGGCCAAAGAGCTCCTTCAAACAGCTTTAAACCAGCAGCAGGCTTATTCGCATAGTCGCGAGAGGATTCATTCCACCCCCCGCCCGAGTCGGAGCTACAACAGGCACGTTGAGGATGAGCCGGCCGTGTCAAGCAGTGCACGTCACCGTAACTCGCCGCAAGGGCATAACCCAACAGGTGGTGGTGCTAATGTGTAGGATGTGGTGGATCATGGTCGTGTACGTCGAGAAGCCGAGTTAGCAGCTCAGCACGCAGCTCGTCAACCTACTCCGGTTCGTCCTACCGCTTCAGTAGAGCCAGGCGTGGTCTTCAGTTCTTTAGGGGTGCCGTGTCTTACCCCCGCGTTGCGTAATGTATGACTGCCCAAGGATTTTAAAGGCCCTCGTAAAGTGCCCAATTACACCGTTGATAACCCACAAGTATAGTGGATCACAACAGCTTTTGAGGGTAGAGTATTCAACCCAAATTTATTGATTCGACACAAGGGGAGCCAAAGAATAATATCAAGTATTAGTAGCTGAGTTGTCAATTCAACCACACCTGGAAACTTAGTATCTGCAGCAAAGTGTTTAGTAGCAAAATAATATGATAGTGATGGTAACGGTAACAAAAGAGTAACGAAAGTAAAGTAATGTTTTTGGTATTTTGTAGTGATTGTAACAATAGCAACGGGAAAGTAAATAAGAGTAAACCAGTATATGGAAAGCTCATAGGCATCGGATCAGTAAAGGATAATTATGCCGGATGCGGTTCGTCATGTAACAGTCATAACATAGGGCGACACAGAACTAGCTCCAATTCATCAATGTAATGTAGGCATGTATTCCGAATATAGTCATACGTGCTTATGGAAAAGAACTTGCATGACAACTTTTGTCCTACCCTCCCGTGGCAGCGGGGTCCTAATGGAAACTAAGGGATATTAAGGTCTCCTTTTAATAGAGAACCAAAACAAAGCATTAGCACATAGTGAATACATGAACTCCTCAAACTACGGTCATCACCGGTAAGTATCCCGATTATTGTCACTTCGGGGTTAACGGATCATAACACATAATAGGTGACTATAGACTTGCAAGATAGGATGAAGAACACTCCTATATTGATGAAAACATAATAGGTTCAGATCTGAAATCATGGCACTCGGGCCTAGTGACAAGCATTAAGCATAGCAAAGTCATAGCAACATCAATCTCAGAATATAGTGGATACTAGGGATCAAACCCTAACAAAACTAACTCGATTACATGATAAATCTCATCCAACCCATCACCGTCCAGCAAGCCTACAATGGAATTACTCACGCACGGCGGTGAGCATCATGAAATTGGTGATGGAGGATGGTTGACGATGACGATGGCAACGGATTCCCCTCTTCGGAGCCCCGAACGGACTCTAGATCAGCCCTCCCGAGAGGTTTTAGGGCTTGGTGGCGGCTTCGTATCGTAAAACGCAATGATTTATTCTCTTCTATTTTTTTCTCCCTAAAAGCAGATATATAAGTTGGAGTTGGAGTCGGGAGGTCTCCAGGGGCCCACGAGGTAGGGGGGCGCGCCCTAGGGGGGGCGCCCGCCACCCTCGTGGAAAGGGTGTGGGCCCCTGGTCTTCATCTTTGGCGAGGATTTTTTATTATTTATTGTAAGATATTCCGTGGAGTTTCAGGTCATTCCGAGAACTTTTGTTTTCTGCACATAAAACAACATCATGGCAGTTCTGCTGAAAACAGCGTCAGTCCGGGTTAGTTCCATTCAAATCATACAAGTTAGAGTCCAAAACAAGGGCAAAAGGGTTTGGAAAAGTAGATACGACGGAGACATATCAACTCCCCCAAGCTTAAACCCTTGCTTGTCCTCAAGCAATTTAGTTGACAAACTGAAGGAAATAAAGAAAAACTTTTTCAAACTCTGTTTGCTCTTGTTGTTGTAAATATCTCAAGCTAGCATTCAAGTTTTCGGCAAAGATTATAACTAACCACATTTGCAATAATTCTCAGATCTCATAATTACCCATATCAATAGCATAATCAACTAGCAAGCCATAATAATAAATCTCGGATGACAACACTTTCTCAAAACAATCATAATATGATATAACAAGATGGTATCTCGCTAGCCCTTTCTGAGACCGCAAAACATAAATGCAGAGCACCTTTAAAGATCAAGGACTGACTAGACATTGTAATTCATGGTAAAAGAGATCCAATCATAGTCACACCCAATATAAATTAACAGTGATGAATGCAAATGACAGCTGCGCTCTCCAGCTAGTGCTTTTAATAAGAGGGTGATGACTCAACATAAAAGTAAATGGATAGGCCCTTCGCAGAGGGAAGCAGGGAATTGTAGAGGTGCCAGAGCTCGGTTTTGAAATAGAGATAATTAGTATTTTGAGCGGTATACTTTCATTGTCAACATAACAACCAATAGATGGCGATATCTTCCATGCTACACACATTATAGGCGGTTCCCAAATAGAATGGTAAAGTTTATACTCCCCCTCCACCAACAAACATCAATACATGGCTTTCTCGAAACAACGAGTGCCTCCAACTATCAATAGTCCCAGGGGAGTTTTTTCGCAATTATTTTGATTTAGTTTGCATAAAGCATGGGACTGGGCATCCCGGTGACCAGCCATTTTCTCGTGAGTGAGGAGCGGAGTCCACTCCTCTTGAGAATAACCCACCTAGCATGGAAGATACAGGCAGCCCTAGTTGATACATGAGCTATTCGAGCATACAAAACAAGATATTTATTTGAAGGTTTAGAGTTTGGCACATACAAATTTACTTGGAACGGCAGGTAGATACCGCATATAGGAAGGTATAGTGGACTCATCTGGAATAACTTTGGGGTTTAAGGGATTGGATGCACAAGCAATATTCCCGCTTAGTACAGGTGAAAGCTAGCAAAAGACTGGGAAGCGACCAACTAGAGAGCGACAACAGCCATGTACATGCATTAAAATTAATAAACATTGGATGCAAACATGAGTAGGATATAATCCACCATGAACATAAATATCGTGAAGGCTATGTTGATTTGTTTCAACTACATGCGTGAACATGTGCCAAGTCAAGTCACTTAAATCATTCAAAAGAGGATACCACCCTATCATACCACATCATAACCATCTCAATAGCATGTTGGCACACAAGGTAAACCATTATAACTCATAGCTAATCAAGCATGGCACAAGCAACTATGATCTCTAATTGTCATTGCAAACATGTTTATTCGTAACAAGCTGAATCAAGAATGATGAACTCATCATATTTACAAAAACAAAAGAGGTCGAGTTCATACCGGCTTTTCTCATCTCAGTCAGTCCATCATATATCATCATAATTGCCTTTCACTTGCACGACCGAACGATGTGAATAATAATAAGAGTGCACGTGCATTGGACTAAGCTGGAATCTGCGAGCATTCAATAAACAGGAGAAGACAAAGCAATATGGGCTCTTTTGTCAGATCAACAATAATACATATAAGAGCCACTTCAACAATTTAATTATGGTCTTTTCCCATCGAACCCCAAAGAAAAGAAAAGAAATAAAACTATTTACACGGGAAAGCTCCCAACAAGCAAAGAAGAACGGGAAATATTTTTGGGTTTTCTTTTTAATTACTACTACAAGCATGGAAAGTAAATTACTACTATTCTTTTGGTTTTTCTTAAGGTTTATTAAACACACAAGAAGAAAGCATAAAAAGGAAAATAAACTAGCATGGATGATACAATGAAAAAGTATGAGCACCAACATCTAGCAATGAGTGTGTGTGAACATAAATGTAATGTCGGTGGGAAATACGTACCCCCCTAGCTTAGGCTTTTGGCCTAAGTTGGTCTATGGCCACGGCTGGCCTGGCTGATATCCGTAGTAAAAGTTGGGGTCGTACTAAGATGCAGCGGCTATCGCCTCCTGAGCTGCAGTGTGGCGACGAGTGGCCTCCGCTCTCCTCTCGTACTCATCTGGCTCCTCTCTGGTAATAGTATATCCTCCTCTTGTCTGATAATCAAAGAAAGCAGGAGCAGGGAGAGTAATATGGACAGCACGGTGTCTGTCAAAGATTAGTCGGTACTGGAGAGGTGATTCGTTCCTCTTGAAAAAATGGTGGTGAACCATAGCATTAAAATCTAGATAGGCAAGAGGTAATTCAATATCATCTTCGCGTACATCTATACCAAGAAAATTAGCTACGTGGGTTGCATAAATTCCTCCAAAGAAATCTCCATTATATCTATTATGATGCAACCTATGAGCTACTATGGCTCCCAAATGATAAGATTGGTCTCCTGACACAGCACTCCTGAGAATGCTAAGGTCGGGGACACACATGTGACATGCTTCATCCTTAGCATTTATGCACCTACCTATGAAGAGAGCAAAATAATGTATAGCAGGAAAGTGAATGCTCTATATGGTAGCTTGCGTTATATCTCTAGATTCCCCTACAGTTATACTAGCAAGAAAGTTTCTAAATTCAGATTTAGGGGGATCCCTAACACTACCCCATTGTGGAAGTTTGCATGCAGTGGTAAAATCCTCTAAGTCCATGGTATAAGATTTATCATAAAGATCAAACAGGACAGTTGGAGAGTTACGTGAAGTGGAAAATTGAAACCTCCTCATAAAGGAACTAGTGAGGTTATGATACTGACTGCACTTCTCTTCCTCGAAGCTCAAAAGATCAGCGTTACACAAATATGCATTGAATTCTTCTTTTATTCCCGCTCGATCCATAAAATTTTCAGAAGGCCACTCGCAAGGACGCACTGGAGCGTCTCTTGGTGGCTCTTCATCAGCATCACGCATTGCAAGCCTGGGTCCTTGCTTCTTTGAAGAACCACCTTGGAACATCTTCCTAAGCATTTTTCTTCCTCTGAAAAATTCAAGGAACAATCTCCCCAAGCAGTTTTGTGAGAGGTGCTTTGAGCAAGGAGATCAAAAATTACAGCAAAGAGGGCTGGAACTCGTGCTTGAGTTGGTTTTTCGTGTTTGTGGGAGGAAGAAGAAGAGGATGGGTGCAGGAATAAGTGGAGGAGGGCCACCGTGGGCCCACGAGGCAGGGGGCGCGCCCTAGGGGGGTGGGCGCGCCCTCCACCCTCGTGGCAAGGTGGTTGGCCCCCCTGGTGTGTTCTTTGCACCATAAATCCTCAAATATTCCCGAAAAAATCATATTAAATTGGCATGTCATTCTGAGGACTTTTATTTTTGGGATATTTTTATGTTGTACGGATAAGTCAGGAAACAGACAGAAAATACTATTTTTTGCTTTATTTCAACTAAATAACACAAAGTATAGAGAGGGTACAGAAGGTTGTGCTTCTAGTTTCATCCATCTCATGCTCGTCAAATGGAATCCACTAATAAGGTTGATCAGGTCTTGTTAACAAACTCATTCCGATTAACATGAAACCGGAGAAATTTCGAATAACACTAGGTTACCTCAACGGGGATATGCACATCCCCAATAATAAGTATATCATATTTCTTCTTGACAGTAGGAGGAGGAAATTCAAAACCTCCAAATATAATCGATGGAATTTTTCCGATAGAATTGATACTATGAACTTGAGGTTGTTTCCTCGGAAAGTGTACCGTATGCTCATTACCATTAACATGAAAAGTGACATTGCCTTTGTTGCAATCAATAACAGCCCCTGCAGTATTAAGAAAAGGTCTTCCAAGAATAATAGACATACTATCGCCCTCGGGAGTATCAAGAATAACAAAGTCCGTTAAAATAGTAACGTTTGGAACCACAACAGGCACATCCTCACAAATACCGACAGGTATAGCAGTTGATTTATCAACCATTTGCAAAGATATTTTAGTAGGTGTCAACTTATTCAAGTCAAGTCTACGATATAAAGAGAGAGTCATAACACTAACACCGGCTCCAAGATCACATAAAGCAGTTTTAACATAGTTTCTTTTAATGGAGCATGGTATAGTAGGTACTCCTGGATCTCCAAGTTTCTTCGGTATTCCACCTTTAAAAGTATAAATTAGCAAGCATGGTGGAAATTTCAGCTTCCGGTATCTTTCTTTTATTTGTAACAATATCTTTCATGTACTTAGCATAAGGATTCATTTGAGCATATCAGTCAATCGCATACGCAAAAAGATAGGTGTAATCATTTCAGCAAAGTGCTCAAAATCATCATCATCCTTTTTCTTGGATGGTTTGGGAGGAAAAGGCATGGGTTTCTGAACCCAAGGTTCTCTTTCTTTACCATGTTTCCTAGCAACAAAGTCTTTCTTATCATAACATTGATTCTTTTATTGTGGGTTATCAAGATCAACATCAGGTTCAATTTCTACATCATTATCATTACTAGGTTGAGCATCATTATGAACATCATCATTAAAGTTTTCATTAGGTTCATGTTCATTGCCAGGTTGTGTTTCAGCATCAGACATAGAGATATCATTTGGATTATCAGGTGGTTCAACAATAGGTTCACTAGAAGTTTGCACAGTTCTATCATTCTTCTTTTTCTTCCTTTTAGAAGAACTAGGTGCATCAATTTTATTTCTCTGAGAATCTTTCTCAATTCTCTTAGGGTGGCCTTCAGGATACAAAGGTTCCTAAGCCATTCTACCAGTTCTAGTAGCCACTCTAACAACATAATCATTTTTCTTATTATTCATCTCATCGAGCAATTCTTTTTGAGCTTTAAGTACTTGTTATACTTGAGTGGTAACCATAGAAGCATGTTTGCTAACAAGTTTAAGTTCACCTCTAATATTAGACATATAATCACCCAAGTATTTAATCATATCAACATCTTGTTTTAATTGTCTACCAAAATAAGCATTGAAGTCTTCTGGCTTAAACATAAAATTATCAAACTCATCGAAGCACTGACTAGCAATTTTAGTAGGAGGGATTTCAGCTTTATCATATCTATAAAGAGAATTTACCTTTACTACCTGTGTCGGGTTATCGAGGTCTGGAGGTTCTTCAATAAATAAAGGATTAAGATCATATGTTTCTTCAATAGGCGGTAAATTAAGACCATGTATTTCTTCAATAGGAGGTAAATTCTTAACATCTTCAGCTTTAATACATTTTTCTTTCATAGATTTCTTTGCCTCTTGCATATCTTCAGGACTGAGAAATAGAATACCTCTCTTCTTCGGAGTTGGTTTAGGAATAGGCTCATTAATTGGAGCAGGAGCTGGCTCAGGAGGTGCACAATTATTTTCATTTGTCAACATATTGTTCAATAAGATTTCAGCTTCATCCGGCGTTCTTTCCCTGAAAAGAGAACCAACACAAGTATCCAGGTAATCTCTGGAAGCATCGGTTAGTCCATTATAAAAGATATCAAGTATTTCATTTTTCTTAAGAGGATGATCAGGCAAAGCATTAAGTAACTTGAGAAGCCTCCCCCAAGCTTGTGGGAGACTCTCTTCTTTAATTTGCACAAAGTTTTATATTTCCTTTAAAGCAGCTTGTTTCTTATGAGCAGGGAAATATTTAGTAGAGAAGTAACAAAACATATCCTGGGGACTACGCACACAACCAGGATCAAGAGAATTAAACCATATCATAGCATCACCCTTTAATGAGAACGGAAATATTTTGAGGATATAAAAGTAGCGAGATCTCTCATCATTAGTGAACATGGTGGCTATATCATTTAATTTTGTAAGATGTGCCACAACAGTTTCAGATTCATAACCATGAAAAGGATCAGATTCAACCAAAGTAATTATATCAGGATCAACAGAGAATTCATAATCCTTATTAGTAACACAGATAGGTGAAGTAGCAAAAGCAAGGTCAGGTTTCATCCTAGCATTTAGAGATTGCTTATTCCATTTAGCTAATAACCTTTTGAGTTCATATCTATCTTTGCAAGCTAAAATAGCAAAAGAAGCTTCTTGATCAAATAAATAACCCTCAGGAATAACAAGTGATTCTTCATCATCACTTTCATCATCATAATCAGATTCCATATTTTCAATTTCTCTAGCCCTAGCAAGTTGTTCATCGAGAAAATCACTAAGTGGCATAGTAGTATTAGGCACAGAGGTAGTTTCATCATAAGTATCATGCATAGCAGAAGTGGCATCATCAATAACATGTGACATATCAGAACGAATAGCAGAAGCAGGTGTAGGTGTCGCAAATTTACTCATAATAGAAGGTGAATCAAGTGCGGAGCTAGATGGCAGTTCCTTACCTCCCCTCGTAGTTGAGGGATAGATCTTGGTTTTTGGATCTCTCAAGTTCTTCATAGTGTCCAGCAGATATAAATCCCAAGTGACTCAAAGAATAGAGCTATGCTCCCCGGCAACGGCGCCAGAAATTAGTCTTGATAACCCAAAAGTATAGGGGATCGCAACAGCTTTCGAGGGTAGAGTATTCAACCCAAATTTATTGATTTGATACAAGGGGAGCCAAAGAATATTCTCAAGTATTAGCAGCTGAGTTGTCAATTCAACCACACCTGGAAACTTAGTATCTGTAGCAAAGTGTTTAGTAGCAAAATAATATGATAGTGATGGTAACGGTAACAAAAGAGTAACGAAAGCAAAGTAATGTTTTTGGTATTTTGTAGTGATTGTAACAATAGCAACGGGAAAGTAAATAAGAGTAAACCAGTATATGGAAAGCTCGTAGGCATCGGATCAGTAATGGATAATTATGACGGATGCGGTTCGTCATGTAACAGTCATAACATAGGGTGACACAGAACTAGCTCCAATTCATCAATGTAATGTAGGCATGTATTCCAAATATAGCCATACGTGCTTATGGAAAAGAACTTGCATGACATCTTTTGTCCTACCCTCTCGTGGCAGCGGGGTCCTTATGGAAACTAAGGGATATTAAGGCCTCCTTTTAATAGAGAACCGGAACAAAGCATTAGCGAATAGTGAATACATGAACTCCTCAAACTACAGTCATCACCGGTAAGTATCCCGATTATTGTCACTTCGGGGTTAACGGATCATAACACATAATAGGTGACTATAGACTTGCAAGATAGGATCAAGAACACTCATATATTGCTGAAAACATAATAGGTTCAGATCTGAAATCATGGCACTCGGGCCCTAGTGACAAGCATTAAGCATAGCAAAGTCATAGCAACATCAATCTCAGAACATAGTGGATACTAGGGATTAAACCCTAACAAAACTAACTCGATTACATGATAAATCTCATCCAACCCATCATCGTCCAGCAAGCCTACAATGGAATTACTCAGGCACGACGGTGAGCATCATGAAATTGGTGACGGAGGATGGTTGATGATGACGATGGCGACGGATTCCCCTCTCCGGAGCCCCGAACGGACTCCAGATCAGCCCTCCCGAGAGGTTTTAGGGCTTGGCGGCGGCTCCGTATTGTAAAACGCGATGATTTCTTCTCTCCTATTTTTTCTCCCCTAAAGCAGATATATAGAGTTGGAGTTGGAGTCGGGAGGTCTCCAGGGGGCCCACAAGGTAGGGGGCGCGCCCTAGGGGGGCGCCCCCACCCTCGTGGAAAGGGTGTGGGCTCCCTGTTCTTCATCTTTGGCGAGGATTTTTTATTATTTATTGTAAGATATTTCATGGAGTTTCAGGTCATGCTGAGAACTTTTGTTTTCTGCACATAAAACAACATGATGGCAGTTCTGCTGAAAACAGCGTCAGTCCGGGTTAGTTCCATTCAAATCATACAAGTTAGAGTCCAAAACAAGGGCAAAAGTGTTTGGAAAAGTAGATACGACGGAGACGTATCAACCGTCGATTTGCAACCAGAGTCATGGGTTGAAAGTTATGAGATGGCAATGGAGATGCTGGATGTGGATGAAGCGGTGTGTGCTAAATACTTCACCATGATGTTGGAGGGGACAGCTCGTACTTGGTTAAAGAGCTTACCGGCTAACTCTGTCGGGTCATGGGCCGAGTTAAAACACCAGTTTATCTAGAATTTTAAAGATACTTGTAAGCAGCCTATGTCGATTGTGGACCCGGCCACTTGTGTTCAAGAGGATGGGGAGTCTACAACCCATTGGGTGAAGCGGGTCTCAGCTATTCTACATTCGTCGGATCGCATCTACGTGGATACAGCAGTTTTGACGTTGGAGGGTAATTGCCGGTTTCTACCGTTAAAATTGAAGTTAGGAAGGCTCAAAAGTCACTGCAATGACATGTCAACCCTTATGGCCGCTTTGATTAAATATGCCGATTCAGATGTACCAAAGACCCTGACTCAGAGGAGTACAAACCGGGGAAAGGGAAGAAGAATGACAACACCAAGGGACAGCAGCATAACCCGGCAGGTCATGGGAACAATGCTAAGCGCAAAGCAGACAATAGTTTGGACTTTGTGGCTAACACCAATGCTCAGGATAACGGCCAGCGTCGTAAGGGCAAACAACTCCAGAGGGGCAGAGGGTCGGGCCCCAATCTGGAGCGCCTGTTAAATCAACCTTGTCCAAAGCATGGATCGAAGGAGAGGCCAACCTCACATCTTTGGATGGGTTGTTTCATCATGCGAGAGTTCAAGTACTCCAATATGTTTCAATATGACAATGGCCCGCCCGACGGTTCAGGAGGTGGTTTTCATGGGCCGGGTTATGGAGGCAGTAGCTCCGGTTCAGGATTTCAAGGCAATCACACCAGACATGGCAATCAAGGGAACCAGGGCATTCAGGGAGGTTATAACCATCAGGGGAATCAGCAGCAGCAACAGTCGGGTTATCAGAGCAATCCGAAGCAATTGAATAGTGGGCAGTATCATGTCTTCACCACTAGCTTGTGCAAGCGTGATCAGAAGCTTCACAAGAGGGCCGTGAACTCTCTTGAACCGGCAGTGCCTCAGTATTTGCGCTGGTCTGAGCAACCACTTTTATGGAGTCGAGAGGATCACCCACCCCAGGTTGATAATCCGGGCCATCTGGCCTTAGTGGTGGCACCTCAAGTTGGGGGTATAAGTTCACCAAGGTGCTTATGGATGGTGGAAGTAGTATCAATATCCTTTACTATGATACCTTCCGCCGTATGGGATTGACAGATAAGAATCTTAAACCATCGAACACCGTTTTTCACGGTGTGGTGCCTGGTAAGTCTACGTATCCAGTGGGCAAGATAGCCCTAGAGGTGGCTTTTGGAGATGATCATGACTCAAGGTCAGAGATGTTGACTTTTGAGGTGGTGAAAATTAAGAGTCCGTATCATGCCCTGTTTGGATGGTCGGCTTATGCCAAGTTCATGGCGAGGCCATGTTATGTTTATCTACGGCTTAAGATGCCGGGTCATAAAGGGACCATCACAGTACATGGGAGCAGGATGATTGCTTTGGAATGTGAAGAGGGTGATGCGGCTTATGCTGAGTCAGTTTGTGCCACAGAGGAGCTGAAGTTTTATAAGGACAAGGTTGATCTGACAGACATGACTTCTTTGAAGAAACCAACTACGGAGCACGATCCGGCGTTGAGGTTTAAATCAGCTACAGACACTAAGATGGTTGACTTTGTTCCTGGCGATTCATCCAAACAGTTCAACATCAGCGCTAACCTGGATCCCAAATAGGAAAGCGGGCTCATCAAGTTCATCCATGAGAACCGGGACATCTTTGCATGGAAGCCTTCTGACATGCCAGGTGTACCGAGGGGACTCGCTGAGCACACACTTAATATAGATCCTAAGTTTAAACCGGTCAGGCAGTTTCTTCGCCGCTTCAACGAAGAAAGGCGTAAGGCTATTGGTGAGGAGGTAGCTCGGCTGTTGGCCGCAGGGTTTATCATGGAGGTCTTTCACCCGGAGTGGTTGGCTAATCCGTTGCTGGTTCTTAAGAAAACGGCACTTGGCGTATGTGTGTGGACTACACAGATTTGAACAAGGCTTGCCTAGCAGATCCCTTTGCCCTCCCTCGTATTGATCAGATTATTAACGCTACGGCGGGTTGTGACCGTTTGTGTTTTTTGGATGCTTACTCTGGTTATCATCAGATCAAAATGGCAGTTAAGGACCACGAGAAGACAACTTTCATAACTCCCTTTGGAGCCTTCTGCTATGTGTCTATGCCCTTTGGGCTCAAGAGTGCCCAGGCGACTTATCAGCACGGTGTTCAGAATTGTCTTCATTAGCAGATTGGGCGCAATGTTCATGCATATGTGGATGATATTGTGGTGAAGTCCAGGAAGGAGGAAACATTGATAGATAACTTGAGAGAAACTTTTGACAACCTCTGGGTTTATAAGATGATGCTTAATTCGGACAAATGTGTCTTTGGTGTTCCGACAGGCAAGCTCTTGGGTTTTCTGGTGTCTAACAGGGGCATTGAGGCTAATCCGGAGAAGATCATAGCGATCACCTCTCTGGCTAAACCGGCATGTATGAATGACGTCAACGTCTGGCGGGCCGGATTGCAGCTTTGAGCCGGTTTATCAGTCGTCTTGGGGAGAAGGCTATCCCTTTATATCAGATGCTAAAGAAAACGGATGACTTTGTCTGTTGTGATGCGACTGATAAAGCGTTTGAGGATTTGAAGAGGCAGTTAGCTGAACCGCCTGTCCTTGCGGCTCCGGTCGATAAAGAGCCTTTACTGCTATATGTGGCTGCTAATGCCCGGGCTGTTAGTGTGGCTATTGTTGTGGAGCGCAAGGAGGCTGGAAAGGAGTATCCGGTTCAACGGCCGATTTATTATATTAGTGAGGTGCTTATCGAATCAAAGTAGAGGTATCCGCATTGGCAGAAGCTGGTGTATGGGGTGTTTATGGCAAGCCAGAAGCTCAAGCATTATTTTCAGGGTCATCCTATCACAGTGGTCAGTTCAGCCCCTCTGTGAGATATCATTCAAAACAGCGAGGCAACTGGCCGGATTGCTAAGTGGGCTATTGAGCTTGGACCTCACGGACTCAAATATACACCTCGCACAACGATCAAATCTCAAGAACTCGTGGACTTCATCAATGATTGGACCGAGTTGCAGGCGCCAGAGGAAAAGCCAGACAACACTTATTAGACTATTCACTTTGATGGGTCCAGGCAATTGGAGGGCTCGGGGGCTGGAGTCATATTAACTTCCCCACGAGGTGACAAGTTTTGTTATGTTCTTCACTTAATGTTCCCTTGCACTAACAATGCAGCTGAGTATGAGGCCTTACTCCATGGTCTTCGGATGGCTAAGGATATGAACTTAAGCCGGGTTAAGTGCTTCGGTGACTCGGACCTGGTGGCTCAACATGTATCTGGCACTTGGGATTCTAAGGACCCACTCATGGCTGCATATCGACGAGAGGTGTAGTGGCTGGTCATTTCAAGGGCTATCAAGTTGACCATATAAACCGGCAAAAGAATGAAGCGGCGGACGCTTTAAGTCGTCTAGGCCCTCAGCGTAAACTGGTGCCACCATGCCTTCCTCGACGTACTGCATAATCCGTCAGTCAAGATACCCACAGAGGAGGAGTTGGCAATTCCTGACCCGGAGGCCCAGTTGGTGGCGGCTTTGCATGTTATATCGGATTGGACAGTCCCGTACTTGTCTTACATGAACCGGGGCGAGTTACCAGAGGATGAAACCTTGGCCCGGCAGATAATCCGGCGATCCAAGTCAATGACCATTATCAATGGGGAGTTACATCGTTACAACGTCACAGGAGCAATTCAACGTTGTGTGTCTCCTCAAGAGGGTTGTGAGATTTTGCGAGAAATCCACAAAGGAGATTGTGGTCACCACGCCGGTTCAAAATCCTTGGTGGCTAAGGCTTTTCGTCACGGCTTCTATTGGTTGATGGCTCATGCTGATGCTGAGGATTTAGTCAAAAGGTGTGACGGTTGTCAGAAATTTGCACGCCGCGCTCATGTTCTGGCTCAGGAGTTGAGTATGATTCCATTAATTGGCCGTTTGCAACTTGGGGGCTCGATATGGTTGGACCCTTTAAGAGATCCAAGGACAAAAAGACCCACCTGTTAGTGGCGGTTGACAAGTTTACCAAGTGGGTAGAGGCAGAGCCAGTCAGTAAGTGCGATGCAGCCACAGCGGTTCAATTCATTAAAAAGGTGATATTCCGGTTTGGTTTTCCACATAGCATTATAACTGATAATGGTACTAATCTGTCCAAAGGAGATATGGAGGAATTTTGTCAACTTGAGCACATCTGGCTTGATGTAGCATCAGTGGCTCACCCCTAGTCTAATGGTCAAGCAGAGAGGGCAAATCAAGAAATTTTGAGAGGTATCAAACCCCGGCTTATGGTTCCTTTAAAGCGGACGCCAGGTTGTTGGGTGGAGGAGTTACCTTCCGTTTTATGGAGTATCAACACCACACCAAACAGGTCTACGGGTTACACGCCTTTCTTCATGGTTTACGGAGCAGAGGCGGTTCTCCCTAGTGACATCCGTCATGACTCACCCCGTGTGGCGGCTTACGTTGAAGCTGAGAATGAGAAAGCACGTCAGGACTCACTGGACCTGTTAGATGAGGAGCGTGATTTAGCAGCAGCACGTTCGGCGATTTATCAGCAAGATCTCCGACGTTATCACAGCCGCCGGGTTAAGACCAGAACTTTTCAAAAGGCGATCTGGTTCTCCGGCTCATCCAAGATCAGACTGATATGCACAAGTTATCCCCAAATTGGGAAGGACCTTTTGTGGTTAGCAAAAATCTGCACAACGGGTCATACTACCTCATCGATGTCCGAGAGCACAAAGACTCACACAAATCGGAGGAGGAGACCCAGCGGCCATGGAATATATCTCTTCTTCGGCCTTACTATACTTGAGCCATAGGCTCTTCTTATGTACATACTTATGACAATGTATATATTATATAATAAACCGGAGCCTCAGCTAAAGCGATGTCTCTGTTCTTTTTTACATCATGTGTGGTTCCATGGGGGCTTCTACTTACAAAACGGAGTTCTATTAACCCGGCTTATAAAGCCACACAGATATGAAGGAAATCACTAGGGGGCTTGGTCATATCCGAACCATAGCTACACCTCTTGATCGGCTTAAGACCAAAAAGAGAAATCACTAGGGGGCTTGGTTGTAATTACACCATAGCTACACCTTTTGATAGACTTGAAGCCAAAAGGAAATTATGTGGAACCAAAGAGAGTCTGTTGCATAAAGCGCAGCTCAAACATAGGTAACCACTGAGCATAGCTCAAATATTACTTGGGGGCTCCTTGCTTCTCAAAGAACAACGAGCTTGCACCTTTGTAATAGGCTATCAAGCCAGGCTTGGAAGCCAGGTGTATTCACCTAAAACCCCGGGTTATCCTGCCTCTTTAAGTAAGCCACTCCGTCCAGGTAAACCTGGTATGACCCATCGAACGTTTGACAAGTCAATCTCATAGACCCTGAACTTGTCAAAGTTAAAACGGTGATTGGTTAAAGATTGAGGTCCATCTTAAAAGGCTTTGCAAAATGGTTTAACTCAGCGGCCTGGCAGCCCATGAAAAGCCTCGATTTAGGGCCTGGAAGCCCGTGAAAAGCCTTGCATATTTCTTTTGTATTTGCCGATTTAAAATCTTTTGATAAGGGATTTATGAATATTTTCTGATAAACCGGTGTTTATTACAACCCGGCGTGGATTTCAATGCTCAGTTGTCAGTACATGATCATTTCTAAACCGGCAGTAAGTTGCTTCGGTCTGGTTTTGACTAGATGTCACTAGCATTATATGAACAAATCAGTGGCTATTATAGCCCGGTATGGTTTTTATATGAACCGGCAAGAGGGCAAGGAGTCATCAACACTCCAGATTGGTGTTTTTCACCCTTGCTATACAAACAGTTGGTCAACCAATGAGGTATGTCACAGGTATCCTCTATTTTATATCTGGTTATTACAATCTTGGTTATCCAACCAAGTTATGTATATATTTTTTGGGCATTATGACCCGTCCAGTGGTAAACCACTAGGACATTTTCAAGTTTTTATATGTAGGAACAAAAGCCATAATGGACTATGCATATCATAACTCCCAAAGGCATGGAAAGTTTTAAGTAACAAGCAAAACAAACATGCTCGATGGCATGACAGATAAAGGTGTTCACGCTATCCTATTACAAGGCGCTTTAAATAGCCCAAATTGAATAATTGTTTTAAAAGAGTGCAAGACTGCAACTGGTAAACCGGCCTCCGGTTTATGATTCCTCATCTGGACGGCTTGACGATTGAGGGTCATCTTGAGTGGTCACATTCTCTTCATCTCTACCCAGTTGCTGGAAGTCAATTGTTGACCAATCGATTCCAATTAAGGCTTGAAAAACAGCTTCTTCATGAATAAGGGTGGAAGGGTCGATGTCAGGACCGTAAGTGTGCTTACGGATTGGCGGTACAAGATCTTCCACATTGTGAATCAACTCGAGCTGTCTTTCCCCTTCAGCATCGTAAACCGGTTGGAAATGAGATAGATCTGTGTCATCCGCCAATTTGCTTGCTATAGGCCGCATCTCCTTTGTCAGCCTCCGAAGATCATCGTTTTTGAAGTTGGTGCCATCATCCTTCACGCTTTCTACCTCTTGAGCACTGCGTTGGTTTTCCCCGAAGAGGAAGGGATGATGCAGCAAAGTAGCATAAGTATTTCCCTCAGTTTTTGAGAACCAAGGTATCAATCCAGTAGGAGGCTACGCGCGAGTCCCTCGTACCTACACAAAACAAATAAATCCTCGCAACCAACGCAAATAGGGGTTGTCAATCCCTATAAGGCCACTTACGAGAGTGAGATATGATAGATATGATAAGATAATATTTTTGGTATTTTTATGATAAAGATGCAAAGTAAAATAAAGGCAAAGTAAATAGCAAAGGAAATAACTAAGTAGTAGGAGATTAATATGACGAAGATAGACCCGGGGGCCATAGGTTTCACTAGTGGCTTCTCTCGAGAGCATAAGTATTCCATGGTGGGTGAACAAATTACTGTTGAGCAATTGACAGAATTGAGCATAATTATGAGAATATCTAGGTATGATCATGTATATAGGCATCACGTCCGAGACAAGTAGACCAACTCATGCCTGCATCTACTACTATTACTCCACTCATCGACCGCTATCTAGCATGCATCTAGAGTATTAAGTTAAAAACAGAGTAACGCCTTAAGCAAGATGACATGATGTAGAGGGATAGACTCATGCAATATGAAGAAAACCCCATCTTGTTATCCTCGATGGAAACAATACAATACGTGCCTTGCTGCCCCTACTGTCACTGGGAAAGGACACTGCAAGATTGAAACCAAAGCTAAGCACTTCTCCCATTGCAAGAAAGATCAATCTAGTAGGCCAAACCAAACTGATAATTCGAAGAGACTTGCAAAGATAACCAATCATACATAAAAGAATTCAGAGAAGATTCAAATATTATTCATAGAAAGACTTGATCATAAACCCACAATTCATCGATCTCAACAAACACACCGCAAAAAGAAGATTACATCGAAATGTTCTCCACAAGAGAGGGGGGAGAACATTGTATTGAGATCCAAAAAGAGAGAAGAAGCCATCTAGCTACTAACTATGGACCCGTAGGTCTGAGGTAAACTACTCACACTTCATCAGAGGGGCTATGGTGTTGCTGTAGTAGCCCTCCGTGATCGATGCCCCCTCCGACGGAGCTCCGGAACAGGCCCCAAGATGGGATCTCGTGGATACAGAAACTTACGGCGGTGGAATTAGGGTTTTGGCTCCGTATCTGATCGTTTGGGGGTACGTTGGTATATATAGGAGGAAGGAGTACGTTGGTGGATCAATAGGGGGCCCACGAGGGAGGAGGGCGCGCCTGGGAGGGTAGGCGCGCCCCCCTACCTCGTGGCCTCCTCTTTTCTTTCTTGATGTAGGGTCCAAGTCTCCTGGGTCTTGTTCGTTGAGAAAATCACATTCCCGAAGGTTTCATTCCGTTTGGACTCCGTTTGATATTCCTTTTCTTCGAAATCCTAAAACAGGCAAAAAAATAGCAATTCTGGGCTGGGCCTCTGGTTAATAGGTTAGTCCCAAAAATAATATAAAGGTGGATCATAAAGCCTAATAATATCCCAAACAGTAGATAATATAGCATGGAGCAATCAAAAATTATAGATACGTTGGAGACGTATCAAGCATCCCCAAGCTTAATTCCTGCTCGTCCTCGAGTAGGTAAATGATAAAAACAAAATTTTTGATGCGGAGTGCTACTTGGCATAATTTTAATGTAATTCTTCTCAATTGTGGTATGAATATTCAGATCCGAAAGATTCAAGACAAAAGTTCATATTGACATAAAAATAATAATACTTCAAGCATACTAACTAAGCAATTATGTCTTCTCAAAATAACATGGCCAAAGAAAGTTCATCCCTACAAATCATATAGTTTAGTCATGTTTCATTTTCGTTACACAAGAATGCTCTCATAATGCACAACCCCGATGACAAGCCAAGCAATTGTTTCATACTTTAGTAATCTCAAACCTATAAACTTTCACGCAATATATGAGCGCGAGCCATGGACATAGCACTATGGGTGGAATAGAATATAATGAGGGGGGTTATGTGGAGAAGACAAAAAGGAGAAAGTCTCACATCAATGAGGCTAATCAATGGGCTATGGAGATGCCCATCGATTGATGTTAATGCAAGGAGTAGGGGTTGCCATGCAATGGATGCACTAGAGCTATAAATGTATTAAAGCTCAACAAAAGAAAACTAAGTGGGTGTGCATCCCACTTGCTTGCTCACGAAGACCTAGGGCACTTGAGGAGGCCCATTGTTGGAATATACAAGCCAAGTTCTATAATGAAAAATTCCCACTAGTATATGAAAATGACAAAGCAAGAGACTCTCTAACATGAAGATTAAGGTGCTACTTTGAAGCACAAGTGTGGCAAAGGATACTAACATTGTCCCTTCTCTCTTTTTCTCTCATTTTTTGGGCCTTCTCTTTTTTATGGCCTTTCTCTTTTTTATGGCCTTTCTCTTTTTTATATGGCCTTTCTCTTTTTTCCCTTTTTTATAATTCCTCACTTGGGACAATGCTCTAGAAAATGATGATCATCACACTTCTATTTATTTACAACTCAATGATTACAAATTGATACTAGAACAAAAGATGACTCTATATGAATGCCTCCAGCGGTGTACCGGGATATGCAATGGACCAAGAGTGACATGTATGAAAGAATTATGAACGGTGGCTTTGCCACAAATACTATGTCAACTACATGATCATGCTAAGCAATATGACAATAATGAATGTGTCATGATGAACGAAATGATGGAAAGTTGCATGGCAATATATCTCGGAATGGCTATGGAAATGCCATAATAGGTAGGTATGGTGGCTGTTTTGAGGAAGATATAAGGAGGTTTATGTGTGAAGGAGCGTATCATATCACGGGGTTTGGATGCACCGGCGAAGTTTGCACCAACTCTCAATGTGAGAAAGGGCAATGCACGGTACCGAAGAGGCTAGCAAGGATGGAAGGGTGAGGGTGCATATAATCCATGGACTCAACATTAGTAATAAAGAACTCACATACTTATTGCAAAAATCTACAAGTCATCAAAAACCTCGGTACTACGTGCATGCTCCTAGGGGGATAGATTGGTAGGAAAAGACCATCGCTCGTCCCCGACCGCCACTCATAAGGAAGACAATCAAATAACACCTCATGTTTCAAATTTTTTGCATAACGTTTACCATACGTGCATGCTACGGGACTTGCAAACTTCAACACAAGTATTTCTCAATTTCACAACTACTCAACTAGCATGACTTTTATATTATTACCTCATATCTCAAAACAATCATCAAGCATCAAACTTCTCTTAGTATTCAAAACACTCTTAAGGAAATTTTACTAACTTTGAATACCTAGCATATTAGGATTTTAATAAATTACCATGCTATTAAGACTCTCAAAAGAATCTAAGTGAAGCATGAGAAATCAATAGTTTCTATAAAACAAATCCACCACTATGCTCTAAAAGATATAAGTGAAGTACTAGAGCAAAACTATATAACTCAAAGGATATAAGCGAAGCACATAGAGTATTCTAACAAATTCCAAATCATGTATGGCTCTCTCAAAAGGTGTGTACAGCAAGGATGATTGTGGTAAACTAAAAAGCAAAGACTCAAATAATACAAGACGCTCCAAGCAAAACACATATCATGTGGCGAATAAAAATATAGCTCCAAGTAAAGTTACCGATAGAAGTAGACGAAAGAGGGGATGCCTTCCGGGGCATACCCAAGCTTTGGCTTTTAGGTGTCCTTAGATTATCTTGGGGTTTCCATGGGCATCCCCAAGCTTAGGCTCTTGCCACTCCTTGTTCCATAATCCATCAAATCTTTACCCAAAACTTGAAAACTTCACAACACAAAACTTAAAGTAGAAAATCTCGTGAGCTCCGTTAGCGAAAGAAAATAAAAGACCACTTCAAGGTACTGTAATAAACTCATTCTTTATTTATATTTGTGTTATAAATACTGTATTCCAACTTCTCTATGGTTTATAAACTATTTTACTAGCCATAGATTCATCAAAATAAGCAAACAACACACGAAAAACAGAATCTATCAAAAACAGAACAGTCTGTAGTAATCTGTAGCTAGCGCAAGATCTGAAACCCCAAAAATTCTAAAATACATTGCTGTATGTGATGAATTTATCTATTAATCATCTGCAAAAAGAATTAACTAAATATCACTTTCCAAATAAAAATTACAGCAATTCTCGTGAGCGCTAAAGTTTCTGTTTTTTTACAGCAAGTTCAACAAGACTTTCCCCAAGTCTTCCCAACGGTTCTACTTGGCACAAACACTAATTAAACACAAAAAACAAAAACAAAACAGAGGCTAGATAAATTATTTATTACTAAACAGGAGCAAAAAAGCAAGGAATAAAAATAGAACTGGGTTTCCTCCCAACAAGCGCTATCGTTTAACGCCCCTAGCTAGGCATAACAAGCAAGAATAGATCTAGGTATTGCCATCTTTGGTAGGCAATTCTTCAATTACTCATCTACCATCTTTAGGAATTTATTCTTTTTATTAATTATAAAACTTTTAGGCACAAGATCTAAAAATTCATTTGTAACAAATGGTTCTTTAATGATAGCAAAAAGATTGGGATGAATACTTATAGATTTGAGATCCGCATCCTTACTAGAGGATTCACCCTTATTTTTAGGAACGTACATAAGCTTGGCAACTTTAGTGGAAGGACTTGGAGTATTCTTTACAGAAGAAAAAGCGGTTCCCAAGTTGGTAATAATATCCTCAAGTTTATCGATCCTAATGGAATCGTGATTTATTTTCTCATTAACTATGGGTTCCTTTTCTTTAATATCTTTCAAAGTAACTCCTACTTTAGATCCATATTGAGAGATTCGGCGGAGGATCTTTTTATCCAAATTTTCAATTAACTCTACGGTAGCAACCTTATTTTCAATAATTTCAAGCCTTTGCATTACATGCTCCAAAGTTAATATAGTTCCATTAACCAAGAGAGGGGGTGAGCCAAATAAATCTAACATAGCATTATAGTTCGACACTTTAAACAGCCCAAATTGAATAATTGTTTCAAAAGAGTGGAAGACTGCAACTGGTAAACCGGCCTCCGGTTTATGATTCCTCATCTGGACGTCTTGACGATTGAGGGTCATCTTGAGTGGTCACTTTCTCTTCATCTCTACCCAGTCGCTGGAAGTCAATTGTTGACCAATCAATTCCAGTTAAGGCTTGAAAAACAGCTTCTTCATGAATAAGGGTGGAAGGGTCGATGTCAGGACTGTAAGTGTGCTTACGGATTGGCGGTACAAGATCTTCCACATTGTGAATCAACGAGAGCTGTCTTTCCCCTTCAGCGTCGTAAACCGGTTGGAAATGGGATAGATCTGTGTCATCCGCCAATTTGCTTGTTATAGGCCGCATCTACTTTGTCAGCCTTCGAAGATCATCGTTTTTGAAGTTGGTGCCATCTTCCTTCATGCTTGCTACCTCTTGAGCACTGCGTTGATTTTCCCCGAAGAGGAAGGGATGATGTAGCAAAGTAGCGTAAGTATTTCCCTCGGTTTTTGATAACCAAGGTATCAATCCAGTAGGAGGCTACGCGCGAGTCCCTCGTACCTACACAAAACAAATAAATCCTCGCAACCAATGCAAATAGGGGTTGTCAATCCCTATAAGGCCACTTACGAGAGTGAGATCTGATAGATATGATAAGATGATATTTTTGGTATTTTTATAATAAAGATGCAAAGTAAAATAAAGGCAAAGTAAATAGCAAAGGAAATAACTAAGTAGTAGGAGATTAATATGATGAAGATAGACCCGGGGGCCATATGTTTCACTAGTGGCTTCTCTCGAGAGCATAAGTATTCTACGATGGGTGAACAAATTACTGTTGAGCAATTGACAGAATTGAGCATAATTATGAGAATATCTAGGTATGATCATGTATATAGGCATCACGTCCGACACAAGTAGACCGACTCATGCCTGCATCTACTACTATTACTCCACTCATCGACCGCTATCCAGCATGCATCTAGAGTATTAAGTTAAAAACAAAGTAACGCCTTAAGCAAGATGACATGACGTAGAGGGATAGACTCATGCAATATGAAGAAAACCCCATCTTGTTATCCTCGATGGCAACAATACAATACGTGCCTTGCTGCCCCTACTGTAATGGGAAAGGACACCGCAAGATTGAACCCAAAGCTAAGCACTTCTCCCATTGCAAGAAAGATCAATCTAGTAGGCCAAACCAAACTGATAATTCGAATAGACTTGCAAAGATAACCAAAAATACATAAAAGAATTCAGAGAAGATTCAAATATTATTCATAGATAGACTTGATCATAAACCCACAATTCATCGGTCTCAACAAACACACCGCAAAAAGAAGATTATATCGAATAGTTCTCCACAAGAGAGGGGGAGAACATTGTATTGAGATCCAAAAAGAGAGAAGAAGCCATCTAGCTACTCAGTATGGACCCGTAGGTCTAAGGTAAACTACTCACACTTCATCGGAGGGGCTATGGTGTTGCTATAGAAGCCCTCCGTGATCGATGCCCCCTCCGGCGGAGCTCCGGAACAGGCCCCAAATGGGATCTCGTGGATACAGAAAGTTACGGTGGTGGAATTAGGGTTTTGGCTCTGTATCTGATCGTTTGGGGGTACGTAGGTATATATAGGAGGAAGGAGCACGTCGGTGGAGCAATAGGGGGCCCACGAGGGAGGAGGGCGCGCCTGGGAGGGTAGGCGCGCCCCCTACCTTGTGGCCTCCTCTTTTCTTTCTTGACGTAGGGTCCAAGTCTCCTGGGTCTTGTTCGTTGAGAAAATCACGTTCCCGAAGGTTTCATTTCGTTTGGACTCCGTTTGATATTCCTTTTCTTCGAAACCCTAAAACAGGCAAAAAACAGCAATTCTGGGCTGGGCCTCTGGTTAATAGGTTAGTTCCAAAAATAATATAAAAGTGGATAATAAAGCCCAATAATGTCCAAAACAGTAGATAATATAGCATGGAGCAATCAAAAATTATAGATACGTTGGAGACGTATCAAGCATCCCCAAGCTTAATTCCTGCTCGTCCTCGAGTAGGTAAATGATAAAAACAGAATTTTTGATGTGGAGTGCTACTTGGCATAATTTTGATGTAATTCTTCTCAATTGTGGTATGAATATTCAGATCCGAAAGATTCAAGACAAAAGTTCATATTGACATAAAAATAATAATACTTCAAGCATACTAACTAAGCAATTATGTCTTCTCAAAATAACATGGCCAAAGAAAGTTCATCCCTACGAAATCATATAGTTTAGTCATGTTTCATTTTCGTCACACAAGAATGATCTCATCATGCACAACCCCGATGAAAAGCCAAGCAATTGTTTCATTCTTTAGTAATCTCAAACCTATAAACTTTCACGCAATATATGAGCACGAGCCATGGACATAACACTATGGGTGGAATAGAATATAATGAGGGGGGTTATGTGGAGAACACAAAAAGGAGAAAGTCTCACCTCAATGAGGCTAATCAATGGGCTATGGAGATGCCCATCGATTGATGTTAATGCAAGGAGTAGGGGTTGCCATGCAACGGATGCACTAGAGTTATAAATGTATGAAAGCTGAACAAAAGAAAACTAAGTGGGTGTGCATCCAACTTGCTTGCTCATGAAGACCTAGGGCACTTGAGGAGGCCCATTGTTGGAATATACAAGCCAAGTTCTATAATGAAAAATTCTCACTAGTATATGAAAATGACAAAGCAAGAGACTCTCTAACATGAAGATTAAGGTGCTACTTTGAAGCACAAGTGTGGCAAAGGATACTAACATTGTCCCTTCTCTCTTTTTCTCTCATTTTTTGGGCCTTCTCTTTTTTATGGCCTTTCTCTTTTTTTATGGCCTTTCTCTTTTTTATATGGCCTTTCTCTTTTTTCCCTTTTTTTATAATTCCTCACTTGGGACAATGCTCTAGAAAATGATGATCATCACACTTCTATTTATTTACAACTCAATGATTACAAATTGATACTAGAACAAAAGATGACTCTATATGAATGCCTCCAGCGGTGTACCGGGATATGCAATGGACCAAGAGTGACATGTATGAAAGAATTATGAACGGTGGCTTTGCCACAAATACTATGTCAACTACATGATCATGCTAAGCAATATGACAATAATGAATGTGTCATGATGAACGAAATGATGGAAAGTTGCATGGCAATATATCTCGGAATGGCTATGGAAATGCCATAATAGGTAGGTATGGTGGCTGTTTTGAGGAAGATATAAGGAGGTTTATGTGTGAAGGAGCGTATCATATCACGGGGTTTGGATGCACCGGCGAAGTTTGCACCAACTCTCAATGTGAGAAAGGGCAATGCACGGTACCGAAGAGGCTAGCAAGGATGGAAGGGTGAGGGTGCGTATAATCCATGGACTCAACATTAGTAATAAAGAACTCACATACTTATTGCAAAAATCTACAAGTCATCAAAAACCTCGGTACTACGTGCATGCTCCTAGGGGGATAGATTGGTAGGAAAAGACCATCGCTCGTCCCCGACCGCCACTCATAAGGAAGACAATCAAATAACACCTCATGTTTCAAATTTTTTGCATAACGTTTACCATACGTGCATGCTACGGGACTTGCAAACTTCAACACAAGTATTTCTCAATTGTGGTATGAATATTCAGATCCGAAAGATTCAAGACAAAAGTTCATATTGACATAAAAATAATAATACTTCAAGCATACTAACTAAGCAATTATGTCTTCTCAAAATAACATGGCCAAAGAAAGTTCATCCCTACGAAATCATATAGTTTAGTCATGTTTCATTTTCGTCACACAAGAATGATCTCATCACGCACAACCCCGATGAAAAGCCAAGCAATTGTTTCATTCTTTAGTAATCTCAAACCTATAAACTTTCACGCAATATATGAGCACGAGCCATGGACATAACACTATGGGTGAAATAGAATATAATGAGGGGGGTTATGTGGAGAACACAAAAAGGAGAAAGTCTCACCTCAATGAGGCTAATCAATGGGCTATGGAGATGCCCATCGATTGATGTTAATGCAAGGAGTAGGGGTTGCCATGCAACGGATGCACTAGAGTTATAAATGTATGAAAGCTGAACAAAAGAAAACTAAGTGGGTGTGCATCCAACTTGCTTGCTCATGAAGACCTAGGGCACTTGAGGAGGCCCATTGTTGGAATATACAAGCCAAGTTCTATAATGAAAAATTCTCACTAGTATATGAAAATGACAAAGCAAGAGACTCTCTAACATGAAGATTAAGGTGCTACTTTGAAGCACAAGTGTGGCAAAGGATACTAACATTGTCCCTTCTCTCTTTTTCTCTCATTTTTTGGGCCTTCTCTTTTTTATGGCCTTTCTCTTTTTTATATGGAATTTCTCTTTTTTTATATGGCCTTTCTCTTTTCCCCCTTTTTTATAATTCCTCACTCGGGACAATGCTCTAGAAAATGATGATCATCACACTTCTATTTATTTACAACTCAATGATTACAACTCGATACTAGAACAAAAGATGACTCTATATGAATGCCTCCGGCGGTGTACCGGGATATGCAATGGACCAAGAGTGACATGTATGAAAGAATTATGAACGGTGGCTTTGCCACAAATACTATGTCAACTACATGTTCATGCTAAGCAATATGACAATAATGAATGTGTCATGATGAACGGAATGATGGAAAGTTGCATGGCAATATATGTCGGAATGGCTATGGAAATGCCACAATAGGTAGGTATGGTGGCTGTTTTGAGGAAGATATAAGGAGGTTTATGTGTGAAGGAGCGTATCATATCACATGGTTTGGATGCACTGGCGAAGTTTGCACCAACTCTCAATGTGAGAAATGGCAATGCACGGTACCGAAGAGGCTAGCAAGGATGGAAGGGTGAGGGTGCGTATAATCCATGGACTCAACATTAGTCATAAAGAACTCACATACTTATTGAAAAAATCTACAAGTCATCAAAAACCTCGGTACTATGCGCATGCTCCTAGGGGGATAGATTGGTAGGAAAAGACCATCGCTCGTCCCCGACCGCCACTCATAAGGAAGACAATCAAATAACACCTCATGTTTCAAATTTATTGCATAATGTTTATCATACGTGCATGCTACGGGACTTGCAAACTTCAACACAAGTATTTCCCAATTTCACAACTACTCAACTAGCACGACTTTGATATTATTACCTCCATATCTCAAAACAATCATCAAGCATCAAACTTCTCTTAGTATTCAAAACACTCTTTAGGAAATTTTACTAACTTTGAATACCTAGCATATTAGGATTTTAAGAGATTACCATGCTATTAGGACTCTCAAAAGAATCTAAGTGAAGCATGAGAAATCAATAGTTTCTATAAAACAAATCCACCACCGTGCTCTAAAAGATATAAATGAAGTACTAGAGCAAAACTATATAACTCAAAAGATATAAGCGAAGCACATAGAGTATTCTAACAAATTCCAAATCATGTATGGCTCTCTCAAAAGGTGTGTACAGCAAGGATGATTGTGTTAAACTAAAAATCAAAGACTCAAATAATACAATACGCTCCAAGCAAAACACATATCATGTGGCGAATAAAAATATAGCTCCAATTAAAGTTACCGATAGAAGTAGACGAAAGAGGGGATAACTTCCGGGGCATCCCCAAGCTTTGGATTTTAGGTGTCCTTAGATTATCTTGGGGGTGCGATGGGAATCCCCAAGCTTAGGCTCTTGCCACTCCTTGTTCCATAATCCATCAAATCTTTACCCAAAACTTGAAAACTTCACAACACAAAACTTAAAGTAGAAAATCTTGTGAGCTCCGTTAGCGAAAGAAAATAAAAGACCACTTCAAGGCACTGTAATGAACTCATTATTCATTTATATTGGTGTTATAACTACTGTATTACAACTTCTCCATTGCTTATAAACTATTTTACTAGCCATAGATTCATCAAAATAAGCAAACAACACACGGAAAACAGAATCTGTCAAAAACAGAACAGTCTGTAGTAATCTGTAGCTAGCGCAAGATCTGAAACCCTCAAAATTCTAAAATACATTTCTGTACGTGAGGAATTTATCTATTAATCATCTGCAAAAATAATGAACTAAATATCACTTCCCAAATAAAAATGACAGCAGTTCTCGTGAGCGCTAAAGTTTCTGTTTTTTACAGCAAGTTTAACAAGACTTTCCCCAAGTCTTCCCAACGGTTCTACTTGGCACAAACACTAATTAAACACAAAAAACACAACCAAAACATAGGATAGATAAATTATTTATTACTAATCAGGAGCAAAAAAGCAAGGAATAAAAATAGAACTGGGTTTCCTCCCAACAAGCGCTATCGTTTAACGCCCCTAGCTAGGCATAACAAGCAAGAATAGATCTAGGTATTGCCATCTTTGGTAGTCAATTCTTCAATTAGGCATCTACCATCTTTAGGAATTTCTTTATTTTTATTAATTATCAAAATTTTAGGCACAATATCTAAAAATTCATTTGTAACAAATGGTTCTTTAATGATAGCAAAAAGATTGGGATGAATACTTATAGATTTGAGATCCGCATCCTTACTAGAGGATTCACCCTTATTTTTAGGAACGTACATAAGCTTGGCAACTTTAGTGGAAGGACTTGGAGTATTCTTTACGGAATAAAAAGCGGTTCCCAAGTTGATAATAATATCCTCAAGTTTATCGATCCTAATGGAATCGTGATTTATTTTCTCATTAACTATGGGTTCCTTTTCTTTAATATCTTTCAAAGTAACTCCTACTTTAGATCCATATTGAGAGATTCGGCTGTGGATCTTTTTATCCAAATTTTCAATTAACTCTACGGTAGCAACCTTATTTTCAATAATTTCAAGCCTTTGTATTACTTGCTCCAAAGTTAATATAGTTCCATTAACCAAGAGAGGGGGTGAGCCAAATAAATCTAACATAGCATTATAAGAATCAAAAGTATGGCTACCCAAAAAGTTCCCTCCGGTAATAGTATCAAGAACATAACGGTGCCAAGTAGTAATGCCTACATAAAAATTGCGAAGAAGAACGGAAGTAGATTTCTTCCTAGTAGACCTATTTTGAGCATTGCAAATTCTATACCAAGCATCTTTTATATTTTCTCCCTCCCTTTGCTTAAAATTTAGAATTTCATTCTCAGGAGATAACGGAGAAGATAAGGGACTAGCCATAACGACAGGCAAACAAACTAACACACAAGCGGGCAAAAAGAGGCAAATAGAGAAAGAGAGGGAGAAAAGAGAGAGAGGGCGAATAAAACGGCAAGGGTGAAGTGGGGGAGAGGAAAACGAGAGGCAAATGGCAAATAATGTAATGCGGGAGATAAGGGTATGTGATGGGTACTTGGTATGTTGACTTTTGCATAGACCTCCCCGACAACGGCGGCAGAAATCCTTCTTGCTACCTCTTGAGCACTGCGTTGGTTTTTCCCGAAGAGGAAGGGATGATGCAGCAAAGTAGCGTAAGTATTTCCCTCAGTTTTTGAGAACCAAGGTATCAATCCAGTAGGAGGCTATGCACGAGTCCCTCGTACCTGCACAAAACAAATAAATCCTCGCAACCAACGCAAATAGGGGTTGTCAATCCCTATAAGGCCACTTACGAGAGTGAGATCTGATAGATATGATAAGATAATATTTTTGGTATTTTTATGATAAAGATGCAAAGTAAAATAAAGGCAAAGGAAATAGCAAAGGAAATAACTAAGTAGTAGGAGATTGGTATGATGAAGATAGACACGGGGGCCATAGGTTTCACTAGTGGCTTCTCTCGAGAGCATAAGTATTCTACGGTGGGTGAACAAATTACTATTGAGCAATTGACAGAATTGAGCATAATTATGAGAATATCTAGGTATGATCATGTATATGGGCATCATGTCCGAGACTAGTAGACCGACTCCTGCCTGCATCTACTACTATTAATCCACTCATCGACCACTATCCAGCATGCATCTAGAGTATTAAGTTAAAAACAGAGTAACGCCTTAAGCAAGATGACATGATGTAGACGGATAGACTCATGCAATATGAAGAAAACCCCATCTTGTTATCCTCGATGGCAACAATACAATACGTGCCTTGCTGCCCCTACTTTCACTGGGAAAGGACACCGCAAGATTGAACCCAAAGCTAAGCACTTCTCCCATTGCAAGAAAGATCAATCTAGTAGGCCAAACCAAACTGATAATTCGAAGAGACTTGCAAAGATAAGAAATCACACATAAAAGAATTCAGAGAAGATTCAAATATTATTCATAGATAGACTTGATCATAAACCCACAATTCATCGGTCTCAACAAACACACCGCAAAAAGAAGATTACATCGAATAGTTCTCCACAAGAGAGGGGGAGAACATTGTATTGAGATCCAAAAAGGGAGAAGAAGCCATCTAGCTACTAACTATGGACCCGTAGGTCTGAGGTAAACTACTCACACTTCATCGGAGGGGCTATGGTGTTGATGTAGAAGCCCTCTGTGATCGATGCCCCCTCCGGCGAAGGTCCGAAACAGGCCCCAAGATGGGATCTTGTGGATACAGAAAGTTACGGCGACGGAATTAGGGTTTTGGCTCCGTATCTGATCGTTTGGGGGTACGTAGGTATATATAGGAGGAAGGAGTATGTCGGTGGAGCAACAGGGGCCCACAAGGGTGGAGGGCGCACCTGGGGGGGGGGTAGGTGCGCCCCCTACCTCGTGGCCTCCTCTTTTCTTTCTTGATGTAGGGTTCAAGTCTCTCGGGTCTTGTTCGTTGAGAAAATCACGTTCCCGAAGGTTTCATTCCGTTTGGACTCCGTTTGATATTCCTTTTTTTCGAAACCCTAAAACAGGCAAAAAACAGCAATTCTGGGCTGCCTCCGGTTAATAGGTTAGTCCCAAAAATAATATAAAACTGGATAATAAAGCCCAATAATGTCCAAAACAGTAGATAATATAGCATGGAGCAATCAAAAATTATAGATACGTTGGAGACGTATCAACGCTGGGGTAGCCTTGGCCGATATTTGCCGGTTCAAGATCTGGAATCCATGCCTTGCCCCAGATTAGCGCGGTTAGCGCACCTGACCTTGCGGCTGATTTCTTCAGTTCATCCAACCAGGCAGGTAGCATGGCTAGCTTTTCGATGGTTTCTTTGATCATCGTTGGCGGAGGCTTGTTATAAGCTGCAGTGCAAATGGCTCGCTGGGATCCAGAATACATCTGTTCTATCAAAGTATAGGCCGCTTTAAGCTTCATCCGCATATCGGAGCCCAGATGAGTAATGTGTATCCCTGTCATGGTAAAGCATCAGTAAACCGGTTTTTGATAAGATGTTATGGATTGGAAAAAATTTCATATGCAGATACTTACCGAAGACAGCAGAGGTCAAGGCGTTAATCTGCCGTTTTAACCCGGTCAGTTCTTCAACCACCGGTTTCAGGGTTGTTTCTGCGTCTTCGGCCTTCTTTGTTAAACTGGCCTTTTCCGTCTCCCAGTCTGCACGCTCTTTGTTAAAGGTCTCTTTCAGCCTTTCCATGGCCGCTAAGGCATTTGTCAACTCTTCCTTGGCCTTGGAAGCCTCTGCTTGCTGAGATTTGACGTTTTCCTGAAGGTCAGTGGTTTGAGCATCCCTTTTACTCAGCTCGGCCTGCAACGGCAAGATATATCAACAATGAGATATGTATATTTGAAGTACCAAGCGTATAACAAGTTATGCACTTCGTACTTGGGGGCTAATGCCTATTTGCTCTATCATCAAAAATTTATTTGCAAGTCTCAAGTACAATGCAAGCATTATCCTTGACACTTGGGGGCTAATGTATATCTGTTCAAATGGATGCATGGATTAAAGACCCGGTTCACCTTGGAAAGATAAACCGGCCCTTGGGGACTACACAGGCGAAAACTACAGGAATACAATGATCACGTCTGGTTTACTTCAAAAGATCAGTTGGTATATGGAGGACAAGTTTGCAAGAGTTAAGGTATTATAAAGTCCCAATTTATGATTGCCATCATAAACCGGCCCTTGGGGGCTACTTGGGTTGGTACTTGTACTTTGGATTTAAGAAAGGAAAAGTGATGAAAATACCTCACAACGCTCCTTCATCAGGTTCACCAAACCGGCTTCATAATCACGGTTTGAGTGCAGACGGTTTAGAAAACCAGATTGGAGTTCTTGAGCGCTGAGGTGGGCATAGCTTGACAAGTCGGTGCTCCATTTGCCTTTTTCCATGGCAGCACACTCTTCCTTGGCACTATGTTTCGCCAATATAACAGGATGGCCAGGAGAGATGTGGCTCATACCTGTAATGATAGCCTCGCCTTCTTTGTCTCCAGCAGCCTTTTCTGGAGTTGATGGAATGTCAGTAGTCCTTACTGGACTTGAAGGTCTGTTAGCAGTCCAGATTGGACTTGCCGGTTCACCATCTGGTACGGCAGTTTCAACTTCTGCTGGTTCATCAACATTATGATCTGGAGGGGGCGGTTCGTCAAATGTGGCTTCAGTATTTGGACCCTCCGGTTCTGCAGTCTACTCCGGTTCAAAAACCACATGATCTTCGGGCGGGTTATTCACCCGAGCCTTCTTACTGGGTCTAGCTTTGGTTCTAAACAGAACAAAGTACAAAGGTTAATATAGCATATAGAGTGTGAAACATCAAAAGATTGGATTGAAATACTTACCCAGCCACGGTTATGAGAGGAGGGAGTTGTGTTGCTGTTAACTCGCCAGAAGATGAAGGAGGTGTCACCTGATAATTCGAATCGGACGGATTAAGAGTTTGTCGGAAATAGCCTGCCTTGGGATAAGAAGTGTCAGAAGTGGGTGAGACCTCAGATCGGCGCTTTCGAACCGGGGTGTCTGGTAAACCGGTCGAAGTGACCTTTTGGCCGCTGTGCCGGGTTGTGCGGCGAGCCTCGTGCTGCTGCTTCTTCAAAATAAATGTTGGATCCAAGTGAGCCAGAGGATGAGAAAAGCTTACTTTCTGGACCACTTGACGGATTTTTTGTGCTGGTAGAGAGTCTGGACCGGAGGAAAGGATAATTACCTCTGCATAGTCAGCTTGGCTGCCTTCAACGTCCTCCTGATAAGTATCATTGTCAATGAGATGTATGAAAAGTGAACCAAGTGAATCAAGTTCTGCCTCAACTTCCGGTTCATCCGGGTCGTCATCCAGTTCCATACTGATGCGTTTCGGTGCCTTCCGCTTTGTGATTTTCTTGATGGCTTTTGTTTTAGGACGGGAAGGCTTTGCCGCTTTTTCTTGAGGTTTCTTTTTCCAGAACGGATCATCACCCTGTTTACAAATAAACAGAAGGGTATTCAAAGATTGTACAGTCTAAAGATATCAAGTGTAAAGCAGAAGAACAATACTTACAGCAGGCGGTTTGTTTTGGGTGTAAAAGGGGGTTAATCCGGTTTGGCGACAGGCAACTTCCGATTCGTTCAATATCTTCTTGACAGCCCCAGTGACTTCTTCATCTGTTAGCTGAATATTGATATGACGTTGGGAGTATTCTACTTCACCAGTGTACTCGCACATTAAGCGGGAGCGGCGACTTAGCGGCAAGATACTCCAGGATATCCAGCAACGGACAAAGTCTACACCTGTTAAACCGTTGGCCAAGAAGGCTCTCAGCTTGGCGAGTTGAGGTGCATACGGGGCCCGTTCCTGGGCACTTAGTCGTTGTGGAAGTGGATGAGTATTGGCAAGCCGGTGGGCACGGTAACCCGGCAGAGGATTCTCATCTTCAGGGGAGGTGTCTTTACAGTAGAACCAAGTTTGATTCCACTCATTGGGTGACTGTGCAGCTTGGCATGAGGAAATTGAACCTGTTTTCTTTTCTGAATGGAGACACCACCAAGTTCAGTATTAGGTCCGTCTACAAATTCAGTGCGCCGGTTCAGATGAAAGAAATCCCAGAACAACTCAACAGTTGGCTCTTCTTGTAGGTACACTTCACATAAAACTTGAAAGTTGCATATATTGGATACCGAGTTGGGTCCAATATCTTAATGGTGGAGTTGAAAGCTGGCAAGTACATCCCGGAAAAACTTTGATCCGGGCGGTTTGAAACCACAACCTATGTGATCAACAAACACCACTACCTCACCCTGTTTAGGGGTGGGAGGATTTTCCGGTCTAGGAACTTGCCACCGGATTTCATTCTTCTTTGGTAAGGTACTGATCTTGACCATTCCATTCAGTTGCTCCTCGGTAACCCGGGAGGGAGCCCAGTTGCAGGAACAAAACTGCTTGGCCATTGCAAGTGAAAAACTGGAAAGAAATGCCGGTTTACAATTCATTCATAGTGATGCATAAGGTATAACAGGACAAAGGAATCCAAGTATGTGAAATTGGTAAACTGGAGGCTGATACAATTATGAATGACAAAGCGATAAGCAGAAACAGAGGTATACACATACTATTAAACCGGAGTATGACAACGGAGATAAAGGGCTTGCCAGTTTACAAGGGGACTAATGGTATATAATAGATTACTCTCTACAAGGATAAACCGTCTATGTGATATAGAAGGTACAGATCTAAGGCAAGAATGACTAAGTAAAGGTAAAACATGTTTTACAAGACTGCATTGAAATTTTGGATCTACCATAAGCCAGGAAAAGGAAAAATATTGAGACTTAAAAGCTTGGTCCTGAAGCAGTTCACAAAAAGTCCAGATCAAGTTACGAAGTACTTAAAGATTGGATTAAATGATTGAGATAAGGAGTTTCATAGCTACTATGTGGAACTCATCAAGATCAAGTTCTACTATCTATGGGTTGACGAAGAACATGAGGAGAGCAACAGGAACCCGCATGAACCCTAACGGATCTACAGAGAAAAGAGGGGAAGCTTACAGCAGCGGTTGAGGTAGCGGTGATGCGCCGCGTCTTTATGATGCAACCAGGTTGATGCAGCAGCCAACGGAGATGCAGAGGCGGTGTTCGACGACGGCGGCGGCGCTCGGGTGCAGGGGCGTCGCGAGGAGTAAGAAGAAGTGAAGAGACGAAGGGGGAAAAGAGAATGACCTTCGGTCCTATTTATAAGGCGAACAGATAAGCGACAAGTGCGTAAATCGAGGAGCTTAAAATGGATAGTTAATAAGGATGTAGCCTCGATGGTTGGATACTCATTAATGAAGGGCATCTTTGGCTTTAACGAATAGGTGACATGATGGCGGTTTACTGCGGATCTAAAGGATGACATCACGGCGGTTTACCAGATCCATGTGAAGGTGTTAGGGCAAGAATTTTTCTAAGTGTTGAAGATTGACATGAACAAGTTCAAATCAATCTGGGGCCTAATGTTGGGGATATTACTACTGGACATAAACCGGCCAGGAGTAGTCGGGTTAACTTTATGAAGATTAGAAGCCATGAAGACATAAGGATGATGGCGCTTTACGAAGGCCCAAGGCCCAAAGGCGGGTTAAGGCCTGTAGATGTAAACCGACTCTTTCATGTAACTTGTATTGTAAGTTAGAAGGAATAGAGACCGAGCCGGATATGTTTACGATCCGGCCTCGGGACTCTGTAAACTGGCGGGCGTCAACCTATGTATATAAAGGGACGACCCGACAGCGGTTTAGGGACGGGACAACAGACAACAACTCGAGAGCCAGGCAAAGAGGATTTGCTCCCTGGTCATCAAAACCCTAGCAATACCAACACAACTAGACGTAGGCTTTTACCTTCATCGAAGGGGCCGAACTAGTATGAAAACCCTCGTGTACCTTGTCCAGTTTAACCCGTTTAAGCTAACCCGTAGCAATGGCTCCATGACTAAGTCCTTTCACGAGGACATCTGCCGTGACAAAACCACGATAGATACCTCAGATTTTATTATCAAAAATCTATAGCCAATTCTATGAAAAGCATAGAGTAGAAGAACACAATCCACGGTTTTTGGTCCAAGCTTGCGCTTCTTGGGGATTGGTATATTGCCTTTCCCCAAACAACCCCAAGTACGTAGATAAGAGAGTTTTAACCTTTTCCTTTCCCATTCCTCAAATGGATTCATGTTGTTATGCTTTGCGGAACTTGGTTTAGGACATGACATGCAGTCATTAGCGCCTCCCCGCCATGCCTTGGAGAGACCCAATGTGTCTAACATGGTGTTAACCAAATCAGTTAGAGTTTGGTTCTTTCTTTCGGTCACCCCATTTGACTGAGTTGAGTAGGGAGGCATCCTCTCATGAATTATACCATGTTCTGCACAAAAAAAATCAAACTCATTGAAAAATACTCTCCACCATGATCAGACCTAAGCCGTTTAATTTTTCAATCAGTTGGTTCTATGCTTCAGCTTTATAGTTTTTGAATACATTTAAAGCCTCATCTGTTGATTTCAGAAGATACACATAACAATATCTAGTGGAGTCATCAATCAACATCGTGAAGTATTTCTTTCCACATTTTGTCAACATGCCATTCATTTCACAAAGATTAGAATATGTAAGCTCTACTGGCGCCAAGTCTTTTTCCTTTGCAGTGTTATGGGAGTTGTGAGGTTGTTTAGCTTGCACACATACTTGGCACTTGGAGCCCTTGACAGTAGTGAATTTTGGAATTAAACTCATATTGGCTAGCCACGTCATGCAACCAAAGTTAATATGACAAAGTTGTAAATGCCAAATATTAGACTCATTATCATGGCAAACATTATTAGTAACTTCAGTGCAAAGTTTTGACAAAGACAGGCAGAACAAGCATCCGCACTCATAACCTTTTCCAAAAAAATTTCCATATTTGGATATTACAACTTTACTAGAATCAAAAACCAACTTAAAACCATCTCGACATAAACAGGAACCGCTGACGAGATTCTTATTGATGGAGGGCACATGATGAACATTTTTCAAGCGCACGATCTTCTTTGAAGTAAAATTCAGATCAACTGTACTGACACCTCATACGGTAGCATGTGACCTGTTCCCCATCAGCATGGGAGAAGTCCATGTGACCTGATAAGAATAAAACATGGAAGCATCATCACAAACATGTACATTGGCACCGGTGTCAATCAACCAATTAGGAGAATTACATACTAAAAGGATGGTAGGAAAAATACCGTACCTAGATTCCTTCATATCAGTATCACTGATGACAACATTAGCGGACTTGCCACTCTTCTCAAGTTTGCATTCCTCAAAGCGGTTAGGACATCTCGGAGCCTAATGATAAGGATCAATGCATACATGGCATAGTCACTTCCCCTTCTTATGAGAATTCTTCTTAAAGTTGGTAGAATGTGAAGGCTTGTTCTTTGCATCAAACTTGCCTTTGCCGTGAGATTTGTAAATGTTGCTTTTGAGCTTGTTGGGCTGGAAGTTCTTATTCTGTACCATGTGGGCAATAGAAGGTCCCTCAGCAACTAGAGCACGTGTGTATTTTGTTCTAGCCTTCTCTTCAACATCAAGAGTCCCAATGAGATCCGAAACGGAAAACTACTGTCTCTTGTGTTTCAGGAAAGTAGCGAAATTGCTCCACAAAGTTGGAAGCTTGGAAATGATGCCTCTAGCACCAATTTGTTCAACAAAAGACACTTGAAGTACTCAAGTTCCTTTGCGATCGATTATATCTCATGAGCCTATTGAACAACAAAGCGTCAGTCATCTTGTAGCCATATAATTGCTCCATGACGTACAACTCGTTGCCAGCGACCGAGGCCCCAAACTTGGCCTCAAGCACAACCCGCATGTGCTTGCCGTTTTCAACGGCATATACGAATCCACAATGGGATCATCAGGAACACTTAGAGGGGCACCCTTGAGGAGGGTATCAATCTTCTCAAAAGCTTACTGTTGGCAGGATTAAGATCGCACTCACGCTTGCCCTTAGTGGCATCATAGCAGTACATGGTCTGAAACCATTAAATTTCTAACGTTCGGTACCTCTTATATTGCACCCCCTTGAAGGTAGGCGGCTTCAAATGCGCGGCAAAACTACTCGGAGTAAATTGTCTATAATCAGGTTTTTGGATTGTTGAATATATGAGCAAATTAGTATGAGATTTAATCCGAATAAACAGTAAATAAATCATGACCATAATAATAGGGAATGATCACAAGGACTAGCAAAGTAGATGAATAGATCAAATCTAAGGCACAAACTAGATATAGGAATTCTAGTACGATCTCAAATAAGGAGGACAGAATCACATATGGTGCAGCGGGAGCAGAAGCATCGGTATTGATGTTGTCACCCATGTCATTGATGAAGAGGTTGCCGAGGTTGGCGAAGAAGTCGTTGCTACCTCTTGAGCTTGCGTTGGTTTTTCTCTTGAAGAGGAAAGGGTGATGCAGCAAAGTAGCGTAAGTATTTCCCTCAGTTTTGAGAACCAAGGTATCAATCCAGTAGGAGATTATGCAACAAGCCACTAAATACCTGCACAAACAAACACCAACTTGCAACCAACGCGACAAAGGGGTTGTTAATCCCTTCACGGTTATTCGCAAAGTGAGATCTGATAGAGATGGATAAGCGGTAAAGTATATTTTTGGTATTTTTGGTTTATGGAACGAAAAGTAAAAGATTGCAAAGTAAGGAAACGGTGACAGAAATTGGCAAGTTTACGGGAAACTAATATGATGTAAAGTAGACCCGGGGGCCATAGGTTTCACTACTGGCTTCTCTCAAGATAGAAATTATTACGGTGGGTGAACAAATTACTGCCGAGCAATTGATAGAAAAGCGCAAAGTTATGACGATATATAAGGCAATGATCATGAATATAGGCATCACGTCCGTGTCAAGTAGACCGAAACGATTCTACATCTACTACTATTACTCCACATATCAACCGCTATCCAGCATGCATCTAGAGTATTAAGTTCATAAAGAACGGAGTAACGCCTTAAGCAAGATGACATGATATAGAGGAATTAACTCAAGAAATATGATGAAAACCCCATCTTTTTATCCTTGATGGCATTAATACAATACGTGCCTTGATGCCCCTACTATCACTGGGAAAGGACATCACAAGAGTGAACCCAAAGCTGGGCACTTCTCCCATTGCAAAAAACCAATCTAGTTGGCCAAACCAAATCGATAGTTCAAAGAGACTTGGAAAGATATCAAATCATGCATATAAGAATTCAGAGGAGATTCAAATAATATTTGTAGATAAGCTGATCAGAAATCCGCAATTTATCGGATCTCGGCAAACACACCGCAAAAGAGTATTACATCGAATAGATCTCCAAGAACATCGAGGAGAACTTTGCATTGAGAATCAAAGAGAGAGAAAAAGCCATCTAGCTACTAGCTATGGACCCGTAGGTCTGAAGTAAACTACTCACGCTTCATCGGAGAGGCAATGGTGTTGATGTAGAAGCCCTCCGTGATCGATTCCCCCTCCGGTAGGATGCCGGAAAAGGCCCCAAGATGGGATATCACGGGCACAAAAGGTTGCAGCGGTGGAAAAGTGGTTTCGTGGCTCCCCTGGATGTTTTTGGGGTATAAGAGTATATATAGGTGAAAGAATTAGGTCAGGGGAGCTATGAGGGGCCCACAAGGTCGGGGGGTGGGAGGGGGCGCCCTCCACCCGTGTGGCCGCCTCAAGGATCCTCTGACTTGTACTCCAAGTCTCCTGGGTGTCTTCTGGTCCAAGAAAAATCATGGCGAAAGTTTTATTCCGTTTGGACTCCGTTTGGCATTCCTTTTCTGCGAAACTCTAAAACAAGGTAAAAACATAAACTGGCACTAGGCTCTAGGTTAATAGGTTAGTCCCAAAAATCATATAAAATAGCATATTAATGCATATAAAACATCCAAAACAGATAATATAATAGCATGGAACAATCAAAAATTATAGATACATTGGAGACGTATCAATCATCCCCAAGCTTAATTCCTGCTTGTCCTCGAGTAGGTAAATGATAAAAACAGAATTTTTGATGTGGAATGCTACCTAACATATTTATCCATGTAATTCTCTTTATTGTGGCATGAATGTTCAGATCTGTAAGATTCAAAACAAAAGTTTAATATTGACATAAAAACAATAATACTTCAAGCATACTAACAAAATAATTATGTCTTCTCAAAATAACATGGCTAAAGAAAGCTTATCCCTACAAAATCATATAGTCTGGCTATGCTCCATCTTCATCACACAAAATATTCAAATCATGCACAACCCCGATGACAAGCCAAGCAATTGTTTCATACTTTTGACGTTCTCAAACCTTTTCAAGTTTCACGCAATACATGATGAGCCATGGACATAACACTATAGGTGGAATAGACGGTGGTTGTGGAGAAGACAAAAAGAAGGAGATAGTCTCACATCAACTAGGCGTATCAACAGGCTATGGAGATGCCCATTAATAGATGTCAATGTGAGTGAGTAGGGATTGCCATGCAACAGATACACTAGAGTTATAAGTTTATGAAATCTCAAAAAGAAAACTAAGTGGGTGTGCATCCAACTTGCTTGCACATGAAGACCTAGGGCGTTTGAGGAAGCCCATCGTTGGAATATACAAGCCAAGTTTTATAATGAAAAATTCCCACTAGCATATGAAAGTGATATCATAGGAGACTCTCTATCATGAAGATCATGGTGCTACTTTGAAGCATGAGTGTGGCAAAAAGGATAGTAACATTGTCCCTTCTCTCTTTTTCTCTCATTTTTTGACAATGCTCTAATAATGAAAATCATCACACTTCTATTTACTTACAACTCAAGAATTACAACTCGATACTAGAATAAAAATATGACTATGTGAATGCCTCCAGCGGTGTACCGGGATGTGCAATGAATCAAGGGTGACATGTATAAAAAATGAGAAATGGTGGCTTTGCCACAAATATGATGCCAACTAGATGATCATGCAAAGCAATATGACAATGATGATGTGTGTCATAATAAACGGAACAGTGGAAAGTTGCATGGCAATATATCTTGGAATGACTATGGAAATGCCATAATAGGTAGGTATGGTGGCTGTTTTGAGGAAGGATATGTGGTGGGTTTATGGTACCGGCGAAAGTTGCGTGGTACTAGAGAGGCTAGCAATGGTGGAAAGGTGAGAGCGTGTATAATCCATGGACTCAACATTAGTCGTAAAGAACTCATATACTTATTGCAAAAATCTATTAGTCATCCAAACAAAGTATTACGCGCATGCTCCTAGGGGGGTAGATTGGAAGGAAAAAACCATCGCTCGTCCCCGACCGCCACTCATAAGGAAGACAATCAAAAAACATCTCATGCTCCAACTTCGTTACATAACGGTTCACCATACGTGCATGCTACGGGACTCACAAATCTTAACACAAGTATTTCTCAAATTCACAACTACTTACTAGCATGACAATAATATCGCCATCTTCATATCTCAAAACAATCATAAGGAATCAAACTTCTCATAGTATTCAATGCACCGTATATGAAAGTTTTTATTATATCCCTCTTGGATGCCTATCATATTAGGACTAATTTTATAACAAAAGAAAATTACCATGCTGTTTAGAGACTCTCAAAATAATATAAATGAAGTACGAGAGTTCATCAATTTATATAAAATAAAACCACCACCGTGCTCTAAAAAGATATAAGTGAAGCACTAGAGCAAATTTGCCTAGCTCAAAAAAATATAAGTGGAGCACATAGAGCATTCTAATTAATCACGCTTCATGCGTGTGTCTCTCAAAAGGTGTGTACATCAAGGATGATTGCAGCAAACTAAAAAGGAAAGACTCAAACCATACAAGACATTCCAAGCAAAACACATATCATGTGGTGAATAAAAATATAGCCTCAAGGAACGTTACCGGTAGACGAAGACGAAGAGAGGGGATGCCTTCCCGGGGCATCCCCAAGCTTAGGATTTTTGACATCCTTGAATATTACCTTGGGGTGCCTTGGGCATCCCCAAGCTTAGGCTTTTGCCACTCCTTATTCCATAGTCCATCAAATCCTTACCAAAATTTGAAAACTTCACAACACAAAACTCCAACAGAAAATCTCGTAAGCTCCGTTAGTATAAGAAAATAAATCACCACTTTTGGTACTGTTGTGAACTCATTATTTATTTAAATTGGTGTAATATGTACTGTGTTCCAACTTTTCCATGGTTCATACCCCTCGATACTAGCCATAGATGCATCAAAATAAGCAAACAACACGCGAAAAACAGAATCTGTCAAAAATAGAACAGTCTGTAGAAATCTGGAGATTTCGAATACTTATGTAACTCCAAAAATTCTGAGAAATTAGGAAGTCCTAGATAATTTGTTTATAAATCCTTTGCAAAAATAATCAGCATTTTATCGCGCTTGTGTTAAAAACTAAAACTAATCTCCTGGGTGCAAAAGTTTCTGTTTTTCAGCAGAATCAAATCAAGTATTACCATAAGCTATCCCAAACCCAAAGGTCTTACTTGGCACAAGCACTAATTAAAACACAAAACCACATCTAACCAGAGGCTATATGATTTATTCAAAGCAAAACAGGACCTAAAACATAAGAACAAAAATAAAATTGGGTTGCCTCCCAACAAGCGCTATCGTTTAACGCCCCTAGCTAGGCATAAAAACACAAATAGATCTAAGTATTATCATCTTTGGCATTGGGGAAGAAAAAAAATTTCTTATCTATGGCATTTATCTTTTTGTTTTGTGAGAGCACATGGCCATTCATCGTACAAGAAATATTAAACACATTGCAAAACAATTGCATCTAAACTTGCCTTCATCTCTTTAATTTTTTTATAGAAACTCATAATGGCGGAAGATTCAACATCCTTTTCCTTAGGGTGCCCGAATATTGATTTCATCTTCTCATAAGTATCGATGGCGTCCCCTCCAAGAAAATTGTTTTCAAAAATAGAATCCAAAACTTGCTTAAAAGAAGGGGAAGGCCAAAATAAAATCTTTTAAGTAAACCTCAATTTGATATTGGGGCACATAGCTAGCTCGAATCCTCAACAACCAATCCCAAGCATCCTTCAAAGATTCATCAAGCAAATAACGAAAAATTCCGGGATCATCTTCATCAAGATTCAAATCCTCCTCAACTATCCCAGTAAGTTTTTCCATAGCACCATTATTTATAAGCTTAGAAAGGACAGATGGGTTATCCAAGGTGTCGGTGTCAAAACTGGCGGATCTCGGGTAGGGGGTCCCGAACTGTGCGTCTAGGCCGGATGGTAACATGAGGCAGGGGACACAATGTTTTACCCAGGTTCGGGCCCTCTTGATGGAGGTAAAACCCTACATCCTGCTTGATTAATATTGATGATATGGGTAGTACAAGAGTAGATCTACCACGAGATCAGAGAGGCTAAACCCTAGAAGCTAGCCTATGGTATGATTGTATGTTATGGTTCTTGTCCTACGGACTAAAACCCTTCGGTTTATATAGGCATCGGAGAGGGTTAGGGTTACACAAGTTCAGTTACAAAGGAGGAGATATCCATATCTGTATTGCCTAGCTTGCCTTCCACGCCAAGTAGAGTCCCACCCGGACACGAGACGAAGTCTTCAATCTTGTATCTTCATAGTCTAACAGTCCGGCCAATGGAGATAGTCTGGCTTCCTGAAGACCCCCTAATCCAGGACTCCCTCAGTAGCCCCTGAACCAGGCTTCAATGACGATGAGTCCGGTGCCCAGTATTGTCTTCGGCATTGCAAGGCGGGTTCCTTCTCCGAATACATCACAGAAGAATTTGAATACGAGGATAGTGTCCGACCCTGCAAAATAAGTTCCACATACCACCGTAGAGAGAATAATATTTTCGCAAACCTAATTTGCTGACTTGTTTTGACAGCATGACGTTATGTCATGGCCCGGTGATTATTCAAACCGTTTCCTTTAACTAGCCCCGCACATAATGCGAGGCAGTTTTTTCGACACGTCTTGTCAAAGCAGAGATCGTGTCCCCTTATTACGGGATTCTCATCAACACGGGCGTGGGTGACACAACCGCGCCATCGATTACAGCGCTTGGGGGATAAGCGAGTTTTACCAGGCTAGTGGGGACACTTAGTTTCGTCCACCCATATAAAGGGATAAGGATTCACCTTTCTATCCACGCCTTCTTCCTCCTTCACTCATCCGTTTTCGAACACTCGAGCTCTAGCGCCCAAGTCCGCACTTCCCACCTCAACCTTCTCCAACCATGTCCGGAGCGGGAGGCAGGTGGATGGTATCCTCCATCACGGATGGAGACATCAAGAAGCTGAGGAGAGCCAGATACCTGCCCGACGACATCGCGCACCGGCTCCCAAATGAGGGGAAGCTCATCCCCACCCCTAGGCCCCATGAGAGGGTAGTGTTCCTCACCCATTTCCTCCGCGGACTGGGATTCCCTCTCCACCCATTCGTCCGGGGCTCATGTTCTATTACGGCCTGGATTTCCATGATCTGGCCCGAACTTCATCCTCAACATCTTGGCGTTTATCGTCGTGTGCGAGGCCTTCCTCCGCATCAAGCCCCACTTCGGCTTATGGTTGAAGACCTTCAATGTCAAGCCGAAGGTTGTGGGCGGCCGCCAGGCGGAGTGCGGAGGTGCCATGGTGGGCAAGATGCCCAACATAACATGGCTCGAGGGCTCCTTTGTGGAAACCATAAAGGGGTGGCAATCGGGGTGGTTCTACATCACCGAGTCGCGCGACCCTGTATGGGCAGCGGCCCCCGAGTTCCGATCTGGCATCCCCATGCGGCTCACCTCCTGGAAAGAGAAGGGCCTGTCCTGGGGTAGTTCAGGAGAGCTGACCGGACTCCAAACATGTATTCAAAACATGGTGAACAAGAAGCTCAAACTTGTCAACGTGGTCCAGGTCATGCTCCACCGCCGGATCCTCCCGTGCCAACAATGGGAGTTCAACTTGTGGGAGTTCGACCCGGTGCAATACCAAACTCTGAACAGGCTCTTCGACACAACTCACGAAGATGCCTGGAGGGTGCTGTTCAAAAGCGCCGAGGTCCCCCCTCCTATTACTGAGGATCGCGGATTCAGTGCGAAGCACCAAGCCAGTGCGGTAAGCTGCTTTACCTTTCATAGGATACTTATTTCTTATAGATTGACTCCATGCGAGATCTTAACTACCTTTGACAGGACTGGCAGGAGATGACCGAACAGATCGACTGTCCGGCTCCTTTGCCCGAAGGCCCAGCAGACGCTCTTCTGGCAAAGATGCTGACTCCGGCCCCTTCTACGGTGCCGGAGAAGACCAAGAAGGCCAAGGGAACCCGAAAGAGTTCCCGACGCCAGGCATCGTCGGACTCTCCGTCCGATGACTCTGTGGCGCACTCCTCCCCCAAAGACGAGGAAGAAGAAGAAGATGCTCCCCCTCCAGCTGGGGGAGATAAGAAAAGGAAGGCCGCCCCAACTGGGGGGCAGAAGGGACCAAGAAGGGAAGGACTCTCCTTCCGGACAGTTCCACCACCGTCGACGAAGGCGAAGACGAGTGGTTGCCCAGGGCCAAGCCCCCAGGGAGATCGTAAGTATTCGGATACCAAATTAACTCATAGCATTCCTTTGTCGCACTGCTTTCCCTAACGCCGAACATGATTATGCAGGCCGCCACGAGCCAGTATTGATGTATCATCGGACGGCTCCCTGGGCTCGTCGGACATGGATAGCGATCCAGTCCCGACCGCCACCTCCCCTCATCCTGCCGACGATGCCGAGGTGCTGTCTCAAGAGGCACCGGACCAAGGGGAGACAGTCCCGGAGGCGCCTCAAGGCGGCCTTCCGGACTCCGGGAGACGAGGGGACGGGGCCCCTGAGAGCTCCGAGTTCGGCCCTCAGCCGAATACCGCGCCAGAACCTCCAGCGGTTCTAGGCTCGGGCAGGTGGCCTCCTTCTAAGAGGGGCAAGACGCCTGTGCCGGTGACCTCTGTCCATCCAGAGGCGCTGGACAATCTGCTAGAAGTGCTTCGCAGCGCTTCCATCGACGAGGAGCATCGTACTGTTATGAGTGCGGTGGTCCAGAAGGTTCAGTCTGCCAAGAGCGGGTTGACTGAAACCTGTGCCAGCCTTCTAAAGGGCTTTGAGGTAAGTGTTTTAAAATGTAGTAGAAATATTATTGCATAGACAGTAGCCCCTGATGCTTTGTTCGTTGTTCACAAAGAAAAGTCGAACAGAGGATCAAATAATATCGCAGGAGTCTAATATAAGTATGTCAATATGCATATGCAGGCCTCGCTGCTGGCGTCCACCGCACTGACTGCGGAGGTTGCCGTACTGAAGCAGGACCTTGAGGGGTCCAGGAAAGAGCTCGGCCTTGCCAAGAGGCAGCTCGAGGAGAACAAGGGTAAGTAATACCCTGTCTATAGATATGTATATATAAACGAAGATGCGATTGCAAAATGATAGTATCATCGTATATTTGCCAGGGGCCACGACCGAGGTGGTGACCCTGAAGCAAGCGCTAACCAAGGCCGAAGATAAAGCGGCCAAGGAGCGCACCGAGCAAGAGAAGCACGAGGCTCGGGTGGGCGAGGTGCAGCAAGAGCTCCAGGCTCTCGTGGTGAAGCACGAGGCGTTGGAGCTTGACTCAAAGACGCGGGAGTCTGAGCTTGCCGCGGCCCTCGAGGGCACAAAAAGTGCCAAGGCCGAAGCCCAAAAGGCCCGCCAGGAGATCGACGCAATGAAGAAGATAGCGGTGGGTAAGGCTTTCTATATGCAAAGCAAGCATGTAAGAGTAAATATCCGATTACTTACCCGAATCCGGAGCTCTCCAGGAGCATTCACAGATTTTCCCCGCAGTGTGTCCAATGCCGCACAATTTTACCAGGCCGAGGATGGAAGCTCAACGGAGAAGTTGTTCTGGTCTCAGTATGCTGAGGCCGAACACCCGGTGCCAATGAGCGACCAGCTGAAGCAGATGGTCGAGCTACATAAGGCGGCCGATCGGGCCATGAAGAGCTTTATAGTCCGGCTGTGGCCTAGCGACGCCCTTCCGAACATCTTCTTCCTCCTGGTGAGGCGGCCTGTGGATGCCTGTCCGCGGCTGGAGGTCGTCAAGCGATCTGTCTGCATTGAAGGTGCACGCCGGGCTTTCGCTCGTGTGAAATTGCAGTGGGTCAAGCTAGACGCCGTGAAGCTGATCAAGGAGGGGCCGCCGGAGGGCAAGGAGCACCGCCACCCCGAGATGTACTACGAGGGTGTTCTGCCGAGTGCCCGTCTCATAGCGGACGAGTGTTCCAAAGATGTAATATTTGAATGAGACTTGCTCGTTTTATCCTGTATTTATGAAAACTTGTTTCATATGTGCTATGCAACGCTTGTTTGATTTAAAATATTGCCTTCTGTTTGGCTATTTATCCAATCTGAGAGATGGCTAGTCCTCGGCTTCTGCCCCCATGCCACGAGTGCTGGGGTGTTCGGGATAAACCTGAGTACTCTTGTTCCCATGTTTGGGTCCTTCGAGGGAGGTGCTCAGCACAGCGAACAAGGCAACCGGACTAATAATGCTTTATCACTCTCACTTAGCCATAGAATTCTATAATTTTAAATTTCGGCGAAGCCCATGGTATTCGGAAGACCGAATTCGGGGCGCGATACACGCCTTTAAGCCGGACAGGGCCGGCCCCTCGCTCTAAGCGGCATAAGTCTTTAGGGACTCGAAAACCTCGCCGAACAGCGACCAGTCTCTCGCCTTATCATGACAGTCAGTTTTAGCTTTCTCTACCGAGGTGCTGAACCCAGCAGAACCGGGGCACAATCGCAGTAGTTCTCCTAGCGCTACCTTAGCCTATAGAGCAGAACGTAAGGTACCAAAACATAGGAGCCGGGCAAACCCAACATTTGACCAAAGACATGATTGAGAGATGATGCATATAATGCTATAAGTTCGGGGTGCCGCACTTGTGAAAGTGTTCGGACTTTTCACACCGTATTGTGGGGTACGTAAGCCCCTGGTGTGTTGGCCGTACCAAAGTGTACGGTTGCAAGGCGTCATTAATGAACACATGGATATATATATAACAAGAATGCAATAATAGTCGTAATGTCATGCATTGTTTAGTCAAAAGATCGCGTTAAAGCAGAGTGATACAGGTAGTGCGATAAGCAAAGAGTAGGACTATGTCCCTTCCAAGGGCAAGCTGAGGAATGATATGAAATCGAATATTTCTCTCATTACTATAATCCACCTGGGAATTCCGTGGTATGACGTAGCTGGTTGCCTCCTTGGTTGCTGCATCATGTGTTCGGCAATAGTGTTGCCGGACAGTGTTTCCAGAGATTAAGGTCCTGAAAAAAGAGAAAAATTGCAAAACGGGAAGCCCCTAGTGCGGTTTAAGCCGCGTCTTGGGGCGTGTTGCGGTTTTGCCCCCCTCCCCACCTGTGCCCATGGTATTTTTGGTGCATAAGTATGTACGCATGGCACGAGTTTTCCCGTTGGGCTGGGATTTGGGTGGGTGCCATATTGCTACGCAAGCTCAGATCGTGACAGACGGTCCATTTGTCGATTGCTCCGAGCGCGCTTGAAGGTGTCCGGGCTTTGAAGCGCCGAACTGGTTGATTGCCTTGAGAGGCTGCTTTGCGCTTCTGCTGCGAGGGCCGCGGTGTGCTCCTCTGTTCGGAGAGAGCGATCTGTGTTTCCATTGACTGTAATAACTCTGCGATGTCCTGGCATCTTGAGCTTGAGGTATGCATAATGTGGCACCGCATTGAATCTAGCAAATGCAATTCGCCCGAGCAGCGCATGATAACCACTGCGGAACGGGACTATGTCAAAGATTAACTCTTCGCTTCGGAAGTTATCCGGGGATCCGAAGGCCACTTTCAGTGTAATTGAGTCTGTGCAATTGGCCTCTACACCTGGAACGACGCCTTTAAAGGTCGTTTTTGTGGGTTTGATCCTTGAGGGTTCTATACCCATTTTGCACGCTGTGTCCTGATAAAGCAGGTTCAGGCTGCTACCGCCATCCATAAGGACTCGAGTGAGGTGAAATCCGTCAATGATTGGGTCTAGGACCAGTGCGGCGAATCCTCCATGACGGATACTAGTGGGGTGGTCCCTGCGATCGAAGGTGATCGGACAGGAGGACCAAGGGTTGAACTTCGGGGCGACCGGCTCCAACGCATATGCGTCCCTGAGCGCACGCTTCCGCTCCCTCTTGGGGATGTGGGTTGCGTATATCATGTTCACCGTCCGCACTTGTGGGGGAAACCTCTTCTGTCCTCCGGTGTGTGGCTGCCGTGATTCCCCCTCGTCATCGCTATGCGGCCCCTTGTCTTTGTTTTTGGCAAGCAACTTGCCGGCCTGCTTGAACACCCAACAATCCCTGTTGGTGTGATTGGCTGGCTTGTCTGGGGTGCCGTGTATTTGACACGAGTGATCGAGTATACGGTCCAAGTTGGACAGACCCGGCGTATTTTGTTTGAATGGCTTTTTCCGCTGACCAGGTTTAGAGCCTTTGAATCCGGCATTGACTGCCATATCCTCGGTATTTTCGCTGTTAATGCGGCGCTTATGTTTGTTGCGACATGACCTGCTATTGCCGTCCTTGGTATCATAGGTACCATGGTTCTTTGATATGTTATTACTGCGAGCCAGCCAGCTGTCTTCTCCCGCACAAAAGCGGGTCATGAGGGTCGTGAGAGCTGCCATAGATTTCGGCTTTTCCTGACCAAGGTGCTGGGCTAGCCACTCGTCTCAGATGTTGTGTTTGAAAGCCGCTAAGGCCTTTGCATCCGGACAATCGACGATTTGATTTTTCTTTGTAAGGAACCGAGTCCAGAATTGCCTGGCCGACTCTTCTGGCTGCTGAATTATGTGGCTCAAGTCATTGGCGTCTAGTGGTCGCACATAAGTGCCCTGAAAGTTGTTGAGGAATGCAGCTTCCAGATCTTTCCAACAGCTAATGGAGTCCGCTGGCAAGCTGTTAAGCCAATGCTGCGCTGGTCCTTTGAGCTTTAGTGGGAGGTATTTGATGGCGTGTAAGTCATCACCGCGGGCCATGTGGATGTGGCGGAGTAAATCCTCGATCCATACTGCGGGATCTGTTGTGCCGTCGTATGATTCAATATTTACGGGTTTGAAACCTTCTGGGAATTGATGATCCATTACTTCATCTGTGAAGCATAAGGGGTGTGCGGCGCCTCTGTATTGGGCTATATCGCGATGCAGCTCGAATGGGTCTTGCCCGCTGTGTTCGGCTCGACCGGATTTGCTTTTACTGTATCCGGCATGACGTTTATCGTCTCGCAGAGTGGTGCGCCTTCGTGATCTGTAGATCGATCTTGCATGCTTTTCTTTGTCCTCCAATATGTCCCGTAGGTCTGGCGTATCTCCCCAGGCCTTTTTATGTGAATGGCATCGGGGTGGAGGCTGAGTTTTTGGCTGGAATGCCCCTCTATCGTGGCCACGAGGTGGCCGATCAGCCGTATCATACGCTTCTTCCTCCAGTCGGGGTAGTAACCTGCACTTTGGGTAATTCTTGGAGGGGCGCTCAAGTTTATATTCCTCGGCCGCGAGGACTTCAGTCCATCTGTCAGCTAGCAGATCTTGATCAGCTTGAAGCTGCTGCTGCTTTTTCTTGAGGCTATTTGCCGTGGCCATAAGCCGGCGCTTGAAGCGCTCTTGTTCGACGGGATCCTTTGGTACGGCGAATTCATCGTCGCCGAGGCTTGCCTCGTCTTCGGAGGGGGCATGTAATTGTCATCTTCCTCTTCTCCGTCTGCCGCTCTCTCAGGAGGGCTGGCTTCTCCATCGTCCTACTCTAAATCTTGCTGGAGAGGATTGTTATTGTCTTCGGCACTATCCAGAGTGTTATTATCTCATGTGCCGGTATCACCACTTTTGCTTTGGCGGGACTTAGAGCGGCGCCGCTGACGTCGACGCTTGGGTTGCTACTTGGAGGGGTCATCCTCCGCTATCTCATCGCCATTGCCTTCTTTGGGTGTATCCACCATGTATATGTCATATGACGAGGTGGCTTTCCAGTGCCCTATAGGTGCTGGTTCATGTTCGTCTCCTACATCGTCGTCCATACCGTCGATGTCTTCAGAGTCGAAGTCGAGCATGTCGGTTAAATCATTGACAGTGGCTACGAAGTGGGTGGTGGGTGGGCGTCGAATTTCTTCGTTGTCCGCATCCCAATCCTGTTGGCCATAGTCCGGCCAGGGCTCTCCTGACAAAGAGAGAGACCTTAGTGAATTCAGAATGTCGCCGAAGGGCGAGTGCTGAAAGATATCCGCAACGGTGAATTCCATGATCGGCGCCCAATCGGATTCGATTGGCAGGGGCGCGGACGGTTCGGAGTCTGGAAAAGAGTCCGGCACCTTGGAGTCACGGGCTTCGCAGAGGATTAGGCTGGTGTTCGGCTCGATCGCCGTTGAGACTGCATCCCCTGAGGAGGTGTCTAGCCACCCGTCCTCGATTGGCGCAGTTGGCTCCGAGCTAAGGGTCGGAGCTGATGCGGGCGCGACCTCTGGGGTACTGTTCAGCGGCAGAGCTAGGTCATACCCATCGTGACAGTGCGGCGCGCCCGGCTGCTGCTCGAATCCGTCGAAGATCAAGTCTCCGCGGATGTCGGCCGTGTAGTTCAAACTTCCAAATCTGACCTGATGGCCAGGGGCGTAGCTTTCAATCTGCTCCAGATGGCCAAGCGAATTAGCCCGCAGTGCAAAGCCGCCGAATACGAAGATCTGTCCGGGGAGAAAAGTCTCACCCTGGACTGCATTGTTGTTGATGATCGGAGGAGCCATCGAGCCTAACGGCGACGACACAGAGGAACTCTCAATGAAAGCACCAATGTCGGTGTCAAAACCGGCGGATCTCTGGTAGGGGGTCTCGAACTGTGCGTCTAGGCCGGATGGTAACAGGAGGCAGGGGACACAATGTTTTACCCAGGTTCGGGCCCTCTTGATGGAGGTAAAACCCTACGTCCTAATTGATTAATATTGATGATATGGGTAGTACAAGACTAGATCTACCACGAGATCAGAGAGGCTAAACCCTAGAAGCTAGCCTATGGTATGATTGTATGTTATGGTTCTTATCCTATGGACTAAAACCCTTCGGTTTATATAGACACTGGAGAGGGTTAGGGTTACACAAGGTCGGTTACAAAGGAGGAGATATCCATATCCATATTGCGTAGCTTGCCTTCCACGCCAAGTAGAGTCCCACCCGGACACGAGACGAAGTCTTCAATCTTGTATCTTCATAGTCTAACAGTCCGGCCAATGGAGATAGTCCGGCTGCCCGGAGATCCCCTAATCCAGGACTCCCTCACAAGGTACTTGAACCTGGGAGAAAACCCGAAACTCTTTTAGATTCAGCCATGGAAAAGGAGATGAACAAAAAGGAGTGCGAAGAAAAGGCAAATCTTTTCATAAATCGTTTTAGAAGTGGGGGAGAGGAAAATGAGACGCGAATGGCGAATAATGTAATGCGAGAGATGAGAGTTTATGATGGGTACTTGGTATGTCTTGGCTTGGTGTAGATCTCCCCGGCAACGGCGCCAGAAATCCTTCTTGCTACCTCTTGAGCTTGCGTTGGTTTTTTCCTTGAAGAGGAAAGGGTGATGCAGCAAAGTAGTGTAAGTATTTCCCTCAGTTTTGAGAACCAAGGTATCAATCCAGTAGGAGATTATGCAACAAGCCACTAAATACCTGCACAAACAAACACCAACTTGCAACCAACGCGACAAAGGGGTTGTTAATCCCTTCACGGTTATTCGCAAAGTGAGATCTGATAGAGATGGATAAGCGGTAAAGTATATTTTTGGTATTTTTGGTTTATGGAACGAAAAGTAAAAGATTGCAAAGTAAGGAAACGGTGACAGAAATTGGCAAGTTTACGGGAAACTAATATGATGTAAAGTAGACCCGGGGGCCATAGGTTTCACTACTGGCTTCTCTCAAGATAGAAATTATTACGGTGGGTGAACAAATTACTTTCGAGCAATTGATAGAAAAGCGCAAAGTTATGATGATATCTAAGGCAATGATCATGAATATAGGCATCACGTCTGTGTCAAGTAGACCGAAACGATTCTGCATCTACTACTATTACTCCACACATCGACCAGTATCCAGCATGCATCTAGAGTATTAAGTTCATAAAGAACGGAGTAACGCCTTAAGCAAGATGACATGATGTAGAGGAATTAACTCAAGCAATATGATGAAAACCCCATATTTTTATCCTCGATGGCAACAATACAATACGTGCCTTGCTGCCCCTACTATCACTGGGAAAGGACACCGCAAGATTGAACTCAAAGCTAACCACTTCTCCCATTGCAAGAAAAACCAATCTAGTTGGCCAAACCAAATCGATAGTTCGAAGAGACTTGCAAAGATATCAAATCATGCATATAAGAATTCAGAGGATATTCAAATAATATTCATAGATAAGCCGATCATAAATCCACAATTCATTGAATCTCGGCAAACACACCACAAAAGAGTATTACATCGAATAGACCTCCAAGAACATCGAGGAGAACTTTGTATAGAGAATCAAAGAGAGAGAAAAAGCCATCTAGGTATTATCTATGACCCCGTAGGTCTGAAGTAAACTACTCACGCTTCATCGGAGAGGCAATGGTGTTGACGTAGAAGCCCTCCGTGATCAATTCCCCCTCCGGCAGGATGCCGAAAAAGGCCCCGAGATGGGATCTCACGGGTACAGAAGGTTGCGGCGGTGGAAAAGTGGTTTGTGGCTCCCTTGGATGTTTTGGGGGTATAAGAGTATATATAGGCGAAAGAATTAGGTCAGGGGAGCTACAAGGGGCCCACAAGGTCAGGGGGCGCGCCCCACCCCCCTGGGCACGCCCTCCACCCTTGTGGCAGCCTCGAGGCTCCTCTGACTTATACTCCAAGTCTCCTGGGTGTCTTCTGGTCCAAGAAAAATCATTGCGAAAGTTTTATTCCATTTGGATTCCGTTTGGTATTTCTTTTCTGCGAAACTCTAAAATAAGGAAAAACAGAAACTGGCCCTGGGCTCTAGGTTAATAGGTTAGTACCAAAAATCATATAAAATAGCATGTTGATGCATATAAGAATCCAAAACAGATAATATAATAGCATGGAACAATAAAAAATTATAGATACGCTGGAGACGTATCAGTTGTCGTTGGCGAAGTCGTCGCTGCCAGCAGTCGCGCGAGTGCGCTCCCCAAAAATGCGGTGTGGCGTGGCGAGGAGAGCGAGGAGGAGGAGCGCGCGTGTAGGTCTCCTCTTCTCATGCTCATACAAGTGCTAGAAGACTCACCTTATAAAGTGGTGCATCTCCCACTCACCTAGTAGTATGGGACTAAACATTAGTCTCACTTCACTCTGTGCATTTGAAAACTGAACTGAAAAATCATACCAAAAATAAACCGAACCGAACTGATTTTATGGTTTTTATGGTTTCTGGTTTCGGTATGGTATGAACTTTTCATACCGATTTGAAGTTTGGTTTTTATGGTATATACCAAAAACCGAACGGTTAACCGAATAAACCGAAGTAAAAAATAAATTTATATTTCTTGAGATGAACAACCATACAAGTTGTCATTTTTCTTGTACATGAGTCAAATTCACTACTAAGCGCGTAAATTTTTATTTAACATAGTCATTTTTCTCTTTGTAAAATGCCAAGCACGTCCATAACCATCAACAGATGAATCAATGCATGCATATATACTTATATATATATACTATTTGTGTAAAATAGTATGTGTTTTGAGTCATAAATTTGCAAATTATTACTACGTCGTTTTCAAATTCGCATCAACTTTGGTTTTTATGGTATATACCGAAACCATACCGAAATAATTTGGTATATACCGAAACCGAACCATATTTTAATTTCATATTGTATTTACCGAAGTATTAATACCGTACAAATCAAAAAACCATATAAACCAAACCATGCAAACTGAATAAACCGAACGCACAGGGTGAGTCTCACTCAGACCACACACAACCATGCATGAATGGGCCATGAGAATTTCAAATTCTAGTTGGGCTTTGGGCCAAAGGCCTAGTAGCAAAAATGAAATAGCCACGCCCTAGCTGTCACCTGTCTGTGTAGATCGGAGTCTCCGTGTGATGGTCCTCTGTGGCTCGTAGTCTCGGAGCCGTGTGTCGGATAAATCTTGCATCAATTTTCAATGGATTTTGAGGGTGGTGTGGGTATATTGACTTGAAGTACAAGATAAGTTGTTGCATGTTTAAATATTATACTGAATACCTCTACTTCTTATATGTCTACTTTAACACAATTATACTTCTAACACATTAGGGCAACTCTAACTGATCCCCTAAAACTTAAGGGAGTAAACGGCGGAGTAAAGTTAGTGGAGTAAAATTTTACTTCACTACCAGTGGCCACACCTAGCCGATCCCCTAAAAGTTGTGGAGGAAAAATAAAATTGTGTCCATTGTGTGTCCTAGCCGCACCATCTTCAAACACTACACAACACATATCTTAAAAACATTGAAATTAAAACATGCATCGCATAACCGTCATAACATAAAGTTTTATCTTCTCCTCTTTGCGTTCAGCCGCAAACATCTTCTTGGTCTCGATTATTGCCACAAGTTCTTCCTTGTAAGTGCCACCGAATGCATTTCCCTTCTTTTCTCCATTGCAATCTTGTTTCCTTCTAGTCTATTATTGGCATCTTCATCAACCTCGTCGTCCTCCTCAACGGATATGCTAAACCTTGACCTCTTTGGAGTGGTCTCCGTAATTCTTTGGATCCACTTCTCGTTCCCGCATAGCTCTTTGTAGCAATGATGCAAAGTGAAGGGCTTGTGGCAAAACTTGGTGTTCCAATGCTTGAATAGTTCTTGGATGTAGGGGGCACACTCCGCCACTTGCACACCACTCGGTGGAGCATGATTCACTTGGTCGATGCAACCGGACCATCAGTTGCATTGGCCATGAATGGTGCTCCAACGATGCCCAAGAAAACCTTGTGCACTGCTTGATCACACGTCCACAGAGTTGTTGTAGTGGTTATTAATCCTCTCCCAAAACATGGTCTTGGTTTGATACGTTCCTATCGTGGCATCCATGGAGATGACGCACCAAGCGTCGCAAAGCGCAATGTCCTCCTTTTGGTTGTAGTTTTGGGTGTGGCACCTTGGGACCTTGGTGCTTTCATCGGTCACATCCACAACCTCCTTCTCCTCCTTGGCCACCTCCTGCTCGGCCACCTGCTCCTCGGCCTCCTCCTCCTCCATGCCTTGGGTGGCCGAATGATCCCAAAACGAGTCATAATTGAGCTCATCAAGGCCAATGGTGGTCTAGGACTCCAACGATGAGAGGAATTCGGCCGTGTTCATCTCCGGACTACAATATCAAAGCAAACACAATTAACAATCATTACCGATCACCAACAATCACTATCGGATACCGACACGACGCGAGGTTTTTATTTTTACCTTGTTGGCATTTCATCGAGCACTTGGTGGCCGTGATTCTTGTTGCCGGCTGTGGCCGCCGCTCTAGCCGGAGCAGTCGCCATAGGGGCTGCCGGAGGTGCAGCAAAAGGCGTTGGCGTAGGACAAGGCGCCGCTTTGGCCTTCTTCATCTTCTTCTTCGCGTCCGCCTCCGCGAGCGCCACCGCCGCCGCCGTCGGCTTTCGAGCACATTTGCCTCCGAGAGGTGCAGCGGGAGGGTGGGCGGCGTGCCGTTGCTGGAGAGGCGGTGGCCACCCCAGAGACCATTGGAGCGGTTGGAGGAGCTTGGACGCGGTGGGTCTTCTTCATACCCAAACTCTTCTTCTTCTTCGGCGGCGGCGCGTGGGTGCTTTCCAGCAGCGAAAAGCCGACGCCGGTGGTCGCTGGGGTGAGGGAAGGGGCCGGGCTATCCGTTCCGGCCGGGCCGGCGGTCATTGGCAGCGGCGGCGGCGTGTAGTGGCTGCGCCGACGGGAGACAGTGCAGCGCAGGAGGGAGGCGCCAATTTTACTCGACAATGGGGAGATGGAGTAAATTTTAGTGGAAATAGGGAGGTGGAGTAAAATTTTTACTTCACTAATTTTTTTTAAAGGATCGGCTAGATGCGTGGTAAGGTAGTAAAACTACTCCCTATGGACTTTTAGGGGATAGGTTAGAGTTACCGACCGTGCTCATTATGCACAGCGCGTAGACCGCCGAAACCTACTCGGACTCAGAGCACGAGCCAGAGTTCATTTCAGCCCACGCTTGGACTCGCAGCATATATATGTGCGGGCAGAGAAGTTCAAACTAGCTCGTACCAGCCTTGCTCTATATCTGATTCGAGAAAGGAAAAGTCTTGCCCTATATATACGCCGGCGTAACGACGAGTAATAACACCCAAAGCCAGGAGCCCAGGACCCACCTGCTCCGATGGCAATCACGTACCATGCACCGCGTCAATCAGGCGATCAACCAGTGGCACCCCGTCATCGCTCAAGGGTAGCCGTGGACGTCGTCATGGACGACGGCACCGTGATCCGGACCACCGTTACGTCCTCCGCCTGTGATGTCTTGCTCTTTCTCCGGGAGCTCCAGGAACTCTTCTGCAAAGAGATCCATGACCACAATAGACTCAATAAGGTCCAAGAGCAGCAAGCCCTGGAGGAGGTCCAAGAGCACCACCATTGCCTCGTCGTCGGCCTCGATACGGAGTGGCACCAAATCTCCGAGACCGGCGGGAAGCCCCGGTACCAGATCGCCGTCCTCCAGCTCTGCGTCGGCGACCGCTGCCTTGTCTACCAGATTTTCCACGCCGACTACATCCCTGCCGAGCTCGCGGCCTTCCTGGCCAACCCCGACTTCTGCTTCGTCGCCGTCGGGGTGGGTGGCGACGTCAAGCGGCTGCACGACGACTGTAACCTTGAGGTGGCCCACACGATGGACCTGCCTCAGGTCGCGGCGGTTGTGCTCGGCCGGCCAGAGCTCCGGCAGGCAGGGCTCATGACCCTAGCGCGCGAGGTGATGGACACTCTCATCGAGAAGCCGAAGAAGGTTACAATGAGCAAGTGGGCCGCGCCGCACCTGTCAAGGGAGCAGGTCCGGTACGCCTGCATCGACGCCTTCGTGTCCTTCGACGTTGGCCGCCGGCTACTCTGCGAACCCCGTGTTTAACTTCTGAAGATGCTTGGGTTAAGCATTGCAAGTTTGCGCTTAATTGTTCCGTAGATTTAGTTGTGTATGTATACACATTTGTTGGGATAAAATGTGAATACTTGGACCGATATGGTTTTGTCGCTAGCTCGACGTTGGATGCTGAAATTAGGATTGATTTGTTGGCACATAGTGCTCAAATTAGCACCTTTCTTCCGATAACCTAACTACTAGGACATTAATTTGCATTGTAATCATACTTTAAACTTCCGGTGGCTTTGCCACTCGGAAAATACTAAATAGAAATAAAGCAATGTGTAGTGTCGAGTTAAATGCACAGAACCACCACATTCGTGTCACGACCTGCTAAAAACCACTACTTTACGATTTGCGACATTTCACGCTGAACAGAATTTCTAACTGTGGCAAAAAACACTAAGTAAAAGAATGGTCCTGATTTTTGAGGTGGCCCATTGCGAGCAAGTAGGCAGCGGTGACGGCGTGGCGCTAGTGGCCGTTATTTTTTTTCCAGCGCTCGGGTTGAAGGTGCTGGGTCAGGCCGACGTGTTCGCTCGTTTTCATTTACTGGGCTGGGCTTGTTCGTAAACCGGGCCGATGTGTTCGCTGTGCTTGTTCAATTCTTGTAGAAAAAACAAGCGGTCGTTCGATTGATTAATTGCGCCAGTTTGGTTTCTCCTTCTCTAGAAGATCACAGTTTTCACATTGCATTCATTCTCTCTCCTCTCGCACAGATAACAACGAGACTCTCCATCCAACTACCCTCTTCCACAGAAACCACAACCACAACAAGGAAACCATCATTGCTCGGTGTTTGGCATCGGATGGGACCAGGCTCTGCAGGAGATCTTTGACGTGACATCACAAAGCTCTTCTATGCGCGCGAGGTGAGCACCTGATACAACAGCGTTGCAATCTTGAAGAATCATGCATCGTGCGGTGAGAGCCTGCGCCACGCATGAGTAGAGGTCACGAATGCAAGACCTCTACCGCCCACTCATTGAGAACTTGGTATGAGCGATGGGGGAGGCCAGGGATTCCCTGGATCCATTCCAGTGGTCATGCTTGTACATGTACAGAACTACGACCAACTCCGCCTGGACTACGAGCTCGATAAGGTGGTGCGAGTGCTCCCCGCCGCTCTGATGGAGATGGAGGCATCGCAGATGAAGCAACGGGTGGAGCAACAACAGATGCAAGTGGAGACTGGCACGAGCAACAGGAGGAAGAAGAAGAAGCTCCGCCATGCATAAGCAATAGGTGGAGACTTTGAAACCAGTTTGAACATTAAATTGAGCACACACACTAACATTTCACATCATTCAAATCACTTAAAATCATGTACACCGACTCACTCCTTCTGTGGTCAACTTGTTCACTGTATCACTCAACCAAAATTTAACTCATGTACCCACTGCACAACCCCTTGCAAATTTCAGTAGTGGCATTTAGTGTCAGTTGCATTCAGTGCACAAGGATAATTCAAATGGAAACTACATCTATCAATGAGTAAAGTAACTAACCCTAGAATAATTAACCATTTCAAGGCACCCGGCTAGATGAGTACTCCAGTTTTATAGACTGAAACTCTATTTCATAACCCTAAAATTCAGTCAAATAGGACATGTTTCAGTTAATTCAGAGTCCTAAAATTGAGTCAAACATGTCATGAACATTTAGTTAATTCAGAGTCCTAAATCCAGTACTTCAGTTCATTCATTCACAAACAACAACATCAAGATTCAGTTAACCCTAGTTTCCAAATTTGGAATCCTAGAATTCCAGCAACAAAATTTGCTAATAGAGAGAGGCGGGCAGCTCACCTAGGGGCTGACCGCCACCGTGAGGCCGCCGCCGACATCTACCACCGCCGGCAGTGGTGACGATGAAATACTCTGAAATAAATATGTTGTGACCGCAACTATCTTCCGCCTCGCCATGGGTGCCCCCTGCCACACCGGCCAGCTGCGGTGATCGGCTCTGTCCACCACGCTTTGTCCCCATCACTCCCTCACCGATGGATCCGGGGCCGCCACCACCGCCATGCCCTCCAGAGAGAGAATACGGGGAGAGAGCAAGGGAGGGGAGTGAGGGAGCGTTCTGGTTCAGCTGGCCCAGTCGATTCTGACAGAGCCGTTAACGGGCGCCGTCACCGTTGTCGGACCACGAGGGACCAGACATGTCAAAACGTGCTCAAAAATGGCTCAGTGTTTTTTGCCACTATTAGAATTTTGGTTCGGTGCGAAATGCCACAAATTGTAGAATGGTGGTAATTACCATTGCTTCACAATAGGGCTTTCTTGTTAAACAAATGACAATCTGTCTCACCTATACACACCAGTTGGTGATCGGTACGCATGGACTTTCTACAAGAAAAAACTGTGGATCCGTGCGTACGTGAACCATCCCATCCCTTGGCTAGTGCAGTCCCCGTCCCCTCGGCTTTTGGATGTCGCGAGGAAAATGTGCTCAGCTCGAGGACAAGAAGTGATATCTACTCGTACAAAGGAACGACACAAGTGCCATGGTGGAGTTAGCCCCTCTCCCTCCGCAATTGTGACCGCTACGTCAGCGAGTATAGTAGGATGATCCATAGGACAAGAATGAGCACCCTAAGCTTCTCAATGGTGACGGTCGTGCTCTGACATCATCGAGGACTACGAGATAGGGCGGGGAACAACGGTTCGCCATGCCTAGACACGAATTGTTGTAAGCCTTGGGAAACAACGAAGTGTTGATGATATGCCCTTTGTGTGGATTCATATAATTTGCAATTGTATCTGAGGTGTTAGTGCCATGCATGGTGGTTGATGGATGACCATATATATGTATGTATATATATACCCCCTAAAAAACATAAGGTTGGAGACGCGGATCCTCAAAGACTTAGGGTAGTCCTTGTTGTTATTGACTTGAGTTGATAGTGATCCCATGCTATTAAGAGGGGACAATAGCAAGGTGAAGAGCCATACTCATTTCACACATCATTTAGCACACACATGATCACCCAAGACATAGCCACTAAAAAGACTAAAAACCCGTGTGTTCTACCTCTGGCCTGAGAAAACTGAAACTACGAGACCAGACTGTCTAGTCATTGGATCAGACTGTTCGGTCAGCCTAAAATCACCAACCAAGAGCCTTTGGAGCCAACAGACAGTCTAGTCCAGAGGATCACACTGTTAGGTGATCATTTGCATCGCACCAAAGTTTTCTGGAGTAACCAGACAGTCCGACCCTTTGGGACCAGACTGTTCGTATCCCTTGACGAAACTGTCTGGTTGGCTCTTGGCTGACTACATTCTCTTTGGACAGACCACCCTGGACCAGACAGTCCACCCTGGACCAGACAGTCCAATGGTACAAAAACACATCCTCGTGGAACTAAACCCTAACTTGTATTACACTTGCCGATTGTTCTGTAGTGCATTTTTGCAATGTGATGGTTGAATTTCACCTACCACTATATATACCCCATTCCACTTATTTCTAGGGTCATCCTTTGAGAAAGAAAATCATTCAAGGCCACCACACTGCCTCTCATACTCTTGGATAGATTCAAAGGAAGATGATTCCATGGGAAGATCCACTCATTCCCCATACTTAGACCAATCACTTTTGTTCTTGAGCTTGATTTTAATCCTTGCCTCATGCTTTGTTACTATTGGAGGTTGGTGACTCCTAGGCAGTAGGAGTTCTTCGGCGAGAAATCTATTGTTGTGACCAAAAAATTGTGAAGGTTTGGAGGCCACCTCAATGTTACCACTAGTGGTTGAGAAATGCCTCTGTGGTGTTATCTCGAGGAGAATAGGGTGAGCCTTCATGGTGTTAGTGTGCCTTCGTGGTTACACCCACCCCTCCAATGGTGACTAGGTTCCCTTCAAGGAAGTGAACATTGGGATACATCCTCATCTCCGGGGTTTGGTTATACCTAACCCTAACTATTTACTTGTGGTTTACTTTTGGTCATTTGACCTTTGAACTTGCTATCATATTGTGTTAATTGTCTCACCATATTATTGTTATCACCTCTTGCTAGAACTTGACTCACCTTAGTAATTATTTAGGTTCACATTTATATTCCGCATTTGACTAAATTTGCTGATAATCAATTAAAAATTATAATTTTACCTAATAACCCCCTCTATGTCCATATCGATCCTTCCAGACAAGAACCTTCGTGCCCATGACACGTGGTTGCAGTGCCGTCGCCACCAAAAACAACTACACATTTGTACCGCCTCGCCTGCCTAGCTAGTATGTATTCCACCGAGTCAAATCCTGGCCCCTTGTGTTTCACCAACCTTGTTACACCTTAAGGCTAGAGACTCCTAGCGGTTGGAGTCATCGTCGAAGATCCAAGGTTGTAGATTTCTTTAGAGTCCGTGAAGGCTTTGAGGCCACTTTAGGGTCTATCATGAGTAATTCAGCTTCACCTTTGTGGTGAAGCACGATCCATGGTGAAGTCAAGAACCTTTTGTGGACTCACACCTCATCAATGGTGACTAGCTATCCTCCAAAGAAGTGAGTTTTGGGATACATCTTCATCCCCGTGTGCCTTTGTTACTTCCTATTTGAACTCATTTTTGCTTGTGTTATTTACTTTGGTCTCTTGCCCTTGCAAGCATTGTATAGAGTGTGTTCACCTTTGTTAAATATTTAGACACCTTATCCTATATTCTATATTACTAAACAGTTGATCTAAACTAACATATTTATCTTAACATGCACCATGCCACCTCAATATGCAATTATGTAAGAGCATATACAACAGGACCCCCCATACATGCCCCAAACGCCCGGACTGGTTACCTGATCAGTGTCCGGATGCAAAAATGCCACCCAACCAGCCTCCCCATAGCCGGCGTAAAAGCCCAGACTGACCGACACTCCCCATATCCATCCCAAATCTAGGGCGAATATGGGGACGTCCGGATGCGCCCTCCACGTCGGATCTGACCCACGCTGGCCCACCCAACCCGACATAAAATGGACCCTATTTGCACCTCCGACTGAAACCCTAGCCGCATTCCACTCGACTCTCCTCCCATCCTCTCCACTACCTCTACCCGCAAGATACCATCCGGTGATCTCCTACCCTCTCTGGTATGGCGGGAAGAGGATTCGAGTCCTACACCTCCAAACCCATTGACCCCGAGCTCATCCCATGTGACTTCGGGGAGAAGATGACCATCCGCCTTGTGCTCCGCCGCTCCCGGGAGGAGGTCTCCCAATGACAACGCTTAGACTCCTTCCGTTGGGAATCCATTGCATCCACCCAAATGGTGAATGGATCCGACATGAGTTGTGTCGCCGCTGCCTCACTGGAGTCTTTGTGGTCCTTCTGGCGTCTGAACGTGCCGACGAATGTGCAACCGCTTCGTTGGCATGTCGAGGCGGAGGTGAATGCATGGGCGTCCGCCGACGCAAATATGGCGTTGAGTGCCCGTCGTGTGAGGCAATGGGCATGGGAGGCGGTGGCGGACGTTGGCGTCGCATTCTTCGACGCCTCATGTGGTGCACACCCATCTCAGACCCCACAATTGCATCGTGGTGGATGTCGCCGACTCCTCCCAAGATAGATCCATCATCGATCTTACATCCACCGACACCGTGAAAGTTGTTGACTCCGACGAGGAAGAGTAATGCATGAGAGACGGCGGCGCCTTGAGTCCTGTGAGCCGTTCAGTGTCCGATGTCCTACTCTACCTCGCCGATAATCGGACCAACACTTTGAGGGGCGTAGCCAGCCGCCAGACATGGGCACGGCGAAGCCGACCGAACTCCGCTTACATTATATTTTACGTTGCATGTAATAATATGTATTTGGTGATTTGGAAATGGTGTTTGTAGTTGTGGAATCAACCTTTTGTGTGTTGTTCAGTCACTATTCGCAGACACGCCCGGGCGCATGCACGGGCTTTTGGGGGGCGAATTTTGGTATTGTGGTTGGAGATGCTGTAAATATATGGAGAAAAGCCCACCACGACATGCAACCATGTCAAAAGGATCAAATGTTTTAATTATATTATGCACCCTGTATTAAATAATTTATATTATACAATAATCATATGTATTTTATATTTTACCTTTTATATTATTAATCAAAATATTCATGTTCATATCATCAAATATCACTGAAATATATTATAAACAATTATTGAAACAACGTGCGGGTATCATCTAGTTTATACATAAAGCATATTTTATTAAATAAAATAAAATTTATAAAGACATATTCACCCCCTCTAGGTCCATCAAGATTCTCTCAAGAAGCAGCAGGAGATAGAGGAGAGGTGGCGATGACCTCGGGCTCTCCTACGATGGCCAGTGTGCTCTCTTATACACACATACCCCTATCGCATGAAGATGAGTGTTGCAACAAAGCATCTCACAATGGCAAAGAAGAGGCAAAGGATGTCACAACAACAAACAAGAGATGAGAAGTTGAGCAAGTTGCCGCCCTGAGACTCGACATAGGGCTCCATATGTCTTCCTTCTACTTCGTCATGTAATACTGTAGGATTGAAAGTATGTCTAGAGAGGGGGTGATTAGACTACTTGACAAATTAAAATCTGGACTTTTTCACGACTTTAGTTGTAGGCAGAGTTTAGCAATTATGACAAGTCTAGCAATCAACCTACACATGCAATTCTAAGAGTATAGCAGCGGAATGTAAAACATTGCACATGTAAGTAAAGGGAAGGGTTTGGAGAAGGCAAACTCAATGGGCACACGAAGATTTTTGGCGTGGTTCCGATAGGTGGTGCTATCGTAATCCACTTTGATGGAAACTTTAACTCACGAAGGGTAACGGCTGCGCGAGTCCATGGAGGGCTCCACCCATGAAGGGTCCAGAAAGAAGCAACCTTCTCTATCCCACCATAGCCATCTCCCACGAAGGTCTTTCCTCACTCGGTTAGATCTTCATGAAGTAGGCGATCTCCTTGCCCTTACAAACTTCTTGGTTCAACTCCACATCATGTCGGAGGCTCCCAAGTGACGCCTAAACATCTAGGAGACACCGCTCTCCAAAAGGTAATATACACTGTGTTGATGATGAACTCCTTGCTCTTGTGCTTCAAATGATAGTCTCCCCAACACTCAACTCTCTCTCACATATTTGGCAATGGTAGAAGAAGTATTTGAGTGGAAAGCAACTTGGGGAAGGCTAGAAATCACGATTCAAATGGTAGAAATGGAATCTCTTGACTCAACACATGAGTAGGTGGTTCTCACTCAAAAAATGAATGGTGGAAGTGTAGGCATGTTCTGATGGCTCTCTTGCTAAATAAGAGGCGGGTGGAGGGGTATATATAGCATCCACACAAAATACAACCGTTGCACACTTTTGACGCAACTCTGTGGCACTGATCAGAAATCTCGGTGGCATCGACCTGTGTAAAAATATGAACGTTAGGAATCTCGGTGGGACCGACTAGAACAACTTAGAGGGACCGATGTGCAATGTCTAGGGAAAACCTCGCCTTGGTGGGACTGAAGTGAAGTAATAAGGCAACATAGAGTTGACAAGCCATCTCGGTGGTACCGACTGCATCAACTCGGTGAGACCGAAGTGAAACAATAAGTAATAGAGAGTTGGCAAGGCCATCTCGGTGAGACCGATATCCATATCGGTGGATCTGATTTGTTAGGGTTTGGCAGTGGCTATGTACAGATGAACTCAGTGGCTCCGGATAGGAAATTTGGTGGGGCCGAGTTGGAAAGTAGGGTTTGGACATATTTGGATGGAGAAAGTGGTTAAGGGTTTTGGAGCAATGTCACTAAGCACTTGAGCAAATAGATCATTAAGCAACACCTCATCCCCTTTTAATAATATTGGCTTTCCTATGGACTCAATGTGATCTTGGATCACTTAACCAAAAATTTAGAGTCTCGAGTTTTTCGCCAATCCATGTCCTTAGCATTTTGAGAGTTCCACAATCACTAGTCCTTGCCATGCCAAATCATTAAACACCCTAAAATATTTAACTTGAATGGACATTAGTTCAATGAGATATATGTTATGAATTACCAAAACCACCCAGGGATTAGTTGCACTTTCAAATACCACTAGTGGGCCCTATGCTGGTTAGTGGTAATTTTTTTATCACCGACGTGTTGTTACTAATAGCTCTGGACCTGTCACCAAAGGGGCTTTAGCGCTCGTCAATGAAGGGTGAATTCAAGTTGTGGTTACATGTGGAACCCATTTACTCGACGATGTGCTCGTTAGTGAAGAGATTTGGAGCAGAACATCTAGTTAGCCACGGAGTTACGTATCAACTTGATGGGTTTCACATGTAGTCAAGATATTATAATTTCAAATAGAGGTAGGAAAAAATTACCAAATCCAAGGGGATCGAGGTCAGGTTAATTCGTCTATAGTCATTTCCGGTGACCCAAGCACACCTTCACGACTAAACAAATCACATAGTGTAATTATTAGTTATTACACAACGAGGAGACATCAACAAAATCATCCTATATATAGTTACACAAGAAATTGTGTCTTTTAGAGCATCTCCACACTACAAAAAATACACTTCCGTGATGATACATGTTTGTCACAGTAGGTCACATTTTATGTCATGCATGTACATCCATGACGATTTTATGACAGAATAAAGATAGTCATACATGTGCTGTCGTAGAAGTGTTCCATGACATTACCAAAATTATCATCACGGAAGTATCCACTTCCATGACGATAAATCGCGCGTCATAGAATTGCTTTCGTCAAGGGTAACCAACACGTGGCGTCCACCGTAGCGGGTCGCCATTAGGCTTTGGGTTCTGGTTTGGATCCGATAACCCGTTAACAGCCCGGACCAATGGGGATTCTCCACGTGTAAAATTCTCAATGGCTAGAGGAACCACGTGTCGCCTCACCATTGGGACAGATGTCATCACTCATTGGACTGAAAGAGCCTATGATACGTCGACACGTGGCATGACCCAACAGAGGCCCATTTCGATGAAAAGGCCGGACCGTTTGACTTGGTCAAATAGGTAGCGGGCCGGCCCACAGAAAGCCTCTTAATGGCCTGTTCACATATAACCCATTTACAGCCCGCTAGGTCATGACCCATTACTGCTTATCTGAATTAGGCCCAGTAGCGTCATCTCGGCCGTCCAGTATGATTCCAGCCTGTTGTAACTTCTGGCCCATGTATGGCCCATGACGTCTTTCTGCCCATATGAGGCCCTTTGTAACTCTTGGCCCATTAATGGCCCGTGGTGAAACTGGCCCGTAATGAACAGTGTATCGCTTTATACCCATTAACGACCCATTAGTTCGTCGGCCGTTTCTGGCCCGTGTTAACTTTCGGCCTTCTAAGCGCCCATTTATTCTCGGGCTCATTTCCAGAATTCGTTTACTTACGTCTGTTGCTGGCTTGTTCAGCTTGTGGGCCAAATTCAGCATGTGGTTACAGTCGGCCTGTTTGTGGCCCGTTAACTCGTTGGGCTGTTTTCGTAGTGTCATCAATTATGGCCTATTAACGGCCCATTATGGTCGGGCCATAAAACAGAGGGTTTCCACTCTAGCCTGTTTACGGCCCATTTTGTGGTCCGTCATTGGTCCATGAATAGTATGACCCATGTTTGGCGAAATGATTATACAGCCCGTAGAAGGCCCATAGATGAGACGGCCCATCCGTAGAAGGCCCATGTATCCTACGGCCTGTAGAAGGCTCATGGATCGTACAACCCGTGGAGGGCCATGGTCACTAGAGCAGGTAGCAGGACCATGGTCACAACAGTCCGTGTGTTGCCATGGTTATTGTGGCCTAGTTTATTGTGGCCACTAGAAAAACGCGGAAAAAGAACTATAGTGACTACAGGCAAAGAAAGAAGCAAGCAGCTAACGCTAGGCTATTATGGCTATTACACATATTACATCCACTGGGCATCAAACTTCGCCACCAGTGCAAATATAGGGAACAAAGCAGCATATTACATACATTGGTCGTCTAAATTGGCCACCTGTGCAAATAAACGCAGCAGCAAAACAAGTCCATAACTGAAACAACTTCAGAATAGCTCAAGAAACGTTATCCTGGGTATCCACCATGCTGGCAATAAGCTTAGCAATATTATTAGCTTTGTCCTGTTTGGCGCTAAAATCCTCCAACGCTTGTTGTTGCACTAGAAAGTATGCATCTGAATGCTCTAGGGGCTTCCACAGTCCTTCCGCTTCTTGTCGCAGCACAGTTGTTCGATGTCTTTCAGCTTGTAGTTGAGACTCAAGAAACCGAACCGATTCAGACAGTGAGTTTGAATAGCTTGTGCAAGCGGTAGTGGCCAGTAACTCGAACACTAAACCAAGACAGGACTTTGGGTTGTCACACTATCTTCAAGATAGTTTTCCTTAGCTGTTTTATCAGCTTTGTTGGAGACCAACAAGGATGTCTCACTATCCTGATCCTTATTTGCATTACTTCCTTTACCATTGCTTAATAAGGCACTCTTCCCCAATATCCTGTCAGCATTCTAAAAGAAGAAACAAGCAGACACATAACAAGTTTAGCATGTACTAGTATAAGAAACTCATTTCGATGAACCAGTCCATTAGTAAGGTGGACAGGATTATACTACCAAGTCTTCTATTGCCAAGTAGTACATAATAACAACATCAAATAAACACATATATATATGTCATATGGTCACTGCATTGTCTTGCCAAATAAAAATAGAGACACGATTCAAATCATATCAGTTCAAGACAAAGCAGCACTGAAAGAATACAAAGCATGGGAAACTACACGGCACAACAAGATTTCAGATAGGTACCACGGGTCTACATGTACAACATCACTATTGGCTCTGTTGTGATGCTAGTAATGTGCATGATATGAGAAGTCAACTGTATACACAATTGAAATTGAAATCAACAGAGCTATTTATAATAGCAAACCTGTTGAAGAAACATGCGTAAACATACATGTTGTGCCATTGGAGTTTTGATTGGATCCTTCAATTTAAAAATAAGTTTGTATGAGTAAATACAGTGATACAAGAGAAAAGCAGTATGCACGATAGCAATGGAATCTTAAATGAAAACAATTTTTCTTTAGGTTTAAGCACTTGTTCTACATGAATAGAGTACAATAAGACGCAAGAATATAGTACTTAAAAATATAAAATGAGCTCATAGACCTTACTAATTCTTGGTTCGGGACCAGTACAGAACAAGGCATTCCCAGTCATCGTCCAGTAAATGTGTCTCAGGAGAATGTAAGGGAATTTGATGAGTTTCTTTGCCAGTGAAGTATGTTTCAGGTAATTCCGATATTGCCACCAAGCATTCTTGAAGATAGCAGAGGTATTAGCACATGTTACCTCATCCTGAGTTTCCAAATCAGTCCTTCTCTATAGAGAAAAATGGGAAAATTTGATGTATTATAACCATCATGGAGGTAGAATGTATGGGACAAAGCAAAGTAATTGCGTTGAATAACATTACTTACACATAACTCCTGGACAAACACCTGCAACTTGCATTTTCCTTCACCTTAAGTATATTATTTCCATGATGGGAATATACGCACATAGGATTTAGCAACATCAAATGTGATAGATGCTAAACTACAACCGGCTGGTTGTGCTTCCTCCACAGGAATAGGTGTACTAACTTGTGGAGTTGGGGTTCGCCGTGGTAGTACTGGCGCTTTGGGCACTGGAGCTGCCTTACTAATTGCTCTTGTTTGGGAGCTCTGTGGTGGAGATGGTGTTGTGTCAACAAGAGCTGGGTTACTATCTGCTGGGGTTGGGGTTAGATTGGGTGAAGCTGGTTCTCTGTCCATCGCAGTAGGGGTACAATCTGTGAGAGTCTGGGTTCTGTGTGGTAGGGCTGGTTCTCGTGGATGTACAACCGGGGTGCTATTTCCACCAAGAGGTAGCACTGTTTTATTTGAAGATTGTGTTTTACTCCGCTAGATAATGGCATCACCCGCTCCAATTCAAATGGTTGATAAACAGGAAACATAGTTGAATGTACAGACATTGTATGAGAGACATATGCAATAGATAGTGTGGAAAAAAGAGGGCATGAAATAGTTGACATGTATATTGTTTAACTAAAACGGACAGCATGACATAATTTCACATATATGATGTCTATCTAAACTGGATAGCATAGCATAACATAATTCAAAGATATGATGAATAAGTAAACATGATCACATGACATAATTCACATACATGTTATCTAAGTAATCATGATCGCATGATTTAATTCACATATGTGATTTATATGCTAAGCAGAGGGCATTAGCATATATGATGTCTAAACTAAGAACATGGTGTTGAATATTGTGTATATGATGTCTAAACTATGCAATGCAAGACACCATATGCATGATATGAGCAATATAACAGTGCCAAGTTAGAGCATACACCTCGATGGGAAACTAATTTAGAACTCAAGTTTGAACATTAATTTGGACCTGACTTGGAGTCTAAGAGGTGAACATGACGATAAAGTATCAGGTAATTTTAAGCAATCCATAACATAAGCAGAAATAGAAGAGTGCGACCTCTCTTGTGGACCCGTGTACTCCTGAGGTTCATCTGCTGAGTCGATGATGGTGATGCCTCTGCGGTGGGTGCTGGCGGCAGGGAAGGAGATCTGAGGCAGCGAAAGACGTTCAGGAGTCGTGATGTCTGGTTTGGTGGATGCTTCTATCAATGGAGCAGCTCAGGTGAGGTGGGCGACATTGAGGCAGGAGCAGGAAAAACCACACAAAGTTTTCTTCGACACCTACCTGTAACTGAAGTAATTCTGTAAGGGCTCATTTGGCTTGCATGATTCTAAAAACGTAGGGATAGGAAAAACACCGGAATAGAATAGGAATGCACATGGGAAACAGAGCATTTGTAAACAAAGGATTTCTGTCAACTTGGGTGTTTGGTTCACAGGAATTGGAAGAGCAGAGGAATGCAAAGAAACATGTCCAAAATAGAGTGAAACCATATGATAGCGTGTACAGTTAGAATGTTATTCTGCCACTAATGCACTTGGTCTTGTTTTCATGCATAGGATTTTGAAAAGTAGGTCCAGGTGGATATTTTGCTCCATTCCTTTCAACAAAATGCATGAATAATTGAATAGTAGAGTGCCATAGGAAAATTTCCTATTGCTATGTTTTTCCATTAAACCAAAATAGCCCTAATGGATCGACATGAATGTAGAGTAATAAGTGATGCGACAAATGTACAACCTCTTTGCCGTAGCCGTGTCGACCTCATCATCATTGGGTTGGTCGCTGAAGAAGTTGAGGCAGAGGTGGTTGTCGGAGGTGTGGAGGAAGATCTGAGGAATCTGTAGAGGCACTGCTCTGTTGTGATGGATCGTTCCGTCATTGGAGAAGCTCCAGCGAGCCGTACGGCGTCGAGGCTGAAGCAGCACAAGACAGACATCGTAAATCTCAAGTGGGATTCTAATAGCATCTCCAATAGATGATGAAAAATACATTACCAAAAAGTGATAGATGTAAAATTTACATCACCAAAAATCACCTGACTAGAACAGACGAGGTAAAAACTATTGACTCTAAACTTAACTGTCGAAACTGAAATTTACTGTCAAATCTGAATATTACTGTCGAAACTAAACGCAATGGTAGCACAGAGGCACTTCACATGTTGTTTAGGGAGGGCCTGCAGTTCATCTTCAACCTGCACACCCCTGAGCCGCCAGCCACCACCAGCCGAACCGCCGGCCTGCGACACCCGCGGCCGCCGGCGCTCCCGCACCGCCTCGCCGCCGTGAAACCACTCCCCACCGCCGGTCCGCCGCCGCCCTGGCCAGCCCTCTAGTGCCCCCCGCGTCAAGCTTTTTCTTCGGCAATCCCCACACCATCGCCCCACCACCACGCCCCCCACCGCCGGCGACCATCGCCCCTGTTCGGGAACGTTGCAGAAAACAAAAATTTTCCTACGGTTTCACCAAGATCCATCTATGAGTTCATCTAGCAACGAGTGATTGGATTGCATCTACATACCTTTGTAGATCACGCGCGGAAGCGTTCAAAGAACGGGGATGAGGAAGGCGTACTCGATGTGATCCAAATCACCGGAGATCCTAGCACCGAACGGACGGCACCTCCGCGTTCAACACACATACGGTCAGCGTAACGTCTCCTTCTTCTTGATCCAGCAAGGGGAAAGGAGAGGTTGAGGAAGATGGCTCCAGCAGCAGCACGACGGCGTGGTGGTGATGGAGCTGCAGTACTCCGGCAGGGCTTCGCCAAGCACTATGGAGGAGGAGGAGGTGTTGGAGAGGGAGAGGGAGGCACCAAAGGCAAAAGGTAAGAAGTCCTCAATCTCCATAGGAGGGCCAAGGGGGGGGGGGGCGCCGACCCTAGGAGATCTAATCTCCTAGGGGGGTGCGGCCAAGGGGGAGGAATCCCTCCTCCCTAAGGCACCTAGGAGGTGCCTTCCCCTCCTAGGACTCTTCCTCCCTTGAAACCCTAGGCGCATGGGCCTCTTGGGGCTGGTGCCCTTGGCACATGTAGGCCAAGGCGCACCCCCTACAGCCCATGTGGCCCCAGGTACAGGTGGCCCCACCCGGTGGACCCCCGGGACCCCTCCGGTGGTCCCGGTACAATGCCGGTGACCCCGAAACTTGTCCCGATGCCCGAAATAGCACTTCCTATATATAATTCTTTACCTCCGGACCATTCCGGAACTCCTCGTGACGTCCGGGATCTCATCCGGGACTCCGAACAACATTCGGGTTACTGCATATACATATCCCTACAACCCTAGCGTCACCGAACCTTAAGTGTGTAGACCCTACGGGTTCGGGAGACATGTAGACATGACCGAGACGAATCTCCGGTCAATAACCAACACCGGGATCTGGATACCCATGTTGGCTCCCACATGTTCCTCGATGATCTCATCGGATGAACCACGATGTCGAGGATTCAAGCAATCCCATATACAATTCCCTTTGTCAATCGGTATGTTACTTGCCCGAGATTCGATCGTCGGTATCCCAATACCTCGTTCAATCTCGTTACCGGCAAGTCACTTTACTCGTACCATAATGCATGATCCCGTGACCAGACACTTGGTCACTTTGAGCTCATTATGATGATGCATTACCGAGTGGGCCCAGTGATACCTCTCCGTCATACGGAGTGACAAATCCCAGTCTTGATCCATGTCAACCCAACAGACACTTTCGGAGATACCCGTAGTATACCTTTATAGTCACCCAGTTACGTTGTGACGTTTGGTATACCCAAAGCACTCCTACGGTATCCGGGAGTTACACGATCTCATGGTCTAAGGAAAAGATACTTGACATTGGAAAACTCTAGCAAACGAACTATACGATCTTATGCTATGTTTAGGATTGGGTCTTGTCCATCACATCATTCTCCTAATGATGTGATCTCGTTATCAATGACATCCAATGTCCATAGTCAGGAAACCATGACTATCTGTTGATCAACGAGCTAGTCAACTAGAGGCGTACTAGGGACATGTTAGTGTCTATTATTCACACATGTATTACGATTTCCGGATAACACAATTATAGCATGAATAAAGACAATTATCATGAACAAGGAAATATAATAATAATGCTTTTATTATTGCCTCTAGGGCATATTTCCAACAGTCTCCCACTTGCACTAGAGTCAATAATCTAGTTACATTGTGATGAATCGAACACCCAGGGAATTCTGGTGTTGATCATGTTTTGCTCTAGGGAGAGGTTTAGTCAACGGATCTGCTACATTCAGGTCCGTGTGCACTTTACAAATATCTATGTCTCCATCTTGAACATTTTCACGAATGGATTTGAAGTGACGCTTGATGTGCCTTGTCTTCTTGTGAAACCTGGGCTCCTTGGCAAGAGCAATAGCTCCAGTGTTGTCACAGAAGAGCTTGATCGGCCCCGACGCATTGGGTATGACTCCTAGGTCGGTGATGAACTCCTTCACCCAAATTGCTTCATGTGTTGCCTCTGAGGCTGCCATGTACTCCGCTTCACATGTAGATCCCGCCACGACGCTCTGCTTGCAACTGCACCAGCTTACTGCCCCACCATTCAAAATATACACGTATCCGGTTTGTGACTTAGAGTCATCCAGATCTGTGTCGAAGCTAGCGTCGACGTAACCCTTTACGACGAGCTCTTCGTCACCTCCATAAACGAGAAACATTTCCTTAGTCCTTTTCAGTTACTTCAGGATATTCTTGACCGCTGTCCAGTGTTCCTTGCCAGGATTACTTTGGTAACTTCCTACCAAACTTACTTTGGTAACTTCCTACCAAACTTACGGCAAGGTTTACATCAGGTCTGGTACACAGCATGGCATACATAATAGACCCTATGGCCGAGGCATAGGGGATGACACTCATCTCTTCTATATCTTCTGCCGTGGTCGGACATTGAGCTGAGCTCAATTTCAGACCTTGTAATACAGGCAAGAACCCCTTCTTAGACTGATCCATATTGAACTTCTTCAATATCTTATCAAGGTATGTGCTTTGTGAAGGACCTAAGAGGCGTCTTGATCTATCTCTGTAGATCTTGATGCCTAATATATAAGCAGCTTCTCCAAGGTCCTTCATTGAAAAACTCTTATTCAAGTAGGCCTTTATGCTGTCCAAGAGTTCTATATCATTTCATATCAAAAGTATGTCATCTACATATAATATGAGAAACGCTACAGAGCTCCCACTCACTTTCTTGTAAACACAGGCTTCTCCATAAGTCTGTGTAAACCCAAACGCTTTGATCATCTCATCAAAGCGAATGTTCCAACTCCGAGATGCTTGCACCAGCCCATAAATCGAGCGTTGGAGCTTGCACACCTTGTCAGCATTCTTAGGATCGACAAAATCTTCCGGCTGCATCACATACAATTCTTCCTTAAGGAAACCATTAAGGAATGCCATTTTGACGTCCATTTGCCATATTTCATAAGCATAGAATGCGGCAATCGCTAACATGATTCGGACGGACTTCAGCTTCGCTACCGGTGAGAAAGTCTCATCGTAGTCAACCCCTTGAACTTGTCGATAACCCTTAGCGACAAGCCGAGCTTTATAGATGGTCACATTACCATCCGCGTCTGTCTTCTTCTTAAAGATCCATTTATTCTCTATGGCTCGCCGCTCTACGGGCAAGTCAGTCAAAGTCCATACTTTGTTTTCATACATGGATCCTATCTCGGATTTCATGGCTTCCAGCCATTTGTCGGAATCCGGGCCCGCCATTGCTTCTTCATAGTTCAAAGGTTCACCGTTGTCTAACAACATGATTTCTAAGACAGGGTTGCCGTACCACTCTGGTGCGGAACGTGTCCTTGTGGACCTTCGAATTTCAGTAGGAGCTTGATCAGAAGTATCTTGATCATCATCATTATCTTCCTCTCTAGTCGGTGCAGGCACCTCAGGAACATTTTCTTGAGTTGCGCCTTTTTCTGGTTCAAGAGGTAATACTTCATCAAGTTCTACTTTCCTCCCACTTACTTCTTTCGAGAGAAACTCTTTCTCTAGAAAGGACCCATTCTTGGCAACAAAGATCTTGCCTTCGGATCTGAGGTAGAAGGTATACCCAGTAGTTTCTTTAGGGCATCCTATGAAGACGCATTTTTCCGACTTGGGTTCGAGCTTTTCAGGTTGAAGTTTCCTGACATAAGCATCGCATCCCCAAACCTTTAGAAACGACAGCTTAGGTTTCTTCCCAAACCATAATTCAAATGGTGTCGTCTCAACGGATTTCGACGGAGCCCTATTTAAAGTGAATGCGGCAGTCTCTAAAGCATACCCCCAAAAGGATAGCGGTAAATCGGCAAGAGACATCATAGATCGCACCATATCTAATAGAGTGCGATTACGACGTTCGGACACACCATTACGCTGAGGTGTTCCAGGCGGCGTGAGTTGTGAAACTATTCCACATTTTCTTAAGTGTGTGCCAAACTCGTGACTCAAGTATTCTCCTCCACGATCTGATTGTAGGAACTTGATTTTCCTGTCACGTTGATTCTCAACCTCACTCTGAAATTCCTTGAACTTTTCAAAGGTTTCAGACTTGTGTTTCATTAAGTAGACATACCCATATCTACTTAAGTCATCAGTGAGGGTGAGAACATAACGGTAGCCACCGCGAGCCTCAACACTCATTGGACCGCACACATCAGTATGTATGATTTCCAATAAGTTGGTGGCTCGCTCCATTGTTCATGAGAACGGAGTCTTGGTCATTTTGCCCATGAGGCATGGTTCGCACGTGTCAAATGATTCGTAATCAAGAGACTCTAAAAGTCCATCAGCATGGAGCTTCTTCATGCGTTTGACACCTATGTGACCAAGGCGGCAGTGCCACAAGTATGTGGGACTATCATTATCAACCTTGCATCTTTTGGTACTCACACTATGAACATGTGTAGCATTACGCTCGAGATTCATTAAGAATAAACCATTCACCATCGGAGCATGACCATAAAACATATCTCTCATATAAATAGAACAACCATTATTCTCGGATTTAAATGAGTAGCCATCTCGTATTAAACGAGATCCTGATACAATGTTCATGCTCAAACTTGGCACTAAATAACAATTATTGAGGTTTAAAACTAATCCCGTAGGTAAATGAAGAGGCAGCGTGCCGACGGCGATCACATCGACCTTGGAACCATTCCCGACGCGCATCGTCACCTCGTCCTTCGCCAGTCTCCGTTTATTCCGCAGCTCCTGTTTTGAGTTACAAATGTGAGCAACCGCACCGGTATCAAATACCCAGGAGCTACTACGAGTACTGGTAAGGTACACATCAATTACATGTATATCACATATACCTTTTGCTTTACCGGCCTTCTTGTCCGCTAAGTATTTGGGGCAGTTCCGCTTCCAGTGACCACTCTCCTTGCAATAAAAGCACTCAGTCTCGGGCTTGGGTCCATTCTTTGGCTTCTTCTCGGCAGCTTGCTTGCCGGGCGCAGCAACTCCCTTGCCGTCCTTCTTTAAGTTCTTTTTACCCTTGCCCTTCTTGAACTTAGTGGTTTTATTGACCATCAACACTTGATGTTCCTTCTTGACTTCTACCTCTGCTGATTTCAGCATAGCAAATACTTCTGGAATGGTCTTTTCCATCCCCTGCATATTGAAGTTCATCACAAAGCTCTTGTAGCTCGGTGGAAGCGACTGAAGGATTCTGTCAATGACCGCGTCATCCGGGAGATTAACTCCTAGCTGAGTCAAGCGGTTATGTAACCCAGACATAGTGAGTATGTGCTCACTGACAGAACTATTTTCCTCCATCTTACAGCTGAAGAATTTGTCGGAGACTTCATATATCTCGACCCGGGCATGAGCTTGGAAAACCATTTTCAGCTCTTCGAACATCTCATATGCTCCATGTCTCTCAAAACGCTTTTGGAGCCCCGGCTCTAAGCTGTAAAGCATGCCGCACTGAACGAGGGAGTAGTCATCGGTACGTGCCTGCCAAGTGTTCATAACGTCTTGTTCTGCAGGGAGAACAGGTGCATCACCTAGCGGTGCTTGTAGGACATAATCTTTCTTGGCAGCTATGAGGATGATCCTCAGGTTCCAGACCCAGTCCGTATAGTTGCTGCCATCGTCTTTCAGCTTGGTTTTCTCTAGGAACGCGTTGAAGTTGAGGACTACGTTGGCCATTTGATCTACAAGACATATTGTAAATATTTTAGACTAAGTTCATGATAAATAAGTTCATCTAATCAAATTATAATGAACTCCCACTTAGATAGACATCCCTCTTCTAGTCATCTAAGTATAACATGATCCGAGTTAGCTAGGCCGTGTCCGATCATCACGTGAGACGGACTAGTCAACGTCGGTGAACATCTTCATGTTGATCGTATCTTCTATACGACTCATACTCGACCTTTCGGTCTTCTGTGTTCCGAGGCCATGTCTGTACACATGCTAGGCTCGTCAAGTCAACCTAAGTGTTTGCATGTGTAAATCTGTCTTACACCCGTTGTATGTGAACGTTAGAATCTATCACACCCGATCATCACGTGGTGCTTCGAAACAACGAACCGTCGCAACGGTGCACAGTTAGGGGGGAACATTTTCTTAAAATTATTATGAGGGATCATCTTATTTACTACCGTCGTTCTAAGTAAACAAGATGAAAACATGATAAACATCACATGCAATCAAAATAATAATAGTGACATGATATGGCCAATATCACATAGCTCCTTTGATCTCCATCTTGGGGCTCCATGATCATCTTGTCACCGGCATGACACCATGATCTCCATCATTGTGTCTCCATGAAGTTGTTCGCCAACTATTACTTCTACTACTATGGCTAACGCGTTTAGCAATAAAGTAAAGTAATTTACATGGCGTTTCTCAATGACACGCAGGTCATACAAAAAAATAAAGACAACTCCTATGGCTCCTGCCGGTTGTCATACTCATCGACATGCAAGTCGTGATTCCTATTACAATAGCATGAACATCTCATACATCACATATAGATCATTCATCATTTATCACAACTTTGGCCATATCATATCACAAAGCACTTGCTGCAAAAACAAGTTAGACGTCCTCTAATTGTTGTTGCAAGTTTTACGTGGCTGAAGTAGGGTTCTAGCAAGAATGTTTTCTTACCAACGTGAAAGCCACAACGTGATTTTTCAACTTCTATTTACCCTTCATAAGGACCCTTTTCATCGAATCCGCTCCAACTAAAGTGGGAGAGACAGACACCCGCCAGCCACCTTTATGCAACTTGTGCATGTTAGTCGGTGGAACCGGTCTCACGTAAGCGTACGTGTAAGGCTGGTCCGGGCCGCTTCATCCCACAATACCGTTGAAGCAAGATAAGACTAGTAGCGGCAAGAAAGTTGACAACATCTACGCCCACAAAAAATTGTGTTCTACTCGCGCAAGAAGAACTACGCATAGACCTAGCTCATGATGCCACTGTTGGGGAACGTTGCAGAGAACAAAAATTTTCCTACGGTTTCACCAAGATCCATCTATGAGTTCATCTAGCAACGAGTGATTGGATTGCATCTACATACCTTTGTAGATCACGCGTAGAAGCGTTCAAAGAACGGGGATGAGGAAGGCGTACTCGACGTGATCCAAATCACCGGAGATCCTAGCACCGAACGGACGGCACCTCCGCGTTCAACACACGTACGGTCAGCGTAACGTCTCCTTCTTGATCCAGCAAGGGGAAAGGAGAGGTTGAGGAAGATGGCTCCAGCAGCAGCACGACGGCGTGGTGGTGATGGAGCTGCAGTACTCCGGCAGGGCTTCGCCAAGCACTATGGAGGAGGGGGAGGTGTTGGAGAGGGAGAGGGAGGCACCAAAGGCAAAAGGTAAGAAGTCCTCAATCTCCCCCACTATATATAGGAGGGCCAAGGGGGGGCGCCGGCCCTAGGAGATCTAATCTCCTAGGGGGGTGCGGCCAAGGGGGAGGAATCCCTCCTCCCCAAGGCACCTAGGAGGTGCCTTCCCCTCCTAGGACTCTTCCTCCCTTGAAACCCTAGGCGCATGGGCCTCTTGGGGCTGGTGCCCTTGGCCCATGTAGGCCAAGGCGCACCCCCTACAGCCCATGTGGCCCCCCGGGACAGGTGGCCCCACCCGATGGACCCCCGGGACCCCTCCGGTGGTCCCGGTACAATACCGGTGACCCCGAAACTTGTCCCGATGCCCGAAATAGCACTTCCTATATATAATTCTTTACCTCCGGACCATTCCGGAACTCCTCGTGACGTCCGGGATCTCATCCGGGACTCCGAACAACATTCGGGTTACTGCATATACATATCCCTACAACCCTAGCGTCACCGAACCTTAAGTGTGTAGACCCTACGGGTTCGGGAGACATGTAGACATGACCGAGACGAATCTCCGGTCAATAACCAACAGTGGGATCTAGATACCCATGTTGGCTCCCACATGTTCCTCGATGATCTCATCGGATGAACCACGATGTCGAGGATTCAAGCAATCCCGTATACAATTCCCTTTGTCAATCGGTATGTTACTTGCCCGAGATTCGATCGTCGGTATCCCAATACCTCGTTCAATCTCGTTACCGGCAAGTCACTTTACTCGTACCATAATGCATGATCCCGTGACCAGACACTTGGTCACTTTGAGCTCATTATGATGATGCATTACCGAGTGGGCCCAGTGATACCTCTCCGTCATACGGAGTGACAAATCCCAGTCTTGATCCATGTTAACCCAACAGACACTTTCGGAGATACCCGTAGTATACCTTTATAGTCACCCAGTTACGTTGTGACGTTTGGTATACCCAAAGCACTCCTACGGTATCCGGGAGTTACACGATCTCATGGTCTAAGGAAAAGATACTTGACATTGGAAAACTCTAGCAAACGAACTATACGATCTTATGCTATGTTTAGGATTGGGTCTTGTCCATCACATCATTCTCCTAATGATGTGATCTCATTATCAATGACATCCAATGTCCATAGTCAGGAAACCATGACTATCTGTTGATCAACGAGCTAGTCAACTAGAGGCTTACTAGGGACATGTTGGTGTCTATTATTCACACATGTATTACGATTTCCGGATAACACAATTATAGCATGAATAAAGACAATTATCATGAACAAGGAAATATAATAATAATGCTTTTATTATTGCCTCTAGGGCATATTTCCAACAGCCCCGACCCTGAACCCTAAGATAGATAGTGGGGTACCTCTCTGCCGAGCCCCCCTCCCTGCTGCGGGTGGTTCTTCCTTAACTCCGGTGATCCCCCCACCCCCTGAAAATCGACTGACCCAAAATTTGATTCAGTCAACTGAAGTGTATCTAAATTGGAGCAAAGTAGCAGCACGAGCGAGGGGGAGAGCAGCAGCAGCAGTAGCGCGAGCGAGTGAGCGAGTGAGAGACGGAGCAGCAGCTGTTGTGCGAGTGAGCGAGAGCCGGAGCAACAACAGATCCAGCTGGTATGGCCGCCGCCGCTGAAGGGGCCTCACACTGGGGGAGAGCCGCCGTGGAGATGTCGCCCATGGCGCCGGCTTCGAGGTAGCCGCGCCATGGGGGTGCGGGATGGAGCATCGTCGATGCCGGGAGATCGAGTTAAAGAGAAGGTGCGATGCCATGAGTGTACAACCTCTTTGGTGGTGCCGAGTGGGCCTTGGCTTCGTCCGAGGAGTCGGTGAGGATGTTGCGGTTCTGATGGAGCAGGTTAAGGTGGCGCTGTGGGGATGGAGCAGCCGCAATAGACGAGGCAATCGTTGGAGCAGCTCCTTGGAGGTGGAGGACGTGGCGGTTGAACCGGCGGGACGACGAGATGGACGCCGGATCCTCATCTGGGGAGGTGGATGAGGGACGTCGAGATGTTGCGGTGGACAACATCGTCAGGGAAGAGGCTTCGGCTGGGTAGCGGTGAGGTGGCGGATCGAGGAGGGTGGGGTTTCGCGGCTGGAGCAGAGAGGTTATGGCGGCCTGGGATTTCGAATGGCGAAAAGGAGGCGATGGGAGGGGGAACCATGACTTAGGGACGCGCTTGTCCAAAATGTAGTGTGTGTTACAAAAGTACCCCCATCGATTTGAACTAGCGGCCCTTTCGGCTTAGGGTTAGAAGGGGGATTTCGTGTGTCGGGATTTGACAGCCGGAGGGAGTTTTCGTGCGCGTTGTAATTTCAGGATACCAAGGCGCGGGTTGTGAAGGCACGAGTTTTGAGAGCACGATATCTGAATTTTCGGGATATAACAAGGTGCGGGTTGAATTTTAGGGACAAGCCTAATGTGTAATATTGTACTTGTATGTACCAAATCAATTCGCACTTCCCTCAACGAAAAAAACGAAAAAAAACTATTCACACCACACAAAGAGAGAGTCTTGTCTTTTTTACTATACAAATGCTATTCAAAGCTATGAATCCATGTTATGTCCAATAAAAATTTTCGCTGGCTGTATAATGCATGTAACCTACTCATACCAACATTTTAGTGCATTCCAAATGTCTATACTACCGCTGCAATTCGAACTAAATTTGAATTTGTTTCTCTATTTGAATAAGAATCTACAATCATGATTGTTGCCAACTTCAACCATCATTCGTGTATTACCTTAACAACACACCACATGATTACTGTAGAGATAGATATGAACTATGTGTACTATATGAACTGAGCTACAAAAGCCACACATTATCCCAAATTATAATCAATGTTCTACATTATGATATCTTCTTCAAGTATCCGTATCCACTTTTTTATAATGAATTATGATCTCTATTCGTCTTTTACACCTTCATGATCCTCTTCTCTTTGTAGCAAGCTAGCGCTAACTTTCTATCGTGCATGCACACGCACGCCCCCTCTCACCCTCCCTCAATGTCCCCTCCATTGCACACATTCGTTATTTCTCTTTAGGTCATTCACCCATGGTGTGTGTTGAAGGAAATATGCCCTAGAGGCAATAATAAAGTTATTATTTATTTCCTTATTTCATGATAAATGTTTATTATTCATGCTAGAATTGTATTAACTGGAAACATAATACATGTGTGAATACATAGACAAACAGAGTGTCACTAGTATGCCTCTACTTGACTAGCTCGTTAATCAAAGATGGTTATGTTTCCTAACCGGGGATCGTCATCGAGCTGAACGTGTGCTAAGAACTCGGAGGTGCCGGAGTAACGGTGCTTGGATCGGTCGGATCATGAAGACGTACGACTACATCAACCGCGTTGTCACAACGCTTCCGCTGTCGGTCTACAAGGGTACGTAGATCACACTCTCCCCTCTCGTTGCTATGCATCACCATGATCTTGCGTGAGCATAGGAAATTTTTTGAAATTACTACGAAACCCAACAGTGGCATCCGAGCCTAGGTTTTATATGTTGATGTTATATGCACGAGTAGAACACAAGTGAGTTGTGGGCGATATAAGTCATACTGCTTACCAGCATGTCATACTTTGGTTCGGCGGTATTGTTGGACGAAGCGGCCCGGACCGACATTACGCGTACGCTTACGCGAGACCGGTTCTCCCGACGTGCTTTGCACAAAGGTGGCTAGCGGGTGACAGTTTCTCCAACTTTAGTTGAACCGAGTGTGGCTACGCCCGGTCCTTGCGAAGGTTAAAACAACACCAACTTGACAAACTATCGTTGTGGTTTTGATGCGTAGGTAAGAACGGTTCTTGCTAAAGCCGTAGCAGCCACGTAAAACTTGCAACAACAAAGTAGAGGACGTTTAACTTGTTTTTGCAGGGCATGTTGTGATGTGATATGGGCAAGACGTGATGAGATATAAGTTGTTGTATGAGATGATCATGTTTTGTTGAAGTTATCAGCAACTGGCAAAATCCTTATGGTTGTCTCTCTATTGCATAAGATGCAAGCGTCCAATAATTGCTTTACTTTATCGCTATGCGATAGCAATAGTTGCAAGAGCAATTGTTGGCGAGACGACCACGTGACGACACATTGATATAGATCAAGATGATGGAGATCATGGTGTCATGCCGGTGACGATATAGATCATGATAGTACTTTGGAGATGGAGATCAAAGAAGCAAGATGATGATGGCCATATCATGTCACATATTTTGATTGCATATGATGTTTATCTTTTATACATCTTATTTTTGCTTAGTTTGACGGCAGCATTTTAAGATGATCTCTCACTAATTATCAAGAAGTGTTCTCCCTGAGTATGCACCGTTGCGAAAGTTCTTCGTGCTGAGACACCACGTGATGATCGGGTGTAATAGGCTCTACGTTCAAATACAACGGGTGCAAAACAGTTGCACACGCGGAATACTCAGGTTATACTTGACGAGCCAAGCATATACAGATATGGCCTCGGAACACGGAGACCGAAAGGTCGAGCGTGAATCATATAGTAGATATGATCAACATAGTGATGTTCACCAATGAAACTGCTCCATCTCACGTGATGATCGGACATGGTTTAGTTGATTTGGATCACGTGATCACTTAGAGGATTAGAGCGATGTCTATCTAAGTGGGAGTTCTTAAGTAATATGATTAATTGAACTTAAATTTATCATGAACTTAGTCCTGGTAGTATTTTGCAAATTATGTTGTAGATCAATAGCTCGTGTTATTGCTTTCATATGTTTATTTTGATATGTTCCTAGAGAAAAATTGTGTTGAAAGATGTTAGTAGCAATGATGCGGATTGGATCCGTGATCTGAGGTTTATCCTCATTGCTGCACAGAGGAATTATGTCCTTGATGCACCGCTAGGTGATAGACCTATTGCAGGAGCAGATGCTGACGTTATGAACGTTTGGCTAGCTAAATATGATGACTACTTGATAGTTTAGTGCACCATGCTTAATGGCTTAGAATCAGGACTTCAAAGACGTTTTGAATGTCATGGACCATATGAGATGTTCCAGGAGTTGAAGTTAATATTTCAAGCAAATACCCGAGTTGAGAGATATGAAGTCTCCAACAAGTTCTATAGCTAAAAGATGGAGGAGAATCGCTCAACTAGTGATCATGTGCTCAGATTGTCTGGGTACTACAATCGCTTGAATCAAGTGGGAGTTAATCTTCCATATAAGATAGTGATTGACAGAATTCTCTAGTCACCATCACCAAGTTAGTAGAACTTCGTGATGAACTATAGTGTGCAAGGGATGACAAAAACGAATCCCGAGCTTTTCATGATGATGAAATCGATGAAGGTAGAAATCAAGAAAGAGCATCAAGTGTTGATGGTTGACAAGATCACTAGTTTCAAGAAAAGGGCAAAGGGAAGAAGGGGAACTTCAAGAAGAACGGCAAGCAAGTTGCTGCTCAAGTGAAGAAGCCCAAGTCTGGTCCTAAGCCTGAGACTAAGTGCTTCTACTGCAAAGGGACTGGTCACTGGAAGCGGAACTGCCCCAAGTATTTGGCAGATAAGAAGGATAGCAAAGTGAACAAAAGTATATTTGATATACATGTTATTGATGTGTACTTTACTAGTGTTTATAGCAACCCCTCAGTATTTCATACTGGATCAGTTGCTAAGAGTAGTAACTCGAAACAGGAGTTGCAGAATAATCAGAGACTAGTTAAGGGTGAAGTGACGATGTGTGTTGGAAGTAGTTCCAAGATTGATATGATCATCATCGCACACTCCCCTATACTTTCGGGGTTAGTGTTGAACCTAAATAAGTGTTATTTGGTTTTTGCGTTGAGCATGAATATGATTTGATCATGTTTATTGCAATATGGTTATTCATTAAAGTCAGAGAATAATTGTTGTTCTGTTTACATGAATAAAACCTTCGATGGTCATACACCCAATGAAACAAGTTCATTGGATCTCGATCGTAGTGATACACATATTCATAATATTGAAACCAAAAGATGCGAAGTTAATAATGATAGTGCAACTTATTTGTGGCACTGCCGTTTAGGTCATATTGGTGTAAAGCGCATGAAGAAACTCCATGCTGATGGGATTTTGGAATCACTTGATTATGAATCACTTGGTGCTTGCGAACCATGCCTTAAGGGCAAGATGAATAAAGACTCCGTTCTCCGGAACAATGGAGCGAGCAACTGACTTATTGGAAATAATACATACTGATGTATGCGATCCGATGAGTGTTGAAGCTCGTGGCGGGTATCATTATTTTCTGACCTTCACATATGATTTGAGCAGATATGGGTATATCTGCTTGATGAAACATAAGTCTGAAACATTTGAAAAGTTCAAAGAATTTCAGAGTGAAGTGGAAAATCATCGTGACAAGAAAATAGAAGTTTCTACGATATGATCGCAGAGGTAAAATATTTGAGTTACGAGTTTGGTCTTCAATTAAAACAATGTGAAATAGTTTCACTACTCACACCACCTGGAACACCATAGTGTAATGGTGTGTCCGAACGTCATAACCGTACTTTATTAGATATAGTGCGATCTATGATGTCTCTTACCGATCTACCACTATCGGTTTGGGGTTATGCATTAGAGATAGCTGCATTCACGTTAAATAGGGCACCATCTAAGTCCGTTGAGACGACACAATATGAACTGTGGTTTGGCAAGAAACCAAAGTTGTCGTTTCTTAAAGTTTGGGGTTGTGATGCTTATATGAAAAAGTTTCATCCTAATAAGCTCAAACCCAAATCAGTGAAATATGTCTTCATAGGATACCCAAAGGAGACTGTTGGGTACACCTTCTATCACAAATCCGAAGGCAAGACTTTTGTTGCTAAATTCGGAGTTTTTCTAGAGAAGGAGTTTTCTCTCGAAAGAAGTGAGTGGGAGGAAAGTAGAACTTGATGAGGTAACTGTACCTGCTCCCTTATTGGAAAGTAGTTCATCACAGAAATCTGTTCCTGTGACTACTACACCAATTAGTGAGGAAGCTAATGATGATGATCATGTAACTTCAGATCAAGTTACTACCAAATCTCGTAGGTAAACCAGAGTGAGATCCGCACCAGAGTGGTATGGTAATCCTGTTCTGGAAGTCATGTTACTAGACCATGACGAACTTGCGAACTATGAGGAAGCGATGATGAGCCCAGATTCCGCGAAATGGTTTGAGGCCATGAAATCTGAGATATGATCCATGTATGAGAACAAAGTATGGACTTTGGTTGACTTGCCCGATGATCGGCAAGCCATAGAAAATAAATGGATCTTCAAGAGGAAGACGGACGCTGATAGTAGTGTTACTATCTACAAAGCTAGAATTGTCGCAAAAGGTTTTCGACAAGTTCAAGGTGTTGACTACGATGAGATTTTCTCACTCGTATCTATGCTTAAGTCTGTCCGAATCATGTTAGCAATTGCCGCATTTTATGAAATCTGGCAAATGGATAAACAAAATTGCATTCCTTAATGGATTTACTAAAGAAGAGTTGTATACGATGCAACTAGAAGGTTTTGTCGATCCTAAAGGTGTTAACTAAATATGCAAGCTCCAGCGATCCATCTATGGACTGGTGCAAGAATCTCGGAGTTGGAATATACGCTTTGATAAGTTGATCAAAGCATATAGTTTTATACAGACTTGCGGTGAAGCCTGTATTTACAAGAAAGTGAGTGGGAGCACTACAACATTTCTGATAAGTATATGTGAATGACATATTGTTGATCGGAAATAATGTAGAATTATTCTGCAAAGCATAAAGGAGTGTTTGAAAGGAGTTTTTTAAAGAAAGACCTCGGTGAAGCTGCTTACATATTGAGTATCAAGATCTATAGAGATAGATCAAGACACTTGATAAGTTTTTTCAATGAGTACATACCTTGACAAGATTTTGAAGTAGTTCAAAATGGAACAGTCAAAGAAAAGGTTTCTTGCCTGTGTTACAAGGTGTGAAGTTGAGTAAGACTCAAAGCCCGACCACGGCAGAAGATAGAAAGAGAATGAAAGTCATTCCCTATGCCTCGGTCATAGGTTCTATAAAGTATGCCATGCTGTATACCAGATCTTCTATAAAGTATGCCATTCCATACCAGTGAGTTTGGCAAGGGAGTACGATAGTGATCTAGGAGTACATCACTGGACAGCGGTCAAAATTATCCTTAGTGGAATAAGGATATGTTTCTCGATTATGGAAGTGAAAAAAGGATCGTCGTAAAGGGTTACGCCGATGCAAGTTTTGACACTAATCTAGATGACTCTAAGTCTCGGTCTAGATACATATTGAAAGTGGGAGCAATTAGCTAGAGTAGCTCCATGCAGAGCATTGTTGACATAGAAATTTGCAAAATACATGCGGATCTGAATGTGGCAGACCCGTTGACTAAGATTCTCTCACAAACAAAACATGATCACACCTTAGTACTCCTTGGGTGTTAATCACATAGCGATGTGAACTAGATTACTGAATCTAGTAAACCCTTTGGGTGTTAATCACATGATGATGTGAACTATCGATGTTAATCACATGGTGATGTGATCTAGATTATTGACTCTAGTGCAAGTGGGAGACTGAAGGAAATATGCCCTAGAGGCAATAATAAAGTTATTATTTATTTCCTTATTTCATGATAAATGTTTATTATTCATGCTAGAATTGTATTAACCGGAAACATAATACATGTGTGAATACATAGACAAACAGAGTGTCACTAGTATGCCTCTACTTGACTAGCTCGTTAATCAAAGATGGTTATGTTTCCTAACCATGGACAAAGAGTTGTTATTTGATTAACGGGATCACATCATTAGGTGAATGATCTGAGTGACATGACCCATTCCATTAGCTTAGCACCCGATCGTTTAGTATGTTGCTATTGCTTTCTTCATGACTTATACATGTTCCTATGACTATGAGATTATGCAACTCCCGTTTGCCGGAGGAACACTTTGTGTGCTACCAAACATCACAACGTAACTGGGTGATTATAAAGGTGCTCTACAGGTGTCTCCAAAGGTACATGTTGGGTTGGCGTATTTCGAGATTAGGATTTGTCACTCCGATTGTCGGAGAGTATCTCTGGGCCCTCTCGGTAATGCACATCACTTAAGCCTTGCAAGCATTGCAACTAATGAGTTAGTTGCGAGATGATGTATTACGGAACGAGTAAAGAGACTTGCCAGTACCGAGATTGAACTAGGTATTGAGATACCGACGATCGAATCTCGGGCAAGTAACATACCGATGACAAAGGGAACAATGTATGTTGTTATGCGGTCTGACCGATAAAGATCTTTGTAGAATATGTAGCAGCCAATATGGGCATCCAGGTCCCGCTATTGGTTATTGACCGGAGACGTGTCTCGGTCATGTCTACATTGTTCTCGAACCGTAGGCTCCGCACGCTTAAGGTTTCGATGACAGTTATATTATGAGTTTATGAGTTTTGATGTACCGAAGGAGTTTGGAGTCCCGGATGAGATCGGGGACATGACGAGGAGTCTCGAAATGGTCGAGACGTAAAGATCGATATATTGGACGACTATATTCGGACTTCGGAAAGGTTCCGAGTGATTCAGGTATTTTTCGGAGTACCGGAGAGTTACGGGAATTCGCCGGGAGAAGTATTGGGCCTTATTGGGCCATACGGGAAAGAGAGAGGGGCTGCCTAGGGCAGGCCACGCGCCCCCCAAGGCCTAGTCCGAATTGGACTAGGGGGAGGGGCTGCACCCCTTCCTTGTTTCCTACTCCTACTACATGGAAGGACTCCTAGTTGGACTAGGAAAGGGGGAATCCTACTCCCGGTGGGAGTAGGACTCCCCTAGGGCGCGCCATAGAGAGGGCCGGCCCTCCCCTCCTCCACTCCTTTATATACGGGGGCAGGGGGCACCCCATAGACACACAGGTTGATCTTCGTGATCGTTCCTTAGCCGTGTGCGGTGCCCCCCTCCACCATATTCCACCTCGGTCATATTGTAGCGGTGCTTAGGCGAAGCCCTGCGACGGTAGAACATCAAAATCATCACCACGCTGTTGTGCTGACAGAACTCCTCCCCAACGCTTTGTTGGATCGGAGCCCGGGGATCGTCATCGAGCTGAATGTGTGCCAAGAACTCGGAGGTGCCGGAGTAACGGTACTTGGATCGGTCGGATCATGAAGACGTACGACTACATCAACCGCGTTGTCACAACGCTTCCGTTGTCCGTCTACAAGGGTACGTAGATCACACTCTCCCCTCTCGTTGCTATGCATCACCATGATCTTGCGTGAGCGCTGGAAATTTTTTGAAATTACTACGAAACCCAACATGTGTAGGCCCCCCAGCTCCTTTCCGGCACACACCGGACGATATACCTCTCTAGCCAAGTGTGCCTACCACAAACACACACTTCCCATGTTCTCTTCTCACCGTCCATGCCCCCTATGTCCAATATAGTTCCACGTAGGTGCACACTCTCGCCCCTCTTTTCATCGATCTCATACTCGCACACTCCTCCCCCCTCGACATAGTAGGCCTCTCGCACCACCTCCTAGCCGCACCCCTCTCCCCATGTCCATCTCTCTGTACCTTATTGGTTCTAACACATGCATGCATGTATACGTACCAATCTCCCTACATATAGCTAGGTCGACTATAATTCTTTTTCCCCACGCACCGATAGACTTACCTCACTAGTTATGTCTCTCCCTTTCTCAGACACACGACGGTTGATATTCCTATGTAGTTATGTATGCTTACCACAACCATATTGCCCCCCTCATCATCCTTGCATACCTCCCGACCCGTCTCTCACACGCATGTGCATAGACAGGCAGACATCTCCGGCCCTCTCTTATTGATATTGCACTCGTACCCTCCATTTGTCTAGCAGGCCTCTCCCACCATTTCTGAGAAGCCACTCCACCACCAACCCTCCGCCACTCCACCTTTGTCTTTCTCCCAACCTTATTCCTCTGCTACACATATGCATGGATGCCAATTGATGTCCCGCAATACATAGCTAGGTCTCTGTCCTCCTCCACACATATACTAGTCGATCTACCTCTCTATAGTTAGGTCTCTGCCCCCCCTCCCCCCCACACACACCGATAGTCGAACGTTGTAGGCCACAGAGAAAAACTGCACCTCTCCCCTCCCAAATTCCAGTAGGCCAGTCGCCTTGTATCTTTGACGTGGGCAAACACAAATCCGATGGCACTCTTTATCGATCGCGCATCCACACACTTCATCCCTGTTTTCGATTCTATCGATATCTCACGTCGATGATTCCTCCACTCTCTTCTCATGGATCGCTCCCTCTATATATGATATATACATGACTCTGTTTCACACACATTGCATATGTTACATTTTTTTGTTTGAGATATTATCGACACATTGCCTCTGTTTCGCACAAACCATCTCTCTCACACCCACCCACATACGTACCTGCACCTAAAGAAGAGGTGCACGCAGGACGTACGTACTCACGTCTCGTTCCCAGCCACACCTTCGCGGGTACACGGTGCAGTTCGTTTCTGTAAGAAAAGGCAGCCCACGTGATAATTTGACGCGTGTAGCGGTTGTTTACTCGAAGGAGGGTCGTGTACCATGCGTAGACGGAACAAAGTTCGACTTGACGCGTTAGTGTTAAATAAAGTTATATTCCTCAATAGCACGTACAGAATATAAAACGATTGTCGTTGGGGAAGAAGAAAAATCAGGCTCCACTATATACAACGGAGCCTGCCTTCCGGGGTTTGTCTCTCGTCACCCCATCTCACACAAGGTGGCGGTGGCCTCTCTTTCTCACTGTTGGTCAGTGATCCGGCCGCATCCCATCCGCCGGTGTAAAGGGAGGATGTGCATCGTTTCTCCATTCGATGGCGTTGAGGCAACATGTCCTGATCTGCAGTACCCGCCATTCTATCTGGCCAAGCTCCGGCACGGTAGGGCCTTCACCACTTGCTTGCTGCCGCAGAATGGGCAGATCCCAGCCGCCGGCGCCCTCCTAGTTACATCCCGACGACCCTCAGGTACAACTTTCTCAGGCCTTGCTCCACTGCCCATCTTCCCACATTGATGCATGTGGATCTTCTTTAGTTGTTTTCTTAAAACGTATCTCGGTCGGCATACTTTCCATCTTGCAATCTCGTCCTCAAACCATTTTTGATAAACCACCATGCTGCTATCTTTCCCTTATTACATGGAATATGCTTCTTTTTTGTCGGCGTATGTGTCTTGAACTCGTGTTATTGGGCAGTAATTGTTTCCTTTCTAACTACTTTTGCAAACAGGGTTATCCATTTCACCTCGTTGCTATTGCGACCTTTTGGTGAACTGCACAAATAACTTTTTTTCTTAAGAGTGTTTTGTGCAGTTCCGCCAAAATGTCACACGGGCAATGTTTTTACATTTCTGTGGGACTACGGAAAGGGAGATTGGTTTTGCTATCCTCCTCATCCAACTCTGTGCCTAATCTTCTCCAACAAGTAGTTAGTCCTAAAGAGATATCGCAGAGGAGATCGGTTTCTATTTGTGTGTGCTATGTTTCATCATCTAGTTCCACTATTATTGTAATCACACTGAGTGGATATCTTTGCAAACAGGGATGGTCAGCTCGATTTTAGTGGAGCCGCACAAAATGATCGGATTGTGATGTCCTCCATACACCTCTTTTTTGATACAGAGCTGGGTCAAACTAGCTGCCAACAAATGAACACTGTGCCTAGGAAATGGAGCCATGCCTACGAACAACATCGATCAATTATATATTTTTCTTTATTTTTACACCTTCTCACAACTTTGTCTTCAGTTGTGATGTGAATATTGGTGCTGATCTGCGAACCATTGAGATGCATTAGCAGCCATGGTAGTTTCATTTGTATTTGATGGAATGTTGTAACAAGATAATCTTGAGGCAAGAGGACACATGAATCCTAAGTTGAAACCTTTTTTTCCTGCGGGAACAAAAGTTGAAACCTTCATAGCATCACAGTACAATTTCATTAAAATTATGCGTACATATAAACAAATCCTAAAGGATTGATAGCAATTCCAGAAACAATTCAACTTCGTTTCACCGACATGAGGGACTTCCTTCATCCGGCTCCACCTGCCATGTAGCAATATTGAGTGCACAACTACAGGGAAAGATTCACCCCGGTTGTTGTGCAGCAGTAGTAATGACTAGTCAGCAGTCAAATCTCAGAGCCCCACCTTTGCCACAGTAAGTTGCTTGGACGAAGCAACCATCATTTCTCTGTTCGTTGAATCTGCTGGTACTCCCATATTCCCAGAGTAATAAGTTGCTCGGGCGAAGCAACCATCACTTCACCTTTCCCACAGTAAGTACTACCTCCTTTTTTATTCTAGAAAAAACCACACGCGAATATTGGACGGTAGCAGCACAGCAACTGAATCAAAAATTGAAACCAACCAATGAACTACTACTAATGGTGAGTGTTTGATAGTATCACGTACTCCGTCTGTCCATGTATATAGGGCTTATGCGTTTTCCGAGACTAACTTTGGACCTGTTTGGATCCATGGGTTAGAGTTAATTTGAGCTAGTTGGGGCTCGAATAGCCCTAAAGTATCCAAACATGAGGATTAAATTGGAGCAAGTTGCACCGAATCCACCAAAAAAACTATCCCACCCAAGAGGTGCTAATTGGAGATAGTTCTCATTGGGCCCACTAAAAAAATCACTTTTTTCTCTCCATCAAGTGCATTTATTGTCAATCTAACCCTCTCATCCAAACACCTCTTTGGCTACAGTTAGTTCAGGGTTAGTCATGAGTTAGTCTAACCTCTAGCCAAGTTAGAGTATCCAAACAGGAGCAGTATAGGACATGCGAGTTGCTCAAAGCATACAATCAATTTTGTACGTGAAAGGATCTTTTTTTAAACGGAACATGAAAGGATCTTCGAATGATATAATTTTCAAATTGTATAAAATCTTATCAATAGTCAAAGGCAACCTCGAACAATACATTAGGCCCTATATAAAGTCTTATCAATAGTCAAAACCAAGTGTTACTAATACACCATACAAGTTCAAAACGATAAATTGGACCCACTCACAGCACGGCACGCCTGTCTCATTTGGTCCGTTGGTCAAAGCGCTTCCTCTTCTTGGCATAACAACAGAGTACAGTAATTTTTTTAGAATGCTCTTGGCATGTCGCTATCATGTGATGAGTTAACCGACCTCAATAGACGGCAAAAACGCCAGCCCACCGCACTTTGAGAGAGACAAGTAGCTAGAAGCGATACGGGCTGGTGGATTACTAGAGCTAGGTGTCGCACGAAGGCCAAGAAATATGGTGATAACATGGGTTGGCCATGTATGATGTAACTATACTGGGCTGTCATGTTTCGTACTCTTCCGGTCTACTGTGGAGATGATTGGTTGATTTTATATCACTAAATAATATAAAATTCTCCCTCCATTCCTAAATATTTGTCTTTCTAGAGATTTCAACAATGACTACATACGAAACAAAATAAGTGAATTTACACTCTAAAATATGTCTATATACATCTGTATGTGGTAGTCTATTTGAAATCTCTAAAAAGATAAATATTTAGAAACGGAGGGAGTATTATGAGTGCACACACTCTAGCACGATGTTCCTTGCTCCTTCTTTGTCGTCGGGAATTTATGTTCTTCCACTCTTTTCTTGACATGAGCTTTGTTCATCCTTTTGCCAACACGTGGGACATCTAGCATCAAGGTGCATGTGTCATGCAAGAAAATGGAGATAAGCAGTGCATAAGTGAGTCGTGGACTACGATGGCACCTAGTACTACGCAATATTTTTCCTCCTCGATGCACGTGAATAGTGCACGTACTCAATGATGGAGCACGGGATGGTAGCCATGGACATGTTCGGCCCTTTTTGGAGAGAGTACTAAATACGTATTAACTTTGATGTGTCCCGTCAACTCGTAGAACGACGAGAAGCACACACTGAATGGCGGAGCATGGGATGGTAGCCATGGACATGGTCAAACCTTTTTGGAGACTAATGCACTACTTTTGATGTGTCCGGTCTACTCGCAAATGAGTAGAAGCTTTGCTTACTATACTACTAGTACGACCTCTCCCTCGCTCACGCGTGCGCGGTGGCTCACAGGACGAGGAGAAGCTTTTGCTTTACGATAGTGCACTTAATACAGGCGATGGACGTGCATCATTTCATTCAGTGTCAGATTGCCAGAAGTATCTATACTATAGTACCATCATCATCGTTCGACTTTCGGAAGAGGCGAAGAGCCTACCGTGTTTGCACGAATTTTTTAACATAGTACAATCTGAGTGGATGGCTCCAGTGGTCATCACACGTGAGCCAATCGATTCGCACCCTTCCATGCTCCATTTTGTCTTGCGTTCCTTCCTCCGTCCAGCACGCTGACAAGTGGGCCCCATTCTCATGTATGCCAATGTGGTAGTCAATTATTTTGCTGGAGTCAGCTATCACACCCTTTCGATGCCACGTCAATGTACCCACTAGAAACAAGTTAGACTTGTTCAGTTCAACCTCCTCCCTAGGTGTTTGGAGAGGAATTGGTTGTCGCATGGCGGTTCTGTAGGTGGGCAGGCGGCAAAAATAGGGGGAAACGCGCGAACCAGCTAGATGAGAGATTTGGTTGATTTTATATCGCCGAATAATACAAAATATTATGAGTGCAAACGCTCTACCACAAGGATCCTTTCTCCTTCTCGGTCGTCGGGAATCTATGAGGATGCTTGGTTCATGGCCACACCACGTAGAATCTATGAGGTGAGTGTTTGGTTCAAGCCACACCTTAGTCAAGCCACACTTGGACCCCACATGGCATACACACAAAAAATATGGCAAGATTTCCTTATGCTTGCCAACTTGTGGATCTCATTTTGATGAACTAACCTTAAGCAAGCTTGGCAAAAATGTGTTGCAATGCTAGGCCTAGAACCAAACAACCCCTTTGCCACAACTAACCTTAGGCAAAGTGTGGCTATGGCCACCACAAGCGTGGCAAGATTTGGCAAAAAATTGAGCCTATGACATGTGGACCATATAACTAGAGAAGTGTGGAAAACCTCAAGTTACAATGAACCAAACACATGTCTAAGATGTCGTGGCATGACTAAGGTTAGACGTGGCAACCTTAGGCTGGGAACCAAACAAGCCCTATATTCTTCCACTCTTTCTTTTTATGTGAGCTTTGTTCATCCTTTTGTCAACACGCGGGACATCTAGCATCAAGGTGCACATGTCATGCAAGAAAATGGAGATAAGTAGTGCATAAGCGATTCATGCACTTCGATGGCACCTAGTACTATGCAATATTTTTTCTCCTCGATGGCACATGACTAGTGCACATACTCAATGACGGAGCACGGCATGGTAGCCATGGACATGCTCGGCCCTTTTTGGAGAGAGTACTAAATAACCTTGATGTGTCCCGTCAACTCGTAGAACGACGAGAAGCTTGCTTACTACGCCTTCTCCCTCACCGACGCGTGCGCGGTGGCTTGCAGCACGAGGAGAAACTTTTGCTTACAAGCAGTGGACGTGCAGCAGTTCATTTGGTGTCAGATTGCCAGAAGTACTACTGTAGTACCATCATTATTGTTCGACTTCCGGAAGAGGAGAAGAGCCAAGCGCAAGGTCACCTACTAACCTAGTACTACTAGTATACTATAGCCAAAGCTGGTCCACCTTTTTAGAGGATGGTTAATTAATATAGGCGGCTCTTGCAGCGGCACATCATTAACACAGTGCTCTTGCAGCAGCACGTTTTCTCTTCGTAAGGAAAAATAAAGGATTGGAGTGGCATGTCCACTTGAATCCCATAGCTGAAAAAAGTGTTCCCTCGAAAAAAACAGAGTGTTTGACACAGGAAAAACAAAGGAAGTGAAAAAAAGTTAGGTGGATGCTAGATTGCTAATTAACACATGATTACATAGGAAAAAACTCTTATAGCATCTATCCTATGAATCAAACGACCAATGTAGGGAGCACGGAGCTGCCTCTCATCGACCTCCTCTCCAGGAGTTTTCTTCTGGTAGTGGCGGAGCTTAGGCCAAGGACACAATTGATTTTTCAAGTAGGGCTCGATTAACTCAACTATGTCTCCTAGCTAGCAGCGCCCACCTACAAATGAGCACCAGCGTGATCTGCGCGACAATGATAGAGGCTCTGGGAGGACCAGAGGTAGGCGGGCGACGAGCCGACGAGGTAACCCAACGGCCCCTTGAGCTTGAAAGGCACCCGCACTAGAAGGTTCATGACAAACTTTGCCACAACTAAGCTTAGGCAAAGTGTGGCTGCCTGATACGTCCATTTTGCATCATGCTTTTATATCGATATTTATTGCATTATGGGCTGTTATTACACATTATTTCACAATACTTATGCCTATTCTCTCTTATTTTACAAGGTTTACATGAAGAGGGAGAACGCCGGCAGCTGGGATTCTGGGCTGGAAAAGGATCAAATATTAGAGACCTATTCTGCATAGCTCCAAAAGTCATGAAACTTTACGGAAGTTATTTCCAGAATATATAAAAAATACTGAGCGCAAGAAGTACCAGAGGGGGGCCACCCACCAGCCACGAGGGTGGGGGCGCGCCCTACCCCCCTGGGCGCGCCCCTTGCCTCGTGGGCCCCCTGGTGGCCCTCCGATGCCCATCTTCTGCTACATGTGGTCTTTCGCCTGAGAAAAAAAATCATAAGCAAGCTTTCCGGACAATACTCCGCCGCCACGAGGCGGAACCTTGGCGGAACCAATCTAGGGCTTTGGTAGAGCTGTTCTGAAGGGGACACTTCCCTCGGGAGGGGGAAATCATGTAACATCCCAAATTTTCAATTTGGAATGTTATACATAGATCATCCATGCATATCATATTTTACTGCATTTCGTTTCGCGATCCTCGAAATCCTAAGCAACTCAAGGACCCTCGGAGAGAGTTGGGGATTTCATTGCTTTTGTATTTGAATTTTATCAAATATTGAAACGAGGATTTTGGTTTTAATTATTTTTCGCTCCGAAAATATTTCAAATTAAAATATATGAGAGGAGATAATATGACTTCTCCAAAATAATTGAAATATTGGAGGAAAAATATTAAAATCAAATATTTGATTTTATTCGGATTTTATTGCCATTTTATTTGCATTAGAAAAATTGCATGTTTTTCAAAATTGCATTTTAGTTCCAAAAAAATGTTCATTTCGTTCTAAATATCCTATTTAGACGGCGAAAATTTGTTTTGGTATTTCTAGATTTTTATTTTACTTTCTAGGATTTATTTAAGTTCCGGCGAAATTATTAAAAAAATCTCTCAGCGCCCGATTGGGCCGAAGCCTAGCGGAGCCGGCCCGCTAGCCCCGCGCCACTGTCTCCCTCCAGGAGACCGGGAGGCTGCCGCCGCCGCGACCCCGAGTCCGGCAGGGACTCCACCTCCCCGTGACGCTTGCCTCCTCCCCCAAGCAGCCCCCTCCTTAAATACCCCGCCACCGGACCGTCCCCCACCAACCCCGCCGCCTGCCCCGCCCCGCCTGCAGCGCCGCCGTCGCCTCTGCCGTGCCGCGCCGCCGCCTCTGCAGCGCCACCGCCGCCCCGCGCACCCTGCCACCGCAGCCCCACCTCGCGGGAGCCTCACCAGAGGTATACGCCGCTGCCATCGCCGTTCGGTTTTAATTTAAAACCAATCCGTTTTTTTAGAAACCCTAATTTCGTTTTTATAGATCGGTTCCCCGGTTTTTCTTGGTTTAGTTACTTTGCGTACGTTCGTCCGTACATTCGTTTTAATGAACGGTTTTCGCTCGTTAGTTACAGACAACGAACACTCATTCGTTAGCCTATTCGTCAGTTTTCTTTTTCTCGGATTTTCGGCGATTATTTTCAATCACGATTTCTGATCCGATTTTCGTTTCAGTTTCTCTTTTTGCTCGTTTATCGGAATCAGGCGATTCAAGCACCTAGATCTTCGTCTCGAAACCCTCTTTCTGTTTAATGAACTTGAACAAGATTTTGGTACTGTAAAAATTGACTTTAGTTTAGATTAGTAAACGGATCTTGTTTCTTTCACAATTTGAGTTTCGTTGCTCCGTTTGATTTGATTCTTTTTGCAAACCGTAGTTCTTTAGTTGAACTTTCTGGTCAATTCTTCTTATTTGAGTTTTATCCATGATTGTTTGCTTCATTGCTTATGTATGCTATTGTTTGTTTGCGATAGAGTTCCCGGAGTGCAAAGCGTGCTACTACGAGTCCCTAGGTTTTGCGGATCGTTAGCAAGGCAAGTAACACATTGATCATACTCCTTTCATACCCAGTTTTTATGCATTAGTTCCAATCCCCAAACATTGCATGATTAGGCTGTGATTAACATGTGGGATGGGAAGTAGTTGATGAGGTAGAACCTATTGCCCTGTTATATTCAAACCTTGGGTGTTAATTCTACGTATTGCTTATATTGCTATGCTATGCTCGTAGACGTGGTTTGGGTGAGTGAATCCATGACAGATGTGAGATTGTTAATTAATGGTTCAACTTAAGGTGCCAACTTTAATACGCATCTGGGTGGATTGCTTGTCGGGCACCTGGAGAACCCAGTGTTGTCCTAGGATATCCCGGAGTACCCGTGTGATCATCCTAAGGTCCGCCACCCAGGCTCAAAGGGAACTGAGATATTTTCATGCTAGAAACTTCCGTGTGTAGCCACAAGCTATTATGGGCTCTAGCATAGTTGAGTAGGTTGCGTGCCCTCTTGAAGAGGTGGATCAGCAGGTAGAGGGATGTAGGTTTGGTATGGTCTGCCCGGAGTAAAGAGTTAATGTTTCTGAAAGACTGTGTCTCGGTCATCCGTTCCTCAAACACCATGTAGTGCGAGAAATCCAACGGAGGCGGTCGAGTCTTGTGGGGAAAAGTGCGCAAACCTCTGTAGAGTGTACAATCTAATCATGGTTAGCCGTGTCCCCGGTTATGGACAATCTTGAGTGTCTAGTACTTGGAGTATCCTAAGTATCTCATCACTATTAATTAATATTGTTGGGTTGATAATTACTTCAATTGGGATTGAGTTGGAGGAACCTTCTCAATGATGGTTCAACTACCATGATAATTAAATAAACTTTATTCCTTTGTTGTAGGGAAAAATTGGCTTTTCGCAAAAACTATAACCATAGAGCTTTCCACCAGCCAAATATGCATGTAGTGATAGCATTATTCTGTTCTTGCTCTACTGTGTTATATTGCCAGCATATTCCATGTGCTGACCCGTTTTCGGGCTGCAACGTATTATGTTGCAGACTTTTTAGACAAGGAGTAAGGTTTGTTAGGTCGTTGTCGTGCAGCTCAGCTATGCCGTTGGAGTTGATGGACTCACTTTAGCTTCCAAGCCTTCCGCTGTTATCGTATTAGATCGCCTTAAGCCATATTTATTGTAATAAGTTCTCTTTTGAGACATTCGATGTAATTACTGTGTGATTTCTACTGTCGGTGTCAAAACCGGCGGATCTCGGGTAGGGGGTCCCGAACTGTGCGTCTAGCCCGGATGGTAACAGAAGACAAGGGACACGAAGTTTTACCTAGGTTCGGGCCCTCTCGATGGAGGTAAAACCCTACGTCCTGCTTGATTAATATTGATGATATGGGTAGTACAAGAGTTGATCTACCACGAGATCGAGGAGGCTAAACCCTAGAAGCTAGCCTATGGTATGATTGTTGATGTGTATGCTGTCCTATGGACTAAAACCCTCCGGTTTATATAGACACCGGGTAGGGTTAGGGTTACATAGAGTCGGTTACAATGGTAGGAGATCTTCATATCCGTATCGCCAAGCTTGCCTTCCACGCCAAGGGAAGTCCCTTCCGGACGCGGGACAGAGTCTTCAATCTTGTATCTTCATAGTCCAGGAGTCCGGCTGAAGGTATAGTCCGGCCATCCGGACACCCCCTAATCCAGGACTCCCTCAGTAGCCCCTGAACCAGGCTTCAATGATGACGAGTCCGGCGCGCATATTGTCTTCGGCATTGCAAGGCGGGTTCCTCCTCCAAGTACTTCATAGAAGATTTTGAACACAAAGATAGTGTCCGGCTCTGAAAAATAAGTTTCCACATATTTCCATAGAGAGAATAATATTTACACAAATCTAATCTGCTGACGTATTTCGTAGCGTGACACACCAGGGCCAAGCCTTTATTCGAACCGTTTTACTGTCCCATCTCAGCTCGTTATGCGAGGCGGTTTCCTTGGCACGTCTTGTTAAAGCAGAGATCGTGTCCCTCTTATTCCGGGATTCTCATCAATACGGGCGTGGGTAACCCAACCGCGCCATCGATTACGACGCTTGGAGATAAGTGAGTTTTATCAGGCTGGTGGGGACATGTAGCTGCGTCCACCCATAAAGATCCACCTTTTCACCTACGCCTTCTTCCTCCTTCGCCTATCCATTCTTGCGCACTCGAGCTCCAGCGCCCAAGTCTGCAATCCCAACCTCAACCTTCTCCAGCCATGTCCGGAGCGGGAGGCAAGTGGATGGTCTCCTCCGTCACGGAGGGACATATCAAAAAGCTGAGGAAGGCCGGATACCTGTCTAACGACATCGCGTACTGGCTCCCCGAAAAGGGGCAGCTCATCCCCACCCCTAGGCCCCATGAGAGGGTGGTGTTCCTCCCCCATTTCCTCCGTGGACTGGGCTTCCCTCTCCACCCATTTGTCCGGGGGCTCATGTTCTACTACGGCCTGGATTTCCATGATCTGGCCCTGAACTTCGTCCTCAACATCTCGGCGTTTATCGTCGTGTGCGAGGCCTTCCTCCGCATCCGCCCCCATTTCGGGCTCTGGCTCAAGACTTTCAATGTCAAGCCGAAGGTGGTGCGCGGCAGCCAGGCGGAGTGCGGAGGCGCCATGGTGGGCAAGATGGCCAACATCCTCTAGATCGAGGGCTCCTTTGTGGAGACCCTGAAGGGGTGGCAATCGGGGTGGTTTTACATCACCGAGCCGCGCGACGCCGAATGGGTCGCACCCCCCGAGTTCCGGTCCGGACCCCCAACGCGGCTCACGTCCTGGAAAGAGACGGGCCTGTCGTGGGGTAAAAAAGGAGAGCTAACCAGACTCCAAACATGATTCAAAACCCTGGTGGACAAGAAGCTCAAACTTGTCAACGTAGTCCAGGTTATGCTCATCCTCTTGATCCTCCCGTGCCAACAACGTGCTTTCAACCTGTGGGAGTTTGACCCGGCGTGGCACCAAACCCTGAGCAGGCTCTTCGACACGACATACGAAGATGCCTGGAAGGTGCTTTTCAAGGGCGCCGAGTCTCCCGCGTCCGCTACTGAGGATCGCGGATTCAGTGCGCAGCGTCACGCTCTCGCGGTAAGCTATTTTTTTCCTTTTACAGGGTATCAGTTTTTCATAGTTTGACTCCATGCGGGATCTAAACTCCCTTTACCTTTGACAGGATTGGCATGTGACCTCCGGACAGATCAACTGTCCGGCTCCTTTGCCCGAAGGCCCAGCGGATGCTCGCTTGGCTAAGCTGCTGGTTCCGGCACCCTATGTGGTGCCGGAGAAGAAGGTCAAGAAGAAGGCCACGGGGACTCGAAAGAGTGCCCGACGCCCGGAGGTGTCGGATTCATCATCTGACGAATCCAAGACGCACTCCTCCCGTGAAGGCGAGGAGGAGGAAGAAGAGACCCCTCCCCCTCCAGCGGGGGAAGGGAAGAAGAGGAAGGTCGCCCCAACCGGGGAGGCCGAAGGGTCCAAGAAGGGGAAAACCCTTCCTCCGGACTGCTCCACCGACACCGACGGTGGCAGAGAGGAGTGGGTATCTAGGGCCAAGCCCCTAGCCAAATCGTAAGTATCCGGATACCAGAGTAATTCATAGTATTCGTTTATTGCACAGCTTTCCTTACGTCGAATATGTTTATGCAGCCCGCCCAAAGACCGGCTCGACGCGTCGTCAAGCGGCTCACTGGACTCGTCGGATGTGAACTCGCTTCCGACGGCTTCCTCCCCCCACCATACGGACGACACCGAAGTGTTTTCTCAACAGGTTCCAAGCCGGGAGGAGGTGGTCCTGGAGGCGCCGCAAGGCGACCTCCCAGACTCCAGGAGTAAAGGGGATGAAACTCCTCAGGGCTCCAAGTCCGGCTTTAGGCCGGACACCGCTCCGGAACCTTCAGAGGTTCCAGAGTCCGGCGAGAGACCTCCTTCCAAGAGGAGCAAGTCCGCCATGCCGGTGGCCCCCGTCCAACCGGAGGCACCGGACAATATGTTGGAGGCGCTCCAAGGCGCCTCCATCAATGAGGAGCACCGTGCCATTATGAGTGCGGTGGCCCAGAAGGTTCAGTCCGCCAAGAGCGGACTGACTGAAGCTTGTACTAGCCTTTTGATAGGCTTTGAGGTAAGTAAATAATGTGAAAATAGTTATTACCGCATAGACAGTAGCCCCTGATGCTCTGTTGGGCGTTCGCGAAGAAAAGCCGAATAGAGGATCAAAAATTCGCAGGAGTTCAACAAAGGAGTCAATATGCGTATGCAGCCTTCTCTGCTGGCATCCGCCGCACTGACTGCGGAAGTGAACACGTTGAAGCACAGCCTCCAGAAGTCCGGGCAAGAGCTCGGGCGTGCCAAGAAGCAACTCGAGGAGAAGGAAGGTAAGAAGTACCTTGTTTGAATATGTATAAAAAGGGTGCAGTTGCAAAAAAATAACAGGTTCAACATGGCTATTGTAGGGGCCACGTCTGAGGTGGTGACCCTTAAGCAAGCGCTGCTTGAGGCCGAGAAGAGTGCGGCCGCGGAGCGCACTGAGCGGGAGAAGTATGAGGCCCAGGTTGGCAAGGTGCAGCAAGAGCTCCAGGTTCTCATGAAGAAACATGAGAGTTTGGAGCTTGACTCGAATACGCGAGCGTCCGAGCTTGCGGCGGCTATTGAAAATGCCAAGTCTGCCAAGACCGAATCCCAGAAGACCCTCCGGGAGTTGGATGAGGTGAAGAAGATAGCGGCAGGTAAGGCATTCTTTATGCAAAGCAAACATATAAACATGAGTTACTTGTTACTTACACGAATCCGGAGCTCTCCAGGAGCGTTCGCAGATCTTCCCCGGAGTGTGTCCGATGCCGCCGCATTCTATCGAGCCGAGGAGGGCAGCTCGACGGAGAAGGTGTTCTGGTCTCAGTATGCTGAGGCCGGACACCCCGTGCCCCTAAGCGACAAGCTGAAGCAACTGGTCGAGCTCCACAAGGCGGCCGAACAGGCCATGAAGGGCCTCCTAGTTCGGCTGTGGCCTGGGGAGGCCCTGCCTGGGAGCTATTTCGGGCTGGTGCGGCGGCTGGTGGAGGCCTGTCCAAGGCTCGAAGTCATCAAGCGCTCCGTCTGCATTGAAGGTGCCCATAGGGCCCTTGCCCGTGCTAAGGTGCACTGGGGCAAGTTGGATGCTGAGAGGCTTGTGAAGGACGGGCCACCGCCGGGGAAAGAGCATCGCAAGCCCGAAAATTAGTATAAGGATGTTCTGAAGGGTGCCTGCCTTGTGGCGGATGAATGTTCTAGGGATGTAATTTTTAGTAAAACTCGCTCGTTTTTGTCCTGTGCGCTGAAAACTTGTTCATATGCGCTGAGCAATGCTATTGGAATTTAAAATATTACCTTCTGTGCGGCTGTTTATCAATTCTGAGAGATGGCGAGTCGTCGGCTTCTACCCCCGTGCCGCTAGTGCTGGGGTGTTCAGGGATAAACCTGAGCGCTCTTTTTCCCATGTTTGGGTCCTTCGAGGGAGGCGCTCAGCCCAACGAACAAGGAAATCAGACTATAATGCGTGAACACTCTCACTTAGCCATAGAATTCTATAATTTTAAATTTCGGCAAAGCCCCTAGTATTCGGAAGACTGAGTTCGGGGCGCTATCCACGCCTTGGCCGGACAGAGCCGACTCCTCGCCCTAAGCGGCATAAGTCTTTAGGAACTCGAAAAAACCTCTTGAACAGCGACCAGCTCTTGCTTCATCATGACAGTCAGTTTTAGCTTTCTCCACTGAGGTGCTCGGCCCAGCTCAACTGGGGCACAATCGCAGTGGTTCTCCTAGTGCTACCTTAGCCGATATAGTGGAACGTAAGGCACCAAAACATAGGAGCCGGGAAAATGCAACTATTGACCCAAGACATGATTCGGAGCCAATGCATATAATGCTATAAGTTTGGGGTGCCGCACTTGTGAAAGTGTTCGGACTTCTCACACCATATTGAGGGGTACTGAAGCCCCTGGCGTATTTTGGCCGTACCAAATTGTACGGGTGCAACATGTAGTTAAGGAACATATATTTATAAAAGGATAATGCAAAAATACACAAAAGCTATGCATTGTTTATTAAAAATAGCTGCGATCAAAGTAGAACGGTACAAATAATGCGATAAGTGGAAGGTTGGACTAGTTAACATGTCCGTTCCAGGGGCAAGCTGCGGAATAGTATGCGGAACGGGTATACTGCTCGTGATAGAGACCACCTGGGAGTTCCGTAGTGCGGCGTGGCTTGTCTGCTTCCCTGGTTCTTGCATCGTTTGTGCGGCAATTGAGCTGCCGAACAGGCCTTCCGAAGGATGAAGTCCTGAAAGTAAGAGAAAACTAAAAAATCGGTAGCCCCTGGTACGGTTTAAGCCGTGTTTTGGGCGTGCCATGATGGTGCCCCTCCCCCTGTGCCCATGGTATCTCTAGAGCGTAGTTATGTACGCGAAGTACTGGTGTCGCCTTTTTGCGAGGGTTGGGGTTGGGGCCGCATTGCTACGCCTGCTCGGATCGTGCCAGGCGGTCTTGTTGTAGGTTACTCCGGGCGCGCTTGACGGTGTCCGGTCGTTTAGTGGCCGAACTGGAGAACTGCCTGGAGAGGCTGCTTTGAACTTCCGCTGCAAGGGCCGCCGTGTGCTCCTCCGTTCGGAGGGAGTGTTCGGTGTTTCCATTGACCGTAATTACTCCTCGATGGCCTGGCATCTTGAGCTTAAGGTATGCATAGTGCGGTACCGTGTTGAACTTAGCGAATGCGGTTCGCCCGAGCAGTGCGTGATAGCCACTGCGAAACGGACTATGTCAAAGATTAACTCCTCGTTTCGGAAATTATCCGGAGATCCGAAGACCACTTCAAGTGTGATTGAGCCTGTACAGTTGGCCTCTACACCTGGTATTACGCCTTTAAAGGTCATTTTGGTGGGCTAAATCCTCGAGGGATCTATGCCCATTTTCCGCACTGTATCCTGGTAAAGAAGGTTCAGGCTGCTGCCGCCGTCCATGAGGACTCTAGTGAGATGAAATCCGTCAATAATTGGGTCTAGAACCAATGCGGCGAATCCGCCATGATGGATGCTAGTAGGGTGGTCCCTTTGATCAAAGGTGATCAGGCAGGAGGACCATGGGTTGAACTCTGGGGCAACTGGCTCTACCGCGTATACGTACCTTAACGCACGCTTCCGCACCCTTTTGGGGACATGGGTTGCGTATATCATGTTCACCGTCCGCACTTGTGGGGGAAAACCCTTCTGTCCACTGTTGTTCGGCGGCCGGGGCTCCTCGTCGTCATCGCTATGCAGCCCCTTGTCTTCATTTTCGGCGTTTGCCTTGCCTGCCTGCTTGAACACCCAACAATCCCTGTTGGTGTGATTGGCTAGCTTTTCGGGGGTGCCATGTATCTGGCACGAGCGGTCGAGTATTTGGTCCAAACTGGATGGGCCCCTAGGATTCCTTTTGAATGGCTTTTTCCGCTGACCGGATTTAGAGCCTCTGAATCCGGCATTAACTGCCGTATCCTCAGCATTGTCGTCGTTAATGTGGTGCTTCTGCTTGTTGCGACGCGACCTGCCACTACTGTCCCTGGTGTCCGAATTACCAGGGTTCTTAGTCATATTGTTGCTACGAGCAAGCCAGTTGTCTTCTCCCGCGCAAAAGCGGGTCATTAGTGTCGTGAGTGCTGCCATAGATTTCGGCTTTTCCTGTCCAAGGTGCCGGGCCAGCCACTCGTCGCGGATATTGTGTTTGAAGGCTGCTAGGGCCTCAGCTTCCGGATAGTCGACTATTTGATTTTTCTTTGTTAGGAACCGTGTCCAGAATTGCCTAGCCGATTCCTCTGGCTGCTAAATTACGTGACTTAGGTCATCGGCGTCTGGGGGTCGCACGTAAGTGCCCTGGAAATTGTCGAGGAATGCGGCTTCCAGGTCCTCCCAACAACTGATTGATCCTGTTGGCAAGCTGTTAAGCCAATGCCGAGCTGGTCCTTTAAGCTTGAGTGGGAGGTATTTGATGGCGTGGAAATCATCACCGCGAGCCATGTGGATATGAAGGAGATAATCCTCGATCCATACCGCAGGATCTGTTGTGCCATCATATGATTCGATGTTTATGGGTTTGAAACCCTCGGGGATTTGATGATCCATTATTTCGTCTGTAAAGCAGAGTGGGTGTGTGGCGCCTCTGTACGGGGCTATATCATGACGTAGCTCCAATGAGCCTTGTCTACTGTGTTTGGCCCCGCCGAATTTGTGGCCGGCGTGACGGTTACCGTCTCGAGCCGTGGGGCGCCCACGCGATCCGTAGATCGATCTTGTTTGCCTTGCCTTGTCCTCCAACATGTCCCGTAAGTCCGGCGCATATTCCCGTGCCTTGGTACGGGGTGCGGCTTGAGTGGAGGGCCAAGAGACCTCTCTATTGCGACCACGAGGTGGCCGGTCGGCCGCATCAAGTGCTTCCTCCTCTAATCGGGGTAGCAACCTGCGCTTTTGGTAGCTCTTGGAGGGGAGTTCGAGTTTATGCTCTTCGGCCACAAGGACTTCAGTCCATCTGTCGACTAGCAAATCTTGATCAGCTCTAAGCTGTTGCTGTTTTTTCTTGAGGCTTCTTGCCGTGGCCATAAGCCTGCGTTGAAAACGCTTTTGCTCGACGGGATCCTCTGGCACGACGAATTCGTCATCGTCGAGGCTTGCCTCGTCTTCGGAGGGAGGCATATAATTATCATCCTCGACCTCTCTGTCTGCCGCTCTCTCATGAGGGCTGGTTTCTCCATCCTCCTGTGCTAAATCTTGCTGGAGGGGGTTTTCTTTGGCGCTTTCCGGAGTATTATTATGTCCCGTGCTGGAATCACCATGTTTGTTTTGGCGGGATTTTGAGCGGCGCCACTGACGCCGGCGCTTAGGTTGTTTCTTGGAGGGGTCATCCTCCGTTGTTCCATCGCCATCTCCCTCTTTTGGGGTGTCCACCATGTATATGTCATATGACGAGGTGGCTTTCCAGGGCCTAGTAGGCGCTGGTTCTTCATCAACTCCTTCATCGGCGTCCATACCGTCGATATCTTCGGAGTCGAAGTCGAGCATGTCGGTTAAGTCGTCGACAGTGGCTACAAAGTGGGTGGTGGGTGGGCTTTGAATTTCTTCATCGTCCGTACCCCATCCTTGCTGACCATAGTCCGGCCAGGGCTCTCCTAATAAAGCGAGAGACTTCAGTGACTTCAGGATATTGCCAAAAGGCGAGTGCTGAAAGATGTCCGCGGCGGTGAACTCCATGATCGGCGCCCAATCGGATTCGATCGGCAGGGGCGCGGGGGGCTCAGAGTCCGGAGAGGAGTCTGGCTCCTTGGAGTCACGGGTCTCGCAGAGTACGGGGCTGGTGCTTGGCTCAATCGCCGTTGGGGTTGCAGCCCCCGAGGTGGCGTCCAACCGCCCGTCCTCGATCGGCGCAGTTGGCTCCGAATTAAGGGTCGAAGCCGATGCGGGTGCGGCCTCCAGGGCACTGTTCGGCGGCAGAGCTAGATTATGCTCGTCGTGACAGTGCGGCGCGCTCGGCAGTGGCTCGAATCCATTGAAGATCAAGTCCCCGTGGATGTTAGCCGTGTAGTTTAAACTTCCAAATCTGACTTGACGGCCAGGGGCGTAGCTTTCGATCTGCTCCAAATGGCCAAGTGAATTGGCCCGCAGTGCGAAGCCGCCGAAGATGAAGATTTGTCCGGGGAGGAAGGTCTCACCCTGGACTGCATCGCTATCGATGATCGTAGGAGCCATTGAGCCTGACGGCGATGACACAGAGGAACACTCAATGAAAGCATCAACGTTGGTGTCAAAACCGGCGGATCTCGGGTAGGGGTCCCGAACTGTTCGTCTAGGCCGGATGGTAACAGGAGACAAGGGACACGAATTTTTACCCAGGTTCGGGCCCTCTCGATGGAGGTAAAACCCTACGTCCTGCTTGATTAATATTGATGATATGGGTAGTACAAGAGTTGATCTACCACGAGATCGAGGAGGCTAAACCCTAGAAGCTAGCCTATGGTATGATTGTTGATGTGTATGTTGTCCTACGGACTAAAACCCTCTGGTTTATAGACACTTGGTAGGGTTAGGGTTACATAGAGTCGGTTACAATGGTAGGAGATCTTCATATCCGTATCACCAAGCTTGCCTTCCACGCCAAGGAAAGTCCCTTCCGGACGCGGGACAGAGTCTTCAATCTTGTATCTTCATAGTCCAGGAGTCCGGCTGAAGGTATAGTCCGGCCATCCGGACACCCCCTAATCCAGGACTCCCTCAGCTACTCTGTTATAAATCCTTCGAGTACTATGTGTGTCAGCATTACCGATCCAGGGATGACACTAAAGCATAGAGACTTGACCGTTTGAGGTCGGGTCGCTACAAGATGGTATCAGAGCACACGCTGAGTGTAAGACACGGCCATTAAGATAAGCCGTAGGTCAGTCTTCTCTACTCATTTCTGACTCCTCTCCTACTTTCTACTCTTTAGGATGGCGGAACTGAAGAACAAGTTTGCACAACCGTATGAAGACACACCCTTTGGACGCCACTTGAAGGAAGTCACTAGATACTTGAACATCGGGATACCAAGCTTCACCGGGACGTACAACGCCACTTTACCAGAAGAGGAACGCGGGATGATTAAAGTTCAAGTTCCAGGAAGGACGTTCTCGCCAACCACTAAGCCCATAGAATTTTCTTTTGAAGCACCCACCTGGAGTCTAGGCAAGAGCATGGCAGCCCACATTACCATGGGACGCATTGGAGAAGTCTACAACAAGGATCTTAAGGACACTATCTATCAGATATGTGGGCGTCGAGATGAGCAATGGGAGATGATCAGCACCAAGAAGGACAGGTCCATTGCAACTTTCATCCAGGAGTTAAGACAGTACATTCGACGCCAGGAGAATCAGATGTGCGCAGACATGATAGATTTGAAGAAGGCGAAGACAAGGATCATCGAGCTGGAAGAAGAACTCAAGTCTACACGCGATGGTTATGAGGAGGAAATTGCAACACTATTGGAGAAGAATGACTACCTGATAAAGAAAATCGGAGTATTCATGGGAGACCCCACGCCGGGAGGAGAGGACGACGATTCCACTTGCACGGAGAACTACATCATCATCGACGACACTGACTCCGACCCTAGTGATGATGACTTGGAAGATGAAGCTGGAGCAGACATCATGGAGTCTTCCACCGATCAAAATTTCTAGATGACCACCAAATGATAGTAGTATTCCTCCATGTATATAGTAGTAGTTGAGCACTTTTACGATAGTTCTAGACCGTTTGTATGCCCTTGCTTGATTGATTGATTGAAATGATTGTGTTTGTCTCATGTGCATATGGGTAGTGCTTTCTCACTAGACCCCTTTTCAATTCTAATCTCTCCCCTCTAAACCCGCTAGATGCCTCCGAGACGTGACACCAGATTTTCCTTCCCGCCAGAGCTCACTCAGTTGATCCAGCAGCAGAATGCCTTGATGCAATTGTTAGTCCAGAACCAAGGCAACAACAATAACAACCTGCCTCTAGTTGACAACTTAGCTCGCTTTCTGAGGTTGCAGCTGCCAATGTTTTCTAGTAGCACCGATCCTATAGTTGTTGATGATTGGCTACGCCATATTGGAAGGGAGTTGACCACCGTAGGTTGCATAGATGCTGAGAAGGTGCGCTTTGCCGCACATCAATTGGATGGACCAGCAACCTCATGGTGGGAGAATTATATGACCACTTTCCCCATAGCCAACGTCACTTGGGATCAGTTTCAGCAAGCTTTCCGCACCGCCCATGTCTCAACTGGAGCTATGAATATGAAGAAGCGTGAGTTTCGTAACTTACGCCAGGGGAACCGTACTGTAGCTCAGTACGTGGATGAGTTTAGTAAGTTATCCCGCTATGCCCCAGATGATGTGGCCACAGATGCCATGAAGCAGGAGAAGTTTATGGAAGGGCCGAATGATGAGATGAGCATGCAGTTGATGGTGGAAACATTCAACAACTACCAGGAGTTGGTAGATAAGGCTCTGATGATTGAAGGGAAGCAGCAGCAAATTGAGAGCCGTAAGAGGAAGTATGGGCAAGGGAGGTATAACTCAGGAGCTCAGCAGAAGCCTCGCCTAACCCCAAACTCGGGAGGACTTGTTCATAACCATGAAGGTCATAACCACACCGGAGGAAGTTCGCATAACCACAATGGTTCTAAGAATGGGACTGGGAATGGAGCAAACAACAATCAGAACTACCCCAATCCAGCCACACCCGCCAAGAGAGATCTAAGTCACATTACTTGCTTTAAGTGCGAGAAGACTGGAAACTATGCCACGGAGTGCCCTGAAGCGAAGAATGGAAACAGAAATGGGAGCGCTGGGAAGAAGCCCAATCCATTCAACAAAGGACAAGTGAACCACGTTAATGTGGAGGAGGTTGAAGAGCAACCAGACGCAGTTATAGGTAAGTTTTTGGTTAAGTCTTTTACCGCCCTTATTCTTTTTGATACTGGTGCATCGCATTCATACATATCAAGGGAATTTGTGGATAAGTTTAAACTATCAACCCAAACCCTTGGGACCCCTATGTTAGTGAGTTCACCTGGAGCAGAGTATATGGCTAGTTGATGGTGCGACCAGATACCCTTAACCATTGGTAGCCATGTTTTTCCGTCCGACCTAATAATGTTGGAGTCACAAGGATTGGATGTGATATTAGGCATGGACTGGATGTCAAAGTATGGAGGAAGCATTGACTGTGCTAGTAAGTCGATTTATCTCACCACCTCAGAGGGAAAATGATTAAGTATCTATCTAGGCATGCGCCTAGGAGGAGCCAAGTAAATACCCTCACGGGAGTTGTTCAGGAAGAAGTGCCTGTAGTGAAGGATTACCCGGATGTTTTTCTAGAGGAGTTACCAGGCATGCCACCGGATTGAGACATTGAGTTTTTGATAGAGCTGTTGCCAGGTACAGGGGCAATATCAAAGAGACCCTATCGGATGCCCGCGAATGATCTGGAAGAGATTAAGAAGAAGATCAAGGAGTTATTGGAGAAAGGTTACATTCGACGGAGTTCATCACCATGGGGAGCCCTAGTGCTTTTGGTTGAGAAGAAGGATAAGTCTCTAAGAATGGTTGTTGATTACCGTGCGTTGAATGAGGTGACGATAAAGAACAAATACCCACTGTTGATGATCAATGATTTGTTCGACCAACTGCAATGAGCCAAGGTGTTTTCAAAGATCGATCTGCGATCAGGATATCACCAGTTAAAACGAGAGAAGGATATACCAAAGACAGCATTCACCACACAGTACGGGTTGTATGAATATACGGTCATGTCGTTTGGACTGACTAACGCCCCTGCCTACTTCATGAGCATGATGAACAAAGTGTTCATGGAATATTTGGATAAGTTTGTTGTGGTGTTCATTGATGATATAATGGTATACTCGAAGAATGAGGAGGAGCACAAGGAGCATTTGCATTTAGTTCTCGAGAAACTCAGGGAACATCAGTTGTATGCCAAGTTCAGCAAATGCGAGTGAGGGAGTCCTGGATTAGGGGGTGTCCGGATGGCCGGACTATACCTTCAGCCGCACTCCTGGACTATGAAGATACAAGATTGAAGACTCCGTCCCGCATCCGGAAGGGACTTTCCTTGGCGTGGAAGGCAAGCTTGGCGATACGAATATGAAGATCTCCTACCATTGTAACCGACTCTATGTAACCCTAACCCTACCCGGTGTCTATATAAACCGGAGGGTTTTAGTCCGTAGGACAACATACACATCAACAATCATACCATAGGCTAGCTTCTAGGGTTTAGCCTCCTCGATCTCGTGGTAGATCAACTCTTGTACTACCCATATCATCAATATTAATCAAGCAGGACGTAGGGTTTTACCTCCATCGAGAGGGCCCGAACCTGGGTAAAACTTCGTGTCCCTTGTCTCCTGTTACCATCCGGCCTAGACGCACAGTTCGGGACCCCCTACCCGAGATCCGCCGGTTTTGACACCGACATTGGTGCTTTCATTGAGACTTCCTCAACGTCATCGCCGTCAGGCTCGACGGCTCCTACGATCATCGATAGCGATGCAGTCTAGGGTGAGACCTTCCTCCCCGGACAGATCTTCATCTTCGGCGGCTTCGCACTGCGGGCCAATTCACTTGGCCATCTGGAGCAGATCGAAAGCTACGCCCCTGGCCATCAGGTCAGATTTGGAAGTTTAAACTACACGACTGACATCCGCGGGGACTTGATCTTCGACGGATTCGAGCCACTACCGAGCGTGCCGCACTGTCACGACGAGCATGATCTAGCTCTGCCGCTGAACAGTGCCCTGGAGGCTGCACCCGCGTCTGCTTCGACCCTTAATTCGGAGCCAACTGCGCCGATCGAGGACGGGCAGTTGGATGCCACCTCGGGGGCTGCAACCCCAACGGCGATTGAGCCAAGCACCAGCCCCGTACTCTGCGAGACCCGTGACTCCAAGGAGCCGGACTCCTCTCCGGACTCCGAGCCCCCCGCGCCCTTGCCGATCGAATCCGATTGGGCGCCGATCATGGAGTTCACCGCCGCGGACATCTTTCAGCACTCGCCTTTTGGCGATATCCTGAAGTCACTGAAGTCTCTCTCTTTATCAGGAGAGCCCTGGCCGGACTATGGTCAGCAAGGTTGGGGTACGGACGATGAAGAAATTCAAAGCCCACCCACCACCCACTTTGTAGCCACTGTCGACGACTTAACCGACATGCTCGACTTCGACTCCGAAGATATCGACGGTATGGACGTCGATGAAGGAGATGATGAAGAACCAGCACCTACTAGGCCCTGGAAAGCCACCTCGTCATATGACATATACATGGTGGACACCCCAAAAGAGGGAGATGGCAATGGAACAGCGGAGGATGACCCCTCCAAGAAATAGCCTAAGCGCCGGCGTCAGCGGCGCCGCTCAAAATCCCGCCAAAACAAACACGGTGATTCCAGCACGGGAGATAATAATACTCCGGAAAGCACCGAAGAAAACCCCCTCCAGCAAGATTTAGCATAGGAGGATGGAGAAACCAGCCCTCATGAGAGAGCGGCAGACAGAGAGGACGAGGACGATAATTATATGCCTCCCTCCGAAGACGAGGCAAGCCTCGACGACGACGAATTCGTCGTGCCAGAGGATCCCGTCGAGCAAAAGCGTTTTCAACGCAGGCTTATGGCCACGGCAAGAAGCCTCAAGAAAAAACAGCAACACCTTAGAGCTGATCAAGATTTGCTAGTCGAGGATGGACTGAAGTCCTTGCGGCCGAAGAGCATAAACTTGAATGCCCCTCCAAGAGCTACCCAAAGCGCAGGTTGCTACCCTGATTAGAGGAGGAAGCACTTGATGCGGCCGACCGTCCACCTCGTGGTCGTTACAGAGAGGTCTCTCGGCCCTCCACTCAAGCCGCACCCCGTACCAAGGCATGGGAATATGCGCCGGACTTACGAGACATGTTGGAGGACAAGGCAAGGCAAACAAGATCGATCTACGGATCGCGTGGGCACCCCACGGCTCGAGATGGTAATCGTCACGCCGGCCACAAATTCGGCGGGGCCGAACACAGTAGACAAGGCTCATTGGAGCTACGTCATGATATAGCCCAGTATAGAGGCGCCGCACGCCCACTCTGCTTTACAGACGAAATAATGGATCATCAAATCCTCGAGGGTTTCAAACCCGTAAACATCGAATCATATGATGGCACAACAGATCCTGTGGTATGGATCGAGGATTATCTCCTTCATATCCACATGGCTCGCGGCGATGATTTCCACGCCATCAAATACCTCCCACTCAAGCTTAAAGGACCAGCTCGGCATTGGCTTAACAGCTTGCCAACAGGATCAATCAGTTGTTGGGAGGACCTGGAAGCCGCATTCCTCGACAATTTCCAGGGCACTTACGTGCAACCCCCAAACGCCGATGACCTAAGTCACGTAATTCAGCAGCCAGAGGAATCGGCCAGGAAATTCTGGACACGATTCCTAACAAAGAAAAATCAAATAGTCGACTGTCCGGATGCTGAGGCCCTAGCAGCCTTCAAACACAATATCCGCGACGAGTGGCTGGCCCGGCACCTTGCACAGGAAAAGCCGAAATCTATGGCAGAACTCATGACACTCATGACCCGCTTTTGCGCGGGAGAAGACAGTTGGCTTGCTCGTAGCAACAATATGACTAAGAACCCTGGTAATTCGGACACCAGGGACAGTAGTGGCAGGTCGCATCGCAACAAGTAGAAGCGCCGCATTAACGGCGACAATGCTGAGGATACGGCAGTTAATGCCGGATTCAGAGGCTCTAAATCCGGTCAGCGGAAAAAGCCATTCAAAAGGAATCCTAGGGGGCCGTCCAGTTTGGACCGAATACTCGACCGCTCGTGCCAGATACATGGCACCCCTGAAAAGCCAGCCAATCACACCAACAGGGATTGTTGGGTGTTCAAGCAGGCAGGCAAGATAAACGCCGAAAATGAAGACAAGGGGCTGCATAGCGATGACGACGAGGAGCCCCGGCCGCCGAACAACAGTGGACAGAAGGGTTTTCCCGCACAATGCGGACGGTGAACATGATATACGCAACCCATGTCCCCAAAAGGGAGCGAAAGCGTGCGTTAGGGGACGTATACACAGTAGAGCCAGTCGCCCCAAAGTTCAACCCATGGTCCTCCTGCCCGATCACCTTTGATCGAAGGGACCACCCCACTAGCATCCGTCATGGCGTATTCGCTGCATTGGTTCTAGACCCAATTATTGACGGATTTCATCTCACTAGAGTCCTCATGGACGGCGGAAGCAGCCTGAACCTGCTTTACCAGAATACAGTGCGGAAAATGGGCATAGATCCCTCGAGGATTAAGCCCACCAAAACGACCTTTAATGGCGTAATACCAGGTGTAGAGGCCAACTGTACAGGCTCAGTCACACTTGAAGTGGTCTTCGGATATCCGGATAATTTCCGAAGCGAGGAGTTAATCTTCGACATAGTCCCGTTTCGTAGTGGCTATCACGCACTGCTCGGGCGAACCGCATTCACTAAGTTCAACGCGGTACCGCACTATGCATACCTTAAGCTCAAGATGCCAGGCCCTCAAGGAGTAATTACGATCAATGGAAACACCGAACGCTCCCTCCGAACGGAGGAGCACATGGCGGCCCTTGCAGCGGAAGTTCAAAGCAGCCTCTCCAGGCAGTTCTCCAGTCCGGCCACTAAACGACCGGACACCGTCAAGCGCGCCCGGAGTAACCTACAACAAGACCGCCTGGCACGATCCGAGCTGGCGTAGCAATGCGGCCCCAACCCCAACCCTCGCGAAAAGGCGATGCAAGTACTTCGCATACATAACTATGCTCTAGAGATACCATGGCAACAGGGGGAGGGGCACCATCACGGCACGCCCAAAACACGGCTTAAACCATACCAGGGGCTGCCGATTTTTTAGTTTTCTCTTACTTTTAGGACTTCATCCTTCGGAAGGCCTGTTCGGCAGCTCAATTGACGCACAAACGATGCAAGAACCAGGGAAGCAGACAAGCCACACCGCACTACGGAACTCCCAGGTGGTCTCTATCACGAGCAGTATACCCGTTTCGCATACTATTCCGTAGCTTTCCCCTGGAACGGACATGTTAACTAGTCCAACCTTCCACTTATCGCATTATTTGTATCGTTCTGCTTTGATCACAGCTATTTTTAATAAACAATGCATAGCTTTTGTCTATTTTTGCATTATCCTTTTATAAATATATGTTCCTTAATGACATGTTGCACCCGTACAATTTGGTATGGCCAAAATATGCCAGGGGCTTCAGTACCCCTCAATATGGTGTGAGAAGTCCGAACACTTTCACAAGTGCGGCACCCCAAACTTATAGCATTATGTGCATCGGCTCCGAATGATGTCTTGGGTCAATAGTTGGGTTTGCCCGGCTCCTATGTTTTGGTGACTTACGTTCCGCTATATCGGCTAAGGTAGCACTAGGAGAACCACTGCGATTGTGCCCCGATTGAGCTAGGCCGAGCACCTCAGTGGAGAAAGCTAAAACTGACTGTCATGATGAAGCGAGAGCTAGTCGCTGTTCAAGAGGTTTTTTCGAGTCCCTAAAGACTTATGCCGCTTAGGGCGAGGAGTCGGCTCTGTCCGGCCAAGGCGTGGATAGCGCCCTGAACTCGGTCTTCCGAATACTAGGGGCTTCGCCGAAATTTAAAATTATAGAATTCTATGGCTAAGTGAGAGTGTTCACGCGTTATAGTCCGATTGCCTTGTTCGTTGGGCAGAGCGCCTCCCTCGAAGCACCCAAACATGGAAAAAGAGCGCTCAGGTTTATCCCCGAACACCCCAGCACTAGCGGCACGGGGGCAGAAGCGGACGACTCGCCATCTCTCAGAATTGATAAACAGCCGCATAGAAGGTAATATTTTAAATTCCAACAGCATTGCTCAGCGCATATGAACAAGTTTTCAGCGCACAGGACAAAAACGAGCGAGTTTTACTCAAAAATTACAACCCTAGAACATTCATCCGCCACAAGGCGGGCACCCTTCAGAACATCCTTATAATAATTTTCGGGCTTGCGATGCTCTTTCCCCGGCGGTGGCCCGTCCTTCACAAGCTTCTCAGCATCCAGCTTGCCCCAGTGCACCTTAGCACGGGCAAGGGCCCTACGGGCACCTTCAATGCAGATGGAGCGCTTGATGACTTCGAGCCTTGGACAGGCCTCCACCAGCCGCCGCACCTGCCCGAAATAGCTCCCAGGCAGGGCCTCCCCAGGCCACAGCCGTACTAGGAGGCCCTTCATGGCCTATTCGGCCGCCTTGTGGAGCTCGACCAGTTGCTTCAGCTGGTCGCTTAGGGGCACGGGGTGTCCGGCCTCAGCATACTGAGACCAGAACACCTTCTCCGTCGAGCTGCCCTCCTCGGCTCGATAGAATGCGGCGACATCAAACACACTCCGGGGAAGATCTGAGAACGCTCCTGGAGAGCTCCGGATTCGTGTAAGTAACAAGTAACTCATGTTTATATGTTTGCTTTGCATAAAGAATGCCTTACCCGCCGCTATCTTCTTCACCTCATCCAACTCCCGGAGGGTCTTCTGGGATTCGGTCTTGGCAGACTTGGCATTTTCAATAGCCGCCGCAAGCTCGTACGCTCGCGTCTTCGAGTCAAGCTCCAAACTCTCATGTTTCTTCATGAGAACCTAGAGCTCTTGCCGCACCTTGCCAACCTCGGCCTCATACTTCTCCCGCTCGGTGCGCTCCGCGGCCGCACTCTTCTCGGCCTCGAGCAGCGCTTGCTTAAGGGTCGCCACCTCAGACGTGGCCCCTACAATAGCCATGTTGATCCTATTAATTTTTTTTTTGCAAATGCACCCTTTTTATACATATTCAAACAAGGTACTTCTTACCTTCCTTCTCCTCGAGCTGCTGCTTGGCACGCCCGAGCTCTTGCCCGGACTTCTCGAGGCTCAGCTTCAGCATGTCCACTTCCGCAGTCAGTGCGGCGGACGCCAGCAGAGAAGCATGCATACGCATATTGACTCCTTTGTTAGACTCCTGAGAAGTTTTGATCCTCTATTCGGCTTTTCTTCGCGATCGCCCAACAGAGCATCAGGGGCTACTGTCTATGCGGTAATAACTATTTTCACATTATTTACTTACCTCAAAGCCTGTCAAATGGCTATTACAAGCTTCAGTCAGTCCGCTCTTGGCGGACTGAACCTTCTGGACCACCGCACTCATAATGGCATGGTGCTCCTCGTTGATGGAGGCGCCTTGGAGCGCCTCCAACATATTGTCCGACACCTCCGGTTGGACGGGGCCATCGGCACGGCGGACTTGCTCCTCTTGGAAGGAGGTCCCCCTCCAGACTCTGGAACCTCTGAAGGTTCCGGAGCGGTGTCCGGCCTAGAGCCGGACTTGGAGCCCCGAGGGGTTTCATCCCCTTTACTCCTGGAGTTCGGGAGGTCGCCTTGCGGTGCCTCCAGGACCACCTCCTCCCGGCTTAGAACCTGTTGAGACAACACTTCGGTATCGTCCATGGGGTGGGGGGAGGAAGCCGTTGGAAGCGAGTTCACATCCGACGAGTCCAGTGAGCCGCTCGACGACGCGTCGAGCCGGTCTTTGGGCGGGCTGCATAAACATATTCGACATAAGGAAAGCTGTGCATTAAACGAATACTATGAATTACTCTGGTATCCAGATACTTACGATTTGGCCAGGGGCTTGGCCCTAGCCGCCCACTCCTCTCCGCCGCCGTCGGCGTCGGTGGAGCAGGTCGTAGGAAGGGTTTTCCCCTTCTTGGACCCTTCGGCTTCCCAAGTTGCGGCGGGCTTCCTCTTCTTCCCTTCCCCCGCTGGAGGGGGAGGGGTCTCTTCTTCCTCCTCCTCGTCTTCATGGGAGGAGTGCGTCTTGGATTCGTTGAATGATGAATCCGACACCTCCAGGCGTCGGGCACTCTTTCGAGTCCCCGTGGCCTTCTTCTTGACCTTCTTCTCTGGCAGAACATAGGGTGCCGGAACCAGCAGCTTCGCCAAGCGAGCATCCGTTGGGCCTTCGGGCAAAGGAGCCGGACAGTTGATCTGTCCGGAGGTCACCTTCCAATCCTGTTAAAGGTTAAGGGAGTTTAGATCCCGCATGGAGTCAAACTATGAAAAACTGATACCCTGTAAAAGGAAAAAACAGCTTACCGTGAGAGCATGATGCCGCGCACTGAATCCGCGATCCTCGGTAGCGGATGCGGGAGCCTCGGCGCCCTTGAAAAGCACCTTCCAGGCATCTTCGTACGTCGTGTCGAAGAGCCTGCTCAGGGTTTGGTGTCGCACTGGGTTGAACTCCCACAGGTTGAAAGCCCGTTGTTGGCACGGGAGGATCAAGCGGATGAGCATAACCTGGACTACGTTGACAAGTTTGAGCTTCTTGTCCACCAGGGTTTTAACGCATGTTTGGAGTCCGGTTAGCTCTCCTTTTTTACGCCACGACAGGCCCGTCTCTTTCCAGGACGTGAGCCGCGTTGGGGGTCCGGACCGGAACTCGGGGGGTGTGACCCATTCGGTGTCGCGCGGCTCGGTGATGTAGAACCACCCCGATTGCCACCCCTTCAGGGTCTCCACAAAGGAGCCCTCGATCCAGAGGACGTTGGCCATCTTGCCCACCATGGAGCCTCCGCACTCCGCCTGGCTGCCGCGCACCACCTTCGGCTTGACGTTGAAAGTCTTGAGCCAGAGCCCGAAATGGGGGCGGATGCGGAGGAAGGCCTCGCACACGACGATAAACGCCGAGATGTTGAGGACGAAGTTCGGGGCCAGATCGTGGAAATCCAGGCCGTAGTAGAACATGAGCCCCCGGACAAATGGGTGGAGAGGGAAGCCCAGTCCATGGAGGAAATGGGGGAGGAACACCACCCTCTCATGGGGCCTCGGGGTGGGGATGAGCTGCCCCTTTTCAGGGAGCCGGTACGCGATGTCGTTAGACAGGTATCCGGCCTTCCTCAGCTTTTTGATATGTCCCTCCGTGACGGAGGAGACCATCCACTTGCCTCCCGCTCCGGACATGGCTAGAGAAGGTTAAGGTTGGGAGTGCGGACTTGGGCGCTGGAGCTCGAGTGCGCAAGAATGGATAGGCGAAGGAGGAAGAAGGCGTAGGTGAAAAGGTGGATCTTTATCCCCTTATATGGGTGGACGCAGATACATGTCCCCACCAGCCTGATAAAACTCGCTTATCTCCAAGCACCGTAATCGATGGCGCGGTTGGGTTACCCACGCCCGTATTGATGAGAATCCCGGAATAAGGGGGACACGATCCCTGCTTTAACAAGACGTGCCAAGGAAACCGCCTCGCATAACACGCTGAGATGGGACAGTAAAACGGTTCAAATAAAGGCTTGGCCGTGGTGTGTCACGCTACGGAATATGTCAGCAGATTAGATTTGTGTAAATATTATTCTCTCTGGCAATATGTGGAAACTTATTTTTTAGAGCCTGACACTATCTTTGTGTTCAAAATCTTCTATGAAGTACTTGGAGGATGAACCCGCCTTGCAATGCCGAAGACAATATGCGCGCCGGACTCGTCGTCATTGAAGCCTGGTTCAGGGGCTATTGAGGGAGTCCTGGATTAGGGGGTATCCGGATGGCCGGACTATACCTTCAGCCGGACTCCTGGACTAGTAAGATACAAGATTGAAGACTCCGTCCCGCGTCTGGAAGGGACTTTCCTTGGCGTGGAAGGCAAGCTTGGCGATACGGATATGAAGATCTCCTACCATTGTAACCGACTCTATGTAACCCTAACCCTACTCGGTGTCTATATAAACCGGAGGGTTTTAGTCCGTAGGACAACATACACATCAATAATCATACCATAGGCTAGCTTCTAGGGTTTAGCCTCCTCGATCTCGTGGTAGATCAACTCTTGTACTACCCATATCATCAATATTAATCAAGCAGGACATAGGGTTTTACCTCCATCGAGAGGGCCTGAACCTGGGTAAAACTTCGTGTCCCTTGTCTCCTGTTACCATCCGGCCTAGACGCACAGTTCGGGACCCCCTACCCGAGATCCGCCGGTTTTGACACTGACAGCGAGTTTTGGTTAAAGGAAGTTCGATTCCTTGGACATGTTATATCAGGAGAAGGTATAACAGTAGATCCCACCAAGGTTCAGTCAGTCACTGAATGGTTGGCACCTACTTCAGTTAGCGAGATCTGCAGTTTTCTTGGACTCGCGGGATACTACCGAAGATTCATTGAGAATTTTTCCAAGATTGCGAAGCCAATTACGGAGTTATTGAAGAAGGATACTAAATTTAAATGGACGGAAGAATGTGAGGCGAGTTTTCAGGAGTTAAAGAAACGTTTGACTATAGCCCTAGTGCCGATTCTGCTGGATATACGCAAGGATTTCCAAGTGTATTGCGACGCTTCTCGCCTAGGACTTGGAAGTGTGCTTATGCAGGACGGAAGAGTTGTTTCATGTGCCTCACGACAACTAAAACCGCACGAATTGAATTATGCCACACATGATTTGGAGTTAGCAGCCGTAGTGCATGCGTTAAAGACTTGGAGACATTACCTTATTGGAAACCGTTGTGATGTGTACACGGATCATAAGAGTTTGAAGTACATTTTCACACATAAGGAGCTAAACCTTAGGTAGAGGAGATGGTTGGAGCTTATAAAGGATTATGATATGAAGCTTCACTATCATCTAGGCAAGGCCAATGTCGTAGCAGACGCTTTGAGTCGGAAGAGTTATGCTAACACCCTAGTAAGCACGGTATTGCCAAAGGAGTTAGCAGAGGATCTTAGGGAACTTTGATTGGAGATTGTTCCTAGAGGTTTTATTGCAACAATGGAGGTTCAGTCTACATTGTTAGGAAAGATTCGAGAAGCTCAGAAGGATGACAAGGAGATTGCCGAGATAAAAGAGAGAATGAGCAAAGGAAAGGCCAAAGGTTTTGGTGAGGATGATCACGGCACCTTATGGTTTGAGGGCCGTGTTTATGTGCCCAATAACACAGAGATCAGGAAGTTAATACTTCAGGAGGCTCATGACTCACCATACTCGATACACCCCGGAAACACCAAGATGTATTTGGATTTGAAGAAATGTTTCTGGTGGACAGGTATGAAGAAGGATACTGCCGAGTATGTAGCCGTATGTGATGTGTGTCAAAGAGTGAAGGCAGAGCATCAAAAGCCAGCAGCATTGTTACAGCCTATGCCGATACCCGAATGGAAGTGGGATAAACTTAGCATAGATTTTATCACCGGATTGCCCAGGAACAAATCAAGATATGATTCTATATGGGTAGTAGTTGACCGCTTGACCAAAGTAGCTCACTTTATCCCAGTGAAAACCACCTCTACAAGTGCGAAGTTGCCCAAGATATATATGACCAGGATCGCATGTCTGCATGGAGTTCCAAGGACCATCATATCAGATAGAGGAACACAGTTTACTTCAAAGTTTTGGCACCAGCTGCACCAAACTTTGGGGACAAGGTTGGAGTTCAGTACGGCATTCCACCCACAGACAGATGGACAGACCGAGAGAGTCAACCAGATTCTGGAGGATATGTTGAGGGACTGTGCGCTAGATTATGGATCTAGTTGGGATGACAATTTGCCCTACGCGGAGTTTTCATACAACAATAGCTACCAAGCCAGTTTGAAGATGGCACCGTTCGAAGCCTTGTATGGACGAAGGTGCAGAACACCGTTGATGTGGGATGAAGTCGGAGACCGACAGTTGTTTGGACCAGATTTGATTAAGGAGTTTGCAGAGAAAGTTAAGCTAATCTGAGATAGACTGAAGGTAGCTCAGTCCAGGCAGAAGAGTTATGCAGATTCAAAACGCAAGGAGATAACCTATGAAATTGGAGATAGAGCATACCTGCGAGTATCACCCTTGCGAGGAGTGAAACGTTTTGGAGTTAAGGGAAAATTAGCCCCGAGATTTGTAGGACCGTATCGTGTTTTGGAACGTATGGGAGAAGTTGCCTACAAGTTGGAGTTACCTGAAGGACTGTCAGGAGTTCATGATGTATTTCATGTTTCACAGTTGAAGAAGTGTCATGCTGATACGGCCGATATACCGTTAAGAGATACAGTACCCTTGGAGGCGATTCAGTTGGACAGTGATTTGACCAATGAGGAGAAGCCAGTCAGGATTCTCGAATTTGCCAGCCGAGTCACCCGCAGCAAGGTTATCAAGTTTTGCAAAGTTCAGTGGAGCCACCATACCGAGGATGAAGCCACCTAGGAACGAGAGGATGATCTTCGCAAAGACCACCCACACCTATTTTCTAGCCAACCCGAATCTCGAGGGCAAGATTCATCTTAAGGTGGGTAGGTTTGTAACGTCCCAAATTTTCAATTTGGAATGTTATACATAGTTCATCCATGCATATCATATTTTACTGCATTTCGTTTCGCGATCCTCGAAATCCTAAGCAACTCAAGGACCCTCGGAGAGAGTTGGGGATTTCATTGCTTTCGTATTTGAATTTTACCAAATACTGAAACGAGGATTTTGGTTTTAATTATTTTTCTCTCCAAAAATATTTCATATTAAAATATATGAGAGGAGATAATATGAATTCTCCAAAATAATTGAAATATTGGAGGAAAAATATTAAAAATCAAATATTTGATTTTATTCAGATTTTATTGCCATTTTAATTGCATTAGAAAAATTACACGTCTTTCAAAATTGCATTTTAGGGCCAAGAAAATGTTCATCTCGTTCTAAATATCTTATTTAGACGGTGAAATTTTGTTTGGTATTTTTAGATTTTTATTTTATTTTCTAGGATTTATTTAACTTCCGGCGAAATTACTTTTTTTAAACTCTCAGCGCCCGACTGGGCCGAAGCCCAACCGAGCCGACCCGCTAGTCCCGCGCCGCCGTCTCCCTCCAGGAGACCGGGAGGCCGCCGCTGCTGCGACCCCGAGTCCGGCCGGGACTCCGCCTCCCTGCGCCGCTTGCCCCCTCCCCAAGCAGCCCCCTCCTTAACTACCCCGCCACCGGACCCCCACCACCACCAACCCCGCTGCCTGCCCTACCCCACCTGAAGAGCCGCCGCCGCCCGTTGCCGCGCGGCCGCTGCCCCGCGCACCCCGCCGCCGCAGCCTCACCTCGCCGGAGCCTCGTCGGAGGTATACGCCGCTGCCGTCGCCGTTCGGTTTTATTTTAAAACCGATCCGGTTTTTTTAGAAACCCTAATTTCGTTTTTACAGATTGGTTCGCCGATTTTTCTCGGTTTAGTTACTTTGCGGACGTTCGTCCGTACGTTCGTTTTAACGAACGGTTTCCACTCGCTAGTTACAGACAATGAACGTTCGTTCGTTAGCCTGTTCGTCAGTTTTCTTTTTCTCAGATTTTCTGTGATTATTTTCAATCGCGATTTCTGATCCGATTTTCGTTTTAGTTTATCTTTTCGCTCGTTTATCGGAATCAGGCGATTCAAGCGCCTAGATCTTCGTCTCGAAACCCTCTTTCTATTTAATCAACTTGAACAAGATTTTGATACTGTAAAAATTGACTTTAGTTCAGATTAGTAAATGGATCTTGTTTCTTTCGCAGTTTGAGTTTCGTTGCTCCGTTTGATTTGATTCTTTTCGCAAACCGGAGTTCTTAAGTTGAACTTTCTGGTCAATTCTTCTCATTTGAGTTTTACCCGTGCTTATTTGCTTGATTGCTTATGTATGCTATTGTTTGTTTGCGATAGAGTTCCCGGAGTGCGAAACATGCTACTACGAGTCCCTAGGTTTTACGGATCGTCAGCAAGGCAAGTAACACATTGATCATACTCCTTTCATACCCAGTTTTTATGCATTAGTTCCAATCCCCAAACATTGCATGATTAGGATGTGATTAACATGTGGGTTGGGAAGTAGTTGATGAGGTAGAACCTATTGCCCTGTTATATTCAAACCTTGGGGGTTACTTCTACGTATTGCTTGTATTGCTATGCTATGCTCGTAGACATGGTTTGGGTGAGTGAATCCATGACAGATGTGAGATTGTTAATTAATGGTACAATATAAGGTGGCAACTTTAATACGCATCTGGGTGGATTGCTTGTCGGGCACCTGGAGAACCCAGTGTTGTCCTAGGATATCCCGGAGTACCCGTGTAATCATCCTCAGGTCCGCCACCCAGGCTCAAAGGGAACTGAGATATTTTCATGCTAGAAACTTTCGTGTGTAGCCACAAGCTATTATGGGCTCCAGCATAGTTGAGTAGGTTGCATGAGCTCTTGAAGAGGTGGATCAGCAGGTAGAGGGATGTGGTTTGGTATGGTCTGCCTGGAGTAAAGAGTTAATTTTCTGAAAGACTGTGTCTCGGTCATCCGTTTCTCAAACACCATGTAGTGCGAGAAATCCAACGGAGGCGATCGAGTCTTGTCGGGAGAAGTGCGCAAACCTTTGCAGAGTGTACAATCTAATCATGGTTTGTAGCGACCAGACCTCAAACAGTCCGATCTCTGTGCTTCAGTGTCATCCCTAGATCAGTAATGCTGACACGCACAGTACTTGAAGGATTTATAACAAAGTAGCAATCACACACTTATTACAACGAGTGTCTCAAAAGAGAACTTATTACAAATAATATGGCTTAAGGCCGTCTAATAACGATAACAGCGGAAGGCTTGGAAGATAAGTGAGTCCATCAACTCCAACGGCATCACTGAGTATAGAACCACGACCTAAAGGCACCTTACTCGTCGTCTAAAAAGTCTGCAACATGAATGTTGCACCCCAAAATGGGTCAGCACATGGAATATGCTGACAATGTAACACATAGAGAGTAATGAACAGAAATAGGCTATACTACATGCATATATGGCTGGTGGAAAGCTCTATGGTTACAGTTTTGCGTAAAGCCAATTTTTCCCTACTGTAAAGGAATACATTTTATTTAACTATCATGGTAGTTGTTAAACATTGAGAGCATAGACACCCTCTCAATCCCAATTATCATCATTAAAACCCAACAAAATTAATTAAAGTCACATGATGAGATTCACATGATAATCCAAGTACTAGATACTCAAGACGTCCATAACCGGGGACACGGATAACCTTGATTAGTTTATACACTCTGCAGAGGTTTGTGCACTTTTCCCCACAAGACTCGATCTCCTCCATTGGGATTCTCGCACTACACGGTGTTTGAGAAACGGACAACCGAGACATAGTCTTTCAGAAGCGCTGGCACATTACGATCGGGTAGACCGTTACACCTACTTTCCCCTACATCTGCTAGTCTACCACTATAAGAGTTCGCACGACTTAATCAACTATGCTAGAGCCCATAATAGCTTGTGGCTGCACACGGAAATTTCTAGTATGAAATAATCTCGTGATCCCTTTGAGCCTGGGTGGCGGTCCATAAAGAGAAACTGGCAATCGCTGGAATACCCACATGCGTCAGTCCACCCAGATGTGTATTAAAGTTGCCACCTTAAATAAACCATTAATTAACAATCTCACATCTGTCATGGATACACTCACCCAATCCACGTCTACTAGCATAGCATGGCAATATAAGCAAACGTAGAAGTAACTCCCAAAGGTTTGATAATAAAACAGGTAATAGGTACTACCTCATCTACTTTCCCAAAACCCACAATTTAATTAGATCCTAATCATGCAATGTTTGAGGATTGATCTAATGCAATAAAACTAGGTAGTAAAAGGTATGATCAAAGTGTTACTTGACTTGCTGATGATCCGTGAAACCTAGAGATTCGAAGTAGCAAGCGGCGCACTCCGGGTACTCTATCGCAAACAAACAAGCACACAATAAGCACTCATCTAATGCACAGGTAAAACTCAAATAAGATATCTAACCAGAAAGTCCAACTTAAGAACTCCGGTTTGCAAAAAGAAACAAATCAAACGAAACAACAAAAAACAAACAGCGAAAGAAACAATATTCGTTTACTAATCTAGATCTAAGTCAAATTTTACAGAAGCAAAAACTTGTTTGAGTTGGTTAAACGGAAAGAGGGTTTCGAGACGAAACTCTAGGCGCTTGAATCGCCTGAATCCGATAAACGAGCGAAAAGTTAAACTAAAACGAAAATCAGATCAGAAATCGTGATCGGAAATAATCACGGAAAATCCGAGAAAAAAACAACGAACAGGCTAAAGAACGAACATTCGCTGCCTGCGGCTAGACGACTAAAACCGTTCGTAAAAACGAACGTACGGACGAACGTCCACTAAATAAACTAAATTGGAAAAAAACCGATCTAAAAAAAGAAAACGATCGTGGTTTTTAAAAAAAATGAGCGGTTGACCGGTGAAGACCGGCGGCGGCGGCGAACTCCGGCGGGGCAGTGGCGGTCGTCGGCGGCAGCGGGCGGCGGCGGCTAGGGTTAGGGCGGGGCTGGGTGGCTCAGGGCTGGGCTCCCCCGGCTTCTAAAGGCCGGCCGGGCTAGAGTCCGGGTCGGGTACGGCCCGGCTTGGTCAGTTCGTTTTTTTTCTTTTCTTAATAGTTTCACGCAGAAAAACAAATAAAAGAAATACTAAACGGACTCCAAAAATTCCGAAATAAATTTTCCCCGACTTCTAAAATCAAGCCGGACAAGGTGAACATTTATTTGGGGCCTAAATGCAATTTTGAAGAACGTGTATTTTTCCAAAATTCAAATAAAACAGCAAAAAACTTCAAAAATAAAATCTTATTTGATTTTTTTATTAAATCCTCAATCTTCCTTTAATTTGGGAAAGTCATTTTATTCCCTCTCACTTATTTTTATAATTGGAATTATTGAATATAAAATAATTAAATCAAATGATCCTATTTTCAAAATTTGAGAAAACCCCAAATATGAAAATAACGAAATCCCCAACTCTCTCCATGGGTCCTTGAGTTGCGTAGGATTTCTAGGATCAAGCCAAAATGCAAAAAAAATATGATATGCAATGATGATCTATTATAACATTCCAAATTGAAATTTTGGGATGTTACAAACCTACCCCCCTTAAGATGAATCTCGCCCTCGAGATTCGGGTTGGCTAGAAAATAGGTGAGGGTGGTCCTTCAGCAGATCTACCTCTCTCTCCCAGGTGGCTTCATCCTCGATGTGGTGTCTTCACTGAACTTTACAAAACCTGATAACCTTGCTGCGGGTGACTCGGCTGGCATATTCGAGAATCTTGACTGGTTTCTCCTCGTAGGTCAAATCACCATCCAACTGAATCGCTTCCAGCGGCACTGTATCTCTTAGTGGTGTATCAGCCATCTCTGCATGGCACTTTTTTCAACTGGGAAATGTGGAACACATCATGAACTCCTGACAATCCTTCGGGCAACTCCAACTTGTAAGCAACTTCTCCCATACGCTCCAAAACTTTGTATGGTCCCACAAAACATGGCCTAATTTTCCCTTAACTCCAAAGCGCTTAACTCCTCGAAGAGGGGATACATGAAGATAAACTCTGTCTCCGACTTCGTGAACTGTCTCCTTGCGTTTAGAATCTGCATAGCTCTTCTGCTTGGACTGGGCTACCTTGAGCCTATCGCGAATCAACTTCACTTTCTGTTCAGACTCCTTAATCACATCTGGTCCAAACAACTGGCGGTCTCCAACTTCATCCCACAACAATGGTGTTCTGCACCGTCTTCCGTACAAGGCTTCAAAAGGGGCCATCTTCAAACTGGATTGATAACTATTGTTGTAAGAGAACTCCGCATATGGCAAGTTGCCATCCCAACTAGATCCATAATCTAGCGCACAAGCTCTCAACATATCCTCGAAAATCTGATTGACTCTCTCGGTCTGTCCATCGGTCTGCGGATGGAAAGCTGTACTGAACTCTAGCCTGGTACCCAAAGTTTCGTGCAACTGATTCCTGAACTTTGAGGTAAACTGGGTTCCTCTATCTGATACAATGCTCCTTAGAACTCCATGCAGACCTACGATTCTGGTCATGTATATCTTTGCCAACTTAGCACTGGTGTAAGTGGTCTTTACTGGGATGAAATGAGCTACCTTCGTCAAGCGATCGACTACAACCCATATCGAGTCATAGTCTAAGTGGGTCCTGGGTAATCCCATGATAAAATCCATGCCTAGCTTATCCCACTTCCATTCGGGTATCGGCAATGGCTGTAGGAATCCTGCTGGCTTCTGATGCTCTACCTTTACTCTCTGATATACATCACAAATGGCTACATACTCTGCAATATCCTTCTTCATTCCGGTCCACCAAAAAGTGTCTTTCAAATCCAAATACATCTTTGTATTTCCTGGGTGAATCGAGTACGGCAAATCATGGGCCTCTTGCAAAATTAACTTCCTGATCTCCGGGTCATTGGGCACATAAACGCGGTCCTCAAACCATAAGGTATCGTGCTCATCCTCACGAAATCCTTTAGATTTTCCCTTGCTCATTTTCTCTTTAATAGAGGCAATCTCCTTGTCGGTCTTCTGAGCTTCTCTGATCTTATCCATCAGAGTAGACTGAATCTCCAATATTGCTACATAGCCTCTCGGAACTATCTCCAAACATAGCTCACGAAGATCCTCGGCTAACTCCTTTGGTAACTCTCCAGTCATTAGTGTGTTGACATGGCTCTTGCGGCTCAATGCATCGGCTACTACGTTAGCCTTTCCGGGGTGATAATGCATTCTTATATCATAATCCTTGATGATCTCCAACCATCTTCTTTGCCTGAGATTCAACTCCTTCTGCGTGAAGATGTACTTCAAACTCTTGTGATCCGTGTACACCTCACAATGGTTTCCAATGAGAAAATGTCTCCAAGTCTTCAATGTGTGCACTACGGCTGCTAACTCCAAATCATGTGTAGCATAATTCAACTCATGGGGCTTAAGCTGTCGTGAAGCATATGAAACAACTCTTCCCTCCTGCATAAGCACTGCTCCAAGTCCTCGACGTGAAGCGTCGCAATACACCTCATAATCCTTGCACTGATCTGGCAGAATCAACATTGGCGAGGTAACCAAACGTTTCTTCAACTCCTGGAAACTGGCCTCACATTCCTCAGTCCAATTGAACTTGGTATCCTTCTTCAACAACTCCGTCATAGGTTTTGCAATCTTCGAGAAATTTTCAATGAGTCTCCGGTAGTATCCTGCGAGTCCAAGAAAACTCCGGATCTCTCCAACTGTTGTTGGAGCTTCCCAATTTGTCACAGTGACAACTTTGGTGGGATCTACTCATATTCCTTCTCCGGATATAACATGTCCGAGGTATCCACCGTCCTTCAACCAAAACTCACATTTGCTGAACTTGGCGTATAACTGATGTTCTCTGAGCTTACCAAGTACCAAACGCAAATGTTCTTTATGTTTTTCTTCATTCTTCGAGTAAACAAGAATATCATCAATGAATACTATGACAAACTTATCCAAAAACTCCGTAAACACTTTGTTCATCATGTTTATAAAAATAAGCAGGTGCATTAGTCAGACCAAATGATATAACGGTATACTTATACAGCCCATACCTTGTGTTAAAAGCTGTCTTAGGTATGTCCTGCTCTCGAATCTTCAACTGGTGGTATCCTGATCGCAAATCGAACTTGGAAAATACCTTAGCTCCTTGCAATTGGTCAAACAAATAATTTATCATTGGCAGTGGGTACTTATTCTTGATCGTCACTTCATTCAATCCTCGATAATCAACAACCATCCTTAACGATCCATCCTTCTTTTCCACTAGAAGTACTGGTGATCCCCAAGGTGACGAACTTGGGCGAATATATCCCTTATCTAGTAACTCCTTAATCTGCTTCTTAATCTCCTCCAAATCCTTTGCAGGCATTCTATATGGTCTCTTAAATATTGGTCATGTGCCTGGCAAAAGCTCAATCAAAAACTCAATGTCTCTATCCGGTGGCATGCCGGGCAATTCTTTTGGAAATACATCCGGAAAATCCTTTACCACTGGTACTTCCTCCTGTACAACTCCTGTTAGGGAATTTACTTGTGTCCTCTTCAGCTCATGCCGTGACACATACTTGATCCTTCTTCCTTCTGGGGTGGTAAGCAAAATCGACTTACTAGCGCAATCGATGTTTCCTCCATACATCAGTAGCCAATCCATACCCAGAATTACATCCAAACCTTGCGATTTCAAAATGATTAAATCCGAGGGAAACACATGCCTACCTATAATCAATGGCACTTGAAAACATCCTGTACTGGCCATATACTCTGCTCCTGGTGAGCTTACTAACATAGGTGTTCTAAGAACCTTGGTGGGCAGTTTATACTTATCCACGAATCCCCTTGATATGTATGAATGCGATGCACCAGTATCAAAAAGAACGATTGCAGTAAATGACTTAACCAAAAACTTACCTATTACTGCATCTGGCTAGGCTTCAACTTCCTCCACGTTAACGTGGTTCACCTGTCCCCTGTTGAAAGGGTTCGTCTTCTTCCCAGAGCTTCCATTGCCATTTCCATTCTGGGTTTTAGGACATTCATTGGCATAATGTCCGGTCTTCTGACACTTATAACAAGTGACTTGGCTCGGGTCTTTCTTGGCTGGGGTTGATGGGTTGGTACGGTTCTGACCGTTGCTTCCCCCATTCCCATTACCGTTCTTGGGGCCATTATGATTATGCGAACTTTCTCCTCCATGGGTATGCTGAAAATGTCCTCCCAATTTTGGGGTAAAACGTGGCTTCTGCTGAGCTCCTGAATTGTACTTCCCTTGTCCATACTTCCTCTTGCGGTTCTCAATCTGCTGCTGCTTCCCTTCAATCATAAGAGCATGATCTACCAGTTCCTGGTAGTTGTTGAAAGTTGCTACCATCAACTGCATGCTCAACTCATCATTCAGTCCTTCCAGAAACTTCTCCTGCTTAGCTGCATCTGTAGCAACGTCATCCGGGGCATAACGTGCTAACTTACTAAAGTCATCCACGTATTGGCCAACTATCCGTCCTCCTTGGCGCAAGTTGTGAAACTCACGCTTCTTCATGGCCATAGCTCCGGCTGAAACATGGGCTGTACGGAAAGCCTGCTGAAATTGGTCCCATGTCACTGTGGCTATAGGGTAGGTGACAGTGTAATTCTCCCACCATAATGCTGCTGGTCCATCCAACTGGTGTGTGGCAAAACGCACCTTCTCAGCGTCAGTACATCCTGTAGTGGTTAACTCCCTTCCAATCTTGCAGAGCCAATCATCTGCTACTATAGGCTCGGTGCTACTGGAGAACACCGGCAGATTTAGTCTAAGGAAACGGGTTAAGTGATCAACAGGTGGTGGTGGTGGTGGGTTGTTGTTGTTGTTGTTGTTCCCCTGATTCTGATTCTGGACTAGCAACTGCATCAACGCATTCTGCTGCTGGATCAACTGAGTGAGCTCCGGTGGAAAGGCAAATCCATTGTCATGTCTCGGAGGCATCTGAGGGGTTTAGATGGGAGAGATTAGAATAGAATGAGGTCTAATGAGAAAGCACTACCCATATGCACATAAGACAAACTCAAACATTTCACTCAATCAATCAAACAAGGGCATACAATCGGTCTAACTATCACAAAAGTGCTTGGACTACTCTATTTACATGGTGGAATACTACTACTGATGTGGTGGTCTACTAGAAATATCCTTCGGTTGCAGACTCCATGATATCTGCTCCAGCTTCGTCTTCAAAGTCATCATCGCTCAGGTCAGAGTCGGTGTCGTCAATGATGATGTAGTCTTCCGGGCGAATCTCCTTGGGTTCTGCGTCTTCTTCTACTGGTGTGGGGTCTCCCATGAATATTCCGATCTTCTTAATCAGGTCGTCATTCTTCTCCACTAGTACGGCGATTTCCTCCTCATAATCTTCACGTGTAGCCTTGAGTTCTTCCTCCAGTTCCGTGATTCTTGTCATCGCCTTCTTCAGATCTATCATGTCTGCGCACATCTGGTTTTCTTGGCGTCGAATGTGCTGGTTTAACTCCTGGATAAAAGCTGCAATTGATCGATCCTTCTTGGTGCTGATCATTTCCCAGTGCTCATCTCGGCGCCCAAAAATCTGGTAGATAGTATCCTTGAGATCATTGCGGTAAACTTCTCCAATACGTCCCATGGTGATGTGGGCCGCCATACTCTTTCCTAGACTCCAGGTTGGTGCATCAAAGGAAAACTCTATGGGCCCAGTGACTGGCGCGAACGTCCTTCCTGGAACTTGAACTTGAATCATCCAGCGCTCCTCCTTGGCTAAAGTGGCATTGTAGGTCCCGGTGAAGCTTGGTACTCCAATGTTCAGGTACTTAGTGACTTCCTTCAGGTGGCGACCAAAGGGTGTATCTTCATTCGGTTGCGTGAACTTGTTCCTTGCATCCGCCATCCTAAAAGAGTAGAAAAGATAAGGAGTCAGAAATGAGAAGAGTGAGTAGTGATCTAGGGCTTTAGCTTAGTGGTCGTGTCCTACAGTCAGTGTGTGCTCTGATACCATCTTGTAGCGACCAGACCTCAAACAGTCTGATCTCTGTGCTTTAGTGTCATCCCTGGATCAGTAATGCTGACACGCACAGTACTTGAAGGATTTATAACAGAGTAGCAATCACACACTTATTACAATGAGTGTCTCAAAAGAGAACTTATTACAAATAATATGGCTTAAGGCCATCTAATAACGATAATAGCAGAAGGCTTGGAAGATAAGTGAGTCCATCAACTCCAACGGCATCACTGAGTATAGAACCACGACCTAAAGGCACCTTACTCGTCGTATGAAAAGTCTGCAACATGAACATTGCAGCCCGAAAACGGGTCAGCACATGGAATATGCTGGCAATGTAACACATAGAGAGTAATGAACAGAAATAGGCTATACTACATGCATATTTGGCTGGTGGAAAGCTCTATGGTTACAGTTTTGCGTAAAGCCAATTTTTCCCTACTCCAAAGGAATAAATTTTATTTAACTATCAAGGTAGTTCTTAAACATTGAGAGCATAGACACCCTGTCAATCCCAATTAAACATCATCATTAAAACCCAACAAAATTAATTAAAGTCACATGATGAGATTCACATGATAATCCAGGTACTAGATACTCAAGATGTCCATAACCGGGGACACGGCTAACCATGATTAGTTTATACACTCTGTAGAGGTTTGCGCACTTTTCCCCACAAGACTCGATCTCCTCCGTTGGGATTCTCGGACTACACGGTGTTTGAGAAATGGATGACCGAGACATAGTCTTTCAGAAGCGCTAGCACCTTAGGATCGGGTAGACCGTTACACCTATTTTCCCCTACATCTGCTAGTCTACCACTGTAAGAGTTCGCACGACTTAATCAACTATGCTAGAGCCCATAGTAGCTTGTGGATGCACACGGAAGTTTCTAGTATCAAATAATCTCGTGATCCCTTTGAGCCTGGGTGGCGGTCCATAAAGAAAAATAGGCAATCGGTGGAATACCGAGGTTCCTCAATCCACCCAGATGTGTATTAAAGTTGCCACCTTAAATAAACCATTAATTAACAATCTCACATCTGTCATGGATACACTCACCCAATCCACGTCTACTAGCATAGCATGGCAATATAAGCAAACGTAGAAGTAACTCCCAAGGGTTTGATAATAAAACAGGTAATAGATACTACCTCATCTACTTTCCCAAAACCCACAATTTAATTAGATCCTAATCATGCAATATTTGAGGATTGATCTAATGCAATAAAACTGGGTAGTAAGAGGTATGATCAAAGTGTTACTTGCCTTGCTGATGATCCATGAAACCTAGAGATTCGAAGTAGCAAGCGGCGCACTCCGGTTACTCTATCACAAACAAACAAGCACACAATAAGCACTCATCTAATGCACAGGTAAAACTCGAATAAGAGATCTAACCAGAAAGTTCAACTTAAGCACTCCGGTTTGCAAAAAGAAACAATCGAACGAAACAACAAAAAACAAACAGCGAAAGAAACAAGCTTTGTTTAATAATCTGGATCTAAGTCAAATTTTACAGAAGCAAAAACTTGTTTGAGTTGGTTAAACGGAAAGAGGATTTCGAGCCGAAACTCTAGGCGCTTGAATCGCCTGAATCTGATAAACGAGCGAAAAGTTAAACTAAAACAAAAATCGGATCAGAAATCACGATCAGAAATAATCGCGGAAAATCCGAGAAAAAGAAAAAACGACGAACAGGCTAACGAACGAACGTTAGCTGCCTGCGGCTAAACGACGAAAACCGTTCGTAAAAAAGAACGTCCGCTAAATAAACTAAACCAGAAAAAAAATAAACCGATCTAAAAAAGAAAATGACCGCGGTTTTTTTTAAACCGGGCGGTTGACCGGTGAAGACCGGCGGAGGCGGCTACCTCCGGCGGCGGCGAACTCCGGCCGGGCGGCGGCGGGCGGCGGCGCGCGGCGCAAGCGGCGGCGGCTAGGGTTAGGGCGGGGCTGGGTGGCTCGGGGCTGGGCTCCCCCGGCTTATAAAGGCCGGCCGGGCTAGAGTCCGGGTCGGGTACGGCTCGGCTAGGTCGGTTCGTTTTTTTCTTCTTTTTTTAAATAGTTTCCCGCAGAAAAACAAGTAAAAGAAATACTGAATGGACTCCAAAAATCCCGAAATAAATTTTCCCCAACTTCTAAAATCATGTCGGACAAGGTGAACATTTATTTGGGGCCTAAATGCAATTTTGAAAAACACGTATTTTCATAAATTCAAATAAAACAGCGAAAAACTCCAAAAATAAAATCGTATTTGATTTTTTTATTAAATCCTCAATATTCCTTTAATTTGGGAAAGTCATTTTATTCCCTCTCACTTATTTTATAATTGGAATTATTGAAGATAAAATAATTAAATCAAATGATCCTATTTTCAAATTTTGAGAAAACCCCAAATATGAAAATAACGAAATCCCCAACTCTCTCCATGGGTCCTTGAGTTGCGTAGGATTTCTAGGATCAAGCCAAAATGCAAAAAAATATGATATGCAATGATGATCTATGTATAACATTCCAAATTGAAAATTTGGGATGTTACATGGTTAGCCGTGTCCCCGGTTATGGACAACCTTGAGTATCTAGTACTTGGAGTATCCTAAGTATCTCATCACTATTAATTAATATTGTTGGGTTGATAATTACTTTAATTTGGATTGAGTTGGAGGAACCTTCTCAATGATGTTTCAACTACCATGATAGTTAAATAAAATTTATTCCTTTGTTGTAGGGAAAAATTGGCTTTTCGCGAAAACTATAACCATAGAGCTTTCCACCAGTCAAATATGCATGTAGTGATAGCATTATTCTGCTCTTGATCTACTGTGTTATATTGCCAGCATATTCCATGTGCTGACCCGTTTTCGGGCTGCAACATATTATGTTGCAGACTTTTCAAACGAGGAGTAAGGTTCGTTAGGTCGTTGTCGTGCAGCTCAGCTATGCCGTTGGAGTTGATTGACTCACTTTAGCTTCCAAGCCTTCCGCTGTTATCGTATTTGATGGCCTTAAGCCATATTTATTGTAATAAATTCTCTTTTGAGACAATCGATGTAATAAGTGTGTGATTGCTACTTTGTTATAAATCCTTCGAGTACTGTGTGTGTCAGCATTACTGATCCGGGGATGACACTGAAGCACAGAGACTTGACCGTTTGAGGTCGGGTCGCTACAAATCATCACCATCATCATCACCAACGATCCACTCATCGGGAGGGGGTCAATCTCCATCAACATCTTCACCAGCACCATCTCATATCAAACCCTAGTTCATCTCTTGTATCCAATCTTTGTATCCAAACCTCAGATTGGTACCTGTGGGTTGCTAGTAGTGTTGATTACTGCTTGTAGTTGATGCTAGTTGGTTTACTTGGTGGAAGATCATATGTTCAGATCCATTATGCATAGCAATACCCCTATGATTATGAACATTAATATGCTTTGTGAGTAGTTACGTTTGTTCCTGAGGACATGGGAGAAGTCTTGCTATTAGTATTCATGTGAATTTGGTATTCGTTCGATATTTTGATGAGAAGTATGTTGTCTCTCCTCTAGTGGTGTCATGTGAACGTCGACTACATGACACTTCACCATTGTTTGGGCCTAGAGGAAGGCATTGGGAAGTAATAAGTAGATGATGGGTTGGTAGAGTGATAGAAGCTTAAACCCTAGTTTATGTGTTGCTTCGTAAGGGGCTGATTTGGATCCATATGTTTCATGCTATGGTTAGGTTTACCTTAATACTTCTTTTGTAGTTGCGGATGCTTGCAATAGGAGTTAATCATAAGTGGGAAGTTTGTCCAAGTAAGGACAGCACCCAAGCACCGGTCCACCCACATATCAAATTATCAAAGTACCGAACGCGAATCATATGAACGTGATGAAAACTAGCTTGACGATAATTCCCATGTGTCCTCGAGAGCACTTTCTTTCATATAAGAGTTTGTCCAGGCTTGTCCTTTGCTACAAAAAGGATTGGGCCATCTTGCTACACTTTATTTACACTTGCTACTTGTTACTCGTTACCAATTACCTTATCACAAAAATATCTGTTACCGATAATTTCAGTGCTTGCAGAGAATACCTTGCTGAAAACCGCTTATCATTTCCTTCTGCTCCTCGTTGGGTTCGACACTCTTACTTATCGAAAGGACTACGATAGATCCCCTATACTTGTGGGTCATCAAGACTATTTTCTGGCGCCGTTGCCGGGGAGTGAAGCGCCTTTGGTAGGTGGAATTTGGTAAGGAAAAAATTTATATAGTGTGCTGAAATTTACTGTCACTTGTTACTATGGAAAGTAATCCTTTGAGGGGCTTGTTCGGGGTATCTTCACCCCGACCGGTAGATAAAATAGTTTCTCCCCAACCTACTGAAAATGTTTACTTTGAAATTCATTCGGGTATGTGATAACCCACAAGTATAGGGGATCGCAACAGTTTTCGGTAAGTAAGAGTGTCGAACCCAACGAGGAGCTAAAGGTAGAACAAATATTCCCTCAAGTTCTATCGACCACCGATACAACTCTACAGACGTTTGACGTTCGCTTTACCTAGAACAAGTATGAAACTAGAAGTACTTTGTAGGTGTTGTTGAATAGGTTTTCAAGGTAATAAAGAGCGCGTACATAAAAAGTAGGGGCTGTTTAGATAAAGACACAACAAAATTAGTTTTAGTAGAGAGCTTTTTGTTACGAGAAAGTTATTTGTCCCTAGGCAACCGACAACTAGACCGATAATCATTATTGCAATTTTATTTTAGGGAGGGCATAAGCTAACATACTTTCTCTACTTGGATCATATGCACTTATGATTGGAACTCTAGCAAGCATCCGCAACTGCTAAAGATCATTAAGGTAAAACCCAACCATAGCATTAAAGTATCAAGTCCTCTTTATCCCATACGCAAAGAACCTACTTACTCGGGTCTGTGCTTCTGTCACTCACGCCACCCACCATAAGCAAATCATGAACATATTGCAAACCCTATAGCGGGGATCCCTCACACTTGCGTGACATGGAGAGCACCATAGAACAACACCAATAATAAAACATGCAACTCAAACCAATCACGATCATCAAATAGCCCATAGGACAAAACGGATCTACTCAAACATCATAGGATAGCCATACATCATTGGGAAAGAATATATAGCGTTGAGCACCATGTTTAAGTAGAGATTACAGTGGGTAAGAGAGATGTTACACCGCTGCATAGAGGGGGGAGGAGTTAGTGATGATGGCGGTGAAGTTGTTGGTGAAGATTGCGGTGATGATGATGGCCCCGGCGGCACTTCGGTGCCACCGGAAGCGAGGGGGAGAGAGACCCCCTCCTTCTTCTTCTTCCTTGACCTTCTCCCTAGATGGGAGAAGGGTTTCCCCTCTGGTCCATCGTCCCCATGGCGTGGGAGGGGCGAGAGCCCCTCCGAGATTGGATCTGTCTCTCTGTCTCTCTCTGTTTCTGCGTTCTCGCCTGCTGCCCTTCACCGTTTCGTATATATATATATATGGAGATCCGTAACTCCGATTGGACCGAAACCTTCGCCGTGTTTTTTTACCAAAAATTAGATTTCTTGCGGCCGAAGAAGGGCATCAACCGCCTTACGGGTGGCCCACGAGGGTCAGGGGCGCGCCCAGGGGGGCAGGCGCGCCCCCCTGCCTCGTGGCCACCTCGGGCACCGTCTCGTGTGGATTTTTCTTCTGGAATTCTCCAAATATTCCAAAAATATGTTCTGTCCGTTTTTATCCCGTTTGGATTCCGTTTGATATGGATATTCTGTGAAACATAAAACATGCAACAAACAGGAACTGGCACTAGGCACTGGATCAATATGTTAGTCCCAAAAATAGTATAAAAATTTGCCAAAAGTATATGAAAGTTGTATAATATTGGCATCGAACAATCAAAAATTATAGATACGATGGAGACGTATCAGTATGATGGAGAAACTGCTAGCTAATCCTTTTGCAGGAGATGAAACATTGCATCCCGACTTACACTTAATCTATGTGGATGAAGTTTGTGTAACATCCCAAATTTTCAATTTGGAATGTTATACATTAGATCATCATTGCATATCATATTTTATTGCATTTTGGCTTGATCCTAGAAAATTCTACGCAACTCAAGGACCGACGAAGAGAGTTGGGGATTTCATAATTTTCATATTTGAGTTTTCTCCAATTTTGAAAAGAGGATCGTTTAATTTTAATTATTTTCTCTTCGAATATTTCTTTTATGAAAATAAAAGAGAGGGGACAAAATGAATTACTCAAAATAAATAAATATTGGAGATTTAATATTAAAATCAAATAAGAATTTTATTCGGAGTTTTATCGCTATTTTGTTTGAATTAGGAAAATATGCGTTTTTGAAAATTACATTATAGGCCCAAATAAATGTTCACCTTGTCCGCTATATTTTTAGAGGATGGGGAAAATTTATTTCGGGATTTTTGGAGCCGTTTAGTACTTCTTTTCCTTGTTTTTCTGCACGGAATTATTTTTTTATTTAAAAAAAAGTCAACCGACTTAGTCGGGCCGTACCCGACTAGGACTTCCGCCGCCCCAGGCTTTATAAGCCGCCCCGCCGATCCCGCAGCCCACCCGCCGCCGCCACCGAAACCTAACCCTAACCCGCGACCGTGCCGCCGCCGCCGCGCCGCGACCCCACACCGCCGTCGCCAGACGCCGCCGACCCCGCCACCGGAGTAGACCGCCGTCGCCGCCGGAGTTGACCGCCGCCGCCATGCAAACCGAGGTAGCCTCCAGTTTTTGTCCAAAAACCATTCGGTTTTTTTAGAAACCCCGGTTATTTTTTTAGATCGGTTTTATTTTTTTTAGGTTTAGTTATTTAGCGAGCGCCCGTTCGTACGTTCGTTTTAACGAATAGTTTTCACTCGTTAACCGCAGACAGCGAACGTTTGTTCGTTAGCCTGTTCGTCAGTTTTTCTTTTTCCAGGGTTTTCCGTGATTATTTTCGATCGCGATTTCTGACCCGATTTTCGTTTTAGTTTATCTTTTCGCTCGTTTATTGGAATCAGGCGATTCAAGCGCCTAGATCTTCGTCTCGAAGCCCTCTTTCTGTTTAACTAACTTGAACAAGATTTTGCAACTATAAAATTTGACTTAAGTCCAGATTAGTAAACGGATCTTGTTTCTTTCGTAGTTTGAGTTTCGTTGCTTCGTTTGATTTGATTCTTTTTGCAAACCGGAGCTCTTAAGTTGAACTTTCTAGTTAGATTTCTTATGTGAGTTTTACCTGTGCTTCTAGTTGAGTGCTTATTTGTATGCTTGTTTGTTTGCGATAGAGTACCCGGAGTGCGAAGCGTGCTACTACGAGTCTCTAGGTTTCACGGATCATCAGGAAGGCAAGTAACACTTTGATCATACCTTTTCACTACCCAGTTTTATTGCATTAGATCAATCCTCAAACAATTCCATGGTTAGGATTTGATTAACTTGTGGATTTTGGGAAGTAGATGAGGTAGTACCTATTCACCTGCTTATTATCAAACCTATGGGAGTTACTTCTACGTTGCTTATATTGCTATGCTATGCTAGTAGACGTGGATTGGGTTTGAGATTATTCATGACAGATGTGAGTTTGTTAATTAATGGTTCAACTTAAGGTGGAAACTTTAATACACATCTGGGTGGATTGCTTGTGGGCAGCTGGAGAATCCAGTGTTGTCCTAGGATATCCCGGAGGACCCGTGTGATCATCCTATGGCCCGCCACCCAGGCTCAAAGGGATCATAAGATTATTCATGCTAGAAACTTCCGTGTGCAGCCACAAGCCATTATGGGCTCTGGCATAGTTGAGTAAGTTGCGTGAAGCTCTCGAAGAGGTAGACTAGCAGATGTAGTGGGTTGTAGGTGGTACTGTCTATCCAAAGTAGAGAGTTAATGCTTCAGAAAGACTGTGTCTCGAATCTCCGACCATGGATGTATTCGAGTCTTGTGGGGAGAAGTGCGCAAACCTCTGCAGAGTGTATAAACTAATCATGGTTAGCCGTGTCCCGAGTTATGGACGCTTTGAGTATCTAGTTCTTGGATTATTATGTTGACCTCATCACCCTTATTATAATTTGATTGGGTTTAATGATGATGCTTAATTGGGATTGAGTTGTACGAACCTTCTCAATGTTTAACAAACACCATGATAGTTAAATAAAATTTATTCCTTTGTTGTAGGGGAAAATTGGCTTTATGCAAAACTGTAACCGTAGAGCTTACCACCGGCCAAATATGCATGTAGTGTTAGCAACTATTCTGTTCATTCCTCTCTTGTGTTACATTGCCAGCATATTCCACGTGCTGACCTGTTTCGTGCTGCAACGTTCATGTTGCAGACTTTTCAAACAATGAGTAAGGAGCCATAGGTCATTGTAATAAGTTCTCTTTTCAGACATTCGATGTAATAAGTATGTGATCGCTACTCTGCTATAAATCCTCAAGTACTGTGCGTGTCAGCATTACCGATCCAGGGATGACACTGATGCACAGAGATCAGACTGTTTGAGGTCTGGTCGCTACAGTTTGTGGATTATTTAAGCTTGCAGGTATGCCCGATGATGTTATCAAGAAGAAGGTCTTCCCTTTATCTTTGAAGGGAGATGCATTGACATGGTATAGGATATGTGATGATATGGGATCATGGGAATACAAATGGTTGAAATTGGAATTCCATCAGAAGTTTTATCCTATGAATCTTGTTCATCGTGATCGTAATTATATATATAATTTTTGGCCTCGCGAGGAGAAAGCATCGCTCAAGCTTGGGGGAGGCTTAAGTCAATGTTATATTCATGCCCCAATCATGAGCTCTCAAGAGAAATGATTATTCAAAACTTTTATGCTCGACTTTCTGACAACAATCGCTCCATGCTCGATACTTCTTGTACTGGTTCCTTTATGATGAAGACTATTGAATTCAAATGGAATTTATTGGAGAGGATTAAACACAACTCTGAAGATTGGTATCTCGACGAAGGTAAGGAGTCAGGTATAACACCTAAGTTTGATTGTGTTAAATCTTTTATGGATACCGATGTTTTCCGTAAATTTAGCACTAAATATGGACATGACTCTGAGATAGTAGCTTCTTTCTGTGAATCCTTTGCTACTCATGTTGAGCTCCCTAAGGAGAAGTGGTTTAAATATAATCCTCCCATTTAACTAAAAGTAGTTGCACCTATTAAAGTTGAAGAAAAGACTATCACTTATAATGATCCTGTTGTTCCCACTGCTTATGTTGAGAAACCACCTGAGCAAGTTAAAGTTGAACCTAATATTTCTATGGTTAAAGATCTCTTCGGTGATAATATTGATGGGCATGTTATTTACTTCTATAATGAGACTGCTAGAATTGCTAGACCGGATACTAAAAATAAACATAGACCTGTTGTAGGCATGCCTGTTATTTCTGTTAAAATAGGAGATCATTGCTATCATGGTTTATGTGATATGGGTTCTAGTGCAAGTTCAATACCCCATTCCTTATACAAAGAAATTATGCATGATATTGCACCTGCTGAGATAGAAGATATCGATGTTACCATTAAGCTTGCCAATAGAGATACTATTTCACCAATTGGGATTGTTAGAGATGTTGAAGTCTTGTGTGGGAAGGTTAAATATCCTGCTGATTTTCTTGTTCTTGGTTCCCCACAAGATGACTTTTGTCCCATTATATTTGGTAGACCCTTCTTGAACACTGTTAATGCTAAGATAGACTGCAATAAGGATATTGTTTCTGTTGGTTTGGATGATATGTCTCATGATTTTAATTTTTCTAAATTTCGTAGACAACCCCATGATGAAGAATTGCCTAGTAAAGATGAAATTATTGGTCTTGCTTCTATTGTTATGCCTTCCAATGATCCTTTAGAACAATATTTGCTAGACCATGAGAATGATATGTTTATGAATGAAAGAAGGGAAATAAATGAAGTATTAAAAAGGACCCATTCTGAAACACAATTTGTCTGTTGAAATCCTAGGGGATCCTCCTCCACCCAAGGGTGATCCCGTGTTTGAGCTTAAACCATTGCCTGATACTCTCAAATATGCCTATCTTGATGAAAAGAAGATATATCCTGTTATTATTAGTGCTAACCTTTCAGAGCATGAAGAAAAGAAATTATTGAAAACTCTGAAGAAGCATCGTGCTGTTATTGGATATACTCTTGATGATCTTAAGGGCATTAGTACCACTCTATGTCAACACAAAACAAACTTAGAGAAAGATGCCAAACCAGTTATTGATCAGCAACTACAGCTAAATCCTAAGATGGAAGAAGTGGTAAGAAAGGAAATATTAAAGCTCCTTGAGGCAGGTATAATTTATTCCGCTGCTGATAGTCAGTGGGTAAGTCTTGTCCATTGTGTCCCTAAGAAGGGAGGTATTACCGTTGTTCCCAATGATAAAGATGAATTGATCCCACAAAAAAAATTACATGTTATAGGATGGTAATTGATTTCCACAAATTAAATAAGGCTACTAAAAAGGATCATTACCCCTTACCTTTTATTGATCAAGTGCTAGAAAGATTATCCAAACATACACATTTTTTCTTTCTAGATGGTTACTCTGGTTTCTCTCAAATACCTGTGTCAGCTGATGATCAAGCAAAGACCACTTTTACCTGCCCTTTCGGTACTTTTGCTTATAGACATATGCCTTTTGGTTTATGTAATGCACCTGCTACCTTTCAAAGATGCATGATGGCTATATTCTCTGACTTTTGTGAAAAGATTTGTGAGGTATTCATGGATGATTTCTCCGTTTATGGATCCTCTTTTGATGATTGCTTGAGCAACCTTGATCGAGTTTTGCAGAGATGTGAAGAAACTAATCTTGTTTTGAATTGGGAGAAGTACCACTTTATGGTTAATGAAGGTATTGTCTTGGGGCATAAAATTTCTGAAAGAGGCATTGAAGTTGATAAAGCTAAAGTTGATGCTATTGAAAAGATGCCATGTCCCAATGACATCAAAGGTATAAGAAGCTTCCTTGGTCACACCGGTTTCTATAGGAGGTTCATTAAGGACTTCTCAAAAATTTCTCGGCCTCTGACTAATCTATTACAAAAAGATATTCCTTTTGTCTTTGATGATGATTGCGTAGAAGCATTTCAAATACTTAAGAAAGCATTGATTTCTGCACCTATTGTTCAGCCACCTGATTGGAAATTACCCTTTGAAATTATGTGTGATGCTAGTGATTATGCTGTAGGTGTTGTTCTAGGGCAAAGGGTTGATAAGAAATTAAATGTTATTCAATATGCTAGTAAAACTCTAGACAATGCCCAGAGAAATTATGCTACTACTGAAAAAGAATTTTTAGCAATTGTTTTTGCTTGTGATAAGTTCAGACCTTATATTGTTGATTCTAAAGTAACTATTCACATTGATCATGCTGCTATTAAATACCTTATGGAAAACAAAGATGCTAAACCTAGACTTATTAGATGGGTTCTCCTGGTACAAGAATTTGATTTGCATATTATTGATAGAACGGGAGCTGAGAACCCCGTTGCAGAAAACTTGTCTAGGTTAGAAAATGGTCTTGATGACCCACTGCCTATTGATGATAGCTTTCCTGATGAACAATTAAATGCCATAAATGCTTCTCGAACTGCTCCATGGTATGATGATTATGCTAATTATATTGTTGCTAAATTTATACCACCTAGTTTCACATACCAGCAAAAGAAAAAGTTCTTCTATGATTTGAGGCATTACTTTTGGGATGACCCACATCTTTATAAAGAAGGAGTAGATGGTATTATTAGACGTTGTGTGCCTGAGCATGAACAGGAACAGATCCTACGCAAGTGTCACTCCGAGGCTTATGGAGGACACCATGCTGGAGATAGAACTGCACATAAGGTATTGCAATCTGGTTTTTATTGGCCTACTCTCTTCAAGGATGTCCGCAAGTTTGTCTTGTCGTGTGATGAGTGTCAAAGAATTGGTAATATTAGTAAACGTCAAGAAATGCCTATGAATTATTCACTTGTTATTGAACCATTTGATGTTTGGGGCTTTGATTATATGGGACCTTTTCCATCCTCTAATGTGTATACACATATTTTAGTTGTTGTTGATTACGTTACTAAGTGGGTAGAAGCTATTCCATCTAGTAGTGCTGATCATAACACCTCTATTAAGATGATTAAAGAAGTTATTTTCCCGAGGTTTGGAGTCCCTAGATATTTAATGACTGATTGTGGTTCACATTTTATTCATGGTGCCTTTCGTAAAATGCTTGCTAAGTATGATGTTAATCATAGAATTGCATCTCCATATCACCCATAGTCTAGTGGTCAAGTAGAATTGAGTAACAGGGAGCTCAAATTAATTTTGCAAAAGACTTCTAATAGATCTACAAAGAATTAGTCCAAGAAACTTGATGGTGCATTATGGGCCTATAGAACTGCATATAAAAATCCTATGGGTATGTCTCCGTATAAAATGGTTTATGGTAAAGCATGTCACTTACCTCTTGAATTAGAACATTAGGCATATTGGGCTATTAAAGAGCTCAACTATGACTTCAAACTTGCTGGTGAGAAGTGGCTTTTTGACATTAGCTCACTTGATGAATGGAGAACCCAGGCTTATGAAAACGCCAAGCTGTTTAAAGAAAAAGTTAAAAGATGGCATGATAAAAGGATACAAAAGTGTGAGTTCAATGTAGGTGATTATGTATTGCTATACAACACTGGTTTAAGATTTTTTGCGGGAAAACTTCTCTCTAAATGGGAAGGTCCTTACGTTATCGAGGAGGTCTATCGTTCCGGTGCCATAAAAATCAACAACTTCAAAGGCACAAATCCAAAGGTGGTGAATAGTCAAAGAATCAAACATTATATCTAAGGTAATCCCGTAAATGTTGAAACCAATATTATTGAAACCATAACCCCGGAGGAATACATAAGGGACACTTTCCAGAACGTTTCAGACTCTCAAAAGGAATTGGTATGTGGTACGTAAGTAAACCGACTCCAAAACAGTTCTAATGGCAATTTTCCCCCGTTTTGGAATATTTAGAAAGATAGGAAAATAGGAAGCAGACCGGAAAGGACACGAGGCTTCCACGAGGGTGGAGGGCGCGCCCTACTCCCCTGGGCATGCCCCCTACCTCGTGGGCACCTCGTGTGTTCTCCGGACTCCGTTTTCTTGCATCATACTTCTTTTGGTCGGTAAAAATTCATTATATAATATCCCGAAGGTTTTGACCACCGTACCACGCAAATATCCTTTGTTCTTGTTTCGAGCTATTTTCTATCAGGGTTGTCAAGGCCAGGCATCATGACGTCCCCCTCCTCCAACAATGGTGACAATGATGCTTGGCTAATGAAGATAGAGATGAAGAGGGAAGAACCTATGGAGATCAACAAGGATGAAGAGATCAAGAAGACCACGGAGGACCAAGTTCCGGCAGCAGAAGACATCCTTCAACTTGATCACAATCTTCTTACCCCAACTGAGATCGAAGCTTTCAAGATGATTGAGTTAGCCTGTATACAAAACAAGTATCTCACACGTGAAAATATTTTGTTGAAGGAGCATATCATCGCACTCAAGGGCATTATCCGCAAGTTGGAGGACCTCCTATGCTTGTTGTGCGACTATCCATCATCAACAACTCCACCTTCTTCACCGACAAAGAAGAACTGAGTATCTGCTATGGGCACTCCCCTTGGCAACTGCCAAGCTTGGGGGAGTGCCCCGGTATCGTATCACCATCACAACTTTTATCTTTATCGTTTTTCTTAGTTCGATCCTTTTGATAATATCTTGATCTAGTAGAATAAAGTTTTAGAATGATCTAGTTGTGAGTTATGCTTTATGATCCGTCTATGTAATCGAGTCCATGAGCTATATAATAAAGATTAGTGTTGAGTCAAGGGCTTGATTATTTTGCTATGATCTTGAGGGAATTAAATAAAATAAAATAAAATATAAGAAATAAAAAGAAATAAAGAGATCATATGGATCTTATGGAGAGTAATGAGCTGGCATATAAAGAGTATGATGAATAAAAGTTTTTGAGAGTTGACAAACATAGTTTTGGTCATCGTTGCAATTAATAGGAAGTAATAAAGAAAGAGAGGTTCACATATAAATATACTCTCTTGGACATCTTTTATGATTGTGATCACTCATTAAAGTATGATATGCTAAAGAGTTGATGTTGGACAAGGAAGACAACGTAATGGGTTATGTTTTCTTTCATCTGAGATAAATTATATTGTCATGGATCATCCAACATGTTGAGCTTGCCTTTCCCTCTCTTTCTAGCCAATTCCTTTGCACCAAGTAGAGATACTACTTGTGCTTCCAAATATCCCTAAACCCAGTTTTCCCATGAGAGTCCACCATATCTACCTATGGATTGAGTAAGATCCTTCAAGTAAGTTGTCATCGGTGCAAGCAATAAAAATTGCTCTCTAAATATGTATGACTTATTAGTGTGGAGAAAATAAGCTTTATACGATCTTGTGATGTGGAAGAAATAAAAGTGACAGACTGCATAATAAAGGTCCATATCACAAGTGGCAATATAAAGTGACGTTCTTTCGCATTAAGATTGTGTGCATCCAACCATAAAAGCGCATGACAACCTCTGCTTCCCTCTGCGAAGGGCCTATCTTTTACTTTTATCTTCTACTTTATATAAGAGTCATGGTGATCTTCACCTTTCCTTTTTACATTTTATCCTTTGGCAAGCACAATGTGTTGGAAAGATCCAGATACATATAGCTAATTGGATGTGAGTCTGCATGAGCTATTATTGTTGACATTACCCTTGAGGTAAAACGTTGGGAGGCAAAACTATAAGCCCCTATCTTTCTCTGTGTCCGATTAAAACTTCATACCCATAAATATTGCATGAGTGTTAGCAATTGTGAAAGACTAAAGATGGTTGAGTATGTGGACTTGCTGAAAAGCTCTTATATTGACTCTTTCCTATGTTATGATAAATTGCAATTGCCTCAATGACTGAGATTATAGTTTGTTGGTTCTCAATGAAGTTTATGATTCATACTTGAAATTGTGATTGAGTTGTTACTTTAGAATAATAGATCATATGACAATATATATATATATGTTGCTGTTCTAAGAATGATCATGATGCCCTCATGTCCGTATTTTATTTTTATCGACACCTCTATCTCTAAACATGTGGACATATTTTTCGATTTCGGCTTTCGCCTGAGGACAAGCGAGGTCTAAGCTTGGGGGAGTTGATACGTCCATTTTGCATCATGCTTTTATATCGATATTTATTGCATTATGGGCTGTTATTACACATTATGTCACAACACTTATGCCTATTCTCTCTTATTTTACAAGGTTTACATGAAGAGGGAGAATGCCGGCAGCTGGGATTCTGGGCTGGAAAAGGAGCAAATATTAGAGACCTATTCTGCACAGCTCCAAAAGTCCTGAAACTTCACGGAAGTTATTTCCAGAATATATAAAAAATATTGAGCGCAAGAAGTACCAGAGGGGGGCCACCCACCAGCCATGAGGGTGGGGGCGCGCCCCCTGCCTCGTGGGCCCCCTGGTGGCCCTCTGATGCCCAACTTCTGCTATATGAGGTCTTTCGTCCGAGAAAAAAAATCATAAGCAAGCTTTTGGGACGAGACTCCACTGCCACGAGGCGGAACCAATCTAGGGCTCCGACAGAGCTATTCTGCCGAGGACACTTCCCTCCGAGAGGGGGAAATCATCACCATCGTCATCACCAACGATCCTCTCATCGGGAGGGGTTCAATCTCCATCAACATCTTCACCAACACCATCTCATCTCAAACCCTAGTTCATCTCTTGTATCCAATCTTTGTGTCCAAACCTCAGATTGGTACCTGTGGGTTGCTAGTAGTTGATTACTCCTTGTAGTTGATGCTAGTTGGTTTACTTGGTGGAAGATCATATGTTCAGATCCATTATGCATATTAATACCCCTTTGATTATGAACATGAATATGCTTTGTGAGTGGTTACGTTTGTTCCTGAGGACATGGGAGAAGTCTGGCTATTAGTAGTCATGTGAATTTGGTATTCATTCGATATTTTGATGAGATGTATGTTGTCTCTCTTCTAGTGGTGTCATGTGAACATCGACTACATGACACTTCACCATTGTTTGGGCCTAGAGGAAGGCATTGGGAAGTAATAAGTAGATGATGGGTTGCTAGAGTGACAGAAGCTTAAACCCTAGTTTATGTGTTGCTTCGTAAGGGGCTGATTTGGATCCATATGTTTCATGTTATGGTTAGGTTTACCTTAATACTTCTTTTGTAGTTGCGGATGCTTGCAATAGGAGTTAATCATAAGTGAGATGTTTGTCCAAGTAAGGACAGCACCCAAGCACCGGTCCACCCACATATAAAATTATCAAAGTACCGAACGCGAATCATATGAACATGATGAAAACTAGCTTGACGATAATTCCCATGTGTCCTTGGGAGCGCTTTCCTTCATATAAGAGTTTGTCCAGGCTTGTCCTTTGCTACAAAATGGATTGGGCCATCTTGTTGCACTTTATTTACACTTGTTACTTGTTACTCGTTACCAATTACCTTATCACAAAACTATTTGTTACCGATAATTTCAGTGCTTGCAGAGAATACCTTGCTGAAAACCGCTTATCATTTCCGTCTGCTCCTCGTTGGGTTCGACACTCTTACTTATCGAAAGGACTACGATTGATCCCCTATACTTGTGGGTCATCACTGCCACAAAAAGTGTGGCTAACAAAATGACCACCACAGAGTGGCAAGATTTGGCAAAAGATTGAGCCTATGACATGTGGACCATGTTGCTACAAAAGTGTGGCAAGCCACAAGTGTGGCAATGAACCAAATACCTAAGATGTTGTGGCACGACTAAGGTTAGGTGTGGCAACCTTAGGCTTTAAAGAAAACATGCCCCATGTATTAATGATATAGTATTATACTAAAGGGACTAACTATTGTACTAGCAAGCTATTAGGTTGGCTGTAGATGATGTGTCCACTTCATATAGCCGGATGTTGGCTATACTATTAACCATGCTCTAAGTGTGGTGTGAGTGGGACTAAAGTTTAGTCCCATACTTCTAGGTGAGTGTGAGTTGCACCACTTTATAATGTGATCTATTCTAGCATTTGCATGAGCATGATAATAGGAAAACTACACGCGCGCTCTTCGGGAATGAGCCTGTCCAAGGACAAAAGCTATGCACGTGGTCTATATTTTTGTTGGTCGAAAAATTTATTAAGTCATTAATTAATAATTAACGGACGCCTTAATTACTCAGCTGTTTCTGATTCTTTTGGAAGTGGGGATATTATTGACTTGGACGTCGGGTTTGGGCCAAAGGCCTACTATTATACTTGGTCTTACTCGCACAACCGACCTGACAGGATCTACCCTAGCCGCCGCTGTATCATATGGTTTCGCACTGTTCCAGATCATAGCGCTGCCACGCAATTCTTCTCCATCCCTCCTTCTGGTGTGCACCACGAGAAGGGACAACAGTCCTTCAAACCCCGCCTTTCATGATCCTGTACGGGAGAGGGGCGATCAGGTTTTTGGGGAGCACACTCCTGTGACTGCTGCCGGCGACAACTTCCTCAACGACAGCCTTCTTCCCCGACCTTGGTAACCTCTTCATCAACGACATGAGTGACAACATCAACCACAGCGGTTCTGCTCCCGCTGTACAGTATGTGATTATGTCCTCCTGGTTTAGTCCGCATCATTAATTTGATCTTTGCAGTTGTCGTCATGATCTATTTACTGTTGATTCGGATTAAATCTCATAGTAAATTGCTAATATATTGAACAATCCAATCCAAAAACTTGATTATAGGCAATTTACTCCGAGTGGTTTTGTTGCGCTTTTGAAGCCGCCTACCTTTAAGGGGGTGTAATATAAAAGGTGGCGCACAAGAGCAGTATATTGGTTTCAGATCATGTACTGCTTTGACGCCACTAAGGGTAAGCCTGAGGGCGATCTTAATCCTACACGGCAAGTAGCTTTTGAGAACATGGATACCCTCTTCAAAGCCGCCCTGCTGGGTGTTCTTGGCGATTCCATTGTGGATATATATATGTCATTTGACAGCAGCAAAGACATGTGGGCTGCGCTCGAGGCCATGTTTCGGGCCTCAGGCGCTGGCAACGAGTTGTACGTCGTGGAGCAATTCCGTGACTACAAAATGACTGATGAGCGCTCTGTTGTTCAGCAACCTCATGAGATACAGTCACTCGCTAAGGAACTTGTGTACTTTAAGTGTATGTTGTCGGACAAATTTGTTGCTGGGACCATCATTTCCAAGCTTCCACCTTCGTGGAACAATTTTTCTACTTCTCTGAAAAACAAGAGACATGAGTTTTCCGTTTCGGATCTCATTAGCACTCTTGATTTTGAAGAAAAGGCGGGAGCAAAAGACACACGTGCTCGGGTCACTGAGGGAGCTTCTAGTGCCCACATGGTACACGAGAAGAACTTCCAGCCCAACAAGGCCCAAAACAACAAGAACAAATATCAGGGGAAGGCAAGTTTGATGCAAAGAACAAGCCATCACATTCTACCAACTTCAAGAAGAATTCTCATAACGAGAAGGGACACAAACCTCAATTTTGGTAGCACCGCACAAAATTATATGGCTGCATATACCTGTTGTCAGCTAACCTCATGGTGCTCCAGGTATTCCTAGTTTTGTAACTAGGTACAATGACCACCCATGGGTACGCGTCGGTGCTAATACAAACGGTTTTAACCCCTTTCCGCAATGGCATTTGGAACCGTCGCCTAGTGAGTGACGGCGATACGGGGGGTCCTTCCCACACGACCCAGAAACCGTCGAGGATATGCCCTCCTGGCACACACGCTCGGCAAAATGAGGTCGTGCGAGCGCTTAAATACGGAAATACGTATAGTATAGCTAAAATACAATTATACTGGCGAAATTCTTTTCGGACGCAAGTACATCCCACACAGTCAGTCCCCGCTAAACGTTTCCGTTCGTATGTACATCCCACATAGTCGCTCCAAGGAAAACGTTTCCGTTCACAGGTACATCACACACGATTTTCCCTGTTAAATCATTTGTGATAGCATTGCCATTGCACATGATATTAACAATTTTATCGTTTGCGTTATTGAATGCATCACACATAGTGCGTAGAAGAAACTGTGTGGCAAAGGCTGTCCATCACACACAGTTTTTATGTCATAAACGTTTGCGCAAGGTGGCCTAACGCAAACATTTTTCAAGAGAAGGTCGTGTGTTATTGTTCATTGATGCAACACAGTTTATTCCTAGAAATTGTGTGTGTTGCCTGAGGTCATCGCCCGCGGTATTTTCTCAATAACCGTTTGCAATAGCAAAATCCAATTAGCAGGCTAATTGCCCTATTATTAATAATCCATTTATTAATCTAATAGACATTCATATTAAGCACATAATATATTTCATTTCCATATTAAGGAAGCAGGATTTCATAATTGAAATACATCAGAGTACAACATGATATAGCTTCAGCACTCAGCTACCCCATTACACAACTGCACCAGCACCAAGTTTCACATGCAACATGTAGAACCTTTCGAAATTAGCATCATAGACGGTATATAGACAGATGCATCTCATCTGGAAAACCGCTAAAGCACAAGGCGAATATTGATCCTTCATTCATGTTGAAGGTCTTTGCAACTTTAGGCCAGTGCCTGTGGATAATTGACCGTCCGTCCTTTGTCCTCTTCGGAAACACTTCAATATTGAACCATGGGTGTTGTATGAAAACCTTCCTCGCCTCCTGACCATAGAGGTGGTTTGAGAGGTAATCATTAGTGAACTGCTTTTGAAAGGCCTGAAAACCAGGATGTGCATAAATATCTTCTCTATATTGGAAATGGGGCAAAGGAATAAAAAAGGCAAGGCATAATAGTTAGTACCATCTTGTAGTGAACCGATGTCTTGTTCATTGTGCAGACAAAGATCTTTTTTGTTTTTTGTCGCTAATTTCTTTATCCTAACAATCTTTCTGAGTTTCTTGACTTGATTGATATTCATGGACAACTCATTTCCCCATATGCAAAAAGGGTCGAACAGTGGGTCAAAACCTCTAACAGCAGGACCTCCATGTGCAAGACCAAATTGTTAAAAACCTAAATATTATAATGGTTCCTGCAATTGCACAATAATGTGCTATTAGACAATGGACCATGCACGTGCTAACCTCGATTGTAAACCTCAGTACTTCCCATTGTTTCCCTGCAACACATATAAGGTAGTTAGTCATCAGGTTAAGTAAGGGTTCGCATGCTATTAGTAAAATATATTGATGAAAAATAAGCACATTGCAGATTCATCAGATTAATTCAAGCCACATGGAAAAACCATTTATCCAACCCAAGCATGATTAAGAACTAGGAAATATAACACTTGTATACGTTTCTCATGTATTAAGTGCAGCCAAATTCGATTAATTCCTCACATGCACAATAATACAAAATTCTACCAACCACAATTGGACATCGCATTATAGAATTGAACCAAGCAGTTAACTAAACACCACAACAAATGAATCAAACATTAACTGAGCACCACATTGCACAATATAACATACTCCTAATAGAAGATCAGACACTTAACCAAACCAAGCACGCTTAACAACTTGGAAATATAGCAATTGTATTTGTTTCTCATGTATTTATTACAGCCAAATTCAATTTATTCCTCACATGGCATACAATAACAGAACGCACCCACAACTATTGAACATCGCATTGCAGAATTCAACCAAACAGTTAACTAAACACCACAACACAAATGAACCAAATGTTAACTAAGCACCACATTGCACAATGTATATCCAAACCAAGCATGCTTGACAACTTGGAAATATAGCAATTGTATTCGTTTCTCATGTATTTTGTAAAGATAAATTCGATTTATTTCTCACATAGAAGACAATATAAAATTGTAGCCTGAAGAATTGAACATCACATTTGCAGAATTGAACCAAAGAGTTAACTAAAGATGGCAACTAATTAACAAAACAGTTAATAAGTGAGCACCACACTGCACGACATATAGAACATATACGCTAGGTCACAGATTGCATATTAAAATTAGATAGAACAATTCACTAGAATTTGTGAAGGAAAGGCAGGAGCAGCACACGCAACGGGTAAACCGAGCATGCTTAACCAACGTAGCTAGCAAATGGCAAGGTGCAACTCCAAGATCTGGGGTCGGCACGAATGGCAGCCATCGCGACCTCATCCACGCATGCGGCCACGATTTGCTTCTCCGCTGCCAAATGCTCCTTGAGATCCTGGCTATACTGCGTGCACCATGGCTTAGGGCGGCGCTTATTTGATGGAGGGATCGGTGATTTGGGTGGAAGGTGTCGCGCCGCGGTCAGGGCATGTGGGGTGTGGAAGGAGGAGAAGGATGAGGGTCGTGTGTGGATTACCTTCCTGGATAGACGAGGCCGAGCAGCGTGAAGGAGGTTCGCCGGCGAGGAGGTGGCCGATGTCTACTACACAACTTTATTCTTGTAGACACATGTTGGGCCTCCAAGCGCAGAGTTTTGCAGGACAGTAGCAATTTTCCCTCAAGTGGATAACCTAAGGTTTATCAATACGTGAGAGGTGTAGGATGAAGATGGTCTATCTAAAACGACCATGCAAACAAATACAAGAAATCTCTTGTGTCCCCAACACACCCAATACAATGGAGAATTGTATAGGTGCACTAGTTCGGCGAAGAGATGGTGATAAAAATGTAATATGGATGGTAGAAATACATTTTTATAATCTGAATAAATAAAAACAACAAGGTAGCAAATAGTAAATGGGCACAAAAACGGTATTGCAATGCTTAAAAACAAGGCATGGGGTCCGTACTTTCGCTAGTGCAACCTCTCAACAATGCTAACATAGTTGGATCATATGATTATCCCTCAAAGTGTAACAAAGAATCACTCCCGAGTTCCTATTAGCGGAGAACAAAATATAGGAATTGTTTGTAGGGTACTGAACTACCTCAAAACTATTCTTTTCGTTCGATCTATTCAAGAGTCCGTACTAAAATAACACGAAGCTATTTTTTCGTTTGATGTATCCTAGAGTCCGTAATAAGATAACACCAAAGCAAGTTCATATTCATAATACTCAATCCACACAAAGAACTATAAAGAGACCCCAAAGTTTCTGTCAGAGAAAAGATAATAAAAACGTGCATCAACCCCTATGCATAGATTACCCCAATATCACTACGGGAATCCGCGAGTTGAATGCGATAACATATATCAAGTGAATCAATAAGATACCCTAATTGTCACCTCAAGTATTCATACCACAAGACATATATCATGTGTTCTCATCTCTGAATATTCAATCCGACAAGACAAAACTTCAAAGGGTAAAGACTCAATTCATCATAACAAGAGTATAGAGGGGAGAAACATCATATGATCCGACTATATTAACAAAGCCCATGATATAGATCACGAGAGAGAGAGAGAGAGATCAAACACATAGCTACTGGTACAAACCCTCAGCCCCGAGGGTGGACTACTCCCTCCTCATCGTGGTGGCCACCGGATGATGAAGATGGCCACCGGAGATGATTCCCCCCTCCGGCAGGGTCTCGGAACGGGTCTAGATTTGTTTTCGGTGGCTACAGAGCCTTATGGCGGTGAAACTTCTGATCTAGGTTAACCCCGAAGGGTTTCGGAATATTTGGGAATTTATAGTGCAAAGAGGGGGTGCGGGAGGCCACCGAGGTGGGCACAACCCACATGTGCGCGCCAGGGGGCCCTGGCGCGCCCTGGTGGGTTGTGCCCCCCTCGGGGCACCCCCAGGTGCAGCTCTGGCCCATTGGGTTCCTTCTGGTCCAAAAAATCTCCGTAAAGTTTCGCGGTGTTTGGACTCCGTTTGATATTGATTTCCTGCGATGTAAAAAACAAGGAAAAAACAGCAACTGGCACTGGGCACTGGGTCAATAGGTTAGTCCCATAAAATGATATAAAGTTGCTATAAAATGATTGTAAAACACCCAAGAATGATAAAATAACAGCATGAATACTTCATAAATTATAGATACGTTGGAGACGTATCAGCATCCCCAAGCTTAATTCCTACTCGTCCTCGAGTAGGTAAATGATAAAAGAAATAATTTATGAAGTGTGAATGCTAGAAAAGTGCATAAGTTTGATCAACGATAATTTCATTCACTTTTCCTAGCATCATAACAACAATTCTTTCTTATGAAACTTCTCATGTTATAGTAGTAACCAATTCACATGTTAAGGTTCAAACAATGAATTCTCTTGAAACCCAACAACCTATGTTCTTAGTCACCAAGCAGTTGCAATTCAATCTTATTCAACAGAGTTTAAGTTAGAGCTCCACATACTCAACCATCATATAGTCTTCTATGATTGCTAACACTCACCGCATACACATGAGCAAAACGTTTCAACCGGACACATAGAAAGATAGGGGCTTATTGTTTTGCCTCCCAACGTATTCACCTCAAGGGTGATGTCAACAATAATAACTCATGTTACCCATATTCAAGTGGATATATGTGCCTAGATCTTTCCTCACCACATGATGTTTACCAAAAGAGAAAATAAAAAGGAATAGAGAGGAATACTTTGACTCTTTGCATAAAAGTAAATACTGAAAAGTAAAAGATAGGCCCTTCGCAGAGGGAAGTAGGGATTTGTAGAGGTGCCAGAGCTCAAAGAGAAAATTGAGAGATAAAAAAATATTTTGAGAGGCATACTTTACCCACCAACAAAAACGACTTAGAGCTTCCAACACTTTCCATGATAGATATATCATAGGCGGTTCCCAAATAGAAAATAAAGTTTATTCCTTTTTCCGCCATACTTTCACTTTCCATGGCTAACCGTATCCACGGGTTCCCTCCATACCAACACTTTCCAAGGAATTTATTATTTGACAACATAAAGTAAATTCATTTTTCATTTCGGGACTGGGCATCCCTAATACCTTTGGCTTACTCTCGTGCAATGACAAGTGAATAAACACTCATCGTGAGAATAACACATCTAGCATGGAAAATATTGGCCACCCCTCACCGCCTCGCGAGTGGTACGAGCACACAAAAGAGAAATTTATTTTGAATATTAGAGATGGCACATACAAATTTGCTTAGAATGGCAAAAGAATCCCGCATATAGGTAGATATAGTGGACTCTTGAAAATAAGATTTGGGTTGGGTTTAAGGGTTTTTGGATGCACAAGTAGTATCTCTACTTGGTGCGGAATTTTTGGCTAGCAAAGATGGGGGGCAAGCACCACATGTTGAAGGATTTATGACAATATAACTTCTATGTGAATATGAACAAACATAAACCATTACGTTGTTTTCCTTGTCTAACATCAACAATTTTGCATATAATATTTTGATGGGGGCTCACAATCACAAAAGATTTCCATGATAGTGTATTTATATGTGAAAGTTCTCTTCCTTATATTAATTATTCGTGAATTGCTTGTGTGACCAATATTGTGATTGTCAAGCCTCAAAAGATTTCACTTTCTAAACCCAATGTGAAGCTACCGCTAGGCATGATATGATTTCAACTTCATGACATTCAATTTATCCAACAATTTACTCATAGGATATAAGTGAAGCACAAGAGTAAATGACAAGCTACTCCAAAAAGATATAAGTGAAGATCAAATGAGTAGTTAAGTAAATAGATAGCTATGTGTGGACTCTCGCTTATTTAAAACGTTCAGATCTAAGTATTTTATTAAAACAGCAAGAAAAACAAAAATAAAATGACATTCTAAGAATAGCACAACTCATGTGAAGAAGCAAAAAACTTAGGCTCAACCGATACAAACCGATAATTGTTGAAGAAGAAAGGTGGGATGCCTATTGGGGCATCCCCAAGCTTAGATGCTTGAGACTTCTTGAAATATTATCTTGGGATGCCTTGGGCATCCCCAAGCTTGAGCTTTTGTGTCTCCTTAATTCCTCTCATATCACGGTTTTCCTAAATCAGCTTCATCCACACAAAACTCAACAAGAACTCGTGAGATAAGTTAGTATAAACCAATGCAAAAACCTTATCATTCTCTACTGTAGCAAATCATTAAAATTATTATTCAACATTGAATACTAAATGCCTCTGCATATTTAATACTCCTATCCTCAAATAGAATCATTGAACAAGCAAACATATGCAAACAATGCAAACATAACAGCAATATGCCAAAACAGTATAGTCCGTAAAGAATGCAAGAGTATCAATACTTATTCAACTCCAAACATTATGAAAATTTACCACACTGTAGAAAGTTTATCAGAGCTCATTTTTCAAAAAGTTTCAACATTTTATCACATTCTGACTTTTCTAGGGAATTTTTTGCAACAGCGGTAAACTTTCTGTTTTCAAACAGCAGCAAGTATACTTGCAAAATAAGCATGGCAAAGGCTATCATTGCCACTTTTATGGAAATAAAAGATGCAAAACATTATTCTAATTAACAAAAAGCAAATCCTAACAAAATAAATTGATGCTCCAAGCAAAACACGTATCATGTGACGAATGAAAACATAGCTCCAAGTGAGGTTACCGATAATGTTGGAGACGGAAGAGGGGATGCCTTCCTGGGCATCCCCAAGATTAGTTGCTTGGATATTCCTTGAATATTTCCTTGGGGGTGCCTTGGGCATCCCCAAGCTTAGGTTCTTGTGACTCCTTATGCTCCTCATATCTATATCTCACCCAAAACTTGAAAACTTCAATCACACAAAACTTAACGGAACTTTGTGAGATAGGTTAGTATGATAAAGAGCAAACCATTCCACTTTTGGTACTGCCAAAGACAAGATCCATAATTGTTCTCCCACAATTCCTACTGTATCATATCATTTCTACAATTTATATTGAGCAATATAAGCAATATTGAGCAACACAGGAAGGGTGAGGCTGATTGGATGGCCCCTCCCACCTCTCCTCCCATCGGCGTCCTAGGTTCTCTGGCGATCTCCCTCTCCAACCAGTAAATCTTGGTCCTTCTCCATGGATCATCTCCGGCGTCCTCTGATCTCTCTCCCTATACCCATCTCCCATGGGTCATCATGGAGGATCAACTCTGGATCTGGATTTTTCTAAAGGAATGGCTTTTGCAGAGGACGTTTTTAGATCTTGTGGGAAATGCATTCATCCTGTGGATGGCACGGGCCATTTTATTATGGTCGTGTTTTTTAGCAGGAACACTTTTCGTCTTGATGATGATTCAGTGGCGGCGGCTTTGGAATCTGCAATTGGAGGATCTGCAATTGGTTTGTCTATTCAACTCATTAAAGACAAGGTATTCTCATTTAGTGTCTCATGCAAACGTGTTGGCCTTCTTGTTCTTCAATTAAGATCTTTTGCATGCCCACAATTCAAATGTTTCTTCCATCTTTGGGGCAATGGTGGCCCTAATTGGAAACGTGAGTTTCTAATTTGGAAGAAGGAATGTGATGCTGAGTGGATCTTAATCAGTCCCTCTAAGAGGCATGCTTCTCTTGGTTTGATCGTGATGCACAAACCACCATCTAAGTCCGCTTTGCGTTCGGGTTCTGGATCAAAAAAGAAAATTTTGTTTGCAACGTTTCAACAATACAATGTTTGCAAGGGGTATATTTATCATGCCTCGCCTGGTATGGTTGATGATGTTGTTCATGCTGGGTATACTATTCTTCCTCATGAATGAGTAATTTTGTCTCCGCCGCCGGTGACTGATCTCCGATGGACGGCGGCCGAGCCACCCATCACTTTCGGAACAGTTAACGTTCCTCAGATTTCTTCGACAGGGTTTTCTGTGGCAGCGCAAACCACTCTCGATGTCAATCTGCATGTGCATGGGGATGAGCTAGTTGAACCAGCTCCGATTCTGGCCCAAGATGCTTCCGCGGCCCAATCAACAGACCCGGTGATTCCCATGGCCCAGGTTGTTTCCCCGGCCCTATCAAACATAGATTTGTCTGATATATCTCCACCTGGTTTTGGCAACGAGGCGAATATTGATTTCCAACCAACAGATTTATCTGGAGATTCTGCTAATTTAAATGAGTTTATTGATGACATGGTTTTTAATGTGTGGAAATGTCAGAATTCCTTATCCATGGATCATTTAACCAGAGCATGCACTAGCAGGGTCCGTTGTTGTAGATGCTTTCGGTTGGGGCACAGGGCAAAGGGTTGTTCGGATTCTACTCCTTCACCAACTTACAAGTGGGTCCCACGGATCAAATCGGGTGATTCCAGCCCGTCAGCAGGTTTTTCTACGCTCGACGCCTCAATTCCCTCCATAGCTAGTCCCGCTAGGTCTCTGCCCAGTCCCGTCAAGCCTGCCACCGCATCTATTGCACCTCTACCTGCAGAGCCACCACCCATAACGCCTCAACCTCCCTCCTCGTCATCTGCATCGCCTCCTCCGTCTCATCCATCGCACACTACATCGCCGCCATACTGCGCCACTTCTGATCGGCGCCTCTCTTCTTCGGCACCGGCAATGGCGACCTTTGCGTTGGACCCCATGGAGTTTGTATCGCAAGGCTTCGACATCATCGACGGTGGTGAGCTGCGCCTGCCCCGTACCTTCTTCGCGCCTGCGGTGGCTCCAGATCGGCAGCATGAGGACTATGCCATCGCCATCGTCGAGCCAGCTCCTTTACACGAAGAAATCGCCATCTTTCGAAACATGGTCAGTAATTTTGTTGTCAATGATCTGGGAAGAGCGGTTCTGGATGCCCAACCTTGGATACAAGGAGTTGGGCTTTTTCGTTTCCATAGTGCCTTGGCTCGTCAAGCTCTTGTGGATCATCCACCTTTCAATCTGGGCAATGATAGATTTGTTAGGTTCATCTCGCATGATGAGGGAGTAAATTACAGAGCAACGCAGGGTTTTCACCATGGATGGGTTATGTTGCTCGGTGTTCCACTGGATTATAGGCGCACACAGCACCTTGCGGACATAATTAGCACCTTTGGTAGATTTCATCATTGGCATCAAGATGATCCCATGCTTGTCCGCTCGCTCGCTTATGTGTCTTTCCTTGCGCCGACTTTGGTTCCTCGCTTTGTGACTTACAGAGAATATGCAGACTTTGGTGGTACTAGGATCTCTTGGTCTGCACCTGTGTACATCCTGTCAGCGGATTTTATAGACGTTCTACCAGCAGATGAAGACCCCATGCCCTTCAATGGCAATCCGCACCCCCTCCCTGGCAATTTACACTTTGAAAACCACAATTGGGTTATGCCAGAATTCCCTGAGTTGGGTTGGAATGATGTGCCACAGCCAGTCAATGAGCTGCAAAACAATGATGTGGTTCATGAAGATGTGCAGCATCAGGAAGTTCAGGAAATTCAGTCACAGTAGTCCATTGTTCTGCAACCTTCAAATGATTCAGTTAACAATGTTCACAATGCTGCTGAGGTAGCTCTCTTCCAGCCCCCAATGGGACCACAGCAACCTCCTCTTATGATTGGGCAAGTTCTCACCATTTATGGACCAATTTTGCCACCTGTGATGCAGTAGCAGCGTTCGTTTGAGAAGATGTTGCCATTTATATGGTCTTCAAACATTCCCCAGTTTGTTTTCAAGTCTGACATAGGTGCTATACTCAACAAGCATTCCTGTGAAGCTCTCTGCAGTGGCCCAGTTTCCACTCTTAAGCTCCTGCCTACACCTGACTCCTCGATCAGCTTTGCTCCGGATGTGCCAAATGCTACTGTTAAAAGGCCAGTTGCTCGAGCTCTCTGCTTTGATGATCTGGATGACCCAGTTTCTGAAACCTTTGAATTTTCTGCTGTGCCTGAGGTATCTCTGAAGCAAGCAAGGAAGTCTAAAGCCTCAAGAATTATTGTTGATACTGAGGTTCGGCGCAGCGCACGTCTGAGTGCTCTCCGTGATGGCTACCGCAAAGTTTCTCCCAAGAAGTCTCACACTTTGAAGAAGCGCAAGGCCAGCAACTCCCAGTCTGAAAACAGTTCTTCTGTGCCACCACCAACTGCTATTGCAGATCTCCAACGCATTGGCGCTCGTCTCCGCATTGCACCTAAGAAGATCTCTATGGATAAGCTTGTTGCTGATCCGGCCAAGTCCAGCAGCAGCCGGGGTTCTGATGATTAGTTACTTCCTGCAGGGTTCTGGTCTATGGCGAACCGTAATCGCCATTTATCTTTCTTTTCTTGTTGAGAACTATGTTATGCTTGCCTGCTGTGTGGGTCGGTGTAGGTCATTGCGTGGCCTATTTACTATGCTTTTACTTTTGGTTTGTAATGAATTAGACAAGATTTAAGGAGTGGAAGGTGCTATGTTGGAATGTTCGTGGCCTCAATACTGAAGCACGCCAGCTTGCAGTTAGGCAGAAGATTGATGAAAGTGGTTGTTCTGTTGTCTGTCTTCAGGAAACTAAATGCATGAAAATGGATCAGCGATTCATTAGGAAGTTTTGCCCGAGGCGTTTTGATAATTTTGTTTACGTACCTTCGGCTGGTGCGTCGGCTGGGATGGTGGTCGTTTGGAATTCATCCTTTTTCATAGATTCTTTAATCGAGTCCAAATCCTATGGGATAATTGTGGAATTTAAATCCAAACATACCTCAGAAACTTGGTCTCTAGTCTCTGTTTATGGCCCGTGTCAAGGCCCTGCCCGTGATGAATTTTTTCAATGGTTATATAATCTTGATATTCGGTTTGGTCAGAACTGGCTGCTTTTGGGTGATTTCAACTTCATGAGATCCTTGGAGAACCACAATCTTCCAGGAGGTGATGTTAACGATATCTTCTTGTTTAATGAGATAATTGGTCATTTGGGACTTGTTGAGTTGCCAATCAAGGGGCGTCAATATACTTGGTCGAATATGCAAACCTCACCTCTTCTAGAACAGATAGATTGGTTTTTCACTTCGGTTACTTGGACATCAGACCACCCCAACACAATGGTTTTTCCACTTGCACGCACTGCCTCCGACCATGTGCCGTGCGTGGTCTCGATTGCCACTTGTATCCCCAAGGCAAAGGTTTTCCGCTTTGAGAATTATTGGGTGGATTTGCCCGGGTTTGCTGACTGTGTTGCTGAAGTTCGGAATAGGCCAGTGGTGAAATCATCGATTGCATTAACAATTTCAGCTAAGTTTAAGTACCTCCGATATGCTCTCAAGAAATGGCATTTAAACCTGCCCACAGTCAAAGCTTTAATTGCTGATTGTAATAAAGTGATTATTTTCCTGGATAATCTAGAGGAAATTAGGCCTTTGAGTTGGCCGGAGTTCAATTTTTGTAGAATTGTTAAATTGCATCTTGAGGATATCTTACATTGGCAATTTATCTATTGGAAGCAGCGTTGCACGATCAGAAACATAAAAGTTGGAGAAGAGAATTCAAAAAAATTTCATGCCATGGCTACGGAAAGATTCCGTAGGAATACTATCTCCTCGATCAAGTCTGCGGAGGGGGATGTGGTCACGGATCATCAACAGTTGGCGGGAATGTTCTGGGCTGATTTTAATCAGCGAATGGGCCAATCAAAAGGCATTTAGATGGGTTTTGATCTAGACACATTAATTACCCGAATTGATGGGCTAGAGGAGTTGTCTTTACCATTCACTAATTCTGAGGTGGATACGGTAATTAAGAATATGCCTACTGATCGTGCTCCCAGACCAGACGGCTTTACTGGGCTTTTCTTAAAGAAATGTTGGCCTGTTTTGAAGGAGGACTTTATGAAACTTGTGCAAGAATTCTATGAGGGAAAATGTAATTTGGAGTGTCTCAACACATCTCTTATCACCCTCATCCCGAAGAAGCTAATCCCTGAATATGTTGGCGATTTTAGGCCCATATCTTTGACTAATACTTGTTTAAAGTTCTTAACCAAGCTTTTGGCAAATCGTCTTCAGGGTGTGATCCTGAAATGTATCCACCGCAACCAATATGGGTTTCTACGGTGTCGATCCATACAGGACTGTCTGGCGTGGTGTTTTGAATACATTCACCAATGCAAAGCTTCCAAGAGGCCTATCATTCTTCTTAAACTTGACTTCACAAAGGCGTTTGACACCATTGAGTATGAACTGATTCTTAGGATTTTGAAATGTAAGGGATTTGATGATCCTTGGACAAGTTGGATTGACAGCGTTCTGTCCACAGGCTCCTCTTTGGTTCTTTTGAATGGAGTGCCTGGTAACCACTTTGTTTGTCGATCAGGTGTTCGCCAAGGTGATCCGCTATCTCCCTTACTCTTTGTGATCGCGGTAGACTTACTTCAGTCGGTTGTAAATGAGATGTGCTCCAGAAATATTCTCACCTTGCCAATCCCAACTACATCGATGGACTATCCGATCGTACAGTATGCTGACGATACACTCATCTTTCTTCCTGCTATTGATAGCCAGCTCATTGCATTCAAAGAAATGCTTGAAGTCTTTGCCAAATCAACCGGACTAAGGGTGAATTTCAGTAAGTCCTCTTTGATACCCATCAATATGACTGATGACGAGGGCACGCGTGTTGCTGCCTTGCTTGGATGTGATGTTCGTTCCATGCCATTCACTTACCTGGGCCTACCAATGGGTACTTCCTGGCCAACAATTTATGATCTGTTGCCTTTGGTGGATCGTATTGAGAGACGATTATCTGCATCCTCTTGTCTCTTGAATCAAGGAAGCCGCCTCCAACTATTACGGTCTGTCCTTAGTTCTATGCCAATATATTTCTTGTGCACCCTTTCGCTACCAAAGGGTATCTTGAAGCAGATTGAGCGGATTATGCGGCAATGCTTGTGGAGAGGGAACACGGATACACCCCGGCAATCTTTGGCGGCTTGGGACTTGGTATGTCGTCCAAAATCTTTTGGTGGTCTAGGAGTTATGGACTTGAGCGTTCAAAACGATGCATTGCTCATCAAACATCTTTTTAAGTTCTTCAATAAGATGGACGTACCATGGGTATCTCTTATTTGGGACACTTATTACGCCTCTGCGCCCCCCCCCAAGTCACGCAAAACTGCGGTTCTTTCTGGTGGAGAGATGTTTTCAAGCTGTATGATAAGTATTGCAAGTTGGCAGTTCCACTAGTTTGATCGGGGGATACGGTGATTTTCTGGCTTGACCGTTGGCAACTTGGCACCAATACGGTTAGCATGCAACATCAGTTTCCGAGGCTCCACTCCTTTGTGATCGACGACACTCTAACAGTCAAGGATGTTCTGGAGCTACCAGACCCAACTGACAATCTCCATCTGCCACTGTCTGCTCAGGCCTTTGAGGAGTTTAATCAACTTCACGCGTTGCTTACTATGGTTAATCTTCAAGATGGGCAAAATGATGTCTGGAAATGGCCTTCCAAGTCTGGGGAATACCAGTCCAGGATTTATTACTTGTCATGCTTTTCGGACACAGTGGTTGATCCCATATTCAGGTGGATTTGGAAATGTTCTTGTACTCTGAAGTTCAAGGTTTTTGGGTGGATCCTTTTGATGGATTGCCTAAACACTAGAGACATGATGCAGCGGCGGCATTGGATTATCCAGGATGACACTTGTGTTCTATGTCACTTGGCATCACATGAGGACAGAACCCATCTCTTCTTCGCTTGCAATTTTAGCCAGCATATCTGGAACTACCTGGGTATTTCATGGAATCCTCAACCAAACCAGACCACTTATGACATGGCTTCTGATGCTAGGAGGGATTTTGTACATCCTTTTTTCTCTGAGATAGTGTTCACTGCCACTTGGAATATTTGGACACAAAGAAATGGGAAGATCTTCAGGAATGAATCACCTTCTTTCAGGGCATGGAGGAGGAATTTTTTGCATGACATTTCTCTTTTAGCACATAGAATCAAATGTAAATATAGGAATAGTCTAATCTCTTGGATAGCTTCCTTACCCTAATCATTTCTTTTGTAAGTATTACTCTCTCCTCGTCTCTCTTTACTTTGTAACTTTGTACACTTTGGCTCTGTGGTTTAATAAAAGACTGTGAGGCTGTTGCCTAGCAGTACATAGTCAAAAATATATAAGCATAGAAACTAGAAAACAAGCAAACTATGCATTGAAAACAGAATCTGTCAAAAACAGAACATTTTGTAGTAATCTGTACTCAAACCATACTTCTGCTACTCCAAAAATTTAGAAAATTAGGAAAACCTGAGCAATTAGTATATTAATCTTCTTCAAAAATAGGCAACCCAAATGCACTCTTCTATTAAAAACTAGAATTATTTTCGTGAGCGCAAAAGTTTCTGTTTTTCAGCAAGATCAAAGCAACTATCACCCAACAAGATCCTAGAGGCTTTACTTGGCACTTTATTGAAACAAAAGCAATAAAACATGATTCTACAATAGCATAATCATGTGAACACACAAAAACAGTAGGTAAAAGTGTTGGGTTGTCTCCCAACAAGCGCTTTTCTTTTATGCCTTTTAAGCTAGGCATGATGATTTCAATGATGCTCGCATAAAAGATAAGAATTGAAACATGAAGAGAGCATCATGAAGCATATGACTAGCACATTTAGGTCTAACCAACTTCCTATGCATAGGGATTTTGTGAGCAAACAACTTACAGGAACAAGAATCAACTAGCATAGGAAGGCAAAACAAGTGCAACTTCAAAACAATCAACACATAGAGAAGAAACTTGATATTATTGAGATATGTAAGGGCATAAGTTCCTTTCTCATAATAATTTTCAGAGGCATCATGAATGAATTCAACAATATAACCATCACATACAGCACTCTTTTCATGATGCACAAGCATAGAAGATTTATCACTCTTTATGGCATAGATGTCATCATAATAATCATCATAGATAGCAACTTCATTGTCATAGTCAATTGAAACCTCTTCCAAGATAGTGGATGTATCACTAAATAAAGCCATGACCTCTCCAAATCCGCTTTCATCAATATTGTAATAAGATTCAACACCCTCCAAAATAGTGGGATCACTACTACCTAGAGTTGACACTCTTCCAAACCCACTTTCATCAATGTAATCATCATAAATAGGAGGCATGCTATCATCATAATAAATTTTCTTATTGAAAGTAGAAGGAATCAAAGGATCATATTCATTAAGAAAAGCATCCCCAAGATTAGGACAAGCATTATTTCCAACAAGTAAATCTTCAAACATATCATACTCATCAAACATAGCATCCCCAAGCTTGTGGTTTTGCATATCATCACAATCATTCTTATCAATAGCATGAATGGCACCAATAGTATAGCAAACATTATTATCATATTGTTTCAAGCAAGTGCTAAAAGTATTTTCAAGATCATAAGGGATATCATTTTCTTCCCAATCATAATCATCACAAGAAGCAATAGGCATAACAATATCATCATCAATATCATCGTCCTCCATCAACATATTTGATTCACTTTCATGAGGCACGATAGTGATGGGAGCAACATTATTTGGGGGAGATACCTTTTTACCTCTCTTCTTTCTTCTTTTCTTCTTCTTCACCACATCACGTGTGGGTTTATTTAATTTTTAAGCTTCCTATTGATGAGATTGATTGGATAGGAAGCTCCTCTTCGTTACCTGATTCATCATAATAAACACTAGGAGGGTTTTGGGAAACATTTTCCCTTTCATTAGTACTCTCTTCATATTCCATTTGTTTTCTTGACTTTAGATATTTGGCAATATAAGGATTCTCAATGCAATTTACCGCACAAAACATATGAATTTATTATAGATTAAAATCAAGAAATCTCTTGGGATTTGGAAAACCCTTAGTTATACGTTTCATTTATTCATACCCCAAAAGAAGGCTAAGCTCTTTATGATGCTCAAGGGTAATCAAGTTATCACAATGTTTGGATACGATTTGATCATGAAATAAATTGCATTGGAGATTTAAATGACCACGTTCATTGCAAAGTTCACAAGGATGGCGAAAAAAATTACATCTTTCAGCACAAACATCTAGCCTCTCTTGCGACCTTTTTGTTTCTAAATATTTATGCTTCTTACAAAATCTATCTTCCCTTTTTGGTGTGCAAAGGCACTCCCAATTCATTCCACAAAAAGTGACATGCTTATAAGAAACATTTTTGTCATGACTTGTGCAATCATCATTGGCATTTTGGATATTCAAAGAATTCACACTAACAACATTGCAATCATGCTCATCATTCAAATATTTTGTGCCAAACATTTTATTCACTTCTTCCTCTAACAATTGAGCACAATTTTTCGAACCATCATTTTCAAGAAAGATATTATAAAAATGATCAATAATACGATGCAAGCTAAAAGATTCAATTGCAAAATCTAAAGATATACCTTCATGCACTCACCTCCCCAGCAACGGCGCCAGAAAAGAGCTTGATGTCTACTACACAACTTTATTCTTGTAGACACGTGTTGGGCCTCCAAGCGCAGAGTTTTGTAGGATAATAGCAATTTTCCCTCAAGTGGATGACCTAAGGTTTATCAATCCGTGAGAGGTGTAGGATGAAGATGAACTGGTACGCGTCGTTCCTAAACAAACGGTTTTTAACCCCTTTCCGTGATGGCATTTGGAACCGTCACCAAGTGAGTGTGGGCGATAGGGGGGTCCTTCCCACACGACCCAAAAACCGTCGGGGATATGCCCTCCTGGCACACACGCTCGGCAAAATGAGGTTGTGTGTGACCGGCAAGCACTCAAATACGGAAATACGTACAGTAGAGCTAAAAAATACAATTATACGGCGAAATTGTTTCCGGTCGCAAGTACATCCCACACAGTCAGTCCCTGCTAAACATTTCCGTTTGTATGTACATCCCACACAGTCGCTCCGAGGAAATCATTTCCGTTCACAGGTACATCACACACAATTTTTCCCGTTAAATCGTTTGCGTTATTGAATGTTTCGCACACGGTCTGTAGAAGAAACTGTGTGGCAAAGGCTGTCCATCACACATAGTTTTTATTTGGTAAACGTTTGCACAAGGTGGCCTAACGCAAACAGTTTTCAAGAGAAAGTCGTGTGTGATTGTTCATTGATCCAACACGGTTTATTCCTAGAAACTATGTGGGTTGCCTGAGGACATCGCACACGGTATTTTTTCAACAACTGTTTGCAATAGCAAAAACCCAATTAGCAGGCTAATTCGCCATTAGCAAGCTAATTGCCCTATTATTAATAATCCATTTATTAATCTAATCAACATTCATATTAAGCACATAATATATTTCATTTCCATATTAAGGAAGCAAGATTTTATAATTGAAATACATCAGAGTACAACATGATATAGCTTCAGCACTCAGCTACCCCATTACACAACTTCACGAGCACCAAGTTTCACATGCAACATGTAGAACATTTCAAAATTAGCATCATAGACAGTATATAGACATATGCATCTCATCTGGAAAACAGCTGAAGTGGAAGGCGAATATTGAGCATTCATTCATGTTGAAGGTCTTTGCTACTTTAGGCTAGTGCATGTGGATGATTGACTGTCCGTCCTTCATCCTCTTCAGGAACACTTCAACGTTGAACCGTGGGTGTTGTATGAAAACCGTCCTCGCCTCCTGACCATAGAGGTGGGTTGAGAGGTAATCTTCAGTGAACTGCTTTGGAAAGGCCTGAAAATAAGAATGTGCATAAATATCTTCTCTATATTGGAAATGGGGCAAAGGAATTAAAAAAGGCAAGGTATAATAGTTAGTACCATCTTGTAGTGAAATAATGACTTCTTCATTGTGCAGACAAAGATCTTGTTGTTTTTTGTCGCTAATTTCTTTATCCTAACAATCTTTCTGAGTTTCTTGATTTGATTGATATTCATAGACAACTCATTTCCCCATATGCAACAAGGGTCGAACAGTGGGTCAAAACCTCTGACAGCAGGACCTATGCAAGTCCAAATTGTTAAAAACCAAAATATTAGAATGGTTCCTGCAATTGCACAATAATGTGCTATTAGACAATGGACCATGCACGTGCTAACATCGATTGTAAACCTCAGTGCTTCCCATTGTTTCCCTGCAACACATATAAGGTAGTTAGTCATCAGATTAAGTATTTACTACAGCCAAATTCAATTTATTCCTCACATGGTATACAATAACAGAATGCACCCACAACTATTGAACATCCCATTGCAGAATTGAACCAAACAGTTAACTAAACACCACAACACAAATGAACCAAACGTTAACTGAGCACCACATTGCACAATGTCTAACCAAACCAAGCATGCTTGACAACTTGGAAATATAGCAATTGTATTCGTTTCTCATGTATTTTGTAAAGATAATTTCGATTTATTTCTCACATGGAAGACAATACAAAATTGCAGCCTGAAGAATTGAACATCACATTTGCAGAATTGAACCAAGCAGTTAACTGAAGACGATAACTAATTAACAAAACAGTTAATAAGTGAGCACCACACTGCACAACATATAGAACATATACACTAGAGTAACAGATTGCATGGTTAAATTAGATAGCACAATTCACTAGAATTTGTGAAGGAAAGGCAGGAGCAGCACACGCAACGGGTAAACCGAGCCTGCTTAACCGGCGTAGCTAGCAAATGGCAAGGTGCTCCTCCAAGATCCGGGGGTCGGCACGAATGGCAGCCATCACGACCTCATCCCCGCGTGCGGCCGCGATTTGCTTCTCCACTGCCAACTACTATTTGAGATCCTAGCTATACTGCATGCACCGTGGCTTAGGGCCGCGCTTATTTGGTGGAGGGGTCGGTGATTTGGGTGGAAGGTGTCGCGCCCGCGCCGATGGTCGGGGCATGTGGGATGTGGAAGGAGGACAATGAGGTCGGGCATGGATTACCCGCCTAGATAGACGAGGCCGAGCAGCGTGAAGGAGGGTCGCCGATGAGGAGGCGGCGCTGCAAGCAAGGAGTGAAGGTTTTAACTTGGAAAAGAAGGCAGAAATAGGGGAAATGTGGCTTTTGGTAAGGGGAGGGGGCGGGGAGGTAGATATTTCTGCGGAAGCCGAAAATTTGGAATCGCTTCAGCGAAAAAACTGGCGCGCAAAGTGTCATCAGACACAGTCCCTTATTCAGAACTATGTACGATATGTGAACTTCACAAACGATTCAGATAGCTTAACCTGTGTGTGATGAGTTTGAACGTCAAAAATTTTGGTTCGAATTTCCATGGTTACAGTGGTCATCCACGTCATTGCATAATTTGGGTACACGAAGGAGCCTAACTTCTTAATCGAGCAAGTTCAGCAATTAAACAGAGCTAGCTGACCTAAATATTACTCTAACAAATTAAAGACTAGCGCTCTTAATTAAACAAAACAAAGAGTACTACTACGGCTAGTGCTCGTCGATCTTAGCGGCCGCCTCCATGTCCAGCTCGCGCCCGACGGGCTCCTTGGGAAGGGGCTCCATGGCATCCATCGCCCCATACTCGGCAAGCATCTCGCCATCCACATCCACCATCTCTTTGGAAAAGACCGCCACGAGCTGGGCGTGGGCGGACGCGATCTGGGCTTGGACGAGCTCCGACGTCGCAAGGTATGCGGCGGAGGAATGGACGGCTGCTCGAACACTCTCGGCGATTGCCAGCTATTCGGCTGTGGGTTGCCGACCGTTGTCGGAGAAGCTTCATTCGATTTGTGCAGTGACCGCCAGGAGCTGGGCGTGGGCGGCCTCGACATGGTCATGGGCGGCCTCCATTAGGGCTAAGGCCGCCGCTGCGGAACAAACAGCTGTTGTGCCGCTCTCGCCAGTTGTTGTCCCCGAGCCAGATGTTATTGCCGCCACCTGAGAAGCAACATCGGCCGTTTGGGCTGCCATGGCTGCCCGGCCGCAGATTGCAGCCGCGCTCATGCACCTTGTTAGCACGCGCATGGCGTCTGTGGCCGTGCTCTCGCCGGAGTGGGCCACCGAAGTTGCCCTGACGATGCGGGTCCACGTGCCCATCTTTCACCGGCGATGATTGAACAGTGAAATGATATTTCGGGAGCGAGCTAGTGTGCTTGAGACGCCGGCTATGGGCTGTAGCCAACGCACCTTCTCGTGTAAGCCATAGGCGTACTATACACCGACGGTGCTCCAGGATATTTTGTGCTACACCTCACACGGTTGGTGATAATAAATTGTGTGCGATCTACTTGATTTTTCATCTTGATTTGAATCACATAATGGGGTCACAACGGCAATGGATGGTGTTTGAATTGCTAGACCTTTTATCAGAAGTGAACATGCAACTATATGTGTGTCGTAAAAGAATTGGAATTATTCAGGGTTCGTTTGAACATTTTATACATTAAATTGGTTTTCTAGCCATTTCAGGTGCACAATTCTAAATTAAACTACATGCACATGCTCCGGTGCACCAACATGGGTTGTAAAATCATATATGTGTCCATGGGTTTATGCTTATCTCCCATGCAAGAAATGGAGATGAAATTCGAACACCACGGCATCGTGGCTCTCCGGCAAACATCGACATACTTGCTTTTGTAATTCTAATAAATCCAAAATTCTTCCGAAATTCCTGAAACTTGGCATGCTATCATGGAACGGCATCAACATGTCATGGTAAAAATTTTGCCCCATTTGGGGCAGGTTTGGGTATAAGCTTCTCATAAACCAGAGCTTCTCACACAACAAGTGTAATGGTTTCGGTAGGGAACGTTTCACCTTTCTGGACGAAACGATATCCGTTGCCTCTTCTTGATTTCAAATTTTTTCCTAGTGTCAACATAGAACAACAGGAGAGTTGTGTCAATTTTTGGGATTTTTCGGGGTTCGCTTGGACATTTTTATACATTAACTGAGTTTTCTGTGCATTCATCTACATAATTCAAATTTGAACTACAGGCACATGCTCTAATTCACATAAATTAGTTGAAAATTCAAATATGTGTCCTCGGTTGCCTGCTTAGGTCCCATGCAAGAAATGGGAATGAATGTCAAACACCCAGCTACCGTCACTCGGCCGCAAACATTGAGATACCTGGTTTTTAGATTCTAGTAAATCCAAAACTCGTCTGAAATTCATGAAACTTGGCATGCTATCATGGAGCGGCATCAACATGCCATGGTAAAATTTTGTCCCATTTGGGGCAGGTTTGGGTATATGCTTCTCACAAAGCAGAGCTTCTCACAACAAGCATGATGGTTTGGGTGGGGAACGTCTCACTTTTGGGGACGAAACAATATCCATTGCCTCTTATTGCTTCCAAAAATTTTCTCATGTCAACGTAGAACAACAGGAGTGTTGTATCAATTTTTGTGATTTTTCGGGGTTCGTTTGGACATTTTATGCATTAACTGAGTTTTCAATGCATTTATGTGCATAATTCAAACTACATGCACATGCTCTAGTGCATATAAATTGGTTGGAAAATCAAATATGTGTCCTTGGTTGCATGCTTAGGTCTCATGCAAGAAATGGGAATGAATTTCAAACAATAGGGCACCGTTGATTGCCGACAATACATTGAGATGCCTGGTTTTTAAATTCTAGTAAATCCAAAACTCGTCTGAAATTCATGAAACTTGGCATGCTATCATGGAGCGGCATCAACATGTCATGGTAAAAATTTTGTCCCATTTGGGGCAGGTTTGGGTATATGCTTCTCACAAACCAGAGCTTCTCACAACAAGCATGATGGTTTCAGTATGGAACGTCCCACCTTTGGGGACGAAATGATATCCATTGCCTTTTATTGCTTCCAAAAAATTTCTCGTGTCAACATAGAACAATAGGAGTGTTGTGTCAATTTTTGTGATTTTTCGGGGTTCGTTTGGACATTTTTATGCATTAACTAAGTTTTCAATGCATTTATGTGCATAATTCAAATTTGAACTACATGCACATGCTCCAGTGCATATAAATTGGTTGAAAAATCAAATATGTGTCCTTGGGTGCATGCTTAGGTCCGATGCAAGAAATGGGAATGAATTTCAAACACCAGGGCACTGTTGATTGCCGGCAAAACATTGAGATGCGTGGTTTTTAAATTCTAGTAAATCCAAAACTCGTCTAGAATTCATGAAACTTGGCATGCTTTCATGGAGCGGCATCAACATGTCATGGTAAAAAATTTGTCCCGTTTGGGGCAGGTCTGGGTGTATGCTTCTCACAAACCAGAGCTTCTCACAACAAGCACGATGGTTTCAGTAGGGAACGTCCCACCTTTGGGGACGAAACGATATCCATTGCCTCTTATTGCTTCCAAAAATTTTCTCATGTGAACATAGAACAACAAGAGTGTTGTGTCAATTTTTGTGATTTTTTGGGGTTCGTTTGGACATTTTTATGCATTAACTGAGTTTTCATTTCATTTATGTGCATAATTCAAATTTGAACTACATGCACATGCTCTAGTGCATATAAATTGGTTGAATAATCAAGTTTGTGTCCTTGGGTGCATGCTTAGGTCCCATGCAAGAAATGGGAATGAATTTCAAACACCAGGGCACCGTTGATTTCCGGCTAAACATTGAGATGCCTGGTTTTTAAATTCTAGTAAATCCAAAACTCGTCTAAAATTCATGAAACTTGGCATGCTATCATGGAATCTCACCCAACATGATGTGGTATTTTTCGTGTCCATTTTGAGAGAAGGCGCACTCAAATAATGATAGCCAACAAAGGCATTTTGAAAAATAGCTGCCACTTTAATATCTCAAACATTTATATAGTTCAAACCGTGTGTGTTCTGTTAACCATTCACGTCACGCCACGTGTCTTGGTTTTAATGGTTGTAGGAGGTGCCGTGCGGACAGCTGCTTGACCTTGACTGAACGGGAGGCGTGCAAGCGTAGTCCGGTGCGCAGGCTGACCAAGAGGAGTGCAAGCTATCCTCGAATGCACAGGCTCACGAGAAGCGTGCGAGCTATACGCTCCGCAGGCTCACTTGGAAGCGAGCCCTTTGACTTCCATGGCCGCCCGCCTTCCTCTCCATGCGCGCACCCCCCTCAGCAGCATGGGACGTTGCCGTCGAATGCTACCTCTCAGCGCCACCAGCTGCCGTCCTCCTGCCCCCCGCCCGTCGACCCCAGGACGACATGATGCAAAGTGAGAGCAGGATTTGTGCATCTCTTCAACGCAAACGGTTCTTTTGGATGACCCATGTGCAACCACTTACAAACAATTTGGTGCGATTTGCATCTATCATATTGGGTATGTTACCATTTGTCAAACTAGAAAGATTGACATTTGTTGATCTAGTAACATTGCCATTTGTCAACCTTGTAACACTGCAATTTGTCAAAATTTGAAGCTAAAAAGCACTAGCAGTATCTAATTTTTGCAACTAAAATTCAGTAATTAAGCATAGATTTCATTCATAAATTAAGCATTCGTTCATAATTTATATAAACAGTTCAACTCAACAGCTGAACTGACCAAACGTTTCTCCAATTATTGCCAACCACGTACTGAAATAGCTAGTTCAATATATGTACTAGCTAATTTTAAGTACATTGTACAGTTCCACCACATCTATAGTCAGATGAACTGAACAAAATAGCCCCTAAATACTACTACTACAGCGGAGGGGCTTTGTACTACTTCTGGCTGCCTCTCCTCTGTCGAGCACGCTCAGTAAGAGGCGGAGGAGGACGAGCCTACAGACGAGCTCGGCAACCGCAATACGGTGCCTGCCGTTGTTGTAGCTTCAGCGACGCTCACCTCGAACGCCCTCTGTTGCTCCAGATGACCCCTCTTGAACCGGTGGTTCTCCTCGTAGATCTCCTGATTCCTCGCCTCTAAGGTAGCGTGTGTCGCGGCCATGGTGGCAGTAAGGCTCCTTGCGTGCTCGACGAGGCGCTCCTCCTCCTCCTGCAGGAACTCGGTGTAGCGCGCAAGGTCGCTGACGCATGTGCGGGCATCCACCTCGCCTCCCGCCTTCGGGCGGCGGTGGCAGAGCGGGTGATGACCCCGGCGGTCGACGGTGCACTGGTGGCCACGGCGGACGATGAAGGGGTGGCGGCCACGACCACCACCTCCCGCCTTCGGGCCGTGGTGGCGGAGCGGGTGATGGCCACGGTGGCCGACAGTGGGGTGCCGACCACAATGGCCACCTCCCGCCTTCGGGCCACGGCGGCGGAGCGGGCAATGCCCCTGGCTTTCGACGGTGGTGTGGCGGCAACGGCGGCCAGCAACAGCTGCCGACGGGCACCGGCGGTGGAGCATGTGGTGGGTGTTCCGCGCACACCCAACAGGGACGCCTCGCACACTACACTACGCCGGGGACTGCACTGCCGCCGTGGTGTAGCCTCCTAGCTGGAGCTGTCCTCTAATGACGGCGGACTGGCCGAGCGACGACGATGGACCGGTGCCATTGGCGATTGTGGGAGAAGCAGACGAGATAAGCTACACGAAGGGAGCGGAAAATGCGACATGGGACTAGCCGGCCGTGAGGGTTTTTATAGCAAGCCGGTAAGCATTGGGATTTTGGGGGATTTCACCAAGTCGGGCGGGAAGCTTGCACGAGAACCTGCGAGGTTGCGCGGGAACGGGCTCACCGATGATTCATTGGCGCCACTGTTTGGCCAAAAGAACGCCCCCGCGTGCTGCGCAAGCTTGCGTTGTAAGCCGTCTGCGGCAGCGGGGTGACAAGACGTGCGAGAGGAGAACGAAAGGCCACATACACATACGGTTAATAAAATACGTTTGCGATTTAATTACCTACTATATCCCCGTCATGGTTTATAAGTATGATTTAACTAATAAAATATGAATGCATGTCACCAAAGATTATATAGTTGGATTCGTATTTAAACATAGTTTCCAATTGTCTAATTTTTATAACACACATTAACATTTTTTTGTTAAATTTGAGGGCAAAGTATGGCACAGAATATAAAGGGGACTATAGACTAGACAGAGGTGGTAGCACACGACCGCTCTCTAAGCAGCGACGCAACTGTCGGCCGGCTTGTAGGCGACCATTTCCAGCATGTGCAACTACTCTATGCGTGTGGTTGCTTGCGGTTCAGGCGACCGCGGCGCTCTGCTCGCGTCCCACCGCGCGTGCTCTGCTCTCGCGTCCCTTCCGGTGCTCTTCCCTCGTCCCTCCACGCGCGCTGCCAGTGTTTGGGGCCGGCACACGATCACACACGTTCGTGTGCATGCGGTTGCGCCGGGCGCGGCGCGACGATGCAGTTACCCACTGCAAAAACAGCCATGCGGACGCACTGAGAATCCAAGCTGCCCGACCCCCTTTTATTCCTGCGGCCATTTACCTTCATCTCTCGTCTCACACCACAAAATAAGCACACCCATGAGGACACATACAGAGAGGACATCCAACAGTTCCAATGGCGCTCCCCGTGGCTTCAATGGCGCTCTCGGCGGCCGACGACGACAACGGCGGGCAGTTTACAACGCAACACGTCGTGGACACCCACGTGAGGGGGAATGCTCTCTCGGTGGTGTACACGAACGATCTGGTGTCGGTGGAGAGCTCCATCCAAACTATGGAGCAGTACCTTGTCGAGGAGAAGTACCAAGTGGTCGGCATCGACCTCGAGTACACCATGGGTCATGCCGGGCACGATCAGAAGGTTGTCGTCGCCCAGTTGTGCGTGCGACATGACGTTCTCGTCTACCACTACCATCTGGCCGCAACGCCTTGCGAGTGTTTCTCTAGGTTTATCAACAGCTCCGACTACAGTTTCGCTGTGGTGGACACCACCAACGATCTAAAAGCGCTCAAGGTTTCGGTCTTGAAATGCCTGAATCTTGTCAACATCCAACGCCACTACAAGGTCTGGGGCAGCGATAAAAACAAACTGAACTACCTGGTTGACCTCGCCTCTGCCATCATCGACCCCTACTACATGAAGATGAAGAATGAGAGCAATAAGGATAGGAACGCCTAGCACAGTGTGTGGCATAAGAGACTGGATAAACAACATGTCAAGTACACGGCCATGGACGCGTACACAAGATACGAGATGTACAGGCGGACCATTGACATGAGGAACTATCTTCTTCCTGACCCAGACAAGGGATCGAGCCACATAGCAGTGGCGGGAGCGTCACAAGAAGTAGATGACGAGACAATCGTTTCTCCTACTTTAGAATGCATGCAATTGTTTATTGAGGTGTGTGCGTATGATCTATATAGTCACTTATGTAATTGTATGTTTATTTTAGTTATATATACATGTTATTTTACTGTAGACAGAGGAAATCTCATGGCTTATTAGCAGCAATCGTCTGTGTTATTATTGGTCTTCGCACACATTTCTGATTACGGACCCGTTTGCCGCGTATCACACACATCTTGTTCAGTTGAACCGTTTCCATTGTGTTGCCTAATCACACACAGTTCATCCTAGTGAACCATATGCTATATATCGCACATGCCTTCATCTGGCTGCCCGTTTCTTTTGTTCCTACTCATACCAAACAGTTAATTGAACTGAACCATATGCCCTGCATCACACATGCAACTTAAATCTGAACCGTGTTTGACGCATCCATCATCGCAAACGTTTTGCACCTTTTTGATGATCTTTTTACACCCCCATTTGCGATTATGGAATCACACACAGTTTCGTCGAAGGGTCTCTGATCGTAGTGTCGCGTTTGGACCATCCTGCAGTAGTGATGGTCTCTCTCAAACGACCCTGCAACCAAATACAAGAAATCTCTTGTGTCCCCAACACACCAATACAATGGCAACTTGTATAGTTACACTAGTTCGACGAAGAGATGGTGATAAAAGTGCAATATGGATGGTAGAAATATATCTTTATAATCTAAATAAATAAAAACAACGAGGTAGAAAATAGTAAATAGGCACAAAAACGGTATTGCAATGCTTATAAGCAAGGCCTAGGGTCTGTACTTTCACTAGTGCAACCTCTCAATAATGCTAACATAGTTGGATCATATGATTATGCCTCAAAGTGTAACAAAGAATCACTCCCGAGTTCCTATTAGCAGGGAACAAAAGATAGGAATTGTTTGTAGGGTACTAAACCACCTCAAAACTATTCTTACCATTCGATCTATTCAAGAGTCGGTACTAAATAACACAAAGCTATTTTTCCGTTTGATCTATCCTAGAGTCCGTACTAAGATAACACCGAAGCAAGTTCATATTCATAATACTCAATCCACACAAAGAACTATAAAGAGACCCCCAAAGTTTTCGTCGTTGAAAAGATAATAAAACGTGCATCAACCCCTATGCATAGATTACCCTAATATCACCGTGGGAATCCGTGAGTTGAATGCCATAACATATATCCAGTGAATCAATAAGATACCCCAATTGTCACCTCAAGTACTCATACCGCAAGACATATATCATGTGTTCTCGTCTCTGAATATTCAATCCGACAAGACAAAACTTCAAAGGGTAAAGATTCAATTCATCACAATAAGAGTATAAAGGGGAGAAACATCATATGATCTGACTATATTAACAAAGCCCATGATATAGATCACGAGAAAGAGAGAGAGATCAAACACATAGCTACTGGTACAAACCCTCAGTCCCGAGGGTGGACTACTCCCTCCTCATCGTGGTGGCCGCTGGGATGATGAATATGGCCACCGGAGATGATTCCCCCCTCCGGCGGGGTACCGGAATGGGTCTAGATTGGTTTTCGGTGGCTACGTAGCCCTACGGCGGCAGAACTTCTGATCTAGGTTAACCTCGAAGGGTTTCGCAATATTTGGGAATTTATAGTGCAAAGAGGGGGTGCGGGAGGCCACCGAGGTGGGCACAACCCACCTGGGCGCGTCAGGGAGACCTAGCCGCCCTGGTGGGTTGTGCCCTCCTCGGGGCACCCCCGAGGTGCAGGTCTAGCCCATTGGGTTCCTTCTGGTCCAATAGAAAATCTCCGTAATGTTTCGCGGTGTTTGGACTCTGTTTGGTACTGATTTTCTGCTATGTAAAAACAAGAAAAAAATAGCAACTGGCACTGGGTCAATAGGTTAGTCCCAAAAAATGATATAAAGTTGCTATAAAATGATTGTAAAACACCCAAGAATGATAAAATAACAACATTAATACTTCATAAATTATAGATACGTTGGAGACGTATCAGCGGCGCTACAAGCAAGGAGTGAAGGTTTCAACTTGGAAAGAAAGGCGGAAACAGGGGAAATGTGGCTTTTGGTAAGGGGAGGGGCGGGGAGGTAGTTATTTCTGCGGAAGCCGAAAATTTGGAAGCGCTTCAGCGAAAAAACTGGCGCGCAAAATGTCATCAGACGCGGTCGCTTATTCGAAACTGTGTATGATGTGTGAGCATCACAAACGATTCAGATAGCTTAACCCGTGTGTGATGACTTTGAACGTCAAAAATTTTGGTTCGATTTTCCCTGATTACAGTGGTCATCCACGTCATTGCATAATTTGGGTACACAAAGGAGACTACAGCACACCCACACTTCTTAATCGAGCAAGTTCAGTAATTAAACAGAGCTAGCTGACCTAAACATTACTCTAAAAAATTAAAGACCGGCGCTCTTAATTAAACAAAACAAAGAATAATACTATGACTGGTGCTCGTCGATCTCCGCCGCCGCCTCCATGTCCAGCTCGGGCCCGACGGTCTCCTAGGGAAGGCGCTCCATGGCATCCATCGCACCATACTCGGCAAGCATCTCGCCATCCGCATCCGCCATCTCTTTGGAAAAGGCCGCCACGAGATGGGTGTGGGCGGCCGCGATCTAGGCTAGGACGGGCTCCGTCGTCGCAAGGTATGCGGCGGAGGAACGGACGGCTGCTCAAACGCTCTCGGCGATTGCCAACTCTTCGGTCGTGGGTTGCCGACCGTTGTCGGAGAAGCTTCATTCGATTTGTGCGGTGACCGCCACGAGCTGGGCATGGGCGGCCTCGACATGGTCGTGGGCGGCCTCCATCAGGGCTAAGGCCGCCGCTGCGGAACGGACAACGTTTGTGCCGCTCTCGCCAGTTGCTATCCCCGAGGCAGATGTTGCTGCCGCCACCTGAGAAGCAACAGCGGCCGTTTGGGCTGCCTTGGCCGCCCAGTCGCAGATTGCGGCTGTGCTCATGCACCTTGTTAGCACGCGCATGGCGGCTGCGGACGCGCTCTTGATACTTCTCCAACGCATCTATATTTTTTTATTGTTCCATGCTATTATATTATCTATTTTGGATGTTTATGGGCTTTATTAAACACTTGTATATTACTTTTGGGACTAACCTATTAACCCAGAGCCGAGTACCAGTTTCTGTTTTTCCCTTGTTTCAGTGTTTCGTAGAAAAGGAATATCAAACAGAGTCCAAACGGAATGAAACCTTCGAGAGCGTGATTTTTGGAACGAACGTGATCTAGGAGACCTGGAGTTGAAGTCAAGGAAGCTTCGAGGTGGCCACGAGGCAGGGAGGCGCGCCTGCCCCCTGGGTGCCCCCCACCCTTGTGGGCCCCTCGTGGCTCCCCTGACCGACTTCTTTCGCCTATATATATATCCATATACCCTAAAAACATCGGAGAGCACAATAGATCGGGAGTTCCGCCGCCGCAAGCCTCTGTTGCCACCTAAAACCAATCTAGACCCGTTCTGGCACCCTGCCAGAGGGGGGGAATCCCTCTCCGGTGGCCATCTTCATCATCCCGGTGCTCTCCATGACGAGGAGGGAGTAGTCCACCCTCGGGGCTAAGGGTATGTACCAGTAGCTATGTGTTTGATCTCTCTCTCTCTCGTGTTCTTGAGTCGGCACGATCTTGATGTATCGCGAGCTTTGCTATTATATTCAGATCTTATGATGTTTCTCCCCCTCTACTCTCTTGTGATGGATTGAGTTTTCCCTTTGAAGTTATCTTATCGGATTGAGTCTTTAAGGATTTCAGAACACTTGATGTATGGCTTGCACGTGCTTATCTGTGGTGACAATGGGATATCATGTGATCCACTTGATGTATGTTTTGGTGATCAACTTGCGAGTTCCGTGACTTCGTGAACTTATGCATAGGGGTTGGCACACGTTTTCATCTTGACTCTCCGGTAGAAACTTTGGGGCACTCTTTGAAGTTCTTTGTGTTGGTTGAATAGATGAATCTGAGATTGTGTGATGCATATCGTATAATCATACCCATAGATACTTGAGGTGACATTGGAGTATCTAGGTGACATTAGGGTTTTGTCGATTTGTGTCTTAAGGTGTTATTCTAGTACGAACTCTAGGATAGATTGAGCGGAAAGAATAGCTTCATGTTATTTTACTATGGACTCTTGAATAGATCGATCAGAAAGGATAACTTTGAGGTGGTTTCGTACCCTACCATAATCTCTTCGTTTGTTCTCCACTATTAGTGACTTTGGAGTGACTCTTTGTTGCATGTTGAGGGATAGTTATATGATCCAATTATCTTATTAATGTTGAGAGAACTTGCACTAGTGAAAGTATGAATCCTAGGCCTTGTTTCCTAGCATTGCAATACCGTTTACGCTCACTTTTACCACTTGCTACCTTGCTGTTTTTATATTTTTAGATTACAAAAACCTATATCTACCATCCATATTGCACTTGTATCACCATCTCTTCGCCGAACTAGTGCACCTATACAATTTACCATTGTATTGGGTGTGTTGGGGACACAAGAGACTCTTTGTTATTTGGTTGCAGGGTTGCTTGAGAGAGACCATCTTCATCCTACGCCTCCCACGGATTGATAAATCTTAGGTCATTCACTTGAGGGAAATTTGCTACTGTCCTACAAACCTGTGCACTTGGAGGCCCAACAATGTCTACAAGAAGAAGGTTGTGTAGTAGACATCAAGCTCTTTTCTAGCGCCGTTGCCAGGGAGGTTAGCGCTTGAAGGTATATCTTTAGATCTTGCAATCAAATCTTTTTGTTTCTTGTTTTAGCACTAGTTTAGTTTATAAAAGAAAACTACAAAAAATGGAATTGAGTTTGCCTCATACGCTTCATCTTTTTAATATCTTTCATGAGAATGATGGAAAAGAAAATTATGCTCAAATGCTAGAAGAAGAAGTCTATAGAATGTTTGGCATGAAATCTTTGAATGATGAGCATGATTGCAATGTTGTTAGTATGAATTCCTTGAATATCCATGATGCTAATGATATGCAAAGCCACAAGCTTGGGGATGCTATGTTTGATGAAGATGATATTTTTTGTCCCCCAAGTTTTGATGAGAAAATTTATTATGATGAAAGCATGCCTCCTGTTTATGATGATTATAATTATAAAAGTGGATTTGGAGAGGTGATGTCTACTACACAACCTTCTTCTTGTAGACGTTGTTGGGCCTCCAAGTGCAGAGGTTTGTAGGACAATAGCAAATTTCCCTCAAGTGGATGACCTAAGGTTTATCAATCCGTGGGAGGCGTAGGATGAAGATGGTCTCTCTCAAACAACCCTGCAACCAAATAACAAAGAGTCTCTTGTGTCCCCAACACACCCAATACAATGGTAAATTGTATAGGTGCACTAGTTCGGCGAAGAGATGGTGATACAAGTGCAATATGGATGGTAGATATAGGTTTTTGTAATCTGAAAATATAAAAACAGCAAGGTAACTAATGATAAAAGTGAGTGTAAACGGTATTGCAATGCTAGGAAACAAGGCCTAGGGTTCATACTTTCACTAGTGCAAGTTCTCTCAACAATAATAACATAATTGGATCATATAAATATCCCTCAACATGCAACAGAGAGTCACTACAAAGTCACTAATAGCGGAGAACAAACGAAGAGATTATGGTAGGGACGTAGGGTACGAAACCACCTCAAAGTTATCCTTTCTGATCGATCTATTCAAGAGTCCGTAGTAAAATAACATGAAGCTATTCTTTCCATTCAATCTATCCTAGACTTCATACTAGAATAACACCAAATCAACCAAAACCCTAATGTCACCTAGATACTCCAATGTCACCTCAAGTATCCGTGGGTATGATTATACTATATGCATCACACAATCTCAGATTCATCCATTCAAACCAACACAAAGTACTTCAAAGAGTGCCCCAAAGATTCTACCGGAGAGTCAAGACGAAAACGTGTGCCAACCCCTATGCATAGGTTCATGGGCGGAACCAGCAAGTTGATCACCAAAACATACATCAAGTGGATCAATAGAATACCCCATTGTCACCACGGGTATCCCACGCAAGCCATACATCAAGTGTTCTCAAATCCTTAAAGACTCAATCCGATAAGATAACTTCAAAGGGAAAACTCAATCCACTACAAGAGAGTAGAGGGGGAGAAACAACATAAGATCCAACTATAATAGCAAAGCTCGCGATACATCAAGATCGTACCACCTCAAGAACACGAGAGAGAGAGGGCGAGAGAGAGAGAGAGATCAAACACATAGCTACTGGTACATACCCTCAGCCCTGAGGGAGAACTACTCCCTCCTCGTCATGGAGAGCACCGGGATGATGAAGATGGCCACCGGAGAGGGATTCCCCTCCAGCAGGGTGTCGGAACGGGTCTAGATTGGTTTTCGGTGGCTGCGGAGGCTTCTGGCGGTAGAACTCCTGATCTATTGTGCTCCCCGAAGTTTTTAGGGTATATGGGTATATATATAGGAGGAAGAAGTACGTCGGTGGATCTTCGGGCTGTCCACGAGGCAGGGGGGCGCGCCCAAGGGGGGTGGGCGCGCCCCCCACCCTCGTGGGCAGCCCGGGACTCTCCTGGTCCATCTCCGATATGCCGTGGGCTTCTTCTGGTCCAAAAATAAGTTCCGTGAAGTTTCAGGTCAATTGGACTCCGTTTGATTTTCCTTTTCTGTGATACTCTAAAACAAGGAAAAACAAAAACTGACACTGGGCTCTAGGTTAATAGGTTAATCCCAAAAATAATATAAAAGTTCATAATAAAGCCAATAAACGTCCAAAATAGATAATATAATAGCATGGAACAATCAAAAATTATAGATACGTTGGAGACGTATCAAGAGGTCATGACTTTATTTAGTAATGATTCCACTACCTTGGAAGAGGTTTCAATCGATTATGATGAGAACAAAGTTGCTACTTATGATAATTATTGTGATGATACATATGCTATAAAAAGTAGTGATGATTATATTTATGAAACTTGTCATGATTTTGATTACCCTTTTTCTAAACCTTACTCTTTTAATGTGGAAACAATTTATAGTATTCAAGTATCTTATGATACTCCCACTATTCTGAATGAGAAGAATTTTGCTTATGTGGACAGTAGTAAATTTTCTATGCTTGTAGATCATGAAAAGAATGCTCTATGTGATGGTTATATTGTTGAATTAATTCATTATGCTACTGAAAATTATTATGAGGGGGGAATATATGCTTGTAGGAATTGCAATAATATCAAGTTTCCTCTCTATGTGCTTAAAATTTTGAAGTTATGCTTGTTTTACCTTCCTATGCAAGTTGATTCTTGTTCCCACAAGTTGTTTTCTCACAAAATCCCTATGCATAGGAAGTGGGTTAGACTTAAATGTGCTAGTCATATTCTTATTTATGCTCTCTTTATGTTTCAATTCTTATCTTTTATGTGAGCATCATTGAAATCATCATGCCTAGCTAGGGGCGTTAAACGTTAGCACTTGTTGGGAGGCAACCCAATTTTATTCTTGTTCCTTGCTTCTCCTTTTTAGTAATAAATAATTCATCTAGCCTCTGGTTAGAAGTGGTTTTATGTTTTAATTAGTGTTTGTGCCAAGTAAAGCCTTTGGGATCTTCTTGGGTGATTGTTATTTGATCTTGCTGTAAAAAACAGAAAGTATGCGCTCACGAGAATAATTTTCATTTTTTACCAGAGAGTGATAAAATACCAATTCCACTTGCAGTAGATTACTAAACAAAGTGTCTAGGACTTCCTAATTTCTCAGGATTTTGGGAGTTACATAAGTATTCGGAACCCACAGATTACTGTAGCCTGTTCTGTTTTTGACAGATTCTGTTTTCTATGTGTTGTTTGCTTATTTTGATGAATCTATGAGTAGTATCGGAGGGTATGAACTATAGAGAAGTTGTAATACAGTAGATATTACACCAATAGAATGTGTTCACAACAGTACCTAAGTGGTGATTTATTTTGTTATAGTAACGGAGCTTACGAGTTTTCTGTTAAGTTTTGTGTTGTGAAGTTTTCAAGTTTTGGGTAAAGATTCGATGGACTATGGAATAAGGAGTGGAAAGAGCCTAAGCTTGGGGATGCCCAAGGCACCCCAAGGTAATATTCAAGGACAACCAAGAGCCTAAGCTTGGGGATGCCCCGGAAGGCATCCCCTCTTTCGTCTTCGTTCATCGGTAACTTTACTTGGAGCTATATTTTTATTCACCACATGATATGTGTTTTGCTTGGAGCGTTAATTTTTTTTGTTAATATTTGCTTGCTGTTATTTAGAACAATGTTTTTCATCTTTTATTTCAGTAAAAGTGGCATTGATAGCCTTTACTATGCCTATTTTACAAATCCACATGTTGCTGTTTGAAAACAGAAAGTTTACCGCTGTTGCAAAAATTACCTAGAAAAGTCAGAGTGTGATAAAATTTTGAAACCTTTTGCATAATAAGCTCTGATAAATTTACTACATTGAAAATTTTCTTTCATAATTTTTGGAGGTCGGGAAGTATGTATCTCGCTGCACTCTTTACAGACTGTCCTGTTTAGGCAGATTGCTGTTATGTTTGCATTGTTTGCATATGTTTGCTTCTTTAATGATTCTATTTGAGGATAGGACTATTAAATATGCAGAGGCATTTAGTATGCAATGTTGAATAATAATTTTAGTGATTTTCTACAGTAGAGTATGATAAGATTTTTGTATTGGTTTATACTAACTTATCTTACGAGTCCTTGTTGAGTTTTGTGTGGATGAAGCTTTTGAGATTTAGGGAGACCGTGATATGAGAGGAATTAAGGAGACACAAAAGCTCAAGCTTGGGGATGCCCAATGCATCCCAAGATAATATTTTAATAAGTCTCAAGCGTCTAAGTTTGGGGATGCCCCGGTTGGCATCCCACCTTTCTTCTTCAACAACTATCAGTTAGTTTCGGTTGATCCGAAGTTTTTGCTTATTCACATGATGTTTTCCATTCTTAAAATGTTATTTTACTTTGTTTTGATTGCTGTTTGAATAAAATATCAAGATCTGAAATTATTAAATGGGATAGTCTTCACAATAGTTGCATAATTATTCAACTACTCACTGATCTTCACTTATATCTTTTGGAGTAGTTTTCATTTGCTCTAGTGCTTCACTTATATCTTCTAGAGCATGGTGGTGGTTTTATTCTATAGAAATAATTTATCTCTCATGCTTCACTTATATTATTTTGATAGTCCTTTAGAACACCATGGTAATTTTCTTTTGATATAATAAAAAACTTTTGTATAAGTGCATTGAATACTAAGAGAAGTTTGATACTTGATGATTGTTTTGAGATATGGAGATAGTGATATTAAAGTTGTGCTAGTTGAGTAGTTGTGAATTTGAGGAATACTTGTGTTGAAGTTTGCATGTCCCGTAGCATGCACATATGGTAAACGTTGTGTAACAAATTTGAAACATGAGGTGTTATTTGATTGTCTTCCTTATGAGTGGCGGTCGGGGACGAGCGATGGTCTTTTCCTATCAATCTATCCCCCTACGAGCATGCGCGTAATGCTTGGTTTTTGATGACTTGTAGATTTTTGCAAGAAGTATGTGAGTTCTTTATGACTAATGTTGAGTCCATGGATTATACGCACTCTCACCCTTCCATCATTGCTAGCCTCTTCGGTACCGTGCATTGCCCTTTCTCACCTTGAGAGTTGGTGCAAACTTCGCCGGTGCATCCAAACCCCGTGATATGATACGCTCTATCACACATAAACTATGACGCCCCCGACTCGATCGTACACTAATCATACACGTAAACATGTACGATCAAGATCAGGGACTCACGGAAAGATATCACAACACAACTCTACAAATAAAAAAAGTCATACAAGCATCATATTACAAGCCAGGGGCCTCGAGGTCTCGAATACAAGAGCTCGATCATAGACGAGTCAGCGGAAGCAACAATATCTGAGTACAGACATAAGTTAAACAAGTTTGCCTTAAGAAGGCTAGCACAAACTGGAATACAAATCGAAAGAGGCGCAGGCCTCCTGCCTGGGATCCTCCTAAACTACTCCTAGTCGTCGTTAGCAGGCTGCACGTAGTAGTAGGCACCTCCCGAGTAGTAATAGTCATCGTCGACGGTGGCGTCTGGCTCCTGGGCTCCAACGTCTAGTCGCAGCAATCAGGTATAGAAAGGGGGAAAAGAGGGAGCAAAGCAACCGTGAGTACTCATCCAAAGTACTCGCAAGCAAGGAGCTACACTACATATGTATGCATTGGTATCAAATGGAATGAGGGTATCATATGTGGACTGAACTGCAGAATGCCGGAATAAGAGGGGGATAGCTAGTCCTATCAAAGACTACGCTTCTGGTAACCTCCATCTTGCAGCAGGAGAAGAGAGTAGATGGTAAGTTCACCAAGTAGCATCACATAGCATAATCCTAACCGATGATCCTCTCCCCGTCGCCCTGTGAGAGAGCGACCACCGGTTGTATCTGGCACTTGGAAGGGTGAGTTTTATTAAGTATCTGGTTCTAGTTGTCATAAGGTCAAGGTACAACTCCAAGTCGTCCTGTTATCGAAGATCACGGCTATTCGAATAGATTAACTTCCCTGCAGGGTTGCACCACATAACCCAACACGCTCGATCCCATTTGGCCGGACACACTTTCCTGGGTCATGCCTGGCCTCGGAAGATCAACACGTCGCAGCCCTACCTAGGCACAACAGAGAGGTCAGCACGCCGGTCTAAATCCTATGGCACAGGGGTCTGGGCCCATTGCCCATTGCACACCTGCACGTTGCGAGGGCGGCCGAAAGCAGACCTAGCCTAGCAGGTGTTCCAGTCCAATCCGGCGCGCGCTGCTCAGTCGCTGACGTCACGAAGGCTTCGGCTGATACCACGACGTCGAGTGCCCATAACTGTCCCCACGTAGATGGTTAGTGTGTATAGGCCAGTAGCCAGACTCAAATCAAATACCAAGATCTCGTTAAGCGTGTTATTATGAAATGACCGCGAACGCCGACCAGGGCCAGGCCCACCTCTCTCCTAGGTGGTCACAACCTGCCCTATCGCTTCGCCAAAAAGATCCACACAGAGGGCACTCGGGAAAGTATGTCCTCCCAGCCCCCAATCCACGAATCAACCGCGGGTACTCCTCGAGCCAACCTGACTTTAGTCACCACATGTATCATGTATAAAGTATATAGTATATACCCGTGATCACCTCCCGAGTGATCACGGCCCGATAGTATAGCATGGCAGACGGACAAGAATGTAGGGCCACTGATGATAAACTAGCATCCTATACTAAGCATTAGGATTGCAGATAAAGGTAACAACAGTAATAGCAAGGACAAGCTATGCATCAGGATAGGATTATCGGAAAGCAGTAACATGCTACACTACTCTAATGCAAGCAGTATAGAGAAGAGTAGGCGATATCTGGTGATCAGGGGGGGCTTGCCTGGTTGCTCTGGCAAGAAGGAGGGGTCATCAACACCGTAGTCGTACTGGGTAGCAGCGGCGTCGGTCTCTGTGTCTAGCGAGAGAAGAGGGGGAAGAAACAATAAATATATTGCAAACAAATGCATGACGATGCATGACATGACAAGTAGCGGTTCTAGGGGTGCCCTAACGCGGTAAGAGGTGGTACCGGTGAAGGGGGGAAACATCCGGGAAAATATCCCCAGTGTTTCGCGTTTTCGGACAGATGAACCGGAAGGGGAAAGTTGCGTGTTCGCTATGCTAGGGATGCGTGGCGGATGAACGGGCTGCGTATCCGAATTCGTCTCGTCGTTCTGAGCAACTTTCATGTACACACATTTTCCTTTCGAGCTACGGTTTATTTTATATTAATTTCCAAAGTTTTAATCATTTTTTGGAATTATTTATATCTCGAAAATAAGCAAGAAAAAGGCTATGGGTACCCAGAAGTGTACCCAGCCAGTGTATGGCAGTGCGGGCCAATTGACTGGGTCAACAGCCCAGTCATCATTGACTGGTCAAAGTGAACAGTGGTGGTGGGTCCTTGCTGTCATTGAGTTAGCTTCCATTAGAGTTTAACTAAACATTTTAATTAATATTAAGTTAATTAAGCAAACTTAATTAGGTTAATTATTTAATTAGTATATATATATAATTTTCATTTTTTCGTTTAACAGGGGGCTGGGCCCCACCTGTGAGTGGCTCAGGCCACCTCCCTCCTGTGCACGAACACGCACAGGGGAGGGGCAGGGGCGTGGTGGCCGAACCTGGCCCCGGCAAGGCCATGGTCGAGGCCAGCAGTGGGGTATGAGGAGCAGGGAAAAGGTTGTGGTCAGACGCGACCAGCGGCCAGCGTGGCAGAGCAGGCTCGGCGGTGCAGTGGCAGGGCATCGGCCGCGGGGTGGAGCGCGAGGCGGGCAGCAACGGCGCGGGCATGCGATGCAGGCAGCAGGGGAGGCTACGGCGGTGCGGGGCACGGCAGGTGTGAGCACTCCGGGCGAGTGCGGCTTGGCGCGGCTGCGGCGCGCGCAACGGCACGCCGGGCGGGGCGTGGCCGCGGTGAGCGCGGTCGCCGCGCGTAAGGTGCGGTGGTCAAGGGCGTGCGTCGGCGCGGTGGTCGGATCGATGACGGAATGCAGGGGGGGCGGGAGGCCGGTGGCCTCACCAGCGTTGAAGAGAAGCGGGGCGGCGAGACTCGATGGCGCTGGTGGGGAAGAGGATGACGAGGCGTCCGGCGAGGTGGAGGTAGACGAGGGGGTGGCTCCGGCGACCGGGGACGGCGATGACGTCGTGGCGTCGGCGGGGTCGTGCCCGATCCAGAACGAGCAGAGAAGAAGACCAACAGCGCAGTGGTTGCCTCGCCGATGAGCGGCAGCTGCTTCCCGCCTGAGGAGCACCGGAGAGCCGCGAGGGAGCACTAGAGAGGAGAGGTTGCGAGGGGGGGTTCGAGCACGAGGGCCCTCGTCGTTGAGTGTGTGGCGACGCGCGTGGGAGACGTGGGTGAGTGGGGGGGTCGGTTAGGTCAAGGGGTGAGGGGATAGGATAAGGAGTGGGGGGCGTGACCAGTTGAGCCGGCAAGGCGGCCTGGTGGGCCGAATCCCAGTGGGGTGGGGGGTTCTCATTTCTTTTGTATTTTGTTTTATTTTTTATTTTTATTCTTTTCCTTTATCTATTTTCTTTTACTGTTTTAGCTCAAGTTCCTCTCTCATTTTATTAATATAAACTATAAAAATAGTCCCTAATTTAGTGTTAAGAAATAGGCTAGTGTCACATAAGTTTGGGCAACTAAATAAAATATTCTAATATTTTAGTTATTGCTAAAGGCATTTAACTAATTGTTTTGTTACTGTTTTATCCATCTTAGATTATTTAAACATTTTATGAAAGTGGGGTTTTCTTCATCACAATTATGTATGAATTAATTGGCACAACCCGAACATTTTAGTTTTAAAGATTCAAAACTTTTGTTGTTTGCCTTGATTTTGAATTTGAATTTTGAACCGGTTTTTGAGCTAACCCGAGATTAACTACAGTGTCAGAGGCAGCATGGCATCATTAGTAGAGGGTTACTGTAGCTCAATTATCCGGGCGTCACAATTCTCCTCCACTAAAAGAAATCTCGTCCCGAGATTTAAGAGGTGGAATAAGGGGAAAGGTCTGGTTACGAAATCCTAACGTATATTCTCGGTCTTGCTTGCTCTTATTGAAGTGGTCGATCCATAGCGCTGATGTCTTCATTTCTCTGCTTCAGATCATCATGATGAAGTTGTCGTCCCTTCTTCAGGATCTTCACCTACTTACGAAAGGGTAAGAAGGGAAAACTCTATAAGGACGGATTCTAACAGGATTGAGCATCAGACGGTTAACTCAGGGGAAGAAGCATAAGTATCTCTCGAATTGAAACTTAAGAAAATATCGAGAGTAAAGTAAGGAGGTACCCTAAGAAGTTTCAAGGGGGTAGGTAATCGTTCGATGCCGGAAACAACATGTGAAAGGGGTTCAAAGCAACGGGAATAAGTATTATGTCTGGTACCAGGATTGATGATCTCTCGGAGGGTGGCTCATGAATTACGTGCGAGGTCACGCGTGAGGAATAACTTTGGAAACCGGGGGTGTACAAGAGAGTTAGGTTTCGATCCTGTGGAACTGTGGGTTATTGGCCCACCATGTAGGTTAAAAGTAGGAAGGGCGGTGACATCTTGCACGATCATGTAAGCAAGGCATGTCAGAGTATAGCCTGTCAGTTATGTCGGCAACAACATCGGTACCAAGGGAGAGGGACGAAGAGAACCATTTTCCTGCTCGTTGAACGAGACGGACCAATAGGCAAAGTTCTCGTCCATCGGCGGCTACCGGAATGTCATCAACAATAGTAACATGTTCTTACTAATAGAGTTGTACACTGAGGTGCTTATAAAAGCAATGACGTATTACTGCTTAGATCATATAAACCTCAAGAAGGTTAAACAAAACAATGGAAAGGAAAATGTGATTATTAGATTAAACAGAACAATGGAAAGGAAAATGTGTTTAAACACATATTTCAGGGCCATATCCTTCCCAAGAACAAGCAGGGTATGATATCCAAGACCGGATAGAAGGTAGAAAACCACTTAGTTAAGGGGAGAGGAATTTCATGACGTTACCCATACAGTGGTGCTTGGGTAATTGAGCAGGAAACAATTAGCATTGAGCTTCAAATGTTCTCGTTGAAAATCGGAGTACCACAGACAAGCTTCGAGATATCATTGACATGGTCATTGGGTAAAGATCAGACTTTGGATACACAAGGAATCCATCGAAAACAACTCATAGAATAAGTCTTACAAATTACTCATCGAAGAATGACTAACCTTGCTAGAAAGGAAACTATTACAATAGGCCCTCCGAGCAGGTGTGTTTGGATGACATCACCTTATCGGGTTAAAGACCAATGTTATAACACTTGGAAATATGTTCCAACCATCATACCTGGCCGAGATTTAGGTCTGATTGGTGTCAGGATACTTCAGACTCAAGATGCCTGAGAAAGAAAAGGTGCAACGCAATTGACGAGATGACATTGTAAGATTTTCGGGAAATGAACTATGGAAGCAAGTCCCGAATCATGAGTTCATCATTAACCCAAGGAGAGGATGAGGGGTGGCTGATGGACTCAGTGTCAATCCATCGAGATTTTCAAGAGATGGATCTCCCCAATTAGGTGAACAAGGAGATAACATTTGTCAAATCAAAATGATATAAAGATGTATGCTCGAGGAAAACATACACAATTAAACATTGGTTCAAAGCAATAGGGTTGCTAAAAGTTTTGAATTCACACGTCATAGTTCATTTGTCGGTATTCCGGTTAGGAACAACACAAGGACCAAGAAGGAATGGTGATGGTGATAAGTATTACATGTATCAAGAATGCTCAGGAGTAGGTGAAATTATCACGACACTCTTGACATAAAAGATGGTAATACTCCAAGGTAAAGAACAAATGCTGGATAGCAAGGATCTCAAGGTATATCATGAAACACGAACAAGTTTGTGTTAAACGGAAGGCAATAAAGTGGTCGATGATAACACAAATCATCGAGGACAAGGGTGGTACTTCTCATCATGAATTCAATTGATATCCTGGAAGGGGTCAAAATGTTGATGATGATCACGACAAAGTTGTTGAGAGATTTCATGAAGATGTAATCGATTGGCGATGACACCAAGTTAACGAAATGATGAAGCGAAAAGTTATTGAAACCATAGGTACGACACAAACTTGAAATCAAGCTTGTTGTTCAAGGACAATTGATATGACGAGGAAGATCGACGTAAGATTAGCTCACCATCGAAATTTTTGCTCCGGGAAGAAGGACCAGGTAGCACAGTTAAAATTGGCACGACAAGGATATAGCCAAGCAGGCTAGGGATGACGTGATCGAGTTCAAACTCGTAAGTAATGAAGGTTACCAAGAGCTGATTAATCACGATGCGTACTTGAGTCAATTATTGGTGTCTTTGAGTGTTTAATAACTCAGAGCCCGTGAAAATTGGAATCAATGAGAATGTAGCACTTGATGAAGAACTCGTAAGAAGTTATGCGGTTCCATGATAATCTCGAGATACCAGGAGGTAATACTCGACGATAGATCAAAGTAGAGGTTGAACTAGAGTAATGCTCTATAGAAGACAAGTTCTCAAACTTGCACGAGAAATGGAATCAAGGAGAAACATGGCCAGAACCACGTCCACAGATACAAGCTGAACTTATAACAAGGAGATAATTATTTTAAGAGAAGCTTCCATGATAAGGTATACATCGGGTCCATGGGCATGAACACAGGGTTCAAGGTCGACTCCCACTTGTTCAACGCATAACCTTTCATTCACCTCTCATATTTCGAAAATGACAATAGTTGTTGAAATTTTTACCTGGTGCAATAACAGATAATTATGACCCGTGAAATCTTTTGGGTTCACACGGATTAGGGAAGGCATAGGTTCAACCCATCAGGGCATCTTAGGAACATATACCACAAACTTCAGAGTAAATAGTACAACCTCGAAAGTAGAGCATGGTTCACAAAGCAGAGAATACAATTTACCAAAGGCATTATTTACCCATAGAAAGGCTCACAAGGTTATTCAATATGAAGGACACGGTCGGTTAAAATCCGACAAAGGTTCTGGTGGTCCACAAGGGATCTGATGTGAGCATCGGTACTCAACCAGAGGAAGAAAGAATGCAATGAGGTCATATTGTAGAAACATTCACTAACTCAAAGCTCAAATGCAAAGGAATTATGAATTCCAAGACAAGGGGTCATAAGTAATGCTCTGATTAGGGATGGATAAGTTTAGTAGCCTTAGGGGTACAATCGATGGCAATTTGATTGGTCGAAATCCAGCTCATCCTTAAAATGATGCCTGAGTTGGAAAGATAATTTAGAAGGGTCGATTGATGATTGTGTGCATTCGCACACATGTTGAATCAATAGGATCAAAATGACAGTGTCAAAAGATACTAGTGAATATTGCTAGTGATATGGGAGCATCCATAATGTAAGCATACAAGTATTTGCAGAGCAATAGTTCAAAGAGGATGCTCAGAAGGTCGGATAGTATTTCAGAGTATCTTACGAAGCATACGAACCACTGGGGATGAACGGATACTCAATAAGTGCGAGGAACTTTCAATAGGGGTATTCATGTGGTAAAGAACTGCAAGGCAGTAAGCTTAAAGGATTTCCGGAACAACAGAGAGCAATTTAGGGCATCTTGTAATAACAAGAGCAACTGAGAATGAAGGTATGAATGACAATTGTAGGTAGTTATCTATAAGGGTATAACGGTGGTAGGGGGTTATAAAGTCGGTGGGCACAAGGGTCTCGGGAAAACCTCGGAGAGTATCTTTGGAATCCTTCGGTGCACCAAGCAATCATCTGGGGTGAGGGGCTCTCTAGGAGAAAGTAGTTATGAGAACCTAGAGTTAGTTTTAGTAAAATCATTTAACCCGAATAGAAGGGAGATCAGAGTCCCAGAGTATAGGTCGGGAAATAAAAGACCCTAATACCACCCAATGGCGACGTGGGCCCATGGGCCGCACAACCATGTTAGCAAAATAGTTTTCATCCACTAGACTCAACTTCGGCAAAGGAGTGTGGAAGGGGGATTCCTACAGGCACTCGGCTCTAATACCAACTTGTGACGCCCCCGATTCGATCATACACTAATCATACACGCAAACGTGTACGATCAAGATCAGGGACACACGGGAAGATATCACAACACAACTCTACAAATAAAATAAGTCATACAAGCATCATATTACAAGCCAGGGGCCTCGAGGGCTCGAATACAAGAGCTCGATCATAGACGAGTCAGCGGAAGCAACAATATCTGAGTACAGACATAAGTTAAACAAGTTTGCCTTAAGAAGGCTAGCACAAACTGGGATACAGATCGAAAGAGGCGCAGGCCTCATGCCTAGGATCCTCCTAAACTACTCCTGGTTATCGTCAGCGGGCTGCACGTAGTAGTAGGCACCTCCCGAGTAGTAGTAGTCGTCGTCGACGGTGGCGCCTGGCTCCTGGGCTCCAACGTCTGGTCGCAGCAATCGGGTATAGAAAGGGGGAAAAGAGGGAGCAAATCAACCGTGAGTACTCATCCAAAGTAATCGCAAGCAAGGAGCTACACTACATATGTATGCATTGGTATCAAATGGAATGAGGGTATCATATGTGGACTGAACTACAGAATGCCGGAATAAGAGGGGGATAGATAGTCCTATCGAAGACTATGCTTCTGGTAACCTCCATCTTGCAGCAGGAGAAGAGAGTAGATGGTAAGTTCACCAAGTAGCATCGCATAGCATAATCCTAACCAATGATCCTCTCCTCGCCGCCCTGTGAGAGAGCGACCACCGGTTGTATCTGGCACTTGGAAGGGTGAGTTTTATTAAGTATCTGGTTCTAGTTGTCATAAGGTCAAGGTACAACTCCAAGTCGTCCTGTTACCGAAGATCACAGCTATTCGAATAGATTAACTTCCCTGCAGGGGTGCACCACATAACCCAACACGCTCAATACCATTTGGCCGGACACACTTTCCTGGGTCATGCCCGGCCTCGGAAGATCAACACGTCGCGGCCCTACCTAGGCACAACAGAGAGGTTAGCACGTCGGTTTAAATCCTATGACGCAGGGGTCTGGGCCCATCGCCCATTGCACACCTGCATGTTGCGAGGGCGGCCGGAAGCAGACCTAGCCTAGCAGGCGTTCCAGTCCAATCTGGCACGCGCCGCTCAGTCGCTGACGTCACGAAGGCTTCGGCTGATACCACGACGTCGAGTGCCCATAACCGCCCCCGCGTAGATGGTTAGTGCGTATAGGCCAGTAGCCAGACTCAAATCAAATACCAAGATCTCGTTAAGCGTGTTATTATGAAATAACCGTGAACGCCGACCAGGGCCAGTCCCACCTCTCTCCTAGGTGGTTACAACCTGCCCTGTTGCTTTTCCACAAAGATCCACACAGAGGGATGTCGGGAAAGTATGTCCTCCCAGCCCCCAATTCGTGAATCAACCGCGGGTACTCCTCGATCCAACCCGACTTTAGTCACCACATGTATCATGTATAAAGTATATAGTACATACCCGTGATCACCTCCCGAGTGATCACGGCCCGATAGTATAGCATGGCAGACAGACAAGATTGTAGGGCCACTGATGATAAACTAGCATCCTATACTAAGCCTTAGGATTGCAGATAAAGGTAACAACAGTAATAGCAAGGACAGGCTATACATCAGGATAGGATTATCGAAAAGCAGTAACATGCTACACTACTCTAATGCAAGCAGTATAGAGAAGAGTAGGCGATATCTGGTGATCAGGGGGGGGGGCTTGCTTGGTTGCTCTGGCAAGAAGGAGGGGTCGTCAACACCGTAGTCGTACTGGGTAGCAGCGGCGTCGGTCTTTGTGTCTAGCGAGAGAAGAGGGGGAAGAAACAATAAATATAATGCAAACAAAGGCATGACGATGCATGACATGACAAGTAGCGGTGCTAGGGGTGCCCTAACGCGGTAAGAGGTGGTACCGGTGAAGGGGGGAAACATCCGGGAAAATATCCCCAGTGTTTCGCGTTTTCGGACAAATGAACCGAAAGGGGAAAGTTGCGTGTTCGCTATGCTAGGGATGCATGGCGGACGAACGGGCTGCGTATCCGGATTCGTCTCGTCGTTCTGAGCAACTTTCATGTACAAACATTTTCCTTCCAAGCTACGGTTTATTTTATATTAATTTCCAAAGTTTTAATCATTTTTTGGAATTATTTATATCTCGAAAATAAACAAGAAAAAGGCTATGGGTACCCAGAAGTGTACCCAGCCAGTGTATGGCAGGGCGGGCCAGTTGACTAGGTCAACTGCCCAGTCATCATTGACTGGTCAAAGTGAACAGTGGTGGTGGGTCCTTGCTGTCATTGAGTTAGCTTCCATTAGAGTTTAACTAAACAGTTTAATTAATATTAAGTTAATTAAGCAAACTTAATTAGGTTAATTATTTAATTAGTATATATATATATATTTAATTTTCATTTTTTTCGTTTAAGAGGGGGCTGGGCCCCACCTGTAAGTGGCTCAGGCCACCTCCCTCCTGTGCACGAACACGCACAGGGGAGGGGCAGGGGTGTGGTGGCTGAACCTGGCCCCTGCAAGGCCATGGTCGAGGCCGGCAGCGGGGTATGCGGAGCAGGGAAAAGGTTGTGGTCAGACGCGACGAGCGGCCATTGTGGCAGAGCAGGCTCGGCGGTGCAGTGGCAGGGCGTCAGCCGTGGAGTGGAGCGCGAGGCGGGCGACAACGGCGTGGGCATGCAATGCAGGCAGCAGGGGAGGCTGCGGCGGTGCGGGGCACGACAGGTGCGAGCGCTCCGGGCGGGTGCGGCTTGGCGCGGCTGCGCACGCGCAATGGCACGCCGGGCGGGGCGGGGCCGCGGTGAGCGCGGTCGCCGCGCGTAAGTTGCGATGGTCAAGGGCGTGCGCCGGCACGGTGGTCGGCTTGACGACGGAGTGCAGGGGAAGCGGGAGGCCGGTGGCCTCACCAGCGTTGAAGAGAAGCGGGGCAGCGAGACTCGATGGCGCTCGTGGGGAAGAGGATGACGAGTCGTCCGGCGAGGTGGAGGTGGACGAGGGGGCGGCTCCGGCGACCGGGGACGGCGATGACGTCGTGGCGTCGGTGGGGTCGTGCCCGATCCAGAACGAGCAGAGAAGAAGACCAACAGCGCGGTGGTTGCCTCGCCGACGAGCGGCAGCTGCGTCCCGCCTGAGGAGCACCGGAGAGCTGCGGAGGAGCACTAGAGAGGAGAGGTTGCGAGGGGGGTTCGAGCACGAGGGCCCTGAAAGTGCAACTATCCCCGGGTGGTTTTGGTAATTCCTAACAACATATAGCTCATTGAGCTAACATTATTCCAAGATTAATATTTCAGGAAAAGCTCAATGAATGGCATGGCATGGATGAGGAGAGTGGATCCCTCAAAATTCTAAGGATAAAAAGTTTGGCTCAAGCTTCAAGATCAAGACTCTACATTTTATATTTTAGTGATCCAAGACCACATTGAGTCTATAGGAAAAGCCAATAATATCAAGGAGGGATGAGGTGTTGCTTAATGGCTTGCTTTCTCAAAGTGATTAGTGATATGCTCGAAAACCCTCAACTACCTTCCCACATCCACATATGACCTAAACCAAAAGTCAAACTCGGCCCCACCGATTCCTTCTATCCGGCGCCACCGAGTTTCAAATGTCATAGCCACTGCCACAAACCCTAGCAATTCGGTTTCACCGATAGGGATCTCGATCTCACTGAGATGGGATTGTAATCTCTCTGTTTCCCTTCGTAACGTTTCGGTCTTACCGAGATGAGCGATCGGTCCCACCGAGATTGCAATGTAAACTCTCTGTTTCCCTTTTGTAACATTTCGGTCTCACCGAGATGAGCGAATCGGTCCCACCGAGTTTACCTGACCAACTCTCTAGTTAGCTTACTACCAAAATCGGTCCCAAAGAGTTTGTGTAATCGGTCACACCGAGATTACGTTATGCCCTAACCCTAACCATATCGGTCCTACCGAGTTGCATCTCAGTCCCACCAAAAATCCTAACGGTCACTAGGTTTGCTGAATCGGTCTGACCGAGTTTAACCATTCGGTCCCACCGAGTTTGGAAAATTGTGTGTAACAGTTAGATTCTGTGTGGAGGCTATATATACCCCTCCACCCACTCTTCATTCGTGGAGAGAGCCATCAGAACATACCTACACTTCCAATACACATTTTCTGAGAGAGAACCACCTACACTTGTGTTGAGGTCAAGATATTCCATTCCAACCATATGAATCTTGATCTCTAGCCTTCCCAAGTTGCTTTCCACTCAAATCTTCTTTCCACCAAATCCAAATCCTGTGAGAGAGAGTTGAGTGATGGGGAGACTATCATTTGAAGCACAAGAGCAGGGAGTTCATCATCAACACACCATTTGTTACTTCTTGGAGAGTGTGGTCTCCTAGATTGGCTAGGTGTCACTTGGGAGCCTCCAACAAGATTGTGGAGTTGAACCAAGGAGTTTGTAAGGGCAAGGATATCGCCTACTTCATGAAGATCTACCGCTAGTGCGGCAAGTCCTTCGTGGGCGACGGCCGTGATGGAATAGACAAGGTTGCTTCTTCGTAGACCCTTCATGGGTGGAGCCCTCCATGGACTCGCGCAACCGTTACCCTCCGTGGGTTGAAGTCTCCATCAACGTGGATGTACGATAGCACCACCTATCGGAACCACGACAAAAACATCCGTGTCTCCAATTGCGTTTGAATCCTCCAAACCCTTCCCTTTACATTCTTTCAAGTTGCATGCTTTACTTTCCGCTGCTCATATACTCTTTTGCATGCTTGCTTGAATTGTGTAGAGATTGCTTGACTTGTGCTAAGATAGCTAAAATCTGCCAAGAACTAAAATTGGGAAAAGGCTAGATTTTTATTTGATCAAGTAGTCTAATCACCCCCCTCTAGACATACTTTCGATCCTACAAGTGGTATCAGAGCTTTGGTCTCCATTTGCTTTGATTTCCATAGCTTTTGGTGGTCATAGCCTTGGTTTCACAACCTAGGAGAGTATGGCGTCTAGCAAGGGAAATTATCACCGTAGAGGTCCTTACTTTGATGGTACTAATTTTGCTAGTCGGAAGCATAAGATGAAAATGCATATTCTTGGACATAGCCCCGCCATTTGGGCTATTGTGTGTGTTGGCTTGCAAGGTGAATTCTTTGATGGGAAAGAACCAAATTGTGAAGCTACCGCAGATGAGTTTAAGATGCTACAATACAACGCTCAAGCTTGTGATATCCTCTTCAACGGATTGTGCCCCGAAGAATTCAACAAAATCAACCATCTTGAGAATGCAAAGGAAATTTGGGATACTTTGATTGACATGCATGAAGGTACCGACTCCGTCAAGGAATCGAAGTTGGATGTGCTTCAAAGTCAACTTGACAAGTTCAAAATGAAGGATGGTGAAGGTGTCCCTGAAATGTACTCTAGGCTTGCTCTTATCACAAATGAGATTGCCGGCTTAGGGAGTGAAGAGATGACTGATAGATTCATCATCAAGAAGATAAGAGCCTTGGATGGAAAATATGATACCGTGTGCACATTGATCCAAATGATGCCCAATTACAAAGATCTCAAGCCAACGGAAGTCATCGGAAGAATTGTTGCTCATGAGATGTCACTCAAGGATAAAGAGGAACTTCACAACAAATCAAGTGGTGCTTACAAAGCCTCATGTGAAGCCCCCACATCATCGAGTGAGAAACAAACCTTCAATGAAGAATTGAGCTTAATGGTTAAGAACTTCAACAAGTTCTACAAGAGTAGAAGCAAAGAGAGAAGCTCCAAATCAAGATCCTACAATGACAAAAGATCTTCTAGTTGAGAGCGAAACTGCTACAATTGTGGAAGGCCCGGACACTATTCCAATGAGTGTACGGCCCCCTACAAGAGAAGAGAACATTCTCCCAAGAGAAGAAGTAGAAGAGAAGAATCACCATCTAGAGAAAGAAGGAGTAGAGATGATCGTTATGAACGAAGACCCTCACGGAGAAGCAAGGATTCGGAAAGAAAGGACAAGTCATCAAGGAGCTACACAAAACGAAGACATCAAGCTCATGTTGGTGAATGGGTATCCGGCTCCGACTCTGACAACCACTCCGCGAGAAGCTATCACTCCGACTCCGAATATACTCAAGATGAAGGTGTTGCCGGTCTAGCACTTGTGACAACCAACTCCTACGACATATTTGACTCACCAAATGAAGGAGTTGGAACATGCTTTATGGCTAAAGGCCCAAAGGTATCACACCCCGAGTATGTTGATTTCAATAGTGATGAAGATGACTTGTTAGGTGATGATGATTTACTTGTTGACAACTCTAGTGATGAATACTATGATGAAATGTCAATTAATCATGCTAATCAAGATAAAACGAATGACAATGATAAGGAGAAGATTGAGTCTCTAACTAAAGAACTAAACACTCTTAAGTTAGCTCATGAAACTATCTTAGGAGATCATCGAGAACTTTTAAGGACTCATGAGAAATTGCGCTTTCAAAAGCTCAACCTTGAGCAAGAGCATGAGTTCTTAAAAGAAATCAATGACGATCTTCGCAAGAAAAGTTCTTCTTACATTGCCAAGCGTTTACTCTTATCCACTTACATGCCTCAAGTCAAGTCTAGTAACAAGAACAAGAAAGATTCTTCCTCTAGTAGTAACAATAATCATGCTAAATCCAATATTGTTGCCTCTAGTAGTTCTCTTGATTCCACTAATGATTCTTTTAGCCAAGTTACACTTGAGCAAGAAAATAGCTTGTTGAAGGGAATTATAGAGAAAGGTGTTTACAAGAGCCTTGCCGGAAGTAAGCAATTCGAGGAAATTGTACGCAAGCAAGGAAGGCACCGGAAGAATCAAGGTGTTGGTTTTGAACGAAAGTTCGATGCCAATGGAGTTGAGTGGGAAGAAGATCAATACCCCAAGACAAAGTTTGTTCCTCAACAAGAGAAGTATGATCCTACTTCTCTCCAAGGGACACAAGCTCAAGATGATCTTCCACCACAAGACCACAAGCAAAAAGGCAAGGACAAGCTTCAAGAGGAAATTGATGCATTTGAAGAAGCTCCTAAGGCCTTGGTCAAGTGGGTTCCCAAGACTACTTCAAGTTCCACTTCATCAAGTACAACTACAACACTGAGGATTCCCATCAAGATGGTGTGGATCCCGAAGAAGAAGAACTAGAGAGTTCTTGAGGGTGACTCCGCCAACATACTTCACTCTTATCATCTTGGCAAGAACAAGTGCAATCAACTTCCACATCTTGCACTAGTTCAAGGAGTCACAAACCCTCTTGTTGGTAAGACAAGGGACAAGGTAACCTAAAAGCTTTCATAGACATCATCTTGTGTGTGCATCACTCTATGTCTATGGATATCCTTGTTTGTTCCTTGTGGGACTAACCCATGTAGGTATTGAAAGTGCAACTCACTCCAATGGACAGCTCCAAATGATCTACATCAACATTGAGCATGCACATCTTCAACATCTACATGAAGTCATCATCGACAAAACCCAAGGTTAGTTCATCCCTCTTAGGGGGGATCTCACATCTAGGGGGAGCTTTACTCTAAGAATTGAGCTAAAGCAACTCTAATGGTGTGAACACAACAATGCTTTATGTAAAAGTGGTAACCCCACTTGTGCTTAAACGATGAGTATGACCTATGATCAAATGTTCTCATTTGACTCCTAAGTCAATATACTCATATATAGATGACCTAGTCATCGCAAATTGTTTGATAGATGCTAGAATTGGTTGTGCATGCTTTGCCACATATTTCAATTGCCATTTTATTGTGTGAGCATATATTTTACTCATTCAAGGACATCCACTTGTTGTTTTGATTGATTGGTTTTTTTTTCTGCCAAGTGGATGGACAAGAATGCCTAAGAACCCTCTCTAGCTATCTATGCTTTTTATCGTCTCAAACTCTGTTCATGCTACATCATAAAATTTGATCAAGTCAGATTCGAACCACTCCGTGTGAGGAGCACTCGGAGTCCCCGATTCGTCATAGACTGAAGCTTCCAAAACTTCTTTGTGTGTTTCGGTCTGACCGATTCCTCCATTTCGGTCATACCGAGATCACTAAGTCGATCTAGGTCTTCAATCTCGGTGCAACCGATTTGAACTTTTCGGTCACACCGAGTTGCTGTAACTGACAACAGTTATGCATCTCGGTGCCACCGAGTTGTTCCACTCGGTCACACCGACAGGGTCGGGCTATATATACTCACAGGCAAAATTTTGGAAATTTCTCCGAAACCCCTTCGCCCGCGCATAGCTCGCTCTGCCTCCAGGGTCTCCGGATCGTCTTCCTCGTCGCCAGCCGCCTTCTGTCGCTGGTCTCCGCTGCCGTCAACGGAATTCTTCCCCGCCGTTGCCGCCGTAGCGAGTTCACCGCTGAACTAGGGTATGGACTCGATCACAGTGCTATCCCCGTCCGATTCCTAGCACATTGTTTTCATTATGATTCTTACCACGATTGAAACGCTTCTATCCTGTCAAAACACTCCGTAGATTAGAGTTGAATCGAAAATTTAGGGTTAGGTTTCCGCTGAAACCATCTCGGACCCACCGGGTTGCAGAACTCGGTTCCACCGATTTGGCCAAGGCCATTGCACATGTGGTTCTTGGTCTGATCGAGAATTGCAAATCGGTGTGACCGAGTTCAGGACTTTGTGAAACCCTAGCAGTCTCGGTGCTACCGAACTGTGACTCGGTCTGACCGAGTTCACTAGTTTAGGTTCCAACAGCTGCTTCGGTATCACCGAGTTTGCAAATCGGTTGATCCGAAATGCTTTCTGTGGAAAACTAAAACTAAGTTTTTGACTCATTCTTTTGCAAAAATCTCTGTATTTTGTGATGCTCATCCACTCTATCTCATCTATATCTATTCACAGGGTCTGCTGTCAGTGTTTGCAACATGTCTGACCAGAGTGACAGCCAGAACAGGTCAGAGGAGCAGGTTCACCTGAGTTAGGGCACTAGTCCCTCTAGCAGTTCAGATGATGGTAGCAGGAGCACCCCAAGCAATTTTCCAAAGGCTGCCACTAGAGCAAGCAAGAAGAAAACTTCAGAGTCTGAGGATGAAGACTATGTGGTCACTGAGGATGAGGCCACATCAAAGAAGAAAGTGGTTAAGAAGGAGTACAGCTCAGCTGTAGTTAAGCCAGGGATGAAGATCAAAAGGCCAGCAGGAAGACAACCAATGTCTAAGGCCAGAGCATCCTCTCCAGAATCTTTGGAATCTCAACCCAAAGAGCCTGCTGCAGAAGGAAAGAAAAGGAAGGAAAGGGTCAAGAAGACCATGGCCAGAGTGATTGGAAAGGCTTCCATGATGGAAGAAGAAGAGGAAGAAGAGGTTGATGCACCAGCACCCAAGGCACAGAAGCTTATGGGTGATGCTATTAGGATAGGGGTTGCATCATCAAAGCCCAAAGAAGCACCCAAAGCTGCCTCCAAGCCCAAGACTGCACCAAAGAGAAATACCAGAAACATACCAGCTGCTGAGAAGAACAAGGCCCTAGTGCCTGACACTGTTGCTGAAGAAGAAGATGAAGAGCATGTTCTGAGAAAATTAAAGCCAAAAATTCCAGACCACAATGATGCTCATCCTGTGGCTGAGAACATGAAGATGAGGAGAGACTCAGGACTGAGGAAATGGAGAGAGACAGACCCATATTCTACAAGGAGAAGGATTGCTGTTGATTACAGGTTCCACACAAAGGAACAACAGGATTTCTATGAGACAATTTTGTTGGACAAGAAGCCTATAGTGTGTGATATGAGGTGGGTCAACTGGACCTACATGAAGGAAAATGAGGAACACTATCCTGGTGTGTTTGACAGCTTCCGTGCTTGTGGAGTTGCAGACTTTGTTGGGCAGAAGCTCACAAAGTGGAATGAGGAGCTCATAATGCAATTCTACTCCACAGCACACTTCTATACAGATGGCAGGATAGTATGGATGTCTGAAGGTATAAGGTACCAATCAACTATTGAGGAATGGGCCAATCTGGTCAATGCCCCAAAGGAAAGTGAAGATGACTTGGATGTTTATGCCAAGAAAAAGATGGATCACAATTCTATGTCACAGATGTACAAGGAGATTCCTGAAGATGCCCTTGAAACTTTCAAGTTTGGGTCAGTCCATTTTCTTCTGTCAGGACTGCCAACGATCAACTGGATCCTAAGGCACACTCTTTTGCCCAAGTCAGGTGACCACAACATGCTCAGAGGGCATGCAATTAACTTGCTCCATATATTTGATGTGCCACATAAGTTCAAGGTCATGAGCCTTATAGTTGAGACTATCAAGAGGACAGCAGCTAACCAGAAAAGAAGTTGTGGATATGCCCCACAGATCCAGGAGTTGATAAACTCAAAGATGGGCACAGGCACATACTTGTTGGATAAGGAACACTTTCCTATCTATCCTGACTTCGAGGACAACCAAGTTGTGATGAATGAAGATGAACCCTCCTCAGTGCAAGCACAAGCAAAGAAGGAGAAGGCAAAGAGAGAGAAGGCTGCCAAGATGCCAACTCAAGAGGAGGCATCTGAGTACTTTTTGAAAAGCAAGTAGGACCAGCTTGGTTACTTGATAGCATCATCTCCGAGGATTGAGAAGGGGTTGGCCACCCTAACTCAAAACCACACTACTAGAAAAAGGGCTATAGATGGGATTGACACTAATGGCGCACCAGACAAGCGGTGAGCCATTAGTATATACTAATGGCGCACCACCTTCTGATACGCCATTAGAGTTGAAACTACTAATGGCGCACCTGGCCCAGGGTGCGCCATTAGTATCCAAAAAATATTTTTTTTAACTAGTGCGCCTGTCCAAACATACTAATGGCGCATCCAGACACAGTGCGCCATTACTAGTTGTAACTAGTAATGGCGCACCTGCCGGAAAGTGCGCCACTAATGTTGTTTTTTTATTATATTTTTTATTCCCTTTTTTGCAAAACTACTAATGGCGCACTATTCCACAGTGCGCCATTACTAGTTTAAACTAGTAATGGCGCACTGTGGGACAGTGCGCCATTAGTATTTTTTTTGCAAAACTACTAATGGCGCACCACCAGAAGGTGCGCCATTAGTAACCTGGATTACTAATGGTGCATCCAGAGTTGGTGCGCCATTAGTAAGTGGGCAGCAACAAGATATTTTGGACAGCCTCTCCTACCCACACTCACTTTCCCCCCACTTCATTCTCTCCACCTCCTCCTTGTCTCGGGTGCCTCCTCTTTTTCACCTCATTTCCACCATAGATTCATTCAATTTAAGTGGTTAAATTACCTTGTTTTGATAGGTAAGTAAGGGGGGAAGCTATATTTATGTTGTTCTCCTTACAACAATGTGCACATGCACTTTTTATGGCCTAGCTAGATCTATATATGTTCGTGGTGTTGCATATGTTTGTGGTGTTGCATATGTGTTTGTGTTTGGAGGTGTACCGGTATTTGAAATGCGATAGTTGCCAATATTTTGCCGGAATGTTGATTCATTTCCGCTTCGGCGAGAATTTTGGCATTAAGCATTCTTTTTGGTCCTATTTTTAGGGAAAGTCATGCCAAATTTTTTCTTGGTTCTAAAATATCGTTTTGCTCTACCCCGCAGGTGACCATGGTCCGCATGATGACCGAAGGCATCGTGAATAGGTTTTTGAGGTCCACGAAGGCCGAGATGCTTCAAAAGAACGAGACGGAGATAAGATGTCCGTGTCGAAGATGCAAGCTGAAGAGCCTTATTGCGGACCCGGAATCCGGGCAGGTGCGGGACCACCTGCTCTTGCGTGGTTTCATGGATGGCTATCGGTGGCAAGGTGATGAAGATGACTACGAAGTCGTCCATGGGGGCCGGGCAAGAAATGAGGAAGGGCAGCAAGACAACCACCGCGGCTCGGGCGGGCGAGAAGACGAAGAATCCCCAGGAGATGATCACGACGGTGATGCTGTACACAGTCATCATGTAGAAGATGCAGGACATGATGATGAGGAAGATGCCGGAGCAGACGACGGGCATGATCATGAAGATGATGATGCCGGCAGAGCAGACGACGCTGGACCATCGATGGGCTGGGTGCAGGACCCTCATATTCAAGAGCTGCTTCTCAAGCAGACGAATAACGCAAGAGCTACCGCCCGAGAGAAAGCCAAGATGGATCAACTTGAGTTAGACGCGGTTACTCCATTGTATGAAGGATGCAGGCCCGAGGATACCCGCCTGAAAGTAACGCTCATGGCTCTGGAGATGAAGGTAAAACACAAAATGACCGACGCATGCTTCGACGAGAACATGTCATTCTGGCACGAACGTCTTCCCAAGGGGAACAAGTGCCCGACCAGTTTGGAGGAGGCGAAGAAAATCGTGTGTCCTCTGGATTTACCGCACGTGAAATACCATGTGTGCATGAACAATTGCATCATTTATCGGGACGAGCACGCGGAGTCTACCATATGTCCGGTGTGCGGCGTCACTCGATACAAGAAGAGGAAGAAAGCTCCTCGAAAAGTGGTGTGGTACTTTCCGATCACTCCTCGTCTGCAGCGGTATTTCGCGGACCCTAAGGTAGCAAAGCTCCTGCGTTGGCACGCGGATAGGGAGGAGAAGAAGCGAGAAGATGACGCGAATGATCCGGAGATAGATAAAAAAGACAAGATGCTGAGTCACCCTAAGGATGCGAGCCAGTGGCAAGCGTTGAACTTCGAAGACCCAGAATTTGGGAACGATCCAAGGAACATCGTGCTGGGCGCGAGCACCGATGGAGTCAATCCGTTTGGCAGCCAGAGAAGCACACATAGCACCTAGCCTGTGTTTGTGTGGATGTACAACCTTCCCCCCTGGTTGTGTATGAAGAGGAAGTACATTCACATGAGTATGCTAATTGAAGGACCGAAACAACCAGGGAACGACATCAATCTGTATCTGGGGCTGCTGAAAGAGGAGCTTGACATGCTGTGGAAAACGCCAGCCAATACGTGGGACGCCGCAGAGAAAGAATATTTCCCTATGAGAGCCGCGCTGCTCACGACGGTGCACGACTATCTCGGTTACGGATATGTCGCGGGGCAGGTGGTCCACGGATTTTCTGGATGCGTCAGGTGCATGGATGACACAACGTATCGCCAGCTAGATAGAGATCCCGGGTCTTCAAAAACCGTGTTCATGGGACATCGGAGGTGGCTTCGCGATGATGACCCGTGGAGAAAACGCAAGGATCTGTTCGATGGTGAAACCGAACCCCGAGGACGCCCGCGTACGAGGAGCAGCGAGGAAATAGACGAGCTGTTGAAAAATTGGAAAGACTGCCCACTGCCGGGAAAGAAGCAAAAGGCGCCAGAGCCGGGAAAGAAGCAAAAGGCGCCAGAGCCGCTGCTGAAGGTATGGAAAACGAGGTCTGTTTTCTGAGACTTGCCATACTGGAAGATCCACCATGTGCCTCACAGCCTTGATGTCATGCATATCACGAAGAACGTGTGCGAGAGTCTGCTTGGTACCCTGCTCAACATGCCAGAGAGGACCAAAGATGGGCCGAAAGCAAGGGCAGACTTGAAATCAATGGGCATCAGGCAGGAGCTTCACGCTATATATGATGATCATGATGATGATGATGATGATGATGATGAGGCGAAGCAAGACACGGAAAGTCATCGCAAAGGCAAGAAGGCCAAGAAGACCGGAAATGACTACCCTCCCGCGTGCTTCACTCTAAGTCAGGAGGAGATCGAGCAGTTTTTTACCTGCCTCGTAGGAGTAAAACTTCCTTACGGTTACGCGGGGAAGATAAGCAGATACCTAGACCCAGCGAAGCTGAAGTTCAACGGGATGAAGTCTCACGACTGTCACATGCTGATGACGCAGATACTTCCAGTTGCAATCCGTGGGATCATGGACGCGCACGTCCGTGAAACCCTATTTGGCCTATGGAACTTTTTCGACGTCATCTCTTGGAAGCCTGTTGGCGTGAGGCAACTCAGAAGGCTACAGGAAGAGATCGTGGTGATACTATGCGAGCTTGAGATGTACTTCCCGCCCGCATTCTTCGACGTTATGGTGCATCTGCTGGTCCATATCTTGGACGATATCATCCAACTCGGGCCGACATTCCTGCACAGCATGATGCCGTTCGAAAGGATGAATGGTGTCATCAAAGGATACGTTCGCAACATGTCACGTCCAGAGGGAAGCATAGCCAGGGGCTTTCTGACCGAAGAGTGCATCTCCTACTGCACGAATTATCTAGGCATCGAGAACCCCGTTGGTCTGCCCGTCAACAGGCACCTCGGCAGGCTCGCTGGATGGGGTCACCGTGAGGGTCGTCGCGAAATGCATGTCGACTTCGAGGGTCGACTCGCCTACTTTGAAAGAGCAAACCTAGTCGCGCTACAACACATAGACGTGGTCGATCCTTGGGTGGTAGAGCACAAAACCTTTATTAAGAAGACGTACAATGACCGAGGCCAACAGAGGACGGACGGAGATATACTCAAAGAGCACAACTCATGTTTCACGCGTTGGTTCAAGCAGAAGCTTTTGTCGTACCCTTTACATGAGGATTCTTCCGCGGAAGAACAACTCATATTCGCCTTGTCACAGGGCGCCGAGCACAACCTGATGACCTATGAGGCGTACGATATCAACGGCTACACATTCTACACCGAGGCCAAGGACATGAAGAGCGATGGTTATCAGAACTCTGGGGTAACGATGGAATCCTACACCGGTAACGACAAGGACAGATACTACGGAAGGATCGAGGAGATCTGGGAGCTGAGCTACGCTGGAGAGAAGGTCCCGATGTTCCGTGTCAGATGGGCCAAGAGCGTCCTAAAAGAAGACCGGTATTTCACCACCATGGTTATACCCGAAGCCAAATCCAAGACCGCGGGCGCAAACGTCACCGCGAAAAATGAGCCATGGGCACTAGCTTCCCAAGTGGACCAATGCTTCTTCATTACCGACCCGTCAAAGCCCAGTTGTGTTGTCGTGAGGAGAGGCAAAAGGAAGATCATCGGAATGAATGGAGTAGCCAATGAGCAAGACTTCGACAAGTACGGCAACCCGAGGATCGAACATGACGACGATGATGAAGTAGCAGCATGCACCACAAGAAGAAGCAGGACCACCCTACCTAAAGGACGTCCGTTCCACAGAAGAACTCCATTTGCGAAAAAGAAGGGCAAGAAGATTGTGAACAGATAGCTAGCTAAGATCGATTGTATTTAAATCGTAGCCTTCATTTCTCGATTGTATTTCATGGGCACTTTTTGAACTATCATGAATATTTTTAAATTTCATGGACACTCGATCTCGATCCCCCTCCATCTTGATCGCTATCCCACCTCGCCAGATCCGGTCCCCCTCGCCGCCGAGCACCCCCCGGTCCACCGGCCGCCGCCGACCCCCCGCACCCTCGATTCCCCTACTCAACCGCCGCCGCCGACCCCCCCGCACCCCTCCCCTACTCAACCGCCACCGCCGACCCCCCGCACCCCGCGCACCCTCCCCCGCTCCACCGGCATTACTGTTTGATTATATTTTTTAAAAAATTATTACTGTCTTATAAAAAAAATTACTGTTATGATTTAAACAAGTTTGAACATATTTAAACACAAATAAGTATCAAACAGCATTTTAAATGCATAAAAAAATTTTGTGGAGCCTAGGAATCAAACCCAGGACCTCTTAGTGTGAGAACTGGCTGCTGACCAGTCGAGCTAGTAGAGGGGGCTTGGTGTGGATTAGGTCAGGTGGAAGATAACCCGTTGGCTCGAGCCGAAATCGAAAAAAAATACTAATGGCGCACCATGGTGAGGTGCGCCATTAGTATGGATGTACTTATGGCGCACCGAGGGGTGGTGCGCCATTAGTATTGTGCCCGCCCCATCCATATTCCCTCCCCGGCCCCTCCCTATCCCCTCTCTCTCCCTCGCCCTCGCCCTCGATCCCCTTCCCCTCTCCTCTCCCGACGCCGCTGCCCCGCCGCCTCGACGCTGCCCTGCCGCCCCGACGCCGCCTCGACGCTGCCCCGCCGCTGCCCCGACGCCGCCTCGACCCTGCCCCGACGCCGCTGCCCCGCCACCTCGACGCTGCCCCGCCGCCTCGAGCGACCCCGCCGCCCGGACGCCGCCCATCCACACCACCGTCGTCGGAGCACCACCACCACCCGGACCTCGTCCCCGACATCCTCCCCGCGCCCCACTCCCCGGCATCCTCCCCGCGCCCCACTCCCCGGCCCCCGTGAGCTCCCCCTCCTCCTCTCCCCCTCTTCCCCTCTCCCCCTCTCCCCCTCTCCCCTCTTGACTGGTTACCTGTGATTTTTTTTGCTTCTCCAACCATGTTTGTGTCTAGAACTCTAGATCATGGAGGAATCGCCCTCTCCAGCAGTGTAATTCTTTTGTGTGTTTTAAGTGGTATTTACAGTGTACTTTTAGTGTAATTACTGTGCATTTTCAGTGAAATTTACACTGTAATTGTTAGTGGAATTTACACTGTAAATGTTAGTGGGTTTACAGTGTACTTCTAGTGGATTTTTGCTCTGTATTTGCAAGTGGCATTTTTAGTGGAATTACTATGTATTTCCATGGTTTTTACACTGTAATTATTAGTGTAATTTTGGGCCTTTGTATAGTTGATTCATAGCAGCAGCAACTGTAATTGATCCAAAAACCAGGTCAATTGATGTCAAATTGATTAACTAAATCATCCAGAAACAAGAATGATAAGTCCATATGCTACTGTTGATCCCAAGACCGGAATGACAAGTCCAGGTGTTCCTCAATTGAGGAATTTGATTAACTAAATCATCCAAAAACCAGAATGATAAGGCCACATGCTACTGTTGATCCCAAGTTTGATGCATAACAATTGTTGTATGAGTTCTCCAAATGAACAGGAGTACTCCTCTATTTTGATATGAAATCACCATGATAGGTCCACATGCTACTGTTGTCAACATGATAAATAGTTTCAGTTAGTTACCTCTAAAACTATTCCTAATTAACTGAAGAAGAGAAGAGAGGAGGAGTAGTTTATTTCATAGAGTAAACATTAGCACTATTTGACAGTAAAAGGTTTTAGCTAATTTGAATTAACTGAAAGCAGCAGTACATCATTTTTATTGACAGTAAAATGTTCAAAGAAACAGAAATATCAGTACAATAGCTAGATTACACTATCAGTACACTACCAGTAAAATGTTCATTTAGTTTCAGTAAACAAATATTGCCAAGCATGACATGGCCTTTGTGATCTCCTACTCCTGAATTTTCATGTCACTTGTGCTATTAGTAGTTTTTTGACAGTAAAAGGGATGAAGAGGTCGGTGACCTCCAAATTCCAAATTTAGTAAAAGTTTGGGTATTCGAAACTACTAGTCTGAAAAACAGTTTATGTGGTCTGAAACTTTTCCTAATGTGTTTCAGACTTTCAGTAAAAGTTGTTGAATCAAATCAGTTCTTTGATGCTATTATGGACAGATTTAAAATCCACACTAAACCTTGATATGGGAACTATTCGTTTTGATGCTACTGTGCTTTAATACGATATGCTGCTAGTGGAAGACTTTGGAATTTGAAAACCCAAATCAGTTCAGTCTGCCTAGTTCAGCTTCACATAGGTTCCCATTTTCTAGCCTACTGTAATTGTTCCGAACTTTTGATAATCTGTTTCAGACTTTCAGTTAGGAGTTAAGACTAGGAAATAGTATGAACTGCTGTTGGATTAAATCAGTACGTGGTTAACAGGCACAACATTGTGCCTGTTGGGTTTATGGACAGATGCTAGAAGGTTGTCTGAAGATAGTTGTTTGCTAGGGGTGGGGAATCATTTCATAAGTAAAAAGTCCATACTGAACCTTGATACGTAAACCAATGGTTTTGATGGTACTTTGGAACTTGAAAATCAAAATCAGTTCAGTCTGCCTAGTTCAGCTTCATATAGAAGATAATGATTCCTGTTTTTTAGTCTACTGTAATTGTTTTTTAGCCCACAGCACTTTGCATTGTTTTGAGGTTTTGTACATCAGCTTTCTTTTTTATCTTCTTATTTAAAACTGTAGTAGTACCTGTGACACATAATGCCTAACAGTTTAACTATTTTCCAGCTAATCCAGCCCACGCGGCTGCTGTACTACTTGTCAAGTGATGCTGCTGCTGCTATCTGCGAGTTGCTGCTGCTAGTTGTGATTTTGTCAAGTGATGCTGCTGCTACTTGTGATCTTCTAAAATAACCCCTTTCTCCTGAAATGTTGATTAATTTCCGTTTCGGTTGAGAAATGGGGCACTCCTAGGTCAAGAAAATTAGCAAAGGTCATGCCCAATTTTCTTGACCTAGAAGGTGCCCGATTCTCAACCGAAATGAAAATTAATTTGCTTTAGTGGTTGGATTAGTTTAGTATTTTTTCACACACTCAGACACCCTTGCTTGCCATGTGTGTGAGAGAGATAGTGAGAGGAGACAAGAAGAAGGGGGTTAGGAAGATGTTGCCTGCTCATCAAAGCTAACCATCTCCCCCTTTTCACCCCTTTTCCTTTGTCTTTTGTGGGTTGCAAGGAAGCTACTGTCTTAGCTAGCTTAGCTTGTGCACAAAACCCAGTGTTACAATCTAGAAAATTAGCCTGCAAAGATGAGGTCCCATGCTGGCTGTACCACTGCATCATGCAATAGTGCCTTCAAGATCCAAGGCAATATCACAAACATCATAGGCAATTTGACCAAACTCACAACCTTGTATCTTTGCAGCAACCAACTTTCTAGACACACCCCTCAAGAACTAGGTTACCCTGAGAACGTGGACTTGGACCTTAGCAACAATACACTAACAGGTTCTATCCCAAAACACCTAGGCAATATCACAAACATCTCTCAATTGTTCCTTCACAATAACCAACTTTTTGGCGACATTCCTCGAGAATTAGGTTATTTGGTCAACTTAGAGATCTTGTTCCTTGACAATAACCAACTTTTTGACCAAACTTTGTTCCTATTTATAGAGAAACATGGCCAACAACGATGAGGCCAGGGGTTCGGGCGACAAGAAATTCTGGGAGCTGTCCCAGGAGATGGAGGAACAACCTCACTTGTATGAGGACGCCGCCTTCCCCACCGATCTTGAGACCACTGATGGTACCACCGAGGATGACCCCACTGATGCCACCACTGATGGTGCCGCCGAGGATGCCACCACTGATGATGGCGGCGCACGCACAGATGGCAGCCAACCGAAGAGGCAATGGAAGGACCGGCGCCCGACCGTGCTCCGCACCCTCAAGGAGGAAGTTACTGAAGTGGACTCCAACGGGAATCCAACGGCGCCCGAACGAATAGTCAAGGGGTACTCGCTTTAGCTCGGGTGCATTCTCCGGAGCACCATCTCGATCAACATCGAGAACCTCAGGCATCCTGACCGAGGGAATTTGCGCAACCTCCTCTTCACGAAGCTGCACGAACGATACAAGTTCCCCGCTGAATTTGAAAACACAAGCCTCAAACGGAATAAAGTGAACAATGCTGCCCTCACGAAGATGAGCACGGCCCTGTCTACTTGGAAAAGCAATGTGAAGAGAATGATCGAGAAAGGTGAGAGTTATGAGAAGATCAAGGAGAAAAATCCTTCGATCACCGAAGATGACTACAACGACTTCAAGATCAATTGCTCGAGCACCGCAAGCTCCGAATCAAGTAAGTGGGGGAAAGAAATGCGGGAGCTGAACTTAGGGGAACACACGCTCGGTCCCGGCGGTTACAGAGTGGCGGAGCCTATATGGGACAAGGAGGAGGCGGACCGTGCCGAGCAAGGCCTACCGCCCCTCTTCGATAAATACGGTGACAAGCAGACCAGGAACTTTGTCAGGGACCGGTACAAGAAGGACCCGAAAACAAAGGATCTTACCACGGATCCGAAGACCAGGGCGCTTGAGCTTGTTCTGGTGAGGAATACACCCCCGCGTAATTAGCTCCATATGGTTGCATTCTAATTAATGAAGCCAAATTTCTAAATGGTTCACATTCCTTCCGCAGGCGACTGAAAGCAGTAGCGCGGGGTCGACTAAGAGCAACCCTTGGGACACCACTCTAAATAGGGCGTTGAATGTAATGAAGAACAAGGATAAGCTCAATAAGCCGACGTCAGCTGGTCGTGTGGCCGGCAAAGGCTTGTCGACAAAATGGTCGTCATACTATAACACTGGTGGGCGAAAGGAGAAAAAGACCAGCTCGGAAAGCCAGGCGCGCGAGGTTGAACCCAGCGCACAGGTGGCGCGGATTCCGGAGATTGTCCAAGAGCAAGTGCAACAACAACTCAGAGCGACGATCACCGCCATTGTGCCTACCTTGATCCAGGGGATTAGTGCGTGGATTGCGGGTGGCCAACAGGGGCCGCCCCCGATTCCTAGCTTCACGGCCAGCAACTCGCAGACCGCGATGGCGGGGCCATTGGTGTCTCCGGCGGAGACGGCATTGGTGTCTCCGGCGGAGGCGGCACGGGAGCTTAATGCACCCGGGTGTACGCCGGCCGGCACCTCTGCAGCAAGCGGCCCCTCCGTCAACTGCACGCCCGCCGTTGGCGGTGCCTCGACATTAGCCGAGCTCGACGCCATCATCACGGTAACTAATTAAGCCTCTCTCGGCCGAGGACTTCATCTCCTTGCCTTTGACTGGGCATCCCTGACGCCCTACATGTTTTCGCAGGGCGCCGCCGATGTTCCGTGCACTCTCCTGCACTTCGTGAACAACGAGTTGGTCGATGTCGCCAAGGGCAAAATCGTTCAACCGGGCAACCCCTTGTTCCATGGTACCCAGATGCCACCCAACTTGTTTAGGGTTTAACTGGTTCGGGTGCTGCCAGGCTGCGACGAGTTGTTACCTCCGATTCGACCCGTTGGGGCCGACGATGATGACGTGATGACCCTCAGCGCTTGCCTGAGCTGGCCCCTGCTTTGGCCGAAGAGCCAGATTCGTTTGGGGGCGGGGGACACCACCCCAAAGACAACACCGCCAGTCGTGTCGCCGCCAAGTCGGCCCCATGGCAAGACCGCCGCAACGGTGCCGGACATCCCTATGCCACTGGATCCAAACATGCATATGGCACAGGATCAGAACGACGACGATGACGACGATACATTTGCCAACGTCTATCAGTACTTTGCCGATCATGGGTATGGTGGCGACTTCATGGGGCCTCCTTCTCAAGAACCCAACCCAACAAAAGACGTGCGCGTTCTAGCTGGTACCGCGGAGAAGCCAAGTTGCAACAGGCGTCGTCTGCAGTTCAGCTCTCAGGAGACGCCTCCAGCTGCCGACTTCACCGAGCCTCAGATAGGCGAGGTGCGAAATATGATCAGCCCCAACACACTCAAGAAGGCGGTCTGTGAGCAGAACTCGGTCCCATTACATGAGAAGAAGAAGGCACACAAAAGAAAGACTAACAAGGGTGCGGGCCAGCCGGCACCGAGTATGATCCGTGCTCAGGACGGGCCACCTTCACCTGAGGATATCTCGAGGAGGGTGCATGTGGCGGGTAGGCCGATGCTACCGAGAAATATGCTCGATGCTGCAACCGGTGCTATGCGGAGTCTGCATGACAGTGTTCTTTCTTTGGAGAAGCGGCGTCTCGGAGAGAAGGATGTGGCATACCCGGTTTTCGCGGCCAAGGTGCCAGAGGGCAAGGGCTTTGTGGATAACTCCATCGGGGGTACGATCGTCCTGCGGTTTGATGACATCCACGCTATGTTGAACCTTCATCCGCTGCACTACACCTTCGTTTGGCTATTTTCGCTGAGTATGGAGATGCGGATCATTCGCGACAAGACCCCGGACATCGTGATAGTCGACCCCTTCTACATGCGTGCCAAGATCTTGGGCAGCGCTGGGGACCGGCAAGTCGCGAGTTCTTACCTCGAAGGCATCATTCTGGCAAACCAAGATAAGGATAACTTCCTCGTGCCTTACTTTCCCGAGTAAGTCCTCCCCTCAACCGCCCCATAACATATGAATTCTTAGATTTCGATTGTTTTTCCTTTAACATTCCGTGTTTTCTGCAGTGACACACATTGCACGCTCATCCTCCTAAGCCCCAAATATTCCATGGCCACGTATTTCGACCCAGACCGTCAGTCGAACGTAGACTACACAAATGTCAAGAAGGTTCTTGATGATGTTCTCCCCGGCTACATCAAATCTGGAGGCACCTTCACCAGGCCTATTCGTAAGTATGGCAAGCACGTGTTCTCCCACAATACGACGTTCTGCTGCGTCAAGCAGCCGCCTGGCGGTCAGAAGGGTGCCTACTACGCCATCCATCACATGCGGGCGATCGTACGGGACCATCATCACCTTCTTCTACCGAGTAGACTCAAAGATTGGGCCGCGAGCGTGTCGGCAATCCAGGACGCGGACATCAGACAAGAATTCTTTCGCATCCAGTCAGAGTTTGCGGAAATCATCCATCAAGATGTCCTTCGTACCTCGGGGCAGTTCTACCTCAGAAATCAACCGTCCAACAGTGACATCGACACAATCCTACAAATGCAGGCTGACAACGCCCGCTCTTTCATGACTCCCACGATAGACGGCGGCTTCATCCACGCTCCGGTCCCTTGAGTCTCATGTTGTAATTAAACTTTAATGAACTTGTAGTATGTCTCTTTGGTTTCGAGAGTCGTTCAACTTAAGATGTAATCGATGCTATTAATGTCTTGCTTTTCTCTTCCGATCGTTCTGTTGCATACTTATATATTTCTTATGTATTGTCTGTGAATTGGTACTAACGTTTCGTTTCGCTACTGCATAGCGATGCCGTGGTATGTCGTGTACAAGGGTAAGGTTCCCGGAGTCTACGACGACTGGGAGGAGTGTCGGAGACAGGTTCACCGATTCAGCGGTAACAGTTACAAAGGGTACGCCACTAGGGCCGACGCCAAATCTAGATACGCCCGCTATCTAGCGGGAGAGGGGAGGGAGCGTTGGAGGAACCGGATGAAGACGAGTTTCATCGTGATGATGCTCATCGTGATGACCGCAGCTCTCTTCTATGTGATGGTAGTTTAGATGATCGATATCAACTTGTAATGTGAAGACAAACTCGCGGTCTCGAGACTTGTAATATAATGTTCTATCTTTGTTTGGTCTTTTCAATTCGGAGACTAATATGATGACTTGTATTCGGAGACTAAAATGATGAATTGTATTCAGAGACTAATCTTCTATTGTATTCGATGAATCTGTTGTTGATGTGTGCTGTCTATATTTTGTCCAATTATGCATTTTGTAACCTGTGCAAAAAACAGAAAATAAAAAAATAAAAAACCTAATATTCATACTAATGGCGCATCACATCATAGTGCGCCATTAGTATGCCAAAGGATACTAATGGCGCATCATTAAAGAGTGCGCCATTAGTATGCCGAAGTTACTAATGGCGCATCTTGCTGTCGTGCGCCATTAGTATGCCAAAGCACCTGGGTATACATGGCCCCCTGGGAGGCATACTAATGGTGCACTGTTGTATATACTAATGGCGCATTTGGGGTGCGCCATTAGTATACCAGATACTAATGGCGCACCTGTGGTGCGCCATTAGTAAAATATACTAATGGCGTGCTACTAATGGCGCACCACTAATGCGCCATTAATGGCCAAATTAGGTGCGCCATTAGTAGGCCTTTTCCTAGTAGTGCCAGGAGAGCCTGGAAAGAATCGTGGAACAAAAATTCTATGATTTAGATGTCAAAGTAACTGAGATTCAGTCTGTTGTGGAGCAGCTACAGGATGACATGCAGGAGAGGAAGGGCAAGACAACCACTGATGCATTTTCCAGAGTGCCTCGAGCTTAGAGATCTGCTGCAGTGTCTATACCAGACACTACAGCCACTTCATCTGCACCAGCTACAGCTTCAGTGCCACCAGCTCCAGCACCTACCCCATCAACTCCGTCTACTTAGACTGAAGCCTTCGTCCTTGGAGTTCTCCGGACACCACCACCTGAAGACCAAGCCTGAGAGACGTTCTAGTGCTATGCATTTTCTATGAACTTTTTGGTAACTTGTTGCCAAAGGGGGGGAAATATGTATAGATCATAGGCTTCGAGAGAGAGTGTTGCTTTTTATTCTCTCTTGCTTTGGTGGTTGAACTTTGTTTGCTTTTGATTGCTTGAGATACTATGCTATTATCTATGAGACATTGATGATCATGTGGTTGATCATAAGCTACACTTATGCTTGTTGGATGATATTATCTTACTTATCCTTATATGATCATTCACTTTGCTTGGTGATGTGTGCATGTATTTAATTCTTATCATTTTGAGCGCTCCACCAAGATGTATGTGACATGGAAGAGTAACCCAAGATCCTAACTCATTGTGCATTTGCAGTCTAAAGCAAATCTTAAGATATGCACAAATTTAGGGGGAGCTCTTGCTTTTCACATACTTCTCAAAGCGACAATATCTTTCACTATTATTATTATTTGTCGAAGCTTTGATCTATATGTTGTCATCAATTACCAAAAGGGGGGAGATTGAAAGTGCAACTATCCCCGGATGGTTTTGGTAATTCCTAACAACATATAGCTCATTGAGCTAACATTATTCCAAGATTAATATTTCATGAAAAGCTCAATGAATGGCATGGCATGGATGAGGAAAGTGGATCCCTCAAAATTCTAAGGATAAAAAGTTTGGCTCAAGCTTCAAGATCAAGACTCTACATTTTATATTTTAGTGATCCAAGACCACATTGAGTCTATAGGAAAAGCCAATACTATCAAGGAGGGATGAGGTGTTGCTTAATGGCTTGCTTTCTCAAAGTGCTTAGTGATATGCTCCAAAAATCTCAACTACCTTCCCACATCCACATATGACCTAAACCAAAAGTCAAACTCGGCCCCACCGATTCCTTCTGTCCGGCGCCATCGAGTTTCAAATGTCATAGCCACTGCCACAAACCCTAGCAATTCGGTTTCACCGATAGGGATCTCGGTCTCACTGAGATGGGATTGTAATCTCTCTGTTTCCCTTCGTAACGTTTCGGTCTTACCGAGATGAGCGATCGGTCCCACCGAGATTGCAATGTAAACTCTCTGTTTCCCTTTTGTAAAATTTCGGTCTCACCGAGATGAGCGAATCGGTCCCACCGAGTTTACCTGACCAACTCTCTGGTTAGCTTATTACCAAAATCGGTCCCATCGAGTTTGTGTAATCGGTCACATCGAGATTACGTTATGCCCTAACCCTAACCATATCGGTCTTACCGAGTTGCATCTCAGTCCCACCGAAAATCCTAACGGTCACTAGGTTTGCTAAATTGGTCCGACCGAGTTTAACCATTCGGTCCCACCGAGTTTGGCAAATTGTGTGTAACGGTTAGATTCTGTGTGGAGGCTATATATACCCCTCCACCCACTCTTCATTCGTGGAGAGAGCCATCAGAACATACCTACACTTCCAATACACATTTTCTGAGAGAGAACCACCTACACTTGTGTTGAGGTCAAGATATTCCATTCCTACCATATGAATCTTGATCTGTAGCCTTCCCAAGTTGCTTTCCACTCAAATATTCTTTCCACCAAATCCAAATCCTGTGAGAGAGAGTTGAGTGTTGGGGAGACTATCATTTGAAGCACAAGAGCAGGGAGTTCATCATCAACACACCATTTGTTACTTCTTGGAGAGTGGTGTCTCCTAGATTGGCTAGGTGTCACTTGGGAGCCTCCAACAAGATTGTGGAGTTGAACCAAGGAGTTTGTAAGGGCAAGGAGATCGCCTACTTCGTGAAGATCTACCTCTAGTGAGGCAAGTCCTTCGTGGGCGACGGCCGTGATGGAATAGACAAGGTTGCTTCTTCGTGGACCCTTCGTGGGTGGATCCCTCCATGGACTCGCGCAACCGTTACTCTCCGTGGGTTGAAGTCTCCATCAACGTGGATGTATGATAGCACCACCTATCGGAACCACGACAAAAACATCTATGTCTCCAATTGCGTTTGAATCCTCCAAACCCTTCCCTTTGCATGCTTGCTTGAATTGTGTAGAGATTGCTTGACTTGTGCTAAGATAGCTAAAATCTGCCAAGAACTAAAATTGGGAAAAGGCTAGATTTTTATTTGGTCAAGTAGTCTAATCACCCCCCTCCAGACATACTTTCGATCCTACATGCCCTCGTTGTTGAGTGTGTGGTGGTGCGCGTGGGAGACAAGGGAGACGTGGGTGAGTGGGGGGGGGGTCGGTTAGGTCAAGGGGTGAGGGGATAGGATAAGGAGTGGGGGGGGGGGGCGACCGGTTGGGCCGGCAAGGCGGCCTGGTGGGCCGAAGCCTAGGGGGGTTCTCCTTTCTTTTGTATTTTGTTTTGTTTTCTATTTTTATTCTTTTCCTTTATCTATTTTATTTTACTGTTTTAGCTCAAGTTCCTCTCTCATTTTATTAATATAAACTATAAAAATAGTCCCTAATTTAGTGTTATGAAATAGGCTAGTGTCACAAAAGTTTGGGCAACTAAATAAAATATTCTAATATTTTAGTTATTGTTAAAGGCATTTAACTAATTGTTTTGTTGCTGTTTTATCCATCTTAGATTATTTAAACATTTTATGAAAGTGGGGTTTTCTTCATCACAATTACCTATGAATTAATTGGCACAACCCGAACATTTTAGTTTTAAAGTTTCAAAACTTTTGTTGTTTGCCTTGATTTTGAATTTGAATTTTGAATCGGTTTTTGAACTAACCCGAGATTAACTACAGTGTCAGAGGCGGCGTGGCATCATTAGTAGAGGGTTACTGTAGCTCAATTATCCGGGCGTCACATAAACCTCCTCATATCTTCCTCAAAACAGCCACCATACCTACCTATTATGGCATTTCCATAGCCATTCCGAGATATATTGCCATGCAACTTTCCACCGTTCCGTTTATTATGACACACTTCATCATTGTCATATTGCCTTGCATGATCATGTAGTTGACATCGTATTTGTGGAAAATCCACCATGCATAATTTATCATACATGTCACTCTTGATTCATTGCCCATGCCGGTACACCGCCGGAGGCATTCATATAGAGTCATATCTTGTTCTAGTATCGAGTTGTAATCATTGAGTTGTAAATAAATAGAAGTGTGATGATCATCATTAATAGAGCATTGTCCCCAAAAAAAGAGAAAGGCCAAATAAAAAGGAAGGCCCAAAAAAGAAAAAGAAAAAATAAAATAAAATAAGAAGGGGCAATGCTACTATCCTTTTTCCACATTTGTGCTTCAAAGTAGCACCATGATCTTTCTGATAGAGAGCCTCTTATTTTGTCACTTTCATATACTAGTGGGAATTTTTCATTATAGAACTTGGCTTGTATATTCCAACAATGGGCCTCCTCAAGTTCCCTAGGTCTTCGTGAGCAAGCAAGTTGGATGCACACCCACTTAGTTTCTTTTGTTGAGCTTTCATACATTTATAGCTCTAGTGCATCCGTTGCATGGCAATCCCTACTCCTTGCATTGACATCAATCGATGGGCATCTCCCTAGCCCATTGATTAGCCATGTAGATGTGAGACTTTCTCCTTTTTTGTCTTCTCCACATAACCCCCTCATTATATTCTATTCCACCCATAGTGTTATATCCATGGCTCACGCTCATGTATTGCGTGAAAGTTGAAAAAAAGTTTGAGATTACTAAAGTATGAAACAATTGCTTGGCTTGTCATCGGGGTTGTGCATGATGAGAGCATTCTTGTGTGACGAAAATGGAGCATGACCAAACTATATGATTTTGTAGGGATGAACTTTCTTTGGCCATGTTATTTTGAGAAGACATGATTGCTTAGTTAGTATGCTTGAAGTATTATTATTTTTATGTCAATATTAAACTTTTGTCTTGAATCTTATGGATCCGAACATTCATGCCACAATAAAGAAGATTACATTGATGATTATGTTAGGTAGAATTCCACATCAAAAATTCTGTTTTTATCATTTACCTACTCGAGGACGAGCAGGAATTAAGCTTGGGGATGCTTGATACGTCTCCAACGTATCTATAATTTTTGATTGTTCCATGCTATTATATTATCTGTTTTGGATGTTTATGGGCTTTATTAAACACTTTTATATAATTTTTGGGACTAACCTATTAACCCAGAGCCCGGTGCCAGTTTCTGTTTTCCCCTAGTTTCAGTGTTTCGCAGAAAAGGAATATCAAACGGAGTCCAAATGGAATGAAACCTTCAGGAGCGTGATTTTGGAACGAACATGGTCCAGGAGACTTGGAGTTGAAGTCAAGGAAGCTTCCAGGTGGCCACGAGGCAGGGAGGCGCGCCTGCCCCTGGGCGCGCCCCCACCCTAGTGGGCCCCTCGTGGCTCCCCTGACCGACTTCTTTCGCCTATATATATCCATATACCCTAAAAACATCGGAGAGCACAATATATCGGGAGTTCCGCCGCCACAAGCCTCTGTAGCCACCGAAAACCAATCTAGACCCGTTCTGGCACCCTGCCAGAGGGGGGAATCCCTCTCCGGTGGCCATCTTCATCATCCTGGTGCTCTCCATGACGAGGAGGGAGTAGTTCACCCCCAGGGCTAAGGGTATGTACCAGTAGCTATGTGTTTCATCTCTCTCTCTCTCTCTCTCTCGTGTTCTTGAGTCGTCACGATCTTGATGTATCGCGAGCTTTGCTATTATATTTGGATCTTATGATGTTTCTCCCCCTCTACTCTCTTGTGATGGATTGAGTTTTCCCTTTGAAGTTATCTTATCGGATTGAGTCTTTATGGATTGAGAACACTTGATGTATGTCTTGCACGTGCTTATCTGTGGTGACAATGGGATATCATGTGATCCACTTGATGTATGTTTTGGTGATCAACTTGCGAGTTCCGTGACCTCATGAACTTATGCATAGGGGTTGGCACACGTTTTTGACTTGACTCTCCGGTAGAAACTTTGGGGCACTCTTTGAAGTCTTTGTGTTGGTTGAATAGATGAATCTAAGATTGTGTGATTCATATCGTATAATCATACCCACGGATACTTGAGGTGACATTGGAGTATCTAGGTGACATTAGGGTTTTGGTTGATTTGTGTCTTAAGGTGTTATTCTAGTACGAACTCTAGGATAGATTGAACGGAAAGAATAGCTTCATGTTATTTTACTATGGGCTCTTGAATAGATCGATTAGAAAGGATAACTTTGAGGTGGTTTCGTACCCTACCATAATCTCTTCATTTGTTCTCCGCTATTAGTGACTTTGGAGTGACTCTTTGTTGCATGTTGAGGGATAGTTATATGATCCAATTATGTTATTATTATTGAGAGAACTTGCACTAGTGAAAGTATGAACCCTGGGTCTTGTTTCAACGCATTGCAATACCATTTGTGCTCACTTTTATCATTAGTTACCCTGCTGTTTTTATATTTTCAGATTACAAAAACCTATATATACTATCCATATTGCACTTGTATCACCATCTCTTCGCCGAACTAGTGCACCTATACAATTTACCATTGTATTGGGTGTGTTGGGGACACAAGAGACTCTTTGTTATTTGGTTGCAGGGTTGCTTGAGAGAGACCATCTTCATCCTACGCCTCCCACGGATTGATAAACCTTAGGTCATCCACTTGAGGGAAATTTGCTACTGTCCTACAAACCTCTGCACTTGGAGGACCAACAATGTCTACAAGAAGAAGGTTATGTAGTAGACATCATCTCTCGCCGGAGTGGGCCACCGAAGTTTCCCTCACGATGCGGATCCACGTGCCCGTCTTTCACCAGTGACGATTGAACAGCGAAATGATATTTGGGGAGAGAGCTAGTGTGCTTGAGACACTGGCCGTGGACTGTAGCTGACGCAAGTTCTCACGTAAGCCATAGGCATACTATACACTAATGATGCTCCGGGATATTTTGTGATGCATCTCACACGGTTGGTGATAATAAATTGTGTGGGGTCTACTTGATTTTTCATCTTGATTTGAATTACATAATGGGGTCACAGCGGCAATGGACGGTGTTTGAATTGCTAGACCTTTTATCTGCAGTGAACATGCAACTATATGTGTGTCGTAAAAGAATTGGAATTATTCAGGGTTCGTTTGAACATTTTCCACATTAAATTCTAGTGATCCAAAGCTCATATGAAATTCATGAAACTTGGCATGCTGTCATGGAGCGGCATCAACATGCTATGGTAAATTTTTTCCCATTTGGAGCAGGTTTGGGAATATGCTTGTCACAAACCAGAGCTTCTCACAACAAGCCTGATGGTTTCGGTAGGGACCGTTTCACCTTTCTGGATGAAACGATATCCATTGCCTCTTCTCGATTTCAATTTTTTTCCTAGTGTCAACATAGAACAACAGGAGTGTTGTGTCAATTTTTGGGATTTTTCGGGGTTCGTTTGGACATTTTTATGCATTAATTGAGTTTTCAATGCATTTATGTGCACAATTCAAATTTGAACTACATCCACATGCTCCAATGCATATAAATTGATTGAAAATTCAAATCTGTGTCCTTGGTTGCATGCATAGGGCCCATGCAAGAAATGGGAATGAATGTCAAACACCCTGCAACCGTCACTCGGCCGCAAACATTGAGATACCTTGTTCTTAAATTCTAGTAAATCCAAAACTCATCTGAAATTCATGAAACTTGGCATTCTATCATGGAGCGGCATCAACATGTCGTGGTAATTTTTTTGTCCCATTTATGACAGGTTTGGGAATATGCTTGTCACAAACCAGAGCTTCTCACAACAAGCCTGATGGTTTCGGTAGGGAACGTTTCACCTTTCTGGATGAAACGATATCTATTGCCTCTTCTTGATTTCAATTTTTTTCCTAGTGTCAACATAGAACAACAGGAGTTGTGTCAATTTTTGGGATTTTTCAGGGTTCGTTTGGACATTTTTATGCATTAGTTGAGTTTTCAATGCATTTATGTGCATAATTCAAATTAGAACTACATCCACATGATCTAATGCATATAAATTGATTGAAAATTCAAATATGTGTCCTTGCTTGCATGCTCAGGTCCATTGCAAGAAATGGGAATGAATGTCAAACACCTTGCCACCGTCACTCAGCCGCAAACATTGAGATACCTTGTTCTTAAATTCTAGTAAATCCAAAACTCGTCTGAAATTCATGAAACTTGGCATGCTATCATGGAGCGGCATCAACATGTCGTGGTAAATTTTTTGTCCCATTTGGGGCAGGTTTGGGAATATGGTTGTCACAAAGCAGAGCTTCTCACAACAAGCTTGATGGTTTCGATAGGGAACGTTTCACCTTTCTGGATGAAACGATATCCATTGCCTCTTCTCAATTTCAATTTTTTTTTCCTAGTGTCAACATAGAACAACAGGAGTGTTGTGTCAATTTTTGAGATTTTTCAGGGTTCGTTTGGACATTTTTATGCATTAATTGAGTTTTCAATGCATTTATGTGCATAATTCAAATTTGAACTACATCCACATGCTCTAATGCATATAAATTGATTGAAAATTGAAATATGTGTCCTTGGTTACATGCTTAGGTCCCATGCAAGAAATGGGAATGAATGTCAAACACCCTGCCACCGTCACTCGGCCGCAAACATTGAGATACCTTGTTCTTAAATTCTAGTAAATCCAAAACTCGTCTGGAATTCATGAAACTTGGCATGCTATCATGGAGCGGCATCAACATGTCGTGGTAAAAATTTTGTCCCATTTGGGGCAGGTTTGGGTATATGCTTCTCACAAACTAGAGCTTCTCACAACAAGCATGATGGTTTTGATAGGGAATGCTCCACCTTTGGGGATGAAACGATATCCATTGCCTCTTATTGCTTTCAAAAAAATTCTCGTGCCAACATAGAATAACAGGAGTGTTGTGTCAATTTTTGTGATTTTCGGGGTTTGTTTGGACATTTTTATGCATTAACTTAGTTTTCAATGCATTCTTGTGCATAATTTAAATTTGAACTACATGCACATGCTCTAATGCATATAAATTGGTTGAAAATTCAAATTTGTGTTCTTGGTTGCATTTAGGTCCCATGCAAGAAATGGGAATAAATGTCAAACACCCTGCCAACGTCACTCGGCCGCAAACATTGAGATACCTGGTTTTTAAATTCTAGTAAATCGAAAACTCGTCTGAAATTCATGAAACTTGGCATGCAATCATGGAGCGGCATCAACATGCCGTGGTAAATGTTTTGTCCCATTTGGGGCAGGTTTGGGTATATGCTTCTCACAAACTAGATCTTCTCACAACAAGCACGATGGTTTTGGTAGGGAACGTCCCACCTTTAGGGATGAAACGATATCCATTGCCTCTTATTGCTTTCAAAAAATTTCTCGTGTCAACATAGAACAACAGGAGCGTTGTGTCAATTTTTGTGATTTTTGGGGTCTGTTTGGATATTTTTATGCATTAGCTGGTTTTCAATGCATTCATGTGCATAATTCAAATTTGAACTACCTGCACATGCTCTAATGCATATAAATTGGTTGAAAATTCAAATCTATGTTCTTGGTGGCATGCTTAGCTCCCATGCAAGAAATGGGAATGAATATCAAACACCCTGCCATCGTCACTCGGCCGCAAACATTGAGATACCTGGTTTTTAAATTCTAGTAAATCCAAAGCTCCTCTGAAATTCATGAAACTTGGCATGCTGTCATGGAGCGGCATCAACATGCCGTGGTAATTTTTTTTGTCCATTTGGGGCAGGTTTGGGGATATCCTCTCACAACAAGCCTGATGGTTTCGGTAGGAAACGTTTCACCTTTCTGGAAAAAAGATATCCATTGCCTCTTCTCGATTTCAATTTTTTTCCTAGTGTCAACACAGAACAACAGGAGTGTTGTGTCAATTTTTGGGATTTTTGGGGGTTCGTTTGGACATTTTTATGCATTAATTGAGTTTTCAATGCATTTATGTGCATAATTCAAATTTGAACTACATGCACATGCTCTATAGCATATAAATTGGTTGAAAATTCAAATTTGTGTCCCTGGTTGCATGCTTAGGTCCCATGCAAGAAATGAGAATGAATGTCAAACACCCTGCCACCGTCACTCGGCCGCAAACATTGAGATACCATGTTTCTAAATTCTAGTAAATCCAAAACTTGTCTGAAATTCATGAAACTTGGCATGCTATCATGGAGCGGCATCGACATGCCGTGGTATTTTTTTTGTCCCATTTGGGGCGGGTTTGGGTATATGCTTCTCACAAACCAGAGCTTCTCACAGCAAACCTGATGGTTTCGGTAGGGAATGTTTCACCTTTCTAGACAAAACGATATCCATTGCCTCTTCTTGATTTCAATTTTTTTTCCTAGTGTCAACATAGAACAATAGGAGTGTGGTGTCAATTTTTGGGATTTTTCAAGGTTCGTTTGGAAATTTTTATGGATTAATTGAGTTTTCAATGCATTTATGTGCATAATTCAAATTTGAACTATGTGCACATGCTCTAATGCATATAAATTGGTTGAAAATTCAAATATGTGTCCTCGGTTGCATGCTTAGGTCCCATGCAAGAAATGGGAATGAATGTCAAACACCCTGCCACCGTCACTCGGTCGCAAACATTGAGGTACCTTGTTTTTAAATTATAGTAAATCCAAAACTCGTCTGAAATTCATGAAACTTGGCATGCTATCATGGAGCGTCATCAACATGCCATGGTAAAAATTTTGTCCAATTTGGGGCAGGTTTTGGTATATGCTTCTCACAAACCAAAACTTCTCACAACAAGCATGATGGTTTCGGTAGGAACGTCCCACCTTTGGGGATGAAATGTTATCCATTGCCTCTTATTGCTTTCAAATTTTTTCTCGTGTCAACGTACAACAACAGGAGTGTTGTGTCAATTTTTGTGATTTTTCGGGGATCATTTGGACATTTTTATGCATTAACTAAGTTTTCAATGCATTTATGTGCATAATTCAAATTTGAACTACATGCACATGCTCCAGTGCATATAAATTGGTTGAATAATCAAATATGTGTCCTTGGGTGCATGCTTAGGTCCCATGCAATAAATGGGAATGAATTTCAAACACCAGGGCACCGTTGATTTCCGGCAAAACATTGAGATGCCTGGTTTTTAAATTCTAGTAAATCCAAAACTCGTCTGAAATTCATGAAACTTGGCATGCTATCATGGAATGGCATCCGACATGCTGTGGTATTTTTTGTGTCCATTTTGAGAGAAGGCGCACTCGAATAACAGCCAACAAAGGCATTTTGAAAAAATAGCTACCACGTTAATATATCAAACGTTTATATAATTCAAACCGTGTGCGTTCTCTTAACCATTCATGTGATGCCACGTGTCTTGGTTTTAATGTCCATAGGAGGTGCCGTGCGGACAGCTGCTTGACCTTGACTGAACAGGAGGCGTGCGAGCGCAGTCCAGTGTGCAGGCTGACCGAGAGGCGTGCAAGCTGTCCTCCAAATGCGCAGGCTCACCAGGAAGCATGCGAGCTGTACGCTACGCAGGCTCACTGGGAAGCAAGCCCTTTGACTTCCATGGCTGCCCGCCTTCCTCTACATTAATGGCGCCCGAGCCGCTGCTTAATACGGGTGGCCTTACTGTTCGCCTCACATTCCCCCCCCTGCAGACCTCCACCAACGCCATGGCGCAGAAGGATCATCTGCCACTGGTCTTCAAGTTTGGTGAAGTCGGCTCCGAGCCAAAGGAAATAGAAAGTAAGGAGGAATGGGGCCTCATGGACATGTCCCAGAATGAGCTGGCCGCGGCGGTTGCTGCCCCCGCTCCCATCCCAGCTACCATCCCAGCTCCCGCGCCAGCGACCATCCCCGTAGCATTGACGGGCTGGTCGCCGAGCACTATCATAGAGCTAGAAGCCGCGTGCGTCAGCGAGGTGTCCGCGGACCCGCGCGAGCTCGTGTACATGCCAGTGCCAGCGCCCGTGCCCGTGCGCTCCCCTCCACCCACCAAGGCACCGGTCCCTGTGCGTTTGGTCGCACCAACCGCGCCCGTGCCCGGGCGCGCGCCCTCCTCAGCGGCATGGGACGCCACCGTCGACCGTTACCTCTCAGCGCCGCCAGCTGCCGTCCTCCCGCGCCCCGCTTGTCGATCACGCAATGACATGATGTTTGATTTACAAGTGAAGAACATTTTGTGCTGCATTGAAGACTTCAACAACGGCGTCCCGGACGACAACAACAACGACGGCACGACACGCCGCCTCCGCCGCCGCCGGAAATAGTTTTTTTCTTGGGTTTAATACTGTATCTCGATCATATGAATATAGATTCGCAGTATGACTGAATGAAAGATATGGTTTGAGCAAACTTGCATTTCTCTCTCTTAATGTACAGACTAATCAAACGATTTCCTTTTGAAAGAAATGTCAATGGTTTTTAAATATAAAACACTGATCGCAAACGTTTTAGTTAGAACACCCGTATGCGAACCGACAGCTTCCCTAGGAAGCCAAGGGAAAATGTGCCAAGCAGGATTTGTGCAACACTTGATCGCAAACGTTTTAGACAGAACACCCGTATGCAAAGTGAGAGCATGATTTGTGCAGCTCTTCAACACAAACAGTTCTTTTAGATGACCCGTGTGCAACCACTTACAAACAATTTGGGTATGTTGCCATTTGTCAAATTGGAAAGATTGACATTTGTTGATCTAGTAACATTGTCATTTGTCAACCTTGTAACACTGTGATTTGTCAAAATATGAAGCTAAAAATCACTGGCAGTATCTAATTTTTGCAACTAAAATTCAGTAATTAAGCATATATTTCATTCATACATTAAGCAGTCGTTCTTAATTTATACAAATAGTTCTACTCGATAGCTGAACCGACCAAAATTTTCCCCAATTGTTGCCAGCCACGTACTAAAATAGCTAGTTCAACTATATATACTAGCTAATTTTAAGTAGGTTGTACAATTTCACCACATCTATAGTCAGATGAACTGAACAAAATAGCCCCTAAATAGTACTACTACTATACTACGGAGGGGCTTTGTACTACTTCTGGTTGCCTGTCCTCTGCCGAGCGCGCTCAGTAAGAGGCAGAGGAGGAGGAGCCTACCGACGAGCTGGGCAACCGCAATACGGTGCCTGCCGCTGCTGCAGCTTCAGCGACGCTCACCTCGAATGCCCTCTGCCGCTCCATATGACCGCTCTCGAAGCGGTGGTTCTCCTCGTAGATCTCCGAATTCCTCGCCTCTAAGGCGGTGTGCGCCGCTACCACGGCGGCGGTAAGGCTCTTTCCGTGCTCGACGAGGCATTCCTCCTCCTCCCGCAGGAACTCGGTGTAGCGGGCAAGGTCGCTGACACACGTGCGGGCATCCACCTCCGCCTCCCGCCTTCGGCGGTGGTGGCGGAGCGGGTGATGACCCCGGCGGTCAACGATGGGCTGGCGGCCACGGAGGCCGATGATGGGCTGGCGGCCACGACCACCACCTCCCACCTTCAGGCTGCGGTGGCACAGCGGGTGATGTCCATGGTGGCCGGCAGTGGGGTGGCGGCCACGACAGCCACCTCCCGCCTTCGGGCCGCGATGGCGGAGCGGGCGATGGCCCTGGCTTTCAATGGTGGTGTGGCGGCAACGGTGGTCGGCAATAGCTGCCGACGGGCAGCGGCAGTGGAGCGTGTGGTGGGTGTCCCGTGCACACCCAACAGGGACGCCACGCGCACTACACTACGCCGGGGACTGCGCGCCACCGCAGTGTAGCCTCCCAGCTAGAGCTGTCCTCTATTGACGGCGGAGTGGCTGAGCGACGACGACGGACCGGTGCCATTGGCGATTGTGGGAGAAGCAGACGAGATAAGCTACAGGGAGGGATGGGAAAATGCGATGCAGAACTCGTCGGCCATGAGGGTTTATATAGCAGGCCGATAAGCATTGGGATTTTGGGGGATTTCACCGAGTCAAGCGGGAAGCTTGCACGGGAACCTGCGAAGTTGCACCGGAACGGGCTCACCGACGATTCATTGGCGCCACTGTTTGGCCAAAAGAATGCCCATGCGCGTTGCGCAAGCTTGTGTTGTAAGCCGTCTGTGGCAGCGGGGTGACAAGACGTGCGAGAGGAGGACGAAAGGACACGTGCACATATGGTTAATACAAAAAAACGTTTGTGGTTTAATTACCTACCATACCCCCATCCTGGTTTATAAGTAGGATTTAACTAATAAAATACGAATGGATGTCGCCAAATATTATATAGTTGGATTCGTATTTGAACATAGTTTCCAATTATATAATTTTTATAACATGCATTAACATTTTGTTGGTTAGATTTAAGGGCAAAGTATGGCATAGAATATAAAGGGGACTATAGACCAAGACGGAGGTAGTAGCACAAGGCCGCTCTCTATGCAGCGACGCAACTGTCAGCCGGCTTGTAGGCGACCATTTCCTGCGTGTTCAACGGCTCTATGCATGTGGTTGCTTGCGGTTGAGGCGGCCGTGGCGCGTTCTGCTCTCGCATCCCGCCGCGCGCGCTCTACTCTCGCGTCCCTCCGGGTGCTCTGCCCTCATCCCTCCACGCGCCCTGCCAGTGTTTGGGGCCGGCGCACGACCACGCATGTTCGTGTGCATGCGGTTGCGCCGGGCGTGGCACAACGATGTAGTTACCCGCTGCAAAAACTGCCATGCGGACGCGCCGAGAATCCACGCCACCCGGCCCCCTTCTATTCATGCGTCCATTTACCTTCATCTCTCATCTCACACCACACAATAAGCACACCCACGAGGACACATACAGAGAGGACATCCAACGGTTCCAATGGCGCTCCCCATGGCTCCAATGGTGCTCCCAGCAGCCGACGACGACAACGGCGGGCAGTTCACCACGCAACACATCATGGACACCCACGTGAGGGGGAAGGCTCTCTCAGTGGTGTACACAAACGATCCGGTCTCGGTGGAGATCTCCGTCCAAACTATGGAGTAGTTCCTTGCCGAGGACAAGTACCAAGTGGTCGGCTTCGACCTCGAGTACACCATGGGTCGTGCCGGGCATGATCAGAAGGTTGTCGTTGCCCAGTTGTGCGTGCGACATGACGTCCTCGTCTACCACTACCGCCTAGCCACAAGGCCTTGCGAGTGTTTCTCCAGGTTTATCAACAGCTCCGACTACAGTTTCGCTACGATGGACACCACCAACGATCTAAAAGAGCTCAAGGTTTCGGGCTTGAACTGCCCAAATCTTGTCAAGATCCAGCACCACTACAAGGTCCGAGGGAGCGACAACAACAAACTGAACTCCCTGGTTGACCTCGCCTCGTCCATCATCAACCCCTACTACGCGAAGATGAAGGAAGAGAGCGAGAAGGACAAGAATGCCTGGCACGGTGTTTGGCATGAGAGACTGGATGAAGAACACGTCAAGTACGCGGCCAAGGACGCGTACACAAGCTACGAGATGTACAGGCGGATCATTGACATGAGGAACTGTCTTCTTCCTACCTCAGATGAGGGATCGAGCCACATAGCAGTGGCGGGAGCATCACAAGAAGTAGATGACTAGACGATCGTTTCTCCTACTTTAGAATGCATGCGATTGTTTATTGAGGTGTGTGCGAATGATCTGTATAGTCACTTATGTAATTGGATGTTTATTTCAGTTATATATATATACATGTTATTCTTCTATAGACAGAGCAAATCACACAGCTTATTAGCAGCAATCATCTATGTTATTATTGGTCTTCGCACACATTTCTGATTATGGACCTGTTTGCCGTGTATCACACACATCTTGTTCAGTTGAACCGTGTTCAGTTGAACTGTTTCCATTATGTTCCCTAATCACACATAGTTCATCCTGGTGAATCGTATGATGTATATCTCACACACCTTCATCTGGCTGCCCGTTTCTTTTGTTCCTCCTCATCACAAAGAGTTCATCCGAGTGAACCGTATGTTGTATATCGCACCCGCCTTCATCTGGCTGCCCGTTTCTTTTGTTCCGCATCATCGCGAACAGTTCATTGAACTGAATCGTATGCCCTGCATCGCACACGCAATTAAAATCAGAACTGTGTTTGATGCATCCGTCATCACAAACTTTTTGCACCTTTTTGACGGGGTTTTTACACCACTGTTTGCGATTATGGCATCGCACACAGTTTTGTTGAAGGGTCTCTGATCGCAGTGTCGTGTTTGTACCATCCCACAGTAGTGACTGCAAGATGAAATAAGCTTATTCATACGTTGACTTGCTGATTGCAGTGCGGAACGATCCTGTCATGTGTGGAGGAGCAAACAAGCAGTGCAGCCGAAGGTGGAAATCAACTAAGGACTTATGAAATTATATATAATCTTCCTCCGGCAGGTCAGTATCCCCTTCATCCAGATGATCGTGTTTTTTCATGCCGAGCTATTGATATGTGCTACTGTTTTGCAACACCATTTAAGTATATCTATTGTTTTCCTATCTTTTCAGATTCAGGACAATGAAGATGATTTCAGGGGAACTGCACAATGTGGACTGATGTTGAGTCATCTCTATTACCTCATGTGTTTGCTGCAAATGTGTCAGCATCAATTGCAAGATGAGGAAGCCAGCTAGCTGTGGAGTTGCCAACATGCTCAAAGTGCTCGCAACGATTGACAAGAAACAAGCATGCCCAGGAAATTAATGCGTGTGTGGGGAGGCCCTTTGCTCGGAGAAGCATCGACTGATTTTCTTTATTTCCACACCTTCTCCTAACTTTGTATTGGTTATAGTATGGTGAATCATTGAGATGCATAAACATGCTGAACTTTTATTCTTCTGAATAGTATGCATATCGTATCTTCTGAAGCTTAGTTTAATGTGAATGTTGACTAGCCTGTGAACCTTCACAATCTAGTAAGTATATTGTAGGCATGTTATTTGACACCTCACTTTGCTGCGCTACGCGACCAGTGTGAGTGTCTGCATCCAATACCGCATCCTCTAATTTGGTGGATGCCAAGTTGAAAAAGGTTACCGATGAGTAGCCATAAGCTGGAGGAGTCTTTTTTTTCTTTCGAATGGGCAATAAGCTGGAGAGTGTCTCGGGCTGCCTCTAGCACAAGGCCCTCCAGTACGAAACATGGGCAGCCGACTGGGCCGATACAAAAGCCTATCCATCTTAAAGCCCATTTGTTTTTTTTGCGAGGAGAAGCCCATATTTCTTGAAGAGGGGGCGATCCCAGAAAAACCCTCCTTCCTCCTCGCTTCCACTTATACTGCAGCTCGCTGGACTCTCCCGCTTCCGTCTCCCCCCAATTCCCCTGCTCCCCATCTTCCTCACTCATCCAACAAACCCCCTCTCACCTTTTTCCTCACTCGTACAGAAAATGCCTGCTCCTTTTCTTCCACTCGTATAGAAAACCCCAGCCATCCTTCTTCCCCACTCGCACTACCACTAGGCTCGTCTCTAGCTACTCTGCTCAAACCCGTGAGCTCGGCGCGACGCCCGCAAGGAAAATGGAGTCGGCTGTCCCTAGTGCCAAGAAGATGAGGCTCCCGCCAGCTGTAGATCCCGCACTCGGCAACGCGGGGAGCAGCGGCGAGCCCCCCCCCCCCCCCCCCCCGCCCCCACCCGGATCTGAGGAACCCATAGAATCTCCTATGGACCGCATCAGCGATCTCCCAGACGACATCCTTGGGGAGATCATCTCGCTTATCCCACCAAGGATTGTTGCCGCACACAAGTCCTCTCAACTCGGTGGCGCCCGATATGGCGCACTGCGCCCCTCAATCTCGACTATCGTTAGATTTCTATCCTTCCTGAATTTGATCTCCTCAGAGCCATCGTCTCCTCTCACTAGCAGGGCCTTGTTCAACGCATCTGCATCCGGACACGCTACCTGCTGTCCATACCCTGCACGGTGGACGCATGGCTGACATCCCCTGAATTCGGAAAACTCCAGCATTTTGAGTTCTACCATTACCACGAAAGTTTCGTACCATGAACACACGAAGAATTTGTGCCCACACCACCATTGTCCATCTCGTGGTTTTCCTCCTCTCTCCACACTGCCACCTTTGCCCGGTGCCATCTACCACATGATCTGGTACAAATGCTTCGACTTCCACTGCTAATTTTTTTCGCTTGTGGTGGTTTATCTGTCGGAGGCCTCACTGCACAGCATCATCCACTCCGGTTGCCCTGCCCTGGAGCGCTTGCTGATTGTTCTGGGAATAGAAATCCCTATCAGTTGTCTCCAAATAAAGTCGCCTCACCTTAAAAGCATTGGAATTTTTTTTGAAGGACAGCAACTCATCATCGAAGATGCCCCTTCACTTCAAAGGTTGCTCCTTGATGATTGTTATAAACCTTCGCAAATAACTATCGTCTCTACACCCAAACTAGAGACCTTGGGTGTAATTTGTGATCCATTTAATGACGTAGGAAGTTGGTGTTTGGCTCCTCACTTTTTTAGGTATCGTATATTATCATCTACACATTTGTAATCATAAGATGCCTTTTCATTTGTGTGCATAAGTTTTATATCATCTTGGAGTACACTTTGGGTATTAATATTATGTTATATGCTCAATGAACAGTTCGTCCATGGATAGCCTATCAATGTTGTTGGATTCTGTCAAGATCTTATATATCAGAATGTTTAGTTTGATTTGAACATAATTATTGGCTTGCTACAATGCTTTCGATCTCTGGAGAATTTATATATAAAGGTGATGATTTCATGCACATTGAAAGCCCGTATATATTGTACTTAAATTAACCATTCAGTTGTCGCTCTTTTGACATACTCTTTTTTTAGACCTTAACTATATACAGTCTCCATGTCTACTTAGGCACAACCACATGGAGCAAAACATATAACCAATCAGTGGCGTAATAAGCACCAGGATTTTCTCAATTCTCATGACATTCGTTTGAGGACAATAACGGTGGATGGATATGCATCCAACCAGGAAAACAGAAGCTTTGTCACATTCTTCATGTTGAATGCGAGGTTACTATTATCCATGAGACTTAAGTTTTTCATAAAGAGATTTCTCACAGACGGACATGTTGAACAACAAAAAAAGAAGTTTCAGGTGGACAAATGGGCTTTTGAACATGCTCAGCCTCTATTTACAACAACTTGAAGTCATCCTTCAATAATTTTTTTGCATAGGATGTTGATTTTATGGATCAGGTCGGTCCATTTGTTTGTTACTGCGAAAAAGAGTGGTTGGGTTAGATGTTATTGCCATGTTCAATCTGGGTTTTGTCTAAATTTGATGAACAATTAATCCTTGGGCTTTTTGTACTGTTTGTAAGCTTCAATTACATGTTGTTTCCCTCGTACTCCCCTCCGCTTGCCACTACACTGCCGCACCTTCCAGTGCTCCGGTTCGTTCCGTCCAAGGCCTCGTCGTCATTCTCCTCCTTGGTTCGCTCGCTGTGCCCGCCGCCGTCTGGCGTTGTCAACATGGTAAACAACCGAGAGGAATCAGGAGATGACTGTACGTGGAGAGGCTGACAGTAGGGACCCACCATGGTCATTGCATTACGCAAGCAGGTGCCTCGTTATTAATCCTACAAGCCAAAAAATACTTCTCCTAATTATTTGAAAACTAGGTCCCACGCCATTGTCAATGTAGTCAATAAACGAGAAAATTACACAACGAGCGGATAACAACAGGGATGCAGCAGCTCGCCCAGTTACTTTATAGTTTTAGAGATGGAGCTCAACTGCGCGCTGTGCGGGGGCTGTGTCCCGTCTAGCCCACGCTTACGCTTTTATTTAAGCACATGACGAGCGCAGTTAATATCTTTTTTCTTTTTTAAAATGGCTAGCCCAGTTCTTTTTTGGAGAATACCCAACCGAGGCCTACTTGCTTTTCTCAGTCCTGTTGGGCTACAAATCTTTCAAGACGGGGAGGGATGTAAGTAGTAAGAAATGGGCTTCACCACAAAATGGTCTATAAGTTGTAAGAAATGGGCTATAAATTTTTAAACCAAAGCCAACCGGCAATTACATTAAAATATCGTTTTTCTGGATTTCTCTACTCTTATAAAAAGCAGAGTTGGTGATGATGATGTGCCTGCCATCCTGCAACATAGGCCGTCCGATCTATATCTAACAGATAGGAAGGAAACTATGACAATTTACCCGCACTCCACTCCACATTTGCAGATACGGACTTCCCTCGTTCATCCTTTTCCCCCACAAGATAAACTACTCATACAAATGCATCCTCATGTTCCGTGCAACGCACGGGCATCTTGCTAGTAAATATTTTAAATTTCATTCATTTTTTTGTGGAGATTTTTTTTGAATTTTATTTTGATATAATTTTTTTTAAATTATTTTTAACGTGACTTGAAATTTTGTGACTAAAAGAGTTTGGATCCCACCGAAATATGAAAATTTTCATTGAACTTTTTAGCAGTGCCCAGAATATATCGTCTGTAATGCTAATAAAAAAGAATATGGGCTTCAAAATATCCTTAAGAATTAGCAAATGGGCTGTAAATTATTGAAAATAATGGCTAATGGGCTGTATGATGTTCTCCACAGATTTGGAGGCTGACTTCTGGGCCTACTAGGTTGATGATGATGCTGTCCTAAAAAAATTGACGCATACGCAAGGCTTTGTCAACTTAGTCAACACAGAGCAGTGACTGTTGGATGTCCATCCAACGGCCGCCGTGCTTCTTCAATCTCTGATCTTCCTGCTCCAGCCGCCCAAACCAGCGCCGGCGGGACTGCCTGCTTCCTCCTCCCGTGGACGGTTGTGTTGCCGCTAGGCCATCCCTCTACCCACCCACACATTCATTTATTTTCCGGCGACGTCAGCCTCACCCCGCAGCCGACCAGTCAGCGCTCGTACTCCCCTCAATGTGGGCATCCACTACCGCATCTTCCCTAGCTCCATGTCATTCCCTTCCTAGGCCTCGCCGTCATCCACCACCCTGGTGCTCTCAGCGTGGCGTGGTCGACGTGGTCAACGAACGACATCCATTAGAAGTGGACTATACGTGGAGAGGCTGACAGCTGAGTCCACGGCCGCACACAAGGAAATGCCTCCTTATTACGCGCAAAATAATGACTCCTCCACCTGACAGCTGGGACCCACCAAAAGGGCCTATGTATTTCGCAAAAACATCCCCTCGCTGTCAGCTCGGACCCACCAGCTATATCTTCGCACACAAGGAAGTGCTTCCTTATTACGCACAAAAAATGAATACTCCCCCTGCTAGCTGGGACCCACCATAGTGGGAGGCTGACTTGTGGGCCTACTAAGTTGACGGGGACGGAGGGCTTTGTCAACTTTAATCAATATGAACGATTCTAGCTCTAGTGACTATACGATGTCCATCCAGCAGCCGTAGTGCTTCTTCAACCTCTGGTCTTCTTGCTCCAGCCGCCCAAACCAGCACCGGTCATGCCGCCTGCTCCTGCCTCCCGTGGCCGGCTATGCTGCCGCGGAGGCCTCACCGCCCCCTACTACTCCCACCGCTGGTCAGGCCATCCCTCTACTCACCCACACCCCCTATTATTCTACAGCGACGGCAGCCTCACACCGCAGCTAAACCAGTGAACCCTCGTTGTCCTCTCCGCGTGGGCATCCACTGCCGCGTCTTCCTCGGCTCCGCGTCGTCCCCTTCCTAGGCCTCGTCCACCGCCTTGGTGCTCTCGGCGCGGCATGGTCAATGTGGTCAAGGAACGACTTCCATCGGAAGAGTACTGTACGTGGAGAGGCTTACAGCTGGGTCCACGGCCGCAGCAAGGAAGTGCAACCTTCTTACGCGCAAAATAATGATTCATCCACCTCATAGTAGGGACCCACCGGATGGGCCACAGTATTTCATGAAAAACATTTCCCCCTTGACTGCTGGAACCCACCAGCTACATCTTCGCATGCAAGGAAGTGCCTCCTTATCCTCCCTGACAGTCGGGACCCACCTGGTCGAAGCGTACGTAGCGTTGTCATTCTGGTCGTGAACGTGTACATACATACGATCGGTCTGTCTGCAGGCTGCAGCGACGAACCGACCGAGTAAGGAAGGGCACGTGTCGTAGTAGAGGTGTGCACGTAGCATGTACACATACGTACATCCAGGGTGCAAGAAAGTAAATATGTCGGAGGAAATAGCCATGGGTAGCCTAGCCGGCTTCCCCCGGCCCTTCTGAAAAAGTTACGAGCCCGCCCGGCTCTCAAGAATCCAAGACATGGGGCCGCCTTCCCCTTGCTGGCTGCCACCCAGGCCGGCTTTCGGAAGGCGGTCCGACTTTATCCCTCATGAGAAGGTCGACTCCAAGAAGCCGGCCATGAGAAGGCCGACTCCAAGGAGCCGGCTCCCCATAAAGCGGTCAAGACCGTACCCACAAAAGTTTGCACCCACCTAACAGCGGTGCGACGGGGCGTGGCTACAGTAAAGCCTGCCACCCCCGAATCCCGGAGCACGCCCGGCACAGTGCGCCGTATGGGGTAGGCATGACCCGTCCAGCGCGGCACTGTTGCCATGTTGACCCTGGCATCACCCACGACGGGCCACCCGCGTGGCCCACAGACGGTGGGCCCCTTTGAGCAGAGAGACGCCCGAAGGCGGCCACGCCTCCAACCAGTCGGCCCAAGACAGAGCCGGCTCCCCGCAGCCGGCTTGCCGCCTCCCTCAAAGAAGACGCCCCATAAAGGAGACAAGACGCGGTGAGGCTACAGCAATCGCCTGACAGGCGGCGGCACTGTAGCCGCGCTTACCACGATGAAGCTCACGTCAACAAGATGGAGCCACAGTAACCAGCCGCTGACCAGGCCCTGGACAGTGGGGCCTGCCTGTCAACCAAGGGGCCGGCAGCCGGCGGGACCCACCAGTCGGCGGGCCCCAGCAGCCGGCGCAGAAGCCGGCGAGCGCAGTCACAGACGGCTGGGCCCCGCGCCCAGTCGGATTACCATTGTACCCCCGGGGGGTAGGCCTATATAAACCCCCCGGAGCACCCATGCAAAGGGTTGGACCCCTTGCTAGTCCTAGACACCACACAAGGAGAAGAAGCAGGCTAGCCGTGCCCTTCTTCCTCCTCCCACCCAACAGCTCAAGGAGCGTTGTGTAGCTACTTGATTCATCTAGTGAACATGCGGAGACCCCGCAGAGCAGCAGTAGGGGTGTTATCTCCATAGAGAGCCCCGAAGCTGGGTAAAATCCGCCGGCGTGCATGTCTTCGCCTTATCCCGTTTCCAGGCACCGGCGATGTCTTACTGGCTCCCACAATGATAAGCCACCCATTGGCATATGTCGCTCCTACCACCCGACATTTGGCGCCCACCGTGGGGCCAGGTGCACCGTCGTCTGGAGACCTGTTCTGGACGGGAACCTTATTCCTCCCCCGCTAGCGTAGCCAGCCCGGCACGCCTGATGGCGCTTGCCACGACGCGCTGCAAGGCGTCACCAGCATCTGTGTGGCGAGCAGCCTCGCCGATCTCCTCGACGAAACTCTCATCTCCAACGAGCTCGCCTCCGATGCGGGCACCGACCACCTCGCCAACCTTCTCGGCCAGCTCCATGTCTCTAGCGAGCCCGCTGCGGACCTAGAGTCGGTTGGCTCCACCGACCCAATGCCTGTCGACTGCGACACGGCCTCCTACGACACCTTCCCCACCAACGTCATGATCTACAACGACCCGCTTCCTCGAGCCGACGGCTGTGATGCTATCACCACCGAAGTGATGGTTGTTGGCCACGGCGGCCCGGCCGACGAGAGCGCCCGCGACGCCTCACACACGGCGGCCCACGACTTGTCCGCTCCCCTCCCGGCTAATGCCGACGACGAAGCACTGGAGGCACGCTGCCTCGCCCTCCTCGCAGAGGGCCGGAGGCTGGCTTCCGTAAGACGCCTCACTGAGGCCTATCAGCGCGAAGTTGACCGCGCCGCCTTCGGCACGCCGGCCCCGGGCAGGCCAAGCCGGGCCGGCCTTGTCAAGTAACGCGGCGCTGTCATCGCCGACACGCTGGGAGTCGACCGCCCGGTCTATGCCACTCCGCTCGAGAACTTGTGTGCCGCCCAGGCGTCCGTAGATGAGCTGGACGGCCTGGAGGCCGAAGACCTCCCCCACATGACCCGGCGCATCCAGCAATTGATTGACGCAGCCGCGCAGCGACACGAAGCCGACGCCCACGCGGAAAGCCCTCGCCCGCGCCGAGAACACGGCGCGATGTCCCGGACGCCGACTACGAGCAACACCCGCGCGCGACGCGAGAAGGAGCCGGCTGCCAGCCACAGCCGGACCCGGATCTCCATCGAGCGAGACGCGGACGGTCGTCCCCGAGCCATGGAATGGCGGGGCGACCCGCCTCCGCCTCCGCCCCATGGAGAGAGATATCCCGCCCCGCCGCTAGTGGCGCACCCGACTCTCAGCGGCCGGCTAGGCCGCCGCGACGGAATCGGCGAGAACGATGCCTGCCATCGGATCGACCGCCTGGCGCGATCCCTGGCGTTGGAAGAAGAAGACGATGGAGGCCCGCCTTGTTTCGGCCCCCGCATCCGCGACGAGCCCTTTCCCAAAGGGTTCTCGCTCCCAAGAGACACGCCCAAGTACAACGGCTCCGTGAAGCCGGAAGATTGGTTGATCGACTACTCCACGGCGGTTAGCATAGCCAACGGCAACCGGCGCGTTGCCGTGAAGTACGTGCCCCTCATGCTGCAAGGCACGGCGCGAACCTGGCTCAACAGCCTCAAGCCGCACAGCATCAACAGCTGGCTAGATTTCACAGAAGCCTTCATCCACAACTTCACCAGCACCTACAAGCGGGCTCCCAAGCCCAGACAGCTCTCCTTGTGCGTACAAGGCCCCGCCAAGTCCACTCGCGATTACCTCACGCGTTGGGCCGAGCTCCGCAACTCCTGTGAAGGGGTGCACGAGGTGCAAGCCATAGAATACTTCACAGCCGGATGCCGAGAAGGCACCCTCCTCAAGCACGAGCTCCTTTGTGACGAGCCGGCTACCCTCGACGAGCTTCTGGACATAGCAGACAAGTACGCCACCGCCGACTCCTCGATGAAGACCGAGCTTCGGGTAGACGCGTCCGGAAAGGTACTCCACCCGGCGCCCAAGACGCCAGCTGGGGATTCCGGCTGGCTCCCCCATTCGAACGACCACAAGCGCAAGGGCCCCGCGCCGCCTCCCGCCAGTCGGCAGGTGGCCACAGTCGAAGACGCGCCGCCTGAAGAGCGACCGGCGCCCAAGAAGCCCAAGGGCGGCAGGCCGGCTTGGCAGCCCGCCTTCTCCTACGAGCAAACTCTCGACGCCCCTTGCAAGTTCCACAGTGGCGCGAAGCCGTCCAACCACATGACCCGGAAGTGCCATTGGCTCACCCGAATCTCTAAAAGGCGAAGGGCTCGCGCCGCCTCCGCCTCCGCCGCCTCCGGCCGCTCGGCCCGCAGTCGGAGCCATGCATGACGAGTTCCCTGACGAGCAAGCAACCTACATCGTCTTTACAAGCCAGCCCGAAGACCGGCGCAGCAAACGCCAAGAGCGCCAGGAAGTTAGCATGGTCGCTGCCAACCCCGCCGGACACATGCATTGGTCAAAAAAGCCCATCAGCTGGAGCCGGGCCGACCATCCGGAGGTGATGCCGTCTCCCGGCTCTTATGCTTTGGTCCTGGAAGCCACCCTTGCAACGGACAGACGCGCCGCCCGCTTCTCCCGTGTGTTGATAGACGGCGGGAGCAGCATCAACATCCTGTATCGTGACACCCTGGAGAAGCTAAATGTCAAGACGAAGCAGCTCATGCCTACTCGGACAGTATTCCACGGCATCGTACCCGGCCTGTCCTGCGCCCCCATTGGCAAGATCAAGATTGATGTACTTTTTGGGGACAAGGAGCATTTCCGCCGGGAAGCGATCTGGTTTGAAGTGGTGGACCTGGAAAGCCCTTACCATGTGTTGCTTGGCCGACCTGCCTTGGCCAAATTCATGGCAGTTCCCCACTATGCATACCTCAAGATGAAAATACCAAGCACCAAAGGCGTCATCACCGTAGCCGGCGATTACAAGAAGTCCTCTGAGTGCGCGGCAGCCAGCAGTCGGCTAGCCGAGTCCCTTGTGATTGCCGAAGAGAAGAAGATGTTGGACCGAGTCATGGCCATAGCCGACAAACAATCAGCCGTGTCCCCCGACCCCAAGGAGCATGACGCTCAAGGATCTTTCCAGACGGCCAATGAGACGAAGAAGATACCTCTTGACCCCGAGCATCCAGAGAGGTTTGCCGTCATCGGGGCAAACCTGAATAGCAAATAGGAAGGCGAGCTCGCCGATTTCCTCCGTGAGAATCGGGACATCTTTGCATGGTTCCCCAAGGACATGCCGGGTGAGAATCGGGACATCTTAGCATCCGTCGCCCACCCGCAGTCAAACGTCCAGGTCAAGCGAGCTAACGGCCTCATCCTCTCCGGCATCAAGCCCCGACTGGTCGTACCTCTGGAGCGCTCAGCCGGCTGTTGGCTCGATGAGCTGCCGGCTGTCCTCTGGAGTCTGCGCACTACACCAAACAAGTCAACCGGATTCACCCCTTTCTTCCTTGTGTATGGTGCCGAGGCGGTCATCCCAACTGACATCGAATTCGACTCGCCTCGAGTAACCATGTACACGGAAGCGGAGGCCAAGGAAGCACGAGAAGACGGCGTTGACCTGCTGGAAGAAAGCCGGCTGTTAGCCCTCAGCCGGTCTGCCATGTACCAGCAGGGTTTGCGCCGCTACCACAGCCGGAAGGTCATGCCAAGATCTTTCCAAGAGGGTGATCTTGTGCTTCGGCTGATCCAGCGAACAGCCGGCTAGCACAAGCTCTCAGCCCTTTGGGAAGGCCCCTTCGTCATCAGCAGAGCTCTAGGGAACGACTCCTACTACCTGATCGATGCACAGAAGCCGAAGGCACGCAAGAGAGACGACTCCGGCAAGGAGTCAGAACGACCATGGAACGCCAACCTCCTTTGAAGGTTTTACAGTTGAAAGGCAGTATGTATCACGCTAACTTTTGTATTAAGTACAAGACAACAGGCCCCCCGAGGAGGGCTCGGGGACTGCCATCCCTTATTTATCAATGAAAAGTATCATGCTTATGACCTTGTCATTTCATTTACTTGTTCCGTCCGGCACCGGGTTCGACTAGTCGGCTCGGGGACTGGCCGACTGGAGTTATATTAGAAGTCCTACCCGCAGTCAGACAAGTAGTGTGCTGGCTCTCAAGCCTTCTCTTGCCAAAAGTCACAGTTCGAAGAACCGGCTGCCCGGCTGGCAAGAGTTAAAGGCAGGAACGGGCGCCCACACGAAAAACGGCTAGGGCCTAACGGACTAATATAACAAAAGCCGGTTTTTCTCACACCGCCGACTGGCTACCAGAGTAGCCGGCCGGCCGGTTTCCATTCACTTCACTTCAATCCAAGAAAGCTCAAGTACTTGCCTCCCCAAAGAGGGAAGGCGGCAAAGGAAAAAGCCTAAGGATAAAAAAGCATATGCAAATGGAAACCAAACATGCACATGATAATATTTACATAAAAAGACCTCCGAGAGGCCAGCATTCAACATAGTTTGGATACACCCCCAGTGGGTGGAACTGCGAAAACTTAACAAAGATTGTTCAAAGACAACAAGCAGGAAAGATAAAGACGGCAGGTCAAGCTGGTGGAGCGGCCGACGAGCCAGACTGGTTGGCGGAGACGGTCGTGCCGGCTGAAGGAGCGGCCGGCTGGCGAACTTCGGCTTTGTCGCCGCCTCCCGCAGAGGGCGCGCTTCCACGCGCCTCGTTGCTGGAGGCACGGTCGGCCTGAGGTCGGCCGGTTGTTCCACCAGTCGGCTCGACGTCTTCACCGTCCTCTTCGTCATCCTTGCCTTCGTCGCTGGAGGCAATCTCCTCCGCCGAGTCCTCGCCCACCGCCGGGTTCAGCCCGAACCACTCCTCCGGCTAAGCAACACCGTCATCATCGATTTCGGGTGCAAAAACGCTGATGTCGGTGCACTCGGCGATCGTCGAAGCTCGCTGGGCGATAGCCGGCCTCACCTCCTCCAGCTCTACGTCGGCCTCCATCCGCCAAGTGCGCAGCTGGTCCAGGCTCAGCCCTGGGTACCAAGCCCGAACGAACTCCAACGCCCGCCCGGCTCCGAGGCGGGCCGCCGACGCCTTCCAAGCCTCAAAGCGACCAACTGCGACCTCCAGCCAGTCGGCAGTTCGGCTTGGGGTGCGGGGGATCGTCTCGCCAGGCCAGAGGGCGGCCAGCACTTGCGCCCCGGCATGTTGGAGCCGATGAAGCATCCGATAAGCCGGCTGCAACCGCGCCTGGACAGCCAAGAGCTGCTCCTCGAGCGTCCGGTTCGCATCCGGCGCGATGTTGGCCCCCGCCTAACGATGCGCCTCGCGATGGGCCTCAATGCTTTGGGCGGCGAAGGCGGAGTAGCCCGGGAAGTAATCTGCAAAAAACAACAAGCAGCAGCTCAAGATAAGCCAAAAACCCAGGTGACAAGGGGCAGGAGAAGGGCTAAGAAGGCGACTTACCGTCGATCAAGTCCTCGATCCGGCCGAAGCCTTCATCCAGGGCTCGCCGGGTCTCAGACCAGCTCGCCGCCTCGGTCTCATACTCCGCCTTCAAGGCGGCTTCGCTTTCCTGCGCCGCCTGCAGGGCCGCCTTGTGGCTCTCCTCTTGGTCGGCCAGCTTCTTGGCTAGGCGATCCCGTTCCTGGACCAAGGCGGCGCACTCGACCTCCTTGGTATGAAGGGCGGCCTTCGCTTCGCCGAGCTCCTTCCTCAAGTCGGGGTTGGCCCCTGAAGACAAAGAAAAAGAAAAACCAATAAGGAAAGAGTCGTCAAGAAAGATCCGACCCGACTGCGCAGCAGTCGGCCCAAATCTCGGGGACTACACCCAGTGGGTGCGCTGACACGCCCCCACAGGAGACAGACAAAATCGAGTACTTACTTCGGCTGTCGGCCAGGTCGTCGGTCCTTCGGCTCAACTCCCGAGCCTGGGAGTTGAAGGCGGCAGCATGAAGGTTGTGGTATTCCTGAAAGTTCAGAAAAAAGCAAAGTAAGGTAGCCGTCGAGAAAGATCCGACCCAACTGCGCAGCAGTCGGCCCAAATCTCGGGGACTACACCCAGTGGGTGCGCTGACGCGCCCCCACGGAAGAAATTAAGAAAGCAAAGCAGCCAAGAACGAAGGACTCACCCGAATAGTGGCTCGCGTTGACAAGAACTCATGGGTGAACTGTTGCAGCAGGGCGGCCTGAGCTTGCAGCCGGCTCCGGACCCCTTGAGCCGCCACATCCAGCTCGCCAGTCCCCCCCGCTGGGAGTCCACTCGGACGTGGCGGTGCTGGCCGCCTCCAGATCTTCCGCCGACTGGCCTACGCCCGCAACTCGGCGCAACTCCGACGGAGCGGCGCCTCCCCCTGCGTGCCGGCTCGCTGCCGGCTGCACCTCAAGGCCGGCTCTGTTCTCCGGCTCACCTCCGGCCGGCCCCTCTGGCGCCGCTGATGATTGGCCGCCTTGGCCCGCTCCGGTTGGCGCCGCTGGTGGCGCTCTCCTCGCAAAGGCCACGGGGTCCTCCCCCCTCTCCATCAGCGGCGGGTCTAGGACGATCTCCTCCGCCAAGGGCAATGGGGCGTCGGGAGCTACGGCTCGGAGAGGAATGGCGAGCAGCTGAGGCTGGTTGTGCGAGCTTTCCGCCTCCGTCTCCGCGGTAGCCGCCTTCGTCTGGGCCTTGGCTGCCGCGTCGGCCTGCTCCCTCGCCGCCTGGGCGGCCGCCTTTTCCGCCGCCTCGCGCTCCTCCCGCGCTTCGCGGGCGTTCCGCTCTGTGGCCTCCTTGAGATCGGCGCAGGGGTCCACGCGGCGGGAGCTCGAAGACCCTCCAGCCGGCCCCACGACGGAGCCGCCCGGACCCCGCTCAAGGGAAAGTGGCGCCCTGTCCAGCAAGCGAGAAAAAGTTAAGAAGAATATTCGAAGAGAAAGAGAATGATGAAGAGCATGCGGCAAGGCAATTGAAGACTTACGCTGAGACCGCCGGAGGCTGCTTCACTGCCTTGCGGAAGCGGGCTGCTTTCGCAGCCGCCTCGTCTCGCTTGGTCGCCGCGGCGGAGGCTTTGGACTTCTTCGGCCGACTGTCGAAGAGGCCTGAAGCGGCCCGGCGCTTCTGTGCGCCGCCGCCGGCAGCCGGCGCGATAGACGAGCCCGCGCCCTGATGGTCGGCCGCCGGCTGGCGACGCGGGGCGACTTCGGCTTCGAAATCGTCCGGCCAGTCCTCGAAGCTCGCGGTGAACCTTGAGCCCCCGGGCTCGGCGCTGTCTCCCACCACGGCGTCTTCCATGGCGGCCGCCCCCAAGTCTGGGTCGTCAACGTCGTCCACCGTGCGGTCGGGGGCATACTGGCGTTCAATCCCTGCCGCCCCGGCCGGTGGCGCAAGAAGAGGGTTCTGCTCAAAAGAACCGACTGGTCAGAAGCCAGCCGTCATGAAGCCGGCTGACGACAAAAAGAAGATAGAGAGAGAAGCTTACCACGGGCGGAGGATTGGCGCGAGAATACGGCACCTTGCCGTATTGCCAGTCCCCGGCGAGTTTGCAGTTGGCGATGTAATTAACCATGAGCGCCACCTCCGCGTGGGGCATTTCCCATGTGCTCAGCCGGCTTGGGTCGAAGCGGCCACTCATCTGACACATCATATGGGGCCGGCTTTCGAGAGGAAGGATCCGGCGCTCCACGAAGGCGGCCACCAAGTCGGCCCCGCGCAGGCCTTCCGACTGAATCATCACACGAAGCCGGGAGATGGCGGCGTTCCCGGCCAGAGATAGTGACCGGGACCGGAAACTCCACGAGGGCTGCCTCCCAGCCGGCGGGCCGGCTACGTAAGCCAGCAGGTTGATGTAGTCTTCTTGCTCGGCGACGTTCTTCACGTAGAAATATGATCTCTGCCAGACCTTCACCGACTGGATCAGGGGGATGGGCGGGAACGGGTTGTTCTCGCTCGCCCTCCTCATGGCGATGAAGGCCCCGCAGGGGGCGGGCACGCCGGCGACGACTGTGCCGAGCTTGCTCTGGAAGAACTCTCCCCAGAGCTCCAGCGTGGGGAGCAGCCCCAAGAAGCCTTCGCAGAGGGAGACGAAGGCCGACAGAAGCATCACCGCATTGGGCGTGAGGTGATGCGGCTGGAGGTTGTAGAACTCCAGGAAAGAGCACAGAAATCCGCTCGCCGGAAGGCCGAAGCCGAGCAGGCAGTGCGAGCGGAAGACGACCCACTCGCCCTCCTCCGGTGCCGGCGAGATCTCCTTCTCCGGCGCCAGGCGGACCTGTACGAGGTCGGCGCCGGGCAGGCGCCGAGTCTGGCGGAGGAACTCCACATGGTCTTCATGGACGTTGGAGCCGTCCCACGAGCTTGACAACGCCATGGGAGCGAGGCGGTGTAGAGACACGGCGGTGCTGAGACCGGAAGCTGCGACGGCAGCGAGAGGAAGAAACGAGGGTTAGGAGGGGCGGAGCGGGAGAGAGCGTGCGAACCTCTGTCGCTCTCCCTCCTCCCCCTACTTATAGGCTCACGTGGCGGAGCCGAGGAGGCGCGGCGTGGGGAAGCGTGGGGATCGATCGTGCCCACTCCCCACGTCCCGCGATTATTAAGCTTTAACGGCGAAACAAAACTGCCTCGAGAAGGCGAGCGGCCCCTGTGGGCCACGGAAGATCCGCGCCCGGACCACGGCTCGCGAGTGGCGGGCCCGGGCCTGCGGCAGCGTCCCGTCGCGCGCGTGCGCTCGCAGGATCTCGCCGCCACGTGGCCGCGGGAGGGCCCAGAGTCAGCACGCAGGTCCCCCCTCCTCCCGCCTACAAGACGCGGGGCTCTCTGAAGTCGGCATACGCCCGCTAAGCCGGCTCTTCAGGACGGGAAGCTGACCAAGCTTCTCGTCCCTTTGTCCGCCTCGGAGCTCGATCAGCTTCGGGGACTACTGTCGGAGGAAATAGCCATGGGTAGCCTAGCCGGCTTCCCCTGGCCCTTCTGAAAAAGTTACGAGCCCACCCGGCTCTCAAGAATCCAAGACATGGGGCCGCCTTCCCCTTGCTGGCTGCCACCAAGGCCGGCTTTCGGAAGGCGGTCCGACTTTAGCCCTCATGAGAAGGTCGACTCCAAGAAGCCGGCCATGAGAAGGCCGACTCCAAGAAGCCGGCTCCCCATAAAGCGGTCAAGACCGTACCCACAAAAGTTTGCACCCACCTAACGGCGATGCGACGGGGCGTGGCTACAGTAAAGCCTGCCACCCCCGAATCCCGGAGCACGCCTGGCACAGTGCGCCGTACGGGGTAGGCATGACCCGTCCGGCGTGACACTTTTGCCATGTTGACCTTGGCATCACCCACGACGGGCCGCCCGCGTGGCCCAGAGACGGTGGGCCCCTTTGAGCAGAGAGACGCCCGAAGGCGGCCACGCCTCCAACCAGTCGGCCCAAGACAGAGCCGGCTCCCCGCAGCCGGCTTGCCGCCTCCCTCAAAGAAGACGCCCCATAAAGGAGACAAGATGCGGTGAGGCTACAGCGATCGCCTGACAGGCGGCGGTACTGTAGCCACGCTTACCACGATGAAGCTCACGTCAACAAGATGGAGCCACAGTAACCAGCGGCTCACCAGGCCCTGGACAGTGGGGCCTGCCTGTCGACCAAGGGGCCGGCAGTCGGCGGGACCCACCAGTCGGCGGGCCCCAGCAGCCGGCGCAGAAGCCGGCGAGCGCAGTCACAGACGGCTGGGCCCCGCGCCCAGTCGGATTACCATTGTACCCCCGGGGGTAGGCCTATATAAACCCCCCGGAGCACCCATGCAAAGGGTTGGACCCCTTGCTAGTCCTAGACACCACACAAGGAGAAGAAGCAGGCTAGCCGTGCCCTTCTTCCTCCTCCCACCCAACAGCTCAAGGAGCGTTGTGTAGCTACTTGATTCATCTAGTGAACATGCGGAGACCCCGCAGAGCAGCAGTAGGGGTGTTATCTCCACAGAGAGCCCCGAAGCTGGGTAAGATCCGCCGGTGTGCATGTCTTCGCCTTATCCCATTTCCAGGCACCGGCGATGTCTTACTGGCTCCCACAATGATAAGCCACCCGTTGGCATATGTCGCACCTACCACCCGACAAAATACGGCCACGTCGTATATACGGGCGTGGTCTCGAACGCCTACTCGTGCATACGTTCGGCCATGGCTCATTGTTGGTGTCAAAACCAGCCGATCTCGGGTAGGGGGTCCCGAACTGTGCATCTGAGGATCGAAGGTAACAAGGGACACAGGGAACACGATGTTTACCCAGGTACGGGCCCTCTTAATGGAGGTAAAACCCTATGTCCTGCTTGATTGTATTTGATGAGTATAGGGGTTACAAGAGTCGATCTACCTCGAGATCGTAACGGCTAAACCCTAGATGTCTAGTCTATATGAATTATGATGATGCCTATGGACTAAAACCCTCCGGTTTATATATACACCAGAGGGGTACAGACACTACCAAAAAAAGACACATCCGTGACATTTTGGGCCGAACGAAAAAAATTTATGTCATACATATGACACTTCTATGACGATAATTGTGACAAAACCCGGTATCATCATAGATGTGGTGGGCTCCTACTTCTATGATAAAAAATGATGACAGAAAATGGGCTTTTCGTCCTGGGCGGGCTGGAGACGCAGCTGCATGACATTCTTTAGGCCGTCCATGACGGAAAAAATCATGGGAGAAGCGAGGGGGAGGAAAATTTTGGGGAGTTCTCGGTTACGGTGGGAGGTCGGGGGCCGAGCAATGCGTGTTTCTCTCGTACACGTACGCGCGTGTGTGCGAGGCGTTGGCTCTAACTGAACCTGAGCGAGGCGTTGGGCTCTAATTGAACCCGAGCGATTGCACTGCAGGCTACGCATTACTGAACCCGAGCGATTGATCGATGGCTGTTAACTGAACCCGATCGAGCGATTCCTTCGCTACTGCTGCTAACTGAAGCCGATCGATGGGATGAACAGTGAGCGTTGCGAGGGGTTTGGATGAACAGTGAGCGGTGGTGTTGCCTCTGGATGAACAGGACCCCGTGGTGTGGTGGAGGGCTGGATAAACAGTAGACGGTGGAGGGGTGCCCGTGGAGCGGTGGATGAACAGAACCCCGTGGTGTGGAGGGCTGGATGAACAGTAGACGGTGGAGGGGTGGTTGAACAGGACCCCGTGGTGTGGAGGGCTGGATGAACAGTAGACGGTGGAGGGGTGCCCGTGGAGGGGTGGTTGAATAGGACCCCGTGGTGTGGAGGGCTGGATGAAGAGTAGACGGTGGAGGGGTGGTTGAACAGTAGCCGGTGGAGTAGCGCGCGGTGGAGGCTGGATGAACAGGAGCCCATGGAGGCTGGATGAACAGGAGCCCGTGGAGGCTGGAGGAGGTCGACGGTGGAGATGAACAGTATCCCGTGGAGTCCCGTTTTGCGGTACGCCACACCCCTCCCGATGAACAGGACCCCCGCTTCGACCGTAGTGCTCCAACACATGTCCGTTTCATCCGTTTTGCGGTACGCCACACCCCTTCCGATCAACAAGACCCCCGTTTCGACCGTAGGAGGTCCGTTTCCTCCGTTTTGCGATACGCCAGACCCCTCCCGATGAACAGGATCCCGTTTCGAACATGGCCGGTCGAACACAAGGCCGTTTCCTCCGTTCTGGGGTAAGCCAGGCCTCGTTTCCATCACCTGTTCCGTCCAAGCCCTCCCGATGAACACGACGCATTCCGTTGCCTCCCCATGAACACGACGCATTCCGTTGCCTCCCCATGAACACGACGCATTCCGTTGCCTCCCCATGAACACGAGATGACGCTGTTTCTCCGTTCCGACCCAGCCATGTACACGAGCCCTGGTCGTACGTATGCGCGAGTAGGCGTTCGAGACCCCGCCCGTGTGTACACATACGTGGCCGTATTTTCTTTCTTGCACCCTGGCCGCTGTACGTACGTGTAAATGCTACGTGCGCGCCTCTAATACGACACGTGCGCGCCTCTACTACGACACGTGCGTGCCTCTACATCGACCAGTATGTACGTACACGTTCGCGACCAGAATGACAACGCTACATACGCTTCGACTAGGTGGGTCTCGACTGCTAGGCACTTCCTTGCCTACGAAGATGTAGCTGGTCGGTCCCAGCAGTCAGGGGGCGAATCGTTTTTTTTTGCACGGACGCACTTCCTTGCGTGCGAAGATGTAGCTGGTGGGTCCCAGCAATCAGGGGGAAATGTTTTTTTCACGAAATACAGTGGCCCGTCCGGTGGGTCCCAGCTGTCAGGTGGAGGAATCATTATTTTCCGCGTAATAAGGAGGCACTTCCTTGCTGCGGCCATGGACACAGTTGTCAGCCTCTCCATGTACAGTCCACGTTTGATGGAAGTCGTTCCTTGACCAAGTTGACCACGCCGCGCCGAGAGCACCAGGGCGGTGGACGACGGCGAGGCCTAGGAAGGGGACGACACGGAGGCAGGGAAGACTCGGCAGTTGTTTCCCATGCGGAGGGGAGTACAACTGTACGAGGGTTTACTGGTTCGTCTGCCATCGCCGGAGAATAACAGCAGGTGTGGGGGAATAGAGGGATGGCTAGGCCAACGATGGGAGTACGGTCGGGCGATTAGGCCTGCGCGGCAGCACAGCCGGCCGCGGGTAGGAGGGAGCAGGCAGTCCCGTCAGCGCTTGTTTGAGTGGCTGGAGCAGGAAGAGCAGATATTGAAGAAGCACGACGGCCGTTGGATGGACATCCAACAGTTAGTGCTTGTGTGTCAACCTTTTTTCAAGGAAAGCCTCAAATCTATGGAAAACAGCATATAGCCCATCTGCCATTATTTCTAATAATTTACAGCCCATTTGCTAATTCTTAAGGTTTTTTGGAGCCCATATTCTTTTTGTTAGCATTACAACCCATATTGTGGCAATGCTTAAAAAATTATACGAAATTTTGCATATTTCGGTGCGGTCCAAACTGTTTTTAATCCCGAAATTCCGACTCACATTCAAACTGATTTTAAAAATAAATGTATATCAATATAAAATCCAACAAATTCTCCACGCATAAAAATTAATGTAATTTAAAATCTTGAAATGAAAAAAACATATTTGAAACTAATTGTCGGTTTGATGTGTTTTAAAAATGTACAACCCATTTCTCATTACTGATGGGCCATTTTCTCGGCCAGCTGAATGAAAGCTCTCCTCGTATTGAAAGATTTGCAGCCCAACAAGCCTGACAAAGCGACTTACTTGGCAAATCACAAAAAAACTGGGCTATGGCCGTGGACCCAGCTGTCAGCCTCTCCACGTACAGTACTCTTCCGATGGAAGTCGTTCCTTGACCACGTTGACCACGCCGCGCGGAGAGCACCACGGCGGTGGACGACGGCGAGGCCTAGGAAGGGGACGACGCGGCAGTGGAAGCCCGCGCGGAGAGGACTACGAGGGTTCACTGGTTCGGCTGCGGTGTGAGGCTGTCATCGCCGCAGGGCCTGGTCAGCGGTGGGAATAGTAGGGGGCGGTGAGGCCTCCGCGGCAGGACAGCCGACCACGGGGGCAGGAGCATGCGGCACAACCGGTGCTGCTTTGGGCGGCTGGAGCAAGAAGACCAGAGGTCGAAGAAGCACTACGGTCGTTGGATGGACATCGTACGGTCACTGGAGCTAGAATCGTTCATATTGACTAAGTTGACAAAGCCCTTCGTCCCCATCAACTTAGTAGGCCCACAAGTCAGCCTCCCAGCAAGGTGGGTCCCAGCTAGCCGGGGGAGTATTCATTTTTTTGTGCGTAATAAGGAGGCACTTCCGGTGGGTCCGAGCTGACAGCGGGGGGAACGTTTTTTTCGCGAAATACGGTGGCCCGTCCGGTGGGTCCCAGCAGTCAGGGGGTAATGATTTTTTTCTCAAAATACTGGTGGCCCGTCCGATGGGTCGCCGCTGTCAGGTGGAGGAATAATTATTTTCCGCGTAATAAGGAAGCACTTCCTTGCGGCTGCCGTGGACCCAGCTGTCAGCCTCTCCACATACAGTACTCTTCCGATGGAAGTCGGTCATTGACCACATTGACCACGCCACGCCGAGAGCACCACGGCGGTGGACGACGAGGACTAGGAAGGGGACGACTCGGAGCCAGGGAAGAAGCAGCAGTGAATGCCCACGCGAAGAGGAGTATGAGGGTTCACTGGTTCGGCTGCAGTGTGAGGCTGCTGTCGCCGCAGAATAACAGGGGGTGTGGGTGAGTAGAGGGATGGCCTGGCCAGCGGTGGGAGTAGTAGGGGGCGGTGAGGCCTCCGCGGCATCACAGCCGGCCACGGGAGGCAGGAGCACGCGGCACGACCGGCGCTGGTTTGGGCGGCTGGAGCAAGAAAACCAGAGGTTGAAGAAGCACTACGGCCGTTGGATGAACATCGTACGGTAATAGGAGCTAGAATCGTTCATATTGACTAAGTTGACAAAGCCCTCCGTCCCCGTCAACTTGGTAGGCCCACAAGTCAGCCTCCCATTATGCTGGGATCCAGCTGGCAGGGGGAATATTCATTTTTTTTGCGCGTAATAAGGAGGCACTTCCTTGCGTGTGAAGATAGCTGGTGGGTCTGACATGTCAGCGGGGGGCACTTTATTTCGCGAAATACAGAGGCCCTTCCGGTGGGTCCCGGATGTCAGGTGGAGGAATCATTATTTTGCGCGTAATAAGGAGGCATTTCCTTGTGTGCGGCCGTGGACCCAGCTGTCAGCCTCTCCACGCACAGTCTACTTCCGATGGTGTCGTTCGTTGACCATGTTGACCATGTCGCGCCGAGCGCATCCAAGGTGGTCGACGACGGCGAGGCCCCAGACAGCAACGAGCCGGAGATGGGAAGATGCAGGAGTAGAGTCGCAGACAGAGAGGTGTACGAGGGTTAACTGGTTCTAGTGTGGTGTGGTTCAGCAGTCGGTGGAGAAGAACATGAGGTGTGGAGGGGTGGAGGGATGGCCTGGCCAACGGTGGAGTAGTGCTTCATAGCGAAGCGTGCTAAGCAGAGCTGCTAGCAGCAGGAGGCGGGAGGTGGTCCCGGTGGCGCTGGAGGAAGAAGACGAGAGATTGAAGATGGATGCCGGTCATTGGATGTAAATCCAACGGCTAACATGTCAGAATCATTTGTTGACTAAATTGACAACGACTTGCATTGGCTTCGACCTATTGGCCCACATTTCAGCCTCCAAAAATGTGGCACGTATTCAACCCATTTTTTTTTTCAGAATTTACAGTCTTTTTTTGCGCGGTAGAATTTGCAGTCAATTTGATCTTTTTTTCTGAATTACAGCCATTAACTGGGCTGGGTGAACAAATAATGTAGCGTCCATGCGGCCCGTTTATTTTATTTCCTAAAAAATTACAGGCCATTTGCACTTTCTCGAAATACACGATTTTGCTGGGCTGATTCTAATTATAATGTTGGGTTGGGCCAGCAATGTTATCAAAAAATAAAAAGGGGCTGAGCATTTTGTTATAAATATATTTAAGTAATAAGTGATATTATTACATTCTTCCTTAAATCTTACCAAGCTTTTGTACACAATCACTAGGATTTTCGTGCCAAAACTATCCAGGATTTTATTTGTTAAGAAATTATTTTTATAAGTTAATAAGATGCGGGATATTGTTTTCTTACATATGTAAGTATCTGTTAAATATATGATGACAATAAAAATAATATATAATAACATATAAAATAATTTTTTTAGAAAAACAGGGAGCATCTCCCCGGTTCCATTGCTGAGAATGAAACCACAACATATTCTGATACAGCAGCTCAAAGAGCAGTTCGAAAGCAAAGGTAGAAAAGCTACAAACTAGGGGGGTGGATGAACAAGTTCTCTGAATAACACAAATCACCCGAGCGGTGCCAAACGTAGAGCGGATAGAGCACTCAAATGACATAAGGAGGGTCCAGCAAAGCCTTCATGGTCTTCAGCCGAGGGGCCGTGTCAGCATGCGGTGACCAGTAAGCAAGCGGAGACACCGGGCTGGAAGGCATAGCATGGTGGATGTCCCTCTTTTTCGGTGCCAGGTGCCCATCATCTTCATCAGAGATCTTGAGACGAGCCCACGGGTCCAGCCCCAGAGTAGGTCGAGCCTTGTTCAGCCACAAGTGATCGCCAACAGTTTCTGGAGGGATCTTGTTAGGGTTTCCACGAAGCTCATCAACTTGTCCTTGTCCGATCAGGAGGAGAGAATCGCCTAGTTCCTCACCATGTTCCTGATCAACCTCAAGACCTGCGGAATGGAAATCCTGGAGGTGTTACTGAAAATCATAGCATTTCTATATTTCCAGAGGCATCAAAGGACAGCTGAGCTAACAGTGTTTAAAACTGAGCACTTTTTGGTAGCAATCCAGAATCTGGCGACAGATTCGAAGGATGAGCCAATCTGACTAGAGAAATATTCCTCAATGTGGGGCCAGAGATGTTTAGCAACTATAAATTCAAAAAATAGGTGAGAACAAGACTCTTGTTCCAAGCAGTAAACACAATCAAGGGGTTTGATGATGTGTCTCTTCCTAATGTTATCCCTAGTCGTCAATTTGTTTTTGGAGAGAAGCCAGGGAAATACATGAATTTTAGGGGGAACTCTCAATTTCCAAACAGCAGGGATAAACACGGGTTGAACCCCTCTAAAATTGATAACATGATAGAGGGAGCTGGAGGAACACTTCCCCTTATTGTCCAGCTGCCAAATCAGGGCATTCGGCTCGGCAGTAAAGGTAATGCTTTTGGCAATTTCCTCCAACTGGAACCATTGTTCCATGAGACTATCACTAAAGTTCCTTCTAAAAGAGAGTTTTAGGCATTGACCGTCCCAAACTTCATTGATACTTTTGTTAAGCTCATTGCGGACAGAGTAAATAGGCCAAAATTGGACTACTAGGGGGGATGTGCCAAACCAAGTATCTTCCCAGAACCTGGTTCTGCTCCCATCCCCTATGTTCCATCTGTAGCCAAATTTCACAGCATGCATAATAGATTTTAATCCTTTCCAGAATCTAGAGGTCTTAGGGTTGGAGGAAGGGACAAAAATATTAGGTTTATTTCCTAGGTATTTATGGGCAATAAGAAGCTTCTAGGGTTTCAGGTCTTCCTCATAGAATCTTTTAATCCAAAACCCTAGAAGACAGATGTTAATTTCTTGGAGGTTAGGTATGCCTAGGCCTCCAAAATCTTTTTTCATAGAGACTAGAGCCCAATTAGCAAGGTGTAGCTTCCTATTTCCCTCAAAATCATTCCACTAGCAATGAGACATCTGAGAATTGATGAGGTTCACTGCCCATTTAGAGAACTTGAAGAAGGAGAGGAGATACACTGGAATGCTAGCCAAACAAGCTTGTATGAGGATCAATCTACCTCTGTAAGAGAGAAGTTTGCCCCTCCACCCAGCAATCCTTTTAATGATTTTATCCAGAAGGGGTTGGATATCCTCTCTCCTCAGTTTATCATAGTGGAGAGGGATACCTAGGTACTTAATGGGGAAGTAACCTTTATTACAGACTAGAATAGAGAGGAAGTCAGCTAAATCCTGATCATCCATGTTGATAGGGATGAGTTCACTTTTAGAGTAGTTGATTATCATGCCTGAGACTTGTTCAAACTAGGTTAGAACAGTTTTCAGATTGCTAGCATATGTGGAGTCATTGTCTAAGAAAAGGATGGTATCATCTGCATATTGAAGGCAGATGATGCCACCAGGGCAGACCTCAGGACAGAGCCCTGCAATCAGACTATGATCAGCAGCTTTGCTCAGCATTTTAGTAAGAACATCCACTACTAAATTAAACAAAAGCGGGGAGATGGGGTCACCTTGCCTAAGGCCTTTACCAACAAGGAAAAAATCACTTTCACAGTTATTTAACTTGACCCCAACAGACCCCCCATGAGTAAGTTGCTGGATCCAACTCTCCTCTATGAAAGGCTTGGAAAAGATCTAAGAGATCATTTTTCATCAAGTCCCAAAAATGCTGGTAAAACAAGAAGGGAATCCCATCAGGACCAGGAGCCCCATCAGGATAAGAGCTAAAAATGGCTTCCTTCACCTCTGTCTATGAAAAGGGGGCTTCTAGCAGCTCATTTTCAGCAGGAGAGACTTTTTCAGAAGCAGAGAAAAAAAATGTAGAGAGAACCCAGAAGGGTTTTCTTTCTTAAACAGGTCTTTGTAGAAGTCACTAGCCACTTTCAGCATCTCATCTACCTCATTAATAGGGCCATTAGGGCCATCAAGGGAGTGAATGAGGGTTTCCCTCCTCCTCTGGTTAGCTACTGCATGGAAGTAAGCAGTATTTCTATCACCCTCCTTAATGTTCCTATCTCTAGACCTTTGTTTGGCTTTGACTTCTTCTTGAAGCCAAATTTTCTTGAGCTCTCCATGGACAAAGTTTAATCTATTAGTCTCAGCCTCAGAGAGGTCAGTGGTTTCTGCCTTAATATCTAGAGAATCAAACTCAAGGAGGAGAAGCCTTTTGTATCTTCTAATATTAGCTTCCTCATTGGAGTTCCACCCTTTGGTAGTTCTTCTAAATCTCCTGATTTTGATCGGCCAATTTTCTAGGGGGCAGCTGCTCCCAGTAGGCTCATTCAAGATTTTCCTGACTAGCTCAGTAAAATCTTCTCTAAGAAACCACCACTTTTCAAATTTAAAACTATTGCTCTTTGGAGTTTGGTTAAGACCAGAGTCCCAGAGCAAAGGAGTGTGGTCACTACCATATCTGGGCAGAGCTCTACAACTAGAAAGGAGAAAGAAACTATCTAATTCTGTGTCACAGAAAATTCTGTCAATGGTGGACATAATCCTGGAGCAGCACTTCCAACATATCTAGCAGAATTGTGGGTTTTCCTTCTGACAGGGCAGTTCTCAACTTTATGGGTAACCATTTTGCAGATAAAACAACTCTTGGGCTTGACACATTTATCCAAATGATGCCCTGGTTCCCCATAGTTGTAGAAGATCACCTCAAAGTATGCCATAAGGCCCGAAGCAGGGGCAGGAGCAGTTTTCTAGATGTCCTATCTCTTCTTTTGCTGATTCTTGCCTTGAGATTTCCCACTGATCTGAGAGTCAGAACCAGTAGCAGATTGATCTTGGGAAATTACAGGAGCCTGCCCAGATTGTGCCCCCATTTGGGGCAGAGGTGGGCCGTACCACTGCCCAACCGGCGCTCCCCCCCCATTGTGGTAGGGGAAATTCATCGGAGTTCCTGGTTCCTTCTCATCCTCCAGCCAGATGTTGTCTCTCAGGAAGCAGAAATAACCACCAGACAGCTCAATTGAAGCAGATTGCAAGCCTAATTTCAATCTTCTGCAGGTTTGGGGAGAGGTAAGGTAGGGGATCCACATGCTCTGGCTCCGGTGGCGTGCTGGTGGGCAGGAGTCCAGCCAAGCATTCCCATCTCGCAGCACGGCGTGGATCTCCTGAATTCACTTCTCCTTTCGCCCATCGAACGAACGCAAACGGCAGCTCACTGGGGTGGGGCATCATGTGCTTCTCCGAGAAATCTCCTTCGAAGTAGATCCACAGGGCTAGATTCAGCAGCTCCCAATCCACATGATCCTTGCACATCCGAGCATACCTGCGCGAGTGAGAGAACGGATTCAGTCCCTCCTCGGCTTCCTCCCTCGCAGCTTCCTCCTCTGCTTCCCTCCATTCGCGCGTGCACTAGGTCCAGGAGAGAGCGTTGTCGCAGATCCGCATCGCCCGCTCCCTCCATCTCCTCCCTCGAGTCTCCCGCAGCACCGCCGGCGCAACGGAGTCGAGCGGCTGGAGCATCCGCGGGAAGGCTTTGTAGGCATGTGGGAGATGCATCTTGTACATCTGCCTGTCTTCCCGCCATTCCCCCGTGGATATGGCCGGCGACTCCATGGGGCGCGCGAGCGGACTTGCTGAGGGGGGCAGGCGCGCCCGGAGTCAGGAGGCGGGGGGTGGCAGTGAGATCTATTTGCCAATTACTCCCTCCTTTTCGGTTTATAGGGCTCAATTCAAAAATCTCACCAACCAAGGTAGATGATGAATGGTGGAATACTTTTTGTAGTTTGAAAAAGCACCTAATTAATGGACTTGTTTTCCTCAAAAAATTATGTTTATCAATGCATAAATTGCAATGCATGCATGCATAAAGTACATGCATTGGTCAATTTTCTCTTAATACTTGCATGCAATGATTTAATGCACCTTGGAATCTGAACATGTGATGGAAAACAACCAAATTGAGCCTTATAGAATGGAAAAACTAAAATTTTGAGATAAGCCCTATAAACCGAAAAGGAGGGAGTATGTGAACTAAACAGTCAACATATAAAATAATTTAAATATATATAATATAGTTAGAAGGGAAACATAAGTTGGACCTCGCGTTCCTATTCTTATATAGAAAAATAGAACAGACCTCTGCGTTTTCTTAAAAAAATACATAAATTGGGCTGCCAAAAATAAAACCTCGGATGGGAGGTCCATAGGCCGGACCGGCCTATGAACCTCCCATCCGAGGTCGTGGGCTGCGCATGTTAAAAATGAAAGCCTAGACGGGGCAGCCCAAAACCATGTCCAACACTTGCCAAAACTTCGTCCCTCGTTTTCTCTGTGTTTCGCACACTCGACATTGTGTGGGCATTTTGACTGTGCACCATATGAAGATGTGCTATGCATGAATGTTGATCAGCATGATGTTAACTGGCTGGTAGTTCCATTTTCGACCATGAATAAAACTTCCAACATGATGTTAACCCTGTTTGAAAAGGTCGTGTTAATATAAATGCTCTGCCTCTGAAAGTTGCAGTTTCTTATCTGAAACTGAACTTGCAGTTTCTTATCTGAAACTGAAACTTGCAGTTTATTCTCTGAGAATCACATTGTCTGCACTTTTATACTCCTATGAAACTACATTTTTTAAGTGCTAAAAATAGATCTCTAGAATTCATAAAATACTTTATATGCTCAATACTGCAAATCTGAAATTCAAAAGACATTCATATCTGAAAGTACTCTCAAAATACACAACACAAAACACAATTCACAACCTGCAAATACTGACAACCCTAAGCTCCTCCTGACAATTCAGAACCTTCCCGACTATTGGGCCGGGGGGGGCAGCCCCCTCCTATTCCTCGGCGGCAGACAGCCGCCCCGTGAGACGATGTGAACAGCGAGGGAGACGATGGCGGGGAAGCGTCGTCGGGCCAACTGCTTTTCTCCTCTTGTAGTTGGGTTCGGTCGACGAAGACTCCACCGGCTCACTCTAGCAGGACACCCTCACAAACGGCACCCTGTAGATGCTCGATCCTTCAATCTTTGGTGGATGCTCCATCTGGGATCGATACTCCCACCACCGCTCCCTCACGATCGGATTCGGCGAATCTGTTTGCTCCATTGCCTAGAGGAGAAGCTCTATGTACTCCAGCGCGACTCCCTCTGGGGTATCGCTGCCTTTTTGCTCTGTTGCGGATATTTGGCCATGGATGTCGCTGCCGCCGCTAGTTGGTCCTTGTTGTCAAACCAAGACTGTGTCCCCAACATCCTAGCTAGCTTCACAGGGTCGCCATCTGCGATCCTCACATATCGGTTGTACTCCTCCATAGATCTACTTCTCCACAGCACCTTCACTCGCCGGCGGTGGTTTTTGAATGGAAGAGGAGAGGAGCAGCGCTGGTTTTGGATTAGAACGGGAGAGGAGCGACTCTGGTTTTGGACTGGAACAGGAGAGGAGGGGCGGTGGTTTTGAAATGGAAGAGGGGAGGAGCGGCGCTACATTTAGATTGGAGCAGGAGAGGAGCGGCAGTGGTTTAAGACGAGAAGAGCGGAAGAGCGGCGCTGGTCTTGGAAGTATTTTTTTGTTGTTTCGCGTATTTTGGGTCAAAGTTTGACCACGTACTGTATTTGACAAGCAAAATGTGAATGCATGTCACCAAAAATTGTATCGTTTGGTTCGTATCTAAATGTACCTTCAAATTATACTCCCTCCATTTTTGTATACAAGGCCACAAACTCGTATTGCCGGTACCAAGGTAAGAATCAATGCTATGTTTAAGTCAATGTTGCAAGCTAGCTTGTCACCTTGATTGTCGTGTTAATTAATGTGGGTTTTCTCTCCCAAGCACAACAAGCCAACCCTCTTACTCCTCATTGGTTGATTAATGTTGGGAATGCAAGCTAACCTTCTCACTCTCGCATGCACACAAGGGATATTAATGTCCTTGGGTGCTAGTACGAGGCAAATGCCATCAATTTTGCCTCGATTAATGTTAGTGGCCTTGTATAGTTGCAAATTGTAATTTTGATAGTGGCCTCCTCTCCATCATCTCCATTCCAAAACCACCGTCTCGCCTCTCCCTCTTCTCTATTGCAAGACCACCGTCTCTCCTCCGTTTTCTAGACGCTTTGCGCCATGGCGCGGGCACAATCCATGGATACAAAATTAGCATACTGTATACTATTTAAAAGTCGAGGGCGGGGCTTTTCCTGTGCGGTAGGCGGCGGGGCAGTTCCGCCTAGTCGGTTCGACAGAGACGCGAGAAGACGAGGGAGTAGGCTGCTGCAAACGTAGGGCTGTGTGATTTGATAGCGAGTTACTGCTGAACAGGTGGGGCCCCGTGATTTGACTTGCCATTATCATTTTAATTGTGGCGCTACGACCGGCGTGAGTCTCCCAAATTCCTGACCACCTCCATACATGTGCCTCTCCCAATGCTCCACCATGTAGTAGAGGCTGGCTCTTGCATGAGAGCCCACTTCTCCACTTTTTCCTTGCCTCTCTTTCCTCCACATATGCAAAAATGCCATGTAAAGTGCACTATTGTACTTACTTGTACTTGCTCCTACAGGTGCTTAAGCTTGCCACATAGGCATAAAGTCTGATGTGGCAAGTTAATCAAGAAGAGAGAGACTAGTTTGGTGACCCAAGGAAGAAACGGTGCTAAGCGCGTGTACCTAGGTGAAAAGACAATTTTGAGTCTATAGCTAATTAAATGAAGCAAACTTAGCAACACCATTTCATTGGAAGAGGTCACTCCTTGGCAAATGCAATAAATACATGCGCTTAGCACCGTTTCTTCCTTGACTACGAAGAAAGAGATAGAGAGGAGTAAAAAAATACACTTATAGCCAACCTTGTTGTAGTATGAGTGACTAAGTGATGACTATGTATGACATGCCAACATCAGATAGCCTAATGCACCGTGTTAAATCTCCAAGGGCGCGACCGCGTGAGCGACGCGACGGTCGTGGTAGGCGCGTGATATGGGCTGCTGGCAGCCCTTGGATCTGAGATCAAACGGTCGCATGCTAAGTTGCTGAAAATTTGTAGAATAACCCTCCAGGATAGGATATTCAGCCATAGGTCTAGAATCACTCCATGCAACCGTTCGATCTCAGATCCAAGGGCTCTCGGAATCCCGTATCGTGGGAGAATGGAAAGCCACTACCCTGCCGTTCGCACGCTGGCAGTTCGCTCCTACTCGTCCCCGCACGTCCTTCAATACTACGGCGGTTCGCTCCTAGTCGTCCCGTCCATTCACATTACGGCAGTTCCACTAATCCTAACCCTCCTCCCAAATCCGTGGCGTCCCAAATCTCCATGATCGGCGGTGAGTACAAGGTTAGAACCATCACTGGCGATGAGTTCGACGTCATCTACACTCGTTCTTCCGCGACGGTGAAAGGATGACTTTCTCGCTTCAGACGCATGTTCGAAAACTCAGATGATGAGTGGGTCGCTGGGCTAGATGTTGAGTACACCACAGTCCTGGGACGAGAGAAGGATCTAAAGGACGAAGAGAGGAAGAAGCCCGCCGTGATCCAGGTTTGAGTACATAACGTTTGCTTGGTCTACCACATATGCCATGCTGACCTTGAGTGGCAGGATTTTAAGAACTTCCTCGAGAGCAACCTAATCAAATTCGTTACTATAGACTTTGGTAATGACAAAGAAGTCCTGCGTCGGATAGGCCTCGTTGTAGGCAACACCTTCGACCTCCAGAAGAATCGGTTGGTGTCCTCTCGTCAGCCTTCAATGCTGACCCTGGCAGGAGCCATGGTTCATCCTTCGTATGATAAACTGGAGAAACCTCATTACACGTTTCATCGTCATGCATGGCAGCGGAATGTACTAGATATAGACCACAGCCACTACGCTGCAATGGATGGCTACCTTTGCTTCAATATCTACAAGGGTTGGATGAAGAGCAACAGCCAAGTGTGCGGTTCAAGCAAAGAAGTATCGGCCAAGAGGAAGAGGGACAAGGACGAAGTCAAGGACATGGATAAGGACTCCGAGTAAGGTGGCAATGTCATTGCTCATGGTGGTTCTAATGCAGTGTCTACCGGAATAGTTGTAAAGTTTAATTTCAGGTGTGCTTAATTTAATTTGAGGGGTGTGTTGTCCTGAGCCCCCAGCAGAACTATGTTATGTTTCTTCTCGTTACTTTAACTCTTCAGTACGTACATACTAGTATTTCTTACATTTCATCTTTTAGTTGGTATAGTACCACCACTCGTTTCTTCACATTATATACGTACAATATATATGGCCAACATCATATAGCCAGCAGTTTAGTTGTCAAAGAATTTCAGGGTGCTTAGTTTTGCAAAGAATTCCAGGATGCTTAGAGGGTGCTTGGATCCAAGGGACTTATTTTAGTCTGACTAAAAATAGTCTCTTTAAGAGGCTAAAGTTCCAAGCACCCCTAACTAAAGAGGGGCTAAAACTAGTCTTGAGACTAAAAAAATTTAGTCAGGGGTACCCCTACTAAAATGTGGATTAGTCCTCTCTCTACTCATTTAACTCCTCTCCTTTAACACAGGCGAGTTCTGGACTGGAGGGTTTGGAGGATAATAAATGCTCATTAACTTGATTTTAGCCTTTTTAGTATTTGGATCCAAGAATGGGTGAGGCTAGCATGTTTTAGTCCCACTACTTTTAGTCATGGGACTAAAACGTATCCAAGCACCCTCTTAGTTTTATTTGAGGGGTGGGTTGTGCTGCACACCATTATTGTGACTAGCCTTTTTAATAGTACCATATGCATAATTTGGCGACGAGCGCTCTCTATATGTACCACCTTTTTTTTAATTTCAAGTTTTGCTCCATGGCGCAATCCATCGATACTACTGTTGTACAAAAGTATACATTTTTAAAAGGCTAGAGGGCGGGTGTCGGTGTCAAAACTGACGGATCTCGGGTAGGGGGTCCCGAACTGTGCGTCTAGGCCGGATGGTAACAGGAGACAAGGGACACGAAGTTTTACCCAGGTTCGGGCCCTCTCAATGGAGGTAAAACCCTACGTCCTGCTTGATTAATATTGATGATATGGGTAGTACAAGAGTTGATCTACCACGAGATCGAGGAGGCTAAACCCTAGAAGCTAGCCTATGGTATGATTGTTGATGTGTATGTTGTCCTACGGACTAAAACCCTCCGGTTTATATAGACACCGGGTAGGGTTAGGGTTACATAGAGTCGGTTACAATGGTAGGAGATCTTCATATCCGTATCGCCAAGCTTGCCTTCCACGCCAAGGAAAGTCCCTTCCGAACGCGGGACGGAGTCTTCAATCTTGTATATTCATAGTCCAGGAGTCCGGCTGAAGGTATAGTCCGGCCATCCGGACACCCCCTAATCCAGGACTCCCTCAGTAGCCCCTGAACCAGGCTTCAATGACGACGAGTCCGGCGCGCATATTGTCTTCGGCATTGCAAGGCGGGTTCCTCCTCCAAGTACTTCATAGAAGATTTTGAACACAAAGATAGTGTCCGGCTCTGAAAAATAAGTTTCCACATATTGCAATAGAGAGAATAATATTTACACAAATCTAATCTGCTGACGTATTCCGTAGCGTGACACACCACGGCCAAGCCTTTATTCAAACTGTTTTACTGTCCCATCTCAGTGCGTTATGCGAGGCGGTTTCCTTGGCACGTCTTGTTAAAGCAGAGATCGTGTCCCCCTTATTCCGGGATTCTCATCAATACGGGCATGGGTAACCCAACCACGCCATCGATTATGGCGCTTGGAGATAAGCGAGTTTTATCAGGCTGGTGGGGACATGTAGCTGCGTCCACCCATATAAGGGGATAAAGATCCACCTTTTCACCTACGCCTTCTTCCTCCTTCGCCTATCCATTCTTGCGCACTCGAGCTCCAGCGCCCAAGTCCGCACTCCCAACCTCAACCTTCTCCAGCCATGTCCGGAGCGGGAGGCAAGTGGATGGTCTCCTCCATCACGGAGGGACATATCAAAAAGCTGAGGAAGGTCGGATACCTGTCTAACGACATCGCGTACCGGCTCCCCGAAAAGGGGCAGCTCATCCCCACCCCTAGGCCCCATGAGAGGGTGGTGTTCCTCCCCCATTTCCTCCGCGGACTGGGCTTCCCTCTCCACCCATTTGTCCGGGGGCTCATGTTCTACTACGGCCTGGATTTCCACGATCTGGCCCCGAACTTCATCCTCAACATCTCGGCGTTTATCGTCGTGTGCGAGGCCTTCCTCCGCATCCGCCTCCATTTCGGGCTCTGGCTCAAGACTTTCAACATCAAGCCGAAGGTGGTGCATGGCAGCCAGGCGGAGTGCGGAGGCGCCATGGTGGGCAAGATGGCCAACGTCCTCTGGATCGGGGGCTCCTTTGTGGAGACCCTGAAGGGGTGGCAATCGGGGTGGTTTTACATCACCGAGCCGTGCGACACCGAATGGGTCACACCCCCCCGAGTTCCGGTCCGGACCCCCAACGCGGCTCACGTCCTGGAAAGAGACGGGCCTGTCGTGGGGTAAAAAAGGAGAGCTAACCGGACTCCAAACATGCGTCAAAACCCTGGTGGACAAGAAGCTCAAACTTGTCAACGTAGTCCAGGTTATGCTCATCCGCTTGATCCTCCCATGCCAACAACGGGCTTTCAACCTGTGGGAGTTCGACCCGGCGCGGCACCAAACCCTAAGCAGGCTCTTCGACACGACGTACGAAGATGCCTGGAAGGTGCTTTTCAAGGGCGTCGAGGCTCCCGCATCTGCTACTGAGGATCGCAGATTCAGCACACAACGTCACGCTCTCGCGGTAAGCTATTTTTTTCCTTTTACATGGTATCAGTTTTTCATAGTTTGACTCCATGCGGGATCTAAACTCCCTTTACCTTTGACAGGATTGGCAGGTGACCTCCGGACAGATCAACTGTCCGGCTCCTTTGCTCGAAGGCCCAGCGGATGCTCGCTTGGCGAAGCTGCTGGTTCCGGCACCCTATGTGGTGCCGGAGAAGAAGGTCAAGAAGAAGGCCACGGGGACTCGAAAGAGTGCCCGACGCCCGGAGGTGTCGGATTCATCATCCGACGAATCCAAGACGCACTCCTCCTGTGAAGACGAGGAGGAGGAAGAAGAGACCCCTCCCCCTCAAGCGGGGGAAGGGAAGAAGAGGAAGGCCGCCGCAACTGGGGAGGCCGAAGGGTCCAAGAAGGGGAAAACCCTTCCTCCGGACTGCTCCACCGACGCCGACGGCGGCGGAGAGGAGTGGGCAGCTAGGGCCAAGCCCCTGGCCAAATCGTAAGTATCCGGATACCAGAGTAATTCATAGTATTCGTTTATTGCACAGCTTTCCTTACGTCGAATATGTTTATGCAGCCCGCCCAAAGACCGGCTCGACGCGTCGTCGAGCGGCTCACTGGACTCGTCGGATGTGAACTCGCTTCCGACGGCTTCCTCCGCCCACCCTATGAACGACACCGAAGTGTTGTCTCAACAGGTTCCAAGCCGGGAGGAGGTGGTCCTGGAGGCGCCGCAAGGCGACCTCCCGGACTCCAGGAGTAAAGGGGATGAAACCCCTCGGGGCTCCAAGTCCGGCTCTAGGCCGGACACCGTCCCGGAACCTTCAGAGGTTCCAGAGTCCGGCAGGGGACCTCCTTCCAAGAGGAGCAAGTCCGCCATGCCGGTGGCCCCCGTCCAACCGGAGGCGCCAGACAATATGTTGGAGGTGCTCCAAGGCGCCTCCATCGACGAGGAGCACCGTGCCATTATGAGTACGGTGGTCTAGAAGGTTCAGTCCGCCAAGAGCGGACTGACTGAAGCTTGTACTAGCCTTTTGACAGGCTTTGAGGTAAGTAAATAATGTGAAAATAGTTATTACCACATAGACAGTAGCCCCTGATGCTCTGTTGGGCGTTCGCGAAGAAAAGCCGAATAGATGATCAAAAATTCGCAGGAGTCTAACAAAGGAGTCAATATGCGTATACAGGCTTCTCTGCTGGCGTCCGCCGCACTGACTGCGGAAGTGGACACGCTGAAGCAGAGCCTCGAGAAGTCCGGGCTCGGGCGTGCCAAGAAGCAGCTCGAGGAGAAGGAAGGTAAGAAGTACCTTGTTTGAATATGTATAAAAAGGGTGCAGTTGCAAAAAAAAATAACAGGATCAACATGGCTATTGTAGGGGCCACGTCTGAGGTGGCGACCCTTAAGCAAGCGCTACTCGAGGCCGAGAAGAGTGCGGCCGTGGAGTGCACCGAGCGGGAGAAGTATGAGGCCGAGGTTGGCAAGGTGCGGCAAGAGCTCCAGGTTCTCATGAAGAAACATGAGAGTTTGGAGCTTGACTCGAAGACGCGAGCGTCCGAGCTTGCGGCGGCTATTGAAAATGCCAAGTCTGCCAAGACCGAATCCCAGAAGACCCTCCGGGAGTTGGATGAGGCAAAGAAGATAGCGGCGGGTAAGGCATTCTTTATGCAAAGCAAACATATAAACGTGAGTTACTTGTTACTTACCCAAATCCGGAGCTCTCCAGGAGCGTTCGCAGATCTTCCCCGGAGTGTGTCCGATGCCGCCGCATTCTATCGAGCCGAGGAGGGCAGCTCGACGGAGAAGGTGTTCTGGTCTCAGTATGCTGAGGCCGGACACCACGTGCCCCTAAGCGACCAGCTGAAGCAAATGGTCGAGCTCCACAAGGAGGCCGAACAGGCCATGAAGGGCCTCCTAGTTCGGCTGTGGCCTGGGGAGGCCCTGCCTGGGAGCTATTTCGAGCTGGTGCGGCGGCTGGTGGAGGCCTGTCCAAGGCTCGAAGTCATCAAGCGCTCCATCTGCATTGAAGGTGCCCGTAGGGCCCTTGCCCGTGCTAAGGTGCACTAGGGCAAGTTGGATGTTGAGAAGCTTGTGAAGGACGGGCCACCGCCGGGGAAAGAGCATCGCAAGCCCGAAAATTATTATAAGGATGTTTTGAAGGGTGCCCGCCTTATGGCGGATGAATGTTCTAGGGATGTAATTTTTGAGTAAAACTCGCTCGTTTTTGTCCTGTGCGCTGAAAGCTTGTTCATATGCGCTGAGCAATGCTGTTGGAATTTAAAATATTACCTTTTGTGCGGCTGTTTATCAATTCTGAGAGATGGCGAGTCGTCGGCTTCTGCCCCCGTGCCGCTAGTGCTGGGGTGTTCGGGGATAAACCTGAGCGCTCTTTTTCCCATGTTTGGGTCCTTCGAGGGAGGCGCTCAGCCCAACGAACAAGGCAATCGGACTATAACGCGTGAACACTCTCACTTAGCCATAGAATTCTATAATTTTAAATTTCGGCGAAGCCCCTAGTATTCGGAAGACCGAGTTCGGGGCGCTATCCACGCCTTGGCCGGACAGAGCCGACTCCTCGCCCTAATCGGCATAAGTCTTTAGGGACTCAAAAAAACCTCTCGAACAGCGACCAGCTCTCGCTTCATCATGACAGTCAATTTTAGCTTTCTCCATTGAGGTGCTCGGCCCAGCTCAACTGGGGCACAATCACAGTGGTTCTCCTAGTGCTACCTTAGCCGATATAGCGAAACGTAAGGCACCAAAACATAGGAGCCGGGCAAACCCAACTATTGACCCAAGACATGATTCGGAGCCGATGCATATAATGCTATAAGTTCGGGGTGCCGTACTTGTGAAAGTGTTCGGACTCCTCACACCATATTGAGGGGTACTGAAGCCCCTGGCGTATTTTGGTCGTACCAAATTGTACGGGTGCAACATGTCGTGAAGGAACATATATTTATAAAAGGATAATGCAAAAATAGACAAAAGCTATGCATTGTTTATTAAAAATAGCTGCGATCAAAGCAGAACGATACAAATAATGCGATAAGTGGAATGTTGGACTAGTTAACATGTTCGTTCCAGGGGCAAGCTGCGGAATAGTATGCGGAACGGGTATACTGCTCGTGATAGAGACCACCTGGGAGTTTTGTAGTGCGGCGTGGCTTGTCTGCTTCCCTGGTTCTTGCATCATTTGTGCAGCAATTGAGCTGCCGAACAGGCCTTCCGAAGGATGAAGTCCTGAAAGTAAGAGAAAACTAAAAAATCGGCAGCCCCTGGTACGGTTTAAGCCGTGTTTTGGGCGTGCCATGATGGTGCCCCTCCCCCTATGCCCATGGTATCTCTAGAGCATAGTTATGTACGCGAAGTACTGGCGTCGCCTTTTCGCGAGGGTTGGGGTTCGGGCCGCATTGCTACGCCTGCTTGGATCGTGCCAGGCGGTCTTGTTGTAGGTTACTCCGGGCGCGCTTGACGGTGTCCGGTCGTTTAGTGGCCGGACTGGAGAACTGCCTGGAGAGGCTGCTTTGAACTTCCGCTGCAAGGGCCGCCGTGTGCTCCTCCGTTCGGAGGGAGCGTTCGGTGTTTCCATTGACCGTAATTACTCCTCGAGGGCCTGGCATCTTGAGCTTACGGTATGTGTAGTGCGGTACCGCGTTGAACTTAGCGAATGCGGTTCGCCCGAGCAGTGCGTGATAGCCACTGCGAAACGGGACTATGTGGAAGATTAACTCCTCGCTTCGGAAATTATCCGGAGATCCGAAGACCACTTCAAGTGTGACTGAGCCTGTACAGTTGGCCTCTACACCTGGTATTACGCCTTTAAAGGTCGTTTTGGTGGGCTTAATCCTCAAGGGATCTATGCCCATTTTCCGCACTGTATCCTGGTAAAGCAGGTTCAGGCTGCTGCCGCCGTCCATGAGGACTCTAGTGAGATGAAATCCATCAATAATTGGGTCTAGAACCAATGCGGCGAATCCGCCATGACGGATGCTAGTGGGGTGGTCCCTTCAATCAAAGGTGATCGGGCAGGAGCCTGAACCCTTTTGGGGACATGGGTTGCGTATATCATGTTCACTTTGGGGCGACTGGCTCTACCGCGTATACGTCCCTTAACGCATGCTTCCGCTCCCTTTTGGGGACATGGCTTGCGTATATCATGTTCACCGTCCGCACTTGTGGGGGAAAACCCTTCTGTCCACTGTTATTCGGCGGTCAGGGCTCCTCGTCGTCATCGCTATGCAGCCCCTTGTCTTCATTTTCGGCGTTTATCTTGCATGCCTGCTTGAACACCCAACAATCCCTGTTGGTGTGATTGGCTGGCTTTTCGGGGGTGCCATGTATCTGGCACAAGCGGTCGAGTATTCAGTCCAAACTGGATGGGCCCCTAGGATTCCTTTTGAATGGCTTTTTCTGCTGACTGGATTTAGAGCCTCTGAATCCGGCATTAACTGCCGTATCCTCAGCATTGTCGCTGTTAATGCGGCGCTTTTGCTTGTTGCGATGCGACCTGCCACTACTGTCCCTGGTGTCCGAATTACCAGGTTCTTAGTCATATTGTTGCTATGAGCAAGCCAGTTGTCTTCTCCCGCGCAAAAGCGGGTCATGAGTGTCGTGAGTGCTACCATAGATTTCAGCTTTTCCTGTCCAAGGTGCCGGGCCAGCCACTCGTCGCGGATATTGTGTTTGAAGGCTGCTAGGGCCTCAGCGTCCGGATAGTCGACTATTTGATTTTTCTTTGTTAGGAACCATGTCCAAAATTGCCTGGCCGATTCCTCTGGCTGCTGAATTACGTAACTTAGGTCATCGGCGTCTGGGGGTCGCACGTAAGTGCCCTGGAAATTGTCGACGAATGCGGCTTTCAGGTCCTCCCAACAACTGATTGATCCTGTTGGCAAGCTGTTAAGCCAATGACGAGCTGGTCCTTTAAGCTTGAGTGGGAGGTATTTGATGGCGTGGAAATCATCGCCACAGGCCATGTGGATATGAAGGAGATAATCCTCGATCCATACCATAGGATCTGTTGTGCCATCATATGATGTGATGTTTACAGGTTTGAAACCCTCGGGGATTTGATGATCCAGTATTTCGTCTGTAAAGCAGAGTGTGTGTGCGGCGCCTCTGTACTGGGCTATATCATGACGTAGCTCCAATGAGCCTTGTCTACTGTGTTCGGCCCCACCGAATTTGTGGCCGGCGTGACGGTTACCGTCTCGAGCTGTGGGGCGCCCACGCGATCCGTAGATCAATCTTCTTTGCCTTGCCTTGTCCTCCAACATGTCTTGTAAGTCCGGTGCATATTCCCGTGCCTTGGTATGGGGTGCGGCTTGAGTGGAGGGCCGAGAGACCTCTCTGTCACGACCACGAGGTGGCCGGTCTGCCGCATCAAGTGCTTCCTCCTCTAACCGGGGTAGCAACCTGTGCTTTGGGTAGCTCTTGGAGGGGCATTCGAGTTTATGCTCTTCAGCCGCAAGGACTTCAGTCCATCTGTCGACTAGCAAATCTTGATCAGCTCTAAGTTGTTGCTGTTTTTTCTTGAGGCTTCTTGCCGTGGCCATAAGCCTGCGTTGAAAACGCTTTTGCTCGACAGGATCCTCTGGCATGACGAATTCGTCGTCGTCGAGGCTTGCCTTGTCTTCGGAGGGAGGCATATAATTATCGTCCTCGACCTCTCTGTCTACCGCTCTCTCATGTGGGCTGGTTTCTCCATCCTCCTATGCTAAATCTTGCTGGAGGGGGTTTTCTTTGGCGCTTTCCGGAGTATTATTATCTCCCGTGCTGGAATCACCGTGTTTGTTTTGGCGGGATTTTGAGCGGCGCCGTTGACGCCGGCGCTTAGGCTGTTTCTTGGAGGGGTCATCCTCCGCTGTTCCATCGCCATCTCCCTCTTTTGGGGTGTCCACCATGTATATGTCATATGACGAGGTGGCTTTCCATGGCCTAGTAGGCGCTGGTTCTTCATCATCTCCTTCATCAGCGTCCATACCGTCGATATCTTCGGAGTCGAAGTCGAGCATGTCGGTTAAGTCATCGACAGTGGCTACAAAGTGGGTGGTGGGTGGGCTTTGAATTTCTTCATCGTCTGTACCCCAACCTTGCTGACCATAGTCCGGCCAGGGCTCTCCTGATAAAGAGAGAGACTTCAGTGACTTCAGGATATCGCCAAAAGGCGAGTGCTGAAAGATGTCCGCGGCAGTGAACTCCATGATCGGCGCCCAATCGGATTCGATCGGCAGGGGCGCGGGGGGCTCGGAGTCCGGAGAGGAGTCCGGCTCCTTGGAGTCACGGGTCTCGCAGAGTACGGGGCTGGTGCTTGGCTCAATCACCGTTGGGGTTGCAGCCCCCGAGGTGGCGTCCAACCGCTCGTCCTCAATTGGCGCAGTTGGCTCCGAATTAAGGGTCGAAGCCGACGCGGGTGCGGCCTCCAGGGCACTGTTCGGCGGCAGAGCTAGATCATGCTCATCGTGACAGTGCGGTGCGCTCGGCAGTGGCTCGAATCCGTCGAAGATCAAGTCCCCGCGGATGTCAGCCGTGTAGTTTAAACTTCCAAATCTGACCTGACGGCCAGGGGCGTAGCTTTCGATCTGCTCCAGATGGCCAAGTGAATTGGCCCGCAGTGCGAAGCCGCCGAAGATGAAGATCTGTCCGGGGAGGAAGGTCTCACCCTGGACTGCATCGCTATCGATGATCGTAGGAGCCATCGAGCCTGACGGCGACGACACAGAGGAACTCTCAATGAAAGCACCAATGTCGGTGTCAAAACCAACGGATCTCGGGTAGGGGGTCCCGAACTGTGCGTCTAGGCCGGATGGTAACAGGAGACAAGGGACACGAAGTTTTACCCAGGTTCGGGCCCTCTTGATGGAGGTAAAACCCTACGTCCTGCTTGATTAATATTGATGATATGGGTAATACAAGAGTTGATCTACCACGAGATCGAGGAGGCTAAACCCTAGAAGCTAGCCTATGGTGTGATTGTTGATGTGTATGTTGTCCTACGGACTAAAACCCTCCGGTTTATGTAGACACCGGGTAGGGTTAGGGTTACATAGAGTCGGTTACAATGGTAGGAGATCTTCATATCCATATCGCCAAGCTTGCCTTCCACGCCAAGGAAAGACCCTTCCGGACGCGGGACGGAGTCTTCAATCTTGTATCTTCATAGTCCAGGAGTCCGGCTGAAGGTATAGTCCGGCCATCCGGACACCCCCTAGTCCAGGACTCCCTCAGCAGGGCAGTCTAGCTTGGTCAGTTTCACGAGAGGCGAGGGCCTTTGTGATTTGACGGCTCATTACTGCTGGAAGGCGGGGCCTTGTGATTTGACTTCTCGTATAAATGCGCCGATGACCTGATCGAGGAGGAGCAAAGAACCGTGCGGTATACTCAGGTTTTCCACTGGAGTAGTACTGCGTTAGAGGAGCACGAAACTGAGGGAGTCCTGGATTAGGGGGTCTCCGGACAGCCGGACTGTTAGACTATGAAGATACAAGATTGAAGACTTTGTCTCGTGTCCGGATGGGACTCTACTTGGCGTGGAAGGCAAGCTAGGCAATACGGATATGTGTATCTTCTCCTTTGTAACCGACCTTGTGTGACCCTAGCCCTTTCCGGTGTCTATATAAACCGGAGGGTTTTAGTCCGTAGGACAACATATAATCATACCATAGGCTAGCTTCTAGGGCTTAGCCTCTCTGATCTCGTGGTAGATCTACTCTTGTACTACCCATATCATCAATATTAATCAAGCAGGACGTAGGGTTTTACCTCCATCAAGAGGGCCCAAACCTAGGTTAAACATCGTGTCCACTACCTCCTGTTACCATCCGCCTTAGACGCACAGTTCGGGACCCCCTACCCAAGATCCGCCGGTTTTGACATCGACATTGGTGCTTTCATTGAGAGTTCCTCTGTGTCGTCGCCGTTAGGCTTGATGGCTCCTGCGATCATCGTTAGCGATGCAGTCCAAGGTGAGACTTTTCTCCCAGGACATATTTTTGTATTCGGTGGCTTTGCACTGCAGGCCAATTCGCTTGGCCCTCTGGAGCAGATTGAAAGTTACGCCCCTGGCCACCAGGTCAGGTTTGGAAGCTTAAACTACATGGCTGATATCCGCAGAGACTTAATCTTCGACGGATTCGAGCCTCTGCCTTGTGCGTTACGCGGCCACTATGAGTACGATTTAGCTCTACCATCAGACATTGTTAAGGAGATCGCATCGGCAGCCGCTCTGACCCTCAATTCGGAGCCAGTTGCGCCGTCCATGGACGGGTGGATGGACCCCACCACGAAGGCCTTACCCTCAGCGGCGATCGAGCCGAACATCGACCTTACCTTGCACGAGAGCCGTGTTGATAAACTGCCGAATCCTTCTCCGGCCATGGACTCCGAACCGCCTGCACCCGTTCCTATCGAATCTGGCTGGGCGCCGATCATGGAGTTTACCTCCGCGGATATCTTTCAGCACTCGCCCTTCGGCGATATACTAAACTCATTAAGGTCTCTCTCCTTGTCAGGAGGATCCTGGCCGAACTATGTCCGGCAGGACTGGGATGCGGACGACAAAGAAATTCGCGGCCCACCCACCACCCACTTAGTAGCCACTATCGATGACTTAACTGACATGCTCGACTTCGACTCTGAAGACATCGACAGTATGGACGACGATGCGGGAGACGAAGAGGAACCACTGCCCACAGGGCACTGGACAGCCACCTCATCATACGATATATACATGGTGGATACACCCAAAGAACGCAATGGCGACGAGACAGCAGAGGATGACCCCTCCAAGAAGCAACCCAAGTGCCAACGTCAGCGGCGCCGCTCTAAGTCCCGCCAAAGCAAAAGTGGTGATACTGGCACAGGAGGTAATAACACTCCGGATAGTGCCGAAGACAACAACAACCCCCTCCAGCAAGAGTTAGAGCAGGAGGATGGAGGAGCCCGCCCTCCTGGGAGAGCGGCATATGGAGAGGCGGAGGATGATAATTGCATGCCCCCCTCCGAAGACGAGGCAAGCCTCGGCGATGACGAATTCGCCGTGCTAGAGGATCCCGTCGAACAAGAGCGCTTCAAGCGCCGGCTTATGGCCACGACAAATAGCCTTAAGAAAAAGCAGCAGCAGCAGCTTCAAGCTGATCAAGATCTGCTAGCTGACAGATGGACTGAAATTCTCGCGGCCGAGGAACATAAACTCGAGCGCCCCTCCAAGAGTTACCCAAAATGCAGGTTGCTACCTCGATTGGAGGAAGAAGCATATGACGCGGCTGATCGGCCACCTCGTGGCCGTGATAGAGAGGCATTCCAGCCAAAAGCTCAGCCTGCACCCCGACACCATTCAAATAAAAAAGCATGGGGAAACACGCCAGACCTGCGAGACGTATTGGAGGACAAAGCAAAACATGCAAGATCGATCTACGGATCACGAGGGCGCGCCACTATGCGAGACGATAAACGTCATGCCGGATATAGTAAAAGTAAATCCGGCCGGGCCGAACACAGCGGGCAAGACCCATCCGAGCTGCATTGCGATATAGCCCAATACAGAGGCGCCGCACACCCCTTATGCTTCACAGACGAAGTAATGGATCATCAAATCCCAGAAGGTTTCAAACCCATAAATATTGAATCATACGACGGCACAACAGATCCTGTGGTATGGATCGAGGATTTCCTCCTCCACATCCACATGGCCCGCGGTGATGACTTACACGCCATCAAATACCTCCCACTAAAGCTCAAAGGACCAGCGCGGCATTGGCTTAACAGCTTGCCAGCAGAGTCTATTAGCTTTTGGGAAGATCTGGAAGCCGCATTCCTCGACAACTTTCAGGGCACTTATGTGCGACCACCAGATGCCGATGACTTGAGCCACATAATTCAGCAGCCAGAAGAATCGGCCAGCCAATTCTGGACTCGGTTCCTAACAAAGAAAAATCAAATCATCAATTGTCCGGATGCAGAGGCCCTAGCAGCTTTCAAACACAACATCCGCGACGAGTGGCTAGCCCGGCACCTTGGTCAGGAAAAGCCGAAATCTATGGCAGCCCTCACGACACTCATGACCCGCTTTTGTGCGGGAGAAGACAGTTGGCTGGCTCGCGGTAACAATATGTCAAAGAACCATGGTACTTTGGATACCAAGGACGGCAATAGCAGGTCACGTCGCAACAAACGTAAGCACCGCATTAATAGCGATAATACTAAAGATACGGCAGTCGATGTCGGATTCAAAGGCTCTAAACCCGGTCAGCGGAAAAAGGCATTCAAAAGAAGCACTCCGGGCCCATCCAGTTTGGACCGTATACTCGATCGCTTGTGTCAAATACACGGCACCCCCGACAAGCCAGCCAACCACACCAATAGGGACTGTTGGGTATTCAAGCAGGCCGGCAAGTTAATTGTCGAAGACAAAGATAAGGGGTCACACAGCGATGACGAAGAGGAGCCCCGGTAGCCGAACACCGGAGGACAGAAGAGGTTCCCCCCACAAGTGCGGACGATGAACATGATATACACAACCCACATCCCCAAGAGGGAGCGGAAGCGTGCGCTCAGGGACGTATATGCGTTGGAGCCAGTCACCCCAAAGTTCAACCCATGGTCCTCCTGTCCGATCACCTTCGATCGCAGGGACCACCCCCCTAGTATCCGTCATGGTGGATTTGCCGCACTGGTCCTAGACCCAATATTGACGGATTTCACCTCACTCGAGTCCTTATGGACGGTGGCAGCAGCCTGAACCTGCTTTATCAGGACACAGTGCGCAAAATGGGTATAGACCCCTCAAGGATCAAACCCACAAAAACAACCTTTAAAGGCGTCATTCCAGGTGTAGAGGCCCATTGCACAGGCTCAATTACACTAGAAGTGGTCTTCGGATCCCCGGATAACTTCCGAAGCGAAGAATTAATCTTCGATATAGTCCCGTTACGCAGTGGTTATCATGCACTGCTCGGGCGAACCGCATTTGCGAGATTCAATGCGGTACCGCATTATGCATACCTCAAGCTCAAGATGCCAGGACCTCGGGGGGTCATTATAGTTAATGGAAACACAGAGCGCTCTCTCCGAATGGAGGAGCACACTACGGCCCTCGCAGCAGAAGCGCAAAGCAGCCTCTCAAGGAAATCCACCAGTTCGGTGTCTCAAGACCCGGACACCTTCAAGCGCCCTCGGAGTAATCGACAACTAGACCGCCTGGTACGATCTGAGCTCGCGTAGCAATGCGGCCCCCACCCCAGTCCCAGCCAAACGGTGAAATCCGTGCCACGGGTACATAATTACGCATTAAAAATACCATGGGCACAGATGGGGAGGGGGGAACAACTACGGCACGCCCCAAGACGCGGCTTAAACCGCACTAGGGGCTTCCCGCTTTGTTATTTTTCTCTTTTCAGGACTTTAATCTCTGGAAACCCTGTCCGGCAGCATGATTGCCGAACACATGATGCAGCAACCAAGGAGGCAGAAAGCTACGTCACACCACCGAACTCGCAGGTGGATTACGATAACGAGTGAAATATTTGCTTTAATACTATTCCTCAGCTTGCCCTTGGAAGGGACATAGTCCCACTTTTTGCTTATCGCACTATCTATATCATTCTGCTTTAACGCACCTTTTTGAATAAACAATGCATAACATTACGACTATTATTGCATTCTTGTTATATATATATATATATGTTCATTAATGACGTCTTGCAACCGTACACTTTGGTATGGCCAATACACCAGGGGCTTGCGTACCCCACAATATGGTGTGGAAAGTCCAAACACTTTCACAAGTGCGGCACCTCGAACTTATAGCATTATATGCATCAGCTCCGAATCATGTCTTTAGTCAAATGTTGGGTTTGCCCGGCTCCTATGTTTTGGTACCTTACGTTCCACTCAATTGGCTAAGGTAGCGCTAGGAGAACTACTGCGATTGTGCCCCGGTTCTGCTGGGATAAGCACCTCAGTAGAGAAAGCTAAAACTGACTGTCATGATAAGGCGAGAGACTGGTCGCTGTTCGGCGAGGTTTTGAGTCCCTAAAGACTTATGCCGCTTAGAGCGAGGAGCCGGTCCTGTCCGGCTTAAAGGCGTGTATCGCCCCCCCCCCCCCCGAATTCGGCCTTCCGAATACCAGGGGCTTCGCCGGAATTTAAAATGATAGAATTCTATGGCTAAGTGAGAGTGATAAAGCATTATTAGTCCGGTTGCCTTGTTCGCTGTGCTGAGCACCTCCCTCGAAGGACCCAAAAATGGGAACAAGAGTGCTCCGGTTTATCCCGAACACCCCAGCACTCGCGGCATGGGGGCAGAAGCCGAGGACTAGACATCTCTCAGATTGGATAAACAGCCAAACAGAAGGTAATATTTTAAATTCAAACAAGCATTGCATAGCGCATATGAACAAGTTTTCATAAACACAGGATCACATGAGCAAGTTTCACTCAAATATTACATCTTTCGTGCACTCGTCCGCTACGAGACGGGCACCCTTCAGAACACCCTCGTAGTACATCTCGGGGTGGCGATGCTCCTTGCCCTCCAGCGGCCCTTCCTTGATCAGCTTCACGGCGTCTAGCTTGACCCATTGCAACTTCACATGGGCGAAAGCCCGGCGTGCACCTTCAATGCAGATGGATCGCTTGACGACCTCCAGCCGCGGGCAGGCATCCACAAGCCACCTCACCAGGCCGAAGTAGCTGTTCGGAAGGGCATCGCCAGGCCACAGCCGGACTATAAAGCCCTTCATGGCCTGTTCGGCCGCCTTGTGTAGCTCGACCAGCTGCTTTAGCTGGTCGCTCATTGGCACCGGGTGTTCGGTCCCAGTATACTGAGACCAGAACAGCTTCTCCGTTGAGCTTCCCTCCTCGGCCTAGTAAAATTGTGCGGCATCGGACATGCTGCGGGGCAAATCTGCGAATGCTCCTGGAGAGCTCCGGATTTGGGTAACTAACAGGTAATTTACTTTCACATGCTTGCTTTGCATATAGAATTCCTTACCCGCCGCTATTTTCTTCATCGCATCAATCTCCTAGAGGGCCCTTTGGGCTTCGGCTTTGGCATTCTTCGCGCTCTCTAGGGCCGCGGCAAGCTCAGACTCCCGCGTCTTCGAGTCAAGCTCCAATGCCTCGTGCTTCGTCACGAGAGCTTGGAGCTCTTGTTGCACCTCGCCCACACGCGCCTCCTGCTTTTCTCGCTCGGTGCGCTCCTTGGCCACTTTGTTTTCGGCCTCGGACAGCGCTTGCTTTAGGGTCGCCACTTCGGCCGTGGCCCCTGGCAAATTCATGATGATCCTGTCATTTTGCAATCGCATTCTTTTTATACATATCCATAGACTAGGTATTACTTACCTTTGTTCTCCTGGAGCTGCTTCTTGGCAAGGCCGAGCTCGTCCTTGGACCCTTTAAGGTCCTGCTTCAGTGTGGCGACCTCCGCAGTCAGTGCGGCAGATGCCAGCAGCGAAGCCTGCATATGCATATAGACATACTTATATTAGACTCCTGCGATATTGTTTGATCCTTTGTTCGGCTTTTCTTTGTGAACACCGAACATAGCATCAGGGGCTACTGTCTATGCGGTAACATTTTTCCTATATTTTAAACACTTACCTCAGAGCCTGTTAGAAGGCTGGCACATGCTTCAGTCAGTCCGCTCTTGGCGGACTGAACCTTCTGGACCACCGCACTCATAATAGTATGGTGCTCCTCGTCGATGGAAGCGCTGCGAAGCGCTTCCAGCAAATTGTCCAGCGCCTCTGGATGGACAGAGGTCACCGATACATGCGTCTTGCCCCTCTTGGAAGGAGGCCGCCTGCCCGAGTCCGGAACCACTGGAGGTTCGGGTGCGGTGTTCGGCTGAGGGTCGAACTCGGAGCCCTCAGGGGCCTTGTCCCCTCTGCTCCCGGAGTCTGGAAGGTCACCTTGATACAACACCTCGTGATACAACACCTCTGGGACTATCTACCCTCGACCCGGTGCCTCGTGATACAACACCTCGGCATTGTCCGTAGGGCCAGGGGAGGTGGCGGTCGGAATTGGATCGCTATCCATATCCGACGAGCCCAGGGAGCCGTCCGACGATACATCAATGCGGGCTCGTGGCGGCCTGCATAATCATATTCGGCGTTAGGGGAAGCAGTGCGACAAAGGAATGCTATAAGTTACTCTGGTATTCGAATACTTATGATTTCCCCAGGGGCTTGGCCCTGGGCAGCCACTCGTTTTCGCCGTCGGCGGCGGTGGTAGAACTGTTTGGAAGGAGAGTCCTTCCCTTCTTGGACCCTTCGGCCCCCCCTGTTGGGGCGGCCTTCCTTTTCTTGTCTCCCCCGTCTGGAGGGGAGCATCTTCTTCTTCCTCCTTGTCTTCGGGGGAGGAGTGTGTCGCAAAATTATCGTGCGATGAGTCCGATGACGCCTGGCGTCGGGAACTCTTTCGGGTTCCCTTGGCCTTCCTGGTCTTCTCTGGCACCTTGTAAGGAGCCGGAGTCAGCATCTTCGTCAGGAGAGCGTCTGCTGGGCCTTCGGGCAAAGGAGCCGGATAGTCGATCTGTCCGGCCGTCTCCTGCCAGTCCTGTCAAAGGTACGGGAGCTTAGATCCCGCATAGAGTCAAACTATGAAAAACAAGTATCCAGTGAAAGGTAAAACAGCTTACCGCACTGGCTTGGCGCTTCGCGCTGAATCCGCGATCCTCGGTAGTGGGAGGGGGAACCTCGACACCCTTGAATAGCACCTTCCAGGCATCCTCGTGTGTTGTGTCGAAGAGCCTGTTTAGAGTTTGGTGCTGGGCCGGGTCGAACTCCCACAAGTTGAAAGCCCGTTGTTGGCACGGAAGGATCCAGCGGATGAGCATGACCTGGACTATGTTGACGAGTTTGAGCTTTTGTTCATCATGTTTTGAATACATGTTTGGAGTCCGGTCATCTCTCCCGAACTACCCCAAGACAGGCCCTTCTCTTGCCAGGAGGTGAGCCGCGTGGGGATGCCAGATCAGAACTCGGGGGCCGCTGCCCATTTAGGGTCATGCGGCTCGGTGATGTAGAACCACCCCGATTGCCACCCCTTTATGGTCTCCACGAAGGAGCCCTCGAGCCATGTGACGTTGGGCATCTTGCGCACCTGAAAGTGCAACTATCCCTAGGTGGTTTTAGTAATTCATAACAACATATAGCTCATTGAGCTAATGCTATTCCAAGATGATTATTTCAGGAAAGCTCAATGATTGGCATGGCATGGATGTGAAAGTGGAACCCTCTAAATGCTAAGGACAAAGGATTGGCTCAAGCTCAAAAGCTCAAGACTCTTCATTTTATATTTTAGTGATCCAAGATCACATTGAGTCTTTAGGAAAAGCTAGTACTATCAAGGAGGGATGAGGTGTTGCTTAATGAGCCTCTTGCTTCATGTGCTTAGTGATATGCTCCAAAACCCTCAACTACTTTCCCATATCCACATATGACCTAAACCCTAAGCCAAACTCGGTCCTACCGATTCTTCCTATCCGGCGCCACCGAGTTTCACTTGTCATAAGCCACTGCCAAACCCTAGCAATTCGGTTCTACCGATAAGGATCTCGGTCTCACCGAGATGGGGTTGCAAACTCTCGGTTTCCCTTTCGTAACTTTTTGGTCTCACCGAAAGAGCGAATCGGTCCCACCGAGATTGCAATGTAAACTCAGTGTTTCCCCTTTGTAACTTTTCGGTCTCACCGAGTTCCACTCGGTCTCACCGAAAGAGCAAATCGGTCCCACCGAGTTTGCCTGAACAACTCTCTGGTTAGCTAATTACCAAATTCGCTCTCACCGAGTTTGTGTAATCGGTCTCACCGAGATTACGTTATGCCCAAACCCTAACCATATCGGTCCTACCGAGTTGCATGTCAGTCCCACCGAAAATCACTAACGGTCACTAGGTTTACATTTTTGGTCCGACCGAGCCTATTGATTCGGTCCCACCGAGATTGGAAAACTGTGTAACGGTTGGATTTTGTGTGGAGGCTATATATACCCCTCCACCTTCTTCTCATTCGATGAGAGAGCCATCAGAACACACACATCATTCCAGGATAAAGAGGAACTTCACAACAAATCAAGTGGTGCCTACAAAGCCTCATGTGAAGCCCCTACATCATCAAGTGAGAAACAAAACTTCAATGAAGAATTGAACTTAATGGTGAAGAACTTCAACAAGTTCTACAAGAGTAGAAGCAAAGATAGAAGCTTCAAGTCAAGGTCCTACAATGACAAAAGATCTTCTAGTCGAGAGCGAAACTGCTACAGTTGTGGAAGACCCGGACACTATTCCAATGAGTGTACGGCTCCCTACAAGAGAAGAGAAGATTCTCCAAAAAGAAGAAGCAAAGAATCACCACCAAGAGAGAGAAGGAGTAGAGATGATCGTTATGAACGAAGATACTCACGGAGAAGCAAGTATTCGGAAAGGAAGGAAAAATCATCAAGGAGCTACACAAAACGAAGACATCAAGCTCATGTTGGTGAATGGGTATCCGGCTCCGACTCCGACAGCCACTCCGAGAGAAGTTATCACTCCGACTCCGAAGATACTCAAGATGAAGGTGTTGCCGGTCTAGCACTTGTGTCAACCAACTCCTACGACATATTTGACTCACCAAATGAAGGAATTGGAAGATGCTTCATGGCCAAAGGTCCTAAGGTAACACACCCCGAGTATGTTGATTTCAATAGTGATGAAGATAACTTGTTAGGTGATGATTTGCTTGTTGACAACTCTAGTGATGAATACTATGATGAAACGTCAATTAATCATGCTAATCAAGATAAAACGAATGACAATGATAAGGAGAAGATTGAGGCTCTAACTAAAGAACTAAACACTCTTAAGTTAGCTCATGAAACTATCTTCGAAGATCATCGAGAACTTTTAAGAGCTCACGAGAAATTACGCTTTGAAAAGCTCAATCTTGAGCAAGAGCATGAGTTCTTAAAAGCAATCAATGATGATCTCCGCAAGAAAAGTTCTTCTTACATTGCCAAGCGTTTACTCTTATCCACTTACATGCCTCAAGTCAAGTCTAGTAACAAGAACAAGAAAGATTCTTCCTCTAGCAGTAACAATGATCATGCTAAATCCAATATTGTTGCTTCTAGTAGTTCTCTTTATTCCACTAATGATTCTATTAGCCAAGTTACACTTGAGCAAGAAAATAGCTTATTGAAGGGAATTATAGAGAAAAGGAGTGTACAAAAGCCTTGCCGGGAGTAAGCAATTTGAGGAAATTGTGCGCAAGCAAGGAATGCACCGGAAGAATCGAGGTGTTGGTTTTGAACGAAAGTTCAATGCCAATGGAGTTGAGTGGGAAGAAGATCAATACCCCAAGACAAAGTTTGTTCCTCAACAAGAGAAGTATGATACTTCTTTCAAGGGGACACAAGCTCAAGATGATCTTCCATCACAAGACTACAAGCAAAAAGGCAAGGACAAGCTTCAAGAGGAAATTGATGCATTTGAAGAAGCTCCTAAGACCTTAGTCAAGTGGATTCCCAAGACTACTTCAAGTTCCACTTCATCAAGTACGACTACAACTCCAAGGATTCCCATCAAGATGGTGTGGATTCAAAAGAAGAAGAACTAGAGAGTTCTTGAGGGTGACTCCGACAACATACTTCACTCTTATCATTTTGGCAAGAACAAGTGAAATCAACTTCCACATCTTGCACTAGTTCAAGGAGTCACAAACCGTCTTGTTGGTAAGACAAGGGACAAGGTAACCTAAAAGTTTTCATGGACAACATCTTGTGTGTGCATCACTCTATGTCTATGGATATCCTTGTTTGTTCCTTGTGGGACTAACCCATGTAGGTATTGAAAGTGCAATTCACTCAAATGGATAGCTCCAAGTGATCTACATCAACATTGAGCATCCACATCTTCAACATCTACATGAAGTCATCATCGACAAAACCCGAGGTTAGTTCATCCCTCTAAGGGGGGATATCACATCTAGGGGGAGCTTTACTCTAAGACTTGAGCTAAAGCAACTCTAAAGATGTGAACACAACAATGCTTTATGTAAAAGTGGTAACCCCACTTGAGCTTAAACGATGAGTATGACCTATGATCAAGTGTTCTCACTTGACTCCTAAGACAATATACTCATATATAGATGACCTTGTCATCGCAAATTGCTTGATAGATGCTAGAATTGGTTGTGCATGCCTTGTCACATATTTCATTTGCCATCTTATTGTGTGAGCATGCTGGTTGCATATTTTACTCATTCGAGGACATCCACTTGTTGTTTTGATTGTTTGGTTTTATTTCCTTTTGCCAAGTGGATGGACAAGAATGCCTAAGAACCTCCTCTACCTATCTATGCTTTTCTCGTCTCAAACTCTATTCATGCTACATCACAAAATTTGATCAAGTCAGATTCGAACCACTCCGTGTGAGGAGCGCTCGGAGTCCCCGATTCGTCATAGACTTAAACTTCCAAAACCTCTTGATGATTCTCGGTCTGACCGATACCCCACTTTCAGTCCTACCGAGATCATTAAGTCGATCTAGGTTTTCGATCTCGGTGCAACCGATTTGAACCTTTCGGTCACACCGAGTTTCAGTAACTGCTTGCAGTTATGAATCTCGGTGCCACCGAGTTCTTCCACTCGGTCACACCGACAGGGTCGGGCTATATATAGTCACGGGCAAAAATTTGGAAATTTCTCCGAACCCCTTCGCCCGCGCGATAGCCTGCTCTGCCAACTTGGTCTCCGGATCGTCTCCTCGCCGCCAGCCGCCTCCAGTCGCTGGTCTCCATCGCCGTTAACGGAATTCCACCCCGCCATTGCCGCCGTAGCGAGTCTCCGCCGAAGTAGGGTATGGACTCGATCTTTGTGCTATTCTCCAATCCGATTCTTAGCACATTGTGATCATCATGATTCTTGCCACAATTGAAACACTCCTATCCAGTCAATGCGCTTGTAGATTAGGTTTGATTCGAAAATTTTAGGGTTAGGTTTCCGCCGAAACCATCTCGGACCCACCGAGTTGAAAAACTCGGTCCCACCGATTTGGCTTATGCCATTGCACAAGTGAGACTCGGTCTGACCAAGAATTACTTATCGGTGTGACCGATTTTGGAACTCTGTGAAACCCTAGCAGTCTCGGTGCCACCGAACTGTGACTCGGTCTAACCGAGTTCACTAGTTTAGGTGCCAAAACTGCTTCGGTATCACCGAGTTTAAAAATCGGTAGATCCGAGATGATTTCAGTGGGAAACTAAAACTAAGTTTTTGGATCATTCTTTTGCAAAAATCTCTGCATTTTGTGATGCTCATCCACTCTACCTCATCTATAAACTATTCACAGGGTCAGCAGTCAGAGTTTGCAACATGTCTGATCAGAGTGATAGCCAGAACTTGTCAGAGCAGCAAGTGCAGATGAGTGAGGGCACTAGTCCCTCCAGCTCTTCAGATGATGGCAGCAGAAGTACCCCAAGCAATTTGCCAAAAGCTGCCACCAGATAGAGGAAGAGGAGAACTTCAGATTCTGAGGATGAAGATTATGTGGCAGAGGAAGAGGAAGCCACATCAAAGAGAGTTGAGCCAGCACAGGGCACAAAGCCAGGGTTAAAGATCAAAAGGCCAGCAGGTAGGCAGCCTATGCCAAAGGCCAGAGCCTCAACTCAGATTCCTGAGCCAGTTGCTGCTGAAGGAAAGAAAAGGAAGGAAAGGGTCAAGAAGACCGTAGCCAGAGTGCTTGGAAAGGCTTCCATCATGGAAGAAGAGGAAGAAGAAGAGGTTGCTGCACCAGCACCTAAGGAACCTAAGCTTATGGGTGATGCTATAAGATCAGGGGCTGCCACATCTAAGCCCAAAGAAGCACCCAAAGCTGCCTCCAAGCCAAAGTCTGCACCAAAGAGAAATACAAGGAGCATACCTGCAGCTGAGAAGAACAAGGCCCCAGTGCCTGACACTGCTGAAGAAGATGAGGAAGAGCAAGTTCTTAGAAAGCTCAAGCCCAAGATCCCAGACCACAACGATGCTCATCCTGTGGCTGAGGATATGAAGCTCAGGAGAGACTCAGGGCTGAGGAAGTGGAGAGAAGCAGATCCGTATGCTTCAAGGAGGAGGACTGCTGTTGACTACAGATTCCACACTAAGGAACAGCAGGACTTCTATGAGACAGTTTTGTTGGACAAGAAGCCCATAGTTTGTGACATGAGATGGGTTGATTGGGAGTACATCAAGGACAATGAAGAGCACTATCCTGGAGTGCAAGACAGCTTTAGTGCTTGTGGAGTTGCAGACTTTGTTGGGCAGAAGCTCACAAAGTGGAACGAGGAACTTATTATGCAATTCTACTCCACGCCACACTTCTATCCAGATGGTAGGATAACTTGGATGTCTGAAGGTACGAGGTACCAATCTACTGTTGCTGAGTGGGCACAGCTCATCAATGCCCCAGAGGAGCATGAGGATGACTTGGATATCTATGCCAAGAAGAAGATGGACCACAACTCTATGTCCAATATGTACAAGGAAATTCCAAACGAGGCACTTGATACTTTCAAGTTTGGGTCTGTGCATTATCTTCTGTCAGGGCTGCCAACCATTAACTGGATCCTTAGGCACACTCTGTTGCCCAAATCTGGAGATCACAAGATGATCAGAGGCCATGCAATCAATTTGCTTCATGTATTTGATGTGCCTCAGAAGTTTAAAGTGATGAGCCTCATAGTAGAAACAATCAAGAGGACTGCAGCAGACCAGAAGAGGAGTTGTGGATATGCCCCACATATTCAGGAGCTCATTAACTCCAAGATGGGCACGGGCATATACTTGTTGGACAAGGAACACCTGTCCATCCGTCCAGATTTTGAAGATAATCAAGTTGTTATGACTGAGAATGAGCCATCGTCTGCACAAGCACAAGCAAAGAAGGAGAAGGCAAGGAAGGAGAAAGCTGCCAAGATGCCAACTCAAGAGGAGGCATTTGAGTATTTCTTGAAAACCAAACAAGAGCAGCTTGGTTACCTGATTGCATCCACCCTGCGGATTGAGAAAGGACTAGCCACCCTAACTCAGAACCAGGCAAGCCTAGAGAGAATCATGTAACAAAAGTTCTATGACTTGGATGTCAAGGTGACAGAAATTCAGAATGTAGTGGAGCAGCTCCAAGATGACATGCAGGAGAGGAGAGGCAGGACTACAACTGATGCCTTTGCCAGAGTGCCACGAGGTCCGAGGTCGTCTGTAGTGCCAGTTGCTGACAACAGAGCCACCACGTCTGCACCAGCTACAGCCTCAGTTCCACCAGCTCCAGCATCTACTTCAGCCTCGACTCCAACCACGTCTACAGAAGGCTTCGTCCTTGGAGTGCTCCAGACTCCACCACCACCTGAAGATCAAGCCTGAGCGTCGATCTAGCACTATGCATTTTCTAGGAACTTTTTGGTAACTTGTTGCCAAAGGGGGAGAAAAATGTATAGACCATAGGCTTCGAGAGAGAGTGTTGCTTTTATTCTCTCTTGCTTTATTTGGTGGTTTTTCGAACTTTGTTTGCTTTTGAGTGCTTGAGATACTATGTCATTGCTCGTGAGACATTGATGATCATGTGTTTGATCATAAGCTACACTTAATGTTTGCTTAATGCTATTATCTTATCTATCTTATGTGATCATTCACTATTCTTGGTGATGAGTGCATGTATTTCATTCTTATCATTTTAAGCGCTCCACCAAGATGTATGTGACATGGAAGAGTAACCCATGACTCTAACTCTTTGTGCATTTGCAGTCCAAAGCAAATTTTAAATATGCACAAATTTAGGGGGAGCTCTTACTTATCACATACTTCTCAAAGCGACGATATATTTCATGCTTATTATCATTTTTCGAAGCTTTGATCTATATGTTGTCATCAATTACCAAAAAGGGGGAGATTGAAAGTGCAACTATCCCTAGGTGGTTTTGGTAATTCATAACAACATATAGCTCATTGAGCTAATGCTATTCCAAGATGATTATTTCAGGAAAGCTCAATGATTGGCATGGCATGGATGTGAAAGTGGAACCCTCAAAATGCTAAGGACAAAGGATTGGCTCAAGCTCAAAAGCTCAAGACTCTTCATTTTATATTTTAGTGATCCAAGATCACATTGAGTCTTTAGGAAAAGCCAATACTATCAAGGAGGGATGAGGTGTTGCTTAATGAGCCTCTTGCTTCATGTGCTTAGTGATATGCTCCAAAACCCTCAACTACTTTCCCATATCCACATATAACCTAAACCCTAAGCCAAACTCGGTCCTACCGATTCTTTCTATCCGGCGCCACCGAGTTTCACTTGTCATAAGCCACTGCCAAACCCTAGCAATTCGGTTCTATCGATAGGGATCTCGGTCTCACCGAGATGGGATTGCAAACTCTCTATTTCCCTTTCGTAACTTTTTGGTCTCACCGAAAGAGCGAATCGGTCCCATCGAGATTGCAATGTAAATTCAGTGTTTCCTTTTTGTAACTTTTTGGTCTCACCGAAAGAGCAAATCGGTCCCACCGAGTTTGCCGGACCAACTCTCTGGTTAGCTAATTACCAAAATCGGTCTCACCGAGTTTGTGTAATCGGTCTCACCGAGATTACGTTATGCCCAAACCCTAACCATATCGGTCCTACCGAGTTGCATGTCAGTCCCACCGAAAATCTCTAATGGTCACTAGGTTTACCTTTTCGGTCCGACTGAGTTTGTTGATTCGGTCCCACCGAGATTGGAAAACTGTGTGTAACGGTTGGATTTTGTGTGGAGGCTATATATACCCCTCCACCTCCTCTTCATTCGTGGAGAGAGCCATCAGAACACATACACAATTCCAACTCATATGTTCTGAGAGAGAACCACCTACTCATGTGTTGAGACCAAGATATTCCATTCCTACCATATGATCTTGATCTCTAGCCTTCCCCAAGTTGCTTTCCACTCAAATCTTCTTTCCACAAAATCCAAATCCTATGAGAGAGAGTTGAGTGTTGGGGAGACTATCATTTGAAGCACAAGAGCAAGGAGTTCATTACCTACACACCATTTGTTACTTCTTGGAGAGTGGTGTCTCCTAGATTGGCTAGGTGTTACTTGGGAGCCTCCGACAAGATTGTGGAGTTGAACCAAGGAGTTTGTAAGGGCAAGGAGATCGCCTACTTCGTGAAGATCTACCGCTAGTGAGGCAAGTCCTTTGTGGGCGATGGCCATGGTGGGATAGACAAGGTTGCTTCTTCGTGGACCCTTTATGGGTGGTTGCTTCTTCATGGACCCTTCGTGGGTGGAGCCCTCCGTGGACTCGCGCAACCGTTACCCTTCGTGGGTGGAGCCCTCCGTGGACTCGCGCAACCGTTACCCTTTGTGGGTTGAAGTCTCCATCAACGTGGATGTAGGATAGCACCACTTATCCGAACCACGGGAAAAACATCCGTGTCTCCAATTGCGTTTGAATTCTCCAAACCCTTCCCTTTACATTCTTGCAAGTTGCATGCTTTACTTTCCGCTGCCAATATACTCTTTGCATGCTTGCTTGAATTGTGTGATGATTACTTGACTTGTCCTACAATAGCTAAAATCTGCCAAGAACTAAAATTGGGAAAAGGTTAAGTTTTTGTTTGGTCAAGTAGTCTAATCACCCCCCCCCTCTAGACATACTTTCGATCCTACAGCACCATGGCGCCTCCGCACCCGCCTGGCGGCCACTCACAACCTTCGTCTTGACATTGAAAGTCTTCAGCCATAAGCCGAAGTGGGGCTTGATGCGGAGGAAGGCCTCGCACACGACGATAAACGCCGAGATGTTGAGGATGAAGTTCGGGCCAGATCGTGGAAATCCAGGTCGTAGTAGAACATGAGCCCCCGGATGAATGGGTGGAGAGGGAATCCCAGTCCGCGGAGGAAATGGGTAAGGAACACTACCCTCTCATGGGGCCTGGGGGTGGGGATGAGCTGCCCCTCTTCTGGGAGCCGGTGCGCGATGTCGTCGGGCAGGTATCCTGCTCTCCTCATCTTCTTGATGTGTCCCTCCGTGACGGAGGAGACCATCCACCTGCCTCCCGCTCCAGACATGGTTGGAGAGGTTGAGGTGGGAAATGCGGACTTGGGCGCTGGAGCTTGAGTGTGCGAAGATGGATGAGCAAAGGAGGAAGAAGGCATGGATGAAAAGGCTTATCCCTTTATATGGGCGGACGAAACTATGCGTCCCCACTAGCCTGGTAAAACTCGCTTATCCCCCAAGCGCCGTAATCGATGGCGCGGTTGGGTTACCCACACCCGTATTGATGAGAATCCCGTGATAAGGGGACACGATCTCTGCTTTGACGAGACGTGTCGAAAAACTGCCTCGCGTTATGTGCGGGGCTAGTTAAAGGAAACAGTTCGAATAATCACCGGGCCGTGACATAATGTCGTGTTGCCAAAACAAGTCAGCAAATTAGATTTGCGGAAATATTATTCTCTCTACGGTGGTATGTGGAACTTATTTTGCACGGTCGGACACTATCCTTGTATTCAAATTCTTCTGTGGTGTATTCGGAGGAGGAACCCGCCTTGCAATGCCGAAGACAATACTGCGCGCCGGACTCATTATCATTGAAAGCCTGGTTCAGGGGCTACTAAGGGAGTCCCGGATTAGGGCGTCTCCGGACAGCCGGACTGTTAGACTATGAAGATACAAGATTGAAGACTTCGTCTCGTGTCCGGATGGGAATCTACTTGGCGTGGAAGGCAAGCTAGGCAATACGGATATGTGTATCTTCTCCTTTGTAACCGACCTTGTGTAACCATAGCCCTTTCCGGTGTCTATATAAATCGGAGGGTTTTAGTCCGTAGGACAACATACAATCATACCATAGGCTAGCTTCTAGGGTTTAGCCTCTCCGATCTCGTGGTAGATCTACTCTTGTACTACCCATATCATCAATATTAATCAAGCAGGACGTAGGGTTTTACCTCCATCAAGAGGTCCCGAACCTGGGTAAAACATCGTGTCCCCTGCCTCCTGTTACCATCCGCCTTAGACGCACAGTTCGGGACCCCTACCCGAGATCCGCCGGTTTTGACACTGACAGCAGCCCGGTGCCATATGGCAATAAAAATGATCTAATTTTCTAGTCATCTCATTGTTAGCATTATTCTATTCATTCCCTAAAAAAACATTGTTCTATTCATGCCTCGCAGAGAACATGACACGTGCGGCGAAACACCCGAAGCAAAAGATGAAACACAGGAGCAAAAGAAGAAGGAAGATTATCACCCCAAATGATCTAATTCGCCGCGGAGTCGTAACTGCTTCTTCATCGCCTCCACGACCTCCATCTCCTTGCGTGTCTCCTCCGCCATCTTCATCATTGTGTCCATGACGCGGCATTTCTCGATGCGAGCCTTCATCATCTATTCCACAGCCATATTACATACCTTGACAGCAGCCGGGTGCTCGATGCGGAGCTTCGCCAACTCTTCCTTCTGTTCCATGGCGAGGGCCTGTAGCATCTTCATCGAGGAACTACTATTCTCATGCAGCTTCTTCCAGCCAGTGTTCTTCTCCTTCAACAGGTCAATCTCGTGGTAGAGCTTCGCATTGTCCTCCCGAAGTCACAGGATTTCGCCGGTCGCCTTCTTCTCCAAGGCAATGCTCTTCTTTAGCAGCATCACCAAGCCGGCGGTCAACTCCCCCTGCTGATTGAGCTCAGCGGGCATGTCGTCGAGGCTCTCCTTCAGCAACCCCATCAAGCCTTGGATGAACTCCTTCTACTTATTGAGCTGATCGGGCATGCCGTCGAGGGATAACGACTCCAGCTCCACCGGCTCGGCATGTTCGCCTCCGCGGCTAGGGCGCTCCTGGGAGCCATCGCCTGCCCGTGAGAGATCTTTCGAGGTCTCTACGTGGCGGCGAGCCCTCTTTTTTTCCGCATCCTTGGTTGCTGCTCCCTTGTTACGAGTAGTTCTCGACCTAGAGCTCTGCTCACCGGCCATGGCAAAGACGGACGAAGAAGAAGCACTTATGAGGAGGAAAGGTAGAGTGATTTTCGGTTAGGTAGTTCCCCTTTTTATAACCTAAGTACTAGCACTAGTACTAATACCTGCATAGTGGGAACACGTTCAGGTTTGGTACGTACTACTAGTAGGTGTGAGCAGGCTTTCGAATGTGATGGGAACAAGGTAAAGATTAATTGATGGTTTTGGTTTCGAGGCCCGAAACGGTTCCCGATGAGTTTAGCGGAACACAAATTTCAAGTACTACACTGCTCAAATGCGTAAATATTATGTTACTGTCAAAAATTGGCACAAAATACGAAGGAGACCAATGGAAGTACTACTAGCAACCCACGATTTAACTACTCGCATGCGCGCAGTGGAGTAATAATGTCTTTCTTCTGCCCTCACGTCCACTCAATTTGCATGCGCTGTATTAATTGACCATCAATGAAGTGAACGACTTTACACGCGTCAAATTATCACATGGGGTGGATCTTGGTACAAAATTGCGTCCGCCCGTGTACCCACGTGTGCGTGCAAGGAATGAGTGTGTGCATGGCGTGCGTGCACATCTTCGCTTCGTGCATGTACCGCCAGTATGGCTCAGGGAGGACGAGTACATTCTTCTGGAACCAGCAGCACGTCACTGTGATCAATCCACGCAAGGAGGTCGCGACAACGCCTACACATGTGCCACGTGGCTTCATGAACTGTAAGAGAGACACTGTGTAGCGTGCCATTGGTATTCTAATTTACGTGTTTTGCACATACTCGAAGTACTAGTAAGGTACACGTGCATTGCACGCATCAGATTTTGCAACCAAATTATGAATAAATACCACACTATAGCATGTAAGCTCTGAGTCATATATGCCTGATGTAGCCCTTCGTTTAATTCTTATAGTTCATCTCATTCAAAATCAATTAGTTTTTATAAAAAAAGCTAAGAACGCGGGAATATGAAAAACATGGGATTATAGTGGAATGTCGTCTTGAATCCTACAGGATTGTACGAGTGTTTGATTGTGCATAGAAAGAACGCAGAATTCTTTCAAAGAGGTTTGAGTGGATGGGATGTTTCCTATGAAATCTAGTGCAAATGAATCATATGGAAAAATTACTGTGGTTTACAATCCTACGAATCAAACAACCAAGATAGGAAAAATTCCTAATGATTAGAATCCTCCAAAATTCCTTTGAGAATCCATTGAATCAAAGAAGCCCTTAATCTATTTTATGATTCATGAAATTGTGCGTTGTAAAGCATAAAGTAAAAACAAATAATGGCAATTCAACTAGAAAAAAGTTTGGGCGGTTATGATACGGAAGATTCTAGAACAAAAGAGAACCACTGTTGTTTTGAGGTTTGTGCATTATGCTTAAGTTTAACCATGGAGTATAATAGATTGTACATGTGGCAAAATCCGGTGGGGGGCTAGAAGATGGTGCGAGGGGCCGAGTGGAGGGAGACTATGAAGGAATGCACAAGTGCGAGATCGATATTTAGAGAGAGGGGGCGAACACGTGCGCTGATGCGCGCAGTGGTGGAGCTATGAAAAATAAATGAGCTAGGGGGCCAAGCATTGCTAATCCTTTACGAGGAGGGTCAATTCATGAACTTAAACCATTTTAGCAGCAATTGTCTAATGATCACATTCATATTAACCTTGATATATAGTGATGTTAGGGGGGAGGGGGGCAGGGCCCTTACTGCCCCTGTCTTCGCCATTGTGCACGCGTCTGAGAGATGAAGCAGAAGGCATGGATGATGAGAGGGGGACGTTGGTACATAATTAATGTGGGTGTATTAGCTATATATGTTAATCCTATATAGAGAGGTATAGATTGATCGATGTGGACGTGGGAAAGAGGGTGAGACCTCACTGGATATATCGACTGATCGGTTTGTGTGGAAAACTATGAAAGACCTAGATATATACACACATACATAGAGGAACATCGATCGTTGCGCATGCACACGTGAGAGATAAAGAATGCACGATATGATGGAGAGGGGGATGTGTGTTGGTGTGTGCCTTCATGGGAGACCGACCTGAAGAAAAAGATTGCATGCGTGCGATGGATAATGCCGACTAGTAGTGTGTGTGCATGCATGCATGAGAGAAAGTTAGTGATACAATTATAAAGATAAGACTACTGTGTGGATGTAAAAGAATAGCTGAATAGGTGACGTCACAATCAATGTAAAGTTGAATTCAAATATTTGAATAAGAGATCCTGATGTTTGAAACCCATGCATGCATGAATATAACGGAGATCTGCGCGGTGTGGTTTGGAAACGAGCATGTTGGAATGTATACACATTGAACAAGGTCAGACTGATTTGAATTTGAGATACCGATGGCAGACATCATTTGGCCACGTCGCATCCATGCATGGACACACTATTCTAATTGGAGATGATGGGCAGCTTTTGCATCACATATCTCTATCTATACCCCTATATATATTATATATTTTTTATTTTTTATATTGTGTGCGGGTAACTTTAACTTTGAAATATGGTCGTTGGATGAGGCGAATCCGATGGTCCAAAGATGGCAAATTTGAGCACTACTGGCCGTTGGATATCATCTAGATTCCACCAGATTTTGCCACATGTATAATCTAGAAGACTCCATGGTTGAACTTAAGCATAATGCACAAACATCAAAACACAAGCACTTCTTATTTGTTCTAGAATCTTCCGTATCATAATTGCCCAAATGTTTTTCTACATGATTTGCCATTATTTGTTTTTACTTTATGTCTTACGACGCATAATTCCATGAATCTTAAAATAGATTAGCTTTCTTATAAAAACTAGATGATTTTGAATGAAATGAACTATAAGAATTAAATGAACATCTACATCATGCATATATGACTCAAAGCTTGCATGCTATAATGTGGTATTTATTCATAATTTGGTTGCCAAATCTCATGTGTGCAATACACGTATACCTTACTCTAGTCTAAATGGTGTTTGTGTGTGTGTTGTGCATGTTGAGGTGCAAATTGTCTTTTTTTGGGTACACGTTAAGCTTGTTCTTCCGAAATTTCAAGCCGCGCCTTGTTATGCCGAAAATTCAAGCTAGCGTCTCTGTCTATCGTGCTGCGAAACTCCCGCCTCTTCAACCCGCGCCTTGTTAGCCCGAAATATTTAAGATATATCTTTGTCTCATTGTGCTCTGACAACTCCCTCCATCTCAACCCGCGCCTTGCTATTCCGAAATTACAACGCGCGCGAAAACTCCCACCTCCTGTGAAATCCCGACACGCAAAATGCCCGTGGTACACCTGAACCGAAAGAACCGCCTCAAATCGGTGGGGGTACTTTCGTAACTTACCCCACATTTTGGACAAGCGCATCTCTAAGCCATGGTTCCCCACTGTCATCCCATCCGCCCACCCATTCGTACATCGAGGCCGCGAAAACCCGCGACAAAACCCCACACCCTGCTCCGTCCGCCACCCAGCCAGAGCTTCTTCCCCGATGATGTCGTCCACAGCAACACCTCAGCGTCCTTCATCCTCCATACCGGATGAGGATCCATCGTGATCTCATCGTCCCGCCGGTTCAGCCACCCCATCCTCCACCTCCAAGGAGCTGCCCCGACGTTCCCCTCGTCTTTCGCGCCACCTCCATTCCCACACCACCATCTTCACCTGCACCACCGGAAGAGCATCATCATCACCGTTTCCTCGGATGAAGCTGCGGCCTAATCAGCGCCACCAAAGAGGTTGTACACTAATCGCCGCATTTTCTTCTTGATTCGATCTCACGGTGCTGCCGGCGCTCGGTCCCGAGCCGACACGGCGCGGCTCCATCCACGGAGGCGTCGCCGGCCACTTCCTCACGGCGTCGCTCCCTCGGAGGCGACGTCCATGTTAGTAGGACCCGCTGCTGCTTTAGCTCTCGCTCGCGCTGCTGCTCTGCTCTTGCTCTCGGTCCCCTGCCTGGTCTGCTCTTGCTATTGCTCTTGCTCGCGCTGCTGCTCTCACTCTTGCTCTTGCTTGCGATGCTACTCCGATTTAGCTACACTTCACTCCGATGTCGCCGGGGTGAAGGAAGAACCAGCCGCAGCAGGGAGGGGGCTCACCGAAGAGGTACCCCACTATCTATCTTAGGGTTCAGGATGGGGGCGGTGGTCGCCGGCGGTGGCGGGGCGTTGGTGGGGCGGTGGCGTGGGGATCGCCGGAGAAAAATCTCGGCACGGGGGGCCTAGAGGGATGGCCGGGGCGGTGGCGGACCGGTGGTGGGGAGTGTTTTCGGGGCGGGCGGGGCGGCGCACCTCCGGCCGCGAGCGGCGGGGGGCTGCTGTTTGGCCGGCTCAGGGGGGTGGAGGTTGAAGATGAACCGCATGCCCTTGATTTCATATCCAACGGCTGCAAAATCGACTGACCAGAGACGAAAAAGTTAGTTGACCGACGTGTAGCCTCACCTTGCTAGTGCGTTCAATTTCGACAGCAAAATTCAGTTTCGACAGCAAAATTCAGTTTCGACAGTTAAATTCAGTTTCAACAGTTAAGTTCAGAGATGAGCGGCTGATGTATTTTACATCTAGCACTTTGTGTTTATGTATTTTACGTCATGTATTGGAGATGCTATTAGAATTCCACTCAGGTTAACGTTGTTCGTTGTCTCTCTTGTCCTGCTTCAGCCTCGGCGTCGTACAACTCACCGGAGCTGCCCCAACGACGAAACCCTCCATCACAGCGGAGCAGTACCTCGGGCTCCATCTCCAGACGCCTAAGATCTTCTTCCCCTCCTCCGATAGCCAAGTCAGCCGGAGCATCCTCACCGGCCAACCCAATCACACTGAGATTGACATGGCTTCGCCAAAGAGGTTGTACACTTGTTGCATCTCTTTTTTACTCTACATGTTATATATATTGTCCACTGAGCACTCGTAGTAACGGGAAATACGATTATTTTATCCTACTATATGACAAGCAGTGAGGTACCAGGCAACTTAGCTATCTGTGACGGACTCTCTTGAACGCCATCATTATTTATCTCTGCGCGTTTGAGCTGTGCATTTGTCGATGGGCCTGGGAGTTGAGCTAGTATGGCAGTGGCCTGGGTCCAAAGTAATAGAAGTAGCACAAAAACATTTTTTAGTGTAGGATTTTCCTTGCTCAAGCCTTGCTACTAGAATTGCCAGTGCTTGAAAGGAAAAGTGAATGAAAAACATCAGAATTGGAAAGTTTCCTATGGTACTACTTTTCATGAATTTGGTGCAAAGGAATGGAGCAAAGGAAAACTGTAGGATTTGTTCCTTTAGTGTCTCCTTGAAAGAAAAACCGTAGGAATTCTAATTTCCACTTCTCCTCCTTTTCATATTCCTATTCATCAAGCACAAGACTAAGAGATAGTAGCATAATAGCATTATAACCATACATTTTCTTATGGTTCGACTTAATCTCACCATGCTTTTTTGCATCCTGTGATCTTCCAATTGTTGTGAATCAAACACCCAGATTGGCAGAAATCCTGTGTTTTTAAATTCTCTGTTTTGCACATGCATTCCTATCCTATTCCTGTATATTTCCTATCCCTGCATTGTTAGAACCCTCAAATTCAAACAAGCCCTTACTCAATTACTTCCGTTACAGATATGTGTCAAAGAAAACCTTGTGTGGTTTGTCCTGCTCCTGCGGCGTTGTGTTCCACCCCAGCTCAGCTGCTCCAACGATGGAAGGGTTCACCACAGCAGGGATCCGCTCTCTAGACTATCTTTCGCCGCCTCAGATCTTCTTCCCCGCCGCCGGCAGCCACCGCAACTGCATTACCATCATCAACTGAGCAGATGACCTTGAGGACTACACGGGTCCGCAAGAGAGGTCGCACCCTTCCGTGTCTGCTTACGTTATGCGTCGCTTAATATGATGACATGCTACATTATCATCGTGTTCACCTATTAGACTCCGAGTCAGGTCCAAACTAATGTTGAAACTTGAGTTTTTAAATGGTTGTGGGGTACATATTGGGGCAGCAAGCAGTACTATCTGTCTACTATCTGGTTAATCTCCGGTGTCTACTATGAGTTTCATGTTGGGTGCAAACAAACATTAAAGGAGCCATTATCTGTATTTTTTAACTAAAGCTATTATCTGCCTGCTATCATTGGTTTTGGGTCTATCCATAGTTTGCTACCATCACTCTAGATTTGTGCATGCACTCCTTACATAATCTCACTATGTTTTATTCCTATGCATGCCAGTTATTGTACACAATGGAACTGATCATGTATAGCAAAAGAGACGAGCCTTGCGTGGCAATAAAATTTCATGCAGACGTCGTTCCATGGTGGGCGCAAAGGCAGCCCCCCTCCACCCATTTCGGATCGTAATCAAGAGGAAGATAACTGTTATGAGGGGGATTCAGAAGGATAAGACCACTCCTATTTACCCCATGAGGTCTTCGCTCTAACTTGGCATGCTGATGTTGGTAATATCATGCATATGGTGCCTTGCATTGCTTACTGTATACATTAAAGATGTCATCTGCTTACTTTATACATGCTTTGTGTCAATGCCATATGTTTAGTTTCTTTATCGTATATGTGAATCATACAATTCCATCTTGTCTAGCCAGGCATCATATATGTGAATTTTGCAATGCCACCCTGGTTAGCCAGTCATCTTATATGTGAATTATATCATGCCATCATTTTTTTATTACATGTTAAATTTGTCAACAATTTTAGTACATTCAATTACTCTTCTTGTGCATCAGCCATTTGGCAAGGTCATGGAAAAATCTGGAGTGGAAACAAGGTCTTCAGAGCAGACAATGCTATCTGACGAAGCGCATGTCTTGCTGGTTACCGATAGCTCCTGAGAGGAGGATTCAGAGACAGATGACCAGTCATATCCCCCCCCCGAGGTGCATGCCCTAACTTGGCAGGGTTATGTTGCTCATATCGTGCGTATGGTATCTTGCATTCTTTGTCATTTGCTTAGTTTAGACATGCTTTGTGTGAATGCCACCTGTTTAGTGTCTAATTACCATATATGTGAATTATGCAATGCCATCTTGTTGCAAGACATTATATATGTGAATTATGCAATGTTATCTTGTTGCAAGGCATTATGTATGTGAATTATGCAATGCCATGCTGTTTAGGCAAGCGTCATATATGTGAATTATATCATGTCGTCCTTTTTTTGTATTTCTCATTGCTTTTGTCGACAATGTTTGTATATTCAACTGCTCTTCCTGTGGATCGGCCATTTGAATTGGTGATGGAGAAATCTGGAGTGAAAACAAGGTCTTCAGAGCAGACAATGCTACCTGCTGAAGCAGATATCTTGCTGGTTACAGATATCTCTTCAGAGGAGGATTCAGAGGCAGATGACCAGTCCTATTATCCCCCTGAGGTGTATGCTCAAACTTGGCAGGGTTATATTACTCATATAATGCATATGTTGTATTGCAATGCTTAGTTTTTACATCATATACACAATATTGAATGCCATCTCCTTAGTTGACACATCATATATGCGATTGCCCTCTGCTCACTTCCTTAGTATATAAATCATATATTTGAATTATGTCATGCCATGATGTTTACATAGACAACATGTATCTGAATTATGGCATGCCAACCCATTTTCTAAAGACATAATATAGTTATATCATCTCATCCTGTTTATATAGTCATCATATTTAAATTATGTCATTCTATCCGTGAATTATATCATGCCATCATGTTTCCATCGACGGCATGTTTGTGATTTATGGCATGCCAACCACTTTAATAGACACATCATATAGTTATATCATGTCATCATGTTTACATAGTCGTCATATTTTGAAGTATATCATTCTATCCTGTTTAGTTAGCCGTCATACATGTGAAATTGTGTCATGCTATCCTGTTTAATTAGCCATCATATATGTGAAATTATGTCCTGCTATTCTGTTTGCTTAGACAACATAAATGTGAATTATTTCATGCCCTGTTTTCTTCCCTACTATCCATTTGCACCTGGATATCTTACAATGTATGTACATTCAATTACTTTTCTTGTTTATCAGCCATTTCAATTAGAGGGAGTGATGGCAGTATCTGTGGGAGTAAAAACATGGTCTTCAGAAAAGATCGTGCTACCTGTCGATGCAGATAGAACCACGGTTGTACTTGCCCAAGAACCAGCCCCACCACACATAACCCACACTCATGAAGATTGTACCCCTACCCAGTTGGACAGAGAACCAGCTACACCCCTTCTAACCCCAACCCCAGTAGATAGACACCCAGTTCCCGTTGACACAACACCGTCTCCACCACAGAGCACCCAAACACGAGCAGTTAGTAAGGAAACTGCAGTGCCCAAATCATGAGGACCACCACTCCAAACCCAAAGTCAATGCTTAAAGTAGAAGAAGAATTGTTCTCAGGTCAGGTTCCGTAGCTATGGTTCATACTACTTTGCTCTTGCATCACTGTATTTACTGATACCAACTAATTTCAAATTTGAAGGATGCAATTGAAACTCCAATGGCGCAACAGGTATGTTTTAAACCTGTTTCTTCATGTGTTTGACTGCTTGCTATTGTAAATTGCTCTATGTTGATTTCAGTTTCAATTGAATAAACAGTTATGTTCTCATGCCATGCACATTACAAGTGTTGTTATTGCTGTGTAGTTTCCCACACTTATATTCTGTCTATGCTGCTTTGTCTTAAATAGATATGATTCGAACTGTATCTATCTTGATTTGGAAACATAAACTAGAATGATATAGACCATACAGTGACCATACTACATAGATATATGTTTGTTTCATGATGTTATCCTGTCCACCTTACTACTGAACTAGTTTACCAAAATGAGTTTCATATACTACATTGTAAACCTGAGATGTGTTTGTTTGTTTTTTCTTTTGGAACGCGGATAAAATATTGGAGAAGAGTACCCTGTTATGCAATGGTAAAGGAAGTAATGCAGATAAGGTTCAAGATAGTGAGACATCCCTGTTAGTCTCCAAGAAAGCTGATAAAAACTATATTGAAGACACTGAGACAACCCCAAAGTCGTGCCTTGATGTAGTGTTCGAGTTACTGGCTACCACTGCTGGCACCAGCTCTTCGAACTCATTGCCTGAATTAGTTCGGCTTCTTGACTCTCAACTTCAAGTTGAAAGACATCGATCAGATGTTATGCGACAGGAAGCCGAAGGACTGAGGAAGTCCCTGCAGAATTCAGATGCATACTTTCTGGTGCAACAGCAAGCGCTGGAGGACTTAAGCGCCAAACAAGAGAAAGTTAATAAGCTTGCTAAGCATCTTGGCAGCATTATGGGTACCCAGGATATTGTTGCTTGAGCTCTTCTGAAGTGGTTTCAGTTCTGGACTTGTTTTGCTGTGGCGTTTATATGCTGATGTGTTCCCTATATTTGCACTGGTGGCAAACTTTGATGCCCAGTGGATGTAATATGTGTAATAGCCGTGATAGCCTAGTGTAAGTTGCTTGCTTATTTATTTCCTTGTTGTCTTGTTTATTTGTTTGCTTGTAGTCAGTGCAGTTCTTTTTCTGTGGTTTTCTAGTGGCTGCAATAACCTATTTTTTAAAACTAGGCTACAATAACCATGGGCTAATATTTATTGTAGTGACACTGGGCCTCCTACGGGCCGTAGAAACAGTGGGCCTTCTACGGGCCGTAGAAACAGTGGGCCTTCTACGGGCCGTAGAAACAATGGGCCTTCTACGGGCCGTATCATCAATGGGCCTTCTACGGGTCGTATCATCAATGGGCCTTATACATGTTGTATGATTGATTGGTCAAACATGGGCCAAAAAGACCGCATTCTGGCCGTAAACGGGCTAGAGTTGGAATCGTCCGTTCATGGGCCGACCATAACGGGCCATCGTTAATAGGCCGTATTTGATGACGCTATGAAAACGGCCCAACGTATTAACGTACCACAAACGGGCCGACTGTAACCACGGGCTGCATTTGGCCCACAAGCAGAAAATGACAGTAACAGGCCGTAAGTAAACGAATGCTGGAAATGAGCCCAAGAATAAATGGGCTCTGAGAAGGCCGAAAGATAACATGGGGTGGAGACGGCCCAACGGAATAACGGGCCGTTAATGGGTATAAAGTGATACACTGTTCATTACGGGCCAGTTTCACCACGGGTCGTTAATGGGTGTAAAGTGATACACTGTTCATTACGGGCCAGTTTCACCACGGGTCGTTAATAGGCCAAGAGTTACATAGGGCCTCATATGGGCCGAAAGACGTCATGGGCCATACATGGGACAGAAGTGAAAACGGGCTCGAATCATATTGGATGGCCCAGATGACGCTACTGGGCCTAATTCGGATAGGGCGTAACAGGCCTTGGGTTAGTGGGATGTAAATGGGCTATATGCGAACAGGCCGTTAACAGGCTTTCCATGGGCCGGCCCGCCACCTTTTGACCAAGTCAAATGGGTCGGCCTTTTCACAGGAATGGGCCTCTGTTGGGCCGTGCCACGTGTCAACGTATCATAGGCACCTTCTGTCCAATGAGTGGATGACATCTGTCCCGACGATGAGCCGACACGTGTTTCCTCCAGCCAATGATGATTTTACACATGGAAAATCCCCATTGGTCGGGGCTGTTAACGGGTTATCGGATCCAAAACCCGACCCGATAGCTTAACGGCGTTCCATTACGGTGGATGCCACGTGTCGGTCACCCTTGACGAAAGCACTTTTGTGACGCGCGATTTATCGTCATGGAAGTGGACACTTCCATGATGATAATTTTGGTAATGTCATGGAACACTTCTACGACAGCACATGTATGACTATATTGATTCTGTCATAAATTTGTCATGGATGTACATGCATGACCAAAAACGCGACCTACTGTGACAAACACATATCATCACGGAAGTGTATTTTTTGTAGTGAGAGGCGGTAAACACAAGAAGGAAACAATACATCTGGTCTCCAATCTTGCCCTCCACGCATCCAGGAGTCCTATCCGAACACAGGGAACAATCTTCTGTTCTATCTTCACGGCCCATCAGCCCGGCCCATGCTTGAATAGGTCGGACACCTAAGGACCCCTGATCCAGGTCTCCCTCAGTAGCCCCCGAGCTTGCCTTCAATGATGACGTAGTATCTGGCTTATGTCCTCGGCTTTGCAAGGCGGGTTCTTCATTATACTCCCGACCAACGACAATCTGGCTCTGACCTCTATGTTTTTGTATTTATGACTTCTTCCTGTTGTTGCTTCGATTTCTGCGTGCTGGGTGAATACGAATGGTCCGTGATTTTTTTAAATAATCCCGTCATCATGCTCGGACGACATCTATATAAGGAGATTTGGATCCCCAAATGCCATCTCACATCGCGCAAAAGAAAAACCGTCAAGATTAGCTATGAAAAAAGCCTTCCAACATGGCCAGTGCCCCAGGCTCCTCTTCGCGCCCCCATGGCCCTCAAGAGGGTGATTGGTAGAGTTGCTTAGTGCCTCATCTTCAGCTGAGTCGACTCCAGATGCAGGGCTATCTTTAGCTGAGAACTTCCCCAACCCCAATAAGGAGGAGAGGGTGTGCTTTGTCCCATTCCTGTTGTGGGGCCTAGGATTTCCAATCCATCCCTTTCTCAGGGGCCTATTGGAATTTTACGGCATCCAACTGCACAACCTCACCCCAGGTTCGATTATGCACATCTCAGGTTTCGTTGCCCTCTACGAACTGTTCTTAGGCATGGAGGCTCATTTTGAACTATGGAGGAAGTTCTTTTGCCTCGTTCCCCGCCATCGAGGAGGCTCCATATTTGAAGTGGGCGGTGCCGAAGTATGGCATATAGCCGGATCCGTATACCTCATAGGAACTCCCGAAGAGGTATACCCACAGTGGTCTTCGTAATGGTTCTACATGGATGACGTCCCACTGCCGGACCCAGTTCGGCGCGGCGCCCCTAAATTTTCCAGCGCTCTAATAACCCACAAGTATAGGGGATCAATTATAGCCTCTTTCGATAAGTAAGAGTGTCGAACCCAACGAGGAGCTAAAGGCAGAACAAATATTCACTCAAGTTCTATCAACCACCGATACAACTCTACGCATGCTTGACGTTCGCTTTACCTAGAACAAGTATGAAACTAGAAGTACTTTGTAGGTGTTGTTGGATAGGTTTGCAAGATAATAAAGATTATGTAAATAAAAAGTAGGGGCTGTTTAGATAAAGACGCAACTAAATTAGTTTTAGTAGAGAGCTTGTTGTTACGAGAAAGTTATTTGTCCCTAGGCAATCGATAACTAGACTGGTAATCATTATTGTAGTTTCATATGAGGGAGAGGCATAAGCTAACATACTTTCTCTACTTGGATCATATGCACTTATGATTGGAACTCTAGCAAGCATCCGCAACTACTAAAGATCATTAAGGTAAAACCCAACCATAGCATTAAAGTATCAAGTCCTCTTTATCCCATACGCAACAACCCCCTTGCTCGGGTTTGTGTTTCAGTCACTCACGCAACCCACTATAAGCGAATCATAAATGTATTGCAACACCCTACAGCGGGGATCCCTCACGCTTGCACGACACGGAGAGCATCATAGGACAGCACCAATAATAAAACATGCAACTCAAACCAATCACGATCATCAAATAACCCATAGGACAAAACGAATCTACTCAAACATCATAGGATAGCCATACATCATCGGGAAATAATATATAGCATTGAGCACCATGTTTAAGTAGAGATTACAGCAGGTAAGAGAGAGGTTACACCTCTGCATAGAGGGGGGAAGAGTTGGTGATGATGGCGGTGAAGTTGTTGGTGAAGATTGTGGTGATGATGATGGCCCCGGTGGCACTCCGGTGCCACCGGAAGCGAGGGGGAGAGAGTCCCCCTCCTTCTTCTTCTTCCTTGACCTCCTCCCTAGATGGGAGAAGGGTTTCCCCTCCGGTCCTTGGTCTCCATGGCATGGGAGGGGCGAGAGCCCCTCCGATATTGGATCTGTCTCTCTGTCTCTCTCTGTTTCTGCGTTCTGTTCTGCTGCCCTTTCATCGTTTCTTTTATATCTGGAGATCCATAAATCCGATTGGGTTGAAACCTTTGCCCAAATCTTTTCCCAAAAATTAGCTTTCTTGCAGCCAAAGTAGAGCATCAACTGTCTTACGAGGGGCCCATGAGGGTGGGGGCGCGCCTGCCTGTAGTGGTCGTGGGCCCCACCCTCGTGGCCACCTTGGGCACCGTCTCGCGTTGATTTTCTTCCCAAAAATCACAAATATTCCAAAATAATTCTCCGTCCATTTTTATCCCGTTTGGATTCCATTTGATATGGATATTCTGCGAAACCAAAAACATGCAACAGATAGGAACTGGCACTGGGCACTGGATCAATATGTTAGTCCCAAAAATAGTATAAAAAGTTGCCAAAAAGTATATGGAAATTTTAGAATATTGGCATGGAACAATCAAAAATTATAGATACGACGGAGACGTATCAGCATCCCCAAGTTTAATTCCTGCTCGTCCTCGAGTAGGTAAATGATAAAAAAGATAATTTTTGATGTGGAATGCTACCTAGCATAATCTTGATCATATGTCTAATCATGGCATGAATATTAAGACACAAGTGATTCAAAGCAATAGTCTATCCTTTGACATAAAAACAATAATACTTTAAGCACACCAACCAAGCAATTATGTCTTATTGAAATAACATAGCCAAAGAAAGCTCATCCCTACGAAATCATATAGTCTAGCTATGCTCCATCTTCACCACACAAAATATTCACATCATGCACAACCCCGATGACAAGCCAAGCAGTTGTTTCATACTTTTGATGTTTCTCAAACCTTTTCAACTTTCACACAATACATGAGCATGAGCCATGGACATAGCACTATAGGTGGAATAGAATATGATGATGGGGGTTATGTGGAGAAGACAAAAAAGGAGAAAGTCTCACATCGACGCGGCTAATCAACGGGCTATGGAGATGCCCATCAACTGATGTCAATGTGAGGAGTAGGGATTGCCATGCAACAGATGCACTAGAGCTATAAGTGTATGAAAGCTCAAACTGAAACTAAGTGGGTGTGCATCCAACTTGCTTGCTCATGAAGACCTAGGGCATTTGAGGAAGCCCATCATTGGAATATACAAGCCAAGTTCTATAATGAAAATTCCCACTAGTATATGAAAGTGATAACTCAAGAGACTCTCTATATGAAGAACATGGTGCTACTTTGAAGCACAAGTGTGGTAAAAGGATATTAACATTGCCCCTTCTCTCTTTTTCTCTTTTTTTTTCTTTTTTTCTCTTTTTTTGGGCCTTCTCTTTTTTTCGTCTGGAGTCTCATCCCGACTTGTGGGGGAATCATAGTCTCCATCATCCTTTCCTCACTGGGGCAATGCTCTAATAATGATGATCATCACACTTTTATTTACTTACAACTCAATATTACAACTCAATATCTAGAACAAAGATATGACTCTATATGAATGCCTCCGGTAGTGTACCGGGATGTGCAATGATCTAGCGTAGCAATGACATCAAAAAAATGGACAAGCCATGAAAACATCATGCTAGCTATCTTACGACCATGCAAAGCAATATGACAATAAATGCTCAAGTCATGTATATGATGATGATGGAAGTTGCATGGCAATATACTCGGAATGGCTATGGAAATGCCATAATAGGTAGGTATGGTGGCTGTTTTGAGGAAGATATAAGGAGGTTTATGTGTGATAGAGTGTATCATATCACGGGGTTTGGATGCACCAGCGAAGTTTGCACCAACTCTTGAGGTGAGAAAGGGAAATGCACGGTACCGAAGAGGCTAGCAATGATGGACGAGTGAGAGTGCGTATAATCCATGGACTCAACATTAGTCATAAAGAACTCAGATACTTATTGCAAAATTCTATTAGCTATCGAAACATAGTACTACGCGCCTACTCCTAGGGGGATAGATTGGTAGGAAAAGACCATCGCTCGTCCCTGACCGCCACTCATAAGGAAGACAATCAATAAACACCTCATGCTCCAACTTCGTTACATAATGGTTCACCATACGTGCATGCAACGGGACTTGCAAACCTCAACACAAGTATTTCTCAATTTCACAATTACTCAACTAGCACGACTCTAATATCACCACCTTTATATCACAAAACTATTGCAAGGAATCAAACATATCATATTCAGTGATCTACAAGTTTTATGTAGGGTTTTATGACTAACCATGTGAATGACCAGTTCATGTCATCTCTCTAAATAGCTATAAGTGAAGCACGAGAGTTTAATTCTTTCTACAAAAGATATGCCCACGCTCTAACAAATATAAGTGAAGCAAAAGAGCATTCTACAAATGGTGGTTTTCTATGTAAAGAGAAACAGGCAATCCAAACTTCAAATGATATAAGTGAAGCACATGAAGCATTCTATAAAGCCATACTCAAAAGATATAAGTGAAGTGCATAGAGCATTCTATAAATCAACCAAAGACTATCTCATACCAGCAGGGTGCATAAAATAAAAGTGAAAACTAAATGCAAAAGACGCTCCAAGATTGCACATATCACATGAACGAAATGAATCCAAAAACATATCGATACTTGTTGAAGAAAGAGGGGATGCCTTCCGGGGCATCCCCAAGCTTAGACGCTTGAGTCTCCTTGAATATTTACTTGGGGTTCCTCGGGCATCCCCAAGCTTGAGCTCTTGCCTCTCTTCCTTCTTCTCACATCGATACCTTCTCGATCATCGAACACTTCATCCACACAAAACTTCAACAGAAAACTCGGTAAGATCCATTAGTATAATAAAGAAAATCACTACTCTAAGTACTGTTGCAAACCAATTCATATTTTGTTTTTGCATTGTGTCTACCGTAATATAACTTTTCCATGGCTTAATCCACTGATATAAATTGATAGTTTCATCAAAACAAGCAAACTATGCATCAAAAACAGAATCTGTCAAAAACAGAACAGTCTGTAACAATCTGAACATTCACCATACTTCTGATACTTGAAAAATTCTGCCAAAATTAGGAAAAAAATTGTATAGAAAGATAGTGCAAAAAGAATCAGAACCATTTGACATTCCAGCTAAAAATGTAAAATTGCGCACTACAGCCAAAGTTTCTGTCCTGCACCGTACAAATCATCAAGCAAATGTAAACATCCTAAGGGAAAACCTTGGCACATTATTTTTATAATACAATGGAATTGTACAAGGGGATAATTATTTTTGTTGAAAAGTTTCTGTAATCAAGTCACAAAGTTGCTGTGAGCATGAACAAAGTTCAAGGAGCTCTCCCACCTCAACAATGCTTGTCTTTCTCACTTTCACTTTCCTTTTTGAAAAAGTTTTGGGTTCCCCTCTTTTTGTTGTTGTTTTTAAACTATATGAAAGCACTCAACAGAAATAAATGACTCTCTAAAACTTCCGGGTTGTCTCTGTGGCAGCGCTTTCTTTAAAGCCATTAAGCTAGGCATATAGTGCTCAAGTAATGAATCCACCTGGATCCCAAGGTATATCAAAGCCAATTTTAATTAACAATGATTTGTAATTTAGTAGTGAGCACAAAGTAACATATATCATGCAACAATGAAGTCTAACTCTCTTCCTATGCATCGGCATGTCATAACAGAACAATTCATGCACACATAGTAAAGGCCAATGCATAGCATAAGCAGTTTCTTGCAATTTTATCATATTGGAAACATAGAGAGGTGGAGATATAGTTCCTCTCTCATAATAATTGCAAGTAGGAGCAGCAAGCACATGCATATTATATTCATCAAAATCATCATGTGCAACGGTAAAAGGCAACCCATCAATATAATCCTTAATAAGTGCAAACTTCTCTGATATAGTGTAGTCGGGAGAATTCAAAAGGATAATAGGACTATCGTGTGTGGGTGCAATAGCAACAATTTCAAGTTTAACATAAGGAACTATAGCAAGTTCATCTCCATAAGCATAATTCATATTGGCATCTTGGTCACAAGCATAGCAAGCATCATCAAAAAGGGATATTTCAAGAGAATCAACGGGATCATAACAATCATCATAGCAATCATCCTTCAGTAAGCACGAAGGGAAATTAAACAATGTATGAGTTGAAGAGTTACTCTCATTAGAAGGTGGGCACGGGTAGCTAATCTGCTCTTCCTCCTTTTGTTCTTCGCTCTCCTCCTCATCTTTTTCATCCAATGAGCTCACAGTTTCATCAATTTCTTCCTCCATAGACTCCTGCAAAATATTAGTCTCTTCTTGGACAGCGGGGTAGTCCTCAATATATAGTTCAACATAGGCATTAGAAGCATAATTATCATAGCAATATTTAAGTATGTCAAAATTTTCAGATTTGTAAAGAGTAGCATCATACGTTTCAATCAAAGAAGCAATTTCATAAGCACCCTTAAAAGCAACAAATTCTTCAATTTGTTGAACATCATAGTAACTATAAACACCCTTAGCATACAAAGATACAATTCCATTATCACTAAACTCACATTGATAGGGAAGGTGTTTCTTAGGGTTTTCAGAGCAACAAGTAATATCATATATTTCGCATAAATTCCAAGCATAGCATTGCAAATGATGAATTTGACCCAGTAAAATTTTCCCTTTTTCAGATATTCGGTGTCGCACATAACAAGCATGCTCATATAAAGATTTTCCCTCAACTAAGCTAGTTGGGGTTTCCGCACGAGCACATAGGGATCGAAGATGATCCAAGTAATAAGCTTCAGCAGTGTGATAGATTTTGAGTGGTTCTTCAACCATTGGTTTAGTAGGTACAACTATTTTTTTTGGTATTTTGCGTTTCCTACCCATAACTAAAGATAGAAAACAACTAAGAACAACAAATAAAAATTACTTAGTGATAAAGCAAACAAGCACACACGAGAATATTCACCCCACGCTATTGCTCCCCAGCAACGGCGCCAGAAAAATGTCTTGATAACCCACAAGTATAGGGGATCAATTGTAGCCTCTTTCGATAAGTAAGAGTGTCGAACCCAACGAGGAGCTAAAGGCAGAACAAATATTCCCTCAAGTTCTATCGACCATCGATACAACTCTACGCACGCTTGACGTTCGCTTTACCTAGAACAAGTATGAAACTAGAAGTACTTTGTAGGTGTTGTTGGATAGGTTTGCAAGATAATAAAGATTATGTAAATAAAAAGTAGGGGCTGTTTAGATAAAGACACAACTAAATTAGTTTTAGTAGAGAGCTTGTTGTTACGAGAAAGTTATTTTTCCCTAGGCAATCAATAACTAGACCGGTAATCATTATTGCAGTTTCATATGAGGGAGAGGCATAAGCTAACATACTTTCTCTACTTGGATCATATGCACTTATGATTGGAACTCTAGCAAGCATCCGCAACTACTAAAGATCATTAAGGTAAAACCAAACCATAGCATTAAAGTATCAAGTCCTCTTTATCCCATACGCAACAACCCCCTTACTCGGGTTTGTGTTTCAGTCACTCACGCAACCCACTATAAGCGAATCATAAACGTATTGCAACACCCTACATCGGGGATCCCTCAAGCTTGCGCGACATGGAGAGTACCATAGGACATCACCAATAATAAAACATGCAACTCAAACCAATCACGATCATCAAATAACCCATAGGACAAAACGGATCTACTCAAACATCATAGGATAGCCATACATCATTGGGAAATAATATATAGCATTGAGCACCATGTTTAAGTAGAGATTACAGCGGGTAAAAGAGAGGTTACACTGCTGCATAGAGGGGGGAAGAGTTGGTGATGATGGCGGTGAAGTTGTTGGTGAAGATTGTGGTGATGATGATGGCCCCCGGTGGCACTCCGGTGCCACCGGAAGCGCGGGGGAGAGAGCCCCCCTCCTTCTTCTGCTTCCTTGACCTCCTCCCTAGATGGGAGAAGGGTTTCCCCTCTGGTCCTTGGTCTCCATGGCATGGGAGGGGCGAGAGCCCCTCCGAGATTGGATCTGTCTCTCTGTCTCTCTCTGTTTCTGCGTTCTGTTCTGCTGCCCTTTCACCGTTTCTTTTATATCCGGTGATCCGTAACTCTGATTGGGTTGAAACCTTCGCCAAGATCTTTTTCCAAAAATTAGCTTTCTTGCAGCTAAAGTAGAGCATCAACCGCCTTATGAGGGGCCCACGAGGGTGGGGGCGCGCCTGCCTATAGTGGTCGTGGGCCCCACCCTCGTGGCCACCTCGGGCACCGTCTCGCGTTGATTTTCTTCCCAAAAATCACAAATATTCCAAAATAATTCTCCATCCATTTTTATCCCGTTTAGATTCCGTTTGATATGGATATTCTGCGAAACCAAAAACATGCAACAGACAGGAACTGGCGCTGGCCACTGGATCAATATGTTAGTCCCAAAAATAGTATAAAAGTTGCCAAAAAGTATATGGAAATTGTAGAATATTGGCATGGAACAATCAAAATCTATAGATACGACGGAGACGTATCACGCTCCTTTAAAGAAGCATTTCAACTGGCGTCCCCGAAGTCCCAAGGAGGAAGACAGTGTGGAAATAAAAAGGTTGGTTAGCAAGGTTAGGTTACTAGCCCATAACGAGCTCTCGATAGTCGAGGTCATGGCTATTGCAATAAAGAGGTGCGTCCAGCCTCTCCAATCCAGAGAAACTCCCTTATGGTGTTACAACGGAGAAGATGACGCGTCCCGTTACAGACGGAATGGTCCGTATACCCCTGCCAAACTGGAAACAATCTTGGCCGATCTGTATAAGGGTGAAAAAGAAGATTTCCTCCGCTTAAACTGCCGGGAAGGCTATTCCATGTACAACCCCATTGAATGGGTAAGACTTCGATTACCTGTGTTGCCTTATTGCCATTACAGCATGATAACCAATTTGTTCTTTGTTAAAACAGTCATGACGGAAGATGATCGAGGACGTTCACTGTCCTACCCCACAGTTGGAGGACCATAATCGTGATGAAGACCCTGGCTTTCGCAAGGATTCGGATATATATATGTTGGGGAACGCAATATTTCAAAATTTTACCTATGATCATGCAAGATCTATCTACAAGATGCATAGCAACGAGCAGGGAGAGTGTGTCCACGTACCCTCATAGACCAAAAGCGGAAGCGTTTAGTAACGTGGTTGATGTAGTCCAACATCTTCGTGATCCAACCGATCCAAGTACTGAACGTAAGGCACCTCCGTGATCAGCACACATTTAGCTCGGTGATGTCCCTCGAACTTTTTATCCAGTTGAGGCCGAGGGAGAGTTTCGTCAGCACGACGGTGTGGTGACGGTGATGATGAAGTTTACCGGTGCAGGGCTTCACCTAAGCACTACGACGATATGGCCGAGGTGTGTAACTATGGAGGGGGGCACCGCACACGGCTAAGAGAAACTTTGGTGTGCCTTTGGGGTGCCTGATGGTGTCCTGGACTAGGGGGTACTCAACACGTCATCTCCCGATCTGTTAGATTGGGCCGAGGATCCCCATGGTTGTATACTCATGGGTCAGTTCAGACAGCTTCCGCATACATGGAAGATTCCACAAGACTTGGTGATCAAGACAAGGACTCCTCCCCACCGGCGTATTCGGCTAGGACTCTTGTTATCCTAGGCCTTTGGTGCATTATATAAACCGAGGCCAGGCTAGTCGATAGACAACAACAATCATACCATAGGCTAGCTTCTAGGGTTTAGCCTCTCCGATCTCATGGTAGATCAACTCTTGTACTACTCATATTATCAAGAATAATCAAGCAGGACATAGGGTTTTACCTTCATCAAGAGGGCCCGAACCTGGGTAAAACATCGTGTCCCCTACCTCCTGTTACCATCCGCCTTAGACGCACAGTTCAGGACCCCCTACCCGAGATCCGCCGGTTTTGACACCGACATTGGTGCTTTCATTGAGATTTCTGTTGTGTGATCGGCAAAAGGATCGATGGCTCATCTGCAGATTAACTACGACGTCGACATCTTCGTCACCGGCTCGACTGGTCACCTTGGCTTGACCGAGGACTGTGTCGTGCCTCCGATCGTCATGTTCGTACGAGGGCCTTCATCAACACCAACTCCGATCTCTATCAATATCATGGAGGAAACGTCCATGGAGCCCGGGGGCTCAACGTCAACATTGCCCTCGGGCGACCGTGCTGTTTTTCTAGACAGCGAACGCGTATCCGCCGCCACCGCCTCCTCGAGTGTCGTTTTAGCGATCGCTTCGGTGGAATTGTGAGGAGTCGAGTCTACAACAACCTTGGAAAATTTTGTTGAGTTCCGATGGAGGAATCTCCGACAAACTTCGATATACCGGAGCCCTGTCAAATCTGGACGGGAATCTGGACGAGTTTAGGGCGTGGTCTCTAGAGCCCAGCTCGGAGGTCCTTTGGAAGATCCAACCGTTCATCTACTGCGTAATTCTCATATCTATCACCCCTCCAAATTTCAGCTTGATCCGACGGTTCAAACTCCGGAAACCTTCCGATGAGTGGACCTATTTTTGGATCTGTTTTCTGCGCGAATACGGATCCAACCCGAATTCATGTTTCTTTATGAACGTGATATTGGACAACCTTTTTAGAGCAATTCTCTTCTAGGGTATTGTGCATCATTTTTGAACACGTTCCCGTAAAATTTTAAGCCTCCTCCGAGGTCATCTTCATCATCATGCTGGTGTCAAACCAGTCCGGCAATATTGCTCCAAGACTACCGACCTGCGCTAGACACGTCGTCGCTTTGTTGAGCCGAGCTCAACTTCTTCGGATCATCATCTCGGCAAGTTGAACAAGAGTTCGGCGTCGCGAAGGATAAATCATCACCAACATCGCCGCCCCACGGATTACACGGAGCGGTCACACCGGCATCGCCGCACGGTCACTTCATCAAGCCGACATCGACCATGTCACGACCGGCATCGGCAGGGCCGCACTGTTGCTTATTCAAGCTGATGTCCATCACGCCGACCTACTTCGACTCATCGGCTGACATCGAGGCTTCGACATCTCGTCTGGACCGGGGGCTTCGCCATCTCTTTATCAACCTACTCCGGAGACTTCAGCGTCACTAGCCGACCAGCTTCGTCATGTTAGCTGGACCGAGGGCTTTGCCTCCACAAGCCAACCTTTGCCAGCATTGCCATGCCGTCGCTTTATCGCTCATCTGGCAATGGGTGTGCGGATCGAGTCCCAATTTCGGGAGTCACCTTTCTTCGGATTGCTACAACAAATAAACCAGGTGCTATTAATTCTAGTAATTTTTTCTTGTTGGAGTTTATTTTTCCCAAGAAATTATTACTCTGGTTTGTTCCTGTACACAGGTCTATCGAATGATGTCCGCACTAACGACGGTCACGTGGTGGTTCAGTCAGTTTCCGTACATAGTCCGGCGAACGCCGCATCCGGAACTCAGACCGACCTATGAATTCAGGCTTTGCCACACCTTTACCGCATCACGCCGACGCCCTACATCGACATTGACTTCGGCGCCAGGCCATATTTGTTTTATTACTCACTTTGCATAAATTATTTATTATGCAACCATTTTTTATTATCATTACTATTATCTCCGGTTTGCACTATTTTTTGTGCACAGGAAAATGATCCGGGTTGGGCAGTATCGTCAACTCGGCGTACTGACATACCACGTCACCTTGGCTGGACGGGGGGCTTCGTCAACACTTCATTACCCCATGCCGGGGACTTCGGCATCACTCTGCCGGCCTGCATTGACCGTGCTATGTCACCACTTCAGAGTGCCGAGCCCTTTGCTCCGCCACCTCGGGACCGGCTTGGGGGATGGAACCTTGTCCCGAATCAAGCTTGGACCGCGTCATCAATACCGAACACATTAACCAGCTAAGTTGCCTTCATGCTCAAAGTTTTAAATTTTTAACTTGTGTTCGGTTCGACCAAGCATTATACTTTTTGGAAAAAAGTTGCTTGTAAAAAATTTCCTTGTCCAAACTTTGTTTGTGACGCACAAATTCAAATACCCCGTTTATTTGGGGGCTTCCTTTATGAAGCTTTTCCTCTTGCATATGATTATACTTGTACGGCTTCGTTCCTTGTTCGTGTATTATGCACCATATCGACTTAAGCGATTTGCAAGCTGGGTTGCCTGGCTCCTGTGCTTACCCCTACGTTCCCGATTGTTCAGCTAGGGAGTAAAGGGAGCACCTCTGCGATTGTCACGACCGGGTCCTTCGAGCTCTGACCTCAGACTGGGTGAAGCCGAAAGCTAGCGCTCTTATTGTTTTCAATCATGGTCGGCACACAACGGAACTCATGAGTACAAAAAATCTATTGCACAAGTCTCATAGTAATAATGAGCACCGAAGAAAGGTATCGGTGGGGGTACTATTTTCTTCGAAGATGCTTCTTACACTTCGTCTGTAATATAGCATAAGTTCCCTGAGCGCGCTTTGTCTGTTACAGCCTTATGGCCCGGTTGCCTGGTTATCGGAAACACTGTCGATATTCTCGATAGGTGGAGTACATAACACTTTTCGGTCCTTGACCGAAGAGGGAGAAGCCGGTGGTCGGTTAAGATGCGTTTAAAGTTCGGGTGAACAAAGATATGATATTAGTACTTCGGTACATACAATCATTATACATAAAATTATTTTACCCAAGTCACTTGGGGGCTCTTAAATTTATATGAGCCGTTTTATAATAAGTGTTCTTCTTCTTAGTTGTTGCAAAGTTTTTATTACTATTATTATTCATCACTCCTTTTTTCGACACGAGTGTGTGGTCACTAGCCGGGGAGCCTAATTTCTCTCTCAAAGCCGCTAGAGTTTAGTTTGCTAAACTGGCCTAATGAGAAGTACTCCGCCTTCGGGATAGGAGGTTGAAGCCGTAGGGTGACCCGCTTGAAGTCTTGAGATAGGATGTGTCATGTTAAAGCACGACAGAAGCACTCTTTTTTTCTAACACCAATTTTCGGATTGGCACCGAACACTTGATCTTGTTCGGACGTAAAGTTTTTACTGATGTTTTTTGGTTTTCCAAGCTTATGACACTTTTAAACTATTTGTGTGTTTTCAGCACAAGTCTCGTAGTGCAACGCCAGACACCTTTAGAGATTCGGCAAAAAACATTCTCGGATGTTGCTATATATGCATCGGTTTCGAATTGTGTCTTCGGTCAATAGTTGGGTTGCGCGGCTCCTGCACTTGCTTCCTACGTTCCGCTTTGTTCGGCTAGGCATGCAAAGGGAGAACCACTGCGATTGTGCTTCCAACTCACATGGTTAAGCACCTCAGTGGAGAAAGCCGAAAACTGACTGTCACAATAAGCGTAAACTGGTCAGCGATCCGATGACTGTGTTAAATGACGGGCCATTCATAACAATGGCCGAAGTGTTTACGGCTTGACCTCAACTGTCGCCGAACACTACCGGGGGCTATTAACTGGCCTCCTAAACTAAATCCTCGATATTTTGCTCTTACATTAGAGCTGAGGTTTCATGATCATGCTTAGCATGACAAACCAAAGAAAGGAACCGATAGCGGGACTATTTTCTTTGGAAGACATTTCTTATGTTAAACAGTAATATAACATATCTCTCTGCGTACCTTTGTTTATAAAACCGTATGGCCAGATTGCCTTGTTTGTTGTAAATCTTTGCCCTCATAAAGGCTTTATAAAGTAGGACAAACACTCCTCGGCTACTGGCCGAGGAGGTGGAAGCCGATGGTCGGTCAACAAAGTTTTGTACAATGCGGATCCGAGCATTAATGACGTAAAGTACTTGGATACATAGAGTCATTACACATAATTTGTGATTTACTATGGATATCGATCCTTAATTCGGCCACCCGTGCCCGCATTAAGGCTCGGGGGCTACTGGGCTTCGGGCTTATTACTTACAAATATTAAAGGGGCACGTCGATCCCCTGATCTGGTGTTGCCACCCGACCAGTGTCTCGGGGGCTACTGCATTGCCTGTTCAATGCAGAAAATTTTAAGTGCAATACAGTTTCCGACGAGATTTTGATCCCCAGGTTTGTCGGCCGCACCCAACCTGAGTCTCGAGGACTGAGCACGCCTCTTTTTGTGTCCCAAAGTATTCTGCCGAGCTAGGACTTGATCCTCAGTCCGATTTTGTAAATCAACCTGAGTCTCAGCGGCTTCTGGGATCAGCGGTCTTACGTCATCCTTCAGGTGCATCTCGGGTTTTAGACCGATACACACCTTCAGGGCTACTAGCTATATATCTCGGCAGAGAATAAATTGCACCAATCAAAAATATTGACAAAAAATCGACCCATAATCGGGGTAGTGCACCACCTGGGAAGCAGTCCGGCATAAAGCTCGGGCGCTAGTGGCTGGCTCCATAGAGGGCATTTCCGGCATTAAGCTTGGCTAAACTCCTTCAACTTTTTTGAACAAAGGTGATTTATGACAGTCCGGCGTTGGAGCTTGGACATAGTCCGGCGTTGGAGCTCGGATACATTCCGGCGTTGGAGCTCGGAAGCGGTCCGGCGTTGGTGCTCGTCTGCAAAACATACCTCGAATGCAGTCCGGCGTTGGAGCTCGGACGCAAGAGGACACTGCCTCCCGGGAACAACTTCAAACCCGAGGTGTGGCATAAAAATAACAAGGCATTGATAAAGGCCGGAAACTTAAAGGGGCTCCTCGGATACCCGACATGTAAACTCGTCGAATGCATTTCGGCGATCCTCAAGATCGAAGATGAGAAGATTTGTTGAACCAGTTTTCAAGACTGACAACCGAAGATGAAGAATAGTTCTGAAGAATCGAGGAGCGTCCCTAACTTGAAGACCGGTTCAGGGGGCTACTGACGGTGTCCTGGACTAGGGGGTACTCAACATGTCATCTCCCGATCTGTTAGATTGGGCCGAGGACCCCCATGGCCGTATACTCATGGGCCAGTTCGGACAACTGCCGCATACATGGAAGATTCCACAAGACTTGGTGATCAAGACAAGGACTCCTCCCCACCGGCGTATTCGGCTAGGACTCTTGTTATCCTAGGCCTTTGGTGCATTATATAAACCGAGGCCAGGCTAGTCGATAGACAACAACAATCATACCATAGGCTAGCTTCTAGGGTTTAGCCTCTCCGATCTCGTGGTAGATCAACTCTTGTACTACTCATATTATCAAGAATAATCAAGCAGGACGTAGGGTTTTACCTCCTGTCGGTGTCAAAACCGGCGGATCTCGGGTAGGGGGTCCCGAACTGTGCGTCTAGGCCGGATGGTAACATGAGGCAGGGAACACGATGTTTTACCCAGGTTCGGGCCCTCTTGATGGAGGTAAAACCCTACGTCCTGCTTGATTAATATTAATGATATGGGTAGTACAAGAGTAGATCTACCACGAGATCAAGGAGGCTAAACCCTAGAAGCTAGCCTATGGTATGATTGTTGTGTATGGAGTTGATTGGCTACGGACTACAACCCTCTGGTTTATATAGACACCGGATAGGGTTAGGGTTACATAAGGTCGGTTACAATGGTAGGAGATCTTGAATAACTGCATCGCCAAGCTTGCCTTCCACGCCAAGGAAAGTCCCATCCGGACACGGGACGAAGTCTTCAATATTGTATCTTCATAGCCCAGGAGTCCGGCTGAAGGTATAGTCCGGCTACCCGAACACCCCCTAATCTAGGACTCCCTCAGTAGCCCCCGAACCAGGCTTCAATGACGATGAGTCCAGCGTGCAGATTGTTCGGCATTGCAAGGCGGGTTCTTCTCCAAATCCTGTGTACCTGTAGGAATAATGTCTGATTTTTGTAATGTAGCGCTCCTCGACTCCCACGCCCAATAATGGCCGTCTTCCACGTGTCAAACGAATGCGAAAAGCCAGGGCGTTTTTACATCCACGCCCCTAGCCGTATAAACGAGCCGCCTATTTAACGGGATGGGGATTTAGGTCCAAACCACATCTTCTCCTCTCCGCGAGTTATCATCAGAGCGCTTCCAGCAAAGGTCCATTCCAACATGACCAGCCATCGCAGCTCCTCCCCTCGCCCCTCCGGTCCCAAACCCGGGGATTGGGAGAATTGCACCATCCCGCATAGCGGGTTAGTGTCGCTTCAGGCCAAGGGATTTCTCCCTCAGGCATACATGGTCCCGGTCTGAGCCGGTCTCGCCACCTACAATGGCGGAAAACAAGCGGAGAGCACCCCCAATCCTTCTAAAGGAGAGCGGGTGTGCCTCGTCCCCTATCTAATAAGGGGACTGGGGTTTCCAATTCATCCATTTCTCCACGGGCTTCTGGAGTTCTACGGCCTCCAGCTGCACAATCTCACGCCCACATCCGTATTACATATTGCGGGTTTTGTCGCCCTTTGCGAGCTATTTTTAGGCGTTGAGGCTCATTTCGCGCTGTGGAAGAGGTTATTCTGCCTGGTGCCCCGTTCTCGAGAGGGGTCTATATACCAAGTGGGCGGAGCCGAAGTATGGCGCATCGCCGGGACCGGATACCTATCTGGAACCCCAAAGAAGGCGTCCGAGGACTGGCCTTTGGAATGGTTTTACATAGATGACGTCCCGCTACCGGACCCTATCCGGGTTGGTCTCCCTGAGTTCAACAGTGCTCCATTGAAGAAACGTTTGAGCTGGCGTCCACGGAGCTCTCAGAGAGAAAGCGACAGAGACGTCCTTTACCTGATGGGCTGGATAAGACTGTTGGCTCATTCCGGACTAACCATGATTGGAGTCATGGCCGCATGCATTATGCGGGGGGTGCAGCCACTTCAATACAGAGGCCACCCCATGTGGGATTTCAACGGGGAGGATGACGCCACCCGTTACGGTCGTAAGGGGCCGGCCTCAGCTGCCGCTCTAGTAAAGATCTTATCCTCTTTGTATAAGGGAGAAAAGGAGGAATTCCTCCGTGTTAACCCGCAGGCCGGATTTACTATGTATGATCCTCCAAGTTGGGTAAGTGAACAACTGCGCTTGCCCATTTGTTTTATACTCCCATGGTTAGATATGTAGTCTAACGACTTCAATGCAGGAACTGCGACAGGTGGTAAAGGATATAAACAGCCGCCCTCCACAGCCCGAGGACCCCAAACGGTCCCTCGATCCGGACTCCGAAGAGGATCCGGACATATCGGTGGAGCTTATCGACGGGGTGTTCCATCAGCTAAGCAAGGACAATACCTTGGTAGCCATCACGGCAGATTACCCAGGGTTAATCCCGGCCTCCCAGGTGACAGAAACCGGAGTCTCATTCCCTTGAGAGAGATTCCGCTCTCACGTATTCCGGTGTTTCTGATGACAACCGTGTTTTGCAGGGGAGATTTCCGAGGCAGGAGGCCGAACCTGCGGCGGCTAGCCAACGAGGGGCCGCAGGGCCCCGTGGGGCAAAAAGGAATGTAGTCCGGACTGAGATGCCGGCGCAAAGGTATAGCGCACCCTTTGTTTCCCTGGTGTTATTCTGTCAGGGCATATTAACGTCTGTGCTATCTTCAGAACGAAGAGACCTCGCCGGACTACATCCGGAGAGGTTGCCAATCGCGCCTCCATCAGCCAGGCTCCAATGTCTGGCCAGGAAGCAGAGGTGAGCACAAGGCGCACACCGGACGCTCCTCCGACAGAGGATGCGGATAGGCTGTCTGCCACAAATTCTGAAGCGGAGAGTGCCATTAACCACAGGCGTCGCCGGACAGTTCTACGCAACACTTGTTTCTCCCAAGAGGCTTTAGATGTCTTTAATTCGGGAGATGCGTACCTCCGTGCCGCTCAAAATGGTTTAGCCAGAGCCATAGAGAAGTATGTAAAAGACATACGGGTAAGAAAATTTTGGTCAAATATATATATACCAGTAGCCCCCGAGACTTGAAACAGTTAGAGCAACTGATTTAAGGATCATTTATTATGCAGGTTCGTACAGAGAAGAATACTGTACTGTCCCAGGAGCTGGAAAAGTGCAAGGCCCAACTAGAGGCCGCACTAGCCGCAGCAGGGGAGCCCAAAGAGACCCCCTCAGGTAAGATACACTTCGAAAGATTAGTATTGTGCGGTGTGGGTGCAAATCTGACAAATCATGTTGCAGATGGCGCCGGACTCGATCCGGAAAAGCAACAACTCTTACGCCGGCTAAAGGCCGGTAAGAGTACGTTGACAAAGGTGAGGCGAGAGAAGAATGATCTTCAGGATGCCAACACCCGGCTGGACGTCGAACTTAAAGATGTTCGTGGCCAGCTGTTGGACTCCACGAAGGAGAATCAGCGGCTTCAACGCGGCATATTTAGTAAGTGCTTGAACGAACTTTGAAAAAAGAGTTCGGCGAGGAAGTCGACTAACAGAGTAATGTCTGTAGGTATGCTCACAGGTCGTCCTGCAGAGGAGATGCCCGGTTCTACGGGTGACCTTCTTCCCGAACTCATGCAACTGCATGAGCGAATTCGGCAGGAGATGCGAGGCGTTGCCCAAGCCTTATGGCCTGCCCACTCCATGCCCGAGGGCCTTGGAGAGCTTGTGGAGAAGCTGAAGGGAGCTCGGCGGCGCTTCCGGTTGTGGAAGATATCGGCCTGCCGACAAGGCGCTAGGGAGGCCTGGGCCATGGTGAAGACCCGTTTTACGAAGTCTGACCCAAACCACATGGCCGAGGTCGGACCAGTGGGGCCTGACGGGAAGGAGATCCATGTAAGCTTAGTATACGGCCAAGTAGAGTTAGCCACGAAGTATTCCCAGCAGGACTGTAAATTAGACAGCCTGTTAGATGGTATAGAAGAGGAATACAATCAGTCAGAATGACTATGTAATTTTGAATTGACATGTGTAATGCCTTCTAGTCGGATTGTAGATCGTTTGTCGTTGCCGACCTTTTCGCTTCAACCTCGGGACCTGACGGTCCGGAGTGTGTCCAAATACCATAGCGGTTATATAAGAACCGGGGTATGCATGGAGACCAGGCGTAGGGGTCATTAGTGCTTTATCAGACAAGTGCCCAACTAGTTATGTTATATTACATGGTTAGTAAGAAACATCTTCCAAAGAGAATAGTTCCGTTAAGGGTTCCTTTCGCTGGGAGGCATGCCCTAAAGTGCATGTCCGGACTGCGTGAAAAGACGCAGAAAAAAGCATCTGGGGGCGCATAAAATGGGTAAAAAGATCATCTTTTATCTCACCGACCGAATATTCCCTTAAGAACGCTAGCTTTCGGCTTCACCCAGTCTGAGGTACACATCCGGCTGACCCGGCAGTAACAATCGTAGAGGTGCTCCCTTTACCGCCTAGCCGAAAAATCAGGAACGTAGGGGTAAGCACAGGAGCCAGGCAACCTAGCTTGGCCAAAACTTAAGTCATATAGATGCATATAATGGTGAAGAAAAAGGTACATGCGGAAGTTTGACGCATGCGTTGGGCGCGAAGCCCGTATAAATAAGCTTCTGTTAAAGAAGCCCCCAGGTTTAATGAGCGCGAGTGGCGCGTCACTAGATGAGCCTTTAAGGGCTATAAAAGAAAAGAGGGGAAGGAGAGAAATGTAAGACAGAAAAATGCAAAAAATGGACAGAGGAAGGAGACAAACACGGAGTCCGACGCTAGGCATAGAATCTTCGGAGACGGGTGGCGTTCCACGGGTTCGGCTCGAGTCGGTTATCCGACGCATCTCGCGGGCGGTATGCCCCGCCAGTCAGGACTTGATCGATTATGAATGGACGTTCCCACTTGGGCTTGAGTTTGTCCTTTTTCTTATCCGGCAGGCGTAGAACTAGTTCGCCAACATTGTAATTTTTGGCCCATACTTCTCTGCTTTGATATCTTCGGGCCTGCTGTTGATAAAATGCGGAACGGGCTTTTGCCACGTCACGCTCCTCCTCCAAGGCGTCCAAGTTGTCCTGCCGATCGAGCTCGGCTTCTCTTTCTTCATACATGCGCACTCTAGGTGAGTCATGAATTATGTCGCAGGGCAGAACTGCCTCTGCGCCGTACACCATAAAAATGGTGTGTATCTGGTGGCGCGATTTGGCGTGGTCCGCAGCCCCCATAGCACGGAGTCGAGCTCCTCTACCCAGTGCGTGTTAGATTCCTTGAGGGACCGCACCAGTCTGGGTTTAATGCCACTCATGATAAGACCATTTGCATGTTCGACCTGGTCGTTGGTTTGTGGGTGATAGACGGAAGCATAATCGAGCTTGATGCCCATGTTTTTGCACCAGAGTTTTACCTCGTCGGCGGTAAAGTTTGTACCGTTATCGGTTATGATGCTGTGGGGGACGCCATAACGGTGTACAACCTCGGATATGAAGTCTATCACAGGTCCGGATTCGGCCGTTTTAACAGGCTTGGCTTCTATCCATTTGGTGAACTTATCCACCACGACCAGTAAGTATTTTTTCCTATCGGTCCCACCTTTAAGGGGTCCGACCATGTCAAGCCCCCAGACCGCAAAAGGCCAGGTGATGGGTATAGTTCGGAGTGCGGTGGGTGGCATATGGCTTTGGTTGGCAAAAAGTTGGCAACCAGCGCATCGTTGGACTAGGTCCTGAGCGTCTGCCCGGGCCGTCGGCCAATAAAGGCCTGTACGGAAAGCCTTGCTAACAAGGGACCGAGCAGCGGCGTGGTGACCACCGAGTCCGGCATGAATAGCAGCCAGAAGGTTCCGCCCTTCCTCTTCGGAGATGCACCTTTGAAGGACTCCGGTAGTGCTTTTCTTATAAAGCTCTCCCTCGTGGACTCTATAGGCTTTAGATCGCCGCACTATGCAGCGCGCCTCGTTTTGGTCCTCCGGGAGTTCCTGCCTAGTAAGGTAGGCTAGGAATGGTTCTGTCCACGGGGCGATAACCGCCATTATTACGTGGGCTGAAGGTGTAATTCCATTGGTAGAGCCTCCAATTGTGTCAGATTGTTCGGCGTCGAGTGGTGCGGCTGGGTCCGGGCTGTTATTTGCGGGTTCCCCCTCCCATGCTATGGATGGCTTGAACAATCTTGCCAAAAAGATGTTAGGGGGGACTGCATCGCGTTTTGCTCCGATGCGTGCCAGGACGTCCGCTGCTTGATTGTTTTCTCGGGCTATATGGTGAAACTCCAGCCCTTCGAACCGAGCTGACATTTTTAGGACGGCATTGCGGTAAGCTGCCATTTTGGGTCCTTGGCGTCGAAGTCTCCATTTATTTGGGATATCGCAAGGTTTGAATCCCCGCGTACCTCTAGGCGCTGGATACCCATGGATACTGCTATCCGGAGACCATGTAGGAGGGCCTCATATTTGGCTGCATTGTTGGAATCCGTGTACATGATCTGGAGCACATATTGGACTGTGTCTCCTGTGGGGGACGTCAGGACGACGCCAGCCCCCAGTCCAGTCAACATTTTGGAGCCGTCGAAATGCATAATCCAGTTTGAATATGTGCCGTACTCTTTAGGGAGCTCGGCCTCCATCCATTCTACGACGAAGTCGGCCAAAACTTGCGATTTAATAGCTCGCCGTGGCTTATAGGTTATATCGAACGGGAGAAGCTCGATGGCCCATTTTGCAATCCGGCCCGTTGCATCGCGGTTGTTGATAATATCGTTTAGTGGCACTTCCGAGGCTACTATTATGGAACACTCTTGAAAGTAGTGTCGTAGCTTCCGGGATGCCATGAATACCGCGTATGCAATCTTTTGATAATGCGGGTACCGTCATTTGCATGGAGTGAGGACAGTGGACACATAGTAGACCGGCCTTTGAAGGGGGGATTTGTGTCCGTCCGTTTCCCGCTTGACAACGAGCACTGCGCTGACAACTTGGTGTGTTGTTGCAATGTACAATAACATTGGTTTGCCGGTGATTGGCGCGGCCAGGACTAGGTTTGTTGCCAATATGGCTTTTATTTCATCAAGTCCGGCCATGGCGGCATCCGTCCACTCGAAGTGTTCGGTGCGCCGAAGGAGGCGATAAAGGGGTAGTGCCTTTTCTCCCAAGCGGGAGATGAAGCGGCTTAAAGCCGCCACGCATCCGGTTAATTTTTGTATTTGTTTGAGGTCCTTTGGGACATCCAATTGTGACAAAGCTCGGATCTTGGCTGGGTTTGCTTCAATTCCTCTACCGGATACAATGAAGCCCAAGAGCTTTCCGGCTAGAACGCCGAAGACGCATTTTTCTGGGTTGAGCTTGATGTCATATTGTCGGAGGTTATCGAATGTAAGCCTCAAGTCATTTACTAAGGATTCGACATGTCTTGATTTGACGACCACATCATCCACATACACCTCCATTGTTTTTTCGATCTGGTTTGCCAGACATGTCTGGATCATGCGTTGATATGTTGCGCCGGCGTTTTTCAGCCCGAAGGGCATTGTGTTGAAGCAGAATGGGCCGTATGGTGTGATGAATGCTGTTGCGGCTTGGTCTGATTCTGCCATCTTGATTTGATGGTATCCGGAGTATGCGTCGAGGAAACACAACGAGTCGTGTCCTGCGGTGGCATCAATAATTTGATCGATACGGGGGAGGGGGAAGGGATCCTTTGGGCAAGCCTTGTTGAGGTCTTTAAAATCAACACACAGGCGCCAGGATTTGTCCTTCTTTGGTACCATTACCAAGTTTGCTAGCCAGTCCGGATGTTTTATGTCTCTAATGAATCCGGCCTCCAATAGCTTGGCTAGCTCCTCTCCCATAGCCTGTCTCTTGGGTTCGGAAAAACGCCGAAGGGCTTGTTTGACGGGTTTGAATCCTTTTAGGATATTTAAGCTGTGTTCGGCCAGCCTACGTGGGATCCCTGGCATGTTTGAAGGGTGCCAGGAGAAAATGTCCTAGTTCTCTCGTAGGAACTCTCGCAGTGCGGCGTCTACATCAGGGTTCAGTCGTGCCCCGATGGAAGCTGTTTTATTGGGGTCTGTTGGATGGACCTGGAATTTGACTATTTCGTCAGCTGGCTTGAAGGATGTGGATTTGGATCTCTTATCGAGTATCACATCATCCCTATTAACCGTGGAGCACAGTGTAGTCAGTTCCTCGGCCGCTAAGGCTTCGGATAGTGCCTCAAGGGCTAATGTGGCCGTCTTGTTTTCGGCGCGGAGTGGTATGTCCGGATCACTAGCTAGAGTGATAATTCCGTTCGGCCCGGGCATCTTAAGCTTCATGTACCCGTAATGGGGTATTGCTTGGAAGATTGTGAATGCTTCCCGCCCTAGTAAAGCGTGATATCCGCTTTTGAACGGGGCCACCTGAAACGTGACTTCTTCGGACCTGTAATTATCCGGCGTGCCGAACACCACATCTAGTGTGATTTTTCCTGTGCAACGCGCTTCCCGACTGGGGATTATTCCTCTAAAGGTTGTGCTGCTTCGCTCGATGCGGTTCCAGTCTATTTCCATTTTTGAAGGGTTTCCTCATAAATGAGGTTCAGTCCGCTGCCTCCATCCATGAGCACCTTGGTGAGGCGAAAGCCGTCCACTATGGGACTGAGGACCAATGCGGCTGGTGCTCGGGCTGTTCGGAATCTAGGTTCATCACTTGCGTTGAAGGTAATAGCAGTGTCGCTCCATGGATTTATTGTTGCAACTTGATAGACTTCGGCGAGGCTGCGGAGTGTTCTTTTTCGCATATTGTTTGATGCGAAAGTCTCGAAGACTGTGAGAACGGTACTGGTGTCCTCGGGCTGGCTTTCTGCGGCCTCTAGAATTAAGAGGTCCTCGCCAATTTTGGCCACCTGCCGGAGTATCCAACATGCTCTAAGGCTGTGAGTTGGTGTGGCGTCCTCTGTACTGTGAATTGTACAGGGTCCATCAAGCCACCTTTCCAGTACGGTTCCATGCCCTGTAGAGGGTTTTGGCTTTTTGGTGTTTATCCCGGGTGTCCTATGATGATGCACCCTCTTAGTTCGGACGGGATTACTATTCAAGGCCGGATTATCCCAAAATTTTATTTCGGTTTTCCAGGCGCTTTCCATCGCACAGTATTTTTGTACTATGGATGCCAAGTCAATGAAGCGTGTAATATCACGACGACTTACGGCGTTAAGGGTTCCCTCGTCCGTGCAATTACTGCAGAAAATTGAGATTGCGTCTCCCTCGCGGCAATCCTTTATCCTGTTCATAACCAGGAGGAATCTGGCCCAGTAATGATGTACTGTTTCCTCGGGCCTCTGCCTGATTTGGGAGAGATCGCTTATGTTCGGGTGGGCGGGTGTCATTGAATCTGAAACCTCACCCAATCCAAGATTCGGAGGCCGAAGAGTTTCCGAATTCTGAAGTTCGGATTCTTGGATGTTGTCCAACGAATCTAGCCCGTTGCCTGATCCTAAGCTCGGGTCTTGAGTTACATCCTCCTCTCCGCGGGTATCCTGCTTGGAGGAGTCGGAAATTCAGACGTAGCTAGTCCTTAAAATAGATGAAGGGTCGCCGCACTACGCCTCTACCACGGCAACGTGGTGGGTGACTTGGGGAGAGTTAATTTCTCTTAGATCGGGTTTAAGCCCAACCTGGTCATAATCTGTAGCGACCCCCAGGGCGGCGATGCGATCCAAGAGCTCGTTTACGGAAGAGAGCTCCATTCGATCTAGCTGCTCGACGAGCTCCGAGCTGACGTGTAGGTTGCTTTTGATGACCCGAGAGGTCACCGTCGGCGCAACAGCCGAACAGGCGGTCATGAGGAAACCACCTAGCCGGAGGGTTTGGCCGACAACCAAGGCTCCCTTAGCAACGGCGCCGTCTTTAAAGACGGGAAGAGGCATCCTTCCTGATTGTGACGGCACAGAGGAACTCTCAATGAAAGCACCAATGTCGGTGTCAAAACCGGCGGATCTCGGGTAGGGGGTCCCGAACTGTGCGTCTAGGCCGGATGGTAACAGGAGGCAGGGAACACGATGTTTTACCCAGGTTCGGGCCCTCTTGATGGAGGTAAAACCCTATGTCCTGCTTGATTAATATTGATGATATGGGTAGTACAAGAGTAGATCTACCACGAGATCAAGGAGGCTAAACCCTAGAAGCTAGCCTATGGTATGATTGTTGTGTATGGAGTTGATTGGCTACGGACTACAACCCTCCGGTTTATATAGACACCGGATAGGGTTAGGGTTACATAAGGTCGGTTACAATGGTAGGAGATCTTGAATATCCGCATCGCCATGCTTGCCTTCCACGCCAAGGAAAGTCCCATCCGGACACGGGACGAAGTCTTCAATCTTGTATCTTCATAGCCCAGGAGCCCGGCTGAAGGTATAGTCCGGCTACCCGAACACCCCCTAATCCAGGACTCCCTCACCTCCATCAAGAGGGCTCGGACCTGGGTAAAACATCGTGTCCCCTGCCTCCTATTACCATCCGCCTTAGACGCACAGTTCGTGACCCCCTACCCGAGATCTGCCGGTTTTGACACCGACAGTGCCCCCCTCCCATGGTTATAAAGGAGGGGGGAGGAGGAGGCCGGCCAAGGTATGGTGCGCCAAGGGGGGAGTCCTACTTGGACTCCGAGTCCAAGTAGGATTCGCCCCCCCCCCTTCATATTCCAAGAAGGAGAAGGGGGAAAGAGAGGGAGGAGAAGGAAAGGGGCCCGCCAACCCTAGTCCAATTCGGATTGGGCTTGGGGGCGCGTGCCTCCACTTGGCTGCCGTCTCCTCTCTTCCACTAGGGCCCATGGAGGCACATTAACCCCCAGGGGATTCCGGTAACCCCCCTACTCCAGAAAATGCCCGAAAAACCTATCTGAAACCATTCCGGTGTCCAAACATAACTTTCCAATATATCAATCTTTATTTCTCGACCATTTTCAGACTCCTCGTCATGTCTGTGATCTCATTCGAGACTGCTAACAAACTTCGGTTCATCAAAACACATAACTCATAATAAAAATCATCATCGAATGTTAAGCGTGCGGACCCTACAGGTTCGAGAACTATGTACACATGACCGAGACACATCTCCGGTCAATAACCAATAGCGGAACCTGGATGCTCATATTGGTTCCTACATATTCTACAAAGATCTTTATCGGTCAAACCGCATAACAACATACATTGTTCCCTTTGTCATCGGTATGTTACTTGCCCGAGATTCGATCATCGATATCATCATACCTAGTTCAATCTCATCACCAGCAAGTCTCTTTACTCGTTACGTAATGCATCATCCCGTGACTAACTCATTAGTCACATTGCTTGCAAGGCTCATGGTGATGTGCATTACCGAGAGGGCCCAGAGATACCTCTCCGATACACGGAGTGACAAATCCTAATCTCGATCTATGCCAACTCAACAAATACCATCGAAGACACCTGTGGAGCATCTTTATAATCACCCAGTTACGTTGTGATGTTTGATAGCACACAAGGTGTTCCTCCAGTATTCGGGAATTGCATAATCTCGTAGTCTGAGGAACATGTATAAGTCACGAAGAAAGCAATAGCAGAAAAACTAAACGATCATTATGCTAAGCTAACGGATGGTTCTTGTCCATCACATCATTCTCTAATGATGTGATCCTGTTCATCAAATGACAACACATGTCTATGGCTAGTAAACTTAACCATCTTTGATTAACGAGCTAGTCAAGTAGAGGCATACTAGGGACACTCTGTTTGTCTATGTATCCACACATGTACTAAGTTTCCGGTTAATACAATTCTAGCATGAATAATAAACATTTATCATGATATAAGGAAATATAAATAACAACTTTATTATTGCCTCTAGGGCATATTTCCTTCATTCCCCCACTTGCAGTAGAGTCAATAATCTAGATTACATAGTAATGATTCTAACACCCATGGAGTCTTGGTGCTGATCATGTTTTGCTCATGAGAGAGACTTAGTCAACGGGTCTACAACATTCACATCCATATGTATCTTGCAAATCTCTATGTCTCCCTGCTTGACTTGATCGCGGATGGATTTGAAGTGTCTCTTGATGTGCTCGGTTCTCTTGTGAGATCTGGATTCCTTTGCCAAGGCAATTGCACCAGTATTGTCACAAAAGATTTTCATTGGACCTGATGCACTATGTATAACACCTAGATCGGATATGAACTCCTTCATCCAGACTCATTCATTTGCTGCTTCCGAAGCAGCTATGTATTTTGCTATACACATAAATCCCGCCACGATGCTCTGCTTGGAACTGCACCAACTAACAACTCCACCATTCAATATAAATACATATCCGGTTTGTGACTTAGAGTCATCTGGATCAGTGTCAAAGCTTGCATCGACGTAACCGTTTACGACGAGCTCTTTGTCACCTCCATAAATGATAAACATATCCTTAGTCCTTTTCAGGTATTTCAGGATGTTCTTGACCATTGTCTAGTGATCCACTCCTGGGTTACTTTGGTACCTCCCTGCTAAACTAATAGCAAGGCACACATTAGGTCTGGTACACAGCATTGCATACATGATAGAACCTATTGCTGAGGCATAGGGAATGACTTCATTTTCTCTCTATCTTCTGAAGTGGTCGGGCATTGAGTCTGACTCAACTTCACACCTTGTAACACAGGCAAGAACCCTTTCTTTGACTGATCTATTTTGAACTTCTTCAAAACTTTATCAAGGTATGTACTTTGTGAAAGTCCAATTAAGCGTCTTGATCTATCTCTATAGATCTTGATGCCCAATATATAAGCAGCTTCACCGAGGTTTTTCATTGAAAAAATCTTATTCAAGTATCCTTTTATGCTATTCAGAAATTCAGTATCATTTCCGATTAACAATATGTCATCCACATATAATATCAGAAATGCTACAGAGCTCCCACTCACCTTCTTGTAAATACATGCTTCTCCAAAAGTCTGTATAAAACCATATGCTTTGATCACACTATCAAAGCGTATATTCCAACTCTGAGAGGCTTGCACCAGTCCATAAATGGATCGCTGGAGCTTGCACACTTTGTTAGCACCTTTTGGATCAACAAAACCTTTTGGTTGCATCACATACAACTCTTCTTTAAGATATCCATTAAGGAATGCAGTTTTGACATCCATTTTCCAAATTTCATAATCATAAAATGCGGCAATTGCTAACATACTTCGGACAGACTTAAGCATTGCTACGGGTGAGAAAGTCTCATTGTAGTCAACTCCTTGAACTTGTCGAAAACCTTTCGCAACAAGTCGAGCTTTGTAGACAGTAAAATTACCGTCAGCATCGGTCTTCTTCTTGAAGATCCATTTATTCTCTATGGCTTGCCGATCATCGGGCAAGTCAACCAAAGTCCACACTTTGTTCTCATACATGGATCCCATCTCAGATTTCATGGCCTCAAGCCATTTCACGGAATCTGGGCTCATCATCGCTTCCACATAGTTCGTAGGTTCGTCATGGTCAAGTAACATGACTTCCAGAATAGGATTACCATACCACTCTAGTGTGGATCTTACTCTAGTTGACCTACGAGGTTCCGTAGTAACTTGATCCGAAGTTTCATGATCATTATCATTAGCTTCCTCACTAATTGTTGTAGAAATCACTGGAACTAATTTTTGTGATGGACTCCTTTCCAATTCGGGAGAAGGTACAATTACCTCATCAAGTTCTACTTTCCTCCCACTCACTTCTTTCGAGAGAAACCCCTTCTCTAGAAAGGATCCATTCTTAGCAATGAATATCTTGCCTTCGGATCTGTGACAGAAGGTGTACCCAACAGTTTCCTTTGGGTATCCTATGAAGACACATTTCTTCGATTTGGGTTCGAGCTTATCAGGTTGAAGCTTTTTCACATAAGCATCGCAGCCCCAAACTTTAAGAAATGACAACTTAGGTTTCTTGCCAAACCACAGGTCATATGGTGTCGTCTCAACGGATTCCGATGGTGCCCTATTTAACGTGAATGCAGTCGTCTCTGAAGTATAACCCCAAAACGATAGCGGTAAATCAGTAAGAGACATCATAGATCGCACCATATCTAATAAAGTGCGGTTACGACGTTCGGACACACCATTACGCTGTGGTGTTCCAGGTGGCATGAGTTGCGAAACTATTCCACATTGTTTCAAATGAAGACCAAACTCATAACTCAAATATTCACCTCCACGATCAGATCGTAGAAACTTTATTTTCTTGTTACGATGATTTTCCACTTCTCTCTGAAATTCTTTGAACTTTTCAAATGTTTCAGACTTATGTTGCATCAAGTAGATATACCCATATCTGCTCAAATCATCTATGAAGGTCAGAAAATAATGATATCCGCCGTGAGCATCAACACTCATTGGACCGCATACATCAGTATGTATTATTTCCAATAAGTTTGTTGCTCGCTCCATTGTTCCGGAGAACGGAGTCTTAATCATCTTACCCATGAGGCATGGTTCGCAAGCATCAAGTGATTCATAATCAAGTGATTCCAAAAGCCCATCAGCATGGAGTTTCTTCATGCGCTTTACACCAATATGACCTAAACGGCAGTGCCACAAATAAGTTGCACTATCATTATAAAACTTGTATCTTTTGGCTTCAATACTATGAATATGTGTATCACTACTATCGAGATTCAATAAAAATAGACCACTCATCAAGGGTGCATGACCATAAAAGATATTACTCATATAAATAGAACAACCATTATTCTCTGATTTAAATGAATAACCGTCTCACATCAAACAAGATCCAGATATAATGTTCATGCTTAACGCTGGCACCAAATAACAATTATTCAGGTCTAAAACTAATCCCGAAGGTAGATGTAGAGGTAGCGTATCGACTGCGATCACATCGACTTTGGAACCATTTCCCATGTGCATCGTCACCCCGTCCTTAGCCAATGTTCGCTTAATCTGTAGCCCATGTTTCGAGTTGCAAATATGAGCAACAGAACCAGTATCAAATACCCAGGCGCTACTACGAGCATTAGTAAGGTACACATCAATAACATGTATATCAAATATACCTTTCACTTTGCCATCCTTCTTATCCGCCAAATACTTGGGGTAGTTCTGCTTCCAATGACCGGTCCCTTTGCAGTAGAAGCACTCAGTCTTAGGCTTAGGTCCAGACTTGGGCTTCTTAACTTGAGTAGCAATTGGCTTGTCGTTCTTCTTGAAGTTCCCCTCCTTCCCTTTGCCCTTCTTCTTGAAACTAGTGGTCTTGTTAACCATCAACACTTGATGCTCCTTCTTGATTTCTACCTCCGCAGCCTTTAGCATTGTGAAGAGCTCGGGAATCGTCTTATCCATCCCTTGCATATTATAGTTCATCACGAAGCTTTTGTAGCTTGGTGGCAATGATTGAAGAACTCTGTCAATGACACTATCATCAGGAAGATTAACTCCCAGTTGAGTCAAGTGGTTGTGGTACCCAGACATTCTGAGTATATGTTCACTGACAGAACTACTCTCCTCCATCTTGCAGCTACAGAACTTATTAGAGACTTCATATCTCTCAATTCGGGCATTTGCTTGAAATATTAACTTCAACTCCTGGAACATCTCATATGCTCCATGACGTTCAAAACGTCGTTCAAGTCCCGAGTCGAAGCAGTAAAGCATGGCACACTAAACTATCGAGTAGTCATCAGCTTTGCTCTACCAGACGTTCATAACTTCTCGTGTTGCTCCTGCAGCGGGCTTTGCACTTAGCGGTGCTTCTAGGACGTAATTCTTCTGTGCAGCAATGAGGATAATCCTCAAGTTACGGACCTAGTCCGTGTAGTTGCTACCATCATCTTTCAACTTAGCTTTCTCTAGGAACGCATTAAAATTCAAAGGAATAGTAGCACGGGTCATTTATCTACAACAACATAGATGTGCAAAATACTATCAGGTACTAAGTTAATGATAAATTAAAGTTCAATTAATCATATTACTTAAGAACTCCCAATTAGATAGACATCCCTCTAGTCATCTAAATGATCACGTGATCCACGTCAACTAAACCATGTCCGATCATCACGTGAGATGGGGTAGCTTTCAATGGTGAACATCACTATGTTGATCATATCTACTATATGATTCACGCTTGACCTTTCGGTCTCAGTGTTCCGAGGCCATATCTGCATATGCTAGGCCCGTCAAGTTTAACCTGAGTATTCTGCGTGTGCAAAACTGGCTTGCACTCGTTGTATGTGAACGTAGAGCTTATCACACCCGATCATCATGTGGTGTCTCGGCATGACGAACCGTAGCAACGGTGCATAATCAGGGAGAACACTTATACCTTGAAATTTAGTGAGAGATCATCTTATAATGCTACCGCCATACTAAGCAAAATAAGATGCATAAATGATAAACATCACATGAAATCAATATAACTGATATGATATGGCCATCATCATCTTGTGCTTTTGATCTCCATATCCAAAACACCGTCACCATCGTCACCGGCTTGACACCTTGATCTCCATCGTAGCATCGTTGTCTTCTTGCCAACTATTGCTTCTACGACTATCACTACCGCTTAGTGATAAAGTAAAGCAATTACATGGAGATTGCATTTCATACAATAAAGCAACAACCATATGGCTCCTGCCAGTTGTCGATAACTGTTACAAAACATGATCATCTCATACAACAATTTATATATCATCACGTCTAGACCAAATCACATCACAACAAGCCTTGCAAAAACAAGTTAGACGTCCTCTACTTTGTTGTTGCAAGTTTTACGTGGCTGCTATGGGCTTCTAGCAAGAACCGTTCTTACCTACGCATCAAAACCATAATGATTTTTCGTCAAGTGTGCCATTTTAACCTTCAACAAGGACCGGGCGTAGTCAAACTCGATTCAACTAAAGCTGGAGAAACAGACACCTGCTAGCCACCTGTGTGCAAAGCACGTCGGTAGAATCAGTCTCATGAACAAGGTCATGTAATGTCGGTCTGGGCTGCTTCATCCAACAATACCGCCGAATCAAAGTAAGACATTGCTGGTAAGCAGTATGACTATTATCGCCCACAACTCATTGTGTTCTAATCGTGCATATAACATCTACGCATAGACCTGGCTCGAATGCCACTATTGGGGAATGTAGTATTTCAAAATTTTACCTATGATCACGCAAGATCTATCTAGGAGATGCATAGCAACAAGCGGTGAGAGAGTGTCCATGTACCCTCGTAGACCGAAAGCGGAAGCATTTAGTAGCGCGGTTGATGTAGTCGAACGTCTTTGTGATCCAACTGGTCCAAGTACCGAATGTACGGCACCTCCGCGATCGGCACACGTTCAACTCGGTGACGTCCCTCGAACTCTTGATCCAGTTGAGGCCGAGGGAGAGTTTCATCAGCATGATGGCGTGGTGACGGTGATGATGAAGTTTACCGGCGCAGGGCTTCGCCTAAGCACTACGACGATATGACCGAGGTGTGTAACTCTCGAGGGGGGCACCACACATGCCCAAGAGAAACTTTCGTGTGCCTTTGGGGTGCCCCCTCCCACGTATATAAAGGAGGGGGGAGGAGGAGGCTGGCCAAGGTGTGGCGTGCCAAGGGGGGAGTCCTCCTTGGACTCCCAGTCCAAGTAGGATTCGCCCACCCCCCTTTCCTATTCCAAGAAGGAGAAGGGGGAAAGAGAGGGAGGAGAAGAAGGAAAGGGGGCTGCCCCCAACCCTAGTCCAATTCGGATTGGGCTTGGGGGGCGCGCACCTCCACCTGGCCGCCGCCTCCTCTCTACCAATAGGGCCCATGAAGGCCCATTAACCCCCCGGGGGGTTCCGGTAACCCCCCGGTACTCCGGAAAATGCCTGAACCTATCTGAAACCATTCTGGTGTCGAAACATAACTTTCCAATATATAAATATTTATGTATCAACCATTTCGAGACTCCTTGTCATATCCGTGATCTCATTTGGGACTCCAAACAAACTTCGGCTCATCAAAACACATAACCCATAATACAAATCGTCATCGAACGTTAAGCGTGCGGACCCTAAGGGTTCAAGAACTATGTCGACATGACCAAGGCACATCTCTGTTTAATAACCAATAGCGGAACCTGGATGCTCCTATTGGTTCCTACATATTCTACGAAGATCTTTATCGGTCAAACCGCATAACAACATACGTTGTTCCCTTTGTCATCGGTATGTTACTTGCCCGAGATTCGATCGTCGATATCATCATACCTAGTTCAATCTCGTCACCAGCAAGTCTCTTTACTCGTTACGTAATACATCATCCCATGACTAACTCATTAGTCACATTGCTTGCAAGGCTCATGGTGATGTGCATTACCGAGAGGGCCCAGAGATACCTCTCCGATACACGGAGTGACAAATCCTAATCTCGATCTATGCCAACTCAACAAACACCATTAGAGACACCTGTAGAGCATCTTTATAATCACCCAGTTATGTTGTGACATTTGATAGCACACAAGGTGTTCCTCCGGTATTCGGGAGTTGCATAATCTCATAGTTTGAGGAACATGTATAAGTCATGAAGAAAGCAATAGCAGAAAAACTAAATGATCATTATGCTAAGCTAACGGATGGGTCTTGTCCATCACATCATTCTCTAATGATGTGACCCCGTTCATCAAATGACAACACATGTCTATGGCTAGGAAACTTAACCATCTTTGATTAACGAGCTAGTCAAGTAGAGGCATACTAGGGACACTCTATTTGTCTATGTATCCACACATGTACTAAGTTTCTGGTTAATACAATTCTAGCATGAATAATAAACGTTTATCATGATATAAGGAAATATAAATAACAACTTTATTATTGCCTCTAGGGCATATTTCCTTCAATATATAGAGTTTGATGACGAGGTATTTTATCAAACGAGTCTTGACGGCTTGGAAGTGGCTATCGCTGTCGACTACCCCCGCCCCTATCCCTTCTCCATCGTAAGTATTCGGAGGGCTCTTAAAAGGAAGTCCATAATTGCACCTTTATCCTATTATACTGATCCAGACTTTAATAGGATGGGCGCTCGGCGAACCGTACCTCCTCAAGGGCGTCCCCTACACAAGGTCGTCGTTCAAAACAAAAGGGGACCATGAGTGTTGCAGAAACCTCACAGTCTTCCAAGAGGTATGTTGACTTAATGCATGCCTGGGCATGGCTCCTGATTGTTTAAAGTCTCCTTTTATCCTTGATGTCAGGAGAAACATGCGGCAAATGGCGGGAAAATGCCCTGTTAGCTGAATGTCCGCCAATCCGGTGCCAGACTCGCCAACTAGGACGAGAGCCAATGCAATGCCAGTGTCGCCGCCTCATGAGGATTCAGACGACATATCTATCACAAATTCTGAAGTGGAGAGCGTGATGGATCACCGTTGATTGAAAGAGGCCATGCGCGCTCCGGCCTTTTTCGAGCAAGAGTTTACCGCACTCAGCTCGGTGGATGCATATATCTGAGCTGCTCGAGACGGACTTGCCAGAGTCACTCAGTTGTTCTCAAAGGATATAGAGGTAAAAGTTTGTGCAATTTTGATAGTCATATGCCAGTAGCCCCCGAGACTTGAAGCAGTGAGGCATACCGATTTAAGGATCGATATGACACGCAAGTTCTCAAAGAGAAGATTACTACGCTATCCCAAGAGCTAAAGATAAATCATACGCAGCTAAATGCCGTCACTGCCGAACTGGCAGAAATGAAGAAGGCCGCAATGAGCGCGTCTGGGAAGAAAAAACACGAGGAGGAAAAAGACAAACAATCCGAAGAGATAGAGAGCTTAAGGGCTCAGTTATCGGCCGCGCAGAAAGAAAATGAGAGGCTAAAGGGCGGCATGTTCGGTATGTCTTCCTTTCTTATTTAAAACCACCCTACGGGCTCATGTTTAGTCCATAACGCGGATCGTCATGACTCTATTGCTGCAGGCTTGTTAACCGGTCGACCAGAAGAAGAGGTATCCGGATTTCAAGGCGACGTGCTGAAGGAACTGTCCGTGGTGCATGCTCGGGCCCGGAAAGCCATGAGGAGTATTGTGAAGGCATTATGGCCATCTGGTACCCCTCCAGAAAGTATGGAGGGCTTAGCAAACCTGTTCAAAGGTGCCTGGCGCCGGTTTGAGTTATGGAAGACATCCGCCTGCTGTGAAGGCGCACGAGAAGCCTGGGCTATGGTGAAAACACGCTTCACCAAGCTAGATCCAAATCATATGGCCTGAGTAGGACCACAGGGACCAGACGGGAAAGAAATTCCAATGAATTTGGTGTATGACCAAGTAATGATAGTTGCGAAGTATTCGCATGAAGACTGTAGGTTAGGCAGTCTTATAGATGGAATAGATAAGGAATATGTATTTGATTTAATGTATTAATGTACGTTAAGATCGACCTGTACCTTTATCCGAACATGTGAAAAGTTTGTCATTGCAGGCTTTCGGCTTTAACCTCCGAACCAAAATGGTGGAGTGTTTTTGAATACTATTTGGAATGAAAAGAAGCATTCACTATGTCCGGAAACCAGGCAACCTAGTCATTGTGCTCAAACAGACAAATTTTGTAGTTTGGGATGTATGTTATATTACATATGTAAGAAACATCTTCCAAGGAGAATAGTTCCGTTAAGGGTTCCTTTCCTTGGGTTGGCATGCTAAAATTATGTGCGCCGTGGCTTTGGTCCGCAATATGGGAAAAGTTGTCCTGTAGGTTTGAAGAGTTACCAGAATGTAACAATCTGTCGTTTGATTGCCGACCAATTATTCTCTTAAGAACGCTAGCTTTCGGCTTCACCCGTCTAAGGTACATGTCCGGATGACCCGGTTGTAACAATCACAGAGGTGCTCCTGTTACGCCCTAGCCGAACAATCGGGAACATAGGGCATAAACACAGGAGCAAGGCAACCCAGCTTGGCAAAAACTTAAGTCATAGAGGTGCATATAATGTCAAAAAGGGTGTATAAGAGCAATCAATAGATATATTATGAGCTCTAGGCTCGGAATAATAATAAGCTTCGGTTAAAGAAGCCCCCAGTCATGGTGGGGTGTATACATTTTAGGATGTGTACCCCTCAAGTGTTCGGCTTATCCGAACACACTCTAGAAATCGTATAAAAACGAGAAAAAAACAAAATGAAGAGGAGAAAAAAAGAACGAAAAAGAAGTATGGTCGAACTTACGCGTAGAATCTTCGGAGCCGAGCAACATTCCATGGATTCGGCTCTAGGCGATTATCCGATGCATTACGAAGGCGATAGGCTCCTCCTGTGAGAACTTCATCTATAATGAAGGGCCCCTCCCATTTTGGTTTGAGCTTGTCCATCTTCTTCTCTGGGAGGCGTAAAACGAGTTCACTGGCATTATAAGTCTTGGCCCACACTTCTCTGCTTTGGTATCTCCGAGCTTGTTGTTGATAGAATGCGGAACGGGCTTTTGCGATATTGCGCACCTCCTCCAGGCTGTATAGGTCGTCCTACCGATCGAGCCCGACTTCTCTCTCTTCATACATGTGCACTCGAGGTGAGTCATGAATAATGTCACAGGGCAAGACAGCCTCTGCGCCGTACACCATGAAAAAGGGTGTGTATCCGATCGTGTGATTGGGCGTGGTCCGCAGTCCCTAGAGTATGGAATCAAGTTCCTCGACCCAGTGTTTATCTGACTCCTGTAGGGATCGCACTAGTCTAGGTTTAATGCCACTCATTATCAGGCCATTAGCCTGTTCGACCTGACCATTTGTTTTGGGGTGATATACGGAGGCGTAATCGAGCTTAATGCCCATGTTAGCACACCAATTTTCACCTCATCGGCTGTGAAGTTAGAGCCATTGTCAGTAATGATGCTGTGTTGGACACCATAATGGTGTACAACGCCAGATATAAAGTCGATTACTGGCCCAGCTTCAGCTATTTTTACTGGTTTGGCCTCTATCCACTTAGTGAATTTATCCACCATAACCAGCAAATATTTCTTCTTGTGGCTTCCCCTTTAAGGGGTCCGACCATATCTAGCCCCCAGACCACGAAGGGCCAAATAATGGGGATTTTTCTTAGGGCAATGGGCGGCATATGACTTTGATTGTCGAAAAGCTGACATCCTACACAACACTGTACAAGGGCATGTGCGTCTACTTGGGCCGTTGGCCAAAAGAAACCTATACGGAAGGTCTTGCTTATGAGGGTCCGAGCCGTGGCATGATGATCACCAAGACCAACATGTATTTCAGCCAAGAGCAGCCGTCCCTCCTCTTTGGAGATACATCTTTGAAGAACTCTAGTAGTACTTTTCTTGTAGAGTTCGCCTTCGTGAACTTTGTAGGCTTTAGAGCATCTAACTATGCGACAGGCCTCATTCCGGTCATCAAGGAGCTCCTACCTATTAAGGTAGGCCAGGAAAGGTTCGGTCCATGTGGCAATGACAGCCATGATTACATGGGCAGAAGGTGTCATTTCGGTGCCCGAGCCCCCGATGATATCAGAATTACGTTCGGCATCTGGGGGTATGAATAGCTCCGAACTAGTATTTCCGCTCTCGTCCTGCCAAACCACGGATGGCTTGAAGAGCCTTTCCACAAAGGTGTTAGGTGGGACGGGGGTGTGTTTAGCGCCCATTCGAGCAAGGATGTCCACTGCCTGATTACTGTCTCGAGCAACGTGATGGAACTTGAGCCCCTCAAACTGATGAAGTTGTGAAAAATCTTCCTAATGACAAGTCACCAGGGCCTGATGGTTTCAATAATGAATTTTTAAAAGCTTGTTGAGGGATTATTAAGGAAGATATTACTGAACTCATCATGGCTTTCTATGCTGGTACTGTTAATCTTGAGAGTATCAATACTTCATATATAACTCTGGTGCCAAAGAAGGATGTACCTCTAACACCAAATGACTTCAGACCAATCTCATTACTTAATGGTGTGCTCAAGATCATTACCAAGTTGTTAGCTAACAGGCTACAAAAATTTATCCTCCAATTGGTTCATATTAATCAATATGGCTTCCTCAAAGATAGAATGATCCAAGACTGTCTGGGTTGGGCCTATGAATACATCCATCAGTGTCACAAGTCAAGAGAGGAAATGCTAGTGATTAAGTTAGACTTTGAGAAGGCTTTTGACACAATTGAGCGCCAAGCTATAATTGATATATTAAGAGCTAAAGGTTTTGGAGAAAAATGGATCTCCTGGACTAATAACATTTTTACTTCTGCATCTTCTGCAGTTATGCTCAATGGGGTCCCTGGTAAGAAATTCTATTGCAGGAGAGGAGTGAGGCAGGGTGACCCTTATTCACCTTCGATTTTTGTCCTAGCTGCTGACATGTTACAAGTTCACTCCTGCCCTGATTTTCCAATAGTTCAATATGTTGATGACACCTTGGTTCTCATGAGAGCAGATCCTAGGCAAATAATTTGTCTCAAGTCCTTGTTGAATACTTTTGCAGAAGCCACGGGTCTGAAAGTGAATTATGGGAAGTCCAACATGGTGCCTATTAACATTGCTGAAGACAGAGTTAGTATCTTCACAAATACCTTGCAGTGTAGCAGAGGGGTTTTCCCCTTCACTTATTTGGGGTTACCCTTGGGAATTCATAAACCTACTGTGGAGCAATGTCTGCCATTAGTTCAAAGAATTGCAAAAAGATTAGCTGGGCTCTCAACTTTCATGAAACAAGCTGGAAGATTGCTCTTGGTCAAATCAATACTGACATCCCTCACTATATTCTTCATGTGCTGCCTGGATGTTCCTGTTACCATCAAGCAACAAATCATCAAATATCTAAGGCACTTTTTATGGAGAAGCCCTGATATGGAGGATCGCAGACCTGCTCTGGTGGCATGGAAAACTGTATGTAGACCAAAAAACCAGGGAGGGCTTGGGGTTATGGATATCTTCACACAAAACAAGACTCTGCTTATGAAAAACCTCCACAAGTTTTACAACAGACATGACATCCATTGGGTACACCTCATCTGGGAATGCTACTACAGTAATGGGCACTTACCAGGAGGCAACATGGTGGGGTCTTTTTGGTGGAAGTCTAATCTGGCACTCATTGATCAATACAAGGCTATTGCAAGATGCAATATAGGGGATGGTAAAAGTGCCCTCTTTTGGGATGATTGTTGGCATGATTTTGTATTAAAGCACAAGTTTGATCATCTATACTCTTTTGCTCGAGACACGGCCATAAATGTCCACCAAGTGATTCACATTGAGTATTTGCAAGACTTGTTCCATTTCCCCTTGACAACCCAAGCTCATGAGGAGTTTCTGGAAATGGAGAATATCTGCTTCATGCCGAAGACTTCATAACACTTGGATCTTAGAGATACATGGAGTTATATTTGGGGTAATGAGTTTTACTCATCCATTAAGGCATACCATGTGCTAATTGGTTTTAAACAAACCCCACCTCATTTTTCTTGGATATGGAAGAGCTCATGCCAGCCAAAGCACAAGGTGTTCTTTTGGATGCTGCTACATGACAGAGTCAATACAAGGAACTTACTGAGAAGAAAGAATTTTGAGCTGGAAGAATACAACTGTGCAGTCAGAAATTGTCCAGAGGAAGAGACTCTACACCATATTTTTTGGAGTTGCCCCTATGCAGCACAGTGTTGGGATTTTATTTGCCCTAGCAGAACACACAACTTGTCAGTCTTAGAAGCTTTTCAAGATCTCAAAGACAAACTGAACAAGCCCTTCTTCATGGAGATCATCATTCTGGGATCCTGGGCTATTTGGATTTCCAGAAATAATAAAAATTTTGAGCACATTACTCCCTCTTTCCGGGGTTGGAAGTTTATCTTCTTGGAGGAGCTGAAACTATTACGATACAGGATGAAGAAGAAGTATGCCCATCAGTTCTCTGCTTGGTTGGAGACCATGTTGTAATTTAGTTCTATTTTTGTAGATTGGTGTTATTTTATTCTGGCTTACCTCAAGCCTTTGTAATGGACCTTTATTAATTTTAATGAAAGTTGGAGTGGGGTGTTTACCCTACTGTTTATAGTAAAAAAAGCTAATATTTTGAGTATGGCATTTCAGTATGCCGCCATATTTGGATCTTTTGCATCGAATTCTCCATTTATTTGGGATATTGCAAGGTTCGAATCCCCACGCACCTCTAGGCGTTGTATGCCCATAGAAACAGCCATTCAGAGACCATGCAGTAGTGCCTCGTATTCGGCCGCGTTGTTGAGTCTGTATACATGATTTGTAATACGTAGAGACTGTGTCCCCTGTAGGGGATGTTAAGATGATGCCAGCCCCCAGTCCGGCTAACATTTTAGAGCCGTCGAAGTACATTACCCAGTTGGAGTATGTGCTATACTCTTTAGGGAGTTCGGCTTCTGTCCATTCAGCGACAAAGTTGGCCAACACCTGAGATTTAATAACTCGATGTGGCTTCTATGTTAGAATGGTAAGAGCTCGATGGCCCATTTAGCTATGCGTCCAGTGGCATCCCGATTATTTATGATGTCATTGAGTGGTACTTCGAATGCCACTGTGATCAAACACTCTTGAAAGTAGTGCCGCAGCTTTCGGGATGCCATGAAGACCGCATATGCTATCTTTTGATAGTGTGGGTATCGAGATTTACATGGTGTAAGGACCGCCGATACATAGTACACTAGTTTTTGGAGTGGGAATTTGTGTCCCTCTTCCTCTCGTTTGACGACGAGTCCCGCGCTCACCACCTGGTGAGTCGCAGATATGTAGAGCAACATAGGTTCGCCAACTCTTGATGCGGCAAGGATTGGTTTGCTTGCTAACAAAGTTTTTATTTCTTCCAATCCGGCTGAAGCCGCATCCGTCCATTCAAAGTGGTCGGTGCATCGGAGCAGTCGATAAAGTGGCAACGCCTTTTCTCCTAATCTGGAGATGAAGCGACTCAAGGCTGCCACGCACCCAGCCAATTTTTGGACGTGCATTAAGTCTGTTGGCATTGCCAATTGTGACAGGGCTCGGATTTTGGTTGGGTTCGCTTCGATTCCTTTATTAGAAACAATGAACCCGAGTAGTTTTCCAGCTGGAACACCAAAGACACATTTTTCCGGATTGAGTTGTATGTCATATGTTCAGAGGTTGTCGAATGTGAGGCATAGACCGTCCACCAATGATTCGACATGTTTAGTCTTGATGATGACATCATCTACGTATGCCTCTACTATCTTGCCAATTTGCTTTTCCAGACATGTTTGAATCATGCGTTGGTAAGTGGTGCCAGCGTTTTTGAGCCCGAAAGGCACAGTGTTGAAACAAAAGGGCCCATACGGGGTAATGAATGCCGTTACGGCCTGGTCGGACTCCTTCATCTTAATTTGATGGTATCCGGAGTATGCGTTGAGGAAACACAATAAGTCGTGTCCTACGGTCGCGTCAATGATTCGGTCAATGCGGGGCAACGGAAAGGGGTCCTTCGGGCAAGCCTTATTGAGGTCCTTGAAATCGACATAAAGGTGCCAAGATTTATCCTTCTTCGGCAGCATGACCAGGTTCGCTAGCCAGTCCGGATGTTTGATCTCTTTGACGAACCTGACTTCAAGTAGTTTGGCCAGCTCCTTCCCCATAGCTTGTCGTTTGGGTTTGGAAAATTGCCGCAGCGTCTGCTTGACTGGTTTGAACCCCTTTATTATATTGAGGCTGTGTTCGGTCAGTTTGCGTGGGATCCCGGGCATGTCTGAAGGGTGCCAAGCGAAGATATCCCAATTTTTGCGCAGGAATGCTCGTAGGGTGGCGTCGACCGTCGGATCCAGCTGTGCTCCAATGGATGTTGTTTTGTTAGGATCCGTCGAGTGCACTTGAAATTTGACTATTTCATCGGCTGGTTTGAAAGATGTACATTTGGGCCTCTTGTCGAGGATTACATCGTCTTTGTCCACTATGGAACGCAAAGTGGTTAGCTCCTCGGCCACGAGGGCCTCAGATAGTGCCTTGAGGGCCAAGGATGCAGTTTTTGTTTTCGGCGCGGAGTGCTATATCTGGATGACTAGTGATAGTGATAACTCTGTTAGGCCCTGGCATTTTGAGCTTCATGTACCCGTAATGGGGTATGCTTTGAAAGCGTGTAAAGGCGTCTCGCCCCAACAGGGCGTGATATCCGCTATTTAAAGGTGCCACGTGGAAGAGCAACTCTTCGGACCTGTAGCTCTCCGGCATGCCGAATACTACATCAAGTTTAATTTTCCACGAGCATCATGCTTCTCGACTGGGGATAATGCCTCGAAAGGTGGTGTTGCTTTGCTCGATGCGACTCTTGTCCATTTGCATTTTGTTGAGCATATCTTCGTAGATGAGGTTCAGTCCGCTGCGGCCGTCCATGAGCACTTTAGCGAGTCAAAAGCCATCCACAATTGGGTTTAAGACCAAGGCGGCTAGTGCTCGGACTGATCGGGCCCTTGGTTCGTCGTCGGTAGTGAAAGTTATTGCTGTATCATTCCAAGGATTTATTGCGGCTACTTGGTTAACTTTAGCGAGGTCGCGTAGCGCCATTTTGCGCCGATTATTTGAAGAAAAGGTCACCAAGACCATAAAGACATTTAGATCGTCATCCTCCAAAGAGTGTTTCTCTAGGGTAGTGTTGGTGAGGATGGCCTCACCGCTCTTAGCCACCTGCCGGAGTACCCAACATGCCTGAAGGCTATGCCTTGGTTCGGTACTCGGCGTTGTGTGTATCTGACAGGGTTTGTCGAGCAATTCGTCAAGGACGATTCTGTGTCATGTGAAGGGCTTGGTTTTCTTATTGATAGGCTGATGATCGGGTGCCCCTTAGGGGTGCATCATTTTTGCCCGTCCGGTGGGCTGCTTAAAGGTAGGAGGTTCCCATCGGGCTGTCTGGGCTTTCCAGGAGCTTTGCATTGCACGGTACGTACTTCTCTACTATGTGTGCCAGATCTGCAAAGTGCAGTATGCGGCAGCGGTTGAGGGCATTGAGAATTCCCTCGTCCATACAGTTGCAGCAAAAAACTGAAAACGCATTATCGTCGCAACAATCTTTAATCTTGTTTTTAACAAGGAGGAACCTGGCCCAGAAGTGATGGACCATTTCCTAAGGTTGCTGCCGTACATACATTAGGTCACATATGTTAGGAGGACCTGAATTGCTTGGGGAATATTGCTTGTGGTGGGTGGGTAGGCTAAAATTCGAACCTTGGCCCACTATTGGATCTGGAGTTTGAGGAATCTCCAAGGTCACCAGTTTAGGATCAGTAAGGTCCTGAAGACTTCCGGACTTAATGCTCGATCCTATGTTCGGAGGACATGAAGTCTCTTCTCGAGGATGGGTATCCGGCTCGCAGGGCTCGGAAATCTGAACATAGCTGGTGTTTAATTTAGGGGGAGAGCTGTTCTCAGTTCGTTCCTCAACGACCGCTGCCAGGTGGGTGACCGGCGGGGACCTGATTTCCTTCTGATCGGGTTTAAGCCCAATTTGTGAAGGAAATATGCCCTAGAGGCAATAATAATGTTATTATTTATTTCCTTATAATCATGATAAATGTTTATTATTCATGCTAGAATTGTATTAACCGGAAACATAATACATGTGTGAATACATAGACAAACAAAGTGTCACTAGTATGCCTCTACTTGACTAGCTCGTTAATCAAAGATGGTTATGTTTCCTAACCATGAACAATGAGTTGTTATTTGATTAACGGGATCACATCATTAAGAGAATGATCTAATTGACATGACCCATTCCATTAGCTTAGCACCCGTTCGTTTAGTATGTTGCTATTGCTTTCTTCATGACTTATACATGTTCCTATAACTATGAGATTATGCAACTCCCGTTTACCGGAGGAACACTTTGGGTACTACCAAACATCACAACGTAACTGGGTGATTATAAAGGAGTACTACATGTGTCTCCAAAGGTACATGTTGGGTTGGCGTATTTCGAGATTAGGTTTTGTCACTCCGATTGTCGGAGAGGTATCTCTGGGCCCTCTCGGTAATGCACATCACTTAAGCCTTGCAAGCATTGCAACTAAATGAGTTAGTTGCGGGATGATGTATTACAGAACGAGTAAAGAGACTTGCCGGTAACGAGATTGAACTAGGTATTGGAATACCGACGATCGAATCTCGGGCAAGTAACATACCGATGACAAAGGGAACAACGTATGTTGTTATGCGGTCTGACCGATAAAGATCTTCGTAGAATATGTAGGAGCCAATATGGGCATCCAGGTCCCGCTATTGGTTATTGACCGGAGACATGTCTCGGTCATGTCTACATTGTTCTCGAACCCGTAGGGTCCGCACGCTTAAGGTTACGATGACAGTTATATTATGAGTTTATGCATTTTGATGTACCGAAGGTTGTTCAGAGTCCCGGATGTGATCACGGACATGACTAGGAGTCTCGAAATGGTCGAGACATAAACATTGATATATTGGAAGCCTATATTTGGACATCGGAAGTGTTCCGGGTGAAATCGGGATTTTACCGGAGTACCGGGAGGTTACCGGAAACCCCCAGGAGCCATATGGGCCTTAATGGGCTTTAGTGGAAAGGAGAAAGGGGCAGCCCAAGTTGGCCGCGCGCCTCCCCCATCCCCTAGTCCTATTAGGACTAGGAGAGGTGGCCGGCCCCCTCTCTCTCTCTTTCCCCCTCGGGGAATCCTAGTCCAACTAGGATTGGGGGGGAGTCCTACTCCCGGGAGGAGTAGGACTCCTCCTGCGCCCTCCTCCTGGCCGGCGGCCCCCTCCCCCTTGGCTCCTTTATATACTGAGGCAGAGGCACCCCAGAAACACACAAGTTGATCCACGTGATCTATTCCTTAGCCGTGTGCGGTGCCCCCAGCCACCATAGTCCTCAATAATACTGTAGCGGAGTTTAGGCGAAGCCCTGCTGCTGTAGTACATCAAGATCGTCACCACGCCGTCGTGCTGACAGAACTCTTCCCCGACACTTTGCTGGATCGGAGTCCGGGGATCGTCATCGAGCTGAACGTGTGCTCGAACTCGGAGGTGCCGTAGTTTCGGTGCTTGATCGGTTGGATCGTGAAGACGTACGACTACTTCCTCTACGTTGTGTCAACGCTTCCGCAGTCGGTCTGCGTGGGTACGTAGACAACACTCTCCCCTCTCGTTGCTATGCATCACATGATCTTGCGTGTGCGTAGGAATTTTTTTGAAATTACTACGAAACCCAACAGTGGTATCAGAGCCTAGGTTATTTATGTTGATGTTATATGCACGAGTAGAACACAAGTGAGTTGTGGGCGATATAAGTCATACTGCCTACCAGCATGTCATACTTTGGTTCGGCGACATTGTTGGACGAGACGACCTGGACCAACCTTACGCGTACGCTTACGCGAGACCGGTTCCCCCGACGTGCTTTGCACATAGGTGGCTTGCGGGCGACTGTCTCTCCAACTTTAGTTGAACCGAGTATGGCTACGCCCGGTCCTTGCGAAGGTTAAAACGGAGTCTATTTGACAAACTATCGTTGTGGTTTTGATGCGTAGGTGAGATTGGTTCTTGCTTAAGCCCGTAGCAGCCACGTAAAACTTGCAACAACAAAGTAGAGGACGTCTAACTTGTTTTTGCAGGGCATGTTGTGATGTGATATGGTCAAGACATGATGCTGAATTTTATTGTATGAGATGATCATGTTTTGTAACCGAGTTATCGGCAACTGGCAGGAGCCTTATGGTTGTCGTTTTTATTGTATGCAATGCAATCGCGATGTAATGCTTTACTTTTATCACTAAGCAGTAGCGATAGTCGTAGAAGCACAAGCTTGGCGAGACGACAATGATGCTACGATAGAGATCAAGGTGTCACGCCGGTGACGATGGTGATCACGACGGTGCTTCGGAGATGGAGATCACAAGCACAAGATGATGATGGCCATATCATATCACTTATATTGCTTGCATGTGATGTTTATCCTTTTATGCATCTTATCTTGCTTTGATTGACGGTAGCATTATAAGATGATCTCTCACTAAATTATCAAGAAGTGTTCTCCCTGAGTATGCACCGTTGCGAAAGTTCTTCATGCTGAGACACCACGTGATGATCGGGTGTGATAGGTTCTACGTTCAAATACAACGGGTGCAAAACAGTTGCACACGCAGAATACTCAGGTTATACTTGACGAGCCAAGCATATACAGATATGGCCTCGGAACACGGCGACCGAAAGGTCGAGCGTGAATCATATAGTAGATATGATCAACATAACGATGTTCACCATTGAAAACTACTCCATCTCACGTGATGATCGGTTATGGTTTAGTTGATTTGGATCACGTAATCACTTAGAGGATTAGAGGGATGTCTATCTAAGTGGGAGTTCTTTAATAAATTTGATTAACTCAACTTAAATTTATCATGAAACTTAGTACCTGATTAGTATCTTGCTTGTTTATGTTTGATTGTAGATAGATGGCTCATGTTGTTGTTCCGTTGAATTTTAATGCGTTCCTTGAGAAAGCAAAGTTGAAAGATAATGGTAGCAATTACACGGACTGGGTCCGTAACTTGAGGATTATCCTCATTGCTGCACAGAAGAATTACGTCCTGGAAGCACCGCTGGGTGCCAGGCCTGCTGCAGGAGCAACGCCGGATGTTATGAACGTCTGACAGAGCAAAGCTGATGAATACTCGATAGTTCAGTGTGCCATGCTTTACGGCTTAGAATCGGGACTTCAACGACATTTTGAACGTCATGGAGCATATGAGATGTTCCAGGAGTTGAAGTTAATATTTCAAGCAAATGCCCGGATTGAGAGATATGAAGTCTCCAATAAGTTCTATAGCTGCAAGATGGAGGAGAACAGTTCTGTCAGTGAGCATATACTCAAAATGTCTGGGTATAATAATCACTTGATTCAATTGGGAGTAAATCTTCCAGATGATTGCGTCATTGACAGAATTCTTCAATCACTGCCACCAAGCTACAAGAGCTTCGTGATGAACTATAATATGCAAGGGATGAACAAGACTATTCCCGAGCTCTTTGCGACGCTGAAAGCTGCGGAGGTAGAAATCAAGAAGGAGCATCAAGTGTTGATGGTCAACAAGACCACTAGTTTCAAGAAAAAGGGTAAAGGGAAGAAGAAGGGGAACTTCAAAAAGAACGGCAAGCAAGTTGCTACTCAAGAGAAGAAACCCAAACCTGGACCTAAGCCTGAAACTGAGTGCTTCTATTGCAAGAAGACTGGTCACTGGAAGCGGAACTGCCCCAAGTATTTGGCGGATAAGAAGGATGGCAAGGTGAACAAAGGTATATGTGATATACATGTTATTGATGTGTACCTTACTAATGCTCGCAGTAGCACCTGGGTATTTGATACTGGTTCTGTTGCTAATATTTGCAACTCGAAACAGGGACTACGGATCAAGCGAAGATTGGTTAAGGACGAGGTGACGATGCGCGTGGGAAACGGTTCCAAAGTCGATGTGATCGCAGTCGGCACGCTACCTCTACATCTACCTTCGGGATGAGTATTAGACCTAAATAATTGTTATTTGGTGCCAGCGTTAAGCATGAACATTATATCTAGATCTTGTTTGATGCGAGACGGTTATTCATTTAAATCAGAGAATAATGGTTGTTCTATTTATATGAGTAATATCTTTTATGGTCATGCACCCTTGAAGAGTGGTCTATTCTTGTTGAATCTCGATAGTAGTAACACACATATTCATAATGTTGAAGCCAAAAGATGCAGAGTTGATAATGAAAGTGCAACTTATTTGTGGCACTGCCGTTTAGGTCATATCGGTGTAAAGCACATGAAGAAACTCCATTCTGATGGACTTTTGGAACCACTTGATTATGAATCACTTGGTACTTGCGAACCGTGCCTCATGGGTAAGATGACCAAAACGCCGTTCTCCGGTACTATGGAGAGAGCAACAGATTTGTTGGAAATCATACATACAGATGTATGTGGTCCGATGAATATTGAGGCTCGTGGCGGATATCATTATTTTCTCACCTTCACAGATGATTTAAGCAGATATGGGTATATCTACTTAATGAAACATAAGTCTGAAACATTTGAAAAGTTCAAGGAATTTCAAAGTGAAGTTGAAAATCATCGTAACAAGAAAATAAAGTTTCTATGATCTGATCATGGAGGAGAATATTTGAGTTACGAGTTTGGTGTACATTTGAAAAATTGTGGAATAGTTTCGCAACTCACGCCACCCGGAACACCTCAGCGTAATGGTGTGTCCGAACGTCGTAATCGTACTTTACTGGATATGGTGCGATCTATGATGTCTCCTACTGATTTACCGCTATCATTTTGGGGATACGCTCTAGAGACGGCCGCATTCACGTTAAATAGGGCACCATCAAAATCCGTTGAGACGACGCCTTATGAACTGTGGTTTGGCAAGAAACCAAAGTTGTCGTTTCTGAAAGTTTGGGGCTGCGATGCTTATGTGAAAAAGCTTCAACCTGATAAGCTTGAACCCAAATCGGAGAAATGTGTCTTCATAGGATATCCAAAGGAAACTATTGGATACACCTTCTATCACAGATCCGAAGGCAAGACTTTTGTTGCTAAATTCGGAAACTTTCTAGAGAAGGAGTTTCTCTCGAAAGAAGTGAGTGGGAGGAAAGTAGAACTTGACGAGGTAACTGTACCTACTCCCTTATTGGAAAGTAGTACATCACAGAAAACTGTTTCTATGACACCTACACCAGTTAGTGAGGAAGCTAATGATGATGATCATGAAACTTCAGAACAAGATACTACTGAACCTCGTAGATCAACCAGAGTAAGATCCGCACCAGAGTGGTACGGTAATCCCGTTCTGAAAGTCATGCTACTAGATCATGATGAACCTACGAACTATGAAGAAGCGATGGTGAGCCCAGATTCCGCAAAGTGGCTTGAAGCCATGAAATCTGAGATGGGATCCACGTATGAGAACAAAGTATGGACTTTGGTTGACTTGCCCGATGATCAGCAAGCAATTGAGAATAAATGGATCTTCAAGAAGAAGACTGACGCTGACGGTAATATTACTGTCTACAAAGCTCGACTTGTCGCGAAAGGTTTTCGGCAAGTTCAAGGGATTGACTATGATGAGACCTTCTCACCCGTAGCGATGCTTAAGTCTGTCCGAATCATGTTAGCAATTGCCTCATTTTATGATTATGAAATTTGGCAGATGGATGTCAAAACTGCATTCCTGAATGGATTTCTGGAAGAAGAGTTGTATATGATGCAACCAGAAGGTTTTGTCGATCCAAAGGGGGCTAACAAAGTGTGCAGGCTCCAGCGATCCATTTAAGGACTGGTGCAAGCCTCTCGGAATTGGAATAAACGTTTTGATAGTGTGATCAAAGCATTTGGTTTTATACAGACTTTTGGAGAAGCCTGTATTTACAAGAAAGTGAGTGGGAGCTCTGTAGCATTTCTGATATTATATGTGGATGACATATTATTAATTGGAAATGATATAGAATTTCTGGATAGCATAAAGGGATACTTGAATAAGAGTTTTTCAATGAAAGACCTCGGTGAAGCTGCTTACATATTAGGCATTAAAATCTATAGAGATAGATCAAGACGCTTAATTGGACTTTCACAAACAACATACCTTGACAAAATTTTGAAGAAGTTCAAAATGGATCAAGCAAAGAAAGGATTCTTGCCTGTGTTACAAGGTGTGAAATTGAGTAAGACTCAATGCCCGACCACTGCAGAAGATAGAGAGAATATGAAAGATGTTCCCTATGCATCAGCGATAGGATCTATCATGTATGCAATGTTGTGTACCAGACCTGATGTGTGCCTTGCTATAAGTCTAGCAGGGAGGTACCAAAGTAATCCAGCAGTGAATCACTGGACAGCGGTCAAGAACATCCTGAAATACCTAAAAAGGACTAAGGATATGCTTCTCGTATATGGAGGTGACAAAGAGCTCGTCGTAAAAGGTTACGTTGATGCAAGCTTTGACACTGATCCGGACGATTCTAAATCGCAAACCGGATACGTGTTTACATTAAACGGTGGAGCTGTCAGTTGGTGCAGTTCTAAACAAAGTGTTGTAGCGGGATCTACATGTGAAGCGGAGTACATAGCTGCTTCGGAAGCAGCAAATGAAGGAGTCTGGATGAAGGAGTTCATATCCGATCTAGGTGTCATACCTAGTGCATCGGGTCCAATGAAAATCTTTTGTGACAATACTGGTGCAATTGCCTTGGCAAAGGAATCCAGATTTCACAAGAGAACCAAGCACATCAAGAGACGCTTCAATTCCATCCGGGATCTAGTCCAGGTGGGAGACATAGAGATTTGCAAGATACATATGGATCTGAATGTTGCAGACCCATTGACTAAGCCTCTTCCACGAGCAAAACATGATCAGCACCAAGGCTCCATGGGTGTTAGAATCATTACGGTGTAATCTAGATTATTGACTCTAGTGCAAGTGGGAGACTGAAGGAAATATGCCCTAGAGGCAATAATAATGTTATTATTTATTTCCTTATAATCATGATAAATGTTTATTATTCATGCTAGAATTGTATTAACCGGAAACATAATACATGTGTGAATACATAGACAAACAAAGTGTCACTAGTATGCCTCTACTTGACTAGCTCGTTAATCAAAGATGGTTATGTTTCCTAACCATGAACAATGAGTTGTTATTTGATTAACGGGATCACATCATTAAGAGAATGATCTGATTGACATGACCCATTCCATTAGCTTAGCACCCGATCGTTTAGTATGTTGCTATTGCTTTCTTCATGACTTATACATGTTCCTATAACTATGAGATTATGCAACTCCCGTTTACCGGAGGAACACTTTGGGTACTACCAAACGTCACAACGTAACTGGGTGATTATAAAGGAGTACTACACGTGTCTCCAAAGGTACATGTTGGGTTGGCGTATTTCGAGATTAGGTTTTGTCACTCCGATTGTCGGAGAGGTATCTCTGGGCCCTCTCGGTAATGCACATCACTTAAGCCTTGCAAGCATTGCAACTAAATGAGTTAGTTGCGGGATGATGTATTACAGAACGAGTAAAGAGACTTGCCGGTAACGAGATTGAACTAGGTATTGGAATACCGACGATCGAATCTCGGGCAAGTAACATACCGATGACAAAGGGAACAATGTATGTTGTTATGCGGTCTGACCGATAAAGATCTTCGTAGAATATGTAGGAGCCAATATGGGCATCCAGGTCCCGCTATTGGTTATTGACCGGAGACATGTCTCGGTCATGTCTACATTGTTCTCAAACCCGTAGGGTCCGCACACTTAAGGTTACGATGACAGTTATATTACGAGTTTATGCATTCTGATGTACCGAAGGTTGTTCAGAGCCCCGGATGTGATCACGGACATGACGAGGAGTCTCGAAATGGTCGAGACATAAAGATTGATATATTGGAAGCCTATATTTGGACATCGGAAGTGTTCCGGGTGAAATCGGGATTTTACCGGAGTATCGGGAGGTTACCGGAAACCCCCGGGAGCCATATGGGCCTTAATGGGCTTTAGTGGAAAGGAGAAAGGGGCAGCCCAAGTTGGCCGCGCGCCTCCCCCATCCCCTAGTCCTATTAGGACTAGGAGAGGTGGCCGGCCCCCCCTCTCTCTCTTTCCCCCTCGGGGAATCCTAGTCCAACTAGGATTGGGGGGGGAGTCCTACTCCCGGGAGGAGTAGGACTCCTCTTGCGCCCTCCTCCTGGCCGGCGGCCCCCTCCCCCTTGGCTCCTTTATATACTGAGGCAGAGGCACCCCAGAAACACACAAGTTGATCCACGTGATCTATTCCTTAGCCGTGTGCGGTGCCCCCAGCCACCATAGTCCTCGATAATACTGTAGCGGAGTTTAGGCGAAGCCCTGCTGCTGTAGTACATCAAGATCGTCACCACGCCGTCGTGCTGACGGAACTCTTCCCCGACACTTTGCTGGATCGGAGTCCGGGGATCGTCATCGAGCTGAACGTGTGCTCGAACTCGGAGGTGCCGTAGTTTCGGTGCTTGATCGGTTGGATCGTGAAGACGTACGACTACTTCCTCTACGTTGTGTCAACGCTTCCGCAGTTGGTCTGCGTGGGTACGTAGACAACACTCTCCCCTCTCGTTGCTATGCATCACATGATCTTGCGTGTGCGTAGGAAATTTTTTGAAATTACTACGAAACCCAACAATTTGATCATAGTCTGTGGCGACCCCCAGGGCGGCGATGCGATCGAGTAGCTCATTCAAGGACGAGACATCTGACGGGTCCATCTTTTCGGAGTGTTCGAGGCTGATATGGAGATGATGTTTGGCGATTGCGGGGGCCGCCATTGGCTTGATGGCCGAGCGAGTGCCTATGGTAAAACCGTCGAGCTGGAGGACCTGTCCTAGAGTTAGGGCCCCTCCAGAAGTAATATTATCGTTAATGACGAGATGAGCCATCGATCCTTCTGTCGACAACATGAATGAACTCAATGAAATCACCAATGTCGGTGTCAAAACCGGCCGATCTCGGGTAGGGGGTCCTGAACTGTGCGTCTGAGGATCGAAGGTAACAAGGGACATAGGGAACACGATGTTTACCCAGGTTCGGACCCTCTTAATGGAGGTAAAACCCTACATCCCGCTTGATTGTATTTGATGAGTATAGGGGTTACAAGAGTCGATCTACCTCGAGAGAGTAACGGCTAAACCCTAGATAGTAACGACTAAACCCTAGATGTCTAGCCTATATGAATTCTGATGATGCATATGGACTAAAACCCTCTGGTTTATATATACACCAGAGGGGTACAGAGGTGGTAAACACGAGAAGGAAACAATACATCCGGTCTCCAATCTTGCCCTCCACACATCCAGGAGTCCTATCTGAACACGGGGAACAATCTTTCATTCTATCTTCACGGCCCATCAGCCCGACCTATGCTTGAATAGGCTAGACACCTGAGGACCCCCGAATCCAGGTCTCCCTCACTCGTGTACATGGAGAGGCAGTGATGGCGTCGTGTTCATCGGCAGCCAACCGGCTGGGTCGGAATGAAGAAACTGCGTCGTCATGTTCATCAGGAGGCAACGAAATGCGCCGTGTTCATCGGGAGCCAACCGGCTTGGATGGAACAACCGATTGAAATGAGGCATGGCGTACCGTAGAACGGAGGAAACAACCTTGTCTTCGACCGGCCACGGTCGAAACGGGATCCTGTTCATCGGGAGGGGTCTGGCATACTGCAAAACAGAGAAAACAGACTTCTCTTGGACCTCCTACAGTCGAAACGGGTTCCTGTTGATCGGGAGGGGTGTGGCGTACCGCAAAACGAAGGAAACAGACTTGTGTTGGAGCGCTATGGTTGAAACGGGGGTCCTGTTCATCAGGAGGGGTGTGGCGTACCGCAAAACGGGACTCCACGGGATACTGTTCATCTCCACCGTCGACCTCCTCCAGTCTCCATGGGCTACTGTTCATCCACCGCCGACCTCCTCTAGCCTCCACCTATGACTGTTCATCCACGGGCTCCTGTTCATCCAGCCTCCACCGCTTCCCCACCGGCTACTGTTCAACCAACCCTCTCCACGGGGTCCTGTTTAACCACCCCTCCACGGGCTACTGTTCATCCAGCCCTCCACCGGCTATTGTTCAACCAGCCCTCCACGGGGTCGTCCTGTTCATCCAGCCCTCCACGGGGTCCTTGTCGGTGTCAAAACCGGCGGATCTCGGGTAGGGGGTCCCGAACTGTGCGTCTAGGCGGATGGTAATAGGAGGCAAGGAACACGATGTTTTACCCAGGTTCGGGCCCTCTTGATGGAGGTAAAACCCTACGTCCTGCTTGATTAATATTGATGATATGGGTAGTACAAGAGTAGATCTACCACGAGATCAAGGAGGCTAAACCCTAGAAGCTAGCCTATGGTATGATTGTCGTATGATGAAGTTGTCCTAAGGACTAAAACCATCCGGTTTATATAGACACCGGAGAGGGTTAGGGTTACACAAAGTCGGTTACAATGGTAGGAGATCTTGAATATCCGCATCGCCAAGCTTGCCTTCCACGCCAAGGAAAGTCCCATCCGGACACGGGACGAAGTCTTCAATCTTGTATCCTCATAGTCCTGGAGTCCGGCTGAAGGTATAGTCCGGCTACCCGAACACCCCCTAATCCAGGACTCCCTCAGTAGCCCCTGAACCAGGCTTCAATGACGACGAGTCCGGCGCGCAGATTGTCTTCGGCATTGCAAGGCGGGTTCCTCCTCCAAATTCTTCATAAAAGTTTGTAAGCACCAAGAGTAGTGTCCGGCTCTGCAAAATAAGTTTCCACGTATTGCCATAGAGAGAATAATATTAACACAAATCTAATCTGTTGACGTATTCCACAGCGTGACATCACACTACGGCCAAGCCTTTATTTGAATCGTTTCCACTTCTCCACCTCAGCGTGTTTTGCGAGGCGGTTTCCTTGGCACGTCTTGTCAAAGCAGAGATCGTGTCCCCTTTACTTACGGGATTCTCATCAATACGGACGTGGGTAACCCAATCGTGCCCGTTAGCATGTCTTCTCGATTAAAGGCGAGTCCCAAACGGTTACGGGGAGGGCTCCTGGTATTCAACCTCTTATAAAGAGACCAAGGTCTTACTCCTTTTCTCCAATCTCAAAACAAGTTCGCCCGTCGCCTCGAGTTCCAACACCCTAGGCTCCAGATTCCAGGCGCTTCGGACCTTCGACAATGTCCGGTTCCGACCTTCAAGGCCGATGGATGCCCTCCTCCGTCACGGAGGAGGACGTGCTAAAGTTGAGAGAGGCTAAGTTCTTGACTGCCGAAATTTCGCATAGGTTGCCTGCTCAAAGGCAGGCTATTCCCAGTCCCTAGCCCGGTGAGAGCGTGGTGTTCATGTCTCACTTCCTTCAGGGGTTAGGCTTCCCGATGGATCCCTTCGTGAGGGGGCTGATGTTCTATTATGGGCTGGAATTTCATGACTTAGCTCCGGAGTCCATCCTCCATATTTCCTCATTCATCGTTGTGTGCGAAGCGTTCCTTCGTGTTACTCCTCACTTCGGATTATGGCTCAAGACTTTTGGAGTGGAGCCGAAGACGATCGAGGGACGGCACGCAGAGTGCGGAGGCGCTGTCATAAGTAAGAGTGCTGATGCTCCATGGCCCGAGGGCTCCTTTCAAGAGGAGCTCGGCTTGTGGCAACGAGAGTGGTTCTATATTACCGCTCCTAGGAGCGCCAAGTGGGTGGCGCCTCCTGCCTTTCGCTCGGGTCCCCAACCATGACTAGCGTCATGGGTCAACAAAGGATTAGATTGGGGGTTATCCAAAGACGTGCCCTTGTTGCAGGGCCGTATTAGGGATCTCTTAGAAAGAGACCTCAACCTGGTCAAGGTGATGCAGGTCGGGTTCAGTGGGCGAACGCCTCGCTCGGGTTCAGTGGGCGAACGCCTCGCTCGGGTTCAGTTAGAGCCCAACGCCTCACACCCACGCGCGTAAGTGTATGAGAGAAACGCGCATCGCTCGGCCCCCGACCACCCACCGTAACCTCGAACTCCCCGATATTTTGCTCGCCCTCGCTTCTAGCACGTTTTTTTTGTCATGGACGGCCCAAAGAATGTCATGCAGCTGCGTCTCCGGCCCGCCCAGGACGACAAGCCCATTTTCTGTCATGATTTGTCATAGAAGTAGGAGCCCATCACATCTATGATGATACCGGATTTTTTTCACAATTATCATCATAGAAGTGCCATAAGCATGACAGGAAAAAATTTGTTCGACCCAAAATGTCACGGATGTGTCTTTTTTGTAGTGCCACTCACGCCCCCAACAGCTCCCCCAGGACGTGATTTTTTCCGTCGGCACCAAAAAAACCCTAGTCACCCTCCACGATGCCGAATTGCGCTGGTTTGGCCCATTTTTTGGCTCGGCGATCCCAGGCCGAACCCAACGCACTGGGGTGCTTGGGGGCTCCGACGAAGGAAAAGTGGTGTGTGGGCCACCACTATCAGGCAAAAAATGACTTTTCCAGCCCAGATTCGCCTCGCGCAATGTAGGACGACACTTGCCCTTTCACGGCCGTGCCGATCCGACGCCGCCCACCTGCCCACATCCGCTGGTCTGCCACTAGAAAGGCCATTTCCCCACCGAAAAGAGGAGGTTTCACCGCGGCAGCCTCCATCCCGCTCCTGGGTGAGCTTTCCAGTGCTCCGGCCATGTAGGCGGGGGGTACCGGCGGCTACGCACCAACCATGCCCGCCAGGTGTTCGGCTGTTTGCCTGATCAACGACGGATTCCGACGACGACGAGAGTGTTCGCGGCGCTGCTGGAGGAGGAAGCCGAGGCCGACACCCACGATGAAGATCACCTCATGATCCTCGCCGCTCTGGCTGGCCTGTTCACGAGCAATGCAAAGCCGCGACAAGATGGCACGGCGGTGGTCCGCCGTAAGAGCAAGCAGAGGCATCGACGGGAGGGCTATTGCCTTCTCTACGCCGACTACTTCGCCAACGCTCCACTGCACAACGAGAAAGTATTTCGGCGTCGCTATCGCATGAGACGAAAGTTCTTCCTCAGGATTGTGAATTCCATCCAGGAGTTCGACAGATACTTCAAGTGCAAGAAGGATTGCACCGACACACTTGGATTCACCTCACTCTATAAGTGCATGACAGCTATGAGGATGCTTGCATACAGAGCTCCCGGTGATATACTGGAAGACTATGGACGCATGGCCGAGTCACCACCATTGAGTGTTTGTACAAGTTTTGCAGGGCAGTGGTGGCAGTGTTTGGACCACAATACTTGCGATCACCCAATGCTGAAGACACTGTCCGGATCCTAGCACAGAATGCAACAAGAGGAATTCCTGGGATACTTGGAAGCATCGACTGCATGCATTGGGCATGGAAAACTGTCCATTTGCTTGGCAGGGGATGTACAAAGACGCCAGAGGAGCTTGCAGTGTGGTACTTGAGGTAGTGGCTGCACATGACCTCTGGATTTGGCACTCTGGTATGCCAGGAACTCACAATGACATCAACATACTGCAGTGCTCGAATGTCTTTGCCAAGCTTGTTGAATGTTATGCTCCTCTGGTGAACTTCAAGGTCAATGGGCGTCAGTACAACAAGGGATACTAGATGGCATCTATCCTAGATGGTCCACATTTGTGAAGAGTATCTCAAATCCTGTGCCAGGAGGTAAGAATTCCTACTTTGCCAAGTGCTAGGAGGCTTGCAGGAAGGATGTCGAGCGAGTATTTGGTGTGCTCCAATCTCGATTTGTTGTTGTCCGGTACCCCGCTCTGACCTGGTCGAAAGATCAAATGTGGGAAGTCATGACTTGTCGTGTCATCTTGCACAACATGATCATTGGAGAGCGAGCAGGAAGAGCCAGTGTTCTACACTGAACCATATTACATGCAGGGTCCTCTGCCCAAGTTGATCACCAGCTACCAGCATCATGGGCTGCCTTCCTTAATATGCGTCAGGAGATCCGAGACCCACAGGTGCATCAAGAACTACAACACGATCTGATGGAGCACCTATGGAGGCTCAAGGGCAACGCCTAGTTCGACATGTGATGAACTATGAGTTTTAATTTGTGTTTGAATTATGAGTTTGCTTCGTTGAACTATTTGATTTGTATTGATTTCTGCGATGAACTATGTGATAAAAATTAGTTTATGTTGAATTTGCGGCGAAGCACGCTGAATTTAGGCCGAATTTGTGCTGAAATTGAGTCGAATCGGCGGCTGGGGGGTGAACTCGGGGAGTCGGCTGGAAACCCGAGCCCCCCACGTCGAAATTACCGCCGGTTGACCTCCAAGCGGCGATATTTGAACTCTCTAGGGCCCCGAACGATTGGAGATACTTTTATGTATGGTGGTCTGTCTTTCACTTGGCTATATACCCCAATACCTCATCGGTGTGACACGTTTTTTTTAGAAAGAATAATCGACATGACAAGTACTCCTTCGGTTCATAAATAGAAGATGTTTTGAATATTTTAATATAAACTACATAGGGACTGGAATGAACAAGTCTATATACACTCGATTTAGAAAAATATCAGAACATCTTAATTATATTTACGAACTGAGGGAGTAAGTTCTACTAGGATCTATTGAAGATGCTGGTTCAATACTTGCAAAGTCACGCCATACTGGATGCGACGAACTCGCCTGCATCTTCCAAGGTTCTATCCCCGCCAACTAGACAAGCTCACAACGGAGGCTCCAAGGCAAGGCGCGAGTGAGCCGGGCTGGGCGGGGCGAGCGAGCGCGGCGTACTAGCGTGGCGACGCGAAATGCAAAGCCAGCTCACCCGCGGTCACACCAATAGGCCCACGCCCACCTCGTTCCCCTTTCGATACAAACGAAGCAGAGGCGCATCAGCTTAAACCCAAACCCGTCTGCCATCTGCACTGCTCACGGCACAGGCACACGACTCGCACGCCTCACTACCTCATCTCCAACTCTGAATCCAGATGGCGCAGGTGGTGGCGGCAGCGGGCGCGGCGGGAGCGGCCAGGCCGCTTGGCGGCGCATCTGGGGCCGACTCGCTCCGGCCCGTGGCGAGGCTGCCCTTCGGCCCGCGCGACTTGAGGGAGAGATGGAGCGGGAGCGTGGCCTCCAGGGGTCGACGTGAGCACCCGGTCGCCTCGGTGATTAGCGCCGACGCCGAGGTGCTGCCGGTGTCGCCCGACGACGACGCGGTCGTCAAGGTAGCGCTTCCTCGTACCTGACTGCTACCTCAGCTGCTCGCTAGCTCGGGAACCGCGGTTTTTGTGGTCTCCGGTTACTTTCGGGGCATGAAATTGGCTTTCCGTGACGGTGAAATCGGATTTGTCACGTCCGGGGGCATCATTTTCGTGCGCGTGACGGTGGAATTTAGACTCCTGGACTGTTGGTGATGTCATTTTCTCAAAATTCTCCTCCATGCGTTGTTGCTTGAATTTTGGCGTCTGTTTGTGCTCTTTTATGTTTATATATGCATCCATAAGAGCTGCTTGTCTGGTACACCAAATTCTGTCCGTCCTTTTGACTGTTGTAAAGCGTATATTTCTGATTAACAGGCTATTTTTCATCTGGCTTAAGTTTTAACTGAGAGGATAGCTATTAATTATGTGGCTTAAGTTTGAACTGAGAGGATAGCTATTAATTATCTGGCTCAAAGTTTGAACTGAGAGGATAGCTATTAATTATGTTACTGTGTGCATAATTGACATTGGAATCATTGAATATAATTAAGGAATGCATCCGAAAAGTATAAATAATTGGTATACTTTGTAACAGCCCCTTTTAAAAATCGTTTGCGGGAATAATTCTCAGCAGAATCTGTATTGCTTAGCTTATTTCCTGCCACTGAAACGGACAGAACCCCTTAGTCTTACTGAGAATAGCTCAAAATGGATGAACTATTTTAAATATGGATGTGCTACCTTCTGATCACTTCTGTTAAATCACAATTGTGAGTCTTCTCTAAGCCACTTATACAGTAAGCTATGAACGCTTATGATGAACGTGACATATATTGTTGTTTTCTAATTTTCTCTATGATAGGAAGTTATTTAACATGACATATTTTCGGGCTCGCGTGCTGCAGTTATTCATAATAGTAAGGTGTATTTCTATTTTGGAAGCAACCTTATGAACTGAAACTTACTGTCAATAATACTTCTTGACAGGAAGAAGAAAATTTCCAGCATCTTAAGGCTGTCCAGCAACTAGCAACAGCAGCCAATGGTGTGTGGTCTAAACCAAATGTTAGGCGCAAGACAAAGATTGTGTGCACAATTGGTCCCTCAACTAACACGAGAGAGATGATCTGGAACCTTGCCGAGGCTGGCATGAATGTGGCTCGGCTTAATATGTCACATGGAGACCATGCATCACACCAGAAAGTTATTGACTTGGTGAAGGAGTATAATGCTCAAACGAAGGACAATGTGATTGCGCTTATGGTTGACACCAAGGTTTGTATTCCTTTTTTTCAGAGCTTATAGATACACTCTGATGGATGAGCAATCTCGTCCTCAGAAGATGCTCTATTTGTGCTAGTCTTTATAAGTCTGTCATGCCCATGCTAGCGCATGATTTGCTCTGTTAATAAATACTGTAGTTAAACCTTTTGATGCTGCGCTTCTTTCATCATATTGTACCTTGATTTCTATGATTGAAGCTAGATTTTACATCTTCAGGGCCCAGAAGTTAGGAGTGGAGATTTGCCTCAGCCTATATTCTTGGAAACTGGCCAGGAATTCACCTTCACAATTAAGAGGGGGGTTGGGACTGAGACATGTGTTAGTGTTAACTATGATGACTTTGTTAATGATGTAGAAGCCGGTGACATGCTCCTTGTGGATGGTATGTGCACGTTCTATTCCTGTTCTGGTATTTGATTATTTGATCTTTATTGGTGACACATGATTGTTTACAGAATGTGCGGATGCAGCAAATCAGTTTATCTGAAATAGTCTAACACTTACTTTTAGCTAGTGATTGAATAAATTTGTATTGCGGCACATAACTGTATATAGTGAATTGGATAGGCTCATGAAGAGCTGGTCTTTGTTAACATGGCTAAGCTAAGCTGTCACATGTTGTTTAAAATCTTCTGGTTTTGTCCATCATAATGATATTCTATGTTTTCTCTGCTGACACTTAATTTTATTGCTTTCCTGGAACACATTGTGTGGCTAACTACTGCCTACTAGCATGGAGTCATGATGCATCAATCGTTTATGCATGCGGAGACACAGTGTTTCCAACATTGCCCTGCAGTTTTGAGAGCATTAACACCTACATCTGTCTTTGTCTTTTTGTACTTGAGTCAGCTTTCTGAGATGGAGTTTACCAGCACTTTTATTTGCAGGTGGTCTTGCTTAGTGTGCACAACTGATTAACAATTGAATTAGAACATCAGATACCCATCTAACATCCTTCTACCTTTGTTCTCTGTATTTTTTTATGCTTGTAAGGATGATTATATTTTTTGATTACGTAACTTTGACATTAAAGTGATTTATGTTGTGTTTAATGATCATTCTATTGGTTATTTAGGAGGAATGATGTCATTTCTGGTCAAATCAAAAACCGAAGATTCTGTAAAATGTGAAGTTATTGATGGAGGTGAATTAAAATCCAGGCGTCACCTGAATGTCCGTGGCAAGAGCGCAACCTTGCCATCAATCACCGGTAATAGTCATCATATGTTTCATTGAATAATAAATATGCTCTTGTCTCATGCACACTTTCCAAACTTTCAGATAAGGACTGGGATGATATTAAGTTTGGGGTGGAAAATCAGGTTGACTACTATGCTGTTTCTTTCGTCAAAGATGCTCAAGTTGTGCATGAATTGAAGGATTATCTCAGAAGTAATAATTATTCCGGACTTTATAAACAGCATGGGCGTCGTTTTGAGTATGTCTTGACCATGTTTCCTTTTTATTTTGACTCAGGCTCGAATGCGGATATACACGTAATTGTGAAAATTGAAAGTGCAGATTCTATTCCAAACTTACATTCAATCATTACAGCATCTGATGGGGTAAGAGGTTGATATTCATTGTTTCTTGAGTTTAGCAAGATGCACTATAAAATATATCTTAACCATGAAAGATCTTAAGTTGTATGGGCATCATGAAAAGGGCTTCTTCTCTATTTAATCTTTTTCTACAGAGTGTGTCATTGTTGATTTTAGTTTTGAAGTACTGATGTATAAATTGTCGAGTTCTGTAGGCTATGGTTGCCAGGGGTGATTTGGGGGCTGAACTTCCTATCGAGGAGGTACCATTGCTGCAGGTATGATCTAGTTTATTGCGCACTGTCAACAAGTCCATTGCACTAAATGCCCACTTCCCTGCTTAGTTATTTGTTTAAGCGAAAAGCTACAAACTTGGTTGTGCTCTGTACAATATCAACTACACAATTTACGCTTGGAAGGAAATAATTGTTAACTGAGGGCCGCTTTGCACTTGTTTGTATATACATCTAGGTAGCTATCCAATTTGAAACCTGGCACTGAACTTTCTGTGCTTCCATTAGTTGATTCGATATAGGATATACATGATATGCTTAGAATTTCATGTCCCGATGCAGGAAGAAATTATTAGAATGTGCAGAAGCATGGGAAAAGCTGTCATTGTCGCCACTAATATGCTGGAAAGCATGATCGTTCATCCAACTCCAACCCGTGCAGAAGTTTCAGACATTGCTATAGCTGTTCGGGAAGGTGCTGATGCAGTTATGCTTTCTGGGGAAACTGCACATGGAAAGTATGTGTTTTTGTTTTCTTATGCATAACAAAATATTGTTTATATATTCCCAGCAAACTATATGTGCACCCACAGTCTATTGTTAATAATTTAACTAACAAAAGCCAGCTGATTTTATTACTAAGTAATATTTCTGCAGTACTATAGGATGTTATTTTTGTGATTGTATTCTTTAAATGTTCCAGAAATTGTTAGGACTACTAATGTGTGTTCATCAGCTATAAGCTGTTATTTGTAATTGTTGGTGATTTTGCTCTTGTCCTATTATTTATCCTGAGTAAACTATGATATCTAACTCTACTTTCAATATGTCTGCTCTGAATTTGTGGTATCATGTTGTTTTGGTTTCCATCTAAGTTAGCTCATTTCGAACGTTTTTGTTGTGTTAGACTTACTGAACTGCCACATGGATCATGGATTGCTCGATTTTGTTGTAATAGATCATGAATAAAGGAGTGGGCATGTTGATGTTTAGTTGCACTCTTTTTGTTGCCCTTTTGGTTTGTTTAAAAGATGCTTGCTATTTATGACGTGCATTTAAGATGGATACATGACTAAGCTTTACCACTTGATGCCGGACAGATTTCCCTTGAAAGCTGTCAAGGTCATGCATACTGTTGCACTAAGAACTGAAGCAACTATTATTGGCGGGGAAACACCGTCTAACCTTGGTCAGGTGTTCAAGGTCTGAACTGCAATATCCCAACTGACACTGCATGTCTTTTTCTTCACTTTAACCCAGTTTCTATCTTTCCTATTTACTTTCTTCCCTGTAGAACCACATGAGCGAAATGTTTGCCTACCATTCAACAATGATGTCCAATACACTTGGTACATCAATTGTGGTTTTCACAAGGACGGGATTTATGTCTATCCTACTTAGCCATTACCGGCCATCTGGCACCATATTTGCCTTCACAGATCAGTAAGATTTCTCTGCTTTTGCTCCAATGTTATGTCATCAATAAAATGAAATTCCTATCTTAACATGTTAAGAAACAAAATCACCGATGCTGCTAAGATATTCAATGTTAATCATGTGCAATACATTAATTACCAATACATTTTCTTGCCTTGTCATCCAGTCATAATGATAACCTTGACAAGCAATAGCAAATGATGCGCTTAGCTGCTTATTCACCAACATACGTGGGCTGAAAACCAGCTGTGCTTTTCTACTTGGTGAACACCGTATCCCTAACATGTGCATGAAGTCATTCCTAGGAACTATTTGCCTCATGCAAGTTATTTGATTATTGAAACTAGTATATCCTAGGAGAAGAGGTTATCACTAATGAAACTGAATTTAGATAATGTTGTGGCGGTACATGCTTTTTATCCTACTGTTGTGGGAGAACTGATCTGAAGATTGGATCTATTATTTCTGGAAGCATAATATTGTTGCCCCTTTGTTCATATTTTCTTTTTAAAAGTATTTCTTAGTGTTATTGATGTTGGTTACTGTTTATAGGGAGATAGTTAGACAACGACTGGCTTTGTACCAAGGTGTATGTCCAGTTCACATGGAATTTTCTGATTGTGCTGAGAAGACATTTGCTGATGCTTTATCTTACTTGCTGGTAATCACTGATATACCCCATCCCTTCTAGTATTTTTTTTGCTGGCATTAGCTTACGTATCTACCATTGTGATTGCAGTACATGATGAAACCGTTAAAATACCCTAAAAGAGCCTGCACTAAGTGTTGAAATTAGTTAGGCTATATTGCCTTCGAAACTTGGAAGGCTTTTTGGAGCGTGGGTATAGAGGATGTATCAGATGTTCCTACTCATCGGGTGCTCATGATATTCGCAAACCTGAAATGCCCCGCAAAAAGTTGTAGAACACATTCCTGAGGCATGATCTACCAAACGCTAACTAAATCGGTGCTCTATAAACAAGTTGATGCTAAATATATGATCGTGGAATTGGAACTACTTTCTGCGCAAAATAGGTGTAGAACCATAACAATTAACAGACTAGGAAATATATTGACCTTATGGAAGACAAAATGGGCCTTTTACAGGGATGGACAATTCACTCGATTGTGGTCACAAATGATGATGATGCATTCTTCTTTTGGCAAGTTTCTGGGGCTAATACATGTGATATCGCACTGTCCACTAAAATATTGTTCTTCAGTTATGAAATGTGCAAAAATTTAGCGTGTTCACATAGTTTGGCCCGCAAACTGCAGCTACTAACTGCATTCGTTGCTCCCAAACATATATTCCCTCCGTCCCAAAATAAATGTCTCAAGCTTAGCACAACTTTGTACTAAAGTTCGAACAAAGTTGAGACACTTATTTTGGGACAGAGGGAGTATCATGGTAAAGCCATTACGTTCCCAACTTTGATCTATACTGAAAGCCGGGTGCATAACATTCATCTTTTTTCTCTCTGCACCGTCTGATTTCAAATCAAACGGACATAAATGCATATAGGAAATAGGGAAATACGTGGTACTCGGCAGCATATTAAATCTAGAATCGTCCTGAAGCTTCTTTAAGAAATAGTAAAACTAAACAAGTAAGCGCATGTGACCTTGATCTGTGTGCTTAATTAGAAGGGCGGGGAAATTAGCTGGAGAAGTTACATGATTTTCGCGGCAACATGCATGTTCACACTATTCCATTTCCACATACGTTTTGGTGCCATTTCTTTTTATTATAACATGAGAATATGTCGTCTAACATGATATGCTACATTTCACAGAAGCATGGTATGGTGAAGGACGGTGAGGAGGTTGCACTCGTTCAGAGTGGCAGACAACCCATCTGGAGGTCGCAGTCCACCCACAATATTCAGGTTAGGAAGGTTTGATGAGGAATGCCCATTTGCACGACCAGTAACCGAGGTATTTGCTGTGATTGAGGCAAACACAAAGGTCCGGTTATGATGCCATGCCGGCATTACTGGCCTTGAGCCATGAGCTTGATAGCATGTGTACTACGTAGATTTGTTGTTTGAGAGAGTGTTGTGATTCTATTCTCTTGCTGTTTACTACTCCTGTGTGTAAAATGATTCAGACCAATCATTTCCTCCATCTGTTTTTAGCTGTAGCTTGGGAGTGCTGTAGGGTTCTTTATTTTGTAAAACAATTTATGTATTAATAGATTTGTTCGACAGGAACTTTGTTGCAAAATGTGTTTGCCTTGAATTCGAGAACTGGCACAAGACTGAGAGGCCGTTATCAATTTTTGCCTTTGTTAACTAGTTCAGCGTGGAGGAGGATGTTGCCGGAGAGGGAGGCATAGCCTATGCCGCACAGGCATGCCCACGAGATGAAAATTAAGCCTGACATGACATGATTATTAAAGCAACAAATAGTGTATTTTCGGCTTGAGGCACCCCATCGACACCGCCAACACAAAAGGGAACGCTGCAGATGAGCAGCCAAGGCAGACATGCCCGGCCCGCAGCAAACCACGACACCACAGCCCTACGTAGAGCCAGCGAAACCGTCAATTAGGACTCGAGGAGATTGCAATTAGTGCTCTGGTGCTCCCAGTTCTTGAAATCTTGACCTGCGACCGAATACTGTTGGGGCACGTCCATCATGCAGTCTTTAACGCTTACGCTTAGTCGTCGTGAGACTGGTGACCGAATATTTCAGTCGGTCAAACTGTCTTATTAGTTGATGTGAAAATTCTAATTAGTCATCAAAATAGGACCCCCTGAAAAGTGCATGGCAATTCTGAATGTTTTCTATGGCAAATTTAGTGATGCGAGGATGATAACTTTAGTTGTTAAGCATGATAAATTTCTTATTCGGATGGCAAGTTTCAGTTTTTAAAGATTTTTTTTCTTTTTGAATGACAACTTTAGTTAAAAAAAATGTCAGGACCGGATTGCTTCTTGCTACACGTGTGGCACTTATCATTTGGGTCAAAATATTGGTTGATGTTTTTTTTACCCTAACTTTGCATCTCGCTGATTAGTGCGCACGATATGTATCCACAAGGTTTTAAACGCTAAAAGTAACGGCCAGATTTGCCATGCAAAAAAGATAAAATTACCATGCTTTGTGCATAGGATTTGCCATGTTCTACAGTAAAAATGCCCACGTAACGTAAAAAATCAACAGAAAAATTACCATGCTACAGCGATTAATTGCCATATGTTCGACCTGGATTTGACGTACCTGAGGGCGTCAGATTTTTAGCCCTAAAATATCCAACGTCAGATTTGTATTGAAATCCTTTATTTTCGAATGTAGTAACAGTGTAATAGTAACCCGGATGGATACCAAATTACTTTATTTATCTCAGGGCATGTGTTGCAAGTGTACACCAAGCATCCATATCATTTCTGCTACGACCCAAGCTCGCCCGCTCTTATTATCCAGCCCCAAATCAACTTAGCCACTTCATGGGCATGTACGTAATATGTAGTAGAAGTATTATTTATACTCCTGTATGTGATTTATTGTGTAGTGCATGGTCGCACTTCCCCCGCGCGCGCGCGAAGACTCAGACGCTATCCTTCACCTGGCTGCTGTAGCTGTTCTGCACGTCGTTGTAGCGGTCCCACACCATGATCCCACCGTAGTTGCTGGCGCCCTTCACGCCGGGGAGCACCGCCGACGTGAGGTCGCCAGGCGACACGTACCCGCTCCCGGCCGCGGCCGTCGAGGCCGGCACGCCGAGGTAGAAGCCCCCGGACACCTTCACGCTGCTCGTCCACGTGTTCCACGCGCTCAGCAGGTTGCTCGCGTCCCCGCTCGCGTACTGGCACGGCGGGTTGTTGTAGAACTGCACCCACACGTTGTCGAACAGCCCCGTCTGCAGCGCCGGCCCCAGCGACGCGTCCGGGTACGGGCACTGCGGCGCCGCCGTCAGGTACACCTTCCTGCCCTGCGCGCTGTACTGTGACAGGAACGTGGCCAGCTCGTCGTAGTGCGCCGAGTTGCCCGTCTCGATGTCGAAGTCGATGCCGTCCAGGACGGCGTCGCCGAGCGGGCGGGACGACGAGCTGCCGCCGAGGAAGTTGTCCCACAGGTAGGTGGCGACGCTCTGGGCGTCCTCGGTGGAGGAAAGGCCGTAGCTGCCGGCGCCGCCGCCGAGAGAGAGGAGCACCTTGACGCCGTTGGACTGGCACGTCGTGATGTCGGAGCTGAAGACGTTGCAGTTGCCGGAGAGCGGATCGCAGTGTCCGGCGAGGTTGATGGCGGGGGTCTGGCCATTGCCGAAGGTGCTGAGGAAGGAGACCATGACGTACGCGTAGAGGCCGGAGTTGCAGGCGTCGGCGAGCGTGCCCTCGTTACCGTTCTGGCCCCAGTAGACGGCGATGTTGCCGGCGTGGGAGATGCCAACCATGCCGGCGAGTAGGAGAATGGGGAGGAGAGGAGACCATTTGAGTTCACAAGCCATTGTTAGTCACAGCGACGCACCAGATGGTCAAGCTTTTACGAATACTTTGTAGTACGTGATTTGCTTGGCGATGAAGAGGTATTGTGGGTACCATTTATAGGGACGAATCGTTGAATGGTTCCAAGTTTGGAGTTGGCTCTTTTCAAAGTGGACAGTGTTACCGTACCTAGGAAGTTTGGCACGGAGGCTTGGAAGATTTGATCGCTTTTTTTTTTTTGCGGGGAATGGAAGATTTGATCGCTTACTTGGTGCAAATTCCACATGCTCAATGTACTTGTAGAAAATCATTAATTGTTGGGACTATACTTGTAGAAAATCATTAATTGTTGGGACTATACTTGTACAAAATCATTAAATGTTGGGCATATTGATATTGGGATCATCCAATTTTCAGCGAGCTGTTTTCTGGAAGTCTGGCAAGTACGCAGACCGGGAGGCTTGAGCATTTACTAAGTAGTTCTGAACTTCTGATTCAACATCCTCGCTAAAACGACATACAAGCTACTCACCGGTAACAAGCCTCAAATTGGATACTTTTGAGTATTTGACTCAAAGTGTTACATTTTTGACAAGTATCATCGTTCAAAATTTGCTCCTAAATCTCACCGGTTTCCTACTCGGTTATGGATCGAACTCTCACACCTACCGTGTCTACAACAACTTCACTCGAAAAGTTAAAGAGACGGTAGACGTGAAGTTTGATGAATCTAATGGCTCGCAAGTCGAGCAATTGCCAATTGATGTAGGAGACAAAGATCCCTCGAAAATAATTCAAGACTTGTCTATTGGTAAGATCCGTCCAACAGAGGTGAAGGAGAGCACTTCGTCTATTCAAGTGGTAGCCTCAACTTCACATCAAGGTGAACCACAAGTTGACATGAAGGCATCTACAAGTGAAACGCGCCAAGACGAAGGAAATGAGGAAGTACAACAAGATGATCCACCTCGACCTCCTTCTCCACCTCCTCAAGCGAACAACGACACCAACAACAATGAAGAAGAAGACGATGATGAAGATGCTTCACCACAACCCAAGCAAAAGTTACCTCGAGTTAGAGTAAGAATTGACAAGTATCATCCTGTCAAACAAATTCTTGGCGACATCAAATCTAGGAGAATCACTCACTCTAAATCTTGTTTAGCTAACTTTTGTGAGCATTACTCATTCATCTCTAGTATTGAGCCTATGAAGGTTGATGAAGCCCACGAAGACCCCGATTGGGTGAATGCTATGCACGAAGAACTACCCAACTTCAAGAGGAATCAAGTGTGGACATTGGTTGAGAAGCCCAAGGATCAACAAAATGTCATCGAAACCAAATGTGTGTTTCGGAACAAGTAAGATGAGGATGGAAAAATCATACGCAACAAGGCTTGTCTCATTGCTAAAGGCTACACTCAAGTCGAAGGTATGGACTATGGTGAGACCTATGCCCCTGTTGTTAGACTTGAGTCAATTCGCATTTTACTTGCTTATGCCAATCACCATGATATCACCCTCTATCAAATGGATATTAAAAGTGCTTTTTTAAATGGTGAAATTAAGGAGGAAGTTTATGTTAAACAACCTCCCGACTTTGAAAATCCTAAAAAACCAAACCATGTTTACAAACTTCATAAAGCTCTCTATGGTCCCAAACAAGCCCCAAGAGCTCGGTATAAATGCTTAACAAAGTTTTTTCTTGAAAAAGGCTTTGAGATTGGTAAAATTGATTTAACCTTGATTACTAAGAGAGTGAATTGTGAATTATTTGTGTGCCAAATACATGTTGATGATATTATCTTTGGTTATACTAACTCTCTCTTTAGTGAAAAATTTGGAAGGTTGATGCCGGAAAAGTTTGAGATGTCTATGATGTGTGAACTCAAATTCTTCCTCGGTTTGAAAATCAAGCAAACTAGGCATGGTACATTTGTATCACAAACAAACTATACCAAGGACATATACAAAAAGTTCAACATGCAAGAAATCAAAGGTATGAAAACCCCCATGCCAACTTGAAAGCACAAGTGCTCCCTGCGTGATTTTGGTAATTAATGTCAACATATCTCTTGTTGGACTAATACTTTTATCTAGTATATTTCAGATGAGTTCAACAGTGGAGTGGCGTGGACAAGAGGATGTGGAACCCCTTAAAGATGCTAAGGACAAAGATTGGCCCAAGCTCAAGACTCTACATTTTTATTTTAGTGATCCAAGATCACATTTAGTCCATAGGAAAAGCCAATACTATTAAAAGGGGATGATGCGTTGCTTAATGGCTTGCTTGCTCAAAGTGCTTAGTGATATGCTCCAAATCCCTCAACCACTTTCTCATTTCCACATATGTCCCAAACCAAAAGTCAAACTCGGCCCCACCGATTTGATCTATCCGGCGCCACCAAGTTCACTTGACATAGCCACTACCAGAAACCATAATCAGTTTGGTCTCACCGACGGGATCTCGGTCTCATCGAGATGGGCTTGCGAACTGTCTGTTGTCTGTTGCATCTATTTCAGTCTCACCGAGATATGCAATCGGTTCTATCGAGTTTGCTTGACCAACTCTCTGTTTTGCTTATTACCAAAATTGGTCCCACTGAGTTTGTGTAATCGGTCAAACCGAGTTGAGGTTTTACCCTAACCCTATCACATCGGTCCCACCGAGTTGATTATATCGGTCCCATCGAAATTCCTAACGTTCACATTTTGAACTAAATCGGTCTGACCGAGTTTCTCGATTTGGTCCCACCGAGTTTGGTAAATTGTGTACAATGGTTAGATTTTATGTGGAGGCTATATATACCCCTCCACCCACTCTTCATTCGTGGAGAGAGCCATCAGAACGTGCCTATACTTCCAGCATACATTTTCTGAGAGAGAACCACCTACTCATGTGTTGAGACCAAGATATTCCATTCCAACCATAAGAATCTTGATCTCTAGCCTTCCCCAAGTTGCTTTCCATTCAAATCATCTTTCCACCAAATCCAAATCTGTGTGAGAGAGAGAGAGTTGAGTGTTGGGGAGACTATCATTTGAAGCACAAGAGCAAGGAGTTCATCATCAACACACCATCTATTACCTTTTGGAGAGTGGTGTCTCCTAGATTGGTTAGGTGTCACTTGGGAGCCTCCGACAAGATTGTGAAGTTGAACCAAGGAGTTTGTAAGGGCAAGGAGATCACCTACTTCGTGAAGATCTACCCAAGTGAGGCAAGTCCTTCATGGGCGATGGCCATGGTGGGATAGACAAGGTTGCCTCACTGGTACATCGACGTGCTAAACAAACGGTTTTTAACCCCTTCCCCCGACGGCATTTGGAACCATCGTGAAGTGAGTGTGTGCGATAGGGTGTCCTTCCCACACGACCCAGAAATCGTCGGGGATAGGCCCTCCTGGGACCCAGGCTGGGGCCGTGTGTGATCAGGCGAGGCATCGGAACCCAATCATTTCCGTAGGTATGTACATCCCACACGGTAATCCGAGAAAATCATTTCCGTAGCTATGTACATCCCACACGGTGAATCCCAGAAAAACATTTCCGTAGGTATGTATATCACACACAATCAATCTGAGGAATTCGTTTATGTTCTTATGTACATCCCACACAGTCAATCCAGGGAAAACGTTTCCGTTCGTATGTATATCGCACACAGTTCTTTGTGTGGAAACGTTTGTGTAAGGTGGCCTAACGCAAACAGTTCGCTGCCGGAAGCCGTGTGTGATTGTTAGTTGATCGAACACGCCTACTTTCTAGAAACCGTGCGGGTTATTTGAGTTCATCGCCCACGGTGCTGTCTGAGTAACTGTCTGTAATAGAAAACCCCAATAAGCAGGGTAATTAGCCTATTATTGATAATCCATGTACTAATCAAACTGATATTTCTTATAGAACATGCCAGATATTTCATATCTGTATAAAAGCAACCAGGATTTCATAATTGAATTACATCAGATAGCTTCGGCACTCAGTTACGCCATTACACAACAACACCAAGTTTCACATGCAGCATCAAAAACATTGGGAAAGTAGCATCATACACGGTAAATAGACACATGAATCTCATCTGGGAAACTGCAGAAGCGGAAGGCAAATATTGAGCCTTCAGTGATGTTGAATGTCCTTGCAACTTTAGGCCAGTGGCTATGGATAATTGCCCGCCCAACCTTCATCCTCTTCAGCAAGACTTTAATATTGTACCGTGGGTGTTGAATGAATACCTTCCTCGCCTCTTGACCATGCATGTGGTTTGAGAGGTAATCATCGGTGAACTGCTTTGAAAAGTACCAAAAACAAAGCTATGCATAAATCACTGTTGTGAATTTTGAATTGGCGCAAGGGGTAAAAACAAGGTAAAAGAGTTGTTACCATCCTATAGTTGACTGATGTCTTCTTCATTGTGCAAACAAAGATCTTGCTATTATTCGTCGCAAGTTTCTTCATCCTAACAATCTTTCTGAGTTTCTTGACTTGATTGATATTCATGGACATCTCATTTCCCCATATGCAAAATGGGTCGAACAGTGGGTCTAAGCCTCTGACAACATGACCTACATGTGCAAGACCAAATTGTAAGAAACCTAAATATTAGAATGATTCCTGCAACTGCATAATAATGTGCTATTAGCCAAAGGACCCTGCTTGAACAAACCTCGATGGTAAACCGTAGTGTCTCCCATTGTTTCCCTACAACACACATAAGAAAGATCTTGATCAGGTTAACTAAGAGTTGCCATACTATCAGTAGAATATGTATTGAGTACATCCAAATTCGATTGGTGTCACATGCATAACAATACAAAATTGTACCCATAGCAAATGAAAATCAAATTGCAGAACTGAACCAAACAGTTAAATGGACAACAGACCAAATGAACCAAAATAGTTAACTGAGCACGACATTGCAGAATAGAAACATGTACTAGAAGATAAGACAGTTAACAAAATAAAGAATGCTTGAGAACAGTACTATGAAATGTAGCAATTGTTGGACCAAAGTGTTAACTGAACATTTCATTTCAGAGGACCAAACTTTTAACTGAACATCAGATTGCATATTAACATTACAGAGGAAAAATCACTAGAAGGCACTAGCGGTGGCCTCGAGAAAACATCATGAACTGTATTTTATAGTAGAGACAACCGCGTGGCGGTGTCGACGGTGGCCTCGAAGACGAGGTGCTCCTCCAAGATCTGGCGGTCGACACACATGGCAGCCATAGCGACCTCGTTTGCGCGTGCGGTCGCATGCTACTCGGCTCCACGTTATACTGTGTGTAAAATGGCTGTGGGCGGCGCTTAATTGAAGGAGGGGGGCAGTGATTTTGGTGGAAGGTGTTGCTCCGACGGTCGGGGCATGTGGGACGGGAAAGGAGGAGGATGGTGTGGGTGGGGTGTGGATTACCTGACCATATCGACGAGGCCGCGCAACAAGAAGGGGCGGCGGTGAGGAGGCCGCACAACAAGAAGAAGGGTTGCCGGCGAGGAGGCGGCGCTGCAAGAAGAAGGGTCGCCGGCGAGGAGGCGTCGCTACTAGAAGAAGGGTAGCCGGTGAGGAGGCGACGCTGCAAGAAGAAGGGTCGCCGGCGAGGAGGCTGAACTACCAGTAAGCAACAGTGAAGGTTTGAACTTGGAAAGCAAGGAGGAACAGTGAAAATGTGGCTTTTGGTAGGAGGGACGGGGCAGGGAGATAGATATTTCTGCGGTGGCTAAAAAATTTCGCTCGGTGCCGCGAGAAACTGGCACGCAAGTGTGGTTCAAGTGGGGACGGTGGACTGTAGACCACGAAGCTTCCTGCGTAAGCCAGACAAGACGATTCTTTCTAGTAAACTGTTTGTGGTATACCTGATTTTTTTCATTATGTTTTGAAAGACAAAATGGTGTTATGGAGGGAAAGGATGGTGTTTGAATTGCTAGAACATTTACGTACAATGAACATGCAACTAGTACATGAGTGTCATGTTTAAATTTAGAATTATTCCGGGTTCGTTTGGTATTTTTATGCATTAATTGAGTTTCCGAGCATTTAATGTGCATGATTCAAATTCGAACTACAAGCACATGCTCCAGTGCACCAAATTTTGCTGAAAAATCACATGTGTGTCTTTGGGTGAATTTATAGGTTCCATGCAAGAAATGAGAATAAAATTCAAACATCTGGGTGTCGTGGCTTGACCGGAATGATTGAGAAACTTGGTTTTTTAATTCCCGTAAATTCAAAACATGGCTGAAAATCATGAAACTTGGCATGGTGTCATGACATGGCACCAACATGCTGCAGTAATTTTTTTTGGCCGAATTGGGACAAGCTTTGGTGTAAGCTTCTTGCAAACCGGAACTTCCCTCAAGAATGCTCTTGGTTCCGAGAAGGAATGTGTCACCTCCGTGTGCGAAACGACATACGTACACTGCCTTCTCCCGCCTTAATTTTTGTACACCGGCAGATTAGACTAAATAGAAGTATCATGCTAAATTTTGGAATTATTCCGTGTTCGTTTGGCCTTTTTATACATTAATTGAGTTTCTGGGCATTTAATGCGCATAATTCAAATTTGAACTACAAGCACATGCTCCAATGCACCAAAGTTGTTTGAAAATCACATGTGTGTTCTTGGGTGAATTTCTAGGTCCCATGCAAGAGATGAGAGTGAAATTCAAATATCTAGGCGTCGTGGCTCGGCCGGAAAGATTGAGAAACTTGGTTTTTTAATTCCTCTAAATCCAAAACATGCCTGAAAATCATGAAACTTGGCATGGTGTCATGACATGGCACCACCATGCTACGGTAATATTTTTGGCCGAATTGGGACAAGCTTTGGTGTAAGCTTCTTGCAAACCGGAGCTTCTCTCAAGAAGGCTCGTGGTTCCGAAAGGGAACGTGTCACCTTTGTGTGCGAAACGACATACGTACACTGCCTTCTCCTGCCTTAATTTTTTTACACAGGCAGATTAGACCAAATAGAAGTACCGTGCTAAATTTTGGAATTATTCCAGGTTCGTTTGGCCTTTTTATACATTAATTGAGTTTCTGCGCATTTAATGTGCATAATTCAAATTTGAACTACAAGCACATGCTCCAGTGCACTAAAGTTGTTTAAAAAATCACATGTGTGTCCTTAGGTGAATTTCTAGATCCCACGCAAGAGATGAGAGTGAAATTCAAACATCTGGGCGTCGTGGCTCGCTCGAAAAGATTGAGAAACTTGTTTTTTTAATTCCTGTAAATCCAAAACATGCCTGAAAATCATGAAACTTGGCATGGTGTCATGACATGGCACCAACATGCAGCGGTAATTTTTTGGCCGAATTGGGACAAACTTTGGTGTAAGCTTCTTGCAAACCGAAGCTTCCCTCAAGAAGGCCCGTGGTCCCGAGAGGGAACGTGTCACCTCCTTGTGCAAAACGACATATGTACACTGCCTTCTCCCACCTTAATTTTTTACATAGATAGATTAGACCAAATAGAAGTATCATGCTAAATTTTGGAATTATTCCGGGTTCGTTTGGCCTTTTTATACATTAATTGAGTTTCTGTGCATTTAATGTGCATAATTCAAATTTGAACTACAAGCACATGCTCTAGTGCACCAAAGTTGTTTGAAAAATCACATGTGTGTACTTGGGTGAATTTCTAGGTCCCATGCAAGAGATGAGAGTGAAATTCAAACATCTGGGCGTCGTGGCTCGATCAAAAAGATTGAGAAACTTGGTTTTTTAATTCCTGTAAATCCAAAACATGTCTGAAAATTATGAAACTTGGCATGGTGTCATGACATGGCACCAACATGCTGTGGTAATTTTTCTGTCCGATTTGCGAAGGCGCACACATTAACAATCAACAAAGCCATTTTGGAACAAGTGCTGTCACGTTACAAATTGGGAACACAATTATTATTGAAACCGTGGGCGTTCTACTTACCAATTATGTGGGGCCACACGTCCTCTTTTTTTATTGGCTAGGAGGTGCCGTGCAGGGTAGCTATTTGAGTACAGGAGGCGCGTGATCAGACCCCTACACGTGCTCATCAGGAGGAGAGCCCTTTGACCACTACCAGCCGCGCACCTCCCTCTCAACGTCTCCATTAATGGCGCACGAGCACCTGTTCTACGGCGTGGCTATATGTCTCACTGGACTGAGATTTAAGAGAGAAAAATAAAAATCTAAAAAGAAAGTTTTGCACAGATCTTGATGTAAGATCCAACGGATCTATATAGAATCGACTGCGACTTATAGCAAGCACGATGAATATAAGGACGATGATAATGGATAATAATTGTCTTACATATTTAGAAACATAATTAAAAAAAGCCACATGCGGCAACACCTGAAATACACAAGGGCAAAAGAAGAAGGAAGACAACTATCTGGCTCGCTAATCTCTACTTTCTTGATGCGTTGCTGTAGGACGCAGGAACTAGTCTCCGCGGCGAGCGGCGACGAGCTCTTTCTTGTCCTCTAGATGCTGCTTGAGAGCATCCACGGATTCCTCTACCAGCCTTCTGCGCTCGATGCGCAGCATGGCATTCTCGTCCATAAGTTTCTCGACGATGACGCCGGTCCTTTTCAACAAGGCAGTGGTCTGCTCCTGTTGCTCCACACTTCCGACGATCTTCGCCCTCAGCAGGTCGCACTCGGCTCGGAGCTTCACATTGCTCTCATTTAGTTGCCGGATGACGTTGGTAGACTGTTCAAATGAGGCTTTCAGGTCATCTTGTAAGCTCGCCCACCTGGAGATCCGATCCATCTTCCTTAGGACGAGGGCACGCATGCGCCTGTAAGATTCCTCACCTGCCTGCGAGACATTTTCCCATGCCGCCACGACACGGGAGGACATCTCTGCTGCATTCGCAGCGCGGCGGGACATCTCTTCTGCTTCCGCGGCGCGGCCAGACCAGTCTGCTGCATCGACGGCGCGGCGGGACCTCCGTGCTGCTTCGGCGGCGCGGTGGGACCTCTCTGTTGCTAGGGCCGTGCGGCGGGACATATTGGCTGCTTTCGCGGCGAGGTGGGACATCTCTCGTGCTTTCGCTTCCAGGCTCGCCTCTCCCTGGTGGCAATCTCTCGACCCAGAACTCACGCTGGCCATGGCGGACGCAAGGGAACGATGATGAATGACTTGTTTGTTTTTGACTTTTTGTGGATGAGGAGTTGAGGAGGAATGTGCAGTCATCTTGGAGTAGTAGTATTTATAACCGCATAGTAATACACTCCTAAGTGGGAAACCGTTTAGGATTTGATTGGTGTGAACAGGTTTGCAATTTAGAATGTGATGGGACGCGGCCTCCCTGTTCTTCTAAAAAAATTGTGACGGGACGCATGCTCAAAATTTACCGACGGTTATAAGTGCGACACTATTCCCGGAAGGCGTAACGTGGGCACGTACGCCTTCTCGGCCGCGTACATGGCGTTTGCACCATAGGGTGCACCACAATAGGCAATGTCAGCACACATCTTGTTCCAACAACCGTGCGCGCTCGTTATTACCATCGCGCATGCTTATTTTAATTAGAATGTGTGTGCCCGTCTAGCACACACACGTTGATCTATCTAACTGTTTCAGTTTGTTGTGGCTAATCGCAAATAGTTCATCCATGTGAAGTGTATGCCATCAATCACGGACACTTTGATCTGGCTGACCCGTTTCTGTTCTATTGCCTAATTGCAAATAGTTAATTCTTCTGAAGCGTATGTGTAAGTGCATCTAGTGCCACCCCTAGTTGGTTTTGGAGTATTGACGACAAACCTAGTTGAGGGACTAATGTGTTTGTGAGAATTGCAGGATAACACAGGTAGAAGTCCCTCATTGATTCGGTTTTCCTACCAGAGATGGCCCCTAAAAATGTACGAAGACATCGATGGCAAAGGTGGTATATGAAGATATTCACATTGAAGACTATGACAAGAGAAGACGTGACATGAAGCATATGGAGCTCGAAGACTTAGATCTTTCGTAGTTCTTTTTCTTCTTTATTGAGTCATAGGAACCACCGTACTATTAAGTGGGGTCCAAGAGAACCAGTCAGAATGACTGAAGTGATGCTTAACCAAAACCTATGTCTTCGAGTGAAGACTATGAGAGCGAATCTTGTCCAGAGTCGGACAAGTCAGCTTTGCTTGTAGCCCAAGTAAATTTGCCGTGTGAGTTTGAAATCTGACCGTTGGAACACGCGTCAGTTCCTTTGTGACCCAGGGTCATTTCGGACAAATTAGGTCGTGTTGCCTAATGGCTATAAATAGCCCACCCCTACAACCATAAATGGTTGGCTGCTCAGAGTTAGTGTACGGCTTTTGTCGTTTGAGAGCAACCCACCTCGAAGCCTTTGAGAGAGAATTCCTTGCGAGGATAAAGCCCTAACCACCCAGAGCCAAAGAGAATTAGGCATCACTTAAGTCTTCTTGTCTGTGTGATCTGAAGACTTATTACACTTGAGGACTGTGAATCCTCCAGCCGGTTAGGCGTCGCGTTCTGAGCGTCCAAGAGACATTGTGGATCGCCGGTGAACAAAGTCTGTGAAGGTTTGGGAGTCTACCTTGAAGACTTACCAGAGTGATTGGGCGAGGTCTGTGTGACCTTAGCTCAAGGGGAATACGGTGAGGACTGGGTGTCCTGAGCTGCGTGTTCAGGACTGGGTGTCCGGGACTATGTGTCCTCAGGTTTAAATACCTAGCCACCCTAACCAGACGTACAGTTGTCACAGCAACTGGAACTGGTACAACAAATCATTGTCTTCAACGAGTCATTGGTTTCATCCTTCCCTTCCCTTTACTTACTGTTGGTCCTTGTGAAGTCATTGTATGATTGCACTATCTTTTGTCTTCACTGAGTGACTGCATGTTTTGTTTGGCTTCTTAATATCTTCCTACCTGATCCTTACTACCTAGCTGCTATTAGTCATTGTGCTTTCACTTCATTGAATACATGACTGTGGTTTACCTATTGTAGTCTACCTTCCGCTGCATGGTTATAGGTTTATTTCTATCGTTTGTCTTCGAAACTTCCACGTTTTGAAGACTTTCATAAAAATTGCCTATTCACCCCCCCTCTAGTCGATATAACGCACTTTCAGTATGCCCTCAACACACACACCTTGATCTGACTGACCGTTTCTTTTGTGTTGCCTAATCACAAACAGTTCATCCGAGTGAATCGTATGCTCTATATCGCACATGCCTTCATCAGGCTGCCCGTTTCTTTTGTTCCGCCTCATCGCAAACAGTTCATTGGAACCGTATGCCCTGGATCACACAACAACTAAAATCTAAACCGTGTGTGATGGCTCCGCTATCGCAAATGTTTTGCATCTTTTTTGACGGTTCTTTTACACCACCGTTTGTGATTATTGCAATGCACACAGTTTCGTCGAAGGGTCTCTGATTGTAGTGTCGCGTTGGCAGCATCCTGCAGTAGTGCTTCTTCGTGGACCCTTCATGGGTGGAGCCCTCCGTGGACTCGCGCAACCGTTACCCTTTGTGGGTTGAAGTCTCCATCAACATGGATGTATGATAGCACCACCTATCGGAACCACGCCAAAAATCTCCGTGTCTCCAATTGCGTTTGCACACACTACTGCAGGATGGTCCAAATGCGACAGTCGAATCAGAGACCCTTCGACGAAACTGTGTGCGATGCCGTAATCGTAAACGGTGGTGTAAAAACCGTCAAAAGGGTGCAAAACGTTTGCGATGACAGATGCATCAAACACGGTTCATAATTTAGTTGCGTGTGCGATGCAGGGCATACGGTTCAGCTCAATGAATTGTTTGTGATGAGGAGGCACAGAAGAAACGGGCAGCCAGATGAAGGCATGTGCGATATATAGCATACGGTTCACTGGGATGAACTGTGTGTGATTAGGCAACACAATGGAAACGGTTCAACTGAACAAGATGTGTGTGATACGCGACAAACAGGTCTGTAATCTAAAATGTGTGCGAAGACCAATAATAACACACATGATTGCTGCTAATAAGCCGTGTGAATTGCTCTGTCTATAGTAGAATAACATGTATATATATAACTGAAATAAACATCCAATTACATAAGTGACTATAAAGATCATTCGCACACACCTCAATAAACAATTGCATGCATTCTAAAGTAGGAGAAACGATCGTCTAGTCATCTACTTCTTGTGACGCTCCGGCCACTGCTATGTGGCTCAATCCCTCGTATGGGTTAGGAAGAAGACAGTTCCTCATGTCAATGATCTGCCTGTACATCTTGTAGCTTGTGTACGCGTCCATGGCCACGTACTTGACATGTTGTTCATCCAGTCTCTTATGCCACACACTGTGCCACGCGTTCTTGTCCTTATTGCTCTCTTGCTTCATCTTCGTGAAGTAGGGGTCGATGATGGCCGAGGCGAGGTCAACCAGGGAGTTCAGTTTGCTTTTGTCGGTGCCCCAGACCTTGTAGTGGTGCTGGATGTTGACAAGATTCAGGCATTTCAAGTCCGAAACCTTGAGCGCTTTTAGATCGTTGGTGGTGTCCACCGTAGCGAAACTGTAGTCGGAGCTCTTGATAAACCCGGAGAAACGCTCGCAAGGCCTTGTGGCAAGGTGGAAGTGGTAGACAAGGACGTCATGTCGCATGCACAACTGGGCGACGACAACCTTCTAATCGTGCCCGGCACGACTGATGGTGTACTCGAGGTCGAAGCCGACCACTCGGTACTTGTCCTCGGCAAGGAACTGCTCCATATTTGGATGGATCTCTCCACCGAGACCGGATCATTCGTGTACACCACCGATAGAGCCTTCCCCCTCACGTGGGTATCCACTACGTGATGCGTGGTGAACTGCCCGCCGTTGTCATTGTCGGCCGCTGGGAGCGCCATTGGAGCCATGGGGAGCGCCATTGGAACCGCTGGGTGTCCTCTCTATATGTGTCCTCGTGAGTGTGCTTATTGTGACATGTGAGACGAGAGATGAAGGTAAATGTCCGCAGGAATAAAAGGGGGCCAGGCGGCATGGATTCTCGGCGCGTCCGCATGGCAGTTTTTGCAGCGGGTAACTGCATCGCCGCGCCGCGCCCGGGGCAACCGCTTGCACACAAACATGCGTGATTTTGCGCCGTCCCAAAACACGGGCAGCGCACGTGGAGGGACGAGGGCAGAGCACCTAGAGGGATGCGAGAGCAGAGCGCGTGCGGCAGGACACGAGCAGAGCGCGCTGCGGCCGCCTGAACCGCAAGCAACCACATGCATGGAACAATTGAACACGTAGCAAATGGTCGCCTACAAGCCGGCCGACAGTTGCATCGCTGCGTAGAGAGCGGTCATGTGGTACTATCTCCGTCTAGTCTAGTCTATAGTCTCCTTTATATTCCGTGCCATACTTTGCCCTGAAATCTAACCAACAAAATGTTAATGCATGTTTTAAAAATTATATAATTGAAAACTATGTTCAAATACAAATCCAACTATATAATCTTTGGCGATATGCATTCGTATTTTATTAGTTAAATCATACTTATAAACCAGGACGGTGGTATAGTAGGTAATTAAATCACAAACATTTTTTTATTAACCATATGTGCACGTGGCCTTTCGTCCTCCTATCGCATGTCTTGTCACCTCGCTACCGCAGACGGCTTACAGCGCAAGCTTGCGCAGCGTGCGGGGGCGCTCTTTTTGCCAAACGGTGGCGCCAATGAATCGTTGGTGAGCCCGTTCCCGCGCAACCTCGCAGGTTCCCGCGCAAGTTTCCCGCCCGAATCGGTGAAACCCCCAAAATCCCAATGCTTACCTGCTAGCTATAAAAACCCTCACGGACAGCGAGTCCCGCATGGCATTTTCCCCTCCATCCCTGTAGCTTATCTCGTCTGCTTCTCCCACATTCGCCAATGGCACTGGTCCATCGTCGTCGCTCAGCCACTCCGCCGTCATCAGAGGACAGCTCCAGCTGGGAGGCTACACCGCGGCGGCGGTGCAGTCCCCGACGTAGTGTAGTGCGCGTGGCATCCCTGTTGGGTGTGCGCGAACACCCACCACACTGTCAGGACCCCGATCCTAAGCCACATTGATCTAGCATGTAACACATCATATCGCTTTGCATCCTCACACATGGTATTCCCACGGGTGCCACCTTACCTGGCCTGGGACCGTTTGTGCCTTTTGGCTCACGTATATGATAGTGTCGCTAGCATCCATATGACAGAGAACCCGGGCCGACAAGACTAGTCGTGAACCCAAAGTGGCACTAACTTATAGGGACATGCATACATGACCTAGCGACGAACGTGTCGGTCATCAGCGAGTGATTTCGGGCTGTAGCAACTGGGCTAACAGGACTCCGAGATTCCGGGCTGTGGCAGGCTAATAGGACTCCGAAAGACACCGCGTGACATTTCCCCGAAGGGACAAACACAAGATTGAGGAAGGACACATGCTGGCCAGTCTAAGTGTTTCGGAGCAGTAGCAACTGGGCTAACAGGACTCTGGTAAACCGGGCTGTAGCATACTTCCATGGCTCAGTGGAAGCACTAGACTACATTTCCCCATAAGAGAGGCTACCAAGGATAGACAACTAGGTTGGCGGATCCCACACATACCAAGCATTTCAAATCATACACACAATATGCTAAATATGTGCAAATACAACATGGCATCACAACAAAACTCTACAACTCAAAGTATTTATTCATTAGGCTCCGAGGACCCAAGTATTACAAACATGGGTCTCATGACCCTACATACATAGCATACAAAAAACAAGCACATGCGGAAGCTTAACTTGTCTGACTACAGACAACTACAAATGAAAAAGGCTCAGAAGCCTGACTATCTACAAGATCCTGCCGAGGGCACAAGATCGTAGCTGAGGTAACAAGCTAAACGTCGAAGTCCACATGGAACTACTAGTGAGACTGAAGTTTCACTGCAAAAACATAAATTAAGCAAACATGAGTACAAATGTACCCAGCAAGACTTACATCAGAACTAACTACATATGCATCAGTGTCAACAAAGGGGGTGGTGGAGTTTAACTGCAGCAAGCCAGCTTTGACTCGGCGGCTATCCTAAACTACGACTACAAGTAACTCTTTTGAGGTGGCGCACACGAGTCCACATATTCACCATATCAATACACCACTATGGATCCGCTCCCGTCTCCCTACGAGAACGCCACCCATAGCACTCACGCTTATGTTGCGCATTTTAGAGTATCCACTTTCACTTGTCTATGAACTGTACAGGCAACCCAGAAGTCCTTTACCGCGGACACGACTATTCGAATAGATCATGTTTACCCTGTAGGGGTGTACTTCTTCACACACGCTCTCGCCACTTACCACCATGTACACGTCGTGTATCTCGGCAACCTTCAAGCGGAAGCCTGGCGAGGGAGTCGGCCATGACCTGACTAACCACACAAGTCTGTAGTCCAGGTTTATCGCCTATTAGGGTTCCATTCGCAAGGAGATCCGGCCGGGGTTTCGCTCACGACCCCAAACGATGAGAGCAGGGTTCCCGAGGCACCAAACAGGCATCTCGGTACACCGTGCCTCATGTCTCTACCGCATCATAGCCCACCCCTAGTGTCAGCACTACCACAGCCCCCAACACATATCCTACAAACACCAAAAACTAGTTGCAACTCCTGGACAGAGATCGAGGCGATTAATAAGCCGAGAGGGGCCGAGTTACCAGAACCCAATGTGTGGTAGTAACTGTTCATGGATCACAAACACAGAACTCAGTTCCTGAGGATGGTTTCAATGAGACAACTCACCATGTACTCCTACATGGCCTCTCACCGCTACCTTTACCAAATCATGTTCACACACTTAGCTCACACACAGTAGGACATGTTCATCACCATTCCAATTCATCCCCGATGAATCAGACCTGACTCAACTTTGAGCAGTAGCATGCATGACAAACAAGCATGAATGAGTAGGCACATCAGGGCTCAAACAACTCCTACTCATGCTAGTGGGTTTCATCTATTTACTGTGGCAATGACATGTCATGTAGAGGAAAATGGGTTCAACTACCGCAACATGTAAGAGTTGAATCGTTGTTGTCTAATGCAGTGAAAGAGAGCAAGAGCGAGAGAGTGGGATTGTATCAGAATGAACAAGGGGTTTTTGCTTGCCTGGCACTTCTGAACATAGTATAGCTCTTCATCGATGTCATCGAACTCATCGTTGAAACCACGTCTACTCAGAGGGGACAAACACCGGCAACACAGAAAGAACACAATCAATGCAATGCGGCAATATGATGCATGATTATGGCATGGCAATATGCTGTGATATGAGCTAATGCAGCTAGCAATGATTTAAATGGAGTTGGTTTGAACACTAAATTCAAATTTAAACTCCATATGTGATCATTCAAATATCATTTATTTGATTTGTCCAATTCAGCAGCTATAAGTTGTTCTAACATGCATGAAAATGGTACATATGGATAGATTGGAATTTTCTGATAATTTTTCATATATAAATTATTTTCATTGGAGTTATAGATTATTTTCTATGAATTTTAGAAGTTTTAGCTAATTTCTGAAATTTCCTAAATTATTTTAAATCCAAAAAATAATTTACTGCGTCAGCATGACGTCCGAGTGACGTTAGTAGGTCAATGGGTCAGTCCAGGTCAAACCTGACCAGTGGGGCCCGCACATCAGTGGAACAGGGTAGGAACATAGGCTGACCTGTGGGGCCAGCTGGTTTAATCTAAACTAAATAGGGAACAAATCCCAGGGTTAATTTGGGCATGGGGCCCATATGTCAGTGAGAGAGGGGTTTAATTAGGGGGGTCATCAGTGGCTAATGACGTGCCACGTCAGCACGCCGGAGTTGTACGCCGACGATCACACAAACGCAGCGGCGACGCTCGGGAACGTGCTACAGGCGGTGGTTTGGCGCACTGAGGGCACCAGGGCTAGCCCTTGCTCGCCCGCATCCAACCGAAGAAGCTGGAGGGTGTGGGGTGGCCAGAATCTTGCCGGTGATGAGCTATGGCGGCGGCCGGAGCTACGGGATCGACAGGTTCGGCGCTACGGTGATCCACATGACGAGTTGGTGAGTTCTACAACTTCCCGGGGAGGCACTGAGCACATTGGTGTGCTCGTACGCAAGCTGCAGCGACTAAGGCCATGAATGCGTCATTGCCGGCAGCGAGGAGCTCACGGCTCCGGCGGTTATGGAGGCTAGAGCACGCATTCGGCCAAGAGAAAAGAGGGGAAAGACAACGGGTCTCATAGCAAGGTCGGCAGGGTGATCAGTGGGCTCGAGGGAGGCCTGGAGTGGACGGAGCGACAGGGTCGATCTCGGTCGTCCGAGCTTGAAGATGACGATGGTGAGGTCGAAGTGGGGCTTCCGACGTCGAACGGATTGGTGTGGACGACGTAGGAGACGACGGTGGCTCTCGGGGACAGGTTGGTGAGGCTCGGGATGCGCGGTGGCCACGGGGACAGCAAGGGGCGGTGACGAGCTCCGCTCGGTGGGAGAGAGAGGGAGCCAGAGGAGGGGATGAGCATGGAGGAGAGTGGGAGGGGGTTCCATACGGCTCCAGGGGGTTCGTGTGGCATCTCCAGGGCGTCGAGGGGGAAAGCGGGAAGCAGGAGGTGGCTGGCGCATGCCGGCGTGCCACGGCCACACGCTCCAGTCCTTCTGTCCAACGAAGAAGATGACTGGCAGCTGGGCCGTGGGCTGCACAAAGGTCGGCCACTGCTACAGTAGCAGGCCAGGTAAGGTTTCTCTCTTTTGTGTTTCTGTTTTTCTATTTTCTGCTGTAGTTTTGAGCTTAAGAAAAATACCAAGGCATTTCCTAAAATCCTTAAAATATTCATAGACACTTGCTAAATTATTTTAGTGGCCCACAAATAGTTCCAACATTATTTGAGCATTTAAATTATTTATAGTATTTAAATGCCCAAAGTCAAGTACAAAAGATTTAATTCAAAAATCCAGAATGGCCTAGAAATATGTGCATCATTATTGGGAGAGGTTTTCACCTTTATCAAAAATCATGAACTTTTCTAAAGGGCATTTTGGGTTCATTGAAAATATTTTTATTTGAACCTAGTTGAATTTCATTTGCTTCTAGGGTTTATCAGTCCCCATTTCAAAGTTTCATAAAACTTGAACATGATGCAGGGAAGCTTATGTAGTGATAGGCAAGGCCTAAGGGCATCTCCAGCCGCGCCCCCAGGAAGGCCTCCCCAGGCTTTTTTTGCGCCGACACCGAAAAAACGGCCCAGTCGCGCCCCCAGGAGCCCGATTTTCACCGGCCTAGGCCGAAAACAGTGCCGGCGGACCCAGGCCGAACCCGGCGCGCTGGGGGGCGCCGGGGCGAACTGTTTTGGCGCGAAAAAGCCGCGGGCCAGCCGCATTAGGGACACGACGGCTCGTCTTCCCCCAACTGCCTCGGTTCCCGCGGGGAATCAATGGCAAGGCTTCCGCCGGTCAGCCTTGCCTCACGGGCGGCTCGTCACGGGACGGTGCGCCGACGCCTCCCCTCTCTCGCACGCGTACACACGGGTGCGGAGCGGCTATAAAAGCCGGCGGTCGCCTGTGCCCACACCAGACTCGGCCCTCGCCGCCGCCCAGCCCCTCTCTCTCCGTCTCCGTCTTCCTCTCCCGAGCGCCACCGGCAGCCCCTCTCTCTCCCTCTCTACCACCGCCGAGCCCGTCACCATGGCAGAGCGCTTCCCCGGAGACGAGGCGGCGGCGAACGGCTTCGGCCGCAGTTCGCTCCGCGAACAGCAGTCCTGGCTCCTGTTCCAGGCGAACATCCCGGCGCCGCCGGACATGCGTGCTGGGCCGACGGGGTGGCGGCTCAGCAACGGGGGAGTGCCCGTTCCCCGACGCCGTGGCGAAGCCCAGGTACTTCGCCGAGGAGGTCAAGGTCGCGCGCGCCTCCCTGACCGACGACGAGCGCTCCCTCCCCCAGTATGCCGCCGGCAATCACGCGGCTTGGGCGACATACTTCCGGCGCCGCCAGCAGCAGCGCCTGGCCTCCACCAACGGCGCGTCGGTGGTCGGTGGTCGGCGGCGTGAAGAACAACGAGGGGCGCCACCTGTGGTGGGGCGTCCCTGGCCGCACGCTGGATGGCGTGTTGGCGTACCTCGACGGCGGCAACAACCCGCCGTTGACCTATCTTGCGACGGGGGCCGCCCCATCGCAACACCGACGCGCATGGGCGCCAAGGAGGTTCGCCTCCTCCTCGTCTTCCTCCTCTCGCTCATCTTCCCACTCCTCCGGTTCTCCGGCACTTCTCGGCGTCAAGGCCGAGCCCGCGGCAGAGACACCAATCGGTCGGTGCACTCGCAGCGTCGGCATCGTCATCAACGAGGGCGGCCGGCGTGCCTCCTCCTCGTCGGCTCCTCCGCGCTTCGTTAAGCCAAAGATGGAGCCGGGGCTGGCGCCGGTGAAGACGGAGCCGGGGCTGGCGTTGGTGAAGGCGGAGTTCGATGATGACAACGCGGCCCTAGAATGGGCGCGCCAGGACTCCATTGCGATGGAGAAGGCGCGCCGGGAGAAGGAGAAGGAGCACCAGCGCGCCGCCCTGTGCCGCTTCGAGGAGCGCCGACGCTGCCGCGATGAAGACGGGGTCATCATCTTATGCGACAGCAACGACGACGACGACGACACGTCGCCGCCAGTCCGCCATGGCGACGCCGGGCTGTGGTCCAGCAAGGGCGCCCACGTCAAGGAGGAGAAGGCCGACGACGACGATGGCGGCGACGGTGGCGACGACTTCAGCTCCTTTCTTTTTTAGATTAGGTTAATGTAATGAAAATGCGCGAATTTCACCGAAATTTGCCATGTTTGGCTGAAATTTAACTACTTTTTATCATAACTTTACCAAACGGTCTTTCTTTTTTTATTTTAATACGCGCCTGGGGGCGGCCCTGGGGGCCGACGGCTGGGGACCGACTCGCCCCCAGGGCCATTTTTTGCGCCGGCTCACCCCCAGGCGGCGCTTTTAGACGCCCCCTGGGGGGCCAACGGCTGGAGATGCCCTAAGCTAGGGTAAGCTAGGGTTGTGACAACTCATCCCCACTAAACAAGAATCTCGTCCCGAGATTCAATTGTAGGGTAAGATGAAGGGGGAACGCAAACTAACACAATCTTCACGATCCAGGTTGCACTTCATAAGGGCATTGATTTGTTGCATCACGTTGATCTTGACATCCTCTCTTTTGAGATCTTCACCCATGCGATGACGGTAGAAAGCAACTCTACTGGAATTGATCTTCTCGAAGATCGAGCTACTCAAGATCAACTTGTGGAATGAGATGTTGAAACATCTCTTGAGTTGAAACACAAAACACACATCGAGAGGGATGGAAGAAACAAATGACGAAGTTCAATTTGGTAGGCAACAATTCCATGCTGAAGAAGATGGTGGACGGGGTCTAAGTAATGAGGAGTTAGTTGCCATGATTCCATAATGGGACACCTTGGGGGAGGTGACTCATAGAACTATTCCCTTGAGTGGCAAAAAGAATTACTTTTGATATAGAAATCATTGAAACTCTCTAAACCAGCCCAAGGAAAATCACAAACGATCGCTTGAAGGAGTTCGGAGAAATGGCATACTCAGTTTGAAAAAAAACTAGAGTTATAAGACAACTCAACAAATGGAAAGCACATTCCAAATGATGCCGAGGATTTAACCCAGTGACTGAGCGTGCTCTCAAGAACTTGAGCATCTCCTTACTCATCAAGGTCTTACCAGCATCCGTAGCAAGGATCCTGGCAACACATCATACTACCATGATGAATAGTGATGGATGACGCAGATGCAAAGGAAGACAACACTTTCTCAAATTTCACCTTAGCGATGCCAAGGAAACGAAATCTGGATGATCGACCAAGAGACATTTATCACTCCGCTTCTAATGTTCTCCTTGATGTACCAGCTTAACCCAATACCATTCGGTATCTGGAACATCAAGTAAAGGTCTGACTTCGGGAGAACAAAGGATCCATAAGGAACAACTTCTAAAATAAGTCGCGCAACATCCTCATGGAGAAGATGGTCAAATTGCTCAATCAAGATGCTACAATAATAGATCTTCCGGCTAGGTGTGTCGGCCAAAACATCAACCTTGCTGGAGCCTGCCTCACAGATCTTGGAAAAGTTCCAACCATCATATTTGCCTGAGATTCAGATCTGGTTGGTAATAGGATATTTCAGAGAACATGTCTAGAAAAGAAAGTTTGCAACACAAACTAAAGAGTTGACGTTGCGAGATTCTCGGGAAATGAACTATGATAGCAAGCTCCAAAACATGAGGTGGTTCTGCTACATACATGTGAACAAGTTGTCCAAGACAAGCATGACCACGTAGAAGTCTTACAACAAAACACTACCGGGTTCAGGTGGGGAACTATCATCGAGGATATCGAAGTCCTTGCATAAGTCTTGCTCTTAGGAAGGAACTTCTTCTCCTTGAACAATTCAATCAGTGGCCTGGTGTGCTAGGGATACATATAGAATGAAGGTTGCAAGTCTCCAGACCATAGAGTACTTCGCACATATGCATGACTGACTTGGGGTGATTCCACGGGAAGCAAAAACAAACTTTCTCGAATTCACGGCGACAACTTGCTTCAAATGCACATGAACTAGAGGAAGTCACTTCTTTCATCCAAACATATTCTTCATGAACGGGCACGAAGATAATGGTTAAAAAAGTTTCCAGCACTGGCTTAATGTTCAACATGAATCATGGAGAAGATAAAATGCTGCTGATGGGATCAACAACAAATCATACAGATTTCCATGAAGATGGAATTCCACAACTATGTGAACAAAGCAATAGCATTGGTCAGAACAAAAGATATAATGGTGTATGCTCGAGGATCAACCACGACTAAGACAACATTACGAGCATCGTTGGTTCTAATTTGATTTGACGATAGCCCATACTCAAATCAAAGTTTGGACAAGACAATAGATCCAACAATTGATCACGAGGATCAATCAATGAAGATATCATCTTTCTTCAACACACACACAAACGCAAAGATATCCCTTCATAATGAACTAAGTTAGGCAAAACTTTTATCTTCCAACTCTCCAAGTTGTTGTTTAACTTAACCAACTAGCTCAGGGGTATCCAACATAGATTCTTGGAGAATGGCTGATTTAGAGAAAAACCAACATGATCACAAACTCAACATATGTAACACCCACGATGCGGCTATATCTCCCACGTGTCGGAGCACGACTTAGAGGCATAACCGCATAGTAGGCATGTCGCAAGAGGGGTAATCTTTACACATCCCATGTACTGAATAAGAAAGGGATAAAGAGTTGGCTTACAATCGCCACTTCACACAATACATAAATATAACATTACATCATCCAGAATACAATCAAAGGTCCGACTATGGAACCAACATAAATAAAGACAACCCCAAATGCTAGATCCCCGATCGCCCCAACCGGGCTCCACTACTGATCGTCCGGAAAGGAAACGTAGTAACGTCCTGAATCCTCGTCGAACTCCCACTTGAGTTCGGTCGCGTCCCCTGCACTGGCATCGTCGGCACCTGCATCTAGTTTTGGAAGTAATCTGTGAGTCACGGGGACTCAGCAATCTCACACCCTCACCATCAAGACTATTTAAGCTTAAGGTAGGGAAAGGGGTAGTGAGGTGGAGCTGCAGCAAGCACTAGCATATATGGTGGCTAACTTACGCAAATGAGAGCGAGAAGAGAAGCAAAGCACAGTCGAGAAGCTATCATGATCAAGAAGTGATCCTGAAACTACTTACGTTCAAGCATAACACGAGACCGTGTTCTCTTCCCGGACTCCGCCGAAAAGAGACCATCACGGCTACACACGCGGTTCATTCATTTTAATTAAGTTAAGTTTCAAGTTTTCTACAACCGGACATTAACAAATTCCCATCTGCCCATAACCGCGGGCATGACTTTCGAAAGTTCAAAACCCTGCAGGGGTGTCCCAACTAAGCCCATCACAAGCTCTCACGGTTAACGAAGGATATTTCTTCTCCTAGGAAGACCCGACCAGACTCGGAATCCCGGTTACAAGACATCTCGACAATGGTAAAACAAGTCCAGCAAAACCACCCACTGAGCCGACAAATCCCGATAGGAGCTGCACATATCTCGTTCTCAGGGCACAACGGATAAGCTAAGTGTACAGGAGCCAATGTAACCCAAGTTGCCAAGGGACGGCCCCGCACGGTGCTCTAGTTTGGACCAACACGCAGAGGAGCACTGGCCCAGGGGTTTAAAATAAAGATGACCCTTGAGTCCGCGGAACCCAAGGGAAAAAGGCTTAGGTGGAAAATGGTAAAACCAAGGTTGCGCCTTGCTGGAGGAGTTTTATTCAAGGCGAACTATCAAGGGGTTCCCATTATAACCCAACCGCGTAAGGAACACAAAATCAAGGAACATAACACTGGTATGACGGAAACTAGGGCGGCAAGAGTGGAACAAAACACCAGGCATAAGGCCGAGCCTTCCACCCTTTACCAAGTATATAGGTGCATTAAAGTAACAATATATAATAATGATATCCCAAAAACAAACATATTCCAACAAAACAAACTTCATCTTCACCTACAACTAGTAACGCTATAAGAGGGGCTGAGCAAAGCGGTAACATAGCCAAACAATGGTTTGCTAGGACAGGTGGGTTAGAGGCTTCACATGGCAATATGGGAGGCATGATATTGCAAGTGGTAGGTATCGTGGCATAGCAATAGAGCGAGCAACTAGCAAGCAAAGATAGAAGTGATTTCGAGGGTATGGTCATCTTCTTGCAAAGTCCTCCGAGTTAACGAAAGCTTGATCCTCGTAAGCGTAATCAATGGGTTCCTCGATCATGTACTCATCTCCTGGCTCTACCCAAGGCAAGAACACAAGCAAAGGACCAACAATCAATCACGGTGCAATGCGCAAGCAACATGATGCAAAACATGGCATGATATGTGGGATGTGATATGCATTGCATATGCGAGCTCCGGAAGGAAAAGATTGAACCAGGCATCAACTTGGCAAACCAAGTGTGCCGCTGGAAAGATGAGATGATTTCGGTCGAAATCGATATAAAGATCACCGGAATCGGATGCACGGTTTGCAAATGGCAAGCAAAACAAGAATGGCACAATTCTGCGATTAACAGCACGATGCCATCTAGAATGCAACAAGAAACTAAGCTACTGCACTCCAACATAACAACAAAGCACATGGCAGTGATCTACTCAATATGCTTGACAAAATATGAACAATGAGCTACGGCTAAATCACACAAGAGCAGGTTCAAACAAGCATGGCAAAAGTGCAAAAGATATCAGCTTCACAGACAGTGAAAATACTAACATGTCAAGAATTAACATCAGGAAGCAATGTTTAGAGCAAGATAAAAACATGCTACAGGAACATATCATGGAAAAACAAGGCATGGAATGAATCTACTCAAAGCATATAACAAAAGTCTCTTACTGACCATAAGCCAAAAGGGCACAGGAAATATGATGGCACCCATGTAAACATAGCAAGTTTCGTTAACAGATTTAGACTTAGCAGAAAACTGGACATGGCAAAAACAGAATTATGAAGGCCTCTTTACGAGCTTGATTCACTCACCACAAGGAATTGCATGACAAACTAAGCATACTACCAGCAAGAAGACATGATCATAAGGCTAACCATGGCAAGAACAAGTTTAAAGCATGCTTGGATCAACTACAACAACCTTGGCAAAATTGATTAACACATAAACAATCTGCCAGGAACATTTTATAGCAAAAGGAGAGCAAGATTGAGTCATGATAGGGCACTCCATAAATGCAAACAGGGGCATGGATGGATAGAGCACAACCATATTCCAAAATCATCCTTACTGAACATACTCAAAAGAATTATGGATCTCACTGTAGCAACATGAATATATGGCATAAAAATAACAGCAGGGAAACGACTTAGTGAAATTCTAAGTCCCTGAAATCAGCAATATCACAAGAGCTACTTTGCATGCTTGTGCTAGTCACCACATTGATCACAAAAATACATGGCATACACCCCTGTAAAGATGGCATGGCATAGCCCAAAACACATGTAGAGCTCATGCCCATATGCAGCACACAATAATTGTAGCAAAAATGACAAATGCTCATACTCTGCTAAGAATCAGCACCCAACATTTTATAGCACTCTTGCATCAATGATTTGGGCATCAAGATGGACTCAAACAAGCATGGAACAATGAAACAAAATGAAGAGCACATACTGATGAACATTTTGATATATAGCACGCACAAAACGGAGCAGTATGCAACAAGTTATGACATGATGAACAGGGGCTGAAAATGCTAGGGGTAAAAGACTTAGAGAAAACAGGGGGTTCAACCTCTCTCAGATCTAGGGTTCGCGGGACCCGAGGTACGTCATAGTTCGTCGCCGGAGAGGATGCAGAGGGTGGCGGCCAGAGTTGACGAGGTCGCCAGAGTGGGCCAGGGAGGGCGGATCCAGCAAGGAGGCGCGCGCGGTGGCCGGCGAGCTGCGGTGGCGCGCGTGGTGACCGGCGTTGCAGGCGGCGGGGCTTGACGCGACGGCGGGCAGCAGAGCTGCGGGAGGGCGGCGGTGGCCGGAGCAAAGAAGGTCGGCATCGAGGTGCTCCGGGAGGCGGCGACGCGGAGGAGCCACGAGAGCGGGCGTGCGGGCGGACGCGCAGGCCGGGAGGGCCCCGCCTGGGCCCCGACGGGCCGGCGCGCGGGCGGCGTCGCGGGGAAGTGGGTGCGGGTAGCGGAGAATTAGGAGGCGACACGTGGCGGCGGCGAGGGAGCTGGACACATCCGTCAGTGGGGGTTTCGTCCGGCGGCGGAGAGGGGAAGTTGCTAGGGTTTCATCCGGGATTTTGGAGAGGGGTGCACATATTTATACATAGAAGGAGGTGGGAGTGTCCAAATAAGGTGCGATTTTCGGCCACGTGATCGTGATCGAACGACCGAGAGGATGGAAGGGTTTTGGATGGGTTATTGGGCCACTTTGGAGGGGTGTTTGGCTGCAACACACATGAGGCCTTTACAGTTCCCCGGTTAACCGTTGGGGTATGAAACGGACTCCAAATGGCACGAAACTTGACAAGCGGTCTACCGGTGGTGTACCAGCTTGGCAAATCTCGGTCCAAACCGAGGAAGTTTAACACCCGCACACAAAAAGAGGCAAAAGGGGGTGCCGGAGGACGTAGGAGTGTCGGATCGCAAAACGGACAATGGGGAAAATGCTTGGATGCATGAGATGAACACGTACGCAAATGAGATGCACATGATGACATGGACAAAATGCAAAACGAAGACAAAACCCAACCACGGGGAAATATCATAACTTAGAGCCGAAAATGTCAAGAGTTGGAGTACAAATATGGTAAGTTACATCCGGGGCGTTACAACACTCCACCACTATGAAAGGATCTCGTCCCGAGATCTAGGACTGAAAGAACTCCAGGAACGGAGGTGGTCCTCGCGTTCCCAGGTGGCTTCTCGGTCGGAATGGTGTGACCACTTCACTTTCAGGAATTTGATAGACTTGTTGCGAGTCTTGCGCTCGGTTTCTCCAAGGATAGACATGTCTTCTTGGAGATCAATCTCTTCGAAGTTGATGGTGCGGTCAGGAGTCTTGAAACACTTGCGAAGCTGTGACACGTGAAACACGTCGTGCACATTTGCAAAGTTGGACGAAAGCTCAAGTTGATAGGCGAGATCGCCTCTTTTGCTAATGATCTTGAAAGGACCCACGTATCTAGGGGCAAGCTTCCCTTTGATACCGAAGTGACGAGTACCTTTCATTGGAGAGACGCGGAGGTAGACATGGTCTCCTATTTCGAAAGCCAAGTCACGATGCTTGCTATCATAGTAACTCTTCTGGCGCGATTGCGCGGATTTGAGATTTTCACGGACGACTTTGCACATTTCTTTAGCTTCTGTGATTAAGTCATTGCCAAGAAGTTGGCGTTCACCAGTCTCTGACCAATTAAGAGGAGTACGACACTTTCTGCCAAAGAGAATCTTGAATGGGTCCTTGCCCGAATTCGCTTGGCACCTGTTGTTGTAGGAGAACTCGGCATATGGAAGACAATCTTCCCACTTCATACCAAAGGAAATGACACAAGCCCTGAGCATATCTTAAAGAATTTGATTTACCCGCTCGACTTGACCACTAGTTTGAGGATGGAAGGCTGTGCCGAAGCGAATGTTGGTGCCCATGGCCTTCTGAAAGGAGTCCCAGAACTTAGAAGTAAAGATGCTTCCATGATCTGAAGATATCAACTGCAGAATGCCGTGCAAGGAGACAATCCTGGAGGTATATAGCTCTGCCAACTGAGCTGCTGTGATAGATTCTTTGATAGGAAGAAAATGAGCCACTTTAGTAAGCTTGTCGATGACAACCAAGATAGCAGCATTGCCACGCTTGGACTTGGGAAATCCAGTCATGAAGTCCATCTCAATATGGTTAAACTTCCATTCTAGAATGGCAAGAGGTTGGAGGAGACCAGCTGGCCGTTGGTGTTCTACTTTCACTCTTCTGCAGACATCACATTCATTCACGAACTGAGCAATTTCTCACTTCATTCGAGTCCACCAATACGACTGCTTGAGGTCATGGTACATCTTCATACTTCCAGGATGAATGGATAGAAGGGAATTGTGAGCCTCGTTCATAATGACTTTACGAAGGTCACCTTTAGGAACAACAATTCGATCCTCAAAGAATAGAGTATCTTTGTCATCAAGGCGATAGCACTTGTACTTGGGTTGGCTCTTGGCAATCCCATTCTTCACCTTCTTCACCATTGCATCAAGAAGTTGTGCCTCACGAATTTGATCTTCCAAAGTAGGAGAGACTTGGAGGTTGGCAAGAAATCCTTGAGGAACAACTTGGAGATTAAGTTTGCGGAAAGCTGCACAAAGATCCGGTTAGAAGGGCTTGAGAATCAAACTGTTGTAGTCAGCCTTTCTGCTCAAAGCGTCTGCAATGACGTTGGCCTTGCCTGGAGTATATTCAATACTCGGGTTATACTCTTGAATCATTTCGACCCAACGAGTCTGCCTGAGGTTGAGGTTGGGCTGAGTGAAGATGTACTTGAGGCTCTTATGATCAGTGAAGATGTCCACTTTCCTTCCCAACAAGAGATGTCTCCATGTTAAAAAAGCATGGACAACTGCCGCCAAATCGAGGTCATGAGTGGGGTAGTTCTTTTCATTGGGCTTCAACTGGCGAGAGGTATAGGCCACAACTTTCTTCTCTTGCATTAACACAGCACCGAGACCTTGAAGGGAAGCATCACAGAAAACTTCGAATGGCTTGGATTCATCAGGAGGAGTCAAAACTGGAGCTGTGACTAGCTTCTCTTTCAGGGTGTTGAAAGCGATGCCACATTCAGGCATGCAGACATACTTCACATGCTTCTGGAGGAGGTTGGAAAGAGGCTTTGCATCTTAGAGAAATTCTCAACGAATCTTCGACAATAGCTTGCAATCCCAGGGAAACTGCGGAGCTGCTTCACATTCTGAGGCGGTTCCCAATTCACAATTGTAGACACCTTCTCAGGATTAACAGCTATGCCCTTGGCGGAGATGATATGCCCAAGGTAGAGAACCTCATCGAGCCAAAACTTGCACTTTGAAAACTTTGCATAGAACTGATGTTCTCTGACTTTGTCCAACACCAATCTCAAATGCTTGGCATGATCCTCCTTGTTCTTGGAAAATACCAAAATATCATCGAGATACACCAAGACGAAATCATTTGTGTAAGAGTTGAAGATGAAGTTCATCATGCGAGAGAACGTTGGAGGAGCATTGACAAGGCCGAAAGACATGATAATATATTCATAAGAACCATAGCTTGTTCTGAATGCTTTCTTGGGGATATCTTATTCACGAATGCGAATCTGATGATAACCCATACGGAGGTCAAGTTTGGAGAATACTTGGGCACCTTTGAGTTGCTTGAATAGCTCATTGATGTTGGGAAGTGGGTAATTGTTCTTTATGGTCTTCTTGTTCAATGGATGGTAGTCGACACAAAGTTGGTCCGTGCCATCCTTCTTCTTGACAAAAAGAACACCACAACCCCATGGAGAAGAACTCGGTCGGATCAGACCCATACGCTCTTGTTCATCGAGTTGTTTCTTCAGCTCCTTCAACTCTTCTGGTCCAAGCTTGTAAGGACGTTTGCAAACAGGTTCCGTGCCAGGCTCAAGATCGATGACGAATTCAACTGGCCGGTGAGGAGGCATTCCTGGAAGCTCTTCTGGAAAGACGTCTTGATATTCACAAACGACTGGAATCTGAGAGATGGCATTCAACTCGACCTTCTCATTGAGAGAAAACAGCCGAATGGTATCATCACGAGCGGCAGAGATGATCACATCCTCAGACGAGTGTGTCAATTGAATCTGCGTGGCAGCACAATCAAGCTGAGCCTTGTGCTTAGAAAGCCAGTCCATGCCGAGATTTAGATCAATATCCGAGTCACCAAGGACCATTGGAGAAGACAGAAATCTATAATCACCCATCTCGATAGAAACATTCGGGATCATCGTGGTATCCCTCATAGACTTGGCCGGAGAAACCACTCCCATGGGTTTACCCAACATTTCTGAAACGAAGTCATGCTTTGAAACAAATGATCTTGACATGAAACAATGCGATGCACCGGTGTCAAAAAGAACTTTTGCAGGAGTAGAGTTAACTGGAAAGTTACCCATGATCACTTCTGATGAGTCCTCTGCCTGAGCTGCGTTCGTCATGTTGACCTTTGCAAACTTGGAATTATGCTTGACCACTGCATTGCTGGCAGATCTCACAGGAGGAGGAGGCGGAAGGCGCCTTTGCTTGAAGCATTTGTTTGCATAGTGCCCTTTTTGCTGACACTTGTTGCAAGTAACCTCTGAGAGCGGACGGTGATACGGAGCACTTGACCTTGGAGCATGAGACTGCGCTTTGTTCTGATAGCTTGGGTTGGGTGGGTGGGAAGATCCATTGCCCCCTTTACTCTTCTGCTGACAAGGCTGACGGAACGGAGGAGGAGGAGGCAACCAGAACTTCTGTTGCTTAGCTGCCACTTGAGTTGAAGAAGAAGAAGGAGCTGCATCCCTGACTCTCTTCTTGGAAGCATCGCACTTGATCTGAGCAGCTTCTTGCTTTAGTGCCATGTTGTAGAAATCATCATACTCAAAAAGCACGAGAGCTAGTTGCAGTTCTTCTCTGAGGCCACCTTTGAATTGATAAATCATGCTCTTCTCATCAGGGACGTCTTGTTTGGCAAAGCGAGCGAGCCTCTGAAACAGGATGTTGTATTGGTAAACAGACATGCTGCCTTGCTTCAGATTGCGGAACTCCTCGCGCTTACTCTCAGCAACACTTTGAGGAATGTGGTGAGCTTTGAAGTCCCGGCGGAAATCATCCCAGGTAATCACACGACCTCCTCTGGAATCATTGTATTGTTGATACCACTTAGCGGCTTGGTCTTTGAGTTGGAACGAAGCAAACTTGACAAAGTCCTCAGGCCTGACATTGCTACACTCAAAATTTTTGCAGATATCCATGAGCCAATCGTCAGCGTCTGTGACCTCGACACAATTACTGAAGGACTTTGGTTGGTTTGCGAGGAACTGATTGAGGGTAGCAAACTGAGCTTGATTGTTGCATTGGCCTTGATTTCCTTGGTTGCGCTCTTGCAAGAGTTGCAAAAGCATCTGCGTGTTGGTGTTGGTGGCGGCCATGACAGCTTGCCATGCCTCCGGAGGTGGAGGTGGTGGCAGAGGTTCCGGATTCTGACGCGTTGGAGGAGCCATCCTGAAGAGGTTGACATCCGTTAGCATCTTGAAAGACATATATTCAAGCTGAATCAATGGATCGAAATTGCAACATATAGCCTTAACATTCGAACAAGAATGAATGAATGAATTCCAAAGTAAATGATCACACTGCCATAACTTGAGAAGCCACTTAGATAAAGGTAGAATAATAAATCCACAAGGTACGGATATGAACAAATAATTGGTAAGGATTACCCAATCACAAACCAAATATCCGCCGGAAGAAATACTAGAGCTACTTGAATTCCCACCTACAAAACTCCTGAAACTTTCTGGTTATGCAATCAGGTCTTGGGGATACAGGGGAAGCATAATATCTCACCCAAAACTAGCAAATCCTACATCCAGCTGTATCCATCCTTCAACACATAACCAGGAAACCTTCAGAAATCATTTACCTCAACCTTCAAAAAGCATCCGTTATACGAGTTATGGCAATACTTCCGAACTCTCGCCCCAGTACTGGGTGACGTCGAGGTTATCTCACCAACAACTGCATAAAGGAGATTTTCGATGTCGGCGAACTCAGGTATTCCAGAACTGCAACGATAAAATTGTGACGACAACACCTCAGAGCTCAACTCCCCAGGACACTTCCACAACCCCTAAATGTCAGGAGGCACCAAGAACAATGTTCTCATCACAAAACCATCCGAACGAGTCCAAGATACCCGCATGATCCTAATTTTTTTTCATGAAATTTGAGGAGAGAATAGTCAAAACTCTACGTCAGGAAGCCTCACCAGAGCGATGGAGGGACTGAGGAGTAAAAAGAATCCTACTCTCCGATATATATAGTCCTATAAGACTCAAAACATTTTTCTAGACACAACAACGTCAGCGATTCGATCAAGCAGGGGGCTCCTAAGTCGGGGAAGACTCTGATTACCAACTTGTAACACCCATGACGCGGCTATATCTCCCACGTGTCGGAGCACGACTTAGAGGCATAATCGCATAGTAGGCATGTCGCAAGAGGGGTAATCTTTACACATCCCATGTACTGAATAAGAAAGGGATAAAGAGTTGGCTTACAATCGTCACTTCACACAATACATAAATATAGCATTACATCATCCAGAATATAATCAAGGTCCGACTACGGAACCAACATAAATAAAGACAACCCCAAATGCTAGATCCCCGATCGCCCCAACTGGGCTCTACTACTGATCGTCCGGAAAGGAAACGCAGTAACGTCCTGAATCCTCGTCGAACTCCCACTTGAGTTCGGTCGCGTGCCTTGCACTGGCATCGTCGGCACCTGCATCTGGTTTTGGATGTAATCTGTGTGTCACGGGGACTCAGCAATCTCACACCCTCGCGATCAAGACTATTTAAGCTTAAGGTAGGAAAAGGGGTAGTGAGGTGGAGCTGCAGCAAGCACTAGCATATATGGTGGCTAACTTACGCAAATGAGAGCGAGAAGAGAAGCAAAGCACGATCGAGAAGCTATCATGATCAAGAAGTGATCCTGAGACTACTTATGTTCAAGCATAACACGAGACCGTGTTCTCTTCCCGGACTCCGCCCAAAAGAGACCATCACGGCTACACACGCGGTTCATTCATTTTAATTAAGTTAAGTTTCAAGTTTTCTACAACCGGACATTAACAAATTCCCATCTGCCCATAACCACGGGCACGGCTTTCGAAAGTTCAAAACCCTGCAGGGGTGTCCCAACTTAGCCCATCACAAGCTCTCACGGTCAATGAAGGATATTCCTTCTCCCAGGAAGACCCGATCAGACTCGGAATCCCGGTTACAAGACATCTCGACAATGGTAAAACAAATCCAGCAAAACCACCCGCTGAGCCGACAAATCCTGATAGGAGCTGCACATATCTCGTTCTCAGGGCACACCGGATAAGCTAAGCGTACAGGAGCCAACGTAACCCAAGTTGCCAAGGGACGGCCCCACACGGTGCTCTAGTTTGGACCAACACTCAGAGGATCACTAGCCCGGGGGTTTAAAATAAAGATGACCCTTGAGTCCGCGGAACCCAAGGGAAAAATGCTAAGTGGCAAATGGTAAACCAAGGTTGGGCCTTGCTGGAGGAGTTTTATTCAAGGCGAACTGTCAAGGGGTTCCCATTATAACCCAACCGCGTAAGGAATGAAAAATCAAGGAACATAACACCGGTATGACGGAAACTAGGGCGGCAAGAGTGGAACAAAACACCAGGCATAAGGCCGAGCCTTCCACCCTTTACCAAGTATATAGGTGCATTAAAGTAACAAGATACAACAATGATATCCCAAAAATAAACATGTTCCAACAAGGAACAAACTTCATCTTCACCTGCAACTAGCAACGCTATAAGAGGGGCTGAGCAAAGCGGTAACATAGCCAAACAACGGTTTGCTAGGACAGGTGGGTTAGAGGCTTGGCATGGCAATATGGGAGGCATGATATAGCAAGTGGTAGGTATCGCAGCATAGCAATAGAGCGAGCAACTAGCAAGCAAATATAGAAGTGATTTCGAGGGTATGGTCATCTTGCCTGCAAAGTTCTCCGAGTTGACGAAAGCTTGATCCTCGTAAGCATACTCAACGGGTTCCTCGATCACGTAATCGTCTCTCGGCTCTACCCAAGGCAAGAACACAAGCAAAGGACCAACAATCAATCATGGTGCAATGCGCAAGCAACATGATGCAAAACATGGCATGATATGCGGGATGTGATATGCAATGCATATGCAAGCTCCGGAAGGAAAAGATTGAACCAGTCATCAACTTGGCAAACCAAGTGTGCCACTGGAAAGATGAGATGATTTGGTCGAAACCGATATAAAGATCACCGTAATCGGATGCACGATTTGCAAATGGCAAGCAAAACAAGAATGGCACAATTCTACGATTAACAGCACGACGCCATCTAGAATGCAACAAGAAACTAAGCTACTGCACTCCAACATAACAACAAAGCACATGGCAGTGATCTACTCAATATGCTTGACAAAATATGAACAATGAGCTACGACTAAATCACACAAGAGCAGGTTCAAACAAGCATGACAAAAGTGCAAAAGATATCAGCTTCATAGACAGTGAAAATACTAACATGTCAAGAATTATCATCAGGAAGCAATGTTTAGAACAAGATAAAACATGCTACAGGAACATATCATGGCAAAACAAGGCATGGCATGAATCTACTCAAAGCATATAACAAAAGTCCCTTACTGACCATAAGCCAAAAGGGCACAGGAAATATGATGGCACCCATGTAAACATAGCAAGTTTCGTTAACAGATTCAGACTTAGCAGAAAACTGGACATGGCAAAAATAGAATTATGAAGGCCTCTTTGCTAGCTCAATTCACTCACCACAAGGCATTGCATGACAAACTAAGCATACTACCAGCAAGAAGACATGATCATAAGGCTAACCATGGCAAGAACAAGTTTAAAGCATGCTTGGATCAACTACAACAACCTTGGCAAAATTGATTAACACGTAAACAATCTGCCAGGAACATTTTATAGCAAAAGGAGAGCAAGATTGAGTCATGATAGGGCACTCCATAAATGCAAACAGGGGCATGGATGGATAGAGCACAACCATATTCCCAAATCATCCTTACTGAACATACTCAAAAGAATTATGGATCTCACTGTAGGAACATGAATATATGGCATAAAAATAATAGCAGGGAAATGACTTAGTGAAATTCTAAGTCCTTGAAATCAGCAATATCACGAGAGCTACTTTGCATGCTTGTGCTAGTCACCACATTGATCACAAAAATACATGGCATACACCCCTGTAAAGATGGCATGGCATAGCCCAAAACACATGTAGAGCTCATGCCCATATGCAACACACAATAATTGTAGCAAAAATGACAAATGCTCATACTCTGCTAAGAATCAGCACCCAACATTTTATAGCACTCTTGCATCAACGATTTGGGCATCAAGATGGACTCAAACAAGCATGGAACAATGGAACAAAATGAAGAGCACATCCTGATGAACATTTTAATATATAGCACACATAAAATGGAGTAGTATGCAACAAGTTATGACACGATGAACGGGGGCTGAAAATGCTAGGGGGAAAAGACTTAGAGAAAACTGGGGGTTCAACCTCTCTCAGAGCTAGGGTTCGCGGGACCCGAGGTATGTCATAGTTCGTCGCCGGAGAGGATGCAGAGGGTGGCGCCCGGAGTTGACGAGGTCGCCGGAGTGGCCAGGGAGGGCGGATCCAGCGAGGAGGCACGCGCGGTGGCCGGCGAGCTGCGGTGGCACGCGCGGTGACCGGCATTGCGGGCGGCGGGGCTTGACGCGGCGGCGGGCGGCGGAGCTGCGCGGTGCTGCCGGAGGGCGGCGGCGGCCGGAGCGAAGAAGGTTAGCATCGAGGTGCTCCGGGAGGCGGCGGCGTGGAGGAGCCATGGGAGCGGGCGCGCGGGCGGACGCGCGGGCCGGCAGGGCCCCGCCTGGGCCCAGGCGGGCCGGCGCGCGGGCGGCGGTGCGGGGAAGTGGGTGCGGGCAGCGGCGAATCGGGAGGCGACACATGGAGGCAGTGAGGGAGCTGGACACGTCCGTCGGTGGGGGTTTCGTCCGGCGGCGGAGAGGGGAAGTTGCTTGGGTTTCATCCGGGATTTTGGAGAGGGGTGCACATATTTATACATAGAAGGAGGTGGGAGTGTCCAAATGAGGTGCGGTTTTCGGCCACGCGATCATGACCGAATGACCGAGAGGATGGAGGGGTTTTGGATGGGTTATTGGGCCACTTTGGAGGGGTGTTGGGCTGCAACATACACGAGGCCTTTACGGTTCCCCGGTTAACCGTTGGGGTATCAAACGGACTCCAAATGGCACGAAACTTGACAGGTGGTCTAGCGGTGGTGTACCAAGGCCTCTTGGAAAACTTCAGTCCAAACCGAGGACGTTTAACACTCGCACACGAAAAGAGGCAAAAGGGGGCGCCGGAGGACGTAGGAGTGTCGGATCGCGAAATGGACAACGGGAAAAATGCTCGGATGCATGAGACGAACACGTATGCAAATGAGATGCACATGATGACATGGACAAAATGCAAAACGAAGAAAAAACCCAACCACGGGGAAGTCTCATAACTTAGAGCTGAAAATGGCAAATGTTGGAGTACAAATATGGTAAGTTACATCCGGGGCGTTACAACATAGAGGTCAGGGAACAACCTGGTAATACTTCCGTGAAGATATTCGGAAAATCACGAACCACCGGTATGTTATTTAGCTCGAGAACAATCTTTCTTTTTAGGGCAAGACAATATGATCAAAAGAGTGAGGGATTGACACAATCCTAACTCATTGACCGAAGAGTGCACCAGAAATAAGGACTAGGTAGCACGATTAATCTTAGAATGATAACTTAACAACCAACACACTAAGAATAAATTATTGTCCATTAACTACCAAGCAACAGAGTTGCTAGGAGTATTGATTTCACACATCACAGTTCACTTGTCAGCATTCCGGCTTCAACAACACGGGACCGAGGAATGAATAATGATGGCGAGAAGTATCACTGTGTCAAGAATTCATAAGAGGTGGTGCAATTCTCATGACATTATTGACATAAAGATGGTAACACTCCAAGGTAGAACAGAGCAAAAGCTCGATTGGCATTTTGATCCACGGAATACAACTACTTTGACCCAATCCTCGAAGTGGACAAGGTACTGGAGTTTGTTTCTCCTAATCATTCCAGAATAGAATGGCTTGACAGACCACAAGGATATGAGGTATCGATGAGCATGAATGCATGACATGCTCTTGATTATCAAATGATAGACGGAGATCAGGATACAACTAAAGAGAGAGACAACTCCAAGGAACATATATCTTTCTGAGTTGTGGATGCATAAATTAGTATGTCGATCAAAGCTCAACATTTCTTCCGGATAACCCATGCAGAAAGGTAGAACTGGAAGATTCACAATGTAGAATGGAGAACTCATCAAGGGCACTCTGGTTGTGATCTTTTGGTTCGAAAGAACTTCTGCCATAAGTAGTTCATGGTATTTGGAAGAAGGAAATACCACGGACCTCGAGGACTATCGCAAAGGTTACTAATATCCTAAGGTACGAGCAACACTATCAACACGAGGTAAGTAGAGTGAATCTTGGGCCTAAGAACCCAGAAATAGAAGGCCTACTAACTAAATGGCATCACGGGATGCTTTCGAGAATGGTGGCCAGAATCATCACACTGGGAACACAAAACATGGCTAGATTACTAGGTGACTCCCTAAAACACCTAGGGTCATAATAATAGCTCCAACATATATGTCGAGGCAATAGAGTACCTCAACTCACCGATTAGTGTAGTTGAACTGGCCCAAAGGAACATCGGGAACATGGAGGAATGATTTGTAAGTGCATCAGACTATTTAGAAACCTGGAATGACTCGAACAACATAAGGCTGTAGATGCTTAAAATATTTGAGACATCCTGCACATTGGTGGCATAACCACTTAATATCACAATATCAAGGTTCTGAGATCAATTGTCAACACACGGAAGTAGTAGGAAGTGAACGGAGGCTTGAATCCATCAATCCTATAAGTCTATGGAATAGTAACACATGATCCTGATGGATAGATGAGAAAGCCTAGTTTCTTAACCCCCGTAGAAGAGAAGAGGATGACTCAGATTAGAAGGACATAAGGTAAAGGAGTAAAAAGAGCCTTACGTTCCCTCCCACAATCAATTCCCCTAAATATAACTAAAGCATTTCTAGACTCAACTTCGACCAGTTTGGCTTGGTAATCTTACAGGCAGTCAGGCTCTAATACCAAAGCTGTTAGGATCCCGATCCTAAGCCACATCGATCTAGCATGTAACACATCATATCGCTTTGCGGCCTCATGCACGGTATTCCCACGGGTGCCACCTTACCTGGCCTGGGACCGTTTGTGCCTTTTGGCTCATGTATATGATAGTGTCGCTAGCATCCATGTGACACAGAACCCGGGCCGACATGACTAGTCATGAACCCAAAGTGGCACTAACTTATAGAGACAGGCATACATGACCCAGCGACGAACGTGTCGGTCATCAGCGAGTGATTTCAGGCTGTAGCAACTGGGCTAGAAGGACTCCGAAATTCCGGGTTGTAGCAGGCTAATAGGACTCCGAAAGACACCATGTGACATTTCCCCGAAGGGACAGACACATGATCGAAGAAGGACACATGCCGGCCAGTCTAAGTGTTCCGGAGTAGTAGCAACTAGGCTAACAGGACTCCGGTAAACCGGGCTATAGCAGACTACCATGGCTCAGTGGAAGCACTAGACTACATTTCCCCATAAGAGAGGCTACCAAGGATAGACAACTAGGTTGTCGGATCCCACACATACCAAGCATTTCAAATCATACACACAATATGCTCGATATGTGCAAATACAACATGGCATCACAACAAAACTCTACAACTCAAAGTATTTATTCATTAGGCTCCTAGGAGCCAAGTATTACAAACATGGGTCTCATGACCCTACATACAGAGCATAGAAGCAACAAGCACACGCGGAAGCTTAACTTGTCTGACTACAGACAACTACAAATGAAAAAGGCTGAGAAGCCTGACTATCTACAAGATCCTGCCGAGGGCATAAGATCGTAGCTGAGGTAACAAGCTAGACATCGAAGTCCACGCGGAACTACTAGTGAGACTGAAGTCTCTCTGCAAAAACATAAATTAAGCAAACGTGAGTACAAATGTACCCAGCAAGACTTACATCAGAACTAACTACATATGCATCGGTATCAACAAAGGGGGTGGTGGAGTTTAACTGCAGCAAGCCAGCTTTGACTCGGTGGCTATCCTAAACTACGACTGCAAGTAACTCTTTTGAGGTGGCGCACACGATTCCACATATTCACCATATCAATACACCACTATGGATCCGCTCCCGTCTCCCTACGAGAACGCCATCCATAGCACTCACGCTTATCTTGCGCATTTTAGAGTATCCACTTTCACTTGTCTATGAACTGTACAGGCAACCCAGAAGTCATTTACCGCGGACACAGCTATTCAAATAGATCATGTTTACCTGCAGGGGTGTACTTCTTCACACACGCTCTCGCCACTTACCACCATGTACACGTCGTGTATCTCGGCAACCTTCAAGCGGAAGCCTGGCGAGGGAGTCGGCCACGACCTGACTGACCACACAAGTCTCTAGTCTAGGTTTATCGCCTATTCGGATTCCATCCGCAAGGAGATCCGGACGGGGTTTCGCTCACGGCCCCAAACGATGAGAGCAGGGTTCCCGAGGCACCAAACGGGCGTCCCAGAACACTGTGCCTCGTGTCTATACCGCATCATAGCCTACCCCTAGGGTCAGCGCTACGCACGGCCCCCAACACATATCCTACAAACACCAGAAACTAGTTGCAACTCCTGGACAGATATCGAGGCAATTAATAAGCCGATAGGGGTTGAGTTACCGGAACCCAATGTGTGGTAGTAACTGTTCATGGATCACAAACACAGAACTCAGTTCCTGAGGACGGTTTCAATGAGACAACCCACCATGTACTCCTACATGGCCTCTCACCGCTACCTTTAGCAAATCGTGTTCACACACTTAGCTCACACACAGTAGGACATGTTCATCACCATTCCAATTCATCCCCGATGAAGCAGACCCGACTCAACTCTGAGCAGTAGCAGGCATGACAAACAAGCATGAATGAGTAGGCACATTAGGGCTCAAACAACTCCTACTCATGCTAGTGGTTTTCAGCTATTTACTGTGGCAATGACAGGTCATGCAGAGGAAAAGGGGTTCAACTACCACAGCATGTAAGAGTTGAATCGTTGTTTTCCTAATGTAGTGAAAGAGAGCAAGAGCGAGAGAGTGGGATTGTATTGGAATGAAGAAGGGGGTTTTGCTTGCCTGGCACTTCTGAACATAGTATAGATCTTCATAGATGTCATCGAACTCATTGTTGAAACAACGTCTACTCAGAGGGGACAAACACCGGCAACACAAAAAGAACGCAATCAATGCAATGCGACAATATGATGCATGCTCATGACATGGCAATATGCTGTAGGGATGGCAATGGGTAGGGTATGGGCGGGTACAACCTCCTTCTACCCAAACCCATACCCACAGGAACTTTTTATACCCACCCACTTCAATACCCATGGGTATAAACTGACACCCATGCCCATACCCATCGGGTATCCTATACCCAATGGGTATCCATTGGGTATAATATATAGAAGTCAAATTCTTACGAGGTAGAGAAATGAGTTCAAAATTCAAGTGATCATGGTAGAGTAGTATAGCACATATGTGGCCTCCTCCAGTGGGTGGCCTCTTGGAGGCATTATGGGAGTATGAGCAGTGGTTGGTGGAAGGCCGACGTAGTGGAAGGCGGTGGTGGGAATTGGGGATCACTGGATCGAGTGTTCGACAAGAGTCTGGTAGCTAAGAGTCGATATTTCATCTTTTGAAGAGTCACATAGGACGTTTGAGGAGTGGCGAGCAGGTGATTATGAGCCTATGAGCTATGACTTGTTTAAGGAATACGAGATTTAGGGTTGGACCATATGAGTTGGATGTTAACCCCACATGTTATAGGAGTTATTTTCATTTATTAATTTTTGCTGGGTATACATTGGGTTACCCATGGGCACAATTTCTTACCCATGCCCTACCCATATATTTTGTGGGTATGGGTACCCATTACCCGTGGGTAGAAAATCTCTTCAAGTCTTGCCCATACCCATTGTTTTCGGGTAGGGTACCCGCGGGTACCCATACCCATCGACAAAATTGCCATCCCTATATGCTGCAATATGAGCTAATGCAGCTAGCAATGATTTAAATGGAGTTGGCTTGAATACTAAATTCAAATTTAAACTCCATATGTGATCATTCAAATATCATTTATTTGATTTGTCCAATTCAGTAGCTATAAGTTGTTCTAACATGCATGAAAATGGTACAGATGGATAGATTGGATTTTTTGATAATTTTTCATATAAAAATTATTTTCATTGGAGTTATTGATTATTTTCTATGAATTTTAGAAGTTTTAGCTAATTTCTAAAATTTCTTGAATTATTTTAAATCTAGAAAATCATTTACTGCATCAGCATGACGTCCTAGTGACGTCGGTAGGTCAACGGGTCGGTCCAGGTCAAACCTGACTAGTGGGGCCCGCACGTCAGTGTAACAGGGCAGGAACAGAGGCTGACCTTTGGGGCCAGCTGGTTTAATCTAAACTAAATAGGGAACAAATCCCAGGGTTAATTTGGGCATGGGGCCCATATGTCAGTGAGAGAGGGGTTTAATTAGGGGGGTCATCAGTAGCTAATGACGTGCCACGTCAGCACGCCAGAGTTGTACGCCGGCGAGCACACAAACGCGGCGGCGACGCTCGGGAACGCGCTACGAGCGGCGGTTTGGCGCGTTGAGGGCACCAGGGCATAGCCCTTGCTCGCCTGCATCTAACCAAAGAAGCTGGAGGGCGCGGGGTGGCCGGAATCTTGCCGGCGACGAGCTATGGCGGCGGCCGGAGCTACGGGATCGATGGGTTCAGCGCTACGGTGATCCACAGGACGAGTTGGTGAGTTCTACAACTTCCCGGGGAGGCACTGAGCACATTGCTGTGCTCGTACGCGAGCTGCAGCAACTAAGGCCATGACTGCGTCGTTGCCGGCAGCGAGGAGCTCATGGCTCCAGCGGTTATGGAGGCTAGAGCACGCATTCGACCGAGAGAAAAGAGGGGAAAGACGGCGGGTCTCACAGCGAGGTCGGCATGGTGATCAGTGGGCTCGGGGGAGGCCTGGAGCGGACGGAGCGGTGGGGTCGATCTCGGTCGTCCGAGCTTGAAGATGATGACGGTGAGGTCGAAGTGGGGCTTCCGGCGTCGAACGGATTGGTGTGGACGACGTGGGAGACGACGGTGGCTCTCGGGGACAGGTTGGTGAGGCTCGGGATGCGCGGTGGCCACGGGGATAGCAAGGGGCGGCGCTGAGCTCCGCTTAGTGGGAGAGAGAGGGAGCCAGAGGAGGGGATGAGCATGGAGGAGAGTGGGAGGGGGTTCCATACGGCTCCAGGGGGTTCCCGTGGCATCTCCATGGCGTCAAGGGGGAAGCGGCAAGCAGGAGGTGCCTGGCGCGTGCCGGCGTGCCGCGGCCACGCGCTCGAGTCCTTCTGTCCAATGAAGAAGATGACTGGCAGCTGGGCCGTGTGCTGCACAAAGGTCGGCCTCTGCTAGAGTAGCAGGCCAGGTAAGGTTTCTTTCCTTTGTGTTTCTGTTTTTCTATTTTTTGTTGTAGTTTTGAGCTTAGGAAAAATACCAAGGCGTTTCCTAAAATCCTGAAAATATTCCTGGACACTTGCTGAATTATTTCAGTGGCCCACAAATAGTTCCAACATTATTTGAGCATTTAAATTATTTATAGTATTTAAATGCCCAAAGTCAAGTACAAAAGATTTAATTCAAAAATCCAGGATGGCCTAGAAATATGTGCATCATTTTTGGCACAGGTTTTCACCTTTATCAAAAATCATGAACTTTTCTAAAGGGCATTTTGGGTTCATTGAAAATATTTTTATTTGAACCTAGTTGAATTTCATTTGCTGCTAGGCTTTATCAGTCCCCATTTCAAAGTTTCATAAGACTTAAACATGATGTAGGGAAGCTTATGTAGTGACAGGCAAGGCCTAAGCTAGGGTAAGCTAGGGTTGTGACACACACACTCCGCCGCCGGTACCCGTCGGCAGCTGTTGCCAGCCACCGTTGCCGCCACACCACCGTTGAAAGACAGGGCCAGCACCCGCTCCGTCGCCGTGGCCTGAAGGCGGCAGATGGCCGTCGTGGCCGCCACCCCACTCCCGGCCACTTTGGCCATCACCCGCTCCGCCACCACGGCCTGAAGGCGGGAGGTGGTGGTCGTGGCTACCACCCCGTCGTCGATCGCCGTGGCCGCCAGCCCACCGTCGACCGCTGGGGTCATCACCCACTCCGCCACCGCCGCCCAAAGGCGGGAGGCGGAGGTGGATGCCCGCACGTGCGACAGCGACTTTTCACGCTACACCGAGTTCCTACGGGGGGAGGAGGAGCGCCTCGTCGAGCACGCAAAGAGCATTACCGCCGTAGTGGCAGCGGCACACGCCGCCTCAGAGGCGAGGAATCAGGAGATCTACGAGGAGAACCACCGCTTCGAGAGGGGTCGTCTGGAGCGGCATAGGGTGTCCGAGTCGAGCGTCGCTGAAGTTGCATTAGTGGCAGGCACCGCATTGCGGTTGCCTAGCTCGTCGGTAGGCTCCTCCTCCTCCGCCTCTTACTGAGCACGCTCAGCAGAGGAGAGGCAGCCGGAAGTAGTACAAAGCGCCCCCGCAGTAGTAGTAGTATTTAGGGGCTATTTTGTTTAGTTCATCTGACTATAGATGTGGTGGAACTGTACAACGTACTTAAAATTAGCTAGTATATATAGTTGAACTAGCTATTTCAGTACGTGGTTGGCAACAATTGGGGAAAAGTTTGGTCGGTTCAGTTGTCGAGTTGAACTGTTTGTATAAATTAAGAATGACTGCTTAATCTATGATTGAAATCTATGCTTAATTACTAAATTTTAGTTGCAAAAATTAGATACTGCGTGATTTTTAGCTTCATATTTAGACAAATCGCAGTGTTACAAGGATTAACAAATCTTACCGAATTGTTTGTACATGGTTCTACACGGGTCATCCAAAACAACCATTTGCATTGAAGGGATGCACAAATCCTGCGCTGCTCTCACTTTGCATACAGGTGTTCTATCTAAAATGTTTGCGGTCAAGAGCTGCAGAAATCCTGATCGACACATTTTCTCTTGGCTTCCTGGGGAAGCTGCTGGTTTGCATACGGGTGTTCTAACTAAAACGTTTGCGGATGAGTGTTTTATATTTAAAAAGCGAATTGAACTGCGACTTGGGTGCTATTAATGGAGAGGATGCGAGCAAGGCGGGCGGCCATGGAAGTCAAAGGGCTCGCTTCCCAGTGAGCCTGCGCAGCGTACAGCTCGCACGCTTCCTGATGAGCCTGCGCACTCAAGGACAGCTTGCACGCCTCTCGGTCAGCCTGCGCACCAGACGACGCTCGCACGCCTCCCGTTCAGTCAAGGTTAAGCAGCTGTCCGCACGACACCTCCTACAGCCAGTAAAACCAAGACACGTGGCATCACGTGAATGGTTAACAGAATTTTGGATTTACTAGAATTTAAAAACCAGTCATCTCAATGTTTTGTCGGCAATCAACGGTGCCCTGGTGTTTGAAATTCATTCCCATTTCTTGCATGGGACCTAAGCATGCACCCAAGGACACATTTGATTTTCCAACCAATTTATATGCACTGTAGCATGTTTATGTAGTTCAAATTTGAATTATGCACATAAATGCATTGAAAACTCAGTTCATGCATAAAAATGTCCAAACGAACCCCAAAAAATCACAAAAATTCACACAACACTCCTGTTGTTCTATGTTGACACGAGAAAAAAAAATTGAAAGCAATAAGAGGCAATGGATATCGTTTCGTCCACAAAGGTGGGACGTTCCCTACCAAAAACCATCATGCTTGTTGTGAGAAGCTCCGGTTTGTGAGAAGCATATACCCAAACCTGCCCCAAATGGGACAAAATTTGTACCACGACACGTTGGTGCCGCTCCATGATAGCATGCCAAGTTTCATGAATTTCAGACAAGTTTTGGATTTAATAGAATTTAAAAACCATGCATCTCAATGTTTTGCCGGCAATCAATGGTGCCTCGATGTTTGAAACTCATTCCCATTTCTTGCATGGGACCTAAGCATGCACCCAAGGACACATATTTGATTTTTCAACCAATTTATATGCACTGGAGCATGTGCATGTTGTTCAAATTTGAATTATGCACATAAATGCATTGAAAACTCAGTTGATGCATAAAAATGTCCAAACGAACCCCGAAAAATCACAAAAATTGACACAACACTCCTGTTGTTCTATGTTGACACGAGAAATTTTTTTGAAAGCAATAAGAGGCAATGGATATCGCTTCATCCACAAAGGTGGGACGTTCCCTACCGAAAACCATCATGCTTGTTGTGAGAAGCTCCGGTTTGTGAGAAGCATATACCCACACCTGCCCCAAATGGGACAAAATTTGTACCATGACATGTTGATGCCGCTCCATGATAGCATGCCAAGTTTCATGAATTTCAAACGAGTTTTGGATTTACTAGAATTTAAAAACCATGCATCTCAATGTTTTGCCGGCAATCAACGGTGCCCCAGTGTTTGAAATTCATTCCCATTTCTTGCATGTGACCTAAGCATGCACCCAAGGAGACATATCTGATTTTTCAACCAATTTCTATGCATTGGAGCATGTGCATGTAGTTCAAATTTGATTTATGCACATAAAATGCATTGAGAACTCAGTTAATGCATAAAAATGTCCAAACGTGCCCCGAAAAATCACACACATTCATGTTGTTCTATGTTGACACGAGAAAAAAAATTGAAAGCAATAAGAGGCGATGGATATCGTTTCGTCCACAAAGGTGGGACGCTCCCTACCGAAAACCATCATGCTTGTTGTGAGAAGCTCCCGTTTGTGAGACACATATACCTAAACCTGCCCCAAATGGGACAAAATTTGTACCACGGCATGTTGATACCGCTCCATGATAGCATGCCAAGTTTCATGAATTTCAGACGAGTTTTGGATTTACTAGAATTTAAAAACCAGGCATCTCAATGTTTTGCCAGCAATCAATGGTGCCCCCGTTGTCGAGGGGGGGGGGATGAACCCCAAGCAGGCAACGGAACCTGGAACCTTTTCAAAAACAACGGGGCCTGCATCGCTCCTCAATCCGGCCCGACCTTGGCCGAGTTGCTCGACTAGGCCAGGTCGCTCGATCCGGCCAAGCAGGCCGACCCGTCCAGGCTCCTCGACTCGGCCCCAACAACCAAGCTCGAGACTTCTCCAGCAAGCCATCACCGCCCTTGGCGTGTTCTCCAAACTCAGCCAAGAGTCAGTGGCCGTCCCATCCCAGCCGTACGATGTGACGAGTCTCCGCCAGCTAATGATCAACGCCGCAGTACCCCGCCCATGCCTCTAGTCAGCCGGACGGGGCAACATTGCCCTCCACCTACCTGCTAACTAGGGCCGGCGTGGCTATAGTGCCCTACGCCTACCCACTGGCCAGGCCTGGCGTGGCAACAGTGCCCCGGTGTGACCAATGACGCCCGTAAGCGGCGACCTGACGGAGCGCCACTATAGCCGACTCGACCCGGCCATGCCCTGACGATCGACAAGACAGTACACAGTGCCCCTAGGAGCATGTGGCCCACGCCCGGAGAACCCGGTGGGTCCCAACACCGGGTTCCTGGACACTGACAACCCGGCCCTACGACCTTGTAATATTACCCTTGTATGCCTGGGGGGTTGACCTATAAAACCCCCCAGGACCCCCATGCATACAAAGAGAACCCACTTCATTCGCACAATCGATCACACACACCCAGCGAAGCAACACCCGACGAGAGGGAGCAGCCTAAGCCTTGGCCAGACCTCCTTCTTCCTCCATACAGCTCTAGGAACAACTCTATACTGTTACATATAAACCACACTCGGCAGGACTAGGGGTGTTATCTCTCCGGAGAGCCCCGAACCTGGGTATGTCTTGCGTCCCACGCTCGCTCATGCCGACCTCTCCTCTGGAGCCCACCAGTGCCCACGAGCCACCTCCTCTCTTTAGCCATCCCATGGCATCTGTCGTGCGCCCACCACGACAGTTGGCGCCCACCGTGGGGCGACTCGAGGTCTTGGCTGGAGCATGCTTCAGACGGGGATCTTCTCCGACTCTGACGAGCCTGTCACGCTGGCGGACGACGTCATCGACGCGCTCACTGCCTCCTTCGCCACATTGCGCATCTCCGACGCACCTACGGATGACGAGTACCCCCGCGAGGTACTTAGCTTTTCCGACTCCCCGCTCTCCATCAGCGATGACGCTCCCACCGGCGCAATGGACCTCTGCGTGGAGGTTTTCGTCACCGACATCGACACCTCCTCATCGTCGAGCGCGGCAAGGAAGGCCGCCGATGCTAAGGCCGCGGCGAATAGGGGAAGCTCGCCCAACCCGCTGCGCGCCATGATATAGAGCCTCCGTGTTCCCATCGGCACCGACATCGATGCCTCCAACATCGCCGAGGTTCGGAGTCGCCTCAACGACGATCGCCAGTGCTTGCTGGACCTCACTGAGACACTCATCGCCACGCAACGTCGCCTCGACTCCGCCCATCTGGAGCGCAACGCCGCCTATGGCTTCATGCTTTCCGCCCCCGAGCCAAGCCGGGTCACCGACGTGCGTGCCCGGGATGGCGCGATCGGGCGCGCTTTCGGTGCCCTCCATCCCGTCTACGAGACTCCCACGAAGAACATGCGCCTCGCCCAGGCGGCCACGGCTGGCATGGATTAGCTCGCGGGCGAAGAGCTGCAGGATCGCCTCAAGAGGGTGAACGACCTCCTCGCTGCGGCTAATGCGCAGCAGGACCGCCTCAACCAACAAGCCAAGCCGGCCGGATCCGGCTCTGCTCGTGTTGCTGGACCCGGCGATTTCCTGCACACGGCGTCTTCGCCACCGATGTCTACTACACAACCTTCTTCTTGTAGACGTTGTTGGGCCTCCAAGTGCAGAGGTTTGTAGGACAGTAGGAAATTTCCCTCAAGTGGATGACCTAAGGTTTATCAATCCGTGGGAGGCGTAGGATGAAGATGGTCTCTCTCAAGCAACCCTGCAACCAAATAACAAAGAGTCTCTTGTGTCCCCAACACACACAATACAATGGTAAATTGTATAGGTGCACTAGTTCGGCGAAGAGATGGTGATACAAGTGCAATATGGATAGTAGATAATGGTTTTTGTAATCTGAAAATATAAAAACAGCAAGGTAACTAATGATAAAAGTGAGCGAAAACGGTATTGCAATGCGTTGAAACAAGGCTTGGGTTCATACTTTCACTAGTGCAAGTTCTCTCAACAATAATAACATAATTGGATCATATAAGTATCCCTCAACATGCAACAAAGAGTCACTCCAAAGTCACTAATAGCGGAGAACAAACAAAGAGATTATTGTAGGGTACGAAACCACCTCAAAGTTATCCTTTCTGATCGATCTATTCAAGAGTCCGTAGTAAAATAACACGAAGATATTCTTTCCGTTCAATCTATCATAGAGTTCGTACTAGAATAACACCTTAAGACACAAATCAACCAAAACCCTAATGTCACCTAGATACTCCAATGTCACCTCAAGTATCCATGGGTATGATTATACGATATGCATCACACAATCTCAGATTCATCTATTCAACCAACACAAAGAACTTCAAAGAGTGCCCCAAAGTTTCTACTGGAGAGTCAAGACAAAAATGTGTGCCAACCCCTATGCATAAGTTCACGAGGTCACGGAACTCGCAAGTTGATCACCAAAACATACATCAAGTGGATCACGTGATATCCCATTGTCACCACAGATAAGCACATGCAAGACATACATCAAGTGTTCTCAAATCCTTAAAGACTCAATTCTATAAGATAACTTCAAAGGGAAAACTCAATCCATCACAAGATAGTAGAGGGGGAGAAACATCATAAGATCCAACTATAATAGCAAAGCTCGCGATACATCAAAATCTAACCACCTCAAGAACACAAGAGAGAGAGATCAAACACATAACTACTGCTACATACCCTCAGCCCCGAGGGTGGACTACTCCCTCCTCGTCATGGAGAGCGCCGGGATGATGAAGATGGCCACCGGAGAGGGATTCCCCCTCCGGCAGGGTGCCACAACGGGTCTAGATTGGTTTTCGGTGGCTACGGAGGCTTCTGGCGGCAGAACTCCCGATCTATTCTACTCTTCGAAGTTTTTAGGGTATATGGATATATATAGGCGAAAGAACTCGGTCAGGGGAGCCACGAGGGGCCCACAAGGCCGGGGGGCGCGCCTAGGGGGCAGGCGCGCCTCCCTGCCTCGTGGCCACCTTGAAGCTTCCTTGACTTCAACTCCAAGTCTCCCGGATCACGTTTGTTCCGAAAATCACGCTCCCGAAGGTTTCATTCCGTTTGGACTCCTTTTGATATTCCTTTTCTGCGAAACACTAAAACAAGGGAAAAACAGAAACTGGCACTGGGCTCTGGGTTAATAGGTTAGTCCCAAAAATAATATAAAAGTTTTTAATAAAGCCCATAAACATCCAAAACAGATAATATAACATCATAGAACAATAAAAAATTATGGATACATTGGAGACCTATCAAGCATCCCCAATCTTAATTACTGCTTGTCCTGGAGTAGGTAAATGATAAAAACAGAATTTTTGATGTGGAATGCTACCTAACATATTTATCCATGTAATCTTCTTTATTGTGGCAAGAATATTCATATCCGTAAGATTCAAGACAAAAGTTTAATATTGACATAAAACAATAATACTTCAAGCATACTAACAAAGTAATCATGTCTTCTCAAAATAACATGGCCAAAGAAAGCTATCCCTAAAAAATCATATAGTCTGGCTATGCTCTATCTTCATCACACAAAATATTTAAATCATGCACAACCCTGATGACAAGCCAAGCAATTGTTTCATACTTTTGATGTTCTCAAACTTTTTCAACCTTCACGCAATACATGAGCGTGAGCCATGGACATAGCACTATAGGTGGAATAGAATGGTGGTCGTGGAGAGGACAAAAAGGCGAAGATATTCTCACATCAACTAGGCGTATCAACGGGCTATGGAGATGCCCACCAATAGATATCAATGTGAGTGAGTAGGGATTGCCATGCAACGAATTCACTAGAGCTATAAGTGTATGAAAGCTCAACAAAAGAAACTAAGTGGGTGTGCATCCAACTCACTTTCACGAAGACCTAGGGCATTTTGAGGAAGCCCATTATCGGTGTCAAAACCGGCGGATCTCGGGTAGGGGGTCCCGAACTGTGCGTCTAAGGCGGATGGTAACAGGAGGCAAGGGACACGATGTTTTACCCAGGTTTGGGCCCTCTTGATGGAGGTAAAACCGTATGTCCTGCTCGATTTATTCTTGATGATATGGGTATTACAAGAGTTGATCTACCACAAGATCTGAGAGGCTAAACCCTAGAAGCTAGCCTATGGTATGATTGTATGTTGTCCTACGGACTAAAACCCTTCGGTTTATATAGACACCGGAGGGGGCTAGGGTTACACAAGGTCGGTTACAAAGGAGGAGATATCCATATCCGTACTGCCTAGCTTGCCTTCCATGCCAAGTATAGTCCTATCCGGACACGGGACGAAGTCTTCAATCTTGTATCTTCATAGTCCAACAGTCCGGCCAAAGGATATAGTCCGGCTGTCCGGAGACCCCCTAATCTAGGACTCCCTCAGTAGCCCCTGAACCAGGCTTCAATGATGATGAGTCTGGCGCGCAGTGTTGTCTTCGGCATTGCAAGGTGGGTTCCTCCTCCAAACACATCACACAAGAGTTTGAATACCAGGATAGTGTCCGACCCTGCAAAATAAATTCCACATACCACCGTAGAGAGAATAATATTTCCACAAATCTTAATCTGCTGACACGCTTTGGCAACATGACATCAGGCCATGGCTCGGTGATTATTCGAACCGTTTTTCTTCAACCAGCTCCACTCATAACACGAGGCGGTTTCTTGACACGTCTTGTCAAAGCAGAGATCGTGTTCCCCTAATTACGGGATTCTCATCAATACGGTCGTGGGTAACCCAACCGTGCCTAGGACTCCTAGATTTTAGGCAAGTCCCAAACGGCCACTAGGAGGACGCTTGATATTCACCCTCTTTATAAAGGGACAAGGCTTTTACTTTTTTCCCTCCCGCGCTCAATCGAATCCTTCCCCCGCCTTGAGTTCTAAAACCCAAAGCCCAGGTCATGTGCTTCGGACCTTCAATCATGTCCGGATCTAGCTTTCAAGGCCGGTGGATGCCCTCCTCCGTTACGGAAGAGGATATCAAGAAGTTGAGGGAGGCCAGATACCTGACCGCCGAGGTTTCGCATCGGCTGCCTGCCCGAGGGCAGGTCGTCCCTACTCCCGAACCCAACGAGAATGTTGTGTTCATCTCCCACTTCCTCCGAGGTCTAGGCCTCACTCTGGATCCCTTCGTTAGGGGTTGGATGTTCTATTACGGGCTAGATTTCCACGATCTAGCCCCGGACTCCTTTCTCCACATCTTGACATTTATTGTCGTATGTGAGGCCTTCCTCTGCATTACCCCTCACTTCGGCCTGGGGCTCAAGACCTTTGACGTGAAGCCGAAGATGGTCGAGGGGCAGCATGTAGCGTGCGGAGGCGCATTAATAAGCAAAATTGCTGGAGCTCCATGGCCAAAGGGTTCCTTTCCAGAGGTATCCGGATTATGGCAACGGGAGTGGTTTTACATCACAGCTCCCAGAAGTGCCTAGTGGGTGGCTTCCCCTACTTTCCTCTCGGGCCCTCCACCACAACTGATGTCATGGATTAGCAGAGGGCTGAGCTGGGGTCTAGCCAAGGACGTGCCTATACTGCAGAGCCGCATTCAAGATCTCTTCGAAGGAGATTTCATTCTGGTTATGGTGGTGCAAGTCATGCTGGTTCATCGAGTCCGGCCTTGCAAATGCCGGCCCCTCCGCATGTGTGAGTTCAACCCAGAAGGACCACACACTATTCAGAATTTCGTCGGCCTGACGCACGAGGAGATGTATAAATCATTCTTCGGACCCCAAATAGAGTGTCCGGATTCTACCGAGGACGTGGGCCTGAGCAGCAACCGCACCACCGACCAAGTAAGTAATCCTCTAGCCGAACACACCGTCTTTCATTTATCATGACGTCATTCTGAGAAATCTCTCTTTGACCAGGACTGGCTAACAAAGGCGAGGATGATTCGGTGTTCGGCCCCCCTTCCTGAGGGTTTGGACAATCTGGTACTGGTAAAGATGCTCGAGCTAGCACCTTGCCCAGAGCCCTCAAAGGAAGATAAAGGGGGGAATAATGAGGGCGAAAGCGGGCCCCCATCGCTACCAATTCCAACCGAGGGAATGAGCTCCTCCGTGAAGGAGGATAACCAAGGAGAAGAATCTGACCTTCTCTCGCTTCGGGGAAGGAAGAGGACTGCCTCTGAAGATCTGGAAACCAAGGCTTCCAAACGGGAGAAGAAGTCTCCACCGGAGGGTCCTGCCTCGGAGGGTGCTTTTGCCGCACAAAGTCCGCGCGGGGATCAGCCCTCTAACAAGCCGTAAGTGATCAAAAAAATACTTAATAGTAAAGATATTCTACCTTACTTCCGAGGAAAAATGACCGAAGCATTTATCTTGCAGTTCGGATCTTAGCCTTTCTCAACAGAGCTCGTCTTTGGGGGATCTTCTTCCGGAGATGATGGAGAGCGAAACGCCTCCCCCGCTCAAGAAGCGGGCGACCTTGAAGTTTCGTCAAGGAGGGCCTCCCCGGGTCCGGTGAGGCCAGGAGATAATCCTATGGTCACCCGAAGTCCCCGGTATCCAGCTCTTGAAGAGGGCAAACAAAAGAGTTCGGCGCTGTCTGGTATGCGGTTGGACGCACTGAGGGATCTGCTAAGGCGGGCGACCATCTCGGAAGAACACCGTACATTGATGGGTTCGGTGATGGAAAGGATTTCATCCACCGAAAGCGGGTTGCATGACGCCTTTATGAGTGTACTGACGGGTTTTGAGGTTCGTAAAATGACGTACATTTGTGATGCTACCGCACATTTTTAGGTGTGCCCTGTGTAGATAGTAGCCCCTGAGACTCTGGTTGTCGCCGAGAACGGCGGTGAACAGAGGATCATAGTCCCAGGTAATAACCATACCGCTTTATGTGCAGGTGATGGAAGCTCCGGCGGCTAGCCGGACTAATGAGTTTGCCGAACTAAAGCGGCAACTGGATGCGGCAGGTGCCGACATTGAGCTTGTTAACAAGCGGCTTGACAAGGCACAGGGTAAGTGATGTTTTCTGGTGAATGTCACATAGGAAGAGCAGCGTGATGCCAGTATCTTTAATATGTTGTGACTGCAGATGGATCTGCCACCGTGGAGACCCTTCGGGCGGAACTTGCCCGAGCCAAAGAACAAGCAAGGAGTAGTAATGCGGCTACTTTGAAGGCGGACGAAGAGTTGAGAGCCGAGAAGGCCGCGCATTGCGAGAGCAAAGAGAAAATGACCAAGATGGCTGTAAAGTTAAAAGACACTGCCGACCGTTGCCAATTCCTTGAAGAAGAAAATCGAGGGAAGGCGACGGACCTTGAAAAGGCCACGATGGCGACCAAAGACACCCGCTCTGCTATGAGAGCGAAGAAGGAGGAGCTGCGTGAAGCCGGGGATATTGTGGCTGGGAAGCACTTTATGCTGTGGAGGAAGTTCGGAGATCCGCGGTATGCCCCTCTGGATCGGCTGTGAAGTTCGGCAGACGCATATCTGGACTTGGCGGCGAGCGCGGTCGATGCGGCCGAACACTTCCGAGATCAAACAGATCGTGAAGTGGACAAGCTGTTCTGGTCGCAGTTAACGCTCCAGAGCGTCCGCTTCCATTGACTGATCAGCTAGCCGAATGGGCCGAACTCAATAGGTTGTCCGGACTCGCCATGAGGTCTGTCGTGGATCAGCTGTGGCCGGAAAGGCCAAAGCCGAACAACTATTTTAGCCTGGTGCAGCAGTTCCTTGGTGCGGTGCCGCGCATCAATGTGATGAAGAGGTTGGCGTGCATAGAAGGCTCGCGGATGGCCCTTGCCCGTGTCAAAGCATGCTGGGCGGAGATGGATGCTACCACTGTTGCGGCACAGGGTTCGGCCATAGGCCGAGTGGCTGCCGAGCACTATTTTGAAGAAGTTCTTGAGGGTGCTTGTTTGATAGAGGCCCAGTGCTTGAAGAATATTATGTTTGAGTGACATGTATTCCCATTGAAAAAACAATGTTTTAGTAAATTTATCAAGGCTGTATTTATACTTCTGCCCGAAAGTAATATGATGCCTCCTATGCGGCCGTTTATGTATGTATATCCTGAAAGATTGCAGTTGTCGACTTCAGCCCCCATGCATATAATGTGGGGGTGTTCGCAGAAGACGTGTGTTCACACTTAATCCAACGTCTTGGTCCTATTAAGGAGGTGATAGCACAGCGAACTAGGCAACCGGACTATAATGCTTTAACACTTTCACTTAGCTAGAGGAGTTTGACAGTGGGGCTACTATATAGCCCCTGGTGGCTCCGCACTCACCCGAATTCGGGGTGCGTACATGCCTGGCCGGGAAACGGCCCTTCGTTAAGGCGGAGGAATTCTAAGATTCTGATAGGTCATCGAGTGGTTGACCAGTCTCACGCTATATCATGACAGTCAGTTTTCGGCTTTCTCTACTGAGGTGCTCGTCCGGATGAACCAGGGCACAATCGCAGTAGTTCTCCAGGTGCCGCCTTAGCCGATAGAGCGGAACGTAAGGCAGCAAAACACAGGAGCCGGGCAAACCCAACATTTGACCAAAGACATGATTCGGAGGTGATGCATATATGGCCAAACTCGCGACGCCGAACACTCCCTAAGGTATTTGGTCTTTATGGTGTAAACCGGGCCTAAACAGTGCCCTTTGTAAGAAGCCCCTGGTGTCTAGGTACGTGCATTATTTTGACGTGGCCACATGCCAAGACGTCAGCACCCTTCTCAATTGTACTGAGAATCCGAGGAATGTGTATCAACAAGAGACAGTAAAAAAGGTTGACGCATGGTCTTAATCTAGAAAGAATCCTTGGAACGGGTCCCTACTGCACGTCTGCGCCTAGGTCTCTGTTGTGCTGTATCCTGGATGGGTGTAGCACGATGGTCATCTGTAAAAGAGAGGAACTTAGGTGAAAAGTTGTCGTGCAAAAAGGTAGGTTTAAAGAAACCATGTACAATTCAAGATGAGTAAAAATTGCCACTTGTCTGCGTGCGTTGAGCCCCTTGTATTTGTAATAGGGGCATGGCCATCAAACCTGTATGAATTACATATAGCTGCGTCGGACTCGTCTAACCGTGTCCGTAGTCTTGACGACTTATCGAATGCTTTAGTTGGTGAGGCCGTTTTAGTGTGCGGCTGCCAAGGTAGCCGCATTCTCTTTGGTGCGCAGGGATCGCTCAATATTTCCATTTACTGTAATGATGCCACGTGGACCGGGCATCTTAAGCGTGAGGGAAGCGTAATGCAGTATTGCATTAAAGCGAGCGAAAGCTTCGCGTCCAAGTAGTGCTTGATAGCCACTTTGGAACGGAGCAATGTGGAAGGTTAAATTTTCGCTACGGAAGTTATCGGTGAAGCTGAGTATAACCTCTAGTAGCAGGGAGCCCGTGCAATGAGCCCCTAGGCCTGGCGTTACTCCTTTAAAGGTAGTATTGCTGTGGCAAATTTTCGTTGGGTCTATCCCCATTTTGCGGACTGTGTCCTGATATATCAGGTTTATACTGCTGCCACCGTCCATCAGGACTCGTGTGAAGTGGTATCCGTCAATTATTGGATCTAATACCAAGGCAGCCCATCCTGCGCGCCGGATACTTGCCGAGTAATCCTGATGGTCGAAGGTGATCGGTTGAGACGGCCAGTGGTAGAACTCCGCGGTGATAGGCCCTTGGGCATATTTATCTGGGAGTGCCACTTTGTTTCTCCCCTTTATCGCGTGTAACACGTTTACTGTTATGACTTTTGGTGGAAATTTCTTATGTTCCCTAGTGCTTTGCTTGCCAGGCTCATCCTCATCTTCGCTTGGTGTATCCTGCCCCTTATGTTCGGCGTTGAGCTTGCCGGACTGCTTGAAGACCCAACATTCTCTGTGGGTATGATTCGTAGGTTTATCGGGGGTGCTATGGATCTAACATATTTGGTCCAGAATTTTGTTTAGGCTGGACAGTTCATCTCTGGCGCCTTTAGAGGGCGGCTTTTGCTGACCTGGCCGAGAGCTTCTGAATCCGGCGTTTACCGCCGTGCTCTTCGGGCTGTCTTCTTTATTCCGGCGCTTATTATTTTTGCTGCGTCGTGATTTCCCATTTCCATCTCTAACTTCGGATGTACTTGGGTCGCTGGTGCTGCATCGGGCTAGCCAGCTGTCCTCGCCCACGCAAAAGCAGGTCATGAGGCTTGTTAATGCTGCCATTGTTCTCGGCTTTTCTTGGCCGAGGTGTCTGGCAAGCCATTCGTCTCGGACGCTGTGTTTAAAAGCTGCCAAGGCTTCGGCGTCCGGACAGTCGACTATTTGGTTCTTTTTAGTAAGAAACCTGTTCCAAAGCTTTCGGGTCGACTCTCCGGGCTGTTGAGTTATATGACTTAAATCGTCCGCATCCGGAGGTCGGACATAAGTCCCTTGAAAATTTGCCCGAAAAGCGTCTTCGAGCTCTTCCCAGGTTCCAATGGAGCTTTCGGGGAGGCTTTTAAGCCAGTGCCGAGCTGGCCCTTTGAGTTTGAGGGGTAAATACTTAATGGCGTGGAGATCATCTCCTCAAGCCATATGGATATGGAGGATATAGTCCTCAATCCAGACCGCAGGGTCTGTTGTTCCATCGTACGCCTCTATGTTTACGGGTTTGAATCCCTCTGGAAATTCATGGTCCAGCACCTCGTCAGTGAAACATAGGGGGTGTGCGGCACCCCTGTATCTGGGTGTACCGCGTTGTTCGGATGTTTGTTGTGTTGCATCGTATGCTGGAGCGCGCTTGCGTGGTCCATGATGGATCAGGTTGCGCCGTCCTTTTGATGCGAGCCCTCGCGTGGATCGCGTATTGGCTTATGTGCGGCATTGTTTGCCGCTCTATGTTGGCCGTGAGTTCGTCTATCTGGCCAGATGGCCGTTTTAATTTTTGGTTGCGGGGGATCTGAGGCCTCCTCATCTAATTCAGGTAGGAACTTCCGCTTCGGGTAGCTCTTGGTGGGGCGATTACCGCCGTACTTCGCTGCTGTGTTGTGTACTTTACTCCATCTTATTCTGAGTGTGTCTTGCGCAACCTTGAGCCTTTGCTTCTGCTTTTTTAGACTCCTCGCGGTGGAAACAAGCCTTTGACGGGCATTCTGTTGCTCCGGGTGTCTATCCGGTGTGATGTCGTCCGGACTATTATCTTTGACAAAGTCGGGTTGTTCGGTTTGATTCTCCGTGTTGCTGTGGTCCGGCGATGGTTCACCATGCTCTAACGCTGGGTCTATATGATCGTTGTTTCTGCCGAGGCGGGATTTGGAGCGGCGCTTACGCCGCCGCTTTGGCTGCTTCTCGAGGGGACAACCCTTCGTTGCGTCCTTCCGTTCCTCGTCGTTGTTTTCTTTTGGTGTGTCCACCATGTATACGTCATGTGATGAAGTGGGCGTCCAGTGCCCTGTGGGCAGTGGTTCCTGTTCGTCTCCTACATCGTCGTCCATACCGTCGATGTCTTCGGAGTCAAAGTCGAGTATGTCGGTTAAGTCATTGACAATGGCTACTAAGTGGGTGGTGGGTGGGCAGCGAATTTCTTCATCATCCGCATCCCAATCCTGCCGGACATAGTTCGGCCAGGACTCTCCTGACAAGGAGAGACACTTTAATGAATTCAGTATGTCGCCGAAGGGCGAGTGCTGAAAGATATCCATGGAGGTGAACTACATGATTGGCGCCCAGTTGGATTGGATAGGCACGGGCGCAGGCGGTTCGGAGTCCGTGGCCGGGGAAGGATCCGGCAGTTTGGCAACACGGCTCTCGTGAAGGGTAAGGTCGATATTCGGCTCGATCGCCGCTGAGGATACGGCCTCCGTGACGGGGTCTATCCACCCGTCCATGGATGGCGCAAATGGCTCCGAATTGAGGCTCGGAGCGGCTGCCGGTGCGATCTCCTGAATACGGTCTGATGGTAGAGCTAAACCGTACTCATCGTGACCGCGTGGCGCACAAGGCAGGGGCTCGAATCCGTTGAAGATCAAGTCTTCGCAGATATAGGTCGTGTAATTTAAGCTTCCAAACTTGACCTGATGGCCAGGGGCATAGCTTTCGATTTGCTCCAGATGGCCAAGCGAGTTGGCCCACAGTGCGAAGCCACCGAACACAAAGATCTATCCGGGGAGAAAAGTCTCTCCCTGGACTGCATCGCTATCGATGATAGAAGGAGCCATCAAGCCTAACGGCGACGACACAGAGGAACTCTCAATGAAAGCACCAATGTCGGTGTCAAAACCGCCGGATCTCGGGTAGGGGGTCCCGAACTATGCGTCTAAGGCGGATGGTAACATGAGGCAGGGGACACGATGTTTTACCCAGGTTCGGGCCCTCTTGATGGAGGTAAAACCCTACGTCCTGCTCGATTTATTCTTGATGATATGGGTGTTACAAGAGTTGATCTACCACGAGATCTGAGAGGCTAAACCCTAGAAGCTAGCCTATGGTATGATTGTATGTTGTCCTACGGACTAAAACCCTCTGGTTTATATAGACACCGGAGGGGGCTAGGGTTACACAAGGTCGGTTACAAAGGAGGAGATATCCATATCCGTACTGCCTAGCTTGCCTTCCACGCCAAGTAGAGTCCTATCCGGACATGGGACGAAGCCTTCAATCTTGTATCTTCATAGTCCAACAGTCTGGCCAAAGGATATAGTCCAGCTGTCCGGAGACCCCCTAATCCAGGACTCCCTCACCCATCATTGGAATATACAAGCCAAGTTCTATAATGAAAGATTCCCACTAGTATATGAAAGTGACAACATAGGAGACTCTCTATCATGAAGATCATGGTGCTACTTTGAAGCACAAGTGTGGTAAAAGGATAGTAGCATTGCCCCTTCTCTCTTTTTCTCTCATTTTTTTATTTTTTATTTTTTTATTTGGGCCTTTTCTTTTTTTATGGCCTCTTTTTTTTCTTTTCATCCGGAGTCTCATCCCGACTTGTGGGGGAATCATAGTCTCCATCATCCTTTCCTCACTGGGACAATGCTCTAATAATGATGACACTCACACTTTATTTACTTACAACTCGATACTTAGAACAAAATATGACTCTATATGAATGCCTCCGGCGGTGTACCGGGATGTGCAATGACTCATGAGTGACATCTATGAAAGAATTATGAATAGTGTCGTTGCCACAAATACGATGTCAACTACGTGATCATGCAAAGCAATATGACAATGATGGAGCGTGTCATAATAAACGGAACAGTGGAAAGTTGCATGGCAATATATCTCGGAATGGCTATGGAAATGCCATAATAGGTAGGTATGGTGGCTGTTTTGAGGAAGGTATATGGTGGGTTTATGGTACCAACGAAAGTTGCGCGGTACTAGAGAGGCTAGCAATGGTGGAAGGGTGAGAGTGCGTATAATCCATGGACTCAACATTAGTCATACAGAACTCACATACTTATTGCAAAAATCTATTAGTTATCAAAACAAAGTACTACGTGCATGCTCCTAGGGGGATAGCTTGGTAGGAAAAGACCATCGGTCGTCCCCGACCGCCACTCATAAGGAAGACAATCAATAAATAAATCATGCTCCGACTTCATCACATAACCGTTCACCATACGTGCATGCTACGGTAATCACAAACTTTAACACAAGTATATCTCAAATTCACAACTACTCAACTAGCATGACTCTAATATCACCATCTTCATATCTCAAAACAATCATCGAGTATCAATCTTTTCATAGTATTCAATGCACTCTATATGAAAGTTTTTATTATATCCCTATTGGATGCCCATCATATTAGGACTAGTTTCATAACCAAAGCAAACTACCATGCTGTTCTAAAGACTCTCAAAATAATATAAGTGAAGCACGAGATTATTATATTTCTTCAAAATAAAACCACCACCGTGCTCTAAAAAGATATAAGTGAAGCACTAAAGCAAATGACAAACTACTCCGAAAGATATAAGTGAAGATCAATGAGTAGTCGAATAATTATGCAACTATGTGAAGACTCTCTAACATTTAAGAATTTCATATCTTGGTATTTTATTCAAACAGCAAGCAAAACTAAATAATATAAAATGACGCTCCAAGCAAAACACATATCATGTGGTAAATAAAAATATAACTTCAAGTAAAGTTACCGATGAACGAAGACGAAAGAGGGGATGCCTTCTGGGGCATCCCCAAGCTTAGGCTCTTGGTTGTCCTTGAATATTACCTTGGGGTGCCTTGGGCATCCCTGTCGGCGTTCTGGGAATGGGGGTCCCTAGACTTGCCTGTCTGCGGCCTGCGGCGTGGCTTGAGTGGGGGCCCAGTGCGGCCCAGCTTCATCAGCTCAAGCTCAAGACCCTCGCAAGGGGCCAAGCCTTGCGGGGCGGACGACAGGAAGCTTCCTCAGGAGCAGCCTCATCAGGCAGGCTCGCGAGGAGGCGGAGAGATCAAGTCAGGGGCACCTTGTGAGGATCCCGTGACGCAAGCCATGACGATCGAGATCAGGCGGGCGCTAGGCGGGCACCGACCTATGCAGTGTCCTTGTTTCCCCTTCGGTGCAAAGGGAACAAGCACAGTCCAAGGCATCGGGCAAAGGTTACCATTCCGGTGCAACGAGACCAAGACCAGCAGAGCGGCAGGACGGAGGTCACCATGGAGTCCGAGATGGCGTCATCACGAGTGCTTTTGGCAGCCGAAGACCACCTTTGGTCAGGATAACTTGTACTGGATGTTCCCCTTCAAAATGGCTAATTGTTGGTGCCCTTCCCGCTCACATTTTGGGAAGAGGACCAGGGCCTCTATAAGTAGGACTAGCCACCATAGAGGGAGGGGGGAAGACTGAGTAGAACACACCGCACCAGCTCAAGAATACCTCTAGCGAGGCCGTTCTTCCCCCTGTATTGTTCATCATCAGCCCCTGAGGCAATCCACCACACCACACACTGGAGTAGGGTATTACACCACATCGGTGGCCCGAACCAGTATAAACCTTGTGTCCTTTGTGTGTTCTTCTTTCCAGCCTAGATTTCTTGCGAGCCATAGAAGCGCGAGTCGGTAGGGGAAATATCTTCGTGCGCACCCCAGAGTTCGAACCTTAAGGGTCTGCCGGAACCCGAAATCCGACATTTGGCGCGCTAGGTAGGGGTGCGCCGGAATCCTTCTTCCTCCGCATCGTGTTCCGTCGCCTTGCCGTTCAGATGTCAAGCGACCCGGCCGCCAACGCCGAGCGCTGGGCGGCGTGGCCCGCCCACGCCGTGTCGTCGGCTCAGGGCGACCTCAATCTTGCACCTCAGGCAGCCCGCGCTCCACAGGGCGCTGCGGGGCGCGGGCGACGCGGCCAGACGCCGCCTGCCCTCACACCACGGCAGGTGCGGGCCGCAGCAAGGGCCTCAAACCACACCGCGGCCACAGCGCCGCACACCCGACGGGAACAGGCGAACTCCAGGGCCGCGCTCACGGTGGCCCGAGAGCTGCTACCGTGCCGGCTACTGGAGGGCGGCCGCGACGTGTTGTTGGAGCGAGTAGCCGAGCTCCTAGACGCCGCCGCCTCAGGAGCACCTCCTTTCTGCATCCAGCTGCCGCCCCAGATCCAGGGCGGGCCGTATGGCGGCATTATATGTGCTCACACAACTTCAAGCGGACTCTAGGGCCTGTTCAAGGACAACGCCTCCGTCGGCACCGGGCGACAAGTCATGCCGGCCCCATCTCCGGCCAGTGAAGGGGTGCACGCCGCGACCTTCGGCTTCGGCGGACCGCCGCGCCATCACCCCCAAGACGACGCTCCAAGCCGGACTGCGTGGCATGCGGGGCGCTACAGCGAGGCCCACGACTGTGGCCCCAGAAGCTTATGTGCCCCGCATGGTGGATCAGGGGTGCGCACTAGAAGAAGATCATGGCTCATTCCTCGAGCCAGGCTGGGGCGAGGAGGCGCCAGAACCCGAGCTCTTTCAGGAACCCCAAGAGAGCCTCGACAACCGCACCGGCGGCAGCAACTATCGGGTACCACTCATTCCTCAGGAGCAAGCTTATGCTAACCATGGGTCGCAGGAAATACAGGTCGCCACAGTAGATGGCTGCCCCAATGCTGCAGCCTCCTATCCCTCAGGAGGAGGGCGCAGGGGGCTGCAGGAGAGGGGCCGAGATCCGGGTTCTCACCCGCAGCGGTCGGAGCAAGGCGCTCTCAGGAGGTAGGCCCTCTGCCGGGGAGGTGCCCCAGGGCCTGCCCCCGGCAGAGGACCCGTGGTCGTCGGGGGAACCGCTGGCGACCGCTCTACCCCATTGGCGTCGTCCTTGGTCTCCGGCCGCCATCAATGGTGGTAGAGTGAGGCATAAGGCGGGGCCCTCGTCAAGTGATATGAAGCAAGGCCGGTACCTATGAAGAAGGTCCAGTGCCTGTGAAGCTCGCCTCCCATGACACTCTCACGTAATAATGAGTGGGGCTGTACATGCCCCGGAGTCTCCGGAGAGCTGCCCTCGGGCCTCGGGAACTCCCGCCCACGCCCAGTGGCAGCACTTAGGTCCGCGCTGGTGAGAAGACGTCGAAGACTAGACTAGGTGCCGGATGCGGCCTTTTGCTTTTAGCTTCTTCCTTGTTGACAAGTTTCTTCGGTTTGGATTTAAGTTGGATTTGAGCTCGAGACTTGCATGTGTTTGGGGAAGGGGTGTTTAGTCTCATTCGAGCAATCTCTCGTGTTCTGATTTCGGCTTTGCGTCCAAAGTTAGCGTCGGCTGCCCCCCCCCCTCACGAGCCCCTCGTGAGCCGGGACGGGCCAGGCACGTCTACAGACGGGACCGCTATCACCGCACCCTCTCCCGAGGTTCTCATCGCAGGATCAACAAGATAATCAGAAGACACCCGAGGTGCGGCGGCCCCCGCAGGCCCGCTCGGGACTCGTCGGAGTCGAAAGGTAAACAAGTCAGCTGACCCATCACCGGGCTTGCAGCTAAGCTCACACACAACATTATGTTTACCAGGGTACTGATCGCAAACCTTTACATGAGGGGCCTCCCCTCCCAAAATGCTCTTACATTCTTCTGGGCCGAGCCCAAGCCTTCTTCGTGTAGGGTAAACAGCAGCGACATACGGTCAGTTGGACATATCACTCACCGCATCTTCTGGGGCACCCCCGGAGGCATCACTGGCATCGCTGACATTGTCGCCGCCACCGCCAACACCTCCGACAGCGCCAGGCTCATCCACAACGCCGCCTTCATTGGAGGCCACGATCATGCCATCATCGTCATATGCAAAGGCCCTGACGAGGGCGTCCATGTTGTCCTCCACCCATTGCACCAGGTCGCCCCGGACGGCTATGGGCATGGGTGCAATGACAGTGTCAAAGTCGAAGTGGGGGTCCCTGCCCTGCTGATAGCTAAAGACACAGGAGAAGGCACGCCCGAGCAAGGCTCGGCTTCTCTCTTCGACAAGCCAACGGGACCTCTCGGAGCGGTTCTCCAGAAGCATCACCATGTCGGTGAAAAACTGGAGGTTGCCGGCGTAGCTGGCCTCATGCGGCAGCCTCGCAAATGTTGCCCAAAGCTGTGTTAGCCCTCTCCCTGAGCATTTGAAGCATGGGGGCATGCACGTGTTCCATAACCCGCCGCTGACGGATCTCGTCCTCATTTCGCTGCGCGATGGCCTCGGCGTCATCAATCCTCTGTTGGAGAAGAAGCAGCTTGGCCCGGGAGGAGGCCAGCTCCACCTGCGCTGTGCCAAGGGCGGCTGCGGATGAGTCCGCACGCCGCGTCACTTCAGCCAGTTTGGCCCTGAGGGCTGCAGTCCTACCCTCAGCCTCGGCCCTGATCAGCCCCAACCTCGCTTCGTATTCGCGCTCGAAGGCCAAGCGAGCTTCCACCACGTGGCGGTCGACCTCTTCCTGGGCCCGGGCTTCGTGCACAGCAACGTCATCCTCCGTCTGAGCCACCAGGCGCTCCCTTGTCTCCAACCGCTCAAGGTCAAGGTTGCGATCGGCGGCCTCCAGCGTCAGCGCCTCCTCGTGCTTTAACAGCTCTGCCCGGTCGACGGAGGCCCCCTTCAGCGACTCAAGGGCCACTTGGTGCAGTCCCACTTGCTGCTCCAGGGAGTTTCTCTTGGCTTGGAGCTCCCATGCGCGCTTCTCCGCATCTCTGTGCCGACGGTCTGCTTCCCGAGCCTCCTCGATGGCCTGGGAGCAGGCCTCCCGCGAAGCCACCAGCGACGCTTCAGCCTTCGCGTTGTCAAGATCATGTTGGTGACGCGCGAGGGAGACGGCTACCTTCAGTTTGCGCCTCTCCTCAGCGAGGCACAAACCTTCGGCCTCGAGGTGCGCATCCTCGCCAGCAAGCTCTGCCCCGATCCAGCTCACCGCATCCGCCGCCCCCTGGAGGAACTCTTGGCGAAGGGCGCAACGCTCCCGAGCGCGCCTGAGCATGTCTTCCACATCACCCTCTTCCACCGGAGTATGCGGAGGGCCCCGAGGTGGCATGCCCCCTCCCGGCACGGGGCTGGGGGCTGGCGCCCTAGCCATCGCCGAATGGACCCCTCTGGGAATCTAGCCTGGCGTCAGTCCACCCACGGAGGAGGAGCTGACGGCAGACTTCAACCATTCACTCTCTATGATCAGAGGAGGAACGCGGGGCAAGCCGGATGTACCCCAGGAGGATTCATGAAGAAAGGACAGCAGGCGCGTAGGCTCAAGGTGCCCGGTGGAACGGACCACTCCACCGACCGGTCCAGTGGCGGAGGTGCCGCTCGAGCTCGGCGCGCCCAGAGCCAGTGGAAAAGGCGAAGCTTTGGGGGCTAGCTCCCGGGCCGACTCGACGAATTTGGCAGGACGGGGCCTGAAAGGCCACAATCAGCCGCAGGGATAGTAAAGTAAATGAGCAGAGAAAGAAGAGGACTTACTCGTCTAGGGCGAAGTACTTCCTGCGCTTCAACAAGCGGCAAGGGCGGTCGTCGCCACCCAAGGCCTCCTTCCTCTTATGGAGGGCTTCGAAATCTACACGGAACCGACCTAAGCGCCCAACGTAGGGGTCGGCTTGGGGCGCGGAAGAAGCGTCAAGATGATCAGCACCGAAGGAGCCGGCCTGGGGGACGCCATCAGGCGTCGCCTCGCGAGGAACGGCTGGGGCCTCGGGAGCCCCGGCCTCAAGAGCCAAGGGCCGTAACTCTGCGCCTGTCGCCGCTCCAGGGCGGGCCTCGGGAGGCACCGCCTTCAGGGCTTCTCGCGGCATCGACACCTCGACATCAGTCACCTTAGCTCCTGCTGGTTCTCGTCTCCCTGCTCTATCGCCTGAGGAAGGACCACTGTGGACGACAGGGGGAGCAACCACGGCGGCTGGGTTCTCGCGGGGCCCCGTGAAGCCAGCCGGGCGCAGCCCCCACTCGTTGAAGCTGGGCATCTGCCTCACAAAATCGGCCCTGCCAGAGCAAAGATACAAAAGGGCAACATCACGCCGAAGGTTGCTTGGGGAAGGGTCACTAGTCAAGACCCTGAGCACCGTCCGCAGCACTTCAGGCGCCAAGTCCTCCTCCTGAAGTCGCATGCGGTCTCTGTGCCCCGCAAAATCCCACATCCGCCGGGAGTGGCGCTGGAGAGGAGCAATGCGGCATTGGAGGAACTCCTTCACCACCTTGGGTGCTATCACAATGAGCGCCCTCAAACTCTGGAAGCGGCGCCAGACGAAGGCGAGCCGGGGGCTCGCGAGCATCTCATGGTCCCAGCCCGAGTGGGGAATAGCAGGCGAGGTCGGGTGCGAGAGCAGAGGGTTGGGCACTCCGACATCCACATACAGCCACCGCTCTCTGAACCTGACCTCAGGAGGAGGAAGTCCGAAGTCGATCCCTGAAGCGGCCATCTCTGGCATGGCGAAGAAGCCCACGCACCCTGAGCACTGAGTGGGTTCGCTCAAGCGCAAAGAAAAGAAGTGGCGCAGCAGGGCAACGGAAGGAGGAATGCCTACCATTGCCTCGCAAACAAAAGCAAAGATAGCCAGAAGGGTAATGGACTCAGGCCCGAGGTGCATCATGCGGATCTGATAATTGGAGAGCACCGCATTGAAGAAAGGGAAAAGGGGGGAACCAGACCCGCCCACAGGGCATCGGCGAAGAATCAGACCTCCATGACGATCCTATCAAGGGAGGCATGGGACGCAGGCCAGACTGTGGTCCTGCCACACTCGTTGAAGATGGTGGCAAGGGCAGAGCGGACCTTGTTCAAGGCTTCTGGATTGAGTATGATCGACCGATCAACGGCGGGGGCCGCCACCGGAGGTGAGCGGGGCGAAGGCGCGGGCTTCTTTCCATTTCCTTTCTTCATTGGCGCCATGGCGATGGAAAGAGGGAAGAGCTTGAGCCGGATTGGCGGCGGAGGTTGGAGCTCGAAGAAGAAGGAAAGGTAGGAGGCGAGCGAGCAGCGAAAAGGGGAACAACTATGTGCAACTACGGGTCCGCTTAGCCGGGCGTGTAACAAGGCGTCGTGGGGAAGCACAGACGCCCACGTCCAATCAATCGCCACATGGCGCCTGAGGCCGTAGGCTATTGGGGCCCGCGGCGCTTCACGCTTGCCCCTTCGCTTCTCTGCTAAGCCAAGCCCGGGCGCGCCTTGGGCCCAGGGGCTACTGTCGGTGTTCTGGGAATGGGGGTCCCCAGACTTGCCTGCCTGCGGCCTGCGGCGTGGCTCGAGTGGGGGCCCAATGCGGCCTAGCTTCATCAGCTCAAGCTCAAGACCCTCGCAAGGGGCCAAGCCTTGCGGGGCGGATGACAGGAAGCTTCCTCAGGAGCAGCCTCATCAGGCAGGCTCGTGAGGAGGCAGAGAGATCAAGGCAGGGGCACCTCGCGAGGAGCCCGTGACGCAAGCCATGACGATGGAGATCAGCGGGCGCCAGGCGGGTGCCGGCCTGTGCAGTGTCCTTGTTTCCCTTTTGGTGCAAAGGGAACAAGCACAGTCCAAGGCATCGGGCAAAGGTTACCATTCCGGTGCAACGAGACCAAGACCAACAGAGAGGCAGGACGGAGGTCACCATGGAGCCCAAGACGGCGTCATCACCAGTGCTTTTGGCAGACGAAGACCACCTTTGGTCAGGATAACTTGTACTAGATGTTCCCCTTCAAAATGGCCAATTTTTGGCGCCCTTCCCGCTCACATTTTGGGAAGAGGACCAGGGCCTCTATAAGTAGGACTAGCCACCATAGAGGGAGGGGGCAGACCGAGTAGAACACACCGCACCAGCTGAAGAACACCTCTAGCGAGGCCGTTCTTTCCCCTATATTGTTCATCATTAGCCCTTGAGGCAATCCACCACACCACACACTGGAGTAGGGTATTACACCACATCGGTGGCCCGAACCAGTATAAACCTCGTGTCCTTTGTGTGTTCTTCTTTCCAGCCTAGATTTCTTGCGAGCCATAGAAGCGGGAGTCGGTAGGGGAAAGATCTCCGTGCGCACCCCAGAGTTCGAACCTTAAGGGTCTGCCGGAACCTGAAATCCGACAATCCCCAAGCTTAGGCTCTTGCCACTCCTTATTCCATAGTACATCGAATCTTTACCCAAAACTTGAAAACTTCACAACACAAAACTTAACAGAAAACTCGTAAGCTCCGTTAGTATAATAAAATAAATCACCACTTAGGTACTTTTGTGAACTCACTCTAAATTCATATTGGTGTAATATCTACTGTATTCCAACTTTTCTATGGTTCATACCCTCCGATACTACTCATAGATTCATCAAAATAAGCAAACAACACATAGAAAACAAAATCTGTCAAAAACAGAATAGTCTGTAGTAATCTGTAGGTTCCGAATACTTCTGTAACGCCAAAAATCCTGAGAAATTAGGAAGTCCTAGGAAAATTGTTTATTAACCTACTGCAAGTGTAATTGGTATTTTATCGCTCTCTGGTAGAAAATAAAAATTATTCTCGTGAGCGCATACTTTCTGTTTTTTACAGCAAGATCAAATAACAATCACCCAAGAAGATCCTAAAGGCTTTACTTGGCACAAACACTAATTAAAACATAAAAAAACACAATCAGAACAGAGGATATATTATTTATTTATTACTAAACAGGAACAAAAAGCAAGGAACAAAAATAAAATTGGGTTGTCTCCCAACAAGCGCTTATGTTTGACGCCCCTAGCTAGGCATGATGATTTCAATGATGCTCACATAGAAGATAAGAATTGAAACATAAAGAGAGCATCATGAAGAATATGACTACCACATTTAAGTCTAACCCACTTCCTATGCATAGGGATTTTGTGAGCAAACAACTTATGGGAACAAGAATCAACATGCATAGGAAGGTAAAACAAGCATAGCTTTAAGATTTTCAACACATAGAGAGGAAACTTGATATTACTGCAAATCCTACAAGCATATATTCCTCCCTCATAATAATTTTCAGTAGCATCATGAATAAATTCAATAATATAACCATCACATAAAGCATTCTTTTCATGATCTACAAGCATATAAATTTTATTACTCTCCACATAAGCGAATTTCTTCTCATGAATAATAGTGGGAGCAAACTCAACAAAATAATTACCATGTGAGGCATAATCCAATTGAAAACTAAAATCATGATGAAAATTTTCATAGTTATCATTATTATTAATAGCATACAATTCATCACAATAATCATCATAGATAGCAACTTTGTTCTCATAATCAATTGGAACCTCTTCCGAAATAGTGGAATCATTACTAAATAAAGTCATGACCTCTCCAAATCCACTTTCATAATTATCACAATAAGATTCAATACCCTCCAAAATAGTGGGATCATTACTTCCTAAAGTTGACACTCTTCCAAACCCACTTTCATTAATATAATCATCATAAATAGGAGGTATTCTATCATCATAATAAATTTGCTCATCAAAACTTGGGAGACAAAAAATATCATCTTCATAAAACATAGCTTCCCCAAGCTTGTGGCTTTGCATATCATTAGCATCATGGGTATTCAAGGAATTCATACTAACAACATTGCAATCATGCTCATTATCCAAATATTTAGTGCCAAACAATCTAATGCATTCTTCTTCTAACACTTTGGCACAATTATCGGAATCCTTATTTTCATGAAAGACATGAAAAAGATGAAGCATATGAGGTATCCTCAATTCCATTTTTAACTTTCTTTTATAAACTAAACTAGTGATAAAGCAAGAAACTAAAATATTCGATTGCAAGATCTAAAGATATACATTCAAGCCCTAACCTCCCCGGCAACGGCGCCAGAAAAGAGCTTGATGTCTACTACACAACCTTCTTCTTGTATACGTTGTTGGGCCTCCAAGTGTAGAGGTTTGTAGGACAGTAGCAAATTTCCCTCAAGTGGATGGCCTAAGGTTTATCAATCCGTGGGAGGCGTAGGATGAAGATGGTCTCTCTCAAGCAACCCTGCAACCAAATAACAAAGAGTCTCTTGTGTCCCCAACACACCCAATACAATGGTAAATTGTATAGGTGCACTAGTTTGGCGAAGAGATGGTGATACAAGTGCAATATGGATAGTAGATAATGGTTTTTGTTATCTGAAAATATAAAAACAGCAAGGTAACTAATGATAAAAGTGAGCTAAAATGGTATTGCAATGCTTTGAAACAAGGCCTAGGGTCCATACTTTCACTAGTGCAAGCTCTCTCAACAATAATAGCATAATAGGATCATATAACTATCCCTCAACATGCAACAAAGAGTCACTCCAAAGTCACTAATAGCGGAGAACAAATGAAGAGATTATTGTAGGGTATGAAACCACCTCAAAGTTATCCTTTCTGATCGATCTATTCAAGAGTCCGTAGTAAAATAACATGAAGCTATTCTTTCTGTTCAATCTATCATAGAGTTCGTACTAGAATAACACCTTAAGACACAGATCAACCAAAACCCTAATGTCACCTAGATAATCCAATGTCACCTCAAGTATCCGTGGGTATGATTATACGATATGCATCACACAATCTCAGATTCATCTATTCAACCAACACAAAGAACTTCAAGGAGTGCCCCAAAGTTTCTATCGGAGAGTCAAGACGAAAACGTGTGCCAACCCCTATGCATAAGTTCACGAGGTCACGGAACTCGCAAGTTGATCACCAAAACATACATCAAGTGGATCACGGGATATCCCATTGTCACCACAGATAAGCACATGCAAGACATACATCAAGTGTTCTCAAATCCTTAAAGACTCAATCCGATAAGATAACTTCAAAGGGAAAACTCAATCCATCACAAGAGAGTAGAGGGGGAGAAACATCATAAGATCCAACTATAATAACAAAGCTCGCGATACATCAAGATCGTACCACCTCAAGAACATGAGAGAGAGAGAGAGAGATCAAACACATAGCTACTGGTACATACCCTCATCCCCGAGGGTGGACTACTCCCTCCTCGTCATGGAGAGCGCCGGGATGATGAAGATGACCACCGAAGAGGGATTCCCCTTCAGAGAAATATGTCTTCATAGGATACCAAAAGGAAACTATTGGGTACACCTTCTATCACAGATTTGAAGGCAAAACGTTTGTTGCTAAATTTGGATCCTTTCTAGAGAAGGAGTTTCTCTTGAAAGAAGTGAGTGGGAGGAAAGTAGAACTTGATGAGGTAACTGGACCTGCTCCCTTATTGGAAAGTAGTTCATCATAGAAACCGGTTCTTGTGACACCTACACCAATTAGTGAGGAAGTTAATGATGATGATCATGAAACTTCAGATCAAGTTGTTACTGAACCTCGTTGGTCAAACAGAGTAAGATCCACACCAGAGTGGTACGCCAATCCTGTTTTGGAGGTTATGTTGCTAGACCATGACGAACCTACAAACTATGAAGAAGCGATGGTGAGCCCAGATTCTGCAAAATGGCTTGAGGCCATGAAATCTGAGATGGGATCCATGTATGAGAACAAAGTGTGGACTTTGGTTGACTTGCCCGATGATCGGCAAGCCATTGAAAATAAATGGATCTTCAAGAAGAAGACTGACGCTGACGGTAATGTTACTGTCTATAAAGCTCGACTTGTTACAAAAGGTTTTCGACAAGTTCAAGGGATTGACTACGATGAGACTTTCTCACCCGTAGAGATGCTTAAGTCTGTCCGAATCATGTTAGCAATTGCCGCATTTTATGATTATGAAATTTGGCAAATGGATGTCAAAACTGCATTCCTGAATGGATTTCTAGAAGAAGAGTTGTATATGATGCAACCGGAAGGTTTTGTCGATCCAAAGGGAGCTAACAAAGTGTGCAAGCTCCAGCGATCCATTTATGGACTGGTGCAAGCCTCTCGGAGTTGGAATAAACGTTTTGATAGTGTGATCAAAGCATATGGTTTTATACAGAGTTTTGGAGAAGCCTGTATTTACAAGAAAGTGAGTGGGAGCTCAATAGCATTTCTGATATTATATGTGGATGACATATTGTTGATTGGAAATGATATAGAATTTCTGGATAGCATAAAAGGATATTTGAATAAGAGTTTTTCAATGAAAGACCTCGGTGAAGTTGCTTATATATTAGGCATCTAGATCTATAGAGATAGATCGAGACGATTAATTGGACTTTCACAAAGCACATACCTTGACAAAGTTTTGAAGAAGTTCAAAATGGATCAAGCAAAGAAAGGGTTCTTGCCTGTGTTACAAGGTGTGAAGTTGAGTAAGACTCAATGCCCGAGCACTACAGAAGATAGAGAGAAAATGAAAGATGTTCCCTATGCTTCAGCCATAGGCTCTATCATGTATGCAATGCTGTGTACCAGACCTGATGTGTGCCTTGCTATTAGTTTAGCAGGGAGGTACCAAAGTAATCTAGGAGTGGATCACTGGACAGCAGTCAAGAACATCCTAAAATACCTGAAAAGGACGAAGGATATGTTTCTCGTTTATGGAGGTGAAAAAGAGCTCATCGTAAATGGTTATGTCGATGCAAGCTTTGACACTAATCCAGACGATTCTAAATCGCAAACCCGATACGTGTTTTTATTAAACGGTGGAGCTGTCAGTTGGTGCAGTTCTAAACAAAGCGTCGTAGCGGGATCTACATGTGAAGCGGAGTACATAGTTGCTTCGGAAGCAGCAAATGGAGCCTCGGTGAAGGAGTTCATATCTGATCTAGGTGTCATACCTAGTGCATTGGGTCCAATGAAAATCTTTTGTGACAATACTGGTGCAATTGCTTTAGCAAAGGAATCCAGATTTCAAAAAAGAACCAAGCACATCAAGAGACGCTTCAACTCCATCCGGGATCAAGTCCAGGTGGGAGACATAGAGATTTGCAAGATACATACGGATCTGAATGTTGCAGACCCGTTGACTAAGCTTCTTCCACGAGCAAAACATGATCAGCACCAAGGCTCCATGGGTGTTAGAATCATTACTGTGTAATCTAGATTATTGACTCTAGTGCAGGTGGGAGACTGAAGGAAATATGCCCTAGAGGCAATAATAAAGTTCTTATTTATTTCCTTATATCATGATAAATGTTTATTATTCATGCTAGAATTGTATTAACCGGAAACATAATACATGTGTGAATACATAGACAAAACAAAGTATCACTAGTATGCCTCTACTTGACTAGCTCGTTGAATCAAAGATGGTTATGTTTCCTAACCATAGACAAAGAGTTGTCATTTGATTAACGGGATCACATCATTAGGAGAATGATGTGATTGGCTTGACCCATTCCGTTAGCTTAGCACTTGATCGTTTAGTTTGTTGCTATTGCTTTCTTCATGACTTATACATGTTCCTATGACTATGAGATTATGCAACTCCCGTTTACCGGAGGAACACTTTGTGTGCTACCAAACGTCACAACGTAACTGGGTGATTATAAAGGTGCTCTACAGGTGTCTCCGAAGGTACTTGTTGGGTTGGCGTATTTCGAGATTAGGATTTGTCACTCCGATTATAGGAGAGGTATCTCTGGGCCCACTCTATAATACACATCACTTAAGCCTTGCAAGCATTGCAACTAATGAGTTAGTTGCGGGATGATGTATTACGGAACGAGTAAAGAGACTTGCCGGTAACGAGATTGAACTAGGTATTGAGATACCGACGATCGAATCTCGGGCAAGTAACATACCAATGACAAAGGGAACAACATATGTTGTTATGCGGTTTGACCGATAAAGATCTTTGTAGAATATGTAGGAGCCAATATGAGCATCCATGTTCCACTATTGGTTATTGATCGGAGACGTATCTCAGTCATGTTCACATAGTTCTCGAACCCATAGGGTCCGCACGCTTAAAGTTCGATGACGGTTATATTATGAGTTTATGTGTTTTGATGTACCGAAGGAATTTCGGAGTCCCGGATGTGATCACAGACATGACGTGGAGTCTCGAAATGGTCGAGACATGAAGATTGATATATTGGACGACTATATTCGGAGACCGGAATGGGTTCGGGGTTATCGGATATATACCGGACTACCGGGGGGGTTACCGGACCCCCCCGGAGGTTAATGGGCCTCATGTGCCCAATTGGTGGTAGAGGAGAGGCAGCCAAGGGGTAGCCGCGCGCCCCTCCCCTCCCAAGTCCGAATTGGACTAGGAAGGGGGGCGGCGCCCCCGTTTCCTTTCTCCCTCTTTCTGCTTCCCTCTCCTCTCCTACTCCAACATGGAAAAGGGGGGAGCTCCCGATGGGAGTAGGACTCCTCATGGGGCGCGCCAAGGGTGGCCGACCCCCTCCCCCTCCTCTACCCCTTTATATACGGGGAGGGAGGCACCCCCTAGACACACAACAATTGATCTATTGGATCTTTTAGCCGTGTGCGGTGCCCCCCTCCACCATAATCTACCTCGGTCATATCATAGCGGTGCTTAGGCGAAGCCCTGCATCGGTGGAACATCATCATCGTCACCACGCCGTCATGCTGACGGAACTCTCCCTCAAAGCTCGGCTGGATCGGAGTTCGAGGGACGTCATCAAGTTGAACGTGTGCAGAACTCAGAGGTGCCGTGCGTTCGGTGCTTGATCGGTCGGATCGTGAAGACATACGACTACATTAACCGCATTGTGCTAACGCTTCCTCATTTGGTCTACGAGGGTACGTAGACACACTCTCCCCTCTCGTTGCTATGCATCACCATGATCTTGCGTGTTCGTAGGAATTTTTTTGAAATTACTACGTTCCCCAACACCTTGCACGCTGGACCAAGCTCCAGAACAGCTGCGAGGGCGTCCACGAAGTTCAAGCCATCCAGTACTTCGTCAACGGGTGCCTAGACGGCACCCTCCTCAAGCACAAGCTCTTGCGCTCCAAGCCGGCCACTGTGGCCGCGCTCATGGTAACGGCGGACAAGTACGCCAACGCCGACTCCGCCATGAAGATCCAGGTGGCACTGGATGAAGCCGGCAAGGCAAAGCCGGTGCCGCCTCCGAAGCCGGCCGGTGAGGGAAGCTGGCAGCAGCACAACCAGCAGAACAAGCGCAAAGCCGATCAACCGACTCAGTGCTACGACAACCGAATTGTCGCGGCCGCTCAGTAGGCGCCCGCGGCCGACCCGGCCACCAAACGCCGGAACACTGGCAAAATGGCATGGCAGTCCGCCATGAGTTTTGAAGAGATGCTCGACGCTCCCTGCAAGCACCACAGCGGCGCAAGGCCATCTACGCACACGCTTCCATCATGCGCCATCACCAAGTGCATTACCAGCGGTGAAATCCCGCTGCCTCTGGCTCCGACTCCTGGAGCAGGGCAGCCGCCTCTGCCACCGCCGCCGCCTCCGGCCGCCGACGTGATGCGCGACGACCCCTACCCGGCCCAGAACGCGACCTACGTTGTCTTCACCAGCCTCGGCGACAATAAGCGCAGCGAGCGCCTCCTTCGGCAGGAGGTGAACACCGTCGTCCCAGCCAAGATAGAGTACATGCATTGGTCGGAGCGCCCAGTTACCTGGACCTGGGAAGACCACCCGGCCATTATGCCGAACCTGGGTGGATACGCTCTCGTCCTCGACCCCACCATCGTCGCGCCCCGGCGCACGTGCAAGTTCTCCCGGGTTCTCGTCGACGGCGGCAGCATCATACACATTCTCTACCGCGACACCATGACCAAGCTTCGCCTCGAGGCCAAGGACCTGGAGCCAACCCGGACGATCTTCCACGACATCGTTCCCGGCCTCTCCTGCTCCCCGATCAGCCGGATCCGGCTCGACTTCCTGTTCGGCGACAGCAGCCACTTCCGACGCGAGCCGATCTGGTTCAAGGTGGTGGACCTGCCCAGCGAGTACCACGCGCTGCTGGGTAGGCTCGCGTTCGCCAAGTTCATGGCGGTCCCCCACTATGCCTACCTGAAGATGAAGCTGACGGGTCCAAAGGGCCTCATCACCATCACTGGCAACTACCGCAAGTCCCTGGACTACGCCTGAGAAGGCGCCAAGCTAGCCGAGTCGCTGGTCGTAGCCGAGGAGCGGTGCCAACTCAACCGAATCGTTGCCTTGGCCCAGGAGGCATCGGCCGCCCAGATCCCGACCGAGGAGCCAACCAATGAGGCCGCGTTCAAGCCCTTCAAAGAGACCAAGAAGGTGAAGCTGAACCCGGAGGTTCCCAGCTGCAGCAAGTACGTTGTCGTGGGCACCTGCCTCGACAACAAATAGGAAGGCGAGCTCGGCGACTTCCTTCGTGAGAATCGGGATATTTTTGCATGGACCCCCAAGGACATGCCGGGTATCCCGAGGAAGTACGCCGAGCACAAACTCCACATCTGCAAGGATGCCAAGCTTTTCCGTCAACCGGCTGGGCGAGAGGGCCTTGCCCCTATATCAGCTGATGAAGAAGACGATGATGTTTGAGTGGAACGACCAGGCGGACGAAGCCTTCCGGGATCTCAAGCGCATGCTCTCCCACCGCACCTGTCCTGGCCGCCCCGGCCGAGAAGGAGGCGTTGTTGCTCTATGTCGCTGTGACTTCGCGGTCGGTCAGCACGGTGATGGTGGTCGAGCGACCAGATAAGGGCAAGGTTGAAGCCGTCTAGTGTCCCGCCTACTACTTGAGCGAGGTGCTCTCCCCCTCGAAATAGAACTACCCGCACTACCACAAGATGTGTTACATCGTATACTTCACCACCAAGAAGCTGAAGCAATACTTCTAAGAGCATGTCGTCACTATAATTAGCACGGCCCCTCTCGCCGAGATCATCGGGTGCCGGGATGCCTCTGGCCGGGTCGCCAAGTGGGCGCTCGAGCTAGCCGGCCACACCATCCCCTACGAACCCCACACCACGATCAAGTCCCAGGCCTTGGCCGACTTCCTCCTCGACTGGACCAAGACCCAGTACCTGCCGCCGCTGCCGGACTCAACGCATTGGCGCATGCACTTCGACGGCTCGAAGATGCTACTCGGCCTGGGGGCCAGCATCGTGCTGTCCTCCCCCAAGGGCGATCGGCTCAAGTATGCACTCTAGATCCACTTCGCCGCCTCCAACAACGTCGCCGAGTACGAAGCCCTTGTGCACGGCCTCCAACTTGCCAAGGAACTCGGCATGCGGTGAATCCTATGCTTCGGCGACTCGGACCTGGTGGTCCAGCAGTGCTCCGGCAAGTGGGACGCCCACGACTCCAACAGGGCAAGCTACCATTTCCTCGTCCAGAAGCTGTTCGGATTTTTTGAGGGCGGCGAGTTCCTCCACGTCCCGCGCGCGGAGAATGAGGCGGCCGCCATGCTCGCCAAAATCGCCTTGTCCCGGCAGTCCATTCCATCTGGCGTCTCCCTCGAGCACCTACACAAGCCGACTGTCAAGTCGTCTCCGGACTCCGACTCCATCCATGTAGCGGACAACCCGGCCGCGCCTCAACCCAGCCTGGGGACTGCTCCGACCGACCCGCCCGCGCCTCAACCCGGCCTGGGGACTGCTCCAACCGACCCGACCACGCCTCAACCCGACCGGGGGACTGCTCCAGCCAGCCCGACCACACCACAACCCGACCCTGGGGCCGCTGAACCCGGCTCGGGGGCTGCCACCCCGAACCCCTCGTCATGGCCGTCCTCATTGGGGTCGCGACACCATCTTGGGCCCTACCCATTTCGGAGTTCCTGGAGAACGGGGTCCTCCCCATGGACGAGACCGAAGCTCGGCAAGTACAGCGCCGAGCGTCCGCCTACAACATCATCAACAACGAGCTCATCAAGCGCAGCTCCACCGGCCTGTTCCGGCGCTGCGTCGAGCAGGACAAGGGCATTGAGATCCTCCTCGACATACACCAGGGCGAGTGCGGGCACCACGTCGCCTCACGGTCCCTGGTGGCCAATGCTTTCCGCCATGGTTTCTACTGGCCCACGGCCCTCGATGACGCCGAGTCACTCATCCTCAAGTGCGAGGGATGCCAACACTTCAGCAAGCGCAGCCACCAGCCGACATCGGCACTCCGGACCATCCGATCGCCTGGCCCTTCACGGTCTGGGGACTCGACATGGTGGGACCCATCAAGACCGCTCGAAGCGATATGACGCACTTGCTGGTGGCGGTGGACAAATTCACCAAGTGGATCGAGGCAAGGCTGATCAAGAAGCTGAACGGTCCAATGGCCGTTTGATTTATCAAGGATATCACGGTGCGCTACGGCATGCTGAACAGCATCATCACGGACAACGACACCAACTTCACCAAGGGCGCGCTCGCGCAGTACTTCTCCGTCTCCGGCATCAGCCTCGACCTGGCCTCCGTTGCGCATCCGCAGTCCAACGGCCTCATCCTATCCGGCATCAAGCCATGGCTCATCGAGCCACTCGTCCGTTTGCCCGGTAGCTGGCTCGACGAGTTGCCGACTGTCCTCTGGAGTCTCCGCACCACGCCTAACCGGTCGACCGGGTTCACCCCGTTCTTCCTCTTCTATGGAGCATAAGCCGTCATCCCGACCGACGTCGAGTTTGACTCTCCACGTGTCACGATGTACACAGAAGCCGAAGCAAAAGAAGCACGCGAAGACGGCGTCGACTTTCTCGAGGAAGCGCGTCTCCTATCGCTCACTCACTCAGCCATCTACCAGCAAGGTCTGAGGCACTACCACAGCAAGAAGATCAAGCCCCTCGCCTTCCGAGAGGGAGACCTCGTCCTCCGACTCGTCCAGTAGCAGACAGGCCAGCACAAGTTGTCCTCCCCATGGGAGGGCCCCTTCATCGCCAGCAAGGCCCTATGCGATCGCAACACCTACTACCTCATCGATGCCCGCAAGTCGAACAAGCGCAAGAGAGACATAGCCGGCGAAGAAACAACCCGGCCATGGAACGTGGAGCTACTCCGCCCGTTTTACAGTTAGCTGTAAACACGTATGTACCACCATCTTTTGTAATCATCTTAAAACTATGGGGGTCCCCGAACGACGCTCGGGGGCAGCCCCTTTTGCGGCCAAGCTATCGTATCTCTACATTTGTGCATCACTTCAAAAATTTAAGCCGAACCTGGCTGCCGGGTCAATTCGCTCGACTCGGGGGCTCGGGGGCTGGTCGGCTTGGCCACTCGCTGTTTTTTTCTTAGAGGTTCTCAAACGCGTTGGATCGCCATAGCTTCTCGCTTTGCCCTAAGCTGCAGATCCGGCTTCGACTGCGGGCTGGCAAGCGCATGAGAACAAAAGCAACAGCGTGCCACGAACACTAAGCCAAGAACCGCCGGGTCGCCCAACCCGGTCCAGCCGCCTCAAGTTACCACATGACCGGCTGCCCGCCAACCCGGCCCGCTGGATGGTCGCCAACCGGCCCAGTGGGTGTTTCGCTCACGCTCAACGTTTTGAAAGACTAAGTATTGAAAGCTCCTTTCAAAAACCGAACCCATTGTCATGGACCAAAGCCTTGGCCGTCAGACTCGCGGGGGGGGGGGGGGGGGAGGCCCAAAGAGGGAGAGTTACGAGAAAATGACCCTAAACACGAAAAGCGAAAGTGCAGGCATCCACGAAGTTTCTGCATGTCGCCGGATCGCTCGACCCCGGCCGCAACACTTTAAGCTACCACACGACCGGCTGCTCACCAATCCAGCCCGCCGGATTGCCGCCAGCCGGCCCAGTGGGTGTTTCGCTCATGCCCAACGTTTCCAAAGCCCGAGTACTGTGTGTCCCTCTCAAAGGATGAACCCTTTGTCACGGAACAGAGCCCTGGCCGTCCGACTCGCGGGGGTGAAACCCAAAGGGAGGAAGTCGCAAGAAAACAGCTCCAAAAAATGAGAAGCAAAGGCGCAAACATTCACACATGCAAGAATGCAAAGGTATGAATACACCCATGCCTACTAGTGGACATCTTGACTTGACTTAGGATGGCGAACCGGTTGACCAAAAGGTTTACTGCTCTATGATTGGTTCATTGTTATATCTATGTGCCTCCCGTCCCGATATTGTGCTAAGTGTGTGCATGTGTGCACGATATCAAGCGGCCTCCAAATAATGTCATCTTAAGGCCATGAAAAGGGTAGTGAGATACTTAATTCATACACCAAATTTTGGCATTTGGTATCCTAAGAGGTCCTCTTTTGATCTTGTTGGCTATTCCGACTCGGACTATGCCGGTGATAATGTTGATAGAAAGTCCACTCCGAGTACTTGTCAATTTTTCATAGATCTCTTGTGTCTTGGTCCTCCAAGAAACAAAACTTGGTATCCTTATCTACCGCCGAAGCGGAATACATTGCCGCCGGTTCATGTTGTGCTCAATTACTTTGGATGACCCAAACTCTTAAAGATTATGGGATCTATGTGAAACATGTTCCATTGCTTTGTGACAATGAAAGTGCTATTAAGATTGCTCATAATCCCGTGCAACATTCTCGAACTAAGCATATTGGAGTTCGTCATCATTTCATTCGAGATCATGTTGCTAAAGGGGACATTGATCTTAAGTATGTTCGTACCAATAAGCAATTGGCGGATATATTCACCAAACCGCTTGATGAGAAAGTATTTTGCCGTTTGAGAGGTGAATTGAACATCATTGATGGTTCAAACTTGGAGTAAAAACTCCATTTGGATACATGCAAGGCATGAGCCTTTGACTAATCCTTGATATTTCTCTTATGATGATGATCATATGTCTTGGATACATACTTGCACCGTTGCATGCTATCTAACCCTTGTAGGTACTTGGATGAATCTAAATCTATGAGATTGCAAATCACTCACATCTTGAGCAATCTCTACGTCACCAAGTCTCTACAATATGGTGGTTGAAGACAAGGAAGCATGAATCCGTTTCAACATATCCTTTGACAAAATCTTTGTATCAAATTTCATTTGGTATCAAATTTCATGATTGTCATTTTGGATACACAAGTGCTCTTCCTTGCAAGACTAACCCATGTAGGTAGATGTAACACCCCTAGTGTCATGCTACAGTAATCCCCTATTAATGGTGCCATGTCATCACATTACTGTTGCTAATCTTCAGTTGATTCAAATCACAATTCAAATTCAAATCCAATCTAAAATCAAAAATTCATATTTTCTCAAACATGAAAACTAAAATGTTCATCATGTGCGAAATGATCCATAACTAATATTGGTACTGAACCAACCTTTTTGCAAAGTGTCTAAGTGCCCTAAACTATTTTAAACAGTGGCTAAATCATTTATTTAAATGTTTTTTAATTTATAAAAATACTAAAGTACTTTATTTTGGTGCCAAGTTAATTATAGCAGTGGCCTAAGTTAAAATGGTATTTTAGGTGCAAGATTAGTTTTTATAAAACTATTTTGCTTTCTGAAAATAAAAGAAAACAGAAAAGTTAAAAAAATGTAAAAAGAAGAGGTGAGAGAGAGAGTGCCCCTTGCCTCCCTTGGGCCTTGGCCCACCCAAGCCGGCCCATCACTGGTCTCCCCAGCTCACCTTCATCCCCCTATACCTCCGACCGAGCCGCGCCGAGTGCGCTCCTACCGCACCACCTCGCCGTCGACGAGGGGGATAAGGATCCCCTCCACGCCTCGGGCTCCCCTCCCACTTGCCCTGGCTCCCCCACTCCTCTCCCTTTCGCCCTTCCGCAAACCCTAGCACCCCCAGTCCCCCCCTCGCTCACTTGCTTCTTTTCCCCCCTGGCCGCCTCGGCCGTCGCCGCCCGCTGCTTGCCTGCATAGCCACCGGCCATGCCTCGTCCCGCCAACCTGTCCAACAGCTCCGCCGTCGTCAACTACCTCGTCCCCGAGCACGAGCGCAAGCCGGGGAGCACCGCAGGCCACGGATCGAGCCGCCCCTTCCGCCTCGGTCACCGGCGATCTTCCTCCTCTCCGACGCTCCTGCTGCTCTTAACCTTCCAAGGGCCATCGTGCGTGCCACTAGGTGAGCTCCTCCGTTAGCCTCTTCGCGTGCCATAGCTAGCTGCCGCCACATCCGTGCTCTGCTCGCCGCCGACGAGCTTGTGGCTGTCGCTGTGGTCGACGTCACCGCCACCTGAGGCCACCGTCGAGCTCCTGGTGCTCACAGGAGCCCAACGGGCCTGAGCACATGCCTTCCCGCGCCCTCTAGCTCTGTTTCCATCGCTGCCCGATCTCCGGCAACCGCCCGCCTCTCACTATCATCGTTCCAGCCCGTTACGGGCCACACCACCACTGTAGATGGATGCGGTGTCGAATGGCCGATCGAACGCGCCACCCATGCCCCGTAACGTTTTTCCGGTGAAGTCCGGCGATGCTCCGCCACGGGTTTGGTCGCCGGAGCTCTCTCCGGTGCTGAAGCCGACGTGGCACAGTGGGACCCACCCCTAGGTCGCTGACCAGTGGGCCCGGGTGTCCCAGTTGACTGGGTTGACCCAGTCAACTGCTGACTAGGCTGCCTACTGAGACTGACGTGTGGGCTCCACTTGTTTTAAACGCTTTATAAATAAATAAATCTGATAATTAAAATATGTTAATTAATTAGTAATTAGCTAGTCACTGACACCATGGGCCCACCCCTCTAATTAGCCTGTTAGTTTAGTTTAAATTACTGTTAGACTAACCGAGGCTGACATGTGGGTCCCACTGGACCCACAGGTCAGGTTTGACCCTGGTCAGTGAGTCCATTGACTGCTGACGTCATCCTCACACAATGCTGAGGTCATAATGAATTTCTATTAATTTAAATAATTCCAGAAAATGCGTTAATCTTTGAAAATTCATAGAAAGTAAGCCGTAGCTCAAATGAATATGTTTTCTACATGAAAGTTGCCCAGAAAAATCCAATGAATCCGAATATGTGGTCCGTTCATCTGTCACATGCCCCTAGCATGCTGAACATGGAACATTCCCCCTCAGGTCATCTGTTTGACACAGGTCCGGAACTGGGAAATCATTCCTGGTTGAATTCCCCCTTCACCTATTTCGTGCAGCACTACGTTAGGTCGACCCTAGTTCTGCATATCGTCTTGTCATGCTTAGTGTTGCATCTGCTTGCTTATATTTACTGTTTATTCCCCCTCTTCTCTCCGGTAGACCCCGAGGCCGATGATGCCCCGGTGATCGACTATGTTGTCGACGACACTTCTTCCTTTTCAGCAGAGCTTCCAGGCAAGCAAACCCCCTTTGAGCATTCTGATATCGCCCATTTCTTTCCCTCTCATGCTTGCATTAGAACTGCTACTGCTTTCTGTATAATCCTATTCTGATGCATAGCCTGTTTTTGTTACCTGCTTTCATAACTTACCTGCTTATTCTAAACTTCTTAGTATAGGTTGGTTAGAGATCCAACAGTGACCCCCCATCTTGTCCCTATTTCCCCGCTTTATGTTCGATGACTCAATCAATGTGATCGACATCCAGGCCCCGACACCGCACATCACCCCCCTTAGTTGTACGACTCTTCAGAGTTACTATCGAGTGCCGAGGGTGATACCTCATCAACACTTCCAATGTTAACCGTGTGGTGTAGCTATTCGGTCGTGGTCATCGAGGGTGATTTATCCTCCACTCCCAATAACGACACTATCGTGCAACTCATCAAGAGTGGACCTCGAGGGTGATTCCTCCTTCGTTCACCTTGACGATAACGTCAGGTGGAATTCCATCGACGGTGATTCCTCAGGGTTCCCCATGGTGTTAGACACAAGGTTACTATGGTTGTGATGACTTTACACTAAACCATGTTACTAAAGACGGGTCGGCCCCGAGGGGAACCCGCACGAGCTTAATTGCAAGTGATGTGCAGTCGGGTTGACCTAGAACGTGCCCGCGAGATAATTACGAGGCGTGGCCGGGCATTCTTAGCCCTTGCCGCGAGTCCTCGAGACGGGGCGACGGGGTCAAATCGAACATGAGTCTCTGCTCGTTACCGCGCGTTGCTAATCCACTACGATTTGGATATTTGATCCGAGGGGCCTCTGGCCTGATAGCACTAACCATCACGTGGGCATAGTATGGGCGTTCTGCATTGTATGCATCAACCGAAGCTTAATAGACGTCATGCGACTGAGCGGCGCGCACCGGGTTGTACTGGAACACCTTGTCTTGTATAAGGGAGGCTAGGTATGCTCACCGGCCACCCACACAACATTTAGGAGTTCCTGGGGCGATGGACCAAGACCCCTGGGGGCATAGGTTTAGTCTGGCGTGCTGACCTCTCTATTAAGCCTAGGTTGGGTTGCGGCGTATCGTTTGGCCGAGGCCGGGCATGACCCAGTAAAGTGTGTCTGGACGGAGTTAATCAAGCGTGATGGGTAAGTTTGTGCACCCCTGCAGGGCAGAAAACATCTATCGATAGCCTGTCCTACGGAACAGACACTTGGAGTTGTATCCCGATCGATACAACTAGAACTGGATGCTGGATGCTGAGGCATGTAATGGATATGATGGCTCTGGGATTGTTTCCTTGCAGGGAGTCCAGGAAGTGATCTCTGGGTAATGTTACAACATGCTTACTAATATTATAATATGCCACTCTTATCTTTTCTGATGCTGCAAGATGCTTGGAGCTGCTTGAAGATGCTAGTCTTTGATAGGCTAGGCTTTCCCCTTCTCTTCTGGCATTCTGCAGTTTAGTCCACAGATAGGACCCATTCCTTTGATACAGATGCATATTTAGTTTAGATCTGATGTAAGTCTTGCGAGTACTTTGGATGAGTACTCACGGTTGCTTTGCTACCTCTTTTTCCCCCCATACTCGATTCTTCCGACTAGATGACGGGTCCCAGGAGCCAGAAGACACCACTAATGACTACTACTACTACCCCGAGGGTGCCTACTACTACGTGACAGCCGCTGACGACCTGGAGTAGTTAGGAGGCTCCCAGGCAGGAGGCCTTGCCTTTTCGACCGTTGTTGCTTTTTGTGCTAGCCTTCTTAAGGCAGACTTGTCTAACTTATGTATGTACCCAGATATTATTGCTTCCGCTGACTCTTATGTATTCCAGCTTATGTATTCAAGCCCTCGAGGCCCCTGGCTTGTAATATAAAGATTGTATTATTTTAATTTGTGTCTAGAGTTGTGTTGTGATATCTTCCCATGAGTCCCTGATCTTGATCGTACACATTTGCGTGTATTATCAGTGTACGATTGAATCGGGGGCGCCACAAGTTGGTATCAGAGCCAACTGCCTATAGGAACCCCCTTTCCAACTCCTTGGCCGAAGTTGAGTCTAGTCTTTAAAAAACCTGCTTTACTAACATGGCTGTGTGGCTTACAGGCCCACGTTGCCAATTGGGTGGTACTAGGATCTTTTACTCCTGGTCTATACTTTGGATTTCTGATATCTCTTCTATTCGGGTTAAATGATTTTGCTAACTCTAACATTAGGTTCTCGTAAATGCTTTCTCCCGGAGAGCCCCTCACTCTAGATGATTGCTTGGTGCACCCGAAGATTTTGAAGATACTATGTGAAGTTTTCCCAAGACCCTTGTGCCCTTCACTGATGCGACCCTACCAACGATAAATCCTTACGAGTAACTACCTACATTGTCGTTCATACCTTCATCCCAAGTTGCTCTTGTTATTACAAGGTGCCCCGAATTACTCTGTGTTGTCCTGAGAATCCAATGATCCTACTGCCTTGCAGCTCTTTGCCACATGAATACCCCTACGGATAATTACTCACGCTTGTCGAGTATCCGTTCATCCATAGTTGTTCATGTGTTTCACAAAATTCTTTGGAATGCTATTCAATCTTCCGAAAATCCTCAGTAGCCTATTACTGATGTTCATCCTTACTTGCTTACATTATGGTTACTTCTGTATGTCCACCAAAGTTCATTAGCATCCTTTGTCATCGTCATTTTGAACATTTGGTTCAATATGTTTGTGAATGCTCGCAATCATCAATCACAAGTAGAATTCTTCCCTTCGGCTCAGACTTCACCCTGGACATGAGCTGGTGTTCGACTAATCAAACCTTGATTGATTGTCAATCTATTTCTATTCTACTTAATTGTCTTTGATCAGAGCCTCTGCTTATGATCCCCCGTTTTGGAAATCATAATCTCCTTTGCATTTCAGCTTAGAATTAGTCAGGTGTTTCTATAATATGATATCCTTGCATTATTTCTTCTTCTGGTTGAGTACCGATGCTCACATCAGATCCCTTGTGAACCACCAGATCCTTTGTGGGGTTCTATCCGACAATGTCCTTGATATACAGTAACCTTGTGAGCTTTTCCTCGGAAACATAATGCCTTTGCTAATTTGTATCTTCTGCTTCCTAAATCATGCTCTACTCCGAGCTTGAGTTATTTACTCGTGAAGTTTGACTCTACAACTTCGTCGAAGACGAGAAGTAAATGGAAGGTTATGCGTTGATGAAGTGGGAGTAGACCTTGAACCTTTGTGTTCATGCCCATGGACCCGATGTGGAACTTATTATGGAAGCTTCTTACAAAACATTTAATCAGTTGGATAATTCTTTTGGTGTCATTAACTTGGATCCCTTGCAGCTATGATTTTGGTCGTATTGATATTCTTTGATTCCTTGTCTCAGAAAGGTTAAAGCACTTGTCTTCGACAGATCAATACATCTCCGCGACCCCTATTTTGATCTTTCTTCGAGTATTACCCTCTGGTATCTCAAGAACATCAAAGAACTGTGTTGCTTCCTATGAGTCTTCATCTAGTATTGCTTCTCACCGATTTTAGATTTCCCCTGGGTTCTGAGTTATTAGTTACTTGGGAACACCGATAGGTGAATCGATTCCGCACTCCGACTCAATAACTCTAAGTAATTTTCGTTGCTTACGAGTTTATTAATCCTTTATGTCATTCCTAGCCTGATCGTCTATATCGTTATCATGCTAAATTTTAACTGTGCTACCTGGTCCTTATTCCTGGAGCACAACTTTCGACGAAGAGCTAAGCTTACGACGATCTTCCTCAGCATATCATTTCTCCTTGAACAGCAAGCTTGATTTTGAGTTTGTATTGTACCAGTGGTTTCAATAACTTTTCGCTCCACCATTCATTTGACTTGATGTCATCGCCGGCCAATTACATCTTAATGAAATCCCGACAAATGTGTCGTGATCATCATCGACAATGATTTGCCTTCTTCCAAGTTGTGAATCGAATTCATGATGGGATATACCATCCTTTCCCCTTGATGATTTCTTATCATCGACAACATTATTGCTTTCCTTTCATCACAAACTTGTTCGTGTTATGTATGCACCTTGCTATCCAGCTTGTTCTATGTTCTAACTTGAAGTATTACGGTCTTTTATGCCAAGGATATTGTGAGGATTGCTCCACCTCTTAAGGATTCTTGGTATAGTGATACTTCTTGTCATCTCCATTCATTTCTTGGACCCCGTGTTGTTTCTAACCGGAATACCAGCAATTGAACTATGAAGTGTGAATTCAAAACTTCTAGCAACTCTATTGCTTCGAAGTGAATGGTCGATATTTTCATTCTAAGTCTTTTGGTTATTGAATCACCATTCAAACATTGATCATGCTACGTGGGCCATATTTCCAGGTGTATTTTCATTCAATGTTTAATTAAGGATGTTCTCCAAGAACATACTTCAGTATATACTTTGGCGTGTCTTATGCTATCGCCTTGATCACTTAATTGTGAAAATCCATGTTTATGGAAATCTCAACGAATTGTTGTTGAGACCTTTGGCAACATCCTCATCTCTTGCTTGTTGAAATTGCATGACTTATTTTATAAGTTGTTTCCGATGGACCCTTTGTGTATCCAAAGTTTGACCTTTATCGGATGACCTTGTCAATGCTATCCTGAAGCATGTCTGTGATACTCCGATCATCAACATAAACATTGGAAGCGAAATGCTAAATGTTTCTTAATAGATTATCCAAACACCATTATATGGGTAACATCATGAAAGCCCTCGCCCCTTTACCTAATTGATTCTCTACTTGCTGTCCGGTCATGGATGGGAAAGATATACTTTTGATACTCGAGTATAAACACATTTTCCTATCCATTGTTCTGATTAATATAAAAATCACATTTTCCTTTCTATTGTTTTGTTTAATCTTTCTTGCAATCTGACTTACCTAAGCAGTGATAATTCCCTGCTTATGTAAACACCTCGGTGCACAACTTTGTCAGTAGGACCCTGTTACTATTGTTGATGACATTCCGGTAACCAACGATGGACGAGAACTTTGCCTATTGGTCCGCCTCGTCTTACAAGCAGGAAAATAGTTCTCTTCATCCCTCGCCCTTGGTACCTACATTGTTGCCGACATAACTGACAGACTATCCTATGACATACCCTTGTTGTCGAGATCGGTAAGATAACACCGTTCTCCCTACTCTCAATCAACCCTTATCACAGCTCCACAGGATTGTAACCTGGATGTCCTGTATATCTTTGATTCTGAAATATTCTTGCATTTGGCTTCGTATCAAGTCACGAGCCACCTTCCGAGAGATGATCTATTCCCGATGCTCTGAACCCCTTGCTCACACTCTGTTCAGGTATCAATCGTTTGTCCATTCGCTTGATCCTTACTATTGTAACTTCATACTTCCTCTCGATGTTTTATTAAGTTTCAACTCGAGAGAAACTTCTGCCTCATTCCCTGAATTGTTCACTAGATAATTAACCCTATAAGGGTTAGTTCTCCCGAAGTTACTCTTTACTTCCCCACTTAAATCTCGGGACGAGATTCCTGGTTGTGGAGGAGATTTGTAACACCCACAGTGCCATGCTACAGTAATCCCCTATTAATGGTGCCATGTCATCACATTACTGTTGCTAATCTTCACTTGATCCAAATCACAATTCAAATTCAAATCCAATCTAAAGTCAAAAATTCATATTTGCTCAAACATGAAAACTAAAATGTTCATCATGTGCAAATAATCCATAACTAATATTGGTAGTGAACCAACATTTTTGCAAAGTGTCTAAGTTCCCTAAACTATTTTAAACAGTGGTTAAATCATTTATTTAAATGCTTTTTAATTTACAAATATGCTGAAGTACTTTATTTTGGTGCCAAGTTAATTATAGCAGTGGCCTAAGTTAAAATGGTATTTTAGGTGCAAGATTAGTTTTTATAAACCTATTTTGCTTTCTGAAAATAAAAGAAAACAGAAAAGTTAAAAAATGTAAAAAGAAGAGGTGAGAGAGAGAGAGAGCGCCCCCCTTGCCTCCCCTGGGCCTTGGCCCACCCAAGCCGACCCATCACTGGTCTCCCCTGCTCGCCTTCATCCCCCTGTACCTCCGACCGAGCCGCGCCGAGCGCGCTCCCGCTGCACCACCTCGCCATCGACGAGTGGGATAAGGATCCCCTCGTTGCCTCGGGCTCCCCTCCCACTTGCCCTGGCTCCCCCAGTCATCTCCCTCTCGCCTTCCGCAAACCATAGCACCCACCAGTTCTCCCCTCGCTCCCTTGCTTCTTTTACCCCTTTGGCCACCTCGGCCGTCGCCGTCCGCTGCTCGCCCGCATAGCCACCGGCCACGCCTTGCCTCGCCGACCTATCCAGCAGCTCCGTCGTTGTCGACTACCTCTTTCTCGACCACGAGCACAAGCCGAGGAGCACCGCAGGCCGTGGATCGAGCCGCCCCTTCCGCCTCGGTCGCCGGTAGTCTTCCTCCTCTTCGACGCTCCTAACCTTCCAAGGGCCACCGTGCATGCCGCTAGGTTAGGTCCTCCGTCTCCTGCTCCCCTCCGTTAGCCTCTTCGCATGTTGTAGCTAGCTGCCGCCGCGTCCGTGCTCTGCTCGCCGCCGACGAGCTTGTGGCCGTTGAGGGAGTCCTGGATTAAGGGGTCCTTGGGCGTCCGGCCTGTTGGCCATGGGCCGGATGATGGGCTGTGAAGATACGAAGACCGAAGACTGCACCCGTGTCCGGACAGGACTCTCCTTGGCGTGGAAGGCAATCTTGGCGACCGAATATATAGATTCCTTTCTTTGTAAGCGACCTTGTGTAACCCTAGATCCTCCAGGTGTCTACATAAATCGGAGGACTTAGTCCGGAGGGGAAATACTCATTACCGTAGTCATAGAGGCTAGACTTCTAGGGTTTAGCCATCACGATCTCGTGGTATATCAACTCTTGTCATACTCATATTCATCAAGATAAATCAAGCAGGAAGTAGGGTATTACCTCCATAGAGAGGGCCCGAACCTGGGTAAACATCGTGTCCCCTGTCTCATGTTACCATCGACCTCGGACGCACAGTTCGGGACCCCCTACCCGAGATCCGCCGGTTTTGACACCGACATTGGTGCTTTCATTGAGAGTTCCACTATGCCGTCGTCGGAAGGGTTGATGGCTTGACTTATCATCAAGGAAAATATCACCTAAGGAGGAGCTCTGGCCTCAGGCCAAACCCTTCGGCTGGGCAGTTTTACCATGACAGCCCGCTCGACCCTTGAGCCGACGATGATGACCTCTTGAGTCATCGAAAATCACCTCTGCGTTGATTCTGAATACGCTAAACGGATGGATCCAACGGAGTTATCTTCTTTAAACGAACTCCTAAACCGCATTGCCACCTTGGGGGTCGCTATAGACTACGATCGGATTGAGCTTAAACCCGACTAGAGAGAAATTAAATCTCCACCGATCACCCACCAGATAGCGGTAGTCGAGGAGCAAGATAACCCCTCCTCTATATTAAGGATGAACTATGTTCGGATCTCCGACCTCGAGAACCAAACACCTACCGGCAGAAAGACACGCCTTTTCCTCCGAACATGGAATCGGACGATAAGCTTCAAAAATTAGAAGATACTCTGGAGCCCAAACTATTAAGTCTGGAAAAACTCCAGACTCCGGATCATCGATCGGGTCAGGGTCCAGATCCAATTCCACCCACCCACCCAGACATAAGCGCTCTCACGAGCATACAACAGCAGTCTCAGGAAATAGTCCACCACTTTTGGGCCAGATTCCTCCTTGTCAAGGACAAGGTTAAAGATTGCCGCGACGAGGACGCGATATCAGCGTTCTGCAACAATTGCACGAACGAAGGAATCCTCAATGCCATTAATTGCCACCGCATACTACACTTCACTGACTTGGCAACTATCATACAGAAGTACATCGCAATGGAAAGTGCTTGGAGGGATCAGGCACTTGTTGGGAGCCATCGGTCCTAACTCAACCACTGGTCCAGGTGAAAAGGGCGCACCCCTATGATGCGCCCAGTCCACACTACAAAAAAGACATATCCGTGACATTTTGGGCCGAACGAATTTTTTTTCTGTCATACATATGACACTTCTATGACGATAATTGTGACAAAACCCGGTATCATCATAGATGTGGTGGGCTCCTACTTCTATGACAAAAAATCATGACAGAAAATGGGCTTTTCTTACTAGGCAGGCTGGAGACGCAGCTGCATGACATTCTTTGGGCCATCCATGACGGAAAAAACCGTGGTAGAAGCGAGGGTGAGGAAAATTTCGGGGAGTTCCTGGTTACGGTGGGAGGTCGGGGGCCGAGCGATGCGCGTTTCTCTCGTACACGTACGCGCGTGTGTGTGAGGCGTTGGCTCTAAATGAACCCGAGCGTGGCGTTGGGCTCTAACTGAACCCGAGCGATTCCACTGCAGGCTACACGTTACTGAACCCGAGCGATCGATCGATGGCTGTTAACTGAACCAGATCGAGCGATTCCTTCACTACTGCTGCTAACTGAAGCCGGTCGATTGGATGAAAAGTGAGCGTTGCGGGGGGGGGGGGGGGGTTGGATGAACAGTGAGCGGTGGCGTTGCCTCTGGATGAACAGGACCCCGTGGTGTGGTGGAGGGCTGGATGAACAGTAGACGGTGGAGGGGTGCCCGTGGAGGGGTGGTTGAACAGGACCCCGTGGTGTGGAGGGCTGGATGTACAGTAGATGGTGGAGGGGTGCCCGTGGAGGGGTGCTTGAACAGTAGCCGGTGGAGTAGCGCGTGGTGGAGGCTGGATGAACAGGAGCCCGTGGAGGCTGGAGGAGGTCGATGGTAGCCCGTGGAGGCTGGACGAGGTCGACGGTGGAGATGACCAGTATCCCGTGGAGTCCCGTTTTGCGGTACGCCACACCCCTCCTGATGAACAGGACCCCTGTGTCGACCGTAGGAGGTCCATTTCGTCCGTTTTGCGGTACGCCACACCCCTCCCGATCAACAGGACCCCCATTTCGACTGTAGGAGGTCAGTTTCCTCCGTTTTGCGGTACGCCACACCCCTCCCAGTCAACAAGACCCCCGTTTCGACCGGAGGAGGTCCGTTTCCTCCATTCTGCGGTACGCCAAGCCTCGTTTCCATCGCCTGTTCCGTCCAAGCCCTCCCGATGAGCACGACCATGCATTCCATTCTGACCCAGCTGGTTGGCTCCCACGCGTTCCGTTGCCTCCCGATGAACATGACGCATTCCGTTGCCTCCCCATGAACACGACGCATTCCGTTGCCTCCCCATGAACATGACCCATTCCGTTGCCTCCCCATGAACACGACGACGACGCTGTTTCTCCATTCCGGACCCAGCCATGTACACGAGCCCTGGCCGTACGTATGCGCGAGTAGGCGTTCGAGACCCCGCCCGTATGTACACATACGTGGCCGTATTTTCTTTCTTGCACCCTAACCGCTGTACGTACGTGTACATGTTACGTGCGCGCCTCTACTACGACACGTACGCGCCTCTACTACGACACGTGCGCACCTCTACATCCGCCAATATATATGTACATACATGTTCGCGACCAGAATGACAAAGCTACGTACGCTTCGACCAGGTGGGTCCCGACTGTCACGCACTTCCTTGCCTGCGAAGATGTAGCTGGTGGGTCCCAGCAGTCAGGGGCAAACGTTTTCTTCGCGAAATATGGTGGCCCGTCCGGTGGGTCCCTGCTGTCAGGTGGAGGAATAATTATTTTGCACGTAATAAGGAGGCACTTCCTTGCTGCGGCCGTGGACCGAGCAGTCAGCCTCTCCACGTACAGTCCACGTCCGATGGAAGCCGTTCCTTAACCACGTTGACCACGCCGTGCCGAGAGCACCAGGGCGATGGATGACAGCGAGGCCTAGGAAGGGGACGACGCGGAGCCAGGGAAGACGCGGCTGTGGATGCCCACGCGTAGAGGAGTACGAGGGTTCACTGGTTCCCTGCGGTGTGAGGCTGCCGTCGCCACAGAATAACAGGGGGTGTGGGTGAGTAGAGGGATGGCCTGGCCAGCGGTGGGAGTAGTAGGGGGCGGTGAGGCCTCTGCCGCATCGCGGCCGACCACGGGAGGTAGGAGCACGAGGCACGACTGGCGCTGGTTTGGGCGGCTGGAGCAAGAAGACCAGAGGATGAAGAAGCACTATGGCCGTTGGATGGACATCGTACGGTCACTGGAGCTAGAATCGTGCATATTGACTAAGTTGAGAAAGCCCTCCGTCCCCATCAACTTAGTAGGCCCACAAGTCAGCCTGCCACTATACTGGGTCCCAGCTAACAGGGGGAGTATTCATTTTTTGTGCGTAATAAGGAGGCACTTCCTTGCGTGCGAAGATATTGTTGGTGGGTCCGAGCTGTCAGCGGCGGTGACATTTTTTTCATGAAATACGGAGGCCCTTTCAGTGGGTCCCTGATGTCAGGTGGAGGAATCATTATTTTGCGCGTAATAAGGAGGCATTTCCTTGCATGCGGCCGTGGACCCAGCTGTCGGCCTCTCCACGTACAGTCCACTTCAGATGCATGTCGGTCATTGACCACGTTGACCAGGCCACGCCGAGAGCACCAGGGCGGTGGACGACGGCGGGGCCTAGGAAGGGAACGACACGGAGGCAGAGAAGACTCGGCAGTTGTTTCTCACGCGGAGGGGAGTACGACTGTACGGGGGTTTACTGGTTCGTCTGCCGTCGCCGGAGAATAACAGCAGGTGTTGGTGAGTAGAGGGATGGCTAGGCCAGCGAAGGGAGTACGGTGGGGCGGTGAGTCCTGCGCGGCAGCATAGCCGGCCGTGGGGAGGAGGGAGCAGGCAGTCCTCCCGCCGGCGCTTGTTTGAGCGGCTGGAGCAAGAAGAGCAGAGATTGAAGAAGCACGACGGCCGTTTGATGGACACCCAACAGTCATTGCTTGTGCATCAACCTTTTTTAGGAAAGCCTCAAATCTGTGGAAAACAGCATACATCCCATTTGCTAATTCTTAAGGTTTTTTTGGAGCCCATATTCTTTTTGATAGCATTACAACCCATATTGTGACCACGGTTAAAAAATTATACGAAATTTTGTATATTTCGGTGCATTCCGAATTGTTTTTAATCCCTAAATTTCGACTCACTCAAACTGATTTTAAAAATAAATGTATATCAATATAAAATCCAACAAATTCTCCACGCATAAAAATTAATGTAATTTAAAATCTCAAAATGAAAAAAACATATTTGAAACTAATTGCCGGTTTGATGTGTTTTAAAAATGTACAACCCATTTCTCATTACTGATGGGCCATTTTCTCGGCCAGCCGAATGAAAGCTCTCCTTGTCTTGAAAGATTTGCAGCCCAATAGGCCTGACAAAGCGACTTACTTGGCAAATCACAAAAAAACTGGGTTGCGGCCATGGACCCAGCTGTCAGTCCATTTGTTTTTTAGTCCATTTGGTGGGATGGGTGAAACAATGAGGTAGCATCTATGCAGCCCGTTTAAATCCCATTTGCATTTTTATCGAAATCCGTGGACTTGCTGGGCTGGGTGAAAATATCATGTTGGGCTAGAGGAGAAATGTTATAAAAACATAAACACATGATTGCACGTCAGTAAAATCTTTGCAAGCTTATGTACGCAATCACTAGGACTTAACTTGCCAAGTTATATATAAAAAATTATTATCATTATTTTGTAAGAACTTTCAACTTACAAAATAAAATATCATTTTAATTTGATGAGTTAATAGTACGTGGGGTATTATTATTTTTTAGGCTAGACGTGGGACAGTTGAGTTGGTTCTAGGGGAAAGTACTAGGAAAAACTCAGTTTACATCGAAAAACAAAGTGGGAGAAAATTCAGAGACCTGCTGGGTCCACCTGAGGAGGGGAATATGTTGGGAGGAAGGAGATTCAAAGCACGGCAGCCGAGTGAACTAGTTTTTTTACAGACAAGTGAACTAGTTTACATACATAAGAAAATAGCCACTAAAAAAAGCAATCAGGTTAATGGGTTCTTAAAAGAAATATTTCAGACAAAACAGATAATAACGACACATAGGCTAATGCATGAAACACTCAGATGATAAAGGTGCTTATAAACAGATAAAGTACAACATCTAGACCTTCCTAGCATGCTTGATCATGACGCTGCGGCTATCCGTGTACTCGTCGGTTACGGGAAGCAGACACGTCCTCATGTCCAAGATCTGCCTGTACATGTCGTAGCATGCGTATGCGTCCTTGGCCGCGTAGGTTATGTAGGCTAGATTCAGAGGTACCTCCCACGTGTTCAGGTCGTCTTCTTTCATGTTGGCGTATCAGGGGTCGATGATGGTCTCAGCGAGGTCAACCACAAAGTCCTTCTCCTGCCCGTTGCTGATGATCTTGTATTGCTTCTGGTTGTCGACAAGCTTGTTGCACCAGATGGCCGAATCGTCGCATTCTTCCCCCTCTCCACCGTAGCGAAGGTGCAGTCGGCGCTACCGATGAAACGGGCGAATGCTCCAGAACCTGGTGCAGCCATACGACTGAGGCGAGGCACAGCTTCACCGAGTCCGTATCGTTGGTGTACATCACATTCAACTTGGTGCAGCCGTAGGACTGAACGGCGAACTCAAAGGGGAACTCCTTGCTGAAGTCCATATCCAGCAGGGTCACCCCTCGGATCGCCATTGGAGTCTCTTCGAGTGAAGGAGTGTGTAGGCGGCGGCAGCAGTTCGTTTTTCAGCTCTTGGGGAACTGGATTCAACAGTAAGATGAGTGTGTACAAGCAACAACAATTACTACCCCTCTCTCGTCCGCTGCACGCCCGGCAGAAGATGCACCCTTGGCCACACGTCAGTTCACGAGCGGGTCTGTATTGGTACTATAATAACAGGAGTTAGTGGTCACTTTACTTAAATTTAATTAGCTTTAATAGAAATTTGTACTTAAAACAAGCAATGCATTCGCTCGTTCTATCAGTGCCACAGGATCAACATGCACAACAATTAGAATTATTATTCTCACGACGCACACGATCAGCACATTTGTCGCACTTTCACAAATATAATACTACCAAGTTTGAACTATTTGTTATGGTTGTTGTCCTCTGCATCATCATGCCGTGTTTCCTAGCTTGCAAGGTTCAAAACCAACAAATAAGATCCAAATAATAAGTACAACAAAGATGCCTACACACCTCATTGATTCCCAGCTTGCAAGATTCAGAACCAACAAATAAGATCCAAATAATAAGTACAACAAAGATGCCTACACATCTCACTGATTCCCAGCTTGCAAGATTCAGAACCAACCCATTAGAGCCTTTTGATAAAGTGAATATCAGGATTAAATCCTTCTTGGCTAGCCATGTCATACAATCGAAGAACTTGGCGAATGCTCTTGACCGTCACAACATCTGTAGTTGAGTATTCCTGTTTGCACAACATGTTTGCACAGCACAAACAAGGAGACAGGAGAGCATGATTTTGCTTTAATAGCGGCCTCCTTGAACTCAACCTCCAGCTCTACTTGGATGAGGTCTGACTGGAGTTCCATCATTCAATTCATGCGCTTTTTCTACAGTTCACCTGAAATGAAGCAAAGATTGCATCATTCAGCTAGCAAGAAGTACTTGCTCTTGTGAGTTGGCAGGTTCTTCTTTAGTAGTTGCACTAAAATTGAGGAACATTAAGGTTGGTTGTCTGGCTCATGTAAGGTGCAACTATAATTTTCTTATCCTTTTGTGCAGTTCCACTAAAATAAAGTGCCATTGTGGTGACAGTGACGGCTCCATCTTGCAAAGGCTAATAAAATGTCGCACGAGATTACCAGCATAACTTGACGGAGATTTTGGAAACTCCAATCACCATTTTGTGCAGTTCCACCAAAATTGGCAGATGTTGCCCACGTGACATTTTAGTCGAACTGCACAAGACACTCACTGCAAAAAGAGTGTTTTGTGCAGTTCACCAAAAGGTCACAATAGCAACAAGGTGAAATGGATATCCCTATCTGCACAAAAAGATAGAAAGTAAACAGTTGCTGGTCAATAAGAATATACGAAACATATACAAAATGAAAAGAAGCATCTTAATTATGTTCATGGCAATCACGCAAGGACAGTAGAAATTTTAAAATGTCAGCAATGCTTCATGTTACCAGAAGCATTACGATCAACAATGAGATTCCTCAAATATGGGATTACTTTAATGGTGGCTGTCGGTGTCAAAACCGGCGGATCTTGGGTAAGGGGTCCCGAACTGTGCGTCTAAGGCGGATGGTAACAAGAGGCAGGGGACATGATGTTTTACCCAGGTTTGGGCCCTCTTGATGGAGGTAAAACCCTACGTCCTAGAAGCTTGATTTATTTTTGATGATATGAGTATTACAAGAGTTGATCTACCACGAGATTGGAGAGGCTAAACCCTAGAAGCTAGCCTATGGTATGATTGTATGTTGTCCTAAAGACTAAAACCCTCTGGTTTATATAGACACCGAAGGGGGCTAGGGTTACACAAGGTCGGTTACAGAGGAGGAGATATCCATATCCGTACTGCCTAGCTTGCCTTCCACGCCAAGTAGTGTCCCATCCGGACACGAGACGAAGTCTTCAATCTTGTATCTTCATAGTCCAACAGTCCGGCCAAAGGATAGAGTCTGGGTGTTCGGAGACCCCCTAATCCCGGACTCCCTCAGTAGCCCCTGAACCAGGCTTCAATGACGATGAGTCCGACACGCAGTGTTGTCTTCGGCATTGCAAGGCGGGTTCCTCCTCCGGATATACCACAGAAGAGTTCAAATAAAAGGATAGTGTCCGACCCTGCAAAATAAGTTCCACATACCACCATAACACGTTTAGGCAACATGACATCATGCCATGGCTCGGTGATTATTCGAACCGTTTTTCTTTAACTAGCCTCACACATAACGCGAGGCAGTTTCTTGACATGTCTTGTCAAAGCAGAGATTGTGTTCCCCTTATTACGGGATTCTCATCAATACGGGCGTGGGTAACCCAACCACGCCTAGGACTCCTAGATTTTAGGTAAGTCCCAAACGGCCACGAGGAGGATGCTTGATATTCACCCTCTTTATAAAGGGTCAAGGCTTTTACTTTTTTCCTCCCGTGCTCAATCAAATCCCTCCCCGGCCTCGAGTTCCAACACTCAAAGCCTAGGTCAGGTGCTTCAGATCTTCAATCATGTCCGGATCTAGCCTCCAGGGCCGGTGGATGCCCTCCTCCGTCACGGAAGAGGATATCAAGAAGTTGAGGGAGGCAAGATACCTGACCGCCGAAGTCTCACATCGGCTGCCCGCCCGAGGGCAGGTCATCCCTACTCCTGAACCCAACGAAGACGTCGTGTTCATCTCCCACTTCCTCTGAGGACTAGGCCTCACTCTGGATCCCTTCCTAAGGGGTTTGATGTTCTATTACGGGCTTGATTTCCACGATCTAGCCCCGGATTCCTTTCTCCACATCTCGGCATTTATTGTCATATGTGAGGCTTTCCTCCGCATTACCCCTCACTTCGGCCTGTGGCTCAAGACTTTTGATGTGAAGCCAAAGACGGTCGAGGGGCAGTATGCAGCGTGCGGAGGCGCATTAATACGCAAGATTGCAGGAGCTCCGTGGCCAAAAGGTTCTTTTTCAGAGGTGTCCGGATTATGGCAAAGGGAGTGGTTCTACATCACCGCTCCCAGAAGTGCAAAGTGGGTAGCTTCCCCCGCCTTTCGCTCGGGCCCTCTGAGGGAGTCCTGGATTAGGGGCAGTATGCAGCGTGCGGAGGCGCATTAATACGCAAGACTGCAGGAGCTCCGTAGGACGAACAACAATCAAACCATAGGCTAGCTTCTAGGGTTTAGCCTCCTTGATCTCGTGGTAGATCTACTCTTGTACTACCCATATCATCAATATTAATCAAGCAGGATGTAGGGTTTTACCTCCATCAAGAGGGCCCGAACCTGGGTAAAACATTGTGTCCCCTGCCTCCTGTTACCATCCGCCTAGATGCACAGTTCAGGACCCCCTACCCGAGATCCGCCGGTTTTGACACCAACATTGGTGCTTTCATTGAGAGTTCCTCTGTGTCGTGACTTTTAGGCCCGATGGCTCCTCCGATCATCAACGATGATGCGATCCAGGGTGAGACTTTTCTCCCCGGACAGATCTTCGTATTTGGCGGCTTTGCACTGCGGGTCAATTTGCTTGACCATCTGGAGCAGATCGAAAGCTACGCCCCTGGCCGTCAGGTCAGATTTGGAAGTTTAAACTACACAGCGGACCTCCGCGGAGACTTGATCTTCGACGGATTCGAGCTGCAGCCGAGCGTGCCTCACTGTCACGATGGGCATGATCTAGCTCTGCCGCCGAACAGTGCCCTAGAGGCCGCACCCGCATCAGCTCCGACTCTTAATTCGGAGCCAACTGCGCCAATCGAGGATGGGTGGTTGGACACCGCCTCGGGGGCTGCAATCTCTACGGCGATCGAGCCGAACACCGGCCCTATTCTTTGCGAAGCCCGTGACTCCAAGGAGCCGGACTTCTCTCCAGACTCCGAGCCCTCTGCGCCCCTACCGATCGAACCCGGTTGGGCGCCGATCATGGAGTTCACCACCACGGACATCTTTCAGCACTCGCCCTTCGGCGATATTCTGAATTCACTAAAGTCTCTCTCTTTATCAGGAGAGCCCTGGCCGGACTATGGTCAACAAGGTTGGGATGCGGATGATGAAGAAATTCAAAGCCCACCCACCACCCACTTCGTAGCCACTGTCGATAATTTAAACGACGTGCTCGACTTTGACTCCAAAGATGTCGACGGTATGGACGACGATGTAGGAGATGAACATGAACCAACGCCTATAAGGCACTGGTGACAGCCACATCATCTCATGATGTATACATGGTGGACACACCCAAAGGAAGCGACGACGAGGAACACATGGATGCAACGAGGGATCGTTCACTCGAAAAGTAATCAAAGCGGCGACGCAAGCGCCACTCCAAGCCCCGCCTCGACAGAGACAGCAGCCATACAGACCCAGCCATAGAGCAGGACGAGCCGGCGGACGACGAACATGCCTTCGAGCAACCATCCAAACAGGGCAACTTGGATAAACAAACCGAACACCCCGCCCCCAGAGAAAACAACAGTCTAGACAACCTTACGCCGGATAAGCTCATGGAGCAAAAGAACCTCCACGAAGGGCTCGTTGCTACTGCGCGTAGCTTGAAAAAGCAGAAGCGGAATCTCAAAACTGCGGAAGATGCACTCAAAATCAGATGGAGCAAAGTACACAACACCGCAAAAAAATATGGCGGCAGTCACCGTGCAAAAAGCTATCCAAAGCGAAAGCTACTGCCTGAATTTGACGAGGAGGCCTTAGAGCCCCCGCAGTCGAAAAATAGGAAAGCCACCCGGTCGGATAGACGACCGCATGACCAGCATGGAGCGGCAAGCAGCGACGCACACAAGCCGGCACGCGATCCACCAAAGGATCCACATCAAAAAGATGGCCCAGCCAGATCTATCTACGGGCCAAGAAAGCAAGCTCTAGTAAGCAATGCAACACAACAAATATCTGAACATCACAGCACACCCAAATACAGGGGTGCCGCACACCCCCTATGTTTCACCGATGAGGTGCTGGACCATGAATTTCTAGCGGGATTCAAGCCCGTAAACATAGAGGCGTATGACGGAACAACAGACCCTGGGGTCTGGATCGAGGATTATATCCTCCACATACACATGGCCAGAGGAGATGACCTCCATGCCATAAAATACTTACCCCTCAAGCTTAAAGGGCCAGCCCGACATTGGCTCAAAAGCCTTCCCGAAAACACCATTGGAAGTTGGTAAGAGCTTGAGGATGCTTTCCAGGCAAATTTTCAAGGGACCTATGTCCGCCCTCCGGATGCAGACGATCTCAGTCACATAACTCAACAGCCCAGAGAGTCAGCCTGGAAATTCTGGAACAGATTTCTTACTAAAAAGAATCAGATAGTCGACTGTCCGGACGCTGAAGCACTAGCAGCTTTTAAGCATAACGTTCAAGACGAATGGCTCGCCAGACACCTCGGCCAAGAAAAGACAAGAACCATGGCCGCATTAACAAGCCTCATGACCCGCTTTTGCGCAGGAGAGCACAGCTGGTTGGCAAGATGTAGCACCAGCGACTCAAGTACATCCGAAGTTAGGGATGGAAACAGAAAACCCCGACGCAACAGGACCAGCGCCGGAATAAGAGAAACAGCCCAAAGAGCACGGCGGTCAACGCTGGATTCAAAAGCTCGCGGCAGAATCAGAGAAAGTCGCCCCTCAAGGATAACAGGGATGAGCTATCCAACTTAAACAAAATCTTGGACAAGATATGTCAAATACACAGTACTCCCAGGAAGCATGTGAACCATACCCATAGAGATTGTTGGGTTTTCAAGGAATTCGGCAAACTCAACGCCGAACAGAAGGGGCTCGACACACCAAGTGAGGACGATGATGAACCCCACAAGCAGAGCACCAGGAAACAAAAGGACTTCCCACAAGAAGTCAAAACAGTAAACTTACTTCACGTGACGAACAGAATGGCGCCAACAGAAATACGCGCCATACGGCCTATCCCAAAGGAGTCTCGCGAATGGTTGTTAAAACCGATCACCTTCTACCATCAGGATTACTCTAGAAGTATCCGGAACGCAGGCTGGACTGCCTTGGTATTAGATCCAATAATCGATGGACTCCACTTTACAAATGTCCTGATGGACGGCGGCAGTGGTCTAAACCTGTTATACCAGGACACAATCCGCAACATGGGGATAGACCCAACAAGAATTCTCCATAGAAAAACCTCCTTTCAAGGGGTAACGCTAGGCCCGGACGCCCGTTGCATGGGTTTTCTCCGGCTAGAAGTTATGTTCGGCTCCCCCGATAACTTCCGTCGTGAACAGCTAACTTTCCACATCGCCCCATTCTCAAGTAGCTATCAAGCACTGCTGGGACGCGAAGCTTTCGCCCGCTTTAACGTAATACCGCATTATGCATCTCTCACGCTTAAGATGCCCGGTCCACGAGGCATCATCTCATTAAAGGGAAAACATTGAGTGTCCCCCAAGCGCAGAAGACAGTGCGGCTGCCTTGACAGCCCCACAATAAAGCGGCTTCACCAGCCAAAGCACCTAAACATGTCGTCAAGACCACGGACACGGCTAGACGAGTCTGGCATAAACATACAAGTGACAAAGGCTTAATAGCCGTATGCCCCTGTACTAGGGGCTCCACACATATAAAACAAGAGACAATAAAGCTCAATGTTACCCATTTCGATTTATACTTCGTTTATTTAGTATAACTCATGTTCGGCACGATCCTTCTTTAACTAAGTTCCTCTCTTTTACAGATGAACACCATGCTACGCCCGTCCAGGATATGGCACAACGGAGACACAGGCACAGACGTGCAACAGGGACCCGTTCCAAGGATTCTTTTCAGATTAAGACCCTGCGTAAACCTTTTTTTTTACTGTCTCTTGTTGATACACATCCCCTAGTTTCTTGGTATAACCAAGGAGGAGGCTGGCGTTTTGGCATGTGGCCACGTCAGAATTTTTGCGCATACCTGGACACTAGGGGCTTATTACTAAGGGCGTTATCCCGCCCGCCCTCATAAAGACCGAATACCTTAGGGAGTGTTCGGCGTCGCGAGTTTGGCCTTATATGCATCAGCTCCGAATCATGTCTTTGGTCAAATGTTGGGTTTGCCCGGCTCCTGTGTTTTGCTACCTTACGTTCCGCTCTATCGGCTAAGGTGGCACCAGGAGAACTACTGCGATTGTGCCCCGGTTCGGCCAGGCGAGCACCTTAGTAGAGAAAGCCAAAAACTGACTGTCATGATATAGCGTGAGACTGGTCAACCACTCGATGACTTACCGGAATCTTTAGGATTCCTCCGCATTAACGAAGGGCCGCTTCCCGGCCAGGCACATACGCGCCCCAAGTTCGGGCGAGCGCAGGCGCCACTAGGGGCTATATAAGTAGCCTCACTGTCAAACTCCTATGGCTAAGTGAAAGTGATAAAGCATCATAGTCCGATTGCCTAGTTCGCTGCGCTATCACCTCCTTTGTAGGACCAAGACGTTGGATCAAGTGTGAAAATGCGCCTTCTATGAACACCCCCGCATTATGTGCGTGGGGGCTGAAGCCGACGACTGCCATCTTTCAGATTATATATACATATATGTTAAACGGCCGCACAAGAGGTATTATAATACTTGCAGGCACAAGTATAAAAAGCTTCTACAATTTATCAAAATATTGTTTAACAATAATGCTATTCGAATATTGTGTCCTTCGAGCACTGCGTCTCTATTAAACGAGCGCCTTGCAGAACTTCCTGAAAATAGTGCTCGGCAGGTACTTGGCTTCCATCCGAGTCTGGGGATGCAACAACGGTGGCCTCCATTTCCCCCCAGTATGTCTTGACACGGGCAAGAACCATCCGCGCACCCTCTATGCACGCTGACCTCTTCATCGCATTGATATGCGGCACCGCACCAAGGAACTACTGCACCAAGTTGAAATAACTTTTCGGCTCCGGCCTCTCTGGCCACAGATGACTCATGACATACTTCATGGCGAGTCCGGACAACCTATTTAGCTCGGCCCATTTGATCAAACGATCGACTAAGGACAGCAAATGCTCCGGACTGTGGAACTGCGACCAAAAGATCTTTTCCACTTCGCGATCTCCTTGATCTCGGAAGTGTTCGGCCGCATCTGCGGCACTCGCTGCCAAATCCAGATAGGTGTCCGCCGTACTCCACATCCGGTCTAAAGGAGCATGTTTAGGATCACAGAACTTCCTCCGCAGCATAAAGGGCTTTCCAGCCGTGATTTCTCTAGCCTAACGCAGCTCCTCCTTCATAGCTCTCATCACAGAGCGAGCATCCCTGGCATCAGCAACGGCCTTCTCCAGGTCCGTCTGTTCTGCCCGATCTTCTTTTTCAAGAAGCTTGCAACGGTCAGCAGCGTCCTTCAGCTTCACGGCCATCTCGGCCATTTCCTTCTTGCTTCGGCAGTGAGTAGCCTATTCGGCTTTCAGCTCTTCAATTGCCTTTAAGGCAGCCGCATCACTTTTCCTGGCTTGCTCCTTGGCTCGGGCAAGTTCCACCCGAAGATTCTCCATGGCAGCAGCACCATCTGCATCAAGCGCACACATTGTAAGATACTGGCATAAAACTCCTCTTACCAGGTGCCGCCGGAGGAATTACATACCTTGGGCCTCGTCAAGCCGCTTGTTGACAAGCGCGATGTCGGCATCTGCCATGTCAAGTTGCCGCTTTAGCTCGGCAAATTTATCAGTCCGGCTGGCCACCGGACACTTCGCCACCTACGTATGAAGGCGGCATATTAGACCTGAGATTATGATCCTCTGCGCGCCGTCACTTTTGACAACGCACAGAGTCTCAGGGGCTACTATCTACACAGGGCGCATCTTATTTATGCGCAACTATCCAAAAAGGGTACATTATTTCGCGTACCTCAAAACCTGTCAGTAAACTCCTGACGGCCTCATGCAATCCGCTCTCCGCGGATAAAATCCTCTCAATCACCGTACCCATCAATGCACGGTGCTCCTCTGAGATAGATGCTCGCCCTAGCAGATCCTTCAGCACCTCCGACCGCGCACCAGACGATGCCGGACTCGTCCGATTGTCCTTTTCGAAGGCCGGACGCAGAGGGCTTTGGGGGGCCATATGACTACCTTCCGGCCCTGTCGGATTCGGAGAAACCCTCCGCGACGATACCTCAGGGTCACCCGCCTCACAAGGCGGTACGGCAGGGGGAGGCGTTCCGCTCTCCATCATCTCCGGAAGAAGATCCCCTGAAGACGAGCTCTGCTGAGAAGGGCTAAGGTCCGAGCTACAAGGTAAATTTCCGATTAATTTTCTCAGATATAAAGCAAGGATTTCTCTCGTTTCTTAAAAAGAAAACTCCTCTCTACTTACGGCTCGGTGGAGGGCTGATCCCCTTGAGGGCGTAATTCGGCCGAAGTATCCCCCGACACAGGACCCTCTGGCGAAGATTTCTTCCCCCGCTTTGAGGCCATGGTCTCCGGGTCTTCAGAGGCGGTCCTCTTCTTCCCCTGAGGAGAGGAATTTTCAATTCCTCCCTTCCAAACAGCCGCCTTCGAGGAGGCCGTAGCTTCCCTGTCCCCTCCCTCACTTTCCTTTGAAGGCACAACCTCCAACATCCTGGCTAGCACGGGACCTGACGTGGTCTCGGGGAGGGGGGCCGGACACCTGATTAGCTTTGCTTTCACTATCCACTCCTGTTTAAAGGACAGCTCTTTTAGGGGCAATTTTATGATAAATATACGGATAGCAAGTCCGGGCACAAGGCTACTTACTTGAGTATCCAGATGATTGCAGCTCAGACCCGCGTCCTCCGTAGAATCCGGACACACTACTTGTGGTCCGAAGAACAATTTGTACATCTTCACGGGCGTCATGCCAAGAAAATGTTGGAGAACTCGTGGTCCCTCTGGGTTGAACTCCCACAGGCGGAGGGGGCAACGTTTTCAGGGCAGAACTCGGCGAATTAATATAACCTGCGTCACCACGACCAGACTGATGTCTCTTTCTAGGAGATCTTGGATGCGGCCCTGCAACAGGGGCACGTCCTTTGCCGGCCCCCAGTGCCGCCCCTTATTGACCCATGACGCCAGTCGTGGCGGGGGACCCGAGCGGAAAGCAGGCAGCGCCACCCACTTGGTGCTCCTGGGAGCTGTGATATAAAACCACTCTCGTTGCCATAAGCTGGACTCCCCTTGAAAAGAGCCCTCGGGCCATGGAGCACCAGCATTCTTGCTTATAAAAGCACCTCCGCACTCCGCGTGCCGTCCCTCGATCATCTTCGGCTCTACTTTGAAGGTCTTGAGCCATAGTCCGACGTGAGGAGTAATACGGAGGAAGGCTTCACACACGACAATGAATGAGGAAATATGGAGGATGGACTCTGGAGCTAAGTCGTGAAATTCCAGCCCATAATAAAACATGAGCCCCCTCACGAAGGGATCCGTCGGGAAGCCTAGCCCCCGAAGGAAGTGAGACATGAACACCACACTCTCAACAGGCTTGGGAGTGGGAATGACCTGCCCTTGAGCAGGCAGCCTATGCGAGATTTCGCCGGTCAAGAACCTGGCCTCTCTCAACTTCAGCACGTCCTCCTCCGTGACGGAGGAGGGCATCCATTGGCCTCGAAGGTCGGAACCGGACATTGTCGAAGGTCCGAAGCGCCTGAAATTTGGAGCCTTGCGTGTTGGAACTCGAGGCGAAGGGCGAACTCGTTTGAGATTGAAAGAAAGGAGTAGGGCCTTGGTCTCTTTCTAAGAGGTTGAATACCAAGGGCCCTCCCCGTGACCGTTTGGGGCTCGCCTTTGATCGAGAAAACATACCAATAGGTACGGTTGGGTTACCCATGCCCGTATTGATGAGAATCCCGGAATAAGGGGTCACGATCTCTGCTTTAACAAGACATGCCAAGGAAACCACCTCGCTAAACGCGCTGAGGTGGGACAGTAAAACGATTCGAATAAAGACTTGGCCGTGGTGTGATGTCACGCTACGGAATACGTCAGCAGATTAGATTTGTGTAAATATTATTCTCTGTATGGCAATATGTGGAAACTTATTTTGCAGAGCCGGACACTACCTTTGTGTTCAAAATCTTCTATGAAGTACTTGGAGGAGGAACCCGCCTTGCAATGCCGAAGACAATCTGCGCGCCGGACTCGTCGTCATTGAAGCCTGGTTCAGGGGCTACTGAGGGAGTCCTGGATTAGGGGGTGTCCGGATAGCCGGACTATACCTTCGGCCGGACTCCTGGACTATGAAGATACAAGATTGAAGACTTCGTCCCGTGTCCGGAAGGGACTTTCCTTGGCGTGGAAGGCAAGCTTGGCGATACGGATATGTAGATCTCCTACCATTGTAACCGACTCTGTGTAACCCTAGCCCTCTCCGGTGTCTATATAAACCGGAGGGTTTTAGTCCGTAGGATGAACAACAATCATACCATTGGCTAGCTTCTAGGGTTTAGCCTCCTTGATCTCGTGGTAGATCTACTCTTGTACTACCCATATCATCAATATTAATCAAGCAGGACGTAGGGTTATACCTCCATCAAGAGGGCCCGAACCTGGGTAAAACATTGTGTCCCCTGCCTCCTGTTACCATCCACCTAGACGCACAGTTCGGGACCCCCTACCCGAGATCCGCAGGTTTTGACACCGACACCCTGCACCACAACTGATGTCATGGATCAGTAGGGGGCTGAGCTGGGGTCCAGCTAAGGATGTGCCCATATTGCAGAGCCGCATCCGGGATCTCTTCGTGGGAGATTTTAGTTTGGTTATGGTAATGCAAGTCATGATGGTTCATCGAGTCCAGCCTTGAAAATGCCGGCCCCTCCTCTTGTGGGAATTCAACCCAGAAGGACCGCATGCTATTCAGAATTTCCTTGGTCTGACGCACGAGGATATGTATAAATCATTCTTCGGACCACAAATAGAGTGTTCGGATACTAACGAGGACGTGGGCTTGAGCAGCAACCGCACCGCCGACCAAGTAAGTAATCCTCTAGCCGAACACACCGTCTTTCATTTATCATGATGTCATTCTGAGAAATCGCTCTTCGACCAGGACTGGCTAACGAAGGCGAAGATAATACGGTGTTCGGCCCCCCTTCCTAAGGGTTTGTACAATCCGGTACTGCAAAAGATGCTCGAGCTAGCACCTTGCCAGGAGCCCTCAAAGGAAGATAAAGGGGGGAATAATGAGGGCGAAAGCGGGCCCCCATCGCTACCAATTTCAATCGAGGGAATGAGCGCCTCCGTGAGGGAGGATAACCAAGCGGAAGATTCTAACCTTCTCTCGCTCTGGGGAAGGAAGAGGACTGCCTCTGAAGATCCGGAAACCAAGGCTTCCAAACGGGAGAAGAAGTCTCCAACAGAGGGTCCTGCCTTGGGGGGTGCTCTTGCCGCACAAAGTCCGCGTGGGGATCAGCCCTCTAACGAGCCGTAAGTGATCAAAAAATACTTACTAGTAAAGATATTCTGCCTTACTTCCGAGGAAAATAACCGAAGCGTTTATCTTGCAGTTCGGATCTTAGCCCTTCTCAACAGAGCTCGTCTTCAGGGGACCTTCTTCTGGAGATGATGGAGAGCGAAACGCCTCCCCCAGACTGCCCCGCTCAAGAAGCGGGCGACCTTGAAATGTCGTCAGAGAGGGCCTCTCCGAATCTGGTGAGGCCAGAAGATAATCCTATAGTCACCCAAAGTCCCCAGCATCCGGCTCTTGAAGAGAGCAAACAAAGGAGTCCGGCGCCGTCTGGTATGCAGTCGGACGCACTGAGGGATCTGCTAAAGCGAGCGACCATCTCGGAAGAACACCGTACGTTGATGGGTACGGTGATGGAAAGGATTTCGTCCGCCGAAAGCGGGTTTCATAACGCCTTTATGAGTCTACTAACGGGCTTTGAGGTACATAAAATGATATACATTTGTGATAGTACCGCATATTTTTAGGTGTGCCCTGTGTAGATAGTAGCCCTGAGACTCTGGTTGTTGCCAAGAGCGGCAGCAAACAGAGGATCGTATTCCAATGTAATAACCATACTTCTTTTATGTGCAGGTGTTGGAAGCTCCGGTGGCTAGCCGGACTAATGAGTTTGCTGAACTAAAGCGGCAACTGGATGCGGCAGATGCCGACATCGAGCTTGTTAACAAGAGGCTTGATGAGGCATAGGGTAAGTGATGTTTTCTGGTGAATGTCACATAGCAAGAGCAGCGTGATGCCAGTATCTTTAATATGTTTTGACTGCAGATGGAGCTGCCACCGTGGAGACCCTTCGGGCAGAACTTGCCCGAGCCAAAGAACAAGCAAGGAGTAGTAATGCGGCTGCTTTGAAGGCGGCCGAAGAGTTAAGAGCTGAGAAGGCTGCGCATTGCGAGAGCAAAGAGAAGATGGCCAAGATGACTGTAAAGTTAAAAGACACAACCGACTGTTGCCAGTTCCTTGAAGAAGAAAACCGAGCGAAGGCGACGGACCTCGAAAAGGCCACGATGGCGGCCAAAGACACCCGCTCTGCCATGAGGGCGAAGAAGGAAGAGCTGCGTGAAGCCGGTGATATTGTGGCTGGGAAGCCCTTTTTTCTGCGGAGGAAGTTCAGAGATCCGCGGTATGACCCTCTGGATCGGCTGTGGAGTTCGGCAGACGCATATCTGGATTTGACGGCAAGTGCTGTCGATGCGGCCGGATACTTCCGAGATTAAACAGATCATGAAGTGGACAAGCTATTCTGGTCGCAATTTAACGTTCCAGGGCGTCTGCTTCCACTAACCGATCAGCTTGCCGAATGGGCCGAACTCAATAGATTGTTTGGACTTGCCATGAGGTCCGTCATAGATCATCTATGGCCGGAAAAGCCGAAGCCGAACAGCTATTTCAGCTTAGTGCAACAGTTCTTGGTGCGGTGCCGCGCATCAATGCGATGAAGAGGTCGGCGTGCATAGAAGGCTCGCGGATGGCCCTTTCCCATGTCAAAGCATACTGGGCGGAGATGGATGCTACCACTGTTGCGGCGCAGGGTTCGGCCATAGGCCGAGTGGCTGCCGAGCACTATTTTGAAGAAGTTCTTGAGGGTGCTCATTTGATAGAGGCCCAGTGCTCGAAGAATATTATGTTTGAGTGACATGTATTCCCATTGTAAAAACAATATTTTATTGAATTTATCAAGGCTGTATTTATACTTGTGCCCGAAAGTATTGTGATTCCTCCTGTGCGGCCGTTTATGTATACATGTATATAACATGAAAGATTGCAGTTGTCTGCTTCAGCCCCCACGCATATAATGTGGGGGTGTTCGCAGAAGACGCATATTCACACTTAATCCAACGTCTTGGTCCTAATATGGAGGTGATAGCGCAACAAACTAGGCAACCGGACTATAATTCTTTAACACTTTCACTTAGCCATAGGAGTTTGACAGTGGGGCTACTATATAGCCCCTGGTGGCTCCACACTCACCCGAGTTCGGGGTGCGTACATTCCCGGCCGGGAAACGGCCCTTCGTTAAGGCGGAGGAATTGTAAGATTCCGATAGGTCATCGAGTGGTTGACCAGTCTCGCGCTATATCATGACAGTCAGTTTTCGGCTTTCTCTACTGAGGTGCTCGTCTGGATGAACCAGGGCACAATCGCAGTAGTTCTCCTGGTGCCACCTTAGCCGATAGAGGGGAACGTAAGGTAGCAAAACATAGGAGCCAGGCAAACCCAACATTTGACCAAAGACATGATTCGGAGCTGATGTATATAAGGCCAAACACGCGACGCCGAACACTCCCTAAGGTATTCGGTCTTTATGGTGTAAACCGGGCCTAAACAGTGCCCTTTGTAAGAAGCCCCTAGTGTCCAGGTACGTGCATTGTTCTGGCATGGCCACATGCCAAGACGTCAGCATCCTTCTCAATTGTATTGAGAATCCGAGGGATGTGTATGAACAAGAGACAGCAAAAAAGGTTGACGCAGGGTCTTAATCTAAATAGAATCCTTTGAACGGGTCCCTGCTGCACGTCTGCGCCTGTGTCTCCGTTGTGCTGTATCCTGGACGGGTGTAGCACGATGGTCATCTGTAAAAGAGAGGAACTTAGGTGAAAATTTGTCATGCAAAAAGGTAGGTTTAAAGAAACCATGTACAGTTCAAGATGAGTAAAAATTGCCACTTGTCTGCACGCGTTGAGCCCCTTGTATTTGTAATAGGGGTGTGGTCATCAAACCTGTATGAATTACATATAGCTGCGCCGGACTCGTCTAACCGTGTCCATGGTCTTGACGACCTATCGAATGCTCTAGTTGATGAGGCCGTTTTAGTGTGCGGCTGCTAAGGCAGCCGCACTCTCTTCGGCGCGCAGGGATCTCTCAATATTTCCATTTACTGTAATGATGCCACTCGGACCGGGCATCTTAAGTGTGAGGGAAGCATAATGTGGTATTGCGTTAAAGCGAGCGAAAGCTTTGCATCCAAGTAGTGCTTGATAGCCACTTTGGAACGGAGCAATGTGGAAGGTTAAATTTTCACTACGGAAGTTGTCGGGGAAGCCGAACACAACCTCTAGTAGCAGGGAGCCCGTGCAATGAGCCCGTGGGCCTGGCGTTACTCCTCTGAAGGTAGGATTGCTGTGGCAAATTTTCGTTGGGTCTATCCCCATTTTGTGGATTATGTCCTGATATATCAAGTTTAAGCTGCTGCCGCCGTCCATCAGGACTCGTGTGAAGTGGTATCCGTCAATTATTGGATCTAATACCAAGGCAGCCCATCCTGCGCTCCGGATACTTGCTGAGTAATCCTGATGGTCGAAGGTGATCGGTTGAGACGGCCAGTGGCAGAACTCCGCGGTGATAGGCCCTTGGGCATGTTTATCTGGGAGTGCCGCTTTGCTTCTCCCCTTTATCACGTGTAACACGTTTACTGTTTTGACTTCTGGTGGAAATTTCTTCTCTTCCCTAGTGTTTTGATTGTGAGGCTCGTCCTCGTCTTCACTTGGTGTATACTGCCCCTTATGTTCGGTGTTGAGCTTGCCGGACTGCTTGAAGACCCAACATTCTCTGTGGATATGATTGGCATGTTTATCGGGGGTGCTATGGATCTAACATATTTGGTCCAGAATTTTGTTTAAGCTGGATAGTTCATCTCTTGCGCCTTTAGAGGGCGGCTTTTGCTGACCTGGGTGAGAGCTTCTGAATCCGGCGTTTACCGCCGTGCTCTTCGGGCTGTCTTCTTTATTTCGGCGCTTATTATTTTTGCTGCTCGTGATTTCCCGTTTCCGTCTCTAACTTCGGATGTACTTGGGTCGCTGGTGCTGCATCAGTCTAGCCAGCTGTCCTCGCCCGCGCAAAAGCGGGTCATGAGGCTTGTTAATGCTGCCATTGTTCTCGGCTTTTCTTGGCCGAGATGTCTGGCAAGCCATTCGTCTCGGACGCTGTGCTTAAAGGCTGCCAAGGCTTCGGCGTCCGGACAGTCGACTATTCGGTTCTTTTTAGTAAGAAACCTATTCCAAAGCTTTCGGGCTGACTCTCCGGGCCGTTGAGTTATATGACTCAAATCATCCACATCCGGAGGTCGGACATAAGTCCCTTGAAAATTCGCCTGAAAAGCGTCTTCATGCTCTTCCCAGCTTCCAATGGAGCTTTCAGGGAGGCTTTTAAGCCAGTGCCGAGCTGGCCCTTTGAGCTTGAGGGGTAAGTACTTGATGGCGTGGAGATCATCTCCTCGAGCCATATGGATATGGAGGATATAGTCCTCAATCTAGACCCCAGGGTCTGTTGTTCCGTCGTATGCCTCTAAGTTTACGGGTTTGAATCCCTCTGGAAATTCATGGTCCAGCACCTCATCGGTGAAACATAGGGGGTGTGCGGCACCCCTGTATCTGGGTGTACCGTTGTGTTTGGATGTTTGTTGTGTTGCATCGTATGCTGGAGCGCGCTTGCGTGGTCCATAAATGGATCTGGTTGCGCCGTCCTTTTGATGCGAGCCCTCGTGTGGATCGCGTATTGGCTTATGTGCGGCGTTGTTCGCCGCTCTATGTTGGCCGTGAGGTCGTCTATCCGGCTGGATGGCCATTTTAATTTTTGGTTGCGGGGGATCTAAGGCCTCCTCATCGAATTCAGGTAGCAACTTCCGCTTCGGGTAGCTCTTGGTGTGGCGATTACCGTCGTACTTCGCCGCTGTGTTGAGTACTTTACTCCATCTGATTCTGAGTGTGTCTTGCACAGCCTTGAGCCTTTGCTTCTGATTTTTTAGACTCCTCACGGTGGCAACAAGCCTTTGATGGGCATTCTCTTGCTCCGGGTGTCTGTCCGGTGTGATGTCGTCCGGATTATTATCTTTGATAGAGTTGGGTTGTTCCGTTTGATTCTCAGTGTTGCTGTGGTCCGGCGATTGTTCACCCTGCTCTAACGCTGGGTCTGTATGACTGCTGAGGCGGGATTTGGGGCGGCGCTTACGCCGCCGCTTTGGCTTCTTCTCGAGGGGACAATCCTTCGTTGCGTCCTTCCGTTCCTCGTCGTCGTTTTCTTTTGGTGTGTCCACCATGTATACGTCATGTCATGAAGTGGGCATCTGGTGCCCTGTGGGCAGTGGTTCCTGTTCGTCTCCTGCATCGTCGTCCATACCGTCGATGTCTTCAGAGTCGAAGTCGAGCATGTCTGTTAAATTGTCGACAATGGCTACTAAGTGGGTGGTGGGTGGGCGGCGAATTTCTTCGTCATCCGCATCCCAATCCTGCCGGACATAGTTCGGACCGGATCCTCCTGACAAGGAGAGAGACCTTAATGAGTTCAGTATGTCGCCGAAGGGCGAGCGCTGAAAAATATCCGCGGAGGTAAACTCCATGATCGGCGCCCAATCGAATTCGATAGGAACGGGAGCAGGCGGTTCGGAGTCCGTGGCCAGAGAAGGATCCGGCAGTTTGACAACACGGCTCTCGTGAAGGGTAAGGTCGATATTCGGCTCGATCGCCGCTGAGGATACGGCCTCCGTGACGGGGCCTATCCACCCGTCCATGGATGGCGCAACTGGCTCCGAATTGAGGCTCGGAGCGGCTGCCGGTGCGATCTCCTGAATACGGTCCGATGGCAGAGCTAAATCGTACCCATCGTGACCGTGTGGCGCACAAGGCCGGGGCTCGAATCCATCGAAGATCAAGTCTCCGCGGGCATCAGCCGTGTAATTTAAGCTTCCAAACCTGACCTGGTGGCCAGGGGCGTAACTTTCGGTCTACTCCAGATGGCCAAGCGAGTTGGCCCGTAGTGCGAAGCCGCCGAACACAAAGATCTGTTCGGGGAGAAAAATCTCACCCTGGACTGCATCGCTATCGATGATCGTAGGAGCCATCAAGCCTAACGGCGACGGCACAGAGGAACTCTCAATGAAAGCACCAATGTCGGTGTCAAAACTGGCGGATCTCGGGTAGGGGGTCCCGAACTGTGCGTCTAAGGCGGATGGTAACAGGAGGCAGGGGACACGATGTTTTACCCAGGTTCGGGTCCTCTTGATGGAGGTAAAACCCTACGTCCTGCTTGATTTATTCTTGATGATATGAGTATTACAAGAGTTGATCTACCATGAGATCGGAGAGGCTAAACCCTAGAAGCTAGCCTATGGTATGATTGCATGTTGTCCTAAGGACTAAAACCCTCCGGTTTATATAGACACCGGAGGGGGCTAGGGTTACACAAGGTCGGTTATAAAGGAGGAGATATCCATATCCATACTGCCCAGCTTGCCTTCCACGCCAAGTAGAGTCCCATCCGGACACGAGACGAAGTCTTCAATCTTGTATCTTCATAGTCCAACAGTCCGGCCAAAGGATAGAGTCCGGCTGTCCGGAGACCCCCTAATCCCGGACTCCCTCAGTGGCATTGCTTGTTTACCAGACAAAGTAAATCAACATCAGCTAAAGAGTTGGTTTAAGGGCATGGGACCGTGGGGACACCAGGACACTCAACAGCGTAAAGGAGCAACTTACTTATCATACTGGGGAAAACAGCAGGAGTGCCATTGTACTATGTGAGGGCAGCAAATCTAATCCTGGAGACCTTTTACTATGTGAGGGCAGCAAATCTAATCCTGGAGACCTTTTACTATGTGAGGGAAGCAAATCTAATCCCGGGACCTTTTACTATGTGAGGGCAGCAAATCTAATCCTGGATACCTTTTACTATGTGATGGCAGCAAATCTAATCCTGGACATACTCTGTTGACTTGTCCACTAGCCGCAACTTTCTATCCTTTTTTCAACCAATAATAGATCTGTTCCTTATCCAGTTTGTACTGCGTTTTCCCATTATTTCCCTTTTCAACCAAGAGACCGGTTGGGTATCCGGTCTCTACTACTTTCACCATATTATTTCCTCTTTGAATCAAGTCCTAGATTCAAGCTACAACTTTCCCCCCTTTCTTCGTTGTTTGAACAAAGCCCTAGATTCGAATGCATGAAGTAGCTTTACCTCTAATAATACTAAAAATTTAGGTGGCTTTGGAAGAGCTGATGGGAGTAGAAAAAGATGCACATGCAGACACGTGGGGAGCTGGGGCAGTAAAGCAAGGCCGCTTTCGAAGAACTCATACCTGAGGGTTGCCGGGATGTTGGCGGCGGCAGGTCGGATCTGCGGACAATATGGCAGGGAGAAAGAAGGGTCGAAGGACCTCCCGAGCCGGCCATGTGTCGGAGAGAACGACACGGGCAGAGGATTGGGCCCCTACGGCAGCTGTGTGTTTCCTCCCTCGGCGGCGATGACCGCGTGAACGATGCACCTTTTAGTCCTCTACACACACCGGCCGAAGGGATCCGGCCGGATCTGTGACCAGCGGTGAGCAGAGAGAAAATGTCGCTACCGCTGTCTTGTTTATATCTGGAGAGGATGAGAGAATGAAGAGAGCAACCCTAGTAAAGCAAGCGCTCAGGCCCCTGTGTCCATATATAGTGGAGTGATTATCTTTTTTCTCTCCACAACAAGCGTTTCAATTTGTGTACGTGGCATTAAAGAAAATAAACTCTCTATTTAAGGTGACTACTGTACGACTCCTACTTACTACTAGTAGTACTACAGTATTGTTCACTTGTGCTCTCCGCCCCTCCATTCATTGAACACCCCCATGGGTGAATAAACATACAGTAAGTACTGTATTTATATAGAACGAACAAGCTCGGACTATTTTCGCATAGTTAAAAGTTGAGGGCGGGGCTTTTCTCGGGCAGTACGCGCGGCAGTTTTTGGGTAGGGCTAGAAGAATATTTTAATTTTTTAAAAAAACTTCGAGACGGCCACATAACATGGAGCCGACCCAAACGATTTCAAGCTTACATGCACGGTACACGCTATCCTAGACTACTATACACATGAAACTGCCACACGAGCGTCCGGGCTGCGCTTGGCTCTTCGCCTCTTTGGGAAGTTGAACAATGATGGAATACTACTGCACTGGAGGAGTACTATAGTACGCTTCTGGCCATCTGACACAGATTGAACTGCTGCATGTCCACCACGTGCGGGAGGGAGAGCGTGTAGCAAAAGCTTCTCCTAGTCTTGCCATCCACCACGCTCATGGGCGAGGGAGGGACGCTCCTGCCTTTGCGTGTATGACAGGTGGGCCCTACAGGTGTGTGGCCAACCTGTCATACAGCCAAAGGCAGGTGCAGTTAAGTCCGCGAGGGAGAGGATAATCAAACTTCTCGTTGATGTATGAGTTAACGCGACACAACAAAGCACTGCACTCGATATATTTCAATAATTTGCATGTGTGACTCCTAGATGCAGAGGCCGGGGGTCATCATCCTCCTTTTCGAGAAAAAACAGACACGTGTGTGAGAGGACGAGTGCGTGCGTGCACCTCTTCTCTTCCTGTATAACGTACTACTAAACTCAGAGTACAAGTTTTTGTGGGTGGCACGATGGTGCGTGCGAGAAGTCCCGAGAGATAGGTTTAATGCATTAATTGCAATGCATGCATGCATAAAGTACATGCATTGGTCAATTTTCTCTTAATACTTGCATGCAATGATTTAATGCACCTTGGAATCTGAACATGTGTTGGGGACAACCAAATTGAGCCTTATAAAATGGAAAAACTAAAATTTTGAGATAAGCCCTATAAAACCGGAAAGAAGGGAGTAGAAAAAGAAGTACTCCATCCGGGAATAGTGCCGCACTTCGAAACTAGAACCGTCAATAAATTTTGAGCTTGTGTATCGTCACATTCCAAATTACTCTACGCTATATTGAATTGCAAACCTGTTCACACCGATCACAACCTAAATGGTTTCCCACTTAGGAGCGTATTAGTACTCGGTTATAAATACTAGTATGCCAAGATGACTGCACATTCCTCCTCAACTCCTCATCCACAAAAACAAACAAGTCATTCAGTATCCTTCCCTTGCGTCTGCCATGGCCAGCGCGAGTTCTGGGTCGAGAGATTGCCACCAGGGAGAGGCGAGCATGGAAGAGGAAGCACGAGAGATGTCCCGCCTCGCTGCGAGAGCAGCCGACATGTCCCGCAGCGCGGAAGTAGCAGCACAGAGGTCCCGGGCGCACCGTCGATGCAGCAGACTGGTCCGGCTGCACCGTGGAAGTAGAAGAGATGTCCCGCCGTGCCACGAATGCAGCAGAGATGTCCCGCCGGGCCGCGATGGCCTGGGAAAATTTCTCGCGGATAGGCGACGACTGTTACAGGCGCATGCATGCGATCGTCCATAGCCAGATGGATCAGATATCCGGCTCGGCGAGGTTGCAGGACGACAAGATAACCTCGTTTGAACAGGCTACCGGCGTCATCCGACAACTAAGGGAGGGCAATGAGAGGCTCCGGGCCGAGCGCGACCTGCTGAGGGAGAAGATCGTCCGAAGTGCAGACCTGCAGGAGGAGACCAGTGCCTTATTGAAGAAACTTATGGACAAGAATGACATGCTCCGCAACGAGCGCCAAAGGCTGGTGGAGGAATCCGTGGATGCTCTCAAGCAGCATCTTGAGGACACGAAAGAGCTCATCGCCGCTCGCCGTGGAGACTAGTTTCCTGGTTTCTTTTGATTTAATAATCGGTTTAGGATGGGGATTGTGTCGTCGGTTGTGAAATGTTGGTTTCTAGCGTGGATGTTTGGCCTTTGTTGGCCTCTTGGGATGTTGCGATTTCAATCTGGTAGCTTTTAGTCCTTCGTGTTAGGCTGGAGTTGTGCTGAACTTCTTGTGAATTGTGGTGGTTTTCAGTAATGAAAATCGAAACGGGCAAGCCCTTCTTTGATCAAAAAATATATTTAATCGTCCTTATATATTCATCAGTCTTGCTATAAGTCGCAGTAGATGCCATATAGGTCCATCGGAACTTACATCTAGATCTGTGCTTTCTGTCGGCATTCTGAGAACGGGGGTCCCTAGACTTGCCTGCCTGCGGCCTGCGGCGTGGATCAAAAGGGGGCCCAGCGCGGCCCATCTTCACCAACACAAACCCAAGACCCTCGCGAGGGGCCAAGCCTCGCGGGGCGGACGACGCGGAGCTTCCTCAGGCACAGCCTCATCAGGCTAGCTCACGAGGAGGTGGAGAGATCAAGGCGGGGTACCTCACGAGGTGCCCGTGACGCAAGCCATGACGACCGAGGGCGCTAGGCAGGTGCCAGCCTGCGCAGTGTCCTCCTTTCCTCTTTGGTGCAAAGGGGGCAAGCGCAGCCGCGAAGTACCGAGGCATCAGGCAAAGGTTGCCATTTCGGTGCAACGAGACCAAGACCAGGAGGACTATGAGACGGAGGTCACCGTGGAGCCCAAGACGGCGTCATCACCAGAGCTTTGCGCAGGCGAAGACTACTTTTGTCAGGATAGCTGATACTAGCTGCCCCCCTTCAAATTAGCCCACCATTGTTGGCTCCCTTCCCGCTCGATATTTGGGAAGAGGACCAGGGCCTCTATAAATAGGATCAGCCACCAGCAAGAGGGGGACAGAAACAGGGAGCTGAGGGGTTCGGAGAAGGAGGCTCTTGAGAGAGGGGTTTAGATCAGATAGGGAGAGAGAGAGGAGGGTGACTGAGCTCCTCCCAGCAGTTCATTGCCCCAGCCAAGAACAGACTCTCGCGAGGTTCCTTGTATTGTTCATCATCATCAGCCCAAGAGGCAATCCACCACACCACCCACTGGAGTAGGGTATTACACCATAATGGTGGCCCGAACCAGTATAAACCCTGTGTCTCTTGTGTTGTTCTTGCCATAGTTTAGATCCTAGCAAGGCAGAGGGGTGCAGGTAGGTAGGAGGTGAAATCTCCGCGCGCACCCCAGTGTTCGAACCTCAAGGGTCTGCCGAAACCCGAAATCCGACATTTGGCGCGCCAGGTAGGGGTGCGCCGGAATCCACCTTCTACCGCTTCGCGCCCCGTCGCGTCATCATCACCATGTCCGGCAACCAGGCGGGCAACCCAGATCCGTGGGCGGCGTGGCCTGCCTACGCAGAGCCGCTTGCCTCGGGTGACCCCGTGCCCCAGGCAGCTCGTGGTCCGCAGGGCGCTGCAGGCCGCGGGCGACGCGGACAGGCTTCGACAGCTCTCACACCGCGGCAGGCGCGGTCGGCAGCAAGGGCCTCCAATCACGCCGCGACCACGACGCCGTACACCCGCAGGGAGCAGGCGAACTCGAGGGCCACGTTCACAGTGGCCCGAGAGCTGCTGCAGTGCAGGCTGCTGCAGGGCGGCCACGACGTGCTGCTGGAGCGAGTGGCAGAGCTCCTGGGCTTCACCGCCTCGGGGGCTCACCCCTTCTCCACCCAGCTCCCATCTCAAGCCCAGGGCGGCCCGCGCGGGGGCTCCGCGCGCGCCCGCGGGCCCCAAGGCTACTCCAACGCCAGCGAAGCTTTCAGCACCGGACCGACGGCGGCGCTGCCCCCGCTCCCGGTCCGCGAAGAAGAAGGACTCGAGGCGACCCGCGGCCCCAGTGGGCAGCCGCGCTACCACCCCACGGTGGGCGCGTCAGGCAGGACCGCGTGGCATGCGGGGCATTACGGCGTGGCATTCGGGATGACGGCGCCGGAGGAATACGTGCCGCTCATGATGGACCAAGGACACCCACACGAGAGCGAACAAGGCTCGCTCCTCAGACCAAGCTGGGGGGACAAGGCGCCAGAAGCTGAGCCTTTCCGGGAGCCCCGGGACGGTCCTACTGGCCACGCTGGGGGCAACGATTATCGGGTACCGCTAATTCTTCAGGAGCAGGTATACGCTAACCATGGATCGCAGGAGGTGCAGGTCACCATAGCGAGCAGCTGCCCCGCTCCCACAGTCTCCTGCCCCTCGGGAGGAGGGTGCAGGGGGCTGCAGGAGAGGGGCCGGGATCCGACATCACCACCGCGGCGTTCGAAGCAAGGTGTTCTCAGGAGGTAGGCCCTCCGCTGGGGAGGTGCCTCAAGGCCTGCCCCCGGCGGAGGACCCGTGGTCGTCGGGGGAACCGCTGGTGACTGCTCTACCCCATTGGCGGCGTCCTGGTTTCCGGTCGTCGTTGATGGCACTAGAGTGTGGCGCAAGGCGGGGCCCTCATCTGGCGATATGAAGCAAGGCCAATACCTGTGAAGAAGGCCCAGTGCCTGTGAAGCTCGCCGCCCCGTGACACTCTCACGTAATAATGAGTGGGGCTGTACACGCCCCAGAGTCTCAGGGGTGCCGGCCTCAGGCCCTGGGGCTCCCTCCCACGCCTAGTGGCAGCACTTAGGTCCGCGCTGGTGAGAAGACGTCCAAGACTAGACTAGGTGCCGGACACGGCCTTTTGTTTGCTTTCGTTGCTCTTCCCTTTGGTTGTCGCTTTCCCCCGCTGGATTCAAGTTGGATTCGAATTTGAGATTTGCGTGTGTTCGGGGAAGGGGTGCTTAGTCTCGTTCGAGCAATTTCTCGCGTTTTGGTTACCTCTTCGCCTCAGCTGCCTCCCCTCGCGAGCCCCTCGCGAGCCGGGTCAGGCCTAGCTTGCACGCAGCCCAGACTGTCCCCGATGTGACCTCTCAGGAGGGTGTTTTACTGCAGATCCGACGAACCCAATCAGGGAACACTCGAGACACCACAACCTCCCACGGGCTGCCTCAGGGCTAGCACGGGACAAAGGGCAAGGAAGTAGGAGCGATGCACAATCAGTCGGATGAATCCCCCAATGCGTTCTCAGGAGCACCACCTGAGCCGTTGCTGGCGTCGCTGAACTCGCCATCGATGTCCGCGTCGCTGCCAGCGGCGTCAGCGTCGTTGACCACGCCGCCCTCGTCAGCTGCCACGATCACGTCGTCATTGTCCGAAGCGAAGGCCCTGATAAGAGCCTCCACATTGTCTTCCACCCAGTGCGCCAGGTCGCCTCGGGCGGCGAGGCGACCTGGGGGACTGGGGCGATGGCGGCATCAAAATCAAAGTGGGGATCCATGTTCTGGAGGTGGCTGAAGACGCGAGAAAAGGCACGCCCAAGCAGGGCGTGGCTCCTCTCCTCCACCAACCTGTCATCCCTGACCGACCGCGCCTCCAGCTGCGTCACCACGTCAGTGAAGAACTGAAGATTGCCAGCATAGTTGACTGCGTGTGGCTCGCCAACAGCCGCCTCGCAGATGTTGCCTAAGGCTGCGTTGGCTCTCTCCCGGAGCGTGGTGAGCAGGGGGCCGTGCTCATGCTCTAGGATCTGCCGCTGACGTATCTCGTCCGCGTTCTGGCCCGCGACGACCTCGGCCTCCTCCACCCGCTGGTGGAGAAAGAGCACCTCGGACTGGGAGGCAGTTAGCTCACCTTGTGCCACCTCAGGAGCGACCCGGAAGGCGTTGGCCCGCCGTGTCGCCTCCTCCAGCTTGGCCCTCAAGGCAGCAGTCCTGCCTTCAGCTTCGGCCCGGATCAACCCCAGCTTCTCTTCGAACTCGTGCTCGAGGTTCAAATGCGCCATCGCCACTCGACGTCCGACCTCCTCCAGGACGGGGGCTTCCTGTGCAGCAACATCATCCTCCGCCTGCGTCACCAAGCGCTCCCTCGTCTCCAGACGCTCGTACTCTCGGGTACGTTCGGCGGCTTCCAGCGTCAGCGCCTCCTCACGCTTCTGGAGCTTTGCTGAGTCGCCGGAGGCCACCTTCATCGACGTGAGTGCTGCCTCGCGCAGCTCCACCAGCTCCTCCAGCGAGTGGCACCAGGCCAGGAGCTCCCGAGCCCGCTCGTCCACCGCCGTTCGCCGCCGGTCAGCTTCCCGAGCCTCCTCAGCGGCCCAAGATCAGGCCTCCCGAGAGGCCACCAGCGATGCCTTGGCCTCTGCGTCGTCAAGATCGCGCTGACGGCGCGCAAGGGCGATGGCGCCCTCCAGCTCGTGCCTCTCTGCAGCCAGGCGCAGGCCCTCGGCCTCAAGGCGCGCGTCTTCATCGGCAAGCTCCTCTCCAAGCAGGCTTACCGCGTCAGCCGCCCTTCGAAGGAATCCTTGGCGGAGAGCGCGACGCTCCCGAGCGCGCTCGAGCACGTCTTCCACACCATCATTTGCCCCAAGCAAGCGCCGGGGGCCGCGAGTCAGCACTCCCCCTCCGGGCTGGGGGCCGGCACCCTCGCGACGGCCGGGCACGCCGCATCAGAAGCCCGGCAGGGGGCCAGCCCATCCCCAGGTGAAGAGCGCAGGAAGCGCCTCAGCCAATCGTAGTCCACGACCAGGCGAGAAGCCCACGGCAGGCTGGCTATGCCATGAGAAGGCCCGCGAAGGATCACGAGGTGCGCTGGGCCACGATACGCCTCGGGACGATTCGCCTCGTCGATCGCCCTCACCACAAGGGCTCCACCGCTTGGAGCGCTTGAAGACGATGGAGGGGGCGAAGCCAAGGGGGACGGCTCCTGAGCCGTCTCCGCAAGCTTGGCTGGAAGGGGCCTGCGGAGCAATGGTCAGTAAGAGCAACAGAAGGATCGAGAGCTGGGAAAGGAGAAGGCTTACTCGTCAGTGGCGAAGTACTTCCTACGCTTCAGCAGGCGACAAGGGTAATCGTCACCCAGGGCCTCCCTTCTCTTCCGGAGGGCCTCAAAGTCCACGCAGAAGCGGCCTAAGAGTCGGGCGTAGGGATCAACCTACGACGAAGATGGAGCGTCAAGGCAATCTGTGTCAGGGGCGCCTGCCTGATGTGCGCCGCCAATTGCCTCGCCAAGAGAAGCCGCCGGAGCCTCAGTGGCCTCGGTCGTAGGCGCGGAGGGCTGCTGCTTGTCACCCTCAGCCTCAGCGGCACGGACCCCGATAACTGCTTCCTCATGAGCCTCGCTCGACGCTGTCACCCCGCCGGGAGCCCCCTCGGCCTCTGGTGCCTCGTGCCTCCCTGCTCCGCCACTTGAGGAAGAGCCGCCTTGGCCGACTGGAAGGGCAGTCACCACCACTGGGTTCTCGCGAGGCCCCTGGAGGCCGGCGGGGCGCGGCCCCCACTCATTGAAGATAGGCATCTGCCTCACAAAATCGCCCCCGCTCTGGCAGAGGTATAGCAAGGCCCCTCCCTGCTGGATACTGCCAGGGTTGGGGTCCCCCGTCAGGGTCAAGAGCGCCGTCCTCAGCACTTCAGGCGTCAGGTCCTCTTCCTGGAGCCTCATACGATCATCGCGCCCGCTGAAGGCCCACATCCGGCGGGAGTGGCACTGGAGAGCAGCAACGCGGCGTAGCAGGAACTCCTTCACCACCTTGGGCGCTATCGCGCCAAGCGACCTCAAGAACGCGAAGCTGTGCCAGACGAAGACGAGCCGGGGGCTCTCAAGCGTCTCCTGGCCCCAGCCCGAATTGGGGACAGCAGGCGAAGTTGGCTCCAACAGCAGGGGGTTGGGCACCCCAGCATCCACATACAGCCACCGCTCGCGGAACCCAGCCGCGGGCGGAGGGAGCTTGAAGTCAATCCCAGAGGCCGCCATCTCAGGCGTGGCAACGAAGCTCACACATGCCCAGCATTGGGTAGGGTCAACAAGGCGCAGCGAGAAGAAGTGGCGCAGCAAGGCGACCGAAGGAAGGATGCCCATCATGGCCTCGCAAACAAAGGCGAAGACCGAAAGGAGAGTGATGGATTCAGGACCCAGATGCATCAGGTGGATCTGATAGTGGGAAAGCACGGCATTGAAGAAATCAGAAAAGGGAGGAACCAGACCCGCCCACAAGGCGTCGGCAAAATACGGGACCTCGGTGGCTATCCTGTCGATGGAGAAGTGGGACGCGGGCCAGGCCATCGTCCCCCTGCATTCATTGAAGAAGGTGGCCAGGGCCAAGTTGACCTTGCCCAAACCCTCGGCGGGGGCCGCCAACGGCGGCGGGCAAGGCGGAGACACGGGTTTCTTCCCTCTTCCCTTCTTCGTCGGAGCCATGGCGATGGGAAGGGGGGGAAGGTTCAAGATTGAGTTGAGAACAGAAACCAGAGTTCGAGCGGAGGAAGGACAGAGGGCGCTCGAGCAACCAAAAAGGGGAACGGCTGTGTATAACTACGGGTCCGCCTAGCATGGCGCAAAATAAGGAGGGCGTGGGGGAACAGTGCCGCCCACGTCCAATCAGCCGCCACGCGGCGCCCAAGGCCGCAGGCTGTTAGGGCCCGTGGCGCTTCACTCTTGCCCTTCCACCTCCCTGCACGGCCAAGTCCGGGCGCGCCTTGGGCCTGGGGGCTACTGTCGGCATTCTGGGAACGGGGGTCCCTAGACTTGCCTGCCTGCAGCCTACGGCGTGGCTCAAAAGGGGGCCCAGCGCGGCCCATCTTCACCAACACAAACCCAAGACCCTCGCGAGGGGCCAAGCCTCGCGGGGCAGACGACGCGGAGCTTCCTCAGGCACGGCCTCGTCAGGCTGGCTCATGAGGAGGCGGAGAGATCAAGGCGGGGTACCTCACGAGGTGCCCGTGACGCAAGCCATGACGACCGAGGGCGCCAGGCGAGTGCCAGCCTGCGCAGTGTCCTCATTTCCTCTTTGGTGCAAAGGGGGCAAGCGCAGCCGCGGAGTATCGAGGCATCAGGCAAAGGTTGCCATTTCGGTGCAACGAGACCAAGACCAGGAGGACTACGAGACGGAGGTCACCGTGGAGCCCAAGACGGCGTCATCACCAGAGCTTTGCGCAGGCGAAGACTAGTTTTGTCAGGATAGCCGATACTAGCTGTCCCCCTTCAAATTAGCCCGCCATTGTTGGCTCCCTTCCCGCTCGATATTTGGGAAGAGGACCAGGGCCTCTATAAATAGGATCAGCCGCCCGCAAGAGGGGGACAGAAATAGAGAGCTGAGGGGTTCGGAGAAGGAGGCTCTTGAGAGAGGGGTTTAGATCAGATAGGGAGAGAGAGAGAGGAGGGTGACTGAGCTCCTCCCAGCAGTTCATCGCCCCAGCCAAGAACAGACCCTCGCGAGGCTGTTCTTCCTTGTATTGTTCATCATCGTCATCCCAAGAGGCAATCCACCACACCACCCACTGGAGTAGGGTATTACACCACAATGGTGGCCCGAACCAGTATAAACCCTGTGTCTCTTGTGTTGTTCTTACCATAGTTTAGATCCTAGCAAGGCGGAGGGGTGCAGGTAGGTAGGAGGCGAAATCTCCGTGCGCACCCCAGTGTTCGAACCTCAAGGGTCTACTGGAACCCGAAATCCGACACTTTCAGATTTTCTTTTTTCTCTATTAAATCTCAGTCGAGTGAGACATAGCCACGCCATTAAATAGAGGCTCGGGCGCCATTAATGGAGACCTTGGGAGAGAGGTGGACGGCAGATGGAGGTCAAAGGGCTCTCCTCCCGATAAGCACACGCAGGGGTCTGATCGCATGCCTCTCATACTCAAATAGCTACCCTGCACGGCGCCTCCTAGCTAATAAAAATGGGGACGCGTGGCGGCACGTAAATGGTACTAGTAAGTAGAATGCCCACAGTTTCAATAATACTTGTGTTTCCGATTGTAACGTGACAACACTTGTTCCAAAATGACTTTGTTGTTTGTTAATGTGTGCACCTTCACAAATCGGACTGCAAATTTACCACAGCATGTTGGTCCCATGTCATGGCACCAAGCCAAGTTTCATTATTTTGATGCGTGTTGTGGATTTACAGGAATTAAAAAACTAAGTTTCTCAATGTTTCCAACCCAGCCACGACGCCCAGAATTTTGAATTTCATTCCCATTTCTTGCATGGAACCTAGAAATTTACCCAAGGACACACATGTGATTTTTCAACCAACTTTGGTGCACTGGAACATGTGCTTGTATTTCAAATTTGAATTATGCACACAAATGTGACATGTTCCCTCCCAGAACCACGAGCCTTCTTGAGAGAAGCTCCGATTTGCAAGAAGCTTATACCAAAATTTGTTCCTATTCGGCCAATTTTTTTTACCACGGCATGGTACTACGATGACACGAAACCATGCCAAGTTTCATGATTTTAAAACCAAGTTTCTCAATGTTCTCGACCGAGCCACAATGCCCAGATGTTTGAATTTTATTCTCATTTTTTGCATGGGACCTACTCCCTCCTTCCATCTATATAGGGCCTAATGTGTTTTTCAAGACAGCCTTTGACTATTGACAAGATTAATAGCACATGAGATGTATACTATGAAAATTATATTATTGGAAGCTCCTTTGACATACAAAATTGAAGGTATGCTTTGTGTAAGTTGCATGTCATATATTATTGCTCTAAAGTTTGGTCAAAGTTAGCCTCGAAAAACGCATTAGGACCTACATAGATGGAAGGAGGGAGTAGATATTCACCCGAGGACACAAACGTGATTTTTCAACCAACTTTGGTGCACGGGAGCATGTGCTTGTAGTTCAAATTTGAATTATGCACATTAAATGACCAAAAACTCAATTAATGTGTAAATAAGGCCAAACGAAGCTGGAATAATTCCAAAATTTAACAGGGCACTCATGTAGTTCTATGTTGCCTTTGTAAATAAACTCAAGGGGGACAATGTACACCGTTTCGCACTCAAAGGTGGCACGTTCCCTCTCAGAACCATGAGCCTTCTTGAGAGAAGCTTCGGTCTGCAAAAGCTTATACCAAAATATGTTCCTATTCGGCCAATTTTTTTACCACAACATGGTAGTACCATGACATGACATCCATGCCAAGTTTCATGATTTCCAGACGTGTTTTCAATTTACAAGAATTTTAAAACCAAGTTTCTCAATGTTCTCGGCCGAGCGACGATGCCCGGATGTTTTAATTTTATTCTCATTTCTAGCATAGGACCTAGAAATTCACCCGACACAAATGTGATTTTTCAACCAACTTTGGTGCACGAGAGCATGTGCTTGTAGTTCAAATTTGACTTATGCACATTAAATGACCAGAAACTCAATTAATGTATAAAAAAGACAAACGAACCCGGAATAATTCCAAAATTTAACAGGACATTAATGTAGTTCTATGTTGCCTTTGTTAAGAAACTCAAGGGGGGCAGCGTATATTGTTTCACACTCAAAGGTGTCACGCTCCCTCTTAGAACCACAAGCTTCCAAATCGGCCCAATTTTTTACCACAACATGTTCGTGCCATGACATGACACCATGCCAAGTTTCATGATTTCCAGGCGAGTTTTGGATTTACATGAATTTAAAATCAAAGTTTCTCGATGTTCTCGGCCGAGTCATGATGCTCAGATGTTTGAATTTCATTCTCATTTCTTCGATGGGACCTAGAAATTCAACCAAGGACACACATGTGATTTTTCAACCCACTTTGGTGCACCGGAGCATGTGCATGCAATTCATATTTAGATTATGCACATTAAAAGTCCAGAAACTCAATTAATGTATAAAAAGGCCAAATGAACCCGAAATAATTCCGAAATTTAACAGGGCACTCATATAGTTCTATGTTGCCTCTGTAAATAAAATCAGGGGGGAGGCAACATATATCGTTTTGCACACAAAGGTGACACATTCCCTCTCGGAACCACGAGGCTTGTTGAGAGAATCTCCGGTTTTGCAAGAGGCTTATACCAAAACTTGTCCCAATTCACCCAAAAATTATACGTATGAAACAGGGTTTAGATTATCCCAAACATCTCGCTACCTAGACCAATAATGTACTATGATTTGAATTCAACATAAAATGGATACAAATATTTGAATTGGAGAGCGTATGGTACATGTAGTTCATAGTGAAATATGATTACTTCTATATGTATGTTTTTTGTTATCAAGATAATATTTAAATTATTGTATAACTTGACAACAATCATATTCAAATAAGGAAAATTGATTCAAATTTAGTCCATATGGTAGACAACAATATATATGTTCACATGGTGGAGTAAAATGTTCATATATGATGGAAGATCAAAATGTACGACTACATCAATTATAAACCGCAAGGTCACCTAACGATATATTCGAATTCAACATAACGTGGATTCAATAATTGAAATTCGAGATCATGGCATCTGTAATCATATAAAAAGGGACATTACTCTTTCTTTGGTGGGAATTGATTTCTTTTTTGTTGTTGTTGAGGGAAGTGCAAATCGATTTGGTACTGTGCAGGGTAATCTAGTTCTCCCGATTTTTTTTACATTTTTCCTGTAGTTTTTTCAATGGCATCTATAGCAATATAGTAAAAGGGGACATGACTCTCTTGTGTCTTGTATGAATTGTTTTTTTACATGTTAAGTTTGTTCTGCCAAACAAGGAATCCGCACCTTGTTATCCCGAAATTTTCAAGCTCGAGTATCTTTTGTCTCACCTGCTTTGAAACTCCCACTTCTTCAACCCGCGCCGCGCCTTGTTATCCCGAAATTTGGACGCGCGCGAGAACTCCCTCCTCATCTGAAATCGCTCCTACAGCCCAGACATGCGAAATCCCCCTTCTACCCCTCAGCCGGAAATGAAGCTCCACGTCGCGGTGTCAAAACCGGTGGGGGTACGCTGGTAACTTACCCTACATTTCGGACAAGCGCGTCCCTAAGCATGGCTCCCCCCTCCCCCTTCGCCCCCCATTCGTAAACCGAGGCCGCCAAAACCCGCGAAACCCCACGCTCCTCCGTCGGCCTCCCGACCACCGCCCAGCCGGAGACTCTTCCCCGACTACGTCGTCCACCGCAACAGCTCGCCGTCCCTCATCCACCACACCTGATGAGGATCCGTTGTCGATCTCGTCGTCCCGCCGGATCAGCCGCCTCGTCCTCCACCTCCAAGGAGCCGCCCCGACGTTTGCCTCGTCTATCGTGCCACCTCAATCCCCACAGCATCGTCTTGACCTGCCCCACCGGAACCGCAACACCCTCACCAATTCCTCCGATGAAGCCGAGGCCAACTCGGCGCCACCAAGGAGGTTCTGCACTCACCGCTGCATTTTATCTTTTATTCGATCTCACGGGGCTGCCGGTGCTCGATACCAAGCAGACATGGTGTGTCTCCATCGATGTCGTTGTCGCCGGCCACATCATCCACGGCGTCTCTCCCCCATGTTGTTGCTTCCTCGGCGGTGACTTCCACAACGGCACTAGCTGCAGCTGCTCCGGCTCTCGCTCGTGCTGCAGCTCTGTTCTTGCTGTCGGTCGCGTTGTTGCACTGCTTTTGCTTTTGTTCGTGCTGCTGCTTTGCTCTTGCTCTCGCTTGCTCTGCTGCTGCTACTGCACGACCTGCGGAAGCTACAGGAGTCGCTGCTTTAGCACTCGCTCGCGGTGCTACTGCACGACTTGCCCTCTGCTAGTGCGTTCCCTGCTCGAGCGTCTGCTGATTTAGATCACTGCTTCTCTGCTACTAGTGCTCAAACGCCCTAAACATCTATTGCAATGCTCTGTTACTAGTTCAATCAGTTTCAACAGTAAAATTCAGTTTCGATTGTGAAGTTCATTTTCTTCAGTTAAGCTCAGAGTGAACAGTACTTACAGCATCTATCGGAGCGGCCGTGGCGTGGCTGATGCGTTTTACATCTAGCACTTTTTGGTGATGTATTTTACATCATCTATTGTAGATGATATTAGGGTCCCACTTCAGATTAACATTGTCTGTCTTGTCATGCTTCAGCCTCGTCGCCGTACACCTTAGAGGAGCTGCTCCAACGACGGAACCGTCCATCACAGCGGAGCAGTACCCTCGGCGCCGTTTCTAGAGGCCTCGGATCTTCTTCCCCGCCTCCGACAGTCACACCAGCATCATCACCATCCTCCACGTCCAACCCAATGATGCTGAGGTCCACAAGGCTATGCCAAAGAGGTTGTACACTCGTCACATCACTTTGTCTCTCCATTCCTCTGTTCTTCCAATTCATGTGAGCCAAACACCCAGGTTGACTGAAATCCTATGTTTCCAAATGCTCTGTTTTGCACGTGCATTCCTATCCTATTCCCGTGTTTTTCCTGTCCCTGCGTTTATAGAATCCTCCAATTCTAAGGAGCCCTTACAGATTTACTTCATTTTCAGATAGGCGTCAAAGAAAACTCCGTGTGTTATGTCCTACTCCTATCGTGCCGTCATCCACTCCACCTGAGGTGCACCATCGACAGAAGCGTTCACTGCAGCAGAGATCCCCCCTATAGACTTCCTTTCGCCACCTCAGATCATCTTCCCCATTGCCGGCAGCCACACCAACAGCATTACCATCATCGACTAAGCAGATGAACCTGAGGACTACACAGTTCCGGAAGAGAGGTCACAGTCTTTCGTGTTTGCTTACGTTATACATAGGTTATTATTACCTGCTACTTTATCGTTCAATCTTGAGTTTTGAAATGCCCATGGGTCTCATATCGAGCCAACAACGACTAGTATCTGTCTACTATCTGGTTCATCTCGGGTCTTCTATGTGGTTCATGTTGGGTGGGAAACAAACAATAGATGATCCATTGTCTATCTTTTTAAACTGAAGCTATAATCTACCTGCTATCATTAGTTTTGGATCCATCCACTCGTTTGCTACCATCAGTCTTGATTTTTGCATGCACCCCTTAGGCCTTACAAAATCTAACTATTTTTTTATTATGCATGTCAGATATTGTACACAATCGTACTGAACATGTAGAGAAAAAGAGAAGACTTTTGCGTGCAAATATAATGTCATGCAGACGCCGCTCCATGGTGGGCGAAGTGGCCCCCTCCTGCATTTCTAGATTGTATTCCAGAGGAAGATAACTGTTCATATGGAGATTCAGAAGCAACCGACCACGCTTGTTTACCACCTGAGGTGTTTGCTCTAACCTGACATGCTGATGTTGGTCATATCATGCATATGGCGCCTTGCATTGCTTATATTATACATCTTATATGTCATCATCTTAGTTTAGATTTGCTTTCTGTGAATGCCACCTATTTGGTTTCTATATTGTACTCCCACCATTCCTAAATATTTTTCTTTTTAGAGATTTCAACAAGTGACTACATACGGAACAAAATGATTGAATCTACACTCTAAAATGTGTCTATATACATCCGTATGTGTTAGTCCATTTGAAATCTCTAAAAAGACAAATTTTTAGGAACGGAGGGAGTATATGGGAATTATGCAACGCCATCTTCTTTAGCCAGGCATCATATACGTGAATCATGCAATGCCATCCTGTTTAGCCAGTCATCGTATATGTGAATTGTATCGTGCCATATTTTTTCCATAATGTATTCCATTTGTCAACAATGTTTATACATTCATCTAATCTTCCTGTGCATCAGCCATTTGAGTTGGTCATGGGAAAATCTGGAGTGAAAACAAGGTCTTCTGAGCAGTCAGTGCTACTTGTCGATGCAGATTTCTTGTTGGTTACAGATAGCTCCTCAGAGGAGGATTCAGAGAGAGATGACCGGTCGTATTCCCCCCCCCCCCCGAGGTGCATGCTCTAACTTGGCTGGGTTATATTGCTCATATCATGCATATGGTGTCTTGCATTGCCATGCCATCTGCTTAGATTAGACATGCTTTGTGTGAATGCCTCTTGTTTGCTCTCTATATCAGATATGTGAATTATGCAATGCCATGTTTTTCAGCCAGTTATCATATATGTGAATTATGCACCGCCATGGAGCCAAGCATCATATATGTGAATTATCTCATGCCATCTTTTTTTTCATTACGTATTCCATTTGTCGACAATCTGTGTATATTGAACTACTCTTCATGTGTATCAGCCATTTGAGCCGGTTATGGAAAAATCTAGAGTGAAAACAAGGTCTTCAGAGCAGGCAATGGTACCTGTTGAAGCATACATCTCGATGGTTACAGGGAGCTCCTCGGAGGAGGATTCAGAGACAGATGACCAGTCCTATATCCCACCTGAGGTGTATGCTCTAAGTTGCAATGTTTATATTTCTCATATGATGCATATGGTGTCTTGCATTGCTTAGTTTAGACATCATATGCACAATATTGAATTCTATCTGCTTAGTTTAGAGATCATACATGCGAGTGCCAACTGCTTAGTATATGAATCAATTATTTCAATTATATCATGCCATCCTGTATACTTAGACAACATGTATGTGAATTATTTCATCCCAACCTATTTTAGAAAGACATCATATAGTTTTGTCATGTCATCCTCTTTGGGTACTCATCATATGTTGAATTATGCCATTATATCCTGTTAAGTTATCCATCATATATCTGAAACTGTGTCATGCTATCCTGTTTAGTTAGGCTGTTTGGTTAGACAACATATATGTGAATTACCACATCTGTCTATCATACAATGTCTGTACGTTCAATTTCTTTTCTTGTTTATCAGCCATTTGAATTGGAGGGGGTGATGGCAGTATCTAAGGGAGCAAAAACACGTTCTTCACAAAAGACAGTGCTACCCGTCGATTTAGATAGAACCATGGTTGTACTGGCCCACAAACTAGCCCCACCACATATAATCGAGACTCTTCCAGATTGCACACTTACACCATTGGGCAGAGAACCAGCTACAACCCATCTAACCGCAACCCCAGCGGATAGTAACCCACTTATAGTTGACAAAGCACCATGTCCACCACAGAGTACCCCCACATGAGCAATTTGTAAAGCTACTGCAGTGCCCAAAGCACCAAGACCACCACAACTAACCCAAACTCCACGTTTAAAGCAGAAGAGCAACTGTTCTTAGGTCATATTCCGTAGCTATGGTCCATACTCCTTTGTTGTTGCATCACTGTATTTACTCATACCAACTACTTTCGAATTTGAAGGATCCAATTGAAACTCCAATGGTGCAACAGGTATGTTTTAAACCTATTTCTTTAACTGGATTGTTGTTCTAACTTCTTTCTCTATGTTGATTTCAGTTTAAGTTGTATAAATAGTTATGTTCTCATGTGATGCACATTACAAGTGCTGCCAATGTTGTGTAGTTTCTCACACTTATATTCTGTCTATGCTATTGTGTCTTAAAAATATATGAGTTGAACTGTGTCTCTATCTTGATTAGGGAACATAAACTAGAATGATATGGACAATACAGTGACCATAGTACAGTGATATATGTTTGTTTCATGTTGTTATCTTGTCCACCTTACTACTGAACCGGTTTACCAAAATGAGTTTCGTATACTACAAGCTAAACCGGTGATGTGTCTGCTTGTCTCTCTTGTAGTATGCAAACAGAATATTGGAGAAGAGCACCCCACTATGCAATGGTAGAGAAAGTAATGCAGATAAGGTTCAAGATAGTGAGACAACCCTGTTGGTCTCCAAGAAAGGTGATAAAAACGATCTTGTAGACAGTGAGAAAACCCCACAGTTTTGCGTTGATGTAGTGTTCGAGTTACTAGCCAGTGCCGCTGGCACAAGCTCTTCGAACTCGCTGCCTAAATCACTTCGGCTTCTTCAGTCTCAACTACAAGCTGAAAGGCATCAGTCAGCTGTGTTGCGGCAAGAAGCCGAAGGACTGAGGAAGTCCCTGCAGAATTCTGATGTGTACTTTCTTGTGCAACAGCAAGCGCTGGAGGATTTAAGCGCCAAACAAGAGAAAGTTAATAAGCTTGCTAAGCATCTTGCCTGCATTATGGGTACCTAGGATATTGTTTCTTGAACTCTTCTGAAGTGGTTTCAGTTCTGGACTTGTTTTGCTGCGGCGTTTATATGCTGCTTTGTTCCCTATATTTGCACTGGTGGCAAACTTTGATGCCCAATGGATGTAATATGTGTAATAGCCGTGATAGCCTAGCATAAGTTGCTTGCTTATTTATTTCCTTGTTGTCTTGTTTATTTGTTTGCTTGTAGTCAGTGCAGTTCTTTTTCCGCGGTTTGCTAGTGGCTGCAATAACCTATTTTTTAAAACTAGGCCACAGTAACCATGGGCTAATATTTACTGTAGTGACACTGGGCCTCCTACGGGCCGTAGAAACAGTGGGCCTTCTACGGGCCGTAGAAACAGTAGGCCTTCTACGGGCCGTAGAAACAATAGGCCTTCTACGGGCCGTATCATCAATGGGCCTTATACGGGTCGTATGATCGATTGGCCAAACATGGGCCAATAACAGGCCGCATTATGGCCGTAAACGGTCTAGAGTTGGAATCGTCCGTTCATGGGCCGACCATAACGGGCCATCGTTAATAGGCCGTATTTGATGACGCTATGAAAACGGCCCAACGTATTAACGGACCACAAACGGGCCGACTGGAACCACGGGCTGAATTTGGCCCACAAGCAGAAAGTGACGGTAATGGGCCGTAAATAAATGAATGCTGGAAATGAGCCCAAGAATAAATGGGCTCTGAGAAGGCCGAAATATAACATGGGCTAGAAACGGCCCAACGGAATAACGGGCCGTTAATGGGTATAAAGTGATACACTGTCATTACGAGCCAGTTTCACCACGGGCCGTTAATGGGTGTAAAGTGATACACTGTTCATTACGGGCCAGTTTCACCACGGGCCGTTAATAGGCCAAGAGTTACATAGGGCCTCATATGGGCCGAAAGACGTCATGGGCCATACATGGGCCAGAAGTGAAAACGGGCTGGAATCATATTGGATGACCCAGATGACGCTACTAGCCTAATTCGGATAGGGCGTAACGGGCCTTGGGTTAGAGTGCTGTAAATGGGCTATATGCGAACAAGCCGTTAACAGGCTTTCCATGGGCCGGCCCACCACCTTTTGACCAAGTCAAACGGGTCGGCCATTTCACAGGAATGGGCCTCTGTTGGGCCGTGCCACGTGTCGACGTATCATAGGCGCCTTCTGTCCAATGAGTGGATGACATCTGTCCCAACGATGAGCCGACACGTGTTTCCTCCAGCCAATGATGATTTTACACGTGGAAAATCCCCATTGGTCGGGGCTGTTAACGGGTTATCGGATCCAAAACCCGACCCGATAGCTTAACGGCATTCCGTTATGGTGGATGCCACGTGTCGGTCACCCTTGACGAAAGCACTTCTGTGACGCGTGATTTATCGTCATGGAAGTGCACACTTCTGTGATGATAATTTTGGTAATGTCATGGAACACTTCTACGACAGCACATGTATGACTATCTAGATTCTGTCATAAAATCGTCATGGATGTACATGCATGACAAAAAACGCGACCTACTGTGACAAACACGTATCATCATGGAAGTGTATTTTTTGTAGTGCCAATAGCCAAGAAATACAAACCCATTACGCGGCGCGGAACCGTTCTGGAGGGATGGCTTGATGGCCCATGCAAAATACACACAACACCGGATACTATACCAACCCACAGCCTTAGAGCATGTTGGATACTCCGGTAGGTAGCCAAAAGCAGCGATAACATCCTTACAAAAAACAAGCCAAAGCAACACCCTCCAGAAGATGACGACCCCAGAGTACTAGCAGTCTTTGAGACATTCACTTCAAACAATAAGCGCAAAAGGGCACTTCACGGCCTCGCTGAAGGCTGTCAAATCTCCACAGTAAACCCTTGGAATGACACGGCTATAACCTTCAATGCCGGCGACAAACCAAAATACAGGACAGTTCGGGCACCTGCCGGTTTAGTCCTCAGTCCCTTCGTGGATGGCTTTCGACTCACCAAGGTCCTCATGGACGGTGGCAGCGGACTAAACCTCATCTATGAGGATACACTCCACAAAATGAAATAGACAGGAGCCGCATCAAGCAAAGCAGCACGACCTTCCGAGGAATCAATCCTAGTCGGGAGGCACGATGTGCGGGAAAAATCACACTTGACGTGGTATTCGGCACGCCGGAGAATTATCGGTCTGAAGAAATCACCTTCCAAGTGGCTCCTTTCAGCAGCGGATACCATGCCCTGTTGGGGCGGGATGCTTTTACACGCTTCCAAGCTATACCTCATTACGGGTATATGAAGCACAAAATTCCCAGACCAAACGGCATAATCACTCTTGTCAGTGATCCGGACATAGCACTCTGCGCCGAAAACAAAACCGCATCCCTGGCCCTCGAGGCATTATCTGAAGCCCTCGCGGCCGAAGAATTAACCGCACTGCGCTCCATGGTGGATAGGGACGAAGTGATCTTAGACAAACGACCAAAATCCACCTCCTTCAAACCGGTAGAAGAAATAGTCAAATTCTAAGTCCATCCAATGGACCCTAAGAAAACAGCATCCATTGGAGCACAACTAGACCCGACGGTTGATGCCGTGCTACGAGAGTTCCTGCACGAGAATTGGGATATATTCGCCTGGCACTCTTCTGATATGCCAGGAATACCATGCGAACTGGCCGAACACAACCTCAATATATTGAAGGGATATAAGCCGGTCAAGCAAACACTGTGGCACTTTTTCGAACCCAAACGGCAAGCTATGGCGGAAGAGCTAGCCAAGCTAATTGAGGCCGGATTCATTAGAGAAATAAAGCATCCGGACTGGCTGGCAAACTTGCTGATGGTACCAAAGAAGGACAAATCCTGGCGCCTGTGCGTCGATTTCAAATACTTCAATAAGGCTTGCCCCAAGGATCCCTTCCCCCTCCCCTGTATTGATCAAATAATTGACGCTACCGCATGACACGATTCACTGTGTTTCCTTGACACATATTCCAAATACCATCAAATCAAAATGAAGGAGTCCGATCAAGCTGCAACAACATTCATCACCCCATATGGGCCATTCTGCTTCAACACCATGCCCTTCGGGCTCAAGAATGCCGGCGCCAGATACCAACGCATGATTCAAACATGACTGGAGAAACAGATGGGCAAGGCAGTTCAAGCTTATGTGGACGACGTCGTCATCAAAACTAGGCACGTCGAAACACTAATAGACGATTTACGTCTCACATTCGACAACCTCCGTGTGTATGACATTAAGCTCAATCCGGAAAAGTGCGTTTTCGGCGTTCCTGCTGGAAAACTGCCGGGCTTCATTGTTTCCAACAGAGGAATTGAAGCAAATCCAGCCAAAATCCAAGCTTTGTCACAATTGGCTACGCCAACAGACCTTAAATAAGTCCAAAAGCTCGCGGGTTGCGTGGCAGCTCTAAGCCGCTTCATCTCCAGATTGGGAGAAAAGGCACTGCCACTCTATCGCCTTCTACGGCAAACCGATCACTTCGAGTGGACGGCCACGGCAACAGTCGGACTGGAGGAAATAAAAACCCTTCTTGCGAGCAATCCAATCCTGCCCGCGCCAAACGTCAGCGAACCAATGGTATTGTACATATCGGCAACACATCAGGTGGTGAGCGTCGTGCTCGTCATTGAACGAGAACAGGACAGACACAAATTCCCACTTCAGAAGCCAGGATACTACGTATGCACTGTCCTTACACCATGCTAATCCCGGTACCCCCATTATTAAAAGATAGCATACACAGTCTTCATGGCATCCCGAAAGCTCCGTCGCTATTTCCAGGAGTGTTCGATCACGGTGGCTTCGGAAGTACCACTCAATGACATTATAAACAACCACGATGCCATGGGCCGGATTGCCAAATGGGCCATTGAGCTCCTCCCGTTTGACATTACATATAAACCACGTCGAGCTATTAAATCCCAAGTACTGGCTGGCTTCGTCGCCGAATGGACAGAGGCTGAACTCCCGAAAGAGTACGACACATATTCCAATTGGGTTATGTATTTCGATGGCTCCAAAATGCTGGCAGGGCTAGGAGCGGGCATCTTTTTAACGTCCCCTACTGGAGACGTCGTTCAGTATGTACTCCAAATACTATACACAGACTCCAAAAACGTAGCCGAATACGAGGCCTTATTGCATGGTCTCCGGATAGCTGTCTCCATGGGCATACAACGCCTAGAAGTGCGCGGGGACTCAAACCTTGCAATATCTCAAATAAATTGAGATTTCGATGCCTGATCCGAAGATGGCAGCTTATCGTAATGCCGTCATAAAAATGTCGGCCCGGTTCGAGGGGCTCAAGTTCCATCATGTGGCTCGAGAAAGTAATCAAGCGGCAGACGTTCTTGCTTGTATCGGCGCTAAGCGCGACCCCGTCCCACCTAATATCTTTCTAGAAAGGCTTTTTAAGCCATCCATGGTGTGGCAGGGGAAAACGGCAACACTAGTCCGGATCCGAACATAACCCTAGATTCCGAAAACACCGACATCATCGGAGGCTCAGCCATCGAAATAACACCGTCGGCGCATCTCATCATGGCAGTCATTGCCCCATGGACTGAACCCTTCCTGGCCTACCTTAGCAGGAAGGAGCTTCCTGAGGACCAGAATGAGGCCCGCTGCATTGTCCGGCGTTCGAAGGCCTACAAGGTTCATGATGGAGAGCTCTATAAGAAAAGCGCTACCGGAGTTCTTCAATGATGTATCTCCGAGGAAGAGGGGTGGCAGCTCTTGGCTGAAATTCATGCCGGACTCGGCGGTCAGCACGCCGCAGCTCGGGCCCTTGTTAGCAAGGCCTTCCGTATAGGGTTTTATTGGCCGACGGCCCGAGCAAATGCACATGACCTTGTCCATCGTTGCGTCGGATGCCAACTCTTTGCCACCCAAAGCCATATGCCACCCATTGCCTTACAAACAATCCCCATCACTTGGCCTTTTGCGGTCTGGGGACTCGATATGGTCGGACCCCTTAAAGGAGGAAGCCATAAGAGAAAGTATCTTCTAGTCATGGTGGATAAATTCACTAAGTGGATAGAGTCCAAACCAGTCAAAATGGCCGAAGCGAGGCCGGTAATAGATTTCATATTTGGCATGGTACACCGTTATGGTGTCCCACACAGCATAATCACCAATAATGGCTCTAATTTCACAGCCGATGAAGTGAAAACCTGGTGTGCTAATCTGGGCATTAAGCTCGATTACGCCTCTGTCTATCACCCACAGACAAATGGTCAGGTCGAACAGGCTAATGGTCTTATTATGAGCGGCATCAAACCTGGACTAGTGAGGTCTTTGAAAGAATCAGACAAGCACTGGGTGGAGGAACTCGACTCCGTACTCTGGGGCCTGCGGACCACGCCCAACCGCACTACTGGATATACACCTTTCTTCATGGTGTACGGTGCAAAAGCAGTGTTACCCTGCGATATTATTCATAACTCACCTCGAGTGCGCATGTACGAAGAGAGAGATGCCGAGCTTGATCGGCAGGACAACTTAGATGCCCTGGAGGAGGAGCGTGATGTCACAAAAGCCCGTTCCGCATTTTATCAATAGCAGGCTCGCAGGTATCAAAGCAGAGAATTGCAGGCCAAGGCTTATAACGTTGGCGAACTCAAGCCCAAGTGGGAGGGTCCCTTCATCATTGACGAAGTTCTCACCGGAGGAGCGTACCGCCTGCGTGATGCGTCAGACAATCACCTGGAGCCGAACCCCTGGAATGCGGGCAGACTTCGATGATTTTATGCCTAGCGCCGAACTCCGTGTTCGTCTCCTTCCTCCTATTATTAAGGTTATTTTTCTCTCTTTTCGTTTTTTATCTTTTTTGTTTTGCTCTGTAGCCTTACGGCTTTAGTACGGCTAGACCATTCTCCCCTGATGCGTACATCTCCACATATGTACGTTCATTATACTAGGGGGCTTCTCGTACAGAAGCTTACTATTATTCTTCGAGCATCATGCTCACCACATATGTGTTTTTCCATATGTACCTTTTCTTCGCCATTATATGCATCGATATGACTTAAGTTTTGGCCAAGCTGGGTTGCCTGGCTCCTGTGCTTATGCCCTATGTTCCCATTAGTTCGGCTAGGGCATAAAGGGAGCGCCTCTGTGATTGTTATTGCCGGGTCATCCAGATGTGTACCTCAGACTGGGTGAAGCTGAAAGCTAGCGTTCTTAAGGGAATATTTGGTCGGCGAATTAAAGACGTTTCCGCATTCACTCCATTTTGAAACCCTAGATGTTACTTACTCTATGGTTTTTTCAAGCACAGTTCGAACATGCACATTAAACGCATGCACACCCAGGGAAAGGAACCCTTAACGGAACTATTCTCTCTGGAAGATGTTTCTTACATAATCTAATATAACATAACTTGTCGGATACACATTGTCTGTTCAAGCAACTATGACCCCTACGCCTGGTTCCCATGCATAACCCGGTATATTCTACCGTTAGGGTATTCAGAAACACTCCGCACCTTCGGGTCCAGAGGTTGAAGCGAAAAGTTAGGCCATGACAATTATTTTTATTATCCATCTAGAAGGAAAGTACATAGTCACTTACGACTTAAAAACTTCCTCCTCTATACCGTCCAACAGGCGGTCTAATTTACAATCCTGTTGGGAGTATCTAGCAGCCACCTCCACTTGGCCATATAATAAACTAACGGAATTTCTTCCCCATTTGACCCTAGCGGTCTGACCCAGGCCATGCGATTCGGATCCAACTTGGTATATCATGTTTTTACCATGGCCTAGGCCTCTCGCGCACTCTCTCGGCAGGCCGATATCTTCCATAGTCGGATACGCCGCCGCGCTCCCTTGAACAGCTCTACAAGCTTCTCCATACTCCCTGGAGGGGATTCGGATGGCCATAAGGCCTTGGCTACACTCCGCATTGTCTGCCGAGCTTGCTCATGCAACTACGACAGTCCTTGCAGAAGATCACTTAATGATCCGGACACCTCCTCTTCGGGACGGCCCGTCAATATACCTGCAATCACAGCTATATCAGCTACTTTTACTTCCAACCTGTTATAAGATAAATACGGCCACATACTAAATATGCCGCCTCGCAGGTTTTTGTTCTCCTTCACGGAGTCGGCTAGCTGGGCCCGCACATCCTTCAGCTCTTCACCCAGCTAGGTGTTTGCATCTTGGAGTTTGTTTTTCTCCCGTCTAACACGGGTCAAAACCCGCTCGCCTGTGGCCTGCAGTCTTTTCGACTCATTTTCCTCCAATTGAGCCGATGATCATGTTAGGAGGTAAAGCCGCAGTGTTAAGACGGTCGCTATGCAATAACTGTTTCTCGATGGAGGGAAATATCACTCGAAGACGCCGCTTTCGATTTTTCCAGTTCGGCGGTCACTGCGTTTAACTGTGTCTGGCACTTTTCTAGCTCTTGGGATAGCACATCGTTCTTCTTCGACAGAACCTGGTCATGCAGCGATCCTCAAATCAGTTGTCCCAACTACTTTGAGTCTCGGGGGCTACTAGCATATGGTTATCATAGTCAGACAAAGTAAACTCACTTGCACATCTTTCAAATGCTGCTTTGTGGCTCTGTTAAGCCCATCTCGAGCAGCTCGGATACATGCATCAGCCGAGCTGAAGGCATTAAATGCCTCTTCTGAAAAGCCAGGGTCTTGTAAAACGGCCCTGCGGCGCCGATGGTTCATGGTGCTCTCCACTTCCGAGTTGGTGACGGGTAAATCATCCAAATCCTCGGCCGGAGGACAGTCCGGCGTCACCCCTGCATCAGCCCCCATCTTCACAGCAGGATCTGGATACTGGCTGCGGGAAGTATGACCGGCCAGACCCCCGGATATAGCTTGACACACCTTTTTCCTGATACAGGGTAAACAGAAAGGGCACAGTTGGATGTGACTGCCAAGGTGCATATTTGCAAATCCATACCTCTTTGATGAAGGCTCGGCCATATCCTCGTTTGCCTTCCTTTTTGAAGGCTTGCCTGGTGTGGGGGATGCTCTCTTCGCAGATGCCCCCGGGGCAGCATGGCGCGTCGAATGCCTCCCCTTCTGAGCACAGGACAGTGCGGTGGGTAAGGAGGAATGAGAAAACTCTCTTGGACAAGGTATCTCCGGATTACTTACATGTGAAGCAGGAAGGAGGCCGGGGTAATCAATGATTATGGGTACATCTGTACTTTCATAGCTCATCTGATAGAATATTCCATCCCCGAGCTCCACAAATATGTCCGGATCTTCCTCATATCCGGGGACAAGATCCCGGTTGCGATTCTCCAGCTGAGGGGCAGGGTCATGGATCCCCTCGACAGCCTTTCATAAGCGGATAAGATACTGCTTATCAAGGATGATTCAGGGACAGGAGTAAAATAGTGGAGCTGAAGCTTACCCAGCTGGGAGGATTATACATGGAAAATCCGCCTCGATATTGGAGACGGGTGAACTCCTCCTTCTCCCCTTTATACAGCTTGGCCAGTATTTTAGCCAGGGCGGCGGGGGTCTTCGGGCCCTTTCAACCATAGCGTGAGGCATCGTCTTCCCCGTTATAATGCCACATGGGCAGCCCTCTGTACTGGAATGGCTGGACCCCCCGCGTTATAGAGATCACCATCACCTCGGCTAATGACAATCAGGACTGGGCAAGCATCTTAATCTTGCCCAGCAGCAGGCTGATCTCTGCACTATCCTCTTCCTCGAGGCTCCGAGGAACCAGCTATGGCGTTTCTTCAATGGAGCATTTGAAAACTCGGGGAGGCCCATGCGGACGGGGTCGGGTAGAGCAACGTCGTCGATGTAGAACCATTCGGAAGGCCACTCTCCGGGAGCTTTCTTCAGCGTGCCGGACAGGTAGCCGGTCCCGGCAATGCACCACACTTTGGCTCCTCCCACTTCAAAAATTGACCCACCTTGATTGTGAGGGATGAGGCAGAACAGTCTTCTCCATAAATCGAAATGGGCCTCGCAACCCAGGAATAGTTCGCATAAAGCAACATAACCTGCAATGTGCAGGACGGAGGCTGGGGTAAAATTGTGCAGCTGGAGGCCATAATACTCCAGAAGCCCTCGGAGGAATGGGTGAATTGGAAATCCCATGCCCCTCAGTAGATTGGGGACGAAGCACACTTGTTCTCCTGCAGACGGATTGGGGAAATCCTCTGCCTGGGTTTTGCCGTTGAAGGAGGCCAATCCTGCTCGAACATGGACCAGATCTCCAGGAGGAAGAAATCCCTGCATTTGCAACTTCTTCAGTTGGCTGTGGGACACAGAGCATCTCTCCCACTAGCCTCTCTCTAGGTTGGAACGGGAAGAGGAGATGGGAATGTTGGCCAAGTTGGAATGGTCTTTCCTGGCAGTCTCTAGGGAGTTTCTCCGCGTGGTACCGAAAGGATCTGAGACCGAATCTCTTTAAATAGACGGTCTTTCTTGTAGGGCTAGGGTGTTATTTGCAAAAAATACCCTGACCGTCCGCATTCGCCCGACACGTGGAGGATGAAGTCATAGATGCGCAGAAGCCGAGGGATGTGGCATTGAACTAAAAGCCGAATACATTACTTGGAAGCCATCGGAGGAGGAACCCGCCTTGCAATGCCGAAGACAATCCGCACGCCGAATGCCTCGTCATTGAAGCCTGATTCGGGGGCTACTGAGGGAGTCCTGGATTAAGGGGTCCTCGGGCGTCTGACCTGTTGGCCATGGGCCGGATTGGTGGGCTGTGAAGATACGAAGACCGAAAACTACACCCGTGTCCGGACAGGACTCTCCTTGGCGTGGAAGGCAAGCTTGGCGAGAGAATATATAGATTCCTTTCTTTGTAACCGACCTTGTGTAACGCTGGATCCTCCCGATGTCTATATAAACCGGACGACTTAGTCTAGAGGGGAAATACTCATTACCGTAGTCATACAGGCTAGACTTCTAGGGTTTAGCCATCATGATCTCGTGGTAGATCAACTCTTGTAATACTCATATTCATCAAGATCAATCAAGCAGGAAGTAGGGTATTACCTCCATAGAGAGGGCCCGAACTTGGGTAAACATCGTGTCCCCTGTCTCCTGTTACCATCGACCTCAGACGCACAGTTCGGGACCCCCTACCCGAGATCCGCCGGTTTTGAGACCGACAGCCGTCGTTGTGGTCGACGTCACTACCGCCTGAGGCCACCGTCGAGCTCCTGGTGCTCCCAGGAGGCCAACGGGCCCGAGCACGTGCCTTCTCGCGCCCTATAGCTCCGTTTCCATTGCTTCCCGATCTCCGGCGACCGCCCCGCCTCTCGCCGTCATTATTCCAGACCGTTACGGGCCGCGCCGCCACTGTAGATGGATGCGGCGTCGAACGGCCGATCGAACGCGCCTAGCCGCACCTCTCCCCGTGCCCCGTAGCATTTTTCTAGCGAAGTCCAGCGATGCTCCGCCGCAGATTTGGTCGCCGGAGCTCTCTCCGACGCCGACGCCGACGTGGCACAGTGGGCCCCGCCCCTAGGTCGCTGACCAATGGGCTCGGGTGGCCCAGTTGACTGGGTTGACCCAATCAACTGCTGACTGGGCTACCCAGTGAGATTGAGATGTGGGCCCTACTTGTTTAAAACATTTTATAAATAAATAAATATGCTAATTAAAATATGCTAATTAATTAGTAATTAGTTAGTCACTGACACCAGGGGCCCACCCCTCTAATTAGCATGTTAGTTTAGTTTAAATTATTGTTAGACTAACACAGGCTGACATGTTTCCCACTAGACCCACATGTCAGGTTTGATCCTGGTCAGCGAGTTCGTTGACTACTCACGTCATCCTCACACAATGCTGACATCATAATGAATTTCTTTTAATTAAAATAATTCTAGAAAATGCTTTAATTTTTGAAAATTCATAGAAATTAAGCCGTAGCTCAGATGAAAATGTTTTCTACATGAAAGTTGCTCAGAAAAATCCAATGAATCCGAATATGTGGTTTGTTCATCTGTCACACACCCCTAGCATGATGAACATGGAACATTCCCCCTCCGGTCATCTGTTTGACACAGCTCCGGAACCGGGAATACATTCTCGGTTGAATTCCCCCTTCACCTATTTTGTGCAGCACTATGTTAGGTTGACCCTAGTTCTGCATATCGTTTTGTCATGCTTAGTGTTGCATCTGCTTGCTTATATTTACTGTTTCTTCCCCCTCTTATCTCCGATAGACCCCAAGGCCGATGATGCCCCGGTGATCAACTACGTCGTCGACGACATTTCTTCCTTTTCAGTAGAGCTTCTAGATAAGCAAACCCCCCTTGAGCATTCTGATATCGCCCATTTCTTTCCCTCTCATGCTTGCATTAGAACCGATACTACTTTCTGTATGATCCTATTCTGATGCATAGCCTGTTTTTGTTACCTCCTTTCATACCTTACCTGCTTAGTCTAAACTGCTTGGTATAGGTTGGTTAGAGATCCATCAATGACCCCCACCTTGTCCCAGTTGCCCCACTTTATGTTTGAGGACTCGATCAACGTGATCGACGTCCAGGCCCCGATACCGCACATCACCCCCTTAGTTGTACGACTCTGCAGAGTTACTATCGAGTGCCCAGGGTGATACCTCATCAGCACTTCTGATGTTAACCCTATAGTGTAGCTTTTCGGTCATGGTCGTCGAGTGTGATTCCTCCTTCTCCACTCCCGATAACGATATTGTCGTGCAACTCCTCAAGAGTGGACCTCAGGGGTGATTCCTCCTTCGTTCACCTTGACGATAACATCAGGTGGAATTCCATTGAGGGCGATTCCTCAGGGTTCCCATTGGTGTTAGACACACAATTACTATGGTTATTATGACTTTACACTAAACCATGTTACTAAAGACGGGTCGGCCCCGAGGGTTACCCGCGGAGCTTAATTGCGAGCGATGTGGAGTCGGGTTGACCTAGAAGGTGCCCGCGAGATAATTACGAGGCGTGACCGGGCATTCTTAGCCCTTGCTATGAGTCCTCGAGACGGGGCGACGGGGTCACATCGATCGTGAGTCTCTACTCGTTACCGCGCGTTCCTAATCCAGTATGATATGGATATTTGATCCAAGGGGCCACTGCCATGATAGCACTAACCATCATGTGGGCATAGTATGGGCGTTCTGCGTCGTATGCATCAGCCGAAGCTTAATAGACATCATGCGACTGAGCAGCGCGTGTCGGGTTGGACTAGAACGCCTAGCCTTGTATAAGGGAGGCTAGGTCTGCTCACCAGCCACCCACGCAACGTGCAGGAGTTCCCAGGGTGATGGCCCAAGGCCCCTGGGGGCATAGGTTTAGTCCGGTGTGCTGACCTCTCTATTAAGCCTAGGTCGATCGTGTTGTGGCGTATCGTTTGGCTGAGGCCGGGCATGACCCAGTAAAGTGTGTCTGGACGAAGTTAATCGAGCGTGATGGCTAAGTTGGTGCACCCCTGCAGGGAAGAAAACATCTATCGATAGCATGTCCTACGGTAACGGACACTTGGAGTTGTATCCCGATCGATACAACTAGAACTGGATGCTGAGGCATGTAATGGATATGATGGATCCAGGATTTTTTCCTTGCAGGGAGTCGAGGAAGTGATCTCTAGGCAATGTTACAACATGCTTACTAATATTATAATATGCCACTCTTATCTTTTCTGATGCTGCAAGATGCTTGGAGCTGCTCGAAGATGCTAGTCTTCGATAGGCTAGGCTTTCCCCTTCTCTTCTGGAATTCTACAGTTTAGTCCACAGATACAACCCATTCCTTTGATACAGATGTGTATTTAGTTTAGATCTGATGAAAGTCTTGCGAGTACTTTGGATGAGTACTCACGGTTGCTTTGCTAGCTCTTTTTCCCCCAAACCCGATTGTTGCGACCAGATGACGGATCCCAGGAGCCAGACGACACCACTAATGACTACTATTACCCCGAGGGTGCCTACTACTAAGTGACGGCCGCTGACGACCTGGAGTAGTTAGGAGGCTCCCAGGCAGGAGGCCTTGCCTTTTCGATCATTGTTGCTTTTGTGCTAACCTTCTTAAGGCAGACTTGTCTAACTTATGTCTGTACCCAGATATTGTTGCTTCTGCTGACTCTTATGTATTCGAGCTTATGTATTCGAGCTCTCGAGGCCCCTGGCTTGTAATATAAAGCTTGTATTATTTTAATTTGTGTCTAGAGTTGTGTACGATTGAATCGGAGACGTCATAGTAGATGAACTCAAAACTACAAGTGATGCTCCCAACTCTTGATGAGCTACATCAACCTTGAGCATCCCACACAAGTTCAACTACATGTTCAAGATCAACACCACCACCCAAGGTATGTTATTCCATCTTAGAGAAGCTTTACCCCAAGTCATGGGTCAAAGCAGCTCAACAAGATGCGAATACATCAAAATGCTTAAACGAAAAATGGTAACCCCATTTTTAGCTTAAACGATGAGTATGACCTACGATCAAGTGTTCTCACTTGACTCCTCAGTCAATATACTCTAACATAGGTGACTTTGTCGCCGACCAATTCTAGATGAAGTTCTCTAGTGTTGCTCTGTGTTCTTGCATTTGTCTCTTGCATGTTTGTTCCCCTTCTTTAATAAAAAAAACTTCATCTAGATTTCTATAAATTTCTCTATTCGTTTCTGCACTCCCTGCATCCAATTCATTGCAAATCCTTCAGTTAATTCCTTGAAAATATTTGTGAGATCCTATTTGCCTAGTGAGCTAACATGACAATTGGTCTCTCTCTGTGTTATACTCAGACACACCGGTTTGTCTCTTTCGGTCAAACCAAATCACCTCGGTGTCACTGAAGAAACCAAGTCAGTGTTACCGATTTCAATGCTGAGAAGACACTCTTTGCCATTTGCATCCTGCATATTTGTTCCAGCTCCACTCAATGATTCTTTTCCTCTACCTGTATCACATTCAACTTGCTGCTTTGTCATGTGACTCATGGACCAAACCTATTCGACTAACACTCCAAAAGATCCCTTCTTGGAAATAGATGTCAAAGGGGGAGAGAGATCACATCAAAGGGGGAGAGTGCTTAATCACATCAAAGAGAGAGAGAGCCCCAGATGCTTGGCATTCAAGAGGAGAGAAGTCACATGTCTTTAAGAGGGGAAATACATGTTAATTTGTGTTATGATTATTGTGCTCTAATTTGTTTTGCTCTGATTTTCTTTAAGGTAGGCGGCTTCAAAAGCGCAACAAAACCACTCGGAGTAAATTGCCTATAATTAGGTTTTTGGATTGGATTGTTGAATATATGAGCAATTTACTATGAGATTTAATACAAATCAACAGTAAATAGATCACGGCGAAAATTGCAAAGATCAAAGTAATGATGCGGACTAAACCAGGAGGACAGAATCACATACTGTAGAGTGGGAGCAGAATCACTGTGGTTGATGTTGTCGGATTTTGGGTTCTGGCAAAACCCTCGAGGTTCGAACACTAGGGTGAGCACGAAGATCTCTCCCCCTCTCTAGCTCGCGCACATCATGATCTCACGGCCTAGCTCGACGGACCCAAAGAGCAAGAGACACAAGATTTATACTGGTTCAGGCCACTATTGTGGTGGAATACCCTACTCCAGTGTGGTGTGCTGGATTGCCTCTTGGGCTGAGGATGAACAGTTACAGGGGAAGAACAGCCTCCTGAGGAAAGGTGTTCTTGTGCTTGGCGAGCTTGTGTGGTCGAGGATGGTCTGAATGATCCATCCCCTTTCTATGGTGGTGGCTAGTCCTATTTATAGTGGCCTTGGTCCTCTTCCAAAATATCGAGCGGGAAGGGATCCCACAATGGCCAAATTGAAGGGAGACAACTAGTACAAGCTATCCTAAAAAAATGTAGTCTTCGCCTGCCAAAGGCTCTGGTGGTGACGCTGTCTTGGGCTCCACGGTGACCTCCATCCTGCCATCCTGCTAGTCTTGGTGTTGTTGCACCGATATGGAAACATTTGCCTGATGCCTTCGAACCCCTCGCATGCACTTGCCTCCTTAGCACCAAAGAGGAAGCAAGGACACTGCATGTGCTGGCACCCACCTGGCTCTAGTCGTCATGGCTTACGTTACAGAAACCTCGCAAGGTATCCCTTGCCTTGATCTCTCCGCCCCTCGCGAGCCGGCCTGGTGAGGCCGTCCCGAGGAGGTCTTGCATCGTCCGCCTCGCAAGGCTTGGCCCCTCGCGAGGGTCTTGAGTGTTTGCTGGTGAAGATGGGCCGTACAGGGTCGCTGGAGGAGCCACGCCGTGGGCCGCAGGCAGGCAAGTCTAGGGACCCCCGTTCCCAGGAAGCCGAAAGTAGCCCCTGGACCCAAGGCGCACTCGGACTTGGCTTCAAGATGAAGCCAAAAGGCAAGTGCGGAGCGCCGCTGGCCCCAATAGCCTGTGGCCCCTCTTGACACTGGCGATTGATTGGACGTGGGCAGCCCCGCTTCCCCATGCAGCCTTGATATCCGCCTGGCTGGGCGGCCACGGCGTCCTACACAGTTATTTCCCCATTGCTGGCAACACACTCCCCGACTCCTCTGCTTCCTCGAACCTCAGCTTCTTCTCCCAATCCGACTTGAGCTCAATCCTCTCCATCACCATGGCGCCAAACCAAACGGAGAAAGGGAAGAAGCCCCTGTCCTCAACCAGCCCACCTCTGGCCACCGAGCCCACCGTCGGCCGATCGCGGGTGCTCAATCGGGAGGCCATGGACAAGGTCCGCCCTGCGCTCGCCACCAGCTTCAACGAATGGGGATGGACGGTGGCCTGGCCTGCGTGTCGGTGTCAAAACCGGCGGATCTCGGGTAGGGGGTCCCGAACTGTGCGTCTAAGGTCGATGGTAACAGGAGACAGGGGACACAATGTTTACCCAGGTTCGGGCCCTCTCTATGGAGGTAATACCCTACTTCCTACTTGATTGATCTTGATGAATATGAGTATTACAAGAGTTGATCTACCACGAGGTCGTAATGGCTAAACCATAAAAGTCTAGCCTATCTGACTATGATTATGAGGATATCTCTCTACGGACCTAGCCCTCTGATTTATATAGACACCAGAGGGATCTAGGGTTACACAAGGTCGATCACAGAGAAAGGAATCTTCATATTCGGACGCCAAGCTTGCCTTCCACGCCAAGGAGAGTCCCATCCGGACACGGGTAGAGCCTTCGGTCTTTGTATCTTCACAGCCCATCAGTCTGGCCCTTGTCTAATAGGTCGGACGCCCGAGGACCCCTTAGTCCAGGACTCCCTCAGTAGCCCCTGAACCAGGCTTCAATGACGGGGTGTCCGGCGCGCAGATTGTCTTCGGCATTGCAAGGCGGCTTCCCCTTTCCGAATACTCCAAGATAGTATTCGGACGTAAGGAACGTGTCCGGATCTGCAACACAAGTACCATACACAACCGTAGAGAATATAATATTGCACGAGTCCAATCCGCTGACAACTTTTTGTAATGTGACATCACGTCTGCTTGGTCATCATTTTGAACCGTTTTTCGTCTGCGGTTCCACGTTTCGAGACGCGGTTTTAATAGGCATGTCTTATCAAAGCAAAGATTGTGTCCCCTTATTGCGGGATTCTCATCAATACGGGCGTGGGTAATATAACCGTGCCGTTTACACAACCCTTGGGAACAGGCGAGTTTTAAGGCGAGTGGGGAGGCGCTTGATATTCACCGCCTTTATAAGGAGATAAGGATTCCCTTTCTTCACCCACGCCTTCTCTCTTGCTCTGCCCTTCCATTCTCGAGCTCTAGCACCCAAGTCCTCATTCTTTCAGCCTCAAGGAAGCACTCAGTCATGTCCGGATCTAGAGGGCAGGGCAAGTGGATGGCCTCCTCCATTAGGGAGAAGGACATCACCAAGCTTTGGGAGGCCGGGTATCTGGCAAAAGAAATCACCCACCGGCTTACAACCAAGGGGCAAATCGTCCCCACCCCGAAGCCCAATGAGAGGGTGGTGTGCATCCCTCATTTCATCCGCGGGTCAGGGTTTCCTCTCCACCCTTTCGTCCGCGGGCTTATGTTCTATTATGGTCTAGATTTCCATGACCTAGCCCCGAACTATTTCCTCAACATCTTGGCATTTATTGTCGTGTGTGAGGCCTTCCTCCACATCAAACCCCACTTCGGACTGTGGCTCAAGATCTTCAACGTGAAGCCGAAGGTGGTGGATGGCCAGCACGCAGAGTGCGGAGGCGCCATGGTGAGCAAGATGCCCAATGTCACATGGCATAAAGGTACTTTTGTGGAGACCATCAAGGAGTGGCAAAAACTATGGTTCTACATCACAGAGCCCCGCGACGCCACCTGGGCCGCGACTTCCGAATTCAAGTCCGGAGCTCCAATGCGGCTCACCTCCTAGATAGAGAAGGGCCCTAATTGGTCTTCGTCGGACGAACTGATAGCACTGCAAACACACATCCAAAGCATGGTGGATAAAAACATCAAGCTTGTCGACGTAATCCAGGTGATGCTGGTTCACCGGATCCTCCCATGCCAAAGCCGAACCTGCCCTTTATGGGAATTCGATACAAAGAAGCACCAAACCTTGGAAAGGCTTTTCAGAACCACTCACGAAGATGCCTAGAAGTTGCTATTTAAAGGCAACGAGACGCCACCAGCCATGGACTCGAACCGCGGGCACTATATTACCCATCATGCCAATGCGGTAAGTCGTTCACGTCTCAAAGCGCATCCTCTACTTGCTTGTTTCGAGGAGGATATCTAAACTTTATTTTTTTCAGGTATGGACAGAGCGAGCGGAGTGGATTCAATGTTCGGCTCCGCTGCCCGAGGAACCAGTCATCCCGCTCCTGGCGAAGATGCTGATGCCGGCGCCCTATAAGGCTCCGGAGAAGAAGGCCAAGGGGGTCCAGAGTGGCCCCCACCGCAAGAGAGCTTCAGACATGTCGTCCGAAGACAAGACTCACTCCTCCGCCTTCGAAGATGATGACGAGGAGGAGGAAGAAAGCACCTCTCCCCCTGATGGGGGAAGGAATAAAAGGGCGGCCTCCACAAATCTGGAGGCGGGGGCGCCCAAGAGGGGGAAGGGTCCCCTTGCGGATAACTCCGCGTGGGACGTTGACAACAGCCCGGATAGACGCCCCCGAAACAAGCCCCTGACCGTGTCATAAGTACTAAAAACCTGCATATGTCCATGCATCTGGCCTCTCTTGCTTCATGATATTAATATGTTAAATTATGCCATTGCAGTTTGGCCCACGACAGCTCCCTGCGATCCTCATGAAGAGGGTCGTTGGATTCGAAGGCGATGGCCAGCGAGTCACCTCCGGCCGCTCACTCTACCACGACCAAGGGCGATGTCGAGGTGTTGTCACAAAGGACCTTGCCAGGCCAAGGAGAGGTTCAGGAGGCCGCCAGGGTGTCGCCAGAGGGCGAAACCTCGGCCGCAGGACACATGGAGGAGCAGACCCCCATGGAGACTGGGCATGGGGGCCTTGCTTAGTTCACCCCCCAGCCGAATACAAGTCCAGAGACCTATACGGCTCCGGAATCCGACGAGCAACCTCCTTCGAAAGAAGGGGGTGTGCCTATTCCGCCGGTGACCTCTGTCCAACCAGAGGCACCGGATAACCTGCTAGAAGCGCTACGAGGCACTTCCATTGTGGATGAACACCGTATCCTTATGGGTACGGTGATTGAGAGGGTTCAGTCCGTCAAAAGCGGACTGACCAAAGCCTGCGGCAGCCTGCTGGCCGGCTTTGAGCGACGCAAAAGAAAAAGTCCTAATATAGACAGTAGCCCCTGAGACACTGTCCGGTGTTCGGAAAGAAGAGCCGGATAGAGGATCAATTTATTTTGCAGGAAAGTAACTAAATATGTCTTATATGAATAAGCAGGCGTCGTTGCTAGCTGCGACCTCACACACTGTCGAAGTCTCCGGACTAAAGCAGAGACTGGAGTGGGCCGAGGAGGAGCTCGGCCAAGCGAGGAAGCAGCTAGAAGAGAAGCAAGGTATGTAATGACTTGCTATATATTCGGAAAGAATAAATGATGTGTATTGACCGTAGTGCCATGATATGTGTAGGAGCGGCGACCGAGGTCGAGGTCCTTAAACGGGCCCTGGCCGAGGCCGAGGAGAACGGTGCCAAGGAAAAAGCCGCTCGTGAGAAGCACAAGGCCAAGCTTGATGAGGTCCAGCAAGAGCTCCAGGATGCAATGAAGAAGTGCGAATCCTTGGAGCGCGACGTTTCGACTCAAGAGACCGAACTCGCTAAGGCCCGCCAAAGCGCGGAAGAGGCCCGGGTTGAGGCCCAGAGTGCCCTCTAGGAGATCCAGGATGCCAAGAAAATCGCGGCGGGTAAGGCGTTTAGTATGAAAAGCAAGTATGTGAAGAAGAAGTATCTCTTACTAACCTGGATTCGGAGTTCTCCAGGGGCGTTTGCAGATATGCTGCGTAGTGCGTCTAACATTGCGGAGTTCTTCCGAGCTGAAGAAGGGAGCTCAACGGAGAAGTTGTTCTGGTCACAATATCTTGCGCCAGAACATCCAGTGCCCTTTAGCGATCAGCTAAAATAGCTGGTCGAGCTGCATAGGGTGGCCGAACTGGCCATGAAGGATTTAATAATCCAGCTGTGGCCTACCAAAGCTATACCCGGCAGCTACTTCGGGCTCGTGAAGCAGCTGGTGAATGTCTGGCCTCGGCTGGACGTCGTCAAGCGGTCGGTCTGCATCGAGGGCGCGTGCATGGCCTTCGCCCGCATCAAGGTGTGGTGGGCGAAGATGGACACCATCAAGCTTACGACCGGGGGACCGCCAGAGGGCAAGGAGCACCGCACGCCCGAGCGGTATTTTGAAGATGTCCTCAAGGGGTCTCGTATTGTGGCAACGCAATGTGCGCAAGACATTATTTCCGAATGAATACATTTATGTTGTCTCTGCCTTGTATGATGAAACAAAGTCGTTATGTAATATAATGTTTGTTATTATAAAAAAAATTCACCTCCTATGCAGCCGTGTTGTGTGAAATCTGAGAGTTGGCCAGCCGTCAACTTCTACCCCCACGTAGGTAGTACGGGGATGTTCGGGATGTAATCTAAACACTCTTGATCCAATTGTTTGGTCCTTCAAGGAGGTGTTTAGCGCGAAGAACCAGGCAATCGGACTATGCGACTTTAGCATCCTCACTGAGCCATAGGACTTTGACAATAAAAATATAGGCGCAACCCCGAGTATCCGAACTAGGATGCTGTAAACACCTGATCGGGTAAGTACCGATCCTTCGCGTGACGCGGAAAAAATCTCTAAAGATTTGAGACCTCCGAAGAGCTGACCGGCTCTCGCCGCATCATGACAATCTGTTTTCGGCTTTCTCTACTTAGGTGCTCATCCGGGTAAACCAGGGCACAATTGCAGTAGTTCTCCCTTTACTACCCTAGCCGATATAGCAGAACGTAAGGTAGCAAGCACAGGAGCCGGGCAACCCAACTATTGACCAAAGACATGATTCGGAGCCAATGCATATAGTGCTAAATTCGGGGTGCCGAACTATACTGTAAAAAGTTTTCGGACTTTGTTGTCGTGTTGTGGGGCGCTATGAAGCCCCTGGCAAATTGAAACGTACCAAAGTGTACGGGTGGTACTTGATAAAGTTATCAAAAACGAATAAAAGAAGAAAGGGTAGTAAGCTAGAGCCATAAAATTTGGGCCGGAAATTGTTTCCATTATAATTTCATTAGTGCGTTAAAGTGCATTTATACAAGTAGTGCAATAAGCAGAAGGCTATTTAATATGCCTTAACCAAGGGAGAGCTGCGTGTGGGTCCTGAAAATAGGTAGAGGGATCGTTAAAGAAACCACCTAAAAATTCCCCAGTACGTCCATGCTTCTTGCCATCTTGGTGTATTTATCCTTCGAAAAGGACCGATGGTCAGGTCGTCAGGGGAGGCCTGTGGAAAAGAAACCTGAAAAGGAGAAAGAAGAAAAAGTGGAAGTGCGTGTGTCCGGGAGCGGTCGAGCCGTATTGTGGATCACAAGCTAGTTATGTCGCCATCCATGCCCATGGTATTTTGAGTGCGTAGTTATGTACGCGCGGTATAATTGCCACCACTTGGTCAGGACTGGGATGGAGGCTGAATTGCTAGTCGAGCTCTTAACGAGCCGAGCTGTCATGCTGCAGAATAGTCTGGACTCTCTTGATAGTGTCTGGGAGCTCGGCCGCTGAATTAAGGTTCTGCTTGAAAAGGCCGCTCTGTACTTCTGCTGCTAAGGCAGCGGTGTGCTCCTCGGTGCGGAGGGAGCGTTCTGTGTTTCCATTGACTGTTATGACGCCACGTGGTCCGGGCATCTCGAGCTTGAGATAAGCATAGTGTGGCACCGCGTTGAATCGAGCAAATGCGGTTTGTCCAAGCAGTGCATGATAGCCGCTGTGAAAGGGGACGATATCGAAGATTAACTCCTCGCTTCAGAAGTTGTCCGGAGATCCGAAGACAACCTCTAGTGTGATTGAGCCCATACAGCGCGCCTCTACACCTGGTATGACTCCTTTAAAGGTAGTCTTTGTGGGCTTGATCCGTGATGGATTAATGCCCATTTTGCGCACTGTATCCTGATAGAGCAAGTTGAGGCTGTTGCCACCGTCCATCAGGACTCGCGTCAGGTGGAACCCATCAATTATTGGGTCCAGGACCAGTGCGGCTGAACCGCCGTGATGGATACTGGCCGGATGATCCCGACGATCGAAAGTGATCGGGCATGATGACCATGGATTAAATTTTGGGGCGACTGGCTCTATCGCGTAGACGTCCCCGAGCGCGCGCTTGCGCTCCCTCTTGGGGATGTGGGTATCATATATCATGTTCACCGTTTTGACCTGAGGGGGAAACTTCTTCTGTCCCCCTGTGTTCGGTGGCCGGGGCTCCTCGTCATCATCCTCGCTTTGCGATCCCTTCTCCTTGCTTTCGGCATTTAACTTGCCGGCTTGTTTAAAAACCCAACAATCTCTGTTGGTATGATTGGGTGGTTTGTCTGGGGTGCCATGTGTCGGGGATATACCCCGCGGTATGACCCGGCTGGATGTATAACCCAGCCGGACTTGGCGACTCACTAATGACCCGCCCTGACTGGACGACACACTAAGTGACCCACCCGATCCTGGCGACTTATGGGTGACCTGGCAAGCGGATCATAGGAGCGACAAGAACCGGGGGCCCAGGAGGCTCAAGGCCCAGAAGGCCGGCTTACGTTATGGTAGGCCGACTTAAGAGGAAAGGCGTGAGGAATATCTCCCTTACAAGGAATCAAGAACCGGACTTGTGTCCGGCTTGTAGTAGAAGATAGGCTACTCCTAATCCTATTTGGACTCCACATGTAACCTGCCCCTCTAACTTATATAAGGAGGGGCAGGGCTCCCCAAAGAGGGACAGGAAACAAGAAACAATATCTAGGGCTAGACACAAAGGAGGAGCCGGCTTATGCGGCGATTCCCTCATGAGTATAATGAGACCTAGCCACAAACAGCATGTAGGGCTATTCCGGATGATGTTTCCCGGGGCCCGAAGCTGTCTAAATTCTCGTCTTGTGTGATGATCTGTCTTGCGTCCCTCGATTCCGACCAACCCCTTCGAGCTACCACATAGATGCGTTGGCCTCGCGACTAAGTCCTTACACTAGGACATCTGCCGTGACAATTCCACGACAGTTGGCGCCCACCGTGGGGCTGGCGCACGGTGATGTTGAGTTCTTGGAGGGATCTTTCACAAGGATCGAGAAGTTTGCAATGAAAAATAGCCTGTTTGGAAGGATTTGTGTAAGTTTTTTGCGTCCATTGTTTTTAGATATTTCTGATCGCAAAACAACCGAAGGAAATCCACAGTTATTGGAAGAGATCCACTGTTATATTCGCACAAACGATGTATACTAGCACATCGACTAGTGCACTTCATGTCAAGAGAGAAAAGTCATAATTGGTGGCAATCAGGAAAGTGAATCGGACAGCCATCACGTCAAGGCGTGTACTAATCCCAAGACAGAGATCAAGGACTACTATAGATACAAGATCAGATCAACGTGGGTGTCCAGACCAGCGACGACCCGGGCACGGATTGATCAAACGAACCACGGTGTGAAGGAAGACCCAGATTGGACTCAGATTCTGACATCTCCACGGTCTCCGTCTCTGCTACTGCTGCAGCTGCGCCTCGACCCGCTCGGCACCCGCGACTTTTGCTCCGCCCTCGGCTCTGCTTTGGATGGCCGCAAGTCGCCGTGGTTTCGGAGTGCCTTGGCCTCGCCTGACGGCCTCAATCACAGCTGGGCCCCTTCCTTCTCCGAGCCGCCGGCGCGCGCCGTTCCGACCACGAGCCGGCCCCGAGTCACCGTCGATGCAGGCTGCCACTGCGCCCTCACCTTTAGGAGTTCTCCAACCCGCCGGGTCTCCGCCGTCGGAGGGCTGCCTCTGAGCCACCGACAAGTTTACTCCCCTGCCGCTCGCCTCGGGACGCCTTGTCCGTGCTCCGCCGCGAGCCACTGGTTTCGAGCCGTCCGTGCTTCCATTGAGCCGCCATTCCGGGCAGTCGCCGCCCCGTGCTGAGTCGCCGGACCAGGTGCCCCGGGTCTCCGCTCCTCCGCTGTTGTCCCGCGCTGAGTCGCCGACCAGCCCTCCGTTCCTCTACTGGCCGCGGATTACGCGCCCGTCTGCCCAAGCCGCCTTCACCTCGCCGTGACGTTGCGGACCAAGCCTGCCTCTGCCACTGTCGCCTCCGCACTTTGCGGTAAGCCGCCACACCAGGCTCCCGTGCACCGTCGCATCACGCCTCCGCCGAACCGCCATGGCCAAGATTGAGATCATGCAAAAATGAAGTACAGTATAATTTCTTGGAAGAGCACGAAACAGAGATCAGCAAAATCATTGAGCCATCGCTGGAGAGTCGCCGTCGCCGCCTGCCAAGTCATTGCAGCTGCTCCACATGCAACTGTCTAAATCTGAAGTGACCCGAAACGCCACTATCAAAATCAGTTCGATGCAACAAAGTTGCCATCACCGCAGAGTCGCCGTTGTGCTCTCCATGACACTTCCACCTGAAGATGGTTCTTTGGCATCATCTGTTTCCTGTGTCAACTTCGTCAAGGCCGAACCAAAAATCAAATGGTGATTGTTCTGATGATGAACCGACAAAACAGCCAAAGTATAGTTATAAATGATGAAGAAGCATCCACAGATGGTACGAGGAGAAAAGTTTGGAGCACCACGACTCCGTGTTTTATTCAATGGTTCAACTGACTGTTCTGAAAATGGAACTCAAAATTTGTCTCATTACCACTATCGTCAACCGTCAACGCTGCCGGCCGGACACCGACGAGCCGCCACTACACGCTTACTGCCGTCGCAGACCTTGCACTGTCGCATGACCCGCTTCGCCGGTTTAACCTTGCTTTGCAGCGGCCCACTGGCGAATAGCCGCTGCTGTGACCCGCCGCGGGTGAGCCGTCGACGTTGTGACGAAGTCGCTCCCGAACAGCGGTCACTTCCGAAGATGCAAGACCGTGCTACATCGAGTCGTTTCCGCAGAGGCTTTCACCGCTGTACCAAGTTGCTTCGCGGCACCTCGGCCCCTTGTTCTACCTAGGGGTCGACCTCTTCCTTCGCTGTCGCATGAGCCACCTCGTCTCTGTTTTATCTACAGTGGTATGGGGTGTGGTAAAAGAGATAAGTCCAAAAAAAAGGAAAAAAGATGCACAGGGTGTTGTTGTTACTTTACCAATTAAAACAATGAGGAGATAAAATCTACATGAGCCACCCCTGTCGCGATAAACGGATCATCCGTCGTCCAAACAAATCAGGTGATATCCATCCAGGTTTGTTTTATTAGCACATGTTGTTTTTGTCAAAGAACAAGTGTATCTTTGCCTTGGTCTGCAATATTGTTTATGCAGGGCAATTATTTATGACAAAAAGTGATATTATACCGCGGATATGGAGGCACGCCAACATTTTTTGGCACAGGTGGTCGTCGTTATTCAACGGACTCCCGCACCGGCTTACAACACCGTGGCCGTCTCTTGCGACCATGCCGGCTTACAATGTCGTGGCCGTCTCTTGCGACCCTGCCGGCTTACAACAAGGAGGACAACTTGCCCGTCCACACCGGCTTACAACGCCACGGCCGACTCATCTGTCTGTGCCGCCTCTGATGTTACGGTCGTCTTTACCGTCCGTCTCTCGCGGTCCGGTCTACATCAACACACCGGGCCGCACCTGTCTGGATGAGCTATTTATTGAGTATGAGCAAGTCACTACTTGGGAAGCCCGGTTTTTCTTCCAACAAATTGGAGGCAAGTTATCATGTCTTATCAGCTGCCGTCTGCACGAGATGGCTCAATGGCTAGGTGAACAAGTCGCCGCCACTATGGTTTGGTTCAAACAGCCAGTTGGAAGGAACCATTGGCCGAGTTGCTGACACGGCTCATACGGGATCATTTATAACCCGCCGCAGTCACCTCAACCTTCTATGGATTCACATCGCGTTATCAACGCCAATGATATACACCTTCTGCTATGGTCAAATATGGAGAATCTCAAGCCAACTCTTCAAGTCATCTTGAGACTCGGGGGCTACAATGGTATGGCTCGGAAAAATTAGCCGGTCTCAATGAATTCAAGAACTCCGGGTCATTGAAGGGAAGATAACCCGGCCCTGGAGGCTACTGTTTTATTGGCAAATATTTAAAGGTCGTCAGAAAATTTCCGGCTCAAAATGAAGATTCCGGTTTAAAATCCGGCTCAAGAGGCATCTCTCTCCCGCAAAGCTTTGAAGCTCTCAAAACCGGTTCAACATCCGGCTCAAGGTAAATTTGTCCCATACAAAGCTTTGAGGCTCTCAATATCCGGTTTAAGAATTTCCGGTCCAAAAAGAATTAATCTCTTGCAAGTTCGAATTCTCAGACAAATTAATGGTTACCAAAGAGAACTTGCTACCATGATGCACGGTTCAAAACATGGGTATCCTGCCTTATAGCTTATCTTATTATGGTCACTTGGGGGCTTCCTGCTCATCAGGCATAGCTGTCAGTACCCTCTTGATCGGCGCAATGCCAAAACTTATATGGTCACTTGGGGGCTTCTTGTTCAAACATAGGTCGTATTCGAACCAAAGAGAACATAGCTGTCGATACCCTTTTGATTGGCAAACTGCCGAACCCACTTGGGGGCTTCTTGATCGTATCCGAATCATAGCTCAACCCCTTTGGGAATCGACGTGGATCGTATTCGAATCAGTGTCGCTAAACAACTCTTAAGGTCATTTGGGGGCTTCCTGTTCAAACATAGGTCGTATTCGAACCAAAGAGAACATAGTTGTTGATACCCTCTTGATCGACATTGCCAAAGCCACTGGGGACTATATGATCATATTCGAATCTTAGCTTAACCCCTTTGAAACGGTTTACTGATCGTATTCGAATCAGAAGCCTCAAAATGTTGTCTGTTTCTTGTACAGTTTTTGCAATCGCAGTTATTTGACTTTGTCTTGAGACTTTCTTGATCATATTTGAAAGCATCCAGGGAGTGGCTTTGATTCCACCGGCTTAACCTTGGTCAATAAAGTTGTCAGCACATAACAAACATCATATGTGCCGGCTTTTACAGAATTGGGTTCTCACCCTCACTGTCCGGGTCATATAAACCGGCGGTATCATTCAACAGATCATAGGGATCTTGTGATCTACTTGTGTGCAGGATAAGACTATATTTGGGTGGTTACCCGCCCTGGCTTTTGACGTTAAGTTGCCAGGGTATAAGTTGTTTAAATTCTGTGCAGGATTTGCAGAACTATGACTTATATAAATGCTTAAGTCCAAACTCATCATTAAAATTGATGCTTCAAAATGATTATCCGTTCTGGATTTTCTCAAGGGCTATAGGCCATCGGGTTACAAAAATTCCGGCTTACAATGAATGCGCATTAAGTCGTCATCGGCCAAGAGCCGCCAAGTATTTAAACTATGGATTTACTTGTCAACCGCTGAGGTATTCAAATCTTTAATAGCCAAAACTTCCTGGATTTTCATGATGATATTGAATGATTGAGGTTTTCATACCGGATTATATTATTCAAATCTTGCATAGCCAACCTGGCTGGATTTCTATTGTGATTATCAATAACCAGTGTTATGATTGAGGTTTTCAAAGTCGCTTTAGCGCAACGGCTATTATTTTTATCAATGGGCATGATTTATTTTACAATGGAGGAAATAGTCCCGAGTCGCTGCAGGCTTACGACCCGGCAATTGGGGGCTACATTGTTCAAATCGAGATTACATCGAATATACAAGTCCCATGTCACTGCCAGCATGCACCATGGCACTTGGGGGCTAATGCAAAGTCATTTTTATTGACCTTATTGAAGACCCGACTCATCCCATTGTAATGAGCCGGCCCTTGGGGGCTACCAATTGCTCTTGTTAACATTCAAGGTACACAAGCCTTATTCCATTATATTGAAGGATCCACTGCTCAGTTGGTAAAGCACAAAGCTCTTAACCTTGTGGACGTGGGTTCAAGCCCCAGGATGGGGGTAACATCATATGATATTATTTTCAATGAAAAGTCCCAGCTCAGTATTATCTTACTAAGCCGACCCTTGGGGGCTACACGTTACTGCTCAAATTTACATCATCATATTTACAAAGTCCCTGCTCATTATTACATAATGACCCGACACTTGGCGGCTAATGCATATTGCTCTTTGCTGAAGACAATTCTAGGATGACCCGGCTACACTACTATGACTATAGCCGACTCATGGGGGCTACACAGCTGGATTTTATTTAAAGCCATGGTGATAAGTCCCGGCTTATTCATGCTGATTAAACCGGCCCTTGGGGGCTACAGGTAATATGGATATAAGGGAGAAATATGTTCAAATTCTCAGTTTTGAGCAAATTGGATTGATCCGGTGTTTGCAACAATAATGATCCGGTGTCACCAATAATTATGACCCGGCGTCGGCTACAGTTATGACCCGGTGCTATCAATATTTACAAGCCGGCAATTTTGGTTATGATAAACCGGCAAGTTTTATCTCTTCAAGCTGGCTGAAAGTCAGATGAGTATTTCAAGACCAATATGTTTTAAGCCAGCGCTTTGGAAGCCGATTCAAGTGGATTATTTCTTACAATATTTCTCTAGAAGAGACCAATGCCAGCAAATTGACTCTGAAGCTGGCCTATTTACCCGGATTTCTCAAAAGAAGTATCTGGATTTTTTGCATTCACAAAGTTTGAACATATCTACTAAAGGAGATTTCCTATGAGTACATGGGCATGTATCAAGAAGGAAATGACAAGGATTTAAAAATGATCAGGTGCCGGCTTACAAGAATATTTAACCCGGAGTACAACCTGTCAGTTTGTTCTTGTGTTTATGTTGCAGATCAGTTTAACATGGATAAATCCAAATTAAACTTGGGGGCTAATGTCGGGGATATACCCCGCGGTATGACCCGGCTGGATGTATAACCCAGCCGGACTTGGCGACTCACTAATGACCCGCCCTGACTGGACGACACACTAAGTGACCCGCCCGATCCTGGCGACTTATGGGTGACCTGGCAAGCGGATCAGAGGAGCGACAAGACCTGGGGGCCCAGGAGGCTCAAGGCCCAGAAGGCCGGCTTACGTTATGGTAGGCCGGCTTAAGAGGAAAGGCGTGAGGAATATCTCCCTTACAAGGAATCAAGAACCGGACTTGTGTCCGGCTTGTAGTAGAAGATAGGCTACTCCTAATCCTATTTGGACTCCACATGTAACCCGCCCCTCTAACTTATATAAGGAGGGGCAGGGCTCCCCAAAGAGGGACAGGAAACAAGAAACAATATCTAGGGCTAGACACAAAGGAGGAGCCGGCTTATGCGGCGACTCCCTCATGAGCATAATGAGACCTAGCCACAAACAGCATGTAGGGCTATTCCGGATGATGTTTCCCGGGGCCCGAAGCTGTCTAAATCCTCGTCTTGTGTGATGATCCATCTTGCGTCCCTCGATTCCGACCAACCCCTTCGAGCTACCACATAGATGCGTTGGCCTCGCGACTAAGTCCTTACACTAGGACGTCTGTCGTGACAATTCCACGGCACCATGGATCTGGCACGAATGATCGAGTATGCGGTCCAAGCTGGATGAGCCCGAATTGTTCTTTTTGAACGGCTTCTTCCGCTGACTGGACTTAGAGCCACTGAATCCGGCATTGACCGCCGTATCATCGGTGTTGTCATTGTTGTTTCGACGCTTGTGTCTGTTGTGTCGGGAATTGTCGTTGCAATTTCTGGCTTCATGGGTGCCGGCGTCGCTTGCATTGTTTTTGCTACGGGCCAGCCAACTATCCTCACCCGCACAAAAGCGGGTCATGAGTACCGTGAGGGCTGCCATGGACTTCGGCTTTTCTTGGCCGAGGTGGCGGGCGAGCCATTCGTCGTGGATGCTGTGTTTAAAGGCCGCTAGGGCTTCGGCATCCGGACAGTCGACGATCTGGTTCTTTTTAGTTAAGAAACTAGTCCAGAATTTCATGGCTGACTCTCCAGGCTGTTGAACTATATGGCTTAAGTCATCGGCATCTGATGGCCGGAAATATGTACCTTGGAAGTTGTCGTGGAAGGCGTCTTCCAAATCCTCCCAACTGCCAATAGAGTTTTCAGGCAGACTGTTTAACCAGTGCCGTGCTGGCCCTTTGAGTTTTAACGGGAGGTATTTGATGGCGTGGAGGTCATCTCCGTGGGCCATATGCATATGGAGAAGAAAATCCTCAACCCACACCGTGGGATCAGTTGTTCCATCGTATGATTCAATATTGACAGGTTTAAACCCTTCTGGGAATTAATGCTCCATTACTTCGTCAGTGAAGCAAAGAGAGTGTGCGGCGCCTCTATATCAGGCCACATCGCGACGTAGCTCTGATGGAGTCCCTTTGCGGTTTTCGGCCCATGCATGACTAGGTTTGTCACGTCCGAATAGATAGTCGTCGTCACGTGTCGAGGCACGTCCTCGCGATCCATAGATCGATCTGGTATGTCCTGCTCTATTGTTTAGGTCCTGCCGAAGGTCATATGTATGGCCACGAGCTGTTTTATCTCTGCCTTCACGATGAGGCGGGGCGGGCTGGTGTTCGGCTTGAGTTGACGCTTTATCCCTACCATGTGGTGGTCGGTCAGCCGCATTACGCTTTATCCCTACCATAGTCATATAGGCTAGAATTCTATGGTTTCGCCATTACGATCTCGTGGTAGATCAACTCTTGTAATACTCATATTCATCAAGATCAATCAAGTAGGAAGTAGAGTATTACCTCCATAGAGAGGGCCCGAACCTGGGTAAACATTGTGTCCCCTGTCTCCTGTTACCATCGACCTTAGACGCACAGTTCGGGACCCCCTACCCGAGATTCGCCAGTTTTGACACCGACATTGGTGCTTTCATTGAGAGTTCCACTATGCTGTCACCAAAAGGTTTGATGGCCCCTTCAATCGTCAATAATGACGTTGTCCAAGGAGAAACTTTCCTCCCCGGACAGATCTTCGTGTTTGACGGCTTCGCACTGCGGGCCAACTCGTTTGGCCTTCTGGAGCAGATCGAAAGCTACGCCCCTGGCCATCAGGTCAAATTTGGGAGCTTGAACTACATTGCGGACATCCGTGGAGACTTGATCTTCGCCGGATTCGAGACCTCGGTAGCCGCTCCCGGTCACTCCGATGGTCATGACCTAAATCTGTCATCAGGCCGCATCCAGGAGATTGCTCCTGTAACCGCTCTGACCTTAGATCTGGAGCAAGCCGCGCCATCCAAGGACGGGAGGATTAACCCCGCCACGGAGGCCATAGATTCCACGGCGCTGGAGCAGTACATAGACTTAACCTCTCACGACGTCTTTGTCACCGGAACTCCAGACTTGTCTCCGGACGTAAGCTTCGAACCACGTGAGCATGTGGACGCCGAGCTTGATCGTTTATCAATCTTTGAATTCAGTGCCGCAGACATCTTCTAGCACTCGCCTTTAGGCGATGTGCTAAACTCACTGAAGAACCTGTCCTTGGCGGAGGACTCACAGCCAAACTATATCCGGCTTGAACTAGGGGCTAACGGTGGAGAATTTTGCTTCCCACCCGCCACCCACTTCATAGCCACGGTCGAGGATTTAACCGACACACTTGATTACGACTCCGAGGACATCGACGGTATGGACGACGATGCCGGAGAAGAAGAGGCCCAGAACCCGCCGTTCACCGGACGCTGGACGGCCACTTCCTCGTATGATGTATACATGGTGGATGCACCAAAGGAGAACAGCGGCGATGACAAGGAAGATCCAGCTGAGGATAAACCCTCCGAAATACAGTCCAAGCGCAGGCGTCAGCGGCCCCGCTCCAAGTCACGCCGCAGTAAAGATAGCAACACTGGCACAGGAGAAGATAACACCCCAGAATGTGCCGAAGACAACGAGGAACCCGTTGATACAGCTAATGAACAAGATGAACGGGAAGATGTGCAGGCCAGCCCTGGTAAACAGGCCACACACAAAGATTCGGAGGATGATAATTACCTTCCACTCTCCGAGGATGAGGTGAGCCTCGGCACCGAGGATTTCATCGTGCCTGAGGAACCTCTTGAGCAAGAGCGCTTCAAGCGCTAGCTAATAGCCACTGCAAGGAGCCTGAAAAAGAAGCAGCAGCAGCTTCAAGCTGACCAAGATCTGCTCAATGATAAATGGACTGATGTCCTAGCAGCCGAAGAATACGGCCTCAAGCTCCCAACCAAAAGCTACCCAAAGCGCAAATTGCTACCTTAGTTTGACGAGGAGGCGCCGGAATACATACCACCATCGTACAATGCGGCTGACCGACCACCACGTGGTCGAGACAAAACAGAAACTCACGCCGAACACCAGCCCGCCTCGCCTCATCGCACAGGTAGAGGTAAATTAGCCCATGACCATACATATGATCTCCGGCAAAACCTGAACAATAAAGCTGGACATACCAAATCAATCTACGGATCATGAGGACATGCCTCGACAAGCGATGACGGAAACCTATTCGGACATGACAAACTTAGTCATGCGCGGGCTGAAAATCGCGGATGAACTCCTTCAGAGCTACGTCGCGACACGGCCCGGTATAGAGGCGCCGCACACCCTCATTGCTTCACTGATGAGGTCCTGGATCATGAATTCCCATATGGGTTTAAACCCGTGAATATCGAATCATACGATGGAACCACGGACCCCGCGGTGTGGATCGAAGACTTGATTCTCCATATTTCATATGGCCCATGGTGATGACCTCTGCGCCATCAAATACCTCCCTTTAAAACTCAAAGGTCCGACTCGGCATTAGCTAAACAGTTTGTCTGAAAATTCTATTGGCAACTGGGAGGACTTGGAAGAGGCCTTCCTCGGTAACTTCCAAGGTACATATGTTCGACCTCCGGACGCTGATGACTTAAGACATATAGTGCAACAGCCCGGTGAGTCCGCCAGGAAATTTTGGACAAGGTTCCTAACTAAAAAGAACCAAATCATCGATTGTCCAGATGCCGAAGCCCTAGCAGCCTTCAAGCACGGCATTCGCGGCGAATGGCTCGCTCGCCACGTCGGCCAAGAAAAGCCAAAATCCATGGCGGCCCCCACGGCACTCATGACCCGCTTCTGTGTAGGCGAGGACAGTTGGTTGGCCCGTAGCAAAAACAATGCAAGCGACACCGGCACCCCTGAAGTTAAAAACAACAAAGACAAATCTCGACGCAACAGATACAAGCGTCGAAACAATAGTGACAACACCGAGGATACGGCGGTCATTGCCAGATTCAGTGGCTCTAAGTCTGGTTAGCGGAAGAAGTCGTTCCAAAAGAACAATTCAGGCCCATCCAGCTTGGACCGCATACTTGATCGTCCGTGCCAGATTCATGGCACCCCAGACAAACCACCCAATCATACAAATAGAGATTGCTGGGTTTTTAAACAAGCCGGCAAATTAAACGCCGAGAACAGGGAAAAGGGATCGCAAAGTGAGGACGCTGACAAAGAGCCATGGCAACCGAACACAGGGGGACAGAAGAAGTTTCCCCCTCAGGTCAAAATGGTGAACATGATATATGCTACCAACATCCCCAAGAGGGAGCGCAAGCGTGCGCTCAGGGACGTCTACGCGATAGAGCCAGTCGCCCCAAAATTTAATCCATGGTCGTCATGCCCGATCACTTTTAATCACCGGGATCATCCAACCAGTATCCGTCACGGTGGCTCAGCCGCACTGGTCCTAGACCCAATAATTGATGGGTTCCACCTGACTCGCGTCCTTATGGATGGAGGTAGCAGCCTTAATCTACTCTATCAGGATACAGCGCGAAAAATGGGCATTAACCCATCAAGGATCAAGCCTACAAAGACTACCTTTAAAGGATTCATACCAGGCGTAGAGGCCCGCTGTACGAGCTCAATCACATTAGAGGTTGTCTTCGGATCTCCGGACAACTTCCGAAGCGAGGAGTTAATCTTCGATATCGTCCCCTTCCGCAGCGGCTATCATGCACTGCTCGGACGAATTGCGTTTGCTCGATTCAACGCAGTACCACACTATGCTTATCTCAAGCTCAAGATGCCCGGTCCACGCGGCATCATAATGGTCAATGGAAATACGAAGCACTCCCTCCGTACAGAAGAGCACACAGCTACCTTAGTAGCAGAAGCACAGAGCAGCCTTCTCAAGCAGAACCTTAATTCGGCTGCCGAGCCCACGGACACCGTTAAGAGGGTCCGAACTACTCTGTAGCAGGAGAGCTCGGCTCGTCAGGAGCTCGACTAGCAATCCGGCCTCCGTCTCAGTCCTGATCAAGTGGTGGCATTCGTGCTGCGCGTACATAACTACACACTCAAAATCCCATGGGCGTCGACGGAGGCATAGCTAGCTTGTGGTCCATAGTATGGCTCAACTGACATCAGATACACACATACTTTCACTTTTACTTGTCTCCTTTTCAGGTATCGATCCCACAGACCCCATCGGGTGGTCTGGTTATCGGTCCTCTTGAAGGATAAACACACCAAGACGGCGAGAAACGCAGATATATGGGGGACTTTTTAGGTGATTCCGTTAACGATAACTCTACCTGTTTTTCAGGACCCACATGCAGCTCTCCCTTGGTTTCCGCATGTTAAATAGCATGTTGCTTATCGCACTACCTATATCAACGCGCTTCGACGTGCTAATTAAATTACAATGAGAATAGTTTGCGGCTGGAGCTTTAGGACCCCAGCTTTTTACCTTTGCACCTTTTCTGCTTTCTTTCTGTTTTTTCTCATAGTTCCCCTATGGATAACCCTATCAGGTAGCACTCGTACACTTTGGTTTTGATGTTTGCCAGGGGCTTTATAGCACCCCACATTACGGCAACAAAAGTCCGAACACTTTTTATAAGTATAGTTTGACACCCCGAATTTAGCATTATATGCATTGGCTCTGAATCATGTCTTTGGTCAATAGTTGGGTTGCCCGGCTCCTGTGCTTTATACCTTACATTCCGCTATATCGGCAAAGGTAGTAAAGGGAGAACGACTGCGATTGTGCCTTGGTTTATCCAATGGAGCACCTCAGTAGAGGAAGCCGAAAACTGACTGTCATGATGCGGCGAGAGCCGGTCAGCTGTTCAAAGGTTACAAATCATTGGAGATTTCGTCCGCATTACGCGAAGGATTGGTACTTCCCGATCATACGCTTATAGTACTCTAGTCCAGATACTAGGGGCTGCGCCCATGTTTTTATTGTCAAACTCCTATGGCTAAGTGAGGGCGTTACAGCCGCATAGTCTGGTTGCCTGGTTCATTGCGCTAAAAAACTCCTTCAAGGACCATCTAATTGGATCAAGATTGTTTAGATTCCATCCCGAACACCCTCGTACTACCTACGTGGGGGCAGAAGCCGACGACTGGTTAACCCTCAGATTTCATACAACACGTCCGCACAGGAAGTAAATTTCTTAAAACATAACAAGCATTATATTGCATAAACACCTTGTTTTACAAGGTCGAGGGAGCTTGAGTACATTCATTCAGGGATAGTGTCTTTTTCACAATGGTCCGCAACAATGCGGGATCCTCCAAGACACCATCAAAATATACCTCGGGTCGGCGGTGCTCCTTGCCCTCAGGTGGCCCCTCGGTCATTAGCTTCTTGGCATCCATCTTCGCCCAATGCCTCTTGACGCGGGCAAAGGCCATCCGTGCACCTTCGATACAGACCAACCACTTTATAACCTCAAGAAGTGGGCAGGCATCAACAAGCCGCTTCACAAGTCCGAAGTAGCTGCTGGGTATCGGCGCGGCAGGCCATAGTCGGACTATCAGCTCCTTCATGGCTAGCTCAGCCGCCTTGTGCAGCTCAACCGACTGTTTCAGCTGGTCGCTGAAGGACAACGGATGTTTTGGTCCAAGATATTGAGACCAGAACAGCTTCTCCATAGAACTCCCTTCTTCGGCTCGATAGAACTTGGCAGCATCTGATACACTGCGCGGCAAATCCATAAACGCCCCTGGAGAGCTCCAAACGCGGGTAAGTAAAAGGAACGCTTCCTTCACAGATTTGCTTGCATAGTGAAAGCCTTACCCGCCGCGATCTTCTTGGCCGCTTGGATTTCCATAAGGGCACTCTAGGCCTCGGCTCGAGCCTCTTGTGTGCTTCGGCGGGCATTCGCAAGTTCGGACGCTTGCGTCTTAGAATCACGCTCCAAGGACTCGTACTTCTTGACAGCATCCTGGAGCTATTGCTGGACCTCGCCAACCCGAGCCTCATGCTTCTCACACATAGCGCGCTCCTCGGCCGCTTTGTCCTCGGCCTCGGCTAACGCCTTCTTGAGGGCCGCCACCTCGGTCGTGGCCCCTAATAAAACTCATGACACTTTAGTCAGCACGAAACATTCATCCTTCCTCAATTCACGCGCAAGTCACTGCGTACCTTGGCTGTCCTCCAGCTGCTTCTTCATGAGGCCGACCTCCTCTTCGGCCCGCTCCAGGCTCTGCTTTAGGTTGGAGACCTCCGTAGTATGAGCGGCAGCAGCCAGTAGCGATGCCTACTTATTCACATAGACATCTTATGTTAGCCTCCTGCGAAAATTGTTTTGATCCTCTGTTCGGCTTTTTCTTTCCGAACACCGAACAAAGCATTAGGGGCTACTGTCTACGCTGTGATATTATTTTTACAATTATTACCTCAAAGCCTGTTAAAAGGCTAGCGCAGGCTTTGGTTAGTCCGTTTTTGGCAGACTGAACCTTCTCGATCACCATACCCATAAGGACACAGTGTTCATCCACAACAGAAGTGCCTCGTGGCGCTTCCAGTAGATTATCAGGTGCCTCTGGTTGGACAGAGGTCACCGGTGGAACAGCCACACCTCCTCCTTTAGGGGAAGGCCGTTCGCTGGAATCCGGAGCCCTGTAGGTCTCCGGAATGGTATCCGGCTGGGGGCCTAACGGAACTTGGCCCCCATCTCCAGTCCCCATGAGGGCTTTTTCCCCCATGTGTCCGGCGGCCGACGAGTCATCCTTGGGCGCCACCCCGACGACCTCCGGAACCTCTCCCTGACCTGGGAAGGTCCTTCGGGACACCACCTCTTCATCACCCTTGGCCGAGGGAGAGTGAGCGGGCGGCGGTGACACGCTGGCCATCTCCTTTGAATCTAGCGAACCTCCTGTTGAGGATCGCGGGGAGCTGTCGCAGGCCGGACTGCAATAGCACAATTTAAACATACCTATATTGCAAAGTGGGAAGGCCAAACATTTGGATGTGCATAAAGGTACTTACGAGGCGGCCCGAGGCTTGGTTCTAGGGGGGTCGCTGCGGACTGCTATCGACATCCCACACGGAGTTATCCGCGAGGGAACCCTTCCCCCTCTTGGGCACCTTCGCCTCCAAATTTAGGGAGGCCCCCCTTTTCTTCCTTCCCCCTCAAGGAGGGAGTTGCTTTCTTCCTCCTCCTCGTCGTCATCTTAGGTAACCGAGGAGCGAGTCCCGTCTTCCGACGTCACGTCCGAAGCACCTTTTTGGCGAAGGCCACTCCGGACCCCCTTGGCCGTTTTCTTGGCCTTCTTCTCTGGCACATCATAAGGTGTCGGGAACAGCATCTATGTCACAAGCGGGTTCTCTTGGTCTTCGGGTAGCGGAGCCGGACAGTTAATATGCCTAGCTATATCGATCGAGGCCTAAAAAATTGGTAGGGAGGCTTAGACTCCTTCTTAGAATATGTCGGTAAAGGCTATACCTTGAAAACATGAAAGAACTTACCGAATTAACCTAGCGTTTTAAGCTGAGCCCACGATCCTCGGTTGTGGGCGGTGGTGTCTCACCGGCATTGAAAAGCACTTTCTAGATGTCTTTGTGCGTCGTGCCAAAGAGCTCTAGCAGCGTCTGGTGCTTGGCCGGATCGAACTCCCACAAATAGCAAGTCCAGCGTTGGCACGGAAGGTTCCGGCGAATGAGCATAACCTGGATCATGTTGACGAGTTTTATTCTCTTGGTTATCATGTTCTGGACGCACGTCTGGAGCCTAGTTAGCTCGTTCGAAGAGCCCCAGGTTAGGTCCTTCTCTTGCCAGGAGGTGAGCCGCATCGGAACTCCGGATCAGAATTCAGGGGCCGCCGCCTAGTTGGTGTCGCGCGGCTCGGTGATGTAGAACCACCCCGACTGCCACCCCTTCACCGTCTCTACAAAGGAGCCTTCGTTCCATGTGACGTTGGGCACCTTGCCCACCATGGCACCTCCGCACTCTGCTTGTTGGCCTCTCAGCACCTTCGGCTTTACATTGAAGGTCTTCAGCCATAAGCCGAAGTGAGGTGGGATACGAAGAAAGGCCTCGCAAACGATTATAAATGCCGAGATATTGAGGATAAAATTGGGGCCTAGATCATGAAAGTCCAGCCCGTAGTAAAACATCAGTTCGCGGACAAACGGGTGGAGAGGGAATCCCAGCCCGCGGACGAAATGTGTGAGAAACACAACCCTCTCATGAGGCTCTGGGGTAGGGATGATCTATCCCTCAGACGGGAGATGGTGAATGATTTCCTTGGCCAGGTATCCGGCCTCTCGGAGCTCCTTGATGTCTTTCTTCTTAACAGAGGAGGCCATCCACTTGCCACCAGCTCCGGATCCGGACATGGTTGAGTGCTTGCTCGAGACAGAGAAGATGAGAACTTGGGCGCTGGAGCTCAAGAGTGGAAGGGCAGAAGAAGAGAGAAGGCGTGGGTGAAGGAAAGGGATTCTTATCTCCTTATAAAGGCGATAAATATTGAACGTCTCCCCACTCGCCTTAAAATTCGCCTACTCCCAAGGGTTGTGTAAATGGCACGGTTGGGTTACCCACGCCCGTATGAATGAAAATCCCACAATACGGGGACACGGTCTCTGCTTTGCAGGACGTGCCAATGGAAACCGCATCTCGAAACGCGGAATGAGAGATAAAAACAGTTCGAAATTATGACCGGACAGACGTGATGTCATGTTGTAAAAAGTTGTCCGCGGATTAGACACGTGGATTATTATATTTTCTCCGCGGTTGTGTGTGGGGTGTGTGTTACAGGTCCGGACACTATCAATACGTCCGAAGACTATCTTGGGGTTCGGAAGGAGGAACCCGCCTTGCAATGCCGAAGACAGATCTACGCGCCGGATACCTTGTCATTGAAGCCTGGTTCAGGGGCTACTGAGGGAGTCCTGTACTAAGGGGTCCTCGGGCGTCCGGCCTATTAGCCGTGGGTCGGACTGATGGGCTGTGAAGGTACGAAGACCGAAGACTACACCCGTGTCCGGATGGGACTCTCCTTGGCGTGGAAGGCAAGCTTGGCGACAGAATATGTAGATTCCCTTCTTTGTAACCGACCTTGTGTAACCCTAGATCCTTCCGGTGTCTATATAAACTGGAGGACTTAGTCTGAAGGGAAGGATACTCATTACCATAGTCATATAGGCTAGACTTCTAGGGTTTAGCCATTACGATCTCGTGGTAGATCAACTCTTGTAATACTCATATTCATCAAGATCAATCAAGCAGGAAGTAGGGTATTACCTCCATAGAGACGGCCCGAACCAGGGTAAACATCGTGTTCCCTGTCTCCTCTTACCATCGACCTTAGACGCACAGTTCGGGACCCCCTACACAAGATCCGCCGGTTTTGACACTGACAGTGGTCCCTGTCTGTCGGCCTGGATCGCATGAGGCTTCAGGAGACGGGGTTTCTGCTTGAGGCACAAAGGACGGTGCTCGAGGTCCTGGTAGGACACCCCTCGCCATCCGATATGCCACTGGAGGGTTGTCTCTTGTACTGCTGATCAAACACGGTGGAGTTCGCGGGGCAGATACCCCCCTTTGATGAATGGGGGTTGCGTCCGGTTGGCCTTAAGGGGCCCCGCGAGAACCCCGTCACCGTAGTTGCCCTCCTTGTTGATGGTGCCGATCTTGCCCCAAGAGCGGACGCGGGGGAGGGGGGCAAGCACCAATAGAGGCCGGGGCGTGGGTGCCGAGGTGTCGACGCCTCCCATGGCTCCTGAGGTGCCGTCTCCGAGAGCCCGTGACTCTTGCCCTGGGGTGGAAGTTGAGGGGGCGACGCAATCCGCTGCTCCTCAGGCCGAAGCTCCCGAGGCCACTACAGGCCATTGCGAGGTGGAGCCTGATGGCTCTCCCCAGCTTGGTGCTCCTGAGGTCGTCTCCTCGGGCGCTTCACCAGTTGCGCCCTGCGCTGGTCGCCACGTCCAGCGGTCCGGCCGGCTCCGTGTGGACTTCAAAGCGCTCCGAAAGAGGAAGGGGTCCCCAAGCTGCTGCAGTGGCGCCTTCTGATCGTTGAAACACAGGAAGTACATCGCCATAGATGAGTAGTTACCTTATCCTTGTAATTCCTCGAGTGATGCTTCCCTTCCTGACAGTGGCTCTTCAGGTCCCGTTCTGCTAAGGTTGTGAAGCCTCCCGGGAAGCAACCTCCTACTGCCTCGAATCTCCCACTAGCCCTGAGCGTCCTGAGCCAGCATGCCGACCCCGGCGCGAGGTCGGCCGGAGAGGCGGACACGCTAGCTTGGCACCTCGAGCCCGCGCTCCTGCCGTCTCTTCTTATCGGCCTTGTCGGGGCTGCGACGAGCGTGCCAAGGGCACCTCCTCTGGTTGTGGATGGAGGCTAGATGGCTTCGGTCTTGGCTTCTACTTCGAGCATGGGGCCCTCCCTCATCCAGGCCTCCGTCATGGCCCAGATGATGATCGGGGAAGCGCCAGCCCCCAGCCCCCTGCCGGGACGGAGTGAGCCGCTTCGGGCCCCTTCGACGACCCCTGCTGCAGAAGACGGAATCGGCCGCGCGCTCAAGCTTGCGCACGAACGGAGTGTCATCTGGCACGAGCTCTTTTGGGAGGTGATGGGAGCGATGAGCCGGCTTGGTGGAGAACTTGTGGATGTAGATGCGCGCCTCAAGGCCGAGAGTCTTAGGCTGACGGAGGAGCGGCACAAACTAAAGGTGCCATCAACCTTGGGCGCCACCAGCGCGAGCTTGACAATGCGAAGGCCAAGGCGTCTCTTGCGACCTCGCGTGAGGCCTGCGCTGGAGCCTTGGAAGAAGCCCGAGAAGCCGACCGTCGCCGTGAGGCCGCAGAGAAATGTGCATGGGAGCTCCAAGCCTGGAGCGCCTCCTTGGAGCGGCAAGTGGAGGTGCGCAAGGCCGCCCTAGCGTCAATGAAGGGGACGCCTGCCGACGAGGAAGAGATCCTGAAGCGTGAGGAAGCGTAGTCGCTAGAAGCCGCGGAGCGCAACCTTGAGTTCGAGCGGTTGGAGACGAGGGAATGCCAAGTCGCCCAAGAGGAGGATGTTGTCGGTGTGCGCGAGGCCAGGGCTCAGGAGGAGGTCGACCACCGGGTGGCCGAGGCTCGCGTGGAACTTGAGGGCAGGTACGACCTGAAGCTGAAGCTCGTGGAAGCCAAAGCTGTGGGCATGGCTACTGCCCTCGGGTCAGGGTTGGCCGAGGCGGGACATCGCGAGAAAGCCGCCGCAGCCGCCCTGACCTTAGTGCAAGATGAGCTGCCTTCCGCCCGTGCCGAGCTGCTTTCCCTTCAGCAGCGGGTCACCAGCGCTGAGTCCTACGCGCAGCAGAGCAGGGAAGAAGTGCTCCGGCGACGGACGCTGGAGCGCGAGCACGCCCCCATGCTCCAAAGCCTCAGGATCAGAGCCAACGCGGCACTGGGCGCCATCTGCGACGAAGGTGCCCCTCATCCCCACTCGAACGATTATGCCAGTCACCTCCTTTTCCTCACCGACGTGGTGGCATGCCTGGAGAGTCGATCTGAGAGGGCCCGCGTGCTCATTGAAGAGAGGAGCCGCGACCTGCTCAGGCGCACGTTCTCCCGTGTCTTCAGCCATATCTAGAACACCTACCCCAACTTCGATTTCGACACCGCCATTGCCCCTGTGCCCGAGGCCATCCGGGGCGACCTGGCACGCTGGGTAGAGGACAACGTGGATGATCTAGTCAGGGCCTTCACCTCCGAGGATGACATGGTGGTGGTCGTTGCAGACGAAGGCGACGTGGTGGACGATGGTGAGGGCGGCGCCTGCTACCTCTTGAGCACTTGTGTTGGTTTTCCCTTGAAGAGGAAAGGGTGATGCGGCAGAGTAGCGTATGTATTTCCCTCAGTTTTGAGAACCTAGGTATCAATCCAGTAGGAGGCTACGCGCAAGTCCCTCGCACCTGCACAAAACAAATAAATCCTCGCAACCAACGCGATAGGGGTTGTCAATCCCTACACGGTCACTTACTCCACACATCGACCGCTATCCAGCATGCATCTAGAGTATTAAGTTCATAAGAACATAGTAACGCCTTAAGCAAGATGACATGATGTAGAGGGATAAACTCATGCAATATGATGAAAACCCCATCTTGTTATACTCGATGGCAACAATACAATACGTGCCTTGCTGCCCCTACTTTCACTGGGAAAGGACATCGCAAGATTGAACCCAAAGCTAAGCACTTCTCCCATTGCAAGAAAGATCAATCTAGTAGGCCAAACCAAGCTGATAATTCGAAGAGACTTGCAAATATAACCAATCATACGTAAAAGAATTCAGAGAAGATTCAAATATTGTTCATAGATAAACTTGATCATAAACCCACAATTCATCAGTCTCAACACACTCATAAGAGAATTTTATTATTAATCTTGAATGCCTAAAGAAATTAAAGCAAAAAACCATGCAGTTTTGTAGGCCTCTCGAAATAATCTAAGTGAAGCATGAGATAACAATAGTTTCTATAAAACAAATCCACCGACGTGCTCTAAAAGATATAAGTGAAGCACTAGAGCAAAAACTATAAAACTCAAAAGATATAAGTGAAGTACATAGAGTATTCTAACAATTTCCGAATCATGTGTATCTCTCTCAAAAGGTGTGTGCAGAAAGGATGATTGTGGTAAACTAACAAATAAAGACTCAAATAATACAAGACGCTGCAAGCAAAACACATATCATGTGATGAATAAAAATATAGCTCCAAGTAAAGTTACCGATAGAAGTAGATGAAAGAGGGGATGCCTTCCGGGGCATACCCAAGCTTTGGCTTTTAGGTGTCCTTAGATTATCTTGGGGGTGCCATGGGCATCCCCAAGCTTAGGCTCTTGCCACTCCTTGTTCCATAATCCATCAAATCCTTACCCAAAAACTTGAAAACTTAACAACACAAAACTTAAAGTAGAAAATCTCGTGAGCTCCGTTAGCGAAAGAAAACAAAAGACCACTTCAAGGTACTGTAATGAACTCATTCTTTATTTATATTGGTGTTAAACCTACTGTATTCCAACTTCTCTATGGTTTATAAACTATTTTACTAGCCATAGATTCATCAAAATAAGCAAACAACACACGAAAAACAGAATCTGTCAAAAACAGAACAGTCTGTAGTAATCTGTAGCTAGCGCAAGATATGGAACCCCAAAAATTCTAAAATAAATTGCTGGACGTGAGAAATTTATATACTAATCATCTGCAAAAATAATTAACTAAATAGAACTTTCCAAATAAAAATGGCAGCAGTTCTCGTGAGCGCTAAAGTTTCTGTTTTTTACAGCAAGATTAACCAGACTCTCCCCAAGTCTTCCCAATGGTTCTACTTGGCACAAAAACTAATTAAACACAAAAAACACAACCAAAACAGAGGCTAACTAAATTATGTATTGAATAACAGCAAGGAAAAATATCGGGTTATCTCCCAACAAGCACTTTTCTTTAAAGCTGTATAGCTAGGCATAATATTTCAATGATGCTCACATGAAAGACAAGAATTGAAGCACAAAGAGAGCATCATAAAACACGTGACAAACACATATAAGTCTAACATACTTCCTATCCATAGGCATCTTACAGGCAAACAAATTATCAAGGCAAGCAAAGACTAGCATATGCAAGGAAGCGGAAAGAAACAATAGGAATCTCAACATAACGAGAGGTAATTTAGTAACATGAAAATTTCTACCACCATATTTTCCTCTCTCGTAATAATTACATGTAGGATCATAAGCAAATTCAACAAAATAGCTATCACATAAAATATTTTCAACACGATCCACATGCATGCAAAGTTGACACTCTTCCAAAATAGTGGGATTAACATTAACTAAAGTCATGACCTTTCCAAACCCACTTTTAATAATATTGCAAACACTATTATCAATCTCATATTCATCATGGGGCTTAAATAAATTTTCAATATCATAAGAAGAATGACCCCAATCATGATCATTGCAACAAGTAGAGGACATAGCAAAACTAGCATCCCCAAGCTTAGGGTTTCGCATATTATTAGCACAATTTACATAAATAGAATTTATAATAAAATCATTGCAATCATGCTTTTTATTCAAAGATCTATCGTGAATCGCATCATAAAGTAGTTCATCACACTTTTGAGATTCATGAGTTTCAAGCAAAACCTCATAAAGATAATCTAGTGCACAAAACTCACTAGCAATTGGTTCATCATAATTGGATCTCTTAAAAAGATTAGCAAGCGGATGAGGATCCATATATCTTAGGTTCTTTGTTTAGCAATAAATAAATAACTATTCCAACCAAACGAGCAAACGAGCCAAGTAGGACATTAAAGCAAACGGAAAAAGGGCGAAAGGAAAAGAGAGGGCGAATAAAACGGCAAGGGTGAAGTGGGGGAGAGGAAAACGAGAGGCAAATGCAAATAATGTAATGCGGGAGATAAGGGTTTGTGATGGGTACTTGGTATGTTGACTTTTGCATAGACCTCCCCAGCAACGGCGCCAGAAATCCTTCTTGCTACCTCTTGAGCACTTGCATTGGTTTTCCCTTGAAGAGGAAAGGGTGATGCAGCAGAGTAGCGTAAGTATTTCCCTCATTTTTGAGAACCAAGGTATCAATCCAGTAGGAGGCTACGCGCAAGTCCCTCGCACCTGCACAAAACAAATAAATCCTCGCAACCAATGCGATAGGGGTTGTCAATCCCTACATGGTCAATTACGAGAGTGAGATCTGATAGATATGATAAGATAATATTTTAGGTATTTTTATGATAATGATGCAAAGTAAAATAAAAAGCAATGAAAATAACAAGTGTTGGAAGATTAATATAATGAAGATAGACCCGGGGGCCATAGGTTTCACTAGTGGCTTCTCTCGAGAGCATAAGTATTCTATGGTGGGTGAATGAATTATTGTTGAGCAATTGACAGAATTGAGCATAGTTATGAGAATATCTAGGTATGATCATGTATATAGGCATCACGTCCAAGACAAGTAGACCGACTCCTGCCTGCATCTACTACTATTACTCCACACATCGACCGCTATCCAGCATGCATCTAGAGTATTAAGTTCATAAGAACATAGTAACGCCTTAAGCAAGATGACATGATGTAGAGGGATAAACTCATGCAATATGATGAAAACCCCATCTTGTTATCCTCGATGGCAAAAATACAATACGTGCCTTGCTGCCCCTACTTTCATTGGGAAAGGACACTGCAAGATTGAACCCAAAGCTAAGCACTTCTCCCATTGCAAGAAAGATCAATCTAGTAGGCCAAACCAAACTGATAATTCAAAGAGACTTGCAAAGATAACCAATCATACATAAAAGAATTCAGAGAAGATTCAAATATTGTTCATAGATAAACTTGATCATAAACCCACAAGTCATCGATCTCAATAAACACACCGCAAAAAGAAGATTACATCGAATAGATCTCCACAAGAGAGGGGCGGAACTTTGTATTGAGATCCAAAAAGAGAGAAGAAGCCATCTAGCTAATAACTATGGACCCGTAGGTCTGAGGTAAACTACTCACACATCAGTGGGGCCGTAGGTATATATAGGAGGAAGAAGTGTGTCGGTGGAGCAACAGGGGGCCCACGAGGGTGGAGGGCGCGCCTGGGGGGTAGGCGCGCCCCCTACCTCATGGCCTCCTTGTTGGTTGCTTGACGTAGGGTCCAAGTCTCCTGGATCATGTTTGGTGAGAAAATCACGTTCCCGAAGGTTTCATTCCGTTTGGACTCTGTTTGATATTCCTTTTCTTTGAAACCCTAAAATAGGCAAAAAAACAGCAATTCTGGGCTGGGCCTCCGGTTAATAGGTTAGTCTCAAAAATAATATAAAAGTGGATAATAAAGCCCAAATAATGTTTAAAACAGGATATAATATAGCATTGAACAATCAAAAATTATAGATATGTTGGAGACGTATCAGCGCCGGCAATGGCGGCGACGATGCCGACGACGATGACGGTGATGCCAGCGATGGTGACGATGATGCCAGCGACGCGTCTGAGGGCGACCCGGAGGACGCGGTGAGCGATATGTCCGATTGAGCCCGTGCTCCCATGTCATTGACCCTACATGTGAAAGCTCGGGCACGGCCCTGAAAGTTGTAAGAGCATTTTGGGAGGGGGAGCCCCTCATGTAAACAGATTATTGTTTTTATTCTTTAGGCCAAGCCGAAGATGTGTTTTTATGAGCCCGTGAGTCCCGCCGTGAGCTTACTGCTGTAGTTTACCTTAGTCCGGGCCAGTTCCAAACCGGCTCGTGAGGTCTTAAGCTTCTAAGGAGCCTGTCGATCTGTCCGAGAGGGCCTCGCGAGGAGCAAGCGCCAGGCATGGAAGGACGTGTGCGCAGCGCGCGTCTGCCGTGCCCAGCCCCCGCTCGTGAGGAGCTCGCGAGGGGGAGGCAACAGGGGTGCTCTGAATCAAGGCAAGGAACCAGATTGCAAGAAATCGCACGAACGAGAAAAGGCACCCCCCGCGCATACCAATGAAAATTTAGCTTCAGCTTAAATCCAAAGCCAGAAAACAGGGCTACACAAAAGAGATCAAAAGCAAATGGCCGCGTCCGGCGCCTAGTCTAGTCTTCTTGTCTTCTCACCAGCGCGGAGCTAAGTGCTGCCACTAGGAGGTGGGAGGGAGCCCCTGAGGCCCGAGGGCGGGACTCCTGAGACTCCGGGGCGTGTACATCCCCACTCATTACTACGTGAGAGTGTCACGAGCGGAGATCTTCACAGGTGCGAGCATTACTTCATGTGGCCAGACAAGGGGCCCGCCTTGCGCCACCCTCGACCACCATTGGAGGCGTCCGGAAACCAGGATGATGCCAAGGGGCAAAGGGGACGCGAGCGGCGCACTCGGTGACCACGGGTCCTCTGCCGGGGGAAGGCTCGCCGACACCTCCCCGGCAGAGGGCCTACCTCCGGGGGACGCCTTGCTCCGCGCGATGCGGGGAGGGGCCTTGCTCTCGGCTCATCCTCGGCAACCCCCAGTGTGATCCTCCTGTCAGAAGGGAGGCCGTCAAGCTGGGGCCGCCATCCGCCGCTGTGACCTGATCCTCCTGCGACCCATGGTTAGCATAAGCTTGCTCCTAAGAGATTAGTGGTACCCTGTAGCTGTTGTTGTCGGCATGGTTGGTGAGGCTCCCGGGAGGCTCCTGGAAGGCCTCAGCTTCTAGCACCTCCTCCTCCCAGCCTGGCTCGAGGAACGAGCCTGGGTCGTCTTCCAGCGCATACTCCTGGTCCATCATGCGGGTCACGTAGGCCTCCGAGGCCGTCGCCCCGAAGACCTCGCCGAAGTGCCCCACGCTCCACGTTGCTCTGCCCAGCGCGCCGTTTATGCCGGCACCCCAGTGGGGCCACGGGTAGCAACGCTCGTGCCCGCGCTCATCAGAGGTGGCGCGGGTGTGATTGGGCGTCTGGTGCTGTTGGTCGCGCCGATGTTGATGAAACCTCCTGGTGCTCCCGGGGGCACGCGGGCGCGGCATGGCCTGCCATGCGATCTAGCCGTGGCTTGAGGCGTCAGCAAGGAGCAGAAGGGTGGTGCTCCCGAGGCCGTGGCGTCTAGTAGCTCGGCGACGTGCTCCAGCAACGCATCCCGGCCGCTCTCCATCAGCCGGCATCGCAGAAGCTCACGAGCCACCGTGAGCGCGGCCCTCATGTTTGCTTGTTCCCGCCGAGTGTGCGGCACCGTGGCTGCAGCATAGCTTGAGGCCCATGCAGTTGCCTGCGCTAGTCATGGAGTAAGGGTGGATGGCTCTTGATTGTGTCGCTCGCGCCCTGCAGCGTTTGGCGATGCTTGTGCCGCCTGGGGTGCCGGGTTGAGGTCTTCTTGGGCAGATGACGCCGTTCGGGCTGGCCAAGCTGCCCAGCGGTCGACGTTGGTCCTTGGGTCGCCAGACATCGGAACCACGGAGTGTCGGCGGATCAACTGGCGGAGGAGAGGCTCCGACGCACCCCTACCTGGCGCGCCAAATGTCGGATTTCGGGTTCCGGCAAAACCCTCGAGGTTCGAACAATGGGGTGCGCACGAAGATCTCTCCCCCTCTCTAGCTCGCGCACATCATGATCTCACGGCCTAGCTCGACGGACCCAAAGAACAAGAGACACAAGATTTATACTGGTTCGGGCCACCATTGTGGTGTAATACCCTACTCCGGTGTGGTGTGGTGGATTGCCTCTTGGGCTGAGGATGAACTGTTACAAGGAAAGAACAACCTCCTGATGAGAGGTGTTCTGTTGCTTGGCGAGCTTGTGTGGTCGAGGATGATCTGAATAACACGTCCCCTTTCTATGGTGGTGGTTAATCCTATTTATAGTTGCCTTGGTCCTCTTCCCAAATATCGAGCGGGAAGGGATCCCACAATGGACAATTTGAAGGGAGACAACTAGTACAAGCTATCCTGACAAAAGTAGTCTTTGCCTGCCAAAGGCTCTGGTGGTGACGCTGTCTTGGGATCCATTGTGACCTCCGTCCTGCTGGTCTTGGTCTTGTTGCACCGATATGGAAACCTTTGACTGATGCCTTGGAACTCCTCGCCTGCACTTGCCTCCATAGCACCAAAGAGGAACCAAGGACACTACGCGTGCTGGCACCCGCCTAGTGCTTGCTTGGCTCCAGTCATCATGGCTTACGTCACAGAAACCTCGCGAGGTTTCCGTTGCCTTGATCTATCCGCCCCTCGCGAGCCGGCCTGGTGAGGCCGTCCCGAGGAGGTCTTGCATCGTCCGCCACGCGAGGCATAGCCCCTCGCGAGGGTCTTGAGTGTTTGCTGGTGAAGATGGGCCGTACAAGGCCGCTGGAGGAGCCACGCTGCGGGCCGTAGGCAGGCAAGTCTGCAGACCCCCGTTCCTAGGACGCCGACAGTTGTCACTCATGCCGTTGATGAAGTCGTCGTTGGCAGCAGTCGTAGGAGTGTGCTCCCCAAAAACCTGATCGCCCCTCTCCCGTACAGGATCACAAAAAGCAGGGTTCAGAGGACTGATGTCCCTTCTCACGGTGCACGCCGGAAGGAGGGATGGAGAAGAATTGCATGGTGGTGCTATGATTTGGAACGGTGCAAAACCATATGATACATCAGCGTCTAGGGTAGAGCCTGTCAGGTCGGTCGTGCGAGTAAGACCAAGTATAATAGTAGGCCTTTGGCCCAAACCCCACATCCAAGTCAATAATAGCCCCACTATCCAAAAGAATCAAAAACGGCTGAGTAATTAAGGCATCCATTAATTATTAATTAATGATTAAATAAATTTTCCGACCAACAAAAATATAGACCACATGCATAGTTTTTGTCCTTGGACATGCTCATTCTCGAAGAGCGCGCGTGTAGGTTTCCTATTATCATGCTCATGCAAATGCTAGAATAGATCACATTATAAAGTGGTGCAACTCACACTCACCTACCAGTATGGAACTAAACTTTAGTCCCACTCACACCACACTTAGAGCATGGTTAATAGTATAGCCAACATCCGGCTATATGAAGTTGACACATCATCTAGAGCCAACCCAATATCTTGCTAGTACAATAGTTAGTCCCTTTAGTATAATACTATATCATTAATACATGGGTCCTATTTGGTTTACAGCCTAAGGTTGCCACCCAACTTTTTTCACTTCCTTTTGTTTTTCCTGTGTGAAACACTTTGGTTTTTTAGGGGAACACTGTGTTAATGCTATGGGATTCAAGTGGACATGCCACTCCAATCCTTTATTTTTCCTTACGAAGAGAGTACTTGTTAATGCAAGAGCACTGTGTTAATGATGTGCCGCTGCAGGAGCCGCCTATATTAATTAACCATGATCTAAAAAGGTGGACCATCTTTGGCTATAGTATACTAGTAGTACTAGGTTAGTAGGTGACCTTGCGCTTGGCTCTTCTCCTCTTCCGGAATTCGAACAATAATGATGGTACTATAGTAGTACTTCTGGCAATCTGACACCAAATGAACTGCTGCACGTCCACCGCTTGTAAGCAAAAGTTTCTCCTTGTGCTGCGAGCCACCACGCATGCATTGGCGAGGGAGAAGGCGTAGTAAGAGCATGGTTAATAGTATAGCCGACAACTCACTATATGAAGTTGAAATGTCACTTGTAGCCAACCTAATAGCCCACCCACACAATAGTTACACATACTAGTATACTTACACAATTAATACATGGCCCGCTCTTTCCTCCCACAAAGGGTGTTGGAGCTCGTGCTAGAGCTGGCTGTAAACTTGTAGCCCGCTTCTCTTCTCTCTCCTCTCCTCTGTCCTCCACCTAGACATAAATCTGACATGGCATCTCTTATAGCCCGCCTATGTCACCCTATTGTACTTGCTCGCAAGCTTCTCGTTGTTCTGCGAGTTGATGGGACACAACAAAGTTATTTAGTACTCTCTCCAAAAAGGGTCGACCATGTCCATAGCTACCATCCTGTGCTCCGTCATTGAGTACATGTACTATTCATGTGCCATCAAGGATAAAAAATATTACGTAGTACTAGGTGCCATCGAAGTGCATGACTCACTTACGCTCTGCTTATCTCCATTTTCTTGCATGACACGTGCACCTTGATGCTAGATGTCACGTGTGTTGGCAAAAGGATAAACAAAGCTCATGTAAAAAAGAGTGGAAGAACATAGGGCCTGTTTGGTTCCCAGCCTAAGGTTGCCACGTCTAACCTTAGTCATGCCACAACATCTTAGACATGTGTTTGGTTCATTGCCACACTTGTGGGTTGCCACACTTCTCTAGTTATATGGTTCACATGTCATAGGCCCAATCTTTTGCCAAATCTTGCCACACTTGTGGTGGCCATAACCACACTTTTGTCGCAGCCACACTTTGCCTAAGGTTAGTTGTGGCAAAGAGGCTGTTTGTTTCTAGGCCTAGCATTGCCATACTTCGCCACACATTTTTGCCAAGCTTGCCTAAGGTTAGTTCATCAAAATGAGAGCCACAAGTTGGCAAGCCTAAGGGAACCTTGCCATATTTTTTGTGTGTATGCCATGTGGGGTCCAAGTGTGGCCTGACTAAGGTGTGGCTTGAACCAAACACTCACCTCATAGATTCTACGTGGTGTGGCCATGAACCAAACATCCTCATAGATTCCCGACGACCGAGAAGGAGCGAGGAACCTCGCGGTAGAGCGTCTGCACTCATTATATTTTATATTATTCAGCAATATAAAATCAACCAAATCTATCGTCTAGCTGGTTCGCGCGTTTTCCTCTGTTTTTTGCCGCCCGCCCACCTACAGTACCGCTGCATGACAGCCAATTCCTCTCCAAAACCTAGGGAGGCGGTTGAACCGAACAAGTCTAACTTGTTTTTAGTGGGTACATTGACGTGGCATCGAAAGGGTGTGATAGCTGACTCTACCAAAATAACTGACTACCACGTTGGCATACATGAGCATGGGGCCCACTTGTCAGCATGCTAGACGGAGGAACGAACACAAGACAAAATGGAGCGTGGAAGGGTGCGAATCGATTGGTTCACGTGTGATGACCATTGTAGCAATCCACTCAGATTGTATTGCGTTAAAAAAATCCGTGCAAACATGGCTGGTTATACTGTGAGTAGGTGACAGTGCGCTTGGCTCTTCGCCTCTTCCGAAATTCGAACAATGATGATAGTACTACCGTATAGATACTTCTGGCAATCTGACACCAAATGAACTAATGCACGTCCGCCGCCTGTACACTATCATAAAGCAAAAGCTTCTCCTCGTCCTCCGTCATTTAGTGCGTGCATGATTCATGTTCCATTGATAAAATAATGTTGCGTACGTGCCATCGAATATAATAACTTAATTTATAAAAACGCTCCACCGCGTCATGATCGTACTTTGATTCGTCCATGCGTGGTTCCCATGAACAACTACGTACTACACTCACAAATTATCTGGTGAGCTGCCTCTTCGTACAGAAATGAGCTCACTGTGTACCCACACATGAGTATTAGGGAAAGAGGCAAAGAGTACCTACGTCGGTGCCTGCACCTCTTCTCTTCTCTTTGTGCTTGTATTCCTTTTTTTCAGGTGATTCGTGCGTGTACTCCACCTACATTCGTGACCATTGGTGAGTCTCTCCTACTATACTTAACTCCATTTTCTTGCATGACATGTGGACCTGGATGCTGGATGTCCCACATGTCGGCAAAACTTCAAAGAACGCTTTCCGACGACCGAGAAGGAGCAAGAAACCTCACGGTGGAGCGTCTGGACTCTTTATTATTCAATGATATAAAATCTACCCAATCTTCTCCACAGTAGAGCGGAAGAGTCCGAAACACGACAGCCGAGTGTAGTTACATCATACATGGCCAACCCACGCCATCGCCATATTTCTTGGCCTCCGTGCGACCCCTACCTCTAGTAATCCACCAGCCTGTATCACTTCTCGCTCCTCGTCTCTCTCAAAGTGTAGCGGGCTGGCGATTCTGCTGTTTATTGAGGTAGGTTAACTCATCACATGTTAGCGACATTCCAAGTGCATTCTAAAAAAAATTCCGTACTCTATTGTTATGCCAAGAAGAGGAAGCGCTTTGATCGACGGACCAAACGAGACAGGCATGTCGTGCCGTGAGTGGGTCCAGTTTATTGTTTTGAACTTGTTTGGTTTAGTAGTAACACTTGGTTTTGACTACTGATGAGTAAGATTTTATATAGGGCCTAATGTATTCTTCGAGGTTGCCTTTGACTATTGATAAGATTTTATATAATTTAAAAACTATATCATTCGAAGATCCTTTCACGTTCCGTTTCAAAAAAAAAGATCCTTTCACGTACGAATTTGATGGTATACTTTAAGCAAGTTGCATGTCCTATATTGCTCCTGTTTGGATACTCTAACTTAGCCAGAGGTTAGACTAACTCATGACTAACCCTGAACTAACTGTAGGCAAAGAGGTGTTTGGATGACAGGGTTAGATTGACAATAAATGCACTTGATGGAGAGAGAAAAGTGATGTTTCAGTGGGCCCCACGATAACTATCTCCAATTAGCACCACTTGGCTGGTGGGAAAGAGAGAGAAAAGTGATTTTCCAGTGGGCCCAATGAGAACTATCTTCAATTAGCACCTCTTGGGTGGGATATTTTTTTGGTGGTTTGATGCAACTTGCTCCAACTTAACCCTCATGTTTGGATACTTTCGGGCTATTTGAGCCCCAACTAGCTCAAACTAACTCTAACCCATGGATCCAAACAGGGCCAAAGTTAGTCTTGGAAAACGCATTAAGCCCTATATACATGGACAGACGGAGTACATGATACTAGCAAACGCTCACCATTAGTAGTAGTTCGTTGGTTGGTTTCGATTTTTGATTCAGTTGTTGTGCTGCTACCGTCCAATATTCGCGTGTGGTTGTTTCTAGAATCTCTCCCTAATAATAAAGCACGGATTGACTCCATGGGTTCACCGTCACTTTCCATTAATAAAGTTTCAAATAATTACCCACCACTGCCATCCATAGGTGGAAAAAGGTTTCGCTAAATATTTGAAAAAAGACATTAGAGAAAAGATCGAAAAGAGAAAGAGCTACCCGACCCAATCCTTCACGACCCTGCCTCCCAAATCCCAATCCCATCTCGACTCCAGCGCGCTGCCAACTCTTGCCCTGCCCCGCCCCGCCCCGCCCGCCCGGCGCTCCGCCTCCCATCGCCGAGCGCCATCCCCCCTCTCTCGCCGCGCTGCCGGACTGCCTACCGTCATCACGCGCTGCCATGGCCTACCCTACCACCGCGCCTACCCCTACCCCAAGTTCCCCCACACCCGCGCCCATCACCGGCGTCCATACGTGCGACCTATTTCTCCGTTGCCGGGCGGCTGCAGGAGGTGGCCGGCGTCGCCCCATTATCAAATCCCCTAGCCACTTGATCTCATCCGTCGCATGTTGGCTGCCCGTACAGGATTGACCCGCCCTATATCCGGCAACCCGTGCCTACTCCTCCCAGCCCCGGATCTGCTCTCCCGCCACCTGCGACCCACGGCTTGAATGATCCATGACAAGGGATGATGACCAACTCGGCTGGCCCCTTCCCCGTGCAGCTGCCTTTGAGGCTGCGGCAGCCTTCGCATGAGGCCACTACGGCACCACCTATGCTATCTTGAAGTTCCGTCAGATTCGTCAATTTCAGTTTCATCAGTTTTTGTCAGATTAAGTTTCATCAGATTCAGAAAATTTAGTTTCGTCAAAGTTCCAGTTGTAAGTTAATTTCTCGCGCATGTTGGCGCTCGGTGCTCGATGTCGTCCACTTCCTCACATCACTCGAGCCCAAGTGCGTGCAGGTTACACCAGCCTTTGATTTATTTACCTATCGTACGTCCACTAATCAGTGACATGAAAAGGTTGGGAGCTCTGAGCTGGATGAGTTAAAATGCTTCTGATTGGTTAGACCCTCAATATTCCAAACTGAAGTCCAGGGAAGAAGGATCAGGAATAGCAGGTAAGAAGCCCATGATTTATTTGTCTTACAGACATGCACGTGAACAAGGTGCTACATAGTTCCAGATTTCCAATGGACGCTGGTGTTGTTGGCTAACATCTCCAGGGATGTACATCATGATGGTTACCGAGACACGACAATGATCTAAATGCTACAGGCCTGAATGAAATACCATGACTGCAGGTCATTGCTGATTTGCATTCGAAGAGGTGTAGCAAAAAGTGAGAAGCAACTAAGGTAATCGGCGATTGAAAAAAAATACATGATGCATTGATGGATTATCATGTATATAATGCCTGTTATTGGAAAGACTAATGTTTTGCTGAACTTGTCGGTGTAAATTTTTGGCATTTTCCATTGCTCTTCGTGCACTGAAGAATAGTGAAATCATGGCATCTGATTCCTTTTGCGGGCTATGCTTTTAACTCAACCAAATCTGCATTGTGAGTTGCTCTTATAGTCTGTTTGTAGCTAATTGGGGGACAAACATGGGCAATGACCAACTTATTTCAATGACAGTGCAATCAAGGACTCACATGTTCACTGATGAATCTACCTCTATTTGGTACTGTGTATATACATGAAAATAGTAGTATCATTTTGCATGGTTCTTTTCCGAATCAGCAACACTTTATGAGGGTCTTCATTGGCAATGTACATAGTGATGCATAACTACTGGTTTGAATTATTTGGATGCTTCAGTTGTCAGACATGTATGTGCAGAGAGTTGAGGCTTTGAAATTAGATAATATGCCTAATGAATATGCATGTTTATTCATGGAACTATGCTCCATCCGCTTGATCAATTTGTTCGATGCATATGCTCATTCATGTGTTGTCATAGTGACTTGCCTACGCTCATTGTTGATCGCTAAGAAGTGAGTTGGTCCAGAAATTGCAGCTGAGATGGAGCTCGGCAGGATGGCTAGACAGACCCAGCTTGGTATTAGTCTTCTCTAAAATTTTATGTAGAAGTTTTTTCCTAGATCCAAGTACATTGTATCATTATTTTGCAGGTGTGATCCACAGAAGAGATCACATTTTCTATTATTATAATTTATTTACTCATGTTCATACTAAATGTTTATTAGCAAAGTTCATACTAAATGTTACAAGGGTCAATCCACAAGCTTGTCTGATCCCCGGTTCATTTTTGAATTATGTCCACGTGTTCTATCAAGGATCATTTTGTCGCATATGGAAATGACAAGCAATTTTCTTACCAGAATTATCATATTTGTAAGGTCGATCACCCATGGGTTATGCACTTCACTAGAAATAATTTGTAGCCTTGACCTGATAACTTAGTGTTGTTGTATTATGAATTATTCAAAGTACGAGACCAAATTTATAGTTTTAGTTTCATACAATTTTTTTCTTTGATAAACGGAGATTGTCATTGTCTTCTGTTTGCATGCCACAATTTGGCGGCCCATTGTAACAATTTTTTGGCTTGATATTTATCTGTGTAGATGCGTGGGTTCAAGGATATTCTTTCTCTCGTTGCAACGCCTCCCTGACATTGGGTGGCAACATTTCAATGTTGTCGTGGAATGCAGTCGGGTGTTTTGGGTTCGTTGTTTTGGTGGACAGGGCATCTAGCACTTTCTTCGTAGCGAAACATGGGGGTTGTGCTTGCACATTCAATTCTTAGAAAAATTGAGTGCATGCTAAACTTTTTCTCTCCCGCAGGGCATCTAGCACTTTCTTTGTAGCGAAACATGGGGGTTGTGCTTGCACATACAATTATTAGAAAAATTGAGTGCATGCTAAACTTCTTCTCTCCTGTTGTAACGCACGAGCATATGTGCTAGTAATAAAAAAGGAGGTAGTACTTACTGTGGGAAAGATGAAGTGATGGTTGCTTCGCCCGAGCAACTTATTACTCTAGGAATATGGGAGTATCAATGGATTCAATGAACATAGAAATGATGGTTGCTTTATCCGAGCAACTTACTGTGGCGAAGGTGGGGCTTTGTGATTTGACTGCTCACTAGTCATTACTACTGCGGCGCAACGACCGGGGTGAATCTTTCCCTGCAGTTGTGCACTCAATATTGCTGCATGGCAGGTGGAGCCGGATGAAGGATGTCCCACATGTCGGTGAACGAAGTTGAATTGTTTCTGGAATTGCTATCAATCCTTCAGGATTTTTTTATATGTACACATAATTTTAATGAAATTGTATTGTGATGCTATGAAGGTTTCAACTTTGGTTCCCGCGAGCAAAAAAAAGGTTTCCACTTAGGATTCATGTGTCCTTTTGCCTCAAGATTGCCTCATTACAACATTCCATCAAATAAAAATGAAACTACCATGGCTGCTAATGCATCTCAATGGTTCGCAGATCAGTGCTAATATTCACATCACAACTGAAGACAAAGTTGTGAGAAGGTGTACAAATAAATAAAAATATATAATTGATCGATGTTGTTCGTAGGCATGGCTCCATTTCCTGGGCACAGTGTTCATTGGTTGGCAGCTAGTTTCACCCAGCTCCGTAGCCAAAAAATAGGTGTATGAAGGACATCACAATCCGATCATTTTGTGCAGCTCCACTAAAATCGAGCTGATCATCCCTGCTTGCAAACATATTCGATCAGTGTGATTACAATAATAGTGGAACTAGATGATGAAACATAACACACACAAATAGAAGCTGATCACCTCTGCAATCTCTCTTTAGGACTAACTACTTGTTGGAGAAGATTAGGCACGGAGTTGGATGAGGAGGGTAGCAAAACTAATCTCCCTTTCTGCAGTCCCATAGAAATATAAAAACGTTGCCCATGTGACATTTTGGTGAAACTGCACAAAACACTCTTAAGAAAAAACTGATTTGTCCAGTTCACCAAAAGGTCGCAATAACAATGAGGTGAAATGGATAGCCCTATTTGCAGAAGGAGGTAGAAAGGAAACAATTACTGCCCGATAACACGAGTTGAAGACACATACGCCGACAAAAAAGAAGCATATTCCATGTCATAAGGGAAAGATGGATTGTACGCTGGCGGAGATACGTTTTGAGGAAACAACTAGAGAAGATACATGCCACCTCTTGAGCATGTGTTGGTTTTCCCTTGAACAGGAAAGGGTGATGCAGCAAAGTAGCGTAAGTATTTCCCTCAATTTTTGAGAACCAAGGTATCAATCCAGTAGGAGACTACACGCAAATCGCCTAGTACCTGCACAAACAAACAAGAACCTCGCAACCAACGCGATAAAGGGGTTGTCAATCCCTTCATGATCACTTACAAAAGTGAGATCTGATAGAGATAATAAGATAAATATTTTTGGTATTTTTTGATATAGATTGGAAAATAAAGATTGCAAAATAGATAGTAAACTAGAATTGTAGATCGGAAACTTATATGATGTAAAGTAGACCCAGGGGCCATAGGTTTCGCAAGTGGCTTCTCTCAAGATAGCATGTATTACGGTGGGTGAACAAATTACCGCCGAGCAATTGATAGAAAGGTGCATAGTTATGATGATATCTAAGGCACTGATCATGAATATAGGCATCACGTCCATGTCAAGTAGACCGAAATGATTCTGCATCTACTACTATTACTCCACACATCGACTGCTATCCAGCATGCATCTAGAGTATTAAGTTCATAAGAACGGAGTAACGCATTAGGCAAGATGACATGATGTAGAGGGATAAACACAAGCAATATGATATAAACCCCATCTTTTTATCCTCGATGGCAACAATACAATACCTGCCTTGTTGCCCCTGCTGTCACTGGGAAAGGACACCACAAGATTGAAACCAAAGCTAAGCACTTCTCCCATTGCAAGAAAGATCAATCTAGTAGGCCAAACTAAACCGATAATTCGAAGAGACTTGCAAAGATATCAAATAATGCATATAAGAATTCAGAGAAGAATCAAATAATATTCATAGATAATCAAGTTCATAAACCCACAATTCATTTGATCTCGGCAAACACACCGCAAAAAGAGTTACATCGAATAGATCTCCAAGAAGATCGAGGAGAACTTTGTATTGAGATCCAAATTGAGAGGAGAAGTCATCTAGCTAATAACTACGGACCCAAAGGTCTGTGGTAAACTACTCACACATCATCGGAGAGGCTATGGCGTTGATGTAGAAGCCCTCCATGATTGAATCCCCTCTGGCAGATCGCCGGAAAAGGCCCCAAGATGGGATGTGACAGGTACAGAAGGTTGCGGCGGTGGAAAAGGTGTTTCATGGCTCTCCCCTGGGAGCACCCTCCTACCTCGTGGCCGCCTCGCTGCTTCCTTGACGTCCACTCCAAGTCTCCTAGATCACGTTTGTTCCAAAAAAGATCCTCGCAAAGGTTCCATTCCATTTGGATTCCGTTTGATATTCCTTTTCTGTGAAACACTAAAATAGGAAAAAAAACAGCAATTTGCACAGGGCTTTCAGTTAATAGGTTAGTCCCAAAAATAATATAAAAAGGTATATTAAAGCTGATTAAACATCCAAAACAGATAATATAATAGCATGGAACAATCAAAAACTATAGATACGTTGGAGACGTATCAAGCATCCCCAAGCTTAATTCCTGCTCGTCCTCGAGTAGGTAAATGATAAAAACAATTTTTTTGATGTGGAATGCTCCCTAACATAATTTTCAATGTAATTCTCTTTATTGTGGCATGAATGTTCAGATCCAAAAGATTGAAGATAAAAGTTTAATATTGACATAAAAATAGTAATACTTCAATCATACTAACCAAGCAATTATGTCTTATCAAAATAACATAGCCAAAGAAAGCTTATCCCTACAAAATCATATAGTTTGGCCATGCTTCATTTTTGTCACACAAAATGCTCCCCGCATGCATAACCCCGATGACAAGCCGAGCAATTGGTTCATACTTTTAACGCGCTTCAGCCTTTTCAACCCGTAAGCAATACATGAGCGCAAGCCATGGATATAGCACTATAGGTGGAATAGTATATGATGATGGGGGTTATGTGAGAAGACAAAAAGGAGAAAGTCTCACATTGACACGGCTAATCAACGGGCTATGGAGATGCCCATCAATTGTTGTCAATGCGAGGAATAGGGATTGCCATGCAACGGGTGCACTAGAGCTATAAGTGTATGAAAGCTCATCTAAAGAAACTAAGTGGGTGTTGATAACCCACAAGTATAGGGGATCGCAACAGTTTTTGAGGGTAGAGTATTCAACCCAAATTTGTTGATTCGAAACAAGGGGAGCCAAAGAATATTCTCAAGTATTAGCAGTTGAGTTGTCAATTCAACCACACCTGGAAAACTTAATATCTGCAGCAAGGTATTTAATAGCAAAGTAATATGATAGTAGCGGTAGCAGTTTTGTAGTGATTGTGACAGTGGCAACGAAAAAGTAACTAAGCAGAGATCAATATGTAGAAAGCTCGTAGGCATTGGATCAGTGATGGATAATTATGTCAGATGCGATCACTCATGCAACAGTTATAACATAGGGTGACACAGAACTAGCTCTAGTTCATCAATGTAATGTAGGCATGTATTCCGAATATAGTCATACGTGCTTATGGAAAAGAACTTGCATGACATCTTTTGTCCTACCCTCCCGTGGCAGCGGGGTCCTATTGGAAACTAAGGGATATTAAGGCCTCCATTTAATAAAGTACCGGACCAAAGCATTAACACATAGTGAATACATGAACTCCTCAAACTATGGTCATCACCGGTCAGTATCTCGATTATTGTCACTTTGGGTTAATGGATCATAACACATAATAGGTGACTATAGACTTGCAAGATAGGATCAAGAACTCACATATATTCATGAAAACATAATAGGTTCAGATCTGAAACCATGGCACTTGGGCCCTAATGACAAGCATTAAGCATAGCAAAGTCATAGCAACATCAATCTCACAACATAGTGGATACTAGGGATCAAACCCTAACAAAACTAACTCGACTACATGATAAATCTCATCCAACCCATCACCGTCCAGCAAGCCTACGATGAAATTACTCATGCACGGCGGTGAGCATCATGAAATTGGTGATGGAGGAAGGTTGATGATGACGATGGCGACGGATTCCCCTCTCTGGAGCCCCGAACGGACTCCAGACGGCCCTCCCGAGAGAGTTTAGGGCATGACGGCGGCTCCGTATCGTAAAACGCGATGAATCCTTCTCTCTGATATTTTTCTCTCCGAACGTGAATATATGGAGTTGTAGTTGAATTCGGTGGAGCACCAGGGGGCCCACAAGGCAGGGGGCGCGCCAAGGGGGGTAGGCGTGCCCCCACTCTCATGGACAGGGTGTGGGTCCCCTGACGTTGATTCTTTCGCCAGTATTTTTTATATATTCCAAAAATATTCTCCGTTGATTTTTTGGTCATCCCGAGAACTTTTATTTCTGCACAAAAATAACACCATGGCAATTCTGCTGAAAACAGCGTCAGTCCGGGTTAGTTCCATTCAAATCATGCAAGTTAGAGTCCAAAACAAGGGAAAAATTGTTTGGAAAAGTAGATACGTTGGAGAAGTATCAACTCCCCCAAGCTTAAACCTTTGCTTGTCCTCAAGCAATTCAGTTGACAAACTGAAAGTGATAAAGAAAAACTTTTACAAACTCCGTTTGCTCTTGTTGTTGTAAATATGTAAAGCCAACATTCAAGTTTTTAGCAAAGATTATGAACTAACCATATTCACAATAACGTTTAGGTCTCATGTTTAATCATATCAATGGCATAATCAACTAGCGAGCAATAATAATAAATCTCGGATGACAACACTTTCTCAAAACAATCATGATATGATATAACAAGATGGTATCTCGCTAGCCCTTTTTGAGACCGCAAAACATAAATGCAGAGCACCTTTAAAGATCAAGGACTAACTAAACATTGTAATTCATGGTAAAAGAGATCCAGTCATAGTCATACTCAATATAAATTAATAGTAATGCACGCAAATGACAGCGGTGCTCTCTAACTGGTGCTTTTTAATAAGAGGATGATGACTCAACATAAAAGTAAATAGATAGGCCCTTCGCAGAGGGAAGCAGGGATTTGTAGAGGTGCCAGAGCTCGGTTTTGAAATAAAGATGAATAATATTTTGAGCGGTATACTTTCATTGTCAACATAACAACCGAGAGATCTCGATATCTTCCATGCTACACGCATTATAGGCGGTTCCCAAACAGAATGGTAAAGTTTTATACTCCCCCTCCACCAACAAGCATCAATGCATGGCTTGCCCGAAACAACGGGTGCCTCCAACTAACAACAATCCTGGGGGAGTTTTGTTTGCAATTATTTTGATTTGATTTGAGCATGGGACTGAGCATCCCGGTGACCAGCCATTTTCTCATGAGTGAGGAGCGGAGTCCACTCCTCTTGAGAATAACCCGCCTAGCATACAAGATACAAACAGCCCTAGCTGATACATGAGCTATTCAAGCATATAAAACAGAATTTTTGTTTGAAGGTTTAGAGTTTGGCACATACAAATTTACTTGGAACGGCAGGTAGATACTGCATATAGGTAGGTATGGTGGACTCATATGGAATAACTTTTGGGGTTTATGGAGTTGGATGCACAAGCAATATTCCCTAGTACAAGTGAAGGCTAGAAAGAGACTGAGAAGCGACCAGCTAGAGAGCGACAATAGTCATGAACATGCATTAAAATTAATCAACACTGAATGCAAGCATGAGTAGGATATAAATCACCATGAACATAAATATCGTGGAGGCCATGTTGATTTTGTTTCAACTATATGCGTGAACATGTTCCAAGTCAAGCCACTCGAAACGTTCAAAGGAGGATACCACACTATCATACCACATCACAACCATTTTAATAGCATGTTGGCACACAAGGTAAACCATTATAAACTCCTAGCAAATTAAGCATGGCATAAGCAACTATAATCTCTAATTGTCATTGCAAATATGTTTCATTCATAATAGGCTGAATCAGGAACGATGAACTAATCATATTTACAAAAACAAGAGAGGTCGAGTTCATACCAGCTTCTGTCATCTCAATTAGTTCATCATATATCGTCATTATTGCCTATCACTTGCACGACCGAAGGGTGTGGATAATAATAATAGTGCACGTGCAATTGGACTAAGCTGGAATCTATGAGCATTCAATACAAGGGAGAAGACAAGGTAATATGGGCTCTATGTTAGATCAACAATAATGCATATAAGAGCCACTCAACAATTTTCATCGTGGTCTTCTCCTCTCGACCCCAAAGAAAAGAAAAGAAATAAAACTATTTACACGAGAAAGCTCCCAACAAACAAAAGAAGAACGAGAAATCTTTTTGGGTTTTCTTTTAATTACTACTACTACAGGCATGGAAAGTAAACTAGCTAAAAGCTGCAACTAAAATTTTTGGTTTTTATTAAGGTTATCAAACTCACAAGAAGAAAGCTTAAAATAGTAAATAAACTAGCATGGATGATACAATAAAAAAGTATGAGCACCGACAACTGGCATGAGTGTGTGAACATGAATGTAATGTCGGTGAGGAATACGTACTCCCCCAAGCTTAGGGTTTTGGCCTAAGTTGGTCTATGCCCAAGGATCAAAGCTACCATCTCCTGTGTACTAAGGAGGGTCCTTGGGTTGTCACTGGTTGGCGATCTCCTCCGGATCCCACTTATAAATAGACTGACGGTGAGGATCAGATAGTGGCTCCAGCTCTGGAGCTAATGTCGGGCTCTGGTTTGCCTGAATGGCCTCCGACAAAACAAGGTACGTGCCTGAAAATATGTTGAACAAGGAGGGAGAAGGCAAGGTAATAGTCTCAAAGTAATTCTTATAAAAAATTAGTCTATAGTTAAGCAGCTTCTTCTTATTCTTAACAATAAAAGCATGTGCTAGCATACTCTTATAATCTAGAAAAATATGAGGCAACAACGTTTCCTCTTTCTCATAATGCCTAATAGGTATGTTAAAGTGTGCAGCAAGGCGCGAGGCGAAGATGCCTCCCAAGACGGGACCCATTGTATGGTTCAGATTTAACCATTTAGCAACAATAGCGCCTAAACTGAAAGTAGTATTGCGAAATAAGGCATGGAGAAAAATAACAATATCAGGGCACTAAGATTTCCACAGTTCCCGCGACCAATTAAGCATCTACTAGCAAATATTGTGAAGTAACGTAGAACGGGAAAATGTATGCTAGTAATTCTAGCATCGGAAACCTTCCTCGTTTCCCCTACAGCAATCATATCAATAAATCCTTCCACATCATTACAATGTGGTTCCTCTATGCTGCCCTCAAAGGGTATCCTACAAACCGGGTAAAAATTATAAAGTGACATCTCCTTATGCTCATCATATAAATAAAATTCCACCGAAGGTGGCGATCCCCTAGCATGGAAAAGAAAATTTTGCACAAAAATGTTGGTGAGTAAGAGATACTGTTACCGCTGGTCGTGGAGGAAGTCGGTGAGGCCTGCATTCTCAGCCAAATAATAAAAATCTTCATAAATCCCGGCTTCTCTCAAGAACTCATCACAAGGCCATTCACATTGCCGAACCTCTGCAGTACGAGGGAGATTATACTTGGGCTTCTTATTCTCTTCACTTTGCTTATCCTTCGAGCTTCGTCTCGATGAGCCCCTCAAAAATCTCTTCATCTTTTTCTGAAATTTTTAGTAACTTAAAATAAAAGTGAACCAAACTCAACACGATTGATAGCAACTACTCCTACAAGTGCCTAGAGGCCATATCATGCATTAAAACTACTTTTGACCACATAAATTTGACATGCAAGCTCAAGAACAAGGGCACCTAAGCAGCAAAAAATTGCAATAAATAAAGCACTAGAACAAAAACTAATTGGACCATTGGAGGAGTCACATACCGAAGAACAATCCCCCAAAGCAGTTTTGTGAATGGAGCTTTGAGCAGAGATCGAAAATGGTAGCAAGATGAGCTAGAACTCGGGTTTGAGCTGGTGGGTGATTTTTTCTGGAGCAAGACGAAGTGTGTGGGTGCACGGATAAGTGGAGGGGACCCACGTGGGGTCCACGAGGTAGGGGCGCTCCCTCCACCCTCGTGGCCAGGTGGTTGCTCCCCTGATGTGTTCTCAATGCCAAATATTCTATAAAAAACATATTTCATTTTCGAGGCATTTGTAGAACTTTTATTTTTAGGGTATTTTTTTATTGCATGGATAATTCGAAAAACAGACAGAAAATACTATTTTTGCTTTATTTAATTTAAATAACAGAAAGTAAAAGGAGGGTACAGAGAGTTGTGTTTTCTAAATTCATACATCTCATGCTCATCAAAAGGAATCCACTAACAAGGTTGATCAAGTCCTGTTAACAAACTCATTCTGAATCGCATGAAACCGGAGAAATTTCGAATAACACTAGGTTACCTCAACGGGGATATGCACATCCCCAACAATAAGAATATCATATTTCTTCTTGATAGTAGGAAGAGGAAATTCAAAACCTCCAATAGTAATTGTTGAAATTTTTCCAATAGAATTGATACTGTGGACTTGAGGTTGTTTCCTTGGAAAGTGTACTGTATGCTCATTACCATTAACATGAAAAGTGACATTGCCTTTGTTGCAATTAATAACAGCCCCTGCAGTATTCAAAAAGGGTCTACCAAGGATAATCGACATATTATCGTCCTCGGGAATATCAAGAATAACAAAGTCCGTTAAAATAGTAATGTTTGCAACCACAACAGGCACATCCTCACAAATACCAACAGGTATAGCAGTTGATTTATCAACCATTTGCAAAGATATTTCAGTAGGTGTCAACTTATTCAAATCAAGTCTACGATGTAAAGAGAGGCTTAACACTAACACCAGCTCCAAGATCACATAAAACAGTTTTAATATAGTTTATTTTAATGGAGCATGGTATAGTTGGTACTCCGGGATCTCCCAATTTCTTAGGTATTCCACCCATAAAAGTATAATTAGCAAGCATGGTGGAAATTTCAGCTTCCGGTATCTTTCTCTTATTAGTAACAATATCCTTCATATACTTGGCATAAGGATTCATTTTAAGCATATCAGTCAAACGCATACGCAAAAAGATAGGTCTAATCATTTCAGCAAAGCACTCAAACTTGCTTAAAATGAGTGATTGTATGGCATGTTTACTAATAAGTTTGAGTTCACCTTTAACACTAGCCATATAATCACTCAAGTGTTCGAGCATATCAGCATTGCATTTCAATTGTCTACCAACATAAGCATTGAAGTTTTCTTGTTTAACAATAAAATTATCAAACTCATCCAAGCATTGGCCAGCAGACTTATTACGAGGAATATCACCTTCATCAAATCTATAGAGAGAATTTACCTTTACTACCTGTGTAGGGTTATCAAGACCATGTATTTCTTCAATAGGTGGTAAATTCTTAACATCTTCACCTTTAATACCTTTTTCTTTCATAGATTTCTTTGCCTCTTGCATATCTTCAGGACTGAGAAATAGAATACCCCTTTTCTTTGGAGTTTGCTTAGGAGTTGGTTCGGAAATACAGATAGGTGAAGTAGCAAAAGAAGGGCCGTGTTTCATTCTAGCATTCAAAGACTTTTCTTTATGCTTAGCAAATAATTTCTTAAGATCATATATACTATTGCAAGCAAGAAAGGCTCTAGCAGTTTCTTCACCCATTACATAACCCTCAGGCATAACAGGCAATTCATATCTAGGGGAGAATCTTCATCATCACTTTCATCAATATTATCAGTTTCAATAATTTCATTCTCTCTAACCCTAGCAAGTTGTTCAACAAGAAATTCACCTAGTGGCACAATATTATCAAGCATAGAAGTAGTTTCATCATAAGTATCATGCATAGCAGAAGTGGCATCATAAATAACATGCAACATATCAGAATGAATAGCAGGAGTAGGTGTCGCAAGTTTACTCAAAACAGAAGGTGAATCAAGTGCAGAGCTAGATGGATGTTCCTTACCTCCCCCCGTAGTTGAGAGAAAAATCTTGGTTCTTTGATCTTTAAAGTTCTTCATAGTGATCAACAGATATAAATCCCAAGTGACTCAAAGAATAGAGCTATGCTCCCCGGCAACGGTGCCAGAAAATAGTCTTGATAACCCACAAGTATAGGGGATCGCAACAGTTTTCGAGGGTAGAGTATTCAACCCAAATTTGTTGATTCGACACAAGGGGAGCCAAAGAATATTCTCAAGTATTAGCAGCTGAGTTGTCAATTCAACCACACCTGGAAAACTTAATATCTGCAGCAAGGTATTTAGTAGCAAAGTAATATGATAGTAGCGGTAGCAGTTTTGTAGTGATTGTGACAGTGGCAATGAAAAAGTAACTAAGCAGAGATCAATATGTAGAAAGCTCGTAGGCATTGGATCAATGATGGATAATTATGTCGGATGCGATCACTCTTGCAACATTTATAACATAGGGTGACACAGAACTAGCTCCAGTTCATCAATGTAATATAGGCATGTATTCCGAATATAGTCATACGTGCTTATGGAAAAGAACTTGCATGACATCTTTTGTCCTACCCTCCCGTGGCAGCGGGTTCCTATTGGAAACTAAGGGATATTAAGGCCTCCTTTTAATAGAGTACTGGACCAAAGAATTAACACATAGTGAATACATGAACTCCTCAAACTACGGTCATCACCGATAAGTATCCCGATTATTGTCACTTCGGGGTTAACGGATCATAACACATAGTAGGTGACTATAGACTTGCAAGATAGGATCAAGAACTCACATATATTTATGAAAACATAATAGGTTCAGATCTGAAATCATGGCACACGGGCCCTAGTGACAAGCATTAAGCATAGCAAAGTCATAGCAACATCAATCTCACAACATAGTGGATACTAGGGATCAAACCCTAACAAAACTAACTTGATTATATGATAAATCTCATCCAACCCATCACCGTCCAACAAGTCTATGATAGAATTACTCACGCACGGTGGTGAGAATCATAAAATTGGTGATGGAGGAAGGTTGCTGATGACGATGGAGACGGATTCCCCTCTCCGGAGCTCCGAACGGACTCCAGATCATCCCTCCCGAGAGAGTTTAATGCTTGGCAGTGGCTCCATATTGTAAAACGTGATGAATCCTTCTCTCTGATTTGTTTCTCCCCAAACATGAATATATGGAGTTGGAGTTGAGGTCGGTGGAGCACCAGGGAGCCCACGAGGCTGGGGGCGTGCCCAGGAGGGTAGGCGCACCCCCCACCCTCGTGGACAGGGTGTGAGCCCCCTGACGTTGGTTCTTTCGCCAGTATTTTTTATACATTCCAAAAATATTCTCCATTGATTTTCAGGTCATTCCGAGAACTTTTATTTCTACACAAAATAACACCATGGCAATTCTGCTGAAAGCAGCGTCGGTCTAGGTTAGTTCCATTCAAATCATGCAAGTTAGAGTCCAAAACAAGGGCAAAAGTGTTTGAAAAAGTAGATACACTGGAGACGTATCAGGTGTGCATCCAACTTGCTTGCTCACGAAGACCTAGGGCATTTTGAGGAAGCCCATCATTGGAATATACAATCAAAGTTCTATAATAAAAAAATCCCACTAGTATATGAAAGTGACAAAATAAGAAACTCTCTATCATGAAGACCATGATGCTATTTTGAAGCACAAGTGTGGTAAAAGGATAGTAACATTGTCCCGTCTCTCTTTTTCTCTCATTTTTTTATTTTTTATTTGGGCTTCTTTGGCCTCTTTTTTTATTTTATTTTCTTTCCTCACATGGGACAATGCTCTAATAATGATGATGATCACACTTTTATTTACTCATAACTCAATGTTACAACTCGAAACTAGAACAAAAATATGACTATGTGAATGCCTCCGGCGGTGTACCGGGATATGCGATGAATCAAGAGCGACATGTATGAAAGAATTATGAAAATGGCTTTGCCACAAATACGATGTCAACTACATGATCATGCAAAACAATATGACAATGATGGAGCGTGTTATAATAAACAGAACGGTGGAAAGTTGCATGGCAATATATCTCGGAATGGCTATGGAAATGCCATAATAGGTAGGTATGGTGGCTATTTTGAGGAAGATATAAGGAGGCTTATGTGTGATAGAGAGTATCGTATCACGGGGTTTTGATGCACCGACGAAGTTTGCACCAACTCTCAAGGTGAGAAAGGGCAATGCACGGTACCGAAGATGCTAGCAAATTGCAGAAAGGTAAGAGTGCGTATGATCCAGGGACTCACATTAGTCATAAAGAACTCATATACGTACCGAAGAAGTTTATTAGCCCTCAAAGCAAAGTACTACTATGCATGCCCCTAGAGGGATAGATTGGTAGGAAAAGACCATCACTCGTTCCCGATCGCCACTCATAAGGAAAGCACTCAAAGAACACCCCATGCTTTAAATTTGTCACACAACGTTTACCATATGTGCATGTGATACGTCTCTGTCGTATCTACTTTTCCAAACACTTTTACCCTTGTTTTGGACTCTGACTTGCATGATTTGAATGGAACTAACCCGGACTGACGATGTTTTCAGCAGAATTACCATGGTGTTATTTATGTGCAGAAACAAAATTTCTCGGAATGACCTAAAACTTCACGGAACAACTTTTTAAAAAATATAAAAAATCCTTACAAAAGATGAAGGCCAGGGGGCCCACCATCTGTCCATGAGGGTGGGGGCGCGCCTGCCCCCCTAGGGCGCGCCCCCCTACCTCATGGGCCCCCTGTATCTCCTCCGACCTCAACTCCAACTCTATATATTTGGTTTCAGGGAGAAAAAAATCAGAGAGAAGAATTCATCGTGTCTTACGATACGGAGCCGCCGCCAAGCCCTAAAACCTCTCGGGAGGGCTGATCGGGAGTCCGTTTGGGGCTTCGGAGAGGGGAATCCATCGCCATCGTCATCATCAACCATCCTCCATCACCAATTTCATGATGCTCACCGCCGTGCGTGAGTAATTCCATCGTAGGCTTACTGGACAGTGATGGGTTGGATGGGATCTATCATGTAATCGAGTTAGTTTTGTTAGGGTTTGATCCCTAGTATCCACTATGTTCTGAGATTGATATTGCTATGACTTTGCTATGCTTAATGCTTGTCACTAGGGCCCGAGTGCCATGATTTCAGATCTGAACCTATTATGTTTTCATCAATATATGAGAGTTCTTGATCCTATCTTGCAAGTCTATAGTCACCTATTATGTGTTATGATCCGTTAACCCCGAAGTGACAATAATCAGGATACTTACCGGTGATGATCGTAGTTTGAGGAGTTCATGTATTCACTATGTGTTAATGCTTTGTTTCGGTACTCTATTAAAAGGAGGCCTTAATATCCCTTAGTTTCCGTAAGGACCCCGCTGCCACGGGAGGGTAGGACAAAAGATATCATGCAAGTTCTTTTCCATAAGCACGTATGACTATATTCGGAATATATGCCTACATTACATTGATGAACTGGAGCTAGTTCTGTGTCACCCTAGATTATAATTGTTACATGATGAACCGCATCCGACATAATTCTCCATCACTGATCCATTGCCTACGAGCTTTCCATATATTGTTCTTCACTTATTTACTTTTCCGTTCCTATTGCTATCATCACTACAAAATACCAAAAACATTATTTTTACTACTGTTACCTTTTGCTACCGTTACCACTACTATCATATTACTTTTCTACTAAATACTTTGCTGCAGATATTATGTTTTCAGGTGTGGTTGATATGACATGTCAGCTGCTAATACTTGAGAATATTTTTTGGCTCCCCTTGTGTCGAATCAATAAATTTGGGTTGAATACTCTACCCTCGAAAACTGTTGCGATCCCCTATACTTGTGGGCTATCAAGACTATTTTCTGGCGCCGTTGGCGGGGAGCATATCTCTATTCTTTGAGTCACTTCGGATTTATATTTGCTTATCATTATGAAGAACTTGAAAGATCCAAGAACCAAGATTTATCCCTCAACTACGAGGGGAGGTAAGGAACTGCCATCTAACTCTGCACTTGATTCACCTTCTGTTTTGAGTAAGCTTGCGACACCTAAATCTGCTTCTGCTATTCGTTTTGATATGTCGCATGTTATTGATGATGCCACTTCTGCTATACATGATACTTATGATGAAATTACTTCTATGCTTGATACTACTGTGCCACTTGGTGAATTTCTTGATGAGCAACTTGCTAGGGCTAGAGAGAATGAAAATATTGAATCTGATAATACTGATGAAAGTGATGGTGAAGACTTGCCTGTTATTCCTAAGGGTTATGTTTTTGATAAAGAAACTTCTTTAGCTATTTTAGCTTGCAAAGATAAATACGAACTCAAGAGGTTATTAGCTAAATGGAATCAGTAATCTCTTAATGCTAGGATGAAACCTGACCCTGCTTTTGCTACTTCACATATCTGTGTTCCAAGTCGCCGACTTCACCTCCAGCTTCGACCTGCTGTTGAATCGTCGCGCCCCGTGGACCTGCCCGCCTGCCGCGCTGCCCGCCTGCCTCTGCTTGCTCTGAGCCGCCCCCATGCTCGACCTCCCGCGCCATGAGCCGCCTGCTTGATTAAATCGCCTTGCCGTGCGCCGATTCCGCCTTGGTCGAACCGCCGGCTGTCTCGCCTCGGTGGTGAGCCGCCGAGCTGGCTTCACATCTTCTACTTCGAGTCGCCCCAGTTCCGGGTGACCTCGCCGCCTTGATGCTCCGCTTCAAGTGGTTGTCGTGTTCATCCACGGGTCTTCCCCGGACCACCTCGTCGTAGAGTCACTTCGGTTTCGAATCGCCGCACCATCCTCGAGCCGGCCTTGTACTACCTCGCCAAACCCTCGCGTCGAGCGGCTGAATTCTGCCATGAGCTGCCCACCGCCGCGCCTGGCCACGACCTCCAAACCGCCGTTGTCATGCCTTGCCGAGCTGTACGGCCCGTCCTTGCCGCTTCAAGCCACCGAGCTGTATGGCCCGCCTTCGCCACTTCAAGATGCCGTCGAGTTTGCCTCGTCGCCGCCGCCCTAGTTTCTGCCTCTGCCGCGCGTGGCCATGGCTTTGAGCCGCCGTCTCTGAGCTGGTCCCGCCTTCCGTTTCTGCCGCAAGTCGCCATCGCCTCAAGCCCGGTCTTGCGTCGCCTCTGCGGGTGAGCCGGCCTATCGCCGTCCTAGCCTCGAAGCTATTTCAACCTCCCTTACCCCATGCTGTACGAGGAGATCCAGTGCGAGGTCATCATGTCTCTCTAAGCCTGAATTTTTTTAAGATCCAAAGTTGATGTTTACCGGATGGTTGATGACTGGCTCGTGTAAAATGTGATCTGACGGAGAACTTCACGCTGAAATCTCACGTTTACAAAAGATACAGGTTATTGAGCACAGTTTTCGAATTGAAAACGATACGTCCAGAGTGTTACAGAAAATCTGTCGATGGGAACAGACATATTCTGGCTTGATCAGCAAAAGAATTGGATTCTCGCTACAATATAGATAAGATGGTATTTTACTGGTTGCTAGCACTGGTATTGTTGCGTTAAGTTATGTTCATAAAGTTGATGAAAAGAGATCACGTGGGGGAGAAATCAACACTGTTGCTACACAGTAGTACTGGTTGTACTATTGGATTCATCAGACATCATACCAGACGAAGTACTAGTTCCGCGAACACCGTGGGTTTAACTCTGATTCGTGCAAAGATCATCTGTGTTCAATACGTGAACCGCCTGAAGTCACGAGTCGCTGCTCCGGCCGTATGGTTTCCCTGCATCTCGTCTGCTGATGTGATCCGCCGCGGGTGAGCCGCTCCGCCTTGAAGCTGCCGCGTTGACCCGCCAGCAAGGCCTTGAGTCGTCCCGCGCGCGTCGAGCCGGACTTTCCTTCTTCGCCGTTGAATCGCCGGCCCCAGGCTGCTGCTATGACCAGTCTCCGTCGAACCAGACCGAAGTCGCCGACGCCGTGACTCCGTCCCAGCTTCGCGTTTGAGTCGCCCGGACTACGCGCTTTTCGTCGTTGATCGGATGTTCTTACCCGCCGCCTGGGCCCTGCGTTTGCTCCGCCTCTTCTGTGTGTAAACCGCCTCGCCTCTGCACTCACGGCCTAGCTAAGCTACCCCCGCCGGAGCCTCGACGTGTCACGCGCCTCTGGTCTGAGCGCCCTCGCTTCGCCGTTTCTGCCGCGAGCTGACCCAGGCCCGCTCGTCTGATGAGCCGCCCCGCTACGAGCTGCTGCTCACCTCTGCCTCTGTAAGCCGGCCCTTGCCGGGGCTCGCTAACTCGCCTTCCGTTGCTCGTCGGGGCTCACTAAACCGCCCGCTACTGCTCGCCTGCGGGCTCTGACCAGTCGCCGGGTGCAGTCGTTAAACAAATCAATTGTGGAACCGTCAAGTCGCCATCACCTCTACCAGCGCCTGAGAGCCGGCCCGTCTGACGGAACTATGAGCCGCCTCGTCTCTGCTTCGGCAGTAGTACAGGGCTAGGCAAAAGAGACAAGTAAAGGGTAGGTTGCTTGGTTAAAAAAACAATGGTCAAACATGACCCGGAGGATCACTTCTGAGCCGCCTGATGCGGCGCTTTTTTGCTGCCACCTCTATCATCATTGTTGCAACCCCACGGCTGATAATTTTCGATCAAACATATCAGGTGAAATCCATCCTATCAAGTTTTTACTGATACATTTTTATTGTCTTCGAGAATAATTACTCTCGTTTGTGTAAATTCTTATACAGAATTCACCATTACAAAGGAGGCCATCAAGCTATGGCTCTTACCTGCACCGGATGGGTCAATGGACAGGATCAATTATAATCCACCGAGGTTCAACATATTCCAGCAATCCACTGGTCATATCATGATCAAGCATGGAGAGTCTCAAGCCAAATCCTCAAGTCGTCTTAAGACTCGGGGGCTACAATGACATGACTCGGAAACTCCGGATCATTGGAGAAAATGATAACCCGGTTCCGGAGGACATCGCCATATTAATAAAAATTTAAAGGCCGTCAGAAAATTGTGGGTTCAAAATAAAGATTCCGGTTTAAAATTTGGTTCAAGAGACATCTCTCTCCCGCAAAGCTTTGAAGCTCTCAAATCCGGTTCAAACATCCGGCTCAAGGTAAATTTGTCTCTTACAAAGCTTTTAAGCTCTCAAATCCGTTTCAAAATTCCGGTTCAAAAAGAATTAATCTCTTGTAAGATTCGAGTTCTCGGAAAAATTAAAGGTTGCAAAAGAGAACTTGATGCCATGATGCGCGGTTCAAACATGAGTATCCTGCCTTACGGCCTATCTTATTATGGTCACTTGGGGGCTTCCTGCTCATCGAGCATAGCTGTCAGTACCCTCTTGATCGGCGAAATGCCAAAACTTATATGGTCACTTGGGGCTTCCTGTTCAAACATAGATCGTATTCGAACCAAAGAGAACATAGCTGCCGTAACCCTTTTGATCGGCGCAAAGCCAAACTCACTAGGGGGCTTCTTGGTCGTATCTGAATCATAGCTTAACCCCTTTTTTGTCCGACTTGGATCGTATTCGAATCAGGGTCGTTAAAAACCTCTCAAGGTCATTTGAGGGCTTCCTGTTCAAACATAGGTCATATTCGAACCAAAGAGAACATAGCTGTCGGTACCCTCTTGATCGGCGCAACGCCAAAGCCACTGGAGGCTACATGATCGTATTTGAATCCTAGCTTAACCCCTTTGGAACGGTTTACTGATCGTATTCGAATCAGAAACCTCGATTTTTATTTGGTTTAAGTTTTTGCAAACAATCTTTTGGGTTTTGATACTTTTTGCTCATATCTGAAGCATATATGTGGTTTCGATTAACCCGGATTGACTTTGGATGATAAGTCGCCATATATGACAATCATAAACATTTGGAAGTTTTTTGGCTTCTAAGGATTGGGTTATCACCCTTACTGCACAGGTATCCTAAACCGGCAGTACGATTCAATATCACAGGAACCGGTTTTCCAAACCAGATTATATTATTCAAATCTTTAATAGCAAACATGGCTGGATTTTTATTATGGTTATCAATAACCAATATTACGATTGAGGTTTTCAAAGTCGCTTCAGCGCAATGGATATTATTTTATCAATGGATATAATTTATTCTACAAAGGAAGGAATAGTCCCGAGTCGTTGCAGGCTTACAACCCGGCACTTGGGGGCTACATTATTCAAATTGAGATTACGTCAAATATGCAAGTCCCATGTCACTGCCAGCATGCACCATGGCACTTGGGGGCTAATGTAAAGTCATTTTTAATCAACTTATTGAAGACCCGACTCATCCCATTGTAATGAGCCGGCCCTTGGGGGCTACCAATTGCTCCTGTCAAAAATTCAAGGTACACAAGTCTCAGTCCATTATATTGATAAGATCCACTACTCAGTTGGTAGAGTACAAAGCTCTTAACCCTATGGACGTAGGTTCAAGCCCCATAGTGGAGATTGCATCACATGATGTTATTATCAATGAATTATATACAAAGTCCCAGGTCAATATTATCTTACTGAGCCGGCCCTTGGGGGCTACACATTGCTGTTCAAGTTTACATGATCATATCTATAAAATCCCTGCTCATTATTGCATAATGATCCGGCCCTTGGGGGCTATACTGGTTGAAGTTTTTATGAGCATAAAGCAATTTCAAGTTCCGGGTTGCTGCAAGCATGACAACCCGGCACTTGGGGGCTACATATGTGGAATACTCAGTCGTGACTAGTGATTGAGATGAACGACATGGATTTCTTCAAAGTGGTAATATTTATATTGAAGCAAGTCTTAAGTCATCACTTTGCTCTGCTCAAGACATGGGGGCTACCGTTAATACGGATATGAGGGAGAGAAATCTTCAAAATACTCAGTTTTGACCCGGCGTCGGCAACAATTATGACTCGGCAGCATCTATCTATAACCCGTCAAGTTTTTCCGTCTTTAAGTCGGTTGAAGGTCACATGAGTATTTCAAAGAACAATATTTTTAAGCATTGGGAGCTGAGTCAACTGAATTATTCTTCAGTCTTTTTTTGTGAGAAACCAACATCAGCAAATTGATTATGAAGTTGGTTTATTGACCCGGATTTTCGAAGAAGGAAATAACAAGGAGTTAAGGATGATCAGATGCCGGCTTACAAGAGCTTTTAACCCGGAGCATAATCTGTCAAAATTGTTTCTTGTGTTTGTTTTACATGATCTGTTTAACATGGATGAATCCAAATTAAACTGGGGGCTAATGTCGGGGATATACCCCGCGGTATGACCCGGCCAAAGATATGACCCGGCTGGGACTTGATGTTTCATTGGAGACCCGGCAGACTATAAGCCGGCGGGAACAGTTAAGCATTGTAAGATGGCAGACACAGTCATGTAACCCGGCGGACACAGTCATGTAACCCGGCGGACACAGTCATGTAACCCGGTAGACACAGTCATGTAACCCGGCAGACATAGTCATGTAACCCGGAAGACACAGTAATATGAGCCAAAAGGTTAAGCAGACGGTCAAGTCAAACAGTTAAGCCGGCAAGTTAAGCCGGCCAGTTAAACCAGACAGTTAAGCCGGACAGTTAAGCCAGATGGTAAGCCAGATTGTAGATTAACAGTTAAGAAGCCCAAAAACGTTAAAGAAAGCCCATGGAGAGAAGACCATGGAGAGAAAACAGAATAGTTAAGTATTAAGTCTGAGTTGGACTCTACATGTAACCCGCCCCTTCAACATATATAAGGAGGGGCAGGGCACCCCAAGAGGGACAAGCTGAATAATCGTTAAGTCTAGACACAACTAGGAGAGCCGGAGTTACGGCAACTCCCTCATGACGATAATGAGACCTAGCCACAAACAGCATGTAGGGTTGTTACCGGATGATGTTTCCCGGGGCCCGAAGCTGTCTAAATCTTCGTCTTGCGTGTTGCGTTCCTCGATTCCGATCAACCCCTTCAAGCTACCGCATAGATGCGTTGGCCTCACGACTAAGTCCTCACACTAGGACAACTGTCGTGACGTTTCCACGACAGATAAGGATTATGAATTCTCTGTTGATCCTGAAATAATTACTTTGGTTGAATCTGATCCTTTTCATGGCTATGAATCTGAAATTGTTGTGGCACATCTTACTAAATTAAATGATATTGCCACCCTGTTCACTGAAGATGAGAGAACTCGTTACTTTTATATCCTTAAAATATTTCCATTCTCATTAAAGGGTGATGCTAAGATATGGTTTAATTCTCTTGATCCTGGTTGTGTGCGTAGTCCCCAGGATATGATTTACTACTTCTCTGCTAAATATTTCCCTGCTCATAAGAAACAAGCTGCTTTAAGGGATATATATAATTTTGTGCAAATTGAAGAAGAGAGTCTCCCACAAGCTTGGGGGAGGCTTCTCAAGTTACTTAATGCTTTGCCTGATCATCCTCTTAAGAAAAATGAAATAGTTGATATCTTTTATAATGGACTAACCGATGCCTCTAGAGATTACCTAGATAGTTGTGCTGGTTCTGTTTTCAGGGAAAGAACACCGGATGAAGCTGAAATTCTATTGAATAATATGTTGACAAATGAAAATAATTGGACACCTCTGGAGCCAATTCCTGAGCCTATTCCTAAAGCAACTCCGAAGAAGAGGGGTATTCTATTTCTCAGTCCTGAAGATATGCAAGAGGCAAAGAAATCTATGAAAGAAAAAGGTATTAAAGCTGAAGATGTTAAGAATTTACCTCCTATTGAAGAAGTACACGGTCTTAATTTACCGCCTATTGAAGAAACATATGATCTTAATCCTTTACCTATTGAAGAAACTCATGGTCTTGATAACCCGACACAGGTAGTAAAGGTAAATTCTCTCTATAGATATGATAAAGCTGAAATCCCATTTACTAAGTTTGCTAGCCCATGCTTAGATGAGTTTGATAAATTTATGGCTAAGAAAGAAGATTTTAATGCTTATTTTGGTAGACAATTGAAATACAATTCAAATATGCTTGAACACTTGGGTGATTATATGGCTAATGTCAAAGGTGAACTTAAACTTATTAGTAAACATGCTTCTATGGTTACCACTCGAGTAGAACAAGTACTTAAAGCTCAAAATGATTTGCTCAATGAATTGAATAGTAAGAATAATGATAATGTTGTTAGAGTTATGACTAGAGGTGGTAAAATGACTCAGGAACCTTTGTATCCTGAAGGCCACCTTAAGAGAATTGAGCAAGATTCTCAGAGAAATAATATAGATGCACTTATTCCTTCTAAAAGGAAGAAAAATAAAAATGATAGGACTTTGCATGCTTCTAGTGAACCTGTTATTGAAACACCTGAGAATCCAAATGATATTTCTATTTCTGATGCTGAAACACAATCTGGTAATGAACCTGAAACTAGTAATAATGTTAATGATAATGTTCATGATGATGCTCAACCTAGTAATGATAATGATATAGAAATTGAACCTGTTGTTGATCTTGATAACCCACAATCAAAGAATCAACGTTATGATAAGAAAGACTTTGTTGCTAGGAAACACGGTAAAGAAAGAGAACCATGGGTTCAGAAACCCATGCCTTTTCCTCCCAAACCATCAAAGAAAAAGGATGATGAGGATTTTGAGCGCTTTGCTGAAATGATTAGACCTATCTTTTTGCGTATGCGATTAACTGATATGCTCAAAATGAATCCTTATGCTAAGTATATGGAAGAAATTGTCACTAATAAAAGAAAGATACCGGAAGCTGAAATTTCCACCATGCTTGCTAATTATACTTTTAAGGGTGGAATACCAAAGAAACTTGGAGATCCAGGAGTACCAACTATACCATGCTCCATTAAAAGAAACTATGTTAAAACTGCTTTATGTGATCTTGGAGCCGGTGTTAGTGTTATGCCTCTCTCTTTATATCGTAGACTTGATTTGAATAAGTTGACACCTACTGAAATATCTTTGCAAATGGTTGATAAATCAACTGCTATACCTGTCGGTATTTGTGAGGATGTGCCTGTTGTAGTTGCAAACGTTACTATTTTAACGGACTTTGTTATTCTCGATATTCCCGAGGACGATAGCATGTCTATTATTCTTGGAATACCCTTTTTGAATACTGCAGGGGCTGTTATTGATTACACTAAAGGCAATGTCACTTTTCATGTTAATGGTAATGACCATACGGTACACTTTCCGAGGAAACAACCTCAAATTCATAGTATCAACTCTATTGGAAAAATCCCATCGATTATATTTGGAGGTTTTGAATTTCCTCTTCCTACTGTCAAGAAGAAATATGATATTATTATTATTGGGGATGTGCATATCCTCGTTGAGGTAACATAGTGTTATTCGAAATTTCTCCGGTTCCATGTTATTCGGAATGAGTTCGTTAACAAGACTTGATCAACCTTGTTAGTGGATTCCTTTTGATGATCATGAGATGGATGAAACTAGAAGGCACAACCTTTTGTACCCTCCTTTTACTTTCTGTTATTCATATTAAATAAAATAAAAATAGTATTTTTCTGTCTGTTATCTGATTATCCGTGCAATATAAAAATACCCCAAAAATAAAAGTTCTCCAAATGCCCTGAAATTTAAATATGATTTTTTTCAAGAATAGTTAAGAATATTTGGCACTGAGAACACAACAGGGGGGTCACCCACCTGCCCATGAGGGTAGAGGGCGCGCCCTACCCCCTGGGCGCGCCCACCTGCCTCGTGGGCCCACGGTGGCCCTCCTCCACTTATTCCTGCACCCACACACTTCTTCTTCCTCCCACAAACACGAATATCCAGATCAAGCACGAGTTCTAGCTCATCTTGCTGCCATTTTTGATCTCCTTGCTCAAAGCACCTCTCACAAAACTGCTTGGGGAGATTGTTCCTTGGTATGTGACTCCACCATTGATCCAATTAGTTTTTGTTCTAGTGCTTTATTCATTGCAAAATTTTGCTTCTTAGGTGACCCTGTTCTTGAGCTTGCATGTTAAATTTATATGGTCAAAAGTAGTTTTGATGCATGATATAGGCCATAGGCACTTGTAGGAGTAGTTGCTATCAATATTATTGAGTTTGGTTTACTTTTATTTTGAAGTTACTAAAAATTTCAGAATTTTTCAGAAAATAATGAAGAGACTTTTGAGGGGCTCATCGAGCCAAAGCTCGAAGGAAAAGGCACAGAAGCCCAAGTATAATCTGCCTCGCACCGCGGAGGTTCGGTCGTGTGAATGGCCTTTCGATGATTTCTTGAGAGCAGCCGGGATTTATGAAGATTTTTAAGAATTGGCTAAGAATGCAGGCCTCACCGCTTTCCTCCACGACCAACGCGATCAGTGTCTCTTACTCACAAATATCTTTGTGCAAAACTTTCATTTCCATTCTAGAAGCTCACCACCTACGGTGAAGTTTTTTTTATATGATGAGCATAAGGAGATGTCACTTTATGATTTTTGTCGGGTTTGTTTGGTCCCTTTCGAGGGCACGACAGAGGAACTACATCGCAGCGATGTGGATGGGTTTATTGATATCATCACTGTAGGGGAAACGAGGAAGTTTTCCGATGCACGAATCACTAGCATACATTTTCCTGTTTTACGCTATTTTGCATTATTTGCTAGTCGTTGCTTAATTGGTCGCGAAAACTGTGGAAACCTTAGTGTTCCTGATATTATTATTTTGCTCCACGGTTTATTCAGTGATAACTCTGTTAGTATGAGTGGCATTATTGCTAAACAGTTAAGTCTGAACCGTACAAAGGGCCCCATCTTTGGAGGCATCTATGCTTCACGCCTAGCTGCACATTTTAATATACCTATTAGGCATTATGAGAAGGAAGAAAAAGTGCTGCCTCGTGTTTATTTAGATTATAAGAGTATGGTAGCACATGATTTTATTGTTAAGAATAGGGAAGGAGAGATTAAATACAAATTGTTCTTTGATAAACATCATCCTGAGACAATTACCCTGCCTACTCCTTCCTTGTTTGATTTATCTGCAGGCCAGTACCTTGTTCCGTTAGAGGCTATTCACGCCTATCGGAACCCTACATCAGCCACAGAGCCAGAGCCGGAACCACAAGTTGATCCTCCACGACAGTCTAATTACCAGTGGGGTTCGGAGATGATTGCCAACCAGTGGCAATCGGAGTCTTCTTCATCGCATTATGGATATCCGCCAGGCCAGTCGTGGCCATAGACCAACTTAGGCCAAAAGCCTAAGCTTGGGGGAGTATGTATTTGTCACCGACATTATATTCATGTCCACACACTCATTGCTAGGTGTCGGTGCTCATACTTTTTCATTGTATCATCCATGCTAGTTTATTTTACTTTTTATGCTTTGTTCTTGTGTGTTTAATAAACCTTAAGAAAAACCAAAAAAAATAGTTGTAGCTTTTAATTAGTTTACTTTTCATGCTTGTAGTAGTAATTAAAAAGAAAACCCAAAAAGATTTCCTGTTCTTCTTTTGCTTGTTGGGAGCTCTCCCGTGTAAATAGTTTTATTTCTTTTCTTTTCTTTGGGGGCCGATAGGAGAAGACCATGATTAAATTGTCAAAGTAGCTCTTATATGCATTATTGTTGATCTGACAAAAGAGCCCGTATTGCCTTGTCTTTTCCTGTTTATTGAATGCTTGCAGATTCCAGCTTAGTCCAATGCACGCGCACTATTATTATTATTCACATCATTCGATCGTGCAAGTGAAAGGCAATAATGATGATTATATGATGAACTTATTAAGATGAGAAAAGCTGGTATGAACTCTACCTCTCTTATTTTTGTAAATATGATTAGTTCATCGTTCCTGATTCAGCCTATTATGAATAAACATGTTTGCAATGACAACTAGAGATCATAGTTCTTGTGCCAAGCTTGATTAGCTATGAGCTTATAATAGTTTACCTTGCGTGCCAACATGCTATTAAAATGGTTGTGATGTGGTATGATAGGGTGGTATCCTCCTCTGAATGATTTAAGTGACTTGACTTGGCGCATGTTCACGCATGTAGTTGAAACAAAATCAACATAGCCTTCACGATATTTATGTTCATGGTGGATTATATCCTACTCATGCTTGCATTTGGTGTTGATTAACTTTAATGCATGTTCATGACTGTTGTCGCTCTCTAGCTGGTTGCTTCCCAGTCTTTTGCTAGCCTTCAACTGTACTAAGCGGGAATACTGCTTGTGCATCCAACTCCATAAACCCCAAAGTTATTCCATATGAGTCCACCATACCTACCTATATACGGTATCTACCTGCCGTTCCAAGTAAATTTGTATGTGCCAAACTCTAAACCTTCAAATAAATATCCTGTTTTGTATGCTCGAATAGCTCATGTATCAACTAGGGATGTCCGTATCTTCCATGTTAGGTGGGTTATTCTCAAGAGGAGTAGACTCCGCTCCTCACTCACGAGAAAGTGGCTGGTCACCGGGATGCCCAGTCCCATGCTTTATGCAAATCAAATCAAAATAATTGCAAACAAAACTCCCCCTAGGACTCTTGTTAGTTGGAGGCACTCGTTGTTTCGAGCAAGCCATGGATTGATGCTTGTTGGTGGAAGGGGGAGTTTAAACTTTACCATTCTGTTTGGGAACCGCCTATAATGTGTGTAGCATGGAAGATATCGCCATCTCTTGGTTGTTATGTTGACAATGAAAGTATACCGCTCAAAATATTATTCACCTCTATTTCAAAACCGAGCTCTGGCACCTCTACAAATCCCTGCTTCCCTTTGTGAAGGGCCTATCTATTTACTTTTATGCTGAGTCATCATCCTCTTATTAAAAAAGCACCAGTTGGAGAGCACCGCTGTCATTTGCATTCATTACTGTTAGTTTATATTGAGTATGACTTGACTGGATCTCTTTTACCATGAATTACAATGTCTAATCAGTCCTTGGTCTTTAAAGGTGCTTTGCATTTATGTTTTGCGGTCTTAGAAAGGGCTAGCGAGATACCATCTTGTTATATCATATTATGATTGTTTTGAGAAAGTGTTGTCATCTGAGATTTATTATTATTGCTCGCTAGTTGATTATGCCATTGATATGAGTAAACTTGAGACCTAAGTGTTATTGTGAATGTGGCTAGTTATAATCTTTGCTGAAAACTTGAATGATGGCTTTACATATTTACAACAACAAGAGCAAACAGAGTTTGTAAAAGATTTTCTTTAACACTTTCAGTTTATCAACTGAATTGCTCGAGGACAAGCAAAGGTTCAAGCTTGGGGGGAGTTGATACGTCTCCATCGTATCTACTTTTCCAAACACTTTTGCCCTTGTTTTGGACTCTAACTTGCATGATTTGAATGGAACTAACCCGGACTGACGATCTTTTCAACAGAATTACCATGGTGTTATTTATGTGCAGAAACAAAAGTTCTCGGAATGACCTGAAACTTCACGGAACAACTTTTTGGAAAATATAAAAAATCCTTGCAAAAGATGAAGGCCAGGGGGCCCACCACCTGTCCACGAGGGTGGGGGGCGCGCCTGCCCCCCTAGGGCACGCCCCCTACCTCGTGGGCCCCCTGGAGCTCCTCCGACCTCAACTCCAACTCTATATATTTGGTTTCGGGGAGAAAAAAAATCAGAGAGAAGAATTCATCGCGTTTTACGATATGGAGCCACCGCCAAGCCCAAAAACCTCTCGGGAGGGCTGATCTGGAGTCTGTTCGGGACTCCAGAGAGGGGAATCCATTACCATCGTCATCATCAACCATCCTCCATCACCAATTTCATGATGCTCACCGCCGTGCGTGAGTAATTCCATCGTAGGCTTGCTGGACGGTGATGGGTTGGATGGGATCTATCATGTAATCGAGTTAGTTTTGTTAGGGTTTGATCCCTAGTATCCACTATGTTCTGAGATTGATGTTGCTATGACTTTGCTATGCTTAATGCTTGTCACTAGGGACCGAATGCCATGATTTCAGATCTGAACCTATTATGTTTTCATCAATATATGAGAGTTCTTGATCCTATCTTGCAAGTCTATAGTCACCTATTATGTGTTATGATCTGTTAACCCCGAAGTGACAATAATCGGGATACTTACCGGTGATGACCGTAGTTCGAGGAGTTCATGTATTCACTATGTGTTAATGCTTTGTTCCGGTACTCTATTAAAAGGAGGCCTTAATATCCCTTAGTTTCCGTAAGGACCCCGCTGCCACGGGAGGGTAGGACAAAAGATGGCATGCAAGTTCTTTTCCATAAGCACGTATGACTATATTCGGAATACATGCCTACATTACATTGATGAACTGGAGCTAGTTCTGTGTCACCCTAGGTTATGATTGTTACATGATGAACCGCATCTGGCATAATTCTCCATCACCGATCCATTGCCTACGAGCTTTCCATATATTGTTCTTTGCTTATTTACTTTTCCGTTGATATTGCTATTATCACTACAAAATACCAAAAACATTATTTTTACTACTGTTATCTTTTGCTACCGTTACCACTACTATCATATTACTTTGCTACTAAATACTTTGCTGCAGATATTAAGTTTCCAGGTGTGGTTGAATTGACAACTCAGCTGCTAATACTTGAGAATATTCTTTGGCTCCCCTTGTGTCGAATCAATAAATTTGGGTGAATACTCTACCCTCGAAAATTGTTGCGATCCCCTATACTTGTGGGTTATCAGCATGCTACGGGACTTGCCAAGTTTAACACAAGTATTTCTCAATTTAACAATTACCCAACTAGCATGACTCTAACATTACCACCTTTATATCTCAAAACATCTATCAAGAATCATAGTGCACTCTATATGAAAGTTTTTATCATACCCATCTTGAATGCCTATCATATTAGGACTAGTTTTATAGCCAAAGCAAATTACCATGTTGTTCTAAAAGACTCTCAAAATAATATAAGTGAAGCATGAGAGATCAATAATTTCTACAAAATAAAACCACCACCGTGCTCTAAAAAAATATAAGTGAAGTACTAGAGAAAAATTATCTAGCTCAATAGATATAAGTGAAGCACATAGAGTATTCTAATAAATTCCAATTCACGTGTGTCGGTGTTCTGGGAACGGGGGTCCCCAGACTTGCCTGCCCGCGGCCCACAACGTGGCTCCACCAGCAGCCTGTACGGCCCATCTTCAGCAACAAACACTCAAGACCCTCGCGAGGGGCCAAGCCTCGCGAGGCGGACGACGCAAGACCTCCTCAGGGGCGGCCTCACCAGGCTGGCTCGCGAGGGGCGGAGAGATCAAGGCAAGGGACACCTCGCGAGGTTTATGTGACACAAGCCATGACGACTAGAGCCAGGCGGGCACCAGCACACGCAGTGTCCTTGTTTCCTCTTTGGTGCTAAAGAGGCAAGCGCAGGCAAGGAGTCCCGAGGCATCAGGCAAAGGTTTCCATATTGGTGCAACAAGACCAAGACCAGCAGGACAGCAAGACGGAGGTCACCATGGAGCCCAAGACGGCGTCACCACTGGAGCCTTTGGCAGGCGAAGACTACTTTTGTCAGGATAACTTGTACTAGTTGTCTCCCTTCAAATTGGCCGTTGTGGGATCCCTTCCCGCTCAATATTTGGGAAGAGGACCAAGGCCACTATAAATAGGACTAGCCACCACCATAGTAGGGGGCAACTGATCCGAGGTCATTCAGATCATCCTCAACCACACAAGTTCGCCAAGCACAAGAACACCTCTCCTTAGGAGGCTGCTCTTCCCTTGTAATTGTTCATCTCTAGCCCTAGAGGCAATCCACCACACCACACTAGAGTAGGGTATTACACCACAACGGTGGCCCGAACCAGTATAAATCTTGTGTCTCTCGTTCTTTGAGTCCGTCGAGCTAGGCCGTGAGATCTTACGAAGCGTGCGAGCTAGAGAGAGGGAGAGAACTTTGTGCGCACCCTAGTGTTCGAACCTCAAGGGTTTGCCAGAACCCGAAATCCAACATTTGGTGCACCATGTAGGGGTGCGCCGAAGCTTTCTTCTTCGCCGATCCACTCTTCGTCACTCCACCAAGTTCATGGTTGACGCTCGCCGGGCTCGCGCTGAGCGCCGGGCCCCCTCGCCACCCGCGTCGCTCAGACAGCCCCTGTCGGCGGGCCTCCCCGTCGCTCTCCATCACCCGCCGCCAACGCTGCAAGCCTCTTCGCTACACCCCTCCATGCGTCGTGACGGCCACACCGCCACTCCGTCGCTGACTCCTGCAGGCTCATTGTCTCACGCTCGTCGTGCACCCACAGACGCGTAGGCCGCGCTGCTCATGGCACGCGAGCTCCTGCGCTACCGCCTAGTCGACGACCTCTATGAGGACTGGTTGGACCGCATCGCGGAGCTCGTCAGCACCGTGGGGGGCTCTCCTGCACCATCCCTCTCGCTGCCTCGCCCGCCCCCAACTACAGGAGACGTGGCTCATGGAGCGCCTCCGCCCCCTCCGCAACAAGATGGCGCCCTCACGCCAAGGCGTGCAGCTCGCTGTGCGCCTCCGCCTCCCCCATGTCGGGACGGCGCCCTCGCTCCAAGGTGTGCGGCCCCGCGGTGTGACCTACCGCCCCACATGCCCGCGCACGAAGAAAGAAGCTACCAAGAGATTCCCCGTCCGCAAGGAAATGCTCCACCGCTCCCAGCTCCGTTGCGCCAGGATTGCTTGCTGCAACAGGGCCATCTGCCGCATGCCGTGGCGGCGCACGGGCACCACGACCAAGCTCGACCTCAGCAACGGGCCCCCGTGGCCATGGCAGGTTGCCGCGCCTTCACTCCTGAGCTGCGTAGCATCGTCTGGCCAGGCAAGTTCAAGCCAGATCTGCCTCCACGCTACGACGGCACCCTCGACCCTGCGGAGTTCCTGCAACTCTATGAGCTGAGCATCGAGGTAGCCAACGGCGACGAGAAGGTCATGGCGAACTGGTTTACCATGGCTCTCAAGGACAGTGCTCGCTCGTGGCTCCTGAACCTGCCTCCAAGCTCGATCTCCTCCTGGGATGAGATGCGCGACTGCCCCCGGCCGCGGGTGACCTGCGCCGCATCAAGCAACAGTCGGGAGAGACCCTGCAAAAGTACATCCAGTGCTTCAATGGTGTGCACATGAAGATCCCCAAGGTGACGGACGAGGCCATCATCTCATCCTTTTCCGACCGCGTTCGCGACATCAAGATGGAGGAGGAGCTCGCCATCCACAAAGAGCTGTGCACGACCCTGGAGCCGTTCAACATCGCGGCCAAGTGTGCAAGAGCTGAGGAGGGGCGATTGTCCCTCCTCGAGCTCCCTGCTGCGGATCCAGAGGAGAAGAAGGCCAAGGCCAAGGATGTGAAGCATAAAGGGGTAGCCGTACTCGCAGCAGAGCCAGATACCAAGCGCGGCCAAGATCTTCCTGAGTCATCTAAGGGCAGTCGCATGTTCTGCGTCTTCCACAACGTGCGTACCCACAACACCAATGATTGTTAAGAACTCAGGGCCATTCGAGATGGAGGCTTCGGTCGATGCCCCGAGCGCAACGACCGGGGCTACGGCCGAGGAGGTGGACGAGGTGGAGGACGTTGGGACGACCGTGGGCCTCGCCGGGAGTGGCGCGACCAACCTCGCGAGGACCGCTGGCAGGACCAGCCTCGTGAGGGCACCTGGCGCGACCAGCCTCGTGAGGACCGACCTCAGGGCAACCCTAGTCTCCCTCCACTGCCACCGCCAAGGAGGACGACGACCACCAGCAGGACGAAGGGGCTGGGGGCTTCCCAGAGTTGCGCTCCATCGCCTGCATCCTGGGTGGCGCGCAGGCCCCAGCCTCCCAGTGCATCTTCAAGCAGTTCTCTCGCGAGGTGAATGCAACCCTCCCCAAGCTCGAAGCCATGTGCCCGCTCCGGTGGTCCAAGTACGCCATCACCTTTAGCTCGGCGGACCAACTCAAGTGCGTGGCAACAGCCGACGTTCTCCCGATGCTCTATTCACCCGTCATCAGCAATGTCCGAGTCACCAAGACCCTCATCAACAATGGCGCAGGGCTCAATGTCCTATCCGTCGAGACATTCGACAGCCTTCAAGTGCCATACGATTAGCTCCAGCCTACCAAGCCTTTCTCAGGAGTGACTGACGGCTCCACCACTCCGATAGGGCAAGTTCGTCTCCCTGTCACCTTCGGTCAATGCAACAACTACCACACCGAGCTCATCGACTTTGATGTCACTCACATCCGTCTATCGTACAATGCCATCCTCGGATACCCGACGCTGGCCAAATTCATGGCAGTCACCCACCATGGCTACAACGTCCTCAAGATTCCGGGAAGCGGCAGAATCATCACGGTCCCCTGTGAAGAAAGAGACGCGGTGTGCTCCCTCGAGCGCGCCTTCCAAGCTGCATCGATCGAAGACCCTGACAGCGCGGGTGCGCAGTACCCTCCTGAGGCCAACCCCAAGAAGAAGAAGCAGCTACTCCAGACTGGACCTCAAGGGGGCGGCACCTTCGGCGGCACCACCTCAGGGTCTACGCCGACGCCTGGGGCGCCTCTCTCCCTCGCATAGGGAGGCGCGCTCGACGCCGTCCTCGGGCAGGGCTCAGGGGCTCTCTTCTGGAGGGCCTCAGACCTGACCAGCATCACGAGGGAGGCGCTCGGGCACCGCATGGAGGCGTGCTTCGCGGCACGTCTCGCTCAGGAGGGCACCGGGCAAAGAGCGCCCAGCGCTCAGGAATTCATTGACAAGGCCACTCAGGAACTTCAAGAAGCAAGAGCAATACGTGGTGACTGCCACCCACCTGGCGCTCCTCCCCACCCGGGCGAGGGTGGTGAGCTGTGCGTCTGCATCGACATCCCAGGGCTCAACAGGGCCGCATCTCAGGAGCTCTTCTGGCCTTCACGCGTGGGACGCTGCGAGGGTCCACCTCACAGCTACGTCCGCATGCCGTTCGGCCTGCCGAGCGTGGCTGTCGCCTTCCAGCGCAACCTGCGAAGCATCATGGTGGGTCAGGAGGCCAGGCATCACGCAGTCCTAGCGGAGATGGAGACGGTCCTCAGGAGGCTGCCCGAGCCTCCAGAGCCTCCAGAGTCCTTCTTCGCTACGCGTCTTCAGCTACCCCAACACCCCTTCAACAGCCAAACCAGGTGACACCTCTCCAAGTTCATTTAGCTGGGAGCACCCCCTGGGCCGCATCATTCCCAAGCCACATGGGTCAGTCCCTGTGGCATGTATCCACTTGCGTTTTTAGTTCACCTTGCTGGGGGCGCCCCTCGGGCTGCATCACCCCCAGGCCGCTCGGGTCCGACCCAGTGGCATGTATCGTTCCTGCATTTACCTAAGCCAGTTTGCCTTTTCATGCGTAACCCATCTATGGTTATCACCTACTTGATTGTCGTCCACCACGGGAGCCGCGCGTCGATCATCTTTCTTTAGGATCCTTCGGATAAGAAGGCTAGGCACGGCATCTGTGCTCGGGCCCGTCCCTGCAGCATCGATAAATCCAACGGCTGAGCTCTGTCTGGTGGGCCGGCCCCGTTCACCTCACCTCTTGGGGTCGTTGGTGCTTGGCCTTCTCGTGTGATAACCTAAGGAAATTCATTCGGCTCGGGTTGTCGAACCATCTCGCAGGAACGCCACAACCATCAAGAACCAAGACGAGGCACAACCCACCTTGAGGTAGGGCCTCGTGAGTCTCGCGCTGGCTCACGAGTGCCCAGATACACCTCGTCTAGCCCTGCCGTGCAAGCCACGTGTCAGGGCGGGGTTGTACACGCCCCGAGGGCTCTCGGCAGTAGGGAGTCCCCTCCCACGTACCAGTGGAAGCACCATGCTTCGCGCTGGCAGTCGACACCGCCGAGGAGCGGCTATGCCTGTGCAAGTGCGGAAATGCCATGGTCCATCCTGGTGATAAACAACTAAGGGTGGCCTCACGGTCATATCAACCTCAGGGAGCCTTCGAGCTCCGTGTCTGGCCTCATCGCAACACCTCCCCTCGGGAGAGTCGCGCGAGGGGGCTGGGCACAGGGGCTGCGCTCGGGTCACGCCCAAGCATACGTCACCCTGCCAGGTCCCTCGGACCTGGTCGTCGTGCGCCCTCCCAAGCGGAGCCAAGGTACGAAGGTCGTTTGAACGTCAAGGGGGAATCCTGAGCATCGCGACTCAGGAGCCTAACTGACCACGTAGCCCCTCACTCCTTGGTTTGTCCTGGTGATCCGGTCGGCCCAATGGCGGCTGAGGTATGCGCGGGGTCGGGCCCTGCCGACGTAGAACACTAGGCCTACTCCCAGATCTCTTTTATATAAGTTGTTTGCGCATCAAGGGGGACTCCTGAGCATCGTGACTTAGGAGCCTAACTGACCACGTAGCCCCTCACTCCTTGGTCCGTCCTGGTCATCCGGTCGGCCCAACGACGGCTGAGGTACGCGCGGGGTCGGGCCCTGCCAACGTAGAACGTAAAGCAAATGGAAAGGAAATCTTAGAATTTCAAAGCAAATATTACAAGACACATTGTTCCCCTAAAACCAAACGTGAGTTTAACACCTCCACGAGGCATGGTGCATGTTGCATAAATTAAAACAGGAAAGGAGTCGCCGACAGTCACCCCTGGACACCACCGCCACCTGCAAGGGATGCTTCACCTTTGGCGGGGCCGCCTTCGCCTGTGCCGCCAGCCGGAGTTGCAGGATCGCAGCACCCCCGGTCGGCGGTGTGGGAGCAAAGGCGCGGAACTTCCCCAACAGGGCCTCCACCTAACCCTCCATGGCCGTGGAGGCGGCCGCGCAATGCTCATCGTCCACAGGCTCCAGCAGCTCGTCAAGGCGGGCGGCAGGATCGTGAGGATGGAGGTGGCTGAAGACGCGCGTCAACGCGGCTGAGGAAAGAACACAGGCCTCTTCCTCCTCCATGAGGCCGATACCTCTCACGACGTCCTCAAGCGCATTGACCAGGAAGGGAAGCAGCTGGGCTGGACCCTTATCGCTGTCGGCCAACGGCTCATCCAAGCCCTTCTCGTAGAGAGACTGCAGCGCCGTCCGAGACCTCTCCACGAGGAGCTTGAAGGCCGTGCAGTCCACAGCCAGGACCTCCGCCTTGGCGTCAAGCTCGGCCTTCTCCGCCTTCAGCTTCTGCTCCAGCTCCTCCAGCCAGCTGCGCTCCGTGGCCTGCACCTTCGCCAGCTGCTCCAGCTCGGCGTCGCAACCCATGATGGCGTCCTCTCGGGCCTTCATCTTCTCCTCCTCCGCCTTGCGGCCTCGGGCCTCTTTCGCACGCTCCCTCCGCACAGTCTCCAGCTCGGCCTCCAGTGACCGACAGCGGCCCCGGGTGTCCTCAGCGATATGTCTCCAACGTATCTATAATTTTTGATTGTTCCAAGCTATTATATATTCTGTTTTGGATGTTTAATGGGCTTATTTATACACTTCTATATTATTTTTTGGACTAACCTATTAACCGGAGGCCCAGCCCAAATTGTTGTTTTTTTGTCTATTTCGGTGTTTCGCGGAAAAAGAATATCAAACGGAGTCCAAACGGAATGAAACCTTCGGGAGCGTGATGTTTGGAACAAACGTGATCTAGAGGATTTGGAGTGGACGTCAAGCAATCAACGAGGAGGCCACGAGGCAAGGGGTGCGCCTACCCCCCTGGGCGCGCCCTCCACCCTCGTGGGCCCCTCGTTGCTCCACCGACCTACTTCTTCCTCCTATATATACCTACGTGCCCTGAAAACATCCAGGAGCACCACGAAACCCTATTTCCACCGCCATAGTCTTCTATACCCAAGAGATCCCATCTTGGGCCCTTTTTTGGAGCTCCGCCGGAGGGGGCATCGATCATGGAGGGCCTCCACATCAACTCCATGGCCTCTCCGATGATGTGTGAGTAGTTTATCTCAGACCTTCGGGTCCATAGTTATTAGCTAGATGGCTTCTTCTCTCTCTTTGGATCTCAATACAAAGTTCTCCTCGATTCTCTTGGAGATCTATTCGATGTAATCTTCTTTGTGGTGTGTTTGTCGAGATCCGATGAATTGTGGGTTTATGATCAAGATTATCTATGAACAATATTTGAATCTTCTCTGAATTCTTTTATGTATGATTGTTTATCTTTGCAAGTCTCTTTGAATTATCAGTTTGGTTTGGCCTACTAGATTGATCTTTCTTGCACTAGGAGAAGTGCTTAGCTTTGGGTTCAATCTTGCGGTGCTCGATCCCAGTGACAGTAGGGGAAACGACACGTATTGTATTGTTGCCATCAAGGATAAAAAGATGGGGTTTATATCATATTGCATGAGTTTATCCCTCTACATCATGTCATCTTGCTTAAAGCATTACTCCATTCTTATGAACTTAATACTCTAGATGCATGCTGGATAGCGGTCGATGTGTGGAGTAATGGTAGTAGATGCAGGCAGGAGTCGGTCTACTTGTCACGGACGTGATGCCTATATACATGATCATGCCTAGATATTCTCATAATTATTCGCTTTTCTATCAATTGCTCGACAGTAATTTGTTCACCCACCGTAATACTTATGCTATCTTGAGAGAAGCCACTAGTGAAACCTATGGCCCCGGGTCTATTTTCCATCATATTAATCTTCCATCAACAAGCTATTTCCATTACATTTTATTTTGCAATCTTTACTTTTTATCTTTATTATAAAAATACAAAAAATATCATCTTATCATATCTATCAGATCTCACTCTCGTAAGTGATCGTGAAGGGATTGACAACCCCTTTATCTCTTTGGTTGCGAGGTTCTTATTTGTTTGTGTAGGTGCTAGGGACTTGAGCGTGGCTTCCTACTGGATTGATACCTTGGTTCTCAAAAACTGAGGGAAATACTTACGCTACTTTGCTGCATCACCCTTTCCTATTCAAGGGAAAACCAACGTAGTGCTCAAGAGGTAGCAAGAAGGATTTCTGGCGCCGTTGCCGGGGAGTCTACGCACAAGTCAAGACATACCAAGTACCCATCACAAACTCTTATCCCTCGCATTACATTATTTGCCATTTGCCTCTCGTTTTCCTCTCCCCCACTTCACCCTTGCCATTTTATTCGCCCTCTTTTCCGTCCGCCTCTTCTTCGCTTGGTTCTTGTTTGCTCGTGTGTTGGATTGCTTGCTTGTCACGATGGCTCAAGATAATACTAAATTGTGTGACTTTGCCAATACCAACAATAATGATTTTATTAGAACTCCGATTGCTCCTCTTACCGATGTTGAATCTAGTGAAATTAATGCTACTTTGTTGAATCTTGTCATGAAAGATCAATTTGCCGGCCTTCCTAGTGAAGATGTCGCTACCCATCTTAATAACTTTGTTGATTTATGTGATATCCAAAAGAAGAAAGATGTAGACAATGATATTGTCAAATTAAAGCTATTTTCGTTTTCTCTTAGAGATCGTGCAAAAACTTGGTTTTCTTCTTTGCCTAAAAATAATATTGATTCTTGGAATAAGTGTAAAGATGCTTTTATCTCTAAGTATTTTCCTCCCGCTAAGATCATCTCTCTTAGGAATGATATTATAAACTTTAAACAACTATACCATGAGCATGTTGCACAATCTTGGGAAAGGATGAAATTAATGATCCGTAATTGCCCTACTCATGGTTTGAATTTGTGGATGATTATACAAAAAAATTATGCCGGATTGAATTTTTCTTCTAGAAACCTTTTAGATTCGACCGCAGGGGGCACTTTTATGGAAATCACTTTAGGAGAAGCTACTAAACTCCTAGATAATATTATGGTTAATTATTCTCAACGGCATACTGAAAGATCTACTACTAAAAAAGTGCATGCGATAGAAGAAATTAATGTTTTCAGTGGAAAGATGGATGAACTTATGAAATTGTTTGCTAATAAGAGTGTTTCTTCTGATCCTAATGATATGCCTTTGTCTACTTTGATTGATAATAATAATGAATCTATGGATGTGAATTTTGTTGGTAGGAACAATTTTGGTAATAACGCGTATAGAGGTAATTTAAATCCTAGGCCGTTTCCTAGTAATTCCTGTAATAATTATGGTAATTCCTACAACAATTCTTACGGAAATTATAATAAGATGCCCTATTATTTTGAAACTAATATTAAAGAATCTATTAGTTTGCAAAAGAGTTTCAATGCTTTGATTGAAGAAAAATTGTCTAAGATTGATGAGTTGGCTAGGAACGTGGATAGAATTTCTCTTGATGTTGATTCTTTGAAAATTAGATCTATCCCACCTAAGCATGATATCAATGAGTCTCTCAAAGCCATGATAATTTCCATTAATGAGTGCAAAGAAAGAACCACTAAGATGCGTGCTAAGAAAGATTGCTTTGTGAAAGCGTGTTTTCTAGTTTTCATGATAATAATGATGAAGATCTAAAAGTTATTGATGTATCCCCTATTAAATCTTTGTTTTGAAATATGAATCTTGATAATGATGGGACTAGAGATGAGTCAACTTTAGTTAGAAGGCGTCCCAAAAATTAGGAGTTTTTAGATCTTGATACTAAAATTGTTAAAAGTGGGATTGAAGAGGTCAAAACTTTAGATAGCAATGAACCCACTATCTTGGATTTCAAGGAATTTAATTATGATAATTGCTCTTTAATAGATTGTATTTCCTTGTTGCAATCCGTGCTAAATTCTCCACATGCTTATAGTCAAAATATGGCTTTTACTAAACATATAGTTGATGCTTTGATGCAATCCTACGAAGAAAAACTTGAGTTGGAAGTTTCTATCCCTGGAAAACTTTATGATGCATGGGAACCTACAATTAAAATTAAAATTAAAGATCATGAATGCTTTGCTTTGTGTGATTTGGGTGCTAGTGTTTCCACGATTCCTAAGACCTTGTGTGATTTGCTAGTTTTTCCGTGAATTTGATTATTGTTCTTTAAACTTGCATCTAGAGGATTCCACTATTAAGAAATCTATGGGAAGAATTAATGATGTGCTTATTATTGCAAATAGAAATTATGTGCCCGTGGATTTCATTGTTCTTGACATAGATTGCAATCCTTCGTGTCCTATTATTCTTGGTAGACCTTTCCTTAGAACGATTGGTGCAATTATTGATATGAAAGAAGGGAATATTAGATTCCAATTTATGTTAAGGAAAGGCATGGAACACTTTCCTAGAAAGAAAAATAAATTACCTTATGAATCTATTATGAGAGCCACTTATGGATTGCATACCAAAGATGGCAATAGCTAGATCTATCCTTGCTTTTATGCCTAGCTAGGGGCGTTAAACGATAGCGCTTGTAGGGAGGCAACCCAATTTTATTTTTGTTTCTTGCTTTTTGATTCTATTTAGTAATAAATAATTCGTATAGCCTCTGTTTAGATGTGGTTTTATGCTTTTAATTAGTGTTTGTGCCAAGTAGAACCTTTGGGAAGACTTGGGGAAAGTCTTTGCGATCTTGCTGTAAAAACAGAAACTTTAGCGCTCACGAGAATTGCTGCCATTTTTTACTGGAGAGTGATATTTAGTTAATTATTTTTGAAGATGATTAATAGATAAATTTCTCACGTCCATAAATTTATTTTATATTTTTTGGGGTTCAGAAGTGCTCGAAACCTACAGATTACTACAGACTGTTCTGTTTTTGACAGATTCTGTTTTTCGTGTGTTGTTTGCTTATTTTGATTAATCGATGGCTAGTAAAAGAGTTTATAAACCATATAGAAGTTGGAATACAGTAGGTTTAACACCAATATAAATATATAATGATTTCATTACAGTACCTTGAAGTGGTAGTTTGTTTTCTTTTACTAACGGAGCTCATGAGATTTTCTATTTGAGTTTTGTGTTGTGAAGTTTTCAAGTTTTGGGTAAAGATTTGATGGATTATGGAACAAGGATTGGTAAGAGCCTAAGCTTGGTGATTCCCAAGGAACCCCAAGGTAAAATCCAAGTACAACCAAAAGCCTAAGCTTGGGGATGCCCTGGAAGGCATCCCCTCTTTCGTCTTCGTCTATTGGTAACTTTACTTGGAGCTATATTTTTATTCACCACATGATATGTGTTTTGCTTGGAGCGTCTTGTATGATTTGAGTCTTTGCTTTTAGTTTACCACAATCATCCTTGCTGTACACACCTTTTTTAGGGAGACACACGTAATTAGAATTTTTTAGAATACTCTATGTGCTTCACTTATATCTTTTGAGCTATATAATTTTTGCTCTAGTGCTTCACTTATACCTTTTTCGAGCACGATGGTGGTTTTATTTTACAGAAATAATTGATCTCTCATGCTTCACTTATATTATTTTGAGAGTATTAAACAGCATGGTAATTTGCTTTAATTGTGAATTTAGTCCTAATATAATAGGCATCCAAGACCGGTATAATAAAATCTTTCATAAAAAGTGCATTGAGTACTACGAGAAGTTTGATACTTGATAATTGTTTTGAGATATAAAGGTGGTGATATTAGAGTGTGCTAGTTGAGTAGTTGTGAATTTGAGAAATACTTGTGTTGAAGTTTGCAAGTCCCATAGCATGCACGTATGGTTAACGTTGTGTAACAAATTTGAAACATGAGGTGTTATTTGATTGTCTTCCTTATGAGTGGCGGTCGGGGACGAGCGATGGTCTTTTCCTACCAATCTATCCCCCTAGGAGCATGCGCGTAATACTTGACTTTTGATTACTTGTAGATTTTTGCAATAAGTATGTGAGTTCTTTACGACTAATGTTGAGTCCATGGATTATACGCACTCTCACCCTTCCACCATTGCTAGCATCTTCGGTACCGTGCATTGCACTTTCTCACCTTGAGAGTTGGTGAAAACTTCGCCGGTGCATCCAAACCCCGTGATACGATACACTCTATCACACATAAACCTCCTTATATCTTCCTCAAAACAGCCACCATACCTACCTATTATGGCATTTCCATAGCCATTCCGAGATATATTGCCATGAAACTTTCCACCATTCCGTTCATCATGACACGCATCATCATTGTCATATTGCCTTGCATGATCATGTTGTTGACATCATATTTGTGGCAAAGCCACCGTTCATAATTTTTCATGCATGTCACTCATGAGTCATTGCACATCCCGGTACACCACCGGAGGCATTCATATAGAGTCATATCTTGTTCTAGTATCGAGTTGTAAATAAATAGAAGTGTGATGATCATCATTAATAGAGCATTGTCCCAAATAAAAAAGAAGAAAGACCAAATAAAAAAAGAAGGCCCAAAAAAAGAAAAAATAATAATAAAGGGGCAATGCTACTATCCTTTTTTTCCACACTTGTGCTTCAAAGTAGCACCATGATATTTATGATAGAGAGTCTCTTGTTTTGTCACTTTCATATACTAGTGGGAATTTTTCATTATAGAACTTGGCTTGTATATTCCTACAATGGGCTTCATCAAATGCCCTAGGTCTTCATGAGCAAGCAAGTTGGATGCACACCCGCTTAGTTTCTTTTGTTGAGCTTTCATACATTTATAGCTCTAGTGCATCCGTTGCATGGCAATCCCTACTCCTTGCATTGACATCAATTGATGGGCATCTCCCTAGCCCATTGATTAGCCGCGTCGATGTGAGACTTTCTCCTTTTTGTCTTCTCCACATAAACCCCACCATCATATTCTATTCCACCCATAGTGCTATATCCATGGTCACGCTCATGTATTGCATGAAAGTTGAAAAAGTTTGAGATTACTAAAGTGTGAAACAATTGCTTGGCTTGTCATCGGGGTTGTGCATGATGAGAGCATTCTTGTGTGACAAAAATGAAGCATGACCAAACTATATGATTTTTTAGGGATGAACTTTATTTTGCCATGTTATTCTAAGAAGACATAATTGTTTAATTAGTATGCTTGAAGTATTATTATTTTTATGTCAATATTAGACTTTTATCTTGAATCTTTCGGATATGAATATTCATGCCACAATAAAGAAAATTACATCGAAGAATATGCTAGAAAGCATTCCACATCAAAAATTTTGTTTTTATCATTTACCTACTCGAGGACGAGCAGGAATTAAGCTTGGGGATGCTTGATACGTCTCCAACGTATCTATAATGTTTGATTGTTCCATGCTATTATATATTCTGTTTTGGATGTTTAATGAGCTTATTTATACACTTTTATATTATTCTTGGGACTAACCTATTAACCGGAGGCCCAGCCCAAATTGTTTTTTTTCCTATTTCATTGTTTCGCAGAAAAATAATATCAAACGGAATGAAACCTTCGGGAGCGTGATGTTTGGAACAAACGTGATCCAGAGGACTTGTACTGGACGTCAAGAAATCAACGAGGAGGCCACGAGGCAGGGGGCGCGCCTACCCCCCTGGGTGCACCCTCCACCCTCGTGGGCCCCTCGGTGCTCCACCTACCTACTTCTTCCTCCTATATATACCTGCGTACCTTGAAAACATCCAGGAGCACCACAAAACCCTATTTCCACCGCCACAACCTTCTGTACCCAAGAGATCCCATCTTGGGGCCTTTTCCGAAGCTCCGCCGAAGGGGGCATCGATCACGGAGGGCCTCTACATCAACTCCATGGCCTCTTCAGTGATGTGTGAGTAGTTTACCTCAGACCTTCGGGTCCATAGTTATTAGCTAGATGGCTTCTTCTCTCTCTTTGGATCTCAATACAAAGTTCTCCTCGATTCTCTTGGAGATCTATTCGATGTAATCTTCTTTGCGGTGTGTTTGTCGAGATCCGATGAATTGTGGGTTTATGATCAAGATTATCTATGAACAATATTTGAATCTTCTCTGAATTATTTTATGTATGATTGGTTATCTTTGCAAGTCTCTTTGAATTATCAGTTTGGTTTGGCCTACTAGATTGATCTTTCTTGTAATAGGAGAAGTGCTTGGCTTTGGGTTCAATCTTGCGGTGCTCGATCCCAGTGACAGTAGGGGAAACGACATGTATTGTATTGTTGCCATCGAGGATAAAAGATGGGGTTTATATCATATTGCATGAGTTTATCCCTCTACATCATGTTATCTTGCTTAAAGCGTTACTCCGTTCCTATGAACTTAATACTCTACATGCATGCTGGATAGCGGTCGATGTCTGGAGTAATAGTAGTAGATGCAGGCAGGAGTCGGTCTACTTGTCACAGACGTGATGCCTATATACATGATCATGCCTAGATATTCTCATAATTATTCGCTTTTCTATCAATTGCTCGACAGTAATTTGTTCACTCACCGTAATACTTATGCTATCTTGAGAGAAGCCACTAGTGAAACCTATGGCCCCGGGTCTATTTCCATCATATTAATATTCCATCAACATGCTATTTCCATTACCTTTTATTTTGCAATCTTTACTTTTTATCTTTATTATAAATATACCAAAAATATTATCTTATCATATCTATCAGATCTCACTCTCGTAAGTGACCGTGAAGGGATTGACAACCCCTTTATCGCGTTGGTTGCGAGGTTCTTATTTGTTTGTGTAGGTGCAAGGGACTTGAGCGTAGCCTGCTACTGGATTGATACCTTGGTTCTAAAAAACTGAGGGAAATACTTACGCTACTTTGCTGCATCACCCTTTCCTCTTCAAGGGAAAACCAACGCAGTGCTCAAGAGGTAGTAGTCAGCATCCTTCAGCACCACCTCACGGGCGGCCACAGCCTGGGCAGAGGCTACCTTGTCCTTCTCGGAGTCTACAATAGCCTGGCTTAGCGTCGCCCTGACGGACGCATCGGAGTGAAGCCAGCCGGAGACCAGCTCCAGGCGCCCGGCCACCAGGCGACAGTCGGTGCCTTGCAGATCTTCTCGCCGCAGGGCCATCGCAGAAAGAGCGTGCTCTAGGATATCAGTAGAGGCAGAAGAACCCGGAGGCATCAGTGTGGCAGTAGGAGGAGGAGGCGACATCATCACCATGCCCCGGGAGGCCAGGGGCTCGTGAGCCTCGGGAGCCCCAGCGCCCGAGCCAGACGTTGGCACCTCTAGAGCCAGCGGGGCCACGGGGGCTGACTCCTCCCGATGATGCTCCACCAAGCCTTGCGAGGACGATCTGGCTGGAGAAGCGCGAGCGCCGTCGCCGCCCTTATCCGTGGAAAGGGGTGCTACCGCAGGACGCGAGCCAGGCTTGAGCAGCACCACCTCTCCCTCCTTCCTCCTCTTCATTGCGGGCCTAATCGCACAAACGAAGAAGAATCAAAGACGAGCATCAAAAGCAAGAACAAGGCAGGACGGGAACACTTACTAGTCCACCCCGGCGTAGTCCCTCCGCTTCATAAGCTTGAAGCCGGAGAGCCTCGTAGTCGAAGGCGCAGACGCGCGGGCTCCAGGAGTAGAGCAGGGGCAGCGGACGGACCGAGGGCAGCTCCAGGCAGAGTCGGTCCTGGAGTGTCGACCCGGAGGATCAGCGTCGACCTGCCCCTCGTCGGGACCGTGGGCGGCTCCTCTCTCTCAGGAAGGGCGCCATCCTCGTCGTTGTCATCAGGAAAGGCGCGGAGAATGTTGGCCTTGCACAAGGGGGAGGTCTCCCCCATCCCCTCGGGGGTAACCTCCAGGTCGCGCTCCTCATCCTCCTCCTCCCCGTCCTCTCGAGAATCACCAGAAGACACATCCACCGTCGCCGTCGCCGCGGGAACCTCAGAAGGCGTTGGCGGCACGAGGCCGCGCCCGTCAAAGGTGGGCATGGCGGCTATGACTTGCGCCCCGTCCTTCCGGAGGAACAAGGGAGCATGGGGATTCGGCGGATACTCTTGGCCGTCGCCGACCAAGAGACGGAGGGCCACGGCCAGCTCCTCATCGGACAAGGCCTTCGGGCTCAAGCGGAGCTTGTCTTCTTCATCCACAAGTGTCCACAAGGGGCGCGTGCGCGCCTGGAGAGGAGCCACCTGTAGCGTCAAGAATTCCCTCAAGAGCATGGCCCCCGTCAGCTTTGCCGCGTTCGCATTGCCCGGCTTCAAGTCAGTGTTCATCTTCTCCAGCACCAACTTCGCCCAGTCGTCAGTAAGCTTCGCGTGGGACCGTCCCTCATCAGGCTGGGGCATCCCCGTCGACAGCTTCAGCCATGGGTGGACACACTTGGCATCCACTTGCCCCTGAAGCCATCAGTCTTCTTCCCGGTCTTCAAAATCGCGTTAGCCTTGCCGGCTGTGATGAAGTTGGCGCATCCCATGGTGTGGCCGTCGTTGATCCGGAGGTAGAAGAAGTGGCGCAGCAGTGCCACGGATGGCATCACCCCGATGTACGCCTCACAGTAGAAGGCAAAGATGGACAAGAGGAGAACGGCGTTGGGATGGAGATGAAGGGCCTGCAACTGTAATGTTGAAGGAGGGCGAGGAAGAAGTCGGAGAACGGACGAACTAGGCCCGCCATGACGCTGCTCGTCAAGAAGGGGTAGAAGGAGCTCTTTGAAGTCTCCGGCATGGCGGAGCCAGCCCGGAGCTCGGTCTTCCCCTTCTTGTTGCTCCCCCCCCCACCGCAGCAGGCGCGTGGCGGCGAGGTTCTTCTCCGAGACTCTGGGCGTGTCCAGGCCCGGCTCGTACCAGGCAGGCGGTGAAGCGGACTTGGGCCTTCGGGGTGCCATCAGACGGAAGCGAGAGGGATTGGAGCGGATCTGGAGATTTTGGAAGCAAGGAGTGCGAGGGGAGATCTGGAGCAAGGCGAAGGAAGCAATGAAGGGAAGCGTTGCCCGCACCAGCCTTTTTGTCAGACGGGCAGTTGTCGAGGCCGCGTGGGGAAGCGGAGACGCCCACGTCCAATCAATCGCCACGCGCCAACCTTGGCCGCAGGCTGTGAGGGCCCGCGGCGCTCCGCACTTGCCCTTTGGCTTCGCCTCGAAGCCAAGCCCGAGCGCACCTTGGGCCCGGGGGCTACTGTCGGTGTTCTGGGAACGGGGATCGCCAGACTTGCCTGCCTGCGGCCCACAGCATGGCTCCACCAGCAGCATGTACGTCCCATCTTCACCAACAAACACTCAAGACCCTCGCGAGGGGCCAAGCCTCGTGAGGCGGACGATGCAAGACCTCCTCAGGGGCGGCCTCACCAGGCTGGCTCATGAGGGGCGGAGAGATCAAGGCAAGGGACACCTCGCGAGGTTTCTGTGACGCAAGCCATGACGACTGGAGCCAGGCGGGTGCCAGGGGGGCACCAGCGCGCAGTGTCCTCGTGTCCTCTTTGGTGCTAAAGAGGCAAGCGCAGGCGAGGAGTCCCGAGGCATCAGGCAAAGCTTTCCATATTGGTGCAACAAGACCAAGACCAGCAGGACATCAAGACAGAGGTCACTGTGGAGCCCAAGACGAAGTCACCACCAGAGCCTTTGGCAGGGGAAGATTACTTTTTTCAGGATAACTTGTACTAGTTGTCTCCCTTCAAATTGGCCATTGTGGGATTCCTTCCCGCTCAATATTTGGAAAGAGGACCAAGGCCACTATAAATAGGACTAGCCACCACCACCGTAGGGGGAAACTGATCCGAGGTCATTCATATCATCCTCAACCACACAAGTTTGCCAAGCACAAGAACACCTCTCCTCAGGAGGTTGTTCTTCCCTTGTAACTGTTCATCCCCAGCCCTAGAGGCAATCCACACCACCACACTTGAGTAGGGCATTACACCACAATGGTGGCCCGAACCAGTATAAATCTTGTGTCTCTCATTCTTTGAGTCCGTCGAGCTAGGTCGTGAGATGTTACGAAGCGTGCGAGCTAGAGAGAGGGAGAGAACTTCGTGCGCACCCCAGTGTTCGAACCTCAAGGGTTTGCCGGAACCCGAAATCCGACAATGTGTGTCTCTCCCAAAAGGTGTGTATAGCAAGGATGATTGTGGTAAACTAAAAAGCAAAGACTCAAACCATACAAGACTCTCCAAGCAAAACACATATCATGTGCTGAATAAAAATATAGCCTCAAGTAAAGTTACCGATAGACAAAGACGAAAGAGGGAATGCCTTCCGGGGCATCCCCTAGCTTAGGCTTTTGGTTGTCCTTGGATTTTTACCTTGAGGTGTTGAGGGAGTCCTGGATTAGGGTGTGTCCGGATGGCCGGACTATACCTTCAGTCGGACTCCTGGACTATGAAGATACAAGATTGAAGACTTCGTCCCGTGTCCGGAAGGGACTTTCCTTGGCGTGGAAGGCAAGCTTGGCGATACGGATATGCAGATCTCCTACCATTGTAACCGACTTTGTGTAACCCTATCCCTCTCCGGTGTCTATATAAATTGGAGGGTTTTAGTCCGTAGGACAACATACACAACAACAATCATACCATAGGCTAGCTTCTAGGGTTTAGCCTCTTCGATCTCGTGGTAGATCTACTCTTATACTACCCATATCGTCAATATTAATCAAGCAGGACGTAGGGTTTTACCTCCATCGAGAGGGCCCGAACCTGGATAAACTTCGTGTACCTTGCCTCCTGTTACCATCCGGCCTAGACACATAGTTCGGGACCCCCTACCCGAGATCCGCCGGTTTTGACACCGACATTGGTGCTTTCATTGAGAGTTCCTCTGTGTCGTCGCCGTCAGGCTTGATGGCTCCTACGATCATCAATGGCGATGCAGTCCAGGGTGAGAGCTTCCTCCCCGGACAGATCTTCGTCTTCGGCGGCTTCGCACTACGGGCCAATTCACTTGGCCATCTGGAGAAGATCGAAAGCTATGCCCCTGGCCGTCAGGTCAGATTTGGAAGTTTAAACTACACGGCTGACATCCGCGGGGACTTGATCTTCGACGGATTCGAGCCACTGCCGAGCGCGCCGCACTGTCACGACGAGCATGATCTAGCTCTGCCACCGAACAGTGCCCTGGAGGCCGCACCCGCATCGGCTTCGACCCTTAATTCAGAACCAACTGCGCCGATCGAGGATGGGTGGTTGGACGCCGCCTCGGGGGCTGTGATCCCAACGGCGATCGAGCCGAACACCAGCCCCGCACTCTGTGAGACTCATGACTCCAAGGAGCCGGACTCCTCACCGGACTCCGAACACTTCGCGCCTCTGCCGATCGAATCCGATTGGGCGCCGATCATGGAGTTTACTGCCGCGGACATCTTTCAGCACTCGCCCTTTGGCAATATTATGAAATCACTAAAGTCTCTCTCTTTATCAGGAGAGCCCTGGCCGGACTACGGTCAGCGACATTGGGATACGGACGATGAAGAAATTCAAAGCCCACCCACCACCCACTTTGTAGCCACTGTCGACGATTTAACCGACATGCTCGACTTCGGCTCCGAAGACATCGACGGTATGGACGCCGATGAAGGAGACGATGAAGAACCAGCGCCTATTGGGCCCTAGAACGCCACCTCGTCATATGACGTATACATGGTGGACGCACCAAAAGATGACGACGAGGAGCGGAAGGACGCACCGAAGGCTTGTTCCCTCGAAAAGCAGTCAAAGCGGCGACGCAAGCGCCGCCCCGAATCCCGCCTCGACAGAAATAGCGATCACACAGACCCAGCACTGGAGCAGGGCGAACCGCATCCGGACAACGGCAATCCGGATAATCAAACCAAACAAACAAATCCTATCAAGGATAATGGTCTGGACGACATAACGCCGAACAGACACCCGGAGTAGCAGACTGCCCGTAAAAGGCTTGTTGCCACCGCGAGGAGTCTCAAAAAGCAGAAGCAAAGGCTCAGGGCTGCGCAAGACACACTCCAAATCAGATGGAGTAAAATACTCAACACAACAGTGAGGTACGGCGACAATCGCCCCTCCAAGAGCTACCCAAAGCGGAAGCTGCTACCCGAATTCGATGAGGAGGCCTCAGACCCTCCACAACCAAATATCAAAGCAGCCACCTGGTCGGATAGCCGACCCCTCTACCAACACAGAGCGGCATACAAAGCCGCTCACAATACAATACGCGACCCATGCAAGGGCTCGCACCCAAAGGACGGCGCAACCAGATCCACCTATGGACCACGCAAGCGCGCCCCAGCAAACAATGCAACACAACAAACATCCGAATAACGCGGTACACCCAGCTACAGGGGTGCGGCACACCCCCTATGTTTCACCGATGAGGTACTGGACCACGAATTTCCAGAGGGATTCAAGGCCGTAAACATAGAGGCATACGACGGAACAACAGACCCTGGGTCTGGATTGAGGACTACATCCTTCATATCCATATGGCTCGAGGAGATGATCTCCACGCCATCAAGTACTTACCCCTCAAGCTCAAAGGGCCAGCTCGTCACTGGCTTAAAGGCCTCCCCGAAAGCTCCATTGGAAGTTGGGAAGAGCTCGAAGACGCCTTTTGGGAAAATTTTCAAGGGACTTATGTCCGACCTTCGGATGCGGACGATTTGAGTCATATAACTCAACAGCCTGGAGAGTCAGCCCGAAAACTTTGGAACGGGTTTCTTACTAAAAAGAACCAGATTGTTGACTGTCCGGACGCCGAAGCCTTGGCAGCTTTTAAGCATAGCGTCCGTGACGAATGGCTCGCCAGACACCTCGGCCAAAATAAGCCGAGAACGATGGCCGCATTAACAAACCTCATGACCCGCTTTTGCGCGGGTGAGGACAGCTGGCTAGCCAGATGCAGCACCAGCAACCCTAGTACATCTGAAGTTAGAGATGGAAACGGGAAATCATGGCGCAACAACAATAACAAACGCCGGAATAAAGAAGACAGCACGAAGGGCACGACAGTAAATGCCGGATTCAAAAGCTCTCGGCCAGATCAGCAAAATCCGCCCTCTAAAGGCACCAGGGATGAACTGTCCAGCCTCAACAAAATTCTGGACCAAGTATGTCAGATCCATAGTACCCCTGGTAAACCTGCTAATCATACCCATAGAGATTGTTGGGTCTTCAAGTAGTCCGGCAAGCTCAACGTCGTACACAAGGGGGAGGATACACCAAGTGAAGACGAGGACGAACCTCCCAAGCAAGACACTGGGGAACAAAAGAAATTTCCACCAGAAGTCAAAACAGTAAACGTGTTACATGTTATCAAGGGAAACAATGCGACACTCCCAGGGAAATATACCCAAGTGCCTGTCACCTCAAAGTCCTGCCACTGGTCGTCTCAACCGATCACTTTCGACCATCGCGATTACTCAGCAAGTATCCGGCATGCAGGATGGGCTGCCCTGGTATTAGACCCAGTAATTGGTGGATATCACTTCACACGAGTATCGATGGACGGTGGCAGAAATCTAAACCTAATATATCAGGATATAATCCACGGGATGGGGTTAGACCCAACAAAAATTCGCCATAGCAATACTACCTTTAAAGGAGTAACGCCAGGCCCAGGGGCTCGCTGTACGGGCTCCCTACTACTACAAGTTATATTCGGCTCCCCCGATAACTTCCGTCGCGAGCATTTAACTTTCCACATCGCTCCGTTCCGAAGTGGCTATCAAGCACTGCTCGGACGCGAAGCTTTCGCTCGCTTTAATGCAATACCACACTATGCCTCCCTCACACTCAAGATGCCCAGTCCGCGTGGCATCATTTCAGTGAACGGAAATATCAAGCGATCTCTGCGCGCCGAAGAGAGTGCGGCTGCCTTGGCAGCCGCACACTAAAGGCACCTGGACCACCGAAAGCATCCAATAGGTCGTCAAGACCTCAGACACAACTAACCGAGTCCGACGCCGCTATTTATACCGAATAAATGGCCACACCCCTATTTGCATGGGGCCCAACACGCGCAGACAAACGATCATCGTGCTACACCCGTCCAGGATACGGCACAACGGAGACACAGGCGCAGACGTGCAGCAGGGACCCGCTCCAAGGATTCTTTTTAGATTAAGACCCTGCGTAAACCTTTTTTACTATCTCTTGTTGATACATATCCACCGTTGAGAAGGATGCTGACATCTTGGCATGTGGCCACGCCAGAACAATGCACGTACCTGGACACAAGGGCTTCTTACAAAGGCCATTATTCAGGCCCGGTTTATACCACAAAGACCGAATACCTCAGGGAGTGTTCGGCGTCGCGAGTTTGGCCCTATATGCATCATCTCCGAATCATTGTCTTTGGTCAAATGTTGGGTTTGCCCGGATCCTGTGTTTTGGTGCCTTACGTTCTGCTTTACCGGCTAAGGTAGCACCAGGAGAACTACTGCGATTGTGCCCTGGTTCATCCGGACGAGCACCTCAGTAGGGAAAGCCGAAAACTGACTGTCATGATATAGCGTGAGACTGGTCAACCACTCAATGACCTGTTGGAATGTTAGAATTCCTTCGCCTTAACGAAGGGCCGCTTTCTGGCCAGGCATGTACACACCCTGGGATCGGGAGAGTGCGGAGCCACTAGGGGCTATCTAGTAGCCCCACTGTCAAACTCCTATGGCTAAGTGAAAGTGCTAAATCATTATAGTCTGGTTGCCTCGCTCGCTCCGCTATCACCTCCTTAATAGGACCAAGACGTTGGGTTAAGTGTGAACGCGTGTTTTTGTGAGCACCTCCGCATTATATGCGAGGGGGTTGAAGCCGACGACTGCAATCTTTCAGGTTATACACATGTATACATAAACGGCCGCCCAGGAGGCATCAAATTACTTTCAGGAAAAAGTATAAAAATAGCCTTATAAAAATTTATAAAAGCATTTCTCTTACAATGAGATTACATGTAACTCAAACATAATATTTTTTGAGCACTAGGTCTCTATCAAACGGGCACCCTCAAGAACTTCGTCAAAGTAGTGCTCAGCAGCCTTTCGACCTATGGCTGAATCCCGCGCTGCAATAGTGTAGCATCCATCTCCGCCCAGTATGCTTTAACACGGGCAAAGGCCATCCGTGCGCCCTCTATGCACGCTGACCTCTTCATCGCATTAATGCGCTGCACCACGTCAAGGAACTGCTGCACCAAGCTGAAATAGCTGTTCAATTTTGACCTTTCCGGCCATAGCTGATCCACAACAGACCTCATGGAGAGTCCGGACAACCTATTTAGTTCGGCCCATTCAGCTAATTGGTCAGTCAATGAAAGAGGACGCTCGGAAGAATGGAATTGTCTCCAAAACAGCCGGTCTACTTCACGGTCCGTCTGACCCTGGAAATACTTGGCCGCATTGGCAGCGCTCGCTGGATCTCCGAACTTCCTCCACAACATAAAGGATTTCCCAGCTACAATATCCCCGGCTTCCCGCAGCTCCTCCTTCTTTGCCCTCATAGCAGAGCGGAGGTCCTTTCTCGTCGCAGCAGCCTTCTCAAGGTCTGATGCCTTCGCTTGGTTTTCCTTTTTCAAGAACCCGGCAACGGTCGGCGGCGGCTTTTAATTCTATGGCCATCTTGGCCATCTTGTCTCGGCTCTCGCCATGCGCGGCCTTCTTGGCTCGCAACTCTTCGGCCGCCTTCAAAGCAGCCGCATTACCCAACCTCGCTTGTTCCTTGGCTCGGGCAAGTTCTGCCCGCAAGGCTTCAACAGTGGCAGCTCCATCTGCAATCACAACATATTAAAGATACTGGCATCATGCTGCTCTTCCTATGTGGCCTTTACTAGATAATGACACTTACCCTGTGCCTCGTCAAGCCTTTTGTTAACAAGCTCGATGTCGGCGTCTGCCACATCCAACTGCCGTTCTAAATGGGCAAATTTGCTAGTCCGGCTAGCCACCGGAGCTTCCATCACCTGCACATAGAGGCAGTATGGTTATTACCTGGGAATATGATCCTCTGTTTGTCGTCGTTTCCATCGACAACCAGAGTCTCAGGGGCTACTATCTACACAGGGCACACCTAGCATGTGTAGGACTATCATACATTCTTTTACGTACCTCAAAGCCTGTCAGTAGACTCATAAAAGCTTCATGCAATCCGCTTTCGGCGGACGATATTCTCTCCATCACCGTATTCATCAGCACACGGTGTTCATCTGATATGGCCACTCACCCCACCAACTCCCTCAGAACATCCGATCGCACACTAGACGATGCCGGACTCTTTTGTCTGCTCTCTTCGGGAGCCGGACACTGGAAGCTTCGGGGGTCAATGGGATTATCTTCTGGCCTCACCGGACTCGGAGAGGCCCTCCGCGACGACACTTCAGGGTCGCCCGCTTCCGGAGCGGAGGAGTCCGGAGGAGGCGTTTCGCTCTCCATCATCTCTGAAAGAAGATCCCCCGAAGACGAGCTCATTTGAGAGGGGCTAAGGCCCGAACTGCAAAAATATATGCGGTGGTTATCTTCTCAGAAGAAAAAGATGGCATATTTGTACTATTAAAGTATTTCGGGTCACTTACGACTTGCGGGAGAATTGATTTCCCCGTGGACTTTGTGGGGCAACAGCGCCCCCCAAGGTAGGACCCTCTGTGGGAGACTTCTTCTCCCGTTTGGAAGCTTCGGCTTCCGAATCCCCGGGCGCAGTCCTTTTCCTCTTCTGGTCGTCTTCCTTCATGGAGACGCTCGCTCCCTCGGCTAGAATGGGCAGTGTTGGGGGCCCGTGTCCGCCCGCATTATCCTCCACAGTATCTTCCTTCAAGGGCTCCGGGGAAGGTGCGGTCTGGAGCATCTTTTCCAATATCGGATTTTCCAAACCCTCAGGGAGGGGGGCCGAACACCGAATCAACTTCTCCTTTGTTAGCCAGTCCTGGTCAAAAAGCGAACTCTCAGAAATAACTTCGTAACAAAGGATAGATAGTATGTTCGGCCAGAAGATGCCTTACCTGTTTGGCGGCGCGGTTACTACTCAGGCCCACGTCCTCGGTGATTTCCGGACACTCCACCTGAGGTCCGAAGAATGACTTGTACATCTCCTCGTGCGTCAGGCCGAGAAAATTTTGAATGACACGCGGTCCCTCGGTATTGAACTCCCATAGGCGAAGAGGCCAGCGTTTGCAAGGCTGGACTTGACGAACCAGCATAACTTGTATTACCGCAGCCAAACTAAAATCTCCATTGAAGAGATCTCGAATGCGGCTCTGTAGTATAGGCACGTCCTTGGCTGGACCCCAGCTCAGACCTCTGCTGATCCATGACATCAGTTGTGGTGGAGGGCCCGAGCGGAAAACAGGGGCGGCCGCCCACTTGGCACTTCTAGGAGCCGTGATGTAGAACCACTCCTGTTGCCACAATTCAGACACCTCTGGGATGGAACCTTTGGGCCACGGAGCTCCCTTCATCTTGCGTATCGAGGCACCTCCACACGCTGCATGTTGCCCCTCGATCATCTTCGGCTTCACTTCAAAGGTCTTGAGCCATAGGCCACAGTGAGGGGTAACCTGGAGGAAGGCCTCGCACCAGACAAAAAATGTCGTGATATGAAGAAAAGAGTCCAGAGCTAGATCATGGAAGTCTAGCCCGTAATAAAACATCAGACCCCTAACGAAAGGATCCAGAGCAAGGCCTAGACCTCGGAGGAAGTGGGAGACAAACAGGACGTTCTCGTTGTGTTCAGGGGTGGGAACGGCCTGCCCTCGGGGAGGCAGCCGATGCGAAATCTCGGCAGTCAGATATCTGGCCTCCCTCAACTTTTTGATGTCTTCTTCCGTGATGGAGGAAGGCACCCATCGGCCTTGAAGGCTAGATCCGGACATGATTGAAGGTTCGGAGCACCTGACCTGAACTTTGGGCGCTTGAGCTTGAGGTGGGGGAAGGATTCGATTGAGCACGGGAGGGAAAAATAAAAGCCTTGTCCCTTTATAAAGAGGGTGAATATCAAGCGTCCTCTCCGTGTCCGTTTGGACTTGCCTATAATCTAGGAGTCCTAGAAGCGGTTGGGTTACCCACGCCCGTATTGATGAGAATCCCGGAATAAGGGGACACGATCTCTGCTTTAACAAGACGTGCCAAGGAAACCGCCTCGCATGACGCGCTGAGGTGGGATAATGAAATGACTCGGATAAAGGCTTGGCCGTGGTGCCTCACACTACGGAATACGTCAGCAGATTAGATTTGTGTAAATATTATTCTCTTTATGGCAATATGTGGAAACTTATTTTGCAGAGCCGGACACTATCTTTGTGTTCAAAATCTTCTATGAAGTACTTGGAGGAGGAACCCGCCTTGCAATGTCGAAGACAATCTACGCGCCAGACTCGTCGTCATTGAAGCCTGGTTCAGGGGCTACTGAGGGAGTCCTGGATTAGGGGGTGTCCGGATGGCCGGACTATACCTTCAGTCGGACTCCTGGACTATGAAGATACAAGATTGAAGACCTCGTCTCGTGTCCGGAAGGGACTTTCCTTGGCGTGGAAGGCAAGCTTGGCGATACGGATATGAAGATCTCCTACCATTGTAACCGACTTTGTGTAACCCTAACCCTCTCCGGTGTCTATATAAACTGGAGGGTTTTAGTCCGTAGGACAACATACACAACAACAATCATACCATAGGCTAGCTCCTAGGGTTTAGCCTCTTCGATCTCGTGGTAGATCTACTCTTGTACTACCCATATCATCAATATTAATCAAGCAGGACGTAGGGTTTTACCTCCATCGAGAGGGCCCGAACCTGGGTAAAACTTCGTGTCCCTTGCCTGCTGTTACCATCCGGCCTAGACGCACAGTTCGGGACCCCCTACCCGAGATCCGCTGGTTTTGACACTGACAGGTGTCTTGGGCATCCCCAATCTTAGGCTCTTGCCACTCCTTGTTCCAAAATCCATCAAATCTTTACCCAAAAACTAGAAAACTTCAGAACACAAAACTCAATAGAAAATCTCACGAGCTCCTTTAGTATAAGAAAACAAATCACCACTTTAAGGTACTGTAATGAACTCATTCTTTATTTATATTGGTGTTAAACCTAATGTATTCCAACTTATCTATGGTTCATACCCCCCGATACTAGCCATAGATTCATCAAAATAAGCAAACAACACACGAAAAACAGAATCTGCCAAAAACAGAACAGTCTGTAGTAATCTGTAGATTTCGAATACTTCTGTAACTCCAAAAATTCTACCAAATTAGGACGACCTAAATAATTTTTATATTGATGTACTTCAGTTGGAATCAGTATTTTATCGCTCTCTAGTTAAAAATGAAAATTATTCTCGTGAGCGCATACTTTCTGTTTTTTTCAGCAAGATCAAATAAAAATCATCCAAGAAGATCCTAAAGGCTTTACTTGGCACAAACACTAATTAAAACATAAAAAACACAATCATAACAGTGGATAGATGATTTATTTATTACTAAACAGGAACAAAAATAAAATTGAGTTGCCTCCCAACAAGCGCTATCGTTTAACGCCCCTAGCTAGGCATAAAAGCAAGAATAGATCTAGGTATTGCCATCTTTCGTAGGCAATTCTTCAATTGAACACTTATAACCCTTAGGAGTTTCCATATTTTTATTAATGATCAAACTCCTAGGCAAGAAATCAAGAAATTCATTTGTAGCAAAAGTTTCCTTAATGATAGTGAAAAAGTTGGGGTGAACACTTATTAATTTGAGAACCGCATTTTCCTTAGTAGAAGATTCCCCTTATTTTTAGGAACATACATATATTTGGCAACTTTGGTAGTAGGAAGATTTGAAGTGTTTCTTACGGCAGAGAAGGCAGGCCCTAAATTGGTAATAATATCCTCAAGTTTATCAATTCTAGTGGAATCTTGATTTATCTTTTCATTAACTATGGGTTATTTTTCTCGAAAAAAATTAGAGTAACTCCTACATTAGATCCATATTGGGTAATTTGGTTGTGGATATCTTTATCCAAATTCTCAATCAACTCTACAGTGGCAACTTTATTTTCAATAATTTCAAGCCTTTGCATCACATGCTCCAAAGTTAAAATAGTTCCACTAACCAAAAGTGGTGGTGGGCCAAACAAATCTAACATAGCATTATAAGAATCAAAAGTGTGGCTACCCAAGAAATTTCCTCCGGTAATGGTATCAAGAATATATCTGTTCCAAGGAGTGATTCCTACATAAAAATTGCAAAGGAGAACGAAGTAGATTGCTTCCTAGTGGATCTATTCTGAGCATTGCAAATTATATACCAAGCATCTTTTAGATTTTCTCCCTCCTTTGTTTAAAATTAAGAACTTCATGATCAGGAGTACTAACAATGATAGAAGGACTAGCCATAACAGCGAAGCAAATGATCTAACACAAGGACACACGAGAAGCAAGCAAAAAGAGACAAACGGAAAAGGGCGAACGGAAAAGAGGCGAATAGAATGGCAAGGGTGAAGTGGGGGAGAGGAAAATGAGAGGCGAATGGCAAATAATGTAATGCGAGGGATAAGAGTTTGTGATGGGTACTTGATATGTATTGGCTTGGCGTAGATCTCCCTGGCAACGGCACCAGAAATCCTTCTTGCTACCTCTTGAGCATGTGTTGGTTTTCCCTTGAAGAGGAAAGGGTGATGCAGCAAAGTAGCGTAAGTATTTTCCCTCAGTTTTTAAGAACCAAGGTATCAATCCAGTAGGAGACTACACACAAGTCGCCTAGTACCTGCACAAACAAACAAGAACCTTGCAACCAACGCGATAAAGGGGTTGTCAATCCCTTCACGGTCACTTACGAAAGTGAGATCTGATGGAGATAATAAGATAAATATTTTTGGTATTTTTGTGATATAGATTGGAAAATAAAGATTGCAAAATAGATGGTAAACTAGAATTGTAGATCGGAAACTTATATGATGTAAAGTAGACCAGGGGGCCATAGGTTTCACTAGTGGATTCTCTCAAGATAGCATGTATTACGGTGGGTGAACAAATTACTGCCGAGCAATTGATAGAAAAGCACATAGTTATGATGATATCTAAGGCAATGATCATGGATATAGGCATCACGTCCGTGACAAGTAGACCGAAATGATTTTGCATCTACTACTATTACTCCACACATCGACCGCTATCCAACATGCATCTAGAGTATTAAGTTCATAAGAACGGAGTAACGCATTAGGCAAGATGACATGATGTAGAGAGATAAACTCAAGCAATAGATATAAACCCCATCTTTTTATCCTCGATGACAACAATACAATACGTGCCTTGCTGCCCCTGCTGCCACTGGGAAAGGACACTGCAAGATTGAACCCAAAGTTAAGCACTTCTCCCATTGCAAGAAAGATCAATCTAGTAGGCCAAACTAAACCAATAATTCGAAGAGACTTGCAAAGATATCAAATCATGCATATTAGAATCCAGAGAAGAATCAAATAATACTCAGACATAATCAAGTTCATAAACCCACAATTCATCGGATCTCGGTAAACACACCGCAAAAAGAGTTACATTGAATAGATGTCCAAGAAGATTGAGGAGAACTTTGTATTGAGATCCAAAGAGATAGAAGAAGCCATCTAGCTAATAACTATGGACCCGAAGGTCTGTGGTAAACTACTCACACATCATGGGAGAGGCTATGGTGTTGACGTAGAAGCCCTCTGTGATCGAATCCCCCTCCGGCAGATCGCCGAAAAAGGCCCCAAGATGGGATCTCACGGGTACAGAAGGTTGCGGCGGTGTAAAAGGTGTTTCGTGGCTCTCCCCAAAGGTTTCAGGGTATAAGAGTATATATGCGAAAGAAGTAGGTTGGTGGAGCTGCGAGGAGCCCATGAGGGTGGGGCCGCGCCTGGTCCCCCTGGGCGCGCCCTCCTACCTCGTGGCCACCCCGCTCCTTCCTTGACGTCCACTCCAAGTCTCCTGGATGACGTTTGTTCCAAAAAAATCCTCGCGAAGGTTTCATTCCGTTTGGATTTCATTTGATATTCCTTTTTTGCGAAACACTGAAATAGGCAAAAAAAACAACAATTTGCACTCGGCTTTCGGTTAATAGGTTAGTCCCAAAAATAATATAAAAAGGTATATTAAAGCCCATCAAACATCCAAAACAGATAATATAATAGCATGGAACAATCAAATATCATAGATACGTTGGAGACGTATCAATCCACATGCAGGATTTTCCACATGCAACAACGTGGGAAGATGGGCAGTGGAGCAAGGCCGAAGGAAACTGTATCTGAGTCGTCGATATGTAACTAGGAGGGAATCGGCGGCCGGGATCTGCCCATACTACGGCAGCGAGCAAGTGGCGAAGGCCCTACCGCGCCCAAGCTTGGTGAGAGAGAACGACGGGTACCGCAGATCGGGACGTGCTGCCTCAACGCCGTCGAACAGAGAAACGATGCACATCCTCCCATTCCGCCGGCGGACAGGATGCGGCCGGATCAGTGACCAATGGTGAGAGAGAGAGGCCACCACCGCCTTGTGTGAGATGGTGTGACGAGAGACAAACCCCGGCAGGCAGGCTCCATTGTATATAGTGGAGCGGTTTTTCTTTTTTCCTGACAATAATCGTTTTATATTCTGTACGTGCCATTGAGGAATATAACTTTATTTAATACTAACGCGTCAAGTCGAACTTTGTTCCATCTACGCATGGTACACGACCCTCCTTCGAGTAAACAACCGCTACACGCGTCATATTATCACGTGGGTTGCCTTTTCGTATAGAAATGAACTCCACCGTGTACCCACGCGGGTGTGGCCAGGAACGAGACGTGAGTACGTGCGTCGTGCGTGCACCTCTTCTTTAGGTGCAGGTATGTATGTGGGTGGGTGTGAGAGAGATGGTTTGTGCAAAACAGAGGCAATGTGTCGATGATATCTCAAACGAAAAAACATAACATATGCAATGTCTGTGAAACAGAATCATGGATATATCATATATAGAGGGAGCGATCCACGAGAAGAGAGTGGAGGGATCATTGGCGTGAGATATCAATAGAATCGAAAACATGGATGAAGTGTGTGGTTGCGCGATCGATAAAGTGTGCCATCGAATTTGTGTTTGCCCACGTCAAAGATACAGGGTGGCTGGCCTACTGGAATTTGAGAGTGCAGAGGTGCAGTTTTTCTATGTGGCATGGATACCTACCTACACCATTCGACTATCGGTGTGTGTGGGGGGGGGGGGGAGGGGGCAGAGACCTAACTATAGAGAGGTAGATCGACTAGTATATGTGTGGAGAAGGAGAGAGAGCTAGCTATGTATTGAGGGAGATCGATCGGCATCCATGCATATGTGTAGCAGAGGAATAAGGTTGGGAGAAAGACAAAGGTAGAGTGTCAGAGGGTTGGTGGTGGAGTTGCTTCTCACAAATGGTGGGAGAGGCCTGCTAGACAAACGGAGGGTACGAGTGCAATATCAATAAGAGAGGGCCGGGGATGTCTGCCTAGCTATGCACGTGCGTGTGAGAGACGGGGCGGGAGGTATGCAAGGATGATAAGGGGGACGATATGGTTGTGGTAAGCAGACGTAACTACATACGAAGATCAATCGTCGTGTGTCCGAGAAAGGGAGAGACATAACTAGTGAGGTAAGTCTATCAGTGCGTGGGGAAAAAGAATTATAGTCGACCAAGCTATATATATATATGTAGGGATATCGGTACGTATACATGGATGCATGTGTTAGAAGCAACTAAGGTCTGGATAGACGGACAGGGGGAGAGGGGTGCGGCTAGGAGATGGTGCGAGAGGCCTACTATGTCGAGGGAGGAGTGTGCAAGTATGAGATCGATGAAAAGAGGGGCGGGAGTGTGCACCTACGTGGAACCGTATTGGACATAGGGGCCATGGATGGTGAGAAGAGAAGAGGGGAAGTGTGTGTTTGTGGTAGGCACACTTGGCTAGAGGGGTATATCGACCGGTGTGTGCCAGAAAGAAGGAGCCGGGGGGCCTACACATACCATGGGTGAACGACCTAAAGAGAAATAATGAATGTGCCGATGGAGGGGACGCTGAGGGAGGGTGAGAGGGGGCAGGAAAGTTAGCACTAGCTAGCTACAAAGAGAAGCGGATCGTGAAGGTGTAAAAGGCGAACATAGATCATAATTCATTATAATAAAGTGAATACGGATATTTGAAGAAGATATCATAATGTAGAACATTGATTATAATTTGGGATAATGTGTGGCTTTTGCAGCTCAGGGCTAAATACTTGTCATAATGTAGGGGGCGGGGCACTATACTTTGTGTGATAAACATGGTGTACGTATGGAACATGGTTTAGATTATGAATATCTAGTTAGTACATCAAATGTACTATTATTTGGAATCAACATCAAGTGTATTCAAAAAATTGAATTCGAGTTCATATAGTACACATAGTTCATATCTATCTATATATAGTAATCATGTGATGTGTTGTTAAGGTAATACACGAATGATGATTGAAGTTGGCAAAAATCATGATTGTAGATTGATACGTCTCCAACGTATCTATAATTTTTGATTGTTTCATGCTATATTATATTCTGTTTTGGACATTATTGGGCTTTATTATACACTTTTATATTATTTTTGGGACTAACCTATTAACCGGAGGCCCATCCCAGAATTGATGTTTTTTTGCCTATTTCAGAGTTTCGCAAAAAAAGAATATCAAACGGAGTCCAAACGGAATGAAACCTTCGGGAATGTGATTTTTGGAAGGAACATGACCCAGAGGACTTGGACCCTACATCAAGAAAGTAACTAGGAAGGCACGACGTAGGGGGCGCGCCCTCCACCCTCGTGGGGCCCATGTTGCTCCACCGACGTACTTCTTCCTCCTATATATACCTACGTACCCCCAAACTACCAGATACAGAGCCAAAACCCTAATTCCACCGCTGCAACCTTCTGTACCCATGAGATCCCATCTTGGGGCCTTTTTCGGAGCTCCGCCGGAGGGGGCATCGATCACGGAGGGCTTCTACATCAACACCATAGCCTCTCCGACGATGTGTGAGTAGTTTACCTCAGACCTTCGGGTCCATAGTTATTAACTAGATGGCTTCTTCTCTCTTTTTGGATCTCAATAGAATGGTCTCCCCCTCTCTTGTGGAGATCTATTCGATGTAATCTTCTTTTGCAGTGTGTTTGTTGAGACCGATGAATTGTGGGTTTATGATCAAGATTATCTATGAACAATATTTGAATCTTCTCTGAATTCTTTTATGTATGATTGGTTATCTTTGCAAGTCTCTTCGAATTATCAGTTTGGTTTGGCCTACTAGATTGATCTTTCTTTTAATGGGAGAAGTGCTTAGCTTTGGGTTCAATCTTGTCGTGTCCTTTCCCAGTGACAGTAGGGGCAGCAAGGCACGTATTGTATTGTTGCCATCAAGGATAACAAGATGGGGTTTATATCATATTGCATGAGTTTATCCCTCTACATGATGTCATCTTGCTTAAAGCGTTACTCTGTTCTTTTGAACTTAATACTCTAGATGCATGCTGGATAGCGGTCGATGTGTGGAGTAATAGTAGTAGATGCAGGCAGGAGTCGGTCTACTTGTCTCGAATGTGATGCATATATACATGATCATACATAGATATTCTCATAACTATGCTCAATTCTGTCAATTGATCAACAGTAATTTGTTCACCCACCGTAATACTTATGCTCTCGAGAGAAGCCACTAGTGAAACCTATGGGCCCCGGGTCTATTTTCTATCATATTAATCTTCCATCAACAAGCTATTTCTTGCACTGTTTTTATTTTTCTTTATTTACTTTGCATCTTTATCATAAAAATACCAAAAATATTATCTTATCATATCTATCAGATCTCACTTTCGTAAGTGACCATGAAGGGATTGACAACCCCTTTATTGCGTTGGTTGCGAGGATTTTATTTGTTTGTGTAGGTGCGAGGGACTCGTGCATGGCCTCCTACTGGATTGATACCTTGGTTCTCAAAAACTGAGGGAAATACTTACGCTACTTTGCTGCATCACCCTTTCCTCTTCAAGGTAAAACCAACGCAGTGCTCAAGAGGTAGCAAGAAGGATTTTTGGCTCCGTTGTCGGGGAGTCTACGCAAAAGTCAACATACCAAGTACCCAACACAAACCCTTATCTCCCACATTACATTGTTTGCCATTTGCCTCTCGTTTTCCTATCCCCACTTCACCCTTGCCGTTTTATTTGCCCTCTCTCTCCGTCCTCCTTCTCTTTCCAAATTTGCCTCTTTTTGCCCGTTTCTTGTTTGCTTGTGTGTTGGATTGCTTGCCTGTCATGATGGATCAAGATAATACCAAATTGTGTGACTTTACTAATACCAACAACAATGATTTTATTAGCACTCTGATTGCTCCTCTTACCGATGCTGAATCTTGTGAAATTAATGTTGCTTTGCTGAATCTTGTCATGAAAGATCCGTTTTCCGGCCTTCCTAGTGAAGATGTCGCTACCCATCTAAACAACTTTGTTGATTTGTGTGATATGCAAAAGAAGAAAGATGTGGACAATGATATTATTAAATTGAAGCTATTTCCTTTTTATCTTAGAGATCGTGCTAAAGCTTGGTTTTCGTCTTTGCTTACAAATAGTATTGATTCATGGAATAAGTGCAAAGATGCTTTTATCTCTAAGTATTTTTCCTCCTGCTAAGATCATCTCTCTTAGAAACGATATTACGAATTTTAGGCAACTTGATCATGAACATGTTGCACAAGCTTGGGAGAGGATGAAATTAATGTTACGTAATTGCCCTACACATGGTTTGAATTTGTGGATGATTATACAAAAATTTTATGCCGGATTGAATTTTGCTTCTAGAAATCTTTTAGATTCGGCCGCGGGAGGCACTTTTATGGAAATCACTTTAGGAGAAGTTACTAAACTCCTAGATAATATTTTGGTTAATTATTCTCAACGGCATACTGAAAGATCTACTACTAAAAAAGTGCATGCGATAGAAGAAATTAATGTTTTGAGTGGAAAGATGGATGAACTTATGAAATTATTTGCTAATAAAAGCGTTTCTTCTGATCCTAATGATATGCCTTTGTCTACTTTTATTGAGAATAATAATGAATCTATGTATGTGAATTTTGTTGGTAGGAATAATTTTGGTAACAACGCGTATAGAGGTAATTTTAATCCTAGGCCGTATCCTAGTAATTCCTCTAATAATTATGGTAATTCCTACAACAATTCTTATGGAAATTTTAATAACATGCCCTCTGAATTTGATACTAGTGTTAAGGAGTTTATGAATTCGCAAAAGAATTTCAATACTTTGCTTGAAGAAAAATTGCTTAAAGCTGATGAATTGGCTAGGAACGTTGATAGAATTTCTCTTGATGTTGATTCTTTGAAACTTAGATCTATTCTACCTAAGCCTGATATCAATGAGTCTCTCAAAGCCATGAGAATTTCCATTGATGAGTGCAAAGAAAGAACCGCTAGGATGTGTGCTAAGAAAGATTGTTTTGTGAAAGCATGTTCTTCTAGTTTGCATGAAAATAAAGATGAAGATCTAAAAGTTATTGATGTGTCCCCTATTAAATCTTTGTTTTGCAATATGAATCTTGATAATGATGGGACTGAATATGATCCACCTTTACCTAGAAGGCGTTTCAAAAATTCGGAGTTTTTAGATCTTGATGCTAAAACTGTTAAAAGTGGGATTGAAGAGGTAAAAACTTTAAATATCAATGAACCACTATTTTGGATTTCAAGAAATTTAATTGTGATAATCGCTCTTTGATAGATTGTATTTCCTTTTTACAATCCGTGCTAAATTCTCCACATGCCTATAGTCAAAATAAAGCTTTTACTAAACATATTGTTGATGCTTTGATGCAATCTTATGAAGAAAAACTTGAGTTGGAAGTTTCTATCCCTAGAAAACTTTATGATGAGTGGGAACCTACTATTAAAATTAAAATTAAAGATCATTAATGCTATGCTTTGTGTGATTTGGGTGCGAGTGTTTCCATGATTCCAAAGAGTCTGTGTGATTTGTTGCGAGTCTTGCGTTCAGTCTCTTCAAGAATAGCAACTGGGTGCTCACGATAAGAGAGATCTTCTTGGAGCTCAATGTCCTCGAAGTTGACGGTGCGGTCAGGAGTCTTGAAGCACTTTCGAAGCTGAGAGACGTGGAACACATCATGAACATTTGCAAAGTTTGAAGGAAGCTCGAGTTGATAGGCGAGGTCGCCTCTCTTGCTGACAATCTTGAAAGCTCCCACGTATCTAGGGGCAAGCTTCCCTTTGATACCGAAGTGACGAGTACCTTTCATAGGAGAGACACGGAGGTAAACATGATCTCCGATCTCGAAAGCCAAATCACGGTGCTTACTAACATAGTAGCTCTTCTGGCGAGATTGGGCTGCTTTGAGGTTATCTCGAATGACTTTGCACATTTCTTCTGCTTCTGTGATTAAGTCATTACCCAAAAGCTGACGTTCACCGGTTTCAGACCGGTTGAGAGGGGTACGGCACTTCCTGCCATACAGAATTTCAAAAGGGGCCTTGCCCGAACTTGCTTGAAAACTGTTGTTGTATGAGAATTCAGCATAAGGAAGACAATCCTCCCACTTCATGCCGAAGGAGATCACACAAGCTCTGAGCATATCTTCAAGAATCTGGTTGACACGCTCGACTTGACCGCTTGTTTGAGGATGGAAAGCAGTGCTGAAGCGGATGTTCGTGCCCATGGCCTTCTGAAAAGAATCCCAAAACTTCGAGGTAAAGATGCTGCCACGGTCTGAAGAGATCACTTGAGGAATACCGTGCAGAGAGACAATACGAGAGGTATAGAGTTCCGCCAATTGAGCTGCAGTGATCGAATCTTTGATAGGCAGAAAGTGAGCCACTTTGGTGAGTTTGTCGATGACAACGAATATAGCTTCATTTCCACGCTTGGACTTTGGAAACCCAGTCACGAAGTCCATTTCAATATGGTCAAACTTCCATTCTAGAATGGCAAGAGGTTGGAGGAGACCTGCTGGCCTTTGGTGTTCTGCCTTCACTCTTCTGCAGACATCACATTCATTCACGAATTGAGCGATCTCGCGCTTCATTCGAGTCCACCAATAAGCTTGCTTGAGGTCCTGATACATCTTCGTGCTCCCAGGGTGGATGGAGAGGAGAGAATTGTGAGCCTCGTTCATGATCACTTTACGGAGGTCACCTTTGGGTACAACGATACGATCCTCGAAGAAGAGAGTGTCCTTGTCATCAAGGCGGTAGCACTTGTACTTGAATTGACTCTTGGCAATCCCAATCTTCACCTTTTTCACCATAGCATCAAGAAGTTGGGCTTGGCGAATCTGGTCTTCTAAGGTAGGAGAGACTTGAAGGTTGGCGAGGAAACCTTGGGGAACAACTTGCAGATTAAGTTTGCGGAAAGCTTCACAAAGCTCGGGTTGATAAGGCTTGAGAATCAGACTGTTGCAGTAAGCCTTTCTGCTCAAAGCGTCAGCAATCACATTGGCTTTGCCTGGAGTATACTCAATACTCAGATTATACTCTTGAATCATTTCGACCCATCGAGTTTGCTTGAGGTTGCGATTAGGCTGAGTGAAGATGTACTTGAGACTCTTGTGATCAGTGAAAATGTCCACTTTTCTTCCCAATAGAAGATGTCTCCAAGTCAAAAGAGCATGCACAACTGCCGCCAACTCGAGATCATGAGTGGGGTAGTTCTTCTCATTAGGCTTCAACTGGCGAGATGTATAAGCAACAACTTTCTTCTCTTGCATCAATACTGCGCCAAGACCTTGGAGAGAGGCATCACAAAAGACCTCGTACGGCTTGGATTCATCAGGCGGAGTCAGAACTGGAGCAGTGATCAATTTCTCTTTCAAAGTGTTGAAAGCAATATCACACTCCGGAGACCAAACGTACTTGACGTGCTTCTGGAGAAGATTAGAGAGAGGCTTCGCGATCTTAGAAAAGTTTTCAACGAATCTTCGGCAATAGCTTGCGAGACCGAGAAAACTGCGGAGTTGCTTCACGTTCTGAGGAGGTTCCCAATTCACAATTCCAGACACCTTCTCAGGATTCACGGCAATGCCCTTGGCAGAGATGATATGACCAAGATAAAGAACCTCATCGAGCCAAAATTCACACTTGGAGAACTTGGCGTAGAACTGATGTTCTCTGAGCTTATCGAGAACCAAACGCAAATGCTTGGCATGATCTTCCTTGTTCTTGGAGAAAACCAGAATGTCATCGAGATAGACCAAAACGAAGTCATTGGTGTAGGCGTTGAAGATGAAGTTCATCATGCGAGAGAACGTCGGAGGAGCGTTGGCGAGGCCGAAAGACATGACAGTGTATTCATATGAACCAAAGCTTGTTCTGAATGCTGTCTTGGGAATATCTTCTTCACGAATGCGAATCTGGTGATAACCCATACGGAGATCAAGCTTGGGGAATACTTGGGCACCTTTGAGTTGTTCGAACAGCTCATTGATGTTGGGAAGTGGGTATTTGTTCTTGATGGTCTTCTTGTTCACTGGACGGTAATCAACACAAAGTCGGTCCGTTCCATCCTTCTTCTTCACAAAAAGAACACCACAACCCCACGGAGAAGAACTAGGCCGGATGAGACCCATTCTCTCTTGCTCATCGAGTTGCTTCTTCAGCTCCTTCAACTCTTCAGGTCCGAGCTTGTAAGGACGTTTGCACACAGGTTCCGTGCCAGGCTCAAGTTCAATAACAAATTCAACTGGCCGGTGCAGAGGCATTCCTGGGAGCTCTTCTGGAAAGACGTCTTGATATTCGCAAACGACTGGAATTTGCGAGATGGCATCCAATTCACCCTTCTCATTGAGAGAAAACAGACGAATGGTATCATCACGAGCGGCAAAGACAATTACATCCTCAGACGAATGAGTCAATTGAATCTGCCTGGTTGCACAATCAAGCTGAGCCTTGTGCTTAGAAAGCCAATCCATTCCGAGAATAAGATCAATATCCGAGTCACCAAGAACCGTAGGAGAAGCCAAGAACTTGTAGTCTCCCAAAGTGATAGAAACATCCGGAACGATGGAGTTAGCCTGCATGCGCTTACCGGGAGAGACAACTGCTAAAGGACTAGGCAAAACTTGTGAAACCAGTTCATGCCTATTTGTAAATGGTCTCGAGATGAAGCAATGCGATGCACCAGTGTCAAAAAGAACTTTTGCAGGAATATCATTAACAGGAAGGTTACCCATGATCACATCTGACGAGTCCTCTGCCTGAGCTGCATTCATCAAATTGACCTTGGCATGCTTGGGGTTATGCTTGACCACAGCTGTACTTGCCGATCTGACAGGAGGAGGAGGAGGAAGACGCCTCTGGTTGAAACACTTGTTGGCATAGTGACCCTTCTGTTGGCACTATTGCATGTTACCTCTGAAAGCGGACGGTGGTACGGAGCACTCGATCTTGGAGCTTGAGACAAAGTCTTGTTCTGAAAGCCTGGGTTGGGTGGGAAGAACCACTGCCACCTTTACTCTTCTGCTGATACGGCTGACGGAACAGAGGAGGAGGAAGCCAGAACTTCTGCTGCTTGGCCACTTGAGTAGAGGAAGAAGGAGTAACATCTCTGACTCGCTTCCTGGAAGCATCACACCTCAACTGAGCAGCCTCTTGCTTCAGTGCCATGTTGTAGAACTCATCGTATCTCAAGGGCTCGAAGAGAACAAGAGCGAGCTGAATATCTTCTCTGAGACCACCCCTGAACTGATATATCATGCTCTTCTCATCAGGGACGTCCTGCTTGGCAAAGCGGGCAAGCTTCTGGAACAACTTGTTGTAGTCATAGACAGACAAAGAGCCTTGCTTCAGATTGCGGAATTCCTCACGCTTGCTTTCAACCACGCTCTGCGGAATATGATGAGCTCGGAAATCTCAACGGAAATCATCCCAAGTGATAACACGTCCACCTCTGGAGTCCTTGTACTGCTGGAACCATTCTGCAGCTTGATCTTTGAGTTGGAAGGAAGAGAACTTAACAAAGTCCTCAGGCCTGACGTTACTGCACTCGAAATGCTTACACAGATCCACAAGCCAATCGTCAGCATCGGTTGCCTCAACACAATTGCTGAAAGTCTTTGGCCCGTTAGCAAGGAACTGGTTGAGTGTAGCAAAGTGACTCTGATTGCTGCCTTGATTCCCTTGACTGCCTTGATTACGCTCTTGAAGAATTTGCATGATCAGCTGTGTGTTTGCATTGGTTGCGGCCATCACAGCTTGCCATGCCTCTGGAGGAGGTGGAGGTGGTGGCGGATCAGGATTCGGAGTCGTGCGCGTTGGAGGAGCCATCCTGAAGAGGTTGACCACCATTAGCACATTGACAGATAAATATTGAAGCTGAATCCAATGGAATGAAAATTGCAACATATAGTCTTCACATCCGAACAAAATGAACGAATGCATTCCTCTTCAAATGGTCACATATCCATAAATTGAGAAGCCACGTAGAATTAAGGTTGAGAAATAAATCAACAAGGTACGGATCAAGAACGAATAATCGGTAAGAAATCCCAATCTCAAACCAATATCCGTGGAAGAAGAACTAGAACTACTAGAATTCCCACCTATGAAACTCCTGAACCTTTCCGGTTATGCAATCAGGTGTTGGGGATACAGGGGAAGCATAATATCTCACCCAAACTAGCAAATCCTACATCCAGCTGTATCCATCCTTCAACACATAACCGAGAAAAACTTCGGAAACCATCTACCTCAACCTTCGAAAAGCATCTGTTATACAAGTTATGGCGATACTCCCGAACTCCCGCCCCAGTACTGGGTGGCGTCGAGGTTATCTCACCAACGAACTGCATAAAAGAGATTTTCGATGTCGGCGAAAATATCTCAATTATTCCAGAATTGCAACGATAAAATTATGATGACAACACCTCAGAGCTCAACTCCCCGGGACACTTCCACTAAACCCCTGACAGGAGGCACCAAGTCAATGTTCTCATCATAAGCCATCGGAACGATTCCAAGATACTCGCGTGATCCTAAAATTTTTTTAGTGAAATTTGAGAAGAGAAGAGTCAAAACTCTACATCAGGATGCCTTACCAGAGCGATGAGGAGACTGGGAAGTAAAAATAATTCCTAAGCTCTCCGATATATAATTCCTAAAAGACTCAAAACATTTTTCTAGACACAACTCGGCCGCTAAAAACGATCAAGCAATGGGGCTCCTAAGGTCGGGGAAGGCTCTGATACCAACTTGTAACACCCTCGATGCGACTATAGCTCCCACGTGTCGAGGCACGACTTAGAGACATAATCGCATTGAAGGCATATGTCGCAAGTTAGGCAATCTTCACAACATCCCATGTAACATGAATAATAAAGGGGAGAACATAGTTGGCTTACACTCGCCACGTCACATCAGAGTACATAAATAACATACATCATCCAAACACTCATGGCCCGACTACGGCGCCAAAATAGAAAATAACCCAACATGCGACATGGTCCCGATCAAACCCCAACTAGGCACCACTACTGATCGTCAGGAAAAGACACGTAGTATCGCTGAGAGTCTTCGTCAAACTCCCACTTGAGCTCATACTCGTCACCTGGAGCAGAATCACCTGGACCTTCATATGGTGTAATAGTAATCTGTGAGCCACAGGGACTCAGCAATCTCGCACCGTCGCGATCAAGACTATTTAAGCTTATAGGAAGGGTAAGGCAAAATATGAGTGGAGCTGCAGCAAGCGACTAGCAAGTATGGTGGCTAACTTATTCGCAAAAGAGAGCGAGAAGAGGAGGCAAAGCACGAGCGAGAAGCTAGAGGAACAACCTGCGCAAACATTACTCCAACACCGTGTCCACTTCCCGGACTCCGCCGAGAAGAGGCCATCACGGTAACACACTCAGTTGATTCATTTTAATTAATTAAGGTTCAAGTTATCTACAACCGGACATTAAGAAATTCCCATCTGCCCATAACCGCGGGCACGGCTTTCGAAAGTTCAATCCCTGTAGGGGAGTCCCAACTTAGCCCATGACAAGCTCTCACGGTCAACGAAAGAATAGACCTCCTCCCAAGACGTTTCGATCAGACTCGGTATCTCGGTAACTCAAGACACCTCGACAGGTTAAACCAAGACCAGCAACACCGCCCGAATGTGCCGACAAATCCCGATAGGAGCTGCACATATCTCTTTCTCAGGGCACACTCAGATTGTCCTAGGTACGGGTAGGCCAGCCCAGAGTTGCCCCTGGTGGCCACCGGTAGCTGACAGGTGGACCAACACTCAGAGGAGCACTGGCCCGGGGGGGTTAAAATAAGATGACCCTTGAGTCTGCAGAACCCAAGGGAAAGAAAAGGCTAGTGGCAATGGTAAAACCAAGGTTGGGCATTGCTGGACAAGCTTTAATCAAGGCGAAATATCAAGGGGTTCCCATTATAACCCAACCGCGTAAGGAACGCAAAATCCGGGAACATAACACCGATATGACGGAAACTAGGGCGGCAAGAGTGGAACAAAACACTAGGCGAGAGGCCGAGCCTTCCACCCTTTACCAAGTATATAGATGCATTAAGTTAACATAGCAATATAATGATATCCCAACAAGTAAATAAATGTTCCAACAAGGAACGGCCTCCAATCTTCACCTGCAACTAGCAACGCTATAAGAGGGGCTGAGCAAAGCGGTAACATAGCCAATCAACGGTTTGCTAGGACAAGGTGGGTTAGAGGTTTGACATGGCAATTGGGAGGCTTACAAGCAAATGGTAGGCATCGTAGCATTGGCAGAGCAAGAGCGAGCAAACTAGCATAGCAAAGATAGTAGTGATTTCGAGGGTATGATCATCTTGCCTGCACAGTTGTCAGAGTTGACTGTATCCTCAATAGCAAACTCAACGGGCTCCTCGTTAGCGAACTCGTCTCCCGGCTCTATCCAAACAAGACAAACAATCAACAAGGATACAATCAACCACGTGCAAGACCAAGCAATATGATGAAATGATGATATGCTATGCGGGATGCGATGCGGGATGCAAAATGCAAGATATGACAGGAAATGCATGGACCTGGCCTCAACTTGGAAATCCAAGTGTGCCACTAGAAAGATGAGATGAAATCGCTTGAAAACGATATAAAGAACGCCGGAATCGGAGTTACGATTTGGAAATGGCAAGCGATTTAAGAATGACACCGGTCTGCAATTTACAGCAAGTAGGCATCTAAATGCAATGAGATGAACATGCTACAGCCACCAAACATGACAACAAAATAGATGGCAGGGATGCACACAAGATGCTTAACAAAAGACTAGCACTTAGCCACGTCCAATTCATCCATTATGAGGTTCAAACAAGCATGTCAAAAACGCAAATGCAAAACAGATTTCAGACTTGGTGAAATTAACACTTGTCTGAAATTTCAGATCACGAAGCCCTCTTCGGAGCAGCAAAACAACATGATACATGACCTGATTAAGACAAGTAAGAACATGGCATGGAGCTACTCAACAAGCTTAACAAAAGTCCCTTAGTGAACTTGAGCCAAAAGGGATCACAAAATATACTAACAAGCACACGAACATAGCAAAAACACAATCAGTTTTCAGACAGTGAAAACTGAGACATGCTGAAACATAACTCACGAAGGCATGTAAACGAGCTCGATGCACTCACTACGGTGCAAGTCATGGCAAGTAAAGCATACATCCTTTAAGAAGGCACAAAATACAAGCTAGACATGGCAAGAAGAATGGCATAGAATGCACGGATCAACTACAATAACATCGGCAAAATCGCAAACGAGTTGACGATCTGCCCATATTCACAACGAAGCAAAAGTAGAGCTCGATTGACTCAAGCTAGGGTGCTCCATAATTGCAAGTAAAGACATGGATGGAAAGAGCATAACAAGATTAACAAAACTCCTTTACTGATCATCCTCAAAAGAGGCACGGATCACTAGGAAACAGCAAGAACATATGGCATCACGAACTAAATAATCCCAGACTTAGTGAAAACTACTAAGTCCCTGAAAATAGATTTACCGGATGCCTCACTTTGCAAGCTTGCACAAGTCACCACACACATCCTAAAAATGCATGGGTTGCACCTCTGGAAAGATAACAAGATCCTTAACAAAACATATGAAGGACTCACAGGCATAGCATGCACACAATAATCATGGCAAAAATGACAAAAGTCTAAGATGAACTAGCAGATCTGACAATTAACTCACGAAGCCTCCTCCTAACAGCATCTCGGGCATCAAGATGAACTCAAATGAAAATGATGCAATGGAATGAAATGATGTACTCGTCGAGACGAACATTTTGGTATGCTATATGCCCAAATCGGAGCTACGGATGCGGAGATACGACTGGTCAAAGTTTGCATAAAATTAGGGTTTCGGGAGGAGAAAGTCAACCGAGATGCTCAGATCTAGATCCAGATCGGGGCTGCACTGTTCATCGGGCGCGTTCTTCGAGGTTGGCCGGCGCCGGAGTCGAGGGATGAGGCCGGAGCAGCGGGGAGAGGCCGGTGAGGGGGCGGCCGGATCCGGTGGTGGCCGAGGCGGCGAGCTCCGGCTCGGGCGGCGACGTGGCCCGCGGGGGCGGCGTGGTGGGGTGGCGTCGGAGCCGGAGAGGCGGCCCGCGGCGGCGGCGTGGTGGGGTGGCGTCGGAGCCGGAGAGGCGGCCCGCGGCGGCGGAGAGGAGGCCCGCGGCGGCGCCGGTCGCCGAAGGTGGAGCTTCGGGCGGCGGCGGCTGGAGACGAAGGCGCGGGGGCGCGCGGCGGCTACGGGCTCGCGGGGGCCCGGCTTGGGCCTCCCGGGCCTCGGCGGCGACTGGCGGCGGGAGCGCCACGTGGCGGCGCGGGATTTGCGGGGCGGCGGCGGCGATTTTTGTCCGGCCGGCACGGACGTGTCCGGCGCGACGCGGAGGTTTTTTTTGGCTAGGGTTTCGAAGAGGGAGAGATCCGAAATGGAGGGGGGTGTATTTATAGGCATAAGTGGAGTTAGGAGAGTCCAAATGAGGTGCGGTTTTCGGCCACGCGATCGTGATCGAACGCTCTAGGACATGGAGCAGAGTTAGGTGGGTTTTGGGCCAAAATGGAGGGGTGTTGGGCTGCAACACACACGAGGCCTTTTCGGTCCCTCGGTTAACCGTTGGAGTACCAAACGAAGTCCAAATGGTACGAAACTTGACAGGCGGTCTACCGGTAGTAAACCAAGGCCGCTTGGCAAGTCTCGGTCCAATCCGGAAATGTCTAATCCCCACACACGAAAGAAAGCTAGAAATGACCACCGGAGGAGAACGAAGCGCCGGAATGCAAAACGGACAACGGGGAAAATGCTCGAATGCATGAGATGAACACGTATGCAAATGCAATGCACATGATGACATGATATGAGATGCATGACAAAGGCAACAACACACGGAGACAAAGACCCGAACCCGAGAAATAAATATAACTTAACGCCGGAAACGGCAAGAGTTGGAGTACAAATTGGGAAAGTTACATCCGGGGTGTTACATTACTACAGACTGTTCTGTTTTTGACAGATTCTGTTTTTCGTGTGTTGTTTGCTTATTTTGATGAATATATGGCTAATAAAATAGTTTATAAACCATAGAGAAGTTGGAATACAGTAGTTTTAACACCAATATAAATAAAGAATGAGTTCATTACAGTACCTTGAAGTGGTGTTTTGTTTTCTTTCGCTAACGGACCTCACGAGATTTTCTACTTTAAGTTTTGTGTTGTGAAGTTTTCAAGTTTTGGGTAAAGATTTGATGTATTATGGAACAAGGAGTGGAAAGAGCCTAAGCTTGGGGATGCCCATGGCACCCCAAGATAATATAAGGACACCTAAAAGCCAAATCTTGGGATGCCCCGGAAGGCATCCCCTCTTTTGTCTACTTCCATCGGTAACTTTACTTGAAGCTATATTTTTATTCACCACATGATATGTGTTTTGCTTGGAGCGTCTTGTATTATTTGAGTCGTTATTTTTTAGTTTGCCACAATAATCTTTGCTGCACACACCTTTTGAGATAAACACACATGATTTGAACATTATTAGAATACTCTATGTGCTTCACTTATATCTTTTGAGTTATATAGTTTTTGCTCTAATACTTCACTTATATCTTTTAGAGCATGGTGGTGGATTTGTTTTATAGAAACTATTATTCTCTCATGCTTCACTTATATTATTTTGAGAGTCTTAAACAGCATGGTAATTTACTTAAACTAGGAAATTAATCCTAATATGCTAGGCATTCAACATTAGTAAAAAAATCTTATGAGTGTGCTGAATACTAAGAGAAGTTTGATACTTGATAATTGTTTTGAGATATGGAGATGGTGATATTAGAGTCATGCTAGTTGATTAGTTGTAAATTTGAGAAATACTTGTGTTGAAGTTTGTGATTCCCGTAGGATGCACATATGATGAACCGTTATGTGAAGAAGTTGGAGCATGATTTATTAATTGATTGTCTTCCTTATGAGTGACGGTCGGGGACGAGCGATGGTCTTTTCCTACCAATCTATCCCCCTAGGAGCATGCGTGTAGTATTTTGTTTCAATAATTAATAGATTTTTGCAATAAGTATGTGAGTTCTTTATGACTAAATGTTGAGTCCATGGATTATACGCACTCTCACCCTTCCACCATTGCTAGCCTCTCTAATACCGCGCACCTTTCGCCAGTATCATACACCCACCATATACCTTCCTCAAAACAGACACCATACCTACCCATCATGGCATTTCCATAGCCATTCCGACATATATTGCCATGCAACTTTCCACCGTTCCATTTACTATGACACGCTCCATCATTGTCATATTGCTTTGCATGATCATGTAGTTGACATTGTATTTGTGGCAAAGCCACCGTTCATAATTCTATCATACATGTCACTCATGCATCATTGCTATCCCGGTATACCGCTGGAGGCATTCATATAGAGTCATATTTTATTCTAGTATCGAGTTGTAACCATTGAGTTGTAAATAAATAGAAGTGTGATGATCATCATTCATAGAGTATTGTCCCAAAAAGAGAGAGAAAGGCCAAAAAACAAAAAAGGGACAATACTACTATCCTTTTTCCACACTTGTGCTTCAAAGTAGCACCATGGTCTTCATGATAAAGAGTCTCCTATTATATCACTTTCATATACTAGTGAGAATTTTTCATTATAGAACTTGGCTTTTATATTCCAATAATGGGCTTCCTCAAAATGCCCTAGGTCTTCGTGAGCAAGCGAGTTGGATGCACACCCACTTAGTTCCTTTTGTTGAGCTTTCATATACTTATAGCTCTAGTGCATCTGTTGCATGGCAATCCCTACTCACTCACATTAATATCTATTAATGGACATCTCCATAGCCCGTTGATACGCCTAGTTGATGTGAGACTATCTTATCCCTTTTTGTCTTCTCCACAACCACCATTCTATTCCACATATAGTGCTATGTCCATGCCTCACGCTCATGTATTGTGTGAAGATTGAAAAACTTGAGAACACCAAAAGTATGAAACAATTTTTTGGCTTGTCATCGGGGTTGTGCATGATTTAAATACTTTGTGTGGTGAAGATGGAGCATAGCCAGACTATATGATTTTGTAGGGATAACTTTCTTTGGCCATGTTATTTTGAGAAGACATAATTGCTTAGTTAGTATGCTTGAATATTATTTCTATGTCAATATTGAACTTTTGTCTTGAATCTTCCGGATCTGAATATTCATACCACAATTAAGAGAATTACATTGAAATTATGCCAAGTAGCATTCCACATCAAAAATTCTGTTTTTATCATTTACCTACTCGAGGACGAGTAGGAATTAAGCTTGGGGATGCTTGATACGTCTCCAACGTATCTATAATTTTTTATTGTTCCATGCTATATAATATTCTATTTTGGACATTATTGGGCTTTATTATACACTGTTATATTATTTTTGGGACTAATCTATTAACCGGAGGCCCAACCCAGAATTGATGTTTTTTGCCTATTTCAGAGTTTTGCAGAAAAAGAATATCAAACGGAGTCCAAACGAAATGAAACCTTCGGAAACGTGATTTTTGGAATGAACGTGATCCAGAGGACTTGGACCCTACATCAAGAAAGCAACTAGGAAGGCACGAGGTAGGGGGCGTGCCTATCCCCCCCCCAGGCGCGCCCTCCACCCTCGTGGGGCCCACATTGCTCCACCGACGTACTTCTTCCTCCTATATATACTTACGTACCCCCAAACTACCAGATACGGAGCCAAAACCCTAATTCCACTACCGCAACCTTCTGTACCCGTGAGATCCCATCTTGGGGCCTTTTTCGGAGCTCCGCCAGAGGGGGCATCGATCACAGAGGGCTTCTACATCAACATCATAGCCTCTCTGATGATGTGTGAGTAGTTTACCTCAGACCTTCGGGTCCATAGTTATTAGCTAGATGGCTTCTTCTCTTTTTTTGGATCTCAATACAATATTCTCCCCCTCTCTCGTGGAGATCAATTCGATGTAATCTTCTTTTGCGGTGTGTTTGTTGAGACCGATGAATTGTGGGTTTATGATCAAGTTTATCTATGAACAATATTTGAATCTTCTCTAAATTCTTTTGTGTATGATTGGTTATCTTTGCAAGTCTCTTCGAATTATCAGTTTGGTTTGGCCTACTAGATTGATCTTTCTTGCAATGGCAGAAGTGCTTAGCTTTGGGTTCAATCTTGCGGTGTCCTTTCCCAGTGACAGTAGGGGCAGCAAGGCACGTATTGTATTGTTGCCATCGAGGATAACAAGATGGGGTTTATATCATATTGCGTGAGTTTATCTCTCTACATCATGTCATCTTTCTTAAAGCGTTACTCTGTTCTTTTGAACTTAATACTCTAGATGCATGCTGGATAGCGGTTGATGTGTGGAGTAATAGTAGTAGATGCAGGTAGGAGTCGGTCTACTTGTCTCGGACGTGATGCCTATATACATGATCATACCTAGATATTCTCATAACTATGCTCAATTCTGTCAATTGCTCAACAGTAATTTGTTCACCCACCGTAATACTTATACTCTCGAGAGAAGCCACTAGTGAAACCTATGGCCCCCGAGTCTATTTTCTATCATATTAATCTTCCATCAAAAAGCTATTTCTTGCACCTTTTTATTTTGCTTTATTTACTTTGCATCTTTATCATAAAAATACCAAAAATATTATCTTATCATATCTATCAGATCTCACTTTCGTAATTGACCATGAAGGGATTGACAACCCCTTTATTGCGTTGGTTGCGAGGATTTTATTTGTTTGTGTAGGTGCGAGGGACTCGTGCGTGGCCTCCTACTGGATTGATATCTTGGTTCTCAAAAACTGAGGGAAATACTTACGCTACTTTGCTGCATCACCTTTTCCTTTTCAAGGGAAACCAACGCAGTGCTCAAGAGGTAGCATAGATTTTGATTCAAATAGAGAAACAAATTCAAATTTAGTTCGAATTGCAGCGGTAGTATAGACATTTGGAATGCACTAAAATGTTGGTATGAGTAGGTTACATGCATTATACAGCCAGCAAAAAAATTAATTGTGTCGGGGATATACCCCGTGGTATGACCCGGCTGGATGTATGACCCGTCCGGACTTGGTGACTCACTGGTGACCCACCCTGACTTGGCGACTCACTAAGTGACCCGCCCGGATCTCTCCACTCACTGATGACCCGGCCGAGCCAGGTGACTCATTGATGACCCGGCCGGTGGGTTAGAGGAGCGACAAGACCCGGAGGCCCAGTAGGCAGTTCAACGAAGGCCAGCTTAAGTTATGGTAGGCCGGCTTAAGAGGAAAGCATCAGGAATATTCCCTTACAAAGGAAGCAAGACTAGGACTTCACTTGTAATAAAGTAATCGTAATCCTAATAGGACTAGTCATGTAAGCCGCCCTTCAACATATATAAGAAGGGGCAGGGCACCCCAAGAGGGACATGTTTTCACAAGTTTGATAAATTAGGGTTAGACAAACAAGTCTAAAGCTCTTGAGTTAGAGCATCCGTGTAATTGTGATCATCATCATCAATATCAATGAAGCAGGATATAGGCTTTTACCTCCACCGTGAGGGGCTGAATCTGGGTAAAACCTTGCGTCTCTCGATTCCGACCAACCCCTTCAAGCTACTACATAAATGCGTTGGCCTCACGACTAAGTCCTCACACTAAGACATCTGCCGTGACAATGCCACGACAGTTGACGCCCACCGTGGGGCCTGCGCACGGTGGTGTTGAGTTCTTAAAGGGATCTCTATCAAGGATCGAGAAGCTCACGGTCGGTCAAATCCAAAATTTCAACTGGTTTAATTTCCATCAGGAACAGCGGCAACCCGCCGTACCGATTCCCGCAGGCACATCAACTTGGCATCAGAAAATTTAGCCCTGTCAGAGGGTCGGGCGTGTGGATAGCAGCAGTTGCAATCAAAGTCAAAAACGAGATTGAGGTCCAATCAGCAGCAAAGCAGTCCGTGACTCGGAACAGGATTTATTATGAACGCAGCTCCGCCGGCGAGCTGCTGACGGATCCCGGCCTTGAGCCGCCTTCGCCCCGACCGCAAACCACCAGTTCGGATTTGAGTCGAGGCGAGGGTTGCAAATCAAGTATAAGGTACTACTTCTGTACGTATGAAGCAAGCCCATACCAATAAAAACAAGTACTACTTTAATTGGTACTCTGTCCCGTGAAGGAGTCTACAAGATAAGATTATTTTTAACTCTGATTGCTACGGACACACGAGGAAGTTACAAAGAGATTAATTCAGGATTCAAAGAAAGAAAATCTACTATGTGGGATTAGCACGTGAATACCAAAAAAAAAATGTGCCACCACAACCCGGAGAAAATCACGGATTGACCAAAACAAAACAGGCCACGACTCGCAGGAGGCGAACCCGCCAGTCTGCGCCGAGTGGGAGGAGGCCTCATCCTCGGAGCAGGTAGCTCGCCTCCCTTCGACACTCCAAGCCGGCCCGACCTTGCTAGCCGGTCGCCTCCGCCCTTCATATCAAGACGCCACTTGCCTTTTCCGCCGGCGGCCGCCGTTGAGCCGCCATGAAGCTACCCCTGCCTCCGCTGCTACCCGCATCAGGCTGTTTTGAGCCGCCAATGGTCGAGTCGCCATTCAAGAGCCGCCCTCGCGCCACACCAGCCGCTACAGCCTCGCCTTCATTACTATGAGTCGCCGTTGGTCTCCGGGTCACCTGACTCCAACTCCAAACCGCGTGCTCGCCGGCGCGTTTCCGAGCCGCCTCCAAGGTCTGGTTTGATCCGCCGCTGCTGAGCCGTTTGCCTGCCTCTGCTCTGCGGCCTCACGCCGAGCCGGCCACCGTCGAGCTGCGCCTGCAAGCCGCCCTCGCCATGGCCATGGCTCACCTTCCCGCCCGCAGTTGTACAACACCGCCTCGGTGCTTGGATGCGTGCCCGTGCCACCTCTGCGGTCGCGCCCGTCTGCCGGTTCACTACTGCAAGTCGCCGCTTTTCTACACCGTTACCGCGCCCTGCCGGTTTGCTGCTCGCGCGCCTCCGGCCCTTTGCCGCGACTCAGAGCTGCCTTGAGCCGCCACCTGCTGCTCCAACCCTGCTGCAAATCAGCACGGTCTCGAATCCATCGGTGAGCCGGCCTGCCGGACGGCATCTCTGACCCGTCACGCTGGACCGTTTCGGCGACGCACGTGCCTACGCCGGACACTTCCACTGCTGCTGCCTCGTTTCACCCTCATTCCGAGCCACCAATTCTTGTGAGCCACCGTTTCTTCTGCAGACAGTCACAATCAGGAGCTCCTCGGACGTTCAATCATTTGAGGAATTGCAAAGGAGAATAAAAATGTTCGATGCGGCCAGTCGTCGTTTTTCCGCCTGCGACCTCTACTACAATCAGCAGTGCATTCCCTGCCATCACATGGCTAATCAGGATTGACTTGGTCAGTGGCGGAACAATTACTGACATATATGTGAATAAAAGCATTATGTGTTGGTAGTTAATCTTCACAGATTACTACTCCTACTAAATGGCGAAGACCAATATATTCACGTGGAGTGTGAGCAAAAGGAGAAAACAAAAAGGTCTGGCTCCAACAGTATTGTGACCACGGGGATTATCTACAGTTACTACCACAGATCGGACAGCCCCCCGTCTGCTACCCGGCCGCAAACAGCCTTTCTTGCTGAAAAAGACAATAAGGACGGTGATAACAAGCAGTCCAAGTGCACCAAGTAGTGCTCTACGTTTTGATGCGCATTAAATCCATCAGGCGATCGGTTATATCTACATAAAAAAATATACTAGAGGTTGCACGTCTGCGTTCATCCAACAAATTACCAGGTGCCATCTTTTTTAAAGTATTTTTCCAGCATATATTAAATCATTTAAGTACAATTACTCTGGTCTGTGATATTTTTTCACAGGATCATTATTCATCACCAAGGTGTCGCAGAAGGGGCGCGTGCCGACATCACTTTGCACTAGCGCTTGTCCGTGCTGTGCTGCTCGATGGATACGTACGCGAGTCGCCGCCCCCGCTACATCAAATACGCGACTGACTCATCGACCGCTCCTGTGATTGACTCGCCGGTCCACGCGGTTTACCGCGCCTGCGATTGACTCGCCCGTCCGCGCTGGTTTACAGCGCCGTGGCCGGCTCATCTGTTTGCTCCACGACTGACTCGGCCGTGATTGATTTCAGCTTCATCATGGTGATCATCAACTCCGCGGTGATAATTACTGACCTGACGCATCAGGTGAAATCCATCCAGCATATTTTTTATATTATATATTACTTTCTTCAAAAGAGAAATTACTCCAGTTTGCAAGTTGTCCCATACAGGATTCAAACCGGTTTATATCACGGTTAAATATGGAGAATCTCAAGACAACTTCTCGAGTCGTCTTAAGACTCGGGGGCTACAATGGCATGACTCGGCAAAATTGGTCAGTATCAATAATCCAGAACTCCGGGTCATTGGAGGAAAAAAAATAACCCGGCCCCAGAGGCTACCGCCATATTGGTAAAAAATTTAAAGGCTGTCAGAAAATTTCCGGCTCACAATGATGCTTCGGTTTACAATCTGGCTCAAGGTAAACCTGTCTCCCACAAAGCTTTGAAGCTCTAAATATCCGGTTTGAAATCCCGGTTTAAAAAGAATTCATCTCTCGCAAGTTCGAGTTTTTAGAAAAAATTACAGGGACCAAAAAGAGTTTGTTGCACAGCACAACTCAAACATAGGCACCCGGCGAGCACAGCTCAGAAATATATCACTTGGGGGCTTCCGGCTTATTGAGTTAAGCTATGATTACCCTTTGATCCGGCTCACAGCCACATTTACATGTCATTTGGGGGCTTCCTGTTCAAACATAGGTCGTATTCGAACCAAAGAAAACATGTCTGTCGGTACCCTCTTGATCGGCGCAATGCTAAACTCACTTGGGGGCTTCTTGATCGTATTCGAATCATAGCTTAACCCCTTTTGGGTCCGACTTGGATCGTATTCGAATTAGGGTCGTTAAAAACCTCTCAAGGTCATTTGGGGGCTTCCTGTTCAAATATAGGTCATATTCGAACCAAAGAGAACATAGCTGCCGGTACCCTCTTGATCGGCACAACGCCAAAACCACTGGGGGCTACATGATCATATTCAAATCCTAGCTTAACCCCTTTGGTCCGGTTTACTGATCGTATTCGAATCAGAAGCCTCAAATTTTTCTTTCTATTTTGCTTAAGTTTTTTGAAAACAGTCTTTTGAGTTTGTCTTGAGACTTTTTGTTCATATCTGAAGCATATATGTGGTTTTGATTAACCCGGCTTGACTTTGGATGATAAGTCGCCATATATGACAATCATAAACATTTGGAAGTTTTTGGCTTCTAAAGATTGGGTTATCACCCTTACTGCACAGGTATCCTAAACCGGCAGTACGATTCAATATCACAGGAACTAGTTTTTTCAAACCGGGTTATATTATTCAAGTCTTTAATAGCCAACATGGCTGGATTTTTATTATGGTTATCAATAACCAATATTACGATTGAGGTTTTCAAAGTCGCTTGAGCGCAATGGATATTATTTTATCAATGGATATAATTTATTTTACAATGGAAGGAATAGTCCCGAGTCGCTGCAGGCTTACAACCCGGCACTTGGGGGCTACATTATTCAAGTTGAGATTACATCAAATATGCAAGTCCCATGTCACTGCCAGCATGCACCATGGCACTTGGGGGCTAATGCAAAGTCATTTTTGCTCACCTTATTGAAGACCCGACTCATCACATTGTAATGAGCCGGCCCTTGGGGGCTACCAATTGCTCTTGTCAACAATTCAAGTTACACAAGTTTTATTCCATTATATTGAAGGGTCCACTGCTCAGTTGGTAAAGCACAAAGCTCCTAACCTTGTGGACGTGGGTTCAAGCCCCATGATGGGGGTTACATCATATGATGTTCTTTTCAAAGAAGTATATATAAAGTCCCAGCTCAATATTATCTTACTGAGTCGGCCCTTGGGGGCTACACGTTGTTGTTCAAGTCTATATGATCATATTTATAAAGTCCCTGCTCATTATTGCATGATGACCCATCCCTTGGCGGCTACACTAGTTGAAGTTTTTATGAGTATAAGGCAATTACAAGTCCCAGGGTGCTGCAAGCATGACAACCCGGCACTTGGGGGCTATATGGAGTATTCAGTCTTTACTAGTGACTAAGATGAACAACATGGATTTCTTCAAAGTGGCAGTATTTATATTAAAGCAAGTCTTAAGTCATCACTTCGTTTCTGCTCAAGACTTGGGGGCTACAGGTAATATGGATATAAGGGATAAAAATCTTCAAATTCTCAGTTTTGAGTAAACCAGATTGACCCGGCGTCACCAATAACTATGACCCGGCGTCAGCAACAATTATAACCCGGTGCTATCAATATTTACAAACCGGATATTTTCGCAATGATAAACCGGCAAGTTGTACAAGCCGGCTGAAAGTCAGATGAGTATTTCAAAACCAATATTTTTTAAAGCCGGCGCTTTGGAAGCCGATTCAAGTGGATTATTTCTTACAATATTTCTCTACAAGAGACCAATGTCAGCAAATTGACTCTGAAGCTGGCCTATTGACCCAGATTTCTCAAAAGAAGTATCTGGATTTTTTACATTGACAAAGTCAAAACATATCTGCTAAGGGAGATTTGCTATGAGATCATGTACATGTAGATATCAACAAAGAAATGACAAGGACTTAACGATGATCGGGTGACGCCTTACAATAATTTTTAACCCGAAGCACAACCTGTCAAATTTGTTCTTGTGTTTATTTTGTAGGATCAGTTTAACATGGATAAATCCAAATTAAAATGGGGGCTAATGTCGGGGATATACCCCGCGGTATGACCCGGCTGGATGTATGACCCGTCCGGACTTGGTGACCCACTGGTGACCCGCCATGACTTGGCGACTCACTAAGTGACCCGCCCGGATCTCTCCACTCACTGATGACCCGACCGAGCCAGGTGACTCATTGATGACCCGGTCGGTGGGTTAGAGGAGCGACAAGACCCGGAGGCCCAGTAGGCAGTTCAAGGAAGGCCAGCTTAAGTTATGGTAGGCCGGCTTAAGAGGAAAGCATCACGAATATTCCCTTACAAAGGAAGCAAGACTAGGACTTAACTTGTAATAGAGTAATCCTAATCCTAATAGGACTAGTCATGTAAGCCGCCCTTCAACATATATAAGGAGGGGCAGGGCACCCCAAGAGGGACAGGTTTTCACAACTTTGATAAGTTAGGGTTAGACAAACAAGTCTAGAGCTCTCGAGTTAGAGCACCCGTGTAATTGTGATCATCATCATCAATATCAATGAAGCAGGATGTAGGCTTTTACCTCCACCGTGAGGGGCCGAACCTAGGTAAAACCTTGCGTCTCTCGATTCCGAGCAACCCCTTCAAGCTACTACAAAGATGCGTTGGCCTCACGACTAAGTCCTCACACTAGGACATCTGTCGTGACAATTCCACAACAAATTGGACATAACATGGATTCATAGCTTTGAATAGCATTTGTGTAGTAAAACAGGACAAGACTCTCTCTTTGTGTGGTGTGAATAGTTTTATTTTTTTCGTTTTTTCCTTGAGGGAAGTGCAAATTGATTTGGCACATACAAGTACAATATTACACGTTAGGCTTGTCCTTAAAATTCAACCCGCGCCTTGCTATATCCCGAAAATTCAGATATCGTGCTCCCAAAACTCACGCCTTCACAACCCATGTGTTGCTATCCCGAAATTACAACGCGTGCGAAAACTCCCTCCAGCTGTCAAATCCCAACACACGAAATCCCCCTTCTAACCCTGAGCTGAAAACACCGCTAGTTCAAATCGGTGGGGGTACTTTTGTAACACACCCTACATTTTGGACAAGCGCGTCCCTAAGTCATGGTCCCCCTCCCATCGCCTCCTTTTCGCCATTCGACTAGGCCACCATAACCTCTCTGCTCTAGCCGCGAGACCCCACCCTCCTCCATCCGCCACCTCACCGATGCCCAGCCGGAGCCTCTTCCCGGAAGACGTCGTCCACCGCAATAGCTCGACGTCCCTCATCCACCTCCCCGGATGAGGATTCGTCATCCATCTCGTCTTCCCGACGGTTCAGCCGCCCCGTCCTCCACCTCCAAGGAGATGCTCCGATGATCGCCTTGTCTATCGCGGCTGCTCCATCCCCACAACGCCGCCTTAACCTGCTCCACCGGAACCGCAACATCCTCACCTACTCCTCGAACGAAGCCGAGGCCTACTCAGCGCCACCAAAGAGGTTGTACACTCATCGCATCGCACCGTCTCCTTAACACAACCTCCTGGTGCCGGCGGTGCTCCATCCCGCACCCCCATTGCACGGCTACTGTCGTGGAAACGTCACGGCAGATGTCCTTAGTGTCAGGACTTAGTCGCGAGGCCAACGCATCTATGTGGTAGCTTGAGAGGGGTTGAGCGGGACGAGAGACGCGATGTTTTACCCAGGTTCGGCCCCTCACGGTGGAGGTAAAAGCCTACATCCTGCTTCATTGATATTGATGATGATGATCACGGTTACAAGTGTGCTCTATCTCGAGAGCTATTGTCTAAACCTAACTTGTCCAACTTGTGGAACTTGTGAATCTTGTCCCTCTTCCCCCTTTTGGAGAGCCCTGACCCTCCTTATATATGTTGAAGGGGCGGTTTACATGTGGAGTCCTATTAGGATTAGGACTAGTCTATCTCTAATACAAACCGGATACAAGTCCAGGTCTTAGCTCCTTGTAAGATAATGTTCCTCTTGCCTTTCCTCTTAAACCGGCCCACCGTTAAACGTGAACCGGCCTTCTGGGCTTTGGGCCTTGTTATCCGTCGATCCCGCACGTCGGATCACCAGTGAGTCATAATGACCAGGTGGGTTGCTTGTAAACCGCCAGGTGAGGGCGGGTCGCCAGTAACTCGCCAAGTGTCCGCGGGGTCTTCAGATAAACCGCCAAGTCCGGCCGGGTTAACTTCCGGCCGGTTTACACCGCGGGGTATATCCCCGACATTAGCCCCCAAGTTTAGCTTGGATTTATTCATGGTAAACTTATGCTGCAAAATAAACACAAGAACAAATTTGACAGGTTATGCTCCGGGTTAAGAATTTTTGTAAACCGGTACCTGATCATCCTTAAGTCCTTGTTATTTCCTCCTTCTGGGAAATTAGGGTCAATAGACTAGCTTCATAATCAATTTGCCGACATTGGCTTGTCACCGAGAAATATTGTGAAGAATAACTCCTTTGACTCAGCTCCACCAGCTTAAGAAATATGGGTCTGAAAATACTTATCTGATATTCAGCCGGTTTGAAGATGTAAAACTTGCCGGTTTAATATTACCAAAACGGCCGGTTTATAAATATTGATGGCACCGGGTCATAATTGTTGTCGACACCGGGTCATGTAATTGATCTTCCTGATTTGCTCAAAACTGATAAAATGAAGATGTTCCTCCTTTATATGCATAATACATGTAGCCCCCAAGTCTTAAGAGGATAACATAATGATAACTTAAGACTTGCTCCAATAAGTGTTTCAACCTTGAAGAAATCCGGTTTGTTCATCTCAATCATATAAACCGAATACTCCATATATGTAGCCCCCAAGAGCCGGGTTGTCATGCTTGCAGCAACCCGGGACTTGTAATTTCTAAAAACTTCAATCAGTGTAGCCCCCAAGGGCCGGGTCATTATGCAATAATGAGAAAGGACTTTGTAAATATAATCTTGTAAACTTTGAACAGCAACGTGTAGCCCCCAAGGGCCGGCTTAGTAAGATAATACTGAACCGGGACTTGATATATATACTTTAATGAAAATAACATATTATAATGTAGCTTCCATCATAGGGCTTGAACCCATGTCCACAAGGTTAATAGCTTTGTGCTTTACCAACTGAGCAATGGATTCTTCAATATTATGGACGAAAACTTGTGTACCTTGAATTGTTGACAGGAGCAATTGGTAGCCCCCAAGGGCCGGCTCATTATAATATGATGAGTCGGGTATTCAATAAAACTAGTAAAAATGACTTTGCATTAGCCCCCAAGTGTCATGGTGCATGCTTGCTGCGACATGAGACTTGCATGTAATCTCAATTTGAATAATGTAGCCCCCAAGTGCCGGGCTGTAAGCCTGCAACGACTCGGGACTATTCCTTCCATTGTAGAATAAACCATATCCTTTGATAAAATAATAGCCATTAAAGCGACTTTGAAAACTTGATAATACCGGTTATTAATAACCATAAAAATCCAGCCATGTTGGCTATTCAAGATAATATAATCCGGTGAAAACCTTTATTCATTCAATATCATAATGAAAATTCAGCCAAGTTTGGCTATTTGAATAATATAACCCAATGATTTATAAGCGCATAATTCCAATGGCGCAATCCAAATATATATATACTGGTGACTTATAGTCCAAAGCTAGGCCGGTTTAACAAACCTGTTCCTGCATACAACAAGTTTAAAGTGTCCTGGCGGTTTACCGCCGGACGGGTCATAATGCCCAACATATAACCCGGGTTTATAACCAAGGCTGCGCTTAAGAATAATCAAATATGAAATAGATCATACCTGCGATATTGAATCACATTATTGGTTTTACCAACTTTTTGTAGTAAAGGTGATAACCCCAATCTTGAGTACTGATAACTCCTTCCATATTGTGCCGGTTTATGATAAAACCGTGCCGGGTTGTGATAAACACCGGTTTACTCCATAAGAGGATGTTAACAACAAGGATCAAACTGGGCAAATAGTCTCCGGATTGACGTGAACTGTGTTCCATCAATTGATTGGTTAAAAAACTTTGTCGGTTTAAAAAACGCAATAAAAAGCAAAAAAAACCCTTCAAAGAAAAGTGTAAATCAAATGCAATGACAAAACCGTTGCAAAAAAAGGTTTATTTGAACTGATCAGATGGTGTTACCATGGCTGAACACGACCAAGCTCCCGTTAGGTGTAACTATGGTTCTAGTCAGCCAGGTCCCCAAATGAAACCGTGGCATTTATGCCGATCAAGTAGCATGGTCATGGTTCGGGTTCGACCAAGCCCCCAAGTGATTCTGTGGCCTTAGGCTGACCAAGAGGCATGACTGGTTCAGACGTGACCAAGTCCCCAAGTGATCTGGTGGCTCTCGCCTATCAAGAGGTATGGTATTGGTTCGGACACGACCAATCCTCCAAGTGATATGATGCTTTTGTAAAGCTAACTCGAGGGGTAAACCGGAGGCCGCTTTAGAACAACTCCGTGTAACCACACATGATGTAAAAGAACAGAGGCCCCGCTTTATGAAGCAGAGGCCCCCATGTGATCAATAATATGTCAGGCCAGTAAGGCGAGATACCCATGCTTGAACCGGGATCTTGAACCGGATATTAAGAGCTTCAAAGCTTTGTGGGAGACATCTTTCCCTTGAACCGGATTTTAAACCGGAATCCTTCTTTTTAAGCCGGAAATTTTCCGACGGCCTTTAAATTTGCACCAATATGGCGGTTTAGGGTCCTGCATTAGATAACTTTGCAAGCCGGAGTAATTGCTCTTTCAAAGAAAGCAATATATAATATAAAAATATATTGGATGGATTTCACCTGATATGTCAGTCCAGTTGATATCCATCGCGGGGTTATACGCCAGTACGGACAAAAGAGTCGGCCGCGGCATTGTTGATGTAGTCCGGACTGCGGGGGCGGCGTTTTGTGTTCTGGTTCACCAGTGTGATATGCACAAATGCCGGCGTAGAACAGCTAGCGCGCGCCGTCCGTAGTAGGGCATCACTTTTATAGTGAGCACTTGTCCTGTACAGAAAGATATGGGCCAAAGTAATCGTTCTTGGAAAAACAATATGTATAAAAAAGAAACAGATGGAAAAGATAGCACCTGGTATTTGTCGGATGAGCGCATATTTTGATAATGTGCATCGTGGACAAATAATAGATGAAATTCTGCTCTGCGAATGTCATAGCACTTGTAGTATCGTACCAGGCCTCCGCAAGTGGTAATAGCCCACCAATAGTTAATCAAATCAGCCTTGATGTAATTGATCTACCAGTGCACTTTGCTCCTGGTCTTTGGGATTTAATCCAGCACTTTGACTGCCATTAACCTATTGTAAACATAATACTAGTAGTACCTGCCCACTGGGAGTTCTGCTCCATTCTTATCGGCAGATTAGTCTTCGAATCATCATGCATGTATGCACCGCTCCATTATCCCCTGGCTAAACCCCCAATTTTGTTTTGTACTCGAGTCAAGACCACACCAGCAGGGACGCCTTGGCAACACGGAAACGAGTCTTGGCAGAAGAAAATAGCAGGAGCGGCCGCGCAGGGCATCTCAAAGCAGAAACCGGATCCAGCTTAGCGTGCTACAACAGAGGACGGCCTGGGCGGCGGCGGCTTGACACAGAGAGATGAGCTGGCGACGAAGGTATGTCAGTGAAGCACAACAGTGGTGGCGGATTGACACGAAGACGGGGCCAGTCAAGGCGCGGGCAGCTCGGCGAGGGACCACGACGGCAGCTCACAGTGGGTGTGACGCCTGAGCGGTTGTTTGTGGTGGCAGCAAATCCGGCGAAGCGGGGTGGCGATTCAATGCGGGGAGGCTCTCCGATTGCGGCTCAAAGCAGGACAGCCCACACGCGGCGAGGGCAGCTCAGGGCCGGCCACAACGGAGTAAAAGGCTCGTTCAGGCAAGCGCCGTGGAGACGGATTGATATGAACCATGACGGAAGCTCGTCGGGGACGGGAACAGGTCGGTGACGGTGACTCAGGGGAGGGGAGGCGCAGCCATCACTTGGACGGGAGACGAGGTCCAGACCAGCCACGGGTCGTGGACGTCTTAGTCCTGGTCGTGGACGTGGTTGCCTTTTGTTTTGTTTCGATCCGTCAGACGTATACCCAATTCCTAAACCGTATCCAAACCCTCGTCTGATCAGATAACTCGACCGGGACTTTGCCTTGTCCGTGTTGGCAACTTGCACCTACTGGACTCGATGAATCCTTGCTGAATCAAACGGAAACTTTCACCCTTCGGGATCTTCTTGGATCATCTTGCCAAACGAACTGATGAACGTCATCGATAAAATTTTCTGATTTTGATCTAGTGAACTCAACATTGATATAGATCCTTCCAACAATCGGCTTTTCTTCATCTAAAAGATTATGAACTTCTCGAAACCCTGGGACAGATCCCTCCAAGAACTCATCACCACCGTGCGTCTGGCCCCATGGTGGGCGCCAACTGTCGTGGAAACGTCACGGCAGATGTCCTTAGTGTCAGGACTTAGTTGCGAGGCCAACGCATCTATGTGGTAGCTTGAGAGGGGTTGAGCGGGATGAGAGACGTGATGTTTTACCCAGGTTCGGCCCCTCACGGTGGAGGTAAAAGACTACATCCTGCTTCATTGATATTGATGATGATGATCACGGTTACAAGTGTGCTCTATCTCGAGAGCTATTGTCTAAACCTAACTTGTCCAACTTGTGGAACTTGTGAATCTTGTCCCTCTTCCCCCTTTTGGGGAGCCCTGCCCCTCCTTATATATGTTGAAGGGGCGGTTTACATGTGGAGTCCTATTAGGATTAGGACTAGTCTATCTCTAATACAAACCGGATACAAGTCCAGGTCTTAGCTCCTTGTAAGATAATGTTCCTCTTGCCTTTCCTCTTAAACCGGCCCACCGTTAAACGTGAACCGGCCTTCTGGGCTTTGGGCCTTTTTATCCGTCGATCCCGCACGCCGGATCACCAATGAGTCATAATGACCAGGTGGGTTGCTTGTAAACCGCCAAGTCAGGGCGGGTCGCCAGTAACTCGCCAAGTGTCTGCGGGGTCTTTAGATAAACCGCCAAGTCCAGCCGGGTTAACTTCTGGCCGGTTTACACCATGGGGTATATCCCCGACAGCTACCTCGAAGCCAACGCTGCGGGCGACATCTTCATGGCGGCTCTCCCCTAGTGCAAGGCCCCTTCGGCGGCGGTGTCCATACTAGTCGGATCTGCTGCTGCTCCAGCTCTCGCTCACTCGCTCGTGTTGCTGCTGCTCCGGCTCTCGCTCGCTCGTGGTGGTGCTGCTGCTCTCCCTATCGCTCGTGCTGCTACACTGTTTCGATTTAGCTACACTTCAGTCGACTAAATCGACTTTTCGGTCAGTCGATTTTCAGGGGGTGGGGGGGGGGGGCTCGCCGTAGTTAAGGAAGAACCACCCGCAGCGGGGAGGGGGGCTCGCCGGAGAGGTACTCCACTATCTATCTTAGGGTTTAGGGTGGGGGCAGTGGTCGTCGGCGGTGGTGGGGCGATGGCGTGGGGATCACTGGAGAAAAAGCTCGGCGCGGGGGGCGGGGCTAGAGGCTGGCCGGGGCAGCGTCCGACCGGTGGTGGGGAGTTGTTTTAGGGCGGCGGGGCCCAGTGGTGGCTGGAGGCTCAGGAGGGTGCAGGTTGAAGATGAACTGCAGACCCTCCCTAAACTACATGTGAAGTGCCTCTCTGCTATCATTGTGTTCAGTTTCGACAGTAACATTCAGATTCCATAGTAAATTTCAGTTTTGACAGTTAAATTCAGAGGCAATAGTTTTTACCTCATCTGTTGTAGTCAGGTGTTTTTTGGTCATGTAAATTTTACATCTATTACTTTCTGGTAATGTATTTTACATCATCTATTGGAGATGCTATTAGAATCCCACTTGAGATTAATGATGTCTGTCTTGTACTGCGGCACCTCGATGTCTTACGGCTCGCCTGAGCTACTCCAATGACGGAACCATCCATCACAATAGAGCAGTGCCCTAGATGCTATCTACAGATTCCTCAGATCTTCCTCCACACCTCTGACAGCCGCCTCTGCCTCAACTTCTTCAGCGACCATCCGAATGATGCTGAGGTCGACATGGCTATGGCAAAGAGGTTGTACACTTGTCGCATCACTTATTACTCTACATTCATGTCTATGCATTAGGGCTATTTTGGTTTAAAGGAAAAACATAGCAATAGGAAATTTTCCTATGGCACTCTACTATTCAATTATTCATGCATTTTGTTGAAAGGAATGGAGCAAAACATCCACCTGGACCCACTTTTCAAAATCCTATGCATGAAAACAAGACCAAGTGCATTAGTGGCAGAATAACATTCTAACTATACACGCTTTCATATGGTTTCACTTTAATTTGGCCATGTTTATTTGCATTCCTCTGCTCTTCCAATTCCTGTGAACCAAACACCCAAGTTGACAAAAATCATGTGTTTACAAATGCTCTGTTTCGCATGTGCATTCCTATCCTATTTCAGTGTTTTTCCTATCCATGTGTTTTTAGAATCATGCAAGCCAAAGGAGCCCTTACAGAATTACTTCAATTACATGTAGGTGTCGAAGAAAAATGTTGTGTGGTTTGTCCTGCTCCTGTCGCGATGTCGGCCACCTCACCCGAGCTGCTCCATGGATAGAAGCATCCACCAAACCAGACATCACGACTCTTGACCATCTTTCGCCGCCTTAGATCTCCTTCCCTGCCGCCGGAACCCGCCACAACGGCATCACCATCATCGACTTAGAAGATGAACCTGAGGAGTACACAGGTCCACAAGAGAGGTCGCTATCGGATTTTGGGTTCCGGTAAAACCCTTGAGGTTCGAACTCTGGGGTGTGCATGAAGATCTCTCCCCCCTAGCTCACGCCCTCACCACGATCTCAGAGCTAAGCACGTCGAACTCGCACAACAAAGGACACAGGGTTTATACTGGTTCGGGCCACCATTGTGGTGTAATACCCTACTCCAATGTGGTGTGGTGGATTGCCTCTTGGGCTGAGGATGAACGAGTACAAGGGAAGGACAGCCTCCTGAGGAGAGGTGTTCTTGCGCTCGATGAGCTTGTGTGTTTGAGGATGGTCTCAATGTCCTCCCTTGCTACGGCGGTGGCTAGCCCTATTTATAGTGGCCCTGGTCCTCTTCCCAAATGTAGGCGGGAAGGGATCCAACAACAACCAAGTTTGAAGGGTGACAACTAGTACAAGTTATCCTAACAAAAGGTCATCTTCGCCTGCCAAAGGCTCTGGTGGTGACGCCGTCCTGGGCTCCACGGTGACCTCCGTCCTGCCGTCCTGCTAGTCTTGATCTTGTTGCACCGATATGGAAACCTTTGCCTGATGCCTCGGGACTCCTCACCTGCGCCTGTACCTTTAGCACCAAAGAGGAAATGAGGACACTGCGCGCTAGCGCCCTCCTGGGGTCTGCCTGGCCTAGCTCGTCATGACTTGCGTCATAGGGACCTCGCGAGGTGCCCCCTGCCTTGATCTCTCCGTCCCTCGCGAGCCAGCCTGGTGAGGCCACCCCCAAGGAGGTCTTGCGTCGTCTGCCTCGCGAGGCTTGGCCCCTCGCGAGGGTCTTGAGTGTTCGCTGCTGAAGATGGGCCGTATAGGGCAGCTGGTGGAGCCACACCGTGGGCCGCAGGCAGGCAAGTCTGGGGACCCCCGTTCCCAGGCTGCCGGCAGTAGCCCCCGGGCCCAAGGCGCGCTCGGACTTGGCTTTGAGGCAAAGCCAAGGGGCCAGTGCAGAGCGCCGTGGGCCCCAACAGCCTGCGGCCTCAGTTGACGCGTGGCGATTGATGGGACGTGGGCGTCTCCGCTTCCCCATGCTGCCTCGGCAACTGCCCGCCTGACAAAAGGCTGGCACGGGCTGCATTTGCCTGCATTGCCTTCCGTCGCCTTGCTCCAGATCCCCTTTCTCGCTCCTTGCTTCCAGAGACTCAAGATCCACCCGGACCCTTCTTCAAGCCTACCGCCAATGGCGCCCAAGAAAGATCGGGCCACTCCCTCATCGGCTTGGTACGAGCTGGCGCTTGATGCGCCGAGCGTTTCGGAGAAGAACCTTGCCGTTGTGCTTCTGATGACAGCAGCGGGTGATAAGAATAGGAAGATTGTGCTCCGGGCTGGCTCCGATGAGCCGGAGGCCTCAGGCAGCACCTTCTACCCCTTCTTCATCAGCAGCATCGTCGTTGGGCAGGTTCCCCCCTTCTCCGACTTCTTCTACTCCGTCCTTAGCCATTACAAGATCCACGCTCTCCATATTCATCCCAACTCCATTCTCCTCCTGTCGATCTTCGCCTTCTACTGCGAGGCATATGTCGGAGTGATGCCGTCCGTGGCGCTGCTGCGCCACTTCTTCTTCCTTCGGATCAAGGTGAAGGAAATATGCCCTAGAGGCAATAATAAAGTTATTATTTATTTCCTTATATCATGATAAATGTTTATTATTCATGCTAGAATTGTATTAACCGGAAACATAATACTTGTGTGAATACATAGACAAACAAAGTATCACTAGTATGCCTCTACTTGACTAGCTCGTTAATCGAAGATGGTTATGTTTCCTAACCATAAACAAAAGAGTTGTTATTTGATTAACGAGATCACATCATTAGGAGAATGATGTGATTGACATGACCCATTCCATTAGCTTAGCACCCGATCGTTTAGTATGTTGCTATTGCTTTCTTCATGACTTATACATGTTCCTATGACTATGAGATTATGCAACTCCCGTTTGCCGGAGGAACACTTTGTGTGCTACCAAACGTCACAACGTAACTGGGTGATTATAAAGGAGCTCTACAGGTGTCTCCAAAGGTACATGTTGGGTTGGCGTATTTCGAGATTAGGATTTGTCACTCCGATTGTCGGAGAGGTATCTCTGGGCCCTCTCGGTAATGCACATCACATAAGCCTTGCAAGCATTGCAACTAATGAGTTAGTTGTGAGATGATGTATTACGGAACGAGTAAAGAGACTTGCCGGTAACGAGATTGAACTAGGTATTAAGATACCGACGATCGAATCTCGGGCAAGTAACATACCGATGACAAAGGGAACAACGTATGTTGTTATGCGGTCTGACCGATAAAGATCTTCGTAGAATATGTAGGAGCCAATATGGGCATCCAGGTCCCGCTATTGGTTATTGACCGGAGATGTGTCTCGGTCATGTCTACATTGTTCTCGAACCCGTAGGGTCCGCACGCTTAAGGTTTCGATGACAGTTATATTATGAGTTTATGAGTTTTGATGTACCGAAGGAGTTCGGAGTCCCAGGTTAGATCGGGGATATGACGAGGAGTCTCGAAATGGTCGAGACATAAAGATTGATATATTGGACGACTATATTCGGACATCGGAAAGGTTCCGAGTGATTCGGGTATTTTTCGGAGTACCGGGTAGTTACGGGAGAAGCAATGGGCCTTGATGGGCTTTAGTGGGAAGAGGAGAAAGGGCCAAGGGGCTGCTGCGCCCCCCCTCCCCTCTAGTCCGAATTGGACTAGGGAAAAGGGGGCCGGCCACCTCTCCTTCTCCTCCACTTCCTTCTCCCTTCCTCCCCTCTTGGTGGATTCCTACTAGGACTTGGAGTCCTAGTAGGACTCCACATCCTGGCCGCACCTAGCCTTGGTCGGCCTCCTCCTCCTCCATCCTTTATATACTGAGGCAAGGGGAACCCCATGGACACAAGTTGATCCACGTGATCTTATTTTTAGCCGTGTGCGGCGCCGCCAGCCACCATAGTCCTCGATAATATTGTAGCGGTGCTTAGGCGAAGCCCTGCAGCAGTAGTACATCAAGATCGTCACCACGCCGTCGTGCTGACGGAACTCTTCCCCGACACTTTGCTGGATCGGAGTCCGGGGATCATCATCGAGCTGAACGTGTGCTAAAACTCGGAGGTGCCGTAGTTTCGGTGCTTGATCGGTCGGGCCATGAAGACGTACGACTACATCAACCAAACGCTTCCGTTGTCGATCTACAAAGGGTACGTAGATCACACTCTCCTCTCGTTGCTATGCATCACCATGATCTTGCGTGTGCGTAGGAAATTTTTTTGAAATTACTACGTTCCCCAACACAAGGAGGCCCACTGCTCTGGGTGCGTTGGCTTCATCGCGGCCAACAAGACCAACGCCATCTTGAAGGCTGGGAAGAAGGCTAAGGGATTCAGGGGCAAGTGGGTCTTGATGGACGCCAAGCGCGTCCACCCCCGGCTGGTGCTGCCGACGGAGATGCCTGTGTCCCAATAGGGGTGGCTTCGCGCGAAGCTCATCGACTCCTGAGCGGCGCAGGTGTTGGAGAGGATGACCGCCGACCTGAGGCCTGGTGATTCAAGGGCGGCGAAGCTGTCGGGGGCCATGATCATCAAAGAATTCATGAAGCAGCACGTGGCTCCCCTCCAGTCGCGCCCGTGCACCTTGTGGAAGCTTGGAGACGAAGGGGACGGCCTCCTCCTATGCCCAGAGGCCCTTTCTGACGAGGAGCTGCGCTCGGCCCTCCGCTCCTTGGTTGGGGACGATCAAGGGTACCCGCCGGACTCCTTCGTTCCCTTGTACCACCGTTCGGATGGGGCAAAGGTTGTCGCCATCCTGCCCATCTTCGACAGGTGTGGGCTTGTGCCACCTGCGCCCTCGAACGTCCCGATGACGACAACTCCGGTAGACGTGTCTTCCGATGAGTCTCGCGAGGAGGAAAAAGAGGAGGAGGAGGAGCGTGACTCGAAGACCTCCCCTTTGCACAAGGCCGACATCTACTGCACCCTGCCCGATGACGATGACAAGGCCGATGTCCCCCTGGAAAGGGGGGAGCTGCACGTGGCATGGGGCTCCACGAGGTCCAAGGTCAGTCCCCGGAGGAGGTCACCGGCCGAGGTTCCGACGAGGGGAAGGCCGGCGCTGATCTCCCAAGACGACGCCCCTATTCTGATGCTGCCTAGAGCTTCTTCTAGCTTATCTGCTGCCCCCTCTTCAGTGCCTGGAGGCCGCGCGCCCGCGCCTCAGGCTGCGAGGCTCTCAGGCTTGAAGCTTAGGAAGCGGAGAGACTACGCCGCGGTGGACCAGTAAGTATTCTCGTCCTGCCTTGTTCTTGCTTCTGTTGGTGATTCATGACGCTTCTTCGTTGAGCAATTAGGCCGACGTCCGCAGCGAAGAAGAGGAAGGAGGACGCAGCGGTACTGCTCGGGGCCAAGTCGCCTGCAGCAGCGCACCTTCCTCCATGGAGAAGGGCAGTGAGAGCGCTCGCGCTTCCCCGGCCTGATCGTCCTCGCGAGACTTGGGGGAGCATCCTCCGGAGGAGGCAATCCCCGCAGCCCCGCTGGCTCCGGAGGTGCCGACGTCCGGCTCGGTAGCTGGGGTCCCCCAAGTTCATGAGCTTCTAGCCTCTCAGGCCATGGTGACGACGTTGTCTCCTCCTCCTTCTTCCGCCGCACTGCTGACCTTGGATCCTTCCGCCTCCCCTGATGTCCTGGAGCTCGCTCTCTCCGCGCTGACACTGCTGCGAGAGGATCTTCAGGGCGCCGACCGTCACCTGGCGGCCGGGCGCCTGGAACTGATTTTTGGCTAGCTTCACTCCGATGCGTCCGTCCGGGAGGCATTGAGCCAAGCTGCGGCGTCCTCCGAGAAGGACAAGCAGGCTGCCGCCCAAGCCATGGCTGCTCGTGAGGTGGCGTTGAAGGATGTCGGGGCCGCCCAGGGTCGCTGGAGGCCAAGCTGGAGACCGTGCGCAACGAGCGCGCGATGGAAGCTCGAGATCGCAAGGCGGAGGAGGAGAAGATGAAGGCCCGGGAGGATGCCGTCAGGGGTCGTGACGCCGAGCTGGAGTAGCTGGCGAAGGCGCAGGCCATGGAGCGTAGCCGGCTGGAGAAGCTAGAGCAGAAAATGAAGGCGGAGAAGGCCGAGCTGGAAGTCAAGGCAAAGGTCTTGGTTGAGGACCGCGTGGCCTTCAAGTCCCTTGAGGAGAGGTCCCGCGTGGCGCTGCGGGCACTCTATGAGAAGGGCTTGGAGGAGCCGCTGGCGACAGCCGACGAGGGCCCCACCCAGCTGCTTCCTCGTCGCGCTTGAGGATGTCGTGGACGGGATCGGCTCCTTGGTGGAGGAGGAAGCCCACACGCTTTCCTTGGCCGTGCTGATGCGCGTCTTCAGCCATCTCCATCTTCGCGATCCTGACGCCAACCTTGACGAGCTACTAGAGCCTGTGGATGGCGAGCGCTACGCAGCCGCTGCCGAAGCCGTGAAGGGCCAGGTGGAGGCTTTTCTGAAGAAGTTCCGCGCCTTCAACCCTGCACCCCCAACTGGTGATGCCGCTGAACCTGCAACTCCAGCGTGCGGCTCAGGTGAGGGCAGCATCACCGTCGAAGGGACGCCACTTGAAAGCGATAGCAGCGTCCAGGGATGACGAGATGACTTGCTGGCGGCTCCTTTTCCTGCTTTTCTTCTGCAACATGACCCATGCCTCGTGGAGGCGTTTAACCTTGTGTTTGGTATTCTAGAACAGTATGTCTTGTAATATTTGTTTGAAATTCTATGATTTCATTTCCATTTGCTTTGGTGTTCTGCATCGGCAGGGCCCGACCACGCGCATACCTCAGCCGCCATTGGGCCGTCCGGATCACCAGGACGGACCAAGGAGTGAGGCGCTACGTGGCCAGTTAGGCTCCTGAGTCGCGATGCTCGGGAGTCCCCCTTGGCGCGCAAACAGCTTACAGGAAGGAGATGCGAGAGTAGGCCTAGCGTTCTACGTCGGTAGGGCCCGACCCCGCGCATACCTCAGCCGCCATTGGACCGTCCGGATCACCAGGACGGACCAAGGAGTGAGGGGCTACGTGGCCAGTTAGGCTCCTGAGTCGCGATGCTCAGGAGTCCCCCTTGACGTCCAACCGACCTTCATACCTTGGCTCCACTTGGGAGGGCGCGCGATGACCGGGTCCGAGAGACCTGGCAGGGTGGCGTACGCTTGGGTGTGACCCGAGCGCAGCCACCGTGCCCAGCCCCCTCACGCGACTCTCCCAAGGGGAGGTGTTGCGATGAGGCCAGACACTGAGCTCGGAGGCTCCCTGAGGTTGACACGGCCATGAGGCCGCCCTTAGTTGTTTATCACTAGCGCGGAGCATAGCACTTCCGCACTTGCACGGGCATAGCCGCTCCTTGGTAGTGTCGACTGCCAACGCGGAGCATGGTGCTTCCACTGGTGCGTGGGTGAGGGCTCCCTCTGAGTGGAGCCCCTGGGGCGTGTACATCCCTTCCCTGACACGTGGCTTGCACGGCAGGGCTGGACGAGGTGTGTCTGGTCACTCGTGAACCAGTGCGGGACTCACGAGGCCCTACCTCAAGGCGGATTGCGCCTGGTCTTGGCTCTTGATGATTGTGGTGGTCCTGCGAGATGGTTAGGCAACCTACGCCGAGTGAATCTCCTGAGGCTATCGCATGAGGAGGCCAAGCACCAACGACCCCAGGAGGTGACGTGAACGGGGCCGGCCCACCAGACAGAGCTCAGCCTTTGGGTTTATCGATGTTGCAGGGACGGACCTGAGCACATGCGTCATGCTTAGTCTTCTCATATGAAGGATCCTAAAGAAAAACGATCGGCGCACGGCTTCCGCGGTGGGTGGCAATCAAGCAGGAGATGACTATAATAAATCATGCATGGGAACCAGCTAGCTGAGATAGATGCAAGAACGATACATGCCACTGGGACGGACCCGAGCGGCTTGGGGATGATGCAGCGCAAGGGGCGCCCCCAGTAAGGTAAGCTAAAGATGCAAGAGGATACATGCCGCAGGGACAGGCCCATGCGACCTGGGAATAATGTAGCCCGAGGGGCTCTCCTAGCTGAATGAACTTTGGAAAATGTCACCTGATTCGTTGTCGAAGAAGTGTTGGGGTAGCTGAAGGCGCACGCTGAAGAAGTCGCTCCTCACGAGGCACCAAGACCCTGAGCCTCGGGAGGCCCTGGGGGCTCAGGTGGCTCCTTGAGGACCGTCTCCATCTCCGCCAGGACCGCATGATGCCTGGCCTCCTGGTTGCCAGGATGCTCCGTAGGTTGCGCTGGAAGGTGGCCGCCACGCTCGGCAGGCCAAAGGCATGCGAACATAGCTGTGAGGTGGACCCTCGCACTGGCCTGCGCACGAGGGCCAGAAGTGCTCCTGAGATGCGGCCTTGTTGAGCCCTTGGATATCGATGCAGACGCGCAGCTCGCCACCCACGCCTGGATGAGGAGATGTACCAAGTGGGCGGCGGTCGCCGCGTATTGCCCTTGCTTCCTGAAGCTCCTGGGTGGCCTTGACGATGAACTCATGAGCGCTGGGCGCTCCTCGCCCAGTGCCCTCCTGAGGGAAATGTGCCACGAAGCACGCCTCCATGTGGTGCCCGAGCGCCTCCCTCATGATGTTGGATAGGTCTGAGGCCCTCCAGAAGAGAGCACCCCAGCCTCGCCCGGGGAGGGCGCCGAGTGCGCCTTCCTATGCGAGGGAGGGAGGCGTCCCAGGTGTGGGCGCTGATCCTGAGGTGGCGCCGCTAGAGACACCGCCCTCCTGAGGCCCTGTGCGGAGTAGCTGCTTCTTCTTCTTCTTGGGGATGGCCTCAGGAGGGTACTGTGTGCCCTCGCTATCAGGGTCTTCGATTGCTGCGGCTTGGAAGGCGCACTTGTGGGAGCACACCGCGTCTCTTTCTTCGCAGGGGACTGTGATGATTCCGCCACTTCCTGGCATCTTGAGGATGTTGTAGCCATGGTGGGTCACTGCCATGAACTTGGCTAATGCTGGGTACCCGAGAATGGCATTGTATGGCAGACGGATGTGGGCGACGTCGAAGTCGACGAGCTCGGTGTGGTAGTTGTCGCGCTGACCGAAGGTGACAGGGAGACGAACTTGCCCTATCGGGGTGGTGGAGCCATTGGTCACTCCTGAGAAGGGCTTAGTGGGTTGCAGCTGATCATAGGGTACTTGAAGGTTGTCGAACGTCTCGACGGACAGGACACTGAGCCCCGTGCTGCCGTCGATGAGGGTCTTGGTGACTTGGACATTGCTGATGACGGGTGAGCAGAGCATTGGTAGGACGTCGGCGGTCGCCACGTATTTGAGCTGGTCCGCCGAGCTGAAGGTGATGGCATACTTGAACCACCTGAGCGGGCGCGTGGCCTCGAGCCTGGGGAGGGTTGCATTCACCTTGGGAGAGAACTGCTTGAAGATGCACTGGGAAGCCAGGGCCTGAGCACCACCCAAGATGCAAGCGATGGCGCGTGGCTCCTGGAAGCCCCCAGCCCGCTCGTCCTGATGGCGGTCGTCATTCCTTCTTGGTGGTGGTGGCAGCGGAGGGAGGCCAAGATTGCCCTGAGGATAGTCCTCGCGAGGCTGGTCGCGCCAGGCGCCCTCACAAGGCTGCTCCTACCAGTGGTCCTCATGAGGCCAGTCGTGCCACTCCTGGCGGGAGCCGTGGTCGTCCCAGCGTCCTCCACCTCGTCCTCCTCCTCGGCCGTAGCCCCGGTCGTTGCGCTCGGGGCGTTGACCGAAGCGTCCATCTCAGATGGCCCTGAGCTCTTGACAATCATTGGTGTTGTGGTTGTGTACGTTGTGGAAGGCGCAGAACGGACGGCTGCTCTTGGACGACTCGAGGTGGTCCCGGCCGCACTTCGTATCTGGCTCCGACGCGAGTACGTCTACTCCCTTGCGCTTCACGTCCTTGACCTTGGATTTCTTCTCCTCTAGGTCGGTAGTAGGGAGCTCGAGGAGGGAGAGATGCCCTTCCTCAGCTCTTGCGCACTTGGTCGCTATGTTGAACAGCTCTAGAGTCGTGCATAGCTCCTCGTGGATGGCGAGCTCCTCCTTCATCTTCACGTCGCGGACACCATCGGAAAACACTGAGATGATGGCCTCATCCGTCACCTTGGGGATCTTGAGGCGGACGTTGTTGAAGCACTGGATATACTTCTGCAGGGTCTCTCCCGGTTGTTACTTGATGCAGCGCAGGTCACCCGCGGCCGGAGGACGGTCGCGAGTACCCTGGAAGTTGGCGATCAAGCAGTTGCGCATCTCACCCCAGGAGGATATTGATCCCGTGGGCAAGTTCAGGAGCCACGAGCAAGCGCTATCCTTGAGAGCCATGGGAAACCAGTTCGCCATGACTTCTTCGTCGTCGTTGGCCGCCTCGATGCCCAGCTCGTAAAGCTGCAGGAACTCCACGTGGTCGGGGGTGCCGTCGTAGCGCGGAGGCAGATCCGGCTTGAACTTTCCTGGCCAAACCATGGTGCACAGCTCGGGAACGAAGGCGCGGCAACTTGCGGTGGCCACCGGGGCCCTCTATAGGGGCGGAGCCTGCCCATGGTGTCCGCGCACCGCCGCAGCAGGCGGCATGTGGTCTTGTCGTGGGGGTGCCGGGAGCGCTGGAGCGTTTTCTTGCGGCTGGGGAACCACTTTGGCAGCTTCCTTCTTCGTGCGCAGGCACACGGCGTGGCGGATCATGCCGTGGGACAGCGCATCTTGGGCGAGGACACCGTCTTGACGTGGAGGGGGCGGTGGCACTTCGTGAGCTACGCGTCTTGGCGCAAGGGCGCCGTCTTGATGCGGAGGCGGCGGAGGCGCTCCGTGAGCTACATCACCCGCGGCTGGAGCTGGGCGAGGCAGCGAGAGGGATGGTGCAGGGGAGCCCCCAGTGGCGCTGACGAGCTCGGCGATGCGGTCTAACCAGTCCTCGTAGAGGTCATCGACCGGGCGGTAGCACAGGAGCTCGCGTGCCATGAGCAGCGCGGCCTGCGCGTCCGTGGGCGCGCGACGAGCATGAGACGATGAGCCGGCCGAAGTCAGCGACAGGGTGGCGGTGCAACCGTCCCGCCGCATGGAGGGGTGCAGTGATGATGCTTCCTACTCGTTTGCTGCCGGGCCGGTAGCGGCGTTGGCAACAGGAGATGGAGAACAACGGGGAGGCCCGCCGACAAGGGTCGTCTGAGCAACACGGGCAGCGAGGGCGGCCCGGCGCTCGGCGCGGGCTCGACGCGCGTCTGACATGGATGCGGTGGAGCAACGGAACGTGGATCAACGGAAGGAAAGCTTCAGCGCACCCCTACCTGGCGCACCAAATGTCGGATTTTGGGCTCCGGCAAAATCCTTGAGGTTCGAACTCTGGGGTGCGCACGATGATCTCCCCCCCCCCAAGCTGACGCCCTCACCACGATCTCAGAGCTAAGCACGTCAAACTCGCAGAACAAAGGACACATGGTTTATACTGGTTCGGGCCACTATTGTGGTGTAATACCCTACTCCAGTGTGGTGTGGTGGATTGCCTCTTGGGCTGAGGATGAACGAGTACAAGGGAAGAAAAACCTCCTGAGGAGAGGTGTTCTTGAGCTCGATGAGCTTGTGTGTTTGAGGATGGTCTCAATGTCCTCCCTTGCTACGGTGGTAGCTAGCCCTATTTATTGTGGCCCTGGTCCTCTTCCCAAATATAGGCGGGAAGGGATACAACAACGGACAAATTTGAAGGGAGACAACTAGTACAAGTTATCCTGAGAAAAGGTGGTCTTCGCCTGCCAAAGGCTCTGGTGGTGACGCCATCCTGGGCTCCATGGTGACCTCCGTCCTGCCGTCCTGCTGGTCTTGGTCTTATTGCACTGATATGGAAACCTTTGCCTGATGCATCGGGACTCCTTGCCTGCGCCTGTCCCTTTAGCACCAAAGAGAAAACGAGGACACCGCGCGCGCTGGCGCTCGCCTGGTGTCCGCCTGGCCTTGGTCGTCATGACTTGCGTCACAGGGACCTCGCGAGGTGCCCGCTGCCTTGATTTCTCCGCCCCTCGCGAGCCAGCATGGTGAGGCCGCCCCGAGGAGGTCTTGCATCGTCCGCCTCACAAGGCTTGGCCCCTCGCGAGGGTCTTGAGTGTTCGTTGCTGAAGATGGGCCGTATAGGGCCGCTGGTGGAGCCACGTCGTGGGCCGCAGGCAGGCAAGTCTGGGGACCCCCGTTCCCAGGATGCCGACAGTTGACTCTTTTGTTTTTGCTTATGTTATGCATTGCTTAATATTACCAGCTACTTTATCGTCCTGTGGTGCACATATCAGGTCCAAATTAATGTTCAAACTTGAGTTCTAAATTAGTTGTGGGGCACATATCGAGGCAGAAATGAATAGTATCTCTCTAATATCTCGTTCACCTAGGGTATGCCTATGTTGTTCATCTTAGGTCGGAAACAAATAGTAAAGAAATCATCATTTGTCTTTTTATTAAATTAAAGTAATCATGAGCCTGCTATCATTATTTTTGGATCCATCCACTGGTTGTTACCATCACCTTGGATTTCTGCATGTTCTCCTTACATAATCTCACTATATTTGTTTCGTATGCATGTCAGATATTGTACACAGTCATGCTGAACATGTAGAGAAAAAGAGAAGAGTTTTGCGCGGCAATACAATGTCATGCAGACATCGCTCCATTGCGGGTACGATGACAAACCCTCCCCCCTCTCCAGATTGTAATCCAGAGAAAGATATCTGTTCTAAGGCGGATTCAGATGTAGCTGACCGCTCCTATTTACCCCCCAAGGTGTTTTCTCTAACTTGGCATGATGATGTTAGTCATATCATGCATATGTTGCCTTGCAGTGCCTACTTTCGACATCATATATGTCATCTATTTAGTTTAGACATGTTCTGTAATGCGACCTATTTAGTTTCTATGTCATATATGGGAATTATGTAGTCTCATGTCTTTTAGCCAGCCATAATATATGTGAAATGTGCAATGCCATCCTGTTTAACCAGGCATCATATATTTGACTGATATCTTGCCCATCCTTTTCTTCATTACATTTCCATTTGTCGACAATGTTTGTACATTAAACTACTCTTCCTGTGAATTAACCATTTGAGTGGGTGATAGAAAAATCTAGAGTGAAAACAAGGCCTTCAGAGAAGACAGTGCTACCTGTCGAAGCAGATCTCTTGCTGGGTTCCGATAGCTCCTCAGAGATGGATTCAGAGACAGATGACCAGTCATATTCCCCCATCGGGGTGTATGCTCTAACTTGGCACGGTTATACTGCTCATATCATGCATATGGTGTCTTGCATTGCATAGTTTAGACATCATATACACAATATTCAACACCATCTTCTTAGTTCAAACATCATATATGCGAATGCCCTTTGCTTAGCATATAAATCACATATGTGAATTAAATCATGCGATCCTAATTACTTAGATAACATGTATGTGAATTATGTCATGCGATCATGTTTAGTTGGTCATCATATCTTTGAATTCTGTTATGCTATGCTATCCAGTTTAGATAGACATCATATATGTGATATTATGTCATGCTATATGTTTTAGTTAAACAATATACATGTCAACTATTTCATGCCCTCCTTTTTCCACACTATCTATTGCATCTGTCTCTCATACAATGTATGTACATTCAACTATGTTTCCTGTTTATTAGCCATTTGAATTGGAGCGGGTGATGGCAGTATCTAGCGGAGTAAAAACACGGTCTCCAAATAAAACAATGCTACCTCTTGGTGGAGATAGCACCCCGATTGTACATGCATGAGAACCAACCCTACCACACATAACCCAGACTCTCGTAGATTGTACCCCTACTGCGATGGATAAAGAATCAGCTTCACCCAATCTAACCCCAACGCCAACATATAGTAACCCAGTTCCTGTTGACACAACACCATCTCCACCACAGAGCTCCCAAACAAGAGCAGTTAGTAAGGCAGCTCCAGTGCCCAAAGTGCCAGTACTACCACAGTGAACCCCAACTCCACCAGTTAGTACACCTATCCCGTGGAGAAAGCACAACCAGCCATTCGTAGTTTAGCATCTATCGCATTTGATGTTGTTAAATCCTATGTGCTTATCTGATAAGTCTCCAACGTATCTATAATTTATGAAGTATTCATGCTGTTATATTATCATTCTTGGACATTTTACAATCATTTTATAGCAACTTTATATCATTTTTTGGGACTAACCTATTAACCCAGTGCCAAGTGCCAGTTGTTGTTTTTTGCTTGTTTTTTACATAGCAGGAAATCAATATCAAATGGAGTCCAAACACCGCGAAACTTTTTGGAGAATTTTTACGGACCAGAAAACACCCAATGGGCCAAAGCTGCACCTGGGGGTGCCCCGAGGGGGGCACAACCCACCAGGGCGCGCCTGGGCCCCCAGGCGCGCCCGGGTGGGTTGTGCTCACCTCGGTGGCCTCCCGTACCCCTTATTTGCACTATAAATTCCCAAATATTCCGAAGCCCCTCGAGGTTAACCTAGATCAGAAGTTCCACCGCCGCAAGGCTCTATAGCCACAGAAAACTAATCTAGACCCTTTTCGGCACCCTGCCGGAGGTGGGAATCATCTCCGGTGGCCATCTTCATCATCCCGGCAGCCACCATGATCAGGAGGGAGTAGTCCACCCTTGGGGCTGAGGGTTTGTACCAGTAGCTATGTGTTTAATCTCTCTCTCTCTCTCGTGTTCTTAAGATTTTACGGTCTTAATGTATCGCGGGCTTTGTTAATATAGTTCGATCATATGGTGTTTTCCCGTCTCTATCTTGTTGTGATGAATTGAGTTTTTCCCTTTAAGATTTCATGGTTATCAGATTGAATAATTTTATGGATTTGAGAACACTTGATTTATGTCTTGCAATTGAATACTCGTGGTGACAATGGGGTATCATATTGATTCACTTGATATATGTTTTGGCACTCAACTCGCGGATTCCCGAGGTGACATTGGGGTAATCTATTCATAGGGGTTGATGCATGTTCTTGTCTTTGTTTCTCTGGTAGGAATCTTGGGGCACTCTTTGAAGTTCTCTGTGTTGGATTGAATATTATGAATCTGAATTTGATTTGGTGTTATTTTAGTACGAACTCTTGGTTAGATCGATTGGAAAGAATAGCTTTGTGTTATTTTAGTACAAACTCTAGGATAGGTTGATCTGAAAGAATAGGTTTGAGGTGGTTTCGTACCCTACAAACAATTCCGTCTTATGTTCTCCACTAGATAGGAACTTTGGAGTGATTCTTCATCGCACTTCGAGGGGTGGTTATATGATCCAATTATATTAGCATTGTTGAGAGGTTGCACTAGTGAAAGTACGGACCATAGGCCTCATTTTTAAGCATTGCAATGTCGTTTTTGTGCCCGTTTACTATTTTCTACCTTGATTTTTTATTTATTCAGATTATAAATATATATTTCTCCCATCAATATTACACTTTTATCACCATCTCTTCGCCGAACTAGTGCACCTATACAATTTTCCATTGTATTGGGTGTGTTGGGGACACAAGAGATTTCTTGTATTTGGTTGCAGGGTTGTTTGAGAAAGACCATCTTCATCCTACACCTCCCATAGATTGATAAACCTTAGGTCATCCACTTGAGGGGAAATTGCTACTGTCCTACAAAACTCTGCGCTTGGAGGCCCAACACGAGTCTACAAGAATAAAGTTGTGTAGTAGACATCAAGCTCTTTTCTGGCGCCGTTGCCGGGGAGGTGAGTGCTTGAAGGTATATCTTTAGATCTTGCAGTCGAATCTTTTAGTTTCTTGTTTTATCACTAGTTTGTTTTATAAAAAGAAAACTAAAAAAATGGAATTGAGGTTGCATCATATTATTGATCATCTTTATAATATATTTCTTGAAAATGATAGTTCGGAAAATTGTGCTTAATTGTTAGAAGAAGAAGTCAATAAAATGTTTGGCTCATATATTTGAATGATGAGCATGATTGCAATGTTTTTGGTATGAACTCTTTGAATATCCATGACGCTAATGATATGCAAAGCTACAAGCTTGGGGATGCTATATTTGATGAAGATGATATTTTTACTTCCCCAAGTTTTGTTGAGAAAATTTATTATGATGAAAGCATGCCTCCTATTTATGATGATTATATTGATGAAAGTGGGTTTGGAAGAGTGTAAACTATAGGTAGTAATGATCCCACTATTTTGGAGGGCGTTGAATCTTATTGTGATAATTATGAAAGTGGATTTGGAGAGGTCATGACTTTATTTAGTGGTGAGTCCACTACTTTGGAAGAGGTTTCAATTGACTATGACAACAAAGTTGTATCTATGATGATTATGGTGATGACATGCATGCTATGAAGAATAATGATAACCATGAAACTTGTCATCATGATTTTAATTTTCAATCTCATGATAGTTATTTTGTTGAGTTTGCTGCCACTACTATTGATGAGAAGAAATTTGCTTATGTGGAGAGTAATAAGTTTTCTATGCTTTTGTGTCATGAAAAGAATGACTTATGTGATACCTATATTGTTTAATTCATTCATGATGCTACTGAAAATTATTATGAGGAAGGAACTTATGCTTGTAGGAATTGCAATAATATCAAGTTTCCTCTCTATGTGTTGAAAATCTTGAAGTTATGCTTGTTTTGCCTTCCTATGCTAGTTGATTCTTCTTCCCATAAGTTGTTGCTCACAAAATCCCTATGCATAGGAAGTGGGTTAGGCTTAAATGTGCTTTCCATGTGTTTCATGATGCTCTTGTTATGTTTCAATTCTTATCTTTTATGTGAGCATCATTGAAATCATCATGCCTAGCTAAAAGGCATTAAAGAAAAGCGCTTGTTGCAAGACAACCCAACACTTTTACCTACTTTTTTTGTGTGTTCACATAATTAGGCTGCTGTAGTAATCATGTTTTATTGCTTTTGTTTCAATAAAGTTCCAAGTAAGACCTTCAGCATGGCTTACACTGATAGTTAATTTGATATTGCTGAAAAACAGAAACTTTTGCACTCAGAAAAACAATTCTTATTTTTAACAGAAGCGTGATAAAATGTTGATTCTTTCTGAAGAGTATTAATAGACAAATTACCCAGAGTTTCCTATTTTTTAAGAATTTTTGGAGTAGGATAAGTATGGTTGGAGTACAGATTACTACAGACTATTCTGTTTTTGACAGATTCTGTTTTCAATGCATAGTTTGCTTGTTTTCTAGTTTCTATGGCTTATATTGCTCAATATAAATTCTAGAAATGATATGCTACAATAGGAATTGTGTGAGAACAATTATTAATCTTGTCTTTGGCAGTACCAAAAGTGGAATGGTTTGCTCTTTATCATACTAACCTATCTCACAAAGTTCCGTTAAGTTTTGTGTGATTGAAGTTTTCAAGTTTTGGGTGAGATATCGATATGAGGAGAATAAGGAGTGACAAGAACCTAATCTTGGGGATTCCCAAGGCACCTCCAAGGAAATAATCAAGGAAGATCCAAGCAACTAAGCTTGGGGATGCCCCGGAAGGCATCCCCTCTTTCGTCTCTAGCATTATCGGTAACCTCACTTGGAGCTATGTTTTCATTCGTCATATGATATGTGTTTTTCTTGGAGCGTCAATTTATTTTGTTAGGATTTTCTTGCTGTTATTTAGAATAATGGTTTGCATCTTTTATTTGAATAAAAGTGGCAATGATAGCCTTTGCCATGCTTATTTTGCAAGTATACATGTTGCTGTTTGAAAACAGAAAGTTTACCGCTGTTGCAAAAATTCCCTAGAAAAATTAGAATGTGATGAAATGTTGAAACTTTTTGCAAAATAAGCTCTGATAAATTTTATACAATATGGAAAATGTTAATAACTTTTGGAGTTAGGGAAGTATTGATACTCTTGCATTCTTTACAGATTGTACTGTTTTGGCAGATTGCTGTTATGTTTGCATATGTTTGCTTGTTTAATGATTCTATTTGAGGATAGGAGTATTAAATATGCAGAGGCATTTAGTATGCAATGTTGAATAATAATTTTAGTGATTTTCTACAGTAGAGAATGATAAGGTTTTTGCATTGGTTTATACTAACTTATCTCACGAGTTCTTGTTGAGTTTTGTGTGGATGAAGCTTTTGAGATTTAGGAAAACCGTGATATAAAAGGAATTAAGGAGACACAAAATCTCAAGATTGGGGATGCCCAAGGCACCCCAAGATAATATTTCAAGAAGTCTCAAGCATCTAAGCTTGGGGACGCCCCGGTAGGCATCCCACCTTTCTTCATCACCAATTATCGGTTAGTATCGATTGAGCCTAAGTTTTTGCTTCTTCACATGAGTTGTGCTATTCTTAGAATGTCATTTCATTTTCATTTTGCTTTTTTTAATAAAATACTTAGATCTAAAAGTTTTTAAATAAAATGGAGTCCTCAAATAGTTGCTAGGGAGGCTAAGTAAGTGGCATTCACATCCCGTCAATGAAGCTCTTTTATATGGAATTGCTCTAGTGCATCACTTAAATATTTTTTAGCACGGTGTGCTTTAGTATTTTTGAAGAAATTTTCTCTTGCTTCACTTAAATTAATTTGATAGAAAGAAATATTATGCTCATGATCTTCATTTATATCTTTTTGGAGTAGCTTGTCATTTACTCTTGTGCTTCACTTATATCCTATGGGTAAATTGTTGAATAAATTGAATGGCATGAAGTTGAAATCATATCATGCCTAGTGGTACCTTCACATTGGGTTTAGAAAGTGAATCCTTTTGAGGCTTGGCAGTCACAATATTGGTCATACAAGCAATTCATGAATAATTAGTATAAGGAAGAGAACTTTCACATATAAATACACTATCATGGAAATCTTTTGTGATTGTGAGCCCCCATCAAAATATTATATGTCAAAATTGTTGACGTTGGACAAGGAAGACAACATAATGGTTTATGTTTGTTCATATTCACATAGAAGTTATATTGTCATAGATCCTTCAACATGTGGTGCTTGCCCCCCATCTTTGCTAGCCAAAAAGTCCGCACCAAGTAGAGATACTACTCATGCATCCAAAAAACCCTTAAACCCAAATCTTATCTTCAAGAGTCCACCATACCTACCTAAGGATTGAGCAAGATCCTTTAACTAAGTTGATATCGGTGCAATAAGGCAATAAAATTTGCTTCTAAAAGTGTTAGATCATTTAGTGTAAGAGAAAATTGAGCATTGTACGAACTTGTGATGGCAAAGTAATAAAAGCGACGAAATGCATAATAAAGGTTTCTATCATAAGGGGCAATATAACGTGATGTTCTTTTGCACTAAGGGGTTGAGAATACAAACAAATAAGCGCATGGCAACCTCTGCTTCCCTCTGCGAAGGGCCTATCTTTTACTTTTCAGTATTTACTTTTATGCCAAGAGTTAAAGTTTTTCTTTCTATTCCCTTTTATTTTTCTCTTTTGGCAAGCATCATGTGGTGAGAAAAGATCTAGGCACATATGTCCAGTTCAATATGGGTAGCATGAGTTATTATTGTTGACATCACCCTTCAGGTGAATACGTTGGGAGGCAAAACAATAACCCCTATCTTTCTATGTGTCCGGTTGAAACGTTTTGCTCATGTGTACGCGGTGAGTGTTAGCAATCATAGAAGACTATATGATGGTTGAGTATGTGGAGCTCTTACTTAAACTCTGTTGAATAAGTTGAATTGTAATTGTTTGGTGACTAAGAACATAGGTTGTTGGGTTTCAAGAGGATTCATTATTTTAACCTTAACATGTGAATTGGTTGCCACTATAACATGAGAAGTTTTATAAAGAGAGAATTGTTGTTATGATGCTAGGAAAAGTGATTGAAATTATCATTGATTAAACTTGTGCACTTTGCTAGCATTCACACTTCATAAATTATTTCTTTTATCATTTACCTACTCGAGGATGAGTAGGAATTAAGCTTGGGGATGCTGATATGTCTCCAACATATCTATAATTTATGAAGTATTCATGCTGTTATATTATCATTCTTGGATGTTTTACAATCATTTTATAGCAACTTTATATCTTTTTTTGGGACTAACCTATTGACCCAGTGCCAAGTGTCAGCTGTTGTTTTTTGCTTGTTTTTACATTGCAGGAAATCAATATCAAATAGAGTCCAAACACCATGAAATTTTTTTGAGAATTTTTATCGACCAAAAGACACCCAATGGGAAAGAGCTGCACCTGGGGGGTGCCCCGAGGGGGGCACAACCCACCAGGGCGCGCCCCCGCGATCCGTAGATCGATCTGCCCGGACTTGCTTTATTCTTCAGGTCCTGCCGCAGGTCATACGTGTATCCCTGAGCAGTTTTGTCTCTGCCTTTATGGCGAGGTAGGAGGGCCGGTGTTCAGCTTGAATTGTCGTTTTGTCCCGGCCACGTGGTGGTCGATTAGTCGCATTACGCGTTGATGGTACGGGCTTAAGTGCCTCGTCATTGAATTGAGGTAGCAGTTTACGCTTCAGGTAACTTTTGGTTGGGTGCTCGAGGTTGTGTTCCTTTGCTGCCAGGACATCAGTCCATCTATCGTTGAGCAGATCTTGATCGGCTTGAAGCTGTTGCTGCTTCTTTTTTAGGCTCCTTGCAGTGGCTATTAGCCGTTGCTTAAAGCGTTCCTGCTCGAGAGGTTCCTCAGGCATGATAAAGTCTTCGTCGTCGAGGCTCACCTCATCCTCGGAGGGTGGAAGGTAATTACTGTCCTCTGAGTCTTCGTTTGCAGCTTGTTCATCAGGGCTAACTCACCCATCCTCCCGACCGTCTTGTTCGGAGTATTGCTCGACGGGATTTTCTTGGTCTTCGGCATCATCCAGAGTGTTGTTGTCTCTTGTGCCGGTATTGCTGTCTTTGCCACGGCGTGATTTAAAGCGGTGTCATTGGTGCTTTTGTTGTATCTCGGGAGGTTTATCCTCTACTGGATTTTTCTCTTTATCGTTGTCACCATCCTTGGGTGCATCCACCTGTACACGTCATACAAAGAGGTGGCCATCCAGCGTCCGGTAAATGGCGGGTTTTCGGCTTGCTCCTCTCCGGCATCGTCGTCTGTACCGTCGATGTCTTCGGAGCCGTAATCGAGCATGTCAGTTAAGTCCTCTACTGTGGCGATGAAGTGGGTGGTGGGTGGGACGTAAAATTCCCCGCTCTCAGCCCCTAGTCCGGGCTGGGCGTAGTTCGGATGTTGCTCCTCCATAATCAAGAGGGATCGCATCAATTCCAGAGTCTCGCTTAAAGGCAAGGTTTGTTGAGGGAGAAGAGAATTCGTGGGGTATGGAGGGAAGGGAATTCCTTGGCCGAGCTCACACGATTGTGACTCCAAGAGTTCGGAGCCATCGTCCGGGGAAGAGTCCGGCTTGGCGATGGATGCCGGTGACGCTGCTTCCTCCGGCTCTCCCGTACTGAGCTTAGTGGCCACAGATAGTCCGGCGGGTTTAGAAATCCCGTCTTTGGTACTAGCGAGGCCCTCCGACTCTAAGGCCAGAGCGGAGGTTGGGGTCGTGAATCTTTGGAAGATTAAGTCTCCTCGGATATCAGTGACATAATCCAGGTTTCTGAAACTAATCTGGTGACCTGGGGCGTAGTTGTCGATCTGCTCCAGATGGCCAAGCGAGTTGGCCCGTAGTGCGAAGCCGCTGAATACGAAGATCTGGTCGGAGAGAAAAACCTCCCATAGGGCAGCATCATTGCAGATGATGGATGAAGCCATCGAACCTTCTGACGGCGACAAAGTGGAACTCTCAATGAAAGCACAATGTCGGTGTCAAAACCGGCGGATCTCGGGTAGGGGGTCCCGAACTGTGCGTCTGAGGTTGATGGTAACAGGAGACAAGGGACACGAAGTTTTACCTAGGTTCGGGCCTCTTGAGGGAGGTAATACCCTACATCCTACTTGATTAATATTGCTGAGTATGGGGGTTACAAGAGTTGATCTACCACGAGATTGTAATGGCTAAAACCCTAGAAGTCTAGCATGTATGATTATGATTGTGATCGCCTCTACGGACTAAACCCTATGGTTTATATAGACACCGAAGGGGAATAGTGTAATGCCCCGAGACCGTTGTGCCAGGTGTCTTCTAGTTATTCGCTGTTGTTGCCTTGTCATTGCTTGTGTGTCATGAATTGCATATCATGTCATCATGTGCATTTCATTTGCATACATGTTCGTCTCATGCATCCGAACATTTTCCCCGTTGTCCGTTTTGCAATCCGGCGCTCCTATGTCACCCTGTGTCCCTTTCTACCTCTTTTCATGTGCGGGTGTTAAATGTTTTCGGATTGGACCGAGACTTGTCATGCGGCCTTGGCCTACTACCGGTAGACCGCCTGTCAAGTTTCGTGCCATTTGGACTTCGTTTGATACTCCAACGGTTAACCGAGGGGCCAAAAAGGCCTTGTGTGTGTTGCCGCCCAACACCCCTCCAAAGTGGCCCAAAACCCACCTAAACCCCCTTCATCATCTTGGCCGTTCGATCACGATCGCGTGGCCGCAAACCGCACCTCATTTGGACTCTCCTAACTCTTCCTACCTATAAAAACGCACTCCTCCCCGAAATTTCGGATCTCTTCCTACCCTAACCCTAGTCTCCTTCCTCCTCCAGCCGTCGGACGTGTCCGACTGGACCGGACAACGTCCGCCGCCTCCCGCGCCCTATCCGCAGCCGACAGGTATCGCCGCCGTCCGCCTCCACCGCGCGGCCCGCCGAGCCCATCAGGGGCCCGCGTAGGCCCGACCGCACCACCGCTCGCCCGCAGGCTCCCCGAGCCTCACATGTGCCGTCCGCCGCCACGCATCATCGGAGTCTCGCCGGAATCCCGCCGCTCCTCGCCGACGACCTTCACCGTGCCGTCCCCGCACCCGGGCCGCTTCCCGCGCCGCCGCCTAGGAGCCTCGCCCGCCGCCCGTGCTCCTCTCGCGGGCTCTCGCGCCACCGCGCCGGCTCGCCGCACCACCCTTCGCCCGCGCCGCCGCCCTCTTCTCCGGGGATCACCGGAGCGCGTCGCCCCGCGACTTGGCGTCCCCGTCCGGCCCCGCTGTCACCAGATCCGGGCATCCCGCGCCGGATCCACCCATTCCCGCTCGCGGCTGGCCCTCCCCTTGTCGGATCCGTCCCGCGGCGCCTCTCCTGGCCTTCTCCGTCGCCAGCGTGCTGCCCCTCGCTGGAGACCACCACCGGCGCGGCCATCCTCGACCCTGCGTGCGTGCGGGCGCACGCGCAGCCGCGCTTCGCGCGTGGGCCCCTCCCCGCGAGGCCCTGCTGACGGCCCAGCCCCGCCGGGCCAGTCCTCCTCCTCTCCGAACTGGGCCAAGCCCATGGTGAGCAGCCCGCTATACCCCTCCCCATGCGTCTTTTATTATCCAACGCTCATCTGTTTTTTCATGAAAACTGCCAAGTCCCAGTAATTTTTTGCATATTTCATCGCATCGTATCTCTGCATCCGTAGATCCGATTCGTACGTGTAGCATATCGAAATGTTCGTCTCGACAAGTACATCATTTCATCTCATTGCATCAATTTCATTTGAGCTCATCTCGATGCCCGAAATGCTGTTGGAAGAGGGCTATGTGAGTAATTTGTCAGATCTGTTTCAGCAAATGGCATTTTGTCATTTTTGCCATGATTAATGTGTGCATGCTATGATCATGAGCTCTACATGTGTTTTGTTATATGCCATGCCAACTTTACAGGAGTGCTTGCCATGTATTTTTGTGATATTTGTGGTGACTAGCACAAGCTTGCAAAGTAGCGTAATCGGTAATGCTATTTACTATGTTGTGTGCTTCTTTCCGGTGTTGTTTCTTTGGGTTGGTTCCGATAACGTCGCGTTTGTGAGGACCTGTTCGACTACGTTCGTTTGTCTTCTTCATGGACTCGTTCTTCTTCCTTGCAGGATTTCAGGCAAGATGACCATACCCTCGAAATCACTTCTATCTTTGCTTGCTAGTTGCTCGCTCTTTTGCTATGCCTATGCTGCAATACCTACCACTTGCTTATCATGCCTCCCATATTGTTAAACCAAGCCTCTAACCCACCTCGTCCTAGCAAACCGTTGATTGGCTATGTTACCGCTTTGCTCAGCCCCTCTTATAGTGTTGTTAGTTGCAGGTGAAGATGAAGTTTGTTTCTTGTTGGAACATGGAGATGTTGTTCCTTGTTGGAACATGTTTACTTGTTGGGATATCACAATATCTCTTATTAAATTAATGCATCTATATACTTGGTAAAGGGTGGAAGGCTCGGCCTTATGTCTGGTGTTTTGTTCCACTCTTGTCGCCCTAGTTTCCGTCATATCAGTGTTATGTTCCCGGATTTTGCGTTCCTTGCGCGGTTGGGTTATAATGGGAACCCCTTGACAGTTCGCCTTGAATAAAACTCCTCCAGCAATGCCCAACATTGGTTTTACCATTTGCCACCTAGCCTTTTCTTTCCCTTGGGTTCTGCAGACTCAAGGGTCATCTTTATTTAAACCCTCCCGCCCCCGGCCAGTGCTCTTCTGAGTGTTGGTCTGAACTGGGCAGCCTGCGGGGCCACCTCGGGGACACTCGAGGGTTGGTTTTACTCATAGCTTGACCTATCTGAGTGTGCCCTGAGAACGAGATATGTGCATCTCCTATCAGGATTTGTCGGCACATTCGGGCGGTGTTGCTGGACTTGTTTTACCATTGTCGAGGATGTCTTGTAACCTGGATGCCTAACCTGATCGGATTGTCTTGGGAGAAGGAATATCCTTCGTTGACCGTGAGAGCTTGTGATGAGCTAAGTTGGGACACCCCTGCAGGGATTTGAACTTTCGAAAGCCGTGCCCGTGGTTATGGGAAGATGGGAATTTGTTAATGTCCGGTTGTAGAAAACCTAAAGTTGATCTTAATTAAAATGCATCAACCGCGTGTGTAACCGTGATGGTCTCCTCTCGGCGGAGTCCGGGAAGTGAACACGATGTTGGAGTCATGTTTGACGTAGGTTGTTCTAGGATCACTTCTTGATCATAGTTGTTCGACCATGCTTTTCCCTTCTCTTCTCGCTCTCGTTTTGCGTATGTTAGCCACCATATATGCTAGTCGCTTGCTGCAGCTCCACCTCATACCTTTTACCTTACCCATAAGCTTAAATAGTCTTGATCGCGAGGGTGCGAGATTGCTGAGTCCCCGTGACTCACAGATACTTCCAAAAACCAGCTTGCAGGTACCGAGGTTACCGTGCAGATGACGCAACCAAGCTCAAGGTGGGGCTCGATGAAGATCGTGTTCGTTATGTTGTTCCGTTTCTAGTTGATCAGTAGTGGAGCCCAGTTGGGGTCGATCGGGGATCTGTGTAGCATTTGGGGTAGTCTTCTCTTATTTTGGTTCCGTAGTCGGACCCTGATTGTATTTGGTTGATGTAATGCTTTATTCATGTATTGTGTGAAGTGGCGAGTGTAAGCCAACTATGTATCTCTTTCCCTTATTGTATTACATGGGTTGTTGTGAAGATTACCTCACTTGCGACATTGCTTTCAATGCGGTTATGCCTCTAAGTCGTGCTTCGACACGTGGGAGATATAGCCGCATCGAGGGCGTTACAAGTTGGTAATCAGAGCCTTCCCCGACCTTAGGATCCCCCTGCTTGATCGAATCGTTGGCGTTGTTGAGTCTAGAAAATGTTTTGAGTCATTTAGGAATTATATATATCAGAGAGCTTAGGAATTCTTTTTACTCCTCAGTCCCTTCATCGCTCTGGTAAGGCATCCTGACGTAGAGTTTTGACTCTTCTCTTCTCAAATTTCACCAAAAAAAATTTAGGATCACGCGGGTATCTTGGAATCATTCCGATCGATTTGTAACGAGAACATTGTTCTTGGTGCCTCCTGTCATTTAGGGGTTGTGGCAGTGTCCCGGGGAGTTGAGCTCCGAGGTGTTGTCGTCACAATTGTATCGTTGCAGTTCTGGAATACCTGAGTTTCGCCGACATCGAAAATCTCTTTTATGCAGTTGTTGGTGAGATAACCTCGACGCCACCCAGTACTGGGGCGGGAGTTTGGGAGTATTGCCATAACTCGTATAACGGATGCTTTTCGAAGGTTGAGGTAAACGATTTCCGAAGGTTTCTTGGTTATGTGTTGAAGGATGGATACAGCTGGATGTAGGATTTGTTAGTTTTGGGTGAGATATTATGCTTCCCCTGTATCCCCAACACCTGATTGCATAACCGGGAAAATTTCGGGAGTTTATAAGTGGGAATTCAAGTAGCTCTTAGGATATCTTTCCGACAGATGTATGATATGAAATTGGGGTTCGACGTCTAGTGGTCCGCCTATCCATGGTTGGTTCTACAGTGGTCTTGTTGTGTCTTAAAGATTCCTTGGCTATGCCGACTCAGGGACGCTTCGTATGTCATGTGCACTGCCATGTACATGATGGTGTTGTACGATCGAGCCCGTGTAGGCCCCACCACGAAAACTTCGGACGAAATCTCTATCATATGTTTGTTCCAGCTTATTCTGCAAGCCAATCTTTTGTTTTGTTTTTGATTTGTGGTATTCGAGTTGCTTCGAAGTCAAGTGTTGATTCCATACCTTTCCTAAACAGTGTTTCTCATACTCCGATGTGAATACTAATCCTTCTCGATCATCGAGTTTGTCTTGCCAATCCTTTTCAACCGGTGTGCTTCTCTTCAAGCGGATCCGTCCATTTTCAACATCCGCAAGATTCAATCTAAGCTCTCAACGTTGTTTGTTTCATCCATCCCAAGTTTCCTTTGTTTTCCCACCCTCCCACCCTTGTTTCTTCAAGGACTCAGATTTCTTAATCAAGTATGCTTTTATTCATGTGAAGTCTCTCCATTCTTTTCCTTCATGTTCTTATCCAGCGATTCTCGTGAAGATTCTAATGGAGCTTCAAGCTCATCATTCTCGGTTTTCTTTCTTCTCCGGTGGATTCTATTCAAGCTTTGGTGTTGATCATATCCTTTCCTCGTTTCAAATACCTTCTCATGCCGGTGCTCATCATATTCATTCATTTCTCGCTATTCAATTATTCCGGAGTGCTGAAGATATCTTGGAAGGCTCGTCTTTTCCTTCAAGATCCGTTCAAACCTATTCCGAGGTTGTTATCTCATTCAAGCCATTTTAATTCAACCGGTGCAATCTCTCTCTTTAAGTCATTTCAACGGTGTTTTCTTTTTAGTGGGCCCTAACCCACATGTCTTTTTCCAGGATCTTACCGGACTCTTCTAATTTTTCCGGAGTTATCCTCAAATTCTTTTCGAAGTTTGACGTAAGAATGAGTTATCATCAGTCAAATGCCTTTCTCCAAGATCGGTTAAATTCTTTTCATCATTGGCTCAACCTTTCCATTATTCATTCCGGAGTGCCTCAACAATTTGGTGGTGTTTCTCGTCGTCATTCTCGGATTTGAAGACCTAAGAAGACTTTTCTCTCAATCTTGCTCCATTCTCTTCAAAGATTCGTGGCTCTAGCTTCGTGCCATCCTCTCATAATTGTTTTCGGTTGTGAGATTTTTTTTCACCCATCCGGAGCAATTCAAGATTCTGTTCAGTTTGATTATCCGGAGCCCATCATCTAAGATTTATTCATTCCAGCTTTCAGCTCTCATACTCCAATCCTACCGGTGTTTAAATCAAGGACTCTCTAATCAGCTCATAATCTCTTCGTTCTCATGGATCTAAATTCTCTCAAGTATCTTTGTTCTTTTCACAATTCTTACCCGGTGATTCATCCCTTTACTTCGTTCATTTCCAATTCTTACCGGTGGCTCGTTCAAGATTTCTCTTCCTTTGTTATTGTATCGATTCATTCGTTCTTTCATCCTACCGGTGGTTCGTCGAAGACCTTCTCAAATTTATGCAATATCTATCTTAATCCTCTCTACAAGAATAAGTAATATGCCAAACCCATTGCTTGTCATCAATTTAATTGATGAAGGATAAGCATAATGTAATTCTTATTCTTGTTTTATCGAGTAAATTCAATTCCTTATTCCGGAGCCTCATCAAAACTCTCGGTTTCACTTGTTTAATCTTTATTCCCCGGAGTTCCAAGCTCTCGCAATTATATCATCACGGAGATACATCTAAATCATTACAAGGATTCACCTTGTGTTTTCAACTTCTCTTTCTTTTCGTTTGATTTTTCTTTTACCGGAGTACTTCATGGAGGCTCTACATGATGGGTCATCAAGGATTTAATTCCTTCTAGAAGTGTTCATCGAGATTCTTTTCAGAGGAGCTCATGCATTCTTCATCTTGCAATCCCGAGTGCATTTCTTTCTACCGTATCATCGGAGGTGGTATTATGTCATTCTTGATAATTTGAGTTCATGTTTCATGATTCACATATTGTCATGAATGAGGTATTTTAAATCCATCAACCTCTTCATTGGAGTTTTCTTGGGTTATATTTCACCTAAAAGCCTTCCCTAAGGATTGTTGCCTTATGGTGCTCATAAAGGATCCAAGTTCTTCTGTTATCCTCCCGGTGAATAGGTTTCTCGTCTCCTTGTTCTTATCAATCCAATTCTTTTTCCTGTGAGTGGCAGGTTGTCACCTCATAATTTGAGATGTATTCCATAAGACCATATCAAGCTTATTCTTTTCGTTGTTGGTTTTCCAACAACTCCGTTCTAGCATTTGTTGTAAGCGTGCTCCCTCAAGATCTTGTTTCCCTTCGTTCATTCCATTCCATTCTTACTTTTGTTCCGGAGGCTTTGTGATGTTGCTTTCTTCAACCATCATCTCGTTTCATCTAAGATCATGTTCTTTCCTGTGCTTATCCATCTAACCGGAGTGTTGTGTCATCTCTTCTAGTTCTTTTCATCTTATTAAGTCTTGCATCCCTTCTCAACCGGAGTGCTGCCCAAAGTTGTTCTTCCTTGTTCCTCTTTTTTAACGGAGTGTTTTCAACTTCATTTATCTCCGCTGTATTCTTTTCTTGAGTTGGCTTAACCTTTTCAAGGTTCTTTGGTTTCACTTGTTTTTCAAAGAAGCAACTTAGTTTTACCTCTTCTCTTTCTCTTTCGTTTTTCCCTCCGGTGCCATTCTAGATCTCGGGACGAGATCCTCTCATAGTGGTGGAGTGTTGTAACGCCCCGAGACCGTTGTGCCAGGTGTCTTCCAGTTATTCGCTGTTGTTGCCTTGTCATTGCTTGCATGTCATGCATTGCATATCATGCCATCATGTGCATTTCATTTGCATACATGTTCGTCTCATGCATCCGAGCATTTTCCCCGTTGTCCGTTTTGCAATCCGGCGCTCCTATGTCACCATGTGTCCCTTTCTACCTCTTTTCATGTGCGGGTGTTAAACGTTTTCGGATTGGACCGAGACTTGTCATGCGGCCTTGGCTTACTACCGGTAGACCGCCTGTCAAGTTTCGTGCCATTTGGACTTCGTTTGATACTCCAACGGTTAACCGAGGGACCGAAAAGGCCTCGTGTGTGTTGCAGCCCAACACCCCTCCAAAGTGGCCCAAAACCCACCAAAACCCCCTTCATCATCTCGGTCGTTCAATCACGATCGTGTGGCCGCAAACCGCACCTCATTTGGACTCTCCTAGCTCTTCCTACCTATAAAAAGGCACTCCTCCCCGAAATTTCGGATTTCTTCCTACCCTAACCCTAGTCTCCTTCCTCCTCCAGCCGCCGGACGTGTCCGACTGGACCGGACAATGTCCGCCGCCTCCCGCGCCCTATCCGCAGCCGACAGGTGTCGCCGCCGTCCGCCTCCACCGCGCGGCCCGCCGAGCCCATCGCGGGCCCGCGCAGGCCCGACCGCGCCACCGCTCGCCCGCGGGCTCCCTGAGCCTCGCATGTGCCGTCCGCCGCCGCGCATCACCGGAGTCTCGCCAAAATCCCGCCGCTCCTCGCCGGTGACCTTCACCGCGCCATCCCCGCACCCGGGCCACGTCCCGCGCCGTCGCCTGAGGAGCCTCGCCCGCCGCCCGTGCTCCTCTCGCGGGCTCCCGCGCCACCGCGCCGGCTCGCCGCACCACCCTTCGCCCGCGCTGCCGCCCTCTTCTCCAGGGATCACCGGAGCGCGCCGCCCCGTGACTTGGCGTCCCCGTCCGGCCCCGCTGTCACCAGATCCGGGCATCCCGCGCCGGATCCGCCCATTCCCGCTCGCGGCCGGCCCTCCCCTTGCCGGATCCGTCCCGCGGCGCCTCTCCTGGCCTTCTCCGTCACCAGCGTGCTGCCCCTCGCCGGAGACCACCACCGGCGCGGCCATCCTCGACCCTGCGTGCGTGCGGGCGCACGGGCAGCCGCGCTGGCGCGTGGGCCCCTCCCCGCGAGGCCCTGCTAACGGCCCAGCCCCACCGAGCCAGTCCTCCTCCTCTCCAAACTGGGCCAGGCCCGTGGTGAGCAGCCCGCTATACCCCTCCCCATGCGTCTTTTATTATCCAACGCTCATCTGTTTTTTTCCTGAAAACTGCCAAGTCCCAGTAATTTTTTGCATATTTCATCGCATCTTATCTCTGCATCCGTACCTCCGATTCATGCGTGTAGCATATCAAAATGTTCGCCTCGACAAGTACATCATTTCATCTCATTGCATCATTTTCATTTGAGCTCATCTCGATGCCCGAAATGTTGTTGGAAGAGGGCTATGTGAGTAATTTGTCAGATCTGTTTCAGCAAATGACATTTTGTCATTTTTGCCATGATTAATGTGTGCATGCTATGGTCCTGAGCTCTACATGTGTTTTGTTATATGCCATGCCATCTTTACAGGAGTGCTTACCATGTATTTTTGTGATATTTATGGTGACTAGCACAAACTTGCAAAGTAGCGTAATCGGTAATGCTGATTTCAGGGACTTAGAATTTCTCTAAGTCCTTGTCCTGATTTTGTCGTTATGCCATATGTTCATGTTGTTTCCTAGTGATCCGTGCCTCTTTTGAGGATGATCGGTAAGGATGTTTTGTTAACATTTTGGTGCACTACCCATCCATGTCTTTGATTGCAATTATGGAGCACCCTAGCTTGAGTCAATCGAGCTCTACTTTTGCCATGAAGTGAATCCTGGTAGATCGTTGACATGTTTAGCGATTTTGCCGAGGATGTTGCTATTGATCCGTGCATGCTATGTTGTTGTTCTTGCCATGTCTAGCTTCTATGCTATGTATTCTTGATGGGTGTATGCTTAGTTTGTCATGCCATGCTCTGTAGTGAGTGCATCGAGCTCGTAAACATGTCTACTCATTAACCGATTTGCATGCTTCAGTTTTTCACTAAGTCTGAATCTGTTTATGCTTTTGCCATGTTCACATGCTTGCAATTGTATTTTCTGATCCCTTTTGGCTCAAGGTAACTAAGGGACTTTTGTTAAGTGCTTTGAGTAGCTTCATGCCACGCCTTTCTTTGCCATGATATGTTCCTGTAGCATATAGTTTTCATGCTATAATGTGTGCTTTCTGATGATAAATTCCAGACTTGTGTTAATTTCACTAAGTCTGAAACCTGTTATCATTTGCTCTTTTGCCATGCTTGTTTGAGCTTGCTATTGAGTGAATTAGCCGTAGCTCAGTGTTCATCTTTTGTCAAGAATCATGAGTGGATCCCTGCCATGTATTTTGTTGTCATGTTTGAGTGTTGTAGCATATTTAACTTGTTGCATTTAGATGGCTACTTGCTGATTATCGCAGACCGATGCCATATTTGTTTTGCTTGCCTTTTCCAAACCATGCATCCGATTCCGGTGATCTTTATATCGATTTCAACCGAAATCACCTCACCTTTACAGTGGCACTCTTGGATTTCCAAGTTGAGGTAGGTTCAATCATTCCTTTCCAAATCATGCATATGCACCGCATACCGCATCCAGCATATCATACCATGTTCATGTGTTGTTTGTTTACTATGTTGTGTGCTTCTTTCCGGTGTTGCTTCTTCGGGTTGGTTCCGATAACGTCGCGTTTGTGAGGACCCATTCGAATACATCCATTTGTCTTCTCCATGGACTTGTTCTTCTTCCTTGCGGGATTTCAGGCAAGATGACCATACCCTCGAAATCACTTCTATCTTTGCTTGCTAGTTGCTCGCTCTTTTGCTATGCCTATGCTGCGATACCTACCACTTGCTTATCATGCCTCCCATATTGTTAAACCAAGCCTCTAACCCACCTTGTCCTAGCAAAACGTTGATTGGCTATGTTACCGCTTTGCTCAGCCCCTCTTATAGCGTTGTTAGTTGCAGGTGAAGATGAAGTTTGTTCCTTATTGGAACATGGAGATGTTGTTCCTTGTTGGAACATGTTTACTTGTTGGGATATCACAATATCTCTTATTAAATTAATGCATCTATATACTTGGTAAAGGGTGGAAGGCTCGGCCTTATGCCTGGTGTTTTGTTCCACTCTTGTCGCCCTAGTTTCCGTCATATCGGTGTTATGTTCCCGGATTTTGTGTTCCTTACGCGGTTGGGTTATAATGGGAACCCCTTGACAGTTCGCCTTGAATAAAACTCCTCCAGCAATGCCCAACATTGGTTTTACCATTTTCCACCTAGCCTTTTCTTTCCCTTGGGTTCTGCAGACTCGAGGGTCATCTTTATTTAACCCCCCCCCCCCCGGCCAGTGCTCCTCTGAGTGTTGGTCCGAACTGGGCAGCCTGCGGGGCCACCTCGGGGACACTCGAGGGTTGGTTTTACTCGTAGCTTGACCTATCTGAGTGTGCCCTGAAAACGAGATATGTGCAGCTCCTATCGGGATTTGTCGGCACATTCGGGCGGTGTTGCTGGACTTGTTTTACCATTGTCGAGGATGTCTTGTAACCTGGATGCCGAGCCTGATCGGATTGTCTTGGGAGAAGGAATATCCTTCGTTGACCGTGAGAGCTTGTGATGGGCTAAGTTGGGACACCCCTGCAGGGATTTGAACTTTCGAAAGCCGTGCACGCGGTTATGGGCAGATGGGAATTTGTTAATGTCCGGTTGTAGAAAACCTAAAGTTGATCTTAATTAAAATGCATCAACCGCGTATGTAACCGTGATGGTCTCTTCTCGGCGGAGTCCAGGAAGTGTCACGATGTTGGAGTCATGTCTGACGTAGGTTGTTCTAGGATCACTTCTTGATCATAGTTGTTCGACCGTGCTTTTGCCTTCTCTTCTCGCTCTCGTTTTGCGTATGTTAGCCACCATATATGCTAGTCGCTTGCTGCAACTCCACCTCATACCTTTTACCTTACCCATAAGCTTAAATAGTCTTGATCGCGAGGGTGCGAGATTGCTGAGTCCCCGTGACTCACATATACTTCCAAAAACCACCTTGCAGGTGCCGAGGTTACCGTGCAGATGACGCAACCAAGCTCAAGGTGGGGCTCGATGAAGATCGTGTTCGTTATGTTGTTCCGTTTCTAGTTGATCAGTAGTGAATCCCAGTTGGGGTCGATCGGGGATCTGTGTAGCATTTGGGGTAGTCTTCTCTTATTTTGGTTCCGTAGTCGGACCCTGATTGTATCTGGTTGATGTAATGCTTTATTCATGTATTGTGTGAAGTGGCGAGTGTAAGCCAACTATGTATCTCTTTCCCTTATTGTATTACATGGGTTGTTGTGAAGATTACCTCACTTGCGACATTGCTTTCAATGCGGTTATGCCTCTAAGTCGTGCTTCGACACGTGGGATATATAGCCGCATCGAGGGCGTTACAACTAGGGTTGTACAAAGTCGATTACAGAGAAAGGAATCTTCGTATCTGAACACCAAGCTTGCCATCCACGCCAAGGAGAGTTCTATCCGGACACGGGTGAGAGACTCTTTAGTCTTATATCTTCATGGCCCAACAGTCCGGCACATGTCCAACAGGCCGGACGCCCGAGGACCCCTTAGTCTAGGACTCCCTCAGGCGCCACTTGGGGAAACCCCAAGTAGGATTCGGATCCTACTTGGGGCGCCTCATGGCTGCCTCTATTCTCCTTCCACCTATATATATGAGGGCCTGGAACACACAACATCAATTGCTTGCTGTGTGTGGCCCCCCCTCCACAGTTTACACCTCTGGTCATATTCTCGCGGTGCTTAGGCGAAGCCCTGCGCGGATCATTTCACCATCACTGTCACCACGCCGTCGTGCTGAAGGAACTCATCTACTACCTCGACACCTTGCTGGATCAAGAAGGCGAGGGACATCACCGAGCTGAACGTGTGCAGAACTCAGAGGTGTCGTACCTTTCGTACTTGATCGGTCAGAGCTAGAAGAAGTTCGACTACATCAACCGCGTTGTCAAACGCTTCCACTTTCAGTCTACGAGGGTACGTAGACACACTCTCCCCATAATTTTTACGCATCTCCATGGAAATATCATTGCATGTGCGTACAATTTTTTTTGTTTTCCATGCAACGTTTCCCAACAAACACACCAACAGTTTTTACATCTTCATTGTTCCTATCAAGGAAACATGATTCAAAATCTTTTTCTAGTAGTTGACGTTTAGTCTTAGCATATCAGTCCTTTTTCTACTTTGTCAATGGAGACTTGGATAGCTTTTAAAGATACGAGCATATCATCCTTACTAGGTGGCAAAATTTTAATTTTAACAATATCCACATCATGCACAAGTCTATCCATGTTTCTACACATATCATCAACTTTACTCGGTTTTTCTTCAACCATAGTATTGAAAGTCCTTTGAGAACTAACAAAATATTTAATATTGTTCTCTAGTTCAGAAGGTATCATATTATTATAATATGAATTTCCATAGGAATTACCATAACATTTAGAGGGGTTACCGGGATACGACCTATGAATGAAATTCCCTCTATAAGCATTATTATTGAAATTATTCCTTGAGATAAAATTCACATCAATAGCATCATTATTTTGCCCAATCAAAGTGAACAAAGGAATATCATTTGGATCAATTTGAGCATTTTTAGTAGCAAGCATAGTCATGATAACATCAATTTTCTCACTCAAAGAGGATACTTCCTCAACAGAATTTACCCTCTTACCAATTGGAGCGCACTCAGTGTGCCATTGGGAGTAATTTACCATCATGTTATCGAGAATTTTCATGGCCTCCCCAAGTATTATCCCCATAAATGTCCCACCTGCAGATGAATCTAGAAGGTTTCTTGAAACAAAGTTTTGTCCCACATAAAAGTTTTGCATTATCATCCATAAACTCAATCCATGTGTGGGACAATTTTTAATCGTCAATTTCATTCTCCCATGATTGTCCAACATTTTCTTTCTCGTGTTATTTAAAATTCATAATTTGATTTGTAACGCTTTGTTTGGATGTTGATATTCAGGGCCATGGAATTGAATTGGCTCCAATATCAAATCTCTCAGACTTTGATATTGACACTGAACCTGAATTCTGTTGTTTGGATGTGCACGATACTGACATTTGGAATTCATGTGAGAGGCTAAATTCTGTAGCTTGTTTGGATGGTCATTCTCTACATTGGAATTGCACTTTGATGTACTTTCTTTATATAAAAATGATGTGAGTACATTGGTACATATACATTTTTTTCATTGGTTTTCAGGTCCAACCATAAATATGTATGGATCGGTAGCAAGTATAGATTGTTCTGAAACGCAAGTGCATGAATTGGTTGTGAATACCTCTGTCTGACATAACACTCTGGACAGTAGCAACTACCATATGAACTAGCGTTCTAAATCTGAAATGCATGAGCTTTGATAGTTCAGACAAACACCAACTGAATAAATCAACTCGTACATACACGACACTAAAAAGATCAAAATCAGATTTGTGCAGTTAAAGCACTCCACAATGGAATCTGAAGCATTATTCAGATAAATTTCAATAGTGGTTTCCAACATACATTAATGTGTATGCCAAATTAAATCAATACTTCAGCATCAACAACTATTGCATTGTCTTCCATGTCTTGGTCGGTCGTACCAAAACAGAAGGACCAAAAGCAAAATTTGTATCAACACCACACGGCTATGACCTATAAAAGGTAAAAGAAACTCAGAATACTAGCAAATATGTGTGGCGATTATGGTTTCTTTGTAGGGTTAGGGAGGGAGCTAGGGGGCAGTGGCAAGGCGGCTACAGGAACAAGCAACCATTGGGGGAACGGCAGTCGTGTCATCTGCCGTGGGAGGCGGGTGTATGGTGGGTCAAGCAGGTGGCGGCCAGAGGGCCGAGCACGCGGGGTGGGTCAGCGGACGTGCGTGGAGGTGGGGCGCATGTGGGCGAGGATCGACCCACCAGAGAGAAGAGAGAAGGAGGAGGAGGGCAGAGAGGCCTAACCTACGCTGCCAGAGCTCATGCTCGGCCTTTTTTATTTTCCCTCGAGCACGGGCGAAGCAGTAAGTCGGGCGCTTGATCTCAAATATCAATCAAAGTCGAGTTTGTATGCTCTGAGTTCGGGAATAGCTATGCGGGATGTGAAAACGATCCATCCAATATTTCGTCCCAATTCAGCCAGTCAACTCCCTGACCATCCAAACAATGGCATTCAGGCTTCCCAATGCCAATATCAATTTCTAGGCCTCAATATCAACATCCAAATGAGGTGTAAGAGATATTATCTTAGCGGGAGGAAGTATTTAGCAATAAAGGCATCTGTACACTTTGACCATGAATCAATACTATTTTTTGATAAGAAGAAAACCGTGCTTTAGCTCGATCTCTAAGCGAGAAAGAAAATCGCATAGTTATGATGATTATCCATGGCATGATTAATATATAGTCATTATGTCCGTGACAAGTAGACCGTAATCCAACTGAATCTACTACTATTACTCCATCCTAAGACTGCTATCCATCAGGCATCTCAAGGTATTAAGTTCATGACAAATAAGGTAACGCATTAAGCAAGATGATATCATGTAGCTAGACAAAATAAGATCAAGCAATATGTTTAAACCCATCATTTTATCCTTAGTAGCAACAACACAATACGTGCCTTGCAACTCCTCCTCTCATAGAATAAGGTCACCGCGGGATTGAACCTACTACTATGAACCACTCCCTCTAAAGATCTAATCATTAATTTGGCTAGAGAAAACTCATAGATCGGAAAGCATACATAGATATAAAATTACACATAAGATAAACTTCAAAGAGATTCAAATACTTTTAATGAATAATATAATCATAAACTCACAATTCATGTGATCCCAACAAACACACAACAAAAGTTTACATATGATTGATCTCAGATGAGATCATTGTATTGAAGATATTAAAGGAAGGATTGTTTCTCCACTTTTTTTATTTACGATGGGACCGAGATTAGTTTTCGTACGTCTGACCAGTTTTTTCGTTCGTCCCGATCTGTTTCTGCCCAAAAAATCGCACACGTACAGAGACGAGCCGCGATGGGCCGGTCCACTAGCGGATGCTGTACCAATAAAAATTACACACAACTCCTCCTCTCATAGAATAAGGTCACCGCGGGATTGAACCTACTACTATGAACCACTCCCTCTAAAGATCTAATCATTAATTTGGCTAGAGAAAACTCATAGATCGGAAAGCATACATAGATATAAAATTACACATAAGATAAACTTCAAAGAGATTCAAATACTTTTAATGAATAATATAATCATAAACTCACAATTCATGTGATCCTAACAAACACACAACAAAAGTTTACATATGATTGATCTCAGATGAGATCATTGTATTGAAGATATTAAAGGAAGGATTGTTTCTCCACTTTTTTTATTTACGATGGGACCGAGATTAGTTTTCGTACGTCTGACCAGTTTTTTCGTTCGTCCCGATCTGTTTCTGCCCAAAAAATCGCACACGTACAGAGACGAGCCGCGATGGGCCGGTCCACTAGCGGATGCTGTACCAATAAAAAGCTAGCCGAGTGAAAAAAGGCCAAGAAAAAAATTAAGCGCCATGAAAGACTCGAACACGGGCGCTCACCCTTGACATATCAGTACAAGCCAGTGGACTATACCTTATATCATGTTTATGTTGCAGCGCGACATCCTAAATTAGCGAGCAGCAGTGCTAGACACTAAGAGCAAAAAGGGAAACATTTTTTTTAAGTAGATATATTTAAGAACGCGAATAATTTAGCAAATTTGTAAACAAAAAACTGAAACTTGAATATATTTTTCACAAAGAACAACAAAATTTCTCTTTTTAATTTTTTTGAAACCTGAACATTTTTTAAAACACAAAGAATTTTTGAAAACTAGGATGTACTATAGCGAACATTTTTCTGAATTTGAGAACATTTTCTAAAAACACAAATATTTTTTTGAAATTTAAATTTGAAAAAGCAAATATTTTTCTTTCAAAATATGAATAGTTTTTTAAAACTGGGAGGTACTGTATCTAACACTTTTTAATTTGTACCTATTAATAAAGAAAGGTGCGGTTCTCTGATTCGGTCTGTCCATCGCATAGGATTTTTCATCCGTCTTGCACAAGGGCCACACAAGTGAAAGAGAAGATGCCTTTTGTTCTCCGAGAAAGAAAAACGCTTAGCTTTTTTTATTCCTTAGTGTATTTGTTTTTATGAATGTCTCAAGTGTCTCGCTCGGCTTCAGTCTGCGTTGTGGCCCAGCGAAGCCGGCCCAAGACAAGCAAGGCAAAAATATTAGTTCTCGTTTGGAATCAAACTAGCGACCTCCCTCCCCGTGCGGGTAAATTCATTGCAATCGATTGACCTAGATCAACGTTTGTGTTTAGGTGAAGGTTGTTCTGTCTATTAAATAGCCTCCTTGGTTGCTTACAGATAATCCCTCCAGTTGATATATTTTTTTGAGTTTTAAGGTACCAAGGAGCTGACTTGGGAAGCAATAAGCCAAGGGTAAGGAACGACGTGACAAAAAAAATAAAGGAGGGAAATTTATTTGAGAGAACTACATGTCAAATGACATGGGACCTGGCAAAGGAATGATGAACTAGGAGAGAGAGAAATAAAAAGGAAGAGGAGAACTTTTTTTTAGGGCTAGGAAGAGGAGAATTAGACCTGAGATTTTTTTTTTTGAGAAATATTAAACCTGAGATGGAAGGAAGATACATGGTGGATTATTAATAGGTGATGGGCTGGAATTCAAGCATACACGTGACATGAAAAGATACATGGTGGACCAAACGGTGATGGGCATAGAAATAAAAAGGAAGGGAAGAATTAGACGTGACAGGTTCTTAAAAAAACTAAATGTAACATGGACGGTTTCATGGTGGGGGGCTAGAAGGATTCATGAGACTACGTACTAAAGGAGGAATATGTATTGGAAGCGCCGATAAAATACTGGTAAAAGGACATTATTATGAGGATTAAGAAAATAAAATGCCCACAGATGTATTGTTTTTGTTCAATTTATTAAACTAGGGATATGGTATGAAGCTTTTTCTCCATCGTGTCTTCACGTACGACTAGCCTCGCTCGGCTCAGTGACACCCGTCATAATGCATGAGGAGTCTAACTAAGAATTCACGGTCTATCTAACACAAACTACTGAATTTACATGATAACACGGACATATATTAGGTGCAGTGCTTTTCCCTATTATATTAGACGAATGTAAAAAAACGCTCTTTATCTCGCAGGACACGAAGGAGGCTCAACGATCCAGCTATTGGACCTGGCCAACATTTTGGTTACTGAAAACTGGTACCGTGACCACTTGCGATGAGGACGAGAAAGAGGACAAGCGAGAACATGGGTCTGATGTCATATTGAAATGAAGGATGTGGACCTAAGGGTGAGATATTAGTCATATTTGTTATGTTAGGGGCATAAGGGTGAGGCCTTTAGGCATGTCCAATGGGCAGCGGCATGTGGGGGTTGTTTTCCCCGTTGCAATGCACAGGCATTTTCCTAGTTGGAGAGAGAGAGAGAGATAAAGACATCTAGCTACTACTATGGACCCGTAGGTAATGTGGTAACTACTCACACATCATCATGGAGGCAGCAAGGTTGATGAAGATTGCCTGCCCAATGGTTTCCTCCTCCGACAGAGTATCGAAAAAGGCCACCAGATGGGATCATGGAAAAACAGAGCCTTGCAGCGGCAGAAGGATTGTTTCGGTCTCGCTTTGGGGGTTTTGGAATATATGCAAATTTATAGGTCAAATATTAGGGTTAACAGAGGCTCAGGGGGGCCACAAGTGTTGATCGCGCACCACCCCTACAGGGCGTGCCCCTTGAGCTTGTGGACCCCTCGTGGGTCTTTTGGTATCTCCTTAAAGCTTCTAGGGTATCTTTTGGTTCAGAAAAAATCATCATAAAGTTTAATCATGTTTGGACTTTATTTGGTATGGTTTTTCTGTGAAATAAAGAAATATGAAAAAAGAAACTCCCTCTAGGTACTAAATTAATAGGTTAGTCCATAAAATAATATAAAATGGAATATAAAGCATACAAGAATGATAATATAATAGCATGAAACAATCAAAAATTATAGATACGCTGGAGACGTATCAGTAACGCGCAGTTAAATATTTTTGGCTAATCAACGAGAGGTTACGGAACCCGCCGACTCCGCACATAGGCCTATAGGACAATCTTGGGAGTTTTGTTCCTCGAGCTCGTGCCTCATCTCACACCATCTCTTCTTCTAATGTGGATGTGGTTGTTATCGTAGCTTGGATGCCGACAAGAGCTCATCGTCTGAATTGTGTCACCATCTCCATAACCTCTTGTATGGGTTGTCATCTAGTCGGCGTATCTCACAGTTCCATGGTCTCGTCGTCCATGTTGATCATTTTTTGTTGGCAGTGGTTGTTCTATGGCAACATGGCCCTCTTTTCTCCCACGGTGGCCTCTTCCTGTGATTATGTCAAGCCTTCGATGTCATGGATTTTGGACTTCGTAGATCCAATCAGATATTGCTAGGTCCCCAAAGTCGGCGCTAGCTATCGATGGTGTTTCGGAAGTACTCGAACAATGGTACAGTAACATAAGTGGATTTGTGTGACTGCAGTATGCAACCTCAATATGAGATGGACACAAGAAAATGATTTTACCCAAGTTCAGACCCCCATGATGCGAGTAACAACCCTAATTCTACTTGTCTAGAATTATAAATGTTAACGAGTATAATGTGGGGGTCCAGGTCCAACGACTGGTACACTACGTTGCTGGGATATTTGGTGGTCGATTCGATGGGATGTATAAAATCAGATCTAATACAGGTCTAGAACTAGGTCTTCGTCTTAAATGTCTTCAATGTTGAAGTCAAAGTTGTCCCTCCTCACATCACTATCCTTAGGTCTTTAATACTTGGTCTTCAGTCGGTTGGAACCCTCCCTTTCTCGGTCTCGTGATTGGAGACGCCTTAATATAATCCTTCCAATTCTGATCTTGGGACCATGAACATCTCCTTCTCCGTCTCATACGATCGATGAACTCCTTCTTACCTGCACCCTAGTGCCAAGGGCGGAAGTAGGCCCTATTATTGGGGGGGGGGGGCTTCTTAACAGTCCTGGGCTATAGCGAATTTGACGGTATGGCCCATTGTGGTGTGGTATGAGAAATCCCCACTTCCCGCCAACAGACCCGTTCTCGCGTCCTCCCGCACCTCGCTGCCTGACGTAGCCATCGTCATGCGCCTTCTCCCACACATCCAATCGAGTGTGCCGCCACCACCACCATGCTCTGCCACTAACCTCGCCGTCGTCTAGCACCGACTCATGCCTCACCATGCGCTCATGTGCCACCGATGACTTCTGCATGGCGAGGTGGTTCTCCTTGTCCCCTGTCAATTGTTCCCTGTCATAGTGTGCCTCCTCCTACGCCAGTTGCGACACCCTAGTGCTTGATGTTATGTCGCACTTAGTGGGCTTCTCGTCTGACTCTTAGGAAGAGCCGAAGTTGCATCCATGGGGACGTGTAGAGCGCGGGTTAGAACTCAAGGTGGACGAGGATGAGGAGTTGAACAAAATTGTAGAGGGCTTGTTGGCCTCGATACGCGCCGTCGAGACCGGTCACAGGGATATCAAGGAGTTGTTTGAGTGGATTTGACGCTGACATGGCCAAGAAGGAGGCTGTCAAGGTCGTTGTGAAGGGAAAGGGCGTGGATGAGGTTGTTGAGGCTTTACACAAGGGCAAGGAGGTTGTTGTGATTTCCTCCTCCAACAAGGACGAACCCAACTGTGACCATCGGGTACCTGAAGGATAAAAAAGAGGAGACCGGTATAAGGGATTACCAAAGGCCACCGTCCTCGGATGGAAAGTATTACATCTCATTCAAGTTAAAAAGCAGAGGGAGCCAATAGAGGAGACGACCAACGCCCACCGCCTCCGGCAGGGGTTACAAACAAAATTAAAGTTGTTCTAAAAGTAGTGTAAGTGTTGTTTATGTTAGGTTATGTTATTCTTTGATTTAATTACGGATAATTATGGTGTTATGTGTTGTTAGTATCATGTTGAACAATTTTATGACATGGTTGTCTTTGGATACACTCTAATTAAGAAAAGGTTTTCTCAAAAATTAAGAAAAGGACAATCAGCATAAAAACCAAGTGTGGGGATTAAGTTTTGGCTATTAGCGGGGACAATTCAGCATGGCGCCCTATCAGCGCTTCAGATTATTTTGATAATCAAGGTTTTTTTTTCAAAGATCTAGTCGTGTTGGCGTTCATTTCATTAGCACATAGAAGGCGGGAAACAAGTGTTTATCAAGTGATCAATGGTGGTGAAACGGAAAGGTTAACAAAAGACCAGCATATGGGGTCCTATGCTCGCACTAAGAATACATCAGGGGATCTCTCATGGCACATCCCCAAAGGGGTGCTCAATGCAGGCCGCTCCTGCAATCCTTCACTGCTCCATGTCCCGACGACACGCTTCGATGATGGCGCGGGAGCATGGCGATTTGCCCCGGAAAGTGCATGCTCCAATTAAATTATAGGCATTAAGTTCTAAGAACTAATTTAGAGATGGATTAGAGATGCTCCAAGACCCGCTAAGATCTCGCAAATTAGAGGATCGGTCCTGCAGCCATGTTCACATTTACGTGGCAACAATGTGAACAGGAGAGCGAATCGTGTAATTTCACGTACGCAACTGAGCAGTTCTGGCGGCCTGTGGATTTTTTGAAGAAAAAAACCCTTATTCCGTCAATTTCGGTGTCACCGCTGATCGTGGATGTCTTTTGACTCTGGTAGAGGACCTGTGAGAGGCTGCGATGCGAGCGACTTAACTCTGATACGGTCAAGTCACCAGCTCATACTACTGGGAAGAGGTGCACGTCCCGGTCAATTCGTTCAGGCTAGTTACGCTAGTAGGCCACGTACGGAGTAAACCGCATGTGCAAACGCATAATCGACGTGATCACCGGTGCGTAGACGAACGTAACTCGCTGGCAGGGTTTTGCCTAACTACGAAATCAGTACTGGCCTGGGCGCAGGCGTGTGGATTTGGATGAACATTGAAGTAGCGCACGTGAAATTTGAAATGTTGTGGCGATCCATAGGCGCGTCTCAAGGACAAATGTAAAGGTCCGTTTTGGTTGAGATCACTATAGTTTCTCTTTTTTGAAAAACTTTCAATTTATTTATTTTTAGCATGATAATATAACAAACACTAAAAATAATAAAAATTACATTCAGATACATAGACCATCTAGCGACGACTATAAACGCTGAAGCGAGCCGAAGCATCATCCCTCTCTCACTGGAGCCGGACAAAACTTGTTATAAACATATAATTTGCAAGCAAGAGAGAAATAAAGTTAGGGGTCGCATCATCCCTAGAAGAAGATCTAGCGCTAAAGAAGTTCTTTGCTAGCTCATCCACAACCTGATTAGCCTCCCTAAAACAGTGTTTGAAAGATATCTTCCCAAAGTCCATCGCCAGTTGTTTGCATTTCAAAATGATCACAGCGTCTGGACCTAAGGCATCTTCAAAACGGATCCTTAAATCGTCTTCAACTGTTCGGATGAGTTTAGTCATCCAACGCGGGTCCGTATCGATATGTTGAGCGGTTTGGGCGTATTTTTTTGGCTAACCCGAGACAAACTGGGGGCTTTGCAGGAGTTCGAACATCAGCCACGTATTACTCTGACACCCCCTGCCACCCAAAATCTGTCTCGGACCCCGCGCCTCCATCCTCCCATTTTATTTGCCTAAGTTTTTCTCTCTTGTCTTCGCCGCCGCTTCACCACCCCGGCCGCCATGCCACACCACAACCGGAACTCAACGAGTCTGTCACCTCCAATGGTACAATCGGGCTTCACACCGCTTCTCCTCTGCCGCCCTTCCACACATCTCCTTCGACCTCCAAGCAGGTACCATCCGCTCCTCCGATGCTCCATGCCTGGCAACAATTCGGTGAATTACCCGAGTTAAAAAAATTGTGCCTTCTTCTTGAAGCAATGGATTCAGATATGGAGTACATTGTTGGAAATATGCCCTAGAGGCAATAATAAAAGCATTATTATTATATTTCCTTGTTCATGATAATTGTCTTTATTCATGCTATAATTGTGTTATCCGGAAATCGTAATACATGTGTGAATAACAGACACCAACATGTCCCTAGTAAGCCTCTAGTTGACTAGCTCGTTGATCAACAGATAGTCATGGTTTTCTGACTATGGACATTGGATGTCATTGATAACGAGATCACATCATTAGGAGAATGATGTGATGGACAAGACCCAATCCTAAACATAGCACAAGATCGTATAGTTCGTTTGCTAGAGTTTTCCAATGTCAAGTATCTTTTCCTTAGACCATGAGATCGTGTAACTCCCGGATACCGTATGATTGCTTTGGGTATACCAAACGTCACAACGTAACTGGGTGACTATAAAGGTAGACTACGGGTATCTCCGAAAGTGTCTGTTGGGTGACATGGATCAAGACTGGGATTTGTCACTCCGTATGACGGAGAGGTATCACCGGGCCCACTCGGTAATGCATCATCATAATGAGCTCAAAGTGACCAAGTGTCTGGTCGCGGGATCATGCATTACGGTATGAGTAAAGTGACTTGCCGGTAACGAGATTGAACGAGGTATTGGGATACCGACGATCGAATCTCGGGTAAGTAACATATCGATTGACAAAGGGAATTGCATACGGGGTTGATTGAATCCTTGACATCGTGGTTCATCCGATGAGATCATCGTGGAGCATGTGGGAGCCAACATGGGTATCCAGATCCCGCTGTTGGTTATTGACCGGAGATCGTCTCAGTCATGTCTGCTTGTCTCCCGAACCCGTAGGGTCTACACACTTAAGGTTCGGTGACGCTAGGGTTATGAAGATATGTATATGCAGAAACCCGAATGTTGTTCGGGGTCCCGGATGAGATCCCGGACATCACGAGGAGTTCCGGAATGGTCCGGAGGTAAAGAATTATATATAGGAAATGCTGTTTCGGCCATCGGGACAAGTTTCGGGGTTATCGGTATTGTACCGGGACCACCGGAGGGGTCCCGGGGGCCCACCGGGTGGGGCCACCTGTCCCGGGGGGCCACATGGGCTGTAGGGGGTGCGCCTTGGCCTAGATGGGCCAAGGGCACCAGCCCCACTAGGCCCATGCGCCTAGGGTTTCCATGGGGGAGGAGTCCACCTAGTGGAAGGCACCCCGAGGTGCCTTGGGGGGGAGGGAATCCTCCCCCTGGCCGCCGCACCTAGGAGATCAGATCTCCTAGGCTGCGCACCACCCCCCCTTGGCCCTCCTATATATAGTGGGGGAGAGGAGGGACTTCTTACACCAGCCCCTGGCGCCTCCCTCTCTCCCCGTTACGTCTCTCTCTCGTAGTATAGGCGAAGCCCTGCTACTGTGACGCCCTGCATCCACCACCACGCCGTCGTGCTGCTGGATCTTCATCAACCTCTCCCCCCCCCTTGCTGGATCAAGAAGGAGGAGACGTCTCCCGTCCCGTACGTGTGTTGAACGCGGAGGTGCCGTCCATTCGGCGCTTGGTCATCGGTGATTTGGATCACGTCGTGTTCGACTACATCATCACCGTTCTTTGAACGCTTCCGTGCGCGATCTACAAAGGTATGTAGATGCATCCAATGACTCGTTGCTAGATGAACTCCTAGATGATCTTGGTGAAACGAGTAGGAAAATTTTTGTTTTCTGCAACGTTCCCCAACAGTGGCATCATGAGCCAGGTCTATGCGTAGTTCTTCTTGCGCGAGTAGAACACAATTTGTTGTGGGCGTAGATTTGTCAACTTTCTTGCCGCTACTAGTCTTATCTTGCTTCAGCGGTATTGTGGGATGAAGCGGCCCGGACCAACCTTACACGTACGCTTACGTGAGACCGGTTCCACCGACTAACATGCACTAGTTGCATAAGGTGGCTGGCGGGTGTCTGTCTCTCCCACTTTAGTTGGAGTGGATTCGATAAACATGGTCCTTATGAAGGGTAAATAGAAGTTGACAAATCACGTTGTGGCTTTAACGTAGGTAAGAAGACGTTCTTGCTAGAACCCTAATTCAGCCACGTAAAACTTGCAACAACAATTAGAGGACGTCTAACTTGTTTTTGCAGCAAGTGGTTTATGATATGATATGGCCAAAGTTGTGATGAAAGATGAATGATCTATATGTGATGTATGAGATGTTCATGCTATTGTAATAGGTATCACGACTTGCATGTCGATGAGTATGACAACCGGCAGGAGCCGTAGGAGTTGTCTTTATTCTTTTATATGACCTGCGTGTCATCGAGAAAAGCCATGTAAATTACTTTACTTTATTGCTAAACGCGTTAGCCATAGTAGTAGAAGTAATAGTTGGCGAGCAACTTCATGGAGACATGATGATGGAGATCATGATGATGGAGATCATGGTGTCAAGCCGGTGACAAGATGATCATGGAGCCCCAAGATGGAGATCAAAGGAGCTATGTGATATTGGCCATATCATGTCACGTTAATTATTTGATTACATGTGATGTTTATCATGTTTTGCATCTTGTTTACTTAGAACGATGGTAGTAAATAAGATAATCCCTCATAACAATTTCAAGAAGTGTTCTCCCCTAACTGTGCACCGTTCCTAAAGTTCGTCGTTTCTAAGCACGCCGTGATGATCGGGTGTGATGGATCCTTATGTTCACATACAACGGGTGTTGACGAGCCTAGCATGTACAGACATGGCCTCGGAACACATGCAAAACACTTAGGGTTAACTTGACGAGCCTAGCATGTACAGACATGGCCTCGGAACACAGAAGACCGAAAGGTCGAGCATGAGTCGTATAGAAGATACGATCAACATGAAGATGTTCACCGACATTGACTAGTCCGTCTCACGTGATGATCGGACACGGTCTAGTTAACTCGGATCATGTAATACTTAGATGACTAGAGGGATGTCTAATCTAAGTGGGAGTTCATTAATAATTTGATTAGATGAACTTAATTATCATGAACTTAGTCTAAAATCTTTGCAATATGTCTTGTAGATCAAATGGCCAACGTAGTCCTCAACTTCAACGCGTTCCTAGAGGAAACCAAGCTGAAAGACGATGGCAGCAACTATACGGACTGGGTCCGGAACCTGAGGATCATCCTCATAGCTGCCAAGAAAGATTATGTCCTACAAGCACCGCTAGGTGATCCACCCGTCCCACAGAACCAAGACGTTATGACGCTTGGCAGACACGTGTTGACGACTACTCCCTCGTTCAGTGCGGCATGCTTTACAGCTTAGAGCCGGGGCTCCAAAAGCGTTTTGAGAGACATGGAGCATATGAGATGTTCGAAGAGCTGAAAATGGTTTTTCAAGCTCATGCCCGGATCGAGAGATATGAAGTCTCCGATAAGTTCTTCAGCTGTAAGATGGAGGAAAATAGTTCTGTCAGTGACCACATACTCACTATGTCTGGGTTACACAACCGCTTGTCTCAGCTGGGAGTTAATCTCCCGGATGATGCGGTCATTGACAGAATCCTCCAGTCGCTTCCACCAAGCTACAAGAGCTTTGTGATGAACTTCAACATGCAGGGGATGCAAAAGACCATTCCTGAGTTGTTCTCAATGCTGAAATCAGCGGAGGTAGAAGTCAAGAAGGAGCATCAAGTGTTGATGGTCAATAAAACCACTAAGTTCAAGAAAGGCAAGGGTAAAAAGAACTTCAAGAAGGACGGCAAGGAGGTTGCCGCGCCCGGCAAGCAAGTTGCCGGGAAGAAGCCAAAGAATGGACCCAAGCCTGAGACGGAGTGCTTTTATTGCAAAGGGAAGGGTCACTGGAAACGGAACTGCCCCAAATACTTAGCGGACAAGAAGGCCGGCAACGCCAAAGGTATATTTGATATACATGTAATTGATGTGTACCTTACCAGTACTCGTAGTGACTCCTGGGTATTTGATACCGGTGCCGTTGCTCATATTTGTAACTCACAGCAGGAGCTGCAGAATAAACGAAGACTGGCAAAGGACGAGGTGACGATGCGCGTCGGGAATGGTTCCAAGGTCGATGTGATCGCCGTCGGCACGCTGCCTCTGCATTTACCTACGGGATTAGTTTTAAACCTCAATAACTGTTATTTAGTGCCAGCTTTGAGCATGAACATTGTATCGGGATCTTGTTTAATTCGAGATGGCTACTCATTTGAATCTGAGAATAATGGTTGTTCCATTTATATGAGAGATATGTTTTATGGTCATGCTCCTATGGTGAATGGTTTATTCTTAATGAATCTCGGGCTTATTACTACACATGTTCATAATGTGAGTACCAAAAGATGTAAAGTTGATAATGATAGTACCACATACTTGTGGCACTGCCGCCTTGGTCACATAGGTGTCAAACGCATGAAGAAGCTCCATGCAGATGAACTTTTAGAGTCTCTTGATTATGAATCATTTGACACATGCGAACCATGCCTCATGGGTAAAATGACCAAGACTCCGTTCTCAGGAACAATGGAGCGAGCAACCAACTTATTGGAAATCATACATACTGATGTGTGCGGTCCAATGAGTGTTGAGGCTCGCGGTGGCTATCGTTATGTTCTCACGCTCACTGACGATTTAAGTAGATATGGGTATATCTACTTAATGAAACACAAGTCTGAAACCTTTGAAAAGTTCAAGGAATTTCAGAGTGAGGTTGAGAATCAACGTGACAGGAAGATCAAGTTTCTATGATCAGATCGTGGAGGAGAATACTTGAGTCACGAGTTTGGCACACACTTAAGAAAATGTGGAATAGTTTCACAACTCACGCCGCCTGGAATACCTCAGCGTAATGGTGTGTCCGAACGTCGTAATCGCACTCTACTAGATATGGTGCGATCTATGATGTCTCTTACCGATTTACCGTTATCTTTTTGGGGCTATGCTTTAGAGACTGCCGCATTCACTTTAAATAGGGCTCCGTCGAAATCCGTTGAGACGACACCGTATGAATTATGGTTTGGGAAGAAACCTAAGATGTCGTTTCTAAAAGTTTGGGGATGCGATGCTTATGTCAAGAAACTTCAACCTGAGAAGCTCGAACCCAAGTCGGAAAAATGCGTCTTCATAGGATACCCTAAAGAAACTATTGGGTATACCTTCTACCTAAGATCCGAAGGCAAGATCTTTGTTGCCAAGAACGGACTCTTTCTGGAGAAAGAGTTTCTCTCGAAAGAAGTAAGTGGGAGAAAAGTAGAGCTTGATGAAGTATTACCTCTTGAACCGGAAAATGGCGCAACTCAAGAAAATGTTCCTGAGGTGCCAGCGCCGACTAGAGAGGAAGTTAATGATAATGATCAAGATACTTCTGATCAAGCTCCTACTGAAATTCAAAGGTCCACAAGGACATGTTCCGCGCCAGAGTGGTACGGCAACCCTGTCTTGGAAATCATGTTGTTAGACAACGGTGAACCTTCGAACTATGAAGAAGCAATGGCGGGCCCGGATTCCGACAAATGGCTAGAAGCCATGAAATCCGAGATAGGATCCATGTATGAAAATGAAGTATGGACTTTGACTGACTTGCCTGTTGAACGGCGAGCCATAGAAAATAAATGGATCTTTAAGAAGAAGACAGACGCGGATGGTAATGTGACCATCTATAAAGCTCGGCTTGTCGCTAAGGGTTATCGACAAGTTCAAGGGGTTGACTACGATGAGACTTTCTCACCGGTAGCAAAGCTAAAGTCCGTCCGAATCATGTTAGCAATTGCCGCATTCTACGATTATGAGATATGGCAAATGGACGTCAAAACGGCATTCCTTAATGGTTTCCTTAAGGAAGAATTGTATATGATGCATACGGAAGGTTTTGTCGATCCTAAGAATGCTGACAAGGTGTGCAAGCTCCAACGCTCGATTTATGGGCTGGTGCAAGCATCTCGGAGTTGGAACATTCGCTTTGATGAGATGATCAAAGCATTTGGGTTTACACAGACTTATGGAGAAGCCTGTGTTTACAAGAAAGTGAGTGGGAGCTCTGTAGCATTTCTCATATTATATGTAGATGACATACTATTGATGGGAAATGATATGGAACTCTTGGACAGCATCAAGGCCTACTTGAATAAGAGTTTTTCAATGAAGGACCTTGGAGAAGCTGCTTATATATTAGGCATCAAAATCTATAGGGATAGATCGAGACGCCTCATAGGTCTTTCACAAAGCACATACCTTGATAAGATATTGAAGAAGTTCAATATGGATCAATCTAAGAAGGGGTTCTTGCCTGTGTTACAAGGTATGAAATTGAGCTCAGCTCAATGTCCGACCACGGCAGAAGATATAGAAGAGATGAGCGTCATCCCCTATGCATCAGCCATAGGTTCTATTATGTATGCCATGCTGTGTACCAGACCTGATGTAAACCTTGCCGTAAGTTTGGTAGGAAGGTACCAAAGTAATCCCGGCAAGGAACACTGGACAGCGGTCAAGAATATCCTGAAGTACCTGAAAAGGACTAAGGAAATGTTTCTCGTTTATGGAGGTGACGAAGAGCTCGTCGTAAAGGGTTACGTCGATGCTAGCTTCGACACAGATCTGGATGACTCTAAGTCACAAACCGGATACGTGTATATTTTGAATGGTGGGGCAGTAAGCTGGTGCAGTTGCAAGAAGAGCGTCGTGGCGGGATCTACATGTGAAGCGGAGTACATGGCAGCCTCGGAGGCAGCACATGAAGCAATATGGGTGAAGGAGTTCATCACCGACCTAGGAGTCATACCCAATGCGTCGGGGCCGATCAAGCTCTTCTGTGACAACACTGGAGCCATTGCTCTTGCCAAGGAGCCCAGGTTTCACAAGAAGACAAGGCACATCAAGCGTCGCTTCAACTCCATTTGTGAAAATGTTCAAGATGGAGACATAGAGATTTGTAAAGTACATACGGACCTGAATATAGCGGATCCGTTGACTAAACCTCTCCCTAGAGCAAAACATGATCAACACCAGAATTCCGTGGGTGTTCGATTCATCACAATGTAACTAGATTATTGACTCTAGTGCAAGTGGGAGACTGTTGGAAATATGCCCTAGAGGCAATAATAAAAGCATTATTATTATATTTCCTTGTTCATGATAATTGTCTTTATTCATGCTATAATTGTGTTATCCGGAAATCGTAATACATGTGTGAATAACAGACACCAACATGTCCCTAGTAAGCCTCTAGTTGACTAGCTCGTTGATCAATAGATAGTCATGGTTTCCTGACTATGGACATTGGATGTCATTGATAACGAGATCACATCATTAGGAGAATGATGTGATGGACAAGACCCAATCCTAAACATAGCACAAGATCGTATAGTTCGTTTGCTAGAGTTTTCCAATGTCAAGTATCTTTTCCTTAGACCATGAGATCGTGTAACTCCCGGATACTGTAGGATTGCTTTGGGTATACCAAACGTCACAACGTAACTGGGTGACTATAAAGGTAGACTACGGGTATCTCCGAAAGTGTCTGTTGGGTGACATGGATCAAGACTGGGATTTGTCACTCCGTATGACGGAGAGGTATCACTGGGCCCACTCGGTAATGCATCATCATAATGAGCTCAAAGTGACCAAGTATCTGGTCGCGGGATCATGCATTACGGTACGAGTAAAGTGACTTGCCGGTAACGAGATTGAACGAGGTATTGGGATACCGACGATCGAATCTCGGGTAAGTAACATATCGATTGACAAAGGGAATTGCATACGGGGTTGATTGAATCCTTGACATCGTGGTTCATCCAATGAGATCATCGTGGAGCATGTGGGAGCCAACATGGGTATCCAGATCCCGCTGTTGGTTATTGACCGGAGATCGTCTCGGTCATGTCTGCTTGTCTCCCGAACCCGTAGGGTCTACACACTTAAGGTTCGGTGACGCTAGGGTTATGAAGATATGTATATGCAGAAACCCGAATGTTGTTCGGGGTCCCGGATGAGATCTCGGACGTCACGAGGATTTCTGGAATGGTCCGGAGGTAAAGAATTATATATAGGAAATACTGTTTCGGCCATCGGGACAAGTTTCGGGGTTATCGGTATTGTACCGGGACCACCGGAGGGGTCCCGGGGGCCCACCGGGTGGGGCCACCTGTCCCGGGGGGCCACATGGGCTGTAGGGGGTGCGCCTTGGCATAGATGGGCCAAGGGCACCAGCCCCACTAGGCCCATGCGCCTAGGGTTTCCATGGGGGAGGAGTTCACCTAGTGGAAGGCACCCCGAGGTGCCTTGGGGGGGAGGGAATCCTCCCCCTGGCCGCCGCACCTAGGAGATCAGATCTCCTAGGCTGCGCACCACCCCCCCTTGGCCCTCCTATATATAGTGGGGGAGAGGAGGGACTTCATACACCAGCCCCTGGCGCCTCCCTCTCTCCCCGTTACGTCTCTCTCTCGTAGTATAGGCGAAGCCCTGCTACTGTGACGCCCTGCATCCACCACCACGCCGTCGTGCTGCTGGATCTTCATCAACCTCTCCTCCCCCCTTGATGGATCAAGAAGGAGGAGACGTCTCCCGTCCCGTACGTGTGTTGAACGCGGAGGTGCCGTCCGTTCGGCGCTTGGTCATCGGTGATTTGAATCACGTCGTGTTCGACTACATCATCACCGTTCTTTGAACGCTTCCGTGCGCGATCTACAAAGGTATGTAGATGCATCCAATGACTCGTTGCTAGATGAACTCCTAGATGATCTTGGTGAAACGAGTAGGAAAATTTTTGTTTTCTGCAACGTTCCCCAACATACATATACGAGCACTATGTTGAGTCGTCCGACTCGTCCGATGAGGAGGACTACACAGATGAGATGGCGATAATGCAGGTGGTGCTTGTAGATGCGGAGCGAGCGGAGGAGCATGTTCTCAATTTCAAGCGATCGATCAAGGGTCATCGAGTGCTCAACTACAACTAGGAGCCCGACCATTTGACGCTGATGGACGACTACTTTGCCCCCGATGCCCTCTTCGCTGACGATTTTCATCGACGCTTCCGGATGTGCAAAAATGTTTTCAATCGTCTCTAGCATGGCATCTGGTCCTTTTATGACTACTTCATCTTGAAGAAGGGCGTCATGGGAAGGTTGGCTTCTGTTACCAGAAGTGCACGGCCGCACTGCGGATGCTTACTTATGGTACAACCGCTGATTCATGGGACGAGTACCTACGGATGTCTGAGAGCACATGTGGAGATGCCATGGTCAGGTTTGCAACTGTCATGGTCGAGGTGTTTCGACCTCAGTACCTGAGAGAACCAACTGTGGCAGACACCGAGTGCATCTCGACAATCTCGGGAAGCAAGATGGTTATCAGGTTTGCTCGGATATCTTGACTGCATGCATTTGAAATGCAAGAATTGCCCGAAAGCTTTACAAGGGAAATATCAGGGTCATGTTAATAAGCCCACCATCATTCTTGAAGCAGTTGCATCACATTATCTTTGGTTTTGGCACGCTTTCTTTGGCATGCTCGTGTCTCACAACGACATCAATGTGATGCAGCGATCAACATTGTTTGCTACGCTGACTGAAGGAAAAGTTCCTCGCCACTATTGCCAATGGGCATGAGTCCAACATGGGCTACTATCTCGTTGATGGTATCTATCCTTCGTGGGCTACCTTTTTCAACACCATCTCTAACCCAGTTGGCCAGAAAAATTCTCACTTTGCCCAAAGATAAGAAGCAGCTAGAAAGGATGTTGAGGGCATTTGGAGTTTTGCAGACACGTTTTGCAGTTGTTCATGGACCTGCTAAACAATGGGATCCGAAGACCTTGTGGGAGGTGATGACCTATTGTGTGATCATGCTAACATGGTCGTGGAGGATGAGAATGAGGATGTTGTCGCAACTCCCGAATTTGAAAACATGGGTGATCCTATCGACCCCCTCCCCCCCCCCCCCCCGACCAAAACCGACCACATTTGAAGAGTTTGTTCAAATGCATCAACAAATTCGGCATCGAGCAACTCACGAGCAATTGAATAAAGATCTGATTGAGCATCTGTGGGTGGTTAAGGAGGGCAATAATGTTGGAATGTAATATTTTATTTGATTTTTTAAAATTAGAACTATTGCTGCATTTGAACATTTGAACTATTTTAGACTATATATGCAGCTATTTGAACGCGTGAACTTAAAAAAATTAGGGTCAGATGTATGCAAGTACCGTTGGATGGCCGGCTCCTGCATCCGTGTACACAAACTGGAGATGCCCTAAGTAATTATCCATCGGTACAACTGAGTCCACAACAAATAAACAGTCTAATTCAACTTCTACCTTGTTACTTCCAATATGAGCAGCCAAGTATAGACCATTCCTAATGGCAATCAGCTCCGCAAAGTGAACATCAGGAACGTGTGGTACAAACCAATTAATTGTTGCTATGAAATCACCACGTGTGGTTGGGACCACTAGTTATTTAGTTAGTTAGTTAGAGTGTGCCCCTTGCAAATATTGCTCCCCATCTTGCTCGTAGTGATAAATGATGTATTGCATGTGCAACATTTGTCGTAATCTTGGGAGTTTTATACTATTTTTTCACGAATTCGTTTCTTGAAAGCATTTTATCTTTTGACGTGTGCGTCCAAATCAGAAACCACTTTCATCGTTGGGTTTCTTACATCGAGATATTTGAAACTAGATATCATATTAATAAGTTTAGACAAACTTTTTTCCTGGAAAACCACAAAAAAATTGTAACCCCCTAAGAAAATTGAAAACCCTAAAAACCAAAATAAACTGGAACGAAAAAATGAAAACAAAAAAAACATAAGCCCAGAAAAAACAGAAAACGAGGACAACAGAAACAAAAGAAATGGAAAACCAAAATTTCGTCTCCTGCTACAGGCCCTTCAACAACTCGCGACCCCAACACCGATACTGGCGCTCCTGCTGCTTCACCGACATGATCTTCTTTAAGGATGTTAGATCTCAATTTCGTCTACTTTTGATCATATGATGACAAGGGGGGGGGGGGTTGAGTTAGTCTTCAAGCGAGTTTTCTATATGGGATGTGTTTTTTATTTGGTTACAACTCTCATTCTTCTCTGGGCTTTATTGTATTGAATTGTAAACTTAAGTGCAGTGGTGGTGTGACTGTTTTGAACTCTATTTCTTCATCTTGTTTCCTAGTTAATATGCATGCATGCTGAAATTCGTGAGACACTACTTTCCATTGTGCATTGCAATTTCTTCATATTATCTATTCAATGCATTATTGGATTCCAAGATATAGGGGGATATCCACAATTCCAACATGTCATGTGCATTTGCAATCTAAAGCAAATTCATCATATGCACATCTTCAGGGCAGCTCCTCTATATCCTAAAATCAAAATCTTCAAATATGTACTTACACTTCTTATTATTTATCTCCATTGAAAACTTAATCAATTTGTCATCAATCACCAAAAAGAGGGACATTGTAAGTGCATCTAGTGCCTCATTAGTGGTTTTGGAGTATTGAAGACAAATGAGTTAAGGAACTAATGTGTTTGTGAGTGTACATAGGAGATATAGCCCCTAAAGATTTTGGTTTAACCAAGAAAGACGACCCCTAAAAATGTATGCGTACATTTTAGAAATTGGTGCTCCCTTTGAAGAATTGGAAGCTGGAAGACTTTATTTTCGTAGTTTCTTTCTTCTTTAATTGAGTCAATAAGGAACACGGTACTATTAAAGGGGTCTAGGTGATACATAGGCGTATTTCCAAAGTGATGCTCAAAATCCAAACTTACCTATTTCTTCGAGTGAATGGTATGGAAATCTCTTGCGGTGCAGTTGAGTTCTTCAGCGACAGAGACGAAGTTCTTCCGGTCGCTGACAAAATTGGTCCTACTAAAATGTTAGGAATTCGCCAGTGGGATCCTCCTACCTTGAGGAATTTAAGAGTTCAAAATTCTGACTGTTGTTGCGCGAGTGCCAGCTGTCGAGTGGATCCTTATTCTGACAACGGTCATGTCCGAAGGGCATGATGGTCAAGTCATGTCAGGTTGCCCATGGCTATAAATAGCCGCCCCCACAATCATTTGTTGGTTGGCTGATCCGAGTGATTGATTGACAAGTGTCATCTAGAGAAACCCATCCTCCAATGAACTTGAGAGAATCCTTCGTGAGGAAAAAACCCAAACACCCAAAGCCAAAGTAATTGAGCATCACTCAAGAGATTGTCATGTGTGATCCGACGCTTGTTACCTTTGAAGCCTGTGTGATCTTCCAGACGGTTAGGCATCAAATTTTGAGCACTCAAGAAGAATTTGTGGAGTGCTATAGGACAAGCCTGTGAAGGTTTTGGAAGTTTACCTTGAAGACTTACCATGAGTGGTTGGGCAGGGTCTCGGTGACCTTAGCTCAAGGGGAACAAGGTATAGCCTAAGTGTCTACTGAATTGAATCCCAAGTCTCCCTAACCAGACGTAAAATTGTCACAATAACTGAAACTGGTCAAGCAAATCCATTGTCTTCATCGAGCAATCCGGTTCTATTTCTTCAACCCTTTAATTTCCGCATCTATGTTTTGAAGAAATTGTCCTCCCTCTCTTGAAGACTTCAACCGAAGACTTTCACAATTTCATCAAGTCATGTTGCATTATCTTTGCCTTCTGTTTAGCTATATCTCCCACATTCATCTTTGTACTTGCATGCTTGTATGTCTTACTACTCGCTATGCATGTCCTATTTTGTCATGAGGACTTTGTGTCTACTTCGATAAGCATGCTTGTGTGTAGCAACTTCTCTGTTTAATTGTTCGTCACCTTGTTATTCTTCAATAAACTTTTCTTTTTGAAGAATCTATTAAAATCTCCCAATCACACCCATCCCTCTGGTCGATATCTCGCACTTTCAGTCCTCAACAACTTCATGGATGTTTTCGATGAACCTACAAAGTTTCCACCGCATCGCGACATCGGCCATCTTAATCCTCTCATTATGGGAGCGCAGCCTGTTAACATCAAACCATACCGGCGCAAACCAGATTACAATAGTTGTCATCACTCAACCATCGGGATGAGGCCATTCAGGGCCATGTTTGGCTATGAACCAAGGTATTAGGGGCTTAATGCCACCTCGTCGTGCTCTATCCTGCACTGCAATCGTGGCTGGAGGAACGCGCTATCATCCAAGACATGCTGCAGCAACAAATGGACCGAGCGCAACAACTGATGAAAACCCAAGCATACAAATGATGCTCGTTCAAAACATTCAACCTCGACGATCCGTTTTTCCTCAAGCTTCAACCTTACATTCAGACATCCCTCGCGCCGCATGCGAACCACAAGTTGTTGTGCAAGTTCTTCGGCCCCTTTCCTATCATCCAGAAGGTTAATACGCCGCCTGCATATTGCAATTGCCACGTTTCCCAGCTACGTCGAGCATTGCTTCCTGGTACGAGTGTCGAACCTAATTTACCTATATGTATTGATGATCTGGTTGTTCATATGGCGGTGCTTCAGACTCGCTGCCGCAAGACGCAAGATGTTGTGCGTGAGCTAAGTGCAGTTGTAGTGGTCAAGTCCCGCAACCATGGGCACCACCTGAGAGGACAAAGCTAGTCTTATGGCAAGATTCCCGCATGGTGAGGCTTGGGGTCAAGCCTCGTCTCAAGAATGTGGGGATGTTAGATCACCTGTCAAGGCAAGCCCAGCTGTCAGGGTGATGGAACCACGCGATGCATGCAGCAATCGTGCATCAGCACCCAACAAGTGTTACTTCAGCCACGAGTGGGTGAACCACGCCAATGTGACTACCATTACTTAAGGCTCGGAGAGAGAGAAGCGGAATCCAGCAGCTGCCTACCCCAATTCCCTTTTCTTCCTTCTTCCTTTTTTTGCGAAGAAGACATTGGATCTATTAACTAGGAACAGGCATCACAAAGCACCCCTTAACAAAGACAGATAATACAACAAAGTCCTCAGGGAGCTGTCGTCGTCTTCCACCCCGACGTGCTGATGGTGCACCGCTGCTGCCCCTCCTCGCCGGAGCCAGGCTAACCTTGGTTGTTGTCGTAGACGGGAAGTCATTGAAACACCAATCCTTCCAGACCATCGTCCTATAGAAGAGATCGCTGATGCCGCATCTGAAATCAAATATCCATAAACTCCTATGCTGGTTACGCCGGCGCACCTCCTGAACAAGCAGCCGCCAAGCCCAACAATGACTGTTAGGACACCGTTGCACCAAAACTCACCAACCCCATACCACCGCTGGAGGAGATGGCAATGCGACGCCAAAAGGGCCGAAGGACAACATCCCCACAACGAGCAGGCATCGTCAACGCCTCGTCGGCCGCCCAGAGGGCACAATGTCTCGCCGAATCTGCAGATCTGTGAGGATCAAACGCCACCTACTATCTGACGAAGCAGCAGACCACGCCAGAGAGGGGAAGGAGTATTCCCCATGGACCGCACCTCCGCCTCCAAAGCGCCGCCAACCAAAGCACACACCCCACACCTAATAAACACCATAGACGAGATCCAGGGTTCCCACCACCCTCACGCCGCCGGAGGGGGAGGGAACCACCGGGGGGATCGTGGGCGAACGCGAACTGCCCCTCCCTTCGTGGACACGAGGTAACTGTTCCTTGAGGCGCGTCGCTCTTTGCCCCTCCCTTCCTCTTTCTTCCTTCTTCCTTCTCCTGCAAGAATAGCTATCCAGTTCTTGTAATTCGTCTGTAATAACCTACTACTCCCCCTCCCCCCCCCACACACACACACAAAAAGCTACTACTTCGGAGAGCTTAGATCGAGAATCATTCCTACCTATGGATACCTTATCAAAATCATGGTTTATCTTGACGAGAGTCGATTCAGGGCCTCTTTGATTCAAAGGAATTTCATAGGATTTTTGAAGGATAAGAATCCTTCGGAATTTTTCCTACGTTGATCGTTTGATTCGCAGGATTGAATCCCATAAGATTTTTTCCTATGGATTCATTTGAACTACATTTCATAGGAATTGTAGCATCCACTCCAACTTCTTGGAAGAAATTCTTTATTTTTTCTGTGATACAATCAAACAAACTCAAATTCTATAGGAATTCAATGGGCATGTCATTTCAATCCTACGTTTTTCCTATTCCTATGTTTTTGCAATCCCGTGAATCGAAGAGGCCCTCAACTGGCCACATCAGGAGCGGGCAGGCTCAAGATGCCTATCCAAGCAAACACAAGACCAGAAAGGAAAACAACGCAACTAGCCCACTACTGTTTCGCACCGCAGAAGCTACCAACAATAGCAGGACTGTACCTGACGCTTGCCCACACTGTACATCCATGTTCTCCAACTGGTACTCAAACCCAAAACTGAAGGAAAGTTCAGCAAGGGCATCAAGCCAACGTTTCATCATCCGAAAGAGATAACAGCACAGGAACAGCAAGCGACAGAAAAAACACAATGGAAACCTGCATGTGCAGCACATCGGATCCTCAGGCTTGCGACGAAAAGGAGTATGCAAAACGGAGAAGATCACAGCCGATGGAACAAAAAATGGCACAAAACCAGCTAACAGCAGCTTCGTCCGTATCAGTATCACGGTGTGCAGCTGAGCGACAAACACTCAGACAGCAACATCAGATCCACGGTGGGAGCCACGTGAACAATGAATGCTCTCAATGGATAGATAGATAGGCGTAGGCCTGCCGTGCTGCGGCGAGGGCGGAGACCACCACATCAATGGCCTCTCTGGCTCACGCGCACAGGCTTGGCAGCGAGGAAGGATGGGCCAGCTGCAGCTCCCACAAGAGGAAACCTGGACGTTGGCCCATCACGGGCTACCCCTCCCCCTCCTGCCAACAACATCAGGGAGGGAGGCACTGCTGACCGGTCAGAGCAACAGCTCTGAGTCGCTAGCTTGGTAGGGGTGCTACAATGCCGCTCTGGACCGGGCACCAGTACGCATTGATACACAGTATCGCAAGAAACAAAAACTGTAAACAGTTTCTCTCCCAAAATGACAAGAAATTTGATGGCAACATCACGGAAATGGCACTGGAAAATTTTGCCTGTCAGAAATGTACATTATGTGAAACGAGAAATGGCATACAATCATCACAGACAAGTAAGTGTTATTCGGCAACACTGCATTCCAAAATATTAATCTCATCACAACAGAATTGCATCAATCACGGGAAAATAAATTAAGAGAGGCAGAGTGTATCATCCATCTTCCACAGAAGACGAGGATCACTGGTTTTGTTGATGCCAAGCAAGTCAACGGTAAAGACTGGTACAAATTAAGTGGCAATGTCCAGCCGAGGCTCAAAGCAAAAGCCAGTGAACAGCTGGAGAGGAAACTTTTTGCTCACAGGGCATTTTGCCGACCACTTCCATTGCCTCTGCTTCATGTCAAATCCAAGCAAAGCAGTTGCACCATAGCTTTGGATGTACACAAGGTCGTCGGCACCGCCGCTACAAAAAACATCATCCAACTCACCAAATCCTTGGAAGAATTTGTGAGGCATCCGACTCACCTCTTGCCACTGTGTCTTGTCAAGCTCCCATATACCGATTCCCTTGATGATATCAGGTCTATTGGGCTTTGCTATCCCGCCGACCATTACCAGCTTCCCTCTCAGGTTTAGTAGACGCCCGCAGGTGAGAGAGCAAGGTACAGGGATTGACGATTGCGTTAGTGAAGTTTCAGAAGGTCCCGCAACAAGGTCATACATGATGAGCCTGTGACGGGGCTCAACATTGCCAAGAACACCTGTGGACTGGATCAAGCAGTACAAGACTCCACCACATATCACACTATCGTCACCCCCTCTCCAACCAATGAACACCTCCTTCACTGCAGTTACCCATGAACTACTCCGTGAGTCGTACTTGTATAAAGAGAATTCCCATTGGACATAATCCTCAGGTACCTGCTTCGATTTTGCCAATGTAACAGTGTAATTGTGAGTCACCTGATCTACCTTTAAGGCAACAGTGCTGTAATCTGGAAACTTTGCACCTGGGGGCTCCAACAGCCTCTTCCAATCTTTTGTAATAGGGTTAGATACAGAAATGATGTTTCTGTTGTCATTATCCATGAAGCAAACTAGCCCACAAGAAGAAGAGACGAAACAGCTGCTCTTGTCAATGCCTTGAAGCTCTAAATCATACCATTTATGGAGGATGGGGTCATAAGCATATCCAGAAGCAGTCTCGTTACAGGTGAACATGAAGTACCAGGGCCTCTGAGGCAACATGTGGGTCCAAAGATACCGGCTTGAGTAGATAATATCATGCCATCTCTTGCATACCGCTGTTGACCTTATCATGCTTGCTATTGGCAAGAAGGTGAAAATTTTCTCAAGAATGTCATCAGGAACTGCGGCATCCAATGAAACTGGCAATTCATTTTCTCCATTGCTAGCCTCTGAAATAACTCGAAAGTTGAATGCAGGAATTCTGATGCGCTCAATTGGAAGAGCTTCCCATGACGAATCATCTTCCATGATGCCACACAGAAAAAAATGCAGGTAGTGCGATGGCCTGAAAAAAAGGACAGGTAAGTCCTTAGTTCTTACACAGATAGTTGCAAATATTTTGCCTTATATTAAAATAATTCTTATTCTCAAAACAGCTCATTCTCCTAATACTATTCTTTATAAGCAAAGAGATCCTATCCGAATCAAAATAATACAGTATTCCAATAAATCCTCTAATAATGCTACACTCGGTGACAAAAGCAAGTCTTCCCAAATGTTCCAAAACAATATATGGATGAGAAGTTTCTATCGGGCAAGTACTCTGTATACCACAAATATAAAAGCTTCTACACAAAACCATACATGGCATCCAAAACTGTTATACTACAAATGAAGGCCAACTATGTCAAATACTCCCTCTGTCCCAAAATAAATGTTGCTGATTTAGTACAGGTTTAGTACAAAGCATGGTTTTCGAGTCGCGACTCATGCGAGTCGCTCTGGGGCAGCGACTTGGAAGAAGTCGAGCCTGCGTTGTGACTAGTCGCGAGTCGACACTAAGCTGAGTCGACCATATTTTTGCAACTCATAGACTAGTCGTCGACTAGTCGAGCGACTCGAAATCCATGGTACAAAGTTGTACTAAGTCAGCGACACTTATTTTGGGACAGAGGGGGTATATCTTAATACTGAGAGTCTGAAACTTTCATTATTGGCCCGTGCTATGCATACTACAGCAAACACTGAACAAGAACATATAGACATTCTCAATATAACATATACTTTTCGAATTATTTGGAGACATTTTGTTACTTTTGTCAGATGGAACTGTTATATGGCACATGTCAAATGCAACATTTCCATGGCCCTTGAGATGAAAACAAATGTTTGAATCGAAGCCCCAGCAGGATTTTCCATGAAACTCCATGTATACGCAGGAAGGCCCCTTAGAAGGATAGCACCATGGCATGAACAACGATACCTTCCATCAACAGCCTGTTGCGCCTGTTTGTCCTAGTATCGATGTCTCCCTCTCAATCACTGTGGTATCATTGCCCCAGCACAAATAGTGGGGGAGGAGGCCTGGTTGGCCTCCTCACCATTGGAAAGAAGCAAGGACAGACATGACTTTTGCATCGTAAGGAGCAAGTACAGAATGTAAGCAAGAAATCCAGGGAGATCTCTGTCCCCAACCAACCCGCTAACCCCGCCCCTCCAATCAAATCCAGCCATTCGCTCGCCCTGATGCCATTGGCCCCCGATGTAAATAAAATCATATGATCCATACACAGCAGCGTATTCGCGGATACGGACGATTTTCGCGGAGATGCGGCAGTCCGACGAAGTAAATATCATCCCCCAACCAGCAAAGGCAGCAAAGATGCATACAGGTTGAAATAGAATGGGAAAGAAACAAAAAGGGGCGGTACATACCTAGAATCCCACGGATCAGATCGGCATCGGCTGCCTATCGCGGTTCTTGCGAATGCCGTCCTGAAGCAATGTGCGGCGATTTGGGCGGAGTGCTCCAACTCCAATCCACACGCTACGGGGAGGGGAACGAATCCGGAATGTCCCCCCGAGTTTCGCCCACTTCGGGATTGAAGGGGTGGAGGTGGGGGTGGGTTGGGTTGGGTGCGGCGATGGGTTTATTGTTTGTTTACAGATTGAGGGAGGGAGTGGAAGGAGGAGGCGGAGAGATGTGGTGCCGCGGGCGTGGCGGCGGCTCTGCCTCTGCCCAGCATGCGGCTGTGCGCTATAATCAAATGAATCCACTGCTGGGGCTGGGCTTTGATTGTTTTGCGTTTGGGGGCTCTGTTTTATATATAGCAGAGGAGGAGAAAGTTTGGTTGGATTGGATGGAGCCTCCCCGGGACAAAAATGTACATCTTACTATCTTTTTTTATTTTGAAGATACTAGTAATAATGTACGTTTTTTTTTTGCGAGGGTAAAGGGAGTTTTATTGCAAAGTTATAGAGTTACAGCCGAGAGGCCACAAATCCTCGATACAAGGTGGGGCTGAAACAAGCCAAACAGCAGTGGCTCGCTTCGTACGGCTATAACAGGCCAAATGATCGGCAACTCTATTCTATAGACGACTAATCTTCTGAGGTACAAACTCCCTACTACCAGCTAAGAACTTAATCTCTAGGGCTAATTGGCCATAAGCTGACCGTCGTAGAGCATCTGTTGATAGGCAGGATAAAGCTTCCCGAGAATCCGATTACAACACCACCGGTGAATTTGAGTGATGTATGGCAAGAGCCATACCTTTCATCATTGCATGAAGTTCTGCCTCAAGTGGACCATTGCAGTGAAAGGTATATTTGTATGCCGCAAATAAGATTGAGAGTCTGTTTGGTTCGAAGCCCCAGCGTGCCAAGCCAAATAATTGGCGTTGACCAAGTGCTCCAGCGGTGTTTGGATCGAAGCCCATATTTTGGCATGCCAACGCTGCCCTCGGCTCTCTAGTTCAATTTCTTGCCAACGCGACGGCAGAACGCGGGCGCAGAAAAGCAACGCCAATTTTTTGGCTCGCCCGTGCGTTGGCAGGGCCAACCTGGGCAAAAACCAAACAGACCCTGAACCCTCATTGTCTCGGAGAACACACCCTGCCGCCGCGGAGCCATCTTATGGGTTAAGCGAACCATCCACAGAGAGGGCGACCGTACCCCTCGCCGGAGCCGACCAAGGTGCAACGGCTGTAACCATCTTTTGGCGCGTCACCACCTGTGGCGCCAAGGGCATCTTGCCTTTGATAATCTCCTCCACTGAAAACTTGCCCGCGAGGTTGATGGATTTATAGTAACTATCCAGAAACTCAACCGATGCAGGCACGGGTGGGGTTTCCTTACCATGGTAGCAGTCGTTGCGTATCTACCATATCCGTCAAATCAGCATAATTACCATGTCACAAACCATCTCTGCACAGGAATCAAGTAGGAGCATTAGCCATTCCTTCCCAGTATCAATAAGGCGATCATCGTCCGGGAGAGGCCATCTGGTACGCATGTTGATCCACAAGGTTCTTGCTTGAGTGCAGGTGACCAAGGCATGAAAGGTAGACTCCTCCTCTACCCCACAAATAGGGCAGAGTGAGCGTGTGGCCAAATGTCGGTAGTTCTTGCACTGTTGAGTTGCTAGGGTACCCGTAACCACTCGCCAAGCTGTGATCTTCATCTTCTGTGGTACGTTGGAGGCCCAAATCCTGTTCCACAACGAGCGACTCCCTTCCGGGTCAGAGCTAGACGCACCACCTGCAAAGGCCGTGTTATGATCACATGTGGCTAATCTGTAAGCACTCTTCACAGTAAAGTTCCCGCTCTTCTCCGGAAACCAGGACAAGAAATCATTCCACATACGGGGCGAAGCTCTGATCTTTGTTATATACTGTACGTCCATGGGCCAAAAAAATTCTTGAAGACGGTCCACCCGCCAAGCCCCGTTTTCATCTAGAAAATCAGCAACCCTTTTAGTCGACAGGTGCCCTTCGGAGTGATGGGGCGAAACGATGATGGTTGGGGGATCCATGGATCCCTCCAGGTGCGGATGTTAGCTCCGTTCCCCACCCTCCAAGTTGCACCTCTCTTGAGCAAATCCAAGCCATGCAATATACCTTTCCACACTGATGAACCATTGCCCGAAAACACCGTATCGAGCAGCTGTCCGGAGGGGAAATATTTTGCCTTTAGCAGGCGAGCACAAAGACTATCCGGCGTGTCCAACAAATGCCACGCTTGTTTAGCAAGCAATGCCTGGTTAAAGGATCTCATGCCACAAAACCCCATGCCACCCATGGACTTTGGTAGCCTCGGTTTATCCCAACTCATCCAAGCCATCTTCTTCTTGCCATTCTCCACTCCCCACCAGTACTGGCGAATCATGCGAGTTAGTTCGTCACAGACCGATGCAGGAAGTTTAAAGACACTCATTACGTAGGCAAGAAGGGCCTGGGCCACAGCTTTAATAAGAATCTCCTTATTACCAGTGGACATATATTGCTCACTCCAATCTATAAGCTTCTTCTGTAGGCGCTCTTGGATTGTTTCAAAATTACCTTTGTGAATTCTTCCTTCCGGGACAGGAAGACCCAAGTACTTGGGCTCAAACACCTCTTGAGTAATCTCCAACACAGTTTTGACCTCCCGAGCCACACTCTGCAGACAGTTATCTGAAAAAAGGATGGAACACTTCGACGGGGTGATCAATTGTCCTGTTGCCGCCGAATACGTGTTCAACACACCTTTAACCAAAAGAGCATGCTGCTCTGAGGCATGGAAAAACAGGAGGGAATCATCCACAAATAAGAGATGTGAGATGACCGGGGCCCCTCTACATATCTTGACCCCTTGTAGACCTTCCTCGATCATCGACTTGTTCAGAAGGATAGATAGAGCATCAGCCACAAAGAGGAAAAGAAAGGGGGGATAAAGGATCACCTTGGCGTAGACCTCTCGAGGGAGAGAAGGACTCCAATAGTTTGCCATTAAATTTAACAGAATACTTCACTGACGAGACACATGCCATAACGCGAGAGATCCACTAATCAGAGAAGCCCCATTTAGAGAGCGCCCTTTCCAAGAAGAACCAATCAACACGGTCATAGGCCTTCGACAGATCAAGTTTGTATGCACACAAGGCTTGTGAATTCTCCTTTACTGACTGGATATGATGAATGCACTCGAAGGCAATAATGGAGTTGTCTAAGATCAACCTCCCTGGAATGAATGCACTCTGATTTTCAGAGATAAGCTCAGATAGGAGCGGCCGTAGCCTGTTCACCATGCATTTAGACACGATCTTGTACACCACATTACACAGACTTATGGGGCGGAAATCTTTCAGTTCCTTAGGGTGGGGTACTTTTGGGATTAACACAATCATCGTGTCATTAACACCATCTGGCATGATGCCAGTAACAAAAAATTCCTGCACTGCGGCTCACTACAAAAAAATACACTTCCGTGATGATACGTGTTTGTCACAGTAGGTCGCTTTTTTGTCATGCATGTACATCCATGACAAATTTATGACAGAATCAAGATAGTCATACCTGTGCTGTTGTAGAAGTGTTCCATGACATTGTTGGAAATATGCCCTAGAGGCAATAATAAAATGATTATTAGTATATTTCCTTGTTCATGATAATTGTCTATTATTCATGCTATATTTGTGTTATCCGGAAATCATAATACATGTGTGAATACATAGACCATAACATGTCCCTAGTGAGCCTCTAGTTAACTAGCTCGTTGATCAACAGATAGTCATGGTTTCCTGACTATGGACATTGGATGTCATTGATAACGGGATCACATCATTAGGAGAATGATGTGATGGACAAGACCCAATCCTAAGCATAGCACAAGATCGTGTAGTTCGTTTGCTAGAGCTTTTCCAATGTCAAGTATCATTTCCTTAGACCATGAGATCGTGTAACTCCTGGATGCCGTAGGAGTGCTTTGGGTGTACCAAACGTCACAATGTAACTAGGTGACTATAAAGGTATACTACAGGTATCCCCGAAAGTATCTGTTGGGTTGACACGGATCGAGACTGGGATTTGTCACTCCGTATGACGGAGAGGTATCTCTGGGCCCACTCGGTAATGCATCATCATAATGAGCTCAATGTGACCAAGTGTTTGGTCATGGGATCATGCATTACGGTACGAGTAAAGTGACTTGCCGGTAACGAGATTGAACGAGGTATTGGGATACCGACGATCGAATCTCGGGCAAGTAACGTACCAATTGACAAAGGGAATTGAATACGGGATTGATTGAATCCTCGACATTGTGGTTCATCCGATGAGATCATCGTGGAACATGTGGGAGCCAACATGGGTATCCAGAACCCGTTGTTGGTTATTGACCGGAGAGTCGTCTCGGTCATGTCTGCGTGTCTCCCGAACCCGTAGGGTCTACACACTTAAGGTTCGGTGACGGTAGGGTTGTAGAGATATTAGTATGCGGTAACCCGAAAGTTGTTCGGAGTCCCGGATGAGATCCCGGACATCACGAGGAGTTCCAGAATGGTCCGGAGGTGAAGATTTATATATAGGAAGTCCAGTTTCGGCCATCGGGAAAGTTTCGGGGGTAATCGGTATTGTACCGGGACCACCGGAAGGGTCCCCGGGGTCCACCGGGTGGGGCCACCTATCTCGGAGGGCCCCATGGGCTGAAGTGGGAGGGGAACCAGCCCTTGGTGGGCTGGTGCGCCCCCCATGGGCTTCCCCTTGTGCCTAGGGTTGGAAACCCTAGGGGTGGGGGGCGCCCCACCTGACTTGGGGGGCAAGTCCCCCCATGGCCGGCGCCCCCCATCTAGATGGGATCTAGAGGGGCCGGCGCCCCCCCTTGGCCCCTATATATAGTGGAGGGAAGGGAGGGCAGCCGCACCCAAGTCCCTGGCGCCTCCCTCTCCCTCCGTGACACCTCTCTCTCTCGTTGGAGCTTGGCGAAGCCCTGCCGAGATCACCGCTGCTTCCACCACCACGCCGTCGTGCTGCTGGATCTCCATCAACCTCTCCTTCCCCTTGCTGGATCAAGAAGGAGGAGACGTCTTCCCCAACCATACGTGTGTTGAACGCAGAGGTGCCGTCCGTTGGGCGCTCGGTCATCGGTGATTTGGATCACGACGAGTGTGACTCCATCAACCCCGTTCTCTTGAACGCTTCCGCTCGCGATCTACAAGGGTATGTAGATGCACTCCCCTCTCCCTCGTTTCTAGATGACTCCCTAGATTGATCTTGGTGATGCATAGAAAATTTTAAAATTGTGCTACATTCCCCAACAGTGGTATCAGAGCTAGGTCTATGCGTAGTTTCTATGCACGAGTAGAACACAAGTTGTTGTGGGCGTCGATTTTGTCAATTTGCTTGCCGTTACTAGTCTTATCTTGATTCGGCGGCATCATGGGATGAAGCGGCCCGGACCGACCTTACATGTACGCTTACGTGAGACAGGTTCCACCGACTGACATGCACTAGTTGCATAAGGTGGCTAGTGGGTGTCTGTCTCTCCCACTTTAGTCGGATCGGATTTGATGAAAAGGGTCCTTATGAAGGGTAAATAGAAATTGGCATATCACGTTGTGGTTTTGGCGTAGGTAAGAAACGTTCTTGCTAGAAACCTATAGCAGCCACGTAAAAACTTGCAACAACAAGTAGAGGACGTCTAACTTGTTTTTGCAGCATGTGCCATGTGATGAGATATGGCCAAAAGGATGTGATGAATGATATATGTGATGTATGAGATTGATCATGTTCTTGCAATAGGAATCATGACTTGCATGTCGATGAGTATGACGACCGGCAGGAGCCATAGGAGTTGTCTTAATTTATTTATGACCTGCGTGTCAACATAAACGTCATGTAATTACTTTACTTTATTACTAAACCGTTAGCCATAGTAGTAGAAGTAATAGATGACGAGACAACTTCATGAAGACACGATGATGGAGATCATGATGATGGAGATCATGGTGTCATACCGGTGACGATGATGATCATGGCGCCCCAAAGATGGAGATCAAAAGGAGCAAAATGATATTGGCCATATCATGTCACTATTTGATTGCATGTGATGTTTATCATGTTTTACATCTTATTTGCTTAGAACGACGGTAGCTTAAATAAGATGACCCCTCACAATAATTTCAAGAAAGTGTTCCCCCTAACTGTGCACCGTTGCGAAGGTTCGTTGTTCCAAAGCACCACGTGATGATTGGGTGTGATAGATTCTAATGTTCGAATACAACGGGTGTAAGCCAGATTTACACACGCAATACACTTAGGTTGACTTGACGAGCCTAGCATGTACAGACATGGTCTCGGAATATGGAAGACCGAAAGGTCGAACATGAGTCGTATAGAAGATACGATCAACATGAAGATGTTCACCGATGATGACTAGTCCGTCTCACGTGATGATCGGACACGGCCTAGTTGACTCGGATCATGTATCACTTAGATGACTAGAGGGATGTCTGTCTGAGTGGGAGTTCATTAAATAATTTGATTAGATGAACTTAATTATCATGAACTTAGTCTAAAAACCTTTGCAAAATGTCTTGTAGATCAAATGGCCAACGCCCATGTCAACCTCAACTTCAACGCGTTCCTAGAGAAAACCGAGCTGAAAGATGATGGCAACAACTATACGGACTGGGTCCGGAACCTGAGTATCATCCTCATAGCTACCAGGAAAGCATGTGTCCTAGAAGCAGCGCTAGATGAAGCACCCATCCTAGAGAACCAAGACGTTATGAACGCTTGGCAGTCGCGTGCTGATGATTACTCCCTCGTTCAGTGCGGCATGCTTTACAGCTTAGAACCGGGGCTCCAAAAGCGTTTTGAGCAACACGGAGCATATGAGATGTTCGAAGAGCTGAAAATGGTTTTCCAAGATCATGCCCGGGTCGAGAGATATGAAGTCTCCGACAAGTTCTACAGTTGTAAGATGGAGGAAAATAGTTCTGTCAGTGAGCACATACTCAAAATGTCTGGGTTGCACAACCGCTTGTCCCAGCTGGACATTAACCTCCCGGATGAGGCGGTCATTGACAGAATACTTCAGTCGCTCCCACCTAGCTACAAGAGCTTTGTGATGAACTACAATATGCGGGGGATGGTGAAAACTATTCCTGAAGTATTTTCAATGCTGAAATCAGTGGAGGTGGAAATCAAAAAGGAACATCAAGTGTTGATGGTCAATAAAACCACTAGTTTCAAGAAAGGCAAGGGTAAGAAGAACTTCAAGAAGGGCGGCAAGGGAGTTGCCGCGGCCGGTAAACCAGTTGCCGGGAAGAAGTCAAAGAATGGACCCAAACCTGAGACAGAGTGCTTTTATTGCAAGGGAAAGGGACACTGGAAGCGGAACTGCCCCAAATACTTAGCGGACAAGAAGGCCAGCAACACTAAAGGTATATGTGATATACATGTAATTGATGTGTACCTTGCCAGTACTCGTAGTAGCTCCTGGGTATTTGATACCGGTGCGGTTGCTCATATTTGTAACTCAAAACAGGAGCTGCGGAATAAGCGAAGACTGGCGAAGGACGAGGTGATGATGCACGTCGGGAATGGTTCCAAGGTCGATGTGATCACCGTCGGCACGCTACCTCTACATTTACCTACGGGATTAGTTTTAAACCTCAATAATTGTTATTTAGTGCTAGCTTTGAGCATGAACATTGTATCTGGATCTCGTTTAATACGAGATGGCTACTCATTTAAATCCGAGAATAATGGTTGTTCTATTTATATGAGAGATATGTTTCATGGTCATGCCTCGTTGGTCAATGGTTTATTCTTAATGAATCTCGAACGTGATGTTACACATATTCATAGTGTGAATACAAAAAGATGTAAGATTGATAATGATAGTCCCACATATCTGTGGCACTGCCGCCTTGGTCACATCGGTGTCAAACGCATGAAGAAGCTCCATACAGATGGACTTTTGGAGTCTCTTGATTTCGAATCATTTGACACGTGCGAACCATGCCTCATGGGTAAAATGACCAAGACTCCGTTCTCCGGAACAATGGATCGAGCAACCAACTTATTGGAAATTATACATACTGATGTGTGCGGTCCAATGAGCGTTGAGGCTCGCGGTGGCTATCGTTATGTTCTCACCCTCACTGATGACTTAAGTAGATATGGGTATGTCTATTTGATGAAACACAAGTCTGAGACCTTTGAAAAGTTCAAGGAATTTCAGAATGAGGTAGAGAATCAACGTGACCGAAAGATAAAATTCTTACGATCAAATCGTGGGGGAGAATATTTAAGTCATGAATTTGGTATGCACTTAAGGAAATGTGGAATCGTTTCACAACTCACGCCGCCTGGAACACCTCAGCGTAACGGTGTGTCCGAACGTCGTAATCGCACTCTATTGGATATGGTGCAATCTATGATTTCACTCACTGATTTACCGCTATCATTTTGGGGATACGCTCTAGAGACAGCTACATTCACTTTAAATAGGGCACCGTCTAAATCCGTTGAGACGACACCGTATGAACTATGGTTTGGGAAGAAACCTAAGCTGTCATTTCTAAAAGTTTGGGGATGCGATGCTTATGTCAAGAAACTTCAACCTGAAAAGCTCGAACCCAAGTTGGAAAAATGCGTCTTCATAGGATACCCTAAGGAAACCATTGGGTATAGCTTCTACCTCAGATCCGAAGACAAGATCTTTGTTGCCAAGAATGGGTCCTTTCTGGAGAAAGAGTTTCTCTCGAGAGAAGTAAGTGGGAGGAAAGTAGAACTCGATGAAGTATTGCCTCTTGAACCAGAAAGTAGCGCAGCTCAGGAAGATGTTCATGTGGTGCCTGCACCGACTAGAGAGGAAGTTAATGATGATGATCAAGGTACTTCGGATCAAGTTGCTACTGAACTTCGAAGGTCCACAAGGACACGTTCCACACCAGAATGGTATGGTAACCCTGTCCTGGAAATCATGTTGTTAGACAACGGTGAACCTTCGAGCTATGAAGAAGCAATGGCGGGCCCAGATTCCAACAAATGGCTTGAAGCCATGCAATCCGAGATAGGATCCATGTATGAAAACAAAGTATGGACTTTGACAGACTTGCCCGATGATCGGCGAGCGATAGAGAATAAATGGATCTTTAAGAAGAAGACATACGCGGATGGTAATGTTACCATCTATAAGGCTCGACTTGTCGCTAAGGGTTATCGACAAGTTCAAGGGGTTGACTATGATGAGACCTTCTCGCCCGTAGCGAAGCTGAAGTCCGTCCGAATCATGTTAGCAATTGCCGCATACTATGATTATGAGATATGGCAAATGGACGTCAAAACGGCATTCCTTAACGGCTTTCTTAAGGAAGAATTGTATATGATGTAGCCGGAAGGTTTTGTCGATCCTAAGAATGCTAACAAGGTATGCAAGCTCCAGTGCTCCATCTATGGGCTGGTGCAAGCATCTCGGAGTTAGAACATTCGCTTTAATGAAATGATCAAACCGTTTGGGTTTATGCAGACTTATGGAGAAGCCTGCGTTTACAAGAAAGTGAGTGGGAGCTCTGTAGCATTTCTCATATTATATGTGGATGACATACTTTTGATGGGAAATGATATAGAGCTTTTGGACAGTATTAAGGCCTACTTGAATAAGTGTTTTTCAACGAAGGACCTTGGAGAAGCTGCTTACATATTAGGCATGAAGATCTATAGATATAGATCGAGACGCCTCATAGGTCTTTCACAAAGCACATACCTTGATAAGATATTGAAGAAGTTCAATATGGATCAGTCCAAGAAGGGGTTCTTGCCTGTGTTGCAAGGTGTGAAATTGAGCTCAGCTCAATGTCCGACCACGGCAGAAGATAGAGAAAAGATGAATGTCGTCCCCTATGCCTCAACCATAGGGTCTATCATGTATGCTATGCTGTGTACTAGACCTGATGTAAACCTTGTCGTGAGTTTGCTAGGAAGGTACCAAAGTAATCCCGGCATGGAACACTGGACAACGGTCAAGAACATCCTAAAGTACCTGAAAAGGACTAAGGATATGTTTCTCGTATATGGAGGTGACGAGGAGCTCGTCGTAAAGGGTTACGTCGACGCTAGCTTCGACACAGATTTGGATGACTCTAAGTCACAAACCGGATACGTGTATATTTTGATAAGCTGGTGCAGTTGCAAGCAAAGCGTCGTGGCAGGATCTACATGTGAAGCGGAGTACATGGCAGCCTCGGAGGCAGCGCATGAAGCAATCTGGATGAAGGAGTTCATCACCGACCTAGGAGTCATACCCAATGCGTCGGGGCCAATCACTCTCTTCTGTGACAACACTGGAGCTATTGCCCTTGCCAAGGAGCCCAGGTTTCACAAGAAGACCAGGCACATCAAGCGTCGCTTCAACTCCATTCGTGAAAATGTTCAAGATGGAGACATAGATATTTGCAAAGTACATACGGATCTGAATGTCGCAGATCCATTGACTAAACCTCTTCCGCGAGCAAAACATGATCAACACCAGAACTCTATGGGTGTTCGATTCATCACAATGTAACTAGATTATTGACTCTAGTGCAAGTGGGAGACTGTTGGAAATATGCCCTAGAGGCAATAATAAAATGATTATTATTATATTTCCTTGTTCATGATAATTGTCTATTATTCATGCTATAATTGTGTTATCCAGAAATAAAAATACATGTGTGAATACATAGACCATAACATGTCCCTAGTGAGCCTCTAGTTAACTAGCTCGTTGATCAACAGATAGTCATGGTTTCCTGACTATGGACATTGGATGTCATTGATAATGGGATCACATCATTAGGAGAATGATGTGATGGACAAGACCCAATCCTAAGCATAGCACAAGATCGTGTAGTTCATTTGCTAGAGCTTTTCCAATGTCAAGTATCATTTCCTTAGACCATGAGATCGTGTAACTCCCGGATGCCGTAGGAGTGCTTTGGGTGTACCAAACGTCACAACGTAACTGGGTGACTATAAAGGTATACTACAGGTATCCCCGAAAGTATCTGTTGGGTTGACACGGATCGAGATTGGGATTTGTCACTCCGTATGACGGAGAGGTATCTCTGGGCCCACTCGGTAATGCATCATCATAATGAGCTCAATGTGACCAAGTGTTTGGTCACAGGATCATGCATTACGGTATGAGTAAAGTGACTTTCCGGTAACAAGATTGAACGAGGTATTGGGATACCGACGATCGAATCTCGGGCAAGTAACGTACCGATTGACAAAGGGAATTGAATACGGGATTGATTGAATCCTCGACATCGTGGTTCATCCGATGAGATCATCATGGAACATGTGGGAGCCAACATGGGTATCCAGATCCCGCTGTTGGTTATTGACTGGAGAGTCGTCTCGGTCATGTCTGCGTGTCTCCCAAACCCGTAGGGTCTACACACTTAAGGTTCGGTGATGCTAGGGTTGTAGAGATATTAGTATGCGGTAACCCGAAAGTTGTTAGGAGTCCCGGATGAGATCCCGGACGTCACGAGGAGTTCCGGAATGGTTCGGAGGTGAAGATTTATATATAGGAAGTCCAGTTTCGGCCATCGGGAAAGTTTCGGGGGTAATCGGTATTGTATCGGGACCACCGGAAGGGTCCCGGGGGTCCACCGGGTGGGACCACCTATCCCGGAGGGCCCCATGGGCTGAAGTGGGAGGGGAACCAGCCCCTAGTGGGCTGGTGCGCCCCCCATGGGCCTCCCCCTGTGCCTAGGGTTGGAAACCCTAGGGGTGGGGGGCGCCCCACCTGACTTGGGGGGCAAGTCCCCCCTTGGCCGCCGCCCCCCCATCTAGATGGGATCTAGAGGGGCCGGCGCCCCCTTGGACCCTATATATAGTGGAGGGGAGGGAGGGCAGCCGCACCCAAGTCCCTGGCACCTCCCTCTCCCTCCGTGACACCTCTCTCTCTCTCTCTCTCGTTGGAGCTTGGCGAAGCCCTGCCGAGATCACCGCTGCTTCCACCACCACGCCGTCGTGCTGCTGGATCTCCATCAACCTCTCCCCCCCTTGCTGGATCAAGAAGGAGGAGACGTCTTCCCCAACCATACATGTGTTGAACGCGGAGGTGCCGTCCGTTGGGCGCTCGGTCATTGGTGATTTGGATCACGACGAGTACGACTCCATCAACCCTGTTCTCTTGAACGCTTCCGCTCGCGATCTACAAGGGTATGTAGATGCACTCCCCTCTCCCTCGTTGCTAGATGACTCCATAGATTGATCTTGGTGATGCGTAGAAAATTTTAAAATTCTGCTGCGTTCGCCAATAGACATTACCAAAATTATCATCACGGAAGTGTCCACTTCCATGACGATAAATCGCGCGTCACAGAAGTGCTTTCGTCAAGGGTGACCGACACGTGGCTTCCACCATAACGGAACGCCGTTAAGCTATCGGGTCGGGTTTTGGATCCGATAACCCGTTAACAGCCCCGACCAATGGGAAATTTCCACTTGTAAAATTCTTATTGGCCGGACGAAACACGTGTCAGCTCGTCAGTGGGTCAGATAGGCGCCTATGATACGTCGACACGTGGCATGGCCCAACAGAGGCCCATTCCTGTGAAAAGGCCGGCCCGTTTGACTTGGTCAAAAGGCGGCGGGCCGGCCCATGGAAAGCCTGTTAACGGCCTGTTCGCATATAGCCCATTTACAGCCCGCTAACCCAAGGCCCGTTACGCCCTATCCCAATTAGGCCCAGTAGCGTCATCTAGGCCATCCAATATGATTCCAGCCCGTTTTCACTTATGGCCCATGTATGGCCCATGACGTCTTTCGGCCCATATGAGGCCCTATGTAACTCTTGGCCTATTAACGGCCCGTGGTGAAACTGGCCCATAATGAACAGTGTATCACTTTACACCCATTAACGGCCCGTGGTGAAACTGGCCTGTAATGAATAGTGTATCACTTTATACCCATTAATGGCCCGTTATTCCGTTGGGCCGTTTCCAGCCCATGTTATCTTTCGGCCTTCCCAGAGCCCATTTATTCTTGGGCTCATTTCCAGCATTCGTTTACTTACGGCCCGTTACTGTCATTTTCTGCTTGTGGGCCAAATTCAGCCCATGGTTACAGTCGGCCTGTTTGTGGTCTGTTAATACGTTGGGCCGTTTTCATAGTGTCATCAAATACGGCCTATTAACGATGGCCCGTTACGGTCGGCCCATGAACGGACGATTCCAACTCTAGCCCGTTTACGGCCATAATGCGGCCTGTTATTGGCCCATGTTTGGCCAATCGATCATACGACCCGTATAAGGCCCATTGATGACATGGCCCGTAGAAGGCCCATTGTTTCTATGGCCCATAGAAGGCCTACTGTTTCTATGGCCCGTAGAAGGCCCACTGTTTCTATGGCCCGTAGGAGGCCCAGTGTCACTACAGTAAATATTAGCCCATGGTTATTGTGGCCTAGTTTTAAAAAATAGGTTATTGCAGCCACTAGTTAACCGCGGAAAAAGAACTGCAATGACTACAAGCAAACAAATAAACAAGACAACAAGGAAATAAATAAGCAAGCAACTAACACTAGGCTATCACGGCTATTACACATATTACATCCACTAGGCATCAAAGTTCGCCACCAGTGCAAATATAGGGAACAAAGCAGCATATCATATACACTGGCCATCAAAATTGGCCACCAGTGTAAATAAACGCGACAGCAAAACAAGAGCATAGCTGAAACAACTTCAGAAGAGCTCAAGAAACGTTATCCTGGGTATCCACCATGCTGGCAATAAGCTTAGCAAGCTGATTAGCTTTGTCCTGTTTGGCGCTAAAATCCTCCAACGCTTGCTGTTGCACCAGAAAGTATGCATCTGAATGCTCCAGGGACTTCCGCAGTCCTTCCACTTCTTGTCGCAGCACAACTAATCGATGTCTTTCAGCTTGTAGTTGAGACTCAAGAAACCGAACTGATTCAGACAGTGAGTTTGAATAGCTTGTGCAAGCGGTAGTGGCCAGTAACTCCAACACTAAACCAAGACAGGATGTGTCACTATCCAGAACCTTATCTGCATTACTTCCTTTACCGTTGCTTAATAAGGCACTCTTCCCCAATTTTCTGTCAGCATTCTAAAAGAAGAAACAAGCAGACACATAACAAGTTTAGCATGTACTAGTATATGAAACTCATTTCGGTGAACCAGTTCATTAGTAAGGTGGACAGGATTAAACTACCAAGTCTTCTATTGCCAAGTACTAGTACATAATAAAAGCATCAAACAAACATATATCTATGTCCTATGGTAGCAATGGAATCTTAAATTAGAACAGTTGTTCTTCAGGTTTAGGCACTTATTCTACATGAACAGAGTACAGTAAGACGCAAGAATATAATACTTAAAAATAGAAAATGAGCTCATAGACCTTACCACATTCTTGGTTCGGGACCAGTACAGAACAAGGCGTTCCCAGTCATCGTCTAGTAAATGTGTCTCAGGAGAACGTAAGGGAATTTGATGAGTTTCTTTGCCAGTGAAGTACGTTTTCTTCAGGTAATTCCGATACTGCCACCAAGCATTCTTGAAGATAGCAGAGGTATTAGCACAGGTTACCTCATCCCGAGTTTCCAAATCGGTCCTTCTCTATAGAGAAAAATGGGAAAATTTGCTGTATTATAACCATCATGGAGGTAGGATGTATGGGACGAAGCAAAGTAATTGCCATGAATAACATTACTTACACATAACTCCTGGACAAACACCTGCAACTGGCATTTTCCTTCATCTTCCATATAATATTTCCAAGATGGGAAGATACGCACATACGATTTAACAACATCAAATGCGATAGATGTTAAACTATGACTAGTTGGTTGTGCTTCCTCCACAGGAATAAGCGTACTAACTTGTGGAGTTGGGGTTCGTCGTGATAGTACTGGCCCTTTGGGCACTGGAGCTGCCTTACTAACTGCTCTTGTTTGGGAGCTCTGTGGTGGAGATGGTGCTGTGTCAACAGGAACTGGGTTACTATCGGCTGGGGTTGGGGTTAGATTGGGTGAAGCTGGTTCTCTATCCATCGTAGTAGGGGTACAATCTGCGAGAGTTTGGGTTATGTGTGGTAGGGCTGGTTCTTGTGCATGTACAACCGGGGTGCTATCTCCACCAAGAGGTAGCACCGTTTTATTTGAAGACCGTGTTTTTAGTCCGCTAGATACTGGCATCACCCGCTCCAATTCAAATGGCTGATAAACAGGAAACATAGTTGAATGTACAAACATTGTATGAGAGACAGATGCAATAGATAGTGTGGAAAAAAGAGGGCATGAAATAGTTGACATGTATATTGCTTAACTAAAACGGATAGCATGACATAATTTCACATATATGATGTCTATCTAAACTGGATAGCATAGCATAACATAATTCAAAGATATGATGAATAACTAAATAGGATCGCATGACATAATTCACCTACATGTTATCTAAGTAATCAGGATCGCATCATTTAATTCACATATGTAATTTATATGCTAAGCAGAGGGCATTCAATATGATGTCTGAACTAAGAACATGGTGTTGAATATTGTGTATATGATGTCTAAACTATGCAATGCAATACACCGTATGCATGATATGAGCAGTATAACCGTGCCAAGTTAGAGCATACACCTCAGTGGGGGAATAGGACTGGTCATCTGTCTCTGAATCCATCTCTGAGGAGCTATCGGGGCCCAACAAGAGATCTGCTTCGATAGGTAGCACTGTCGGCTTTGAAGGCCTTGTTTTCACTCCAGATTTTTCCATCTCCCACCCAAATGGCTGATTCACAGGAAGAGTAGTTTAATGTACAAACATTGTCGACAAATGGAAATGTAATGAAGAAAAGGATGGGCAAGATATCATTCAAATATATGATGCCTGGTTAAACAGGATGGCATTGCACATTTCACATATATTATGGCTGGCTAAAAGACATGAGACTGCATAATTCCCATATATGATATAGAAACTAAATAGGTGGCATTACAGAACATGTCTAAACTAAGCAGATGACATATATGATGTCAAAAGTAGGCACTACAAGGCAACATATGCATGATATGACTAACATCATCATGCCAAGGTAGAGCAAACACCTTGGGGGGGTAAATAGGAGTGGTCAGCGGCGTCTGAATCTGCCTCAGAACAGATATGTTCCTCTGGATTACAATCTAGAGAGGGGTGGGGAGGGTTTTCCATTGAACCCACCATGGAGCGATGTCTGCATGACATTGTATTGCCACGCAAAACTCTTCTCTTTTTCTCTACATGTTCAGCATGACTGTGTACAATATCTGACATGCATACAAAACAAATATGCTGAGATTATGTAAGGAGAGCATGCAGAAATTTAGAGTGATGGTAACAACCAGTGGATCGATGTTTTTCCGTTGAACCAAAATAGCCCTAATGGATCGACGTGAATGTATAGTAATAACTGATGCAACAAGTGTACAACCTCTTTGCCGTAGCCGTGTTGACCTCAGCATCATTGCGTTGGTCGCTGAAGCAGTTGAGGCAGAGGTGGCTATTGGAGGTGTGGAGGAAGATCTGAGGAATCTGTAGACGGCGTCCAGGGCACTGCTCTGTTGTGACAGATCGTTCTGTCATTGGAGCAGCTCTGGTGAGCCGTAAGACGTCAAGGCTGAAGCAGCACAAGACAGACATCGTCAATCTCAAGTGGGATTCTAATAGAATCTCCAATAGATGATGTAAAATGGATGTAAAATTAACATCACCAAAAACCACCTGACTACAATAGATGAGGTAAAAACTGTTGACTCTGAACTTAACTATCGAAACTGAAATTTACAGTGGAATCTGAATGCTACTGTCGAAACTGAACGCAATGGTAGCAGAGAGGCACTTGACATGTAGTTTAGGGAGGGCCTGCAGTTCATCTTCAACCTGCACCCCCCTGAGCCGCTAGCCACCACCGGCCGAACCGCCGGTGCCAGCGCCGCCTCGCCGCCCCGAAACAACTCGCCACCGCCGCCCCGGCCAGCCCTCTAGGCCTCCCGCCCCCACCCTGAACCCTAAGATAGATAGTGGGGTACCTCTCCGGCGAGCCCCTATCCCCACTGCGGGTGGTTCTTCCTTAACTCCAGCGAGCCCCCCCAACCCCTGAAAATCGACTAACCCAAAAGTCGATTCAGTCGACTGAAGTGTGGCTTAATCGGAGCAGAGCAGCAGCACGAGCGAGGGGGAGAGCAGCAACAGCAGCTGGGCGAGCGAGCGATCTAGCAAGAGCCGGAGCAGCAGCAGCAGATCCGGCTGGTATGGACGCCGCTGCCGAAGGGGCCTCGCACTGGGGGAGAGCCGCCATGGAGATGTCGCCCGCGATGCCGGCTTCAAGGTAGCCGCTCCATGGGGGTGCGGGATGGAGCACCGTCGGTGCCGGGAGGTCGAGTTAAGGAGAAGGTGCGATGCGATGAGTGTACAACCTCTTTGGTGGTGCCGAGTAGGCCTCGGCTTTGTTTGAGGAGTCGGTGAGGATGCTGCGGTTCCGGTGGAGCAGGTTAAGGCGGCGCTGTGGGGATGGAGCAGCCGCGATAGACGAGGCGATCGTCGGAGCAGCTCCTTGGAGGTGGAGGATGGGGCGACTGAACCGGCGGGACAACGAGATGGACGACGGATCCTCATCCGGGGAGGTGGACGAGGGACGTCGAGCTGTTGTGCTGGACGATGTCGTCGGGGAAGAGGCTCCGGCTGAGCAGCGGTGACATGGCGGACGGAGGAGGGTGGGGTATCGCGGCTGGAGCGGAGAGGTTATGGCGGCCTGGGATTTCGAATGGCGAAAAGGGGGCGATGGGAGGGGGTGAAGCATGACTTAGGAACGCGCTTGTCCAAAATGTAGGGTGTGTTACAAAAGTACCCCCCACCGATTTGAACTAGCGGCCCTTTCGTCTCAGGGTTAGAAGGGGGATTTCGTGTGTCGGGATTTGGCAGCTGGAGGGAGTTTTCGCGTGCGTTGTAATTTCGGGATAGCAAGGCGCGGGTTGTGAAGGCGCCAATTTTGGGAGCACGATATCTGAATTTTCGGGATATAACAAGACGCGGGTTGAATTTTAGGGACAAGCCTAACGTGTAGTAATACTGTACTTGTACGTACCAAATCAATTCGCACTTCCCTCAGCCAAAAAGAAAACGAAAAAATAAAACTATTCACACCACACAAAGAGAGAGTCTTGCCCTGTTTTACTATACAAATGCTATTCAAAGCTACTCCTTCCTTCCATCTATATAGGTCCTAATGCGTTTTTCGATGCTAACTTTGACCAAATATTAGAGCAATGATATATGACATGCAACTTACACAAAGCACACCGTTAAATTCGTCTGTGAAAGGCTCTTTCAATGATATAATTTTTACATTGTGCATGTCATGTACTATTAATCTTGTCTATAGTCAAAGGCGCTCTTAAAAATCTCATTACTCCCTATATAGATGGAAGGAGGGAGTATGAATCCATGTTATGTCCGATTAATTTTTTTCGCTTGCTGTATAATGCATGTAACCTACTCATACCAATATTTTAGTGCATTCCAAATGTCTATACTACCGCTGCAATTCGAACTAAATTTGAATTCGTTTCTCTATTTCAATAAGAACCTACAATCATGATTGTTGCCAACTTCAACCATCATAGTTTCCTTGCTATCCGCCAGATATAAATCAGACGGCCTATAATGCAGGATGGCAGGCACACCATCATCAACAACTCTGTTTTTTTATAAGAGTAGAGATAAAACATATTAAATGTAGTATACCATGTTCATAACCACATCATGTGTATCACCGTTATATATATTCACACATCCGTTGGTTTGAAACACTATGATAAATTCTTCAAATATCCGAATTCAATTTTTATAATGAAGTATATATGATCTCTATTCGTCTTTTACACCCACACAACCCTCTTATCTTTGTAGCTAGCGCTAACTTTCTCTTGTGCATGCACACGCCCGTATCCCTCTCACCCTCCCTCAACATTCTCTAGCTCCATCGCGCAAATTTGTCTTTTCACTTTAGGTTGTTCACCCACGGTGTGTGTAGGCCCCCCAGCTCCTTCTTTACGACACACATCGATCGATATGCCTCTCTAGCCAGGTGTGCCTAGCACAAACACAAGCTTCCCCTCTTCTCTTGTCACCGTCCATGCCTCACTCCCACCACTCTTTTCATCGTTCTCGTACTTGCACGCTCCTCCCCCTCGATATAGTATGCCTCTCGTACCACCTCCTACATGCATCCCTCTCTCTCTATCCTTCTCCTCGTGCCTCATTTGCTTCTAACACACACATGCATGTATACCGATCGATCTCCCAACATATACCTAGATCGACTTTAACTATGCCCCCATCGATCAACGTACCTCACAAGTTATGTCTCTCCTTTATCTTACAAAGGGCGATTGATCTTCCTATGTAGTTACGTCTGCTTACCATAGCCACATCGTCCCCCCTCATCATTCGTGCATGCCTCCTGACCCGTCTCTCACACGCACGTGCACAGACAACAAGCAGCCATCTCCTCTCTTATTGATATTGCGGGCGTGCCCTCCGTTTGTCTAGCAAGCCTATCCCACCATTTGTTAGAAGCAACTCCATTACCACCCCCTCCAACACTCTAGCTCTGTCTCTCTCCCAACCTTATTCATCTCCTGCACATATGCATGGATGCTGATCGATCTCCCTTAATACATGAGGCAGATCGATCTCCTTAATACATGAGGTAGGCCTCTCTCCTCCTCCACACATATACCAACCATTGTACCTCTATAGTTAATTGGGCCCCCCTCTTCCCCCACCACACACTGATAGTCGAGCGCTACAGGTAGGTATCCATGCCACAGAGACAAACTGCACATGTCCCATCTCACGTTCCAGTAGGCCAGCCACTCTATATCTTTGACGTGGGCACGCACAAATTCGATGGCACTCTTTATCGATCGCGCGCGCCCACACACACACACACACATCATCCCTCTCTTCGATTCTATGGACACCTCAAGCCGATGATACCTCCACTCTCTTCTCATGGATCGCCCCCTCTATATATATGTTATATCCAGGACTCTATTTCACACACATTGCATATGTTAAATTTTTTGATTGACCCCCCCCCCACAAAAAAAAACTCTCAAGAACCCACACACTATATCTCTCTAGGTTTGTATCTCTCTCACACAACCCCATGTAGGTGGTGTACATATACAAGAAGAGAATAGGTGCACCGTGCACATACTCACGCTTCGTGCCCAGCCACACCCGCGCGGGTACACGGTGTTGCTCATTTCTCCGCAGAAGCTGAATTTGTTTTTGAAACATCAAGTGGCCAGAGACTCGAAAACTTATTTGCCCATTAGTGACTTGTCAAGGCGGTGGATTTTAGTTTGTACGATAATGCTGCATCCACCTAAAGTAACGAAAGTTCTTACGTAAACTTCCTAGTAATTCCCTCTTCGTAGGTGCAACATTACTCCTAACATTTGTAATATCAGTTTGAAACTTGTAATATTGCCGTGTCCTATTCCTGCGTTTTCAAAATCCTGTGAATCAAACAGGTCATGAGTTGGTGATGATGTTGTGCGTCCCATCTTTCACCAATAGCCATCGGATCTAGATCTGACGCATACAAACCAAGCTTCTCCATTTTTGCAAAAAGATGCCCGCACTTGTTCCCTATTTACAAACAACTCCTTGTCTCTCACAATCTAGGAGTAGAAGGCCATGGAAAAATCTGGCGCGATGGCCGCTGCCGGAGCCATCCACGCCCAATCTTGGTGTTCCGTGCAATGCACGGGCATCTACGCACGGGAAATTATGTCGAACAGGGCTAGTTGTAAGTAGGCTAGCTCTACAGCCATGATGATAGTGACTGCAGATAGTGAGGCTGACTATGGTATGCCAAACATGGCGCCTATACTCAGGTGTCATCTCCGGTGCAGGGTCTTGTCACTTCACTGTGAGGAGCAGCACGTAATAATTTGACCAACGGGTAGTACAGTGCTAGTACTCCTACTACTACATTGGTAGTACTACTACTAGTACTAGTAGCACCACCGTCTGGATTTAGGAGTACTACCACATCCACCGGCACCGAGGAACGTCTCCAGGTAGTATTGCTTGAGGCTGCCAGGGCGAGGGGCTGCTTGGACGACAGCTTCGTCTCCTTGTTCGACGAGGTCCTCGTCGGTTTCCTCGACAAGTTCACCCTCGTCAAGAAGCTTGCGGACGACTTTGACGTAAGCCTCCAGCTGACGCGCCCAGGCTCTACGATGCCCGCCACCCTCAACGGCCACTATGGTAACAACCTCTTCGACGCACTGGTGGCCCTGCGACTGCCCGCCGTCACGCCGGAGAATGCCCACCTCGAGGTCGCGCTCGCCGCGCAGCGCCTGGCGCAGCAAGACACCATCGACATAATCATCCATGTCTACACGCAAATCGTCCACAAGGACTACTACATGCAAGAGGAGGACGATAGGACGCTGGCCTTCTTGGAGCGCAGGGCAACCTTGGACGGCACTGTTCAGAAGCACGTTGAGCTCGCCGCCAACGCCGCTGCTCCTCACATGTCGGTTGGTGACCCGGCGCACTAGGGCGTGAGGATGTCATTGAATGTTGATGGATCCGTATGTATTTTTATCTTTCCGTCAAATCCATGTAGTAGTATATGATACTACAGCAATTATCTTACCTTTCGCATCAACTTCATAATTTTCGTACGTACTCCATGCATGAACGGCGCCAGAACCAAACTTCTCATTACTCTAGGCAAAATCGTTATTTTCTATCTATCGGTCGCGCCATGGAGCAGAACCAAATTTTACAAGTTACGAGTTCAAAAGGAAAAGCCTGCCATGTTCGCGTCACACCTCCACACGGTTGGTCCGGCACGCCGCTCAAGCGGGAATGCGTGCGGTGTTGCATTTTCACTTACAAGTGGGACCGCAGTTGAGCAAACCGACTATCGGCAAACCCCCACCCCGCCCACCGCGCGATGGCTGAGAAAACAGGAGGGAGAAGAGATGGTTGTAGCACGGACTCCAAGAAAATTGGTGTCGGATGGGACTCGTGTGGGTGGCGTGTGCCGTACTGCTAGACGTGAATGCTACTGAGTTATGGCCCATGCCACCCCACTATATCGAGCCTATATCGAGGTACGTAGAACAAATTTCCTGCAGTCCGTGCTCAGCCCTCCTCTATCTCTCTTCTCAGCCAGCCAGCGGACGCGCGGAGCCCATCGTCTGTTTGCTCACATGCGGCCCCACATGTCAGTGAAAACGCAAGAGGACCCATTGAACCTGCACATCTTTCACCTCGACGTGCTGGTGATGAAAAACAAATCCAATAAAGATCTTCGGTGGCCGCTTTTGGAGTTATTCAAGAGTAGTAAGATTCTATTTACAGTTTAACCCAAGATGCACATCTCGTGGCTTCAACTACCACTCTATTTTCTTTCATGACACGACCTGGATGCTGGATGTCCCACGTGTCGGCAAAAGGAGGAAGAACCCGACCAAATCTTCGGTTCTGCTATCGGATGAGATTAGTGCACTTGTTGATACTCCTACTAGAAAAGAGGCTAGACATGAGACTAGATGCGAGGAAGCAACGTCTACTTCTTTACACTCGAAGAAGAAAGAAGCACGCAAGATCGAGCCTCCGCAGATCAACAATGAATGCATCGAGAAGGCACTAATCCAACTTACAGGGTAGTAAAATGTATTATTGTGGTTCTTGTTTTCTTTGGTCTTGCTTTTCTAGTCAAAATTATCATTGGAGTTCATGCAAAACGGAGGTCCGTTTGGGGTCGTGCGTTGGAGTTGGCCTTACAAGTGGGACCGCAGTTAAGGAAACCAACTATCGGTAAACCCCCACCTCGCCTGCCGCGCGATGGCTGAAGTTAGAGAAACGACGAGGTTGAAGAGATTGCTCTAGCGCGGACTCCAAGAAATAATATGGTGTCAGATGGATGTCGTGGTGGTGGCGTATGCCGTACTCCTAGACGTGAATGCTTGTTCTGGCCCATGCCACCCTACTACTCCTACTACTTACTCCTACTAGTATATAGTATACTAGTATCGAGGATTCGAGGTGCTGGTTACGTACAATGAACACATTAACATATGGCTATAGTAAAAACACCCGCCCGACGCGCGAAGCATGTGAAGCTAGTACAAATTTAGAGAAGCGACGCGAAAGCCATTCATAAATTTAGTAAGTTTATCACAGGCATATCATTTTATTACATACGACAGGTCATCAACCCACATCGACAACGAGGATACATTATAAATACTAAAGTTTTCACCACACAACAAATAACAAGCCATGAAATGAACTTCAACTCAACCATTCCACCGCGTTGGAAACACTTGCTTTGAACCACAAGTGATTCTCTGGGACGGGCCATCTGTTGTCGATCTGGAGACCAACGCAGGACCGATCATCCAGGCTGAAGTGGCCTACTATATCAGTACGAGGGTAGGGAACCACCCAAATGTCCGAGGTATAGACACAGTTGCTTCTCATAAATGTGTCAATAGCAGTTGGATCGCCTTTCACCATCATCGGATAGTTTTATCCAAGGAAGAGCGAGTTTTCTCCAAGACTATCGATTCTGTGCCAGGGAGAAGGAGTTGGCGCTAGCACACTAGTATCCATCCCGAATACCATGCAACGGGTGTTGGAATAGGTCCGGAGAGTGCGACCATGGGAGACACCTGCTTCCTTACCAGTAACATCATCAGTGGGTTGTATACACACAAGAAGAGGTGATCCATCAGAATTAGTTGCCAGGCGCCATAGAGTATATCGGCGCTGCTCGTCCTCATGCTCGTGATCATCACCATCTTCATCTCCCCCTTGGTTATAATTTTTTTCAAGTATAGGTGGTGGGATGTTCACAAGAACTTGGAAACACAAGAAGAAGGTTAATTAGTAAAGGGAAACTTGCTAACTCGCATGCATGTGGATGAAACAATTATAATTATGGTGGAAGACAAACGTATCGAAACTATTAGGATGCCATGCAAAAACAGTGCCACGAGTGGTGGCAGCAAACACAAGGCCCTCGTATTGAATTGCATCACAATACTCATCCGTATACAGAAACTGATTTTTGAGCAATATCCATCGAGTCGAACCACGAAGGACGGCAACAAGCTTGTTGAAGATAGCAACAACTTGATAGTTGTTGTAATTCCAAGAGCGGTTGGGAACTCGACAAATTGCTATCTTCCGTAGAAGACAGTCACCATGATCGTATTTGAACATGCATACATTACCGGTGTGCTCAACCTCTGGGCAGTGTGCTGAGATTTTTGGAAGTGGAACCCGGTGACGAGTGTACACATTCACAAGTTCCCACTCACAGTTGGACCCAATGTAAACAACCCAATCTCCATTTGCACCCGCCCAAGCCTTGCCCTCGAGCGATGGCATCTTAACATCATACATATCATTATCAAGCGGCATCAACTGGCACAGGGCGAGGCCTCCGCCGTGCCGACGCCAGTCATCAGGGTCACGGCAAAGAAGATAGGGGAGATCAAACCGCTCCTTGACTCTTGGGTTCTTTGTAATGATGTTATTAGTTGAGTCAAGAATGGCTTGAACGAACCTGCCATGCTAGCCGAGGTGATGACGTCGCACCGATCAATGAGTTCCTCCACCACGTCATCTTTCAGATCGGGGCAAGAATAACGGGGTCGTTTCCGGCATGTTCCCTCCATGGAGAAGACGATCAAACAATGGCAGAAGAAAGGGTGAAGGGCTGAAGGAAAATGGAGGAGGGAGAGGAAGAGCGTGCGACAGCAGTTCCAAATCGAGAGGGAAATGCGAAGAGTCGGTGGACGGTTGTGAGTTTGCCATGGTTCACGAAGAGGCGCCCCGGCCTACACGTCCGTTCGGAAATACTCCTACTACTCGCCGTCGTCTCACTGATATATTGGAACGGGACCACATGTCAACGAAACATGGTGTGTAATTTCTCGTGCAAAAATTGATCTGGCCGCGTTGGCCCGAGGTGCCGCATTAGTTATCGACCTTTATTTTTTTAATGGCGTGCCAATCAGTTTTGAAGCACGACTAACTGGTACTGTACGTGGAGAGGATGACAGCAGGGACCCACCAAGGTCATGTCAGTACGCAAGCAAGTGCCTCCTTATTTCAAGCCAATAAAAAATGGCTCCTCCTAGTGGATTTCTGATATCTGGGTCCCATGCCATTGTCAACGTAGTCAATAAACGAGAGAATTGCACAACGAGCGGCTGACACCAGGGACCCAGCAGCTCGCCCAGTTATTTTTGTTTTGGGTTAATTTGATAAATGCCACTCCAAATCTGGTGTATCCAAGAAATGCCACTACAATTTCCAAACATTAAAAAAAATGCCATTTCATGCCATTTCTAGTGGCATTTTTCGAAGTCTAGAGTGGCGTTTTTCAAAGTTTGCAAACCGCAGTGGCGTTTTTGAAAGTTTGCAAAAATTGCAGTGGCATTTTTCAAAGTTTGGAAATTGCAGTGGCATTTTTATGAATCGCCATAATTGGAGTGGAATTTATCTAATTTGTTTTTGAGACGGAAGTAGGGTGTCAACTGGGCTGTGCGGGACACTCTGGCCTGTCTAGACAGCCTTTTCTTTTATGTTTACCACAGACCAACCCAGTAGTTTTTTTCTTTCTAAAAATGGCTAGCCCAGTTCTTTTGTGATTTGTCAAGTAAGTCGCTTTATCAGGCCTGCTGGGCTGCAAATCTTTCAAGACAAGGAGACCTTCATTCGGCTGGCCGAGAAAATGGCCTATCAGTAATGAGAAATGGGTTGTACATTTTTAAAACACATCAAACCGGCAATTATTTTCAAATATATTTTTTTCATTTCGAGATTTGAAATTGCATTGATTTTTATGCGTGGACAATTTATTGGATTTTATATTGATATACATTTATTTTTAAAATTAGTCTGAATGTGACTCGAAATTTCGGGATTAAAAACAGTTCAGACCGCACCGACATATGCAAAATTTCGTATAATTTTTTAACCATGGGCACAATATGGGCTGTAATGCTAACATAAAGAATATGGGCTCCAAAAAAACCGTAAGAATTAGCAAATGGGCTGTAAATTATTTGAAATAATGGCAGATGGGCTATATGCTGTTTACCACAGATTTGAGGCTTTCCACAGGTGGCCTGTATACTGTTGGATGTCCATCGAACGGCCGTCGTGCTTCTTCAATCTCTGCTCTTCCTGCTCCAGCCGCTCAAACAAGCGCCGGCGGGACTGCCTGCTCCCTCCTCCCCGCGGCCGGCTGTGCTGCCGCGCAGGCCTCGCCGCCCCACCGTACTCTCATCGCTGGCCTAGCCATCCCTCTACTCACCCACACCTGTTGTTATTCTCCGGCGACGGCAGACGAACCAGTAAACCCTCGTACAGTCATACTCCCCTCCGCATGGGAAACAAAAACAACGGCCGAGTCTTCCCTGCCTCCGTGTCGTTCCCTTCCTAGGCCTCACCGTCGTCCACTGCCCTGGTGCTCTCGGCGTGGCGTGGTCAGCGTGGTAAACGACTGACATGCATCTGAAGTGGACTGTACGTGGAGAGGCTGACAACTGGGTCCACGGCCGCACGCAAGGAAATGCCTCCTTATTACGCGCAAAATAATGATTTCCTCCACCTGACATCTGGGACCCACCGAAACAGCCTCTATATTTTGCGAAAAAAACATTACCGCCGCTGACAGCTCGGACCCACCAGCTATATCTTCGCACGCAAGGAAGTGCCTCCTTATTACGCACAAAAAAATGAATACTCCCCCTGCTAGCTGGGACCCAGTATAGTGGGCCTACTAAGTTGACGGGGACGAAGGGCTTTGTCAACTTAGTCAATATGCACAATTCTAGCTCGACTGACCGGTACGATGTCCATCCAACGGCCGTAGTGCTTCTTCAACATCTGGTCTTCTTGCTCCAGCCTCCCAAAGCAGCGCCGGTCGTGCCGCCTGCTCCTGCCTCCCGTGGCCGGCTGTGCTGCCATGGTGGCCTCACCACCCCCATACTACTCCCACCGCTAGCCAGGCCATCCCTCCACTCCACTCACCCACACCCCGTATTATTCTGCGGCGACGGCAGCGCAACCAAACCAGTGAACCCTCGTACTCCTCTCCGCGTGGGCATCCACTGCCGCGTCTTCCCCGGCTCCGCGTCGTCCCCTTCCTAGGCCTCGCCGTCGTCCACCGTCGTGGTGCTATCGGCGCGGCGTGGTCAAAGTGGTCAACGACCGAATTCCATCGGAAGAATACTGTACGTGGAGAGGCTGACAGCTGGGTCCACGGCAGCCGCAAGGAAGTGCCTCCTTATTACGCGGAAAATAATTATTCCTCCAGCTCACAGCAGGGACCCACCGGACGCCCACCAGTATATCACGAAAAAAATGTTTGCCCCTGACTGCTGGGACCCATCCGACGGGCCACCGTATTTCGCGAAAAAACGTCCCCCCTACTGTCAGCTCAGACCCACCGGAAGTGCCTCCTTATTACGCACAAAAAATGAATACCCCCTGCTAGGTGGGACCCACCTTAGTGGCAGGCTGACTTGTGGGCCTACTAAGTTGACGGGGACGGAGGGCTTTGTCAACCTAGTCAATATGCACGATTCTAGCTCCAGTGACCGTACGATGTCCATCCAACGGCCGTAGTGCTTCTTCAACCTCTGGTCTTCTTGCTCCAGCCGCCCAAACCAGCGCCGGTCGTGCCTCGTGCTCCTGCCTCCCGTGGCCGGCTGCGATGCGGCGGAGGCCTCACCGCCCCCTACTACTCCCACCGCTGGCCAGGCCATCCCTCTACTCACCCACACCCCCTATTATTCTGCGGCGACGATAGCCTCACACCACAGTGAACCAGTGAACCCTCGTACTCCTCTACGCGTGGGCATCCACTGCCGCGTCTTCCTCAGTTCCGCGTCGTCCCCTTCCTAGGCCTCGCCGTCGTCCACCGCCCTGGTGCTCTCGGCGCGGCGTGGTCAACGTGGTCAAGGAACGACTTCCATCGGACGTGGACTGTACGTGGAGAGGCTCATAGCTGGGTCCACGGCCGCAGCAAGGAAGTGCCTCCTTATTACATGCAAAATAATTATTCCTCCACCTGACAGCGGGGACCCACCGGACGGGCCACCAGTATTTTGCGAAAAAAATCTTTTTCCCCTGACTGCTGGGACCCACCGGACGGGCCACCGTATTTCGCGAAAAAACATCCCCCCATTGTCAGCTCAGACCCACCGAAAGTGCCTCCTTATTACGCACAAAAAATGAATACTCCCCCGGCTAGCTAGGACCCACCTTGTTGGGAGGCTGACTTGTGGGCCTACTAAGTTGACGGGGATGAAGGGCTTTGTCAACTTAGTCAATATGAACGATTCTAGCTCCAGTGATCGTACGATGTCCATCCAACGGCCGTAGTGCTTCTTCAACCTCTAGTCTTCTTGCTCCAGCCGACCAAAGCAACGCCGGTCGTGCCGCATACTCCTGCCTGCCGTGGCCGGCTGCGCTACCGCAGAGGCCTCACCATCCCCTACTGTTCCCACCGCTGGACAGGCCCTGCGGTGACGGCAGCCTCACACCGCAGCCGAACCAGTGAACCCTCATAGTCCTCTCCGCGCGGGCTTCCACTGCCGTGTCGTCCCCTTCCTAGGCCTCGCTGTCGTCCACCGCCGTGGTGCTCTCCGTGCGGCGTGGTCAACGTGGTCAAGGAACGACTTCCATCGGAAGAGTACTGTACGTGGAGAGGCTGACAGCTGGGTCCACGGCCACAACCCAGTTTTTTTGTGATTTGCCAAATAAGTCGCTTTGTCAGGCCTATTGGGCTGCAAATCTTCCAAGACGAGAAGAGCTTTCATTCGGCTGGCCGAGAAAATGGCCCATCAGTAATGAGAAATGGGTTGTACATTTTTAAGACACATCAAAACCGGCAATTAGTTTCAAATATCTTTTTTTTCATTTCAACATTTTAAATTACATTAATTTTTATGTGTGGAGAATTTGTTGGATTTTATATTCGAAATTTCGGGATTAAAAACAATTCGGACCGCACCGAAATATGCAAAATTTCGTATAATTTTTTAACCGTTGCCACAATATGGGCTGTAATGCTAACAAAAAGAATATGGGCTCCAAAAAAACCTTAAGAATTAGCAAATGGGCTGTAAATTATTAGAAATAATGGCAGATGGGTTGTATGCTGTTTTTCCACAGATTTGAGGCTTTCCTAAAAAAAGGTTGACGCAGAAGCACTGACTGTTGGATGTCCATCCAATGGCCGTCGTGCTTCTTCAATCTCTGCTCTTCCTGCTCCAGCCGCTCAAACAAGCGCCGGCGGGACTGCCTGCTCCCTCCTCATCGCGGCCGACTGTGCTGCCGCGCAGGCCTCACCGCCCGACCGTACTCCCATCGCTGGCCTAGCCATCCCTCTACTCACCCACACCTGCTGTTATTCTCCGACGACGGCAGACGAACCAGTAAACCCTCGTACAGTCGTACCCCCCTCCACGTGGGAAACAACTGCCGAGTCTTCCTTGCCTCCGTGTCGTCCCCTTCCTAGGCCTCGCCGTCGTCCACCGCCCTGGTGCTCTCGGCGCGGCATGGTCAACGTGGTCAAGGAACGACTTCCATCGGACGTGTACTGTACGTGGAGAGGCAGACAACTGGGTCCACGGCCGCAGCAAGGAAGTGCCTCCTTATTACGCGGAAAATAATGATTCCTCCACCTGACAGCTGGGACCCACCGGACGAGCCACTGTATTTTGTGAAAAAAACGTTTCCTCCTAACTACCAGGACCCACCAGCTACATCTTCGCATGCAAGGAAGTGCGTCCAGACAAAAAAACGATTCGCCCCCTGACTGCTGGGACCCACCAGCTACATCCTCGCAGGCAAGGAAGTGCCTGACAGTCGGGACCCACCTGGTCGAAGCGTACGTAGCGTTGTCATTCTGGTCACGAACGTGTACGTACATACTGGTCGATGTAGAGGCGTGCACGTGTCATAGTAGAGGCGCGCACGTAGCATGCAGACGTACGTACAACGGCCAGGGTGCAAGAAAGAAAATACGGCCACGTATGTGTACATACGGGCGGGGTCTCGAACGCCTACTCGCGCATACGTACGGCGAGGGCTCATGTACATGGCTGGGTCGGAATGGAGAAACAGCATCGTCGTCGTGTTCATGGGGAGGCAACAGAATGCGTTGTGTTCATGGGGAGGCAACGGAATGCGTCGTGTTCATGGGGAGGCAACGGAATGTGTCGTGTTCATCGGGAGGCAACGGAACGTGTGGAAGCCAACCGGCTGGGTCGGAACGGAATGCGTGGTCGTGTTCATCGGGAGGGCTTGGTGGGAACAGGCGATGGAAACGAGGCCTGGCATATCGCACAATGGAGGAAACGGACCTCCTACATTCGGAACGGGGTCCTGTTGATCAGGAGGGGTCTGGCGTACCGCAAAATGGAGGAAACGGACCTCCTATGGTCGAAACGGGGGTCCTGTTCATCGGGAGGGTGTGGCGTACCGCAAAACGGAGGAAACTGACTTGTGTTGGAGCGCTACGGTCGAAACGGGGGTCCTGTTCATCGGGAGGGGTGTGGCGTACCGCAAAACGGGACTCCACGAGATACTGTTCATCTCCACCGTTGACCCCCTCCAGCCTCCACGAGCTACTGTTCATCCACCATCGACCTCCTCCAGCCTCCACCTGCGACTGTTCATCCACAGGCTCCTGTTCATCCAGCCTCCACCGCGCGCTACTCCACCGGCTACTGTTCAACTAGCCCTCTCCACGGGCTCCTATTCAACCACCCCTCCACGGGCTACTGTTCATCCTGCCCTCCACCGTCTACTATTTATCCCGCCCTCCATGGGGTGGTCCTGTTCATCCAGCCCTCCACGGGGTCCTAATCATCCAGCCCCAACCGGCTCGATCGATCGGGGTCCTGTTCATCCAGAGGCAACACCACGGGGTCCTATTCATCCACCCCCACCGGGAACTGTTCATCCAAACCCCCCCACAACGCTCACTGTTCATCCAGAGGCAACATCAATCGGCTTCAGGTAGCAGCAGTAGCGAAGGAATCGCTTGATCGGTTTCAGTTAACAGCCATCGATCGATCGCTCTGGTTCAGTAACGTGTAGCCTGCAGTGCAATCGCTCGGGTTCAGTTAGAGCCCAACGCCTCGCTCGGGTTCAGTTAGAGCCAATGCCTCACACACACGCGCGTACGTGTACGAGAGAAACACGCATCGCTCGGCCCCGACCTCCCACCGTTACCGGGAACTCCCCGAAATCCCCCCCTCGCATCTACCACGGTTTTTTCCGTCATGGACGGCCCAAAGAATGTCATGCATCTGCGTCTCCGGCCCGCCCAGGACGAAAAGCCCATTTTCTGTCATGATTTTTTGTCATAGAAGTAGGATCCCACCACATCTATGATGATACCGGGTTTTGTCACAATTATCATCATATAAGTGTCATATGTATGACAGAAAAAAATTTCGTTCGGCCCAAAATGTCACGAATGTGTCTTTTTTTGTAGTGGCTACAATTTCCACTTTCAAAACAACCCAATTTCTTTGATAAAACCTAGTCGGGAAGCCATCGCAGCCCGGAGCTTTCAGAGGCCCGATCTGGAAAAGGGCATTTGAGATCTCCTCTTCCGAATATGGCTTGCACAAGGAATCATTCATCTCTGCAGACACCTTAGGAACAATATTATCGAGCACCTCATGCGGATCCGGGGTAGGATCCTTAGTAAAGATCTCCTTAAAGTAGGAGTTAGCCATCCTCTCCATGTCAAATGGTACGTTACACCAGGAGCCATCAGCCATCATTAGTCATTGTATATGGTTGCAACAAGACCGCCAAACAGCTCACCGGTGTAAGTATTTAGTGTTGTGTTCCCCTTCTTTCAACCAAGCGATTCTAGACCGCTGAAGCCAGAGCATCTCCTCTCTATAAAGAAGCTCATCGAGTTGATTCATTTTAGCCCGTATCTGCGCTCGATACGCACCTGACAGTTGAAGGCCAGCCAACTACTGACGGAGTTTTTCAATGTCCTTCAGAACATTACCAAAATTCAGTTTGCTCCAATTCCTCAATTCAGTCATCACCTCCTTCAGAGAGTCATCCACCGAGCCCAAATTGCCGGTTGGCCGGTGTTTAGCCCAGGCCTCCGAGATAACCGTGGGAAGCTTGAGGTCTCTCTCCCACATAATCTCATACCGTGGAATTGACATCCTTCGCCTCGGTTCTTGTACTCCTTCCAAGTTGATAAATAGGGGGCTGTGGTTCGAGCAGGAGGTGGCTAGATGCACCACCCGAGCCGCAGGATAGATGTCACGTAGTGCTTCATCAACGCAGGCCCGGTCGAGCCGGACTTGAACATTGCGAAAACCCACTTGACCATTATCGTATGTGTATGGTATGCTTGAGAATCCGAGATCCTCAAGATCACATGTTTGTAAACAGTCCCTGAATGCTGCCATCTATGTCTCCGCTCTAGCTGATCTTGAAAAGTGCTCGTGCTGCCAGAGTGCTTCATTGAAGTCGCCGCACATGACCCATGGTTCGTGTGACACGGCCCGCAAGCGACATAGATGATCCCACATCAGATGACGATTTTCCACTCTCGGTTCCCCATAAACAAATGTACCCCTCCATGAGATACCAGATCCTCCTTCGAGAATCCGAACATCAATAAACCTGCTACATGATTCAAGAACTATAACAGTGAGATTCTCATCCCAGAACAACACAAGTCCTCCACTTCTTCCATCGCTACTGACACCATGGAAGCCTTTTAGGCCTAGTCTCCACTTCATTTTCTCAACCTTAGTATCCTCCTGCCTAGTCTCACACAGAAAGACTAGCTTGGGGTTATTGGCTTTTGAGAGGGCCAAAACCTCATGAACTGTCCGGCGGTTCCCCCTGGTAGTCCCCCCCACCATTGGAAAGAAGTAAGACAGATATATCTTTTTATATTGGTATAGAATATTAGGTAGGATATTAGTTACAAGTTATATTAGGTAAGATATATCTGTTGCATGTTGGTATTTGGTAAGATATCAATTACTTTTTCGCGGGAATGGTAGAATATTAATTACATGGCAGATTTCATGGGATAGCGTTGAGTCAAAACGTGTTTATAACCAATGGCAGTGGTGGGTAATTAGAGCGTTAAACGTGTTTGGTGCTCAACATTGGAGCGATTTCAACTGCTAGATAACATGATTTGGTGGTCGTGATGGTTTGGATCTGCCCCTTTGGGTCTTTTTATATTGGTATAGAGGTATAGATATATTCTACTATTAAGGGAGTTGATTGTGACTGACAATTGCCTTGTTGAAGGTATTGATTTGAGAGCTCGGTCTTTCTTCAGGGTGAAAACCTATGATCATGGATTGGGCGACGGCGGTGCTTGTGCACTAATTTCTTCTTGAAGGCGGCACTTTTGGAGATCTTTTATGTTTTCCGGGTGTTCTCTTTGGTGGTGGTTTGTGTGCTCTCAGCAGTTGACCACTGTGGCGAGGCTATTTTTGCCTTTATTTTTTGTTTTCTTTCATGTTGTGTGCATCCTGAATGTCTTTGTGACTTTTTGTTGATGCAGCGACCAAGTGTAATTGATATCTTTGCGATATTAATATATTCCCCTCTTCAAAAAAGGGAGTTCGTACGGTTCACCTCACCTTCTCCCCGCCCCCTTGCCTCCCTGTGCTTAACTCCCTCCCACCACACATTTCTCCTCCCTTTTCGATTCCCTTTCCAAACCAAAACCAGTCGACACATCATCCTAGGCCACGCCGCTAGCGCATATGCCATGACAGCTATCGCCGGAGCGTATCATCGCAACAATGCTGACCTGCTTCGATTCTTATATCCCATGGATGCTCCTTGCCACAAGGAGCTCAGTCATGCCGCCCCAACGACCTCACACGCAAACCAGCATCACTGGCATGTCATGTTCCTCAGTCGTGTCGCTGCTTATGTGCTCTGTCTCTATGCCTCACGGTATCGAATCCGTCCACTGGGAGGTGCATGAAGGTGATAGGAAGCTGATGTTGCCACCTCTTCATATTCGTATTGTGAAAGGCTTTAAACTTTATTCAGTCCTGCAATGCAGGGATGTTGATTGGTATTAAAATAATTCTCAAGATTTTCATTCATTAATGTGTGTGTGTGTGTTTTGGGATTGATTGTTTAATTCTTTTGTGAGAAGAAGAGTGTGTTGTTGATCAAGCTACTCTACGAGGATGAGAGGGTGAAAGTGAAACTAATCCCCAGAGGGTTTTTGGTAATTAATAACAACATATATGCCATTGCTATAACTAACATTAATTATAGATTTCAGAAAAGATCAATGATTGGCATGGCAACGACTAACGGATGTGGACCCCTCAAAATGTCAAGGACAAGAATTGACTACTCCAAGACTCTACACTTTTGGTTTAGTCATCCAAGATCACATTGAGTCCCTTAGGAAATCCAATACTATTAAAAGGGATAGAGGTATTGTTGATGAGGTTGTTGCTCAAGTGCTTAGTGATATTTCTCCAAAAACCCTCAATCACTTTCTCAAAACACATCTGTCCAAAACCCTAAATCTTTATTTCGGTCCCACCGAGATGCCCCTTCCATTGCCACATCCAAAACCCTAGCAATACGGTTTGACCGAAATGGTTCTCGGTCCCACCAAGACGGCCTGGCCAAGTTTCATGAAGTTGATCCATTTCGAAATCACCAAGATGAACCGATCGAAATTATCAAAATGAGGTCTTGCCCTAGCCGTTGCACTTCTATCCCACCGACTTGGTATAATTGGTCTCAATGAAAAGCCTAACGGTCAAGTCCTTTGCGCTAGTCAGTCTCACCGAGATTCTCATGTCGGTGCCACCAAGTTGGGTCAAAGACTTGTAACGGTTTGGATTTTTGGTGCTACCTATTTATACCTCTCTGAGGGAGTCCTAGATTAGGGGGTCTCCGGACAGCCGGATTATATCCTTTAGCCGGACTGTTGGACTATGAAGATACAAGATTGAAGACTTCGTCTCGTGTCCGGATGGGACTCTACTTGGCGTGGAAGGCAAGCTAGGCAATACGGATATGGATATCTCCTCCTTTGTAACCGACCTTGTGTAACCCTAGCCCTCTCCGGTGTCTATATAAACCGGAGAGTTTTAGTCCATAGGACGAACAACAATCATACCATAGGCTAGCTTCTAGGGTTTAGCCTCTCCGATCTCATGGTAGATCTACTCTTGTACTACCCATATCATCAATATTAATTAAGAAGGACGTAGGGTTTTACCTCCATCAAGAGGGCCCGAACCTGGGTAAAACATCGTGTCCCCTGCCTCCTATTACCAACCGGCCTAGACGCACAGTTCGGGACCCCCTACCCGAGATCCGCCGGTTTTGACACCGACATTGGTGCTTTCATTGAGAGTTCCTGTGTGTCGTCGCCGTTAGGCTTGATGGCTCCTACTATCATCGATAGCGATGCAGTCCAGGGTGATACTTTTCTCCCCGGACAGATCTTCCTCTTCGGCGGCTTTGCACTGCGGGCCAATTCGCTTGGCCATCTGGAGCAGATTGAAAGTTACGCCCCTGGCCACCAGGTCAGGTTTGGAAGCTTAAACTACACGACCGATATCCGTGGAGACTTGATCTTCGACGGATTCGAGCCTCTGCCTTGTGCGTCACGCGGTCACGATGAGTACGATTTAGCTCTACCATCGGACAGTGTCCAGGAGATCGCATAGGCAGCCGCTCCGGCCCTCAATTCGGAGCCAGTTGCGCCGACCATGGACGGGTGGATGGACCCCGGCACGGAGGCCTTACCGTCAGCGGTGATCGAGCCAAACATCGACCTTACCTTGCACGAGAGCCGTGTTGTTAAACTGCCGGATCCTTCTCCGGCCACGGACTCCGCACCGCCTGCGCCCGTTCCTATCGAATCCGATTGGGCGCCGATCATGGAGTTTACCTCCGCGGATATTTTTCAGCACTCGCCCTTTGGCGACATACTGAACTCATTAAGGTCTCTCTCCTTATCAGGAGGATCCTAGCCGAACTATGTCCGGCAGGACTGGGATGCGGACGACAAAGAAATTCGCGGCCCACCCACCACCCACTTAGTAGCCACTGTCGATGACTTAACCGACATGCTCGACTTCGACTCCGAAGACATCGACGGTATGGACGACGATGCGGGAGACGAAGAGGAACCACTGTCCACAGGGCACTGGACAGCCACCTCATCATACGATATATACATGGTGGATCCACCCAAAGAAGGCAATGGCGACGAGATAGCGGAGGATGACCCCTCCAAGAAGCAACACAAGCGCCGACGTCAGCGGTGCCACTCTAAGTCCCGCCAAAGCAAAAGTGGTGATACAGGCGCAGGAGATAATAATACTCCGGATAGTGCCGAAGACAACAACAATCCCCTCCAGCAAGATTTAGAGCAGGAGAATGGAGGAGCCAGCCCTCCTGAGAGAGCGGCAGATGGAGAAGAGGAGGATGATAATTACATGCCCCCTCCGAAGACGAGGCAAGCCTCGGCGACGACGAATTCGTTGTGCCAGAGGACCCCATCGAACAAGAGCACTTCAAACGTCGGCTTATAGCCACGGCAAATAGCCTTAAGAAAAACAGCAGCAGCTTCAAGCTGATCAAGATCTGCTAGCTGACAGATGGACTGAAGTCCTCGCGGCCGAGGAATATAAACTCGAGCGCCCCTCCAAGAGTTACCCAAAGTGCAGGTTGCTACCTCAACCGGAGGAAGAAGCATATGATACGGCTGATCGGCCACCTCATGGTCGTGATAGAGAGGCATTCCAGCCAAAAACTCAGCCTCCACCCTGACGCCATTCAAATAACAAGGCATGGGGAGATACGCCAGACCTGCGAGACATATTGGAGGACAAAGCAAAGCATGCAAGATCGATCTACGGATCATGAGGGTGCACCACTCTGCGAGACGATAAACGTCACGCCGGATACAGCAAAAGAAAATCCGGCCGGGCCAAACACAGCGGGCAAGACCCATTCGAGCTGCGTCGCGATATAGCCCAATACTGAGGCACCGCACACCCTTTATGCTTCACAGATGAAGTAATGGATCATCAAATCCCAAAAGGTTTCAAACCTGTAAATATTGAATCATACGACGGCACTACAGATCCTATGGTATGGATCGAGGATTTCCTCCTTCACATCCACATGGCCCGCGGTGATGACTTACACGCTATCAAATACCTCCCACTAAAGCTCAAGGGACCAGCACGACATTGGCTTAACAGCTTGCCAGCCGAGTCCATGAGCCGTTGGGAAGATCTGGAAGGCGCATTCCTCGACAACTTTCAAGGCACTTATGTGCGGCCACCATATGCCGATGACTTGAGCCACATAATTCAGCAGCCAGAAGAATCGGCCAGGCAATTCTGGACTCGGTTCCTAACAAAGAAAAATCAAATTGTCGACTGTCCGGAGCAGAGGCCCTAGCGGCTTTCAAACACAACATCCGTGACGAATGGCTAGCCCCGCACCTTGGTCAGGAAAAGCCAAAATCTATGGCATCCCTCACGACACTCATGACCCGCTTTTGTGCGGGAGAAGACAGCTGGCTGGCTCGTAGTAATAACATATCAAAGAACCATGGTACTTCGGATACCAAGGACGGCAATAACAGGTCACGTCGCAACAAACATAAGCGCCGCATCAACAGCGATAATAATGAGGATACGACAGTCAATGCCGGATTCAAAGGCTCTAAACCCGGTCAGCGGAAAAAGCCATTCAAACAAAGTACGCCGGGACCGTCCAGCTTGGACCGTATACTCGATCGCTCGTGTCAAATACACGACACCCTAGAAAATCCTGCCAATCACACCAACAGGGATTGTTGGGTGTTCAAGAAGGCCGGCAAGTTAATTGCCGAAAACAAGGACAAGGGGCCACATAGCGATGACGAGGAGGAGCCCCAGCAGCCACACATCAGAGGACAGAAAAGGTTTCCCCCACAAGTGCGGATGGTGAACATGATATACGCAACCCACATCCCCAAGAGGGAGCGGAAGCGCGCGCTCAGGGACGTATATGCGTTGGAGCCAGTCGCCCCAAAATTCAACCCGTGGTCCTCCTATCCGATCACTTTCGATCGCAGGGACCATCCCACTAGTATCCGTCATGGCGGATTCACCGCACTAGTTCTGGACCCAATCATTGACGGATTTCACCTCACTCGAGTCCTTATGGATGGCGGCAGCAGCCTGAACCTGCTTTACAGGATACAATGCGCAAAATGGGTATAGACCCCTCAAGGATCAAACCCACAAAAACGACCTTTAAGGGCGTCAGTCCAGGCGTAGAGGCCCATTGTACAGGCTCAATTACACTGGAAGTAGTCTTCGGATCCCCGGATAACTTCTGAAGTGAAGAGTTAATCTTCGATATAGTCCTGTTTCGCAGTGGTTATCATGCACTGCTCGGGCGAACCGCATTTGCGAGATTCAATGTGGTACCGCATTATGCATACCTCATGCTCAAGATGCCAGGACCTCGCGGGGTTATTACAGTCAATGGAAACACAGAGCGCTCTCTCCGAACAGAGGAGCACACTGCGGCCCTCGCAGCAGAAGAGCAAAGTAGCCTCTCAAGGCAATCCACCAGTTTGGCGTTTCAAGACCCGGACACCTTCAAGCGCGCTCGGAGCAATCGGCAAATAGACCGCCCGGCGCGATCTGAGCTCGCGTAGCAATGCGGCCCCCACCCCAGTCCCGGCCAAACAGCGAAGCTCATGCCACGCGTACATAATTACGCATTAAAATACCATGGGCACAGGTGGGGAGGGGGGCACACTGCAGCACGCCCAAAGACGCGGCTTAAACCACACTAGGGGCTTCCCGTTTGGTTATTTTTCTCTTTTTTCAGGACCTTAATCTCTGGAAACCCTGTCCGGCAGCACTATTTCCAAACACATGATGCAACAACCAAGGAGGCAGAAAGCTATGTCACACCACGGAATTCCCAGGTGGATTACAATACCGAGCGAAATATTTGATTTAATACTATTCCTCAGCTTGTCCTTGGAAGGGACATGGTCCCACTCTTTGCTTATCGCACTAGCTGTATCATTCTGCTTTAACGCACCTCTTTGAATAAACAATGCATAACATCACGACTATTATTGCATTCTTGTTATATATATATGTGTGTTCATTAACGACGCCTTGCAACCGTACACTTTGGTATGGCCAATACGCCAGGGGCTTACGTACCCCACAATATGGTGTGAAAAGTCCGAACACTTTCACAAGTGCGGCACCCCAAACTTATAGCATTATATGCATCAACTCTGAATCATGTCTTTGGTCAAATGTTGGGTTTGCCCGGCTCCTATGTTTTGGTACCTTACGTTCCGCTCTATCGGCTAAGGTAGCGCTAGGAGAACTACTGCGATTGTGCCCCGGTTTTGCCGGGATGAGCACCTCAGTAGAGAAAGCTAAAACTGACTGTCATGATAAGGCGAGAGACTGGTCGCTGTTCGGCGAGGTTTTCGAGTCCCTAAAGACTTATGCCGCTTAGGGAGAGGGGCCGGCCCTGTCCGGCTTAAAGGCGTGTATCGCGCCCCGAATTCGGCCTTCCGAATACCAGGGGCTTCGCCGAAATTTAAAATTATAGAATTCTATGGCTAAGTGAGAGTGATAAAGCATTATTAGTCTGGTTGCCTTGTTCGTTGTGCTGAGCACCTCCCTTGAAGGACCCAAACATGGGAACAAGAGTGCTCAGATTTATCCAGAACACCCCAGCACTCGTGGCATGGGGGCAGAAGCCGAGGACTAGCCATCTCTCAGATTTGATAAATAGCCAAACAGAAGGTAATATTTTAAATTCACACAAGCTTTGCATAGCGCATATGAAACAAGTTTTCATCATACAGGATCACACGAGCAAGTTTACTCAAATATTACATCCTTTGAACATTCGTCCGCTACAAGACGGGCACCCTTCAGGACACCCTCATAATAAATTTCGGGGGTGCAATGCTCCTTGCCCTGCGGCGGCCCTTCCTTGATCAGCTTCACAGCGTCTAGCTTGGCCCACTGCACCTTCACACGGGCAAAAGCCCGGCGTGCACCTTCGATGCAGACGGACTGCTTGACGACCTCCAGCCATGGGCAGGCATCCACAAGCCGCCTCACCAGGTCGAAGTAGCTGTTCGGAAGGGCGTCGCCAGGCCACAGCCGGACTATAAGGCCCTTCATGGCCTGTTCGTCCGCCTTGTGCAGCTCGACCAGCTGCTTTAGCTGGTCGCTCAGAGGCATTGGGTGTTCGGTCCCAGTATACTAAGACCAGAACAGCTTCTCCGTTGAGCTTCCCTCCTCGGCCTGGTAAAACTGCGCGGCATCCGACACGCTGCTGGGCAAATCTGCGAATGCTCTTGGAGAGCTCCGAATTCGGGTAAGTAATCGGTAATTTACTTTTACATGCTTGCTCTGCATATAGAATGCCTTACCCGCCGCTATCTTCTTCATTGCGTCGATCTCCTGGAGGGCCTTTTGGGCCTCGGCCTTGGCACTCTTTGCGCTCTCGAGGGCCGCGGCAAGCTCAGACTCTCGCGTCTTCGAGTCAAGCTCCAACGCCTCGTGCTTCGTCACGAGAGCTTGGAGCTCTTGCTGCACCTCGCCCACACGAGCCTCTTGCTTTTCCCGCTCGGTGCGCTCCTTGGCCGCTTTATCTTCGGCCTTGGTTAGCGTTTGCTTCAGGGTCGCCACCTCGGTTGTGGCCCCTGGCAAATATACGATGATCCTATCATTTTGCAATCACGTCTTCTTTTATACATATCTATAGACAGGGTATTACTTACCCTTGTTCTCCTTGAGCTGCCTCTTGGCAAGGCCGAGCTCTTTCTTGGACCCTCGAGGTCCTGCTTTAGTACGGCAACCTCCGCAGTCAGTGTGGCGGACGCCAGCAGCGAGGCCTGCATACGCATATTGACATACTTATATTAGACTCCTGCGATATTATTTGATCCTCTGTTCGGCTTTTCTTTGGGAACACCGAACAAAGCATCAGGGGCTACTGCCTATGCGGTAATATTTTTCCTATATTTTAAAAACACTTACCTCAAAGCCTGTTAGAAGGCTGGCACAGGCTTCAGTCAATCCGCTCTTGGCGGACTGAACCTTCTGGACCACCGCACTCATAATAGTACGGTGCTCCTCGTCGATGGAAGCGCTGCGAAGCGCTTCCAACAGATTGTACGGCACCTCTGGATGGACAGAGGTCACCGACACAGGAGTCTTGCCCCTCTTGGAAGGAGGCTGCCTGCCCGAGCCCGGAACCACTGGAGGTTCCGACACGGTGTTTGGCTGAGGGCCGAACTCGGGGCTCTCAGGGGCCCTGTCCCCTCGGCTCCCGGAGTCCGGAAGGTCGCCTTCAGACGCCTCCGGGACTATCTCCCCTCGACCCGGTGCCTCTTGAGACAGCACCTCGGCGTCGTCAGTAGGATGAGGGGAGGTGGCGGTCGGGACTAGATCGCTATCCATGTCCGACGAGTCCAGGGAGCCGTCCGATGATACATCGATACTGGCTCGTGGCGGCCTGCATAATTATGTTCAGCGTTAGGGAAAGCAGTGCGACAAAGGAATGCTATGAGTTACTCTGGTATCCGAATACTTACGATCTCCCCAGGGGCTTGGCCCTGGGCAACCACTCGTATTCGCCTTCGTCGTCTGTGGTGGAACTGTCCGGAAGGAGAGTCCTTCCCTTCTTGGACCCTTCGGCCCCCGGTTGGGGCGGCCTTCCTTTTCTTATCTCCCCCAGCTGGAGGGGGAGCATCTTCTTCTTCTTCCTCGTCTTCGGGGGAGGAGTGCGCCGCAGAGTCATCGGACGGTGAGTCCGACGAGCCTAGCGTCGGGAACTCTTTCGGGTTCCCTTGGCCTTCTTGGTCTTCTCCGGCATCGTATAAGGAGCCGGAGTCAGCATCTTCACCAGAAGAGCGTCCGCTAGGCCTTCGGGCAAAGGAGCCGGACAGTCGATCTGTCTGGCCGTCTCCTGCCAGTCCTGTCAAAGGTACGGGAGTTTAGATCCCGCATAGAGTCAATCTATAAAAGATAAGTATCCTGTGAAAGGTAAAGCAACTTACCGCACTGGCTTGGCGCTTCGCGCTGAATCCGCGATCCTCAGTAATGGGAGGAGGGACCTCGGCGCTTTTGAACAGCACCCTCCAGGCATCTTCGTGAGTTGTGTCGAAGAGCCTGTTCAGAGTTCGGTGCTGCGCCGGGTTGAACTCCCACAAGTTGAAGTCCCGTTGTTGGCACGGGAGGATCCGGCGGTGGAGCATGACCTGGACTACGTTGACAAGTTTGAGCTTCTTGTTCACCATGTTTTGAATACATGTTTGGAGTCCGATCAGCTCTCCCGAACTACCCCAGGACAGGCCCTTCTCTTTCCAGGAGGTGAGCCGCATGGGGATGCCAGATCGGAACTCGAGGGCCGCTGCCCATGCAGGGTCACGCGGCTCGGTGATGTAGAACCACCCCGATTGCCACCCCTTTATGGTTTCCACAAAGGAGCCCTCGTGCCATGTAACATTGGGCATCTTGCCCACCATGGCGCCTCCGCACTCCGCCTGGCGGCCACCCACAACCTTCGGCTTGATATTGAAGGTCTTCAGCCATAAACCAAAGTGGGGCTTGATGCGGAGGAAGGCCTCGCACATGACGATAAACGCCGAGATGTTGAGGATGAAGTTTGGGGCCAGTTCGTGGAAATCCAGGCCGTAGTAGAACATGAGCCCCCGGGAGAATGGGTGGAGAGGGAATACCAGTCCGCGGAGGAAATGGGTAAGGAACACTACCCTCTCATGGGGCCCGGGGGTGGGGATGAGCTGCCCCTCATCTGGGAGCCGGTGCGCGATGTCGTCGGGAAGGTATCCGGCTCTCCTCAGCTTCTTGATGTCTCCCTCCATGACGGAGGAGACCATCCACCCGCCTCCCGCTTCGGACATGGTTGGGGAAGGTTGAGGTGGGAAGTGCGAACTTGGGCGCTAGAGCTCGAGTGTGCGAAAACATATGAGCAAAGGAGGAAGAAGGCGTGGATGAAAAGGTGAATCTTTATCCCTTTATATGGGTGGACGGAACTAACCGTCCCCAGTAGCCTGGTAAAACTCACTTATCCCCCAAGCGCCATAATCGATGGCGCGGTTGGGTTACCCACGCCCGTATTGATGAGAATCCCGTTATAAGGGGACACGATCTCTGCTTTGACAAGACGTGTCAAAAAACCGCCCCGCGTTATGTGCGGGGCTAGTTAAAGGAAACGGTTCGAATAATCACCGGGCCATGGCATAATGTCGTGTTGCCAAAACAAGTCAGCAAGTTAGATTTGTGGAAATATTATTCTCTCTATGGTGGTATGTTGAACTTATTTTGCAGGGTCGGACACCATCCTTGTATTCAAATTCTTCTGTGATGTATTCGGAGAAGGAACCTGCCTTGCAATGCCGAAGACAATACTGCGCCGGACTCATCGTCATTGAAGCCTGGTTCAGGGGCTACTGAGGGAGTCCTGGATTAGGGGGTCTCCGGACAGCCGGATTATATCCTTTAGCCAGACCGCTGGACTATGAAGATACAAGATTGAAGACTTCGCGTCGTGTCCGGATGGGACTCTACTTGGCGTGGAAGGCAAGCTAGGCAATATGGATATGGATATCTCCTCCTTTGTAACCGACCTTGTGTAACCCTAGCCCTCTCCGGTGTCTATATAAACCAAGGAGTTTTAGTCCATAGGACGAACAACAATCATACCATAGGCTAGCTTCTAGGGTTTAGCCTCTCCGATCTCGTGGTAGATCTACTCTTGTACTACCCATATCATCAATATTAATCAAGCAGGACGTAGGGTTTTACCTCCATCAAGAGGGCCCGAACCTGGGTAAAACATCGTGTCCCCTGCCTCCTGTTACCATCCATCCTAGACACACAGTTCTGGACCCCCTACCCAATATCCACCGGTTTTGACATCGACACCCTCCACCGCCACTTACTCTCTATGAGAGCCATCAGAACAAAATACAACTTCCACCATTCATTTTCTGAGAGAGAGCAGCTAGTCATGTGTTGATACCAAGAGATTCCATTCCTACCATTTGAACCTTGATTTCTAGCATGTTCAAGTTGCTTTCCACTCCAATCCTTCTCCTACCCAAGCCAAATCTGTGTGAGAGAGATTGAGTGTTGAGGATACTATCATTTAAAGCACAAGATCAAGGAGATCATCACCAACACAATATCTATTACCTTTTGGAGAGTGGTGTCTCCTATGAAGGAAATATGCCCTAGAGGAAATAATAAAGTTATTATTTATTTCCTTATATCTAGATAAATGTTTATTATTCATGCTAGAATTGTATTAACCGGAAACATAATACATGTGCGAATACATAGACAAACAGATTGTCACTAGTATGCCTCTACTTGACTAGCTCGTTGATCAAAGATGGTTATGTTTCCTAACCATAGACATGAGTTGTCATTTGATTAACAGGGTCACATCATTAGGAGAATGATGTGATTGACATGACCCATTCCGTTAGCTTAGCACCCGATCATTTAGTATGTTGCTATTGCTTTCTTCATGACTTATACATGTTCCTATGACTATGAGATTATGCAACTCCTGTTTACTGGAGGAACACTTTGTGTGCTACCAAACGTCACAACGTAACTGGGTGATTATAAAGGTTCTCTACAGGTGTCTCCAAAGGTACTTGTTGGGTTGGCGTATTTCGAGAATAGGATTTGTCACTCCGATTGTCGGAGAGGTATCTCTGGGCCCTCTCGGTAATGCACATCACTTAAGCCTTGCAAGCATTGCAACTAATGAGTTAGTTGCGGGATGATGTATTACAGAATGAGTAAAGAGACTTGCCGGTAACGATATTGAACTAGGTATTGAGATACCGACGATCGAATCTCGGGCAAGTAACATACCGATGACAAAGGGAACAATGTATGTTGTTATGCAGTTTGACCGATAAAGATCTTCGTAGAATATGTAAGAGCCAATATGAGCATCCAGGTTCCGCTATTAGCTATTGACCGGAGACGTGTCTCGATCATGTCTACATAGTTCTCGAACCCGTAGGGTACGCACGCTTAACGTTACGATGACAGTTATATTATGAGTTTATATGTTTTGATGTGCCGAAGGTTGTTCAGAGTCTCGGATGTGATCACGGACATGACGAGGAGTCTCGAAATGGTCGAGACATGAAGATTGATATATTGGAAGCCTATGTTTGGATATCGGAAGTGTTCCGGGTGAAATCGGGATTTTACCGGAGTACCGGGAGGTTACCGGAACCCCCCGGGAGGTAAATGGGCCTTAGTGGGCCTTTACTGAGAAGAGGAGAGGTGGCCAGGGCTGGGCCGCGCGCCCCTCCCCCCTAGTCCGAATAGGACAAGGAGAGGGGGGCGGCGCCCCCCTTTCCTTCTCTCCCTTCTCTTTCCCCCTCCCGAATCCTATTCCAACTAGGAAAGGGGAGGGAGTCCTACTCCCGGTGGGAGTAGGACTCCTCCTGGCGCGCCTCCTCCCTGGCCGGCCGCACCCCCCTTGCTCATTTATATACGGGGGCAGGGGGCACCCCATAGACACAACAATTGATCAAATTGATCTTTTAGCCGTGTGCGGTGCCCCCCTCCACCATAGTCCACCTCGATATTACTGTAGTGGTGATTAGGCGAAGCCCTGCGTCTGTAGAACATCAACATCATCACCACGCTGTCGTGCTGATGAAACTCTCCCTCAACACTCGGCTAGATCGGAGTTCGAGGGATGTCATCGGGCTGAACGTGTGCTGAACTCGGAGGTGCCGTACTTTCGGTACTTGATCGGTCGGATCATGAAGACGTACGACTACATCAACCGCATTGTGCTAACGCTTTCGCTTTCGGTCCACGAGGGTATGTGGACAACACTCTCCCCTCTCGTTGCTATGCATCACCATGATCTTGCGTGTGCGTAGGATTTTTTTTGAAATTACTACGTTACCCAACAGTGGCATCCGAGCCAGGTTTTATGCGTAGATGTCATATGCACGAGTAGAACACAAGTGAGTTGTGGGCGATATAAGTCATACTGCTTACCAGCATGTCATACTTTGGTTCAGCGGTATTGTTGGATGAAGCGGCCCGGACCGACATTACGCGTACGCTTACGCGACACTGGTTCTACCGACATGCTTTGCACAAAGGTGGCTGGCGAGTGTCAGTTTCTCCAACTTTAGTTGAACCAAGTGTGGCTACACCCGGTCCTTGCGAAGGTTAAAAAAGCACCAACTTGACAAACTATCGTTTTGTTTTTGATGCATAGGTAATAACGGTTCTTGCTAAGCCAGTAGCAGCCACGTAAAACTTGCAACAACAAAGTAGAGGACGTCTAACTTGTTTTTGCAGGGCATGTTGTGATGTGATATGGTCAAGACATGATGCTAAATTTTATTGTATGAGATGATCATGTTTTGTAACCGAGTTATCGGCAATTGGCAGGAGCCATATGGTTGTCGCTTTATTGTATGCAATGCAATCGCCCTGTAATGCTTTACTTTATCACTAAGCGGTAGCGATAGTCGTGGAAGCATAAGTTTGGCGAGACGACAACGATGCTACGATGGAGATCAAGGTGTCGCGCCGGTGACGATAGTGATCATGACGGTGCTTCGGAGATGGAGATCGCAAGCACAAGATGATGATGGCCATATCATATCACTTATATTGATTGCATGTGATGTTTATCTTTTATGCATCTTATCTTGCTTTGATTGACGGTAGCATTATAAGATGATCTCTCACTAAATTTCAAGATAATAGTGTTCTCCCTGAGTATGCACCGTTGCCAAAGTTTGTCGTGCCCATACACCACGTGATGATCGGGTGTGATAAGCTCTACGTCCATCTACAACGGGAGCAAGCCAGTTTTGCACACGCAGAATACTCAGGTTAAACTTGAAGAGCCTAGCATATGCAGATATGGCCTCGGAACACTGAGACCGAAAGGTCGAGCGTGAATCATATAGTAGATATGATCAACATAGTGATGTTCACCATTGAAAACTACTCCATTTCACGTGATGATCGGTTATGGTTTAGTTGATTTGGATCACGTGATCACTTAGAAGATTAGAGGGATGTCTTTCCAAGTGGGAGTTCTTAAGTAATATGATTAATTGAACTTAAATTTATCATGAACTTAGTACCTGATAGTATCTTGCTTGTCTATGTTGATTGTAGATAGATGGACTGTGCTGTTGTTCCGTTGAATTTTAATGCGTTCCTTGAGAAAGCAAAGTTGAAAGATGATGGTAGCAATTACACGGACTGGGTCCGTAACTTGAGGATTATCCTCATTGCTTCCCAGAAGATTTACCACCTGCGCCAGCAACTGCAGACATTGTGAATGCCTAGCAGTCACGTGTTGATGACTACTCGATAGTTCGGTGTGCCATGCTTTACGGCTTAGAACCGGGACTTCAACGATGTTTTGAACGTCATGGAGCATATGAGATGTTCCAGGAGTTGAAGTTAATATTTCAAAAGAATGCCCGGATTGAGAGATATGAAGTCTCCAATAAGTTCTATAGTTGCAAGATGGAGGAGAATAGTTCTGTCAGTGAGCATATACTCAAGATGTCTGGGAACCATAATCACTTGACTCAGCTGGGAGTTAATCTTCCGGTTGATAGTGTCATTGATAGAGTTCTTCAATCACTGGCACCAAGCTATAAAAGCTTCGTGATGAACTATAATATGCAAGGGATGAATAAGACAATTCCCGAGCTCTTCGCAATGCTAAAAGCTGCGGAGGTAGAAATCAAGAAGGAGCATCAAGTGTTGATGGTCAGTAAGACCACCAGTTTCAAGAAGGGCAAAGGGAAAAAGAAGGGGAACTTCAAGAAGAACAGCAAGCAAGTTGCTGCTCAGGAGAAGAAACCCAAGTCTGGACCTAAGCCTGAGACTGAGTGCTTCTACTGCAAGCAGACTGGTCACTGAAGTGGAACTGCCCCAAGTATTTGGCGGATAAGAAGGATGGCAAGGTGAACAAAGGTATATGTGATATACATGTTATTGATGTGTACCTTGCTAGAGCTCGCAGTAGCACCTGGGTATTTGATACTGGTTCTGTTGCTAATATTTGCAACTCGAAACAGGGACTACGGATTAAGCGAACACTGGCAAAGGACGAGGTGACGATGCGCATGGGAAATGGTTCCAAAGTCGATGTGATCGCGATCGGCACGCTACCTCTACATCTACCTTTGGGATTAGTATTAGACCTAAATAATTGTTATTTGGTGCCAGCGTTGAGCATGAACATTATATCTGGATCTTGTTTGATGCGAGATAGTTATTCATTTAAATGAGAGAATAATGGTTGTTCTATTTATATGAGTAATATCTTTTATGGTCATGCACCCTTGAAGAGCGGTCTATTTTTGATGAATCTCGATAGTAGTGATACACATATTCATAATGTTGAAGCCAAAAGATGCAGAGTTGATAATGATAGTGCAACTTATTTGTGGCACTGCCGTTTAGGTCATATCGGTGTAAAGCGCATGAAGAAACTCCATACTGATGGACTTTTGGAACCACTTGATTATGAATCACTTGGTACTTGCGAACTGTGCCTCATGGGCAAGATGACTAAAACGCCATTCTCCGGAACTATGGAGAGAGCAACAGATTTGTTGGAAATCATACATACAGATGTATGTTCCGATGAATGTTGAGGCTCGTGGCGGATATCGTTATTTTCTCACCTTCACAGATGATTTAAGCAGATATGGGTATATGTACTTGATGAAGCATAAGTCTGAAACATTTGAAAAGTTCAAAGAATTTCAGAGTGAAGTTGAAAATCATCGTAACAAGAAAATAAAGTTTCTACGATCTGATCGTGGAGGAGAATATTTGAGTTACGAGTTTGGTCTACATTTGGAACAATGCGGAATAGTTTCGCAAGTCACGCCACCCGGAACACCACAGCGTAATGGTGTGTCCAAACATCGTAATCGTACTTTACTAGATATGGTACGATCTATGATGTCTTTTACAGATTTACCGCTATCATTTTAGGGATATGCTTTAGAGACGGCCGCATTCACGTTAAATAGGGCACCATCGAAATCCGTTGAGACAAAGCCTTATGAACTGCGGTTTGTCAAGAAACCAAAGTTGTCGTTTCTGAAAGTTTGGGGCTGCGATGCTTATGTGAAAAAGCTTCAACCTGATAAGCTCGAACCCAAATCGGAGAAATGTGTCTTCATAGGATACCCAAAGGAAACTGTTGGGTACACCTTCTATCACAGATCCGAAGGCAAGACATTCGTTGCTAAGAATGGACCCTTTCTAGAGAAGGAGTTTCTCTCGAAAGAAGTGAGTGGGATGAAAGTGGAACTTGATGAGGTAACTATACCTGCTCCTCTATTGGAAAGTAGTTCATCACAGAAACCAGTTCCTGTGACACCTACACCGATTAGTGAGGAAGTTAACGATGATGATCATGGAACTTCAGATCAAGTTACTACTGAACCTCGTAGATCAACCAGAGTAAGATCCGCACCAGAGTGGTACGGTAATCCTGTTCTGGAAGTCATGCTACTAGATCATGATGAACCTACGAACTATGAAGAAGCGATGGTGAGCCCAGATTCCGCAAAATGGCTTGAAGCCATGAAATCTGAGATGGGATCCATGTATGCGAACAAAGTATGGACTTTGGTTGACTTGCCCGTTGATCGGCAAGCAATTGAGAATAAATGGATCTTCAAGAAGAAGACTGACGCTGACGGTAATGTTACTGTCTACAAAGCTCGACTTGTTGCGAAAGGTTTTCGACAAGTTCAAGGGATTGACTACGATGAGACTTTCTCACCCGTAGCGATGCTTAAGTCTGTCCGAATCATGTTAGCAATTGCCACATTTTATGATTATGAAATTTGGCAAATGGATGTAAAAACTGCATTCCTGAATGGATTTCTGGAAGAAGAGTTGTATATGATGCAACCAGAAGGTTTTGTCGATCCAAAGCGAGCTAACAAAGTGTGCAAGCTCCAGCAATCCATTTATGGACTGGTGCAAGCCTCTCAGAGTTGGAATAAACGCTTTGATAGTGTGATCAAAGCATTTGGTTTTATATAGACTTTTGGAGAAGCCTGTATTTACAAGAAAGTGAGTGGGAGCTCTGTAGCATTTCTAATATTATATGTGGATGACATATTGTTGATTGGAAATGATATAGTATTTCTGGATAGCATAAAGGGATACTTGAATAAGAGTTTTTCAATGAAAGACCTCGGTGAAGCTGCTTATATATTGGGCATCAAGATCTATAGAGATAGATCAAGACGCTTAATTGGACTTTCACAAAGCACATACCTTGACAAAGTTTTGAAGAAGTTCAAAATGGATCAAGCAAAGAAAGGGTTCTGGCCTGTGTTACAAGGTGTGAAGTTGAGTAAGACTCAATGCCCGACCACTGTAGAAGATAGAGAAAAATGAAAGATGTTCCCTATGCGTCAGCCATAGGCTCTATCATGTATGCAATGTTGTGTACCAGACCTGATGTGTGCCTTGCTGTAAGTCTAGCAGGGAGGTACCAAAGTAATCCAGGAGTGGATCACTGGACAGCGGTCAAGAACATCCTGAAATACCTGAAAAGGACTAAGGATATGTTTCTCGTATATGGAGGTGACAAAGAGCTCATCATAAATGGTTACGTTGATGCAAGCTTTGACACTGATCCAGACGATTCTAAATCGCAAACCGGATACGTGTTTACATTGAACGGTGGAGCTGTCAGTTGGTGCAGTTCTAAACAAAGCGTTGTGGCGGGATCTACATGTGAAGCGGAGTACATAGCTGCTTCGGAAGCAGCAAATGAAGGAGTCTGGATGAAGGAGTTCATATCCGATCTAGGTGTCATACCTAGTGCATCGGGTCCAATGGAAATCTTTTGTGACAATACTGGTGCAATTTCCTTGGCAAGGGAATCCAGATTTCACCAGAGAACCAAGCACATCAAGAGACACTTCAATTCCATCCGGGATTTAGTCCAGGTGGGAGACATAGAAATTTGCAAGATACATATGGATCTGAATGTTGCAGACCTGTTGACTAAGCCTCTTCCACGAGCAAAACATTATCAGCACCAAGGCTCCATGGGTGTTAGAAACATTACTGTGTAATCTAGATTATTGACTCTAGTGCAAGTGGGAGACTGAAGGAAATATGCCCTAGAGGCAATAATAAAGTTATTATTTATTTCCTTATATCATGATAAATGTTTATTATTCATGCTAGAATTGTATTAACCGGAAACATAATAGATGTGTGAATACATAGACAAACAGATTGTCACTAGTATGCCTCTACTTGACTAGCTCGTTGATCAAAGATGGTTATGTTTCCTAACCATAGACATGAGTTGTCATTTGATTAACAGGGTCACATCATTAGGAGAATGATGTGTTTGACATGACCTATCGGTGTCAAAACCGGCGGATCTCGGGTAGGGGGTCCCAAACTGTGCGTCTAGTGTCAGAGTAATGGGCCACGGGTAGGCTAACCCGAGTCCCAGAACCTTTCAAGACATCGGGGCAGGCTGCGCCCCTCAAGACCCCAGGACAAAGAGCCGCCTTCTGAGGAGTCGGCGGCAAGGCCACCGTCTAGCCACTCGCGGCCGAGTCCCAGGGACGACTTCAGGACAAACCGACTCCTGACTGATGACTTCCCAAGAAGCCGGCCTTGGGGAGTCGGCCCGCGACTCCAGCAAAACCCCATGTCCTCATCAAGAGGGACAGGACAGGGGAGTGGATACAGTGAAGACTGCTCCCATCCCTTTCCAAAGGCAAGCATGGTCACATTACGCCGTACCTGCGGAGATCTCCGTGCGGCGTGGCACTGTTGCCATGCTGGCCCTGACATCAGCACCGATGGACCGAATCCTGCGCCCACGACGGCTTGTCTGTATGACCTTTGGGCGGCGGGTCCTACCGGCCAGCGGGATCCCAGAAGACGGCAAGTGCGCCACAAGTCGGACCCGTCGGGAGTCGGCCCCCGAGAGTCGGCCGACTGCTCCCCCGGGGCCCACGCGCCATTAACCAGATGTGATGGAGAGTGGCAATAGTGATTGCCTGCCAGGCGGCGGGGCTGTTTCCACGACTCCATGACCAAGCCCGCGTCATCAGAAGCACGACTACAGTAATCAGCAGCCGGCAAGACCCGCCCACGACGGACGTGGCCTGTCGGCTCCGTACCTAGCCAGTCGGCGGGGCCCACCAGTCGGCGGGACCCAGCAGTCGGCGGAGAAGACGCAGGCCGGAGGCACTGACGGCTGGGCCCGCGTCCAGCCGGATTACCATTGTACCCCTGGGGGGTAGGCCTATATAAACCCCCCAGGGCACCCATACAAAGGGTTGGAATCCATTAGCTCTAGACCAGATCATATAGGAGGGAGAGAGCTAGCCTTGCCCTCTCCTACCTCTAGGAAACAGCTCAAGGAGCAATCGTGTAAACACTTTGCCATAGTGATCATGCGGAGACCCCGTAGAGCAGCAGTAGGGGTATTATCTCCCCGGAGAGCCCTGAAGCTGGGTAAGATTCGCCGGCGTGCATGTCTACGCCTCATCCCGTTTCCAGGCACCCGCAATGTTCTAATCGCCCCCACCATGATAAGCCATCCTTTGGCATATGTCGCACCCAACCCCCGACATTTGGCGCCCACCGTGGGGCCTGGTGCACCGTCGTCCGGAGACCTGTTCTGGACGGGAACCCTTTTCCTCCCTGGCGAGCGCAGCCAGCCAGGCATGCCAGACGGAGTTTGCGCCGACGCGCTGCACGGTGTTGAGATCGCCTACGTAGCTAGCTGCCTTGCCGAACTTGTCGGCGAGGTTCGCATCTCCGACGAACCTGCATCCGATGCAGGCACGGGCGGCTCCGAGAGCCTCCTCGCGGGCCTCCTCGATCAACTCCACGTCTCCGGTGAGCCTGCCGTGGACTTGGAGTCTGTAGGCTCCACCGACCCGATGCTGTTCGACTCCGACACCGCGTCGCTCGACGCATTCCCCACTAATGTGGTGGTCTATGACGAACCTCTCCCTCGCGCGGAGAGCGACGGAAGCACTGTCACCGAGGTGCTCGTCATTAGTCATGACGAGCCTCCCGGCGGAGGAGCGCATGACCCACTTGGCGCGGCGGTACAAGACCTGACTGCGCCCATTCCGGAAGACGCTGACGCGGAGACGTTGGAGGCGTGCCGCCTTCAGCTCATCGAAGGCGCGAAGAAGCTGGCTAGCATGAGACGCTTGTCAGAAGCCTACCAGCGGGAGATGGATCGCGCTGTTGGCGGCTCGCCAGCCCCAGCTAGGCCCAGCCGCCTCGGTGCGGTCCAGCAGCGCGGCGTAGCCATCGCCAACCTATTCGGGGCAAGTCGCCCTGTGTACACCACGCCTGCGGAGAACATTCGAGCCACCTAGGCGGCGACGGACGAGCTGGACAATTTCGAGGGCGAAGAGCGCCGCCTGATGGTGGAGCGAGTCTAGCGGCTCCTCGACGCGGCTGCCGCGCAGAACGAGGCCGGCTGCCACACAGAGGCGCCGCAGCGGCAAAACGACGATCTTCGCCGAGACCAAGGCGCGACGTCTCGAACGCCGACTGGCGGCGCCCAAGGAAGAAAGGACAAGGATCCGACTGTCAGCCACAGTCGGACTCGCATTACCATAGAGCGCGACCGAGACGGCCGCCCGGGAGCAGTAGAATGACGGGACGACTGTCCGCCTCCTCCTCCTTGCAGGGAAAGGCGAGTCTCCCTGCCGCCTGTTGATCATCCGACTCTTGGCGACCGCCTTGGCCGCCGAGAGGGAGTCGGGGAAAATGACGCCCGCCATCGGATCGACCGGCTTCACCGATCCCTGGCGCTGGAAGAAGAAGACGAGTTGGGCCCGCCTTGTTTCGGGCCCCGCATTCGAGACGAGCCCTTTCCCAAAGGGTTCACACTCCCAAGAGACACACGCAAGTACACCGGCTCCGTGAAGCCGGAAGACTTGCTAGTCGACTACTCCACGACTGTCAGCATAGCGAACGGCAACAAGCGTGTCGCCGTAAAATACGTTCCGCTCATGCTCCAGGGCACGGCCCGGACATGGCTGAACAGCCTGATGCCCCGTAGCAGCAACAGCTGGGTCGACTTCACCGAAGCATTCGTCCGCAACTTCACCAGCATGTACAAGCGCCCTCCCAAGCCTCGTCAACTTTCCTTGTGCATGCAAGGTCCCGACGAGTCGACTCACGACTACCTCACGCGTTGGGACGAGCTTTGGAACTCCTGCGAGGGCGTGCATGAGGTGCAGGCTATCGAGTACTTCACCGCCGGGTGCAGAGAAGGCACCCTCCTCAAGCACAAGCTCCTCTGCGACGAGCCATAAACCCTCGACGAGCTGCCTATCATAGCAGACAAGTACACCACGGCCGACTCCTCCATGAAGGCGGAGATTCAAGTTAGCGCAACTGGCAAAGTGGCCCCTCAAGCTCCAAGAACTCCGGCGGGAGATGCCAGTCGGCGGCAACAGCAGAGCGATCACAAGCGCAAGGCCCCGCAGCCGGCTTCCAGCAGCCGGCAGGTTGCGATAGTCGAAGCCCAGCAGCCGGATGGGCAACCTTCACCCAAGCGACAGAAAGGTGGCAAGCCCAACTGGTTGCCGGCCTTCTCATACGAGCAAACCCTGGATGGTCCTTGCAAGTTCCATAGCGGCGTGAAGCCGTCGAATCACACCACCCGGAAGTGCCACTGACTCACTAGGATCGCCAAGGGAGACGGCCTCCTACCTCCCCCGCCTGCTGGGCAGCTGCCTTCTTCTCCGCCCCAGCAGCCGGCTGTCAGGCCAGTTGGCGCAGTACAAGACGAATACCCCGAAGAACACGGAGCCTACGTGGTATTTACCAGTATGGCTGACGATCGACGCAGCAGGCGGCTGCAGCGACAAGAGGTGAATGCAGTAGCATCAGAGACGCCAGAGTTCATGCACTGGTCCGAGAAGCCTATCATCTAGAGCAGGGCTGATCACCCAGAGGTGATGCCGAGTCCGGGCTCCTATGCCTTGGTCTTGGATGCCACCTTTGCCACGGATAGACGAGACGTGCGTTTCTCACGAGTTCCGATAGACAGAGGCAGCAGCATCAACATCCTGTACAAAGACACCATGGAGAAATTAGGAATCAAGCAAAGACAGCTTCAGAACAGCCGGACTGTGTTCCACACCATTGTTCCTGGGCTTTCCTGCTCACCAATCGGCAAGATCCTGATGGACGTCCTCTTTGGAGACAAAGAGCACTTCCGCCGAGAGTCAGTTTGGTTTGAGGTGGTGGACCTCGAGAGCCCATACCATGCACTACTTGGCCGACCTGCCCTGGCCAAGTTCATGGCGGTCCCCCACTACGCCTACCTCAAAATGAAGATGCCCAGTTCCAGGGGAACCCTGACCGTAGCCGGCGACTATCGGAAGTCATCTGCCTGTGCGACTAAGAGCAGTCGGCTAGCCGAGTCCCTGGTGATCGCAGTCGAGAAGCGGCTCCTGGAGCGGGTTGTGGCGATGGTCGGCAGGCAGCCAGAGGTGTCGCCCAACCCAAAGGAGTCGGAGGCTGAGGGTTCGTTCAAGCCGGCCAAGGAGACAAAGAAGATACCCTTGGATCCGGAGCACCCGGAGAGGTACGCTGTCGTAGGCGCAAACCTCGACAGCAAATAGGAAGGCGAGCTCGTCGATTTCCTCCGTGAGAATCGGGACATCTTCGCATGGTCCCCCAAAGACATGCCAGGTGTACTGATGGAATTCGCCGAGCACAAGTTACATGTCCGATCTGATGCAAAGCCGGTCAGGCAGCCCCTGCGCCGCCTATCAGAAGAGAAGAGAAGAGTTGTTGGAGAAGAAATAGCCCGACTCCTAGCAGCCGACTTCATTATGGAAGTATTCTTTCCAGAGTGGCTAGCCAACCCGGTCCTGGTACTGAAGAAAAACAAGCAGTGGCGAATGTGTATTGACTACACGAGCCTCAACAAGGCCTGCCCCAAGGACCCGTTTGCTCTGCCAAGAATTGATCAGGTGATAGACTCCACCGCCGGATGCGAGCTGTTGAGCTTTTTGGATGCATATTCAGGATATCACCAGATCAAGCTGAACCCAGCTGACAGACTGAAGACCGCCTTCATCACGCCGTTTGGAGCCTTCTGCTACCTCACCATGACGTTCGGCTTGAGGAATGCCGACGCCACCTTCCAACGTTGCATGCAGAAGTGCCTCCTCAAGAAGCTCGGCAGGAACGCCCACGTCTACGTGGATGATGTGGTGGTGAAGACGGAAAAGCGTGGAACACTGCTGGAAGACCTCAAGGAGACTTTTGAGAACCTGCGCCGATTCTAGATCAAGCTCAACCCCGAGAAGTGCGTCTTCGGAGTACCAGCCGGCCAACTCCTTGGCTTCCTGGTCTCCGAACGCAGCATAGAATGCAACCCTGTAAAGATCAAGGCCATTGAGAGGATGGAGGTACCCAGCCGACTGCTGGACGTGCAAAAGTTCACCGGCTGCTTGGCGTCCATCAGCCGATTCATCAATCGGCTGGGCGAGAAAGCTCTCCCCTTATACCAACTCATGAAGAAGACCACTTTCTTCAAATGGAACCACAAGGCGGACGAAGCTTTTCTCCAGTTGAAGAAGATGCTGACTACTCCACCCGTTCTGGCGGCTCCGACTCCTAAGGAACCCATGCTCCTGTACATCGCCGCCACCAGCCGGGTAGTCAGCACGGTCATTGTAGTGGAACGCAAGGAGGAAGGCAAGGCACTACCTGTCCAGAGACCGGTATATTACCTGAGCGAAGTACTGTCAGCCTCCAAGCAGAACTACCCCCACTACCAGAAGATGTGCTATGGCGTGCACTTCACCGCCAAGAAATTGAAGCCTTACTTTCAAGAGCATCCAATCACTATGGTCTGCACGGCCCCACTTGCCGAGATCATCGGAAGCCGAGATGCTTATGGCCGAGTGGCCAAGTGGGCCATAGAGTTGGCTCCCTATACCATCCACTACCAGCCCCGCACCGCCATCAAGTCACAAGCACTGGCCGAATTTCTCGTCGACTGGGTCGAGACCCAGTACCTACCTCCAGCGCCCGACTCCACCCATTGGCGGATGCATTTCGACGGCTCCAATATGCACACCGGCTTGGGAGCCGGCATCGTCCTCACTTCCCCTAAAGGCGACAAGCTCAAATACACACTGCAAATCCATTTTGCCGCCTCCAATAACGTCACCGAGTACGAGGCGCTCATTCACGGGCTCCGGCTTGCCAAAGAACTTGGCATTCGCGGGATCCTGTGTTATGGCGACTCGGACTTAGTGGTCCAACAGTCATTTGGCCACTGGGACGCCAAAGATGCAAACATGGTGAGTTACCGTTTCCTCGTGCAGCAACTCAGTGGGTATTTCGAGGGGTGCGAGTTCCTCCATGTGCCAAGAAACGACAACGACCAAGCAGACGCCTTGGCACGAATCGACTCTACCCGCCAAGCAATACCATTCAGCGTCGCCCTTCAACGCCTCCTCAAGCCGTCTGTCAAGCCTTCACCAGAATTAGACTCCATCTTCATGCCGGCTCCTGCCGAAGAAGTCGGATCCGACTCCAGAGCCGCGGCAGATGGTACGGGGATTTCGGCAGATGGTTCCAAAAATGCTACAGTCGAGGCCGGCCCAGGGACTGCAGAACCCGGTCCGGGGACTGCGGTGGCGGGCTCGAAGACTCCAGAACTCGGCCCAAGAGCCGCGCCAGTCGACCCGGGGACTTCATTAACCTAGCAAGCGGTTGTTGACTCCAACCCGCCGCCTCCCAGCCCAGCCGCCCTCGTCCAAGTCACAGTTCTGGCAGTCGAAGAAATAACAGCACCCTCATGGGCCCAGCCCATCCTCAAATTTCTGGTGAGCAAAGAGCTACCAACCGATGAGACCTTAGCTCGGCAGGTACAATGCCGAGCAGCAGCCTACACCATAGTCAACAGAGAGCTGGTCAGGCACAGCATCACTGGTGTCTACCAGCGCTGCGTGGAGCCAGAGCAAGGCCAAGCAATCCTCAAAGCCATCCACCAAGGCGAGTGTCGGTGTTCTGGGAACGGGGGTCCCCAGACTTGCCTGCCTGCGGCTTGCGGCATGGCTCAAAGGGGGGCTCAGCGCGGCTCATCTTCGCCAACAAAAACCCAAGACCCTCGCGAGGGGCCAAGCCTCGTGAGGCAGACGACGCGGAGCTTCCTCAGGCACGGCCTCGTCAGGCTGGCTCACGAGGAGGCGGAGAGATCTAGGCGGGGTACCTCACGAGGTGCCCGTGACGCAAGCCATGACGACCGAGGGCGCCAGGCGGGTGCCAGCCCGCGCAGTGTCCTCCTTTCCTCTTTGGTGCAAAGGGGGCAAGCGCAGCCGCAGAGTACCGAGGCATCAGGCAAAGGTTGCCATTTCGGTGCAACGAGACCGAGACCAGGAGGACTATGAGACGGAGGTCACCGTGGAGCCCAAGACGGCGTCATCACCAGAGCTTTGCGCAGGCGAAGACTGCTTTTGTCAGGATAGCTGATACTAGCTGTCCCCCTTCAAATTAGCCCGCCATTGTTGGCTCCTTCCCGCTCGATATTTGGGAAGAGGACCAGGGCCTCTATAAATAGGATCAGCCACCCGCAAGAGGGGGACAAAAAACAGAGAGCTGAGGGGTTCGGAGAAGGAGGCTCTTGAGAGAGGGGTTTAGATCAGATAGGGAGAGAGAGAGAAGGGTGACTGAGCTTCTCCCAGCAGTTCATCGCCCCAGCCAAGAACAGACCCTCGCGAGGCTGTTCTTCCTTGTATCGTTCATCATCATCAGCCCAAGAGGCAATCCACCACACCACACAATGGAGTAGGGTATTACACCACAACGGTGGCCCGAACCAGTATAAACCCTGTGTCTCTTGTGTTGTTCTTGCCATAGTTTAGATCCTAGCAAGGCGGAGGGGTGCATGTAGGTAGGAGGCGAAATCTCCGCGCGCACCCCAGTGTTCGAACCTCAAGGGTCTGCCGGAACCCGAAATCCGACATTTGGCACGCCAGGTAGGGGTGCGCTGGGATTCGTCTTCCACCACCCCGTTCCCCTCCGACCATCACGCCCATGTCTGACGCTCGTCGGGCCCGCGCCGAGCACCGGGCCGCGCTCGCTTCCCGCGTCGCCCAGACGGCCCCTGTCGGCGGGCGTCCTTGCCGTTCCCCGTCACCTGCCGTCAACGCCGCCACCGGCCCGGCGGGGGATGAGCAGCAAGCATCGTCCCAGCATCCGTCCGTGCGGCAAGACGGCCACACCGCAACTCCCTCGCTCACCCCAGCTGGCTCTTCGTCCCGCGCGCTCTGTGCGCCCATGGAGGCTCGGGCTGCACTCATCGCGGAAAATGAGCTCCTACGCTACCGTCCAGTCGATGATGTCTACGAAGAATGGCTCGACCGCGTCGCCGAGCTCGTCCGCGTCGCAGGGGGCTCTCCTACGCCGTCCGTTCCACTGCACCGCACCCCGCCCCGCGCGGGCGATGAAGATCCGGCGGCGCCCCGGCCGCCTCCTCCTTAGGAAGGCGCCATGGCTCCAAAGCGCGTGGCCCCTGGGCGGAACCCGCTCCGTCAGGTGCCAGCGCGGCAAGAGCAGATCTCTCAAGAAGTCCCTCGCCCGCAAGAAGCTGCCCGGGCGCTCCCTGCTCCAGCACGTCGCGACCATGCTCCTGCTCCCGCGCGTCAAGACCCCACGCTGCTCCCAGCTGTAGCGCATGGGGACATGCAAGACCAAGCTCCCCGTCATCCAAGACCTCCCGTGGCCACAGCAGGCTGCCGCGCCTTCACCGCCGAGCTACCCATCATCGCGTAGCCCGGCAAGTTCAAGCCGGACTTGCCTCCTCGCTACGACGGCACGGCTGACCCTGCGGAGTTCCTCCAGCTCTACGAGCTGGGCATCGAAGCTGCCAACGGGGACGAGAAGGTCATGGCGAACTGGTTCCCCATGGCACTCAAGGACGGGGCCCGCACCTGGCTCCTGAACCTGGCTCCAGGCACAATCTCCTCCTGGGACGAGATGCGCACCCGCTTCATCGCCAACTTCCAAGGCACTCGCGACCGGCCACCCGCCGTGAGCGACATGCGCCGCATCAAGCAACAGCCCGGGGAGACCCTGCAGAAGTACATCCAGCGCTTCAACAACGCGCGCCTCAAGATTCCCAAGGTGACCGAGGAGGCCATCATCTCGGCCTTCTCCGACGGCGTGCACGACGTCAAGATGAAGGAGGAGCTGGCGATGCATGAAGACCTGTGCACTTCCTTGGAGCTGTTCAACCTGGCAACCAAGTGCGCCAGGGCCGAGGAAGGGTGTCTCTCCCTCCTCGAGCTGCCTGGCGCAGACCCAGAAGAGAAGAAGCCCAATACCAAGGATGTGAAGCGCAAGGGGGATGCCGTGCTCGCGGCAGAACCAGACACCAAGCGAGGCAGAGATCAGCCCGAACCTTCCAAGGGCAGCTGGTACTGTGTGTATCTCGACCTCCACACCCACAACACCAACGAATGTCAAGAGCTCCGAGCCGTGCGAGAAGGAAGGATCGGCCGTCGCCCTGACCGCAGTGACCGGGGCTATGGTCGAGGAGGAGGAAGGAACGCAGGACGCTGGTAAGACCGTGGCCCACGCCAAGGGTGGCGCGATCAACCTCGCGAGGATCGCTGGCAAGACCCGCCTCGCGAGGGAGGCTGGAGGGATCAGCCTCGCGAGGGAGACTGGAGGGATCAGCCTCGCGAGGATCGCCCGCAAGGCAACGCAGGCCTCCCACCGCAGCCGCCGCAGCCAAGGAGAAACGAGGACCGCCACCAGGACGAGGGGGCTGGGGGCTTCCAGGAGCCGCGCGCGATCGCCTGCATCCTGGGCGGGGCACAAGCCCCAGCCTCTCAGCGTATCTTCAAGTAGTTCGCCCGTGAAGTGAACGCAGTCCTCCCCAGGCTCGAAGCCACGCGCCCTCTCAGGTGGTCGGCGTGCGCCATCACGTTCATCTCAGCAGATCAGCTCAAGTGTGCGGCTACAGCCGGAGTCCTCCCGATGCTTTGTTCCCCAATCATCAACAACGTGGTGGTCACCAAGACCCTCATCGATGGTGGGGCAGGGCTCAACATCCTGTCCGTGGAAACATTCAACAACCTCCAAGTGCCCTACAACCAGCTTCAGCCAACCAAGCCTTTCTTCGGTATCACCGACGGCTCCACGGTCCCGATTGGGCAGGTCCGCCTCCCTGTCACCTTCGGGGCACGTGACAACTACCGCACCGAGCTCATCGAATTCGACGTCGCCCACATTCGCCTGCCGTACAACACCATCGTTGGGTACCCAGCGCTGGCCAAGTTCATGGCCGTAACTCACCACGGCTACAACGTCCTCAAGATGCCAGGAAGAGTCATCACGGTGCCCTGTGAAGAGAAGGACGCGGTGTGTTCCCTAGAACGAGCCTTTCAGGCCGCGTCACTGGAAGACCCGGATCGTGGAAGCAGGAGGCCTCCCGAGACCGCCCCTAAGAAGAAGAAGACCTCGTCCGGCCCGACCACTCAGGAGGCAGGCCCCTATGGGCCCGCGCCTGCCCAGGGGGAACCTCCTTCCATCGCATAGGAAAGCGCACCTGGCGCCCTCCTCAGGCAGGGCTCGGGGGCTCTCCCCTGGAGGGCCACCGGCCTAGCTAGGGTCACGAGGGAGGCGCTTGGGCACCACCTGGAGGCGTGTTTTGAAGCACGTTTCCCTCAAGAAGGAGCAAGGCAAGGAGATCCAGACCCTCAGGAGTTCGTCAGCAAGGCCATTCAGGAGCTACAGGAGTCAAGAGTCATGAAAGGTGGCCGCCGCCTACCAGCAGTGGCTCCCCATCCAGGCGAGGATGGTGGGCTGCGTGTCTGCATCGACATACCAGGGCTCAACCGAGTCGCCTCTCTGGAGCGCCTCTGGCCCTCGCGAGTGGGGCGCTGCGGTGGCCCACCTCACAACTACGTTCGCATGCCTTACGGCTTGCCGAACACGGCTGACACGTACCAACGCCTCATGAGGGGCATCACGGAGGCAGGAGAAGCCAGGTGTTCCGCAGCCCTGGCAGGGATGGAGATGGCCCGCGAGGAGCCGCCAGCGCCTCCGGAGCCTCCCGAGGCCCCTGGGCCTGGGGGCTCGTGAGGATCGGCTCCCGCAGCCCACCGAGCGTGCTACACCAACGCTCCTTCGTCCTCAACATCATCAGGTGACATCTTTCGAGTTTTATTTCCAGCTGGGAGCGCCCCCTAGGGCTGCATTATTCCCGGGCCGCGTGGGTCCGTCCCTGCGGCGTGTATCCCTTTTTATTCCTTGTTGTTAGCTTACCTTGTTGGGGGTGCCCCTTAGGCTGCATGACCCCCCAAGTCGCTCGGGCCTGACCCAGTGATGTCCGTATTCCCAGCATCTATTTGAACGAATCCACTCCTTCATGGCTAATGTGTTTTACCTAGTTGCCTGCTCAGTTGACGCCAACTAACGGAGCTTCTCCCAAACGGCACGACGCTTGCGCATGGGTCCGTCCCTGCAACGCCGACAAACCTGGATGGCTGAGCTCTGGCCGCGGCAGCCCCGCATAGCGTCACCTCGTCAAGCCTTCAGTGCCTCACTACCCCTCGGAAGCAACCAACGGTTGACTGTCAATTGTCATGGCAACCCCTTGTTTTTCTATGATGGACCTGCAGGACCTCCTGAAGGAGCTGCGTCGGGCGAGGCCCTTGCGGTGTCTCCTTCGCTCTCGTCCGCGCGAACCGCTTGCACGTTAAAGGGGGGGTGCCTGAGCATCGCGACTCAGGGCTCCTACTGGCTCTCCAGCCCTCACCCTCTGGCCTTGACCACGGCATCGCGACCTGGCATACCAGCGATGGCTGAGACCCGCTCGAGGGCCGGGACCCGAGGACGTAGAGCAGAAAGGGGAACAAAGGCGAGAAGGGAGAGACACACGAGGACCTCGCCGAGCAACCTCGCGCCTGCCGATGCATGGACCCGGCAACACACCAGAGAGCGGCCCCTGATCCTCGAGATAAGTCATCACCCAGAAGCGCCAGCTACCGTGGCACCATCCCCGCACCTAATGCCATCCTGTGTTAGCAACGCCACTCTCCTTTCTCACCAAACGACGGCTACTTGGGCGCCAAAGGGGACCTCCTGAGCATCGCGACTCAGGGGCTCTTACCGGACTCCGGGTCGCTCACCTCTTGGCCTTGACCACGGCATCGCGACTTGGCATACCAGCGACGGCTGAAGCCGCCTTGGGACTGGGACCTGTCGGCGCAGAGCACCAAGCCCTCGTGAGGTTCGAAAGGGAGGACTGAGCTAAGACGGAATGAGCAACTCGCGCAATTCTACGACAAGGGTTATATTAACAAAACAGGATCACAGGCACCTTACAAGCCCCCACGGGACGCATTTTTGATTCCTCGCAGGGAACATATCCTAAAGAGACACAAACTACGCGCGTCCCTGCAAAAGACGCCATCATCAACAGTGGGCCATCAAGCACCGACGCCAACCCCATCCAGATCAGAGTCAACGGCGGCCTGACGAGCCCGCCCTGCTCTAGGAGCGGCGCCGGCTCAGGGGCTCGTAGCTGTCGTCGCTCGTCTCCGGAGTCGCGAAGAGCTCGCCGGAGTCGCTGGAACCTCCGACGCCTCCACCGCCTGAGGAGCCGCCAAGGGAGCGGTTGGCGGGCCCAGTCCTCGTCGCGGCAGGATCCTGGCCACCTTCCCCGGAGCAGCACTCCAGCCGGCGCCCGCTCGCATCGAAGACCTTGAAGAGCATCATCGAAGCACCGTCGTAATCCAAGTGGACCGCGAAGATGCCCCTTACCCTGCAAACCCGGGCGATCTCTCTCCAGCCCCGAGTCATGAAGACCTCGCCCGGGGCAATGACCATGACCTCTGCCTCGGTCGCGAGTGTGCTGCAGCCGGCGTGCTGCAGCCAGAGCTCCAGGGGCTCCCCCTATGGGATGATGGAGGCGAAGAAGGGAGGAAGACGGATCCAAGACTGAAGAGGAATGGCGACGTGAAGCACGAACTCTCGGGAGGAGCCCTCGGTGTGGACCCCAGGGGGGACGACCCACACCTTCGTGACCCGCCGGCGCCGACGGCGGCGCCGCCCGTGGCGGTCAGCATCAGCTCCTTCAGGGCCCTCGACGTGGGTGTACAATGGAAGCGGGAACCCCGGCGGCGCCCGCTCGCACCAAGGCCTCGACACCACCTGAAGGGCCCCCTCGTCCGGGCCACGGGGGGCGAGCCGTTTCTTCGGCGGGAGTGGGTCTGGTTCCTCTCGGGGAGCCTTTCCCTTCTTTGCCGTCGAGAACCGGCGGATTGGAGCCATCGCAGCAAGACGGAGCAAGGATCGGGAAGAAGGAGAAGCAAGGAGGGATGGACTGGAAGGGCGCGTGTTGTTCCGTACTTATGGCCGGCGAAGGCCAACCGCCTACCTCTACGATTGCAGGTAATCATGACCCACTTTGCATGCAGGGACTTGTCCAATCCGTGCAGTTGCCGAGGCGCCATGGGGAAGTGGAGACGCCCACGTCCAACCAACCGCCACGCGGCGCCCAAGGCCGCAGGCTGTTAGGGCCCGCGGCGCTTCGCTCTTGCCCTTCCGCCTCCCTGCACGGCCAAGTCCAGGCGCGCCTTGGGCCCGGGGGCTACTGTCGGCGTTCTGGGAACGGGGGTCCCCAGACTTGCCTGCCTTCGGCCTGTGGCGTGGCTCAAAGGGGGGCCCAGCGCGGCCCATCATCACCAACACAAACCCAAGACCCTCGCGAGGGGCCAAGCCTCACGGGGCGGACGACGCGGAGCTTCCTCAGGCACGGCCTTGTCAGGCTGGCTCACGAGGAGGTGGAGAGATCAAGGCGGGGTACCTCACGAGGTGCCCGTGACGCAAGCCATGATGACCGAGGGCGCCAGGCGGGTGCCAGCCCACGCAGTGTCCTCCTTTCCTCTTTGGTGCAAAGGGGGCAAGCGCAACCGTGGAGTACCGAGGCATCAGGCAAAGGTTGCCATTTCGGTGCAACGATACCATGACCAGGAGGACTACGAGACGGAGGTCACCGTGGAGCCCAAGACGGCGTCATCACTATAGCTTTGCGCAGGCGAAGACTACTTTTGTCAGGATAGATGATACTAGCTGTCCCCCTTCAAATTAGCCCGCCATTGTTGGCTCCCTTCCCGCTCAATATTTGGGAAGAGGACCAGGGCCTCTATAAATAGGATCAGCCACCCGCAAGAGGGGGACAAAAAACAGAGAGCTGAGGGGTTCGGAGAAGGAGGCTCTTGAGAGAGGGGTTTAGATCAGATAGGGAGAGAGAGAGAGAAGGGTGACTGAGCTTCTCCCAGCAGTTCATCGCCCCAGCCAAGAACAGACCCTCGCGAGGCTGTTCTTCCTTGTATCGTTCATCATCATCAGCCCAAGAGGCAATCCACCACACCACACAATGGAGTAGGGTATTACACCACAACGGTGGCCCGAACCAGTATAAACCCTGTGTCTCTTGTGTTGTTCTTGCCATAGTTTAGATCCTAGCAAGGCGGAGGGGTGCAGGTAGGTAGGAGGCGAAATCTCCGTGCGCACCCCAGTGTTCGAACCTCAAGGGTCTGCCGGAACCTGAAATCCGACAGCGAGTGCGGCCACCATGCGGCTTCAAGAGCACTCGTCGCAAAAGCCTTTCAACACGGTTTCTTCTAGCCGACTGCCTTAGAAGAGGCCAAGGAATTGGTCCAAAAATGCAAAGGGTGCCAGAAGTTCAGCTCCAAGCCGCACCAGCCAGCTTCTGCACTCAAGACCATCCCTATTGCCTGGCCTCTCGCAGTTTGGGGTCTAGACATGGTGGGACCATTCAAGACGGCACGAGGTGGCTTAACTCACTTACTCGCCGCAGTGGACAAGTTCACCAAGTGGATAGAAGCGAAGCCAATCAAGAAACTGAACGGTCCGACTGCCGTGACTTTCATCTCCGATATCACAATTCGGTACGGCATACCACACAACATCATCACCAACAACGGCACAAATTTTGCCAAAGGCGCCTTGGCTCGTTTCTACGCAACACAGGGCATCCGACTGGACCTAGCGTCTGTCGCCCATCCACAGTCAAACGGCCAGGTGGAGCGAGCAAACGGCCTCATCTGTCCGGCATCAAGCCCCGACTGGTTGAGCCTCTGGAGCAGTCGGCTGGCTACAGGCTCAACAAGTTGCCAGGCGTCCTCTGGAGTCTGCGCATGACACCAAACAAGTCAACCGGCTTCACGCCTTTCTTCCTTGTCTACGGTGCTGAAGCCGTCATCCCAACGGACATAGAGTTCGACTCCCCGCGAGTCACCATGTACACCGAGGAGGAAGCAGAAGAAGCACGTCAAGACGGCGTCGATCTGCTGGAAGAGGGCCGGCTGTTGGCACTCAGCCGGTCCAGCATCTACCAGCAGAGCCTGCGCCGATACTACAACAGGAAGGTCAAGCCAAGATCTTTCCAAGAAGGCGACCTTGTGCTCCGGCTGATCTAGCGAACAGCCGGCCAACACAAGCTATCGGCACCTTGGGAAGGCCCTTTCATCATCAGCAAAGTGCTGGGCAACGACTCCTACTACATGATTGACGCTCAGAAGCCCCGACCACGCAAGAGGGACGACTCCGGCAAAGAGATAGAGCGGCCATGGAATGCAAATCTCCTCCGAAGATTTTACAGTTGATGCAGTATGTACCACGCTACCTTTTGTATTAAAGTACCAAGACTTCGGGCCCCCCGAGATGAGCTCGGGGACTGCCCTCTTTTGTCTATATGATAAAAGTTATGCCTATGAGTATGTTACTCTTTGATTGCCGCTTGGCACCGGGCTCGACAGGTCGGCCCGGGGACTTGCCGCCTTGCACTATGAAATGCTTCCTGCAGCCGGACAAGTAGTGTGTGGCGCCTAAGCCGTCTCCTGTCAGAAGCCGCAGCTCGCAGAGCGACTGTATGGTGGGCAGGAGCAAGGTAGAATGGGCGTTCGCATGAAAAATGGCTAAGGACTCAAAGCATAAAACATAGGTTAAAGCCAGCTTCCAGCCTTCCTTTTTTCTTTTTGCAAACCGACTATTAAGCAGTCGGCTCACCGCCTTCTATTCAACTTGCTAAAAAACTCTAAAACGGCTAAGTACTTGCCGTCCCAAAGTAGCCAAGCATTTGATCCAACGGCAGTCCGCAGAGCGGCTGTCCGACTGGCAAGACAGGCAACTAAGGGAAAGCGGCAAAGGAAAAAAGCCAAAAGAGCAATGAGCAAGAAAAGATAGAATTCGGATAAATATTTGCATAGCATAGGCCCTTGGCCGAATCTTCGAGCAGAAGTTCAAAATACACCCCGCAGGTGGAATTGTGCGAATTAACAAGTTCTTCAGAGACTACTAAAGTAGATAAAATAAAGATAAGGCGGCAGCCTAAGATGCAGTAGACGGATTCGGAGGGTCGGAGGAGATGGCAGCGTCAGGCGTTGGGGCGGCCGGCTGGGCAGTCTCGGCTCGATCGCCTCCGGCGGCGGTCGGCTCGGTCGCACGTGGCTCGTTGCTGGAGGCACGGTCGAGCTGAGGCTGGCCGTCCGCTCCGTCTTCTGGTGCTTCCGTCTCGCCTCCGTCCTCCGCCTCGCCTTCCTCCTTGGCGCTGGAACCGATCACCTCCTCCGAGTCCTCGCCGTAGTCTGGGTTCATCCCAAACCACTCCGGCGGTACCTCCTCGCCGTCTTCAGACCGCTCGGGGACGAAGATGCTGGTGTCGGTGTACTCGGCGATCGTCGCGGCACGCTTGACGAGGGCGTCTTCCGCGGCTGCCAGCTCCGGCTGGGCCTCTGACCGGAGTGTGGCCAGCCGGTCTAGATCCAGCCCCGGATACCACGCCTTGACGAACTCCAAGGCCCAGCGCGCTCCAGCTCCGGCCGAGGAACCCTTCCAGGCCTCAAGACGACCAGCCGCGACCTCTAGCCAGTCGGCAGTCAGGCTGGGGGTGCGTGGAGCCTGCATGTCCGGCCATAGGGCGGCAATCTCCTAGGCACCGACACGTTGAAGCTGGCGCAGCATCCGGTGAGTCGGCCGAAGGCGAGCCTCGATGCTCAGGATATGCTCATCAAGGGTTCGGTGAGCGTCGGCGACGATATCTGCGCCTTCCGCCCTCCGACCTTCATGGTCAGCCTCGATGGCTTGGATGGCAGCCTGCAAGTGCCCGGGGAAGAAGTCTAGCAAAAACGGAAGAAACAAAGAAGCAAGTCAAAAATCGGGAGTCGGCACGATTTATAATCGGCAGCTCGAAGAAAGAAAGTAAAGAAACTCACCATCAACAATGTCTTCAATCTCATGGAAGCCGGAGGCCAGCATTGCCTCTTTGTCAGTCCAGGAGGAGCGCTCGCTCGCGAACTCGGCCAGGAGGGCGGTTTCCGCCTCTTCCGCCTCCTTCTACGTCTTCGCAAGCAGCCCCCTCTGCTCTGCCAATTGAGTGGCCAGCAGATCGCACTCTGTGGCGAGCTTGCTGCACTCCTCCCCCTTGGCGCGCAACGCGGAGTTGGCTTCGCTCAGTTTTTGTTGAAGAACAGCATTGGCTTCTGAAGAGAAGGAAGAAAGAAGGCATTAAGTCATCAGTAAAGAAGGTCGCCGGGGAGATCCAGCCCGACTGCTCAGCAATCGGCCCGAATCTCGGGGACTACAGCCCGCGGGTGCGCCAGCGCGCCTCCGCAAAGAAGAGAAAAGACTCACTCCGGCTCTCCGACAGGTCGGCGGTCCGCTTGCTCAGCTCTTCAACATTGCGGTTGAAGGCAGTGACACGGAGGTTGTGATAGTCCTGCGACAAATATCCCAGACAAAAGTAAGAACCCGGAACTCACCAATTGGAGTTCCGGGCCGCCTGCTCAGCAGCCGGCCCGAAACTCAGGGACTACACCCAGTGGGTGCGCTGGCGCGCCCCCACAGAAAGGAACAAGAAAACAAGGACCAAAGAGAAAGCATAGCCGGACGGCTGCTCGCGACGCCAGGTATGCGTTGGCGCAATTCTGGATCGCGTCGCCCTCAGCTCGCTGCTTTGTCTAGACGTCCAGAAGCACCTGGTTCAGCAGCCCTGTGCCGCCTCCTCGCACCCCCCAATGGGCGCGGCGCTCGTCGCTTCGGCGTCTGGGATCGCCGAGCTGGCGGTGCCGGTCTCCAGGGGGCGTGGCGCTGAAGTCGCCTTCTCAAGGCGGCGCCGCGTTGGCGAGCCGACTTGAAGGAGTAGCCTCGCCACGGCCTCATCTTTAGTCGGCGGCCCCGACGGGTACGCAGGCTGTTCGCCTTGCGCGCCCCCCAGACGGCGGCGGAGGTGGCGGCGGAACGATCATGTCCGGCATGGAGGAGTCGCCGCCTTCCCTCTCCAGGATGGGGTTCTCGCCGCCGGCTTCCCCAGTCTGCCCCGTGAACTCTGGAGGCGGCGGTGCAGAGTTCAGCGGGGTGACGAACACCGCCGTTTGGCGATGCGCGGCCTCGTCAGCCTGCCGCTTCGTCACGGTGACGGCTTCTGCCTCGGCCAGTTTCTTCTTGGCGGAGGCTTCCGCCTTATCGGCCTCCACCTTCTCCAGGCAGGCGGCCTCTTCCTCGTTGCGCTTCTCCTCCGCATTCCGCTCCATCGCCTCCTGGAGGTCGGCGGCGGGGTCAATCCGCCGAGTGGAGGCGGATGTCTCCGCTGACCCTATGACGGAGGCGGCGACGACCCTCTCAAGAGTGAGGGGAGCCCTGAAGCAAGGGAAGCAAGTAAAAGACTCAGGAAAAGCCACAAAGAAAGAATAAAGCGTTGAGATGGAATACTCATGCGGAGACCAGTGGCGACTTCTTCACTTCCTTATGGAAGCGGATGGCCTTCGCAGCCGCCTCGTCCCGCCGGGTCGCCGCAGCCGAACTCTTGGGCTTCTTCGGCCGACTGCCGAACAAGGTCGGCACGACCCTATGCTTCTTCCCGCCGCCTGGAGCACCCGACGCGGCAGAAGAGCCCGCGCCGGGTGGCTGGCTCCTGGCCGATGGCGGGGGGCGACCTCCTCCTCATCATCAGGCCAGTCCTCTAGGCTGGCCCTGAGCCACGGGACGCCTCCTCCCTCCACGTCATCTTCCAAAGCCGCCGCCCCTAGATCGGGGTCGTCGACATCGCTCTCTGCCCGGTCAGCAAGGAACTCGCGGGCTGGCCCTGTGGTGCCGGCTAGTGGATGGAGGAGGGGATTCTGACCAAAGCCGACTGGTCAGGCCGCACAAACAAACTAGGCAAGAAAGAAGACAATCCAAAGAAAGAAAGAAAAGGCAACTCACTGTGGGTGGGGGGTTGGCGCGGGAGTACGGCTCCTTGCCAAACCGCTAGTCCTCCAGGAGCTTGCTGTCCGAGAGGTAGTTCACCATGTAGGCCACCTCCTCGTGAGGCATGTCCTTGGTGCACATCCGACTCAGGTCACGGTGCCCGCTCATTTGGCATATCATGTGGGGGCGACCTTGGAGCGGGAGAACTCGGCACGCCATGAAGGCGGCCAGCAGGTCTGGACCAGTCAAGCCCTCCGACTGCGTCAGCACTCGGAGTCGCGCGATGGCACCGGCTCCCGCAGGCGTCAGCGACTTGGCCCGGTACGACCAGTTGGGCAGTCTCCCAGCCGGTGGGCCGGCTTCGAAAGCCGGCAGGTTGACCCAATCGCCCTTCGCAAAGACGCTCTTGACGTAGAAGTATGATCGCTGCCACATCTTCATCGACTTTATCAGCTTGATGGTGGTGAAGGGGTTGTCGGCCCCCGATCTCCGCCCGGCGATGAACGCGCCGCATTGAGCCGGCACGCCTGCAGCCTGGGTGCCGAGCTTGGAGTAGAAGAACTCCCCCAAAGCTCGAGGGTGGAGAGGACTCTGAGGAAGCCTTCGCACGAGGCCACGAAGGCGGACAGCAGCACCGCCATGTTGGGCGTGAGGTGGTGCGGCTGGAGGCCGTAGAACTCCAAAAAAGAGCGGAAGAAGCTGCTCCCGGCAGCCCCAATCCGCGCAGGCAGTGCGAACGGAAGATGACCCGCTCGCCCTCCTCCGGCGCTGGGGAAATCTCCTCCCTCGGCGCAAGATGCACCCGCACGTAATCTTCACCGGGGAGCCGACGAGTCTTGCGAAGGAACTCGATGTGGTCGTGGTGAACTTCTGAGCCGTCCCAAGTGCCGGAACGCACCGAGGGAGGCGCGGCGGCAGAAGAAGAACTCATCGTGAGCTGATCGCCATGGCGTTCGTCAAAGCTTGGGCGCACGGTGGGGCGAGGAAGAAGAAGAAGGAGAAGAGCAAGGAGTAGTGGGAAGGAGGGGGCGCGCGTGCTCTGCCGCGCCCCCCTCCTCCCCCTACTTATAGCCTCATGGGCTGCGAAGCTGAGGGGGCGGTCGTGGGATTTACTGCGCCCACGACCCCACGACCCTCACGTTTCCGCGACAAAGTTACCGCACACAGTAACTCCGCGGGAATCCCAACCGTCCGCCTGGGCCATAGCGGATCCGCTCGGGCGCCGAGGCACGGTAGTGGCGGGCCCCGCCTACGGGCCTGTCCCGTCACGCGCGTAGGCTGGCAGACTGGCCCGGCCGCGTGTTATCACGTGACAGGACCGGAACAGGCGGCGTCCTGGAGGCTTAGCCAGCACGTTACTTGGATCCGGTCGCGACGTTCGAAATATTGTGCGAGTCAAAGTTGGGCGAGTCCGACTCCTTCTAGCCGGCCCGGCAGAAGTCAAGCAAGATCCATGTCTCAAGCACCCAGAAAGAGAAATTGCTGAGGCTCCTCGGCCGATCGTCCGCGGCGCCTCATCAGCTTCGGGGACTACTGTCGAAGTAATGGGCCACGAGTAGGCTAACCCGAGTCCCAGAACCTTTCAAGACATCGGGGCAGGCTGCGCCCCTCAAGACCCCAGGACAAAGAGCCGCCTTCTGAGGAGTCGGCGGCAAGGCCACCGTCTAGCCACTCGCGGCCGAGTCCCAGGGACGACTTCAGGACAAACCGACTCCTGACTGATGACTTCCCAAGAAGCCGGCCTTGGGGAGTCGGCCCGCGACTCCAGCAAAACCCCATGTCCTCATCAAGAGGGACAGGACAGGGAAGTGGCTACAGTGAAGACTGCTCCCACCCCTTTCCAAAGGCAAGCATGGTCACAGTACGCTGTACCCGCGGAGATCTCCGTGCGGCGTGGCACTGTTGCCATGCTGGCCCTGACATCAGCACCGGTGGACCGAATCCTGCGCCCACGACGGCTTGTTTGTACGACCTTTGGGCGGTGGGTCCCACCGGCCAGCGGGATCCCAGAAGACGGCAAGTGCGCCACAAGTCGGACCCGTCGGGAGTCAGCCCCCGAGAGTCGGCCGGCTCCTCCCCCGGGGCCCACGCGCCATTAACCAGATGTGATGGAGAGTGGCAATAGTGATCGCCCGCCAGGCGGCGGGGCTGTTGCCACGACTCCATGACCAAGCCCGCGTCATCAGAAGCACGGCTACAGTAATCAGCAGCCGGCAAGACCCACCCGTGACGGACGCGGCCTGTCGGCTCCGTACCTAGCCAGTCGGCGGGGCCCACCAGTCGGTGGGCCCCAACAGTCGGCGGAGAAGACGGAGGCCAGAGGCACTGACGGCTGGGCCCGCGTCCAACCGGATTACCATTGTACCCTTGGGGGCTAGGCCTATATAAACCCCCCAGGGCACCCATGCAAAGGGTTGGAATCCATTAGCTCTAGACCAGATCATATAGGAGGGAGAGAGCTAGCCTTGCCCTCTCCTACCTCCAGGAAATAGCTCAAGGAGCAATCGTGTAAACACTTTGCCATAGTGATCATGCGGAGACCCCGTAGAGTAGCAGTAGGGGTATTATCTCCCCGGAGAGCCCTGAAGCTGGGTAAGATTCACCGGCGTGCATGTCTACGCCTCATCCCGTTTCCAGGCACCGGCAACGTTCTACTCGCCCCCACCATGATAAGCCATCCTTTGGCATATGTCACACCCAACCCCCGACATCTAGGCCGGATGGTAACAGGAGGCAGGGGACACGATGTTTTACCCAGGTTCGGGCCCTCTTGATGGAGGTAAAACCCTACGTCCTGCTTGATTAGTATTGATGATATGGGTAGTACAAGAGTAGATCTACCACGAGATCAGAGAGGCTAAACCCTAGAAGCTAGCCTATGGTATGATTGTTGTTCGTCCTATGGACTAAAACCCTCCGGTTTATATAGACACCGGAGAGGTTAGGGTTACACAAGGTCGGTTACAAAGGAGTAGATATACATATCCGTATTGCCTAGCTTGCCTTCCATGCCAAGTAGAGTCCCATCCGGACACGAGACGAAGTCTTCAATCTTGTATCTTCATAGTCCAACTGTCTGGCTGAAGGATATAATCCGGCTATCTGGAGACCCCCTAATCCAGGACTCCCTCAGTAGCCCCTATACTAGGCTTCAATGACGATGAGTCCGGCATGCAGTATTGTCTTCGGCATTGCAAGGAGGGTTCCTTCTCCGAATACATCACAGAAGAATTTGAATACAAGGATAGTGTCCGACCCTGCAAAATAAGTTCCACATACCACCGTAGAGAGAATAATATATCCGCAAATCTAACTTGCTGACTTGTTTTGGCAACACGACATTATGCCATGGCCCGGTGATTATTCGAACCGTTTCCTTTAACTAGCCCCGCACATAACGCGAGGCAGTTTTTTGACACGTCTTGTCAAAGCAGAGATCGTGTCCCCTTATTACGGGATTCTCATCAATACGGGTATGGGTAACCCAACCGCGCCATCGATTACGGCGCTTGGGGGATAAGCGAGTTTTACCAGGCTAGTGGGGACGGTTAGTTCCGTCCACCCATATAAAGGGATAAGGATTCACCTTTTCATCCACGCCTTCTTCCTCCTTTGCTCATCTGTTTTTGCACACTCGAGCTCTAGCGCCCAAGTCCGCACTTCCCAACTCAACCTTCCCCAACCATGTCCGGAGTGGGAGGCAGGTTGATGGTCTCCTCCGTCACGGAGGGAGACATCAAGAAGCTGAGGAGAGCCGGATACCTGCCCGACGACATCGCGCACCGGCTCCCAGATGAGGGGCAACTCATCCCCACCCCCGGGCCCCATGAGAGGGTAGTGTTCCTTACCCATTTCCTCCGCGGACTGGGATTCCCTCTCCACCCATTCGTCCGGGGGCTCATGTTCTACTACGTCCTGGATTTCCATGATCTGGCCCCGAACTTCATCCTCAACATCTCGGTGTTTATCATCGTGTGCGAGGCCTTCCTCCGCATCAAGCCCCACTTCGGTTTATGGCTAAAGACCTTCAATGTCAAGCCGAAGGTTGTGGGTGGCCGCCAGGCGGAGTGCGGAGGCGCCATGGTGAGCAAGATGCCCAACGTTACATGGCTCGAGGGCTCCTTTGTGGAAACCATAAAGGGGTGGCAATCAGGATGGTTCTACATCACCGAGCCGCGTGACCCTACATGGGCAGCGGCCCCCGAGTTCCGATCTGGCATCCCCATGCGGCTCACCTCCTGGAAAGAGAAGGGCCTGTCCTGGGGTAGTTCGGGAGAGCTGACCGGACTCCAAACATGTATTCAAAACATGGTGAACAAGAAGCTCAAACTTGTCAACGTAGTGCAGGTCATGCTCCACCGCCGGATCCTCCCGTGCCAACAACGGTACTTCAACTTGTGGGAGTTCGACCCGGCACAACACCGAACTCTGAACAAGCTCTTCGACACAACTCACGAAGATGCCTGGAGGGTGCTGTTCAAAAGCGCCGAGGTCCCTCCTCCCATTACTAAGGATCGCGGATTCAGCGCGAAGCGCCAAGCCAGTGCGGTAAGCTGCTTTACCTTTCACAGGATACTTATCTTTTATAGATTGACACTATGCGGGATCTAAACTCCCGTACCTTTAACAGGACTGGTAGGAGACAGCCGGACAGATCGACTGTCTGGCTCCTTTGCCCGAAGGCCCAGCGGACGCTCTTCTGGCGAAGATGCTGACTCCAGCTCCTTATACGGTGCCGGAGAAGACCAAGAAGGCCAAGGGAATCCGAAAGAGTTCCAGATGCCAGGCGTCGTCAGACTCACCGTCCGATGACTCTGCGGTGCAATCCTCCCCCGAAGACGAGGAAGAAGAAGATGCTCCCCCTCCAGCTGGGGGAGATAAGAAAAGGAAGGTCGCCCCAACTGGGGGGGCTGAAGGGTCCAAGAAGGGAAGGAGTCTCCTTCCGGACAGTTCCACCGCCGCCGACGAAGGCGAAGACGAGTGGTTGCCCAGGGCCAAGCCCCTGGGGAGATTGTAACTATTCGGATACCAGAGTAACTCATAGCATTCCTTTGTCGCACTGCTTTCCCTAACGCCGAACATAATTATGCAGGCCGCCATGAGCCAGTATCGATGTATCATCGGACGGCTCCCTGGGCTCGTCGGACATGGATAGCGATCCAGTCCCGACCGCCACCTCCCCTCATCCTGCTGACGACACCAAGGTGCTGTCTCAAGAGGCACCGGGTCGAGGAGAGACAGTCCCGGAGGCGCCTCAAGGCGACCTTCCGGACTCCGGGAGCCGAGGGGACGGGGCTCCTGAGAGCCCCGAGTTCGGCCCTCAGCCGAACACCGCGCCGGAACCTCCATTGGTTCCAGGCTCGGGCAGGCGGCCTCCTTCTAAGAGGGGCGAGACGCCTGTGCCGGTGACCTCTGTCCATCCAGAGGTGCCGGACAATCTGCTGGAAGCGCTTCGCAGCGCTTCCATCGACGAGGAGCACCGCACCATCATGAGTGCGGTGATCCAGAAGGTTCAGTCCGCCAAGAGCGGATTGATTGAAGCCTGTGCCAGCCTTCTAACAGGCTTTGAGGTAAGTGTTTAAAATATAGGAAAATATTACCACTTAGACAGTAGCCCCTGATGCTCTGTTCGGTGTTCACAAAGAAAAGCCGAACAGAGGATCAAACGATATCGTAGAGGTCTAATATGAGTATGTCAATATACGTATGCAGGCTTTGCTGCTGGCGTCCGCCGCACTGACTGCTGAGGTCGCTGTACTGAAGCAGGACCTCGAGGGTCCAAGAAAGAGCTTGGCCTTGCCAAGAGGCAGCTCGAGGAGAACAAGGGTAAGCAATACCCTGTCTATAGATATGTATATATAAAAGAAGACGTGATTGCAAAATGACAGGATCATCGTATATTTGCCAGGGGCCACGACCGAGGTGGCGACCCTGAAGCAAGCGCTAACCAAGGCCGAAGATAAAGCGGCCAAGGAGCGCACCGAGCGGGAAAAGCAAGAGGCTCGTGTGGGCGAGGTGCAGCAAGAGCTCCAGGCTCTCGTGACGAAGCACGAGGCGTTGGAGCTTGACTCGAAGACGCGAGAGTCTGAGCTTGCCGCGGCCCTTGAGAGCGCGAAGAGTGCCAAGGCCGAGGCCCAAAAGGCCCTCCAAGATATCGACGCAATGAAGAAGATAGCGGCGGGTAAGGCATTCATATGCAGAGCAAGCATGTAAAAGTAAATTACCGATTACTTACCCGAACTCGGAGCTCTCCAAGAGCATTCGCAGAATTGCCCTGCAGCGTGTCGGATGCCGCACAGTTTTACCAGGCCGAGGAGGGAAGCTCAACGGAGAAGCTGTTCTGGTCTCAGTATATTGGGACTGAACACCTAATGCCTCTGAGTGACCAGCTAAAGCAGCTGGTCGAGCTGCACAAGGCGGCCGAACAGGCCATGAAGGGCCTTATAGTCCGGCTGTGGCCTGGCGACGCCCTTCCGAACAGCTACTTCGGCCTGGTGAGGCGGCTTGTGGATGCCTGCCCACGGCTGGAGGTCGTCAAGCGGTCCGTTTGCATCGAAGGTGCACGCCGGGCTTTCGCCCGTGTGAAGGTGCAGTGGGCCAAGCTAGACGCTGTGAAGCTGATCAAGGAAGGGCCGCCGTAGGGCAAGGAGCATCGCACCCCCGAAATTTATTATGAGGGTGTCCTGAAGGGTGCCCGTCTTGTAGCGGACGAATGTTCAAAGGATGTAATGTTTGAGTAAACTTGCTCGTGTGATCCTGTATGATGAAAACTTGTTTCATATGCGCTATGCAAAGCTTGTGTCAATTTAAAATATTACCTTCTGTTTGGCTGTTTATCCAATATGAGAGATGGCTAGTCCTCAGCTTCTGCCCCCATGCCACGAGTGCTGGGGTGTTCGGGATAAACCTGAGCACTCTTGTTTCCATGTTTGGGTCCTTCGAGGGAGGTGCTCAGCACAACGAACAAGGCAACCAGACTAATAATGCTTTATCACTCTCACTTAGCCATATAATTCTATAATTTTGAATTTCGGCGAAGCCCCTGGTATTCGGAAGGCCGAATTCGGGGCGCGATATGTAACACCCCGGATGTAACTTACCCAATTTGTACTCCAACTCTTGTCGTTTCCGGCGTTAAGTTATTTTATTTTCTCGGGTTCAGGTCTTTGTCTCCGTGTGTCGTTATCGTTGTCATGCATCTCATATCATGTCATCATGTGCATTGCATTTGCATACGTGTTCATCTCATGCATTCGAGCTTTTTCCCCATTGTCCGTTTTGCATTCCGGTGCTTCGTTCTCCTCCAGTGGTCATTTCTACTTTTCTTTCGTGTGTGGGGATTAAACATTTCCGGATTGGACCAAGACTTGCCAAGCGGCCTTGGTTTACTACCGGTAGACCGCCTGTCAAGTTTCGTACCATTTGGACTTCGTTTGATGCTCCAACGGTTAACCGAGGGACCGAAAAGGCCTCGTGTGTGTTGTAGCCCAACACCCCTCCAAGTGGGCCCAAAACCCACCAAAACCCTCTCCGTCATCTAGAGCTTTCGATCACGACCGCGTGGCCGAAAACCTCACCTCATTTGGACTCTCCTAGCTCCCTCTATGCCTATTTAAAGACACCCCCAAAAATCTCCTTCCCCTTCCTCCCGTAACCCTAAAAAAAAGATCCCCTCGCCGCCGGACGTGTCCGAATCGGGCCGGACACGTCCGCCCGCCGCCGCCGACCAACCAGCCAACGCCACGTGGCCCCGGCGAGCCCCACATCGCCGCCGCCGCCCGAGGCCCACCCGAGCCCGCGGGAGGCCCTCCCGGCCCACGTCCTCGCCCGCGCGCCCGCCTTCGCCGCTTCCTCTGCGCCGCCGCCCGAGCCGACCGGAGCGGTTCGCCGCGCCTTCTCGCCGGCGCCGCACCGGGCCGCCGCGGCCACCGCCGCACCCCGACGCCGCGCGTCGCCTCCGACCGGCCGCCGCCTCCCCGACCTCGTCTCCGGCCAGATCCGGCCGCGGGAGAGCCGGATCCGGCGACCCCGACCTCACCGGCCGCCATCTTCGTCATCTCCGGTGAGCAGCGCCGCCGCCTCGTTTTGCGTGCCTGGGTCAAACCCTAGATCCGGAGGTCGAAATTCTTCTAAGTCCCCGATTTTTCCAGTTTCAAGTGTCTATGTTCATCATGCCGTAACTTTGCATCCGTAGCTCCGTTTTGGGCATATAGCATATCAAAATGTTCATCTCACAGAGTACATCATTTCATTCCATTGCAGAATTTTCATTTGAGTTCATCTTGATGCCCGAAATTCTGTTAGAAGAGGGCTACTTGGGATAATTGTCAGATCTGCTACTTCATTTAGGCTTTTGTCATTTTTGCCATGATTATTGTGTGCATGATATGCCCATGAGCTCTACATATGTTTTGTTAAGGGTTTTTACATCTTTTCAGAGGTGCAACCCAGGTATTTTTGTGATGTGTGTGGTGAATAGCACAAGCTTGCAAAGTGAGGCACTTGGTAATGCTGATTTCAGGGATTTAGCATTTCCACCAAGTCCTTGAGCTGTTTATCTCATATGGCCATATGTTCATGTTGTTTCCTAGTGATCCGTGCCTCTTTTGAGGATGATCAGTAAGGATGTTTTGTTAATCTTGTAGTGGTCTATCCATCCATGTATTTGTTTGCAATTATGGAGCACCCTAGCTTGAGTCAATCGAGCTCTACTTTTGCTACTTCGTGAATCTGGGCAAATTGTCTACTTGTTAGCGATTTTGCCGATGATGTTGTAGTTGATCCGTGCATGCTATGTTGTTGTTCTTGCCATGTCTAGGTTGCTTTTTGTGTATTCTTGATGGGTGTATGCTTAGATTATCATGACTTGCTCCGTAGTGAGTGCATCGAGCTCGCAAACATGCCTACTTGATATCTGTTTTCAGCATGCTCCAGTTTTCACTAAGTCTGAGAACTGATTATGTTTTTGCCATGTTCACATGCTTGCAATTGTATTTTCTAATCCCTTTTGGCTCAAGGTCACTAAGGGACTTTTATTAAGCTCTTTGAGTAGCTCCATGCCATGCTTTACTTTGCCATGTTCAGTTCCTGTAGCATGTAGTTTTGTTGCTCCAAAGAGTGCTACCTGATCTGAGATTCCAGACAAGTGTTAATTTCACTAAGTCTGAAATCTGTTTGCCATATGCATTTTTGCCATGCTTGTTTGAACCTGTTAATGGATGTTTTGGATGTAGCTCAGTGCTAGACTTTTGTTAAGCATCATGAATGCATCCCTACCATGTATTTTTATGCCATGTTTGGGTGCTGTAGCTTATTCATCTCATTGCATTTAGATGGCTACTTGCTGTAAATCGCAGACCGGTGTCATATTTGAATCGCTTGCCACTTCCAAACCGTAACTCCGATTCCGGCGTTCTTTATATCGTTTTCAATCGATTTCATCTCATCTTTCCAGTGGCACACTTGGATTCCCAAGTTGAGGCCAGGTTCATGCATCCCTTGTCAAATCTTGCATATGCATCCCGCATCGCATCCCGCATAGCATACCATCTGTGCATCATATTGTTTGAGCTTTGCACGTGGTTGATTGTGTTCCGTTTGCTTGTTTGTCTTGTTTGGGTAGAGCCAGGAGACGAGTTTGCTAATGAGGAGCCCGTTGAGTTTGCTTTCGAGGATCCAGTCAACTCTGACAACTTTGCATGCAAGATGATCATACCCTCGAAATCACTACTATCTTTGCTATGCTAGTTTGCTCGCTCTTTTGCTATGCCAATGCTACGATGCCTACCACTTGCTTTCAAGCCTCCCAAACTGCCATGTCAAACCTCTAACCCACCTTGTCCTAGCAAACCGTTGATTGGCTATGTTACCGCTTTGCTCAGCCCCTCTTATAGTGTTGCTAGTTGCAGGTGAAGATTGAAGACCGTTCCTTGTTGGAACATTTATTTACTTGTTGGGATATCATTATATTATCTGGTTATCTTAATGCATCTATACACTTGGTAAAGGGTGGAAGGCTCGGCCTATCGCCTAGTGTTTTGTTCCACTCTTGCCGCCCTAGTTTCCGTCATATCGGTGTTATGTTCCCGGATTTTTGCGTTCCTTACGCGGTTGGGTTATAATGGGAACCCCTTGATAGTTTGCCTTGATTAAAGCTTTTCCAGCAATGCCCAACCTTGGTTTTACCATTTGCCACCTAGCCTTTTTTCCCTTGGGTTTCCGGAGCCCGAGGGTCATCTTATTTTAAACCCCCCCGGGCCAGTGCTCCTCTGAGTGTTGGTCCAACTCGTCAGCCACCGGTGGCTACCAGGGGCAACTTTGGGCTGGCCTATCGGAAGTTTAGACAATTTGAGTGTGCCCTGAGAAAGAGATATGTGCAGCTCCTATCGGGATTTGTCGGCACATTCGGGCGGTGTTGCTGGATTTGTTTTAACCTGTCGAAGTGTCTTCAAGAATCGAGGTACCGAGTCTGATCGGAACGTCTCGGGAGGAGGTCTATTCCTTCGCTGACCGTGAGAGCTTGTCATGGGCTAAGTTGGGACTCCCCTGCAGGGATTTGAACTTTCGAAAGCCGTGCCCGCGGTTATGAGCAGATGGGAATTTGTTAATGTCCGGTTGTAGATAACTTGAACCTTAACTTAATTAATATGAATCAACTGAGTGTGTTACCGTGATGGCCTCTTCTCGGCGGAGTCCGGGAAGTGGACACGGTGGAGTAATGCTTGCGCAGGTTGCTCTCTAGTTTCTCGCTCGCGCTTTGCCTCCTCTTCTCGCTCTCTTTTGCGAACAGGATAGCCACCATATTTGCTAGTCGCTTGCTGCAGCTCTACATATTTACCTTGCCTTACCTATAAGCTTAAATAGTCTTGATCGCGAGGGTGCGAGATTGCTGAGTCCCTGTGGCTCACAGATTACTATTACATCAGATGCAGGGCCTGATGATTCCGCTCCAGGTGGCGCGCTCGAGCTCAAGTGGGAGTTCGACGAGGACTCTCAACGATACTATGTTTCCTTTCCTGATGATCAGTAGTGGTGCCTAGTTGGGGTGATCGGGACCGTGTCGGATGTTGGGTTATCTTTTATTTTGGCGCCGTAGTCGGGCCATGAGTGTCTGAATGATGTAATGTTATTTATGTACTTGATTGACGTGGCGAGTGTAAGCCAACTATGTTATCTCCACTTTTATTATCTATATTACATGGGATGTTGTGAAGATTGCCTAACTTGCGACATATGCCTTCAATGCGATTATGCCTCTAAGTCGTGCCTCGACACGTGGGAGATATAGTCGCATCGAGGGTGTTACACGATACACGCCTTTAAGCCAGACAGGGCCGGCCCTCGCCCTAAGTGGCATAAGTCTTTAGGGACTCGAAAACCTCGCCGAACAGCGACCAGTCTCTCGCCTTATCATGACAGTCAGTTTTAGCTTTCTCTACTGAGGTGCTCAGCCCGGCAGAACCGGGGCACAATCGCAGTAGTTCTCCTAGCGCTACCTTAGCCGATAGAGCGGAACGTAAGGTACCAAAACATAGAAGTCGGGCAAACCCAACATTTGACCAAAGACATGATTCGGAGCTGATGCATATAATGCTATAAGTTCGGGGTGCTGCACTTGTGAAAGTGTTCAGACTTTTCACACCATATTGTGGGGTACGTAAGCCCCTGGTGTATTGTTCGTACCAAAGTGTACGGTTGCAAGGCGTCGTTAATGAACACACACATATATATATATATATAACAAGAATGCAATAATAGTCATGATGTTATGCATTGTTTATTCAAAAAGGTGCGTATAAGGAAGAATGATACAAATAGTGCGATAAGCAAAGAGTGGGACTATGTCCCTTCCAAGGGAAAGCTGAGGAATAATATTAAATCAAATATTTCGCTCGGTATTGCAATCCACCTGGGAATTCCGTGGTGTGATGTAGCTTTCTGCCTCCTTGGTTGCTGCATCATGTGTTCGGCAATAGTGCTGCCGGACAGTGTTTCCAGAGATTAAGGTCCTGAAAAAAGAGAAAAAATAACCAAACGGGAAGCCCCTAGTGCAGTTTAAGCCGCGTCTTGGGGTGTGCCGTAGTTGTGCCCCCCTCCCCACCTGTGCCCATGATATTTTTAATGCGTAATTATGTACGCGTGGCACGAGCTTCGCCGTTTGGCTGGGACTGGGGTGGGGGCCGCATTGCTACGCGAGCTCACATCGCGCCAGGCGGTCTATTTGCCGATTGCTCCGAGCGCGCTTGAAGGTGTCCGGGTCTTGAAACGCCGAACTGGTGGATTGCCTTGAGAGGCTGCCTTTTGCTTCTGCTGCGAGGGCCGCAGTGTGCTCCTCTGTTCGGAGAGAGCGCTCTGTGTTTCCATTGACTGTAATAACCGCGTGAGGTCCTGGCATCTTGAGCTTGAGGTATGCATAATGCGGTACCGCATTGAATCTCGCAAATGCGGTTCGCTCGAGCAGTGCATGATAACCACTGCGAAACGGGACTATATCGAAGATTAACTCTTCGCTTCAGAAGTTATCCGGGGATCCGAAGACCACTTCCAGTGTAATTGAGCCTGTACAATGGGCCTCTATGCCTGGAATGATGCCCTTAAAGGTCGTTTTTGTGGGTTTGATCCTTGAGGGGTCTATACCCATTTTGCACACTGTATCTTGATAAAGCAGGTTCAGGCTGCTGCCGCCATCCATAAGGACTGGAGTGAGGTGAAATCCATCAATGATTGGGTCCAGAACTAGTGCGGCGAATCCACCATGATGGATACTAGTGGGATGGTCCCTGCGATCGAAAGTGATCGGATAGGAGGACCATGGGTTGAACTTTGGGGCGACTGGCTCCAACGCATATACGTCCCTGAGCGCACGCTTCTGCTCCCTCTTGGGGATGTGGGTTGCGTATCATGTTCACCGTCCGCACTTGTGGGGGAAACCTCTTCTGTCCTCCGGTGTGTGGCTGCCGGGGCTCCTCCTCGTCATCGCTATGTGGCCCCTTGTCCTTGTTTTCGGCAATTAACTTGCCGGCCTGCTTGAACACCCAACAATCCTTGTTGGTGTGATTGGCTGGCTTGTCTGGGTGCCGTGTATTTGACATGAGCGATCGAGTATATGTTCCAAGCTGGACGGGCCCGGCGTACTTGGCTTGAATGGCTTTTTCCGCTGACCGGGTTTAGAGCCTTTGAATCCGGCATTGACTACCGTATCCTCGGTATTATTGCTGTTAATGCGGTGCTTATGTTTGTTGCGACGTGACCTGCTATTGCCATCCTTGGTATCCAAAGTACCATGCTTCTTCGATATGTTATTACTACGAAAGCGGGTCATGAGTGTCGTGAGGGCTGCCATAGATTTCGACTTCTCCTGACCAAGGTGATGGGCTAGCCATTCGTCGCGGATGTTGTGTCTGAAAGCCGCTAGGGCCTCTGCATCCGGACAGTCGACAATTTGATTTTTCTTTGTTAGAAACCGAGTCCAGAATTGCCTGGCCGATTCTTCTGGCTGCTGAATTATGTGGCTCAAGTCATCGGCATCTGGTGGCCGCACATAAGTGCCCTGAAAGTTGTCGAGGAATGCGGCTTCCAGATCTTCCCAATAGCTAATGGACTCTGCTAGCAAGCTGTTAAGCCAATGCCGCACAGGTCCTTTGAGTTTTAGTGAGAGGTATTTGATGGCGTGTAAGTCATCACTGCGGGCCATGTGGATGTGGAGGAGGAAATCCTCGATCCATACCGCGGGATCTGTTGTGCCGTCGTATGATTCAATATTTACAGGTTTGAAACCTTCTGGGATTTGATGATCCATTACTTCGTCTGTGAAGCATAAGGGGTGTGCAGCGCCTCTGTATTGGGCTATATCGCGACGCAGCTTGAATGGGTCTTGCCCGCTGTGTTCGGCCCGGCCGGATTTGCTTTTGCTGTATCCGGCGTGACGTTTATCGTCTTGCAGAGTGGCGCGCCCTCGTGATCCGTAGATCGATCTTGCATGCTTTGCTTTGTCCTCCAATATGTCTCGCAGGGCTAGCATATCTCCCCATGCCTTTTTATTTGAATGGCGTCGGGGTGGAGGCTGAGTTTTTGGCTGGAATGCCTCTCTATCATGGCCACGAGGTGGCCTATCAGCCGTATCATACGCTACTTCCTCCAGTCAAGGTAGCAACGTGCACTTTGGGTAATTCTTGGAGGGGCACTCGAGTTTGTATTCCTCGGCCGCGAGGACTTCAGTCCATCTGTCAGCTAGCAGATCCTGATCAGCTTGAAGCTGCTGCTGCTTTTTCTTAAGGCTATTTGTCGTGGCTATAAGCCGACGTTTGAAGTGCTCTTGTTCGACGGGATCCTCTGGCACGGCGAATTCATCGTCACCGAGGCTTGCCTCGTCTTCGGAGGGGGCATGTAATTATCATCCTCCGCCTCTCCATCTGCCGCTCTCTTAGGAGGTCTGGCTCCTTCATCTTCCTGCTCTAAATCTTGCTGGAGGGGATTGTTGTTGTCTTCGGCACTATTCGGAGTGTTATTATCTCCTGTGCCGGTATCACCACTTTTGCTTTGGTGGGACTTAGAGCGGCGCCGCTGACGTCGGCGCTTGGGTTGCTTCTTGGAGGGGTCATCCTCCGCTATCTCGTCGCCATTGCCTTCTTTGGGTGTGTCCACCATGTATATATCGTGTGATGAGGTGGCTGTCCAGTGCCCTGTGGGCAGTGGTTCCTCTTTGTCTCCCGCATCGTCGTCCATACCATCAATGTCTTCGGAGTCGAAGTCGAGCATGTCGGTTAAGTCATCGACAATGGCTACTAAGTGGGTGGTGGGTGGGCTGCGAATTTCTTCGTCGTCCGCATCCCAGTCCTACCGGACATAGTTCGGCCAGGATCCTCCTGATAAGGAGAGAGACCTTAATGAGTTCAGTATGTCGCCAAAGGGCGAGCGCTCAAAAATATCCGCGGAGGTAAACTCCATGATCGGCGCCCAATTGGATTCGATAGGAACGGGTGCAGGCGGTTCGGAGTCCATGGCCGGAGAAGGATCCGACAGTTTAACAACACGGCTCTCGTGCAAGGTAAGGTCGATGTTTGGCTCGATCGTCGCTGAGGGTAAGGCCTCCGTGGCGGGGTCCATCCACCCATCCATGGTCGGCGCAACTGGCTTCGAATTGAGGGTCAGAGCGGCTACCTGTGCGATCTCCTGCACACTGTCCGATGGTAGAGCTAAATCGTACTCATCGTGACCGCGTGACGCACAAGGCAGAGGTTCGAATCCGTCGAAGATCAAGTCTCCACGGATATCGGTTGTGTAGTTTAAGCTTCCAAACCTGACCTGGTGGCCAGGGGCGTAACTTTCAATCTGCTCCAGATGGCCAAGCGAATTGGCCCACAGTGCAAAGCCGCCGAATACGCAGATCTGTCCGGGGAGAAAAGTCTCACCCCGGACTGCATCACCATTGATGATAGTAGGAGCCATCAAGCCTAACGGCGACGACACAGAGGAACTCTCAATGAAAGCACCAATGTTGGTGTCAAAACCGGCGGATCTCGGGTAGGGGGTCCCGAACTGTGCGTCTAGGCCGGATGGTAACAGGAGGCAGGGGACACGATGTTTTACCCAGGTTCGGGCCCTCTTGATGGAGGTAAAACCCTACGTCCTGCTTGATTAATATTGATGATATGGGTAGTACAAGAGTAGATCTACCACGAGGTCAGAGAGGCTAAACCCTAGAAGCTAGCCTATGATATGATTGTTGTTCGTCCTATGGACTAAAACCCTCCGGCTTATATAGACACCGGAGAGGTTAGGGTTACACAAGGTCGGTTACAAAGGAGGAGATATACATATCCGTATTACCTAGCTTGCCTTCCACACCAAGTAGAGTCCCATCCGGACACGAGATGAAGTCTTCAATCTTGTATCTTCATAGTCCAACTGTCCGGCTAAAGGATATAATCCAGCTATTCGGAGACCCCCTAATCCAGGACTCCCTCATGACCCATTCCGTTAGCTTAGCACCCGATCGTTTAGTATGTTGCTATTGCTTTCTTCATGACTTATACATGTTCCTATGACTATGAGATTATGCAAATCCCGTTTACCGGAGGAACACTTTGTGTGCTACCAAACATCACAACGTAATTGGGTGATTATAAAGGTTCTCTACAAGTGTCTCCAAAGGTACTTGTTGGGTTGGCGTATTTCGAGAATAGGATTTGTCATTCCGATTGTCGGAGAGGTATCTCTGGGCCCTCTCGGTAATGCACATCACTTAAGCCTTGCAAGCATTGCAACTAATGAGTTAGTTGCGGGATGATGTATTACATAACGAGTAAAGAGACTTGCCGGTAACGAGATTGAACTAGGTATTGAGATAGCGACGATCGAATCTCGGGCAAGTAACATACCAATGACAAAGGGAACAACGTATGTTGTTATGCAGTTTGACCGATAAAGATCTTCACAGAATATGTAGGAGCCAATATGAGCATCCAGGTTCTGCTATTGGCTATTGACCGGAGACGTGTCTCGATCATGTCTACATAGTTCTCGAACCCGTAGGGTACACACGCTTAATGTTACGATGATAGTTATATTATGAGTTTATATGTTTTGATGTACCGAAGGTTGTTCGGAGTCCCGGATGTGATCACGGACATGACGAGGAGTCTCGAAATTGTCGAGACATGAAGATTGATATATTGGAAGCCTATGTTTGGATATCGGAAGTGTTCCGGGTGAAATCGGGATTTTACCGGAGTACCGGGAGGTTACCGGACCCCCCCGGGAGGTAAATGGGCCTTAGTGGGCCTTTACAGAGAAGAGGAGAGGCGGCCAGGGCTGGGCCGTGTGCCCCTCCCCCCTAGTCCAAATAGGACAAGGAGAGGTGGGTGGCGCCCCCCTTTCCTTCTCTCCCTTCTCTTTCCCCCTCCCGAATCCTATTCCAACTAGGAAAGGGGAGGGAGTCCTACTCCCGGTGGGAGTAGGACTTCTCTGGGCGCGCCTCCTCCCTGGCCGGCCGCACCCCCCTTGCTCCTTTATATACGGGGGCAGGGGGGCACCCCATAGACACAACAATTGATCAAGTTGATCTTTTTAGCCGTGTGCGGTGCCCCCTCCACCATAGTCCACCTCGATATTACTGTAGTGGTGCTTAGGTGAAGCCCTGTGTCGGTGTCAAAACCGGCGGATCTCGGGTAGGGGATCCCGAACTGTGCGTCTAGGCCGGATGGTAACAGGAGGCGAGGGACGCGAAGTTTTACCCAGGTTCAGGCCCTCTCGATGGAGGTAAAACCCTACGTCCTGCTTGATTAATATTGACGATATGGGTAGTACAAGAGTTGATCTACCACGAGATTAGAGAGGCTAAACCCTAGAATCTAGCCTATGGTATGATTGTCGATGTGTATGTTGTCCTACGGACTAGAACCCTCCAGTTTATATAGACACCGGATAGGGTTAGGGTTACATAGAGTTGGTTACAATGGTAGGAGATCTGAACATCCGTATCGCCAAGCTTGCCTTCCACGCCAAGGAAAATCCCTTCCGGACACGGGACGGAGTCTTCAATCTTGTATCTTCATAGTCCAGGAGTCCGGCTGAAGATATAATACGGCTATCCGAACACCCCCTAATCCAGGACTCCCTCAGTAGCCCCTGAACCAGGCTTCAATGACGACGAGTCCGGCGCGCAAATTGTCTTCGGCATTGCAAGGCGGGTTCCTCCTCCAAGCACTCCATAGAAGATTTTGAACACAAAGATAGTGTCCTTCTCTGCAAAATAAGTTTCCACATATTGCCATAGAGAGAATAATAATATTAACACAAATCTAATCTGCTGACGTATTCCGTGGTGCGACATGCCACGGCCAAGCCTTTATCCAAATCGTTTCATTATCCCACCTCAGCGCGTTATGCGAGGCGGTTTCCTTGGCACGTCTTGTCAAAGCAGAGATGGTGTCCCTTTATTCCGGGATTCTCATCAATACGGGCGTGGGTAACCCAACCGCGCCTTTGATTACGGCGCTTGAAGATAAGCAAGTTTTACCAGGCTGGTGGGGGCATGTAGTCACGCCCACCCATATAAGGGGATAAGGATCCACCTTTTCACCCACGCCTTCTTCCTCCTTTGCCTATCCATTCTTGCACACTCGAGCTCCAGCGCCCAAGTCCGCACTACCACCTCAACCTTCTCCAGTCATGTCCGGAGCGGGAGGCAAGTGGATGGTCTCCTCCGTCACAAAGGGACACATCAAAAAGCTGAGGAAGGCCGGATATCTGGCTAGCAACATCGCGCACTGGATTCCCGAAACGGGGCAGCTCATCCCCACTCCCAGGCCCCATGAGAGGGTGGTATTCCTCCCTCATTTCCTCTGCGGACTGGGCTTCCCTCTGCATCCATTTGTCCAGGGGCTCATGTTCTACTACGGCCTGGATTTCCACTATCTGGCCCCGAACTTCGTCCTCAACATCTCGGCGTTTATCGTGGTGTGCGAGGCTTTCCTCCGCATCCGCCCTCATTTCGGCTTATGGCTAAAGACCTTCAACGTCAAGCCGAAGGTGGTGCGCGGCAGCCAGGCGGAGTGCGGCGGTGCCATGGTTGGCAAGATGGCCAACATCCTATGGCTCGAGGGCTCCTTTGTGGAGACCCTGAAGGGGTGGCAATCGGAGTGGTTTTACATCACCGAGCCGTGCGACCCCGAATGGGTCGCAGCCCCCGAGTTTCGGTCCGGACCCCCTATGCGACTCACCTCTTGGAAGGAGACCGGCCTGTCGTGGGGTAAAAAAGGTGTCACACCCTAGCTAGTCCAAGCATTAGAATGTGCATCATGTTTAAATTCTTCTTAAATTTGAATTGGGGAAGAGAGAACCCCCAACACCCCCCTGGAAACAACTAGGGTTTACTAAAAATATTTTCAATGAACCTGAAATGCCTTCTAAAAAGTTCACCCTCTTTGTCTTAGGTTAGAACCTCTGGAAAAATTGGTGCACAATTTTCTAGGTCAACAGAAGGTCATTGAATTAAATCATAAGTATTTGAATTTCGGCATTTAAATGCTATAAAATAATCTAAATGCTCAAATAATTCTGGGAATAAATGTTTCCTGTTGGAAATAATCTAAATAGAGGCCACATTTATTTTCAGGATTTTTGGAAAATTTTTAGTATTTGAAATAAAGCTAAACAGTTGCAGTTTAATAGAAAACAGAAACTAAATCAAAAAAAGAAGAGGAGAAAGAAGCCCACCTGGGCCTTACCTGGCTCGGCCCAGCCTACTGGCTCGGCCAGCCACCCCCTACCTCGCGCCAGGAGGCAGGGGCGCGTCCTCGCCGCACGCCAGCCACGCGCCGGCCACCTCCTGCTTCTGCCGACGCCGGGAGACGCCCAGAGGACGCCACGCGACCCCCACGTCTCCCTCTCATCCTCTCGCACTCTCCCCGTCGTCTCTCTCACTCTCCCCCCGCGACGGCCGAGCACGTCCCTCGCCGCCGATCGCCGTAGTTGCCACTACAGCCACTCCCTCGCCCCTCCGACGAGCCCATTAGCTCCGCCACGACTCCCTCGTCCTCCCCACCGAGCCACGCTTCGCCGGAGGCCCTGCAACGCCACCTTCGCCCTCGTCTTCAACCTCGGGCACTCGAGCCATCTCCAGTCGATTCGCCGCCGCCAGGACCTCCCCGAGCTCACTGACCCCCTCTCCGACTCCGCTGTGAGCTCCTCTTCCTTTCCCCCTAGCCCCCGTGCTCTTTTGGCCCCTGTAGCCGCCGTTTCCACCGCACCCGAGAGCTCCTCGCCGCTGGCCATGTCGCCGTCGTGGCTACGGCCGTGCAAGCACGCGTCCGAGCGCCTCACCGTGCTCAGCGCAGCACCAGGAACCCGTAGCCACCACCAGTTCTTCCTCCCGTGCACCGTAGCCTTGAAACCGTCCTCACCCGACTCTGGCGACCGCCAAGCTCGTCGCCGGCGATGTTTCCGGCCACCCCGAGCCCAACTACCACCACCAAACACTGCGGCTCGTTCCCAGCTATCCGTAGATAGTCTCCGCCGTCGATTTGGTCGCCTGAGGGCGTTTTCCGAAGCCCTCCGCTGTCTCGGCCTCGCCGGCGACTCAACGCCGGCAGGATTAGCCCTGTTGACCGGCGGATTTAACCACTGACGTGGACTGGGTGGGCCTAGCTGACTCCCCTGAGTCAATGACAAGTGGGCCCCCCTCTGCTAATTAACCTGATTAGTTTCTAACTAAAAATTAGTTAGTTTAATTAGTATAGTCACTGACTAGTGGGCCCTGCCCAGTAATTAGGCTAACTAAACGTAGTTAGTGCACTGAGAGGCTGACAGCAGGGCCCACCAGTCAGGTTTGACCTGGGCCGGCGCCTTTGACCTGCTGAGGTCAGCATGACGCAATGCTGACGCAGTAATGCATTTTCTGGATTTATTTTTTATACAGGAAATTCCATAAAATGTTTAAAACTTCTAAAAATCATAGAAATTCAACCGTAACTCCAAATGAAATAATTTATATATGAAAAATTATCAGAAAAATTCAATCTATCCATCTGTAATGGTTTCATGCATGACAAAACAAGTTCACCTTGCTGTTTAAGCAGAATAAGGAAATGCACTATTAAGGCCATGTTTAATGAGCTAATATTTGAATCTTTGATTCAAATGAGTTCATTCCTTTCTAATATAACTTGCATTAGGCCAAGACACAATCATATTGCCATGTCATAGCATGCATCATATTGTTGCATATCGTCATGTGTTGATTGTGTTCCGATGTGTTCTCCGTGGTAGATTCTGCCTTCGAGGATATTCACGAGTATCCAACTGAAGGGCAGTATCCCGCTACCACTCCATCAGGCAAGCAACCATTGATCATTCCGATACAAACCCATGTTCTCGCTTCTGCTCTTGTGTACTGCATTAAGACAACGCGATTCAAACTACTGTGTGCTACGGTAGTTGAACCCTTATCCTCTGCATGACCTGTCATTGCCACAGTAACTAGATGAAACCCACTAGCATGTGTAGGAGTTGATTGAGCCATGTATGTGATTCCTACCTTGCTATGCCTGCTATGCTTAGAGTTGTGTCAGCTCTGGTTCATCTGGGTGATGGGCTAGAGTGAAATGCTTATTTCGGTAATGTGAGGGATGCGTGGAACATGTTTTGGTAAAGGTATCGATGAGAGGCCATGTAGGAGTACATGGTGGGTTGTTTCGTTGAGGCCGTCCCTAAGAACTGAGATCTGTATGTGTGATTTAAGATTCAGCTACTACCATGCATTGGGATCCTTAATTGACCCTCTCGGCTTCTTAACCACCCTAGTACTCTGTCTAGGAGTTGCAAATAGTTTCTGGTGCTTGTAGGTTATGTGTTGGCGGCCGTTCGTAGCGCTGACCCTCGGGGTGGGCTATGTTACGGTAGATACACCGTGGCACGGTGTACCGAGTCACCCGTTTGGTGTCTTGGGAACCCTGTTCACATCGTTCGGGGCCGTATGTGGAAACCTCGGCCGGACTCCCTGCGGATGGAACCTGGATAGGCGATAAACCTGGACTAGAGGCTTAAGTGTTTAGGTAGGCCGTGGCCGACACCCTCGTTGGGCTCCCGCTTGAAGGTTGCCGAGTACATGTCGTGTAAACGGCGGTAAGTGGTGAAAGCGTGTATGATGAAGTACACCCCTGCAGGGTATAAAACTATTCGAATAGCCGCGTCCACGGTAAAGGACTACTTGGTTGCCTATACAGTTCATAGACAAGTTAATGGATACTACTAAAAGACTCAAGATAAGTGTGAGTATCGAGGATGGCCCTCTCGTAGGATGACGAGGGAGGATCCACGGTGGTGTATTGTGTTGGTGAGTAGTGGACTCGTGTGCGAAAACTATTTTACTAGTGAAGTTCCATAGGATAGCTTAGCCAAGAGTCAAAGCTGGCTTGCTGCATTAACCCCACCACCTTCTTGAGAATAAGCATGTTTAGTAGGTTTTGATGTAAGACTTGCTGAGTACCTTTGTACTCATGTTTGCTTAATTACTGTTTTTAGACGACAACACCGCCCCCTCCGATGGGTTTTATGTAGACCTTGACGTCGACGAGTGACTAGCCACCCAGGTGGTGATCCTGGCCATGGAGGGCCCTATGTAGATAGACAGGCTTCGAGAAGCCTTCTTTCTTTCTAGAGTCTGTACTCAGACTAGCTGCTTCCGCATGTGCTTGTGTGTTTGTATGACTTGAGTGTCGGGTCATGTGACCCCTATCTGTATGAACATGCTATGTATGGCTCCCTGGAGCCTTTAAATAAAGTACTTGAATTGTAGAGTTTTGTTGTGATGCCATGTTGTATGTACTCATATCGGGCATATTGTGTGTATGATTGAAATGCTTGGTATGAGTGGGATCCGACAATCTAGTTGTTTATCCTTGACAGTCTTTCTTATGGGGAAATGTAGTCTAGTGCTCCTCGAGCCATAGTAGTCCGCTACAGCCCGGTTCACCAGAGTCCTGCTAGCCCAGCACTACTGTTCAAGACACTTGACTGGCCGGCATGTGTTTCACTTCGTTCCTATGTCTGTCCCTTCGGGGAAATGTCACGCGGTGATTTCCGGAGTCCTGCCTAGCCTGCTACAGCCCGGGTTCCCCGGAGTCCTGTTAGCCCAGTGCTACAGCCCGGAATCACTCGCTGATGACCGACATGCTCGATGTGATTCATGTATGCCTGTCTCCATAGGTCTGTGCCGCTTTGGGTTCACGACTAGCCATGTCGGCCCGGGTTCTCTGTCATATGGATGCTAGTGACACTATCATATACGTGAGCCAAAAGGCGCAAATGGTCCCGGGCCATGGTAAGGCGACACCCGTGGGGTACCGTGCGTGAGGCCGCAAAGTGATATGAGGTGTTGCCGGCTAGATCGATGTGACTTGGAATCGGGGTCCTGACAGCGTTGGCATCAGAGCCGGACTGCCTGTAGGTTCGTTGAGCCAAACTGGTCGATGTCGAGTCTAGAAATGCTTAGTTATATGTAGGGGACTTGTTTGTGGGAGGGAACGTAAGGTTCTTTTACTCCTTTACCTATGCCTCTGATCTGAGTCATTCTCTCCTCATTCAACATGGGTTAAGGACTAGGCTCTCTTCCTCTATCAGGTTCACGTGTTACTAACCCGTAGTAGCTTATAGGATTGTTGTTACAAGTCCAAGCTCAGTTTCTACTATTCTTAGTATGTTGCTAATTGAATCAGAACCTTGATATGATGTTGTTGAGTGGTATTCCGAACTGTTGTGGATGTCTCAAATCTTTTTCTGAGCATTTACAGCTGTTATGCTGTCCGATTTTCCCTAGGAATTCTGATGTCTTTGCATTGTGGTTGTGCTTTCAGATGGCCAACCATGCTCAAAACCAAGTGGTTCGCCTGACCAGGTGCCTCGACGTGCCCGGTCATACTGCTATGTTAGTCCGGGTCATGATCGAGACGGGCTACCGTTGGTACCCCGAATACACCGTCGAAGAGCAGTTCCGCGATTTTAATCAAAGCCAATATCTCTGCACCGTCAGGATATTTCCTTCTTATCCTGGGTCTACCGAGCCCCTTCACTGTTCCTATGGACTCGGGGTTACTGTTGAGATGGCTGTGCAGGATGCTGCCTATTCCATGATGACCATTTTGCGAGTCCGGACTGGCTTGCTACGGAACACCGACTTCCGTTACATGCCAGCTTCACTTCCGGGAGCGCAAGGGTATCTTCAGGCTATCTATGCTGACTCCACTCAGGAGGACTCATTAACTCGTACCACTGCCGAGTTGCTCGAAGATAAGGACCGAGAGAATCGGGCTTTGAGGCTGGAGCTTTTCAATACCCGTGCTGATCATTGGGCCACATTGACTCGGTTTGCACCTGCGGTGCAAGCTGGATGTATGGATACAAGGGATCTGTATCCTGTGAGATCAGCTCTGCCAGACATGGTGGATTGGCGCGATGTGGGAGGCATCACCCCACCCCGTGGTCCCCGTAGGCCACCGTTCGTTGGTCCAAGACCTCATCCTAGCCCCTTTGGTCCACAGGCTCCTCAGGACTGTCTGTTCCCGGATGGTCATGTTGAACTTCCAGGCTACGGAGGTGACTTCTATGAGAACTACTATGGAGCTGTCTGAGTTAGTAGTAGTACCACTAGTACTGTAGTAGTTGTATCTCCACTGTCCTGCGTGATTTGTGGAATACGACTTAGTGTGTAGTCAATTCCGGAGGTGTAGACAAATAATGTATAGGATCTTGGAATGCCTCCGATGATATGTAATGTCTTTCATAATAGTTGTACTGTAGCCTGGGCTTGTACTGAACTATGTATGATGTTGTATGACCGTTGGTATATATATGGCAGTTTTATATTACCATGACATACGGATGAACATCTCAGCATTCTGTGTTATCCATTACATTCTGCACTTCCTTGCTAAGTTTGAGCCATCCTTGTCTAAACCATTGTCTTGTTTTCTCCTAGGATGGTCAACACCCGCAGCAACCCTGCTGCCCCGGAGGAGGGGGAAGCCAGTGCAGCTAGGGGTGAAAATCTGCCTCACCCGCCTTCTCTGGCCGAAGTGATGCTAGAGGCGGAAAGAAACAAGCGTGAGACTAACCACCCGCTGGAGCGGATTGAGCAGAACACCGCACGCCACCCGCGAAATGACTTGGTGTCAATCAATGACTTTATCAAGCTGTACCCACCAAAGTTTAACCATTTCGTCGAGCCCCTCGACGCGGATGACTGGCTTCGCAGCATCACCCACAACCTACGTTCTGCCAACGTAGCCGAAGCCGACAAGGTTACTTATGCTGCCTATCACCTCGAAGGCCCTGCTAGCCTTTGGTGGGAAAACTTCGAAGCTATGCGCCCGGTCGGCCAAATCACTACTTGGGCTGAATTCAGTGAAGCTTTCCGTGAGCATCACATTCTGGAAGGTCTCATGGATCGCAAGAGGGAGGAGTTCTGCAACTTCACCCAAGGAAGACTGACCGTGGATGCTTACAGTAGTGAATTTGGAAATCTGGCACGCTATGCTCCCGAAGAGGTATCTACTGACGCTAAGAAGCAAGCAAGGTTCCGCAAGGGACTTAGCCCTGAGCTTCGCCGTGATCTCCGTCTGCACGAGTGCACATCTTTTTAGAAGTTGGTCAATAAAGCCATCAGTGCTGAGCGGGCCAGACTGATTATGACGCTTCACGCAAGCACTCCCGTGATTTTGGCTCTTCATCCGGCTCTGGAACTCAGAAGCGCCGGGTGTGGATTCCGAGCACGGCACTGCCACCCAGGTTCATCCCGAGGCCATCCTTTGAGGCGCCTCGTCCCAACCAACAATTTGCACCGCCCAAGCCCTATGGTGGCCCCGCTGCTAATGCTGCTCCACGCCCCAATGTGGTGACATGCTTCAAGTGTGGAGAGCCAGGTCACTATAGCCGAGAGTGTCCCCAGAACAACAACCCCAATCAAACTGGAAAGTCCGTTGGCCGTGGTAAGCCAGTGGGGAAGACTTTCTACGCCAAGCCGTCCACCACTGCACGTGGCCATGTCAACTATGTTTCAGCCGAGGAGGCTCATGAGGATCCTAACGTCGTCCTTGGTACGCTCCTTGTTAACTGCCATCCGGCATCTGTTCTTTTCGATACTGGAGCATCTCATTCATTCATATCCGAGAACTATGCTCGATTGCATAACACGACATTCTGCGACATGCCCACTTCCATGGTAATTCAAACTCCGGGTTCCAAATGGCAAACTTCTAGAGTAAGCCATGGGAACGAAATTCTTGTTGATAGACTTGTCTTCCTTGCATCCTTAATAGCTCTCAAGTCCTCCGACATAAATATCATCTTGGGTATGGACTGGATGTCAGCTCATTATGCTAGGATCGATTGTGCCACTAGAACCGTTCAACTTACTCACCCCTCGGGCAAGACAGTTAATGTCTTAACTCGAGTGGCCAAGCGCCAACTTTACTCCCTAAACGCCAACCCCCTTCCAGACCTTGAGGATGTTCCGGTAGTCCGAGACTTTCCGGATGTCTTTCCAGAAGAACTGCCAGGTGTTCCACCTGACAGGGATGTTGAGTTTGTGATAGACCTTGTTCCAGGAACCGTTCCAATTTCTAGAAGACCCTACAAGATGGCACCCTTAGAACTAGCCGAGCTTAAGAATCAACTCGATGAGTCCTTGAAAAAGGGTTTCATCCGTCCTAGTTCCTCTCCTTGGGCTTGCCCCGTCCTCTTCGTTAAGAAGAAGGATGGAACGGATCGAATGGTTGTGGATTACCGACCTGTCAATTTGGTCACCATCAAGAACAAATACCCGCTTCCCAGGATTAACGATCTGTATGATCAGCTCGCTGGATCCTCAGTCTTCTCCAAGATGGATTTGAGGTTGGGTTACCATCAAATCAAAATCAGAAACGGGGACATACCCAAAACGGCCTTTGTTACTCGTTATGGCCAATACGAGTACACTGTCATGTCCTTCGGTTTAACCAATGCCCCGGCTACCTTCTCTCGGTTAATGAACTCAGTCTTCATGGAGTACTTGGATAAATTCGTCGTAGTATACCTCGATGACATACTCATCTACTCCAAGAATGAAGAGGAACATGCCGAACATCTAAGGCCGGTATTGATGAAACTTCGAGAGCATCGCCTTTATGCCAAATTCTCCAAGTGTGAATTTTGGTTGCCAGAAGTGACCTATCTAGGCCATGTAATCTCTGGTAAGGGTATTGCTGTCAATCCCGAGCGAGTTCAAGCCGTCCTTGATTGGACTCCACCTGAGACGGTCAAGCAAGTTCGGAGCTTCCTTGGCTTAGCAAGCTATTGCCACCGCTTCGTCGAAATTTTTTCCAAGGTTGCTAAACCTCTAACTGAACTCCTCAAGAAAGATAAAAAGTTCGAGTGGACTCCACAGTGCGAGGTCAGTTTTCGAGAACTGAAAAGACGCCTGACATCTGCCCCCGTACTGGTACCACCAGACTTCTCCAAGGACTTTATTATCTATTGCGACACCTCGTGACAAGGACTAGGTTGCATGCTCATGCAAGATCGTTAGGTAATTGCCTATGCTTCACGGCAATTACACCCACATGAGGAAAATTATCCTACACATGATCTAGAGCTTGCAGCTGTAGTCCATGCACCTAAAACTTGGCGACATTACCTTCTCGGTAATCGTTGCCAGATCTTCACCGACCACCAAAGTTTGAAATATATCTTCACTCAACCAGATATGAATCTCAGGCAAAGACGTTGGGTCAAGTTGATCTCGGACTATGACTTAGGAATAACTTACACCCCGGGCAAAGCCAATGTCATGGCTGATGCGCTAAGCCGTAAGTCCTATTGTAACAACCTGATGTTACAACAAAGTCAACCACTTCTCCATGAGGAATTTCGTAAGCTAAGTCTTCACATTGTTCCTCAAGGATTCCTATCCACCCTGGTGGCGAAACCTACCCTTACAGATCAAATCATAACTGCCCAGCGGTATGATAAGGGCATATCCCGGATTAAGGAAAACATCTCTAGCGGAGTTGCTAAATGTTTCTCCATGGATGAGCGAGGTGCTGTTTTCTTCGAGAACCATTTGGTGGTTCCCAAGAAACAACATCTGCGTCAGTTGATCCTTAAGGAAGCTCATGAATCCCCTATCACCATTCATCCCGGTAGTACTAAAATGTATCAAGACCTACGCCAGAGGTTTTGGTGGACTAGGATGAAGAGAGAAATCGCTCAATACATTGCTAATTGTGATGTATGTCGTCGTGTTAAAGCAGAGCATCAACGGCCTGCTGGCACTCTTCAACCTTTGGCTATTCCCGAATGGAAATGGGATAAAATCAGTATGGATTTCATCACTGGGTTTCCCAGGACCAAGAGAGGGAATAATGCCATCTTCATCGTGATCGACCGACTTTCCAAAGTAGCCCACTTTCTACCTGTTCGTGAGAGTATCACCGCTAGCCAGCTAGCCGATTTATACATCTCCCGAATAGTGTCTCTTCATGGTGTTCCATTGGAAATTAATTCAGACTGTGGGAGTCTCTTCACCTCTCGATTTTGGGAAAGTTTCCAAAATGCTATGGGAACTCGTCTCTCCTTTAGCACCGCCTTCCATCCCCAATCAAGTGGTCATGTAGAACGAGTCAATAAAATTCTGGAAGATATGCTCCGAGCTTCTGTCATCTCGTTCGGAATGAGTTGGGAGAAATGCCTTCCATTCGCGGAGTTTGCTTATAACAATAGTTATCAAGCCAGCTTAGGCAAGGCTCCTTTCGAAGTTCTCTATGGACGAAAATGTCGAACGCCTCTTAACTGGTCAGAAACCGGGGAGAGACAACTCTTTGGCCCGGATATGATTCGGGAAGCAGAAGAGCAGGTTCGCATTATTCGTGAGAAATTGAAAACCGCCCAATCTCGTCAAAAGAGTCAATATGATCGTAAACATAAGCCTATGACTTATGAAGTCGACGAGAAGGCTTACCTTCGGGTTACTCCGTTAAAGGGAACCCATCGTTTCGGTATCAAAGGCAAATTGGCTCCTCGTTACATTGGACCCTTTCGCATTCTTGCCAAACGAGGAGAAGTTGCCTACCAATTGGAACTACCTCCGCATCTTTCCAGAGTTCATGATGTCTTCCACATTTCACAACTCAGGCGTTGCTTCACGGATCCTATCCGTGGAGTGGACCACGAAACGCTTGATCTACAAGATAACCTCTCTTATCGGGAATATCCCGTTTGTATCCTTGGTCAAGCCGAGCGTACCACTCGACGTCGTAATATCAAGTTTTTCAAGGTTCAATGGTCACACCATTCCGAGGAAGAAGCCACTTGGGAAAGGGAGGATCGTCTTCGACTTGAGTACCCCACCTTCTTTCCAGAGGATCCTAAATCTCGGGACGAAATTCTTTTGAGTGGGGGTGAGTTGTCACACCCTAGCTAGTCCAAGCATTAGAATGTGCATCATGTTTAAATTCTTCTTAAATTTGAATTGGGGAAGACAGAACCCCCAACACCCCCTCGAAACAACTAGGGTTTACTAAAAATATGTTCAATGAACCTGAAATGCCTTCTAAAAAGTTCACCCTCTTTGTCTTAGGTTAGAACCTCTGGCAAAATTGGTGCACAATTTTCTAGGTCAACAGAAGGTCATTGAATTAAATCATAAGTATTTGAATTTGGGCATTTAAATGCTATAAAATAATCTAAATGCTCAAATAATTCTGGGAATAAATGTTTCCTATTGGAAATAATCTAAATAGAGGCCACATTTATTTTCAGGATTTTTGGAAATGTTTTAGTATTTGAAATAAAGCTAAACAGTTGCAGTTTAATAGAAAACAGAAACTAAATCAAAAAAAGAAGAGGAGAAAGAAGCCCACCTGGGCCTTACCTGGCTCGGCCCAGCCTACTGGCTCGGCCAGCCACCCCCTACCTCGCGCCAGGAGGCAGGGGCGTGTGCTCGCCGCGCGCCAGCCACGCGCCGGCCACCTCCTGCTTCTGCCGACGCCGGGAGACGCCCAGAGGACGCCACGCGACCCCCACGTCTCCCTCTCAAAATCTCACACTCTCCCCCTCGTCTCTCTCACTTTCCCCCCGCGACGGCCGAGCACGTCCCTCGCCGCCGATCACCGTAGTTGCCACTACAGCCACTCCCTCGCCCCTTCGACGAGCCCATTAGCTCCGCCACGACTCCCTCGTCCTCCCCACCGAGCCACGCTTCGCTGGAGGCCCTGCAACGCCGCCTTCGCCCTCGTCTTGAACCTCGGGCACCCGAGCCATCTCCGGTCGATTCGCCGCCGCCAGGACCTCCCCGAGCTCGCTAACCCCCTCTCCGACTCCGCTGTGAGCTCCTCTTCCTTTCCCCCTAGCCCCCATGCTCTTTTGGCCCCTGTAGCTGCCGTTTCCACCGCACCCGAGAGCTCCTCGCCGCCGGCCATGTCGCCGTCGTGGCTACGGCCGTGCAAGCACGCGTCCGAGCGCCTCACCGTGCTCAGCGCAGCACCAGGAACCCGTAGCCACCACCAGTTCTTCCTCCCGTGCACCGTAGCCTCGAAACCGTCCTCACCCGACTCCGGCGACCGCCAAGCTCATCGCCAGCGACGTTTCCGGCCACCCCGAGCCCAACTACCACCACCAAACGCTGCGGCTCGTTCCCAGCTATCCGTAGATAGTCTCCGCCGTCGATTTGGTTGCCTGAGGGCGTTTTCCGAAGCCCTCTGCCGTCTCTGCCTCGCCGGCGACTCAACGCCGGCGGGATTAGCCCTGTTGACTGGCAGATTTGACCAATGACGTGGACTGGGTGGGCCCAGCTGACTCCCCTGAGTCAATGAAAAGTGGCCCCCCTCTGCTAATTAACCAGATTAGTTTCTAACTAAAAATTAGTTAGTTTAATTAGTATAGTCACTGACTAGTGGGCCCTGCCCAGTAATTAGGCTAACTAAACATAGTTAGTGCACTGAGAGGCTGACAGCAGGGGCCCACCAGTCAGGTTTGACCTGGGCTGGCGCCTTTGACCTGCTGAGGTCAGCATGACACAATGCTGACGCAATAATGCATTTTCTGGATTTATTTTTTATACAGGAAATTCCAGAAAATGTTTAAAACTTCTAAAAATCATAGAAATTCAACCGTAACTCCAAATGAAATAATTTATATATGAAAAATTATCAGAAAAATTCAATGTATCCATCTGTAATGGTTTCATGCATGACAAAACAAGTTCACCTTGCTGTTTAAGCAGAATAAGGAAATGCACTATTAAGGCCATGTTTAATGAGCTAATATTTGAATCTTTGATTCAAATGAGTTCATTCCTTTCTAATATAACTTGCATTAGGCCAAGACACAATCATATTGCCATGTCATAGCATGCATCATATTGTTGCATATCGTCATGTGTTGATTGTGTTCCGATGTGTTCTCCGTGGTAGGTTCTGCCTCCGAGGATATTCACGAGTATCCAACTGAAGGGCAGTATCCCGCTACCACTCCATCAGGCAAGCAACCATTGATCATTCCGATACAAACCCATGTTCTCGCTTCTGCTCTTGTGTACTGCCTTAAGACAACACGATTCAAACTGCTGTGTGCTATGGTAGTTGAACCCTTATCCTCTGCATGACCTGTCATTGCCACAGTAACTAGATGAAACCCACTAGCATGTGTAGGAGTTGATTGAGCCATGTATGTGATTCCTACCTTGCTATGCCTGCTATGCTTAGAGTTGTGTCAGGTCTGGTTCATCTGGGTGATGGGCTAGAGTGAAATGCTTATGTCGGTAATGTGAGGGATGCATGGAACATGTTTTGGTAAAGGTATCGATGAGAGACCATGTAGGAGTACATGGTGGGTTGTTTCATTGAGGCCGTCCCTAAGAACTGAGATCTGTATGTGTGATTTAAGATTCAGCTACTACCATGCATTGGGATCCTTAATTGACCCTCTCGGCTTCTTAACCACCCTAGTACTCTGTCCAGGAGTTGCAAATAGTTTCTGGTGCTTGTAGGTTATGTGTTGGCAGCCGTGCGTAGCGCTGACCCTCGGGGTGGGCTATGTTACGTAGATACACCGTGGCACGGTGTATCGAGTCACCCGTTTGGTGTCTCGGGAACCCTGTTCACATCGTTCGGGGCCATATGTGGAAACCTCGGCCGGACTCCCTGCGGATGGAACCTGGATAGGCGATAAACCTAGACTAGAGGCTTAAGTGTTTAGGTAGGCCGTGGCCGACACCCTCGTTGGGCTTCCGCTTGAAGGTTGCCGAGTACATGTCGTGTAAACGGCGGTAAGTGGTGAAAGCGTGTATGACGAAGTACACCCCTGCAGGGTATAAAACTATTCGAATAACCGCGTCCGTGGTAAAGGACTACTTGGTTGCCTATACAGTTCATAGACAAGTTAATGGATACTACTAAAAGACTCAAGATAAGTGTGAGTATCGAGGATGGCCCTCTCATAGGATGACGAGGGAGGATCCACGGTGGTGTATTGTGTTGGTGAGTAGTGGACTCATGTGCGAAAACTATTTTACTAGTGAAGTTCCGTAGGATAGCTTAGCCAAGAGTCAAAGCTGGCTTGCTGCATTAACCCCACCACCTTCTTGAGAATAAGCATGTGTTAGTAGGTTCTGATGTAAGACTTGCTGAGTACCTTTGTACTCATGTTTGCTTAATTACTGTTTTCAGACGACAACACTGCCCCCTCCAATGGGTTTTATGTAGACCTTGACGTTGACGAGTGACTAGCCACCCAGGTGGTGATCCTGGCCATGGAGGGCCCTATGTAGATAGAAAGGCTTCGAGAAGCCTTCTTTCTTTCTAGAGTATGTACTCAGACTAGCTGCTTCCGCATGTGCTTGTGTGTTTGTATGACTTGAGTGTCGGGTCATGTGACCCCTATCTGTATGAACATGCTATGTATGGCTCCCTGGAGCCTTTAAATAAAGTACTTGAATTGTAGAGTTTTGTTGTGATGCCATGTTGTATGTACTCATATCGGGCATATTGTGTGTATGATTGAAATGCTTGGTATGAGTGGGATCCGACAATCTAGTTGTTTATCCTTGGCAGTCTTTCTTATGGGGAAATGTAGTCTAGTGCTCCTCGAGCCATAGTAGTCCGCTACAGCCCGGTTCACCGGAGTCCTGCTAGCCCAGCACTACTGTTCAGGACACTTGACTGGCCGGCATGTGTTTCACTTCGTTCCTATGTCTGTCCCTTCGGGGAAATGTCACGCAGTGATTTCTGGAGTCCTGCCTAGCCTGCTACAGCCTGGGTTCCCCGGAGTCCTGTTAGCCCAGTGCTACAGCCCGGAATCACTCGCTGATGACCGACATGCTCGATGTGATTCATGTATGCCTGTCTCCATAGGTGTGTGCCGCTTTGGGTTCACGACTAGCCATGTCGGCCCGGGTTCTCTGTCATATGGATGCTAGCGACACTATCATATACGTGAGCCAAAAGGCGCAAACGGTCTCGGGCCATGGTAAGGCGACACCCGTGGGGTACCGTGCGTGAGGCCGCAAAGTGATATGAGGTGTTACCGGCTAGATCGATGTGACTTGGAATCGGGGTCCTGACAAAAGGAGAGCTGACCGGACTCCAAACATGCATCCAAACCCTGGTGGACAAGAAGCTCAAGCTTGTCAACGTAGTCCAGGTTATGCTCATCCACCTGATCCTCCCATGCCAACGACGGGCCTTCAACCTGTGGGAGTTCGACCCGGCGCAGCATCAAACTCTAAACAGGCTCTTTGACACGACGTACAAAGATGCCTGGAGGGTGCTTTTCAAGGGCGCCGAGGCTCCCGCATCCGCTGCCGAGGATCGCGGATTCAGTACTCAGCATCACACTCATGTGGTAAGCCGTTTTTTTCCTTTTACAGGGTATCCGTTTTTCATAGTTTGACTCTATGCGGGATCTGAGTTCCCTTATCTTTGATAGGATTGGGTGGCAACGTCGGGACAGATCAACTGTCCGGCTCCTCTGCCAGAAGGCCCAGTGGACGCTCGCTTGGTGAAGCTGCTGGTTCCGGCGCCCTATGTGGTGCCGGAGAAGAAGGCCACGAAAAGGGCCACGGGGACTCGAAAGAGTGCTCGGCGCCAGGAGGTGTCGGATTCGTCATCCAATGGTCCCGAAGCGCCTTCCTCTCATGAAGACGAGGAGGAAGAAGAAGAGACCTCTCCCCCTCCAGCGGGAGGAGAGAAGAAAAGGAAGGCCGCCCTCTCCGAGGAGGCCGGAGGGTCCAAGAAGGGGAAAACCCTTCCTCCGGACTGCTCCACCGACGCCGCCGACGACGAAGAGGAGTGGCGGCCCAGGGCCAAGCCCCTGGCGAAATCGTAAGTGTCTAGATACCGGGGTAATTCATAGTATTTGTTTTTCGCACAGCTTTTCCTTATGTCGAATATGTTTATGCAGCCCACCGAAAGACCGGCTCGACGTATTGTCGAGCGGCTCACTGGACCCGTCGGAGGTGAACTCGCTTCCGACGGATTCATCCCCCCGCCCTGCGGACGACACCGAAGTGTTGTCCCAACAGGTTCCAAGCTGGGAGGAGGTGGTCCTGGAGGCGCCGCAAGGCGACGTCCTGGACTCCAGGAGTAAAGGGGATGAAACCCCCCAGGGCTCCAAGTCCGGCTTAAGGCCGGACACAGCTCCAGAATCTTCAAGGGTTCCAGAGTCTGGTGGGCAACCTCCTTCCAAGAGGAGCAAGCCTACCGTGCCGGTGGCCTCCGTCCAACCGGAGGTGCCAGACAATATGTTGGAGGCGCTCCAAGGTGCCTCCATCGCGGAGGGGCACTGCACTATTATGAGTGCGGTGATCCAGAAGGTTCAGTCCGCCAAAAGCGAACTGACTGAAGCTTGTACAAGCCTTTTAACAGGCTTTGAGGTAAGTAAAGAATGTTCAAATAATGTTACCGCATAGACAGTAGCCCCTGATGCTCTGTTGGGCGTTCGGGAAGAAAAGCCGAATAGAGGATCAAAGAATTCGCAGGAGTCTAACAAAAGGAGTCAATATGCGTATGTAGGCTTCTCTGCTAGCGTCCGCCGCACTGACTGCGGAAGTGGACGTGCTGAAGCAGAGTCTCGAGAAGTCCGAGCAAGAGCTCGGGCGTGCCAAGAAGCAGCTCGAGGAGAAGGAAGGTAAGAAATACCCTGTTTGAATATGTATATAAAAAGGTGCAATTGCAAAAAATGACAGGATTGACATGTCTATTGCTGGGGCCACGTCTGAGGTGGCGACCCTTAAGCAAGCGCTACTCGAGGCCGAGAAGAGTGCGGCCGTGGAGCGCACCGAGCGGGAGAGGTATGAGGCTGAGGTTGGCAAGGTGCAGCAAGAGCTCCAGGTTCTCATGAAGAAACATGAGAGTTTGGAGCTTGACTCGAATATGCAAGCGTCCGAGCTCGCGGCAGCTATAGAAAATGCCAAGTCTGCCAAGGCCGAGTCCCAGAAGACCCTCCAGGAGTTGGATGAGGTGAAGAAGATTGTGGCGGGTAAGGCATTCTTTATGCAAAGCAAACACATAAACGTGAGTTACCTGTTACTTACCCGAATCCGGAGCTCTCCAGGAGCGTTCGCAGATCTTCCCCGGAGTGTATCTGATGCCGCCACATTCTATCGAGCTGAGGAGGGCAGCTCGACAGAGAAGGTGTTCTGGTCTCAGTACGCTGAGGCCAGACACCCCGTGCCCCTGAGCGACCAGCTGAAGCAACTGGTCGAGCTCCACAAGGCGGCCGAACAGGCCATGAAGGGCCTCCTAGTTCGGCTGTGGCCTGGAGAGGCTCTGCCTGGGAGCTATTTCGGGATGGTGCGGCGGCTGGTGGAGGCCTGTCCGAGGCTTGAAGACATCAAGCGCTCCATCTGCATTGAAGGTGCCCGTAGGGCCCTTGCCCGTGCTAAGGTGCACTGGGGCAAGCTGGATGCAGAGAAGCTTGTGAAGGACGGGCCACCGCCGTGGAAAGAGCATTGCAAGCCCGAGAATTATTATAAGGATGTTCCGAAGGGTGCCCGCCTTGTTGCGGATGAATGTACCAAGGATGTATTTTTTGAGTAAAACCCGCTCGTGTTATCCTGTGCGCTGAAAACTTGTTCATATGCGCTAAGCAATGCTGCTTGAATTTAAAATATTACCTTTTGTGCGGCTGTTTATCAATACTGAGAGATGGCGAGTCGTCGGCTACTGCCCCCATGCCGCTAGTGCTGGGGTGTTCGAGGATAAACCTGGGCGCTCTTTTTCCCATATTTGGGTCCTTCGAGGGAGGCGCTCAGCCCAACGAACGAGGCAATCAGACTATAATGCGTGAACACTCTCACTTAGCCATAGAATTCTATAATTTTAAATTTCGGCGAAGCCCCTAGTATTCGGAAGACCGATTTCGGGGCGCTATCCACGCCTTGGCCAGATAGAGCCGACTCCTCGCCCGAAGCGGCATAAGTCTTTAGGGACTCGAAAAAACCTCTCAAACAGCGACCAGCTCTCACTTCATCATGACAGTCAGTTTTAGCTTTCTCCACTGAGGTGCTCGGCCCAGATCAACTGGGGCACAATCGCAGTGGTTCACCTAGTGCTACCTTAGCCGATATAGCGGAACGTAAGGCACCAAAACGTAGGAGCCGGGCAAACCCAACTATTGACCCAAGACATGATTCGGAGCCGATGCATATAATGCTATATGTTCGGGGTGCCGCACTTGTTAAAGTGTTCGGACTTCTCGCACCATGTTGAGGGGTACTGAAGCCCCTGGCGTATTTTGCCGTACCAAAGTGTACGGGTGCAACATGTCATTAAGGAACATATATATATATTAAAAAAAGGTAATGCAAAAAATAGACAAAAGCTATGCATTGTGCATTAAAATAGCTGCGATCAAAGCAGAACGATACAAGTGATGCGATAAACGAAAAGTTGGACTATTTAACATGTCTGCTTCAGGGGCAAGCTACGGGATAGTATGCGAAACAGGTATACTGCTCGTGATAGAGACCACCTGGGATTTTCGTAATGCGGCATGGCTTGTCTGCTTCCCCGGTCCTTGCATCGTTTGTGCGGCAATTGAACTGCCGAACAAGCCTTCCGAAGAGTAGAGTCCTGGAAGTAAGAGACAGTATAAAAAAAGTTGGCAGCCCCTGGTGCGGTTTAAGCCGTGTTTTGGGTGTGCCGTGATGGTGCCCCTCCCCCTATGCCCATGGTATTTCTAGGGCGTAGTTATGTACGCGAAGTACTGGCGTAGCCTTTTTGCGGGGGTTGGGGCCGCATTGCTACGCCTGCTCGGAATGTGCCAGGCGGTCTTGTTGTAGGTTACTCCGGGCGCGCTTGACTGTGTCTGGACGTTTAATGGCCGGACTGGAGAACTGCCTAGAGAGGCTGCTTTGTACTTCCGCTGCAAGGGCCGCCGTGTGCTCCTCCATTCGGAGGGAGCGTTTGGTGTTTCCATTGACCATAATTACTCCTCGAGGGCCTGGCATCTTGAGCTTAAGGTATGCGCAGTGCGGGACCGCATTGAACTTGGCGAATGCGGTTCGCCCGAGCAGTGCATGGTAGCCACTGCGGAACGGGACTATGTCAAAGATTAACTCCTCGCTTCGGAAATTATCCGGAGATCCGAAGACCACTTCAAGTGTGACTGAGCCTGTACAGCTGGCCTCTACACCTGGTATTACGCCTTTAAAGGTCATTTTGGTGGGCTTAATCCTCGAGGGATCTATGCCCATTTTCCGCACTGTATCCTGGTAAAGCAGGTTCAGGCTACTGCCGCCGTCCATAAGGACTCTAGTGAGATGAAATATGTCAATCATTGGGTCGAGAACCAATGCGGCGAATCCACCAGGATGGATGCTAGTGGGATGGTCTCTTCGATCAAAGGTGATCGGGCAGGAGGACCATGGGTTGAACTTTGGGGCAACTAGCTCTACTGCGTATACGTCCCTTAACGCGCGCTTCCGCTCCCTCTTAGGGACGTGGGTGGCGTATATCATGTTCACCGTCCGCACTTGTGGGGGAAAACCCTTTTGTCCATTGTTGTTCGGCGGCCGGGGCTCCTCGTCGTCATCGCTATGCAACCCCTTGTCTTCATTGTCGGCGCTTAATCTACCTGCCTGCTTGAACACCCAACAGTCCCTGTTGGTGTGATTGGCCGGCTTTTTGAGGGTGCCATGTATTTGGCACAAGCGGTCGAGTATTCGGTCCAAGCTGGACGAGCCCCTGGGATTCCTTTTGAATGATTTTTTCCGCTGACCGGATTTAGAGCCTCTGAATCCGGCATTAACTGCCATATCCTTAGCATTGTCGCCGTTGATGCGGCGCTTCTGTTGGTTGCGACGCGACCTGCCACTAATGTCCCTGGTGTCCGAACGACCAGGGTTCTTGGTCATATTGTTGCTATGAGCAAGCCAGCTGTCTTCTCCCGCGCAAAAGCGGGTCATGAGTGCCCTGAGTGCTGCCATAGATTTTGGCTTCTCTTGTCCTAGGTGCCGGGCAAGCCACTCATCATGGATATTATGCTTGAAGGCTGCTAAGGCCTCTGCGTCCAGACAGTCGAGTATTTGGTTTTTCTTTGTTAGGATCTGTGTCCAGAATTGCCTGGCCGATTTGTCTGGCTGCTGAATCACGTGGCTTAGGTCGTCAGCGTTTGGGGGCCGCACGTATGTTCCCTGGAAATTGTCGAGGAATGCGGCTTCCAGGTCCTCCCAACAGCTGATTGACGCTGTTGGCAGGCTGTTATGCCACTACCGGGCTGGTCCTTTAAGCTTGAGTGGGAGGTATTTGATGGCGTGGAAATCATCGCCGCGAGCCATGTGGATATGAAGGAGATAATCCTCGATCCATACCGCGGGATCTGTTGAGCCATCATATGATTCGATGTTTACGGGTTTGAAACCCTCGGGGATTTGATGATCCATTATTTCGTCTATGAAGCACAATGGGTGTGCGGCGCCTCTGCATTGGGCGATATCATGACGTAGCTCCAATGAGCTTTGTCTACTGTGTTCGGCCTTGCCGAATTTGTGGCCGGTGTGACGGTTGTCGTCTCGAGCCGTGGGGTGCCTACGCGATCCGTAGATCGATCTTGTTTGCCTTGTCTTGTCCTCCAACATGTCTCGTAAGTCCCGCGCATATTCCCGTGCCTTGGTACGGGGTGCGGCTTGGGTGGAGGGCCATGAGGCCTCTCTGTCACGGCCACGAGGTGGCCTGTCGGCCACGTCGAGTGCTTGCTCTTCTAATCGGGGTAGCAACCTGCGCTTCGGGTAGCACTTGGAGGGGCGTTCGGGTTTATGCTCTTCGGCCGCATGGACTTCAGTCCATCTATTGACTAGCCGATCTTGATCAGCTTTAAGCTGTTGCTGTTTTTTCTTGAGGCTTCTTGCCGTGGCCATAAGCCTGTGTTGAAAACGCTCTTGTTCGACGGGATCCTCTGGCGCGGCGAACTCGTCATCGTCGAGGCTTTCCTCGTCTTCGGAGGGAGGCATACAATTATTGTCCTCGACCTCTCTGTCAGCCGCTCCCTCATGAGGGCTGGTTTCTCCATCCTCCTGTGCTAAATCTTGCTCGGGGGGATGTTCTTCGACGCTTTCCGGGGTATTATTATCTCCCGTGCTGGAATCGCCGTTTTTGTGTTGGCGGGATTTTGAGCGGCGCCGCTGACGCCGACGCTTTTGCTGTTTCTTGGAGGGGTCATCCTCCGCTGTTCCATCGCCCTCTCCCTCTTTTGGGGTGTCCACCATGTATATGTCATATGACGAGGTGGCTTTCCCGGGCCTAGTGGGCGCTGGTTCTTCATCATCTCCTTCATCGGTGTCCATACCGTCGATGTCTTCAGGGTCGAAGTTGAGCATGTCAGTTAAGTTGTCGACAGTGGCTACCATGTGGGTGGTGGGTGGGTTTTGAATTTCTTCATCGTCTGTACCCTAACCTTGCTGACCGTAGTCCGTCCAGGGCTCTCCTGACAAAGAGAGAGACTTCAGTGATTTCAGGATATCGCCGAAAGGCGAGTGCTGAAAGACGTCAGCGGCCGTGAACTCCATGATCGGCGCCCAATCGGATTTGCTCGGCAGGGGCGCGGAGGGTTATGAGTCCGGAGAGGAATCCGGCTCCATGGAGTCACGAGTCTTGCAGAGTACGGGGCTGGTGTTCGGCTCAACCGCCATTGGGATTGCAGCCCCCGAGGTGGCGTCCAACAGCCCATCCTCGATCATCGCGGTCGGCTCCGAACTAGGGGTCGGAGCCGATGCGGGTGCGGCCTCCAGGGCTCTGTTCGGCGGTAGAGCTAGATCATGCTCGTCGTGACAGTGCGGCGCGGTCGGCAGTAGTTCGAGTCCGTCGAAGATCAAGTCCCCGCGGATGTCGGCCATGTAGTTTAAACTTCTGAATCTGACCTGACGGCCAGGGGCGTAGCTTTCGATCTGCTCGAGATGGCCAAGTGAATCGGCCCGCAGCGCGAAGCCACCAAAGACGAAGATCTGTCCGGGGAGGAAGGTCTCACCCTGGACTGCATCGCCATTGATGATCGTAGGAGCCATCGGGCCTGACGGCGACGGCACATTGGAACTCTCAATTAAAGCACCAATGTCGGTGTCAAAACCGGCGGATCTCGGGTAGGGGGTCCCGAACTGTGCGTCTAGGCCGGATGGTAACAGGAGGCGAGGGACACAAAGTTTTACCCAGGTTCGGGCCCTCTTGATGGAGGTAAGACCCTACGTCCTGCTTGATTAATATTGATGATATGGGTAGTACAAGAGTTGATCTACCACGAGATCAGAGAGGCTAAACCCTAAAAGCTAGCCTATGGTATGATTGTCAATGTGTATGCTGTCCTACGGACTAGAACCCTCCGGTTTATATAGACACCGGATAGGGTTTAGGGTTACATAGAGTCGGTTACAATGGTAGGAGATCTGAACATCCGTATCGCCAAGCTTTCCTTCCACGCCAAGGAAAATCCCTTCCGGACACGGGATGAAATCTTCAATCTTGTATCTTCATAGTCCAGGAGTCCGGCTGAAGGTATAATTTGGCTATCCGAACACCCCCTAATCCAGGACTCCCTCACCCTGTATCGGTAGAACATCAACATCGTCACCACAGCGTCGTGCTGACGAAACTCTCCCTCAACACTTGGCTGGATCGGAGTTCGAGGGACGTCATCGGGATGAACGTGTGCTGAACTCGGAGGTGCCGTACGTTCGGTACTTGATGGGTCGGATCATGAAAACATACGACTACATCAACCGCATTGTGCTAACGCTTCTGCTTTCGGTCCACGAGGTACGTGGACAACACTCTCCCCTCTCTTTGCTATGCATCACCATGATCTTGCGTGTGCGTAGGAATTTTTTTGAAATTACTACGTTACCCAACATCCTATATTGGTTAGGTGTCACTTGGGAGCCTCCAAGATCATGTGGAGTTGAACCAAGGAGTTTGTAAGGGCAAGGAGATCATCTGTTTCGTGAAGATCTACCCGAGTGAGGCTAGTCCTTTGTGGAGGTAAGCCATGGTGGAGTAGACAAGGTTGCTTCTTCAAGGACCCTTCATGGGTGGAGCCCTCCGTGGACTCACGCAATCGTTACCCTTTGTGGATTGAAGTCTCCATCAACGTGGACGTACAATAGCACCACCTCTCAGAACCACACCAAAAATCATCGTGTCTTCATTGCATTTGAAACCTCCAAGCCCCTCCTTTACTTACATGTGCAATATTTTACTTTTCGCCGCTATACTCTTAAAATTGCATGTGTAGGGCAATACTAGACTTGGTAGAATTGCTAAAATCTGCCCCCAACTAAAATTGGAAAAATGATAGATTTACATGGTCAAGTAGTCTAATCACCCCCCTCTAGACATACTTTCGATCCTACAGAGGAACAACCATGACAAAAGGCAGGGAAGATGGACACGGGAGGACAAGAACACGACGATAATAATATTATGCGATGTGCATGAGGAATATAAATGTATATCTTAACATGATTGTCATTGAACCACTAGAGTATATAGCCCCCCATTACAATGCACACGCATTTAACTAGTACTAAGATAAAAGGGGAGTATATTTGCATATGTCAAGCAAAATCCATCGGAAAAAACATGTAGTTATTTGATTCTTTATATGTTTGGATTTTTTCATATGACCAAGTTCACTTTTCTCCCTGCAAAAGAAGTACATTTTTCTGCCATTTGTAGAAAGAGGTTGCCTCTTTAGAGCACCAGCTTAGTTTGGATCAAGATATTCTTTTGTGAAACATTACAAGAATGTAATAGATTCACACACAAAAAAGAGTACATGATTCAAACATTTTATATCTGATGATTTTATCGTTTTGGCATTTATATGTATATTTAAATAATCTATGGTTCAGCTGGGAACATTTGCTCATCGAGGCATTTCGTCGCATCCCAAGAGGAATAATTTGAAAATTGTGTACCTAATTTTCTATTTACAACGTGTATATACGAATTGTAGTTTGCAAATAACTCAAAATTTGTGCAACATATCTCTCCTTCTAATTGTTGTCTCCCACTCTTTATGCTACCTCTCCTCTACCTTCTTGCCACTAACCAAGCTCACTCTCTTGTGCCGCTCTATCCCTACATTCAGCCTTAACTTTCTCCATATGTAGTGTTGCCCCTACCTTCTTTGTCATTTTGATACCCTTTGATGTTCGGTGGGCTTCTACTTGCTCCAAAAGAATTACACGAGGTAGAAAGCTATTGAGCTCCAGGTGCAAGGCTTTGTAGATAGCAGCAAGTTTTCCCTCACTGAGAAAGTAAAGTATCAATGCATGGAAGCTTGGTTCATGCACTAATACTCAGATCTACAACACAATAAAACTTCACGTGTGTCCCCAACGATTCTAATGAGGGTGTCAACCATACTACCTTTGCTAGGTGCAACAGGCACTTAAAGCATAGTGTGTTGGAAGTATTTTGTATTCTCGCCTATGTAAAGTTGTAAAACCATACATGGTATATTATTAGTACAAAATATTTCACTTCACATATCTATGTTACCTTTGCCGCACTTTTATTTTGTGGAGGGTTACTATTCATAAACTGAACCCCGGTCATAAGAAACATCTTCCAATATCGTTTACACCATTTTTATTTTTAGTTATTATTTATTTTGAAAAGACAAAATACTTCCATCCATATTGTAGTTAATTACTTGCTACAAAAAATAGAGGGTTGTTGGCTCCTAAGATATTGACATATCCACTAGAATTGTTGAGGACACAAGTGAAGTTTTTATTTTTGTTGCGGAATTTACCATTGGTGCAGAAGACGGGTGTTTCCATGGATTAATACATTGGCTCTCACCCAGGGAAACTTGATGCTTGTTATAAACCATTGTGTAAGTGCGTCTTGTCGGTTTTTGGGTGATTAAAGACAAAATAGTTAAGGAGCTAATGTAGTTGCGAGTATATGTAGGTGAAATTCACTAAGGATTTGGTTTAACTAGCGGGTGGATGACCCCTAAAAATGTTGCGAGAGCATAGTAGTCTTTGAAATGCCTACTAAAGAGTTGGAGACTTATGCGTATGGCATTTATTTAGTAGTTTTAGGGAGACAACCTGAAAGTTTTAGGGAGTCATTTTCTTTTGTTGTGTACTTATAATTTTTTTCAAAAACAAAAAATATAGAGGGGAACCCAAAAAAATTTCAAAAAGAAAAGTGAAAGTGAGACAGATGCAATGTGGAAGTGGCGGCTAGCCTTAAACTTTGTTCATGCCCATGGAAACTTTGTGAACCTTAATCACATAAACTTTTCAACAAAAAATAATTATTCTCTTATAAAAATAATGTGCCAAGATTTACCTTTAGGGTGTTTAAATTGCTTTTTTGGTATGTATTGTGCAGAAACGGAAACTTTTGATGTAGTGTTTGAATTTTGATATTTTACTGGAATGTTCAAAATTCTGAAATTTTTACATAGTACTGCTATGCAATTTTTTTATTAGGTACTAATTGTTTAGAATATTTGGAGTTATAGAAGTATATGTTTCATCTGCATCTTTATAGACTGTCATGTTTTCACATATTGCAGTTATAGTTTTTTATCTGCTTATGTTTGCGATTTTGCCAAGCCCCATTGATGTGGGAGCATTAGAATTGTGTTGTCATACAATAGGTAATGCTGGATTATAATTATACAACATTGTTATAGCAAGACATGATGGGATTTGATGTTATATGTACTGACCTCTCTAATAAAAGTTCGGCCAAGTTTTGTGTGGATTAAGCGTTCGAAGACCGAGGATACATGGATATGAAAAGAATAAGGAGAGGCAAGAGTTCAAGCTTGGGGATGACCAAGTCACCCCAAGTAATATTGAAGGAGACTCAAGCATCTAAGCTTGGGGATGCCTTGGAAGGAAACCCATCTTTCTTCCTCGACAATTATTAGTATTTCTCGGTTTTTGTCTTGTTCACATGATATGCGTAAATTCTTGGAGCGTCGTGTGCTTTTATTTTTATTTTAGTGATGCACCATGCCGGTATGAGATAGTCCTTGGTTGATTCAGAGAATGCTCTTTGCACTTCACTTATATCTTTTGAGTATGGCTTTATAGAATGCTTCGTGTGCTTCATGCATATCTTTTGAAGTTTGATGCTCGTTTCTCTATGTTTGGAACACCATTATTTTTAGAATGCTCTTTTGATTCACTTATATTTGTTAGAACTTGGCCGAGTCTTTTGTAGAGATAATTAAACTCTCATACTTAACTTATATCTATTTGGAGAGTTAATAGGAATTGGTTATTCACATGCTTAGATATAAAAACCCGCGTTAAACTTGTGGATCACTGAATATGATGTGTTTATTAATGATAATGTGGTTATAATATGAAGGTTTACTAGTTGATAATCATTGGTTACTAAAAATATCGATGTTAAGGTTTGTGAAGTTCTAACTCATTAAATTGTCGGACATGGCATGGCCAGGAAGTCGGAGCATAATTTATCCTTGGTTGATATCGTTTGTGTTGTTTGGATCGAAGGGCACGATGGTTAACTCCTCCCAACCTCCCTCCTAGGGGCACGCGAGTAGTATTTTGGTTCGAGGGCTTCTAGACTTTCGCAATAAGTACTTGAGTTCTTTATGACTAATGTGAGTTTGTGGACTATAAGCACTTCCACCTATCCATAATTTGCTAGCCTCTTCGATACCGTGCATTTCTCATTCTCACCTAGAGACTTGACGCAAACTTCACCAGTGCATTCAAATCCCATGAAATGACTCGCTCTTTCACACATAAGCCTTATATATCCTCCCTCGAAACAACCACCATGCCTACCTATTATGGCATTTCCATGGCCATTCTAAGATATATTTCCAAGCAACTTCCACCATTACCATTTACATGACTTGAGCATTCATTGTCATCTTGCTTTGCATGATCATATAGATATGACATGATATTTTGTGGCAAAGCCACCATTCATCATTGTTATACATGTTACGCTAGATCATTGCACATCCTGGTACACTGCCGAAGGCATCCATATAGAGTCATATTCTTTTGGTTTATCGAGTTATAAGTAAAGTAAAGTGTGATGATCATCATTATTAGAGTGTTGCCCCTACCGGTGAAGAAAATAATGGTGGAGACTAATGAGTCCTCGAAAAAGTGGGGATGAGGTCCATGAGACTGTTCAAAAAAAGAGGAAAAAATAAAGAAAGAAAAAACAAAACAAAAATGAGAGAAAAAGAGAGAGGGGGCACACTACTATCTTTTCCACACTTGTGCTTCAAAGTAGCACCATGTTCTTCATATAGAGAGTCTCCATGATTTTGTCATTTTCATATAATAGTGGGAATTTTACATTATAGAACTTGGCTTGTATATTCTTATCATGAGCAAGCAAGTTGGATGCAAACCCACTTAATTTCATGTAGAGAGCTTTCATACACTTATATAGCTCTAGTGCATTCGTTGCATGGCAATCCCTACTCCTCGTATTTATTGATTGTAAAGCCTCTCCATTGCGTAACGACCCACCGAGTTGATGCGAGACTTTCTCAACTATTTGTCTTCCCTTATAAACCCTACACTTGCCATCAAAAGTTCCAAGTCCATGGCTCACGCTCATGTATTGAGTGGAGTTGAAAAAGCTGAAGCAAGAAAAAGTATGATACAATTGCTAAGTCCCCAGCCGTCAACACATCTGATCTCCATCATCACATGCAACCATCATCCACCTCCATTGCTACTCCAGGACCATCTCCATAGAGAAGATAAGGGCCAAGCCAAGAGGAGGAAGAGGAGGTGCCTCCACCAAGCGCACCCGCCTTCGGGCCGGTGAGGTGTCCATCACTGGCGCGGACACCATCGCCATCCCCACCGTCAGCACCGCCACCATCATCATCACTGCCACTTTGCTCCTCTCCTCCACCAGCTTTGTGCCGACTTGTAACTTACTCTCTCTCTCCCTCCCATGTTTGAGTAGTTGTTTTAGTTATTGAGGATTTGGACGAACCATTGCATGATTAGTACTTTGATAGTGAATAAGCGATCTGATCATTCTCGTTATATGTATTGCGCTGATTGTCTCATGGTGTTGTGAAGGGTGATAACCCACAAGTATAGGGGATCGCAACAGTTTTTGAGGGTAGAGTATTCAACCCAAATTTATTGGTTCGACACAAGGGGAGCCAAAGAATATTCTCAAGTATTAGCAGCTGAGTTGTCAATTCAACCACACCTGGAAACTTAATATCTGCAGCAAAGTATATAGTAGCAAAGTAATATGATAGTAGTGGTAACGATAACAAAAGTAATATTTTTTGTTTTATAGTGATTGTAACAATAGCAACGGAAAAGTAAATAAACAAAGAACAATATATGAAGAGCTCGTAGGCATTGGATCAGTGATGGATAATTATGTCGGAAACGATCAATCATGCAACAGTTATAACATAGAGTGACACAGAACTAGCTCCAGTTCATCAATGTAATGTAGGCATGTATTCTGAATATAGTCATACGTGCTTATGGAAAAGAACTTGCATGACATCTTTTGTCCTACCCTCCTGTGGCAGCGGGGTCCTATTGGAAACTAAGGGATATTAAGGCCTCCTTTTAATAGAGTACCGGATCAAAGCATTAACACATAGTGAATACATGAACTCCTCAAACTACGGTCATCACCGGTAAGTATCCCGATTATTGTCACTTCGGGGTGAACGGATCATAACACATAATAGGTGACTATAGACTTGCAAGATAGGATCAAGAACTCACATATAAAACATAATAGGTTCAGATCTGAAATCATGGCACTCGGACCCTAGTGACAAGCATTAAGCATAGCAAAGTCATAGCAACATCAATCTCAGAACATAGTGGATACTAGGGATCAAACCCTAACAAAACTAACTCGATTACATGATAAATCTCATCTAACCCATCACCGTCCAGCAAGCCTACAATGGAATAACTCACGCACGGCGGTGAGCATCTTGAGATCGGTGATGGAGGAAGGTCGATGATGATGATGGCGACGGATTCCCCTCTTCGGAGCCCAGAACGGACTCCAGATCAGCCCTCCCGAGAGATTTTAGGGCTTGGCGTCGGCATCGTATCGTAAAACGTGATGAATCCTTCTCCCTGATTTTTTCTCCCCGAAAGTGAATATATGGAGTTGGAGTTGAGGTCGGTGGAGCGTCAGGGGGCCCACGAGGCAGGTGGCGCACCCAGGGGGTAGGCGCGCCTCCCACCCTCGTGGACAGGGTGTGGGCCCCCTGACATGGATTTTTTCGCTAGTATTTTTTATATATTCCAAAAATAATCTCCCTTGATTTTCAGGTCATTCCGAGAACATTTATTTCTGCACAAAAATAACACCATGGCAATTCTGCTGAAAACAGCGCCAGTCCGGGTTAGTTCCATTCAAATCATGCGAGTTAGAGTCCAAAACAAGGGCAAAAGTGTTTGGAAAAGTAGATACGACGGAGACGTATCAACTCCCCCAAGCTTGAACCTTTACTTGTCCTCAAGCAATTTAGTTGATAAACTGAAAGTGATAAATAAAAACTTTTACAAACTCTGTTTGTTCTTGTTGTTGTAAATATGTAAAGCCAGCATTCAAGTTTTCAGCAAAGATTATGAACTAACCATATTCACAATAACATTTAGGTATCGTGTTTACTCATATCAATGGCATAATCAACTAGCGAGCAATAATAATAAATCTCGATTGACAACACTTTCTCAAAATAATCATAATATAATATAACAAGATTGTATGTCGCTAGCCCTTTCTGAGACCACAAAAGATAAATGCAGAGCACCTTTAAGGATCAAGGACTGACTAGACATTGTAATTCATGGTAAAAGAGATCCAGTCAAGTCATACTCAATGTAAACTAACAATAATACATGCAAATGACAGCGGTGCTCTCCAACTGGTGCTTTTTAATAAGAGGATGATGACTCAACATAAAAGTAAATAGATAGGCCCTTCACAGAGGGAAGCAGTGATTTGTAGAGGTGCCAGAGCTCGGTTTTGAAATAGAGGTGAATAATATTGTCAGTGTACTAAAGAAGGGGTACCCTTAGTACCCCGAACTTGTGCACGGGCAGTCGCAGCGTCCCGCGGCAAGGCCTGCCAGGTCACCGCCAAGATTCCCCGTGGTCCCTTTGAAGACCATTCAACAACAAAGTACTCAAGACAAGACCTCGGCAAGAGGAGCTTGCCGGGAAGAAGGCAAGACACCGGCAAGAGGAGCTTGCTGGGAAGGCCATCAGAAGCGTCCCAAGGCCCCGGCAAGAGGCGCTTGCCGGGAAGGCCGTCCAAGGCATTCCAACGAACTTGCCGCGGCGCGCTACGCGCCCCGACAAGGCCCGGTGAGCGACAAGCTCCCGGAAGCGACAAGACGACGGCCGCGGCAAGGCGCTTGCCGCGGCAAGCCCCCACACCACGCCCGCGCTCCAGCACCTCCACCCACGTGTCGCTCCGGGGTCCCTCCCAAGCGCACGTGGCAGGAGGCTGTGTAGCTAGGGGCGTGCGGTGGCACGCAGGCGCTGACAAGACAACCATCGTGGCAAGACGGTGGCGTCCCTAGCGGTCCCTTTCGGTGCTGTCTAGGCGACACAGACGGGCATTTAATGCCCTTGTCCCCTGCCGTCAGGGTTAGGTATGATAACACTATAGCCGCTAGCTGTGCCTACTACAGCACCTAGCTGTGCCTACCCTCGGCACCCTTTCCACGTTTTCCCTCCGTTGCCCTATGTCGGTAACCCCTTCAGCATATAAAAGGAGGCCCGGGGCAACGGAGAAAGGGGTTCAGCAATTCCACACACTCACGCTCGGTCTCGCTCCCGAGCTAGAAATCAATACCAAACCACAAAGCAGGAGTAGGGTTTTACGCATCCTTGCGGCCCGAACCTGGGTAAATCGCTCGCGTGCTTCGCCTCGATTTACTCCTCGCACGACCAACCGCTCGCGTGCTTCGCCTCGATCTGCTCTTTGCGCAACCTCCGCCCCCCGCCGAACCAAAAGGGACCCGGTCCGCCGGTCCCATAGGTGCCCGTGGATCAGAAACCCCGGCATCTCTGGCACGCCAGGTAGGGGGCGTCGAAGTTGTGTGAATCAGATCCGGCGTTCTTGCGAGCTAGATCTTTTTCATGTTCATCAACATCAGATCCGGCGTTCTCGCGGGCCAGATCTTCATCTTCTTCATCGATCTTCGCCATCTTCATCAACATGCCACCGAAGAAGAAAGTTTCGGAGGCAGTTGCTCCGTCCGCACCGAGCCACCCACCGCCGGAGCAAATGGATGGTGGGGCAGGCGCCGGCGGAAGGGCACGCATCGACAAGGGAACTCACGGTGCTGCCAGGTCCCAGGGCAAGGCTGCGCTGCCCATCGGCGGCGTGGCCGGCTCCCACAACGACCGGGCGCACTCCAAGAGCTCGGCGTCCGTGCATGCACCGCGCCCATCTCAGGAGGCGCGGGACCGGCATCGTCATGGTACTCACGGTACCATGCGCTCGCTGGATCCGGATCGCGCTGGTGGATCTCGGAGCGCTCCGGACCACCATGCACGTCAACCTGCTGGCGTGAGCGAGACACGGTCGCCTGGGTGGGATACTGCTCCTTCTAACGTGGTTTGGAGTCCGAGCATATCCCGCTCCTCGCACCGTTCGCTACCGCCGCCCGCCACCGCAGCAGAAGCTCTAGCGCGAGCTCAGCTGCTCCTAGACTACCCTCCAGCGGCGGACAAGATCGACGACTGGAGGGCCACTATCCAGAGTCTCAACGGCTTCGCCAACGGCGACACTCCTCGGCAGCCGAGCACGTTGCAGCCGTAGCGAGTCAGCCAGGCGCGAACCGGTGGAGACAAGACTGGTGGGGGTGCAACTACTGTGTACTCCCCACCCCGAAGGCCAAGATCACCGACTCGCCAGATCCACCTCGACAGCGACTCCACCGCGTCGTCTGATCCCCGAGCTCGTCGCGATCAGCGCCAAGTTCTTCAAGAACGACAGCGGGAAGACGCTCGTACTCGCATCGAGCGCCGGATAGAAGCGCGACGTCAATCAGACCAGCGCGCTGGGCCCTCTGTTGACATGCATGCGCCAGGGGAACCAGGCGACTTGCCGTACCCGGTAGGTTGCCCTGCGTTCACTCGTGAGCTGCGGCAAGTCCAGTGGCCCAGTACGAAGAACTTCAAGCCAGATGTACCGGAGAAGTACGACGGCAAGTTGCATCCGTCGGAGTTCCTCAGCATCTACACCATCGTGGTGCAGGCTGCTGGGGGACGGGACGACAAGATCCTTGCCAACTACTTCTCGTTGGTACTCCGGCCCAACGTTAGGTCCTGGCTCATGCACTTGCCGGACAACTCCATATCCTCCTGGGCTGAGCTGTGCCGTCAGTTTGTTGGCGCCTTCACAGGCGGCCACAAACCTCATGGCCAAGAGAGCGATCTTCATCTGCTCGTCCAGAAGGAAGGAGAGCCCCTGTGCTAGTACATCCAGAGGTTCAGCCGTGTACACCACAACATCCCAAATATCCACCCTGCCGCGGTAATCAGCGCGTTCCATCAGAACGTGCGTAACCGCAGGATACGGGAGGAGTTGGCGATGTGCAAGATTCGGGACGTCAGCGAGCTTTATGCCCTGGCCGACAGGTGTGCACGCGCTGAGGAGGGGAGGAAATTCCCCGGAGAAAGCACTGGAGCAGGAGGATCGGACAGTGAGGATGCCGCCCCGGCAAAGAGAAGCCGGCGGTGCAACAACAGGAAGAAGCAGAACAACGAGGTGCTGGTCGTTGAGCAGTCCGGCAATGAAGGTGACGCCACGAAAGCTACAGTTGGTAGCTCCGGCAAGGAATTTGCCGCGTGCACCAACTGTCAGGTTGTGGCGGTCGCCGACAAGTGGGACGGCTCCGGCAAGCAATACTGCAAGATTCACCGCACCAAGGGCCATGACCTCCAGAGCTGCAAGAAGGTCGAGCAGCTCGTCCAGCAACAGAGGGCTGAGTACGAGCGGCGCGACAGGGAGAGAGCCCAAGGAGGTGCCGAGAAACCTGGCCAGAAGCGCGTCGGCCAGGAAGGACGCCACGGCAAGGCCAAGCAGCGGCAAGGAGACAGACCTCCCCGCGGTCGCGACGATGATGAAGACGACGGTGAGGACGAAGACAAGGATGACGTTGAGACCAGTGAGCAGGAGTTTCAGAAAGCCACAGAGGTCTTGTGCGTTGACGGGGGTGCTTCCCTGCATACCTCGCACCGCCAACTCAAACAGTGGGTGCGGGAAGTCAATGCAGCGGAACCACCCATCGAATCGCGCAAGCTTCTGAAGTGGTCCAGCACGCCTATCATCTTTGACATTGAGGAGCACCCTGATCGCACAACCACGGTCGGGTGTCTGCCAATGTTGGTTTCACCAACTATCCGCAACCTCAAGGTCACCAAGATGCTAGTTGACGGCGGGCCGGCTTAAACCTGATCTCCCCCGCTGTGCTCCGAAAACTCCAGATCCCTGACGGCGAGCTCGAAGAGACCGGCACATTCCAAGGAATCAATCCGGGAAGGAGCAAGCCGAAGGGGAAGGTCACGCTGCCGGTAACATTCGGCAGCGAGTTAAACTTCAGGACAGAGAGGGTCACGTTCGACGTTGCCGATATCCCGTTGCCTTACAATGGGATACTTGGCCGTCCAGCACTCGCCAAGTTCATGGCGGCCTCTCACTACGCGTATAACGTGCTGAAGATGCCAGGCCCGATAAGCGTCATTTCTGTCCCTGGCGATAAGAAGGACGCTCTTATCTGTGCCGACAAGATCTACCAGGAAGCAGCAGCCACGGCAGACCGCGATCCACTTGCCGCTGAAGCTCCCGGGACCAAGAAGACCAAGTCCGGCAAGAGTTCTGGTGCCTACTCCGGCAAGCGCACCTCTTCGGAGTGCTGCGCTGCCGTCGAGGACGCACCATCGAGCTCCACCGGCAAGAAGACCAAGTCCGGCAAGGGCTCTGGTGCCCACTCCGGCAAGCGCACCTCTTCGGAGTGCTGCGCTGCCGTCGAGGACGCGCCATCGAGCTCCACCGGCAAGAAGACCCAGTCCGGCAAAAGCTCTGATGCCCACTCCGGCAAGCGCGCCTCTTCGGAGTGCTGCGCTACCGTCGAGGACGCACGATCGAGCTCCACTGGCAAGCACAAGAAGACGATGGCAGCCCCGCCAGAGACGAAGAAGGTGTCCGCCAAGGAGGATGGCACTGGTGGTACCTTCACCATTGGTGCCACGCTTGACCCTAAATAGGAAAGCGCGCTCGTTGCTTTCCTGCGGGCAAATGTCGACGTATTTGCATGGAAACCGTCTGACATCCCCGGTGTTCCCAGGAAAGTGATTGAGCACCACCTTGCCGTTTGTCCTCGTGCGCGGCCCGTCAAGCAGAAAGTACGGAAGCAGGCGGTGGAGCGCCAAGAATTCATTGCGGAGGAAATCAAGAAACTGGAAACAGCAGGCCTTGTCAGAGGAGTGCTCCATCCCACGTGGTTGGTCAATCCTGTAGTCGTGCGCAAGGCAAACGGGAAATGGAGGCTTTGCATCGATTTCACCGATGTTAACAAAGCTTGTCCCAAAGACCCATTTCCTCTGCCGCGCATTGACCAGATTGTTGACTCCACAGCTGGATGTGATTTGCTTTCATTTCTTGATGCATACTCCGGGTATCACCAGATCTTCATGGCAGAGGAGGATGAAGAGAAGACCGCATTTATTACTCCATGTGGCACGTACTGCTTTGTACGGATGCCTTTCGGATTAAAAAATGCTGGTTCAACATTTGCAAGAGTATTCCATATTGCTCTTGAGCTACAAATACATAGAAATGTGGAAGCCTACATGGATGATATAGTGGTCAAGAGCAAGGACAGAGCAACCCTGATCCAAGACTTGGATGAGACTTGCAAATCTGCGCAAGATCAGCCTCAAGCTCAACCCAGAGAAGTGTGTGTTTGGAGTTCCCTCCGGCAAGCTTCTCGGGTTCTTCATGTCTCAGCGGGGGATTGAAGCCAATCCCGACAAGATCAAGGCCATTGAGCAGATTGAAGCACCGAAGCGCGTCAAGGATGTACAGAAACTTGCCGGTTGCGTGGCTGCTCTGAGCAGGTTCATCTCTCGGTCTGCTGAGCGCACCCTGCCATTTTTCAAATCATTGAAAAAGGCAGGTCCAATGAAATGGACTCCAGAAGCGGAGGCTGCGCTGCAAGACCTGAAGAGATACCTGTCCTCCCCTCCAATACTTGTCGCACCTAAACCGCAAGAGAAGTTGCTGCTGTACATAGCGGCAACCAATCAAGTGGTTAGTGCTGCGTTAGTGGCAGAGAGGGAGGCGGATGATGAGCCAGCAACCGCGGCAAGCGCATCCAGCGACAAGCAGGGGGCTTCCCCGACAAGCTCTAGTCCCGACAAAGATGAACCCGTGCTGATACACGAGGAGATACGGAAGAAAATGGTGCAGCGCCCAGTTTACTTTGTCAGTTCCCTCTTGCAGGGGGCTAGGTCAAGGTACTCTGGTGTGCAGAAACTGCTTTTCGGCCTTCTCATGGCCTCGAGAAAGCTGCGCCATTACTTCCAAGCACATGAGATCATAGTGGTCACTCGCTTTCCGCTGAAGAGGATACTGCAGAATCCAGAAGCGACAGGCAGGATTGCTGAGTGGGCACTGGAACTGTCAAGCTTTGGTCTCAAGTTTGAAAGCACTTCAACTATCCAGAGTAGAGCATTGGCAGAATTCATAGCGGAATGGACGCCAACTCCGGATGAAGAAATTCCGGAGACGAGCATCCCCGACAAAGAAGCTAGCAAAGAGTGGCTGATGTACTTTGATGGTGCCTTTTCGCTGCAAGGCGCCGGCGCTGGTGTGCTGCTTGTCGCACCCACCGGTGAGCACCTCAAGTACTTAGTCCAGATGCACTTTCCCAAGGAGCAAGCGACAAATAATACTGCAGAGTATGAAGGCTTGCTTGCCGGTCTCCGGATCGCGGCAGACCTTGGGATCAAAAAGCTCATTGTCAGGGGTGACTCACAGCTTGTCGTCCGCCAAGTAAACAAGAATTATCAGAGTCCGTTGATGGAAGCTTACGTCGACGAAGTGAGAAAGCTAGAAGAGCGCTTTGACGGCCTACAAATGGAGCACGTTCCGAGATCTTAGAACGCCATTGTAGATGGCCTGTCGAAGTGCGCCGCACTTAAGTTACATGTGGAACCAGGGACCTTTGTGCTCAAGCTGACTCAACCGTCCGTGACACCATCAACTGGACAAAGCAAGAAGAGGAAGTTGATTCCTGCTGACTACCTGCCGGCAGAGCTTCCCGAAGCCGCCGCCAAGAAGGTCCCCAAGATCAACACCGAAGGCGCTGAGGAGCAGTCTGCTCCGGCAAGCCCTAGGGCTTGTTCCGTTGAAGCAGAAGCTCCCGGCAAGCTTGTCGCGGAATGTCAAGCTCCGGCAGAGACACAACTTCTCGCCGTAGAAGCGGATATTCCCGCAGCAATCTCCAAGATCAACGCCAAGAGCGCCGAGGAGCCAGATGCTCCGGCAAGCCCTAGGGTTTGTTCCGTTGAAGCTGAAGCTCCCGGCAAGCTTGTCGTGGAACGTCAAGCTCCGGCAGAGACACAGCTTCTCGCCATAGAAGCGAATGTTCCCGCGGTAGCAGAGTTGCCCTTAGTCCTTGTTGTCGAGCCACAGGCTCCAACATGGGCGCAGCAGATTGTCCGTTTCCTTCAGACAGGAGAACTTCCCGAAGAGCAAGAAGAAGCCGAAAGAGTAGCCCGGCAGTCAAGTATGTACCAGTTTGTCGACAAGACACTGTATAGAAGAAGACTCAACGGTGTGAAATTGAGGTGCATTCCCCGGGAAGACGGACAGAAGCTGTTGGCAGAGATACACGGAGGCATATGTGGCCACCACATTGGCGCAAGAGCACTTGTCGGCAAAGCATTCCGGCAAGGATTCTTCTGGCCAACAGCCCTCCAGGATGCAACTGCACAAGTAACCAAGTGTGAAGCGTGCCAGTTCCATTCCAAGAAAATACTCCAGCCAACTCAAGCTCTCCAGACGATCCCTTTATCCAGGCCATTTTCGGTCTGGGGGCTCGACATCCTCGGCCCCTTCCCCCGAGCTGTCGGGGGCTTTGAGTACTTGTACGTCGCAATCGACAAGTCCACAAAGTGGCCGGAGGTGGAACCAGTGAGGAAGGTGACTGCACAGTCAGCCGTCAAGTTCTTCAGGGCGATTGTCTGCCGCTTCGGGATCCCTAACCGGATAATCACCGACAACGGCACACAATTTACGAGCCACGCCTTCATGCAGTACATCCAAGATCTCGGCACCAAGGTCTGCTTCGCTTCTGTTGCTCACCCAAGAAGCAACGGTCAAGCGGAAAGGGCAAACGCCGAGGTGCTGCGCGGGCTCAAGACCAGAACTTTCAACAGGCTGCACAAGTGCGGAAGAAACTGGATCGAGGAGCTACCGGTGGTTCTTTGGTCGATCAGAACGACGCCAAATCGAGCCACTGGGCAGACACCCTTTGCTCTAGTCTATGGAGCAGAGGCAGTTACCCCCACGGAACTCGTATACGGGTCACCTCGAGTGCTCGCTTACGATGAGCTTGAGCAAGAGCGGCTGCGGCAAGATGACGCGCTACTCCTTGAGGAAGATTGTCTCCAGGCTGCTGTGCGAGCTGCTTGCTACCAGCAAGCTCTGCGCCGCTACCATAGCCGCAGAGTCAATGCCAGGAGTCTCGAGGAAGGCGACCTTGTTCTTCGGCGCGTTCAGTCGGCCAAGAATTCCAACAAGTTGACGCCGAAGTGGGAAGGCCCTTACCAGGTGAAACGAGTCACAAGGCCTGGCGCTGTCCGCCTTGAGACCGAAGATGGCATTCCAGTGAGCAACTCCTGGAACATCGAGCATCTTCGTAAGTTTTACCCGTAAGGCGCGGTTGTCGGACCCCATCCGGCAACCACCTTTCTGTACGAGTCTTGCCGCTGTTGCATGTAATCCTCTGTACAGAGCCAGGCGCAGACCCTGAGCACCAGAAAATGAAGCGCTGCATACCCCAGGGGTTTTAGCATGCATTCTAGGTTGAGTCTCGTCCTAGGTTAGGGTCAATAGTCCCTAACAGTGGCTAACCCCTAGCTTAGAGGTCGAGTGTCCGTCCCTTTGCTTTTCCTTCGTTCGCAGGGCTCGCACGTCCTGGCCAGACCACCTGGAGACGAAAAGGAGAAGAAGGGCGTGCCGGCACCTGGGCCCCGGCGAGAACGCCGGGGGCTGCGAATGCCAAGATGTCGCCCCCGGCAAGCCAGAGTTGCCGGGGGCTGCTTATCAGATAAGTCTTCCATCCCTCTTCATGCATCCTCTTATGGACTGGGGAATATGAAACCGCGTTTCTTCCCGGAAACTGCCATGCTCCCCCAACTCTAGGCCCTGGAGCGCGTTCCCGGGACCAAGTTTGGTCGTAGCCGCGACAGCAAAGGGATGAAACGAGGAGGCCGCACCCACCTCGTTCCCGCCTCCGTCAAAGGCGTGAGGAAGGTCGAGCGCCGTGGGAAGGCGGCAGGGCCTGTTGCCGGGAGACGGAATGTCTGTCCGAGGGACACCAAGGATTTGCTCCTTGGCGTGGGTTCGACCCGCGAGGCAAATAACCCGGCAAACATCCCCTTTTCATTAAAAAACATCCCATACAGGTACAGTCCGTAGAGGATGAAAAACATGAAGAGAGGATTACAAGTTCTAGATACAACTAAGGCCCGAAGGCTTACAATTAAAAAGATAAGGTGCCCGTAATCCCTTTCCTGTCCCTCTCTTCAGGAGGTAGGTCAAGGAGGCGAAAAGGGGAAAGGGGCGCCAAGGCGAGCTACAGGTGCCAGAAGACACCAAGCGAACATCCCGGGGGCCGGACGGTGATGGCAACGCCGGGAGAAGGGTACGAAGGAGGGGCGGCAGGACGTCAGCGCGCTGTCGAGGGCACCACGCCCTCGTACTCCGACCTGACGGCCTTGTCGCCAGCCCTCTTCCCCTTTCGCGGCCTCCCTACGCCAGCCGCCCAAGGAGACGCCCCCGGGGAGTTCAAGAAGCCAGCGGCGCGGGTGATGGGGTCGCTGGTGCCGCGCGAGACGGCGCCCGACACCTAGTCGGAGCCGCCGTCCTACCACCCGCCACCCTCACCATCACTGCCGCTCTCCTCCTCGTCACTCTCGCTCGAGGAGGAGCCTTCGCTGTGGGAGGAGCTGTCCACGCAGCACTTCGCCCGGGTGCCGAAGCACCCGAAGGCCTTGATGGAGAGGAGATCGCCCTCCACCAGCTTAAAATGGAGGGTGAACCCCTCCATCAGGCTGTGGATACGGGCGAACGTCTTCCACCCTCGCTCGAGATACATCACACTAGGGGCTGGGAACACCGCGCGGACTCGCGTGCCGCTGATCCCACAGCCCCTCATGTGTAATCTCAGAGTTTCGGGCGGGTCCGACTCCATCGCGCTCGCGAGCGGAGCTGGAAGCCGGAGGCGACGACGAGGCGCCCGGTGCAGCTTGACGAAGAAATCGCAAGGGTTGTCCCCTATATGGACCGCCGCGGGGGGAGGAGCCGCCGGCGGGGGCGAAGCGGGCGCGTCGCCCCATCCGCCTCTTTCCCGAGCGCCTCGACCTCGTCCACGACCTCGCCCCCTCCCTCTTCCCCTTATGGCTGGCCCTGCCACCACGAGTGAGGAAGAGGGGAGGGTGCGCTGTCTGGCGGCGACCCTCGCCGCCCCCGATGAAGGCCCAGGATTCCCTTTCTCCATGGCGAATGAGAGAAAGGGGAGCAGAAAGTGAAGAAAGGAGGAGACGAGAGGGTGCCGGCTTCGGTGCTCCCTTCCCGCTCCTTATAAAGGAGCGAAGTGGGAGCCCAGCCGCCCCGCTCGGCGAATCAAGGTACGGGAAGAGCAGGGAGGCGGGCCGACCCGCCACCTCTGCTCGCAACGGCCCAGGTTCCCGCTCCCACCGTCCGCGATCCCAAGTGCATGGGAGCCGCGTGGCGGGGATGCAGAACTGAGGCAACGGATGGGGCGACCTCGCCCTACCCCGTAATCTCGGGGAGTGGGCGCTTCGAGAACCGTGCACCGGCCCCGTCCAGTAAATGCGCCGCGCCCCCACGCCTACCTCCGTTTGAAGAAGAGGGCATGGGCCGTTCCCCTTCATCATGGCTTGACGCATGCCCGCGGGGCTTAGCCGCGCGCGTGCGCCGCCCACATCACCCACGACGCCGCGTTTGACGCATGCCATTCCAGGCGTGCGCGATAGAAGTGGAGAGATATACGGCGTGACCCAGGCCGCGCGTGCCCGTGCACTGTTTTGGGCCTGACCCAACAGCGCTCGGCACCGTGTCTGGCCCAGGCCCGGGGGCTCCTGTCGGTGTACTAAAGTAGGGGTACCCTTAGTACCCCGAACTTGTGCACGGGCAGTCGCAGCGTCCCGCGGCAAGGCCTACCAGGTCACCGCCAAGATTCCCCGTGGTCCCTTTGAAGACCATTCAAGAACAAAGTACTCAAGACAAGACCCCGGCAAGAGGAGCTTGCCGGGAAGAAGGCAAGACCCCGGCAAGAGGAGCTTGCCGGGAAGGCCATCAGAAGCGTCCCAAGGCCCCGACAAGAGGCGCTTGCCGGGAAGGCCGTCCAATGCATTCCAAGGAACTTGCTGCGGTGTGCTACGCGCCCCGACAAGGCCCGGTGAGCGACAAGCTCCCGGAAGCGACAAGACGACGGCTGCAGCAAGGCGCTTGCCGCGGCAAGCCCCCACACCACGCCCGCGCTCCAGCACCTCCACCCACGTGTCGCTCCAGGGCCCCTCCCAAGCGCACGTGGCAGGAGGCTGTGTAGGTAGGGGCGTGCGGTGGCACGCAGGCGCTGACAAGACAACCATCATGGCAAGACGGTGGCGTCCCTAGCGGTCCCTTTCGGTGCTGTCTAGGCGACACAGACGGGCATTTAATGCCCTTGTCCCCTGCCGTCAGGGTTAGGTATGATAACACTGTAGCCGCTAGCTGTGCCTACTACAGCACCTAGCTGTGCCTACCCTCAGCACCCTTTCCACTTTTGCCCTCCGTTGCCCTATGTCGGTAACCCCTTGAGCATATAAAAGGAGGCCCGGGGCAATGGAGAAAGGGGTTCAGCAATTCCACACACTCACGCTCGGTCTCGCTCCCGAGCTAGAAATCAATACCAAACCACAAAGCAGGAGTAGGGTTTTACGCATCCGTGCGGCCCGAACCTGGGTAAATCGCTCGCGTGCTTCGCCTCGATTTACTCCTCGCACAACCAACCGCTCGCGTGCTTCACCTCGATCTGCTCTTTGCGCAACCTTCGCCCCCCGCCGAACCAAAAGGGACCCGGTCCGCCGGTCCCATAGGTGCCCGTGGATCAGAAACCCCGGCAAATATTTTGAGCGGTATACTTTCATTATCAACATAACAACCGAGAGATCTCAATATCTTCCATGCTACACACATTATAGGCGGTTCCCAAGCAGAATGGTAAAGTTTATACTCCCCCACCACTAACAAGCATCAATCCATGGCTTGCCCGAAACAATAGGTGCCTCCAACTAACAACAATCCTGGGGGAGTTTTGTTTGCAATTATTTTGATTTGATTTGAGCATGGGACTGGGCATCCCGGTGACCAGCCATTTTCTCGTGAGTGAGGAGCGGAGTCCACTCCTCTTGAGAATAACCCTCCTAGCATGGAAGATACATACAGCCCTAGTTGATACATGAGCTATTCGAGCATACAACACAGAATGTTTATTTGAAGGTTTAGAGTTTGGCACATACAAATTTACTTGGAACGGTAGGTAGATACTGTATATAGGAAGGTATAGTGGACCCATATGGAATAACTTTGGGGTTTATGGAGTTGGATGCACAAGCAGTATTCCCGCTTAGTACAAGTGAAGGCTAGAAAGAGACTGGGAAGCGACCAGCTAGAGAGCGACAACAGTCATGAACATGCATTAAAATTAATCAACACCGAATGCAAGCATGAGTAGGATATAATTCACCATGAACATAAATATCGTAGAAGCTATGTTGATTTTGTTTCAACTACATGCGTGAACATGTGCCAAGTCAAGCCACTCGAATCGTTCAAAGGAGGATACCACCCTATCATACCACATCACAACCATTTTAATAGCATGTTGGCACGCAAGGTAAACCATTATAAACTCCTAGCAAATATGTTTCATTCATAATAGGCTGAATCAGGAATGATGAACTAATCATATTTACAAAAACAAGAGAGGTCGAGTTCATACCAGCTTTTCTCATCTCAATCAGTTCATCATATATCGTCATTATTGCCTTTCACTTGCACGACCGAATAGTGTGGATAATCATAATAGTGCATGTGCATTTGACTAAGATGGAATCTGCAAGCATTCAACTCAGGAGAGAAGACAAAGTAATATGGGCTCTTTGTTAGATCAACAATAATGCATATGAGAGCCACTTAACATTTTCATTATGGTCTTCTCCTCTCGAGCCCCAAAGAAAATAAATGAACAAAACTATTTACACGGGAAAGCTCCCAACAAGCAAAAGAAGAACGAGAAATCTTTTTGGGTTTTCTTTTTAATTACTACTACTACATGCATGAAAAGTAAACTAGCTAAAAGCTACAACTAATTTTCTTTAGTTTTTCTTAAGGTTTTTCAAACGCACAAGAAGAAAGCTTAAAAAGAAAATAAACTAGCATGGATGATACAATGAAAAAGTAAGAGCACCGACAACTGGCATGAGTGTGTGAACATGAATGTAATGTTGGTGAGAGATACGTACTCTCCCAAGCTTAGGCTTTTGGCCTAAGTTGGTCTATGGCCATGGATCAAAGCTTCTATCTCTGGTGTACTGAGGAGGATCCTCACGCTGCCACTGGTTGGCGATCTCTTCCGGATTCCACTGATAAATAGACTGACGATGAGGATCAAGTGGTGGCTCCGGCTCGGGCTCTGGAGCTGACGTCAGGTTCCGGTAGGCATGAATGGACTCCAGAAGAACAAGGTACATGCCTGAAAATATATTGAACAAAGAGGGCGCAGGCAAGGTAATAAACTCACAATAATTTTTGTTAAATATCAATTCATATTTGAGTATGTTCTTCTTATCTTTAACAATAAACTCATGTGCTACCATACTCTTATAATCTAGAACTATAGGAGGCAGCAAATTTTCCTCTTTCATATAATGTCTGATAGGTATGTTAAAGTGTGCAGCAAGGCGTGAGGCAAAAATGCCTTCGAGGATGGAGCCCTTAGTACGGTTCAGATTTAACCATTTAGCAACAATAGCGCCTAAACTTAAAGTAGTATCATGAAACAAGGCATGGTGCAAAATAACAATATCAGGAGCACTAAGGTTTCCACATTTCCCGTGACCAATTAAGCATCTACTAGCAAATATTGCAAAGTAACATAGAACAGGAAAATGTATGCTAGTGATTGTTGCATTAGAAACTTTCCTCGTTTCCCCTACAGCAATTGTATCAATAAATCCCTCCACATCATTACGATGTGGTTCCTCTATGATGCCCTCGAAGGGTATGAAACAGACCGAGCAAAAATCATAAAGTGACATCTCCTTATGCTCATCATATAAATAAAATTCCCCCGAAGGCGGTGATCTCCTAGCATGGAAATGAAAATTTTGCACAAAAATATTGGTGAGTAAGAGATACTTTTCACGCTGGTCGTGGAGGAAGGCGGTGAGGCCTGCATTATTAGCCAAATAATAAAAATCTTCATGAATTCCGGCTTCTCTCAAGAACTCATCACAAGGCCATTCACATGGCCGAACCTCCGCAGTACGAGGGAGATTATACTTGGGCTTCTTGTTCTCTTCACTTTTCTTATCCTTCGAGCTTCGGCTCGATGAGCCCCTAAAAAATCTCCTCATCTTTTTCTGAAAATTTCTGAAATTATTAGTAACTCAAAATAAAAGTGAACCAAACTCAACAAGATTGATAGCAACTAATCCTACAAGTGCCTAGAGGCTATATCATGCATTAAAACTACTTTTGACCACATAAATTTGACATGCAAGCTCAAGAACAGGGTCACCTAAGCAGCAAAAATTTGCAATGCATAAAGCACTAAAACAAAAACTAATTGGACCATTTTCGGGGTATTTTTTATTGCATGGATAATTCAGAAAACAGACAGAAAATACTATTTTTTGCTTTATTTAATATAAATAATAGAAAGTAAAAAGAGGGTACAGAAAGTTGTGCTTTCTAACTTCATCCATCTCATGCTCATCAAAAGGAATCCACTAACAAGGCTGATCAAGTCTTGTTAACAAACTCATTCCGAATCGCATGAAACCGGAGAAATTTCAAATAACACTAGGTTACCTCTACGGGGATATGCATGTCCCCAACAATAAGAATATCATATTTCTTCTTAACACTAGGAAGAGCAAATTTAAAATATCCAATAATAATCGTTGGAATTTTTCCAATAGAATTGATACTATGGACTTGAGGTTGTTTCCTCGGAAAGTGTACCGTATGCTCATTACCATTAACATGAAAAGTGACATTGCCCTTGTTGCAATCAATAACAGCTCCTGCAGTATTCAAAAAGGGTCGACCAAGGATAATCGACATACTATCGCCCTCGAGAATATCAAGAATTACAAAGTCCATTAAAATAGTAACGTTTGCAACCACAATAGGCAGATCCTCACAAATACCAACAGGTATAGCAGTTGATTTATCAGCCATTTGCAAAGATATTTCGGTGGGTGTCAACTTATTCAAATCAAGTATATGATATCAAGAGAGAGGCATAACACTAACACCGGCTCCAAGATCACATAAAGTAGTTTTAACATAGTTTCTTTTAATGGAGCATGGTATAGTTGGTACTCCTGGATCTCCAAGTTTCTTTGGTATTCCACCCTTAAAAGTGTAATTAGCAAGCATGGTGGAAATTTCAGCTTCCGGTATCTTTCTTTTATTTGTAACAATATCCTGCATGTATTTAGCATAAGGGTTCATTTTAAGCATATCAGTCAAACGCATACGCAAAAAGATAGGTCTAATCATTTCAGTAAAGCGCTCAAAATCCTCACCATCCTTTTTCTTGGTTGGTTTAGGAGGAAAAGGCATGGGTTTCTGAACCCATGGTTCTATTTCTTTACCGTGTTTCCTAGCAACAAAGTCTCTCTTATCATAACATTGATTCTTTGATTGTGGGTTATCAAGATCGACAACAGGTTCAATTTCTACATCATTATCATTGCTAGGTTGAGCATCAACATGAACATTATCATTAACATTATCACTAGGTTCATGTTCATTACCAGATTGTGTTTCAACATCAGAAATAGAAATATCATTTGGATTCTCAGGTGTGTCAACAACAGGTTCACTAGAAGTATGCAAAGTCCTATCATTTTCCTTTTCTTCCTTTTAGAAGGACTAGGTGCATCTACATTAGTTCTCTGAGAATCTTGCTCAATTCTCTTAGGGTGGCCCTCAGGATACGAAGGTTCTTGAGTCATTTTACCCCCTCTAGTCATAACTCTAACATCATTATCATTTTTCTTATTATTTAATTCATTGAGCAAATCATTCTGAGCTTTAAGCACTTGTTCTGCTTGAGTGGTAACCATAGAAGCATGTTTACTAATAAGTTTAAGTTCACCTTTAACTCTCGACATATAATCACTCAAGTGTCCACGCATATCAGCATTGTGTTTCAATTGTCTACCAACATAAGCATTGAAGTTTTCTTGCTTAACCATAAAGTCATCAAACTCATCCAAGCATTGGCTAGCAAACTTAGTAAATGGAATTTCGCATTTATTGAATCTATAGAGAGAATTTACCTTTACTACCTGTGTCGGGTTATCAAGACCATGTATTTCTTCAATAGGTGGTAAATTCTTAACATATTTAGCTTTAATACCTTTTTATTTCATAGATTTCTTTGCCTCTTGCATATCTTCGGACTGAGAAATAGAATACCCCTTTTCTTCGGAGTTGGCTTAGGAGTTGGTTCAGGAAGTGTCCAATTATTTTCATTAGTCAACATATTGTTCAATAGAAATTCAGCTTGATCAACAATTCTTTCCCTGAAAACACAACCAGCACAACTATCCAGGTAGTCTCTGGAAGTATCGGTTAGTCCATTATAAAAGATATCAAGTATTCCATTCTTCTTGAGAGGATGATCAGGTAAAGCATTAAGTAATCGGAGAAGCCTCCCCCAAGCTTGTGGGAGACTCTCTTCAATTTGCACAAAATTATATATTTCCCTTAAGGCAACTTGTTTCTTATGAGCCGGAAAATATTTAGCAGAGAAGTAATAAATCATATCTTGGGGACTACACACACAACCAGGATCAAGAGAATTAAACCATGTTTTAGCATCACCCTTTAATGAGAATGGAAACAACTTAAGGATGAAGTAATAGCGAGTTTTCTCATCATGAGCAAACAGGGTGGCTATATCATTTAATTTAGTAAGATGTGCCACAACAGTTTTAGATTCATAACCATAAAAAGGATTAGATTCAACCAAAGTAATTAACTCAGGATCGATAGAGAAATCATAATCCTTATCAGTAATAAAGATAGGTGAAGTAGCAAAAGCAGGTTCATATTTCATTCTAACATTCAATGACTTTTCTTTAAGCTTAGCTAATAATTTCTTAAGATCAGATCTATCATTGCAAGCTAAGAAGTCTCTAGCAGTTTCTTCATCCATAACATAACCCTCAGGCACAACAGGCAATTCATATATAGGGGGAGAATCTTCATCATCACTTTCATCAATATTATCAGTTTCAATAATTTCATTCTCTCTAACCCTCGCAAGTTGTTCATCAAGAAATTCACCTAGTGGCACAATATTATCAAGCATAGAAGTAGTTTCATCATAAGTATCATGCAAAGCAGAAGTGGCATCATCAATAACATGTGACATATCAGAATGAATAGCAGGAGTAGGTGTCGCAAGTTTACTCAGAACAGAAGGTGAATCAAATGCAGAGCTAGATGGCAGTTCTTTACCCCCCCCCCCCCTCGTAGTTGAGGGAAAATCTTGGTTCTTTGATCTTTCAAGTTCTTCATAGTGATCAGCAGATATAAATCCCAAGTGACTCGAAGAATAGAGCTATGCTCCCCGGCAACAGCGCCAGAAAATAGTCTTGATAACCCACAAGTATAGGGGATCGCAACAGTTTTCGAGGGTAGAGTTTTCAACCCAAATTTATTGATTCGACACAAGGGGAGCCAAAGAATATTCTCAAGTATTAGCAGCTGAGTTGTCAATTCAACCACACCTGGAAACTTAATATCTGCAGCAAAGCGTTTAGTAGCAAAGTAATATGATAGTAGTGGCAACGATAACAAAAGTAATATTTTTGGTTTTATAGTGATCGTAACAGTAGCAATGGAAAATTAAATAAATGAAGAACAATATATGCAGAGCTCGTAGGCATTGGATCAATGATGGATAATTATGTCGGATGCGATCAATCATGCAACAGTTATAACATGGGGTGACACAGAACTAGCTCCAGTTCATCAATGTAATGTAGGCATGTATTCCAAATAGAGTCATACGTGCTTATGGAAAAGAACTTGCATGACATCTTTTGTCCTACCCTCCCGTGGCAGTGGGGTTCTATTGGAAACTAAGGGATATTAAGGCCTCCTTTTAATAGAGTACCGGACCAAAGTATTAACACATAGTGAATACATGAACTCCTCAAACTACGGTCATCACGAGTAAGTATCCCGATTATTGTCACGTCAGGGTTAACGGATCATAACACATAATAGGTGACTATAGACTTGCAAGATAGGATCAAGAACTCACATATATTCATGAAAATATAATAGGTTCAGATCTGAAATCATGGCACTCGGGCCCTAGTGACAAGCATTAAGCATAGCAAAGTCATAGCAACATCAATCTCATAACTTAGTGGATACTAGGGATCAAACCCTAACAAAACTAACTCGATTACCTGATAAATCTCATCCAACCCATCACCGTCTAGCAAGCCTACAATGGAATTACTCATGCATAGTGGTGAGCATCATGAAATCGGTGATGGAGGAAGGTTGGTGATGATGATGGCGACGGATTCCCCTCTCCGGAGCTCCGAACGGACTCTGGATCAGCCCTCCCGAGAGAGTTTAGGGCTTGGTGGCGGCTCCGTATTGTAAAACGCGATGAATCCTTCTCCCTGATTTTTTTCTCCCCGAAAGTGAATATATGGTGTTGGAGTTGAGGTCGGCGGAGCGTCAGGGGCCCAGGAGGCAGGAGGCGCGCCCAAGGGGGGTAGGCGCGCCCCCACCCTCGTGGACAGGGTGTGGGCCCCCTGACATGGATCTTTTCACCAATATTTTTTATATATTCCAAAAATAATCTCCGTTGATTTTCAGGTTATTCCGAGAACTTTTATTTTTGCACAAAAATAACACCATGGTAATTCTGTTGAAAACAACGTCAATCCGGGTTAGTTCCATTCAAATCATGCAAGTTAGAGTCCAAAACAAGGGCAAAAGTGTTTGAAAGTAGAACGATGGAGACGTATCAAAGGGCGCTCACACATCATTAGCCACTTGTTGACTTTAGGTGATTTATGTAGGTGAGCATGCTGGTTGAAGAGATAGGTAGTGACAAGGCCTAGCTCCCTTCGCCCTGTTCATTGCAATAGGGATTAGTGGAAAACCTCGGAACTTAGTGCCACATCCACGGGGGGTTCAGTCCCCTTAGTCATCATTGGTTACCGGAGTGTGGAAGCACATTGGTGGCACGAGTGTATGTAATAACTGAAGTGGGGGTGCGTACTATATTGGCTTCGTCCATGCGAGATCATATACAGGTGGACTTGTGATATGAATATAGATCCTTGTCTATCATGTGTTGTCAAAAACATACTTGTGGTGATGAATCCGAATCCCCCAAGAATGTTTACTACTCAAGCACCATTTTCGTAGTTTAGTCTCTTTAATTTTCTGTCGTTTATTTTCTTGTTCATAGTTTAGTAAACACTCATTTTTATTTGTCTTCTTAGCAACTTAATAAAGTAGACCATTTCCAAACTCCGGTTTGGGTGCGTACGGAACCGCGTTAAGTGACAATGTAGTTGTGTGGTTTGTCGTGCCATCCTATTAGCTCCCAATGGTTTCAACACTTCACTTATCATGAAAGTGCTACAACAACACGTTGGTTATAAGGTCATAGTAGATGGAGCTAAGTTTTCAACTACTGGTTGATGCAAAATTTAGCAAGCCTAAACTCACACTCCTATCATGGAATTCCTACAATGCATTGAAAATACTAGCTAACATGGTCAAAGTGAAAATCTGCCTGGTATTGATGATTCTTCAAACTCACAATCATGATCTAGTTACTCTTTGCCTGGCAAGGCGAAGTCCTGTCAAGCCCTCGCTAGCCACTAGCACTCCACCTCACCAAGTATCTAGTCACTAATCAATGAGGTGTCGAGCCCACGGGTGGTTAGGTGTGATTTGTCGGGCACGTGGAAGCATGCTGAAGGGAATATTACCTTTAATGACACCCATCTAGGAGGCTTGTCAAGATTATGGGAGGCGGCTCAACGAGCGGTGTAGCAACCTTGCCGGGGTTCCCCCTCCTCTTGCACATAATAGAGCATTTAATGCCTTTGTCCTAGCCTGACAGAGTTAGGTATGATAGCATTGTTTGCTATCTAATCAACATGTAATTATTGTTTTGCCACTGTGGTTACCCTTTAAGCTATAAAAGGAGGGCCAGGGCAACTTTTACAAGGATCGAACCTTTGCACAACTACATGCGTAGCTCCTCTCCTCTCGCACCTTGTCGGGGAAGCACTCCTTGTACTTGTGTTCTCACACATACACCCAATACACAAAGCAGGAGTAATGTTTTACACCTCAAGGTGGCCCAAACCTGGGTAAAGATCCTTGCGCCCTCTGTTGTTCTTGCTCTTTGCGTCTTGTGCATCTCCCTAGACAAACCACAAAGGGGCTAGATGGCCCCACAGTTGGTCGTCTAGACCGACATCTTTGTACGGTGGAGTACCACTTCACTTCAAATGGTGTTGGGGTCGATTTCATTCGACAAGAAGTACAACTAAGAAAGCTAAGTTGGAAGATTTTCAACTAAAAATTTCTTTGTTACATTTCGCAGTTTCCTTTGCTCGGTTATGTGTTTGTACGAAAAACCTGCACGTGAAGGAATCTTGTCATGTTTATTCACGCTCTGATTTTTCCTGGAGTCCGCTAGACAAGGTTTTTGCAGCTGCGCTGAGACCGGCAAGTTGCCTTACCGGTGGCGGCTCTTCCAGCAGGCTGCTAAGGACCGGTTCCTCGAAGTGCCCACAACAAGTGTGCGCACCGGCGATCTTCCGATCTGCAAGGGTGTTGGATTAAAATCACACAATAACGAAAACTAACAAGGGGAGTAGCATGTGTTCATCTAAGCATGACAAATATCATATATTTATTGAAAAATGCTCGATAACGTTTCTTAGCCCTTTCTTCTCAGGGTTTACATCCAGTGCAACACAGGGTAAAAGGGGCGCCTAGGCGAGGCCCAACTCGCTCCCGGCAAGCTAGATGATGGTGCTGCCAGTGTCCAGCTGGAGTCGGAGCCGTTGTCCTTGACCTTGACGCTTGGTGATCCACCGTCATCATCATCATCATCGTCCTCCTCGTCGCTTTCGCTGGTGGAAGCGGTGTCACTATTGCTCAAGCTCTTTGCGCAGCACTCCATGCGAGACCCTGAATCCCCGAAGAACTTCACGGAGAGTGTGTCGAATTCGACTAGCTTGAAGTGAAGGAGGTGTCCCTACCCTAGATAACGGGCACGGACGAAGGATTTCCATCCACGTGAGAAGTACATGATACCATTGACGGAGAACTCAATGGCCACCCAGACGTGTCCATTGCAATATCCATCCACGCGTAGCTACAAGCCGCTCGGACGGTCGATCTCCATCACCCTAGCGAAGGGACGAGGGAGCCGCAGCTGCCTTCGTGGTCCGTCACATAGCTACATGACAAACTCAAGCACCGTGTCCTCCGTATGGCCTTATGCCGGAGGAGGAGCGGCTGGGGGTGAAATGGCAACCGCCCTGCTATGGCCACTCCGGCCCCGAGCAATAGCCCCTCCTCAAGAATTGGAGCTAGCTTCTGCAGCCGCGATCAAAGCGGAGGCATGGTGCCAAGCAGAAGCCCTTACTCCACTGGCAAAAGTGAAAGCTCGACCTTTCCCCCTCTCCATGGCAATGGCATGTGAAAGGGGAGAAGGAAGGAGAAGGAAGCAACATGAACTGGAGGATTGGAACAAGGAGAAGTGGATGAGCTTCGCCTTCCACAACCCCCCTTTTTATAGGGGGGAGGCACGGGGCTGGCTCTTCCTCACTCTGGGGTAACCGCCCCGCTCCGCCAATCTCGCGCCCTGCATTTTTGGACGACACATTACTCCAACAACCACCCAACCTCGCCAATCCGGCGTCCTGCTTCCCATACTCAACGCACTACTCCTACGACCGCCTCCCTTCTCCAATCCCACATTTTGCATAGGACGCGCGTCGTGGGGGGCTGCATGATACATCTCCAACGTATCTATAGTTTTTGTTTGTTCCATGCTATTATATTATCATTCCTGGATGTTTTACAATCATTTTATAGCAACTTCATATCATTTTTTGGGACTAACCTATTGACATAGTGCCTAGTGCCAGTTGATGTTTTTTGCTTGTTTTTTACGTCGCAGAAAATCAATACCAAATGGAGTCCAAACGCAGCGGAACTTTTTGGAGAATTTTTCTGGACCATAAGGCACCTGATGGGACAAATAAGTACCAGAGGGGGGCTCCGAGGGGAGCCCAACCCACCAGGGCGTGCCTTGCTGCTCCTTCGATCACTAGGAAAGACACGCATGTATCGTTGCTATTAAGGATAACAAGATGGGGGCTAATCCTACATGAATAGATCTCGTCTACATCATGTCATCGTTCTTATTGCATTACTATGTTTCTCCATGAACTTAATACACTAGATGCATGCTGGATAGCGGTCGATGTGTGGAGTAATAGTAGTAGATGCAGGCAGGAGTCAGTCCACTAATCTTGGACGTGATGCCTATATATTGATCATTACCTAGATATCATCATAACTATTCGATTTTCTATCAATTTCCCAACAACAATTTGTTTACCCATTGTGTGTTATTTCTTGAGAGAAGCCACTAGTGAAATCTACAGCCCTTGGGTCTATTCTTCATCATATTTGCTTTCCGATCTATTATTTTCCTTTGAGATCTATTTTTATTTGCATTTATTTCCAGGTCTATTATTCCAAAAACCAAAAATACTTTGCTGCACTTTTATTTGCATATTTTATTTCGCGTTTACCCGAGATCTATTTATCCAATCTATCATGACTTTTATCCCGTCAACTTGACAATTTTTGGCGCCGTTAGCCGAAAGGGATTGACAACCCATTATAAGTGTCGGGTTGCAAGTATTTGTTCTTTATGTGCAGGTACCATTTACATAGTGTTGTTTGGTTCTCCTACTGGATTGATACCTTGGTTTCATAACTGAGGAAAATACCTACTGTAGCTGTGCTGCATCATCCCTTCCTCTTTGGGCAAATACCGACGTAGTTCAAGCGATATCAAAAGGAATTTCTGGCGCCGTTGCCGGGGAGACACCATCAACATGTATCAGGTTCCTAATCACAAATCTCATCTCCTTGCAATTTACATTATTTTCCATTTGCCTCTCGTTTTCATCTCCCCCACTTCACAAAAATTGTCGTTTTATTCGCCCTCTTTTTCGTTCATCGTTTTCTCGTCAGATCTGTTTGCAATCTCACTTGCTTTGTCATTATGGCTAGTTCTTCCTCTATTGCTTGTACCCCCGAGAATGAGGTTCTTAATTGTAAACAAAGGGGAGGGGAGAATCTATAAGATGCTTGGTATAGAATTGGCAATGCTCATAATAGATCTATTTATAAGCAATCTATCATTGTTCTCCTTCAAAGTTTTTATGTGGGCATTACCACTTGGTATAGATTCGTCCTTGATACGATTACCGGTGGGAATTTTTTGATGTGTCCATCTTTGGATGTTTTTAATTCTATGGGAAATCTAGTGCGTTCACCACGGATGATTGTTAATGAAACAAATTTAACTCTTGAGCATGTTATGCAAATATTAGAGGCTATTGAAAATAAGATGATCATTGAGGAACAAATTGAAATTTGGATAAAAGAATGCGTAATCTTGCTAATAAATTTGGGGCAAAAGCGGGAGAGGTTTTTAAGCTACTAAGGAAAATGAAACCGTAATTAATAAAATAATTGAAGAAAGTCCTTCTTGGATTGATAAGTTGGAAGAAATTTTTAGTAACTTAAGCACGACCTTTTCTTTCATAAAAATTATTGAGAAAACTCCCGTAAAAAATTTCAAGTCTACACAAGTTACTAAAAAAAGGAATCACTTCTAATAGCAACAAGGGAGATCTTAAAATGATTAGTATTCATCCCAAATTTGTTGAAGAGATAAAAAAATCCTGCTTGCAAGAATAAATTTTCAGCCTTATCCCTAGAAGTATTGTTATTGAAAGTGTGCATGATAAATCTTTGAAGAATTCTAGTTGAGTGATTGAGGAGTTGGAAACTAAAGTTGAAAACACTTGAATCTTTGCATTATGCCTAGCTAGGGGCATAAAACGATAGCGCTTGTTGGGAGGCAACCCAATGAATAAATGTTATTTTTGCCTTTTTCTTTCTATTCTTGAGTGTTTGCACAATTATGCTACTATTATGATTGTGTTTTTTAATGTTTTAATTAGTGTTTGTGCCAAGTGAAGCCTTTGGGATCATGTTTGGTGATAGTTGATTTGATCTTGTTGAAAAACAGAAACTTTTGCTCCTAGTAAAATAATTTCCATAAATCACATAAGCGTGATAAAATTCTGATTTTTTACACAAGATTGATATACAAATTGCCTACATTTTCCTATTTTTCAAGAATTTCTGGGGTTATAGAAGTATACTAAGTTACCATATTACTACATATTATTCTGTTTTTGACAGATTTTGTTTTCATTGTGTTGTGTGCTTATTTTGATGAATCTATGGATTGTATCGGGGGGGGGGGGGGTATAAGACATGGTAAAGTTAGAATACAATAGACATAATGCAAAAGTAAAGTATGAATAGGTTTGCAACAGTCCTTGGAGTGGTGATTTGCTTTGTTATACTAATGGATCTCACGAAGGTTTTGTTAAGTTTTGTGTGATTGAAGTTTTCAAGTTTTGGGTGATATCCCACAGTGGCCGGCAGTGGGGTGGCGGCCATGACGGCCACCTCCCGCCTTCGGGCCACGGCGGCGGAGCGGGCGATGGCCCTGGCTTTCGACGGTGGTGTGGCAGCAACGGTGGCCAGCAACAGCTACCAATGGGCATTGGCCGCGGAGCATGTGGTGGGTGTTTCGCGCACACCCAACAGGGACGCCACGCGCACTACACTATGCCTGGGATTGCGCCCCCACCGTCGTGGTGTAGCCTCCCAGCTGGAGCTGTCCTCTGATGATGGCGGAGTGGCTGAGCGACGATGACGGACTACTGCCATTGGCGATTGTGGGAGAAGCAGACGAGATAAGCTACAGGGAGGGAGGGGAAAATGCGATGCTGGACTCGCCGGCCATGAGGGTTTATAGCAGGCCGGTAAGCATTGGGATTTTGGGGGATTTCACAGAGTCGGGCGGAAGCTTGTGCGGAAACCTGCGAGATTGCGCGGGAACGGGCTCACCGACGATTCATTGGCACCACCGTTTGGCCAAAAGAATGCCCCCGCGCGCTGCGCAAGCTTGCGCTGTAAGCCGTCTGCGACAGCAGGGTGATAAGACGTGCGAGAGGAGGACGAAAGGCCACATACACATACGGTTAATACAAAAAACGTTTGTGCTTTAATTACCTACTATGCCCCCATCCTAGTTTATAAGTAGGATTTAACTAATAAAATGCGAATGCATGTCGCCAAAGATTATATAGTTGGATTCGTATTTGAACATAGTTTCCAATTATATAATTTTTATAACATGCATTAACATTTTGTTGGTTAAATTTAAGGGCAAAGTATGACACAGAATATAAGGGGACTATAGACCAAGACGGAGGTAGTAGCACATGGCCGCTCTCTACGCAGCGACGCAACTATCGGCCGGCTCGTAGGCGACCATTTCCTGCGTGTTCAACGACTCTATGCATGTGGTTGCTTGCGGTTAAGGCGGCCGCGGCGCGCTCTGCTCGCGTCCCGCCACGCGTGCTCTGCTCTCGCGTCCCTCCGGGTGCTCTGCCCTTGTCCCTCCACATGCACTGCTAGTGTTTGGGGCCGGCGCACGATCACGCACGTTCGTCTGCATGCGGTTGTGTAGGGCGCGGTGCAAAGATGCAGTTACCCGTTGCAAAAACTGCCATGCAGACGCGTCGAGAATCCAGGCCGCTGATGTCACTTGAAGCTACATTGGTATTTCCCCAAAGAGGAAGGGATGATGCAGCACAACAGCGGTAGGTATTTCCCTCAGATATGAAACCAAGGTTATCGAACCAGTAGGAGAACCAAGCGACACAATGTAAACAACCCTTGCACACAAATAACAAATACTCGCAACCCGACGTGTTAAAGGGTTGTCAATCCCTTTCGGGTGACGGTGCCAGAAATTGGTGTGTGGACGGGAGAAAATTGTAATAGATTGAATAAATAGATCGGAAATAAAATAAAGTGCAGTAAAGTATTTTTGGGTTTTTGGATTAATAGATCTGAACAGAAAAGCAAAGGAAAATAGATCGCAAAGGCAAATAAGAGAGAAGGAGACCCGGGGGCCGTAGGTTTCACTAGTGGCTTCTCTCGAGAAAAATAGCAAACGGTGGGTGAACAAATTATTGTTGGGCAATTGATAGAACTTCAAATACTCATGACGATATCCAGGCAATGATCATTATAGAGGCCTCACGTCCAAGATTAGTAGACCGACTCCTGCCTGCATCTACTACTATTACTCCACACATCGACCGCTATCCAGCATGCATCTAGTGTATTAAGTTCATGGAGAAACAGAGTAATGCAATAAGAACGATGACATGATGTAGACAAGATCTATCTATGTAGAGATAGACCCCATCGTTTTATCCTTAGTAGCAAAGATACATACGTGTCAGTTCCCTTTCTGTCACTGGGATCAAGCACCGTAAGATCGAACCCACTACAAAGCACCTCTTCCCATTGCAAGATAAATAAATCAAGTTGGCCAGAAAAAACCCAAATATCGGAGAAGAAATACGAGGCTATAAAAAATCATGCATAAAAGAGATCAAAGAAACTCAAATACTTTCATGGATATAAAAAGATAGATCTAATGATAAACTCAAAGTTCATCAATCCCAACAAACACACTGCAAAAGAGTTACATCATATGGATCTCCAAGAGACCATTGTATTGAGAATCAAGAGAGAGATAGGAAAGCATCTAGCTACTAACTACGGACCCGAAGGTCTACAAAGAACAACTCAGGCATCATCTAAGAGGCACCAATGGAGGTGGTGAACCCCATCCGAGATGGTGTCTAGATTGGATCTGGTGGTTCTGGACTCTGCGGCGGCTTGATGAATATTTCATCTACTCCCCTAGGGTTTTGTGAATATTGGGGTATTTATAGAGCAAAGAGGCGGTCCGGGGGGCACCCGAGGTGGGCACAACCCACCAGGGCGCACCCTGGTGGGTTGTGCTCCCCTCGGGGCACCCTCCAGGTGTAGCCAGGGCCCATTGTGTTCCTTCTAGCCCATAAAAAATCTTCGTAAAGTTTCGTGGCATTTGGACTCCGTTTGATATTTATTTTATGCGATGTAAAAAACATGGAAAAAACAGCAACTAGCACTTGGCACTATGTCAATAGGTTAGTACCAAAAGATGATATAAAATGACTATAAAATGATTATAAAACATCCAAGATTGATAATATAACAACATGGAACAATAAAAATTATAGATACGTTGGAGACGTATCAGCATCCCCAAGCTTAACTCCTACTCGTACTCGAGTAGGGTAGTGATAAAAACAGAATTTTTGATGTGGAATGCTGCCTAACATGTTATATCATATTTTTTCTATATAGGATGGACATTTGGGCTTTTATATTGTTCAAAGCGATAGTCTAGTTTTGACATGATAATTTAAATACTCAAGCATATCAACAAGCAACCATGTCTTTCAAAATATCAACGCTAAAATAAGCTATCCCTAGCCCATCATGCTCAACCATTGATCCATTCATGAAACACACTCACATATTAGCTACACCCAATACCCAAGTACGATCATAATGCCTCCTAGTTGGTGCTTTTATAAGATAATATGGAGACTCAAAAAATAAAAATTGCATAAAGTAAAAGAAATGCCCTTCGTTGAGGGAAGTAGGGATTTGTAGAGGTGCTAGAGCTCAAAGCGAAAAAAACTTAGAGATAAAAATATTTTGCGAGGTGTATCCATCCCACCAACGAAAACGACTTAGAGTGCTCAATACTTTCCATGCTTAGATATATCATAGGCAGTTCCCAAACAGAAAATAAAGCTTATGCCTTTTCCACCATACTTTCACTTTCCATGGCTAACCGTATCCACGGGTGCCCTCCATCACAACACTTTCCAAGGAATTTATTATTTGACAACATAAAGTAAATTCATTTTTTTTCATTTTGGGACTGGGCATCCCTAATACCTTTTCCTTAGTCTCGTGCAATGACAAGTGAATAAACACTCATCTTGAGAATAACACATCTAGCATGGAAAATATTAGCCACCCCTCACCGCTCCACAAGCGAAACGAACACACAAAAGAGAAGTTTATTTTTGAAAATCAGAGATGGCACATGCAAATTTGCTTAGAACGGCAAAAGAATACCACATATAGGTAGATATAGTGGACTCATGTGGCAAAACTGGGTTAAAAGTTTTTGGATGCACAAGTAGTGATCATACTTAGTGCAAAATGAAGGGTAGCAAAAGATTGAGAAGTGACCAACCAAGAAACGAATAATCTCATAAGCAAGCATTAAGCGTAACTAACATTGAATAATGCACCACAAGTAGGATATAATTTCATTGCATGACTTTTGATTTTCGTGCTTGCATAGGGAATCACAAACCTTAACACCCATATTCTTACTAAAGCATAATTACTCATCAAGATGACTCACACATCACATCATCATATCTCAAAACTATTACTAAGAATCAAGTTTATTTTTTCCAATGATCTTCATGAATTTTTTATTATATCCTTCTTGGATATCTATCACTTTGGGACTAATTTTCATGTGTTGCTTTTCATAAGCTCAAACAAATATAAGTGAAGATCATGAGCATAATTTTTCTTTCTCTCAAATTAATTTAAGTGAAGCAAGAGAGAATTTCTTGAAAATTTTACTAACTCTCAAACAAATCTAAGTGAAGCAAGAGAGCACTTCTTCAAAAATACTAAAGCACACCGTACTCAAAAAGATATAAGTGAAGCACTAGAGCAAGTCCATAGCTCATAAAAATTTAAGTGAAGCATAAAGAGCAATTCTAACAAGTCATGACATAATTTTGGCTCTCCCAAATAGGTGTGTCCAGCAAGGGATCAAGACTTAAAACACAAAATGAAACAAGAAATGATGCATATCATACAAGACGCTCCAAGCAAAACACATAGTATGTGACGAATGGAAATATAGTTTCGAGTAAAATACTGATGGTTCTTAGAAGAAAGAGGGGATGCCACTGGGGGGCATCCCCAAGCTTAGTTGGTTGCTCATGTTTGGATAATATCTTGGGATGCCGGGGCATCCCCAAGCTTAGGCTCTTCTACTCCTTATTCCTTCATTCATCGTAAGATAACCCAAAACTTGAAAACTTCAATCACACAAAACTTAACAAAACCTTTGTGAGATCTGTTAGTATAAGAAAATAATAAATCACTACTATAAGTGTTGTATCAAACCAATTCATATTTTGTTCTTGCATTATATCTACTGTATTCCAACTTTTCTATGGCAAAAACTCATCAAAGAAAACCATAGAGCCATAAAATAAGCACACAACACAAAGAAAACAGAATCTGGCAAAATAGAATAGTCTGTAGCAATTTGACTATTTCAAATACTTCTGTAACTTGAAAATTCTGAAAAATTAGGACGACCCGAGAAATTTGTATATTAATCTACTGCAAGTGGAATGGGTATTTTATCTCTCTCTGGTAAAAAATAAAAAATTATTTTCGCGAGCGCTAAAGTTTCTGTTTTTTCAGCAAGATCAAACAACTATCACCCAAGAAGATCCTAAAGGCTTTACTTGGCACAAACACTAAATAAAACGTAAAAAACATAATCATAACAGTAGCATAATTTTGCTAACACTCAAAAACTTGAAGCAAAAAGCAAAAATAAATTTTATTTATTGGGTTGCCTCCCAACAAGCGCTATAGTTTTACGCCCTTAGCTAGGCATAAAGCAAGGATCTAAGTTTTGTCTTATGAAAGTTGGCAACTTTTGTAAGGGTTTTCTCAAACCTGGGAGGCTCTTTATGCTTCCCTAAATTCTCCGGAAAAGAAACTATCTTTAGATCCAAAATATCCAATCGCTTATTGCAAAGAGTAATCAAGGTATTCATGCGATTGATACTACCATTGAGGTGTTTGAGGGGTTCATTATATTTCTGTATTTCAACCATATGTTTATGCAAATCACAGAGTGTCGGTGTCAAAACTGGCCGATCTCGGGTAGGGGGTCCTAAACTGTGCGTCTGAGGATCGAAGGTAATAGGAGGCAGGGGACACGATGTTTACCCAGGTTTGGGCCCTCTTGGTGGAGGTAATACCCTACTTCCTGCTTGATTGAATTTGATGAGTATATGGGTTACAAGAGTTGATCTACCTCGAGATTGTAATGGCTAAACGCTAGATGTCTAGCATGTATGATTGTGACTGCCTCTACGGACTAAACCCTCCGGTTTATATAGACACCGGAGGGGCCTAGGGTTGTACAGAGTCGGTTTACAGAGAAAGGAATCTTCATATCCGAACGCCAAGCTTGCCATCCACGCAATGGAGAGTCCTATCCGGAAACGGGGGGAAGTCTTCTATCTTGTATCTTCACGGCCCACCAGTTCGGCCCACATCACATAGCCCGGACGCCTGGGGACCCCCTAATCCAGGACTCCCTCAGTAGCCCCCGAACCAGGCTTCAATGACGATGTGTCTGGCGTGCAGATTGTCTTCGACATTGCAAGGCGGGTTCCTCCTTCGAATACTTCAAAGCAATTTGATCAAAAGAGCTGTATTCGACTTTTTAGCGATGACGCAGTATCCGACTTCTATATCTTCAGCTTCGTAAAGTGGGCTCCCCCTAGTACTTCGGAAAGCTTCGACTTCACATTAAATATAATACCCTTAGGCTTCTGAGTCACCGTCGCCTCAGATTCCACGTGTCAGATGAATATGAAGGGTCCAAGTGTTTTTACAGATAACACCCTGACTTCGTAGGGAAGGCGTCTATTTAAGGAGATTGGATATCAGATTCCATTCCACACCAGGCGGAAATATTTAGAGCTTGCCATAGGAAACCGCGCAAACATGGTTGGTGTTCCCGGTTCTTCCTCACGCCCCCACGGCCCTCAAAAAGGCGATTGGGAGAGCTGCTCGGTATCCCACGCCTAGCTGACCAAGCTACAAACGCAGGGGTATCTCCCTCCCGCGGATCTAGTCCATGTTCGGGCGGGGTTAACTTCCATCAATGGTGAAGCCCTGGCGGAAAACTTCCCCAATCCTACTGAAGGGGAGCGAGTGTGCTTTTTTTCCTTCCTATTAAGAGGCGTTGGGTTTCCAATCCACCCTTTTGTCTAAGGTCTCCTGGAGTATATGGCCTCCAACTGCACAATCTTACGCCGGGCTCCATTCTGCACATCGCGGGCTTCGTCGCTCTTTGCGAGTTGTTCCTAGGCTGCGAGGCCCATTTTGAGTTATGGAGGAAACTTTTCTGCCTCGTCCCTCGCTCCCAAAAGGGATCCATATTCGAGGTGGGCGGTGCCGAAGTATGGCGTGTCGCCGGGATAGGATACCTATCTGGTTCTCTGAAGAGTGGCCCTCAGAATGGTTTTATATTGAAGACATGGTTCTTCCAGACCCAATCCGTCGGGCCTTCCTGAATTTTCCAATGCTCCATTAAAGAAGCGCACCAGCTGGCGCCCCCGAAGCCCCGAGGAGGAATACAGTGCAGATGTTAAGAAGTTAATGAGCAAGATAAAAATACTCGCCCAATCCGGACTATCTATAATTGAGGTAATGGCGATTTCAATAACGCGAGGCATTCATCCGCTTCAATTCAGAGGACTCCCATGTGGCATTACAATGGAGAAGATGAGGCATCACATTGCGGGCACAAGGGTCCGGACAATTTTGCCACCTTGGCCGCCATGTTGGCTGACCTTTACAAAGGGGAGAAAGAAGATTTTACTCATCTTAAATGCCGAGAAGGCCTTTCCATGTACAACCCTGGTGACTGGGTGAGCTTTTCAATTAGTAGCCTTATTTAATCCTCTTCAAGAGTCATGCTTAGTTGAACTTAACACGACTATTTTTAACAGGAATGGATAAAGGTCGTCACGGGGATCCATAGTCCCGCTCCGCAGCCAGAGGACCATATTCGGGACGTGGATCCCAGATTTGAAGAGGATCCAGATATATTTATAGAGCTTAAGGAGGGGGTCTTTTATCAGGCGATTATCCCAGCCTTGTCCCCTCCTCCCACGTAAGTGCCCAGGAGACATCCTTTCAACAAGAGCTTTCCCGTTGTGCCTCACCCACCGCACTATCTCATGCTCCGAAGGGGCGGGGCTCGTCCCGCCAAATCGTATCGAAGGCGACTCTCGCGCAGGGCGAGCCTTTGAAAAGAAAGGCGGGCGGTGAAACTGCCGAGCTCCCTCGTTCACCGAAGAGGTATAATTTTCAACCCGCACTCGGCAAATATGCTGGATCGTGATGTGCTCCGCTGTGCTATATTTCAGGAAGAGCGCACACCGGACTGTATCCGGAGGTCTCGCCGGCCATGCATCGGCCAATCTGGCCCTGGACCCTGACATAAGGACTAGGGTTGATACGGGTGCCGTGCCAGATCATCGCCTCCATGAGGATTCGGATAATGTATCCGTCACCAATTCCGAAGTGGAGAGCGCGATGGTCCATAGGCAGCTGAAGGAGGCCATGCGTGATCCAAGTTTCACCGAATAAGCATTCAACGCCCTCAGCTCTGCGGATGCATATATCTGGGCTGCTCGGGGTGGACTTGCCAGAGCTACACACCAACTTTCAAAGGATATGCGGGTAAAGGCTTTATGTAGATTCAATAATCATATTCCAGTAGCCCCCGAGACTTGAAGCAGTTGATGCAACTCATTTAAGGATCGGTGTATAATCAGGTACTCACGGAGAAGAACATCATGTTGTCTCAGGAGCTTGAGAACTGTCGGACCCAGCTAACTGCTGTCACCGTCGAACTTGAGAAGTCCAAGAAGGCATTGACTGGTAATGTCAATTACTGTCCGGAAAATACGATTATGTGCCAATGATGTTTTTGAAATAAGCACTGTTTTATTTATGGCTGTAGAATCGCCGGATCAGCCGGAAGAGAGACTGAAGGCCGCGCAAGCAGATAAACAGCATGCCGAAAGGCAAGAAGCAGCTGGTCAACGTATACTGACACCGACCAGGGATGAGAAGAACAAGCTACACGATGCCAACATCAAGCAAGCCGAGGAGCTGAAGGACGTAAGAGCCCAACTGTCAGATGCCTTGAAGGAGAACCGAAGACTGAAAGGCGGCATATTTAGTATGTCCTGATTCTAACTTTCATGATATTCCCCGATGGAGAAAATTGTTGTTTTTGACGAGATTTGTTCTTGTAGGTTTGTTAACTGGGAGGTCCGAAGGAGAAGTGTACGGATTTCAAGGCGACTTGCTGCAAGAGCTATCCAAAGTGCACGAGCAAGCTCGGAAGGCAATGAGGAATATGGCTGAAGCTTTATGGCCATCCGATTCTCCTCCTGGGCTGATGGGTGAGCTCGCGGAGCTATTTAAAGGAGCTCATCTTTGCTTCAAGCTGTTGAAGGTATCGACATGTCGAGAAGGTGCACGAGAGGCCAGGGCCATGGTGAAAACGCGGTATACCGGACTTGATTCGAATCATATGGCCCAGGTCGGACCTCGGGGACCAGACGGACAAGAAATTTCAGTTAGCTTGGTGTATGACCAAGTAAAGATAGCCACCAAATTTTCATAGCAGGACTGTAAACTAGACAGCCTAATACATGGCATAGATAAGGAATAGGCATGTGATTTTATGTCACAATACACTTTATCAGCAAATTTATCTCCGGCCGAATTGTAAAAGATTGTCGGAGTAGACTTTCCACTTTAGCCTTTGATAACCCAGAAGTATAGGGGATCGCAACAGTTTTCGAGGGTAAAGTATTCAACCCAAATTTATTAATTCGACACAAGGGGAGCCAAAGAATACTCTCAAGTATTAGCAGCTGAGTTGTCAATTCAACCACACATGGAAACTTAGTATCTACAGCAAAGTATTTAGTAGCAAGATAATATGATAGTAGTGGTGACGGTAACAAAAGGTAACGGTAGTAAAAGCAATGTTTTTGGTATTTTGTAGTGATGATAGCAATAGCAACGGGAAAGTAAATAAGCGAAGAACAATATATGGAAAGCTCGTAGGCAATGGATCGGTGATGGAGAATTATGCCGGATGCGGTTCATCATGTAACAGTCATAACCTAGGGTGACACAGAACTAGCTCCAGTTCATCAATGTAATGTAGGCATGTATTCCAAATATAGTCATACGTGCTTATGGAAAAGAACTTGCATAACATCTTTTATCCTACCCTCCCGTGGCAGCGGGGTCCTTACAGAAACTAAGGGATATTAAGGCCTCCTTTTAATAGAGAACTGGAACAAAGCATTAACACATAGTGAATACATGAACTCCTCAAACTACGGTCATCACCGGTAAGTATACCGATTATTGTCACTTCGGGGTTAACGGATCATAACACATAATAGGTGACTATAGACTTGCAAGATAGGATCAAGAACACTCATATATTGATGAAAACATAATAGGTTCAGATCTGAAATCATGGCACTCGGGCCCTAGTGACAAGCATTAAGCATAGCAAAGTCATAGCAACATCAATCTCAGAACATAGTGGATACTATGGATCAAACCCTAACAAAACTAACTCGATTACATGATAGATCCCATCCAACCCATCACCATTGAGGGAGTCCTGGATTAGGGGGTCTCCGGACAGCCAGACTATATCCTTTGGCTGGAGTGTTGGACTAGGAAGATACAAGATTGAAGACTTCGTCCCGTGTCCGGATGGGACTCTCCTTGGCGTGGAAGGCAAGCTAGGCAATACGGATATGTATATCTCCTCCTTTGTAACCGACCTTGTGTAACCCTAGCCCCCTCCTATGTCTATATAAACCGGAGGGCTTTAGTCCGTAGGACAACATACAATCATACCATAGTCTAGCTTCTAGGGTTTAGCCTCTCTGATCTCGTGGTAGATCAACTCTTGTACTACTCATATTATCAAGAATAATCAAGCAGCACGTAGGGTTTTACCTCCATCAAGAAGGACCGAACCTGGGTAAAACATTGTGTTCCCTGCCTCCTGTTACCATCCGCCTTAGACGCATAGTTCGGGACCCCCTACCCGAGATCCGCCGGTTTTGACACCGACATTGGTGCTTTCATTGAGAGTTCCACTATGCCATTGCCGTAAGGAAGGATGCCTCGTCTCGTTGTTAAAAACAACATTACCGCCGGGGGAGCCCTGGCTGTCGGCCAAACTCTCCGGCTAGGCAGTTTCATCATGACCGCCCGTTCGACTGCTGCACCGACGATGACTTCTCGGGTCATTGGAAACAGCCATAACCTAGGGTGACACAGATGCGGTGATGGAGAATTATGCCGGATGCGGTTCATCACGTAACAGTCATAACCTAGGGTGACACAGAACTAGCTCCAGTTCATCTATGTAATGGAGGCATGTATTCCAAATATAGTCATACGTGCTTATGGAAAAGAACTTGCATGACATCTTTTGTCCTACCCTCCCGTGGCAGCCGGGTCCTATTGGAAACTAAGGGATATCAAGGCCTCCTTTTAATAGAGTACCGGACCAAAGCATTAACACATAGTGAATACATGAACTCCTCAAACTACGATCATCACCGGTAAGTATCCCGATTATTGTCACTTCGGGGTTAACGGATCATAACACATAATAGGTGGCTATAGAATTGCAAGATAGGATCAAGAACTCACATATATTCATGAAAACATAATAGATTTAGATCTGAAATCTTGGCACTCGGGCCCTAGTGACAAGCATTAAGCATAGCAAAGTCATAGCAACATGAATCTCAGAACATAGTGGATACCAGGGATCAAACCCTAACAAAACTATCTCGATTACATGATTGATCCCATCCAAGCCATCACCGTCCAGCAAGCCTATGACGGAATTACTCACGCACGGCGGTGAGCCTCATGAAATTGGTGGTGGAGGATGGTTGATGATGACGATGGCGACGGATTCCCCTCTCCGGAGCCCCGAACGGACTCCAGATCAGCCCTCCCGAGAGGTTTTAGGGCTTGGTGGCGGCTCCGTATCGTAAAACGCAATGATTTCTTCTCTCTTATTTTTTTCTCCCCGAAACACAATATATGGAGTTGGAGTCGGAGAGGCAACAGGGGGCCCACGAGGTAGGGGGCGCGTCCTAGGGGGGCAGGCGCGCCCCCACCCTCGTGGACAGGTGGTGGGCCCCCAAGCCTTCAACTTTTGCAGGTATTTTTCATATTTTCTGAAAAGTTGCTCCGTGAAGTTTCAGGTCATTCCGAGAATGTTTGTTTCTGCACATAAATAACACCATGGTAATTCTGCTGAAAACAGCGTCAGTCCGGGTTAGTTCCATTCAAATCATGCAAGTTAGAGTCCAAAACAAGGGCAAAAGTGTTTGGAAAAGTAGATACGACGGAGACGTATCAACTCCCCCAAGATTAAACCTTTGCTTGTCCTCAAGCAATTCAGTTGATAAACTGAAAGTGATAAAGAAAAACTTTTACAAACTCTGTTTGCTCTTGTTGTTGTAAATATGTAAAGCCAGCATTCAAGTTTTCAGCAAAGATTATAACTAACCACATTCGCAATAACGCATAGGTCTCAAGTTTACTCATATCAATAGCATAATCAACTAGCAAGCAATAATAATAAATCTCGGATGACAACACTTTCTCAAAACAATCATAATATGATATAACAAGATGGTATCTCGCTAGCCCTTTCTGAGACCGCAAAACATAAATGCAGAGCACCTTTAAAGACCAAGGTCTGACTAGACATTGTAATTCATGGTAAAAGAGATCCAGTCAAGTCATACTCAATGTAAACTAAAAGTAATGAATGCAAATGACAGCGGTGCTCTCCAACTGGTGCTTTTTAATAAGAGGATGATGACTCAGCATAAAAGTAAATAGATAGGCCCTTCATAGAGGGAAGCAGGGATTTGTAGAGGTGCCAGAGCTCGGTTTTGAAACAGAGGTGAATAATATTTTGAGAGGCATACTTTCATTGTCAACATAACAACCAAGTGATGGCGATATCTTCCATGCTACACACATTATAGGCGGTTCCCAAACAGAATGGTAAAGTTTATACTCCCCCTTCCACCAACAAGCATCAATCCATGGCTTGCTCGAAACAACGAGTGCCTCCAACTAACAAGAGTCCCAGGGGGAGTTTTGTTTGCAATTATTTTGATTTAGTTTGCATAAAGCATGGGACTGGGCATCCCGGTGACCAGCCATTTATCTCGTGAGTGAGGAGCGGAGTCCACTCCTCTTGAGAATAACCCGCCTAACATGGAAGATACGGACAGCCCTAGTTGATACATGAGCTATTCGAGCATACAAAACATGATATTTATTTGAAGTTTTAGAGTTTGGCACATACAAATTTACTTGGAACGGCAGGTAGATACCATATATAGGTAGGTATAGTGGACTGATGTGGAATAACTTTGGGGTTTAAGGGATTGGATGCACAAGGAGTATTCCCGCTTAGTACAAGTGAAGGCTAGCAAAAGACTGGGAAGCGACCAGCTAGAGAGCGACAACAGTCATGAACATGCATTAAAATTAATCAACACCGAATGCAAGCATGAGTAGGATATAATCCACCATGAACATAAATATCATGATGGCTATGTTGATTTTGTTTCAACTACATGCGTGAACATGTGCCAAGTCAAGTCACTTAAATCATTCAGAGGAGGATACCACCCTATCATACCACATCATAACTATCTCAATAGCATGTTGGCACGCAAGGCAAACCATTATAACTCATAGCTAATCAAGCATGGCACAAGAAACTATGATCTCTAATTGTCATTGCAAACATGTTTATTCATAATAGGCTGAATCAGGAACGATGAACCAATCATATTTACAAAAACAAAAGAGGTCGAGTTCATACTAGCTTTTCTCATCTCAGCCAGTCCATCATATATCATCATAATTGCCTTTCACTTGCACGATCGAACGATGTGAATAATAATAATAGTGCACGTGCATTGGACTAAGCTGGAATCTGCAAGCATTCAATAAATAGGAGAGGACAAGGCAATATGGGCTCTTTTATTAGATAAACAATAATGCATATAAGAGCCACTTCAACAATTTAGTTATGGTCTTCTCCTATCGACCCCCAAAGAAAAGAAAAGAAACAAAACTATTTACACGGGAAAGCTCCCAACAAGCAAAAGAAGAACAAGAAATATTTTTGGGTTTTCTTTTTAATTACTACTACAAGCATGGAAATTAAACTGATTAAAAGCTACAACTAATTTTTTTTGTTTTTTCTTAAGGTTTATTAAACACACAAGAAGAAAGCATAAAAAGGAAATAAACTAGCATGGATGATACAAATGAAAAACTATGAGCACCAACATCTAGCAATGAGTGTGTGAGCATAAATGTAACGTCGGTGGGAAATACGTACTCCCCCAAGCTTAGGCTTTTGGCCTAAGTTGGTCTATGGCCATGGCTGGCCTGGCGGATATCCATAATAATAGTTGGGGTCGTACTGAGAAGAAGAGGAAGACTCCGATTGCCACTGGCTGACAATCATCTCCGGATCCCACTGGTAATTAGATTGTCGTGAAGGATCAACCTGTGGTTCCGGCTCTGGCTCCATAGCTGGTGCATGGTTCCGGTAGGCGTGAATAGCCTTCAACGGAACAAGGCACTGGCCTACAGATAAATCAAACAAAGAAGGAGCAGGCAGGGTGATAGTCTCAGGATGATGTTTATTAAAGAATAATTAATATTTAAGCTCTCCTTCCCTATTCTTAACAATAAAATCATGTGCCACCATACTTTTACAATCTAGATAAACACGAGGAAGCACTTTTTCTTCCTTCTCATAATGCCTAATAGGTATGTTAAAATGTGAAGCTAGGCGTGAAGCATAGATGCCTCCAAATATGGGGCCCTTTGTACGGTTCAGACTTAACCGTTTGGCAATAATGCCGCCCATACTAATAGAGTTATCGCCATATAAACCGTGGAGCAAAATAATAATGTCAGGGATACTAAGGTTTCCACAGTTTCTGTGACCAATTAAGCAACGACTAGCAAATAATGCAAAATAACGTAAAACAGGAAAATGTATGCTAGTGATTCCTGCATCGGAAACCTTCCTTGTTTCCCCTACAGTGATAGTATCAATAAACCCCTCCACATCATCGCGATGTGGTTCTTCTGTCTTGCCCTCAAAAGGGACTAAACAAACCCGACAAAAATCATAAAGTGACATCTCCTTATGCTCATCATATAAATAAAACTCCACCGTAGGTGGTGAGCTCCTAGAATGGAAATGAAAGTTTTGCACAAAGATATTTCTGAGTAAGAGATACTGATCGCATTGGTCGTGGAGGAAAGCGGTGAGGCCTGCATTCTTAGCGAATTCATGAAAATCTTCATAAATCCCGGCTGCTCTCAAGAAATCCTCGGAAGGCCATTCACACGCCCGAGCCTCCGCGGTGCACGGCAGATTATACTTAGGCTTCGGTGCCTTTTCCTTCGAGCTTTGGCTCGATGAGCCCCTCAAAAGTCTCCTCATCATTTTTTGAAAAATTCTGAATTTTTTAGTAACTTCAAAATAAAAGTAAACCAAACTCAATAATACTGATAGCAACTACTCCTACAAGTGGCTAGAGCCTATATCATGCATCAAAACTACTTTTGACCATATAAATTTGACATGCAAGCTCAAGAACAGGGTCACCTAAGCAGCAAAAATTTGCAATGAATAAAGCACTAGAACAAAAACTAATTGGATCAATGGAGGAGTCACATACCAAGGAACAAGCTCCCCAAGCAGTTTTGTGAGAGGTGCTTTGAGCAAAGAGATCGAAAATGGCAGCAAAATGAGCTAGAACTCGTGCTTGAGCTGGATATTCGTGTTTGGGGGAGGAAGAAGGAGTGTGTGGGTGCAGGAATAAGTGGAGGAGGGCCACCATGGGCCCATGAGGCAGGGGGCGCGCCCAGGGGGGTAGGGCGCGCCCTCCACCCTCGTGGGCAGGTGGTTGACACCCCTGCTGTGTTCTCAGTGCCAAATATTCTCAAATATTCTAGAAAAAATCATATTTAAATTTCAGGGCATTTGGAGAACTTTTAGTTTCGAGGTATTTTTATATTGCACGGATAATCAGATAACAGACAGAAACATATTTATTTTTATTTTATTTAATATAAATATCAGAAAGTAAAAGTGGGGTACAGAAGGTTGTGCCTTCTAGTTTCATCCATCTCATGATCATCAAAAGGAATCCACTAACAAGGTTGATCAAGTCTTGTTAACGAACTCATTCCTAATAACATGGAACCGGAGAAATTTCGAATAACACTATGTTACCTCAACCGGGATATGCACATCCCCAATAATAAGAATATCATATTTCTTCTTGACAGTAGGAAGAGGAAATTCAAAACCTCCAAATATAATCGATGGAATTTTTCCAATAGAGTTGATACTATGAACTTGAGGTTGTTTCCTTGGAAATTGTACCGTGTGCTCGTTACCATTAACATGAAAAGTGACATTGCCTTTAGTGCAATCAATAAAAGCCCCTGCAGTATTCAAAAAGGGTCTTCCAAGAATAATAGACATACTATCGTCCTCGGGAATATCAAGAATAACAAAGTCCGTTAAAATAGTAACATTTGCAACTACAACAGGCACTTCCTCACAAATACCGACAGGTATAGCAGTTGATTTATCAGCCATTTGCAAAGATATTTCAGTAGGTGTCAACTTATTCAAATCAAGTCTACGATATAAAGAGAGAGGCATAACACTAACACCGGCTCCAAGATCACATAAAGCAGTTTTAACATAGTTTATTTTAATGGAGCATGGTATAGTTGGTACACCGGGATCTCCAAGTTTCTTTGGTATTCCACCCTTAAAAGTATAATTAGCAAGCATGATGGAAATTTCAGCTTCCGATATCTTTCTTTTATTTGTAATAATATCTTTCATGTACTTAGCATAAGGATTGGTTTTGAGCATATCAGTTAATCACATATGCAAAAAGATAGGTCTAATCATTTCAGCAAAGCGCTCAAAATCCTCATCATCCTTTTTCTTGGATGGTTAGGGAGGAAAAGGCATGGGTTTCTGAACCCAAGGCTCTCTTTCTTAACCAAGTTTCCTAGCAACAAAGTCTTTTTTATCATAACGTTGATTCTTTGATTGTGGGTTATCGAGATCAACAGGATGTTCAATTTCTATGTCATTATCATTACTAGGTTGAGCATCATTATGAACATTATTGTTAACATTATCACCAGTTTCAAGTTCATTACCTGATTGTGTTTCAGCATCAAAAATAGAAATGTCATTTGGATTCTCAGGTGTTTTAGTAATAGGTTCATTAGAAGCATGCAAAGTCCTATCATTTTTCTTTTTCTTCTTTTTAGACGAACTAGGTGCATCTATATTATTTCTCTGAGAATCTTGCTCAATTCTTTTAGGATGGCCTTCAGGATACAAAGGTTCCTGAGTCATTCTACCACCTCTAGTAATAACTCTTAAAACATTATCATTATCCTTACTATTCAATTCATTGAGCAAATCATTTTGATCTTTAAGTACTTGTTCTACTTGAGTGGTAACCATAGAAGCATGTTTACTAATAAGTTTAAGTTCACCTTTAACATTAGCCATATAATCACCCAAGTGTTCAAGCATATTTGAATTGTATTTCAATTGTCTACCAAAATAAGCATTAAAGTCTTCTTGCTTAGCCATAAATTTATCAAACTCATCTAAGCATGGGCTAGCAAATTTAGTAAATGGGATTTCAGCTTTATCATATGTATAGAGAGAATTTACCTTTACTACCTGCGTTGGGTTATCAAGACCATGAGTTTCTTCAATAGGTAATGGATTAAGATTATATGTTTCTTCAACAGGCGGTAAATTAAGACCATGTATTTCTGCAATAGGAGGTAAATTCTTAACATCTTCAGCTTTAATACCTTTTTCTTTCATAGATTTCTTTGCCTCTTGCATATCTTCAGGACTGAGAAATAGAATACCCCTCTTCTTCGGAGTTGGTTTAGGAATAGGCTCAGGAGTTGGCTACGGAGGTGTCCAATTATTTTCATTTGTCAATATATTATTCAATAGAATTTCAGCTTCATTCGGTGTTCTTTTCCTGAAAACAAAACCAGCACAACTATCCAGGTAATCTCTGGAGGCATCGGTTAGTCCATTATAGAAGATATCAAGTATTTCATTTTTCTTAAGAGGATGATCATGCAAAGCATTAAGTAATTGGAGAAGCCTCCCCCAAGCTTGTGGGAGATTCTCTTCTTTAGTTTGCACAAAATTATATATATCCCTTAAAGCAGCTTGTTTCTTATGAGGAGGGAAATATTTAGCAGAGAAGTAATAAATCATATCCTGGGGACTACGCACACAACCAGGATCAATAGAATTATACCATATCTTAGCATCACCCTTTAATGAGAACGGAAATATTTTAAGGATGTAAAAGTAATGAGTTCTCTCATCTTTAGTGAACAGGATAGCTATATCATTCAATTTAGTAAGATGTGCCACAACAGTTTTAGATTCATAACCATGAAAAGGATCAGATTCAACCAAAGTAATTATATCAGGATCAATAGAGAATTCATAATCCTTATTAGTAACAAAGATAGGTGAAGTAGCAAAAGCAGGGTCAGGTTTCATTCTAGCATTTAGAGATTGCTTACTCCATTTAGCAAATAACCTTTTGAGTTCATTTCTATTTTTGCAAGCTAAAATAGCTAAAGAAGCTTCTTGATCAAAAACATAACCCTTAGGAATAACAAGTGATTCTTCATCATCACTTTCATCAGTATCATCAGATTCAATATTTTCAATTTCTCTATCTCTAGCAAGTTGTTCATCAAGAAATTTACCAAGTGGCACAGTAGTATCAAGCATAGAAGTAGTTTCATCATAAGTATCATGCATAGCAGAAGTGGCATCATCAATAACATGCGACATATCAGAATGAATAGCAGAAGCAGGTGTAGTTGTCGCAAGCTTACTCAAAACAGAAGGTGAATCAAGTGTAGAGCTAGATGGCAGTTCCTTACCTCCCCTCGTAGTTGAGGGATAGATTTTGGTTTTTGGATCTCTCAAGTTCTTCATAATGATAAGCAGATATATATCCCTAGTGACTCAAAGAATAGAGCTACGCTCCCCGGCAATGGCACCAGAACATAGTCTTGATAACCCACAAGTATAGGGGATCGCAACATTTTTCGAGGGTAAAGTATTCAACCCAAATTTATTAATTCAACACAAGGGGAGCCAAAGAATACTCTCAAGTATTAGCAGCTGAGTTCTCAATTCAACCACACCTGGAAACTTAGTATCTGCAGCAAAGTATTTAGTAGCAAAATAATATGATAGTAGTGGTGACGGTAACAAAAGGTAACGGTAGTAAAAGCAATGTTTTTGGTATTTTGTAGTAATGAGAGCAATAGCAACGGGAAAGTAAATAAGTGAAGAACAATATATGGAAAGCTCGTAGGCAATGGATCGGTGATGGAGAATTATGCCGGATGCGGTTCATCATGTAACAGTCATAACCTAGGGTGACACAGAACTAGCTCCAGTTTGTCAATGTAATGTAGGCATGTATTCCAAATATAGTCATACGTGCTTATGGAAAAGAACTTGCATAACATCTTTTGTCCTACCCTCCCGTGGCAGCGGGGTCCTTACGGAAACTAAGGGATATTAAGGCCTCCTTTTAATAGAGAACTGGAACAAAGCATTAACACATAGTGAATACATGAACTCCTCAAACTACGGTCATCACCGGTAAGTATACCGATTATTGTCACTTCGGGGTTAACGGATCATAACACATAATAGGTGACTATAGACTTGCAAGATAGGATCAAGAACACTCATATATTGATGAAAACATAATAGGTTCAGATCTGAAATCATGGCACTCGGGCCCTAGTGACAAGCATTAAGCATAGCAAAGTCATAGCAACATCAATCTCAGAACATAGTGGATACTAGGGATCAAACCCTAACAAAACTAACTCGATTACATGATAGATCCCATCCAACCCATCACCGTTGAGGGAGTCCTGGATTAGGGGGTCTCCGGACAGCTGGACTATATCCTTTGGCCGGACTGTTGGACTAGGAAGATACAAGATTGAAGACTTCGTCCCGTGTCCGGATGGGACTCTCCTTGGCGTGGAAGGCAAGCTAGGCAATACGGATATGTATATCTCCTCCTTTGTAACCGACCTTGTGTAACCCTATCCCCCTCCGGTGTCTATATAAACCGGAGGGCTTTAGTCCGTAGGACAACATACAATCATACCATAGGCTAGCATCTAGGGTTTAGCCTCTCTGATCTCGTGGTAGATCAACTCTTGTACTACTCATATTATCAAGAATAATCAAGCAGGACGGGCCCAAACCTGGGTAAAACATTGTGTCCCCTGCCTCCTGTTACCATCCGCCTTAGACGCATAGTTCGGGACCCCCTACCCGAGATCCGCCGGTTTTGACACCGACATTGGTGCTTTCATTGAGAGTTCCACTATGCCGTTGCCGTAAGGAAGGATGCCTCGTCTCGTTGTTAAAAACAACATTACCACCGGGGGAGCCCTGGCTGTCGTCCAAACTCTCCGGCTAGGCAGTTTCATCATGACCGCCCGTTCGGCTGCTGCACCGACGATGACTTCTTGGGTCATCGAAAACAGCCTCCACGTCGGCTCGGAATTCGCCGAACAGATGGATCCAATGGAGCTCTCTTCCCTAAACGAGCTCTTGGATCGCATCGCCGCCTTGGGAGTCTCTATGGACTATGATCGGATTGGGCTTAAACCCGATCAAAGGGAGGTTAACTCTCCACCGGCCACCCATCTTATCACGGTGGTGGAGGAACAATGCGGCGATTCTTCCTCTATCTTGAGGACTAACTATGTCTGGATTCCTGAGCTCTTCATGCCGGATACCTGTTTACAGGAGGACATCACCCAAGCCCTGAACCTAGAGTCAGGCAGCAGGTCAGACTTATCGGGCAACACTACGAAACCCGAACTTCCAGGATTGGAAACTCCTCGGCCCCTGGGTCTCAGATCGAATAGGGGTTCGGACTCAAATCCACCCACCCACCCATACATAAACGATCTTTCCCACATCAGGCAAGAGGCCCATGAAACAGTACATCATTATTGGGCCAGATTCCTACTTGTGATGAACAAGGTTAAGGACTGTCGCGAGGGAGACGCAGTCTCATTTTTCTGCAATAATTGCACGGACAAGGGAATCCTTAACGCCTTAAGTCGCCGTGACATATCACGCTTCGCTGACTTGGCGTCCATAGTACGAAAGTACTATGCGATGGAAAGCGCCTGGAAAACCGAAACGAAATTTTGGGATAATCCGGCTCGAAATATACACCCAGTCCAAAGTAAAAGGGTGCACTATCATAAGACACTCGAGTTAGTTACAAAGAAACAAAAACCCTCTACAGGGCATGGAACCGTATTGGAGGGATGGCTTAATGGACCCTGCAAAATTCATAGTATGGCGGATACCATACCAACACACAGCCTTAGAGCATGTTGGATACTCCGGCAGGTGGCCAAAAGCTATGAGGATCTTCTCATCCCAAATGCCACAGAGCACCATACCATGGATAACAATACAGTATTAACAGTCTTTGAAACCTTCGCATCAAATAATAGGCGCAAGCGAACACTCCGCAGCCTCGCCAAAATCTGCCACGTGGCAGCAATGAATCCATGGAGTGACACGGCTATTACCTTCAATGCCAGCGATGAACCTAAATTTCGAACAGCCCGAGCACCAACTGCACTGGTCCTCAGTCCAATTGTGGACGGCTTTCGACTCACCAAAGTACTCATGGACGGCGGCAGTGGATTGAACCGCATCTATGAGGAAACTCTTCAAAAAATGGAAATAGACTGGAACCGCATTCAGCAAAGCAGCACAACCTTCAGAGGAATCATCCCCAGTCGGGAAGTACGCTGTGCTGGGAAAATCACACTAGACATGGTATTCGGCACACCGTAGAATTATAGGTCCGAAGAAATTACATTCCAAGTGGCCCCGTTCAGTAGTGGATACCACGCCCTTTTAGGACGGGAGGCGTTCACGATCTTCCAAGCCGTACCCCATTATGGGTGCATGAAGCTTAAAATGCCCGGGCCCAACAGAATCATCACTCTCGCTAGTGACCCGGACACAGCACTCCACGCCGAAAACAAAACAGTCGCATTGGCCCTCGAGGCATTATCTGAAGCCCTTTCGGCCGAGGAATTAACCGCGCTACGCTCCACAGTGGACAGGGACGACGTGATACTTGACAAGAGATCCAAGTCCACCTCTTTTAAACCAGTGGATGAAATAGTCAAATTCCAAGTCCACCCAACGGACCCTACAAAAACAGCCTCCATCGGGGCACAGTTAAACCCCGCCGTGGACGCCGCACTACGAGAGTTCTTGCGCGAGAATTGGGACATATTCTCCTGGCACCCCTCAGACATGCTAGGAATCCCACGCAGGCTGGCCGAGCACAACCTCAATATTCTAAAGGGATTCAAGCCGGTCAAGCAGACTCTTCGGTGTTTCTATGAACCTAAGAGACAAGCTATGGGAGAGGAACTAGCCAAGTTATTGGAGGCCAGATTCATTAGAGAAATTAAACACCTGGACTGGCTAGCAAACCTGGTGATGGTACCAAAGAAGGACAAATCCTGGCGCCTATGTGTCGATTTCAAGGACCTCAACAAGGCTTGCCCAAAGGATCCCTTCCCCCTCCCCCGCATTGATCAAATTATCGATGCTACCGCAGCACACGAGTTATTGTGTTTCCTCGACGCATACTCCGGCTACCACCAAATCAAGATGGCGGAGTCCGACCAAGCCGCAACGGCATTTATCACACCACACGGCCCCTTCGGTTTCAACACAATGCCTTTTGGGCTCAAGAACGCCGACGCAACATATCCGCGCATGATTCAGACATGTTTGGAGAAACATATCGGCAAAACAGTAGAGGCATACGTAGTTGATGTGGTCATCAAAACCAAACACGTCGACTCTCTAATAGACGACTTGAGGCTCACATTCGACAACCTCCGAACATACGACATCAAGCTCATTCCGGAAAAATGTGTTTTCGGCGTACCAGCTGGAAAGCTCCTAGGCTTCATTGTCTCCAGTAGAGGAATTGAATCTAATCCGGCCAAAATCCAAGCTCTGTCATAGTTGGCTATCCCAGCGGACCTCAAACAAATCCAGAAATTAACTGGATGTGTGGCGGCTCTAAGCCGCTTTATCTCCCGCGTAGGAGAAAAGGCATTACCCCTTTATCGCCTCCTTCGACGCACCGAACACTTCGAGTGGACGGATGCTGCCACAGCCGGATTGGAAGAAATAAAAGCCATACTGGCAACCAACCCAATCCTGGCCGCGCCAAACATCGGCGAACCAATGTTGTTGTACATTGCGGCAACTCATCAGGTTGTAAGCGCAGTGCTCGTCGTCGAACGAGAAGCGGACGGACATAAATTCCCTCTTCAAAAGCCGGTATATTATGTATCCATTGTCCTCACTCCATGCAAATAACGGTACCCACATTATCAAAAGATAGCCTATGCGGTATTCATGGCATCCCGGAAGCTGCGACACTACTTTCAAGAGTGTTTGATTACAATAGCCTCAGAAGTGCCACTTAATGATATTATAAACAACCGCGACGCCACGGGCCGGATTGACAAATGGGCCATTGAGCTCCTCCCGTTCAACATAACATACAAACCGTGGTGAGCCATTAAATCGCAAGTATTGGCCGACTTTGTCGCCGAATGGACGGAAGCCGAACTCCCTAAAGAGTACGGCGCATACTCCAATTGGATCATGCACTTTGACGGCTCCAAAATGCTGGCTGGTCTAGGGGCTGGCGTCGTCCTGACGTCCCCAACCGGAGATACAGTTCAATACGTACTACAGATACTATATACAGACTCCAACAACGCATCCGAATACGAAACCCTGTTACATGGTCTCCGGATGGCAGTTTCCATGGGCATTCAACGCCTGGAGGTGCGTGGGGATTCGAACCTCGCAATATCCCAAATAAATGGAGACTTCGATGCCAAGGATCCGAAGATGGCGGCCTATCGCAACGCCGTCCTAAAGATGTCAGCTCGGTTCGAGGGGCTCGAATTTCACCATGTGGCTCGGGAAAACAATCAGGCGGTGGATATCCTTGCCCGCATCGGCGCCAAACGTGATGTGATCCCCCAACATCTTTTTGGAAAGGTTGTTTAAGCCATCCGTGGTATGGGAAGGGGACACCGGTAACAATAGTCTGGACCCGACCAAAATGCTCGATACCGAACACTCTGACATAATCGGAGGCTCTGCCACCGAAATAACACCTTCAGCCCATGTAATAATGGCCATCATCGCCCCGTGGTCAGAACCATTCCCAGTGATCTAAGCCTACAGGGTCCATGAGGGAGAGCTGTATAAAAAAAGCACTACCGGAGTCCTTCAAAGGTGCATCTCTGAAGAGGAAGGGAAGAAAACTTTGGCAGAAATTCATGCCGGACTCGGCGGCCACAACGCCGCAGCCCGGGCCCTTGTAAGCAAGGCCTTCCATAAAGGTTTTTATTGGCCAACGGCCCGGGTAGATGCACAAGACTTGGTCCAACGCTGCGTCGGTTGACAGCTTTTTGCAAACCAAAGCCACATGCCACCCACCGCCCTCCAAATAGTCCCCATTACCTGGCCCTTCGCGGTCTGGGGGCTTGACATGGTTGGACCCCTTAAAGGGGGAACCCATAAGAAAAAATACTTACTGGTCATGGTGGATAAATTCACCAAATGGATAGAAGCCAAACCTATTAAAACGGAGAATCCATACCGCTGATAGACTTCATATCCGGGGTTGTACACCATTATGGCGTCCCCCACAGCATCATCACTCACAACGGTACGAACTTTACGGCCGACGAGGTAAAACTATGGTGCAGCAACATGGGCATCAAGCTCGATTATGCTTCTGTCTATCACCCACAAACCAACGGCCAAGTTGAGCGAGCAAATGATCTTATCATGAGTGGCATCAAACCCAGATTAGTGCGGTCCTTAAAGGAATCTAACACGCACTGGGTAGAGGAGCTCGACTCCGTACTCTGGGGGCTGCGGACCACGCCGAATCGTACTACCGGATACACACCCTTCTTTATGGTGTACGGCATAGAGGCGGTTCTGCCCTGCGACATAATTCATGACTCACCTCGAGTACGCATGTACGAAGAAAGAGAAGCCGAGCTCGATCAGCAGGACAATCTGGACACCCTGGAGGAGGAGCGCGACGTGGCAAAAGCCCGTTCCGCATTCTATCAGCAACAGGCTCGAAGATACCAAAGCAGAGAAGTACGGGCCAAAACTTCTAACATTGGCGAGCTAGTTCTATGCCTGCCGGAGAAGAAAAAGACCAAGCTCGAGCCCAAATGGGAAGGTCCCTTCATTATTGACCAAGTTCTGACCGATGGAGCATACCATCTGCGGGATGCATCGAATTATTGACTTGAGCCGAACCCATGGAACGTAGCCAGGCTCCGAAGATTCTACGCCTAGTGTCGGACTCTATGTTCGTCTCCTTCCTATGTCCATTTTTCGCATTTACATTATCTTTCTTTTTTCTCTTTCTTTCTTTTATTCTTTCTCAAGGCCTTCAAGGGCCAACTTGTGCCTTGCTTGCACACTATTGACACGCTAACCGCGCTCGTTATACCTGGGGGCTTCTTACACAGAAGCTTAATTATTTATCTGGGCTTCATGCCCCGCACATGTGTTATTCTTCCGCATGTACCTTTTCTTTGCCATTATAAGCATCGATATGACTTAAGTTTTGGCCAAGCTGGGTTGCCTGGCTCTTGTATTTATGCCCTACGTTCCCGTTAATTCGGCTAGGGTATAAGGGGAGCACCTCTGCGATTGTTACTCCCGGGTCAGTCGGATGTGTACCTCAGATTGGGTGAAGCCGAAAGCTAGCGTTCTTAAGGGAATATTCGGTCAGTGAACAAAAGATGATTTTTATTCATTTTCCATATATGCCCCCAGATGTTTTTGCCCGCGTCTCCTCTCGCAGTCCGGACATGCACTTTAGGGCATGCGTACCCAGGGAAAGGAACCCCTAACGGAACTATTCTCCCTGGAAGATGTTTCTTACTACCCATGTAATATAACATAACTAGTTGGGTACTTGTCTGTTCAAGCACTAATGACCCCTACGCCTGGTTTCCACGCATACCCCGGTTCTTATATAACTGAGCAGGTATTTGGACACACTCCAGACTATCGGGTCCCGAGGTTGAAGCAAAAAGGTCCGCCATGACAAATGATTTACAATCCGGCTAGAAGGCATCATACATGTCACTTTAATTACGTAGTCATGTAGACTGACTATATTCCTCTTCTATATCATCCAATAGGCTGTCTAGCCTACAATCCTGTTGGTAATACTTTGCGGCTAATTCTACTTTCCCATACACTAAGCTAACGGGGATCTCTTTCCCATCGGGCCCCACAGGTCCGACCTCGGCCATGTGGTTTGGGTCACCCTTGGTATACCGCGTCTTCACCATGGCCCAGGCTTCCCTGGCACCTTGATGGCAGGCCGATATCTTCCATAATCAGAAGCTCCGCCGTGCTCCCTTGTGCTTCTCCGCAAGCTCTCCAATGCCTTCTGGCAGGGAGATGGATGGCCACAAGGCCTGGGCAATACCTTGCATCACCTACCGAACTTGTTCGTGTAGTTGTGAAAGCTCGGGTAGAAGATCACCCGCAGACCCGGGCATCTCCTCCGTGGGACGACCCGTCAGCATACCTGCAGACATAACTCTGTTAGCCGGCTTCTCCGCCCCCCCTTTTAAGGGTTCGTTCAAGCACTTACTGAAAATGCCGCGTCGAAGCCGCTTATTCTCCTTCTCGGAGTCCGCAAGCTGGGCTCGAACATCTTTCAGTTCCACGCTCAGCTTGGTATTGGCGTCTTGGAGATTGTTTTTCTCCTGTCTGACCTCAGTCTGCACGCGTTCGCCAGCCTTTAGCTGTCATACGACATGCTGGTCCTCCGGATTCTCTCTGGATTCATCTGCAACATCTATTGTTAGATCTGCAGCCACGCCGCACGCTATATGGTACCCATCATTCTTTGAAACAAATGTTACCAGTTGGGGACTTTTTAGGTTTCTTCAATGCGACAACGGCGGCCCAAAGTTGGGTCTTGCATTCCTCCAGCTCCTGTGACAGTCGAGTATTCTTCTTTGTAAGAACCTGCACAATAGATGATCCTTAAATCAGTTATGCTAACTGCTTCAAGTCTCAGGGGCTACTGATACACATAATCGTCAGATTTGCTTACCCGTACATCCCTTACATACTGGTCCGTGGCTCTGGCTAGACCATTTTGAGCAGCACGGAGGTACGCATCTCTAGAATTGAAGGCATCAAATGCCTCTGGTGAGAAGCAAGCGTCACGGAGTACGGCCCGGTGACGCCTATGATTCATGGCGCTCCCCACTTCTGAATTTGTAGCGGATAGTCTATCTGCATCCTCTATAGGGGGAGTATCCGGCGTCCGCCCCATGTCAGCTTCCGCCTCTATGTCCGGTCCTGGAGCCCGACTGGTGGAAGCATGATCGGCAGCCTCACCAGACATATTCCAGCGAGCGTTTTTTCTGTTAAAGAAACATGGACGTCATTACATTTTGAGAAAGACGACAACCACGGAGCGGGGTTTTTGTCATACCTCTGCGCCGGCGTCTCTGTCCAAACCACCTTCCTTTTTGGCCTGCCCGGCCTCGGTGCCTCTTGTTGGCGAGTTGCTGCGGGTTCGGCACGGCGTCCCAAATACCTTCCCTATAAAACACCATATGTATGTGGTAGGTGAAGTGTCTAAAAGGGGATCCTAGTTTTTGGAGTTGTGATTTTTTGGTTTTTCTTACGTGCGACGCAGGAAGCAGTCTGGGATAGTCGGCTGTAATGGCCACCATGGCGTCATCACAGCTTAATTGATAGAACTGTCGGTCTATCAGCTCCACGAATATGTCCAGATCTTCTTCAAGTCCGGGACCGAGGGCCCGGTCAGGGTCCTCTGGTTGTGGAGATGGGCTGTTGACCTCCCTTATGGCTTTTCGCAGTTCCTGCCGCGAAAAGGCAAGGTGAGTACCTATGACAAAGAATGCGGGAAGAATGGGAGTAAGGAGATATAATTCACCCAGCTTGGAGGGTTTTACATGGAGAATCCATCCCGTGGCTTGATGCGGATGAACTCCTCTTCCTCTCCCTTGAACAACTCGGGCATAATTTTTTCTAAAGCAGCAGCGTTGTCCGGATCCTTACGCCCGCAAGGGGTGGCATCATCTTCCCCGTTAAAACACCATAGGGGTGCCCTCGATATTGAAGTGGTTGCACTCCCCGCATTATGCATATTGACATAACCTCGATTACTGTGAATCCTGATTGATCCAGCGCTTTAATCCGGTTCATCAGGTAAAGGACTTCTCCGTTGTCTTCCTCCTGGGAGCTCTGTGGGCGCCAACTTCTGCGTTTCTTCAGAGGAGCATTGTTGAACTCAGGAAGACCCCGCCGAACAGGGTCCGGAAGGGGGACGTCCTCCATATAAAACCATTTCGAAGGCCAGTCTTCGGACGTCTTCTTCGGAGTACCGGACAGGTATCCGGTTTCGGCGGTGCTCCATATTTCGGCTCCGCCCACTTGATAAAGTGACCCCTTCTGTGTGCGGGGGACGAGGCAAAATAACCTTTTCCATAGCTCAAAATGAGCCTCGCATCCTAGGAATAACTCGTAGAGGGCAACATAGCCGGCGATGTGTAATATGGAAGCAGGGGTGAAATTATGCAGTTGGAGGCCGTAAAACTCCAGGAGCCCGCGGAGGAACGGATGAATTGGAAATCCGAGTCCCCTTAATAAGTAAGGAACAAGGCATACCCGCTCCCCCGTAGAGGGGCTGGGGAAGCTCTCCGCTTGCTCCCCGCCATTGTAGGTGGCGAGCCCGTCTTGGACGGGAACCATATACGCTGGAGGGAGAAATCCCTTAGTCTGCAGTTCGACTAATCGACTGTGTGGGACGGAACACCTCTCCCAATCACCGGGCTTAGGGCTACGGGGGCGGGAGGAGGAGCTGCGGTTGTCGGCCATGCTGGAGTGGATTTTTCCGAAGCGCGCTCCGATGGATTCTGAGGATGATATGGATTGGATATAAGAATCCCCATCGCTTTAATAGACAATTTATTTATCTGGATAGGAGGGCGAATCTAAAAACACCCTGACTCCTCGTATTCATTCGATGCGTGGAAGATAACCCTTATTGGGCGCAGAAGCCAAGAGGTCCAACATTTATGGGGCCGGACACTGCTTAACAAACATTCGAAATTTGGAGAAGAACCCGCCTTGCAATGCCGAAGACAATACTGCGTGTCGGACTTGACGTCATTTAAGCCTGGATCGGGGGCTACTGAGGGAGTCCTAGATTAGGGGGTCTCCGGACAGCCGGAGTATATCCTTTGGCCGGACTGTTGGACTATGAAGATACAAGATTGAAGACTTCGTCCCGTGTCCAGATGGGACTCTCCTTGGCGTGGAAGGCAAGCTAGGCAATACAGATATGTCTATCTCCTCCTTTGTAACCGACCTTGTGTAACCCTAGCCCCCTCCGGTGTCTATATGAACCGGAGGGCTTTAGTCCGTAGGACAACATACAATCATACCATAGGCTAGCTTCTAGGGTTTAGCCTCTCTGATCTCGTGGTAGATCAACTCTTGTACTACTCATATTATGAAGAATAATCAAGCAGGACGTAGGGTTTTACCTCCATCAAGAGGGCCCGAACCTGGGTAAAACATTGTGTCCCCTGCCTCCTCTTACCATCCGCCTTAGACGCACAATTCGGGACCCCCTACCCGAGATCCGCCGGTTTTGACACCGACATTGGTGCTTTCATTGAGAAGCCTCCCCCAAGCTTGTGGGAGACTCTCTTCTTTAATTTGCACAAAATTATATATATCCCTTAAAGCAGCTTGTTTCTTATGAGCAGGGAAATATTTAGCAGAGAAGTAATAAATCATATCCTGGGGACTACGCACACAACCAGGATCAAGAGAATTAAACCATGTCTTAGCATCACCCTTTAATGAGAACGGAAATATTTTAAGGATGTAAAAGTAACGAGTTCTCTCATCTTTAGTGAACAGGGTAGCTATATCATTCAATTTAGTAAGATGTGCCACAACAGTTTCAGATTCATAACCATGAAAAGGATCAGATTCAACCAAAGTAATTATATCAGGATCAACAAAGAATTCATAATCCTTATCAGTAACAAAGATAGGTGAAGTAGCAAAAGCAGGGTCAGGTTTCATTCTAGCATTTAGAGATTGCTTACTCCATTTAGCTAATAACCTCTAGAGTTCATTTCTATTTTTGTAAGCTAAAATAGCTAAAGAAGCTTCTTGATCAAAAACATAACCCTTCGGAATAACAAGTGATTCTTCATCATCACTTCCATCACTATCATCAGATTCAATATTTTCAATTTCTCTAGCTCTAGCAAGTTGTTCATCAAGAAATTTACCAAGCGGCACAGTAGTATCAAGCATAGAAGTAGTTTCATCATAAGTATCATGTATAGCAGAAGTGGCATCATCAATAACATGCGACATATCAGAACGAATAGCAGAAGCAGGTGTAGTTGTCGCAAGCTTACTCAAAATAGAAGGTGAATCAAGTGTAGAGCTAGATGGCAGTTCCTTACCTCCCCTCGTAGTAGAGGGATAGATTTTGGTTTTTGGATCTCTCATGTTCTTCATAATGATAAGAAGATATATATCCCAAGTGACTCAAAGAATAGAGCTATGCTCCCCGGCAACGGCGCCAGCACATAGTCTTGATAACCCATAAGTATAGGGGATCACAACAGTTTTCGAGGGTAAAGTATTCAACCCAAATTCATTAATTCGACACAAGGGGAGCCAAAGAATACTCTCAAGTATTAGCAGCTGAGTTCTCAATTCAACCACACCTGGAAACTTAGTATCTGCAGCAAATTATTTAGTAGCAAAATAATATGATAGTAGTGGTGACGGTAACAAAAGGTAACGGTAGTAAAAGCAATGTTTTTGGTATTTTGTAGTAATGATAGCAATAGCAACGGGAAAGTAAATAAGTGAAGAACAATATATGGAAAGCTCGTAGGCAATGGATCGGTGATGGAGAATTATGCCGGATGCGGTTCATCATGTAACAGTCATAACCTAGGGTGACACAGAACTAGCTCCAGTTCGTCAATGTAATGTAGGCATGTATTCCAAATATAGTCATACGTGCTTATGGAAAAGAACTTGCATAACATCTTTTGTCCTACCCTCCCGTGGTAGCGGGGTCCTTACGGAAACTAAGGGATATTAAGGCCTCCTTTTAATAGAGAACTGGAACAAAGCATTAACACGTAGTGAATACATGAACTCCTCAAACTACGGTCATCACCGGTAAGTATCCCGATAATTGTCACTTCGGGGTTAATGGATCATAACACATAATAGGTGACTATAGACTTGCAATATAGGATCAAGAACACTCATATATTGATGAAAACATAATAGGTTCAGATCTGAAATCATGGCACTCGGGCCCTAGTGACAAGCATTAAGCATAGCAAAGTCATAGCAACATCAATCTCAGAACATAGTGGATACTAGGGATCAAACCGTAACAAAACTAACTCGATTACATGATAGATCCCATCCAACCCATCACCGTTGAGGGAGTCCTGGATTAGGGGGTCTCCGGAAAGCCGGACTATATCCTTTGGCCGGACTGTTGGACTATGAAGATACAAGATTGAAGACTTCGTCCCGTGTTCGGATGGGACTCTCCTTGGCGTGGAAGGCAAGCTAGGCAATATTGATATGTATATCTCCTCCTTTGTAACCGACCTTGTGTAACCCTAGCCCCCTCCGGTGTCTATATAAACCGGAGGGCTTTAGTCCGTAGGACAACATACAATCATACCATAGGCTAGCTTCTAGGGTTTAGCCTCTCTGATCTCGTCGTAGATCAACTCTTGTACTACTCATATTATCAAGAATAATCAGGCAGGACATAGGGTTTTACCTCCATCAAGAGGGCCCGAACCTGGGTAAAACATTGTGTCCCCTGCCTCCTGTTACCATCCGCCTTAGATGCACAGTTCGGGACCCCCTACCCGAGATCCGCTGGTTTTGACACCAACAACCGTCCAGCAAGCCTACGATGGAATTACTCACGCACGGCGGTGAGCATCATGAAATTGGTGATGGAGGATGGTTATTGATGATGATGGCGACAGATTCCCCTCTTCGGAGCCCCGAACGGACTCCAGATCAGCCCTCCAGAAAGGTTTTAGGGCTTGGCGGCGGCTCCGTATCGTAAAACGTGATGATTTCTTCTCTCTGATTTTTTTCTCCCCGAAACACAATATATGGAGTTGGAGTTGGAGTCGGAGAGGCAACAGGGGCCCCATGAGGTAGGGGGCGCGCCCTAGGGGGGCAGGCGCGCACCCCACCCTCGTGGACAGGTGGTGGGCCCCCTGGCCTTCATCTTTTGCAGGTATTTTTCATATTTTCTGAAAAGTTGCTCCATGAAGTTTCAGGTCATTCCGAGAACGTTAGTTTCTGCACATAAATAACACCATGGTAATTCTGCTGAAAACAGCGTCAGTCCGGGTTAATTCCATTCAGATCATGCAAGTTAGAGTCCAAAACAAGGGCAAAAGTTTTTGGAAAAGTAGATACGATGGAGACGTATCAGCCTGCAAAACCCAAGGGTGGAGTGTTTATACTATACTGGTAGAAAACACCAAGTACATTTGGAAACCAGGTGATCCAGTCATAATGCTTGAACAAACAAGCTATATTTGGGGAGTTATGTTATATTACTTTTAAATGTAAGAAACATCTTCCAAGAAGAATAGTTCCGTTAAGGATTCCTCTACCTGGGTCAGCATGCATGTAGGCATGACTAGGCTGTGAAGCGAAAGAATCGTAGGCGTCTGTGTATTTTTTGTTAGTTTATAGTGCTACGAAGGCAGTTCATTATTTGTCTGCCGACCAGTTATTCCCTTAAGAACGCTAGCTTTCGGCTTCACCCGTCTGATGTACATGTCTGGATGACCCGGTTGTAACAATCGCAAGGATGCTCCCTTTATGCCCTAGCTGAATAATCAGGAACATAGGGCATAAGCACAGGAGCCAGGCAACCCATCTTGGCAAAATCTTAGGTCATAGAGGTGCATATAATGGCGAAGACAAGACGTATATGAGTAAGCAATACACATGTATATGGTGAGCCTTATGCTCGACACAAAAGAGCTTCTATTTGAAGGAAGCCCCCAGTTATATTGGGGTGAGTACATTTAAAGATGTATTCCCCATGAGTGTGCGGCTGACCCGAACACACACTAGAAATCGTAAAACAAATGAAAAGAAGGAAGGGAACGAAGAGGAAAAAAGGTAATGAACAACGTGTCCGGACTTAGGCGTAGAATCTTCGGAGTCTGGCAGCGTTCCATGGGTTCGGCTCTAAGTGATTGTCCGATGCATTACAAAGGTGATAGGCTCCTCCGATGAAAACTTCATATATAATGAAGGGACCCTCCCATTTGGGCTTGAGCTTGTCCTTTTTCTTCTCTGGTAGGCGTAGAACGAGTTCACCGACATTATAAGTCTTGGCCCGCACTTCTGTGCTTAGGTATCTTCGAGCTTGTTGTTGGTAGAATGTGGAACGAGTTTTGGCGATGTTGCGCTCCTCCTCCAGGCCATCTAAGTCATCTTGCTGATCGAGCTTGGCCTCTCCCTCTTCGTAGATGCGCACTCGAGGTGAGTCAAGAATAATATCGCAGGGCAAGACGGCCTCTACGCCGTACACCATGAAGAACGGTGTGTATCCGCTCATGCGATTGGGTGTGGTCCACAGCCCCCAGAGTATGGATTCGAGCTCCTCCACCCAGTGTTAATCTGACTCCTTTAAGGATCGCACTAGTCTGGGTTTAATGCTGCTCATTATCAGGCCATTGGCCCGTTCGACTTGACCGTTTGTTTGAGGGTGATATACGGAGGCGTAATCGAGCTTGATGCCCAGATTAGCACACCAAGTTTTTATCTCGTCGGCTATGAAGTTAGAGCCATTGTCGGTGATGATGCTGTGTGGGACACCATAAAGGTGTACCACACTGGATATGAGATCTATCACTGGCCCGGCTTCAGCTGTTTTGACTGGCTTGGCCTCTATCCACTTAGTGAATTTATCTACCATGACCAGTAGGTATTTTTTATTATGGCTTCCCCCCTTAAGTGGTCCGACCATGTCAAGCCCCCATACTGCAAAAGGCCAAGTCATGGGGATTGTTCGTCGGGCGGTAGGCGACATATAGCTTTGATTGGCGAAAAGCTGGCATCCTATACTACGTTGAACGAGGTCTTGTGCATCTCCTCGGGCCGTAGGCCAGAAAAACCCAGTACGGAAGGCCTTAGTTACAAGAGCCCAAGCTGCGGCATGATGGCCGCCAAGACCAGCATGGATTTCAGCCAAGAGCTGCTGCCCCTCTTCTTCGGAGATACATCTTTGAAGGACTCCGGTAGTACTTTTCTTGTAGAGCTCTCCTTCATGAACCTTGTAGGCTTTCGAGCATCGAATGATGCAACGAGCCTCATTCTGGTCCTCAGGAAGCTCCTGCTTATTAAGGTAGGCCAGGAAGGGTTCGGTCCATGGAGCGATTACTACCAGGATTACATGGGCGGAAGGCGTTGGTTCTGTGCCCGAGCCCCCTATGATATATGAATCATGTTCGGCATCTGGGGGCATGATCGTCGCCGGACTGTTGGTTTCGCTCTCGTCCTGCCATACTATGGATGGCTTGAAGAGCCTCTCCACAAAGGCGTTAGGTGGGACGGGGTCGCGCTTAGCGCCCATTCGAGCAAGGATGTTCGCTGCTTGGTTACTGTCTCGGGCCACGTGATGGAACTCAAGCCCTTCGAACTGAGCTGATATTTTGAGCATGGAATTGCGGTAAGCCGCCATCTTTGGATCTTTTGCGTCGAATTCGCTATTTATTCGGGATATTGCGAGATTTGAACCCCCTCATACCTCAAGGCGTTGCATGCCCATGGAAACAGCCATCCGAAGACCATGCAGTAGTGCCTCATATTCAGCTGCGTTGTTAGAGTCCGTATACATGATTTGCAATACGTAGCAGACTGTGTCCCCTGTAGGGGATGTTAGGATGACACCGGCCCCCGATCCAACTAACATTTTAGAGCCGTCGAAGTAGATCACCCAGTTGGAGTATGTGCCATACTCTTTAGGGAGTTTGGCTTCTGTCCATTCGGCGATGAAGTCGGCTAACACCTGAGATTTAATATCTTGGTGTGGCTTGTATGTTATTTCGAATGGTAAGAGCTCGATAGCCCATTTTGCAGTTCGGCCTGTGGCATCTCGATTGTTTATGATATCATTGAGGGGTACCTCGGAGGCCACCATGATCGAACACTCTTGAAAGTAGTGTCGCAGCTTCCGAGATGCCATGAAAATTGCATATCCTATTTTTTGGTAGTGCGGGTATCGGGATTTGCATGGTGTGAGAACCGCCAATACATAGTATACTGGTTTTTGGAGAGGGAATTTATGTCCCTCTTCCTCTCGTTCAACGACGAGCACCGTGCTCACCACCTGGTGAGTTGCAGATATATACAGTAGCATGGGTTCACCAATGTTCGGTGCGGCAAGTATTGGATTGCTTGCAAGCAGAGTTTTTGTTTCTGCCAGCCCGGCTGTTGCCGCGTCCGTCCATTCAAAGTGGTCGGTACGCCGAAGCAGATGATATAGTAGCAGCGCTTTTTCTCCCAATCTGGAGATAAAGCGGCTTAAAGTTGCCATGCACCCAGCTAGTTTTTGGACCTATTTTAGGTCTATTGGTGTCGCCAACTGTGACAAGGCTCGGATTTTGGCTTGGTTTGCTTCGATTCCTCTATTGGAAACGATGAACCCGAGCAACTTTCCGGCCAGAGCACCAATAACACATTTTTCCAGATTGAGTCGTATGTCATATGTTCGGAGGTTGTCGAACGTGAGACGTAAGTCATCCACCAATGATTCAACGTGTTTGGTTTTGATGACAACATCATCTACATATGCCTCAACCGTCTTGCCAATTTGTTTTTCCAGGCATGTTTGAATCATGCGTTGGTAGTGTAACACCCACGATGTGGCTATATCTCCCACGTGTCGAGGCACGACTTAGAGGCATAACCGCATGGTGGTTTTGTCGCAAGTGGGGTAATCTTCACAGAATCCCATGAACTAAATAAGAAAGGGATAAAGAATTGGCTTACAATCACCACTTCACACAAATAACATGTTAAGCATACATCATGCAGAGTACAATCAAGGTCCGACTACAGAACCCAAAATAAAAGAAGACAACCCCAAATGCTAGATCCCCAATCGTCCCAACTGGGCACCACTACTAATCAACCGGAAAAGACACATAACAACGACCAAGATCTTCATCGAGCTCCCACTTGAGCTCGGTTGCGTCACCTGCACTGGTATCATCGGCACCTGCAACTGTTTGGAAGTATCTATGAGTCACGAGGACTCAGCAATCTCATACCCGCGAGATCAAGACTATTTAAGCTTATGGGTAGGATAAGGTAATGAGGTGGAGCTGCAGCAAGCGCTAAGCAAATATGGTGGCTAACATACGCAAATAAGAGCAAGAAGAGAAGCAACGCAACGGTCGAAAAGCTATAAGTGATCAAGAAGTGATCCTGAAACTAGCTATGTTCAAGCATAACACAATAACCGTGTTCACTTCCCAGACTCCATCGGAAAGAGACCATCATGGCTACACACGCAGTTGATGCATTTTAATTAAGTTAAGTGTCAAGTTCTCTACAACCGGATATTAACAAATTCCCATCTGCCACATAACCGCGGGCACGACTCTCGAAAGTTTATACCCTGCAGGGGTGTCCCAACTTAGCCCATCACAAGCTCTCTCGATCAACTAAGGATATTCCTTCTCCCGGAAAGACCTGATCAGTCTCGGAATCCCGGTTACAAGACATTTCGACAATGGTAAACCAAGACCAGCAAGACTGCTCGACCGTGCTGACAAATCCCGATAGGAGCTGCACATATCTCATTCTCAGGGCACACCGGATAAGCTAAGCGTACAAGTAACAACATAACCCAAGTTGCCAAGGGACGGACCCGCACGATGCTCTAGTTTTGGACCAACACTAAAAGGAGCACTGGCCTGAGGGTTAAAATAAAGATGACCCTTGAGTCTACAGAACCCAAGGGAAAAAGTCTTAGGTGGCAAATGTAAAACCAAGGTTGGGCCTTGCTGGAGGAGTTTTATTCAAAGCGAGCTGTCAAGGGGTTCCCATAACACCCAGCCGCGTTAGGAATGCAAAATCAAGGAACATAACACCAGTATGACGGAAACTAGGGCGGCAAGAGTGTAACAAAACACCAGGCAAAAGGCCGAGCCTTCCACCCTTTACCAAGTATATAGATGCATTAATTAAATAAGAGATAATGTGATATCCCAACATATCCATGTTCCAACATGGAACAAACTTCAACTTCACCTGCAACTAGCAACGCTATAAGAGGGGCTGAGCAAAAGTGGTATCATAGCCAAACAACGGTTTGCTAGGAAGGTGGGTTAAAGGCTTGACATGGCAATATGGGAGGCATGATATAACAAGTGGTAGGTAGCGCGACATAGCGATAGAGCGAACAACTAGCAAGCAAATATAGAAGTGATATCGAGGGTATGGCCATCTTGACTGAAATCCCGCAATGAAGAAGAACGAGTCCATGAAGAAGACAAACGTACGTAGTCGAATGAATCCTCACAACTCCGGAACGAAACCGAAGCTAACGAGAAATGGTGTACCAAGCCGGATATGAAATCTATTACCGGCCCCGCCTCGGCCGTTTTGACTGGTTTGGCCTCTATCCACTTAGTGAATTTATCCACCATGACCAGCAGATACTTTCTCTTATGGCTTCCTCCTTTAAGGGGTCCGACCATATCGAGTCCCCAGACCGGAAAAGGCCAAGTGATGGGGATTGTTTGTAAGGCAGTGGGGGGCATATGGCTTTGGTTGGCGAAGAGTTGGCATTCAACGCAACGTTGGACAAGGTCCTGTGCATCTGCTCGGGCCGTTAGCCAATCAAACCCTGTACGAAAGGCCTTGCTAACAAGGGCCCGAGCTGCGGAGTGGTGACCGCCGAGTCCGGCGTGAATTTCCCCAAGAGCTGTCGCCCTCTTCCTCAGAGATACAACTTTGAAGAACTCCAGTAGCGCTTTTCCTATAGAGTTCTCCGTCATGAACCTTGCAGGCCTTCGAACACCGGAAAATGCAGTGGGCCTCATTCTGATCCTCAGGAAGCTCCTTATTAAGGTAGGCCAGGAATGGTTTGGTCCATGGGGCAATGACTGCCATGATGAGACGGGCCGATGGTGTTATTTCGGTGGTTGAGCCTCCGACGATATCAGTGTGTTCAGAATCTGGGGTTGTGTTCGGATCCGGACTGGTGTTGCCGCTCTCCCCCTGCCACACCACGGATGGCTTAAAAAGTCTTTCTAGAAAAAGTTGGGTGGGATGGGGTCGCGCTTAGCGCCTCTGTGAGCGAGAACGTCCGCCGCTTGATTACTCTCTCGGGCCACATGATGGAACTCGAGTCCCTCGAACCAAGCCGACATTTTTAGGACAACATTATGATAAGCTGCCATCTTCGAATATTTGGCATTGAAGTCTCCATTTATTTGAGATATTGCGAGGTCAGATACCCCGCGCACTTCCAGGCGCTGTATGCCTATGGAGACAGCCATCCGGAGACCATGCAAGAAGGCCTCGTATCCAGTTGCATTATTGGAGTCTGTGTATAGTATTTGGAGTATGTACTGAACGATGTCTTCAGTAGGGGATGTTAAAATGACGCCCGCTCCTAGTCCTGCCAGCATTTTGGAGCCATCGAAATGCATAACCCAATTGGAATATGTGCCGTACTCTTTAGGGAGTTCGGCCTTTGTCCATTCGGCGACTGATACGTCTCCGTCGTATCTACTTTTCCAAACACTTTTGCCCTTGTTTTGGACTCTAACTTGCATGATTTTAATGTAACTAACCCGGACTGACACTATTTTCAGCAGAATTACCATGGTGTTATTTTTGTGCAGAAATAAAAGTTCTCGGAATGACCTGAAAATCAACAGATATTATTTTTGGAATATATAAAAATACTGGAAGAAGAATCCACGTCAGGGGGCCCACACCCTGTCCACGAGGGTGGGGGGCGAGGCGCGCCCCCTGCCTCGTGGCCCCCCTGACGCTGCACCGACCTCAACTCCAACTCCATATATTCGTCTTCGGGGAGAAAAAAATCATAGAAAAGGATTCATCGCGTTTTACGATACGGAGCCGCCGCCAAGCCCTAAACTCTCTCGGGAGGGCTGATCTGGAGTCCGTTCGGGGCTCCGGAGAGGGGAATCCATCGCCATCGTCATCATCAACCTTCCTCCATCACCAATTTCATGATGCTCACCTCCGTGGGTGAGTAATTCCATCATAGGCTTGCTGGACGGTGATGGGTTGGATGAGATTTATCATGTAATCGAGTTAGTTTTGTTAGAGTTTGATCCCTAGTATCCACTATGTTCTGAGATTGATGTTGCTATGACTTTGCTATGCTTAATGCTTGTCACTAGGGCCCGAGTGTCATGATTTCAGATATGAACCTATTATGTTTTCATGAATATATGTGAGTTATTGATCCTATCTTGCAAGTCTATAGTCACCTATTATGTGTTATGATCCGTTAACCCCGAAGTGACAATAATCGGGATACTTACCGGTGATGACCGTAGTTTGAGGAGTTCATGTATTCACTATGTGTTAATGCTTTGGTCCGGTACTCTATTAAAAGGAGGCCTTAATATCCCTTAGTTTCCAATAGGACCCCGCTGCCACGGGAGGGTAGGACAAAAGATGTCATGCACGTTCTTTTCCATAAGCACGTATGACTATATTCGGAATACATGCCTACATTACATTGATGAACTGCTACTTCTGTGTCACCCTATGTTATAACTATTGCATGATCGATCTCATCCGACATAATTCTCCATCACTGATCCATTGCCTACGAGCTTTTCCATATATTGTTCTTCGCCTATTTACTTTTCTGCTGCTACTGTTACAATCACTACAAAACTCAAAAATATTACTTTTGCTATCGTTACTTTTTGCCACCGTTACCACTATTATCATATTACTTTGCTACTAAATACCTTGTTGCAGATATTAAGTTTCCAGGTGTGGTTGAATTGACAACTCAGCTGTAAATACTTGAGAATATTGTTTGGCTCCCCTTGTGTCGAATCAATAAATTTGGGTTGAATACTCTACCCTCGAAAACTGTTGCGATCCCCTATACTTTTGGGTTATCAAGACTATTTTCTGGCACCGTTGCCGGGGAGCAGAGCTCTATTCTTTAAGTCACTTGGGATTTATATCTGCTTATCACTATGAAGAACTTGAAAGATCAAAGAACCAAGATTTTTCCCTCAACTACGAGGGGAGGTAAGGAACTTCCATCTAAATCTGCACTTGATTCACCTTCTATTATGAGTTAACTTGCGACACCTACACATGCTATTGATTATGATAGGTCGCATGTTATTGACGATGCCACTTCTTATGATGAAACTACTTATATGCTTGATAGTACTGTGCCACTAGGTGAATTTCTTGATGAAAAACTTGCTAGGGATAGAGAGAATGAAATTATTGAAACTGATAATATTGATGAAAGTGATGATGAAGATTCTCCCCCTAGATATGAATTGCCTGTTGTGCCTGAGGGTTATGTTATGGATGAAGAAACTGCAAGAGACTTTCTTGCCTGCAATGATAGAAGTGATCTTAAGAAACTATTAGCTAAGCTGAAAGAAAAATCTCTGAATGCTAGAATGAAATATGATCCTGCTTATGCTACTTCGCCTATCTTTATTACTGATAAGGATTATGATTTCTCTATCGATCCTGAGTTAATTACTTTGGAAGAATCTGATCCTTTCTATGGCTATGAATCTGAAACTGTTGTGGCACATCTTACTAAATTAAATGATATAGCTACCCTGTTCACTAATGATGAGAAAACTCGCTACTATTATATCCTTAAATCATTTCCGTCTTCATTAAAGGGTGATGCTAAGATATGGTTTAATTCTCTTGATCCTAGTTGTGTGCGTAGTCCCGAGGATATGATTTACTACTTCTCTGCTAAATATTTCCCCACTCATAAGAAACAAGCTGCTTTATGGGAAATACATAATTTTGTGCAAATTTAAGAAGAGAGTCTCCCACAAGCTTGGGGGAGGCTTCTTCAATTACTTAATGCTTTGTCTGATCATCCTCTCAAGAAAAATGAAATACTTGATATCTTTTATAATGGACTAACCGATGCTTCCAGAGACCACCTGGATAGTTGTGCTGGTTGTGTTTTCAGGGAAAGAACAGTTGATCAAGCTGAAATTCTATTGAATAATATGTTGACTAATGAAAATAATTGGACACTTCCTGAACCAACTCCTAAGCCAACTTCAAAGAAAAGGGGTATTCTATTTCTCAGCCCTGAAGATATGCAAGAAGCAAAGAAATCTATGAAAGAAAAAGGTATTAAAGCTGAAGATGTTAAGAATTTAGCACCTATTGAAGAAATACATGGTCTTGATAACCCGACACAGGTAGTAAAGGTAAATTCTCTCTATAGATTTGATGAAGGTGATATTCCTCGTAATAAGTTTGCTAGCCAATGCTTAGATGAGTTTGATAATTTTATTGTTAAACAAGAAAAGTTCAATGCTTATTCTTGTATTTAATTGAAACATAATGCTTATATGATTGAACACTTGAGTGATTATATGGCTAGTGTTAAAGGTGAACCTAAACCCATTAGTAAACATGCTTCTATGGTTACCACTCAAGTAGAACAAGTACTTAAAGCTTAGAATGATTTGCTCAATGAATTAAATAGTAAGAAGAATGATAATGATATTAGTGCTATGACTAGAGGTGGTAAAATGACTCAGGAGCCTTTGTATCCCGAGGGCCACCCTAAGAGAATTGAGCAAGATTCTCAGAAAACTACTATAGATGCACCTAGTCCTTCTAAAAGGAAGAGAAAGAAAAATGATAGGACTTTGCATGCTTCTAGTGAACCTGTTGTAGACACACCTGAGAATCCTAATGATATTTCTATCTGTGATGCTGAAACACAATCTGGTAATGAACATGAACCTAGTGATAATGTTAATGATGATGTTCATGTTGATGCTCAACCTAGCAATGGTAATGATGTAGAAATTGAACCTGCTGTTGATCTTGATAACCCACAATCAAAGAATCAACGTTATGATAAGAGAGACTTTGTTGCTAGGAAGCACGGTAAAGAAAGAGAACCGTGGGTTCAGAAACCCATGCCTTTTCCTCCTAAACCATCCAAGAAAAAGGATGATGAGGATTTTGAGCGCTTTGCTGAAATGATTAGACCTATCTTTTCGCGTATGCGTTTGACTAATATGCTTAAAATGAATCCTTATGCTAAATATATGAAAGATATTGTTACTAATAAGAGAAAGATACCGGAAGCTGAAATTTCCACCATGCTTGCTAATTATACTTTAAGGGTGGAATACCAAAGAAACTTGGAGATCCAGGAGTACCAACTATACCATGTTCCATTAAAAGAAACTATGTTAAAACTTCTTTATGTGATCTTGGAGCCAGTGTTAGTGCTATGCCTCTCTCTTTATATCGTAGACTTGATCTGAATAAGTTGACACCTACTGAAATATCTTTGCAAATGGCTGACAAATCAACTGCTATACATGTCGGTATTTGTGAGGATGTGCATGTTGTGGTTGCAAACGTTACTATTTTAACGGACTTTGTTATTCTTGATATTCCCGAGGACGATAGTATGTCTATTATTCTCGGAAGACCCTTTTTGAATACTGCAGGGGCTGTTATTGATTGCACCAAAGGCAATGCCACTTTTCATGTTAATGGTAATGAGCATATGGTACACTTTCCGAGGAAACAACCTCAAGTCCACAGTATCAATTCTATTGGAAAATTTCAACAATCACTATTGGAGGTTTTGAATTTCCTCTTCCTACTGTCAAGAAGAAATATGATATTCTTATTGTTGGGGACATGCATATCCCAGTTGAGGTAACCTAGTGTTATTCGAAAATTCTCCGGTTTCATGTTATTCGAAATGAGTTTGTTAACAAGACCTGATCAACCTTGTTAGTGGATTCCTTTTGATGAGCATGAGATGGATGAATTTAGAAAACACAACTCTCTGTACCCTCTTTTTACTTTCTGTTATTTATATTAATAAAGCAAAAATAGTATTTTATGTCTGTTTTCTGAATTATCCATGCAATAAAAAATACCCCAAAAATAAAAGTTCTCCAAATGCCCTTAAAATTAAATATGATTTTTTCTAGAATATTTGAGAATATCTGGCACTGAGAGCACACCAGGGGGAGCAAGCACCTGGCCACGAGGGTCCAGGGCGCGCCCACCCCCTGGGCGCGCCCCCTGCCTCGTGGGCCCATGGTGGGTCCCCTCCACTTATTCCATCCACCACACACTCCTTCCTCCCAAAAAAATCACCAACCAGCTCAAGCACGAGTTCTAGCTCATCTTGTTGCCATTTTTGATCTCCTAGCTGAAAGCTCCATTCACAAAACTGATTTGAGGGATTGTTCTTTGGTATTCGACTCCTCCAATGGTCCAATTAGTTTTTGTTCTAGTGCTTTATTTATTGCAAATTTTTGCTGCCTAGGTGACCCTGTTCTTGAGCTTGCATGTCAAATTTATGTGGTCCCAGGTAGTTCGAATGCATGATATAGTCTCTAGGCACTTGTGGGAGTAGTTGCTATCAATTTTGTTGAGTTTGGCTCACTTTTATTTTAAGTTACTAAAAATTTCAGAAATTTGCAGAAAAAGATGAAGAGATTTTTGAGGGGCTCATTGAGCCGAAGCTCGAAGGATAAACAAAGTGAAGAGAACAAGAAGCCCAAGTATAATCTCCCTCGTACTGTGGAGGTTCGGCCGTGTGAATGGCCTTGTGATGATTTCTTGAGAGAAGCCGGGATTCATGAAGATTTTTATTATTTGGCTGGGAATGCAGGCCTCATCGCCTTCCTCCACGACCAACGCGAACAGTATCTCTTACTCACCAATATCTTTGTGCAAAAATTTCATTTCCATGCTAGGAGCTCACCACATTCGGTGGAATTTTATTTATATGATGAGGATAAGGAGATGTCACTTCGTGCTTTTTGTCGGGTTTGTTTGATACCTTTTGAGGGCAGCCTAGAGGAACCACATCGTGATGATGTGGAGGGATTTATTGATATGATTGTTGTAGGGGAAAGGAGGAAAGTTTCCGATGCAAGGATCACTAGCATACATTTTCCTGTTCTACGTTACTTTTCAATATTTGCTGGTAGATGCTTAATTGGTCATGGGAACTGTAGGAACCTTAGTGCTCCTGATATTGTTATTTTGCGACATGCCTTGTTTCAAGATACTACTTTCAGTTTAGGCGCTATTGTTTCTAAACGGTTAAATCTGAACCATACTAAGGGCCCCGTCCTTGGAGGCATCTTTGCCTCGCGCCTAGCTGCACACTTTAACATACCCATCAGACATTATGAGAAAGAGGAAAAGTTGCTGGCTAATATTTTTCTAGATTATAAGAGCATGGTAGCACATGATTTTATTGTTAAGAATAAGAAGAAGTTGCTTAACTATAGACTGATTTTTGGTAAGAATAACTTTGAGACTATTACCTTGCCTGCTCCCTCTTTGTTTAACATATTTTTAGGCAAGTACCTTGTTTTACTAGAGGACGTTTATGCATACTGGAGTGTGACACCAGCTCCAGAGCCTCAGCCGGAATCACCCCAGGACCCTTATCGACAGTCAGTTTATCAGTGGAATTCGGAGGAGATTGCCAACCAGTGGCACCCAGAGGACACTCCCCCTTACACCGGAGAGGGCCACTTTGATCCTTGGGCATAGACCAACTTAGGAAAAAAGCCTAAGCTTGGGGGAGTATGTATTTCTCACCGACATTACATTCCTGTTCACACATTTGTGCTAGTTGTCGTTGCTCATACTTTTTCACTGTATCATCCATGCTAGTTTATTTCCCTTTTTATGCTTTCTTCTTGTGTGTTTGAAAAACCTTAAGAAAAACCAAAAAAATATTAGTTGTAGCTTTTAGTTAGTTTACTTTTTATGCCTCTAGTAGTAGTAACTAAAAAGAAAACCCAAAAAGATTTCTTGTTCTTCTTTTGCTTGTTGGGAGCTTTCCCGTGTAAATAGTTTTGTTTCTTTTCTTTGGGGGTCGAGAGGAGAAGACCATAATGAAAATGTTGAGTGGCTCTTATATGCATTATTGTTGATCTAACAAAGAGCCCATATTACCTTGTCTTCTCTCTTGAATTGAATGCTTGCAGATTCCAACTTAGTCCAATGCACGTGCACTATTATTATTATCCACACTATTCGGTCGTGCAAGTGAAAGGCAATAATGATGATTATATGATGAACTTATTGAGATGAGAAAAGCTGGTATGAACTCGACCTCTCTTGTTTTTGTAAATATGATTAGTTCATCGTTCCTGATTCAGCCTATTATGAAAAAAACATGTTTGCAATGACAATTAGAGATTGTAGTTGCTTATGCCATGCTTAATTAGCTAGGAATTTATAATTGTTTACCTTGCGTGCCAACATGCTATTAAAATGGTTGTGATGTGGTATGATAGGGTGGTGTCCTCTTTTGAACGATTCGAGTGGCTTGACTTGGTACATGTTCATGCATGTACTTGAAACAAAATCAACATAGCCTCTACGATATTTATGTTCATGGTGAATTATATCCTACTCATGCTTGCATTCGGTGTTGATTAATTTTAATGCATGTTCATGACTGTTGTCTCTCTCTAGCTGATCGCTTCCCAGTCTTTTTCTAGCCTTCACTTGTACTAAGTGGGAATACTGCTTGTGCATCCAATTCCATAAACCCCAAAGTTGTTCCATATGAGTCCACCATACCTACCTATATACGGTATCTACCTGCCATTCCAAGTAAATTTGTATGTGCCAAACTCTAAACCTTCAAATAAACATTCTGTTTTGTATGCTCAAATAGCTCATGTATCAACTAGGGCTATCTGTATCTTCCATGCTAGGCAGGTTATTCTCAAGAGGAGTGGACTTCGCTCCTCACTCACGAGAAAATGGCTGGTCACCGGGATGCCTACTCCCGTGCTTTAAGCAAATCAAATCAAAATTGTTGCAAACAAAACTCCCCCAGGATTGTTGTTAGTTGGAGGAACCTGTTGTTTCGGGCAAGCCATGGATTGATGCTTTTTGGTGATGGGGGAGTATAAACTTTACCATTCTGTTTGGGAACTGCCTATAATGTGTGTAGCATGGAAGATATCGAGATCTCTTGGTTGTTATGTTGACAATGAAAGTATACCGCTCAAAATATTATTCATATCTATTTCAAAATCGAGCTCCGGCACCTCTACAAATCCCTGCTTCCCTCTGCGAAGGGCCTATCCAGTTACTTTTATGTTGAGTCATCATCCTCTTATTAGAAAGCACCAGTTGGAGAGCACCGCTGTCATTTGCATCCATTACTGTTAGTTTACATTGAGTATGACTGTGACTGGATCTCTTTTACCATGAATAACAATGTCTAGTCAGTCCTTGATCTTTAAAGGTGCTCTGCATTTATGTTTTGCGGTCTCAGAAAGGGCTAGCGAGATACCATCTTGTTATATCATATTATGATTGTTTTGAGAAAGTGTTGTCATCCGAGATTTATTATTATTGCTCGCTAGTTGACTGTGCCATTGATATGAGTAAACATGAGACCTAAATGTTATTGCGAATGTGGTTAGTTCTTAATCTTTGCTGAAAACTTGAATGCTGGCTTTACATATTTACAACAACAAGAGCAAACAGAGTTTGCAAAAGTTTTTCTTTATCACTTTCAGTTTATCAACTGAATTGCTTGAGGACAAGCAAAGGTTTAAGCTTGGGGGAGTTGATACGTCTCCGTCGTATATACTTTTCCAAACACTTTGCCCTTGTTTTGGACTCTAACTTGCATGATTTGAATGGAACTAACCCGGACTGATGCTGTTTTCAACAGAATTGCCATGGTGTTATTTTTGTGCAGAAATAAAAGTTCTCGGAATGACCTGAAAATCAACGGAGATTATTTTTGGAATATATAAAAAATACTGGAAGAAGAATCCATGTCAGGGGGCCCACACCCTGTCCACGAGGGTGGGGGCGCGCCTACCCCCTGGGCACGCCCCCTGCCTTGTGGGCCCCCTGACGCTCCACCGACCTCAACTCAAACTCCATATATTCGTGTTTGGGGAGAAAAAAATCAGAGAGCAGGATTCATCGCGTTTTACGATACGAAGCCGCCGCCAAGCCCTAAACTCTCTCGGGAGGGCTGATCTGGAGTCCGTTCGGGGCTCCGGAGAGGGGAATCCGTCGCCATCATCATCATCAACCTTGCTCCATCACCAATTTCATGATGCTCACCACCGTGCGTGAGTAATTCCATCATAGGCTTGCTGGACGGTGATGGGTTGGATGAGATTTATCATGTAATTGAGTTAGTTTTGTTACGGTTTGATCCCAAGTATCCACTATGTTCTGAGATTGATGTTGCTATGACTTTGCTATGCTTAATGCTTGTCACTAGGGCCCGAGTGTCTTGATTTTAGATCTAAATCTATTATGTTTTCATGAATATATGTGAGTTCTTGATCCTATCTTGCAATTCTATAGCCACCTATTATGTGTTATGATCCGTTAACCCCGAAGTGACAATAATCGGGATACTTACCGGTGATGATCATAGTTTGAGGAGTTCATGTATTCACTATGTGTTAATGCTTTGGTCCGGTACTCTATTAAAAGGAGGCCTTAATATCCCTTAGTTTCCAATAGGACCCGGCTGCCACGGGAGGGTAGGACAAAAGATGTCATGCAAGCTCTTTTCCATAAGCACGTATGACTATATTCGGAATACATGCCTACATTACATTGATGGACTGGAGCTAGTTTTGTGTCACCCTATGTTATAACTGTTGCATGATCGATCGCATCCGACATAATTCTCCATCACCAATCCATTGCCTACGAGCTTTTCCATATGTTGTTCTTCGCTTATTTACTTTTCCGCTGCTACTTTTACAATCACTACAAAACCCAAAAATATTACTTTTGCTATTGCTACTTTTTGCCACCGTTACCACTACTATCATATTACTTTGCTACTAAATACCTTGCTGCAGATATTAAGTTTCCAGGTGTGGTTGAATTGACAACTCAGCTGCAAATACTTGAGAATATTCTTTGGCTCCCCTTGTGTCGAATCAATAAATTTGGGTTGAATACTCTACCCTCGAAAACTGTTGTGATCCCCTATACTTGTGGGTTATCAGTGACGAAGTCAGCCAGTACATGAGATTTAATAACTCGACGTGGTTTATATGTAATTTCAAATGGGAGGAGCTCAATGGACCATTTGGCAATCCAGCCCATGGCATCGCGGTTGTTTATTATGTCGTTGAGTGGTACTTCGGAAGCCACCGTGATCGAACACTCCTGGAAGTAGTGGCGTAGCTTTCGGGATGCCATGAAGACCGCGTATGCTATCATTTGATAATGGGGGTACCGGGATTTGCATGGAGTAAGGGCAGTGGATACGTAGTATACTGGCTTCTGGAGCGGGAATTTTGGCCGTCCTGTTCTCGTTCAATGACGGGTACGGCGCTCACCACTTGATGTGTTGCCGATATGTATAACAACATGGGTTCGTCGACGTTTCGTGCGGCCAGGATTGGGTTGCTTGCTAGAAGGGTTTTTATTTCTTCCAGTCTTGCTGTTGCCGCGTCCATCCACTCGAAGTGATCGGTTCGACGTAGAAGACGATACAGTGGCAGTGCCTTTTCTCCCAATCTGGAGATAAAGCGGCTTAGAGCTGCCACGCAACCCGCGAGTTTTTGGACTTGCTTAAGGTCTGTTGGCATAGCCAATTGTGACAGAGCTCGAATTTTGGCTAGATTTGCTTCAATTCCTCTATTGGAAACGATGAAGCTCAGCAGCTTTCCTGCGGGGACGCCGAAAACACACATTTCCAGATTGAGCTTAATGTCATATGCGCGGAGGTTGTCAAATGTGAGGCGCAGGTCATCTATTAGTGTTTCGATGTGCCTTGTCTTGATTACGACGTCATCCACATAGGCTTCAACTGTCTTTCCGATCTGTTTCTCCAGGCATGTTTGGATCATCCGTTGATAAGTGGCGCCGGTGTTCTTGAGTCCAAAGGGCATGGTGTTGAAGCAGAATGTCCCATATGAGGTGATGAATGCTATTGCAGCTTGATCGGACTCCTTCATTTTAATTTGAGTCGTGTCCTGCGGTAGCATCAATGATCTGGTCAATTTCGGGGAGGGGGAAGGGGTCCTTAGGGCAAGCCTTGTTGAGGTCTTTGAAATAGACGCACAGGCGCCAGGACTTGTCTTTGTTTGGAACCATCACCAGGTTTGCCAGCCAGTCCGTGGAACCATCAATGATTTAGATGGAGCTTCGCGATGTTATAACCGTGAAAACTTGGAGCTCCGGAAAAGAAAATATGAAACACTAGAAACCAAGAATTTTGATGAACCTCCGGAATAAGGAATTAATCACTTGGATGAAACAATAATAAGAATTATGTTATGCGCATCCTTCACCAATTTAATTGATGACAAACAACGGATTGCATACAACTTATTCTTCTTGAAAAGATTGAAAAGATATAGCCAAACTTGAGAAAAATCTTCAACGATCCGCTGGTAGGATTGGAAAGAACGAATGAATTAATGTGAGAACATAGGAAGAGTAATCTTGAACAAACCGCCGTAAGGATTGAAAAAGAACAAAGCAAAGGCATAATTCATCAAGAAGAATTGGAAAATGAATGAAGATACTTGATAGGATTTATATACATGAGAATGAAGAGATCATGAACTGATAAGAGGATATTTGAACGATGCACCGGTAAGATTTGGAGAACGGGAGCTGAAATCTAGAATGAATAATTTTGAGATGATGGGCTCCGAAGAATCAAACTGAAAATACTCCTAAATTGCCGTAGATGGGTGAAAAGAATTCTCACAATCGAAAAGAATTATGAGAGGATGGTAGAAAGCTTGAACTACGAATCTTTGAGAGAACGGATAAAATTTAGAGGAAACACTTCTTTGGTCTTCAAAGTCTGAGAAAGACGACGAGATACAGCACCATGAATTATAGAGGCACTCCGGAATGAAGAATGGAAAGGTTGAGCCAATGATGAAAATAATTTGAAAGATCTTGAAGAAAGACATATGACCGATGACAATCCATTCTTACGTCAAACTTGGATAAGAATTTAAGAGTAACTTCAGAAAAAAATTCGAAGAGTCAAGTAAGATCCTGGGAAAAGACCTGTGGGTTAGGGCCCACTCAAATGAAACACCTTCGAATGATTACTTGAAAGGGAGATTGCACCGGTTGATTTAAATGGCTTGAATGAGATAACATCCTCAAAAGAACTTGAGCAAATTGAGAATGGAAACTTGAATCTTCTGAGATATCTTCAGTACTCCGGAACAATTGAATAGCGAGAAGTGGATGATTAAGAGGTGCACTGGCATGAGAAAACGTTTGAAACAAGGAAAATATATGATCGACAAAGCTTGAATTTAATCCACCGGAGAAGAAAAAAAGAATGAAGAATAATAAACTTGAAGCTCCGTTAGTATCTTCCTGAGAATCACCGGATAAGAACATTGACGGAAAAGAATGGAGAGACTTACCATCAATCAAAGGGTACTTGAATAAGAAATCTGAGTCCTTGAAGAAGAAGGGTGGGAGGGAAGGAAAACAAAGGCAACTTGGGATGAATGAAACAAATACCATTGAGAAGACTTAGAATTGATCTTGCGAATGTTGGAATGATCGGATCCACTTGAAGAGAAGCACGCCGGTTGGAAAGGAATTGACATGACAATCTCGATAACAAGAAGGATTAGTACTCCCATAGAAATATGAGAACACCACTTAAAAAGGTATGGAACCCACATTTGACATTTAAGCAACTCGAATACCACAACTCAAAACAAAACAAAGATTTGGCTTGTAGAATAAGCCGGAACAAATACATATGATAGAGATTTACCCAATCCCATATCATGCATCTGTCGGAAAGATATTCTAGGAGCTACTTGAATTCCACCTATAAACTCCCGAAACTTTCTGGTTATGCAATCAGGTGTTGGGGATACATGGGAAGCATAATATCTCACCCAAACTAACAATCCCTACATCCACCTGTATCCATCCTTCAACACATAACCAAGAAACCTTCGGAAATCATGTACCTCAACCTTCGAAAAGCATCCGTTATACGAGTTATGGCAATACTCCCGAACTCCTGCCCCTGTACTGGGTGGCGTCGAGGTTATCTCACCAACAACTGCATAAAAGAGATTTTTGATGTCGGCGAACTCAGGTATTCCAGAACTACAACGATAAAATTGTGACAACAACACCTCGGAGCTCAACTCCCCGGGACACTGCCACAACCCCTAAATGTCAGGAGGCACCAAGAACAATGTTCTCGTCACAAGACTATCAGAACGATTCCAAGATACCTGTGTGATCCTAAATTTTTTTTAATGAAATTTGAGGAGAGGAAAGTCAAAACTTCTACGTCAGGAGGCCTCACCAGAGCGACGAGGACTGAGGTGTAAAAAGCATCCTACTCTCCGATATATATAATCCTAAGACTCAATACATTTTGTTCTAGACTCAACAACGTCGGTGATTCGATCAAGCAGGGGGGCTCCTAAGTAGGGGATGGCTCTGATTACCAACTTGTAACACCCACGATGCCGCTATATCTCCCACATGTCGAGGCACGACTTAGAGGCATAACCGCATGGTGGTTTAGTCGCAAGTGGGGTAATCTTCACACAATCCCATGTACTGAATAAGAAAGGGATAAAGAGTTGGCTTACAATCGCCACTTCACACAAATAACATGTTAAGCATACATCATCTAGAGTACAATCAAGGTACGACTACGGAGCCCAAAATAAAAGAAGACAACCCCAAATGCTAGATCCCCGATCGTCCCAACTGGGCACCACTACTGATCAACCGGAAACGACACATAACAATGACCAAGATCTTCATCGAGCTCCCACTTGAGCTCGGTTGCGTCACCTGCACTAGTATCATCAGCACTTGCAACTGTTTGGAAGTATCTGTGAGTCACGAGGACTCAGCAATCTCATACCCGCGAGATCAAGACTATTTAAGCTTGTGGGTAGGATAAGGTAATGAGGTGGAGCTGCAGCAAGCACTAAGCAAATATGGTGGCTAACATACGCAAATAAGAGCGAGAAGAGAAGCAACGCAACGATCGAAAAGCTATAAGTGATCAAGAAGTGATCCTGAAACTACTTACGTTCAAGCATAACACAAGAAACGTGTTCACTTCCCGGACTCTGTCGGAAAGAGACCATCACGACTACACACGCGATTGATGCGTTTTAGTTAAGTTAAGTGTCAAGTTCTCTACAACCGGATATTAACAAATTCCCATCTGCCACATAACTTCAGGCACGACTCTCGAAAGTTTATACCCTGCAGGGGTGTCCCAACTTAGCCCATCACAAGCTCTCACGGTTAGCGAAGGATAGTCCTTCTCCTGAAAAGACCTTATCAGTCTCGGAATCTCGGTTATAAGACATTTCAACAATGGTAAAACAAGACCAGCAAGACCACCCGACTGTGCTGACAAATCCCGATAGGAGCTGCACATATCTCATTCTTAGGGCACACCGGATAAGCTAAGCGTACAAGTACCAACATAACCCAAGTTGCCAAGGGACGGTCCCACAAGGTGCTGTAGTTTTGGACCAACACTCAGAGGAGCAATGTCCCGGGGGTTAATATAAAGATGAACCTTGAGTCTGCAGAACCCAAGGGAAAAGGCTTAGGTGGCAAATGTAAAACCAAGGTTGGGCCTTGTTGGAGGAGTTTTATTGAAAGCGGACTGTCAAGCGGTTCACATAACACCCAGCCACGTTAGGAACGCAAAATTAAGGAACATAACACCGGTATGACGGAAACTAGGGCGGCAAGAGTGGAACAAAACACCAGGCAAAAGGCCGAGCCTTCCATCCTTTACCAAGTATATAAATGCATTAATTAAATAAGAGATAATGTGATATCCCAACATATCCATGTTCCAACATGGAACAAACTTCAACTTCACCTGCAACTAGCAACACTACAAGAGGGGCTGAGCAAAAGCGGTATCATAGCCAAACAATGGTTTGCTAGGAAGGTGGGTTAGAGGCTTGACATGACAATATGGGAGGCATGATACAACAAGTGGCAGGTAGCACGACATAGTGATAGAGCGAACAACTAGCAAGCAAATATAGAAGTGATATCGAGGGTATGGTCATCTTGCCTGGAATCCCGCAAGGAAGAAGAACGAGTCCATGAAGAAGACAAACGTACGTAGTCGAACGAATCCTCACAACTCCGGAACGAAACCGAAGCTTACAAGAAAAGCAACCCGGAAAGAAGTAAGAAACATAGTAAACCAACAAGCATAATCATGGCATGATGCACAAACAAGTATGATACATGTCCGGTTTAATGCGGCATGGCATGGCAAAGTACACAAACAACACTACACATTAAGTGGAGCTCAATATGCAATGAGTTGCATATTGACGGAACACCACATCAATTATTTAGTTCTCTCTCGTTTATGTACCAAACAATATTGAATGTTGTTAAACATGGCAAGAGGGTGAAGCATAAATAAACTAACTATTTAGGAAAGTTTGAACGAGGCCGAAAAAAACAAACAAAAATTCCGATAAATCCTCATGTGCATTTAGCAATTTAATGCAAACAACAATTTTAAACATTTTAAATGTTATTATCATGATGCGGATGACATGTGCAAGTTTTAAGCAATTTTATGAAAATGTTACAAGATCATGTTATGAAGCATTTTTCATCGTGGTGGAAACGAAAGGGTGCCATGGCAACAACAACGGAAATGGTGCCATGGCAGCATTCCGGTTCTGGTAACTCGATTGAGATGCCGGTGCAAAAGAAGCAAGTGTGCGGATGCGTGCAAAAAATGGTGGGGTGATCCCGGTTACCAGGTGTCGCACGAGTTGGCGGCATGGAAAACGAGGGACGTGCACAAAACAAAAGGGTACGGCGCAAACATAGGGTGCATCTCATACAACAAAAGCATTTGTTCTCGAAAGGTCGTCTTGGCGGTTATACCTTCGAAGCGTGCAAACGGGACGGTTCGGGTTCGGTGCAAAGTAGAGGAAGTAGACGTTCTCGGGACGTTCGTAGTGGAGGTAGTCATTCATGTTCGGGAAGCGGTAGAGGTACGGGTCTTCGACAACGGCCATCATACGCGCTCCGAGGTCGTCGGTAGAGGTTCTGGCAATCTCGGCGACGGTAGTGGTACATGTTTTCATAGGTGTTCGAGTCAGCGGTAGTGGTACTTGATGAATCCTGAAATGGTCTTGACGTCTTCGCCCGTAGGGGTACTTGGCATTTTCATAGAAGGCGGTAGAGGTACTTGACGCGTCGTTGTGGTACTTGGCAAAGGACCGGGTACGGTTCTTGGCGTCTCGTAGCCAATCTTGACGGTCCCAACAAAGCAACACAAGGGGCCTCGGGTGACAGCGACGACGAACAAAAGCCCATGGAGAAGCAGGGTGTGCAAAGGCGTTTGAAGACGGACTTGACGTTCCTGGTCTCGGGTGCTGTAGTCGTCCACAAGGTCCAACATAGGGTCTTGGCGAATCCGGGTCCTCTCGACGTAGTTGTAAAGTGTGGTGGCATTGGTTCCACGGCAACATGAGGTCGACGGCGAGGTGGATGTGCTACTGGTACCCTGCGGAGGCAGCGAGGCCAGGGAGGCGCAATAGCGAAGCAGGGCTCGCGAGCAGAGGAAGAAGGCCATGGGAGAGGCGGGCGCTGGGCGCTTGGGGTGCCACCGGCGGCCTCAACAAGGATAAGAAGGGCGTGACGGGGTGGCCTGAAGGTCGAGGAAGCAGGTACTCCGACGAGGTGGCGACGAACTTGGGGTGCAGGGGCGCGCGGGGTCTGCAGGAGCTGCTCGACTTGGTCAAGGATGGCGCACGGGAGAAGAGGTGCTCCGGCGGGACTGCTTGTTGACATCAGCCGGAGACAGAGGCGGAGCCCTCGGACTCGAGCAGTGGCGGGGCGCTTCAGCCAGCATGGAGGCGGAGAGCTTGGGGCGCCGGCGGCGGCCTCGGGAAGGAGAAGAGGGGCTTGGCACGATGAAGGAGGAAGGAGGCAGAGGGGATCGGGGATGAGGGGCGGCGCTTCTCTCTCCCTGGTGCGATGCGTGTGTGTGTGGCAGCGCTGTAGGAGGACGAGGGAGCGAGCGAGAGAGAGAGAGAGATGGCGGTGCAGGAACGAGGAGGGGATCGACCACGAGAAGGTTCAGTCGAGTTAGGGTTAGGTGGGGATCGGGCATGCCTGGCTAATGGGCTTAGAGGCAAATGGGCCGGCCTAGTTCTCTCTTCTCCCTTTGAATTTCTCTTTTTAGAAAATAGGGAGAGGTCAAAAAATTAAGAGAAAAGGCCACGTACAGGAATAATATGGCGGCACATTTTTGTCAGGCTTTATGGAAAATTTCCAACCCAACAACAATGCTTCCAACAAGTTAGGAGAATTTAAATTCAAACTTATTTGACTAGAGCCAAAGGAGTTTGAATGGAGTCTAGGCTATAGGGGTGTGCAAAAATGTTGAGGATTTTGGAGGACCCTCGATAAATGGAGAAAGAACTATTACCAAGGTTTGGAGGTGAAACTTGAAGCAGAAGAACCATGGAATTTATTTTGCAAGTGTGTTATGGTCAATTCCTAAAGAATGGAATATTTATTTTACCTCCCTATACATATTGGGAGATATGTTATAAAGAGAATTTCACCATGTGAATTTCCCTCGATTTAAATGGATCGAAGATCCACACGATTTATTTAAGTGAGTTTTAGTTACCTTTAAGAAAAAGATGGCATGATGACATGATGCCATGCAAAATATGCAATGATGAATGCAACTAGCAAGACAAATCACATGACGAACAACGAAAAACATGGAAGGCTTCTGGAGTGCCGGTCTTGGGGCGTCACAGGTAGGTGGAACCGGCGTTCTTAAGTCCGAAAGGCATAGTGTTAAAGAAGAAAGGCCCATACGGAGTGAGAAATGCCGTTGCGGCTTGATCGGATTCCTTCATCTTAATCTGATGGTATCCGAAGTATGCGTCGAGGAAACATAGTGAATCATGTCCTGCAGTTGCATCAATGATTTGGTCAATGCGAGGTAGTGGGAAGGGGTCCTTAGGGCAAGATTTATTAAGGTCCTCAAAATTGACACAAAGGCGCCAGGATTTGTCCTTCTTTGGCACCATGACCAGGTTTGCTAGCCACTCTCGGTGTTCTATTTCTCGAATAAACCTGGCTTCAAGTAGCTTGGCTAGCTCCTCCCCTAGAGCTTGCCGCTTGGGTTCAGAAAATTGCCGTAGCACTTGCTTAACTAGCTTGAACCCCTTTATTATATTGAGGCTGTGTTCGGCCAGTCTGTGTGGGATTCCTGGCATATCCGAAGGGTGCTAGGCGAAAATGTCCCAATTCTCTCGCATGAATGCTCTTAGGGTGGCATCGACCGCCGGATCCAGATGTGCCCAATGGCTGCTGTTTTGTTGGGATCCATTGGGTGGACTTGGAATTTGACTATTTCGTCTCCTGGCCTGAAAGAAGTGGACTTAGGTCTTTTATCTAGAATTACATTGTCTGTATCCACTGTGGAACGCAGATCCATGAGCTTCCTCGGCCTCGAGGGCCTCAGACAGGGCCTCGAGGGCCAGGGATGCGGTTTTGTTTTCGGCGCGGAGTGCTATGTTCGGATCACTAGCGACAGTGATGACTCCGTTGGGCCCGGGCATTTTGAGTTTCATGTACCAGTAATGAGGTATGACTTGGAATCATGTGAAAGCATATCGCCCTAACAGGGCATGATATCCACTGTTGAAAGGTGCCACCTGGAAGATTAATTCTTTGAACATGTAGTTCTCAGGCGTGTTGAATACCACATCAAGTTTTATTTGTCCCGAACACCATGCTTCTCGGCTGGGAATAATACCTCGAAAGGTTGTACTACTCTGCTTGATGCGGCTCTTGTCTATTTGCATTATGTCGAGCATGTCCTCATAAATGAGGTTTAATCCGCTACCTCTGTCCATGAGCACTTTAGTAAGCCGAAAGCCGTCCACAATTGGGTTTAGGACTAAGGCGGGTGATCGGGTATGTGGTTCGTCACTTGCATTGAAGGTTATGACCATGTCATTCCAAGGGTTTATTGCGGCTACTTGGTTAACTTCGGCGAGGTCCCGGAGCACCCTTTTAAGCCTATTATTTGAAGAAAAGGTCTCGAAGACCATGAATACATTGAGATCATTATCCTCAGAGGGGTACTTCTCTGGGGCAGTGTTGATGAGGATTTCCTCACCACTCTTATCCACCTGCCGGAGTATCCAACATGCCCAAAGGTTGTGTGCTGGTTCAGAATTTGGCGTTGCGTGTATCTGGTAGGGCTTGTCGAGCCATTCATCGAGGATAGTTCTCCGTCTCGTTAAGGGCTTAATTTTCTTGTCTATGAAGCTATGATCAGGTGTCCCATGAGGTTGCATCCTTTTTGCCCGGCCGGTGGGTGGCTTAAAGGATGATGGTTCCCACCGAGCTGTCTGGGCTTTCCAGGCCCTTTCCATTACTCAATACTTCGGTACTATGTGTGCCAAATCTGCAAAGTGAAGTATGCGGCGTCGGTTGAGGGCATTGAGGATTCCCTCGTCCATGCAGTTGCGGCAAAATACCGTGGTTGTTGTCGTATATACATTAAGTCGTATATATCCGGGGGACCGGAATTGCTGGGAGAGTATTGATTATGGTGGGCGGGTGGGTTTAAATCTAAACCTTGACCCACTGGGGAATCCAGATTTTGCAAAATTTGTGTGGTGATTTGTCCAGGATCTGGAGTGTCCTAGGAATTTTTAGGGTTGACGCCTGATTCTATGTTCGGAGGACAAATGGTCTCTTCTCAAAGATGGGTATCTGGCTCGCAGGGCTTGGAGATCCGAACATAGTTCATTTTTAGCATAGGAGGAACGATATCCCCTACTTGCTCTTCCATGATGGTCACCAGGTGGGTGATGGGTGGGGACTTGATTTCCCTCTGATCGGGTTTAAGCCCAATCAGATCGTAATCTGTTGCGACCCCCAGGGCGGCGATGCGATCTAGCAGTTCATTTAAAGATGAGATATCTCCCGGATCCATCTTATCGACGTTTTCGGGGCTGATGCGGAGATGGTTTTTGGCAATCTGGGGGCCCGCCTTGGGCTTAATGGTCGAGCGAGCACCCATGGTGAAACTGCCGATCTGGAGGATCTGCCCAGGAACTAGGGCCCTTCCAGAGGTGATTTTGTCATTGATGACAAGGCAAGCCATCGATCCTTCTATTGACAACATAGAGGAACGAATGTTGGTGTCAAAACCGTCCGATCTCGGGTAGGGGGTCCCGAACTGTGCATCTGAGGATTGAAGGTAACAGGAGGCAGGGGACACGATGTTTACCTAGGTTCGGGCCCTCTTGATGGAGGTAATACCCTACTTCCTACTTGATTGACTTTGATGAGTATAGGGGTTACAAGAGTTGATCTACCTCGAGATCGTAATGGCTAAACCCTAGATGTCTAGCTTGTATGATTGTGATTGCACCCTTAGGTTTATATAGACACCGGGGGGCCTAGGGTTGTACATAGTCGGTTGACAGAGAAAGGAATCTTCATATCCGAACGCCAAGCTTGCCATCCACGCAAAGGAGAGTCATATCCGTACATGGGGAGAAGTCTTCTATCTTACATCTTTAGGGCCCACCAGTCTAGCCCACATCACATAGACCGGACGCCTGGGGACCCCCTAATCCAGGACTCCCTCACCAAGTTTGTCCAACATTTGAACTCCCTTAGGAGTGAAAGAAAACCCCTTCTTTTGAGGTGGAACTCCCAAAATTCCTTCTAAAATTTCATAGGCAGCATTGGAATCAAGCTTAATAAAATTCCCTTTAGCGACAAAATCTAGGATTTGTCTATGATGCAAAGCCAATCCTATGTAAAAATTACGAAGCAAAACCTTAGCGTCCCCCTTTAAATTGGAAATACGACACGATTCCGTAAGCCTATACCAGGCATCTTTCATATTTTCTCCTTGTATTTGTTTGAAGGAAAGAACTTCAAAATTTGGTGACAAAGGAGGAGTAGGAACACTAGCCATCAAGACTAGAAAGCAAGAGAATGGCAAACAAAAAAGAGAGGGGCGAATAAAACGACACATTTTTGTGAAGTGGGGGAGAGGAAAATGAGAGGCAAATGGCAAATAATGTAAATTGCGAGGAGATGAGATTTGTGATTTGGAACGTGGTATATGTTGAAGATCCTCCCCGGCAACGGCGCCAGAAATTCCTTTTGATGTCGCTTGAAGCTACGTCGGTATTTCCCCAAAGAGGAAGGGATGATGCATCAGAGCGGCGGTAGGTATTTCCCTCAGATATGGAACCAAGGTTATCGAACCAGTAGGAGAACCAAGCAACACAACGTAAGCAGCCCCTACACACAAATAACAAACACTCGCAACCCGCCGTGTTAAAGGGGTTGTCAATCTCTTTCGGGTAACGGTGCCAGAAATTGGTGCATGGATGGGAGAAAATTGTAATAGGTTGAATAAATAGATCGCAAATAAAATAAAGTACAAAAAAGTATTTTTGGGTTTTTGGATTAATAGATCTGAAAACAAAAGCAAAGGAAAATAGCTTGCAAAGGCAAATAATATGAGAAAGAGACCCGGGGGCCGTAGGTTTCACTAGTGGCTTCTCTCGAGAAAAATAGCAAACGATGGGTGAACAAATTACTGTGGGGCAATTGATAGAAATTCAAATACTCATGATGATATCCAGGCAATGATCATTATATAGGAATCACATCCAAGATTAGTAGACCGACTCCTGCCTGCATCTACCGCTATTACTCCACACATCGACCGCTATCCAACATGCATCTAGTGTATTAAGTTCATGGAGAAACAAATTAATGCAATAAGAACGATGACATGATGTAGACAAGATCTATCTATGTAGAGATAAACCCCATCATTTTATCCTTAGTAGCAACGATACACATGTGTCAGTTCCCTTTTTGTCACTGGGATCAAGCACCGTAAGATCAAACCCACTACAAAGCACCTCTTCCCATTGCAAGATAATTAGATCAAGTTGGCCAGACAAAACCCAAATATCGGAGAAGAAATACGAGGCTAGAAGCAATCATGCATAAAAGAGATCAAAGAAACTGAAATACTTTGATGGATATAAAAAGATAGATCTAATCATAAACTCATAGTTCATTGATCCCAACAAACACACTGCAAAAGAGTTACATCATATGGATCTCCAAGAGACCATTGTATTGAGAATCAAGAGAGAGAGGAAGCCATCTAACTACTAACTACAGACCTACAGGTCTACGAAGAACTACTCACGCATCATCGGTGAGGCACCAATGGAGGTGGTAAACCCCATCGAGATGGTGTCTAGATTGGATCTGGTGGTTTTGGACTCTGCGGTGGCTGGATGAATATTTCGTCGACTCTCCTAGGGTTTTGGGAATATTGGGGTATTTATAGAGCAAAGAGGCGGTCCGAGGGGCACCCGAGGTGGGAACAAGCCACCGGGCGCGCTTGGGCCTCCTCGCACGCCCTGGTGGGTTGTGCTCCCCTCGGGGCACCCCCCAGGCGCAGCCAGGGCCCATTGTGTTCCTTCTGGCCCATAAAGAATCATCGTAAAGTTTTGTGGCATTTGGACTCCCTTTGATATTGATTTTCTACGATGTAAAAAACATGGAAAAAATAGCAACTAGCACTTGGCACTATGTCAATAGGTTAGTACCAAAAAATGATATAAAATGACTATAAAATGATTATAAAACATCCAAGATTGATAATATAACAACATGGAACAATCAAAAATTATAGATACATTGGAGACGTATCAGCTGCCCGGCCCCCTTTTATTCCTGCGGCTATCTACCTTCATCTCTTGTCTCACACAACACAATAAGCACACCCACGAGGACACATACAGAGAGGACATCCAGCGGTTCCAATGGTGCTCCCCGTGGCTCCAATGGTGCTCCCAGCGGCCGATGACGACAACGGTGGGCAGTTCACCACGCAAAAAATCGTGGACACCCACGTGAGGGGGAAGTCTCTCTCGGTGGTGTACACGAATGCTCCGGTCTCGATGGAGAGCTCCATCCAAACTATGGAGCAGTTCCTGACCGAGGACAAGTACCAAGTGGTCGGCTTCAACCTCGAGTACACCATGGGTCATGCCGGGCATGAACAGAAGGTTGTCGTCACCCAGTTGTGTGTGCGACATGACGTCCTCATCTACCACTACCACCAGGCCAAAATGCCTTGCGAGCGTTTCTCCAGGTTTGTCAACAGCTCCGACTACAGTTTTGCTACAGTGGACACCACTAACGATCTAAAAGCGCTCAAGGTTTCGGGCTTGAAATGCCCAAATCTTGCCAACACCCAGCACCACTACAAGGTCTGGGGGAGCGACAACAACAAACTGAACTCCCTGGTTGACCTCGCCTTGGCCATCATCTACCCCTACTATTCGAAGATGAAGGAAGAGAGCTAGAATGACAAGAGTGCATGGCACAGTGTTTGGCATGACAGACTGGATGAACACCACGTCAAGTATGCGGCCAAGGATGCGTACACAAGCTAAGAGATGTACAGGCGGATCGTTGACATGAGGAACAGTCTTCTTCCTGCCCCCGACGAGGGATCAAGCCACATAGCAGTGGTGGGAGCGTCACAAGAAGTAGATGACTAGACGATAATTTCTCCTACTTTAGAATGCATGCAATTGTTTATTGAGGTGTGAGCGAATGATCTGTATAGTCACTTATGTAATTGGATGTTTATTTCAGTTATATGTATACATGTTATTCATCTGTAGACAGAGCAAATCACATGGCTTATTAGCAGCAATCGTCTGTGTTATTAGTGGTCTTCGCACACATTTTTGATTACGGACCTGTTTGCCGCGTATCACACACATCTTATTTAGCTGAACCGTTTCTATTGTGTTCCCTAATCACACACAGTCATCCTAGTGAATTGTATGCTGTATATGGCACACACCTTCATCTGGCTGCCCGTTTCTTTTGTTCCTCCTGATCCCAAACAGTTAATTGAACTGAATCGTATGCCCTGCATCGCACACGCAACTAAAATCTGAACCGTGTTTGATGCATCCGTCATCGCAATCGTTTTGTACCTTTTCTGACGGGGTTTTTCACCACCATTTGCGATTATGGCATCGCACACAGTTTCATCGAAGGGTCTCTGATCGTAGTGTCGCGTTTGGACCATCCTACAGTAGTGTTGTGATTGTTAGATATGTTGAAGTCTTGTGTGGGAAAATAAGATATCCTACTGATTTTCTAGTTCTTGGTTCCCCCGAAGACGACTTTTGTCCCATTATCTTTGGTAGACCTTTCTTGAACACCGTTAATGCTAAAATAGATTGTCATAAAAAACCATCGGTGTTAGTTTTGGTGATGAGTCTCATGAGTTTAATTTTTCTAAGTTTAGTAGAAAGCATCATAAGAAATAATTACCTAGTAAGGATGAAATAATTGGTCTTGCTTCTATTGCCATGCCTCCTACTGATCCATTAGAACAATATTTGCTTGACCATGAAAATAATATGCATATGCATGAAAGAAATGAAATAGATAAAATATTCTTTGAACAACAACCTCTGCTTAAACACAATTTGCCCATTGAAACTCTAGGAGGTCCTCCTCCACCTAAGGGTGATCCTGTGTTTGAATTAAAACAATTGCCAGACACTTTGAAATATGCTTATATTGATGAGAAAAAGATATATCATGTTATTATTAGTGCTAACCTTTCAGAACATTAAGAAGAAAGATTATTGAAAATTCTGAAGAAGTGCCGAGCTGCTATTGGATATACTCTTGATGATCTTAAGGGCATTAGTTCCACTCTATGTCAGCACAAGATTAATATGGAACATGATGCTAAACCCGTTGTTGCTCACCAACGACTGTTGAATCCTAAAATGAAGGAAGTGGTAAGAACTGAAATATTAAAGCTTCTTGAAGCAGGTATAATCTATCCCATAGCTGATAGTAGATGGGTAAGTCCCGTTCACTGTGTCCCTAAGAAAGGAGGTATTACTGTTGTGTTGTTCCTAATGATAAAAATGAACTTATTCCATAAAGAATTGTCACTTTAGAAAATTAAATAAAGCAACTAGAAAAAATCATTACCCTTTTCCTTTTATTGATCAAATGCTGAAAATATTATCAAAGCACACACACTTTTGCTTTCTTGATGGATATTTTGGTTTTTTTCTCAAATACCTGTTTCACAACCTGATCAAGAGAAAACCACCTTTACTTGTCCTTTTGGAACTTAAGCTTATAGACGTATGCCTTTTGGTTTATGCAATGCACCTTCTACCTTTCAAAGATGTATGACTGCTATATTCTCTGATTTTTGTGAAACGATTGTTGAGGTTTTCATGGATGACTTTTCCGTTTATGGAACTTCTTTTGAGGATTGCTTAAGCAACCTTGATCGAGTTTTGCAGAGATGTGAGCAAACTAATCTTGTCCTGAATTGGGAGAAGTGCCATTGTATGGTTAGTGAAGGTATTGTGTTGGGACATAAAATTTCTGAACGAGGTATTGAGGTGGATAAAGCTAAAGTTGATGCAATTGAGAAAATGCCATGTCCTAGAGATATTAAAGGTATTCATAGTTTCCTTGGTCATGCTGGTTTCTATAGGAGGTTTATTAAAGACTTCTCTAAAATTTCTAGGCCTCTTACAAATTTTTTAGAAAAGGATTTTCCATTTGTTTTTCATGATGATAGTGTAGAAGCCTTTGAAACACAGAAGAAAGCCTTAACTAGTGCACCAATTGTTCAACCACCTGATTGAAACTTGCCTTTTGAAATTATGTGTGATATTAGTGCTTATGCTGTTGGTACTGTTCTAGGACAAAGAGTTGATAAAAAATTAAATATTATTCATTATGCTAGTAAAACTCTAGACAATGCTCAACAAAACTATGCTACTACTGAAAAAGAATTTTGGCAGTTGTATTTGCTTGTGATAAATTTAGATCTTATATTGTTGATTCTAAAGTGACTGTCCACACAGATCATGCTGCTATAAAATATCTTATGGAAAATAAAGATGCTAAACCTAGACTCATTAGGTGGGTTCTCCTGTTACAAGAATTTGATTTACATTTCACTGATAGGAAAGGAGCTGCGAACCCTATAGCCGATAACTTGTCTAGGTTAGAAAATATTCTTGATGACCCACAACCTATTAATGATAGCTTTCTTGATGAACAACTAGCTGCAATAAATGTCTCTCATAACACTCCTTGGTATGCTGACTATGCTAATTATATTGTTGCAAAATATATACCACCTAGTTTCACATACCAACAAAAGAAAAAAAAATCTTCTATGATTTAAGACATTACTTTTGGGATGACCCACATCTTTACAAAGAAGGAGTAGATGGTATTATTAGATTTTGTGTACCTGAGCATGAACACGAACAAATCCTAAGGAAATGTCACTTCGAAGCTTATGGAGGACATCATGCGGGAGATAGAACTTCACAAGGTATTGCAATATGGTTTTTATTGGCCTACTCTCTTCAAGGATTCCCGTAAGTTTATTTTATCTTGTGATGAATGTAAAAGAATTGGTAATATTGGTAAGGGTTAGGAAATTCCTATGAACTATTCACTTGTTGTTGAACCATTTGATGTTTGGGGTTTCGATTACATGGGACCTTTTCCTTCCTCTAATCGGTATACTCATATTTTGGTCATTGTTGATTATGTTACTAAGTGGGTAGAAGCTATTCCAACTAGTAGTGCTAATCACACCACCTCTATTAAAATGCTTAAGGAAGTTATTTTCCCAAGGTTTGAAGTCCCTAGATATTTAATGAATGATGGTGGTTCACACTTTATTCATGGTGCTTTCCGTAAAGTGCTTGCTAACTATGATGTCAACCATAGAATTGCTTCACCTTATCACCCTGAGTCTACTGGTCAAGTTGAACTTAGCAATAGAGAAATAACATTAATTTTACAAAAAACTATCAATAGGTCCCGAAAGAATTGGTCTAAGAAATTAGATGATGCACTTTGGGCTTATAGAACAGCTTATAAAATTCCTATGTGCATGTCTCCTTATAAAATGGTTTATGGAAAAGCTTGTCATTTGCCTCTTGAGTTAGAACATAAAGCATATTGGGCAATTAAAGAACTCAACTATGATTTCAAACTTGCCGGTGAAAAGAGGTTATTTGATATTACACTACAAAAAAAGACACATCCATGACATTTTGGGCCGAACGATTTTTTTCTGTCATGCTTATGACACTTCTATGACAATAATTGTGACAAAACCCAATATCATCATAGATGTGGTTGGCTCCTACTTCTATGACAAAAAATCATGATAGAAAATGGGATTTTCATCCTGCGCGGGCCGGAGACGCAGCTGCATGACATTCTTTGGGCCGTCCATGACGAAAAAAACCATGGTAGAAGCGAGGGCGAGGAAAATATCAGGGAGTTCCCGGATATGGTGGGTGGTTGGGGGCCGAGCGATGCGCGTTTCTCTCATACACGTATGCGCGTGGGTGCGAGTCATTGGGCTCTAACTGAACCCGAGCGATTGCACTGCAGGCTACGCATTACTGAACCCGAGCGATCGATCAATCTGGCTGTTAACTGAACCCAATCGAGCGATTCCTTTGCTACTGTTGCTAACTGAAGCTGATCAATCATGCTGCCTCCTTCCCTTCATGAACAGTGAGTGTTGTTTGGGGGGTGTGGATGAACAGTTCTCGGTGGGGGTTGGATGAACAGGACCCCGTGGTAGTAGAGGACGTTGCCGCTGGATGAACATGACCCCGATTGATCGAGCCGGTTGGGGGTGGATGAACAGGACCCCGTGGAGGGTTGGTTGAAGAGCAGCCGGTGGAGGGCTGGATGAACAGTAGCCCTTGGAGGGGTGGTTGAACAGGACCCCGTGGAGAGGGCTGGTTGAATAGTAGCCAGTGGAGGAGCGGTGGAGGCTGGATGAACAGGAGCCCGTGGATGAACAGTCGCAGGTGGAGGCTGGAGGAGGTCGACGATGGATGAATAGTAGCCCGTGGAGGCTGGAGGAGGTTGACGGTGGTGATGAACAGTAGCCCGTGGAGTCCCATTTTGCAGTACGCCACATCCCACCCGATGAACAGGACCCCCATTTCGACCGTAGCGCTCCAACACAAGTTTGTTTCCCCCGTTTTGCGATACGCACACCCCCCGATCAACAGGACCCCGTTGCGACCGTAGGAGGTCCAAGAGAAGTCTGTTTCCTCCGTTTTGCGGTACGCCACACCCCTCCCGGTGAACAGGATCTTGTTTCGACCGTAGGTGGTCGAACACAAGGCCATTTCCTTCATTTTGCGGTATGCCAGGCCTCGTATCGATCGGCTGTTCCATCCAAGCTAGTTGGCTCCTAATGAACACGACGCATTCCATTCTAACTCACACGGTTGGCTCCCGATGAACACGACACATTCCGTTCAGACCCAGCCGGTTGGCTGCCGATGAACAGGATGCCGTCGCTGCCTCTCCATGTACACGAGCCCTGGCCATACGTATGCGTGAGTAGGCATTCGAGATCCCGCCCGTATGTATGTATGTGGCCGTATTTACTTTCTTGCACCCTGGCTATACGTACGTGTACACGATATTAACGGGACTGCGTGACATGCTATGTCCGCGCCTCTAATACGACACATGCCATTCCTTACTAGGCCACGGTTCATCGCTGCAGCCTGCAGATAGACCGATCGACTAGTATGTACGTACACGTTCGCGACCAGAATGACAACGCTACATACGCTTCGACCAGGTGGGTCCCGACTATCAGGGAGGATAAGGATGCACTTCCTTGCATGCGAAGATGTAGCTGGTGGGTCCCAACAATCAAGGGAGAAACATTTTTTTCATGAAATACGGTGGCCCGTCCAGTGGGTCCCTGTTGTCAGGTGGAGGATTCATTATTTTCCGCATAATAAGGAGGCACTTCCTTGCTATGGCCGTGGACCCAGCTGTCAGCCTCTCCACGTACAATACTCTTCTGATGGAAGTGGTTCCTTGACCACATTGACCACGCCGCACCGAGAGCACCAAGACGGTGGAGGACGGCGAGGCCTAGGAAGGGGATGACACAGAGCCGGGGAAGACGCGGAAGTGGATGCCCACGCGAAGAGGAGTATAAGGGTTCACTGGTTCGGCTGCGGTGTGGGGCTGCCATGCCGCAGAATAACAGGGGGTGTGGGTGAGTAGAAGGATGGCCTGTCCAGCGGCATGATTTGTAGGGGGCGGTGAGGCCTCCGTGGCAGCACATCCCGCCACAGGAGGCAGGAGCAAGCGGCACGACCAACACTGGTTTGGGCGGCTGGAGCAAGAAGACCAGAGGTTGAGGAAGCACTTCGGCCGCTAGATGGACATCGTACGGTCACTGGAGCTAGAATCATTCATATTGACTAAGTTGGCAAAGCCCTCTGTCCGTGTCAGTAGGCCCACAAGTTAGCCTCAAACTATGGTGGGTCCCAGCTAGCAGGGGGAGTATTCATTTTTTGTGCGTAATAAGGAGGCACTTCCTTGCGTGCGAAGATATAGCTGGTGGGTCTGACCTGTTAGTGGGAGGAACGTTTTTTCCACAAAATACAGAGGCCCTTCCGGTGGGTCCTAGCTGTCAGGTGGAGGAATCATTATTTTGGGCGTAATAAGGAGGCATTTCCTTGCATGCAGCCGTGGACCCAGATGTCAGCCTCTCCACGTACAATCCACTTCCGATGGATGTCATTCATTGACCATGTTGACCACGCCGTGCTGAGAGCAGCAGGGCGGTGGACGACAGCGAGGCCTAGGAAGGGAATGACACAGATCCAGGGAAGACTCGATAGCTGTTTCACACGCGGAGGGGAGTACGAGGGTTTACTGGTTCATCTACCCTCACTAGAGAATAACATCAGGCACTACAAAAAAATACACTTCCGTGATGATACGTGTTTGTCACAGTATGTCGCTTTTTCTGTCATGCATGCACATCCATGAAAAATTTATGACAGAATCAAGATAGTCATACCTGTGCTGTCGTAGAAGTGTTCCATGACATTACCAAAATTATCATCACAAAAGTGTCCACTTCCATGACGATAAATCGCGCGTCACAGAAGTGCTTTCGTCAAGGGTGACCGACACTTGGCATCCACCGTAACGGAACGCCGTTAAGCTATCGGGTCGGGTTTCGGATCTGATAACCCGATAACATCCCCGACCAATGGGGATTTTCCACGTGTAAAATCATCATTGGCTAGAGGAAACACGTGTCAGCTCATCATCGGGACAAATGTCATCCACTCACTGGACAGAAGGCACCTATGATACGTCGACACGTGGCACGGCCCAACAAGTTTAAATGGGTCGGCCCAACTAAAGGCCCACAAGATTTTGCGGACCATAATGGGCTGGCCCAACTAAAGGCCCACGAAATTTTGCGGACCATAATGGGCTGGCCCAGCTAAAGGCCCACAAGATTTTGCAGGACATAATGGGCCGACCCAGGTAAAGGCCCACAAGATTCTTGTGGGTCATAATGGGCCGGCCCAACTAAAGGCCCACGAGATTTCGTCGACATTAATGGGCCGGCCCAGCTGTAGGCCCACAAGATTTTGAGGACCCTAGTAGGCTGGCCCATTAACTTGCTGCCATGTTTTGGGCCAAATGCCGGCCCATATTTGATCCGGTCCATTAATGGCCTGCCACGCTCTGGACCTAATAGTGGCCCATATGAGATCCGGCCCGTTAAAAGCCTACCACGTTCTGGGCCAAATTACGGTCCAGATCAGGTCCAGCCCTTTAAGAGGCTTTGGGCTCAATTATGGCCCATATCAGATTCGGCCCGTCAACTGGACACTATGCTTTTGGGCCCACTTGCTAAAGGCCCACTTAGTAATTTGGCCTGATATTAGTTTTGGCCTGTTAAGGGACCGTTTAACATTTCGGCCCTATATTAATTTCGTCCTGTTAAAAGACCGTCATATAGTTGGGCCTAACTACCGCCCGGTTTGCATCCGGCCTGCTCGCAGCCGATATCTGATTGGGCCAAACAAGGACCCAGACAATTTTGGCCTGTTAAAAGCCCGTGATATGATTCGCACAATCATGGGCTGGGGTTCATTTCGGGCTGCTGTGTAACTAGTAGGAATTAAGAACAAACCTACTCTATACAATAAAGAAATTACGGCATAGTAACTAAGAATAAACCTACACTACACAATAAAGGATTTAAGGTATATTACATCCACTGGGCATCAAAGTTCACCACCAGTGATCATAAAGCGCAACGAAGAAGCAGATTACAAAAACTGGGCACCATTGCAGCGTAACAAAATAATACTGAACCGATACCACTTCCAAGACAGTTCAAGAAAGGTTAGCCTTGCGGGGGAACTGCTGCTAAAGCTGCCGAGCAAGGCTGTGAGACCGGCCTAGCATGTCGGTCATAGCTTCCAGGTGTAGCTATTTAGCGATGAGGTTCTCATTGGTGTTCTCCGCAATCTTTCTTCGAGATAGGACTTCATGTCGAAGTTGAGTTGCAGAATGCCTTTCTGCTAGAACTTGGGACTGAAGAAGTCGAATTGATTCAGACAACAAATTCTGTGATATTGTCTGACTGTTAGTCTCAAGTAACTTGAACACTGCATCAAGACAAGACTTTGGGGTTGTCTCGCTATCTTCAAGATTTTTTGCCTTCTTTGCTGCAATATATGTTGGGTTTGTCTCACAGCCTTCAGAAGACTTGTGCATGCCATCAGACATATCATCCTGAAACAAAGCAGAGAGATGACAGGTTTTGCACGTGTATAAACAAAGATGACAACTGTTCTGTCAATTCTATCCAATTTCAAATTAGAAAATAAAGAGTATGTTCAAAATATCTGTTGTGGATCGTAGCAGAAATTTAAAATTTTCTACGCATCACCAAGATCAATCTATGGAGTAATCTAGCAATGAGGGGCAGGGGAGTGCATCTACATACCCTTGTAGATCGCTAAGCGGAAGCGTTGCAAGAACACGGATGAGGTAGTCGTACTCGTGGCGATTCAGATCGCGGCTGATTCCGATCTAAGCGCCGAACAACGGCGCCTTCGCGTTCAACACACGTGCAGCCCGGTGACGTCTCCCATGCCTTGATCTAGCAAGGAGAGAGGGAGAGGTTGGGGAAGACTCCGTCCAGCAGCAGCACGACGGCATGGTGGTGGTGGAGGAGCGTGGGACTCTAGCAGGGCTTCGCCAAGCACTATGAGAGACGAGGAGGGAGAGAGGTAGGGCTGCGCCAAGAGGGATATGATCACCTATGTCTGGCAGCCCAAAAACCCCCAATATATATAGGGGAATGGGAGGGGTTGTGCCCCCATCTAGGGTTCCATCCCTAGGGGTGGCGGCAGCCCCCAAAACCCATCTAGGGTGCGGCAAAGGGGGGGAAGAGGGGGGGCGCCCTAGGGTGGGCCTTAAGGCCCATCTGGACCTAGGGTTTTCCCCCATTCCACTCTCCACGCGCCTTGGGCCTTGGTGGGGGACGCACCAGCCTACCTTGGGATGGTCCCCTCCCACACTTGGCCCATGCATCCTTTTGGGGCTGGTGGCCCCACCTGGTGGACCCCCGGGACACTCCCGATGGTCCCGCTACGTTACCGATAGCACCCGAAACTTTTCCGGTGAACAAAACGGGACTTCCCATATATAAATCTTTACATCTGGACCATTCCGGAACTCCTCGTGACGTCCGGGATCTCATGTGGGACTCCGAACAACATTCGGTAACCGCGTACATACTTTCCCTATAACCCTAGCGTCATCGAACCTTAACTGTGTAGACCCTACAGGCTCGGGAGTCATGCAGACATCGCCGAGACAACTCTCCGGTCAATAACCAACATCGGGATCTGGATACCCATGTTGGCTCCCACATGATCCACGATGATATCATCGGATGAACCACGATGTCAAGGATTCAATCAATCCCGTATAAAATTCCTTTTGTCTATCGGTATGATACTTGCCCGCGATTCGATCGTCGGTATCCCGATACCTCGTTCAATCTCGTTACCGGCAAGTCTCTTTACTCGTTCCGTAACACATCATCCCATGATCAACTCCTTGGTCACATTGTGCACATTATGATGATGTCCTACCGAGTGGGCCCAGAGATACCTCTCCATTACACGGAGTGACAAATCCCAGTCTCGATTCGTGCCAACCCAACGGACACTTTCGGAGATACCCGCAGTGCACCTTTATAGCCACCCAGTTACGTTGTGACGTTTGGTACACCCAAAGCATTCCTGCGGTATCCGGGAGTTGCACAATCTCATGGTCTAAGGAAATGATACTTGACATTAGAAAAGCTTTAGCATACGAACTACACGATCTTGTGCTAGGCTTAGGATTGGGTCTTGTCCATCACATCATTCTCCTAATAATGTGATCCCATTATCAACGACATCCAATGTCCATGGTCAGGAAACCGTAACCATCTATTTATCAACGAGCTAGTCAACTAGAGGCTTACTAGGGACATGGTGTTGTTTATGTATCCACACATGTATCTGAGTTTCCTATTAATACAATTCTAGCATGGATAATAAACGATTACCATGAACAAGGAAATATAATAATAACTAATTTATTATTGCCTCTAGGGCATATTTCCAACAGTCTCCCACTTGCACTAGAGTCAATAATCTAGTTCACATCGCTATGTGATTAACACTCAAGGTCACATCCCCATGTGACTAACACCCAAAGAGTTTACTAGAGTCAATAATCTAGTTCACATTACCATGTGATTAACACTCAATGAGTTCTGGGTTTGATCATGTTATGCTTGTGAGAGATGTTATAGTCAACGGGTCTGAACCTTTTAGATTCGTGTGTGCTTTACAAATCTCTATGTCATCTTGTAGATGCAGCTACCACGCTCTATTTGGAGCTATTCCAAATAACTGTTCTACTATACGAATCCGGTTTACTACTCAGAATCATCCAGATTAGTGTCAAAGATTGCATCGGCGTACCCCTTTACGACGAACTCTTTTACCACCTCCATATTCGAGAAAATTCCTTACTCCACTAGTTACTAAGGATAACCTTGATCGCTGTCTTGTGATCCATTCCTAGATCACACTTGTACCCCTTGACTGACTCATGGCTTGGCACACTTCAGGTGCGGTACACAACATAGCATACCTTAGATCCTACGTCTAAAGCATAGGGGACGACCTTCGTCCTTTCTCTCTATTCTACCGTGGCCATGTCTTGAGTTTTACTCAATACTCATACCTTATAACACAGCCAAGAACTCCTTCTTTGCCGATCTATTTTTGAACTCCTTCAAAATTTTGTCATGGTATGTGTTCGTTTGAAAGTACTATTAAGCGATTTTGATCTATCCTTATAGATCATGATGCTCAATGTTCAAGTAGCTTAATCCAGGTTTTCCATTGAAAAACACTTTTCAAATAACCCTATATGCTTTCCAGAAACTCTACATCATTTCTGATCAACAATAGTCAACAACATATACTCATCAGAAATTCTATAGTGCTCCCACTCACTTCTTTGGAAATACAAGTTTCTCATAAACTTTGTATAAACCCAAAATCTTTGATCATCTCATCAAAGCGTACATTCCAACTCTGAGATGCTTACTCCAGTCCTTAGAAGGGTTGCTGGAGCTTTGCATACTTGTTCGCATCTTTTAGGATTGTCAAAAAACTTCTGGTTTTATCACATACAACCTTTCCTCAAGAAAATCGTCGAGGAAACGATGTTTTGACATCCTATCTGCAAGATTTCAAAAACAATGCAGTAATTGCTAATATAATTCCAACAGACTCTTAGCATCGGTACGAGTGAGAAAGTCTCATCATAGTCAACTCCTTGAACTTGTAGGAAAACATCTTAACGACAAGTCGAGCTTTCTTAATGGTGATACTTACCACCATTGTTCGTCTTCGTTTTAAAATCCATATGTACCCAACAGCCTTACGACCATCAAGTAGTTCTTCCAAAGTCTACACTTTGTTTTCGTACATGGATCCTCTCTCAGATTTTAGGGCCTCGAGCCAATTTTCGGAATCCGGGCCCACCATCGCTTCTCCATAGCTTGTAGGTTCATTGTTGTCTAGCAACATGACTTCCAAGACAGGATTACATACCACTCTAAAGTAGTATGCATCCTTGTCGTCCTACGAGGTTTGGTAGTGACTTGATCCGAAGTTTCATGATCACTATCATAAGCTTCCATTTCAATTGGTGTAGGTGCCATAGGAACAACTCCCCGCGCCCTGCTACACACTAGTTGAAGTGACGGTTCAATAACCTCATCAAGTCTCCACCATCCTCCCACTCAATTCTTTCAAGAGAAACTTTTCCTCGAGAAAGGACCCGATTCTAGAAACAATCCCTATTGCTTTCGGATTTGAGACATGAGATATACCCAACTGTTTTGGGTGTCCTATGAAGATGCATTTTTCCGCTTTGGGTTCGAGCTTATCAGCCTGAAACTTTTTCCATAAGCATCGCAGCCCCAAACCTTTTAAGAAACGACATCTTAGGTTTCTCTGAACCATAGTTCATACGGTGTCGACTCAAACGGAATTGCGTGGTGCCCTATTTAAAGTGAATGTGGTTGTCTCTAATTCCTAACCCATAAACTATAGTGGTAATTCGATAAGAGACATCATGGTATGCAACATATCCAATAGGGTGCAGTTATGATGTTCGGATACACCATCACACTATGGTGTTCCAGGCGCTATTAGTTGTGAAACAATTTCCACAATGTCTTAACTGTGTGCCAAACTTGTAATTCAGATATTCATCTCTATGATCATATCATAGATATTTTATCCTCTTGTCATGATGATCTTTCAACTTCACCCTGAAATTACTTGAACCTTTCAATAATTCAGACTCGTGATTCATCAAGTAAATATACTTAGCATCTACTCAAATCATCTGTGAAGTAAGAACATAACGATATCCACTACATGCCTTAGCACTCATTGGACTGCACACATCAAGATGTATTACTTCCAAGAAGTTGCTTTCTTGTTCCATCTTACTGAAAACGAGGCCTTTCAGTCATCTTGCCCATGCGGTATGATTTGCATGTCTCAAGTGATTCAAAATCAAGTGAGCCCAAATGATCCATCTGTATGGAGTTTCTTCATGCATATATACCAATAGGCATGGTTCGCATGTCTCAAGTGATTCAAAATCAAGGGAGTCCAAAGATCCATCAAGATGGAGCTTCTTCATGCGTTTTATACCATTATGACTCAAATTGCAGCGCCACAAGTATGTGGTACTATCATTACTATCTTATATCCTTTGGCATGAACATGTGTATCACTACGATCGGGATTCAATAAACCATTCATTTTAGGTGCAAGACCATTGAAGGTATTATTCAAATAAACAGAGTAACCATTATTCTCCTTAAATGAATAACTATATTGCGATAAACATAATCCAATCATGTCTATGCTCAACGCAAACACCAAATAACAATTATTTAGGTTTAACACCAATCCCGATGGTAGACGGAGCGTGCGATGCCTGATCACATCAACCTTGGAAACACTTCCAACACATATCGTCATCTCACCTTTGGCTAGTCTCCGTCTATTCTGTAGCCTTTTATTTTGAGTTACTAACACTTAGCAACCGAACCGGTATCTAATACCCTGCCGCTACTAGGAGTACTAGTAAAGTACACATTTAATATAATGTATGTCCAATACATACTTCTATCAACCTTGCCAGCCTTCTCATGTACCAAGTATCTAGGGTGGTTTTGCTTCAGTGACCGTTCCCCTTATTACAGAAGCACTTAGTCTCGGGCTTGGGTTCAACTTTGGGTTTCTTCACTAGAGCAGCAACTGATTTTTCATTTCATGAAGTATCCCTTTCTTTCCCTTGCCCTTCATGAAACTAGTGGTTTTACTAACCATCAACAATTAATGCTCCTATTTGATTTCTACTTTCGCGGTGTCGCGAATAGCTTAAGGATCATCATATCTATCCTTGATATGTTATAGTTCATCACAAAGCTCTAGTAGCTTAGTGGCAGTGACTTTGGAGAAGCATCACTATCTCATCTCGAAGATCAACTCCCACTCGATTCAAGCGATTGTAGTACTCATACAATCTGAGCACATGCTCAACGATTGAGCTTTTCTCCTTAGTTTGCAGGCTTAGGAAACTTGTCAGAGGTCTCATACCTCTTGACGTGGGCACTAGCCTGAAATCCCAATTTTAGTCCTTGGAACATCTCATATGTTCTGTGATGTTTCAAAAACGTCTTTGGTTCCTCAATTCTAAACCATTTAGCATTACACACTGAACTATCATGTAGTCATCAAAACATGTATGTCAGATGTTCGCAACATCCACAACCGACGCTCAAGGTTCAGCTCACTGAGCGGTGCATTAAGGACATAATCCTTCTACGCAGCAATGAAGACAATCCTTAGTTTACGGACCCAGTCCGCATAATTGCTACTATCAACTTTGAACTAAATTTTCTCTAGGAACATATCTAAAACAGTAGAACTAAAGCGTAAGCTCCGACATAATTTGCAAAATCCTTTTCACTATGTTCATGATAATTAAGTTAATCTGATTATTTAATGAACTCCCACTCAGATAGGCATCCCTCTAGTCATCCAAGTGATACATGATCCGAGTCAACTAGGCCGTGTCCGATCATCACGTGAGACGGACTAGTCATCATCGGTGAACATCTTCATGTTGATCATATCTTCTATACGACTCATGTTCGACCTTTCGGTCTTCCGTGTTCCGAGGCCATATCTGTACATGCTAGGCTCGTCAAGTCAACCTAAGTGTATTGCGTGTGTAAATCTAGCTTACACCCGTTGTATTCGAACGTTAGAATCTATCACACCCGATCATCACGTGGTGCTTCGAGACAACGAACCTTCGCAACGGTGCACAATTAGGGGGAACACTTTCTTGAAATTATTGCGAGGGATCATCTTATTTAAGCTACCGCCGTTCTAAGCAAATAAGATGTAAAACATGATAAACATCACATGCAATCAAATAGTGACATGATATGGCCAATATCATTTTGCTCCTTTTGATCTCCATCTTCGGGGCGCCATGATCATCATCGTCACCGGCATGACACCATGATCTCCATCATCATGATCTCCATCACCGTGCCTTCATGAAGTTGTCTCGTCATCTATTACTTCTACTACTATGGCTAACGGTTTAGCAATGAAGTAAAGTAATTACATGACGTTTATGTTGACACGCAGGTCATAAATAAATTAAGACAACTCCTATGGCACCTGCCGGTTGTCATACTCATCGACATGCAAGTCGTGATTCCTATTACAAGAAAATGATCAATCTCATACATCACATATATCATTCATCACATCCTTTTGGCCATATCACATCACACGGCATATGCTACAAAAACAAGTTAGACGTCCTCTAATTGTTGTTGCAAATTTTTACGTGGCTGCTATAGGTTTCTTAGCAAGAACGTTTCTTACCTATGCCAAAACCACAACGTGATATGCCAATTTCTATTTACCCTTCATAAGGACCCTTTTCGTCGAATCTGATCCGACTAAAGTGGGAGAGACAGACACCCGCTAGCCACCTTATGCAACTAGTGCATGTCAATCGGTGGAACCTGCCTCACGTAAGAGTACGTGTAAGGTCGGTCCAGGCCGCATCATCCCACGATGCCGCCGAATCAAGATAAGACTAGTAATGGCAAGTAAATTGACAAAATCGACGCCCACAAAAACTTGTGTTCTATTCGTGCATAGAAACTACGCATAAACCTAGCTCATGATGCCACTGTTGGGGATCGTAGCAGAAATTTAAAATTTTATACGCATCACCAAGATCAATCTATGGAGTAATCTAGCAACGAGGGGAAGGGGAGTGAATCTACATACCCTTGTAGATCGCTAAGCGGAAGCGTTGCAAGAACGCGGATGAGGTAGTCGTACTCGTGGCGATTCAGATCACGGTCGATTCCGATCTAAGCACCGAACAACGGTGCCTCCGCGTTCAACACACATGCAGCCCGGTGACGTATCCCATGCCTTGATCCAGCAAGGAGAGAGGGAGAGGTTGGGGAAGACTCTGTCCAGCAGCAACACGACGGCGTGGTGGTGGTGGAGGAGCGCGGGACTCCAGCAGGGCTTCGCCAAGCACTACGAGAGACGAGGAGGGAGAGAGGTAGGGCTGCGCCAAGAGGGATATGATCTCCTATGTCTGGCAGCCCCAAAAAACCCCAATATATATAGGGGAAGGGGAGGGGCTGCGCCCCCATATAGGGTTCCATCCCTAGGGATGGCGGCAGCCCCCAAAACCCATCTAGGGTGCGGCCAAGGGGGGAAAGAGAGGGGGGCGCCCTAGGGTGGGCCTTAAGGCCCATCTGGACCTAGGGATTGCCCCCTTTCCACTCTCCACGCGCCTTGGGATTTGGTGGGGGTGCACCAGCCTATCTGGGGCTGGTCCCCTCCCACACTTCGCCCACGCAGCCTTCTGGGGCTGGTGGCCCCACCTGGTGGACCCCCGGGACCCTCCCGGTGGTCCCGGTACGTTACCGATAGCACCCGAAACTTTTCCGGTGACCAAAACGGGACTTCACATATATAAATCTTTACCTTCGGACCATTCCGGAACTCCTTGTGACGTCCGGGATCTCATCCGGGACTCCGAACAACATTCGGTAACCGTGTACATACTTTCCCTATAACCCTAGCATCATCGAACCTTAAGTGTGTAGACCCTACGGGCTCGGGAGTCATGCAGACATGGCCGAGACAACTCTCCGGTCAATAACCAACAGCGGGATCTGGATACCCATGTTGGCTCCCACATGCTCCACGATGATCTCATCGGATGAACCACGATGTCAAGGATTCAATCAATCCCATATACAATTCCCTTTGTCTATCGGTACGATACTTGCCCGAGATTCGATCGTCGGTATCCCGATACCTTGATCAATCTCGTTACCGGCAATTCTCTTTACTCGTTCCGTAACACATCATCCCGTGATCAACTCCTTGGTCACATTGTGCACATTATGATGATGTCCTACCAAGTGGGCCCAGAGATACCTCTCCGTTACACAGAGTGACAAATCCCAGTCTCAATTCGTGCCAACCCAACAGACACTTTCGGAGATATCCGCAGTGCACCTTTATAGACACCCAGTTATGTTGTGAAGTTTGGTACGCCCAAAGCATTCCTACGGTATCCAGGAGTTGCACAATCTCATGGTCTAAGGAAATGATACTTGACATTAGAAAAGCTTTAGCATACGAACTACACGATCTTGTGCTAGGCTTAGGATTGGGTCTTGTTCATCACATCATTCTCCTAATGATGTGATCCCGTTATCAACGACATCCAATGACCATGGTCAGGAAACCGTAACCATCTATTGATCAACGAGCTAGTCAACTAGAGGCTTACTAGGGACATGGTGTTGTCTATGTATCCACACATGTATCTGAGTTTCCTATCAATACAATTCTAGCATGGATAATAAACGATTATCATGAACAAGGAAATATAATAATAACTAATTTATTATTGCCTCTAGGACATATTTCCAACAATATCAATAGCATAATTTGGCATTGTTCATAATGCGGGGAGCTTCACCACACTACTGGATTACCATGTCAACATAACAAGCATAGATGAAGGGCAAAGAAAATCATTATATCTATTTTGGATAATGTGCATGGCATGTTGTTCATATCATCAGCCACATCAGTAAGATAAAACGGGAGATGACAAGGTGCAAATGTGGGCTGCTTCACCGCACACTGGATTATAGATCCACAAAAACAAGCATACATATAGGGAGTATTAAGTAATGTGCATGGTATGAATAAGGAATTTGGTTTTACAAGTAAAACTTAGAACTTACGGTTCTTACGAACATGCATTTTGGTAGAAACAGCAGTAAATGATAGGGAGTATGAGCAAATTAAACAGCAGTTGAGGATAAAGGCTTTAGAAGGACTGACTTACATTAACAGTTAACACCGGCTTTATAATGCCCTTCTCCACGGCAAGGGAAGGATAACTCAAGAATTTCAGCACAGAATCTTCTTTATAAGCATTGCCTGTACTCTACATTTTGTAGAGAGTAATTATAGATATGATAATACTAGAAGGGATAGAGGATAATGAAGATAAGATGCAGATTGATGCTACATAATCAACTACCAATCCCTGGAAGTACAAGCGTTACAGGACAAAATGTACTGACAAGAGCAATGGGCTACACTTCTGCACTGGCATTGTCTGTGTATTCTACTTGTTGGTAAGATTAAATATAGATCTGATCTTTTTTAGTAAATGGTGGGCGAGGGAGATAAGATGCAGAATGCTACAAAATGAACCAATCCCTCTTCCCATAATACAAGAGTGTTTTGAACACTGGTGTACTATACAAAACGTTCTTATATTATGGGACGGAGGGAGCAGCTGTTAATGTAAGTACAGTGATAGACCATGTTCAGTCCTTACAAGAGGACTGCAGAGCTAAACCTCTTCAAAAGCATTGGGTTGATTCTAAATTTATGTAAGAGTCCATACGAATCTTATAATGTCCACCAAATGGACGATTACGAGGCTAACATGTGCAGTGATGCTACATAATCAAACAGCTATGAAAGTAAGTATGGTCATACAAGGCAAGAGGTACTCACAAGAGTAATGCAGTGTGCAGTATAGTTGCGAGATTCTATGGTCCCTTGAGAACGAATGTTCTTCTGCTAACAGTTTTCATACAAGTGAGACATTAAGGCAAATGTAGAAATGTAGTTCAAATTGTGATGTGATATCATAGACAGTACCTTACACTGCAGCCAAGACCAATGTGTAACAAGATTATTCTAGTCACCGTCAGATAAATGTAGCACCGAAGACTTTACAGAAATTTCGTTCAGAGGCTTGCCATCGAAGTGCGCTTGCCTCAGGTAGGAACTATACTTCATCAACCAGTGCTTGAAAAGCGCAACCAACCCTTGCTCGTCATCACAATCCAGTTTGCGCCTCGCCTATTTAAAAGAATGAAATCTTGTGTCTTCCGTCAGCAGAAACATATGCAGTAATGACCATGAATAACATTAGTACATTACTTATGCGTAAGTTGCGGGGGAAGACTGGAAATTGTTGTGTCTGCGGTATAATCTTTCCATGAAGGAAAGATGCGCACAAAGTTCCTGACAACAACATAAGCTTCGTCTTCTAAACTGGGAAGAAATGGAACAGGTGTCCTATTTGCTGCAATTGGGGCTCTCTCTGGTTCGAAAAGGGATTTGGCAACTGGATTTTGTGTACTCTTTGCTGGAATGGGGGCTTTGCATCATACAACTGGTGCTATGTCAACTGGCATAATCATACTGTTTGCTGCAGTTGGGGTCTGCTGAGTTGGGGCATCAGAAATGACCAGTGTAGTAGGGCTAGAGTCTGCTAGAGTTGGGGTATTTTGTGGGTCAGGTGATATTGCAACTACACCTAGTGGGCTATTTGATTTATCAGGTGCCACTACCTTTTCCAAATACTTTGCTTGTGCTCCACGATCAGCAATCGCCCTCTTCCTTTTGAACGTCTGATACACAAGAACAACATTTGAATGGATAAATATGGTATGATGACAGATGGAATATGTACTGAAAATGGATAGGCAGGGCGTATTCACATACACGATGTGTAAACTAAGCTAATGGCAGTTCAACAAAGTAGAAGCAATGCAAAGCATCAGTTGCAAGATATGTGCGAGCAATGTAACCTTGGAAAGTTAGAGCAAGTACCTTGATGGGTGAATAAGATAGGGCATCTTCCTCTGACTCCTCCACTAGGGAGCTACATTGACTTAGGTCTCCCTCTAGCTCAGAATCACTGTTAGGATCATATTCTGAGCATGAATCTGTAGGTGGAGAGTGTTTGCATTGCATTGCATCCATACTTGATTTCAGTCCTTAATGCCAAGTTTGACAGCCATGGCATTGTTCTGCTTTATTCTTTTCATGTGAGCAAGCTCATAATCATTATGATGCCGTTCAGAATCTGAGATTCATGAAAACATAAAAAGTAGTTAGATTATCTATGGAATGCATTGCTGTTTCAACTCGGAGAGTGTCTCCCTATAAACCCCTGCATATGCAAAAGTTCACCTCCCCAACCATGCTGACCAGACCACACATAGAGATACACACCCGAGCGGAGAACATGCATTTTCGAAACTAATTTAGGAACATTTAGCTGACTAATTAAACAACTCTGTTTTAATAATATCAGATTCGTATTTGAACAACTAAGCTTGTTTAGCTTGATGGGTGGAGCAGTGTTATTATGACACGAAGCATGTATTCTGATCGTATAGTGATCATAAAAGGGGGAAACTCTAAGCTTATATTTTTTTAGCAAAAGAGGGTTTCCCCTCTGATTTCTATTAAAGAAACCATCACGAAACCAACATGATTAATTAAACACTAAGCATGATCAATTAAACCGTATTATGGATGTGCCATGGCAGATTTGAAGCTGCAAACCGGAGAAATGATATTTAGCATCCATTGTTTGCTTCGAACTAAGAACTAAATTCTAAGAGCTGAAAAGAAAGTAGAGTAACCAAGTTAAGATCTATTTTCTGGTTGAGATCAAAAAGTTGAGGAGATATGAAGTACCACCTCTCTTGCGGCGCCGTGTAGGCATCGGGGGTGCGATGGCTGTCAGTGGCGTTGAAGCAGATCTGCGATGGTAGACGGGTGCATCGGGGGATAAGTCCCGTTGGGGTGGAAGAGAAGGTCGTGTGAGCGGCCCCGGCAAAGAGGACGACGACGCCGGTGAAGCGAGATGATGCGATGCAAGCCTATTGGTCTGTCGCCGTGGATGAGAAACGTCCATCTCTAGCAGTGGACGACGCGGTCTTGGTAGGCGCTCCAGCATGGTGGAGGACGGTGGCGATGGATGTGGTGGAGGCGGCGGCGATGGATGGGGTGGCGGACGGAGGCTGGTGTGGGAATGGGGTGTTCTAGCGCGGACGGTGTATGAATGGGAAAATGGAGGGAGAGGTACGGGGAACCATGTTTTTGGGACGCGCCTATCTGAAATATGGGAAGGTTACGAACTTATCCTCCGTTTCAAATTTGGACATCTCGTCGGTTGGGGATAGGACGGTAATCTCGCATCTCCCAAATATTTCCGGTAACTATTTCGGGCGAGGAGAGGGTGTTTTGCCGCCCACGGTTGGCGCCCACGGTGTATGAACGGGGCTGCCAGGTAGGGCGGTTGTGTCATGTCTGATGGAAGTTACACATCTGCCCCTATTTAAAATATTAGCCTAAATCTATTTCGGATGAGGAGAGGGTGTTTTGCAGCCCACGTGTATGAATGGGAAATGGAGGGAGAAACAAAGGTCTTTCGGACGAGCTTGAATCAAATGAGTTTTGCCGCCCATGTTTGACGCCTACCGTGTTGGAATGGGCTCAGAGGCAGTCGTGTCACGTCTAATTGAAGTTCCTAACCTACCCCTATTTAGAGCAGTGGAAATCGGGCCGATAGATTGTCCGTGTAATGGATAGACAGTAATTTCCATCTCCCAAACACTTGGCTTCGGGTAGCCGATGTGGCAGTGGACATTTTGCCGTTTCTTTCGAATTTTGGGACAATAAGCATCCACGTTTACCCTGGCAACTAAATTCGAATCCATTTTGTATTCCTATATGAATCCTTATAAATCATTCTATGTGTTTTTATATATCTTCAAAAGGACGACAAAAATGTATTCCACTGTCATATATGAATATGTTTTACAAATGCCGATACTCAATTTCAGAAACTAGAATCCAGTTTAAGGTGAATTCGAATATTTGGAACACTTCATGTCCAACTCAAATGTCACACGCAACATAATGTGTACTCCCATTTAGATATGTACACAAGCGATGTATCAAGATTCAAATACCGAGTCAATCAACCAAGAATGTACGGAACTAACAGACATATAAACACTTATAGAGTATATGGATCAATAATATCAACTAACATACATAAGCCAGCATCTATACTACTATTGTTGAATGCACATTCAGCCCGATTGGGATATTTGTAGGTCTGGCACAGCAATCCAAATGAAATGTCTCCGAGTCTTATCAATTAATACAGACTTGTGCTCAAATAAAATTACAAACAAAAAACAAAAAAAAAACAATTATTACATGATCTCTAAAACAAATTGTTTGATTGATTACATGAACAAAAAACACAAAGGTTATTCAACTATGGAAAGAACATTTCACCTATGATTTACCAAGTAGGAATTTAATTTCCTTTTTTCCTTCAGGACCTTAATAAACTGGTTAGTCTCAGCTTGCTTCGTTTTGAAATCCACCAAATATTTAATGGTTGTCTTGAGTACTGCTTGTGATTGTGCCATTTGGTTCCTCAACATGTCAACTTCATCTCTAAGTGTAGAAGCAAAATCTCTTTCTACCACTAGTTTAGCCTCTAGAGCATCAGCAGTTGGCAATTCATAATGCACGATTGGGCCGGTGCCACTGCTGTGGGATGATGCAACGTCCATGGGGACCTCGCTCTTTGATCTTGGGCTAACCTGTTTTGCCATTAAAGTTCCGATTGGATTCAGAAAAGTTGAAGTTAGCAAAACATCTCAACTGGGATTATAACAGCAAACCAGTTAAACAAACAAGGAATTAAAGAGTTTCAATTGGATGCTGAAAAGTAGTTATTAACATCATTGTAACCCGCTGTTGCAGCAGCAAAGTAGTTAAACAAACAAGTAGATATTTAAGTTAAGGAAAGCAGGTAATTCTTAACAGTAAGTATCAAACACATAGATAGGCGCAGTCTACAATATGATTAACAGGCTCTGGACTAGGTTCTTAGTTAAAAAGAACCATATTATCCACTGTCCGGACGCGGAAGCCTTAGCGGCCTTCAAGCACAGCGTCCGGGATGAGTGGCTCGCTCGCCACCTCGGTCAAGAAAAACCAAAATCCATGCCAGCCCTTACCGGTCTGATGACCCGTTTTTGCACAGGAGAAGACAGCTGGCTCGCTCATAGAAGCAACATCGCCAGCGATCCGGGCACTTCCGAAGTCTGGGACAGCAATGGCAAACCACGACATAGCAAAAACAAGCGCCGTAGTGATAACGAAAGAATGCATGACACAGTGGTCAACGCCGGATTCAGCGGCCCCAAATCCGGTCAACGAAAGAAGCCATTCAAGGCAAATAGAGATGGACCATCCAATTTGGACAAGATATTGGACCGGCCCTGCCAGATTCATGGCCAACCCGATAAACCGGCTAATCATACCAACAGAAGCTGTTGGGTCTTCAAGCAGGCCGGCAAGCTCAACGCCGAACACAAGGAGAGGAGGCCGCCAGGTGATAGCGATGATGAAGAGGGTCACCAACCAAATACCGGGGGTCAGAAGAAATTTCCCCCTGAAGTAAAAACAGTGAACATGGATCGACCAAGTTCAAAGCAGGACTAGCAGTTCGGCTTCCACTGTCTGCCTCATATACCTACGAAATATGTATCGCGCATACATAACTATGCACTTCAAATAGCCTGGGCATCGGCGGAACCACAACACGGACGGATCTACAAGTACTCCCATAAACTACTTCCTTTTTCCTTTTTCTAAATCACTCTTTCTTTTTCCATCATCCTTCGCCATAGCTAGCGCAAAGGCTGGTCATCTCATGGACGGTATCAGAGTCTGGGTTCACAAATGCACCCAAAGGCTACTCCTGTTAAGGAGCTCCTCCACTAAGGAAAGGCGGCGCAGACGTGCGACATGAGGTCCAAAATAACTTTTTGTAGACCGCACTCTCTATTTTTTCGAGCCTGTAAAGTGCTTATTTCCTCAGACGTCGACCCCTGGCATGTCAAATAGCCGGGGTTGTGGCGTTATCATCTATAAAATGACAATTGGCATGTCACTTAGGTTCTTTTGGTTGTTTCACACACCCACCCTGGCATACCTTGCCAGGTGCTTGGCATAGGAACAAAATAAGTTGCCAATAAAGTCCGAACAACTTCATAGCATACTTCGGCGTCGCGAGCTCGGCCTTATATGCATCAGCTCCGAATCATGTCTTGGGTAAATAATTGGGTTGCCATGCTCCTGTGTTTGCTACCTTACGTTCTGCTCTATCGGCTAGGGTAGTAAAGGGGGAACTACTGCGATTGTGTTTCCGGTTCATCTGGTTAAACACCTCAATAGAGAAAGCCGAAAACTGACTGTCATGATGCGGCGAGAGCTGGTGAATCGCTCGACGAATTAACGGGATCTTTTGAGATTCCCCCGTATTATACGAAGGACCTTCTTTCGGGTCATACATGTAACGCACCGCATTGGGATAACTGCGTACATAACAGGATCTATATCGTAGATCCACCATAAAACTCCTATGGCTAAGTGAAAGTGTTAACGCCCTATAGTCTGATTGCCTAGTTCACCGCATTGACACCTCCTTTTTGGACCAAGACGTTGGGTTAAGAGTGATCAATTGCTTTTTCGAACACCCCCGTATTTCCTACGATGGGGCTGAAGACGACGACTGAAACTCTTTCAGATTACATAAAAACGACCGCACAGGAGGATTCAAAGCTTTTAAACAACTCTAAAAAAACTTTATTATTTCGTCATACCATTTTTCACAATGCCAAAACATCTCACTCGAATATCATATCTTTCGAGCACTGACCCTCTATCAACCGGGCAGCCTCTAAGACATCTTCGAAATAATGCTCTGGTGTGTGATGGTCCTTGCCCTTGGGTGGACTCTCCGCTGCAACATCGATGGCCTTCATCTTCGTCCAGTATGTTTTCACACGGGCAAAGGCCATCCATGCACCTTCAATGCACGTTGATCGCTTAACGGCATCGATGCGCGACACCGTGGCAGCAAGTCGCCGCACGAAACCAAAATAACTATCCGGAATTGGCTCGGTCGGCCACAGCCTGACTATGACGTCTTTCATGGCAGTGCCGGATATCCGGTGTAGTTCTGTCAATTGGGTCATCTGCTCGTTTAGCAATAGTGGGCACTTTGACGCACCAAATTGCGACCAGAAAAGCTTCTGCGTTGCATACCCATCTTGCGCTTGGTAAAACTGCGCCGCATCGGAAGCACTCTTCAGCAAATCTCACAAAGCATTTGGAGAACTCCACACTTGATTAAGCGGGGCATAATTCGGATTGCCGAACTTAGTTTGCAATAAAAAGGGCTTACCAGCCGCAATCTCCCCAGCTTGCCGGATCTCCTCCCGGGCCGCTCTAGATTCGGACCGGGCTTCTCTTGCCTCTTGTAAGGCCCTGTCAAGATCAGCCATTTTGGCTTTATTATCCCTCTCGATAAATCCGCAGCGGCTAGCGGCCTCCTTTAGTTCAAGCGTCATCGAGGATATTTTCTCCTCGTATTAGTGCCGAGCAGGCTGTTCGGCCTTTAACTCGGCAGATGCCTTTTCGGCAGCCGCATTACTAATCCGGGCCTGCTCCTTGGCCCGGGCTAGCTCATCTCGAAGGATCTCGACCGCGGCAGCACCATCTGTAGATATGTACATCTTATTACACAAAATACACATCTCCGGAAGCTGCTAAAGGAGTACGGCCTCCCTTTGAAGGAATCTGTTTATTCGCATCCGGCTGTAGACCGGACTCCTCGGGACCTCCATTGTTGGTCTCCGGACCCTGGGCCACCGAAGTATCACCTTCGGGTAGTGTCTTCGTCATCCCTTGCACCACTTGTTGATTGGGGGAGACCCTCCATGACGACACCTCGAAGTCGTCCGCCCTATTGGGCGAGGAGACCGGTGGAGGCGTCTTGCTTTCCATCATCTCCGGGAGAAGGTCCCCCGAGGAAGAGGATTGTTGAAGAAGACTGCGTGCCAAACTGCAAAAAACATATATTTTAGACGTTACAAGAAAGGAACGAGATATATTTAAAACACCCTTGATCACTTACGATTTGGCTTGAGGCTTGTCCTCGTCATAAGACTGCGCGATGACGTCGTTCTCCAAGCCCGAGCCACCCGACAGAGGCATCTTGCCTCGCTTAGGAACCTTTTACTCCCAATCTTTGGAGGCGGCCCTTCTCTTTCCATGGGGGGAAGAGACGTTGACTTCCCCTTCTTTGTTGTCTTCGAACGATGGAATCTTGATTCCCCCGGACATAATGTCTGTTATATCTTTGGTTCTCCCACTCTCCGCCTTGCTCTCATTCACAAGCATCTGGTATGGAGCCGGGGCCAACATCCTTGTTAATACGGGATCTGCTGAGCCTTCAAGAAGGGGGGCCGAACACCTAATTAGTTTCGCTTTGTTTATCCAGCCCTGGAAGAAGATAGTTTGCTCAGTAATGTATTATGACATACTTAAATACAAAGTGTTCGGAAGTCAAGTGCTTACCGGGGTATCTGGATGGTTGCAGTTGAGGCCGGCGTCCTCAGTGGTTCCCGGACAATGTTTTTGTTTCCTGAAAAACAACTTCCACATCCCTTTGTGCGTAATGCCAAAGAAGTGTTGGAGGGTTCGTTCTCCTTCCGGATTAAACTCCCACATGCAGGGAGGCCTACGCTGGCATGGCAGAGCTCGGCGGACTAGCATTACTTGAATCATGTCGACAAGATCGATGTCCTTCTCAAGGAGGGTTCGGATGCGGCTCTGTAGAGTCTGCACTTGATACGTCTCCAACATATCTACTTTTCCAAACACTTTTGCCCTTGTTTTGGACTCTAACTTGCATGATTTGAATGGAACTAACCCGGACTGACGCTGTTTTCAGCAGAACTACCATGGTGTTACTTATGTGCAGGAGCAAACGTTCTCGTAATGACTTGAAACTTCACGGAGACACTTTTCAGAAAATAAGAAAAATACCTGCCAAAGATGAAGGCCAGGGGGCCTGCCACCTTGCCACGAGGGTGGGGGGCGCGCCCCCTACCTCGTGGGCCCCCTGTTGCCTCTCCGACTCCAACTCCACCTCCATATATTGAGTTTCGATGAGAAAAAAATCAAGGAGAAGAAATCATCGCGTTCTACGATACGGAGCCGCCGCCAAGCCCTAAAACCTCTTGGGAGGGCTGATCTGGAGTCCGTTCAGGGCTCCGGAGAGGGGAATCCGTCGCCATTGTCATCACCAACCATCCTCCATCACCAATTTCATGATGCTCACCGCCGTGCGCGAGTAATTCCATCGTAGGCTTGTTGCACGGTGATGGGTTGGATGGGATCTATCATGTAATCGAGTTAGTTTTGTTAGGGTTTGATCCCTAGTGTCCACTATGTTCTGAGATTGATGTTGCTATGACTTTGCTATGCTTAATGCTTGTCACTAGGTCCCGAGTGCCATGATTTCAGATCTGAACCTATTATGTTTTCATCAATATATGAGTGTTCTTGATCCTATCTTGCAAGTCTATAGTCACCTATTATGTGTTATTATCCGTTAACCCCGAAGTGACAATAATCGGGTTACTTACCGGTGATGACTGTAGTTTGAGGAGTTCATGTATTCACTATGTGTTAATGCTTTGTTCCGGTTCTCTATTAAAAGGAGGCCTTAATATCCCTTAGTTTCTGTAAGTCCCCGCTGCCACGGGAGGGTAGGACAAAAGATGTCATGCAAGTTCTTGTCCATAAGCACGTATGACTATATTCGGAATACGTGCCTACATCATATCAATGAACTGGAGCTAGTTCTGTGTCACCCTAGGTTATGACTGTTACATGATGAACCACATCCGGCATAATTCTCCATCACTGATCCATTGCCTACGAGATTTCCATATATTGTTCTTTGCTTATTTACTTTTCCATTGCTATTGTTATCGTCACTACAAAATACCAAAAACATTGCTTTTACTACCGTTACCTTTTGTTACCGTTATCACCACTATCATATTACTTTGCTACTAAACACTTTGCTGCAGATATTAAGTTTCCAGGTGTGGTTGAATTGACAACTTAGCTGCTAATACTTGAGAATATTCTTTGGCTCCCCTTGTGTCGAATCAATAAATTTGGCTTGAATATTCTACCCTCAAAAACTGTTGCGATCCCCTATACTTGTGGGTTATCAAGACTATTTTCTGGCGCCGCTGCCGGGGAGCATAGCTCTATTCTTTGAGTCACTTGGGATATATATATCTGCTTATCATTATGAAGAACTTGAGAGATCCAAAAACTAAGATCTATCCCTCAACTACGAGGGGAGGTAAGGAACTGCCATCTAGCTCTGCACTTGATTCACCTTCTGTTATGAGTAAGTTTGCAACACCTACACCTGCTTCTTCTATTCGTTCTGATATGTCGCATGTTATTGATGATGCCACTTCTGCTATGCATGATACTTATGATGAAACTACCTCTATGCCTGATACTACTATGCCACTTAGTGGCTTTCTTGATGAACAACTTGCTAGGGCTAGAGAAATTGAAAATATTGAATCTGATGATACTGATGAAAGTGATGATGAAGAACCACTTGCTATTCCTAAGGGTTATGTATTTGATCAAGATGCTTCTTTAGCTATTTTAGCTTGCAGAAATAGAACTGAACTTAAAAAATTATTAGCTAAATGGAGTAAGCAATCTCTAAATGATAGAATGAAACCTGACCCTGCTTTTGCTACTTCACCTATCTTTCTTACTGATAAGGATTATGAATTCTCTGTTGATCCTGATATAATTACTTTGGTTGAGTCTGATCCTTTTCATGGTTATGAATCTGAAACTGTTGTGGAACATCTTACTAAATTGAATGATATAGCTACCCTGTTCACTAAAGATGAGAGAACTCGCTACTTTTACATTCTGAAAATATTTCCGTTCTCATTAAAGGGTGATGCTAAGATATGGTTTAATTCTCTTGATCCTGGTTGTGTGTGTAGTCCCCAAGATATGATTTATTACTTCTCTGCTAAATGTTTCCCTGCTCATAAGAAACAAGCTGCTTTAAGGGATATATATAATTTTGTGCAAATTGAAGAAGAGAGTCTCCCACAAGCTTGGGGGAGGCTTCTCCAATTACTTAATGCTTTGTCTGATCATCCTCTTAAGAAAAATGAAATACTTGATATCTCTTATAATGGACTAACTGATGCCTCCAGAGATTACCTGGATAGTTGTGCTGGTTCTGTTTTCAGGGAAAGAACACCGGATGAAGCTGAAATTCTATTGAATAATATGTTGACAAATGAAAATAATTGGACACCTCCAGAGCCAATTCCCGAGCCTATTCCGAAACCAACTCCGAAGAAGAGGGGTATTCTATTTCTTAGTCTTAAAGCACTACAAAAAAATACACTTCCGTGATGATACGTGTTTGTCATAGTAGGTCGCTTTTTTTGTCATGCATGTACATCCATGTCAAATTTATGACAGAATCAAGATATCATACCTGTGCTGTTGTAGAAGTGTTCCATGACATTACCAAAATTATCATCACGGAAGTGTCCACTTCCATGACGATAAATCGCGCGTCACAAAAGTGCTTTCGTCAAGGGTGACCGACACGTGGCATCCACCATAACGGAATGTCGTTAAGATATCGGTTCGGGTTTTGGATCCAATAACCCGTTAACAGCCCCGACCAATGGGGATTTCCCACGTGTAAAATCATCATTGGCTGGAGGAAACACGTGTCGGCTCATCGTTGGGACAGATGTGAACCACTCATTGGACGGAAGGCGCCTATGATACGTCGACACGTGGCACGGCCCAACAAAGGCCCATTCCTGTGAAAAGGCCGGCCCGTTTGACTTGGTCAAAAGGTGGCGGGTCGGCCCATGGAAAGCCTGTTAATGGCCTGTTTGCATATAGCCCATTTATAGCCCGCTAACCCAAGGCCCGTTACGCCCTATCTGAATTAGGCCCAGTAGCGTCATCTGGGCCATCCAATATGATCCCATCATGTTTTCACTTCTGGCCCATGTATGGCCCATGACATCTTTCGGCCCATATGAGGCCCTATGTAACTCTTGGCCTATTAACGGCCCGTGGTGAAACTGGCCCGTAATGAACAGTGTATCACTTTAAACCCATTAACGGCCTGTGGTGAAACTGGCCTGTAATGAACAGTGTATCACTTTGTACCCATTAACGGCCCGTTATTCTGTTGGGCCGTTTCCAGCCCATGTTATCTTTCGGCCTTCTCAGAGCCCATTTATTCTTGGGCTCATTTCCAACATTCATTTACTTACGACCCGTTACTGTCATTTTCTGCTTGTGGGCCAAATTCAGCCCATGGTTACAGTTGGCCCGTTTGTGGTTCATTAATATGTTGGGCCATTTTCATAGCGTCATCAAATACGGCCTATTAACGATGGACCATTACGGTCGGCCCATGAACGGACGATTCCAACTCTAGCCCGTTTACGGCCATAATGCGGCCTGTTATTGGCCCATGTTTGGCCAATCGATCATACGGCCTGTATAAGGCCCATTGATGATACGGCCCGTAGAAGGCCCATTGTTTCTACGGCCTGTAGAAGGCCTACTGTTTCTACGGCCCATAGAAGGCCCACTGTTTCTACGGCCCGTAGGAGGCCCAGTGTCACTACAGTAAATATTAGACCATGGTTATTGTGGCCTAGTTTTAAAAAATAGGTTATTGCAGCCACTAGTTAATAGAGGAAAAAGAACTGCAATGACTACAAGCAAACCAATAAACAAGACAACAAGGAAATAAATAAGCAAGCAACTAACGCTAGGCTATCACGGCTATTACACATATTACATCCACTAGGCATCAAAGTTCGCCACCAATGCAAATATAGGGAACAAAGCAGCATAGCATATACACTGGTCATCAAAATTGGCCACCAGTGCAAATAAACGCGGCAGCAAAACAAGAGCATAACTGAAACAACTTCAGAAGAGCTCAAGAAACGTTATCCTGGGTATCCACCATGCTGGCAATAAGCTTAGCAAGCTGATTAGCTTTGTCCTATTTGGCGCTAAAATCCTCCAACGCTTGCTGTTGCACCAGAAAGTATGCATCTGAATGCTCCAGGGACTTCCGCAGTCCTTCCGCTTCTTGTGGCAGCACAGCTGATCGATGTCTTTCAGCTTGTAGTTGAGACTAAAGAAACCAAACTGATTCAGACAGTGAGTTTGAATAGCTTGTGCAAGCGGTAGTGGCCAGTAACTCCAACACTAAACCAAGACATGATGTGTCACTATCCTGAACCTTATCTGCATTACTTCCTTTACCGTTGCTTAATAAGGCACTCTTCCCCAATATTCTGTCAGCATTCTAAAAGAAGAAACAAGCAGACACATAACAAGTTTAGCATGTACTAGTATATGAAACTCATTTTGGTGAACCAGTTCATTAGTAAGGTGCATAGGATTAAACTACCAAGTCTTCTATTGCCAAGTACTAGTACATAATAAAAGCATCAAACAAACATATATCTATGTCCCATGGTAGCAATGGAATCTTAAATTAGAACAGTTGTTCTTCAGGTTTAGGCACTTGTTCTACATGAACAGAGTACAGTAAGACGCAAGAATATAATACTTAATAATAGAAAATGAGCTCATAGACCTTACCACATTCTTGGTTCGGGACCAGTATAGAACAAGGCATTCCCATTCATCGTCCAGTAAATGTGTCTCAGGAGAACGTAAGGGAATTTGATGAGTTTCTTTGCCGGTGAAGTACGTTTTCTTCAGGTAATTCCGATACTGCCACCAAGCATTCTTGAAGATAGCAGAGGTATTAGCACAGGTTACCTCATCCTAAGTTTCCAAATCGGTCCTTCTCTATAGAGAAAAATGGGAAAATTTGTTGTATTATAACCATCATGGAGGTAGGATGTATGGGACGAAGCAAAGTAATTGTCATGAATAACATTACTTACACATAACTCCTGGACAAACACCTGCAACTGGCATTTTCCTTCATCTTCAGTATAATATTTCCAAGATGGGAAGATACGCACATACGATTTAACAACATCAAATGCGATAGATGCTAAACTACGACTAGCTGGTTGTGCTTCCTCCACAGGAATAGGCGTACTAACTGGTGGAGTTGGGGTTCGCCGTGATAGTACTGTCCCTATGGGCACTGGAGCTGCCTTACTAACTGCTCTTGTTTGGGAGCTCTGTGGTGGAGATGGTGCTGCGTCAACAGGAACTGGGTTACTATCGGCTGGGGTTGGGGTTAGATTGGGTGAAGCTAGTTCTCTGTCCATCGTAGTAGGGGTACAATCTGTGAGAGTTTGGGTTATCTATGGTAGGGCTGGTTCTTGTGCATGTACAACCGGTGTCGGTGTCAAAACCGGCGGATCTCGGGTAGGGGGTCCCGAACTGTGCGTCTAGGCCGGATGGTAACAGGAGACAAGGGACACGATGTTTTTTACCCAGGTTCGGGCCCTCTCGATGGAGGTAATACCCTACTCCTGCTTGATTAATATTGATGATATGGGTAGTACAAGAGTAGATCTACCACGAGATCAAGGAGGCTAAACCCTAGAAGCTAGCCTATGGTATGATTGTTGTGTATGGAGTTGATTGCCTACGGACTACAACCCTCCGGTTTATATAGACACCGGATAGGGTTAGGGTTACATAAAGTCGGTTACAATGGTAGGAGATCTTGAATATCCGCATCGCCAAGCTTGCCTTCCACGCCAAGGAAAGTCCCATCCGAACACGGGACGAAGTCTTCAATCTTGTATCTTCATAGTCCAGGAGTCTGGCTGAAGGTATAGTCCGGCTACCCGAACACCCCCTAATCCAGGACTCCCTCAGTAGCCCCTGAACCAGGCTTCAATGACGACGAGTCCGGCGTGCAAATTGTCTTCGGCATTGCAAGGCGAGTTCCTCCTCCAAGTCCTTCATAGAAGATTGTAAACACCAAGAGTAGTGTTCGGTTTCTGCAAAATAAGTTTTCACATATTGCCATAGAGAGAATAATATTGACACAAATCAAATCTGCCGACGTATTCCGCAGTGCGTCATCACACTACGGCCAAGTCCTTTACTTGAATTGTTTTTACTTTTCCGCCTCAGCATGTTTTGCGAGGCGGTTTCCTTGGCACGTCTTGTCAAAGTAGAGATCGTGTGCCCTTTTTACGGGATTCTCATCAATACGGACGTGGGTAACCCTAACTGCGCCATTTACCACGGCGCTTGGGAGGCAAGCGAGTTTTACTAGGCAGGTGGGGACGCACAACCGCATCCGCCCATATAAGGGGATAAGGATCCACCTTTTTACCTACGCCTTCTTCCTCCTTTGCCTATCCATCTCCTGCGCACTCGAGCTCCAGCGCCCAAGCCCGCACTTCCCACCTCAACCTTCTCCAGCAATGTACGGAGCGGGAGGCAAGTGGATGGTCTCCTCCGTCACGGAGGGCCATGTCAAAAAGCTAAGGAAGGCCGGATATTTGTCCAAAGACATCGCGCACTGGCTTCCTGAGGAGGGGCAGCTTCTCCCCACCCCAAGGCCCCACGAGAGGGTAGTATTCCTTCCCCACTTCCTCTGCGGACTGGGTTTTCCACTTCACCCATTCGTCCAGGGGCTCATGTTCTACTACGGCCTGGATTTCCATGATCTGGCCCCGAACTTCATCCTCAACATCTCGGCGTTTATCGTCGTGTGCGAGGCTTTCCTCCACATCCGCCCCCATTTCGGCCTTTGGCTCAAGACCTTCAACGTCAAGCCCAAGGTGGTGTGCGGCAGCCAGGCGGAGTGCGGAGGAGCCATGGCGGGCAAGATTGCCAACGTCCTGTGGTTCGAGGGCTCCTTTGTAGAGGCCCTAAAGGGGTGGCAAGCCGGGTGGTTTGACATCACCGAGCCGCGCGATCCGAAATGGATCGCAGCCCCCGAGTTCTGATCCGGACCCCCCACGTGGCTCATGTCCTGGAAAGAGACGGGCCTATCGTGGGGTAACGAGGAAGAGGTGACCGAACTGAAGACATGCATCCAGTCCCTGGTAAACAAGCCAATCAGGCTTGTAAATGTAGTCCAGGTCATGCTCGTTCGCCGAATCTTCCCGTGCCAACAACGGGACTGTACTCTATGGGAGTTCGACCCGGCACAGCACCGAACCCTTAACAGGCTCTTTGACACGATGTATGAAGACGTCTGGAAGGCGCTAATCAAAGGTGCCAGGGCTCCCGCATCCGCTTTCGAGGACCGCGGATACAGCTCGTAGCGTCACGCTAGTGAGGTAAGCTATCTTCACCTTTTACAGGATGTTCAGCTTTTTTCATAGTTTAACTCTATGCGGGATCTAAACTCCCTTACCTTTGACAGTCTTGGCGGGCAATATCCGGACCGATTAACTGTCCGGCTCCTCTGCCCGAAGACCCAGCCCCAGCTCTACTAGTGAAGCTGCTGGCTCCGGCGCCTTATGTGGTGCCGGAAAAGAAGGCCAAGAAGAAGAAGACCACGGGGACTCGAAAGAGTGTCCGTAACGTGGTGGGGTCAGACTCGTCATCCGACGAGTCCAAGACGCACTCCTCCCGTGGAGACGAGGAGGAGGAAGAAGAAACCTCTCCCCCTCCAGCGGGGGGAGGAAAGAAGAGGAAGGCCGCCCCAGTAGGGGGGGGGCGAAGGGTCCAAGAAGAGGAAAACCCCTCCGCCGGACTACGCCCCCGACGCCGACGAGGACGAAGAGGAGTGGCCGGACAGGGCCAGACGTCCGGCGAAATCGGAAGTATTCGGATACCAGAGTAACTCATGATATTCCTTTTGTTGCACAGCTTTCCCTAATGTCGAATATAATCATGCAGCCCGCCCTGGGCCGAACTCAACGAGTCGTCGAGCAGCTCCCTGGATTCATCGGACGTGAACTCAGTTCCGCCCGCTGTCTCCCCCCGCGCTGCGGATGACGCCGAAGTGGCATCGCAACGAGCTCCGGGGCAGGAGGAGGTGGTCCTGGAGGAGCCGCAAGGCGACCTCCCGGACTCCAGGAGTAAAGGGGACAAGACCCCCCTAGGGCTCCAAGTCCGTCTTTATGCCGGACACCGCGTCGGAATCTTCAACAGTTCCGGACTGCGGTAGGCAAACTCCTTCCAAGAGGAGCAAGTCTTCTGAGCCGGCGGCCTCCGTCCAACCGGAGGTGCCGGACAATCTGCTGGAGGTGCTTGATGGCGCCTCCATCGACGAGGAGCACCGTACTATTATGAGTACGGTGATCCAGAAGGTTCAGTCCGCCAAGAGCGGACTGACTGAAGCTTGCGCTAGCCTTCTAACAGGCTTCGAGGTAAGTAAAAGTATATAAAAATAGTACCGCATAGACAGTAGCCCTTGATGCTCTGTTTGGCGTTCGGAAAGAAAAGCCGAATAGAGGATCTAGTAAATTTCGCAGGAGTCTAACAATAAAGAGTCAATATGCGTGTGCAGGCTTCACTGCTATCCACCGCCGTACTGACTCCGGAGGTGGGTGTCCTGAAACAGGACCTCAAGCGGACCGAGCAAGAGCTCGGCCTTGCCAAGCGGCAGCTCGAGGAAAAAGAAGGTAGGAAATACCTTACAGAAAAAGTGCCTATAGAGAGGCGTGATTGCAAAAAATAACAGGATTGCACTGCTTATTATAGGGGCCACGACTGAGGTGGCGACCCTCAAGCAGGCGTTGTCCGAGGCCGAAAAGAAAACGGCCGTGGAGCGCACCGAGCGAGAGAAACTTGGGCCTCAGGTCGGCGAGGTGCAGCAAGAGCTTCAGGCTCTCCTGAAAAAACATGAGAGTTTGGAGCTTGAGTCAAAGACCCAAGCGTCCGAGCTCGCGGCGGCCCTTGAGACTGCCAAGTCTGCCAAGGCCGAAGCCCAAAAGGCCCTCCAAGAGTTGGAGGAGGTGAAGAAGATAGCAGCGGGTAAGGCATTCTTTATGCAAAGCAGAAATATAAAAGTAAACTACTTGTTACTTACCCGAATCCGGAGTTCTCCAGGGGCATTCGTAGATCTTCCCCACAGCATATCCGACACCGCCGCATTCTACCGAGCTGAAGAGGGCAGCTCGACGGAGAAGGTGTTCTGGTCTCAGTATGCTGAGGCCAGACACCCTGTGCCCTTGAGCGACCAGCTGAAACAGCTGGTCGAGCTCCATAAGGCGGCTGAACAGGCCATGAAGGGCTTCATAGTTCGGCTGTGGCCTGGGGAGGCCCTGCCTGGGAGCTACTTCGGGCTGGTGCGGCGGCTGGTGGAGGCCTGTCCAAGGCTCGAGGTCATCAAGCGCTCCGTCTGCATAGAAGGTGCCCGTCGGGCCCTTGCCCGTGCAAAGGTGCACTGGGGTAAGCTGGACGGTGAGAAGCTTGTGAAGGACGGGCCGCCGTCGGGGAAGGAGCATCGCAAGCCCGAGAACTATTACAAGGATGTTCTTGCGGGTGCCCGCCTTGTGGCGGATGAATGTACCAAGGATGTAATTTTTGAATAAACTCGCTCGTTTTTATCCTGTGCGCTGAAAACTTGTTCATAGGCGCTTAAGCAATGCTTGTTGAATTTAAAATATTATTTTCTGTGCGGCCGTTTATCAAAAAATTAAGAGATGGCAGTCGTCGGCTTCTGCCCCCATGCCACTAGTGCTGGGGTGTTCGGGATAAACCTGAGCGCTCTTTTTCCCATAGTTGGGTCCTTCGAGGGAGGCGCTCAGCACAACGAACCAGGTAATTGGACTATAATGCTTGAACACTCTCACTTAGCCATAGAACTTTATAATTTTAAATTTCGGCGAAGCCCCTAGTTCGGAAGATCGAGTTCGGGGCGCTATCCACGCCTTGGCCGGGGTTATCCAGCTCCTCGCTCGAAGCGGCATAAGCCTTTAGGGACTCGAAAAACCTCTCGAACGGCGACCGGTCTCTCGCCTCATCATGACAGTCAGTTTTAGCTTTCTCCACTGAGGTGCTTAACCCAGCTCAACCGGGGCACAATCGCAGTGGTTCTCCTAGTGCTACCTTAGCCGATATAGCGGAACGTAAGGCACCAAAACATAGGAGCCGGGCAAACCCAACTATTGACCCAAATCATGATTGGGAGCCGATGCATATAGCGCTATAAGTTCGGGGTGCCGCACTTGTGAAAGTGTACGGACTTCTCACACCGTATTAAAGGGTACTGAAGCCCCTGGCGTACTTGCCGTACCACAGTGTATGGGTGCAACATGTCATTAATGAACATATATAAAAGAGAGTAATGAAAAAAGGACAAAAGCTATGCATTGTTTATATAAAGGCTATTTATCAAAGCCGAACGATACAAATAGTGCGGTAAGCAAAAGATATTGGACTATTCAGTATGTCCTGACCAGGGGCAGGCCGCGGAATTGTATTTAAAACAGGTATACTGCTCGTAACAGAGACCACCTGGGAGTTCCATAATGCGGCATGGCTTGTCTGCCTCCCTGGATCTTGCATCATTTATGCGGCAATCGAATTGCCGAACAGGTCGTCCGAAGTATGGAGTCCTGAAAGTAAGAAAAAATTAAAAAAAAAGAATCCGGCAGCCCCTAGTACGTTTTAAGACGTATTTTGGGCGTGCCGTTATTGTGCCCCTTCCCCTGTGCCCATGGTATTTCAAGGGCGTAGTTATGTACGCGAGGTACTGGTTTCGCTATGTCGCGGAAGCTGGGGTTGGGGCCGCATTGCTACTCTTGCTCAGAGTGTGCCAGGCGGTCCTGCGGTGGGCTACTCCGGGCGCGCTTGGCAGTGTCTGGCTTTTTAATGGCCGGACTGGAGAATTGCCTGAGAAGGCTACTTTGTACCTCCGCTGCGAGAGCCGCCGTAGGCTCCTCCGTACGGAGGGAGCGTTCGGTGTTTCCGTTGACCGTAATTACTCCTCGAGGGCCTGGCATCTTGAGTTTGAGGTATGCGTAGTGTGGCACCGCATTGAACTTTGCGAATGCGGTTCGTCCGAGCAGGGCGTGATAGCCACTGCGAAACGGGACTATATCGAAGATTAACTCTTCGCTTCGGAAATTGTCCGGGGATCCGAAGACCACGTCAAGTGTTACTAAGCCTGTACAGTTGGCTTCTACACCTGGTATAACGCCTTTAAAGGTCGTTCTTGTGGGCTTAATCCTTGAGGGATCTATGCCCATTTTCCGCACTGTATCCTGATAAAGCAGGTTCGGGCTACTGCCGCCGTCCATGAGGACTCTTGTGAGATGAAATCCGTCGATGATTGGGTCGAGAACCAACGCGGCGAAGCCTCCATGACGGATGCTAGTGGGATGGTCCCTTCGATCAAAAGTGATCGGGCAGGAGGACCATGGGTTGAACTTTGGGGCGACTGGCTCTATCGCGTATACGTCCCATAGCGCACGCTTCCGCTCCCGCTTGGGAATGTGGGTTGCGTATATCATGTTCATCGTCTGCACTTGTGGGGGAAAGCCCTTCTGTCCATTGTTGTTCGGTGGCTTGGGCTCCTCGTCATCGCTGTGCAGCCCCTTGTCTTTGTTTTCGGCCCTTAATTTGCCTGCCTGCTTGAACACCCAACAATCCCTGTTAGTGTGATTGGCTGGCCTTTCAGGGGTGCCATGTATCTGGCACAAGCGATCAAGTATTCGGTCCAAACTGGACGGGCCCTGAGTATTCTTTTTGAATGGCTTTTTCCGCAGCCTTTGAATCCGGCATTGACTGCCGTGTCTTCATTGTTGTCGCTGTTAACGTGGCGTTTTTGCTTATTCCGACGTGTCCTGCCACTTTTGTCCTTGGTATCCGAATTACCAGGGTTCTTTGATAAGTTGTTACTGCGAGCTAGCCAGCTGTCTTCTCCCGTGCAAAAGCAGGTCATGAGTGTCGTGAGGGCTGCCATGGATTTCGGCTTTTCCTGTCCCAGGTGCCGGGCAAGCCACTCATCGCGGATGTTATGCTTGAATGCTGCTAGGGCCTCTGCGTCCGGACAGTGGACTATCTGGTTTTTCTTTGTTAGGAACCGTGTCCAGAATTGCATGGCCAATTCTTCTGGCTGCTGAATTATGTGGCTTAAGTCGTCGGCATCCGGTGGTCGCATGTAAGTGCCCTGGAAGTTGTCGAGGAATGCGGCTTCCAGGTCCTCCCAAGAACCGATTGAGTCTGCTGGCAAGCTGTTAAGCCAATGCCGGGCCGGTCCTTTAAGTTTGAGCGGGAGGTATTTGATGGCGTGTAGATCATCGCCGCGTGCCATGTGGATGTGAAGGAGATAATCCTCGATCCATACCGCCAGATCTGTTGTGCCATCGTATGATTCGATGATTACGGGTTTGAAACCCTCTGGGATTTTATGATCCATTACTTCATTCGTGAAGCATAGCGGGTGTAAGGCGCCTCTGTACTGGGCTGTATCATGACACAACTCGGAAGAGCTATGTTTGTTGTGTTCGGCCCAGCCGGATTTGTTGTATCCGGAGTGAAGATCATTGTCACATGCCGTAGGGCGCCTGCGCGATCCGTAGATCGATCTTGTTTGTCTTGCCTTATCCTCCATTATGTCTCGCAGGTCGGGCGCATTTTCCCGTGCCTTAGTTAAGCGGCTTCGGGGCATGGCTTGGGTGGAGGGCCGAGAGGCCTCTCTGTCGCGGCCGCGAGGTGGCCGATCTGCCATGTCATGCGCTGGTGATGTAGGTGCTTCCTCCTCTGATCGGGGTAGTGGCCTGCGCTTCGGGTAACTCTTGGAGGGGCGTTTGAGTTCATACTCTTCGGCTGCAAGGACTTCAGTCCATCTGTCAGCTAGCAAATCTTGGGCAGCTCTAAGCTGTTGCTGTTTTTTCTTGAGGCTGCTTGCCGTGGCTAAAAGCCTGCGTTTAAAACGCTCTTGTTCGGCGGGGTCTGATGGTATGACGAATTCGTCGTCATCGAGGCTTGCCTCGTCTTCGGAGGGAGGCGTATAGTTATCATCCTCGACCTCTCGGTCTGCCGCTCTCCCATGAGGGCTGGCTTCTCCATCTTCCTATGCCGAATCTTGCTGAGGTGGGTGTTCTTCGACGCTATCCAGGGTAGTATTATCTCCCGTGCCGGAATCACCGTTTTTGCTTTGGCGGGATTTAGAGCGGCGCCGCTGACGCCGGCGCTTTGGCTGTTTCTTGGGGGCGTCATCCCCCACTGTTCCATCGCCATCTCCATCTTTTGGAGTATCCACCATATATATGTCATATGACGAGGTGGCCTTCCAGCGCCCTACAGGTGCTGGTTCCTGTTCATCTCCTACATCGTCGTCCATGCCGTCGATGTCTTCGGAGCTGAAGTCAAGCATGTCGGTTAGATCGTCGACAGTGGCTACAAAGTGGGTGGTGGGTGGGTTTTGAATTTCCTTATCGTCCGTATCCCACCCTCGCTGATTGTAGTCCGGCCAGGGCTCTCCTGATAAAGAGAGAGACTTAAGAGAATTCAGGATGTCGCCAAAAGGCGAATGCTGAAAGATTTCTGCGGCGGTGAACTCCATTATCGGCGCCCAATCGGATTCGATTGGCAGGGGCGCGGGGGGTTCGGAGTCCGGGGAGGAGTCTGGATCCTCGGAGTCACGGGTCGTGCAGAGTGCGGGGCTGGAGTTCGGCTCGATCACCTCTGAGATCGCAGCCCCTGAGGCAGCGTCCAACCGCTGATCCTCGATCAGCGCAGTAGGCTCCGAATCAATGGTCGAAACCGATGCGTGTGCGGCCTCCAAGGCGCTGTTCGGCGGCAGAGCTATATCATGCCCATCGAGACAGTGCGGCGCGCTTGGCTGTGGCTCGAATCCGTCGAAGATCAAGTCCCCATGGATGTTAGCCGTGTACTTTAGGCTTCCAAACCTGACTTGATGGCCAGGGGCGTAGCTTTCGATCTGCACTAGGTGGCCGAGCGAATTGGCCCGCAGAGCGAAGCCGCCAAAGAAGAAGATCTGTTCGGGGAGAAAAGTCTCACCCTGGACCGTATCGTTGTTGATGATCAAAGGAGCCATCGGGCCTAAAGGCGACGACACAGAGGAACTCTCAATGAAAGCACCAATGTCGGTGTCAAAACTGTCGGATCTCGGGTAGGGGGTCCCGAACTGTGCGTCTAGGCCGGATGGTAACAGGAGACAAGGGACATGATGTATTTTACCCAGGTTCGGCCGTCTCGATGGAGGTAATACCCTACTCCTGCTTGATTAATATTGATGATATGGGTAGTACAAGAGTAGATCTACCACGAGATCAAGGAGGCTAAACCCTTGAAGCTAGACTATGGTATGATTGTTGTGTATGGAGTTGATTGCCTACGGACTACAACCCTCCGGTTTATATAGACACCGGATAGGGTTAGGGTTACATAAAGTTGGTTACAATGGTAGGAGATCTTGAATATCCGCATCGCCAAGCTTGCCTTCCACGCCAAGGAAAGTCCCATCCGGACACGGGACGAAGTCTTCAATCTTGTATCTTCATAGTCCAGGAGTCCAGCTGAAGGTATAGTCCGGCTACCCGAACACCCCCTAATCCAGGACTCCCTCAACCGGGGTGCTATATCCACCAAGAGGTAGCACTGTTTTATTTGAAGACCGTGTTTTTAGTCCTCTAGATACTGGCATCACCCGCTCCAATTCAAATGGCTGATAAACAGGAAACCTTGTTGAATGTACAGACATTGTATGAGAAACAGATGCAATAGATAGTGTGGAAAAAAGAGGGCATGAAATAGTTGACATGTATATTGTTTAACTAAAATGGATAGCATGACATAATTTCACATATATGATGTCTATCTAAACTGGATAGCATAGCATAACATAATTCAAAGATATGATGAATAACTAAATAGGATCGCATGACATAATTCACCTACATGTTATCTAAGTAATCAGGATCGCATCATTTAATTCACATATGTGATTTATATGCTAAACAGAGGGCATTTGATATGATGTCTGAACTAAGAACATGGTGTTGAATATTGTGTGTATGATGTCTAAACTATGCAATGCAAGACACCGTATGCATGATATGAGCAGTATAACCATGCCAAGTTAGAGCATACACCTTAGTGGGGGAATAGGACTGGTCATCTGTCTCTGAATCCATCTCTGAGGAGCTTGTGATGGCCTGTCTTATTAGGGATGATAGACTACTCATATTAATAAGGAATTCCTTCTTTTCTGGTAGCCCGTTCGGATAGAACTCCAATGTTAAGCGTGCTCAGCTTGGAGTAGTGTCTCGATGGGTGACCGACTGGGAAGTTGCTCCCGGGTGCGCATGAGTGAGGACAAAGTGCGCAGAAAAGACTAGTATTGATCTGTGGGGCCAGTCTAGATCCCGCCAGGAGTAACGACTACCGGCGGGTGTGTCCGGGGCGTTACAAGTTGGTATCAGAGCCGACCCTCGCGATTACACGGATGGTTGTGGACAGGTGCGTGGTCATGTTGTTCATGACGTTTGTGACCCGTCGTGGCACCCGGCATGGCACATGTACCGGACTGGATGCACAGACGTATGTGCCAAGAGGGAACGTTCCTATGGCCCGACGAGGACGTCGGTTCCTCTAAGTGGGGGTGTATGTGATGGCCTGGCTTATTAGGGATGATAGACTACTCATATAAATAAGGAATTCCTTCTTTTCCGGTAGCCCATTCGGATAGAACTCCAAAGTTAAGCGTGCTTAGCTTGGAGTAGTGTCACGATGGGTGACCGACCGGAAAGTTGCTCCCGGGTGCGCATGAGTGAGGACAAAGTGCGCAGAAAAGACTAGTATTGATCTGTGGGGCCAGTCTAGATCCCGCCAGGAGTAACGACTACCGGTGGGTGTGTCCGGGGCATTACAGAGCTATCGGGACACAACAAGAGATCTTCTTCGACAGGTAGCACTGTCTGCTATGAAGGCCTTATTTTCACTCCAGATTTTTCCATCTCCCACCCAAATGGTTGATTCATAGGAAGAGTAGTTTAATGTACAAACATTGTCGACAAATGGAAATGTAATGAAGAAAAGGATGGGCAAGATATCATTCAAATATATGATGCCTAGTTAACAGGATGGCATTGCACATTTCACATATATTATGGCTCGCTAAAAGACATGAGACTGCATAACTCCTATATATGATATAGAAACTAAACAAGTGGCATTACAGAACATGTCTAAACTAAGCAGATGACATATATGATGTTAAAAGTAGGCACTGCAAGGCAACATATGCATGATATGACTAACATCATCATGCCAAGGTAGAGCAAACACCTTGGGGGGTAAATAGGAGTGGTCAGCGGCGTCCGAATCTGCCTCAGAATAGATATCTTCCTCTGGATTACAATCTGGAGAGGGGTGGGGAGGGTTTGCCATTGAACCCACCATGGAGCGATGTCTGCATGACATTGTATTGCGCGCAAAACTCTTCTCTTTTTCTCTACATGTTCAGCATGATTGTGTACAATATCTGACATGCATACGAAAAAATATGGTGAGATTATGTAAGGAGAGCATGCAAAAATTTAGAGTGATGGTAACAACCAGTGGATCGATGTTTTTCCGTTGAACCAAAATGGCCCTAATGGATCGACGTGAATGTATAGTAATGAGTGATGCAACAAGTGTACAACCTCTTTGCCGTAGCCGTGTCGACCTCAGCATCATTGGGTTGGTCGCTGAAGCAGTTGAGGAAGAGGTGGCTGTTGGAGGTGTGGAGGAAGATCTGAGGAATCTGTAGACGGTGTCCAGGGCACTGCTCTGTTGTGACGGATCGTTCTGTCGTTGGAGCAGCTCCGGTGAGCCGTAAGACGTCAAGGCTGAAGCAGCACAAGACAGACATCATCAATCTCAAGTGGGATTCTAATAGCATCTCCAATAGATGATGTAAAATGGATGTAAAATTAACATCACCAAAAACCACCTGACTACAACAGATGAGGTAAAAACTGTTGACTCTGAACTTAACTGTCGAAACTGAAATTTACTATGGAATCTGAATGCTACTGTCGAAACTGAACGCAATGGTAGCAGAGAGGCACTTGACATGTAGTTTAGGGAGGGCCTGCAGTTCATCTTCAACCTGCACCCCCCTGAGCCACCAGCCACCACCAACCGAACCGCCGGCCCCAGCGCCGCCTCGCCGCCCCAAAACAACTCGCCACCGCCGCCCCCACCAGCCCTCTAGGCCCCCCGTCCCCACCCTGAACCCCAAGATAGATAGTGGGGTACCTCTCTGGCGAGCCCCCATCCCCGCTGCGAGTGGTTCTTCCTTAACTCCGGCAAGCCCCCCAACCCCTGAAAATCGACTGACCCAAAAGTCGATTCAGTCGACTGAAGTGTAGCTTAATCAGAGCAGAGCAGCAGCACGAGCGAGGGGGAGAGCAGCAACATCAGCTGGGCGAGCGAGCGATCGAGCGAGAGCTGGAGCACCAGCAGCAGATCCGGCTGGTATGGACGCCGCCACCGAAGGGGCCTCGCACTGGGGGAGAGCCGCCGTGGAGATGTCGCCCGCGGTGCCAGCTTCAAGGTAGCCGCTCCATGGGGGTGCGGGATGGAGCACCGTCGGCGCTGGGAGGTCGCGTTAAGGAGAAGGTGCGATGCGATGAGTGTACAACCTCTTTGGTGGCGCCGAGTAGGCCTCAGCTTCGTCCGAGGAGTCGATGAGGATGCTGCGATTCCGGTGGAGCAGGTTAAGGCGACGCTGTGGGGATGGAGCAGCCGCGATAGACGAGGCGATCGTCGGAGAAGCTCCTTGGAGGTGGAGGACGGGGCGGCTGAACCGGCGGGACGGCGAGATGGATGACGGATCCTCATCTAGGGAGGTGGACGAGGGACGTCGAGCTGTTGCGCTGGACGACGTCGTCGAGGAAGAGGCTCCGGCTAGGCAGCGGTGACGTGGCGGACGGAGGAGGGTGGGGTTTCGCGGCTGGAGCGGAGAGGTTATGGCAGCCTGGGATTTCGAATGGCGAAAAGTGGATGATGGGAGGGGGTGAAGCATGACTTAGGAACGCCCTTGTCCAAAATGTAGGGTGTGTTACAAAAGTACCCCCCACCGATTTGAACCAGCGGCCCTTTCGGCTCAGGGTTAGAAGGGGGATTTCGCGTGTCGGGATTTGGCAGCTGGAGGGAGTTTTCGCGCGCGTTGTAATTTCGGGATAGCAAGGCACGGGTTGTGAAGGCGCCAGTTTTGGGAGCACGATATCTGAATTTTCAGGATATAACAAGACGCGGGTTGAATTTTAGGGACAAGCCTAATGTGTAGTAATATTGTACTTGTACGTACCAAATCAATTCGCACTTCCCTCAACCAAAAAGAAAACAAAAAAAATAAAACTATTCACACCACACAAAGAGAGAGTCTTGCCCCGTTTTACTATACAAATGCTATTCAAAGCTACTCCCTCCTTCCATCTATATAGGGCCTAATGCATTTTTCGATGCTAACTTTGACCAAATATTAGAGCAATGATATATGACATGCAACCTACACAAAGCACACCGTTAAATTCATCTATGAAAGGTTCTTTCAATGATATACTTTTCACATTGTGCATGTCATGTACTATTAATCTTGTCAATAGTCAAAGGCGGTCTTAAAAATCTCATTACGCCCTACATAGATGGAAGGAGGGAGTATGAATCCATGTTATGTCCGATTAAATTTTTTTGCTTGCTGTATAATGCATGTAACCTACTCATACCAACATTTTAGTGCATTCCAAATGTCTATACTACCGCTGCAATTCGAACTAAATTTGAATTCGTTTCTCTATTTCAATAAGAATCTACAATCATGATTGTTGCCAACTTCAACCATCATAGTTTCCTTGCTATCCGCCAGATATAAATCAAACGACCTATAATGCAGGATGGCAGGCACACCATCATCAACAACTCTGTTTTTTTTATAAGAGTAGAGATAAAACATATTAAATGTAGTATACCATGTTCATAACCACACCATGTGTATCACCGTTATATATATTCAGACATCCGTCGGTTTGAAACACTATGATAAATTCTTCAAATATCCAAATTTGCTTTTTATAATGAAGTATATATATGATCTCTATTCGTCTTTTACACCCACACAACCCTCTTATCTTTGTAGCTAGCGCTAACTTTCTCTTGTGCATGCACACGCCCGCATCCCTCTCACCCTCCCTCAACATTCTCTAGCTCCATAGTGCAAATTCGTCTTTTCACTTTAGGTCGTTCACCCAGGGTGTGTGTAGGCCCCCGAGCTCCTTCTTTAAGGCACACATCGATCGATATGCCTCTCTAGCCAGGTGTGCCTAGCACAAACACAAGCTTCCCCTCTTCTCTTGTCACCGTCCATGCCTCACTCCCACCACTCTTTTCATCATTCTCGTCCTCGCACACTCCTCCCCCTCGATATAGTATGCCTCTCGTACCACCTCCTACATGCATCCCTCTCTCTCTATCCTTCTCCTCGTGCCTCATTTGCTTCTAACACACATGCATGTATACCGATCGATCTCCCAACATATACCTAGATCGACTTTAACTACCCCCCATCGATCAATGTACCTCACAAGTTATGTCTCTCCTTTATCTTACAAAGGGTGATTGATCTTCCTATGTAGTTATGTCTGCTTACCACAGCCACATCGTCCCCCCTCATCATTCGTGCATGCCTCCTGACCCGTCTCTCACACGCGCATGCACAGACAACAAGCAGCCATCTCCTCTCTTATTGATATTGCGGGCGTGCCCTCCGTTTGTCTAGCAAGCCTATCCCACCATTTGTTACAAGCAACTCCACTACCACCCCCTCCAACACTCTAGCTCTGTCTGTCTCCCAACCTTATTCATCTCCTACACATATGCATGGATGTCGATCGATCTCCCTTAATACATGAGGCAGATCGATCTCCTTAATACATGAGGTAGGCCTCTCTCCTCGTCCACACATATACCCGCCATTGTACCTCTATAGTTAATTGGGCCTCCCTCTTCCCCCACCACACACGGATAGTCGAGCGCTGCAGGTAGGTATCCATGCCGCAGAGACAAACTGCGCATGTCCCATCTCATGTTCCAGTAGGCCAACCACTCTATATCTTTGACGCGGGCACACACAAATTTGATGGCACTCTTTATCGATCGCGCGCGCGTGCACACACACATCATCCCTCTCTTCGATTCTATGGACACCTCAAGCCGATGATACCTCCACTCTCTTCTCGTGGATCGCCCCCTCTATATATATATATATGTTATATCCAGGACTCTATTTCACACACATTGCATATGTTAAATTTTTTGATTGAACCCCCCCCCCAAAAAAAAACTCTCAAGAACCCACACACTGTATCTCTCTAGGTTTGTATCTCTCTCACACAACCCCACGCAGGTGGTGTATGTATACAAGAAGAGAATAGGTGCACCGTGCACGTACTCACGCTTCGTGCCCAGCCACACCCGCGCGGGTACACGGTGGAGCTCATTTCTTTTCGAAATGGCAGCCCACGTGCTAATTTGAACGTCTGTAGCGGTTGTTTACCTAGGGAGGTCGTGTACCACGCGTGCACGAAACAAAGTTCGACTTGACGCGTTGCCGCGTTATTTTTAAATAAAGTTATAGCTCTCAATGGCACGTACACAGAATATAAAATGATTTTTATGGAGGAAAAGGGAGTCCGCTCTTCAGAGTATCTCACACAAGGCTTCGGCGGTCTCTCTCTCTCACCGTTGGTCACTGATCCGGCCGCATCCCGTCCGTCGGGGGAAAGGGAGTGCAGTGGACTCTGTAACACCCACGATGCGACTATATCTCCCACGTGTCGAGGCACGACTTAGAGGCATAATCGCATTGAAGGCATATGTCGCAAGTTAGGCAATCTTCACAACATCCCATGTAATATAGATAATAAAAGGGGACATAACATAGTTGGCTTACACTCGCCACGTCAATCAAGTACATAAATAACATTACATCATTCAGACACTCATGGCCCGACTACGGCGCCAAAATAAAAGATAACCCAACATGCAACACGGTCCCGATCACCCCAACTAGGCACCACTACTGATCATGAGGAAAGGAAACATAGTATCGTTGAGAGTCCTCGTCGAACTCCCACTTGAGCTCGAGCGCGCCACCTGGAGCGGGATCATCAGGCCCTGCATCTGATGTAATAGTAATCTATGAGCCATAGGGACTCAGCAATCTCGCACCCTCGCGATCAAGACTATTTAAGCTTATAGGTAAGGCAAGGTAAATATGTGGAGCTGCAGCAAGCGACTAGCAAATATGGTGGCTATCCTGTTCGCAAAAGAGAGCGAGAAGAGGAGGCAAAGCGCGAGCGAGAAACTAGAGAGCAACCTGCGCAAGCATTACTGCAACACTGTGTCCACTTCCCGGACTCCGCCGAGAAGAGGCCATCACGGTAACACACTTAGTTGATTCTTCTTAATTAAGTTAAGGTTCAAGTTATCTACAACCGGACATTAACAAATTCCCATCTGCCCATAACCGCGGGCACGGCTTTCGAAAGTTCAAATCCCTGCAGGGGAGTCCCAACTTAGCCCATGACAAGCTCTCACGGTCAACGAAGGAATAGACGTCCTCTCGAGACGTTCCGATCAGACTCGGTACCTCGGTTCTTCAAGACACTTCGACAGGTTAAAACAAATCCAGCAACACCGCCCGAATGTGCCGACAAATCCCGATAGGAGCTACACATATCTCTTTCTCAGGGCACACTCAGATTGTCTAAACTTCTGGTAGGCCAGCCCAGAGTTGCCCCTGGTAGCCACCGGCGGCTGACGAGTTGGACCAACACTCAGAGGAGCACTGGCCTTGGGGGGGGGGGGTTTAAAATAAGATGACCCTCGGGCTCCGGAAACCCAAGGGGAAAAAGAGGCTAGGTGGCAAATGGTAAAACCAAGGTTGGGCATTGCTGGAAAAGCTTTAATCAAGGCGAACTATCAAGGGGTTCCCATTATAACCCAACCGCGTAAGGAACGCAAGAATCCGGGAACATAACACCGATATGACGGAAACTAGGGCGGCAAGAGTGGAACAAAACACTAGGCGAGAGGCCGAGCCTTCCACCCTTTACCAAGTGTATAAATGCATTAAGATAACCAGATAATATAATGATATCCCAACAAGTAAATAAATGTTCCAACAAGGAACAGTCTTCAATCTTCACCTGCAACTAGCAACGCTATAAGAGGGGCTGAGCAAAGTGGTAACATAGCCAATCAACGGTTTGCTAGGACAAGGTGGGTTAGAGGTTTGACATGGCAATTTGGGAGGCTTGAAAGCAAGTGGTAGGCATTGTAGCATTGGCATAGCAAAAGAGCGAGCAAACTAGCATAGCAAAGATAGTAGTGATTTCGAGGGTATGATCATCTTGCCTGCAAAGTTGTCAGAGTTGACTGGATCCTCGAAAGCAAACTCAACGGGCTCCTCGTTAGCAAAATCGTCTCCCGGCTCTACCCAAACAATACAAACAAGCAAACGGAACACAATCAACCACGTGCAAAGCTCAAACAATATGATGCACAGATGGTATGCTATGCGGGATGCATATGCAAGATTTGACAAGGGATGCATGAACCTGGCCTCAACTTGGGAATCCAAGTGTGCCCCTGGAAATATGAGATGAAATCGATTGAAAACGATATAAAGAACACCGGAATCGGAGTTACGGTTTGGAAATGGCAAGCGATTCAAATATGACACCGGTCTGCGATTTACAGCAAGTAGCCATCTAAATGTAATGAGATGAATAAGCTACAGCACCCAAACATGGCACAAAAATACATGGCGGGGATGCATTCATGATGCTTAAAAAAAGTCTAGCATTGAGCTACGGCCAAAACATCCATTAACAGGTTCAAACAAGCATGGCAAAAATGCATATGGCAAACAGATTTCAGACTTAGTGAAATTAACACTTGTCTGGAATCTCAGATCAGGTAGCACTCTTTGGAGCAACAAAACTACATGCTACAGGACCTGAACATGGAAAAGTAAAGCATGGCACGGAGCTACTCAAAGAGCTTAACAAAAGTCCCTTAGTGACCTTGAGCCAAAAGGGATCAGAAAATACAATTGCAAGCATGTGAACATGGCAAAAACATAATCAATTCTCAGACTTAGTGAAAACTGGAGCACGCTGAAAACAGATATCAAGTAGGAATGTTTGCGAGCTCGATGCACTCACTACGGAGCAAGTCATGATAATCTAAGAATACACCCATCAAAAATACACAAAAATCAAGCTAGACATGGCAAGAACAACAACATAGCATGCACGGATCAACTACAACATCATCGGCAAAATCGCTAACAAGTAGACAATCTGCCCAGATTCACGAAGTAGCAAAAGTAGAGCTCGATTGACTCAAGCTAGGGTGCTCCATAATTGCAAAAAAAAGACATGGATGGATAGAGCACTACAAGATTAACAAAACATCCTTACTGGTCATCCTCAAAAGAGGCACGGATCACTAGGAAACAAAATGAACATATGGCCATATGAGATAAACAGCTCAAGGACTTGGTGGAAATGCTAAATCCCTGAAATCAGCATTACCAAGTGCCTCACTTTGCAAGCTTGTGCTAGTCACCACACACATCACAAAAATACATGGGTTGCACCTTTGGAAAGATGGAAAAACCCTTAACAAAACATATGTAGAGCTCATGGGCATATCATGCACACAATAATCATGGCAAAAATGACAAAATCCTAAATGAAGTAGCAGATCTGACAATTATCCCAAGTATCCCTCTTCTAACAGCATTTCGGGCATCAAGATGAACTCAAATGAAAATGATGCAATGGAATGAAATGATGTACTCTCTGAGATGAACATTTTGATATGCTATATGCCCAAAACGGAGCTACGGATGCAAAGTTACGACATGATGAACATAGGCACTTGAAACTAGAAAAATCAGGGACTTAGAAGAATTTCGACCTCCGGATCTAGGGTTTGACCCAGGCACACAAAACGAGGCGGCGGCGCTGCTCGCCGGAGATGACGAAGACGGCGGCCGGATCTGGCCGGAGACGAGGTCGGGGAGGCGGCGGCCGGTCGGAGGTGACGCGCGGCGTCGGGGTGCGGCGGTGGCCGTGGCGGCACAGTGCGGCGCCAGCGAGAAGGCGCGGCAGCGCGGCGAACCGCTCCGGCCGGCTCGGACGGCGGCATAGAGGAAGCGGCGGAGGCGGGTGCGCGGGCCGGGAGGGCCTCCCGCGGGCTCGGGCGGGCCTCGGGCGGCGGCGGCGATGTGGGGCTCGCCCGGGCCACGTGGCGGCAGCTGGTTGGTCGGCGGCGGTGGGAAGACGTGTCCGGCCCGATTCGGACACGTCCGGCGGCGAGGGGATCTTTTTTTAGGGTTATGGGAGGAAGGGGAAAGAGATTTTTGGGGGTGTCTTTAAATAGGCATAGAGGGAGCTAGGAGAGTCCAAATGAGGTGAGGTTTTCGGCCACGCGATCGTGATCGAACACTCTAGATGACGGAGAGGGTTTTGGGCCCACTTGGAGGGGTGTTGGGCTGCAACACACACGAGGCCTTTTCGGTCCCTCGGTTAACCGTTGGAGCATCAAACGAAGTCCAAATGGTACGAAACTTGACAGGCGGTCTACCGGTAGTAAACCAAGGCTGCTTGGCAAGTCTCGGTCCAATCCGGAAATGTTTAATCCCCACACATGAAAGAAAGGTAGAAATGACCACCGGAGGAGAACGAAGCGCCGGAATGCAAAACGGACAACGGGGAAAAAGCTCGAATGCATGAGATGAACATGTATGCAAATGCAATGCACATGATGACATGATATGAGATGCATGACAACGATAACGACACACAGAGACAAAGACCTGAACCCGAGAAAATAAAATAACTTAACGCCGGAAACGGCAAGAGTTGGAGTACAAATTGGGTAAGTTACATCCGGGGTGTTACAACACTCCACCACTACGAAAGGATCTCGTCCTGAGATCTAGGACTGAAAGTACGCCGGGTACTCAGAACGGAGGTGATCCTCGCGTTCCCAGGTAGCTTCACGGTCGGAATGGTGTGACCACTTGACTTTGAGGAATTTGATTGACTTGTTGCGAGTCTTGCGTTCAGTCTCTTCAAGAATAGCAACTGGGTGCTCACGGTAGGAGAGATCTTCTTGGAGCTCAATGTCCTCGAAGTTGGCGGTGCGGTCAGGAGTCTTGAAGCACTTTCGAAGCTGAGAGACATGGAACACATCATGAACATTTTCAAAGTTTGAAGGAAGCTCGAGTTGATAGGCGAGGTCGCCTCTCTTGCTGACAATCTTGAAAGGTCCCACGTATCTGGGGGCAAGCTTCCCTTTGATACCAAAGCGACGAGTACCTTTCATAGGAGAGACGTGGAGGTAAACACGATCTCCGATCTCGAAAGCCAAATCACGGTGCTTACTATCATAGTAGCTCTTCTGGCGGGATTGGGCTGCTTTGAGGTTATTTTGAATGACTTTGCACATTTCCTCTGCCTCTGTGATTAAGTAATTACCCAAAAGCTGACGTTCACCGGTTTCAGACCAGTTGAGAGGAGTACGGCACTTCCTGCCATACAGAATTTCAAATGGGGCCTTGCCCGAACTTGCTTGAAAACTGTTGTTGTAGGAGAATTCAGCATAAGGAAGACAATCCTTCCACTTCATGCCGAAGGAGATCACACAAGCCCTGAGCATATCTTCAAGAATCTGGTTGACACGCTCGACTTGACCGCTAGTTTGAGGATGGAAAGCTGTGCTGAAGCGGATGTTGGTGCCCATGGCCTTCTGAAAAGAATCCCAAAACTTGGAGGTAAAGATGCTGCCACGGTCTGAAGAGATCACTTGTGGAATACCGTGCAGAGAGACAATTCGGGAGGTATAGAGTTCCGCCAATTGATCTGCAGTGATTGACTCTTTGATAGGCAGAAAATGAGCCACTTTGGTGAGTTTGTCGATGACAACGAATATAGCATCATTGCCACGCTTGGACTTTGGAAACCCAGTCATGAAGTCCATTTCAATGTGGTCAAACTTCCATTCTGGAATGGCAAGAGGTTGGGGGAGACCCGCTGGCCTTTGGTGTTCTGCCTTCACTCTTCTACAGACATCACATTCATTCACAAACTGAGCAATCTCGCGCTTCATTCGAGTCCACCAATAAGCCTGCTTGAGGTCCTGATACATCTTCGTACTCCCAGGGTGTATGGAGAGGAGAGAATTGTAAGCCTCATTCATGATCACTTTACGAAGGTCACCTTTGGGCACAACAATACGATCCTCGAAGAAGAGAGTATCCTTGTCATCAAGGCGGTAGCACTTGTACTTGGGTTGACTCTTGGCAATCCCAATCTTCACCTTTTCCACCATAGCATCAAGAAGCTGGGCTTGGCGAATCTGGTCTTCCAAGGTAGGAGAGACTTGAAGTTTGGCGAGGAAACCTTGGGTAACAACTTGCAGGTTAATTTTGCGGAAAGCTTCACAAAGCTCGGGTTGATAAGGCTTGAGAATCAGACTGTTGCTGTAAGCCTTTCTGCTCAATGCGTCAGCAATCACAATGGCCTTGCCTGGAGTATACTCGATACTCAGATTATACTCTTGAATCATTTCGACCCATCAAGTTTGCCTGAGGTTGAGATTAGGCTGAGTGAAGATGTACTTGAGATTCTTGTGGTCAGTGAAGATGTCCACTTTTCTTCCCAATAAGAGATGTCTCCAAGTCAAAAGAGCATGCACAACTGCCGCCAACTCGAGATCATGAGTGGGGTAGTTTTTCTCATTGGGCTTCAATTGGCGGGAGGTATAAGCAACAACTTTCTTCTCTTGCATCAACACTGCGCTAAGACCTTAGAGAGAGGCATCACAGAAGACCTCGTACGGCTTGGATTCATCAGGCGGAGTCAGAACTGGAGCAGTGATCAATTTCTCTTTCAAAGTATTGAAAGCAATGTCACACTACGGAGACCAAACGTACTTGACGTGCTTCTGGAGAAGATTTGAGAGAGGCTTCGCGATCTTAGAAAAGTTTTCAACGAATCTTCGACAATAGCTTGCGAGACCGAGGAAGCTACGGAGTTGCTTCACGTTCTGAGGAGGTTCCCAATTCACAATTGCAAACACCTTCTCAGGATTCACGGCAATGCCCTTGGCAGAGATGATATGACCAAGATAAAGAACCTCATCGAGCCAAAATTCACACTTGGAGAACTTGGCGTAGAACTGATGTTCCCTGAGCTTATCGAGTACCAAACGCAAGTGCTTGGCATGATCTTCCTTGTTCTTCGAGAAAACCAGAATGTCGTCGAGATAGACCAAAACAAAGTGATTGGTGTAGGCGTTGAAGATGAAGTTCATCATGTGAGAGAACGTCGGAGGAGCGTTGACGAGGCCAAAAGACATGACAGTGTATTCATATGAACCATAGCTTGTCCTGAAGGCCGTCTTGGGAATATCTTGCTCACGGATACAAATCTGATGATAACCCATACGGAGATCAAGCTTGGAGAATACTTGGGCACCTTTGAGTTGTTCGAACAGCTCGTTGATGTTGGGAAGTGGATATTTGTTCTTGATGGTCTTCTTGTTCAATGGACGGTAATCAACACAAAGCCGGTCCGTTCCATCCTTCTTCTTCACAAAAAGAACACCACAACCCCATGGAGAAGAACTAGTCCGGATGAGACCCATTCTCTCTTGAATATCGAGTTGCTTCTTCAGCTCCTTCAACTCTTCAGGTCCGAGCTTGTAAGCACGCTTGCACACTGGTTCCGTGCCGGGCTCTAGATCAATAACGAATTCAACTGGCCGGTGCAGAGGCATTCCTGGAAGCTCTTCTGGAAAGACGTCTTGATATTCGCAAACGACTGGAATCTGCGAGATAGCATCCAGTTCACCCTTCTCATTGAGAGAAAACAAACGGATGGTATTATCCCGAGCAGCAAAGACAATTACATCCTCAGACGAATGAGTCAATTGAATCTGCCTGGCTGCACAATCAAGCTGAGCCTTGTGCTTAGAAAGCCAATCCATTCCGAGAATAAGATCAATATCCGAGTTACCAAGGATCATTGGAGAAGCCAGAAACATGAAATCACCCATCGAGATAGAAATATTCGGAACCTCGTAGTTAGCGAGCAAACATCTACCCGGAGAGACAACTGCTAACGGTTTATGCATAACTTGGGAAGTCAACTCATGGTTAGATGCAAAAGGTTTCGAGATGAAGCAATGCGATGCACCAGTGTCAAAAAGAACTTTAGCTGGAATATCATTAACAGGAAGGTTACCCATGATGACATCTGATGAATCCTCTGCCTGAGCTGCATTCACCATATTGACCTTGGCGTACTTGGGGTTATGCTTGACCACAGCTGTACTTGCCGATCTCACAGGAGGAGGAGGAGGAAGACGCCTCTGATTGAAGCACTTGTTGGCATAGTGACCCTTCTGTTGGCACTTGTTGCACGTGACCTCTGAAAGCGGATGGTGATACGGAGCACTCGATCTTGGAGCTTGAGACGAAGTCTTGTTCTAAAAGCCAGGGTTGGGTGGGTGGGAAGATCCACTGCCACCTTTGCTCTTCTGCTGATACGGCTGACGAAACGGAGGAGGAGGAAGCCAATACTTCTGCTGCTTGGCCACTTGAGTAGAGGAAGAAGGAGTAGCATCTCTGACTCGCTTCTTGGAAGCATCACACCTCAACTGAGCAGCCTCTTGCTTCAACACCATGTTGTAGAACTCATTGTATCTCAAGGGCTCAAAGAGGACAAGAGCTAGCTGAATTTCTTCTCTGAGACCACCCCTGAACTAGTATATCATGCTCTTCTCATCAGGTACGTCCTGCTTAGCAAAGCGGGCGAGCTTCTGAAACAACTTGTTGTAGTCATAGACAGACAAAGAGCCTTGCTTTAGGTTGCGGAATTCCTCACACTTGCTTTCAACCACGCTCTGAGGGATATGGTGGGCTCTGAAATCTTGATGGAATTCATCCCAGGTAATTACACTTCCACCTCTGGAGTCCTTGTACTGCTGGAACCATTCTGCAGCTTGATCTTTGAGTTGGAAGGAAGCGAACTTGACGAAGTCCTCAGGCCTGACGTTACTACACTCGAAATGCTTGCACAGATCCACAAGCCAATCGTCAGCATCGGTTGCCTCAACACAATTGCTGAAAGTCTTTGGCCCGTTAGCAAGGAACTGGTTGAGTGTAGCAAAGTGATTCTGATTGTTGCCTTGGTTCCCTTGGTTGCCTTGATTACGCTCTTGAAGAATTTGCATGATCAACTGTGTGTTTGCATTGGTTGCGTCCATCACAGCTTGCCATGCCTCCGGAGGAGGTGGAGGTGGTGGCGGATCAGGATTCGGAGTCGTGCGCGTTGGAGGAGCCATCCTGAAGAGGTTGACATCCATTAGCACATTGATAGACAAATATTGAAGCTGAATCCAACAGAATGAAAATTGCAACATATAGTCTTCACATCCGAACAAAATGAACGAATGCATTCCTCTTGAAATGGTCACATATCCATAAATTGAGAAGGCACCTAGAATTAAGGTAGAGAAATAAATCCACAAGGTACGGATCAAGAACGAATACTCGGTAAGAAATCCCAATCTCAAACCAAATATCCGTGGAAGAAGAACTAGAGCTACTAGAATTCCCACCTATGAAACTCCCGAACCTTTCCTATTATGCAATCAGGTGTTGGGGATACAGGGGAAGCATAATATCTCACCCAAATCTAGCAAATCCTACATCCAGCTATATCCATCCTTCAACACATAACCGAGAAAAAAACTTCGGAAACCATCTACCTCAATCTTCGAAGAGCATCCGTTATACAAGTTATGGCGATACTCCCGAACTCCCGCCCCAGTACTGGGTGGCGTCGAGGTTATCTCACCAACGAACTGCATAAAAGAGATTTTCGATGTCGGCGTACTAAACTCAGGTATTCCAGAATTGCAACGGTAAAATTACGACGACAACACCTCAGAGCTCAACTCCCCGGGACACTTCCACAAAACCCCTGACAGGAGGCACCAAGACAATGTTCTCATCATAAAACCATCGGAACGATTCCAAGATACCCGCGTGATCCTAAATTTTTTTTAGTGAAATTTGAGAAGAGACAAGTCAAAACTCTACGTCAGGATGTCTTACCAGAGCGATGAGGAGACTCGGAAGTAAAAATAATTCCTAAACTCTCTGATATATATTTCCTAAATGACTCAAAACATTTTTCTAGACACAACTCGGCCGCTAATAACGATCAAGCAATGGGGCTCCTAAGGTCGGGGAAGGCTCTGATTACCAACTTGTAACACCCTCGATGCGACTATGTCTCCCACGTGTCGAGGCACGACTTAGAGGCATAATCGCATTGAAGGCATATGTCGCAAGTTAGGCAATCTTCACAACATCCCATGTAATATAGATAATAAAAGGGGAGATAACATAGTTGGCTTACACTCGCCACGTCAATCAAGTACATAAATAACATTACATCATTCAGACACTCATGGACCGACTACGGCGCCAAAATAAAAGATAACCCAACATGCGACACGGTCCTAATCACCCCAACTAGGCACCACTACTGATCATCAGGAAAGGAAACATAGTATCGTTGAGAGTCCTCGTCGAACTCCCACTTGAGCTCGAGCGCGCCACCTGGAGCGGGATCATCAGGCCCTGCATCTGATGTAATAGTAATCTGTGAGCCACAGGGAGTCAGCAATCTCGCACCCTCGCGATCAAGACTATTTAAGCTTATAGATAAGGCAAGGTAAATATGTGGAGCTGCAGCAAGAAACTAGCAAATATGGTGGCTATCCTGTTCGCAAAAGAGAGCGAGAAGAGGAGGCAAAGCGCGAGCGAGAAACTAGAGAGCAACCTGCACAAGCATTACTCCAACACCGTGTCCAGTTCCCGGACTCCACCGAGAAGAGGCCATCACGGTAACACACTCAGTTGATTCATCTTAATTAAGTTAAGGTTCAAGTTATCTACAACCGGACATTAAAAAATTCCCATCTGCCCATAACCGCGGGCATGGCTTTCGAAAGTTCAAATCCCTGCAGGGGAGTCCCAACTTAGCCCATGACAAGCTCTCACGGTCAACGAAGGAATAGACCTCCTCCCGAGACGTTCCGATCAGACTCGGTACCTCGGTTCTTCAAGACACTTCGACAGGTTAAAACAAATCCAACAACACTGCCCGAATGTGCCGACAAATCCCGATAGGAGCTGCACATATCTCTTTCTCAGGGCACACTCAGATTGTCTAAACTTCTGGTAGGCCAGCCCAGACTTGCCCCTGGTAGCCACCGGCGACTGACGAGTTGGACCAACACTCAGAGGAGCACTGGCCCGGGGGGGGTTTAAAATAAGATGACCCTCGGGCTCCGGAAACCCAAGGGAAAAAAAGAGGCTAGGTGGCAAATGGTAAAACCAAGGTTGGACATTGCTGGAAAAGCTTTAATCAAGGCGAACTATCAAGGGGTTCCCATTATAACCCAACCGCGTAAGGAACGCAAAAATCCGGGAACATAACACCGATATGACGGAAACTAGGGCGGCAAGAGTGGAACAAAACACTAGGCGAGAGGCCGAGCCTTCCACCCTTTACCAAGTGTATAGATGCATTAAGATAACCAGATAATATAATGATATCCCAACAAGTAAATAAATGTTCCAACAAAGAACGGTCTTCAATCTTCACCTGCAACTAGCAACGCTATAAGAGGGGCTGAGCAAAGCGGTAACATAGCCAATCAACGGTTTGCTAGGACAAGGTGGGTTAGAGGTTTGACATGGCAATTTGGGAGGCTTGAAAGCAAGTTGTAGGCATCGTAGCATTGGCATAGCAAAAGAGCGAGCAAACTAGCATAGCAAAGATAGTAGTGATTTCGAGGGTATGATCATCTTGCCTGCAAAGTTGTCAGAGTTGACTAGATCCTCGAAAGCAAACTCAACGGGATCCTCGTTAGCAAACTCGTCTTCCGGCTCTACCCAAACAAGACAAACAAGCAAACGGAACACAATCAACCACGTGCAAAGCTCAAACAATATGATGCACAGATGGTATGCTATGCGGGATGCGATGCGGGATGCATATGCAAGATTTGACAAGGGATGCATGAACCTGGCCTCAACTTGGGAATCCAAGTGTTCCACTAGAAAGATGAGATGAAATCGATTGAAAACGATATAAAGAACGCCGGAATCGAAGTTACGGTTTGGAAATGGCAAGCGATTCAAATATGACACCGGTCTGCGATTTACAGCAAGTAGCGATTCAAATATGACACCGGTCCCAGGGTAGTAAACCAAGGCCGCTTGGCAAGTCTCGGTCCAATCCGGAAATGTTTAATCCCCACACATGAAAGAAAGGTAGAAATGACCACCGGAGGAGAACGAAGCGCCGGAATGCAAAACGGACAATGGGGAAAAAGCTCGAATGCATGAGATGAACATGTATGCAAATGCAATGCACATGATGACATGATATGAGATGCATGACAACGATAACGACACACGGAGACAAAGACCCGAACCCGAGAAAATAAAATAACTTAACGCCGGAAACGGCAAGAGTTTGAGTACAAATTGGGTAAGTTACATCCGGGGTATTACATCCTCTCTCTCTCTCTCACCGTTGGTCACTGATCCGGCCGCATCCCGTCCGCTGGGGGAAAGGGAGGAAGTGCATCATTTCTCCGTTCGACGACGCTGAGGCAGCACGTCCCGATCTGCGGTACGCGCCGTTCTCTCTGACCAAGCTCCGGTGCGGCAGGGCCTACGCCACCTGCTCACAGATTCCGCCCGCCGCCGCTCACCTAGTTACATCCCGACGACCTCCAGGTATCCCATCCGGCCTTGCTCCACTGCTCGTTTTCCCACATCGCTGCATGTGGATCTTCCATAGTTATTTGCCCAAAACGTCGCTCGTCCAGCATACTTTCCATATTGCATTCTCATCCTCACACCGTTTTAGACAAACACAACCGTGTTGTTATCTTCCCTTAGGACAAGGAATATGCTTCTTTTTTGTCGTCGCATGTGTCATCAACTGTTATTGGCCAGTAATTGTTTCCTTTCCACCTCTTTTTTGCAAACAGGGCTATCCATTTCACGTCGTTGCTATTGCGACCTTTTGGTGAACTGCAGAAATCACTTTTTTCTTAAGAGTGTTTTGTGCAGTTGTACTAAAATGTCACACGGGCAACATCTCTACATTTCTGTGCGACTGCACAAAGGGAGATTGGTTTTGCTCTATCCTCCTCATCCAACTCCGAGCCTAATCTTCTCCAACTAGTTAGTCTTAAGAGAGATTGCAAAGGTGACCGACTTCTACTTGTGTGTTTATTGTTTCATCAGCAGTCCTCTATTATCGTAATCACACTTGATATCTTTGGAACAGGGACGCTCAGCTCTATTTTAGTGGAACTGCACAAAATGATCGGAATGTTGCATGCTCCAGACAGCTACTTTTTTTCCCAACATGCCTTGTTGATTTAGACAAAGCTGGGGGGACCTTGCTGCCAATGAAAGCATGGATCAATTTTAATTTAACACCTTCTCACAACTTTGTCTTCAGTTGTGATGTAATTATTAGCTCTGATCTGCTAATAATTGACATGCATTAGCAAGGAAGTTAGTTTTTTATTATTTCCTAAAGAGCATCGATGGCAAGACACGCGAAACAAGAGCTGAAAGCTCACACCATTGTACAATTTCATGTCGCTGGAAAATTATTTGTATAGTACGTCAATTATGTAAACAAATGATGGAAGCTTGATAGCATTGCCAGAAGCCTCTTCATCATCCGGGTCCATGTGCCATGCACAAAATTATACTCCTTCGTTCCTAAATATTTATCTTTTTACAAATTTCAAACGGGCATATTTTAGAGTGTAGATTCACTCATTTTGCTTCGTATGTGTACGCCCTCCGTTCCTAAATATTCTATTTGTCTTAACAGAGATTTCAACAAGTGACTACATACGGAGCAAAATGAGTGAATCTACACTCTAAAATATGTCTATATACATCCATATGTGCCAGTCCATTTGAAATCTCTAAAAAGACAAATATTTGAGAGAGAGAATAGTCACTCGTTGAAATCTCTAGAAAGACAAATACTCCGGAGTATATTTAAGAACCGAGGGGGTAGTGCACAACCGCATGGGAGACTCAGCCCGGTCGTTGCGCCGCATTAATAGTGAGTAATGAGCAGTCAAATCATAAGCCCCACCATTCCCACTATAAGTTGCTCTGAAGAAGCAACCATCAATATGCTCTTATTTGAATCCGCTCATACTACTCCATCTGTCACTGTTTATACAGCGTGCTTCAGAAAAAAGAAAAAAAATCTATGGGACCAAGGCGACTAGTGATCGGCCTAAAAAATAGCATTGGTAGTTATAGCACAGCGTCTATTACTAGAGCGAATAATGCGTACACACATGCATGCAGTGCTTCCACCCTGGGTACACACATGCATGCACTCCGTAGTAGTACAGTACATGGAGAGAAAATTGTGGACTTGATTGCGGTTACCACGCCCTAATTAATTGAGCATTATACCAAACGCGTCTAAAGTCTCTCTGGTGGTGGAAATGCATTGAGAGAAATGCATCATAATGAAGCGCGCCCTGTAAAATGTGACGAAGGGTGGAGTAGTATGAAGATGCAAAACCTGTTGGGGAACATAGCAGAAATTCAAAATTTTCTACGCATCACCAAGATCAATCTATGGAGTAATCTACCAACAAGGGGAAGGAGAGTGCATCTACATACCCTTGTAGATCGCTAAGAGGAAGCGTTCAAGTGAACGGGGGTGATGGAGTCGTACTCGTTGTGATCCAAATCACCGATGATCCTAGTGCCGAACGGACGCGGAAGACTCCATCCAGCAGCAGCACGACGGCGTGGTGGTGGTGGAGGAGCACGGGACTCTAGCAGGGCTTCGCCAAGCACTACGAGAGACGAGGAGGAAGAGGGGTAGGGCTGCGCCAACAGGGAGATTCAATCGTATGTTGGGCTGCCCATTTGCTCAAGTATATATAGGGGGAGGGGAGGGGCTGTGCCCCCACCTAGGGTTCCCTCCCTAGGGGAGGCGGCCAGCCCTAGATCCCATCTAGGGGGCGGCCAAGGGGGAGAGAGGGGGGGCGCACCACTAGGTGGGCCTTAGGCCCATCTGAGCCTAGGGTTTCCCCTTTTTCCCTTCTCTCTTTGCCTTGGGCCCTGGTGGGGGGCGCCCCAGCCCACCTGGGGCTGGTCCCCTCTCACACTTGGCCCACGCAGCCCTCTGGGGCAGGTAGCCCCACCTGGTGGACCCCCGGGACCCTCCCGGTGGTCCCGGTACATTACCGATAGCACCCGAAACTTTTCCGGTGACCAAAACAGGACTTCCCATATATAAATCTTTACATCCGGACCATTCCGGAACTCCTCGTGATGTCCGGGATCTCATCCGGTACTCCAAACAACATTCGGTAACCGCGTACATACTTTCCCTATAACCCTAGCGTCATCGAACCTTAAGTGTGTAGACCCTACGGGTTCGGGAGTCATGCAGACATGACCGAGACAACTCTCCGGTCAATAACCAACAGCGGGATCTGGATACCCATGTTGGCTCCCACATGCTCCACGATGATCACATCGGATGAACCACGATGTCGAGGATTCAATCAATCCCGTATTCAATTCCCTTTGTCTATCGGTATGATACTTGCCCGAGATTCGATCGTCGGTATCCCGATACCTTGTTCAATCTCGTTACCGGCAAGTCTCTTTACTCGTTCCGTAACACATCATCCCGTGATCAACTCCTTGGTCACATTGTGCACATTATGATGATGTCCTACCGAGTGGGCCCAGAGATACCTCTCCGTTTACACGAAGTGACAAATCCCGGTCTCGATTCGTGCCAACCCAACAGACACTTTTGGAGATACCTGTAGTGTACCTTTATAGCCACCCAGTTACGTTGTGACATTTGGCACACCCAAAGCACTCCTACGGTATCCGGGAGTTGCACAATCTCATGGTCTAAGGAAATGATACTTGACATTGGAAAAGCTTTAGCATACGAACTACACGATCTTTGTGCTAGGCTTAGGATTGGGTCTTGTCCATCACATCATTCTCCTAATGATGTGATCCCGTTATCAACCACATACAATGTCCATGGTCAGGAAACCGTAACCATCTATTGATTAACGAGCTAGTCAACTAGAGGCTTACTAGGGACATGGTGTTGTCTATGTATCCACACATGTATCTGAGTTTCCTATCAATACAATTCTAGCATGGATAATAAATGATTATCATGAACAATGAAATATAATAATAACTAATTTATTATTGCCTCTAGGGCATATTTCCAACAGTCTCCCACTTGCACTAGAGTCAATAATCTAGTTCACATCGCTATGCGATTAACACTCACAGGTCACATCGCCATGTGACCAACATCCAAGAGTCTACTAGACTCAATGATCTAGTTCACATCACTATGTGATAAACACTCAAAGAGTTCTGGGTTTGATCATGTTATGCTTGTGAGAGAGGTTGTAGTCAACGGGTCTTGCCATATTCAGATCCCTATGTATTTCGCAAAACTTTATATCGTAGATGCTGCTACCTCGTTCCACTTGGAGCTATTCCAAATTATTGCTCCATTATACGTATCCGACATCTCTACTCAGAGCTATCCGGATAGGTGTTAAGCTTGCATCGACATAACTCTTTACGTCGAACTCTTTATCACCTCCATAACCGAGAAACATTTCCTTATTTCTCTAAGGGTAATTTTGACCGCTATCTGGTGGTCCAGTCCTAGATCACCTTTGTACCCTCTTGCCAGACATGTGGCAAGGCACACATCAGGTGCGGTACTCAGCATGGCATACCGTATAGAGCCTATGACAAAATCATAGGGGACGACCTTCGTCCTTCCTCTTTCTTCTACCGTGGTCAATCTTTGAGTCTTACTCAACTTCACACCTTACAACTCAGGTAAGAACCCCTTCTTTGACTGATCTATTATGAACTCCTTCAAAAACATGTCAAGGTGTGCGTTCTTTGAAAGTATCATCAGGCGTCTTGATCTATCTCTATAGATCTTGATGCTCAATATGTAAGGAGTTTTATCCAGGTCTTCCTTTGAAAATCACTCTTCAAACAACCGTTTATGCTTTCCAGAAATTCTACATTATTTCGGATCAACAATATGTCATCCACATATACTTATCAGAAATGTTGTAGTGCTCCCACTCACTTTCTTGTAAATACAAGTTTCTAGCAAACATTGTATAAACCTAAAAGCTTTGATCACTCCATCAAAGCATATATTCTGACTCCAAGATACTTGCTCTAGTCCATAGAAGGATTGCTGGAGCTAGCATACCTTTTAGCATCCTTAGGATCGACAAAACCTTTTATTGTATCACATACAAACTTTTCTTACGGAAACTGGTAAGAAAACTTGTTTTGACATCCATCTGTCAGATTTCATAATCAAAAAATACAGCTAATGCTAACATGATTCCGACGGACTTAAGCATCGCTACGGGTGAGAAAATCTCATCGTAGTCAACTCCTTGAACTTGTGAAAGACCTTTTTTGCCACAAGTCGAGCTTCATAGACGGTAACATTACCGCCCACGTCCATCTTCTTCTTAAAGATCCATTTATCTCAAGGCTTGCCGATCAACGGGCAAGTCCACCAAAGTCCATACTTTGTTCTGATACATGGATCCTATCTTGGATTTGATGGTTTCTAACCATTTGTTAGAATACGGGCCCACCATCGCTTCTCCATAGCTCGTAGGTTCATTGTTGTCTAACAACATGATATCTAAGACAGGATTACCGTACCACTTAGGAGTAGTACATGTCCTTGTCAACCTACGAGGTTCGATAGCAACTTGATCCGAAGCTTCATGATCATTATCATTAACTTCCTGTTCAACAGACGTAGGCTCCACAGAAAACATATTTCTGTGTTGCGTCACTCTCTGGTTGAAGTAAAGGTTCGACAACCTCATCAAGTTCTATCTTCCTCCCACTCAATTCTTTCGAGAGAAACTCCTTCTCGAGAAAGGACCCGTTCTTAGCGACAAACAATTTGCCCTCGGATCTGAGATAGAAGGTATACCCACCTGTCACCTTTGGGTATCCTATGAAGATGTGTTTGTCCGCTTTTGGGTCCGAGCTTCTCTGGCTGAAGCCTAAAGCATCGCAGCCCCAAACATTAAGAAACGACAACTTTGGTTTCTTGCCAAACCAATGCTCATATGACATCGTCTCAACGGACTTAGATGGTGTCCTATCTAAAGTGAATGCAGCTGTCTCTAACGCATAACCTCAAAATGAAAACGGTAGATTGGTAAGAGACATCATAGATCGCACCATATTTCATAGGGTTCGATTACGACGTCCGGGCACACCATTACAACTGTGGTGTTCCAGGTGGCTTCAACTGTGAAACAATTCCACAATGTATTAAGTGATTTGCAAAACTCATAACTCAGAAAATCCCCTTTTGATCAGATCGTAGGAACATGATCTTATTGTTATGATGATTCTTAACTTCACTCTGAAATCGCTTGAACTTTTCAAACGTTTCAGACTTGTACTTCATTAAGTAAATATACCTATATCTACTCAAATCGTTAGTGAAGATGAGAAAATAGCGATATCCACCGCACGCTTCAATTCTCATTGGATCACACGCATCAGCATGCATGGTTTCCAACAAGTCACTTGTCCGTTTCATTGCACCTGAAAACGGGGTCTTAGTCATCCTGCCCATGAGGCATGGCTCGCATGTGTCAAGCGATTCAAAATCAAGTGACTCCAAACATCCATCGATATGGAGTTTCTTCATGCATCTTACGCCAATATGACCTAAGCAGCAGTGCCACAAGAAAGTGGTACTATCATTATTAACTCTACATCTTTTGGCGTGAACATGTGTATCACCACGACCGAGATTCAATGAACCATTCACATAGGGTGCATGACCACAAAAGGTATCATTCATGTAAATAGAATAACCATTATTCTCTAACTTAAATGAATGACCGTATTGCAATGAACATGATCAAATCATATTCATGCTCAACGTAGACACCTGATAACATTTATCTAGGTTCAATACTAATCCCGAAGGCAGATGGAACGTGCGATGGTGATCTCATCAACTTTGGAAACACTTCCAACACACATCGTCACCTCGCCCTCAGCCAGTCTCCGTTTAGTCGTAGCTTTTGCTTCAAGTCACCAATAATAGTAACTGAACTGGTATCCAATACCCAGGTGCTACCAGGAGTACTAGTGAGGTACACATTAATAACACATATATACTTTATTGAAGTTTCCAGCCTTCTTATCTACCATGCATTTGGGGTAATTCCGCTACCAGTGACCATTCCCCTTACAATAGAAGCACTTAGTCTCGGGTTTGGGTTCAACCTCGGGTTCCTTCACTTGAGCGGCAACTGGTTTGCCATCCATATGAAGTTTCCTTTCTAGCCCTTGCCCTTCTTGAAACCAGTGGTCTTGTTAAACCATCAACACTTGATGCTCCTGCTTGATTTCTACCTTTTGCGGTCTTAAGCACCGCGAACAGCTCCAGGATCAACTCCATACCTTGCATGTCATAGTTCATCACGAAGATCCAGTAGCTTAGTGATAGTGTCTAGAGAACTCTATCAATCACTATCTTATCTGGAACTTTAACTCCCACTTGATTTAAGTGATTGTAGCACCCAGACATTCTGAGCACATGCTCACTAGCTGAGCTATTCTCCTCCATCTTGTTGGCAAAAGAACTTGTCAAAGGTCTCACACCTCTCAACACGGGCATGAGCCTGAAATCCCGATTTCAGCTCTTGGAACATCTCATATGTTCTATGGCGTTCAAAACGTCATTGGAATCCCGATTCTAAGCCGTAAAGTATGGTGCACTAAACTATCAAGTAGTCATCAGGATGTGTCTGTCAGGTGTTCACACCATCCACAGACGACGTTGTAGGGGTTTGCACATCGAGCGGTGCATCAAAGACGTAAGCCTTCTGTGTAGCAGTGAGGACACTCCTCGGACTACGGACCTAGTCCGCATCATTTCTTACAATATCTTTCAACTTGATCTTTCTCTAGGAACGTATTGAAACAGGGAGCTACAACGTGAGCTATTTATCTACAACATATTTGTGAAGACAATTTAGACTATGTTCATGATAATTGAGTTCATCTAATGAACTCCCACTCAGATAGACATCCCTCTAGTCATCTAAGTTAAACATGATCCGAGTCAACTAGGCCGTGTCCGATCATCACGTGAGACGGACTAGTCAACATCGGTGAACATCTTCATGTTGATCGTATCTTCTATACGACTCATGCTCGACCTTTCGGTCTTCCGTGTTCCGAGGCCATGTCTATACATGCTAGGCTCGTCAAGTCAACCTAAGTGTATTACGTGTGTAAATCTGGCTTACACCCATTGTATTCGAATGTTAGAATCTATCACACCCGATCATCACGTGGTGCTTCGAAACAACGAACCTTCGCAACGGTGCACAGTTAGGGGGAGCACTTTCTAGAAATTTTAGTGAGGGATCATCTTATTTAAGCTACCGTCGTTCTAAGCAAATAAGATTTAAAACATGATAAACATCACATGCAATCAAATAGTAGATGATATGGCCAATATCATTTTGCTCCTTTCGATCTCCATCTTCGGGGCTCCATGATCATCGTTGTCACCGGCATGACACCATGATCTCCATCATCGTGTCTTCTTGAAGTTATCTCGTCATCTATTACTTCTACCACTATGGCTAACGCTTTAGCAATAAAGTAAAGTAATTACATGACGTTTAAGTTGACACGCAGGTCATAAATAAATTAAGACAACTCCTATGGCTCCTGCCGGTTGTCATACTCATCGACATGCAAGTCGTGATTCCTATTACAAGAACATAATCAACTCATACATCACATATATCATTCATCACATACATTGGCCATAACACATCACAAGGCATATGCTGCAAAAACAAGTTAGACGTCCTCTAATTGTTGTTGCAAGTTTTTACGTGGCTGCTATAGGTTTCTAGCAAGAACGTTTCTTACCTACGCCAAAACCACAACGTGATATGCCAATTTCTATTTACCCTTCATAAGGACCCTTTTCATCGAATCCGATCCGACTAAAGTGGGAGAGACAGACACCCGCTAGACACCTTATGCAACTAGTGCATGTCAGTCGGTGGAACCAGTCTCACGTAAGAGTACGTGTAAGGTCGGTCCGGGCCGCTTCATCCCACGATGCCGCTGAATCAAGATAAGACTAGTAACGGCAAGTAAATTGACAATATCGACGCCCACAACTGCTTTGTGTTCTACTCGTGCATAGAAACTACGCATAGACCTAGCTCATGATGCCACTGTTGGGGAACGTAGCAGAAATTCAAAATTTTCTACGCATCACCAAGATCAATCTATGGATTAATCTAGCAACGAGGGGAAGGAGAGTGCATCTACATACCCTTGTAGATCGCTAAGCGGAAGCGTTCAAGTGAACGGGGGTGATGGAGTCGAACTCGTTGTGATCCAAATCACCGATGATCCTAGTGCCGAACGGACGGCACCTCCGTGTTCAACACACGTACATCCCGGTGACCTCTCCTATGCCTTGATCCAGCAAAGGGAGAAGGAGAGGATGGGGAAGACTCCATCCAGCAGCAGCACGACGGCGTGGTGGTGGTGGAGGAGCACGGGAATCCAGCAGGGCTTCGCCAAGCACTACGAGAGACGAGGAGGAAGAGGGGTAGGGCTGCGCCAACAGGGAGATTCAATCGTATGTTGGGCTGCCCATTTGCTCAAGTATATATAGGGGGAGGGGAGGGGCTGTGCCCCCACCTAGGGTTCCCTCCCTAGGGGTGGCGGCCAGCCCTAGATCCCATCTAGGGGGCGGCCAAGGGGGAGAGAGGGGGGGCGCACCACTAGGTGGGCCTTAGGCCCATCTAAGCCTAGGGTTTCCCCTTTTTCCCTTCTCTCTTTGCCTTGGGCCCTGGTGGGGGGCGCCCCAGCCCACCTGGGGCTGGTCCCCTCTCACACTTGGCCCACGCAGCCCTCTGGGGCAGGTAACCCCACCTGGTGGACCCCCGGGACCCTCCCGGTGGTCCCGGTACATTACCGATAGCACCCGAAACTTTTCCGGTGACCAAAACAGGACTTCCCATATATAAATCTTTACATCCGGACCATTCCGGAACTCCTCGTGATGTCCGGGATCTCATCCGGTACTCCAAACAACATTCGGTAACCGCGTACATACTTTCCCTATAACCCTAGCGTCATCGAACCTTAAGTGTGTAGACCCTACGGGTTCGGGAGTCATGCAGACATGACCGAGACAACTCTCCGGTCAATAACCAACAACAGGATCTGGATACCCATGTTGGCTCCCACATGCTCCACGATGATCACATCGGATGAACCACGATGTCGAGGATTCAATCAATCCCGTATTCAATTCCCTTTGTCTATCGGTATGATACTTGCCCGAGATTCGATCGTCGGTATCCCGATACCTTGTTCAATCTCGTTACCGGCAAGTCTCTTTACTCGTTCCGTAACACATCATCCCGTGATCAACTCCTTGGTCACATTGTGCACATTATGATGATGTCCTACCGAGTGGGCCCAGAGATACCTCTCCGTTTACACGAAGTGACAAATCCCAGTCTCGATTCGTGCCAACCCAACAGACACTTTTGGAGATACCTGTAGTGTACCTTTATAGCCACCCAGTTACGTTGTGACATTTGGCACACCCAAAGCACTCCTACGGTATCCGGGAGTTGCACAATCTCATGGTCTAAGGAAATGATACTTGACATTGGAAAAGCTTTAGCATACGAACTACACGATCTTTGTGCTAGGCTTAGGATTGGGTCTTGTCCATCACATCATTCTCCTAATGATGTGATCCCATTATCAACCACATCCAATGTCCATGGTCAAGAAACCGTAACCATCTATTGATTAACGAGCTAGTCAACTAGAGGCTTACTAGGGACATGGTGTTTTCTATGTATCCACACATGTATCTGAGTTTCCTATCAATACAATTCTAGCATGGATAATAAACGATTATCATGAACAATGAAATATAATAATAACTAATTTATTATTGCCTCTAGGGCATATTTCCAACAAAACCAAGTATGCGTACTACTGCGCTTGGCTCTTCGCCCCTTCGTGAAGTCGAACAATGATGGTACTCCGCATGTTGGGTACTACAGTGTATGCCTCTGACAGTCTGACACCGAATGGACTGATGCATGTCCACTGAGGGTAGGTTGCATTAGTCAAAAGGCATAAGCGAGCTTCACCTTGTCCTGCAAGCTTCTCCTCGTTCTGCGAGTTGACGGGACACACCAAAAAGTAGTGCTAGTCCATACTCCATCCTTTCCGGTTAATATGGCTTAATCTTTTTTGTGGGTAAATGAGAGAGCTTTATTCATATATAAGCATTCTTAGGACGATCAGCCAAGACACTGGTCACTAGGAAGCGAGGTACCCCACAAAAAAAGAAGTAGGAAGCGAGGTGTTTCATCAAGCCAGCTCTCGGCCACATTCAAAGTGCAGCAAGCACGGTTCGCACGAAGATGCGTCGCAAGGTTTGTTGACCTGTTTACATGCTAAATAACAAAAAAAAGAGGAAATATTACTGAGCGCTACTATTTGTAACAGGATATGAGCCAGAATTAAGAGAGAATTGTGGCGAGTGCTCCATGCAATCAACTTCCATTATCACATGCGAGAACCCTCGAAGAGAACCAAATGTGTTGAAGTTTGCTTTATCAGATTTTAAAATTATAATAAGAGTGCAGACGCTCCTCCATCCGGTTCCTAGTACTAGTATAGTACGTACCTTTATGGACTATAGTAGTAGTACTAGTAAACTTTGCGCTTGGCTGTTCGGGAAGTCGAACAATAATAGCACTAGTAGTATAGTGTATGCTTCTGGCAATCTGACACCGAATTAACTGTTGCACGTCCACCGCCTGAGCGAGGGAGAGCTTGCTTTAGTCAAAAGTTTCTCCTTGTCCTGCGAGCCACCACGCGCAAGCTTCTCCCGCACTGCAACCTTCTCCTTGTTCGGCAAGTTGACGGGACACAGCAAAGTAATGCTAGTCCATGCTACCTCCTCTCCGGTTAATATGGCTTAATTTCAAACAAGATAAATACATTGTCTGTCACTGTATATTTGTAAAAATACGGTCAGTGGACTTCATAATACGCTCATTGCGCTCAATATATATATATATATATATATTCCGGTGTTCATACGGTCACTAGCTCACCCTGACTGAGTATGTGTGTGCATGCACGTGTAGGTTGAGCACTTGAGCGTGACCGTGTGTGTTCCGTCGTGTGCTTGGACATGCATGCATTAGGGCGTCACGCACGTTTTTGCGTCCATGTGTACGTGTGACTGTTGCATAAACGTAGGGGGAGTACGTGTAGGGGCCACTAAGGAGCAGTCAAATCACACAGTAAGTTAGTCGGAAGAAGCAACTATCATTTCACTCTTGAATGACACGTACGCAATATAAAATGGTTGATATGGAGAGAAAAAGAAAACCACTATATATACACTAGCAGGAGCCTAAGCTACAAGCCTGCTTGCTTAGGTTGCTCTCTTCACAGGCAAAGAACGACGGGCCTGATCCCGCAGCTGGGGGAAGGGAACAATGTTCCGCGTCCCAACCGCCCTTCTAGCTACAGCCCGACGTCCCAGGTAGTCCATCTTCCTTTTGGAGCCGGCTTGCTCCACTGCCGTAGCTCCATCTCCATGTTGATCTTTCTCTACTTCTACCGGCTTCTACTTGTGATGAGTTTATGTCTCATGAACTAGTGCCAGTACTATTATTCTAATCACACTTCTTCAATATCTTTGCCATCAGGGATGCTCAGGTCGATTTTAGTGGAACTGTACAAAAGTATCGTATGATCCGAGGGTGACAGACGTTTTTCCTTTGACAGGTTCTACCTGGCCAGGAAATTAAATCATGTTTAGGGTTTAGGGTTTAAGTCGTAGTGACCCCATCAGTAGTTTTTCTATCGTACATGCTCTCACAACTTTTTTCTTTAGTTGTGAAGAAAATATTGGCTATGATCTGTGAATCATTGAGATGCATCAGCATGCGTGTTAGTTTTCCTTTGTATTTGATGGAATGTTGTAACGAGGCAACCTTGGAATAGGAATGAAAATGTTGTGGAAAAGTTTCCGTTTTCTGGAGAAAAAATGGAAACGGAGAGAAACCAATGTTTCGTTTCGTTGGATCGCGCCATCGAGCAAAACCAACGTTTAAATCACGTCTGTCGTGTTTGTGTCTCACCCTCCTCCACGGCTCGACCCCAGACGGTCGCTCGGCATGCCACTCACCGTAAACCGAGTAGTATACCATAACTTTCCCGCCTGCTTGTCGATGGATAGCGCCATGGAGTACTAGCACTACTGGAAGAGATTGACGAGTTGGGGGAGGACAGCTAGCTGTAGCACGGACTCCCAAGAACTTACTACTGGAAGAGATCGCACATGTTGTAGCCGGCTATTGCGACCTTTGAACGCGGAGCAGCCGCGTGCACCCGGAAGAGGCGCGGGCGATGCTCTCTCGGCCGATGCACCGCAATCAATGCCGGCTCTAGTGAGAGGTCACGTCCGCTCTGGCCGGGCATGAATGCGGCACTGACCGTTTCGGGCGGGAAGCACGCGCGGGTGATGAAGAGGGTTCAGGTTGGTCAGGACCGGCCGTGGCAGTGGTCCGGACGTGCGCAAACAAGAGATGCTGTATGTTAATATTGCTGTGTATATAATTAACAACGTAAATAATGTGCCAGTTGGACAAATATGATTGGAGATGGAGATGGAAATGGAATTTTACGTAAACACGGATAGGCATGTCTATGTCTATGTGTGTGTGGGCGACGACTCTCGCGACTTGGAAGTGGGGGCGTGTTTTTGATCGAGTTTTCTTTCTTGGTACGTTAGAAAATCAGTTTGTCTAATTCACATCTAGATGTTATTTAAGGATATCACATCTAAGCTCCCACAAGTATATAATGTAGCAACAAGAAACAAAAAAACTAGGAAAAGACCACAAACAGAGTGGACATCAACTTATATGTGACATAACTATGTCACATCTAGATGTGTCCTAGACAGACCCTTAAAAAATTGTCCGCCAGTTTTCGTTTCTTTTTTCCGGGAACGCGCGTATCCTATTTAAAACCACTGCTATGGAGAGATTTTTTTACTCCATTATAGCCTCTTGTTTGATAGAGTTTCTCGCGTCTCGCTCTCTCACCCTCTCCATATCAAAACAAGATGACAGTGTCCACTCTATCTCTCTCCTCACCGATGGTCACACATCCGGCCAAACCCCGTCCGCTGCGGGAGGTGAGGAGGTGCAGCGTTGACATTGTCGCCGTCGGCGACGGAGTAAGCTGATGCGCACCGTCCTCTCGGAGCCGGCGCTGGCGCGGACGAAGATCCTCCGCGCCCTTGTTCGCTGCCGTCGTGTGGGCAGATCCCGCCCGCCCGCCTAAACGTCATCTCGCCCACCTGAGGTATAACTTCTTGTACTGGTCCAGCTCCCCAGGTCGCTGCGTGCGGGTTTTCTTCTATGCGACTACTCCCCAGCTCCCCATGCATAGTAGCTAGGTTTCGTTGGCTGGTCCAGCATCACCTACTAGTACTACTATAGAGGAAATGCCACTCAAAAAGTTGTCCTGATTTATGCCTCGGTGGAGGTATACATGTTGTTTCGACAAAAAGTACATGGTGGTTGTGCGGTCATTGTCCATATGGTGGTAGTACTATCACTGGTTAAATGAAGAAATGCTTTTTTTCTCGGGTATCCTGGTTTAGTTCCCATCAAGATAATTATGATGCTTCTGTTTGTTGGTGTACTTTTCATTAATTCTTATTGACAATTGAGATGTTGTTGCTAACCCTGTTTTATATTTTTGGAAACAGCGATGCGTGTCTCCATACCCGGGTATGTCTTCCTCAATTTTAGTGGAACTGCACAAAATTGGATGGCCATTGTTGTTCCGCCTCACTGTCCTCTGCCACGTGGTTCTTCCTTCCTCGAGCTTGATTACTGAGAAGAAACAGACCACAGTGAGGATTTGTCAAACTTCTTAGGCGCCTCACCCAAACTTGATGCCAAATGGATGATGCATCACCACGATGAACTATCGAAGCTCATGGTTGCGCCTCATGGTTGCGTCGGCTGGTGAAGCTGATCAATTTTTGATGAAAAACAAGCTGTCTTCCATCAGTGCTCTTTGCTTGTTACACACAAAGATGATATCCATCGTCAGTTCACCTTGGTTGCGTTGGAGACGCGGTCGTCTTTCACGTTGGTGCAATTTTCACTAGGGTTTTACGACAGGTGGGCCCAAAATGTGGCTGGCTCACCTGTCATACAGCCAAAAGCAGGTGCAGTGAAGGCACCGGAGCTCAGTCCGTACTACAGTAGTATATACTAAGCGGGAGCCTCAGCGCTTGTTCGCTAGGGTTTGCACTCTCCACACGCACGCCGCACTACATATATGTTACTCCCTCCGTTCCAAATTACTTGTCTTAGATTTGTCTAGATACGGAGGTATCTAGCACTAAAATGAGTCTAGATACATTTGCTAGGGTTTGCTATATTCATAGTCTCTCACCCTCTCTTCACCAGATCTAAACAACAGTGCGTTGGCCTCTTGTCTCTCTCTCCCCCCTCACAGCTGGTGAAGGAGGTGTCTGTATCCCGTCGCACCGGGAAGGGGAGGAGGTGCAACGTTCACTCTATCGCCTTCGGAGAAGGAGGCAATCCACTGTCGGCTGCGCTGTTCTCTTTCACCCAGCGCCTGTGCAGGAGGGTCACCGACCCCATCTTCGTTGCTGCCGTACTTAGTGTGGGCAGATCCGGCCTCCCGCCGCACGCCTTGCCACATCCGGACGACCCTAAGGTATAAGCTTCTTTGAAACCGTCGTTGCTCTAGCTGCATGTGGATCTTTTTTGATCTGTAGTGGAATCTAGGTCTTGGTTCAAAGAGGAATGAAGGGTGCGGTGGGCTGGAGCAAGAATCTAGGACGTGGTTCAATGAGGAAAGGAGGGGCGGAAAGTAGTATAGACTGGCTATCCAGCCGCTTTGTAGGTCGAAAAGGGAAAAAGGGGGTAACCGAGTACACACATCTGTAAGGAACCGATCTCTTTGCTGAAAAGGGAAAGAAACTGGGGGGTCGGGTAGTTTGTGCACGACTAGATTTGCTGCCCTCACATAGGAAGAAGGTTCAAAGAGAACAAATATGGGACCAGCGCATATATGATGCATGGCTACATACTCTGCATCACCCATTTATACGTGTGGACGCACATGGTGCTGGCATGTCCCATGCAACTATTTTTCTGTTGTTAATCTCAGAATTAACTACTAATCTATTTTAAAAGAATTTCTCTGTTAATATGAATCAACGCAACCGTTTTAGAAATGCCACTGTCCTATACTTTGTTTTCCATCAAGATAAGGTAGATGCTTCTTTTTGTGGCCGCATGTTTCATCCTCCTTTATAGGCCAGTAATTGTTTTCTTTTTTGCCTCTTAAAACAGGGATATCTATTCAACTTGTTTCTATAGAAAACTTAAATGTCACACCGGCAACTTTCCTTGATTTCAGTGCAACTGCACAAAACTTGATTGGATTTCCTATTCGTGTTGGTAGATTCGTATTTTATGTTGGTCGTCTCATGAAAGGCCAGTACAGGCCTTCATCCACATGATTGTGAAGTGTGCTTTGAGATGCTGTGCTACTTGTATTGGTATTGTTTTAAATAAATGATGAATTGAAGCTATTGTATTGCTGTCTTTTCCCATTAAGTAGTGAACGAAAATGGGACCAACCCAGACATGATGCTTGTTGCTTTGTTACACCAAATTCTGCATCACCCCCTTTATAAGCCAGTAATTGATGCCACTCTCAGAATTAACTATTGAATCTTATTTCAAAATTGCAACACTTGTTAGGGATTGGCGGGATTACCATTTTTGTGGCCGCATGTTTCATCCTCCTTTATTAGCCAGTAATTGATTCCTTTTTTGCCTCTGTTTATACAGGGATATCTAGTCAACTTGTTGCTATTGTGACATTTTGCTTCGCTACGCGAAACACTTTGCTTGATTTCAGTGCAACTGCACAAAATGAGATTGGATTTCCTATTCGCGAAGGCAGATTCGTACATGATCTTGTGTGTGTCATGATAGGTTGGTACTTGCCTTCATCCACATGATCGTGCAGTGTGTTTTGAGATGCTGTGCTCCTTGTATTGGTACTGTTTTAAATAAATGATGAATTGAAGCTATTGTATTGCTGTCTTTTCCCATTAAGTAGTGAACAAAAATGGGACCAACCCAGACATGATGCTTGTTGCTTTGTTACAACAAATTCAGCATCACCCCCTTTATAAGCTTTGTCGTTCTTTATACATGTTGAAACAAGGCATTGTTAAGATAATGTCTCAGTCAATATGAATGAATCACACTGATGGAGAATTGCTACTCTCCTGCTTTGTTTCCCATTAAGATAAAGTAGATCAGTAGATGCTTTTCTTCTGGGAGTACAAGTCATCAACCGTTATTTCTTAGTAATTGTTTCCCTTATACCTATTGTTGCTTACAGGGATATCAAAATTAAAGCTCGGTTTTATTCCGAGTTTGATTTTAGTTGAACTGCACAAAAGGAGCCAATCTGTAAGGCAAACTGCTGCATTACTGGGTCTAGTTGGTCGTTCCACTTTGCAGAAAGAAGCAGTCACTGTTTGCGCTACATTACAGAAGGAATGACCAAGAAGCTTTACAGAGTATTATTAGAGACCGGTGACATGACTAGTCTGCAGAGAGCATTGGCAATTTAACAATACGTGGAGTGCCTTGGGCAAAAAGTGCCCAAACAAGTATAAAAGCTACGACAGGACTCCACGATCATAGGCATTACATATTTTGAATGGGAAAAGCTTGTCAAAGTTTAATCATTGATGTTAGCAAGAAAACATTAGTTTAATATATTGGAATTGGAAAACCTTGTCAAAATTTGCTCATTGATGTTAGCCAAAAGACATGCATTTGATATTTTTGAGTCGGACGCCCTTACTATGAGCACCGTCAAGTGTTTTTTTCCTATTCCTGTGTTCAGTTTAGAAGTAAATAGTTACTCTGCTGAGATATTCCTGTTTTAAGAGTTTGTTCTGAATATTGTCTATGTAATGCCCGGCCTTGTGTTTGATTGCAAAGTTGAGCTTGGAATGTTGTGGCATGCGGCATCACGAGCTATTCACCGTGCCTCCTCAGAATAATGATTTGTATTGTTTTGCATGTCGATCTAATGCCAGTGATTTGCTTGTTAAGAAGATCATCCTCTTCTGTTGTTTCCGTGCTTAAGAAGTTCATCGTTTGATGTTTCATTCATAGCCTATACAACAAGTCAGGTAGGTTAGACGTGAAACCATATGATCTTTCGACTAACTCATGATATTAGGCCGTGATTGGATTGTCATTTTCCAACCTGTCAGAGTAATGGGCCATGGGTAGGCTAACCCAGGCCCAGAACCTTTCAAGACATCGGGGCAGGCTGCACCCCTCAAGACCCTAGGACAAAGAGCCGCCTCCTGAGAGTCGGCTGCGAGGCAGCCGACTGCCCACTCGTGGCTGAGTCCCAAGGACGACTTCAGGATGAGTCGACTCCTGACTGGCGACTTCCAGAGAAGCCGGCCATGGGGAGTCGGCCCGCGACGCCAACAACCCACATGCACTCATAAAGAGGGACGGGACGGGGAGTGGCCACAGTAAGGTCCACTCCCACCCTTTTCCAAGGGCAGGCGTGGCCACAGTACGCCATACCCGCGGAGATCTCCGCCCGGCGCGACATTGTTGCCATGCCGGCCCTGACGTCAGCCCCAGTGGGCGGAGTCCTGTGCCCACGACTTCCTGCCGGTACGACCCAGGGACGATGGGTCCCACCAGTCGGCGGACGTACGGAAGACGGCGAGAGCGCCACCAGTCGGCCCAATTGGGAGTCGGCCCCCAGGAGTCGGCCGGCCCCTCCCACGGGCCCCACGCGCCATTAACCAGACGCGACAGGGAGTGGCCATAGTGATTGCCCGCCAGACGGCGGAGCTGTCACCACGACCCCATGACCGAGCCCGCGTCATTAGAGGCATGGCTACAGTAATCTACAGCCAGCAAGACCCGCCCGTGGCGGACGCGGCCTGTCGGCTCCGTATCGAGCCAGTCGGCGGGGCCCACCAGTCGGCGGATAAGACGGCAGCCAGAGAGACTGACGGCTGGGCCCATGTTCAGCCGGATTACCATTGTACCCCTGGGGGGTAGGCCTATATAAACCCCCCAGGGCACCAATGCAAAGGGTTGGAATCCATTAGCACTAGACCAGATCATATAGGAAGGAGAGAGCAAGCCTTTCCTTCTCCTACCTACAGGAAACATCTCAAGGAGCAACCGTGTACACACTTTGCCATAGTGATCATGCGGAGACCCCACAGAGCAGCAGTAGGGGTATTATCTACACGGAGAGCAGCACTAGCATGAGACGCTTGTCAGAAGCCTACCAGTGTGAGATGGATCGCGTTGTAGGTGGCTCGCCAGCCCCCACTGGGCTGAGCCGCCTAGGAGTGGTCCAGCAGCACGGCGTGGCCATCGCCAACCTATTCGGGGCAAATCGCCCTATGTACGCCACGCCTGCGGAGAACATTCGAGCCGCCCAGGCGGCGGTGGACGAGCTGGACAACTTCGAGGGTGAAGAGCGCCGCCTGATGGCGGAGTGAGTCCAGTGGCTCCTCGACGCGGCTGCCGCACAGAGGCGCCGCGGCGACAAAACGACGACCCGCCTCCACACCGAGACTAAGGCGCGACGTCTCGGATGCCGACTGGCGGCGCCCGCAGAAGAAAAGACAAGGATCCGGTTGTCAGCTGCAGTCGGACTCGTGTTACCATAAAGCACGACCAAGACGGCCGCCCGAGAGTAGTGGAACGATGGGACGACTGTCCGCCTCCTCCTCCTCGCAAGGAAAGGCGAGTCTCCCTGCCGCCTGTTGACCATCCGACTCTCGGCGACCGCCAATCGACCGACTTCACCGATCCCTGGCGCTGGAAGAAGAAGACGAGTTGGGTTCGCCTTGTTTCGGGACCCGCATTTGAGACGAGCCCTTTCCCAAAGGGTTCATGCTCCCAAGAGACACGCCCAAGTACATCGGCTCCGTGAAGCCAGAGGACTGGCTGGTTCACTACTCCACGGACGTCAACATAGCGAACGACAACAAGAGTGTTGCCGTAAAATACGTTCGGATCATGCTCCCGGGCACGGCCCGGACATGGCTGAACAGCCTGAAGCCCCGCAGCGTCAACAGTTGGGTCAATTTCACCGATGGATTCATCCGCAACTTCACAAGCACGTACAAGCGTCCTCCGAAGCCTCGTCAGCTTTCCTTATGCGTGCAAGGCCCCAACGAGTTGACTCGTGACTACCTCACGCGTTGGGCCGAGCTTCGGAACTCCTACGAGGGCATGCACGAGGTGCAGGCTATCGAGTATTTCACCGCCGGGTGCAGAGAAGGCACCCTCCTCAAGCACAAGCTCCTTTGCGATGAGCCAGAAACCCTCGACGAGCTGCTGATCCTAGCAGACAAGTATGCCACGGCCGACTCCTCCATGAAGGTGGAGATTCATGTTAGTGCGACTGGCAAAGTGGCCCCTCAGGCTCCTAGAACTCCGGCTGGAGACGCCAGTCGGCGACAACAGCAGAGCGACCACAAGCGCAAGGCCCCACAGCCGGCTTCCAGCAGCCGGCAGGTGGCGACAGTCGAAGACCAGCAGCCGGAAGGGCAGCCTCCACCCAAGCGACAGAAAGGTGGCAAGCCCAACTAGTTGCCGGCTTTCTCATACGAGCAGACTCTGGATGGTCCTTGCAAGTTCCACAGCGGCGCGAAGTCGTCGAACCACATCACCCGGAAGTGCCACTGGCTCACCAGGATCGCCAAAGGAGACGGCCTCCTACCTCCCCCGCCTGCTGGGCAGCAGCCTCCGCCTCCGCCCCAGCAGCCGGCTGGCAGGCCAGTCGGCGCAGTACAAGATGAGTACCCCGAAGAGCACGGAGCCTGTGTGGTATTTACCAGCGTGGCTGATGATCGACGCAGCAGGCGGCTGCAGTAGCAAGAGGTGAATGCAATAGCATCAGAGACACCAGAATTCATGCACTGGTCCGAGAAGCCTATCAGCTGGAGCAGAGCTGATCACCCAGAGGTGATGCCGAGTCCGGGCTCCTATGCCTTGGTCTTGGATGCCACCTTTGCCACAGATAGATGAGTTGCTCGTTTCTCGCGAGTTTTGATAGACGGAGGCAGCAGCATCAACATCCTGTACAAGGACACCATGGAGAAGTTAGGAATCAAGCAAAGACAGCTTCAGAACAGCCGGACTGTGTTCCACGGCATTGTTCTTGGCCTTTCCTGCTCACCAATCGGCAAGATCCTGATTGACGTCCTCTTTGGAGATAAAGACCACTTCCGCCGAGTGTCAGTTTGGTTTGAGGTGGTGGATCTCGAGAGCCCATACCTTGCATTACTTGGCCGACCCGCCCTAGCCAAGTTCATGGCGGTCCCCCACTACGCCTACCTCAAGATGAAGATGCCTAGTTCCAAGGGGATTCTGACCGTAGCCGGCGACTACCGGAAGTCGTCTGCCTGTGCGGCTGAAAGTAGTCGGTTGGCTGAGCCCCTGGTGATCGCGACCGAGAAGCGGCTCCTTGACCGGGTTGTGGCGATGGTCGGCAAGCAGCTAGAGGTGTCGCCTAACCCCAAGGAGTCGGAGGCTGAGGGTTCATTCAAGCCGGCCAAAGAGACAAAGAAGATACCCTTGGATCCGGAGCACCCAGAGAGGTACGCTGTCGTAGGCGCAAACCTCGACAACAAATAGGAAGGCGAGCTCATTGATTTCCTCCGTGAGAATCGGGACATCTTCGCACGGTCCCCCAAAGACATGCCAGGTGTACCGACGGAATTCGCCAAGCACAAGTTACATGTCCGATCTGATGCGAAGCCAGTCAGGCAGCCCTTGCTCCGCCTATCAGAAGAAAAGAGAAGAGTTGTCGGAGAAGAGATAGCCTGACTCCTAGCAGCCGGCTTCATTATGGAAGTATTCTTTCCAGAGTGGCTAGCCAACCCGGTCCTGGTACTGAAGAAGAACAAGCAATGGCGAATGTGTATTGACTACACAAGCCTCAACAAGGCTTGCCCCAAGGACCCGTTTGCTTTGCCAAGAATTGATCAGGTGATAGACTCCACAGCCGGATGCGAGCTGTTGAGCTTCTTGGATGCATATTCAGGATATCACCAGATCGAGCTGAACCCGGCTGACAGACTGAAGACCACCTTCATCACACCGTTTGGAGCCTTCTGCTACCTAACCATGACGTTCGGCTTGAGGAATGCCGGCGCCACCTTTCAGCGTTGCATGCAGAAGTGCCTCCTCAAGCAACTCGGCAGAAACGCCCACGTCTACATGGACGATGTGGTGGTGAAGACGGAGAAGCATGGAACACTGCTGGAAGACCTCAAGGAGACCTTTGAGAACCTGCGCCGATTCCAGATCAAGCTCAACCCTGAGAAGTGCATCTTCGAGTACCAGCCGGCCAACTCCTTGGTTTCCTGGTCTCTGAACGTGGCATAGAGTGGAACCCTATAAAGATCAAGGCCATTGAGAGGATGGAGGTACCCAGCCGACTGCTGGACGTGCAAAAGTTCACTGGCTGCTTGGCGTCCATCAGCCGATTCATCAGTCGGCTGGGCGAGAAAGCTCTCCCCTTATACCAGCTCATGAAGAAGACCACTTTTTTCGAGTGGAACCACAAGGCGGACGAAGCCTTTCTCGAGTTGAAGAAGATGTTGACTACTCCACCCGTTCTGGCGGCTCCGACTCCTAAGGAGCCCATGCTCCTGTACATCGCCACCACCAGGCGGGTAGTCAGCACAGTCATTGTAGTGGAACGCAAGGAGGAAGGCAAGGAACTACCTGTCCAGAGACCGTTATATTACCTGAGAGAAGTGCTGTCAACCTCCAAGAAGAACTACCCCCACTACCAGAAGATGTGCTATGGCGTGCACTTTGCCGCCAAGAAGTTGAAGCCTTACTTTCAAGAGCATCCAATCACTGTGGTCTGCACGGCCCCACTTGCCGAGATCATCGGAAGCCGAGATGCTTCTGGCCGAGTGGCCAAATGGGCCATAGAGCTGGCTCCCTACACCATCTACTACCAGCCCCGCACCGCCATCAAGTCACAAGCACTGGCCGACTTCCTCGTCGACTGGGCCGAGACCTAGTACCTACCACCAGCGCCCGATTCCACCCATTGGCGGATGCATTTCGACGGCTCCAAGATGTGCACCGGCTTGGGAGCCGGCGTTGTCCTCACTTCTCCTAAAGGCGACAAGCTCAAATACGCACTGCAAATCCACTTTGCCGCCTCCAACAACGTCGCCGAATACGAGGCGCTCATTCACGGGCTCCGGCTTGCCAAAGAACTTGGCATTCGCCGGATCCTGTGTTATGGCGACTCGGACTTAGTGGTCCAGCAGTCGTCTGGCGACTGGGACACCAAAGATGCAAACATGGCGAGTTACCATTTCCTCGTGCAGCAACTCAGTGGATATTTCGAGGGGTGCGAGTTCCTCCATGTGCCAAGAAACGACAACGACCAAGCAGACACCCTGGCACGAATCGGCTCTACCCGCCAAGCAATACCATCCGGCGTCGCCCTTCAGCGCCTCCTCAAGCGTCTGTCAAGCCTTCACCAGAATCAGACTCCATCTTTGTGCCGGCTCCCCCCGAAGAAGTCGGTTCCGATTCCAGAGCCCCAGTAGACGGTACGAGGATTTTGGCAGATGGCTCCAAAGCCGCCACCGTCGAAGCCAACCCAGGGACTGCAGAACCTTGCTCGGGGACTGCGACGGCCAGCCCGAAGACTCCAGAACTCGGCCCGAGGGCTGCACCAGTCAGCCCGGGGACTTCATTAATCCAGCAAGCGGTTGCTGACTCCAGCCCGCCGCCTCCCAGCCCAGCCGCCCTCGTCCAAGTCGCAGTTCTGGTAGTCGAAGAAATAGCAGCACCCTCATGGTCCCACCCCATCCTCAAATACCTGGTGAGCAAAGAGCTGCCGACTGATGAGATCTTAGCTCGGCAAGTACAACGCCGAGCGGCAGCCTACACCATAGTCAACAGAGAGCTGGTCAGGCGCAGCGTCACTGGTGTCTACCAACGCTGCGTAGAGACGGAGCAAGGCCAAGCAATTCTCAAAGACATCCATCAAGGCGAGTGCGGCCACCATGCGGCTTCAAGAGCACTCGTCGCCAAAGCCTTCCAACACGGTTTCTTTTGGCCAACGGCCTTAGAAGAGGCCAAGGAATTGGTCCAAAAATGCAAAGGGTGCCAGAAGTTCCGCTCCAAGCCGCATCAGCCGGCTTCTGCACTCAAGACCATCCCCATTGCCTGGCCCTTCGCAGTTTGGGGCCTAGACATGGTGGGACCATTCAAGATGGCGCGAGGTGGCTTAACTCACTTGTCACGGTGGACAAGTTCACCAAGTGGATAGAAGCGAAGCCAATCAAGAAACTGAATGGTCCGACTGCCGTGACTTTCATCTCCGACATCACAATTCGGTACGGTGTACCACACAGCATCATCACCGACAACGACACGATTTTTTCCAAAGGCGCCTTGGCCCATTTCTGCGCGACACAGGGCATCCGACTGGACCTAGCATCCGTCGCCCATCCATAGTCAAATGGCCAGGTGGAGCGAGCAAACGGCCTCATCCTGTCCGACATCAAGCCCCGACTGGTCGAGCCTCTGGAGCGCTCGGCTGGCTGCTGGCTCGATGAGTTGCCAGCCGTCCTTTGGAGTCTGCGCACGACTCCAAACAAGTCAACCGGCTTCACGCCTTTCTTCCTCGTCTACGGTGCTGAAGCCGTCATCCCAACGTACATAGAGTTCAATTCCCCGCGAGTCACCATGTACACCGAGGAAGAAGCAGAAGAAGCACGTCAAGACGGCGTCGATCTGCTGGAAGAGGGCCGGCTGTTGGCACTCAGCCGGTCCAGCATCTACCAGTAGAGCCTGCACAGATACTACAACAGGAAGGTCAGGCCGAAACCTTTCCAAGAGGGTGACCTTGTGCTCTGACTGATCCAGCGAACAGCCGGCTAGCACAAGCTGTCGGCGCCTTGGGAAGGCCCCTTCATCATCAGCAAAGTGCTGGGCAACGACTCCTACTACCTGATCGACGCTCAGAAGCCCCGAGCACGCAAGAGGGACGACTCCGGCAAAGAGACAGAGCGGCCATGGAATGCAAATCTCCTCCGAAAATTTTACAGTTAAACGCAGTATGTACCACGTTACCTTTTGTATTAAAAGTACCAAGACTTAGGGCCCCCCCCCGAGAAGAGCTCGGGGACTGCTCTCTTTTATCTATATGATAAGAATTATGCCTTCGAGTATATTACTCTTTGTTATGCCGCTTGGCACCGGGTTCAACTAGTCGGCCCGAGGACTTGCCGCCCTGCGCTATGAAATGCTTCCTACAGCTGGACATGTAGTGTGTGGCGCCTAAGCCGTCTCCTGTCAGAAGCCGCAGCTCGCAGAGCGACTGTCTAGTGGGCAGGAGTAAGGAGGAATGGGCATCCACATGAAAAATGGCTAAGGACTCAAAGCATAAACATAGCTTAAAGCCGGCTTCCAGCCTTTTTTCACAAACCGACTCTTGAACAGTCGGCTTGCCGCCTTCTATCCGACTTGCTAAACAACTCTAAAAACGGCTAAGTACTTGCCTTCCCAAAGTGACCAAGAATTTGATCCAGCAGCAGTCCGCAGAGCGGCTGTCCAACTGACAAAGACGGCAACTGAGGGAAGGCGGCAAAGGAAAAAGCCAAAGAAGCAATGAGCAAGAAAATATAGAAGTCAGATGAATATTTACATAACAAAGGCCCTTGGCCGAATCTTGAAGAAGAATTTCAAAATACACCCCGTGGGTGGAATTGTGCGAATTAAAGAGTTCTTCAAAGATTATTAAAGCAGATAAAACAAAGATAAGGTGGCAGCCTAGGAGGCAGCAGACGGGTTCGGAGGTGATGGCGGTGTCGGATGTTGGGGCGGCCGGCTGGGCGGTCTCGGCTTGATCACCTCCGGCGGCAGTTGGCTCGGGCCGGCACGGCTCGTTGCTGGAGGTGCGGTCGAGCTGAGGCTGGCCGTCCGCTCCGTCTTCCGGTGCCTCCGTCTCGCTTCCATCCTCTGCCTCGTCTTCCTCCTCGACGCTGGAGCCGATCACCTCCGCCGAGTCCTCGCCGTAGTCTGGGTTCATCCCAAACCACTCTGGCGGTACCTCCTTGCCGTCTTCAGCCCGCTCGGGGACAAAGATGCTGGTATCGGTGTACTCGGCAATCGCTGCCGCGCGCTTGACAATGGTGTCTTCCGCGGCTGCCAGCTCCGGCTGGGCCTCTGACCAGAGTGTGGCCAGCCGGTCTAGGTCCAGCCCCGGATACCACACCTTGACAAATTCCAAGGCTCGGCGCGCTCCAGCCCGGGCCGAGGAACCCTTCCAGGCCTCAAGACGGCCAGCCAAGACCTCCAGCCAGTCAGCAGTCCGACTGGGGGTGCGCGGAGCCTGCACGTCTGGCCACAGGGCAGCGATCGCTTGGGCGCCGACACATTGAAGCCGGCACAGCATCTGGTGGGCCGGCCACAGACGAGCCCAAATGCTCAGAATATGCTCGTTAAGGGTCTGGGGGGCGTCGGCGGCGATCTCCGCGCCATCTGCCCTCCGCTCCTCGCGGTCAGCCTCGATAGCTTGAATGGCGGCTTCCGAGTGGCCGGGGAAGAAGTCTGCCAAGACGGAAAGAATGAAGAACAAGTCAAAAAACCAGGAGTCGGCTCGACCTATAGTCGGCGGCTCGAAGAAGAAAAGCAAAGAAGCTCACCGTCGACGAGGTCCTCGATCTCGTGGAAGCCGAAGGCCAGCATTGCCTCCTTGTCAGTCCAGGAGGAGCGCTCACTCGCGAACTCAGCCAGGAGGGCGGCCTCCTCTTCTTCCACCTCCTTCTACGTCTTCTTAAGCAGCTCCTTCTGCTCTGCCAATTGTGCGGCCAGCAGATCGCGCTCTGCGGCGAGCTTGCTGCACTCGTCCCCCTTGGCGCACAACGCGGTGTTGGCTTCGCTCAGCTGCTATTGAAGAGTGGCATTGGCCTCTGAAGAGAAAGAAGAAAGAAGGCGTTAAGTCATCAACAGAGAAGGTCGCCGGGGAGATCTGGCCCGACTGCTCAGCAGTCGGCCCGAATCTCGGGGACTACATCCCGCGGGTGCGCCAGCGCGCCCCCGCAAAGAAGAAAAAGGACTCACTCTGGCTCTCCGACAAGTCGGTGGTCCGCTTGCCCAGCTCTTCAATGTTGCGGTTGAAGGCGGTGACACAGAGGTTGTGATAGTCCTGCGACAAGTATTTCAGACAAAAGTTAGTACCCAGAACTCACCAATTGGAGTTCCGGGCCACCTGCTCAGCAGCCGGCCCGAAACTCGGGGACTACACCTAGTGGGTGCGCTGGTGCGCCCCCATAGAGAGGAACAAGAAAACAAAGACAAAGGAGAAAGCATACCCGGATGGCTGCCCGCGACGCCAGGTGCGCCTTGGTGCAGTTTTGGATAGCGTCGCTCTCAGCTTGCAACTTTGTCTGGACATCCAGAAGCGCCTGGTTCAGCGGGCCCGTGCCGCCTCCTCGCACCCATCCAATGGGCGCGGCACTCGTCGCTTCGGCCTCTGGGATCGTCGAGCTAGCGGTGCCGGTCTCCAAGGGGCGTGGCGCCGAAGTCGCCTTCTCAAGACGGCGGCGCGTTGGCGAGCCGACTTGAAGGAGTAGCCTTGCCACGGCCTCGTCTTTAGTCGGCAGCAAGGGCGGGTCCGCCGGCTGTTTGCCTTGCGCTCCTAGACGGCGGCGGGGGCGGCGGTGGCGGCAAGACCGCGTCCGGCATGGAGGCGTCGCCGCCGCCCCTCTCCACGATCGGGAACTCGCCGCTGGCTTCCCCTGACTGCCCCGTGAACTCCGGGGGCGGTGGCGCAGAGTTCAGAGGGGTGACGAACACCGCCGACCGCCGGTGCGCGACTTCCTTAGCCTGCCGCCTTGCCGCGACGGTGGCCTCGGCCTCCTCCAGCTTTTTCAGGACGGAGGCCTCCGCCTTCTCGGCCTCCGCTTTCTTCAGGCGGGCGGCCTCTTCCTCCTCGCGCTTCTCCTGTGCGTTCCGCTCCGTCGCCTCCCGGAGGTCGGCGGCGGGGTCAATCCACCGAGTAGTGGCATACGTCTCCGCCGACCCCATAATGGAGGCGGCGGCAACCCTCTCAAGAGTGAGGGGAGCCCTGAAGCAAGGGAAGCATATGAAAGACTCAGACAAGATCAACAAAGAGAAAATAAAGATAAGGGACGGAGGCGCTTACGCAGAGACCAGCGGCAGCTTCTTCACTTCCTTGCGGAAGCGGTTGGCTTTCGCGGCCGCCTCTTCCCGCTTGGTCGCAGCGGCCGCTCCCTTAAACTTCTTCGACCGGCCACCAAGTGTACTCGGCCCGGCCCGGCGCTTCTTCGCGCCGCCTTGAGCGTCCAAGACGGCGGAGGAACTCGCACTTGGCTGGCCAGCATTTGGCTGGTGACGCGGGGCGACTTCCCCCTTAGCATCATCATCAGGCCAGTCAGCGAAAGTGGCCGTTGGCCTGAAGCCGCCTGCTTCTCCTCCTCCTCCCTTGGCGTCGACCTCCATGGCCGCCGCCCCCAAGTCAGGATCGTCGATGTCGCTCTCCGCCCGATTGGGGACAAATTGACGAGCCAGCCCCGCGGTGCCGGCCGAAGGATGGATGAGAGGGTTCTGATTCAAAAACAAAAAAAGGTCAGACTGGACACGTCGGACTCGGCAACGAAAGAAATTGAAGAAGAAGGAAGACGACTTATAATAGGCGGGGGGTTGGCGCGTGAGTATGGCTCCTTGCCGAACCGCCAATCCACCGTGAGACCGCAGTTCGCGATGTAGTTCACCGTGTCCGCCACCTCCGCGTGAGGCATGTCCTTAGAACACATCCGACTCGGGTCCCGATGACCGCTCATCTGGCAGATCAGGTGAGGTCGGCCTTGGAGTGGGAGGACTTGGCGCGCCACAAAGGCGGCCAGCAAGTCGGCCCCGGTCAAGCCCTCCGACTACGTCAGCACTCGGAGTCACGCGACGGCGGCGGCACAAGTAGGAGACAACGTCCTGGCTCGGGGTGACCAGCTGGGGAGCCTTCCAGCCAGCGCGCCGGCTTCGTAAGCCGGCAGGTTGACCCAGTCACCTTCTGGGGCGACATTCTTCACATAAAAATAGGACTGCTGCCACATCTTCACCGACTTAATCAGCGCGATGGTGGGAAACGGATTGTCGGCCACTGATCTCCGCATCGCGATAAACGCATTGCACTGGGCTGGCACGCCGGCGACGTGTGTGCCGAGCTTGGACTGGAAGAACTCACCCCAGAGCTCGATGGTGGGGAGAACGCTGAGGAAGCCTTCGCATAGGGTGGTGAAGGCAGCCAGCAGCACCACCGTGTTCAGAGTAAGGTGGTGCGGCTGGAGCCCGTGGAACTCCAAGAAGGACCGGAAGAAGCCGCTCGCCGGCAGCCCTAGGCCGCGCATAAGGTGCGAGCGGAATATGACCCGCTCGCCCTCCTTCGGTGCCGGCGATATTTCCCCCTCCGGCGCGAGGCGGACCCGCACTAAGCCCCTGCCGGGCAGCTGCCGTGTCTTGCGGAGGATCTCGACGTCGTCGTCATCAACCTCAGAGCTGTCCCACACTCCGGAGCGCACAACAGGAAGCGCGGCGACGAAGGAAGAGCTCATCGCTGCGGGCGCGGCGTGGTTCGGAGCAGCAGCGGCGAGAGAAAGAAGAAGCAAGAAGTTGCGAAAGGGAGTAGGGAGGATGGGCACGCGTGCTTCGCCGCCCCCCTCCCCCCGCCTACTTGTAGGCTCGTGGGCTGAGAAGCCGAGGGGGCAGTCGTGGGAGTAACTTCGCCCAGGACCCCACGACCACGACGATTTACCACACGAAGTTACTGCGTGCAATAACCGCACAGGAACCCCAACTGTCCGCACGGCCACAACGGATCCGTTCACATGCCGAGGCGCGGTAGTGGCGGGCCCCGCCTGTAGGCCTGTCCCGTCGCACGCGTGGGTGGGCAGACTAGCTCAGCCACGTGGCGCCTCGCGACGGGTCCACAACGGGCGGCAACCTGGAGGCTTATCAGGCACGCCACCTGGACTCCGCCGCGACGTTCAAACGTTTTTTAGGGGCAAGTCGGCCTTAAGAAAGTCCGGCTCCAATTAGTCGGCTTGACAGAAGACGGCTAGCGAGGCCCAGATCCAGCCGCCGGAAAGAAGAAACTGTTGAGGCTCCTCGACATATCGCCCTCGGTGCCTCACCAGCTTTGGGGACTACTGTCGGAGTAATGGGCCATGGGTAGGCTAACCCAGGCCCAGAACCTTTCAAGACATCGGGGCAAGCTGCACCCCTCAAGACCCCAGGACGAAGAGCCGCCTCCTGAGAGTCGGCTGCGAGGCAGCCGACTTCCCACTCGCGGCCGAGTCCCGAGGATGACTTCAGGATGAGCCGACTCCTGACTGGAGACTTCCAGAGAAGCCGGCCATGGGGAGTCGGCCCGCGACGCCAACAACCCCCATGCCCTCATAAAGAGGGACGGGACGGGGAGTGGCCACAGTAAGGTGCACTCCCACCCTTTTCCAAGGGCAGGCGTGGCCACAGTACGCCGTACCCGCAGAGATCTCCGCCCGGCGCGACACTGTTTCCATGTCGGCCCTGACGTCAGCCCCAGTGGGCGGAGTCCTATGCCCACGACGGCCTGCCGGTACGGCCCAGGGACGACAGGTCCCACCAGTCGGCGGGCGTACGGAAGACGGCGAGAGCGCCACCAGTCGGCCCAGTTGGGAGTCGGCCCCTAGGAGTCGGCCGGCCCCTCCCACGGGCCCCACGCTCCACTAACCAGATGCGACAGGGAGTGGCCACAGTGATCGCCCACCAGACGGCGGAGCTGTCGCCACGACCCCATGACCAAGCCCGCGTCATTAGAGGCACGGCTACAGTAATCTACAGCCGGCAAGACCCGCCCGCGGCGGACGCGGCCTGTCGACTCCGTACCGAGCCAGTCGGCGGGGCCCACCAGTCGGCGGGCCCCAGGAGTCGGCGGATAAGACGGCAGCCAGAGAGACTGACGGCTGGGCCCGCGTTCAGTCGGATTACCATTGTACCCCTGGGGGGTAGGCCTATATAAACCCCCCAGGGCACCCATGCAAAGGGTTGGAATCCATTAGCACTAGACCAGATCATATAGGAAGGAGAGACCAAGCCTTGCCTTCTCCTACCTCCAGGAAACATCTCAAGGAGCAACCGTGTACACAGTTTGCCATAGTGATCATGCGGAGACCCCGCAGAGCAGCAATAGGGGTATTATCTCCACGGAGAGCCCCAAAGCTGGGTAAGATTCGCCGGCGTGCATGCCTTCGCCTTATCCCGTTTCCAGGCACCGGCGACGTTCTACTCGCCCCCACCATGATAAGCCATCCTTTGGCATATGTCGCACCCAACCCCCGACACAACCAAAACCGCTTGTAAAACTAACGCTTGTAAATTAAAGCAGATGGTCTTGGGCGAAGGCGCTTAGATGGTTGATTTCGACTAGTAAAATGTCAGAAGTACTTGACACACGATAAAAATGCTGAACGACACTCGGACGATTGCTAATCCAGCCGTTAGCTGTTGTTTTAGCCTTGCCCATAGATGGCATGATACGCACGTCGTGCATGTATCGTCTGGTAATGTCGTCCATATAGCAGTGCTCGTAAAATATACACTGGTCTCTCAAATTACACGTGTAACCCGCCGGTTTTACTTAGAGACGTCGGGCCCTCGGTTTCATTACGCCTGTATTTTACGCGTTGTTTTCGATGACGGGTAAATTACACTTGTATGTTAATACAGGTTTGAAATAAACCAGAGCTCCCAAGCGCGACCTTACCGTTTCATGCCGTCTCCATTTTTCAAAGGTGCTCATAGGTGTCCGATGATCCTGGCTTCCTGAATGAGTAGCGGGCGCTGTATCAGACCATCCGTGGCGCCGAGCATTGTTAACATCGTCAACGAACATGAGGATTCAGGAGATGACTTTATTTTAACTGGATGACACTAGGGACCCACTAGGGCCATAGCCGTACGTACGCAAGTGCCTCCTTATTATGTACAACTATTTTTTTTTGCTTTCTCGTGGTTTCGTGACATCACGGTCCTACACCATTGTCAACCTATGTAGTCAATATAAATGAGAGAACTGCACAAGGTGCGGCCGACAGCTGGGACCAAGCAGCTTGAGCAGTATTTGTGTTTTTGAGGCGTCAGCACTACAGAGTTTTTCTTGGCGATGTTTTCGTTGTTGTTCAGAGGAGAGCAGGGTATTAACTGGGCGGGCTGTGGCCCGTCTAGCCCAGGCCAGATATCCATCCCAGATACTAATTTTTTCAAGATGAAAATGGCTAGCCCAGCTATACGTCTTTTTGAGGAATACCCAGGCAAGGTCAACTTGTTATTCTCCACCCCGCTGGGCTGCAAATCTTTCCTAGGAGGGATGCATTTGGCTTAACAGGAAAATGGGCTTTAAAAAAATAATAAATGGGATGTAATTATAAAAACTGGGTAGTAACTATAAAAAAATGCACCAAACACAAAATTAGTTTATAAAATATTATTTATGGATTTTGAAAATCTTAAATTTTCATTGTTGCGCGGCAATGTTTCGTTGGATTTTTACGTAATACAAATTTATATTTAATCTAACTAGAAATTTCGGGATAAAAATATTTCGGAGCCCATCAAAATGTGGGAAATTTTATTGAATTCTGTCTTCAATGGTTGGTTGAAATTATTAGTCATTGTCCGAGCTAGAAAATGGGCTGTACTTTTAACAAACTGTAAATGGGTTGTTGTAAATTCTATTAGAATTCCAAAATGGGATGTACATTCTTACAAAACGCAAATGGGCTATAAGTTCTCCGCCACACATTTGTGGGCCTACTAAGTGACTTGTCCCCTAAAAAAATAAGTTGACGCGTATGCAAGGCTTTGCCAACTTATTATAGTCAACGCACGGTTCTAGCAGCAGTGGCCGTTGGATGTCTATCCAACAGATGCCGTGCTTCTTCTTCAATCTCAGATATTCTAGCTTCACCCGCCCAAAAAATGATTCCTCCCCCTGACATATGGGGCGCACCATTTCGGAAGCTGACCTGTGGGCCTACTAAGTTGACGTACCAAGGGCTTTGTCAAATTAGTCAATTTAAACGATTCTAGCTGCAGTGACCGTATGATGTCCATCCAACGGCCGTAGTGCTTCTTCAACCTCTGGTCTTCTTGCTCCAGCCGCCCAAAGCAGCGCCGGTCGTGCCGCCTGCTCCTGCCTCCTGTGGCCGGCTGTGCTGCCGAGGAGGCCTCACCGCCCCTACTATTCCCACCGCTGGCCAGGCCCTGCGGCGACGGCAGCCTCACACCGCAGCCGAACGAGTGAGCCCTCATACTCCTCTCCGTGTGGGCATCCACTGCCGCGTCTTCATCGGCTCCACGTCGTCCCCTTCCTAGGCCTCGCCAGCGTCCACCGCCCTGGTGCTCTCGGCGTGGTGTGGTCAACATGGAAGGAATGACTTCCATCGTACGTGGACTGTACATGGAGAGGCTGACAGCTGGGTCCACGGCGACAGCAAGGAAGTGCCTCCTTATTACGTGGAAAATAATGATTCCTCCACCTGACAGCAGGGACCCACCGGACGGGCCACCAGTATTTTGCGAAAAAATCATTTCCCCCTGACTACTGGGACCCACCGGACGGGCCACCGTATTTCGCGAAAAAAACGTTCCCCTCGCTGTCAGCTCGGACCCACCGGAAGTGCCTCCTTATTACGCATAAAAAAATGAATACTCCCCCGGCTAGCTGGGACCCACCTTGCTGGGAGGCTGACTTGTGGGCCTACTAAGTTGACGGGGACGAACGGCTTTCTCAACTTAGTCAATATGAATGATTCTAGCTCCAGTGACCGTACGATGTCCATCCAACGGCCGTAGTGCTTCTTCAACCTCTGGTCTTCTTGCTCCAGCCGCCCAAAGCAGCACCGGTCGTGCCACATGCTCCTGCCTCCCGTGGCCGGCTGTGCTGCCGTAGAGGCCTCACCGCCCCCTACTATTCCCACCGCTGGCCAGGCCCTGCGGCGACGGCAGCCTCACACCGCAGCCGAACCAGTGAACCCTCGTAGTCCTCTCCGCGTGGGCTTCCACTGCCCCGTCGTCCCCTTCCTAGGCGTCGCCGTCGTCCACTGTCGTGGTGTTCTCCGTGCGGCGTGTTCAACATGGTCAACGAATGACTTCCATCGGAAGAGTACTGTACGTGGAGAGGCTGACAGCTGGGTCCACGGCCACATCACAGTTTTTTTGTGATTTGCCAAGTAAGTCGCTTTGTCAGGCCTGTTGGGCTGCAAATCTTTCAAGACGAGGAGAGCTTTCATGCGGCTGGCCGAGAAAATGGCCCATCAGTAATGAGAAATGGGATGTACATTTTTAAAACACATCAAACCGGTAATTAGTTTCAAATATCTTTTTTTTAATTTCAAGATTTTAAATTACATTAATTTTTATGCGTGGAGAATTTATTGGATTTTATATTGATATACATTCATTTTTAAAATCAGTTTGAATGTGAGTCGAAATTTTGGGATTAAAAACAGTTCGGACCGCACCAAAATATGCAAAATTTCGTATAATGTTTTAACCGTTGCCACAATATGGGCTGTAATGCTAACAAAAGGAATATGGGATCCAAAAAAAACCTTAAGAATTAGCAAATGGGCTGTAAATTATTAGAAATAATGGCAAATGGGTTGTATGCTGTTTTCCATAGATTTGAGGCTTTCCTAAAAAAAGGGTGACACACAAGCACTGACTGTTGGATGTCCATCCAATGGCCGTCGTGCTTCTTCAATCTCTGCTCTTCCTGCTCCAGCCGCTCAAACAAGCGCCGGCGGGACTGCCTGCTCCCTCCTCCTCGCGGCCGGCTGTGCTGCCGCGCAGGCCTCACCGCCGATCGTACTCCCATCGCTGGCCTAGCCATCCCTCTACTCACCCACACCTGCTGTTATTCTCCGGCGACGGCAGACGAACCAGTAAACCCTCGTACAGTCGTACTCCCCTCCGCGTGGGAAACAACTGCCGAGTCTTCCCCGCCTCCATGTCGTCCCCTTCCTAGGCCTCGCCGTCGTCCACCGCCCTGGTGCTCTTGGCGCGGCGTGGTCAACGTTGTCAAGGAACAACTTCCATCGGACGTGGACTGTACGTGGAGAGGCTGACAGCTGGGTCCATGGCGGCAGCAAGGAAGTGCCTCCTTATTACGCGGAAAATAATGATTCCTCCACCTGACAGCTGGGACCCACCGGACGGGCCACTGTATTTCACGAAAAAAAAACGTTCCCCCCTGACTGCTGGGACCCACCAGCTACATCTTCGCACGCAAGGAAGTGCGTCCGGGCAAAAAAAAACGATTCGCCCCCTGACTGCTGGGACCCACCAGCTACATCTTCGCAGGCAAGGAAGTGCCTGACAGTCGGGACCCACCTGGTCGAAGCGTACGTAGCGTTGTCATTCTGGTCGCAAACGTATACGTACATACTGGTCGATGTAGAGGCGCGCACATGTCGTAGTAAAGGCGCGCACGTGTCGTAGTAGAGGCATGCACGTAGCATGTACACGTACGTACAACGGCTAGGGTGCAAGAAAGAAAATACGGCCACGTATGTGTACATACGGGCGGGGTCTCAAACGCCTACTCGCGCATATGTACGGCCAGGGCTTGTGTACATGGCTGGGTCGGAACGGAGAAACAACGTCGCGTCGTGTTCATGGGGAGGCAATGGAATGCATCATGTTCAAGGGGAGGCAACGGAATGCGTCGTGTTCAGCGGGAGGGCTTGGACGGAACAGGCGATGGAAACGAGGCCTGGCATACCGCAGAACGGAGGAAACGACCTTGTGTTCAACCGGCCATGTTTGAAGCGGGATCCTGTTCATCGGGAGGGGTCTGGCGCACCGCAAAACGGAGGAAACGGACCTCCAACGGTCGAAACGGGGGTCCTATTGATCGGGAGGGGTGCGGCGTACCGCAAAATGGAGGAAACAAACTTGTGTTGGAGTGCTACGGTCGAAACGGGGGTCCTGTTCATCGGGAGGGGTGTGGCGTACAGCAAAACGGGACTCCGCGGGATACTGTTCATCTCCACCGTCAACCCTCTCCAGCCTCCACGAGCTACTGTTCATCCACCGTCGACCTCCTCCAGCCTCCACCTATGACTGTTCATCCACAGGCTCCTGTTCATCCAGCCTCCACCGCGCGCTACTCCACCGGCTACTGTTCAACCACCCCTCCACTGTCTACTGTTCAACCAGCCCTCCACACCATGGGGTCCTGTTCAACCAGCCCTCCACGGGCACCTGTCGGTGTCAAAACCGGCGGATCTCGGGTAGGGGGTCCCGAACTGTGCGTCAAGGCCGGATGGTAACAGGAGACAAAGGACACGATGTTTTTACCCAGGTTCGGGCCCTCTCGATGGAGGTAATACCCTACTCCTGCTTGATTAATATTGATGATATGGGTAGTACAAGAGTATATCTACCACGATATCAAGGAGGCTAAACCCTAGAAGCTAGCCTATGGTATGATTTTTGTATATGGAGTTGATGTCCTACGGACTACAACCCTCCGGTTTATATAGACACCGGATAGGGTTAGGGTTACACAGAGTCGGTTACAATGGTAGGAGATCTTGAATATCCGCATCGCCAAGCTTGCCTTCCACGCCAAGGAAAGTCCATCCGGACACGGGACGAAGTCTTCAATATTGTATCTTCATAGTCCTGGAGTCCGGCTGAAGGTATAGTCCGGCTACCCGAACACCCCCTAATCCTGGACTCCCTCAGTAGCCCCTGAACCAGGCTTCAGTGACGACGAGTCCGGCGCGCAGATTGTCTTCGGCATGGCAAGGCGGGTTCCTCCTCCAAGTCCTTCATAGAAGATTGTAAACACCAAGAGTAGTGTCCGGCTCTGCAAAATAAGTTTCCACATATTGCCATAGAGAGAATAATATTAACACAAATCAAATCTGCTGACATATTCTGCAGTGCGCCATCACACTACGGCCAAGTCCTTTACTTGAATCGTTTTTACTTTTCCACCTCAGCACGTTTTGCGAGGCGGTTTCCTTGGCACGTCTTGTCAAAGCAGAGATCGTGTACCCCCTTTTACGGGATTCTCATCAATACGGACGTGGGTAACCCAACCGCGCCCGTTAGCACGTTTCCTCGATTAAAGACGAGTCCCGAACGGTTACGGGGAGGGCTCTTGGTATTCGACCTCTTATAAAGAGACCAAGGCCTTACTCCTTTTTTCAATCTCAAGCGAGTTCGCCCGCCGCCTCGACTTCCAACACCCTAGGCTCCAGATTCCAGGCGCTTCGGACCTTCGACAATGTCCGGTTCTGACCTTCAAGGCCGATACGGAGGAGGACGTACTAAAGTTGAGGGAGGCTAAGTTCCTGACCGGCGAAATTTCGCATAGGTTGCCTGCTCAAGGGCAGGTCATCCCCAGTCCCCAGTTCGGTGAGAGCGTGGTGTTCATGTCTCACTTCCTTCGGGGGTTGGGCTTCCCAATGGATCCCTTTGTGAGGGGACTGCTGTTTTATTACGGGCTGGAATTCCATGACTTAGCTCCGGAGTCCATCCTCCATATCTCCTCGTTTATTGTCATGTGTGAAGCGTTCCTCCATGTTACCCCTCACTTCGGATTATGGCTCAAGACCTTCAAAGTGGAGCCGAAGATGATCAAGGGACGGCACGCAGAGTGCGGAGGCACTGTTATAAGCAAAAATGCTGATGCTCCATGGCCCGAGGGCTCTTTTCAAGAGGAGCTAGGATTGTGGCAACGAGAGTGGTTTTATATCACCGCTCCCCGGAGCACCAAGTGGGTGGCGCCTCCTGCCTTTCGCTCGGGTCCCCCACCACGGCTAGCGTCATGGGTCAACGGAGGGTTAGATTGGGGTTTGCCCAAAGACGTGCCCTTGTTACAGGGCCGCATCAAGGATCTCTTGGAAGGAGACTTCAGCCTGGTCAAGGTGACGCAGGTCATGCTGATTCGCCGAATATTGCCCGGCAAACGTCGCCCCCTTCGCCTGTGGGATTTTAATCCAGAGGGACCGCGAGCTCTCCAGAATTTCATGGGCACAATGCCCGCAGAGATGTATAAACTGTTCTTCGGATCACAAGAGATGTGTCCGGATTTAACCGATGACGCAGGCCTGAGCTGCAATCGCCCGGATACTCAAGTAAGCAACCTTGTGCCCGGACCTTCTATCCGTATAATTGTCATAAACTTGCCCCTAAAAGAGCCGTCCTTTTAAACAGGAGTGGATAGCGAAGGCAAAGCTGATCAGGTGTCTGGCTCCCCTTCCCGAAACCAGGCCGGATCCCGTGCTGGTCAGGATGCTGGAGATAATGCCTTTGGAGGGAAGCAAGGGGGAGGACAAGGAAACTGTGGCCTCCTCAAAGGAGGCTGCTCCGAAGGGAGGAACCGACAATTCCTCTCCTAAGGGGAAGAAGAGAGCCGCCTCTGACGACCTGGAAACCGTGACCTCGAAGCGGGGGAAAAAATCCTCGTCAGAGGGTCCAACGCCGGGGAGTTCTTCGGCCGGACTACGCCCTCAAGGGGATCAGCCCTCCAGCGAGCCGTAAGTAGAGAAAGATTTTCCTTTTGAGGGATGACGGAAATCCTTGATTTACATCCAAGAAGATTAACCGAATTTTTACCTTGTAGCTCGGACCTTAGCCATTCTCAGCAGAGCTCGTCTTCGAGGGATCTCCTTCCGGAGATGATGGAGAGCGGGACGCCTCCCCCTGCTGTGCCATCTAGCGAGGCGGGCGACCTTGAGGTGTCGTCGCGGAGGGTTTCTCCGAATCCGGCAGGGGCGGAAGATAGCTATGTGGCCCCCCGAGGTTCTCTGCATCCGGCCTTCGAAAGAGGTCATGGGACGAGTCCGGCACCGTCTGGTGCTCGGCCGGAGGAGCTAAAGATTCTACTGGAGCAAGCTTCTATCTCAGAGGGGCACCGTGCATTGATGGGCACGGTGATTGAAAGGACTTCATCCGCAGAGAGCGGATTGCATGAGGCCGTCAAAAGTTTACTGACGGGTTTTGAGGTACATTAGATAATGTAAACTTTTGTCAGTTGCGCATGAATAAGATGCGCCCTGTGTAGATAGTAGCCCCTGAGACTCTGCGCGTCCTCAAGAAATGACGGCACGCGGAGGATCATAATCCCAGGTCTAAGATGTCGCCTTTGAATGTAGGCGGCAGGGTGTCCGGACTCGAGCCGAACTGATGATTTTGCCGAACTAAAGCGCCAACTGGACATGGCAGATGCCGACATCGCGCTTGTCAACAAGCGGCTTGATGAGCCTCAAGGTATGTAATTCCTCGGGTGGCATCAGGTAAGAAGAGTTTTATGCCAGTGTCTTACGATGTGTGTGCTTGACGCAGATGGTGCGGCCGCCGTGGAGAGTCTTAGGGTAGAACTCTCAATGAAAGCACCAATGTCGGTGTTAAAACCGGCGGATCTCGGGTAGGGGGTCCCGAATTGTGCGTCAAGGCCGGATGGTAACAGGAGACAAGGGACACGATGTTTTTACCCAGGTTCGAGCCCTCTTGATGGAGGTAATACCCTACTCCTGCTTGATTAATATTGATGATATGGGTAGTACAAGAGTAGATCTACCACGAGATCAAGGAGGCTAAACCCTAGAAGCTAGCCTAGGGTATGATTGTTGTATATGGAGTTGATGTCCTACGGACTACAACCCTCCGGTTTATATAGACACCGGATAGGGTTAGGGTTACACAGAGTCGGTTACAATGGTAGGAGACCTTGAATATCCGCATCGCCAAGCTTGCCTTCCATGCCAAGGAAAGTCCCATCCGGACACGGGACGTAATCTTCAATCTTGTATCTTCATAGTCCTGGAGTCCGGCTGAAGGTATAGTCCGGCTACCCGAACACCCCCTAATCCAGGACTCCCTCAGCACCCCTCCACCGTCTACTGTTCATCCAGCCCTCCACACCACGGGGTCCTGTTCAACCACCCCTCCACGGGCACCCCTCCACCGTCTACTTTTCATCCATCCCTCCACACCACGGGGTCCTGTTCATCCACCCCTCCACGGGCACCCCACCACCGTCTACTGTTCATCCATCCCTCCACACCACGGGGTCCTGTTCATCCACCCCTCCACGGGCACCCCTCCATCATCTACTATTCATCCAGCCCTCCACCACACCACGGGGTCCTGTTCATCCAGAGGTAATGCCACCGCTCACTATTCATCCAACCCCCCCCCCCCCCACAACGCTCACTGTTCATCCCATCGATCGGCTTCAGTTAGCAGCAGTAGCGAAGGAATCGCTCGATCGGGTTCAGTTAACAGCCATCGATCGATCGCTAGGGTTCAGTAATGCGTAGCCTGCAGTGCAATCGCTCGGGTTCAGTTAGAGGCCAACGCCTCGCTCGGGTTCAGTTAGAGCCCAACGCCTCGCTCGAGTTCAGTTAGATCCAACGCCTCGCACACACGCACGTACGTGTACGAGAGAAACGCGCATCGCTCGGCCCCCGACCTCCCACCGTAACCGGGAACTCCCCGAAATTTTCCTCCCCCTCGCTTCTACCATGGTTTTTTCTGTCATGGACGGCCCAAAGAATGTCATGCAGCTGCGTCTCCGGCCCGCCCAGGACGAAAAGCCCATTTTCCGTCATGATTTTTTGTCATAGAAGTAGGAGCCCACCACATCTATGATGATACCGGGTTTTGTCACAATTATCGTCATAGAAGTGTCATATGTATGACAGAAAAAATTTCGTTCGGCCCAAAATGTCACGGATGTGTCTTTTTTTGTAGTGAAGATATGCAAGAGGCAAAGAAATCTATGAAAGAAAAGGGTATTAAAGCTGAAGATGTTAAGAATTTACCTCCTATTGAAGAAATACATGGTCTTAATTTACCACCTGTTGAAGAAACATATAATCCAAATCCTTTACCTATTGAAGAAACTCATGGTCTTGATAACCCGACACAGGTAGTAAAGGTAAATTCTCTCTATAGATATGATAAAGCTGTAATCCCGTTTACTAAGTGCTAGCCCATGCTTGGATGAGTTTGATAAATTTATGGCTCAGCAAGAATATTTTAATGCTTATTTTGGTAGACAATTGAAATACAATTCAAATATGCTTGGACACTTGGGTGATTATATGGCTAATGTTAAAAGTGAACTTAAACTTATTAGTAAACATGCTTCTATGGTTACCACTCAAGTAGAACAAGTACTTAAAGCTCAAAATGATTTGCTCAATGAATTGAATAGTAAAGATAATGATTATGTTGTTAGAGTTATAACTAGAGGTGGTAGAATGACTCAGGAACCTTTGTATCCTGAAGGCCACCCTAAAAGAATTAAGCAAGATTCTTAGAGAAATAATATAGATGCACCTAGCTCTTCTAGAAAGAAGAAAAAGAAAAATGATAGGACTTTGCATGCTTCTAGTGATCCTATTGTTGAAACACCTGAGAATCCAAATGATATCTCTATTTCTGATGCTGAAACACAATCTGGTAATGAACCTGAAACTAGTGATAATGCTAATAATAATGTTCATGATGATGCCCAACCTAGTAATGATAATGATATAGAAATTGAACCTGCTGTTGATCTTGATAACCCACAATCAAAGAATCAACATTATGATAAGAAAGATTTTGTTGCTAGGAAACACGGTAAAGAAAGAGAGCCATGGGTTCAGAAACCCATGCCCTTCCCTCCTAAACCATCCAAGAAAAAGGATGATGAGGATTTTGAGCGCTTTGCTGAAATGATTAGACCTATCTTTTTACGTATGCGATTAACTGATATGCTCAACACCAATCCTTATGCAAAGTATATGAAATATATTATTACAAATAAGAGAAAGATACCAGAAGCTGAAATTTCCACCATGCTTGCTAATTATACTTTTAAGGGTGGAATACCAAAGAAACTAGGAGATCCAGGAGTACCCACTATACCATGCTCCATTAAAAGAAATTATGTTAAAACTGCATTGTGTGATCTTGGAGCCGGTGTTAGTGTTATGCCTCTCTCTTTATATTATAGACTTGATTTGAATAAGTTGACACCTACTGAAATATCTTTGCAAATGGCTGATAAATCAATTGCTATGCCTGTCGGTATTTGTGAGGATGTGCCTGTTGTAGTTGCAAACGTTACTATTTTAACGGACTTTTTTATTCTTGATATTCCCAAGGACGATAGTATGTCTATTATTCTTGGAAGACCCTTTTTGAATACTGCACGGGATGTTATTGATTGCACTAAAGGCAATGTCACTTTTCATGTTAATGGTAATGAGCACACGGTACACTTTCCGAGGAAACAACCTCAAGTTCATAGTATCAACTCTATTGGAAAAATTCCATCGATTATATTTGGAGGTTTTGAATTTCCTCTTCCTGCTGTCAAGAAGAAATATGATATTCTTATTATTGGGGATGTGAATATCCCCATTGAGGTAACATAGTGTTATTCGAAATTTCTCCGGTTCCATGTTATTCGGAATGAGTTCGTTAACAAGACTTGATCAACCTTGTTAGTGGATTCCTTTTGATGATCATGAGATGGATGGAACTAGAAAGCACAACCTTCTGTACCCCACTTTTACTTTCTGTTATTTATATTAAATAAAATAAAATAAATATTTTTCTGTCTGTTATCTGATTATCCGTGCAATATAAAATTACCTCGAAAATAAAAGTTCTCCAAATGCCCTGAAAATTAAATATGATTTTTTCTAGAATATTTGAGGATTTGTGGAATAAAGAACACACCAGGGGGGCCAACCACCTTGCCACGAGGGTGGAGGGCGCGCCCCCCTGCCTTGTGGGCCCACAGTGGCCCTCCTCCACTTATTCCTACACCCACACACTTCATTTTCCTCCCAAAAACACGAATAACCAGCTCAAGCACGAGTTCTAGCTCATCTTGCTACCATTTTCGATCTCCTTGCTCAAAGCACCTCTCACAAAACTGCTTGGGGAGATTGTTCCTTGGTATGTGACTCCTCCATTGGTCCAATTAGTTTTTGTTCTAGTGCTTTATTCATTGCAAATTTTTGCTGCTTAGGTGACCCTGTTCTTGAGCTTGCATGTCAAATTTATATGGTCAAAAGTAGTTTTGATGCATGATATAGGCCCTAGGCACTTGTAGCAGTAGTTACTATCAATATTATTGAGTTTGGTTTACTTTTATTTTGAAGTTACTAAAAATTTCAGAATTTTTCAGAAAATGACGAGGAGACTTTTGAGGGCTCATCAAGCCAAGGCTCGAAGGAGAAGGCACCGAAGCCTAAGTATAATTTGCCTCGCACCGCGGAGGTTCGGGCGTGTGAATGGCCTTCCGAGGATTTCTTAAGAGCAGCCGGGATTTATGAAGATTTTCATGAGTTGGCTCAGACTGCAGGCCTTACCTCTTTCCTCCACGACCAATGCGATCAGTATCTCTTGCTCACAAATACCTTTGTGCAAAACTTTCATTTTCATTCTAGGAACTCCCCACCTACGGTGGAATTTCATTTATATGATGAGCATAAGGAGATGTCACTTTATGATTTCTGTCGGATTTGTGTAGTCCCTTTTCGGGGCAAGACAGAAGAACCACATCGTGATGATGTGGAGGGATTTATTGACACTATCACTATAGGGGAAACAAGGAAGGTTTCCGATGCATGAATCACTAGCATACATTTTCCTGTTTTACGCTACTTTGCATTTTTTGCTAGTCGTTGCTTAATTGGACGCGGAAACTATGGAAACCTGAGTATCCCTGATATTATTATTTTGCACCATGGTTTATACGGTGATAACTCTTTTAGTATGGGCAGCATTATTGCCAAACGGTTAAGTCTGAACCGTACCAAGGGCCCCATCTTTGGAGGCATCTATGCTACATGCCTAGCTGCACATTTTAACATACCTATTAGGCATGCTAAGAAGGAAGAAAAAGTGTTGCCCCGTGTTTATCTAGATTATAAAAGTATGGTAGCACATGATTTTATTGTTAAGAATAGGGAAGGAGAGCTTAAATATCAATTGTTCTTTAATAAACATCATCATGAGACTATTACCTTGCCTGCTCCTTCTTTGTTTGATTTGACTATAGGCACGTACCTTGTTCCGTTGATGGCTATCCACGCCTACCGGAACCCTGCACCAGCCGAGGAGCCAGAGCCGGAACCACAATTTGATCCTTCACGACAGTCTAATTACCAGTGGGATCCGGAGATGATTGTCAGACAGTGGCAATCTGAGCCTTCTTCTTCCTCATCACAGTACGACCCCAACAACTATTATTATGGATATCCGTCAGGCCAGCCGTGGCCATAGACCAACTTAGGCCAAAAGCCTAAGCTTGGGGGAGTACGTATTTCCCACCGACATTACATTTATGCTCACACACTCATTGCTAGATGTCGGTTCTCATACTTTTTAATTGTATTATCCATGCTAGTTTATTTTCCTTTTTATGCTTTCCTCTTGTGTGTTTAATAAACCTTAAGAAAAACCAAAAAAATTAGTTGTAGCTTTTAATTAGTTTGCTTTCCATGCTTGTAGTAGTAATTAAAAAGAAAACCCCAAAAGATTTCATGTTCTTCTTTTGCTTGTTGGGAGCTCTCCCGTGTAAATAGTTTTATTTCTTTTCTTTTCTTTGGGGGTCGATAGGAGAAGACCATAATTAAATTGTTGAAGTGGCTCTTATATGCATTATTGTTGATAAGGCAAAAGAGCCCATATTGCTCTATCTTCTCCTCTTTATTGAATGCTTGCAGATTCCAGCTTAGTCCAATGCACGTGCACTATTATTATTATTCACATCGTTTGGTCATGCAAGTGAAGGGCAATTATGATGATATATGATGGACTGGCTGAGATGAGAAAAGCTGGTATGAACTCGACCTCTTTTGTTTTTGTAAATATGATTAGTTCATCATTCCTGATTCAGCCTATTATGAATAAACATGTTTGCAATGACAATTAGAGATCATAGTTTCTTGTGCCATGCTTGATTAGCTATGAGTTATAATGGTTTACCTTGCATGCCAACATGCTATTAAAATGGTTATGATGTGGTATGATAGGGTGGTACTCTCCTCTGAATGATTTAAGTGACTTGACTTGGCACATGTTCACGCATGTAGTTGAAACAAAATCAACATAGCCTTCACGATATTTATGTTCATGGTGGATTATATACTACTCATGCTTGCATTCAGTGTTGATTAATTTCAATGCATGTTCATGACTATTGTCGCTCTCTAGCTGGTCGCTTCCCAGTCTTATGCTAGCCTTCACCTGTACTAAGCGGTAATACTGCTTGTGCATCCAAACTCCTTAAACCCCAAAGTTATTCCACATGAGTCCACTATACCTACCTATATACAGTATCTACCTGCCGTTCCAAGTAAATTTGTATGTGCCAAATTCTAAACCTTCAAATAAATATCATGTTTTGTATGCTCGAATAGCTCATGTATCAACCAGGGCTGTCTGTATCTTCCATGTTAGGTGGGTTATTCTTAAGAGGAGTGGACTCCGCTCCTCACTCACGAGATAAATGGATGGTCACCAGGATGCCCAGTCCCATGCTTTATGCAAACTAAATCAAAATAATTGCAAACAAAACTCCCCTGGGACTCTTGTTAGTTGGAGGCACTCGTTGTTTCGAGCAAGCCATGGATTGATGCTTGTGGTGGAAGGGGGAGTATAAACTTTACCATTCTGTTTGGGAACTGCCTATAATGTGTGTAGCATGGAAGATATTGCCATCTCTTGGTTGTTATGTTGACAATGAATGTACACCGCTCAAAATATTATTCACCTCTGTTTCAAAACCGAGCTCTGGCACCTCTGCAAATCCCTGCTTCCCTCTGCGAAGGGCCTATCTATTTACTTTTATGCCGAGTCATCATCCTCTTATTAAAAAGCACTAGTTGGAGAGCACCGCTGTCATTTGCATTCATTATTGTTAGTTTACATTGAGTATGACTTGACTGGATCTCTTTTACCATGAATTACAATGTCTAGTCAGTCCTTGGTCTTTAAAGGTGCTCTGCATTTATGTTTTGCGGTCTCAGAAAGGGCTAGCGAGATACCACCTTGTTATATCATATTATGATTGTTTTGAGAAAGTGTTGTCATCCGAGTTTTACTATTATACCTCGCTAGTTGATTATGCTATTGATATGAGTAACTTGAGACCTATGCGTTATTGCGAATGTGGTTAGTTATAATCTTTGCTGAAAACTTGAATGTTGGTTTTACATATTTACAACAACAAGAGCAAACGGAGTTTGTAAAAGTTTTTCTTTATCACTTTCAGTTTGTCAACTGAATTGCTTGAGGACAAGCAAAGGTTTAAGCTTGGGGGAGTTGATACGTCTCCAACGTATCTACTTTTCCAAACACTTTTGCCCTTGGTATGGACTCTAACTTGCAAGATTTGAATGGAACTAACTAGGACTGACGATGTTTTCAGCAGAACTACCATGGTGTTATTTATGTGCAGGAGCAAACGTTCTCGGAATGACCTGAAACTTCACGGAGACACTTTTCAGAAAATAAGAAAAATACCTGCCAAAGATGAAGGCAGGGGGTCCACCACCTTGCCACGAGGGTGGGGCGCGTGCCCCTACCTCGTGGCCCCCCTGTTGCCCCTCCGACTCCAACTCCACCTCCATATATCGAGTTTCGATAAGAAAAAAAATCAGGGAGAAGAAATCATCGCCTTTTACGATACGGAGCCGCCGCCAAGCCCTAAAACCACTCGGGAGGGCTGATCTGGAGTCCGTTCACGGCTCCAGAGAGGGGAATCCATCGCCATCGTCATCACCAACCATCATCGATCACCAATTTCATGATGCTCACCGCCGTGCGTGAGTAATTCCATCATAGGCTTGCTGGACGGTGATGGGTTGGATGGGATCTATCATGTAATCGAGTTAGTTTTGTTAGGGTTTGATCCCTAGTGTCCACTATATTCTGAGATTGATGTTGCTATGACTTTGCTATGCTTAATGCTTGTCACTAGGGCCCGAGTGCCATGATTTCAGATCTGAACCTATTATGTTTTCATCAATATATGAGTGTTCTTGATCCTATCTTGCAAGTCTATAGTCACCTATTATGTGTTATGATCCATTAACCCCGAAGTGACAATAATTAGGATACTTACCGGTGATGACCGCAGCTTGAGGAGTTCATGTATTCACTATGTGTTTATGCTTTGTTTCGGTTCTCCACTAAAAGGAGGCCTTAATATCCCTTAGTTTCCGTAAGGACCCCGCTGCCATGGGAGGGTAGGACAAAAGATGTCATGCAAGTTCTTTTCCATAAGCACGTATGACTATATTGGGAATACATGCCTACATTATATCAATGAACTGGAGCTAGTTCTGTGTCACCCTAGGTTATGACTGTTACATGATGAACCGCATCCGACATAATTCTCCATCACTGACCCATTGCCTATGAGCTTTCCATATATTGTTCTTCGCTTATTTACTTTTCCGTTGCTATTGCTATCGTCACTACAAAATACCAAAAACATTGCTTTTACTACCTTACCTTTTGTTACCGTTATCACCACTATCATATTACTTTGCTACTAAACAATTTGCTGCAAATATTAAGTTTCCAGGTGTGGTTGAATTGACAACTCAGCTGCTAATACTTGAGAATATTCTTTGGCTCCCCTTGTGTCGAATCAATAAATTTGGGTTGAATACTCTACCCTCAAAAACTGTTGCGATCCCCTATACTTGTGGGTTATCAGCACTTCATCAACCGATCCCTAGTCCAGCCCCTTATTGACCCATGATGCAAGCTGTAACAGAGGGCCGGAACGGAATGCAGGTATAGCTGCCGACTTGGTACTATGGGGTTCCGTGATGTAAAACCACTCTCGCCGCCATTGGTTGGAAGTGTTGGCAAGCTTGCTTACTATAGCACCGCCACACTCCGCCTGTTCCCCGTCGACTACCTTGGCTTCACACTAAAGGTCTTGAGCCATAGGCCGAAATGTGGGGGGATTCAGAGGAAGGCCTCGCACATGATGATAAACGCCGAGACGTGGAGGAGAGAATCTAGAGCTAGATCATGAAAATCTAGTTCGAAATAAAACATTAGCCCCCGGACAAAGGGGTGGAGAGCGAACCCTAGCACTCGGAGGAAGTGAGAGATGAATACGACCCTCTCACCGGATCTGGGGGTCAGAATGACATGTCCTTGAGCAGGAAGCCTATGGGGGATTTCCATGGTCAGGTATCTGGCCGCCCGAAGCTTTGTGATATCCTCCTTTGTAACGGAGGAAGCCACCCATCGACCTTGAGGGCTGGGTCCGAACATGATGGGGAAGCTTGGAGCAAGGAAGTCGAACCTTGGGTGCTAGAAATCGAGGTTCGAAAGGCTGAGGAGAGGTTTGGCGTAAAAAGACGGCCCTTGGTTCCTTTATAAAGGCACCCGATATTGAACGCCTCCTCCTGAGCATGAAGACTTGCCTATTCCTAAGGAATCTTTCCAACAGAACGGTTGGGTTACCCACGCTCGTATTGATGAGAATCCCGCAATAAGGGGACACGATCTCTGCTTCGACAGGACGTGCCAATAACGACCACGCCTCGAAATGCGGAATGGAGGGATAGGAAATGGATCAAAATGAATAACCGGGCGAGCGTGATGTCACGTTATAAAAATTATTATCACCAGATTGGACTCGTAAAATACTATACTCTATGGTTGTGGTACTTGTGATGCAGGTCCGGACACTGTCGTTTCGTCCGAAGACTATCCTTAAGTATTCGGAAAGGGGAACCCGCCTTGCAATGCCGAAGACAATCTGCGCGCTGGATACCTCGTCATTGAAGCCTGGTTCATGGGCTGGTGAGGGAGTCATGGACTAAGGGGTCCTCGGGCATCCGGCCTGTTGGACATGGGCCGTACTAATGGGCTGTGAAGGAACAAGACCGAAGACTCTCTCCTGTGTCCGGATGGGACTCTCCTTGGCGTGGAAGGCAAGCTTGGCGACCCAATATGAAGATTCCTTTCTCTATAACCGAGCGTGTACAACCCTAGTCCCCTCCGGTGTCTATATAAACCGGAGGGCTTAGTCCGGATAGAAGAATAATCATGACCATAGTCATACAAGCTAGGCTTTTAGGGTTTAGCCTTCCGGATCTCGTGGTAGATCAACTCTTGTAATACTCATATTCATCCATATCAATCAAGTAGGGAGTAGGGTATTACCTCCGTAGAGAGGGCCCGAACCTGGGTACATATCGTGTCCCCTATCTCCTATTACCATTGACCTTATACGCACAGTTCGAGACCCCCTACTCGAGATCTGCCGGTTTTGACACCGACAGGGGATCCGCCCCCCTGCTTGTCCAATTCGGTCTAAAGGGAGAGGGGCGCGCAGCCTGCCCTGGCCGCCCCTCCTCTTCTCCACTAAGTCCCCCTAGGCCCATTACACTCCCCGGGGGGTTCCAGTAACCCCCCGATACTCCGGTATTTGTCCGTATTTTCCCGGAACCCTTCCGAAGTCCAAACATAGTCATCCAATATATTGATATTTATGTCTCAACCATTTCGAGACTCCTCGTCATGTCCGTGAGCATATCCGGGACTCTGAACTACCTTCGGTACATCAAAACACATAAACTCATAATACCGATCGTCACCGAACGTTAAGCGTGCGGACCCTACGGGTTCGAGAACTATGTAGACATGACCGAGACTCATCTCTGGTCAATAACCAATAGCGGAACCTGGATGCTCATATTGGCTCCTACATATTCTACGAAGATCTTTATCAGTCAAACCGCATAACAACATACGTTATTCCCTTTCTCATCGGTATGTTACTTGCCCGAGATTCGATCATCGGTATCCTCATACCTAGTTCAATGTCGTTACCGGCAAGTCTCTTTACTCACTCCGTAATGCATCATCCCGCAACTAACTCATTAGTCACAATGCTTGCAAGGCTTATAGTGATGTGCATTACCAAGAGGGCCCAGAGATACCTCTCCGACAATCGGAGTGACAAATCCTAATCTCGATCTATGCCAACTGAAGAAGCACCATCGAAGACACCTGTAGAGCACCTTTATAATCACCCAGTTACGTTGTGACGTTTGGTAGCACACAAAGTGTTCCTCCGGTACTCGGGAGTTGCATAATCTCATAGTCATAGGAACATGTATAAGTCATGAAGAGAGCAATAGCAACAAACTAAACGATCATAGTGCTAAGCTAACAGATGGGTCAAGTCAATCACATCATTCTCTAATGATGTGATCCCGTTAATCAAATGACAACTCATGTCTATGGTTAGGAAACATAACCATCACTGGTTCAACCATCTAGTCAAGTAGAGGCAAACTAGTGACACTCTGTTTGTCTATGTATTCACACATGTACTAAGTTTCCGGTTAATACAATTCTAGCATGAATAATAAACATTTATCATGATATAAGGAAATATAAATAACAACTTTATTAGTGCCTCTAGGGCATATTTCCTTCAGTCTCCCACTTGCACTAGAGTCAATAATCTAGATTACACAGTAATGATTCTAACAACCATGGAGTCTTGGTGCTGATCATGTTTTGCTCATGAGAGAGGCTTAGTCAATGGGTGTGCGACATTAAGATCTGTATGTATCTTGCAAATCTGTATGTCTCCCTCCTTGACTTGATCGCGGATGGAATTGAAGCATCTCTTGATGTTCTTGGTTCTTTTGTGAAATCTGGGTTCCTTTGCCAAGGCAATTGTACCAGTATTGTCACAAAAGATTTTCATTGGACCCGATGAACTAGGTATGACACCTAGATCGTATATGAACTCCTTCATCCAGACTCCTTCATTTGCTGCTTCTGAAGCAGCTATGTACTTTGCTTCACACGTAGATCCCGTCGCGATGCTTTGCTTAGAACTATACCAACTGACAACCCCACCATTCAATAAAAACACGTATCCGGTTTGTGACTTAGAGTCATCCGGAAAAGTGTCAAAGATTGCATCGACGTAACCATTTACGACGAGCTCTTTGTCACCTCCATAAACGAGAAACATATACTTAGTCCTTTTCGGGTATTTCAGGATGTTCTTGACCACTGTCTAGTGATCCACTCCTGGATTACTTTGGTACCTCCCTGCTAAACTAATAGCAAGGCACACATCAGGTCTGGTACACATCATTGCATACATGATAGAGCCTATGGCTGAAGCATAGGGAACATCTTTCATCTTCTCTCTATCTTCTGAAGTGGTCGGGCATTGAGTCTGACTCAACTTCACACCTTGTAACACATACAATAACCCTTTCTTTGCTTGATCCATTTTGAACTTCTTCAAAACTTTATCAAGGTATGTGCTTTGTGAAAGTCCAATTAAGCGTCTTGATCTATCTCTATAGATCTTGATGCCCAATATATAAGCAGCTTCACCTAGGTCATTCATTGAAAAACTCTTATTCAAGTATCCTTTTATGCTATCCAGAAATTCTATATCATTTCCAATCAACAATATGTCATCCACATATAATATTAGAAATGCTACATAGCTCCCACTCACTTTCTTGTAAATACAGGCTTCTCCAAAAGTCTGCACAAAACCATATGCTTTGATCACACTATCAAAATGTTTATTCCAACTCCGAGATGCTTGCACCAGTTCATAGATGGATTGCTAGAGTTTGCACACTTTGTTAGCACCCTTTGGATCGATAAAACCTTCAGGTTGCATCATATACAACTCTTCTTCCAGAAATCCATTCAGGAATGCAGTGTTTACATCCATTTGCCAAATTTCACAATCATAACATGCGGCAATTGCTAACATGATGCAAAAAATTGTTCTAAATAACAGCAAGCAAATCCTAACAAAATAAATTGACGCTCCAAGCAAAACACATATCATCTGGTAAATAAAAATATAGCTCCAAGTAAAGTTACCGATGAACGAAGACGAAAGAGGGGATGCCTTCCAGGGCATCCCCAAGCTTAGGCTTTTTGGTGTCCTTGAATTTTACCTTGGGGTGCCATGGGAATCCCCAAGCTTAGGCTCTTGCCACTCTTTGTTCCATAATCCATAAAATCTTTACCCAAAACTTGAAAACTTCACAACACAAAACTCAAAATAGAAAATCTCGTGAGCTCCGTTAGCGAAAGAAAACAAAACACCACTTCAAGGTACTGTAATGAACTCATTATTGATTTATATTGGTGTTAAACTTACTGTATTCCAACTTCTCTATGGTTTACAAACTCTTTTACTACCATAGATTCATCAAAATAAGCAAACAACACACGAAAAACAGAATCAGTCAAAAACAGAACAGTCTATAGTAATCTGTAGCTAACGCAACTTCTGGAACCCCAAAAATTCTAAAATAAATTTATAGACGTGAGGAATTTATAATTTAAGCATCTTCAAAAATAATTAACTAAATATCACTCTCCAAATAAAAATGGAAGCAATTCTCGTGAGCGCTAAAGTTTCGGTTTTTTACACAAGATCAAAAAGACTTTCCCCAGGTCTTCCCAACGGTTCTACTTGGCACAAACACTAATTAAACAAAAAAACACAACCAAATCAGAGGCTAGATAAATTATTTATTACTAAACAGGAGCAAAAAACAAGGAATAAAAACAAAATTGGGTTGCCTCCCAACAAGCGCTATCGTTTAACGCCCCTATGTAGGCATAAAAGCAAGGATAGATCTAAGTATTGCAATCTTTGGTAGGCAATCCATAAGTAGCTCTCATAATCGATTCATATGGTAATTTAATTTTCTTTCTAGGGAAGTGTTCCATGCCTTTATTTAATGGAAATTGGAATTTAATATTCCCTTCCTTCATATCAATAATTGCACCAATCGTTCTAAGGAAAGGTCTACCAAGAATAATAGGACATGAAGGATTGCAATCTATATCAAGAACAATTAAATCAACGGGCACATAATTCCTATTTGAAACAATAATAACATCATTAATCTTTCCCATAGGTTTCTTAATAGTGGAATCCGCAAGGTGCAAATTTAAAGAACAATCATGAAAATCACAGAAACCTAGCAAATCACACAAAGTTTTTGGAATCGTGGAAACACTAGCACCCAAATCACACAATGCATAACACTCATGATCTTTAATTTTAATTTTTATTGTAGGTTCCCACTCATCATAAAGCTTTCTAGGGATAGAAACTTCCAACTCATGTTTTTCTTCATAAGATTGCATCAAAGCATCAATGCTATGTTTCGTGAAAGCTTTATTTTGACTATAAGCATGAGGAGAATTTAGCATGGATTGCAACAAGGAAATACAATCTATCAAAGAGAAATTATAATAATTAAATATCTGGAAATCCAAAATATTGGGTTCATTGCTACTTAAAGTTTTAACCTCTTCAATTCCACTTTTAACAATTTTTGCATCAAGATCTAAAAACTCCGAATTTTTGGGACGCCTTCTAGGTAAAGGTGGCTCATCTTCAGTCCCATAATTATCTAGATTCATATTGCAAAACAAAGATTTAATAGGGGACGCATCAATAACTTTTAGATCTTCATATTTATTATCATGAAAACTAGAAGAACACGCCTTCACAAAGCAATCTTTCTTAGCACGCATCCTAGCTGTTCTTTCTTTGCACTCATCAATGGAAATTCTCATGGCTTTGAGAGACTCATTGATATCATGCTTAGGTGGAATAGATCTAAGTTTCAAAGAATCAACATCAAGAGAAATTCTATCAACGTTCCTAGCCAACTCATCAATCTTAAGCAATTTTTCTTCAATCAAAGCATTTAAACTCTTTTGCGGAGTAATAAATTCTTTAATACTAGATTCAAAATCAGAGGGCATCTTATTATAATTTCCATAAGAATTTATGTAGGAATTACCATAATTATTAGAGGGATTACTAGGAAATGGCCTAGAATTAAAATTACCTCTATACGCGTTGTTACCAAAATTGTTCCTACCAACAAAATTCACATCCATAGATTCATTATTATTCTCAATCAAAGTAGACAAAGGCATATCATTAGGATCAGTAGGAGAACTCTTATTAGCAAACAATTTCATAAGTTCATCCATCTTTCCACTCAAAACATCAATTTCTTCTATCACATGCACTTTTTTATTAGTAGATCTTTCAGTGTGCCATTGACAATAATTAACCATAATATTATCTAGGAGTTTAGTAGCTTCTCCTAAAGTGATTTCCATAAAAGTGCCTCCCGTGGCTGAATCTAAAAGATTTCTAGAAGCAAAGTTCAATCCGGCATAAAAAATTTGTATAATCATCCAAAGATTCAAACCATGTGTAGGGCAATTACGTATCATTAATTTCATCCTCTCCCAAGCTTGTGCAACATGTTCATGATCAAGTTGCTTAAAATTCATAATATCGTTTCAAAGAGAGATGATTTTAGCAGGAGGAAAATACTTAGAGATAAAAGCATCTTTGCACTTATTCCATGAATCAATACTATTTTTAGGCAAAGAAGAAAACCAAGCTTTATGACGATCTCTAAGGGAAAAAGGAAATAGCTTCAATTTAACAATATCATTGTCCACATCTTTCTTATTTTGCATATCACACAAATCAAGAAAGCTATTTAGATGGGTAGCGGCATCTTCACTAGGAAGGCCGGCGAATTGATCTTTCATGACAAGATTCAACAAAGCGGCATCACAAGATTCAGCATCAGTAAGAGGAGCAATCGGAGTGCTAAGAAAATAATTTTTGTTGGTATTGGTAAAGTCACACAATTTAGTATTATCTTGAGCCATCGTGACAAGAAAGCAATCCAACACATGAGAAAACAAGAAACAAGCAAAAAAGGCAAATAGGAAAAGGAGAAGGGGAACGAGAAAAGATAGGGCGAGAGGAAAAGAGGGTGAATAAAACGGGAAGTGGGGGAGAGGAAAAAGAGAGGAAAATGGCAAATATTGTAATGCGAGGGATAAGAGTTTGTGATGGGTACTTGGTTTGTCTTGACTTGACTTAGTGTGAATCTCCCAGGCAACGGTGCGAGAAATCCTTCTTACTACCTCTTGAGCACTGCGTTGGTTTTCCCTTGAAGAGGAAAGGGTGATGCAGCAAAGTAGCGTCAGTATTTCCCTCAGTTTTTGAGAACCAAGGTATCGATCCAGTAGGAGATCATGCTCAAGTCCCAAACATCTACACAAACAAATAAGAACCTCGCAACCAACGCGATAAAGGGGTTGTCAATCCCTTCATGGTCACTTACGAGAGTGAGATCTGATAGATATGATAAGATAATATTTTTGGTAGTTTTATGAGAAAGATGCAAAGTAAAATAAAAGTCAAAATAAATAACTAAGTATTGGAAGATTAATATGATGGAAGATAGACCCGGGGGCCATAGGTTTCACTAGTGGCTTCTCTCAAGAGCATAAGTATTACGGTGGGTAAACGAATTACTGTCGAGCAATTGATAGAATTGAGCATAGTTATGAGAATATCTAGGTATGATCATGTATATAGGCATCACGTCCACGACAAGTAGACCGAAAAATTTCTGCATCTACTACTATTACTCCACACATCGACCGCTATCCAGCATGCATCTAGAGTATTAAGTTCATAAGAACAGAGTAATGCTTTAAGGAAGATGACATGATGTAGAGAGACAAACTCATGCAATATGATATAAACCCCACCTTTTTATCCTCGATGGCAACAATACAATACGTGCCTTGCTGCCCCTGCTGCCACTGGGAAAGGACACCGCAAGATTGAACCCAAAGCTAAGCACTTCTCCCATTGCAAGAAAGATCAATCTAGTAGGCCAAACCAAACTGATAATTCGAAGAGACTTGCAAAGATAAACCAATCATACATAAAAGAATTGAGAGGAGAATCAAATATTGTTCATAGATAAAATGGATCATAAACCCACAATTCATCGGATCTCGACAAACACACCGCAAAAGAAGATTACATCAAATAGATCTCCAAGAAGGTCGAGGAGAACTTTGTATTGAGATCCAAAGAGAGAGAAGAAGCCATCTAGATAATAACTATGGACCCATTGGTCTGAAATAAACTACTCACACATCACTAGAGAGGCCATGGAGCTGATGTAGAGGCCCTTCGTGATCAATGCCCCCTCCGGCGGAGCTCCAGAAAAGGCCCCGAGATGGGATCTCTCGGGTACAGAAGGTTGCGGCTGTGGAATTAGGTTTTCTTGGTGCTCCTGGATGTTTGGGGGGTACGTGGACTTATATAGAAGGAAGAAGTACGTCGGTGGAGCAACGAGGGGCCCACAAGGGTGGAGGGCGTGCCCAGGGTGGTAGGCGCGCCCCCTGCCTCGTGGCTTCCTCCATTGTTTCTTGACGCCAACTCCAAGTCTCCTGGATCACGTTTGCTAAGAAAATCATGTTCCCGAAGGTTCCATTCCGTTTGGACTCCATTTGATATTCCTTTTCTTCGAAACCCTAAAATAGGCAAAAAAACAACCATTTGGGCTGGGCCTCCGGTTAGTAGGTTAGTCCCAAAAATGATATAAAAGTGTAAAACAAAGCCCATTAACATCCAAAGTAGATAATATACTAGCATGGAGCAATCAAAAATTATAGATAGGTTGGAGACGTATCACTTGCCGATCATCAGGCAAGTCAACCAAAGTCCACACTTTGTTCTCATACATGGATCCCATCTCAGATTTCATGGCCTCAAGCCATTTTGCGGAATCTGGGCTCATCATCGCTTCCTCATAGTTCGTAGGTTCATCATGGTCAAGTAACATGACTTCTAGAATAGGGTTACCGTACCACTCTGGTGCGGATCTTACTCTGGTTGACCTATGAGGTTCGGTAGTAACTTGATCTGAAGTTACATGATCTTCATCATTAGCTTCCTCACTAATTAGTGTAGGAGTCACAGGAACATATTTCTGTGATGAACTACTTTCCAATAAGGGAGAAGGTACAATTACCTCATCAAGTTCTACTTTCCTCCCACTCACTTCTTTCAAGAGAAACTCCTTCTCTAGAAAGGATCCATTCTTATTAACGAATGTCTTGCCTTCTGATCTTTGATAGAAGGTGTACCCAACAGTCTGTTTTGGGTATCCTATGAAGACACATTTCTTTGATTTGGGTTTGAGCTTATCAGGTTGAAGCTTTTTCACATAAGCATCGCAGCTCCAAAGTTTAAGAAACGACTTGGTTTCTTGCCAAACCACAGTTCATAAGGCGTCGTCTCAACAGATTTAGTTGGTGCCCTATTTAACGTGAATGTAGCCGTCTCTAAAGCATAATAACCCCGAAACAATAGCGGTAATCAGTAAGAGACATCATAGATCGTACCATATCTAGTAAAGTACGATTACGGCGTTCGGACACACCATTACGCTGTGGTGTTCCGGGAGGCGTGAGTTGCGGAACTATTCCGCATTGCTTCAAATGAAGACCAAACTCGTAACTCAAATATTCTCCTCCACGATCAGATCGTAAAAACTTTATTTTCTTGTTATGATGATTTTCCACTTCACTCTGAAATTCTTTGAACTTTTCAAATGTTTCAGACTTATGTTTCATCAAGTAGATATACCCATATCTGCTCAAATCATCTGTGAAGGTGAGGAAATAACGATACCCGCCACAAACCTCTATATTCATTGGACCACATACATTAGTATGTATGATTTCCAATGAATCTGTTGCTCGCTCCATAGTTCCGGAGAACGGTGTTTTTGTCATCTTGCCCATGAGGCATGGTTCGCAAGTATCAAGTGATTCATAATCAAGTGATTCCAAAAGTCCATTAGAATGGAGTTTCTTCATGCGCTTTACACCAATATGACCTAAACGGCAGTGTCACAAATAAGTTACAATATCATTATCAACTCTGCATCTTTTAGCTTCAATATTATGAATATGTGTATCACTACTATCGAGATTCATCAAAAATACACCACTCTTCAAGGGTGCATGACCATAAAAGATATTACTCATATAAATAGAACAACCATTATTCTCAGATTTAAATGAATAACCGTCTCGCATCAAACAAGATCCATATATAATGTTCATGCTTAACGCTGGCACCAAATAACAATTATTCAGGTAGCGTGCCGACTGCGATCACATCTACTTTGGAACCATTTTCCACGCGCATCGTCACCTTGTCCTTAGCCAATCTTCGCTTAATCCATAGCCCCTGTTTCGAGTTGCAGATATTAGCAACAAAACCAGTATCAAATACCCAGGTGCTACTACGAGCATTAGTAAGGCACACATCAATAACATGTATATCACATATACCTTTGTTCACCTTGCCATCCTTCTTATCCGCCAAATACTTGGGGTAGTTCCGCTTCCAATGACTAGTCCCTTTGCAGTAGAAGCACTAAGTCTCAGGCTTAGGTCCAGACTTGGGTTTCTTCACTTGAGCAGCAACTGGCTTGCTATTCTTCTTGAAGTTCCCCTTCTTCCCATTACCTTTTTTCTTGAAACTGATGGTCTTGTTGACCATCAACATTTGATGGTCCTTCTTGATTTCTACCTCCGCGGCCTTTAGCATCGCGAAGAGCTCGGGAATTGTCTTATCCATCCCTTGCATATTATAGTTCATCACGAAGCTCTTGTAGCTTGGTGGCAGTGATTGAAGAATTCTGTCAATGGCACTATCATCTGGAAGATTAACTCCCAGTTGAATCAAGTGATTGTTATACGCAGACATTTTGAGTATATGCTCACTGACAGAACTATTCTCTTCCATCTTGCGGATGTAGAACTTATTGGAGACTTCATATCTCTCAATCCGGGCATTTGCTTGTAATATTAACTTCAACTCCTGGAACATCTCATATGCTCCATGAAGTTCAAAACGTCGTTGAAGTCCCGGTTCTAAGACGTAAAGCATGGCACACTGAACTATCGAGTAGTCATCAGCTTTGCTCTACCAGACGTTCATAACATCTGGCGTTGCTCCTGCAGCGGGTTTGGCACCTAGCGGTGCTTCCAGGACGCAATTCTTCTGTGCAGCAATGGGGATAATCCTCAAGTTACGGACTTAGTCCGTGTAATTGCTACCATCATCTTTCAACTTTGATTTCTCAAGGAACGCATTAAAATTCAATAGAGCAACAGCACGGGCCATCTATCTACAACAACATAGACATGCAAAATACTATCAGGTACTAAGTTCATGATAAATTAAAGTTCAATTAATCAAATTACTTTAGAACTCCCACTTAGATAGACATCCCTATAATCATCTAAGTGATCACGTGATCCACATCAACTAAACCATGTCCGACCATCATGTGAGATGGAGTAGTTTTCAATGGTGAACATCACTATGTTGATCATATCTACTATATGATTCACGCTTGACCTTTCGGTCTCAGTGTTCCGAGGCCATATCTGCATATCCAAGGCTCGTCAAGTTTAACCCGAGTATTCTGCGTGTGCAAAACTAGCTTGCACCCGTTGTATGTGAATGTAGAGATTATCACACCCGATCATCACGTGGTGTCTCAGCACGACGAACTTTCGCAACGGTGCATACTCAGGGAGAACACTTATACCTTGAAATTTAGTGAGAGATCATTTATAATGCTACTGTCGATCTAAGCAAAATAAGATGCATAAAAGCTAAACATCACATGCAATCAATATAAGTGATATGATATGGCCATCATCATCTTGTGCATGTGATCTCCATCTCCAAAGCACCGTCATGATCACCATCGTCACCGTCTTGACACCTTGATCTCCATCGAAGCATCGTTGTCGTCACGCCAACTATTGCCTCCACGACTATCGCTACCGCTTAGTGATAAAGTAAAGCAATTACATGGCGATTGCATTTCATACAACAAAGCGACAACCATATGGCTCCTGCCAGTTGCCGATAACTATGTTACAAAACATGATCATCTCATACAATAAAATTTAGCATCATGTCTTGACCATATCACATCACAACATGCCCTGCAAAAACAAGTTAGACGTCCTCTACTTTGTTGTTGCAAGTTTTACGTGGCTGCTACGGGCGGAGCAAGAACCGTTCTTACCTACGTATCAAAAACCACAACACGGTATAGTCATTGCTTTTTGAACTTCAGAAAGAAGCATGTTCATTGAATCCGATTCAACTAAAGCTAGAAAAACAGACACCCACTAGACACCTGTGTCCGAAGCACGTCGGTAGAACCAGTCTCACGTAAGCGTACTCGTGATGTCGGTCTGGGCATGCACGTATGGTGAACCGTTATGTGATGAAGTCAGAGCATTATTTATTTATTGATTGTTTCCTTATGAGTGGCGGTCGGGGACGAGCGATGGTATTTTCCTACCAATCTATCCCCCTAGGAGCATGCGCGTAGTACTTTGCTTTGATAACTTCTAGATTTTTGCAATAAGTATATGAGTTCTTTATGACTAATGTTGAGTCCATGGATCATACGCACTCTCACCCTTCTACCTTTGCTAGCCTCTCTAATACCGCACACCTTTCGCCGGTATCATACACCTACCATATACCTTCCTCAAAACGGCCACCATACCTACCTATTATGGCATTTCCATAGCCATTCCGAGATATATTGCCATGCAACTTTCCACCATCTAGTTCATCATGACACATTCATCATTGTCATATTGCCTAGTATGATCATGTAGTTGACATAGTATTTGTGGCAAAGCCACCATTCATAATTTTTCATACTTGTCACTCTTGATTCATTGCATATCCCGGTACACCGTCGGAGGCATCCATATAGAGTCATACTTTGTTTTAGTATCGAGTTGTAATCAATGAGTTGTGAATAAATAGAAGTGTGATGATCATCATTCAATAGAGCATTGTCCCAAATAAAAAAAAGGCCAAAGAAGAAAAAGAAGGCCCAAAAAAAAGGGGCAATGCTACTATCCTTTTTCCACACTTGTGCTTCAAAGTAGCACCATGATATAGCGAGTCTCATATATTGTGCTTCAAAGTAGCACCATGTTCTTCATATAGAGAGTCTCATATGTTGTCACTTTCATATACTAGTGGGAATTTTACATTATAGAACTTGGCTTGTATATTCCAATGATGGGCTTCCTCAAATTGCCCTAGGTCTTCATGAGCAAGCAAGTTGGATGCACACCCACTAGTTTCTTTTGTTGAGCTTTCATACATTTATAGCTCTAGTGCATCCGTTGCATGGCAATCCCTACTCACTCACATTGATATCTATTGATGGGAATCTCCATAGCCCGTTGATACGCCTAGTTAATGTGAGACTATCTTCCCCTCCTTTTTGTCTTCTCCACATCCACCATTCTATTCCACCTATAGTGCTATATCCATGGCTCACGCTCATGTATTGCGTGAAGATTGAAAAAGTTTTGAAAAAGTTAGAGTATGAAACAATTGCTTGTCTTGTCATCGGGGTTGTGCATGATTTAATACTTTGTGTGGTGAAGATGGAGCATAGCCAGACTATATAATTTTGTAGGGATAACTTTCTTTGGCCATGTTATTTTGAGAAGACATAATTTCTTTGTTAGTATGCTTGAAGTATTATTATTTTTATGTCAATATAAACTTTTGTCTTGAATCTTTCTAATATGAATATTCATACCAGAATTAAGAAGATTTGCATTGAAATTATGCCAAGTAGCACTTCGCATAAAAAATTATCTTTTTATCATTTACCTACTCGAGGACGACCAGGAATTAAGCTTGGGGATGCCTGATACATCTCCAACGTATCTATAATTTTTGATTGCTCCATGCTATATTATCTACTGTTTTGGACTATATTGGGCTTTATTTTCCACTTTTATATTATTTTTGGGACTAACCTATTAACCGGAGGCCCAGCCAGAATTGATGTTTTTTGCCTATTTCAATGTTTCGGAGAAACAGAATATCAAACGGAGTCCAAACGGAATAAAATCTTCGGGAACGTGATTTCCTCACCGAACGTGATCTAGGAGACTTGGACCCTACTGCAAGGGATCAAAGAGGAGGTCACAAGGGTGGGGGCGCCCCCCTAGGGCGCGCCCCTGCTTCGTGGGCCCCTCGGTGCTCCACCGACGTACTCCTTCCTCCTATATATACCTACGTACCCTCAAACGATCAGAACAGGAGCCAAAAACCTAATTCCACCGCCGCAACTTTCTGTATCCACGAGATCCCATCTTGGGGCCTGTTCCGGAGCTCTGCCGGAAGAGGGCCGTCATCACGGAGGGCTTCTACATCATCATAGCCTCTCCGATGAAGTGTGAGTAGTTTACGTCAAACCTTCGGGTCCATAGTTAGTAGCTAGATGGCTTCTTCTCTCTCTTTGAATCTTAATACAAAGTTCTCCCACTCTCTTGTGGAGATCTATTCGATGTAATCTTCTTTTTGTGGTGTGTTTGTTGAGTTCGATGAATTGTGGGTTTATGTTCAGGTCTATGTATGAATAATATTTGAATCTTCTCTGAATTCTTTTATGTATGATTGGTTATCTTTGCAAGTCTCTTCAAATTATCTGTTTGGTTTGGCCAACTAGATTGGTAGTTCTTGCCATGGGAGAAGTGCTTAGCTTTGGGTTCGATCTTGCGGTGTCCTTTCCCAGTGACAGAAGGGGCAGCAAGGCACGTATTGCATCGTTGCCATCGGGGATAACAAGATGGGGTTTATTTCATATTGCATGAATTTATCTCTCCACATCATGTCATCTTGCTTAAGGTGTTACTCTGTTTTTAACTTAATACTCTAGATGCATGCTGGATAGCGGTCGATGAGTGGAGTAATAGTAGTAGATGCATAATCGTTTTGGTCTACTTGTCACGGACGTGATGCCTATATACATGATCATGCCTAGATATTCTCATAACTATGCTCAATTCTGTGAATTTCTCAACAGTAATTTGTTCACCCACCGTAGAATACTTATGCTCTTGAGAGAAGCCACTAGTGAAACCTATGGCCCCCGGGTCTATTCTCATCATATCAATCTCCATTACTTTAATCTTGCTTTGCTTTTATTTTGCTTTTACTTTTTACTTTGCATCTTTATATCAAAAATACCAAAAATATCATATCTATCAGATCTCACTCTCGTAAGTGACCGTGAAGGGATTGACAACCCCTAATCGCGTTGGTTGCGAGTAGCTATCGTTTTCTGTAGGTACGAGGGACTTGAGCATAGCCTCCTACTGGATTGATACCTTGGTTCTCAAAAACTGAGGGAAATACTTACGCTACTCTGCTGCATCATCCCTTCCTCTTCGGGGAAAACCAACGCAAGCTCAAGACGTAGCAAGAAGGATTTCTGGCGCCGTTGCCTGGGAGTCTACGCAAAAAGTCAACATACCAAGTACCCATCACAATCCCTATCTCTCGCATTACATTATTTGCCATTTGTCTCTCGTTTTCCTCTCCCCCTAATTCACCCTTACCGTTTTATTCGCCCTCTCTCTCTCTCTATCCTCCCTCTCTGTTTGCCTCTTTTGCCCGTTTGCTCTTGTTTGCTCGTGTGTTAGTTTGCTTGTTTGTCGTGATGGCTCAAGATAATACTAAATTGTGTGACTTCACCAATACCAACAATAATGATTTCCTTAGCACTCCGATTACTCCTCTTACCGATGTTGAATCTTGTGAAATTAATACTGCTTTGTTGAATCTTGTTAAAAGATCAATTCGCCGGCCTTCCTAGTGAAGATGCCTCTACTCATCTGAATAGCTTCGTTGATTTATGTGATATGCAAAATAAAAAAGATGTAGATAATGATGTTGTTAAATTGAAGCTATTTCCTTTTTCACTTAGAGATCGTGCTAAAGCTTGGTTTTCGTCTTTGCCTAAGAATAGTATTGATTCATGGAACAAGTGCAAACATGCTTTTATCTCTAAGTATTTTCCTCTTGCTAAGATCATCTCTCTTAGAAACGATATTATGAACTATAAACAACTTGACCATGAACATGTTGCACAAGCTTGGGAGAGAATGAAATTAATGATACGTAATTGCCCTACTCATGGTTTGAATTTGTGGATGATTATACAGAATTTTTATACCGGATTGAATTTTGCTTCTAGAAATCTTTTAGATTCGGCCGCGGGAGCCACTTTTATGGAAATCACTTTAGGAGATGCTACTAAACTCCTAGATAATATAATGGTTAATTATTCTGAATGGCATTGTCGGTGTCAAAACCGGCAGATCTCGGGTAGGGGGTCCCGAACTGTGCGTCTAGGCCGGATGGTAACAGGAGGCAGGGGACACAAAGTTTTACCCAGGTTCGGGCCCTCTTGATGTAGGTAAAACCCTACATCCTGCTTAATTAATATTGATGATATGGGTAGTACAAGAGTAGATCTACCACGAGATCAGAGAGGCTAAATCCTAGGAGCTATCCTATGGTATGATTGTTGTTTGTCCTATGGACTAAAACTCTCCGGTTTATATAGAAACCGGAGAAGGTTAGGGTTACACAAGGTCGGTTACAAAGGAGGAGATATCCATATCCGTATTGCCTAGCTTGCCTTCCACCCCAAGTAGAGTCCCATCCGGACACGAGACGAAGTCTTCAATCTTCTATCTTCATAGTCCAACAGTCCGGCTAAAGGATATAATCCGGCTATCCGGAGACCCCCTAATCCAGGACTCCCTCAGTACCCCCTGAACCAGGCTTCAATGACGATGAGTCCGGCGCGCAGTATTGTCTTCGGCATTGCAAGGCGACTTCCTTCTCCGAATACATCACAGAAGAATTTGAATACAAGGATAGTGTCCAACCCTGCAAAATAAGTTCCACATACCACCATAGAGGGAATAATATTTCCGCAAATCTAACTTGCTGACTTGTTTTGGCAACACGACATTATGCCATGGCCCGGTGATTATTCGAACCGTTTCCTTTAACTAGCCTCGCACATAACGCGATGCAGTTTTTTGACACGTCTTGTCAAAGCATAGATCGTGTCCCCTTATTACGGTATTCTCATCAATACGGGCGTGGGTAACCCAACCGCGCCATCGATTACGGCGCTTGGGGGATAAGCGAGTTTTACCAGGCTAGTGGGGACGGTTAGTTCCATCCACCCATATAAAGGGATAAGGATTCACCTTTTCATCCACGCCTTCTTCCTCCTTTGCTCATCCATTTTCGCACACTCGAGCTCTAGCGCCCGATTCCGCACTTCCCACCTCAACCTTCCCCAACCATGTCTAGAGTGAGAGGTAGGTGGATGGTCTCCTCCATCACGGAGGGAGACATCAAGAAGCTAAGGAGAGCCGGATACCTGCCCGACGACATCGCGCACCGGCTCCCATATGAGGGGCAGCTCATCCCCACCCCCCGGCCCCATGAGAGGGTAGTGTTCCTTACCCATTTCCTATGTGGACTGGGATTCCCTCTCCACCCATTCGTCCAGGGGCTCATGTTCTACTACGGCCTGGATTTCCACGATCTGGTCCCGAACTTCATCCTCAACATCTCGGCGTTTATCCTCGTGTGCGAGGCATTCCTCCGCATCAAGCCCCACTTCGGTTTATGGCTGAAGACCTTCAATGTCAAGCCGAAGGTTGTGTGTGGCCGCCAGGCGGAGTGCGGAGGCGCCATGGTGGGCAAGATGCCCAACGTTACATGGCTTGAGGGCTCCTTTGTGGAAACCATAAATGGGTGGCAATCGGGGTGGTTCTACATCACCGAGCCGCGTGACCCTGCATGCACAGCGGCCCCCGAGTTCTGATCTGGAATCCCCATGCGGCTCACCTCCTGGAAAGAGAAGGGCCTGTCCTAGGGTAGTTCGGGAGAGCTGACCGGACTCCAAACATGTATTCAAAACATGGTGAACAATAAGCTCAAACTTGTCAACGTAGTCTATGTCATGCTCCACCACCGGATCCTCCCGTGCCAACAACGGGACTTCAACTTGTGGGAGTTCGACCCGGCGCAGCACCGAACTCTAAACAGGCTCTTCGACACAACTCACGAAGATGCCTGGAGGGTGCTGTTCAAAAGCGCCGAGGTCCCTCCTCCCATTACTGAGGATCGCGGATTCAGCGCGAAGCGCCAAGCTAGTGCAGTAAGCTGCTTTACCTTTCACAGGATACTTATCTTTTATAGATTGACTCTATGCGGGATCTAAACTCCCGTACCTTTGACAGGACTGGCAGGAGACGGCCGGACAGATCGACTGTCCGGCTCCTTTTCCCGAAGGCCCAGCGGACGCTCTTCTGGTGAAGATGCTGACTCCGGCTCCTTATACGGTACCGGAGAAGACCAAGAAGGCCAAGGGAACCCAAAAGAGTTCCCGACGCTAGGCGTCGTCGGACTCACCGTCCGATAACTCTGCGGCGCACTCCTCCCCCGAAGACGAGGAAGAAGAAGAAGATGCTCCCCCTCCAGCTGGGGGAGATAAGAAAAGGAAGGCCGCCCCAACTGGGGGGGGGGGGGGCGAAGGGTCCAAGAAGGGAAGGACTCTCCTTCCGGACAGTTCCACCACCGCCGACGAAGGCGAAGACGAGTGGTTGCCCAGGGCCAAGCCCCTGGGGAGATCATAAGTATTCGGATACCAGAGTAACTCATAGCATTCCTTTGTCGCACTGCTTTCCCTAACGCTGAACATAATTATGCAGGCCGCCACGAGCCAGTATCGATGTATCATCGGACGGCTCCCTGGGCTCGTCGGACATGGATAGCGATCCAGTCCCGACCGCCACCTCCCCTCATCCTGCTGACGATGCCGAGGCGCTGTCTCAAGAGGCACCGGGTCGAGGAGAGACAGTCCTGGAGGTGCCTCAAGGTGACCTTTCGGACTTCGGGAGCCGAGGGGACGGGGCTCCTGAGAGCTCCGAGTTCGGCCCTCAGCCGAACACCGCGCCGGAACCTCCAGTGGTTCCGGGCTCGGGTAGGCGGCCTCCTTCCAAGAGGGGCAAGACGCCTGTGCCGGTGACCTCTGTCCATCCAGAGGCGCCGAACAATCTGTGGGAAGCGCTTCGTAGCGCTTCCATCGACGAGGAGCACCGTACTATTATGAGTGCGGTGGTCCAGAAGGTTCAGTCCGCCAAGAGCGGATTGACTGAAGCCTGTGCCATCCTTCTAACAGGCTTTGAGGTAAGTGTTTCTAACAGGCTTTGTTCGATATTCCCAAAGAAAAGCCGAACAGAGGATCAAATAATATCGCAGGATTCTAATATAAGTATGTCAATATGCGTATGCAGGCCTCGCTGCTGGCGTCCGCCACACTGACTGCAGAGGTTGCCGTACTGAAGCAGGACCTCGAGGGGTCGAAGAAAGAGCTCGGCCTTGCCAAGAGGCAGCTCGAGGAGAACAAGGGTAAGTAATACCCTATCTATAGATATGTATAAAATAAGACGCGATTGCAAAATGACAGGATCATCGTATATTTGCCAGGGGCCACAAGCGAGGTGGCGACCCTGAAGCAAGCGCTAACCAAGGCCGAAGATAAAGCGGCCAAGGAGCGCACCGAGCGGGAAAAGCAAGAGGCTCGTGTGGGCGAGGTGCAGCAAGAGCTCCAGGCTCTCGTGACGAAGCATGAGGCGTTGGAGCTTGACTCGAAGACGCGAGAGTCTGAGCTTGCCGCGGCCCTCGAGAGTGCGAAGAGTGCCAAGGCTGAGGCCCAAAAGGCCCTCCAGGAGATCGACGCAATGAAGAAGATAGCGGCGGGTAAGGCATTCTATATGCAGAGCAAGCATGTAAAAGTAAATTACCGATTACTTACCCGAATTCGGAGCTCTCCAGGAGCATTCGCAGATTTGCCCCGTAGCGTGTTGGATGCCACGCAGTTTTACCAGGCCGAGGAGGGAAGCTCAACGGAGAAGCTGTTCTGGTCTTAGTATACTGGGACCGAACACCCAATGCCTCTGAGCGACAAGCTAAAGCAGCTGGTCGAGCAGCACAAGGCGGCCGAACAGGCCATGAAGGGCCTTATAGTCCGGCTGTGGCCTGGCGACGCCCTTCCGAATAGCTACTTCGGCCTGGTCAGGCGGCTTGTGGATGCCTGCCCACGGCTGGAGGTCGTCAAGCGGTCCGTCTGCATCGAAGGTGCACGCCAGGCTTTCGCCCGTGTGAAGGTGCAGTGGGCCAAGGAAGGACCGCCGCAGGGCAAGGAGCATCGCACCCCCGAAATTTTTTATGAGGGTGTCCTGAAGGGTGCCCGTCTTGTAGCGGACGAATGTTCAAAGGATGTAATATTTGAGTAAACTTGCTCATGTGATCCTGTATGATGAAAACTTGTTTCATATGCGCTATGCAACGCTTGTGTGAATTCAAAATATTACCTTCTGTTTGGCTGTTTATCCAATCTGAGAGATGGCTAGTCCTCGGCTTCTTCCCCCATGCCACGAGTGCTGGGGTGTTCGGGATAAACCTGAGCACTCTTGTTCCCATGTTTGGGTCCTTCGAGGGAGGTGCTCAGCACAACGAACAAGGCAACCGGACTAATAATACTTTATCACTCTCACTTAGCCATAGAATTCTATAATTTTAAATTTCGGCGAAGCCCCTGGTATTCGGAAGGCCGAATTCGGGGCGCGATACACGCCTTTAAGCCGGACAGGTCCGGCCCCTCACCCTAAGCGGCATAAGTCTTTAGGGACTCGAAAACCTCGCCGAACAGCCACCAGTCTCTCGCCTTATCATGACAGTCAGTTTTAGCTTTCTCTACTGAGGTGCTCAGCCCGGCAGAACCGGGGCACAATCGCAGTAGTTCTCCTAGCGCTACCTTAGCCGATGGAGCGGAACGTAAGGTACCAAAACATAGGAGCTAGGCAAACCCAACATTTGACCAAAGACATGATTCGGAGCTGATGCATATAATGCTATAAGTTCGGGGTGCCGCACTTGTGAAAGTATTCGGACTTTTCACACCATATTGTGGGGTACGTAAGCCCCTGGTGTATTGGCCGTACCAAAGTGTACGGTTGCAAGGCATCGTTAATGAACACACATATATATAACAAGAATGCAATAATAGTTGTGATGTTATGCATTGTTTATTCAAAGAGGTGCGTTAAAGCAGAATGATACAGCTAGTGCGATAAGCAAAGAGTGGGACTATGTCCCTTCCAAGGGCAAGCTGAGGAATAGTATTAAATCAAATATTTCGCTCGGTATTGTAATCCACCTGGGAATTCTGTGGTGTGACGTAGCTTTCTGCCTCCTTGGTTGCTGCATCATGTGTTCGGCAATAGTGCTGCCGGACAGGGTTTCCAGAGATTAAGGTCCTGAAAAAGAGAAAAATAACCAAACGGGAAGCCCCTAGTGTGGTTTAAGCCGCGTCTTGGGGCGTGCCGCAGTGCGCCCCCTCCTCACCTGTGCCAATGGTATTTTTAATGCGTAATTATGTACGCGTGGCACGAGCTTCGCCGTTTGGCTGGGACTGGGGTGGGGGCCACATTGCTACGCGAGCTCAGATCGCGCCGGGCGGTCTATTTGCCGATTGCTCCGAGCACGCTTGAAGGTGTCTGGGTCTTGAAACGCCGAACTGGTGGATTGCCTTGAGAGGCTGCTTTGCGCTTCTGCTGCAAGGGCCGTAGTGTGCTCCTCTGTTCGGAGAGAGCGCTATGTGTTTCCATTGACTGTAATAACCCCGTGAGGTCCCGGTATCTTGAGCTTGAGGTATGCATAATGTGGTACCGCATTGAATCTCGCAAATGCAGTTCGCCCGAGCAGTGCATGATAACCACTGCGAAACGGGACTATATCGAAGATTAACTCTTTGCTTCGGAAGTTATCCGGGGATCCGAAGACCACTTCTAGTGTAATTGAGCCTGTACAATGGGCCTCTACGCCTGGAATGACGCCCTTAAAGGTCGTTTTTGTGGGTTTGATCCTTGAGGGGTCTATACCCATTTTGCGCACCGTATCCTGATAAAGCAGGTTCAGGCTGCTGCCGCCATCCATAAGGACTCGAGTGAGGTGAAATCCGTCAATGATTAGGTCCAGAACTAGTGCGGTGAATCCGCCATGATGGATACTAGTGGGATGGTCCCTGCGATCGAAAGTGATCGGATAGGAGGACCACGGGGCGACTGGCTCCAACGCATATACGTCCCTAAGCGCACGCTTCCGCTCCCTCTTGGGGATGTGGGTTGCGTATATCATGTTCACTGTCCGCAGTTGTGGGGGAAACCTCTTCTGTCCTCCGGTGTGTGGCTGCTGGGGCTCCTCCTCGTCATTGCTATGTCGCCCCTTGTCCTTGTTTTTGGCAATTAACTTGCCGGCCTGCTTGAACACCCAACAATCCCTGTTGGTGTGATTGGCTGGCTTTTCTGGGGTGCCGTGTATTTGACACGAGCGACCGAGTATACGGTCCAAGCTGGACGTTCCCGGCGTACTTTGTTTGAATGGCTTTTTCCCCTGACCGGGTTTAGAGCCTTTGAATCCAGCATTGATTGCCATACCCTCGTTATTATCAATGTTGATGCGGCGCTTATGTTTGTTGCGATGTGACCTGCTATTGCCGTCCTTGATATCCGAAGTACCATGGTTCTTTGATATGTTATTACTACGAGCCAGCCAGCTGTCTTCTCCCGCACAAAAGCGGGTCATGACTATCGTGAGGGCTGCCATAGATTTCGGCTTTTCCTGACCAAGGTGTCGGGCTAGCCATTCGTCACGGATGTTGTGTTTGAAAGCCGCTAGGGCCTCTGCATCCGGACAGTCGACAATTTGATTTTTCTTTGTTAGGAACCGAGTCCAGAATTGCCTGGCCGATTCTTCTGGCTGCTGAATTATGTGGCTCAAGTCATCGGCGTCTGGTGGCCGCACATAAGTGCCCTGAAAATTGTCGAGGAATGCGGCTTCCAGATCTTCCCAACAGCTGATGGACTCGGCTGGCAAGCTGTTAAGCCAATGCTGCGCTGGTCCCTTGAGCTTTAGTGGGAGGTATTTGATGGCGTGTAAGTCATCACCGCGGGCCATGTGGATGTGAAGGAGGAAATCCTCGATCCGTACTGCAGGATCTGTAGTGCTGTCGTATGATTCAATAGTTACAGGTTTGAAACCTTCTGGGATTTGATGATCCATTACTTAGTCTGTGAAGCATAAAGGGTGTGCAGCGCCTCTATATTGGCTATATCGCAATGCAGCTCGAATGGGTCTTGCCCGCTGTGTTCGGCCCGGCCGGATTTGCTTTTGCTGTATCCAGCGTGACGTTTATCATCTCGCAGAGTGGCGCACCCTCGTGATCCGTAGATCGATCTTGCATGCTTTGCTTTGTCCTCCAATATGTCTCGCAGGTCTGGCGTATCTCCCCATGCCTTTTTATTTGAATGGCGTCTGGGTGGAGGCTGAGTTTTTGGCTGGAATGCCTCTCTATCGCGGCCACGAGGTGGCCGATCAGCCGTATCATACGCTTCTTCCTCCAATCGAGGTAGCAACCTGCACTTTGGGTAACTCTTGGAGGGGCGCTCGAGTTTATATTCCTCCGCCGCAAGGACTTCAGTCCATCTGTCAGCTAACAGATCCCGATCAGCTTGAAGCTGCTGCTGCTTTTTCTTAAGGCTATTTACTGTGGCTATAAGCCGGCGTTTGAAGCGCTCTTGTTCGAGGGATCCTCTGGCATATCGAATTCATCATCGTCGAGGCTTGCCTCATCTTCGGAGGGGGGTATGTAATTATAATGCTCCTCTCCATCTGCCGCTCTCTCAGGAGGGCTGGCTCCTCCATCCTCCTGCTTTTAATCTTGCTGGAGGGGATTGTTGTTGTATTCGGCACTATCCGGAGTGTTATTATCTCCTATGCCGGTATCACCACTTTTACTATGGCGGGACTTAGAGCAGTGCCGCTGACGTCGGCGCTTGGGTTGCTTCTTGGAGGGGTCATCCTCCGCTATCTCGTCGCCATTGCCTTCTTTGGGTGTATCCACCATGTATATATTGTATGATGAGGTGGCTATCCAGTGCCGTGTGGGTAGTGGATCCTCTTCGTCTCCCGCATCGTCGTCCATACCGTCGATGTCTTCGGAGTCAAAGTCGAGCATGTCGGTTAAGTCATCGACAGTGGCTACTAAGTGGGTGGTGGGTGGGCCGCGAATTTCTTCGTCGTCCGCATCCCAGTCCTGCAGGACATAGTTTGGCCAGGATCCTCCTGACAAGGAGAGAGACCTTAATGAGTTCAGTATGTCGCCAAAGGGCGAGTGCTGATAAATATCCGTGGAGGTAAACTCCATGATCGGCGCCCAATCGGATTCGATAGGAACGGGCGCAGGCGGTTCGGAGTCCGTGGCCGGAGAAGGATCCGGCAGTTTAACAGCACGGCTCTCGTGCAGGGTAAGGTCGATGTTTGGCTTGATCGCCGCTGAGGGTAAGGCCTCCGTGGTGGGGTCCATCCACCCGTCCATGGACGGCGCAACTGGCTCCGAATTGAGGGTCAGAGCGGCTGCCTGTGCAATCTCCTGGACACTGTCCGATGGTAGAGCTAAATCGTACTCATCGTGACCGCGTGACGCACAAGGCAGAGGCTCAAATCCGTCGAAGATCCAGTCTCCACGGATATCGGCCATGTAGTTTAAGCTTCCAAACCTGACCTGGTGGCCAGGGGCATAACTTTCAATCTGCTCCAGATGGCCAAGCGAATTGGCCTGCAATGCGAAGCCGCCGAAAACGAAGATCTGTCCGGGGAGAAAAGTCTCACCCTGGACTGCATCGCTATCAATGATAGTAGGAGCCATCAAGCCTAATGGCGACGACACAGAGGAACTCTCAATGAAAGCACCAATGTCGGTGTCAAAACCGGTGGATCTCGGGTAGGGGGTCCCGAACTGTGCATCTAGGCCGGATGGTAACAGGAGGCAGGGGACACGATGTTTTACCCAGGTTTGGGCCCTCTTGATGGAGGTAAAACCCTACATCCTGCTTGATTAATATTGATGATATGGGTAGTACAAGAGTAGATCTACCATGAGATCAGAGAGGCTAAACCCTAGAAGCTAGCCTATGGTATGATTGTTGTTTGTCTTGTGGACTAAAACTCTCCGGTTTGTATAGACACTGGAGAGGGTTAGGGTTACACAAGGTCGGTTACAAAGGAGGAGATATCCATATCCGTATTGCCTAGCTTGCCTTCCACGCCAAGTAGAGTCCCATTCAGACACGAGACGAAGTCTTCAATCTTGTATCTTCATAGTCCAACAGTCCGGCTAAAGGATATAATCCGGCTGTATGGAGACCCCCTAATCCAGGACTCCCTCGGGCATACTGAAAGAACTTCTAATAAAAAAGTGCATGCGATAGAAGAAATTAATGTGTTGAGTGGAAAGATGGATGAACTTATGAAATTATTTGCTACTAAGAGTGTTTCTTCTGATCCTAATGATATGCCTTTGTCTACTTTGATTGAGAATAACAATGAATCTATGGATGTGAATTTTGTTGGTAGGAATAATTTCGGTAACAACGCTTATAGAGGGAATTTTAATCCTAGGCCATATCCTAGTAATCCTTCTAATAATTATGGGAATTCCTACAACAACTCTTACGGAAATTATAATAAGATGCCCTCTGATTTTGAATCTAATATTAAAGAATTTATTTCTTCACAAAAGAATTTTAATGCTATGATTGAAGAAAAAAAATGCTTAAGATTGATGATTTGGCTAGGAAGGTTGATAGAATTGCTCTTGATGTTGATTCTTTGAAACTTAGATCTATTCCACCTAAGCATGATATCAATGAGTCTCTAAAAGCCATGAGAATTTCGATTGATGAGTGTAAGGAAAGAACCGCTAGGATGTGTGCATCCAAAGATGCCTTTATTAAAGTGTGTTCTTCCAATTCCTATGAAAATCAAGATGAAGATCTAAAAGTTATTGATGTGTCCCCTATTAAATCTTTGTTTTGCAATACTAATCTTGATGAAACTGAATATGATCTTCCTTTACCATGAAGGCGTTCTAAAAATTCGGAGTATTTAGATCTTAATGATGAAATTGATGAAAGTGGGATTGAAAGAAATAAAAATCTAGATGTTGCTAAACCCACTACATTGGATTTAAAGGAATTTAATTATGAAAGTTGCTCTTTAATTGATAGTATTTCCTTGTTGCAATCCGTGCTAAATTCTCCACATGTTTATAGTCGAAATAAAGCCTTTACCGAACATATTGTTCATGCTTGATGCAATCTTATGAAGAAAAACTTGAGTTGAAAGTTTCTATCCCTAGAAAACTCTACGATGAGTGGGAACCAACTATTAAAATTAAAATTAAAGATCATGAGTTTTATGCTTTGTGTGATTTGTGTGCTAGTGTCTCTACTATTCCCAAGACTTTGTGTGATTTACTAGATTTCCGCGATTTTGATGATTGCTCTCTAAACTTGCATCTTGTGGATTCCACTATTAAGAAACCTATGGGAAGAATTAATGATGTTCTCATTGTTGCAAATAGGAATTATGTGCCCATAGATTTCATTGTTCTTGATATAGATTGCAATCCTTCTTGCCCTATTATTCTTGGTAGACCTTTCCTTAGAACGGTTGGTGCGATTATTGATATGAAGGAAGGGAATATTAGATTTCAATTTACATTAAAAAAGGGCATGGAACAATTTCCAAGAAATAAAATAAGATTACCATATGAAACTATCATGAGAGCCACTTATGGATTCCCTACCAAAGATGGCAATACCTAGATCTATCCTCGCTTTTATGCCCAGCTAGGGGCGTTAAACGATAGCGCTGGTTGGGAGGCAACCCAATTTTATTTTTATTCCATGCTTTTTTCTCCTGTTTAGTATTAAATAAATTATCTAGCCTCTGTTTTGGTTGTGTTTTTTGTGTTTAATTAGTGTTTTTTTGCTAAGTAGAACCGTTGGGAAGACTTGGGGAAAGTCTTGTTGAACTTGCTGTAAAAAACAGAAACTTTAGCGCTCACGAGAACTGCTGTCATTTTTATTTGAAGAGTGCTATTTAATTAATTCTTTTTTCAGATGATTAATAGATAAATTCCTCACGTCCAGCAATTTATTTTATAAATTTTGGAGTTCCAGATCTTGCGCTAGCTACAGATTACTACAGACTGTTCTGTTTTTGATAGATTCTGTTTTTTGTGTGTTGTTTGCTTATTTTAATGAATCTATGGCTAGTAAAATAGTTTATAATCCATGGAGAAGTTGGAATACAGTAGGTTTAACACCAATATAAATAAATAATGATTTCATTACAGTACCTTGAAGTGGTCTTTTGTTTTCTTTCGCTAACGGAGCTCACGAGTTTTCTATTTTGAGTTTTGTGTTGTGAAGTTTTCAAGTTTTGGGTAAGGATTTGATGGATTATGGAACAAGGAGTGGCAAGATCCTAAGATTGGGGATGCCCATGTCACCCCAAGATAATCCAAGGACACCAAAAAGTCAAAGCTTGGGCATGCCCCGGAAGGCATCCGCTCTTTTCGTCCACTTCCATCGGTAATTTACTTGGAGCTATATTTTTATTCACCAACATGATATGTGTTTTGCTTGGAGCGTCTTGTATTATTTGTGTCTTTGATTGTTAGTGTGCCACAATCATCCTTGCTGTACACACCTTTTGAGAGAGCCATATATGAATTAAAATTTGAAAGAATACTCTATGTGCTTCACTTATATCTTTTGAGCTAAGTAGTTTTGCTCTATGTGCTTCACTTATATCTTTTGAGCTAAGTAGTTTTGCTCTATGTGCTTCACTTATATCTTTTGAGCGTTATAATTTTGCTCTATGTGCTTCACTTAGATCTTTTAGAGCACGGTGGTGGATTTGTTTTAAAGAAACTATTGATCTCTCATTCTTCACTTAAATCATTTTGAGAGTCCCTTAATAGCATGGTAATTTGCTTAATAATAACATGCTTGGTATTCAAGATTTGTGAAACTTTCTTTTGAGTGTGTTGAATGCTAAGAAAAGATTGAAGCATGATAATTGTTTTAAGATATGGAGGTGATAATATTAAAGTCATGCTAGTTGAGTAGTTGTGAATTTAAAGAATACTTTTGTTGAAGTTTGTGATTCCCGTAGCATGAACGTATGGTGAACCGTTATGCGATGAAGTCGGAGCATGATTTATTCACTACTAGGAAAAGGCCTACTAATGGCGCACCGGTTTTTCCTACTAATGGCACACTACCGGTGCGCCATTAGTATCACGCCACTAGAATTTTTTACTAATGGCGCACCACTGGTGCGCCATTAGTATCTGGTATGCTAATGGTGCACCAGGAAGTGCGCCATTAGTATGCCTCCCGGGGGGCCATATGTAACCATATGCTTTATCATACTAATGGTGCACTCAGTCTTGATGCGCCATTAGTATCCTTTAGCATACTAATGGCGCACCTTGTGGTGATGCGCCATTAGTATGAATATTTGGTTTTTTTACTTTTCTGATTTTTGCACAGGTTACAAAATATATTATTTGATAGAATATAGACAGTAGCACACAGCAACAGCAGATTCATCGAATACAATAGAAGATTAGTCTCCGAATACAATTCATCATATTAGTCTCTGAATTCAAAAGACCGAACAAAGATAAAACATTACAAGTCTCGAGACCGCGAGTATCGAGTTTGTCGGAAGTAATACTAATCCTAACAAGTCCTACTAATCATCATCATACAACTTCTACTCATTATTCATAACAAGTCATACGATCATCATCTTGATAGTCATCGAACCAACCCTACTTAATTGTTCTTAGCACATGATCATCAGTATTAGGCAGGACCTAAATACCCTATTTAAGCTAAAATAGGACAATACAGAAGTTAATCGACATTCCGGCAAACTCAAGGGCCTCTCGGGGTACCTGCAAATTCATCACAACACAATGGTCAGAGACAAAACCCAGCAAACTAGCAAGATGATCATCATCTTTAAAAGTCATTACTTGTCCAATACAGAAGAAGGAACAATTTATTTGTGACATAGTTGGCCCATACAGAAGGAGCAACACCCTACACTAGCCTAAAAACAAGTGAAGTTTCACCCATATAAGAACAACTTTATAAAAACAGAGAAGTTGCTATGTTTTTTCTACTGCTAGGAAAAACATAACTCATTGGAAATGAAAATCTCAGTACCAGCATTTTGAACTTTGAAATGAAATACAGTAGTAGTATTAGTAGTATATGGAGTAGTATCTTGTCTAGTAGTAGTATTAGTTGTATATGGAGTAGCAAGTTTTGCCTCAGAGACCGCAAAAGCTATGTTTTTTCTCAATTCAGATAGCTAAGTGGAAAACCACATCAAGTCCTGTTTTAATACTCTATTTCTCAATGCATGCAATTGGTTTCATTTGGACTACATCATAGAACCACCAATAAAGGACACTGAAAAAAAAATATAGAGATGCCTACGGTTCCCATCCTTGAGTAGCATGATTAGAGATGAGTAGATCTCCTAAAGGTGTCATAAGCACCTGCTGTTACTCTTGGAAGCAATGCAAACATGTAAAAGTTATTACTGTTGACAATACTACTCAAATATCCAACTATCAGGACACAAGGCATGATAATCCATCTAATCTAATGAAATCTGAACTCAACTTGATCATGGTTCATGCCCTCAGACACATCAGCACCTCAAGAATGCCATGACAAAAAGGAAAAGGACCAAGACAATCACCACACAAGTGAACAGAGAACTCGGGGCCTCTTTGACAAAAATGAAAAGGGCCAATACAATGAAAAGGACCAGTGAGATGAAAAAACTAAGGTAAGGGGGGACATCAAAACGCAGAAGTGCATAACACAAGCTCACCGACATAGACACACATAACAGCCGCACAACAGCATAGACATTAAACATGTACAGAGATCACAATCAATAGAGGCATAACAGTAGAAATTACAGGTGTAGATTGCTTTGTTCAACAAACTTCCTATCAGTCCAACAATGTTTCTGAATCTAAACTTTTTCAGTTAACAGAACCTAAACCTGACAATGTTCAGTTAACAGAAGGGGGGAAGGGGAACCGGTGCAGCTCACCGAGAGGAAGACGATGGCGAGCTCGTGCGGGGATCGACGGTGAGGCCGCAGTGGCCGGAGGTGGAAGAAGGCGCAGACGCCCTAGACGGTGGAGGCATCGGTGTCGTAGAGGTGCTGGAGACCTTGCCCTGCGAGACAGAGAAGGGGCCATCAGCCCCGGCGCAGGCAGGGGGCAAGGGGAGGAGGAGGAGGGTCGGGGGGGCGTACGGTGCTGCGTCGTTGCTCGGCGCCGACGGTGAGGAGGAAGGCGAATACGTTGAGGGTCAGGGCGGCGGGGGTGGGGGCGGCGGGGGTGGGGGCGCGGGGGCGCGTGGGCGGCGGGGGTGGAGTCCGGCGGGGGTCGGGGCGGCGGCGTCGTGGGTCTGGCAAGGGAGAGAGGGACAAAAGGGGATCTCTGGCGAGGGAGAGGGAGGACTTAGCTATAGGAGGAAGCTTACTAATGGCGCACCACCCGTCGGTGCGCCATTAGAAATCTTTTTTTAGATAGCAATGGCGCACCACCAGGCCGGTGCGCCATTAGTATATATATATATTTTTAATAAATGAATATGAATATGAAACAGTAATATTTTTATAAAAACAATAATAATTGTTGTTTAACAACAATTGTAGTCTACAATTTTTTATAATTATTTTTTAGAAAATGAATATGAATATGAAACAGTAATAATTTTTATAAAAACATTAATAATTTTTTTAAAAATATCATCAAATTTGAAAAAATATTCGGTGCGGGGGGTCGGTGGCGGCGGTGGAGTGGGAGAGGGTGCGGTGGGTCGTCGGCGGCGGTTGAGCGGGGGAGGGTGCGGGGGGTCATCGGCGGCGGTGGAGCAGGGGGAGGGTGCGGGGGGGGGGGGGGGTGCTCGGCGGGGAGGGGGATTTGGCGAGGGGGATAGCTATCGAGAGGGAGGAGGGTCGAGATCGAGTGTCCTCATGAATATTCAATATTTTTTCATATGGAATATGAAAAAATATCATCAAATTTGAAAAAATATTCATGAATTCAAAAAGTGCCCATGAAATTTAAAAATATTCATGATATCAAAAAGTACAAAAAAAGTGCCCATTACTAGTTTACACTAGTAATGGCGCACTATGCAACGGTGCGCCATTAGTAGTTCTAACTACTAATGGCGCACTCTGCCCGGATGCGCCATTAGTATGTTTGAAAAAATGAAAAAAAAACATTTTGTTACTAGTGGCGCACCGTGTGCCTGGTGCGCCATTAGTGTCTTCCACACTAATGGCGCACCAACAGATGGTGCGCCATTAGTGTCTTCCACACTAATGGCGCACCAACAGATGGTGCACCATTAGTATATAGTAATGGCACACCACATGTCTGGTGCGCCATTAGTGTCATTTCCATCTATAGCCCTTTTCCTAGTAGTGATTTATTGATTGTCTTCCTTATGAGTGGCGGTCGGGGACGACGATGGTCTTTTCCTACCAATCTATCCCCCTAGGAGCATGCGCGTAGTACTTTGCTTTGATAACTTCTAGATTTTTTCAATAAGTATATGAGTTCTTTATGACTAATGTTGTGTCCATGGATCATACGCACTCTCACCCTTCCACCTTTGCTTGCCTCTCTAATACCGCGCACCTTTCGCCGGTATCGTACACCTACCATATACCTTCCTCAAAACAGCCACCATACCTACCTATTATGGCATTTCCATAGCCATTCCGAGATATATTGACATGCAAATTTCCACCATCTAGTTGATCACGACACGTTCATCATTGTCATATTGCTTAGTATGATCATGTAGTTGACATAGTATTTGTGGCAAAGCCACCGTTCATAATTTTTCATACTTGTCACTCTTGATTCATTGCATATCCCAGTACACCGCCGGAGGCATCCATATAGAGTCATACTTTGTTTTAGTATCGAGTTGTAATCATTGAGTTGTAAATAAATAGAAGTGTGATGATCATCATTCAATAGAGCATTGTCCCAAATAAAAAAAGGCCAAAGAAGAAAAAGAAGGCCCAAAAAAAAGGGGCAATGCTACTATCCTTTTTCCACACTTGTGCTTCAAAGTAGCACCATGATATAGCGAGTCTCATATATTGTGCTTGAAAGTAGCACCATGTTCTTCATATAGAGAGTCTCATATGTTGTCACTTTCATATACTAGTGGGAATTTTACATTATAGAACTTGGCTTGTATATTCCAATGATGGGCTTCCTCAAATTGCCCTAGGTCTTCGTGAGCAAGCAAGTTGGATGCACACCCACTAGTTTCTTTTGTTGAGCTTTCATACATTTATAGCTCTAGTGCATCCGTTGCATGGCAATCCCTACTCACTCACATTGATATCTATTGATGGGCATCTCCATAGCCCGTTGATACGCCTAGTTGATGTGAGACTATCTTCCCCTCCTTTTTGTCTTCTCCACAACCACCATTCTATTCCACCTATAGTGCTATATCCATGGCTCACGCTCATGTATTGCGTGAAGATTGAAAAAGTTTTGAAAAATTTAGAGTATGAAACAATTGCTTGGCTTGTCATCGGGGTTGTGCATGATTTAATACTTTGTGTGGTGAAGATGGAGCATAGCCAGACTATATGATTTTGTAGGGATAACTTTCTTTGGCCATGTTATTTTGAGAAGACATAATTTCTTTGTTAGTATGCTTGAAGTATTATTATTTTTATGTCAATATAAACTTTTGTCTTGAATCTTTCTAATCTGAATATTCATACCACAATTAAGAAGATTTGCATTGAAATTATGCCAAGTAGCACTCCGCATCAAAAATTCTCTTTTTATCATTTACTTACTCGAGGACGACCAGGAATTAAGCTTGGGGGTGCCTGATACGTCTCCAACGTATCTATAATTTTTGATTGCTCCATGCTATATTATCTACTGTTTTGGACTATATTGGGCTTTATTTTCCACTTTTATATTATTTTTGGGACTAACCTATTAACCGGAGGCCCAGCCCAGAATTGTTTTTTTTTCCTATTTCAGTGTTTCGGAGAAACAGAATATCAAACGGAGTCCAAACGGAATAAAATCTTCGGGAACGTGATTTTCTCACCGAACGTGATCCAGGAGACTTGGATCCTACTGCAAGGGATCAAAGAGAAGGTCACGAGGGTGGGGGGCGCCCCCCTAGGGCGCGCCCCCTGCCTCGTGGGTCCCTCGGTGCTCCACCGACGCACTCCTTCCTCCTATATATACCTACGTACCCCCAAATGATCAGAACATGAGCCAAAAACCTGATTCCACCGCCGCAACTTTCTGTATCCACGAGATCCCATCCTGGGGCCTATTCCGAAGCTCCACCGGAAGAGGGCCGTCATCACGGAGGGCTTCTACATCATCATAGCCTCTCCGATGAAGTGTGAGTAGTTTACTTCAGACTTTCGGGTCCATAGTTAGTAGCTAGATGGCTTCTTCTCTCTCTTTGAATCTCAATACAAAGTTCTCCCCCTCTCTTGTGGAGATCTATTCGATGTAATCTTCTTTTTGCGGTGTGTTTGTTGAGATCGATGAATTGTGGGTTTATGTTCAAGTCTATCTATGAATAATATTTGAGTCTTCTCTGAATTCTTTTATGTATGATTGGTTATCTTTGCAAGTCCCTTTGAATTATCCGTTTGGTTTGGCCAACTAGATTGGTAGTTCTTGCCATGGGAGAAGTGCTTAGCTTTGGGTTCGATCTTGCGGTGTCCTTTCCCAGTGACAGAAGGGGCAGCAAGGCACATATTGCATCGTTGCCATCAAGAATAACAAGATGGGGTTTATTTCATATTGCATGAATTTATCTCTCTACATCATGTCATCTTGCTTAAGGTGTTACTCTGTTTTTAACTTAATACTCTAGATGCATGCTGGATAGCGGTCGATGAGTGGAGTAATAGTAGTAGATGCAGAATCGTTTCGGTCTACTTGTCACGGACGTGATGCCTATATACAGGATCATGCCTAGATATTCTCATAACTATGCTCAATTCTGTCAATTGCACAACAGTAATTTGTTCACCCACCGTAGAATACTTATGCTCTTGAGAGAAGCCACTAGTGAAACCTATGGCCCCCGGGTCTATTCTCATCACATCAATCTCCATTACTTTAATCTTGCTTTGCTTTTATTTTGATTTTAATTTTTACTTTGCATCTTTATATCAAAAATACCAAAAATATCATATCTATCAGATCTCACTCTCGTAAGTGACCGTGAAGGGATTGATAACCCCTATTCGCGTTGGTTGCGAGTAGCTATCGTTTTGTGCAGGTACGAGGGACTTGAGCATAGCCTCCTACTGGATTGATACCTTGGTTCTCAAAAACTGAGGGAAATACTTACGCTACTCTGCTGTATCATCCCTTCCTCTTCGGGGAAAATCAACGCAAGCTCAAGACGTAGCAGCAAGCAACATGTATATACCCACGCCCACAACTTCTTTATGTTCTACTCGTGCATATGACATCTACGCATAAACCTAGCTCGGATGCCACTGTTGGGGAACGCAGTAATTTCAAACAATTTCCTACGCACACGCAAGATCATGGTAATGCATAGCAACGAGAGGGCAGAGTGTCGTCCACGTACCCTCGTAGACCTTAAGCAAAAGCGTTATGAGAACGCATTTGATGTAGTCGTATGTCTTCATGATCCGATAGATCCAAGTACCGAACATACGACACCTCCGAGTTCAGCACACGTTCAGCTCGGTGACGTCCCACGAACTCCGATCCAGCAGAGCTTCAAGGAAGAGTTCCATCAGCACGACGGCGTGATGACGGTGATGATGATGCTAACAACGCAGGGCTTTGCCTAAGCACCGCTACGACATGACTGAGGTGGATTATGGTGGAGGGGGGCAACGCACACGGCTAAACGATCAATTGATCAACTTGTGTGTCTATGGGGTGCCCCCTCCCCCGTATATGAAGGAGTGGAGGAGGGGGAGAGGCCGGTTGTCGGTGTCAAAACCAGCGGATCTCGGGTAGGGGGTCCCGAACTGTGCGTCTAAGGCGGATGGTAACAGGAGGCACGGGACACAATGTTTTACCCAGGTTCAGGCCCTCTTGATGGAGGTAAAACCCCACGTCCTGCTTGATTATTCTTGATAATATGAGTAGTAGAAGAGTTGATCTACCACGAGATCAGAGAGGCTAAACCCTAGAAGCTAGCCTATGGTATGATTGTATGTTGTCCTACGGACTAAAACCCCCCGGTTTATATAGACACCGGAGGAGGCTAGGGTTACACAAGGTCGGTTACAAAGGAGGAGATATGCATATCCGTATTGCCTAGCTTGCCTTCCACGCCAAGTAGAGTCCCACCCAGACACCGGACGAAGTCTTCAATCTCATATCTTCATAGTCCAATAGTTCGGCCAAAGGATATAGTCCGGCTGTCCGGAGACCCCCTAATCCAGGACTCCCTCAGTAGCCCCTGAACCAGGCTTCAATGATGATGAGTCCGACGCGTAGTGTTGTCTTCGGCATTGCAAGGCGGGTTCCTCCTCCAAATCGGCCACGGAAGAGTTTGAATACAATGATAGTGTCCAACCCTGCAAAATAAGTTCCACATACCACCGTAGAGAGAATAATATTTCCACAAATCTAATTTGCTGGCACGTTTTGGCAGCATGACATCATGCCATGGCCCGGTAATTATTTGAACCATTTTTCTTTAACCAGCCCCGCACATAATGCGAGGCGGTTTCTTGACACGTCTTGTCAAAGCAGAGATCGTGTTCTCCTTATCACGGGATTCCCATCAATACGGACGTGGGTAACCCAACCGCGCCATCAATTATGGCGCTTGGGGGATAAGCGAGTTTTACCAGGCTGGTGGGGGCGCATAGTTTCGTCCGCCCTTATAAAGGGATAAGGTTTCACCTTCTTCTGCCCACGCCTTCTTCCTCCTTGCTCATCCATTCTTGTGCACTCGAGCTCCAGCGCCCAAGTCCACATCCTTCTCCTCAACCCTCTCCAACATGTCCGGAGCGGGAGACAAGTGGATGGTCTCCACCATCACGGAGAGAGACATCAAAAAGCTGCGCGGGGCCGGATACTTAGCGGCGGATATCGCGCACCAGTTGCCAGCCGCGGGGCAGATCGTCCCTACCCCAGAACCTCATGAAAGGGTGGTTTTCCTCCCCCACTTTGTCTGCGGACTGGGGTTCACCCTCCATCCATTCGTCCGCGGCCTTATGTTCTATTATGGGCTGGACTTTCATGATCTGGCCCCGAATTTCATCCTCAACATCTCGGCATTTATCGTCGTGTGCGAGGCTTTCCTCTGCATCCGGCCCCACTTCGGCCTGTGGCTGAAGACCTTCAATATCAAGCCAAAGGTAGTAGGCGGCCAACAAGCGGAATGCGGCGGAGCCATGGTGGGCAAAATGCCCAACATTACGTGGCTCGAGGGCTCCTTCGTGCAGACCATAAAGGGGTGGCAATCGGGGTGGTTCTACATCACCGAGCCGCGCGAAACCAACTGGGTGGCGGCCCCCGAGTTTCGATCCGGAATCCCCACGCGGCTCACTTCCTGGAATGAGAAGGGCCTGTCCTGGGGTTCATCGGTGGAGCTGGACGGACTCCAGAAGTGTATCCAGAACATGATAAGCAAGAAACTTAAGCTTGTCAACATAGTCCAGGTCATGCTCTTCCGCCGGATCCTCCCGTGTCAACAACGGGTTTTCAACTTATGGGAGTTCGACCCGACCCAGCACCAGACTCTACGCGAGCTCTTCGACACGATGCATAAGGATGTCTGGAAGGTGCTGTTCAAGGGCGCCGAGGTCCCTCCTTCTCTTACCGAGGACCGCGGGCTAAGCGCGAAGCGCCCTGCGAATTCGGTAAGTTCTGTACATCTGGTAGGGTATTTATTTCCCATAGCTTAACCATGTGCGGGGTCTGAGCTCCCATGCCTTTGACAAGACTGTGTGGAGACATCAGGGCAGATTAACTGTCCGGCCCCTCTGCCCGAGGACCCTGCGGACGCTCTCCTGACGGAGATGCGGACTCCGGCTCCTTACGAGGTGCCGGAGAAGACCAAGAAGAAGACCAAGGGAACCCGAAAGAGTTCCTGGTGCCAGGTGGTATCGGACTCATCGTCCGATAACTCCAAGACACACTCCTCCCATGGCGAATTTCTTCGTCATCCGCATCCCAATCCTGCTGAACATAGTTCGTCCAGGACCCTCCTGACAGGGAGAGAGACCTTAATGAGTTCAGTATGTCGCCGAAGGGCGAGTGCTGAAAGATATCCATGGAGGTGAACTCCATGATCGACGCCCAGTCGGGTTCGATAGGCACGGGCGCAGGCGGTTCGGAGTCTGTGGTCGGGGAAGAATCCGGCAGTTCGGCGTCACGGCTCTCGTGAAGGGTAAGGTCGATACTCGGCTCGATCGCTGCTGAGAATACGGCCTCCGTGGCAGGGTCTACCCACCCGTCCATGGATGGCGCAATTGGCTCCGAATGGTAGAGATGAATCATGCTCATCGTGACCGTGCGGCGCGCTCGGCAGGGGCTCAAATCCATCGAAGATCAAGTCTCCGCAGATGTCGCTCGTGTAGTTTAAGCTTCCGAACTTGACCTGGTGGCCAGGGGCGTAACTCTCGATCTGCTCCAGATGGCCAAGCGAGTTGGCCCGCAGTGCGAAGCCGCCGAATACAAAGATCTGTTCGGGAGAAAAGTCTTACCCTAAACTGCATCGCTATCGATGATCGAAGGAGCCATCAAGCCTAACGGCGACGACACAGAGGAACTCTCAATGAAAGCACCAATGTCGGTGTCAAAACCGGCGGATCTCGGGTAGGGGGTCCCGAACTGTGCGTCTAAGGCGGATGGTAACAGGAGGCATGGGACACAATGTTTTACCCAGGTTCGGGCCCTCTTGATGGAGGTAAAACCCTACGTCCTGCTTGATTATTCTTGATAATATGAGTAGTACAAGAGTTTATCTACCATGAGATCAGAGAGGCTAAACCCTAGAAGCTAGCCTATGGTATGATTGTATGTTGTCCTATGGACTAAAACCCTCCGGTTTATATAAACACCGGAGGAGGCTAGGGTTACACAAGGTCGGTTACAAAGGAGGGGATATGCATATCTGTATTTCCTAGCTTTCTTTCCAAGCCAAGTAGAGTCCCACCCGGACACGGGACGAAGTCTTCAATCTCGTATCTTCATAGTCAAATAGTCCAGCCAAAGGTTATAGTCCGGCTGTCCGGAGACCCCCTAATCCAGGACTCCATCACCGGCCCTCCTAGGCGCGCCCCAAGGGGAGTCCTACTCCCACCGGGAGTAGGACTCTAACCCTTCCAAGAGTAGGAGTAGGAGAGAGGGAAGGAGGAGAGAGGGGGAAGGAAAGGGGGGCGTCGCCCCCCTCCTTGTCCAATTCGGACTAGAGGGAGAGGGGGAGCGCGGCTTGCCCTGGCCATCCCTCCTCTTCTCCACTAAGGCCCAATAGGCCCATTACACTCCCCGGGGGGTTCCGGTAACCCCCCGATACTCTGGTATTTGTCCGAACTTGCCCGGAACCCTTCCGAAGTCCAAATATAGTCATCCAATATATCGATCTTCATGTCTCGACCATTTCGAGACTCCTCGTCATGTCCGTGATCATATCCGGGACTCCGAACTACCTTCGGTACATCAAAAGACATAAACTCGTAATACCGATCGTCACCGAACGTTAAGCGTGCGAACCCTATGGGTTCGCGAACTATGTAGACATGACCGACCCTCATCTCCGGTCAATAACCAATAGCGGAACCTGGATGCTCATATTGGCTCCTACATATTCTACGAAGATCTTTATCGGTCAAACCGCATAACAACATATGTTGTTCCCTTTGTCATAAGTATGTTACTTGCCCGAGATTCGATCGTCGGTATCCTCATACCTAGTTCAATCTCGTTACCGGCAAGTCTCTTTACTCGTCCGTAATGCATCGTCCCACAACTAACTCATTAGTCACATTGCTTGCAAGGCTTATAGTGATGTGCATTACCGAGAGGGCCCAGAGATACCTCTCCGACAATCGGAGTGACAAATCCAAATCTCGATCTATGCCAACTCAACAAGCACCATCGGAGACACCTGTAGAGCACCTTTGTAATCACCCAATTACGTTGTGATGTTTGGTAGCACACAAAGTGTTCCTTCGGTACTCGGGAGTTGCATAATCTCATAGTCATAGGAACATGTATAAGTCATGAAGAAAGCAATAGCAACAAACTAAACGGTCATCGTGCTAAGCTAACAGATGGGTAAAGTCAATCACATCATTCCCTAATGATGTGATCCCGTTAATTAAATGAAAACTCATGTCTTTGGTTAGCAAACATAGCCATCATTGATCCAACGAGCTTGTCAAGTAGAGGCAAACTAGTGACACTCTGTTTGTCTATGTATTCACACATGTACTAAGTTTCTGGTTAATACAATTCTAGCATGAATAATAAAAATTTATCATGATATAAGGAAATATACATAACAACTTTATTATTGCCTCTAGGGCATATTTCCTTCGCAATCTAGCATGGTGGCCGCTGCCGCCTGCTGGCGCCGTCCGTCCCCATGCCTCCGCCTAGTCTAACCACCAGTCACCACCATGCCCACTCCTCCTCAACTTATCTCTCATCTTTCAATTTTTCGATGAAATTCTCGAGATACCATTTTTCCGATAAAATTCTCGAGATATCATTAGATTTTACACATGGGATTACTCCTGCATGGGTCAATCACAATAGGTGTTTTGTAAAAAAATGCATCTTGATGTTCCGCGCAATGCACGGGCATCTTGCTAGTCCATGAAAACAACACACGGCAAAATTTCACGGCGAATGAGGGATTTGTATGTGCTGGGAGGGACTGTTTGGATCTTGTCCGGGGTAGCCAAAATATTGGCGACCCTTTTGTCCACCGGTGCCTTTACCACCAATGAACGAGGAATAGCTCGGGTGCTCATGCATCCTCTAGCGTGCGCGTTGGAGACAAGATCGCACGAGCTATGCTTTTTTTGTCCCACCACGCCGCCCGAGACGACCACAGACCAACCGGCGACCCGCAAATTACGCCATCCAACCATAGCCGCACACATTCTGACAGCAACTCCACCAACCGGACGAAATTCATGCAAACACGGCGATACTTCATATAAACAATGACGGAATTCATATAAAATACCAGATTTTCATACAAACATGACAGATTTCATTACATTCAAATCAACTAAGCGGTGCTAGTTCCGAAAACAGCACATGTATAATAATACCTAGCCTAAATGGTCACCCGTCGATCCATTTGTCTTGCTCATGTCCGGCAGCATGATTACCGGACTGCCGGGAGCCCCGGAGGTGCTAAATTTGGGATGGGCTTTAGGCCCATATAGCAATTTCCGAGAAATATCTAAGGGCCCATGTGGGTTTATTGGCACTAGGTGTAGCGGCAAGTTTAGTGCCACCCAGCTAGTGGAGAAGGAGTTGGACCTCTTTATAAGGGATTGTCTTACACATGCTATTGGAGCTTGAGAATAGAAGAGGCCCTCGCGCACTCCTCCTCCGCCGCCCGCCTCACCATGCCACGCCTCGTCACGACGCGCCGCGGGTTGCGAGAATGAGCCGAGCCAAGCTCACACCTACGCGCTTATTTTTGCCAGTCACTAACGGATAGTTTCTGACAAGTGGGCCACGATCTGAGACGTTAGATCATGGGCTGTCACGGACTCGAACGTTGGTCAAGCCCACGTCTCTCCATGCGGCTGCGCCTATATAAGTGTGCGGTGTCTCCTAGCCCTAGCCGCCATGCTCAGATCACATCTGCTCCACGCGTACGCCCAGCGTCGTTCCTTTGGTGCTGCTGCCGCCGGTGACTCCATCCCGTCCGCCACATACACAGTTGACGGGAGAGCACGTCTCCGAAACCCCGTCCCTCTGGTTCCTGTACAGGAAAGGGGCGAATAGGTTTTTAGGAAGCGACTACACGACTGCTCGATGTTCGTCTACTTCCTGTACGTCTGCGTCGCCCTCATCATCACCATGTACACCACCGCCGAACGTGCCGCCGCCGAGAAAGTTAAAGCCAACAAGAAGGCCGCTGAGGACGCCACTGCCGCCACCACGCCATGGCTTCTGCCTGGCCTACTGGAGGGTATAACTCGTTTATCCCGCTCCTACTGTTTTCTGTTATAACCATGCTAGTGTTATAGGTAGATCTATCTGCAATTAGCATAGTATGTTCTTGCATGATTGAATATCAGTATGCGATTTTCTCTGTTAATGCCATGCTAGTGATTTACTCGTGGATTAAGCTAATCAAAAAATTGTCTCTTTACTCAACAATCCAAAAACCCATTGTGTGTAGGAATTTTTTGGCAAGTGGCTTTGCTGCTGCACTGAAACTGGATAAGTTTACCGGTACATACTTTAAGCGTTGGCAGACTAAACTTACTTTACGGCTCATGGCTATGAACGTGTTCTGGATCACCGGTGTCTCCACGGGAACGATTGCCCCTGAATAGGAGAAGGCGTTCAGGGAGGCCACCGTTGTGTTCCTCAGAGCAGTTCTTAGCGTGATCGGAGATAAATTGGTCGATGCATATATACATGTGCATATCGCCAAGGACTTGTGAGAGGCGCTCGAATCTAAGTTCGGGGCCACCGATGCCGGGAGCGAGATGTATATTATAGAGCAGTTCCATGATTACAAGATGGTTGAAAACCGTCCTGCATTGGAGCAGGCTCACGAGATAATATGCATCGTTAAGGAGCTTGAGCTTCTTAAGTGCGATTTACCAGGAAAGTTTGTCGCGGGCTGCATAATTGCTAAGCTCCCTAATTCCTGGAGGAACTTTGCCACCACTCTGAAACATCAGAGGCATGAATTCTTGGTGGAGGATGTCATTGGCCATCTGAGTGTTGAGCAGAATTTGAGGGCAAAGGACTCGCATGGAAAAGGGGCCGAAGGGACCTCTGTCGCCAACATGGTGAGCCAAAGGAACCTCAACTCCCACAAGCCCAAGGGAAAGAACGGTGTCCAACACAATACCGACTTTAAGAAGAAGGGTAAGAAGACATTCAAGAAGAACGAGAAGGATGAGGGCTGCTTTACTTGTGGTTCGGTTGAACATTGGGCCAACAAGTGTCCAAACAAGTTTAAGAAGTCAGGATAGGACTCCAAGTCTGTCAACATGATTATGGGCAACAATGAGAATGGTGCATCTGGGTACGGTAATTTATTTACTATTTTATTAGTGTTTTAGCCTACCGATTGGTGGGTGGACACAGGTGCAGGTGTTCATGTGTGTGCTGACATTTCATTGTTCACTTCTTACCAAGTCACAAGCCACGGGTCCGTATTGATGGGGAATGGCACGAGTGCTTCTGTTCATGGTGTTGGCACGGTCAATCTGAAGTTTACTTCAGGAAGGATCATGCAGCTGAAGAATGTGCAACATGTCCCCGCCATCAAGAAGAACATCGTTAGTGGCTCCCTTCTATGTAGAGAAGGGTTTAAGTTGGTTTTCGAGTCTAATAAATTAGTTGTTACTAAATACGAACTATTTTTTGGAAATGGTTATGAGAGCGGAGGGATGTTCCACCTTCCCTCGCAGATTTTTGTAATAAAGTCATGAACCATATTCATTCGAGTGTTAATGAATCTGAAGTTTGGCATTCACGTCTTTGTCACATTAGTTTCGGTGTTATAACATGGCTAGCTAAGTTGGATTCAATCCCAAGTTTCACTTTAGCCAAAGGTTCTAAGTGCCTTTCATTTGTGCATGCTAAGCAACGTCACCAGCCTCATAGGGCTGCGGAGGAGAGACACTTGGCACCGTTAGAACTCATACATTCTGATCTTTGTGAGATGAATGGTATGCTGACTAAAGGTTGAAAGAAATATTTCATGACATTGATAGATGATTCCACTAGATATTTTTATGTGTATCTATTAAACACTAAAGATGAGGCTCTACACTACTTTAAAATTGAGAAGTTGAGAATCAACTTGAAAAGATAATTAAACGAGTCCGATCAGATCATGGTGGAGAGTACTTCTCGAGTGAGTTTGACTCCTTTTGTGCGGAACACTGCATTATTCATGAGAGGACGCCTCCCTATTCACCCCAGTCAAACGGGGTTGCCGAGCGGAAAAACCATACTCTAACTATTTTGGTTAACGCCATGTTAGATACATCGGGTTTATCCCAGGCATGGTGGGGGAGGCTATATTGACGGCATGTCATGTCCTAAATAAAGTTCTGACAAAGGATAATGAGATCACTCCCTATGAGAAATGGGCAAAGAGACGGACAACACTCTCGTACTTGCGTACTTGGGGCTGTTTGGCAAAAGTCAATGTGCCGATCCCCAAAAGCGTATGCTTGGACCAAAGACTATTGATTACGTTAATTTGGGCGACGCTAAGAACAACGTTGGCTATAAGTTTCTAGTAGTCAAATCTGAGGTACCGGACCAGAAGGTTGGTACAATTATGGAGTCTAAGGATGGTACATTCTTCGAGGATATTTTTCCTATGAGAGATATGCAAAGCACTTCTAGACAGGAATCTGAGGAGACTCGTGAGCCTGCCATTTCTATGGAATATTATGAACAAACAGATGATGAAAATCCTGAGGAGGATGACGAGGAAACCCTTGGTAGGGGAAAGAGACAAAGGACTGCAAAGACCTTTGGTGACGATTTCTTCGTGTACCTCGTGGATGATACTCCCACGTCTATTTCAGAAACGTATGCCTCTCCAGAAGCTGACTACTAGAAGGATGAGGTCCGTAGCAAGATGGACTCCATCATAGCTAACGAGACATGGGAGATCACTGAACGTCCCTATGGTTGCAAACCGTTGGGATGTAAGTGGTCATTCAAAAAGAAGCTTAGGCCCGATGGTACGATTGAATTGTACAAGGCTAGGCTTGTGGCCAAGGGATATGACCAGAAAGAAGAGGAAGATTTCTTCGATACTTATTCACCTGTGGCTAGACTGACCACCATTCGAGTATTACTCTCGTTGGCGGCCTCGCATGGTCTTCTCGTCCACCAGATGGATGTTAAGATGGCTTTTCTGAGTGGAGATCTAAACGAGGAAATCTACATGCAACAACCAGATGGCTTTGTGATAGATGGGCAAGAAAGAAAGGTGTGTAGGTTGCTGAAATCTTTATATGGCCTGAAGGAAGCACCAAAGCAATGGCATGATAATTTTAATGCTACTCTGACATCTGTTGGTTTCGTTGTTAATGAAGCTGACAAATGTGTATACTATCGCTATGGTGGGGGCGAAGGAGTTATGTTGTGCTTGTATGTTGATGACATACTGATATTCAGAACAAACCTCAAATTCATTGAGGAGGTCAAGTTGTTTCTATCTCAGAACTTTGAGATGAAAGACCTTGGTGCGGCTGATGTTATGTTAAACATCAAGCTACTGAGAGATAATGAGGGTGGGATTACACTTCTGCAATCCCATTATGTTGCGAAGGTGTTGAGACGTTTTGGATATTCGGACTGCAAACCATCTAAAAAACCATATGATCCTAGTGTGTTTGTTCAAAAGTTTGAAGGCATAGCTAAGGATCAACTGAGATACTCTCAAATCATTGGTTCATTCATGTACCTAGCGAGCGCAACGAGGCCTGACATCATGTTTGCTGTGAGCAAACTGAGCCGGTTTGTTTCCAACCGGGGTGATGAGCATTGGCATGCTTTGAGAGAGTTATGCGCTATCTGAAGGGTACTATGAACTACGGACTTCACTATACGGGATACCCGTTGGTACTTGAAGGATATAGTGATGTGGATTGGATCTCTGATACTGATGATATGAAGGCCACAACTAGGTATATGTTTACTCTTGGAGGTGGCACCGTTTCCTGGAAGTCTTGCAAGCAAACGATCTTAACGAGATCAACAATCAAAGCAGAATTAACAGCATTAAACACATCTGGTGTCAAAGCGGGATGGCTTCGAGATCTTTTGATGGACTTGCATTGGCTGATAAACCGGTTCCAGCTATCCTTATGAACTGTGACAATCAGACTGTCATCACCAAGGTGGAGAGTTCAAAGGAAAACATGAATTCCAACAAACACATAAGATTGAGATTAAAGGCTGTCAGAAAATTAAGAAACTCCGGAGTGATAGCGTTGTAGTATGTCCATAAGGCTAGGAATCTGGGAGTTCCCTTTACAAAAGGGCTATCATATGTTGTGATAGACAATGCATCAAGGGAGATGGGTATGAGACCCACATGAGTTGCCATGGTGGTAACCCAACCTATGTGATCAGAGATCCCGTGAGTAGGACCTAGGAAAAAAGCCAGTAGTGAACTAAGGAGAGTAACTATACTAACCCACTCCGTTGGAGATGCAATACTCTCGATACTGTATGGTAGGATGACTACTGTCTTAATGTGTTCCAAAGCTTATGTAAGCAAGATGCAATCCTACAGAGCGATCTTTGGAGAAACACACCTATATGAGCCCGACTGCTGGTCACACTCTATGAGATTGGGGTGATCTCTAGTAAGCTCATGAATAGGCCAGGAGTGTGACTTATATGCTCCACCCGAGGGGTCAGCCTTCGGTAGCCTAGTACTAGTAAGACATTTGGTGAAGCTTCTTTGTGCCAAACTGACAATTCAAGGCATAGTCCATTGTTCAGTTGTGAAGGAGTGTAGCTACTTGCTCTAGGTGAAGCTCAACCTTAACATGTCTTCACTGAAACACTAGTATATCGAAACATCAATTGGAACAGAAAGATCTGGTGGGGGATTGCTAAAATTTGCGATGGGCTTTAGGCCCATATAGCAATTTCTGAAAAATCTCTAAGGGCCCATGTGGGTTTATTGGCACTAGGTGTAGCGGGAAGTTTAGGCCCACCCTGCTAGTGGAGAAGGAGTTGGACCTCTTTATAAGGGATTGTCTTCCACATGCTATTGGAGCTTGAGAATAGAAGAGACCCTCACGCACTCCTCCTCTGTCGCCCGACTCACCATGCCACGCCACGCCTCGTCACGACGTGCCGCGGGTTGCGGGAATGAGCCGAGCCGAGCTCACACCTACACGCTTTTTTTGCCAGTCACTAACGGAGAGTTTCTGACAGCTGGGCCATGATCTGAGACGTCGGATCGTGGGCTATCAGCCTGTCATGGAGTCGAACGTGGGTCGAGCCCACGTCTCTCCACGCGGTTGCACCTATATAAGTGTGCGGTGTCTCCTAACCCTAGCCGCCACGATCAGATCACATCTGCTCCACGCGTACGCCCATCGTCGTTCCTTTGCTGCTGCTGCCGCCGGTGACTCCATCACGTCCGCCGCGTACATGGTCGATGGGAGAGCAGGCCTCCTTAACCCCGTCCTTCCGGTTCCTGTATGGGAGAGGGGCAAATAAGTTTTTGGGAAGAGACTATGCCACTTCTCGCTGTTCATCTACTTCGTCTACATCTGCGTCACTCTCATCATCACCATGTCCACCGACGCCAAACGTGCCGCCGCCAAGAAAGTTGAAGCCGACAAGAAGGCCACTGAGGACGCCGCTGTCACCACCACCACCACGGCTTCTGCCTGGCCTACTGGAGGGTATAACTCGTTTATCCCGCTCCTATTGTTTTCTATTATAGCCATGCTAGCATTATACATAGATATGTCTACAGTTAGCGTAGTATGTGCTTGCATGATTGAATATCGGTATGCGATTTTTTTTGATGCCGTGCTAGTGATTTAATCATGGATTAAGATAATCGAAAAATTGCATGTTTACTCAACAGGAGGTATGTGCTTCAGCGCAAAGGATGGCTCGCTTTCCCACTGCCCAACTGACATTGTTGGCTGATGCCCAAGATGGAGGTGGAAGGGGTCTTCTCCGCTTCCGTGGATCCCATGCGGGGTCAACGAAGGTCCTCGCGATAAAAGGATCTGGCAAGACACCTATTGTGTACACCAACGTTGCCTCCGTGGTGGCCTTCATGGGACCCAAGTGGCGGCGGCCTCCCGTCTTCTACTACTCCTCGATGATGGCGGCGGACGTGGAGGCGCTGGCCACCGACTCGTCGCTCTCCGCGCACCTGGCTTCTGTCACTGCTAGCATGGCGCGGTCGCAGGCATGGGAGTCTTGGCCACAGAAATGGGAGACGCGATCGCAAACACGAGAGGTGCGGTACAAGAAGGCAGCGTGGACGATAGCGACAATGCCCATGCTCCCCGCCCTGCCGGCATGGAGCAGATCGCCGCTCCTCGTCGAGCTAGCCGGGAGCGCTGAGTTGCTGAACCGCGCGCAGGCTTGGGGCAGCAACTGGCTCTGTCGGGCGAGGGGAGGGAGGTGGATCAGCAAGTTGCATAGCTCGTATCTGGCGGGCTCGGCGGGCCACCTAGCCGGCTTGGATGCCGGATAAACTACTCTTCATAAGCCATTGTAAGAGTGGACAAAATGGTGAAGGAGATAGGGGAGCGGCAGAGGTGTGCGATTCTTGGCCGGCGTCTGCCTCATTAAATAGGAGATTAAATAGACGGCGGACGGGAGGAGCTTGGCCGGCATTGCGTTTAATGTCAGCCCGGTCATGAACGGATGTGTGTCCAAAGTGGGTTTCTCGGCTTCCACACGGGTTTCAGGGAGGCGTTTGAATGCGGCAAGGAGGCGTGTTCAACCGGGCGTGCAGTGAGGTGTGCCCTCGACTCTGACGTACGACACCACGCCGTTCTTCCACTAACGTGTGGGATCTTTGGGTACATGGTCTGCATGTCAGTGACCCAACGCAGGCAGCGCACGACAGAGGAACTTTTGGTGGGCCAGGGCGGTCAGAAGTAGGCATTTCATAAACCGATGATTGTTCATTGAGTGTGACGTCATCTATTTCATGTAGATAAGCCTACTATATAATGTCAGAGAATTTTAAAATCTTCATATATACGTTGATAGCCCGTTCGATACATTGTGATTCACAAAGATCGTTACAAACATCAAAGTTCTGCTTATCACAGATAAGATTGAGTAATACCCATAACAATCCATGTACTTACCAAAGGGTGCACGCACGTATAGGTTGAGCGTGTCTTGCGTCATGTGTTGTGTGCATGTAGGCATGCGAGTGTTGCGTGCGTGCATGTGTATGTATCAGTGTTGCATGCATGTGTGCATGCATGTGTGTGTTCGTGAGTGCATGTGTACGTGTTAGTGTTGCATGCCTGCATGCGTGCGTGTGTTTGTTATGTGTACATGTCAGTGTTGCATGCCTGCATGCGTGCGTGCGTTCATGCGAGTGTTGCGTGCATGCATGTGTACGTGTTCGGTGAGGCTACACGTGAGTCAACTGACTTTTTCATCTCTAGTCAGTTGATTTTCCAGCCATTGGATACGAAATCAAGGGCCTGCAGTTTATCTTCAACCTCCACCCCTGAGACACCAGCCACCACCAGCCGAACCGCCAGCTGCCGTCGCCCGCGGCCGATCCGCGCTGCCTCACAGGCCTGCCCGCCCCGAAACCACTCCCCACCGCCGGTCCGCCGCCACCCCGGCCATCCCTCTAGGCCCTCCCGCGCCGACCTTTTGCTCCTGCGGTCCCCACGCCACCGCCCAATCACCATGCCGCCCCACCACCGGTGACTGCCAACCAGAGGTCTCACGACTTCGAATCCCCACCGACCACTAATTTATTACCATTTCTGTCTTTCATATATGCACTGACAGGTGGGCCCTATGGTAATGTGCGCTGCTGAATGTGGACCGTTTGACTGGTCAATTGATTGTGTCATCAACAAATTACGGAGGTGTATGGTGAGCGAGTGACCGTATGATCACCCTAAAATGTATTTTATTAACACAGTATAGACTCAAACTACCATTTCTTTCTTTCATATACGCGCTGATAGGTGGGCCCCACGGTTACGCGCGCCGATGGTGCAACACTAGTTGCGCCATGTCAAACGTTTGACTGGTCAATTGATTGTGTCATCAACAAAATACGGAGTTGTACGGGTGAGCCAGTGACCGTATAATCGCGATATGTATTTTTTTTAACATGGTAAAGATGCAAGCACTCATATATACGTGCAAACACTCACCGCTATAAGCGCACACACGCAGACCCTACCCCTATGAGAACCTAGGAGAGAGTGAGCCAGCATATGATGTTGAGATTTTATGAAGTCACCATAGGTGCCTCGTAGTCGAGGGGAACGTCTTCCCGCACTGAACGCACATCGCCGGAAAATACTGAAATTAACCCAGGATAAATGCGAGCACTAGGACTTTAACCCTGGTGGGCTCGGGAAACCACTGTCCTCCTATCCATCCAACCACATGTTGGTTAGCACCACAAAATGTATGTGGTGATCGTGATGAGCTTATTCTGAAGTCTTGTGACCATATCATGCGTTCGCTTCAAATACAATGACCGTATGTGTCGTCAAATAAATACGGAGCACGCATCAAATACAATGTCCGTCAGTGTCATCAATAAAATACGGAGACGTATCGTGAGCTAGATACCGTATGATCACCACGAGAATGTATACGGTGATTGTAATGAGCATATTTCAAAGTCCAGTGACCGTATAGTTGTTCAAGCTCCCGGAAACCGTTATCCCTCTGAACATCAATTCTTCCCGAGACCAGATACTGAAATGGATGCCAAACTGCAATGCCGAAGGGGTAGCGCACACATGGTAGCCTCCCACCCTAGATGAAGAGCTCCAGTGGTCGAGCGCCCTCGTGGAGAGGGCCACCATGACTAAAAACTGGAATATATAAACACACCTCCGCTGCGGAGGTGGCATATATCCTGAAGAGGGTCAAGGAGGACAAGGCCACCCACCTCACATCGACTTCCAACCCAACCCAGTCGTCAAGAGGGTGAAGAAGACCACTACCAAGGCCGCCATGGCAGAGGCGGCATGCCACCAGTCGCCTCATATTGCTCAGGACAAGGCCTCCTCCACCAAGCGGCTGGCGGACGTGGAGGCGAAGTCCAATCCTGGCTCCGTCTCGAGCTCCTCGCAGAGCCTGTCTTCCCTGGAACTCCCGGCGCCATGGCAAGCACCGAAGCTGCCGGGGAGTTCCGCCCCTCCGCCTATAAAGAGAGGATGGGTGTCTCCACCTCCCGTGGAGTTCAATTTGAATACCATGCTCATTGTAGAAGAGTAAGGAAGATTTTTCCTTTCGTGGATAGCTTGTGCCTATCTGATTATTTTTGCTGACTGACCTCTTACTCTTGTTGCTGCCGGTAGAGAAATGGAGGACACGGAAACCCTCATACACCATTCCTGGAAGAGGCTCCGGCGCCTCGGGTCGCTGTAGAGCGTGGAGAGCTCGGCCTTGGCGGAAGACGATGCAGAAGATCCCATGCTGAGCCTCCAGTCCAGACCTCGGCTTGGGAGCGGAGACTTGGTCCCATCCGCCAGTGGCGATGGGGATGGTCTCCCTGTTCCCCCTGCCGGAGGAGGAGGTGAGGCGATGTAGGGCAAGCCCCTCCTCAAGGGGCGTGCTTCCCCCGCTACTCAAGCTGAAGAACCTGCTGTGGAACCCTCCGTGGGTGAGGCTGCGAAGAAGGTTGCTGAGACTTCCACGACAGAGGGCGAAGCTCATGGCCCGGCAACAGCCCCTGCCGGGGACACAGGGGTTCCTGCCTGACAGACTTCCCCAGGTACCTTACTTTTTCTTTCTTTCCTTGTTTGCTCTGACTGTGTCTTCTTATTTATCCATTCGGTTGAGATTTCTACTTACTCATCTTTCGCCGGACTTTTCATGTGTAGCCCCCCAAGCCGAGGAACCAGAGCTGCTGGAGGTGGTGGCCGATATAGGAAGGGCTTCCGCGGATGAGGCCATGGAGATTGCTGCTACTGAAGGACAGGATCTTGCTATCGGGAACATACAAGGCTCTTTGGCAGTGGTGGAGAACTCTCTGGAGAACGCCTCGGTAGAGGAAGTGGTTGTCGAGGTGAAAATTTCCCTCAAAACCATGGACCCACTCCCTTCCTCCAGGATCGTCACTGAGGCCCCACCGTCCTCCTCAAACACACTGACCATGATGTTGCCGTTACCTGATATCGGAGCCCCTGGCCCATCCTTGATGATAGATGCGGAGCTCAATGAAGAACTTTAGCGCCTCCTGGCACCGCTGTACTTGGGAGCCGGGGAGGCCGACGACTCAGCTGCTATCACAATGGATTTGTCTTTCATGGAGTCTATGGCGGCGGGCGTGAAGGAGATGCAGGCCCGGCACAGTTAGAAGTGGCAGGAGCTCAAGGAGCAGCGCGAGTCTGCTGGCAGGGTGGACCAGAAGTTGAAGGACAAATGCTTGGAGCTGCGCGAATGGCATGACAATTAATTCAAGGTGCTCCTGAGGCAACAAGAGACGCTACTATTGATGAGGGAGGATGTCATGGCTTGGGAGATGCGCTTGGCGGAGCGGAAGGCATACCTGGATGTCAGAGAGCAGGAGATCTCCCTTCGGGAGGAAAAACTCAAAGCCACACTCCGTGCCGAGGATGAAGGTCTAGAGGCTTTGGTGCAGCAACACACCAAGGAATTGGAGGACAAGCATGGAGCCGCCCTGGACGCCCTTGCCACAGACCATGCTGCCCAGCTGAAGAAGCTTACTGAAGATCTAGACGCCGCGTCTGCCGCCAAGACAGACCTTGACCGGCAAGTGGCCAAGCTGAATGAGGACCTCGTCAGGGGCGCCAAGGAGGTGGAGGCACTCATAGAGGGGACACGGAAGGTGAAAATCCACTTGGATGAGGTGCAGCCGTAGCTCTCCTCCAAGACCCAGAGCCTAGAGACTACCAATGGCAACATCTCAGACATGAAGGCAAGGATCGACACGTTGGAGCATTCAGCGGAGTCCCTTGAGTCCCGTCAGCAGTTGTTGTCCAAGGATTTGGAAACCACCCGGCGTCTCCGGCAAGATCTAGAGGACAAGCTGAAGAACCAGGTCGATATGAGTAACCTCTGGATCAAGAGCTAATCGACATTGCCGAGCGTATTGGCGTCCAAGATGCAGCAATGGGCATGGACGGCCCAATCTTCTCGGCTAGCAAGCAGGAGGTCCCAAGCGTCAAGCTGGGACTCTTCTTCAATGGGCTAATCGAGAAGTTGAAAGTGCATGAAGAGGGGAGGGCCGAGCGCTTTGCGATCGAGTCCCAAAAGCTTGCCCGTGACACCCTCTTCACGGTCTTGAGCAATATCGTCTGCCGCCACCCAGACCTTGACCTTGACAATGGATTCAAGAAGCCACCAGCAGGTGCTGATGTTGCTGCCACCAAGGAAAAAGCTGCACCATGGGCTGACAGGGTTTTTCACGTTTGAATTGCTTCATCTGGCCATCAGGCCAAGTATCGGGCCGCTGTTGCTTTTGCATTGCCCTATAATGAAACATGACATACATTTCGCGCTTAGCCATTCTATCTCTAGTGTTTGCATGAAACTGATGTTTCTAGCTGGGTTTAAAATGTGTGTGTTCGTATGATCAATTCCCATGTATGCTCTGGATGCCTGTTGATATCATATTGTAGCGATTGTTGTAAGGGTCCAGCCCTTAACAGTCATCTTGGCATGGATGCGTCTCGACAGGTTTTTCCTAGGTAGCTCTCGATGCAGCCTCTCGTCCTGTGAGCATGGCTCTGGACAGGATGATGGTGCGATCAAAGAAACTAGCCAAGGTTCCATCGCATGAGGGCTTTCACGATACAACGCTCATTAGAGTTAAGGGATAAACGACTGCGAAAATCTGAAATGTATCAACAAGACGTGATAATGTAAATTTAGCTTTTGTTTCGAGCCCCCTTTCTCTTCTGTCGGGCCACGCGTGTTGGGCGCGCCCGCGGTACTTGGAGGAGCAGGAGACAATCAGGTGGCTTCTTCGTTCCCAGTAGGGACCGACACATATTTCTTGCGGCTGGCGGGCATCGGGGAATAGTGTCGGGCTCCTCTGGTCCCTCTCCCTTTTGTTCCCTTCCCTTCGAGTCAGTCTGACGGCTGCTGTTGCATGGATCGTGCCGACACAGGTAGCCTCGCCGAAGCATGCTTGTCGGGGCATCAATCGACGGACTCATACCGGTGTTTTTCTCAGGATTACCCAAAATAGGGGAAATACTGGACCGAGTGTCGCACGGTAATCATCGACATCGATGGTGCCGGGGCTGGAGCAGTTCGACTACTGACGGACAGAAGTAATGGGAAGGAGGGAGCTCGCGCCCGTACGTCTTGTGCCCCTTCTCCGAACGGCGCCCAAACGGTGGGGTACGCCATACGGGCTGCCGAGACGAGCATATCGCCACCGGAAGTGATCTTTGCCGTAACCATGGGTTCGGCGGGACGTGGAGACCAATAAACATGGTGCGGGGATGACCCCGCTTTGCTTCTGTGCCCTCGCGGGCATGGCGAATGCCAGAGGCTTCAAATGGGCGACCATGGGTAAAACGTGTTGCACCCGCCTACAGGTTCACCCAAGCGAGCCCCCTACCTAGCGCGCCAAAGATGTCGCGGGAAACCACGACCACCTATCGGAGCAGGAGGCCCCTTGCTGGTTCGGTAGGGGGGCAACGCGTTGCACAAAGAGTAGACGAGAGTGGGGCATCACGGTAGAGATCACACAGGAAATTTTACCCAAGTTCAGGCCGCCGCGAGGCGTAAAACCCTACTCCTGCTTTGGTGGATTGAGGGTGGAAAGGTGGTGGTGGAGTGTAATACACTTGCCCAACAGGTTGCCTCGAGGCAGCAATGGCTACGTCCGTGCGGGGGTGTGAGTTATCCAATCTTCTCACCATTTCTACGGTTGCCATGGGCCTCCTTTTATAGATCAAGGGGTTACCATAGTGGCAAAATAGTAATTACGCACTGATAAGAGAGCAGACAATGCTATCATACCTAACTTTGCGGGCTGATAGGGCGCATTAAATGCGCCGCTCAATGTCACATCGTTGGTTGCCCGGCCAGGCTTACCGGGCTATCTTGCCAGCTCCGCGCCTGCTCGCCTGACACGTCACAGGACGGGTGTCATCTGAGGGTTTATCCTGTAGAAAATGGCTTCCATGTGGCGAATGGTCGCCACTTAAACACTTTGCGGCTTGACACCGCACTGATCGACGATGTGGGTCGTGGTAGAGTGGTTGGTGAGGTGGTTTTGCTTCCGTGAGCCCCTCCAGGCCCTGCCGGGGTGCTTTGGTTGTCTGTTTCTGGAGGTGGCCTCGCCCCTTGCCGGGCTCGCCTGCCCGACAAGGGAGGCTTTTCTGGTTTGATCTTGGTCCGTCTGATCTACATGTTGGTCCTTCGAATCTCTGTGGTTCTTGCGCATCTTGGCTGGGCCTTGGCTTCTTGAAAATGCTAGTTATCGACTAGAGGGGGGTGAATAGGCGATTTTTATGAAAGTGTTCAAAACACGGGGGCTTTGAAGACAAACAGTAGAAATGAACCTATTGATATGTAGCGGAAGTAAGACTACACTAGACAAGCCATAGTCAAGTAGGCAATGAAGTGAAAGCATGAAGAGTATCAGCAGCTAGGTAGTATGGATCAGAATGGAAGATATTATGAAGCCAAACAACAATATTCTTCACACAGTGAAGTAAATCAGATCATGCAAGTAGGCAATGACTTCACGAAGACAAACTGTAAGTAAAGAGGGGTAAATGATAGAACCAGTTGCTTGGTGAGGACAAGGATTTGTTGGACCAGTTCTAGTTGCTGTGACAACTGTATGTTGTTACCTCTTGAGCATGCGTTGGTTTTCCCTTGAAGAGGAAACGGTGATGCATCAAAGAAGCGTAAGTATTTCCCTTAGTTTTTGAGAACCAAGGTATCAATCCAGTAGGAGACCACGCGCGAGTCACCTGTACCTACACAAACAAATAAGAACCTCGCAACCAATGAGATAAAGGGGTTGTCAATCCCTTCACGGCCACTTGCAAGAGTGAGATCTGATAGAGATAATAATAATAAGATAAATATTTTTGGTATTTTTATGATATAGATTGAAATTAAAGATTGCAAAATAAAATTGATTGGAAACTTGTATGATGGAAAATAGACCCGGGGGCCATAGGTTTCACTAGTGGCTTCTCTCAAGATAGCATAAGTATTACGGTGGGTGAACAAATTACTGTCGAGCAATTGATAGAATTGAGCATAGTAATGAGAATATCTAGGTATGATCATGTATATAGGCATCACATCCGTGACAAGTAGACCGACTCCTGCCTGCATCTACTACTATTACTCCACACATCGACCGCTGTCCAACAGCATCTAGAGTATTAAGTTCATAAGAACGGAGTAACGCTTTAAGCAAGATGACATGATGTAGAGGGATAAACTCATGCAATATGATATAAACCCCATCTTTTTATCCTCCATGGCAACAATATAGTACGTGTCGTTTCCCTTTCTGTCACTGGGATTGAGCACTGGAAGATTGAACCCAAACCTAAGCACTTCTCCCATTGCAAGAAAGATCAATCTAGTAGGCCAAAACAAACTGATAATTCGAAGAGACTTGCAAAGATAACCAATCATACATAAAAGAATTCAGAGAAGATTCAAATATTGTTCATAGATAGTCTTGATCATAAACCCACAATTCATCATATCTCGACAAAACACACCGCAAGTTTACATCGAATAGATCTCCAAGAGAATCGAGGAGAACTTTGTATTGAGATCCAAAGAGAGAGAAGAAGCTATCTAGCTAATAACTATGGACCCGAAGGTCTGAGGTAAACTACTCACACATCATCGGAGGGGCCATGGAGTTGATGTAGAGGCCCTCCGTGATCAATGCCCCCTCCGGCGGAGCTCCGGAAAAGGCCCCAAGATGGGATCTCTTGGGTAAAGAAGGTTGCGGCGGTGGAAATAGGGTTTCGTGGTTGAGGGAGTCCTGGTTTAGGGGGTCTCTGGACAGCCGGATTATATCCTTTGGCCGAACTGTTGGACTATGAAGATACGAGATTGCAGACTTTGTCCCGTGTCTGGATGGGACTCTACTTGGCGCGGAAGGCAAGCTAGGCAATACGGATATGGATATCTCCTCCTGTGTAACCGACCTAGCCCCCTCAGGTGTCTATTTAAACCGGAGGGTTTTAGTCCGTAGGACAACATACAATCACACCATAGGCTAGCTTCTAGGTTTAGCCTCTCTGATCTCGTGGTAGATCAACTCTTGTACTACTCATATCATCAAGAATAAATCAAGCAGGACGTAGGGTTTTACCTCCATCAAGAGGGCCCGAACCTGGGTAAAACATCGTGTCCCCTGCCTCCTGTTACCATCTGCCTTAGACGCACAGTTCGGGACCCCCTACCCGAGATCCGCCGGTTTTGACACCGACATGGGTGCTTTCATTGAGAGTTCCTCTGTGTTGTCACCGTTAGGCTTGATGGCTCCTTCAATCATCGGTAGCGATGCCGTCCAGGGTGAGACTTTTCTCCCCGGACAGATTTTTGTATTCGGCGGCTTCGCACTGCGGGCCAACTCGCTTGGCCATCTGGAGTAGATCGAAAGTTACGCCCCTGGCCATCAGGTCAGGTTTGGAAGCTTAAACTACACAGCCGATATCCGCGGAGACTTGATCTTCGACGGATTCGAGCCCCTGCTGAGTGCGCCACACGGACTCGATGAGCATGATTTAGCTCTACCATCGGACAGTGTTCAAGAGATCGTGCCGGCAACTACTTCGACCCTCAATTCGGAACCAGTTGCGCCATCCATGGACGGGTGGATAGACCCCGCCACGGAAGCCGTATCCTCAGCGGCGATCGAGCCGAATATCGACCTTACCTTTCATGAGAGCCGTGTGGCTGAACTGCCGGATCCTTCTCTGGCCACGGACTCCGAACCGCCTGCACCCGTTCCTATCGAATCCGGCTGGGCGCCGATCATGGAGTTTACCTCCGCAGATATTTTTCAGCACTCGCCCTTTGGTGACATATTGAACTCATTAAGGTCTCTCTCCTTGTCAGGAGAATCCTGGCCGAACTATGTTCGGCAGGATTGGGATGCGGATGACGAAGAAATTCACCGCCCACCCACCACCCACTTAATAGCCACTGTCGACAACCTAACCGACATGCTAGACTTCGACTCCAAAGACATCGACGGTATGGACGACGATGAAGGAGACGAACAGGAACCACTGCCCACAGGGCACTGGACACACACTTCATCATATGATGTATACATGGTGGACACACCCAAAGAAAACGATGACGAGGAACGGAAGGACGCAACGAAGGGTTGTCCCCTCGAGAAGCAGTCAAAGCGGCAGCGCAAGCGCCGCTCCAAATCCCGCCTCGGCAGAAACAACGGTCATATAGACCCAGCAATAGAGCAGGGTGAACCATCGCCCGACCAGGGCAACACGGAGAATCAAAGCGAACAACCCGACTCCGTTGAAGATAACAGTCCGGACGACATCACACTGGACAGGAACCCGGAGCAACAGAATGCCCATCAAAGGCTGGTTGCCACTGTGAGGAGTTTGAAAAAGCAGAAGCAAAGGCCCAGGGCTGCACAAGACACACTCAAAATCAGATGGAGTGAAGTACTCAACACTGCAGCGAAGTACGACAGTAATCGCCACACCAAGAGCTACCCGAAGCGAAAGTTGCTACCTGAATTCAATGAGGAGGCCTTAGATCCTCCGCAACTGAAAAATAAAATGGCCATCCGGTCGGATAGACGACCTCATGGCCAATATAGAGTGACAAACGACGCTGCACTTAAGCCAGTACGCGATCCACGCGAGGGCTCGCATCAAAAGGACGGTGCAACCAAATCCATCTACGAACCACGCAAGCGCGCTCCAGCATGCAATGCAACACAACATACATCCGAATAGCACGGTACACCCAAATACAGGGGTGCTGCACACCCCCTATGTTTCACCGACGAGGTGCTGGACCATGAATTTCCAGAGGGATTCAAACCCGTAAACATAGAGGCGTACGACGGAACAACAGACCCTGGTGTCTGGATTGAGGACTACATCCTCCATATCCATATGGCTCGAGGAGACGATCTCCACGCCATCAAGTACTTACCCCTCAAGCTCAAAGGGCCAGCTCGGCACTGGCTTAAAAGCCTCCACGAAAACTCCATCGGAAGCTGGGAAGAGCTCGAAGACGCCTTTCGGGCAAATTTTCAAGGGACCTATGTCCGACCACTGGACGCAAATGATTTAAGTCATATAACTCAACAGCCCGGTGAGTCAGCCCGAAATCTTTGGAACAGATTCCTCACTAAAAAGAACCAAATAGTCGATTGTCCGGACGCCGAAGCCTTAGCAGCTTTCAAGCATAGCATTCGAGATGAATGGCTTGCCAGACACCTCGGCCAAGAAAAGCCGAGAACAATGGAAGCATTAACAAGCCTCATGACCCGCTTTTGCGCGGGCGAGGACAACTGGTTAGCCCGATGCAGCACCAGCGACCCAAGTACATCCGAAGTTAGGGATGGAAACGGGAAATCACGACGCAACAAAAATAAGTGCCGGAATAAAGAAGACAGCCCGAAGAGCATGGCGGTAAACGTCGGATTCAGAAGCTCTCGGCCAGGTCAGCAAAAGCCGCCCTCCAAAGGAAACAGAGACGAACTGTCCAGCCTAAACAAGATTCTGGACCAAATATGTCAGATCCATAGTACCCCCCGACAAACCTGCAAATCATACCCATACAGAATGTTGGGTCTTCAAGCAATCCGGCAAGCTCAACACCGAACATAAGGGGCAGGATACACCAAGCGAAGACGAGGACGAGCCTTGCAAGCAAAGCACCGGGGAACAGAAGAAATTCCCACCAGAAGTCAAAACAGTCAATGTGTTACACGTAATAAAGGGGAGAAACAAAGCGACACTCTTAGGGACACATGCCCCAGGGCCTATCACCGCGGAGTTCTGCCACTGGTCGTCCCAACCGATCACTTTTGACCATCGGGATTACTCAACAAGTGTCCGGCTTGCAGGATGGGCTACCTTGGTATTAGACCCAATAATTGACGGATACCACATCACACGAGTTCTGATGGATGGCGACAGAAGTTTAAACCTAATATATCAGGACACAGTACACAACATGAGGATAGACCCAACAAAAAATAGCCATAGCAATACTACCTTTAAAGGAGTAACGCCAGGCCTAGAAGCCCATTGCACGGGCTCCCTGCTACTAAAGGTTATATTCGGCTTCCCCGATAACTTCCGCAGCGAAAATTTAACCTTCCACGTCGCTCCGTTTCCAAAGTGGCTATCAAGCACTACTCAGACGCGAAGCTTTCGCTTGCTTTAACGCAATACCGCATTACGCTTCCCTCATGCTTAAGATGCCCGGTCCACGGGGCATCATTACAGTAAATGGAAATATTGAGCGCTCCTTGCGCGTGGAAGACAGTGCGGCTGCCTTGGCAGCCGCACACTAAACGGCCTCACCAACTAAAGCATCTGACAGGTCGTCAAGACCACGGACATGGTTGGACGAGTCTGATACAGCTATATGTAATTGATACAGGTTTGATGGCTATACCCCTATTACAATACAAGGGGCTCAACCCGCACGCACAAGTGGCAATCAGGCTCACCTCTACTCATTTTGAACTATATATTGTTTATTTAATATAACTTAACTTTTGCACGGCAACTTTTCAATTAAGTTCCTCTCTTTCCAGATGACCATCGTGTTGCACCCATCCAGAATAGGGCACAACAGATACACAGGCGCAGACAAGCAGCAGGAACCCGTTCCAAGGATTATTTTTAGATTAAGACCCTACATAAACCTTTTTTACTGTCTCTTGTTGATACACATCCCTCGAATTCTCAGTACAATTGAGAAGGATGCTGACGTCTTGGCATGTGGCCATGTCAGAATAATGCACGTACCTGGACACCAGGGGCTTATTACAAAGGGCGCTATTTAGGCCCGGTTTACACCATAAAGACCGAATACCTTAGGGAGTGTTCGGCGTCGCGAGTTTGGCCTTATATGCATCAGCTCCGAATCATGTCTTTGGTCAAATGTTGGGTTTGCCCGGCTCCTGTGTTTTGCTGCCTTACGTTCCGCTCTATCGGCTAAGGCGGCACCAGGAGAAATACTGCGATTGTGCCCTGGTTCATCCGGACGAGCACCTCAGTAGAGAAAGCCGAAAACTAACTGTCACCATATAGCGTGAGACTGGTCAACCACTCGATGACCTATTGGAATTTTCGGGATTCCTCCGCCTTAACGAAGGGCCGTTTCCCGGCCAGGCATGTACGCACCCCGAATTGGGATGACTGCGGAGCCACCAGGGGCTATATAGTAGCCCCACTGTCAAACTCCTCTGGCTAACTGAAAGTGTTAAAGCATTATAGTCTGGTTGCCTAGTTTGCTGCGCTATCACCTCCTTAATGGACCAAGACGTTGGATCAAGTGTGAACACACGTCTTCTGTGAACACCCTTGCATTATATGTGTGGGGGCTGAAGCCGACGACTGCAATCTTTCAGGTTATATACATGTAGACATAAACGGCCGCCCAAGAGACATCATAATACTTTCAGGCAAAAGTATAAATACACCCTTGATAAATTTAATAAAACATTGTTTTTACAATGGGAATACATGTCATTCAAACATAATACTCTTCGAGCACTGGGCCTCTATCGAACGAGCGCCTTCAAGAACTTCTTCAAAGTAGTGCTCGGCAGCCACTCGGCCTATGGCCGAACCCTGCGCCGCAATAGTGGTGGCATCCATCTCCGCCCAGTATGTTTTGACACAGGCAAGGGCCATCCGCGAGCCTTCTATGCACGCCGACCTCTTCATCGCATTAATGCGATGCACCGCACCAACGAACTACTGCACCAAGCTAAAATAGCTGTTCGGCTTTGGCCTTTCCGGCCACAGATAATCCACAACAGACCTCATGGCAAGTCCGGACAACCTATTTAGTTCGGCCCATTCGGCAAGCTGATCAGTCAGGGGAAGCGGACGCTCTGGAACATTAAATTGCGACCAGAATAGCTTGTCCACTTCATGATCTGTTTGATCTCGGAAGTATTCGGCCGCATCAACAACAGTCGCCGCCAAGTCCACATATGCATCTGCCGAACTCCACAGCCGATCCAGAGGGGCATACCGAGGATCTCCAAACTTCCTCCGCAGCATAAAGGGCTTCCCAGGCACAATATCCCCGGCTTCACGAAGTTCCTCCTTCTTCGCTCTCATGGCAGAGCGGGTGTCCTTGGTCGCCATCGTGGCCTTTTGAAGGTCCATCACCTTCGCCTGGTTTTCTTCTTCAAGAAGCTGGTAGCGGTCGGCAGTATATTTTAACTTTACAACCATCTTGGCCATTTTTTCTTTGCTCTCGCTATGCGCGGCCTTCTCGGCTCTCAACTCTTCGGCCGCCTTCAAAGCGGCCGCATTACTACTCCTTGCTTGCTCCTTGGATCGGGCAAGCTCCGCCCGCAGGGCCTCCACAATGGCAGCTCCATCTACAGTCACAACATATTAAAGATACTGGCATCACGCTGCTCTTACTATGTGACATTCACAAGAAACATCACCTACCTTGTGCTTCGTCAAGCCGCTTGTTAACAAGCTCGATGTAGGCATCCGCCGCATCCAGTTGCCGCTTCAGTTCGGCAACCCCATCAGTCCGGCTAGCCACCGGAGCTTCAGCCACCTGCACATAAAGGCGGTTTGGTTATTACCTGGGACTACGATCCTCTGTTGGCCGCCGTTCTCGACGACAACCAGAGTGTCAGGGGCTACTATCTACATAGGGCACACCTAAAAATGTGCGGTACTATCACAAATGTATATCATTTCACGTACCTCAAAGCCCGTTAGTAGACTCATAAAGGTTTCATGCAACCCGCTTTCGGCGGACGAAATCCTTTCAATCACCGTACCCATCAATGTACAGTGCTCTTCTGAGATGGTCGCTCGCTCTAGCAGATCCTTTAGTACGTCCGACCGCATACCAGATGGTGCCGGACTCCTTTGATTGCTCTCTTCAAGAGCCAGATACTGGGGACTTCGGGTGGCCATTGGATTACCTTCTGGCCTTGCCGAATCAGGAGAAACCCTCCGTGACGACACTTCAAGGTCACCCGCTTCTTGAGCTGAGGAGTCCAGGGGAGGCATTTCCCTCTCCATCATATCCGGAAGAAGATCCCCCGAGGACGAGCTCTGCTGAGAAGGGCTAAGATCCGAACTGCATGATCAATGTTTCGGTTATTTTCCTTAGAGGTAAGGTAGTATATCTTCACTTTTAAGTACTTTTTGATTACTTACAGCTCGTTAGACGGCCGATCCCCGCGCGGACTTTGTGTGGCAAGAGCACCCTCCGAGGCAGGACCCTCTGGTGGAGATTTCTTCTCCCGTTTGGAAACCTTGGTTTCCGGATCTTCAGAGGTAGCCCTCTTCCTTCCCCGGGGCGAGAGAATGTCAGATTCTTCCCCTTGGTTATCCTCCCTCATGGAGGCTCTCATTCCCTCGGTTGGAATAGGTAGTGGTGGAGGCCCGCTTTCGCCCTCTTTATTCCCCCTTCATCTTCCTTTGAGGACGTCGGGCGGGGTGCTGGCTCGAGCATCTTTTCCAGCACCGGATTGTCCAAGCCTTCAGGAAGGGGGGCCGAACACCGGATCATCTTCGCCTTCGTTATCCAGTCCTGGTCAAAGAGCGACTCTTCAGAATGATGTCATGATAAATAAAAAGACGGTGTGTTCGGCCATGGGATTACTTACTTGGGCCGCGGTGCCATTGCTGCTCAGACCCACGTCCTCGGTAATGTCCGGACACTCTATTTGGGGTCCGAAGAACGATTTGTACAACTCCTCGTGCGTCAGGCCGAGGAAGTTTTGAATAGTGTGTGGTTCTTCTGGGTTGAATTCCCACATACGGAGGGGCCGACGTTTGCAAGGCTGGACTCGACGAACGAGCATGACTTGCATTACCATAACCAGACTAAAATCTCCCTCAAAGAGATCTTGGATGCGGCTCTGCAATATTGGCACGTCCTTGGCTGGACCCCAGCTCAGCCCCCTGCTGATCCATGACATCAGTTGTGGTGCAGGGCCCGAGCGAAAGGTGGGGGAAGCCACCCACTTGGCACTTCTGGGAGCTGTGGCGTAAAACCACTCCCGTTGCCATAGTCCGGACACTTCTGGAAAGGAACCCTTTGGCCATGGAGCACCAGCGATCTTGCTTATTAATGCGCCTCCGCACGCTGCATGCTGACCCTCGACCATCTTCGGCTTCACATCAAAGGTCTTGAGCCACATGCCGAAGTGAGGGGTAACGCGGAGGAAGGCCTCACATACGACAATAAATGTCGAGATGTGAAGAAGGGAATCTGGGGCCAGATCGTGAAAATCAAGTCCGTAATAGAACATAAGACCCCTAACAAAGGGATCCAGAGTGAGGCCTAGCCCTCGGAGGAAGTGGGAGATGAAAACGACATTCTCGTTGGGTTCAGGAGTAGGGATGACCTGCCCTCGGGCAGGCAGCCGTTGCAAAACTTCGGCGGTCAGGTATCTGGCCTCCCTCAACTTCTTGATATCCTCTTCTGTGACGGAGGAGGGCATCCACCGGCCCTGAAGCCTGGATCCGGACATGATTGAAGGTCCGAAGCACCTGACCTGGGCTTTGGGTGTTAGAACTCGAGGCGGGGGAAGGATTCGATTGAGCACGGGAGGGAAAAAAAGTAAAAGCCTTCTCCCTTTATAAAGAGGGTGAATATCAAGCATCCTCCTCGTGGCCGTTTGGGACTTGCCTAAATTCTAGGAGTCCTAGACACGGTTGGGTTACCCACGTCCGTATTGATGAGAATCCCGTAATAAGGGGAACACGATCTCTGCTTTGACAAGACGTGTCAAGAAACCGCCTCGCGTTATGTGCGGGGCTGGTTAAAGAAAAATGGTTCGAGTAATTACCGGGCCATGGCATGATGTCATGCTGCCAAAACATGTCAACAGATTAGATTTGTGGAAATATTATTCTATCTACGGTGGTATGTGGAACTAATTTTTCAGGGTCGGACACTATCCTTGTATTCAAACTCTTCTGTGGTGTATTCGGAGGAGGAACCCGCCTTGCAATGCCGAAGACAACACTGCGCGCCGGACTCATCGTCATTGAAACCTGGTTCAGGGGCTACTGAGGGAGTCCTGGAATAGGGAGTCTCCGAACAGCCGGATTATATCCTTTGGCCGGACTGTTGGACTATGAAGATACGAGATTGAAGACTTCGTCCCGTGTCGGGATGGGACTCTACTTGGCATGGAAGGCAAGCTAGGAAATACGGATATGGATATATCCTCCCTTGTAACCGACCTTGTGTAACCCTACCCCCTCCGGTGTCTATATAAACCGGAGGGTTTTAGTCCGTAGGACAACATACAATCATACCATAGGCTAGCTTCTAGGGTTTAGCCTCTCTGATCTTGTGGTAGATCAACTCTTGTACTACTCATATCATCAAGAATAAATCAAGCAGGACGTAGGGTTTTACCTCCATCAAGAGGGCCCGAACCTGGGTAAAACATCGTGTCCCCTGCCTCCTGTACCATCCACCTTAGACGCACAGTTCGGGACCCCCTACCCGAGATCCGCCGGTTTTGACACCGACAGTGGTGCTCCTGGATGTTTTCATGGTACGTAGGTATATATAGGAGGAAGAAGTAGGTCGGTGGAGCCACGAGGGGCCCACGAGGGGGAGGGCACGCCCCCTGCCTCGTGTCCTCCTCGTTGGTTGTTTGACGTCCACTCCAAGTCCTCTGGATCACGTTTGTTCCAAAAATCACGCTCCCGAAGGTTTCATTCCATTTGGACTCCGTCTGATATTCCTTTTTTGCGAAACACTGAAATAGGCAAAAAACAACAATTTGGGCTAGGCCTCCGGTTAATAGGTTAGTCCCAAAAATAATATATAAGTGTATAAATAAGCCCATTAAACATCCAAAACAGAATATATACAAAATCATGGAATAATAAAAAATTATAGATACGTTGGATACGTATCATACGTCTAGTTAGGGAGGCTGAGATTCAACTCAGAAGACCGCGTCTTCACCTTATTCCCCTTGAGCTAAGGACACACAGTCCTTGCCCAATCACTCTGGTAAGTCTTCAAGGTATACTTCCAAACCTTCACAGACTACGTTCACCGGCGATCCACAATGACTCTTGGATGCTCAGAACGCGACGCCTAACCGGCTGGAGGATTCACGGTCCTCAAGTGTAACAAGTCTTCAGGTCACGCGGACAGAAAGACTTCAGTGATGCCTAACACTCTTTGGCTCTGGGTGTTTAGGGCTTTGTCCTCGCAAGGATTTCTCTCTCAAATGCTTCAGAGGTGGGTTCCTCTCAAACGACAAAAGTTGTGCACTAACTTTGAGCAGCCACCAATTTATTGTGTAGGGGGTGGGCTATTTATAGCCAGGAGGCAACTCGACCTAATTTGTCCGAAATGACCCTGGGTCACTAAGGAAATGACACATGTCCAACAGTCAGATTTCAGACACACGCCACAGCTTGACTTGGGCTACAAGTAAAGCTGACTCATCCAGCTCTAGATAAGATTGGCTCTTATTGTCTTAGCTCGAAGACATAGGATTTGGTTGAGCATCACTTCAGTCACTCTGATTTTGTTCACTTGGACCCCACTTAACAGTACGGTGGTTCCTATGACTCAACAAAGAAGAAAAGGAAACTACGAAACAATTATGTCTTCATACTCCATAGTCTTCATACGATGTCTTCTCATGTCATAGTCTTCAATGTGAATCTCTTCACAGACCACGATTGTCTTCAATGTCTTCACACATTTTTAGGGGTTATCTCTGGTAGGTAAACCGAATCAATGAGGGACTACTACCTGTGTTATCCTGCAATTTCACAAACAGATTAGTCCCTCAACCACGTTTGTCGTCAGTACTCCAAAACCAACTAGGGGTGGCACTAGATGCACTTACAATCTCCCCCTTTTTGGTGATTGATGACAAACTGGTTGAAGTTTTCAACGGGGATAAAAGTATGTGAAAGTTTGAGAATTAAGGCATTGTCTTCATAATTAGTAAAAGGCTCCCCCTGAAGATGTGCATATAAGTAGTTTGCCTTTGAATGCAAATGCACATTGCAAGTTTTACTTTTTGGAGATCCTCTTCACTTATGAAGACAATTCATCATGCATATAAAGATATAACGAAGATAATTGCATGCATAATGAAAAATGGACGTGTGCGGAATGACTTCATGCGGAATTTATCATCGCATCACAGAGTAGCAGAGAAAGTAGCAGGCGACCATCGAGTTTAAGTGTTACAACCCAAAGAACCAAATGTATCAAAAATTGAGAGTTGTAAACACTTGGCAAAATAGTGCAACCACCCATTAGGACCCGTTTGAAGACTATCAACTCATATGCTTCTTCCCCTTTTGTCAGTAATGGCCAAAAGGGTTTGAAGACATAGAGTATCTACTCGTTCCCATCAGGAGTAGATGAAGGTGCAAGGTATACATTGGAGTTCGGTGGTGCAGAAGGGCCTGGTGAAGTGTCGAGATGCAGTGAAGCCATGGTTGGTGAAGTGGCGTCATCTTCTTCATCAACGACTCTCGCAACAACAGTTGCAGCCGAAGATGAATACTCAGAGTCTTTTATGGAAGGATTCTAACGCCAGCTTGCATTTTGTGGAGGCCTGGAGTCGAATTTGAAACCCTCTGCGAAGCCATCTTCGCGAAGATATTCTTCAGGGCATAGGAGTGTGAGACTCTTCCAAGACCTTCGACATGCTTCATGGGCAACGAATGAGTTCTTGGTGGCCAAGTTTCTGATGTGATTGACTTCCACCAAGATACTCTGCATCTGACGCTTTAGCCAGTCATGATGCTTGTCCTTCTTCTGATGTAAGGCCACAAGAAGCTCTCGGTCATTGAGAACACGAGAACACTTCCGAGGCCTTTGAGCTATTATACTGTCAATGGCTTCGGTGTTGGCACGGTGAGGCACACGTATATTGCCAGCCAGAGGATAAGCAGGAGTAGCAGTATTTGGAACATGAATCCCTTCTATGGGCTGCGTGAAGCTTTGATGATCAACATTGTGAAGATATAGCGGCTCCTTGGCAGGCTCTGGGTAGATGGCTTCGACGGACAGATCAACCTCAGACAGAAAGACAAGATGGTTTCGCGCTGAGGGCTGATAGTCAATAGTAGAGTGAAGGTTGATCAAGCGTTTCACCCATGGAGCATAAAACTTCAGGCCAAACAGATCAATCCCAAATGCAGCAAGTTGTTTGATGAAGAAATCATGGGTGTTGAATCTGATGCCATTGACAGTGTAGAATACCAAAGTCTTCATGGCTCCCTCAAGTTTGGCTTCAACAGTATATCCCTTGATTGGCCATAGAGTACACCTCAGAATGTGATATACTGTGCGGGGCAAGTACTCGAGGTCCTTGATGAAGAATTCCTTGGCATATTCGGCATCTTGAGGCAATGGCTTCATCATGCTGAGCATCTGACTCATATTTAGTTCAGGACGCTGAAAGATACTTTGCAGTTCATTATTGTGAAGCTAACAACCAGGCTCATACAAGTCACCTGGAGTGGGAGGGAAGTAAGCTCAATAATGTCTTGAGCTTTGGCTTCATGGTGCACATCGCCCTGACATCCACTCAAGGATCCATGTCTTCAGAGCCCTGTTGTAGCCACGAATGTGAAGAGTGGCATAGAACTACAGCAAGAGCTCTTCATTCTAGTGATCCTTGTCGGTGACGAACTGTAGAAGACCAACCTCCCTGAAGCAATCAAGGGCTTCTTCCAGATAGGGCAGCCCAGCAATAGCTTCACAATCAAGGCGCATGTAGGGAAAGATTTGCCCTTGATTGTACAAAATGCAAGAATAGTAGTTGCACTACTGATGGCTCCATAAGTGATCAGAAGAGATCTTGGGCTTCGAGTATGGATTCTTGGCACTGTCAAAGAAGGTATTGTGTGCCCTGAAGCTGTTCACGCTGAACGATCCTGGGGAGGTTGCAACTCCTGGAAGCCTTGGCAGCCTGGGCTTTGGCTTCTGAACTTGTGGCCTCTGCTCCACATGATAGTCATATTGAGGTCCGCCAGCAGTGGGAGGCACCACGACGGGCCATTTCACAGTGACCATCTCTCCATGATCAAAGGCCTGTTCAATTCTGTGAGGCCTTGGAGATGGAACAGTGGCTTCAGCTTGCATAGTGGCTTCAGGTTGAACTTGAGCTTCAGGCAACACATTGGCTTCAGATTCCATATTATCTTCAGGTGCCACATTGTTGTCAGGCGCCACATGGTCTTTAGCCATGACAGTGTGATTGGCTTCAGCATCAATGTTTGTGGCCGCCTCAGTAGTTTCAACCTCCGTCTGATCAATGACAGGAGGGTCGGGCACAGACTCATTCTCCCCGAGAATGACTGTTTTAGTCAGAGGGGGTGTAGCAACTCCTTCTTCTCTTCTTTCTTCTTCATTTTCTTCATCGGCTGATGCAGCCGGAATGTCTTCAACAGCTTTGGCTTCAGACTCGGAGACATTCACAGTTGGGGTGGCTTTAGGGAACACTTGACGTGCTACTGAGCTTTGTTGCACGTCCCCTTCTGGAATGCCCGACATGGTGACCTGTGGCCTGGGGCCTTTGCGAAGCCTGTGGAAAGCGGGCGACGCCTGTGGTGACAGAGTAGTCTTGACCATGTAGTTATCTTCGTCAATCACTGAAGTGGTGTCTTGAGGTGGTGGAGTTCTGGGAGTGTCATCAAGAATGGGGGTGTCTTGTTGAGGGCGATCGGCCCACGAAGCATCCTGAATGATTGGCGTCAAAGGACGACCAATACTGATGAGTTTGTTGTTCGTATGAATAGGCGATGATACCATGTGGTGCTCAATTTGAGGAAGGACTTCATCATCTTCAACATTGTCTTCATGATCAATGTCTTCAGCTATGGTGGGGTCGACAGCTGGTACTTCTTCATCTTCAGGAGCCTTTGTGGTAGCAGGCCCGTGAATCACTAGACGACGCTCTTGACTCGTGGAGGCAGGACGGGCAATAGAAATTGGCTCAACCATAAAGGGCTCACAGGCAGCAGCAACACGCTCTTTCTTTGAAGACTTAGTCTTCAGCTTCTTCTTGGATGGAGCATCATCAAAAGCATCCTTGTTCTTGTGCTTCTTGGCTTTTGCTTCAACTGCCCTTGCCTTCTTTAAGTCTGAAGCTGCCGAGGGGACCTTAGGCTTCGAGCCTATCATGCTGGTAGGGAAGACAATCTGAGGTTCTTTCTGCCTTGGTGCTTTAGTTCGGGCCGCAGCAGACTTCTTCTTCTGTTTGGCAACCATTCTAGGGTCGATACCAGGATGCCCCAGAGCCTTGCGCTTCTCAGCCTCATTGTGAGCTTGAATGCATTTCTGCACAAAGTACTTCATGCGCTCTTGAGCCTTTAGCTTCTTCACGCTTCTTGTGAAACTATTCCTTGAGCTCATTCATCATCACCTTGAAGCTTTGAACTTCTGCCACACTGAGCTTTGCCATGTTCTTCTTGAACTTTGCCTTCTCAAAATCAATCTTGTTTTTCAACTCGACGATTTTCTGAGCCACGTCCAGTTCATTTTCAATGGCTCCATGAAACATGACGCTTATGCTGATTGGCAGCTGAAGGTCATCAATACTTAGGCTTTGATCATTGAACCATTCATCAATGAAATTGTTCAGTATGTCAACGTCAAAGAGGGGCAGGTCGTTGAAGCTCTCTGCCTCTTGCTTTCTCTTGATCAGTTGTTCAAGGGCTTCATCACCAAGCTCCTCATCACTCGATAGATCTATAGTGTCTTCCTCGTTCCTCAGAACGGCAGCTGGTGTCAGTTCATGCCCAGAAATCTTCTTGGGCTTCTTGGTTTTCTTTGTCTTCTCGGCCTTCTTGGAGAAACGAGACAGATTCTTGAAATGCACACTGGGTTCAGGAGGTGCAGTGGCCAATGGCTTCATATGCGAAGCTTTTGGAGCAGCAGAGGGCTTTGAAGCCTTTGACTTCTTTGGCTTCTGCTTTGGTGGTGTTGGCGCATCTTCAGAATCTGCATCATCAGCAGAGTGATCCATCATGGCCCCCTATACAACTATATGAGTGATGAGGCCTTTGAGGTTGTAGAAGGGGCCAGTTTCAATGGGATTAGCATCACAAGTGCCATTAGCCCTTGGAGCAGATGGACTAGGGTTGAAGTCGAGTCCCAGGTCCTTCTTCTTCTTGACAGCAGACTCCTTGGCAAATTTATAATTGTGCTTGAATAGATTGTTATCGTGACACCATAACAGTGATGATGGTCGGCATTCTCTGGTTGTGGCCCTCGGAACATGCAAGGGTAGAAGTCTTGAGCAATGGCTTCAGACTTGGACTTGGGCTACAGATTTCTGTATAGAATATCTCCCCAGGGCCGCTCGATAGCGTTCTTTTCAGCATATTCAGCAGTCACAAATATGTACTTGAACCATTCCTCATCCCAATATCTTCAAATCCATTGGATTCGGGTCTTGTGCTCGCTGTAGGTTTCCTCTGGGTCTGTCCTGTACATTTCAAACAGATCAGGAGGTAAATCCTTAGCTGTATCCCCACGGCGCTGCCTGCCGCCCTTCCTGAAGATTTTTCAGTTGCCATGAGATTCAGACTGAAGGGCTTCAGGACTGTGAATGTCTTCCTTTTGCTGGTCAGACAAGAACTAGCTTCAAGAGAGTTGATGTGATGTTGCAAAAACTCTACAAATGAATGCAGACTATCATAACCAAGGGATTCTCCCACGGACATGTACCTGTGATAGAATTAAGGTGCGAGGGAAGGGCAAGATGTCATATGCATTCTTAGAAGATTTTGAAGATAAATCAGTTTTAAGACATTGACCTCATAGTGCGAAGATATTCACTTATTTGAAGAGAGTCGGTTCTAGATTTGTACGAATCCATGAATAAGTACAAGTGAGGAATCTAACTAGTTGTGAAGAATAAGTGAATATACTTGGCATGATATGAGATGCAGATATGGACAGATCTAGATATGGAAGTGAAGAAACTACTTTTGGTAGAAGTGGATGGATTTGACGGATCAAAAAGGCAGTAAAAAGTAAGTTTTAATTACAGCTAACGAACTGCTAGACGAGATGGGGAGAGAGGTTGAGCAGTTCAATCTCCCGCGCCCTAACATGGTGGGGGAAGACACCTACGGCGGCGGCAAAGGGGACGAGGTCCGCGGCCGGCGTGAGGACGGCATCGAAGATGTCGCGGCAGCTAAGCGCTTCGTCTCCGGCGTCGACGCGAGCTAGCGGAGGCGCTAGGGTTTTGGTGCTCCTTTATACACGTTCAGCTCGATGACGTCCCGCGATCTCCGATCCAGCAGAGCTTCACGGGAGAGTTTCGTCAGCATGACGGTGTGATGATGGTGATGATGTTGCTACCGACGCAGGGCTTCGCCTAAGCACCGCTACGATATAATCGAGGCGGAATATGGTGGAGGGCGGCACCACACACGGCTGGAATAGATCAACATATCAACTTGTGTGTTCTAGGGTGCGCCCCTGCCCCCATGTATAAAGGAGCAAGGGGGAGGCGGTCGGCCAGGAGGAGGGCGCGCTAGGGGGAGCCCTACTCCCACCGGGAGTAGGACTCCTCCTTTTCCTTGTTGGAGTAGGAGAGGGAAGGAAGGGAGAGAGGACGAGAAGGAAAAAGGGGGGCGCCCCCCTCCTTGTCCAATTCGTACTAGAGGGGGAGGGGGCGCGCGGCTGCCCTGGCCGCCCCTCCTCTTCTCCCACTAAGGCCCATGAGGCCCAATTAACTCCCCGGGGGGTTCCGGTAATCCCCTGGTACTCCGGTTTTTATCTGAAACCACTCGGAACACTTCTGGTGTCCGAATATGGTCGTCCAATATATCAATCTTTACGTCTCAACCATTTCGAGACTTCTCGTCATGTCCGTGATCATATCCGGGACTCCGAACTACCTTCATTACATCAAAACACCAAAACTCATAATACTGATTGTCACCAAACTTTAAGCGTGCGGACCCTATGGGTTCGAGAACTATGTAGAAATTACCGAGACACGTCTCCGGACAATAACCAATAGCGGAACCTGGATGCTCATATTGGCTCCTACATATTCTACGAAGATCTTTATCCGTCAAACCACATAACAACATATGTTGTTCCCTTTCTCATCGGTATCTTACTTGCCGGAGATTCGATCGTCGGTATCTCAATACCTAGTTCAATCTTGTTACCGGCAAGTCTCTTTACTCGTTCCGTAATACATCATCCCGCAACTAACTCATTAGTTACAATGCTTGCAAGGCTTATAGTGATGTGAATTACCGAGTGGGCCCAGAGATACCTCTCCGACAATCGGAGTGACAAATCATAATCTCGAAATACGCCAACTAAACAAGTACATTTGGAGACACCTGTAGAGCACCTTTATAATCACCCAGTTACGTTGTGACGTTTGGTAGCACACAAAGTGTTCCTCCGGTAAACGGGAGTTGCATAATCTCATAGTCATAGGAACATATATAAGTCATGAAGAAAGCAATAGCAACATACTAAACGATCAAGTGCTAACCTAACGGAATGGGTCAAGTCAATCACATCATTCTCCTAATGATGTGACCCCGTTAATCAAATGAAAACTCATGTCTATGGCTAGGAAACATAACCATCACTACAAAAAAAGACACATTCGTGACATTTTGGGCCGAGCGAATTTTTTTTCTGCCATACATATGACACTTCTATGACGATAATTGTGACAAAACTCGGTATCATCATGGATGTGGTGGGCTCCTACTTCTATGACAAAAAATCATGACAGAAAATGGGCTTTTCGTCCTGGGCGGGCCGGAGACGCAGCTGCATGACATTCTTTGGGCTGTCCATGACAGAAAAAACCATGGTAGAAGCGAGGGGGAGGAAAATTTCGGGGAGTTCCCGGTTATGGTGGGAGGTCGGGGGCCGAGCGATGCACGTTTCTCTCGTACACGTACGCACGTGTGTGCGGGGCATTGGCTCTAACTAAACTCGAGCGAGGCGTTGGGCTCTAACTGAACCCGAGCGATTGCACTGCAGGCTACGCGTTACTGAACCCAAGCGATCGATCGATCTGAACCCGATCGAGCGATTCCTTGGCTACTGCTGCTAACTGAAGCCGATCCATGGGATGAACAGTGAGCGTTGCGGGGGGGGGGGGGTGGATGAACAATGAGCGATGGCGTTGCCTCTGGATGAACAGGACCCCGTGGTGTCATGGAGGGCTGGATGAACAGTAGACGGTGGAGGGGTGCCCGTGGAGGGGTGGATGAACAGGACCTCGTGGTGTGGAGGGCAGGATGAATAGTAGACGGTGAAGAGGTGCCCGTGGAGGGGTGGTTGAACAGGACCCCGTGGTGTGGAGGGCTGGATGAACAGTAGACGGTGGAGGGGTCGTTGAACAGTAGCCGGTGGAGTAGCGCGCGGTGGAGGCTGGATGAACAGGAGCCCGTGGAGGCTGGAGGAGGTCGACGGTGGATGAACAGTAGCTCGTGGAGGCTGGAGGGGGTCGACGGTGGAGATGAACAGTATCCTGTGGAGTCCCGTTTTGCGGTACGCCACACCCCTCCCGATGAATAGGACCCCCGTTTCGACCGTGGCGCTCCAACACAAGTCTGTTTCCTCCGTTTTGCGGTATGCCACACCCCTCCCAATCAACAGGAGCCCCGTTTCGACCGTAGGAGGTCCGTTTCCTCCGTTTTGCGGTACGCCACACCCGTCCCGATCAACAAGACCCCCGTTTCGACCGTAGGAGGTCCGTTTCCTCCGTTTTGCGGTACGCCACACCCCTCCCGATCAACAGGACCCCTGTTTCGACCATAGGAGGTCCGTTTCCTATGTTGTGCGGTACGCCAGGCCTCGTTTCCATTGCCTCTTCCATCCAAGCCCTCCCGATGAAGACGACCACGCATTCCGTTCCGACCCATGAACACGACAACGACGTTGTTTCTCCGTCCCGACCTAGCCATGTACACGAGCCCTCGCCGTACGTATGCGCGAGTAGGCGTTCGAGACCCTGCCCGTATGTACACATACGTGGCCGTATTTTCTTTCTTGCACCCTAGCGGTTGTACGTACGTGTACATGCTACGTGCGCGCCTCTACTATGACACGTGCGCGCCTCTACTACGATACGTGCGCGCATCTACATCCACCATTATATATGTACGTACACGTTCGCGACCAGAATGACAATGCTACGTACGCTTCGACCAGGTGGGTCCCGACTGTCAGGCACTTCCTTGCGTGCGAAGGTGCAGCTGGTGGGTCCCAGCAGTAAGGGGGGAAACATTTTTTTCGCGAAATACGGTGGCCCGTCCGGTGGGTCCCTACTGTCAGGTGGAGGAAACATTATTTTCTGCGTAATAAGGAGGCACTTCCTTGCTGTAGTCGTGGACCCAGCTGTCAGCCTCTCCACGTACAGTCCATGTCTGATGGAAGTCGTTCCTTGACCACGTTAACCACGCCGCGCCGAGAGCACCAGGGCAGTGGATGACGGTGAGGCCTAGGAAGGGGACGACGCGGAGCTGGGGAAGATGCAGCAGTGGAAGCCCGCGCGGAGAGGAGTACGAGGGTTCACTGGTTCGGCTGCGGTGTGAGGCTGCCATCGCCGCAGAATAACATGGGGTGTGGGTGAGTAGAGGGATGGCCTGGCCAGCGGTGGGAGTAGTACGGGGCGGTGAGGCCTCCGCGGCATCACAGCCGGCCATGGGAGGCAGGAGCATGCGGCACGACCGGCGCTGCTTTGGACGGCTGGAGCAAGAAGACCAGAGGTTGAGGAAGCACTACGGCCGTTGGATGCACATCGTACGGTCACTGGAGCTAGAATCGTTCATATTGACTAAAATTGACAAAGGCCCCCGTCCCAGTCAACTTAGTAGGCCCACAAGTCAGCCTCCCACCATGGTGGGTCCCAGCTAGCAGGGGGAGTATTCATTTTTTTGTGCGTAATAAGGAGGCACTTCCGGTGGGTCCGAGCTGACAGCGGGGGGAACGTTTTTTTTTGCGAAATACACTAGCCCGTCCGGTGGGTCCGAGCAGTCAGGGGGGCAACGTTTGGTGGGTCCCTGCTGTAAGGTGGAGGAATAATTACTTTGCACGTAATAAGGAGGCACTTCCTTGCGGTCGCCTGGACCCAGCTGTCAGCCCTTCCATGTACAGTACTCTTCCGATGGAAGTCGGTCGTTGATCACGTTGACCACGCCGCGCCGAGAGCACCAGGGCGGTGGTCTAGACAAAGGCTAGGCCTAGGAAGGGGACGACGCGGAGCCGGGGAAGACGCAGCAGTGGAAGCCCGCGCGGAGAGGAGTACGAGGGTTCACTGGTTCGGCTGCGGTGTGAGGCTGCCATCGCCGCAGAATAACATGGGGTGTGGGTGAGTAGAGGGATGGCCTGACCAGCGGTGGGAGTAGTATGGGGGTGGTGAGGCCTCCGCGGCAGCACAGCCGGCCACGGGAGGCAGGAGCACGCGGCACGACCGGCGCTGCTTTGGGCGGCTGGACCAAGAAGACCAGAGGTTGAGGAAGCACTACGACCGTTGGATGGACATCGTACGGTCACTGAAGCTAGAAACATTTATTATTGACTAAGTTGACAAAGCCCTTGGTACACTCCAACTTAGTAGGCCCACAGGTCAGCCTCCGAAACGGTGCGCCCCAGATGTCAGGGGGAGGAATCATTTTTTGGGCGGCCGAAGATAAGAATATCCGAAATTGAAGAAGAAGCACGACATCCGTTGGATAGACATCCAACGGCCACTGCTGCTAGAACCGTGTGTTGACTATAATAAGTTGGCAAAGCCTTGCATACGCGTCAACTTATTTTTTTTAGGGGACGCGTCACTTAGTAGGCCCACAAGTGTGTGGCAGAGAACTTATAGCCCATTTACGTTTTGTAAGAATGTACAGCCCATTTTGGAATTCTAATGGAATTTACCACATCCCATTTACAGTTTGTTAAAAGTACAACCCATTTTCTAGCTAGGACAATGATTACTAATTTAGACCAACCATTGAAGACAGAATTCAATAAAATTTCCCACATTTTGATGGGCTCCGAAATATTTTTATCCCGAAATTTCTAGTCAGATTAAATATAAATTTTTATTACGTAAAAATCTAAAGAAACATTGCGTGCGCAACAATGAAAATTTAAGATTTTCAAAATCCATAAATAATATTTTATAAACTAATTTCGTGTTTGGTGCATTTTTTATAGTTACTGCCCAGTTTTTATAATTACATCCCATTTATTATTTTTAAAGCCCATTTTCCTGTTAAGCGTAATGCATCCCTCCTAGGAAAGATTTGCAGCCGAGCGGGTATTCCTCAAAAAGACATATAGCTGGGCTAGCCATTTTCATCTTGAGAAAATTAGTATCTGGGCTGGATATCTAGCCTGGCTAGACAGGCCACAGCCCGCCCAGTTAATACCCTGCTCTCCTCAATACTGCTCGAGCTGCTTGGTCCCAGCTGTCGGCCGCACCTTGTGCAATTCTCTCGTTTATATTGACTACATAGGTTGACAATGGTGTGGGACCGTGATGTCAGGAAACCAGGAGAAAGCAAAAAAAATATAGTTGTACATAATAAGGAGGCACTTGCGTACGTACGGCTACGGCCCTAGTGGGTCCTTAGTGTCATCCAGTCAAAATAAAGTCATCTCCTGAATCCTCATGTTCGTTGACAATGTTAACAATGCTCGGCGCCACGGCGAGCGCAACAACTCGAAGGACAACGGAGAGGGCCCCGCGGGCCCTACGGATGGTCTGATACAGCGCCCGCTACTCATTCAGGAAGCCAGGATCATCGGACACCTATGAGCACCTTCGAGAAACGGAGACGGCATGAAATGGTAAGGCCGCGCTTGGGAGCTCTGGTTTGTTTCAAACCTATATTAACATACAAGTGTAATTTACTCGTCATCGAAAACAACGCGTAAAATACAGGCGTAATGAAACCAAGGGCCCGAGGAATGTAAGTAAAACCGGCGGGATACGCGTGTAATTTGAGAGACGAGTGTATATTTTACGAGCACTGCTATAGGGACGACATTACCAGACGATACATGCACGATGTGCGTATCATGCCATCCATGGGCAAGGCTGAAACAGTAGCTAACGGCTGGATTAGCAATCGTCTGAGTGTCGTTCAGCGTTTTTATCGTGTGTCAAGTACTTACGATATTTTACTAGTAGAAATCGACCAACCAAGCGCCTTCGCCCGAGACCATCTGCTTTAATTTACAAGCGTCAGTTTTACAAGTGGTTTTGGTTGGAAAACGACGATCCAATCATGGCCTAATATCATGAGTTGGTCGGAAGATCATATGGTTTCACGTCTAACCAACCCGACTTGTCGCATAGGCTATGAATGAAACATCAGACGATGAACTTCTTAAGCACGGAAACAACAGAAGAGGATGATCTTCTTAACAAGCAAATCACTAGCATTAGATCGACATGTAAAACAATACGAAGCATTATTCTCAGGAGGCACGGTGAACAGCTCGTGATGCCGCATGCCACGACATTCCAAGCTCAACTTTGGAATCAAACACAAGGCCTGGCATTACATAGACAATATTCAGAACAAACTCTTAACACAGGAATATCTCAGCAGAGTAACTATCTACTTCTAAACTGAACACAGGAATAGGAAAAAAACACTCGACGCTTCTGGCTAAGATCAATGAGCAAATTTTGACAAGGTTTTCCAATTCCAATATATTAAACTAAAGTCTTCTTGCTAACATCAATGATTAAACTTTGACAAGCTTTTCCCATTCAAAATATGTAATGCCTATGATCGTGGAGTCCTGTCGCTTCTTGCTAACATCAATGATTAAACTTTGACAAGCTTTTCCCATTCAAAATATGTAATGCCTATGATCGTGGAGTCATGTCGCTTCTTGCTAACATCAATGATTAAACTTTGACAAGCTTTTCCCATTCAAAATATGTAATGCCTATGATCGTGGAGGCACTCCACGTGTTGTAAAATTGCCAATGGTCTCTGCAGACTAGTCATGTCACCGGTGTCTAATAATACTTGTAAAGCTTCTCGGTCATTCCTTCTGTAATGTAGCACAAACAGTGGCTGCTTCTTTCTGCAAAGTGGAACGACCAACTAGACCCAGTAATGCAGCAGTTTGCCTTGGACACATTGGCTCCTTTTGTGCAGTTGAACTAAAATCAAAGTCAGAATAAACCCGAGCTTTAATTTTGATATCCCTATAAGCAACAAAAGGTATAAGGGAAACAACTATTGAGAAATAATGGTTGATGACTTGTACTCCCAGAAGAAAAACATCTACTGATCTACCTTATCTTAATGGGAAACAAAGCAGGAGAGTAGCAATTCTCAAACAGTGTGATTCATTCATATTAACTGAGACGTTATCTTAACAATGCCTTGTTTCAAGATGTATAAATAACGAAAAAGCAGAAAAGCATCATTCCTAACATTCCTAAATCAATGCGACTGATTCATTTTAACAGAGACATTATCTTAACAATACCTTGGTTAACCATGTAGAAAGAACTACAAAGCAGGATAGTACCATTTTTAAAACACTGTAAGTCTGTAACTGATATATAATAACAGAGACATTATCTGAACAATACATTTCTTAAACATGTACTCCGGCCGATCCCTAACAGAAATGGTACTCCTGCCGATCCCTAACAAGTGTTTGCAGTTTTGAACTAAGATTCAGTAGTTAATTCGGAGGAAGGTCGGTACTGACCATTCAAGTCCAAGATTTGAAACAACTCGTGAGGAAGATCTCACAGAGATCTCAACACATATATGGAAATCCGGTCTCATTTTGTGCAGTTCCACCAAAATTAAGCAAAAAAAAATGTCGCAATAGCAACAAGTTGAAAAGATATCCCTGTTTTAACAGAGGCAAAAAAGGAATCAATTACTGGCCAATAAAGGAGGATGAAACATGCGGCCACAAAAATGGTAATCCAGCCAATCCCTAACAAGTGTTGCAGTTTTGAAATAAGATTCAGTAGTTAATTATGAGAGTGGCATCAATTACTGGCTTATAAAGGGGGTGATGCTGAATTTTTTGTAACAAAGCAACAAGCATCATGTCTGGGTTGGTCCCATTTTTGTTCACTACTTAATGGGAAAAGACAGCAATACAATAGCTTCAATTCAACATTTATTTAAAACAGTACCAATACAAGTAGCACAACATCTCAAAGCACACTGCACAATCATGTGGATGAAGGCCTGTACTGACCTTTCATGAGACCAACAACGATAAAATACGAATCTACCAACACGAATAGGAAATCCAATCTCGTTTTGTGTAGTTGCACTGAAATCAAGCAAAGTGTTTCGCGTAGCGAAGCAAAAAGTCGCAATAGCAACAAGTTGAATAGATATCCATGTTTAAACAGAGGCAAAAAAGGAATCAATTACTGGCTAATAAAGGAGGATTAAACATGCGGCCACAAAAATGGTAATCCCGCCAATCCCTAACAAGGGTTGCAGTTTTGAAATAAGATTCAATAGTTAATTCTGAGAGTGGCATCAATTACTTGCTTATAAAGGGGGTGATGCTGAATTTGTTGTAACAAAGCAAAAAGCATCATGTCTGGATTGGTCCCATTTTTGTTCACTACTTAATGGGAAAAGACAGCAATACAATAGCTTCAATTCATCATTTATTTAAAACAGTACCAATACAAGTAGCACAACATCTCAAAGCACACTGCACAATCATGTGGATGAAGGCCTGTACTGACCTTTCATGAGACGACCAAGATAAAATACGAATCTACCAACACGAATAGGAAATCCAATCAAGTTTTGTGCAGTTGCACTGAAATCAAGCAAAGTTGCCGGTGTGACATTTATGTTTTCTATAGCAACAAGTTGAATAGATATCCCTGTTTTAAGAGGAAAAAAGAAAACAATTACTGGCCAATAAAGGAGGATGAAACATGCGGCCAGAAAAAGAAGCATCTACCTTATCTTGATTGAAAACAAAGTATAGGACAGTAGCATTTCTAAAACGGTTGCATTGATTCACATTAACAGAGAAATTCTCTTAAAACAGATCAGTAGTTAATTCTGAGAGTGGCCTCAATTACTGGCTTATAAAGGGGGTGATGCTGAATTTTTTGTAACAAAGCAACAAGCATCATGTCTGGATTGGTCCCATTTTTGTTCACTACTTAATGGGAAAAGACAACAATACAATAGCTTCAATTCATCATTTATTTAAAACGGTTGCATTGATTCATATTAACAGAGACATTCTCTTGAAACAACATTCGTTAAAAAATGTAATTTACTTTTAACAGTGGCATTGCTTCAATTTTCCAACGGCATTCTTAGATTAACAACAGCAAAATAGCTGCATGGGACATGCCAGCACCATGTGCGTCCACACGTATAAATGGGTGATGCAGAGTATGTAGCCAAGCAGCATATATGCGCTGGTCCCACATTTGTTCTCTTTGAACCTTCTTCCTATGTGAGGGCAGCAAATCTAGTCATGCACAAACTACCCGACCCCCCCAGTTTCTTTCCTGTTCAACAAAGAGATCGGTTCCTTACAGATGTGTGTACTGTGTTACCCCCTTTTCCCCTTTTCGACCTACAAAGCGGCTGGATAGCTAGTCTATACTACTTTCCGCCCCTCCTTTCCTCATTGAACCACGTCCTAGATTCTTGCTCCAGCCCACCGCACCCTTCTTTCCTCTTTGAACCAAGACCTAGATTCGACTACAGATCGAAAAAGATCCACATGCAGCTAGAGCAACGACGGTTTCAAAGAAACTTATACCTTAGGGTCGTCGGGATGTGGCAAGGCGTGCGGCGGGAGGCCGGACCTGCCCACACTATGTACGGCAGCGAGGAAGAAGGGGTCGGTGGCCCTCCCGTATAGGCGCTGGGTGAAAGAGAACAGCACAGCCGGCAGTGGATTGCCTCCCTCGCCGAAGGCGATAGAGTGAACGCTGCACCTGCTCCCCTTCCCAATGCGACGAATATGGACGCATCCTTCACCAGATGTGAGGGGGGGGAGAGAGACAAGAGGCCAACGCAGTCTTGTTTAGATCTGGTGAAGAGAGGGTGAGAGACTGTGAATATAGCAAACCCTAGCAAATGAACGCTGAGCCTCCAGCGTGTAACATATATGTAGTGCGGCGAGCGTGTGGAGAGTGCAAACCCTAGAGAACAAGCGCTGAGGCTCCCGCTTATATATCTCCATCTCCAATCATATTTGTCCAACTGGCACATTATTTATGTTGTTAATTATATACGCAGCAATATTAACGTACAACATCTCTTGTTTGCACATGTCCGGACCGCTGCCACGGTCGGTCCTGACCAACTCGAACCCTCTTCATCACCCGCACGTGCTTCCCGCCCGAAACGGTCAACGCCGCATTCATGCCCGGCTAGAGCGGACGCGACCTCTCACTGGCGCCAGCATTGAAGCGGTGCGCCGGCCGAGAGAGCGTCGCCTGTGCCGCTTCCGGGTGCACGCGGCTGCTCCACGTTCAAAGGTCGCAATAGCCGGCTATAACATGCATGTAAAAAGTTCTTGGGAGTCCGTGCTACAGCTAGCTGTCCTCCCCCAACTCGTCAATCTCTTCCAGTAGTGCTAGTACTCCAAGGCGTGATCCATCGACAAGCAGGCGGGAAAGTTATGGTATACTACTCGGTTTGCGGTGAGTGGCATGCCGAGCGACCGTGTGAGACACGAACATGACAGACGTGATTTAAACGTTGGTTTTTCTCGATGGCGCGATCCAACGAAACGAAACGTTGGTTTCTCTCCGTTTCCATTTTTTCTCCGAAAAAACGGAAACTTTTCCATTCCATTTTCATTCCTATTCCATGGCTGCCCTGTTACAACATTCCATCAAATACAAAGGAAAACTAACATGAATGCTGATGCATCTCAATGATTCACAGATCATAGCCAATATTTACTTCACGACTAAAGAAAAAAGTTGTGAGAGCATGTATGAAAGAAAAACAACTGATGGAGTCACTACGACTTAAACCCTAAACCCTAAACATGATTTAATTTCCTGGCCAGGTAGAACCTGCCGAAGGAAAGACGGCTGGCACCCTCGGATCATACGATGCTTTTGTGCAGTTCCACTAAAATCGACCTGAGCATCCCTGATGGCGAAGATATTGAAGAAGTGTGATTAGAATAATAGTACTGGCACTAGTTCATGAGACATAAACTCATCACAAGTAGAAGCGGGTAGAAGTGGAGAAAGATCGACATGGAGATGGAGCTACGGCAGTGGAGCAAGCCGGCTCCAAAAGGAAGATGGACTACCTGGGACGTCGGGCTGTAGCTAGAAGGGCGGTTGGGACATGGCATCGGCCCATGCCGCGGTGACCCCCGATTGGGACTCACCAACTGTGGGTTTTCTCCCTCGCCGATGTCGACCGCGTCTACGCAGAACATTGTTCCCTTCCCCCAGCTGCGGGATCAGGCCCGTCGTTCTATGCTTGTGAAGAGAGCAACCTAAGCAAGCAGGCTTGTAGCTTAGGCTCCTGCTAGTGTATATATAATAGTTTTCTTTTTCTCTCCATATCAACCATTTTATATTGAGTACGTGTCATTCAAGAGTGAAATGATGGTTGCTTCTTCCGACTAACTTACTGTGTGATTTGACTGCTCCTTAGTGGCCCCTACATGTACTCCCCCTACGTGTATGCAACAGTCACACATACACATGGACGCAAAAGTGCGCGCGACGCCCTAATGCATGCATGTCCGAGCACACGATGGAACACACACGGTGACGCTCAAGTGCTCAACCTACACGTACATGCACACACATACTTAGTCAGGGTGAGCTAGTGACTGTATGAACACCGGAATATATATATATATATTGAGCGCAATGAGCATATTATGAAGTCCACTGACCGTATTTTTACAAATATACAGTGACAGACAGTGTATTTATCTCGTTTGAAATTAAGCCATGTTAACCGGAGAGGAGGTAGCATGGACTAGCATTACTTTGCTGTGTCCCGTCAACTTGCCGAACGAGGAGAAGGTTGCAGGACTGGAGAAGCTTGTGCGCGGTGGCTCGCAGGACAAGGAGAAACTTTTGACTAATGCAAGCTCTCCCTTGCTTAGGCGGTGGACGTGCAACAGTTAATTCGGTGTCAGATTGCCAGAAGCATACTACACTATACTACTAGGAACCGGATGGAGGAGCGTCTGCACTCTTATTATAATTTTAAAATGTGATAAAGAAATCTTCAACATATTTGGTTCTCTTCGAGGGTTCTCGCATGTGATAATGGAAGTTGATTGCATGGAACACTCGCCACAATTCTCGCTTAATTCTGGCTCATATCCTGTTACAAATAGTAGCGCTCAGTAATATTTCCTCTTTTTTTTATTCAGCATGTAAACAGGTCAGCAAACCTTGTGGCGCATCTTCGTGCGAACCGTGCTTGCTGCACATTGAACGTGGCCGAGTGCTGGCTTGATGAAACACCTCGCTTCCTACTTTTTTTGGCTTACTAGTGAGCCGTGTCTTGGCTGATCGTCCTAAGAATGCTTATATATGAATAAAGCTCTCTCATTTACCCACAAAAAATATTAAGCCATATTAACCGGAAAGGAGGGAGTATGGACTAGCACTACTTTTTGGTGTGTCCCGTCAACTCGCAGAACGAGGAGAAGCTTGCAGGACAAGGTGAAGCTCGCTTACGCCTTTTGACTAATGCAACCTACCCTCGGTGGACATGCATCAGTCCATACGGTGTCAGATTGTCAGAGGCATACACTATAGTACCCAACATGCGGAGTACCATCATTGTTCGACTTCACGAAGGGGCGAAGAGCCAAGCGCAGTACTAGTACGCATACTTGGTTTTGCACCTTCATACTACTCCACCCTCCGTCACAGTTTACAGGGCGCGCTTCATTATGATGCATTTCTCTCAATGCATTTCCACCACCAGAGAGACTTTAGACGCGTTTGGTTTAATTCTGAATTAATTTGGGCATGGTAACCACAATCAAGTCCACAATTTTCTCTCCATGTACTGTACTACTACGGAGTGCATGGTGTACCCAGGGTGGAAGCACTGCATGCATGTGTGTACGCATTATTCCCTCTAGTAATAGACGCCGTGCTATAACTACCAATGCTATTTTTCAGGCTGATCGCTAATCGCCTTGGTCCCATAGATTTTTTTCTTTTTTCTGAAGCGCGCTGTATAAACAGTGACGGATGGAGTAGTATGAGCGGATTCAAAGAAGAGCGTATTGATGGTTGCTTCTTCAGAGCAACTTACAGTGGGAAAGGTGGGGCTTATGATTTGACTGCTCATTACTCACTATTAATGCGGCGCAACGACCGGGCTGAGTCTCCCATGCGGTTGTGCACTACACCCTCGGTTCTTAAATATACTCCGGAGTATTTGTCTTTCTAAAATATGTTGAAATCTCTGTTAAGACGAATAGAATATTTAGGAACGGGGGGAGTACACATACGAAGGAAAATGAGTGAATCTACACTCTAAAATATGCCCGTTTGAAATTTGTAAAAAGACAAATATTTAGGAACGAAGGAGTATAATTTCGTGCATGGCACATGGACCTGGATGATGAAGAGGCTTCTGGCAATGCTATCAAGCTTCCATCATTTTTTTACATAATTGACGTACTATACAAATAATTTTCCAGCGACATGAAATTGTACAATGGTGTGAGATTTCAGCTTTTGTTTCGCGTGTCTTGCCATCGATGCTCTTTGAGAAACAATGAAAAACTAACTTCCTTGCTAATGCATGTCAATTATTAGCAGATCAGAGCTAATAATTACATCACAACTGAAGACAAAGTTGTGAGAAGGTGTTAAATTAAAATTGATCCATGCTTTCATTGGTAGCAACGTCCCCCCAGCTCTGTCTAAATCAACAAGGCATGTTGGGAAAAAAAGTAGATGTCTGGAGCATGCAACATCCTGATCATTTTGCGCAGTTCCACTAAAATAGAGCTGAGCGTCCCTGTTCCAAAGATATCAAGTGTGATTACGATTATAGAGGAGTGCTGATGAAACAATAAACACACAAATAGAAGCTGATCACCTTTGCGGTCTCTCTTAAGACTAACTAGTTGGAGAAGATTAGGCTCGGAGTTGGATGAGGAGGATAGAGCAAAACCAATCTCCCTTTGTGTAGTCGCACTGAAATGTAGAGACGTTGCCCATGTGACATTTTAGTACAACTGCACAAAACACTCTTAAGAAAAAAGTGATTTGTGCAGTTCACCAAAAGGTCGCAATAGCAACGAGGTGAAATGGATAGCCCTGTTTGCAAAAAAGAGGTAGAAAGGAAACAATTACTGGCCAATAACAGTTGATGACACATGCGACGACAAAATATAAGCATATTCCTTGTCCTAAGGGAAGATAACAACACGGTTGTGTTTGTCTAAAACGGTGTGAGGACGAGAATGCAATATGGAAAGTACGCCGGACGAGCTACGTTTTGGGCAAAGAACTATGGAAGATCCACATGCAACGACGTGGGAAAACGGGCAGTGGAGCAAGGCCGGAGGGGATACCTGGAGGTCGTTGGGATGTAACTAGGTGAGCGGCGGCGGGTGAAGTCTGCGAGCAGGTGGCGTAGGCCCTGCCGCACCGGAGCTTGATCAGCGAGAATGGGGTGTACCGCAGATTGGGACGTGCTGCCTCGGTGCCGTCGAACAGAGAAATGATGCACTTCCTTCCTTTCCCCCGGCGGACGGGATGCGGCCGAATCAGTGACCAACGGTGAGAGAGAGAGAGGCCACCGCACTCCCTTTCCCCCGGCGGACGGGATGCGGCCGGATCAGTGACCAACGGTGAGAGAGAGAGGCCACCGCACTCCCTTTACCCCGGCGGACGGGATGCGGCCGGATCAGTGACCAACGGTGAGAGAGAGAGGCCACCGGAGCCTTGTGTGAGATACTCTGAAGAGCGGACTACCTTTTCCTCCATAAAAATCGTTTTATATTCTGTGTACGTGCCATTGAGCGCTATAACTTTATTTAAAAATAACGCGGCAACGCGTCAAGTCGAACTTTGTTTCGTGCACGCGTGGTACACGACCTCCCTAGGTAAACAACCGCTACAGGCGTTCAAATTAGCACGTGGGCTGCCATTTCGTAAAGAAATGAGCTCCACCGTGTACCCGCGCGGGTGTGGCTTGGCACGAAGCGTGAGTACGTGCACGGTGCACCTATTCTCTTCTTGTATACGTACACCACCTACGTGGGGTTGTGTGAGAGAGATACAAACCTAGAGAGGTATAGTGTGTGGGTTCTGGAGAGTTTTTTTTGGGGGGGGGGGGGTTAATCAAAAAATTTAACATATGCAATGTGTGTGAAATAGAGTCCTGGATATAACATATATATAGAGGGGGCAATCCACGAGAAGAGAGTGGAGGTATCATCGGCTTAAGGTGTCTATAGAATCGAAGAGAGGGGTGATGTGTGTGTGTGCGCGCGCGCGCGATCGATAAAGAGTGCCATCGAATTTGTGTGTGCCCACGTCAAAGATATAGAGTGGCTGGCCTACTGGAATGTGAGATGGGACATGTGCAGTTTGTCTCTATGGCATGGATACCTACATGCAGCGCTCGACTATCGGTGTGTGATGGGGGAAGAGGGAGACCCAATTAACTATAGAGGTACAATGGCTAGTATATGTGTGGAGGAGGAGAGAGGCCTACCTCATGTATTAAGGAGATCGATCTGCCTCATGTATTAAGGGAGATCGATCGGCATCCATGCATATGTGCAGGAGATGAATAAGGTTGGGAGAGAGACAGAGCTAGAGTGTTGGAGGGGGTGGTAGTGGAGTTGCTTCTAACAAATGGTGGGATAGGCTTGCTAGACAAACGGAGGGCACGCCCGCAATATCAATAAGAGAGGAGATGGCTGCTTGTTGTCTGTGCACGTGCGTGTGAGAGACGGGTCAGGAGGCATGCACGAATGATGAGGGGGGACGATGTGGATGTGGTAAGAAGAGGTAACTACATAGGAAGATCAACCGCCCTTTGTAAGAGAAAGGAGAGACATAACTTGTGAGGTACGTCGATCGATGGGGGGGCGGTAGTTAAAGTCGATCTAGGTATATGTTGGGAGATCGATCGGTATACATGCATGTGTGTGTTAGAAGCAAACGAGGGAGGAGAAGGATAGAGAGAGAGGGATGCATGTAGGAGGTGGTACGAGAGGCATACTATATCGAGGGGGAGGAGTGTGCGAGTACGAGAACGATGAAAAGAGTGGTGGGAGTGAGGCATGGACGGTGACAAGAGAAGAGGGGAAGCTTGTGTTTGTGCTAGGCACACCTGGCTAGAGAGGCATATCAATCGATGTGTGCCGTAAAGAAGGAGCTGGGGGGCCTACACACACCGTGGGTGAACGACCTAAAGTGAAAACATGAATTTGCGCGATGGAGCTAGAGAATGCTGAGGGAGGGTGCATGCACAAGAGAAAGTTAGCGCTAGCTACAAAGATAAGAGGGTTGTGTGGGTGTAAAAGACGAATAGAGATCATATATACTTCATTATAAAAAGCGAATTCGGATATTTGAAGAATTTATCATAGTGTTTAAAACCGACGAATGTGTGAATATATATAACGGTGATAAACATGGTGTGGTTATGAACATGGTATACTACATTTAATATATTTTATCTCTACTCTTATAAAAAACAGAGTTGTTGATGATGGTGTGCCTGCCATCCTGCATTATAGGCCGTCTGATTTATATCTGGCGGATAGCAAGGAAACTTTGATGGTTGAACTTGGCAACAATCATGATTGTAGATTCTTATTGAAATAGAGAAACGAATTCAAATTTAGTTCGAATTGTAGCGGTAGTGTAGACATTTGGAATGCACTAAAATGTTGGTATGAGTAGGTTACATGCATTATACAGCAAGCGAAAAAATTTAATCGAACATAACATGGATTCATACTCCCTCCTTCCATCTATGTAGGGCGTAATGAGATTTTTAAGACCGCCTTTGACTATTGACAAGATTAATAGTACATGACATGCACAATGTGAAAAGTATATCATTGAAAGAACCTTTCACAGATGAATTTAACGGTGTGCTTTGTGTAGGTTGCATGTCATATATCATTGCTCTAATATTTGGTCAAAGTTAGCATCGAAAAACGCATTAGGCCCTATATAGATGGAAGGAGGGAGTAGCTTTGAATAGCATTTGTATAGTAAAACGGGGCAAGACTCTCTCTTTGTGTGGTGTGAATAGTTTTATTTTTTTTGTTTTCTTTTTGGTTGAGGGAAGTGCGAATTGATTTGGTACGTACAAGTACAATATTATGACACGTTAGGCTTGTCCCTGAAATTCAACCCGCGTCTTGTTATATCCCGAAAATTCAGATATCGTGCTCCCAAAACTGGCGCCTTCACAACCCGTGCCTTGCTATCCCGAAATTACAACGCGCACGAAAACTCCCTCCAGCTGCCAAATCCCGACATGCGAAATCCCCCTTCTAACCCTGAGCCAAAAGCGCCGCTAGTTCAAATATGTGGGGGGTTCTTTTGTAACACACCCTACATTTTGGACAAGCGCGTTCCTAAGTCATGCTTCACCCCCTCCCGTCACCCCCTTTTCGCCATTCGAAATCCCAGGCCGCCATAACCTCTCCGCTCCAGCCGCGAAACCCCACCCTCCTCTGTCCGCCACGTCACCGCTGCCCAGCCGGAGCCTCTTCCCGGACGATGTCGTCCACCGCAACAGCTCGACGTCCCTCATCCACCTCCCCGGATGAGGATCCGTCGTCCATCTCGCCGTCTCGCCGGTTCAGCCGCCTCGTTCTCCACCTCCAAGGAGCTGCTCCGACGATTGCCTCGTCTATCGCGGCTGCTCCATCCCCACAGCACCGCCTTAACCTGCTCCACCGGAACCGCATCATCCTCACCGACTCCTCGGACGAAGCCGAGGCCTACTCGGCGCCACCAAAGAGGTTGTACACTCATCGCATCGCACCTTCTCCTTAACTCGACCTCCCGGCGCCGAAGGTGCTCCATCCCGCACCCCCATGGAGCGGCTACCTTGAAGCCGGCGCCGCGGGCGACATCTCCACGGCGGCTCTCCCCCAGTGCGAGGCCCCTTCGTCGGCAGCGTCCATACCAGCCGGATCTGCTGCTGCTGCTCCGGCTCTCGCTCGATCGCTCGCTCGCCCAGTTGCTGCTGCTGCTCTCCCCCTCGCTTGTGCTGCTGCTCTGCTCCGATTAAGCCACACTTCAGTCGACTGAATCGACTTTTGGGTCAGTCGATTTTCAGGGGTTGGGGGGCTCGCTGGAGTGAAGGAAGAACCAGCCGCAGCGGGGACGAGGGCTCGCCGGAGAGGTACCCCACTATATATCTTAGGGTTCAGGGTGGGGGCGGGGGGGGGGGGGCTAGAGGGCTGGCCGGGGCAGCGGTGGCGAGTTGTTTCGGGGCGGCGAGGCGGCGCTGGGGCCGGCGGTTCGGCTGGTGGTGGCTGGCGGCTCAGGGCGGTGCAGGTTGAAGATGAACTGCAGGCCCTCCCCAAACTACATGTCAAGTGCCTCTCTGCTACCATTGCGTTCAGTTTCGACAGTAGCATTCAGATTCCACAGTAAATTTCATTTTCGACAGTTAAGTTCAGAGTCAACAGTTTTTACCTCATCCGTTGTAGTCAGGTGGTTTTTGGTGATGGTAATTTTACATCCATTTTACATCATCTATTGGAAATGCTATTAGAATCCCACTTGAGATTGACGATGTCTGTCTTGTGCTGGTTCAGCCTTGACGTCTTACGGCTCATCGGAGCTGCTCCAACGACAGAACGATCCATCACAACAGAGTAGTGCCCTGGACGCCGTCTACAGATTCCTCAGATCTTCCTCCACACCTCCGACAGCCACCTCTGCCTCAACTGCTTCAGCGACCAACCCAATGATGCTGAGGTCGACACAGCTACGGCAAAGAGGCTGTACACTTGTTGCATCACTTATTACTATACATTCACGTCGATCCATTAGGGCTATTTTGGTTCAATGGAAAAACATCGATCCACTGGTTGTTACCATCACTCTAAATTTCTGCATGCTCTCCTTACATAATCTCACCATATTTTTTCGTATGCATGTCAGATATTGTACACAGTCATGCTGAACATGTAGAGAAAAAGGGAAGAGTTTTGCGCGGCAATACAATGTCATGCAGACATCGCTCCATGGTGGGTTCAATGGAAAACCCTCCCCACCCCTCTCCAAATTGTAATCCAGAGGAAGATATCTGTTCTGAGGCGGATTCGGACGCCGCTGACCACTCCTATTTAGCCCCCAAGGTGTTTGCTCTACCTTGGCATGATGATGTTAGTCATATCATGCATATGTTGCCTTGAAGTGCCTACTTTTGACATCATATATGTCATCTGCTTAGTTTAGACATGTTCTGTAATGCCACCTGTTTAGTTTCTATATCATATATGGGAATTATGCAGTCTCATGTCTTTTAGCCATCCATAATATATGTGAAATGTGCAATGCCATCCTATTTAACCAGGCATCATATATTTGAATGATATCTTACCCTTCCTTTTCTTCATTACATTTCCATTTGTCGACAATGTTTGTACATTAAACTACTCTTCCTGTGAATCAGCCATTTGGGTGGAAGATGGAAAAATCTTGAGTGAAAACAAGGCCTTCAGAGCAGACAGTGCTACCTGTCGAAGCAGATCTCTTGTTGGGTCCCGATAGCTCCTCAGAGATGGATTCAGAGACAGATGACCAGTCCTATTCCCCCACTGAGGTGTATGCTCTAACTTGGCACAATTATACTGTTCATATCATGCATAAAGTGTCTTGCATTGCATAGTTCAGACATCATATCGAATGCCCTCTGTTTAGCATATAAATCACATATGTGAATTAAGTGATGCGATCCTGATTACTTAGATAACATGTATGTGAATTATGTCATGTGATCCTGTTTAGTTATTCATCATATCTTTGAATTATGTTATGCTATGCTATCCAGTTTAGATAGACATCATATATGTGAAATTATGTCATGCTATCCGTTTTAGTTAAACAATATACATGTCAACTATTTCATGCCCTCTTTTTCCACACTATCTATTGCATCTGTCTCTCATACAATGTCTGTACATTCAACTATGTTTCCTGTTTATCAACCATTTGAATTGGAGCGAGTGATGCCAGTATCTAGCGGACTAAAAACACGGTCTTCAAATAAAACAGTGCTACCTCTTGGTGGAGATAGCACCCCAGTTGTACATGCACAAGAACCAGCCCTACCACACATAACCCAAACTCTCACAGATTGTACCCCTACTACGATGGATAGAGAACCAACTTCACCCAATCTAACCCCAACCCCAGCCGATAGTAACCCAGTTCCTGTTGACACACCACCATCTCCACCACAGAGCTCCCAAACAAGAGCAGTTAGTAAGGCAGCTCCAGTGCCCAAAGGGCCGGTACTATCACGGCGAACCCCAACTCCACCAGTTAGTACGCCTATTCCTGTGGAGGAAGCACAACCAGCTAGTCGTAGTTTAGCATCTATTACATTTGATGTTGTTAAATCGTATGTGCGTATCTTCCCATCTTGGAAATATTATACTGAATATGAAGGAAAATTCCAGTTGCAGGTGTTTGTCCAGGAGTTATGTGTAAGTAATGTTATTCATGGCAATTACTTTGCTTCGTCCCATACATCCTACCTCCATGATGGTTATAATACAGCAAATTTTCCCATTTTTCTCTATAGAGAAGGACCGATTTGGAAAATCAGGATGAGGTAACCTGTGCTAATACCTCTCCTATCTTCATGAATGCTTGGTGGCACTATCGGAATTACCCGAAGAAAACGTACTTCACCGGCAAAGAAACTCATCAAATTCCCTTACGTTCTCCTGAGACACATTTACTGGACGATGACTGGGAATGCCTTGTTCTGTACTGGTCCTGAACCAAGAATGTGGTAAGGTCTATGATCTCATTTTCTATTTTTAAGTATTATATTCTTGCGTTTTACTGTACTCTGTTCATGTAGAACAAGTGCCTAAACCTGAAGAACAATTGGTCTAATTTAAGATTCCATTGCTACCATAGGACATAGATATATGTTTGTTTGATGCTTTTATTACGTACTAGTACTTGGAAATAGAAGACTTGGTAGTTTAATCCTGTCCACCTTACTAATGAACTGGTTTACCGAAATGAGTTTCATATAGTAGTACATGCTAAACTTGTTATGTGTCTGCTTGTTTCTTCTTTTAGAATGCTGACAGAATATTGGGGAAGAGTGCCTTATTAAACAACGGTAAAGGAAGTAATGCAGATAAGGTTCAGGATAGTGACACATCCTGTCTTGGTTTATTGTTGGAGTTACTGGCCACTACTGCTTGCACAAGCTATTCAAACTCACTGTCTGAATCAGTTCGGTTTCTTGAGTCTCAACTACAAGCTGAAAGACATCGATCAGCTATGCTGCGACAAGAAGCGGAAGGACTGCGGAAGTCCCTGGAGCATTCAAATGCATACTTTCTGGTGCAACAGCAAGCGTTGGGGGATTTTAGCGCCAAACAGGACAAAGCTAATCAGCTTGCTAAGCTTATTGCCAGCATGGTGGATACCCAGGATAACGTTTCTTGAGCTCTTCTGAAGTTGTTTCAGATATGCTCTTGTTTTGCTGCCGCGTTTATTTGCACTGGTGGCCAATTTTGACGGCCAGTGTATATGGTATGCTGCTTTGTTCCCTATATTTGCACTGGTGGCGAACTTTGATGCCAAGTGGATGTAATATGTGTAATAGCCGTGATAGCCTAGCGTTAGTTGCTTGCTTATTTATTTCCTTGTTGTCTTGTTTATTTGTTTGCTTGTAGTCATTGCAGTTCTTTTTCCGTGGTTAACTAGTGGCTACAATAACCTATTTTTTAAAACTAGGCCACAATAACCATGGGCTAATATTTACTGTAGTGACACTAGGCCTCCTACAGGCCGTAGAAACAGTGGGCCTTTTACGGGCCGTAGAAACAGTAGGCCTTCTACGGTCCGTATCATCAATGGGCCTTATACGGGCCGTATGATCGATTGGCCAAACATGGGCCAATAACAGGCCGCATTATTGCCGTAAACGGTCTAGAGTTGGAATCATCCGTTCATGGACCGACCGTAACGGGCCATCGTTAATAGGCCGTATTTGATGACACTATGAAAACGGACCAACGTATTAACGGACCACAAACAGGCCGACTGTAACCACGGGCTGAATTTGGCCCACAAGGAGAAAATGACAGTAACGGGCCGTAAGTAAACGAATGCTGGAAATGAGCCCAAGAATAAATGGGCTCTGAGAAGGCCAAAAGATAACATGGGCTGGAAACGGCCCAACGGAATAATGGGCCGTTAATGGATATAAAGTGATACACTGTTCATTACGGGCCAGTTTCACCATGGCCGTTAATGGGTGTAAAGTGATACACTGTTCATTACGGGCCAGTTTCACCAGGGACCGTTAATAGGCCAAGAGTTACATAGGGCCTCATACGGGCCGAAAGACGTCATGGGCCATACATGGGCCAGAAGTGAAAATGGGCTGGAATCATATTGGATGGCCCAGATGATGCTACTGGGCCTAATTCGGATAGGGCGTAACGGGCCTTGGGTTAGCGGGCTGTAAATGGGCTATATGCGAACACGCCGTTAACAGGCTTTCCATGGGCTGGCCCGCCAGCTTTTGACCAAGTCAAACGGGCCGGCCTTTTCATAGGAATGGGCCTCTGTTGGGCCGTGCCACGTGTCGACGTATCATAAGCGCCTATTTGACCCACTGACGAGCTGACACGTGTTTCGTCCGGCCAGTAAGAATTTTACACGTGGAAATTTCCCATTGGTCGGGGCTGTTAATGGGTTATCGGATCCAAAACCCGACCCGATAGCTTAACGGCATTTCGTTACGGTGGATGCCACGTGTCGGTCACCCTTGATGAAAGCACTTCTGTGACGCGCAATTTATCGTCATGGAAGTGGACACTTCCGTGATGATAATTTTGGTAATGTCATGGAACACTTCTACGACATCATAGGTATGACTATCTTGATTCTGTCATAAATTTGTCATGGATGTACATGCATGACAAAAAAGCGACCTACTGTGACAAACACGTATCATCACGGAAGTGTATTTTTTTGTAGTGCATCTTTGATCAACGAGCTAGTCAAGTAGAGGCATACTAGTGACACTCTGTTTGTCTATGTATTCACACATGTATCATGTTTCCGGTTAATACAATTCTAGCACGAATAATAAACATTTATCATGATATAAGGAAATAAATGATGACTTTATTATTGCCTCTAGGGCATATTTCCTTCAGTCTCCCACTTGCACTAGAGTCAATTATCTAGATTACACAGTAATGATTCTAACACCCATGGAGCCTTGGTGCTGATCATGTTTTGCTCGTGGAAGAGGCTTAGCCAACAGGTCTGCAATATTCAGATCTGTATGTATCTTGCAAATCTCTATGTCTCCCACCTGGACTTGATCCCGGATGGAGTTGAAGCATCTCTTGATGTGATTTGTTCTCTTGTGAAATCTGGATTCCTTTGCCAAGGCAATTGCACCAGTATTGTCACAAAAGATTTTCATTGGACCCGATGCACTAGGTATGACACCTAGATCGGATATGAACTCCTTCATCCAGACTCCTTCATTTGCTACTTCCTAAGCAGCAATGTACTCCGCTTCACATGTAGATCCTGCCACGATGCTTTGTTTAGAACTGCTCCAACTAACAGCTCCACCATTTAATATAAATATGTATTCGGTTTGCGATTTAGAATCGTACGGATCAGTGTCAAAGCTTGCGTCAACGTAACCATTATATTTATGATGAGCTCTGTGTCACCTCCATAAACGAGAAACATATGCTCAGTCCTTTTCAGGTACTTCAGGATGTTCTTGACTGCTGTCCAGTGATCCACTCCTGGATTACTTTGGGACCTCCCTGCTAAACTAATAGCAAGGCACACATCAGGTATGGTACACAACATTGCATACATGATAGAGCTTATGGCTGAAGCATAGAGAACATCTTTCATTTTCTCTCTATCTTCTGCAGTGGTCGGGCATTGAGTCTTACTCAACTTCACACCTTGTCATACAAGCAAGAACCCTTTCTTTTCTTGATCCATTTTGAACTTCTTCAAAACTTTGTCAAGGTATGTGCTTTGTGAAAGTCCAATTAAGCGTCTTGATCTATCCCTATATATCTTGATGCCCAATATGTAAGCAGCTTCACCGAGGTCTTTCATTGAGAAACTCTTATTCAAGTATCCTTTCATGCTATCCAAAAATTCTATATCATTTCCAATCAACAATATGTCATCCACATATAATATTAGAAATGCTACAGAGCTCCCACTCACTTTCTTGTAAATACAGGCTTCTCCAAAAGTCTGTATAAAACCATATGATTTGATCACACTATCAAAACGTTTATTCAAACTCCGAGAGGCTTGCATCAGTCCATAAATGGATCGCTGGAGCTTGCACACTTTCTTAGCACTTTTTGGATCGATAAAACCTTCAGGTTGCATCATATACAACTCTTCTTCCAGAAATCCATTCAGGAATGCAGTCTTTACATCCATTTGCCAACTTGCATAATCATAAAATGCGGAAATTGTTAACATGATTCGGACGGACTTAAGCATCACTACAGGTGAGACGGTCTCATCGTAGTCAACTCCTTGAACTTGTCGAAAACCTTTCGCAACAAGTCGAGATTTATAGACAGTAACATTACCGTCAACGTCAATATTCTTCTTGAAGACCCATTTATTATCAATGGCTTCCCGATCATCGGGCAAGTCAACCAAAGTCCATACTTTGTTCTCATACATGGATCCCATCTCAGATTTCATGGCCTCAAGCCATTTTGCGGAATCTGGGCTCATCATCGCTTCCTCATAGTTCGTAGGTTCATCATGGTCAAGTAACATGACCTCCAGAACAGGATTACCGTATCACTCTGGTGCGGATCTTACTCTGGTTGACCTACGAGGTTCGGTAGTAACTTGATCTGAAGTTTCAGGATCATCATCATTAGCTTCCTCACTAGTGGTGTAGGTGTCACAGGAACCGGTTTCTGTGATGAACTACTTTCCAATAAGGGAGCAGGTACAGTTACCTCATCAAGTTCTACTTTCCTCCCACTCACTTCTTTCGAGAGAAACTCCTTCTCTAGAAAGGATGCATTCTTTGCAACGAATGTCTTGCCTTCGGATCTGTGATAGAAGGTGTACCCAACAGTTTCCTTTGGGTATCCTATGAAGGCACATTTCTTCGATTTGGGTTCGAGCTAATCATGTTGAAGCTTTTTCACATAAGCATCGCATCCCCAAACTTTAAGAAATGACAACTTTGGTTTCTTGCCAAACCATAGTTCATAAGGTGTCGTCTCAACAGATTTTGATGGTGCCCTATTTAACGTGAATGCGGCCGTCTCTAAAGCATAACCCCAAAACGATAGCGGTAAATCAGTAAGAGACATCATAGATCACACCATATCTAGTAAAGTACGATTACGACGTTCGGACACACCATTACGCTGTGGTGTTCCGGGTGGCGTGAGTTGCGAAACTATTCCACATTGTTTCAAATGTAGACCAAACTCGTAACTCAAATATTCTCCTCCACATTCAGATAGTAGAAACTTTATTTTCTTGTTGCGATGATTTTCCACTTCACCCTGAAATTCTTTGAACTTTTCAAATGTTTCAGACTTGTGTTTCATTAAGTAGATATACCCATATCTGCTCAAATCATCCGTGAAGGTGAGAAAATAACGATACCCGCCGCGAGCCTCAACATTCATCGGACCACATACATCAGTATGTATGATCTCCAACAAATCTGTTGCTCGCTCCATTATTCTGGAGAACGACGTCTTAGTCATCTTGCCCATAAGGCATGGCTCGCAAGTACCAAGTGATTCATCATCAAGTGATTCCAAAAGTCAATCGGTATGGAGTTTCTTCATGCGCTTTACGCCAATATGACCCAAACGGCAGTGCCACAAATAAGTTGCACTATCATTATCAAAACTGCATCTTTTGGCTTCAGCATTATGAATATATGTATCACTACTATCGAGATTCAACAAAAATAGACCACTCTTAAAGGGTGCATGACCATAAAAGATATTACTCATATAAATAGAACAACCATTATTCTCAGATTTAAATGAATAACCGTCTCGCATCAAACAAGATCCAGATATAATGTTCATGCTTAACGCTGGCACCAAATAACAATTATTTAGGTCTAAAACTAATCCCGAAGGTAGATGTAGAAGTAGCATGCCGACGGCGATCACATCGACTTTGGAACCATTTCCCACGCGCATCATCACCTCGTCCTTAGCCAGTCTTCACTTAATCCGTAGTCCCTGTTTCGAGATGCAAATATTAGCAACAGAACCAGTATCAAATACCCAGGTGCTACTGCGAGCTCTGGTAAGGTACACATCAATAACATGTATATCACATATACCTTTGTTCACCTTGCCATCCTTCTTATCCGCCAAATACTTGGGGCAGTTCCGCTTCTAGTGACCAGTCTGTTTGCAGTAGAAGCACTCAGTCTCAGGCTTAGGTCTAGACTTGGGTTTCTTCTCCTAAGCAGCAACTTGTTTGCTGTTCTTCTTGAAGTTACCCTTCTTCTTCCCTTTACCCTTTTTCTTGAAACTGGTGGTCTTGTTGACCATCAACACTTGATGCTCCTTCTTGATTTCTACCTCCGCTGCCTTTAACATTGCGAAGAGCTCGGGAATTGTCTTATTCATCCCTTGCATGTTATATTTCATCACGAAGCTCTTGTAGCTTGGTGGCAGTGATTGAAGAACTCTGTCAATGACACTATCAACAGGAAGATTAACTCCCAGTTGAGTCAAGTGATTATGATACCCAGATATTTTGAGTATATGTTCACTGACAGAACTATTCTCCTCGATCTTGCAGCTATAGAACTTATTGGAGACTTCATATCTCTCAATCCGGGCATTTGCTTGAAATATTAACTTCAACTCCTGGAACATCTCATATGCTCCATGACGTTCAAAACATCGTTGAAGTCTCAGTTCTAAGCCGTAAAGCATGGCACAATGAACTATCGAGTAGTCATCAGCTTTACTCTGCCAGACGTTCTTAACGTCATCAGCAGCATCTGAAGTAGGCCTGGCACCCCACGGTGCTTCCAGGACGTAATTCTTCTGTGCAGCAATGAGGATAATCCTCAAGTTACGGACCAGTCCGTGTAATTGCTACCATCATCTTTCAACTTTGCTTTCTCAAGGAACGCATTAAAATTCAACGGAACAACAGCACGGGCCATCTATCTACAATCAACATAGACAAGAAAAATACTATCAGGTACTAAGTTCATGATAAATTTAAGTTCAATTAATCATATTACTTAAGAACTCCCACTTAGATAGACATCCCTATGATCATCTAAGTGATCATGTGATCCAAATCAACTAAACCATGTCCGATCATCACGTGAGATGGAGTAGTTTTCAATGGTGAACACCACTATGTTGATCATATCTACTATATGATGCACTCTCGACCTTTCGGTCTCAGTGTTACGAGGCCATATATGCATATGCTAGGCTCGTCAAGTTTAACCTGAGTATTCTGCGTGTGCAAAAACTAGCTTGCACCCATTGTAGATGAAAGTAGAGCTTATCACACTCGATCATCACGTGGTGTCTCAGCACGATGAACTTTGGCAACGGTGCATACTCAGGGAGAACACTTTTATCTTGAAATTTACTAAGAGATCATCTTATAATGCTACCATCAATCAAAGCAAAATAAGATGCATAAAATATAAACATCACATGCAATCAATTTAAGTGATATGATATGGCCATCATCATCTTGTGCTTGTGATCTCCATCTCTGAAGCACCGTCATCATCACCATTTTCACCAGCGCGACACCTTGATCTCCATCGTAGCATCGTTGTCATCTCGCCAACTATTGCTTCTACGACTATTGCTACCGCTTAGTGATAAAGTAAAGCAATTACAGGGCGATTGCATTGCATACAATAAAGCGACAACCATATGGCTCCTGCTAGTTGCCGATAACTCGGTTACAAAACATGATCATCTCATAAAATATAGCATCATGCCTTGACCATATCACATCAGAACATGCCCTGCAAAAACAAGTTAGACGTCCTCTACTTTGTTGTTGCAAGTTTTACGTGGCTGCTACGGCCTTAGCAAGAACCGTTCTTACCTACGCATCAAAACGACAATGATAGTTCGTCAAGTTAGTGTTGTTTTAACCTTCTCAAGGATCGGGCGTAGCCACACTCGGAACAACTAAAGTTGGAGAAACTGATACCCGCCAGCCACCTATGTGCAAAGCACGTTGGTAGAACTAGTCTCGCGTACGCGTACGCGTAATGTCGGTCCGGGCCGCTTCATCCAACAATACCGCCGAACCAAAGTGTGACATGCGGGTAAGCACTATGACTTGTATCACCCACAATTCACTTGTGTTATACTCGTGCATATAACATCAATGTATAAAACCTGGCTCGGATGCTACTGTTGGGGAACGTAGTAATTTCAAAAAAATTCCTACGCACACTTAGGATCATGGTGATGCATAGCAACGAGAGGGGAGAGTGTGTCCACGTACCCTCGTAGACCGAAAACGGAAGCGTTAGCACAACGCAGTTGATGTAGTCGTACGTCTTCACGATCCGACCGATCCAAGTACCGAACATACGGCACCTCCGAGTTCAGCACACGTTCAGCTCGATGACGTCCCGTGATCTCCGATCCAGCAGAGCTTCACGGGAGAGTTCCATCAGCACGGCGGCGTGATGACAGTGATGATGTTGCTACCGACGCAGGGCTTCGCCTAAGCATCGCTACGATATAACCGAGGTAGAATATGGTGGAGGGAGGCACCGCACACAGCTGGAATAGATCAACATATCAACTTGTGTGTTCTAGGGTGCCCCCTGCCCCCGTATATAAAGGAGAAAGGGGGGAGGCAGTCGGCCAGGAGGAGGGCGCGCCAGGGGGGGAGTTCTATTCCCACCGGGAGTAGGACTCCTCCTTTTCCTTGTTGGAGTAAGAGAGGGAAGGAAGGGAGGGAGGAGGAGAAGGAAAAAGGGGGGCGCCGCCCCCCCCTCCTTGTCCACTTCGGACTAGAGGGGGGAGGGGGTGTAACACCCACGATGCGGCTATATCTCCCACGTGTCGGAGCACGAATTAGAGGCATAACCGCATTGTAGGCATGTCGCAAGAGGGGTAATCTTTACACATCCCATGTACTGAATAAGAAAGAGGTACAGAGTTGAATTACAATCGCCACTTCACAAAATACATGAATATAACATTACATCAACCAGATACAAACAAGGTCCGACTACGGAACCAAAATAAAAGAAGACTACCCCTAATGCAAAAGATCCCCAATCGCCCCGACTGGGCTCCACTACTGATCAACTGGAAATGAAACAACTCAACGCACACGATCTTCATCGAGCTCCTCCTGGAGCTCGGTTGCGTCACCTGCATGATATCATCGGCACCTGCAAACTGGTTTGAAGTAATCTATGAGTCACGGGAACTCAGCAATCTCACACCCTCGCGATCAAGACTATTTAAGCTTATAGCTAGGGTAAAAGGTAGTGAGGTGGAGCTGCAGCAAGCACTAGCATATATGGTGGCTAACATACGCAAATGAGAGCGAGAAGAGAAAGGCAAGGCACGGTCGAGAAACTATGATCAAGAAGTGATCCTAGAATGACCTACGTTCAAGCATAACCCCAACACCGTGTTCACTTCCCGGACTCCGCCGGAAAGAGACCATCACAGCTACACACGCTATTGATCCATTTTAATTAAGTTAAGTTTCGGGTTATCTACAACCGGACATTAACAAATTCCCATCTGCCCATAACCGCGGGCATGGCTTTCGAAAGTTCATAACCCTGCAGGGGTGTCCCAACTTAGCCCATCACAAGCTCTCACGGTCAACGAAGGATATTCCTTCTCCCAGGAAGACCAGATCAGACTCGGAATCCCGGTTACAGGACATTTCGACAATGGTAAAACAAGACCAGCAAAGCCACCCGATGTGCCGACAAATCCCGATAGGAGTCGCACGTACCTTGTTCTCAGGGAAACACCAGATGAGACTAGCTATGAGTAAAACTAACCCTCAAGTTTCCCCGAGGTGGCCCCGCAGGCAGCTCAGTTCAGACCAACACTCAGAGGAGCACTGGCCCGGGGGGGGGGGGGGGGGTTAAAATAAAGATGACCCTCGGGCTCCGGAAACCCAAGGGAAAAAGGGTAGGTTGTTAGTGCAAAAGTAAAACCAAGGTTGGGCCTTGCTGGAGGAGCTTTATTCAAGGCGAACTGTCAAGGGGTTCCCATTATGACCCGACCGCGTAAGGAACGCAAAATCAAGGAACATAACACCAGTATGACGGAATCTAGGGTGGCAAGAGTGGAATAAAACACCAGGCATAAGGCCGAGCCTTCCACCCTTTACCAAGTATATAGATGCATTAATTAAATAAGAGATATTGTGATATCCCAACAATAAACATGTTCCAACAAGGAACAAACTCCAATCTTCACCTGCAAGTAGCAACGCTATAAGAGGGGCTGAGCAAAGCGGTAACATAGCCAAACAACGATTTGCTAGGACAAGGTGGGTTGGAGGTTGACATGGCAATATGGGAGGCATGATATAGCAAGTGGTAGGTATCTCAGCATAGGCATAGCAATAGAGCGAGCAACTAGCAAGCAAAGATAGAAGTGATTCTGAGGGTATGGTCACCACAGAGCTACTTTACGAGAGCTACTTTGCATGCTTGTGCTAGTCACCACAGAGATCACAAAAATACATGGCATACACCCCTGTAAAGATGGCCTGGCATACTTCAAAACCCATGTAGGGCTCAAGTACATCGGAGGCACAAATTAATCATGGCAAAAATGACAAATGTCCAATCTCTGCTAAGAATCTGAAACTAACATTACATAACACTCTTGCAACAGCATTTAGGGCATCAAGATGAGCTCAAATGAACATGGTGCAATGGAATGAAATGAAGTACTCGTCGAGATGAACAATTTGATATGCCCCACGCATGAATCGGAGCAACGGTGATGAAGTTATGATGCGATGAATAGGAGCTTAAAAACTTAACAGGCAAAGGAACTTAGAAGAATTTGACCTCGAGGGGCAAAAGTCAACGGCGCGGATCTCGCCGGAGATGAGGCAGAAGCGGCACGGGGAGGCGCGGGGAGGTTGTCCCGGCCCGGATCTGGCCGGATCCGGCTGGCGGCGAGCTGGGGCAATGGCGGAGAGGCGGCGCCGGCGACATGGCGAGGCAGGGAGGCGCGGCCGGCGATGGGAGGAGCTGCGGCGGCGGAGATCCGGCAGGCGAGGGCTCGCACCGCGGCGGCGTCGGGCGGAGGAGGAGCCAGCCAGGCGGCGTGCGGGCGCCGGCGACGGAGGCGGCGAGCGGCGCATGGGGTGGCGCTAGGGTTCCGGCGGCGGGGAGGCAGCGAAACTCGGCAGGGAAGCGGGCGGCGCGCGGGGGCTCGGGCCCGGTCGCGGCTCGGGCGGGCCGGCCTCAGGCCCCGCGGGCCGCGGTGGCGGAGGGACGCGGCCGGACACGTGGCGCGACGCGGTTGGGTGCGGGCGACGGTGGCGCTGACGTGGCGCTTTTTGTATTTGGCCGGGGCGACGTGGCTGGAGGTGGTGGACGAGTCCGGCGGCGGAGTGACATGTCCAGTGGTGCGCGGAGGAGGAGGTTAGGGTTTCATCTGCGCGAAAAATCCGGGAGGCACACAAATATATAGGTAGAGGGAGCTAGGAGAGTCCAAATTGAGCACGGGTTTCGGCCACGCGATCGTGATCGAACGACCGAGACGATGGAGGAGGTTTAGCTGGGCTTTGGGGCACTTTGAAGAGGTGTTGGGCAGCAACACACACGAGGCCTTTACGGTCCCTCGGTTAACCGTTGGAGTATCAAACGAAGTCCAAATGGCACGAAACTTGACAGGCGGTCTACCGGTAGTAAACCAAGGCCGCTTGGCAAGTCTTGGTCCAATCCGATAATGTTTAACACCCGCACATGAAAATTGGAAAAAGGGGACGCTCGAGGACATAGGAGCGCCGGATTGCAAAACGGACAACGGGGAAAATGCTCGGATGCATGAGACGGACATGTATGCAAATGCGATGCACATGATGACATGATATGAAATTCATGACACGCAAACAAATGATAAGGAAACAACAATGAAAAACTGGAAGACACCTGGCACAACGGTCTCGGGGCGTTACAACACTCCACCACTATGAGAGGATCTCGTCCCGAGATCTAGAAAGGCACCGGAGAGAAAACAGAAGAGAAAGAGAAGAGGTAAAACTAAATTGCTTCTTTGACAAACGAGTGAAACCGAAGAACCTTGAGAGGTTCAACAACTTGAAAGAAACAATGCAACGGAGAAGAACAAAGGTTAATGCACTCCGTTAAGAAAGAGGAACAAGGAAGAACAAATTCGGACAATACTCTGGTTGAAAAGTGATAAGCAACTTGATAAGATGAAAAGAACTTGAGCAGAGGACACAACACTCCGGATAAAAGGATAAGCATGAAAAGATCATGATCTTCACAATTCGAGATGATGACTGAAAAGAGCAACATCACAAAGCCTCCGGAAGAAAAGAAAGAATGGGATGGCATGATCAGAGGGAAAACAAGGTCTTGAGAGAGCACGCTTACAACAAATGCTGGAATGGAGTTGTTGGATTATGAACAACGAAAAGCATAAACATGATATGGTCTTATGGAATACATCTCAAAATTATGAGTTGACAACCTGCCACTCACGGAAAAAGATTGGATTGATAAGAACAAGCAGAGGAGAAACTTATTTCACCAGGAGGATAAATGAAGAACTTGGACCATTTATAAGCACCATAGATAGCAACAATCCTTAGTTAAGGCTTTAGGTGAAATATGACCCAAGATAATTCCAAGGAAGAAGGTGATGGGTTTAAATACCTCATTCTTGTGAAAGAAGAATGATATATTACCACCTCAAAAGATAAAAGGAGAAACAAATGCACTTCGGAATGGAAGATGAAGAATACTTGAGCTCCTCTGAAAAGAATCTCGATGAACACTTCGAGAGGGAATTAAATCCTTGATGAACCATCATGTAGAGCCTCCATGAATAACTCCGGTAGTAAAAGGATGATCAAACGAAAGGAAGGAGAAATTGAAAACACAAAGTGAAGCCTTGCGATGATCTAGAAGGAGCTTCACGACGAGATAATGCAGAAAAGTTGGGAACTCCGGAAAAGAAAGATGGACAAATGGAATCAAGAATTTGATGAACATCCGGAATAAGGAATTGAATTTACTCGATGAAACAAGTATAAGAATTACATTATGCTTATCCTTCACCAATTTAAATTGATGACAAGCAACGGATTTGGCATACTACTTATTCTCGAAGAAAGGATTAAGATAGATATCGCGCCAACTTGAGAAAGACTTCAACGAACCACCGGTAGGGCTAAAACAACGGATAAATTAATATGATAAAGAAGGAAGAGAAATCTTGAACGAACCACCGTAAGAATTGAAAAAGAATGAATAAAACATGAAGAAACACCGGGAAGGATTAGCAAATAAACGAAGATGCTTCAGAGAATTTAGATCCATGAGAACGAAGAGGTCACGAGCTGATTAGAGAATACTTGATTTAGGCATCGGTATGAATGAAGAACGAGAGCTGAAAGTTGAGAATGAATAAATCTTCTGAAATGATAGCCTCCGGAGAATCAAACTGGCAAAGGTTCCTGAAATTCTCCGGATGGTTGACAAGAATTCTCACAATCGAAAACAATTATGAGAGGATGGCAACAAGCTAGAACCACGAATCTTGAAGACAATGTACCAAGATTTAAGGGAAACTCTTCTTCGGTCTTCAAATCCGAGAATGACGACGAGAAACACCACCATGAATTGTTGAGATACTCCAGGATGACGAAGAATATAAAGGTTGAATCGACAATGAATAGGATTTGAAAGATCTTGGGGAAAATGCATTTGACTGATGATAACTCATTCTTACGTCAAACTTGGAGAAGAATTTGAGAGTAACTCTGGGAAATTTAGAAGAGTCGGGTAAGATCCTGGGAAAAGACCTGTGTGTTAGGGCCCACTCAAAAGATACACCTTGAAATGATTACTTGAAAAGAGAGATTGCACCGGTTGAATTAAATGGCTTGAATGAGATAACAATCTCGAAATAACTTGAACGATTGGGAATGGCAACGCGAATCTTTCGAGATATCTTCATCATAATGGAACAAATGAATGGCGAGAAGCGGATGATTAAGAGGTGCACCGGTATGAGAAAAACGAAAAACATTTGAAACAAGGACAGGATATGATCAACACCAAATCTTGAATTGAATCTACCGGAGGAGAAAAAGAGAGCAAGAATGATAAGCTTGTGGAGCATCTTCATGTGAACCACCGGGTAAGAATATTGAATGAAAAGAAGGGAGAGACTTCCATTGATAAAATGGATACTTGATTAAGAAATCTAAGTCTTCGAAGAAAAAGGGTGGGTGGGCGAGAAAACAAAGGCAACTAGGAGATGGATGAAACAAACACCATTGAGAAGAACGGATAATTGATCTTGCTGATGTTGAAATGATCGGATCCATTTGAAGAGAAAAAACACGCTGGTAGAAAAAGGATTGACATGTCAATCTCGATTATCAAGAAGTATTAGTATTCACATAGAAATATGAGAACACCACTTAGGAAAGGTATGGAATCAACATTTGACTTCGAAGCAACTCGAATACCACAACTCAAAATAAAACAAAGGATTAGCTTGCAAAATAAGCCGGAACAAACATATGATAGAGATTTCGTCCGAAGTTTTCGTGGTGGGGCCTACACAGGCTCGATCGTACAACACCATCATGTACAAGGCAGTGCACATGACATACGAAGCGTCCCCGAGTCAGCATAGCCAAGGACTCTTTAATACACAACGAGACCACTATAAAACCAACCATGGATAGACGGACCACTAGACGTCGAGCCCCAATTTCATATCATACATCTGTCAGAAAGATATCCTAGGAGCTACTAGAATTCCCACTTATAAACTCCCAAAACTTTCCGGTTATGCAATCAGGTGTTGGGGATACGGGGGAAGCATAATATCTCACCCAAAACTAGCAAATCCTGCATCCAGCTGTATCCATCCTTCAACACATAACCTAGAAACCTTCGGAAATCATTTACCTCAACCTTGGAAAAGCATCCGTTATACGAGTTATGGCAATACTCCCGAACTCCCGCCCCAGTACTGGGTAGCGTCGAGGTTATTTCACCAACAACTGCATAAAAGAGATTTTCGATGTCAGCGAAACTCAGGTATTTCAGAACTGCGACGATAAAATTGTGACGACAACACCTCGGAGCTCAACTCCCCGGGACACTGCCACAACCCCTAAATGTCAGGAGGCACCAAGAACAATGTTCTCATCACAAAACCATCGGAACAATTCCAAGATACCCGTGTGATCCTAATTTTTTTAGTGAAATTTGAGAAGAGAAGAGTCAAAACTCTACACCAGGATGCCTCACCAGAGCGACGAAGGGACTGAGGAGTAAAAAGAATCCTACTCTCCGATATATATATATATAATCCTAAATGACTCAAAACATTTTTCTAGACTCAACAACGCCAGTGATTTGATCAAGTATGGGGCTCCTATGTCGGGGAAGGCTATGATTACCAACTTGTAACACCCACGATGCGGCTATATCTCCCACGTGTCGAAGCACGAATTAGAGGCATAACCGCATCGTAGGCATGCTACGAGAGGGGTAATCTTTACACATCCCATGTATTGAATAAGAAAGAGGTATAGAGTTGGCTTACAATCGCCACTTCACAAAATACATGAATATAGCATTACATCAACCAGATACAAACAAAGTCCGACTACGGAACCAAATTAAAGAAGACTACCCCTAATGCGAAAGATCCCTAATTGCCCCGACTGGGCTCCACTACTGATCAACTTGAAAACGAAACAACTCAATGCACAAGATCTTCATCGAGCTCCTCCTTCAGCTCGGTTGCGTCACCTGCACGATATCATCGGCACCTCCAAACTAGTTTTGAAGTAATCTGTGAGTCACGGGGACTCAGCAATCTCACACCCTCGCGATCAAGACTATTTAAGCTTATAGCTAGGGTAAAAGGTAGTGAGGTGGAGCTGCAGCAAGAACTAGCATATATGGTGGCTAACATACACAAATGAGAGCGAGAAGAGAAAGTTAAGGCACGGTCGAGAAGCTATGATCAAGAAGTGATCCTAGAACAACCTACGTTCAAGCATAACCCCAACACCATGTTCACTTCCCGGACTCCGCCGGAAAGAGACCATCACGGCTACACACGCTGTTGATCCATTTTAATTAAGTTAAGTCTCAGGTTTTCTACAACCGGACATTAACAATTTCCCATCTTCCCATAACCGCGGGCACGTCTTTCGAAAGTTCATAACCCTGCAGGCGTGTCCCAACTTAGCCTATCACAAGCTCTCACGGTCAACAAAGGATATTCCTTCTCCCAGAAAGACCCGACCAGACTCGAAATCCCGGTTACAAGACATTTCGACAATGGTAAAACAAGACCAGCAAAGCCACCCAATGTGCCGACAAATCCCGATAGGAGTCGCACGTACCTCGTTCTCAGGGCAACACCGGATGAGACTAGCTACGAGTAAAACCAACCCTCAAGTTTCCCCGAGGTGGCCCCGCAGGCAGCTTAGTTCGGACCAACACTCAGAGGAGCACTGGCCCGGGGGGGGGGGGGAGGGGGCGGTTAAAATAAAGATGACCATCGGGCTCCGGAAACCCAAGGGAAAAAGGGTAGGTTGTTAGTGCAAAAGTAAAACCAAGGTTGGGCCTTGCTGGAGGAGTTTTATTCAAGGCGAACTGTCAAGGGGTTCCCATTATAACCCGACCGCATAAGGAACGCAAAATCAAGGAACATAACACCGGTATGACGGAAACTAGGGCGGCAGGAGTGGAACAAAACACCAGGCATAAGGCCGAGCCTTCCACCCTTTACCAAGTATATAGATGCATTAATTAAATAGGAGATATTGTGATATCCCAAAAATAAACATGTTCCAACAAGGAACAAACTCCAATCTTCACCGGCAACTAGCAACGCTATAAGAGGGGCTGAGCAAAGCGGTAATATAGCCAAACAACGATTTGCTAGGACAAGGTGGGTTAGAGGTTGACATGGCAATATGGGAGGCATGATATAGCAAGTAGTTGGTATCGCAGCATAGGCATAGCAATAGAGCGAGCAACTAGCAAGCAAAGATAGAAGTGATTCCGAGGGTATGGTCATCTTGCCTGCAAAGATCTCCGAGAAGACGAAAGCTTGATCCTCGTAAACGTACTCAATGGGTACCTCGAACACGAACTCGTCTCCCAGCTCTACCCAAAGAAAAAACACAAGCAAAGGGAACAACCATCAACCACGGTGCAATGCGCAAGCAACATGATGCAAAACATGGCATGTTATGCGGGATGTGATATGCAATGCATATGCGAGCTCCGGAAGGAAAAGATTTAATCAGGTCTCAACTTGGCAAACCAAGAGTGCCGCTGGAAAGATGAGTTGATTTCGGTCGAAATTGATATAAAGATCACCGGAAACGGATGCCTGGTTTGCAAATGGCAAGCAAAACAATAATGGCACAAAGCTGCGATTAACAGCACGAGGACATCTAAATGCATCAAGATAGATAAGCTACTGCACTCTAACATAGCAACAAATTACATGGCAGGGATCCACTCAATATGCTTGACAAAATATGAGCACTGAGCTACGGCTAATTCACTCAATAGCAGGCTTAAACAAGCATGGCAAAAGTGCAAAAGATATCGGGTTACAAACTTAGTGAAAATAACATGTCAGGAATTTAACATCAGGGAGCAATGTTTAGAGCAAGATAATAACATGCTACAGGAACATATCATGGCAAAGCAAGGCATCGCACGAAGCTACACAAAGCATATAACGAACGTCCCTTACTGGCCATAAGCCTAAAGGGATCAGAAAATACAATAGCAACCATGCAAACATATCAAGTTTCGTTAACAGATTCAGACTTTGTAGAAAACTGGAGCATGTCAAAATAGATTCACGTAGGCATGTTTACGAGCTCGATGCACTCACCACAAGGCATTGCATGACATACTAAGCATACACCCAGCAGGTAGACATGATTAATAAGCTAACCATGGCAAGAACAACCTCATAGCATGCATGGATCAACTACAACAACCTTGGCAAAATTGCTTAACATGTAAACAATCTGCCAGGAACATTTTATAGCAAAAGTAGAGCTTGATTGAGTCAAGCTAGGGCTCTCCATAATTGCAAACAAAGACATGGATGGGTAGAACATAACAATATCTCAAAATCATCCTTACAGAACATGCTCAAAAGAGGCATGAATCACTCTGTAGCAACATGGATACATGGCATAAAATAACATCAGGGAAATGACTTAGAATAATTCTAAGTCCCTGAAAACAGCAACATTACAAGAGCTACTTTGCATGCTTGTGCTAGTCACCACAGAGATCACAAAAATACATGGCATACACCCCTGTAAAGATGGCATGGCATACTTCAAAACCCATGTAGGGCACAAGTACATAGGAGGCACACATTAATCATGGCAAAAATGACAAATGTCCAATCTCTGCTAAGAATCTGAAACTAACATTACATAGCACTCTTGCAAAAGCATTTAGGGCATCTAGATGAGCTCAAATGAACATGGTGCAATGGAATGAAATGAAGTACTCGTCGAGACGAACAATTTGATATGCCACACGCATGAATCGGAGCAACGGTGATGAAGTTATGATGCGATGAATAGGAGCTTAAAAACTTAACACACAAAGGGACTTAGAAGAATTTGACCTCGAGGGGAAAAACTCAACGGCGCGGGTCTCGCCGGAGACGAGGCAGAAGCGGCACGGGGAGGCGTGAGGAGGTTGTCCCGGCCCGGATCTGGCCGGATCCGGCCGGCGGCGAGCTGGGGCGATGGCGGAGGGGCGGCGCCGGCGACATGGCGAGGTGGGGAGGCGCGGCCGGCGATGGGAGGGGCTGCGGCGGCGGAGATCCAGCAGGCGAGGGCTCGCATCGCGGTGGCGTCGGGCGGAGGAGGAGCCGGCCGTGCGGCGTGCGGGTGCCGGCGACGGAGGCAGCGAGCGGCGCACGGGGTGGCGCTAGGGTTCCGGCGGGGGGGAGGCGGCGAGACTCGGCAGGGACGAGGGCGGCGCGCGGGGGCTCGGGCCCGGTCGCGGCTCAGGCGGGCCGGCCTCAGGCCCTGCGGGCCGCGGCGGCGCGAGGTGGCGGAGGGACGCGGCCAGACACGTGGCACGACACGGTTGGGTGCGGGCGACGGAGGCGCTGATGTGGCGCGATGCGATTGGCCGGGGCGACGTGGCTAGAGGCGGTGGACGCGTCCGGCGGCGGAGTGGACATGTCCGGTGGCGCGGGGAGGAGGAGGTTAGGGTTTCATCTGCGTGAAAAATTCGGGAGGCACACAAATATATAGGTAGAGGGAGCTAGGAGAGTCCAAATTGAGCACGGGTTTCGGCCACGCGATCGTGATCGAACGACCGAGACAATGGAGGAGGTTTTTCTGGGCTTTGGGCCACTTTGAAGAGGTGTTGGGCTGCAACACACACGAGGCCTTTACGGTCCCTCGGTTAACCGTTGGAGTATCAAACGAAGTCCAAATGGCACGAAACTTGACAGGCGGTCTACCGGTAGTACACCAAGGCCGCTTGGCAAGTCTTGGTCCAATCCGATAACGTTTAACACCCACACATGAAAAGAGGCAAAAGGGGAAGCCGGAGGACATAGGAGCGCCGGATTGCAAAATGGACAACGGGGAAAATGATCGGATGCATGAGACAGACATGTATGCAAATGTGATGCACATGATGGCATGATATGAAATGCATGACACACAAACAAATGAAAAGGCAACAACAGCGAAAAACTAGAAGACACCTGGCACAACGGTCTCGGGGCATTACAACACTCCACCACTACGAGAGGATCTCGCCCCGAGATCTAGAATGGCACCGGAGAGAAAACGGAAGAGAAAGATAAGAGGTAAAACTAAGTTGCTTCATTGACAAACGAGTGAAACCAAAGAACCTTGAGAGGTTGAACAACTTGAAAGAAAAAATGCAACGGAGAAGAACAAAGTTGAAAGGACTCCGTTAAGAAAGAGGAACAAGGAAGAACAAATTCGGACAGTACTCAGGTTGAAAAGTGATAAGCAACTTGATAAGATGAAAAGAACTTGAGCAGAGGACACAACACTCCGGATAAAAGGATCAGCATGAAAAGATCATGATCTTCACAATTTGAGATGATGACTGAAAAGAGCAACATCACAAAGCCTCCGGAAGAAAAGAAAGAACGGGATGGCATGAACGGAGGGAAAACAAGGTCTTGAGAGAGCACGCTTACAACAAATGCTGGAATGGAGTTGTTGGATTATGAACAACGAAAAGCATAAACTTGATATGGTCTTATGGAATACATCTCAAAATTATGAGCTGACAACCTTCCACTCACAGAAAAAGATTGGATTGATAAGAACAAGGAGACGACAAACTTATTTCACCAGGAGGATAAATGAAGAACTTGGATCATTTATAAGCACCATAGATAGCAACAACCCTTAGTGAAGGCTTTAGGTGAAATATGACCCAAGATAATTCCAAGGAAGAAGGTGATGGGTTTAAATACCTCATTCTTGTGAAAGAAGAATGATATATTACCACCTCAAAAGATAAAAGGAGAAACAAATGCACTTCGGAATGCAAGATGAAGAATACTTGAGCTCCTCTGAAAAGAATCTCGATGAACACTTCGAGAGGGAATTAAATCCTTGATGAACCATCATGTAGAGCCTCCATGAATAACTCTGGTAATAAAAGGATGATCAAACGAAAGGAAGGAGAAATTGAAAACACAAAGTGAAGCCTTGCGATGATCTAGAAGGAGCTTCACGACGAGATAATGCGGAAAAGCTGTGAACTCCGGAAAAGAAAGATGAACAAATGGAATCAAGAATTTGATGAACCTCCGAAATAAGGAATTGAATTTACTTGATGAAACAAGTATAAGAATTACATTATGCTTATCCTTCACCAATTTAAATTGATGACAAGCAATGGATTTGGCATACTACTTATTCTCAAAGAAAGGATTAAGATAGATATCGCGCCAACTTGAGAAAGACTTCAACAAACCACCGGTAGGGCTAAAACAACGGATAAATTAATATGATAAAGAAGGAAGAGAAATCTTGAACGAACCACCGTAAGAATTGAAAAAGAATGAATAAAACATGAAGAAACACCGGGAAGGATTTGCAAATAAACGAAGATGCTTGAGAGAATTTAGATCCATGAGAACGAAGAGGTCACGAGCTGATTAGAGAATAGTTGATTTAGGCACCGGTATGAATGAAGAACGAGAGCTGAAAGCTGAGAACGAATAAATCTTCTGAAATGATAGCCCCCGGAGAATCAAACTGGCAAAGGTTCCTGAAATGCAACAGATGGTTGACAAGAATTCTCACAATCGAAAACAATTATGAGAGGATGGCAAAAAGCTAGAACCACGAATCTTGAAGAGAATGTAGCAAGATTTAAGGGAAACTCTTCTTCGGTCTTCAAATCTGAGAATGACGACGAGAAACACCACCATGAATTGTTGAGATACTCCGGGATGACAAAGAATATAAAGGTTGAATCAACAATGAATAGGATTTGAAAGATCTTGGGGAAAATGCATTTGACTGATGATAACTCATTCGTACGTCAAACTTGGAGAAGAATTTGAGAGTAACTCCGGGAAATTTAGAAGAGTCAGGTAAGATCTGTGGGTTAGGGGCCACTCAAAAGATACACCTAGAAATCATTACTTGAAAAGGGAGATTGTACCGGTTGAATTAAATGGCTTGAATGAGATAACAATCTCGAAATAACTTGAACGATTGGGAATGGCAACGCGAATCTTTCGAGATATCTTCATCACAATGGAACAAATGAATGGCGAGAAGCGGATGATTAAGAGGTGCACTGGTATGAGAAAAACATTTGAAACGAGGACATGATATGATCAACACCAAAGCTTGAATTGAATCCACCGGAGGAGAAAAAGAGAGCAAGAATGATAAGCTTGTGGAGCATCTTCATGTGAACCACCGGGTAAGAACATTGAAAGAAAAGAATGGAGAGACTTCCATCGATAAAATGGATACTTGATTAAGAAATCTGAGTCTTCGAAGAAAAAGGGTGGGTGGGCGGGAAAACAAAGGCAACTTGGAGGTGGATAAAACAAACACCGTTGAGAAGAACTGATAATTGATCTTGCTGATGTTGAAATGACTGTATCCACTTGAAGAGAAAAAACACGCCGGTAGAAAAAGGATTGACATGACAATCTCGATTATCAAGAAGTATTAGTATTCACATAAAAATATGAGAACACCACTTAGGAAAGGTATGGAATCAACATTTGACTTCCAAGCAACTCGAATACCACAACTCAAAAACAAAACAAAGGATTGGCTTGCAAAATAAGCCGGAACAAACATATGATAGAGATTTTGTCCGAAGTTTTCGTGGTGGGGCCTACACAGGCTTGATTGTACAACAACATCATGTACAAGGCAGTGCACATGACATACGAAGCGTCCCCGAGTCAGCATAGCCAAGGACTCTTTAAGACACAACGAGACCACTGTAATACCAACCGTGGATAGGCGGACCACTAGACGTCGAACCCCAATTTCATATCATACATCTGTCGGAAAGATGTCCTAGGAGCTACTAGAATTCCCACTTATAAACTCCTGAAACTTTCCGGTTATGCAATCAGGTGTTGGGGATACAGGGGAAGCATAATATCTCACCCAAAACTAGCAAATCCTACATCCAGTTGTATCCATCCTTCAACACAAAACCAAGAAACCTTTGGAAATCATTTACCTCAACCTTCAAAAAGCATCCGTTATACGAGTTATGGCAATACTCCCGAACTCCTGCCCCAGTACTGGGTGGCGTCAAGGTTATCTCGCCAACAACTACATAAAAGAGATTTTCGATGTCGGGGAAACTCAGGTATTCCAGAACTGCAACGTTAAAATTGTGACGACAACACCTCGGAGATCAACTCTCCGGGACACTGCCACAACCCCTAAATGTCAGGAGGCACCAAGAACAATGTTCTCGTCACAAAACCATCGGAACGATTCCAAGATACCCGCGTGATCCTAATTTTTTTTGTGAAATTTGAGAAGACAAGAGTCAAAACTCTACGTCAGGATGCCTCACCAGAGCGACGAAGGGACTGAGGAGTGAAAAGAATCCTACACTCCGATATATATTATTCTAAATGACTCAAAACATTTTTCTAGACTCAACAACGACAGCGATTGGATCAAGCAGGGGGCTCCTAAGTCGGGGAAGGCTCTGATTACCAACTTGTAACACCCACAATGCGGCTATATCTCCCACGTGTCGAAGCACGAATTAGAGGCATAACCGCATTGTAGGCATGTCGCAAGAGGGGTAATCTTTCACATCTCATGTACTTAATAAGAAAGAGGTACAGAGTTGGCTTACAATCGCCACTTCACACAATACATGAATATAGCATTACATCAACCAGATACAAACAAGGTCCGACTACGGAACCAAAATAAAAGAAGACTACCCCTAATGCAAAAGATCCCTGATCGCCCCGACTGGGCTCCACTACTGATCAACTGGAAACGAAACAACTCAACGCACATGATCTTCATCGAGCTCCTCCTTGAGCTTGGTTGCGTCACCTGCACGATATCATCGACACCTGCAAACTAGTTTTGAAGTAATCTGTGAGTCACGTGGACTCAGCAATCTCACACCCTCGCGATCAAGAATATTTAAGCTTATAGGTAGGGAAAAAGGTAGTGAGGTGGAGCTGCAGCAAGCACTAGCATATATGGTGGCTAACATACGCAAATGAGAGCGAGAAGAGAAAGGCAAGGCACGGTCGAGAAACTATGATCAAGAAGTGATCCTAGAACAACCTACGTTCAAGCATAACCCCAACACCATGTTCACTTCCCGGACTCTGCCGAAAAGAGACCATCACGGCTACACACGTTGTTGATCCATTTTAATAAAGTTAAGTTTCAGGTTTTCTACAACCGGACATTAACAAATTCCCATCTGCCCATAACCGTGGGCAAGGCTTTTAAAAGTTCATAACCCTGCAGGGGTGTCCCAACTTAGCCCATCACAAGCTCTCACAGTCAGCGAAGGATATTCCTTCTCCCAGGAAGACCCGATCAGACTCAGAATCCCGGTTACAAGACATTTCGACAATGGTAAAACAAGACCAGCAAAGCCACCCGATGTGCCGACAAATCCCGATAGGAGTTGCACGTACCTCATTCTCAGGGCAACACCGAATGAGACTAGCTATGAGTAAAACCAACCCTCAAGTTTCCCCGAGGTGGCCCTGCAGGCAGCTCAGTTCGGACCAACACTCAGAGGAGCACTAGCCCGGGGGGTTAAAATAAAGATGACCCTCGGGCTCCAGAAACCCAAGGGAAAAAGGCTAGGTTGTTAGTGCAAAAGTAAAACCAAGGTTGGGCCTTGCTGGAGGAGTTTTATTCAAGGAGAACTGTCAAGGGGTTCCCATTACAACCCGACCACGTAAGGAACGCAAAATCAAGGAACATAACACCGGTATGACGAAAACTAGGGCGGCAAGAGTGGAACAAAACACCAGGCATAAGGCCGAGTCTTCCCCCCTTTACCAAGTATATACATGCATTAATTAAATAAGATATATTGTGATATCCCAACAATAAACATGTTCCAACAAGGAACAAACTCCAATATTCACCTGCAACTAGCAACGCTAAAAGAGGGGCTGAGCAAAGCGGTAACATAGCCAAACAACGGTTTGCTAGGACAAGGTGGGTTAGAGGTTGACATGGAAATATGGGAGGCATGATATAGCAAGTGGTAGGTATCGCAGCATAGGCATAGCAATAGAGCGAGCAACTAGCAAGCAAAGATAGAAGTGATTTCGAGGGTATGGTCATCTTGCCTGCAAAGATCTCCGAGAAGATGAAAGCTTGATCCTCGTAAACGTACTCAATGGGTACCTCGAATATGAACTCATCTCCCAGCTCTACCCAAAGCAAGAACACAATCAAAGGGAACAACTATCAACCACGGTGCAATGCGCAAGCAACATGATGCAAAACATGGCATGTTATGCGGGATGTGATACGCAATGCATATGCGAGCTCCGGAAGGAAAAGATTGAATCAGGCCTCAACTTGGAAAACCAAGAGTGCCGCTAGAAAGATGAGTTGATTTCGGTCAAAATCAATATAAAGATCACCGGAAACAGATGCATGGTTTGCAAATGGCAAGAAAAACAATAATGGCGCAAAGCTGCGATTAACAGCACGAGGACATCTAAATGCATCAAGATAGATAAGCTACTGCACTCTAACATAACAACAAAGTACATGGCAGGGATCCACTCAAGATGCTTGACAAAATATGAACACTTAGCTACGGCTAATTCACTCAATAGCAGGTTTAAACAAGCATGGCAAAAGTGCAAAAGATATCGGGTTACAGACTTTGTGAAAAATAACATGTCAGGAATTTAACATCAGGAAGCAATGTTTAGAGCAAGATAACAACATGCTATAGGAACATATCATGGCAAAGCAAGGCATGGCATGAAGCTACACAAAGCATATAACAAAAGTCCCTTAATGACCATAAGCCAAAAGGGATCAGAAAATACAATGGCAACCATGCAAAGATAGCAAGTTTCGTTAACAGATTTCAAAAGAGGCATGCATGGGTCAAGCTAGGGCACTCCATAATTTCAAACAAAGACATGGATGGGTAGAACATAATAATATCTGAAAATCATCCTTACTGAACATGCCCAAAAGAGGCATGCATCACTCTGTAGCAACATGGATACATGGCATAAAATAACATCAGGGAAATGACTTAGAATAATTCGAAGTCCCTGAAAACAGCAACATTACGAGAGCTACTTTGCATGCTTGTGCTAGTCACCACAGATATCACAAAAATACATGGCATAAACCCCTGTAAAGATGGCATGGCATACTTCAAAACCCATGTAGGGCTCAAGTACATAGGAGGCACACATTAATCATGGCAAAAATGACAAATGCCCAATCTCTACTAAGAATCTGAAACTAACATTACATAGCACTCTTGCAACAGCATTTAGGGCATCTAGATGAGCTCAAATGAACATGGTGCAATGGAATGAAATGAAGTACTCGTCGAGACGAACAATTTGATATGCCACATGCACGAATCGGAGCAACGGTGATGAAGTTATGATGCGATGAATAGGAGCTTAAAAACATAGCACATAAAGGGACTTAGAAGAATTTGACCTCGAGGGGAAAAAGTCAACGGGGCGGATCTCGCTGGAGACGAGGCAGAAGCGGCGCGGGGAAGTTGTCCCGGCCCGGATCTGGCCGGATCCGGCCGGAAGCGAGCTGGGGCGCCGGCGACATGGCGAGGCGGGGAGGCGCGGCCGGTGATGGGAGGAGCTGCGGTGGCGGAGATCAGGCGGGCGCGGGCTCGCACCGCGGCGGCGCCGGGTGGAGGAGGAGCCGGCTGGGCGGCGTGCGAGCGCCGGCGACGGAGGCGGCGAGCGGCGCACGGGGCGGCGCTAGGGTTCCGGCGGCGGGGAGGCGGCGAGACTTAGCAGAGAGGCGGCCAACATGCGGGGGCTCGGGCTCGGTCGCGGCTCGGGCGGGTCGGCCTCGGGCCCCGCGGGCCGCGGCGGCGCGCGGTGGCGGAGCGACGCGGCCGGACACGTGGCGCGACGCGGTTGGGTGCGGGCGACGGCGGCGCTGACGTGGCGCGATGCGATTGGCCGGGGCGACGTGGCTGGAGGCGGTGGACGCGTCTGGCGGCGGAGTGGACATGTCCGGTGGCGCGCGGAGGAGGAGGTTAGGGTTTCATCTGCGTGAAAAATCCGGGAGGCACACAAATATATAGGTAGAGGGAGCTAGGAGAGTCCAAATTGAGCACGGTTTTCGGCCACGCGATCGTGATCGAACGACCGAGACGATGGAGGAGGTTTAGCTGGGATTTGGGCCACTTTGAAGAGGTGTTGGGCTGCAACACACACGAGGCCTTTACGTTCCCTCGGTTAACCGTTGGAGTATCAAACGAAGTCCAAATGGCACGAAACTTGACAAGCGGTCTACCGGTAGTAAACCAAGGCCGCTTGGCAAGTCTTGGTCCAATCCGATAACGTTTAACACCCGCACATGAAAAGAGGCAAAAGGGGACGTCTGAGGACATAGGATCCCCGGATTGCAAAACGGACAACGGGGAAAATGCTCGGATGCATGAGATGGACATGTATGCAAATGCGATGCACATGATGACATGATATGAAATGCATGACACGCAAACAAATGACAAGGCAACAACAGCGAAAAACTGGAAGTCACCTGGCACAACGGTCTCAGGGTGTTACAGGGGGGGCGTGGCTGCCCTGGCCGCCCCTCCTCTTCTCCCACTAAGGCCCATGAGGCCCAATTAACTCCCCGTGGGGGGGGGGTCCGGTAACCCCCCGGTAGTCCAGTTTTTATCCAAAACCACTCGGAACACTTCCGGTGTCCGAATATAGTCATCCAATATATTGATCTTTACGTATCTACCATTTCGAGACTCCTCGTCATGTCTGTGATCATATCCGGGACTCCTAACTACATTCGGTACATCAAAACACAAAAACTCATAATACCAATCGTCACCAAACTTTAAGCGTGCGGACCCTATGGTTTCAAGAACTATGTAGACATGACTGAGACACGTCTCCGATCAATAACCAATAGCGGAACATGGATGCTCATATTGGCTCCTACATATTCTACCAAGATCTTTATCAGTCAAACCGCATAACAACATACGTTGTTCCCTTTGTCATCGGTATGTTACTTGCCCGAGATTCGATCATCGGTATCTCAATACCTAGTTCAATCTTGTTACCGGCAAGTATCTTTACTCGTTCCGTAATACATCATCCCGCAACTAACTCATTAGTTATAATGCTCGCAAGGCTTATAGTGATGTGCATTACCGAGTGGGCCCAGGGATACCTCTTCGACAATTGGAGTGACAAATCCTAATCTCGAAATACGCCAACTCAACAAGTACCTTTGGAGACACCTGTAGAGCACCTTTATAATCACCCAGTTACGTTGTGACATTTGGTAGCACACAAAGAGTTCCTCCAGTAAACGGGAGTTGCATAATCTCATAGTCATAGGAACATATATAAGTCATGAAGAAAGCAATAGTATGAAACATCCCGAATTTTCAATTTGGAATATTATACACTAGATCATCATTACATATCATATTTTATTGCATTTTGGTTGATCCTAGAAAATTCTACTCAACTCAAGGACCCTAGGAGAGAGTTGGGGATTTCGTTATTTTCATATTTGAGTTTTCTCAAATTTTGAAAATAGGATCATTTGATTTATTTATTTTATCTTCAATTATTTCTATTATCCAAATTATGAGAGAGGGAATAAAACGACTTTCCCAAAATAAAGAAATGTTGACGATTTAATAAGAAATTCAAATAAGATTTTATTTTGGTTTTATCTGCTATTTTATTTGAATTTAGGAAAAATGCGCGTTTTTGAAAATTGCATTTACGCCCCAAATAAATGTTCATCCTGTGCGGCTTGATTTTAGAAGCCGGGAAAATTTATTTCGAGATTTTTGGAGTCCGTTTAGTATTCCTTTTGTTTTTTTTCTGAGCGTAACTATATAAAAAAACCGCGAACCGACCTACCGGGCCGTGTCCGACCCGGACACTTGGCCCGGCCGGCTTTATAAGCCGGGGGAGGCCCAGCCAAGACTCCCAAACCCTAGCCGTGCTGCCCCGCCGCCTCTGCCGCCGTTGCCCCGCCGCCTCTGTCGCCGCCGCCGCCCTGCCGCCTCTACCGCCGCCGCCGCCTCTGCTGCCGCCGTCTTGCCGGAGGTAGACCTCGCCACCGCCGGTTTTTCTCGAAAGACTGTTCGGTTTTTCGTCGGTTTTTCATTCAGTTTTTTAGTTTCGTTTTTTATTTAAATAGATCGGTTTTTCCAATTTATTTATTTCGTGAGCGTTCGCTCGTTCATTCATTTTAAATGAACGCGTTCATCGTTTAGATCCAGATAACGAAAGTTTTTTCGTTAATCTGTTCATCGTTTTTCTTTTTCTCGGATTAAATCCGTGATTTTTCTGATCGCGATTCCTGATCCGATTTTCATTCTAGTATAACTTTTCGCTCGTTTATCGGAATCAGGCGATTCAAGCGCCTGGAGTTTCTTGTCGAAACCCTCTTTCCGTTTAACCAACTCAAACAAGTTTTTGCCACTGTAAAAAATTTCCCTAGATCCAGAATAGTAAACGAAGCCTGTTTCTGTTGCCGTTTTTCTTTCGTTGCTTCGTTCGATTTGATTCTTTTTGCCAACCGGAGGTCTTAAGTTGAACTTTCTGGTTAGATCTCTTATTCGAGTTTTACCTGTGCATTAGATCAGTACTTATTGTATGATTGTTTGTTTGCGATAGAGTACCAGAGTGCGCCGCTTGCTACTTCGAATCGCTAGGTTTCCTGGATCATCAGCAAGGCAAGTAACACTTTGATCATACTTCCAATTACCCAGTTTTATTGCATTAGATCAATCCTCACACCATTGCATGTTTAGGATCTAATTAAATTGTGGGTTCGGGAAGTAGATGAGGTAGTACCTATTACCAGTTTGCCGCACACCAGCTTGAAGGACCCACAGCATCATGGTGGGAGAATTTCACCGCCACTTTCCCTGTCGACACTGTCAAGTGGGACCAGTTTCAGCAGGCTTTCCGTACTACCCATGTTTCAGCAGGAGCTATGGCCCTAAAGAAGCGAGAGTTTAGCAACTTGCGCCAAGGAGGAAGGACAGTTGGCCAGTATGTGGAGGACTTTAGTAAGTTAGCACGTTATGCCCCAGATGACGTTGCTATAGATGCAGCTAAGTGATGTCTACTACACAACCTTCTTCTTGTAGACGTTGTTGGGCCTCCAAGTGCAGAGGTTTGTAGGATAGTAGCAAATTTCCCTCAAGTGGATGACCTAAGGTTTATCAATCCGTAGGAGGCGTAGGATGAAGATGGTCTCTCTCAAGCAACCCTACAACCAAATAACAAAGAGTCTCTTGTGTCCCCAACACACCCAATACAATGGTAAATTGTATAGGTGCACTAGTTCGGCGAAGAGATGGTGATACAAGTGCAATATGGATAGTAGATAATGGTTTTTGAAATCTGAAATAATAAAAACAGCAAGGTAGCAGGTGATAAAAGTGAGCGTAAACGATATTGCAATGATGGTAAACAAGGCCTAGGGTTCATACTTTCGCTAGTGTAAGTTCCCTCAACAATACTAACATAATTGGATCACATAACTATGCCTCAACATGCAACAAAGAGTCACTCCAAAGTCACTAATAGCGGAGAACGAACGAAGAGATTATGGTAGGGTATGAAACCACCTCAAAGTTATTCTTTCCAATCAATCCGTTGGGCTACTCCTATAAGTGTCACAAATAACCCTAGAGTTCGTACTAGAATAACACCTTAAGACACAAATCAACCAAAACCCTAATGTCACCTAGATACTCCAATGTCACCTCAAGTATTCATGGGTATGATTATACGATATGCATCACACAATCTCAGATTCATCTATTCAACCAACACAAAGGACCTCAAAAAGTGCCCCAAAGTTCTACTGGAGAATCACGACGAAAATGTGTGCCAACCCCTATGCATAGGTTCATGGGTGGAACCCGCAAGTTGGTCACCAAAACATACATCAAGTGGCACGTGGTATCCCATTGTCACCACAGATATCCACGGCAAGACATACATCAAGTGTTCTCAAGTCTTTAAAGACTCAATCCGATAAGATTACTTCAAAGGGGAAACTCAATTCATTACAAGAGAGAAGAGGGGGAGGAAAAACATAAGATCCAACTATAATAGCAAAGCTCGCGATACATCAAGATCGTGCCAAATCAAGAACACGAGAGAGAGAGAGAGAGAGAGAGATCAAACACATAGCTACTAGTACATACCCTCAGCCCCGAGGGAGAACTACTCCCTCCTCGTCATGGAGAGCACTGGGATGATGAAGATGGCCACCGGAGAGGGATTGCCCCCTCCGGCGAGGTGCCGGAACAGGGTCCCGATTGACTTTTGGTGGCTATGGAGGCTTCCTGCGGCGGAACTGCCGATCTAATCTCTGTTCTGGAAGTTTTAGGTTACGTAGGTATATATGAGTGCAGGAGGTACGTCGGTGGACCGAAGGGGGGGGGCACGAGGAAGGGGGCGCGCCCCCTACCCTCGTGAGCTCCTCCTTCATCTTCTGACGTAGGGTCCAAGTCTATCCGGTAGGTTTCCTTCAAAAAATAACTTCTCCAGTTGATTTCGTTCCGTTTCAACTCCGTTTGATATTCCTTTTCTTCAGAACACTGAAATAGGCATAAAACAGCAAATCTGGTCTGGGCCTCCGGTTAATAGGTTAGTCCCAAAAGTAATATAAAAGTTGATAATAAAGCCCAATATTGCCCAAAATAGTAGATAATATAGCATGGAGCAATCAAAAATTATAGATACGTTGGAGACGTATCAAGCATCCCGAAGGTTAATTCCTGCTCGTCCTCGAGGAGGTAAATGATAAAAAAGATAATTTTTGATGTGGAATGCTAGTTGGCATAATTTCAATGTAATTCTTCTTACTTGTGATATGAATATTCAGATCCAAAAGATTCAAGACAAAAGTTCATATTTACATAAAAATAATAATACTTCAAGCATACTAACTAAGCAATTATGTCTTCTCAAAATAACATGGCCACAGAAAGTTCATCCCTACAAAATCATATAGTTTAGTGATGCTCCATTTTCGTCAGACAAGAATGCTCTCATCATGCACAACCCCGATGACAAGCCAAGCAATTGTTTCATACTTTATTAATCTCAAACTTATAAACCTTCATGCAATACATGAGCATGAGCCATGGATATAGCACTATGGGTGGAATAGAATATGATGATGGGGGTTATGTGGAGAAGACAAAAAAGGAGAAGGTCTCACATCAATGAGGCTAATCAATGGGCTAAGAAGATGCCCACCGATTGATGTTAATGCAAGGAGTAGGGATTGCCATGCAACGGATGCACTAGAGCTATAAATGTATGAAAGCTCAACAAAAGAAACTAGTGGGTGTGCATCCAACTTGCTTTCTCACGAAGACCTAGGGCACTTGAGGAGGCCCATTGTTGGAATATACAAGCCAAGTTCTATAATGAAAAATTCCCACTAGTATATGAAAGTGATAACATGAGAGACTCTCTACTATGAAGATCATGGTGCTACTTTGAAGCACAAGTGTGGTAAAAAGGATAGTAGCATTGCCCCTTTTTATTTATTTATTTTTTAGGCCTTCTTTTTTTGGCCTTTCTCCTTTTTTGGGACAATGCTCTATTGAATGATGATCATCACACTTCTATTTATTCACAACTCAATGATTACAACTCGATACTAGAACAAAGTATGACTCTATATGGATGCCTCCGGCGGTGTACCGGGATATGCAATGAATCAAGAGTGACAAGTATGAAAAAATTATGAACGGTGGCTTTGCCACAAATACTATGTCAACTACATGATCATGCTAAGCAATATGACAATGATGAATGTGTCATGATAAACTGAATGGTGGAAAGTTGCGTGGCAATATATCTCGGAATGGCTATGGAAATGCCATAATAGGTAGGTATGGTGGCTATTTTGAGGAAGATATAAGGAGGTTTATGTGTGACAGAGCATATCATATCACGGGGTTTGGATGCACCGGCGAAGTTTGCACCAACTCTCAATGTGAGAAAGGGCAATGCACGGTACCGAAGAGGCTAGCAAGGATGGAAGGGCGAGAGTGAGTATAATCCATGGACTCAACATTAGTCATAAAGAACTCACATACTTATTGCAAAAATCTACAAGTCATCAAAAACCTCGGTACTACGCGCATGCTCCTAGGGGGATAGATTGGTAGGAAAAGACCATCGCTCGTCCCCGACCGCCACTCATAAGGAAGACAATCAAATAACACCTCATGTTTCAAATTTGTTGCATAACGTTTACCATACGTTCTTGCTACGGGACTTGCGAACTTCAACACAAGCATTTGTAAATTTCACAACTACTCAACTATCATGACTTTGATATTATTACCTCCATATCTCAAAACAATCATCAATCATCAAAATTCTCTTAGTATTCAACACACTCATAAGAATTCTTAGAAATCTTTTATGCTTAGAAAGTTATTATTAAGCAAATTACCATGCTATTACAACTCTCAAAATAATTTAAGTGAAGCATGAGAGATCATAGCTTCTTTAAAACAAACCACCACTGTGCTCTAAAAGATCTAAGTGAAGCACATGGAGCAAATTTCAACGCTCAAAAGATATAAGTGAAGAACATAGAGCAAAACTACATAGCTCAAAAGATATAAGTGAAGCACATAGAGTATTCTATCAAATTTTAATTCATAGATGACTCTCTCTAAAAGGTGTGTACAGCAAGGATGATTGTGGCACACTAACAAACAAAGACACAAATAATACAAGACGCTCCAAGCAAAACACATATCATGTGGCGAATAAAAATATAGCTCCAAGTAAAGTTACCGATGAATGAAGACGAAAGAGGGGATGCCACCCGGGAATCCCCAAGCTTAGACACTTGGTTATCCTTGAATATTACCTTGGGGTGCCTTGGGAATCCCCAATCTTAGGCTCTTGCCACTCCTTATTCCATAGTCCATCGAATCCTTACCCAAAACTTGAAAACTTCACAAAACAAAACTTAACAGAAAACTCGTAAGCTCCGTTAGTATAAGAAAATAAATCACCACTTCAAGGTACTGTAATGAACTCATTATTTATTTATATTGGTGTTAAACCTACTTTATTCCAACTTCTCTATGGTTTATAAACTATTTTACTAGCCATAGATTCATCAAAATAAGTAAACAACACATGAAAAACAGAATCTGTCAAAAACAGAACAGTCTGTAGTAATCTGGATCAAAAGTATACTTCTGGAACTCATAAAATTCTCAAATACATTGCTGGACCTGAGGAATTTATCTATTAATCACCTGAAAAAAGAATTAACTAAATATCACTCTCCAAATAAAAATGACATCAGTTCTCGTGAGCGCTAAAGTTTCTGTTTTTTACAGCATGATCAACAAGACTTCACCCAAGTCTTCCCAAAGGTTCTACTTGGCACAAACACTAATTAAAAGCATAAAACCCCATATAAAAAGAGTCTAGATGAATTATTTATTACTAAACAGGAACAAAAAGAAAGGAACTAAAAAAGAATTGGGTTGCCTCCCAACAAGCGCTATCGTTTAACGCCCCTGGCTAGGCATGATGATTTCAATGAGGCTCACAAAAAGGATAAGAATTGAAACATAAAAAGAGCATCATGAAGAATATGACTAGCACATTTAAGTCTAACGTGCTTCCTATGCATAGGGATTTTGTGAGCAAACAACTTGTGGGAACAATAATCAACTAAGAAGGGCAAAACAAGCATAACTTCAAAACTTTAAGCACATAGAGAGGAAACTTGATATTATTGCAATTCCTACAAGCATATATTCCTCCCTTATAATAATATTCAGTAGCATCATGAATTAATTCAACAATATAACCAGCATCTAAAGCGTTCTTTTCATGATCTACAAGCATAGAAATTTTATTACTCTCCACATGAGCAAAATTCTTCTTAATCGGAATAGTGGGAGTATCATAAGAGACTTGAATACTATAAATTGTTTCCACATTAAAAGAGTAATGTTCAGAAAAAGGGTAATCATAATCATGACAAGTTTTATAAATATAATCACTACTTTTTATAACATAATTATCATCACAATAATCATCATAAGTAGGAGGCATGCTATCATCATTATAAACTTGCATATCAAAACTTGGGAGACTAAAAATATCATCTTCATTAATCATAGCTTCCCCAAGCTCGGGACAAACATTAATTGCAGGAAATATATTCTCAAATATGTCATCCTCATCAAACATAGCTTCCCCAAGCTTGGGCCTTTTCATATCATACGCATAATCACTCTCATCATTAATAGTATAGATAGCACCGATAGTATAGCAATTATTATATTCTTTCAAGAAAGTACCAAAAAGATTTTCAAGAACATAAGAAGTATCATTATCTTCCCAATCATAATCATCACAACAAGCAATAGGCATAACGAGATCATCATCAATATATCATCTTCATTTTCATGAGGCACATCAATAATAGGAGCAACGTTATTTGGGAGAGATACCTTTTTACCTCTCTTCCTTTTTCTTTTCTTCTTCTTCACAACATCATGTGTGGGTTCAATCCTCTTTTTGGAGCTCCTTATTAATGAGATTGGTTGAGTAGGAGGCTCTTCCTCGTTACCTGATTCATCATAAGAAATAATAGGAGAATATTGGGAAGTCTCTTCTCTTTCGTTAGCATTCTCTTCATCTTCTATTTGTTTTCTTTTCTTTATATAATTGGCAATATAAGGATTTTCAATGCAATTCACCGCAAAATACATATAAATATTCTCTAGATCAAAATCAAGAATTTTATCAAGATTAAATTTTGGAATACCCTCAGTTATATGTTTCATTTCTTCATAACCCAAAAGAAGGCTAAGTTCTTTATGATGCTCAAGGGTAATCAAATTATCACAATATTTGGACACAACTTGATCATGAAACAAATAGCATTGGAGCTTTAAATGACCATGTTCATTGCAAAGTTTACAAGGGGCACAAAAAGTATTGAATCTTTCAGCACATTCATCTAGCTCTTCTTGCATCAATTTGGTTTCTAAGTACTTATGCCTCTTGCAATATCTATCTTCCCTATTTGGTGCGTACTTGCAAACCCAATCTTCTCCACAAAAATTGACATGTTTATAGGAGACATTTTCATCATAACTAGTGCAATCATCATTAGCATCATGGGTATTCAAAGAATTCGTACTAACAACATTGCAACCATTCTCATCATTCAAATATTTAGTGCCAAACATTTTATAGATTTCTTCTTCTAGCACTTGAGCACAATTATCCTTTCCATCATACTCACAAAAGATATTAAAAAGATGAAGCATATGAGACAAACTCAATTCCATTTTTTATAGTTTTCTTTTATAAACTAAACTAGTGATAAAACAAGAAACTAAAAGACTCGATTGCAAGATCTAAAGATATACCTTCAGGCACTCACCTCCTCGGCAACGGCGCCAGAAAAGAGCTTGATGTCTACTACACAACCTTCTTCTTGTAGACGTTGTTGGGCCTCCAAGTGCAGAGGTTTGTAGGACAGTAGAAAATTTCCCTCAAGTGGATGACCTAAGGTTTATCAATCCGTAGGAGGCGTAGGATGAAGATGGTCTCTCTCAAGCAACCCTACAACCAAATAACAAAGAGTCTCTTGTGTCCCCAACACACGCAATACAATGGTAAATTGTATAGGTGCACTAGTTCGGCGAAGAGATGGTGATACAAGTGCAATATGGATAGTAGATAATGGTTTTTGAAATCTGAAATAATAAAAACAGCAAGGTAGCAAGTGATAAAAGTGAGCGTAAACGGTATTGCAATGATGGTAAACAAGACCTAGGGTTCATACTTTTGCTAGTGTAAGTTCCCTCAACAATACTAACATAATTGGATCACATAACTATCCCTCAACATGCAACAAAGAGTCACTCCAAAGTCACTAATAGCAGAGAACGAATGAAGAGATTATGGTAGGGTACGAAACCACCTCAAAGTTATTCTTTCCAATCAATCCGTTGGGCTATTCCTATAAGTGTCACAAACAGCCCTAGAATTCGTACTAGAATAACACCTTAAGACAAAATCAACCAAAACCCTAATGTCACCTAGATACTCCAATGTCACCACAAGTATCTGTGGGTATGATTATACGATATGCATCACACAATCTTAGATTCATCTATTCAACCAACACAAAGGACCTCAAAGAGTGCCCCAAAGTTCTACCGGAGAATCACGACGAAAACATGTGCCAACCCCTATGCATAGGTTCATGGGCGGAACCCGCAAGTTGGTCACCAAAACAAACATCAAGTGGCACGTGGTATCCCATTGTCGCCACAGATATCCACGACAAGACATACATCAAGTGTTCTCAAGTCTTTAAAGACTCAATCCGATAAGATTACTTCAAAGGGGAAACTCAATTCATTACAAGAGAGAAGAGGGGGAGGAGAAACATAAGATCCAACTATAATAGCAAAGCTTGCGATACATCAAGATCGTGCCAAGTCAAGAACACGAGAGAGAGAGAGAGAGACCAAACACATAGCTACTAGTACATACCCTCAGCCCCGAGGGACAACTACTCCCTCCTCGTCATGGAGAGCACCAGGATGATGAAGATGGCCACCGGAGAGGGATTGCCCCCTCCGGCGAGGTGCTGGAACAGGGTCCCGATTGACTTTTGGTGGCTACGGAGGCTTCTGGCGGCGGAACTCCCGATCTAATATCTGTTCTAGAAGTTTTAGGTTACGTAGGTATATATGGGTGCAGGAGGTACGTCGGTGGACCAAAGGGGGGGGCACGAGGTAGGGGGGCGCGCCCCAGGGGGTGGGCGGGCCCCCTACCCTCGTGAGCTCCTCCTTCATCTTCTGACGTAGGGTCCAAGTCTATCTGGTAGGTTTCCTTCCAAAAATAACTTCTCCAGTTGATTTCATTCCATTTCGACTCCGTTTGATATTCCTTTTCTTCGAAACACTGAAATAGGCATAAAACAACAAATCTGGGCTGGACCTCCGGTTAATAGGTTAGTCCCAAAAGTAATATAAAAGTAGATAATAAAGCCCAATATTGCCCAAAACAGTAGATAATATAGCATGGAGCAATCAAAAATTATAGATACGTTGGAGATGTATCACTAAGCAGGATAAGTTTCTGGAAGGACTGAATGATGAGTTGAGCATGCAGTTGATGGTAGCAACCTTCAACAACTACCAGGAGTTGGTAGATCGTGCTCTCATGATTGAAGGGAAGCAGCGGCAAATTGAGAACCGCAAGAGGAAGTATGGACAAGGGAAGACAATTCTGGAGCTCAGTAGAAGCCAAGATTTACCCCTAGACCGGGAGGACATCTTCAGCATACCCATGGAGGAGGTAGCTCGCACAATCATAATGGCACCAAGAATGGTAATGGGAATGGAGGGAGCAACGACCAGAACCGCACCAATCCATCAACCCCAGCCAAGAGAGACCTGAGCCAAGTCACTTGTTTTAAGTGCGAGAAGACCGGACATTATGCTAATGAATGTCCCGAATCCTAGAATGGAAATGGCAATGGAAGCTCTGGGAAGAAGCCGAACCCTTTCAACAGGGGACAGGTGAACCACGTAAATGTGGAGGAAGTTGAAGCCCAGCCCGATGTAGTAATCGGTAAGTTTTTGGTTAAGTCATTTACTGCACTCGTTCTTTTTGATACTGGTGCATCGCATTCATACATATCAAGGGGATTTGTGGATAAGTATAAACTACCAACCCAAGCCCTTAGGTCACCCATGTTAGTAACCTCGCCTGGAGCAGAATATATGGCCAGTCTATGGTGTGATCGGTTACCATTAAGGATTGGTAACTATGTTTTTCCCTCGGACCTAATAGTATTGGAATCTCAAGGATTGGATGTGATATTAGGCATGGATTGGTTATCGATGTATGAAGGGAATATTGAATGTGCCAGTAAGTCAATTTTGCTTACAACGCCAGAAGGGAGAAGGATCAAGTATGTATCCCGGCATGTGCCGAAAAGGACTCAAGTAAATTGTCTAACAGGAGTTGTGTAGGAGGAAGTACCAGTAGTGAAGGATTTCCCTGATGTATTTCCAGAAGAGTTGCCAGGCATGCCACCGGATAGAGATATTGATTTTTTGATTGAGCTTTTGCCAGGCACAGGGCCAATATCTAAGAGACCATATAGGATGCCCGCAAAGGATTTAGTGGAGATTAAGAAGCAGATTAAGGAGTTACTAGATAAAGGTTATATTCGCCCAAGTTCTTCGCCTTGGGGATCGCCAGTACTACTAGTGGAGAAGAAGGATGGATCGTTAAGGATGGTTGTTGATTATCGAGGATTGAATGAAGTAACCATCAAGAACAAGTACCCACTACCGATGATCAATGATCTGCTTGATCGATTGCAAGGAGCTAAGGTATTTTCCAAGATTGATCTACGATCAGGATACCACCAGTTGAAGATTCGAGAACAGGATATACCTAAGACAGCTTTTACCACCAGGTATGGGCTGTACGAGTATACCATTATGTCATTTGGTCTGACTAACGCACCTGCATATATTATGAACATGATGAACAAGGTGTTTATGGAGTTTTTGGATAAGTTCATCGTAGTGTTCATTGATGATATCCTGGTTTACTCAAAGAAAGAAGAGGAGCATAAGGAGCATTTGCGTTTGGTACTTGCTAAGCTCAGAGAACATCAGTTATATGCCAAGTTTAGCAAATGTGAGTTTTGGTTGAAGGAAGTTGGATTCCTCGGACACGTTATATCTGGAGAAGGTATAGCAATAGACCCCACCAAGGTTGACACTGGGAAAAATTGGGAAGCCCCAACAACAGTTGGAGAAATCCAGAGTTTTCTTGGACTCGCAAGATACTACCGGAGATTTATTGAAAATTTCTCGAAGATTGCAAAGCCTATGACGGAGTTGTTGAAGAAGGATACCAAGTTCATATGGACTGAGGAATGTGAGGCCAGTTTCCAGGAGTTGAAGAAACGTTTGGTTACATCACCAGTGTTGATTTTGCCGGATCAGACCAAGGATTATGAGGTGTATTGTGACGCTTCACATCGAGGACTTGGAGCAGTGCTTATGTAGGAAGGAAGAGTTGTTTCATATGCCTCACGACAGCTCAAGCCCCATGAGTTGAATTATGCTACGCATGATTTGGAGTTAGCAGCCGTAGTGCATGCATTGAAAACCTGGAGACACTTTCTCATTGGAAATCATTGTGAGGTGTACATAGATCACAAGAGTTTGAAGTATATTTCCACACAGAAGGAGTTGAACCTCAGACAAAGGAGATGGTTGGAGCTCATCAAGGATTATGACATGAGATTGCATTATCACCCCAGAAAGGCTAACGTAGTAGCCGACGCGTTGAGTCGTAAAGGCCATGTTAACACACTAATGACGGGAGATTTACCAAGGGAGTTAGCCGAAAATCTTCGTGAGCTATGTTTGGAGATAGTCCTGAGAGGCTATGTAGCAGTATTGGAGATTCAGTCTACCTTGATGGATAAGATCAGAGAAGCCCAGAAGGCTGACAAGGAGATTTCTTCTATTAAGGAGAAAATGAGCAAATGAAAGGCTAAAGGATTTCATGAGGATGAGCACGATACCTTATGGTTTGAAGACCGCGTTTATGTGCCTAATAACCGGGAGATCAGGAAGTTAATTCTACAAGAGGCCCATGATTCACCATACTCGATTCACCCAGGAAATACCAAGATGTATTTGGATTTGAAGGATATTTTCTGGTGGACCGGAATGAACAAGGATATTGCGGAGTATGTAGCAGGTTGTGATGTATGTCAGAGAGTGAAGGCAGAGCATCAGAAGCCAGCAGGATTGCTACAGCCATTGCCGATACCCGAATGGAAGTGGGATAAGTTAGGCATGGATTTTATTACGGGTTTACCCAGAACTCGTTCAGGCTATGACTCGATTTGGGTTGTAGTCGATCGTTTGACAAAGGTAGCTCATTTCATTCCAGTGAAGACTACCTATACTAGTGCAAAGTTGGCAAAGATATACATGACCAGAATCGTACGTCTGCATGGAGTTCCAAGGAGCATTGTATCAGATAGAGGAACCCAGTTTACCTCAAAGTTTTGGAATCAGTTACATGAAACTTTGGGTACCAGGCTAGAGTTCAGTACAGCTTTCCATCCGAGAGAGTCAATCAGATTTTGGAGGATATGCTGAGAGCTTGTGCGCTAGATTACAGATCTAGTTGGGACGAGAATTAGCCATATGCAGAGTTCTCCTATAACAACAGTTATCAATCCAGTTTGAAGATGGCCCCTTTCGAAGCCTTGTACGGAAGGAGGTGCAGGACCCCACTGTCATGGGATGAAGTTGGAGATCGCCACTTGTTTGGACCGGATCTAATTAAGGAGTCTGAACAGAAAGTGAAATTGATTCGCAATAGGCTCAAGGTAGCCCAGTCTAGGCAGAAGAGCTATGCAGATTCTAAATGCAAGGAGACAGTTTACGAAGTCGGAGACCGAGTTTATCTTCGAGTATCTCCACTTCGAGGAGTTAAGCGCTTTGGAGTTAAGGGAAAGATAGCACCACATTTTGTAGGTGCATACAAAGTTTTGGAGCGTATGGGGGAAGTAGCCTACAAGTTGGAGTTGCCCGAAGGATTGTCAGGAGTTCACGACGTGTTCCACGTTTCCCAGTTGAAGAAGTGCCACGCAGAGATGGCTGATATACCGCTGAGAGACACAGTGCCGCTGGAAGCGATTCAGTTGGATAGTGATTTGACCTATGAGGAGAAACCAGTCAAGATTCTAGAATATGCCAGTTGAGTCACCCGCAGCAAGGTTATCAAGTTTTGCAAGGTTCAGTGGAGCCACCACACGGAGGATGAAGCCACCTGGGAGCGAGAGGAAGATTTGCTGAAGGACCACCCTCACCTATTTCCTAGCCAACCCGAATCTCGAGGGCGAGATTAATCTTAAGGGGGTAGGTTTGTAACATCCCAAATTTTCAATTTGGAATGTTATACACTAGATCATCATTGCATATCATATTTTATTGCATTTTGGTTGATCCTAGAAAATTCTACGCAACTCAAGGACCCTCGGAGAGAGTTGGGGATTTCGTTATTTTCATATTTGAGTTTTCTCAAATTTTGAAAATAGGATCATTTGATTTTATTTATTTTGTCTTCAATTATTTCTATTATCCAAATTATGAGAGAGGGAATAAAATGACTTTCCCAAAATAAAGAAATATTGAGGATTTAATAATAAAATAAAATAAGATTTTATTTTGGTTTTATTTGCTATTTTATTTGAATTTAGGAAAAATGTGTGTTTTTCAAAATTGCATTTAGGCCCCAAATAAATGTTCATCCTGTGCGGCTTGATTTTAGAAGCCGGGGAAAATTTATTTCGGGATTTTTGGAGTCCGTTTAGTATTCCTTTTGTTTTTTCTGAGTGTAACTATTTAAAAAAATCACGAACCGACCTACCGGGCCATGTCAGAGTCGGACACTTGGCCCGGCCGGCTTTATAAGCCGGGGGAGGCCCAGCCGAGACCCCCAAACCCTAGCCGCGCTGCCCCGCCGCCTCTGCCGCCACGGCCCCGCCGCCTCTGCAGCCACCGCCGCCCCGCCGCGTCTGGCGCCGCCGCCGCCCCGCGCCGCCGCCCGCCGTAGCCACGCCGCCGTCTTGCCAGAGGTAGACCTCGCCGCCGCTGGTTTTTCTTGAAAAACCGTTCGGTTTTTTTAGTTTCGTTTTTTATTTAAATAGATCGGTTTTTCCGGTTTATTTATATAGCGAGCGTTCGCTCGTTCGTTCGTTTTAAACGAACGCGTTCATCATTTAGATCCAGATAACGAACGTTCGTTCGTTAATCTGTTCATCGTTTTTCTTTTTCTCGGATTAAATCCGCGATTTTTCTTATCGCGATTCCTGATCCGATTTTCGTTCTAGTATAACTTTTCGCTCGTTTATCGGAATCAGGCGATTCAAGCACCTGGATTTTCGTCTCGAAACCCTCTTTCTGTTTAACCAACTCAAACAAGTTTTATCCATTGAAAAAAATTGCTCTAGATCCATAATAGTAAGCGAAGCCTGTTTCTGTTGCCGTTTGTCTTTCGTTGCTTCATTCGATTTGATTCTTTTTGCCAACCGGAGTTCTTAAGTTGAACTTTCTGGTTAGATATCTTATTCGAGTTTTACCTGTGCATTAGATGAGTACTTATTGTATGCTTGTTTGTTTGCGATAGAGTACCCGGAGTGCGCCGCTTGCTACTTCGAATCGCTAGGTTTCACGGATCATCAGCAAGGAAAGTAACACTTTGATCAGACTTCCAATTACCCAGTTTTATTGCATTAGATCAATCCTCACACCATTGCATGTTTAGGATCTAATTAAATTGTGGGTTTGGGAAGTAGATGAGGTAGTACCTATTACCTGTTTATTATCAAACCTTTGGGAGTTACTTCTACATTTGCTTATTATGCCATGCTATGCTAGTAGACGTGGATTGGGTGAGTGTATCCATGACGGATGTGAGATTGTTAAAAATAAATGGTTTATCTAAGGTGGCAACTTAAATACACATCTGGGTGGATTGAGGCACCTGGGTATTCCAGTGATTGCCTGTTTTTCTTTTGGACCGCCACCCAGGCTCAAAGGGATCATGAGATTATTCATGCTAGAAACTTCAGTGTGCAGCCACAAGCTACTCTGGGCTCTAGCATAGTTGACTAAGTCGTGCGAACTCTTACAGTGGTAGACTAGCAGATGTAGGGGAAAGTAGGTGTAACAGTCTACCCGATCGTAAGGTGCTAGCGCTTCTGAAAGACTATGTCTCGGTCATCCGTTTCTCAAACACCATGTAGTGCGAGAATTCCAACAGAGGAGATCGAGTCTTATGGGGAAAAGTGCGCAAACCTCTGCAGAGTGTATAAACTAATCATGGTTAGGCGTGTCCCCAGTTATGGACATCTTGAGTATCTAGTATCTGGATTATCATGTGAATCTCATCATGTTACTCTAATTAATTTTGTTGGGTTTTTGTTTAATGACGATGCTTAATTGGGATTGAGAATGCTGTCAACCATTCTCAATGTTTAACAACTACCATGATAGTTAAATAAAAATTTATTCCTTTGCAGTAGGGAAAAATTGGCTTTACGCAAAACTGTAACCATAGAGCTTTCCACCAGCCAAATATGCATATAGTATAGCCTATATCTTTCATTGCTCTCTATGTGTTACTTTGCCAGCATATTCCATGTGTTGACCTGTTTCGGGCTGCAACGTTCATGTTGTAGACTTTTCAGACGAGGATTAAGGTGCTTTTAGGTCGTGGTTCTATACTCAGTGATGCCGTTGGAGTTGATGGACTCACTTATCTTCCAAGCCTTCCGCTGTTATCGTTATTAGATGGCCTTAAGCCATATTTATTGTAATAATTTCTCTTTTGAGACACTCGATGTAATAAGTGTGTGATTGCTACTCTGTTATAAATCCTTTAAGTACTGTGTGGTGTCAGCATTACTGACACCTGAGCACAGAGATTGGACCGTTTGAGGTCTGGTCGCTACATAGCAACATACTAAACGATCAAGTGCTAAGCTAACGGAATGGATCAAGTCAATCACATCATTCTCCTAATGATGTGATCCCATTAATCAAATTACAACTCATGTCTATGGCTAGGAAACATAACCATCTTTGATCAATGAGCTAGTCAAGTAGAGGCATACTAGTGACACTCTGTTTGTCTATGTATTCACACATGTATCATGTTTCCGGTTAATAAAATTCTAGCATGAATAATAAACATTTATCATGATATAAGGAAACAAATAATAACTTTATTATTGCCTCTAGGGCATATTTCCTTCAACTTTGTGTGTTGCACATCTAGTCATCAACATGCATAAGCGTTAGGATGTGTGTCCAATTATAGGACATTCGAGGATTCTAAGATATTTAGCTCACACCGCAACTTGTGAAACCTTTTCTCATCCAAGGGCTTTGTGAAGATATCTGCCAATTGCTCTTCAGTGTTGACGTGAATGATATTAATATCTTCCATCATGACATGATCTCTGAGAAAGTGATGACGGATCTGAATGTGCTTTGTCTTTGAGTGTTGGACTGGGTTGTTGGCAATCTTGATGGCACTTTCATTGTCGCAATAAAGTGGCACTTGCTTCAGGTGGATGCCATAGTCCTTGAGAGTTTGCGTCATCCATAGAAGCTGAGCGCAGCAAGATCCAGCAGCAATGTATTCAGATTCAGCAGTGGAGAGAGATACATAGTTCTGCTTCTTTGAAGACCAACAGACAACATGTCGTCCAAGAAAATGACATGTGCCTGATGTGGACTTGCGATCAACCTTGTCACCAGCATAATCAGCATATGAAAATCCACCTAGATCAAACTCTGAGCCCTTTGGATACCATAATCCTAGTGTTGGGGTGTAAGCCAAATATCGAAGAATTCGCTTCACTGCTAAGTGATGCGATTCCTTTGGTGCCTCTTGAAATCGGGCACACATGCAAAAGCTAAGCATTATTTCTGGCCTAGATGCACATAAATATAGTAAAGAACCAATCATGGAGTGGTATACCTTTTTATCGAACTCTTTACCATTGTCGTCGAGGCCCAGATGACTTTTGGTTGGTATTGGCGTCGTGTATCCATTGCAGGCTTGCATTCCAAACTTCTTCATGCAATCTTTGAGGTATTTCTCTTGTGATATGAAGATGTCGTTGCTCTGCTGATGGATTTGAAGACCTAGGAAGAATTTCATCTCACCCATCATGGACATCTGATATTTCTCTTGCATCATGTGTCCAAACTCATCACTGTATCTCTTGTCAGTGCAGCCAAAGATAATGTAATCCACATAGATCTGGCATACAAACAGTCCTCCATCATATGTCTTCGTGAAGAGCGTAGGATCCAGAGAACCAAGTCTGAAGCCTTTGCTCTTCAGGAAGTCATTGAGTGTGTCATACCAAGCGCGAGGGGCTTATTTGAGGCCATACAGTGCCTTGTTGAGCTTGTATACCATATCAGGACGTTTTGGGTCTTCAAAGCCAGGTGGCTGTGCAACATACACTTCTTCTTCAATCTTGCCATTGAGAAAAGCACTCTTTACATCCATTTGGTACAGGAGGATATTGTGATGGTTGTCATAGGCTAGCAGTATGCGAATGGCTTCAATCATAGCCATCAGAGCAAATGTTTCATTGAAGTCAATCCCTTCAACTTGAGTGTATCCTTGAGCAATGAGACGAGCCTTGTTTCTGACAACTTTACCATGCTCATCTTGTTTGTTGCGATAGATCCATTTTGTGCCAATGATGTATGCTTTCATGGTTCAAGACGCTTAACCAATTCCCACACATTTTTTAGCTCGAACTGTTGAAGCTCTTCTTGCATCGCTTGAATCCATTCAGGTTTCATGAAGGCTTCAACAACTTTCTTGGGTTCAGATATAGAGACAAATGCAAAGTGCCCACAGAGAGTTGCTAGCTGTGTTGCTCTTGAACGAGTAAGTGGACCAGGTGCGTTGATGCTATCAATTATCTTCTCAATCTGTACTTCATTTGCAACACGAGGATGTACTGGACGAAGACTTTGCTCTAGCTGATCATTGTCTTCATCATCAGTATTGACTTCGGGTTGAGCAGTGTCTTCGGGTTGATTAGGTGCTGAAATGATGAGTTCTTCTTCAGCATGTGCCTCTGAAGGTATGATTTCTCCAGTACCCATAATATTGATGGATTCACTTGGTGATACTTCATCTAGCACATTTGGCAGGTGCTCTCTTTGTGAGTCATTAGTTTCATTGAACCGCACATCCACAGTTTCAACCACTTTATAGTGAAAGAGGTTGAAGACGCTATAGGAGTGTGAGTCCTTTCCGTAACCAAGAATAAAACCTTCATGTGCTTTCGGTGCAAATTTTGAAGTGTGATGCAGATCCTTGATCCAGCACCTAGCACCAAATACTCTGAAGTAGCTTATGTTTGGCTTCTTACCAGTTAGTAGCTCATATGATGTCTTCTTTAGAAGCTTGTGAAGATAAACATGGTTGATGACGTGGCATGCAGTATCAATGGCTTCAGGCCGGAACTTCCTTGGAGTCTTGTACTTGTCAAGCATCATACGAGCCATCTCAATGAGGGTTCTATTCTTGCGCTCCACGATGCCATTCTGCTGAGGTGTGTATGGAGCTGAGAACTCATGAGTGATGCCCAACGTATAAAGATAGGTATCGAGGCCGGTGTTCTTGAACTCTGTGCCATTGTCATTTCTGATGTGCTTGATCTTGATGCCATACTTCGTCATGGCACGATTGGCAAATCATCTGAAGGCATCCTGCACTTCAGTCTTGTAGAGAATTATATGCACCCAGGTATATCTTGATTAATCATCAACAATAACGAAGCCATAGAGACAAGTAGTGGTAGTAAGAGTAGAGTAATGAGTAGGGCCGAATAGGTCCATGTGAAGTAGCTCAAAGGGACATGATGTCGTCATGATTGTCTTCGAGGGATGCTTGGCCCTCGTCATCTTTCCAGCTTCGCATGCACCACATAGATGATCCTTATTGAACTTGACACCCTCAGTGGCTGCGACATGCTTATTCTTTGTGAGAGTGTACAAGTTCCTCATGCCAGCATGCCCTAGCCTCCGATGCCAGAGCCAGCACTCTGAAGCTTTTACTAGAAGACATACAGCCAATTGTGGTCCTGCTGAGAAATCTACCATGTACAAATCATCCTTTCAATATCCTTCAAAGACTAGAGATTTGTCAGATTTCATAAGCACAAGGCAACGATATTTTCCAAATATCACAATCATGTTCAAGTCACAAAGCATTGAGACAGACATTAAGTTGAAACCAAGGGATTCAACAAGCATCACTTTATCCATGTGCTCATCCTTTGAGATTGCAACTCTACCTAGACCCAATACCTTGCTTTTACCAGTGTCAGCAAATGTGATGTGACTCTTGTCAGATGGTCATAGGGTTGAGTCCATGAGAAGACTCCGATCACCAGTCATGTGGTTAGTGCATCCACTGTTCATAATCCACTCAGAAGCCTTTGGTGTCGTACCCTACAGTGCAGTTTGGGGGATAGGCTTCACCAAGGGAAGTGTGAAGCATAAACATTTGTCGAACAAGCATATTATCAAAGTTCAGATCACGGTTAGGATAAGTAGGATGTATGTCAAGGAATCCTGGGACGAAATACATAATAAGACCATTTGGGCATTTTATCTTACGCCCCACAAGATGTTTAAGGTCCCCAGCATAAGCATCAGACACCTTTGATTTCAGGCTGGAGACCTTTCCCTGCAAAAGAGAGTTAATTTTTCTTAGCCACCCACATCCTCAGGGGTGGCTTCGAAGCAATAAGTCTAAGTGCAACATCTGAGAACTTTGGCTTTGGAGCCCTAGAAAATAGCCTTGCAGGAGGTGAATAATACTCATAAGAATAAGCAGAGTAGTTCTTGGCCTTATGAACATGGCGGTTTGATGAAACACACTCATATTCATAGGCATAGTATGGTTTCCCTGCAAAACATTGTTGTTACGGTGAATCTGTTGAGTCCTCTGTCTGTATGAAGCCTTTGGACCATATGAACCCTTTGGTCTGGGGTTTGTCTTCTTCCCAGGTGGTGTCATGATGACATTCACCTGAAGATTCTCAAGACAACTTTTGGGTACCCAGATCTTCTTCAAAGGTGGTCCATTCCTGCAGTTTGTACCAATATACCTGGCAAACACTTCACCATACTGATTCTTAAACACTTCATAGTTTGCATCAAAGGATTCATCAATGATAATCGGGTTAGCACAAATGAAACCAGATAAGGTAGATGGATCCACTGAAGGTCCCTTTGCAGCAACCCATGTGGTTTTGGGGTACTGCTCAGGCTTCCAATAAGAACCATCAACATTCATTTTCCTCTCAAACCCTACACCCTCGTTCCTAGGGTTTTGGTTCATAATCTGTTTCTTGAGGACATCACATAGTGTCTGATACCCTTTGAGACTTTTGTACATTCCTGTCTCAAGCAATGTCTTCAACCTGGCATTCTCATCAGTAATAGTAGTGGTATCCTCAGCAGAGGAGTTAGTTACCACATCAGCAGTTGAAGATATTGCAATAGTAGCAACAGTAGAACATCCAGCAACAGAGACAACATTATCACGCTCAAGACATTTTAGACATGGTGGTTCAAATCCTTCCTGAGTGGAACTGATCTGTTGAGCGCGGAGTGACTCTTTCTCCTTTTGAAGATCTTCATGAGCCGATCTCAAGTTCTCAAGCTCTTGCTTCCTTTGTAGATAATCATAGGAGAGCTTTTCATGAGTAGTTGAGAGCATTTCATGACGACTTTCAAGTTCTTCGTACTTAATATGAAGATTTTTTATGTCTTCTATTAAGGACCGAGGTCGGGTCATTTCTATGTCCAACAGGTCATCGCTTTTGTCTAGAAATTTTTGAATATGTTCCATAGCATTCTGTTGCTCAGTTGCAATTTTAGCAAGTGTTTTGTAGCTATGTTTAGATTCACATTCAGATTCATCTTCACCTGATGTTTGAAAGTAAGCATCGCGTGAGTTTACCTTGGCACCACGTGCCATGAAGCAGTAGGTGGGAGCAGAGTCATCCTCATCATCAGCATCGGCGTTGGTGTTGAGGCCATTGTCTTCAGTGTTGAAAATGGACTTGGCAACGTATGCTGAAGCTAGAGCCAGGCTTGCCACGCCTGAATTAGATTCCTCTTCAGACTCCACCTCCGCCTCCTCAGATGCAGACACCTCCTATGAATCCATCTCCTTGCCAACAAACGCACGAGCCTTGCTGGATGAGCTCTTCTTGTGGGATGAAGACTTCGACGAAGACTTGGAAGAAGACTTTGAGGATTTCTTCTTCTTCTTGTCATCAGAATCATATTCCTTGATCTTCTTCTTCTTGTTGTTCTCATTGTCCCACTGTGGACATTCAGAGATGTAGTGACCAGGTTTCTTGCACTTGTGGCACTTTCTCTTCTTGTAGTCACGGGAGGAAGGTTCATCATTTCTTGAGCTCGATCTCGAAGACTGTTCGAAGCCTTTCTTCTTGGTGAACCTATGGAACTTCTTCACCATCCTGGCAAGTTCCTTTCCAATGTCTTCAGCATCCTCAGAACTGCAGTCAGATTCTTCTTCAGATGAGGAAACAGCCTTTGCCTTCAAAGCGTGAGTTCGGCCATAGTTGGGACCATAGATATCTCTTTTCTCAGATTGTTGAAACTCATGTGTGTTGAGCCTTTCAAGTATGTCATACGGATCGAGAGTCTTGAAGTCAGGGCATTCTTGAATCATCAGGGCCAGGGTGTCGAATGAGCTGTCAAGCGATCTCAGAAGTGTTTTGACGATTTCATGCTTGGTGATCTCAGTGGCGCCGAGTGCACGAAGCTCATTTGTGATATCAGTGAGGCAATCAAATGTGAGCTGGACATTCTCATTGTCGTTTCTCTTGAAGCGGTTTAAGAGGTTGCAGAGAACACTGATCCTTGAGTCTCTCTGGGTCAAGACGCCTTCGTTGACCTTGGAGAGCCAGTCCCAGACTAGATTCGCAGTTTGTAGAGCACTCACACAACCATACTGTCCTTTGGTCAGATGACCATAGATGATGCTCTTGGCAGTCGAGTCCAGTTGAATGAACCTCTTGACATCAGTGGCAGTGAAAGCTTCACCGACCTTGGGAACACCGTTCTTGATGACATACCAGAGGTTGACATCAATGGTTTCAAGATGCATGCGCATCTTATTCTTCCAGTAAGTGTAATCAGTTCCATCAAAGAGAGGGCATGCAACGAGGACTTTGATTATCCCTGTACTCGACATAGCTAAAAATCCAGGTGGTTAAATCGAATCACACAAAATAAGGGAGTACCTTGCTCTGATACCAATTGAAAGTGCTAGTTATCGACTAGAGGGGGTGAATAGGCGATTTTTATGAAAGTCTTCAAAACACGGGGGCTTTGAAGACAAATAGTAGAAATGAACCTATTGATATGCAGCGGAAGGAATACTACACTAGACAAGCCATAGTCAAGTAAGCAATGAAGTGAAATCACGAAGACTATCAGCAGCTAGGTAGTATGGATCAGGATGGAAGATAGTATGAAGCCAAACAACAACAGTCTTCACACAGTGAAGTCAATCAGATCATGCAAGCAGACATGACTTCATGAAGACAAACTGTAAGTAAAGAGAGGTAAAGGATAGAACCAGTTGCTTGGTGAGGACAAGGATTTGTTGGACCAGTTCCAGTTGCTGTGACAACTGTACGTCTGGTTAGGGAGGCTGAGAGTCAACTCAGAAGACCGCGTCTTCACCTTATTCTCCTTGAGCTAAGGACACACAGTCCTCGCCCAATCACTCTGGTAAGTCTTCAAGGTAGACTTCCAAACCTTCACGGACTTCGCTCACTAGCGATCCACAATGACTCTTAGATGCTCAGAACGCGACGCCTAACCAGCTAGAGGATTCACAGTCCTCAAGTGTAACAAGTATTCAGGTCACGCAGACAGAAAGACTTCAGTGATGCCTAACACTCTTTGGCTCCGGGTGTTTAGGGCTTTGTCCTCACAAGGATTTGTCTCTCAAATGGTTCGGAGGTGGGTTGCTCTCAAACGACAAAACCCGTGCACTAACTCTAAGCAGCCACCAATTTATGGTGTAGGGGGTGGGCTATTTATAGCCAGGAGGCAACCCGACCTGATTTGTCTGAAATGACCCTGTGTCACTAAGGAACTAACACGTGTCCAACGGTCAGATTTCAAAGACACGCGGCAGCTTGACTTGGGCTACAAGTAAAGCTGACTCATCAAGCTCTGGATAAGATTGGCTCTCATTGTCTTCGCTCGAAGACATAGGATTTGGTTGAGCATCACTTCAGTCACTCTGAATTTGTTCACTTGGACCCCACTTAACAGTACGGTGGTTCCTATGACTCAAGAAAGAAGAAAAGGAAAATCCGAAAAAACTATGTCTTCGTACTCCATAGTCTTCATACGATGTCTTCTCATGTCATAGTCTTCAATGTGAATCTCTTCACAAGCCACTATTGTCTTCAATGTCTTCACACATTTTTAGGGGTGATCTCTGGTAGCTAAACCGAATCAATGAGGGACTACTACCTGTGTTATCCTGCAATTCTCACAAACACATTAGTCCCTCAACCATGTTTGTCGTCAATACTACAAAACCAACTAGGGGTGGCACTAGATGCACTTACACTTGTCCGTGCACGAGTTAGGGGAAAACATATACCCTAGTATATTTTCCCCGACAATAGTGCTTTCGCTTGAAATACAGTGATTGTCACGCGTGAATGTGTCAGGGGCATGCATACTTTTAGAGGGCCGAGAGATAGTTTGTGTTCATATGTGAAAGTGGTGTAGAAAGAGGGGGTGTCCGGTGGAGACAAGGAGAGATATGCCCTTCGTTTCTCTTTCCCATGACTAATATTTTAGGAGAAACTATAAACATTCACAATGCAGAACAATTTTTTTTGGATGCACCATGCAGTTAACTTTCATGTATAACATTGTACTATTGTATATGATTATTTTCTTAGTGGCTGATTGCGTGTGGTGTGGTGGGCACATCATTTCTAGTTGGGATGGGCACATCATTTCTAGTTGTGGTGGGTCAACATGAGGACTCATGGGTCGATTCCATCCTGCGCCACATAGGTTGGAATGAGACGCATTATACGAAGACACATGTGGAGGACTCAACGTGCAAGACGAAGCTACCAGAGTCGTTGAGGACTCTATCCCCACTAATGATAAGCCGACTATATATGATTTGTAACCCTAGGCCCCGAGTATGTTATAGAAGCCTGGGGGCTAGTTCGTTGATAGTATACACACATGCACAATGCCTGGTATTCACGTGTACTTTGTACACACCCTATCACTAATATACAGTACCAGGAGTAGGCTTTTTCCTCAACTGCAAGGGCCCGGACTTGGGTAATACTTTGCCTCGTATTACCATCCAGCCTAACAGTCAGGGATATCCTACCGAATGATCTGATGGAATCGTATGTGCCAACTACTAAGAGAGAGGTGTGTGTGTATATATATGCGTGTGGGAGACACGTAGACACATATATGTGCGTATAGAGGGCTAGTAGAGACTGTGCGTGTGTATATATGTGTGTGATAGAAATAGTGTTTTCCAACTGAGATTAATGAAAATAGCGGTACATAGTAGTAAGAAAGAGAGAGCGAGATATATAGAGAGTGTGTGCGTGAGACACCCCGACACCCCGCGAGAGATTGTGAGCATGTGTGAAAGAGAAATGCCGATGTATATAAAGTGTGTACACTTATACGTTAGATTGCGAGATATATAGCGCGTGTGTGAGAACGGGTCGAGGCATAGTGCATCTACATGTAAAAGGTGGTTCTACGCATTAAATAAAAATAAAAATGGCACTATTATTTTTGGATGAGATCATGAATTTTGCAATTTGTGTATGAATGAAAATAGGTCTGTCAGACACCCATACTCTATTGAATTCTAGCATGTGCATGTGTTTATTTCATATTATCGATCCATAGAGTGAGAGCGGTTTGAAATACAGGCAATGCATCGCTTTTTCAATTCATATATAAACATTAATTAATGCACTCCATGTTGTTAGTGTGAAAAATTTATACATTTGTCACTTACATGGATACATTCCAAATTGCTATCTACAAAATAGAATACATGTTGAATTCAACATAAAGGGGGTTTCGAAGATTCGAATTCATAGGAAGTGCATTCATCTATTTGAATTCGAGATAATGACATTTATAAATCAGATCTAAAAGGGGGCATCAATCTTTGTTGTGCGTTTGAACATGGTATATATTCATACGCATGTCTAACTATTTTTTTGCAAGCAAGGAGATTATATCTGAAACCATGCATGAACTGAGGTAAGTTGCATATTTTTTTAATATATACTCGTGTACACTGTATATTCAAATGTACCCCCTCCATTCCAAAATAATCGTACTTTTAGGATTTTCAAGAGTCAAGATTTTTGAAGTTTGACAAATCCTAAAAGTTCAATTCCAGAGAACCAAAAACGTTAATGCTTCTACTCCCAAATATTAAACGAAGTGCCAAATAAGCCTCTGGTCACCCGAAACCACGCGAGGCTAATGTTTGGTGGTAGGAAATTACCGTCCTGACTCTGGCCCGTGTAGCCTATCGGCCTGATGTCCAAAGGTCTAAACCTGGGTAGGTTTGTAACTTCACCAAGACGCCAGTCTCAACCACCTCTGAGAAGCATTCATATGTCGTGGGCGCCTAAACACCCATGCGCTTGGCCGAAATCTATCCTGCCCACCATTTGGGAAACCTGAGATTACTGTCCTACTCCCAACCCGCAATATGTCTGAAATTTTAGATGGGGGCTAAGTTTGTAACTTTCCCCAAATTTCTAACAAGCACGTCCCAAACCAAAACATTGTTCCCCTTAGTTCCTCCCTTCCACCATTTCCCCATTCATACTCCGTGGGCGCCAAAACGCCCTCTCCACCAGCCACGAAACCCCGGCCTCCTCCGTCCACCACCCCATCACACACAATCCACTGCCACCCTCCTCCATCACGCCAGAGCCGGTACCCCGACGTCGTCGTCCAACACAACCGCAACCGCAACGCCCTCAAGGACTTAGCAGCTGAAGCCGAGGCAGAGCTGCCTCCACGACACCGACGCCGACGTGCACTGTACTAGAACCTCTTCGACCACGCCGTCCTGCACCTCACCGCTGCCGCTCCACTGTCGCAACCGTCCACCGCACCGGAGCTGTTCCCGCTACGGTGCCGTTCGCTGCCTCGGATCTACTTCCCCACCGCCGACAGACGGCCACCGCACCACACTCAACAACTAGGCCATGGGTCCGTCCAAGGCTCCACCGTCCTCCACAACTTCTCGTTTCCTGTGAACCATAAGAAGATTGTTAGAAAAAGAAAAGGAGGACACAACACTGCCAACAGAAAGAGGTACTCCTCTTACCTTATTCATGCAAATCTGACGTCTCTGCTCACACCGTATTCATCCCACGAAAGAAACTAGTTGGGCGCTTCTTACTGCATCTTCTTCGTGATACTAAATGCACAAGGTTTCCTCCCGTTTACTATTTCACCTTGGCTAGAGGTTAGTAGCCCACCTGGATTTCAATTCAGGGTCAGTTGAATTGCAATTAAAAGAAGCAGCACCCACTTAGGAGCGCGAAGCACCTAGTCTGCCTGTTCATCAGGGAAGCGGCGCATCAGTGTGTATCATAGGGGTGTGGGGCGCAGGAGCTGCTTGCGCCCGATCTGGAGGTCGGTGGGGCTTAAAGGGATGGCCGGGGGGGTGCCAAGCACGGCGGTGCGGTGAGGTTGAGGGGAGGGCAGAGGTAGGGGACTGGGCCAGTGGTCGCTGGCGTTTCGAGGAAGATCGTAACACTGACTGGCTAGAGGTAGATGAAGGCGATCAGCCCGCTCTTTGTACATCGGACGGTGCAGAAAAAATGGACTAACCTATTTGTTTTTAGTCGACTGTTATTTTCATAGGACCACACCTTGTGGTGTGCTGCAGGAGCATAAGCATTTCCCAGCCATCCCTGTGCTCATATTTCAAAATCCTAGAATCTAGTAATTTCTTGTGCCATGTATGTTATAGAGCTATCATATGTCTCCCGTCATTTATTTCTCACTGACCTGCTATCTGCTACTTTTACACTGTACTACTTGTGCACACACTTCACCCATACTCACACTATTGTTTTTTATGCATGGGTATTTCAGACTCCGACGCAGTGTTGATGAATACACAAAAGAAAAGACAGAAGTTGCTCCAGTGTAATTCGAAGTTAAGCACTAAGTATTTCAATGCTCTAAACGGTGTAGTGTCAGCAGATGCAGACAGTAAACATAGCTCTGCAGTTGATGATCTCAATTGCCACACACAACCATCCCAGGTGCTTGCTTTAACTTCGCGCTGTCAAATGTGGTTGCATGTTGCATATGGTGTCTATCTTGTATTGCTTCCAATTTGGTTAAATTGCATCTGCTTACTTTACACATTATACCTTTGATAATGGCATGCCTTCCTATTTTTGATACACACTACATATGTCTATTAACCATGTTCGTGCATCAAACTAATGCTCTTTTGTATCCCTCATCAATCACTTATGATGAGACAGTCACCCCAATGGGTTACTGTGAGACACGCTACTCGTTTAAAGAGTGCAGTGTCATCCCCCCACATGATTCTCAAGAAACAGCAAGGCTAAATGAAGATAGTCAACGTAGCTCTATAGTTGGTGAACGCAATTCCCCTACACCACCATCGCAAGTGCTTGCTCTTACTTGGGAGTGTGATATGTGGTTGCATGTTGCATATGGTGTCTACCTTGTAATGCTTCTAATTAGGGTAAATTGCATCTGCTTGGTTAACACATTATACCTGTGAATATGACATGCCTTCCTGTTTTTGGTACATACTATGTCTTTCTATTAACCATGTTCTTACATCAAACTACTTTTCTTGTGTATCCCTCATCAATCACTTCTGACGAGACACCTTCAAGTTGACAGTGTAATATTGGATACATCTTGCATATCATTTCAAACATCTATTTCCTCTAATGAAGTGCAACTTATAATGAGACACATCTAACTTGGTAGAGTGATTTTGGTTGGATCTTTTATATGGTGTCTAGAATTGCATTGCTTCCAATTTGTTGAAATGCCTTCTGCTTAGCGTTTTTCGTACATATTCCATTCTCCTACAATGTGGTTGCCATACATAAAAGTTGTGTTCATCAGTATCATGCATCAACAAATTTGGAAGTGCGAATTTCATTCCTTTTTCTTGTGTGTTTACTTGACAAGGAAAAATCTAAAAGGACGAAGGCATGGAATGATGGTGGTCCTCTGGAGCAACCGAAACAGATGATCTCTGCAGATTCTCCTGCTACTCCTACTGCAGTGCAAGTTCCAAATCTCATCTCCCCTACTCCACAACCCCAGGTGCCTGCTCGAACATGGCAGTGTGATATCTGGTTGCATGTTGCATATGGTGCCTAGCTTGTATTGTCCCTAATTTGCTAAATTGCATCTCCTTAGCTTACACATTATACATGTGAATATGACACTGCTACCTCTTGAGCACTGCATTGGTTTTCCCTTGAAGAGGAAAGGGTCATGCAGTAAAGTAGCACAAGTATTTCCCTCAGTTTTTGAGAACCAAGGTATCAATCCAGTAGGAGATCACGCTCGAGTCCCATGCACCTACACAAACAAATAAGAACCTCGCAACCAACGCGATAAAGGGGTTGTCAATCCCTTCACGATCACTTACGAGAGTGAGATCTGATAGATATGACAAGATAATATTTTTGGTATTTTATGATAAAGAGAAATAAAGATGCAAAGTAAAATAAACGGCAATAGAAATAGCAAAGTGTTGGAAGATTAATATGATGGAAGATAAACCCGGGGGCCATAGGTTTCACTAGTGGCTTCTCTCAAGAGCATAAGTATTACGGTGGGTAAACGAATTACTGTCAAGCAATTGATAGAATTGAACATAGTTATGAGAATATCTAGGTATGATCATGTATATAGGCATCACTTCTGTGACAAGTAGACCGAAACGATTCTGCATCTACTACTATTACTCCACACATCGACCGCTATCCAGCATGCATCTAGAGTATTAAGTTCATAAGAACGGGGTAATGCTTTAAGTAAGATGACATGATGTAGAGGGATAAACTCATGAAATATGATATATACCCCATCTTTTTATCCTCGATGGCAACAATACAATACGTGCCTTGCTGCCCCTGCTGTCACTGGGAAAGGACACCGCAAGATTGAACTCAAAGCTAAGCACTTCTCCCATTGCAAGAAAGATCAATCTAATAGGCCAAACCAAACTGATAATTCGAAGAGACTTGCAAAGATAACCAATCATACATAAAAGAATTCAGAGGAGATTCAAATATTGTTCATAGATAAACTTGATCATAAACCCACAATTCATCGGATCTCGACAAACACACCGCAAAAGAAGATTACATCGAATAGATCTCCAAGAAGATCGCGGAGAACTTTGTATTGAGATTCAAAGAGAGAGAAGAAGCCATCTAGCTACTAGCTATGGACCCGAAGGTCTGAAGTAAACTACTCACACATCACCGGAGAGGCCATGGAGTTGATGTAGAGGATCTCCATGATCAATGCCCCCTCCGGTGGAGCTCCGGAAAAGGCCCCAAGATGGGATCTCTTGGGTACAGAAGGTTGTGGTGGTGGAATTAGGTTTTCGTGGTGCTCCTGGATGTTTGCGGGGCACGTGGACTTATATAGGAGGAAGAAGTAGGTCGGTGGAGCAACAAGGGGCCCAAGAGGGTGGAGGGCGCGCCCAGGGGGGTAGGCACACCCCCCTGGCTCGTGGCCTCCTCGATTGTTTCTTGACGCCCACTTCAAGTCTCTTGGATCACGTTTGTTGAGAAAATCACGTTCCCGAAGATTTCATTCCGTTTGGACTTCATTTGATATTCCTTTTCTGCGAAACACTGAAATAGGCAAAAAAACAGCAATTTGGGTTGGGCCTCCGGTTAATAGGTTAGTCCCAAAAATAATATAAAAGTGTATAATAAAGCCCATTAAACATCCAAAACAGAATATAATATAGCATGGAACAATAAAAAATTATATATACATTGGAGACGTATCAAGCATCCCCAAGCTTAATTCCTGCTCGTCCTCGAGTAGGTAAATGATAAAAACAGAATTTTTGATGTGGAATGCTACTTAGAATAACTTTCAATGTAATTCTCTTATTTGTGGTATGAATATTCAGATCCAAAAGATTCAAGACAAAATTTTAATATTGACATAAAAATAATAATACTTCAAGCATCCTAACTAAGCAATTATGTCTTCTCAAAATAACATGGCCAAAGAAAGTTATCCCTACAAAATCATATAGTCTTGCTATGCTGTATGTTCATCACACAAAATATTTAAATCATGCACAACCCCGATGACAAGCCAAGCAATTGTTTCATACTTTTGATGTTCTCAAACTTTTTCAATCTTCACGCAATACATGAGCGTGAGCCATGGACATAGCACTATATGTGGAATAGAATGGTGGTTGTGGAGAAGACAAAAAAAGAGAAGACAGCCTCACATCAACTAGGCGTATCAACGGGCTATGGATATGCCCATCAATAGATATCAATGTGAGCGAGTAGGGATTGCCATGCAACGGATGCACTAGAGCTATAAGTATATGAAAGCTCAACAAAAGAAACTAAGTGGGTGTGCATACAACTCGCTTGCTCATGAAGACCTAGGGCATTTTGAGTAAGCCCATCATTGGAATATACAAGCCAAGTTCTATAATGAAAAATTCCCACTAGTATATGAAAGTGATATCATAGGAGACTCTCTATCATGAAGATCATGGTGCTACTTTGAAGCACAAGTGTGGAAAAAGGATAGTAGCATTGTCCCTTCTCTCTTTTTCTCTCATTTTTTGGGCCTTCTCCTTTTTTATGGCCTTTCTTTTTTTCGTCCGGAGTCTCATCCCGACTTGTGGGGGAATCATAATCTCCATCATCCTTTCCTCACTTAGGGCAACTCTCTAATAATGATGATCATCACACTTTATTTACTTACAACTCAAGAATTACAACTCAATACTTAGAACAAAATATGACTCTATGTGAATGCCTCCGGCGGTGTACCGGGATATGCAATGAATCAAGAGTGACATGTATGAAAGAATTATGAATGGTGGCTTTGCCACAAATACAATGTCAACTACATGATCACGCAAAGAAATTATGACAATGATGAAGCGTGTCATAGTAAACGAAACGGTGGTAAGTTGCATGGCAATATATCTCGGAATGGCTATGAAAATGCCATGATAGGTAGGTATGGTGGCTATTTTGAGGAAGATATATGGTGGGTGTATGATACCAGCGAAAAGTGCGCGGTATTAGAGAGGCTAGCAACGGTGGAAGGATGAAAATGCCATGGACTCAACATTAGTCATAAAGAACTCATATACTTGTTGCAAAAATCTACAAGTTATCAAAACAAAGTATTACGCGCATGCTCCTAGGGGGATAGATTGGTATGAAAATACCATCGCTCATGCCCGACCGCCACTCATAAGGAAGACAATCAATAAATAAATCATGCTCCGACTTCATCACATAACGGTTCACCATACGTGCATGCTACGGGAATCACAAACTTTAACACAAGTATTTCTCAAATTCATAACCACTCAACTAGCATAACTCTAATATCACCATCTTCATATCTCAAAACAATTATCAAGCATCAAACTTCTCCTAGTATTCAACACACTCATAAGAAAAAGATTACTCATCTTGGATGCCTATCACTTTAGGACTAATTTTTATGATTGAAGCAAATTACCATGCTGTTTTGTAGGACTCTCAAAATAATATAAGTGAAGCATGAGAGAACAATAGTTTCTATAAAACAAATCCAACACCGTGCTCTAAAAAGATATAAGTGAAGCACTAGAGCAAAAACTATATAGCTCAAAAGATATAAGTGAAGCACATATAGTATAATAAATTCCGAATCATGTGTGTCTATCTCAAAAGGTGTGAACAGCAATGATGATTGTGGTAAACTAAAAATAAAATACTCAAATCATACAAGACGCTCCAAGCAAAAAACATATCATGTGGTGAATAAAAATATAGCTCCAAGTAAAGTTACCGATGGACGAAGACGAAACAGGGGATGCCTTCCGGGGCATCCCCAAGCTTTGGCTTTTTGGTGTCCTTAGATTACCTTGGGGTGCCATGGGCATCCCCAAGCTTAGGCTCTTGCCACTCCTTGTTTCATAATCCATCAAATCTTTACCCAAAACTTGAAAATTTCACAACACAAAACTCAACAGAAAATCTCGTGACCTCCGTTAGCGAAAGAAAACAAAACACCACTTCAAGGTACTGTATTTAACTCATTCTTTATTATATTGGTGTTAAACCTACTTTATTCCAACTTCTCTATGGTTTATAAACTCTTTTACTAGCCATAGATTCATCAAAATAAGCAAACAACACACGAAAAACAGAATCTGTCAAAAACAGAACAATATGTAGTAATATGTAACTAACGCAAACTTCTAGAACCCCAAAAATTATAAAATAAATTTATGGACTTGAGGAATTTATATTTTAATCATCTTAAAAAATAATTAACTAAATATTACTCTCCAAATAAAAATGGCAGAAATTCTCGTGAGCGCTAAAGTTTCTGTTTTTTACACAAGATCAAAAAGACTTTCCCCAAGTCTTCCCAACGGTTCTACTTGGCACAAACACTAATTAAACACAAAATACACATCCAAAACAGAGGCTAGATAAATTATTACTAAACAGGAGCAAAAAGCAATGAATTAAAATAAAATTGTGTTGCCTCCCAACAAGCGCTATCGTTTAACGCCCCTAGCTAGGAATAAAAGCAAGGATAGATCTAGGTATTGCCATCTTTGGTAGGCAATCCATAAGTGGCTCTCATAATAGATTCATATGGTAATTTAATTTTATTTCTAGGAAAGTGTTCCATGCCTTTCCTTAACGGAAATTGGAATCTAATATTCCCTTCCTTCATATCAATAATTGCACCAATTGTTCTAAGGAAAGGTCTACCAAGAATAATAGGACATGAAGGATTGCAATCTATGTCAAGAACAATGAAATCTACGGGCATGTAGTTCCTATTTGCAACAATAAGAACATCATTAATTCTTCCCATAGGTTTCTTAATAGCGGAATCCGCAAGGTGCAAGTTTGAAGAACAATCATCAAATTCACGGAATCCTAGCAAATCACATAAAGTTTTCAGAATCGTGGAAACAGTAGCACCCAAATCACACAAAGCATAGCATTCATGATCTTTAATTTTAATTTTAATAGTAGGTTCCCACTCATCATAAAGTTTTCTAGGGATATAAACTTACAACTCAAGTTTTTCTTCATAAGATTGCATCAAAGCATCAACGATATGTTTAGTAAAAGCTTTGTTTTGACTATAAGCATTAGGAGAATTTAGCATGGATTGCAATAAGGAAATACAATCTATCAAAGAGCAATTATCATAATTAAATTCCTTGAAATCCAAAATAGTGGGTTCATTGATAACTAAAGTTTTGACCTCTTCAATCCCACTTTTACCAATTTTTGCATCAAGATCTAAAAACTTTGAATTTCTGGAATGCCTTCTAGGTAAAGGTGGCTCATCTTCAGTCCCATCATTATCAAGATTCATATTGAAAAACAAAGATTTAATAGGAGACACATCAATAACTTTTAGATCTTCATCTTTATTTTCATAGAAACTAGAAGAACACGCTTTCACAAAGCAATCTTTCTTAGCATGCATCCTAGCGGTTCTTTATTTGGACTCATCAATGGAAATTCTCATGGCTTTGAGAGACTCATTGATATCATGCTTAGGTGGAATAGATCTAAGTTTCAAAGAATCAACATCAAGAGAAATTCTATCAACGTTCCTGGCCAATTCATCAACCTTAAGCAATTTTTCTTCAAGCAAACATTGAAATTATTTAGCGAATTAATAAACTCCTTAACAATAGTCTCAAATTCAGAGGGCATCTTATTAAAATTTCCATAAGAACTGTTGTTGGAATTACCATAATTATTAGAGGAATTACTAGGGAACGGCCTAGGATTAAAGTTTCCTCTATACGCGTTGTTACCAAAATTATTCCTAGCAACAAAATTCACATCCATAGATTCATTATTATTATAAATCAAGGTAGACAAAGGCACATCATTAGGATCAGAGGAAACACTCTTATTAGCAAACAATTTCATAAGTTCATCCATCTTTCCACTCAAAACATTAATTTCTTCTATCGCATGCACTTTTTTATTAGTAGATTTTTCATTGTGCCATTGAGAATAATTAACCATAATATTATCTAGGAGTCTGGTAGCTTCTCCTAAAGTGATTTCCATAAAAGTGCCTCCCGTGGCCGAATCTAAAAGATTTCTAGAAGCAAAATTCAATCCGGCATAAAAATTTTGTATAATCATCCAAAGATTCAACCCATGTGTAGGGCAATTACATATCATTAATTTCATCCTCTCCCAAGCTTTTGCAACATGTTCATGATCAAGTTGCTTAAAATTCATAATATCGTTTCTCAGAGAGATGATTTTAGCGGGAGGAAAATACTTAGAGATAAAAGCATATTTGCACTTATTCCCTGAATCAATACTATTTTTAGGCAAGACGAAAACGAAGCTTTAGCATGATCTCTAAGGGAAAAAGGAAATAGCTTCAATTTAACAATATCATTGTCCACATCTTTCTTCTTTTGCATATCACACAAATCAACAAAGCTATTTGGATGGGTAGCGGCATCTTCACTAGGAAGGCCGGCGAATTGATCTTCCATGACAAGATTCAACAAAGCAGCATTAATATCACAAGATTCAGCATCGGTAAGAGGAGCAATCAGAGTGCTAAGAAAATCATTGTTGTTGGTATTGGCAAAGTCACACAATTTAGTATTGTCTTGAGCCATCGTGACAAGCAAGCAATCCAACACACAAGCAAACAAGAAGCAAGCAAAAAAGAGGCGAACAGAAAAGAGAGGGCGAATAAAATGGCAAGGGTGAAGTGGGGGAGAGGAAAACGAGAGGCAAATGGCAAATAATATAATGCGAGGGAGAAGAGTTTGTGATGGGTACTTGGTATGTCTTGACTTGTGTGTAGACTCCTCGGCAACGGTGCCAGAAATAGCTCGTTGTCGGGAGTCAAATCTTGACCTGACTTGGCGCGAATCTCCCCGGCAATGGCGCCAGAAATCCTTCTTGCTACCTCTTGAGCACTGCGTTGATTTTCCCTTGAAGAGGAAAGGGTGATGCAGTAAAGTAGCGTAAGTATTTCCCTCGGTTTTTGAGAACCAAGGTATCAATCCAGTAGGAGATCACGCTCGAGTCCCATGCACCTACACAAACAAATAAGAACCTCGCAACCAACGCGATAAAGGGGTTGTCAATCCCTTCACGATCACTTACGAGAGTGAGATCTGATAGATATGATAAGATAATATTTTTGGTATTTTTATGATAAAGGTAAATAAAGATGCAAAGTAAAATAAACGGCAATAGAAATAGCAAAGTGTTGGAAGATTAATATGATGGAAGATAGACCCGGGGGCCATAGGTTTCACTAGTGGCTTCTCTCAAGAGCATAAGTATTACGGTGGGTAAACGAATTACTATCGAGCAATTGATAGAATTGAGCATAGTTATGAGAATATCTAGGTATGATCATGTATATAGGCATCACGTCCGTGACAAGTAGACCGAAACGATTCTGCATCCACTACTATTACTCCACACATCGACCGCTATCCAGCATGCATCTAGAGTATTAAGTTCATAAGAACTGAGTAGTGCTTTAAGTAAGATGACATGATGTAGAGGGATAAACTCATGCAATATGATATAAACCCCATCTTCTTATCCTCGATGGCAACAATACAATACGTGCCTTGCTGCCCCTGCTGTCACTAGGAAAGGACACCGCAAGATTGAACCCAAAGCTAAGCACTTCTCCCATTGCAAGAAAGATCAATCTAGTAGGCCAAACCAAACTGATAATTCGAAGAGACTTGCAAAGATAACCAATCATACATAAAAGAATTCAGAGGGGATTCAAATATTGTTCATAGATAAACTTGATCATAAACCCACAATTCATCGGATCTCGACAAACACACCGCAAAAGATGATTACATCGAATAGATCTCCAAGAAGATCGAGGAGAACTGTGTATTGAGATTCAAAGAGAGAGAAGAAGCCATCTAGCTACTAGCTATGGACCCGAAGGTCTGAAGTAAACTACTCACACATCACCGGAGAGGCCATGGAGTTTATGTAGAGGCCCTCCGTGATCAATGCCCCCTCCGGCAGAGCTCCGGAAAAGGCCCCAAGATGGGATCTCTCAGGTACAGAAGGTTGTGGCGGTGGAATTAGGTTTTCATTGTGCTCCTGGATGTTTGCGGGGTACACTACAAACAAAAGACACATCCGTGACATTTTGGGCCGAACAAAAAAAATTTCTGTCATACATATGGCACTTCTATGACGATAATTGTGACAAAACCCGGTATCATCATAGATGTGGTGGGCTCCTACTTCTACGACAAAAAATCATGATAGAAAATGGGCTTTTCATCCTAGGCGGGCCGGAGACGCAGCTGCATGACATTCTTTGGGCCGTCCATGACGGAAAAAACCGTGGTAGAAGCGAGGGGGAGGAAAATTTCGGGAAGTTCCCAGTTACGGTGGGAGGGCGGGGGCTGAGCGATGCGCGTTTGTCTCATACACGTATGCGCGTGTGTGCGAGGCGTTGGCTCTAACTAAACCCGAGCGAGGCGTTGGGCTCTAACTGAACCCGAGCGATTGCACTACAGGCTACGCGTTACTGAACCTGAGCGATCGATCGATGGCTGTTAACTGAACCCGATCGAGCAATTCCTTCGCTACTGCTGCTAACTGAAGCCGATCGATGGGATGAACAGTGAGCGTTGCGGGGGGGTTGGATGAACAGTGAGCGGTGGCGTTGCCTATGGATGAACAGGACCCCGTGGTGTGGTGGATGGCTGGATGAACAGTAGACGGTGGAGGGGTGCCCGTGGAGGGGTGGATGAACATGACCCCGTGGTGTGGAGGGCTGGATGAACAGTAGACGGTGGAGGGGTGGTTGAACAGGACCCCGTGGTGTGGAGGGCTGGATGAACAGTAGACGGTGGAGGGGTGCCCGTGGAGGGGTGGTTGAACAGGACCCCATGGTGTGGAGGGCTGGATGAACAGTAGACGGTGGAGGGGTGGTTGAATAGTAGACGGTGGAGTAGCACGCGGTGGAGGCTGGATGAACAGGAGCCCGTGGAGGCTGGATGAACAGGAGCCCGTGCAGGCTGGAGGAGGTCGACGGTGGAGATGAACAGTATCCTGTGGAGTCCCGTTTTGCGGTACGCCACACCCCTCCCAATGAACAGGACCCCCGTTTCGACCATTGCGCTCCAGCACAAGTCCGTTTTCTCCGTTTTGCGGTACACCACACCCCTCCCGATCAACAGGACCCCCGTTTCGACCGTAGGAGGTCCGTTCCTCCGTTTTGCGGTACGCCAGACCCCTCCTGATGAACAGGATCCCGTTTCGAACATGGCCGGTCGAACACAAGGCCATTTCCTCTGTTCTGCGGTACGCTAGGCCTCGTTTTCATCGCGTGTTCCGTCCAAGCCCTCCCGATGAACACGACGCATTCCGTTACCTCCCCATGAACACGACGCATTCCGTTGCCTCCCCATGAACACGACGACGACGCTGTTTCTCCGTTCCGACCCAGCCATGTACACGAGCCATGGTCATACGTATGCGCGGGTAGGCGTTCGAGACCCCGCCCGTACATACACATACGTGGTCGTATTTTCTTTCTTGCACCCTGGCCGCTGTACGTTCGTGTAAATGCTATGTGCGCGCCTCTACTACGACACGTGCGCGCCTCTACTACGACACGTGCGCGCCTCTACTACGACACGTGCGTGCCTCTACATCGACCAGTATGTATGTACACGTTCGCGACCAGAATGACAACGCTACGTACGCTTCGACCAGGTGGGTCCAGACTGTCAGGCACCTCCTTGCCTGCGAAGATGTAGCTGGTCGGTCCCAGCAGTTAGGGGGCGAATCATTTTGTTTTTTTGCCCAGACGCACTTCCTTGCATGCGAAGATGTAGCTGGTAGGTCCCAGCAGTCAAGGGAAACGTTTTTTTCGCGAAATACAATGGCCCGTCCGGTGGGTCCCAACTGTCAGGTGGAGGAATCATTATTTTCCCCGTAATAAGGAGGCACTTCCTTGCTGCGGCCGTGGACCCAGCTATCAGCCTCTCCACGTACAGTCCACGTCCGATGGAAGTCGTTCCTTGACCACGTTGACCACGCCGCGCCGAGAGCACCAGGGCGGTGGACGACGGTGAGGCCTAGGAAGGGGACGACACGGAGGCAGGGAAGACTCGGCAGTTGTTTCCCACACAGAGGGGAGTACGACTGTATGATGGTTTACTGGTTCGTGTGCCGTCGCCGGAGAATAACAGCAGGTGTGGGTGAGTAGAGGGATGGCTAGGCCAGCGATGGGAGTACAGTCGGGCGGTGAGGCCCGCGCGGTAGCACAGCCGGCCGCGAGGAGGAGGGAGCAGGCAGTCCCGCTGACGCTTGTTTGAGCGGCTGGAGCAGGAAGAGCAGATATTGAAGAAGCACGACGGCCGTTGGATGGACATCCAACATTCAGTGCTTGTGCGTCAACCTTTTTTTAGGAAAGCCTCAAATCTGTGGAAAATAGCATACAGCCCATCTGCCATTATTTCTAATAATTTACAGCCCATTTGCTAATTCTTAAGGTTGTTTTTGGAGCCCATATTCTTTTTGTTAGCATTACAGCCCATATTGTGGCAATGGTTAAAAAATTATATGAAATTTTGCATATTTCGGTGCGGTCCGAACTGTTTTTAATCCCGAAATTTCGACTCACATTCAAACTGATTTTAAAAATAAATGTATATCAATATAAAATCCAACAAATTCTCCATGCATAAAAATTAATGTAATTTAAAATCTTGAAATGAAAAAAAGATATTTGAAACTAATTGCCAGTTTGATGTGTTTTAAAAATGTACAACCCATTGCTCATTACTAATGGGCCATCTTCTCGGCCAGCCGAATGAAAGCTCTCCTCGTCTTGAAAGATTTGCAGCCCAACAGGCCTGACAAAGCGACTTGCATGGCAAATCACAAAAAAACTGGGCTGTGGCCGTGGACCCAGCTGTCAGCCTCTCCACATACAGTACTCTTCCGATGGAAGTCATTCCTTGACCACGTTGACCACGCCGCGCGGAGAGCACCACGGCGGTGGACGACGGCGAGGCCTAGGAGGGGGACGACGCGGAAGTGGAAGCCCGTGCGGAGAGGACTACGAGGGTTCACTGGTTCGGCTGCGGTGTGAGGGTGCTGTCGCCGCAGGGCCTGGCCAGCGGTAGGAATAGTAGGGGGCGGTGAGGCCTCTACGGCAGCACAGCCTACCACAGGAGGCAGGAGCATGCGGCACGACCGGTGCTGCTTTTGGTGGCTAGAGCAAGAAGACCAGAGGTTGAAGAAGCACTACGGCCGTTGGATGGACATCGTACGGTCACTGGAGCTAGAATCGTTCATATTGACTAAGTTGACAAAGCCCTTTGTCCCGTCAACTTAGTAGGCCCACAAGTCAGCCTCCCAGCAAGGTGGGTCCTAGCTAGCAGGGGGAGTATTCATTTTTTTTGTGCGTAATAAGGAGGCACTTCCGATGGGTCCGAGCTGACAGCGGGGGGGACGTTTTTTTTCGTGAAATACGGTGGCCCGTCTGGTGGGTCCCAGAAGTTAGGGGGAAACGATTTTTTTCGCAAAATACTGGTGGCCCGTCCGGTGGGTCCCCACTGTCAGGTGGAGGAATAATTATTTTCTGCGTAATAAGGAGGCACTTCCTTGCGGCTGCCATGGACCCAGCTGTCAGCCTCTCCACGCATAGTACTCTTCCGATGGAAGTCGGTCGTTAACCACGTCGCGCCGAGAGCACTAGGGCGGTGGACGACGGCGAGGACTAGGAAGGGGACGACTCGGAGCCGGGGAAGATGCAGCATTGGATGCCCACGCGAAGAGGAGTACGAGGGTTCACTGGTTCGGCTACGGTGTGAGGCTGCTGTTGCCGCAGAATAACAGGGGGTGTGGGTGAGTAGAGGGATGGTGAGGGAATCCTGGATTAGGGGGTGTCTGGATGGCCGGACTATACCTTCAACCGGACTCCTGGACTATGAAGATACAAGATTGAAGACTTTGTCTCGTGTCCGGAAGGGACTTTCCTTGGCGTGGAAGGCAAGCTTGGCGATACGGATATGTAGATCTCGTACCATTGTAACGGACTCTATGTAACCCTAACCCTATCCGGTGTCTATATAAACCGGAGGGTTTTAGTCCGTAGGACATCATATTCATACACAATCATACCATAGGCTAGCTTCTAGGGTTTAGCCTCTCTGATCTCGTGGTAGATCTACTCTTGTACTACCCATATCATCAATATTAATCAAGCAGGACGTAGGGTTTTACCTCCATCAAGAGGGCCCGGACCTGGGTAAAACTTCGTGTCCCTTGCCTCCTGTTACCATCCGGCCTAGACGCACAGTTCGGGACCCCCTACCCGAGATCCGCCGGTTTTGAAACCGACAGATGGCCTGGCCAGTGGTGGGAGTAGTAGGGGGTGGTGAGGCCTCCGCGGCATCACAGCCGGCCACGGGAGGCAGGAGCACGCGACACGACCGGCGCTGGTTTGGGCGGCTGGAGCAAGAAGACCGGAGGTTGAAGAAGCACTACGGCCGTTGGATGAATATCATACGGTAACAGGAGCTAGAATCTTTCATATTGGCTAAGTTGACAAAGCCCTCCGTCTCCGTCAACTTGGTAGGCCCACAAGTCAGCCTCCCACTATGCTGGGTTCCAGCTGGCAGGGGGAATATTCATTTTTTTGTGCGTAATAAGGAGGCACTTCCTTGCGTGCGAAGATAGCTATATTGGAAATAGGCCCTAGAGGCAATAATAAATTAGTTATTATTATATTATATTTCATTGTTCATGATAATCGTTTATTATCCATGCTAGAATTGTATTGATAGGAAACTCAGATACATGTGTGGATACATAGACAACACCATGTCCCTAGTAAGCCTCTAGTTGACTAGCTCGTTGATCAATAGATGGTTACGGTTTCCTGACCATGGACATTGGATGTTGTTGATAACGGGATCACATCATTAGGAGAATGATGTGATGGACAAGACCCAATCCTAAGCCTAGCACAAGATCGTGTAGTTCGTTTGCTAAAGCTTTTCTAATGTCAAGTATCATTTCCTTAGACCATGAGATTGTGCAACTCCCGGATACCATAGGAGTTCTTTGGGTGTGCCAAACGTCACAACGTAACTGGGTGGCTATAAAGGTTCACTACAGGTATCTCCGAAAGTGTCTGTTGGGTTGGCACGAATCGAGACTGGGATTTGTCACTCCGTGTAAACGGAGAGGTATCTCTGGGCCCACTCGGTAGGACATCATCATAATGTGCACAATGTGATCAAGGAGTTGATCACGGGATTATGTGTTACGGAATGAGTAAAGAGACTTGTCGGTAATGAGATTGAACAAGGTATGGAGATACCGACGATCGAATCTCGGGCAATTACCGTACCGATAGACAAAGGGAAATGTATACGGGATTGATTGAATCCTTGACATCGTGGTTCATCCGATGAGATCATCATGGAGCATGTGGGAGCCAACATGGGTATCCAGATCCCACTGTTGGTTATTGACTGGAGAGTTGTCTCGGCCATGTCTGCATGACTCCCGAGCCCGTAGGGTCTACACACTTAAGGTTCGATGACGCTAGGGTTATAGGGAAAGTATGTACGTGGTCACCGAATGTTGTTCGGAGTCCCGGATGAGATCCCGGACGTCACGAGTAGTTCCGGAATGGTCCGGGGGTAAAGATTTATATATGAGAATTCATCATACGGTCACCGGAAAAATTCGGGGGTTACCGGTATTGTACCGGGACCACTGGAGGGGTTCCGGGGGTCCACCGGGAGGGTCCACCTACCCCGGAGGGCCCTGTGGCCTGTATGTGGAGAGGGACCAGCCCCTTAGTGGGCTGGGCGCCTCCCCCCTAGGGCCCATGAGCCTAGGGTTTGGGGGAACCCTAAAGGGGGGGCGCCCCCCTTGCCTTGGGGGGCAAGGCAACCCCCCTGGCCGCCGTCCCCTCCTCAGATTGGATCTGAGGGGGCCGGCCCCCCTCTCCCTTGCCCCTATATATATGTGGGGGGTGGGAGGGCAGCCGCACCCAAGTCTTGGCGCAACCCTCCCCTTCTCCCAAGTCCTCCTCCTCTCCCGCGGTGCTTGGCGAAGCCCTGCAGGATTGCCACGCTCCTCCTTCACCACCACGCCGTCGTGCTGCTGCTGGATGGAGTCTTCTCCAACCTCTCCTTCTCCCCTTTCTGGATCAAGGCATAGGAGACATCACCGGGCTGCACGTGTGTTGAACGCGGAGGTGCCGTGGTTCGACGCTTAGATCGGAATCAACCGCGATCTGAATCACTACGAGTACGACTCCTTCATCCGCGTTCTTGCAACGCTTCCGCTTAGCAATCTAAAAGGGTATGTAGATGCACTCTCCTTCCCTCATTGCTAGACTTCTCCATAGATTGATCTTGGTGATGCGTAGAAAATTTTGAATTTCTGCTACGTTCCCCAACAGTGGCATCATGAGCTAGGTCTATGCGTAGTTTCTATGCACGAGTAGAACACAAAAGCAGTTGTGGGCGTCGATATTGTCAATTTACTTGTCGTTACTAGTCTTATTTTGATTCAGCGGCATCGTGGGATCAAGTGGCCCGGACCGACCTTACACGTACTCTTACGTGAGACTGGTTCCACCGACTGACATGCACTACTTGCATAAGGTGGCTAGCGGGTGTCTGTCTCTCCCACTTTAGTCGGATCGGATTCGATGAAAAGGGTCCTTATGAAGGGTAAATAGAAATTGGCATATCACGTTGTGGTTTTCGCGTAGGTAAGAAACGTTCTTGCTAGAAACCTATAGCAGCCACGTAAAAACTTGCAACAACAATTAGAGGACGTGTAACTTGTTTTTGCAGCATATGCCTTGTGATGTGATATGGCCAAAAGGATGTGATGAATGATATATGTGATGTATGAGATTGATCATGTTCTTGTAATAGGAATCACGACTTGCATGTCGATGAGTATGACAACCGGCAGGAGCCATAGGAGTTGTCTTAATTTATTTATGACCTGCGTGTCAACATAAACGTCATGTAATTACTTTACTTTATTGCTAAAGCGTTAGCCATAGTAGTAGAAGTAATAGATGACGAGACAACTTCAAGAAGACACGATGATGGAGATCATGATGATGGAGATCATGGTGTCATGCCGGTGACAACGATGATCATGGAGCCCCAAAGATGGAGATCAAAAGGAGCAAATGATATTGGCCATATCATGTCACTATTTGATTGCATGTGATGTTTATCATGTTTTACATCTTATTTGCATAGAACGACAGTAGCTTAACTAAGATGATCCCTCACAATAATTTCAAGAAAGTGTTCCCCCTAACTGTGCACCGTTGCGAAGGTTCATTGTTTCGAAGCACCACGTGATGATCGGGTGTGATAGATTCTAACGTTCGAATACAACGAGTGTAAGCCAGATTTACACATGCAATACACTTAGGTTGACTTGACAAGCCTAGCATGTACAGACATGGCCTCGGAACACGGAAGACCGAAAGGTCGAGCATGAGTCGTATAGAAGATACGATCAACATGAAGATGTTCACCGATGTTGGCTAGTCCGTCTCACATGATGATCGGACACGGCCTAGTTGACTCGGATCATGTTTCACTTAGATGACTAGAGGGATGTCTATCTGAGTGGGAGTTCATTAAATAATTTGATTAGATGAACTCAATTATCATGAACATAGTCTAAATTGTCTTTGCAAATATGTTGTAGATAAATAGCTCACGTTGTAGCTCCCTGTTTCAATACGTTCCTAGAGAAAGATTAAGTTGAAAGATATTGCAAGCAAAGATGCGGACTAGGTCCGTAGTCTGAGGAGTGTCCTCACTGCTACACAGAAGACTTACATCTTTGATGCACCGCTCGATGTGCAAACCCCTACAACGTCGTCTGTGGATGTTGTGAACACCTGACAGACACGTCCTGATGACTACTTGATAGTTTAGTGCACCATACTTTAAGGCTTAGAATCGGGATTCCAATGATGTTTTGAATGCCATAGAACATATGAGATGTTCCAAGAGCTGAAATTGGGATTTCAGGCTCATGCCCGTGTTGAGAGGTATGAGACCTCTGACAAGTTCTTTTGCCAACAAAATGGAGGAGAATAGCTCAGCTAGTGAGCATGTGCTCAGAATGTCTAGGTGGTACAATCACTTAAATCAAGTGGGAGTTAAACTTCCAGATAAGATAGTGATTGATAGAGTTCTCTAGCCACTATCACTAAGCTACTAGATCTTCGTGATGAACTATGACATGCAAGGGATGGAGTTGATCCCGGAGCTGTTTGCGGTGCTTAAGACCGCAAAAGGTAGAAATCAAGAAGGAGCATCAAGTGTTGATGGTTTAACAAGACCACTGGTTTCAAGAAGGGAAAGGGCTAGAAGAGAAACTTCATGGATGGCAAACCAGTTGCCGCTCCAGTGAAGGAACCCAATGTTGAACCCAAACCCGAGACTAAGTGCTTCTATTGTAAGGGGAACGGTCACTGGTAGCGGAATTACCCCAAATGCATGGTAGATAAGAAGGCTGGCAACTTCAACAAAGTATATACGTGTTATTATTGTGTACCTCACTAGTACTCCTGGTAGCACCTGGGTATTGGATACCGGTTCAGTTGCTATTATTGGTGACTTGAAACAAAAGCTACGGACTAAACGGAGACTGGCTAAGGGCGAGGTGACGATGTGTGTTGGAAGTGTTTCCAAAGTTGATGAGATCATCATCGCACGCTCCATCTACCTTCGGGATTAGTATTGAACCTAGATAAATGTTATCAGGTGTCTATGTTGAGCATGAATATGATTAGATCATGTTCATTGCAATACGGTTATTCATTTAAATTAGAGAATAATGGTTATTCTGTTTACATGAATAATACCTTTCATGGTCATGCACCCTATGTGAATGGTTCATTGAATCTCGGTCATGGTGATACACATATTCATGCCAAAGGATGTAGAGTTAATAATGATAGTACCACTTTCTCGTGGCACTACCGCTTAGGTCATATTGGCGTAAGATGCATGAAGAAACTCCATGTTGATGGATGTTTGGAGTCACTTGATTTTGAATCGCTTGACACATACGAGCCATGCCTCATGGGCAGGATGACTAAGACCCCGTTTTCAGGTACAATGAAACGGGCAAGTGACTTGTTGGAAATCATGCATGCTGATGCGTGTGATCCAATGAGAATTGAAGCGTGCGGTAGATATCGCTATTTTCTCATCTTCACTGACGATTTGGGTAGATATAGGTATATCTACTTAATGAAGCACAAGTCTGAAACGTTTGAAAAGTTCAAGCGTTTTCAGAGTGAAGTTAAGAATCATCATAACAATAAGATCATGTTCCTACGGTCTGATCAAAAGGGGATTTTCTGAGTTATGAGTTTGGCAATCACTTAAGACATTGTGGAATTGTTTCACAGTTGAAGCCACCTGGAACACCACAATGTAATGGTGTGTCCGGACGTCGTAATCGAACCCTATGAGATATGGTGCGATCTATGATGTTTGTTACCAATCTACCGTTTTCATTTTGAGGTTATGCGTTAGAGACAGCTGCATTCACTTTAGATAGGACACCATCTAAGTCCGTTGAGATGATGTCGTATGAACATTGGTTTGGCAAGAAATCAAAGTTGTTGTTTCTTAATGTTTGGGGCTGCGATGCTTAGGGCTTCAGCCAAAGAAGCTCGAACCCAAAGCGGACAAACACATCTTCATAGGATACCCAAAGGTGACAGTTGGGTACACCTTCTATCTCAGATCCGAGGGCAAATTGTTTGTCGCTAAGAACGGGTCCTTTCTCGAGAAGGAGTTTCTCTCGAAAGAATTGAGTGGGAGGAAGATAGAACTTGATGAGGTTGTCGAACCTTTATTTCAACCAGAGAGTAATGCAACACAGAAAGATGTTTTCTGTGGAGCCTACATCTGTTGAATAGGAAGTTAATGATAGTGATCATGAAGCTTCGGATCAAGTTTCTATCGAACCTCGTAGGTCGACAAGGATATGTACTACTCCTAAGTGGTACGGTAATCCTGTCTTAGATATCATGTTGTTAGACAACAATGAACCTATGAACTATGGAGAAGCGATAGTGGGCCCGTATTTCGACAAATGGTTAGAAGCCACGAAATCTGAGATAGGATCCATATATCAGAACAAAGTATGGACTTTGGTGGACTTGCACGATGATCAGCGAGCCATTGAGATAAGTGGATCTTTAAGAAGAAGACGGACGTGGGCGGTAATGTTACCGTCTATGAAGCTCGACTTGTGGGAAAGAGTCTTTTCACAAGTTCAAGGAGTTGACTATGATGAGAATATCTCACCCGTAGCGATGCTTAAGTCCGTCGGAATCATGTTAGCATTAGCTGTATTTTTCGATTATGAAATCTTACAGATGGATGTCAAAACAAGTTTTCTTACCAGTTTTCGTAAGAAAAGTTGTATGTGATACAATAAAAGGTTTTGACGATCCTAAGGATGCTAAAAGGTATGCTGGCTCCAGCAATCCTTCTATGGACTAGAGCAAGCATCTCGGAATCGGAATATATGTTTTGATGGAGTGATCAAAGCTTTTAGGTTTATACAATGTTTGCTAGAAACTTGTATTTACAAGAAAGTGGGTGGGAGCACTACAACATTTCTGATAAGTATATGTAGATGACATATTGTTGATCCGAAATAATATAGAATTTCTGGAAAGCATAAACGGTTTGTTTGAAGAGTGATTTTCAAAGGAAGACCTGGATAAAGCTGCTTATATATTGGGCATCAAGATCTATAGAGATAGATCAAGACGCCTGATGATACTTTCAAAGAACGCACACTTTGACATGTTTTTGAAGGAGTTCAAAATAGATCAGTCAAAGAAGGGGTCTACCTAAGTTGTAAGGTGTGAAGTTGAGTAAGACTCAAAGATTGACCACGGCAGAATAAAGAGGAAGGACGAAGGTCGTCCCCTATGATCTTGTCATAGGCTCTATACGGTATGCCATGCTGAGTACCACACCTGATGTGTGCCTTCCCACATGTCTGGCAAGAGGGTACAAAGGTGATCTAGGAGTAGATCACCAGATAGCGGTCAAAATTGTCCTTAGAGGAATAAGGAAATGTTTCTCGGTTATGGAGGTGATAAAGAGTTTGACATAAAGAGTTACATTGATGCAAGCTTGACACCTATCCGGATAGCTCTGAGTAGAGATACCGGATACGTATAATGGAGCAATAATTTGGAATAGCTCCAAGTGGAACGTGGTAGCAGCATCTATGATATAAAGTTTTGCGAAATACATAGGGATCTGAATATGGCAAGACCAATTGACTATAACCTCTCTCACAAGCATAACATGATCAAACCCAGAACTCTTTGAGTGTTTATCACATAGTGATGTGAACTAGATCATTGAGTCTAGTAGACTCTTGGATGTAGGTCACATGGCGATGTGACTTGTGAGTGTTAATCACATGGCGATGTGAACTAGATTATTGACTCTAGTACAGGGGGTAGACTGTTGGAAATATGCCCTAGAGGCAATAATAAATTAGTTATTATTATATTATATTTCATTGTTCATGATAATCGTTTATTATCCATGCTAGAATTGTATTGATAGGAAACTCAGATACATGTGTGGATACATAGACAACACCATGTCCCTAGTAAGCCTCTAGTTGACTAGCTCGTTGATCAATAGATGGTTACGGTTTCCTGACCATGGACTTTGGATGTCGTTGATAATGGGATCGCATCATTAGGAGAATGATGTGATGGACAAGACCCAATCCTAAGCCTAGCACAAGATCGTGTAGTTCGTTTGCTAAAGCTTTTCTAATGTTAAGTATCATTTCCTTAGACCATGAGATTGTGCAACTCCCGGATACCGTAGGAGTGCTTTGGGTGTGCCAAACATCACGACGTAACTGGGTGGCTATAAAGGTTCATTACAGGTATCTCCGAAAGTGTCTGTTGGGTTGGCACGAATCGAGACTGGGATTTGTCACTCCGTGTAAATGGAGAGGTATCTCTGGGCCCACTCGGTAGGACATCATCATAATGTGCACAATGTGATCAAGGAGTTGATCACGGGATGATGTGTTACAGAACGAGTAAAGAGACTTGCCGGTAACGAGATTGAACAAGGTATGGAGATACCGACGATCGAATCTCGGGCAAGTACCGTATCGATAGACAAAGGGAATTGTATACGGGATTGATTGAATCCTTGACATCGTGGTTCATCCGATGAGATCATCGTGGAGTATGTGGGAGCCAACATGGGTATCCAGATCCCGCTGTTGGTTATTAACCGGAGAGTTGTCTCGGCCATGTCCGCATGACTCCCAAGCCCGTAGGGTCTACACACTTAAGGTTCGATGACGCTAGGGTTATAGGGAAAGTATGTACGTGGTCACCAAATGTTGTTCGGAGTCTCGGATGAGATCCCGGACGTCACGAGGAGTTTCGGAATGGTTCGGAGGTAAAGATTTATATATGGGAAGTCATCATACGGTCACCAGAATAATTCGGGGGTTACCGGTATTGTACCGGGACCACTGGAGGGGTTCCGGGGGTCCACCGGGAGGGTCCACCTACCCCGGAGGGCCCTATGGGCTGTATGTGGAGAGGGACCAGCCCCTTAGTGGGCTGGGCGCCTCCCCCCTAGGGCCCATGCGCCTAGGGTTTGGGGGAACCCTAAAGGGGGGGCGCCCCCCTTGCCTTGGGGGGCAAGGCAACCCCCCTGGCCACCGCCCCCTCCTCAGATTGGATCTGAAGGGGCCGGCCCCCCTCTCCCTTGCCCCTATATATATGTGGGGGGTGGGAGGGCAGCCGCACCCAAGTCTTGGCGCAGCCCTCCCCTTCTCCCAAGTCCTCCTCCTCTCCCGCGGTGCTTGGCGAAGCCCTGCAGGATTGCCACGCTCCTCCTTCACCACCACGCCGCCGTGCTGCTGCTGGATGGAGTCTTCCCCAACCTCTCCTTCTCCCCTTGCTTTATCAGGGCGTAGGAGACGTCACCGGGCTGCACGTGTGTTGAACGCGGAGGCGCCGTGGTTCGGCGCTTAGATCGGAATCAACCACGATCTGAATCGCTACGAGTACGACTCCTTCATCCGCGTTCTTGCAACGCTTCCGCTTAGCGATCTACAAGGGTATGTAGATGCACTCTCCTTCCCTCGTTGCTAGACTTCTCCATAGATTGATCTTGGTGATGCGTAGAAAATTTTGAATTTCTGCTACGTTCCCCAACAAGCTGGTGGGTCCGACATGTCAGCGGGGGGCACTTTATTTCACGGAATACAGAGGCCCTTCCGGTGGGTCCCAGGTGTCAGGTGGAGGAATCATTATTTTGCGCGTAATAAGGAGGCATTTCCTTGTGTGCGGCCGTGGACCCAGCTGTCAGCCTCTCCATGCACAGTCTACTTCGGATGGTGTCGTTCGTTGACCATGTTGACCACGCCGCGCCGAGCACATCCAAGGTGGTGGACGACGGCGAGGCCCCGGACAGCAATGAGCCGGAGATGGGAAGACGCGGGAGTAGAGTCGCAGACAGAGAGGTGTACGAGGGTTAACTGGTTCTAGTGCGGTGTGGTTCGGCAGTCGGTGGAGAAGAACAGGAGGTGTGGAGGGGTGGAGGGATGGCCTGGCCAACGGTGGAGTGGCGCTTCATAGCGAAGCGTGCAAAGCAGAGCTGCTAGCAGCAGGAGGCGGGAGGTGGTCCCGGCGGCGCTGGAGGAAGAAGACAAGAGATTGAAGATGGATGCTGGTCGTTGGATGTAAATCCAACGGCTAACATGTCAGAATCATTTGTTGACTAAATTGACAACGACTTGCATTGGCTTCGACCTATTGGCCCACATTTCAGCCTCCAAAAATGTGGCACGTATTCAACCCATTTTTCCAGAATTTATAGTCTTTTTTTTGCGCGGTAGAATTTACAGTCAATTTGATCTTTTTTTAATTACAGCCATTAGCTGGGCTGGGTGAACAAATAATGTAGCGTCCATGCGGCCCGTTTATTTTATTTCCTAAAAAATTACAACCCATTTGCACTTTCTCGAAATACATGATTTTGCTGGGCTGATTCTAATCATAATGTTGGGTTGGGCCAGCAATGTTATCAAAAAATAAAAAGGGGCTGAGCATTTTGTTATAAATATATTTAAATAATAAGTGATATTAATACATTTGTCCTTAAATTTACAGTCTTACCAAGCTTTATGTAATAACATATAAAATATATTTTTTAGAAAAACAGGGAGCATCTCCCCGGTTCCATTGCTGAGAACGAAACCACAACATATTCCGATACAGCAGCTCAAAGAGCAGTTCGAAAGCAAAGGTAGAAAAGCTACAAACTAGGGGGGTGGATGAACAAGTTCTCTGAATAACACAAATCACCTGAGCGGTGCCAAAGGCAGAGCAGATAGAGCACTCAAATGACACAAGGAGGGTCCAGCGAAGCCTTCATGGTCTTCAGCCGAGGGGCCGTGTCAGCCTGCGGCGACCAGTAAGCAAGCAGAGACACCGGGCTGGATGGCGTAGCATGGTGGATGTCCCTCTTTTTCGGCGCCAGGTGCCCATCATCTTCATCAGAGATCTTGAGACGAGCCCACGGGTCCAGCCCCAGAGCAGGTCGAGCCTTGTTCAGCCACAAGTGATCGCCAACGGTTTCTGGAGGGATCTTGTTAGGGTTTCCGCGAAGCTCATCAACTTGTCCTTGTCCGATCCGGTGGAGAGAATCGCCCAGTTCCTCACCATGTTCCTGATCAACCTCAAGACCTGCGGAATGGAAATCCAGGAGGTGTTACTGAAAATCATAGCATTTCTATATTTCCAGAGGCACCAAAGGACAGCTGAGCTAACAGTGTTTAAAACTGAGCACTTTTTGGTAGCAATCCAGAATCTGGCGACAGATTCGAAGGATGAGCCAATCTGACTAGAGAAATATTCCTCAATGTGGGCCCAGAGATGTTTAGCAACTATACATTCAAAAAATAGGTGAGAACAAGACCCTTGTTCCAAGCAGTAAACACAATCAAGGGGTTTGACGATGTGTCTCTTCCTAAGGTTATCCCTAGTCATCAATTTGTTTTTGGAGAGAAGCCAGAGAAATACATGAATTTTAGGGGGAACTCTCAATTTCCAGACAGCAGGGATAAACACGGGTTGAACCCCTCTAAAGTTGATAACATGATAGAGGGAGCTGGAGGAATACTTCCCCTTATTGTCCAGCTGCCAAATCAGGGCATTCGGCTCGGCAGTAAAGGTAATGCTTTTGGCAATTTCCTCCAACTGGAACCATTGTTCCATGAGACTATCACTAAAGTTCCTTCTAAAAGAGAGTTTTGGGGATTGACCATCCCAAACTTCATTGACACTTTTGTTAAGCTCATTGCGGACAGAGTAAATAGGCCAAAATTGGACTGCTAGGGGGGATGTGCCAAACCAAGTATCTTCCCAGAACCTGGTTCTGCTCCCGTCCCCTATATTCCATCTGTAGCCAAATTTCATAGCATGCATAATAGATTTTAATCCTTTCTAGAATCTAGAGATCTTAGGGTTGGAGGAAGGGACACAAATATTAGGTTTATTTCCTAGGTATTTATGGGCAATAAGAAGCTTCCAGGGTTTCAGGTCTTCCTCATAGAATCTTTTAATCCAAGACCCTAGAAAACAGATGTTAATTTCTTGGAGGTTAGGTATACCTAGGCCTCCAAAATCTTTTTTCATAGAGACTAGGGACCAATTAGCAAGGTGTAGCTTCCTATTTCCCTCAAAATCATTCCACAAGCAATGAGACATCTGAGAATTGATGAGGTTCACTGCCCATTTAGGGAACTTGAAGAAGGAGAGGAGATACACTGGAATGCTAGCCAAACAAGCTTGTATGAGGATCAATCTACCGCTGTAAGAGAGAAGTTTGCCCCTCCACCCAGCAATCCTTTTAATGATTTTATCTAGAAGGGGTTGGATATCCTCTCTCCTCAGTTTATCATAGTGGAGAGGGATACCTAGGTACTTAATGGGGAAGTTACCTTTATTACAGACTAGAATAGAGAGGAAGTCAGCTAACTCCTGATCATCCATGTTGATAGGGATGAGTTCACTTTTAGAGTAGTTGATTCTCGTGCCTGAGACTTGTTCAAACCAGGTTAGAACAGTTTTCAGATTGCTAGCATGTGTGGAGTCATTGTCTAAGAAAAGGATGGTATCATCTGCATATTGAAGGCAGATGATGCCACCAGGGAAGACCTCAGGACAGAGCCCTGCAATCAAACTATGATCAGCGGCTTTGCTCAGCATTTTAGTAAGAACGTCCACTACTAAATTAAACAAAAGCGGGGAAAAGGGGTCACCTTGCCTAAGGCCTTTACCAGCAAGGAAAAAATCACTTTCACAATTATTTAACTTGACCCCAACATACCCCCCATGAGTAAGTTGTTGGATCCAACTCTCCTCTATGAAAGGCTTGGAAAAGATCTAAGAGATCATTTTTCACCAAGTCCCAAAAATGCTGGTAAAACAAGAAGGGAATCCCATCAGGACCAGGAGCCCCATCAGGATAAGAGCTAAAAATGGCTTCCTTCACCTCTGTCTCTGAAAAAGGGGCTTCTAGCAGCTCATTTTCAGCAGGAGAGACTTTTTCAGAAGCATAGAAAAAATTGTTTTGTAGAGAGAACCCAGAAGGGTTTTCTTTCTTAAACAAGTCTTTATAGAAGTCACTAGCCACTTTCAGCATCTCATCTACCTCAGTAACAGGGCCATTAGGGCCATCAAGGGAGTGAATGAGGGTTTTCCTCCTCCTCTGGTTAGCTACTGCATGGAAGTAAGCAGTATTTCTATCACCCTCCTTAATGTTCCTATCTCTAGACCTTCGTTTGGCTTTGATTTCTTCTTGAAGCCAAATTTTCTTGAGCTCTCCATGGACAAAATTTAATCTATTAGTCTCAGCCTCAGAGAGGTCAGTGGTTTCTGCCTTAATATCTAGAGAATCAAACTCAAGGAGGAGAAGCCTTTTGTATCTTCTAAGATTAGCTTCCTCATTGGAGTTCCACCCTTTGGCAGTTCTTCTAAATCTCCTGATTTTGATCTGCCAATTTTCTAGGGGGCAGCTGCTCCTAGTAGGCTCATTCCAGATTTTCCTGACTAGCTCGGTAAAATCTTCTCTAAGCAACCACCACTTTTAAAATTTAAAACTATTGCTCTTTGGAGTTTGGTTAAGACCAGAGTCCCAGAGCAAAGGAGTGTGGTCACTACCACATCTGGGCAGATCTCTACAACTAGAAAGGGGAAAAACTATCTAATTTTGTGTCACAGAAAATTCTGTCAATGGTGGACATAATCTTGGAGCAGCACTTCCAACATATCTAGCAGAACTGTGGGTTTTCCTTCTGACAGGGCAATTCTCAACTTTATGGGTAACCATTTTGCAGATAAAACAACTCTTGGGCTTGATACATTTGTCCAAATGATGCCCTGGTTCCCCACAGTTGTAGTAGATCACCTCAGAGTATGCCAAAAGGCCCGAAGCAGGGGCAGGAGCAGTTTTCTAGATGTCCTATCTCTTCTTTTGCTGATTTCTGCCTTGAGATTTCGCACTGATCTGAGAGTCAGAACCACCAGCAGATTGATCTTGGGCAATTACAGGAGCCTGCCCAGATTGTGCCCCCATTTGGGGCGGAGGTGGGCCGTACCACTGCCCAACCGGTGCTCCCCGCCATTGTGATAGGGGGAATTCATCGGAGTTCCTGGTTCCTTCTCATCCTCCAGCCAGATGTTGTCTCTCAGGAAGCAGAAATAACCACCAGACAGCTCAATTGAAGCAGATTGCAAGCCTAATTTCAATCTTCTGCAGGTTTGGGGGATAGGTAAGGTAGGGGATCCATCTGCTCCGGCTCCGGTGGCGTGCTGGTGGGCAGGAGTCCAGTCAAGCATTCCCAAATCGCAGCACGGCGTGGATCTCCTGAATTCACTTCTCCTTTCGCCCATCGAACGAACGCAATCGGTGGCTCACTGGGTGGGGCATACTGTGCTTTTCCAAGAAATCTCCTTCGAAGTAGATCCGCAGGGCTAGATTCAGCAGCTCCTAATCCACATGATCCTTGCGCATCCGAGCATACCTGCGCGAGTGAGAGAATGGATTTGGTCCCTCCTTGGCTTCCTCCCTCGCAGCTTCCTCCTCTGCTTCCCTCCATTCGCGTGTGCACTGGGTCCAGGAGAGAGCGTCGTCGCGGATCCGCATCGCCCGCTCCCTCCGTCTCCTCCCTCGAGTCTCCCGCAGCACCACCGGCGCGACGGAGTCGAGCGTCTGGAGCATCCGCAGGAAGGCTTTGTAGACATGTGGGAGATGCATCTTGTACATCTTCCTGTCTTCCAGCCATTCCCCCGTCGATATGGCCGGCGACTCCATGGGGCGCGCGAGCGGACTTGCTGAGGGGGGCAGGCGCGCCCGGAGTCAGGAGGCGGGGGGTGGCGGTGAGATCTATGGCGGCGGCAAGGGTGGAGGTAGTGGCGGCGGCGGCGGCGAGGGTGGAGGTGGTGGCGGGGGCGAAGGGGATCATGAGAGCGGTCATCTATTTGCCAATTATGTGAACTAAACAGTCAACATATAAAATAATTTAAATATATATATAATATAGTTAAAAGGGAAACATAAGTTGGACCTGGCGTTCCTATTCTTATATAGAAAAATAGAACAAACCTTCGCGTTTTCTTCAAAAAAATACATAAATTTGGCTGCCAAAAATAAAACCTTGGATGGGAGGTCCATAGGCCGGTCGATACATGACGGCCCAAAGAAATACAAACAGGCCTATGGACCTCCCATCCGAGGACGTGGGCTGCGCATGTTAAAAATGAAAGCCTAGACGGGGCATCCCAAAACCACGTCCAACACTTGCCAAAACTTCGTCCCTCGTTTTCTCTATGTTTTGCACACTCGACATTGTGTGGGCATTTTGACTGTGCATCATATGAAGATGTGCTATGCATGAATGTTGATCAGCATGATGTTAACTGGATGGTAGTTCCATTTTCGACCATGAATAAAACTTCCAACATGATGTTAACCCTGTTTGAAAATGCTGTGTTAATATAAATGCTCTGTCTGTGAAAGTTGCAGTTTCTTATCTGAAACTGAACTTGTAGTTTCTTATCTGAAACTGAAACTTGCAGTTTCTTCTCTGAGAATCACATTGTCTGCACTTTTATACTCCTATGAAACTACATTTTTAAGTGCTAAAAATAGATATCTAGAATTCATAAAATACTTCATATGCTCAGTACTGCAAATCTAAAATTCAAAAGACATTCATATCTGAAAGTACTCTCAAAATACACAACACAAAACACAATTCACAACCTGCAAATACTAACAACCCTAAGCTCCTCCTGACAATTCACAACCTGCCCGACTATTGGGCTGGGGGGCAGCCCCCTCCTATTCCTCAGCAGGAGACAACCGCTCCATGAGACGATATGAACGGCGAGGGAGACGATGGCGGGGAAGCGTCGTCGGGCCAACTGCTTTTCTCCTCTTGCAGTTGGGTTCGGTCGACGAAGACTCCACCGGCTCGCTCTGGCAGGACACCCTCACAAGCGGCACCCTGTAGATGCTCGATCCTTCAATCTCTGGTGGATGCTCCATCTGGGATCGATACTCCCACCACCGCTCCCTCACGATCGGATTCGGTGAATCTATTTGCTCCATGGCCCAGAGGAGCAGCTCTATGTACTACGGTGCGACTCCCTCTGGGAGTATCGCCGCCTTTTCGCTCTGTTGCAGATATTTGGCCATGGATGTCACCGTCGCCGCTAGTTGGTCCTTGTTGTCAAACCAAGACAGTATCTCCAACATCCTAGCTAGCTTCACAGGGTCGCCGTCTGCGATCCTCACGTATCAGTTGTACTCCTCCATCGATCTACTTCTCCACAACACCTTCACTCACCGGCGGTGGTTTTTGAATGGAAGAGGAGAGGAGCAGCGCTGGTTTTGGATTAGAACGGGAGAGGAGCGACGCTAGTTTTGGACTGGAACAGGAGAGGAGGGGCGGTGGTTTTGAAATGGAAGAGGAGAGGAGAGGCGATGCATTTAGATTGGAACAGGAGAGGAGCGGCGGTGGTTTAAGAGGAGAAGAGCGGAAGAGCGGCGCTGGTCTTGGAAGTATTTTTTTGTTGTTTCGCGTATTTTGGTTCAAAGTTTGACCACGTACTATATTTGAAAAGAAAAATGTGAACGCATGTCACCAAATTGATTTTGATTTTGATCTAGTCAGAGCGCGTTGGCCCTCTTGTCCAATCCTAAATCGCTGCCGCACGCTCCTCTCCCTCTTCTCCATTGCAAAACCACCTCCTCTCCTCTCCATCATCTCCATTCCAAAACCACCGTCTCGCCTCTCCCTCTTCTCTATTGCAAGACCACCGTCTCTCCTCCGTTTTCTAGACGCTTTGTTCCATGGCGTGGGCGCAATCCATGGATACAAAATTAGTATACTGTATACTATTTAAAAGTCGAGGGCAGGGCTTTTCCTGCGCGGTAGGCGGCGGGGCAGTTCCGCCTAGTCGGTTCGACAGAGACGCGAGAAGACGAGGGAGTAGGCTGCTGCAAACGTAGGGCTATGTGATTTGACAACGACTTACTGCTGGATAGGTGGGGCCCCGTGATTTGACTTGCCATTGTCATTTTAACTGCGGCGCTACGACCAGCGTGAGTCTCCCAGATTCCTAACCACCTCCATACAGGTGCCTCTCCCAATGCTCCACCATGTAGTAGAGGCTGGCTCTTGCATGAGAGCCCACTTCTCCACTTTTTCCTTGCCTCTCTTTCCTCCACATATGCAAAAATGCCATGTAAAGTGCACTATTGTACTTACTTTTACTTGCTCCTACAGGTGCTTAAGCTTGCCACATAAGCATAAAGTCTGATGTGGCAAGTTAATCAAGAAGAGAGAGACTAGTTTGGTGACCCAAGGAAGAAACGGTGCTAAGCGCGTGTACCTAGGTGAAAAGACAATTTTGAGTCTATAGCTAATTAAATGTAGCAAACTTAGCAACACCATTTCATTGGAAGAGGTCACTCCTTGGCAAATGCAATAAATACACGCGCTTAGCACCGTTTCTTCCTTGAGTACGAAGAAAGAGATAGAGAGGAGTAAAAAAATACACTTATAGCCAACCTTGTTGTAGTATGAGTGACTAAGTGATGACTATGTATGGCATGCCAACATCAGATAGCCTAACACACCGTGTTAAATCTCCAAGGGTGCGACCGCGCGAGCGACGCGATGGTCGTGGTCAGCGCGACCATGATACGGGCTGTTGACAGCCCTTGGATCTGAGATCAAACATCGCATGCTAAGTTGTTGAAAATTTGCAGAATAACCCTCCAGGATAGGATATTCACCCATAGGTCTAGAATCACGCCATGCAACCGTTCAATCTCAGATCCAAGGGCTTTCGGAAGCCCGTATCATGGGAGAATGGAAAGCCACTACCCTGCCGTTCGCACGCTGGCAGTTCGCTCCTACTCGTCCCCGCACGTCCTTCAATACTACGGCGGTTCGCTCCTAGTCGTCCCGTCCATTCACATTACGGTAGTTCCACTAATCCTAACCCTCCTCCCAAATCCATGGCATCCCAAATCTCCACGATCAACGGTGAGTACAAGGTTAGATCCATCACCGGCGATGAGTTCGACGTCATCTACACTCGTTCTTCTGCAATGGTGAAAGGATGTCTTTCTCGCTTCAGACGCATGTTTGAAGACTCAGATGATGAGTGGGTTGGTGGGCTAGATGTTGAGTACACCACAGTCCTGGGATGAGAGAAGGATCTAAAGGACGAAGAGAGGAAGAAGCCCGCCGTGATCCAGGTTTGCGTGCATGACTTATGCTTGGTCTACCACATATGCCATGCCGACGTTGAGTGCCAGGATTTTAAGGATTTCCTCGAGAGCAACCTAGTCAAATTCGTTACTGTAGACTTTGGTAACAACAAAGAAGTCCCGCATCGGATAGGCCTCGTTGTAGGCAACACCTTCGACCTCCAGAAGAATCGGCTGGTGTCCTCTCGTCAGCCTTCAATGCTGACCCTGGCAGGAGCCATGGTTCATCCTTCGTACGGTAAACTGGAGAAACCTCATTACACGTTTCGTCGTCATGCATGGCAGCGGAATTTACTAGATATAGACCACATCCACTACGCTGCAATGGATGGCTACCTTTGCTTCAATATCTACAAGGGTTGGATGAAGAGCAACAACCAAGTGTGCGGTTCAAGCAAAGAAGTATCGGCCAAGAGGAACAGGGACAAGGACGAAGTTGAGGACGTGGACGAGGACTCCGAGTAAGGTGACACTGTCATTGCTCATGGTGGTTCTAATGCAGTGTCTATCGGAATAGTTGCAATGTTTAATTTCAGGTGTGCTTAATTTAATTTGAGGGGTGTGTTGTGCTGAGCCCCCAGCAAAACTATGTTATGTTTCTTCTCGTTACTTTAACTCTTCAGTACGTACATACTAGTATTTCTTACATTTCATCTTTTAGTTGGTATAGTACTACCACTCGTTTCTTCACATTATATACGTACCATATATATGGCCAACATCATATAGCTAGCAGTTTAGTTGTCAAAGAATTTCAGGATGCTTAGTTTTGTCAAAGAATTCCAGGATGCTTAGAGGGCGCTTGGATCCAAGGGACTTATTTTAGTCTGACTAAAAATAGTCTCTTTAAGAGGCTAAAGTTCCAAGCACCCCTGACTAAAGAGGGGCTAAAAGTAGTCTTGAGACTAAAATTTTTTAGTCAGGGATACCCCTACTAAAATATGGATGAGTCCTCTCTCTACTCATTTAACTCCTATCCTTTAACACAGGCGAGTTCTGGATTGGAGGGTTTGGAGGATAATAAATGCTCATTAACTTGATTTTAGCCTTTTTAGTATTTGGATCCAAGCATGGGTGAGGCTAGCATGTTTTAGTCCCACTACTTTTAGTCATGGGACAAAACGTATCCAAGCACCCTCTTAGTTTTATTTGAGGGGTGGGTTGTGCTGGACACCATTATTGTGACTAGCCTTTTTAATAGTACTATATGCATAATTTGGCGACGAGCGCTCTCTATATGTACCACCTTTTTTTGAATTTCAAGTTTTGCTCCATGGCGCAATCCATCGATACTACTACTATACAAAAGTATACATTTTTTAAAAGGCTAGAGGGCGGGGCAGTCTAGCTTGGTCGGTTTCACGAGAGGTGAGGGCCTTTGTGATTTGACGGCTCATTACTGCTAGAAGGCGGGGCCTTGTGACTTGACTGCTCATATAAATGCACCGACGACCTGATTGAGGAGGAGCAAACAACCGTGCGGTATACTCAAGTTTTCCACTGGAGTAGTACTACGACGAAGGAGCACGAAACACGGCAGCCCAGTGCCATATGGCGATAAAAAATGATCTAATTTGCTAGTCATCTCATTGTTAGCATTGTTCTATTCATTCCCTTAAAAAAACATTGTTCTATTCATGCCTCGCAGAGAACGTGACACGTGTGGCGAAACACCCGAAGCAAAAGATGAAACACAGGAGCAAAAGAAGAAGGAAAATTATCACCCCGAATGATCTAATTCGCCGCGGAGTCGTAACTGCTTCTTCATCGCCTCCACGACCTCCATCTCCTTGCGCGTCTCCTCCGCCATCTTCATCATTGTGTCCATGACGCGGCATTTCTCAACACGAGCCTTCATCATCTGTTCCATAGCCATATTACGTACCTTGACAGCAGCCGGGTGCTCGATGCGGAGCTTCACCAACTCTTCCTTCTGTTCCATGGCGAGGGCCTGCAGCATCTTCATCGAGGAACTACTATTCTCATGCAGCTTCTTCCAGCCGGCGTTCTTCTCCTTCAACAGGTCGATCTCGTGGCAGAACTTCACATTGTCCTCCCGAAGTCGCAGGATTTCGCCGGTCACCTTCTTCTCCGAGGCAATGCTCTTCTTCAGCAGCATCACCAAGCCGGCGGTCAACCCCCCTGCTAATTGAGCTCAGCAGGCATGTCATCGAGGCTCTCCTTCAGCAACTCCATCAAGCCTTGGATGAGCTCCTTCTGTTTATTGAGCTGATCGGGCATGCCATCGAGGGATAACGACTCCAGCTCCGCCGGCTCGGCATGTTCGCCTCCGTGGCTAGGGCACTCCTGGGAGCCATCGCCTGCCCGTGAGAGATCTTTCGAGGTCTCTGCGTGGCGGTGAGCCCTCTCTTTTTTTCCTCAGCCTTGGTTGCCGCTCCCTTGTTATAGTAGTTCTCGACCTAGAGCTCTACTCACCGGCCATGGCACGACGGACGAAGAAGAAGCACTTATGAGGAGGAAAGGTAGAGTGATTTTCGGTTAGGTAGTTCCCCTTTTTATAACCTAAGTAGTAGCACTAGTACTAATACCTGCATAGTGGGAACACATTCAGGTTTGGTACGTACTACTAGTAGGTGTGAGCAGGCTTTCGAATGTGATGGGAACAAGGTAAAGATTAATTGATGGTTTTGGTTTCGAGGCCCGAAACGGCTCCCGATGAGTTTAGCGGAACATAAATTTCAAGTACTACACTGCTCAAATGCGTAAATATTATGTTACTGTTAAAAATTGGCACAAAATACGAAGGAGACCAATGTAAGTACTACTAGCAATCCACGATTTAACTACTCGCATGCACGCAGTGGAGTAATAATGTATTTCTTCCGCCCTCACGTCCACTCAATTTGCATGCACTGTATTAATTGACCATCAATGAAGTGAACGACTTTACACGCGTCAAATTATCACATGGGGTGGATCTTGGTAAAAAATTGCGTCCGCCCGTGTACCCGCGTGTGCGTGTGAGGAATGAGTGCGTGCATGGCGTGCGTGCACATCTTTGCTTCATGCATGTACCGCCAGTATGGCTCAGGGAGGACGAGTACATTCTTCTGGAACCTGTAGCACGTCACTGTGATCAATCCACGCAAGGAGGTCGCGACAACGCCTACACATGTGCCACATGGCTTCATGAACTGTAAGAGAGACACTATGTAGCGTGCCATTGGTATTCTAATTTACGTGTTTTGCACATACTCGAAGTACTAGTAAGGTACACGTGCATTGCACGCATCAGATTTTGCAACCAAATTATGAATAAATACCACACTATAGCATGTAAGCTCTGAGTCATATATGCCTGATGTAGCCCTTCGTTTAATTCTTATAGTTCATCTCATTCAAAATCAATTAGTTTTGAATCCTATAGGATTGTACGAGTGTTTGATTGTGCATAGAAAAAACGCAAAATTCTTTCAAAGAGGTTCGAGTGGATGGGATGTTTCCTATGAAATCTAGTGCAAATGAATCATATGGAAAAATTCCTATGGTTTACAATCCTACGAATCAAACAACCAAGATAGGAAAAATTCCTAATGATTAGAATCCTCCAAAATTCCTTTGAGAATCCTTTGAATCAAAGAAGCCCTTAATCTATTTTATGATTCATGGAATTGTGCGTTGTAAAGCATAAAGTAAAAACAAATAATGGCAATTCAACTAGAAAAAAGTTTGGGCAGTTATGATACAGAAGATTCTAGAACAAAAGAGAACCACTATTGTTTTGAGGTTTGTGCATTATGCTTAAGTTCAACCATGGAGTCTGCTAGATTGTACATGTGGCAAAATCTGGTGGGGGGATAGAAGATGGTGCGAGGGGCCGAGTGGAGGGAGACTATGAAGGAATGCACAAGTGTGAGATCGATATTTAGAGAGAGAGGGCGAACACGTGCGCTGATGCGCGCAATGGCGGAGCCATGAAAAATAAATGAGCTAGGGGCCCAAGCATTGCTAATCCTTTACGAGGAGGGTCAATTCATGAACTTAAACCATTTTTAGCAGCAATTGTCTAATGATCACATTCACATTAGCCTTGATATATAGTGATGTTAGGGGGGAGGGGGCAGGGCCCTTACTGCCCCTGTCTTCGCCATTGTGCACGCCTCTGAGAGATGAAGCGGAAGGCATGGATGATGAGAGGGGGGCGTTGGATACATAATTAATGTGGGTGTATTAGCTATATATGTTAATCCTATATAGAGAGGTATAGATTGATCGATGTGGACGTGGGAAAGAGGGTGATACCTCACTGGATATATCGATTGATCGGTTTGTGTGGAAAATTATGAAAGACCTAGCTATATAGACACATACATAGAGGAACATCGATCTTTGCGCATGCACGCGTGAGAGATAAAGAATGCCCGATATGATGGAGAGGGGGATGTGTGTTGGTGTGTGCCTTCATGGGAGACCGACCTGAAGAAAAAGATTGCATGCGTGCGATGGATAATGCCGACTGGTAGTGTGTGTGCATGCATGCACGAGAGAAAGTTAGTGGTACAATTATAAAGAGAAGACTACTGTGTGGGTGTAAAAGAATAGCTGAATAGGTGAGGTCACAATCAATGTAAAGTTGAATTCAAATATTTGAATAAGAGATCCTGATGTTTGAAACCCATGCATGCATGAATATAACGGAGATCTGCGCAGTGTGGTTTGGAAACGAGCATGTTGTAATGTATACACATTGAACAAGGTCAGACTGATTTGAATTTGAGATACCGATGGCAGACATCATTGGCCACGTCGTGTCCGTGCATGGACACACTATTCTAATTGGAGATGATGGGCGGCTTTTGCATCACATATCTATATCTATACCCCTATATATATTATATTATATATATTTTTTATATTGTGTGCGGGTAACTTTAACTTTGAAAGATGGTCGTTGGATGAGGCGAATCCGATGGTCCAAAGATGGCAAATTTGAGCACTACTTGCCATTGGATATCATCTAGATTCCACCAGATTTCGCCACATGTATAATCTAGAAGACTCCATGGTTGAACTTAAGCATAATGCACAAACATCAAAACACAAGCACTTCTTATTTGTTCTAGAATCTTCCGTATCAGAATTGCCCAAATGTTTTTCTACATGATTTGCCATTATTTGTTTTTACTTTATGTCTTACGACGCACAATTCCATGAATCTTAAAATAGATTAGCTTTCTTATAAAAACTAGATGATTTTGAATGAAATGAACTATAAGAATTAAACGAACATCGACATCATGCATATATGACTCAAATCTTGCATGCTATAATGTGGTATTTATTCATAATTTGGTTGCCAAATCTCATGCGTGCAATGCACGTGTACCTTACTCTAGTCTAAATGGTGTTTGTGTGTGTGTTGTGCGTGTTGAGGTGCAAATTGTCTTTTTTTTGGGTACACGTTAAGCTTGTTCTTCTGAAATTTCAAGCCACACCTTGTTATGCCGAAAATTCAAGCTAGCGTCTCTGTCTATCGTGCTGCGAAACTCCCGCCTCTTCAACCCGTGCCTTGTTAGCCCGAAATATTTAAGATATATCTTTGTCTCATTGTGCTCCGACAACTCCCTCCATCTCAACCCACGCCTTGCTATTCCGGAATTACAACGCGCGCGAAAACTCCGACCTCCTGTGAAATCCCGACACGCGAAATGCCCGTGGTACCCCTGAACCGAAAGAACCGCCTCAAATCGATGGGGGTACTTTCGTAACTTACCCCACATTTGGGACAAGCGCGTCTCTAAGCCATGGTTCCCCACTGCCATCCCATCCGCCCACCCGTTCGTACAACGAGGCCGCGAAAACTCACAACGAAACCCCACACCCTGCTCCATCCGCCACGCAGCCGGAGCCTCTTCGCCGAGGACATCGTCCACAGCAACACCTCGACGTCCCTCATCAACCATACCGGATGAGGATCTGTCATCGATCTCATCGTCCCGCCGGTTCAGCCACACCGTCCTCCACCTCCAAGGTGTTGCCCCGACATTCCCCTCATCTTTCGCGCCACCTCCATTCCCACACCGCCGTCTTCACCTGGACCACCGGAAGAGCATCATCATCACTGTTTCCTCGGATGAACCTGTGGCCTAATCGGCGCCACCAAAGAGGTTGTACACTAATCGCTGCATTTTCTTCTCGATTCGATCTCACGGTGCTGCCGGCGCTCGGTCCTGATCCGACACGGCGTGACTCCATCCACGGCGGCGTCGCCGGCCACTTCCTCCACGGCGTCGCTCCCTCGGCGGCGACATCCACATCAGTAGGACCTGCTGCTGCTTTAGCTCTCGCTCACGCTGCTGCTCTGCTCTTGCTCTCGGTCCCCTACCTGGTCTGCTCTTGCTATTGCTCTTGCTCGCGCTGCAGCTCTCGCTCTTGCTCTTGCTTGCAATGCTGCTCCGATTTAGCTACACTTCACTCCAATGCCGCCGGGGTGAAGGAAGAACCAGCCGCAGCGGGGAGGGGGGCTCGCCAGAAAGGTACCCCACTATCTATCTTAGGGTTCAGGATGGGGGCGGTGGTCGCCGGCGGTGGCGGGGCGTTGGCGGGGCGGTGGCGTGGGGATCGCCGGAGAAAAAGCTCGGCACGGGGGGGCTAGAGGGATGGTCGGGGCGGCGGCGGACCGGTGGTGGGGATTGTTTTCGGGGCGGGCGGGGTGGTTCACCACCGGCCGCGAGCGGCGGGGGGCTGTTGTTTGGCCGACTCAGGGGGGTGGAGGTTGAAGATGAACCGCAGGCCCTTGATTTCGTATCCAACAGGTGCAAAATCGATTGACCAGAGATGAAAAAGTCAGTCGACCGACGTGTAGCCTCACCTTGCTAGTGCGTTCAGTTTCGACAGCAAAATTCAGTTTCGACAGCAAAATTCAGTTTCGACAGTTAAGTTCAGTTTCGACAGTTAAGTTCGGTTTCGACAGTTAAATTCAGTTTCAAGAGTTAAGTTCAGAGATGAGCGGCTGATTATTTTACATCTAGCACTTTGTGTTTATGTATTTTATGTCATGTATTGGAGGTGCTATTAGAATTCCACTCAGGTTAATGTTGTTCGTTGTCTCTCTTGTCCTTCTTCAGCCTCGGCGTCGTACAACTCACCGGAGCTGCTCCAACGACGAAACCCTCCATCACAGCGGAGCAGTACCTTGGGCTCCATCTCTAGACGCCTAAGATCTTCTTCCCCTCCTCCGACAGACAAGTCAGCCGGAGCATCCTCATCAGCCAACCCAATCACGCTGAGATCGACATGGCTTCGTCGAAGAGGTTTTACACTTGTTGCATCTCTTTTCTACTCTACATGTTATATATATTGTCCACTGAGCACTTGTAGTAACGGGAAATACGATTATTTTATCCTACTATATGACAAGCAGTGAGGTACCAGGCAACTTAGCTATCCGTGATGGACTCTCTTGAATGCCATCATTATTTATCTCTGCGCGTTTGAGCTGTGCATTTGTCGATGGTCCTGGGAGTTGAGCTAGTATGGCAGTGGCCTGGGTCCAAAGTAATAGAAGTAGCACAAAAACATTTTCTTAGTGTAGGATTTTCCTTGCTCAAGCCTGCCTACTAGAATCGCCAGTGCTTGAAAGGAAAAGTGAATGAAAAACATCGGAATTGGAAAGTTTCCTATGGTACTACTTTTCATGAATTTGGTGCAAAGGAATGGAGCAAAGGAAAACTATAGGATTTGTTCCTTTAGTGTCTCCTTGAAAGAAAAACTGTAGGAATTCTAATTTCCACTTCTCCTCCTTTTCATACTCCTATTCATCAAGCACAAGACTAAGAGATAGTAGCATAATAGTATTATAACCGTACATTTTCTTGTGGTTTGACTTAATCTCACCATGCTTTTTTGCATCCTGTGATCTTCCAATTGTTGTGAATCAAACACCCAGATTGGCAGAAATCCTGTGTTTTTAAATTCTCTGTTTTGCACGTGCATTCCTATCCTATTCCTGTCTATTTCCTATCCTTGCATTGTTAGAATCCTCAAATTCAAACAAGCCCTTACTCAATTACTTCTGTTACAGATATGTGTCAAAGAAAACCTTGTGTGGTTTGTCCTGCTACTGCAGCGCTGTGTTCCACCCCAGCCCAGCTGCTCCAATGACGGAAGGGTTCACCACAGCAGGGATCCGCTCTCCAGACTGTCTTTCGCCGCCTCAGATCTTCTTCCCCGCCGCCGGCAGCCACGACAACTGCATTACCATCATCAACTGAGCAGATGACCTTGAGGACTACACGGGTCCGCAAGAGAGGTCACACTCTTCCGTGTCTGCTTACGTTATGCGTCGCTTAATATGATGACATGCTACATTATCGTCGTGTTCACCTATTAGACTCCGAGTCAGGACCAAACTAATGCTGAAACTTGAGTTTTTAAATGGTTATGGGGTACATATTGGGGCAGCAATCAGTACTATCTGTCTACTATCTGGTTAATCTCCGGTGTCTACTATGAGGTTCATGTTGGGTGCAAACAAACATTAAAGGAGCCATTATCTGTATTTTTTAACTAAAGCTATTATCTGCCTGCTATCATTGGTTTTGGGTCTATCCACAATTTGCTACCATCACTCTGGATTTGTGCATGCACTCCTTACATAATCTCACTATGTTTTATTCCTATGCAAGCCAGTTATTGTACACAATGGAACTGATCATGTAGAGCAAAATAGACAAGCCTTACGTGGCAATAAAATTTCATGCAGACGTCGTTCCATGGTGGGCGCAAAGACAGCCCCCCCTCCACCCATTTCGGATCGTAATCAAGAGGAAGATAACTGTTATGAGGGGGATTTAGAAGGAGAAGACCACTCCTATTTACCCCATGAGGTCTTCGCTCAAATTGGCATCCTGATGTTGGTAATATCATGCATATGGTGCCTTGCATTGCTTACTGTATACATTAAAGATGTCGTCTACTTAGTTTAGACATCCTTTGTGTCAATGCCATCTGTTTAGTTTCTTTATCGTATATGTGAATCATGCAATGCCATCTTGTCTAGCCAGGCATCATATATGTGAATTTTGCAATGCCACCCTGGTTAGCCAGTCATCTTATATGTGAATTATATCATGCCATCATTTTTTATTACGTGTTAAATTTGTCAACAATTTTAGTACATTCAATTACTCTTCCTGTGCATCAGCCATTTGGCACGGTCATGGAAAAATCTGGAGTGGAAACAAGGTCTTCTGAGCAGACAATGCTATCTGACAAAGCGCATGTCTTGCTGGTTACCGATAGCTCCTCAGAGGAGGATTCAGAGACAGATGACCAGTCATATTCCCCCCCCCCCGGAGGTGCATGCCCTAACTTGGCAGGGTTATGTTGCTCATATTGTGCGTATGGTATCTTGCATTGTTATGTCATTTTCTTAGTTTAGACATGCTTTGTGTGAATGCCACCTGTTTAGTGTCTAATTACCATATATGTGAATTATGCAATGCCATCTTGTTGCAAGACATTATATATGTGAATTATGCAATGTTATCTTGTTGCAAGGCATTATGTATGTGAATTATGCAATGCCATGCTGTTTAGGCAAGCGTCATATATGTGAATTATATCATGTCGTCCTTTTTTTGTATTTCTCATTGCTTTTGTCGACAATGTTTGTATATTCAACTGCTCTTCCTGTGCATCAGCCATTTGAATTGGTGATGGAGAAATCTGGAGTGAAAACAAGGTCTTCAAAGGAGACAATGCTACCTGCTGAAGCAGATATCTTGCTGGTTACAGATAGCTCTTCAGGGGAGGATTCAGAGGCAGATGACCAGTCCTATTATCCCCCTGAGGTGTATGCTCAAACTTGGCAGGGTTATATTACTCATATAATGCATATGTTGTATTGTAATGCTTAGTTTTTACATCATATACACAATATTGAATGCCATCTCCTTAGTTGACACATCATACATGCGATTGCCCTCTGCTCACTTCCTTAGTATATAAATCATATATTTGAATTATGTCACTTCCTTAGTATATAAATCATATATTTGAATTATGCCATGCCATGATGTTTACATAGACAACATGTATCTGAATTATGGCATGCCAACCCATTTTCTAAAGACATAATATAGTTATATCATCTCATCCTGTTTACATAGTCATCATATTTAAATTATGTCATTCTATCCGTGAATTATATCATGCCATCATGTTTCCATCGATGGCATGTTTGTGATTTATGGCATGACAACCACTTTAATAGACACATCGTATAGTTATATCATGTCATCCTGTTTACATAGTCATCATATTTTGAAGTATGTCATTCTATCCTGTTTAGTTAGCCATCATACATGTGAAATTGTGTCATGCTATCCTGTTTAATTAGACATCATATATGTGAAATTATGTCCTGCTATTCTGTTTGCTTAGACAACATAAATGTGAATTATTTCATGCCATGTTTTCTTCCCTACTATCCATTGCACCTGTCTATCTTACAATGTCTGTACATTCAATTACTTTTCTTGTTTATCAGCCATTTCAATTAGAGGGAGTGATGGCAGTATCTGTGGGAGTAAAAACACGGTCTTCAGAAAAGATCGTGCTACATGTCGATGAAGATAGAACCACGGTTGTACTTGCCCAAGAACCAGCCCCACCACACATAACCCACAATCATGCAGATTGTACCCCTACCCAGTTGGACAGAGAACCAGCTACACCCCTTCTAACCCCAACCCTAGTAGATAGACACCCAGTTCCCGTTGACACAGCACCGTCTCCACCACAGAGCACCCAAACACGAGCAGTTAGTAAGGCAACTGCAGTGCCCAAATCACGAGGACCACCACTCCGAACCCGAAGTCAATGCTTAAAGCAGAAGAAGAATTGTTCTCAGGTCAGGTTCCATAGCTATGGTTCATACTACTTTGCTCTTGCATCACTGTATTTACTGATACCAACTAATTTCAAATTTAAAGGATGCAATTGAAACTCCAATGGCGCAACAGGTATGTTTTAAACCTGTTTCTTCAACGTGTTTGGCTGTTTGCTGTTGTAACTTGCTCTATGTTGATTTGAGTTTCAATTGAATAAACAGTTATGTTCTCATGCCATGCACATTACAAGTGTTGTTATTGCTGTGTAGTTTCCCACACTTATATTCTGTCTATGCTGCTTTGTCTTAAATAGATATGATTCGAACTGTATCTATCTTGATTTGGCAACATAAACTAGAATGATATAGACCATACAGTGACCATACTACATAGATATATGTTTGTTTCATGTTGTTATCCTGTCCACCTTACTACTGAACTGGTTTACCAAAATGAGTTTCATATACTACATTGTAAACCTGAGATCTGTTTGTTTGTTTCTCTTTTAGAACACGGATAAAATATTGGAGAAGAGTACCCTGTTATGCAATGGTAAAGGAAGTAATGCAGATAAGGTTCAAGATAGTGAGACATCCCTGTTGGTCTCCCAGAAAGCTGACAAAAACTATATTGAAGACACTGAGACAACCCCAAAGTCCTGTCTTGATATAGTGTTCGAGTTACTGGCTACCACTACTGGCATCTGCTCTTCGAACTCATTGCCTGAATCAGTTCGGCTTCTTGAGTCTCAACTTCAAGTTGAAAGACATCGATCAGATGTTATGTGACAGGAAGCCGAAGGACTGAGGAAGTCCCTGCAAAATTCAGATGCATACTTTCTGGTGCAACAGCAAGCGCTGGAGGACTTAAGCGCCAAACAAGAGAAACTTAATAAGCTTGATAAGCATCTTGCCAACATTATGGGTACCCATGATATTGTTTCTTGAGCTCTTATGAAGTGGTTTCAGTCCTGGACTTGTTTTGCTGTGGCGTTTATATGCTGCTGTGTTCCCTATATTTGCACTGGTGGCAAACTTTTATGCCCAGTGGATGTAATATGTGTAATAGCCGTGATAGCCTAGTGTAAGTTGCTTGCTTATTTATTTCCTTGTTGTCTTGTTTATTTGTTTGCTTGTAGTCAGTGCAGTTCTTTTTCTGCGGTTTGCTAGTGGCTGTAATAACCTATTTTTTAATACTAGGCCACAATAACCATGGGCTAATATTTACTGTAGTGACACTGGGCCTCCTACGGGCCGTAGAAACAGTGGGCCTTCTACGGGCCGTAGAAACAGTGGGGCTTCTACGGGCCGTAGAAACAGTGGGCCTTCTACGGGCCGTAGAAACAATGTGCCTTCTATGGGCCGTATCATCAATGGGCCTTCTACGGGTCGTATCATCAATGGGCCTTATACGGGCCGTATGATCGATTGGCCAAACATGGGCCAAATAGACCGCATTCTGGCCGTAAACGGGCTAGAGTTGGAATCGTCCGTTCATGGGCCGACCATAACGGGCCATCGTTAATAGGCTGTATTTGATGACGCTATGAAAACGGCCCAACGTATTAACGGACCACAAACGGGCCGACTGTAACCACAGGCTGAATTTGGCCCACAAGCAGAAAATGACAGTAACGGGCCGTAAGTAAACGAATGCTGGAAATGAGCCCAAGAATAAATGGGCTCTGAGAAGGCCGAAAGATAACATGGGCTGGAGACGGCCCAACGGAATAACGGGCCATTAATGGGTATAAAGTGATACACAATTCATTACGGGCCAGTTTCACCATGGGCCGTTAATGGGTGTAAAGTGATACACTGTTCATTACGGGCCAGTTTCAGCACGGGCCGCTAATGGGCCAAGAGTTACAAAGGGCCTCATATGGGCCGAAAGACGTCATGGGCTATACATGGGCCAGAAGTGAAAATGGGCTGGAATCATACTGGACGGGCCAGATGACGCTACTGGGCCTAATTCGGATAGGGCGTAACGGGCCTTGGGTTAGCGGGCTGTAAATGGGCTATATGCGAACAGACCATTAATAGGCTTTCCATGGGCCGGCCCGCCAGCTTTTGACCAAGTCAAATGGGCCGGCCTTTTCACAGGAATGGGCCACTGTTGGGTCGTGCCACGTGTCGACGTATCATAGGCGCCTTCTATCCAGTGAGTGGATGACATCTATCCCAACGATGAGCCGACACGTGTTTCCTCTAGCCAATGATGATTTTACACGTGGAAAATCCCCATTGGTCGGGGCTGTTAACGGGTTATCGAATCCAAAACCTGACCCGATAGCTTAATGGCGTTCTGTTACGATGGATGCCACGTGTCGGTCACCCTTGACAAAAGCACTTCTGTGACGCGTGATTTATTGTCATGGAAGTGGACACTTCCGTGATGATAATTTTGGTAATGTCATGGAACACTTCTACGACAGCACAGGTATGACTATCTTGATTCTGTCATAAATTTGTCATGGATGTACATGCATGACAAAAAAAGTGACCTACTGTGACAAACACGTATCATCACAGAAGTGTATTTTTTTGTAGTGGTACGTGGACTTATATAGGAGGAAGAAGTAGGTCGGTGGAGCAACAAGGGGCCCAAGAGGGTGGAGGGCGCGCCTAGGGGGGTAGGCGCACCCCCTGGCTCGTGGCCTCCTCGATTGTTTCTTGATGCCCACTCCAAGTCTCCTGGATCACGTTTGTTGAGAAAATCACGTTCCCGAAGATTTCATTCCATTTGGACTTCATTTGATATTCCTTTTCTGCGAAACACTGAAATAGGCAAAAAACATCAATTTGGGCTGGCCTCCGGTTAATAGGTTAGTCCCAAAAATAATATAAAAGTGTATAATAAAGCCCATTAAACATCCAAAACAGAATATAATATAGCATGGAACAATAAAAAATTATAGATACGTTGGAGACGTATCAGACACGCCTTCCTGTTTTTGGTACATACTAGTACTGCCTATCACACCATGTTCTTACATCAAACTATTGTTCTTGTGTATCCTGCATCTATCGCTTCTAATGAGACAGTCATGCCCGTGGGTTAGTATGAGACGCGCTACTCTTATAAAGAGTGCAGTTTCATCCTCTCCACATGATTCTCAAGAAACAGCAAGCCTAAATGAAGATATTGAACATAGCTCTGTACTTGAAGACCACACTTCCCCTACACCCCCATCGCAGGTGCTTGCTCTAACTTCGCAATGCGATATGTGGTTGCATGTTGCGTACGGTGTCTAGCTTGTAATGCTTCTAATTAGGGTAAATCGCATCTGCTTAGTTTACACATTATACATGTGAATATGACATGCCTTCCTATTTTTGGTACACACTACATCTATTTGTTAACCATGTTCTTACATGAAGCTACCTCTCTTCTATATCCTGCATCAATCACTTACGATGCGACACCTTTATTCGTTGCATATTGCATATTATTTCTAGCATGTTGCCATGTATTGCTTCTAATTTGGTCAAATACATTTGTTAGGCCACCCTTTTAATTTGGCAGAGTGATATTGGTTTCATATTTCATATGGTTTCTAGCTTGCATTACTTCTAACTAGTTCAAACACATTGTGCTTAGTTTACACTTTATACATCATACATGTCAATATGTCATGCCGTCCTGTTTTTCATACATATTCCATCCTCCTATCATGCGGTTGCCTTACATGAAAGTAGTGCTCGTCAGTATCATGCATCAATGAGTTCGGAAGAGCAAATTTTATTCCTTTTTCTTGTGGGTTTGAATTGACAAGGAAAAATCAAAAAAGAGGAAGGAAAAGAGTAATGAAGGCGTTGATGGTGGTCCTCTGCGGCAATGTAAACGGAGCATCTGCACGGATTCTCCTTGTACTGCTAGTGCATTACAAGTTCCAAGTCTCCACTCCCCTACTCCAGCATCCAAGGTGCTTGCTCTAACTTAGCAGTGTGATATCTGGTTGCATGTTGCATATGGTGTCTAGCTTGTATTGCTCCTAATTAGTGTAAACTGCATCTGCTTAGATTACGCATGATACGTGTGAATATGACAGGCTTTCCAGTTTTTGGTAGATACTATATCTGTATCACACCATGTTCTTACATGAAACTACTCTTCTTGTGTATCCTGCATCAGTCAGTCACTTATGATGGGACACCTTTAAGTTGGCAGTGTGATATTGGTTTGCGTCTTGAATATGATTTCTAGCATGCAGTGCTTCTAGTTTGATGAACACCACCGAACATACTATATCTGATCACACCATGTTCTTACATCAGACTACTGATCTTGCATATCCCACATCAATCACTTATGATAAGGCACCTTTAAGTCGCCACTGTGATATTGGTTGTGTCTTGCATATGATTTCTAGCATGTAGCGCTTCTAATTTGTTGAAACGCCAGACGGTTTGAACTTGGCAGAGTGATATTGGTTGCATCTTTCATATGGTGTCTATCTTGCAATGCTTCTAATTTGTTGAAATGCCTTCTACTTACTTACCACATCATAGGTGTGAATATGTCTTTCTCATACATATTCCATTCTCATATCATGTGGTTACCTTTCATCCGAGTAGTGTTTGTCAGTATCATGCATGAATGAGTTCTGAAGAGCGAATTTTATTCCTTTTTCTTATCGGTTTGACTTCACAATGCAAAATCAATACAGCTGAAGGAAATTAGTCCGGCAGTGGATGATGGTGGTCCTTCGGAGCAACTCAAACAGAGGGTATCTACAGATTCTACTCTGCCATCCTCCCAACAAGATTCACAAGACAACACAAGGCTGGAGAGTCAACATAGCTGTGTAGATGTAGGATCGAAAGTATGTCTAGAGGGGGCGTGATTAGACTACTTGACCAAATAAAAACTTAACCTTTTCCCAATTTTAGTTCTTGGCAGATTTTAGCTATTGTAGGACAAGTCAAGCAATCATCACACAATTCAAGCAAGCATGCAAAGAGTATATTGGCAGTGGAAAGTAAAGCATGCAACTTGCAAGAATGTAAAGGGAAGGGTTTGGAGAATTCAAACGCAATTGGAGACACGGATGTTTTTCCCGTAGTTTGGATAGGTGGTGCTATCCTACATCCACGTTGATGGAGACTTCAACCCACGAAGGGTAACGGTTGCGCGAGTCCACGGAGGGCTCCACCCACGAAGGGTAATGGTTGCGCGAGTCCACGGAGGGCTCCACCCACGAAGGGTCCATGAAGAAGCAACCACCCACGAAGGGTCCACGAAGTAGCAACCTTGTCTATCCCACCATGGCCATCGCCCACGAAGGACTTGCCTCACTAGCGGTAGATCTTCATGAAGTAGGCGATCTCCTTGCCCTTACAAACTCCTTGGTTCAACTCCATAATCTTGTCGGAGGCTCCCAAGTAACACCTAGCCAATCTAGGAGACACCACTCTCCAAGAAGTAACAAATGGTGTGTTGATGATGAACTCCTTGCTCTTGTGCTTCAAATGATAGTCTCCCCAACACTCAACTCTCTCTCATAGGATTTGGATTTTGTGGAAAGAATATTTGAGTGGAAAGCACCTTGGGGAAGGCTAGAAATCAAGATTCATATGGTAGGAATGGAATATCTTTGTCTCAACACATGAGTAGGTGGTTCTCTCTCAGAACATATGAGTTGGAATTGTGTATGTGTTCTGATGGCTCTCTCCACGAATGAAGAGGAGGTGGAGGGGTATATATATAGCCTCCACACAAAATCCAACCGTTACACACAGTTTTCCAATCTCGGTGGGACCGAATCAACAAACTTGGTCGGACCGAAAAGGTAAACCTAGTGACCGTTAGAGATTTTCGGTGGGACTGACATGCAACTCGGTAGGACCGATATGGTTAGGGTTTGGGCATAACGTAATCTTGGTGAGACCGATTACACAAACTCGGTGAGACCGAGTTTGGTAATAAGCTAACCAGAGAGTTGGTCAGGTAAACTCGGTGGGACCGATTTTCTCTTTCGGTGAGACCGAAAAGTTACAAAAAGGAAACATAGAGTTTACACTGCAATCTCGGTGGGACCGATTCGCTCTTTCGGTGAGACCGAAAAGTTACGAAAGGGAAACAGAGAGTTTGCAATCCCATCTCGGTGAGACCGAGATCCCTATCGGTAGAACCGATTTGCTAGGGTTTGGCAATGGCTATGACAAGTGAAACTCGGTGGCGCTGGATAGAAAGAATCGGTAGGACCGAGTTTGGCTTAGTGTTTAGGTCATATGTGGAAGTGGGAAAGTAGTTGAGGGTTTTGGAGCATATCATTAAGCACATGAAGCAAGAGGCTCATTAAGCAACACCTCATCCCTCCTTGATAGTATTAGCTTTTCCTAAAGACTCAATGTGATCTTGGATCACTAAAATATAAAATGAAGAGTCTTGAGCTTTTGAGCTTGAGCCAATCCTTTGTCCTTAGCATTTTGAGGGTTCCACTTTCACATCCATGCCATGCGAATCATTGAGCTTTCCTGAAATAGTCATCTTGGAATAGCATTAGCTCAATGAGCTATATGTTGTTAGGAATTACCAAAACCACCTAGGGATAGTTGCACTTTCAATCTCCCCCTTTTTGGTAATTGATGACAACATATAGATCAAAGCTTCGACAAATGATAATAAGCATGAAATATATCGTCGCTTTGAGAAGTATGTGACAAGTAAGAGCTCCCCCTAAATTTGTGCATGTTTAAAATTTGCTTTGGACTGCAAATGCACAAAGAGTTAGAGTCATGGGTTACTCTTCCATGTCACATACATCTTGGTGGAGCGCTTAAAATGATAAGAATGAAATACATGCACTCATCACCAAGAATAGTGAATGATCACATAAGATAGATAAGATGATAATATTAAGCAAACATTAAGTGTAGCTTATGATCAAACACATGATCATCAATGTCTCACGAGCAATGACATAGTATCTCATACAAAAGCAAACAAAGTTCGAAAAACCACCAAATAAAACAAGAGAGAATAAAAGCAACACTCTCTCTCGAAGCCTATGATCTATACATTTTCTCCCCCTTTGGCAACAAGTTACCAAAAAGTTCCTAGAAAATGCATAGTGCTAAGTCGACACTCAGGCTTGATCTTCAGGTGGTGGTGGAGTCCGGAGCACTCCAAGGACGAAGCCTTCTGTAGACGTGGTTGGAGTTGAGGCTGAAGTAGATGCTGGAGCTGGTGGAACTGAGGCTGTAGCTGGTGCAGACGTGGTGGCTCTGGGGTCAGCAACTGGCACTGCAGACGACCTCGGACCTCGTGGCACTCTGGCAAAGGCATCAGTTGTAGTCTTGCCTCTCCTCTCCTGCATGTCATCCTGGAGCTGCTCCACTGCAGTCTGAATCTCTGTCACTTTGACATCCAAGTCATAGAACTTTTGTTCCATGATCCTCTCTAAGCTTGCCTGGTTCTGAGTTAGGGTGGCTAGTCCTCGCTCAATCCGCAGGGTGGATGCAATCAAGTAACCAAGCTGCTCTTGTTTGGTTTTCAAGAAATACTCAGATGCCTCCCCTTGAGTTGGCATCTTGGCAGCTTTCTCCTTCCTTGCCTTCTCCTTCTTGGCTTGTGCTTGTGCAGACGATGGTTCATTCTCAGTCATAACAACTTGATTATCTTCAAAATCTGGACGAATGGGCAGGTATTCCTTGTCCAACAAGTATATGCCTGTGCCCATCTTGGAGTTAATGAGCTCCTGAATCTGTGGGGCATATCCACAACTCCTCTTCTGGTCTACTGCAGTCCTCTTGATTGTTTCTATCATAAGGCTCATCACCTTGAACTTCTGTGGCACATCAAAGATATGTAGCAAATTGATCGCGTGGCCTCTGATCATCTTGTGATCACTTGACTTGGGCAACAAGGTGTGCCTCAGTATCCAATTGATTGTTGGCAGCCCTGACAGAAGATAGTGTACTGAGCCAAACTTGAAAGTGTCAAGTGCTTCATTTGAATCTCCTTGTACATGTTGGACATAGAGTTGTGGTCCATCTTCTTCTTGGCATAAATGTCCAAGTCATCCTCATGCTCTTCTGGGGCATTGATCAGCTGAGCCCATTCAGCAACTGTAGACTGGTACCTCGTACCTTCTGACATCCAAATTATCCTACCATCTGGATAAAAATGTGGTGTGGAGTAGAACTGCATGATAAGCTCCTCGTTCCACTTTGTGAGCTTCTACCCAACAAAGTCCTCTACTCCACATGCCTTGAAGCTGTCCTGCACTCCAGGGTAGTACTCTTCATTGTCCTTGATGTATTGCCAATCAACCCATCTCATATCACATACAATTGGCTTCTTGTCCAATAAGACTGTCTCATAGAAGTCCTGCTATTCCTTAGTGTGGAACCTATAGTCAACAGCAGTCCTCCTCCTTGAAGCATACGGATCTGCTTCTCTCCACTTCCTCAACCCTGAGTCTCTCCTGAGCTTCATATCCTCAGCCATAGGATGAGCATCGTTGTGGTCTGGGATCTTGGGCTTGAGTTTTCTGAGAACTTGCTCTTCATCATCTTCTGCAGTGTCAGGCACTAGGGCCTTGTTCTTCTCAGCAGCTGGGATGCTTCTTGTATTCCTCTTTGGTTTTGGCTTTGGAGCTGGCTTGGCCTTGGAAGCAGCTGCCCCTGATCTTATGGCATCACCCATCAGCTTGGGTGCCTTAGGTGCTGGTGCAGCTACCTCTTCTTCTTCCTCCTCATCTTCCATGATGGAAGCCTTGCCAAGCACTCTGGCTACGGTTTTCTTCACCCTTTCCTTTCTTTTCTTGCCTTCAGCAGCAACTGGCTCTATGGGAGTGGGCTTCTCAGTTGAAGCTTTGGCCTTTGACATAGGCTGCCTACCTGCTGGCCTTTTGATTTTCAAGCCTGGCTTTGTGCTTTGAGCTGTGCCATACTCCTTCTTGAGCACAACTCTCTTTGATGTGGCTTCCTCTTCCTCTGCCACATAATCTTCGTCCTCAGAATCTGAAGTCCTCTTCTTCCTTTGTCTGGTGGCAGCTTTTGGTAAATTGCTTGGGGTGATCCTGCTGCCTTCATCTGAAGAACTGGAGGGACTAGTGCCCTCACTCATGTGCACCTGCTCTTCTGACATGTTCTGGCTATCACTTTGGTCTGACATGATGCAAACTCTGACTGCTGACCCTGTGAATAGGTTATAGATGAGATAGAGTGGATAAGCATCACAAAATGCAGAGATTTTTGCAAAAGAATAATTCAAAAACTTAGTTTTAGTTTCCCACTGAAAGCATCTCGGATCTACCGATTTCTAAACTCGGTGATACCGAAGCAGTTTTGGCACCTAAACTAGTGAACTCAGTCAGACCGAGTCACAGTTCGGTGGCACCAAGACTGCTAGGGTTTCACAGAGTTCCAAAATCGGTCACACCGATAAGTAATTCTCGGTCATACCGAGTCTCACTTGTGCAATGGCATAAGCCAAATCGGTGTGACCGAGTTTTTCAACTCGGTGGGTCCGAGATGGTTTCGGCGGAAACCTAACCCTAAAATTTTCGAATTAAACCTAATCTACGAGTTCATTGACTGGATAGAAGTTTAACAAACGTGGCAAGAATCATGATGATCACAATGTGCTAAGAATCGGATTGGGGAATAGCACAAAGATCGAGTCCATACCCTAGTTCGGCGGAGACTCGCTACGGCGGCAACGGCGGGGTTGAATTTCCGTTGACGGCGACGGAGACCAGCGACTGGAGGCGGCTGGCAGCGAGGAGACGATCCGGAGACCAAGTTGGCAGAGCAGGCTATCGCGCGGGCGAAGGGGTTCGGAGAAATTTCCAAATTTTTGCCCATGATTATATATAGCCCGACCCTATCGGTGTGATCGAGTGGAACAACTTGGTGGCACCGAGATGCAAAACTATATACAGTTGCTGCAACTCGGTGTGACCAAATGGTTCAAATCGGTTGCACCGAGATCGAAAACCTAGATCAACTTAATGATCTCGGTAGGACCGAAAGTGGGGTATCGGTCAGACCGAGAATCATAAAGAGGTTTTGGAAGTTTAAGTCTATGACGAATTCGGGACTCCGAGCGCTCCTCACACAGAGTGGTTCGAATCTGACTTGATCAAATTTTGTGATGTAGCATGAATAGAGTTTGAGACGAGAAAAGCATAGATAGCTAGAGGAGGTTCTTAGGCATTCTTGTCCATCCACTTGGCAAAAGGAAATAAAACCAAACAATCAAAACAACAAGTGGATGTCCTCGAATGAGTAAAATATGCAACCAGCATGCTCACACAATAAGATGGCAAATGAAATATGTGACAAGGCATGCACAACCAATTCTAGCATCTATCAAGCAATTTGCGATGACAAGGTCATCTATATATGAGTATATTGACTTAGGAGTCAAGTGAGAACACTTGATCATAGGTCATACTCATCGTTTAAGCTCAAGTGGGGTTACCACTTTTACATAAAGCATTGTTGTGTTCACATCTTTAGAGTTGCTTTAGCTCAAGTCTTAGAGTAAACCTCCCCCTAGATGTGATATCCCCCCTTAGAGGGATGAACTAACCTCGGGTTTTGTCGATGATGACTTCATGTAGATGTTGAAGATGTGGATGCTCAATGTTGATGTAGATCACTTGGAGCTATCCATTTGAGTGAATTGCACTTTCAATACCTACATGGGTTAGTCCCACAAGGAACAAACAAGGATATCCATAGACATAGAGTGATGCACACACAAGATGATGTCCATGAAAACTTTTAGGTTACCTTGTCCCTTGTCTTACCAACAAGGGGGTTTGTGACTCCTTGAACTAGTGCAAGATGTGGAAGTTGATTGCACTTGTTCTTGCCAAAATGATAAGAGTGAAGTATGTTGGCGGAGTCACCCTCAAGAACTCTCTAGTTCTTCTTCTTTTGGGTCCACACCATCTTGATGGGAATCCTTGGAGTTGTAGTCGTACTTGATGAAGTGGAACTTGAAGTAGTCTTGGGAATCCACTTGACTAAGGTCTTAGGAGCTTCTTCAAATGCATCAATTTCCTCTTGAAGCTCGTCCTTGCCTTTTTGCTTGTAGTCTTGTGGTGGAAGATCATCTTGAGCTTGTGTCCCCTTGAAAGAAGTATCATACTTCTCTTGTTGAGGAACAAACTTTGTCTTGGGGTATTGATCTTCTTCCCACTCAACTCCATTGGCATTAAACTTTCATTCAAAACCAACACCTTGATTCTTCTGGTGCATTCCTTGCTTGTGCACAATTTCCTCGAATTGCTTACTCCCGGCATGGCTTTTGTACACTCCTTTCTCTATAATTCCCTTCAATAAGCTATTTTCTTGCTCAAGTGTAACTTGGCTAAGAGAATCATTAGTGGAATCAAGAGAACTACTAGAAGCAACAATATTGGATTTAGCATGATCATTGTTACTGCTAGAGGAACAATCTTTCTTGTTCTTGTTACTAGACTTGACTTGAGGCATGTAAGTGGATAAGAGTAAACACTTGGCAATGTAAGAAGAACTTTTCTTGCGGAGATCATCATTGATTGCTTTTAAGAATTCATGCTCTTGCTCAAGATTGAGCTTTTCAAAGCGTAATTTCTCATGAGCTCTTGAAAGTTCTCGATGATCTTCGAAGATAGTTTCATGAGCTAACTTAAGAGTGTTTAGTTCTTTAGTTAGAGCCTCAATCTTCTCCTTATCATTGTCATTCGTTTTATCTTGATTAGCATGATCAATTGACGTTTCATCATAGTATTCATCACTAGAGTTGTCAACAAGCAAATCATCACCTAACAAGTCATCTTCATCACTATTGAAATCAACATACTCGGGGTGTGTTACCTTAGGACCTTTGGCCATGAAGCATCTTCCAATTACTTCATTTGGTGAGTCAAATATGTCGTAGGAGTTGGTTGACACAAGTGCTAGACCGGCAACACCTTCATCTTGAGTATCTTCGGAGTCGGAGTGATAACTTCTCTCGGAGTGGCTGTCGGAGTCGGAGCCGGATACCCATTCACCAACAGGAGCTTGATGTCTTTGTTTTGTGTAGCTCCTTGATGATTTTTCCTTCCTTTCTGAATCCTTGCTTCTCCGTGAGTATCTTCGTTCATAACGATCATCTCTACTCCTTCTCTCTCTTGGTGGTGATTCTTTGCTTCTTCTTTTTGGAGAATCTTCTCTTCTCTTGTAGGGAGCCGTACACTCATTGGAATAGTGTCTGGGTCTTCCACAACTGTAGCAGTTTCGCTCTCGACTAGAAGATCTTTTGTCATTGTAGGACCTTGACTTGAAGCTTCTATCTTTGCTTCTACTCTTGTAGAACTTGTTGAAGTTCTTCACCATTAAGCTCAATTCTTCATTGAAGTTTTGTTTCTCACTTGATGATGTAGGGGCTTCACATGAGGCTTTGTAGGCACCACTTGATTTGTTGTGAAGTTCCTCTTTATCCTTAAGTGACATCTCATAAGCAACAATTCTTCCAATCACCTCCGTTGGCTTGAGATCTTTGTAATTGGGCATCATTTGGATCAATGTGCACATGGTATCATATTTTCCATCCAAGGCTCTTAGAATCTTCTTGATGATGAATCTATCGGTCATCTCTTCACTTCCTAAGCCGGCAATCTCATTTGTGATGAGAGCAAGCCTAGAGTACATTTCAGCGACACCTTCACCATCCTTCATTTTGAACTTGTCAAGTTGACTTTGAAGCACATCCAACTTGGATTCCTTGACGGAGTCGGTACCTTCGTGCATATCAATCAAAGTGTCCCAAATTTCCTTTGCATTCTCAAGACGGCTGATTTTGTTGAATTCTTCGGGGCACAATCCGTTGAAGAGAATATCACAAGCTTGAGCATTGTATTGCAACATCTTCAACTCATCCACGGTAGCTTCACGGTTTGGTTCTTTCCCATCAAAGAAGTCACCTTGCAAACCAACACACACAATAGCCCAAACGGCGGGGTTATGTCCAAGAATATGCATTTTCATTTTATGCTTCCAACTAGCAAAATTAGTACCATCAAAGTAAGGACCTCTACGGTGATAATTTCCCTCGCTAGACGCCATACTCTCCTAGGTTGTGAAACCAAGGCTATGACCACCAAAAGCTATGGATATCAAAGCAACTGGAGACCAAAGCTCTGATACCACTTGTAGGATCGAAAGTATGTCTAGAGGGGGGTGATTAGACTACTTGACCAAATAAAAACTTAACCTTTTCCCAATTTTAGTTCTTGGCAGATTTTAGCTATTGTAGGACAAGTCAAGCAATCATCACACAATTCAAGCAAGCATGCAAAGAGTATATTGGCAGCGGAAAGTAAAGCATGCAACTTGCAAGAATGTAAAGGGAAGGGTTTGGAGAATTCAAACGCAATTGGAGACACGGATGTTTTTCCCGTGGTTCGGATAGGTGGTGCTATCCTACATCCACGTTGATGGAGCCTTCAACCCACGAAGGGTAACGGTTGCGCGAGTCCACGGAGGGCTCCACCCATGAAGGGTAATGGTTGTGCGAGTCCACGGAGGGCTCCACCCACGAAGGGTCCACGAAGAAGCAACCACCCACGAAGGGTCCATGAAGTAGCAACCTTGTCTATCCCACCATGGCCATCGCCCACGAAGGACTTGCCTCACTAGCGGTAGATCTTCACGAAGTAGGCGATCTCCTTGCCCTTACAAACTCCTTGATTCAACTCCACAATCTTGTCGGAGGCTCCCAAGTAACACCTATCCAATCTAGGAGACACCACTCTCCAAGAAGTAACAAATGGTGTGTTGATGATGAACTCCTTGCTCTTGTGCTTCAAATGATAGTCTCCCCAACACTCAACTCTCTCTCATAGGATTTGGATTTTGTGGAAAGAAGATTTGAGTGGAAAGCAACTTGGGGAAGGCTAGAGATCAAGATTGATATGGTAGGAATGGAATATCTTGGTCTCAACACATGAGTAGGTGGTTCTCTCTCAGAACATATGAGTTGGAATTGTGTATGTGTTCTGATGGCTCTCTCCACAAATGAAGAGGAGGTGGAGGGGTATATATAGCCTCCACACAAAATCCAACCGTTACACACAGTTTTCCAATCTCGGTGGGACCGAATCAACAAACTCGGTCGGACCGAAAAGGTAAACCAAGTGACCGTTAGAGATTTTCGGTGGGACTGACATGCAACTCGGTAGGACCGATATGGTTAGGGTTTAGGCATAACATAATCTCGGTGAGACCGACTACACAAACTCGGTGAGACCGAGTTTGGTAATAAGCTAACCAGAGAGTTGGTCAGGTTAACTCGGTGGGACCGATTTGCTCTTTCGGTGAGACCGAAAAGTTACAAAAAGGAAACATAGAGTTTACACCGCAATCTTGGTGGGACCGATTCGCTCTTTCGGTGAGACCGAAAAATTTACGAAAGGGAAACAGAGAGTTTACAATCCCTTCTCGGTGAGATCGAGATCCCTATCGGTAGAACCGATTTGCTAGGGTTTGGCAATGGCTATGACAAGTGAAACTCGGTGGCGCCGGATAGAAAGAATCGGTAGGACCGAGTTTGGCTTAGGGTTTAGGTCATATGTGGAAGTGGGAAAGTAGTTGATGGTTTTGGAGCATATCATTAAGAACATGAAGCAAGAGGCTCATTAAGCAACACCTCATACCTCCTTGATAGTATTGGCTTTTCCTAAAGACTCAATGTGATCTTGGATCACTAAAATATAAAATGAAGAGTCTTGAGCTTTTGAGCTTGAGCCAATCCTTTGTCCTTAGCATTTTGAGGGTTCCACTTTCACATCCATGCCATGCGAATCATTGAGCTTTCCTGAAATAGTCATCTTGGAATAGCATTAGCTCAATGAGCTATATGTTGTTATGAATTACCAAAACCTCCTAGGGATAGTTGCACTTTTAGTAGATGATGAGCACATCTCCCCTACTCCACCATCACAGGTGCTTGCTCTAACTTGGCACTATTATATGTGGTTGCATGTTGCGCATGATGTGTAGCTTCTATTGCTTCTAACTTTGTTGAATTGCATCTGTTACTTTACACATAATGCCTGTGAATATGACACGTGTTCCTGTTTCTAGAACATACGTGTAGATGATGAGCACATGTCCACTACTCCACCATCACAGGTGCTTGCTCTAACTTCGAAATGTTATATGTGGTTGCGTGTTCCGTATGATGTCTAGTTTGTATTGCTTCTGATTTTGTTGAATTGCATATGCGTAGCTTACAACTTATACCTGCAACGATCACTTACTCATAAGACACATTTAACTGTTGGGGAACACAGTAATTTCAAACAAATTCCTACGCACACGCAAGATCATGGTGATGCATAGCAATGAGAGGGGAAGAGTGTTGTCCACATACCCTCGTAGACCATAAGCGGAAGCATTATGACAACGCGGTTGATGTAGTCGTACGTCTTCATGATCGACCGATCCTAGCACCGAAGGTACGGCACCTCCGTGATCTACACACGTTCGGCACGGTGACGTCCCATGAACTCACGATCCAGTAGAGCTTCGAAGGAGAGCTTTGTCAGCACGATGACGTGATGATGGTGATGATGATGCTACCGGAATAGGGCTTCGCCTAAGCACTGTTACGATATGACCGAGGTGGATTATGGTGGAGGGGGGGGCACCGCACACGGCTGGAAACAATCAACTTGTGTGTTCTAGGGTGCCCCCTGCCCCGTATATAAAGGAGCAAGGGGGAGGCCGGCCGTCCTAGGGGAGAGCCAAGGAGACGGGGTGTCCTCCTCCTAGTAGAAGTAGGACTCCCCTTTTCCTAGTCCAACTAGGAAGGGGGAAGGGGAAATGAAGGAGAGGGAGAGAGGGAGGGAGGAAAGAGGGGGCACCGCCCCCTTGTCCAATTCGGACTCCCAAGGGGGGCACGCGGCCAGCCCTAGGCCCTCTCCTCTCTCTCCCACAAGGCCCATGTTGGCCCATTAGTTCCCCCGGGGGTTCCGATAACCCCCCGGCATTCATATAAATATCCGGTGACCCCCGGAACTCATCCGGTGTCCGAATATAGTCATCCAATATATCAATATTTATGTCTCGACCATTTAGATACTCCTCGTCACGTCCGTGATCATATCTAGGACTCCGAACTATCTTTGGTACATCAAAACACATAAACTCATAATATCGATCGTCACCGAACGTTAAGCGTGCGGACCCTATGGGTTTGAGAACTATGTAGACATGACCGAGACATGTCTCCGGTCAATAACCAATAGCGGAACCTGGATGCTCATATTGGCTCCTACATATTCTACGAAGATCTTTATCGGTCAAACCGCATAACAACTTACGTTGTTCCCTTTGTCATCGGTATGTTACTTGCCCGAGATTCAATCGTCAGTATCTCAATAACTAGTTCAATATCGTTACCAGCAAGTCTCTTTACTCGTTCCGTAATGCATCATCCCGCAACTAACTCATTAGTCACATTTCTTGTGAGGCTTATAGTGATGTGCATTACCGAGAGGGCCCAGAGATACCTCTCCAACAATCAGAGTGACAAATCCTAATCTTGATGTAAGCCAACTCAACAAACACCATCGGAGACACCTGTAGAGCACCTTTATAATCACCCAGTTACGTTGTGATGTTTGGTAGCACACAAAGTGTTCCTCTGGTATTCGGGAGTTGCATGATCTCATAGTCATAGGAACATGTATAAGTTATGGAGAAAGCAATAGCAACAAACTAAACGATCATCGTGCTAAGCTAACGGATCGGTCAAGTCAATCACATCATTCTGTAATGATGTGATCCCGCTTATCAAATGACAACTCTTTGTCCATGGCTAGGAAACTTAACCATCTTTGATTAACGAGCTAGTCAAGTAGAGGCAAACTAGTGACACTCTGTTTGTCTATGTACTCACACATGTACTAAGTTTCCGGTTAATACAATTCTAGCATGAATAATAAACATTTATCATGATATAAGGAAATATAAATCACAACTTTATTATTGCCTCTAGGGCATATTTCCTTCAGTCTCCCACTTGCACTAGAGTCAATAATCTAGTTCACATCATCATGTGATTTAACACGAACAGTTTTCATCTTTATGTGATTAGTTCACATCTCCATGTGACTAACACCCAAAGGGTTTACTAGAGTCATTAATCTAGTTCACATCGCTATGTGATTAACACCCAAAGAGTGATCATGTTTTGCTTGTGAGAGAAATTTAGTCAATGGGTCTGCCACATTCAGAGCCGTATGTATTTTGCAAATTTTCTATGTCTACAATGCTTTGCATGGAGCTACTCTAGCTAATTGCTCCCAATTTAATATGTCTCTAGATCGAGACTTAGAGTCATCCAGATCAGTGTCAAAGCTTGCATCGATGTAACTCTTTACGATGAACTCTTTGTCACCTCCATAACCGAGAAACATTTCCTTATTTCACTAAGGATATTTTTGACCATTGTCCAGTGATCCACTCCTGGATCACTATTGTATCCTCTTGCCAATCTTATGGTGAGGTACACAATAGGTCTGGTAGACAACATAGCATATTTTATAGAACCTATGCCTGAGGCATAGGGAATGACTTTTCATTCTCTTTCTATTTTCTGCCGTGGTCGGGTTTTGAGTCTATACTCAACTTCACACCTTGCAACATAGGCAAGAACTCCTTCTTTGACTGTTCTATTTTGAACTACTTCAAAATCTTGTCAAGGTATGTACTCATTGAAAATATATCAAGCGTCTTGATCTATCTCTATAGATCTTGATGCTCAATATGTAAGTAGCTTCACCGAGGTCTTTCTTTGAAAAACTCCTTCCAAACACTCCTTTATGCTTTCTAGAAAATTCTACATTATTTCCGATCAACAATATGTCATTCACATATACTTATCAGAAATGTTGTAGTGCTCCCACTCACTTTCTTGTAAATACAGGCTTCACCGCAAGTCTGTATAAAACCATATGCTTTGATCACTTTATCAAAGCATATATTCCAGCTCCGAGATGCTTGCACCAGTCCATAGATGGATCGCTGGAGCTTGCTCACTTTCTTAGCACCTTTAGGATCGAAAAAACCTTCTGGTTGCATCATATACAACTCTTCTATAAGAAATCCATTAAGGAATGCAGTTTTGACATCCATTTGCCAGATTTCATAAAATGCGGCAACTGCTAACATGATTCGGATAGACTTTTAAGCACCGATACGAGTGAGAAAATCTCATCGTAGTCAACACCTTGATCTCGTCGAAAACGTTTTGCGACAATTCGAGCTTTGTAGGTAGTAACACTACTATCATCGTCCGTCTTCCTCTTGAAGAACCATTTATTCTCAATGACTCACCGATCATCGAGCAAGTCAATCAAATTCCATACTTTGTTCACATACATGGATCCTATCTCAGATTTCATGGCCTCAAGCCATTTTGCGGAATCTGGGCTCATCATCGCTTCCTCATAGTTCGTAGGTTCGTCATGGTCTAGTAACATGACTTCCAGAACAGGATTACCGTACCACTTTGGTGCGGACCGTACTATGGTTGACCTACGAGGTTCGGTAGTAACTTGATCTGAAGTTTCATGATCATCATCATTAGCCTTCCTCACTAATTTGTGTAGAAATCACTGGAACTGATTTTCTGTGATGAACTACTTTCCAATTCATGAGAAGGTACAATTACCTCATCAAGTTCTACTTTCCTCCCAGTCACTTCTTTCGAGACAAACTCCTTCTCTAGAAAGGATCCATTCTTACCAACAAAATATCTTGCCTTCAGATCTGTGATAGAAGGTGTACCCAACAGTTTCTTTTGGGTATCCAATGAAGACGTGCTACTCCGATTTGGGTTCGAGCTTATCAGTTTGAAACTTTTTCACATAAGCATTGCAACCCCAAACTTTAAGAAATGACAACTTTGGTTTCTTGCCAAACCATAGTTCATACGGTGTCATCTCAACAGATTTAGATGGTGCCCTATTTAACGTCAATGCAGCTGTCTCTAATGCATAACCCCAAAACGATAATGGTAAATCAGTAAGAGACATCATAGATCACACCATATCCAATAAAGTACTATTACAACATTCATGCTGTGGTGTTCCAGGTGGCGTGAGTTGCGTAACTATTCCACATTGTTTCAAATGAAGACCAAACTCGTAACTCAAATATTCGCCTCCGCGATCAGATCGTAGAAACTTTATTTTCTTGTTACGATGATTTTCCACTTCACTCTGAAATTCTTTGAACTTTTCAAATGTTTCAGACTTATGTTTCATTAAGTAGATATACCCATATCTGCTCAAATCATCTGTGAAGGTCAGAAAATAACGATACCCACCACGAGCCTCAACACTTATCGGATCGCATACATCAATATGCATTATTTCCACTAAGTCAGTTGCTCGCTCGGTTGTTCCGGAGAATGGAGTCTTAGTCATCTTGCCCATGAGGCATGGTTCGCAAGCATCAAGTGATTCATAATCAAGTGATTCCAAAAGTCCATCAGCACGGAGTTTCTTTATGCACTTTACACCAATATGACCTAAACGGCAGTACCACAAATAGGTTGCACTATCATTATTAACTTTGCATCTTTTGGCTTCAATATTATAAATATGTGTATCACTACGATCGAGATTCAATAAACCATTCCCCTTGGGTGTATGACCACAGAAGGTTTTATTCATGTAAACAGAATAACAATTATTCTTTGACTTAAATGAATAACCATATTTCCATAAACATGATCCAATCATATTATGCTCAACACAAACACCAAATAACATTTATTTTAGGTTCAACACTAATCCTGAAGGTAAAGGGAGTGTGTGATGGTGATCTTATCAACCTTGGAATCATTTCCAACACACATCGTCACCTCGTCCTCAACTAGTCTTTGTTTATTTTGCAACTCCCGTTTCAAGTTACTTGTCCGATCACGGGTTCAGGCAAAACCCTTCAGGTTCAAACACTGGGGTGCGTGTGAAGATTTCCCCCCTACCGATCCACGTCCTAGCTCGTCTAAGATCTTACGGACTAACTCAACGAACTCGCAACACAAGGGATACAAGATTTATACTGGTTCGAGCCACCGTTGTAGTGTAATACCCTACTCCAGTGTGGTGGTGGTGGATTGCCTCTTGGGCTGAGGATGAACAGTACAGGGGGGAGAACAGCCTCCTGAGGTTGAGGTGTTCTTGTGCTTGGCAAACTTGTGTGTGTTCTGGTCTTTCTCTCTCTGTGCCTCTAGCTACGGTTCCTTCTTCCGTCCCCCCTAGCTATGGTGGTGGCTAGTACTATTTATAGAGGCCCTGGTCCTCTCCCAAATATTGAGCGGGAAGGGAGCCAACAATGGCCAATTTGAAAGGGGACAGCTAGTACAGCTTTATCCTGACAAAAGTGGTCTTCCCCTGCAAAAGGCTCTGGTGGTGATGCGGTCTTGGGCTCCATGGTGACCTCTGTCTTGTCGTCCTTCTGGTCTTGGTGTCGTTGCACTGATATGGAAACCTTTGCTTGATGCCTCGGTACTCCGCGCCTGTGCTTGCCCCCTTAGCACCAAAGAGGAAACAAGGACGCTGCGCGCGCTGGCACCCGCCTGGTCTCGGTCATCATGGCTCACGTCACTAGAACCTCGCGAGGTTTTCCTGGCCTTGAACTCTCCGCCCCTCGTGAGCCAGCCTGGTGAGGCCGCTGCTGAGGAGGTCTTTTGTCGTCCGCCTCGCGAGGCTTGGCCCCTCGTGAGGGTCTCGAATGCCTTGTTGATGAAGATGGGCCGTACGGGGCCGCTCGCAGAGCCACGCCGTGGGCCGCAGGCAGGCAAGTCTGGGGACCCTCATTCCTAGAATGCCGACAGTAGCCCCCGGGCCCAAGGCGCGCTCGGGCTTGGCTTCGAGGCGAAGCCAAAGGTCAAGTGCGGAGCGCCGCAGGCCCCAATAGCTTGCGGCCTTGGTCGACGCATGGAAGTTGATTGGATGTGGGCATCTCCGCTTCCCCACGCTGCCTCGGCAACTGCCCGACTTGACAAGTCCCTCCGACATGCAAGGAAAACTATCATTACTTGTGATCGTGGGGGCGCTGGTTGGCCTTCTACTACTATAAATGAGGAGGGGGCAGAGCCCCCGTCTCCCTTCTTTCCTCTGCCTCTTCTGCTTCTTCTCCTTCCCTGCTCCCCTCCCTGCTCCGCGGTTGATGTACATATACGTCTTCACAATCGACCGATCCTAGCACCAAAGGTACGGCACCTCCGCGATCTACACACGTTCGGCTCGGTGACGTCCCACGAACTCACGATCCAGTAGAGCTTCGAGGGAGAGCTTCGTCAGCATGACGGTGTGATGACAGTGATGATGGTGCTACCAGAACAGGGCTTCACCTAAGCACCATTACGATATGACCTAGGTGGATTATGGTGGAGGGGGCACCACACATGGCTGGAAACAATCAACTAGTGTGTTCTAGGGTTCCCCCTGCCCCCGTATATAAAGGAGCAAGGGGGGAGGCCGACCGGCCTAGGGGCGCACCAAGGAGAGGGGGAGTCCTCCTCCTAGTAGCAGTAGGACTCCCCTTTTCCAAGTCCAACTAGGAAGGGGGAAGGGGAATGGAAGGAGAGGGAGAGAGGGAGGAAAGAGGGGGCGCCGCCCCCCTCCTTGTCCAATTCAGACTCCCAAGGGGGGGCGGCCAGCCCTAGGCCCTCTCCTCTCTCTCCCACAAGGCCCATGTTGGCCCATTAGTTCCCCCGGGGGTTCCAATCACTACAACAAAAAGACACATCCGTGACATTTTGGGCCGAACGAATTTTTTCTTGTCATACATATGACACTCCTATGACGATAATTGTGACAAAACCCGGTATCATGATAGATGTGGTGGGCTCCTACTTCTATGACAAGAAATCATGATAGAAAATAGGCTTTTCGTCCTGGGCGGGCCGGAGACGCAGCTTCATGACATTCTTTGGGCCGTCCATGACGGAAAAAATCATGGTAGAAGCGAGGAGGAGGAAAATTTTGGGGAGTTCCCGATTACGGTGGGAGGTCGGGGCTGAGCGTTGCACATTTCTCTCGTACACGTACGCGCGTGTGTGCGAGGCGTTGGCTCTAACTGAACCCGAGCGAGGCGTTGGGCTCTAACTGAACCCGAGCAATTGCACTGCAGGCTACGCGTTACTTGTAAGTGCATCTAGTTCCCCTTAGTGATTTTGGTGTATTGAAGACTTATAGGTTAAGGGACTAATGCGTTTGTGAGTGTACACAGGTCTATAAGTCTATGAGGAGTTTGATATTTACAGGAAAAGTCGACCCCTAAAAATGAACATCTTCAACTGAAGATTTTGGTATTTCTGAAGACTTTCATGAAGACTTTGAAAGTGAAGAAATTGATGTGTCCATGATGACTTGATATTCATGCGAGGAATATGAAGCTTGAAGACTTTAGTTTTCATAGTTTTGTTTTTTTCTCTTTCTTGCGAGGAATAGGAAACACCGTACTACTAAAGGGGGTCGAGGAAATACTAAGGAAAAATTTCCATGTGATGCTCAACTCAAAATCCTACACCTACCAATCCCTTCGAGTGAAGCCATTGGAAATCTGTTACAGATCAGTCAATTTCTTCAGTGACAGAGACGAATTTCTTCTGGTCTCTGAGGAATTTGTCCTGACTGAGGAGTTAGGAATTCGCCAGTGCGGATTGCCTACACAGTGAGGAACATGATAGCCCTGAGGATTCTACTACTCAAAATTCCAACCGTTGCTGTGCTATGCGCTAGCTGTCCCAAAATATCTATCCACCTAACGGTCATATCATTGAAGGGCATTTATGTCTTATCATGTCGGCCTGCTCCCTAGGCTATAAATAGCTACCCCCTACAACCAGTAGCTGGTTGGCTGCTCTGAGAGAAACTAACACTTGTCATTTGAGAGCAACCCATCCTCCGAGGACTTTGAGCGAAAATCATCAAGTGAGGAAAAACCAAAAACCCAAAACCCAAACACCTACAAACCCCAAGTGATTGAGCATCACTTAAGAGATTGATCCTGAGTGGATCCGACGCTTGTTACCTTTGAAGACTGTGCTTCTTCCAGACAGTTAGGCGTCATGGTCTAGAGCATCCAAGAGGAATTGTGGATCGACGAGTGACCAAGTTTGTGAAGGTTTGGAACTCGCCTGAAGACTTACCACGAGTGATTGGACGAGGTCTGTGTGACCTTGGTTCAAGGAGAATACGGTGAGGACTGGGTGTCTTGGACTAAGTGTCCTTGACTGGGTGTCCGGGACTGTGTGTCCTCGAGTTTAAATACTCAGCCGCTCCAACCAGACGTACAACTGAGACAGCAGTTGGAACTGGTCTACCAAATCATTGTCTTCACCGAGCTTACTGGTTCTATTTCCTCAACTCTTTCATTTCCTCATAACTGTGCTATGTGTTTGTTCATATCTGTTTTTGAAGACTTTGACTGAAGACTTTCTCAATTTCCTCAGTTCAATTTCTTCACTCTGTTTGTCTTCATCCTGTGTTATCCTGTGATTACGCTTCCTGTACTCTGTGCCTGTCTTCATTTCATCATGATGACTATGCTTGTATTCTGTTATGTTTACCTTTGAGTACTTATTCCGCTGCTAGTAGTTCTTCGCTAAGGAATTTCCTCACCGGCAAATTCCTCAGTGAAGAATTTCATAAAAATCGCCTATTCACCCCCCCTCTAGTCGATATAACGCACTTTTAATTGGTATCAGAGCAAGGTACTCCCTTGTTCTATGTGATTTTGGTTTAACCGCCTGGAGTTTTAGTTATGTCGACCGCAGGTATGATCAAGGTCTCTGCTGGGTGTCCTACCTTTGATGGGACAGACTACCCCTACTGGAAGAATTAGATGCGAATGCAGCTTGAAGCAATTGATAACGATCTCTGGTATGTTGTGGAAAATGGTGTTCCCTCAGTCACACCTTCTCTGAATGCTGCCGATGTGAAGAGATTCAAGCAACTCGACTCTCAAGCGAAGAATATCATATGTGTCCATCTGAGCAAAGGACAGTATGGCAGAGTGAGTGCTTTGGAAACAGCGAAGCTTATCTGGGACAGCTTGTCCAAAGTGAATGAAGGAGTCTCAACTCGGCGTGACTCTCGAGTTGATGTTCTTCGCAATCTCTTCAACCGCTTCAAAAGACTCGACAATGAAAATGTTCAACAAACCTTCGATCGCCTCACTGACATCTCAAATGAGCTTCAAGCACTTGGTGCCACTGGCATCACTGACCATGAGGTGGTGAAGAAATTGCTGAGATCGCTTGATTCCTCATTTGACACTCTGGCATTGATGATACAAGAATGTGCTGATTACAAGTCACTTGATCCCGCTGATATTCTCGAGAGGCTAAATACTCATGAGTTACAACTTGCTGAAAAGAGAGATCTCTATGGTTCAAGCTATGGCAGAACCCGTGCACCGAAGGCCAAGGCAGTATCTGAGTCCGAAGATGAAGACTCTGGTAGCAGCCTTGGTGATCCTGAAGAACTGAGCCATGATCTGGCTCTGCTCGTGAAGAAGTTCCAAAAGTTCTCAAGACGTGGTCGCCTTGGAAGATCCTCAAGGAGCAATGATTCCTCATCCAGTGACTAGAAGAAGAGGCTCTGTCACAAATGCAAGAAACCTGGACATTTCATTCAAGATTGTCCTCAGTGGGAAAAGGAATCAAAGAAGAAGAAATACAAGGATTAAAGTTCTGATGATACGAAGAAAAAGAAGAAATCCACAAAATCCTCATCATCAAAATCTTCCAAGCTTTCATATCACAAGAAGAGCATCTCCAAGAAGGCCAGGGCATTCATTGGCAAGGAAATGGACTCTGAGGCTGAATTTGAAGAAAATGAGGAAGAGGAGTCATCTGAAGAGTCCGAATCCGGAGTGGCGAGCCTTGCTCTCGCTACTGCATTCATCAGCAAGTCTATCTTCAACACTGAAGAAAATGACCTCACCAACATGGCTGATGAAGGCATGATGACTACGCTCCCACCTATTGCTTCATGGCAAAGGGTGCCAAGGTACTCAAATATACCTCCTCTGAATCAAGTGAGAATGAATCTGATGAAAATCTTAAGCCCAGCTATTCTAAACTTGCTAAGATTGCTATAAAACAACAAAGGGCTTTAGAGAAGGTTCAAAACATGCTAAATGAAAGTGATGATATGTTGGGTGACGAAATGGATCGCACTGAAACTTTGACTGAAAGTCTTCAGAGACTTAAGTCCAAGCTTGACAAACTTCAAAGTCATCATAACACTCTCTTATCGGATCATGAGAAGCTTTCTTATGAATTTTTTCAAAGAAAGCAAGACCTTGAGAAGCTAAGAGTGAGTTATGAAGATCTGAGGACATTACTAGTATCACTGAAAATGCAGGGCTGAAGGAATTGTACATGACAGGCATGTACAAAAGCCTCAAAGGGCATCAGGCTCTTTGTGATGTGCTTAAAAAGCAGATCCTCAACAGGAACCCTAGGAAAGAGGGTATCGCCTTTGAAAGGAAACTCGATGCTGATGGTACATATTGGAAGCCTGAGCAGTACCCCAAAACTACTTGGGTTGCTGCAAAGGGACCTCCAGTTGATCCATCTAACTTATCTGGATTTGCATGTGAATCTCCTCATTCTGATGATGAGTCAATTGACTCCAACTATAAGCTATTCAAAAATCACAATGGTGGAGTATTTGCTAGATATGTTGGCACTAACTGCAGGAACGGCTCCCCTATGCAGAAAATCTGGGATCCCAAAAGATGTCTTGAAAATCTTCAGATGAATGTCATTATGACACCACCTGTGAAGAATAGGAACCCCAGATCAAATTCTTCATATGGACCAAATTCCTCATATGGAGCAGAGTCCTCATATGAACATCATCGTGCTAACCCATCTGTTTCGTAGGGAAGATCTAAGGATTATGGATATGTGCATTATTCTTCAAATCATTATGTCCATAAGTCCTCGAAGAATTTCTCTGCATACTCTTATGCTTACTCTAACCCCTCTTATGTGAGACGAAATGGACTGGCTTCTATGCCATCCTTTTCGTATGGAGCTTGCAGAATGATGAACTCTTTGCCACCCCTTCAGATGTGGGTGGTGAAGAGAAAGAACTAATCTCTTCTACAGGGTCAGGTCTCCAGACGCACGTAATCATCTGAAGAATTTGCTGGAGACCTGAGCATACCTGAAAGGACGCAGGTTAACCATGAAGAAATGAACTTTCATTTCTCATGTCCTCATATTGCATTATTAGTTCTTTTACTTGATGAAATTGATCTGTTGAATTGATGTCATATTCTTCATTGATGAAGTATATGAGTTTGTAAGCTGCACTAATTCATCTGCAGGATGATCAACCCAAAGCCACTGAGTGGGTCCTTGATAGTGGATGTACAAACCACATGACTGGTGACAAGAATCTATTGATGGATGCTCCATTATCTCCGTCGCATCTGAAGCATATCATCTTTGCTGACAAAGGCAAAAGTCAGGTATTGGGTCTAGGTAAGGTTGCGAGTAAAAAGGATCGACACATGGACAAAGTCATGCTTGTTGAGTCCTTAGGATACAACCTTATGTCTGTCTCAATGCTTTGTGATCTTGATATGGTTGTTTTCTTTGGCAAGTACCGTTGTGTTGTGGTTATGGAAGCTGACAATTCCAAAGTCTTCGATGGGTTTAGGAGAGGATACCTGTATATTGTTGATTTCTCTATAGGACCATGACCAGCCGTGTGCTTACTTGCAAAAGCTTCAGAAGGCTGGATCTGGCATCGATGACATGGTCATGCAGGCATGAGGAATTTGCACACGCTTGCGAAGAAGAAGCATGTCATTGGCATCGAGAATGTCAAATTCCTCAAGGATCACCTATGCGGAGCCTGTGAAGCTGGGAAGATGACCAAGGCCAAGCATCCAGCGAAGACTATCATGACCACCACTCATCCATTTGAATTGCTTTACATAGATCTCTTTGGTCCTAATCATTATTCTGCTATTTCAAATGAAGCATCTTAATATGGCTTTGTTATTGTTGATGATTATTCTCGCTACACATGGGTACACCTTGTTGCTTACAAACATGAAGTGCAGGAAGTCTTCAAACGATTTTCCTTGAGGGCTTCAACCAACTTTGGTGTGAAGATCAAGCACATCAGAAGTGACAATGGCACCGAATTCAAGAATTCTGGTCTCGATGACTATCTTGATGAACTTGATATTACTCATGAGTTATCTGCTCCTTACACTCCTCAGCAGAATGGCATCATGGAGCGCAAGAACAGGACTCTTGCTGAGATGGCTCGCACTATGCTTGATGAACTCCTCACTGATAAGAAACCCAATGTAAGTTATTTCAAAGTCTTCGGTGCTAAATGTTGGATTAGAGATCCTCATCACAACTCAAAATTTGCACCGAAAGCACATGAAGGTTTTATGCTTGGTTACGGAAAGGACTCGCACACCTATAGAGTCTTCAACAACGTTCTTCACAAAGTTGTTGAAACTGTAGATGTGCGGTTCGATGAAACTAACAGCTCGCAAAGAGAGCACCTACCTACTGTGATAGATGAACCAGCACCTGAGGAAACTATCAAGTTCAAGGCTACTGAGGATGTCATTCCTACTGAAGAATCTGCTGAAGAATTCATTCCAGAACATGAAGAACGTCGAGCTAATGCACCTGAAGAAAATGCTGAAGAAAATGGTGCTGAAGAAAACGTTGATCAAATTCTTCAACGACAACCAGCTCATCCTCGCATTGCAAAAGAAGTGCAAGTTGAAAAGATCATCAATGACATCAAAGCGCCAGGTCCTCTCACATGCTCAAAAGCTTCACATTTGTCTAACTTTTGTGGGCAGTATGCTTTTGTCTCTATTACAGAGCCCACTAAGGTAGATGAAGCATTTCTGGAGCCTGAGTGGATTCAGGCCATGCAAGAGGAATTACATCAGTTCGAGCTTAACAATGTCTGGGAAATGGTCAAACGTCCAGATCCTCGCAAGCACAATATCATCGGCACAAAGTGGATCTACCGCAACAAGCAAGATGAAAATGGCCTTATGGTGAGGAATAAGGCACGGCTTGTAGCTCAAGGCTACACACAGGTTGAAGGAATTGATTTCGATGAAACTTTTGCACCTATTGCTAGACTTGAGGCTATTCGCATATTACTAGCTTATGCTAACCATCATGATATCACTTTGTATCAAATGGATGTGAAAAGTGCATTCCTCAATGGTAAGCTTGAGGAAGAAGTATACGTTGCTCAACCCCCAGGTTTTGAAGATCCAAAGAATCCTAACAAAGTCTTCAGACTCAACAAGGCCCTCTATGGCCTCAAGCAGGCCCCACGGGCTTGGAATGATACCTTGAAGGAAATCTTCATGAAGAAAGGCTTCAAACCCGGTTCACTCGACCCTACTCTTTTCACTAAATCTTATGATGGTGAATTGTTTGTGTGCCAAGTATATGTTGATGATATTATCTTTGGCTATACTAACCAACGTTATAGTGATGAATTTGCCTATATGATGAGTGAAGAATATCAAATGTCTAGGATGGGAGAGTTGAAATTCTTCTTCGGTCTTCAAATTCGTCAACAACACAATGGCATATTCATATCTCAGGAGAAATACCTCAAGGATGTACTGAGGAAATTTGGCATCCAAGATTGCAAAGGCGTCAAAATTCCTATGCCCACAAATGGCCATCTGTGCACCGATGAAAATGGTATTGACTTCGATCATAAGGTATACCGCTCCATGATTGGTTCTTTATTGTACTTATGTGCATCTAGGCCAGATATAATGCTTAGTGTTTGCATGTGTGCCCGATTTCAAGCTGCACCGAAGGAATCACACCATAAGGTTGTGAAACATATTCTTCGATATCTAGCTCACACACCAACACTTGGATTATGGTACCCCAAGGGCTCGGCTTTTGATCTCATTGGATATTCTGACTCTGACTATGCTAGTGATTGTGTGGACCGTAAGTCAACATCTGTTACATGTCATTTCCTCGGACGATCTTTGGTCTGTTGGTCCTCGAAGAAACAGAACTGCGTATCACTGTCTACTACTGAAGCTGAGTACATTGCCGCTGGTTCTTGCTGTGCCCAATTGCTATGGATGAAGCAAACTCTCAAGGACTACGGCGTCAACATGAAGAATGTGCCTCTCTTCTGTGACAATGAGAGTGCCATCAAGATTGCTCACAACCCAGTTCAGCACTCGAAGACAAAGCACATTCAGATTCGTCATCATTTTCTTCGTTATCATGTGTTGAAGGACGACATTTCTATTGAGCATGTGAAGACTGAAGAACAGCTAGCCGAGATCTTCACAAAGCCCTTGGATGAGAAGAGATTTAGCAAGTTTCGGTGTGAGCTAAATATCCTAGAATCTTCGAATGTTCTGTGAAAAGGACACTCATCCTAACACTTATGCAAAATTGATGACTTAGATGTGCAACACATGAAGAAATATTTTTCTGCAATCAATGAAGAATAACACTCTTAGTGTGAAGAAATTAATGAAGAATTTGATTCTCAGAACCCTACGATAATTGTACGCGGTGTCTGAAATCATCATTCTTATACGGTGGGTCACGCCACCACCAGAAGTTGAAATTCCTCAAATTATTCATATTCTTCAACTTTGCATAGTCTTCACTGGTTCCGCCGTTTTTCTTCATTGGCTATATATATATATATATGAGTTTATGTCATCTACAGCATTCACTTATTGCTATTTCTTCAAGTTGGTTTTCTGCTAAGTGAATGTGATCAGACCCTTCCCCTCTATGCTATACTCAACCCAATCTGTTCACAAATTCTTCATGTGCGTTCTATTTGAAACTCGTTCAAAATATGCACTGTGTCCTTGTCAGCTGAAGAAATTGCGAACGGAACTTTAAAACCTATCTTATCGAAATTTTCGGTCTTGCCGCTCAAACCGTTCCGCATCCCACGATACACTTATCCAATCACCCACGATCTAACACGATCTCCACCTCTCACTACGTGGGTGACACATGTCATGCGAATGAGAAGGGTCAGGGGCACGTTCGTCCAATTTCTTCGGGCGAGCAGTTTTTCACTGTGGCTATAAATACCCCTCCTTCCCTCCTTCACTTCTTTTACTCCGCTCGACCTCTCTCTCCGGCTCGAGCTTCTCAAACCCTAGCGCCGTCGCTACTTCATCACCGCCAGTGAGGAAGAGCTTCACTGCCTCGACCTCGTCGCCGACGTACTCGCGCCAACCGCAGACATCTTCACTCCGCCACCGCCGTAGCTGTCTTCCTCCGCCGAGTTAGGGCGTGGAAGATCTGCACAGACGAACTTCACATCTCCTCACTCCAGTTCGTCGTGTTCTTCGTCCAGGGTAATTAAGAGTTACTTTTACGGCCCTCGTTGATTCGAATGATTATCTACAAAATCTTCAAAAGTGTTTTTCTTCATATCTTCACACACTGAACACCTCACAAAGTCATCTGTTCTTGATTCGTTTCTCTAAGCATCATTTTTCTTCAAGATTCCTCAATTGTGTGGATCTTCGATCTATACAACTCTGGAACCTAAGACAAAGAACGCTTAGTGAAAATCTTCAAGACTCATCTGGTCAAATTCCTCAAACCTGTTCATTTTGAAAAACCTTCTGAGAATGCATATGACCTCTCCAAATTCCTCGCAACTATACTCTATTCACAGGTACACATGTCAGCTGCTGAATCACTAGGTTCTCATCAACTTAACTCATTTGCAGCATTCCTCGAAGAAAATTTGCATACTTCTTCAGAGAATTCGATTGTTCAAATTTCTCAACTGAAGAAAATGGCTGATGGTAAAAGGCCACAGAAGGGAGGAAAGAGGCCTGGGGTAAATACAGTGTTTGAAATCCCTGATGACATATATGCTAGGTACTGCACACCTACGGAGGAAACCAAGAATAAGCGCAAAGTGCGCATTCAGAAGATAGAGAGGAGATGGGCAAGAGAATGGAGGGAGTACAGATATGTCACTCCTAACTACATGAAGAAATTCGCACTCAATCCTCCATGCCCAAGAGCTCCACTGGCACTTGGCCAAATAGCAGATCCCACCAGCCTCAAGCGCGGTGAGGACTATCCTGATGAATGGGCCAAGCGCCAAACCAAGTTGGCTAAGCAAGCCAAAGAAGCAGTGAGGAAATTCAATGAAGACTCTGCTGCTGCTGCCTCTGCTGAGGTCCTTGCTTTCAAGCAAAAGAAGGCTATGTCAAAGAAGCCTGCGCAAGCCAAGTGCTTCCTCAGCAATGCCCTCACGACCAGAATCATCAAAGCCCTCACTGCCAATTCCTCATGCTGCTCCTATTCCTCCAAAGTCCTCAGCTCCTCCGCTAAAGCCTTCAGCTGTTCCGACCAAATCCTCAGCACCTGTGCATCTCGCTTCATGCCAAAGGACTGCCGACATTCCATTGCCTCAGGTGTCTCAGCTAGTTCCTCAGCTGCACCAAGTTCGTCAGCTGGCCCCTCACTGCTGAAGACAAAGGCCACTGCTGGACGAGGTCCACGCCCAAGTCCTCAAAAGCAGCAAGTCGCTTTCCAAGTGCCGTCTGATGAAGACGAAGCTGATGATGATGAACTTGCAGAAATCATCAGAGATAGGCAAGTCAGGGCCGCTAGAGCCAAAGGATCAGAGGTGCCACTTCTTTTGGATCCCAAGCTGATCCTCAACTACATTGATGATTGGCACAAGGACCCCAACACTCCCTTGCCTGACTTCAAGCTGACTCCTGGCCTGAGTCACATGCTGACCCACTTCATTCAAGAAGAAAAGTGGAAATTTGAGAAGGCCAGGCAGATCAAGAAAGCGCAGTACAAGAAAGAGCGCTATCTGAAGAAAACGTTGTCTCTATGACAACTGAAGAACTTGTCACTACTCAGACTGAGATTAAGAAACTCAATGATGACTTTGAAGCATATCTTGCTGATTGGCTTGGAGCCAAGGTTCGTTTTGTGAAACTTGCGGATAACTTCACTTCCAATATTGCAGCCCCAACGCAACAAGAAATTCCTCAAGCTGAAGCATCTGCTCAGCCTACTGAAGAAAATGCCCGCACCGCTGATGACAATCAGGCTACTGAAGATAATGTGAGTTCCAGGGCTGATGACTGCATTCCAGCCGCTGAAGAAATTGCCAGGGCACCCACTAGTGGTGTGCCTGAAGAAACTGAAGAACTCAGGGCAACTGCATCAGTTGTGCCTGAAGAAAATCAACCAGATTCCTCAGCTCCTCCTGCACCAACTTCAACTCCAACCCTTCCATCTGCATCACATGTGAAGAAGACCAAGGCTGCAGAGCGTGCTGCAGTGAAGAAAAGGAAAGCATCAGCTGTTTTAGATTCTTCAGCTCCGAAGAAAATGAAGCCTATGACAAGTTCATTTGCTAATCCGATTGATGTTGTTCCCATCTCAACCAGGCCATCAAAGGACCTCGTTCCTTTTGATGAAGAATATGTGATCCCCAGCGGATCTGATGAAGAAACTCATTCTGCTGCTTCGTCTGAACCATTGGATGAAGAAATTGAAGTGGATGCGATCCCTTCAACACCTATCATCTCCTCGCCTGTGCCTCAGTTCACAGCTGAAGAGGCTGGCGTTGAAGAAATGGAAGATGATGATGTGGACATTGGATGCTCCACACCCGTAATCAGTGATGAATTCTGGGAAAGTCAGCATCCAAACTCTCTAATGTTCACTCCTCTACAGCAAATTCCTCAGTCCCCCACACAAACTGTTCACCTGGGCTCTGAAGAAACTCATCCCACTGCATCTGTCCATGAGGAAATTCCAGCCACTAGCGCTGATGAAACTGCTGCTGCTGAACAACCAACTACGCAGACTGCCACTGAGGAGGAACCAGAAATTCCTCAGCCTGAAGAACCTGCGATTGAGATTCCTGAGGTCGTGATGCAACTCACAGACACTTCTCCGCCGAAGCCAAAGGATCCATTCTCACGCAAGAAAAAGTTCAAGGCTACTGATTTCTTTGGCGAGCACGTATTCTTCGAAGACTACAACCCATATGACTCTACTCGCATTAGGAAGAGGCGTTTCTGGACTGCCAGTCAAGGCAATTTCTATTCCTCAGTGTTGTTCAACAAGGAGAAGAGTTTCTACCATGAGCATATTCCTCACGTGTATATGGAATCTCTGTCGTGCGTCGCACCAGTCCTTAGTGTTCTTCACAATGCTGGACTGCTCAACTTTTGCTCTGACATCTGCGATTGGAATGAAGAACTGATTCTTCAATTCTATGCAACACTGCACATCACTGGAGATGCTGAAGATGTGAATTCATGGGTGCTGGACTAGATGTCTGAAAACACTCACTACACTGCGCCAGCCTCTGAATTGCTTCGTGCTCTACCACTTAGTCCTCCCCTTGAAGAAGCTCGCTGCATCTACAGTGAACCTGAGCTCACACATCATTATATGCAGGTGCTGATGAAACCTTTAAAGCCAGGTCAAGCACCAAGAACCAAATTCCTCGTGAATGAATTGTTGTACGTGCCCAGAACTGTCTATCATATTCTTACGAGGACAATCAGTCCTATCAAAGGCCACGACTCATCTGATGAGGAAATTGTTGGCATCATGAAGAATCTGGTATTCAACATCGTTCATGGCATTCCTGTCAATTATCACGATTTCTTCATGAGGACTATGGCCAATGTTGCACTATCTCCATTTGAGCTGAAGCCTTATGCACCTTGGATTATGAGATTCCTCAGGACAAGGTCTTCACTCAACTACAAAGCTGATTTCTAGAATCACCTCAGCTACTTGCCCCCAATTGAAGTCCTCAAGCAGACATATTCCTCAGTTGATGGAAAGGGCAAGGCACCAGCTGTAATTGATGAAGGCATTCGTCCATTGGATGGTCAGTTTCGCAAAGCTGCATCTTATTCCACCAATGATGACTCTGCCACACATGACTCTGCCAATGCACCTAAGTCCACTCCTCAAGCCACTTCTCCACGCATGATGACTCACCATGAACTTCTGCTTAGTCTTCACCAGAAGGTGGGTCGAAATCACAAATGGGTTAAAAGTCAGTTTGGTTCACTTCTTCACAACATGACTACCACACACAATGCAGTGAAGAAAAACCACTACTACCTCCATCAAGTCTTCGGTCGCACCTGGGCAATCCTGTCACATCTATATGGTGAAGAAGATCTGAAGAACATGGGTCTCAAAGAAGATTTTGACTGGTCTGCACCTCCACCGAAGAAATTCAAGAAGGTCCAAGTTCCTTCTCTGGTGGCCAGCTCATTTTCTTCATCACGCGACACTGATGAACATGAAGATTTGGACGACACTGCGGCAGGCCCTACATCAACAAACGACCCCAACAACGCTGGCGCTCCTTCATCAACATGATTATCTTCAGGGGCGTTAGTCCTCATTTTCGTTCCTTTTGGTCATTCAATGACAAAGGGGGAGAAATATGGGTTAGTCTTCAAGCGGGTCTACTATATGGGCGTTTTTTTTGCTAAAGTTACAACTCATGTTCTTCTAAAACTTTATTGGATCGAGTTGTAATCTTAAACCCGATGGTGCTCTGATACTTTTGATGCACTGTGCTCTGATACTTTTGATGCACTATTCTGCATGCTTATTCCTCGTTAAATATTATTGCACGCATGCTGAATTTCATCAGGCACCATATTTCATCATGCATTTCAAATTCTTCATATTATATGTTAAATGCGTGTATGAATTACAAGATATAGGAGGAGATCTCAATGATTCAACTCTTCAAGTGTGCATTGCTTCAAAAGCAAATTCCTCACTATGCACATCTTCAGGGGGAGTTCTTCTATATCTTGCAATCAAATTCCTCAATATCAGTAGTTACATTTCATATGTTTATCCCCATTGAAAACTTAACCTATATTGTCATCAATCACCAAAAAGGGGGAGATTGTAAGTGCATCTAGTGCCCCTTAGTGATTTTGGTGTACTGAAGACTTATAGGTTAAGGGACTAATGCGTTTGTGAGTGTACACAGGTCTATAAGTCTATGAGGAGTTTGATATTTACAGGAAAAGTCGACCCCTAAAAATGAACATCTTCGACTGAAGATTTTGGTATTTCTGAAGACTTTCATGAAGACTTTGAAAGTGAAGAAATTGGTGTGTCCATGAAGAGTTGATATTCATGCGAGGAATATGAAGTGTGAAGACTTTTGTTTTCATAGTTTTGTTTTTTTCTCTTTCTTGAGTCATAGGAAACACCGTATTGTTAAAGGGAGTCGAGGAAATACTAGGAAAAATTTCCATGTGATGCTCAACTCAAAATCCTACACCTACCAATCCCTTCGAGTGAAGCCATTGGAAATCTCTTATAGATCAGTCAATTTCTTCAATGACAGAGACAAAGTTCTTCTGGTCTCTGAGGAATTTGTCCTGACTGAGGAGTTAGGAATTCGCCAGTGCGGATTGCCTACACAGTGAGGAACATGATAGCCCTGAGGATTCTACTACTCAATATTCCGACCGTTGCTATGCTATGCGCGAGCTGTCCCAAAATATCTATCCACCTAACGGTCATATCATTGAAGGGCATTTATGTCTTATCATGTCGGGATGCTCCCTAGGCTATAAATAGCCGCCCCCTACAACCACTAGCTGGTTGGCTGCTCCGAGAGAAACTGACACTTGTCATTTGAGAGCAACCCATCCTCCGAGGACTTTGAGCGAAAATCATCAAGTGAGGAAAAACCAAAAACGCAAAACCCAAACACCTACAAACCCCAAGTGATTGAGCATCACTGAAGAGATTGATCCTGAGTGGATCAGACGTTTGTTACCTTTGAAGACTGTGCTTCTTCCAGACGGTTAGGCGTCATGGTCTAGAGCATCCAAGAGGAATTGTGGATCACCGAGTGACCAAGTTTGTGAAGGTTTGGAAGTCGCCTGAAGACTTACCACGAGTGATTGGACGAGGTCTGTGTGACCTTAGTTCAAGGAGAATACAGTGAGGACTAGGTGTCTTGGACTAAGTGTCCTTGACTGGGTGTCCGGGACTGTGTGTCCTCGAGTTTAAATACTCAGCCGCTCCAACCAGACATACAACTGAGACAGCAGTTGGAACTGGTCTACCAAATCATTGTCTTCACCGAGCTTACTGGTTCTATTTCCTCAACTCTTTCATTTCCTCATAACTGTGCTGTGTGTTTGTTCATATCTGTGTTTGAAGACTTTGACTGAAGAATTTCTCAATTTCCTCAGTTCAATTTCTTCAGTCTGTTTGTCTTTGTCCTGTGTTATCCTGTGATTACGCTTCCTGTACTCTGTGCCTGTCTTCATTTCATCATGATGACTATGCTTGTATTCTGTTATGTTTACCTTTGAGTACTTATTCCGCTACTAGTAGTTCTTCGCTATGGAATTTCCTCAGCGGCAAATTCCTCAGTGAAGAATTTCATAAAAATTGCCTATTCACCCCCCCTCTAGTCGATATAACGCACTTTCATTACTGAACCCGAGCGATCGACCGATGGCTGTTTACTGAACCAATCGAGCGATTCGTTCGCTACTGCTGCTAACTGAAGCTGATCGATGGGATGAACAGTGAGCGTTGCGGGGGGTGTGGTTTGGATGAACAGTGAGCGGTGGCGTTGCCTCTGGATGAATAGGACCCCGTGGTTTGGTGGAGGGCTGGATGAATAGTAGACGGTGGAGGGGTGCGCGTGGAGGGGTGGATGAACAGGACCCCGTGGTGTGGAGGGCTGGATGAACAGTAGACGGTGGAGGGTGGTTGAACAGGACCCCGTGGTGTGGAGGGCTGGATGAACAGTAGACGGTAGAGGGGTGCCCGTGGAGGGGTGGTTGAATAGGACCCCATGGTGTGGAGGGCTGGATGAATAGTAGACGGTGGAGTGGTGGTTGAACAGTAGCCGGTGGAGTAGCGCGCGGTGGAGGCTGGATGAACAGGAGCCCGTGGAGGCTGGAGGAGGTCGACGATGGAGATGAACAATATCCCGTGGAGTCCCATTTTGCGGTACGCCACACCCCTCCCGATGAACAGGACCCCCGTTTCGACCGTAGCGCTCCAACACAAGTCCGTTTCCTCCGTTTTGCGGTACGCCACACCCCTCCCGATCAACAGGACCCCGTTTTGACCGTAGGAGGTCCATTTCCTCCGTTTTGCGGTACGCCAGATCCCTCCCGATGAATAGGGTCCCGTTTCGAATGTGGCCGATCGAACACAAGGTCGTTTCCTCCGTTCTGCGGTACACCAGGCCTCGTTTCCATCGCCTGTTCCTTCCAAGCCCTCCCGATGAACATGACGCATTCCGTTGCCTCCCCATGAACATGACGCATTCCGTTGCCTCCCAATGAACACGACGATGCTGTTTCTCCGTTCCGACCCAGCCATGTACACGAGTCCTGGCCGTACGTATGCGCGAGTAGGCGTTCGAGACGCCGCCCGTATGTACACATGCGTGGCCGTATTTTCTTTCTTGCACCCTGGCCGCTGTACGTACGTGTAAATGCTACGTGCGCGCCTATACTACGACACCTGCGCGCCTCTACATCGACCAGTATGTACGTACACGTTCGCGACCAGAATGACAACGCTACGTATGCTTCGACCAGGTGGGTCCCGACTGTCAAGCACTTCCTTGCCTCCAAAGATGTAGCTGGTGGGTCCCAGCAGTCAGGGGCGAAAATCGTTTTTTTTTGCCCGGACGCGCTTCCTTGCATGCGAACATGTAGCTGGTGGGTCCGAGCAGTCAGGGGGAAATGTTTTTTCACAAAATACGGTGGCCCGTCCGGTGGGTCCCGCTATCAGGTGGAGGAATAATTATTTTGCACGTAATAAGGAGGCACTTCCTTGCTGCGGCCGTGGACCCAGCTGTCAGCCTCTCCATGTACAATCCACGTTCGATGGAAGCCGTTCCTTGACCACATTGACCACGCCGCACTGAGAGCACCAGGGCGGTGGAAGACGGCGAGGCCTAGGAAGGGGACGACACGGAGCCGGGGAAGACGCGGCAGTGGATGCCCACGCGTAGAGGAGTACGAGGGTTCACTGGTTCACTGCGGTGTGAGGCTATCGTTGCCGCAAAATAACAGGGGGTGTGGGTGAGTAGAGGGATGGCCTGGCCAGCGGTGGGAGTAGTAGGGGACGGTGAGGCCTCCGCCGCATCGCAGCCGGCCACGGGAGGCAGGAGCACGAGGCACGACCGGTGCTGGTTTGGGCGGCTGGAGCAAGAAGGCCAGAGGTTGAAGAAGCACTATGGCCGTTGGATGGACATCGTACGGTCACTCGAGCTAGAATCGTGCATATTGACTAAGTTGACAAAGCCATCTGTCCCCGTCAACTTAGTAGGCCCACAAGTCAGCCTCCCACCAAGGTGGGTCCCAGCTAGCAGGGGGTATTCATTTTTTTAGCGTAATAAGGAGGCACTTCCTTGCGTGCGAAGATATAGCTGGTGGATCCGAGCTGTTAGCGGCGGTAACATTTTTTTGCGAAATACAGAGGCCCTTTCGGTGGGTCCCTAATGTCAGGTGGAGGAATGATTATTTTGCGCGTAATAAGGAGGCATTTCCTTGCGTGCGGCCATGGACCTAGCTGTCGGCCTCTCCACGTACAGTCCACTTCAGATGCATGTCGGTCATTGACCACGTTGACCAGGCCGCGCCGAGAGCACCAGGGCGGTGGACGACGGCGAGGCCTAGGAAGGGAACGACACAGAGGCAGGGAAGACTCGGCAGTTGTTTCCCACGCGGAGGGGAGTATGACTGTACGAGGGTTTACTGGTTCGTCTGCCGTCGCCGGAGAATAACAGCAGGTGTGGGTGTGTAGAGGGATGGCTAGGCCAGCGATGGGAGTACGGTGGGGCGGTTGGGCCTGCGCGGCAGCAGAGCCGGCCGCGGGGAGGAGGGAGCAGGCAGTCCCGCCGGGGCCTGTTTGAGCGGCTGGAGCAGGAAGAGCAGAGATTGAAGAAGCATGACGGCCATTGGATGGCCATCCAACAGTCATTGCTTGTGCGTCAACCTTTTTTAGGAAAGCCTCAATTCTGTGGAAAACGAACATACAACCCATCTGCCATTATTTCTAATAATTTACAGCCCATTTGCTAATTATTAAGGTTTTTTTGGATCCCATATTCTTTTTGTTAGCATTACAGCCCATATTGTGGCCACGGTTAAAAAATTATACGAAATTTTGCATATTTCGGTGCGGTTCGAACTATTTTTAATCCCGAAATTTCGACTCACATTCAAACTGATTTTAAAAATAAATGTATATCAATATAAAATCCAACAAATTCTCCACGCATAAAAATTAATGTAATTTCAAATCTCAAAATGAAGAAAAGATATGTCACATCCCAAGTTCTGGTAATGCCTAGTGCTAACATATGGTGTTGCATCATGTCTACTTTACTCAGAAAATTGAAATGGGGATGACAGAAACCCCAGCACCCCATTAATCCAACTAGGATTTACTAAAATCATTTTTAATGAACCTGAAATGCCCTTCTAAAATGTTCATCATCTTTGCCTTGGTCTTAAACCTCTGACAGAAATGGTGCACATATTTCTAGGACATCATAGGGTCACTGAATTAAATCATACTCTATTTGCATTTGGGCATTTAAATGCTATAGAATATTATAGATGTCCAAATAATCCTAAACTGAAATTTTCCCTGTTGGTTATATGCTAAACAGTGGGCATGAGCAGTTTGGTGATTTTTGAAAGTGCCTAAGCATTTTTAGAAAAGCCACAAAGTTGCAGAAAAATATAAAACAGGAAATAAAATAGAGAAAGGAGAAACTTACCTGGCTTACCTGCAGCCCAGCTGTGCGGCCCAACACTGTAGCCAGCCCAGCCCAACTCCTCCCCTGTCTTCAACCTCGTGCCAGTAGGCACGAGGGCGTGTGCCCGCGGCACGCACGCACGCGCCCGGCCACCTCCTGCTTTCCCGGGGCGCCCTGAGCTTTCCGTCGCGCCACGCCACCCCCCAGACCCGTATGGATCAATCTCTCCCTCCCTCGCTCTCCCCCTCGCCCGTTCCCCGCCATGGCCGAAGCCTCCATGGACGCACCGCCGCCGTTCGCCGCTGCCATCGCCCTTCCCACGCCATCCAGCTATGCCACGAGCTCCGCCTCGACCCCTGCGTCCTCTGCACCAATCCAGGCGCCGCCAGGAGCTCTGTGACGAGGACTCCGAGCTCTTCTTCCTCCTCGGACCCGTGGATCACCACCGTCGATTCGCTGGACCCCGTGCCTCCCCTGCCTCGCCAGCAGCACCAGAAGAACTGCGGTGAGCCGCTGCACCGTTTCCCCCATGCTCGTTGCCTAATTTGCGCCCTAGCTAGCTCCACCACCCTGCCCGAAATCTTACTCGCCGTCGGCCATGTCGCCGCCGTGGCTAGAGCCCGCAAACGTCATGCCAGAGCTTGTTTTCGTCCTCAGCGCGTTCCCAGGAACCCAGAACACCTACCCACTTGTCCTCCCGTGCACCGTAGCACGCTGTCCATCTTCACCGAACTCCGGCCGCCGCGGAAGCGGACACCACCGTCGATCTAGGTCGTCTCCAGCGACCCCACTAGCACCAGCCGATGCGGACGAGGCTCAGCGTCCCAACGGTGCCATCCGCGCCTCGAACCGTGGCCTATGCTGCGATTCCGCACATCGCCGCCGTCTCGGACCTCACCGGCGGTTAGTCGCCGGCAGGTTTAACCGAGTTGACCCGGGGATTTGACCCCGTCTAACCAGGGTTTGACCACCTTGGGTCACTGACGCGTGGGGCTAGCCCTGCTAATTAACCTAGGTTAGTGTTAATTTATTTAGTTAGTTTTAATTAGCCTCTGACATGTGGGCCCAGGCCTTAACTAAACTAGATTAGGTTTAGTTTAATTTTAGTTAACCTTGTTAGTTAACTGTGTCACTCACGTGTGGACCCCACACGTCAGGTTTGACCTGGACCAAGCCGTTGACCTGCTGACGTCACTGTGAGGTCATGCTGACGCAGTAAAGCACTTTCTGGATTTAAGTTTATTCAGAAAATTCCAGAAATTAGTATAAACTTCAAAAAACCATAGAAAATTATCTATAACTCCAAATACGATAAATTATATATGAAAAATTATCAAAAAAATTCAAGGAATCCATTTGTACCATTTTCATGCATGTTTGAGCAAGCTAACCTCACTGTTTAGGATGAAACATGATTAGGGCAAATTTCATAATAGGTTTGGAGTTGGAATTTGATATAGTTTTGAATTCCACTTCAATTAAAAATGACTTTTTGTTGCATTAGCCAAAACACATTCATATTGCCATGTCATAACATGCATCATATTGTTGCATATCGCCATGTGTTGATTGTGTTCTTTCTTAGTTGCCGGTGTTTGTCCCCCCTCAGTAGACGTTGATCCAGCGATGAATTTGATGACACCGATGAAGAGCTTTACTATCTTCAGAAGTGCCAGGCAAGCACACCCCCCTTGTTCATTCCGATACAAGCCCACTCTCTCGCTCCTGCTCTCTTTTACTGCATTAGGACAACAACGATTCATCTGTTACTTGTTGCAGTAGTTGAACCCCTTATCCTCTGCATGACCTGTCATTGCCACAGTAAATAGATGAAACCCACTAGCATGAGTAGGAGTTGTTTGAGCCCTGATGTGCCTACTCATTCATGCTTGTTTGTCATGCCTGCTATTGCATAGAGTTGTGTCAGGTCTGATTCGTCGGGAACGAATCAGAGGTGTGTGAACATGTCCTACTGTGTGTGAGCTAAGCGTGTGAACACGATTTGGTAAAGGTAGCGGTGAGAGGCCATGTAGGAGTACATGGTGGGTTTGAAGGAAATATGCCCTAGAGGCAATAATAAAGTTATTATTTATTTCCTTATATCATGATAAATGTTTATTATTCATGCTAGAATTGTATTAACCGGAAACATGATACTTGTGTGAATACATAGACAAACAAAGTGTCACTAGTATGCCTCTACTTGACTAGCTCGTTAATCAAAGATGGTTATGTTTCCTAACCATTGACAAAGAGTTGTTATTTGATTAACAGGATCACATCATTAGTTGAATGATCTGATTGACATGACCCATTCCATTAGCTTAGCACCCAATCGTTTAGTATGTTGCTATTGCTTTCTTCATGACTTATACATGTTCCTATGACTATGAGATTATGCAACTCCCGTTTGCCGAAGGAACACTTTGTGTGCTGCCAAACGTCACAACGTAACTGGGTGATTATAAAGGTGCTCTGTAGGTGTCTCCAAAGGTACATGTTGGGTTGGCGTATTTCGAGATTAGGATTTGTCACTCCGATTGTCGGAGAGGTATCTCTGGGCCCTCTCGGTAATGCACATCACTTAAGCCTTGCAAGCATTGCAACTAATGAGTTAGTTGCGGGATGATGTATTACAGAACGAGTAAAGAGACTTGCCGGTAACGAGATTGAACTAGGTATTGGATACCGACGATCGAATCTCGGGCAAGTAACATACCGATGACAAAGGGAACAACGTATGTTGTTATGCGGTCTGACCAATAAAGATCTTCATAGAATATGTAGGAGCCAATATGGGCATCCAGGTCCCGCTATTGGTTATTGACCGGAGACGTGTCTCGGTCATGTCTACATTGTTCTCGAACCCGTAGGGTCCGCACGCTTAAGGTTTCGATGACAGTTATATTATGAGTTTATGAGTTTTGATGTACCGAAGGAGTTCGGAGTCCCGGATGAGATCGGGGACATGACGAGGAGTCTCGAAATGGTTGAGATGTAAAGATCGATATATTGGATGACTATATTCGGACATCGGAAAGATTCCGGGTGATTCGGGTGTTTTTCGGAGTACCGGGTAGTTACGGGAGAAGCAATGGGCCTTGGTGGGCTTTAGTGGGAAGAGGAGAAAGGGCCAAGGGGCTGCTGCGCCCCCCTCCCCTCTGGTCCGAATTGGACTAGGGAAAAGGGGGCCGGCCACCTTTCCTTCTCCTCTACTTCCTTCTCCCTTCCTCCCCTCTTGGTGGACTCCTACTAGGACTTGGAGTCCTAGTAGGACTCCACATCCTGGCCGCACCAATTGCCTTGGCCAGCCTCCTCCTCCTCCATCCTTTATATACTGAGGCAAGGGGCACCCCATGAACACAAGTTGATCTTCGTGATCGTTCCTTAGCCGTGTGCGGTGCCCCCCTCCACCATATTCCACCTCGGTCATATTGTAGCGGTGCTTAGGCGAAGCCCTGCGACGGTAGTACATCAAGATCGTCACCACGCCGTCATGCTGACAGAACTCTTCCCCGACACTTTGCTGGATCAGAGTCCAGGGTTCGTCATCGAGCTGAACGTGTGCTAGAACTCGGAGGTGCCATAGCTTCGGTGCTTGATCGGTCGGGCCGTGGAGACGTACGACTATATCAACCAAACGCTTCCGTTGTCGATCTACAAGGGTTAGTCGCCGGCAGGTTTAACCGAGTTGACCCGGGGATTTGACCCCGTCTAACCAGGGTTTGACCACCTTGGGTCACTTACGCGTGGGGCTAGCCCTGCTAATTAACCTAGGTTAGTGTTAATTTATTTAGTTAGTTTTAATTAGCCTCTGACATGTGGGCCCAGGCCTTAACTAAACTAGATTAGGTTTAGTTTAATTTTAGTTAACCTTGTTAGTTAACTGTGTCACTCACGTGTGGACCCCACACGTCAGGTTTGACCTGGACCAAGCCGTTGACCTGCTGACGTCACTGTGAGGTCATGCTGACGCAGTAAAGCACTTTCTGGATTTAAGTTTATTCAGAAAATTCCAGAAATTAGTATAAACTTCAAAAAACCATAGAAAATTATCTATAACTCCAAATACGATAAATTATATATGAAAAATTATCAAAAAAATTCAAGGAATCCATTTGTACCATTTTCATGCATGTTTGAGCAAGCTAACCTCACTGTTTAGGATGAAACATGATTAGGGCAAATTTCATAATAGGTTTGGAGTTGGAATTTGATATAGTTTTGAATTCCACTTCAATTAAAAATGACTTTTTGTTGCATTAGCCAAAACACATTCATATTGCCATGTCATAACATGCATCATATTGTTGCATATCGCCATGTGTTGATTGTGTTCTTTCTTAGTTGCCGGTGTTTGTCCCCCCTCAGTAGACGTTGATCCAGCGATGAATTTGATGACACCGATGAAGAGCTTTACTATCTTCAGAAGTGCCAGGCAAGCACACCCCCCTTGTTCATTCCGATACAAGCCCACTCTCTCGCTCCTGCTCTCTTTTACTGCATTAGGACAACAACGATTCATCCTTTACTTGTTGCAGTAGTTGAACCCCTTATCCTCTGCATGACCTGTCATTGCCACAGTAAATAGATGAAACCCACTAGCATGAGTAGGAGTTGTTTGAGCCCTGATGTGCCTACTCATTCATGCTTATTTGTCATGCCTGCTATTGCATAGAGTTGTGTCAGGTCTGATTCGTCGGGAATGAATCAGAGGTGTGTGAACATGTCCTACTGTTTGTGAGCTAAGCGTGTGAACACGATTTGGTAATGGTAGCGGTGAGAGGCCATGTAGGAATACATGGTGGGTTGTCTCATTGAAACTATCCTCAGGAACTGAGTTCTGTGTCTGTGATCCATGAACAGCTACTACCACTCATTGGGATCCTTAATTAACCCTCTCAGCTTCTTAATCACCCTAGTACTCTGTCCAGGAGTTGCAACTAGTTTCTGGTGTTTGTAGGTTATGTGTTGGAGGCCGTGCGTAGCGCTGACCCCAGGGGTGGGCTACGTTGCGGTAGATACACCATGGCCGGGCATGCCGGGCGCCCGTTTGGTGTCTCGGAACCCTGTACACATCGTTCGAGGCCGTATGTGGAAACCTCGGCCGGACTCCCTGTGGATGCAACCTGGATAGGCGATAAACCTGGACTAGAGACTTAAGTGTTTAGGTAGGCCGTGGCCGACACCCTCGTTGGGCTTCCGCTTGAAGGTTGCCAAGTACATGTCGTGTAAACGACGGTAAGTGGTGGGAGCGTGTGTGAAGAAGTACACCCCTGCAGGGTTATCAATATCTATTCGAATAGCCGGATTCCTCGGATATGGAAACTTGGACCGCTTGCATAGTTCATAGACAAGTGAAAGTGGATACCCTAAAACTCGCAAGATAAGCGTGAGTGCTATGGATGGCCTTCTCGTAGGGAGACGGGAGTGGATCCATAGTGGTGTATTGAATGGTGAATATGTGGACTCGTGTGCGCCACCTCAAAAGAGTTGCTTGCAGTCGTAGTTCAGGTTATCCACTGAGTCAAAGCTGGCTTGCTGCAGTTAAACTCCACCACCCCCTTTGTTGATACCGATGCATATGTAGTTAGTTCTGATGTAAGTCTTGTTGAGTACAATTGTACTCACGTTTGCTTAATTTATGTTTTTGCAGAGAGGCTTCAGTCTCGCTAGTAGTTCCGCGTGGACTTCGACATTTAGCTTGATACCTCAGCTACGATCTTGTGCCCTCGGCAGGATCTGGTAGATAGTCAGGCTTCTTAGCCTTTTTTTCCATTTGTAGATGTCTGTACTCAGACATGTTAAGCTTCCGCATGTGCTTTGACTTGTATGCTCTGAATGTTGGGTCATGAGACCCATGTTTGTAATATCTCGCTCCTCGGAGCCTAATGAATAATACTCTGAGTTGTAGAGTCTTGTTGTGATGCCATGTTGTATTGCACATATTGAGCATATTGTGTGTATGATTGAAATGCTTGGTATGTGTGGGATCCGACAACCTAGTGGTTTATCCTTGGTAGCCTCTCTTATGGGGAAATGTAGTCTTGTGCTTCCATGAGCCATAGTAGTCCGCTACAGCCCGGTTCACCGGAGTCCTGCAAGCCCATCACTACTGCTCTGAAACACTTGACTGGCCGGCATGTGATTCTCTTCGTTCCTGTGTCTGTCCCTTCGGGGAAATGTCACGCGGTGACATCCGGAGTCCTGCCTAGCCTGCTACAGCTCGGGTTCCCGGAGTCATGTTAGCCCAGTGCTATAGCCCGGATTCACACGCTGCTGACCGACATGCTCGATGTTGATTCATGTATGCCTGTCCCCGTAAGTTAGTGCCACTTTGGGTTCACGACTAGTCATGTCTGCCCGGGTTCTCTGTCATATGGATGCTAGCGACACTATCATATACGTGAGCCAAAAGGCGCAAACGGTCCCGGGCCATGGTAAGGCGACACCCATGGGCATACCGTGCGTGAGGCCGCAAAGTGATATGAGGTGTTACAGGCTAGATCGGTGTGACTTAGAATCGGGGTCCTGACAGCGTTGGTATCAGAGCCTGACTGCCTGTAGGATTACCAAGCCAAACTGGTCGAAGTCGAGTCTAGAAATGCTTTAGTTATGTAAGGGAATTGATTGTGGAAGGGAACGTAAGGCTCTTTTTACTCATTTACCTTATGTCCTTCTGATCTGAGACAACCTATTCTTATCTACGGGGATTAAGAACTAGTCCTTCTCATCTATCTATCAGGATGCCGTGTTACTAAACCGTAGTTGCCTAGGATTGTTGAGTTTAAGCCCGAGTTCAGTTCCTACTACTTCTGTGTGTTGGCAGTTCATCTCAGAACTTTGATATTGTGATGTTAAGTGGTTATGCCACCATTTTGCAGGATGTCTCAAATCATTTTGAGCATTTACAGCCGTTATGCTATCCGAGTCATCCCAGGTTTCTAACTAGTCTGATGCATTTGCAAATTCCTTCTTCCGTTACCGACATTCCTTTAGGCCAGATTAACCATACTAATCGGTGAGTTGAGGCACTCTGTTGCCTCGACATATAGGTTGGAGCTAGTATTATGACCCTAGGTGTCTTAGAGGATCACCTAGTAAATCTAGCCATGTCTTGCGTTCCCAGTGTGATGATTCTGGCCATCATTCTCGAAAGCATCCTTTGATGCTATTAGTTAGTAGGCATTCTATTCCTGAGTTTTTGAACCCGAGATTCACCCTACTTACTTCATGTTGATAGTGTTTGCTCGTTCCTTTAGGTTATTAGTAACCTTTGCATCAGTCCTCGAGGTCCGTGGTATTTCCTTCTTCCAAATACTATGAACCACTTATGGCAGAAGTTTGTTGAACCAAAAGCTCACAATCAGAGTACTCTTGAGGAGTTATGCATTTATAATTGTGATTCCGCCAGTTCTACCTTCCTACATGGGTTATCTGGAAGAAACCTGTTGAACTTGGTTCGACATATTAATCTATGCATCCACAACTCAGAAAGATATATGTCCTCTTGAGTTGTCCCTCTTCATTTGTATTCCGACCATCGTCTATCAGTTAATAGTCAGGAGTAATTGTGCATCCGTGTTATCGATGCTTATTATTCTTGTGGTACGTTAAGCCATTCTATTTCAGAATGACTAGGAGAAACAAACTCCAGTACCTCATCCATATCCAGGATTGGGTCAAAGCAGTTGTAATCCGCAAATCAAATGCCAATCCAGCTTTTGATTCTGTTCTACCTTGGAGTATTACTATCTTTATATCAAGATTGTCATGGCAATTGCACACCATCCTATGAACTCTTGATACAGTGGTACTTCTCGCCATCATTTTCATTCCTCGGTCCCCAGGTTGTTGCAACCGGAATGACGACGAGTGAATTATGATGTGTGAAATGAATACTACTAGCAACTCCATTGCTTGGTAGCTAATGGACAACAATTTCATCCTTAGCGTGTTGGTTATTGAATCATCATCCTAAGATTGATCGTGCTACCTAGTACATATCCCCGGGTGCACTCATCGACCAATGAGATAGGATTTTGGCAATCCATCACTCTCTTGGTCCCATCGTCTTGCCCTGAAAAGCAAGAATGTTCTCGAGTTTAGTAACATATCGGTGGTTCGTGATTTTCCGAATATCTTCTCGGAAGTATCACTAGGTTGTTTTCCTGACTATTATGTTGAGGTCATGACCAAATAGGTTTTCTTGGAAGCCACCCTTTCTCCAAGAATCTTTGTCGGATACCCTGAGCTAGTTGGTTAAGCTAAACAACAACTTGGAGAGTTGGAAGATAAAAGCTTGTCTGACTTAGTTCATGTTAAGGGATATCTTCTGTGCGTGTGTGTGTTGAAGAAAGATGATATCTCCATTGATTGGTCCTCGTGATTAGTTGTTGGATCTATTGCCTTGTCAAAACTTTGACTTGAGTATGGGCTATCGTCAAGTCAAATCAGAACCAACGATTCTTGTAATGTTGTCTTACTCGTGGTTGATCCCTCGAGCATACACCATTACATTCTTTGGTCTGACCAGTGCTATCACCGTGTTCACATAATGGTGGAAGTCCAGTGATATGGAAATTCCGATGAGTTGCTGTTGAGCCCATCAGCAGCATTTTGTCTTCCCCATGATTCATGTTAAACATTGAGCTAGTGTTGGAAACTTTTGTAAGCATTGCCTTCGTGTTCCGCTCATGAGGTATATGTTTGGGTGAAAGAAGTGACTTCCTCCAAGTTCACGTGCATTAGGTGCAAGTTGCCGCCATGAATTTGAGAAAGTTTGTTTTGCTTCCTCTAGAATCATCCCAAGTTAGTCATGCATGTGCGAAGTATTCTATGGTTTGATAGACTGATCATCTTCATTCTGTATGTATCCCTAGAACACGAAGCCACTGATTGAATTTTTCAAGGATAAGAAGTTCAAATGCTATTCCCGAAGGGCCCAGACGGACATGCACAAGACTTCGTTATTTCAATGATGGTTCCAATATGAACCCGGTAGTGTTTTATTGTAAGACTACTATGTGATCATGCTTGTCTTGGACAGCGTGTTCATAGGTTTGTAGCAGAACCAGCTCATGTTTTGGAACTTGCTATCGTAGTTCATTTCCCGAGAATCTAGCAACGCCATCTCATCGACTTGTGTTGCAAACTTTCTTTTCAGACATGCTGAGTCTGAAGTATCCTATCACCAATCGGATCTGAATCTCAGGCAGATATGATGGTTGGAACATACTCCAAGAACTATAATGTTGGTCTCTCTGTAACCGGTAACATGGATGTCGTGGCCAACACACCTAGCCGGAAGGCCTATTATTGTAGTAGCTTGGTTGAAGAAGTTGGTCACCTCCCCATAAGGATCTCGCAGGATCTACCTCCGTAGTTATTCCTTATGGATTCTTGAGCTTCCGAAGTCCGACATTTTACTTGATGTTCTAGATATCAAACCATATCTATGAATGGATTACGCTAGCACTTCAAGGAGAACATTAGAAGCGAAGTGCTAAATGTCTCCCGGTCGATCGTCCAGATTCTGTTCCCTTAGCCTCGCTAAGGGAAGGTCTGAGAGGGTGTTATGTTCCTTTGTATCCGCATCATCCATCACTAGTCATCACTAGTCGCCAACCCGTGCATTTGCATGGGCTAGTTATTTACATTACAATGCTATATGTGACCTTCCATAAAATGATCAAAATCGTGGTACCCGTAAACCATGTAGAAAGAAACTCTTTTATGTGAGAATTAAGTGCTTTGTCAACTATTCCGCTGTTTGCTACCAACTACATATTACTAAGACAATAAGGTGATGAATCGATTAAAGCAATATAACTTATTTTTGGTATTTTCATGAATTATCATGTGATTTTGCACATATTACATTGAATTGGAAGGAAAATTTCAACAGTTGATGCCCATACGCACTTAAGATAAAAAAGTAGATGTTAATTAGAAACTCGAAGTTAAAGTGTTTAGTAGTGCTTAAAGAGAACTACTTAATCATCAAGAAGAAGACTATGCGGCAAGATTATCCTGCAAGAATGCACCCATAAGCCTTCCTTTTGTATCTTTTTCCTTGATTTTGCCAACATTAAGACTCCATCAAGAGATGGATTATTATTATACAACTTGACAATGCATGTGCACACGGTAGATCGAGTTAAAACTCATTATCTATGAAAAATTAACCCATGTTATAGCTCTCTAGCAGTCCTTGACCATTCCCATGAAGCTAATCATGTGAGAAGAAACATAATTGCAATGAATTGGGGGGGGGGGTGTGCTTGATATGCAAAACAACCCAGCCAGCAAGGCAGTACGATACAAAGGTACATAGACATTAATGATTGGAGATCCAAATAATAGGAACAAAATGTGCAAACATCCAAGGACACTCACTCAATGAGAGAAAGAAGAAACTAATATTACATTGTTTATGATATCATATTTGTCCATCCATTACTTAATTGACCTCACCTAAAAATCGAAAGAAATAAAGATGCCATAAATAATCAACTATTTTACTCAAATTGAGCCAAGTATGCTACTTAAAAGATTGCCAGAATGACAAATTCATGACTTCCAAACTGTGCTTTCGATTATTTGATAAAAATTAATTGTTACTAAATGCACCATAAACTTGAGAGTATCCAAAGTGTACATACCAAGGATCTCTTCATAATTATCGCTGTAAAAGAAAGACATTGGTGATGGAATATTATCAGAATTAATTAGGGCATACGCTCCTCCCTTCCATTAATCTATAAGGTATTAGATCCTACAACATGAATCTTTCAATTATATGGAAATGATAATAGATGCAAGCATGTACATATATTCTGCTTAAATAAAGAAATATATACTAAACTTTATCTGCTCATCATGTGTGTCTGAAAGCACAAGTGCTCCCTAGGTGGTTTTGATAATTGATGACAACATATCTCTTGTTGGACTAACACTTCTATCTAGCATGTTTCAGATAAGTTCAACAATGGCATGGCATGGATGTGAAAGTGGAACTCCTTCAAGATACTAAGGACAAAGGATTGGGTGATCCTTTTATATTTTAGTGATCCAAGATCACATTGAGTCCATAGGAAAAGCCAATACTATCAAGGAGGGATGAGGTGTTGCTTAATGAGCCTCTTGCTCCATGTGCTTAATGATATGCTCCAAAATCCTCAACTACTTTCCCACATCCACATATGACCTAAACTCTAAGCCAAACTCGGTCCTACCGATTTTTCCTATCCGGCGCCACCGAGTTTCACTTGTCATAAGCCACTGCCAAACCCTAGCAATTCGGTTCTACCAATAAGGATCTCGGTCCCATCGAGATGGGGTTGCAAACTCTCTGTTACCCATTGCACTATTCTCGGTCCCACCGAGTTTGTGTAATCGGTCCCACCGAGATTGCAATGTAAACTCAGTGTTTCCCCTTTGTAACTTTTCGGTCTCACCGAGTTCCACTCGGTCCCACCGAAAGAGCAAATCGGTCCCACCGAGTTTGCCTGACCAACTCTCTGGTTAGCTAATTACCAAACTCGGTCCCACCGAGTTTGTGTAATCGGTCTCACCGAGATTACGTTATGCCCAAACCCTAACCGAATCGGTCCTACCGAGTTGCATGTCAGTCCCACCGAAATTCCTAACGGTCACTAGGTTTACTACTTCGGTCAGACCGAGTTTATTTATTCGGTCCCACCGAGATTGGAAATCTGTGTAATGGTTGGATTTTGAGTGGAGGCTATATATACCCCTCCACCTCCTTCTCATTCAAGGAGAGAGCAACCAGAACACACACACCATTCCTACTCATATGTTCTGAGAGAAAACCACCTACTCGTGTGTTGAGACCAAGACATTCCATTCCTACCATATGAATCTTGATCTCTAGCCTTCCCAAGTTGCTTTCCACTCAAATCTTCTTTCCACCAAATCCAAACCCTATGAGAGAGAGTTGAGTGTTGGGGAGACTATCATTTGAAGCACAAGAGCAAGGAGTTCATTACCTACACACCATTTGTTACTTCTTGGAGAGTGGTGTCTCCTAGATTGACTAGGTGTCACTTGGGAGCCTCCGACAAGATTGTGGAGTTGAACCAAGGAGTTTGTAAGGGCAAGGAGATCGCCTACTTCGTGAAGATCTACCGCTAGTGAGGCAAGTCCTTCGTGGGCGTTGGCCATGGTGGGATAGACAAGGTTGCTTCTTCGTGGACCCTTTGTGGGTGGTTGCTTCTTCGTGGACCCTTCGTGGGTGGAGCCCTTCGTGGACTCGCGCAACCGTTGCCCTTGGGTGGAGCCCTGTGTGGACTCGCGCAACCGTTACCCTTCGTGGGTTGAAGTCTCCATCAACGTGGATGTAGGATAGCACCACCTATCCGAACCACGGGAAAAACATCCGTGTCTCCAATTGCGTTTGAAATCTCCAAACCCTTCCCTTTACATTCTTGCAAGTTGCATGCTTTACATTCCGCTGCTCATATACTCTTTGCTTGCTTGCTTGATATGTATTGTGTGCGCTGAAATTGTGCCTAAACTCCACTTAACCAAAAAGGCTTAAAAATTGCAACTTTAGCACGATGTGTCTAATCACCCCCCTCTAGACACATCTACTTCTAGATCCTACAAGTGGTATCAGAGCTTTGGTCTCCATTGCCTTGGTCTAATCACCATTGGAGGAAGATGGATGTGTCTACTCTAGGGAGTCTTAGACATAGAGTGCCTATTCTTGATGGAAAGTATTTTCATGAGTGGAAAAATGAGATGCTTGTAATATTCAATCAATATCATTTGAACAAGTATATTGCTAGCCGTTGTGCACCCCATATTGATCCCTTGCATCCTACCCTAGATGAAGATATTGACATGATTCGCAATCTTAGAACTATTGAGCTCATCATTAGAGGATTGCCCAAAAATCTGATTGCTAGTTTGCCTACTCAAGACTGTGCCTATACTATATGGAAATTTCTTGAGGATCGGTTTCCCAATCATTCCTTGAAAACCTTGGATGAAATTCTCCATAAATCCATTGCCTTGAGTAAGATGAACTCTAGTGATCCTAGTTTTGGTAAATGTCTTCTTGAACTTGCCAAACTTAAGCATGCTAAAGGGGATGTTGGAATCATTAATGATATCATACTCAAGGCTATGAGAATTCATAAAAGTAACCACTTTGATCATTTATCTAATGAATTGCCCTCTCTAGGAAATGACGAGTCACAAGATCATGATGAACATGAATATTATGATGATGATGATGATAGTGACTTCGATCTCGACGATGCAATGAGACATTTTGGTCTTATGGCAAATCTTCGGGGATATGAATCAGGAGGAAAGGAATGGGTTCTTGATAGCGGATGTACTGATCATATGACCGGAGATGAAGAGATGTTTCGTGAGCTTGCTGAAAACAACGTTCCTCGAAAATATGTCACCTTTGGTGATAATTCAAAGGGTAAAGTGGTTGGCCTTGGTAAGGTGGCCATCTCACATGATAGCTCCATTCAAAATGTCATGCTCGTTGAATCTCTTGGCTACAACTTACTTTCAGTATCTAGACTTGCTGATTTCGGTTTGAATGTCCTATTTACTGAGGTAGATTGCCAAGTATTTCGTCGGGACAATCATAAAATGGTCTTTACCGGTATGCGTAGAGGTGATCTTTACATCGTCGATTTCTCTAAAAAGGCACAACCTAAAACTTGCTTTGTTGCTAAATCCTCAAAAGGTTGGTTGTGGCATAGACGACTAGGTCACATTGGCATGAGAAACCTTGACAAGCTTATTAAAGGAAATCATATCCTTGGAGTTAACGATGTCATATTTGATAAGGATAGACTTTGCAGTGCTTGTCAAGCAGGTAAACAGGTTGGAGGAAGACATCAAGTGAAGAACATCATGACCACAAGGAGGCCACTTGAGCTGCTTCACATGGATCTTTTTGGTCCCAATGCCTACAAGAGTCTCGGTGGAAATTCCTTTGGTCTAGTTATAGTTGATGATTTTTCAAGATTTACGTGGGTATTTTTCCTCAATGACAAATCGCAGGTCCAGAAGATCTTCAGAAACTTCGCTAGGAAAGCCCAAAATCAGTTTGATGTGAAGATCAAGAAGGTTCGGAGTGACAACGGAACAGATTTCAAGAACGCAAATGTGGACACCTTTCTTGACGAAGAAGGGATTTCACACGAGTTCTCGGCTACATACACACCTCAACAAAATGGAGTTGTTGAGAGGAAGAACCGGACGCTCATTGAAATGGAAAGGACAATGCTTGATGAATACAAGACGCCAAAGCACTTTTGGGCAGAAGCAGTTGAGACAGCTTGTCACGCAACAAATCGCTTATATCTTCACAAGCTACTCGGCAAGACGGCATACGAGCTCCTCACCGGTAACAAGCCTCAAGTTGGATACTTTCGAGTATTCGGCTCAAAGTGCTACATTCTTGATAAGCATCATCGTTCAAAGTTTGCTCCCAAATCTCATGAAGGTTTTCTACTTGGTTATGGCTCAAACTCTCACACTTACCGCGTCTACAACAATTTCACCCGAAAGGTTGAAGAGGCGGTAGATGTGAAGTTTGATGAATCTAATGGCTCGCAAGTAGAGCAATTGCCAATTGATGTAGGAGACAAAGACCCTTCAGAAGCAATTCAAGACTTGTCCATTGGCAAAATTCGTCCAACGGAGGTGAAGGAGAGTACTTCATCCGTCCAAGTGGAAGCTTCTACTTCACAACAAGGTGAACCAAGGATCGACACGGAAGCATCCACAAGTGGGCCACACCAAGATGAAGAAAACGAGGAAGTATGTCAAGATGAACATCAACAACCTCCCTCTCCACCACGACAAGAGAACGACGACGTCAACAATGAAGAAGGCCAAGAAGAAGAACAAGATGAAGAAGATGCTCAACAAAGACCCAAGCAAAAGCTCTCACGAGTTCGAGCAAGAATTGCCAAAGATCATCCCGTCGAGCAAATTCTCAATGATATACAAACCGGGAGAATCACTCGCTCAAAAACTCGTTTAGCTAACTTTTGTGAAAACTATTCATTCATCTCGAGCATTGAACCAATGAAGGTTGAAGAAGCATTGGAAGATCCGGATTGGATAAACGCTATGCATGAAGAGCTACACAATTTTGAGAGAAACCAAGTTTGGACATTGGTTGAGAAGCCCGACAACAACCACAACATCATTGGTACCAAATGGGTGTTTCGCAACAAGCAAGATGAAGATGGACAAGTGGTTCGCAACAAAGCACGTCTCGTCGCCCAAGGATACACACAAGTCGAAGGTATGGACTATGGTGAGACATATGCTCCCGTTGCTAGACTTGAGTCCATTCGCATCTTACTTGCCTATGCTAATCACCATAATATCACCTTGTACCAAATGGACATTAAAAGTGCGTTTCTAAATGGAGAAATAGAGGAGGAAGTTTATGTCAAATAGCCTCCCGGCTTTGTAAATCCTAAGAAACCAAATCATGTTTACAAACTTCACAAAGCTCTTTATGGTCTTAAACAAGCTCCTAGAGCATGGTATAAATGCTTGACCAAGTTCCTTACTACAAGTGGTTTTGAAATTGGTAAAATTGACTCTACTCTTTTCACTAAAAAGGTTAATGGAGAACTTTTTGTATGCCAAATTTATGTTGATGACATCATATTTGGTTCAACTAACCCTCTCTTTAGTGAAAAGTTTGGAAAGCTAATGTCAGAGAAGTTTGAGATGTCTATGATGAGTGAACTCAAATTCTTTCTTGGGTTGCAAATCAAGCAAACTAAGGAAGGTACATTTGTCTCTCAAACAAAGTACACCAAGGACTTATTCAAGAAGTTCAATATGCAAGAATGCAAAGGTATGTCTACACCCATGCCAACTAGTGGACATAATGATTTGACCAAAGATGGTGAAACCGTTGATCAAAAGGTTTATCGCTCTATGATTGGTTCATTGTTATACCTATGTGCTTCACGTCCCGATATTATGCTAAGTGTGTGCATGTGTGCTCGATATCAAGCTGCTCCTAAAGATTGTCATCTTAAGGCTGTGAAAAGGATAGTGAGATATTTAATCCATACACCAAATTTTGGCATTTGGTATCCTAAGAGGTCTTCTTTTGATCTTGTTGGCTATTCCGACTCAGATTATCCCGGAGACAAGGTTGATAGAAAGTCCACTTCGGGTACTTGTCAATTTCTTGGTAGATCTCTTGTGTCTTGGTCTTCCAAGAAACAAAACTCTGTATCCTTATCCACCGCCGAAGATACATTGCCGCTGGTTCATGTTGTGCTCAATTACTTTGGATCACCCAAACTCTTAAAGATTATGGGATTTATGTGAAACATGTTCCACTGCTTTGTGACAATGAAAGTGCTATCAAAATTGGTCATAATCCTGTACAACATTCTCGAACTAAGCATATTGAAGTTCGTCATCATTTCATTCGAGATCATGTTGCTAAGGGTGACATCAATCTTAAGCATGTTCGCACCGATAACCAATTGGCGGATATATTCACTAAACCGCTTGATGAGAAAGTGTTTTGCAGGTTGAGAGGAGAATTGAACATCATTGATGCTTCGAATTTGGAGTAGAAACTCCATTGGATACATGCAAGACATGAGCTTATGACTAATCCATGATATATCTCTTGTGATAACTATCTTCTGTCTTGGATATATTTGTACCTTGCATGTTGTCTAACCAATGTAGGCGCTTGGTTGAATCTAATTCCATGAGATTGCGACTCACTCACATCTTGAGAAATCTCTACATCACCAGGACTCTACACAATGGTGGTTGAAGACAAGGAAGCACAAAACCATTCAAACATATCCTTTGACAAATTCTATGATGAGCTTCATGAGTGTCATTTTTGGATACACAAGTGCTCTTCCTTGAAAGAACTAACCCATGTAGGTAGATGAACTCAAACTCCAAGTGGTGCTCCCAACTCTTGATGAGCTACATCAACCTTGAGCACCGACACAAGTTCAACTACATGAGCAAGAATCACACCACCACCCAAGGTATGTTATTCCATCTTAGAGAAGCTTTACTCCAAGACATGAGTCAAAGCAACTCAACAAGATGTGAATACATCAAGATGCTTAAACGAAAAATGGTAACCCCATTTTGAGCTTAAACGATGAGTATGACCTATGATCAAGTGTTCTCACTTGACTCCTAAGTCAATATACTCTAACATAGGTGACTGTGTCACCACCCAACTCTAGATGAAGTTCTCTTGTGTTCTTTTCTGTGTTATTGCATTTGTCTCATGCATGTTTAGTTTCTGTCATTTAACAAAAAAAACTTCATCTAGATCTTTCAGTTTCTTCTCTTTTCTCTTTGTGTTTGTTCTGCATTTTCTGCATTTAATTCCTTGCAAATCTTTGTGAGATCTTACTTGTCTAGTGAGCTGAGGTGCCAAGTGTGTTTCTATGTGTAAACTCGGTACCACCGACTTGCAAATTTCGGTCCAACCGAATATTTTCGGTACCACCGAAGTATGCCACTCGGTGCCACCGACTTTGCAATCAGAAAAACAGTTTGCCACTTGTTCTATATTTCTTCTATTCCAGCTCCACTCAATGAATCTTGTCCTCTACAAGCATCACAATTTTATCCTCTGCTTTGTGCTGAATCTCAAGGACCAAACCTATTTCGACGGATTCCAGGAAAAACCTTCTTGGAAATTGATGTCAAAGGGGGAGAGAGAGATCACATCAAAGCCTGTAGGAAAGAGAGATCACACCAAGAGGGAAAAAGTATTAAGGGGGAGAGAAAGTCTCGAGGATCCCAGATGTTGTTAAGGGGGACAGAAAAATACTCAAGGATCCCAGATGCTAGATGTTCAAGAGGAGAGATGCCACATGTCTTTTTGGGGGAAAGACATGTTCATATGAACTCATTTGAATTTAGTTCTATTCAGCTCTGATTTTCTGTCTCCTATCTGCTCCCAATATCCCATGTAAGATTCAGGGGGAGCAAGACACCTAAAGGAGAAGAAATCAGCCAAATTCATTGCATATCTTTATTCTTGGGGACATGTTGAATCCAATGTTATCACTCTCTACATGTCATCCCAGTCTTGGTATTCTTGTGGTTTCTTTTGTTTGCTCTGGCTAGTGGACGTACCTGTGTTATCTAACCTTGTTTGTGCAGGTTCATTCCATTCTAAGCCAACTCGAGACCACAAGGTAAGTATATGCATCAAAATCATGAGTATGAGGAGTTCTTGCTTATGTAAATATTGTTTGCAAGAAGGACTCATGAGCATGAAGGCATTTTTTTTGATAATCTTTTGCTCTGATGCATATGGCCAAGATACATGTAACACATTGCCTTCTCTGTCATGTTTATGCTCTCACATGCCACTATATTTCATATTTACATGAATGCATACATGTAGGGGGAGCCTATGCTTGTTACATGTCCTTCCAAAGCTTTACTTGCTGTTCTTTATATCTTTATCTAAAGCTTTGATGTATGTTGCCATCAATTACCAAAAAGGGGGAGATTGAAAGCACAAGTGCTCCCTAGGTGGTTTTGATAATTGATGAAAACATATCTCTTGTTGGACTAACACTTCTATCTAGCATGTTTCAGATAAGTTCAACAATGGCATGGCATGGATGTGAAAGTGGAACTCCTTCAAGATACTAAGGACAAAGGATTGGGTGATCCTTTTATATTTTAGTGATCCAAGATCACATTGAGTCCATAGGAGAAGCCAATACTATCAAGGAGGGATGAGGTGTTGCTTAATGAGCCTCTTGCTCCATGTGCTTAATGATATGCTCCAAAATCCTCAACTACTTTCCCACATCCACATATGACCTAAACTCTAAGCCAAACTCGGTCCTACCGATTTTTCCTATCCGGCGCCACCGAGTTTCACTTGTCATAAGCCACTGCCAAACCCTAGCAATTCGGTTCTACCGATAAGGATCTCGGTCCCACCGAGATGGGGTTGCAAACTCTCTGTTACCCATTGCACTATTCTCGGTCCCACCGAGTTTGTGTAATCGGTCCCACCGAGATTGCAATGTAAACTCAGTGTTTCCCCTTTGTAACTTTTCGGTCTCACCGAGTTCCACTCGGTCCCACCGAAAGAGCAAATCGGTCCCACCGAGTTTGCCTGACCAACTCTCTGGTTAGCTAATTACCAAACTCGGTCCCACCGAGTTTGTGTAATCGGTCTCATCGAGATTACGTTATGCCCAAACCCTAACCGAATCTGTCCTACCGAGTTGCATGTCAGTCCCACCGAAATTCCTAACGGTCACTAGGTTTACTACTTCGGTCAGACCGAGTTTATTTATTCGGTCCCACCGAGATTGGAAATCTGTGTAACGGTTGGATTTTGAGTGGAGGCTATATATACCCCTCCACCTCCTTCTCATTCGAGGAGAGAGCAACTAGAACACACACACCATTCCTACTCATATGTTCTGAGAGAAAACCACCTACTCGTGTGTTGAGACCAAGACATTCCATTCCTACCATATGAATCTTGATCTCTAGCCTTCCCAAGTTGCTTTCCACTCAAATCTTCTTTCCACCAAATCCAAACCCTATGAGAGAGAGTTGAGTGTTGGGGAGACTATCATTTGAAGCACAAGAGCAAGGAGTTCATTACCTACACACCATTTGTTACTTCTTGGAGAGTGGTGTCTCCTAGATTGGCTAGGTGTCACTTGGGAGCCTCCGACAAGATTGTGGAGTTGAACCAAGGAGTTTGTAAGGGCAAGGAGATCGCCTACTTCGTGAAGATCTACCGCTAGTGAGGCAAGTCCTTCGTGGGCGTTGGCCATGGTGGGATAGACAAGGTTGCTTCTTCGTGGACCCTTTGTGGGTGGTTGCTTCTTCGTGGACCCTTCATGGGTGGAGCCCTCCGTGGACTCGCGCAACCGTTGCCCTTGGGTGGAGCCCTGTGTGGACTCGCGCAACTGTTACCCTTCGTGCGTTGAAGTCTCCATCAACGTGGATGTAGGATAGCACCACCTATCCGAACCACGGGAAAAACATCCGTGTCTCCAATTGCGTTTGAAATCTCCAAACCCTTCCCTTTACATTCTTGCAAGTTGCATGCTTTACATTCCGCTGCTCATATACTCTTTGCTTGCTTGCTTGATATGTATTGTGTGCGCTGAAATTGTGCCTAAACTCCACTTAACCAAAAAGGCTTAAAAATTGCAACTTTAGCACGATGTGTCTAATCACCCCCCTCTAGACACATCTACTTCTAGATCCTACAGTGTCTAGTAAAGTCTGCACATTTTATCAAAAAAAAGTAAAGTCTGCACATGTATGTATAGCATATATATCAACTAAAACAACATACAGTTTAGTATCATGGAATCAGCCAGTATGTACATATATATTTTTTGGAAGTTTCTCGGTGATACTAATGAGATCTTAAGTACATAGAAGCTCTTACTAAGCAAGTTCCAACACTGTATAGAATACGTAAACTGTACAAAAATCAACTCGCATATGTTCTTTATTACTTAGTACAACAATTTAGAAAAGGGACAACACTAAGATAACCAAGTGGAATAAGTAAGAGAAAGAGCTTAACTTGGGCACTATTTTCGATCTTCCTTGTGGCTTTGAATAAATACTATACTAAAGTGCGGCCATCTCAACCTTCTGAACACTCCATGTATGCAAAGAGCACTATCAAAAGAAATTCCATTAAAACCTTGCATAACTTATCCTTCTAAGACGCACATATCGTTGTTGGATACTTGCATGAGAATAAAATTGAAAGAACAGATTGAAGTTGACAAAACCATGTATTTTACTTGTAAAAACGCATACAGGTAGATTTAACAAACCAAGAAATTAACTCTCCGAAATGATTTGTCCACTTTCCCAATTAGAAGAGATGCTCGATTTCAATCTGCGGATATATATATCCACATCTTTAGTGAACTGAACCCCCAAATAAATTGAAATTTTTAGCACGTCCAAATCTTACCCATGCCGGTATCTATGACATGTCTGAAACTAATGAATGCATGTCATTAAAATCCCCAAAAACGAAAATCTATACTGTACATGCTCATTACAGACTAAGTTTCATATTGCAGGAAGCGCAACATAAAAATCTCCAAGAACGAAAACCTACTCCATTATTTCTACTTGCATACTTCATTTGATGGACTGCTGCAAGCGTCTGCTTGCCATGGCATTGAAGGTGTGCTAACTTCCTATGCTGGTATTTATAGGTCTAAACAATGAGTAAATCATGTCTAATATACATCGGACTGCGATTGAGGAATCAGCGAGGGAGGAACTATGGCGTGTGTAACTACCTGATGAAAAGAGTATGTGAGAGAAGATTAAGCTGATTAGGCTAGACCTCCAAGAAGGTTAGAATAATGGTGGAGTTGTCATCTTTGAGTAGGCTGCAGATCTCAGAAAATATATTGCCCGCTGAACATTGACAAATGAACTGAAACATCAAGGAGATCACGGCAGAAGATTTTCAATGGAGGTATAAGCATCCATAGCGCAAACAGTGGCGGACGACGGACAAATTTTATGTCAAATATGTGTTTCACAAATCATAGCACCAGAAGACTACTAAGAATTAAAGATCTGTAATTGATAGAAATTCAGATTGCACTATAAGACATTCATAAATTCAGAAAAACAAATCTATAACTACCTGATGAAAAGAGCATGTGAGAGAAGATTAAGCTGATTAGAACAGACCTCCAAGAAGGTTAGAATAGTGGTGGAGTTGTCATCTTTGAGTAGGCTGAAGATCTCAGAAAATATATTGCCCGCTGAACATTGACAAATGAACTGAAACATCAAGGAGATCACGGCAGAAGATTTTCAATGGAGGTATAAGCATCCATAGCGCGAACAGTGGCGGACGATGGACAAATTGTAAGTCAAATATGTGTTTCACAAATCATAGCACCAGAAGACTACTAAGAATTAAAGATCTGTAATTGATAGAAATTCAGATTGCACTATAAGATATTCATAAATTCAGAAAAACAAATCTATACCTGCCCCCAGCCGCTTTGTCTCTCCAGCCTTTCCTGTCCATCTTGTTGATGGCTGCACCCGAGCCAACCACCAGTCCTACAACCCACGACCTGATCCTCTTTGTTTCCCCTTCTTCCCCCTAGGTCTTAGTGGTGAACAAAATCAACCGTCCTACCATTCCCTAAGGGGCCCGCCGTCCAGGGCACGAAGCCCATCAAAGCAAATATCTCCTAACTTATGATTCAAATTTGAACTACTGATACAACAGGAAGAAACAAAATAAAATAGCGAAGTTTATCTGTTCTATGGTAAGTTTTGCGGCAGTGGACTTGGACTCGAGTCTGAAGCCATTACCGAGAGTATGGAGAAATCTATCGCTATGCAATTGAAGTGAAATCCGTGGAGGGGACAGATAGGACGACATCGACCACGAAAAGAGAAGATTGCGCCTAGAACAGGATTGGGAACGGAGATAATGGAGAAAGAAGAAAGAGGAGGCCGTGCTAACCCTGACATCGTTGATGGCTGTAAGAGGAGAGATTTAAGAGCCAGGGAGATGGCTGGGTGAGCAGCAGATGGAGGAGGTGGCGGATTGATATTGTCCATGCCGGAGAGATGGCCTGCACGTTAGTGATTGTGCGAGAGGTGGAGAGGAGGATTGTGCGAGAGGTGGAGAGGACGCTTGTGCGGTTCTGTCATTATAGATTGACCTAAAAATATTGGGCAGATCCAAGCCGTAAAAATTGGGTCCCACAAGATAAACGGCTCCTAATTACTGATTAACGTGGTAATTCCTTGGGAGTCTGTAATTAGTATAGGTATAGATAGATGGTAGTATGTCGTGTTGCCAGGATCCTTGCCACGGATGTTGGTAGAAGCTTGATGAATATGGAAATGCTCAAGTTCTTGAGAGCACGCGTAAGCAAATTCATCCATTACATTGTCTTCAACAAGGTAGTCCACATCATCCATCCTAGTCGGAGTATGCCATTCTTTCGAACCCCTTCCAACGATCGATTGTGATTACCTTAGGCTGGTATAAAGAGTTTCAATGATCTTTGTATCAAAAGTAATTCTTTTTGCCACTTAAGGGAAATGCTCTATGAGTCACCTTTCCCTAAGGTGTCCCGTTATGGAATCATGGCAATTACCTCCTCACTACTTTGAAACCATGCACCATCCTACTCCAGCGTGGAATTGTTGCCTACCAATTTGAACCCTTGTCATCTATTACCTTCCATCTCTCTCGATGTGTGTTTTGTGTCTCAGCTCAAGAGATGTTCTAATGTCTCACTCCACGAGTTGATCTTGAGTTGCTCGATCTTTGAGAAGATCGTTTCCTATAGAGTTTCCTTCCCTCTTCATCGTGTTGGATGAAGATCTCGAAGACAAAGACGTCAAGAGCAATGTGATGCAATATATCGGTATCTTCGAGAAGGGTAGTTGGATCAAGAAGACTGTGATAGTTTTGTGACCCCTCTGTCTTCTTACTCCACATCTTGAATCTCGGGACGAGATTCTTGTTTTAGTGGGGGTGAGTTGTCACATCCCAAGTTCTGGTAATGCCTAGTGCTAACATATGGTGTTGCATCATGTCTACTTTACTCAGAAAATTGAAATGGGGATGACAAAACCCCCAGCACCCCATTAATCCAACTAGGATTTACTAAAATCTTTTTCAATGAACCTGAAATGCCCTTCTAAAATGTTCATCATCTTTGCCTTGGTTTTAAACCTCTGACAGAAATGGTGCACGTATTTCTAGGACATCATAGGGTCACTGAATTAAATCATACTCTATTTGCATTTGGGCATTTAAATGCTATAGAATATTTTAGATGTCCAAATAATCCTAAATTGAAATGTTCCATGTTGGTTATATGCTAAACAGTGGGCATGAGCAGTTTGGTGATTTTTGAAAGTGCCTAAGCATTTTTAGAAAAGCCACGAAGTTGCAGAAAAATATAAAACAGGAAATAAAATAGATAAAGGAGAAACTTACCTGGCTTACCTGCAGCCCAGCTATGCGGCCCAACACTGTAGCCAGCCCAGCCCAACTCCTCCCCTATCTTCAACCTCGTGCCAGTAGGCACGAGGGCGTGGGCCCACGGCACGCACGCGCGCGCCCGGTCACCTCCTGCTTTCCTGGGGCGCCCTGAGCTTTCCGTCGCGCCACGCCACCCCCCCAGACCCGTATGGATCAATCTCTCCCTCCCTCGCTCTCCCCCTCGCCCGTTCCCCGCCATGGCCGAAGCCTCCATGGATGCACCGCCGCTGTTCGCCGCTGCCATCGCCCTTCCCACGCCATCCAGCTATGCCATGAGCTCCGCCTCGACCCCCGCGTCCTCTGCACCAATCCAGGCGCCGCCAGGAGCTCTGTGACGAGGACTCCGAGCTCTTCTTCCTCCTCGGACCCGTGGATCACCGCCGTCGATTCGCCAGACCCCGTGCCTCCCCTACCTCGCCAGCAGCACCAGAAGAACTGTGGTGAGCTGCTGCACCGTTTTCCCCATGCCCCGTTGCCTAATTTGCGCCCTAGCTAGCTCCACCACCCTGCCCGAAAGCTTGCTCGCTGCCGGCCATGTCGCCGCCGTGGCTAGAGCCCGCAAACGTCGCGTCAGAGCATGTTTTCGTCCTCAGCGCGTTCCCAGGAACCCAGAACACCTACCCACTCGTCCTCCCGTGCACCGTAGCATGCTGTCCATCTTCACCGAACTCCGGCCGCCGCGGAAGCGGACACCGCCGTCGATCTAGGTCGTCTCCGGCGACCCCACTAGCACCAGCCGACGCGGGCGAGGCTCAGGGTCCCAACGGTGCCATCCGCGCCTCGAACCGTGGCCTGTGCTGCGATTCCGCGCATCGCCGCTGTCTCGGACCTCGCCGGCGGTTAGTCGCCGGCAGGTTTGACCGAGTTGACCCGGGGGTTTGACCCCGTCTAACCAGGGTTTGACCACCCTGGGTCACTGACGCGTGGGGCTAGCCCTGCTAATTAACCTAGGTTAGTGTTAATTTATTTAGTTAGTTTTAATTAGCCTCTGACATGTGGGCCCAGGCCTTAACTAAACTAGATTAGGTTTAGTTTAATTTTAGTTAACCTTGTTAGTTAACTGTGTCACTAACGTGTGGACCCCACATGTCAGGTTTGACCTGGACCGAGCCGTTGACCTGCTGACATCACTATGATGTCATGCTGACGCAGTAAAGCACTTTCTGGATTTAAGTTTATTCGGAAAATTCCAGAAATTAGTATAAACTTCAAAAAATCATAGAAAATTATCTATAACTCCAAATAAGATAAATTATATATGAAAAATTATCAGAAAAATTCAAGGAATCCATCTGTACCATTTTCATGCATGTTTGAGCAAGGTAACCTCACTGTTTAGGGTGAAACATGATTAGGGCAAATTTCATAATAGGTTTGGAGTTGGAATTTGATATAGTTTTGAATTCCACTTCAATTAAAAATGACTTTTTGTTGCATTAGCCAAAACACATTCATATTGCCATGTCATAACATGCATCATATTGTTGCATATCGCCATGTGTTGATTGTGTTCTTTCTTAGTTGCCGGTGTTTGTCCCCCCTCAGTAGACGTTGATCCAGCGATGAATTTGATGACACCGATGAAGAGCTTTACTATCTTCAGAAGTGCCAGGCAAGCACACCCCCCTTGTTCATTCCGATACAAGCCCACTCTCTCGCTCCTGCTCTCTTTTACTGCATTAGGACAACAACGATTCATCTGTTACTTGTTGCAGTAGTTGAACCCCTTATCCTCTGCATGACCTGTCATTGCCACAGTAAATAGATGAAACCCACTAGCATGATTAGGAGTTGTTTGAGCCCTGATGTGCCTACTCATTCATGCTTGTTTGTCATGCCTGCTATTGCATAGAGTTGTGTCAGGTCTGATTCGTCGGGAACGAATCAGAGGTGTGTGAACATGTCCTACTGTGTGTGAGCTAAGCGTGTGAACACGATTTGGTAAAGGTAGCAGTGAGAGGCCATGTAGGAGTACATGGTGGGTTTGAAGGAAATATGCCCTAGAGGCAATAATAAAGTTATTATTTATTTCCTTATATCATGATAAATGTTTATTATTCATGCTAGAATTGTATTAACCGGAAACATGATACTTGTGTGAATACATAGACAAACAAAGTGTCACTAGTATGCCTCTACTTGACTAGCTCGTTAATCAAAGATGGTTATGTTTCCTAACCATTGACAAAGAGTTGTTATTTGATTAACAGGATCACATCATTAGTTGAATGATCTGATTGACATGACCCATTCCATTAGCTTAGCACCCAATCGTTTAGTATGTTGCTATTGCTTTCTTCATGACTTATACATGTTCCTATGACTATGAGATTATGCAAATCCCGTTTGCCGAAGGAACACTTTGTGTGCTGCCAAACGTCACAACGTAACTGGGTGATTATAAAGGTGCTCTGTAGGTGTCTCCAAAGGTACATGTTGGGTTGGCGTATTTCGAGATTAGGATTTGTCACTCCGATTGTCGGAGAGGTATCTCTGGGCCCTCTCGGTAATGCACATCACTTAAGCCTTGCAAGCATTGCAACTAATGAGTTAGTTGCGGGATGATGTATTACAGAATGAGTAAAGAGACTTGCCGGTAACGAGATTGAACTAGGTATTGGATACCGACGATCGAATCTCGGGCAAGTAACATACCGATGACAAAGGGAACAACGTATGTTGTTATGCGGTCTGACCAATAAAGATCTTCATAGAATATGTAGGAGCCAATATGGGCATCCAGGTCCCGCTATTGGTTATTGACCGGAGACGTGTCTCGGTCATGTCTACATTGTTCTCGAACCCGTAGGGTCCGCACGCTTAAGGTTTCGATGACAGTTATATTATGAGTTTATGAGTTTTGATGTACCGAAGGAGTTCGGAGTCCCGGATGAGATCGGGGACATGACGAGGAGTCTCGAAATGGTTGAGATGTAAAGATCGATATATTGGATGACTATATTCGGACATCGGAAAGATTCCGGGTGATTCGGGTGTTTTTCGGAGTACCGGGTAGTTACGGGAGAAGCAATGGGCCTTGGTGGGCTTTAGTGGGAAGAGGAGAAAGGGCCAAGGGGCTGCTGCGCCCCCCTCCCCTCTGGTCCGAATTGGACTAGGGAAAAGGGGGCCGGCCACCTTTCCTTCTCCTCTACTTCCTTCTCCCTTCCTCCCCTCTTGGTGGACTCCTACTAGGACTTGGAGTCCTAGTAGGACTCCACATCCTGGCCGCACCAATTGCCTTGGCCAGCCTCCTCCTCCTCCATCCTTTATATACTGAGGCAAGGGGCACCCCATGAACACAAGTTGATCTTCGTGATCGTTCCTTAGCCGTGTGCGGTGCCCCCCTCCACCATATTCCACCTCGGTCATATTGTAGCGGTGCTTAGGCGAAGCCCTGCGATGGTAGTACATCAAGATCGTCACCACGCCGTCATGCTGACAGAACTCTTCCCCGACACTTTGCTGGATCAGAGTCCAGGGTTCGTCATCGAGCTGAACGTGTGCTAGAACTCGGAGGTGCCATAGCTTCGGTGCTTGATCGGTCGGGCCGTGGAGACGTACGACTATATCAACCAAACGCTTCCGTTGTCGATCTACAAGGGTACGTAGATCACACTCTCCCCTCTCGTTGCTATGCATCACCATGATCTTGCGTGTGCATAGGAAAATTTTGAAATTACTACGTTCCCCAACAGTGGTATCAGAGCCTAGTTTTTATATGTTGATGTTATTTGCACGAGTAGAACACAAGTGAGTTGTGGGCGATATAAGTCATACTGCTTACCAGCATGTCATACTTTGGTTTGGCGGTATTGTTGGATGAAGCGGCCCGGACCGACATTACGCGTACGCTTACGCGAGACTGGTTCTCCCGACGTGCTTTGCACAAAGGTGGCTAGCGGGTGACAGTTTCTCCAACTTTAGTTGAACCGAGTGTGGCTACGCCCGGTCCTTGCATAGGTTAAAACAGCATCAACTTGACAAACTATCGTTGTGGTTTTGATGCGTAGGTAAGATTGGTTCTTGCTTAAGCCCGTAGCAACCACGTAAAACTTGCAACAACAAAGTAGAGGACGTCTAACTTGTTTTTGCAGGGCATTTTGTGATGTGATATGGTCAAAACGTGATGAGATATAAGTTGTTGTATGAGATGATCATGTTTTGTTAAAGTTATCGGCAACTGGCAAAAGCCTTATGGTTGTCTCTTTATTGCATAAGATGCAAGCGCCAAATAATTGCTTTACTTTATCGCTATGCGATAGCAATAGTTGCAAGAGCAATGGTTGGCAAGACGACCGTGTGACGACACATTGATATAGATCAAGATGATGGAGATCATGGTGTCATGCCGGTGACGATAGAGATCATGACAGTACTTTGGAGATGGAGATCAAAGGCGCAAGATGATGATGGCCATATCATGTCACATATTTTGATTGCATATGATGTTTATCTTTTATGCATCTTATCTTGCTTTGATTGACGGTAGCATTATAAGATGATCTCTCACTAATTATCAAGAAGTGTTCTCCCTGAGTATGCACCGTTGCGAAAGTTCTTCGTGCTGAGACACCACGTGATGATCGGGTGTGATAGGCTCTACGTTCAAATACAACGGGTGCAAAACAGTTGCACACGCGGAATACTCAGGTTATACTTGACGAGCCAAGCATATACAGATATGGCCTCGGAACACGGAGACCGAAAGGTCGAGCGTGAATCATATAGTAGATATGATCAACATAATGATGTTCACCAATGAAACTACTCCATCTCACGTGATGATCGGACATGGTTTAGTTGATTTGGATCACGTAATCACTTAGAGGATTAGAGGGATGTCTATCTAAGTGGGAGTTCTGAAGTAATATGATTAATTGAACTTAAATTTATCATGAACTTAGTCCTGGTAGTATTTTGCAAATTATGTTGTAGATCAATAGCTCACATTGTTGCTTCCCTTTGTTTATTTTGATATGTTCCTAGAGAAAATTGTGTTGAAAGATGTTAGTAGCAATGATGCGGATTGGATCCGTGATCTGAGGTTTATCCTCATTGCTGCACAGAAGAATTATGTCCTTGATGCACCGCTAGGTGACGGACCTATTGCAGGAGCAGATGCAGACGTTATGAACGTTTGGCTAGCTCAATATGATGACTACTTGATAGTTTAGTGCACCATGCTTAATGGCTTAGAATCGGGACTTCAAAGACGTTTTCAACGTCATGGAGCATATGAGATGTTCCAGGAGTTGAAGTTAATATTTCAAGAAAATACCCGAGTTGAGAGATATGAAGTCTCCAACAAGTTCTATAGCTAAAAGATGGAGGAGAATCGCTCAACTAGTGAGCATGTGCCCAGATTGTCTGAGTACTACAATCGCTTGAATCAAGTGGGAGTTAATCTTCCAGATAAGATAGTGATTGACAGAATTCTCTAGTCACCATCACCAAGTTAGTAGAACTTCGTGATGAACTATGATATGCAAGGGATAACGGAAACGATTCCCAAGCTCTTCGTAATGCGGAAATTGACGAAGGTAGAAATCGAGAAAAACATCAAGTGTTGATGGTAGACAAGACCACTAGTTTCAAGAAAAGGGCAGAGGGAAGAAGGGGAACTTCAAGAAGAACAGCAAGCAAGTTGCTGCTCAAGTGAAGAAGCCCAAGTCTGGTCCTAAGCCTGAGACTAAGTGTTTCTACTGCAAAGGGACTGGTCACTGCAAGCGGAACTACCCCAAGTGATTGGCAGATAAGAAGGATGGCAAAGTGAACATAAGTATATTTGATATACATGTTATTGATGTGTACTTTACTAGTGTTTATAGCAACCCCTCAGTATTGATACTAGTTCAGTTGCTAAGATTAGTAACTCGAAACAGGAGTTGCAGAATAAACAGAGACTAGTTAAGGGTGAAGTGACGATGTGTGTTGGAAGTGGTTCCAAGATTGATATGATCATCATCGCACACTCCCTATACTTTCGGGATTAGTGTTGAACCTGAACAAGTGTTATTTGGTGTTTGCGTTAAGCATGAATATGATTTGATCATGTTTATTGTAATACGTTTATTCATTTAAGTAAGAGAATAAATTGTTGTTCTGTTTACATGAATAAAACCTTATATGGCTACACACCCAATGAAAATAGTTCATTGGATCTCGATCATAGTGATACACATAATCATAATATTGAAACCAAAACATGCAAAGTTAATAATGATAGTGCAACTTGTTTGTAGCACTGCCGTTTAGGTCATATTGGTGTAAAGCGCATGAAGAAACTCCATGCTGATGGGATTTTGGAATCACTTGATTATGAATCACTTGATGCTTGCGAAGCATGCCTCATGGGCAAGATGACTAAGACTCCGTTCTCCGAAGCGAGCAACTGACTTATTGGAAATAATACATATTGATGTATGCGGTCCGATGAGTGTTAAGGCTCACGGCAAGTATCATTATTTTCTGAACTTCACAGATGATTTGAGCAGATATGGGTATATCTACTTGATGAAACATAAGTCTGAAACATTTGAAAAGTTCAAAGAATTTCAGAGTGAAGTGGAAAATCATCGTAACAAGAAAATAAAGTTTCTACGATCTGATCGCGGAGACAAATATTTGAGTTACGAGTTTGGTCTTCAATTAAAACAATGTGGAATAGTTTCACAAACTCATGCCACCTGGAACACCGTAGCATAATGGTGTGTCTGAATGTCATAACCGTACTTTATTAGATATGGTGCGATCTATGATGTCTCCTACCGATCTACCACTACCGTTTTGGGGTTATGCATTAGAGACAGTTGCATTCACGTTAAATAGGGCACCATCTAAGTCCGTTGAGACGACACAATCTGAACTGTGGTTTGGCAAGAAACCGAAGTTGTCGTTTCTTAAAGTTTGGGGTTGTGATGCTTATATGAAAAAGTTTCATCCTAATAAGCTCAAACCCAAATCGGAGAAATATGTCTTCATAGGATACCCAAAGGAGACTGTTGGGTACACCTTCTATCACAAATCCGAAGGCAAGACTTTTGTTGCTAAATTCGGAGTTTTACTAGAGAAGGAGTTTCTCTCGAAAGAAGTGAGTGGGCGGAAAGTAGAACTTGATGAGGTAACTGTACCTGCTCCCTTATTGGAAAGTAGTTCATCACAGAAATCTGTTCCTGTGACTACTACACCAATTAGTGAGGAAGCTAATGATGATGATCATGTAACTTCAGATCAAGTTACTACCGAATCTCGTAGGTAAACCAGAGTGAGATCCGCACCAGAGTGGTACGGTAATCCTGTTCTGGAGGTCATGTTACTTGACCATGACGAACCTATGAACTATGAGGAAGCGATGATGAGCCCAGATTCCGCAAAATGGCTTGAAGCCATGAAATCTGAGATGAGATCCATATATGAGAACAAAGTATGGACTTTGATTGTCTTGCCCAATGATCGGCAAGCCATTGAGATTAAATGGATCTTCAAGAGGAAGACAGACGCTGATAATAGTGTTACTATCTACAAAGCTAGAATTGTCGCAAAAGGTTTTCGACAAGTTCAAAGTGTTGACTACGATGAGAGTTTCTCACTCGTATCTATGCTTAAGTCTGTCCGGATCATGTTAGCAATTGCCGCATTTTATGAAATCTGGCAAATGGATAAACAAAACTGCATTCCTTAATGGATTTATTTAAGAAGAGTTGTATATGATGCAACCAGAAGGTTTTGTCGATCCTAAAGGTGTTAACAAAATGTGCAAGCTCCAGCGATCCATCTATGGACTGGTGCAAGCATCTCGGAGTTGGAATATACACTTTGATGAGTTGATCAAAGCATATAGTTTTATACAGACTTGCGGTGAAGCCTGTATTTACAAGAAAGTGAGTGGGAGCACTACAGCATTTCTGATAAGTATATGTGAATAACATATTGTTGATTAGAAATAATGTAGAATTATTCTGCAAAGCATAAAGGAGAGTTTGAAAGGAATTTTTCAAAGAAAGACCACGGTAAAGCTGCTTACATATTGAGCATCAAGATCTATAGAGATAGATTAAGACGCTTGATAAGTTTTTTCAATGAGTACATACCTTGACAAGATTTTGAAGTAGTTCAAAATGGAACAGTCAAAGAAAGAGTTCTTACCTGTGTTGCAAGGTGTGAAATTGAGTAAGACTCAAAGCCTGACCACGGCAGAAGATAGAAATAGAATGAAAGTCATTCCCTATGCCTCAGCCATAGGTTCTATAAAGTATGCCATACTGTGTACCAGATCTATTGTATACCCTGCACTGCAAGGGAGTACAATAGTGATCTAGGAGTAGATCACTGGACAGCGGTCAAAATTATCCTTAGTGGAATAAGGAAATATTTCTCAATTATGGAGGTGACAAAAAGGTTCGTCGTAAAAAGTTACGTCGATGCAAGTTTTGACACAGATCTGGATGACTCTAAGTCTCGATCTAGATACATATTGAAAGTGGGAGCAATAAGCTAGAGTAGCTCCGTGCAGAGCATTGTTGACATAGAAATTCGCAAAATACTTACGGATCTGAATGTGATAGACCCGTTGACTAAAATTATCTCACAAGCAAAACATGATCACACCTTAGTACTCTTTGGGTGTTAATCACATAGCGATGTGAAGTAGATTACTGACTCTAGTAAACCCTTTGGGTGTTGATCACATATCGATGTGAACTATGGGTGTTAATCACATGGTGATGCGAACTATTGCTGTTAAATCACATAGCGATGTGAACTAGATTATTGACTCTAGTGCAAGTGGGAGACTGAAGGAAATATGCCCTAGAGGCAATAATAAAGTTATTATTTATTTCCTTATATCATGATAAATGTTTATTATTCACGCTAGAATTGTATTAACCGGAAACATAATACTTGTGTGAATACATAGACAAACAAAGTGTCACTAGTATGCCTCTACTTGACTAGCTCGTTAATCAAAGATGGTTATGTTTCCTAACCATTGACAAAGAGTTGTTATTTTATTAACGGGATCACATCATTAGTTGAATGATCTGATTGACATGACCCATTCCATTAGCTTAGCACCCAATCATTTAGTATGTTGCTATTGCTTTCTTCATGACTTATACATGTTCCTATGACTATGAGATTATGCAACTCCCGTTTGCCGGAGGAACACTTTATGTGCTGCCAAACGTCACAATGTAACTGGGTGATTATAAAGGTGCTCTGTAGGTGTCTCCAAAGGTACATGTTGGGTTGGCGTATTTCGAGATTAGGATTTGTCACTCCGATTGTCGGAGAGGTATCTCTGGGCCCTCTCGGTAATGCACATCACTTAAGCCTTGCAAGCATTGCAACTAATGAGTTAGTTGCGGGATGATGTATTACAGAACGAGTAAAGAGACTTGCCGGTAACGAGATTGAACTAGGTATTGGATACCGATGATCGAATCTCGGGCAAGTAACATATCGATGACAAAGGGAACAACGTATGTTGTTATGCGGTCTGACCGATAAAGATCTTCGTAGAATATGTAGGAGCCAATATGGGCATCCATGTCCCGCTATTGGTTATTGACCGGAGACGTGTCTCGGTCATGTCTACATTGTTCTCGAACCCGTAGGGTCCGCACGCTTAAGGTTTTGATGACAGTTATATTATGAGTTTATGAGTTTTGATGTACCGAAGGAGTTCGGAGTCCCGGATGAGACCGGGGACATGACGAGGAGTCTCGAAATGGTCGAGACGTAAAGATTGATATATTGGACGACTATATTCGGACATCGGAAAGGTTCTGAGTGATTCGGGTATTTTTCGGAGTACCGGGTAGTTACGGGAGAAGCAATGGGCCTTGATGGGCTTTAGTGGGAAGAGGAGAAAGGGCCAAGGGGCTGCTGCGCCCCCCTCCCCTCTGGTCCGAATTGGACTAGGGAAAAGGGGCCGGCCACCTTTCTTTCTCCTCTACTTCCTTCTCCCTTCCTCCCCTCTTGGTGGACTCCTACTAGGACTTGGAGTCCTAGTAGGACTCCACATCCTGGCCGCACCAATTGCCTTGGCCGGCCTCCTCCTCCTCCATCCTTTATATACTGAGGCAAGGGGCACCCCATGAACACAAGTTGATCTTCGTGATCGTTCCTTAGCCGTGTGCGGTGCCCCCCTCCACCATATTCCACCTCGGTCATATTGTAGCGGTGCTTAGGCGAAGCCCTGCGACGGTAGTACATCAAGATCGTCACCACGCCGTCGTGCTGACGGAACTCTTCCCCGACACTTTGCTGGATCGGAGTCCGGGGATCATCATCAAGCTGAACGTGTGCTAAAACTCGGAGGTGTCGTAGTTTCGGTGCTTGATCGGTCGGGCCATGGAGACGTACGACTACATCAACCAAACGCTTCCGTTGTCGATCTACAAGGGTACGTAGATCACACTCTCCCCTCTCGTTGCTATGCATCACCATGGTCTTGCGTGTGCGTAGGAAAATTTTGAAATTACTATGTTCCCCAACAGGGTTGTCTCATTGAAACCGTCCTCAGGAACTGAGTTCTGTGTCTGTGATCGATGAACAGCTACTACCACTCATTGGGATCCTTACCCTCTCGACTTCTTAATCACCCTAGTACTCTGTCCAGGAGTTGCAACTAGTTTCTGGTGTTTGTAGGTTATGTGTTGGCAGCCGTGTGTAGCGCTGACCCCAGGGGTGGGCTATGTTGCAGTAGATACACCGTGGCCGGGCATGCCGGGCGCCCGTTTGGTGTCTCGGAACCCTGTACACATCGTTCGGGGCCGTATGTGGAAACCTCGGCCGGACTCCCTGCGGATGGAACCTAGATAGGCGATAAACCTGGACTAGAGACTTAAGTGTTTAGGTAGGCCGTGGCCGACACCCTCGTTGGGCTTCCGCTTGAAGGTTGCCGAGTACATGTCGTGTAAACGACGGTAAGTGGTGGGACCGTGTGTGAAGAAGTACACCCCTGCAGGGTTATCAGTATCTATTCGAATAGCCGGATTCCTCGGATATGGAAACTTGGACCCCTTGCATAGTTCATAGACAAGTGAAAGTGGATACCCTAAAACTCGCAAGATAAGCGTGAGTGCTATGGATGGCCTTTTCGTAGGGAGACGGGAGCGGAACCATAGTGGTGTATTGAATGGTGAATATGTGGACTCGTGTGCGCCACCTCAAAAGAGTTGCTTGCAATCGTAGTTCAGGTTATCCACTGAGTCAAAGCTGGCTTGCTGCAGTTAAACTCCACCACCCCCTTTGTTGATACCGATGCATATGTAGTTAGTTCTGATGTAAGTCTTGCTGAGTACAATTGTACTCATGTTTGCTTAATTTATGTTTTTGCGAAGAGGCTTCAGTCTCGCTAGTAGTTCCGCGTGGACTTCGACGTTTAGCTTGATACCTCAGCTACGATCTTGTGCCCTCGGCAGGATCTGGTAGATAGTCAGGCTTCTTAGCCTTTTTCCATTTGTAGATGTCTGTACTCAGACATGTTAAGCTTCCGCATGTGCTTTGACTTGTATGCTCTGAATGTTGGGTCATGAGACCCATGTTTGTAATATCTCGCTCCTCGGAGCCTAATGAATAATACTCTGAGTCGTAGAGTCTTGTTGTGATGCCATGTTGTATTGCACATATTGAGCATATTGTGTGTATGATTGAAATGCTTGGTATGTGTGGGATCCGACAACCTAGTGGTTTATCCTTGGTAGCCTCTCTTACGGGGAAATGTAGTCTTGTGCTTCCATGAGCCATAGTAGTCCGCTACAGCCCGGTTCACCGGAGTCCTGCTAGCCCAGCACTACTGCTCCGGAACACTTGACTGGCCGGCATGTGATTCTCTTCGTTCCTGTGTCTGTCCCTTCGGGGAAATGTCATGCGGTGACATCCGGAGTCCTACCTAGCCTGCTACAGCCCGGGTTCCCGAAGTCATGTTAGCCCAGTGCTACAGCCCGGATTCACACGCTGCTGACCGACATGCTCGATGTTGATTCATGTATGCCTGTCCCCGTAAGTTAGTGCCACTTTGGGTTCACGACTAGTCATGTCGGCCTGGGTTCTCTGTCATATGGATGCTAGCGACACTATCATATACGTGAGCCAAAAGGCGCAAACGGTCCCGGGCCATGGTAAGGCGACACCCGTGGGCATACAGTGCGTGAGGCCGCAAAGTGATATGAGGTGTTACAGGCTAGATCGGTGTGACTTAGAATCGGGGTCCTGACAAGATATTTGAAACTAATTGCTGGTTTGATGTGTTTTAAAAATGTACAACCCATTTCTCATTACTGATGGGCCACTTTCTCGGCCAGCCGAATGAAAGCTCTCCTCATCTTGAAAGGTTTGCAGCCCAACAGGCCTGACAAAGCGACTTACTTGGCAAATCACAAAAAAACTGGGCTGTGGCCATGGACCCAGCTGTCAGCCTCTCCACGTACAGTACTCTTCCAATGGAATGTCGTTGACCACATTGACCACGCCGTGCAGAGAGCACCAAGGCGGTGGACGACGGCGAGGCCTAGGAAGGGGACGACGCGGAGCCGGGGAAGACGCGGCAGTGGATGCCCACGCGGAGAGGAGTACGAGGGTTCACTGGTTCGGCTGCGGTGTGAGGCTGCCATCGCCGCAGGGCCTGGCTAGCGGTGGGAGTAGTAGGGGACGATGAGGCCTCATCAGCAGCACAGCCGGCCATTGGAGGCAGAAGCAGGCGGTCTCCCCGGCGCTGGTTTGGGCGGCTGGTGCAAGAAGAGCAGCGATTGAAGAAGCAGCAGGACCGTTCGATTCAAATCCAACGATTACTGCTGCTAGAATCGTTTGTTGACTAAGTTGACAAGCCCTGCGTACGCGTCAACTTAGTAGGCCCACAGGTCAGCCTCCCAACCGGTGCGCCCCAGATGTCAGTGGGAGGAATCATTTTTTCACGTAATAAGGAGGCAGTTGATTGCGTGCGGCCAGGCCAGCGGAGGGAGTAGGGTGGGCCGGGGAAGCCTGCGCGGCATCACAGAGGGCCACAAGAGGAGGGAGCAGCTAGTCCCACCGGCGCTAGTTTAGGCGGCTGGAGGAGGAAGATCAGAGATTGAAGAAGTACGTCGGCCGTTGGATGGACATCCAACACTAACTGCTGCTAGAATCGTGTGTTCACTAACAAAGCCTTGCGTAAACAAGTCAGCCTCAAAATATGTGGCGTGTACAGCCCATTTGCTATTATTTTTATAATTTTTACTCATTTTCTAATTCACATGGAATTTATTGCAGCCCGTTTTCCATTTTTAGAATTGCTGGCCATTTTCTGGTCAGTACCATGGTCAAAAAATTAACTAAATATGTGGGAAATTTTGAAAATTCGCAAATTTTTGCTGGGGAACGAAATATTCTTGATCCAAAAATTAATAGCCATACTAAAACAAATTTAAAAATAAATTAGTAGTATGTCATGTTAAATCCAATGAAATACGTATAAGATATCAGTGAAGAACAAAAACAAAAAGAAACTTATATCCCATTTGCTATAATTTTTTTGGAATTTTCAGCCCCTTTTGATATTACTTTTAACAGACATTGACCATACTCTTAAGCTAGGCCGGAACGCATCCCTCCTCGTCAGGAAAGATTTGCAGTCGAGTAATTCGGAGAAAACAAATAGGCCTAGCTTGGGTATTCTTCAAAAAGAAATACTGGGCTACCTATTTTCCCAAAGAACTGGTGCATGAGCATTTAGCTTTATTTATTTATTTACTTATTTATGTTTAGGGGACCATGAGCATGTACCTGGGATGGATTCATGTGAGAGCCTCCCTTCCAGTTAATTATGGGCTTCTCTATTGGGCCTTCATCAGTGGGCTGCATGTTATCAACAAGTGGAAAATGTGTTCCGAGTTTCAAAAAAATATGTGTTCCGTATGATAAATAGTATGCGCTACGTACGGTACGGGGCACTAAAGGATCGAACCGTGCAACGACTTCCAAACCATTGTGTTTGTCGTTCTACCAACACATTTATTCAACCAACAGATGAAATATACTACTGATTGTACATTGAAAAAAGCAGCAGCAGCAACCAGGGCTGGGGGTGCAACAGAAGCAGTAAGCAGGCCAGAAGAGTGAAGACGCAGCTCTCTCTTCCAAACCAAACATCAGCCATCATTAAAAATGGGCTACCAAAAAAGAACAAGTGTATGCATCAAACTAAATAAAGATCCTACTACACCAAGTGTATGCATCTAACTAACTGGCTCAGTTAGACGTTACTATTTATTAAGCTGTGGAGATTGGCTTACGGCTTGAACCAGATGGGTGCCTGACGCGGAAACTCCAGCTAGCAGGTCGAAGTATGATACTTGCAACCCTCTCTCCTACTTTGGGCCGCAGAGCGTGGCGACACATATCAGGGTATGGTGCATGCAGAGACGCATGGTACGCTGTGTACACACAGTTTTTCCTGATGAACGAAACCGCGCTGCCATCATGATCCTTGCCATCGGTTATCTCCTGGTTAATCGGATAATTTAGTCCGACAAACAGAGAGCGTGTACCAAGGCTACTTACCAGCCTCCAGTCAAAAATTCCTGAAGGCACAGAGAAGATGGGATCCTGCTCAAAGACATTGCAGTGACTGTGATTGTATTCCGCGAAACAACATGTCCAGTATGTGCGAACGATGATCAATCTTTCGCCGTCGTATGATCGAGCCAGGAACCACCTGCAACTGCCATGCCGCTTTTCTTTGAAAGGTTCTGGGATTAGGAAGGGTAGGGACACCAGGCGGCCTACAACATCATATCAAGTTGGAGTCATATAAAAAAGGGCTCTTGGTTTAGTCAATCTTAAGAACAGCATGTTATGAGCATGAATATTTTTTTAGCAAATGTTGACAGTAATATAAGCAGGCCATCATGATATCATAGGAAAGTAACATACTGCTGTAACAGCCGTTTGTAGCGATGACTGGAGTAGGCAGTAATACGTCCAGCCATAGAAGGAGTTGACAGCGTAAATGAAGCCCTTGTGTTCAATGGCATCAGAGACCCATGGAGGATGTATGATCCTGCGATGGACGTGCAGATTTATCCACTACCGCAGTGACCTATCAGATAGGCGAGACCGCGATTGAAGAACGCAATTAGCCTAAAGTCTTTATAATTCGCAGATCTTGTGGGCACTTGGCAGATTACAACCTTGAGCAAATCAAACTTGGTATCATGTTGGCTACTGTAAGATTCCGAGTATTCTGGGCCGCGATGCCAAAGCATGCAGTGTTAATCGAACGAAGGGGGATCAATCGCCGGGTGTAGACCTCCACGAGCATCCAGCTGCCACGACCATCGACGAGCACCATCCAAGACGTGTTCATGCCGACCCAGTACATACCGTTAATGTAGTTGAGGCTGACGGGGATCGGATCGTAGTCAAGGGGGTTGATGCTCGCCACCCTACGATCGTTATGCTGCGTGACACGCCGTTTCTGATGATCAGGTGGCATCAGCAAGCAAGGAGCTGGTTTAAAAAGCTCCGGCCTGAGGGCTTTGAGTAAACGGTACAGCCCCGACGAGCACGCGGCAAGCGGCATGGTACTAAGATTGTCCACACGCGAAACAATGAGCTTGATTACCTCTGTGGGGAGCGAATTCTAGCCACTCTTTCGGCGGACGCTGCTCGGTTCTGCCATTGTTAGTGCTTGGGTTTTGAACGAGAGGGGAGGCGCCTTAGCGGGGATGGAAGATTGGACGAGATTATGTGCGGACAAAGATGGAGAAAAGAATATGTGCTCCGGGAAGTGGACAGGTGATGATGACTACAGCACGCCGCTTGACTTACGAGACACATACTAGCAGCGTAGGGTCATGTCGATGCCAGACAACTTGCTTGAGTGATCACAGTACTGGTACTCCCTACAATGCTATGCCCTAACTTGCTTGAGTAGAGTAGTAGAGTAGGACTCTGCTCTACTACTAGCACCGGAGGAGTAGTATATTCTAATATAAAATAGTTACAAACTTCAATGCCCGAGTGTGGAACGACTATGAACCGTGCTCAGAGACCGTGTCTACGTGGTGTTTGGACATGGGAGACAACCTCAACGCCGACGGTGCAGCTCCCGTTGCACCGTATGTGTTTCTGTCCTTCCTGTTCGAAATCATGGTAAAATTCATGTTTCTACTCTGTATCCTACTACTATGCTAGTCCACATGATTAGTTGCGAACGACGACTTCTTCCCCGACCTCGGCAACCTCATCCTCGAAGACAAGGGCGACAACGTCAACGCCGGCAACCAGTGAGATACAGGGTGTAGGAAGCGGTTTGGGAATTTGCATGCCTTTCCAACTAGTGAGATACTCCGTACAAAGTACGATAGAGAAATAACCACAGAGAAGGAAGCTAAAAGTAAACAATCAAACAAGCATTTTTGCATTTGTTTTGCATTGAATCGTTTCACAAGCTTGACTAGTGCTATTTTTCTACTTTTACAAAAACCGCATCGTAATGTTTAAACATGCATTTGCACGTACATAAGTAATAGTAGTACTCCCTCCGTCTAGGTGTATAAGTCTTCCCTCCTTCTTGGTCACGGTGCACAACCGAAGATGACTTATTGACCTGGACGGAGGGAGTAGCATAGTCTGCAAGCATATATCGAGAGAGACGTGTAGTGAGAGAGTGGAAAAAAAATACTCGTATATGAGACCAGGTCTCACGGTTAGCAGGTGAGACCCGTCCTGATGGATGACACGTGGCTTTTAAGTGGGGGTGGGGGATGCTTTGTGATTTGTGAATGCCACGTGTCATCCATCAGGATGGGTCTCGCGTGAGACCTGGTCTCATAGAATTCTTTTCCTGCGATAGTATATAGTAAAGTTTGTGCTATATGCACGTACTTTCAAAATGCGTACGAATACACAAGGTTTCCAAACTTTCCCTTTTACATACTTAATTAAGGACGCTAAAAATTCCTGAATGTTCGGGATTTATTATTTGCGTCCCAAAACTAATGAGATCGCCTTACGAAACAAAAATTATACTCCTCCTAAAAGCCACGGCACTCGCAGGAGCGCTTGCGGCACGCCACGAGTGCCTTGGTGCGCGGTCGTTTCCTAGCGCGCCGACACAACGCCTCTTCCTCAGCCTCGCAACTCGCGAGGTGCTGATTGGCGGCTTGTCGGCGGGCGAGCGCGATCTCACCGGTGTGGTGATCCGGCGCCAACAGGTACTCCTCCTCGCTGGAAGCGTGCACCCGGTCCACGTACCGCCAAGCGTAGATGAGGCGCTTGGGCCCGACTGCACTCAGGACATCGGCACAGGCGTCCTCCGCCACCCTCACGGCCCTCGCATGAGCCTTTTGCCAAAGAGCCAATTACCTGACTCTCTCGGACGCGACATAGGCCTCCCAGGCAGCTTGTTCCGCGGTGCGTTTCTCTTCCTCGGCCTTCTTCTCCGCCTCTATTTTGGCACGCTCTGCTGGAGGCAAAGCCTCCCACAGGGCGACATCCATTTCTTTCGAAAGCTCCTCAAGGCTGGGGGGGCTCGGCGGGCGGCGCGGCGTTCTCCTCGTAGCGGGGAGTCGACGCGTCCTTCAGCGTGTGTGCTGGCGAGATTGGGAACGCCAAAGCGTCCACCTCGACGCATCGCGGCGAGGAGCGGAACACCGACACGTCCTCCTTGACTAGTGGCAGCGAGGAACGGAATGGCGACGCGTCACGTACCGGCGAGGAGCGGAACACCGACGCGTCCTCCTCGACTAGTGGCGGCGAGGAACGGAACGGCGACATGTGACCGTCCGCGCAGTGCAGCGAGGGGCTCCTAGGGCTTGGGAGGGGCGATGCCATGGTGGTCGACGTGAGAGGGAGGGGGAGGAGATAGTGATGAACGTGAACGTGAGGGGGAGGAGATAGCTATACCGTGGGAGGCACAGTATTTATAGCGAGCAATGGCACACCTACGTAAGATATGGACTGAGCTGCACTAACTTAACTGCCGGTCCAGTTGCGTCACTGACATGTGGGCCAGACCCCTGTTGGGCCCATATGTCAGTGACCGAATGCACCTACAGTTAAGTAATAGCTATGTGGGCATATTTGTTGGAGTAAATTACGGGGGAGCGAAGGGGTGGAAATATTGCTGGTCACAACGGATTGGACGAGCGTGGGGGAGGAGAGTCATGCATGCAGATTTTTTTCACACGGGGTGGAGTGGAGGGACCGTCGGAGGGAGAAGGAGAGTTTGGCAGGCATATTGTTTCCACACATGGAGAGGAAAAAAATTGGAGACGAACGGGCTTCCCGTAGGTATGGGGAACGATGCATAATAAGTCATCTTGCATGCCGGGCTAGGTATAGTCTCAAGTCATTAAAAACAAACACGCCCCACACATATTCATATTTCAAGGTGCACTAAATTATTGCATGCGATGATTAAGGCTGGCCATAATGGTGGTATCTTAGCTGGTATCATGCACACGGGAATAGCAAACATGCTGATGTGGCAAAGAATTAAAGAAGAGAGGGGGGTTAGAGTAACTAGAGTTCATGCATGCATTGGTAAACACATTTTTTGTGGAGAACGACAGCACTAGTTGAGTACTTTTGCAGACTTCAAAAACTATTCCACAATGTGTCAACATTCACAATATCAAATCAATATTTTTACACTCATTATAAAATGTAGTTCTTATACTCCCTCCTTCCATATATATAGGGCCTAATGCGTTTTTCGAGGCTAACTTTGACCAAATGTTAGAGCAATAATATATGACATGCAACTTACACAAAGAACATCATCAAATTCGTATGTGAAAGGAGCTTTCAATGATATAATTTTCACATTATGCATGTCATGTAGTATTAATTTTATCAATAGTCAAAGGCAGTCTTGAAAAACGCATTAGGCCCTATATAGATGGAAGGAGGGAGTAGTCATTATAATCAGTACTCCCTCAGTCTAGGTGAGCAAGTCATCTTAGATTGTGCACTATGACCAAGGAGGAGGGGAAAACGAGAGATCTTAATGTTTATTTGCTAATTAATAGCATTGCATGCAATGAACTAACCACTGCATGTCATGTTTGGTAGTCTCAAGTCATTAAAAGCATGCACACCCACATCTCCTATTGGTTGATAAGTCAATAAACAAGAAACGAGGTAGAAGTTAATGCACCGCGCCTAAGTGTTTTGGGAGTATTGTAGATATTGATATTTTTAGTATAAATTTGGTCGTGGGATTTCATTGATGCCTGTCAAAGCGTTGACAGGTCTGCTATGCGTGACCTGAAGATGAAAGCGTTGAGCATCTCGAAGTTGATCAACGATCTTCAATTGTCAAAGATTAGCCATTCGGCCAATAAGGTGGCACACTTAATTGCTAAGTATAGCTTTCACAATAGATTAGATGGTATTCTTGTAAATGACGTACCGCCCTGTGTGGTGAATATTGTATCAAATGAGTGTACTGGTGTGGCTGGTTAATTAATATAAGGTGGTGTTCAAAAAAAGTATAAATTTGGTCAAACACTTTGCAAATGGTTGACGGGAGTAAAAAGGACCAGAGGGAGTATCATGCATGCGGAGTAGGCAAAAAAATTGCTTGTCTAAAAAAAGGCAAAAAAATTGCTCATTTATAGTCGGTCGAAGTCTCAAAGGGCGCGACCGCGCGAGGGAGGCGTGACATTTGACAGAATTAAGTGAAGTTACATCCACGCGCCGGCATGGCGTGTGAACAGGAAGAAGCTATACCGTCAGGCCTACGATATGGGTCTAGTAGACATGACATCTAGTGGGTCCCGCATAGTTCTCGAGAACTCTTTGGAGGCTTGCAGCCGTTTATCCACCGGGCAAGCCAGCAACCCCACGCCGTTCGCACGCCCTACTCGTCCCCGTCTTCTACCTTACAACAGTTTTCTCCGAGTCGTCCCGTCCTTTCTCATTAGTTCGCTCCTAGTTTTTTTTGTGGGGTACAACAGTTCAACTTCTCCTAACCCTCCTCCAAAACCCATGGCCTCCCAAATCTCCATGGTCGCCGCTGAGTACCAGGTTAGAGCCATCACCGGCGATCAGTTCATCGTCATCTACACACATGGATCCGAGATGGTGAAAGCATGGCTTGCTCGCTTCCTACGCATGTTCAACAGTTCAACGGATGAGTGGGTCACTGGGCTAGATGTTGAGTACACCACAGTCCTGGGACGAGAGAAGGATCTAAAGGACGAAGAGAGGAAGAAGCCCGCCATCATCCAGGTTTGCGTACATAACGTTTGCTTGGTCTACCACATATGCCATGCCGACATTGAGTGCCAGGATTTTAAGAACTTCCTCAAGGACAAAAGAGTGAAATTCGTTACTGTAGGCTTTAAGAACGACAATGACGTCCTGCGTCGGATAGGTCTTGTTGTAGGCCAGCCCTTCGATCTCCAGAAGGCAAGCCTGGTGTCCTCCTCTCAACCTTCAATGCTGACCCTGGCAACAGCCATGATTGATCCTTCGTACGCTAAACTGAAGAAACCTCATCACGAGTTTCATCATGCATGGGAGTCGAAGACATTAGATGAAGATCACATCCTGTACGCAACAGTGGATGCCTACCTTTGTTTAAATATCTACAAGGGTTGGATGAAGAAGCAGAGCCCAGTGTCTGGTTCAAGCAAAGAAGCGTCAGCGAAGAGGAAGAGGAAGAGGGACGAGGATGAAGTCGAGGACGTGGACTCGGACTACAAGTAGGTGGCAGTGCCGTCGCTCATGCTGGTTCTACTACAGTGTCAAGTGGACTAGTTGCTTATTAGTTTATTTTCAAGGGTGTGTTGTGCTGAGGCCCCAGCAGAACTATGGGGCTGTTTGGATTGTGACTATCTTTGCCATATGTTGCCACATGAGTTTTGCCACATTTGTCACACTTGCCTTGCTTGAGTTGCTCAAATTGTTAGCCATACTTTGGCTTGCCTAAGGGAATCTTGCCACACTTCTTGTGTCTATGACATGTGGGGTTCACTGCTCATAAAAAATTCCTTGTCTCAAGTGTGGCTAGAACCAAACACCTACCTAACTTGGTCAAACCTGCATAAGGTTAGGTGTGGCAAAGTGTGCCAATGTGTGGCTAGGAACCAAACAGCCCCTATGTTTATGTTATTTCTCATTATTTGAACTCTTTAGTGCGTACAGTAGTACTAGTACTATGTCTTACTACTGTTCTTCTTGCAGTTGGTACTACTGCTCGTATCTTCGTGTTCCTACTGTACTTAATACATTCGTACTAGTAGTATAATTTGGGTCAGTCGATTTGTGAAAGAAGTTTGACGGAGCGAAGGAAGAAGACGGCAGAAGAGGTGGAAGAAGCCCTTCTAGCCATCCATGTTGCATCAAACGGCTCACATGAGTCGACTGACCCAAATTGCTCCTTCAGATTGCAGGATCCACGTGGCATTCAAGGTCTCGAAGGTAGATTCCACGTCCGCACCCGGTTTGCGGGCTCGACGCGCGCGCGACCGGCTTACACCGCGACAGCCACCATGCGCGCCTCCTCCGCGTGGGCGGAGACGACAATGACACGCTAGTTCCTCCTCGCCGGCGTGCTAGAGCACGCGCTCATCCTCCTCTTCGTACGCTGCGTGCATAGAGGCGGCTCCACCAGCTACTCACGTGCTTGGCAGCGCGGCGGCATCAAGAGGAGGGACTGCAGAAGACGTGAGCGGGCGAGCCTTCGGCTTCATGGAACAGGGATGGCGGCGACACAGCGGTGATGGGCGAGAAATTGTTGCCCGGAGCAGGCGGGCGCCGGCATGCGCAACGGCGGCGGCGACATATTGATGAGTGCGCGTGTGGGAGCTTACTTTAGTTTTATATATAAGGTTGGTCAAACTTAAAAGAAACCATACTAGTACACGTAAACATTAGACTTAGGCAGCGCTTTTATTAGTTACTAGCTTATGTTCTTGCCCATTGTGACCAGCCTTAGTACCACGGCCACGATACAGAATCATGTGCAAGCGCGTGAACCGCGGCCGCGCGGTCGTTCGAACGATGCGTCACCGTGTCGCACTCGAAGGACATCCACCGAACCTTTTTGTGTGTGTGAAAACAATCCTCGAATATTACTCAACTTTTTTTCCTGTGAAAGTTCTTGACGCTGCAATGTTTCCATATATTTAAATTTAGCTCCAGTTCGTGTTTATTTGGATTTGGACGTTTTAGGTGCGCCCTAGTTTTTTTAATACTGATTTGGTGTGTGTGGCTGAGAGAGAACGTGTGTATGTGTCCATATGTGTGTTGTGGCGGAAGGGCAATGTGGAGACGGTGTGCGTGTGATACAGACATAGAGAGGTGTGAATGTGGAAATGATCGTGCATGAGTGAGACATAGACAAATGCTGATATGTTGTGTATACATGAGAGAACGGTCTTCTAGTTTACTTGTGTGAGAGAGAGAGAGAGAGAGGGAGGGAGAGAGAGACAGAGGGAGGAGCATCCGTAACACAACAACCATCTCTCTCGATTCGTCCGTCCCTCGCACGGTCGCATGCAACACATGCATCAACGCGCACATTTTGACACCCTCACCCGGCCCCTGCCCACCTCAAGGCCCGCACAATCTCTTCGTGAATACCCATTTCTCTCCTTAGGTTTCTTTTCTCTCAATATCTGACACACACACACGCACACACACACACACACACAGAGAGAGACACACGCAGCACAACACACACACACACTCCCCCGAGCACACAATTCATCCCCATCCAAGGTTATACGGCGACCACTCTCGCATGTGCTTCTTTGCACCCCAACATGCACAACACCTCAATCTTCAAAGAGGGCAACGAGCAGATCGAAGACGGCGACCACACTGCGCTAGAGAATGCGGGTCATTTGGAAGCAGGGTGATGTGACGACGCCTGACTGACTCCTCCCCCCACCCTCTCTCTCTCTTGCACAAAATTACCAATCCCTCTCTCCCCCGCACAAAATTGCCAATCCCTCAACCCACGAGATCCTTCCCCTCTCGTCCATGTTTTTCCTGCTCTCTCATCAAACATGTTGTCTCTTCTCCTTCCACGTATACAGAATCCAGATGCACACGCATCTCATGTATATTACATGTATGCATCTTTCTCACAGACCTAACTTCTTCGTCTCTCTTTCTCTATCTATCTCTCTCTCTCTTTGTCTCGTTAGGTTTGTCTCATACTCTCTTGTCCACATACATACAATCTTTCCCGCCCTATCTGCTCCATCTTCAAAAGCTCTCTCTGCATGTTTCATTCACACATTGGGATATGTCAAAATGTTGCTTCTATAATGGATGATGTAGAGTTATGGTTGTTCTTGTTGCATCCTACAAAGTAATAACTATGAAATGCATTTAGATTCTCATTTGACTGGGATTATGTGAGTTTGAGCATGTTGTGAAGTACTATAGACCTTGTATACATCTTGGGATTCGACAATGATTGTAACTATTGAATTGTATAGACCATTACATTCGAAGTCAATAGCCTAATATATTTATTTCACAATTTCAACAAATGATTAGTTCACTACAAACTAAGAAAACAAATGTGTACTCCCTCCATTTTTAATTAAGTCTACGTATTAGCATTGGTCAAAGTGAAGTTTTGTAAACTCTCAGAAAGCTTATAACAAAAAATATTAACATATACAATAACAAATAAATACCATTTGATTCATTATTGAATGTACTTTCACATCATACATATTTGTTATGGTAAATGTTTATATTTTTCTATAAACTTGGTCAAACTTTAGGAAGTTTGACTTCGGTCAAACATAATATGCAGAGTTTACTACTACTACTACTCGCTAGTTGCTTAGCCGAATCACTCAACACGCCACACGGGGAGTCCAGTGTCACAAATTTTTGAGGTCGGCGGCAAAATCTCCCGCGACCCTGATTCGAGCAGTGGGAAGTTACCATCATAGCCTTCGGAACAGGTGAGGGAGTCCTGGATTAGGGGGTGTTCGGATAGCTGGACTATACCTTCAGCCGGACTCCTAGACTATGAAGATACAAGATTGAAGACTCCGTCCCGTGTCCGGAAGGGACTTTCCTTGGCGTGGAAGGCAAGCTTGGCGATACGGATATGAAGATCTCCTACCATTGTAACCGACTTTGTGTAAACCTAACCCTCTCTGGTGTCTATATAAACCGAAGGTCTTAATCCGTAGGACAACGTACACATCAACAATCATACCATAGGCTAGCTTCTAGGGTTTAGCCTCCTCGATCTCGTGGTAGATCTACTCTTGTACTACCCATATCATCAATATTAATCAAGCAGGATGTATGGTTTTACCTCCATCGAAAGGGCCCGAACCTGGGTAAAACTTTGTGTCCCTTGCCTCCTATTACCATTCGGCCTAGACGCACAGTTCGGGACCCCCTACCCGAGATCCGCCGGTTTTAACACCGACATTGGTGCGTTCATTGAGAGTTCCTCTGTGTCGTCGCCGTCAGGCTCGATGGCTCCTACAATCATCAATAGCGTTGCAGTCCAGGGTGAGACCTTCCTCCTCGGGCAGATCTTCGTCTTCGGCGGCTTCGCACTGCGGGCCAATTCACTTGGCCGTCTGGAGCAAATCGAAAGCTACGCCCCTAGCCGTCAGGTCAGATTTGGAAGTTTAAACTACACAGCTGACATCCGCGGAGACTTGATCTCTGACGGATTCGAGCCACTGCCCAGCGCGCCGCTCTGTCACGACGAGCATGATTTAGCTCTGCCGCCGAACAGTGCCCTGGAGGCCGCACCCGCGTCAGCTCCGACCCTTAATTCGGAGCCAACTGCGTCGATCGAGGATGGGCGGTTGGATGCCACCTCATGGGCTGCGATCTTAACGGCGATTGAGCTGAACACCAGCCCCGCACTCTGCGAAACTCATCATTCCAAGGAGCCAGACTCCTATCCGGACTCTGAAACATTCGCGCCTCTGCCGATCGAATCCGATTTGGCACCGATCATGGAGATTACTGCTGCGGACATCTTTTAGCACCCGCCCTTCGGCGATATTATGAAATCACTAAAGTCTCTCTCTTTATCAGGAGAGCCCTGGCCGGACTACGGTCAGCGAGATTGGGATACAGACGATGAAGAAATTCAAAGCCCACCCACCACCCACTTTGTAGCCACCGTCGACGATTTAACCGACATGCTCGACCTCGACTCTGAAGACATCGACGGTATGGACGCTGATGAAGGAGACGATGAAGAACCAGCGCCTATTGGGCCCTGGAACGCCACCTCGTCATATGACGTATACATGGTGGACGCACCAAAAGATGACGACGAGGAGCGGAAGGATGCACCGAAGGCTTGTTCCCTCGAAAAGCAGTCAAAGCGGCGACGCAAGCGCCGCCCCAAATCCCGCCCCGACAGAAATAGCGATCACACAGACCCAGTGCTAGAGCAGGGCGAACCGCTGCCGGACAACGGCAATCCGGATAATCAAACCGAACAAACAAATCCTATCAAGGATCATGGTCCGGACGACATAACGCCGGACAGGCACCCGGAGCAGCAGACTGCCCGTAAAAGGCTTGTTGCCACCGTGAGGAGTCTGAGAAAGCAGAAGCAAAGGCTCAAGGCTGCGCAAGACACACTCCAAATCAGATGGAGTAAAATACTCAACACAGCAGCAAGGTACGGCGACAATCGCCCCTACAAGAGCTACCCAAAGCGGAAGCTACTACCTGAATTCGATGAGGAGGCCTCAGACCCCCCCCCCCACAACCAAATATCAAAGCAGCCACCTGGTCGGATGGACGACCCCTCTACCAACACAGGGCGGCATACAATGCCGCTCACCATACAACACGCAACCAATGCGAGGGCTCGCACCCAAAGAACGGTGCAACAAGATCCATCTATGGACCACGCAAGCGCGCCCCAGCATACAATGCAACACAACAAACATCCAAACAACGCGGTACACCCAGCTACAGGGGTGCCGCACACCCCCTATGTTTCACCGATGAGGTGCTGGACCACGAATTTCCAGAGGGATTCAAGCCCGTAAACATAGAGGCATACGACGGAACAACAGACCCTGGGGTCTGGATTGAGGGCTACATCCTTCATATCCATATGGCTCGAGGAGATGATCTCCATGCCATCAAGTACTTACCCCTCAAGCTCAAAGGGCCAGCTCGTCACTGGCTCAAAGGCCTCCCCGAAAGCTCCATTGGAAGTTAGGAAGAGCTCGAAGACGCCTTTCGGGCAAATTTTCAAGGGACCTATGTCCGACCTCTGGATGCGGATGATTTGAGTCATATAACTCAACAGCCCGGAGAGTCAGCCCGAAAGCTTTGGAACAGGTTTCTTACTAAAAAGAACCAGATTGTCGATTGTCCGGACGCTGAAGCCTTAGCGGCTTTCAAGCATAGCGTCCGTGACGAATGGCTCGCCAGACACCTCGGCCAAAATAAGCCGAGAACGATGGCCGCATTAACAAACCTCATGACCCGCTTTTGCGCGGGAGAGGACAACTGGCTAGCCAGATGCAGCACCAGCAACCCCAGTACATCTGAAGTTAGAGATGGAAACGGGAAATCACGGCGCAATAGCACTAACAAACGCCGAAATAAAGAAGACAGCACGAAGGGCACGGCAGTAAATGCCGGATTCAAAAGCTCTCGGCCAGGACAAAAGCCGCCCCCTAAAGGCACCAGGGACGAATTGTCCAACCTCAACAAAATTCTGGACCAAGTATGTCAGATTCATAGTACCCCTGGTAAACCTGCTAATCATACCCAAAGAGAATGTTGGGTCTTCAAGCAGTCCGGCAAGCTCAACACCATACACAAGGGGGAGGATACACCAAGTGAAGACGAGGACGAGCCCCCCAAGCAAGACACGGGGGAACAAAAGCAATTTCCACCATAAGTCAAAACAGTAAACGTGTTACACGTAATCAAGGGAAAAAACAAGGCAGCACTCCTAGGAAAGTATACCCAAGTGCCTGTCACCACGAAGTCCTACCACTGGTCATCTCAACCGATCACTTTCGACCATCGCGATTACTCAGCAAGTATCTGACACGCAGGACAGGCTGCCCTGGTATTAGACCCAGTAATTGGCGGATATCACTTCACAAGGGTCTTGATGGACGGCGGCAGTAGCCTAAACCTAATACATCAGGATACAATCCGCGGGATGGGGTTAGACCCAACACAAATTCGCCATAGCAATACTACCTTTAAAGGAGTAACGCCAGGCCCAGGGGCTCGTTGTACGGGCTCCCTCCTACTACAAGTTACATTCGGCTCCCCCGATAACTTTCGTCGCGAGCATTTAACTTTCCACATCGCTCCATTTCAAAGTGGCTATCAAGCACTACTCGGACGTGAATCTTTCGCTCGCTTTAACGCAATACCACACTACGCCTCCCTCATACTCAAGATGCCCGGTCCACATAGCATCATTACAGTGCACGGAAATATCAAGCGATCTCTACGCGCCGAAGAGAGTGAGGCTGCCCTGGCCGCCGCACACTAAAGGCGCCCGGACAAGCGAAAGCATCCAATAGGTCGTCAAGACCTCAGATACAACTAATCAAGTCCGGCGCCGCTATTTATACGGAAATAAGTGGTCACACCCCTATTTGCCAATACAAGGGGCTCAACGCGCGCAGACAAGTGGCAATTTCTTATCATCTTGAATTATACATGGTTTCTTTAAAAACTATCCTTTTGCACGACAACTTTTTCACTTAACTTCCTCTCTTTCACAGACGATCAACGTGCTACACCCGTCCAGGATACGGCACAACGGAGACACAGGCGCATACGTGCAGCAGGGACCCGCTCCAAGGATTCTTTTTAGATTAAGACCCTGCGTAAACCTTTTTTACTGTCTCTTGTTGATACATATCCACCATTGAGAAGGATACTGACATCTTGGCATGTGGCCACGCCAGAACAATGCACGTACCTGGACACACGGGGCTTCTTACAAAGGCCACTATTTAGGCCCGGTTTATACCACAAAGACCGAATACCTTAGGGAGTGTTCGGCGTCGCGAGTTTGGCCCTATATGCATCAGCTCCGAATCATTGTTTTTGGTTAAATGTTGGGTTTGCCCGGCTCCTGTGTTTTGGTGCCTTACGTTCCGCCTTACCGGCTAAGGTAGCACCAGGAGAACTACTGCGACTGTGCCCTGGTTCATCCGGACGAGCACCTCAGTAGAGAAAGCCAAAAATTGACTGTCATGATATAGCGTGAGACTGGTCAACCACTCGATGACCTGTGGGAATGTTAGAATTCCTCCGCCTTAATGAAGGGCCATTTCCCGGCCAGGCATGTACGCACCCCGAGATCGGGAGAGTGCGGAGCCACCAGGGGCTATCTAGTAGCCCCACTGTCAAACTCCTATGGCTAAGTGAAAGTGCTAAAGCATCATAGTCCGGTTGCCTCGCTCGCTCCACTATCACCTCCTTAATAGGACCAAGACATTGGGTTAAGTGTGAATGCGTGTTTTTGCGAGCACCTCCGCATTATATGTGTGAGGGTTGAAGCCGACGGCTGCAATCTTTCAGGTTATACACATGTATACATAAACAGCCGCCCAGGAGGCATCATATTACTTTCAGGCAAAAGTATAAAAATAGCCTTATAAAAAATTTTAAAAGCATTTCGCTTACAATGAGATTACATATCACTCAAACATAATATTTTTTGAGCACTGGGTCTCTATCAAACGGGCACCCTCAAGAACTTCTCCAAAGTAGTGCTCGGCAGCCTTTCGACCTATAGCCGAATCCCGCGCTGCAACATTGGTAGCATCCATCTCCGCCCAATATGCCTTAACACGGGCAAAGGCCATCCGTGCGCCCTCTATGCATGCCGACCTCCTCATCGCATCAATACGCGGCACCATGTCAAGGACCTGCTACACCAAGCTGAAATAGCTGTTCGGTTTTGGCCTTCCCGGCCATAGCTGATCCACAACATACCTCATAGAGAGTCCGGACAACCTATTTAGTTCGGCCCACTCGGCTAATTGGTCAGTCAATGAAAGTGGACTCTCGGGAGAATGGAATTGCCTCCAAAACAGCTGGTCTACTCCACGGTCCGTCTGACCCTGGAAGTACTTGGCCGCATCGGCAGCGCTCGCCGCCAAATCCATATACACATCCTCCGAACTCCACAGCCGATCCAGAGGGGCATACTGTGGATCTCCAAATTTCCTCCGCAACATAAAGGATTTCCCAGCTACAATATCCCCGGCTTCCTGCGGCTCCTCCTTCTTTGCCCTCATAGCAGAGCGGAGATCCTTTTTCGTCGCAGCAGCCTTCTCAAGGTCCGATGCCTTCGCTTGGTTCTCCTTTTCAAGAACCCGACAATGGTCGGCGGCGGCTTTTAATTCTATAGCCATCTTGGCCATCTTGTCTCGGGTCTCGCCATGCGCGGCCCTCTCGGCTTGCAACTCTTCGGCCGCCTTCACAGCAGCCGCATTACCTAACCTCGCTTCTTCCTTGGCTCGGGCAAGTTCTACCCGCAAGGCTTCAACAGTGGCAGCTCCATCTGCAGTCACAACATATTTAAGATACTGGCATCATGCAGCTTTTCCTATGTGGCGTTTACCAGATATTGACACTTACCATGTGCCTCGTCAAGCCTTTTGTTAACAAGCTCGATGTCGGCGTCTGCCGCATCCAACTGTTGTTCCAAATGGGCAAACTCGCTAGTCCGGCTAGCCACCGGAGCTTCCATCACCTGCACATAAAGGCAGTATGGTTATTTCCTGGGAATATGATCCTCTGTTCGTTGCTTTTCCGATGACAACCAGAGTCTCAGGGGCTACTATCTACATAGGGCACACCTAGCATGTGCAGGATTATCACACATTCTTTTACGTACCTCAAAGCCTGTCAGTAGACTCATAAAAGATTCATGCAATCCGCTTTTGGCGGACGATATTCTCTCCATCACCATATTCATCATCACATGGTGTTCATCTGAGATGGCCGCTCGCCCCACCAACTCCCTCAGAACATCCGATCGCACGCTAGACGGGGCTGGACTCTTTTGTCTGCTCCCTTTGGGAGCCGGACACTAGGAGCTTCGGGGGTCAATGGGATTATCTTCTGGCCTCATCGAACTCGGAGAGGCCCTCCGCGACGACACTTCAGGGTCGCCCGCTTCTGGAGCGGAGGAGTCCGGAGGAGGCGTTTCACTCTCCATCATCTCTGGAAGAAGATCCCCCGAAGATGAGCTCATTTGAGAGGGGCTAAGGCCCGAACTGCAAAATATATACGGTGGTTATTTTCTCAGAAGAAAAGGATGGCATATCTGTACTGTTAAAGGTATTTCGGGTCACTTACGACTCATGGGAGAATTGATCCCCCCGCGGACTTTGTGCGGCAACAGCGCCCCCCAATGTGGGACCCTCTGTGGGAGACTTCTTCTCCCGTTTGGAAGCTTCGGCTTCCGAATCCCCAGGCGCAGTCCTTTTCCTCTTCTGGTCGCCTTCCCTCATGGAGACGCTCGCTCCCTCGGCTAGAATGGGCAGCATTGGGGGGCCGCGTCCACCCGCATTATCCTCCACAGTATCTTCCTTCAAGGGCTCTAGGCAAGGTGCGGTCTGGAGCATCTTTTCCAATACCAGATTTTCCAAAGCCTCAGGGAGGGGGGCCGAACACCGAATCAACTTCGCCTTTGTTAGACAGTCCTGGTCAAAAAGAAAACTCTCAGAAATAACTTCGTAACAAAGTAGAGATAGTATGTTCGGTCGTAAGATGCCCTACCTGTTCGGCGGCGCGGTTACTACTCAGACCCACGTCCTCAGTGATTTCCGGACACTCCATCTGAGGTCCGAAGAATGACTTGTACATCTCCTCGTCCGTCAGGCCGAGAAAATTTTGAATAGCACGCGGTCCCTTGGGATTAAACTCCCACATGCGAAGAGGCCGGCATTTGCAAGGCTGGACTTGATGAACCAGCATAACCTGTATCACGGCAACCAAACCGAAATCTCCATTGAAGAGATCTCGAATGTGGCCTTGCAGTATAGGCACGTCCTTGACTGGACCCCAGATCAGACCTCTGCTAATCCACGACATCAGCTGTGGTGGGGGGCCCGAGCGGAACACAGGGGGGCCGCCCACTTGGCACTTCTAGGAGCCGTGATGTAGAACCACTCCTGTTGCCACGATTCAGACACCTCTGGGATGGAACCTTTGGGCCACGGAGCTCTCGTCATCTTGCATATTGAGGCACCTCCACACGCTGCATGTTGCCCCTCGACCAGCTTCGGCTTCACTTCCAAGGTCTTGAGCCATAGGCCAAAGTGGGGGGTAACCCGGAGGAAGGCCTCGCACATGACAATAAATGTCGTGATATGAAGAAAGGAGTCCGGAGCTAGATCATGAAAATCTAGCCCGTAGTAAAACATCAAACCCCTGACGAAAGGATCCAGGGCAAGGCCTAGACCTTGGAGGAAGTGGGAAACGAACACGACGTTCTCGTTGGGTTCGGGGGTGGGGACGGCCTGCCCTCGGGGAGGCAGCCGATGCAAAATCTCAGCGGTCAGATATCTGGCCTCCCTCAACTTCTTGATGTCTTCTTTCGTGACGGAGGAAGGCATCCATCGGCCTTGAAGGCTAGATCCGGACATGACTGAAGGTTTGGGGCGCCTGACCTGAACTTCGGGCGTTCGAGCTTGAGGTGGGGGAAGGATTCGATTGAGCATGGGAGCGAAAAATAAAAGCCTTGTCCCCTTTATAAAGAGGGTGAATATCAAGCATCCTCTCTATGTCCGTTTGGACTTTCCTATAATCTAGGAGTCCTAGAAGCGGTTGGGTTACCCATGCCCGTATTGATGAGAATCCCGGGATAAGGGGACACGATCTCTGCTTTAACAAGACGTGCCAAGGAAACTGCCTCACATGACGCGCTGAGGTGGGATAATGAAATGACTCGGATAAAGGCTTGGCCGTGGTGTGACACGCTACGGAACACGTCAGCAGATTAGATTGGTGTAAATATTATTCTCTCTATGGCAATATGTGGAAACTTATTTTGTAGAGCCGGACACTATCTTCGTGTGAAAAATCTTCTATGAAGTACTTGGAGGAGAACCCGCCTTGCAATGCCGAAGACAATCTGCGCGCCGGACTCGTCGTCATTGAAGCCTGGTTCAGGGGCTACTGAGGGAGTCCTGTATTAGGGGGTGTTCGGATAGTCGGACTATACCTTCAGCCGGACTCCTGGACTATGAAGATACAAGATTGAAGACTCCGTCCCGTGTCCGGAAGGGACTTTCCTTGGCGTGGAAGGCAAGCTTGGCGATACGGATATGAAGATCTCCTACCATTGTAACCGACTTTGTGTAACCCTAACCCTCTCCGGTGTCTATATAAATCGGAGGGTTTTAATTCGTAGGACAACGTACACATCAACAATCATACCATAGGCTAGCTTCTAGGGTTTAGCCTCCTTGATCTCGTGGTAGATCTACTCTTGTACTACCCACATCATCAATATTAATCAAGCAGGACGTAGGGTTTTACCTCCATCGAGAGGGCCCGAACCTGGGTAAAACTTTGTGTCCCTTTCCTACTGTTACCATCCGGCCTAGACGCACAGTTCAGGACCCCCTACCCGAGATCCGTTGGTTTTGACACCGACAACAGGCCTACGGATGACGCTTGGTTGGGGGCTGTTTTCGTAACTTCGGGTTCACCCTACCCAGCCAACCCCACCCCAGCACCCAGAGTAGTACACCTGAATACTCCCCAATTTCTATCCCCACCGAAAAATAGACTTCTCCACGGCACTGCAGCCTTCGTGCTCCTCCCCTTTACATCGGCGCACTCGTCCACCACAGCGCATCTGCCTAATTGACGACCTCGTACGCCGCACTGGAGCCGGTCCATCGCCGTCATCGTACACGGAGCCTCTTCCCCGACATCGTCTTCCACGGTCTCGTATCTGCTTCCCGGAAGACGACGCCAAGCGCAGAAGTACCACCATCGTGGACAATGAACTGACTCCCGTTGCCAACCATGACTCACAGAGGCCGCCGCGACCATCGTTCTCCTCCTCGATTGGTAATGTGTGTATTGAATCACTTAGAAGTACATGTGCAGTTCCAATTTTGTTCATACTTACCCTTCAAATTTCTTGGGTGCTATTGTTCCCGTAGAAGTAATTGGTTATAGCCTCCATTGTCCAACAGAATATCAGCTTGTAATTGTGCGTCGCTCCTGTATCGCGCTGTGCTTGGGTAGGTTTTTCATCTGCAACCAGTAGTGTGGCAAATGATGGAAAGGTTTTTAGAACTATCAAAATGCCCATGCACTACAAGAAATATGTCAACTTATGACCTTTTGTCAGTGACCCTCGAAGAATTGGTCATAAATTTATGACCATTTTAGACCAATTGGTCAAAAGCTGTTTAGGGGGCTCCAAACCCTAAACCATTGCGACCATTTTGGTCAGAAAGGTCGTAATTTCCTTACACGAAATGGTCACAAAGCAAAGAGTGCTAGTCCGCTGCCTTATTTCTAGTTGTTAATGACCAATATAGATGGTCATAGCCTTGTAGATTGTGGTGGGTTGTGATGACTAGGCGCCATCTCATCAGTTTTGCCTATCTGTCATGTCCATGTGGCAGTTTTTGCCCTAGGTTGTGAAGCAACCTATATTTCTATCATTCCCAAAATTCCCAAAAAAATCTCATAAATTCTTTGGGGCATATCTTCATCAAATATGTAAAAATCCTTCCTTGCCTAGTTCAAAACTAATTCAACAATATTCATTTTCCTATTCTGTTCACAACAACACTTTATGAAGGAAGTGCTATTTTTATATTCTTGATTGCCCTCGGAATTTTTGGGCACTCTTTCCTATCCAAATCATTACCGCATGACAAAATTCAGCTCCATTTGCCTAGCAAATCTTCCTCGGCAAATTTCCAAAGTTTTTGTCCACCTGGAAGCATTGTGAAGGAAGTAACTTTTTTATATCTCTAAATGACATGAAATTTATACAGTTCCTTCATATGCCCAAATTATCACCCTCCTCCAAATTGTAGCTCAGTCAAATCATCTATGTGAGCCCAGGTTCAATTTATATTTTATGGCCAAATTGGCACATTGCAAAGCAAGTGTTATATAGACCCCTCCTATTACCCTCAAACTTTTTGGACACTCTTCCATACCCAAATCATTGCCACATGATAATATTCAGCTCAATTTTCCTAGTAAATCTTTCTCAGGAAATTTCCAAAGTTTCTACCTCGAGAGAAGCTTTGTGAAGTAAGTACTAGCTAGGCTTACCCAAATGATCTGAAAATTTACCAGCGCATGACCATACCTATGTAACTTACCTACACCAATTTTTAGCTTATTTCATTCATCCAATCTCTCTCACTAGTTTTCCCAAGTTTTTGTCCATAGAAGAGCATTGTGAAGGAAGTACTACTTTGGCATGTAAAAATGATATCAATTTTCTACAATGCTTTCCTATGCCCAAATAACCATCATCCACCAAATTTCAGCTCAATCCATTCATTATTTTGAGCCCAGCTTCAACATTCATATTTTTGTCCAGTGTGGTACTTTGCAAAGCAAGTACCACCTAGGCTCCTCCTTTTGAGGTGAAAATTTGTGAATACATTCTCCTTAGTAGATGATCATCCTCGGCCAAAACTCACGCCCATTGGCCATGTGCATTTCCCGTACCGCAAATCAAACACTTGGCTTCTTATTCATGTTTGAGCATCGATCGGTCTCCTCGTGAGAATCTTATGTTGTGATTTTCTTCCTAGCACCTACCTGGGGAGTGCCCAACCCACTAGACATGCCTAGGTCGCACATAACACATGGCAACGCCACGGTCACGCGGTGACCATGCGGCGGGCATGCGAGCTTACGCGCTCTAGAGTTGGGGCCCTCGGCCACCGTCCAAACCTCGATGTCTCGCCATCAAACCATGTATTTCCGATTAAATAGATACTTATTTACCTAGAAATGATTTTTGGAAAAAATAAAGAGCAAACTATGAGGCAGCTGCAGTTCAAAATTGACCCGCTTCCAACTGAATCAACGGGAATTTGTCTTTTTCACCAGAGGTGGATCAAAAATTTTGACACCCAACCATTTTGTCGATTTTGCATTAAATATGGCCTAGTATTTTATAAAATTGATTAGGTCCAATTTTGCAACAAATATATGGTAGGTCCTTCACAAAAAAACTCATTTCAGGCACTCAGAAAATGGAAAATGGTTTTTTCGTCCAAAGAAAATGAAAACTTCCTTAGGCAACATTGTTTGCCATTCCAATATGCACCCTTGTGCACAATATGAGATCATTTGAACAAACTATGCCATGAATGTGGCCATAAGATTGATCATTTGGCTTGAAAGCCATGAATCTTCACACTTGATAGCTCATTTCTGAGAACACTTTTTTAAAATAATTACCGTATTACAAGTTTATTATTTTTCCTGGAAACTTGGTCACATATAATGACACAATGCGAAGGTTTTCCAATTTTTTGATTTTTTTTGAATTTTTTATGCCCGTTTCAAAATGCGGTCAAAACGGCGGGCTTGACCGTTCCTAGCTAGTGGTTGAATCTTGGAAAACTTTTGATGTTTCTCTGATTAAATAGATACTTATGTACCTAGAAATGATTTTTGGAAAAAATAAATAGCAAACTATGAGTCAGCTGCAATTCAAATTTGACCCGCTTCCAACTGAATCGGTGGGAATTTGTCTTTTTCACCAGAGGTGGATCAAAACTTTTGGCACCCAACCATTTTGTCAATTGTGCATTAAATATGCTCTAGTATTTTATAAAAATGATTTGGTACAATTTTGCAACAAATATATGGTGGGTCCTTCACAAAAAAACCTCATTTCGGGCACTCGAAAAATGGAAAATGAATTTTCCGTGCAAAGAAAATGAAAACTCCCTTTGGCAACATTGTTTGGAATTCCAAGATGCACCCTTGTGCACAATATGAGATCATTTGAACAAACTATGCCATGAATGTGACCATAAGATTGATCATTTGGCTTGGAAGCCATTGATCTCCACACGTGATAGCTCGTTTCTGAGAACACTTTTTTAAAATAATCACAGTATTACAGGTTTGTTATTTTTTCTGGGAACTTGGCCACATATAATGACACAATGCGAAGGTTTCCCAATTTTTTTGATTTTTTTTGAATTTTTTATGCCCGTTTCAAAATGCGGTCAAAATGGCGGGAATGACCGTTCCTAGCTAGTGGTTGAGTCTTGGAATTTTTTTGGTGTTTCTCTTATTAAATAGATACTTATGTACCTATAAATGATTTCTGGAAAAAATAAATAATAAACTATGAGGCACCTGCAGTTCAAATTTGACCTGCTTCCAGCTAAATCGGCGGAAATTTGTCTTTTTCACGAGAGGTGGATCAAAACTTTTTACACCCAACCATTTTGTCAATTGTGCATTAAATATGTCCTAGTATTTTATAAAAATAATTTGGTCCAATTTTGCAACAATTATTTTGGAGGTCCTTCACAAAAAAACCTCCTTTTGGGCACTCGAAAAATGGAAAATGGTTTTTTCGTCCAAAGAAAATGAAAACTTCCTTAGGCAACATTGTTTGCCATTCCAATATGCACCCTTGTGCACAATATGAGATCATTTGAACAAACTATGCCATGAATGTGGCCATAAGATTGATCATTTGGCTTGGAAGCCATTGATCTCCACACGTGATAGCTCGTTTCTGAGAACACTTTTTTCAAATAATTGCCGTATTACAAGTTTGTTATTTTTCCTGGGAACTTGGCCACATATAATGACACAATGCGAAGGTTTCCCAATTTTTTGATTTTTTTTGAATTTTTTATGTCCGTTTCAAAATGCGGTCAAAACGGCGGGAATGACCGTTCCTAGCTAGTGGTTGAGTCTTGGAATTTTTTTGGTGTTTCTCTTATTAAATAGATACTTATGTACCTATAAATGATTTCTAGAAAAAATAAATAATAAACTATGAGGCACCTGCAGTTCAAATTTGACCCGCTTCCAGCTGAATCGGCGGAAATTTTTCTTTTTCACGAGAGGTGGATCAAAACTTTTTACACCCAACCATTTTGTCAATTGTGCATTAAATATGTCCTAGTATTTTATAAAAATGATTTGTTCCAATTTTGCAACAATTATTTGGTAGGTTCTTCACAAAAAAACCATTTTTGCCACAAGAAAAATGATTAAAAATATATAGAAAGATAAAAAAATGCATGGAAACCGGTGATAATCCATAAAATGGGGTCTAACTTGAGTGAAAATTTTGGTTGTGGCATTTTGCAAATATTTTGATAGTTGCTTCACAAATTCCCCTAGTTTTAGTACTAACAAACTATTTTAAATCACAAAATTTCTGAACCAATCAAGGCTCTTCTCACGGATCACCCCACTATAGTCGATCTGAACCGTCCGCATCCGAAGGATCCAACGTCTATCATTCACCTCTCAGGTCATAGCGACCCAACCCAAACCCTAGCAGCAACCCAATCCCCCTCTCCCCCTCTCCCGCCGCCGCCTGTCTCTCCCCCTCTCCCCGATCCGGATCTCTCCGTCACCGCCCAAACCCAATCCCCAACCCAATCTCCTGAGTGTGGTGCCGCGCCCCTGCTTTGTCCCTCTGCATCGCCCGCATCACCCGCCACCATGGCCTCCTGCATCGCCGGATCAGGGTGCCACCACCGTGCGGGCCCCGACCCCGCACCCCACGACGGCCGGAGACGATGGCAGGGAAGGGCTCGGTCCCCTGACGAATCCTCCTCCCTCCATGCCCGCACGTCTCGACCCCATTGACCCAACGCCCAGGCCCAGCACGCGCTGCCGCCATGGACTCCACCGCGGAGACGGATCTGGGGAAGATCGTGAGCGTGTTCTACCAGGCCGAGGACGGGGAGCACGGCCGCCGCCTCCTCACGCTGCTCGCCACCTCCCTCACCGTGCTCGACGCCATGCAAGGTCCGCCTCTCTCTCCTCCTCCTAGTCTCTCTCTATTGCTTGGTTTGATTTTGCTGATGCGGTTTCCTTCCTCCCCTCCCTAATGCATGCGCACAAGTGCACAGCCAAGTAGGAGACCACGACGACGACGACGACGCGGCCGTGCGGTCGGTGCCCTCTGAAGCCGCTCGCCCGGGCCGTGCCGGAGGAGGGGTCCAGATCCTGGCCTCACCAAGATCAATCGTCGCTAGAACTCGGGGGAACAAGATGGACGTGCCTCTGCTGGTCCCCGAGCTCCCTCCTCTCGATTCTTCCTTGTGCTACTCAGGGCCGCTCAGTCCGACTGTGCGGACGTAGGTGAGCCACTACCTTCCCCTCCTTTGTTTTCTCCAGTGCTCTTTCTGTCCATGTCCGGACATCAAGCCCTGTTCTTTGTGTTATGTCAAGCTTCTGTTCGACAGAATGCCTGCAAGATGCTGCTAATCACTTGCACTTGCTAGCTGCTGCTAGTGGTCTCATGTTCCTGAAAACTAACAAGAGTGGTCTTACTGAAAACTGACAATCTCAAGTCCAAATTTGATTCGGTGCTCTACCAGCCATTGTTCCTCTTTCTGGTCTAGTATAGACACTACAAACCTGCTATTTCTTCAGTACTACTGACGTAATAGCAGCTCTCCCTTGAAAAAAGTTTAGAGCAGAAGCATTCCTGGAGCGAAAACTTGAATAGCTTTTCGTGTCTGGATCAGTAAGCATAATCATGGGCTTATATTCGTGTGTAGCTTGATCAGTTATCAAATTGTGTACATTCTCACATGTGAAGCATGTACCATTTGCTAGTACTACGTAGTTGCTAGCGATGGCTAGCCTGTGTCTGGTCTTTTTGACTGGATCACATCAATATGCTCTAGCTCAATGCGCCCAGCTATAGCCTCATTTTTAAATACGTATTTTTATTTTCTAGCATTTGTTTTTTAGCTACTGCGGCATTTCTTGAAATGATTTTTATTCTAAGCATTTTTGTCATACTCAATAAGCTAGTTCCTGAATCAAATTTGTTAATGAAATGTTTTTGTAGCATGCTATAGTTAATTAGTTGGCAAGTTTGATGTCCATTCGCCTGATTCTGTCGCCTGATTCCAGACGCCTCCTCTATTTTTTGCAGGTCTGGCAGCACCACCGCATCGACGAAGAAGGTGGTGACCGCGGCGGCGAGCGGCGCGAGTTGGTGGCTGCGGGACTCGACGGCACGGCTCATATATGTGCTTTCGACTAATCCAGCTTTTGGTCTAGATGGGCATTACTTTCGGTTAATTAGCTTTCGGCTCATATATGTGCTCTCTATGATACTGATGGTTCCCTAGCTAATAATATGATGATTTAATCCCCTAAGTATTGATGCATCCCATATCACCATGGCTGTTGTTTGCTGTCAAGATTTGCTTAGCCTGAATACATGGTTATGTTTTTGTGTACTGCTATCCTGTTGTCTCTGTTGGATGGACAGCATCCTAGTACAAGTACTTGCTAGGTTTTACCTGTTCATGCAAATCTTGTTGTGTGTTGCAAGTCGTTTTAGTACTACCTAATTAAGTCATCTACTGTCATATGCCTGCGCAATGTTTCCTCCTTATATCACCTTTAATCCAAGGCAAAATCTGGACCAACGAGTACCTATTGCACTAATGGGTGATTAGTACGCTGACAGAGATATTTGGAAATAGGAATTCTAAAGCGCATACTATTCAGAGCAGAATGGTAATTTCCTTAATGAAGTAGGTGACTGTAATTTGTATAATAACCACACAGCCTACTTTAATTAATGTTTCCAATTTTCTTTGATGAAATGGTTTAGTTTTGATTAATAACTCATTGGATTTTAAATATGGTAGTAAGAAGTTGCAACAGCGCTATGTGGCGTTTGCACAAATTCCTTGATTTTCTAGCATAGCAGGTGCTGGGACTTGTCAAACATCAGCTTAGTTTCCATAGAAGTATACTCAGTTATAAGAGATACTTGGTTGGCATAGTAAACCAAACCATGTTACTGATAATTTTTTTGTTCTTTCTCAGGACTGCTCCCATGTGGTGGCCTCCTTGAGACTTGGCACTTAGCAGCATAATCTAATTAATTATACTGATTTTTTTGTTCTTCCAGAATCTTGGCACTTTGCTTGTCTATGGATCATCTTCCACTTGAGAGCTGGCAGGAGGTCATTATTCCGTTGCTGCCTCATCACTTACCTCCAGTTCTGAATTTGTGTGATAAATGCTTTTGAATTCCAATGACAAGTGCTACTGAAAATTTTTCTGTTCTTGTTCCTTTAATACGCATGTTCATGAATAATCGCTTCACTTATTTGTTCTTCTGAAAACTTCAGTATGCAAGTACCTATTCCTGGTACAGCAAGTATCAGTTCTTGAGCATTTGCACAGTTTTCATTATTTGTTCTTCTGAAAATTTGCTCTAGTGTGAATCATAGTAGTATGCACTAGCAGCAATCTGTCAATGTTTGATTCAAGCTTACTCTCATTATAATGTATTGTGTAGTTGTTGTTTCAAACTGTTTTGCTACAAGTACCATAATTTGCATTGAAGATATTGTATTCTGTTGCTGTATCATTGTTTAATAAAACCATAGCATGATGATCACATGAGATATCCACATGTTTCTGTGCTGTTTCTTTCCAGCATGATGCTCTCGTTATAATGTATTCTGTTGCTGTTTTGCTACAAGCTGTGTGTTGATTTGATAACAGGAGTTTCCTTGTCCTGGTCCTATACTGCATTTTGACTCCTATGTTTCTGTGCGTGTGTGTTTAATTGATGTTGTTTCAACTTTGAACTGCTTCTGCATATGGCCTATACTGCAATTGAGATTTAAATTTGTGGTTGTTCCTCTTTTACAGATGCTCAAGTGTGAAGTGTGAAGCAAGTGTGAAGCCGTGAAGTGTGAAGCCATCAAGTTCTACTTAGTGAAGAGTAGCATATTGTTAGCATATATGTGTTGTAAAGATTGTAATAGATTTATTTAGTGGTATATTTGATGAAATTTATGTGTTCTTTTTTATTATGTATGTGATCTGAAAACTTGTGAAATGGAAACTTGACCAATGGGTCCACTTATGAAAATAATCTGTCAAATTTGTACATTTCTGATATGTGGGACCAATTTGAGAGATGATCATGACAAGTGGGACCCATCTGACTAGTGGGACCAACTTGAATATATAATGGCTGAAAATAGAAAAGCAATAAATAATAAAAGGCCACGGGCCAACAATAAAAAAGGCTACAACATTGGGCTTGGCCCATGAAGCCGACCAGAATTAACAAGGAAAAAAATCCTAAAAGGCTGAATTAATGGGCTCGGCCCATGTAGAAAACCGAATTGGACCGGGCTGAATCTTGTGCCACATCAGCTTGCCACGCTGGATGCCTACGTGGCCTGGGGAGGTTGCTAGTGACCAAAACAGAAGGTCATAGGATCAACGACCTTTTGTTAAAGGTCGCTATAGTTAGTTTACGATGCCCAGCTTTTGACCTTATGTTTTTGGTCACAAAAAGGTCATAAATGGAAATTTGTGACCATTCAGTGACCAATAGTGGTGGTCATAAGTTGACATATTTCTTGTAGTGATGCATTGCACGCATCAAGATGCATTTGTATGAGTAGTTTATCTTGTTGGAGATGCTCTAACATGGCAGACGAGTGCTTTAATGTTGCCCACAAGATGCGCGAGTATTACTAGTAGTATATTTTTCTTGCCATGTTGAGATTTTAAAACCACGAGTGCGAACATGCAGAGGAGCAATGAAGATCAAACACGGGATATTCGGGACATCTTCAAGGAGTGTGGCATGTTAAAGAGGAGCTGCACCGAACTTGTAAAACGAGCTTTGGTAAGTAACACCCTTTCAATTACTTTCGTGTAGCCTCGTGTTCTTCGATGTGTATATGTTGTAGTTTCTGTTTCTCTTAAGTGTGGTGTTCTTCGATGTGTAATAAGAAGAGTCTTAATCGTCCTAATGCTTTCGTTTTTAGCTTGATGTAGGAAGTGGGTGTTCTCACCTTGTAGTCTGTTTTTATTTATTTATTCCTTTTGAATTCACTTCTCCAAGTTTTGTTTGTCTAGCTTCTACTAAATGTCAGGATGCTCTGAGTATTGATCTAAAAAAAGAAGTAACTTCATGTCAGGATGCAGTTCCTGCGAGGAGGGATCATGTTTCCAAAATGAGGCTGGATTACACACAAGGTGCCAGTTGCCTAATGATGCTGGATTAGACACAAGGTGCAAATTCCCAGATGATGTTGGATTCCACACAAGCCAGGTGAAGTCGTCAGTTGTTCGTGTCCTCGTGGCATTAGTAAAGGCTGAAAGAAAGCGTGCAGCAGCCCTTGAGAATGTAGCTGAGTTCCTGAAGAAGCGAAAAGAGCAATCAGATTCTCTCTTCACCCAAGCCAAAGAAGAGATGGAAGAAGCCAGAAATAAGCTAGCAGAGGCAGAGCAGGCTAGGCGTCTCCTGCTATCTAAAACTGTTGTCAATACAAAATTTCCTTCATAATAGCTAGGTTCAAATGTTTATCCAGTCAGCATGCCTGTTGTGATGTCCGTGCATCTACTGATGTGGCACAAAATGTTTTTTTCGGGTCATGTAATAACAGCAATTACTTTCCAAACAATAACAAACGAAGCATTGGACATGGTATAGTTCACGCGCAAGCCCGACATTCCAAGTTCAACTTCCACATCAAACTCATGTTCACAGATATCTGCACATTCATACATAATGTCCACAACCATGATTCACTTCAAAGCCAAAAAAATGTGAGGAGAGTTATAAATAAAGAAAATCCTCTACTAGTTCCTGCTACCAGTGCGAGCACAACAAGTCAAGACCATGCGTAAATTAATTATATTGTAGTCATTTTTTGTGTTCTAAAATGCCTGTCGGCTCGCGGAAGGACGTGTTGCCGGCACACGCACGGATTCAATGAAGGCAGGTGGGGCAGTCTTAACCTGGTTGCACGCGGCGAGGAGGCGTGCCCAGCTGGGCCTGCAGCAAGTGCGTCCCTCTTGGCCGGCGCATCGCTTCAATGCCTGCGCTATGAGAGGTCACGTCCGTGTTAGAGCAATCACTCCCTCCAGTCATTTTTTGTTTGGGTATAACAAAATATCGTTTTCCATTCACATTTTAGTGGTAGGAGTTGTGCGTGTGTGTCTATGAGAGAGAGAGAGAGAGGAGACGGTAGTCGGGGTTGTCTGATCGGTAAACAAATGAATAATGTCAGTCTGGGATGGAGACGAAAAGGAGACCGCAACAAATGTTGTGTCTACAGGAGAGATGGAGAGAGTAATTTTAGTGGTATGAGTCATATGTAGAGACATATAGGGTGTGTGAGAGAATCCCATAGAGAGAAAGACAAAGTGAAAGATGAGTGGAGACTGTGTGTTTGGCGGTGAAAAAGAAATCTTAGGTACCGAGTGATACCAGAGAACAGTAGAGACGTGAGAGATAATGAAAACCATGTAATTTATAATGATAGGGAGAGTGTGACACTTCTCAAGGGAGACGTCGAGAGACCATGTTTGCGAGGATAGGAGCAACATGAAGTGAGCGTGCGGGTGAGCTGGAGAAAAGAGAGTGATATCTACCTGAAGGAGCATGCATGTGAGAGAGATGGGCGTGAAAGGAGTGAACAAAAAAGGGATGCAAATATTTGAATTCGAGATGATGATACATGTAATCCATACTCGAACCAAAATTGATCTATCAAACATGCATACTCATATGAATTCACGCACATCTATGTTATTTAATATGTAGATATTACTGATCCATACATTTTAGTAGAACATAATTTGGTTAAAAAAATTTGAATTCAACCTTAAGATTTCGAGATCGTTGTATTTGTAGATCATATTATACATATAAAGGAGAAGAATTCTTTGTTGTGCGTTTGAAAGTATATATATAAAAAATGATGTATATAGAATGTAATTCCAGTCGAAAATGGATCCCGCCCGAAAAAAATAGAATACAAACGGGATTCGAATTGAGTTGGCACGGTAAACGTGCACTCTGCAAAATTTGAACAAAGCGAGGAAAGTCGCAGTAACCGCCCGAAACCAAACTCTGCGAGATGGAAATCACTACTGCCTATCCCTACCACGCAAAGCATATATGCTGGATTTCTATAGGTTTCGATAGGGGTAGGTTTGTAATTTCACCCAAACGTGATGTAACCGCCTCTCACCCGGATTCATACATGGTGGGCTCCCAAACACAGTGTGTCCTCGGCCGAAATCGACTCCCTCCCCGATTCATATTCATACACGGTGGGCGCCAAAAACAAACTCTTGTCGGCAAATATTCGGTGTATGCGAGATTACTGTCCTATCCCCAACCGACTAGTGTTGCTGTGATGTATTAGAAATTTGAAACGGGGGCTAAGTTTGTAAATTTCATCACATTTGAGACAAGCGCGCCCTGAATACATGGTTCCCCCTTCCTCTCTACCTCCCTTTTCCCCATTCGTACTCCGTGGGCGCCAAAACACCCTCTCCACCCCACCCTCCTCCGTCCGCCGCCGTCCGCCACCCCATCCACCGCCGTCCTCCTCCACCATGCCAGAGCTGATACCCCGACGCCACCGTCCATTACAAGAGATCGACCTCTCTCATCCACGGCTTCGGACCGGGATCCTTGCATCCCGTCCTCTCGCTTCATCCCCGCCGTCGTCCACCTTGCCGGCGCTGCTCCTACGACCGTCTCGTCCACCGCGCCCCGCCGCCACCGTCTACCCTCCTAGATCTGCTTCCACGCCGCCGACAGCCATCGCTACCGCAGCACCGTCAAATTCTCAGTAGATGCGTACATGGCACCGCACCAAAGGCGGTACTCTTTCGTATCTGCTCAACTTATTTATCGCAGCAAGAAAATAGATCGCCACTTCTTTACTCTGATTTCTTGTCTTGGTTGCGAAGTTGCCTTTGTCCGTTTTGCACCTTCAGATCCGCCATGGCACGCTCAACACCATACTCGCAATGCTTATGGTTTTCCCCTTTTATATTCCACCATAGTTAAATCACAGTAGACTAAATTTCGAAATTGGGTCAGTCAATTTTTCAGAGCTCGCCGGAGTTCGCCGGTGCGATTGAAGGGGCTCGGGTGGTTGTGGGGCCTCGCCGAACGAAGAAAACTCGAGGCGGGTGGGGGTTGGGGTGGGGGTGGCGGAGGAACACAGGCGGTGGGGGCCGGTGGTCCGGCCGGCGGCCCGTGCGGTGTTCTGTATGGGAAGAATCAGAGACGAGGAAGAAGAAGGGTTAGGAGATGTAGGATCTTCATCCAACCACCTGAAATGGTCGAGAGACAGCCAGGAGTTGCATTCTTAATGCGCTCTGGTTCATCATGTGTGGGCACTGCGCAACCAACATTTTATTATCCAAAATCTGCTTGCTCTTCTTTACCATGTTCCTCTTCCGTTCTTCTTTAATATGTACTCTCTCCGTTCCTAAATACAAGTCTTTGTATAGATTCCAGCATGGACTACATATGGAGCAAAATGAGTGAATCTACACTCTAAAATGTACCTGGATACATCTGTATGTGATCCATAGTGGAAATCTCTACCAAGACTTATATTTTGGAACGGAGGGAGTATAATAGTAATACAGTATGTTCCTTGTACTGAAGATGAGCAGGGACATTTGCAGTGTACAGGTCTATACGGTCGGTTGTGATGGACACTTTGAACCTGTTTGATTCGTAGGATCTTGTAAACATAGGAATAGGATTTGTAGTGGTCTGCCCACTTGAATCCTATAAGAATAGCAAGAAAATGCGGGGAGCTGTGTCGCCTTTGAGAGTTACATTGATATTAACAGTACCGCACCTTCACTTGAAGAGAGCTGGTATCCGAAGCCTTTCTAGCCGTACCGGCAATACTAGCACATATATTCCAGCAAGTTCCACTTTGCTGATTTTACTCTGATGCTTAAGGTTTTCCCGTTATATCTACACTATGATCTGTGTAGCTGCTTTGTGTCGCACTAGCAGCAGTCCACTCTTGAAGCTAAACACTGCAATGACTTACAAAATTGGCACCAAGGCATTGAGTGCCATTCTGGATGCAATGAGACTCATACGCTCCCCACCTGTTGATTCTTGTTTAGAATATGATCCTAATGACTATTCTAACCTCGAGGAGTCAAAGGAAGATGGCCTGTCCTGTTCACCCATCAAGGCGCCTGTTCTAATTTGGCAATGTTTTATTGATTGCGGGTATCTTGCATATGTTGTCTTGCATTTCTTCTATTTTGTTGCACCGCCATCTGCTTAGTTTACTCATCACTAGTACAAATGCTCGTGCGTTGCAATGGGCAAAAAAATTAAAATATTCAATGCATACCTTTACATAACACTTCTTATACCCAATTTTAGCAATCATCAGAAATAAAGTTACACTGACTATCGCATTTTGGGCCATGTAATTTGGACGTGAATAAGTTTGTCTGACCTACTTCAGCTCGACACTTTCATCTAATGAAAGAGTTGTGGTGCATGGAATACATCCTAGATGAACATGATTTTTTTCTATTTATTTTGAAAAGGCATTTTCTGTAAATTTGGAGAATATTTTTTGGATATTTTTTTGAAAAATAGAATTATTTTTTTGGAGACGTACATTATCTGGTTGGGAAATTGCACACTGTTTTGTGTTCTTATATTTGATTTGCAGATGCACGAGTAAAAGCAGCAAGCTGCTGGCGTAATTGTCCTGACATTGGAGAGTCAAGATCTAGATCAAAATTACATTGTCATATTTTTTTCTAGCCGAAGGTAGATCAAGTATACTCGCTGCTACCACACACCAACATAGAGCAGCAGTGTATCACTTCGGTTAGAGAGGCGAGATGAGCAGTGCAGCACTTCAGCTCAACAGGTGAGATGAAGTGTTCTAAGTGCAGAATTGACATATTATTTTATACAATTCACATGAGCGATAGATCTAGCACCAGCATAGGTGGATCTATAATCATTCTTGTAAAATATGTCTTGACTTGTATCAAATATATAAACTTACTATGCAATGTGGTCAGTAAAACCAAAATGAACCAACATTGGTAAATTCAACCAGCACATTTAAGACCACTCTCCTCCACAACTTATTGTTAAAGAGTACATATCTAGATTTTATGAAAGCTAAAAACTCATGCCATTTACAACCAACAATATCTAATGGGCCCTATTGGGTTACATCTAATGAATTATGAGGTGCGCTTTCCTTAGCTTCATATCTGAAACTACCACCATGAGCTGCCATCCAATAGAGAAGCTCCATTTTCAAAATAGCACATGTCCTGTTGAGAGAAAATGGAAGTTAGCACCAAGTACATCAATCTTGAAAAAAATAAAGTTTTCAGAGTAGGTTACAAAATCAATTTGCACAAATATATGGAGATTTTACATATCATTTTTATACTTGAGCCTATGCCAAGAGACCAATTGCGTTAAATACTTTCTCAAATCAATTTTAATTGCTAGTTTAATCATCTGTAAACCCTGGCTGTAAATCATTGTAAAACAAACATAGCTTAATCATAATTTGCACAAAGAAAAAAAGAACCTGCAACAAAGTAGGTCTAGGCGATGGCTAATGGTCTTTCGCCAAAAAGTCGATGGAGGCAACATTTTGTGTAACAACAACAAAAATTGAAGTTAAAACTCCAACAATTACCTTGTTCATACAATATTCCAGATTTTGCAAAGATGCAATCAGCATGGAGTTCAATGGAACGTGGAGCAGTTACAACAATATAGTAAATAGCGGAGTGACAGATAATCTTGAAAAGCTAACTATAGGATGCATAAGCTACTGGATGGGCCCATAGTGGAGTGATCTGGATGTTTCTTCCAAGATTATTTTGTCAGCAAGAGCAGATCAAGGCTTTAATTACTTGCTAGCAGCTAGCTGCACAAACTAAAGATTCAGGTATACAGATCAAAGAAGCGCTTGTTTACCCAATTGCCAAGAGCAGATCAAGGACTCAAGTAATTGCTAGCATTAAGTTAAGCTAGGGCTTGCTACAGCTAGCTGCACCAACTACTGATTCAGAACGAAGAGGTGCTTGCTTCAGCCTATGCTAACACACAAATTTTCCAATCAAAGCGTTGCTTACTTGCTTGCATCAATTCAAACTGCTACTTGTTGCAGCTACTTTTACAAACGAAATATGATGGCAAAACAATATAAAGTTTCATCCTATAATTATAAGTGAACTCTGGATGTGAATCAAAGATAGCTACTATAGGACATGATCCATGCTTTCAACAATTCAAGTACGCTCTAGCAATTTTCTAGCTACAGAGGCGAATCCCCACATTTGTGAAAAAAAATCATTTCTTATAAAACCCATTTTATTACATAAAAAGTAACAATCTCAGCTCTGGTTCCTACTCTAAATCATTTTAATTACAAAGTTGAATACGACGACGACTCATTCCTACTCTTGAAGTTTCTCCAAAATCACTTCCTAAATGTTCTGAACTGGAAGAGCAAGAACTCAAATCAAACAAAAAGAGACATATATTCCTCAAAAGAGAAATTTGAGGTGCTTCGCATTAATCCATATAGAAAAAGAGCAACAATCTAACAACCATATGAAGGCACCGCCCATAACTTGCTCAGGCTACTGTATAGTGTGCATTGTTCTGGAGGCCATGATCCACCCACAATAGAATCCCCGACCTTTCTTGCCCCAAAACCAGACAGAATATTATGCACACAATTATCCAAATTGCTACTAAAAGCTACCAGCCAATAGCAAGAAGAACATAAAAAAGTAAGTAATGATGGTCGATTGTAGATAGGAACAATGCAACATTCCTGCATTACTATTACAGCCCCTCAAAGTATAAGGCTTCAATGAAGAGTATAATCACCTGTAGCACAACTATACATATAGATGTGACCAATCTTCATGCCCGCTGCGTGGAACTTCTTTAATTGGAGTCGGAGCTGCTCCCACAAATCTTCACAAAGCTCTTCAAAATTTTCACATGTTATGGTGCCCCTGTAAAAAAAATAGCATGCAAGTAAACATGTAGAACCTGCACATTTTTTTCAGGTCATGATTTAAGATTACAGTTTCACTATATAATGAGAAGGGAGAGCTAAAAGCATGAGATGGGCAAGAAGATCAACCATAACATAGCAAAGCAGGCTTGTGGCAAATATAAAAAATGAAAAGCTAAGAAGCCAGCATGAATTAGTCTTGCAAGCTCCACACAATCATGAATTCGCAAAGAAGATATCATATAATATGGGTCACAAAACCCAAGATAGAATGTGAGCATGGGCACAGAATCACCTCACAAGAAGAATTTCTGTAACTCGTGATTGCTATCATATTTTTATCATAGTCATGATGCTTTCTGAAGCAACCAAGCTAGGTGCATGAGTAACAGAGAGAATCAGTACCTCAGAGAATATTAGTACTTCGGAGCCATGTGCCTTTAACTTGGGAAGACATTTATCTAACATAACCATCTTTTCCTGTAGAAAGGGAAGTAATTTTCCTCATCTCAAAGAAAAGAACCATTTTTTCCTGTAGAAAGCATCAAGCCTTGAGGAGGCGCACCAAGGACAATGCCCTTGAGCTGCTTCAGGACTCCAAGGAGACAGCTAATACTATAGTCCGCACCAGGGTAGGGGAGGGCCGATGCCGGTGGAATCGTTGGGACGCACGACGGACACAAAAATTTACAAGTCATGTAGTTTTATATATTTTTACTCACTACAGGAGTTAGTGAATCATGAAAATGTACTCAAAGACAAACTGAATTCTATACACCAAATATAATTTTTAGGATATTCTGGTTTATTTAAATTGTGCACCGCAATCATCTCCGTCCTCATTGCCTCCTCTACATCTGCCAATGTCCTTGAATCCTTGGTGTCCATGGGGATCCAGTATGTCCTTCTCATCGCGTTCGACCATCATGCCCAAGACCTGTTACATGTGCCATAGAGCTCCTGAAATTTCAAAATCAATTAAAAAACTGAACATATATGTGGATTCAACGAAAGATGTCTTCGCTTGTGCTCTACGAATAAGTGATCAAGGTCTTGGCTGTTTTGTATAAAGAACACAAAGTCCTGGTAAATGATTTACAATAATGTAGCATGGCGTTCAGCTTGTTTGGGCAAGTGATGTTCAGTTTGTTCAGTTTGATCTTACCAAAAGGATCAACGTAATTCAAGACATGGGAACTCAACCAAGAATACATTGGTGCCTATCAATACGTCTCAATTGGATTTCGCCTTAAATTAGTGCAGGGGTGGCAGGGGAGCGCATGTGTGTGTACCTGTGCGTGGTTGTGATAATCGGTTCGGACGAAGTAGTGTCCTCGCCGGTGTTGTGGAGGAGGGCCTGGGTGGAGGAGATGTGTTCCGTGGATAGCACACACTCGGCCGTCTGGACAGCGCCCAGCCGGACCATCTTGGGACGACACAGGGAGACGGGGAGCGACTGCACGACGGAAAAAATTGGGAGGCCAGCAACACATTGGAAATCCATCAAGAGTTGGCCTGCAGTGTTGGAGCATATAGTCAATGTTCTCAAGATTTTGCAGAATCAACTTATGAAGCAAAATCATACAAAAATTGAATCATTTTACACATTATGAACATTCAGAAGGAGATAACAAACGTATCATGCGTCTATTCACTGCTGCTAAAATTGTATCTAACCATTAGTTGAGTAAGTCACCAGAGAAGTTGTTATGTATATTGAACATGTACTCAAGCACTAATGAAAAATCTTCTATACAAAATTAATCACACGAGAGCATGCCCATGCCACTGAATTCTCACACGACCTGGAGGTTGCTGTTGGCCACGGGCTGAACTTATGAAGGGCATCTCTAGCAATTAGCAAGGACATGGCATACTTTTTTGCGGGGAGTAGAGGAATCCTGACACAAACCTGATCCGGTGACCGGAGCCATCGTCGGACCAGCAGTAGGTAGCCGCGCAGTCCCTATTCTCCCTTCTCTTCTCTCCATCTCACCTCGTCCCCCTCCCTTGTATCTTCTTCCCAGAAGACCGAGTCGCCACAGCCATGGAGCACCGCCGCCGCCGGCCTCCACTACGAACCGTCGGGATGGATCCCGACCTCCGCCACTTCCCCACCGTTCCCCACCTCCCGGAACTCTGCCGTCGTCGTCCTGCTACTGATCGGATCGGGGATCGGCAGCTCCTCCGTGGCCGACCTCCACTACGAACCGCCAGGATGGATCCCGATCTCCGCCACTTCCCCGCCGTTCCCCGCCTCCCGGATCTCTGCCGCCGTCGTCCTGCTCCCGATCGGGATTGGGAGCGCCGCCGCACCAGCCTAAAAACCGTTTTTTATTCACTCACCGAGGACTGCGGGTTGAATCCCTAAAACCACAGGGTTTTATTTATAAATTTCCGAACGAAACGTTTTTCTCACTTAAGAAAGGACGGCGGGTTGATTTCTTAAAAATAGAGGGACTTTTCTGCAAAAATGACGACGACGTACAACCAGAAGCACTCGCTGGTTTATTAGTAGGTTGAGATATATGTCGAGATGCCATGCCCATCCATTATCAATACATATTCCATCTGTCCTCATACCATGTGTTTCCACTCAAATGTTGTTCTTGTGCATCAGACATCAAAAAGGAAGATGGTGATTGCCGAACCTGAAGGAGCACCAGCAAAGTCCTTGAAAAACGTGGTGGTGCCGGAGAAATCAGACAACACCCCACTTATATTGGTTGTACAACCAGTGACACAAAACGTAGGACTGACTCCAGCAGACTGTACCCATACTTCACTGGCCACACCACTAGCCCCACCACACAGGACCTGCACTCCAGCAAAAGTTATACCGATTTCATTTGCCATAGCACCAGCTGTACCACAGAAAAATCTCACTCCAGCAAAAAGTACAGCAAGTCCACCGGCCGAAGACCTATCCCAACTGTAGAGACGGCCAATTCCTGCAGATTGGAACCCCATTCCATTTATTCCCAGTTTAAAAGACAATGATTTCAATGTTGTTAGGGACTACGTGCATATATTCCCATCATGGCAAGATTATTGTGAAGACAAACACCATTTTCACATCTTCCTGTCCAACTTAAGTGTAAATGCCACTATTCATGGCTATTATTTTCCTGTTTTCTACTGATTAAACACATCAATGATTTACATTACATTGTTGTAACTAGGCGAGGGTCAATCTGGATAGTCATGACGAGCAAAGCTTGCTTGTGCTTTTCAAGGAAGCATTGCAGCAGTATCGGTGTTACCTGAGGAAATCACACTTTGATGGCAAGTCTATAAACGAATTTCTGGTGAAGTCTCCTGTGCTAAATTTAGAAGACATTGAATGGAAAAACCTTGTTATGCACTGGTCTCGTTCCCAGGATGAGGTACTATCTATGAAATCACATGACAATTTGAACTTCTACTTTTCTGCATGTGCCTTACGGATCTTTTTTGTAGGAAATCTGCTCGAAGAAGATTCCGGATTGACAAGAACGACAGGATATCTCAAATATGCTGCCCGCTGCTTTGCTCTTGTTAGTACCTATTGTCTTGTATCACTGTACTTGCATACATACCTGGTTCATTATGTGACACCAGTATGCATGATAGCTTGCTTATCAATTGTTCGCTCCAAATTATCTGATCTGTATGAATGGTTACATTAGTGTAGAATATATCCAATGCCAATGTTTTTTTAGCTCTGCATTGTTCTTGTAAGTACATGTTGTCCTTTATCAGTGTACTTATAATGACAGGTAGTTGTTCGTGTACCATCACTCTGCAGCTTATTTTCCTTTGCCCTCCATTTTCCACACATCAGATCTATATTTACTCTTACCATAAGGTTGGTACTGAAGAAGTTTAGCCGTGCATTGCTCTTGGCTGTACCTTTTGCCTGTATCGCTGCACTTACATTTATAGCTACTTGGTTATGTAGCATCACTCTTCATCTTATCTTAAATATTCTCCATTTTTCGTATATTATCACATCTATATTTACTCTTAACAAAATGTAGAATAAAGGCAATGCTTTTGAAGAAGATTCTGTGGTAAACTTCTTGAATTCCCCCCCCCCATCAGCATGGACAAGGCCTTTATAGAGCCTGTCTTCACCAATAATGTAAGTTTGTCCATCTCAAGCCTTCAAACTTTGTTGTATATATTTGGTTAGGCATGACTGCAACAGCTGTTTATTTTTGGTGTTTGCATCAAATTGCTTGTTTAAAGTTTATTATATGTAGTTCATAAACAAAAGTTCGTCCTTTCTCAATTTAAGTTTTCAGTTGTACAACCAAGTTCCTTCTTCATACCATGTAAATTAAACTATACAGAGCAAGTGATCTTCTTTTGCACTACATGTATGCTTCTGTTCTTCATCTGTAATCCAGTGGTGTGGTGAACCTACCCACTACATCACATTGTCATATTCTGCAATGTCTTAACTATGAAAAATGTCATATCATTCTACTATTATTTAAACCGTCTATTTATTTGCCAATCTGAAATGGTATAAATTAACAGCACACTAACCATTGATACTTATGAGTTCTTGATCTGTAATCCAGTGGTGTCGTGAAGCTGCCAACTCCTTCACAATGTCATTTCCTGCCATGTCTTGACCTGAACAATACCATATTGTGTTAATGCAAATTTAAACTGTGTCACTTTATTCGTCAGTAAGAAATGTGATGAATTGTCACCACTGATACTTTTATGTGCAAAACCTGTCATCTGTCTGCTTGTTTATCTTTCAGAGTGAGGAAGATATAAGTGTTGAACAAGCGCAGTCTCATCATCTTGCTCAGCTGCTTGCGCTACAGCTCCCCAGCAGGGATAACCTTTCTTGAACTCTATTGAAGTGTTGTCGGTTTTGTATATTATTTTGTCGGCGTGTTTATTTGCACTGGTGGCGATCTTTGATGCCCAGTGTATGTAATTTGTTGTCTGCTTGTGCTTTATTATCATAGTGGCGAACTTTGATGCCCAGTGGATATAATATGCCATAATTTCTTTATTGTATAGTATAGGTTTTTTCTTATTCACGATGCTGCAGTTATTTTACTGTATAGATATCATGTCTTCGCAGTAAACCGGCCAAACCGTAAAATTACGGTACATAATCGGGCAGTCATGCAATCACGGTGTAGGTTGGGCCTGAAACGTGTCGATCAGCTCACGGGCCGGCAGCAGCCCAAAATGAACCCCGGCCCATGATTGTGCGATTCAAATCACGGGCTTTTAACAGGCCGAAAAATTGTCTCGGTCCTTGTTTGGCCCAATCAGATATCGGCAGCGAGCAGGCCGGATGCAAACCGGGCCGTAGTTAGGTCCAACTATATGACGGGCTTTTAACAGGCTGAAATTAATATAGGGCTGAAATGTTAAATGGGCCCTTAATAGGCCAAAACTAATATTAGGCCGAATTACTAAGTGGGCCTTTAGAAATTGGGCCCAAAAGCATAGTGTCTAGTTGACGGGCCGAAGCTGATATGGGCCATAATTAGGCCCAAAACCTCTTAAAGGGTCGGACCTGATCTGGGCCGTACACTACTAGGGAAAAGCCTATACACAGAATCTTACCAGCAGCATGCTTTAAAATCAGGCGCTGCTACTAAGTAGCAGTAGCGCGGGTTTTTAACCCTCGCTACTACTAAGTTGATAGCAGTAGCGCTGGTTTTTTACCCTCGCTACAACTAAGCGGTCTCTACCGTGACCCCCGGGACATGCCATAGTAGTAGCGCGGGTTTTTAACCCTCGCTACTACTAAGTTGATAGCAGTAGCGCTGGTTTTTACCCCTCGCTACTACTAAGCGGTCTCTACCGTGCCCCTGGGCCATGCCATAGTAGTAGCGAGGGTTATAAACCCGCGCTACTGCTAAGTTTTTACCCCTCACTACTACTAAGAGGTCTCAACCATGCCCCTCCGGGACATGCCATAGTAGTAGCGAGGGGTAAAATCCCTCGCTACTACTAAAGGTCCCATTTTGAAACTCTACCCCCCAGTGGATCGCCTTTTCGGTTTTTTAAAAAGCAAAAGAAAATGATAAAAACTTCAAAAATTAAAATCCTTCGAGATGTAGTTATGTTACTACATCTACTAGTTAGGAAAATTTAAAAACTTAAATTTGGACATGTTTTGCAAAAAGTGTAGGGAAAATGTAAAACGGCTATAACTTTTGCATACGATGTTAGAAAAAACATATAATATATCAAAATGTTTCAAAAATTAAAATCCTTCGAGATGTAGTTATGTTACTACATCTACTAGTTAGGAAAATTTAAAAACTTAAATTTGGACATGTTTTGCACAAAGTTAGGGAAAATGTAAAACGGCTATAACTTTTGCATACGATGTCAGAAAAAACGTATAATATATCAAAATGTTCAGCACGAAAATCCGCATACGATGGAGACCGCCTACAGCCTGTTTGCAAATTTTTAGAATCCTCAAATTCTAAAAGGAAAAAAAGTTATGCTCAAATTTCAGTTTTTTTAATTTTGGTCAAATCTGGTCAAACTGTGGTCAAACTACTTATTCAAGAAGTATTAGTGTTACTAAATAATTATTTTAGTTTTTTGGAATTTTGGTCAAATCTGGTCAAACTGTGGTCAAACTTTGGTCAAAATGTGGTCAAACTCCTTATTCAAGAAATATTAGTGTTACTAAATAATTATTGTGTTTTAGAACAATAGTTTTAAACTCAAACAACGAAATGTGTGACTTCATGCTCAAGCTAAACTCCCGAGGGTTAATAGGATTGACATCTTACTATTGTCAGGAAAACAACAAGTGCAGACTTGGAATCAAGGGAGAATAGAACCCGGAAGTTAAGCGTGCTCAGGCTAGAGTAGTGAGAGGATGGGTGACCATCCGGGAAGTTAGATGATTTGGAATGATGAGGGGTGATTAGAGATTAAATTGAGCAGCGATGAGGGCGATTAGAGATTAGAGGTTAAAATAATTCAGAAATTTGAAAATTCGCGCAAAAAATTCGAAAAAAAATTCCGCGGGTTAGTAGTAGCGCGGGTTTTTGCCCACGCTACTACTAACGGACGTAGTAGTAGCGCGGGTGGCACCCGCGCTGCTGCTATACGTTAGCTGTAGCGCCTTATTAGTAGCGCCGGCCCCGCGCTACTAATAGGCCCAAAACCCGCGCTGCTGCTAGGCTTTTCCCTAGTAGTGGTAATTTGGCCCAGAACGTGGTAGGCTTTTAACCGGCCGGATCTCATATGGGCCACTATTAGGCCCGAAGCGTGGCAGGCCATTAATAGACCGTATCAAATATGGGCCGGCATTTGGCCCAAAACATGGCAGCCAGTTAACGGGCCGGCCTACTAGGGTCCTCAAAATCTTGTGACCGTCCGGGAAGTTAGATGATTTGGAATGATGAGGGGTGATTAGAGATTAAATTGAGCAGTGATGAGGGCGAACAGAGATTAGAGGTTAAAATAATTCAGAAAATTGAAAATTCACGCAAAAAATTCGAAAAAAAAATCCGCGGGTTAGTAGTAGCGCGGGTTTTTACCCACGCTACTACTAACGGACGTAGTAGTAGCGCGGGTGGCACCCGCGCTGCTGCTATACGTTAGCTGTAGCGCCTTATTATTAGCGCCGGCCCCCGCGCTACTAATAGGCCCAAAACCCGCGCTGCTGCTAGGCTTTTCCCTAGTAGTGGTAATTTGGCCCAGAACGTGGTAGGCTTTTAACCGGCCAGATCTCATATGGGCCACTATTAGGCCCGGAGCGTGGCAGGCCATTAATAGACCGTATCAAATATGGGCCGGCATTTGGCCCAAAACATGGCAGCCAGTTAACGGGCCGGCCTACTAGGGTCCTCAAAATCTTGTGGGCCTACAACTGGGCCGGCCCATTAATGTCGGTGAAATCTCGTGGGCCTTTAGCTGGGCCGGCCCATTATGATCCGCAAGAATTTTGTGGGCCTTTACCTGGGCCGGCCTATTATGGCACACAAAAATCTTGTGGGCCTGTACCTGGGCCGTCCCATTATGGCCCAAGAAATCTTGTGGGCCTTTAGCTGGGCCAGCCCATTATGGTCCGCAAAATCTCGTGGGCCTTTAGCTGGGCCAGCCCATTATGGTCCGCAAAATCTTGTGGGCCTTTAGTTGGGCCGGCCCATTTAAACTTGTTGGGCCATGCCATGTGTTGACGTATCATAGGCGCCTTCTGTCCAGTGAGTGGATGACATCTGTCCCGACGATGAGCCGACACGTGTTTCCTCTAGCCAATGATGATTTTACACGTGGAAAATCCCCATTGGTCGGGGCTGTTAACGGGTTATCGGATCCAAAACCCGACCCGATAGCTTAACGGCGTTCCGTTACGGTGGATGCCACGTGTCGGTCACCCTTGACGAAAGCACTTCTGTGACGCGCGATTTATCGTCATGGAAGTGGACACTTCCGTGATGATAATTTTGGTAATGTCATGGAACACTTCTACAACAGCATAGGTATGACTATCTTGATTCTGTCATAAATTTGTCATGGATGTACATGCATGACAAAAAAGTGACCTACTGTGACAAACACGTATCATCACGGAAGTGTATTTTTTTGTGAATAACCCCACGACACTCCGATAAGTATCCGGTGACCCCCGGAACTCATCTGGTGTCCGAATATAGTCCTCCAATATATCAATCTTTATGTCTCGACCATTTCGAGACTCCTCGTCATGTACGTGATCACATCCGGGACTCTGAACTATCTTTAGTACATCAAAACACATAAACTCATAATACCGATCGTCACTGAATGTTAAGCATGCGGACCCTACGGGTTCGAGAACTATGTAGACATGACCGAGACATGTCTCCGGTCAATAACCAATAGCGGAACCTGGATGCTCATATTGGCTCCTACATATTCTATGAAGATCTTTATCGGTCAAACCGCATAACAACATACGTTGTTCCCTTTGTCATCGGTATGTTACTTGCCCGAGAGTCGATCGTCGGTATCTCAATAACTAGTTCAATCTTGTTATCGGCATGTCTCTTTACTCATTCTATAATGCATCATCCCGCAACTAACTCATTAGTCACATTGCTTGCAAGGCTTATAGTGATGTGCATTACCGAGAGATCCCAGAGATACCTCTCCGACAATCGGAGTGACAAATCCTAATCTCGATCTATGCCAACTCAACAAACACCATCGAAGACACCTGTAGAGCACCTTTATAATCACCCAGTTACGTTGTGACGTTTGGTAGTACACAAAGTGTTCCTCCGGTATTCGGGAGTTGCATGATCTCATAGTCATAGGAACAAGTATAAGTCACAGAGAAAGCAATAGCAACAAACTAAACGATCGCCGTGCTAAGCTAACGGATGGGTCAAGTCAATCACATCATTCTCTAATGATGTGATCCCGCTTATCAAATGAAAACTCTTTGTCCATGGCTAAGAAACTTAACCATCTTTGATTAACGAGCTAATCAAGTAGAGGCATACTAGTGACACTCTGTTTGTCTATGTATTCACACATGTACTAAGTTTCCGGTTAATACAATTCTAGCATGAATAATAAACATTTATCATGATATAAGGAAAAATAAATAAAAACTTTATTATTGCCTCTAGGGCATATTTCCTTCATTAACTTGGGAGTGTGATATAGGTTGCATATTGCATTGTCTTCTAGCTTGTACTGCTTCTAATTTCTTGAAACGACACTTACGACGAGACACTTTTTACCTGATAGAGTGATATTGGTTGCATGTTCATATGGTGCCTAGCTTTCATTTCTTCTAATTTTGTTGAAATGCCTTCTGCTTACTGTTTTTCATACATATTCCATCCTCCAATCGTACGTGTGAATATCCAATGCTGTATTTTTTTTGTATATTCCATCCTCCTATCCTGCGCTTGCCTTACATCAAAGTAGTGTTCATCTGTATCATGCATCAACCAGCTATGCAGAGGTAATTTTATTCATCTTCTTGTGGCTTTGACTTCATAAGGAAATATCAGAAAATAGGAAGAAAAAGAGTAAGTTAGGGGATGTTGGTGGTCCTCCGGACCGAAGCAAACAGAGACTCTTTAGATTTGCCACTGCTACTGCTAATGAAGTTGAAGTCCCAAGTCTACATGATGAGTTCATCTCCCGTACTCCACCATCGCAGGTGCTTGCTCTAAGTTGATAGTGTGATAATTGGTTTCATGTTGCATATGTTGTCTAGCATGTATTTCTTCTATTTTGATTAAATTGCACCTGCTGAGTTTATACGTTATACATGTGCATATGACATGCCTTTCTGTGTCTAGAATACACTACATCTATCTATCATACCATGTTCTTACATCAAAGTACCGCTGTTGTGTATCCCGCATCAGTCACTCATGATTGGACGCTTTTAACATGGCAGTTTGATCGTGGTTGCATCTTGCATTGATTTCTATGTTGTACTGCTTCTAATTTTTTGAAATGCCACTTATGACAAGACACTTTTAACTTGGCAGAGTGATATTGGTTGCATCTTTCATATGGTGTCTAGCTTGCATTACTTCTATTTTCTTGAAAATCCTTCTGCTTAGTTTACACATCATAGCTGTGAATATGTCACGTCGTCCTGTTTTTATTACATATTCCATCCTCATACGGTTGTCTTACATCAAAGTATTGTTTGTCTGTATCATGCGTCAATGAGTTCTAAAGGGCAATTTTATTCTTTTGTGTTGTGGGTACGGCTTGACATGGCAAAGTCAGAAAAGAGCAGGGAAAAGAATATAGTAGGGAATGGTGTTACTCGTCGGGTGAAACGGAAAAGGATCTGCCCTCGAGATTCCGCTGGTACTTATAGTGCAGTAGAAGGTCCAAGTCGACCGGCTAAATCTACAAACACAGTATCACCTGCTCCACCAGCTGCAGCATCCGCTTCAACTATGCCATCATCTCAACGAGTTACTCGTTCGTTTGCTTTGGAATTGGTCAGTTCCCAAGCTGCCTTCACACCTAACACTACTTCTGAAGCACTGCTGACACAACAGGACTTGGCAAGATTAGATGAACCTCATGAGCATCAACACCAAGATGGTACCTGACCGAGTCAAGTTGCAGTTGCATGCTCCTTCATATGTACTCTCACAGTTTGATGTGCACTAACACTTTCCATATTCGTTGTTGAACTAGCACCACGGCGCAAGCGGAAATAGACATCAGGGATAATGCTTGACAGATTAACAAAATCTAAAGGAGGAAGAATGGAGATCCAATTTGAGGCAAGTTTAAAAAGGCCACGTGATGCTACAGAGTCATCCAATTTAGTATCAGAGGCAGCCATTGCCGTTAGGTGTCATGCACGTAACCTCCCAACATGGATCCAATACATGAATGAGAAAGACAATACCCAGTTTAACACCTTCCTTGACCATTTATCCGTAAGTAATGTTATTCATCGCAATTTGTAATATTGTCTTGCTATGTCCCATACTTTCTAGCTTCCTCCTAATAAGACTAACATTCTTTTTTCAACAAATGAGGTTCAAGTTGGATCCGAAAGATGATACAACTAAACAAGCATGCACTCACGTTTTTCAGTCTGCTCTGCAACAATATCGGTACCACCTTAGAAAATCTCACTTTGAAGGCAAGGCTAACAATGAAATCGCCCAAACATCTCCAATGGAATATATTACATATGAATAGTGGACAGCCCTTGTTAAACACTAGTCTGATCCAAAATATTAGGTAGGGTATATGTATTTGATCAGACCACATATTGAACTTGTATTTATGTATGTTCCTTGCAAGTGTATCTTCTTCTAGGCTAACTGTTTGAAGAACAAGACCAACCATTATAAAGTGAAATTCCAACAGACAACAGGATCTCGTAGCTATATTGCACACTGCGAGGCTCTTGTAAATAGCTGCTAGTTCCTTCTTTTTTCTGTGCCATATTATCTTTTCCATATTGACTTGTTCCAAATACAGAGGAAAGCCCATGCAGACCAAAAAGAACCTGAACCGAATGTAGTGCAAATCTTCAAGGATTGCCACACCAGCAAGATGAAGGGCATGAGCACACCAGTTCAAGCCGCTGTTGTAAGTCCTTACTCCTCCTGCCTTTGAACTGATTGGTACTGTAATGTGTTCATTTAACTGCTTGGTTTGCAGCCAATGTTAGTTACTCTGTTCACTTTTATACACAGTTGTCTTAACGTATCATTTCACCTTTCATGGTTTAAAAGAGATGAAGGATATTCTTTTGATCTTGATCTGTAATCTAGTTGTAATGTTCACGTACGCACACAATGATACAATAGCCTATATCTGTTTGCCCATGATAAGAATGATGCCATACTATGTTCATCCTACTTTAAACCATGTCTCTTTATCCTTAGATGTCAATCAATGTGAGGAAATAGACAATACAGTAGGCATGCTACATGGACATATGTTCCTAAAGTGATTTTATTATGTAGTTGGCACTACAATATATGCTAATGTATTACATCAGTTCACCAAAATAAGTTATGTATAAACGTTAAACCTACATTGTTTGTTTTTTGTCTCATTAGTAACTTATCTGGTACACTAATCTACAAGTTCAAACTTTCAGCAAGCTATGTAACAAATGATTCAACAGCCACAACCACCTGAAGGTGACGAGGCTACCACAAGCACAATGTCACCTCTTGCTGCAATGCGTCACTATCTCTCCACTAAGAGTGCAAAAAGCACCTTCCAGCGTAATTCTGGGTTGTTTGTCAAGGTAACCTCATCCAAATCGCCTACCAAACAAAATCTTCCAGCTAGACAGAGTGATATATCTGTGCTAAAGACACAAGTCCAATCCCTAATGGACGTTGTTTCAGAAACAAGAATAATGGTTGACAAATGTCGTCAAGATATGAATGGGTTTGTGTTAGAGTTGTGTCGAATATTATTGTACAAGTTAGGTTACAGTTGGACTTGGAGTCGTACGGTGTGTAGACAGGATATGGAGTCGTGTTCAGGTAGGACACTTGTATCTTAGGCCTCTCATATATAGCGAGGGTAGACACACGATGTAACCTATGCCAACGTAATAGCACGGGCACGCGGGGGAGCCGGCGGCGTGTGCCGGCACCCGGGCGGCCGACGTGCGGTATTGTAGTGGTGTCATGGGGAGGAGCGCCCGTAGTCATGCCTCAAGGATATAGCCATGATGGTGAACCTTGTTAACAAATCTCGGTGTCGTGCCTCGTGTGATTGCTTGGTCCTCGGTAGATCGAGGAGCGCCTCGGATTTATTCTAACAAGTGGTATCATGAGCAAGGTTTGAAGAGGTTGCGATTCCGTTGATTCAGAGGAAGGAGGCCGAACCGTGAGTTGATTTCGTTCATCATGAAACGGTGTTCGTGGGCATCAGCAGAATCGGTGGTGGCAGAATAGCAATCGAAGCAGCAGCGGTTCTCAGCGCCGTCGACGGGATCGAAGCCGCGCCACCCACGACCGGTACAGGTGGCTGCAGCGCATCGGTGGATGCAGCACACGCGTGGCGGCGGCAGTGCCGAATTGCAAGGCAGCAGATCCAATCGAGGGTATCGGATACGTGCAGCGGCGGCGGCTTCAGAACGTGTGTCAGCAGGAGACGTGTGGTGATCGGTGAGCAAGGCGCGTATTGCAGGGCATGCAGCCTGGCTAGAGGCCCAAAGTACAGACGTGGAATCAAGGCCCAAGTCGCGTGAGGCCTATGTGTGGTTGTAACAGGAAAACTCAGGTGGACTTGTGGCTAGCAAGGGAGCTTGACGGCATGTCTAAAGTGCTGGAACGCACAGGGAAGCCAAGGCATGGTCAAGAGGCACGTGAGAAGCTGTGAGGGGAGATTTGTTTGATAGAAAAAGGCACGTACATGCAGGCTGGAGGCAGTCAATCAGCGAAAGTATTCATCAAGGGAAGAACCCATCAAAAATACGCTTTGGAAGCAGTTACGAAGGGCATCAAGTGTTGTGTCTAGAAGCAGTGCAATACCTGGAGCATGGCTTGGATTAAAGGTTCTATATTTGCGATTTTGCTTGGTGCACTTCGGCACATGCACGGGAAGTGTTGCAGCTTGGTTACTTTTTCATGGGTCGACCGTATGGTAGACAAGGATGGAATTTTTTTGTTAGCACAACAGGGATGTTTGAAGTCATTGACAGAAGTAAAGCAAACTAAGATGGAAGTATCATGTGATGGATGCGTTTCAGGGAAGATGATTGGGGAGTCTGGAGTGTGATGTGACAAGGATCATGCATACACATGGCGTCAAGGCAATGCACGGAGATGTGCGGAGGCGGACACGGCGCAGGGTGGAGCATGGTTGCAGTCGGATTATTTCGGCTGGGTCGGACTGGAAAGTCTGGCGGATCGACGTGGATGTTGGTCAAAGCAGAAGATGGTGGTGATTTCGGCGACGACGACATAGGAGCATGATGCTGATGGTGACCGACTTCTGAGGCATGGAAACACGTGGTGCGGGCCTGAGGGCTTGTGCGGCTTAGACAGACTATGGCGCAGGGTTGATTCAAGGCAATGTACACATGAGAGAGCTTGAAGTCGACGGAGCGCGGGGTAGCAAAGGCGCAGCTACATGGAGTCATGTTGAAGGTGGAGCTGGAGTTGATGGATGACTACACTCTGAGCTGATGGAGGGGCTATGGTGTAAATGCATGGAGAGTTGAAGCCTATTTCAGCGGGATAGCGAGAGACACGTGGATCGGACTGGGTCCCAATGGTCTGATGGAGACGTGATACTCGGCATCGGTCAGTGATGATCGGTGGTTCTTTGCAGTGGGGGTTGAGTCAATGTGGGCTAGCTACCCGGGAGACTCGACCAGGATAGCAGAGACTCGACGCGGTGATAGCGGCGAGGCGTGCGGTAAGCACGAGACACAGCGACAAACCAAGGCACTAATGGTGAGACGTGTGGTCAGACAAAGTGTGCAGGGGTGCCGAAGCAGTGTTGACGAGTAGCAGATTCAAGTTGGTGACTGGGTCTATCGGTGCCGGTTGATGGACAGGAGTTGACCATGGAGAATCTGAGAAAGTGGCGGAAAGTCTGAAATTGTCAAAACCTGGGAGAGTACATGGCCGTATATTCTGTGGTGTTTAGTGCACATGCTAAAGTGTTGATGACAAGTACAGAAGGAGGCGGAGTGCTATAGCTATGGGACATGTCAAAGACTATCCGAGAAAAGGGTGAGACAACTGTGAATTTGTCTCAGGGTGATACAAGGCGACGGTGAAAGTCCTTCAAGTTTCAGATAGACGGTCAAGAAAGAGCGGTGGCATTGAGTTCAGGTAACTCTTATATGTGGCGTCCAATATGCGAGTTGTTCATTTTCACGCAGACAGTGATCAGTGTGTGATGGTGTTGAACGGATTCTCCGGAAGTTGGGAGCACAAAGTAGAGTAATGAGGAACTTAATTTTTCTCGAGGGTTGACTGTGAAGAAGATGAGAAGGGACTACAGTTGCAGGTGGAGTCACATGGAGTCTGGGAGTAGCAGCGGTGCTCATGACGTATCTCAAGTCCAATGTACATGGAGGTTCGACGCACGGACGAATTCAAGGTGGTGAAGAATATTCGCCAAGGTGGAGTTTGTTAGAGTTGTGTCGAATATTATTGTACAAGTTAGGTTACAGTTGGACTTGGAGTCGTACGGTGTGTAGACAGGATATGGAGTCGTGTCCAAGTAGGACACTTGTATCTTAGGCCTCTCATATATAGCGAGGGTAGACACACGATGTAACCTATGACAACGTAATAGCACGGGCACGCGGGGGAGTCGGCGGCGTGTGCCGGCACCCGGGCGGCCGGGGTGCGGTATTGTAGCGGTGTCATGGGCAGGAGCGCCCGTAGTCATGCCCCGGGGATGTAGCCATGATGGTGAACCTCGTTAACAAATCTCGGTGTCGTGCCTTGTGTGATTTCTTGGTCCTCGGTAGATCGACGGAGCGCCTCAGATTTATTCTAACAGTTTGAAACCAGACTATCAGACATTTGCTTCATTGTTCAAGAGCAATGGCGGAAAAAGGGGGAAGATCATGCTGCTCCATCAGATTCTACAGCCTGAAACATTAGCACCCAGGTCAAATGATATGTGCTTCTATACATCTAATGGTGCTTTTATCTGCAAGGACTATAAACTTTATGCCAACAGGCCTTTTGTTGTATGGTTGGAATTTATTTTGTTGTGATACAACATTTATGATGTTGCCAAAGGTTGCAGTAATTACAACGCTATTTTTGTATAGTGTAGGTTTATCTTAGTAATGTATTCGGCCGAAAGCTTCGTAGGAGCCCAACATGCCAACATTGTCGGGCCCATTCCATGGGCTAAAAACGATTATGGGTCGTAATTTGCATGTAGCCCACTAAAATATCTGGGCCTAAATCAGCATAAGCTTTCATATTTTTCTATTAGGCATGTGCCCATAGTGGGCCTTTAACAGGCCTAAACATAATTTGGGCCCTCAATAACAATAGGCCGTTTACAGGTGTAAATATCTCGAGCCCATAAAAACATGGGCCTTTAATAGGCCGAAAGTGAGATTGGGCCCTGATTGTGCCAAATAACCCACTGGTCATTAGCAGGCCGAAATGGTGGCCTGTTTACAATGCGGATCATTCACAGGCCGAAATTCAGATGGGTCGTAAATACGTCGACCTACTACACGGGCCTTTAATAGGCCGGAAGTTCGGTTGGGCTTGATTAGTGTCAGTTTTATATGGGCCGTTAATAGGCCCAATGTGACGTTGGGCCACATATGGCCCATGGATTTCATCCGACGTTAACAGGCTGAAAATCACAATAGGCTGAAAGTGGCCCAAATCTATAGTGCGCCTCTAATAGGCCGAATGTGAGACATGGCCGAATATGACCCAAATCCTTCACCGTCATTTATGGGCCGAAAGTTTCAATGGCCTATAAATGGGCCCAAATGAAGTAGGACTTTAACATGCTAGAAACACAACGGACCGTGACCATGGGCCGCGATGATGACAAGTTTAGGACGGGTCGTTGACGGGCCAATTTGACACTAACCGTACGGGCCTTAACTAGGAATGTTGGGCCTTTAGCTGGGCCCACATGATCAATTTGAGCATTCAAATCATGATGACAAGTTTCATGGATATCATTACTCATTATAGCATACATATCATCACAATAATCATCATAGATAGGAGGCATGCTTTCATCGTAATAAATTTTCTCACTAAAACTTGGGGGACTAAAAATATCATCTTCATCAAACATAGCATCCCCAAGCTTATGACTTTGCATATCACTAGCATTGGATATTCAAAGAATTCATACAAGCAACACTGCAATCATGCTCATCATTTATGCCAAACATTTTATTGAATTTTTCTTCTATCAATGGAGCACAATTTTCCTTTCCATCATTTTCATGGAATACATGATAAAGACGAATAATATGATGAAACCTAAATTCCATTTTTTTGTAGTTTTATTTTTATAAACCAAACTAGTGACAAAACAAGAAGCTAAAAGATTCAATTGTGAGATCTAAAGATATACCTTCAAGCACTCACCTCCCCGGCAACGGCGCCAGAAAAGAGCTTGATGTCTACTACACAACTTATTCTTGTAGACTCGTGTTGGGCTTCCAAGCGCGGAGTTTTGTAGGACAGTAGCAAATTTCCCTCAAGTGGATGACCTAAGATTTATCAATCCGTGGGAGGGGTAGGATGAAGATGGTCTCTCTCAAACAACCCTGCAACCAAATAATAAAAAGTCTCTTGTGTCCCCAAAACACCAAATACAATGGTAAATTGTATAGGTGCACTAGTTCGGCGAAGAGATGGTGATACAAGTGTAGTAATGATAGTAGATATTGATTTTTGTAACAGGAACAATAAAGAACAGCAAGGTAGCAAGTAACAAAAGTGAGCACAAACGGTATTGCAATGCTTGAAAATGAGGCCTAGGGTCCGTACTTTCACTACTGCATTCTCTCTACAATGTTAATATAATTGGATCATATGACCATCCCTCAACATGCGATGAAGAATCACTCCAAAGTTTCTATCTAGCGGAGAACATAAAAAGAAATTATTGGTAGGGTACAAAACCACCTCAAAGCTACTCTTTCCGATCAATCTATCCTAGATTTCGTACTAAAATAACACCAAGCTATTCTTTTCGATCGATCTATCCAAGAGTTCATACTAAAATAACACCATATGATACAAATCAACCAACTCTAATGTCACCTAGATACTCCAATGTCACCGTGAGTATTCGTGAGTTGATTATATGATATGCATCAAATAATTTTAGATTCATAATACTCAATCCAACACAAAGAACCTCAAAGAGTGCCCCGAGATTTCTACCGGAGAAACAAAGACGAGAACGTGCGCCAACCCCTATGCATAGATTACCCCAATGTCACCTCGGGAATCCGCGAGTTGAGTGCCAATACACACATCAAGTGAATCAATATGATACCCCATTGTCACCACGAGTATTCATAGCAAGACATACATAAAGTGTTCTCAAATCCATAAAAGTATTCAATCCGATAAGAACGAAATCTCAATGGTAAAACTCAATTCATCACAACGAGATAGAGAGGGGAAAACACCATATGATCCAACTATATTAACAAAGCTCGCGATACATCAAGATCGTGCCAAATCAAGAACACGAGAGAGAGAGAGAGAGAGATTAAACACATAGCTATTGGTACAAACCCTCAGCCCCGAGGGTGGACTACTCCCTCCTCATCATGGTGGCCGCCGGGATGACGAAGATGGCTATAGGTGATGAGGGTCTAGATTGGTTTTCGTGGCTATAGAGGCTTGCGGCGGTGGAACTTTTGATCTAGGGTTATTTCAGGGGGTTTATGTATTTATATGATCTTTTGGCGTCGGTCTCATGCTAAGATGGGCCTCGAGGTGACGACAACCCACCAGCACACAGGTAAGGCTCCTGGCGTGCCCTGGTGGGTTTTGCTCACCTCCTTCATCTTCTGGTCCTCCCATGAAGCTTCTAGTGCCTCTTTTGTTCTAAAAAATAATCGTTAAATAGTTTCGTTGCATTTGGAGAACTTTTATTTCTGCACACACAAAAAAACACCACGGTAGTTCTGCTGAAAATAGCGTCAGTCCGGGTTAGTTCCATTCAAGTCATACCAAAACCATATATAATTGTTGTAAACATGGCATGAATACTTCATAAATTATAGATACATTGGAGACGTATCAATGACAAACATGGCAGTTACGCTTTACCACACATGATCGTGGGCCTATCCAGACCACGCCCAACGGTGACCCGTGTGCATGCTCGCCCCTGGTTTCCAACGCAAGCAATAGATGCCTGCCCGACGATAGAATTTGCCGGAGGACGACCAAGGGCAAGTGCGAGTTCAGACTAATGAAGAAGCCAAGAAGACCTCAAGATGCAGATATCACCACGACGAAGTTCTACATCGGTCTCTGCCACATGTCTGTGCATTGTATGGGCCTAGCCCAATGATGCTCGGTAGCGCGTATGGCCCAGGTCTGGGGGCTCCTGTCAATGTATAAAACATGGATATTTTATACCCTGACTTATGCACAGACAAGTAGCAGTTTCCCTGCCGGCTAGGGCCTGCTGAAGAGTTGCTAAGACCAAGGTTGATGAGCTATGGAGAAGATATCCAAGTCAAGAGAGTTTCTCTCTGTGAGATCAAGGAGCACATCAAGAAGACCAAGATTCAAAAACCCCATTGTTGGATCCTAACTGGGAAGAAGAACAATACAATCATCAAGATCATTACCAAAAGTTTCCCTGCCGGCGAGGCCGAGCCGGCAAGGCGAAGGCCCGACAAGCCCTCGCTAGCCACCAGTGCTCCACCTCACCAAGCAGCTAGTCACTAATCGGTGAGGTGTCGAGCCCACAGGTGGGTAGGTGTGATTTGTCGGGCACGTGGCAGCATGCTGGAGGGAAGATTACCTTTAATGACACTCGTCCAGGAGGCGTGTCAAGATGACGGGAGATGGCTGAACAAGCTGTGCAGCAACCTTGTCAGGGTTCCCCCGCATCATGACACCTAATAGAGCATCTAATGCATTTGTCCTAGTCTGGCAGAGTTAGGTATGATAGCACTGTTTGCTATCTAATCGACATGCAATTACTGTTTTGCCACTGTGATTAACCTTAAGCTATAAAAGGAGGGCCAGGGCAACTTTTACAAGGATTGACCCTTTGCACAACGCAAGCGTAGCTGCTCTCCTATAGCACCTTGTCGGGGAAGCGCTCCTTGTACTTGTGTTCTCACACATACACCCAATACACAGAGTAGGAGTAGGGTTTTATGTTGGGGATCGTTGCAGAAATTAAAAAAATTCTACGCATCACCAAGATCAATCTATGGAGTTTACTAGAAACGAGAGGGGAGTGCATCTTCATACCTATGAAGATCGCGATGCGGAAGCATTGCAAGAACGCGGTCGGTGGAGTCGTACAGGAAGCGATTCAGATTGCGGCCGATTCCGCTCTAAGCACCGAACAACGGTGCCACCGCGTTCAACACACGTGCAGCCCAGTGAAGTCTCCCGCGCCTTGATCCAGCAAGGAGAGAGGGAGAGGTTGGGGAAGACTCTATCCAGCAGCAGCACGATGGCGTGGTGGTGGTGGTGGTGGTGGAGCGTGGCACTCCAGCAGGGCTTCGCCAAGCACTGCGAGAGACGAGGATGGAGAGGGGTAGGGCTGCGCCAGGAGAAGGGGTGCGGTTGCCCTCCCACCCCACCCCCCACTATTTATAGGGGGAGGGGAGAGGGGGCCGGCCCCCTAGATCCATCTAAAGGGGGGAGGCGGCCCCTTGGGGGGCAGCGGCCCCCTTAGGGTTTCCAACTAGGGGGGGCAGCGGCCCCCTAGGGTTTCCAACCCTAGGCGCCTTGGGCCCTTGGGGGCGCACCAGCCCACTAAGGGGCTGGTTCCCACCCAACTACATCCCATTAGGTCCTTCGGGGCAGGTGGACCCTCCCGGTGGACCCCCGGAACCCCTTCGGTGGTCCCGGTACAATACTGATAAACCCCAAAACCTTTCCGGTGACTGAAACTGGACTTCCCATATATAAATCTTTACCTCCGGAACTCCTCGTGATGTCCGAGATCTCATCTGGGACTCCGAACAACATTCGGTAACCACGTACATCTGTTCCCTATAACCCTAGCATCATCGAACCTTAAGTGTGCAGACCCTACGGGTTCAGGAGGCATGCAGACATGACTGAGACATCTCTCCGGCCAATAGCCAACAGCGGGATCTGGATACCCATGTTGGCTCCCACATGCTCCACGATGATCTCATCGAATGAACCACGATGTCAAGGATTCAATCAATCCCGTATACGATTCCCTTTGTCTACCGGTATAGCACTTGCCCGAGATTCGATCGTCGGTATACTGATACCTTGTTCAATCTCGTTATGGCAAGTCTCTTTACTCGTTCCGTAACACATCATCCCGTGACCAACCGCTTAGTCACATTGAGCTCATTACGATGATCTCTTACCGAGTGGGCCCAGAGATACCTCTCCGTCATACGGAGTGACAAATCCCAGTCTCAATTCGTGCCAACCCAACAGACACTTTCGGAGATACCCGTAGTGCACCTTTATGGCCACCCAGTTACGTTGTGACGTTTGGCACATCCAAAGCATTCCTACAGTATCTGGGAGTTGCATAATCTCATGGTCTAAGGAAAAGATACTTGACATTAGAAAAGCTTTAGCAGACGAACTACACGATCTTGTGCTATGATTAGGATTGGGTCTTGTCCATCACATCATTATCCTAATGATGTGATCCCGTTATCAATGACATCCTATGTCCATGGTTAGGAAACCATAACCATCTATTGATCAACGAGCTAGTCAACTAGAGGCTCACTAGGGACATGTTGTGGTCTATGTATTCACACATGTATTACGATTTCCGGATAACACAATTATAGCATGAACAATAGACAATTATCATGAACAAGGAAATATAATAATAACCATTTTATTATTGCCTCTAGGGCATATTTCCAATAGTCTCCCACTTGCACTAGAGTCAATAATCTAGTTACATTGTGATGAATCGAACACCCATAGAGTTCTGGTGTTGATCATGTTTTGCTTGTGGAAGAGGTTTAGTCAACGGATCTACGACATTCAGGTCCGTATGCACTTTACAAATATCTATGTCTCCATTTTGAACATTTTCAGTAATGGAGTTGAAGCGACGCTTGATATGCCTGGTCTTCTTGTGAAACTTGGGCTCCTTGGCAAGGGCAATGGCTCCAGTGTTGTCATAGAAGAGAGTCATTGGGCCCGACGCATTGGGAATAACTCCTAGGTCGGTAATGAACTCCTTCATCCAGATTGCTTCATGTGCTGCCCCTGAGGCTGCCATGTACTCCGCTTCACATGTAGATCCCGCCACTACGCTTTGCTTGCAACTGCACCAGCTGACTACCCCACCATTCAAGATATACACGTATCCAGTTTGTGACTTGGAGTCATCCAGATCTGTGTGGAAGCTAGCATCGACGTAACCCTTTACGACGAGGTCTTTGTCACCTCCATAAACGAGAAACATATCCTTAGTCCTTTTCAAGTACTTTAGGATATTCTTGACCGTTGTCCAGTGTTCCATGCGGGGATTACTTTCGTACCTTCCTACCAAACTTACGGCAAGGTTTACATCAGGTCTGGTACACAGCATGGCATACATAATAGACCCTAAGGCCGAGGCATAGGGGATGACACTCATCTTTTCTCTATCTTCTGCCATGGTCGGGCATTGAGCCGTGCTCAATCTCACACCTTGCAATACAGGCAAGAACCCCTTCTTGGACTGATCCATATTGAACTTCTTCAATATCTTGTCAAGGTACGTGCTTTGTGAAAGACCAATGAGGCGTCTCGATCTATCTCTATAGATCTTGATGCCTAATATGTAAGCAGCTTCTCCAAGGTCCTTCATTGAAAAACACTTATTCAAGTAGGCATTTATGCTTTCCAAGAGTTCTATATCATTTCCCATCAATAGTATGTCATCCACATATAATATGAGAAATGCTACAGAGCTCCCACTCACTTTCTTGTAAACACAGGCTTCTCCATAAATCTACGTAAACCCAAACACTTTGATCATCTCATCAAAACGAATGTTCCAACACCGAGATGCTTGCACCAGCCCATAGATCGAGCGTTGGAGCTTGCATACCTTGTCAGCATTCTTAGGATCAACAAAACCTTCCGGCTGCATCATATACAATTCTTCCTTAAGGAAACCATTAAGGAATGCCGTTTTGACGTCCATTTGCCATATCTCATAATCATATAATGCGGCAATTGCTAACATGATTCGGACAGACTTCAGCTTTGCTACGGGTGAGAAGGTCTCATCATAGTCAACCCCTTGAACTTGTCGATAACCCTTAGCGACAAGCTGGGCCTTATAGATGGTTACATTACCATCCGCGTCTGTCTTCTTCTTAAAGATCCATTTATTTTCTATGGCTCGCCGATCATCGGGAAAGTCAGTCAAAGTCCATACTTCGTTTTCATACATGGATCCTATCTCGGATTTCATGGCTTCAAGCCATTTGTCGGAATCCGGGCCCGCCATCGCTTCTTCGTAGTTCGAAGGTTCTCCATTTTCTAACAACATGATTTCCAGGACAGGGTTGTTGTACCACTCTGGTGCGGAACGTGTCCTTGTGGACCTACGAAGTTCAGTAGAACCTTGATCTGAAGTTTCATGATCATCATCATTAACTTCCTCTCTAGTCGGTGCTGGCACCACAGAAACATTTTCTTGAGATGCGCCACTCTCCGGTTCAAGAGGCAATACTTCATCAAGTTCTACTTTCCTCCCACTTACTTCTTTCGAGAGAAACTCTTTCTCTAGAAAGGATCCATTCTTGGCAACAAAGATCTTGCCTTCGGATCTGAGGTAGAAGGCATACCCAATAATTTCCTTAGGGTATGCTATGAAGATGCATTTTTCCGATTTGGGTTCGAGCTTTTCACGTTGAAGTTTCTTGACATAAGCATCGCATCCCCAAACTTTCAGAAATGACAGCTTAGGTTTCTTCCCAAACCACAATTCATACGGTGTCGTCTCAACGGATTTCGACGGAGCCCTATTTAAAGTGAATGCGACAGTCTCTATAGCATAACCCCAAAATGATAGCGGTAGATCGGTAAGAGACATCATAGATCGCACCATATCCAATAGAGTGCGATTACGACGTTCGGGCACACCATTACGCTGAGGTGTTCTAGGCGGCGTGAGTTGTGAAACAATTCCAAATTTCCTTAAGTGCGTGCCAAATTCGTGACTCAAATATTCTCCCCCACGATCTGATCGTAAGAACTTGATTTTGCTGTCACGTTGATTCTCAACCTCACTCTGAAATTCCTTGAACTTTTCAAAGGTCTCAGACTTGTGTTTCATTAAGTAGACATACCCATATCTACTTAAGTCATCCGTGAGGGTGAGAACATAGCGATAACCACCGTGAGCCTCAACGCTCATTGGACCGCACACATCGGTATGTTTGATTTCCAATAAGTTGGTTGCTCGCTCCATTGTTCCGGAGAACGGAGTCTTGGTCATTTTGGCCATGAGGCATGGTTCGCATGTGTCAAATGATTCATAATCAAGAGACTCCAAAAGTCCATCTGCGTGGAGTTTCTTCATGCGTTTGACACCAATGTGACCAAGGCGGCAGTGCCACAAGTATGTGGGACTATCATTATCAACCTTACATCTTTTGGCATTCACACTATGAATATGCGTAACATCACGTTCGAGATTAAATAATAATAAACCATTGACCAGCAGGGCAAGACCATAAAACATGTCTCTCATATAAATAGAACAACCATTATTCTTAGATTTAAATGAGTAGCCATCTCACATTAAACGAGATCCAGATACAATGTTCATGCTCAAAGCTGGTACTAAATAACAATTATTGAGATTTAAAACTAATCCCATAGGTAAATGTAGAGGTAGCGTGCCGACGGCGATCACATCGACCTTGGAACCATTCCCGACGCGCATCGTCACCTCGTCCTTCGCCAGTCTCCGCTTATTCCACAGCTCCTGTTTTGAGTTACAAATATGAGCAACCGCAGCGGTATCAAATACCCAGGAGCTACTACGAGTGCTGGTTAGGTACACATCAATAACATGTATATCACATATACCTTAGGTATTGCCGGCCTTCTTATCCGCTAAGTACTTGGGGCAGTTCCGCTTCCAGTGACCGTTTCCCTTGCAATAAAAGCACTCAGTCTCAGGCTTGGGTCCATGCTTTGGCTTCTTCCCGGCAACTGGCTTACCGGGCGTGGCAACTCCCTTGCCGTCCTTCTTGCAGTTCTTCTTACCCTTGCCTTTCTTGAACTTAGTGGTTTTATTCACCATCAACACTTGATGTTCCTTTTTGATCTCCACCTCCGCCGATTTCAGCATTGAATATACCTCAGGAATGGTATTTTCCATCCCCTGCATATTGAAGTTCATAACAAAGCTCTTGTAGCTAGGTGGGAGCGACTCAAGGATTCTGTCAACGACCGCATCATCCAGGAGATTAACTCCCAGCTGAGACAAGCGGTTGTGCAACACAGACATTTTGAGTATGTGCTCGCTGACGGAACTATTCTCCTCCATCTTACAACTGTAGAACTTGTCGGAGACTTCATATCTCTCGACCTAGGCATGATCTTGGAAAACCATTTTCAGCTCTTGGAACATCTCATATGCTCCGTGTTGCTCAAAATGCTTTTGGAGCCTCGGTTCTAAGCTGTAAAGCATGCCGCACTGAACCAGGGAGTAATCATCACTACGCGACTGCCAGGCGTTCATAACGTCTTGAGTTGCTGGGAAAATAGGTGCTTCACCTAGCGGTGCATCAAGGACATATTCTTTCTTGGCAGCTATGAGGATAATCCTCAGGTTACGGACCTAGTCCGTGTAGTTGCTGCCATCGTCTTTCAGCTTGGTTTTCTCTAGGAACGAGTTGAAGTTGAGGGCAACATTAGCGTGGGCCATTTGATCTATAAGACATATTGCAAAGATTTTAGACTATGTTCATGATAATTAAGTTCATCTAATCAAATTATTTAATGAACTCCCACTCAGATAGACATCCCTCTAGTAATCTAAGTGATACATGATCCGAGTCAACTAGGCTATGTTCGATCATCACGTGAGACGGACTAGTCATCATCGGTGAACATCTTCATGTTGATCGTATCTTCTATACGACTCATGTTCGACCTTTCGGTCTTCCATGTTCCGAGGCCATGTCTGTACATGCTAGGCTCGTCAAGTCAACCTTAGTATATTGCGTGTCTAAATCTGGCTTACACCCATTGTATGCGAACATTAGAACCTATCACACCCGATCATCACGTGGTGCTTCGGAACAACGGACCTTAGCAACGGTGCATAGTTAGGGGGAACACAATTCTTGATATTTTAATGAGGGATCATCTTATTTATGCTACCATCGTTCTAAGCAAATAAGATGTAAAAACATGATAAACATCACATGTAATCAAATAGTGACATGATATGGCCAATATCATTTTGCTCCTTTTGATCTCCATCTTCGGGGTGCCATGATCATCATCGTCACCGGCATGACACCATGATCTCCATCATAGTATCTTCATGAAGTTGTCTCATCAACTATTACTTCTACTACTATGGCTAACGGTTTAGCAATAAAGTAAAGTAATTACATGACGTTTATGTTGACATGCAGGTCATAAATAAATTAAGACAACTCCTATGGCTCCTGCCGGTTGTCATACTCATTGGCATGCAAGTCGTGATTCCTATTATAAGAACATGATCAATCTCATACATCACATATATCATTCATCACATCCTTTTGGCCATATCACATCACACGGCATATGCGGCAAAAACAAGTTAGACGTCTTCTAATTGTTGTTGCAAAGTTTTACGTGGCTACTATAGGTTTCTTAGCAAGAACGTTTGTTACCTACGCCAAAACCACAACGTGATATGCCAATTTCTATTTACCCTTCATAAGGACCCTTTTCATCGAATCCGATCCGACTAAAGTGGGAGAGACAGACACCCGCTAGCCACCTTATGCAACTAGTACATGTCAGTCGGTGGAACCTGTCTCACATAAGTGTATGTGTAAGGTCGGTCCGGGCCGCTTCATCCCACGATGCCGCCGAATCAAGATAAGACTAGTAATGGCAAGTAAATTGACAAAATTGACGCCCACAATAACTTGTGTTCTACTCGTGCATAGAAACTATGCATAGACCTAGCTCATGATGCCACTGTTGGGCATCGTTGCAGAATAAAAAATTCTACGCATCACCAAGATCAATCTATGGAGTTTACTAGCAACGAGAGGGGAGTGCATCTTCATACCTTTGAAGATCGCGATGCGGAAGCGTTGCAAGAACGCGGTCGGTGGAGTCGTACAGGAAGTGATTCAGATCGCGGCCGATTCTGATCTAAGCATCGAACAACGGTGCCTCCGCGTTCAACACACGTGCAGCCCGGTGACATCCCCCGCGCCTTGATCCAGCAAGGAGAGAGGGAGAGGTTGGGGAAGACTCCGTCCAGCAGCAGCACGACAGCGTGGTGGTGGTGGAGGAGCGTGACACTCTAACAGGGCTTCGCCAAGCACTGCGTGAGACGAGGAGGGAGAGGGGTAGGGCTGCGGTAGGAGAAGGGGTGCGGTTGCCCTCCCACCCCCCACTATTTATAGTGGGAAGGGGAGAGGGGGCCGGCCCCTAGATCTGTCTAGATGGGGCGGCGGCCCCTCAGGGGGGCAGCGACCCCCTTGGGGTTTCCAACTAGGGGGGCGCCCGCCGCCGGGGGGCAACGGCCCCCTAGGGTTTCCAATCCTAGGCGCCTTGGGCCCTTGGGGGGCGCACCACCCCACTAAGGGGCTGGTTCCCACCCAACTACAGCCCATTAGGTCCTTCGGGGCAGGTGGACCCTCCCGGTGGACCCCCGGAACCCCTTCGGTGGTCCTGGTACAATATCGATAAACCCCGAAACCTTTCCGATGACTGAAACTAGACTTCTCATATATAAATCTTTACCTCGGGAATTCCTCGTGACGTCTGGGATCTCATCCGGGACTCCGAACAACATTCGGTAACCACGTACATCTATTCCCTATAACCCTAGTGTCATCGAACCTTAAGTGTGCAGACCCTACGGGTTCGGGAGGCATGCAGACATGACTGAGACATCTCTCCGGCCAATAGCCAACAGCGGGATCTGGATACCCATGCTGGCTCCCACATGCTCCACGATGATCTCATCGGATGAACCACGATGTCAAGGATTCAATCAACCCCGTATACGATTCCCTTTGTCTACCGGTATAGCACTTGCCCGAGATTCGATCGTCGGTATACCGATACCTTGTTCAATCTCGTTACGGCAAGTCTCTTTACTTGTTCTGTAACACTCGTCCCGTGACCAGCAACCCCTTAATCACATTGAGCTCATTACGATGATGTCTTACCGAGTGGGCCCAGAGATACCTCTCTGTCATACGGGGTGACAAATCCCAGTCTCGATTCGTGCCAACCCAACGGACACTTTCGGAGATACCTGTAGTGCACCTTTATAGCCACCCAGTTACGTTGTGACGTTTGGCACACCCAAAGCATTCCTACAGTATCCGGGATTTGCACAATCTCATGGTCTAAGGAAAAGATACTTGACATTAGAAAAGCTTTAGCAGACGAACTACACGATCGTGTGCTATGCTTAGGATTGGGTCTTGTCCATCACATCATTATCCTAATGATGTGATCCCGTTATCAATGACATCCTATGTCCATGGTTAGGAAACCGTAACCATCTATTGATCAACGAGCTAGTCAACTAGAGGCTCACTAGGGACATGTTGTGGTCTATGTATTCACACATGTATTACGATTTCCGGATAACACAATTATAGCATGAACAATAGACAATTATCATGAACAAGGAAATATAATAATAACCATTTTATTATTGCCTCTAGGGCATATTTCCAACATTTTACACCTCAGGGTGGCCCAAACCTGGTTAAAGATCCTTGTGCCCTCTGTTGGTCTTGCTCTTTGTGTCTTGTACATCTCCCTAGCCGAACCACAAAGGGGCTAGATGGCCCCATAGATGGTCATACACACTGACACTTCTCTTGCATAAAACAATCGACAACCATAGACCAGCCGATGGACCTGGCTAATGGAGGTCCCTTTATCATTGTCGCACCAACATAGGTTATATTCCCAAGTTCAATCCAACTAGTTTTAGTTAAGAAAGTTATAGTGACGAGATCTTCGAGAAAGCTCTAGGTCATGTTACTCAAAGTTGTCCATTACCGAGGGCGCGGCTAATCATGATCAGGTTTTACACTCTCCAGAGGTTTGTATTCTTTATCCGCATGACCCATTCAATCCCATCTACTACTAGACTCAAGTGTAGAGTAGCCGGGTAAAGACCGAGACAAGATATTTCAGAGGGAGTAGCCTAGCCACGTAGCTAGTAGATCGAGTCCAACCAACCACATGAGGGTCCTTGACATTATCGGCTTATGCCCTAGTGCGGTGGAGGGCGTCCAACTTTTCTTTCGGCTTTAAGACGCGTCAGAAAAGGGGGCATCTTATTCTATGGTGTTGGTGGAGAAGAGGAGGAGGGTGATTATCCAACGCCCTTACCTTTGAGAAGAGCAGGGCGAGCCAGGTATCCAAGTTGGCCTCTTCGATCGCTAGGCCTACCACGTTGGCGCCTCTTCTCCTTGGCTGAAAACTAGGAGAGGGGTACGACAGAAGTTTACGAGATCTCTCAGGTGTCCACCGATCTCCAGGCTGAGCTTGCCATAGAATGGATGCGTTGTGCTAAGCTGAAGTTGACAAAGGCGAGGGTGGATCGGCTTCTTGAGGAGTTGGAAGATGAGCGAGCGATCAGAGTTGGTTTCTTGTTTATCGCGCTTGTGTAAATGTTGGTAGACAGACGGTCGGTCGACCATCATGAATCCGATAGGAAGCCATCCTGTCGCCCCGTCCGGTCATGTCCGACCTGACCGGCATAAATACGGTTCGAAGAGCAAGCAGACACGATGGGAGAGCCTGATGTGACGGATGTCCATACTCCATTCAGCTTTTCCTTGTTTGTTTCCGGTTTGTGAGATTTCAAGCTTCCTAACCGGTCTGGACAAATTTGGCGACAACTATTGGATGATGACCTTTCAAAAAAGCTATTGGATGATGAAAAGTGTATGAATAGTCTAGTCTAGACACTTGGTGGTGATTTGTTGATCCGAGTTGGATTCACCCTTAGAGCATCTCTAGCCGCCCCAACAGGCCCCCAGGGCGCCTTCTTTAGCACCGGCGCCGAACAAACAGCCCAGTCGCGCCCCCAGGTCCTCGCTTTTTGCCAGTTTGGGCCGAAATTACAACCGGCGAAGCCAAGCCAAACCCAGCACCGGGGATCACCTCGGGGCACCGACTGAAGCGAAAAGGCGAGTGGGCTCGTGCTGTCGACGACACCGGCCGATTTTCCTGCCATTCCCCCCCTTTCCCTCCATTTTCCCATTGCCGACCCCCTTCTCCCCTGCTGCTCCCGCCATTCTCCCTAGATTCACCCACCATGCCACCGAAGAAGTATGCACCCCCTCGCCTAGCCACCAATTCTGTCTAGCCAAAGCAGGGGAAGCCGAGGGCACCGATGCCAAGGCCCCCGGGCTTGACGAACGCCCAGTGGAAGGCCAATGTTGATCGCCGGGCAATGGTCACCACTGATCGGCGGTACAGGCTCAACATGAAGAAAGACAGGAACATGGCGGCGGAGCAAGAGGAGGCGTCTCACGCAGGGATGGTGAACCTTCCGCCTCAACAGGCCGACCAGTGCCCGCAAGGCGCGTGGGGGAGCTAGCAGAGCGTCGTGTCACCGGCCTTCTCTCCGCCGCTATGGGGGAACACGCCTTCGCCTGGCTATGTCGACGGCTACGCGCATGGCAGCTTGAACCCCAACATCACCTTCCCTCATGGCGCGGCGCCACGCGAGTCCCCCTATCTTGAACCCCGACCCACGTGCGTCCCCCCTCGTCTTCAACCCCGACCCACGCACTCCCTCCCCCGCGTTCACTGTTGGCCTCAACACCCAGTACAGCTACTCACCGCCGACGTAATCAGGCTCGCCTGCGCCGACTCTGCGCCATGTGGCCCTACCGTACGCACACGGCTCGGCACCACAGTTCAGCAGCACCGACGCCGACATGGACGAGATCATCATGAGTGGTTCGGTTGCCGTCGCTTTGTGCCCCGGGTTTCGCATGCAAGACGAAACGGGACACCGCCTTCTACATGGAGGACGAGCACAATGATGCCAAGGAGGAGGTGGAGGAGGAAGAACCGGCGGAGCCAGCGCCAAAAGGGAGAAAGAAGAAGCGGGCGGCCAACGCCGGGCCGGGCGAGCCTCGCGTCAAGTGGACGCCTAAGGAAGATGAGTGCCTCGCTAAGGCATGGAAGACCGTCAACATCGACCCGATCACCGGTGCGGATCAAAACGCCGACACATACTGGAGAAGGATCAAGACGGTGTTCGACGAGCGCAAGTTGCTCGACCCCGACTTCGCCAACATCCACATGGATCGCGGCGAGAAGGCCATGGTTTACCATTGGGCGACCATCTAGCAGGCCTGCAATAAATGGCATGGATTTCAAGAGGAGGTCATGGCTCACCGGGAAAGCGGCGCCAACGTCGAGCGTCAGGTATGCCCATCGCTCACCGGGAAAGCGGCGCCAACGTCGAGCGTCAGGTATGCCCATCGCTCGCCGGCCCAGTTCTTCGCCGTGCACTTCGCCGACACTTGTTCTTCGACTGTGTAGATGGTTCGGATGTTCGACATGTTTCGCTAGGACAACAACGACCAAGAGTTCAAGCTCCTTTATGTGTTCATCAGGATCGAGTCATGCGAGAAATGGACAGAGTGTCGGTTCACTTTCGCCAAGGCCAAGGACGGTGTCTACAACCCAGACGCGTCTGCCTCGGCGGCGGCTGAAGGGCACCCTGATGGCAACAAAAGAGCCAAGGCGGCGAGGGATGCGGCACTCGCCGCTAAACGGCTGCAATCGTCGATCGAACAGTGCATCACCGACACAAAGAGCAACACCGCCAAGAGGGAGGAGAAATCCGAGGTGAGGTGGTTGGTGTTGACGATGAAGCAGGACGCCAAACTCGACCTTTTCAGGACCAACGTCGCCGCAAAGAAGAGAAATACCGACCTGGCGTTCCTGATGGAGGCAGACATGTCGACGATAGACGAGCAGGTGAAGGCGTGGTACCTGGCAAAGTGCAGCCTCATCTTGAACCAGATGTCTGGACCGGCGGCGACTGCTGCCTCGCCCACGTCCACGGCTACGCCTACGCCTACGCCTACATCGACACCGACAACGAGCACTGAAGTTGTGCTTACAATGCCAACCTCGGCCAGCCCTACGGCAGAGGAGCCTGCCGTTTGAGTTCCATGTCTACGGTTCCTACCTTTTTGATCGCTGGACTTTGGCTATGTTCGATCGCTGGCCTGTGGCATGTTGATCGCCGCCCTGTGATATAGTGATCGCCAAATTTATGTCTTTTTTGGTAGCGGGAAAGTGAACTTTAAATTTTGTTACATTTGGGGGGCGAAACCTGGAGATACAACTAAAAACTCGATCCCCCAAGCCGAAAAAACTGTCACCGCAAGCGTGTGGTATGCTCTTGCTCCCCACGCAGCATGCGCGAGGCAGGCAGACGCGACGGCTAGGCCCATCGATCGAGTCGACGCCAACGCCTGCTGGCTGCAGTTCCCAGCTGAAGCGACGAAGCGAGGCACGGTAACTGAAGCAATGAGATCTCGTACGTATGTACCCAGGGCAGGGACAGTAATGCCCCGCGCGCCTTTCCACTCGATCGTTTGCCCACGGCCCACCGCGAGATCCGCTCTTGCTGCGGCCAGCCACAGTAAACAGTAGCGCACGTACTACTACCAGTATAGTACAGTAGAGCGAAACTGCGAAAGCAACGTGCCATGGCGCGGCCCAGGCTTAAGCGAACGGGACACAGGCCATGGACCATCCTAATTCCTCCTAGCTAGGCCGCCGCTATATAGAGCTCTGCCCCGCGCCCGCTGCTACAGTTACTAGCTAGCTCTCCGTCGTCGTTGCTCGTTGCAGGCTCTGGCGCGGGACGACGCACGCACAGTCGCCGGTAGTCCATCAGATGCCGCGAGTTCTCGTTTAACTACTCCTGCCCGGTTTACTTTCGCCCTCTTTCCCGTTCCACCTTCTCACTTTCCGGCAAGCCGTGTGTGCTTTGCGACAATGTTTGCTTCATTCACATGCTTGGTCCCCTGTGGTTCTCACGTACGTCCATGATGATCCGTAACATGTCCCGACCCGGTCTCCCTCCCTCAGGCCAACTCCACCGCGTGACCCTAAACGGACGTACATTTTGTCCGGATTCTGTCCGTTTGGATAGGGATTTAGGGTCATGTCCGGACGTGTTCTGGGATGTGGTGGCCGTGCGCCCAGCGCACGGACGCATCCCGGCCGTATCCTGTCCGCGTATTTTTCTTTGCAAGTCCTTAACTTTTTTTATCATTCATTTTTGATACATGACAATACATCATCACATTTTGACTAGTAAACTAAGGCCAAAAAAATAAGAACAATAAGAATACATTTTAGAAGATAGCCAACTTTCATAACTACCCCCTTGAGTTGGGTTAGGGCCTTCTCGATGCACTCATTGTTGATCTGTGGAGGAGGCTCGATCTGGCATCCTCCTTTATTCTTCAAGCCAAATGTAGATGTTGCTTCCTCACACCTAGTTTCGTGTCTAGCCTCTAATTTAGCAACAAGTGCACTTGTCTCATTTACAGCCTCTATACTAACTAAAAGTGCACGAACATATACTAAATTTCGCTCTATCAATATATCGATGTACTTTTCTTCCCAATACCAAAACATGCATCCATTCTACACAACAAAATTTAAAGTTAGCACAACTAGTCAAATCTAGAGCACAAACCGAAGCTAAAAAAGCGCATACCCCATCGTTTAAGCACTTGATGAACACCCATCCAGGATGTTCCGGCGTTGTAGACACGCGGCGCACGACCATCCTTGGGCAGTGGTCGCACTTAATGAGTGGCAACGGTGCGCCGGCGAGCTTTTGGGCAAGTACCGAGCCCAGCCGACCGTCATTCGTGTATCTGCCGGCGGACCACCGATGATGTAGATCTGAGCGGCTAGAGCAGGAGTCACTGCCTGCATGTGGCCTTGCGGCCCTGCCAGGGCCTTTCGGCGAGGTGCCCGGCCAGTCCATGGCGCGGCCCGGCCTCCCATAGCCGGCTGAGCTCAAGACCGACCGGATCTGCCCCAAAACCGGCCGGCGGGTGCGCAAGCCAGGTGGCCGTGGTTGGGTAGCTCGGCGGCGCCGAGGGGAAGGGGTTGGGCGAGCTTGCGTCCGAACTGCACGGCTGCAATGGCAGCAGCGGCGGCGGCAGCGAGGGGAAGAGTGGAGGGGGGTGCGGCCGGAGGGAGGAAGGGGGCGAATAGAAAAAGGTCCGCCTTGTGCCACCGACGGGCGGGCCATGGGAGGACACGCGCAGACAATCCGCGCATCCGCGTGGTGTCCGTTTCACCCCAAAAGCGGTGCAAACTTGGGCCGTGGATGGATCGAAAGCGGACACAAAACGGACAAAAGTCCGTTTGCTCCCGCGCGCTGGGCCGCCTCTTTTGTTCCTTTTATCCCAAATAGACGAGGCCGGACAGGATAGGATCGCGCGGTGGAGTTGGGCTTAAGTCTCAGTTGATCTAGTAGACGCGGCAAGGACGAGGTGTATGCCCAATGAACAAGCAACGAGCTTGACCAAGTCGAAGCGGTCACAATTCACAAAGCATGTTGAATTGTGGATTCTGAAAAAGTTATTGTGAGTCGTGGGAACGCTGCTTTCCGCTGTGGAAAAGCTGAAAGTTGTTTGGTTGAGACAACCATAAAACTATAGATTTTAATTTTATTGTGAATTGTTTTTTTAATTTGCTGTGAATTGTTTGTAATGCTCTTGAGGCCTGAAAGATTGATTATATGCTAATTGATCATAAAGTAAACTTTTGAATGATCAGATTGGAAAGTAATTTTTTGACAATATGACTACATGATTGAATTATATTTAGCTAAAATGTAGTGTAAATAATCATTTTATACATTTGGAAACATTGATGATTGATTGACCATTCCCATTCGATTCACAAACATATGCATGGATCGCTGGTACAACCTATCGGCAAATCAATATATACATTATAAAAGGTCATACTTGTACAGAGATGTTTTGTCAATACAATAATTGTTATATTGATGGGGTGCTGGTGCACGTATATATGATTACAAGGAAAGGCTTCTACCTCAACTATACAAGACTAGAAGGTGCCACAACTTCAATATACATGCAACACAAAATACAACTCAACCCCCCCCCCCCCCAGTCGAAGCGTCGCCAGAGACATAGAGACTGGACCGAAACTCCTTGAAGACGGAAGTAGGCAATCCCTTAGTTATCACATCAACAAACTATTGCGCCGTCGGCACATGAAGAACCTGAACACGGCCAAGGGCTACCTGCTCGCGCACGAAGTGAATATTGAGCTCAATATGCTTCCTGCGGCGATGGTGCACCGGTTTGGCGGATAGGTAGACCGCGCTGACGTTATCGCAGTAGACAAGGGTGGCCTTATAAACATCACAAAGCAACTCCTGGAGTAGCTGACGGAGCCAAGAGCACTCAGCCACGACGTTAGCCACGGCGCGATACTCTGCCTCGGCGCTGGAGCGGGAGACCGTGGGCTGCCGCTTCGATGACCAAGAGATCAACGAGGGCCCAAGGTAGACGCAGTACCTGGACGTGGAGCGTCGAGTGTCAGGGCAGGCAGCCCAGTCGGCGTCCGAATAGGCCACGAGGTCGGTGGAGGCGGAGGCCGTCAGGGTGAGTCCCAGAGACATGGTGCCGCGAATGTAACGAAGAATATGCTTCAGCAAGGTCCAGTGGGAGTCACGCGGAGCGTCCATGTGGAGGCACACCTGCTGAACTACGTACTGCAGGTCGGGCCAAGTCAGCGTCAGGTACTGTAAAGCACCAACAATGGAGCGATAGAAGGCTCCATCGGACGCGAGAGACCCCTCCAGAGCAGAAACCTTTGCCTTCGTGTCGACAGGGGTGGGCGCCGGCTTGCAGTTAAGCATACCGGCACGCTCCAGGAGCTCGTGGGCGTACTTCTGCTGATGCAGAAAGAAGCCGTCAGTCTGGTGGACCACCTCGATGTCGAGGAAGTAGTGCAGAGGCGCCAAGTCCTTGAGGGCGAACTCATCATGAAGACGAGCAGTCAGCCGCTGAAGGAGATCGGGGGCAAACGCCGTGAGGATGATGTCGTCGACGTAGAGGAGCATATATGCAGTGTCAGCTCCCTGATGATACACGAAGAGTGAGGCATCAGAGCGAGTGGACCGAAATCCCATAGACTGCAGGAAGGTTGCGATACGCTGGTACCAAGCCCGAGGCGCCAGCTTCAACCCGTAAAGAGAACGGGAGAGCAAGCACACAAAGTCTGGGTGCTCGGCCTCGACGAAGCCAGTGGGCTGCTCACAGTACACCTGCTCGGCAAGATGGTCATGCAAGAAGGCATTGGAGACATCCAACTGGTCCACAGGCCAGGCGTGCGAGACCGCCAACTGGAGCACGGCGCAGATCGTGCCCGGTTTAACAACCGGGGCGAAGGTGTCGGTGAAATCCATGCCCACACGCTGCCGAAATCCCCAAACCACCCACCGAGCCTTGTAGCGCTCGAGAAAACCGTCCGGGCAAGTCTTGTGGCGAAACACCCACTTGCTAGTGATGATATTGGCATGAGGGGGTCGCGGAACAAGCTGCCATGTGCGGTTGCGCTATAGGGCGTCGAACTTTTCCTACATCGCAGCTAGCCAATGGGGATCCCGAAGGGCAGCGCGAGCGGAGGTGGGGATGGGTGATGGCGTCGACGTCGAGGTGGTGCACACATACTCGTCGGAGGAGTAGCGCGTGCTCGGCGGAACCACTCCTGCTCGGGCACGGGTAGTCACGCCAAGAGGCGGGGCAGCAGGGCCGGCGATGGCGGTGGGGGCCGCGGAGGCGGCAGGGCCGCCGGTCACGACAGGGGCACCAGCGGCGGCGGGGCCACCCGCGGCGGCGACAGGAGCCGCGGCCATGACAGGGGCGGTGACGGCGGCGGCGGCGACACCAGCAGAGCTGGCGGTCGAGCGGGCGACGGGCGAGGGGGATGTCGAGCCCGTCACCGGGGTAGCGGTCGGAGTACCCACCGGCTCAACCTCATAGGAGGGCGACAGGGATCCGGGGGCCTAGTCGGACTCGACCTCTGGGGAGGGAGTCGCAAAACCGGGCGGTAGCGGCAGAAGGCGCCGTGCCGGGGGGCCTCTGAGGGCCGCCGCCGCGCATCGCTCTAGGAAGGGGGCGCGGGGCCGGCGCCGAAGGGGCCGAAGCCGGAGGAACCTGGAAAAAAGGAAACACCGTCTCGACAAAATACACGTGCCTCGAGATGTACACATGATGAGTGACATGATTATAGCACCAGTAACCTTTGGTGTTAGGAGGGTAGCCAAGGAAGACGTATGGGACGGATCGTGGTGCGAGCTTGTGTGGCGTGGTGGACGCGGTGTTGGGATAACAGAGACACCCAAAGATGCAGAGACCATCATAGGACGATGGTGTACCAAAGAGAAGGTGGTGAGGGGCGTAGTTCCACCAAGGACGACACAAGCGAATGTTAACTAAGAGAGTGGTGGTGGCGAGAGCATTGGGCCAAAACCGAGCGGGCACGTTAGAGTGAAAGAGTAACGTGCGAACGCAGTCATTAAGAGTGCGGGGAATGTGCTCGGCGCGGCCGTTCTGCTGTGAAGTGTAGGGGCAAGTCAGACGAAAGGTGGTGCCGTGAGGGATGAGAAGTGTGCGAAGAGCGACGTTGTCAAACTCTTTTACGTTGTCAGTTTGGAGTGCAAGTATGGGCGACCGAACTGGGTGGTGACATAGGAATAAAAGACGATGAATGTGGCTAAAGCATCGGATTTGCGACGAAGAGGAAAAGTCCACACAAAATGAGAATAATCATCCAATATCACCAAATAGTATAGGTAGCCCGTGTTGCTTGCAATGGGAGACGTCCAAACATCACTATGAAGTAATTGAAATGGAAAAGTAGAAACAGTTGTAGACGCACTAAAGGGAAGACGAACATGCTTGCCTAGGCGACAAGCCTCACAAGAATGCTCGTCGAGCTTATTACACGAGAAAGAAAAACTCCTAAGAATTTGACGTAAAACTGTGGGGTTGGGATGGCCCAAGCGAGCATGCCAAAGGTCGACGCCGGCAGCAAGGGCGATGGGTGTGGAGGTGGAGGCACCGGTGTGCACGGGGTAGAGCTCATGGGACTATCACATCGGTGAAGGCCCATCCGGGTACGAGCGTCTTTCACAAAAAATACCGCCAAATTCAACAGTAAGTGGGTTCTCACAAATAAGACAACGAACGGAGACTAGGTTCCTGACTAATTCATGTGAAACAAGGACGTTAGACATAGTGATGGGTGTGGAAGTGGAGTGAGCTGTTGCCAACGGTGATACGGGGTGTGCGAACGGGAGTGAAGAAGGTTAGGTTACCGGGATGAGCTGTCATGTGCGCAGTAGCACCTGAGTCAATGTACCAGTCGCATCCATCGCCAGAGCTACTTGGCGATGGCGCGGAGTATAGGGCGACGAGGTGGGTTTTGTCCCATGGCATAGGTACCGGCGGCGGCGGGAGACCACCATAGGGCGGCGTCGGGGCGGGCGGGCCATAACCACTGAGGGAGTCCTGGGTTAGGGGGTCTCCGGATAGCCGGACTATATCCTTTGGCCGGACTGTTGGACTATGAAGATACGAGATTGAAGACTTCGTCCCGTGTCCGGATGGGACTCTACTTGGCGTGGAAGGCAAGCTAGGCAATACGGATATGTATATCTCCTCCTTTGTAACCGATCTTGTGTAACCCTAGCCCCCTCCGGTGCCGATATAAACCGGAGGGTTTTAGTCCGTAGGACAATATACAATCATACCATAGGCTAGCTTTTAGGGTTTAGCCTCTCTAATCCCATGGTAGATCAACTCTTGTAATACTCATATCATCAAGAACAATCAAGCAGGACGTAGGGTATTACCTCCATCAAGAGGGCCCGAACCTGGGTAAACATCGTGTCCCCTGCCTCCTGTTACCATCCGCCTTAGACGCACAGTTCGGGACCCCCTACCCGAGATCCGTCGGTTTTGACACCGACATTGGTGCTTTCATTGAGAGTTCCACTGTGTCGTCACCATAAGGCTTGATGGCTCCTTCGATCATCGCTAGCGATGCGGTCCAGGGTGAGGCTTTCCTCCCCGGACAGATCTTCATATTCAGCGGCTTTGCACTGCGGGCCAATTCGCTTGGCCTTCTGGAGCAGATTGAGAGCTACGCCCCTGGCCATCAGGTCAGATTCGGAAACTGGAACTACACGGCCGACATCCGCGGAGACTTGATCTTCGACGGATTCGGGCCCATGTCGGACGCTCCGTATGGTCATGACGAGCATGACGTAACTCTACCATCGGACAATGTTCGGGAGATCGCATCCGCAACTACTCCATCCATCAATCCAGAGCAAGTCGCGCCATCCGAGAGCGGAGGGATGGACCCCGCCATGGAGGCCGCACTCTCAGTGGCGAGAGCCGTGTCGCCGAACCACTGGATTCATCTCCGGCCACGAACTCTGAGCCGCTCATATCCGTGCCCGTCGAATCCGACTGGGCGCCGATCATGGAGTTCACCTCCGCGGATATCTTTTAGCACTCACCTTTCGAAGATGTGATAAATTCATTAAGGTCTCTCTCCCTGTCAGGAGAACCTTGGTCGAACTATGTCCGGCTAGAATGGGATGCGGACGACGAAGAAATTCGCTGCCCACCCACCACCCACTTAGTAGCCACTTTCGACGACTTAACCGACATGCTCGACTTCGGCTCCGAAGACTTCGACGGTATGGACGCCGAAGCCGGAGACGAACATGATCCACCGCCCTCGGGGCCTTGGACCGCCACCTCATCATATGATATATACATGGTGGACACCCCCAAAGAAGCCAATGGCGACGAGACAGCGGAGGATGACCCCGCCAAGAAGCAATCCAAGCGCCGACGTCAGTGGCGCCGCTCTAAGTCCCGCCACACCAAGAGCAGTGATACCGTCACAGGAGATAATAACACTCCGGATAGCGCCGAAGACAAGAACAATCCCCTCCAGCACGGTGCAGAGCTAGAGGACGAACAAGCTAGCCCTCCAGAGCAGGCAGCAGATGGAGAACCAGAGGAGGACAATTACATGCCTCTCTCCGAAGACGAGGCAAGCCTCGGCGACGACGAGTTTATCGTGCCTGAGGACCCCTTCGAGCAAGAGCGCTTCAAGCGCCGGCTTATGGCCACGGCAAATAGCCTAAAGAAGAAACAACAATAGCTTCAAGCTGATCAAGACTTGCTAGCAGACAGGTGGACCGAAGTCCTTGCGGCCAAGGAGCATGAACTCGAGCGCCCGTCCAAGAGTTACCCAAAACGCAGGTTACTACCTCACCTCGAGGAGGAAGCATTGAAACCTCATTCACCAGTGTACGATGCGGCTGACCGGCCACTACGCAGCCGAGCCAGGGAGGCGTTTCAGCCTAAAGATCAGACCGCACCCCGTCGCCACTCAGTCAAAAATACTAAGGCCCGGGGCAACACAGAGGACCTGCGAGACATCTTGGACAGTGAGGCAAAAATCGCAAGGTCAATATACGGGACACGGGCACGTGCGCCCACACGGGACGATGATCGTCGCGTCGGATACGCCAAGAGTAAATCCGGCCGGGCCGAATACAGCAGACAAGACTCATACGAACTACGTCAGGATATAGCCCGGCACAGAGGTGCCGCACACCCCCTATGCTTCACTGATGAAGTTATGAATCATGAATTCCCGGAGGGTTTCAAACCCGTAAATATCGAATCATACGATGGCACAACAAATCCCGCTGTATGGATTGAAGATTTCCTCCTTCACATCCACATGGCTCGCAGTGATGATCTACATGCCATCAAGTACCTCCCACTAAAACTCAAAGAACCAGCTTGGCATTGGCTGAATAGCTTGCCAGCAGATTCCGTTGGCAGTTGGGAGGATCTGGAAAATGCATTTCTTGACAACTTCCAGGGCACTTATGTGCGGCCGCCGGATGCTGATGACTTGAGCCACATAACCCAGCAGCCAGGGGAATCGGCTAGACAATTCTGGACACGGTTCCTGACTAAGAAAAATCAAATTGTAGACTGTCCGGATGCAGAGGCCCTAGCGGCATTCAAGCATAACATCCGTGACGAGTGGCTCGCCCGCCACCTCGGCCAGGAGAAGCCGAAATCTATGGCAGCCCTCACGACACACATGACCCGCTTTTGCGTGGGCAAGGACAGTTGGCTGGCTCGCAGCAACAACACATCGAGGAATCCGGATACCTCGGATACCAAAGATGCTAACGGTAGGCAGCGTCGTAATAGACCAAAGCGCCGCAATAACGGCGACAACACCGAAGATACGGCAGTTAATGCCGGATTCAGAGGCTCTAGATCCGGTCAGCGGAAAAAGCCATTTAAAAGAAATACTCCGGCTCTGTCCAGTCTGGACCGCATACTGGATCGCTCGTGTCAAATCCACGGCACCCCCGACAAGCCAGCCAATCACACCAACAGAGAATGCTGGGTGTTCAAGCAGGCCGGCAAGTTAAATGCCGAGAATAAGGACAAGGGGCCGCACAACGATGACGAGGAGGAGCCCCAGCCGCCGAACACAAGAGGACAGAAGGGGTTTCCCCCACAAGTGAATACGGTGAACATGATATACGCAACCCACATTCCCAAGAGGGAGCGGAAGCGTGCACTAAGGGACGTCTACGCGATGGAGCCCGTCGCCCCAAAGTTCAACCCATGGTCTGCCTGTCCGATCACCTTCGATCGTAGGGACCACCCTACTAGCATCCGTCATGGCGGATCTGCCGCACTGGTCCTAGACCCCATCATTAACGGATTTCACCTCACTCGAGTCTTTATGGATGGCAGCAGCAGTCTGAACCTGCTTTATCAGGATACATTGCGAAAAATGGGTATCGATCCCTCGAGAATCAAACCCAGCAAAACCACCTTTAAAGGCGTCATCCCAGGTGTAGAGGCCCATTGCACAGGCTCAATCACACTGGAAGTGTTCTTCGGATCACCGGATAACTTCCGAAGCGAAGAGTTAATCTTCGACATCGTCCCGTTTCGCAGTGGCTATCATGCACTGCTCGGACGGACATCATTTGCAAAATTCAATGCAGTGCCGCACTATGCATACCTCAAGCTTAAGATGCCAGGACCTCGCGGGGTTATAACAGTAAATGGAAACACAGAACACTCGGTCCGTACGGAAGAGCACACTACGGCCCTTGCAGCAGAGGCACAAAGCAGCCTGTTTAGGCAGACCACTCATTCAGTGTCATAGCCCCCGGACACCTTCAAGCGAGTCTGGAACAAGCTGCAACAGGATTGCCTAGCACGGTCAGAGCTCGCCTAGCAATCCGGCCCCCGTCCCAGTCCCAGTGAAGCGACGAAATCCGTGCCGCGCGTACATAACTACGCATTGAAAATACCACGGACATAGGCGGGGACACAATCAGGACACGCCCCGCATTGTGGCTTAACCACACTAGGGGTTGTACACCTATGACATTCCTTTTCTCTTTCAGGGCCTAACTCTTCGGAAGCCCTTTCCGGCAGTACGATTGCCGGACACATTCCGGAAGCAACAACCAAGGCGGCAAGAAGCTAAGATGAACAAGGGAACCGCCGGGTGGTCTCTAGTAATACTTGATATACCCGTTTTTCACTATTTATGCATAGCTTGCCCTGGGATAGGACATTTCGAATTGTCCTACTTTATGCTTGTTGCACTACTTGTACCTGTACGCTTCGACGTATTATTCAAATAACAATGAATATCATTAATCCGTCATTGCATTATTTAAGTGTTTCTCTTTTCTCTTATACGTCCATTTATGACAATCCGCACCCGCACGTTCGGGTATGGTCAGTATGCCAGGGGCTCTCGTTTACCCCACAATACAGCGCAGGAAGTCCGAACACTTTCGATAGTGCGGCACCCCGAACTTATAGCATTATATGCATCAGCTTCGAATCATGTCTTTGGTCAAATGTTGGGTCGCCCGGCTCCCATGCTTTGGTACCTTACGTTCCGCTATATCGGCTAAGGTAGCGGTGGGAGAACTACTGCGATTGTGTCCCGGTTCTTCCCGATGAGCACCTCAGTAGAGAAAGCCAAAAATTGACTGTCATGATAAGGCGAGAGACTAGTTGCTGTTCGAGAGGTCTCAAGTCCTTAAAGACTTTTTCCGCTTCGGGCGAGGAGTCGGCCTTGTCCGGCTTAGGCGTGTATAGCGCCCCAAATTCGGCCCTCCAAATACCAGGGGCTTCGCCAAAAATTTAAAATTATAGACTTCTATGGCTAAGTGAGAGTGATAAAGCATTATAGTCCGATTGCATGGTTCGTTGCGCTAAACACCTCCCTTGAAGGACCCAAAATTGGGGTAAAGAGTGTTCAGATTTACCCCGAACACCCCAGTACTAGTTACATGGGGGTAGAAGCCGACGACTGGCCAACTCTCAGATTTTATAAAAATTGCCGCACAGAAGGTAATATTTTAAATTAAGAAAGCATCGCATGGCGCAAAAGAACTCGTTTCATATTACAGGATCACATGGGCATGTTCATTCAAAAATTACATCCTTGGCACACTCTCTGCCACTAAGCGGGAACCCTTCAGGACGCTCTCATAGTAATTCTCGGGGCAGCAATGCTCCTTGCCCTCCGGCGGCCCCTCCTTCACCAGCTTCATTGCGTCCAGCTTCGCCCAGTGGACCTTCGCCCGGGCAAAAGCCCTGCGTGCACCTTCGATGCAGACGGACCGCCTGATGACATCAAGCCGTGGGCAGGCTTCCACAAGCCGCCTCACGAGACCGAAGTAGCTACCGGATAGGGGCTCGCCAGGCCACATCCGGACTATAAGGCCCCTCATGGCCTGGTCGGCCGCCTTGTGAAGTTCGACCAACTACTTCAGCTGGTCGCTCAAGGACACGGGGTGTTCGGTCCTAGTATACTGAGACCCGAACAACTTATCCACTGAGCTCCCTTCCTCAGCCTGGTAAAACTCCACGGCATCCAGTACACTGCGGGGAAGATCTGCAAACGCTCCTGGAGAGCTCTGAACTCCGGTAAGAAAAAGGAAAGCCTCCTTCACATGCTTGCTTTGCATATTGAATGCCTTACCCGCTGCTATCTTCTTCGCCGCGTCAATCTCCTAGAGGGCCTTGTGGGCTTCGGCCTTGGTGCTCCGAACGCTTTCAAGCGCCTACGCGAGCTCGGACTCTCGCGTCTTGGAGTCAAGCTCCAAGGACTCGTGCTTTTTGGCGAGAGCCTCGAGCTCTTGCTGCACCTCGCCTACTCGGGCTTCTTGTTTCTCCCGTTCCAGGCGTTCTTTGGACGCTTTGTCTTCGGCCTCGGACACCGCCTTCCTCAGGGTCTCCACCTCGGTCGTGGCCCTTGACAAATTCATGATGATCCTATTACTTTACACCTGAACTTCTTTTTAACTATATAGACGGGGGTATATCTTACCTCTGCTCTCTTCGAGTTGCTCCTTGGTGAGGCTGAGCTCGTCCTCAGGCTTCTGGGCCTGCTTCAGCGCAGAGACCTCCGCAGTACGTGCGGCAGCGGCCAGCAGTGAAGCCTGCACATACACATAGACATACTCTAATTAGACTCCTAAGTTATCATTTGATCCTCTTTTCGGCTTTTCTTCACGAACACCGAACAGAGCATCAGGGGCTACTATCAATGCGGTAATATTTTCTTATATTTTGAATGCTTACCTCAAAGCCTGTTAGGAGGCTGGCGCAAGCTTCGGTCAGTCCATTTTTGGCGGACTGAACCTTCTCGACCACCGCACTCATGATAGTGCGGTGCTCTTCGGCGATGGAAGCGATGCCAAGCGCTTCCAGCAGGGTGTCCGGTGCGTATGGTTGGACAAAGGACACCAGCACGGATGGTTGGCCCCCCTTAATGGGGGACCTCCTGCCGAAGTTCGGAACCATCGAAGGTTCCGGAGTGTCCGGCTGGGGCCCGAACTCGAAGCCCGTAGGAGCCTCGCTCCCTTGGTACCCAGGGTCCAGGAGGTCGCCGTGAGGCGCCCCCAGGATCACCTCCCCTTGGCTCGGTGCCTTCTGAGACAACACCTCGGCATTGCCCGTAGGGCGAGGGGTGGAAGCCGTCGGAGGAGAACCGATGTTCATATCCGACGAGTCCCAAGAGCCGCTCGACGAGGGTACATCGAGATGAGATCGGGACGGACTTGCATAAGCATGTTCGGCATGAGGAAAGGCAGCACAATAAAACATACCATGAAGCACTATGGTATCCGGACACTTACAACTTCGCCAGGGGCTTGTCCCTGGGTAGCCACTCGTCGCTGCTGTCGGCGGCCGTCGTGGCACAGTCCGGAGGGAGGGTCTTTCCCTTCTTGGACCCTTCGGCCTCCCCGGATGGGTCGGCCTTCCTTTTCTTGTCTTCCCGGCTGGGGGGGGGGGGATTTTCTCCTCCTCCTCGTTTCTGTGGGAGGAGTGCGCGTCGGAGTCATTGGACGATGAGCCTGATGTAACCTTGCGCCGGAGACCCTTTCGGGTCCCCATGGCCTTCTTCTTGGCCTTCTTTTCCGGCACCTCGTAAGGTGCCGGAGTCAGCATCTTCGTTAGAAGAGCGTCTGCAGGATCTTCGGGCAGGGGGGCTAGGCAATCAAGCTGCTCCGCTGTCTCTATCCAGTCCTGTTAATGACATGAAAGCTTAGATCCAAAACATAACTAAACCAGGGCGAATAAATACCCTGAGAGATATAAAAGCCTACCGGATGGGCGCGGCGCTTTGCGCTGAGTCCGCGGTCCTCGGTAAGGGAGGGAGGCATCTCGGCGCCCTTGAACAGCACCTTCCAGACGTCCTCGTGCGTCGTGTCGTAGAGCTCTCACAGCGTCTGGTGCTTGGCCGAGTCGAACTCCCAAAAGGAAGGCCCGTCATTGGCACGGAAGGATCCGGCGGAAGAGCATAACCTGGACCACGTTGACGAGCTTGATTTTCTTGTTTGTCATGTTCTGGATGCAGGTCTGGAGTCCGGTCAGCTCTACCGCGGAACCCCAGGACAGGCCCTTCTTTTTCCAGGAGGTGAGCCGCGTGGGGATTCCGGATCGAAATTTGGGGGCCGCCACCCAGTTGGAGTCGTGCGGCTCGGTGATGTAGAACCACCCTGATTGCCGCCCCTTTATGGTATCCATGTAGGTGCCCTCGAGCCAGGTGACATTAGGCATCTTGCCCACCATGGCGGCACTCTGCTTGCTGGCCACCCACCACCTTTGATTTGACATTGAAGGTTTTCAGCCATAGGCCGAAGTGGGGCCTGATGCGGAGGAAGGCCTCGCACACGACGATAAACGCCGAGATGTTGAGGATGAAATTGGGGGCCAAATCATGAAAATCCATCCCGTAGTAGAACATGAGCCCACAGACAAACGGGTGGAGAGGAAATCCCAGTCCGCGGACGAAATGGGTAAGAAAAACTACCCTCTCATGGGGTTCGGGCATGGGGACGATCTGCCCCGCATTGGGTAGTCGGTGTGCGATATCCGCGGCCAAGTATCCGGCTTCCCGTAACTTTTTGATGTTCTCCTCCGTGATGGAGGAGACCATCCACTTGCCTCCTGCTCCAGACATGATTGGAGTGGTTTGAGAAGAATAACGCGAGCTTGGGCGTTAGAGCTCGAGTGTGCGGGAATGGGTAAGCGAGAAGGAAGAAGGCGTGGGTGAAAAAAGTAAATCTTTGTCCCTTTATAAGGGCGAAGGAGGCGATGAGTCTCCCGACTTGCCTGGCAAAAACCGCTTATTCCCCAGGCGCCGTATTGATGAGAATCTCGTGATAAGGGGAACACAATCTCTGCTTTGACAAGACGTATCAAGAAAACCACCTCGCGATATGTGCGGAGCTGGTTGAGAAAAGCGAATCGAACAATAACTGGGCCATGGTGTGATGTCATGCTAGCAAAACATGTCAGCAGATTAGATTTGTGGAAATATTATTCTCTCTATGGTGGTATGTGGAACTTATTTTGCAGGGTCAGACACTATCCTCATATTCAAGCTCTTCCATGGTGTATTCGGAGGAGGAAACCGCCTTGCAATGCCGAAGACAATACTGCATGCCGGACTCATCGTCATTGAAGTCTGGTTCAGGGGCTACTGAGAGAGTCCTGGATTAGGGGGTCTCCGGACAGCCGGACTATATCCTTTGGCTGGACTATTGGACTATGAAGATACGAGATTGAAGACTTCGTCCCGTGTCCGGATGGGACTCTACTTGGCATTGAAGGCAAGCTAGGCAATACGGATATGTATATCTCCTCCTTTGTAACCGACCTTGTGTAACCCTAGCCCCCTCCGGTGCCTATATAAACCGAAGGGTTTTAGTCCGTAGGACAATATACAATCATACCATAGGCTAGCTTTTAGGGTTTAGCCTCTCTGATCTCGTGGTACATCAACTCTTGTAATACTCATATCATCAAGAACAATCAAGCAGGACGTAGGGTATTACCTCCATCAAGAGGGCCCGAACCTGGGTAAACATGTGTCCCCTGCCTCCTGTTACCATCCGCCTTAGATGCACAGTTTGGGACCCCCTACCCGAGATCCGCCGGTTTTGACACCAACAAACACCGAGGGGAGGCGGCGGCGGGAGGCCCCCGTAGGGCGGCGCCAGGACGGGCGGGCCATAACCACCAAGAGGCGGCAACGCAAGGGGGGCGCCGTAGCCGGCGCCAGTCGGCTGGTAAGGCACGCCAATGAACGGCTGGTGGCCTGCGGGGCGGCACCCATCCACGGGCTCTGCCCGTGGGCTACGGGTAGCGTGGTGCCCTCCCGGTGCCCTGGGTCGGCTGCTGCTGCGGGCAGCGGCCGCCGCCACCACGCCGGTTGCGTCGGCCTCCTCCTCCTTGCGGCTGCTGGGGAGGCGTGGGGGCGCGGGTGGCGGCAACGGGTAGTATCCGGCAGGTGCGGAAGGACGCGGCTGAGTCGGCGCGGCCGGTGGGGCAGGGCCACCCCGAGTGATGAACAAGTCCGGAGAATCCATGGAAGGTGACGAGGTGGAAGACAGCGATGGTGGGAGGTGCGGCGGCTGCGGCAGGGAAGGCATCAGTGGTGGCGGGAAGAGGAAGGTGGCAGCGGTACGCGGGAGGGGGCGGCGGCGGCTCAACCTAGTAGGGTGTCGGTGGCGGCACGGCAGGAGGCGCACGGCGGCGATGGTAGGTCAGCGCGGTGGGTAGGAGCGGAAGCAGCGCGACGGCACAGGGCGGCGGCGGCGTCAGAGGAGGACGCAGCGGCTGGCCCTAGGTCAAGAGATGGGTGGGAGAGAAAGCGGCAAGGCGGCGTCAGAGGAGGACACGACGGCGGCGGAGTGCGGCAGCGTGCAAGAAGGCGCAGCGGCGGCGGCGGCTGGCCCTAGGTTAGGACCTTCAAGATGATACCATGTAGAGAGATGTTTTATCAATACAATAATCGTTGAATTGATGGATACTGATGCACGTTTATATGATTATAAGGAAAAATCTTTATCTCAATTATACAAGACTAAGAGATGGACCACAACTTTAATATACATGCAACATAAAATATAACTCAACAATACTAGTTCGATTGATTTTTCCCTATATCTCCGTTTGCCTTTTATATCGTGAAAAGCAAACTTCTCCCTCTGTGTCCATACAAACTACCTGCGTCGGCCTTTCAACCGAATATCATTCACAACGACATTTACCTCTCTACCTAGCGTGCTCTTTTACTCGCTAAAGAAGGCCGGCTTGTGCTAATTTTGGCGGCCAAGATTCATTGGGAATATTTTTTAACATAGAACACATGCAAGCGTTTATATATACGCGTATACAACCATCTTTATGAATGCACACACGCACACCTTATCTTTATGAGCATCTTCGAGTGACTGAGTTGGCATATCATCTTGAGATTTTACAAAGTCATCGATTTGAACCTTTATGTGTTGGGGATACCAGTGTCCTCCTAACCATCCAACCATAGGTTGGTTCGTGACTCATTGGCAACCTACCTTATGGTTGGAAGTAATAGAGGCGATCGATAATTGTAGACGCTGCAGATCATGTCTTTTTGATGCAAGTCGACGTGCACACTGTCCTCGATGGTTCTCCCGTCAACATTAGTCGTGTGATTTCACAACAATTAGCAGACCCATAGGTTGAAAGAATTTGGAGCTCTCATGTACCCTCTAGGGTGAGGATATGTGGTTGGTTGCCTCTTTCAGTTTGTTAATGTTTGGTTGTGTGCATCTTAATTATACAGAGGCTGGATGTTGGTCATCATGCTTTGTGTCCGCTTGATGCTACATTTTGAATTCATAAAAATGCCCTTTATCGGAAAAAATGTGGTTGGTTGCTCCTTCTTGACAAGCTAAACACACAGTAGAATCTGCAAATGAAACAATCATCAGTACCACTTCTTATCATCGATGCAATATTGCTAGTGAGGACATGCATCACTTGTTCTTTGGATGTATTGTCGGGTTTTTGCCATCGCCATGGGGTTCATCCTATCAACCAATCCCTTTGATGATATCTCGCGACCCGACCCTAATGGATCAAGCGCTCTGTGCTCAGGTGTCATCCCTGGATCAGTAATGCTGACACCACACAGTACATCGAAGGATTTATAGCAGAGTGGCAATCACACACTTATTACATCGTTGTCTCAAAGAGAACTTATTACAATAAAAATGGCTTAAGGCCATCTAGTGACGATAACAGCGGAAGACTCGGAAGATAAATGGGTCCATCAACTCCAACGGCATCACTGAGTATAGAACCATGACCTAAAAGCATCTTACTCGTCGTCTGAAAAGTCTGCAACATGAGAAGTTGCAGCCCGAAAACGGATCAGCACATGGAATATGCTGGCAATGTAACACATAGAGAGTAATGGAATGAAACAGCTATACTATATGCATATATGGCTGGTGGAAAGCTCTATGGTTACAGTTTTGCGTAAAGCCAGTTTTTCCCTACTGCAAAGGAATACATTTTAATTAACTATCATGGTGGTTGTTGAACATTGAGAATGGTTGACAGCATTCCGATCCCAATTAAGTGAACAATTAAAACCCAACAATATTAATTAGAAGTAACATGATGAGATTCACATGATATTCAAGTACTAGATACTCAAGTTGTCCATAACCGGGGACACGGCTAATCATGATTAGTTTGTACACTCTGCAGAGGTTTGCGCACTTTTCCCCACAAGACTCGATCGCCTCCGTTTGGTTTCTCGCACTACATGGTCTTTGAGAAGACGGATGACCGAGACACAGTCTTTCAGAAGCGCTAGCACCTTACATGTGGGGTAGACCGTACCACCTACAACCCCTACATCTGCTAGTCCACCCCGTAAGAGTTCGCACAACTTAGTCAACTATGCCAGAGCCCATAATGGCTTGTGGCTGCACACGGAAGTTTCTAGCATGAAAGATCTTATGATCCCTTTGAGCCTGGGTGGCGGTCCGAAAAAAAACAGGCAAGTCCTGATAGACATCAGGTGCCTCAATCCACCCAGATGTGTGTTTAAGTTGCCACCTTAGATAAACCATTAAAATTATCAACTCACATCTGTCATGGATATCACTCACCCAATCCACGTCTACTAGCATAGCATGGCATAATAAGCAAACGTAGAAGTAACTCCCAAAGGTTTCATAATAATACAGGTAATAGGTACTACCTCATCTACTTCCCATCCCACAATTTAGTTAGATCCTAATCATGCAATGTGTGAGGATTGATCTAATGCAATAAAACTGGGTAGTAGAAAAGGTATGATCAAAGTGTTACTTGCCTTGCTGATGATCCACGAGTCCTAGGGTTTCGAAGTAACATGCGGCGCAATCCGGGTGATCTATCGCATACAAACAACAAGCACACAATAAGTACTCATCTAATGCACAGGTAAAACTCGAACAAGAGATCGAACCAGAAAGTTCAACTTAAGAACTCCGGTTGCAAAGAAAGAACGAACCGAACAAAGAAACGGAAAACAAACGGCGGAAGAAAACAACTCGGTTCTAGCAAGTTGAAACTAGGTCAAATTTTACCGGGGCAAAAACTTGTTTAAGTTGATTAGACGGAACGGCGGTTTCGAAACGAAACTCCAGGCGCTTGAATCACCTGATTCCGATAAACGAGCGAGAAGATAAACTAGAACGAAGATCGGATCTGAGATCGCGATCGCGGAATAAATCCGACGAGAAGAAAAGAAGAACGGTTATACGAACGGACGTTCGTTAACCTAGAAGAATCCGGAGATCACTTTCGTTAGGACGAACGGTCCGGCGAACGGTCCAAAGGCAACTAAATCAGAAAAGAAAACGAAACAAGGGGGTGTTGGGGTTTGGTTTGATGATTTGGAGGGGGGGGTGTTGGGGTATTTATATTGGTGAGGGGAGAGGGTTTCTTGGGGTAGGGGACAAGAAAAGGAGAAGGAAAAAGGAAAACGAAACAAGGAAAGGGGGCTAGCCTAGAGTCCAACCGGACTCGGCTAGGACGAGGCGAGGCGGCGGCCTGCGCCTGGCGCACGCGCGCAGGGAGGCTGGGGCGGTGGCCGGCTGGCTGGGCCTTTGGCCCGGCTGGCCTGGCGGGAGGCTCCTCTTTTTTTTAACTCGTTTTCGCGCGCAGAAAACAAAAGAAAAAGAAACTAAACGAACTCCGAAAAACCTAAAGTAAATTTTCCCCGACTCCTAAAAATGAGTCGAACAAAATGAACTTTTCTCCGAACCTAAAATGCAATTTTTGAAAACACACATTTTTCCCTATCCAAATAAAAAGCAAACAAACTCCGGCAAACAAAATTGATCTATTTATTAAATCTTCATTTTTCCTAAATTTGGGAAAGTCATATTATTCCCTCTCTCATTTTTGATATAGGAAAATAATTGAAGATGAAATAAATAAATCAAATGATCCTCTTTTCAAATTCGAGAAAACTCTCAAATATGAAAATAACGAAATCTCCAACTCTCCCCAAAGGTCCTTGAGTTGCGTGAAATTTCTAGGATCAACCAAAATGCAAGAAAATATGATATGCATGATGATCTAGTGTATAACATTCCAAATTGCAAATTTGGGATGTTACAAACCTACCCCCCTTAAGATGAATCTCGCCCTCGAGATTCGGGTTGGCTAGAAAATAGGTGAGGGTGGTCCTTGAGCAAATCTTCTTCTCTCTCCCAGGTGGCTTCATCCTCTGAGTGGTGGTTCCACTGAACTTTGCAAAACTTGATAACCTTGCTGCGAGTAACTCTACTGGCATAATCGAGAATCTTGACTGGCTTCTCCTCATATGTTAAGTCGTCCTTTAACTGAATCGCTTCAAGCGGCACGGTATCTCTTAGCGGTACCTCCGCCATCTCGGCATGACATTTCTTCAGCTGAGAAACATGGAATACATCATGAACTCCTGACAGTCCCTCTGGTAATTCCAACTTATAAGCGACTTCTCCCATACGTTGCAAGATCTTATACGGTCCAACGAAACGCGGTGCTAATTTTCCCTTAACTCCAAAGCTCTTAACTCCTCGAAGTGGGGATACTCGAAGATAAACTCTGTCTCCGGTTTCGTAAACTGTCTCCTTGCGTTTAGAGTCTGCGTAGATCTTCTGCCTGGACTGGGCTACCTTGAGCCTATCGCGAATCAACTTCACTTTCTGTTCAGACTCCTTAATCAAATCTGGTCCAAAGAATTGACGGTCTCCAACTTCGTCCCATGACAACGGTGTCCTGCACCTCCTTCCGTATAAAGCTTCGAAAGGTGCCATCTTTAAACTGGTTTGGTAACTGTTGTTATAAGAAAACTCCGCATACGGCAAGTTATCGTCCCAACTAGATCCATAATCTAGTGCACAAGCTCTCAGCATATCTTCCAAAATCTGATTGACTCTCTCGGTCTGTCCATCTGTCTGCAGATGAAAAGCTGTGCTGAACTCTAGTCTGGTTCCTAAAGTTTCATGCAATTGATTCCAAAACTTTGAGGTAAATTGGGTTCCTCTATCTGATATGATACTCTTCGGAACTCCATGCAAACAAATGAACCTAGTCATGTATATCTTTGCCAACTTAGCACTGGTGTAAGTGGTCTTAACTGAAATAAAATGTGCTACCTTTGTCAAACGATCAACTACTACCCATATCGAGTCATAGCCTGATTTTGTCCTGCGTAGTCCTGTGATAAAATCCATGCCTATCTTATCCCACTTCCATTCGGGTATCGGCAATGGTTGTAACAATCCTGCTGGCTTTTGATGCTCTGCCTTTACTCTCTGACAAACGTCACAAACTGCTACATATGCTGCAATATCCTTCTTCATTCCGGTCCACCAGAATGTTTCCTTCAAATCCAAATACATCTTGGTATTCCCTGGGTGAATCGAATATGGTGAATCATGTGCCTCTTGCAAAATCAACTTCCTGATCTCCGGGTCATTGGGCACATAAACACGGTCCTCAAACCATAAGGTATCGTGCTCATCCTCACGAAATCCCTTAGCTTTTCCTTTGCTAAGTTTCTCCTTTATAGCGGCAATCTCTTTGTCAGATTTCTGAGCTTCTGTGATCTTATGCATCAATGTTGACTGAATCTCCAATGCTGCTACATAGCCTCTCGGAACTATTTCCAAACATAGCTCACGAAGGTTTGCTGCTAACTCCTTGGGTATTTTCCCCGTCATTAGGGTATTGACATGGCTCTTACGGCTCAATGCGTCAGCTACTACATTAGCTTTTCCGGGATGGTAATGCAATCTCATGTCATAATCCTTGATGAGCTCCAACCGTCTCCTCTGTCTGAGGTTCAACTCCTTCTGCGTGAAAATGTACTTCAAACTCTTGTGATCCGTGTACACCTCACAATGATTTCCAATGAGGAAATATCTCCACGTCTTCAATGCATGCACTACGGCTGCTAACTCCAAATCATGCGTGGCATAATTCAACTCATGAGGCTTCAGTTGCCGTGAAGCATACGAAACAACTCTTCCTTCCTGCATAAGCACTGCTCCAAGTCCTCGACGTGAAGCGTCGCAATACACCTCATAATCATTGGTCTGATCTGGCAAAATCAATACTGGTGAGGTAACCAAACGTTTCTTCAACTCCTGGAAACTAGCCTCACACTCCTTAGTCCATTTGAACTTAGTATCCTTCTTCAACAATTCAGTCATAGGTTTTGCAATCTTTGAAAAGTTCTCAATGAATCTCCGATAGTATCCTGCGAGTCCAAGAAAACTCCGGATCTCTCCAACTGTCGTTGGTGATTCCCATTTGGTTACGGTCTCAACCTTTGTGGGGTCAACTGCTATACCTTCTCCGGATATAACATGTCCAAGAAATCCAACTTCCTTTAACCAAAACTCACATTTGCTAAACTTGGCATATAACTGATGTTCCCTTAGCTTCTCCAAAACCAAACGCAAATGTTCCTTATGCTCATCTTCATTCTTTGAATAAACTAGGATGTCATCAATGAACACTACGACGAACTTATCCAAAAACTCCATAAACACTTTGTTCATCAGGTTCATAAAATAGGCAGGTGCGTTAGTCAATCCAAATGACATAACGGTATACTCATACAGTCCATATCTCGTGGTGAATGTTGTCTTAGGTATGTCCTGCTCTCGAATCTTCAACTGATGGTACCCTGATCGCAAATCGATCTTGGAAAACACTTTAGCTCCTTGCAACCGATCAAACAGATCGTTGATCATTGGCAGTGGGTACTTATTCTTGATGGTTACTTCATTCAATCCTCGATAATCTACAACCATCCTTAATGATCCATCCTTCTTTTCCACTAGAAGTACGGGTGATCCCCAAGGCGAAGAACTTGGGCGAATGTAACCTTTATCCAATAACTCCTTAATCTGGTTCTTAATTTCCACCAAATCCTTTGCTGGCATCCTATATGGTCTCTTTGATATTGGCCGGTACCTGGCAAAAGCTCAATCAAAAACTCAATGTCTCTATCCGGTGGCATGCCTGGTAATTCCTCAGGAAATACATCAGGAAAATCCTTTACCACTGGTACTTCTTCTTGCACAACTCCTGTTAGGCAGTTTACTTGTGTCCTGTTTGGCACATGCCGGGATACATACTTGATCCTTCTTCCTTCGGGTGTGGTAAGCAAAATTGACTTACTAGCACATTCAATGTTCCCTTCATACTTCGATAACCAATCCATGCCTAATATCACATCCAATCCTTGAGATTCCAATACTATTAGGTCTGAGGGAAACACATAGTTACCAATCCTTAATGGTAACCGATCACACCATCGTCTGGCCATAAACTCCGCTCCTGGTGAGCTTACTAACATGGGTGACCTAAGGTCTTGGGTTGGCAGGTTATATTTATCCACAAATCCCCTTGATATGTATGAATGTGATGCACCAGTATCAAAAAGAACGAGTGCGGTAAATGACTTAACCAAAAACTTACCGATTACTGCATCAAGTTGATCTTCAACCTCCTCCACATTAATGTGGTTCACCTGTCCCCTATTGAAAGGGTTCGGCTTCTTCCCAGAGCTTCCATTGCCATTTCCATTCTGGCCTTCGGGACATTCATTGGCATAATGTCCGGTCTTGGAACACTTGAAACAGGTGACTTGACTCAGGTCTCTCTTGGTTGGGGTCGATGGGGTGGTACGGTTCTGGCCGTTGCTTCCTCCATTCCCATTACCATTCTTGTGGCCATTATGGTTGTGCGAGCTACCTCCTCCATGGGTGTGCTGAAACTGAAATCCCGGTTTAGGGGTAAAGCGGGGCTTCTGCTGGGCTCCAAAGTTATACTTCCCCTGTCCATACTTCCTCTTGCGGTTCTCAATCTGTTGTTGCTTCCCTTCAATCATGATGGCACGATCTACCAACTCCTGGTAGTTGTTGAAACTTGCTACCATCAACTGCATGCTTAGCTCATCATTCAATCCTTCCAGAAACTTCTCCTGCTTAGCTGCATCCGTAGCAACGTCATCTGGAGCATAACGTGCTAACTTGCTGAAGTCGTCAACGTACTGGCCAACTGTCCTTCCTCCTTGGCGTAAGTTGCGAAACTCACGCTTCTTCATGGACATAGCTCCTGCTGAAACATGGGCAGTGCGGAAAGCTTGCTGAAACTGATCCCATGTGACAGTGTCAAGTGGGTAAGTGGCTGTGAAATTCTCCCACCATGCTGCCGCGGGTCCGTCAAGCTGGTGAGCGGCAAACTTCACTTTCTCACCATCCGTGCATCCTGCAGTGGTCAACTCCCTGCCTATCTTGCGGAGCCAATCGTCTACTACTATCGGCTCGGTGCTACTGGAAAACACCGGCGGATTCAGCCTAAGGAAACGGGCTAAGTGGTCAACAGGTGGTGGTGGTGGTGGGTTGTTGTTGTTGTTCTGTTGGTTCTGGACTAACATCTGCATCAATTGATTCTGCTGCTGGATCAACTGAGTGAGCTCCGGTGGAAATCCATTGTCACGTCTCGGAGGCATCTGAGGGTTTAGAAAAGACGAGAATTAAGAATAGAGGGGGTCTAAAGAGAAAACACTACCCTTATGCACATGAGCAAATGCACACAAAATCACTTCATTCAATCAAACAAGGGCTTACAAACGGTCTAACTATCGCAAAAGTGCTCGGCTAATGTTTACATGGGGGAAATGCTACTACTATTTGGTGGTCATCTAGAAATTTGAACCGGTGGAAGACTCCATGATATCTGCTCCTGTTTCGTCTTCAAAGTCGGGTTCACTTGGATCCGAATCGGTGTCGTCGATGATGATGTAGTTGTCCGGACATGCGACGTACTCGTCTTCCTCCTGGGATGCTAACTTCCTCTTGAGTTCTTCAATCTCCTGCTTAAGATCGCCATTGTGTCTTGCTAGAGCTACGATCTCGTCCATGTAGTCCTTGCGTGTAGACTTCAGTTCTCCTTCTAGCTCGATGATCCTTGCCTTCGCATTCTTCAACTCTATCATATCATTGCACATCTGGTTCTCGTGGCGTCGAATGTGCTGGTTTAACTCCTGGATGAATGATGCAATGGATCTATCCTTCTTGGTCCTGACTAACTCCCATTGTTCATCTCGGCGTCCGCAAATCTGGTAGATAGTGTCCTTAAGGTCTTCTTGATAAACTTCTCCAATGCGTCCTATGGTGATGTGAGCTGCCATACTCCTTCCCAGACTCCAGGTTGGTGCATTGAAAACACTATCTATGGGTTTCGTGATTGGCGCGAATGTTCTCCCCGGAACGTGAGCTTGAATCTTCCAGCGCTCCTCTTCAGGCAGAGTGGCGTTGAAGGTTCCCGTGAAGCTTGGTAATCCAATATTCAGGTACTTGGTGACTTCCTTTAGGTGAAATCCAAATGGTGTGCCTTCATCTGGTTGAGCGTACTTAATCTTCGCATTCGTCATCCTAGAAGAGTAGAAAAGATGAGGAGTTAGAAAATGAGAAGAGAATGGTGATCTATGGCTTTAACTTAGTGGTCGTGTCCTACAGTCAGCGTGTGCTCTGATACCATTCTCTGTCGCGACCCAACCCTAATGGATCAAGCGCTCTGTGCTCAGGTGTCATCCCTGGATCAGTAATGCTGACACCACACAGTACATCGAAGGATTTATAGCAGAGTGGCAATCACACACTTATTACATCGTTGTCTCAAAGAGAACTTATTACAATAAAAATGGCTTAAGGCCATCTAGTGTCGATAACAGCGGAAGACTCGGAAGATAAATGGGTCCATCAACTCCAACGGCATCACTGAGTATAGAACCACGACCTAAAAGCATCTTACTCATCGTCTGAAAAGTCTGCAACATGAGAAGTTGCAGCCCGAAAACGGGTCAGCACATGGAATATGCTGGCAATGTAACACATAGAGAGTAATGGAATGAAACAGCTATACTATATGCATATATGGCTGGTGGAAAGCTCTATGGTTACAGTTTTGCGTAAAGCCAGTTTTTCCCTACTGCAAAGGAATACATTTTAATTAACTATCATGGTGGTTGTTGAACATTGAGAATGGTTGACAGCATTCCGATCCCAATTAAGTGAACAATTAAAACCCAACAATATTAATTAGAAGTAACATGATGAGATTCACATGATATTCAAGTACTAGATACTCAAGTTGTCCATAACTGAGGACACGGCTAATCATGATTAGTTTGTACACTCTGCAGAGGTTTGCACACTTTTCCCCACAAGACTCGATCGCCTCCGTTTGGTTTCTCGCACTACATGGTGTTTGAGAAGACGGATGACCGAGACATAGTCTTTCAGAAGCGCTAGCACCTTACATGTGGGGTAGACCGTACCACCTACAACCCCTACATCTGCTAGTCCACCCCGTAAGAGTTCGCACAACTTAGTCAACTATGCCAGAGCCCATAATGGCTTGTGGCTGCACACGGAAGTTTCTAGCATGAAAGATCTTATGATCCCTTTGAGCCTGGGTGGCGGTCCGAAAAAAAAACAGGCAAGTCCTGATAGACATCAGGTGCCTCAATCCACCCAGATGTGTGTTTAAGTTGCCACCTTAGATAAACCATTAAAATTATCAACTCACATCTGTCATGGATATCACTCACCCAATCCACGTCTACTAGCATAGCATGGCATAATAAGCAAACGTAGAAGTAACTCCCAAAGGTTTCATAATAATACAGGTAATAGTTACTACCTCATCTACTTCCCATCCCACAATTTAGTTAGATCCTAATCATGCAATGTGTGAGGATTGATCTAATGCAATAAAACTGGGTAGTAGAAAAGGTATGATCAAAGTGTTACTTGCCTTGCTGATGATCCGTGAGTCCTAGGGTTTCGAAGTAACAGGCGGCGCAATCCGGGTGATCTATCACAGACAAACAACAAGCACACAATAAGTACTCATCTAATGCACAGGTAAAACTCGAACAAGAGATCGAACCAGAAAGTTCAACTTAAGAACTCCGGTTGCAAAGAAAGAACAAACCGAACAAAGAAACGAAAAACAAACGGCGGAAGAAAACAACTCGGTTCTAGCAAGTTGAAACTAGGTCAAATTTTACCGGGGCAAAAACTTGTTTAAGTTGATTAGACAGAACGGCGGTTTCGAAACGAAACTCCAGGCGCTTGAATCACCTGATTCCGATAAACGAGCGAGAAGATAAACTAGAACGAAGATCGGATCTGAGATCGCGATCGCGGAATAAATCCGACGAGAAGAAAAAGAAGAACGGTTATACGAATGGACGTTCGTTAACCTAGAAGAATCCAGTGATCACGTTCGTTAGGACGAACGGTCCGGCAAACGGTCCAAAGGCAACTAAATCGGAAAAGAAAACGAATCCGATCTAGGGTTTCGGAGAAGAAAACCGAAATGAAAAACCGATCTAGCAAACGAATCAGAGGAGAAGAAAAGAATCGGAACGATTAGAAGAAAACGATCCGAGGAAAAGAGACGCGGGCAACCTCTGGCGAGGTCTCCGGCGAGAGGCTCCGGCAGCGTGGCGTAGGGCGGCGGCGGCGTGGGCAAGGTGCGGCGGCGGCGTGGGCAAGGTGCGGCGGCGGCATGGGTACAAGGGCGGCGGCATGGGTGTGGGGTGGCGCGGTGTAGGGCGCGGGGTGGGGTGCGGTGGAGGGCTTGGGGTTTGTTTGATGATTTGGAGGGGGGGTGTTGGGGTATTTATATTGGTGAGGGGAGAGGGTTTCTTGGGGTAGGGGACAAGAAAAAGAGAAGGAAAAAGGAAAACGAAACAAGGAAAGGGGGCTAGCCTAGAGTCCAACCGGACTCGGCTAGGACGAGGCGAGGCGGCGGCGTGCGCCTGGCGCACGCGCGCAGGGAGGCTGGGGCGGTGGCCGGCTGGCTGGGCCTTTGGCCCGGCTGGCCTGGCGGGAGGCTCCTCTTTTTTTTAACTGGTTTTCGCGCGCAGAAAACAAAAGAAAAAGAAACTAAACGAACTCCGAAAAACCTAAAGTAAATTTTCCTTGAGTTGCGTGAAATTTCTAGGATCAACCAAAATGCAAGAAAATATGATATGCATGATGATCTAGTGTATAATATTCCAAATTGAAAATTTGGGATGTTACATGATATCTAGTTTGTTGCACCACTGAATGGTTTGCCTACCTCTATCACAACCTTTGTTATCCTAATCGTCTTGAGGACGATCTGGTGCCCACGATCCTTAAAAAAAGTTGCCAGCTTTATGTAGACATGTATCCGGTCATTAAAAATATAGAGATGGATTGGTTGTATGGATGAATAGGCTACAATCTGATGATCTTGGGTACCATTCTAGTCTGCGGCGTGATCACCTCTCCCCTAGATAATTTATCGAGAAAGTAAACTCTTCATCCTCATGGGTGTTCATTTGAAATTGAATATCCAGACGGGGAGTCTCCTACCGTCCCCGCGATAGTTTCAAAAAAAGCTCCACATGATAATTGTATTGAGCACTCCCTTGGTTCCTCCATTGAAATAGAGATAAGACATATTTTGATTGTCAAGTTTTAGCCATCAGATGCACCAACTGATACTATGTTGCTAGATAATCAGATGTACATCTAACGGAAGGGGAAAATCAATGGGAAGTACATTTGTTCTTGATTTATTTATATATTTACCAAGTATTTACTCAAACATTTTCCACAACACGTGTCATCCGGCATTTAACTGAAATCTTTGTTTCTACCTGAGATTTTGAGTTGGGACCTCACACGCGAGGGGGTGGTTTTTACCATGAATTATGGAGGTGGTCACCTAGTTAAATTCACATCTGCTCGCTAGGTGGACTAGATATAAATACAATGAAATTCTTGAATTTCATGTCTAAGAGCAGGTCCACCCCCCCCTCCCCAAAACCCCTCCTATCCCCTACTTTAGGGAAGGATACCAAAATTTGCGATCCATATTTTACCCTACTCACCTCTCTAAAAGTAAGATGAGGAAACATCGGCCCGAAGCTCCACGCCCTCCTAAAAAGGCCAACTACCAGAGACGGGAAGAAATTTTCCCTCGTACTGATAAAATCATCCTTCTACTTTGATCACCCCTTCTATAGGGACCGAGTTCTATGATATAGAAGGTGAATATACCAAGCAAGAACTTGTACTACAATTTTATGTTGGTAGGTTTTAAACCACACTAACGAAGTTGCTTAATGAGTCTAACAAGAAGGCCTACACCAAAGTAAGCATGTGGAAGCAAAACATGCATGAAAGAGGGGTAGGGGATAGATAATGCAAACACGGGGTGGCTCGAGGGAGAGTTTTACCCAAGTTCATATAGTTGGTGTTATCTTATGGAGGTTCAAACCACAAAGATTCTAACACAATAAATGTCTCGGCACCATCGCCCACAAAGAACCCAGTTGGAGTATTTCCATGCATTCCACCATGGCTTGCATGAATAAGCCTCACACTCATTGATCTTGCATGGAAAAGGTAACCACCGAGCCTTATACAATATTCTTGGTTTCTTCATAATGACTTGAAGGCTCTCAAGTTATTTCTAACTGTTTAGGAGGCGTACACCCTCCAAGAGTAACAAGTAAAGCAAAGTCACTTGGATGAACTCATCAAAAGAACTTCAATCATAACCTCTCAAGGGCCCATAAGATCTCTCTCACACAAACAACAATAGGCTTAAAGAAAATAGAGATGAACACATAGAGAAGAATTCACAAAATAAGGAGCTTGGTCTTCAAACTGACAAGGGAACTACTCTGAAAGTGCTCTAAAAACTACCCAACAACCTCTCTTATCATGAAGGCGTATGGTGGTCTTCATAGAGAGAAGTCAGAAATTCAAGTGTTACTCTCTGAGAAGTAAGCAACCCTGATGTACTAAAGCTAAATTCTCATAACTATCTGACATGTTCAAAAATTGAACGGTGAGAAGGGAACACATGTCGCATAAGTGCACATCAACTCGCGGGTACCAAGTTGTTCGGTAAACCTCTCAAAGAACCAAGTACTAAGAAGTACTAGGTATAAAAAGCTAGAATGTATTTATGGAAGATAGAATAAGCCCAAAGTATTTGATAAATAAAACCTTCGAAGGTGTCATGATTAAAAATGGAATCGGTGCAGAAGTGCTAAATCTCAGCTCGAGGGTACTAACAAATTTAGTTGGGAGTACTAGACCTATAATAATACATAGGGGCTAAAGTAAATCAATATGTGCTTAGAAGTGTCGGACAAATAGTTATGGTCTCGGGTACCGAAGCTAAGTGAATAGCTCGGTCCGTTTTGGATTGTAGTAAATGGCCTTCTTCCCTAGAGAACTAGGTTTACTGAACCAGGAAGTGACGGCGGAGGTAGGAGCACTTACTTTTTTGTCACTTATCATCCTTATTTCCTGGACCAGTATAATGCAATTAATGTTAGATCATTGCGAAACTAAATGGAAGTAGTTGTAATTAATACAAGGAAATAAACATAATAGAGGTTTCGCGTGCAGTTGTGTACATGTGTATGAGATTTTTGAATAGACAAATAAACATAGGTATGATGATTAAATAGTAAAGGACTTGTAAGTACATAAGTGGGTGATGCATCCAAAGGTCACTTGATTTTCGACGCATCAAGAACTGGGTCGTCCAAACATCGCCATAATCTGTCTCGCGGGTTTGCCTTGGTTATTAATGATTTACTAGAGCAATGCATTAATATTTAATGACTTCATCATTCATGCACAAGGAATTTGCTTGGGATACTGTAGAAGCCTTAATGTCACTGCTCCTCGGTGTAGCTTTCCACTCTGCCTTGCTAATTGCCCCTCCTTGTGTCTCTCATCGATGCATCGGGTACGAGTGAGTTGTAGGAGACATGAGACAAATGAAGGGAAATGTTGCATGGAAAACAATAAATTTTCTACGCACACGCAAGATCTATCAAGGAGATGCACATCAATGAGAGGGGAGAGTGTGTCTACGTACCCTCGTAGACCGTAAGCGGAAGCGTTTGTTAACACGGTTGATGTAGTCGAACTTCTTCACACTCCAACCGATCGAGTACCGAGCGTACGGCACCTCCGCGTTCAGCACACATTTAGCTCGGTGACTTCCTCGCCTTCTTGATCCAGCAAGACGGCGAAGTAGTGAATGAGTTCCGGTAGCATGATGGCGTGGTGACGGTGATGGTGATGCTATCTCCGTAGGGCTTCGCCTAAACACTACGAAAATATGACCGAGGGACTAAATTGTGGAGGGGGCGCCGCACACGGCTAAGCAAATGTCATGGGTTTGTGTGGCGCCCCCTCCCACATATATATAGGTGGGGGGAGGGAGGACACTACAAAAAAATACACTTCCGTGATGATACGTGTTTGTCATAGTAGGTCACGTTTTCTGTCATGCATGTACATCCATGACGATTTTATAACAGAATCAAGATAGTCATATATGTGCTCTCGTAGAAGTGTTCCATGACATTACCAAAATTATCATCACGGAAGTGTCCACTTCCACGACGATAAATGGTGTGTCATGAAAGTGCTTTCGTTAAGGGTGACCGACACGTGGCATCCACCGTAATGGGTTATCGTTAAGCTATCGGGTCCGGTTTTGGATCCGATAACCCGTTAACAGCCCAGACCAATGAGGATTTTCCACGTGTAAAATTCTCATTGGTCGGAGGAAACATGTGTTGGCTCACCGTTGGGACAGATGTCATCCACTCATTGGACAGGAGGCGCCTATGATAGGTCGACACATGGCATGGTCCAACAGTGGCCCATTACGGTGAAAAAGGTCGGCCCAGTAAAAATTAGCAGGCTGGCCCATATAAGGCCTACTTGTGTCAGGTCCATTAAAGCCCACGGCCCATAAGAGATGTGCCAATTCGTTCCGTCAACGACCCGTTTAAGATTTGACACCATTGTAGCCCATCGTCAGTTTTAGCCCGTTAACAACCCGCTATATATTTGGGCTCAATATCGGTCCGATGTGATTTCGGCCTGCTAACGGCCCATTCAAGGGATGGGCCAATTTTCAGGATGTACATATTTCGGCCTTTTAGCGACCCATTTAAGTGTTGGGCCAATTTTCGGCCCGGTGTGTCTTTCAGCCTATTGACGGCCCATAAATGATTTGGGCCATTTGTAGTCGGACCTTAATTTTGGCCTTTTAGCGACCCATTTTAGTGTTGGGCCAATTCCCGGCCCGGTGTGTCTATCAGCCTGTTGACGACCCATAAATGAGTTAGACCATTTGTAGTCGAACCTGAGTTTTGGCCTTTTAATGGCCCATGCTATTCATGGTCCAATACCAGCCCACTTTCTCTTTCGGCCTGCTAAAGGCCCACAACACAGTTGGGCCATTTACAGTATGACCTGACTTTCGGCCTCTTAGCGGCCCATGCTCTTCATGGTCCAGTATGAGCCCGTTGTCTCTTTCGGTCTGCTAAAGGCCCACAGTATAGTTGGGCCATATGTAGCCCGACCTTAGTAACGGCCTATTAACGGCCCATGAAATCAAATGGACCCACTTGTTGCCCGCTTCGATGTCGGCCTGTTAACAACGCGGGAGGTAAGAGGGCCGACCATTAACTTTAGGCCTGGTAATGGCCCATTAACTTAATGGGCCCACTAAAGTATATACATGTCTTTAGGCCCAATTAGATAATTTGAGCCCATTACGACGAGCAATTATGCACAGGACCAAAACCAATCAAGCAAAGGTACGGCATGCAGGGAAAAACGTTGCACATCCAGCATATATTACAGGAAATTACATCCATGTACTAGGAAATCAAAGATTGATGCCAATGCAAATAAATGAATAGAACCTAACGATCTACAATGTCACAATTTGTAACCCCAGCGCGGATGACGCCCATAAGCATGTGGGCAAGTTCTTGGTGCTTTGCTACACTGTCTCTGAAAACATTGATCAGTTGTTGTTGCGCACGAATGTGCAGCTCTGATTCCTTCACCATTTCCATCATTGCTTCAACCATTAATTGGTTCACAAACATACATTTTTTTGTTGCATTCGGGACAGAGGAAACTGAACAGATTCAGATGGCGATTTTGGCAGGCTTGTATTATTGATAGTGGAGAGTGTCTCGACCACTGCATCATAACATAAATTAGGAGGGGAACCAAACAGATTAATCATGAGTTATTGCCATATTACCTGGCCTAGATTTATTGGAAAGAAACAATGGGGTTGCCTTGCTGTTTTCAGAGTTTGTCTTCTTATCTTCAGCAGCCTGCACCAAATTAACACACTAGCGTTGGTATCATTGCCCGGGTCAGATAATAGGAAAGCAACATTGACACAACGAACGTTTGGGCAACCAGGCCACACCAGCCTACACCAAATTAACACAATATGGCACATCTATCATCAGACAGGTAAGGTAATACAAAAGCAACATTGACACAATGAATGAATGGGCAACCAGAGCAGCACTACAATTCAGTAATGTGCATGATATGAGATAGTACACCCATGCAGCTCAGTATGCAAAACTACCAGGCAGTTTTCCTTACAAAAATCAACATTGTCGCCTTTAACATTTTGCTACAACTGAATTTAGATCAGATAAAGGTTGGATTCACACCGATTAACAAAATATATGCTGATGTAAAAATATAGTGATATACAGCAGGTACTTACATCAGCATTGGAGCACAGAGAATTCTGCAAAATACTTTCCTCGAATATGATCCCAGTATAGAAAGTCTTCTATCCTTTAAGCTTATTTTTCTAAAAGAGAGATGGGTAAGAAACATGTAGAAAATATTATCAGAATGCTATAAATTTCATGATGCGAGGATACGCACACGCTTCTTAGAATGGAGTTGACATATTTTTGCTGGACTGGAGCGGACTAGTTCTTTGTCCAGCGGAATCTGCTTATTGTCAGTGGGAGTTGGGTTTCTCTATGCTGGAGCAGTATCTATGAAAACTGGAGTTGGTTTATTATCTCCTAGCATTTGGATCTTTTGCAAAGACCTGGTTTGTAACCCTTCAGATTCTAACATAGCCGTCTTCCCCTTGCATGCCTTATATAGAAGAATGGTGCTTCAATTATAAAACATGCTACAATAGAGATGGAATAGGTACTGAAGAATAGAAAGGCATAACATATTGACATGTATTCCCTCCATCCGAAAATAAATGGATGGGTCTAGGCATATTTCAGTTCTAGATACATCCAGTTTTATCCATTTCTGCGACATGTAATCCGGATGAAGGGAGTATGATGTAAGAGCTAGGGATACGACAGGACACCAGTGTAAAAAACACTACTTGAATGTAAAACTGTATGCTAGCGGAATACATTACAGAAAAACACTAAGGCAACATATGCATGTATGATTGGGAAACTAAGATGGCATTGCAAGAGACCACTAGAACATCACTTCAATGTAAAAAAAGAACATGGTATGGTAGACAGATGAAGTACATACTAATGAATAACAATGCATAAGATATTGAGAAGCATGATGTCCAAGCTAATCAGATGGCATTGTGATAGTGTAGAATGACAGTACTTGAATTTGAAAATATGTTATCATTAATGGAATAGGTACTGAAAAATAGGAAAGCATGCCATGTTTACATGCATGATCAGCAGGCGAAGCACAAGGCATTGCAATAGAGTAGATGCACTCCAGGACATTATATGCATGTTGTACCCATATCAAGGGCCAAGTTAGAGCAAGGACCTTATGGGGTGAATAGGATTCATCATCTTTCTGCAAGTCTTGTGAAGAACTGCCTTTACATTTTCCATCATATTGGGTATCATTAACGTCAAGTTTGTTGGCCGTTACATTGCTCCGTGAGGTTCTTGTGGATAAATCAGTGTGTGCAATTATATCTGACATACATGGAAGACAACTAGTAGTTAGATTTATGTAATGAGTGCCTGTAGGAGACGACATAAATAGTAGGACGGGGGTTAACTAGCAGCAACAGATCTCAAAAACTAAAGGGAGAACACAGATGAAAGCTACAGAATATGTATCGTTTGTACTCGAGATTAACTAGATGGCACACAAAAGTATTAAGGAACAACATAGGTTATAATAGAAGTGGTATAATACTATAATCACCAGCCTGTGGGATAGCATTGGCTGATGGATGATAACTATGGAACAACGTTACCTAAAGAACAAGTCTCTTAGCTGAACTATGGAACAACGTTAACTCCTGAACAAGACCTGTAAGAGATCAACATGAATATACAGTGAAATGTGATAATCTATTTTCCATGCTTAGATGAATAACAAAGCCATAAATGTTGCACACAGGTAAGGTGAGGGTACAACCTATCTGACCGCCATCCATAGGAGTGAGCATCATGTGTTGACTTGTCGATGGCCCTGCAGTTGTTGTGGCTGTCCATGTCGGGCACACGCATTCGATGCAGGGAACTGTTAAGTGGGGACTATAGCTCCCTTCTGGTGTATGCTTCCCTTGTTGGAGCAGCTGCGGTGAGTCGGAAGATGGTGTGGCTGAAGATGCAGAAAACGCATAATGTTAAGAATGACACATCTCTCTGATCTGAAGAAATACCCTAAGAGATCAACAACAAGGTACGAGAGTGGTCACACGTCTGTTGACTGAAGACTAAATTCGGGTCACATGATTTTATTTTATTTTGGTACTGTCCGATCTACGCCAGATGGCTTGATGGACGTCTTGTGCCTCCCGGCTGACACTGTTTGGAATCTTCCCCGAGGAGCCAGTGACCACCGGCAGAGCAGCCTGCCTCCGCCGTCCATGGCCCCGACAAAACCCCCACTCCCTGCCCCACCGCACTGCCGTGGTTGCGCCACCCCCGGGCCAATCCACATAGACTCGTCATCATCCAGATCCGGCGGCGGCAGTACCTTCAACCCACGCAACTCTAAGATAGCCATCTAAGCGCTGCTTCCACGGCGAACTTGCGCCCCCGCACCCTTACATTAGACACCAGCCAACCGGCTGCCTAGGAGTTCCGCCGGCTCGAGGGGTGCTGCTTCCCATTGGGAATCGATTGGCCCATAATAAAAATTCAGACAACTGACGCCTAAATAAAGTGATTTCAGATGAGGTGCGACCTATCTGGCGGCCCGGTGAAGTAGGCAGCTCCAGCTGCCTAGTCGGTGAGGCCGGCACGGTTGCGGTGGCTACCCGCGGCAGGGAAGCAGAGATGTCGCGATGGTCGACGGCTACTGGGAAGCAGCGTCGGGGCTCTAGACGGGTCCAAAGTTGGAGCCGCTCCGGCGCCGTGAACAATGGGTGGGGGTGAATCGGCTCCGGTATGGTTCACGCGGCCGTTGTAGAGGAAGCTCCAGCAACACGGAGTAAGAGCCACACGGCCCAGTGCACGACGGCAAATGGACAGTGTCTCCTGGATTAGAGAGGAGGGCGGCTGTGAATTTGGTGCGGTGGGGGCGCCATGGAGGAGGGGCTGATGTTTCGCGGCTCGGGAGAAGGGAGCTTCCGGGGAGAAGGTGATTTGGCGCCCACAAGGTATGAATGGGGAATTGGGAGGGGGAACCATTTCTTATGGACACATTTGTCTGAAATGTGGGGGGAGTTATAGTTCTACCCCTGCCTTTAGGCTTCTCGGCTTGGGTCTGTGTACTGAGGGTTGGTGATAGTAGAGTAACTTTGCTTCTCCCAATTAGTGGGCACGAGCGATTTCGGACGAGGAGGGTGTGTTTTGAAATATAGTGGGCGCGAGCGATTTCGGGCGAGGAGGGCGTGTTTTGAAATATAGTGGGCGCGAGCGATTTCAGGTGAGGAGGGTGTGTTTTGAAATATAGTGGGTGCGAGCGATTTCGGGCGAGGAGAGCGTGTTTTGAAATAGTGGGCGCGGGCTATTTCGGGTGAGGAGAGGGTGTTTTGCCGACCATGGTTTATGAATTATTCGGCACATGTCATTTCGGCCAAGGAGAAGGCGCGCTTGGATGAAGTTACGAACCTACCCCCGCTGTACAACGGGCCAATTGATGTGTGTCCCACATAGGCCGGTAACTTCGCGTCCCCCATTTATTTGCTCGGGCGAATTCCACCGAGCAGAGGGTGTTTAACGGTTCATTCAAATTTTGGGAGAACGAGCATCCATGTCTACCTTACCAAGTCGATTCGAATCAAATTTTGAAATATTAGCTTGCCACTTCTTTTTTAGATGGAGAGATGATGCTCGGGAGTAATGTGTTTTTACATGCTCGTTGCTAGCGATTTACTACATGAAAAATAGTTGACCCACTCAAAAATGGGAATAAAACCCAAAATGAAATATCTCGATTCAATGAAATAGTTCATTCACCAGGTCAAAATAGTGAACTAAATCCAAGATTGAACACCTCAATCGAGTAGCATGTTTTACAGTATTATAGTACTCCATGAACATGTTGAAAGTCAAATTAATGAACTTGCTTGATATACGCATATATCCGTTCATGTGTGGATTGCAGACAACATGTTCTCCAATTTAAATATTTGAATGCAAGTTTATATCGAAACATGGTTTATATCAGTCTTTGATGCATAAAACGCGACCTCCCCCTCTCCCGGACTCCTGTTCTCTCTCTCTCTCTCTCTCTCTCTCTCTCTCTCGCCAACAATCTTCAATTCTATCGCACGCATCCAACACAGAAACCTTGTTGCTCCCTCTCCATCTCTCTCTCCGTCTCTCTCTCTCTCTCTCTCTCTCTCTCTCTTTGTCTCTCTTTGTGTGTGTATGGGGGGTCTTTCTAGTTTGCATGCATATATACTCCATCTATAGGTCTCTCTCGCACACTATGTATGGTTCTCTAGTCCAAGCTAAATATCTTGGGTGCACTCATCATACACACACAAATTCCTTGGCTCATTGCCGGTAACTCTCTCACGCACCACTCTGTCGTCTAGGAGCTCTTCCCTCTCTCTCTCCCTCAAACTCTCCATCTACCTGGGTCACACATACAGATGCATATCTCACTCGCACTCGATAGACCCATCTAAAACTCTATCTATCTCCCTTGTTCTCTCTCCATCTCACACGCACACACACAATCTCATTCCTAGCCAAGTATGATGGTCTCTTACTCAAATGTAGGCACACGCAGTCCCCCTATATGTATATGACCGGCTAATGTTAGTCTCCATCACAAACATGTGCATGGTCTATCTCGATTTCTCTCGGGGCATCTTTCTATCGTGCATGCACCTCCCTCGATCTCCCACCCCTATACTCCCCTCACGATCTTGAGGGGATCTCTCTATCACAAACACACCCTCTCTCCCTCCCCATGCGTCCATGTTCTCCATGTGTCCCTCTCGACCTTTGTTCCTTGTTGGACAGACCTCTATTGGACATGTGCTATAGGGGTGTCTCTCTCCATTGCAAACAATCATGCACTAGCTATCTTCGTGTATCTCCTCACCTCGCTTTTCTATATCGGAGATGCATGCGTGATATGTTTGCATAAGAAACGAAAAAACGCACACTCTCTCTAATTTATCATTTGTTGTCCCTTTCTCTTTCACACACATACTCTTTTTGCACACTCACTCATTCTCCTTCACACACACTTGATCTCTCTCTCGACTTAGGCACTCTCTTCGGTTCATAGCATATAGATTTATTGAAAAGTCAAACATCACAAAGTTAGATCATGTACGTGGAGAAAAACATTTACATCTAGAACGGCAAACATATACCATTAGATTCATCATGAGATGTAGTTTCGTATGATGTATCTTTGGTATTGTAGATATGTTAGGACCCCGATTCCAAGTCACATCGATCTAGCCGGTAACACCTCATATCACTTTGCGGCCTCACACACGGTATTCCCACGGGTGTCGCCTTACCATGGCCCGGGACCGTTTGCGCCTTTTGGCTCACGTATATGATAGTGTCACTAGCATCCATATGACAGAGAACCCAGGCCGACATGGCTAGTCGTGAACCCAAAGCGGCACTAAACTATGGGGACAGGCATACATGAATCACATCGAGCATGTCGGTCAGCAGTGTGTGAATCCGGGATAACAGGACTCCGGGAACCCGGGCTGTAGCAGGCTAGGCAGGACTCCGGATGTCACCGCGTGACATTTCCCTGAAGGGACAGACACAGGAACGAAGTGAAACACATGCCGGCCAGTCAAGTGTCCTGAGCAGTAGTGCTGGGCTAACAGGACTCCGGTGAACCGGGCTGTAGCGGACTACTATGGCTCATGGAAGCACTAGACTACATTTCCCCATAAGAGAGGCTGCCAAGGATAAACAACTAGATTGTGGGATCCCACACATACCAAGAATTTCAATCATACACATAATATGCTCGATATGTGTAAATACAACATGGCATCACAACATAACTCTATAAATTGGGATGATTCCAGAGGAAGCGAAACAAACTTTCCCAAATTCATGGTGGCAACTTGCTTCAAATGCACGTGAACTAGAGGAAGTCACTTCTTATACCAAACATATGCTTCATGGGCTAGCACGAAGAAATGCTTTCAAGTTTCCAACACTAGCTTAATGTTCAACATGAATCATGGATAAGATGAAAATATTGTCGATGGGCTCAACAACAGGTCATCCAGATTTCCGTGAAGATGGAATTCCATAATTATGTGAACAATGTGATAGCATTGGTCAGACCCAAAAGATATAACGGTGTATGCTCGAGGAAACAACCACGAGTAAGACAACATTATGAACATCGTTGGTTCTCATTTGACTTGACGATAGGCCACACTCGAATCAAGGTTTGGACAGGATGATAGATTCAACAACCGATCCTGAGGAACAATCGATGAAAATATCATCTTTCCTCAACACACACACAAGGATATCCCTTTGGAATGAACTGAGCCGGGCAAGCTTTCATCTTCCAACTCTCCAAGTTGTTCTTCAGCTTAACCAACTAGCTCAGGGTAACCAACACAGATTCTTGGAGAAGGGGTGGTTTACAAGAAACCAACTTTGTCACGAGCTCAACATAACAGTCAGGGGGCAAGCTGGTGATACTTCCGAGGAAATATTCAGAAAATCACGAACCACCGATATGTTTCTAAGCTCGGGAACAATCTTGCTTTTCAGAGCAAGATGATATGATCAAGAGAGCGAGGGACTGACACAATCCTAACTCATTGATCGAAGAGTGCACCGGAAATAAGGACAAGGTAGCACGATCAATCTCAGAATGATGGTTCAGTAACCAACATGCTAAGGATGAGGATATTGTCCTTTAACTACCAAGCAACGAAGTTGCTAGGAGTATTGATTTCACGCATCACGATTCACTTCACGGATAACATGGGGACCAAGGAATGAATAATGTTGGCAAGAAGTATCACTGTATCAAGAGTTCATAGGATGGTGTGCAATTCTCACGATATTCTTGACATAAAGTGGGTAATACTTCAGGGTAGAACAGAATCAAAAGCTTAATTGCATTTGATCTGCGGAATACAACTGCTTTGACCCAATCATAGAAATGGATGAGGTACTGGAGCTTGTTTCTCCTAGTCATTCTGGGATAGAATGGCTTGACGGACCACAAGAATGATAGGCATCGATGAACGCAAATGCACACATACTCCTAGCTATCAATTGATAGAGGATGGTCGGGATACAACTGAGGAGGAACAACTCAAGGAACATATAATTTTCTGAGTTGTGGATGCATAGATTAATATGTCGAACCAAGTTCAACAGGTTTCTTCCAAATAACCCATGCAGAAAGGTAGAACTGGCAGAATCACAATTATGAATGGAGAACTCATCAAGAGCACTCTGGTTGTGATATTTTGGTTCAAAAGAACTTCCGCCATAAGCAATTCATGGTATTTAGAAGAAAGAAATACCACAGACCTCGAGGACTATCACAAAGGTTACTAATATCCTAAAGGAACTAGCAACACTATCAACATGAGGTAGGTAGGGTGAATCTCGGGTTCAGGAACCCAGGAATAGAATACCTACTACTAAATGGCATCACAGGATGCTTTCGAGAATGGTGGCCAGAATCATCACACTGGGAACACAAAACATGGCTAGATTACTAGGTGACTCCCTAAAACACCTAGGGTCATAATAATAGCTCCAACATATATGTCGAGTCAACAGAGTACCTCAACTCACCGATTAGTGTGCTTATTCTGACCAAAAAGGACATCAGGAACGGAAAGAAAGGATTTGCAAATGCATCAGACTATGTAGAGACCTGGGATGACTCAGACAGCATAACGGCTGTAAATGCTCAAAAAGATTTGAGACATCCTGCAAAATGGTGGCATAATCACTCAACATCACAATATCAAAGTTCTGAGGCCAGCTATGACATATGGAAGTAGTAGGAACTGAACTGAGGCTTGAACTCAACAATCCTAGGCAAGTATGGCTTAGTAACACATCATCCTGAGAGATAGAAGAGAAGCCTAGTTCTTAACCCCCGCAGAAAAGAAGAGGGTGACTCAGATCAGAAGGGCATAGGGTATAAGAAGTAAAAAGAGCCTTACGTTCCCTTCCACAATCAATTCCCCTACATAACTAAAGCATTTCTAGACACAACTTCGACCGGTTTGGCTTGGTAATCCTACAGGCAGTCAGGCTCTGATACCAACGTTGTCAGGACCCCGATTCCAAGTCACATCGATCTAGCCGGTAACACCTCATATCACTTTGCGGCCTCACGCACGGTATTCCCACGGGTGTCGCCTTGCCATGGCCCGGGACCGTTTGCGCCTTTTGGCGCACATATATGATAGTGTTGCTAGCATCCATATGACAGAGAACCCGGGCCGACATGGCTAGTTGTGAACCCAAAGCGGCACTAACCTATGGGGACAGGCATACATGAATCACATCGAGCATGTTGGTCAGCAGCGTGTGAATCCGGGCTGTAGCACTGGGCTAACAGGACTCCGGGAACCCGGGCTGTAGCAGGCTAGGAAGGACTCCGGATGTCACCGCGTGACATTTCCCCGAAGGGACAGACACAGGAACGAAGTGAAACACATGCCGGCCAGTCAAGTGTCATGAGCAATAGTGCTGGGCTAACAGGACTCCGGTGAACCAGGCTGTAGCGGACTACTATGGCTCATGGAAGCACTAGACTACATTTCCCCGTAAGAGAGGCTGCCAAGGATAAACAACTAGATTGTCGGATCCCACACATACCAAGCATTTCAATCATACACACAATATGCTCGATATGTGTAAATACAACATGGCATCACAACATAACTCTATAACTCAAGTATTTATTCATTAGGCTCCAAGGAGCGAGATATTACAAATATGGGCCTCATGACCCAACAATCATAGCATACAAATCAAGGCACATGCGGAAGCTTAACATGTCTGAGTACAGACATCTACAAATGAAAAAGGCTAAGAAGCCTGACTATCTACCAGATCCTGCCGAGGGCACAAGATCGTAGCTGAGGTATCAAGCTAAACCTCGAAGTCCACACGGAACTACTAGCGATACTGACGTCTCTCTTCAAAACATAAAATAGGCAAACATGAATACAAATGTACCCAGCAAGACTTACATCAGAACTATCTACATATGCATCGGTATCAATAAAGGGGGTAGTGGAGTTTAACTGCAGCAAGCCAGCTTTGACTCAGTGGCTAACCTGAACTACGACTGCAAGCAACTCTTTTGAGGTGGCGCACACGAGTCCACATATTCACCATTCAATACACCACTATGGATCCGCTCCCGTCTCCCTACGAGAAGGCCATCCATAGCACTCACACTTATCTTGTGCATTTTAGAGTATCCACTTTCACTTGTCTATGAACTGTATAGGCAACCAAGTATTCCTTTACCACGGACGCGGCTATTCGAATAGATGATGTTAACCCTGCAGGGGTGTACTTCTTCATACACGCTCTCACCACCTACCATCGTTTACACGACATGTACTCGGCAACCTTCAAGTGGAAGCCCAATGAGGGTGTCGGCCATGGCCTACCTAAACACTCAAGTCTCTAGTCCAGGTTTATCGCCTATCCAGGTTCCATCCGCAGGGAGTCCGGCAGAGGTTTCCACATACTGCCCGAACGATGTGTACAGGGTTCCGAGACACCAAACGGGCGCCCGGCATGCCCGGCCACAGTGTATCTACCGCATCATAGCCCACCCCTAGGGTCAGCGCTACGCACGGCTGCCAACACATATCCTATAAACACCAGAAACTAGTTGCAACTCCTGGACAGAGGACTGGAGTGGTTAAGAAGCCGAGAGGGTCCATTGGTTTCGGGCCCAATGCATGGTAGTAGCTGGTTCTTAAATCACACATACAGATCTCAGTTCTTAAGGACGGCCTCAATGAAACAACCCACCATGTACTCCTATATGGCCTCTCATCGATACCTTTACCAAATCGTGTTCAACACACTTAGCTCACACACGGTAGGACATGTTCACAACTTTCCAATTCATCCCCGATGAATCAGACCTGACACGACTCTAAGCAATAGCAGGTGTGACAAACAAACATGAATGAGTAGGCACAGCAGGGCTCAAACAACTCCTACTCATGCTAGTGGGTTTCATCTATTTACTGTGGCAATGACAGGTCATGCAGAGGAAAGGGGTTCAACTACCGCAACATGTAATAGTTGAATCGTTGTTGTCCTAATGCAGTAAAAGAGAGTAGGAGCGAGAGAGTGGGATTGTATCGGAATGAACAAGGGGTTTTTGCTTGCCTGGCACTTCCGAAGATGATATAGCTCTTCATCAGTGTCATTGATCACATCGTCAAAACATACGTCTACCGAGGGGGAACAATCACCGGCAAACACAGAAAGAAAAACAATCAATGTAATGCACAACATGATGCATGATCATGACATGTCAATATGATGTGTTTGAGCTAATGCAACTAAAACCAGGGTGGTTTGAGCTTATTTGAATCAAAGATTCAAATACAATCCTAAACTATGAACTCATATAAGTGCATTATCATGTTTCATCTAAACAGCAAGTTTAGGTTGCTCTAACATGCATGAAACCAGTATAGATGGATAAATTGGATTTTTCTGATCATTTTTCATATATAATTTGTTTGATTTGGAGTTATGGTTGAATTACTATGAATTTTTGAAGTTTGCCACATTTCTCGGAATTTCCTATATAAAAATAAATCCAGAAAAGATTTACTGCATCAGCCTGGCGTCAGTGTGATGTCAGCGGTCAACTGAGACGGTCCAGGTAAACCCTGACCTGTGGGTCCCGTCTGTCAGTGTCAATAAACAAACTAAGTTTAGTTAGCGTTAAACTAATACTAACCTAGTTTAGTTAATGGCCTGGGGCCCACACGTCAGTGACCCAGAGGGTCAAACTGGGCCCCCCGGGGTCAACAGTCAGCGGGGACCAAATTCGCCGGCGGCTTGACGCCGGCGACGACAGGCGCGGTGGAGGGGCTCGGAAATGAGCCACAGGGCATCATTTTGGCCGCGGTCTGTTGCGTTCGAACGTACGCAGCGGCGCGCATCAAGTGGCGGCAGCGGTAGGTGCTGGGGTGGCATGTAGCGGCGGTAGCGGTGAGCCGTCCGGTGGCCGGAGTACGGGCACATGCGGGCAAGGGGCCATCTGGTGGCTGTTTGGCCTCCTGAAGGCACCAGGAGCATGTTTAGGTGCACGGCCGCGAGCGGTTCGAGCTCAGCCCACGGCGGCGATGAGGTATGGCGGCGGCGAGCTTCGGAGCTCATGAAGGTGGCGGCTACCACACGGTCGTGAGCAGGGGAGGAGGGGAAAAAGATGCGGGGGCTCACAGAGAACACGCAGGGACGGTCAGTGGGCTCGAGGCCGGTCCGGTGCGGCGAAACGGCGAAGACGATCTCCGGCGTCCGGAGGAAGAAGACGACGGCGAGGCATCACTGCAGGGCTCCCGGCGTCGCTTGGCGCGGTGAGGAGGAAGAATGGGTCGAGGCGGAGCCTTGGGATGCATCGGGGAGGTGAGGCGGTGGTTGTGGCCATGGTGAACGGCGTCGGTGGCGACGGCTGCGCTCGGGCATGAGAGGGAGAGAGAGCAGAGGAGGGAAAGAGCTCGGGAGAGAGTGAGGGGCGGCCGGGGAGGCTGCGTGTCGACGTCCAGATGTCCAGAGCGTCGAGGGAGAGCGGCAAGCAGGACCTGGCGAGGCGCGTGGCCAGCGCGCGGCGAGCACGCGCTTGTCCTTCTGTCGAGGGAGGAAGACGACAGGGAGGCTGCGGTGGTGGGCTGGGCCACCAGCTGGAGTTGGGCCAGGTGGGGCGCCAGGTAAGTTTGGGCCAGGTAGGTTTCCCTCTCTTCTGTCTTCTAATTTTGTTTTTGTTTTCTAATTATTTGCCTCTGTTTTGAGCTTAGGAAAAATGCCAAGGCATTTCCTAAAATCCTGAAAATATTCATGGACACTTCCTGAATTATTTCAGTGGCCCAAAAATAGTTTCAACATTATTTGAAAATTTAAATTATTTATAGTATTTTAAATGCCCAAAGTCAAATACAATAAGATTTAATTCAAAATCCAGAATGGCCTAGAAATATGTGCATGATTTTTGGCAGAGGTTTTCACCTTTAACAAAAATCATGAACTTTTCTAAAGGGAATTTGGGATCATTGAAAATATTTTTATTGAACCTAGTTGAATTCATTTGGTTCTAGGGTTTCAACAATCCCCATTATAAGTTTCATGAAATTTAAACATGATGCATGGATGCAATGCCACTAGTTACAAGAAGATTTATAGGGCTGTGACAAGATATAAATAACATTTGCGTAAACCCGATCGAAGTTTCCAAAGTTTGACTTCTAAAAAATTTACATGCACTGCATTATCGAGCGGATGGAATATCTCTTTCCCCCTCTCAGCTATCTGACGCACCACTCAGCCTTATCAGGGCTCCTCTATCTCTCTCAAACTTTATATCTCCCTGGTTCACACATACACATGTCTCGCTCACGCTACATATAGACCCATCCAACACTCTCCGCCCTTGTTCTCTCTCTATGTGACACGCACCCCCCTAAGTACTATAATCCCTCACTCCATCATAGGCGCACGCACTCCCCCCTAAGTATGATTATCTCTCACTAGCCATCAAGAACACACGTATTGTCTCCTTCCATCCATACGTCTATCTCGATATCTCTCGGGGTATCTTCTATCGCGCACACACCTTATCACTCGATCTTCCACCCATGTAGTCCCATCACGATCTCCAGGGGATCTCTCTATGACAAACATACACTCTCTCCTCCCCATGTCCTCATTTTCTCCATACGTCCCTCTTGACCTCTCTCCCTTGTTTGTTAGACCCCTCTTGGCCACGTGCTAGTGGTCTTTCTCTCTCGGTTGCAAACAACCACACACTATCTCCTCACTTTGCTTCCGTTGTCGAAGATGCATACGTGATATGTTTGCATAAGACACACATGCATTTTCTCTACTTTTATCGTGTGTTGTCCATGTCTCTTTCACGCACACATACTTTTTCACTCACTCTTTCTATTTCACACGCACAGACACACACACTCTCTCTCTCTAGTTAGGGACTCTCTCACGTCCATAAGCATATGGATGTTTTGAAAAGTCAAACCTCAGAAAAGTTTGACCAGGTATATGTGGAGAAAAAATTTACATCCGGAATGATCATTAGATTCATCACAACATGTACTTACTTCATACTATCATTTATCTTTGGTATTGTAGATATAAGTAATTTCTTTATAAACTTGGTCAAAGTTTCAAAAGTTTGACTTTAACAAAAATGTTGGCACTACATTAACGAATGGAGGGAGTGGCTCTTTCTCTCTCTTTGCTATCTCTCATGGGCCTCCCCTCTCACTCGAACTCTCTATAACGATGAATTATACTCTCATTGTGTCAGCGTATAGCTCCGTATATTGTTTAGTTGACCGGTCAACCAGTCCACATGCTGCCTTGTCAGCTCGTGTTCTCTATCTTCGTGTGCTGGCCCATGTGGCAGTGGGTGAAAATAAGTAAACTAGAGGCCCATCTGACACGTGGTGAAGTAAACAAAGTTGAAACCACTCGGGGTAGCACCTCGCACGCTAGTAAATTGAGGGCGCATTGAGGACACACTTCTTCCATGTGAAGGACGCACTCGCGCACAATTCACCACTGCGCGGCGGCATGCACAGAAGGACGCACTCACGCACACCCAGCAGGCCAGCACACAACACACACCAGCACACATGTACACTGGCATCGCCGCCGGTTGAGATGGACGGCGAGGGAGCCAACAAGTAGAGGCAGCTCGAGCCAAAACCGCATCTGGCAAGCCTGGACTTCATCAACAGCCTCCCCGACGACATGCTACTCGTCATCATCGGCCTCCTCCCCACCAAATCTGCCGTGCGGACCGCCCTGGTCTCCCGGCGGTGGCGCCCCCTCTGGCGCCGCGTCCCCCTCAACCTCACCATCGACAGCTGCATCTACGACGGGGATTGCAAACGCATGGCCATAGTCTCCAAGATCCTTTCATCGCACCCTGGGCCAGCCAAACGCATTGACATCCGCATGTTCAGTACCAACTGCATTGGTCCAAGCCAAGTTCGACAAGTAGTTCGTATCCCCCGCCCTAGACCATCTCGAGGAGCTCAGCGTTGAAGCTAGACGATGTCGCTCTCTACCATTGTCTGTGCTCCGCCTCACGCCAACCCTGCACCGCGCCAGCTTCAGTTCCTGCTATCTTCCCCAGATTAATGCCGTGCCCGCCCTTCTTCTCCCTCAACTCAAGCAGCTCGACATCTTCGACGTTGGCAACTCGAAGCAGGCTATGGAGCACCTGCTCCACAGTTGTACTATGCTTGAGTACCTTCATCTTGAGCAGATCCACGGGTTCATTAGCCTCCGCATCGCCTCGATGAATCTCCCATGGATTTATGTGTCTTGCTGGCCCCGCAACAAGACATCAATTGGGATGAGATCACTCCAGCCGCTCCACGTTATGGTCATTGAGAATGCGCCTTTCCTTTAGAGATTGCTTGTATCTGACCTAGAAGGTCCAACAAAAATCAGGGTCATTGACGCGCCGAAATTGACAGCGTTGGTGTACTCGTTTGTCAAATTCTCCGAACTATTTATTGGATCTGTAATCGTTCAGGTACAACACTCATCTTCTTCTCCGTCTTCTTGAAATTCACATTTTTAAATTTCTTCTTGATGTATTTACGACCGTCTTCCAAAAAATGATTCCCACAAGCTTGACCCAGTGTATGCGCACAGTGAAGATCTTGGCAATAAAATCTATCGGCCCCAATCTGGATCAAGTTGTTGGAATCCTTACATGTTTTCCGTGCATGGAGAAGCTACTCATTGAGGTGAAACTTCTTTCCTATTAGTAAATGGTAATCACAACGTAGCTCAATTTTTTTGTAATTTTCCCAAATTACGATGACAAGTGTAGTGTTCAAAAAAGCATCTACGCACTGCACCGAAAGAAATGTTTTTAGTATTTTTTTCTCACATGATCACCTGCATCGTTTTTTTGTTGTATTACTATAGTAGCCTAGGCTAGTCATAGTGGAAAGTAACTTACACTCGTAACTCTACGGTTACCCTAAGAGCAAGTACTACCTCCGTCCTGGTTTACTCTTCCTATTTTGTAGTTTCAAAATTTGACCATATATTTAACTGACAAAATGTTAATGCATGTCACCAAAAATTATATCGTTGGATTCGTATTTGAACATAATTTCAAATGGTATAATTTTTGGTGGCATGCATTGGCATTTTCTTAGGTAAATCTATGGTCAAAATTTTACACTAAATACGAGGTAGTACAAAAGTGGGTTATAACGGCCCTCCACTATGTACGCCAAAACACATGCCAAATTCACTTGTGATGCATTTGGCATCGATGCCCCTCCATTCCTCACCTGGTGCCCCAATCTGGATCACCTACTTTGCTCCGGTGCCAAATTAACTCACGCAATGAAAAAACACTTGCGTGGGAGAGAGAGAGGACTGAGGCAATAAAAAACACTTGTTTGGGAGAGTGAGAGGCTGGTGTAGTTGGTTTGATTGATTTGCTTATACATTTGGGTGTTTGTGCACAACGGTGCCAACTCTCTCACATCACGAGAGCGGTGCCAAAATCTTTTGATTTGACATCTATGCGTATTATGTGGCATACTTTTGAGAAATATGGCATTGGCCACATAGTGGAAGGCAACAAATGCCCAAGCTCTTCATGTGCTCCTAGGTAAATGAGAGGAAAGAGAAAGAGAGAGAGAGAGAGAGAGAGAGAGAGAGTGAAAAATATCTCTAGCCAGCCAACCCTATCATATGAGCGAATGATATTGGTACCTCTTGATGACATGACAATCTTATACATCCAGCTGCTCTAATATGTTCTCTTCTTTTGCAGATAAAAAAAGACCCGAAAGTGGAAAATGTGCTGCACTATAACAATCTCATCGAATGCCTTGATCTCCATCTTACAGAAATTGATTTGATTGACTACCGAGGCAGCACATCTGAGATTAAATTGGCCAGGTTCTTTGTTCTGGAGGCAAGTGTGCTCAAGGTAATGAGGTTTGGCGTTCTCTAGCGCAACCATGAATGGCGTGCTTATCATCGCAAGCGTCTAAGCCTAAATGACAAAGTCTCCGTAGAAGCTGAATTTGTTTTTAAAACATCAAGTGGCCAGAGTCTCGAAAATTTATTTGCCCATTAGTGACTTATCAGGGCGGTGGATTTTAGTTTGTACGATAATGCTGCATCCACCTAAAGTAACGAAAGTTCTTACGTAAACTTCCTAGATTCCCTCTTCGTAGGTGCAGCATTACTCCTAACATTTGTAATATTAGTTTGAAACTTGTAATACTGTCATGTCCTATTCCTGCGAATCAAAGAGGTCCTGAGTTGGTGATGATGTTGTGCCTGCCATCTTTCACCAATAGCCGTCGGATCTAGATCTGACGCATACAAACCAAACTTCTCCAGTTTTGCAAAAAGATACCCGCACTTGTTCTGTAGCGACCCGACCCGAATGGATCATGTCTCTGTGCTTAAGTGTCATCCCTGGATCGGTATGCTGACACACACAGTACTCGAGGATTTATAACAGAGGTAAATCACATGTATAAAGTAACGTAAATACTATTACCTCAATACAAATAGCAGAAGTAACAAGGTTGTGGATTCCCACCAACACCAACGGCAAAGTTGAGTGTAGAAATCGTAACCCTAACGTATCACTTACTCGTCGTAAGAATCCTGCAACATGAGACATTGCAGCCACAAAGGGTCAGTACATTGAATGTACTGGCAAATTCACACCATAGGATAATGATGAATAAAGGCTATCACTACATGCATATATGGCTGGTGGAAAGGCTCTATGGTTATAATATTTTTTGCAAAAAGCCAATTTTTCCCTACTGCAAAGAAATATATTTTATTTAACTACAAAGTTGGTTTGAAAATATTGAGAAGGTAAACCCCCTCTCAATCCCAATTAAAAGTAATCATTAACAACCCAACAAATTAATTATGAAGTGATGAGATCAACATGATAATCCAAGAACCAGATACTCAAGATGTCCATAACCGGGGACACCGCTAACCATGATTAGTTTGTACACTCTGTAGAGGTTTGTGCACTTTTCCTCACAAGACTCGATCTCCTCCATTGGATTCCTCGCACTACATGGTGTTTGAGAAACGGATGATCGAGACACGGTCTTTCCGAAGAGGTCCCCTTAACCGATAGATAGGCCGTACATCTACAATCCCCTACATTTGCTAGCCCATCATGGAAAGGATTCCCACAACTTACTCAACTATGCCAGAGCCCATAATGGCTTGTGGCTGCACACGGAAGTTTCTAGCATGAATAATCTTATGATCCCTTTGAGCCTGGGTGGCAGTCCATAGGAGAATCACACGGTACCCCGGGATTTCCAAAAAATACAGGCAATCACTGGATACCCAAGGTGCCTCAATCCACCCAGATGTGTATTAAAGTTGCCACCTTAAGTTGAACCATTAATTAACAATCTCACATCTGTCATGGATACACACAAACCCAATCCACGTCTACGAGCATAGCATGGAAATATAAGCACATCGTAGAAGTAACTCCCAAGGTTTGAATGCAGGACAATAGGTTCCTACCTCATCAACTACTTCCCAAAACCCACATGTTATCAATTCCTAACCATGCAATGTTTGAGGGTTGAAACTAATGCATAAAAACTAGGTATTAGAGGGATATGATCAAAGTGTGAACTTGCGTGTACTGTTGATGAAGATGATTTGCACTCAAAACTCTTGATAGTTCCACTCGTCGCACTCCGATCAATCTATCATAAGCAAGCAATAGTAACCACACATAAGCAATCACTCAAAAGATCAGAAAGAACGAAAAAGACAATTCGGAAAACATCAAACCAAGCAAATAACTCTTGCAACATAAAAAAATTTCTAATAGTACCAAAATTATTTGAATTTGGCCTTATCAGAAAGTTTAGGTCAAGAGCTTCGATTTGCAAAAAGAATCAACTCAAAAGGAGTTATAAAACTCGAGTTACGATCAAACGAAGTCCAAATACAAATCTGTTTGAAAATCAAATTTTAAATTTTCAAAAACATGTTTAAGTTGATTATCTGGATAGAGGGGATCATAGCGAAGAAGTGGGCATTGGTTTCATTGGATTTGGACGAACGAGTAAAAAGTAGTGATCGTTTGAAGATCAGGGGCTATTCTGCAAATAATCTATTCACAAACGGGTCCCTGGCAGAAATTAAAAAGAAAAAGAAAAAAAGACTAAACAACAAACGTTCACTGCCAAACCCTAATCTATGAACACGTTCTCTCCAGAGGCTTAAACAACAAACGCTCTCTAAATAATCTAACTAAAAGAAAACCTTTCGGTTTTAAACAAAACCGAACAAAACAAACCAAAAAAATAAACCAAAAGAAACCGGCGGTTCGCGGCAGTTACCGGCGGTTTTCGCGGTTTGTCAACGGCGGCGGAGTCCGGTGTCGTCGGTGCGAACGGCGGCGGCTCCGGGCGCGGCTGCGGGTGGCGGAGATGGCGGCGGTAGCGGCGGACTGCGGCGGCACGGGGCAGCGGCGGCGAGCGCAGGCGGCAGCGGTGTGATTCGGGCGGCGGCGGCGACAGCAAGTGCGGCGGCGGAGCGAGGCGAGGGGCGACACGACGAGAGAGAGGGGGCCCGGGGTGTCGGATTTCGGGTTCCAGCAGACCCTTGAGGTTCGAACACTGGGGTGCGCGCGGAGATTTCGCCTCCTACCTACCTGCACCCCCCCCCCCCCCCCCGCCATGCTAGGATCTAAACTACGGAAAGAACAACGCAAGAGACACAAGGTTTATACTGGTTTGGGCCACCGTTGTGGTGTAATACCCTACTCCAGTGTGTGGTGTGGTCGATTGCCTCTTGGGCTGATGATGATGAACAATACAAGGAAGAACAGCCTCGCGAGGGTCTGTTCTTGGCTGGGGCGATGAACCGCTGGGAGGAGTTCAGCCACCTTTCCCTCTGTCTCTCTCAACCAATCGACTGAACCCCCTTGCTATGTGGGTGGCTGGTCCTATTTATAGATGCCCTGGTCCTCTTCCCAAATATCGAGCGGGAAGGGAGCCAACAATGGCGGGCTAATTTGAAGGGGGACAGCAAGTATTAGCTATCCTGACAAAAGTAGTCTTCGCCTACGCAAAGCTCTGGTGATGGCGCCGTCTTGGGCTCCATGGTGACCTCCATCTCGTAGTCCTCTTGGTCTCGTTGCACCGAAATGGCAACCTTTGCCTGATGCCTCGGTACTCCGCGGCTGCGCTTGCCCCCTTTGCACCAAAGAGGAAAGGAGGACGCTGCGTTGGCTGGCACCCGCTTGGCGCCCTGAGTCGTCATGGCTTGCGTCATGGGCACCTCGTGAGGTACCCCGCCTTGATCTCTCCGCCTCCTCGTGAGCTAGCCTGACGAGGCCGTGCCTGAGGAAGCTCCGCGTCGTCCGCCCCGCGAGGCTTGGCCCCTCGCGAGGGTCTTGGGTTCGTTTTGGTGAAGATGGGCCGCACTGGGCCCCCTTTTGAGCCACGTCGTAGGCCACAGGCAGGCAAGTCTAGGGACCCCCGTTCCCAGAACGCCGACAGTAGCCCCCGGGCCCAAGGCTCGCCCGGACTTGGCCGTGCTGGGAGGCGAAAGGGCAAGAGCGAAGTGCCGCGGGCCCTAACAGCCTGCGGCCTTGGGTGCCGCGTGGCGGTTGATTGGACGTGGGCGTCTCCACTTCCCCATGGCGCCTCGGCAACTGCACGGATTGGACAAGTCCCTACATGCAAAGCGGGTCATGATTACCTGCGATCGTGGGGGCCGTCGGTTGGCCCTCGCCAACTATAAGTACTGATCGACGCGCGCCCTTCCAGTTCATCTCCCCTTGCTTCTCCTTCTTCTCCATGGCCCCGTCGAGGAGGTTCTCGGCCGCGGAGAAGGGGAAGGCCTGCCAAGTTGAGCATGCCTCTCCTCCGCCCAAGCATAGGTGAGGGCACCCCCGCAAACATCCTGTGGCCACCACGGCAGCTCCCCACGGCCGCGGAGACGCTTTCCAGCACGGTGGCGGGCGGATTACTGCGACCAGGGGGTGCGCTCCGGCTGCGCGTCCCCCCATGTCGCGCTTCCGCGCTGCCGAGGTGCTGCCAGAGTTCGTCGTGTGGTCGGCGGAGCCGACTAGCACCCGGCTTCCTCTTCCTCACTTCCTCCTTGGCGAGCTCCCGGGCGGCCTCTGGCTTCAGGCCGACGGCTGCTGCAGCCGGGCCTCATGGGTTTCACTGGAGGTCTCCGCAGCCGGGAGCCTGGCCCTGGCCCGCGGTTGGTAGTCGTTTGCCCGCGCGCGCGGCCTGGGCCGTCGGTGCACCCTACACTTCAAGTTTGACGGTGATGCCACCCTCTACGTGAGGGTGTTTGGGGAAGATGGTCGCCGCGCAGGGTGTTGCCCCGAGGGTGACCACCGCGGCTGGGAACCCGGCTCCGGCGATGACGGAGAGGGCAGCGCTCGCGCGGCAGGCGGTGCCCAGGGTTCTTCAAGCTTCTCCGGTTCTTCTTCAGGCAGCGACTCTTCTAGCGGTGGCCATGGTCAGCCCCCACGCCGTCGTATCTGCTTGGGAGGTGGCAGCATGTCCGCCCACAATCGCGCCCTGGTGAAGCGCAAGAGGGAGTCCGCCTGAGCTCCGGAGGCAGCTCGGGCTTCCCTGCGGGCCGGTGTGAGGCGAGCTGCACCAGATTTGTTCTTTCTTTTCCTTTTTCCTGCGTAAAAAGGACAGTAGTGTGGGGCCCCGCAGGGGCGTGTATGGGTTATTGCTGTTAATCATCATTTTGCTTTCTTTATCGTACCTTCCGGCTACGTGCCCGCGCGCGGATGGTTCCCGGCCCCAGCCGTGGGGGCGACCGACCCAGGCCCTGTGTTTGTGTCACGGTGCCTGAGGGGCACGGACTGGAGGGGTGCTCCTGCAAGGGGCCCAGGTCGGGAACCCTTTGAATGACTAGGATAGGAACATTCGCGAGGGCGCTCGGCTGCCTCCCTCGCGAGGCCTTGCACAAGAGAAATCAAGGCACGAGAATGAAAAGCCGAAGAACCACAAGCCAAAGACGGCAACAACTTCAATAAAACTTCGAATGAGAAGGAACAAGCCAACTGCGGAAAGCAAATGAAAAGCCGCGTCCGGCACCTAGTCTAGTCTTCGACGTCTTCTCACCAGCGCGGAGCTAAGTGCTGCCACTGGGCGTGGGAGGGAGCCCCAGGGCCTGAGGCCGGCGCTCCTAAGACTCCAGGGCGTGTACAGCCCCAACTCATTATTACGTGAGAGTGTCACGGGCGGCGAGCTTCACAGGTGTTGGCCTTCTTCACAGGCTTTGGGCCTTTTCCAAAACGCGATAACTTCACAGGCACTCGCCTTGCCTCACAGGCTCTGGGCCTTTTCCAAAACGTGATAGCTTCACAGGCACTCGCCTTGCTTCACAGGCTCTGGGCCTTTTCCAAAACGCGATAGCTTCACAGGCACTCGCCTTGCTTCACAGGCTCTGGGCCTTTTTAGGGGTAGAACCTCCGGAGGTGCTGGATGTTCCATGCATTCTGGACCGGCACTCCCTCCTGAGTCTCCAAGCACGCGGAGCCGGGCCTGGAAACATGAACAACCTTGAACGGGCCCTCCCACATGGGAGAGAGCTTGTGTAGTCCCTCCCTGGAGAGAACCCGCCTGAGCATGAGGTCTCCTACCTCAAGAGTCCTGGGGCGGATGTTGCGGCAGTGATATCGCCGCAGCGCTTGTTGGTACCTCACCGCTCGCAGCGCGGCTTCTCGGCGACGTTCCTCCCCCAGCACGAGGTCCATCCCCCGCATGGCGCCCTGCTGCGCCTCGTCGAATGCCAGGACCCGCGCGGAGTGACGTCTCACCTCGTGAGGGAGGACCGCTTCCACTCCATAGACCAGGAAGAACGGGGTCTCTCTAGTCGGCTTGGTCGCGGTGGTGCGGATGGACCACAGCACGGACTGAAGCTCGTTGTACCAACCTCTGCCGCAGGCCTCCAGCTTCTTCTTGAACGTCCTGGTCTTGAGTCCCCTCAGGACCTCCGCGTTTTCCCGCTCGGCCTGGCCGTTGCTTTGGGGGTGCGCCACTGAAGCGTAGCATATCTGCGTTCCAAGGTTAGCACAGTATGTTTTGAACAGGTTACTGGTGAACTGCGAACCGTTGTCCGTGATGATGCGATTCGGCACCCCGAACCGGCTCATGATGCCCTTGATGAACTTGACCGCGGAACCCGCGGGAATGGTGCGGACAGCCTCTACTTCAGCCCACTTGGTGAACTTGTCCACGGCAACGTAAAGGTAGGGGTAGCCCCCTGGCGCCTGAGGGAACGGGCCCAAGATGTCCAGCCCCCAGACTGCGAATGGCCACGAAAGGGGGATAGTCTGCAAGCCTCCTGCTGGTTGATGGATCTGCTTGGCGTGGAACTGGCAGGCTTCACAAGCTTTTACTAGTTCCACGGCGTCATTGAGCGCGGTGGGCCAATAAAACCCACTGCGGAACGCCTTGCCAATGAGGGTCCGTGATGATGAATGATGGCCGCGGTCTCCGCCATGTATATCTTCCAGTAGTTCCTTCCCTTGCTCCCTGGAGATGCAGCGCAGGGATACATTGTTTGGTCACTTCCGGTAGAGATATCCATCTTTGATAGCATTAAGTATGCCGTGGCCTGGCGTGCCACTCGCTCTGCTTCCTCCTCCTTCTCCGGCAGGGTCCCTTGCATTAAGTAGCTCCGGAGCTCCGCGATCCAACATCCCTCCTGAGGTTCCATCGTCAGGAGCAGGCGTGCTCCCGAGGCCGGGCCACAGGCCGGAGCTCCTGAGGCTGGTGGCTGGGGGAGCTCCTCCCGGGGCTGAGCCGTGTTTGATAATGACGGCAGGGCTGAAGGCTTGAAGAGCCGCTCCTCAAAAACGGTAGGCTCCTGAGGTAACCGCCTGGACGCGCGTTTGGCGATGTCATCGGCTTCCTGATTGGTGCCACGGGGCACATGCTGCAACTCCAACCCCCAGAACTGCTTTTCCATCCTGCGGACCTCCGCAAGGTAGGCTTCCATGTGCTCATCCTTCGGCTCGTACACCTTGTTGGAGAAGTTGACAAGGAGCTGCGAATCGCCCTTGATGGTGAGGCGTTTCACCCCCAGGGCAGCTGCGGCCTTCAAGCCCGCTATTAGACCTTCATACTCCGCTATGTTGTTGGAGACCTTTTCACCTTGCTGGAAACAGAGCTGCACGGCGTAATAGAGCTTTTCCTGAGTAGGCGATATAAGCACCGCCCCAGCCCCAGCGTCGTGCCTGGAGAACGCTCCATCGAAGTACATGACCCAGCCTTCTGGCGCCTCGCTTCCCGAGGACAGGGACCGATCCTCGTCGGCCTTGAGGCCTGGCGCCTCCGTCCATTCTGCCACAAAATCCGCCAACGCTGCTCCCTTGATGACTCTGGTCGTGCTGAATTCGAGCTGAAACCCTTGCAGCTCTATGTTCCACTCAGCGACCCTCCCAGCTGAATTGGGGCTCCTGAGCACTCTCTCCAGGGGGTATGACGAGACGACCTTGATGGGGTGACCCTGAAAATAGTGTTGCAGCTTGCGCGAGGCCACCAGTAGCGCGAGGAGGAGTTTCTGAGGCATGGGGTACCGTGCCCTTGCATCCCGCAACACCGTGCTGACGAAGTACACTGGGTGCTCAACGAGGTGGAGTGCGTCAGTGCTGGTGGCTCCCTTCGGAGACCTTGGCGCCTCTTGAGGCAATGAGGACTCCTGAGACTGGCCATCTGGGAGTGGGGCCTCTTCCGCTTCCGGTGCGCCCCTCTACGGCGGCTGATCCTCCTCAGCCGCTGTAGCGGTTTCTGTGGGCCTTCCCCGTTCCTATTCCGCCTCGTCCCGGGCCGCTGCTGCGGTTTTGATTCGACGCTCCTCTCTGACTGCCACCAAGGTTGCGCTGGCGGAGTAGGGAGTGGCGGCGAGGTAAAGCACCAGGGGCTCTTGAGGGCGCGGAGCCACCATGACCGGTGAACTGGTCAGGTATCTCTTGAGATCCTGGAACGCCTTGTCGGCCTCTTCAGTCCACTCGAAGGGCCCCTTTTTCTTCATTAGCTGGAAGAAAGGTAGCGCTCACTCCCCCAACTTGGAGATGAAGCGCCCTAGCACGGTCACGCGCCCGGTGAGCTTCTACATTTCTCTGAGGGTCTTTGGCGGGCTCATGTCTTCCACTGCCTTGACCTTCTCCGGGTTAGCCTCGATGCCTCGGTGGGACATGAGGAAACCCAAGAGCTTGCCCGAGGGGACTCTGAACACACACTACTCTGGGTTGAACCGTAGGTTTACTACATTGAGGCTCGCGAAGGTTTCCTCCAGGTCTTGTATCAAGGTCCTGGCCTCCCGAGATTTTACCACGATGTCATCGACGTAAGCTTCGACATTCTTCCCGAGCTACGGGCCCAGGGTGATGTGCATCAGCCGCTGCAAGGTCGCCCCTGCGTTACGCAGCCCGAATGGCATGCATGTGTAGCAGTACACCCCACACGGGGTTAGGAAGGCTGTCTTCTCGACATCTTCCGCCGCCATCTTAATCTGGTGATACCCAGAGAAGGCATCCAGGAAGCATAACAGGTCGCATTCTGCAGTGGAATTGACGATCTGGTCGATGCGGGGGAGCAGGAACGGATCTTGCGGGCACGCTTTGTTGAGGTTGGTGAAGTCGACACACATGCGCTCCTTCCCTCCCTTCTTTGGCACAACGACAGGGTTGGCCAACCAATCTGGGTATCGGACCTCGCGAATGACCCCAGCGGCCTCTAATTTGCGGGTCTCTTGGACGATGAAGACCTGCTTTTCTGTGGACTGCCGCCTGGCCTTCTGCTTCACAGGGCGCACGTTGGGGCACACGTTGAGGTGATGCTTGATTACACTCCTGGGGATCCCTGCCAACTGGTCTGGATCCCAAGCGAATACCTTCTTGTTTGCGTGCAGGAACCCGACCAGGGCCTCCTCCTGCTCGGGTTTGAGGTGGGCGCCTATGGTGAAAGTGGCGTTGGTGGACCCGTCCTCATCGACGGGTATTTGCTTGGTTTCTGCCTTGTCTTGGGTGAACAACTGCTTCTTCTTGGCGAGCGCATCTCCCTTGGGCTCGGGGGCCTCCAGGTCGGCGGGCTGTGCCGACGCCGCTGTCTTGAAGACGAGCTTGAGCACCCGCAGAGCATCCCCGGTGTCCCCGTGCATGGTGAGGACACCGCTGCTTCCGGGCATCTTCATGAGGTTGTACGCCGGGTGCGTCGCTGCCATGAACTGGGCCAGCGCTGGGTAGCCGAGGATGGCATTGTAGGGGAGGCCGATGGGGGCGACGTCGAAGTTGACCAGCTCCGTGCGGAAGTTGTCGTAGGTGCCGAAGGTTACTGGGAGCCGGATCTGTCCCAAGGAGCTGGATGATCCGCCCCCAACGCCTGAGAAGGGCCGGCTGGGTCGCAGCCATTCCTGGGGTATGTAGAGGAGATTGAAGGCCTCGACCGAGAGCATGCTGAGGCCCGCGCCGCCATCAATGAGGGTTCTGGTGACGGCCACCTGGCAGATGGTGGGGGTGCATAGCATGGGGAGCGCACCCGAGCAGGCCGAGTTGGAGGGGTGGTCCTCCGAGCTAAAGGTCAGGCTGGTCTCGGGCGCCACCCGATCTAGGGGAGCCCCCTGCCGCGTGGAAGCGGCGCTGACCCGGCGGATGAATGGCTTGACGTGGTGACTTGTGGGCGGCGCCTGCGAGCCACCCAAGAGGGCCGCGATGACCGGGGGTGTTGATGCAGCGCGATAGACGGGGGAGAGGTTGCGGGGCTCCATGGGCGCGCGGAGCGCGTGGGGCGAAGAACCAGCTGGGGTGAGCATGGGAGTTGCGGTGCGGCCGTCTTGCCGCACGGACAGATGCTGGGACGATGCTTGCTGCCCGCCCCCCGCCGGGCCGGGCGGCGTTGATGGCAGGTGACGGGGAACGGCGAGGACGCCCGCCAACAGGGGCCATCTGGGCGACGCAGGAAGCGGGCGCGGCCCGGCGCTCCGCGCGGGCCCGACGAGCGTCAGACGTGGGCCTGATGGTCGGAGGAGAACGGGGTGGTGGTAGATGAATTCCGGTGCACCCCTACCTGGCACGCCAAATGTCGGATTTCGGGTTCCAGCAGACCCTTGAGGTTCGAACACTGGGGTGCGCGCGGAGATTTCGCCTCCTATCTACCTGCACCCCCCCCCCCCCCCCCCCGCCATGCTAGGATCTAAACTACGGAAAGAACAACGCAAGAGACACAAGGTTTATACTAGTTCGGGCCACCGTTGTGGTGTAATACCCTACTCCAGTGTGTGGTGTGGTGGATTGCCTCTTGGGCTGATGATGATGATGAACAATACAAGGAAGAACAGCCTCGCGAGGGTCTGTTCTTGGCTGGGGCGATGAACCGCTGGGAGGAGTTCAGCCACCTTTCTCTCTCTCTCTCTCTCTCTCTCAACCAACCGACCGAACCCCCTTGCTATGTGGGTGGCTGGTCCTATTTATGGAGGCCCTGGTCCTCTTCCCAAATATCGAGCGGGAAGGGAGCCAACAATGGCAGGCTAATTTGAAGGGGGACAGCAAGTATCAGCTATCCTGACAAAAGTAGTCTTCGCCTGCGCAAAGCTATGGTGATGGCGCCGTCTTGGGCTCCACGGTGACCTCCGTCTCGTAGTCCTCTTGGTCTTGTTGCACCGAAATGGCAACCTTTGCCTGATGCCTCGGTACTCCGCGGCTGCGCTTGCCCCCTTTGCACCAAAGAGGAAAGGAGGACGCTGCGCTGGCTGGCACCCGCCTGGCGCCCTGAGTCGTCATGGCTTGCGTCATGGGCACCTCGTGAGGTACCCCGCCTTGATCTCTCCGCCTCCTCGTGAGCCAGCCTGACGAGGCCGTGCCTGAGGAAGCTCCACATCGTCCGCCCCGCGAGGCTTGGCCCCTCGCGAGGGTCTTGGGTTCGTGTTGGTGAAGATGGGCCACACTGGGCCCCCTTTTGAGCCACCTCGCAGGCCGCAGGCAAGTCTGGGGATCCCCGTTCCCAGAATGCCGACACGGGGCGCCCGAATTTACAGGAAGGGGGGGCGACGGCGGCTTGAGGAAGGGGCCAAGGAGAGGGAGGACTCCGGCGGCAGTACGGCGGCGTCGGTGGCGTGCGGGAGCAGGGCTCCCGTCGGGAGGTTGGGGCGATGCTGCCGGCTGGCTGGGCCGCGGCCTGGCTGGGTGCTGGGCCGGCCCAGTCGGTGGGGAAAGGTTTTAAAAAAACAATTTGGCAGAGAAATAAAATAAAACCAAATAAACTAAAATATAATATAGGCATATAATATACAAAATTTTCAGAAAATTATTTTCTACAACCTGAACATTTTACTAACGTCAGATAAAATCCTCAAAATTTCAAATAAAGCAAAGAGTGCTTCTGGTGCAATAAAACCCACTAAAAATCATTTAAAAACAAAATTAATTCAAATTTATTTCTCTCAAATTTTCTGATGTAGGGAATCATTTTACCCTAATTTCCATATATTTTATTTTTGGAGAAAAATAATTTGAATAAAACCCGAATATCTCCAAATTGAAAATAATTTCCAAAAGGACTTTGAATTTGATCCTTTTAAACTTGCAACTCATATTTCATATGTTTTGGAGAAGTCATTTTATCTTCTCTCATGAAAATCATTGAGTTTCTTAAAGTTCTGAATTTGAAATATTTTCAAATGAAATTCAAATCTTTTCAAAACCCTTTATCATTTATTTAAATGGAAGAAGTCATATTATCTTCACTCCAGGGTTTTGTAATGAAAAGAATTTGAATTCACGGAGACCATAAATGCAAAAATGGAAGTTTGGGAAAGTCCTTTTATTCCCTCTCATTTAACTTTCGAAAAGTTTCAAATTCACTCACTTTCAGTCAATTAATCACACAACAAACAAACAATCAATTCAAATCTATCTATTTATTATAACATTCCAAAATTTAGAATTTTGGGATGTTACATGTTCTCTATTTACAAACAACTCCTTGTCTCTCACAATCAGCCTTATCTCCTCCCCACCACATCTAGAAGGCCATGGAAAAATCTGGCGCAATGGCCGCTGCCAGCGTCGTCCACCCCCAATCTTGGTGTTCCGTGCAATGCACGGGCATCTACACGCGGGAAATTATGTCAAACACGACTAGTTGTAAGCAGGCTAGCTCTACAGCCATGATGATAGTGACTGCATACGGTGAGCCTGACTATGTTATGCCGAACACGGCGCCTATACTCAGGTGTCATCTCCGGCGCAGCGTCTTGTCACTTCACTGCGAGGAGCAGCACTTAATAATTTGACCAACGGGTAGTATAGTGCTACTACATTGGTAGTACTACTACTAGTACTAGCATCACCGTCTAGATTTAGTAGTACTACCATGTCCATCTGGATTTAGTATATGACTAGCAATATCTAGTAATGCATGTCAGAAAAAAAGGGTCTGTCTAGGACACATCTAGATGTGACATAGTTATGTCACATCTAACCTGATGTCCACTCTGTTTGTGGCCTGTTTTTTTCTTATCCTGGCTTTTTTTGTTCCTTGTTGCTACGTTATTTGTGGGAGATTAGATGTGACATCCTTGGAAAACATCTAGATGTGAATTAGACAAACTACACAAAAAATGTACTAATCCCTCTATAAATAAATACATGGTGTATTGTTTTATTCCTTCCGGTAGATGGCTCAACTCTGAAGTCTCATCAATCAGACTACTATTGTACTCACCGAGTGCTTAGCTTTGTAAGCTACCAACAAAAAATTGTAATCAAAGACTACTATTGTACTCCCTCCGTACTAGTGCATTAGTCACGTTACGAAAACCAAATAGTAATCCCAAAACTTTTAGGCGTGATGCATTAACTACCCACCTCATTCCCTGTTTTTTGCCACGAAAAAGGAAATCACCCAATACGAGAGGTGGGGTGCATAAGCATCCAATGACTTGAGACTACTCCCTCCGTCTAGGTGTATGACTAGCCACAATGAAGAGTAACATACACTAGTAACATACACATATCCCTAAACTATGTTACTACCTTTCACAGTGGGTAGTAACATACGTATGGTAACATGCAAAGCCTCATTTATTAGGTTATAGACTCGTATTGTATAGGGACATGTGATGTTACAGTAACTAGCTAAGTTACTCAAACTACCTCTCTCCTCATTAACTCATTGCCACATAAGCAAATTTGTTGAGTTGGACTCGATGTTACTGCTGAAGTTACTCCTACTATGGCTAGTCTAAGTCATCTTAGAGCAAGTCAAAAGAGGAGTGGGCTCTCATGCAAGAGCCGCTATATGCGGATTCCAAGGTCGATATACAATAAATATGAAGAAAGAGAGAGAGAAGATGAGAAAAAGTAGTACTCTTATAGCCAGCCTTATAGCTAACCTTATTGTATGAGTGGCTACAAGTGATGGCTCTACATGACATGGCAACATCATATAGCCAGCAGCTGGCTATACTATTGACCATGCTCTTGTGCACCGTGACCAAGGCGAAGGGGAAAGAAAGAGAACTTAATGTATTTTTGCTAATTAATAGGATTACTGATACGTCTCCGTCGTATCTACTTTTCCAAACACTTTTGCCCTTATTTTGGAGTCTAACTTGCATGATTTGAATGGAACTAACCCGGACTGACGTTGTTTTCAGCAGAATTACCATGGTGTTATTTATGTGCAGAAACAAAAGTTCTCAGAATGACTTGAAACTTCACGGAACAACTTTTCGGAAAATATAAAAAATCCTTGCAAAAGATGAAGGCCAGGGGCCCCACCACCTGTCCACGAGGGTGGGGGCGCACCTGCCCCCCTAGGGCGCACCCCCCTACCTCGTGGTCCCCCTAGAGCTCCTCCGACCTCAACTCCAACTCTATATATTTGGTTTCGGAGAGAAAAAATCAGAGAGAAGGATTCATCGCGTTTTATGATACGGAGCTGCCGCCAAGCCCTAAAACCTCTCGGGAGGGCTGATCTAGAGTCCGTTCGGGGCTCCGGAGAGGGGAATCCGTCGCCATCGTCATCATAAACCATCCTCCATCACCAATTTCATGATGCTCACCGCCGTGCGTGAGTAATTCCATTGTAGGCTTGCTGGACGGTGATGGGTTGGATGGGATCTATCATGTAATCGAGTTAGTTTTGTTAGGGTTTGATCCCTAGTATCCACTATGTTCTGAGATTGATGTTGCTATGACTTTGCTATGCTTAATGCTTGTCACTAGGGCCCAAGTGCCATGATTTCAGATCTGAACCTATTATGTTTTCATCAATATATGAGAGTTCTTGATCCTATCTTGCAAGTCTATAGTCACCTATTATGTGTTATGATCCGTTAACCCCGAAGTGACAATAATCGGGATACTTACCGGTGATGACCATAGTTTGAGGAGTTCATGTATTCACTATGTGCTAATGCTTTGTTCCGGTACTCTATTAAAAGGAGGCCTTAATATCCCTTAGTTTCCGTTAGGACCCCGCTGCCATAGGAGGGTAGGACAAAAGATGTCATGCAAGTTCTTTTCCATAAGCACGTATGACTATATTTGGAATACATGCCTACATTACATTGATGAACTGGAGCTAGTTCTGTGTAACCCTAGGTTGTGATTGTTACATGATGAACCGCATCCGGCATAATTCTCCATCACCGATCCATTGCCTATGAGCTTTCCATATATTGTTCTTCGCTTATTTACTTTTCCGTTGCTATTGCTATCATCACTACAAAATACCAAAAACATTATTTTTACTACTGTTACCACTACTATCATATTACTTTGCTACTAAATACTTTGCTGCAGATATTAAGTTTCCAAGTGTGGTTGAATTGACAACTCAGCTGCTAATACTTGAGAATATTCTTTGGCTCCCCTTGTGTCGAATCAATAAATTTGGGTTGAGTACTCTACCCTCGAAAACTGTTGTGATCCCCTATACTTGTGGGTTATCAAGACTATTTTCTGGCGCCGTTGCCGGGGAGCATAGCTCTATTCTTTGAGTCACTTGGGATTTATATCTGCTTATCTTTATGAAGAACTTAAGAGATCCAAAAACCAAGATTTATCCCTCAACTACGAGGGGAGGTAAGGAACTGTCATCTAGCTCTACACTTGATTCACCTTCTGTTTTGAGTAAGCTTGCGACACCTAAACCTGCTTCCGCTATTCGTTCTGATATGTCGCATGTTATTGATGATGTCACTTCTGCTATACATGATACTTTTGATGAAACTACTTCTATGCTTGATACTACTGTGCCACTTGGTGAATTTCTTGATGAACAACTTGCTAGGGCTAGAGCGAATGAAAATATTGAATATGATAATACTGATGAAAGTGATGATGAAGACTTGCTTGTTATTCCTAAGGGTTATGTTTTTGATAAAGAAGCTTCTTTAGCTATTTTAGCTTGCAAAGATAGATACGAACTCAAGAGGTTATTAGCTAAATGGAATCAGCAATCTCTTAATGCTAGAATGAAACCTAACCCTGCTTTTGCTACTTCACCTATCTGTGTTACTGATAAGGATTATGAATTCTCTGTCGATCCTGATATAATTACTTTGGTTGAATCTTATCCTTTCCATGGCTATGAATCTGAAACTGTTGTGGCACATCTTACTAAATTAAATGATATAGCCACCCTGTTCACTAAAGATGAGAGAACTCACTACTTTTATATCCTCAAAATATTTCCGTTCTCATTAAAGGGTGATGCAAAGATATGGTTTAATTCTCTTGATCCTGGTTCTGTGCGTAGTCCCCAGGATATGATTTACTACTTCTCTGCTAAATATTTCCCTGCTCATAAGAAACAAGATGCTTTAAGGGATATATATAATTTTGTGCAAATTGAAGAAGAGAGTCTCCCACAAGCTTGGGGAGGCTTCTCAAGTTACTTAATGCTTTTCCTGATCATCCTCTTAAGAAAAATGAAATACTTGATATCTTTTATAATGGACTAACCGATGCCTCCAGAGATTACCTGGATAGTTGTGCTGATTCTGTTTTCAGGGAAAGAACACCGGATGAAGCTGAAATTCTATTGAATAATATGTTGACAAATGAAAATAATTGGACACCTCCGGAGCCAATTTCTGAGCCTTTTCCTAAACCAACTCCGAAGAAGAGGGGTATTCTATTTCTCAGTCCTGAAGATATGTAAGAGGCAAAGAAATCTATGAAGGAAAAAGGTATTAAAGCTGAAGATGTTAAGAATTTATCTCCTATTGAAGAAATACACGGTCTTAATTTACCACCTATTGAAGAAACATATGGTCTTAATCCATTACCTATTGAAGAAACTCATGGTATTGATAACCCGACACAGGTAGTAAAGGTAAATTCTCTCTATAGATATGATAAATCTGAAATCCCATTTACTAAGTTTGCTAGGCCATGCTTAGATGAGTTTGATAAATTTATGGCTAAGCAAGACGATTTTAATGCTTATTTTGGTAGACAATTGAAATACAATTCAAATATGCTTGAACACTTGGGTGATTATATGGCTAATGTCAAAGGTGAACTTAAACTTATTAGTAAACATGCTTCTATGGTTACCACTCAAGTAGAACAAGTACTTAAGGCTCAAAATGATTTGCTCAATGAATTGAATAGTAATAATAATGATAATGTTGTTAGAGTTATGACTAGAGGTGGTAAAATGACTCAGGAACCTTTGTATCCTGGAGGCCATCCTAAGAGAATTGAGCAAGATTCTCAGAGAAATAATATAGATGCACCTAGTCCTTCTAAAAGGAAGAAAAAGAAAAATGACAGGACTTTGCATGCTTCTAGTGAACCTGTTATTGAAACACCTGAGAACCCAAACGATATTTCTATTTCTGATGCTGAAACACAATCTGGTAATGAACCTAAAACTGGAGATAATGTTAATGATAATGTTCATGATGATGCTCAACCTAGTAATGATAATGATATAGAAATTCAACCTGCTGTTGATCTTGATAACCCACAATCAAAGAATCAACGTTATGATAAGAAAGACTTTGTTGCTAGGAAACACGGTAAAGAAAGAGAACCATGGGTTCAGAAACCCATGCCTTTTCCTCCCAAACCATCCAAGAAAAAGGATGATGAGGATTTTGAGCGCTTTATTGGAATGATTAGCCCTATCTTTTTGTGTATGCGATTAACTGATATGCTCAAAATGAATCCTTATGCTAAGTATACGAAAGATATTGTTACAAATAAAAGAAAGATACCGGAATTTGAAATTTCCACCATGCTTGCTAATTATACTTTTAAGGGTGGAATACCAAAGAAACTTGGAGATCCAGGAGTACCTACTATACCATGCCCCATTAAAAGAAACTATGTTAAAACTGCTTTATGTGATCTTGGAGCCGGTGTTAGTGTTATGCCTCTCTCTTTATACCGTAGACTTGATTTGAATAAGTTGACACCTACTAAAATATCTTTGCAAATGGCTGATAAATCAACTGCTATACATGTCGGTATTTGTGAGGATGTGCCTGTTGTAGTTGGAAACATCACTATTTTAACGGACTTTGTTATTCTTGATATTCCCGAGGACGATAGTATGTCTATTATTCTTGGAAGACCCTTTTTGAATACTGCAGGGGCTGTTATTGATTGCACTAAAGGCAATGTCAGTTTTCATGTTAATGGTAATGAGCATACGGTACACTTTCTGAGGAAACAACCTCAAGTTCATAGTATCAACTCTATTGGAAAAATTCCATCGATTATATTTGGAGGTTTTGAATTTCCTCTTCCTATTGTCAAGAAGAAATATGATATTCTTATTATTGGGGATGTGCATATCCCCGTTGAGGTAACATAGTGTTATTCAAAATTTCTCCGGTTCCATGTTATTCGGAATGAGTTCATTAACAAGACTTCATCAACCTTGTTAGTGGATTCATTTTGATGAGCATGAGATGGATGAAACTAGAAGGCACAACCTTCTATACCCTCCTTTTACTTTCTGTTATTTATATTAAATAAAATAAAAATAGTATTTTTCTGTCTATTATCTGATTATCCGTGCAATATAAAAATACCCCGAAAATAAAAGTTCTCCAAATGCTGTGAAATTTAAATATGATTTTTCTAGAATATTTGAGAATATTTGGCACTCAGAACACAGCAGGGGGGTCACCCACCTACCCACGAGGGTGGAGGGCGCGCCCCTCTGCCTCATGGGCCCACGGTGGCCCTCCTCCACTTATCCTTTCACCCACACACTCCTTCTTCCTCCCCCGAACATGAATATCCAGCTCAAACCCGAGTCCAAGCTCATTTTGCTGCCATTTTTGATCTCCTTGCTCAAAGCACCTCTCACAAAACTGCTTGGGGAGATTGTTCCTTGGTATGTGACTCCTCCATTGGTCCAATTAGTTTTTGTTCTAGTGCTTTATTCATTGCAAATTTTTGCTTCTTAGGTGACCCTGTTCTTGAGCTTGCATGTCAAATTTATATGGTTCCAAGTAGTTTTGATGCATGATATAGGCCCTAGGCACTTGTCGGAGTAGTTGCTATCAATATTATTGAGTTTGGTTTACTTTTATTTTGAAGTTACTAAAAATTTCAGAATTTTTCAGAAAATAATGAAGAGACTTTTGAGGGGCTCATCAAGCCGAAGCTCGAAGGAAAAGGCACAGAAGCCCAAGTATAATTTGCCTCGCACCGCGGAGGTTCGGTCGTGTGAATGGCCTTCTGATGATTTCTTGAGAGCAGCCAGGATTTATGAAGATTTTTATGAATTGGCTAAGAATGCAGGCCTCACCGCTTTCCTCCATGACCAACGCGATCAGTATCTCTTACTCATGAATATCTTTGTGCAAAACTTTCATTTTCATTCTAGGAACTCACCACCTATGGTGGAGTTTTATTTATATGATGAGCATAAGGAGATGTCACTTTATGATTTTTGTCAGGTTTGTTTGGTCCCTTTCGAGGGCACGATAGAGGAACCTCATCGCAGCGATGTGGATGGGTTTATTGATATCATCACTGTAGGGGAAACGAGGAAGGTTTCCGATGCACGAATCACTAGCATACATTTTCCTATTTTACGCTATTTTGCATTATTTGCTAGTCGTTGCTTAATTGGTCGTGGAAACTATGGAAACCTTAGTGTTCCTGATATTATTATTTTGCTCCATGGTTTATTCAGTGATAACTTTGTTAGTATGGGCGGCATTATTGCTAAACGGTTAAGTCTGAACCATACAAAGGGCCCCATCTTTGGAGGCATCTATGCTTCACGCCTAGCTGCACATTTTAACATACCTATTAGGCATTATGAGAAGGAAGAAAAAGTGTTGCCTCGTGTTTATTTAGATTATAAAAGTATGGTGGCACATGATTTTATTGTTAACAATAGGAAAGGAGAGCTTAAATACAAAATTTTCTCTGATAAACATCATCCTGAGACTATTACCCTGCCTGCTCCTTCCTTGTTTGATTTATCTGCAGGCCAGTACCTTGTTCCGTTAGAGGCTATTCACACCTATCGGAACCCTACATCAGCCGCAGAGCCAGAGCCGGAACCACAAGTTGATCCTCCACGACAGTCTAATTACCAGTGGGATCCGGAGATGATTGCCAACAAGTGGCAATCGGAGTCTTCTTCATCGCAGTACGACCCCAACTACTATTATGGATATCCGCCAGGCCAGCTGTAGCCATAGACCAACTTAGGCCAAAATCCTAAGCTTGGGGGAGTATGTATTTCTCACCGACATTACATTTATGTTCACACACTCATTGCTAGATGTCGGTGCTCATACGTTTTCATTGTATCATCCATGCTAGTTTATTTCCTTTTTATGCTTTCTTCTTGTGTGTTTGATAAACCTTAAGAAAAACCAAAAAAATTAGTTGTAGCTTTTAATTAGTTTACTTTCCATGCTTGTAGTAGTAATTAAAAAGAAAACTCAAAAAGATTTCTTGTTCTTCTTTTTCTTGTTGGGAGCTTTCCCGTGTAAATAGTTTTATTTATTTTCTTTTCTTTGGGGGTTGATAGGAGAAGACCATGATTAAATTGTTGAAGTGGCTCTTATATGCATTATTGTTGATCCGACAAAAGAGCCCATATTGCCTTGTCTTCTCCTGTTTATTGAATGCTTGTAGATTCCAGCTTAGTCCAATGCACGTGCAATATTATTATTATCACATTGTTCGGTCGTGCAAGTGAAAGGCAATAATGATGATTATATGATGAACTTATTGAGATGAGAAAAGCTGGTATGAACTCGACCTCTCTTGTTTTTGTAAATATGATTAGTTCATCGTTCCTGATTCAGCCTATTATGAATAAACATGTTTGCAATGACAACTAGAGATCATAGTGCTTATGCCATGCTTGATTAGCTATGAGTTATAATGGTTTACCTTGCGTGCCAACATGCTATTAAAATGGTTGTGATGTGGTATGATAGGGTGGTATCCTCCTCTGAATGATTTAAGTGACTTGACTTGGCGCATGTTCACACATGTAGTTGAAACAAAATCAACATAGCCTTCACGATATTTATGTTCATGGTGGATTATATCCTACTCATGCTTGCATTCGGTGTTGATTAATTTTAATGCATGTTCATGACTGTTGTCGCTCTTTAGCTGGTCGCTTCCCAGTCTTTTGCTAGCCTTCACCTGTACTAAGCGGGAATACTGCTTGTGCATCCAACTCCATAAACCCCAAAGTTATTCCATATGAGTCCACCATACCTACCTATATACGGTATCTACCTGCCGTTCCAAGTAAATCTGTATGTGCCAAACTCTAAACCTTCAAATAAATATCCTGTTTTGTATGCTCGACTAGCTCATGTATCAACTAGGGCTGTCCGTATCTTCCATGTTAGGCGGGTTATTCTCAAGAGGAGTGGACTCCGCTCCTCACTCACGAGAAAGTGGCTGGTCACTGTGATGCCCAGTCCCATGCTTTATGCAAATCAAATCAAAATAATTGCAAACAAAACTCCCCCTGGTACTCTTGTTAGTTGGAGGAACTCGTTGTTTCGAGTAAGCCATGGATTGATGCTTGTTGGTGGAAGGGGGAGTATAAACTTTACCATTCTGTTTGGGAACCGCCTATAATGTGTGTAGCATGGAAGATATCGCCATCTCTTGGTTGTTATGTTGACAATGAAAGTATAACGCTCAAAATATTATTCACCTCTATTTCAAAACCGAGCTCTGGCACCTCTACAAATCCCTGCTTCCCTCTGCGAAGGACCTATCTATTTACTTTCATGTTGAGTCATCATCCTCTTATTAAAAAGCACCAGTTGGAAAGCACTGTTGTCATTTGCATTCATTACTATTAGTTTACATTGAGTATGGCTTGATTGGATCTCTTTTACCATGAATTACAATGTCTAGTCAGTGCTTGGTCTTTAAAGGTGCTCTGCATTTATGTTTTGTGGTTTCAGAAAAGGCTAGCGAGATACCATCTTGTTATATCATATTATGATTGTTTTGAGAAAGTGTTGTCATCCGATATTTATTATTATTGCTCGCTAGTTGATTATGCCATTGATATGAGTAAACTTGAGACCTAATTAAGCATTAATGTGAATGTGGTTAGTCATAATCTTTGCTGAAAACTTGAATGCTGGCTTTACATATTTACAACAACAAGAGCAAACAGAGTTTGTAAAAGTTTTTCTTTATCACTTTCAGTTTATGAACTAAATTGCTTGAGGACAAGCAAGGGTTTAAGCTTGGGGGAGTTGATACGTCACCGTCGTATCTACTTTTCCAAACACTTTTGCCCTTGTTTTGGACTCTAACTTGCATGATTTGAATGGAACTAACCCGGATTGACGCTGTTTTTAGCAGAATTACCATGGTGTTATTTATGTGCAGAAACAAAAGTTCTCGGAATGAATCGAAACTTCACGGAACAACTTTTCAAAAAATATAAAAAATCCTTGCAAAAGATGAAGGCCAGGGGGCCCACCACCTGTCCACGAGGGTGGGGGCGTGCCCCCCCCTACCTCGTGGGCCCCCTGGAGCTCCTCCGACCTCAACTCCAACTCTATATATTTGGTTTCGGAAAGAAAAAAATCAGAGAGAAGGATTCATCGCGTTTTACGATACGGAGCCGCCGCCAAGCCCTAAAACCTCTCGGGAGGGCTGATCTGGAGTCCGTTCGGGGCTCCGGAGAGGGGAATCTGTCGCCATCATCATCATCAACCATCCTCCATCACCAATTTCATGATGCTCACTGCCGTGCGTGAGTAATTCCATCATAGGCTTTCTGGACGGTGATGGGTTGGATGGGATCTATCATGTAATCAAGTTAGTTTTGTTAGGGTTTGATCCCTAGTATGCACTATGTTCTAAGATTGATGTTGCTATGACTTTGCTATGCTTAATGCTTGTCACTAGGGCCCGAGTGCCATGATTTCAGATCTGATCCTATTATGTTTTCATCAATATATGAGAGTTCTTGATCCTATCTTGCAAGTCTATAGTCACCTATTATGTGTTATGATCCGTTAACCCCGAAGTGACAATAATCGGGATACTTACCGGTGATGACCATAGTTTGAGGAGTTCATGTATTCACTATGTGCTAATGCTTTGTTCCAGTACTCTATTAAAAGGAGGCCTTAATATCCCTTAGTTTCCGTTAGGACCCCGCTGCCACGGGAGGGTAGGACAAAAGATGTCATGCAAGTTCTTTTCCATAAGCACGTATGACTATATTCGGAATACATGCCTACATTACATTGATGAACTGGAGCTAGTTCTGTGTCACCCTAGGTTGTGATTGTTACATGATGAACTGCATCCCGCATAATTCTCCATCACCGATCCATTGCCTATGAGCTTTCCATATATTGTTCTTCGCTTATTTACTTTTCCGTTGCTATTGCTATCATCACTACAAAATACAAAAAACATTACTTTTACTAATGTTACCTTTTGCTACTGTTACCACTACTATCATATTACTTTGCTACTAAATACTTTGCTGCAGATATTAAGTTTCTAGGTGTGGTTGAATTGACAACTCAGCTGCTAATACTTGAGAATATTCTTTGGCTCCCCTTGTGTCGAATCAATAAATTTGGGTTGAATACTCTACCCTCGAAAACTGTTGCGATCCCCTATACTTGTGGGTTATCAATTACATGCAATGAACTAACCACTACATGTCATGTTTGGTAGTCTCAAGTCATTAAAAGCATGCACGACCCACACCTCGCATTGGTTGATATGTCATGAAATAAGAAATGAGGAGGGAGTTAATTTATCGTGCCTAAGTGGTTTGGGACGGAGGGGGCGCAGCTTCATTGACTTACTGCACCTGCGTTTGAGTGAATGACTCGTGTGCCCAACAGGTGGCTGGCCCACCTGTCATACAGCCAAAGGCAGGTGCAGTAGAGGGTCGAGGAGTAGATGGAAAACACACACGCGAATGCAACACAATCTGCACTTCTCATATAAAGGCTCCCCGCCAATCCAATCTACGAAATCCTACGCACTTGCGCACCCTAATCAAGGGAAAGAGTGATCACTCCAATCGCAAGATCAGTTGACTAGAAGCTAGACCCATGGAGGCGATGAGCGCGAGCATCAGCCGGCTGTGCCAGATGGTCCATGACGCCGGCCTGCGGCCTGGCACCGAGGAACCTCTCCAGATCATGCTTGTGGCCGCCAGGGCAAGAGGCCTCTTGGACGATAGCTTCATCTCCTTGTACGACAAGGTCCTTGTCGGCTTCCTCGACAAGTTCACCATCATCAAGAAGCTCGCGGACAACCTTGACGTATGCCTTCAGCCCACGCGCCCAGGCTCTGCGATGCCTGCCACCCTCAACAACATCTATGGTGACAACCTCTTTGACGCACTGTTGGCCCTGTGACTATCCATCGTCGCGCCAGAAAATGTCCACCTCGTGGTCGCGCTCGTCGTGCAGTGCATGGCGCAGCAAGACACCGTCGACATAATCACCCACGTCTACATGCAAATCATCCACAAGGACTACTACGTGCCAGAGGAGGACGATAGGTTGCTGGCCTTCTTGACCCGCAGGGCAACCTTAGACGTCATTGTTCAGAAGCACGTTGAGCTCGCCGCCAACGCCGTTGCTCCTCACACGTCGGTTGGTGACCCGGCGCACTAGGGCGTGAGGAGGTCGTTGATGGATCTATATGTATCTTTATCTTTTCTTCAAATCCATGTAGTAGTATATGGTACTACTAGTAATTATCTTACCTTTCGCATCAACTTCATAATTTTCGTACGTACTCCATGCATGAACCGCGCCAGAACCAAACTTCTCATTACTATAGGGAAAATTGTTATTTCTATCTATCGGTCGCGCCATGGAGCAGAACCAAATTTTACAAGTTACAAGTTCAAAAGGAAAATCCTGCCGTCTTCGCGTTGCACCCCCACACGGTTGGTCTGACACGCCGCTCAAGGGGGAATGTGTGTTGTGTTGCATTTTCACTTACAAGTGGGGCCGTAGTTGAGCAAACCGACTATCGGCAAACCCCCACCCCTCCCGCCGCGCCATGGCTGAGAAAACAGGAGGGAGAAGAGATGGTTGTAGCACGGACTTCAAGAAAATTGGTGTCGGATGGGACTCATGTGGGTGGCGTGTGCCGTACTGCTAGACATGAGTGCTAGTTATGGCCCATGCCACCCCACTATATCGAGCCTATATCGAGGTGCTGGTTACGTAGAACAAATTTCCCGGAGTCCGTGCTCAGCCCTCCTCTATCTCTCTTCTCGGCCAGCCAGTAGACACGCGGAGCCCATCGTTTGTTTGCTCACATGCGCTCCCACATGTCAGTGAACACGCAAGAGGACCCACTGAACTTGCACATCTTTCAGCTCGACATCCTGGTGATGAAAAACAAATCCAATAAAGATCTTCGGTGGCCGCTTTTGGAGTTACTCAAGAGTAGTAAGATTCTATTTACAGTTTAACCCAAGATGCACATCATGTGGCTTCAACTACCACTCCATTTTCTTGCATGACACGACCTGGATGCTGGATGTCCCACGTGTCAGCAAAAGGAGGAAGAACTCGACCAGATCTTCTCCACATTTAGACCGGAGGAGTAGGAAAGACGGCAAGCCCTGTGACTACATCATACTACATGCAAGCCCACCTCACGCAGTCACGCTATCACCATATTTCTCGGCCTCCGTGCAACACCTAGCTCTAGTTGATCTAACTAGAACAAACTATTGGTCGGCTCTATGTGATGTGGCAACTTCATACTACTACGGATGCTACCTATACTACTATGGCACTAACACTCCAATAAGTGAGTCAAAAACCATTTATAAATTGATTTTATAACATGCATATGCAAATGTACCATTCATTACATGCAACAAGTCATCAACACACAACGACAACGAGGATACATGTTGGATTATAGATTTGTTCCAACAAAACATTCAAGTAAATACTAAAGTTTTCATCACACAACAAATAACAAGAAATGAAATTAACTTCAGCTCAACCAACCCTTGGCATTGGAAACGCTTGCTTTGAACCAGAAGTGATTCTCTCGGAAGGGGCAGCTACTGTCAATCTCGAGACCAACGCAGGACTGATCATCCAGGCTGAAGCGGCCTATGTCAGGAAGCATATTGTGATAGCCATGGTAGGGAACCATAGCAATGTCCGAGGTATAGATATAGTTGCTTCTCATAAATGGTAGTAACGTTGTGTCAACAGCAGTTGGATCGCCTTTCACCATCATTGGATAGTTTTGTCCAAGGAAGAGCGAGTTTCCTCCAAGAATATCAATACTAAACCAGGGAGAACGTGTTGGCGCTAGCAAAGTAGTATCCATCCCGAATACCCTCCAACGGTTGTTGGAATAGGTCCGGAGAGTGCGACCATGGGAGACAACACATGCTTCCTTAGTAACATTAGCAGTACCCTGTATACAGACAAGAAGAGGTGATCCATCAGAATAAGTTGCCAGGCGCCACTTAGTATATGGGTCGCCATGCTCGTGATCATCATCATTGTCATCTCCCCCTTGGTTATAATTTTTTTTTCAAATATAGGTGGTGGAATGTTCACAGGACCTTGGAAAGACAAGAAGGTTAATTAGTAAAGGGAAACTAGCTAACCCGCATGCATGTGGATGAAACAATTATAATTACGGTGGAAGACAAACATACCGAAAGCATAAGAATTCCATGAAAAAACAGTGCCACGAGTGGTGGTAGCAAACACAAGACCCTCGTATTGAATTGCATCACAGTACTCATCCGTGTATAGAAACTGATTTTTGAGCAATATCCATCGAGTCGAACCATGAAGGACGGCAACAAGCTTGTCGAAGATAGCGACAACACAAGCATTCCTATAACCCCAAGAGCGGTTGGGAACTGGACAAATTGGTATCTTCTGTAGACGACAGTCACCATGATCGTAGTTGAACATATGTAGAATACCGGTGTGCTCAACCTCTGGGCAGTCTGAGATTTTTGGAAGTGGAACCCGGTGACGAGTGTACACATTCACAAGTTCCCACTCGCAGTTGTACCCAATATAAACAACCCAATCTCCATTTGTGCTTGCCCAAACCTTACCCTCAAGCGATGGCATCTTAACATCACACTATCATTATCAAGTGGCAACAACTTGCACAAGGCGAGGCCTCCGTCGTCCGTGCGCCAGTCAGCAGGGTCACGGCGAAGAAGATAGGGGAGATCAAACCGCTCCTGGCCCCTTGGGTTCCTTGTAATGATGTTATTAGTTGAGTCGAGAATGGTCTTGAACGAACCTGCCATGCTAGCCGAGGTGATGACGTTGCACCGATCAATGAGTTCTTCCACCACGTCATCATTCAGATCAAGGCAAGAATAATGGGGTCGTTTCTAATCTGTTCCCTCCATAGAGAAGACGATCGAACAATGGCATAAGGAAGGGTGAAGGAAAATGGAGGAGGGAGGAAGAGCGTGTGACAGCAATTCCAAATCGAGAGGGAAAGGCGAAGAGTCGGTGGACGGTTTCCACGGTACACGAAGAGGCGCCCTGGCCTACATAGACGTCTATTCGGAAATTGTACAAAAGGACTCGCCGTCGTCTCACTGACATGTTGGAACGGTACCACATGTCAACGAAGAGGCTAGTGGGGAGCGAACGGTTGCCACAGAGGTCGCACACTAATGATAAGGCTGTCCTGTCAGACCTAGCGCCCGCGCAAGATGGCTTCCGTCCCCCACACGAGCGAAGCCACTTTGCACCCCCACATGGTTAGTCCGCCACACTGATAGGCCAACTCCAGCGTGTGCAGCTCAGACGCGCGCTCGCTCAGCCCCCTTTCCCTCGACACCCTAGAGCTACCCAACCACGGCTACATGTTTTACGCACCCGGCAGCCGGATTTGGAGCGGATCCGGTCGGGCTTGAGCTTGCCCGGCTGTGGGAGGTCGCGTCACGCCATGGACTGGCCGGGCACCGGGCCGGAAGGCCCCTGTCGGTGTCAAAACCGGTGGATCTCGGGTAGGGGGTCCCGAACTGTGCGTCTAAGGCGGATGGTAACAGGAGGCAGGGGACACGATGTTTACCCAGGTTCGGGCCCTCTTGATGGAGGTAATACCCTACATCCTGCTTGATTGTTCTTGATGATATGAGTATTACAAGAGTTGATCTACCACGAGATCGAAGAGGCTAAACCCTAGAAGCTAGCCTATGGTCTGATTGTATCTTGTCCTACGGACTAAAATCCTCCGGTTTATATAGACATCGAAGGGGGCTAGGGTTACACAAGGTCGGTTACAAAAGAGGACATATACATATCTGTATTGCCTAGCTTGCCTTACACGCCAAGTAGAGTCCCATCCGGACACGGGACGAAGTCTTCAATCTCGTATCTTCATAGTCCAATAGTCCGGCTGTCCGGAGACCCCCTAATCCAGGACTCCCTCAGTAGCCCCTGAACCAGGCTTCAATGATGATGAGTCCGGCGCGCAGTGTTGTCTTCGGCATTGCAAGGTGGGTTCCTCCTCCGAATACACCACGGAAGAGTTTGAATACAAGGATAGTGTCCGACCCTGCAAAATAAGTTTCACACACCACCGTAGAGAGAATAATATTTTCACAAATCTAATCTGCTGACATGTTTTGACAACATGACATCACGCCACGGTCTGGTCATTATTTGAACCGTTTTTCTTTAACCAGCCCCGCACATAACGCGAGGCGGTTTCTTGACACATCTTGTCAAAGTAGAGATCGTGTTCCCCTTATCACGGGATTCTCATCAATACAAACATGGGTAACCCAACCGTGCATGTTGGTATGACTCCTAGATCTTAGGTAAGTCTCGAACGGCCATGAGGAGGACGCCTGATATTCATCCCCTTTATAAAGGGACAAGGCTTTTTCTTTTTTCCCTCCCGTGCTCAATCGAATCCTTCCCCCGCCTTGAGTTCTAACACCCAAAGCTCAGGTTTGGTGCTTCGGACCTTCAATCATGTCCGGATCCAGCCTTCAAGTCCGGTGGATTCCTTCCTCCGTCACGGAGGAGGACATCAAGAAGTTGAGGAGGCCAGATATCTGACCACCAAAATTTCACATAGGCTGCCCGCTCGAGGGCAGGTCGTCCCTATTCCCGAACCCAACGAGAGCGTTGTGTCCGTCTCCCACTTCCTTCGAGGACTAGGCCTCGCTCTGGATCCATTTGTTAGGGGTCTTATGTTCTATTACGGGCTGGATTTTCACGATCTGGCCCCGGATTCCCTTCTTCACATCTCGTCATTTATTGTCGTATGTGAGGCCTTCCTCCGCATTACCCCTCACTTCGGCCTGTGGCTCAAGACCTTCGATGTGAAGCCAAAGATGGTCGAGGGGCAGTACGCAGGGTGCGGAGGTGCTATAATAAGCAAAATTGCTGACGCTCCATGGCCAAAGGGTTCCTTTCCAGAGGTGTCCGGATTGTGGCAACAAGAGTGATTTTACGTCATAGCTCCCCGAAGTGCCAAATGGGTATCTGCCCCCACCTTTCGCTCGGGCCCCCCACCACAACTGATGTCATGGATCAGCAGGGGGGAGCTGGCGTCCAGCCAAGGACGTGCCAATACTGCAGAGCCGTATCCGAGATCTCTTCAAGGGAGATTTCAGTCTGGTTATGGTAATGCAAGTTATGCTGGTTCGTCGAGTCCAGCCTTGCAAACGCCGGCCCCTCCGCGTGTGGGAATTCAACCCGGAAGGACCGTGCACTATTCAGCATTTCCTTGGCATGACGCACGAGGAGATGTACAAATCGTTCTTTGGACCCCAAATAGAGTGTCCAGACACTACCGAGGACGTGGGCCTGAGCTGCAACCGCCCCGCTGCCCAAGTAAGTAATCCCATGGCCGAACACACTGTCCTTTTATTTATCACGACATCATTCCGAAGAATCGCTCTTTGACCAGGACTGGATAACAAAGGCGAAGATGATCCGCTGTTCGGCCCCCCTTCCTGAAGGCTTGGACAATCCAGTGCTGGAAAAGATGCTCGAGCCAGCACCATGTCTAGTGCCCTCAAAGGAAGATGAAGGGGGGAATAAAGAGGGCAAAAGTGGGCCTCCATCGCTACCTATTCCAATCGAGGGAATGAGCGCCTCCACGAGGGAGGATAACCAAGGGGAAGAATCTGACATTCTCTCTCCCCGAGGAAGGAAGAGGACTACCTCTGAAGATCCGGAAACTAAGGTTTCCAAACGGGAGGAGAAATCTCCGCCGGAGGGTCCTGCCTCGGAGGGTATTCTTGCCGCACAATGTCCACGCGGGGATCAGCCCTCTACCGAGCTGTAAGTAATCAAAAAGTACTTAATAGTGAAGATATCCTACCTTACTTCCGAAGACAATAACCGATGCTTGTAAATTGTAGTCCGGATCGCAGCCCTTCTCGACAGAGTTCATCTTCGATGGATCTTGTTCCGGAGATGATGAAGAGCGAAACGCCTCCCCTGGACTCCCTAGCTCAAGAAGCGGGCGACCTTGAAGTGTCGTCATGAAGGGTATCTCCGGATCCAATATCGCCAGAGGATAACCCTTTGGCTGCCTGGCATCCCCAGTATCCGGCTCCTGAGGAGAGCGACAGCAAGGGTCCGTACTGTGTGCGGTCGGACGCGCTAAGGATCTTCTGGGTCAAGCTATCGTCTCGGAAGCGCATCGTATGCTAATGGGCACGGTAATTGAAAGGATTTCATCCGCCGAAAGCGGTTTGCACGAAGCTTTTACGAGTCTGCTAAAAGGCTTCGAGGTACGTGAAATAATGTATGCCTTTAACAGTTCCGCATACGCCCATGTAGATAGTAACCCCCGAGACTCTGGTTGTCATCGAGAATGGTGGCAAACAGAGGATCATAGTCCCAGGTAATAACCAGACCGCCTTTATGTGTAGGTGGTTGAAGCTCCGGTGGCTAGCCGGACTGATCGGTTTGCCGAACTAAAGCGGCAACTAGATGCGGCAGATGCCGACATCGTGCTTGTCAACAAGCGGCTTGACGAGTCATAGGGTGAGTGATTTTTCTGGTGATCATCACATAATAAGAGAAGCATGATGCCAGTATCTTTAATATGTCGTGACTGCAGATGGAGCTGCCACCGTGGAGACCCTTCGGGTGGAGCTTGCCTGAGCCAAGGAGCAAGCAAGGAGTAGCAATGCGGTCGCTTTACAGGCAGCCGAAGAGTTAATGGCCGAACAGGCCGCGCATTGCGAGAGCAAGGAAAAAAATAGCCAAGACGGATGTAGAGTTAAAAGATGTTGCTGACCATTACCGGCTTCTTGAAGAAGAAAACCGGGCGAAGGCGACGGACCTGGAGAAGGCCCGGGTGGCTGCCAAGGAAGCCCGCTCCAAAATTAGAGCGACGAAGAAGGAGCTGAATCAAGTTGTAGATATCGTGTCTGGGAAGCCCTTCTTGTTGCGGACTAAGTTCGGAGATCCGAAGTATGCTCCTCTGGACCGGCTATGGAGTTCTACGGACGCGTACATGGATTTGGCTACAAGTGCTGCTAATGCAGCCGAGTACTTCAAGGATCCGAAAGGTCCCGAAGTGGAAAAGTTGTTCTGGTTAGAGTTTCACACTCCAGTCCGCCCACTGCTGCTGAATGAGTGATTGACCATAGGTTGTCTGGACTTGCCATGAGGTCCGTTGTGGATCACCTGTGGCCGGGAGGGCCAAGGCCAAGTAGTTATTTTAGCTTAGTGCAACAATTCCTTGAAGTTGTGCCATGCATCGATGTTGTAAAGATATCAGCATGCATAGAAGGTGTGCGGATGGCCCTTGCTCGTGTCAAAACATACTGGGCGGAGATGGAGGCCACCACTGTTGCGGCACAGGGTTCGGACATAGGCCGAGTGGCTGCCGAGCAGTACTTTGAAGAAGTCCTTGAAGGCGCTCGTTTGATAGAGGCTCAGTGCTCGAAGAATATTATTTTCCAGTGACATGTAGTTCCATTGTACAAATAATGTTTTTCTGAATTAATCAAGGCTGTATTTATACTTTTGCCCGAAAGTACTGTGATGCCTCCTGTGCGGTCGTTTATGTATATATGTATATAACCTGAAAGTTTGCAGTCGTCGGCTTCCGCCCCCACGCATATAATTTGGGGGTGTTCGCAAAAGATGCATATCCACACTTGATCCAATGTCTTGGTCCGTTAAGGAGGTGATAGCATAGCAAACGAGGCAATCGGACTATATTGCTTTAACACTTTCACTTAGCCATAGGAGTTTGACAGTGGGGCTACTATATAGCCCCTGGTACTTCTACGCTCGTCCGAATACGGTGCGCGTACGTACATGACCGGGAAACGGTCCTTCGTTAATGCGGAGGAATCCCGAAGATTCCGATTAGTCATCGAGTGGTTGACCAGTCTCTCGCTATATCATGACAGTCAGTTTTCGGCTTTCTCTACTGAGGTGCTCATCCGGATGAACCGGGGCACAATCGCAGTAGTTCTCCCAGTGCTACCTTAGCCGATATAACGGAACATAAGGTACCAAAACGTGGGAGCCGGGCAAACCCAACATTTGACCAAAGACATGATTCGGAGCTGATGCATATAGGGCCAAACTCGCGACGCCGAACACTCCCTAAGGTGTTTGGTCTTTATAACATATACCGGGCTAAACAATGCCCTTTATAAGAAACCCCATGTGTCCAGGTACGTGCAAAATCCTGGCGTGGCCACATGCCAATAACGCCGGCATCCTTCTCGGTTGTGTGGAGTATCCAGAGGATGTGAGCAACAAGAGATAGTAAAAAAAGGTTTACGCAGGGCCTTAATCTAAAAAGAAACCTTTGGGCGGGTCCCTGCTGCACGTCTGCTCCTGTGTCTCCGTTGTGCCGTGTCCTGGATGGGTGTAGCACAATTGTAACCTGCAAAAGGAAAAAACTTAGGTGAAAGTTACTGTGCCGAAAAGAAGAATGAGTTATCAGAATTCCAGAGAAGCCTAGGTGAGTCGGGCTGGCCCTGATTACACACGGGAAGCCCCTGGTATCGTTTTATGAGGGTTCGAAAACCAATCTCATGCATGTATGATGGAACGCCGGACTCGTCTAACCGTGTCCATGGTCTTGACGACCTGCCATTTTTTCTGGTTGGTGAGGCCGTCTAGTGTGCGGCTGTTAGAGCCGCTGCGTCCTCTTCCGTACGTGAAGAATGTTTGGTACTTCCGCTAACTGTAATGATGCCTCGTGGACCGGGCATCTTGAGCTTGAGAAAAGCATAATGCGGTATTGCGTTAAAATGAGCGAAAGCCGCCCTTCCGAGTAGTGCTTGAAAATCACTTCAGAATGGAGCGATGTGAAAAGTTAATGTTTCACTTCGGAAGTTATCGGGAGAACCGAATACCACCTATAGTAGTAGAGAGCCCGTGCAGTGGGCCTCTTGGCCTGGTATTACTCCCTTGAAGGTAGTATTACTGTGGCTTATTTGTGTCGGGTCTATCCCCATTTTGCGGACTGTGTCCTGATATATCAGATTGAGATCACTGCCGCCGTCCATGAGGACCTTTGTGAAATGGTACCCATTTATTATTGGGTCTAACACCAAGGCTGTCAGTCCTTCGCGTCGGATGTATGTATCGTGATCCCTACGATCAAAAGTGATCGGGTAGGCAAACCAGGGGTTGGACCTAGGGGTGACGGGCTCTATGGCGCGTGTGCATCGGAGTGCGCGATTGCTTCTCCTCCTTGTCACATGGATCACGTTTACTGTTTTAACCTCTAGTGGGAACTTTTTCTGTCCTTCGGCGCTTTGCTGGCGAGGTTCATCCTCGTCTTCGCTTGGTGTCTCTTCCCCTTTGTGTTTGGCGTTTAGCTTACCGGCCTGCTTGAAGACCCAACATTCTCTCTGGGTATGATTTGCAGGTTTGTCTGGGGTGTCGTGAATCTGACAGAGTTTGTCAAGAATTTTGTTTAGGCCAGATTGTCCTTCTCTACTGCCTTTGAAAGGCTTTTTCCGCTGACCTGGTCGGGAGCCCCTGAATCCGGCGTTTACCACTGTGTTATCTGGGCTACCTTCTTTACTTTGACGCTTGTTTTTGTTGCATCGTGATTTACCATTGCCATCCCTTACTTTGGATGTGCTTGGGTCGCTGGTGCTGCTACGGGCCAACCAGCTGCCCTCGCCCGCACAAAAGCGGGTCATGAGACTTGTTAGGGCTGCCATTGTTCTCGGTTTTTCTTGACCGAGGTGTCTGGCGAGCCAATCGTCTCGGACGCTGTGTTTAAAAGCTGCTAAGGCTTCGGCGTCCGGACAGTCGACTTTTTGGTTCTTCTTGGTGAGGAACCTGTTCCAAAGCTTTCGGGCGGACTCTCCGGACTGTTGGATTATGTGACTTAAATCGTCTCCATCCGGAGGTCGGACATAAGTCCCTTGAAAATTGGCTCGGAAAGCGTCCTCGAGCTCCTCCCAACTTCCAATTGAGTTTTCGGGGAGGCTTTTCAGCTAGTGCCTAGCTGGCCCTTTAAGCTTGAGGGGCAAGTATTTAATGGCATGTAGATCGTCTCCATGAGCCATATGAATATGGAGGATGAAGTCCTCTATCCAGACTCCAGGGTCTGTGGTTCCGTCGTACGCCTCTATGTTCACCGGTTTGAATTCCTCTGGGAATTCGTGATCCAGCACCTCATCAGTGAAACATAATGGGTGTGCGGCACCCCTGTATTGGGATGCGCCATAGTGTTCGGATGGTTGTAGTATTCGGTGTTGGTTGTGTACCGTAGCGCGCTTCCTAGATCCATAGATAGATCTGGTCGCGCCGGATTTTTGACGCAAGTTCTCACATAGAGCGTGTGTTGACTTATGCGTGACTTTGTTAGCCGCTCTATCACGTTCACGGGGTGGTGGATCCGGCCGGTTGGCCGTATCACTTATCGGTTGTATGGGCTCTAAGGCCTCATCGTCGAATTCTGGTAATAGCTTGCGCTTTGGATAGCTATTTGGGTGGTAGCTTCTACCATACTTTGTTACTTTGTTCCACTTGCTGTTGAGCGTATCTTGTGCGACCTTGAGCCTTTGCTTCTGTTTCTTCAGGCTTCTCGTGTGGCAGTAAGCCTTCTGCGGAGGTTCTCTTGCTCCAAGTGTGTTTCCGGGATGATGGGTGCATCTTCGTTCGGACTGTTTTCTTCCCTAGATGGGGATTGATGAGGCTTATCCTTGGCGTCATTGTGTTCGGACGTCGGATCTGTACTATGTTTGCAGTTTGCATCTTGATCATTTTCTGCCACCGAGGTGGTGCAGTTGTCGTCTCTTCGAGAGTCGAGTGGACTATTATTATTGCTGTTTTTGCTATGGCGGGACTTAGAGCGGCGCCACTGATGTCGGCACTTGGGTTTCTTCTTGGAGGGGTCATCCTCCGCTTTCTCGTCGCCATTGGCTTCGTTTGGGGTGTCCACCATGTGTACGTCAAGTGATGAAGTAGCGGTCCAGCACCCTGTGGGCGGTGGTTCCGGTTCGTCTCCTGCATCGTCGTCCATACCGTTGATGTCTTCGGAGTCGAAATCGAGCATGTCGGTTAAGTCGTCGACAGTGACTACTAAGTGGGTGGTGGGTGGGCAGCGAATTTCTTCGTTGTCCGCATCCCATTCTAGCCGGACATAGTTCGGCCAGGGTTCTCCTGACAAGGAGAGAGACCTTAATGAATTCAGCACATCTCCGAAAGGTGAGTGCTGAAAGATATCCGCGGAGGTGAAATCCATGATCGGCGCCTAGTCGGACTCGACGGGCACGGATATGAGCTGTTCGGAGTCCGTGGCCGGAGATGAAATCAGTGGTTCTGCGACATGGCTCTCGTAAGGGGTGAAGTCAGTATCTGGCTCTATCGCCACTGAGAGTGCGGCCTCCGTGGCAGGGTCCATCCCTCCTCTCGGATGGCACGACTTGCTTCGGATTTAAGGCCAGAGTAACTGCGGATGCGATCTCCCGAACATTGTCCGACGGTAGAGTTACGACTTGCTCGTCGTGACTGCGCGGCGCGTCCGGCATGGGCTCGAATCCGTCGAAGATCAAGTCTTCGCGGATATCGGCCGTGTAGTTCAAGTTTCCGAACTGACCTGATGGCCAGGGGCGTAGCTCTCAATCTGCTCCAGATGGCCAAGCGAATTGGCCCGCATTGCAAAGCCGCCGAATATGAAGATCTGTCCGGGGAGGAAAGCCTCACCCTAGACCGCATCGCTAGCGATGATCGACAGAGCCATCGAGCCTTATGGTGACGACACAGTGGAACTCTCAATGAAAGCATCAATGTCGGTGTCAAAACCGGTGGATCTCGGGTAGGGGGTCCCGAACTGTGCACCTGAGGCGGATGGTAACAGGAGGCAGGGGACACGATGTTTACCCAGGTTCGGGCCCTCTTGATGGAGGTAATACCCTATGTCCTGCTTGATTGTTCTTGATGATATGAGTATTACAAGAGTTGATCTACCACGAGATCGAAGAGGCTAAACCCTAGAAGCTAGCCTATGGTCTAGTTGTATCTTGTCCTACGGACTAAAACCCTCCGGTTTATATAGACACCGGAGGGGGCTAGGGTTACACAAGGTCGGTTACAAAGGAGGAGATATGCATATCCGTATTGCCTAGCTTGCCTTCCATGCCAAGTAGAGTCCCATCCGGACACGGGACGAAGTCTTCAATCTCGTATCTTCATAGTCCAATAGTCCGGCCAAAGGACATAGTCCGGCTGTCCGGAGACCCCCTAATCCAGGACTCCCTCAGCCCCGGCAAGGACGCATGGCCGCATGCAGGTACTGACTCCTCCTCTAGCCATTTGGATCTACACCGTCGGTGGTCCACCGGCAGATACATGAATGACGGTCGGCCGGGCTCGGTGCTGGCCCAAAAGCTCGTCGGCGCACCTTTGCCACTCATTACGTGCGATGACTGCCCAAAGAAGGTCTTGTGTCACGTGTCTACAACGCCGGAACTTTCCAGATGGGTGTTCATCAAGTGCTCAACCGATGGGGTATGTGCTACTTTAGCTTTGGTTGTGCTCTTGAATTAGACTAGTTGTGCTAACTTAAAATTTTATTGTGTAGAATGGATGCAAGTTTTGGTATTGGGAAGAAGAGTACATCGATATATTGATAGAGTGCAATTTAGTAGATGTTCTAGCACTTTTAGCTAGCATAGAGGCTAGAGATGAGACTAGTGCACTTGTTGATAGAATAGAGGCTAGACATGGGACTAGATGCGAGGAAGCAACGTCTACTTCTTTACACTCGAAGAAGAAAGAAGCACGCAAGATCGAGCCTCCGCAGATCAACAATGAATGCATCTACAAGGCACTAATCCAACTTACAGGAGCAGTTATGGAAGTTGGATATCTTCTAAAATGTATTCTTGTGGTTCTTGTTTTCTTTGGTCTTGCTTTTCTAGTCAACTTTTGGTGATGTATTTCCATGTACCAAAAATCAATGGCCTTGTTTGGATACTCTAACTCAGTTAGAGGTTAGAGTTAGATTCTAACCCTGAACTAACTCTAACCAAAGAGGTGTTTGGATGGCAGGGTTAGATGGAGCACGGATACGGCGAGGCGACTTCACGCGCGGTGCGAGAGGGAGGGAGGGAGAGGACGAGAAGCTTCGAGGAAGTGGGAAGGGATCTGTTGTGGGAAGTGCGGGAGAAAAGGAAGTTTCTAGTGGTCCCGAGAAGAACTAACCCAAATAAGCACATATTGGGTGGGTTAGTTTTTTGGGGTGGGTTAGATGCATCTAACCCAAACTAACCCTCATGTTTGGATATTCTTGGGTTAGTTTAGTCCAAACTAACCCAAACTAACTCTACCCCATGGATCCAAACAGGGCCAATGATGAAAAAAAGATATGTGTTTGCAAAGAAAAATGTACGCGGCCGGGATGCGTCCGCGCGTTGGGCGCACGACCACCGCATCCGATAAATGGCCCGGAACGACCCCATTGCCCTACCCAAACGGAGAGAATCCGGGCAAAACAGAGGTCCATTTGGGGTCATGAGTTGGAGTTGGCCTTACAAGTGGGACCGCAGTTGAGGAAACCGACCATCGGCAAACCCCCACCTCGCCCGCCGCGCGATGGCTGAGTTAGATAAATGACGAGGTTGAAGAGATAGTTGTAGCACGGACTCCAAGAAATATGGTGTCAGTTGGAAGTCGTGCTGGTGGCGTGTGCCGTACTCCTGGACGTGAATACCTGTTCTAGCCCATGCCACCCTACTGTACTATGTATCGAGGATTCGAGGTGCTGGTTACGTACAGCGAACACATTAACATATGGCCCACCTCACACTATGGCCAAATTTCCTGGAGTCTGTGCTAGGTTAAAAAGTGTTCTTTGTGAGGGTGGGTGGCTGGTCTCAAGTTTACAACTTGTTGTATTACGTATACATAGACGTAGAGATAGTGCAGCAGTTTTGAAAGTTTGAACCCAAACATCAGAATGCAATTTCTACTGGACTCATCCGAGGACCTAGGATGATGGGATTCGCAGCTACAATAAAAACACCTGCCCAACGCACGAAGCATGTGAAGCTAGTACAAATACTAGTAGTACTATTATTGATTGGACTCGTCTGATAACCTGTTGAAATGCACGTACAATTATGTATTTGGAAAAAAAATGCCTCGTCGCAGCACCCACTCAGAGAAGCGACTCAAAAGCCATTCATAAATTTAGTAAGTTTATCACAGACATATCATTTTATTACATACAACAGGTCATGAACCCACAACGACAACGACGATAGATTCTAGTAAATACTAAAGTTTTCATCACACAACAAATAACAAGCAATGAAATGAACTTCAGCTCAACCAATCCTCGGCGTTGGAAACGCTTGCTTTGAACCAGAAGTGATTCTCTGGGAAGGCCCAGCTACTATCAATCTCGAGACCAACGTAGGACTGATCATCCAGGCTGAAGCGGGCTATGTCTGGACCCATAGTGCGATGGTAGGGAAGCATAGCAATGACCAAGGTATAGATACAGTTGCTTCTCATAAATGGTAGTAACGTTGTGTCAACAGCAGCTGGATCGACTTTCACCATGATTGGATAGTTTTGTCCAAGGAAGAGCGAGTTTCCTCCAAGACTTTCAATACTAAACCAAGGAGAAGGTGTTGGCGCTAGTACACTAGTATCCATCTTGAATACCCTGCAAAGGATGTTGGAATAGGTCCGGAGAGTGCGACCATGCGAGACAACACCTGCTTCCTTAGTAACATCAGCAGTGCCCTGTATACAGACAAGAAGAGGTGATCCATCGGAATAAGTTACCAGACGCCACTGAGTATATGGGTCCTGCTCGTCCTCATGCTCGTGATCATTAGCATCGTCATCTCCCCCTTGGTTATAAAAAAAATTCAAGTATAGGTGGTGGAATGTTCACAGGACCTTGGAAACACAAGAAGGTTAATTAATTAGTAAAGGGGAACTAGCTAACCCGCATGCATGTGGATGAAACAATTATAATTACGGTGGAAGGCAAACGTACCGAAAGCATGACGATTTGATGCAAAAACAGTGCCACGAGTGGTGGTAGCAAACAGAAGACCCTCATATTGAATTGCATCACAGTACTCATCCGTGTACAGAAATTGATTTTTGAACAATATCCATCGAGGCGTGGAAGTAAGGAAGGAAACAAGCTTGTCGAAGATAGCAACAACTTCATAGTTCATGTAATCCCAAGAGCAGTTGGGAACTCGACAAATTGCTATCTTCCATAGATGACAGTTACCATGATCGTATTTGAACTCACGTAGATCATCTATGTGCTCAACCTCTAGGCAGTCTAAGATTTTTGGAAGTGGAACCTAGTGATGAGTGTACACATTCACAAGGTCCCACTTGCAGTTGTACCCAATATAAACAACCCAATCTTCATTTGCGCCTGCCCAAGCCTTGCCCTCAAGCGATGGCATCTTAACATCACACATATCATTATGAATCGGCATCAACTTGCACAAGGCGAGGCTTCCGTCGTCCCCGCGCTAGTCAGCAGGGTCACGGCGAACAAGATAGGGGAGATCAAATCACTCCTAGACCCTTGGGTTGCTTGTAATGATGTTGTTAGTTGAGTCGAGAATGGTCTTGAACAAACCTGCCATGCTAGCCGAGGTGATGACGTCGCACTGATCAATGAGTTCCTCCATTGCGTCATCATTCAGATCGGGGCAAGAATAACGGGGTCGTCTCCGGCCTATTCCCTCCATGGAGAAGACTATCAAACAATGGCAGAAGGAAGGGTGGAGGCAAATGGAGGAGGGAGGAAGAGCGTGCGACAGCAGTTCCAAATCGAGAGGGAAAGACGAAGAGTCAGTGGACGGTTGCCACGGTACATGCTACCGCTTGAGCACTTGCATTGGTTTTCCTTTGAAGAGGAAAGGGTGATGCAGCAAAGTAGCGTAAGTATTTCCCTCAGTTTTTGAGAACCAAGGTATCAATCCAGTAGGAGGCCACGCATGAGTCCCTCGCACCTACACAAACAAATAAATCCTCACAACCAACGCGGTAAGGGGTTGTAAATCCCTACACGGTCACTTACGAGAGTGAGATCTGATAATATTTTTGGTATTTTTATGATAAAGATGCAAAGTAAAATAAAAGGCAAAGGAAATAAATAAGTATTGGAAGATTAATATGATAGAAGATAGACCCGGGGGCATAGGTTTCACTAGTGGCTTCTCTCAAGAGCATAAGTATTCACGGTGGGTAGACAAACCACTGTTGAGCAATTGACAGAATTGAGCATATTATGAGAATATCTAGGTATGATCATGTATATAGGCATCACGTCCAAGACAAGTAGACCGACTCCTACCTGCATGTACTACTATTACTCCACACATCGACCGCTATCCAGCATGCATCTAGAGTATTAAGTTCAAGAGAACGGAGTAACGCTTTAAGCAAGATGACATGATGTAGAGGGATAAACTCATGCAATATGATGAAAACCCCATCTTGTTATCCTCGATGGCAACAATACAATAAGCACTTCTCCCATTGCAAGAAAGATCAATCTAGTAGGCCAAACCAAACTGATAATTCAAAGAGACTTGCAAAGATAACCAATCATACATAAAAGAATTCAGAGAAGATTCAAATATTGTTCATAGATAAACTTGATCATAATCCCACAATTCATCGGTCTCAACAAACACATCGCAAAAGAAGATTACATCGAATAGATCTCCACAAGAGAGGGGGAGATCCAAAAGGAGAGAAGAAGTCATCTAGCTAATTACTATGGACCCGTAGGTCTGAGGTAAACTACTCACACTTCATCGGAGGGGCTATGGTGTTGATGTAGAAGCCCTCCGTGATTGATGCCCCCTCCGACAGAGCTCCGGAACAGGCCCCAAGATGGGATCTCGTGGATACAGAAAGTTATGGCCGTGGAATTAGGATTTTGGCTCCATATCTGGTAGTTTGGGGGTACGTAGATATATATAGGAGGAAGGAGTACCTCGGTGGAGCAACAAGGGGCCCACGAGGGTGGAGGGCATGCCTGGGGGGTAGGCGCGCCCCCCTACCTCGTGGCCTCCTGGTTGATGTCTTGACATAGGGTCCAAGTCCTCTGGATCATGTTCGTTCCAAAAATCACGTTCCCGAAGGTTTCATTCCGTTTGGACTCCGTTTGATATTCTTTTTCTGCGAAACCCTAAAATAGGCAAAAAAAACATCAATTCTGGGTTGGGCCTTCGGTTACTAGATTAGTCCCAAAAATAATATAAAAGTGTATAATAAAGCCCAATGATGTCCAAAGCAGAATATAATATAGCATGGAACAATCAAAAATTATAGATACGTTGGAGACGTATCTGTACACGAAGAGGCGCCCCGGCCTACATAGATGTCAGTTCGGAAATTGTACAAAGAACTCGTCGTCGTCTCACTGACATGTGGGAACGGGACCACATGTCAACGAAACATGGTGTGTAATTTCTCGTGCAAAATACGATCTGGCCGCGTTGGCCCGAGGTGCCGCATTAGTTATCGACCTTTATTTTTTTTAATGGCGTGTCATTCAGTTTTGAAGCATGACTAACTGGTACTGTATGCAGAGAAAATATAAACTACTCTACCACTACTCCACCTCTAGTACTAGTAGTATAAAAAGATATATAGGCTGGAGCTTTAGCGCTTTCTTGCTCAGGGCTGCCCACTTGCTTCTCACACTATCACCCTCTCTCCAGATCTAAAAAGATGACCTCTCTCTCCCTCCTCATCGGTGGTCACAGATCCGTCAGGGAAGAAAAGGATGTGCAGCATTGACGCACTCGTCGTCGGCGAGCTAGGTAACGCACAGACGACAAGGCCATCCTCTCAGACCTAGCGCCCGCGTGGGATGGCCTCCGTCCCCAAGCTCGCTGTCGTAGTGTGTGCGGAGGACGACGACCACGAGCGAATCCACTTCCCACCGACCCTCGGGTATGCTACTTGTTTTCGAACCATACCCTTGTTCTATTGCCCCATCTGCCAAGTCACTGCATGTGGATCTTTTTCCACTCCACCATCTTCTGAATTTGCTGTCCTCTGCTCTGCTGGTCACGCAGACGAAAACCTTAACTTGCACTATTAAAGGAAACCCTACTTCATGCAGACTAATCCATGTCCAGGTTGAATAAGGAAAGGGAGGGAGACAGTACTGTCCAAGAGACTAGGCATCGAACCCACATCTAGGTTGAAAAGGGGAAAATCAGTAGCTAACGAGAACAAAAATGGGACGTAATCCACATATGTTGCCTGGATATTTGTTGCTCTGGGCAACCATACCTCCCTCACCACTCTATGCGTCCGTGGAGATACATCGTACTGGTGTGCCCACTATCCGAATGGGCCTCCCATGCTCTTATTGCCACTTTTTTGCTGTTAGTATAACACCAGTGGTCAAGTCAAGCAATGCTACTCCTAAAGTGATGCCACATTTAACTAATGTCTCACTCGGTCTAATGCCATCGATAAATTTAAGCAATGCCATTTAATGTCACTAGATTATTTCAGGGTTAGCTGTTGATTGTGGATGTATTAAAGATTTTTCAGCTAAGGCATTCTAATGTTGTTGCACAACCAGTATACCAATGATGAATCTTGTTACTACCTTCAGGTTTTTGCACTGTTAATGCTTATAGATTGCATACCTCACTTTCATGAGATAACTCAATTTTTTTGTACAATGTCAAGAGGAAAGGTCAAGAGTGGGCACTCCTCCGGCTGTTCTCTAGATTCGTTCGATCAAGTTTTTATGTTTGATCGATTATCAAGATTGGGATAGAAATTTGTAGGTCCCCTCGAGTTCGAAATGATATTTACCTTGAAGGTACATGGTTTGCAAAATAATTATACTGTCATTAGTTAATAATGCTAGTTACCTTCAGACTTTTGTATTTGGTTTAATGCTCTTGCACAGCTAGTATACCAATGCTGAAACTTGTTACCTTTACATTTTGTATTGTTAATTCTTATAGAAATCTTCCAGTGGTAGAGCTTATGGAAATCTATTCAGTAAGACCATTGTATTGTACCCTGTAATAAAATAACTACTCTACTGTTGCACTAGCCACTGGATTAGTGTATATTTGTACTATTCGAATGGTGTTGCATTAGCGTATGGACATATATAAAGTGTGGCAAGCTTTCCCAGATATGTGCTCAAGAAAACTACTACCTGTTTTTCTAAATACTAGACGTTTGGATACTTTAAATTGAACTGCGAAAACGTCTTATATTAAGGAACAGAGGGTGTAGAGTTCACTCAAATTATCCCAGTAAAGCTAGTCACACCTTTGTTAAAATTAATGTTCATTATGTTATCGGAGGAGGTCTGTATGTTTGTCTCTAATAATTGTCGACTACATACCTGACATCATGATGTAATGTTAAGTCATTTCCTTTTGTACAGTGTCACTGAATTGTCAAAGGCGGTGATGGCATTTTATTTTAGTTGAACTGCACAAAATATGCTTAAAAGAAGAGGAAACGTCAGGAATGGCTCAATTTTTCAGAAAAAACTAAGTATGCCTTCCTGACATCAGCCCTTGTTGCCTTATTTATTCCTTCAAACAGGTGGTTAGAAATAGTCTTGCTACCTTTTCCCATTAAGAAATTGGAATGCTTATATTTGTGAGTCTATGCTTCAACTAGTGCCACTTTTATAGTAATCACACTTTCAATATCTATGCTAACAGGGATGATCGATTTTAGTGGAACTGCACAAAAATTCCAAATGGTTCAACATTAGGAGCATGTTTTCTTCCAAACCTTTATATCCAATTGGTGGCACTATGAGCTGTTCATTACGAAGGTACATGGTTTGCTACTATCTTGCTACTCTTTTTGTACTGTCATTAGATAGTAATACTAGTGGTTTGCATGTGAATTTATTGGCAGGGTGGACCTACATTGAAGGTGCAGGACAGGACTCAATGATTGGATGCTCAATTTCGGTTGTATTGATTTCACCTCTTCCATCACTGCGAACATGGATATCCTTGGTCTGATGAAGAATAGGCGCTATATTTCTGCTCTGAACCAGCAAATCAATTCAGTATGAAATTGTCCAGGGAAAAACATGACTATATCAAATTGTCCAGTGCAAAACATGACAAATGCTAAGCGGAAGAGACGTGTTTAAACCGAAAATACAAGGTGGGATATATATTTACTAGCTGCTTGATATTTGTGCAGACAGAGATGTCTGCCCATTGCTATTTGGCAAACAAACAAAGTGACCGCAATTTTGGTTGAACTGCACAAGAGAATAGTATAGTCACTGCATGCAGTGCCATTTGAAAATAGACACAGAAAGATTGGATAGTCACTTCATGGACTGCAGAAAAGTAGTACTGTACTATTTATTGGCCAACACTAGGTGCTTCATTGCTTTGGTCTGATTATACAATGGGAATCATTTTGCCTAAGTTAAAGTTTGTATTCCGAAAATAGTCTCGCCATGTGATCGAGAGAAGGCCACATCATATTGAAGTGGATGTTCCTCCATCATGTGTGGTTCATTCTCATGGTTCCAGCTATTGGTGAAACTAGTTACGTTTGCAAGAGGAATTGTAGACTTCACAAACAAATTTGTCTTTCACTCTGTACTGAATGTTGGCCAAGAGAAGCATCCATGTTAGTAGGAAGAACAGATGTTTTTTCTATATCTTTGCTTTTGGAGCTACATATTTGCATATGATCTGTGAATCACTGAAATGCATTAACATGTTGATCTTATGTATGGAAATCGTACTAGTTGGTTTTGAATTTGGGCTACTAATGTGAACATATTACAATGCCAGGCCTGTCAGTCTCGTGTGAACATTTCGAACGGATCCGCTCTTACTGCTGTGCACAACATGATCCTTATTTCTGTGTTCTCAATGTTTACAAGTTACTAACAGTTCCTTATTTCTGTTTGCTCAGTGTTCACAAGTTACTGATCGATCACTAGCTAGCCTACTGATGCGCTCCTGGCAGTTTTAGTTCCGATGCAAGATCCTAAGTGGCAGTTTTTTGAATAAAAATGTCGACCTCTGAAGAAACTGACAAGTTGCTCTGAAGAAAATGCAATGCGAATCAGAAGAAACTGCCAGCAAAAACGTTCGCAAATGCCCTATCTCCCAGCGAACGTTCATCAGCTAACGCGATCGTACACGTACACCATCCGACCTACTCGATCCTACACGTGCACTATCCGACCTACTCGATCCTAAACAGATAAATAGTAGATCACACACGTACTACCTCCTTTCTGATTTGCAGGGCTCAATTCAAAAAACGACCTACTCGATCCTACACGAATAAATAGCGGATCACGCACGTACTACCTCCTTTCCGGTTTGCAGGGCTTAATTCAAAAATCTCACCAACCAAGGTAGATGATGAGTGGTGGAATCATTTTTGACAAGGAGGGAGTACCTCATCTGGATGATTCGAGTGCACTCGTTTGACCGGCATGCCGGCATGCGACCCAGCATGGACGGGATGCACCACTGACGGGACGGCACATTCATAATTTCAGTTTTTCTAGTTTTCCACGGCAAGCTGGCGCGCTAAGCCATGCCTACTTATGCGTTGAATTCTGATGACCGCGATGACCATCACGTTTCCCATGACACGCTGGTTCACCTACCTTCTGCCTATAATTACTGTTTCTCGGGCTTCTCCGGTGGCACCATCACCCAACTCGCCCTATCCTCATAAGCCCCCACTGGCCCGACGTCGCTCGCCACTTATCCTCGCTCTCGCACGTCCGCCATGCCCTCACCTGTCCACGATAGGCGACGCCAGAGGCAGTCACCACTGGAACTAGTGTTCGGTTTTTCACCGGAAGGCGGATGGAGGGAGGAGGCATTCTATCGGTCTTTAGATGGCAATGAGGAGTTGTTGGAGCGTGACCACCTGGCGGAGGAGCAGCGTATCGCCGATTTGCGCCGCCAGTGGGACATGTAGCAGCAGCGCACCGACGCTCTGAGTCACGAGCAGAGTGCCCGCAACTGGGCCGACTACGTGGAGGCCAGCGCCTGGCAAATATCCCTGGAGGCTGTCAGGCACGCACGCGTTCGCGATGCTGAATTTTACTACAAGCTCGTCAAGTGGGTTTCCCACTTAGAAGTCGAAGCTTCGGTGGACCACGCCGGCATGGAAAAGGCCAACGCGCGCGAGCAACGCGCCCTATCGCACATCTGGCAAGTCCAAGGCGAGGCGAAAGACGCCGGTGCCGGCGTTTAGCGTGTACCGCAGATGGCGGCCGGCATCGTCTAGTTAGCTAAGAGTAAGTTAGTACTTGCACACTACTAGAGTATTAGTGGGAGTAGATAGTTAACATGGCTATGATGGTTGTCAACGCGGAAGTTCAGTACTCTATATCCGGATCAGACCTGTTACTTTGCTCTAAATGTTGAACTTTCCGTTTGAATGTATGGAATGGGCTGTTATTTTTTTAAATGGGTTGTATTTGTCCGCCACGGGTTTAGAGGCTGACTTGTGGGCCTGCCAGGTTGACGCGTACACAATCAGGAGAAGATTTTATGTGGAGAGGATGACAGTGATGTCTACTACACAACCTTCTTCTTGTAGACATTGTTGGGCCTCCAAGTGCAGAGGTTTGTAGGACCGTAGCAAATTCCCCTCAAGTGGATGACCTAAGGTTTATCAATCCGTAGGAGGCGTAGGATGAAGATGGTCTCTCTCAAGCAACCCTGCAACCAAATACCAAAGAGTCTCTTGTGTCCCCAACACACCCAATACAATGGTAAATTGTATAGGTGCACTAGTTCGGCGAAGAGATGGTGATACAAGTGGTATATGGATGGTAGACAAAGATTTTTGTAATCTGAAAAAATATAAAAACAGCAAGGTAACTAATGATAAAAGTGAGCACAAACGGTATTGCAATGCGTTGAAACAAGGCCTAGGGTTCATACTTTCGCTAGTGCAAGTTCCCTCAACAATAATAACATAATTGGATCACATAACTATCCCTCAACATGCAACAAAGAGTCACTCCAAAGTCACTAATAGCGGAGAACAAACGAAGAGATTATGGTCGGGTACGAAACCACCTCAAAGTTATTCTTTCCAATCAATCCGTTGGGCTATTCCTATAAGTGTCACAAACAGCCCTAGAGTTCGTACTAGAATAACACCTTAAGACACAAATCAACCAAAACCCTAATGTCACCTAGATACTCCAATGTCACCTCAAGTATCCATGGGTATGATTATACGATATGCATCACACAATCTCAGATTCATCTATTCAACCAACACATAGAACCTCAGAGAGTGCCCCAAAGTTTCTACCGGAGAGTCAAGACGAAAACGTGTGCCAACCCCTATGCATAGGTTCATGGGCGGAACCCGCAAGTTGATCACCAAAACATACATCAAGTGGATCAATAGAATACCCCATTGTCACCATGGGTATCCCACGCAAGACATACATCAAGTGTTCTCAAATCCTTAAAGACTCAATCCGATAAGATAACTTCAAAGGGAAAACTCAATCCATTACAAGAGAGTAGAGGGGGAGAAACATCATAAGATCCAACTATAATAGAAAATCTCGCGATACATCAAGATCGTATCACCTCAAGAACACGAGAGAGAGAGAGAGAGAGAGAGATCAAACACATAGCTACTGGTACATACCCTCAGACCCGAGGGAAAACAACTCCCTCCTCGTCATGGAGAGCACCGGGATGATGAAGATGGCCACCAGAGAGGGATTCCCCCTCCGGCATGGTGCCGAAACGGGTCTAGATTGGCTTTCGGTGGCTACGGAGGCTTCTGGCGGCGGAACTCCCGATCTATTGTGCTCCCCGAAGTTTTTAGGGTATATGGGTATATATGGGAGGAAGAAGTACGTCGGTGGACCTCCGGGCTGTCCACGAGGCAGGGGGCACGCCCCCCACCCTCGTGGGCAGCCCGGGACTCTCCTGGTCCAACTCCGATACTCCGTGGGCTTCTTCTGGTCCAAAAATAAGTTCCGTGAAGTTTCAAGTCAATTGGACTCCGTTTGATTTTCTTTTCTGCCATACTCTAAAACAAAGGAAAAAAACAGAAACTGGCACTGGGCTCTGGGTTAATAGGTTAGTCCCAAAAATAATATAAAAGTGCATAATAAAGCCCATAAACATCCAAAACAGATAATATAATAGCATGGAACAATAAAAAATTATAAATACGTTGGAGACGTATCAGCATCCCCAAGCTTAATTCCTGCTCGTCCTCGAGTAGGTAAATGATAAAAACAGAATTTTTGATGTGGAATGCTACCTAACATATTCATCATGTATTTCTCTTTATTGTAGCAAGAATATTCAGATCCATAAGATTCAAGACAAAAGTTTAATATTGACATAAAAATAATAATACTTCAAGCATACTAACTAAGCAATCATGTCTTCTCAAAATAACATGGCCAAAGAAAGTTCATCCCTACAAAATCATATAGTTTGGTCATGCTCCATTTTCGTCACACAAGAATGCTCTCATCATGCACAACCCCGATGACAAGCCAAGCAATTGTTTCATACTTTAGTAATCTCATATGTTTTTCAACTTTCACGCAATACATGAGCGTGAGCCTTGGATATAGCACTATGGGTGGAATAGAATATAATGAGGGGGTTATGTGGAGAAGACAAAAAGAAGAAAGTCTCACATCGACGCGGCTAATCAATGGGCTAGAGAGGTGCCCATCAATTGATGTCAATGAAAGTAGTAGGGATTGCCATGCAACGGATGCACTAGAGCTATAAATGTATGAAAGCTCAACAAAAAAACTGAGTGGGTGTGCATCCAACTTGCTTGCTCACGAAGACCTAGGGCACTTGAGGAGGCCCATTGTTGGAATATACAAGCCAAGTTCTGTAATGAAAATTTCCCACTATTATATGAAAGTGAAAAAACAAGAGACTCTCTATCATGAAGATCATGGTGCTACTTTGAAGCACAAGTGTGGAAAAAAGGATAGTAGCATTGTCCCTTTTTTTTTGGCCTTTCTTTTTTTGGCCTTTCTTTTTTTTCTTTTTTTGGGGACAATGCTCTATTAATGATGATCATCACACTTCTATTTATTTACAACTCAAAGATTACAACTCAATACTAGAACAAAGTATGACTCTATATGAATGCCTCCGGCGGTGTACCGGGATGGGCAATGAATCAAGAGTGACATGTATGATAAATTATGCATGGTGGCTTTGCCACAAATACGATGTCAATTACATGATCATGCAAAGCAATATGACAATGATGATGCGTGTCATAATAAACGGAACGGTGGAAAGTTGCATGGCAATATATCTCGGAATGGCTATGGAAATGCCAAAATAGGTAGGTATGGTGGCTGTTTTGAGGAAGATATAAGGAGGTCTATGTGTGACAGAGCGTATCATATCACGGGGTCTGAATGCACCGGCGAAGTTTGCACCAACTCTCAATGTGAGAAATGGCAATGCACGGTACCGAAGAGGCTAGCAATGATGTAAGGGTGAGAGTGCATATAATCCATGGACTCAACATTAGTCATAAAGAACTCACATACTTATTGCAAAAATCTACAAGTCATCAAAAACCAAGCATTACGCGCATGCTCCTAGGGGGATAGATTGGTAGGAAAAGACCATCGCTCGTCCCCGACCGCCACTCATAAGGAAGACAATCAAATAACACCTCATGTTTCAAATTTGTTACACAACATTTACCATACATGCATGGTACGGGACTTGCGAACTTCAACACAAGTATTCCTCAAATTCACAACTACCCAACTAGCACAACTTTGATATCACTATCTCCATATCTCAAAACAATCATCAAGTATCAAACTTCTCTTAGTATTCAACGTACTTATATGAAAGTTTTTATTATATCCCTCTTGGATGCCCATCATATTAGGACTAATTTCATAACCAAAGAAAATTACCATGCTATTATAAAGACTCTAAAAATAATATAAGTGAAGCATGAGAGTTCATCTATTTCTACAGAATAAAACCACCACCATGCTCTAAAAAGATATAAGTGAAGCACTAGAGCAAATGACAAGCTACTCCGAAAGATATAAGTGAAGATCAATGAGTAGTCGAATAATTATGCAACTATGTGAAGACTCTCTAACATTTAATAATTTTTAGATCTTGGTATTTTATTCAAACAGCAAGCAAAACAAAATAAAATAAATTGACGCTCCAAGCAAAACACATATCATGTGGTGAATAAAAATATAGCTCCAAGTAAAGTTACCGATGAACGAAGACGAAAGAGGGGATGCCATCCAGGGCATCCCCAAGCTTAGGCTCTTGGTTGTCCTTGAATATTACCTTGGGGTGCCTTGGGAATCCCCAAGCTTAGGCTCTTGCCACTCCTTATTCCATAGTCCATCGAATCTTTACCCAAAACTTGAAAACTTCACAACACAAAACTTAACAGAAAACTCGTGAGCTCCGTTAGCGAAAGAAAACAAAACACCATTTCAAGGTACTGTAATGAACTCATTATTTATTTATATTGGTGTTAAACCTACTGTATTCCAACTTCTCTATGGTTTATAAACTATTTTACTAGCCATAGATTCATCAAAATAAGCAAACAACACACGAAAAACAGAATCTGTCAAAAACAGAACAGTCTGTAGTAATCTGTAACTAACGCAAACTTCTGGAACCCAAAAAATTATAAAATAAATTTCTGGACGTGAGGAATTTATCTATTAATCATCTGCAGAAATAATTAACTAAATATCACTCTCCAATAAAAAATGGCAGTAATTCTCGTGAGTGCTAAAGTTTGTGTTTTTTACAGCAAGATCAACAAGACTTTCCCCAAGTCTTCCCAACGGTTCTACTTGGCACGAACACTAATTAAAACATAAAAACTCAATTATAACAGAGTATAGATGATTAATTTATTACTAAACAGGAACAAAAATAAAATTGGGTTCCCTCCCAACAAGCGCTATCGTTTAACGCCCCTAGCTAGGCATGATGATTTCAACGATGCTCACATAAAAGATAAGAATTGTAACATAAAGAGAGCATCATGAAGAATATTACTAGCACATTTAAGTCTAACCCACTTCCTATGCATAGGGATTTTGTGACCAAACAACTTTTGGGAACAAGAATCAACTTGCATAGGAAAGCAAAACAAGCATAACTTCAAGATTTTAAGCACATAGAGAGGAAACTTGATATTATTGCAATTCCTACAAGCATATATTCCTCCCTCATAATAATTTTCAGTAGCATCATGAATGAATTCGACAATATAACCAGCACCTAAAGCATTCTTTTCATGATCTACAAGCATAGAAATTTTATTACTCTCCACACAAGAAAAATTCTTCTCATGAATAATAGTGAGAGCAAACTCAACAAAATAATTATCATGTGAGGCATAATCCAATTGAAAAATAAAATCATGATGACAAGTTTCATGGATATCATTATTATTTATAGCATACAAGTCATCACAATAATCATCATAGATAGCAACTTTGTTCTCATAATCAATTGGAACCTCTTCCGGAATAGTGGATTCATCACAAAATAAAGTCATGACCTCTCCAAATCCACTTTCATCAATATAATCATCATAAATAGGAGGCATGCTTTCATCATAATAAATTTGCTCATTAAAACATGGGGGGCAAAAAATATCATCTTCATCAAACATAGCTTCCCCAAGCTTGTGGCTTTGCATATCATTAGTATCTTGGATATTCAAGGAATTCATACTAACAACATTGCAATCATGCTCATCATTCAAATATTTAGTGCTAGACATTTTAATGCATTCTTCTTCTAACACTTTGGCACAATTTTCCTTTCCATCATACTCATGAAAGATATTAAAAAGATGAAGCGTATGAGGCAAACTCAATTCCATTTTTTTTGTAGTTTTCTTTCATAAACTAAACTAGTGCTAAAACAAGAAACAAAAAGATTCGATTACAAGATCTAAAGATATACCTTCAAGCACTAACCTCCCCGGCAACGGCGCTAGAAAAGAGCTTGATGTCTACTACACAACCTTCTTCTTGTAGACATTGTTGGGCCTCCAAGTGTAGAGGTTTGTAGGACAGTAGCAAATTTCCCTCAAGTGGATGACCTATGGTTTCTCAACCCGTAGGAGGCGTAGGATGAAGATGGTTTCTCTCAAGCAACCCTGCAACCAAATAACAAAGAGTCTCTTGTGTCCCCAACACACCCAATACAATGGTAAATTGTATAGGTGCACTAGTTCGGCGAAGAGATGGTGATACAGGTGGTATATGGATGGTAGATAAAGGTTTTTGTAATTTAAATATATAAAAACAGCAAGGTAACTAATGATAAAAGTGAGCACAAACGGTATTGCAATGCGTTGAAACAAGGCCTAGGGTTCATACTTTCGCTAGTGCAAGTTCCCTCAACAATAATAACATAATTGGATCACATAACTATCCCTCAACATGCAATAAAGAGTCACTCCAAAGTCACTAATAGCAGAGAAAAAATGAAGAGATTATGGTAGGGTACGAAACCACCTCAAAGTTATTCTTTCCAATCAATCCGTTGGGCTATTCCTATAAGTGTCACAAACAGCCCTAGAGTTCGTACTAGAATAACACCTTAAGACACAAATCAACCAAAACCCTAATGTCACCTAGATACTCCAATGTCACCTCAAGTATCCATGGGTATGATTATACGATATGCATCACACAATCTTGGATTCATCTATTCAACAGACACATAGAACCTCAAAGAGTGCCCCAAAGTTTCTACCGGAGAGTCAAGACGAAAACGTGTGCCAACCCCTATGCATAGGTTCATGGGCGGAACCCGCAAGTTGATCACCAAAACATACATCAAGAGGATCAATAGAATACCCCATTGTCACCACGGGTATCCCACGCAAGACATACATCAAGTGTTCTCAAATCCTTAAAGACTCAATCCAATAAGATAACTTCAAAGGGAAAACTCAATCCATTACAAGAGAGTAGAGGGGGAGAAACATCATAAGATCCAACTATAATAGCAAAGCTCGCGATACATCAAGATCGTATCACCTCAAGAACACGAGAGAGAGAGAGAGAGAGATCAAACACATAGCTACTGGTACATACCCTCAGCCCCGAGGGAGAACTACTCCCTCCTTATCATGGAGAGCACCGGGATGATGAAGATGGCCATCGGAGAGGGATTCCCCCTCCGGAAGGGTGCCGGAATGGGTCTAGATTGGCTTTCGGTGGCTACGGAGGCTTCTGGCGGCGGAACTCCCGATCTATTATGCTCCCCGAAGTTTTTAGGGTATATGGGTATATATGGGAGGAAGAAGTACGTCGGTGGACCTCCGGGCTGTCCACGAGGCAGGGGGCGCGCCCAGGGGGTGGGCGCGCCCCCCACCCTCGTGGGCAACCCGGGACTCTCCTGGTCCAACTCCGATACTCCGTGGGCTTCTTCTGGTCCAAAAACAAGTTATGTGAAGTTTCAGGTCAATTGGACTTCGTTTGATTTTCCTTTTCTGCGATACTCTAAAACAAGGAAAAAAACAGAAACTGGCACTGGGCTCTGGGTTAATAGGTTAGTCCCAAAAATAATATAAAAGTGCATAATAAAGCCCATAAACATCAAAAACAGATAATATAATAGCATGGAACAATAAAAAAATTATAGATACGTTGGAGACGTATCAGACAGCTGGGACCCACCAAGGTCATGGCAGTACGCAAGCAAGTGCCTCCTTATTTCAAGCCAATAAAAATGGCTCCTCCTAATGGATTTCTGACATCTGGGTCCCATGCCATTGTCAACGTAGTCAATAAACGAGAGAATTGCACAACGAGCGGCTGGCACCAGGGACCTAGTAGCTCGCCCAGTTTTTTTTTGTTTTGGGTTAATTTGATAAATGCCACTCCAAATCTGGTGATTCCGAGAAATGCCACTGCAATTTCCAAACTTTGAAAAATGCCATTTCCAGTGGCATTTTTTGAAGTCTGGAGTGGCGTTTTTCAAAGTTTGCAAAAATTGCAGTGGCATTTTTCAAAGTTTGGAAATTGAAGTGGCATTTTATGAATCGTCATAATTGGAGTAGCATTTATCTAATTTGTTTTTGAGACGGAAGTAGGCCTAGCCATCCCTCTACTCACCTACACCTGTTGTTATTCTCCAGCGATGGCAGACGAACCAGTAAACCCTCGTACCCCCCTCCGCGTGGGAAACAACTGCCGAGTCTTCCCTGGCTCCGTGTCGTTCCCTTCCTAGGCCTCGTCGTCGTCCACCGCCCTGGTGCTCTCGGCGCGGTGTGGTCAATGTGGTCAACGACCGACATGCATCTGAAGTGGACTGTACGTGGAGAGACTGACAGCTGGGTCCACGGCCGCACGCAAGGAAATGCCTCCTTATTACGTGCAAAATAATGATTCATCCACCTGACATCTGGGACCCACCGAAAGGACCTCTGTATTTCGCAGCAAAAATGTTCCCGCCGCTGACAGCTCGGACCCACCAGCTATATCTTCGCACGCAAGGAAGTGCCTCCTTATTACGCACAAAAAAATGAATACTCCCCCTACTAGCTGGGACCCAGCATAAAGGGAGGCGGACTTGTGGGCCTACTAAGTTGACAGGGACGGAGGGCTTTGTCAACTTAGTCAATATGAACGATTCTAGCTTTAGTGACCGTACGATGTCCATCCAACGGTCGTAGTGCTTCTTCAACCTCTGGTCTTCTTGCTCGAGTCGCCCAAAGCAGCGTCGGTCGTGCCACCTGCTCCTGCCTCCCGTGGCCGGCTGTGCTTCCATGGAGGCCTCACCGCCCCCTACTACTCCCACCACTGGCCAGGCCCTGCAGCGACGGCAGGCTCACACCGCAGCCGAACCAGTGAACCCTCGTACTCCTGTCTGCATGGGCTTCCACTGCCACGTCGTCCCCTTCCTAGGCATCACCATCGTCCACCGCCCTGGTGCTCTCGGTGCAGCGCGGTCAACGTGTTCAAGGAACAACTTCCATCGAAAGATTATTCTACGTGGAGAGGCTGACAGCTGGGTCCACGACCGCAGCAAGGAAGTGCCTCCTTATTACGCGGAAAATAATGATTCCTCCACCTGATAGCAGGGACCCACCGGACGGGCCACCCTATTTCACGAAAAAAACGTTTCCCCCCTGACTGCTAGGACCCACCAGCTACATCTTCGCACGCAAGGAAGTGCCTGACAGTCGGGACCCACCTTGTCGAAGCGTACATAGCGTTGTCATTCTGGTCGTGAACGTTTACGTACATACTGGTTGATGTAGAGGCGTGCACGTGTCATAGTAGAGGCGCGCACGTGTCGTGGTAGAGGTGCGCACGTAGCATGTACACGTACGTACAGCGGCCAAGGTGCAAGAAAGAAAATACGGCCACGTACGTACATACGGGCGGGGTCTCGAACGCCTACTCGCGCATACATACGGCCAGGGCTCGTGTACATGGTTGGGTCGGAACGGAGAAGCTGTGTCGTCGTCGTGTTCATGGGGAGGCAACGGAATGCGTCGTGTTCATCAGGAGGCAACGGAATACGTCATGTTCATCGGGAGCCAACCGGCTTGGACGGAACAGCTGGTGGAAACGAGGCCTGGCATACCGCAGAACGGAGGAAACGGCCTTGTGTTCGACTGGCCACGGTCGAAACGGGATCCTGTTCATCGGGAGGGGTCTGGCGTACCGCAAAACGGAGGAAACGGACCTCCTACGGTGGAAACGGGGCCTTTTGATCAGGAGGGGTGTGGCATACCGCAAAACGGAGGAAACGGGCTTGTGTTGGAGCGCTACAGTCGAAACGGGGGTCCTGTTCATCGGGAGGGGTGTGGCGTACCGCAAAACGAGACTCCACGGGATACTGTTCATCTCCACCATCGACTGCCTCCATGGGCTACTGTTCATCCACCGTCGACCTCCTCCAGCCTCCACCTACGATTGTTCATCCATGGGCTCCTGTTCATCCAGCCTCCACCACGCGCTCCTCCACCAGCTACTGTTCAACCAGCCCTCGCCACGGGGTCCTGTTCAACCACCCCTCCACGGGCTACTTTTCATCCAGCACTCCACCCGCTACTGTTCAACCAGCCCTACACGGGGTCATGTTCATCTAGCCCTCCACGGGGTCCTGTTCATCCACCGGCTTGATCGATTGGGGTACTGTTCATCCAGCCCTCCAAGGGGTCCTATTCATCCACCAGCTCGATCGATTGGGGTACTGTTCATCCAGCGGCAACAACCTCTACTACCACGGGGTCCTATTCATCCAACCCCCCATCAGGAACTATTCATCCAACCCCACCCACCCCACCCCAAACAACACTCACTGTTCATCCAGAGGCAGCATCGATCGGCTTCACTTAGCAGCAGTAGCGAAGGAATCACTTGGGTTCAGTTAACAGCAAGGGGTCGATCGATCGCTCGGGTTCAGTAACGTGTAGCCTGCATTGCAATCGCTCGGGTTCAGTTAGAGCCCAACGCCTCGCTCGGGTTTAGTTAGAGCCCAACGCCTCGCACACAGGCGCGTACGTATGAGAGAAACGCGTCTCACTCAGCCCCCGACCACCCACCGTAACCGGGAACTCCCCCGATATCTTCCTCGCCCTCGCTTCTACAACGGTTTTTTCCGTCATGGATGGCCCAAAGAATGTCATGCATCTGCGTCTCTGGCCCACCCAAGATGAAAAGCCCATTTTCTATCATGATTTTTTTCATAGAAGTAGGACCCCACCATATCTATGATGATACTTGGTTTTGTCACAATTATCGTCATAGAACTGTCATAAGCATGACAGAAAAAAATTCATTTGGCCCAAAATGTCACGGATGTGTCTTTTTTGTAGTGGGAGCAGCCAAGGAGGTGCCCCAAGTAGGTCGAATCCTACTTGGGGTCCTTCCCAAGTGCCCCCCCCTTACCATATTTGCCGAAGGGGAAAGGAAAGGGGGAGAGGAAAGGAAGGGGAAGACTGACTCCCCCCCCCCTCTTTCCTTCTCTCCCCAAGGGCTGCGGTCTAGGAGGGGTGTGCCAGCCCCTTGTGGGCTGGTGTGTTCCCCCCCCCTTTGGCCCATATGGTCCATTAACCTCCCGAGGTGTCCGAAACCCTTTCCAGTGACCCGATTTCTACCCGGTACATTCCAAAACTCTTCCGGTGTCCAAATATCATCATACTACATATCAATCTTTACCTCCGGACCATTACGGAGCTCCTCGTCATGTCCGTGATCTCATCCGGGACTCCAGACAACATTCAGTCACCAAATCATATAACTCATATAACACTATATCGTCAACAAACATTAAGCGTGCGGACCCTACGTGTTCGAGAACTATGTAGACATGACCGAGACACCTCTCTGGTCAATAACCAATAGAGGAACCTGGATGCCCATATTGGCTCCTACATATTCTAAGAAAATCTTTATTGGTCGAACCTTATGACAACATACGTAATTCCCTTTGTCCATCGATATGTTACTTGCCCGAGATTCGATTGTTGGTATCTTCATACCTAGTAAAATGTCATTACCGGCAAGTCTCTTTACTCGTTCCGTAATACATCATCTTGCAACTCATTAGTCACTTTGCTTGCAAGGCTTCTTATGATGTGTATTACCGAGAGGGCCTAGAGATACCTCTCAGATACTCAGAGTGACAAATCCTAATCTTGATCTATGCCAACTCAACAAACACCTTCGGGGATATCTGTAGAGCATATTTATGATCACCTAGTTACATTGTGACGTTTTATAGCACACAAGGCATTCCTCCGGTATCCGGGAGTTGCATAATCTCATAGTCGAAGGAATATGTATTTGACATTAAGAAAGCAATAGAAATAAACTAAACGATCAATATGCTAAGCTAACGGATGGGTCTTGTCCATCACATCATTCTCCTAATGATGTTATCTCGTTATCAAATGAAAAACACATGTCTATGGTTAGGAAACCTTAACCATCTTTGATCAACGAGCTAGTCTAGTAGAGGCTTACTAGGGACACGGTATTTGTTTATGCATTCACACATGTATTTAAGTTTCCGATCAATACAATTCTAGCATGAATAATAAACCTTTATCATGAATAAGGAAATATAAAATAACAACTTTATTATTGCCTCTAGGGCATATTTCCTTCAACAAATTGTTGTACAAACATAGTATAAAGGAAATCATAATGTGGTTCTCATAGGTATCACAAACATAGTTTGTGAGCTCGCACCTCGGCCCTTAGACATAGGGTATTGGTCACACATCACAATCCAATCACAGATAATAGACATTGACAATAGGTTTACTTGATAATAAATGATTAACTGTCCTTATAATATCAATGACTTATGAAATCTCAAGGACAAGTATAACCTAATGGTAAATGGACACGGTGGCTATTTCTTGGAGAGCGCGGCTATGAAGTCGGTGGCATGGACAGAGCAATGGTGATGGGAGAAGAGACCGATCTAGATTGCTTCCTCTCCTTTATATAGCACGGGTTTTGGAATAGGGGTTTGGGGATGCAACTTTGCCAATTGGACCTCTGGCCCAATAGACAAGTAGAAAACATAGCATGTTCGCTCATAAGGCACATGAATTTCTCACAGGGTCAGTGGTACAGGATATTACAAAATAGAAATTTTAGTGGTAGAGTGTAATTTTGGTTGATGATCTTGGTTTGGAGTTAAACCATAGTTATTTTGTTTTTGCCCCTCCTAATAGTATGATTTGTCGTTAAACTCAATGTGAATGTTAGATATCACCAAAATACTATAAAATACATACTATGAGTTTGAAGGAGGCAACCAGTTGGTAGCTCAAAAGGGGTCACTAATGATTGGTCCACTCACCAAGGAGGAATATTTTTGCAAAATAAACTTCATAGAATATTACTCCTCTTAATTTCCTTGTCATTGATCATCAAACCCAAATAGCGGTATAAGATGTACTTTCACCCTCCCCACTGCCCCATGCCATTTCTATCGCTCGTCCACGTCCCTTGGCACACCACGCCTCTCTAGACTTCATTCATGTGTCCACTTCATCCCCATCACCACCCCACCCACCATCGTCACCACCTCTGGTGCAACCAATGCCAAACTCATGATGCGCTTCACCCCTGTGACTACAACGATCCATTTAAAGTTCTCCCAGTAGACCTCCAAGATTTGTGGTCCACTAGCCCAACCACCTCCTGTGGCCTCCACTGCTTGGAGAAACCACCTTCGCTCCCCACACCAAGTATTTGAGCGGTGCCCAAACAAATGGTGTGTGCTTTTTTGTTTCATTCTTAATTTTGTGCAATTTGGGTTGTTGTTTATAGTATGTCATTGTTAATTTCCATGTACTATGAATTCAATCAATTGTGTGGACTCGTGTTAGTAGAGCACAATGTCAGATAGATCCATTTTGAGGTTGCTTAAGTTCTCCGGGTCTGATCGGCCTACTTATGGACTATCAAATGCTAAATCATAACTAGATATTCATAAAGATAGTCTTCAGGATTTGAAGCATGTTGTGAGGCATAGTCAATCAAGATAGGATCCGCCCACCAAACTTGGATAATACATATCTTTGGGCACTCTCGAGTGATCATATTGAGAAATGTATGGAAATGCGACTAATGTTAATTGTTGACCTGATTTAAGAATTCTTATCACAAGTTTGAGAATATAGGTCGTGCTACCCAACAAGGATGACAAGTGTGCCTTGAGCCCGACAACATGTGTCCTCAGAAAAAAATGAATCATGCATGTGCCACATTGTGAGGTTTCATTTAAATGACTTTGTCAGCACTCATGAGTTGTGATGTCTTCAAGCACACAAAGTTGTTGTAAAGCAAAATTCGCATGAAGATATTACCAATCTATGTGTCGAACCCACAGAGAGCTTGTAGGAAGATAACTACCAACCCCACAACTATGCTGTCACGGACATAAGTACACTTTCACCAAAACCGAAGGTTGGAAATAGTTTACTCTTATCGGTTTATAGGGAAAATGATACAAGCAAGGGCTTAACTAAGTACTGCTAGAACTTAAAATAAATATTAGACTCGATGGAGAAATAAACTCGGAAGGATTAATGTGATGTTATAGATGAGCAAAGTGACATCAAGGTTGAGGTTAGTAGTACCCAGTGGCGTGGATGACGGCACTCCACATATGTACAATGCCACCTTGTGTGGATCGAGTAATCTACTTATGGTGTATGGTCTCTCAAATAGCATTGTTTCTCAAGCAGTGGTTTATTGAGACAACTCAATTGTCCTACTTCTCATCACATGCATGCAATAACTGACGAAAGACATTACGATTGCAAGCATCATACTAAAGGCAATAATTTTGAGGACAACTGTACCTCCTAGGTAACTTGTGCTCCTCTTAAGATAACGAAGCATGTCGGCCAGAGGTCTACCAGATCGCACAATCTACTCGTCAACTTCATGTGCGGCCTAGGGAGTTGGATGTCTCCAACCACGCTGGTGGATTGGACATATTCAATCACTAAACTATCACAAGGTAAATAATAACATGAAGATGACAGACATAAATAAAGTACTTCCATCAATAACACATGTACTAGATGTTACACCAATAACAATCGATCACTTAAAACAAAAACACATTAAAAGGGGGTTCAAGAGTTGTTACAACCCATCATGGAGACTTTGACATGGAAGAAAGAAGGTCCTACAGTGGTCCCTATGGGTGCGCAAGTGGTTAGTGAGATGCACTGGAGCATGGTGATGAGTCCAAAATGTGTGATGTTTTTAGTCTTAATTTTGTGCCTACTCGGTAGGCTTTATGGGATTTTATCACGTTCATGCATGTCTTCTTGTCGATTTTCCCAAGGATGCATTTTTTGAATCAATTGAAGCACTAAGGAAAGAAATTTAGAAATGGTGGTAAAATCACGTCCATAAATGTGATGAATTATTACCATAAAATAATGAAGTACCTAGGAGGAAGCTGGAGGCCGTGTGGCGCCTCCAAAGCGCAAGAAAGCATCTGGTACAAGCGCACACACACGTACTAGCTGTTGCCGCCTCCGCCTCATCGACTACTTCCACCCTGTGGAATCGGATCAGGGATCGAACACATACACACTCCAGAAACTCATCCGGAACACAGAACCCTAGCCTACGGAGGGCATTCGTAGGGGAAATCGATCCAAGGACTCCAACACCGAAGTTCTTCATCAAGGGGGCATCATAATCACCATCTCAACGCCATCACGTTGTAATATAATAGTTGGAGTGGATTCAATCTTATATTACTCTTGTGCCATTACCATGATCATCATAATTCATCCCGCTATGTTTGAACCCTCGATGTGCGAGTAGTTTCCCTAGTTCTTGGAATATGGAGGAACCCTAGTATGATTAAGATATTTTGGTATTAGGATTCGATATCCTATTTATATGTTTATGTTATAATCTTCTTGATGTTGGGTGAAGTCTACCATTCAACATATGCTAACTTTGGAGGGATGGTAATTACTGCTGGCGTGATGGCTGGTTATGGAAGTAGGTTAGTGGCAGGGCCTATCTCCCTTCGTCATTGGTCATTGTAGCAGGGGGTACACGAAGACCACTTTTATCTGCATCCAAGGGGAGACCCTTAATTATCATTTAGTAACCGGAGTGGTGATGAATGGTAGCGGCATTGTGATATAGGGTTGCCGCATGTATGCACGTATTTGTACTTGGCTTCGCCCACAAAGAGAAACACATAAAGTGGCTTAGGAATATGACGTAGCATTATACTTAGGCATCGGTCATGTAGATACATACTAGTGGGGAATTCAGACTCCCTGGGAATGCTTTAGTCCTATCAATTCCAACAATTGTTACTCACGTCTCGCATTGCTCTAATTTACTCTTGTAGTTTAAGTTTCAGTTTGCTACAATCACCTTATGTTATTCTTCATTTCCGCTTTGCTTTGGATTGCATGTAAACTTGCAGACACTGTCATTTGAACCACTCAAGTGACAAAGACTGATTCATGTACTCCCTATGAGATGTAGGGTCAGTTTGATTGGTGTCCACACTGTTGCATGCCTGGCCTGATAAGTGCCTGGATCCTGCCTGGCACTTGTTTGGTTGGTGCCGTGTGGAGAAAATGTTTGCCTGGCCTGGTCGTCGCTAGCAGCAGGGTTAGCCTGGCTCGGTTAAAAGAATCGAATTAAATAATAGTACTACTCAACCAGGCAACATCACTAGCCTGGACCAGGCGTCCAATTTCCCGCGCCTGGTCGTGCGCCTGAGACTAATCAAGATGTGATAGCAGATTTGAATATCTTGTAAAAACTAGAGGACAAAGCACCAGGTCAGGAGAGGAACCAAACGCAGGTGCACTAGACAAGCCTGACCAGGCAAAAAAAGTCCTACCATCCCACACGTCATCTAGGCAGTGATTTTTCCCAGACACCTTGTCTAGTCTTCTAACCAAACAACTCCCTATACTCTTACTTTGAAAAGCTACAACTAAACCTTGTGCACTTGCAAACCATCACATGGCGACCCTATTGGACATGGAGATGGGCTCAATTGCGACCTTACCTCATTGGCAATGTCGACGCGGTGGTGGCGGGCTCGGCTCTTGCGATAGTTGCGCTCCCGGTAGGTTTTGGGCGTGCAAGTGGTGTGAAAATGACGCTCTAGAGTGTGAGTGTTAAGTGGGTATGGCGGAGATGTCTAAAGTGGCGGCGATAATCTGCTCCTAGAGGTGGAGCCCAGCAGCATTTCAGTGGAGCTACAAGGCGGAGATACACAGGGTAGCGGGGGCTATTTTTGGGCTTGCCGGCATGCGCGGCCATGGCTGGGAGGATGGCGAACGAGGCGAGGTGGCCGCGGTTGTGGGTGCGTGCGGGACATGGGCGTTGTAGGAGGTTGAGGGTGACCCTGGCGAGTGGGGTCCACCGGTTAGTGGGAAAGGGGAAATAGGGGGCTCAAGGCTGGCTTAGACTGCGATTGGGCCGGCCTTGCTGCTCCTTGCGTGCGCGTGCGCTAGGTAGGGGGAGGCCTTAGGTTGGGTTGGGTTGAGCTTTAGGGTAGGTTTCGATTTTTTTTCTCTTTTTTCTTTTCTCTCTTTTATGTTTTCTTTCCCCTTTGAATTTTAGTTTGATTCAAAAAACAAAGCCAACCAATTTTGGAAAATTCTACTGAACTCTAAATTAATATATGGGTCTTAGGGGAAAATATTTTCCAGCCCAAATAACAAAAATAAAAATCATGCCAAATTTGTAGGCTCTATTTTAGCATTATAAATATTCCTTAAAATGATTTTAGGGTTCTAAATAATTCCAAAAATGTTTTGAGATCCAATAATAACCAAATCAAATTTTAGTCAAAGTTAGCCAGGCTCAAGCAACGTAAGAAACAAAAAATTCACCCCTATTTAAATAATTCACATTCCAAAATTGAAAATTTGCGATGTGATAGTGAGTTCGCCCCTTGTGCCATCGAGCTGTGGAGTTCTTGGGCTACTCTGGAGATCTTTCATTGCTTGATTATGTGCAACAACCTTTAGACCGCTGTCGTTTAGCAAGGTGTCACATGTAACATAATGATTGTTGTGTTATCTATGTGCAGCTGCCCGAGGACCTGCAACACTTTCTTCTTGGTTGCCATTTTTCGATAGAGGTTTGGTTCAATACTATGCTAGGGTACCGCTTGCATCGCTTCACTCCATGCGGAATGAAAGACTTCGCTGATTAGTGGATTTGCTTGTGGTTGCGGTTCTGGCCCAATCTAGAGCGCAGATAAGTTCTTTGGTCTTCCTCGCCGCCCCAACAACCAAGTCTTAGGCAGGGTGTCTATCATGCGTCACCTCGTCGTATCGAAGATCCGAGCCGAGTTTTGTTGTGGAAACTGTTAGAGTACTATATATAGCCATGTAGCCTTTTGTATTTACCCCCATTGTATACGGGTTTTTTTTTGCATATTTCCTGCACATGTACATGTATATATATCGGCCTATGGCCTCATGGCAAAACAAGTTGCATATTTTCTAACAGGGTATCAGATCCTAGGTTAATTTTTCGCACGTGCGACTTGTGTTGTTGATCCATCGTCATGTCGCCGCCATCTTTGTGGTCGTCGTTGTTTTCCTTATTTCTCTTAGCCACTAGATCTCTGATCTCGCACGTCCACTGTTGCGTCTTGCCCCGCCCACCAAGGTAGGAATCGCCGAGGTAGACTCAGGGGATAGATACGAAGAAGTCAACGAGGATGAAGGTGCAGAATCATGTGACAAGCAAGGTGAGGAAACCATGGGAGATAGCTACGTTGGATCTGCAATAGTAGGAGAAGCAGGGGTAGCGGGATGGATAGATAAGGGCTCAACAAGAGTGGTAGGCGCGTCAGGAAATGTGAGGAAATATATATCCTCCACTAAAAAGGTCGAGGTCGTCGGATGCGTATTTCTCGAGATGTGACTTTTGATGAGTCTCATCCCTTCTACCCGCGTCCATCTTTCTTGACCTTTTCAGTGGAGGACATCTCATTCCTCATCTATACCTAATATTAAAGGACGGAAGATTTCATAGTTCTCCATACGTCTATTAGTTGTTTTCCCTATGTTATTTGTTTTTCTTTAGGTTCTACAGATTGGTTTTCCGTGCGTTCTTACCTAATTGAAATAGAACGCTCAGGCTATGAGGTGTCCAACATGTGCTCCCATGGAGGAAGGTGAGGCGTGTGCGGGTCCAACTCCTGACGCCATATAACATGAGACCAACCCCTCAAAAATATAACATGAGACCATAAAAAAGGCGAGAAACTCCCACAAAATTACCGCCAACACGAGACCGACCCGACATCATTAGGACACCTGCCTGGCACCTACATAAAATCACAAGGGGAAGTGATGCCGGAGTCAGAGTCGTTCAATATATAGGTCCCTGTGGTACCGCTGCAACACCGGCGGCATGTCGCTCGCCGTGGCCAGGCACATGATGTAAGGCAATCTGGACGGGTTCCTCAGTGGCGACTGATGTCTACTACACAACCTTCTTCTTGTAAACGTTGTTGGGTCTCCAAGTGCAGAGGTTTGTAGGACAGTAGCAAATTTCCCTCAAGTGGATGACATAAGGTTTATCAATCCGTGGGAGGCGTAGGATGAAGATGGTCTCTCTCAAACAACCCTGCAACCAAATAGCAAAGAGTCTCTTGTGTCCCCAACACACCCAATACAATGGTAAATTGTATAGGTGCACTAGTTCGGCGAAAAGATGGTGATACAAGTACAATATGGATGGTAGATATAGGTTTTTGTAATCTTAAAATATAAAAAATAGCAAGGTAACTAATGATAAAAGTGAGCACAAACGGTATTGCAATGCGTTGAAACAAGGCCTAGGGTTCATACTTTCGCTAGTGCAAGTTCCCTCAACAATAATAACATAATTGGATCATATAACTATCCCTCAACAAGCAACAAAGAGTCACTCCAAAGTCACTAATAGCGGAGAACAAACAAAGAGATTATGGTAGGGTACGAAACCACATCAAAGTTATCCTTTCTTATCGATCTATTTAAGAGTTCGTAGTAAAATAACATGAAGCTATTCTTTCCGTTCGATCTATCATAGAGTTTGTACTAGAATAACACCTTAAGACATAAATCAACCAAAACCCTAATGTCACTTAGATACTCCAATGTCACCTCAAGTATCCGTCGGTATGATTATACGATATGCATCACACAATCTCATATTCATCTATTCAACCAACACAAAGAACTTCAAAGAGTGCCTCAAAGTTTCTACCGGAGAGTCAAGACGAAAATGTGTGCCAACCCCTATGCATAAGTTCACGAGGTCACGGAACTCGCAAGTTGATCACCAAAACATACATCAAGTGGATCACGTGATATCCCATTGTCACCACAGATAAGCACATGCAAGACATACATCAAGTGTTCTCAAATCCTTAAAGACTCAATCCGATATGATAACTTAAAAGGGAAAACTCAATCCATTACAAGAGAGTAGAGGGGGAGAAACATCATAAGATCCAACTATAATAGCAAAGCTCGCGATACATCAAGATCGTGCCAAATCAAGAACAAGAGAGAGAGGGGGGAGAGAGAGAGATCAAACACATAGCTACTGGTACATACCCTCAGCCCCGAGGGTGAACTACTCCCTTCTCATCATGGAGAGCACCGGGATGATGAAGATGGCCACCGGAGAGGGATTCCCCCCCCCCCTCCGACAGGGTGCCGGAATGGGTCTAGATTGGTTTTCGGTGGCTACAGAGGCTTGCGGCGGCGAAACTCCCGATCTAGGTTATTTTCTGGAAGTTTCAGTATATATAAGAGGTTTTGGCATCGAGAACAAGTCAGGGGGGTCTCCGGGTTGTCCACGAGGTAGGGAAGCACGCCCAGGGGGGTGGGCGCGCCCCCCACCCTTGTGGGCAGCCCGGGACTCTTCTGGCCCAACTCTTTTACTCCATGTCCTTCTTCTGGTCCAAAAATAAGTTCCGTGAAGTTTCAGGTCAATTGGACTCCGTTTGGTTTTCCTTTTCTGCAAAACTCAAACGCAAGGAAAAAACAGAAATTGGCATTGGGCTCTAGGTTAATAGGTTAGTCCCAAAAATCATATAAAACAGCATATAAATGCATATAAAACATCCAAGGTTGATAATATAATAGCATGGAACAATCAAAAATTATAGATACGTTGGAGACGTATCTGCGGCCCCGTGAGGCAATGTTTGGGCGAAGCAGTTAATGCCCGGCCTCACAGTCGCGTTGTGCCACGACAAGTTCTACTTACCGGTCTCGGTGAACAAGTCAGCATACGAGTTAGTAACATGGATCCGTCCTTGACCAACCAAATGATGACAGAGTCGAGATCACCATCGTCGACGCTCCTGCACCGATCTGCTCGGCCATTTGGTCTTGTTCCAGAGGCCGCATTCCTGCAGGCTCCAAACCTAGGAAGGCAACTGCTCGGCCGTTCATGCTTGTGATGTTTGTGTCATTCACGGACTAAATGTAATTTCCAGTTGCTATTTACCGCCGATCCATAGGCCTAAAAATAATGAGGGTCAGGTCGATTGAGTTAGCAGCGATAGGTACCTCCATGCATGGTTGAGGCCTGGCGTCAACGCCGTTGGTGGTATTTTGTCCATGGCGGGTGCCCGCATTGTCATCGGTGCATGCGTTGTGGGCGGGCCACAGTAGGGGACGTGCCGCTCGGCGGTAGCTCGCAGTAAGAAGAATCCCGCGGGTTAGGCCGTGATTAGGGAAGATGTCGAGAAGGAGGAGGTCGGAGGAGGAGGATTGGATGGATGGACGCGGGAGTCGATCGCAAAAATTGTGCGGCACCTCGACGCGGCACCGTTGCTGGTCGAGCTGTCCAGCGCCGGCAAGAGGTCATGAGGGTGTGGCCAAGTCGCCAAGCATGTGTCATGGGAGAGCGGCGGAGAGCCCACATGAGGTGTGGCAAACGTTGCTCACTTTGTCCGCTCTGTCCGAAACTCCGAACAGGTGGTGTCACTGCTGGATTAGGAAGAATGGACAAAACGCTTGGTCAGATCAATATCGTTGACTGCATGTATCACCAATTCACCATGGACACCAATCTCAGGCGTCCGTGTTCAATGGCCTGCCCTAATGCGGTGGGCAGGAAACCTCCAAGCGCTGCACCAATCCCCAACTAGAGGTAATGATTACGATTTGTGTTCTTCCAATTTGTTGGTAGCCACATGCCATGGAGTGGCTTGGATTGGTGCTGATCTATCTTAATGGAGGCATCTGCTTTCCATGTGTTTGATGAAATTATCAACAACATTGTTCATACTAATATTTTAATCCTTCACATTAGCACCAATGACATGTTTGTCATCGTCTATTTATAGGGGATTTGGTATTAATTCTCTTGTATATCATTAATGTTTACAAAATAGATATATTTAGAGGTGTTTCAACTTTAAAGGTTTATATTTAGTCTCCATGCATACATTGGCACTTCAAGGAATTACCGGTTGAATCTCACAAATGAGAGTTCAGTCTGCAGCTGAGAATGATTCATTATACCGATTAATTTAGCAAGCCCGGCAAGACAAATGCTATTTATATTGCTGGAGATGTATATAACTTTGTAAGAATTTCTTTGATGGCAACTTTATAAGGCCTTATTGGTCGATTCCTGTTACTTTTCTAGCTCAACACTCTCTTATGGACAGGGGTCACCAGACCTCAGTCTAGCATATAAATGGTTAGTTTATTAGAATTCAATGATATATATTTACCAATGTTTACCAGCAATTTATGTTGTCGAGGCATGCCGACATTATGTCAGGGTTAGGGAAGATGTGACCAACATTGTCCATCAAAAGTTAGTGTTATTCACCCAGATCAATTCATCATGACATGTCCCGAACTAGCGCGCCGAAAAAAAGTTGTTGCAAATAAGCTGACAAACTGACCGGTGCTTGGATAGCTGTTGCACATTCATGCAACAATCATTTTTCTAATCCAATATTTTATGGAAAACGCAGGCGTGTTAATTGTGCAGTTTTGAGCATGTGGTATTCATTCTCTTCAATCACTATCTACCTTATTTTTTGAGATTTGTGAGATAGACCTGACAAACCCAGAGGGAGGGAGTAGATTTGAAAAAATAAATGTTCCTTATTATCAGTGTTAAGGCTTCTTTCATTATGACTAATGTGCGGTTGATAATGCTTTTCTTCTAAATCTCAGCATGCGCCTTTTCTTCACCACTAGGTGTCGCTTTTATTTGATGAACGCATATCAATTTTCTTCCCATTGCAACGCACAGGCATTTGTGCTAGTATTTCCTAACACACCTATCACTCCCGTTGAGCCCTTGTCTATACATCCTACTACCCCTGCTTCTCCGACTATTGCATATCCAACATCGGCATCTCCCATGGTTTCCTCATCTTGCTTGTCACAGGATTCTGCACCTTCATCCCCGACGACTTCTTCGTCTCCTCCCCTGAGTCTACCTTGGTGATCCCTCCTTGTATTCTTCCATCTGTTCCACGGTATTATACTCATTGTCTGCGTAATGTGGATGCATCTACTGATGTGTCGTCTTCCTCGCCTCAGCCTACTTATGGCTTGCGTCTTCATCCGCTTCCGCGCTGGGCCGCTTTTCTTGAGCCGACTTCTTATCGTGAAGCTGTTGTTCATCTCGAATGACAATTTGTGATGGCAGAGGAGCTTGCTGCTCTTGAGCGCACCGGCACATGGAATCTTGTTTCTCTTCCTCCCTCTGTGTGTCACATCACTTGTAAGTGGGTCTACAAGGTTAAGACTCGCTTCAATGGTTCTCTTAAGCATTGCAATGCTCGTCTTATGGCTCATGGCTTTCAGCAGGAGCATGCTCGTGATTACGATGAGACTTTTGTTCTTGTGGCACATATGACCATTGTTCGTACACTTCTTGTCATGGCATCCGTTCGGCACTGGTTTGTATCTCAGCTTGATGTTAAGAATGCCTTTCTTAACCGTGAGTTGTGTGAGGAGGTATACATGTAGCCATATTCTATTCCTGATGGCATGGTATGCCATCTTCGTCGCTCTCTCTATGGCCTTAAGCAAGCCTCTCGCGCCTGGTTTGAGCGTTTTCCCCCTGTGGTGACTGTCGTTGGTTTTTCGGCGAGTGCTCGTGATCCAGTGTAGTCTGTCCACCTTTCAGCTCATGGTCGGACTATTCTTCTTCTATATGTCAACGACATGATCATCATTGGTGACGGCGCCGAATATATTGCCTTTGTGAATGCTCGTCTAAGTGGGCAGTTTCTTATGTCTGATCTTGGCCCTCTTGGCTACTTTCTTGGGATCAAGGTCTCTTCTACTTCTGATGGCTTTTTTTTATTTCCCAGAAAAAGTATATCCAGAACCTTTTGCACGTGTTGCTCTTACTGATGAGCGTACTGTTGAGACTCCCATGGAGCTCAATGTTCACCTCCATGATACAGATGGTGACCCCTTGTCTAACTCGACGCGTTATTGTCATCTTGTCGGTACTCTTAGGAGTACGTACTCCTACCCACATGGGTACATATATATAGCCATTTATCTTTTTGTATTTACCCTATTGTATAAAGGGTTTTCTGTATATTTCTTGCACCTGTATATGTATATACTGGCCTATGGTCTCATAGGAATACAAGCTGCATATTTCCTAACGGAAACTAGCCATGGCTAGGTCTGGTGGGGCTGTAGGAGGATAGTTATCTTCATGTTTGTCCTGGTGGTGCAGGAGGCTGCCTCTGGCGCACCTACATGTAACTATGGTCAACTTCTCCTCTTAATATAAATGGGACGCTATCCCGCAAAAAAAAAATGGGACACTCTTGCGCGTTCTTGGAAAAAAGTTTACAAGCAGTTATAACACCAGGGAAACCAGACGCGGACGTTTGGTCTATGGATAGGGCTGGAAAAAAAGCTCGAAGCTCGTGAGCTAAACAAGTAGCTCGTGACTCGGCTCGAATCGACTCGAACTCGAAGAATAACGAGTCGAGCCGAGCTTTAGTTTAAGATCGTTTATATACCAAGTTAAACGAGCCAATCTCACGAGTACTCGTGTAACTCGTTATGCTCGGTACAAAAGATCAGCCACTCTCGATATAAAAAAAGATCAGCCACTCAGCACCCTATGTCCCAGGCGCACAACAGAAGGCCTAGCCGTTGAAGGCCCAACCGCCTAGGAGACTCATGCGTTACAAGGAAATTACTATTGTTTAGTGATATATATGTTTAATATATACATAATAATTTTTATAATATTTGAGGGTTTTATGTTCATATGTTTAACGAGCTTAACAAGCTAAACGAGCCAGCTCGTGAGTTATATGAGCCGAGCCAATCTTGGATTTGAGCTCGTTAATAATAACAAGTCGAGTCGAGCTAGCTCGTTAACGAAACGAGCTCTAGCGAGTCGAGTCGAGTTGGCTCGACTCGGCTCAAATTCCAGCCCTATCTATGGGTACATATGTACCTTATATAGAAAAAAATAGTAATTCGAGAAAAAGTCAAAAAATTCTGAAAATATTTTTTAAATAAACTTGACCTTTCATTGTACTCATGAGAAAAGTACCACAAAAGGAAAATTCCTCTTTGACTTCTTTTCAAAAAAGACATTTTTTTGCCAAAATAGCGTGAATAGTGACCTATAATAGCAAATGAATTTTGTCTTTTTCGCTGTGAAGTAAACGTTGGTTTTTTTTGTGAAAATTTATATAATAGTGCGCAAGTAAGTCAAGTTTATTCTAAAAATAGTTCTTAGCTATTTTGACATTTTGTTTAATTATTAAAAAGAAAATTCCATATAGGGTCTATATACAACCAGAAACCAAAGTGTATTTCCTCAGGGAAACCCCACAAATCATTATAAATTTCGTTGTATCAGACTATCAATGATAAGCTGTGCTATCTGAAACTGTGGCGCGAACTACTTTAAGTACATCTTTGTTGATATGCACAAGCACAAAAACGTACTAAAAAGTTGAAACACGAGAGGGTAAAGCTCAGTGGGGCAGTGAGTGGCAAGCCCACTAGAAACAGTTCCCCTCGCCGCCCTTGGGCATCTACTACCGCACCATGTAATGCCATATTGGCAGGAGATGTCCATCAGGAAAAGCAGAGCATGCTTTGCTCGCCACATTTGTGCTAAGCTTTCCAGTTGTGGCATCACAGCACACCATTTGTCCTAAACATCTCAACCTGATAAAGTTACGTCCCATGGAATCTAGTAATATATACCGTATATGCAAAAGCATCAAGAACAGAAGAACCAGGAGACGACAACTAGTCCCCAAATGTGATATTTGCAAATGAGCAGCTAAGCTGCTAAAGGAAAGGGTCCGGCCCGACATGCCGAGTGCAGAATTGAATATTGGAACATTCTGTGAGGTGCTTGATGCTCACCAGCTCCTCGAAATTCTTCTCCAAATTGCACTTGAAAAGCTAATGAAATGGGAGCGGCTCTTCCTGTAAAGGCAAAGGAACGAATGGGATCCAGATCAACCAACTGAGCATACAGAAAATAATTCAAGCAATCACAGGACCAAACAAAAGACACAATGTTACGTCAGTGGAGTAACTTGAATCAGGTTTGTGTGGCTCACACTATTGGAAGAGGGACATGGCAAGGACTTGCAACATAAAGAAAATCTGTTGAAGGTGCGATGGAGCGGCCATTGACGTAAAGGTCACAATCAACAAGTAGCACTTCTTTATGGTTATGCTTATGCAGTGTCCAATAAGCGCAATAAGCACAGGAACAAGTAAATCCACGTGAATCTAAGGCAACAAGTGGCCGATTCAGTTCTCAACTTTCAAACAGTTTATACCTTACTTGATGAGTCACTCTAAAGAGCTATGAGAGGAAGAGTCGAAATCAGAACACGGGATCCTGCCATATAAAGCAGGTGGATTTTGGACAGCACAATCACACACACGACCAACCGAAGAAAACTATAATGACAACTTTAGAATAAAGGAGGCTACAAACCACCATTATGCATACAAGTAGAAAGAGGCATATTTGATGGTTGCTCTTCATATTCAATTGTTAGTATTGTAGGCCCTTAGCACAGCTACTGGCAAACAGATCATGCAGAGCTGGTAACTGAATACAATCAGTAAAAAAAAACATGTTGTATTCAATCATTAGCCAAACCAAATTAAACAGATTAACCAGGTCTTGAGAAGATTAGTACATAACAAACCGAGTGCCTGGTCTACAAGATCACACAGTTGAGTGAACAAATAAGATCAGACATGCTTCACAAGATCTACAGTCCATCATAAAAGAAACTCATCAGAATTTGATGTTCTCAAAATCTGTGACTGGTAAATGTCCCAAGTCCTAACACCTTCAGCTTCTAAGTAGAGTAAGTATATAGTGCAAATAAATAAATAAATCATATCACCAGAACCTAAAGACTGCGCATAAGAAATTTCCAGTCACAACTAATGATTCATACCAGACACTTCCAAGAAAACTCCATGTTCGAAAAGTTTGACTATCCATCAAGTTCTAAATTATTGAATCAACGAAATCTATTGAATAGAAAGTCAATGAACACTTAACCGATATCAAGTTGGAAAGGATAAAAGTGCCAAACAAATTGTATCTGTCCTCCATAAGAGAAACTGATATGAGCCATATGCCTATTAAACATGTAGTTTCTCCAAATTAGGTGTATTCAGATGGATGTGTAAACGAAAGACTGAAGGGTTAAAGGAAAAAACTTCCAAAAAATTATGTTTGATTATACCAAAATTAAATAAAATACAACAAGATTACACTCACAGGCTCCATGATGGGCTCCCATCAGTGTGATGCGCATTCTAGACCCCGGGGCAAATAAGAGGTTATGGCCCAACTTGGTGCATGCAGCCTGAAGTCCTTTGAGAAAATCACTTGGAACTTGGGCCTTTAAACATGGTCTGCGTACACCCTGAATGATCTCCCTCGTTTCAAACCAGGGGAAAACCAGTCTAAGACACACGATGAACATTGATCCTGGAACTACTTCAGGCTTTGTTCGGTTACACCTCCTCACAGGGGGATTGGGGTGGATTGGAGGAGGTTTTGACTTGTACAGGGTCTAATCCCTGCCAATCCCTGCCAAACCCTTCTATTTTCCCTGTCAACTGAACAGGCCCTCAGGGGGCTGGCAGATGAGCAAATACTATGGTTCTAGGCATGTTGAACAATGAAAACTATCTGAACTAATCTATGCATGAGTGGTCAATTATCCTTGAGTCTTGATGCATGAATGGAATAATCATCAGTAAATAATACTCCCTCTGTCTGTTTATAGGCCACTTAGTAGTAGTACCATAGACAGAGTCAGTATGTATCATGTCCATAGAACAAGCTAAAGTTAAATGATGTTTGCCCAATTCCTATGACAGGGGCATACAACACATTGAGGGTGACAAACCAGCGATGCTATCAACGCCAGACCATTGAGATATTATAGTGTTCTGCATTGAAATTCACATGACGGAATACAGCATTTCAGCAAGTAAATAAAGAATCAAACATGAATTGCCAATTGGCCATGTAGCGATTGGCCGACAAGCTTGACCTAAAGGGCAGCCCGGTGCGCGTAGCTCCCGCTTGCGCAGGGTCCGGGGAAGGGTCTGACTGCTTTGGGTCTATAGTATGCAGCCTTTCCCTACATTTCTGCAAGAGGCTGTTTCCAGGACTCAAACCCGTGACCGGCCGACAAGCTGACCTTCTAGAACAAAAACAGAAGGAACATAAATCACAGCTATCATATGAAAATAGCTACTACTATATCACCCAAAGCTCCATTTATCATTTGAACAGATATTTCACAATCTGAGATTGAAATGGCACTGCCACCAATTACAGCTACCACATCAAGAAAGCTAAACGGGACATGCATTTACTAACTTCAAAAATCTGCGGCAGTGATGTAATTGACGACTTATACATATGAAACAAAAAGGTAACACCCACAAATCCTGTCAGGATGGATGGAAATAATCAGACTTGTTCGATGCATGTGAGTACTGCTCCCATTGAAATCCAATATAAACAAGAAGCAGGTATCTTCCAATATCAAGCCCAGAAGACAGAATAACACTCCACACTTCCTTGAAGGTCTGGCTCACTTTTTGCAGAACTAACACTCAACAATTCCACTGAATTCATACACAAAAAATGGTGTACTATACTTGCAATAATAGCAAGAGATGTTATGAACTTATGATACAAGTGATACTGTATCCTCAGCGTCAACAAACTAATTATCCACAAAAACAAGAAACAGATTATCTCCACAACAGATCAAGTAAACGACTGAAAGAATGAACCTGTTTTGCATAGGCTCAGTGCCGAGGGCTCGGGCTCCGTCTGGCAATGCCAACACCGCTAGAGAAAATGCCAGCGAAGGCCTGCAGGTTCTCGTCAGAGGGGCTGGTGTGAATCTTTCTCGGGAATGGTAAGACACAAGGCCCGCAAAACATCACCCCGCCCATGTACGTGTTCTCATCCTCCCCCTCCTGATCGCTGGCATCGTCTTCACGCTTGTTACTTGGCTTCACCGCAACCTGCTGGTTGTCCGATCCTTTATTGTTAGGCTTCACCGAGGCCTGCAGCTTCTTGGGCGTGAGCACCTTAGGAGAAGGTGGGGGTGTTGGGTGCGCGCGGTTGAGGACGCGCAGCACGCGGCCTGAGATCGGCGCCGTGGAGAGGCTGCTGATGGCAACGGCAGGGGGTAGGCCGCTGAGAGAGACGGCGGGGGAGAAGCTGAGGGCGTGGGAGGCCGCCGGAGAGGGCGGCGCAGCGACCAGGCTAGCGGCCACATTGAGGAGGCCGTGGACGCGGCCGGAGGGGCGTCGGACGCCGACGGCGAACATGGCTGGGGACCCAACGGGGCGGGACAGGAGGCAGTTGTCGCCGAGGAGGAACCGCGCGGATCCGATCAGGGAGTCCCCGCCGATGTGCCAGGCCCCGTTCGGTGAGGCGTAGATCTCCACGGTGACGGCAGCGCGGGAATCCTCGGCGAGCGCGGCTTCGTGCACGCGGAAGAGGAACCGCTCGTGCCAAGCCGGATCGGGGCCGCCAGAGCGGTCGGGTTGCGTCTGGAGCCTGTGCGCGGTGTCAACCCACGCCACGGCGTACGCCTGCAACCGCCGCCGAAGTCCAGAAGGCGGCTTCAGCCCCTGCGCGGAGATGATGGTGACCTCCAGAAGCCGCTCGCCCTCCGGGAGCCCCAGGCCGGCCTCCTCGTCCGGCGCCTCCATCGCCGGCGAGCGGCGGCGCTAGGGTTTCTTGCTCGGGGAAGAGAGGGGTCGCGAAACGAGGCGGCGGCGAGATTTGAGGCTCGCCCCCCTCTCCCCCTTCGGTCGTCTCGGTGGGATTTTGAACGAACGGTGGATCCGAGCAGGTATCGTGCGATCCGGTGGTTATGAAGGAATCCTGCCAACTGGTGGTGATTGATTGGGCGTCTGAGCGGGAGTCTGCGCCGTTTGAGATGCGATTGACAAATGTGAGAGCATCTGCAATTTCATCATCCCTTTGAGCACATTGTGACGCCCCAATTTAAATATACACTAATCATACATGTAAATATGTACGACCGAGATCAAGGACTTACGGAAAGATATCATAACATAACTCTAGACATAAACTAAAATAATACAAGCTTTATATTACAAGCCGGGGCATCGATGGCTCGAATACATAAGCTCGAAAACACAAGAGTCAGCGAAAGCAATAATATCTGAACACAGACATTAAGTTAAACAAGTTGCCATAAGATTGCTAGCACAAACTGGGATACAGATCGAAAAAGGCGCAGGCCTACTGACTGGGATCCTCCTAAACTACTCCTGGTCGTCGGCGGCCTGCACGTAGTAGTAGGCACCCTCGGTACAGTAGGGGTCGTCGTCGACGGTGGCGTCTGGCTCCTGGGCTCCAACATCTGGTCGTAGCAACCAGGTATAGAAAGGGGGAAAGGGGGAGCAAAGCAACCGTGAGTACTCATCCAAAGTACTCGCAAGTAAAGATCTACACTACATATGCATTGGTACCAATGAAATGGGTAGTATTTGTGAACTGAACTACAGAATGGTAGAATAAGAGAGGGATAGCTAGTCCTATCGAAGACTACGCTTCTGGCAACCTCCATATTGAAGCATGTAGAAGAGAGTAGCTGGTAAGTTCACCAAGTATCAACGTATAGCATAATCCTATCTGGCGATCCTCCCCTCGTCGCCCTGTGGGAAAGCGATCACCGGGTTGTATCTGGAACTTGTAAGAGGTGTGTTTTATTAAGTATCTGGTTCTAGTTGTGATAAGGTCTAAGTACAATTCCGAGTCATCCTTTTACCGAGGGACACGGTTATTCGAATAGATAAACTTCCCTGCAGGGATGCACCACATTACCCAACACGCTCGATCCCTCTGGTCGGGCACACTTTCCTGGATCATACCCGGCCTCAGAAGATCAACACGTCGCAACCCTGCCTAGACACAACAGAGAGGTCAGCACACCGGTCAAAATCCTAAGCGCGCAGGGGTCTGGGCCCATAGCCCGTTGCACACCTACATATTGCGTACGCGGCCGGTGAGCAGACCTAGCAACCTCCATTCCAAAGGAAGTTGTGTTACACGGTCCAACCCGGCACGCGCCGCTGAGTCGCTGACGTCAAGAAGGCTTCGGCTGATACCACAACGTCGAGTGCCCATAGCTATTCCTGCGTAGTTGGTTAGTGTGTATAGGCCAGTGGCCAGACTCAGAACAAATATCCATATCTCGTTAAATGTGTTATTTTAAAATAACAACAGACGCTGACCAGGGACCCGGCCCACTTGTCTCCTAGGGGGTCGCAACCTGCCCTGTCGCTCCGCCACAAAGTAACCATCAGGGGGCTGCCGGGAACCCAGACCCACCACTACCTGGGTGGAACCACCTCCCCTTCAGCCCCCATCTCCGAATCATCCACATAGATAATGTAAAAGTATATAATATATGTACCCATAATCACCTCCCAAAGTGATCACGGCCCAGTAGTGTAGCATGGCAGACGGGCAAGAGTGTAAGGTCACTGATGATAAACTAGCAACCTATACTAAGCATTTAGGATTGCACGTAAAGGTATCAACAGTAGTAACAAGGACATGCTATGCAGCAGTATATGATCAAATCGATGAAACCGTAACACTACTTTAATGCAAGCAGTGGAGGGAAAGAGTAGGCGATATCAGGATGAACAAGGAGGGTTGGCTTGCCTGGTTGCTCTAGCAAGAAGGAGGGGTCGTCGTCGATGTAGTCGATCACAGGGGTATCGACAGCGGTCTCGGGGTCTACCGGAAAAAGTAACGGAGGGGGAACATAATAAATAACAGAGCAATCAAAGCATCACAAAGCATAACATGGCAATACGCGGTGCTACGGGTGACCTAACGCAGTAGTAGGCGATACCGGCGAAGGGGGGAAACATCTGGGAAAGTATTCCCGGTGTTTCGCGTTTTCAGACAAACAGGCCGGAGGGGGAAGGTTGTAGGTTCGCTATGCTAGGGACATGCGGCGGACGAACGAACTGCGTATTCGGATTCGTAACGTTTTTCTGGTCAACTTTCATGTATAAAGTATTTTCATCTGACTTATGAATTATTTTATATTAATTTCATTCTGGAATTTATTATTAATTTGAAATTTAGTTGGAAAAATGCTAGGTGTACACCAGAAGTGTACCCAGCAATGCAACAGAGAGGCTAATTGGTGGGGTCAGTGAGCTGAGTCAGCAGCCCAGTCAGCAGTCAACATTTTGACCGCTGACTCGTCAACTAGGTCAAAGGGGCCCACATGTCATTGACTGGGTCAAATCCAGTCAGCAGTTTGACTGGGCAACTATACAGTGGGGGCCCATATGTCAGTGGCACCTATTATATTTAAAAGGGTGATGACCCACAAGTATAGGGGATCAATTGTAACTCTTTTCAATAAGTAAGAGTGCCGAACCCAACGAGGAGCGGAAGGAAATGACAAGTAGTTTTCAGTAAGGTAGTGTCTGCAAGTGCTGAAATTGTAAGTAGCGAGTAGTTTGATGGCGAGGTAATTTGTAATGAACAAGTAACGATAATTGTAACAAGTATGCAGCAAGGTAGCCCAATCCTTTTGAGGCAAATAACAGGCCAAAACGATTTCTTATAATGAGCAAAGCGTTCTTGAGGGTACACGGGAATTTCATCTACTCACTTTCATCATATTGGTTTGATTTGTGTTCGCTACTTTGATAATTTGATATGTGGGTGGACCGGTGCTTAGGTGCTGTTCTTACTTGAACAAACCTCCTACTTATGATTAACCCTCCCGCAAGCATCCACAACTACGAGAAAAGTATTAAAAATAAATTCTAACCATAGCATTAAACTATAGGATCCAATCGGTCCCTTACGGAATAGTGCATAAATAGGGATTTAAGTTTCTATCACTCTCGCAACCCACCATTGATAACCCACAAGTATAGAGGATCAATTGTAGCCTCTTTCGATAAGTAAAAGTGTCGAACCCAACGAGGAGCTAAAGGTAGAACAAATATTCCCTCAAGTTCTATCGACCACCGATACAACTCTATGCACGCTTAACGTTCGCTTTACCTAGAACAAGTATGAAACTAGAAGTACTTTGTAGGTGTGATAGGATAGGTTTGCAAGATAATAAAGAGCGCGTAAATAAAAGCTAGGGGCTGTTTAGATAAAGACACAACTAAATTAGTTTCAGTAGAGAGCTTTTTGTCACGAGAAAGTTATTTGTCCCTAGGCAATCGATAACTAGACCGGTAATTATTATTGCAAATTTATTTGAGGGAGAGGCATAAGCTAACATATTTTCTCTTCTTGGATCGTATGCACTTATGATTGGAACTCTAGCAAGCATCCACAACTACTAATGATCATTAAGGTAAAACCCAACCATAGCATTAAAGTATCAAGTCCTCTTTATTCCCATACGCAAACAACCTACTTACTCGGGTCTGTGCTTCTGTCACTCACGCCACCCACCATAAGCAAATCGTGAACATATTGCAAACCCTACAGCGGGGATCCCTCACGCTTTCGCAACACGGAGAGAACCATAGGACATCACCAATAATAAAATATGCAACTCAAACCAATCACGATCATCAATTAACCCATAGGACAAAACTGATCTACTCAAACAGCATAGGATAGCCATACATCATTGGGAAATAATATATAGCGTTGAGCACCATGTTTAAGTAGAGATTACAGCGGGTAAAAGAGGGGTTACACCGCTGCATAGAGGGGGGAAGAGTTGGTGATGATGGCGGTGAAGTTGTTGGTGTAGATTGCGGTGATGATGATGGCCCCGGCAGCGTTCCGGCGCCACCGGGAGAGAGGGGGAGAGAGCCCCCCTCCTTCTTCTTCTTCCTTGACCTTCTCCCTAGATGGGAGAAGGGTTTCCCCTCTGGTCCATGGCCCCCATGGCATGGTAGGGGCGAGAGCCCCTCCAAGATTGGATTTGTCTCTCTGTCTCTCTCTGTTTCTCGTTCCCTCATTCTGCCCTTTCACCGTTTATTAAATTCCCGGAGATCCGTAACTCCGATTGGGCTGAATTTTGGATACGATTTTTATCCGGATATTGGCTTTCTTGCGGCGAAAGAAGGGCACCAACCGCCTTACGGGGTGGCCACGAGGGCCCAGAGCGCGCCTGACCCCCTAGGGCGCGCCCCCCTGCCTCGTGGCCCCATCGGGCATCGTCTCGCGTTGATTCTTCTTTCCAAAAATCACATATATTTCAAAAAAAATCTCTATCAGTTTTTATATTATTTGGACTCCGTTTGATATGGATTTTCTGCGAAACAAAAAACATGCAATAAACAGGAACTGGCACTGGCCACTGGATCAATATGTTAGTCCCAAAAATAATATAGAAAGTTGCCAAAAGTATATGAAAGTTGTAGAATATTGGCATGGAACAATCAAAAATTATAGATACGATGGAGACGTATCGGCATCCCCAAGCTTAATTCCTGCTCGCCCTCGAGTAGGTAAATGATAAAAAAGATAATTTTTGATGTGGAATGCTACCTAGCATAATCTTGATCATGTAATCTAATCATGGCATGAATATTAAGACACGAGTGATTCAGAGCAATAGTCTATCATTTGACATTAAGGCAATAATACTTCAAGCATACTAATAAAGCAATCATGTCTTTTCAAAATAACATGGCCAAAGAAAGTTATCCCTACAAAATCATATGGTCTGGCTATGCTCCATCTTCACCACACAAAGCATTCATATCATGCACAACCCCGATGACAAGCCAAGCAATTGTTTCATACTTTTGATGTTCTCAAACCTTTTCAACTTTCACACAATACATGAGCGTGAGCCATGGATATAGTGTTGGGGAACGTAGTAATTTCAAAAAAAATCCTACGCACACGCAAGATCATGGTGATGCATAGCAACGAGAGGGGAGAGTGTTGTCCACGTACCCTCGTAGACCGAAAGCGGAAGCGTTAGCACAACGCGATTGATGTAGTCGCACGTCTTCACGATTCGACTGATCAAGTACCGAACGTACGGCACCTCCGAGTTCAACACACGTTCAGCCCGATGACGTCCCTCGAACTCCGATCTAGCCGAGTGTTGAGGGAGAGTTTCGTCAGCACGACGGCGTGGTGACGATGTTGATGTTCTACCGATGCAGGGCTTCGCCTAAGCACCGCTACAATATTATCGAGGTGGACTATGGTGGAGGGGGGCACCGCACACGGCTAAGAGATCAATGATCAATTGTTGTGTCTCTAGGGTGCCCCATGCCCCCGTATATAAAGGAGCAAGGGAGGGGGGTGGCCGGCCAAGGTAGAGGGCGCGCCAGGAGGAGTCCTACTCCCACTGGGAGTAGGACTCCCCCCCTTTCCTAGTTGGATTAGGACTTGAGGGGGAAGGAGTGGAGGAGAAGGAAGGAAGGGGAGGCGCCGCCCCCCTCTCCTTGTCCTATTTGGACTAGGGGGAGGGGCGCGCGGCCAGCCCTTGCCTCCTCTCCTCTCTTCCACCTAGGCCCACTAAGGCCCATTTGGTTCCCGGGGGGTTCCGCTAACCTCCCGGTACACCGGTAAAATCCCGATTTTACCCGGAACACTTTCGATATCCAAACATAGGCTTCCAATATATCAATCTTCATGTCTCGACCATTTCAAGACTCCTCGTCATGTCCGTGATCACATCCGGGACTCCGAACAACCTTCGGTACATCAAAACATATAAACTCATAATATAACTATCATCGTAACGTTAAGCGTGCGGACCCTACGGGTTCGAGAACTATGTAGACATGAATGAGACACGTCTCCGGTCAATAACCAATAGCGGAACCTGGATGCTCATATTGGCTCCTACATATTTTACGAAGATCTTTATCGGTCAGACTGCATAACAACATCATTGTTCCCTTTGTCATCGGTATGTTACTTGCCCGAGATTCGATCGTCGGTATCTCAATACCTAGTTCAATCTCGTTACCAACAAGTCTCTTTACTCGTTTCTTAATACATCATCCCACAACTAACTCATTAGTTGCAATGCTTGCAAGGCTTAAGTGATGTGCATTACCGAGAGGGCCCAGAGATACCTTTCCGACAATCGGAGTGACAAATCCTAATCTTGAAATACGCCAACCCAACAAAGTACCTTCAGAGACACCTGTAGAGCACCTTTATAATCACCCAGCTACGTTGTGACGTTTGGTAGCACACAAAGTGTTCCTCCGGTAAATGGGATTTGCATAATCTCATAGTCATAGGAACATGTATAAGTCATGAAGAAAGCAATATCAACATACTAAACGATCGTGTGCTAAGCTAACGGAATGGGTCATGTCAATCACATCATTCTCCTAATGATGTGATCCCGTTAATCAAATGACAACCCATGTCAATGGCTAGGAAACTTAACCATCTTTGATCAACGAGCTAGTCAAGTAGAGGCATACTAGTGACACTCTGTTTGTCTATGTATTCACACATGTATTATGTTTCCGGTTAATACAATTCTAGCATGAATAATAAACATTTATCATGATATAAGGAAATAAATAATAACTTTATTATTGCCTCTAGGGCATATTTCTTTCAGTATCCCACTTGCACTAGAGTCAATAATCTAGATTACACAGTAATGATTCTAACACACATGGAGCCTTGGTGCTGATCATGTTTTGCTCGTGGAAGAGGCTTAGTCAGCGGGTCTGCAACATTCAGATCCGTATGTATCTTGCAAATTTCTATGTCTCCCACCTGGACTAGATCCCGGATGGAATTGAAGCGTCTCTTGATGTGCTTGGTTCTCTTGTGAAATCTGGATTCCTTCGCCAATGCAATTGCACCAGTATTGTCACAAAAGATTTTCATTGGACCCGATGCACTAGGTATGACACCTGGATCGGATATGAACTCCTTCATTTGCTGCTTCCGAAGCAGCTATGTACTCCGCTTCACATGTAGATCCCGCCACGACGCTTTGTTTAGAACTGCACCAACTGACAGCTCCTCTGTTCAATGTAAACACGTATCCGGTTTGCGATTTAGAATCGTCCAGATCAGTGTCAAAGCTTGCATCAACGTAACCATTTACAATGAGCTCTTTGTCACCTCCATAAACGAGAAACATATCCTCAGTCCTTTTCAGGTATTTCAGGATGTTCTTGACCGCTGTCTAGTGATCCACTCCTGGATTACTTTGGTACCTCCCTGCTAGACTTATAGCAAGGCACACATTAGGTCTGGTACACAGCATTGCATACATGATAGAGCCTATGGCTGAAGCATAGGGAACATCTTTCATTTTCTCTCTATCTTCTGCAGTGGTCGGGCATTGAGTCTTACTCAACTTCACACCTTGTAACACAGGTAAGAACCCTTTCTTTGCTTGATCCATTTTGAACTTCTTCAAAACTTTGTCAAGGTATGTGCTTTGTGAAAGTCCAATTAAGCATCTTGATCTATCTCTATAGATCTTAATGCCCAATATGTAAGCAGCTTCACCGAGGTCTTTCATTGAAAAACTCTTATTCAAGTATCCCTTTATGCTATCCAGAAATTCTATATCATTTCCAATCAGCAATATGTCATCCACATATAATATCAGAAATGCTACAGAGCTCCCACTCACTTTCTTGTAAATACAGGCTTCTCCAAAAGTCTGTATAAAACCAAATGCTTTGATCACACCATCAAAGCGTTTATTCCAACTCTGAGAGGCTTGCACCAGTCCATAAATGGATCGCTGGAGCTTGCACACTTTGTTAGCTCCCTTTGGATCGACAAAACCTTCCGGTTGCATCATATACAACTCTTCTTCCAGAAATCCATTCAAGAATGCAGTTTTGACATCCATCTGCCATATTTCATAATCATAAAACGCGGCAATTGCTAACATGATTCGGACAGACTTAAGCATCGCTACGGGTGAGAAGGTCTCATCGTAGTCAATCCCTTGAACTTGTCGAAAACCTTTCGCAACAAGTCGAGCTTTGTAGATAGTAACATTATCGTTAGCGTCAGTCTTCTTCTTAAAGATCCATTTATTCTCAATTACTTGCTGATCAACGGGCAAGTCAACCAAAGTCCACACTTTGTTCTCATACATGGATCCCATCTCAGATTTCATGGCTTCAAGCCATTTTGCGGAATATGGGCTCACCATCGTTTCTTCATAGTTCGTAGGTTCATCATGATCTAGTAGCATGACTTCCAGAACAGGATTACCGTACCACTCTGGTGCGGATCTTACTGGTTGATCTACGAAGATCAGAAGCAACTTGATCTGACGTTTCATGATCATCATCATTAACTTCCTCACTAGTTGGTGTAGGTGTCACAGAAACTGATTTCTGTGATGTACTACTTTCCAATAAGGGAGCAGGTACAATTACCTCATCAAGTTCTACTTTCCTCCCACTCACTTCTTTCGAGAGAAACTCCTTCTCTAGAAAGGATCCATTCTTGGCAACGAATGTCTTGCCTTCGGATCTGTGATAGAAGGTGTACCCAACAGTCTCCTTTGAGTATCCTATGAAGAACATTTCTCCGATTTGGGTTCGAGCTTATCAGGTTGAAGCTTTTTCACATAAGCATCGCAGTCCCAAACTTTAAGAAATGACAACTTTGGTTTCTTGCCAAACCACAGTTCATAAGGCGTCGTCTCAACGGATTTTGATGGTGCCCTATTTACGTGAATGCGGCCGTCTCTAAAGCATAACCCCAAAACGATAGCGGCAAATCTGTAAGAGACATCATAGATCGCACCATATCAAGTAAAGTGCGATTACGACATTCGGACACACCATTACGTTGTGGTGTTCCGGGTGGCGTGAGTTGAGAAACTATTCCGCATTGTTTCAAATGTAGGCCAAACTCGTAACTCAAATATTCTCCTCCAGGATCAGATCGTAGAAACTTTATTTTCTTGTTACGATGATTTTCAACTTCACTCTGAAATTCTTTGAACTTTTCAAATGTTTCAGACTTATGCTTCATTAAGTAGATATACCCATATCTGCTTAAATCATCTGTGAAGGTGAGAAAATAACGATATCCGCCACGAGCCTCAACATTCATCGGACCACATACATCTGTATGTATGATTTCCAACAAATTTGTTGCTCTCTCCATAGTACCGAAGAACAACGTTTTAGTCATCTTGCCCATGAGGCACGGTTCGCAAGTACCAAGTGATTCATAATCAAGTGGTTCCAAAAGTCCATCAGTATGGAGTTTCTTCATGCGCTTTATACCGATATGACCTAAACGGTAGTGCCACAAATAAGTTGCACTATCATTATCAACTCTGCAACTTTTGGCTTCAACATTATGAATATGTGTATCACTACTATCGAGATTCATCAAAAACAGACCACTCTTCAAGGGTGCATGACCATAAAAGAATTTACTCATATAAATAGAACAACCATTATTCTCTGATTTAAATGAATAACCGTCTCGCATCAAACAAGATCCAGATATAATGTTCATGCTCAATGCTGGCACCAAATAACAATTATTTAGGTCTAATACTAATCCCGAAGGTAGATGTAGAGGTAGCGTGCCGACCGCGATCACATCGACTTTGGAACCGTTTCCCACGCGCATCGTCACCTCGTCCTTTGCCAGTGTTTGCTTAATCCGTAGTCCCTGTTTCGAGTTGCAAATATTAGCAACAGAACCAGTATCAAATACCCAGGTGCTACTGCGAGCTCTAGTAAGGTACACATCAATAACATGTATATCACATATACCTTGGTTCACCTTGCCATCCTTCTTATCCGCCAAATACTTGGGGCAGTTCCGCTTCCAGTGACCAGTCTGCTTGCAGTAGAAGCACTCAGTTTCAGGCTTAGGTCTAGACTTGGGTTTCTTCTCCTGAGCAGCAACTTGCTTGCTGTTCTTCTTGAAGTTCCCCTTCTTCCTCCCTTTGCCCTTTTTCTTGAAACTAGTGGTCTTGTTGACCATCAACACTTGATGCTCCTTCTTGATTTCTACCTCCGCAGCTTTTAGCATTGCGAAGAGCTCGGGAATTGTCTTATTCATCCCTTGCATATTATAGTTCATCACGAAGCTCTTGTAGCTTGGTGGCAGTGATTGAAGAACTCTGTCAATGACACTATCAACCAGAAGATCAACTCCCAGCCGAGTCAAGTGATTATGGTACCCAGACATTCTGAGTATATGTTCACTAACAGAACTATTCTCCTCCATCTTGCAGCTGTAGAACTTATTGGAGACTTCATATCTCTCAATCCGGGAATTTGCTTGAAATATTAACTTCAACTCCTGGAACATCTCATATGCTCCATGACGTTCAAAACGTCGTTGAAGTCCCGGTTCCAAGCCGTAAAGCATGGCACACTGAACTATTGAGTAGTCATCAGCTTTGCTCTGCCAGATGTTCTTAACGTTGTCAGTTGCATCAGCAGTAGGCCTGGCACTCAGCGGTGCTTCCAGGACGTAATTCTTCTGTGCAGCAATGAGGATAATCCTCAAGTTACGGACCCAGTCCGTGTAATTGCTACCATCATCTTTCAACTTTGCTTTCTCAAGGAACACATTAAAATTCAACGGAACAACAGCACGGGCCATCTATCTACAATCAAACATAGACAAGCAAGATACTATCAGGTACTAAGTTCATGATAAATTTAAGTTCAATTAATCATATTACTTAAGAACTCCCACTTAGAAAGACATCCCTCTAATCCTCTAAGTGATCACGTGATCCAAATCAACTAAACCATAACCGATCATCACGTGAAATGGAGTAGCTTTCAATGGTGAACATCACTGTGTTGATCATATCTACTATATGATTCACGCTCGACCTTTCGGTCTTAGTGTTCCGAGGCCATATCTGCATATGCTAGGCTCGTCAAGTTTAACCTAAGTATTCTGCGTGTGCAAAACTGGCTTGCACCCGTTGTAGATGGACGTAGAGCTTATCACACCCGATCATCACGTGGTGTCTGGGCACGATGAACTTTGGCAACGGTGCATACTCAGGGAGAACACTTTTATCTTGAAATTTAGTGAGAGATCATCTTGTAATGCTACCGTCAATCAAAGCAAGATAAGATGCATAAAAGAGAAACATCACATGCAATCAATATAAGTGATATGATATGGCCATCATCATCTTGTGCTTGTGATCTCCATCTCCGAAGCATCGTCATGATCACCATCGTCACCGGCGTGACACCTTGATCTCCATCATAGTATCGTTGTCATCTCGCCAATCTTATGCTTCCACGACTATCGCTACCGTTTAGTGATAAAGTAAATCATTACAGGTCGATTGCATTGCATACAATAAAGCGACAACCATATGGCTCCTGCCAGTTGCCGATAACTCGGTTACAAAACATGATCATCTCATACAATAAAATTTAGCATCATGTCTTGACCATATCACATCACAACATGCCCTGCAAAAACAAGTTAGACGTCCTCGACTTTGTTGTTGCAAGTTTTACGTGGCTGCTACGGGCTTAGCAAGAACCGTTCTTACATACGCATCAAAACAACAATGATAGTTTGTCAAGTTGGTGCTGTTTTAACCTTCGCAAGGACCGGGCATAGCCACACTCGGTTCAACTAAAGTTGGAGAAACTGACACCCGCCAGCCACCTATGTGCAAAGCATGTCGGTAGAACCAGTCTCGTGTAAGCGTACACGTAATGTCGGTCTGGGCCGCTTCATCCAACAATACCGCTGAACCAAAGTATGACATGCTGGTAAGCAGTATGACTTATATCACCCACGACTCACTTGTGTTCTACTCGTTCATATAACATCAACGCATAAAACCTGGCTCAGATGCCACTGTCGGGGAACGTAGTAATTTCAAAAAAATTCCTACGCACACGCAAGATCATGGTGATGCATAGCAACGAGAGGGGAGAGTGTTGTCCACGTACCCTTGTAGACCGAAAGCGGAAGCGTTAGCACAATGCGGTTGATGTAGTCGTACGTCTTCATGATTCGACCGATCAAGTACCGAACGTACGATACCTCCGAGTTCAGCACACGTTCAGCCCGATGACGTCCCTCGAACTCTGATCCAGCCGAGTGTTGAGGGAGAGTTTCGTCGGCACGACGGCGTGGTAACGATGTTGATGTTCTACTGACGCAGGGCTTCGCCTAAGCACCGCTACAGTATTATCGAGGTGGACTATGGTGGAGGGCGGCACCGCACACGACTAAGAGATCAATGATCAATTGTTGTGTCTCTAGGGTGCCCCCCTGCCCCCATATATAAAGGAGCAAGGGGGTGTGGCCGGCCAAGGGAGAGGGCGCACCAGGAGGAGTCCTACTCCCTCTGGGAGTAGGACTCCCCCCTTTCCTAGTTGGATTAGGACTTGAGGGGGAAGGAGTGGAGGAGAAGGAAGGAAGGGGGGTGCCGCCCCCCTCTCCTTGTCCTATTTGGACTAGGGGGGGAGGGGCGCGCGGCCAGCCCTTGCCTCCTCTCCTCTCTTCCACCTAGGCCCACTAAGGCCCTGATTGAAGGAAATATGCCCTAGAGGCAATAATAAAGTTATTATTTATTTCCTTATATCATGATAAATGTTTATTATTCATGCTAGAATTGTATTAACCGGAAACATAATACTTGTGTGAATACATAGACAAACAAAGTGTCACTAGTATGCGTCTACTTGACTAGCTCGTTAATCAAAGATGGTTATGTTTCCTAACCATGGACAAAGAGTTGTTATTTGATTAACAGGATCACATCATTAGTTGAATGATCTGATTGACATGACCCATTCCATTAGCTTAGCACCCGATCGTTTAGTATGTTGCTATTGCTTTCTTCATGACTTATACATGTTCCTATGACTATGAGATTATGCAACTCCCGTTTGCCGGAGGAACACTTTGTGTGCTACCAAACGTCACAACGTAACTGGGTGATTATAAAGGAGCTCTACAGGTGTCTCCAAAGGTACATGTTGGGTTGGCGTATTTCGAGATTAGGATTTGTCACTCCGATTGTCGGAGAGGTATCTCTGGGCCCTCTCGGTAATGCACATCACTTAAGCCTTGCAAGCATTGCAACTAATGAGTTAGTTGCGGGATGATGTATTACAGAACGAGTAAAGAGACTTGCCGGTAACGAGATTGAACTAGGTATTGGATACCGACGATCGAATCTCGGGCAAGTAACATACCGATGACAAAGGGAACAATGTATGTTGTTATGCGGTCTGACCGATAAAGATCTTCGTAGAATATGTAGGAGCCAATATGGGCATCCAGGTCCCGCTATTGGTTATTGACCAGAGGCGTGTCTCGGTCATGTCTACATTGTTCTCGAACCGTAGGGTCCGCACGCTTAACGTTACGATGACAGTTTCATTATGAGTTTATGCATTTTGATGTACCGAAGTTTGTTTGGAGTCCCGGATGTGATCATGGACATGATGAGGAGTCTCGAAATGGTCGAGACATAAAGATCGATATATTGGAAGCCTATATTTGGATATCGGAATCGTTCCGGGTGAAATCAGGATTTTACCGGAGTACCGGGAGGTTACCGGAACCCCCGGGGGGTTATTGGGCCTACATGGGCCTTAAGGGAGAAGAGGATCTTCGTGATCGTTCCTTAGCCGTGTGCGGTGCCCCCCTCCACCATATTCCACCTCGGTCATATTGTAGTGGTGCTTAGGCGAAGCCCTGCGACAGTAGTACATCAAGATCGTCACCACGCCGTCGTGTTGACGGAACTCTTCCCCGACACTTTGCTGGATCAGAGTCCGGGGATCGTCATCGAGCTGAACGTGTGCTAGAACTCGGAGGTGCCGTAGTTTCGGTGCTTGATCGGTCGGGCCGTGGAGACGTACGACTACATCAACCAAACGCTTCCGTTGTTGATCTACAAGGTACGTAGATCATACTCCCCCCCTTCTCGTTGCTATGCATCACCATGATCTTGCGTGTGCGTAGGAATTTTTTTGAAATTACTACGTTCCCCAACACTGATAACCCACAAGTATAGGGGATCGCAACAGCTTTCGAGGGTAGAGTATTCAACCCAAATTTATTGATTCGACACAAGGGGAGCCAAAGACTATTCTCAAGTATTAGCAGCTGAGTTGTCAATTCAACCACACCTGGAAACTTTGTATCTGCAGCAAAGTGTTTAGTAGCAAAGTAATATGATAGTGGTGGTAGCGGTAACAAAAGTAAAGACAGCAAAAATAATGTTTTTGGTATTTCGTAGTGATTGTAACAGTAGCAGCGGGAAAGTAAATAAGCGTAAACCAGTATATGGAAAACTCGTAGGCACCGCATCAGTGATGGATAATTATGCCGGATGCGGTTCATCATGTAACAGTCATAACATAGGGTGACACAGAACTAGCTCCAATTCATCAATGTAATGTAGGCATGTATTCCGTATATAGTCATACGTGCTTATGGAAAAGAACTTGCATGACATCTTTTGTCCTACCCTCCCGTGGCAGCGGGGTCCTATTGGAAACTAAGGGATATTAAGGCCTCCTTTTAATAGAGAACCGGAACAAAGCATTAGCACATATGAATACATGAACTCCTCAAACTACGATCATCACCGGGAGTGGTCCCGATTATTGTCACTTCGGGGTTGCCGGATCATAACACATAGTAGGTGACTATAGACTTGCAAGATAGGATCAAGAACTCACATATATTCATGGAAACATAATAGGTTCAGATCTGAAATCATGGCACTCGGGCCCTAGTGACAAGCATTAAGCATAGCAAAGTCATAGCAACATCAATCTCGGAACATAGTGGATACTAGGGATCAAACCCTAACAAAACTAACTCGATTACATGATAAATCTCATCCAACCAATCACCGTCCAGCAAGCCTACGATGGAATTACTCACGCACGGCGGTGAGCATCATGAAATTGGTGATGGAGGATGGTTGATGATGACGACGGCGATGAATCCCCCTCTCCGGAGCCCCGAACGGACTCCAGATCAGCCCTCCCGAGAGGTTTTAGGGCTTGGCGGCGGCTTCGTATCGTAAAATGCGATGATTTCTTCTCCTTGATTTTTTTCTCTCCGAAAGCAAACATATAGAGTTGGAGTTGGCGTCGGAGGGTCTCCAGGGGGCCCACGGGGTAGGGGGCGCGCCCCCACCCTCGTGGAAAGGGTGTGGGCCCCCTGGTCTTCATCTTTGGCGAGGATTTTTTATTGTTTTTTCTAAGATGTTCCGTGGAGTTTCAGGTCATTCCGAGAATATTTGTTTTCTGCACATAAAACAACATCATGGCAATTCTGCTGAAAACAGCGTCAGTCCAGGTTAGTTCCATTCAAATCATACAAGTTAGAGTCCAAAACAAGGGCAAAAGTGTTTGGAAAAGTAGATACGACGGAGACGTATCAACTCCCCAAGCTTAAACCCTTGCTTGTCCTCAAGAAATTCAGTTGACAAACTGAAAGAAAGAAAAACTTTTACAAACTCTGTTTGCTCTTGTTGTTGTAACTATGTCAAGCCAGCATTCAAGTTTTTAGCATAGATCATAACTAACCACATTTGCAATAATTCTCAGGTCTCATAATTACTCATATCAATAGCATAATCAACTAACAAGTCATAATAATAAATCTCAGATGACAACACTTTCTCAAAACAATCATAATATGATATAACAAAATGGTATCTCGCTAGCCCTTTCTGAGACCGCAAAACATAAATGCAGAGCACCTTTAAAGATCAAGGACTGACTAGACATTGTAATTCATGGTAAAAGAGATCCAATCATAGTCACACCCAACATAGATTAATAGTAACGAATGCAAATGACAGTTGTGCTCTCCAGCTAGTGCTTTTTAATAAGAGGGTGATGACTCAACATAAAAGTAAATGGATAGGCCCTTCGCAGAGGGAAGCAAGGATTTGTAGAGGTGCCAGAGCTCGGTTTTGAAATAGAGATAAATTGTATTTTGAGCGGTATACTTTCATTGTCAACGTAACAACTAAGAGATGGCGATATCTTCCATGCTACGCACATTATAGGCGGTTCCCAAACAGAATGGTAAAGTTTATACTCCCCCTCCACCAACAAACATTAATCCATGGCTTGCTCGAAACAACGAGTGCCTCCAACATACATCAGGTCCCAGGGGGAGTTTTGTTTGCAATTAATTTTGATTTAGTTTGCATAAAGCATGGGACTGGGCATCCCGGTGACCAGCCATTTTCTCGTGAGTGAGGAGAGGAGTCCACTCCTCTTGAGAATAACCCGCCTAACACGGAAGATAAGGACAACCTTGGTTGGTACATGAGCTATTCGAGCATACAAAACAGAATGTTTATTTGAAGGTTTAGAGTTTGGCACATACAAATTTACTTGGAATGGTAGGTAGATACCGCATATAGGAAGGTATAGTGGACTCATCTGGAATAACTTTGGGGTTTAAGGAATTGGATGCACAAGCAGTATTCTCGCTTAGTACAAGCGAAGGCTAGCAAAAGACTGGGAAGCGACCAACTAGAGAGCGACAACAGCCATGTACATGCATTAAAATTAATAAACATTGGATGCAAGCATGAGTAGGATATAATCCACCATGAACATAAATATCGTGAAGGCTATGTTGATTTGTTTCAACTACATGCGTGAACATGTGCCAAGTCAAGTCACTTAAATCATTCAAAGGAGGATACCACCCCATCATACCACATCATAACCATCTTAATAGCATGTTGGGACACAAGGTAAATCATTATAACTCATAGCTAATCAAGCATGGCACAAGCAACTACAATATCTAATTGTCATTGCAAACATGTTTATTCATAATAAGCTGAATCAAGAACGCGGGACTCATCATATTTACAAAAACAAAAGAGGTCGAGTCATACCAGCTTTTCTCATCTCGGTTAGTCCATCATATATCATCATAATTGCCTTTCACTTGCACGACTGAACGGTGTGAATAATAATAAGAGTGTACGTGCATTGGACTAAGCTGGAATCTGCGAGCATTCAATAAACAGGAGAAGACAAGGCAATATGGGCTCTTGGGTTAAATCAACAATAATGCATATAAGAGCCACTACAACAATTTAATTACGGTCTTCTCCTACTGACCCCCAAAGAAAAGAAAAGAAATAAAACTATTTACACGGGAAAGCTCCCAACAAGCAAAAGAAGAACAGGAAATATTTTTGGGTTTTCTTTTTAATTACTACTACTACAGTAGAAAAATAAACTACTACTATTTTTTTTGGTTTTCTTAAGGTTTAACAAGCACACAAGAAGAAAGCAGAAAAAGGAAAATAAACTAGCATGGATATTACAGTGAAAAAGTATGAGCACCGACATCTAGCAATGAGTGTGTGTGAACATAAATGTAATGTCGGTGAGAAATACGTACTCCCCAAGCTTAGGCTTTTGGCCTAAGTTGGCCTATGGACATGGCTGGCCTGGCAGATATCCATAATAATAGTTGTTGGGGTCGTACTGTGATGAGGAAGAAGAAGGCTCCGATTGCCACTGGCTGGCAATCATCTTCGGATCCCACTGATAGTTAGACTGTCGTGAAGAATCAAATTGTGGTTCCGGTTCTGGCTCCTCGGCTGGTGCAGGGTTCCGGTAGGCGTGAATAGCCATCAACGGAACAAGGTACGTGCCTACAGTCAAATCAAACAAAGAAGGAGCAGGCAAGGTAATAGTCTCAAGATGATGTTTATTAAAGAACAATTGATATTTAAGCTCCCCTGCCCTATTCTTAACAATAAAATCATGTGCCACCATACTTTTATGATCTAGATAAACATGGGGTAGCACCTTTTCTTCCTTCTCAGCATGCCTAATAGGTATGTTAAAATGTGCGGCTAGGCGTGTAGCATAAATGCCTCCAAAGATGGGGCCCTTAGTACGGTTCATATTTAACCGTCTAGCAATAATACCGCCCATACTAAAAGTGTTATCACTGTATAAACCTTGGAGTAGAATAATTAAATCAGGGATACTAAGGTTTCCACAGTTTCCGCGTCCAATTAAACAACGACTAGCAAATAATGCAAAGTAACGTAAAACAAGAAAATGTATGCTAGTGATTCGTGCATCGGAAACCTTCCTGGTTTCTCCTACAGTGATATTATTAATAAATCCTTCCACATCATCATGATGTGGTTCTTTTGTCTTGCCCTCAAAAGGGACTAAACAAATCTGACAGAAATCATAAAGTGACATCTCCTTATGCTCATCATAAAACTCCACCGTGGGTGGTGAGTTCCTAGAATGAAATTGAAAGTTTTGCACAAAGGTATTTGTGAGTAAGAGATACTGATCGCATTGGTCGTGGAGGAAAGCGGTGAGGCCTGCATTGTGAGCCAATTCATGAAAATCTTCATAGATACCGGCTGCTCTCAAGAAATCATAAGAAGGCCATTCACACGCCCGAATCTCCGAGGTGCGAGGCAGATTATACTTAGGCTTGGGTGCCTTTTCCTTTGAGCTTTGGCTTGATGAGCCCCTCAAGAATCTCCTCATTATATTCTGAAAAATTCTGAAATTTTTAGTAACTTCAAACAAAAGTAAACCAACTTCAATAAAACTGATAGCAACTACTCCTACAAGTGCCTAGAGCCTATATCAAGCATCAAAACTACTTGGAACCATATAAATTTGACATGCAAGCTCAAGAACATGGTCACCTATGCAGTATAAATTTGCAATGAATAAAGCACTAGAACAAAAACTAATTGGACCAATGGAGGAGTCACATACCAAGGAACAATCTCCCCAAGCAGTTTTGCGAGAGGTGCTTTGAGCAAGGAGATCGAAAATCACAGCAAAAGTGGCTGGAACTCGTGCTTGAGTTGGTTTTTCGGGTTTGTGAGAGACAGAGGAAGAAGATGGGTGCTGGGATAAGTGGAGGAGGGCCACCATGGGCCCACGAGGCAGGGGGGCGCGCCCACCACCCTCGTGGCCAGGTGGCAGCTCCTCCCGCGGTAATTTTTGCACAGTAAATCCTCAAATATTCCCGAAAAAATCATATTAAATTGGCATGTCATTCTGAGGACTTTTATTTTCGGGATATTTTTATATTGCACAGATAATCAGATAACAGACAGAAAAATACCATTTTTACTTTATTTCTACTAAATAACAGAAAGTATAGAGAGGGTACAGAAGGTTGTGCTTCTAGTTTCATCCATCTCATGCTCATCAAAAAGAATCCACTAACAAGGTTGATCAAGTCTTGTTAACAAACTCATTCCGATAATGATGGAACCGGAGAAATTTCGAATAACACTAAGTTACCTCAACGGGGATATGCACATCCCCTATAATAAGTATATCATATTTCTTCTTGACAGTGGGAAGAGGAAATTCAAAACCTCCAAATATAATCGATGGAATTTTTCCAATGGAGTTGATACTATGAACTTGAGGTTGTTTCCTCGGAAAGTGTACCATATGCTCATTACCATTAACATGAAAAGTGACATTGCCTTTGTTGCAATCAATAACAGCCCCTGTAGTATTATGAAAAGGTCTTCCAAGAATAATAGACATGCTATCATCCTCGGGAATATCAAGAATAACAAAGTCCGTTAAAATAGTAACGTTTGCAACCACAACAGGCACATCCTCACAAATACCGACAGGTATAGCAGTTGATTTATCAGCCATTTGCAAAGATATTTCGGTAGGTGTCAGCTTATTCAAGTCAAGTCTACGATATAAAGTGAGAGGCATAACACTAACACCGGCTCCAAGATCACATAAAGCAGTTTTAATATAATTTCTTTTAATGGAGCAAGGTATAGTAGGTACTCCGGGATCTCCAAGTTTCTTTGGTATTCCACCCTTAAAAGTATAATTAGCAAGCATGGTGGAAATCTCAGCTTCCGGTATCTTTCTTTTATTAGTAATGATATCCTTCATATATTTAGCATAAGGATTTGTTTTGAGCACATCAGTTAATCGCATACGCAAAAAGATAGGCCTAATCATTTCAGCAAAGCGCTCAAAATCCTCATCATCCTTTTTCTTGGATGGTTTTGGAGGAAAAGGCATGGGTTTCTGAACCGAAGGTTCCCTTTCTTTACCATGTTTCCTAGCGACAAAGTCTCTTTTATCATAACGTTGATTCTTTGATTGTGGGTTATCAAGATCAACAACAGGTTCAATTTCTACATCATTGTCATTACTAGGTTGAGCATCATCATGAACATCAGCAATAATATTTTTATTAGGTTCATGCTCATTACCAGATTGTGTTTCAGCATCAGACATAGATATATCATTTGGATTATTAGGTGGTTCAACAAATAGGTTCACTAGAAGTTTGCACAGTTCTATCATTTTTCTTTTTCTTCTTTTTAGAAGAACTAGGAACATCAATATTATTTCTCTGAGAATCTTGCTCGCTTCTCTTAGGGTGGCCTTCAGGATACAAAGGTTCCTGAGTCATTCTACCAGTTCCAGTAGCCACTCTAACAGCATAATCATTTTTCTTACTATTCATTTCATCAAGCACTTCTTTTTGAGCCTTAGGCACTTGTTCTACTTGCGTGGTAACCATAGAGGCATGTTTGCTAACAAGTTTAAGTTCATCTTTAATATCAGCCATATAATCACCCAAGCGTCTAATCATATAAGCATTTTCTTTTAATTGTCTACCAAAATAAGCATTGAAGTCATCTTGCTTATACATAAAGTTATCAAACTCATCCAAGCAATGACTAGTAATTTTAGTAGGAGGAACTTCAGCTTTATCATATCTATAGAGAGAATTTACCTTTACTACCTGTGTCGGGATATCGGGGTCAGGAGGTTCTTCAACAAATAAATAATTGAGATCATAAGTTTCTTCAACAGGTGGTGAATTAAGACCATGTATTTCTTCAATAGGAGGTAAATTCTTAACGTCTTCAGCTTTAATACCTTTCTCTTTCATAGATTTCTTTGCCTCTTGCATATCTTCGGGACTGAGAAATAGAACACCTCTCTTCTTCAGAGTTGGTTTAGGAATAGGCTCAGTAATTGGAGCAGGAGCTGGCTCAGGAGCTGGCTCAGGAGGTGCCCAATTATTTTCATTTGTCAACATATTATTCAATAAGATTTCAGCTTCATCCGGTGTGTCTTTCCCTGAAAATAGAACCAGCACAACTATCCAGGTAATCTCTGGAAGTATCGGTTAGTCCATTATAAAAGATATCGAGTATTTCGGGTTTCTTAAGAGGATGATCAGGCAAAGCATTAAGTAACTTGAGAAGCCTCCCCCAAGCTTGTGGGAGACTCTCTTCTTTAATTTACACAAAGTTGTATATTTCCCTCAAAGCAGCTTGTTTCTTATGAGCAGGGAAATATTTAGCAGAGAAGTAATAAATCATATCCTGGGGACTACGCACACAACCAGGATCAAGAGAATTAAACCATAACTTAGCATCACCCTTTAATGAGAACGGAAATATTTTGAGTAAATAGAGGTAACGTGATCTCTGATCATTAGTGAACAAGGCAGCTATATCATTTAACTTAGTAAGATGTGCCACAACAGTTTCAGATTCACAGCCATAAAACGGATCAGATTCAACCAAAGTAATTATATCAGGATCAACAGAGAATTCATAATCCTTATCAGGAACACATATAGGTGAAGTAGCAAAAGCAGGGTCGGGTCTCATTTTATCTCTAAGTGATTCTTTGTTCCATTTAATTAATAACCTCTTAAGCTCATATCTATCTTTGCAAGAAAAAATAGCGGCAGAAGATTCCCTATCAAAAAGATAGCCCTCAGGGATAACATGCATATTTTCATCATCACTATCATCATCGTATTCAGATTTAATAATTTCTTTTTCTCTAGCCCTAGCAATTTGTTCATCAAGAAATTCACCAAGGGGCACAGTAGTATCAGACATAGAAGCAGTTTCATCATAAGTATCATGCATAGCAGAAGTGGCATCATCAATAACATGCGATATATCAGAACGAATAGCAGAAGCAGGTGTAGGTGTCGCTAGCTTACTCATAACAGAAGGTGAATCAAGTGCAGAGCTAGATGGCAGTTCCTTACCTCCCCTCGTAGTTGAGGGATAGATCTTGGTTTTTGGATCTTTCAAGTTCTTCATAATGATAAGCAGATATAAATCCCAAGTGACTCAAAGAATAGAGCTATGCTCCCCGGCAACGGCGCCAGAAATTAGTCTTGATAACCCACAAGTATAGGGGATCGCAACAGCTTTCGAGGGTAGAGTATTCAACCCAAATTTATTGATTCGACACAAGGGGAGCCAAAGACTATTCTCAAGTATTAGCAACTGAGTTGTCAATTCAACCACACCTGGAAACTTAGTATCTGCAGCAAAGTGTTTAGTAGCAAAGTAATATGATAGTGGTGGTAGCGGTAACAAAAGTAAAGACAGCAAAAGTAATGTTTTTGGTATTTCGTAGTGATTGTAACAGTAGCAGCGGGAAAGTAAATAAGCGTAAACCAGTATATGGAAAACTCGTAGGCACCGGATCAGTGATGGATAATTATGCCGGATGCGGTTCATCATGTAACAGTCATAACATAGGGTGACACAGAACTAGCTCCAATTCATCAATGTAATATAGGCATGTATTCTGTATATAGTCATACGTGCTTATGGAAAATAACTTGCATGACATCTTTTGTCCTACCCTCCCGTGGCAGCGGGGTCCTATTGGAAACTAAGGGATATTAAGGCCTCCTTTTAATAGAGAACCGGAACAAAGCATTAGCACATAGTGAATACATGAACTCCTCAAACTACGGTCATCACCGGGAGTGGTCCCAATTATTGTCACTTCGGGGTTGCCGGATCATAACACATAGTAGGTGACTATAGACTTGCAAGATAGGATCAAGAACTCACATATATTCATGAAAACATAATAGGTTCAGATCTGAAATCATGGCACTCGGGCCCTAGTGACAAGCATTAAGCCTAGCAAAGTCATAGCAACATAAATCTCAGAACATAGTGGATACTAGGGATCAAACCCTAACAAAACTAAATTGATTACATGATAAATCTCATCCAACCCATCACCGTCCAGCAAGCCTACGATGGAATTACTCACGCACGGCGGTGAGCATCATGAAATTGGTGATGGAGGATGGTTGATGATGACGACGGCGATGAATCCCCCTCTCCGGAGCCCCGAACGGACTCCAGATCAGCCCTCCCGAGAGGTTTTAGGGCTTGGCGGCGGCTCCATATCGTAAAACGCGATGATTTCTTCTCCTTGATTTTTTTCTCTCCGAAAGCAAATATATAGAGTTGGAGTTGGCGTCGGAGGGTCTCCAGGGGGCCCACGAGGTAGGGGGCGCGCCCTGGGGGGGGGGGCGCCCCCCACCCTCGTGGAAAGGGTGTGGGCCCCTGGTCTTCATCTTTGGATTTTTTATTGTTTTTTTCTAAGATGTTCCGTGGAGTTTCAGGTCATTCCGAGAATATTTGTTTTCTGCACATAAAACAACATGATGGCAATTCTGTTGAAAACAACGTCAGTCCGGGTTAGTTCCATTCAAATCATACAAGTTAGAGTCCAAAACAAGGGCAAAAGTGTTTGGAAAAGTAGATACGACGGAGACGTATCAGGCCCATTTGATTCCCGGGGGGTTCCGGTAACCTCCCGGTACTCCGGTAAAATCCCGATTTTACCCGGAACACTTCCGATATCCAAACATGGGCTTCCAATATATCAATCTTCATGTCTCGACCATTTCGAGACTCCTCGTCATGTCCGTGATCACATCCGGGACTCTGAATAACCTTCGGTACATCAAAACATATAAACTCATAATATAACTGTCATCGTAACGTTAAGCGTGCGGACCCTACGGGTTCGAGAACTATGTAGACATGACCGAGACACATCTCCGGTCAATAACCAATAGCGGAACCTGGATGCTCATATTGGCTCCTACATATTTTACGAAGATCTTTATCGGTCAGACCGCATAAGAACATACGTTGTTCCCTTTGTCATCGGTATGTTACTTGCCCAAGATTCGATCGTCGGTATCTCAATACCTAGTTCAATCTCGTTACCGGCAAGTCTCTTTACTTGTTCCGTAATACATCATCCCGCAACTAACTCATTAGTTGCAATGCTTGCAAGGCTTAAGTGATGTGCATTACTGAGAGGGCCCAGAGATACCTTTCCGACAATCGGAGTGACAAATCCTAATCTCGAAATATGCCAACCCAACAAGTACCTTCGGAGACACCTGTAGAGCACCTTTATAATCAACCAGTTACGTTGTGACGTTTGGTAGCACACAAAGTGTTCCTCCGGTAAATGGGATTTGCATAATCTCATAGTCATAGGAACATGTGTAAGTCATGAAAAAAGTATATCAACATACTAAACGATCATGTGCTAAGCTAACGGAATGGGTCATGTCAATCACATCATTCTCCTAATGATGTGATCCCGTTAATCAAATGACAACCCATGTCAATGGCTAGGAAACTTAACCATCTTTAATCAACGAGCTAGTCAAGTAGAGGCATACTAGTGACACTCTGTTTGTCTATGTATTGACACATGTATTATGTTTCCGGTTAATACAATTCTAGCATGAATAATAAACATTTATCATGATATAAGGAAATAAATAATAACTCTATTATTGCCTCTAGGGCATATTTCCTTCAGTATCCCACTTGCACTAGAGTCAATAATCTAGATTACACAGTAATGGTTCTAACACCCATGGAGCCTTGGTGCTGATCATGTTTTGCTCGTGGAAGAGGCTTAGTCAGTGGGTCTGCAGCATTCAGATCCGTATGTATCTTGCAAATTTCTATGTCTCCCACCTGGACTAGATCCCGAATGGAATTGAAGCGTCTCTTGATGTGCTTGGCTCTCTTGTGAAATCTCGATTTCTTCGCCAAGGCAATTGCACCAGTATTGTCACAAAAGATTTTCATTGGACCCGATGCACTAGGTATGACACCTAGATCGGATATGAACTCGTTCATTTGCTGCTTCCGAAGCAGCTATGTACTCCGCTTCACATGTAGATCCCGCCATGACACTTTGTTTAGAACTGCACCAACTGACAGCTCCTCCGTTCAATGTAAACACGTATCCGGTTTGCGATTTAGAATCGTCCGGATCAGTGTCAAAGCTTGCATCAACATAACCATTTACAATGAGCTCTTTGTCACCTCCATAAACGAGAAACATATCCTTAGTACTTTTCAGGTATTTCAGGATGTTCTTGACCGCTGTCTTGTGATCCACTCCTGGATTACTTTGGTACCTCCCTGCTAGACTTATAGCAAGGCACACATTAGGTCTGGTACACAACATTGCATACATGATAGAGCCTATGGCTGAAGCATAGGGAACATCTTTCATTTTCTCTCTATCTTCTGCAGTGGTCGGGCATTGAGTCTTACTCAACTTCACACCTTGTAACACAGGCAAGAACCCTTTATTTGCTTGATCCATTTTGAACTTCTTCAAAACTTTGTCAAGGTATGTGCTTTGTGAAAGTCCAATTAAGCATCTTGATCTATCTTTATAGATCTTAATGCCCAATATGTAAGCAGCTTCACCGAGGTCTTTCATTGAAAAACTCTTATTCAAGTATCCCTTTATGCTATCCAGAAATTCTATATCATTTCCAATCAGCAATATGTCATCCACATATAATATCAGAAATGCTACAGAGCTCCCACTCACTTTCTTGTAAATACAGGCTTCTCCAAAAGTCTGTATAAAACCAAATGCTTTGATCACACTATCAAAGCGTTTATTCCAACTCCGAGAGGCTTGCACCAGTCCATAAATGGATCGCTAGAGCTTGCACACTTTGTTAGCTCCCTTTGGATTGACAAAACCTTCCGGTTGCATCATATACAACTCTTCTTCCAGAATTCCATTCAAGAATGCAGTTTTGACATCCATCTGCCATATTTCATAATCATAAAACGCGGCAATTGCTAACATGATTCAGATAGACTTAAGCATCGCTACGGGTGAGAAGGTCTCATCGTAGTCAATCCCTTGAACTTGTCGAAAACCTTTCGCAACAAGTCGAGCTTTGTAGATAGTAACATTACCGTCATCGTCAGTCTTCTTCTTAAAGATCCATTTATTCTCAATTGCTTGCCGATCAACGGGCAAGTCAACCAAAGTCCACACTTTGTTCTCATACATGGATCCCATCTCAGATTTCATGGCTTCAAGCCATTTTGCGGAATCTGGGCTCACCATCGTTTCTTCATAGTTAGTAGGTTCATCATGATCTAGTAGCATGACTTCCAGAATAGGATTACTGTACCACTCTGGTGCGGATCTTACTCTGGTTGATCTACGAAGATCAGTAGCAACTTGATCTAACGTTTCATGATCATCATCATTAACTTCCTCACTAGTTGGTGTAGGTGTCACAGAAACTGATTTCTGTGATGTACTACTTTCCAATAAGGGAGCAGGTACAGTTACCTCATCAAGTTCTACTTTCCTCCCACTCACTTCTTTCGAGAGAAACTCCTTCTCTAGAAGGGATCCATTCTTGGCAACGAATGTCTTGCCTTCGGATCTGTGATAGAAGGTGTACCCAACAGTCTCCTTTGAGTATCCTATGAAGACACATTTCTACGATTTGGGTTCGAGCTTATCAGGTTGAAGCTTTTTCACATAAGCATCGCAGCCCCAAACTTTAAGAAATGACAACTTTGGTTTCTTGCCAAACCACAGTTCATAAGGCGTTGTCTCAACAGATTTTGATGGTGCCCTATTTAACGTGAATGCGGCCGGCTCTAAAGCATAACCCCAAAACGATAGCGGTAAATCTGTAAGAGACATCATAGATCGCACCATATCAAGTAAAGTGTGATTACGACGTTCGGACACACCATTACGTTGTGGTGTTCCGGGTGGCGTGAGTTGCGAAACTATTCCGCATTGTTTCAAATGTAGACCAAACTCGTAACTCAAATATTCCCCTCCACGATCAGATCGTAGAACCTTTATTTTCTTGTTACGATGATTTTCAATTTCACTCTGAAATTCTTTGAACTTTTCAAATGCTTCAGACTTATGCTTCATTAAGTAGATATACCCATATCTGCTTAAATCATCTGTGAAGGTGAGAAAATAACGATATCCGCCAAGAGCGTCAACATTCATCGGACCACATACATCTGTATGTATGATTTCCAACAAATCTGTTGCTCTCTCCATAGTACCGGAGAACGGCGTTTTAGTCATCTTGCCCATGAGGCATGGTTCGCAAGTACCAAGTGATTCATAATCAAGTGGTTCCAAAAGTTCATCAGTATGGAGTTTCTTCATGCGCTTTATACCGATATGGCCTAAACGGCAGTGCCACAAATAAGTTGCACTATCATTATCAACTCTGCAACTTTTGGCTTCAACATTATGAATATGTGTATCACTACTATCGAGATTCATCAAAAACAGACCACTCTTCAAGGGTGCATGACCATAAAAGATTTTACTCATATAAATAGAACAACCATTATTCTCTGATTTAAATGAATAACCGTCTCGCATCAAACAAGATCCAGATATAATGTTCATGCTCAACGCTGGCACCAAATAACAATTATTTAGGTCTAATACTAATCCCGAAGGTAGATGTAGAGGTAGCGTGCCGACCGCGATCACATCGACTTTGGAACCGTTTCCCACGCGCATAGTCACCTCGTCCTTTGCCAGTGTTTGCTTAATCCATAGTCCCTGTTTCGAGTTGCAAATATTAGCAACAGAACCAGTATCAAATACCCAGGTGCTACTGCGAGCTCTAGTAAGGTACACATCAATAACATGTATATCACATATACCTTGGTTCACCTTACCATCCTTCTTATCCGCCAAATACTTGGGGCAGTTCCGCTTCCAGTGACCAGTCTGCTTGCAGTAGAAGCACTCAGTTTCAGGCTTATGTCTAGACTTGGGTTTCTTCTCCTGAGCAGCAACTTGCTTGCTGTTCTTCTTGAAGTTCCCCTTCTTCCTTCCTTTGCCCTTTTTCTTGAAACTAGTGGTCTTGTTGACCATCAACACTTGATGCTCCTTCTTGATTTCTACCTCCGCAGCTTTTAGCATTGCGAAGAGCTCGGGAATTGTCTTATTCATCCCTTGCATATTATAGTTCATCACGAAGCTCTTGTAGCTTGGTGGCAGTGATTGAAGAACTCTGTCAATGACACTATCAACCGGAAGATCAACTCCCAGCTGAGTCAAGTGATTATGGTACCCAGACATTCTGAGTATATGTTCACTAACAGAACTATTCTCCTCCATCTTGTAGCTGTAGAACTTATTGGAGACTTCATATCTCTCAATCCGGGAATTTGCTTGAAATATTAACTTCAACTCCTGGAACATCCCATATGCTCCATGACGTTCAAAACGTCGTTGAAGTCCCGGTTCCAAGCCGTAAAGCATGGCACACTGAACTATTGAGTAGTCATCAGCTTTGCTCTGCCAGACGTTCTTAACGTCGTCAGTTGCATCAGCAGCAGGCCTGGCACTCAGCGGGGCTTCCAGGACATAATTCTTCTGTGCAGCAATGAGGATAATCCTCAAGTTACGGACCCGGTCCGTGTAATTGCTACCATCATCTTTCAACTTTGCTTTCTCAAGGAACGCATTAAAATTCAACGGAACAACAGCACGGGCCATCTATCTACAATCAAACATAGACAAGCAAGATACTATCAGGTACTAAGTTCATGATAAATTTAAGTTTAATTAATCATATTACTTAAGAACTCCCACTTAGAAAGACATCCCTCTAATCCTCTAAGTGATCACGTGATCCAAATCAACTAAACCATAACCGATCATCACGTGAAATGGAGTAGCTTTCAATGGTGAACATCACTGTGTTGATCATATCTACTATATGATTCACGCTCGACCTTTCGGTCTCAGTGTTCCGAGGCCATATCTGCATATGCTAGGCTCGTCAAGTTCAACCTGAGTATTCTGCGTGTGCAAAACTGGCTTGCACCCGTTGTAGATGGACGTAGAGCTTATCACACCCGATCATCACGTGGTGTCTGGGCACGACGAACTTTGGCAACGGTGCATACTCAGGGAGAACACTTTTATCTTGAAATTTAGTGAGAGATCATCTTATAATGCTACCGTCAATCAAAGCAAGATAAGATGCATAAAAGATAAACATCACATGCAATCAATATAAGTGATATGATATGGCCATCATCATCTTGTGCTTGTGATCTCCATCTCTGAAGCATCGTCATGATCACCATCGTCACCGGCGCGACACCTTGATCTCCATCGTAGTATCGTTGTCATCTCGCCAATCTTATGCTTCCACGACTATCACTACCGTTTAGTGATAAAGTAAATCATTACAGGTCGATTGCATTGCATACAATAAAGCGACAACCATATGGATCCTGCCAATTGCCGATAACTCGGTTACAAAAGATGATCATCTCATACAATAAAATTTAGCATCATGTCTTGACCATATCACATCACAACATGCCCTGCAAAACAAGTTAGATGTCCTTGACTTTGTTGTTGCAAATTTTACGTGGCTGCTACGGGCTTAGCAAGAACCGTTCTTACATACGCATCAAAACAACAATGATAGTTTGTCAAGTTGGTGCTGTTTTAACCTTCACAAGGACCGGGCATAGCCACACTCGGTTCAACTAAAGTTGGAGAAAGTGACACCCGCCAGCCACCTATGTGCAAAGCACGTCGGTAGAACCAGTTTCGCGTAAGCGTACGCGTAATGTCGGTCTGGGCCGCTTCATCCAACAATACCGCTGAACCAAAGTATGACATGCTGGTAAGCAGTATGACTTATATCGCCCACGACCCACTTGTGTTCTACTCGTGCCTATAACGTCAACGCATAAAACCTGGCTCGGATGCCACTGTTGGGGAACGTAGTAATTTCAAAAAATTTCCTACGCACACGCAAGACCATGGTGATGCATAGCAACGAGAGGGAGAGTGTTGTCCACGTACCCTCGTAGACCGAAAGCGGAAGCGTTAACATAATGCGGTTGATGTAGTCGTACGTCTTCACGATCCGACCGATCAAGTACCGAACGTACGACACCTCCGAGTTCAGCACACGTTCAGCCCGATGACGTCCCTTGAACTCCGATCCAGCCGAGTGTTGAGGGAGAGTTTCGTCAGCACGATGGCGTGGTGAAGATGTTGATGTTCTACCGACGTAGGGCTTCGCCTAAGCACCGCTACAGTATTATCGAGGTGGACTATGATGGAGGGGGGCACCGCACACGGCTAAGAGATCAATGATCAATTGTTGTGTCTCTAGGGTGCCCCCTGCCCCCGTATATAAAGGAGCAAGGGGGGGGGGGGGGGTGGCCGGCCAAGGGAGAGGGCGCCCCAGGAGGAGTCCTACTCCCACTTGGAGTAGGACTCCCCCCTTTCCTAGTTGGATTAGGACTTGAGGGGGAAGAAGTGGAGGAGAAGGAAGGAAGGGGGGGGGGCGCCACCCCCCTTTCCTTGTCCTATTTGGACTAGGGGGGGGGGAGGGGCGCGCGGCCAGCCCTTGCCTCATCTCCTCTCTTCCACCTAGGCCCACTAAGGCCCATTTGATTCCCGGGGGGTTCCAGTAACCTCCCGGTACTCCGGTAAAATCCCGATTTTACCCGGAACACTTCTGATATCCAAACATAGGCTTCCAATATATCAATCTTCATGTCTCGACCATTTCGAGACTCCTCGTCATGTCCATGATCACATCTGGGACTCTGAACAACCTTCGGTACATCAAAACATATAAACTCATAATATAACTGTCATCGTAACGTTAAGCGTGCGGACCCTACGGGTTCGAGAACTATGTAGACATGACCGGGACACGTCTCCGGTCAATAACCAATAGCGGAACCTAGATGCTCATATTGGCTCCTACATATTTTACGAAGATCTTTATCGGTCAGACCGCATAACAACATACGTTGTTCCCTTTGTCATCGGTATGTTACTTGCCCGAGATTCGATCGTCGGTATCTCAATACCTAGTTCAATCTCGTTACCGGCAAGTCTCTTTACTCGTTCCGTAATACATCATCCCGCAACTAACTCATTAGTTGCAATGCTTGCAAGGCTTAAGTGATGTGCATTACCGAGAGGGCCCAGAGATACCTTTCTGACAATCGGAGTGACAAATCCTAATCTCGAAATACGCCAACCCAACAAGTACCTTTGGAGACACCTGTAGAGCACCTTTATAATCACCCAGTTACGTTGTGACATTTGGTAGCACACAAAGTGTTTGAGGGAGTCCTGGATTAGGGGGTCTCCGGACAGCCGGATTATATCCTTTAGCCGGACTGTTGGACTATGAAGATACAAGATTTAAGACTTCGTCTCGTGTCCGGATGGGACTCTACTTGGCGTGGAAGGCAAGCTAGGCAATACGGATATGTATATCTACTCCTTTGTAACCGACCTTGTGTAACCCTAGTCCTCTCCGGTGTCTATATAAGCCGGAGGGTTTTAGTCCGTAGGACACATACAATCATACCATAGGCTAGCTTCTAGGGTTTAGCCTCTCCGATCTCGTGGTAGATCTACTCTTGTACTACCCATATCATCAATATTAATCAAGCAGGACGTAGGGTTTTACCTCCATCAAGAGGGCCCAAACCTGGGTAAAACATCGTGTCCCATGCCTCCTGTTACCATCCGGCCTAGACGCATAGTTCGGGACCCCCTACCCGAGATCCGCCGGTTTTGACACCGACATTGGTGCTTTCATTGAGAGTTCCTCTGTATCGTTGCCATTAGGCTTGATGGCTCCTACTATCATCGATAGCGATGCAGTCCAGGGTGAGACTTTTCACCCTGGACAGATCTTCGTGTTCGGCGGCTTTGCACTGCGGGCCAATTCGCTTGGCCATGTGGAGCAGATTGAAAGTTACGCCCCTGGCCACCAGGTCAGGTTTGGAAGCTTAAACTACACGGCCGATATCCGTGGAGACTTGATCTTCGACGGATTCGAGCCTCTGCCTTGTGCGTCACGCGGTCACGATGAGTACGATTTAGCTCTACCATCGGACAGTGTCCAGGAGATCGCACAGGCAACCGCTCCGACCCTCAATTCGGAGCCAGTTGCGCCGTCCATGGACGGGTGGATGGACCCTGCCACAGAGGCCTTACCCTTAGCGGCGATCAAGCCAAACATCGACCTTACCCTGCACGAGAGCCATGCTGTTAAACTGCCGGATCCTTCTCCGACCACGTACTCTGAAATGCCTGCGCCCGTTCCTATCGAATCCGATTGGGCGCTGATCATGGAGTTTACCTCCGCGGATATTTTTCAGCACTCGCCCTTTGGCGACATACTGAATTCATTAAGGGATGCGGACGACGAAGAAATTTGCGGCCCACCCACCACCCACTTAGTAGCCACTGTCGATGACTTAACCGACATGCTCGACTTTGACTCCAAAGACATCGATGGTATGGACGACGATGCGGGAGACGAAGAAGATCCACTGCCCACAGGGCACTGGACAGCCACCTCATCATACGATATATACATGGTGGATACACCCAAAGAAGGCAATGGCGACGAGATAGCGGAGGATGATCCCTCCAAGAAGCAACCCAAGCACCGACGTCAGCGGCGCCGCTCTAAGTCCCGCCATAGCAAAAGTGGTGATACCGACACAGGAGATAATAACACTCCGGATAGTGCCGAAGACAACAACAATCCCCTCCAGCAAGATTTAGAGCAGGAGGATGGAGGAGCCAGCCCTCCTGAGAGAGCGGCAGATGGAGAGGAGGAGGATGATAATTACATACCCCCCTCCGAAGACGAGGCAAGCCTCAGCGACGACGAATTCGCTGTGCCATAGGATCCCATCGAACAAGAGCGCTTCAAACACCGGCTTATAGCCACGGCAAATAGCCTTAAGAAAAAGCAGCAGCAGCTTCAAGCTGATCATGATCTGCTAGCTGACAGATGGACTGAAGTCCTCACGGCCGAGGAATATAAACTCGAGCGCCCCTCCAAGAGTTACCCAAAGTGCAGGTTGCTACCTCGACTGGAGGAAGAAGCATATGATACGGCTGATCGGCCACCTCGTGGCCGCGATAGAGAGGCATTCCAGCCAAAAACTTAGCCTCCACCCCGACGCCATTCAAATAAAAAGGCATGGGGAGATACGCCCGACCTGCGAGACATATTGGAGGACAAAGCAAAGCATGCAAGATCGATCTACGGATCACGAGGGCGCGCCACTCTGCGAGACGATAAACATCACGCCGGATACAGCAAAAGCAAATCCGGCCGGGCCGAACACAGCGGGCAAGACCCATTCGAGCTGCGTCGCGATATAGCCCAATACAGAGGCGCCGCACACCCTTTATGCTTCACAGACGAAGTAATGGATCATCAAATCCCAGAAGGTTTCAAACCTATAAATATTGAATCATACGACAGCACTACAGATCCTGCGGTATGGATCGAGGATTTCCTCCTTCACATCCACATGGCCCGTGGTGATGACTTACACGCCATCAAATACCTCTCACTAAAGCTCAAGGGACCAGCGCGGCATTGGCTTAACAGCTTGCCAGCCGAGTCCATCAGCTGTTGGGAAGATCTGGAAGCTGCATTCCTCGACAACTTTCAGGGCACTTATGTGCGGCCACCAGATGCAGATGACTTGAGCCACATAATTCAGCAGCCAGAAGAATCGGCCAGGCAATTCTGGACTCGGTTCCTAACAAAGAAAAATCAAATTGTCGACTGTCCGGATGTAGAGGCCCTAGCGGCTTTCAAACACAACATCCGTGACGAATGGCGAGCCCGGCACCTTGGTCAGGAAAAGCCGAAATCTATGGCAGCCCTCTGACACTCATGACCCGCTTTTGTGCGGGAGAAGACAGCTGGCTGGCTCGTAGTAATAACATATCAAAGAACCATGGTACTTCGGATACAAAGGACGGCAATAGCAGGTCACGTCGCAACAAACATAAGTGCCACATCAACAACGATAATAATGAGGATACGGCAGTCAATGCCGGATTCAAAGGCTCTAAACCCGGTCAGCGGAAAAAGCCATTCAAACAAAGTACGCGGGATCGTCTAGCTTGGACCGTATACTCGATCGCTCGTGTCAAATACACGGCACCCCAGAAAAGCCAGCCAATCACACCAACAGGGATTGTTGGGTGTTCAAGCAGGCCGGCAAGTTAATTGCCGAAAACAAGGACAAGGGGCCACATAGCGATGACGAGGAGGAGCCCCAGCAGCCACACATCGGAGGACAGAAGAGGTTTCCCCCACAAGTGCGGACAAACATGATATACGCAACCCACATCCCCAAGAGGGAGCGGAAGCGTGCGCTCAGGGACGTATATGCGTTGGAGCCAGTCGCCCCAAAATTCAACCCGTGGTCCTCCTATCCGATCACTTTCGATCACAGGGACCATCCCACTAGTATCCGTCATGGCAGATTCGCCGCACTGGTTCTGGACCCAATCATTGATGGATTTCACCTCACTCGAGTCCTTATGGATGGCGGCAGCAGCCTGAACCTGCTTTATCAGGACACAGTGTGCAAAATGGGTATAGACCCCTCAAGGATCAAACCCACAAAAACAACCTTTAAGGGCGTCATTTCAGGCGTAGAGGCCCATTGTACAGGCTCAATCACACTGGAAGTGGTCTTCGGATCCCCGGATAACTTCTGAAGCGAAGAGTTAATCTTCGATATAGTCCCGTTCCGCAGTGGTTATCATGCACTGCTCGGGCGAACCGCATTTGCGAGATTCAAGGCGGTACCGCATTATGCATACCTCAAGCTCAAGATGCCAGGACCTCATGGGGTTATTACAGTCAATGGAAACACAGAGCGCTCTCTCCGAACAGAGGAGCACACCGCGGCCCTCGCAGCAGAAGCGCAAAACTGCCTCTCAAGGCAATCCACCAGTTCAGCATTTCAAGACCCGAACACCTTCAAGCACGCTCGGAGCAATCGGCAAATAGACCGCCCGGCGCGATCTGAGCTCGCGTAGCAATGCGGCCCCCACCCCAGTCCCAGCCAAACGGCGAAGCTCGTGCCACGCGTACATAATTACGCATTAAAAATACCATGGGCACAGGTGGGGAGGGGGGCACACTGCGGCACGCCCCAAGACGCGGCTTAAACCACACTAGGGGCTTCCCGTTTGGTTATTTTTCTCTTTTTTCAGGACCTTAATCTCTGGAAACCCTGTCTGGCAGCACTATTGCCGAACACATGATGCAGCAACCAAGGAGGCAGAAAGCTACGTCACACCATGTAATTCCCAGGTGGATTACAATACCGAGCGAAATATTTGATTTAATACTATTCCTCAGCTTGCCCTTGGAAGGGACATAGTCCCACTCTTTGCTTATCGCACTAGCTGTATCATTCTGCTTTAACGCACCTCTTTGAATAAACAATGCATAACATCACGTATTATTGCATTCTTGTTATATATATGTGTGTGTTCATTAACGACGCCTTGCAACCGTACACTTTGGTACGGCCAATACACCAGGGGCTTACGTACCCCACAATATGGTGTGAAAAGTCCGAACACTTTCACAAGTGCGGCACCCCGAACTTATAGCATTATATGCATCAGCTCCGAATCATGTCTTTGGTCAAATGTTGGGTTTGCCCGGCTCCTATGTTTTGGTACCTTACGTTCTGCTCTATCGGCTAAGGTAGCGCTAGGAGAACTACTGCGATTGTGCCCCGATTCTGCCGGGCTGAGCACCTTAGTAGAGAAAGCTAAAACTGACTGTCATGATAAGGCGAGAGACTGGTCGCTGTTCGGCGAGGTTTTCGAGTCCCTAAAGACTTATGCCGCTTAGGGCGAGGGGCCGGCCCTGTCCGGCTTAAAGGCGTGTATCGCGCCCCGAATTCGGCCTTCCGAATACCAGGGGCTTCGCCGAAATTTAAAATTATAGAATTCTATGGCTAAGTGAGAGTGATAAAGCATTATTAGTCCGGTTGCCTTGTTCGTTGTGCTGAGCACCTCCCTCGAAGGACCCAAACATGGGAACAAGAGTGCTCAGGTTTATCCCGAACACCCCAGCACTCGTGGCATGGGGGCAGAAGCCGAGGACTAGCCATCTCTTAGATTGGATAAACAGCCAAACAGAAGGTAATATTTTAAATTCACACAAGCGTTGCATAGCGCATATGAAACAAGTTTTCATCATACAGGATCACACGAGCAAGTTTACTCAAATATTACATCCTTTGAACATTCGTCCGCTACAAGACGGGCACCCTTCAGGACACCCTCATAATAAATTTCGGGGGTGCGATGCTCCTTGCCCTGCGGCGGCCCTTCCTTGATCAGCTCCACAGCGTCTAGCTTGGCCCACTGCACCTTCACACGGGCGAAAGCCCGACGTGCACCTTCGATGCAGACGGACCGCTTGACGACCTCCAGCCGTGGGCAGGCATCCACAAGCCGCCTCACCAGGCCGAAGTAGCTGTTCGGAAGGGCGTCGCCAGACCACAGCCGGACTATAAGGCCCTTCATGGCCTGTTCGGCCGCCTTGTGCAGCTCGACCAGCTGCTTTAGCTAGTCGCTCAGAGGCATTGGGTGTTCGGTCCCAGTATATGAGACCAGAACAGCTTCTCCGTTGAGCTTCCCTCCTCGGCCTGGTAAAACTGCGCGACATCCGACACACTGCGGGCAAATCTGCGAATGCTCCTGGAGAGCTCCGAATTCGGGTAAGTAATAGGTAATTTACTTTTACATGCTTGCTCTGCATATAGAATGCGTTAACCGCCGCTATCTTCTTCATTGCGTCGATCTCCTGGAGGGCCTTTTGGGCCTCGGCCTTGGCACTCTTCGCGCTCTCGAGGGCCGCGGCAAGCTCAGACTCTCGCCTCTTCGAGTCAAGCTCCAACGCCTCGTACTTCGTCATGAGAGCCTGGAGCTCTTGCTGCACCTCGCCCACACGAGCATCTTGCTTTTCCCGCTCAGTGCGCTCCTTGGCTGCTTTATCTTTGGCCTTGGTTAACGCTTGCTTTAGGGTCGCCACCTCGGTCGTGGCCCCTGGCAAATATACGATGATCCTGTCATTTTGCAATCGCGTCTTCTTTTATACATATCTATAGACAGGGTATTACTTACCCTTGTTCTCCTTGAGCTGCCTCTTGGCAAGGCCGAGCTCTTTCTTGGACCCCTTGAGGTCCTGCTTCAGTACGGCAACCTCCGCAGTCAGTGCGGCGGACGCCAGCAGCGAGGCCTGCATACGCATATTGACATACTTATATTAGACTCCTGCGATATTATTTGATCCTCTGTTCGGCTTTTCTTTGGGAACACCGAACAAAGCATCAGGGGCTACTGTCTATGCGGTAATATTTTTCCTATATTTTAAAAACACTTACCTCAAAGCCAGTTTGAAGGCTGGCACAGGCTTCAGTCAATCCGCTCTTGGCGGAATGAACCTTCTGGACCACCGCACTCATAATAGTACGGTGCTCCTCGTCGATGGAAGCGCTGCGAAGCGCTTCCAACAGATTGTCCGGCGCCTCTGGATGGACAGAGGTCACCGGAACAGGCGTCTTGCCCCTCTTGGAAGGAGGCCGCCTGCCCGAGCCCAGAACAACTGGAGGTTCCGGCGCGGTGTTCGTCTGAGGGCCGAACTCGAAGCTCTCAGGAGCCCCGCCCTCTTGGCTCCCGGAGTCCGGAAGGTCGCCTTGAGGCGCCTCCGGGACTGTCTCCCCTCGACCCGATGCCTCTTGAGATAGCGCCTCGGCGTCGTCAGCAGGATGAGGGGAGGTGGCGGTCGGGACTGGATCGCTATCCATGTCCGACGAGCCCAGGGAGCCGTCCGATGATACATCGATACTGGCTCGTGGCGGCCTGCATAATTATGTTCGGCATTAGGGAAAACAGTGCGACAAAGGAATGCTATGAGTTACTCTGGTATCTGAATACTTACGATCTCCCCAGGGGCTTGGCCCTGGGCAACCACTCGTCTTCACCTTCATCGGCGGCGGTGGAACTGTCCGGAAGGAGAGTCCTTCCCTTCTTGGACCCTTCGGCCCTCCAGTTGGGGCGGCCTTCCTTTTCTTATCTCCCCCAGCTGGAGGGGGAGCATCTTCTTCTTCTTCCTCGTCTTCGGGGGAGGAGTGCGCCGCAGAGTCATCAGACGGTGAGTCCGACGACGCCCGGCGTCGGGAACTCTTTCGGGTTCCCTTGGCCTTCTTGGTCTTCTCCGGCACCGTATAAGGAGCCGGAGTCAGCATCTTCACCAGAAGAGCGTCCGCTGGGCCTTCGGGCAAAGGAGCCGGACAGTCGATCTGTCCGGCCGTCTCCTGCGAGTCCTGTCAAAGGTACGGGAGTTTAGATCCCACATAGAGTCAATCTATAAAAGATAAGTATCCTATGAAAGGTAAAGCAGCTTACCGCACTGGCTTGGCACTTCGCGCTAAATCCGCGATCCTCAGTAATGGGAGGAGGGACCTCGGCGCTTTTTAACAGCACCCTCTAGGCATCTTCGTGAGTTGTGTCGAAGATCCTGTTCAGAGTTCGGTGCTGCGCTGGGTCGAACTCCCACAAGTTGAAGTCCCGTTGTTGGCATGGGAGGATCCGGCGGTGGAGGATGACCTGGACTACGTTGACAAGTTTGAGCTTATTGTTCACCATGTTTTGAATACATGTTTGGAGTCCGGTCAGCTCTCCCGAACTACCCCAGGATAGGCCCTTCTCTTTCCAGGAGGTGAGCCGCATGGGGATGCCAGATCGGAACTCGGGGGCCGCTGCCCATGCAGGGTCACGCGGCTCGGTGATGTAGAACCACCCCGATTGCCACCCCTTTATGGTTTCCACAAAGGAGCCCTCGAGCCATGTAACACTGGGCATCTTGCCCACCATGGCGCCTCCGCACTCTGCCTGGCGGCCACCCACAACCTTCGGCTTGACATTGAAGGTCTTCAGCCATAAACCGAAGTGGGGCTTGATGCGGAGGAAGGCCTTGAACACGACGATAAACACCGAGATGTTGAGGATGAAGTTCGGGGCCAGATCATGGAAATCTAGGACGTAGTAGAACATGAGCCCCCGGACGAATGGGTGGAGAGGGAATCCCAGTCCGCGGAGGAAATGGGTAAGGAAGACTACCCTCTCATGGGGCCCGGGGGTGGGGATGAGCTGCCCCTCATCTGGGAGCCAGTGCGCGATGTCGTCGGGCAGGTATCTGGCTCTCCTCAGCTTCTTGATGTCTCCCTCCGTGACGGAGGAGACCATCCACCTGCCTCCCGCTCCGGACATGATTGGAGAAGGTTGAGGTGGGAAGTGCGGACTTGGGCGCTAGAGCTCGAGTGTGCGAAAACGGATGAGCAAAGGAGGAAGAAGGCGTGGATGAAAAGGTGAATCCTTATCCATTTATATGGGCGGATGAAACTAAGCGTCCCCACTAGCCTGGTAAAACTCGCTTATCCACCAAGCGCCGTAATCGATGGCGCGGTTGGGTTACCCACACCCGTATTGATGAGAATCCCGTAATTAGGGGAACACGATCTCTGCTTTGACAAGACGTGTCAAGAAACCGCCTCGCGTTATGTGTGGAGCTGGTTGAGGAAAAATGGTTCGAATAAGCACTGGGCTATGGCATGGTGTCATGTTGCCGAAACGTGTTAGCGGATTAAGATTTGTGGAAATATTATTCTCTCTACAGTGGTATGTGGAACTTATTTTGCAGGGTCGGACACTATCCTTATGTTCAAAATTCTTCTGTGATGTATTCGGAGAAGGAACCCGCCTTGCAATGCTGAAGATAATACTGCGCGCCGGACTCATCGTCATTGAAGCCTGGTTCAGGGGCTACTGAGGGAGTCCTGGATTAGGGGTCTCCGGACAGCTAGATTATATCCTTTAGCCGGACTGTTGGACTATGAAGATACAAGATTGAAGACTTTGTCTCGTGTCCGGATGGGACTCTACTTGGCGTGGAAGGCAAGCTAGGCAATACAGATATGTATATCTCCTCCTTTGTAACCGACCTTGTGTAACCCTAGCCCTCTCCGGTGTCTATATAAGCCGAAGGGTTTTAGTCCGTAGGACACATACAATCATGCCATAGGCTAGCTTCTAGGGTTTAGCCTCTCCGATCTCGTGGTAGATCTACTCTTGTACTACCCATATCATCAATATTAATCAAGCAGGACGTAGGGTTTTACCTCCATCAAGAGGGCCCGAACCTGGGTAAAACATCATGTCCCCTGCCTCCTGTTACCATCCGGCCTAGACGCACAGTTCGGGACCCCCTACCCGAGATCCGCCGGTTTTGACACCGACTGTGTTCCTCCGGTAAATGGGAGTTGCATAATCTCATAGTCATAGGAACATGTATAAGTCATGAAGAAAGCAATAGCAACATACTAAACGACCGTGTGCTAAGCTAACAGAATGGGTCATGTCAATCACATCATTCTCCTAATGATGTGATCCCATTAATCAAATGACAACCCATGTCAATGGCTAGGAAACTTAACCATCTTTGATCAACGAGCTAGTCAAGTAGAGGCATACTAGTGACACTCTGTTTGTCTATGTATTCACACATGTATTATGTTTCCGGTTAATACAAGTCTAGCATGAATAATAAACATTTATCATGATATAAGAAATAAATAATAACTTTATTATTGCCTCTAGGGCATATTTCCTTCATATAGCACTATAGGTGGAATATAATATGATGGTGGAGGTTGTGTGGAGAAGACAAAAAAGGGAGAAAGTCTCACATTGACGCGGCTAATCAGCGGGCTATGGAGATGCCCATCAATTGATGTCAATGCGAGGAGTAGGGATTGCCATGCAACAGATGCACTAAGAGCTATAAGTGTATGAAATCTCAAACTGGAAACTAAGTGGGTGTGCATCCAACTTGCTTGCTCATGAAGACCTCGGGCATTTGAGGAAGCCCATCATCAGAATATATAAGCCAAGTTCTATAATGAAAATTCCCACTAGTATATGAAAGTGATAAATCAAGAGACTCTCTATATGAAGAACATGGTGCTACTCTGAAGCACAAGTGTGGTAAAAGGATAGTAACATTGTCCCTTCTCTCTTTTCTTTCATTTTTTCATTTTTCATTTTTTTCATTTTTTCTTTTTTTCCTTTTCTCTTTTTTTGTAGGCTTCTTTGGCCTCTATTTCTTTTTTGGGCTTCTTTGGCCACTTTTATTTTGATAAGGGACAATGTTCTAATAATGATCATCACACTTTTTATTTACTTACAACTCGATACTAGAACAAAGATATGACTCTATATGAATGCCTCCAGCAGTGTACCAGGATGTGCAATGATCTAGCATAGCAATGACATCAAAAAACGGACAAGCCATGAAAACATCATGCTAGCTATCTTACGATCATGCAAAGCAATATGACAATGAATGCTCAAGTCATGTATATGAAGATGATGGAAGTTGCATGGCAATATATCTCGGAATGGCTATGGAAATGCCATGATAGGTAGGTATGGTGGCTGTTTTGAGGAAGATATATAAGGATGCTTATGTGTGATAGAGCGTATCATATCATGGGGTTTGGATGCACCGGCGAAGTTTGCACCGACTCTCAAGGTGAGAAAGGGCAATGCACGGTACCGAAGAGGCTAGCAATGATGGAAGGGTGAGAGTGCGTATAATCCATGGACTCAACATTAGTCATAAAGAACTCACATACTTATTGCAAAAGTCTATTAGTCATCGAAACAAAGTACTACGCGCATGCTCCTAGGGGGATAGATTGGTAGGAAAAGACCATCGCTCGTCCCCGACCGCCACTCATAAGGAAGACAATCAATAAATACCTCATGCTCCAACTTCGTTACATAACGGTTCACCATACGTGCATGCTACGGGAATCACAAACTTCAACACAAGTATTTCTACAATCCACAACTATCCACTAGCATGACTCAATATCACCATCTTTATATCGCAAAACTATTGCAAGGAATCAAACATATCATATTTTGTGATCTACAATTTTTATGTAGGATTTTATGACTAACCATGTGAATGACCAGTTCCTGTCATCTCTCTAAATAGATATAAGTGAAGCAAGAGAGTTTAATTCTTTCTACAAAAGATATGCGCATGCTCTAACAAATATAAGTGAAGCAAAAGAGCATTCTACAAATGGCGGTTTTCTATGTGAAGAGAAATAGACAATCCAAACTTCAAAAGATATAAGTGAAGCACATGAATCATTCTATAAAGCCATACTCAAAAGATATAAGTGAAGTGCAAAGAGCATTCTATAAATCAACCATGGACTATCTCATACCAACATGGTGCATAAAAGAAAAGTGAAAACTAAATGCAAAAGATGCTCCAAGATTTGCACATATCGCATGAACGAAACAAATCCAAAAACGTACCGATACTTGTTGAAGAAAGATGGGATGCCTTCCGGGGCATCCCCAAGCTTAGATGCTTGAGTATCCTTGAATATTTACTTGGGGTGCCTTGGGAATCCCCAATCTTGAGCTCTTGTATCTCCTCTTTCTCCTCACATCGAGACATCCTCGATCTTCCAACACTTCATCCACACAAAACTCAACAGAAAGCTCGGTAAGATCCATTAGTATAATAAAGCAAATCACTACTCTAAGTAATGTTGCAAACCAATTCATATTTTGTTTTTGCATTGTAGATACTGTAATATAACTTTTCCATGGCTTAATCCACTGATAGAAATTGATAGTTTCATCAAAACAAGCAAACTATGCATCAAAAACAGAATCTGTCTTAAACATGACAGTCTGTAGTAATCTGAACATTCACCATACTTCGGGTACTCCAAAAAATTCTGAAAAATATGAAAAATAAAAAAATTTTATAGAAAGACAGTGCAAAAGTTTTAGAACCATTTGACGTTCCAGTAAAAAATTTAAAATCACGCACTACACCTAAAGTTTCTGTTCTGCATCGCACAAACCAACAAGTAATGTAAACATCCTAAAGGCAAATCTTGGCACATTATTTTTATTATACAATGGAATTGTACAAGGGGATAATTATTTTTGTTGAAAAGTTTCTGTAATCAAGATTCAAAAAGTTTCCATGAGCATGAACAAAGTTCAAGGAGCTCCCCCACTTCAACAATGCTTGTCTCTCTCACTTTCACTTTCCTTTTTGAAAAGTTTTGGGTTCCCCTCTTTATTTTTTTGTTTTAAAACTATATAAAAGCACTCAACAGAAATAAATGACTCTCTAAAACTTCCGGGTTATCTCCCTGGCAGTTCTTTCTTTGAAGCCATTAAGCTAGGCATATAGTGCTCAAGTAATGAATCCACCCGGATCCCAAGGTATATCAAACCCAATTTAAATTAGCAATGATTTGGCATTTAGTAGTGAGAACAAAGCAACATATATCATGTAATAATGAAGTCTAACTCTCTTCCTATGCATCGGCATGCCATAAAAGAACAATTCATGCACACATAGTAAAGGCCAATGCATAGTATAAACAGTTTCTTGCAATTTTATCATACTGGAAACATGGAGAGGCGGAGATGTAGTTCCTCTCTCATAATAATTGCAAGTAGGAGAAGCAATCACATGCATATTATATCGACCAAAATCATCATGTGTATTAGTAAAACGCAACCCATCAATATAATCCTTAATAAGGGCAAACTTCTCCGATATAATGTAGTCGAGAGAATTCAAATAGATAATAGGACTATCATGTGTGGGTGCAATATCAACAATTTCATGTTTAACATAAGGAACTATAGCAAGTTCATCTCCATAAGCATAATTCATATTGGCATGTTGGCCACAAGCATAGCAAGCATCATCAAAAAGGGATATTTCAAAAGAATCAACGGGATCATAACAATCATCATAGCAATCATCCTTCGGTAAGCACGAAGGGAAATTAAACAATGTATGAGTTCAAGAGTTACTCTCATTAGAAGGTGGGCCCGGGTAGCTAATCCGCTCTTCCTCCTTTTGTTCTTCGCTCTCCTCATCATCTTTTTCATCCAATGAGATCATAGTTTCATCAATTTCTTCTTCCATAGACTCCTGCAAAATATTAGTCTCTTCTTGGACAGCGGAGACTCTATGAATAAAATCATCAATATCGGAGTTGAATTCATAATTTTCATAGCAATATTTTAGTATAGCAAAATTTTCAGGTCTGTAAACAGCATCTTCAAGATTTTCACACTCTTTAAACGAAGATTCAATTTCATAAGCATCCATAAAAGCAACGAATTCTTCTATTTGTTCCACATCATAGTAATCATATATACCATTAGCATAAGAAGCCAAGGTTTTATCATCATTAAATTTGCAAGAAAAGGGAAGGTGTGGAGCCTTCATCCTAGAGCAACAAGTATAATCATATCTCAAGCATAGTTGCTGAGCATACGAATGCAACATATAAATTTGATCCCATAATAGTTACCCTTTTGAGTCAAGCGATAATCCCTAAAGTATTCACGTTGATCCAACGTGTCTCCTATTACATAATTGAATGGGGTTTTCTCAGGATTATCAAAGTAGTACATAATATCTTTCACATAATGGGCATCAAGGGTTTTAAGAGGTTCCCCATCTCCATGAGTAGCAAGTAAACCTAATTTTTTTGGTATTTCGTGTTCCATATCCATAACTAAAGATAGAGAACAACTTAGAACAGCAAATAAAAATTACTTAGTGATAAAGCAAACAAGCACACACGAGAATATTCACCCCACGCTATAACTCCTCGGCAGCGGCGCCAGAAAAAGGTCTTGATAACCCACAAGTATAGGGATCAATTGTAGCCTCTTTCGATAAATAAGAGTGTCGAACCCAACGAGGAGCTAAAGGTAGAACAAATATTGCCTCAACTTCTGTCGACCACCGATACAACTCTACGCACGCTTAACGTTCGCTTTACCTAGAACAAGTATGAAACTAGAAGTACTTTGTAGGTGTGATAGGATAGGTTTGCAAGATAATAAAGAGCACACAAATAAAAGCTAGGGGCTGTTTAGATAAAGACACAACTAAATTAGTTTCAGTAGAGAGCTTTTTGTCACGAGAAAGTTATTTGTCCCTAGGCAATCGATAACTAGACCGGTAATCATTATTGCAATTTTATTTGAGGGAGAGGCATAAGCTAACATACTATCTTTTCTTGGATCATATGCACTTATGATTGGAACTCTAGCAAGCATCCACAACTACTAAAGATCATTAAGGTAAAACCCAACCATAGCATTAAAGTATCAAGTCCTCTTTATTCCCATACGCAAACAACCTACTTACTCGGGTATGTGCTTCTGTCACTCACGCCACCCACCATAAGCAAATCATGAAAATATTGCAAATCCTACAGCGGGGATCCCTCATGCTAGTGCGACATGGAGAGCACCATAGGACATGACCAATAATAAAATATGCAACTCAAACCAATCACGATCATCAATTAACCCATAGGACAAAACAGATCTACTCAAACATTATAGGATAGCCATACATCATTGGGAAATAATATATAGTGTTGAGCACCATGTTTAAGTAGAGATTACATCGGGTAAAATAGGGGTTACACCGCTGCATAGAGGGGGGAAGAGTTGGTGATGATGGCGGTGAAGTTGTTGGTGTAGATTGCGGTGATGATGATGGCCCCGACGGCGTTCCGGCGCCACCGGGAGAGAGGGGGGGGGAGCCCCCTCCTTCTTCTTCTTCCTTAACCTTCTCCCTAGATGGGAGAAGGGTTTCCCCTCTGGTCCATGGTCTCCATGGCATGGGAGGGGCGAGAGCCCCTCTGAGATTGGATCTGTCTCTCTGTCTCTCTCTATTTCTCCGTTCCCTGATTCTGCCCTTTCACCGTTTCTTAAATTCCCGGAGATCCGTAGCTCCGTTTCGTCTGAATTTTGGACATGATTTTTATCCGGATATTGGCTTTCTTGCGGAGAAAGAAGGGCACCCACCGCCTTACGGGGTGGCCACGAGGGCCCAGAGCGCGCCCCCTGCCTCGTGGCCCCCCTCGGGCATCGTCTCACGTTGATTCTTCTTCCCAAAAATCACATATATTCCAAAAAAAGTCTCCGTCGGTTTTTATCCCGTTTGGACTCCATTTGATATGGATTTTCTGCGAAACAAAAAGCATGCAACAAACAGGAACTGGCACTGGGCACTGGATCAATATGCTAGTCCCAAAAATAGTACAGAAAGTTGCCAAAAGTATATGAAAGTGGTGGAATATTGGCATGGAACAATCAAAAATTATAGATACGACGGAGACGTATCAACCATCTATTTACTAATCCATAATGCATTCCCTTAGGCCCAAATATGGTGAAGTGTCATGTAATCGACATTCGCATGACACCACTAAGGGAATCACAACATACATACTATCAAAATATCGAACACATATCAAAATCACATGATTACTTGCAACATGATTTATCCCGTGACCTCAAGAACGAAGGTAACTACTCACAAACAACCAACATGATCATGATCAGAGAGGTATTAATATGCATAATGGATCTGAACATATAATCTTCCACCAAATAAAACATATAGTAATCAACTACAAGATGTAATCAACACTACTAGTCACCCTAGCAACAATCTATAGTTCCGGTAATAAGATTGAATATAAGAGATGAACTAGGGTTTGAGATGAGATGGTGCTAGTGAAGATGTTGATGGAGATTGCCCTCCCCAAGATGGGAGAGTTGTTGTTGATGATGATGACGATGATTTACCCCTTCGGGAGGGAAGTTCCCCCAGCAGAATCGCTCCGCCGGAGGGCAAAAGTGCTCCTGCTCAAGTTCCACCTCGAGGCGGCGGCGCTTCTCCCGAAAGTACACCCTTTTTTTTCTAGGTCAAAACCACTTATATACCAAAATATGGGCATCGGAGGTGGGCCGAGGAGGCCAAAACCCACTAGCGCGCGCCAGGGGGGCCTGGCGCACCCAGGTGGGTTGTGCCCACATGGTGGCCCCCATCTGGTGTTTATTGGCTCCAGTATTTCTTAAATAATCCATAAAAAATCTCCGTAAAGTTTCAGCTCATTTGAAGTTGTGCAGAATAGGTGGCCTGACGTAGCTTTTCCGGGTCTAGATTTCCAGCTGCCGGAATTCTCCCTCTTGGTGTGTTCCTTGCAAATTATGAGAGAAAAGGCATCAGAATTACTCTAAAAAGCATTATTATGGATAAAAACATTATAAATAATAGTAATAAAACATGATGCAAAATGGACGTATCAACTCCCCCAATCTTAGACCTCGCTTGTCCTGAAGCGAAAACCGAAATCAAAAAACATGTCCACATGCTTTGAGAGAGAGGTGTCGATAAAAACAAAATACCGACATAGAATCATCATGTTGATTATTATAATAGCAACAAAATTAAGCATAGGACTTTTATCAAAGAACTTTTATCATATACTTCTCATGAATAAGTAATAGTTCATCACACAATCGAAGTATAAAGCAAAAACTCTATTTGAAACCAACAAACTATGTTCTCAGTCAACTTTGCAACTACAATTCATCATCTTCTTAGGAAGGGTCACGTGTCGGAGCCTTTAGGCAAGTCCACATACTCAACAATCATATAGTCTTCTATGATTGCTAACACTCACCTTGTACCCATGAGCAAAACTTTTCAACCAGACACATAGAAAGATAGGGGCTTATTATTTTGCCTCCCAACATACTCACCTCAAGGCTGATGTCAACAATAATAACTCATGCTATCTATATTCAACTGGACATATGTGCCTAGAACTTTCCTCACCACATGATGCTTTCCAAAAGAGAAAAATAAAAGGAATATAGGGAAAACTTTGACTCTTTGCATAAAAGTAAAAGATAGGACCTTCGCAGAAGGAAGCAGAGGTTTCCATGCACTTATTTCTTGGCATGCTCAATCCCTTAGTGCAAGAGAACACCATGTTGTATTTCCCCTTAAGATGAAAACCTTTATTATGCAGTCTTTCACTTTTATTCTTTGTCATCCAAGTTCGTACAACGCTCGGTTTTCTCTTACACTAAATGATCTCACATATTTAGAAGCAATTTTATTGCCTTTTTGCACCGATGACAACTTACTTGAGGGATCTTGCTCGATTCCTAGGTAGGTATGGTGGACTCTTGAAGAAGATTTGGGTTTAAGGGTTTTTGGATGCACAAGTAGTATCTCTACTTAGTACAAATTTTTTGGCTAGCAAAGATAGGGGGCAAGCATAACATGTTAAAGGATCTATGACAATATGACTTCTATGTGAATATAAACAAACATAAACCATTAAGTTGTCTTCCTTGTCCAACGTCAACAATTTTGGCATAAAATATTTTGATGAGGGCTCACAATCACAAAAGATTTCTAGGATAGTATATCTATATGTGAATCTTCTCTTCCTTTATTAATTCTTTCATGAGTTGCATCATTGACTAATGCTATGTTTGTCAATTTCTAATAAAATTTTCTACCTATACTTTTCCTTATGTGGTGCTATTACCTACCATAGGATTAGTATATAATCTTTTCATTATTTGTTTCTTTTCTTCATTTATTTCCTTTCTCTTTTCCTTTCTTCATTTGCAGCATGAAAGTAAGGAAAGCAAAAACTAAAACTACTTCATTATATAACATGCACATGATTACAAGTATAGATCACTAAGCAAACTCTCAAAAGAAGAAAGGATCGAACTAAACTTTATTTCATCTGAAAGCAAAAGATTGAATTAAGATAAATAAAAGCAAAAAGATAGTGGGATGATACGATACCGGGGCACCTCCCCCAAGCTTGGCGGAAGCCAAGGGGAGTGCCCATACCCGATACTCAATCCTCCTTTTGGTGGTGAAGGAGATGATGGTGGTGATGAAGGAGAGATCTTGTCCTTGGAGGAGCTTGAAGAGACCATGGTAGATGGAATCTGACAGAAAACAACAAGGAAAAGAGAACACATGATTTCTCCTCGATACGGTAATCAACAAGTTCGGGAAGTATATATAGATTTTTTTATCTTGCAGGACAAGTATTACGCTTCCTGGGAGTTTCTTTATTTCCAAAATTTTAAAATATTCCAAAACTGATAAAAGATATTTTTGCAGATTTTTCGGAGTCCGTTTACTTACTGTATCACGTACCTCCTTATTTTCACGATTCTGGAGTGTTTTGGAAGGAATCTTTTATGTGTTCTTCCGGTGTCAAAGTTTGGATAATATTACTTTTGACATTAATAGGCGTACCTAAGATATAATGCTTTATTCGTTGCCCATTGACAACCTTCGGGTTAGTGCCTTCGAAATTATTTATTTTGATGGCTCCAGACCGGTAAACCTCCTCGATGACATAGGGGCCTTCCCATTTTGAGAGGAGCTTTCCTACAAAAAAAATCTAAAATGAGAGTTGTACAAAAGAACATATTCTCCAACTTTAAACTCACGCTTTTGGATTCTTTTCTCATGCCATCTTTTAACTTTTTATTCGAATAACTTTGCATTTTCATAAGCTTGGGTTCTCCATTCATCTAATGAGCTTATATCAAATAGCCTCTTTTCACCAGCAAGTTTGAAATCATAATTGAGTTCTTTAATTGCCCAATATGCTTTATGTTCTAACTCAAGAGGCAAATGACAAGCTTTTCCATAAACCATTTTATAAGGAGACATACCCATAGGATTTTTATAAGCTGTTCTATAAGCCCAAAGTGCATCATCTAATTTCTTAGACCAATTCTTCCTGGACCTATTGACAGTCTTTTGCAGAATTAATTTTATTTCTCTATTTCTAAGTTCAACTTGACCACTAGACTGAGGATGATAGGGTGATGCAATTCTATGGTTAACATCATACTTGGCAAGCATTTTACAAAAAGCACCATGAATAAAGTGTGAACCACCATCAGTCATTAAATATCTAGGGACTCCAAACCTTGGAAAAATAACTTCCTTCATCATTTTAATAGAGGTGTTGTGATCAGCACTACTGGTTAGAATAGCTTCTACCCATTTAGTAACATAATCAGCAACAACCAAAATATGTGTATACCCATTAGAGGAAGGAAAAGGTCCCATGTAATCAAACCCCCAAACATCAAATGGTTTAACAACAAGTGAATAATTCATAGGCATTTCTTGACGCTTACCAACATTACCTATTCTTTGACATTCATCACAAGATGAGACATACTTATGAGCATCCTTGAAGAGAGTAGGCCAATAAAATCCAGACTGCGATACCTTGTGAGTAGTTCTATCTCCAGCATAATGCCTTCCATAAGCCTCAGAGTGACATTTCCGTAGGATTTATCCCTGTTCATGCTCAGGTACACACATCTAATAATACCATCTACTCCTTTATAAAGATGTGGGTCGTCCCAAAAGTAATGTCTTAAGTCATAGAATAATTTTTTTCTTTTGTTGATATGTGAAGCTAGGTGGCAAATATTTAGCAACAATGTAATTAGCATAGTTAGCATACCAAGGAGTACCATTAGCAACATTTATTGCAGCTAATTGCTCATCAGGAAAACTATCATCAATAGGAAGTGGGTCATCAAGCACATTTTCAAGCCTAGACAAGTTATCAGCTACGGGGTTCTCAGCTCCTTTTCTATCAATGATATGCAAATCAAATTATTGTAACAAGAGAACCTAACGAATAAGTCTAGGTTTAGCATCTTTCTTTTCCATAAGATATTTAATAGCCACATGGTCTGTGTGAACAGTTACTTTGGAATCAACAATATAAGGTCTAAACTTATCACAAGCAAACACCACTGCTAAGAATTCTTTTTCAGTAGTAGCATAATTTCTTTGAGCACTGTCTAGAGTTTTACTAGCATAATGAATAATATTCAATTTCTTATCAACTCTTTGTCCTAGAACAACACCAACAACATAATCACTAGCATCACACATAATTTCAAAAGGAAAGTTCCAATCAGGTGGTTGAACAATAGGTGCAGAAATTAAGGCTTTCTTGAGTGTTTCAAAGGCTTTGAGACAATCATCAGAAAAAGGGAATATCCTTTTGCAAGAGACTAGTAAGAGGCCTAGAAATTTTAGAGAAGTCTTTAGTAAATCTCCTATATGAACCAGCATGACCTAGGAAACTACGAATACCTTTAATGTCCTTAGGACATGGCATTTTCTCAATAGCATCAACCTTAGCTTGGTCCAGTTCAATACCTCTTTCAGAAATTTTATGACCCAAGACAATGCCTTCATTAACCATAAAGTGGCATTTCTCCCAATTCAAGACAAGATTTGTTTGTTCACATCTCTGGAAAACTCAATCAAGATTGCTTAAACAATCATCAAAAGACTTCCCATAAATAGAGAAGTCATCCATGAAAAACTCAACAATCTTTTCACAAAAGTCAGAGAATATAGCAGTCATACATCTTTGAAAGGTAGCAGGTGCATTACATAAACCAAAAGGCATACGTCTATAAGCATAAGTTCCAAAGGGACAAGTAAAGGTAGCCTTTTCTTGATCAGGTTGAGAAACATGTATTTGTGAAAAGCCAGAATATCCATCAAGGAAGCAAAAGTGTGTGTGCTTAGATAATCTTTCAAGCATTTGATCAATAAAGGGCAAAGGGTAATGATCTTTTCTAGTTGCTTTATTTAATTTTCTAAAATCAATTACCATTCTATAACCTGTAACAATTCTTTGTGGAATGAGTTCATTCTTATCATTAGGAACAACATTAATACCTCCTTTCTTAGGGACACAATGAACATGACTTACCTATCTACTATCAGCTATTGGATAAATTATACCTGCTTCCAGAAGTTTTAATATTTCCGTTCTTACCACCTCTTTCATCTTCGGATTTAACCGACATTGGTGATCAACAATGGGTTTAGCATCAGGTTCCATATTAATTTTGTGCTGACATAGAGTGGGACTAATGCCTTTTAAATCATCAAGAGTATATCCAATAGCAGCCCGGTGCTTCCTTAGAACTTTCAATAATCTTTCTTCTTCATGTTCTGAAAGGTTAGCACTAATAATAACATGATATATCTTCTCTTCATCAAGATAAGCATATTTCAAAGTGTCTGGCAATTGTTTTAATTCAAACACAGGATCACCTTTAGGTGGAGGAGGACCTCCCAGAGTTTCAATAGGCAAATTGTGTTTAAGTAGAGGAGTTGTTCAAAGAAAATATTATCTATTTCATTTCTTTCATGCATATGTGAATCATTCTCATGGTCTAGCAGATATTGTTCTAAAGGATCAGTAGGTGGCACAACAATAGAAGCAAGACCAATTGATTCATCCTTGCTAGGCAATTCTTTTTCATGATGGTTCCTACTAAACTTGGAAAAATTAAACTCATGAGACTCATCACCAAAGCTAACACCCACAGTTTGTATTGAGATATAAGGGCTTCAATGAGAAGTGGATTCTTTGGATGAAGCAGCTTTTGTCAACAGGTACCTCATCTATTCTGCTTAATGGAGTTCCTGGTAGGAAATTCATATGTAAAAAGGGTGTCACACAGGGTGATCCAGTCTCTCCCCTCCTTTTTGTCCTAGCTGTTGACCTCCTGCAGACTGTAATCAATGACATGTTCAGAAGGGGCATTCTTCATCTTCCTATACCTTGTCATGACTAGGATTACCCTGTGATTCAGTATGCTGATGACACTTTGATTATCTTGCCTGCTGACAAGAACCAACTTATAGCTCTGAAATACATGCTTAAGGTTTTCTCTATGTCAACTGGTCTTGATGTGAATTACCACAAATATTTTATTATTCCCATCAATGTGGACACTGCTGTCATGACAGAATTAGCTGCTGCTTTTGGATGCCAGATTGGGAAAATGCCATTTACCTACCTTGGGTTGCCAGTAGGAACTACAAGGCCCAAAATGGTGGATTTTATGCCTTTGGTGGACTGCATGGAGATGAGAATGACAGCTAGCTCCTCTTTTTAAAATCAGGGGGAAAGATTGCAGTTTCTGAACTCTGCCTTGTCTTCTATGCCCATTTTCTTCCTTTGCAGCTTGACTGTTCCTGCTGGAATTCTAAAGCAATTGGAGAGAATCCAGAGACAATGCCTCTGGAGGAAGAATAGGGGTGAGTCTGCCCCCTCACTTGCTGCTTGGGACCTTATTTGCAGACCAAAAAACAAGGGAGGCCTTGGTATTCTTAATCTGGGTGTTCAGAATGTGGCACTTCTGCTCAAACATGCAAAGTACTTCCTTAATAAAAAGGATCTCCCATGGGTGTCTTTAATTTGGGATTCCTACTATCATGGTAGAGTACCCCAAGGAACTTCTGATTGTGGCTCTTTCTGGTGGAAGGATATATGCAAGGTCATGCAAAACTTTAGGGAGTGTGCTTGGGTTCAGATACATGAAGGAGACACTGCCCTCATGTGGTCAGACAAATGGCAGCTTGATGAACAGGTTTCTAGTCTCCAATCCAGATTTCACAGGCTCTTTTCTTATGTTAAGGACCCCTGGATCACTGTTAAAGAGTTTTTGGACTCTCAGGACATGTTCTAGCACTTCCACCTTACTTTGTCCAGCCAGGCTTTTGATGACCTGAACACTCTTCAGTCTTTGTTGGATGGCCACAATAGAGAACCTGGGTCCAAGGATATTTGGTTTTGGAGTGGCACTGCCAAGGGATACTCACCAAAGTTGTTTTACTCACATACTTTTGTGTCAGAGTCCTTTAACCATTTGACAGCTTGGATCTGGAAGTCCTCATGTACAATGAAAATAAAAGTATTTGCTTGGATGCTTATTATGGATAGGTTAAACACCAAGGACATGGTGGAAAGGAGACATTGGCATTTGGAGGATGGAGTAAATTGTGTTCTTTGCCCTTTGCAGACTAGGGAAACAAGAGATCATCTGTTCTTTACTTGCAATTTTAGTGTCAGAGTTTGGAACTACTTGCAAATTGATTGGTCATCTGGTGACTCTATGGATGAGTTGGTTATGAATGCCAGCAGGAGCTTTAGGAAACCCTTCTTCACTGAAGTGGTCTTTATAGCATGCTGGAATATCTGGATTGTCAGGAATGCTAAGGTCTTCAGGCATGAGAGAGCTGGATTTAATAAATGGAGAAGTGCATTCATCCATGATATTACGTTAATGCAATATAGGGTGAAATCTGCCTATAAGGATGATCTCCTTAGATGGATCTCATTTCTGCCACCTTGAGGCCTGTAATTTTAAATTGTATCTTCTCCTTCTTCCCTTAGAGTAGCTTGATTACCTCTTGTAATCCCCCTTGGTACTTGTACTTGCACTCTCTTTTAATAAAGTTTTGATATGCTGTGGGGGTTTTTCCCTACAGTGGCCAGTCAAAAAAAACACCCACAGTTTGTTTCTGACAATCTATCTTAGCATTAACGGTGTTCAAAAAAGGTCTACCAAAGATAATGGGACAAAAGTCATCTTGTGGGGAACCAAGAACAAGAAAATCAGTAGGGTATTTTATTTTCCCGCACAAGACTTCAACATCTCTAATAATCCCACAAGGTGCTATGGTGTCTCTATTTGCAAGTTTAATAGTGACATCTATGTCTTCTAACTCTGTAGGTGCCCTAATTTCTTGATATAACTTGTAAGGAATAGCACTCACACTAGCACCCATGTCACATAAACCATGATAACAGTGATCTCCTATTTTAACTGAAATGACAGGCAGGCCAACAACTGGTCTATTTTTATCCCTTTTCCGGGTTTGGCAATTCTAGCAGCTTCTGCATAGAAGTAGATAACATGCCCATCCACATCTTCTTCCAAGAGATCTTTAACCATAGAATATGAGGTTCAACTCTAATTTTTTCATCTGGTTTAGGTGTTCTAACAGAGCATTTGCTAACCACATTTGAAACTTTAGCATGTTCCTTTATCCTAACAGGAAAAGGAGGTTTCTCAAAATAAGCAATAGGTACAACTGGATCAACATTATAAAGTATAGCTTCTTATTTAACTAGTACCAATTCTTTAATTTCTTCTTTAATAGGTGGGTAATATTTAAGCCACTTCTCCTTAGGGAGTTCAACATGAGTAGAAAATGATTCACGGAGGCTACTATCCTAGAGTCAAGTCCATATTTAGTGCTAAACTTTTGAAAAGCATTGGTATCCATAAAAGATTTAACACAATCATACTTAAGTTTAATACCCGACTCTTTACCTTCGTCGAGTTCCCAATCTTCAGAGTTGCGTTTAATTCTTTCCAAAAGATCCCACCAGAATTCAATAGTCTTCTTCATAAATGATCCAGCACAAGCAGTATCAAGCATGGTTTGATCATTACGAGAAACATGATTGGGGCATGAATATAACATTGACTTAAGCCTCCCCCAAGCTAGAGCGATACTTTCTCCTTCACGAGGCCAAAAATTATACATATAATTCTGATCACGATGACCTAGATGCATAAATTTTTGGTGGAACTCCAATTTCAGACGATTCCAATTCCATGATCCAATATCATCGCATAGCGTATACCATGCTAATGCTTTTCCCTTCAAAGATAAAGGGAAAACCTTTCTCATCACCTCATCTCCGGGTAAACCTGCAAGCTTAAACAATCAACAAACTAGTTCCACATATATCAAGTGCATATCGGGATGTTCGGTTCCATCTCCTGCATAAGGATTAGCTAGCAATTGTTCTATCATACCCGAAGGAATTTCATATTCAATATTTTTAGTAGGTGCTGTAGGTTGAGGGGCAATTAATTGTGGTTCCAGACGAGGTGAAGATACCCCGAACATACCCCTCAAAGGATTGTTTTCTAGTAACAAATGACAATAAATTTCAGCACACTATATAAATGTTTCCTTACCGAATTCCACTTACCAAAGGTGCTTCACTCCCCGGCAACGGTGCCAGAAAATAGCCTTGATGACCCACAATTATAGGGGATCAATTTTAGCTCTTTTACATAAGTAAGAGTGTCGAACCCAACGAGGAGCAGAAGGAAATGACAAGTAGTTTTCAATAAGGTAGTGTCTGCAAGTGCTGAAATTGTAAGTAGCGAGTAGTTTGATGGCAAGCTAATTTGTAATGAGCAAGTAACGATAATTGTTACAAGTATGCAGCAAGGTAGCCCAATCCTTTTGAGGCAAAGGACATGCCAAAACGGTTTCTTATAATGAGCAAAGCGTTCTTGAGGGTACACGGGAATTTTATCTAGTCACTTTCATCATATTGATTTGATTTGTGTTCGCTACTTTGATAATTTGATATGTGGGTGGACCGGTGCTTAGATGTTGTTATTACTTGAACAAACCTCCTACTTATGATTAACCCTCCCGCAAGCATCCGCAACTACGAGAAAAGTGTTAAGAATAAATTCTAACCATAACATTAAACTCTAGGATCCAATCGGTCCCTTACGGAATAGTGCATAAACTAGGGTTTAAGTTTCTGTCACTCTCACAACCCACCATCTATTTACTACTCCACAATGCATTCCCTTAGGCCCAAATATGGTGAAGTGTCATGTAGTCGACGTTCACATGACACCACTAAAGGAATCACAACATACATACTATCAAAATATCAAACACATATCAAATTCACATGATTACTTGCAACATGATTTATCATGTGACCTCAAGAACGAAGGTAACTACTCACAAACAACCAACATGCTCATGATCAGAGGGGTATTAATATGCATAATGGATCTGAACATATAATCTTCCACCAAATAAACCATATAGTAATCAACTACAAGATGTAATTAACACTACTAGTCACCCCCCTAGCAACAATCTATAGTTCCGGTAACAAGATTGAATATAAGAGATGAGATGGTGCTGGTGAAGACTTGATGGATATTGCCCTCCCCAAGATGGGATAGTTATTGTCGATGACGATGACGATGATTTCCCCCTCCGGGAGGGAAGTTCCCCCGGCAGAATCGCTCCGCCGGAGGGCAAAAGTGCTCCTACCAAAGTTCTGCCTCGAGGCAGCGGCGCTTCGTCCCAAAAGTCCTCCCCTTATTTTTTATAGGTCAAAACCACTTATATACCAAAAGATGGGCACCGAAGGTGGGCCGAGGAGGCCACAACCCACCAGGGCGTGCCAGGGGGGCCTGGCGCGCCCAGGTGGGTTGTGCCCACCAGGTGGCCCCCTCTGGTGTTTATTAGCTCCTATATTTCTTAAATAATCCATAAACAATTTCTGTAAAGTTTCATCTCATTTGGAGTTGTGCATAATAGGTGGCTTGACGTAGCTTTTCCCGGTCCAGATTTCCAGCTGCCGGAATTCTCCCTCTTGGTGTGTTCCTTGCAAATTATGAGAGAAAAGGCATTAGAATTACTCCAAAAAGCATTATTATGGATAAAAACATTATAAATAAAAGTAAGAAAACATGATGCAAAATGGACGTATCAAAGGGTATTTTGTAAACGGATCCCACACGTAATAAACTATATAGGCTAACTAATCAATTAATTAAACTAACTAATTACAGGGACCCCACTTGGCATAGACTAAATTAGGCCCTAAGTAATTTATCCTAATCCTAATTAAACATGGCTGGCCACGCTGGACACTAGTACAACGGGTTGTGCATGGATGGCTCACACGCACGCACGACGCAGGGTGGCTACGACCACTCAGTGAGTAGCAGCTCGAACTGGAGCGGTCGCCTGCGACAGCAGCTACGAACGGTAGCAGTAGAGCAGCAGCAAGCGACAGCAGTAGGAAGTAGCAGCAGAGCAGCAACGATGACTGCAAAGAGCAGCGGTAAGAGGAGGCAGCTGTGGTAGCAGCAAGCAGAGAGCAGCGCGACCGCGGGAACAGCAAACAACAGCGCACAGGGGTAGCAGCAGCTGCGGGCGGCGCTCGGCCACGGGCGCTCGAGCAGACGCAGGGTGCGGCAGGGCGCGGGTCGCAGCGAGCACGACCAGACGCAGGCCGACGCGAGCATGCAAGAGCACAATGAAGGCGAGCTCGGGGGCGATGGCTATCGTGTGGTCGGGCAGCAGTGGGCGTGGCCAGCGAGCCGCGGTAAGTGGCAGCGAGGCCACGTGTGGACGCATGCGCGTGAGGGTGCGGGCGGAGGGTGGCCGGAGCGACGACGACAATGGTGTGCAGCGGCGGCCGGAGTCGGACGCGATGGCGAACGGCGATGGAAGGCACGACAGGACCAACGGATGATCGCTACGGGTTCCTACGGCCATTCTGAGCATGATGATGTGCTTAGGTGTGAGTTGCGATAGCTGTGCGCGCGGTGGCGACATGGACGGCGGTGACGAGCTACGACAACGATGGAAGCTAGGCTATGGGCGCGGATTCGAAGGGGGAACCGAGGGGTTTTGACGGCTCACCTTGAGTCTGCAGAGGTGCTTAACAGGCTCGGGGAGGGCTCGATAGCGCCGAAATCAAAGACGAACGCTGGCGGGTCCGAGGAAGAAGAGGACGGAGATCCGCTGATGTAGCATCGCCCAACTTGCGCTGGTGGTCGAAGTAGAAGAAGAAGAAGCAGGCGGAGCTCTTGGCGCAATCTCAGCCGGCGAGGACGACGGTGGCCACGGTGAGGAACTATTCCATGGCGATGATGGCGTCGGGTGTGCATTGAGCGGCGGATCTGAGGTGAGAGGGGGGAGTGAGGGTGCTAGGGCTTCCAAGGGAGCGAGGGGGAGCCTTGTAGGCACGGGAGAGGCTCCGGATGGCTGCCCCATGGCAATCGACACCGTGGACGTGCGCCCTGCGTCCACGAGGTGCGTGGTGAACAGAGGACAGGGATGACCCGGCTGGTGGGCCAGGCTGCACTGTGGCATATGGGCCCTAAGTGCATAGTCCATTTTTCCTATTTCTCTTTTCTTTTACTTTTTTGTATTTTATTCGCTATTTTACATTTAGTTTGTGTACTAGATGAATTTCTCTAGGGTTGAAACTTGGCATGTAATTCCATTGCAATATTTTGGTGATGTACAAAATGTCTCACAACAATTGGAATCATCTAAACATTTTTATAAATTGAAATGGTTGGTTAAATGGCTATTGGTCCATGATACGTCTCCAACGTATCTATAATTTTTGATTGTTCCATGTTGTTTTATTATCAATCTTGGATGTTTTATAATCATTTTTTATCATTTTTGGTACTAACCTATTGACATGGTGCCGAGTGCCAGTTCCTGTTTTTTCCATGTTTTTTACATCGCAGGAAATCAATATCAAACAGAGTCCAAATGGCACGAAACTTTACGATGATTTTTTATGGACCAAAAGGAAGCAGATGGGCCCTGGTTGCACCTGGGGGGAGTTTCGAGGAGGGGACAACCCACCAGGGCATGCCAGGAGGCCCTAGCGCGCCCTGGTGGGTTGTGCCCACCTTGAGTACCCCCCGGACCGCCTCTTTGCTCTATAAATACCCCAAAAATCCTAGAACCCTAGGGGAGTCGACCAAATATTCATCCAGCCGCCGCAGAGTCCAGAAACACCAGATCCAATCTAGACACCATCACAGAGGGGTTCACCACTTCCATTGGTGCCTCTACGATGATGCGTGAGTAGTTCTTTGTAGACCTTCGGGTCCGTAGTTAGTAGCTAGATGGCTTCATCTCTCTCGCTCTTGATTCTCAATACAATGGTCTCTTGGAGATCCATATGATGTAACTCTTTTGCGGTGTGTTTGTTAGGATCGATGAACTTTGAGTTTATGATCAGATCTATGTTTTTATATCCATGAAAGTATTTGAGTTTCTTTGATCTCTTTTATGCATGATCTCTTATAGCCTCGTATTTCTTCTCTGATATTTGGGTTTTGTTTGGCCAACTCGATCTATTTATCTTGCAATGGGAAGAGGTGCCCGGTAGTGGGTTCGATCTTACGGTGCTTGATCCCAGTGACAGAAAGGGAACTGACACATATGTATCGTTGCTACTAAGGATAAAAAGACGAGATCTATATCTACCGCCATATAGATAAACGGATCTTGTCTACATCATGTCATCATTCTTATTGCAATACTCCATTTTTCCGTGAACTTAATATACTAGATGCATGTTGGATAGCGGTCGATGTGTGGAGTAATAGTAGCAGATGCAAACAGGAGTCGGTCTACTAATCTTGGACGTGATGCTTATGTAATGATCATTGCCTGGATATCATCATAATTATTTGAAGTTCTATCAATTTCCCAACAGTAATTTGTTTACCCACTGTTTACTATTTTTCTTGAGAGAAGCCACTAGTGAAACCTACGGCCCCCGGGTCTTATTTCTCATATATTTGCCTTTGCGATCTACCTTTTCCTTGCTTTTATTTTCAGATCTATTAAACCAAAAATACAAAAATACTTTGCTGCACTTTATTTTATTTGCGATCTATTTATCCAATCTATTACAACCTTTTTACCCTCACGCACCAATTTTTGGCGCCGTTACCCGAAAGGGATTGACAACCCCTTTAACACGTCGGGTTGCGAGGTGTTGTTATTTGTGTGCAGGGGCTGTTTACGTTGTGTTGCTTGGTTCTCCTATTGGTTCGATAACCTTGGTTTCATAACTGAGGGAAATACCTACCGCTGCTGTGCTGCATTATCCCTCCCTCTCCGAGGAAATACCGATGTAATTCCAACTGCCATCAAGGAGAATTTCTGGCGTCGTTGCCGGGGAGGATCAAGTCAAGATAGTCTGTCGTCAACATGCGTTCTGGCGCCGTTGCCGGGGAGAATCTTCAACATAACCAGGTTCCTAATCACAAATCTCATCTCCTTGCAATTTACATTATTTGCCATTTTCCTCTCGTTTTCCTCTCCCCCACTTCACCAAAATTTACCGTTTTATTCGCCTCTCATTTTCCGTTCGCCGTTCTCTTGCTTTCTAGTCTCGATGGCTAGCGTCCCTACTCCTCCTTTGTCACCAGATTTGAAGTCTTGTACTTCAAGCAAAGAGAAGGAGAAAATTTGAAAGATGCCTGGTATAGGCTTATGGAATCGTATCGTATTTCCAACTTAAAGGGGACGCCAAGGTTTTGCTTCGTAATTTTTACATAGGATTGGCTTTGCACCATAGACAACTTCTTGATTTCGCCGCTAAAGGAAATTTTATTGAACTTGATGCCAATGCTGCCTATGAACTTTTTAGAGGGAATCCTGGGAATTCCACCTCAAAAGAAGGGGTTTCATTTTACCCCCGAGGGAGCCCAAATGCTGGACAAACTTGGTGATTTGCATAAACATATGGTTGAAATACAGAAATATAATGAACCCCTTAAACACCTCAATGGTAGTATCAATCGCATGAATACTCTGATTACTCTTTGCAACAAGCGATTGGATATTTTGGATCTTAAGATGGTTTCTTTTCTAGAGAACTTGGGGAAGCGTAAAGAGCCTCCCGGGTTTGAGAAAACCCTTACAAAAGTTTCCAAAACTTCGGAAGACAAAACTTAGATCCTTGCTATATGCCTAGCTAAGGGCGTAAAACTATAGCGCTTGTTGGGAGGCAACCCAATGAATAAAATTTATTTTTGCTTTTTGCTTTTTGTTCTTGAGTGTTATCACAATTATGCTACTGTTATGACTGTGTTTTTTATGTTTTAGTTAGTGTTTGTGCCAAGTAAAGCCTTTAGGATCTTCTTGGGCAATAGTTGTTTGATCTTGCTGAAAAAACAGAAAGTTTGCGATCACAAAATTAATTTTCATTTTTTACCAGAGAGCGATAAAATACCCATTCCAATTGCAGTAGATAAATATACAAATTTCTCAGGTCGTCCTAATTTTTCAGAGTTTTTGAACTCACGGAAGTATTCGAAATAGTCAGATTGCTACGGACTATTCAGTTTTGACAGATTCTGTTTTCTTTGTGTTGTGTGCTTATTTTGATGGCTCTATGGTTTTCTTTGATGAGTTTTTGCCATAGAAAAGTTGGAATACAATAGATATAATACAAAAAAATATATCAATTGGTTTGATACAACACTTATAGTAGTGATCTATTATTCTTATACTAACGGATCTCGTGAAGGCTTTGTTGAGTTTTGTGTGATTGAAGTTTTCAAGTTTTGGGTTATCTTACGATGGATGAAGGAAGGATGTAAGAGCCTAAGCTTGGGGATGCCCCAACATCCGAAGCTATTATCCAAGAATGAGAAACCAACTAATCTTGGGGATGCCCCCGAGTGGCATCCCCGCTTTCTTCCAACAACTATCGGTATTTTACTCGAGACTATATTTTTATTTGTCACATGATATGTGTTTTGCTTGGAGCGTCTTGTATGATATGTGTCTTTGATTGTTTTATTTTGTGTTTTAAGTTATCAATTCTTTCTGGACACACCTATGTGATAGAGCCAAAATTATGTCATGACTTGTTAGAATTGCTCTCTATGCTTCACTTAAATCTTTTATGAGCTAGGACTTGCTCCAGTGCTTCACTTATATCTTTTTGAGCACGGTGTGCTTAGTATTTTTGAAGAAATTCTTTCTTGCTTCACTTAGATTTGTTTGAGAGTTAGTAAAATTTTGAATAAATTCTCTCTTGCTTCACTTAAATTATTTTGAGAGAAAGAAAATTTGTTATGCTCATGATCTTCACTTATATTTGGTTGAGCTTATGAAAAGCAACCCATGAAAATTAGTCTCAAAGTGATAGATATCCAAGAAGGTTAAAGTAAAGAAAATGTCATGAAGATCATTGGACAAAACAAACTTTATTCTTAGTAATATTTTAGAGATATGATGATGTGATATGTGAGTTATGTTGATGAGTTATTGTGCTCTAGTAAGAATATGGGTGTTAAGGTTTGTGATTCCCTATGCAAGTATGAAAGTCAATAGTCATGCAATGAAAATTATATCCTACTTGTGGTGCATTATTCGGTGTTAATTATGCTTAATGCTTGCTTATGAGATTATTCGTTTCTTGGTTGGTCGCTTCCCAATCTTTTGCTAGCCTTCATTTTGCACTAAGTATGACTTCTACTTGTGCATCCAAAATCCTTTAAACCAGTTTTGCCACATGAGTCCACTATATCTACCTATATGCGGTATTCTTTTGCCGTTCTAAGCAAATTTGCATGTGCCATCTCTAATTTTCAAAATAAACTTCTCTTTTGTGTGTTTGTTTCGCTCGCGGAATGGTAACGGGTGGCTAATATTTTCCATGCTAGATGTGTTATTCTCAAGATGAGTGTTTATTCACTTGTCCTTGCACGAGAGTAAGGCAAAGGTATCAGGGATTCCTAGTCCCGAAATGCAAAAACAAAAATGAATTTACTTTATGTTGTCAAATAATAAATTCCTTGGAAAGTGTTGGTATGGAGGGCACCCATGGATACAGCCAGCCATGGAAAGTGAAAGTTATGGTGGAAAAAGGAATAAACTTTATTTTCTATTTGGGAACCGCCTATGGCATATCTAGCATGGAAAGTGTTTGGGAAAAGAGTTAGTATTTTGTAAATTATAAAAACATTATTTTGATAAATGAACACTTCTGTTAGCACTACAAAAATATTTTTAAGATGCATAAATGACACCAAAAAAATAAAGGTGAGCATTTTTTATGAGTAAATTGGATTTGGAGTGCAACTAAATCAGGAGGTATGCACGCCCAAGCTTTTCTCCTTAACAGGCACGAAGGCCATTTTTTGTATTCCTTTCTTTTCGGAGGCAAGACGAACTAATCTTTTTTCTTGAGGCAAGGCTAAATTTATTCCTCCATTCTTTTAATACCTTTTCCTTCATCAGGCACAAGGGGATTTTTTTCTCTTTTTATTTCTTTCCTTTCGGAGATAAAGCGAACTTTGTTCCTTCACTTAATTATTTTCCTTCTTGAGGCAAGGCTATATCTATTTCCCCTTTTAATTTCTTTCCTTTCCTGAGTGAAGACTGACTTTTCTTCTTTTATCTCCTTCCGTTCTTAGAGGCTTCCGCTATAAGCAAGCTTGGATTATTTAATAGAAGAAAGAATCCACTCTTGCATATACAACTGTGTCCTAGCTTGGTGGATCGTACAAGTTGTCAAGGCAAGCAGGTTTAGGGTTCGATCCCCAACTGCAGCGGCCTTTCTTTTTCTCTGCTGATTTTCTTGGGCCACACTTCAGCGGGCTCAGGCCCAAGGGGGAAAAGGGTGGCAGACAAGCCCAGAAGTGCTCCCGTGCGTTCCAAAAATTGATGAACGAATTTTGCGACGTGTTCCCCGAATTAGTGCCACCTCGCATATATGTTTTAAATTCAAACTGAAAGCGTAAATTCACGGTGAACCCATGGAGTCAATCTGTGCTTTATTATTAGGGATAGATTTTATAGTCATTTTATATCATTTTTTGGTACTAACCTATTGACATAGTGCCTAGTGCCAGTTCTTGTTTTTCCATGCTTTTTACATCGCAGGAAATCAATATCAAACGGAGTCCAAATGACATGAAACTTTACGATGATTTTTTATGGGCCAAAAGGAAGCAGTTGGGCCCTGGTTGCATCTGGGAGGAGTCCCGAGGAGGGGACAACCCGCCAGGGCGCGCCAAGAGGCCCTGGCGCACCCTGGTGGGTTGTGCCCACCTCGGGTTCCCCCCAGACCGCCTCTTTCTTCTATAAATACCCCAAAAATTCCATAAACCTAGGGGAGTCGACGAAATATTCATCTAGCCGCCGCAGAGTCCAGAAACACCAGATCCAATCTAGCCACCATCACGGAGGGGTTGAACACTTCCATTGGTGCCTCTCCGATGATGCGTCAGTAGTTATTTGTAGACCTTTGGGTCCATAGTTAGTACCTAGATGGCTTCATCTCTCTCTCTCTCTCTCTCTTGATTCTCAATACAATGGTCTCTTGGAGATCCATATGATATAACTCTTTTGCGGTGTGTTTGTTGGGATTGATGAACTTCGAGTTTATGATCATATCTATGTTTTTATATCCATGAAAGTATTTGAGTTTCTTTGATCTCTTTTATGCATGATCTCTTATAGCCTCATATTTCTTCTCTGATATTTGGGTTTTGTCTGGCCAACTTGATCTATTTATCTTGCAATGGGAAGAGGTGCCCGGTAGTGGGTTCGATCTTATGGTGCTTGATCCCAGTGACAGAAAGGGAACCGACACGTATGTATCATTGCTACTAAGGATAAAAATACGAGATCTATATCTACCGCCAGATAGATAAACGGATTTTGTCTACATCATGTCATCATTCTTATTGCATTACTCCGTTTTTCCATGAACTTAATACACTAGATGCATGCTGGATAGCGGTCGATGTGTGGAGTAATAGTAGTAGATGCATGTAGGAGTCAGTCTACTAATCTTGAACGTGATGCCTATGTAATGATCATTGCTTGGATATCGTCACAATTATTTGAAGTTCTATCAATTTCCCAACAGTAATTTGTTTACCCACTGTTTGCTATTTTTCTTGAGAGAATCCACTGGTGAAACCTACGGCCCCCGGGTCTTATTTCTCATATATTTGCCTTTGCGACCTACTTTTTCCTTTCTTTTATTTTCAGATCTATTAAACGAAAAATACAAAAATACTTTGCTGCACTTTATTTTATTTCTGATATATTTATCCAATCTATTACAACCTTTTACCGTCACACACCAATTTCTGGCGCCGTTACCCGAAAGGGATTGACAACCCCTTTAACACATCGGGTTGCGAGGTGTTGTTATTTATGTGCAGGGGCTGCTTACGTTGTGTTGCTTGGTTATCCTACTGGTTCGATAACCTTGGTTTCATAACTGAGGGAAATACCTACCGCCGCTATGCTGCATCATTCCTCCCTCTTCAGGGAAATACCGACGTAGTTCCAGCTGCCATCAGTCCACTGTTTAATGTCCAGGGGAAATTTTATATTTTGAAAAATGTTAATTCTTTCATGAATAATTGTTAGTGAATATTTTCAACCCATAGAACATTTTTGTTTTACAGTTTGAAGAAATAATAATTTGACTCTATTTTAAATTTGAATTTGAATCGGGTTTGAATCAACGCAAGATTAACAACAATAATCATGGTGATGTGGCATAATTAGTAGAGGGTTACTGTAGCTTAATTATCTGGACATCACAATTCTCCTCCACTACAAGAAATCTCGTCCCGAGATTTAGGGGGCGGAGTAAGGGTGACAGATCTGGTTACGAAATTCTAATGAATCTTCTCGGTCTTGGTTGCTCTTCTCGAAGAAGTCGATCCATTATGTTGATGTCTTCATTTCTCTGTTGCAGGTCATCATGATGAAGTCAGCATCCTTTCTTCGGGAACTCCATCATACTTACGAGAGAATAAAGGGTGGGTACTCCGGGAGAATGGACCTCTGCAAGGTTGACTATCTGGTTGATAACATCGGGGAAGGTGGCGGAAAGTAACTCTTGAATTGAAACTTAAGAAAATATCGAGAGCGAAGTAAGAAGGTACCATGAGAAGTTTCCAGTAGATAGGCAATCATTCGTTACCTAAAACACAGTGTGAAAGGGGTTCAAAGTAATGGGAATAAGTATTCTGTCTGATACCAGAATTGATGATCTTTCGGGAGGTGGCTCGTGAATTATATACGAGGCCACACGCGAGGAATAACTTTGGAAACCGTGGTGTATAGTAGAGTCAGGTTTCGATCCTGTGGAACTATGGGTTATGGGCCCACCATACGAGATAAAGGTAGAAGGAGCAGTGACATCTTGCACAGTCATGATAGCAAGGCATGTCAGAGGGTAGCCCGTCAGTTATGTCGACAACAACGTTGGTACCAAGGGCAAGGGACGAAGAGAACCATTTTCTCGCTTGTTGAACGAGGCGGATAAATAGGCAAAGTTCTGGTCCATCGGTGGTTACCGGAATGTCATCAACAAAAGTAACAAGGTCTTACTAACAGAGTGGTACAACGAGGTGTTTACATAAGCGGGGAAATATTACTGCTTATATAGTATAGATCACAAGAAGGGTTAAACAAACCAATGGAAAGGATAAGTGATTATTAGGTTTAAACAAAACAATGGAAAGGAAAATGAGTATACACACATATTTCAGGGGTATATCCTTCCCAGGGACAAGCGGAGCATGATATCCATGACGTGATAGAGAAAGAAAATGAAGGAAATATGCCCTAGAGGCAATAATAAAGTCGTTATTTATATTTCCTTATATCATGATAAATGTTTATTATTCATGCTACAATTGTATTAACTGGAAACTTAGTACATGTGTGAATACATAGACAAACGGAGTGTCCCTAGTATGCCTCTACTAGACTAGCTCATTGATCAAAGATGGTTAAGTTTCCTAGCCATAGACATGTGTTGTCATTTGATGAATGGGATCACATCATTAGAGAATGATATGATGGACAAGACCCATCCGTTAGCTTAGCACTATGATCGTTTTGTTTATTGCTATTGCTTTCTTCATGACTTATACATGTTCCTATAACTATGAGATTATGCAACTCCCGAATACCGGAGGAACACTTAGTGTGCTATCAAATGTCACGACGTAATTGGGTGATTATAAAGATTCTCTATAGGTGTCTCCGATGGTGTTTGTTGAGTTGGCATAGATCGAGATTAGGATTTGTCACTCCGATTGTCTGAGAAGTATCTTTGAGCCCTCTCGATAATGCACATCACTATAAGCCTTGCAAGCAATGTGACTAATGAGTTAGTTACGGGATGATGCATCACGGAACGAGTAAAGAGACTTGCCGGTAACATGATTGAACTAGGTATGATGATACCGTCGATCGAATCTCGGGCAAGTAACATACCGATGACAAAGGGAACAACGAATGTTGTTGTGTGGTTTGACCGATAAAGATCTTCGTAGAATATGTAGGAACCAATATGAGCATCCAGGTTCCGCTATTGGTTATTGACCGGTGATATGTCTCGGTCATGTCTACATAGTTCTCGAACCCTTTGGGTCCGCAGGCTTAATGTTCAATGATGATATGTATTATGAGTTATGTGATTTGATGTACTGAAGGTTGTTCGGAGTCCTGCATGTGATAATGGACATGACGAGGAGTCTGGAAATGGTCGAGACATAAAGATTGATATATTGGACCATATTGTTCAGACACCGGAAGTGTTCCGGAGAGTTTCGGATAAAGCCAGAGTGCCGGAGGGTTATCGGAACCCCCCGGAAGTTAATGAGCCACCATGGGCCTTAGAGGAGAGAGGGCCGGCCAGGAGGTGGCGTGCGCCCCCAATCCGAATTGGACAAGGGGTGGGGACGATGCCCCCTCCTTCCTTTCCCTCCTAGTTGGACTAGGAAAAGGGGGAACCTACTCCTAGTAGGAGCAGGATTCCCCCCTTGGGGCGCGCCCCTTGAGGCCGGCCCGCCCCCTCCTCCCCTCCTTTATATACGAGGGAGGGGGGCACCCCATAGACACACAAGTTGATTTCTTAGCTGTGTGCGGTGCCCCTTGAGGGAGTCCTGGATTAGGGGGTCCTCGGATGGTCGAACTATATCCTTTGGCCGGACTGTTGGACTATGAAGATACAAGATTGAAGATTTCGTCCCGTGTCCGAGTGGGACTCTCCTTTGCGTGGAAGGCAAGATTGGAAATTCGGATATGTAGATCTCCTCCCTTGTAACCGACTTTGTGTAACCCTAGCCTCCTCCGATGTCTATATAAACCGGAGGGTTTAGTCCGTAGGACAAGAACAATCATAATCCTAGGCTAGCTTCTAGGGTTTAGCCTCTATGATATCATGGTAGATCAACTCTTGTAATACTCATATCATCAAGATCAATCAAGCAGGAAGTAGGGTATTACCTCCATCGAGAGGGCCCAAACCTGGATAAACATTGTGTCCCCTGCCTCCTGCTACCATCCGCCTTAGACCACAGTTCGGGACCCCCTACCCGAGATCCACCGGATTTGACACCGACATTGGTGCATTGAGAGTTCCACTGTGTCGTCACCATAAGGTTTGATGGCTCCTTCGATCATCGGCAACGATGCGATCCAGGGTAAGGTTTTTCTCCCCGGACAGATCTTCGTATTCGGCGGCTTCGTACTGCGGGCCAACTCGCTTGGCCATATGGAGCAGATCAAGAGCTACGCCCCTGGCCATCAGGTCAGGTTTGGAAGCTTGAACTATACTACCGACATCCGCGGAGACTTGATCTTCGACGGATTCGAGCCCATGTCAGGTGCGCCGCACAGTCATGACGAGCATGACTTAGCTCTGCCACCGGACGGTGTTCAGGAGATCACACCTATGGCTACTCCGGCCCTCAATCCGGAGCAGATCATGCCGTCCGAGGACGGGTGGATGGACCCCGCCACGGAGGCCGCACACCCAGCGACGATAGAGCCGAATACTGACTTCACCCCCTATGAGACCTGTGTTGCCGGACCCTTGGATTCGTCCCAGGCCATAGGCTCCGAACCGCCCTCGTCCGTGCCTATCGAATCTGATTGGGCACCGATCATGGAGCTTACCTCCACGGATATCTTTCAGCACCCGCCCTTCGGCGACGTGCTAAATTCATTGAGATCTCTCTCCTTGCAGGAGACCCTTGGTCGAACTATGTCTGGCTTGAATGGGAAGCGGACGACGAAGAAATTCATTTTCTACCCACCACCCACTTAATAGCCACTATCGACGACTTAACCGACATGCTTGATTTCGGCTCCGAAGACATCGACGGTATGGACGAGGATGCAGGAGAAGAACAGGAACCACCGCCCACAGGGCGCTGGACAGCCACCTCATCATATGATATATACATGGTGGACACCCACAAAGAAAGCGATGGCAATAAGGCAACGGAGGATAATCCCCTCGAGAAGCAATCTAAGCACCGGCATCATTGGCGCCGCTCTAAGCCCCGCCATAGCAAAAGCAGCGATACCGGCACAAGAAACAATAACGCTGCGGATAGTGCCGAAGACGAAGACAATCCCCTCCAGCCAGGCTTCGAGCGGGAGGATGGGCAAGCTAGCCCTAAGGAATAGGCGGGAGACGGAGAATCAGAGGATGACAATTACATACCCCTCTCCGATGACGAGGTGAGCCTCGGCGATGAAGAATTTATCGCGCCTGAGGATCCCGTCGAGCAGGAGCGCTTCAAGCACTGTCTTATAGCCACAGCAAAAAGCCTGAAGAAAAAGCAACAGTAGCTTCAAGCTGATCAAGATTTGCTAGCGGATAGATGGACCGAGGTGCTGGCAGCCGAGGAATACGAACTCGAGCGCCCAACCAAAAGTTACCCAAAGCGCATGTTGCTACCCAAACTCGAGGAGGAAGCATTAAAGCCTACACTACCAGCGTATGATGCGGCTGACCGGCCACCTCGTGGCCGAGACAAAGCGGCATATCAGCCTGAAGTCCAGCCCGCACCCCGTCGCCAGTCAAACAAAAATACCAAGGTCCGTGGTAACACGTAGGACCTACGAGAAGTATTCAAAAACAAATCAGGACATAAAAGATCGATCTACGGATCACGGGGGCACGCCCCAACGCGCGACGACAACCGTCACGCCGGATATACTAAAAGCAAATCCGGCCGGGCCGAACACAGCAGACAAGACTCGTATGAACTGCGTCATGATATAGCCCGGCACAGAGGCACCGCACACCCCCTATGCTTCACTGATGAAGTAATGGATCATGAATTCCCAGAAGGGTTTAAACCCGTGAACATTGAATCATATGACAACACTACAGACCCCGCGGTATGGATAGAGGATTTTTTCCTGCACATTCACATGGCGCGCGGGGATGATCTACACGCCATCAAGTATCTCCCGCTAAAACTCAAGGGGCCGGCTCGGCATTGGCTGAATAGCTTGCCGGCAAACTCCATCGGAAGCTGAGAGAACCTGGTAGATGCATTCCTGGACAACTTCCAGGGCACTTATGTGCGGCCACCGGATGCTGTCGATTTAAGTCACATAACACAGCAGCCCGGAGAGTCAGCTAGGAAATTCTGGACTCGGTTCCTAATTAAAAAGCACCAAATTGTCGACTGTCCGGATGCCGAAGCCCTTGCGGCCTTTAAACATAACATCCGTGACGAGTGGCTCGCCCAACATCTCGGCCAAGAGAAGCCAAAATCCATGGCAGCCCTCATGACACTCATGACCCGCTTTTGCGGGGGCGAAGATAGCTGGTTAGCCCGTAGCAACAACACAACAAGCAACCCTGGCACATCAGAAGCCAGAGATAGCAATGGAAAACCCCGACGCAACAAACATAAGCACCGCAAAAATGGTGGAAATGCCGAAGATACGGCAGTCAATGCCGGATTTAGGGGCTCCAAGTCCAGTCAGCGGAATGGGCCACTCAAAAATGACAATTCGGGTCTGTCCAGTCTGGACCGCATACTCGACCACCCATGCCAAATTCATGGCACCCCAGGAACACCAACCAATCATATCAACAGAGAATGATGGGTCTTCAAACAAGCCGGCAGGTCAGGTGCCAAAAATAAAGATAAGGGGTCTCAAAAGCGACGATGGCGACGAGGAGCCCAGATCACCGAGTACAGGAGGGCAAAAGAAATCCCCCCCCCGCAAATCCAAATGGTGAACGTGTTAAACGGCACCTACACTCCCAACCCGGATTGGATGCACACTGAGGGAGTCCTGGATTAGGGGGTGTCCGGATGGCCGGACTATACCTTCGGCCGGACTCCTGGACTATGAAGATACAAGATTGAAGACTTCGTCCCGTGTCCGGAAGGGACTTTCCTTGGCATGGAAGGCAAGCTTGGCAATATGGATATGTAGATCTCCTACCATTGTAACCGACTCTGTGTAACCCTAGCCCTCTCCGGTGTCTATATAAACCGGAGAGTTTTAGTCCGTAGGATGAACAACAATCATACCATAGGCTAGCTTCTAGGGTTTAGCCTCTCTGATCTCGTGGTAGATCTACTCTTGTACTACCCATATCATCAATATTAATCAAGCAGGACGTAGGGTTTTACCTCCATCTAGAGGGCCCAAACCTGGGTAAAACATCGTGTCCCCTGCCTCCTGTTACCATCCGACCTAGAGGCACAGTTCGGGACCCCCTACCCGAGATCCGCTGGTTTTGACACCGACATTGGTGCTTTCATTGAGCGTTCCTCTGTGTCGTCACTTTTTAGGCCCGATGGCTTCTCCGATCATCAATAGCGATGCGATCCAGGGTGAGACTTTTCTCCCCGGACAGATCTTCGTATTTGGCGGCTTTGCACCGCGGGCCAATTCGCTTGGCCATCTAGAGCAGATCGAAAGCTACGCCCCTGGCCATCAGGTCAGATTTGGAAGTTTGAACTACACGGACGACATTCGCGGAGACTCAATCTTCGACGGATTCGAGCCACAGCCGAGCACGCCACACAGTCACGATGGGCATGATTTAGCTCTGCCGCCGAATAGTGCCCTGGAGGCCGCACCTGTGTCCGCTCCGACCCCTAGCTCGGAGCCGATCACACCAATCGAGGATAGGTGGTTAGACACCGCCTCAGGGGCTGCAATCTCTACGGCGATCGAGCCGAACACCTGCCCTATTCTCCGCAAAGCCCGTGACTCCAAGGAGCCGGACTCCTCTCCAGACTCCGAGCCCTCCGCGCCCCGACCGATCGAACCCGATTGGGAGCCGATCATGGAGTTCACCGCCGCGGACATCTTTCAGCACTCGCCCTTCGGCGATATTCTGAATTCATTAAAGTCTCTCTCTTTATCAGGAGAGCCCTGGCCGGACTATGGTCAACAAGGTTGGGATGCGGATGATGAAGAAATTCAAAGCCCACCCACCACCCACTTCGTAGCCACTGTCGATAATTTAAACGACGTGCTCAACTTCGACTCCGAAGACATCGACGGTATGGACGACGATGTAGGAGATGAACACGAACCAACGCCTATAAGGCACTGGACATCCACCTCATCTCATGATGTATACATGGTGGACAAAGCCAAAGGAAGCGACGACGAGGAACACAGGGATGCAACGAGGGATCATTCACTCGAAAAGCAATCAAAGCGGCGACGTAAGCGCTGCTCCAAGCCCCGCCTTGACAGAGACAGCAGTCACACAGACCCAACCATAGAGCAGGATGAGCCGGCGGACGACGAACATGCCTTCGAGCAAGCGTCCGAACAGGGAAACTTGGATAAACAAACCTAGCACCCCGTCCCCGGCGAAAACAATAGTCCGGACAACCTTACGCCGGATAAACTCATGGAGCAGAAGAACCTCCACAAAAGGCTCGTCGCCACTGCGCATAGCCTGAAAAAGCAGAAGCAGAAGCTCAAAACTGCGGAAGATGCACTCAGAATCAGATGGAGCAAAGTACGCAACACCGCAGACAAATATGCCGGCAGTCGCCGCACAAAAAGCTATCCAAAGCGAAAGCCACTGCCTGAACTTGACGAGGAGGCCTTAGAGCCCCCGCAGTCAAAAAATAGAAAAGCCATCTAGTCGGATGGACGACCGCATAGCCAACATGGAGCGGCAAGCGGCGCCACACACAAGCCGGCATGCGATCCACCAAAGGATCCGCATCAAAAAGACGGCCCAACCAGATCTATATACGGGCCAAGAAAGCAAGCTCTAGTAAGCAATGCAACACAACAAATATCCGAACATCACGTCACACCCAAATATAGGGGTGCCGCACACCCCCTATGTTTCACCGATGAGGTGCTGGACCATGAATTTCCAGCGGGATTCAAGCCCATAAACATAGAGGCGTATGATGGAACAACAGACCCTAGGGTCTGGATCGAGGATTATATCCTCCACATACACATGGCCAGAGGAGATGACCTCCACGCCATAAAATACTTACCCCTCAAGCTTAAAGGGCCAGCCCGGCATTGGCTCAAAAGCCTTCCCGAAAACACCATTGGAAGTTGGGAAGAGCTTGAGGATGCTTTCCGAGCAAATTTTGAAGGGACCTATGTCCGCCCTCTGGATGCAGACGATCTCAGTCACATAACTCAACAGCCCGGAGAGTCAGCCCGGAAATTCTGGAATAGATTTCTTACTAAAAAGAACCAGATAGTCGACTGTCCGGACGCCGAAGCCCTAGCAGCTTTTAAGCACAATGTTCGAGACGAATGGCTCGCCAGACACCTCGACCAAGAAAAGCCAAGAACAATGGCCGCATTGACAAGCCTCATGACCCGCTTTTGCGCTGGAGAGGACATCTGGTTGGCAAGATGTAGCACCAGCGACCCAAGTACATCCGAAGTTAGGGATGGAAACGGAAAACCCCGACGCAGCAAGGACCAGTGCCGGAATAAGGGAAACAGCCTGAAGAGCACGGCGGTCAATGCCGGATTCAAAAGCTCGCGGCAGAATCAGAGAAAGCCGTCCCTCAAGGATAACAGGGACGAGCTATCCAACTTAAACAAAATCTTGGACAAGATATGTCAAATACACAGTACTCCCGGGAAGCCTGCGAACCATACCCACAGAGATTGTTGGGTTTTCAAGCAAGCCGGCAAGCTCAACACCGAACACAAGGGGCTCGACACACCAAGTGAGGACGACGACGAACCCCACAAGCAGAGCACCAGGAAACAAAAGGATTTCCCACAAGAAGTCAAAACAATAAACTTACTTCACGTGACGAACAGAACGTCGCCACAAGAGATACGCGCCATACGGCCTATCCCAAAGGAGTCTCTCCAATGGTTGTTAAAACCAATCACCTTCGACTATCAGGATTACTCTAGAAGTATCCGGAACGCAGGCTGGACTGCCTTGGTATTAGATCCAATAATCGGCGGACTCCATTTTACAAATGTCCTGATGGACGGTGGAAGTGGTCTAAACCTGTTATACCAGGACACAATCCGCAACATGGGGATAGACCCAACAAAAATTCGCCATAGCAAAACCTCCTTTCAAGGGGTAACACCAGGCCCGGATGCCCGTTGCATGGGTTCTCTCCGGCTAGAGGTTATGTTCGGCTCCCCTGATAACTTCCGTTGCGAACAGCTAACTTTCCACATCGCCCCATTCTCAAGTAGCTATCAAGCACTGCTGGGATGTGAAGCTTTCGCCCACTTTAACGCAATACCGCATTATGCATCTCTTATGCTTAAGATGCCCGGTCCATGAGGCATCATCTCATTAAAGGGAAAACATTGAGTGTTCCTCCCGTGCGGAAAACAGTGCGGCTGCCTTAACAGCCCCACAATAAAGCGGCTTCACCAGCCAAACCATCTAAACAGGTCGTCAAGACCACGAACATGGCTAGATGAGTCCGGCATAAACATACAATTGATAAAGGCTTAATAGCCGTATACCCCTGTACTAGGGGCTCCGCGCATATAAAACAAGAGACAATAAAGCTCAATTTTACCCATTTCGATTCATACTTTGTTTATTTAGTATAACTCATGTTCGGCACGATCTTTCTTTAACTAAGTTCCTCTCTTTTACAGATGAACACCGTGCTACGCCCGTCCAGGATACGGCACAACGGAGACACAGGCGCAGACGTGCAGCAGGGACCCCTTCCAAGGATTCTTTTCAGATTAAGACCCTACGTAAACCTTTTTTACTGTCTCTTGTTGATACACATCCCCTGGTTTCTTGGTATAACCAAGGAGGAGGCTGGCGTTTTGGCACGTGGCCACATCAGAGTTTTGCGCGTACCTGGACACTAGGGGCTTATTACTAAGGGCATTATCCCGCCCGCCCTCATAAAGACCGAATACCTTAGGGAGTGTTTGGCGTCGCGAGTTTGGCCTTATATGCATCAGCTCCGAATCATGTCTTTGGTCAAATGTTGGGTTTGCCCGGCTCCTGTGTTTTGCTGCCTTACGTTCCGCTCTATAAGCTAAGGCGGCACCAGGAGAACTACTGCGATTGTGCCCCGGTTCGGCCAGGCGAGCACCTCAGTAGAGAAAGCCGAAAACTGACTGTCATGATATAGTGTGAGACTGGTCAACCACTCGATGACATACCAGAATCTTTAGGATTCCTCCGCATTAACGAAGGGCCGTTTCCCGGCCAGGCACATACGCGCCCCGAGTTCGGGCGAGCGCAGGCGCCACCAGGGGCTATATAAGTAGCCTCAATGTCAAACTCCTATGGCTAAGTGAAAGTGATAAAGCATCATAGTCCGATTGCCTAGTTCGCTGCGCTATCACCTCCTTTGTAGGACCAAGACATTGGATCAAGTGTGAAAATGCGCCTTCTGTGAACACCCCCGCATTATGTGCGTGGGGGCTGAAGCCGACGACTGCCATCTTTCAGATTATATATACATATATGTTAAACGGCCGCACAAGAGGTATCATAATACTTGTAGGCACAAGTATAAAAAGCTTCTACAATTTATCAAAATATTGTTTCACAATAATACATGCTATTCGAATATAGTATCCTTCGAGCACTGCGTCTCTATTAAACGAGCGCCTTGTAGAACTTTCTGAAAATAGCGCTCGGCAGGTACTCGGCTTCCATCCGAGTCTGGAGATGCAACAGCGGTGGCTTCCATTTCCGCCCAGTATGTCTTGACATGGGCAAGAGCCATCCGCGCACCCTCTATGCACGCTGACCTCTTCATCGCATTGATATGGGCGCCGCACCAAGGAACTGCTGCACCAAGTTGAAATAACTTTTCGGCTCTGGTCTCTCTGGCCACAGATGACTCACGACATACTTCATGGCGAGTCCGGACAACCTATTTAGCTCGGCCCATTCGGCCAAACGATCGGCTAATGACAGTGGACGCTCTGGATTGTGGAATTGCGACCAGAAGAGCTTTTCCACTTCGCGATCTTCTTGATCTCGGAAGTGCTCGGCCGCATCTGCGGCACTCACTGCTAAATCTAGATAGGTGTCCGCCGTACTCCACATCTAGTCTAACGGAGCATGTTTAGGATCACAGAACTTCCTCCGCAGCATAAAGGGCTTTCCAGCCGCGATTTCTCCGGCCTGACACAGCTCCTCCTTCACAGCTCTCATCACAGAGTGAGCATCCTTGGCATCGGCAATGGCCTTATTCAGGTCCGTCTGTTCTGCCCGATCTTCTTTTTCAAGAAGCTTGCAACGGTCAGCAGCGTTCTTCAGCTTCATGGCCATCTCGGTCATTTCCTTCTTGCTTCGGCAGTGAGCAGCCTGTTCGGCTTTCAGCTCTTCAATTGCCTTTCCGGCAGCCGCATCACTTTTCCTAGCTTGCTCCTTGGCTCGGGCAAGTTCCGCCCGAAGATTCTCCATGGCAGCAGCACCATCTGCATCAAGCGCACACATTGTAAGATACCGGCATAAAGCTCCTCTTACCAGGCGCCGCTGAAGGAATTACATACCTTGTGCCTCGTCAAGCCGCTTGTTGACAAGCGCGATGTCGGCATCTGCCACGTCAAGTTGCCGCTTTAGCTCGGCAAATCCATCAGTCCGGCTGGCCACCGGACACTTTGCCACCTACGTATAAAGGCGACATATTAGACCTGGGATTATGATCCTCTGTGCGCCGTCACTTTTGACAACACACAGAGTCTCAGGGGCTACTATCTACACAGGGCGCATCTTATTTATGCGCAACTTTCCAAAAAGGGTACATTATTTTGCGTACCTCAAAACCTGTCAGTAAACTCCTGACGGCCTCGTGCAATCCGCTCTCCGCGGATGAAATCCTCTCAATCACCGTACCCATCAATGCACGGTGCTCCTCTGAGATAGGTGCTCGCCCTAGCAGATCCTTCAGCTCCTCCGACCGCGCACCAGACGGCGCCGGACTCATCCGATGGCCCTTTTCGAAGGCCGGACACGGAGGGCTTTGGGGGGCATATGACTACCTTCCGGCCCCGCCGGATTCGGAGAAACCCTCCGTGAAGATACCTCAGGGTCGCCCGCCTTGCAAGGCGGTACGGCAGGGGGAGGCGTTCTGCTCTCCATCATCTCCGGAAGAAGATCCCCCGAAGATGAGCTCTGTTGAGAAGGGCTAAGGTCCGAGCTACAAGGTAAATTTTCGATTACTTTTCTCAGATATAAAGCAGGGATTTCTCTCGTTTCTTAAAAAGAAAACTCCTCTCTACTTACGGCTCAGTGGAGGGCTAATCCCCTTGAGGGAATAATTCGGCCGAAGTATCCCCCAGCACAGGACCCTCTGGCGAAGATTTCTTCCCCCGCTTTAAGGCCATGGTCTCTGGGTCTTCAGAGGCGGTCCTCTTCTTCCCCTGAGGAGAGGAATTTTCGATTCCTCCCTTCCGGACAACCTCCTTTGAGGAGGCTGTAGCTCCCTTGTCCCCTCCCTCGCTTCCCTTTGAAGGCACAACCTCCAACATCCTGACTAGCACGGGACCCGACGTGGTCTCGAGGAGGGGGGCCGGACACCTGATTAGCTTTGCTTTCGCTATCCACTCCTGTTTAAAGGACAGCTCTTTTAGGGGCAATTTTATGATAAATATGTGGATAGCGAGTCCGGGCACAAGGCTACTTACTTGAGTATTCGGACGATTGCAGCTCAGACCTGCGTCCTCCGTAGAATCTGGACACACTACTTGTGGTCCGAAGAACAATTTGTACATCTCCACGGGCGTCATGCCAAGAAAATGTTGGAGAACTCATGGTCCCTCCGGGTTGAACTCCCACAGGCGGAGGGGGCGACGTTTGCAGGGCAGAACTCGGCGAATTAACATAACCTGCATCACGATGACCAGACTGATGTCTCTTTCTAGGAGATCTCGAATGTGGCCCTGCAATAGGGGCACGTCCTTTGCCGGCCCCCAGTCCAGCCCCGTATTGACCCATGACGCCAGTCGTGGCGGGGGACCCGAGCGAAAGGCAGGTGGCGCCACCCACTTAGGGGCCCTGGGAGCGGTAACATAAAACCACTCTCGCTGCCATAAGCTGGAATCCTCTTAAAAAGAGCCCTCGGGCCATGGAGTACCAACATTCTTGCTTATAAAAGCACCTCCGCACTCCGCATGCCGTCCCTCGATCATCTTCGGCTCTACTTTGAAGGTCTTGAGCCATAGTCCGAAGTGAGGAGTAATACGGAGGAAGGCTTCACACACGACGATGAATGAGGAAATATGGATGATGGACTCCGGGGCTAAGTCGTGAAATTCCAGCCCATAATAATACATGAGCCCCCTCACGAAGGGATCCGTCGGGAAGCCTAGCCCCCGAAGGAAGTGAGACATGAACACCACACTCTCACCGGGCTTGGGAGTGGGAATGACCTGCCATTGAGCAGGCAGCCTATGCGAGATTTCGCCGGTCAAGAACCTGGCCTCTCTCAACTTCAGCACGTCCTCCTCCGTGACGGAGGAAGGCATCCATCGGCCTCGAAGGTCGGAACCGGACATTGTCGAAGGTCCGAAGCGCCTGAAATCTGGAGCCTTGGGTGTTGGAACTCGAGGCGAAGGGCGAACTCGTTTGAGATTGAAAGAAAGGAGTAAGGCCTTGGTCTCTTTATAAGAGGTTGAATACCAAGGGCCTTCCCCGTGACCGTTTGGGACTCGCCTTTGATCGAGAAAATATACCAATGGGTACAGTTGGGTTACCCACGCCCGTGTTGATGAGAATCCCGGAATAAGGGGACACGATCTCTGCTTTAACAAGACGTGCCAAGGAAACCACCTCACTAAACGCGCTAAGGTGGGACAATAAAACGATTCGAATAAAGACTTGGCCGTGGTGTGATCTCATGCCACGGAATACGTCAGCAGATTAGATTTGTGTAAATATTATTCTCTCTATGGCAATATGTGGAAACTTATTTTGCAGAGCCGGACATTACCTTTGTGTTCAAAATCTTCTATGAAGTACTTGGAGGAGGAACCTGCCTTGCAATGCCGAAGACAATCTGCGTGCCGGACTCGTCGTCATTGAAGCCTGGTTCAGGGGCTACTAAGGGAGTCCTGGATTAGGGGGTGTCCGGATGGCCAGACTATACCTTCGGCCGGACTCCTGAACTATGAAGATACAAGATTGAAGACTTCGTCCCATGTCTGGAAGGGACTTTCCTTGGCGTGGAAGGCAAGCTTGGCGATACGGATATGTAGATCTCCTACCATTGTAACCGACTCTGTGTAACCCTAGCCCTCTCTGGTGTCTATATAAACCGGAGAGTTTTAGTCCGTAGGACGAACAACAATCATACCATAGGCTAGCTTCTAGGGTTTAGCCTCTCTGATCTCATGGTAGATCTACTCTTGTACTACCCATATCATCAATATTAATCAAGCAGGACGTAGGGTTTTACCTCCATCTAGAGGGCCCGAACCTGGGTAAAACATCGTGTCCCCTGCCTCCTGTTACCATCCAACCTAGACGCATAGTTTGGGACCCCCTACCCGAGATCCGCCAGTTTTGACGCCGACACACACCCTTAGGGATGTCGACTTAACGGAACTAGTCGTCCCACAATATAAACTAGGGCCGATCACCTTCAACCGCATGGATCGTCCGGTTAACACCAATCAGGGCAATCCAGCCGCACTAGCCCCCGACGCAATAATTGACGGGTTCCACCTCACATGAGTCCTTATGGACAGAGGGAGCAGTCTAAACCTGCTTTACCAGGACACAGTGCGCAAGATGGGCATCGATCATTCGGTGATCAAGCCCACTAAAACCACCTTCAGAGGTATTATACCAGGTATGGAGGCCAGCTGTACAGGCTCCATCGCCCTTGAGGTAGTCTTCGGATAATTACCGTGCCGAAGAGTTAATCTTCGACATCGTTCCCTTTCGCAGTGATTATCAGGCACTGCTCGGACGAACCGCGTTCGCTCGATTCAACGCGGTACCACATTATGCCTACCATAAGCTCAAGATGCCCGATCCGCGCGGCGTCATCATGGTTAATGGCAAGGCCAAACTTCCCCTCGGCACCAAGGAGTATACCGCTGCTTTAACAGAAGAAGCTACAAGTGGCACCTTCCAACCGAACCTCGAGTCGATGGCCCGATTCCCGGACACCGCCAAAGGACTTTGAACTACTTCGCGGCAGGATAGCCCGGCTCGTCCAGAGCTCAATTAAACACTCCGGCGAAGGCCAGGACATGCAACATACCGCGGCTCAACCGCTCTGCGGCACACGAGCATTCCTTACATTTTGTTTGCAGGTTCAACTTTGCGTAGACCAGGACTGGCGATATGGAAGCAACTCAAACGCACAAGGGAATCCTTAGATATTCCCCGCGATGGCCATCCGACTATACTCCGGATCCGCACACAACTTCTTCCCCCTGGTCTCAGCAGGTTCCATAGTCATATTTCTTTTTTATCACATTACCTATACTCACACACATCGACGTACTATTCAAATACAACATGTGGATTTATACAACGCTTATCTACTGTTATTTCTTGTTGAAATTCTTTTGTCAAGTGGCATCCGCAAACCGTGATATGCCTTAAATATGCCAGGGGCTTCGTTTTACCCATAATACGGCAACAAAGTCCGAACACCTTCATGGAAGTTTGGCACCCCGAACTTATAGCATTATATGCATCAGCTCCGAATCATGTCTTTGGTCAAATGTTTGGTTTTCCAGGCTCCCATGTTTTGCTGCCTTACGTTCCGCTATATCGGCTAAGGCGGCACAGGGAGAACTACTGCGATTGTGTCCCGGTTCTTTCGGACGAGCACCTCAGTAGAGAAAGCTGAAAACTGACTGTCATGATACAGGGAGAGCTGGTTAGCTGTTCAAGAGGTTGTAAAATCTTTAAGGATTCCTCCCGCATAATGCCATAACCAATGCAGCGTGCGATGGATCGGATTTTCTTACGATCAGGTGCTTATATAGCCCCTCGTGCGGTCTTCCGAACACCAGGGGCTACGCCTACCTTCCTTTTCTAAAGCTCCTATGGCTAAGTGAGAGTGATAAAGCCCTATAGTCCGATTGCCTGGTTTGTTGTGCTGAACACCTCCTCCAAAGGACCCAAAACTGGGATAAAGAGTGATCAGGTTTATCCCGAACACCCCCGTACTTCCTACGTGGGGGCAGAAGCCGATGACTGGCCAACTCTCAGGATTAATATATAAAACGGCCATGCAGGAGGATAAACTTTTATATAACAGGCATTAAATAATAGAAATGACCTTGTTCAACATTACAAAGGACAACATGATTGTATTCATGGAAATATAATGTCCTTGGTGCATTGCTCCACCACAAGGCAGGATCCTTTCAGGACACTTTCATAATATAATTCGGGCTTGCGGTGCCCCTTCCCCTCTGGCGGTCCCTCAATCATCACCTTTTCAGCATCCATCTTCCCCCAGTGCACCTTTGCGCGGGCGAAGGCCATTCGCGCATCCTCTATACAGACCGACCGCTTGATGACGTCAAGTTGAGGGCAGACACTCACAAGCTGCTTCACGAGCCCGAAGTAGCTGCTTGGAATCGGCTTGGCGGGCCATAGCCGGATAATCAAATCTTTCATGGCTAGCTCGGCTGCCCGATGCAGTTCGATCAGCTGTTTCAGTTGGTCGGCAAAAGGCACCGGATAATTCGATGCCAAATACTGCAACCAGAAGAGCTTATCCGTAGTGTTCCCTTCTTCGGCTCGGTAGAATTGGGCAGCATCCGATATGCTGTGGGGCAGTTCCGCAAATACCCCTGGAGAAATCCGAACTCAAGGTTAGAAACATGATTTTATCCTCAAATACTCGCTTTACATGGAAAAAAGCCTTACCCGCCGCGATCGTCCTCGCCTCTTGGATCTCCTGCTGGGCGCCTTGGGTTTCCCCCTGGGCATCGCGCGCAGCCTGATGAGCCCTGGCAAGTTTGAATTCTTTCTCTATTAAACTCTGCTCCAAGGTCTTGCATTTCTTCACGGACTCTTGAAGCTCCTGCCCAGCTTCAATAACCCTGGCCTCGTGCTTCTCGCGAAGAGCCTGCTCTGCGGCTGCCTTTTCCTCGACCTTGGCAACAGCCTTCCTCAGAGCCTCGACTTCGTTCATCACCCCTGGCGCAAATAAAGAAACATATTTTATCATACTGGAAATTTGCTCGCACTGAACGCGAACAAGGCTTGCACATACCTTGCTTATCTTCCAACTGCCTTTTCAACTGGCCAAGTTCTTCTTTGGCCCGCTCCAGACTTTGATTCAGTCCGGAGACCTCCATAGTATGAGAGGTAGCAGCCGCTGCAGACGCCTGCTTATAAAAGAAGAGATATAGATGTCATCAAGTGAGTCTTCCGGCGAAAATAAAATTGATCATCTGTCCGGTCCTTTCTTGCACCGAACAGTGTATCAGGGGCTACTATCTATAATATGACACTCTTCGAAACCTCATAAAACATACCTCAAAGCCTTTTATAAGGCTGATACAGGCTTCATTCACTCCACTCTCAGCAGACTGAATCTCCTTAATCACCGCACCCATCAGGGCACGGTGCTCATCGACGATGGAGGCGCTCTTCAGCGCTGCCAACAAAACATCTGGCACCTCTGGTTGGACATAGATTGCCGGTGGAACAGGCACGCCCCCTCCACCGAGGGAGGCCACCTACTTGATTCTGGAGCCGTATTGGTCTCCGGAATTGCGCCCGGCTGGGAGCCGAATTCAAGATGGCTCCCGCCGTCGACCCCCATGGGAATCTTCTCCCCCACGTCTCCGGCCCGCGAAGTTTGACCTCCAGGCGCCGTTTTCACGATCTCTTCCCCCCTCCTTGGCCGGGTGATATGTCTCCAACGTATCTATAATTTTTTATTGCTCCATGCTATATTATCTTCTGTTTTGGACATTATTGGGCTTTATTATTCACTTTTATATTATTTTTGGGACTAACCTATTAACCGGAGGTCCAACCTAGAATTGCTGTTTTTTTGCCTATTTCAGAGTTTCGCAGAAAAAGAATATCAAACGGAGTCCAAACGGAATGAAACCTTCGGGAACATGATTTTCAGAACGAACATGATCCAGGAGACTTGGACCCTACGTCAAGCAACCAACAGGGAAGCCACGAGGTAGGGGGCGTGCCTACCCCCCCAGGCGCGCCCTCCACCCTTGTGGGCCCCCTATTGCTCCACCAACGTACTCTTTCCTCCTATATATACTTGAGAGAAGCCACTAGTGAAACCTATGGCCCCGGGTCTATCTTCCATCATATTAATCTTCCAACACTTAGTTATTTTCATTGCCTTTTATTTTACTTTGCATCTTTATCATAAAAATACCAAAAATATTATCTTATCATATCTATCAGATCCCACTCTTGTAAGTGACCATGTAGGGATTGACAACCCCTTATCGCGTTGGTTGAGAGGATTTATTTGTTTTGTGTAGGTGTGAGGGACTCGTGCATAGCCTCCTACTGGATTGATACCTTGGTTCTCAAAAACTAAGGGAAATACTTACGCTACTTTGCTGCATCACCCTTTCCTCTTCAAGGGAAAACCAACGCAGTGCTCAAGAGGTAGCAAGAAGGGTTTCTGGCGCCGTTGCCGGGGAGATCTACGCAAAAGTCAACATACCAAGTACCCATCACAAACCCTTATCTCCCGCATTACATTATTTGCCATTTGCCTCTCATTTTCCTCTCCCCCACTTCACCCTTGCCATTTTATTCGCCCTCTCTCTCTATCCTCCCTCTCTTTCTCTATTTGCCTCTTTTTTTGCCCGTTCCTCATTTGCTTGTGTGTTGGATTGCTTGCTTGTCACGATGGCTCAAGATAACACTAAATTGTGTGACTTTACCAATACCAACAACAATGATTTTATTAGCATTCCGATTACTCCTCTTACTGATGCTGAATCTTGTGAAATTAATGCTGCCTTGCTGAATCTTGTCATGAAAGATCTGTTTTCCGGCCTTCCTAGTGAAGATGCCGCTACCCATCTAAATATCTTCGTTGATTTGTGTGATATGCAAAAGAAGAAAGATGTGGACAATGATATTGTTAAATTGAAGCTATTTCCTTTTTTGCTTAGAGATCGTGCTAAAGCTTGGTTTTCGTCTTTGCCTAAAAATAGTATTGATTCTTGGAATAAGTGCAAAGATGCTTTTATCTCTAAGTATTTTCCTCCCGCTAAGATCATCTCTCTTAGAAACAATATTATGAATTTTTAGCAACTTGATCATGATCATGTTGCACAAGCTTGGGAGAGGATGAAATTAATGATACGTAATTTCCCAACACATGGTTTGAATTTGTGGATGATTATACAAATTTTTTATGCCGGACTGAATTTTGCTTCTAGAAATCTTTTAGATTCGGCCGCTGGAGGCACTTTTACGGAAATCACTTTAGGAGAAGCTACTAAACTCCTAGATAATATTATCGTTAATTATTCTCAATGGCACACTGAAAGATCTACTAATAAAAAGTGCATGCGATAGAAGAAATTAATGTTTTGAGTGGAAAGTTGGATGAACTTATGAAATTATTTGCTACTAAGAGTGTTTCTTCTAATCCTAATGATATTCCTTTGTCTACTTTGATTTAGAATAATCATGAATCTATGGATGTGAATTTTGTTGGTAGGAATAATTTTGGTAACAACGCGTATAGAGGAAACTTTAATCCTAGGCATTATCCTAGTAATTCCTCTAATAATTATGGTAATTCCTACAACAATTCTTATGGAAATTTTAATAATATGCCCTCTGAATTTGAGACTAGTGTTAAGGACTTTATGAATTCACAAAAGAATTTCAATGCTTTGCTTGAAGAGAAATTGCTTAAAGTTGATGATTTGGATAGGAACGTTGATAGAATTTCTCTTGATGTTGATTCTTTAAAACTTAGATCTATTCCTCCTAAGCATGATATCAATGAGTCTCTCAAAGCCATTTGAATTTCCATTGATGAGTGCAAAGAAAGAACCGCTAGGATGTGTGCTAAGAAATATTCCTTTTTAAGAGTGTGTTCTTCTAGTTTCCATGATAATAAAGATGAAGATCTAAAAGTTATTGATGTGTCCCCTATTAAATATTTGTTTTGCAATATGAATCTTGATAGTGATGGGACTGAATATGATCCACCTTTACCTAGAAGGCGTTCCAAAAATTCGGAGTTTTTAGATCTTGATGCTAAATTTGATAAAAGTGGGATTGAAGAGATAAAAACTCTAGATGTTAATGAACCTACTATTTTGGATTTCAAGGAATTTAATTATTATAGCTGCTTTTTGATAGATTGTATTTCCTTGTTGAAATCCGTGCTAAATTCTCCTCATGCTTATAGTCAAAATAAAGCTTTTACCAAACATATTGTTGATGCTTTGATGCAATCTTATGAAGAAAAACTTGAGTTGGAAGTTTCTATCCCTAGAAAACTTTATGATGAGTGGGAAACAACTATTAAAATTAAAATTAAAGATCATGAATGCTATGCTTTGTGTGATTTGGGCGCTAGTGTTTCCATGATTCCAAAGACTTTGTGTGATTTGTTAGGTTTCCGTGATTTTGATGATTGCTCTTTAAACTTGCACCATGCGGATTCCACTATTAAGAAACCTATGGGAAGAATTAATGATGCTCTTTTTGTTGCAAATAGGAACTATGTGCCCGTAGGTTTTATTGTTCTTGACATAGATTGCAATCCTTCATGTCCTATTTTTTTGGTAGACCTTTCCTTAGAATGATTGGTGCAATTATTGATATGAAGGAAGGAAATATTAGATTCCAATTTCCGTTAAGGAAAGGCATGGAACACTTTCCTATAAAGAAAATTAAATTACCTTATGAATCTATTATGAGAGCCATTTATGGATTGCCTACCAAAGATGGCAATACCTAGATCTATCCTTGCTTTTTATGCCTAGCTAGGGGCATTAAACGATAGCGCTTGTTGGGAGGCAACCCAATTTTATTTTTATTCCTTGATTTTTGCTATTGTTTAGTAATAAATAATTTATCTATCATCTTTTTTGGTTGTATTTTTTGTGTTTAATTAGTATTTGTGCCAAGTAGAACCGTTGGGAAGACTTGGGGAAAGTCTTGTTAATCTTGCTGTAAAAAACAGAAACTTTAGCGCTCACGAGAACTGCTGCCATTTTTATTTGGAAAGTGATATTTAGTTAATTATTTTTTAAGATGATTAATATATAAATTACTCACGTCCAGCAATTTATTTTACAATTTTTTGGGTTCCAGATCTTTCTCTAGCTACAGATTACTACAGAATGTTCTGTTTTTGACAGATTCTGTTTTTCGTGTGTTGTTTGCTTATTTTGATGAATGTATGGCTAGTAAAATAGTTTATAAACCATAGAGAAGTTGGAATACATTAGGTTTAATACCAATATAAATAAAGAATGAGTTAATTACAGTACCTTGAAGTGGTGTTTTCTTTTCTTTCACTAACGGAGCTCACGAGATTTTCTACTTTAAGTTTTGTGTTGTGAAGTTTTCAAGTTTTGGGTAAGGATTTGATGGATTATGGAACAAGGAGTGGAAGGAGCCTAAGCTTGGGGATGCCCATGGAGCCCCCAAGATAATATAAGGACACCAAAAAGCCAAAGCTTGGGGATGCCCCGGAAGGCATCCCCTCTTTCGTCTACTTCCATCGGTAACTTTACTTGGAGCTATATTTTTATTCACCACATGATATGTGTTTTGTTTGGAGCATCTTGTATGATTTGAGTCTTTGATTTTTAGTTTACCACAATCATATTTGCTGTACACACCTTTTGAGAGAGGCACACATGATTCAGAAATTATTAATACTCTATGTGCTTCACTTATATCTTTTGAGTTATATAGTTTTGCTCTAGTACTTCACTTATATCTTTTAGAGCACGGTGGTGGATTTGTTTTATAGAAACTATTGATATCTCATGCTTCACTTAGATTATTTTGAGATTCTTAAATAGCATGGTAATTTGCTTAAATAATCCTAATATGCTACGTATTCAAGATTAGTAAAAACTTTCTTATGAGTGTTTTGAATACTAAGAGAAGTTTGATGCTTGATGATTGTTTTGAGATATGGAGGTAGTGATATTAAAGTTGTGCTAGTTGAGTAGTTGTGAATTTGAGAAATACTTGTGTTGAAGTTTGCAAGTCCCGTAGCATGCACATATGGTAAACATTATGTAACCAATTTGAAACATGAGGTGTTCTTTGATTGTCCTCCTTATGAGTGGCGGTCGGGGACGAGCGATGGTCTTTTCCTACCAATCTACCCCCTAGGAGCATGCGCGTAGTGCTTGGTTTTTGATGACTTGTAGATTTTTGCAATAAGTATGTGAGTTCTTTATGACTAATGTTGAGTCCATGGATTACACACACTCTCACCTTTCCATCATTGCTAGCCTCTTCGGTACCGTGCATTGCCCTTTCTCACATTGAGAGTTGGTGCAAACTTCGCCGGTGCATCCAAACCCCGTGATATGACACGCTCTTTCACACATAAACCTCCTTATATCGTCCTCAAAACAGCCACCATACCTACCTATTGTGGCATTTCCATAGCCATTCCGAGATATATTTCCATGCAACTTTCCACCACCCCGTTTATCATGACACATTCACCATTGTCATATTGTTTAACATGATCATGTAGTTGACATAGTATTTGTGGCAAAGCCACCGTTCATAATTCTTTCATACATGTCACTCTTGGTTCATTGCATATCCCGGTACACCGCCGGAGGCATTCATATGGAGTCATATCTTGTTCTAGTATCGAGTTGTAATCATTGAGTTGTAAATAAATAGAAGTGTGATGATAATAATTTAATAGAGCATTGTCCTAATAAAAAAAGAGAAAGGCCAAAAAAAAGAAGGCCCAAAAAAAAGAAATGAAAAGGGACAATGCTACTATCCTTTTTTTCCACACTTGTGCTTCAAAGTAGCACCATGATCTTCATGATAGAGAGTCTCTTGTTTTGTCACTTTCATATACTAGTGGGAATTTTTCATTATAGAACTTGGCTTGTATATTCCAACAATGGGCCTCCTCAAGTGCCCTAGGTCTTCGTGAGCAAGCAAGTTGGATCCACACCCACTAGTTTCTTTTGTTGAGCTTTCATACATTTATAGCTCTAGTGCATCCGTTGCATGGCAATCCCTACTCCTTGCATTAACATCAATTGATGGGCATCTCCATAGCTCATTTATTAGCCTCGTTGATGTGAGACTTTCTCCTTTTTTGTCTTCTCCACATAACCCCCATCATTATACTCTATTCCACCCATAGTGCTATATCCATGGCTCACGCTCATGTATTGCGTGAAGGTTTATAAAGTTTGAGATTACTAAAGTATGAAACAATTGCTTGGCTTGTCATCGGGGTTGTGCATGATGAGAGCATTCTTGTGTGACGAAAATGGAGCATGACTAAACTATATGATTTTGTAGGGATGGACTTTCTTTGGCCATGTTATTTTGAGAAGACATAATTGCTTAGTTAGTATGCTTGAAGTATTATTATTTCTATGTCAATATTAAACTTTTATCTTGAATCTTTTGGATCTGAATATTCATGCCACAATTAAGAAGAATTACATTGAAATTATGCCTAGTAGCATTCCACATCAAAAATTCTGTTTTTATCATTTACCTACTCGAGGACGACCAGGAATTAAGCTTGGGGATGCTTGATACGTCTCCAACATATCTATAATTTTTGATTGCTCCATGCTATATTATCTTCTGTTTTGGACATTATTGGGCTTTATTATTCACTATATATTATTTTTTGGACTAACCTATTAACCAGAGGCCCAGCCCAGAATTGCTATTTTTTTTTGCCTATTTCAGAGTTTCGCAGAAAAAGAATATCAAACGGAGTCCAAACGGAATGAAACCTTCGGGAACGTGATTTTTGGAACGAACATGATCCAGGAGACTTGGACCCTACATCAAGCAACCAACAGGGAAGCCACGAGGTAGGGGGGCGCGCCTAGCCCCCAGGCGCGCCCTCCACCCTCGTGGGCCCCCTATTGCTCCACCGACGTACTCCTTCCTCCTATATATACCTACGTACCCCCAAACGATCAGAAACGGAGCCAAAACCCTAATTCCACCGTCGTAACTTTCTGTATCCACGAGATCCCATCTTGGGGCCTGTTCCGGAGCTCCGCGGGAGGGGGCATTGATCACGGAGGGCTTCTACATCAACACCATAGCCTCTCCGATGATGTGTGAGTAGTTTACCTCAGACCTTCGGGTCCATAGTTATTAGCTAGATGGCTTCTTCTCTCTTTTTGGATCTCAATACAATGTTCTCCCCCTCTCTCTCGTGGAGATCTATTCGATGTAATCTTCTTTTGCGGTGTGTTTGTTGAGACCGATGAATTGCGGGTTTATGATCAAGTTTATCTATGAACAATATTTGTATTTTCTGAATTCTTTTATGTATGATTGGTTATCTTTGCAAGTCTCTTAGAATTATCAGTTTGGTTTGGCCTACTAGATTGATCTTTCTTGCAATGGGAGAAGTGCTTAGCTTTGGGTTCAATCTTGTGGTGTCCTTTCCGAGTGACAGTAGGGGCAGCAAGGCACGTATTGTATTGTTTCCATCGAGGATAACAAGATGGTTTTTTTATCATATTGCATGAATTTATCCCTCTACATCATGTCATCTTGCTTAAAGCGTTACTCTGTTCTTATGAACTTAATACTCTAGATGCATGCTGGATAGCGGCCGATGTGTGGAGTAATAGTAGTAGATGCAGGCAGGAGTCGGTCTACTTGTCTCGGACGTGATGCCTATATACATGATCATACCTAGATATTCTCATAACTATGCTCAATTCTGTCAATTGCTCAACAGTAATTTGTTCACCCATCGTAAAATATTTGAGAGAAGCCACTAGTGAAACCTATGGCCCCCGGGTCTATCTTCCATCATATTAATCTTCCAACACTTAGTTATTTTCATTGCCTTTTATTTTACTTTGCATCTTTATCATAAAAATACCAAAAATATTATCTTATCATATCTATCAGATCTCACTCTCGTAAGTGACCATGTAGGGATTTACAACCCCTTATCGCGTTGGTTGCGAGGATTTATTTGTTTTGTGTAGGTGCGAGGGACTCGCGCGTAGCCTCCTACTGGATTGATACCTTGGTTCTCAAAAACTGAGGGAAATACTTACGCTACTTTGCTGCATCACCCTTTCCTCTTCAAGGGAAAACCAAGGCAGTGCTCAAGAGGTAGCACCGGGGTCCTTCTGGGACGAAGCCTCGGTGTTATTCACATATTTGGGGGAAGGGGCCTTCGGGGGCGTCCCGCTCTCCATAGCATCCGAGCTCAGAAAATCCTCGGATGAGGATCGTTCGGTGCGGGACCTCGCGACTACAAAAAATATAGCTCAGGCTAAAATATCATGCCATGATGAGTCTGGACGCATAAACGTGTTTGGATTTTATACTCACGAGTTCACCAGGGGCTGGGCCCCTGGGTCCCACACCGGGCTGCTGTCGGCGGCGGCAGTGGACTCTTCCAGAAGAGGAGCTTTTCCCCTTTTAGGAGACTCGGCCTCCAAGTGTATGGAGGCCGCCCTTTTCTTTCTTCCCCCCGCTGGGGATTCGTCTTCCTCCTTGTCCTCGTCCTCTTCGGAGGCAGAACGGACGTTGGATCCTTCGGATATTGTGTCCGAAGTGCGGCGACGACGAAGGCCGCCCCAGGTCTTTTTGGCCTCCTTCTCGGCCTTCGTCTTCGGCGCCTTATACGGTGCCGGGACCAACATCTTCATCGGAAGTGGGCCGGCCGGTTCTTCGACCAATGGGGCCGGACAGTGGATCCGCCCCGCCTTCTTCACCCAGCCCTAGGGGACTCGAGGAAAACACATTAAGCATTTCCCTTGGTTTATGCGGATAAAATGCGTAAAAACTTACCGAGCTTGTAGGGCGGGACAGTTGGTACCCGCGGTCCTCAGCCGAGTCCGGCCATGATTTGTCGGACTTGAAAAGCACCTTACAGATGTCTTTGTGCAAGGAGCCAAAGAGCTCTCGCAGGGTCTGGTGCTTGGCCGAATCGATTTCCCATAGATTGCAAGTCCGATGGTGAAAAGGCAGGATCTGGCGAACTAACATCACATGGACTACATTGACAAGTTCGATGTTCTTGTCTTCCATATCTTTAACGTGCGTCTGAAGCACAAACAGTTCATCGGACGAAGACCAGTTCAGGCCCTTCTTGGGCCAGGACGTAAGCCGCAGAGGGGCTCCAGATCGGAACTCTGGAGCAGCGGCCCATTCCGTGCCGCGCGGCTCAGTGATGTAAAACCACTGCTGTTGCCACTCTTTGACGGAATCATTAAAAGTACATGTTGGCCATGTAACGTTGGGCATCTTGCTCACCATAGCACCCCCGCACTCAGCGTGCTCGCCGCTCACCACCTTGCGCTTCACATTAAAGATCTTCAGCCACAAGCCGAAGTGTGGCAAGATGCGGAGAAAGGCCTCGCACACGACGATGAATGTCGAGATGTTGAGGAAGGAGTTGGGGGATAGATCATGAAAATCGATCCCGTAATAATAAATGATGCCGCAAACGAACGGGTGGAGGGGAAACCCTAGCCCGCGGACAAAATGAGGGAGGAATACAACCCTCTCTTGGGGTTCTGGAGTAGGAACGATCTGTCCCGCCGTCGGGAGACGGTGGCCGATTTTTTTGGCCAGATACTCGGCCTCCCGAAGCTTTTTGATATGCTTCTCCTGGACGGCAGAGGCCATCCACTTGCCTCCTGCTCTGGATCCGGACATTTTTGGAAGGCCTTTGTGGGCGGAGAAGACGAACGCTCGGGCGCTGGAGCTCGGGCGAAGGGGAATGGATCGGGAAGAAGAAGGCGTGGGTGCGAAAGGGAGTCCTTATCCCCTTATAAAGGCAGCAGGGATTCTGTGCCTCCCCACTTGCCTGGTAAACTCGCTTATTGCCCAAGCGCCGTGATTGATGGCGCGGTTGGGTTACCCACACCCGTATTCATGAGAATCCCGTGATAAGGAGACACGATCTCTACTTCGACAAGACGTGCCAAGAAAGCCGCCTCGCAATATGTGCAGTAGCTGGTTGAGAAAAATGGTTCGAATAATGACCGGGCCATGGCGTGATGTCACGCTATGAAATTTGTTGGTATATTAGATTTGTGGGGTATTATACTCTCTACGGCGGTATGTGGAATTTGTTTTGCAGAGCCGGACACTATCCTTGTGTTCGAAATCTTTTATGGAGTATTCAGAGGAAGAACCCGCCTTGCTATGGCGAAGACAATCTGCGCGCCGAACTCATCGTCATTGAAGCCTGGTTCAGGGGCTACTGAGGGAGTCCTGGATTAGGGGGTCCTAGACGGTCGGACTATATCCTTTGGCCAGACTATTGGACTATGAAGATACAAGATTGAAGACTTCGTCCCATGTCCGGTTGGGACTCTCCTTTGCGTGGAAGGCAAGCTTGGCAATTCGGATATGTAGATCTCCTCCCTTGTAACCGACTCCGTGTAACCCCAGCCCCCTCCGTGTCTATATAAACCGGAGGGTTTAGTCCGTAGGACAAGAACAATCATAATCATAGGCTAGCTTCTAGGGTTTAGCCTCTACGATCTCGTGGTAGATCAACTCTTGTAATACACATATCATCAAGATCAATCAAGCAGGAAGTAGGGTATTACCTCCATCAAGAGGGCCCAAACCTGGCTAAACATTGTGTCCCCTGCCTCCTGTTACCATCCGCCTTAGACGCACAGTTCGGGACCCCCTACCCGAGATCCACCGGTTTTGACACCGACACCCCCCTCCACAGATCTCCACCTCGGTCATATTGTCGTAGTGCTTAGGCTAAGCCTTGCGTTGGTAAATTCATCATCGCCATCACCACGCCGTTGTGCTGACGAAACTCTCCCTCAGCCTCAGCTGGATCTAGAGTTAGAGGGACGTCACCGAGCTGAACGTGTGCAGATCGCAGAGGTGTCGTGCGTTCGGTACTTGATCGATTGGATCGCGAACACATTCGACTACATCAACCGCATTACTAAACGCTTTCGCTTTCGGTCTACGAGGGTACATAGACACACTCTCCCCTCTCGTTGCTATGCATGTCCTAGATAGATCTTGCATGATCGTAGGATTTTTTTTGAAATATTGTGTTCCCCAACAGTGGCATCCGAGCCAGGTCTATGCATAGATGTTATATGCACAAGTAGAACACAAAGAGTTGTGGGTGATAATAGTCATACTGCTTACCAGCATGTCATACTTTGATTCGGCGGTATTGTTGGATGAAGCGGCCCAGACCGACAATACATGACCGCGTTCATGATACTGGTTCTACCGACGGGCTTCACACACAGGTGGCTAGTGGGTGTCTGTTTCTCCAGCTTTAGTCGAATCGAGTGTGACTATGCTCAGTCCTTGTTGAAGGTTTAAATAGCACACTTGACAAAAAATTGTTGTGGTTTTTGATGCGTAGGTAAGAACGGTTCTTGCTAAGCCCGTAGGAGCCACGTAAAACTCGCAACAACAAAGTAGAGGACGTCTAACTTGTTTTTGCAGGGCATGTTGTGCTGTGATATGGTCAAGACGTGATTATATAAATTGTTGTATGAGATGATCATGTTTTGTAACACAGTTATCGGCAACTGGCAGGAGCCATATGGTTGTCGCTTTATTGTATGAAATGCAATCGCCATGTAATTGCTTTACTTTATCACTAAGCGGTAGCGATAGTCATAGAAGCAATAGTTGGCGAGACGACAAAGATGCTACGGTGGAGATCAAGGTGTCAAGCCGGTGACGATGGAGATCATGACGGTGCTTTGGAGATGGAGATCAAAGGCACAAGATGATGATGGCCATATCATATCACTTATATTGATTGCATGTGATGTTTATCCTTTATGCATCTTATTTTGCTTAGTACGGCAGTAGCATTATAAGATGATCTCTCACTAAATTTCAAGGTATAAGTGTTCTCCCTGAGTATGCACCGTTGCTACAGTTTATCGTGCCAAGACACCACGTGATGATCGGGTGTGATAAGCTCTACGTTCACATACAACGGGTGCAAGTCAGTTTTGCACAAGCAGAGTACACGGGTTAAACTTGATGAGCCTATCATATACAGATATGGCCTCAGAACACTGAGACCGAAAGGTCGAGTGTGAATCATACAGTAGATATGATCAACATAGTGATGTTCACCATTGAAAACTACTCCATCTCATGTGATGATCGGACATGGTTTAGTTGATATGGATCACGTGATCAGTTAGATGATTAGAGGGATGTCTATCTAAGTGGCAGTTCTTAAGTAATATGATTAATTGAGCTTTAATTTATCATGAAATTAATACCTGATAGTATTTTGCATGTCTATGTTGTTGTAGATAAATGGCCCGTGCTACTGTTCCTTTGAATTTTAATGCGTTCCTAGAGAAAGTTAAGTTGAAAGATGATGGTAGAAACTACACGGACTGGGTCCGTAACTTGAGGATTATCCTCATTGCTGCACAGAAGAATTACGTCCTGGAAGCACCGCTAGGTGCTAGGTGTGCTGCAGATGCTGATGACTACTCGATAGTTCAGTGTGCCATGCTTTACGTCTTAGAACCGGGACTTCAACAACGTTTTGAACGTCATGGAGCATATGGGATGTTCCAGGAGTTGAAGTTAATATTTCAAGCAAATGCTCGGATTGAGAGATATGAAGTCTCCAATAAGTTCTACAACTGCAAGATGGAGGAGAATAGTTCTATCAGTGAACATATACTCAGAATGTCTGGGTACCACAACCACTTGACTCAACTGGGAGTTAATCTTCGTGATGATAGTGTCATTGACAGAGTTCTTCAATCACTGCCACCAAGCTACAAAAGCTTTGTGATAAACTATAATATGCAAGGGATGGATAAGACAATTCCAGAGCTCTTCGCAATGCTAAAGGCTGCGGAGGTAGAAATCAAGAAGGAGCATCAAGTGCTAATGGTCAACAAGACCACTAGTTTCAAGAAAAAGGGCAAAGGGAAGAAGTGGAACTTCAAGAAGAACGGCAAGCAAGTTGTTGCTCAAGTGAAGAAGCCCAAGTCTGGACCTAAGCCTAAGACTGAGTGCTTCTACAACAACGGGACTGGTCACTGGAAGCGGAACTGCCCCAAGTATTTGGCGGATAAGAAGGATGGCAAAGCGAAAGGTATATTTCATATACATGTTATTGATGTGTACCTTACTAATGCTCGCAGTAGCGCCTAGGTATTTGATACTAGTTTTGTTGCTAATATTTGCAACTCTAAACAGGGGCTATGGATTAAGCGAAGATTGGCTAAGGACGAGGTGACGATGCGCGTGGGAAATGGTTCCAATGTCGATGTGATTGCGATCGGCACGCTACCTCTACATCTACCTTCGGGATTAGTTTTAGACCTGAATAATTGTTATTTGGTGCCAGCGTTGAGCATGAACATTATATCTGGATCTTGTTTGATGTGAGACGGTTATTCATTTAAATCGGAGAATAATGGTTGTTCTATTTATATGAGTAATATCTTTTATGGTCATGCACCCTTGATGAGTGGTCTATTTTTATTGAATCTCGATAGTAGTGATACACATATTCATAGTATTGAAGCCAAAAGATATAAGTTTAATAATGATAGTGCAACTTATTTGTGGCACTGTCATTTGGGCATATTGGTGTAAAGTGCATGAAGAAACTCCATGCTGATGGGCTTTTGGAATCACTTGATGCTTGCGAACCATGCCTCATGGGCAAGATGACTAAAACTCCGTTCTCCGGAACAATGGAGCGAGCAACAGACATGTTGGAAATAATACATACTAATGTATGCGGTCCGATGAGTGTTGATGCTCGCGGCGGGTATCGTTATTTTCTGACCTTCACAGATGATTTGAGCAGATATGGGTATCCCTAGCCCATTGATTAGCCTCGTCGATGTGAGACTTTCTCCTTTTTTGTCTTCTCCACATAACCCCCTATCATTATTCTATTCCACCCATAGTGCTATATCCATGGCTCACGCTCATGTATTGCGTGAAAGTTGAAAAAGTTTGAGATTACTAAAGTATGAAACAATTGCTTGGCTTGTCAATCGGGGTTGTGCAAGATGAGAGAATTCTTGTGTGACGAAAATGGAGCATGACCAAACTATATGATTTTGTAGGGATGAACTTTCTTTTGCCATGTTATTTTGAGAAGACACAATTGCTTAGTTAGTATGCTTGAAGTATTATTATTTTTATGTCAATATTAAACTTTTGTCTTGAATCTCTCGGCTCTGAACATTCATACCACAATAAAGAAAATTACATTGAGAATTATGCTAGGTAGCATTCCACACAAAAAATTCTATTTTTATCATTTACCTACTCGAGGACGAGCAGGAATTAAGCTTGGGGATGCTTGATATGTCTCCAACGTATCTATAATTTTTGATTGTTCCATGCTATTATATTATCTGTTTTGGGTGTTAGCGGGCTTATTTATACACTTTTATATTATTTTTGGGACTAATCTACTAACCCAAGGCCCAGTGCAAATTGCTGTTTTTTTGCCTATTTCAGTGTTTCGCAGAAAAGGAATATCAAATGGAATAAAACCTTCGGGAGAGTTATTTTTGGAACAAACGTGATCCAGGGGACTTGGAGTGGACGTCAAGCAACCAACATGGAGTCCACGAGGCAGGGGGCGTGCCTACCCCCTGGGCGCGCCCTCCCCCCTCGTGGCTCCACCGACCTATTTCTTCCTCCTATCTATATTCATATACCTCGAAAACAGCCAGGAGCACCACGAAACCCTATTTCCACTGCCGCAACCTTTTGTACCCAAGAGATCCCATCTTGGGGACTTTTCCGGAGCTCCACCGGAGGGGGAATCGATCACGGAGGGCCTCTACATCAACTCCATGGCCCCTCCGATGATGTGTGAGTAGTTTACCTCAGACCTTAGGGTCCATAGTTATTAGCTAGATGGCTTCTTCTCTCTCTTTGGATCTCGATACAATGTTCTCCTCGATCTTCTTGGAGATCTATTTGATGTAACTCTTTTCGTGGTGTGTTTGTCAAGATCCGATGAATTGTGGGTTTATGACCAAGTTTATCTATGAACAATATTTGATTCTTCTCTGAAATCCTTTATGTATGATTGGTTATCTTTGCAAGTCTCTTTGAATTATCAGTTTGGTTTGGCCTACTAGACCGATCTTCAATGGGAGAAGTGCTTAGCTTTGGGTTTAATCTTGCAGTGTCCTTTCCCAGTGACAGCAGGGGCAGCAAGGCACGCATTGTATTGTTGCCATCGAGGATAAAAAGATGGGGTTTACATCATATTGCTTGTGTTTATCCCTCTACATCATGTCATCTTGCCTAATGCATTACTCTGTTCTTATGAACTTAATACTCTAGATGCATGCTGGATAGCGGTCGATGTGTGCAGTAATAGTAGTAGATGCAGAATCGTTTCGGTCTACTTGTCACGGACATGATGCCTATATACATGATCATGCCTAGATATTCTCATAATTATGCACTTTTCTATCAATTGCTCGACAGTAATTTGTTCACGCACCGTAATACTTATGCTATCTTGAGAGAAGCCACTAGTGAAACCTATGGCCTCTGGGTCTATTCTCCTTTATATTAATCTCCCATCAACAAGCTATTTCTGGCACCGTTTATTTTGCAATCTTTACTTTCAATCTATATCATAAAAATACCAAAAATATTTAACTTATTATTATTATTATTATTATTATTATCTCTATCAGATCTCACTCTCGTAAGTGACCGTGAGGAATTGACAACCCCTTTATCGCGTTGGTTGCGAGGTTCTTATTTGTTTGTGTAGGTACGAGGGACTTGCGTGTAGTCTCCTACTAGATTGATACCTTGGTTCTCAAAAACTGAGGGAAATACTTACGCTACTTTGCTGCATCACCCTTTCCTCTTCAAGGGAAAACCAACGCAGTGCTCAAGAGGTAGCATTCCTCAACCTTTCACAGAGGAGAGGCAGAGGCACGACGTGGCGTGCATCCACTGCCCGCCATGGCTCAATGGCCGACGCGTGTTGTCGCTAAAGTGTCACGAAGGTGGATAAGGTCGTCCCCGACCCCGTCGACAAACCCTAGACCTCTCATTCGCCCCCCTCGTCTCGCCCCCTTTGGTTTAATAGTCACCCAAGCTCGGCCATCGTCGCACCATCGTTGTTGGCGTGACCACCGGCCTCCTCTCGTCGCCTCGCACTATCCAGGAGCGTCCCCGCGTTCGTCCACGCCGATCCCGCCCTCCAGCTTGGCCCCGCGACGCTCCCTCAACCAGATCGACCCCGTCCACGCTCGTCGGCCTTGCCCTGCCTCGCCGAGGTCTCGCTTCTCCGGCGTCTCCCCGGCCTCCCCGAGCACGCCAACCACCTCTCGGTGAGATCCTCCGTCCAACCCCCTGCCCCCTTCTTTTTCTCCGCCATAGATTGCTGCATCGCCTCGCCTGCGCTCGCTGGGAGCTCCCGCTCACCCCGCGCCCAGCTGCGTGCACCGCTGCTCCTCGACTGTTGCTCTTTGTTGCTGTTGTCACTCATGTCCGCTGCTCCTATCGCCACGCTGCTGCTGCCGCTTGCCGCCGCTGGCACTGCCTACTGCTTTTGTGCTTGATAACCCACAAGTACAGGGAATCGCAACAGTTTTCGAGGGTAGAGTATTCAACCCAAATTTATAGATTCGACACAAGGGGAGCCAAAGAATATTTGAAGGTATTAGCAGCCGAGTTGTCAATTCAACCACACTTGGAGATTAATTATCTGCAGCAAAGTGATCAGAAGCAAAGTAGTCTGATAGTTTTGATAATAGTGATAGCAGCAATGGTAACAATAACAGTCATAGCAGTAGTTTGTAGCAAGTGTAACAGTGATATGATAGCAATAGTAACGCAGCAAGATCAATAAGGATAAATTCGTAGGCATTGGATCGGTGACTTGTTTGATGATATTCATCATGTGATAGTTATAACCTAGGTCGACACGCCACTAGCTCCAATTCATCGATATAATGTAGGCATGTATTCCGTAAATAGTCATACGTGCTTTATTAAAAGAACTTGCATGGCATCTTTTGTCCTACCCTCCCGTGGCAGCGGGGTCCATATTGGAAACTAAGGGATATTAAGGCCTCCTTTTAATAGAGAACTGGAACAAAGCATTAACACATAGTGAATACATGAACTCCTCAAACTACGGTCATCATCGAGAGTAGGCCCGGTTGTTGTCACTCCGGGGTTGTTGGATTATAACCGTAGTAGGTGACTATAACTTGCAAGATCGGATCTAAAACATGGATATAGTGATGAATTCATAAACGGTTCAGATCTTAAATCATGGCACCCAAACCCAAAGTGACAAGCATTAAGCATAACAAAGTCATAGCAACATCAATCTAAGAACATAGTGGATACTTGGGATCAGGCCCTAACAAAACTAACTCGATTACATGATGAATCTCATCCAACTCCTCACCGACCAGCGAGCCTACGAAGGAATTACTCACTCCCGATGGGGAGCATCGTGGAATTGGCGCTGGAGAAGGGTTGGTGATTACGAAGAACAAAGATCCCCCTCTCCAGAGCCCCAAACAGACTCCAGATCTGCCCTCCCGAGGAAGAACAGGGCTTGGCGGCAGCTCCATCTCGTGGATCATGATAATTCTTTCTCCCTGATTTTTTTCGGGAATAATGTGATTTTATACTATCAGGGGGGTCATTAGCGGGGCCACCAGGTGGGTACAACCCACCTGGGCGCGCCAGGAGAGGGGGGCGCGCCCTGGTGGGTTGTGCCCACCCAGGGCCCCCTCTCTGGTGGGTCTTGGCTCCAGAAATTCTTATTATTGGTATAAAAAATCCTCGCAATGTTTCGCTCCATTCTGATAACTTTTATTTCTGCACAAAAACAACACCATGGTAGTTCTGCTGAAAACAGCGTCAGTCCGGGGTTAGTTTCATTCAAATCATGCAAATTAGCGTCCAAAACAAGAGGAAAAGCATGAGAAAAAGTAGATACGTTGGAGACGTATCAACTCCTCCAAGCTTAAACCTTTACTTGTCCTCAAGCAATTCAGTTGGTAAACTGAAAGTGAGAAAGAAAAACTTTTACGAACTCTTTTGCTCTTGTTTGCATAAATAAGCTTAAACAACACCCAGGTTTTCAGCCAACATTATAACTAACCATGTCAACAATAACTCTTAAAGATTATAAAGATTCATATCAATGACATAATCAGCTAGCGAGCAATAATAAGATATCTCAAACAGCAACACGTTGTTAAAACAACCATGATATAATATGACAATAATGGTATCTCGCTAGCCCTTTTTGATACCGCAAAACATAAATGCAGAGCACCTTCGAAGTTCAAGCAGTGACTAAACATTCTAATTCATGGTAGAAAAGATCCAGTCATGATGCAACCAACATTAGCTATACACAATGCATAAATCATGACCGCTGTGCTCTACTCAGTTTCTAGCGCTTGTTTATAGAAGGTGATGACACACCATAAAAGTAAATAGATAGTTCCTTCGCAGAGGGAAGCAGTGATTTGCAGAGGTGCCAGAGCTCAATTTTTAAAATAGAGATAAATGAAATTTTGAGACATGCACCCTTCTTATTCACTTGACGACCATCAGTTATCAACATCTTCCATGCTAAGCACGCTAGTGGCGGTTCCCAAGCGGAGAGTAAAGGTTTTGACTCCATTGGGAGTTTTTGTTTGATTATTCAAGAGATGAACTCTTTTTTTAGTTTGCAGTTTGGGACTGGGCATCCCTATTACCGCTCATTTCTTCATGTGATGGCGAGTGAATAAACACTCGACCTGAGGATAACATGCTTAGCACGGAAGATAGCGACCACCTCCTGTCGTTCCATGAACGATCCAGGCACACAAAGGGTAATTTTTTAGAAGTTTTTAGAGGTGGCACATGCAAATTTACTTAGGACGGCAGGGTAATACCGTATATAGGTAGGTATGGTGGACTCATCTGGAATAACTTTGGGTTCAAGGTTTTTGATGTACAAGCAGAGTCCCACTTAGTACATGCGAAGGATAGCAATTAAGATTGGGAAGCGGCCAGCTAGAGAGCAACAACAATCATAACCAGGCATTATGCATAAGTAACATTGGACACTAGCATGAGTAGGATATGATCACCATGAACATAAATATTATAGAGGCTATGTTGGTTTTGATTCAACTACATGCATGAACATGTACCAAGTCAAGCCACTCGAACATTCAGAGGAGGATAACATATCATCATACTACATCACAATCATTTTAACGCTATGTTGATATCCAAGATAAATCATTATCCACTCCCAGCTACTTATGCATGGCATGAGAAACTATAATCTCTAATTGTCATTGCAAACATGTTTAATCATAATGGGTTGAAGCCTGGATACTAGGTTAAACATATTTACACATACATAACAACTCGAGTTCATACTAGTTTCTCCTTGCCACGACCAGCTCATTAACGCAACCGTGTAAGGAACGCAAAATCCGGGAACATAACACCGATATGACGGAAACTAGGGCGGCAAGAGTGGAACAAAACACCAGGCATAAGGCCGAGCCTTCCACCCTTTACCAAGTATATAGGTGCATTAAGATAAACAAGATAATATTGTGATATCCCAACAATAAACAATGTTCCAACAAGGAACGATCTCCAAACTTCACCTGCAACTAGCAACGCTATAAGAGGGGCTGAGCAAAGTGGTAACATAGCCAAACAACGGTTTGCTAGGACATGGTGGGTTAGAGGTTTGACATGGCAATTGGGAGGCATGATAAGCAAGTGATAGGTATCGTAGCATAGGCATAGCAAAAGAGCGAGCATCTAGCAAGCAAAGATAGAAGTGATTTCGAGGGTATGGTCATCTTGCCTGCAAAGTACTCAGAGTTGCCTTGATCCTCGTAAGCGAACTCAACGGGCTCCTTATTCAAGAAATCGTCTCCCGGCTCTACCCAAACAAGAACAACAAGCAAAAGGAGCACAATCAACCACGTGCAATGCTCAAGCAACATGATGCAAACATGTATGCTATGCGTGATGCGGTATGTGATGCATATACAAGATTTGCAAAGGAATGATTGGGCCTGGCCTCAACTTGGAAATCCAAGAGTTCCACTGGAAAGGTGAGGTGATTTCGGTTGAAATTGATATAAAGATCACCGGAATCGGATGCACGGTTTGGAAATGGCAAGCAAAACAAATATGGCACCGGTCTGCGATAATCAGCGAGTGACCAAATAAATGCAACAAGATAAGTATTCTACAGCCCTCAAACATAGCAACAAAATACATGGAAGGGATCCACTCATGAAGCTTGAAAAAAGATGAACACTGAGCTACGGCTAATTCATCCATTAACAGGTTCAAACAAGCATGGCAAAAGTGCAAATGATAACAGGTTTCAGACTTAGTGAAATTAACACAAGTCTGGAATTTATCATCAGGAAGCAATCTTTAGAGCATGAAAACTATATGCTACAGGAACATATCATGGCAAAGCAAGGCATGGCATGAAGCTACTCTAAGCATATAATAAAAGTCCCTTAGTGACCTTGAGCCAAAAGGGATCAGAAAATACAATTGCAAGCATGTGAACATAGCAAAAACATAAACAGATCAGACTTAGTGAAAAACTGGAGCATGCAAAATAGTTAACGAGTAGGCATGTTTACGAGCTCGATGCACTCACTACAGAGCATGGCATAACAAACTAAGCATACACCCATCAAGAAGACATGGCATAGAAGCTAGACATGGCAAGAACAATAATATAGCATGCACGGATCAATAGCAACATCCTCGACAAAATCGCTAAACATGTCAACAATCTGCCAGGATCATTTTATAGCAAAAGTAGAGCTCGATTGACTCAAACTAGGGTGCTCCATAAATGCAAACAAAGACATGGATGGATAGATCACCACAATATTAACAAAACATCCTTACTGATCATCCTCAAAAGAGGCACGGATCACTAGGAAACAACATGAACATATGGCATAAAAACAAAAACAGGACAAGGACTTAGTGAAAAACTAAGTCCCTGAAATCAGCATTACCGATTACGCTACTTTGCAAGCTTGTGCTAGTCACCACAAAGATCACAAAAATACATGGCATACACCTCTGCAAGGATGGCATGGCATATAACAAAACACATGTAGAGCTCAGGGTCATAGCATGCACACATTAATCATGGCAAAAATGACAAAAAGCTATTTGCTGAAACAGATCTGACAAATTCATCACATAGCCCTCTTCCAACAGTGTTTCGGGCATCAAAATGAGCTCAAATGAAAATGATGCAATGAGACGAAATGATGTACTCGTCGAGACAAACATTTCGATATGCTACACGCACGAATCGGAGCAATGATGACAGAGTTATGATGCCTGGAAGAATGCAAAAATTATCAGGAAAAAGGACTTAGAGAGAAAACAGAGTCAACCTGCATCAGATCTAGGGTTTCGGGGTGCGGTCCACGAGGTTCACCGGAGAAGAAGTTCACCGGAGATCTAGCCTGAGACGAAGAAGGAAGGAAGCCGAAGTAGTTGGGGCGCCTGAGACAAGGTGGGTTAGAGGCTTGGCTTAACAATATAGGAGGCATGATAAGCAAGTGGTAGGTATCGCAACATAGGCATAGCAAAAGAGCGAGCAACTAGATAGAAGTGATTTCGAGGGTATGGTCATCTTGCCTGAAATCCCGCAAGGAAGAAGAACGAGTCCATGAAGAAGACAAACAGACGTAGTCGAACGGGTCCTCACAAACTGTCGTGGAATTGTCACGGTAGATGTCCTTAGTGTCAGGACTTAGTCGTGAGGCCAACACATCTATGTGGTAGCTTGAGAGGGGTTGAGCGGGACGAGAGATGTGATGTTTTACCCAGGTTCGGCCCCTCACGGTGGAGGTAAAAGCCTACATCCTTCTTGATTGATATTGATGATGATGATCACGGTTACAAGAGTGCTCTATCTCGAGAGCTATTGTCTAAACCTAACTTGTCCAACTTGTGAAACTTGTCAATCTTCTCTCCCTTTGAGGAGCCCTGCCCCTCCTTATATGTGTTGAAGGGGCGGTTTACATGTGGAGTCCTATTAGGATTAGGACTAGTCTATCTCTAATACAAACCGGATACAAGTCCAGGTCTTTAACTCTTTGTAAGACAAATATTCCTCATGCCTTTCCTCTTAAACCGGCCCACCATAGTATGAACCGGCCTTCATGAACCGCCCGTTGGGCCACCGGGTCTTGTCGCTCCTCTGACCCGCCTACCCGATTACCAATGCATCATAAACTGCCAAGTCCAAACGGGTCACCAGTGAATCGTCAAGTCTCACCGGGCCTCAAGTAAACCGCCAAGTCCGACCGGGTTATACTTCCGGCCGGTTTATGCCGCGGGGTATATCCCCGACATTAGCCCCCAAGTTTAGCTTGGATTTATCCATGGTAAACTTATGCTGCAAAATAAACACAAGAACAAATTTGACAGGTTATGCTCCGGGTTAAGAATTCTTTGTAAACCGGCACCTGATCACCCTTAAGTCCTTGTTATTTCCTCCTTCTGGGAAGTCCGGGTCAACAGACCAGCTTCATAATCAATTTGCCGACATTGGTTTGTCACAGAGAAATATTGTGAAGAATAACTCCTTTGACTCAGCTCCCAAAGTGCCGGTTCAAGAAATATGGGTCTTGAAATACTTATCTGATATTCAGCCGTTTTGAAGATGTAAAACTTGCCGGTTTAATATTACCAAAATGGCCGGTTTATAAATATTGATGGCACCGGGTCATAATTGTTGTCAAAACTGGGTTATGTAATTGATCTTCCTGATTTGCTCAAAACTGATAAAATGAAGATATTCCTCCTTTATATGCATAATACCTGTAGCCCCCAAGTCTTAAGAGGAGAACATAGTGATAACTTAAGACTTGCTCCAATAAGTGTTTCAACCTTGAAGAAATCCGGTTTGTTCATCTCAAAACTGAATACTCCATATATGTAGCCCCCAAGTGCTAGGTTGTCATGTTTGCAGCAACCTGGGACTTGTAATTGCTTGATGCTCATAAAAACTTCAACCAGTGTAGCCCCCAAGGGCCGGGTCATTATGCAATAATGAGCAGGGACTTTGTAAATATAATCTTGTAAACTTTGAACAGCAACGTGTAGCCCCCAAAGGCCGGCTTAGTAAGATAATACTGAACCGGGACTTGATATATATACTTTAATGAAAATAACATATTATAATGTAGCTTCCATCGTAGGGCTTGAACCCACGTCCACAAGGTTAAGAGCTTTGTGCTTTACCAACTGAGCAATGGATTCTTCAATATTATGGACGAAAACTTGTGTACCTTGAATTGTTGACAGGAGCAATTGGTAGCCCCCAAGGGCCGGCTCATTATAATATGATGAGTCGGGTCTTCAATAAGACTAGTAAAAATGATTTTAAATTAGCCCCCAAGTATCATGGTGCATACTTGCAGCGACATGAGACTTGCATGTAATCTCAATTTGAATAATGTAGCCCCCAAGTGCCGGGTTGTAAGCCTGCAACGACTCGGGACTATTCAAGATAATATAATCCGGTATGAAAACCTTATTCATTCAATATCATAATGAAAATTCAGCCAAGTTTGGCTATTTGAATAATATGACCCAATGATTTATAAGCGCATGATTCCAATGGCGCAATCCAAATATATATACTGGCGACTTATAGTCCAAAGCCAGGCCGGTTTAACAAACCTGTTTCTGCATACAACAAGTTTAAAGTGTCCTGGCGGTTTACTGCTGGATGGGTCATAATGCCCAACATATAACCCGGGTTTATAACCAAGGCTGCCCTTAAGAATAATCAAATATGAAATAGATCATACCTGTGACATTGAATCACATTGTTGGTTTTACCAACTTTTTGTAGTAAAGGTGATAACCCCAATCTTGAGTACTGATAACTCCTTCCATATTGTGCCGGTTTATGATAAAACCGTGCCGGGCTGTGATAAACACCGGTTTACTCCATAATAGGATGGTAACAGAAAATCAAACCGGGCAGATAGTCTCCGGATTAAGATTTGACCGTGTTCCGTCAATTTGTAATTGACAGTTTGGGCCGGTTTAAAACTTTGTCGGTTTAAAAACGCAAAAAAAATAAAAGAAACAGCTATCAAGGAAAATATTGAAGCAAAGGCAATGATAAAACCATTTGCAAAAAGAGGCTTATTTGAGCTGATCAGATGGCGTTACCATGGTCGGACACGACCAAGCTCCCGATAGGTGTGGCTATGGTTCAAGTCAGCCAGGTCCCCAAATGAAACCGTGGCATTTATGCCGATCAAGTGGCATGGCAATGGCTCGGGTTCGACCAAGCCCCCAAGTGATTCTGTGGCCTTAGGCCGATAAAGAGGCATGACTAGTTCAGACGTGACCAAGTCCCCAAGTGATCTGGTGGCTCTCGCCTATCAAGAGGTATTGCATTGGTTCGGACACGACCAAGCCCCCAAGTGATGTTTATAAAATTTTCAAGGGGTAAACCAGAGGCCGCTTTAAAACAGAATAACTCCGTGTAACCACGCATGATGTAAAAGAACAGAGACCTCGCTTTATGAAGCAGACGCCCCCATGTGATCAATAATATGTCAGGCCAGTAAGGCGGGATACCCATGTTTGAACCGCGCATCGCGGGAGCAGGTCCTCTTCGGCAATTTTAAATTTTTTGCAAGAGATTAATCCTTCTTGAACCGGATGTTAAACCGGATATTGAGAGCTTCAAAGCTTTGTGGGAGATATCTTTCCCTTGAACCAGATTTTAAACCGGAATCTTCATTTTTAGCCTAAAATTTTCTGACAGCCTTTAAACTCGAACTTGCGAGAAGTTAATTCCTTTTCGAACCGGACATTGTTAATCCGGATTTGAGCGCTTCAGAGCTTTGTGGGAGAAAGATGTCTCTTGAGCCGGATTCTAAACTGGAGTCATTTCTGATGACCTGGAACTTCTTCATCGAGCCGGGATTTTATAACTGTCATATACTTTCTAAGCTGGAAATTTTCTGACGGCCTTTAAACTTTCATCAATATAACAGTAGCCTCCGAGACCGGGTTATCCTTCCCTCCATCGTCCTGGGGTTCTTAAATTTTCTAAAACTGTCAAGATTCGTTGAGTCATGTCATCGTAGCCCCCAAGTTTCAAAGGTGACTCAAGGAGTTGGCTTGAGACTCTCCATATTTGACCGTGATATAAACCAGCATAACTTGTATATCATTGGCGTTGATAGCATGATGTGAATCCATAGAAGATTGAGGTGACTGCGGCGGGTTGTAAATGATCCCATATGAGCCGTGTCAGTAACTCGGCCAATGGTTCCTTCCAACTAGCGATTTAAAGTTAATCAAAACTGTAGTGGCGGCGACTTGTGCGCCCAATAAATAGCTCATGCAGACAGGTGCGGCCCGGTATGTTGATGTAGACCAGGCCGCGAGAGACGGACGACAAAGACGGCCGCAGCTTCAGAGACGGCACAGCCAGATGAGTCGGCCGCGGCGTAGTAAGTCGGCGCGGACGGGAGAGTCAGCCGCGGGAGTTGTAAACCGGCGCGGACGGAGAGTCGCCTGCGGGTATTGTGAACCGGCGCGGACGGGGAGTCGCCTGCGGGCATTGTAAGCCGGCGTAGATGGAGAACCGGCCACGTGTTGATGTAAACCGGACCATAGGCGGTTTGCGCGCGTCTGTTGAACAGTGCGGAATGGTCAAAAGCCAGTATATAATGACGCCAGTGCGCGCTCCGTATGAAGGTGTAACACCAATGTTGTGGCGAATAATTGTCCTGCATATATGCAAAACCAACGTAATTGTTCTTTTTACAAAAACAATATATGTCAAAAATAGACTTAGATAGATGTCACCTGATTTGTTCGGACGACGGATGACCCGTTTATCACGACCGAGGCGGCTGAACATGCCCCCGGCGGCTCAAGACCGTAGGGGCGGCTCTGATTTGTTGATGTACATATCAGAGTCAACCATGATATTTAAATGACAGAGCGCACGCGTGAGTCGGCCGTGGCATTGTAAGCCGCGCGGACAGACGGGTCGGCCGTGGGCGCAGACGGTTGAACCGGCGCGGGTATGGTCGAATGAACCGGCTACAGGCGCGGCCCGGTGAGTTGATGTAGACCGGACCGTTGAGGCGGCGATTTGCGCACATCTGATAAGCCATTTGATATAGTGTGGATATAGACGCGACCTCCAATGACAGCGCGGGGGGACCGGATCTTCATACTTTAATCATGAGGTAATTGACCTGTGTATATAATAGCATACCCCGAGAAAATCTTTTGACATTATGTAATTACACCAAAAAAGAGTTTTAGAAAAATAGCACCTGATTGTTACAGCCGCGGCGGTTTTTAGTAGCAGCTCAAGGTCGGTCGGCGCAGGTCGGCTCTCTGCAAGGGTGAAACGGCGGCGGAGGCACCACGCGGCTCCACAGGGTGGCTCAGGCAGTGGCAAGGTTGCAGTCATAACCCCAGGCGTGGCGACTCACTACAGGGATGAGGCGGCTCTCCACGGTCACCTTATGATAATAAGTCGCTGTTGTCTTCACGCCAGCAGATTTTTGTTTGATGGAAGTGGATCATAAGTGGAGGAGCAGCATCAGCCATCCGGTCAGGTATATGCATGACGTTATGTCTGTACGCCTAGGAATCGAAAGCTTCGCCAGCGAGGCTACAGCTTAGATCAGTCGGCGGGTCGACAGCTGAGGCAAACCGGGCGGCTCGGGGCGCAGTCACGGCTGCCCACGGAGGCAGAGCCATGGTTGCAATTAATTCAAGTCCCCGTCCTTCTTCGGGTCATAGTTGCTTGGACCAATCCTCTTCCTAGACTTGGTCAAACCTATAGAAACTGTGGACGGATAATATTGTGTGAAGTTTCGGATCACCAAACCCATCAGAAGTCAAAATCTGATCTGTTGCTTGTAACTGCAATTTCCTTCACACGTAGCTTCACACATAGCTTTCCTATGACTGGATTAATGACTTGAAGCTGATCCAGCTCCTTCCAAACTGGTTCTTCTTCATCCGGAAATTTTGTGAATTTCTCGAAACCCTAGAAGCGATCCCTCCAAGAACTCAACACCACCGTGCGCAAGCCCCACGGTGGGCGCCAACTGTCGTGGAATTGTCACGGCAGATGTCCTTAGTGTCAGGACTTAGTCGTGAGGCCAACGCATCTATGTGGTAGCTTGAGAGGTGTTGAGCGGGATGAGAGACGTAATGTTTTACCCAGGTTCAGCCCCTCACGGTGGAGGTAAAAGTCTACATCCTGCTTGATTGATATTGATGATGATGATCACGGTTACAAGAGTGCTCTATCTCGAGAGCTATTGTCTAAACCTAACTTGTCCAACTTGTGAAACTTGTCAATCTTCTCTCCCTTTGAGGAGCCCTGACCCTCCTTATATATGTTGAAGGGGCGGTTTACATGTGGAGTCCTATTAGGATTAGGACTAGTCTATCTCTAATACAAACCGGATACAAGTCCAAGTCTTTAACTCTTTGTAAGACAAATATTCCTCATGCCTTTCCTCTTAAACCGGCCCACCATAGTATGAACCGGCCTTCATGAACCGCCCGTTGGGCCACCGGGTCTTGTCGCTCCTCTGTCCCGCCTGTCGGATTACCAATGCATCATAAACCGCCAAGTCCAAACGGGTCACCAGTGAATCGTCAAGTCTCACCGGGCCTCAAGTAAACCGCCAAGTCCGGCCGGGTTATACTTCCAGCCAGTTTATGCCGTGGGGTATATCCCCGACACAAACACAACGTTAACGGAACCAACCCGAATAAGCAACACCGGAAAGAAGCACACAACATAGTAAACAACCAACACACGAACATGGTATGATATGCGGGATGCGGGATGCGGTGCATATGCATGATTTGGAAAGGAATGATAGAACCTGGCCTCAACTTGGAAATCCATGAGTGCCACTGGAAAGGTGAGGTGATTTCGGTTGAAATCGATATAAAGATCACCGGAATCGGATGCACGGTTTGGAAATGGCAAGCAAAACAAATATGGCACCGGTCTGCGATAATCAATAAGTAGCCATCTAAATGCAACAAGAACAACATGCTACAACACTCAAACATGACAAAAAAATACATGGCAGGGATCCACTCAAGAAGCTTGACAAAAGATGAACAATGAGCTATGGCTAATTCATCCATTAACAGGTTCAAACAAGCATGGCAAAAGAGCAAATGATAACAGGTTTCAGACTTAGTGAAATTGACACAAGTCTGGAATTTATCATCAGGAAGCACACTTTAGAGCATGAAAACTACAAGCTAAAGGAACATATCATGGCAAAGCAAGGCATGGCATGAAGCTACCCAAAGCACTTAACAAAAGTCCCTTAGTGACCTTGAGCCAAAAGGGATTAGAAAATACAATTGTAAGCATGTGAACATTGCAAAAACATAAACAGATTCAGACTTGGTGAAAAACTGGAGCATGCAAATCAGTTAACGAGTAGGCATGTTTATGAGCTCGAAGCACTCACTACAAAGCATGGCATGACAAACTAAGCATACACCCATCAAGAAGACATGACATAGAATCTAGAAATGGCAAGAACAACATCATAGCATGCACGGATCAATAGCAAAAACCTCGGCAAAATCGCTAATCATGTCAACGATCTGCCAGGAACATTTTATAGCAAAAGTAGAGCTCGATTGACTCAAGCTCGGGTGCTTCATAAATGCAAACAAAGACATGGATGTATAGAGCACCACAATATTAACAAAACATCCTTACTGATCATCCTCAAACAAGGCACGGATCACTAGGAAACAACATGAACATATGGCATAAAAACAAAAACAGGACAAGGACTTAGTGAAAAACTAAGTCCCTGAAATCAGCATCAACGATTACGCTACTTTGCATGCTTGTGCTAGTCACCACATAGATCACAAAAATACATTCCAAGCACCCCTGCAAGGATGGCATGGAATATAACAAAACACATGTAGAGGTCAGGGTCATAGCATGCACACATTAATCATGGCAAAAATGACAAAAGGCCATTTGCTGAAACAAACCTGAAATATTCCTCACATAGCCCTCTTCCAACAGCATTTCGGGCATCAAGATGAGCTCAAATGAAAATGATGCAATGAGATGAAATGATGTACTCGTCGAGACGAACATTTTGATATGCTAGACGCACAAATCGGAGCTATGGATGCAGAGTTATGGCATGCGAAAGAATGCAAAATAATTAGGGTTTCATGGGAAAAAGTCAATCGAGATTTGCCCAGATCCAGATTCGGGGCACTGTAGCAGCAGGGCGCCCGAGGTTCGCCGGGATCCTTGTACACCAGAGAGATGGCGACGGCGGCCGGACTGAGGGGGGGGGGGGCTCGCCGGACTTGGAGCTCGGGGAGGAGGCGCTCGCCGGCAAGTGCTGGCCGGCCGCGGCGGCGGTGGGGCGGCGATGGCGAGGCGGCGGAGCGGCGGAGGCACGGCACCGGCGTGGTGGCGGAGCTCGGCCGGCGCGGTGGCGGCGGGGAGCCGGCGGGCGGCGCGGGAGGAAGGAGAAGACTCGGACGGCGGCGGCGGAGACCCGGGCCGCGGGGGCTCTCCTCGGGCCCGGCGGGCCGCCGGCGGCGGTGGAGGCGGCCTGCCACGTGGCGTCGCCTGATTGGCGCGGGCGGCGGTGGCGACTTCGTCCGGCGGTGGCCGGACGTGTCCGATGGCGGCGGGGCGTTTTTTTAGGGTTTTTGGACGTGGATTTGGACGGGGAGGCACATATATATAGGCATACGGAGCTAGGAGACTCCAAATGAGGTGCGGTTTGCGGCCACGCGATCGTGACAGAACGGCCTAGGTGATGGAGGAGTTTTAGGTGGGTTTTGGGACACTTTGGAGAGGTGTTGGGCTGCAACACACACGAGGCCTTTTCGGTCCCTCGGTTAACCGTTGGAGTATCAGAGTCCAAATGGTACGAAACTTGACAGGCGGTCTACCGGTAGTAAACCAAGGCCGCATGACAAGTATCGGTCCAATCCGAAAACTTTTAACACCCGCACACGACAAGAGGTAGAAAGGACCACCGGAGGACATAGGAGCGCCGGAATGCAAAACGGACAACGGGGAAAATGCTCGGATGCATGAGACGAACACGTATGCAAATGCAATGCACATGATGACATGATATGAGATGCATGACAAAGACAACAACACACGGAGATAAAAACCCGACAACAAGGAAATAGAATATCTTAGGGCCGGAAACGACAAGAGTTGGAGTACAAATAAGGTAAATTACATTCGGGGTGTTACATGACGTGTGGTGGTTGATTGGACGTGGGCGTCTCCGCTTCCCCATGCTGCCTCGGCGACTGCACGACTTGACAAGTCCCTGCGACATGCAAGGGAATCCATCATTACATGCGATCGTGGGATGTGCCGGTTGGCCTTCTCTTGCTATAAATGAGGGAGGGCGGAGCCCCCGTTGCCCATCTCTTCCTCGCTTGCTCGCTTCTTCCTTGCTTCATTGCTTGCAACGCCTCCGATGGCGCCACGAAGGAAGTTCTCTGCCGCCGAGAAGGGGAAGGCCCCTCGTGAGGGCCCCGGTTCCCTGGCGCCCAAGCATGGTCGCGGCCGTCCCCGCAAGCACGCTGTGACCCCCACCATGGCCCACCGCCGAGGCGGCACCGTGGCACGCGGAGGGGACCATCCCAACCATGGCGGTCCAGCTGACGAGGGGAGGCGCGCGATGGTGGCGCGGCCTCCCCGCCCACACTTCCATTCGGCAGAGGTGTCGCCGGAGTTCGTTGTCTGGTCGGAGAACCCGACCGGCAACTGGCTCCAGCTTCCGTGCTTCCTTGTTGAAGAACTGCCGACCCCTGGTCCAGGCGGGATCTGGTTGCAGGCGGATGGTTGCTGCAGCAAGGCCTCCTAGGTCGTGGTCGAGACTTCCGCCGCGGGCAACATTGCCCTGGCCCACGGCTGGCAGACGTTCGCCCGCGCGCGCGGCCTGGGCAAGCGGTGCACGCTCCACTTCAAGTATGACGATGGATCGACCCTCTATGTGAGGGTGTTTGGGGAAGATGGTCGTCGCGCCGGGTGCTGCCCCGAGACGAATGACGGTGAGGAGGTGCTCAGCCTTGGTGATGGTCGCGGCGAGGATGAGGGCGAGCCTGCCCTCGGCGGCGACCGCGTCTCTTCCAGCTACGACGGCTCTTCCTCCAATGACAGCTCCAGCAGCGATGGCTACGACCAGCCGCCGTGCCGCCGCGCCCGCTTGCAAGGAGGGAGCGGGTCATCTCGTGGTCGCGCCTTCGTGAAGCGCGAGGAGTCTGGCTAGCCTCGGGGCGTCGCCAAGGGCCTGCCTTTGCTGAAACGCCGCTTTGTTTATCTTTCCCCTTTTTTCCCGCGTTAGAAGATGAAATCAGTATGGGCCCAGAGGGGCGTGTATCGAACTATGGTTATTGGTTAATGCAACGTGCATGTTATTCCCATGCCGTGTTGTTGTTCTGCGCAAAGATAACTTATCCTGGTATGTTTAGGACGTCTTTTCCTTCACAAGGTGCCTGCATCTGCTCAGAAACTGCGAAAAAAAATTGTTAGCGGGTGTGCTAAAGGTTTTGTCATTCACCCAAACCTTGACTTGGCGCTTTGAATCGCGGTACCCGGGGGGCACAAATTAGGAGTGATATGCTAGCTTTTAGGCTCGAACGAGGGTGGCTCGCGAGAAGGCAGAGAGAAGAAAAATGCTCACGAGGGCACCTGCCTAGCCCCCTCGCGAGGTATGCGAGAGAGAGATCATGAGTGAACCAGAGTCAGAAAATGCGTTAAAAAAGGCGAAGGAACCAAATCAGCAAGGAACACCAAAGGCAAACTTTGATTAAGGAGAAGCGAGCCAACTGCGGAAAGCAAATGAAAAAGCCGCGTCCGGCACCTAATCTAGTCTTCAAGTCTTCTCACCAGCGCGGAGCTAAGTGCTGTCCACTAGGCATGGGAGGGAGCCCCAGGGCCTGAGGCCGCGCTCCTAAGACTCCGGGGCGTGTACAGCCCCAACTCATTATTACGTGAGAGTGTCACGGGCGGTGATTCTTCACAGGCACCGGGCCTTGCTTCTCAGGCTCTGGACCTTGCTTCCCAGGCTCTAGGCCTTGCTTCTCAGGCTCTGGGCCTTGCTTCATAGGCTCTGGGCCTTGCTTCTCAGGCTCTGGGCCTTGCTTCATGGGTAGAACTTCCGGAGGTGCTGGATGTTCCAGGCGTTTTGGATAGGTGTCCCTTCTTGCGTCTCCAGGCGCACGGTGCCAGGCCTGGAGATGTGGATGACCCTAAACGGGCCATCCCACATGGGTGAAAGCTTGTGCAGCCCTTCCCTAGAGAGGACCCGCCTCAGGACCAGGTCACCCGTCTTGAGCGTCCTGGAGCGAATGTTGCGGCAGTGGTAACGCCGCAGCGCTTGCTGGTACCTTGCCGCCCTTAATGCAGCTTCGTGACGATGTTCCTCCCCCAGCACGAGGTCCATCCCCAGCATGGCATCCTGCTACATTTCGTTGAACGCCAGAACCCTCGCAGAGCGATGCTTGACCTCGTGAGGGAGGACTGCTTCGGCTTCGTAGACGAGGAAGAACGGAGTCTCGCCCGTTGGCTTGGTAGCGGTGGTGCGGATGGACCACAGCACGGACTGGAGCTCGTCATGCCAGCCCCTGCCGCAGGCCTCCAGCTTCTTCTTGAAGGTCCTGGTCTTGAGGCCCCTCAGGACCTCAGCGTTGGCGCGCTCAGCCTGACCATTGCTTCTTGGGTGGGCCACCGAAGCGTAGCAGATCTGCGTTCCAAGGTTAGCACAGTAGGTCTTAAAGAGGTTACTAGTAAACTGTGAGCCGTTATCTGTGATGATGCGGTTGGGGACCCCGAAGCAACTCACGAGGCCCTTGATGAACTTGACAGCCGATCCCGCTGGAATGGTACGGACGGCTTCCACTTCCGCCCACTTGGTGAACTTGTCGATGGCGATGTAGAGATATCGGTAGCCCCCTGCCGCTCGTGGGAATGGGCCTAGGATGTCTAGACCCCAGACCGCGAACGGCCATGTGAGCGGGATGGTTTGGAGGCCCTGAGCAGGCTGATGGATTTGCTTGGCGTGGAATTGGCAAGCTTCGCAGGAATTCACCAGCCCGGCCGCATCGTTGAGTGCTGTGGGCCAGTAGAATCCGCTGCGGAAGGCCTTGCCGATGAGGGTCCGCGATGATGAGTGATGTCCGCAGTCCCCGCTGTGTATGTCAGTCAGTAGCTCCCTCCCTTGGTCGCTGGAGATGCAGCGCGGCGTGACATCATTCGGCCGTTTCCTGTACAACTTGCCGTCTTGAATGCAATATGTTGTGGCCTGTCGGTCCACGCGCTCTGCGTCCTCTTCCTTCTCAGGCAGTGTCCCATGCATCAGGTACTCCTTAAACTCCTTGGTCCAACACTCCTCCTGAGGCTCGAGCGCCAAGAGTAGCCGAGCTCCTGAGGTTGGACCGCAAGCTGGTGCTCCCGTGGCCGGGGGCTGCGGAAGCTCCTCCCGAGGCTGAGTCGTGCTTGAGAGAGGTGGCGTAGCTGACGGCTTGAAGAGTCGCTCTTCAAAGACGCCTGGCTCTTGCGGTTGCCGCTTGGATGCTCTCTTGGCGATGTCGTCGGCTTCCTTGTTGGTGCCCCGCGGCACGTGCTGCAGCTCCAAGCCTGAGAAATGCTTTTCCATCTTGCGCACCTCCGCAAGGTAGGCCTCCATGTGCTCATCCTTTGGCTCGTACACTTTGTTGGAGAAGTTGACGAGGAGCTGCGAGTCTCCCTTGACGGTAAGGCGCCTCACCCCCAGAGCCGCTGCAGCCTTTAGGCCGTCTATGAGGCCTTCGTATTCTGTGATATTGTTGGAGACCTTCTCACCGTGTTGGAAGCAGAGTTGCACGGCGTAGTAAATCTTATCCTGAGTGGGCGAGATGAGCACTGCTCTAGCCCCGGCGCCTTGGTGCGCAAAGGCGCCATCAAAGTACATGACCCAGTCGTCTAGTGCCTCACTCCCTGGGGAGGTGGACCGGTCTTCTCCTTCCACAAGAGCTGGGGCATCTGTCCATTCCGCCACAAAATTAGCGAGCGCGGCTCCCTTGATGACCCTGGTGGTGCTGAACTCCAGCTGGAATGCTTGCAGCTCGATGTTCCATTCAGCGACCCTTTCGGCTGAGTTAGGGCTCCTGAGTACCCTCTCCAATGGGTAAGATGAGACGACCTTGATCGGGTGCCCCTAAAAGTAATGCCGCAACTTGCACGAAGCCACCAAGAGTGCGAGCAGGAGCTTCTGCGGCATGGGGTAGCATGCCCTTGCGTCTCGCAGTATGGTGCTGATGAAGTGCACCAGGTGTTCGACAAGGGCTGGCACACTGTTGAGGCTCGGGTCTTGCGAAGATTGTGGCGTATCCTGAGGTGGAGGGTTTCCTGAGACTTGGCCATCCTCAGGAGTATCCGCGACGCTGCCCTGCCGAGCCTGATCTTCCGCCGCTGATGGCTCTGGTGTGCCTTCCTGACCCTGCGCTGCATCAGTTCTGGCTCGGCGCGGCACACCTTTCTCTGCGCTCCTCCCAAACCACCACCAGCACTGCACTAGCGGAGTATGGGGTGGCAGCGAGGTAGAGTACCAGAGGCTCGAGGGGCCGTGGTGCCACCATCACCGGGGGGCTGGTGAGGTATTTCTTGAGATCTTGGAAGGCCTGGTCGGCCTCCGAGGTCCACCCGAAGGGGCCTTTCTTCTTCATGAGCTTGAAGAAGGGTAAGGCACGCTCGCCTATCTTAGAGATGAAGCGCCCTAACGCAGTCACCCGTCCTGCTAGCTTTTGCATCTCCTTAAGGGTCTGTGGTGGGCTCATGTCTTCGATGGCCTTGATCTTCTCCGGGTTCGCCTCGATCCCTCTGCGGGATACGAGAAACCCCGGCAGCTTGCCAGAGGGGATGCCAAACACACACTTCTCCGGGTTAAGCCTCAAGTTCACCCGGTGCAAACTCTCAAAGGTCTCCTCCAAGTCTTGAATCAACGTCCTCGCCTCGCGGGATTTGACCACTATGTCATCAACGTAGGCCTCTCTGTTCCTGCCGAGCTGCCGCCCCAAGGCGATGTGCATCAGCCGCTAAAAGGTTGCGCCCGCATTGTGAAGGCCGAAAGGCATGCAGGTGTAGCAGTACACCCCACATGGTGTCAAGAAGGTCGTCTTCTCCACATCCTCCACGGCCATCTTGATCTGATGGTATTCGGAGAATGCATTCAGGAAACATAACAAATCGCACTCGGCAGTGGAGTTGACGATTTGATCGATGCGCGGAAGGGGAAACGGATCTTGGGTGCAGGCTTTGTTGAGGTTGGTGAAGTCGACGCACATCCGTTCCTTCCCACCTTTCTTCGGTACTACGACGGGATTCGCCAGCCATTCGGGGTATCGAACTTCTCGGATGGTGCCTGCCGCCTCCAGTTTGCGTGTCTCTTGGACGATGAAGGCCTGCTTCTCAGTGGACTGCCGTCTTGCTCGCTGCTTCACGGGGAGTACATTGGGGCATACTCTTAGATGATGCTGGATTACCTCTCTTGGGACCCCTACCAGCTGATTGGGTTCCCACGCGAATATCTCTTTGTTCGCGTGCAAAAACCTCACCAAAGCTTCTTCTTGTCCTGGGCCAAGGCCGGTTCCTATGGTGAAGGTGGCTCCTGAAGACTTGTCCTCGTTGACCGGCACCTGCTTGGTCTCCACCTTGTCTTGGGTGAACAACTGCCTCTTCTTGGTGGGTGCGGTCTCCTTGGCCTCGGGCGCACCAGCGCCTGCTGGCTATGCCGCTGCCGCGGTCTTGAAGGAGAGCCTGAGCGCCGGTCACGGCCTCCTTAGTGTCCCCCTTGATGGTGAGGACGCCCTTGCTCCCTAGCATCTTCATGAGGTTGTAGGCCGGGTGAGTTGCCGCCATGAACTGAGCGAGAGCCGGGTACCCGAGGATGGCGTTGTACGGGAGACCGATGCGGGCAATGTCAAAGTCCACCAGCTCGGTGCGATAGTTGTCTCGCGTGCCAAAGGTGATAGGGAGGCAGATCTGCCCCAGAGGGTGAGCAGCTCCCCCATCCACTCCTGTGAAGGGTTTGCTGAGGCCGAGCCATTCGAGCGGCACATGAAGAAGGCTGAAGGCTTCCACGGAGGGCAAGTTGAGGCCGGCGCCGCCGTCGATGTGGGTCTTGGTGACGGCCACTTTGCAGATGGTGGGCGTGCAGAGCATCGGGAGCATCCCGGAGCCGGCAGTGGAGCCGGGCTGGTCTTCCGAGTCGAAGGTGAGGTCGGCCTCCGGCACAGCCCAACCCGGCGGAGCCCCCGGGCGCTTGCAGACTGCCCCAATCTGACGGAAGAAAGGCTTGACGTGGCGATCCAAAGGAGGTGCTTGGGAGCCACCCAGTAGTGCCGCGACTGCATGGTGTGCCAGCGCCGCGTAACGCGCAGCGAAGAGGTCGTGGAGTTCCCCCCAGGACGTCACCGTGGATCCAGGGAGGTTGAGCAGCCAGGCGCGCGGCTCGCTGGCGAGCGCCAGGGGGGAACAAGTTTGCCATGATCTTGTCGTCGCCTCCGGCTTTGAGGACGGCCTCCTCGTATGCTAGCAGGAACAACACCGAGTCTGCCGCGCCATTGTAACACGGCGGCATCTTTGGCCTGAACTTGGCCGGCCACTGCACCTGCCGCGGAGCGGGGGCCAGGGCTCGGTACCCAGACTCCCCGCTGCTGGTGTTGGCCGCAGAGCTTGGCGGCGGGGTGCCTGCCATGGGAACGAAGTGCGGAGGTGTGGGGCGCTGGTCAGTGGAGAGAAGCATCGGCGCATCCCTACCTGGCACGCAAATGTCAGATGTGGGGTTCCGGCTAACCCTTAAGGTTCAAACACTAGGGTGCACACGAAGTCTTTCCCTCCTACCAATCTATGCTCTAACTCGCTAGGATCTTGCGGACGAACTCGACGAACTTGTAACATAGAGAGACACAGGGTTTATACTGGTCCGGGCCACCGTTGTGGTGTAATACCCTACTCCAGTGTGGTGGTGGTGGATTGCCTCTTGGGCTGATGAGGAACAGTACAAGGGAAGAACTGCTTCCTGAGGTTGAGGTGTTCTTGTGCGTATGAACTTGTGTGTCTCTCGTCCCCCCTCTCTACTATGGTGGCTAGTCCTATTTATAGAGGCCCTAGTCCTCCTCCCAAATATTGAGCGGGAAGGGAGCCAGCAATGGTGGGCTAATTTGAAGGGGGACAACTAGTACAAGCTATCCTGACAAAAGGTAGTCCGCGCCTGTGAAAGGCTCTGATGGTGACGCCATCTTGGGCTCCACAATGACCTCCGTCTTGCAGTCCATGGTCTTGGTCTTGTTGCACCGAAATGGGAACCTTTGCCTGAGGCCTCGGTACCCCGCGGCTACGCTTGCCCCCTTTGCACCAAAGAGGAAACAAGGACGCTGCGCTTGCTGGCGCCCGCATGGCGCCCGCCTGGTGTCGATCGTCATGGCTCATGTCACGAGAGCCTCACGAGGTTTGCCCCGCCTTGATATCTCCGCTCCTCGTGAGCCTACTTGGCTAGGCCACTCCAGAGGAGGTCTTGCATCATCTGCCTCACGAGGCTTGGCCCCTCGCGAGGGTCTTGGGTGCCTCGTTGGTGAAGGTGGGCCGTACGGCCTGCTGGCTTAGCCACGCCACGGGCCGCAGGCAGGCAAGTCTGGGGACCCCCGTTCCCAGAACGCCGACACATATGCTTATGGGCGTGAGAGAGTCCCTAACTAGAGAGAGAGAGAGAGTGAGTGAAATAGAAAGAGTGAGTGAAAAAAGTGTGTGTGCGTGTGTGTAAGAGACATGGACAACACTCAATAAAAGTCGAGAAAAAACGTGTGTGTCTTATGCAAACATATCACACATGCATCTTCAACAACGGAAGCTAGATGAGGAGATAGTGTGTGGTTGTTTGCAAACGAGAGAGCAAGACCCCTAGCACGTGGCCAAGAGGGGTCTGACAAACAAGGGAGAGAGGTCGAGAGAGATGTACGGAGAAAATGCAGACATGGAGGGGAGAGAGTGTATGTTTATCATAGAGAGATCCCCTGGAGATCGTGGTGGGACTACATGGGTGGGAGATCGAGTGACAAGGTGTGTGCACGATAGAAGATACCACGAGAGATATCGAGATAGACGTATGGATGGAAGGAGACAATACGTGTGTTCCTGATGGCTAGTGAGAGATAATCATACTTAGGGGGGAGTGCTTGCGCCTATGATGGAGTGAGGGATTATGGTACTTATTAGGGGGGTGCGTGTCACATAGAGAGAGAACAAAGGCGGAGAGTGTTGGATGGGTCTATATGTATAGCGCGAGCAAGACATGTGTATGTGTGAACCAGGGAGATATAAAGTTTGAGAGAGATTGAGGAGCCCCGATAAGGCTGAGTGGTGCGTCAGATAGCTGAGTGGGGAAAGAGATATTCCGCTCGATAATGCAGTGCATGTAATTTTCTTAGAAGTCAAACTTTGGAAACTTTGATCAGGTTTACACAAATGTTATTTATATCTTCAATACCAAAGATACATCATACGAAACTACATCTCATGGTGAATCTAATGGTATATGTTTGTCGTTCCAGATGTAATTGTTTTTCTCCATGTACATGGTCAAACTTTGTGATGTTTGACTTTTCAATAAATCAATATGCTATGGACTGAGGAGAGTGCCTAAGTCGAGAGGGATCAAGTGTGTGTGAAGGAGAATGAGTAAGTGTGCAAAAAGAGTATGTGTGTGAAAGAGAAAGTGACAACAAACGATAAATTAGAGAGAGTGTGTGTTTTTTCGTTTCTTAGGCGAACATATCACGCATGCATCTCCAGGATAGAAAAGTGAGGCGAGGAGATACATGAAGATAGCTAGTGTGTGATTGTTTGCAACGGAGAGAGACACCCCTATAGCACATGTCCAATAGAGGTCTGGCCAACAAGGAACAAAGGTCGAGAGGGACACATGGAGAACATGGACACATGGGGAGGGCGAGAGGGTGTGTTTGTGATAGAGAGACCCCCTCGAGATCGTGAGGGGACTAAATGGGTGGGAGATCGAGGGAGGTGCGTGCGTGATAGAAAGTTGCCCCGAGAGAAATCGAGATAGACCATGCACATGTTTGTGATCGAGACTAAGATTAGCTAGTCATATACATATAGGGGGACTGTGTGTTCCTACAATTGAGTGAGAGACCATCATACTTGGCTAGCTATGCATGAGATTGTGTGTGTGTGCGTGTGAGATGGAGAGAGAACGAGGGAGAGAGATAGAGTTTTAGATGGGCCTATCGAGTGCGAGTGAGATATGCATGTGTATGTGTGACCCACGTAGATGGAGAGTTTGAGAGAGAGGGGGAAGAGCTCCGAGACGACAGAGTGGTGCGTGAGAGAGTTATGGGCAACGAGCCAAGGAATTTGTGTGCGTACGCTGAGTGCACCCAAGATATATATCTTGGACTAGAGAATCATACATAGTGTGCGAGAGAGACCTATAGATGGAGGATATATGCATGCGAACTAGAAAGACCCCCCCCCCCCACGCACACACACAAAGACACACACACAGAGAGAGAGAGATGGAGAGAAAAAGAGAGGACCAACAAGGTTTGTGTGTTGGATGTGTGCGACAGAATTGAAGATTGTCGGCGAGAGAGGGAGAGAGAGAGCAGGAGTCCGGGAGAGGGGGAGGTCGCGTTTTATGCATCAAAGACTGATATAAACCAAGTTTCGATATAAACTTGCATTCAAATATTTAAATTGGAGAACATGTTCTCTCAATCCACACATGAACGGATATGTGTGTATATCAAACAAGTTCATTAATTTGACTTTCAACATGTTCATGGCGTACTATAATACTGTACAACATGCTATTCGATTGAGGTGTTCAATTTTGGATTTAGTTCACTATTTTGACCTGGTGAACGAGCTATTTCATTGAATCGAGATATTTCATTTTGGGTTTGATTCCCGTTTTTGAGTGGGTCAACTATTTGTCATATAGTAAATCACTAGCAATGAGCATGTAAAAACACATTACTCCCGAGCATCATCTCTCCATCTAAAAAAAGAAGTGGCAAGCTAATATTTCTAAATTTGATTCGAATCGACTTGGTAAGGTAGACGTGGATGCTCGTTCTCCCAAATTTTGAACAAACCATTAAACATCCACTGCTCGGTGGAATTCGCCTGAGCAAATAAATGGGAGACGCGAAATTACTGTCCTATGTGGGAGATGCATTAATTGGCCCGTTGTGCATCGAGGGTAGGTCCGTAACTTCATCCAAGCGCGCCTTCTCCTCGGCCGAAATGACATGTGCCGAATAATTCATAAACCATGGTCGGCAAAACACGCTCTCCTCGCCCGAAATAGCTCGCGCCCACTTTTTCAAAACACGCTCTCCTCGCCCGAAATCACTCGCGCCCACTATATTTGAAAACACACCCTCCTCGCCCGAAATCGCTCCCGCCCACTATTTGGGGAGAAGCAAAGTTACTCTACTACCCCCGACCCTCAGTACATAGACCCAAGCCGAGAAACCTAAAGGCAGGGGTAGAACTATAACTCCCCCTCACATTTCAGACAAATGTGTCTGTAAAACATGGTTCCACTCCCCTCCCAATCCCCCCCCCCATTCATACCTCGTGGGCGTCAAATCACCTTCTCCCCGGAAGCTCCCTTCTCCCGAGCCGCGAAACCTCAGCCCCTCCTCCATGGCGCCCCAACCGCACCAATTTCACAACCGCCCTCCTCCCTAATGCCGGAGACGTTGTCCATTTGCCGTCGTGCACTGGGCCATGTGCCTCTTACTCCATGCTGCTGGAGCTACCTCGACGACGGCCACGTGAACCGTACCGGAGCTGATTCACCCCCGCCGTTGTTCATGGCACCGGAGCGGCTCCAACTTCGGATCTGTCCAGAGTCCCGGCGCTGCTTCCCCATAGCCATCGACCGTCACGACATCGCTGTTTCCCTACCCCTGGTGGCCACCGCAACCGCGCCGGCCTCACCGACTCGGCAGCTGGACCTGCCTACTTCACCATGCCGCCAGATAGGTCGCACCCTCATCTCAAATCACTTTATTTAGGCGTCAGTTGTCTGAATTTTTATTCTGGGCCAATTGATTCCCAATGGGAAGCAGCACCCCTCGAGGCGGCGGAGCTCCTAGGCTGCCGGTTGGCTGGTGTCTAACGTAAGGGTGCGGGGCCACAAGTTCGCCACAGTAGAAGCTCTTAGATGGCTATCTTAGAGTTGTGTGGGTTCAAGGTACTGCCACCGCTGGATCTGGATGACGGGGAGTCTTTGTGGATTGGCCCGGGGGCGGCGCAACCACGGCAGTGCGGCGGGGCAGGGAGCGGGGTTTTGGCCGGGGCCACGGATGACGGAGGCAAGCTGCTCTGCCATTGGTCGCTGGCTCTTCGGGGAAGATTCCCAATAGTGTCAGCCGGGAGGCACAAGACGGCCATCAAGCCATCCGGCGTAGATCGGACAGTACCAAAATAAAATAAAATCGTGTGACCCCAATTTAGTCTCAGTCAACAGACGTGTGACCACTCTCGTACCTTGCTGTTGATCTCTTAGTGTGTTTCTTCAAATCAAAGAGATGTGTCGTTCTTAACATTATGTGTTATCTGCATCTTCAGCCACACCGTCTCCCGACTCACCGCAGCTGCTCCAACAAGGGAAGCATACACCAGAAGGGAGCTATAGTCCCCACTCAATAGTTCCCTGCATCGAATGCGCATGCCCGACATGGACAGCCACAACAACTGCAGGGCCATCGACAAGTTAGCACATGATGCTCACTCCTATGGATGACAGCCAGATAGGTTGTACCCTCATCTTACTTATGTGCAACATTTATGGCTTTGTTATTCATCTAAGCATGGAAAATAGATTATCACATTTCACTGTATATTCATGCTGATCTCTTACGGGTCTTGTTCAGGAGTTAATGCTGTTCCATAGTTCAGCTAAGATACTTGTTCTTTAGGTAACACTGTTCCATAGTTATCATCCATCAGCTAATGCTATCCCACAGGCTGGTGATTATAGTATTATACCACTTCTAGTATTACCTATGTTGTTCTTTAATACTTTTGTGTGCCATCTAGTTAACCTCGAGTACAAACGATACATATTTTGTAGCTTTCATCTGTGTTCTCCCTTTAGTTTTTGAGACCTGTGCTGCTAGTTAACCCCAGTCCTACTATTTATGTCGTCTCCTACAGGCACTCATTACATAAATCTAACTACTAGTTGTCTTCCATGCATGTCAGATATAATTGCACCCACTGATATATCCACAAGAACCTGATGGGGCAATGTAAAGGCCAATAAACTTGATGTCAATGATACCCAATATGATGGAACATGTAAAGGCAGTTCTTCAGAAGACTTGCAGAAAGATGTTGAATCCTCTTCACCCCACAAGGTCCTTGCTCTAACTTGGCCCGTGATATGGGTACAACATGCATATAATGTCCTGGAGTGTATCTACTCGGTTGCAATGGCATGTGCTTAGCATGCTGATCATGCATGTAAATATGTCACGCCTTCCTGCTTTTCAGTACCTATTCCATTCATGATAACATGTTTCCAAATTCAAGTACTGTCATTCTACTCTATCGCAATGCCATCTGCTTAATTTGGACATCATGCTTCTGAATGTCTTATGCATTGTTATTCATCAGTACGTACTTCATCTGTCTACCATACCATGTTTTTTTACATTGAAGTGATGTTCTAGTGCTCTGTTGCAATGCCATCTTAGTTTCCCAATCATACACGTGTATGTTGCCTTAGTTTTTTCTGTATGTATTCCGCTAGCATACAGTTTTACATTCAACTAGTGTTTTTTTACTACGTTGTCCTATCGTATCCCTAGCTCTTACACCATACTCCCTCCGTCCGGATTACATGTTGCCGAAATGGATAAAAATGATGTATCTAGAACTGAAATACGCCTAGACCCATCCATTTTTCCCGGAGGGAGGGAATACATGTCAATATGTCATGCCTTTCTATTCTTTAGTACCTATTCCATCTCTCTGTTGTTGCAAGTTTTATAACGGAAGAACCATTCTTCTATACAAGGCATGCAAGGGGAAGACGACTATGTTAGAATCTGAAGGGTTACAAACCAGGTCTTTGCAAAAGATCCAAACGCCAGGACATAATAAACCAACTCCAGTTTTTATAGATACTGCTCCAGCACAGAGAAACCCAACTCCTACTGATAATAAGCTGATTCCAGTGGCCAAAGAACTAGTCCGCTCCAGTCCAGCAAAAATATGTCAACTCCATTCTAAGAAGTGTGTGCATATCCTTGCATCATGAAATTTTATAGCATGCTGATCATATTTTCTACATGTTTCTTACCCATCTCTCTTTTAGAAAATAAGCTTAACAGATAGAAGAATTTCTGCACTGGTATCGTCTGTGAGGAAAGATTCTTGCAGGAATTCTCTATACTCCAATGCAGATGCAAGTACCTGTTGTATATCACTATATTTTTACATCAGCATGTATTTTGTTAATCGGCGTGAATCCAACCATTGTATGATCTAAAATTAGCTGTAGCAAAATGTTAAAGGCGCCAATGTTGATTTTTGTAAAGAAAACTGCCTGGTAGTTTCGCATACTGAGCTGCATGAGTGTAGTATCTCATATCATGCACATTACTGAATTGTAGTGCTGCTCTGGTTGCCCATTCATTCATTGTGTCAATGTTGCTTTCGTATTACCTTACCTGGCTGATGATAGCTGTGCCATATTGTGTTAATTTCGTGTTGGCTAGTTGCCCAAACGTTCGTTGTGCCAATGTTGCTTTCCTATTATCTGACTTGGCCAATGATAGTAATGCTAGTGTCTTAATTTGGTGCAGGCTGCTGAAGATAAGAAGAAAAACTCCGAAAACAGCAAGGCAACCCCATTGTTCCTTTCCAATAAATCTAGGCCAGGTAATATGCCAATAACTCATGATTAATCTATTTGGTTTCCCTCCTAATTTATGTTATGATGCAGTGGTCGAGACACTCTCCACTATCAATAATACAAGCCTGCCAAAATCGCCATCTAAATATGTTCAGTATCCTCTGTCTCGAATGCAACGGAAAAAATGTATGTTTGTGAACCAATTAATGGCTGAAGGAATGATGGAAATGGTGGAGGAATTAGAGGTGCAGAGTCGTGCAACACAACAACTGATCAATGTTTTTAGAGACAATGTAGCAAAACAGCAAGAACTTGCCCACATGCTTATGGGCATCATCCGTGCTGAGGTTGCAGATTGTGACGTTGTAGATCATTAGGTTCTGTTCATTTATTTGCACTGGCATCAATCTTTGATTGCCTAGTGGATGCAATTTCCTGTAATATATGCTGGATGTACAATGTTTTTCCCTGTATGTCGTACCTTTGCTTGATCGGTTTTGGTCCTGTGCATAATTGCTCGTCGTAATGGGCTCAAATTATCCAATTTGGCCTAAAGACATGTATGAACTTTAGTGGGGCCATTAAGTTAATGGGCCGTTACCAGGCCGAAAGTTAATGGTCGGCCCTCTTAACTCCCGGGTCGTTAACAGGCTGACATCGAAGTGGGCAACAGGTGGGCCCAATTGATTTCACGGGCCGTTAACAGGCCGTTACTAAGTTCGGGCTACATATGGCCCAACTATACCGTGGGCCTTTAGCAGGCCGAAAGAGATAGCGGGATTGTACTGGACCATGAAGAGCATGGGCCGCTAAGAGGCCGAAAGTCAGGTCGTATTGTAAATGGCCCAACTGTGTTATGGGCCTTTAGCAGGCCTAAAGAGAAACCGGGCTGGTATTTGACCATGAAGGGCATGGGCCATTAAAAGGACAAAACTTAGGTCCGACTACAAATGGCCCAACTCATTTATGGTCCGTTAACAAGCTGAAAGGCACACAGGGTCGGGAATTGGTCCAACAATTAAATGGGTCGCTAAAAGGCCAAAACTCAGGTCCGACTACAAATGGCCCAACAGATATATGGGCCGTCACCAGGCTGAAAGACACACCGGGCCAGAAATTGGCCCAACACTTAAATGGGTCGCTAAAACGCCGAAACTCAGGTCCGACTACAAATGGCCCAACTGATTTATGGGCCGTCAACAGGCTGAAAGATACACCGGGCCGGAAATTAGCCCAATATTTAAATGGGTCGCTAAAAGGCCGAAATATGTTCATTGTGAAAATTGGCCCATCCACTGAATGGGCCGTTAACAGGCCAAAATCTCATCAGGCCGATATTGAGCCCAAATATATAGCGGGCTGTTAACGGGCTTGAACTGACGATGGGCTGCAATGGTGTCAAATATTTAACGGGCCGTTGACGGGCCGAATTGGCACATCTCGTATGGGCCGTGGGCTTAAATGGACCTGACACAAGTAGGCCTTATATGGGTCGGTCTTCTATTTTTTACTGGGCCGACCTTTTTCACCGGAATGGGCCACTGTTGGGTCGTGCCACGTGTCGACCTATCATAGGCGCCTCATGTCCAATGAGTGGATGGCATCTGTCCCAACGGTGATGCAACACGTGTTTCCTCCGGCCAAGGATGATTTTACACGTGGAAAATCCCCATTGGTCCGGGCTGTTAACGGGTTATCGGATCCAAAACCAGACCCGATAGCTTAACGGCATTCCGTCACGGTGGATGCCACGTGTCGATCACCCTTGACGAAAGCACTTCTGTGACGCGCGATTTATCGTCATGGAAGTGGACACTTCCATGATGATAATTTTGGTAATGTCATGTAACACTTCTACGACAGCACAGGTATGACTGTCTTGATTCTGTCATAAAATTGTCATGGATGTACATGCATGACAGAAAACGTGACCTACTGTGACAAACACGTATCATCACGGAAGTGTATTTTTTTGTAGTGCCCGAAGGGATAGACACAAGAACAAAGGACACATGCCGGCCAACCTAAGTGTTCCGGAGCAGTAGCAAGCTACCATGGCTCAGTGGAAGCACTAGGAGACATTTTCCCATAAGATAGGCTACCAAGAATAAACAACTAGGTTGTCCGATCCCACACATACCAAGCATTTCAATAACATACACACAATATGCTCGATATGTGCAAATACAACATGGCATCACAACAAGACTCTACGACACAAAAGTATTTATTCTATAGGCTCCGAGGAGCCAGATATTACAAACATGGGTCTCATGACCCAACATACAACGCATACAAGAAAGCACATGCGGAAGCTTAACTTGTCTGAGTACAGACAACTACTAATGAAAAAGGTTGAGAAGCCTGACTATCTACAAGACCCTGCCGAGGGCACAAGATCGTAGCTGAGGTAACAGGCTAAACGTCGAAGTCCATGCGGAACTACTAGTGAGACTGAAATCTCTCTTAACATAAATTAAGCAAACGTGAGTACAAATGTACCCAGCAAGACTTACATCAGAACTAGCTACATATGCATCAGTATCAACAAAGGGGTGGTGGAGTTTAACTGTAGCAAGCCAGCTTTGACTTGGTGGCTATCCTGAACTACGACTGCAAGTAACTCTTTTGAGGTGGCACACACAAGCGCTAACCTCCCCGGCAATGGCGCCAGAAAATAGCTTGATGTCTACTACACAACCTTCTTCTTGTAGACGTTGTTGGGCCTCCAAGTGCAGAGGTTTGTAGGATAGTAGCAAATTTCCCTCAAGTGGATGACCTAAGGTTTATCAATCCGTGGGAGGCGTAGGATGAAGATGGTCTCTCTCAAACAACCCTGCAACAAAATAACAAAGAGTCTCTTGAGTCCCCAACACACCCAATACAATGGTACACTGTAATGGTGCACTAGTTCGGCGAAGAGATGGTGATACAAGTGCAATATGGATGGTAGATGTAGGTTTTTGTAATCTGAAAATATAAAAACAGCAAGTTAACTAATGGTAAAAGTGAGCGTAAACGGTATTGCAATGATAGGAAACAAGGCCTAGGGTTCATACTTTCACTAGTGCAAGTCCTCTCAACAATAATAACATAATTGGATCATATAACTATCCCTCAACATGCAACAAAGAGTCACTCCAAAGTCACTAATAGCGGAGAACAAACGAAGAGATTATTGTAGGGTACAAATCGACCTCAAAGTTATTCTTTCTGATCGATCTATTCAAGAGTCCGTAGTAAAATAACACGAAGCTATTCTTTCCATTCGATCTATCATAGAGTTCGTACTAGAATAACACCATAAGACACAAATCAACCAAAACCCTAATGTCACCTAGATACTCCAGTGTCACCTCAAGTATTCGTGGGTGTGATTATACGATATGCATCACACAATCTCAGATTCATCTATTCAACCAACACAAAGAACTTCAAAGAGTGCCCCAAAGTTTCGACCGGAGAGTCAAGACGAAAACGTGTGCCAACCCCTACGCATAAGTTCACGAGGTCACGGAACTCGTAAGTTAATCACCAAAACATACATCAAGTGGATCACGTGATATCCCATTGTCACCACAGATAAGCACATGCAAGACATACATCAAGTGTTCTCAAATCCTTAAAGACTCAATCCGATAAGATAACTTCAAAGGGAAAACTCAATTCATCACAAGAGAGTAGAGGGCGAGAAACATCATAAGATCCAAATATAATAGCAAATCTCGCGATACATCAAGATCGTGCCGACTCAAGAACAAGAGAGAGAGAGAGAGAGAGATCAAACACATAGCTACTGGTACATACCCTCAGCCCCGAGGGTGAACTACTCCCTCCTCGTCATGGAGAGCGCTGGGATGATGAAGATGGCCACCGGAGAGGGATTCCCCCTCCGGAAGGGTGCCGGAACGGGTCTAGATTGGTTTTCGGTGGCTACGGAGGCTTCTGGTGGAGGAACTCCTGATCTGGGTTTCTTTCTGGAAGTTTCAGTATATATAAGAGGTTTTGGCGTCGAGAACAAGTCAGGGGGCATCCGGGCTGTCCACGAGGCAGGGAGGCGCGCCTAGGGGGTGGGCGCGCTCCCCACCCTCGTGGGTAGCCCGGGACCCTTCTGGCCCAACTCTTTTACTCCATGGCCTTCTTGTGGTCCAAAAATAAGCTCCATCAAGTTTCAGGTCAATTGGACTACATTTGGTTTTCCTTTTCTGCGATACTCAAAAACAAGGAAAAAACAGAAACTTGCACTAGGCTCTAGGTTAATAGGTTAGTCCCAAAAATCATATAAAATAGCATATAAAACATCCTAGATGGATAATATAATAGCATGGAACAATAAAAAATTATAGATACCTTAGAGACGTATCAAGCATCCCCAAGCTTAATTCCTGCTCGTCCTCGAGTAGGTAAATGATAAAATAGAATTTTTGATGTGAAATGCTACCTAACATAATTATCAATGTAATCTTCTTTATTGTGGCAAGAATATTCAGATCCATAAGATTCAATACAAAAGTTTAATATTGACATAAAAATAATAATACTTCAAGCATACTAACTAAGCAATTATTTCTTCTCAAAATAACATGGCCAAAGAAAGTTCATCCCTACAAAATCATATAGTTTGGCCATGCTTCATTTTCGTCACACAAAATGCTCCCATCATGCACAACCCCAATGACAAGCCGAGCAATTGGTTCATACTTTTTAATGTGCTTCAGCTTTTTCAACCCTCACGCAATACATGAGCGCAAGCCATGGATATAGCACTATGGGTGTAATAGAATAATGATAGGGGTTATGTGAGAAGACAAAAAGGAGAAAGTATCACATTGATGCGGCTAATCAATGGGCTATGGAGATGCCCATCAATTGATGTCAATGCGAGGAGTAGGGATTGCCAAGCAATGGATGCACTAGAGCTATAAACGTATGAAAGCTCATCAAAAGAAACTAAGTGGGTGTGCATCCAACTTGCTTGCTCACGAAGACCTAGGGCATTTTGAGGAAGCCCATCATTGGAATATACAAGCCAAGTTCTATAACGAAAAATTCCCACTAGTATATGAAAGTGACAAAATAAGAAACTCTCTATCATGAAGATCATGGTGCTAGTCTGAAGCACAAGTGTGGAAAAAGGATAGTAACATTGTCCCTTCTCTCTTTTTCTCTCAATTTTTTATTTTTTATTTTTTTCATTTTTTTCTTTTGGGGCTTCCTTGGCCTCTTTTTTATTTGGGATTCTTTGGCCTCTCTTTTTTCCTTTTTTTCGTCTGGAGTCTCATCCCGACTTGTGGGGGAATCATAGTCTCCATCATCCTTTCCTCACATGGGACAATGCTCTAATAATGAAAATCATCACACTTCTATTTACTTACAACTCAAGAATTACAACTCGATACTTAGAACAAAATATGACCCTATGTGAATGCCTCTAGCGGTGTACCGGGATATGCAATGAATCAAGAGTGACATGTATGAAAAATTAGCATGGTGGCTTTGCCACAAATACGATGTCAACTACATGATCATGCAAGACAATATGACAATGATGATGCGTATCATAATAAACGGAACGGTGGAAAGTTGCATGGCAATATATCTCGTAATGGCTATGAAAATTCCATAATAGGTAGGTATGGTGGCTGTTTTGAGGAAGATATAAGGAGGTTTATGTGTGATAGAGCGTATCATATCACGGGGTTTGGATGCACCGGCGAAGTTTGCACCAACTCTCAAGGCGAGAGAGGGCAATGCACGGTACCGAAGAGGCTAGCAATGATGGAAGGGTGAGAGTGCGTAATATCCATGGACTCACATTAGTGATAAAGAACTCATATACTTACTACAAAAGTTTATTAGCCCTCGAAGCAAAGTACTACTACTCATGCCCCTAGGGAATAGATTGGTAGGAAAAGACTATCGCTCGTCCCCGACCTCCACTCATAAGGAAAGCAATCAAAGAACACGCCATGCTTCAAATTTGTCACACAACGTTTACCATACGTGCATGCTACGGGACTTGCCAACCTCAACACAAGTATTTCTCAATTTCACAATTACTCAACTAGCCAGACTCTAATATTACCACATTTATATCTCAAAACAATTATCAAGTAACAAACTTCTCATAGTATTCAATGCACTCTATATGAAAGTTTTTATTATATCCCTCTTGGATGCCCATCATATTAGGACTAAATCCATAACCAAAGCAAATTACCATACTGTTTAGGACTCTCAAAATAATATAAGTGAAGCATGAGAGTGTTGGGTTCTACGGTAGGGTGCGTCGACTGCAAAATAAAATTCCCTACACGCAGAACAACCAAGAACATGCTACGGGAGATGGATCATAGTTCGTTACCACTAGACACGCAGTGCCGTGCAGCGGAAGAAGAGTTGGGGCAGCGCGTCCGTGTGGATCGTCTCCTCCTTGTCCGATCTCCCTCGTACAGCCGGTAGTCGGTTCCCACATACAGGTTTGCCGGAGCGGCACAAGTGCACCTCCTCTAACGGTATCTGCGCGTGTAGGAGGAACATCGTGCGGCGGACTGCTAGGTCCGATTACACAACCGGCAGCAAGTGGAGGTGTCTATTTGCAACACATGCAAACCCTAGTGACAGTGCCGAAGCGATTAGCCCAATGAGTGTGCCGCACCTCCACTATATATAGGCATCCATCGCGGGCTCAACACTTGGGCCTCACACGGACCCTAAAGCCCATAAGTCTACTCGGCCACAATCCGAATACAATTCGAATCACATCCGACAAGTGTCCTCGGATTCGACCTCGTAGGTTCCTACCCTTAAGCGCGTGACTCGTTAGGTTCAAGTCGGCTTGGTCGCAGTTCAGATCACCTCCAAACTGCACGGTTGGTAGCGGCCTCTAGCAAGGCATGCCAAACACCAAGAAGACTATGACGCTGGTTAGGCGAACCTGTACATCACACTTCCATTCCTTTTTCCACACAATATATGTTGTCGAGCTCAAGGCGAGTCTGTCATCCTTGTGCTAGCCCGACCTCTTTCTCGAACCAGTGATGCCGACCACTATCCGGATTATCTCATAATCCTTGTCGCATGGCCATGCTTATCCTGGTCGGATCACACGAGGGTCCCAGAGTATATCTCTCCTGGTCGGAGGGGCAAATCCCATCTTGCTCAACCATGTCTCGCAGCATGGGTCTGGACAAGCCTGAAACCTACCTTTGTAACTACCCAGTCACGGAGTAGCGTTTGGTCGGCCCAAAGCAAGTCTGTCACCATCCTGAGTACATGTGCCAGCTCAGGTCTTAGGACATAGAACGTATGTTGTACTAGAGACTCACAGATGACATACCGCTGCATCTCATAGTTGGGTCTATCCGACTCGGACCTTATCTCGACTCGGATCCGACTATGTCGAATCCGACCAGACCATTCCAAGTCCATATTATCCGGTTAGCATCCAATGCTCCATGGCTAGTCAGACCAGGCCATCAACTGTGTCATATGCTAGTCTAGTTGGATGCGCGTCCACATAGCCCTTTCCACTAGGGACCTTTTAGGACAGTTATCATACAATGCATAGTCCCACAAACAAGTCACGTACTTGCTGATACACATCATTGATAATGTCCAAGGACTATCTTTATTCATAAAAACATAGGAAATATCATCATACATGATTGCCTCTAGGGCATATCTCCAACAGAGAGTTCATCTATTTCTTCAAAATAAAACTACCATCGTGCTCTAAAAACATATAAGCGAAGCACTAGAGCAAATGACAAACTACTCCAAAAGATATAAGTGAAGATCAATGAGTAGTCGAATAATTATGCAACTATGTGAAGACTCTCTAACATTTAATAATTTCAGATCTTGGTATATTATTAAAACAGCAAGCAAAACTAAATAAAATAAAATGACACTCCAAGCAAAACACATATCATGTGGTGAATAAAATATAGCTCCAAGTAAAGTTACCGATGAACGAAGACAAAAGAGGCGATGCCTTCCGGGGCATCCCCAAGCTTAGGCTTTTGGTTGTCCTTGAATATTACCTTGGGGTGCCTTGGGCATCCCCAAGCTTAGGCTCTTGCCACTCCTTATTCCATAGTCCATCGAATCTTCACCCAAAACTTGAAAACTTCACAACACAAAACTTAACAGAAAACTCGTAAGCTCCGTTAGTATAAGAAAATAAATCACCACTTAGGTACTGTTGTGAACTCATTCTAAATTCATATTGGTGTAATATCTACTGTATTCCAACTTATCTATGGTTCATACCTCCGATACTACTCATAGATTCATCAAAATAAGCAAACAACACATAGAAAACAGAATCTGTCAAAAACAGAACAGTCTGTAGTAATCTCGATCAAACGTATACTTCTGGAACCCCAAAAATTCTAAAATAAATTTCTGGACGTGAGGAATTTATCTATTAATCATCTTCAAAAAGAATCAACTAAGTAGCACTCTTCAGTAAAACATAGCAGCAAATCTCGTGAGCGCTAAAGTTTCTGTTTTTTACAGCAAGATCGCAAAGACTTTCCCAAGTCTTCCCAAAGGTTCTACTTGGCAAAAACACTAATTAAAACATAAAACCACATCTAAACAAAAGCTAGATGAATTATTTATTACTAAACAGGAGCAAAAAGCAAAGATAAAAATAAAATTGGGTTGCCTCCCAACAAGCGCTTACGTTTAACGCCCCAAGCTAGGCATGATGATTTCAATGATGCTCACATAAAAGATAAGAAGTGAAACATAAAGAGAGCATCATGAAGAATATGACTAGCACATTTAAGTCTAACCCACTTCCTATGCATAGGGATTTTGTGAGCAAACAACTTGTGGGAACAAGAATCAACTTGCATAGCAAGGTAAAACAAGCATAGCTTCAAGATTCTAAGCACATAGAGAAAACTTGATATTATTGCAATTCCTACAAGCATATGTTCCTCCCTCATAATAATTTTCAGTAGCGTCATGAATGAATTCAACAATATAACCATCACATAAAGCATTTTTTCATGATCTACAAGTATGCAAAGTTGACACTCTTCCAAAATAGTGGGATTAACATTAACTAAAGTCATGACCTCTCCAAACCCACTTTCATAATTATCACAATAAGATTCAACACCCTCCAAAATAGTGGGATCATTACTTCCTAAAGTTGAAACTCTTCCAAACCCACTTTCATCAATATAATCCTCATAAATAGGAGGCATGCTATCATCAAAATAAATTTGCTCATCCAAACTTGGGGGACAAAAAATATCATCTTCATCAAACATAGCATCCCCAAGCTTGTGGCTTTGCATATCATTAGCTTCATGGATATTCAAAGAATTCATACTAACAACATTGCAATCATGCTCATCAACCAAAGATTTAGGGCCAAACATTATAATGCATTCTTCTTCTAACACTTCGGCACAATTATCGGAATCCTTATTTTCACGAAAGATATTAAAAAGATGAAGCATATGAGGTACCCTCAATTCCATTTTTTGTAGTTTTCTTTTATAGACTTGACTAGTGATAAAACAAGAAACTAAAAGATTCGATTGAAAGATATAAAGATATACCTTCAAGCGCTAACCTCACTGGAAACGGCGCCAGAAAAGATCTTGATGTCTACCACACAACCTTCTTCTTGTAGACGTTGCTGGGCCTCCAAGTGCAGAGGTTTGTAGGACAGTAGCAAATTTCCCTCAAGTGGATGACCTAAGGTTTATCAATCCGTGGGAGGCATAGGATGAAGATGGTCTCTCTCAAACAACCCTGCAACCAAATAACAAAGAGTCTCTTGTGTCCCCAACACACCCAATACAATGGTAAATTGTATAGGTGCACTAGTTCGGCGAAGAGATGGTGATATAAGTGCAATATGGATGGTAGATATAGGTTTTTGTAATCTGAAAATATAAAAATAGCAAGGTAACTAATGGTAAAAGTGAGCATAAACGGTATTGCCATGCTAGGAAACAAAGCCTAGGATTCATACTTTCACTAGTGCAAGTCCTCTCAACAATAATAACATAACTGAATCATATAACTATCCTTCAACATGCAACAAAGAGTCACTCCAAAGTCACTAATAGCGGAGAACAAACGAAGAGATTATTGTAGGGTACAAAACCACCTCAAAGTTATTCTTTTTGATCGATCTATTCAAGAGTCCGTAGTAAAATAACACGAAGCTATTCTTTCCATTCGATCTATCATAGAGTTCGTACTAGAATAACACCTTAAGACACAAATCAACCAAAACCCTAATGTCACCTAGATACTCCAGTGTCACCTCAAGTACCCGTGGGTATGATTATACGATATGCATCACATAATCTCATATTCATCTATTCAACCAACACAAAGAACTTCGAAGAGTGCCCCAAAGTTTCTACCGGAGAGTCAAGACGAAAATGTGTGCCAACCCCTATGCATAAGTTCACGAGGTCAGGGAACTCGCAAGTTGATAACCAAAAGATACATCAAGTGGATCACGTGATATCCCATTATCACCACAGATAAGCACATGCAAGACATACATCAATTGTTCTCAAATCCTTAAAGACTCAATCCGATAAGATAACTTCAAAGGGAAAACTCAATTCATCACAAGAGAGTAGAGGGGGAGAAACATCATAAGATCCAAATCTAATAGCAAAGCTCGTGGTACATCAAGATCGTGCCGACTCAAGAACACAAGAGAGAGAGAGATCAAACACATAGCTACTGGTACATACCCTCAGCCCCGAGGGTGAACTACTCCCTCCCCATCATGGAGAGCGCCGGGATGATGAAGTTGGCCACCGGAGAGGAATTCCCCCCTCCGGCAGGGTGCCGGAATGGGTCTAGATTGGTTTTCGGTGGCTATGGAGGCTTCTGGCGGCGGAACTCCTGATCTAGGTTTCTTTCTGGAAGTTTCTGTATATATAAGAGGTTTTGGCGTCGAGAACAAGTCAGGGGGGTCTCTGGGTTGTCCACGAGGCAGGGAGGCGCGCCTAGGGGGTGGGCGCGCCCCCCACCCTCGTGGGCAGCTCGGGACCCTTCTGGCCCAACTCTTTTACTCCATGGCCTTCTTCTGGTCCAAAAATAAGCTCCATCAAGTTTCAGGTCAATTGGACTATGTTTGGTTTTCCTTTTCTGCGATACTCAAAAACAAGGAAAAACATAAACTGGCGCTGGCACTAGGCTCTAGGTCAATAGGTTAGTCCCATAAATCATATAAAATAGCATATAAAACATCCTAGATGGATAATATAATAGCATTGAACAATCAAAAATTATAGATACGTTGGAGACGTATCATCCACTTTCACTTGTCTATGAACTGCATAAGCAACCAAGTAGTCCATTACTGTGGACGCGGGTATTCGAATAGTTTGATAACCCTACAGGGGGGTACTTCTTCACACAAGCTCTCACCACTTATCGTTGTTTACACGCCGTGTACTCGGCAACCTTCAAGCGGAAGCCCAGCGAGGGTGTCGGCCATGACCTGACTAACCACACAAGTCCCTAGTCCAGGTTTATCGCCTATTTAGTTTCCATCCGCATGGAGATCCAGCCGGGGTGTCCTCAACGGCCCCAAATGATGTGTCTAGGGTTCCCGAGGCACCAAACGGGCGTCTCAATACACCGGGCCACGTGCCTACCCCACCACAGCCCACCCCTCAGGTCAGCGCTGCGCACGGCCTCCAGCATACTACAAACACCAGAAACTACTTGCAACTCCTGGACACAGGACAGGGGCGGTTAATAAGTCGAGAGGGTCCATTGGTTTCGGGCCCAACGCGTTGTAGTAGCTGATCTTAAATCACATACACAGATCTCAGTTCCTAAGGACGGTTCCAATGAAACAACCCACCATGTAATCCTACATGGCCTCTCATCGATACCTTTACCAAATCATGTTCACACACTTAGCTCACACATGGTAGGACAAGTTCATCACCATTCCAATTCATCCCCAATGAATCAGACCTGACTCAACTCTAGGCAGTAGCAGGCATGACAAACAAGCATGAATGAGTAGGCACATCAGGGCTCAAACAACTCCTACTCATGCTAGTGGGTTTCATCTATTTACTGTGGCAATGATAGTTCATGCATAGGAAAGGGGTTCAACTACCGCAACATGTAACAGTTGAAACAATATTGTCCTGATGCAATAAAAGAGAGCAAGAGCAGAGAGTAGGATTGTATTAGAATGAACAAAGGGGGTTTGCTTTCCTGGTACTTCTGAAGATAGTATAGTTCTTCATCGGTGTCACCGATCTCATCGTCGGAACCACATCTACTGAGAGGGGACAAATACCGGCAACAGAGAAGGAACACAATCAATGCAATGCAATAATATGATGCATGATCATGACATGTCAACATGATGTGATTTGAGCTAATGCAACTAGCAGCAATTTAAATGGAGTTGGTTTGAACACAAGATTCAAATTCAAACTCCATATGTGGATAGTCGAATGCCATTTATTTGATTTGCCCTAAACAGTAGTCATAAGTTGTTATAACATGCACGAATATTGTACAGATGGATAGATTGGATTTTTCTAATCATTTTTCATATATAAATTAATTCATTTGGAGTTATAGATTAATTTCTATGTTTTTTGAAGTTTAAGTCATTTTTTGGAATTTCCTGAATTAGTTTTAATCCAGAAATTCTTTTACTACGTCAGCATGACATCAGGGTGACGCCAGCAAGTCAACAGGGCGGTCCAAGTCAAACCTGACCAGTGGGGCCCACTGGTCAGTGACTCAGTTAATTAAGTGAGTTAATTAGTGCTAAACTAGCCCTAACTAAAATGTCAGCAGGGCTAGGCCCACATGTTAGTGTCTCATCTAATTAACTAAGTTAATTAACACTAACTAAACCTAACACTAATTAAACAGGGGCTTGGGCCCACACGTCAGTCAGCCAGGGGAGGTCAAACCCCTGGTCAGCGGGGTCAAACCCGCCGGACTTGGCCCACGGCTCATCGTCGGCGAGGCGAGAGACGGGGAGGCGCTCGGAGAACGTCCACAAGGCACGACTTGAGGCGCCGTTGGGCTCTCTAGAGAGCCCGTGCGATGGCGCGTTAGATGGCGGTGGTTGCCGAGCCTAAGGTGGCTGGAATCAACATCGGCGACGAGGTCAGCGGCGGCCGGTGTTCGGGTGTGCACGGGGTTGGCGTTTTGGTGCGTAAATGAGCGAGGCAAAAGGCTAGAACGGCGCTACGCATTGCGGGGAGCAGGCTGAACACTCTATGGTGACCATTTCGTCACCGGAGCATCGCTGATGGCAAGCTCGGGCGGTGGTGCGTCTCAGTCATCAAGGGGGCGACGGATACGACGATCAAACGGAGGAGGGGTTAGGGGGAAATGACTGGGGGCTCACCGCGGTCACGAAGAGCTGGTCAGTAGGCTCGGGGAAGGCCGTACGGCGTCAGAGCATCTCCGGTGATCTGGAGAGCCAAAGGTTGAAGACGACGGCGTCGGCGGCATTCGGGGGCGTTCGGCGTTGCGTAGCTAGGCAACGAGGTCAAGGGAGACACAACGAAGCTCGAGGACACGTCCGTAAGGCGAGGGGGGAGCGGTGGCTACGAGGGCAACGAAGGGCAGCGATAGTGCAGCTTGGCCGGTGAGAGAGAGAGAGAGAGCCAGGGGAGGGGACATGCCACGGGTGAGGGAGAGAGAGGCCAGGGGGTGTGTGGCGTCATCTAGAGTCGTCAAGTGCGTCGGCAGAAGCAGGAGGTGGCCGTCGGTGGCCGCGCGCGTGCTAGCGCAACGCGGGCACACGCCCTCATGCCCATTGGCATGAGGTTGAGGACGACTGGCGCTAGCCAGTGGACTGGGCAAGCACAGTGCCACGCCGGCTGGGCTGGACAGGTATGCCACGTGAGTATCTAACCCTTTTCTATTTTTGTTTCTGTTTTGTAATTTGCAGCTTGTTTTTTATCCAGTTTTAAAAACCAAATCAATTTTATAAATCCTAAAAATATTCATGAGCACTTTCTGAATTATTTCAGTAGCCCACAAATAGTTCCAACATTATTTGAGCATTTAAATTATTTATATTGTTTAAATGCCCAAAGTCAAATACAATATGATTTAATTCAAAAATCCAGGAATGTCCGAGAAATATTTTCATCATTTTTGGCGGAGGTTTTCACCTTTATCGGAAATCATGAACATTCTCAAAGGGCATTTTGGGTTCATTGAAAATGATTTTATTTAAGCCTATTTGAATTCATTTGGTGCTAGCACTAGTACAGCGAGCTGCTAAACAAACGGTTTTTAACCCCTTTCCGCGACGGCATTTGGAACCGTCGCCAAGTGAGTGTGGGCAATAGGGGGGTCCTTCCCACATGACCCAGAAACCGTCAGGGATATGCCCTCCTGGCACACACGCTCGGCAAAATGAGGTTGTGTGCGACCAGCGAGCGCTCAAATACGGAAATACGTACAGTCGAGCTAAAAAATACAATTATACGGCGAAATTGTTTCCGGTTGCAAGTACATCCCACACAGTCACTCCCCGCTAAACGTTTCCATTCGTATGTACATCCCACACAGTCACTCCAAGGAAAATGTTTCCGTTCACAGGTACATCACACACAATTTTTCCCACTAAATCGTTTGCATTATTGAATGTATCACACACGGTCCGTAGAAGAAACTGTGTGGCAAAGGCTGTCCATCACACACAGTTTTTATGTGGTAACGTTTGTGCAAGGTGGTCTAACGCAAATAGTTTTCAAGAGAAAGTCGTGTGTGATTGTTCATTTATCCAACACGGTTTATTCCTAGAAACTGTGTGCGTTGCCTGAGGTCATCGCCCACGGTATTTTTTCAACAACCATTTGTAATAGCAAAACCCAATTAGCAGGCTAATTATCCGATTATTCATAATACATTTATTAATCTAATTGACATTTCATATTAAGCACACAATATATTTCATTTTCATAGTTGAAATACATAAGAGTACAACATCATATAGCTTCAGCACTTAGCTACCCTATTACACAACTACACCAGGACCAAGTTTCACATGCAACATCTATAACCTTTCGAAATTAGCATCATAAACGGTACATAGACAAATGTATCTCATCTGGAAAACTGTTGAAGCAGAAGGCGAATATTGAGCCTTCATTGATGTTGAAGGTCTTTGTAACTTTAGACCAGTGCCTGTGGATGATTGACCATCCATCCTTCGTTCTCTTCAGGAACACTTCAATATTGAACCGTGGGGGTTGTATGAATACCTTCCTTGCCTCCTGACCATGCAGGTGGTTTGATAGGTAATCATCAGTGAACTACTTTGGAAAGGCCTGAAAACAAGGATGTGCATAAATATCTTCTCCATATTGGAAATGGGGCAAAGGAATAAAAAAGGCAAGGTATAATAGTTAGTACCATCCTGTAGTGAACTGATGTCTTATTCATTGTGCAGACAAAGATCTTGTTGTTTTTTGTCGCTAATTTCTTTATCCTAACAATTTTTCTGAGTTTCTTGACTTGACTGATATTCATGGACAATTCATTTCCCCATATGCAAAAAGGGTCGAACAGTGGGTCAAAACCTCTGACAGCTGGACCTACATGTGCAAGACCAAATTGTTAAAAACCAAAATATTAGAGTGGTTCCTGCAATTGCACAATAATGTGCTATTAGACAACGGACCATGCACGTACTAACCTCGATTGTAAACCTCAGTGCTTCCCATTGTTTCCCTGCAACTCATATAAGGTAGTTAGTCATAAGGTTAAGTATTTAATACAACCAAATTCAATTTATTCCTCACATGGTATACAATAACAGATTGCACCCACGACTATTGAACATCACATTGCAGAATTGAACCAAACAGTTAAGTAATCACCACAACACAAATGAACCAAACGTTAACTGAGCACCACATTGCACAATGTATAACCAAACCAAGCATGCTTGACAACTTGGAAATATAGCAATTGTATTCATTTCTCATGTATTTTGTAAAGATAAATTCGATTTATTTCTCACTTGGAAGATAATACAAAATTGCAGCCTGAAGAATTGAACATCACATTTGCATAATTGAACCAAACAGTTAACTGAAGATGACAACTAATTAACAAAATAGTTAATAAGTGACCACCACACTCCACGACATAAAGAACATATACACTAGAGCAACGGATTGCATGGTAAAATTAGATAGCACAATTCACTAGATCTGGGGGTCGGCACGAATGGCAGCCATCGTGACCTCATCCACGCATGCGGCCGCGATTTGCTTCTCCGCTGCCAAATGCTCCTTGAGATCCTGGCTATACTGTGTGCACCATGGCTTAGGGCGGTGCTTATTTGGTGGAGGGGTCGGTGATTTGGGTGGAAGGTGTCGCGCTCGCGCCGGCAGTCGGGGCATGTGGGATGTGGAAGGAGGAGGAGGATGGGGGTCGGGTGTGGATTACCTGCCTGGATAGGCGAGGCTGAGTAGCGTGAAGGAGGGTCGATGGCGAGGAGGCGGCGGCGCTGCAGGCAAGGAGTGAAGGTTTCAACTTGGAAAGGAAGGCGGAAACAGGGGAAATGTGGCTTTTGGTAAGGGGGGGCGGGGAGGTAGATATTTCAGCGAAAGCCGAAAACTTGGAATCGCTTCGGCAAAAAAACTGGCGCGCAAAGTGTCATCAGACACGGTCCCTTATTCATAACCATGTGCGATTTGTGAAGGAGGGTCATCGGCGAGGAGGCTGTGGACTATAGGTGACGCACCTTCTCTCGCAAGCCATAGGCGTACTATACACCTACGGTGCACCAAGGTATTTTGTGCTGCATCTCACATGGTTGGTGATAATAAACTATGTGCGATCTACTTGATTTATCGTCTTGATTTTAATTACATAATGGGGTCACAGCTACAAAGGATGGTGTTTGAATTGTTAGAACTTTTATCTGCAGTGAACATGCAACTATAGGTGTGTCGTCAAAAAATTGGAATTATTCAGGGTTCGTTTGGACATTTTTATATATTAACTTGGTTTTGTAGGCATTTCTGGTGCATAATTCTAATTTCAACTACATGCACATGCTCCGGTGCATATAAACAGGTTGAAAAATCAAATATGTGTCCTTGCTTGCATGCTTAGGTCCCATGCAAGAAATGGGAATGAATGTCACACACCCTGCCACCGTCACTCGGCTGCAAACATTGAGATACCTGGTTTTTAAATTCTAGTAAATCCAAAACTTGTTTGAAATTCATGAAACCTGGCATGCTATCATGGAGCGGCATCAACATGTCCTGGTAAAAAAATTGTCCCATTTGGGGCAGGTTTGGGTATAAGCTTGTCACAAACCAGAGCTTCTACAACAAGCGTGATGGTTTCGGTAGGGTTCCCTTGCCTCTTATTGCTTTCAAAAAATTTAGAGTGTCAACATAGAACAACAAGAGTGTTGTGTTCAATTTTGGAATTTTTTGGGGTTCGTTTGGACATTTGTACACATTAACTGGGTTTTCCAGGCATTTTATGTGCATAATTCAAATTTGAACTACATGCACATTCTCCAGTGCATATAAACTGGTTGAAAAATCAAATATGTGTCCTTGGTTGCATGCTTAGGTCCCACGCAAGAAATGGGAATGAATTTCAAACACCCTGCCACCGTCACTCAGCTGCAAACATTGAGATACATGGTTTTTAAATTCTAGTAAATCCAAAACTTGTCTGAAATTCATGAAACTTGGCATGCTATCATGGAGCGGCATGAACATGCCGTGGTAAAAAATTTGTCCCATTTGGGGCAGGTTTGGGTATAAGCTTCTCACAACAATTGTGATGGTTTCGGTAGAGAACGTGCCACCTTTGGGGACGAAACAATATTCGTTGCCTCTTATTGCTTTCAAAAAAATTCGAGTGTCAACATAGAACAACAAGAGTGTTGTGTTCAATTTTGGAATATTTCGGGGTTCGTTTGGACATTTCTATATATGAACTGGGTTTTTCAGGCATTTTATGCGTATAATTCAAATTTGAACTACATGCACATTCTCCAGTGCATATAAAATGGTTGAAAAATCAAATATGTGTCCTTGGTTGCATGCTTAGGTCCCATGCATGAAATGGGAATGAATTTGAAACACCCTGCCACCGTCACTTAGGCGTAAACATTGAGATACCTGGTTTTTAAATTCTAGTAAATCCAAAACTCGTCTGAAATTCATGAAACTTGGCATGCTATCATGGAGCGGCATCAACATGACGTGGTAAAAAATTTATCCCATTTGGGGAAGGTTTGGGTATAAGCTTCTCACAAACCAGATGTCGTGGTGGGCACACGGCAGATGCTAAGGGATGGCTAAAGATAGGAGGAGGCTCGAGGGCACTGGTGGGCTCTAGAGGCGAGGTCGGCATGAGCAAGCACATGACGCAAGACATACCTAGGTTCGGGGCTCTCCGGAGAGATAACACCCCTAGTCCTGCCAAGTGTGGTTTATGTGTTACAGTACATAGTTGCTCCTAGAGCTGTATGGAGGAAGAAGGAGGTCTGGCTAAGGCTTAGGCTGCTCCCTCTCCTCGGGTGTTGCTTGCTAGGTGTGTGTGTGTGATCCCTGTGCGAATGAAGTGGTTGCCCGCATGCATGGGGGCTCCTGGGGGTTTTATAGGTCAACCCCCCAAGGGTACAAGGTAATGTTACAAGGCCGTAGGGCTGGGTTGTCAGTGTCCAGGAACCCAGTGCTGGGACCCGCCGGGTACCAGGGATTGCCGGGTTCTCCGGGCGCGGGCCCCATGCACCTAGGGGGCACTGTGCACCGTCTTGTCAGTCATCAGGGCATGGCCGAGTTGAGTCGGCTACAATGGCACTCTGTCAGGTCACCGCTTGTTGGCGTCATGGGTCACGTCGGGTGCACTATTGCTACGCCAGCCTTGGTCAGCGAGTAGGTGAGAGGCATTGTTGCTTCGTCCGGCTGACTAGAGGCATGGGCTGGGTATTGTGGCTTCGGTCATCAGTTGGTGAAGACTCGTCCCATCGTACGGCTGGGATGGGACGGCCGCTGACCCTCGGTCAGGTTCAGAGAACATGCCAAGGGCGGTGCTGGCTTGCTGGGAAAGTCTTGAGCTTGGTTGTTGGGGCCGAGTTGAGGAGTCTGGCCGGGTTGCAGAGCTCGGTCGGGTCGCAGGGCTTGGCTGGGTTGAGCGACCCGGCCAAGCGCGAGCCGGGTTGAGGGGCGATGCTGGCCCCGTTGTTTTCGAAAAGGATCCGAGTTTCGTTGCCTTCCTGGGGTCCATCCCCCTGACAGTAGTCCCCAAAGCTGTGAAGGTCCACCGTCTTCAGATCGGTGGGCCTTCACAGTTTCCTCCTTTGCGGAGGCGGATTTGGTGACCGCCGAGTTCGGCAACACCCACTGTGTGCCGGCTTCTGGAAGCCGGATCGCGGTGTCCCTCTCATGGCAGGAAACCGAGGAGTTCGACGAATCTTGGGCAATCTTTCGGGCTTCACGCGGCCACCACGTGGCGCCTGGGAGACGGAAGGGCTTGACAGGCCATGCGTGTGACGAGACAGGGCGACGGCCTGGGGCCCGCCGCCGAGCGCCCTCGGCCCATGCACGCGGATTTATTGCGACGTCAGCGGGTTGGTTGCCATTCTCGAGGCAGTTACTGCGTGCGTACGTGCGCACTTATTGCAGGGAAGTGGGAGGGGCGAGCGCAAACGATCCCACTTCCCCACGTTTCGAATCGTGGCCTATAAATTGGGTGCGAGGGGGCGGCGGAGATCATTCACGCTCACGCTCCCTTGCCTCTTCATCCTCCCTCTGCTTCTGACGGTTGCCTCTAGCTGCGACGCCTGCCGTCCCGAGCAGAGCTTTATTGTCATCTTCTTTTCCCTCTCCTTCTTCTCCTTCATGCACGGGTTGATGGCGCTGTCGTCAAGGTCGTGGATGGGCGCGACCGTCACCCTTGACGGCATCGCTTACCTCCATGACACCAGGCGCTTGCCGAGGGTGGAGGAGGTCGAGCCGCGCCTCCCGCAAGGCGAGCGGGAGCCGCGGCCCAAGGGCTCGGAGCGGGTGGTCTTCCTGCCACACTTCAAGCGCGGGTTCGGGCTGCCCACGAGCGACTTCTTCCGCGAGTTTCTGGAGTTCTTCAGGCTCCAGCCCCATCATCATAGCGCCGGCGTGATCGTGCAGCTGCCCGGCTTCATCACCCTTTGCGAGGGGTACCTGGGAGTCGAGCCTTCGATCAACCTCTGGGTGCGCTTCTTCTCTCTGAAGCAGCAGGGGCCGAAGGTTGGAGAGATGTCCGAGTGTGGGGCGGCCGTCATCACCAAGCGGTCGGGCGTCGACTGCTCGAAGGTGCCGCTGGTGGATTATGCCAAGAAATGACGGAATTCTTTCTTCTATTTGCACAGTCTTGGCGAGGACCGCATCAACCGCCCGCCGTTCATCAACTCGCCGCCGTGGGGGAAGCGGAACTGGGGGTACTACCCCAAGCACCCATCGCAGGAGGTGCTCAACCTGTGCGAGAAGGTGTCGGTGATGAAGGAGCGGGAGGGGCTCCCCGGCACTGACCTCATCGCCGCCTTCATCGTCCGGCGGGTGCTGCCGCTGCAGCAGCACAACCGTCTTATCAGTCAGATATCCTGCCTCCAAGATCCCAACCGCATGGCGAACACGCGGCTGGCGATGGACCAAGTCGCGCGCCGGGTCAATGATATCTCCAAGGCCAACTTGAGGGTTCACTGGGCATTCGGGGAGGCCCCGTACAGCTGTGCGAACCCGACACCGTTGGTGAGTCCCTGGTCTCCATACTTCGCTGCTGCTTATCTTCTTGTTTGTCCCAACGCAACACGAGAGGTGCTTCTGAATGCCATCTGGCATCCTTATGACCGGGCGCGGGCGCAGGTGGTGCGGGATGCCTCGGAGGAGCCCGAGGCCCATGATGGAGGGGAGGCGGCGGCCGCCGATACGGGCGCAGGGCGCTGAGTAGTCTTGTTTACATTCCTTGAGTCGCCGGTTGTGGGACAGCTTTGGAAATGCTTATGCGAGCTGTTGTCGCAGCGGCGTCGGGTTGGGGAGGCGGCGGCGCGGATGGAGCCGGGTCATCTCAGGGGGCGGGGACGGCGCGGCGCTCGCACGGGAAGGATATCGTCCCGCCGCGGGCCCCATCCGTGAAGCGTGCGGCGGACCCAGCCGCAGGTGCGAAGCCGCCCACCAAGAGGACGCGCGGCGCTCCGCATGAGAGGGCGGCAAGGCCCGACGTTCTGGTGGTGTCGGGGTAAGTGATGTTTTGTGTTCGAGCCGAGTTGCCAAGCGGCCCCGCTCGACTCGGTGTAATTATTTTTGTCTTGTGCTTCAGGTCACCGATTTCGCTGGCGCTAGCGGCGGCGGACGCCGCGTCCGCTGAGGGCACCGCGTTTCAGAGGAGTCGATCCGGCACCGCCGACCGGGACAAGGACGAGGACAAGGAAACTGTGGATCCGGACCTCGGTCTGGACCCGGCCGATGCCGAGGGCCTGGCCTGGCGAGATCGGTACCGAGCCGAGGCGGCGTCAACCCAGGCCTGGGTCAAAGCTGCGACGGCATGGGCGCAAGCCGGCGGGGAGCCGGCATGGCCGGAGATGCCGGCAGCGACGGTGGCGGCGGCGACGGTCTTCGTGCCGGCGTCAGCAAGGGAGAACGGCCAAGGCGGCCGTTCGGACGCGATGGACCTCGATCGGGAGGTCGTGGTTGTCGAGGACGGTACCCCACCGCGGATGGACATGGTCGAGCGGGAGGGGACGGATGGAGGCGGTGCGGGAGGCACCGGAGGGGGCGTCCCGGACGCCAGTGACCGAGGCACCGCCGGTGGTGGAGCCTCAAGCCGCTCTGCCCACCAAGACGGCGTCGGTGCCGGGGAGGGCGCTAGAGAAGGCGCCGGCTTCAGGGAGGCGGCCAGCGGAGGGCACGCCCTGGCGATCAGGGCCGGAGGACACCGGGTTGCCGAGCCGAGGCTGTCGCGGAGCGGGACCAGCAAGGTCCCCTTGGGACCTCTGACCCAGGAGGAGGCGGCGATAGCTATGACCCGTCACCTGCGAGGGCGGACGGACCGGATCCAGGCCTTCGCCCAGGCCGAGGTCGAGGCGGCGTAGGAGCTGGAGCGCGCCGTCTTCGTAAGTTTCCGTTTGCGCTCTGCTTTTCTTTTTCCATCGTTTTCTTCTTTGTGGAGGCGCATCAGCGCACCCACTGGGTGTAGCCCCCGAGATTTGGGCCAACTGCGTGGCAGTTGGGTCGAATCTTATCTTGTTGTCTTGCGCTGATTGTTTCCTCTTGTAGCAACTTGACTCCTACCGGGTCAACATCTTCAACCGACTCCTTGAGACGCATCGGCGTCTCAAGGAGAGGCTCGCCTCCAAGGAGGAGGAGCTCCGCATCACGACAGGTATTTCTTCTTCATGATCTCTTCTAGTGGGGGCGCGCTAGCGCACCCACTGGGTGTAGCCCCTGAGATTCGGGCTAACTGCGTAGCAGTTGGGTCGAATCTTAAAACAATACTTTGTCGCTAAGTTTTTTCTTCTGCAGCCGAGGTGCTGTCTTGGAGGACCCGGCTGATTCGGGCCAGTTCTCGCTATGACCGGCTCGTCGCAGACGTCGGCCGGCTCAGGGGCGACGGCGAAGGCGGAGACGACAGGAGCCCGGCAGGTGCTTGACGAAGCCAGTCGGCTGCGGGAGCAACTGGCGGGCGACAAGAGCCGCCTCAAGGCCGAGGTGGAGCGCCTTAAGGCGGAGGCCGCCAAGGTCATGGAGGCGCAGCAGGCCCTTGCCAAGGCGGACCAGCAGTGCGGCAAGCTAGCCGACAACAAGGGGCAGCTCCAGGCCAAGGTGGAGCGCCTGAAGGCACTGGTGGCCACGGCGGAGGAGACCCGGCTCCGTTAGCAGGCCGTGAAGGCGGCCGAGGACAAGGACGCCGAGCTGAAGGCGGCCCTTGCCAAGGTCGCGGACTTGGAGAAGGCGCTGGAGGAGCGTGACCGCACCATCACCCAGGAGTGGCGCGGTATGTTGCTCGAAGCGCAGCACCTGGAAGAGTCCTTCTCCAGTAAGTGCTTTCCTTTGGTTTTGTTGTTGTTGCCGGGTTGGGACTCCAGCTTCTCTTCCTTAGTAATTTTCTTCTGACTTGCTTTTATTCTCGGCAGGGGCCTTTACGGAGACGCGCCCGCTGGTGGAGGACGCAGTCCGCTTCCAGCGCGACCCGCAAGGGATCGTCGGCTTTGGGACCGACCCGCAGGTGGCCTGGACCTTCCCGGAGATCGTTGCCGCTGCCAAGGCCCGTCTGTGAGTCTTGAGAGAGCAGATGGGACGGCTCTCTAAGGCCAGCGCGGTGATGACGGCGGCCCTCTGGCCGGGTGCTGTCGTGCCGACCAGCTTCACGTGGCTGGCGCGGTGGTTGGAGGCAGGCCCGGACCGCCTTCACGAGTGGCGGGTGATAATCCCCAAGTGTAGGGAATCATCGTAGCAATTTGCAAAGGTGGAAGTGATAAGTATGGAGTGTCGAACCCACAAGGAGCTAATGGTAAGATCAATATTATCTCAAGCCCTATCTGCCAATGATACGACTCTACATACACCGAACGTTTGCTTCCAACTAGAAACGAGAAATAAAACTACGTTGTGCGTATGAAGTGGATAACTTTATATTATATCGGAGAGCTAAAATATTAAAGTAGGTGTTGTTATCATAAATTTAGAATATATTACTAAATATTATAAATAGCGAGTGTGGAATAATGGTGAATCGGTGTGCGGAATTGTCCTAGGCAATTGTTAACAAGACCGGTAATCACTATTGCAGTTTCATATGAGGGAGAGGCATAAGCTAACATACTTTCTCTTCTTGGATCATATGCACTTATGACTGGAACTCTAGCAAGCATCCACAACTACTAAAGATCATTAAGGTAAAACCCAACCATAGCATTAAAGTATCAAGTCCTCTTTATTCCCATACGCCATGTCCCGCTTATCCGTGTTTGTGTTTCAGTCACTCACGCAACGCGGACAATAAGCAAACCATGGACATATTGCAACACCCTACAGCGGGAATCCCTCACGCTTGCGCGACACGGAGGGCACCATAGGACAGCACCAAAGTAAAACATACAACTCATACCAATCTAGATCATCAATCAACCCAAAGACAAAGGATATCTACTCAAAACATCATAGGATGGCAACACATCATTGGATCATAATATGTGGCATAAAGCACCATGTTCAAGTAGGGATTACAGCGGGGTGTGGGAGAGTGGACCGCGTAAAAGAGATGAGGGTGGTGATGATGATGGTGATGTTGATGAAGACGATTACCGCGGCGATGATTCCCCTCTCGATGGCTCTCCGGTGCCACCAAGAGAGAGGAGGAGAGGTTCTCCCCCTTGTGCTTCCGGCTCCATGGCCTCCCCCCTGGATGGGGAGAGGTTTCCCCTCTGGTCCTTGGCCTTCATGGTGATGATGGCCCCTCCGAGATCCTCCTCCATGCCCTCCGGTGATGATGACCCCCTCCGGCAGGGTGCCGGAGAGGGCCTAGATTGGTTTTCGGTGGCTACAAAGGCTTCTGGCGGCGGAACTCCCGATTAAGGTTAATTTTCGGAGGTTTCTGTATTTATAGGAGAAGTTGGCGTTGATTTCACGTCAGGGGGGCCTCGGGGAGTCCACGAGGCAGGAGGCGCGCCCCCGTGACTCCCCTCCGGTAGATTTTCGTTCCGGTATTTTTCATATTTTCTAGAAAAAATCTCTATTGATTTTCATCGCATTCCGAGAACTTTTATTTCTGCACAAAACAACACCACGGTAGTTCTGCTGAAAACAGCGTCAGTCCGGGTTAGTTCTAATCAAATCATACCAAAATCATATAAAAATATTGTAAACATGGCATGAATACTTCATAAATTATAGATACGTTGGAGACGTATCAGCGGGTCTCTGCTGCCCGAGCTGGTGCCGAGATGGCGCTTCGGTTCGCGCTGTCCTGGCACCCGGACCTGGCGCTGGACGCACTGATGGGCCAGCGGGCCGGCTCGGAGAGCCAGCTGCAGGCGGAGGCCGGACGGATCGCCGCCCGGGCCAGCTACATTGCCGGGTTCGCCTTCCATGACAAGTTCCAGCCAGAGTGGGCGGAGTCATGCCCGCTGAGGACTACGGCCTTCTTCTGGACGACACGGAGGGCAGCTCAGAGGAGACGGGCATCTAGCGTGACGCGGACGGGGAGGAGGATACCGGCACCTCTGCTGACCCGGCGGCGGTTGCGCGCTCTGGCGGAGGTGATGCCTGATTCCTTTTATAGAAATTCTCTGTTAGGTAGCAGGTCCACCCACCCACTGGGGGTTGACTAGGTGTAATGAATTCTGGCCTTGGGCCTGTTTAAATTTATGATGTATGAGTTGTGTGAATGCTTGCGCCTTTGCTTCTCGTTTTTGGAGCTGTTTTCTTGCGGTTGCCTCCCTTTAGGTTTCACCCCCGTGAGTCTGACGGCCAGGGCTCTAGTCCGTGACAAGGGGTTCGGCCTTTGAGAGGGACGTGCAGTACTTCGGCTTTTGAAACGTTGAGCGTGAGCGAAACACCCACTGGGCCGGCTAGCGGCAATCTGGCGGGCCGGGTTGGCGAGCAGCCGGTCATGCGGTAACTTAAAGTGATGGGGCCGGGTCAAGCGGTCCGGAGATATGCAGAAACTTCGTGGATGCCTGCGCTTTCGCTTTTTGTTTTTAGAGCCATTTTCTTGTAACTCTCCCTTTTGGGGCCTCCCCCCATGAGTCTGACGGCCAAGGCTTTGGTCCATGACAAGGGGTTCGGCTTTTGAGAGGAGCGTTCAATACTTAGTCTTTCAAAACGTTGAGCGCGAGCGAAACACCCATTGGGCCGGTTGGCGGCCATCCGACGGGGCCGGGTTGGCGAGCAGCCGGTCGTGCGGCGACTTAAAGTGGCAGGGTCGAGTTGGGTGACCCGGTGGTTCTTGACTTAGTGTTCATGGCGCGCTGGTGCTTTTGTTCTCATGCGCTTGCCAGCCCACAGCAGAAGCCGGATCAGCAGCTTAGGGCGAAGCGAGAAGCTATGGCGATCCAACGCATTGAGAACCGCTAAGAAAAAACGGCGAGTGGCCAAGCCGGACAGCCCCTGAGCCCCCGGGTCGAGTGAGTCGACCCGGTGGCCGGGTTCGGCTTGAGATTTAAAGTAGTGCACAAATGTAGGATACACAACAGCTTGGTTGCAAAAGGGCAGCCCCCGAGCATCGTTCGGGGACCCCATAGTTTCAGATGGTTACAAAAGGCAGTGATACATACGTGCACTCGGCTAACTATAAAACGGGCGGAGGAGGTCTGCATTCCATGGCCGGGTTGTTTCTTCGCCGGCGGTGTCCCTCTTGCGCTTGTTTTTCTTGCGGGCGTCGATGATGTAGTACGTGTTGTGGTCGCATAAGGCCTTGTTGACGATGAAGGGACCCTCCCATGGGGAGGACAGCTTGTGTTGGCCAGTCTTCTCTTGGACGAGTCGGAGGACGAGGTCTCCCTCTCAAAAAGCGAGGGGCTTGATCTTCTTGCTGTGGTAGTGCCTCAGACCTTGCTGGGGTAGATGGCTGAGCGACTGAGCGCTAGGAGACGTGCTTCTTCGAGTAGGTCGACACCGTCATCACGGGCTTCCTTTGCTTCGGCTTCCATGTACATCGTGACATGCGGCGAGTCGAATTCGACGTCGATCGGGATGACGGCTTCTGCTCCGTAGACAAGGAAGAACTGGGTGAACCCGGTCAACCTGTTTGGCGTGGTGCGGAGACTCTAGAGGACGACCAGGAACTCGTCGAGCCAGCTGCCGGTGGAACGAACGAGTGGCTCAACGAGCCGTGGCTTGATGCCGGATAGGATGAGGCCGTTGGCCCGCTCGACCTGGCCATTGGACTGTGGATGTGCAACGAAGGCCAGGTCGAGGCGGATGCCGGAGACGGAGCAGTACTGCGCGAGCGCGCCCTTGGCGAAGTTGGTGCCGTTGTCCGTGATGATGTTGTTCGGCATGCTGTAGCGCACCACGATGTCCTTGATAAATCGAACGGCCGTTGGGCCGTCCAGCTTCTTGATTGGCCTCGCCTCGATCCACTTGGTGAATTTGTCCACCGCCACCAGCAAGTGCGTCATGCCGCCTCGAGCGGTCTTGAAGGGTCCTACCATGTCGAGTCCCCAGACCGCGAAGGGCCAGGCGATCAGGATGGTCCAGAGTGCCGATGCCGGCTGGTGGCTGCGCTTGCTGAAGCGTTGGCATCCCTTGCACTTGAGGACGAGCGACTCTGCATCTTCGAGGGCCGTGGGCCAGTAGAAACCGTGGCGGAAAGCCTTGACCACCAGGGACCGTGAGGCGGCATGGTGCCTGCACTCGCCCTGGTGTATGTCGAGGAGGATCTCAATGCCCTGGTCCTGTTCGACACGGCGTTGGAACACGCCGGTGGAGATGCGCTTGACGAGCTCGTTGTTGATGATGTTGTAGGCGGACGCTCGGCGCTGTACTTGCCGAGCTTCGGTCTCGTCCATGGGGAGGACCCCGTTTTCCAGGAACTCTGAAATGGGCAGGGCCCAGGATGGTTCCGCGACCCTGGTGAGGGTGGCCATCGCGACGGGTTCCGGGGTGGCAGCCCATGAGCCGGGTTCAGCGGCCCCAGGGCCTGGTTGGGGTGCAGCCGGGTCGGATGGAGCAGTCCCCGGACCGGGTTGAGGCACGGCCGGGTCGGTTGGAGCAGTCCCCGGGCTGGGTTGAGGCGCGGTCGGGCCGGTTGGAGCAGTCCCCGGGCTGGGTTGAGGCGCGGCCGGGTCATCTGGGAGATGGATGGACTCGGAGTCCGAAGACGGCTTGACAGACGGCTTGTGCAGGTGCTCGAGGGAGACGCCGGACAGGATGGACTTCCGGGACGAGGCGATTTTGGCGAGCGTGATGGCGCTTCATTCTCTGCGCGCGTGACGTGGAGGAACTCGCAGCCCGCGAAGAAACCGGACAGCTTTTGGACGAGGAAATGGAAGCTCGCCATGTTGGAGTCGTGGGCGTCCCACTCGCAAGAGCTCTATTGCACCACCAGGTCCGAGTCGCCATAACACAGGATGCGCCGGATGTCGAGTTCATTGGCATGCCAGAGGCCGTGCACAAGAGCTTCGTACTCGGCGACGTTATTGGAGGCGGCGAAGTGGATATGGAGCGCGTACATGAGCCGGTCGCCCTTGGGGGAGGACAACACGATGTTGGCCCCCAGGCCGAGTCGCATCTTCAAGCCGTCGAAGTGCATGCACCAGTGCGTCGAGTCCGGTGGCGGCGACAGGTACTGGGTCTCGGTCCAGTCGACGAGGAAGTCGGCCAAAGCCTGGGACTTGATCGTGGTGCGGGGCTCGTAGAAGATAGTGTGGCCAGCTAGCTCGAGCACCCACTTGGCGACCTGGCCAGAGGCATCCTGGCACCCGATGATCTCGCAGAGAGAGGCCGTGCTAACCACGGTGATGACGTGCTCTTGGAAGTACTGCTTTAGCTTCTTGGCAGTGAAGTACACGCCATAACACATTTTCTGGTAGTGCAGGTAGTTCTGCTTCGAGGTGGAGAGCACCTCGCTCAGGTAGTAGACGGGGCGCTGGACGGTGATGTCTACTATGCAACCTTCTTCTTGTAGACGTTGTTGGGCCTCCAAGTGCAGAGGTTTGTAGGACAGTAGCAAATTTCCCTCAAGTGGATGACCTAAGGTTTATCAATCCGTGGGAGGCATAGGTTGAAGATGGTCTCTCTCAAACAACCCTGCAACCAAATAACAAAGAGTCTCTTGTGTCCCCAACACACCCAATACAATGGTAAATTGTATAGGTGCACTAGTTCGGTGAAAAGATGGTGATACAAGTGCAATATGGATGGTAGATATAGGTTTTTGTAATCTGAAATTATAAAAACAGCAAGGTAACAAGTAATAAAAGTGAGTGTAAATGGAATTGCAATTATAGGAAACAAGGCCTAGGGTTCATACTTTCACTAGTGTAAGTTCTCTCAACAATAATAACATAATTGGATCATATAACTATCCCTCAACATGCAACAAAGAGTCACTCCAAAGTCACTAATAGCGGAGAACAAACGAAGAGATTATTGTGGGGTATGAAACCACCTCAAAGTTATTCTTTCGGATCGATCTATTCAAGAGTTCGTACTAGAATAACACATTAAGACACGTATCGACCAAAGCCCTAATTGCACCTAGATACTCCAATGTCACCTCAAGTATCCGTGGGAATGATTATACGATATGCATCAAACAATCTCAGATTCATCTATTCAACCAACACAAAGTACTTCAAAGAGTGCCCCAAAGTTTCTACCGGAGAGTCAAGACGAAAACATGTGCCAACCCCTTTGCATAAGTTCATGAGCGGAACCCACAAGTTGATCACCAAAACATACATCAAGTGGATCACGTGAATATCCCAATGTCACCACAGATAAGCACATGCAAGACATACATCAAGTGTTCTCAAATCCTTAAAGACTCAATCCGATAAGATCACTTCAAAGGGAAAACTCAATCCATTACAAGGGAGTAGAGGGGGAGAACATCATAAGATCCAACTATAATAGCAAAGCTCGCGATACATCAAGATCGTACCATCTCAAGAACACGAGAGAGAGAGAGAGAGAGAGAGATCAAACACATAGCTACTGGTACATACCCTCAACCCCGAGGGTGAACTACTCCCTCCTCGTCATGGAGAGCGCCGGGATGATGAAGATGGCCATCGGTGAGGGATTCCCCCTCAGGCAGGGTGCCAGAACAGGGCCCCGATTGGTTTTTGGTGGCTACAGAGGCTTGCAGCGATGGAACTCCCGATCTATTCTGCTCCCCGATGTTTTTAGGGTATATGGACATATATATGCGAAAGAAGTCGGTCAGGGGAGCCACGAGGGGCCCACGAGGGTGGGGGCGCCCCCAGGGGGTAGGGTACGCCTCCCTGCCTTGTGGCTTCCTCGAAGCTTCCCTGACGTCTACTCCAAGTCTCCTAGATTTCTTCTGTTCCAAAAATAACTCTTCCAAAGGTTTCATTCCATTTGGACTCCGTTTGATATTCCTTTTCTTCGAAACACTTAAATAGGCAAGAAAACAACAATTTGGGCTGGGCCTCCGGTTAATAGGTTAGTCCCAAAAATAATATAAAAGTGTTTAGTAAAGCCCATAAACATCCAAAACAGATAATATAATAGCATGAATACTTCATAAATTATAGATACGTTGGAGACGTATCAGCATCCCCAAGCTTAATTCTTGGTCGTCCTCGAGTAGGTAAATGATAAAAGAAAGAATATATGAAGTGTGAATGCTAGCAGGTGCACAAGTTTGATCAATGGTAATTTCAATCACCTTTTCTAGCATCATTATATATCATAACAGTAGCTCAACCCATAGGACTTCTCATGATCAAGTAACAAGCTATTCACATGTTAAAGTATAGATCATAAACTTTATTGAAAACTAACAAACCATGTTATTAGTCATCAAACAATTACAATTCATCTTATTCTCAGGAAGGATCTATGCCAGAGCTTTGATTCAGCAAACTTCACATACTCAACTATCATTTAGTTTTTCACAATTGCTAACACTCACGTGATATTTATGGGTTCAAGATTTTAATCAGACACAGAGAAAGATAGGGGCTTATAGATTCGCCTCCCAACCTTTTACCTCAAGGGTAATGTCAACAATAATAGTTCATGATGCCTTGCATCCAATTGGATATATATATATATCAAGATCTTTCCAACACACTGTGCTTGCCAAAGGATAAAATGTAAAAAGGGAAAGGTGAAGATCACCATGACTCTTTCATAAGGTATAAGACAAGAATAAAAGATAGGCCCTTCGCAGAGGGAAGCAGAGGTTGTCATGCGCTTTTATAGTTGGATGCGCAAAATCTTAATGTGAAAGAACGTCACTTTATATTGCCAGTTGTGATAGGGACCTTTATTATGCAGTTCGTCGCTTTTATTGCTTCCACATCACAAGATCGTATAAATCTTATTTTCTCCACACTAATAGATCATACATATTTAGAGAGCAATTTTTATTGCATGCACCGATGACAACTTGCTTGAAGGATCTTACTCAACCCATAGGTAGGTATGGTGGACTCTCATGGCAATACTGGTTTAAGGGATGTTTGGAAGCACAAGTAGTATCTCTACTTGGTGCAAAGAATTTGGCTAGCATGAGGGGGAAAGGCAAGCTCAACATGTTGTATGATCCATGACAATATACTTTATTTCGGATATAAGAAACATAACCCATTATGTTGTCTTCCTTGTCCAACATCAACCTTTTAGCATGTCATATTTTAATGAGTGCTCACAATTACAAAAGATGTCCAAGATAGTATATTTATATGTGAAATCTCTCTTCCCTCAATATTCTTTCATGAATTGTTCAAGTGACCAATACAATGTTTGCCAACCTTCAATATATTTACCACCTCTACTTCTTATATGTGAAGTCATTACTCCCCATGGGATAAGCATATGAAACATATATAATTTCAGATTTATGATATTCAAATCATTCAACTATTTACTCATAGGATATAAGTGAAGCACACGAGTAAATGATAAACTACTCCAAAAGATATAAGTGAAGATCAATGAGTAGTCGAATAATTGTGCAACTATGTGAAGACTCTCTAACATTTAATAATTTCAGATCTTGCTATTTTATTCAAACAGCAAGCAAAACAAAATAAAATAAAATGACGCTCCAAGCAAAACACATATCATGTGGTGAATAAAAATATAGCTCCAAGTAAAGTTACCGATGAATGAAGACAAAAGAGGGGATGCCTTCCGGGGCATCCCCAAGCTTAGGCTTTTGGTTGTCCTAGGATTTTACCTTGGGGTTCCTTGTGCATCCCCAATCTTAGGCTCTTGCCACTCCTTGTTCCATAATCCATCAAATCCTTACCCAAAACTTGAAAACTTCACAACACAAAACTTAAAAGAAAATCTCGTGAGCTCCGTTAGTAAAAGAAAACAAACCACCACTTCAAGGTACTGTAATGAACTCATTCTTTATTTATATTGGTGTTAAACCTACTGTATTCCAACTTTTCTATGGTTCATAAACTCTATTACTAGCCATAGATTCATCAAAATAAGCAAACAACACACAAAAAAACAGAATCTGTCAAAAACAGAACAGTTTGTAGTAATCTGTAGGTTTTGAATACTTCTGGAACCCCAAAAATTCTAAAATAAATTTCTGGAAGTGATTAATTTATCTATTAATCATATTCAAAAATAATTAACTAAATATCACTCTCTAGTAAAAAATTGCAGCAAATCTTGTGAGCGGTAAAGTTTCTGTTTTTTACAGCAAGATCGCAAAGACTTTCCCCAAGTCTTCCCAAAGGTTCTACTTTGCACAAACACTAATTAAAACATAAAACCACATCTAAACAGAGGCTAGATAGATTATTTATTACTAAACAGGAACAAAAAGCAAGGAACAAAAATATAATTTGGTTGCCTCCCAACAAGCGCTAATGTATAACGCCCCTAGCTAGGCATGATGATTTCAATGATGCTCACATAAAAGATAAGAATTGAAACATAAAGAGAGCATCATGAAGAATATGACTAGCACATTTAAGTCTAACCCACTCCCTATTCATAGGGATTTTTTGAGCAAACAACTTATGGGAACAATAATCAACTAGCATAGGAAGGTAAAACAAGCATAACTTTAAAACTTTAAGCACATAGAGAGGAAACTTGGTATTATTGCAATTCCTACAAGCATATATTCCTCCCTCATAATAATTTTCAGTAGCATCATGAATGAATTCAACAATATAACCATCACATAAAGCATTCTTTTCATTATCTACAAGCATAGAAATTTTATTACTCTCCACATAAGCAAAATTCTTCTCTTTCGGAATAGTGGGAGTATCATAAGAAACTCGAATACTATAAATTGTTTCCACATTAAAGGAGTAATGTTCAGAAAAGGGTAATCATAATCATGACAAGTTTTATAAATATAATCATCACTACTTTTTATAGCATAAGTATCATCACATTAATCATCATAAGTAGCAACTTTGTTCTCGTCATAATCGATTGAAACCTCTTCCAAGATAGTGGAATCATTACTAAATAAAGTCTTGACCTCTCCAAATACACTTTCATCAATATAATCATCATAAGTAGGGGGAATTCTATCATCATAACAAATTTGCATATCAAAACTTGGGAGGCTAAAAATATCATCTTCATTAAACATAGCATCCCCAAGCTTGGGACAAACATTAGTTGCAGCAAATATATTCTCAAACATGTCATTCTCATCAGACATATCATCCCCAAGCTTGGGCCTTTTCATATCATAAGCATAATCACTCTCATCATTAATAGAATGGATAGCAACAATGGTATAACAATTATCATCATCACAATGAGCAATAGGAGCAACATCATTTGGGAGGGATACCTTTCTACCTTTGATTCTCTGTCTTTTCTTTTTCTTCTTCACATCATGTGTGGGTTTAACCCTCTTTTTTGAGCTCCTTATTAATGAGATTGGTTGAATAGAAGGCTCCTCCTCTTTGCCTGATTCGTCATAAGAAATAATAGGAGGATATTGGGAAGTCTCTTCTCTTTCGTTAGTATTCTCTTCATCTTCTATTTGTTTTCTTGTCTTTATGTAATTGGCAATATAAGGATTTTCAATGCAATTCACCGCACAATACATAAAAATTTCTTCTAGATCAAAATCAAGAACTTTACCAAGGACAAATTCTGTAAGATCCTTAGTTATACGTTTCATTTCTTCATAACCCAAAAGCAAACTAAGTTCATTATGATATGCAAGGGAAATCAAGTCATCACAATTATTGGACACGATTCGATCATGAAACAATTTGCATTGGAGACTTAAATGACCATGTTCATTGCAAAGTTCACAAGTACGGCTAAGAAAGTTTAAATTTTCAGCACAAACATCTAGCCTTTCTTGCAACCACTTAGTTTCCAAATACTTATGCCTCTTGCAAAATCTATCTTCCCTATCTGGTGTGTACTTGCAAACTCTATGCACTCCACAAAAATTGACATGCTTATAAGAGACATTTTCATTATGACTAGTGCAATCATCATTAGTACTATGGATATTCAAGGAGTTCATACTAACAACATTGCAATCATGCTCATCATTCAAAGATTTAGTGCCAAACATTTTATAGACTTCTTCTTCTAGCACTTGAGCACAATTTTCCTTACCATCATTCTCACAAAAAATATTAAAAAGATGAAGCGTATGAGGCAAACTCAATTCCATTTTTTTGTATTTTTCTTTTATAAACTAAACTAGTGATAAAACAAGAAACTAAAAGATTCGATTGCAAGATCTAAAGATATACCTTCAAGCACTCACCTCCCCGGCAACGGCGCTAGAAACTAGCTTGATGTCTACTACTTAACCTTCTTGTTGTAGACGTTGTTGGGCCTCCAAGTGCAGAGGTTTGTAGGACAGTAGCATATTTCCCTCAAGTGGATGACCTAAGGTTTATCAATCCGTGGGAGGCTTAGGTTGAAGATGGTCTCTCTCAAACAACCCTGCAACCAAATAACAAAGAGTCTCTTATGTCCCCAACACACTCAATACAATGGTAAATTGTATAGGTGCACTAGTTCAGCGAAGAGATGGTGATACAAGTGCAATATGGATGGTAGGTATAGGTTTTTGTAATCTGAAATTATAAAAACAGCAAGGTAACAAGTAATAAAAGTGAGCGTGAACGGTATTGCAATGCTAGGAAACAAGGCCTAGGGTTCATACTTTCACTAGTGCAAGTTCTCTCAATAATAATAACATAATTGGATCATATAACTATCCCTCAACATGCAACAAAGAGTCACTCCAAAGTCACTAATAGCGGAGAACAAACGAAGAGATTATTGTAGGGTACGAAACCACCTCAAAGTTATTCTTTCGGATCGATCTATTCAAGAGTTCGTACTAGAATAACACCTTAAGACACATATCAACCAAAACCCTAATGTTTCCTAGATACCCCAATGTCACCTCAAGTATCCGTGGGTATGATTATACGATATCCATCAAACAATCTTAGGTTCATCTATTCAACCAACACAAAATACTTCAAAGAGTGCCCCAAAGTTTCTACCGAAGAGTCAAGACGAAAACGTGTGTCAACCCCTATGCATAAGTTCACGAGCGGAAGCCGCAAGTTGATCACCAAAACATACATCAAGTGGATCACGTGAATATCCCAATGTCACCACAGATAAGCACATGCAACACATACATCAAGTGTTCTCAAATCCTTAAAGACTCAATCCGATAAGATCACTTCAAAGGGAAAATTCAATCCATTACAAGAGAGTAGAGGGGGAGAAACACCATAAGATCCAACTATAATAGCAAAGCTCGCAATACATCAAGATCATACCATCTCAAGAACACGAGAGAGAGAGAGAGATCAAACACATAGCTACTGGTACATACCCTCAGCCCCGAGGGTGAACTACTCCCTCCTCATCATGGAGAGCGTCGGATGATGAAGATGGCCACCGGTGAGGGATTCCCCCTCCGGCAGGGTGCCGGAATAGGGCCCCGGTTGGTTTTGGTGGCTACAGATGCTTGCGGCGGCGGAACTCCCGATCTATTCTGCTCCCTGATGTTTTTAGGGTATATGGACATATATAGGTGAAAGAAGTCGGTCAGGGGAGCCACGAGGGGCCCACGAGGGTGGGGGCGCTCCCAGGGGTAGGGCACGCCTCCCTGCCTCGTGGCTTCCTCGATGCTTCCCTGATGTCTACTCCAAGTCTCCTGGATTGCTTCCGTTCCAAAAATAACTCTCCCAAAGGTTTCATTCCTTTTGGACTATGTTTGATATTCCTTTTCTTCGAAACACTGAAATAGGCAAGAAAACAGCAATTTGGGCTGGGCCTCCAGTTAATAGGTTAGTCCCAAAAATAATATAAAAGTGTTTAGTAAAGCCCATAAACATCCAAAACAGATAATATAATAGCATGAATACTTCATAAATTATAGATACGTTGGAGACGTATCAGGCGGCTTGGACCTTGTCCTTCTCTAGTTGCTCGACCACCATCATCGTGCTAACCGACCACGAGGTCGCGGCGACATAGAGCAACAACGGCTCCTTCTCGGCCGGTGCGGCCAGGACTGGTGCGGTGGAGAGCATGCGTTTGAGATCCCGGAAGGCTTCGTCCGCTTGGTCGTTCCACTCGAACGGTGTCGTCTTCTTCATCAGCTGATATAGGGGCAAGGCCCTCTCGCCCAGCCGGCTGAGAAACCAGCTGACCGAGGCTAAGCAGCCGGTGAACTTCTGGACATCGTGTAGCCGAGCCGGCTTGCGCATGCGCTCGATGGCCTTGATCTTCTCCGTGTTCGCCTCAATGTCGCGCTTTGAGACGAGGAAGCCGAGTAGCTTTCCGACCGGGACACCGAAAACGCATTTCTCCGGGTTGAGCTTGACCTTGTACTCGCGCAGGTTGGCGAAGGTTTCCTTCAAATCGTCGAGGAGCATGAGGTGCTGCTTGGTCTTCACCATGATGTCGTCCACGTAGACGTGGATGTTGCGGCCGGGTTGCGCGAGCAAGCATTTCTGCATGCAGCGCCGGAAGGTGGCACCGGCGTTCTTCAAGCCGAACGACATGGTGATGTAGCAATACGCCCCGAAGGGCGTGATGAAGGATGTCTTCAGGGCGTCGGCCAGGTCCAGCTTGATCTGATGATAACCGGAGTAAGCATCCAGGAAGGACAGGAGCTCGCACCCGGCGGTGGAGTCGATGACTTAGTCGATCCGCGGGAGGGAGAACTGGTCTTTGGGGCAGGCCTTGTTCAGGCTGGTGTAATCGATACACATGTGCCAGGTCTTGTTCTTCTTCAGGACGAGGACTGGGTTGGCTAGCCACTCGGGGTGAAATACTTCCATGATGAAGCCGGCCGCCAAGAGCTTGGCGACCTCTTCACCGATGGTCCTTCTCTTCTCTTTTGAAAAGCGTCGTAGGGGTTGATGGACAGGCTTGGCATCCTTGCGGACGTGGAGTTTGTGCTTGGCGTACTTCCTTGGGATACCCGGCATGTCCTTGGGGGTCCATGCAAAAATATCCCGATTCTCACGGAGGAAGTCGACGAGCTCGCCTTCCTATTTGCTGTGGAGGCGGGTGCCCACGACAACGTACTTGCTGCAGCGGGGGTCTTCTGGGTTAAACTTCACCTTCTTGGTCTCCTTGGAGGGCTTGAACGCGGCCTCATCGGCCGGCTCCTCGGTCGGGATCTGAGTAGCTGATGCCTCCTGGGCCAAGGCGACGATCCGGTCGAGTTGGTGCCGCTCCTCGGCTACGACCAGCGACTCGGTTAGCTTGGCGCCATCTCCGGCGCAGTCCAGGGACTTGCGGTAGTCGCCGGTGATGGTGATGAGGCCCATTGGACCCGGCAGCTTCATCTTCAGGTAGGCGTAGTGGGGGACCGCCATGCACTTGGTGAGTGCGGGCCTACCCAGCAGCGCGTGGTACGAGCTGGACAGGTTCACCACCTCGAACTAGATCGGCTCGCGTCGGAAGTGGCTGCTGTCGCCAAACAGGACGTCGAGCCGGATCCGGCCGATTGGGGAGCAGGAGAGGCCGGGAACGATGCCGTGGAAGATCTACCGGGTCGGCTCCAGGTCCTTGGCCTCGAGGCCGAGTTTGGTCATGGTATCGCGGTAGAGAATGTTGATGTTGCTGCCGCCGTCGACGAGAACCTGGGAGAACTTGCACGTGCACCGGGGCATGACGATGGTGGGGTCGAGGATGAGAGCGTAACCACCCGGGTTTGGCATGATGGTCGGGTGTTCTTCCCAGGTCCAGGTAACCGGGCGCTCCGACCAATGCATGTACTCCATCTTGGCTGGGTGTAGGATCGAAAGTATGTCTAGAGGGGGGTGATTAGACTACTTGACCAAATAAAAACTTAACCTTTTCCCAATTTTAGTTCTTGGCAGATTTTAGCTAATTTAGGACAAGTCAAGCAATCATCACATAATTCAAGCAAGCATGCAAAGAGTATATAGGCAGCGGAAAGTAAAGCATGCAACTTGCAAGAATGTAAAGGGAAGGGTTTGGAGAATTCAAACGCAATTGGAGACATGGATGTTTTTCCCGTGGTTTGGATAGGTGGTGCTATCCTACATCCACGTTGATGGAGACTTCAATCCACGAAGGATAACGGTTGCGCGAGTCCACACAGGGCTCCACCCAAGGGTAACGGTTGCGCGAGTCCACACAGGGCTCCACCCACGAAGGGTCCACGAAGAAGCAACCACCCACAAAGGGTCCACGAAGAAGCAACCTTGTCTATCCCACCATGGCCATCGCCCACACAGGACTTGCCTCACTAGCGGTAGATCTTCACGAAGTAGGCGATCTCCTTGCCCTTACAAACTCCTTGGTTCAACTCCACAATCTTGTCGGAGGCTCCCAAGTGACACCTAGCCAATCTAGGAGACACCACTCTCCAAGAAGTAACAAATGGTGTGTAGGTAATGAACTCCTTGCTCTTGTGCTTCAAATGATAGTCTCCCCAACACTCAACTCTCTCTCATAGGACTTGGATTTGGTGGAAAGAAGATTTGAGTGGAAAGCAACTTGGGAAGGCTAGAGATCAAGATTCATATGGTAGGAATGGAATGTCTTGGTCTCAACACATGAGTAGGTGGTTCTCTCTCAGAACATATGAGTTGGAATGGTGTGTGTGTTCTGATGGCTCTCTCCTCGAATGAGAAGAAGGTGGAGGGGTATATATAGCCTCCACACAAAATCCAACCGTTACACAGTTTTCCAATCTCGGTGGGACCGAATCAATAAACTCGGTCGGACCGAAAATGTAAACCTAGTGACCGTTAGAGATTTTCGGTGGGACTGACATGCAACTCGGTAGGACCGATATGGTTAGGGTTTGGGCATAACGTAATCTCGGTGAGACCGATTACACAAACTCGGTGAGACCGAATTTGGTAATTAGCTAACCAGAGAGTTGGTCAGGCAAACTCGGTGGGACCAATTTGCTCTTTCGGTGAGACCGAGTGGAACTCGGTGAGACCAAAAAGTTGCAAAGGGGAAACACTGAGTTTACATTGCAATCTCAGTGGGACCGATTCGCTCTTTCGGTGAGACCGAAAAGTTACGAAAGGGAAACAGAGAGTTTGCAACCCCATCTCGGTGAGACCGAGATCCCTATCGGTAGGACCGAATTGCTAGGGTTTGGCAGTGGCTAATGACAAGTAAAACTCGGTGGCGCCGGATAGGACGAATCGGTAGGGCCGAGTTTGGCTTAGGGTTTAGGTCATATGTGGATATGGGAAAGTAGTTGAGGGTTTTGGAGCATATCACTAAGCACATGAAGCAAGAGGCTCATTAAGCAACACCTCATCCCTCCTTGATAGTATTGGCTTTTCCTAAATACTCAATGTGATCTTGGATCACTAAAATATAAAATGAAGAGTCTTGAGCTTTTGAGCTTGAGCCAATCCTTTGTCCTTAGCATTTTGAGGGTTCCACTTTCACATCCATGCCATGCCAATCATTGAGCTTTCCTGAAATAATCATCTTGGAATAGCATTAGCTCAATGAGCTATATGTTGTTATGAATTACCAAAACCACCTAGGGATAGTTGCACTTTCAATCTCCCCCTTTTTGGTAATTGATGACAACATATAGATCAAAGCTTCGACAAATGATAATAAGCATGAAATATATCGTCGCTTTGAGAAGTATGTGATAAGTAAGAGCTCCCCCTAAATTTGTGCATATTTAAAATTTTCTTTGGACTGCAAATGCACAAAGAGTCAGAGTCATGGGTTACTCTTCCATGTCACATACATCTTGGTGGAGCGCTCAAAATGATAAGAATGAAATACATGCACTCATCACCAAGAAAAGTGAATGATCACACAAGATAGATAGGATAATAGCAATAAGCAAGCATTAAGTGTAGCTTATGATCAAACACATGATCATCAATGTCTCACAAATAATGACGTAGTATCTCAAGCACTCAAAAGCAAACAAGTTTGAAAAACCACCAAATAAAGCAAGAGAGAAAAACAACACTCTCTCTCTCGAAGCCTATGATCTATACATCTTCTCCCCCTTTGGCAACAAGTTACCAAAAAGTTCCTAGAAAATGCATAGTGCTAAATTGACGCTCAGGCTTGATCTTCTGGTGGTGGTGGAGTCCGGATCACTCCAAGGATGAAGGCTTCGGTAGATGCTGAAGTAGACGCTGGAGTTGGAGCTGAAGTAGACGCTGGAGCTGAGGCTGTAGCTGGTGCTGAAGTGGTGGCTCTGGTGTCAGCAACTGGCACGGCAGATGACCTCGGGCCTCGTGGCACTCTGGAAAAGGCATGAGTGGTAGTCCTGCCTCTCCTCTCCTGCATGTCCTCCTGGAGCTGCTCCACTGCAGACTGAACTTCCGTTACTTTGACATCCAAGTCATAGAACTTCTGTTCCATGATTCTCTCTAGGCTCTGCTGATTCTGAGTGAGGGTGGCCAGACTTTGCTCAATCCTCAGCGTGGATGCAATCAAGTAACCAAGCTGTTCTTGTTTGGTCTTCAAGAAATACTCAGATGCCTCCTCTTGAGTAGGCATCTTGGCAGCTTTCTCCTTCCTCGCCTTCTCCTTCTTTGCAAATGCTTGGGCAGATGATGGCTCGTTCTCAGTCATGACAACTTGATTGTCCTCGAAATCTGGACGGATGGGCAGGTGTTCCTGGTCCAATAGATATATGCCCGTGCCCATCTTGGAGTTGATGAGCTCCTGAATTTGAGTGGCATATCCGCAGCTCCTTTTCTGATCTGCTGCAGTCCTCTTGATTTTTTCCACTATGAGGCTCATCACCTTGAACTTCTGAGGCACATCAAACATATGTAGCAAGTTGATAGCATGGCCTCTGATCATCTTGTGATCTCCATACTTGGGCAGTAAGGTGTGCCTAAGTATCCAATTGATCGTAGGCAGTCCTGACAGAAGGTAATGCACAGACCCAAATTTGAAGGTGTCAAGAGCTTCATTGGGAATTTCCTTGTACATATTGGACATGGAGTTATGGTCCATCTTCTTCTTGGCATAGATATCCAAGTCATCATCTTGCTCCTCTGGGGCATTAATGATCTGTGCCCACTCAGCAACTGTGGATTGGTACCTTGTACCCTCAGACATCCATGTGATCCTCCCATCTGGATAAAAGTGTGCCGTGGAGTAGAATTGCATGATCAGTTCCTCGTTCCACTTTGTGAGCTTCTGCCCAACAAATCAGCTACTCCACAAGCATTAAAGCTGTCATATACTCCTGGGTAGTGTTCCTCCTTCTCCCTCATGTAGGTCCAGTCAACCCATCTCATGTCACAGACGATTGGCTTCTTATCTAGCAAAACAGTCTCATAAAAATCCTGCTGCTCCTTGGTGTGAAACCTGTAGTCCACGGCAGTCCTTCTCCTTGAAGCATACGGGTCTGCTTCTCTCCATTTCCTCAGCCCTGAATCTCTCCTGAGCTTCATATCCTCAGCCACAAGATGAGCATCATTGTGGTCTGGGATCTTGGGCTTTAGCTTTCTCAGGACATTCTCTTCCTCTTCTTCAGCAATAGTCTCAGGCACTGGGGCCTTGTTCTTCTCAGCTGCAGGAATGCTCCTTGTATTTCTCTTAGGCTTTGGCTTTGGAGCTGGCTTGGCCTTGGAAGCAGCTCCCCTGATTTTATGGCATCTCCCATTAGCTTGGGTGCCTTGGGCGCTGGTGCAGCCACCTCTTCTTCTTCTTCCTCTTCCATGATGGAAGCTTTGCCAAGCATTCTAGCCACAGTCTTCTTCACCCTTTCCTTTCTTTTCTTGCCCTCAGCTGCAACTGGCTCTATGGGCTTCTCAGTTGACATTCTGGCCTTTGACATTGGCTGCCTGCCTGCTGGCCTTTTGATTTTCAGGCCTGGCTTAGTGCCTTGAGCTGGCTCAATTCTCTTGGAAGTGGCCTCTTCCTCTGCCACATAGTCCTCATCTTCGGAATCTGAAGTCCTCTTCTTCCTTTATCTCGTGGCAGCCTTTGGCAAATTGCTAGGAGTGCTCCTGCTGCCTTCATCAGAAGAACTTGAGGGACTAGTGCCCTCACTCATCACCACTTGCTGCTCTGACATATTTTGGCTATCACTTTGATCAGACATGCTGCAAACTGACTGCTGACCCTGTGAATAGATTATAGAAGAGATAGAGTGGATGAGCATCACAAAATGCAGAGATTTTTGCAAAAGAATGATCCAAAAACTTAGTTTTAGTTTCCCACTGAAATCATCTCGGATCTACCGATTTTCAAACTCGGTGACACCGAAGCAGTTTTGGACCTAAACTAGTGAACTCGGTAGGACCGAGTCACAGTTCGGTGGCACCGAGACTGCTAGGGTTTCACTAAGTTCAAAAATCGGTCACACCGATAAGTAATTCTCGGTCAGACCGAGTCTCACTTGTGCAATGGCATAAGCCAAATCAGTGGGACCGAGTTTTTCAACTCGGTGGGTCCGAGATAGTTTCGGCGGAAACCTAAACCTAGAATTTTCGAATCAAACCTAATCTATGAGCGTTTTGACTGGATAGGAGTGTTTCAATCGTGGCTAGAATCAATATGATCACAATGTGCTAGGAATCAGATTGGGGAATAGCACAAAGATCAAGTCCATACCCTAGTTCGGCGGGGACTTGCTACGGCGGCAACGGCGGGGCAGAATTCCCATTGACGGCGACGGAGACCAGCGACTGGAGGCTGCTGGCGGCGAGAAGACGATCCGGAGACCACGAGGGCAGAGCAGGCTATCACGCGGGCGAAGGGGTTCGGAGAAATTTCCAAAATTTTGCCCGTGACTATATATAGCCCGACCCTATCGGTGTGACCGAGTGGAATAACTCGGTGGCACCGAGATTCATAACTGCAAGCAGTTACTGAAACTCGGTGTGACCGAAATGTTCAAATCGGTTGCACCGAGATCGAAAACCTAGATCAACTTAATGATCTCGGTAGGACCGAAGGTGGAGTATCGGTCAGACCGAGAATCATAAAGAGGTTTTGGAAGTTTAAGTCTATGACGAATCGGGGACTCCGAGCGCTCCTCACACAGAGTGGTTCGAATCTGACTTGATCAAATTTTGTGATGTAGCATGAATAGAATTTGAGACGAGAACAGCATAGATAGCTAGAGGAGGTTCTTAGGCATTCTTGTCCATCCACTTGGCAAAAGAAGATAAAACCAAACAATCAAAACAACAAGTGGATGTCCTCGAATGAGTAAAATATGCAACCAGCATGCTCACACAATAAGATGGCAAATGAAATATGTGACAAGGCATGCACAACCAATTCTAGCATCTATCAAGCAATTTGCGATGACTAGGTCATCTATATATGAGTATATTGACTTAGGAGTCAAGTGAGAACACTTGATCATAGGTCATACTCATCGTTTAAGCTCAAGTGGGGTTACCACTTTTACATAAAGCATTGATTTGTTCACATCTTTAGAGTTGCTTTAGCTCAAGTCTTAGAGTAAAGCTCCCCCTAGATGTGATATCCCCCCCTAAGAGGGATGAACTAACCTTGGGTTTTGTCGATGATGACTTCATGTAGATATTGGAGATGTGGATGCTCAATGTTGATGTAGATCTCTTGGAGCTATCCATTTGAGTGAATTGCACTTTCAATACCTACATGGGTTAGTCCCACAAGGAACAAGCAAGAATATCCATAGACATAGAGTGATGCACACAAAGATGATGTCCATGAAAACTTTTAGGTTACCTTGTCCCTTGTCTTACCAACAAGAGGGTTTGTGACTCCTTGAACTAGTGCAAGATGTGGAAGTTCATTGCACTTGTTCTTGCCAAAATGATAAGAGTGAAGTACGTTGGCGGAGTAACCCTCAAGAACTCTCTAGTTCTTCTTCTTTTGGATCCACATCATCTTGATGGGAATCCTTGGAGTTGTAGTCGTACTTGATGAAGTGGAACTTGAAGTAGTCTTGGGAATCCACTTGACTAAGGTCTTTGGAGCTTCTTCAAATGCATCAATTTCCTCTTGAAGCTTGTCCTTGCCTTTTTGCTTGTAGTCTTGTGGTGGAAGATCATCTTGAGCTTGTGTCCCCTTGAAAGAAGTATACTTCTCTTGTTGAGGGACAAACTTTGTCTTGGGGTATTGATCTTCTTCCCACTCAACTCCATTGGCATTGAACTTTCGTTCAAAACCGACACCTTGATTGTTCCGGTGCATTCCTTGCTTGCGCACAATTTCCTCGAATTGCTTACTCCCGGCAAGGCTTTTGTACACTCCTTTCTCTATAATTCCCTTCAATAAGCTATTTTCTTGCTCAAGTGTAACTTGGCTAAGATAATCATTAGTGGAATCAAGAGAACTACTAGAAGCAACAATATTGGATTTAGCATGATCATTGTTACTACTAGAGGAAGAATCTTTCTTGTTCTTGTTACTAGACTTGACTTGAGGCATGTAAGTGGATAAGAGTAAACGCTTGGCAATGTAAGAAGAACTTTTCTTGCGGAGATCATCATTGATTGCCTTTAAGAACTCATGCTCTTGCTCAAGATTGAGCTTTTTAAAGCGTAATTTCTCATGAGCTCTTAAAAGTTCTCGATGATCTTCGAAGATGGTTTCATGAGCTAACTTAAGAGTGTTTAGTTCTTTAGTTAGGGCCTCAATTTTCTCCTTATCATTGTCATTCGTTTTATCTTGATTAGCATGATTAATTGGTCTTTCATCATAATATTCATCACTAGAGTTGTCACCAAGCAAATCATCACCTAACAAGTCATCTTCATCACTATTGAAATCAACATACTCGGGGTGTGTTACCTTAGGACCTTTGGCCATGAAGCATCTTCCAATTCCTTCATTTGGTGAGTCAAATATGTCGTAGGAGTTGGTTGACACAAGTGCTAGACCGGCAACACCTTCATCTTGAGTATCTTCGGAGCCGGAGTAATAACTTCTCTCGGAGTGGCTGTCGGAGTCGGAGCCGGATACCCATTCACCAAGATGAGCTTGATGTCTTCGTCTTGTGTAGCTCCTTGATGATTTTTCCTTCCTTTCCGAATCCTTGCTTCTCCGTGAGTATCTTCATTCATAACGATCATCTCTACTCCTTCTCTCTCTTGGTGGTGATCCTTTGCTTCTTCTTTTTGGAGAATCTTCTCTTCTCTTGTAGGGAGCCGTACACTCATTGGAATAGTGTCCGGGTCTTCCACAATTGTAGCAGTTTCACTCTCGACTAGAAGATCTTTTGTCATTGTAGGACCTTGACTTGGAGCTTCTATCTTTGCTTCTACTCTTTTAGAACTTGTTGAAGTTCTTCACCATTAAGCTCAATTCTTCATTGAAGTCTTGTTTCTCACTTGATGATGTAGGGGCTTCACATGAGGCTTTATAGGCACCACTTGATTTGTTGTGAAGTTCCTCTTTATCCTTAAGTGACATCTCATGAGCAACAATTCTTCCAATCACCTCCGTTGGCTTGAGATCTTTGTAATTGGGCATCATTTGGATCAATGTGCACACAGTATCATATTTTCCATCCAAGGCTCTTAGAATCTTCTTGATGATGAATTTATTGGTCATCTCTTCACTTCCTAAGCCGACAATCTCATTTGTGATGAGAGCAAGCCTAGAGTACATTTCAGCGACACCTTCACCATCCTTCATCTTGAACTTGTCAAGTTGGCTTTGAAGCACATCCAACTTGGATTCCTTGACGGAGTCGGTACCTTCGTGCATATCAATCAAAGTGTCCCAAATTTCCTTTGCATTCTCAAGATGGCTGATTTTGTTGAATTCTTCGGGGCACAATCCGTTGAAGAGAATATCACAAGCTTGAGCATTGTATTGCAACATCTTCAACTCATCCGCGGTAGCTTCACGGTTTGGTTCTCTCCCATCAAAGAAGTCACCTTGCAAACCAACACACACAATAGCCCAAACGGCGGGGTTATGTCCAAGAATATGCATTTACATTTTATGCTTCCAACTAGCAAAATTAGTACCATCAAAGTAAGGACCTCTACGGTGATAATTTCCCTCGCTAGACGCCATACTCTCCTAGGTTGTGAAACCAAGGCTATGACCACCAAAAGCTATGGAGATCAAAGCAAATGGATACCAAAGCTCTGATACCACTTGTAGGATCGAAAGTATGTCTAGAGGGGGGTGATTAGACTACTTGACCAAATAAAAACTTAACCTTTTCCCAATTTTAGTTCTTGGCAGATTTTAGCTAATTTAGGACAAGTCAAGCAATCATCACATAATTCAAGCAAGCATGCAAAGAGTATATAGGCAGCGGAAAGTAAAGCATGCAACTTGCAAGAATGTAAAGGGAAGGGTTTGGAGAATTCAAACGCAATTGGAGACACGGATGTTTTTCCCGTGGTTCGGATAGGTGGTGCTATCCTACATCCACGTTGATGGAGACTTCAACCCACGAAGGGTAACGGTTGTGCGAGTCCACACAGGGCTCCACCCAAGGGTAACGGTTGCGCGAGTCCACACAGGGCTCCACCCAAGGGTAACGGTTGCGCGAGTCCACACAGGGCTCCACCCACGAAGGGTCCACGAAGAAGCAACCACCCACAAAGGGTCCATGAAGAAGCAACCTTGTCTATCCCACCATGGCCATCGCCCACACAGGACTTGCCTCACTAGCGGTAGATCTTCACGAAGTAGGCGATCTCCTTGCCCTTACAAACTCCTTGGTTCAACTCCACAATCTTGTCGGAGGCTCCCAAGTGACACCTAGCCAATCTAGGAGACACCACTCTCCAAGAAGTAACAAATGGTGTGTAGGTAATGAACTCCTTGCTCTTGTGCTTCAAATGATAGTCTCCCCAACACTCAACTCTCTCTCATAGGATTTGGATTTGGTGGAAAGAAGATTTGAGTGGAAAGCAACTTGGGAAGGCTAGAGATCAAGATTCATATGGTAGGAATGGAATGTCTTGGTCTCAACACATGAGTAGGTGGTTCTCTCTCAGAACATATGAGTTGGAATGGTGTGTGTGTTCTGATGGCTCTCTCCTCGAATGAGAAGAAGGTGGAGGGGTATATATAGCCTCCACACAAAATCCAACCGTTACACAGTTTTCCAATCTCGATGGGACCGAATCAATAAACTCGGTCGGACCAAAAATGTAAACCTAGTGACCGTTAGAGATTTTCGGTGGGACTGACATGCAACTCGGTAGGACCGATATGGTTAGGGTTTGGGCATAACGTAATCTCGGTGAGACCGATTACACAAACTCGGTGAGACCGAATTTGGTAATTAGCTAACCCGAGAGTTGGTCAGGCAAACTCAGTGGGACCGATTTGCTCTTTCGGTGAGACCGAGTGGAACTCGGTGAGACCAAAAAGTTGCAAAGGGGAAACACTGAGTTTACATTGCAATCTCGGTGGGACCGATTCGCTCTTTCGGTGAGACCGAAAAGTTATGAAAGGGAAATAGAGAGTTTGCAACCCCATCTCGGTGAGACCGAGATCCCTATCTGTAGGACCGAATTGCTAGGGTTTGGCGGTGGCTAATGACAAGTGAAACTCGGTGGTGCCGGATAGGAAGAATCGGTAGGGCCGAGTTTGGCTTAGGGTTTAGGTCATATGTGGATATGGGAAAGTAGTTGAGGGTTTTGGAGCATATCACTAAGCACATGAAGCAAGAGGCTCATTAAGAAACACCTCATCCCTCCTTGATAGTATTGGCTTTTCCTAAAGACTCAATGTGATCTTGGATCACTAAAATATAAAATGAAGAGTCTTGAGCTTTTGAGCTTGAGCCAATCCTTTGTCCTTAGCATTTTGAGGGTTCCACTTTCACATCCATGCCATGCCAATCATTGAGCTTTCCTGAAATAATCATCTTGGAATAGCATTAGCTCAATGAGCTATATGTTGTTATGAATTACCAAAACCACCTAGGGATAGTTGCACTTTCAGACGACTGTGTTCACCTCCTGCCGAAGGAGGCGCTCACTGTACTTGTCATCGCCGAGGCTGGTAAAGACGACGTAGGTCGTGTTCTGGGCCGGGTAGGGGTCGTGGCGCGTCGCGCCGGCGGCTGGAGGTGGTGGCGGAGGCGGAGGCGGTTGCCCTGCTCCCGGAGCCGGAGGCGGTGGGATGTCACCCCTGGTGATGCGCTTGGTGATGGTGCACTGTCGAAGCGTGTGCGTAGACGGCCCCGCACTGCTGTGGTGCTTGCACGGAGAGTCGAGCATCTCCTCGAAACTCATGGTGGGCTGACATGCCATTTTGTCGGTGTTCCGGTGTTTGGCGGCCGGGTCGGCCGCGGGCGCCTTCTCGGCGGCCACGACGAGCCGGCTGTCGTAGCGTTGAGCCGGTTGATTGGCTTTGCGCTTGTTGTTCTGCTGGTTGTGCTGCTGCCGGCTTCCCTCATCGGCCGGCTTTGGAGGCGGCACCGACTTTGCCTTGCCGTCTTCGTCTAGTGCCACCTGGATCTTCATGGCGGAGTCGGTGTTGGCGTACTTGTCCGCCGTTACCATGAGTGCAGCCATGGTGGCCGGTTTGGAGCGCAAGAGCTTGTGCTTGAGGAGGGTGCCGTCTCGGCACCCGTTGACGAAGTACTGGATGGCTTGGACTTCGTGGACTCCCTCGCAGCTGTTCTGGAGCTTGGTCCAGCGTGCGAGGTACTCGCGGCCGGTTTCCGCCGGCCCCTTCACGCACATGGCAAGCTGACTGGGGCGGCCGGGTCACTTGTAGGTGTCGGTGAAGTTGCGCACGAAAGCCTGCTCTAAGTGAACCCACGTGTTGATGCTGCCAGCCGGCAGACTGTGCAACCAGGTGTGGGCCGATCCCTGGATCATGAGAGGAGTGTAGCGCACGGCGAGGCGGTGGTTGCCGCCAGCAATGCCGATGGCGGTGGTGTAGTCGGTGAGCCAGTCCTCCGGCTTCACAGTGCCGTTGTACTTGGGGGTGTCGCGAGGGAGCATGAACCCTTTGGTGAACGGCTCGCCCTGGATGCGTGGCCCGAAGCACGCCCGTCCGACGGGGCCGGTCTCCTCCAGCTCATGGGAGAGGGCGAGTCGGTCCAGGCGATGATGAACATCGGTGTTGTCAATGTCGCACGGGCCTAGCCGGTCGGTGACCGTGCCACGGGGGGCCGGGTCGCCTGCAGCCAGACGTCGGCCGGGTTGGAGCAGAGGGTCGAGGCGGCGCCGGGCCTCGAAGGCCGGCTCGTCCTCCAAGCTGCAAGCGGCCGTTGGGTGGGGTTGCGCCGGGTCCGGGTGCGGCCTAAGTGCACCTCGCTGGGTGGCGAAGACGCCATGTGCTGGTTGTCGCCGGATCCGGCAACTCGGACGGAGCCGGAGCCGGCCGGCTTGGCGAGCTGGTTGAGGAGGTCTTACTGCGCGTTGGCCGCAGTGAGGAGGTCGTTCACGCTCTTGAGGCGATCCTGCAGCTCCTCGCCCGCGAGCTGATCCATGCCGGCCGCGGCCGCCTGGGCAGCGCGCATGTTCTTCACGGGAGTCTCCTAGACGGGAGGAAGGGCGCCGAAAGCGCGCCCAATCGTGCCACCCCGGGCTCGCACGTTGGCGACCCGGCTTGGCTCGGGGGCAGTAGGCATGAAGCCATAGGCGGCGTTGCGCTCCAGCTGGGCGGAGTCGAGGCGATGCTGCATGGCGGTGAGTGTCTCGGTGAGGTCCAGCAGGCGCTGGCGATCATCATTGAGGCGAGTCCGGACATGTTGGAGGCGTCGATGTCGGGGCCGATGGGGACGTGGAGGCTCTGTATCATGGCGCGCAGCGGGTTGGGCGAGCCGGCCCTATCCGTCGCGGCCTTAGCCTCGGCGGCCTTCCTTTCCGCGCTCGACGATGAGGAGGCGCCGATGTCGATGACACAAACCTCCACGCAGAGGTCCATTGCGCCGGTGGCAGCGCTGTCGTTGATGGGGAGCGGGGAGTCGAAAAAGCTAAGTACCTCGCGGGGGTACTCGTCGTCTATAGGCGCGTCGAAGATGCGCAGCATGGCGAAGGAGCCGGCGAGTGCGTCGATGACATCGTCCGCCAGCGTGACGGGCTCGTCGGAGTCGGAGAAGATCCCCGTCTGAAGCATGCTCCCGGCCAGGACCTCGAGCTGCCCCATGGTGGGCGCCAACTGTCGTGATGGGCGCACGGTAGATGCCAAGGGATTGCTAAAGATAGGGGGAGGCTCGACGGCACTGGTGGGCTCCAGAGGCGAGGTCGGCATGAGCGAGCGCGGGACGGAAGACATACCCAGGTTCGGGGCTCTCCGGAGAGATAACACCCCTAGTCCTGCCGAGTGTGGTTTATGTGTTACAGTACATAGTTGCTCCTAGAGCTATATGGAGGAAGAAGGAGGTCTGGCCAAGGCTTAGGCTGCTCCCTCTCCTCGGGTGTTGCTTGCTAGGTGGGTGTGTGTGTTTGTGTGTGTGTGTGTATGTGTGTGTGCGATCGCCTGTGTGAATGAAGTGGTTGCCCGCATGCATGGGGGCTCCTGGGGGTTTTATAGGTCAACCCCCCAGGGGTACAAGGGTAATGTTACAAGGCCGTAGGGCCGGGTTGTCAGTGTCCAGGAACCCGGTGCTGGGACCTGCCGGGTACCAAGGCTCGCCGGGTTCTCTGGGCGCGGGCCCCATGCGCCTAGGGGGCACTGTGCACCGTCTTGTCAATCGTAAGGGCATGGCCGAGTTGAGTCGGCTATAGTGGCGCTCCATCAGGTCACCGCTTGTTGGTGTCCTGGGTCACGTCGGGTGCACTGTTGCTACGCCAGCCTTGGTCAGCGGGTAGGTAAGAGGCACAGTTGCTTCGTCCGGCTGACCAGAGGCATGGGCGGGGTACTGTGGCTTCGGTCATCAGTTGGTGGAGACTTGTCCCATCGTACGGCTGGGATGGGACGACCGCTGACCCTCGGCCGGGTTCGGAGAACATGCCAAGGGCGGTGCTGGCTTGCTGGGGAAGTCTTGAGCTTGGTTATTGGGGCCGAGTTGAGGAGTCTGGCCGGGTTGCAGAGCTCGGCCGGGTCGCAGGGCTTGGCCGGGTTGAGCGACCCGGCAAGCGCGAGCCGGGTTGAGGGGCGATGTTGGCCCCGTTGTTTTCGAAAAGGGTCTGGGTTCCGTTGCCTGCCTGGGGTCCATCCCCCGACACTAGAGCTTCTCACAACAAGCATGATGGATTCGGTAGGGAACGCGCCACCTTTGGGGACGAAACGATATCCATTGCATCTTATTTCTTTCAAAAAATTTAGAGTGTCAACATAGAACAACAGGAGTGTTGTGTTCAATTTCGGAATTTTTCGGGGTTTGTTTGGACATTTGTATACATTAACTGGGTTTTCCAGGCATTTTATGTGCATAATTCAAATTTGAACTACATGCACATTCTCCAGTGCATATAAACTGGTTGAAAAATCAAATATGTGTCCTTGGGTGCATGCTTAGGTCCCATGCAAGAAATGGGAATGAATTTCAAACACCCTGCCACTGTCACTCGGCCGCAAACATTGAGATACCTGGTTTTTAAATTCTAGTAAATCCAAAACTCATCTGAAATTCATGAAACTTGGCATGCTATCATGGAGCGGCATCAACATGTCGTGGTAAAAAATTTGTCAGCTTCCCCAGGTTTAATCCGGTTTCCCCAGTTTAATTTGGTTTTTAAATATAAAAAACTCATCGCAAACGTTTTAGTTAGAATACCCGTATGCAAACCGACAGCTTCCCCGGGAAGCCAAGGGAAAATGTGCCGAGCAGGATTTGTGCAGCTCTTGATCGCAAACGTTTTAGATAGAACACCGTATGCAAAGTGAGAGCAGCGTGGGATTTTTGCATCGCTTCAACGCAAACGGTTGTTTTGGATGACCCGTGTGCAACCACATACAAACAATTATTGGGTATGTTGCCATTTTGTCAAACTAGAAAGATTTACATTTGTTGATCTAGTAACGTTGCCATTTGTCAATCCTTGTAACATTGCGATGTGTCAAAATATGCAGCTAGAAATCGTTAGCACTATCTAAGTTTTGCAACTAAAATCCAGTAATTAAGCATAGATTTCATTCATAGATTAAGCATTCGTTCTTAATTTATACAAACAGTTCAACTCAACAGCTGAACCAACCAAACTTCTCCCCAATTGTTGCCAACCATGTACTGAAATAGCTAGTTCAACTATATATACTAGCTAATTTTAAGTATGTTGTACAGTTCGACCACACATCTATAGTCAGATGAACTAAACAAAATAGCCCCTAAATACTACTACCACGGAGGGGCTTTGTGCTACTTCCGACAGCCTCTCCTCTGCCGAGCGCGCTCACCTGCTCAGTAAGAGGTAAAGGAGGAGGAGGAGCCTACCGACGAGCTGGACAAATGCAATACGGTGCCTGCCGCTGCTGCACGTTCAGCGACGCTCGCCAACTCAAACGCCCACTGCCGCTCCAGACGATCCCTCTCGAAGCGGCCGGACTGCTCATAGATCTCTTGATTCCTCACCTCTACGTCGGCATGTGCTACGGCCACGGCTGCGGTAAGTCTCTTTGCGTGCTCGGCGAGGCGCTCCTCCTCCTCCCGTGGGAACTCGATGTAGCACGCAAGGTCACTGACGCACGTGCGGGCCTCCACCTCCGCCTCCCGCCTTCGGGCCGCGGTGGCGGAGCGGGTGATAATCCCGGCGGTCGACGGTGGGCTGGCGGCCACGGCGGCCGATGATGGGGTGGCGGCCACGACCACCACCTCCCGCCTTCGGGCCGTAGTGGCGGAGAGGGTGATGGCCATGGTGGCCAGCAGTGGGGTGGCGGCCACGACGGCCACCTCCCACCTTCGGGCCACAGCGGCGGAGCGGGAGATGGCCTTGGCTTTCGACGGTGGTGTGGCGGCAACGTTGGTCGGCAACAGCTGCCGACGTACAGCAGCGGCGAAGCATGTGGTGGGTGTTCCGCGCACACCCAACAGGGACGCCACACGCACTACACTACGCCGGGGACTGCGCCGCCGCCACGGTGTAGCCTCCTAGCTGGAGTTGTCCTCTGATGACGGTGGCGTGGCTGAGCGATGACGATGGACCGGTGCCATTGGCGTTTGTGGGAGAAGCAGACAATATAAGCTACAGGGAGGGGGCGAAAATGCGACGCAGGACTCACCAGCCGTGAGGGTTTTTATAGCAGGCCGGTAGGCATTGGGATTTTGGGGGATTTCACCAAGTCGGGCGGGAATCTTGCACGGGAACCTGTGATGTTGCACGGGAACGGGCTCACCGACGATTCATTGGTGCCATCGTTTGGCCAAAAGAACGCCCCCGCGCGCTGCGCAAGCTTGCACTGTAAGCCGTCTGCGGCACCGGGGTGACAAGACGTGCGAGAGGAGGACGAGAGGACACATACACATACAGTTAATAAAAAACGTTTGCGATTTAATTACCTACTATACCCCCGTCCTGGTTTATAAGTAGGATTTAACTAATAAAATACGAATGCATGTCGCCAAAGATTATATCGTTGGAGTCGTATTTGAACATAGTTTCCAGCTATACAATTTTTGTAACATGCATTAACATTTTTTTGGTTAAATTTAAGGTTATATACCAACAAGCGTTTACCCGCAACACACACGGCTTATTCCATCACAAATAGCTCGGATGGACCAACTGTATGCCACGTATCACACATGCAACTCTAACCTAATTCATGCTTGGTGTCTACGACATCGCTCGCATAGTTCATCTTATTTGCCACGTATCACTGTGTCATCCTCTACTCGCGTCCCTCGGCAAGCTCTACTCGCTGTTAGGCGCCGCAGCGCGCTGTGCTCGCCGTTAGGCGCCGTGGCGTGCTCTGCTCGCGTCCGTCCGCGCGCTCGGCTTGTGGACAGATTTTCCTTGCGCGTTCAACTGCTATATGCATATATATGGTTGATCGTCGTTGAGGCGACCACGGAGCGCTCTGCTCACGTCCCTCCACGCGCGCTCTGCCAGCGATTGGGCGTGCACACGATCACGTCGAGGGCCCCATATGCATGTGGTTGCACCGCGCGCGTTGCCACGCGATGCAGTTACATGTGGCATGATGAAGTTACGCGCTGCAAATTAGAACTGCCATCAGGGCCTGTCGATATTCCTGGTCGTCCGGCTTCCCCTTTAATTCCCGCGGCCATTACCTTAGTATCTTCAACCTTTCGGTCGCGCCCCACAACACAACAAGCACACCCACGACGACACATAGAGAGGGGATGTCCAGCGGCGCTCCAATGGAGTCCGGCGAGCATAGAGTGGAGACCCACGCGAGGGAGACGGATCTCTCGGTGGTGCACACCATCGACCCGGCCATGGTGGACGACTACATCAACAGCGTTGAGCAGTTGCTTGCTGGAGACAAGTACAAGGTGGTCGGCATCGACCTCCCATACACCGCTGGTCATCCCAGCATAGATCAGAAGGTTGTCGTTGCCCAGTTGTGCGTGTGCCATCATGTCCTCATCTACCACTACTACATGGCCAGAGAGCCTTGCGACCATTTCAACAGGTTTGTTAACAGCACCGACTACAAGTTCGCCACGGTGGAAACCAAAAATGATGTAAATGCGCTCAGTGTTATGGGCTTGGCCTACAAGAACCTTGTCAAAATCCATGACCACTACAGGGTCTGGGGCAGCACGAAGAAGGACTCCCTATTCAAACTCACCTCGGCCATCATCGACCCCTACTATGAAAAGATGAAGCAGGATGCCCAGAGAACAAGCCCCCAATCCTGGCACAGGGCCTGGATGCGGCAACTGGATGAACCTCACCTCAGATTCGCGGCCAAGAGAGTGTACACATGCTATGAGACGCACAGGTGGATCGTTGACATGAGGAAGTGCCTCGTTACCCAAATCGACGAGCCCGGATCGAGCCACAAGCAGAGCAAGCGTCACAAGAAGTAGATGATGATGAGATGATCATTTATGCTAGTTAATCATGCATGTAATATATAGTTTACTTTATTGGTGTGTGGAAATGACATGTGTGTAGTAGCCACCTATGTAATTATGCATGTAATAGTTTACTTTAGTGTGTGTAAATGCCATGGTTGTAGTAGCCACCTATGTAAGTGGATGTTTAATTTGGTTATGCAAGCATGTCCTTAAGTGTGTGTGTGTGTGTGTGTTGTTGTTGTTCTATACGCAATCCCATAGCACAACACACACGTCTTATTAGCAGCAACCGTCTGTGTTATTATCGGTATTCACACACATTTCTAATTACAGACCTGTTTGCCGCGTATCACACACATCTTGTTAAGTTGAACCGTTTCTGTTCTCATGTCTCAACGCAAACAGTTCATCCGAGTGAACCGCATGCCGTATATCGCACACACCTTGATCTGGCTGACCGTTTTTTGTGTTGCCTAATCACAAACAGTTCATCCGAGTAAACCGTATGATGTATATCGCACACACCTCCATCTGGCTGCCCGTTTCTTTTGTTCCTCCTCATCGCAAACAGTTGATTGAACTGAACCGTAAGCCCTACATCGCACACGCAACTAAAATCTGAACCGTGTTTGATGGCTCCGCCATCGCAAACGTTTAGCACCTTTTTGACGGTTTTTTACACCACCGTTTGCGATTATGGCATCGCACACAGTTTCGTCGAATCTCTTATTGTAGTGTCGCGTTAGCAACATCCTGCGGTAGTGTAGGGTTTGGTCATTCCCCATTTTAAGTTTAATTAAAACTTAAACATGATGCAACACAAGATGCTAGCACTAAGCATTACTAGAACTAGGGATGTGACATGATGGGAGATGCCATCAAGTCTGCGGCTGCCCCTTCTAAGCCCAAGATAGCTCCCAAAGCTTCTCGTCCAGCTCCAAAGACTGCACCCACGAGGAGCATGATACGTCCATTTTGCATCATGCTTTTATATCAATATTTATTGCATTATGGGTTGTTATTACACATTATGTCACAATACTTATGCCTATTCTCTCTTATTTTACAAGGTTTACATAAAGAGGGAGAATGCCGGTAGCTGGGATTCTGGGCTGGAAAAGGAGCAAATATTAGAGACCTATTCTACATAGCTCCAAAAGTCCTGAAACTTCACGGAAGATGTTTTCCAAATATATAAAAAATACTGAGAGCAAGAACTTCACCAGTGGGCCACACCCTGCCCACGAGGGTGGGGGCGCGCCCTACCCCCTGGGCGCGCCCCCTACCTCGTGGGCCCCCTGGTGGCCCTCCGGTGGCCATCTTTTGCTATATGGATTCTTTTGATGGAAAAAAATCATAAGCCATCTTCTTGGACGAAACTCCGCCGCCACGAGGCGGAACCTTGGCGGAACCAATCTAGGGCTCTGGCGGAGCTTTTTTGCCGGGGAAACTTCCCTCCCGGAGGGGGAAATCATCGCCATCATCATCACCAACGCTCCTCTCATTGGGAGAGGGCAATCTCCATCAACATCTTCATCAGCACCATCTCATCTCAAAACCCTAGTTCATCTCTTGTATCCAATTCTTGTCTCCAAGTCCAGGATTGGTGCTAGTAGGTTGCTAGTAGTGTTAATTACTCCTTGTAGTTGATGCTAGTTGGTTTAATTGGTGGAAGATCATATGTTGAGATCCTATATGCATATTAATACCCCTCTAATTATGAACATGTTTATGCTTTGTGAGTAGTTACTTTTGTTCCTGAGGACATGGGAGAAGTCTTGCTATTAGTAGTCATGTGAATTTGGTATTCGTTCGATATTTTGATGAGATGTATGTTGTCTCTCCTCTAGTGGTGTTATGTGAACGTCGACTACATGACACTTCACCATTATTTGGGCCTAGAGGAAGGCATTGGGAAGTAATAAGTAGAAGATGGGTTGCTAGAGTGACAGAAGCTTAAACCCTAGTTTATGCGTTGCTTCGTAAGGGGCTGATTTGGATCCATATGTTTCATGCTATGGTTAGGTTTACCTTAATACTTTTGTTGTAGTTGCGGATGCTTGCAATAGAGGTTAATCATAAGTGGGATGCTTGTCCAAGTAAGGGCAGCACCCAAGCACCGGTCCACCCACATACCAAATTATCAAAGTACCGAACGCGAATCATATGAACATGATGAAAACTAGCTTGACGATATTCCCATGTGTCCTCGGGAGCGCTTTACATCATATGAGAGTTTGTCCAGGCTTGTCCATTGCTACAAAAAGGATTGGGCCACCTTGCTGCACCTTTTTTACTTTTGTTACTTGTTGCTCGTTACAAATTATCTTATCACAAAACTATCTGTTACCACTTGTTTCGGTACTTGCAGAGAATACCTTGCTGGAAACTGCTTATCATTTCCTTCTGCTCCTCGTTGGGTTCGACACTCTTACTTATCGAAAGGACTACGATAGATCCCCTATACTTGTGGGTCATCAAGACTCTTTTCTGGCGCCGTTGCCGGGGAGTGAAGCGCCTTTGGTAGGTGGAATTTGGTAAGGAAAAATTTATATAGTGTGCTGAAATTTACTATCACTTGTTACAATGGAAGGTAATCCTCTGAGGGGCTTGTTCGGGGTATCTTCACCCCGACCAGTAGAGCAAAGAGTTTCTCCTCAACCTACTAAACCTACTGAAAATTAAAATGAAAATGAAAATGCTTGCTTTGAAGTTCCTTCGGGTATGATAGAAAAACTACTAGCTAATCCTTTTTTAGGAGATGGAACAAAACATCCTGATGAACATCTGATATATGTGGATGAAGTTTGTGGATTATTTAAGCTTGCAGGTGTACCCGGAGATGTTGTTAAGAAGAAGGTCTTCCCTTTATCTTTGAGGGGAGATGCATCGACATGGTATAGGCTATGTGATGATATGAGGTCTTGGAATTACAAACGATTTAAATTGGAATTTCATCAGAAGTTTTATCCTATGCACCTTGTTCATCGTGATCGCAATTACATATATAATTTTTGGCCTCGCGAAGGAGAAAGCATTGCTCAAGCTTGGGGGAGGCTTAAATCAATGTTATATTCATGCCCCAATCATGAGCTCTCAAGAGAAATGATTATTCAAAATTTTTATGCTCGGCTTTCTGGTAACAATCGCACCATGCTTGATACTTCTTGTGCTGGCTCTTTTATGATGAAGACTATTGAATTCAAATGGGATTTATTGGAAAGAATTAAACGCAACTCTGAAGATTGGGACCTCAACAATGGTAAGGAGTCAGGTATGACTCCTAGTTTTGATTGTGTTAAATCTTTTATGGATACCGATATTTTTCTTAAATTTAGCACTAAATATGGACTTGACTCTAAGATAGTAGCTTCTTTCTGTGAATCTTTTGTTGCTTATGTTGATCTCCCAAGGAGAAGTGGTTTAAATATCATCCTCCCATAGAAGTAAAAGTAGCTGCACCTATTAAAGTTGAAGAAAAGACTATTACTTATAATGATCCTATTGTTCCTACTTCTTATGTCGAGAAACCACCTTTCCCTGTTAGGATAAAGGATCATGCTAAAGCTTCAACTTTGGTTCGTAAAAGAAATATTAAAACATATACACCTCCTGAGCAAGTTAAAGTTGAAACAAATATTGCCATTGTTAAAGATCTCTTGTCTGATAATATAGATGGACATGTTGTTTATTTCTGCAATGAAATTGCTAGAATTGCTAAACCCCGTGATAAAGATAAACCTGGACCTGTGGTAGGCATGCCTGTTATTTCTGTTAAAATAGGAGATCATTGTTATCATGGCTTATGTGATATGGGTTCTAGTGCTAGTGCAATACCTTATTCCTTATACAAAGAAGTTATGCATGATATTGCACCTGCTGAGATGGAAGATATTGATGTCACAATTAAACTTGCCAATAGAGATACTATTTCACTAATGGGAATTGTTAGAGATGTTGAAGTCTTGTGTGTGAAAACTAAATATCCTGCTAATTTTCTTGTTCTTGGTTCCCCACAAGATAGCTTTTGTCCCATTATATTTGGTAGACCCTTCTTAAATACTGTTAATGCTACCATTGATTGCAAAAGAGATGTTACTATCGGTTTAGATGATATGACTCATGAATTTAATTTTTCTAAATTTAGTAGACAACACCGTGAAGAAGAATTACCTAGTAAGGATGAAATTATTGGTCTTGCTTCTATTGCCGTACCTCCTAGTGATCCTTTAGAACAATACTTGCTAGACCATGAAAATGATATGTTTATGAATGAAAGAAGGGAATTAGATGAAGTATTCTTTAAACAGGAACGTATTCTGGAAAAAAATTACCTGTTGAAATCCTAGGGGATCCTCCTCCACCCAAGGGTGATCCCGTGTTTGAGCTTAAACCGTTACCTGATACTCTTAAATATGCTTATCTTGATGAGAAAAAGATATATCCTGTTATTATTAGTGCTAACCTCTTAGAGCATGAGGAAGAGAGATTATTGAAAACTCTGAAGAAGCACCGCGCTGCTATTGGGTATACTCTTGATGATCTTAAGGGCATTAGTCCCACTCTATGTCAACATAAAATTAATTTGGAAGAAGATGTTAAACTAGTTCGTGATCATCAACGCTGGCTGAATCCTAAAATGAAAGAAGTGGTAAGAAAGGAGATACTAAAGCTCCTTGAGGAAGGTATAATTTATCCTGTTGCTGATAGTCAATGAGTAAGCCATGTCCATTGTGTCCCTAAGAAGGGAGGTATTACTGTTGTTCCTAATGATAAAGATGAATTGATTCCTCAAAGAGTTATTGCAGGTTATAGGATGGTAATTGATTTCTGCAAATTAAAGAAGGCTACTAAAAAAGATCATTACCCCTTACCTTTTATTGATCAAATGCTAGAAAGATTGTCCAAACATACACATTTTTGCTTTCTAGATGGTTATTCTGGTTTCTCTCAAATACCTGTGTCAGCCAAAGATCAATCAAAGACTACTTTTACATGCCCTTTTGGTACTTTTGCTTATAAGCGTATGCCTTTTGGTTTATGTAATGCACCTACTACCTTTCAAAGATGCATGATGGGTATACTCTCTGACTTTTATGAAAAGATTTGTGAGGTTTTCATGGACGACTTTTCTGTCTATGGATCTTCTTTTGATGATTGCTTGAGCAACCTTGATCGAGTTTTGTAGAGATGTGAAGAAACTAATCTTGTCTTGAATTGGGAAAAGTGCCACTTTATGGTTAATGAAGGTATTGTCCTGGGGCATAAAGTTTCTGAAAGAGGTATTGAAAAGATGCCATGTCCCAAGGACATCAAAGGTATAAGAAGTTTCCTTGGTCATGCTGGTTTTTATAGGAGGTTCATTAAGGACTTAACAAAAATTTCTCGGCCTCTGACTAATTTATTACAAAAAGATATACCATTTGTCTTTGATGATGATTGTGTAGAAGCATTTCAAATACTTAAGAAAGCATTGATCTCTGCACCTATTGTTCAGCCACCTGATTGGAATTTACCCTTTGAAATTATGTGTGATGCTAGTGATTATGTTGTAGGTGCTGTTCTAGGACAAAGAGTTGATAAGAAACTAAATGTTATTCAATATGCTGGTAAAACTCTAGACAATGCTCAAAGAAATTATGCTACCACTGAAAAAGAATTCTTAACAGTTGTATTTGCTTGTGATAAGTTTAGACCTTATATTGTTGATTCTAAAGTAACTATTCACACTGATCATGCTGCTATTAAATATCTTATGGAAAAGAAAGATGCTAAACCTAGACTTATTAGATGGGTTCTCTTGCTACAAGAATTTGATTTGCATATTGTTGATAGAAAAGGAGCTGAGAACCCCGTTGCAGACAACGTGTCTAGGTTAGAAAATGTGCTTGATGACCCACTACCTATTGATGATAGCTTCCCTGATGAGCAATTAAATGTCATAAATGCCTCTCATACTGCTCCATGGTATGCTGATTATGCTAATTACATTGTTGCTAAGTTTATACCACCTAGTTTCACATACCAGCAAGAGAAAAAGTTCTTCTATGATTTGAGGCATTACTTTTGGGATGACCCACATCTTTATAAAGAAGGAGTAGATGGTGTTATTAGACATTGTGTACCTGAGCATGAACAGGAACAGATCCTACGCAAGTGTAACTCCGAAGCTTATGGAGGACACCATGCTGGAGATAGAACTGCACATAAGGTACTGCAATCTGGTTTTTATTGGCCTACTCTCTTCAGGGATGCCCATAAGTTTGCCTTATCTTGTGATGAATGTCAAAGAATTGGTAATATTAGTAGACGTCAAGAAATGCCTATGAATTATTCACTTGTCATTGAACCAATTGATGTTTGGGGCTTTGACTATATGGGACCTTTTCCTTCCTCTAATGGTTATACACATATTTTAGTTCCTATTGATTACGTTACTAAGTGGGTAGAAGCTATTCCAACTAGTAGTGCTGATCATAACACTTCTATTAAAATGCTTAAAGAAGTTATTTTTCCAAGATTTGGAGTCCCTAGATATTTAATGACTGATGGTGGTTCACATTTTATTCATGGTGCTTTCCATAAAATGCTTGCTAAATATGATGTTAATCATAGAATTGCATCTCCTTATCACCCTCAGTCTAGTGGTCAAGTAGAATTGAGTAATAGAGAACTCAAATTAATTTTGCAAAAGACTGTTAATAGGTCTAGAAAGAATTGGTCCAAGAAACTTGATGATGCATTATGGGCCTATAGAACTGCATATAAAAATCCTATGGGTATGTCTCCGTATAAAATGGTCTATGGAAAAGCATGTCACTTACCTCTCAAACTAGAACACAAGGCTTATTGGGCTATTAAAGAACTTAATTATGATTTTAAACTTGCCGGTGAGAAGAGGTTATTTGATATTAGCTCACTTGATGAATGGAGAACCCAAGCCTACGAAAATGCCAAGTTGTTTAAAGAAAAAGTTAAAAGATGGCATGACAAAAGGATAAAAAAGCGTGAGTTTAATGTAGGTGATTATGTATTGCTATACAACTCTCGTTTAAGATTTTTTGCAGGAAAACTTCTCTCTAAATGGGAAGGTCCTTACGTTATCGAGGAGGTCTACCGTTCCGGTGCCATAAAAATCAACAACTTCGAAGGCACAAATCCGAAGGTGGTGAATGGTCAAAGAATCAAACACTATATCTCAGGTAATCCCATAAATGTTGAAACCAATGTTATCGAAACCGTAACCCCGGAGGAATACATAAGGGACACTTTCCGAAACGTTTCAGACTCTGAAAAGGAATAGGTATGTGGTACGGTAAGTAAACCGACTCCAAAACAGTTTTTAAGGCAATATTTCTCCATTTTTGAATATTTAGAAAAATAGAAAAATAAGCAGCAGTCTGGGAAGGACACGAGGGCTCCATGAGGGTGGAGGGCGCGCCCTACCCTACTGGGCGCGCCCCCCTACCTCGTGGGCACCTCGTGTGCTCTCTGGACTCCGTTTTCGTACACGACACATATTTTGTTCGGTAAAAAATCATTATATAATCTCCCGGGGTTTTGAGTCCCGTATCACGCAAAAATCTCTTGTCTTTGTTTTGAGCTGTCCTGCTGCAGACAGAGCAACATGTCGTCCCAGGATTCAGAAGGAGAAAGCTACGTGGCTGATTACCTTGCAGATCCTAAGATCTATGGGGATGTGGAGCATTGCGGTTGGACTACGGAAGAAGAAGAGGGCTATGAACCCAAGGGAAAGGAGGAGACGAGCTCAGATGAAGATGAAGTCCCACTACCTCAACCTGGGGACATGCATGTGGAGTTCAAAAAGTCAAGTCTCCCGGATAGAGTAAAGAAACCTAAGATCGAGTTTATTCCTTTTCGCCTCTTGCAGGAAAACAAGCAGGAACTATGCGAAAACATACTGATCCTGGAACAGGAGATCGAGGACCTAAGGGACCAAAATTCTGTCCTCAAACGCAAATTAAGGAAGACGCCTACGCCATCAACAAAATCTCCACCGTCTCCACCAACAAAGAATAATTGAGTATCTGGTATGGGCACTCCACTTGGCAACTTCCAAGCATGGGGGAGTGCCCCGGTATCGTATCACCATCACTTTATCTTTACCGTTTTTCTTAGTTCGATCCTTTTGGTAATATCTTGATATAGTAGAATAAAAGTTCTTAGTGTGATCTAGCTGTGAGTTTTGCTTTTATGTAATCAAGTCCGTGAGCTATATAATAAAGATTAGTGTTGAGTTAAGGGCTTGATTATTTTGCCATGATCCTAAGTGAATAAAAGAAAAGAGAAAGAAATAAAAAAGAAACAAAGAGATCATGTAAGAGTAATGAGCTCACATAGAAAGATTATGATGAATAAAAGTTATTGAGGGTTGACAAACACAGTTTTGGTCATCATTGCAATTAATAGGAAGTAATAAAGAAAGAGAGGTCTTCACATATAAATATACTATCTTGGACATCTTTTATGATTGTGAGCACTCATTAAAATATGACATGCTAAAGAGTTGACATTGGACAAGGAAGACAACGTAATGGGTTATGTTTTCTTACATCTGAGATGAATTATATTGTCTTGGATCTTCCAACATGATGAGCTTGCCTTTCCCCCTCATGCTAGCCAAATTCATTGCACCAAGTAGAGATACTACTTGTGCTTCCAAATACCCTTAAACCAGTTTTGCCATAAGAGTCCACCATATCTACCTATGGATTGAGTGAGATCCATCAAGTAAGTTGTCATCGGTGCAAGCAATAAAAATTGCTCTCTAAATATGTATGATTGATTGGTGTGGAGGAAATAAGCTTTATACAATCGTGTGATATGGAAGTAATAAAAGCGACAGACTGCATAATAAGGGTCCATATCACAATTGGCAATATAAAGTGACGTTCTTTCACATTAAGATTTTGTGCATCCAACCATAAAAGCGCATGACAACCTCTGCTTCCCTCTGGGAAGGGCCTATCTTTTACTTTTATCTCCTACATTGCATAAGAGTCATGGTGATCTTCACCCTTCCTTTTTACATTTTATCCTTTGGCAAGCACAGTATGTTGGAAAGATCCTGGTATATATGGCTAATTGGATGTGAGTTTTCATGAACTATTACTGTTGACATTACCCTTGAGGTAAAACATTGGGAGGCAAAACTATAAGCCCCTATCTTTTTCTGTGTCCGATTAAAACTCCATACCCATAAGTATTGCGTGAGTGTCAGAAATTGTGAAAGATTATATGATAGTTGAGTATGTGGACTTGCTGAAAAGCTCTTATACATTGACTCTTTCCTCTGTTATGATAAATTGCAATTGCTTCAATGACTGAGATTGTAGTTTGTTAGTTTGCAATGAAGTTTAAGATTCATACCTGATATTGTGATTGAATTATTACTCTAGCATTAGATATTATATGATAAGAATTATATAAGTTGTTGTTCTAAGAATGATCATGATGCCCTCATGTCCGTATTTTATTTTTATTGACACCTCTATCTCTAAACATGTGGACATATTTTTCGATTTCGGTTTTTCACTTGAGGACAAGCGAGGTCTAAGCTTGGGGGAGTTGATACGTCCATTTTGCATCATGCTTTTATATCAATATTTATTGCATTACGGGCTGTTATTACACATTATGTCACAATACTTATGCCTATTCTCTCTTATTTTACAAGGTTTACATAAAGAGGGAGAATGCCGACAGCTGGGATTCTGGGCTGGAAAAGGAGCAAATATTAGAGACCTATTCTGCACAGCTCCAAAAGTCCTGAAACTTCACGGAAGATGTTTTCCAAATATATAAAAAATACTGAGAGCAAGAACTTCACCAGAGGGGCCACACCCTGCCCACGAGGGTGGGGGTGCACCCTACCCCCCTAGGCGTGCCCCCTACCTCGTGGGCCCCCTGGTGGCCCTCCGGTGGCCATCTTCTGCTATATGGAGTCTTTCGATGGAAAAAAATCATAAGCCATCTTATCGGACGAAACTCCGCCGCCACGAGGCGGAACCTTGGCGGAACCAATCTAGGGCTCTGGCGGAGCTTTTTTGCCGGGGAAATTTCCCTCCCGGAGGGGGAAATCATCGCCATCATCATCACCAACGCTCCTCTCATTGGGAGAGGGCAATCTCCATCAACATCTTCATCAGCACCATCTCATCTCAAAACCCTAGTTCATCTCTTGTATCCAATTCTTGTCTCCAAGTCCGGGATTGGTGCTAGTAGGTTGCTAGTAGTGTTAATTACTCCTTGTAGTTGATGCTAGTTGGTTTAATTGGTGGAAGATCATATGTTGAGATCCTATATGCATATTAATACCCCTTTGATTATGAACATGTTTATGCTTTGTGAGTAGTTACTTTTGTTCCTGAGGACATGGGAGAAGTCTTGCTATTAGTAGTCATGTGAATTTGGTATTCGTTCGATATTTTGATGAGATGTATGTTGTCTCTCCTCTAGTGGTGTTATGTGAACGTCGACTACATGACACTTCACCATTATTTGGTCCTAGAGGAAGGCATTGGGAAGTAATAAGTAGATGATGGGTTGCTAGAGTGACAGAAGCTTAAACCCTAGTTTATGCGTTGCTTCGTAAGGGGCTGATTTGGATCCATATGTTTCATGCTATGGTTAGGTTTACCTTAATACTTTTGTTGTAGTTGCGGATGCTTGAAATAGAGAGGTTAATCATAAGTGGGATGGTTGTCCAAGTAAGGGCAACACCCAAGCACCGGTCCACCCACATACCAAATTATCAAAGTACCGAACGCGAATCATATGAACATGATGAAAACTAGCTTGACGATATTCCCATGTGTCCTCGGGAGTGCTTTACATCATATAAGAGTTTGTCCAGGCTTGTCCTTTGCTACAAAAAGGATTGGGCCACCTTGTTGCACCTTATTTACTTTTGTTACTTGTTGCTCGTTACAAATTATCTTATCACAAAACTATCTGTTACCACTTATTTCAGTACTTGCAGAGAATACCTTGCTGGAAACCGCTTATCATTTCCTTCTGCTCCTCGTTGGGTTCGACACTCTTACTTATCGAAAGGACTACGATAGATCCCCTATACTTGTGGGTCATCAGAGCACAAGGAATATTTCTGCTGCTGAGAAGAACAAGGCCCCAGTGCCTGAGATTGAAGAAGAAGAAGATGTTGAAGCCCAAGTGCTTAGGAAGCTCAAACCCAAGATTCCACATCATGATGATAGTCATCCACTGGAAGAAGACATGAACATCAGGAAGGATGCAGGTCTCATACTTTGGAGACAAACTGATCCATATGCTGTAAGGAGAAGGACTATTGTGGACTACAGGTTCCATACCAAAGAGCAGTAGGATTTCTATGAGACCATCTTGCTTGACAAGAAGCCAATTGTTTGCGATATGAAGTAGGCAGATTGGGAATACATTGATGGGAATGAAGATCACTTCCCAGGAGTGCATGAAAGTTTCAGATCTTGTGGAGTAGATGACTTTGTGGGTCAAAAACTCACTAAGTGAAATGATGAGCTCATTATGCAATTCTACTCTACAACTCATTTCTATCCTGATGGTAGGATTGTTTGGATGTTTGAGGGTACAAGGTACCAATCAACAGTTGTTGAGTGGGAAAATTGATCAATGCCCCTGAAGAGCATGAGGATGACTTGGATGTCTATGCCAAGAAGAAGAAAGACCACAACTCAATGGCCAACATGTACAAGGAGATTCCTGACAAAGCCCTAGAAAATCATAGGCTAGGCTCTGTTCATTATCTGTTATCTGGTTTGGCCACAATTAACACTATCTTGAGGCATACATTGTTGCCCAAATCTGGAGATCACAAGATGATTAGTGGCCATTCCATCAACTTGCTGCAATTTTTTGATGTGCCCCAGAAATTCAAAGTCATGAGCCTGATTGTGGAAACAATCAAGAGGACAGCTGCATATCAGAAGAGATCATGTGGGTATGCTCCACACATTCAGATGCTCATCAACTCCAAGATGGGCACATGCACCTACTTGTTAGATAAGGAGCATCTACCCTTGAGACCAGATTTTGAGGACAACACTGTTGTCATGACTGAAGAAGATCCTACATCTGCACAGGCACAAGAGAAAAGAGAGAAAGTCAAAGCTGAGAAAGCTGCAAAGATGCCAAGTGTTGAAGAGGCATCTCAAGTGTTTCTCAAGACCAAACAAGATCAACTTGGATATCTGATTCAAGCCACCATGAGGATTGAGAAGGGCTTGGCCACCCTGACTCCGAACCAAGAGAGCCTGGAAAGGATCATTGAGACCAAATTTTATGATCTTGATTTAAAAGTGACAGAGATGCAGACAGCAGTTGAGCAGCTCCAGGAAGAAGCTGAGGAGAGGAAAGGGCAAGCTACCACAGATGCCTTTCAGAGAGTGCCAAGAGGTCAGAGGTATGCTGCAGTGCTAGTGACTGACACTGGAGCTACTACATCAGCACCTGCAGCCACATCATCAGTGCCACCTCCAGTTGCCACTCCACCAGCTCCAACAACATCCATAGATGCATTCATCCTTGGAGTCCTCTCAACGCCTCTCTTGAAGATCAAGCCTAGAGAGACGCATAGCACTATGCATTTTCAAACTTTTTGGTAACTTGTTGCCAAAGGGGGAGAAAGTTATAGATCATAGGATTCGAGAGAGAGAGAGCTTTGCTTCTTTTGCCTTCTTTGTCGCTTGGTTGATACTTTTGTGTGCTTGCTTGATACTTTATGTCTATGTGTGTGAGATAATTGCATGATCATGTGTTTGATCATATTCTATGTTAATGCTTATGCTTGAATGGTGTTATCTTTTATATATCTTGTATGATCATTCACTTTGCCTTGGTGATGAGTGCATGTTTTTACTTTCTATCATTTTGAGCGCTCCACCAAGATGTATGTGACATGGAAGAGTAACCCATGATCCTAATCGATTGTGCATTTGCATTCAAAAGCAAATTTTAAATAATGCACAAATTTAGGGGGAGCTCTTACTTATCACATACTTCTCAAAGCGATGATGAATTTCAATCTTATTATCATTTTCCGAAGCTTTGATCTATATGTTGTCATCAATTACCAAAAAGGGGGAGATTGAAAGTGCAACTATCCCTGGGTGGTTTTGGTAATTCCTAACAACATGTAGCTCATTGAACTAATGCTCTTTCAAGATGATCATTTCAGAAAGTTCAATGATTGGCATGGCATGGACTAGGAATGTGGACCCCTCAAAATGCTAAGGACACATATTGGCTCAAGCTCAAGACTCTACATTTTTCATTTTACTGATCCAAGATCACATTGAGTCCATAGAAAAGCCAATACTATTAAAAGGGGATGAGGTGTTGCTTAATGGATTGCTTGCTCAAAATGCTTAGTGATATGCTCCAAAAGCCCTCAACCACTTTCTCATATCCACATATGACCCAAACCAAAATTCAAACTCGGCCCCACCGATTTGATCTATCTGGCACTACTGAGTTCATTTGACATAGCCACTGCCAGAAACCCTAATCAGTTCGGTCTCACCGATAGGGATCTCGATCTCACCGAGATGGGATTGCAAACTCTCTATTTCCCTTCGCAACGTTTCGGTCTAACCGAGATGAGCGATCGGTCCCATTGAGTTCGCCATGCAAACTCTCTGTTTCCCTTTCGTAACGTTTCAATCTCACCGAAATGAGCGATTCGGTCCCACCGAGTTTGCCTGACCAACTCTCTGTTTGCCTATTACATAAATCAGTCTCACCGAGTTTATGCGATCGGTCTCACCGAGATTACATTATGCCCTAACCCTAATGAAATTAGTCCCACCGAGTTGACATGTCGGTCCCACCGAAAAGCCTAACATTCACATTTTGAACTAAATCGGTCTGACCGAGTTTCATGATTCGGTCCCACCGAGTTGGGTAGATTGTGTGTAACTATTAGATTTTGTGTGGAGGCTATATATACCCCTCCACCCACTCTTCATTCGTGGAGAGAGCCATCAGAACATGCCTACACTTCTAGTATACATTTTCTGAGATAGAACCACCTACTCATGTGTTAAGACCAAGATATTCCATTCCAACCACAAGAATCTTGATCTCTAGCCTTCCCCGAGTTTCTTCCCACTCAAATCATCTTTCCACCAAATCCAAATCTATGGGGGAGAGTTGAGTGTTGGGGAGACTATCATTTGAAGCACAAGAGCAAGGAGTTCATCATCAACACACCATCTATTACCTTTTGGAGGGTGGTGTCTCCTAGATTGGTTAGGTGTCACTTGGGAGTTGGGAGCCTCTGACAAGATTGTGGAGTTGAACCAAGGAGTTTGTAAGGGCAAGGAGATCGCCTACTTCGTGAAGATCTACCCAAGTGAGGCAAGTCCTTCGTGGGCGATGGCCATGGTGGGATAGACATGGTTGCTTCTTCGTGGACCCTTCATGGGTGGAGCCCTTCGTGGACTCGCACAACCATTACCCTTCGTGGGTTGAAGTCTCCATCAATGTGGATGTATGATAGCACCACCTATCGGAACCATGCCAAAAATCTACGTGTCTATGTTGCATTTGCTCCCTCCAAACTCCTCCTTTTACCTTCATATGCAAATGTTTTACATTCCGTTGCTATACTCTTAGACTTGCATGCGTAGGCTGATTGCTTGACTTGTGCTAAGTTGCTAAAATCTGCCAAGACTTAAAATTGGGAAAATGATAGATTTTTATTTGGTCAAGTAGTCTAATCACCCCCCCTCTAGACATACTTTCGATCCTACAGCATCCCTCCCCCTCTCCCCGTGATTTCTCTCATAGCCGTAGCGTGGGCTCCCGTTGTAGCTGTGCTCCGGCCGTCGCCATGGCTGCGAGCATCATGCTCTAGAGCCACTACGGCATCGCCCGTCCGCCCTAGCGCGCCCATGGAGCCTCGTAGCTGCTGCCCCGCTGCTCATATGGCTCGCTCGCGCCTCGTTTCACCGCTTTCGCATAGTACCAGTCGTCGTTGCGCCCAACTCTGGCCACCCCTCCCTTCGAGACCACCATGGGTGGATGAGGCTTCGTCCGCATGTTCGAACGTAGCCGGCCCCGTACCAAAAGGTGTCCCGTGGCCGTTTTCCGGCGAGGCCCGGGGCGCTCCACCGTGAAAAGGGCTCGTCGGAGCTCCCATCGCCGCCCTGCCAACGTGGCCGGTCGGGCCCACCCCCTAGGGCCACTGCCTGGTGGGGCCCAGGGGCCCGGCTGGCCAATTGACCACGGTCAGCGCCCGACAGGTGCCCCCCTAATTATGATTTAAATTAATTAAAGTTAATTAGCCAAACTAAGTAGGCACTGACATGTGGGCCCCCATCCTTAGTTAACTAATTTGGATTAGTTTAAAACGCTGCTAGTCCCACTGTCATTGACATGTGGATCCCAGGCGTCAGTTTGACCATTCAACAGCCCTATTGACTACTGACGTCATGTTGACGCATTAATTCATTTTTGAATTAATTTAAATATAAATAAATTCAGAAAATATCTAAAACTTTGAAAATTAATATGAAATAATCTGTAACTCGGATGAAAATAATTTGTATATGAAAATCGATCACAAAAACGTAACGAATCCTAATATGCACTCCATTCATCTATCATGTGCCCCTAGCATAGCAAAAATGGAACCGCACCCCTCCATTTCATCTGTCCAAAAATGCCTAAGACCGGGAATACTTTCCCGGATGTTTTCCCCCTTCGCCGGTATCACCCAGTACCGTGTTAGGTAGCATCGCTTATTTCCATGTCATGCATCATCATGCATCCGTTTGCATTGTATTCATTGTTTGTCCCCCCTCTTCTCTCGGTAGACTTCGAGACTGACGCCGCTGCTGCCCCAATCGACTATGGTGTTGACGACCCCTCCTTCTCAGCAGAGCTTCCAAGCAAGGAAAACCCCCTTTGATCATTCTGATACCGCCTATTATTTCCCTCTACTGCTTGCATTAGAGTAGTGTAGTTGTTACTGCTTTTCGGATGATCCTATTCTGTTGCATAGCCTGTCTTTGCTACTACTATCGATATCTTTACCTGCAATCCTAAATGATTAGTATAGGATGCTAGTATTCCATCGATGGCCCTACGTTCTTGTATGTCTTCCATGCTATAATATCGGGTCGTGATCACTCGGGAGGTGATCACGGGTATATACATACATACTATATTATACTTGATACATGTGGTGACTAAAGTCAGGTCGGCTCGTAGAGTACCCATGAGTTATTCACGAATGTGGGGGCTGAAGGGGCAGGTGCTTCCATCCAGGTAGTAGTTGACCTGGGTTCCCGGCGCCCCCCTGAGTGATACCTTGTGACGGAGCGACAGGGCAGGTTGAGACCACACAGGAGAGAGGTGGCCTGGTCCCTAGTCGTTGTCCATGGTTGTTTCAAAATAACGCGCTTAACGAGATTTGGATATTTGATTCGAGTTGGTCTTTTGGCCTATACGCACTAACCAACTATGCGGGGACAGTTATGGGCGCTTGGCGTCATAGTATCAGCCGAACCTCTTCCGACGTCAGCGACTGAGCGGCATGCGCTGATACGTCTCCAACATATCTATAATTTTTTATTGTTCCATGCTATTATATTATCCATATTGGATGTTTTATATGCATTTTGGTACTAATTTATATCATTTTTGCGACTAACCTATTAACCTGGTGCCTAGTGTCAGTTGTTGTTTTTTCCTTGTTTTTGCCTTCTACAGAAAATCAATATCAAACAGAGTCCAAATGGAATAAACTTTACGATGATTTTTCTTGGACTAGAAGAAACCCAAGAGACTTGGAGAGGAGGCTAGAAGACCTACGAGGAGGCAACGGGGGCGCGCCCCCAGGCTTGTGGGCCCCCCGTAGACCGTCTAACCCTAATTCTTGCTCCATAAATACCCAAATATTCCCTCTACATCGGAAGCATCCATAAAAATATTTCTCTGCCACCGCAAGCTTCTATTCTCATGAGATCCCATCTTGGGGCCTTTTCTGGCACTCCGCCGGAGGGGGATTCGATCACGGAGGGCCTCTACACCAACCTGGCTTCCCTTCCAATGATGTCTGAGTAGTTTACCACAGACATACGGGTCCATAGCTAGTAGCTAGATGGCTTATTCTCTCTCTCTCTTTGAACTTCAATACAATGTTCTCCTCGATGTTCCTGGAGTTCCATTCGATGTAATCTTCTTTTGCGGTGCGTTTGTTGAGATCCGATGAATTGTGGGTTTATGATCAGATTATCTATGAATATTATTTGAGTCTTCTCTGAACTCTTTTATGCATGATTAAGATAGCTTTGTATTTCTCTCCAATTTATTGATTTGGTTTGGCCAACTAGATTGATCTATCTTGCAATGGGAGAGGTGCTTTATGATGGGTTCAATCTTGCGGTGTCCTCACCCAGTGACAGCAGGGGTAGCGAGGCACATATTGTATTGTTGCCACTAAGGATAAAAAGATGGGGTTTACATCATATTGCTTGAGTTTGTCCCTCTACATCATGTCATCTTGCTTAAAGTGTTACTCTGTTCTTTTGAACTTAATACTCTAGATGCAGGCAGGAGTCGGTCGATGTGTGGAGTAATAGTAGTAGATGCAAAATCGTTTCGGTCTACGTGTCACGGACGTGATGCCTATATTCATGATCATTGCCTTGGCTATAGTCATAACTATGGGCTTTTCTATCAATTGCTCAACAGTAATTTGTTTACCCACCGTATGTTTCCTTTCAAGAGAGAAGCCTCTAGTGAAACCTATGGCCCCTGGGTCTATTTCCATCATATATTTTCAGATCTATAAAACCAAAAATCCAAAAATAAATTGCTGCAATTTATTTATATTTACTTTATTTTGCCTTTTGTTTATCATTTATATATATATATATATATTAGATCTCACTCTTGCAAGTGACCGTGAAGGGATTGACGACCCCTTTTTTGCATTGTGTGCAAGTGTTTGTTAGTTTGTGCAGGTGCATCTATTGGGGACTCCCTTGTACCTCCTACTGGATTGATACCTTGGTTCTTAACTGAGGGAAATACTTATCTCTACTTTATTGCATCGCCATTTCCTCTTCAAGGGAAAAAACAACGCAAGCTCAAGAAGTAGCAAACGCCCAGGTGGTCCGTGTAAAGAAACTGCCTTGTAGTGTAAGTTTCCAGGACTGATCCCGGTCGCCCTAGCAACGTGTATGAGTGCAATGGGCGATGGACCCAAGACCCCTGTGCGCTTAGGATGTAGACCGGCATGCTGGCCTCTCTGTTGAGCCTATGTAGGGCTATTATAACCCACAAGTATAGGGGATCGCAACAGTTTTCGAGGGTAGAGTATTCAACCCAAATTTATTGATTCGACACAAGGGGGGCCAAAGAATATTCTCAAGTATTAGCAGCTGAGTTGTCAATTCAACCACACCTGGAAACTCAATATCTACAGCAAAGTGTTTAGTAGCAAAGTAATATGATAGTAGTGGTAACGGTAGCAAAAGGTGATAATAGCAAAAGTAATGTTTTTGGTATTTTGTAGTGATGATATCAATAGCAACGGAAAAATAAATAAGCGAAGAACAATATATGGAAAGCTCGTAGGCAATGGACCAGTGATGGAGAATTATGCCGGATGCGGTTCATCATGTAACAGTCATAACCTAGGGTGACACAGAACTAGCTCCAATTCATCAATGTAATGTAGGTATGTATTCCGAATATAGTCATACATACTTATGGAAAAGAACTTGGATGACATCTTTTGTCATACCCTCCCGTGGCAGTGGGGTCCTAGTGGAAACTAAGGGATATTAAGGCCTCCTTTTAATAGAGTACCGGACCAAAGCATTAACACATAGTGAATACATGAACTCCTCAAACTACGGTTATCACCGGTAAGTATCCCGATTATTGTCACTTCGGGGTTAACAGATCATAACACATAATAGGTGACTATAGACTTGCAAGATAGGATCAAGAACTCTCATATATTGATGAAAACATAATAGGTTCAGATCTGAAATCATGGCACTCGGGCCCTAGTGACAAGCATTAAGCATAGAAAAGTCATAGCAACATCAATCTCAGAACATAGTGGATACTAGGGATCAAACCCAAACAAAACTAACTTGATTACATCATAAATCTCATCCAACCCATCACCGTCCAGCAAGCCTACGATGGAATTACTCACGCACGGCGGTGAGCATCATGAAATTGGTGATGGAGGATGGTTGATGATGACGATGGCGACGGATTCCCCTCTCTAGAGCCCCGAACGGACTCCAGATCAGCCCTCCCGAGAGGATTTAGGGCTTGGCGGGAGCTCCGTATCGTAAAACGCGATGAATCCTTCTCTCTGATTTTTTTTCTCCCCGAAAGCAAATATATAGAGTTGGAGTTGAGGTCGGAGGAGCTCCTGGGGGCCCACGGGGTAGGGGCGTGCCCTAGGGGGGCAGGCGCGCCCCCACCCTCGTGGACAGGTGGTGGGCCCCTGGTCTTCATCTTTTGCAAGGATTTTTTATTATTTCTGAAAAGATGTTCCGTGAAGTTTCAGGTCATTCTGAGAACTTTTGTTTCTACACATAAATAACACCATGGCAATTCTGCTGAAAACAGCGTCAGTCCGGGTTAGTTCCATTCAAATCATGCAAGTTAGTGTCCAAAACAAGGGCAAAAGTGTTTGGAAAAGTAGATACGACGGAGACGTATCAACTCCCCCAAGCTTAAACCTTTGCTTGTCCTCAAGCAATTTAGTTGATAAACTGAAAGTGATAAAGAAAAACTTTTACAAACTCTGTTTGCTCTTGTTGTTGTAAATATGTAACGCCAGCATTCAAGTTTTCAGCAAAGATTATGACTAACCACATTCACAATAACGCTTAGGTCTCGAGTTTACTCATATCAATGGCATAATCAACTAGCGAGCAATAATAATAAATCTCGGGTGACAACACTTTCTCAAAACAATCATAATATGATATAACAAGATGGTATCTCGCTAGCCCTTTCTGAGACCACAAAACATAAATGCAGAGCACCTTTAAAGATCAAGGACTAACTAGACATTGTAATTCATGGTAAAAGAGATCCAGTCAAGTCATACTCAATGTAAACTAACAGTAATGAATGCAAATGACAACAGTGCTCTCCAACTGGTGCTTTTTAATAAGAGGATGACGACTCAACATAAAAGTAAATAGATAGGCCATTCGCAGAGGGAAGCAGGGATTTGTAGAGGTGCCAGAGCTCTGTTTTGAAATAGAGATGAATAATATTTTGAGCGGTATACTTTCATTGTCAACATAACAACCAAGAGATGGCGATATCTTCCATGTTACACACATTATAGGCAGTTCCCAAACAGAATGGTAAAGTTTATACTCCCCCTCCACCAACAAGCATCAATCCATGGCTTGCTCAAAACAACGAGTGCCTCCAACTAACAAGATTCCCAGGGGGAGTTTTGTTTGCAATTATTTTGATTTGATTTGCATAAAGCATGGGACTGGGCATCCCGATGACCAGCCACTTTCTCGTGAGTGAGGAGCGGAGTCCACTCCTCTTGAGAATAACCCGCCTAACATGGAAGATACGGACAACCCTAGTTGATACATGAGCTATTCGAGCATACAAAATAGGATATTTATTTGAAGGCTTAGAGTTTGGCACATACAAATTTACTTGGAACGGCAGGTAGATACCGTATATAGGTAGGTATGGTGGACTCATATGGAATAACTTTGGGGTTTATGGAGTTGGATGCACAAGCAGTATTCCCGCTTAGTACAGGTGAAGGCTAGCAAAAGACTGGGAAGCAACCAGCTAGGGAGCGACAACAGTCATGAACATGCATTAAAATTAATCAACACTGGATGCAAGAATGAGTAGGATACAATCCACTATGAACATAAATATCGTGAAGGCCATGTTGATTTTGTTTGAACTACATGCGTGAACATGTGCCAAGTCAAGTCACTTAAATCATTCAGAGGAGGATACCACCCTATCATACCACATCACAACCATTTTAATAGCTTGTTGGCACGCAAGGTAAACCATTATAAGCTCCTAGCTAATCAAGCATGGCACAAGAAACTATGATCTCTAGTTGTCATTGCAGACATGTTTATTCATAATAGGCTGAATCAGGAATGATGAACTAATCATATTTACAAAAACAAAAGAGGTTGAGTTCATACCAGCTTTTCTCATCTCTGTCAGTCCATCATATATCGTCATAATTGCCTTTCACTTGCACAACCGAACGATGTGAATAATAATAATAGTGCACGTGCATTGGACTAAGCTGGAATCTGCGAGCATTCAATAAATAGGAGAAGACAAGGCAATATGGGCTCTTTTGTCAGATCAACAATTATGCATATAAGAGCCACTTCAACAATTTAATTATGGTCTTCTCCTATCGACCCCAAAGAAAAGAAAAGAAATAAAACTATTTATATAGGAAAGCTCCCAACAAGTAAAAGAAGAACAGGAAATCTTTTTGGGTTTTCTTTCTAATTACTACTACAAGCATGGAAAGTAAACTAATTAAAATCTACAACTAATTTTTTGGTTTTTCTTAAGGTTTATTAAACACACAAGAAGAAAACATAAAAAGGAAATAAACTAGCATGGATGATACAATGAAAAAGTATGAGCACCGACATCTAGCAATGAGTGTGTGAACATGAATGTAATGTTGGTGAGAAATACGTACTCCCCAAAGCTTAGGCTTTTGGCCTAAGTTGGTCTATGGCCACGGCTGGGCTGGCGGATATCCATAATAATAGTTGGGGTCGTACTGAGATGCAGCGGCTATCGCCTCCTGAGCTGCAGCGTGGCGACGAGCGGCCTCAGCCCTCCTCTCATACTCATCTGCCTCCTCTCTGGTAATAACATATCTTCCTTTTGCCTGGTAATCAAAGAAGGCAGGAGCAGGGAGAGTAATACGGACAGCATGCCGTCTATCAAAGCTTAGTCGATACTGGAGAGGTGATTCACTCCTCTCAACAAACTGGTGGTGAACCATAGCATTAAAATCTAGGTAAGCGGGAGGCAATTCAATATCATCCTCGCGTATGGTTACACCAAGAAAATCAGCTAAGCGGGTTGCATAAATTCCACCAAAGAAATCTCCATTAAATCTATTACGATGCAACCTACGTGCAACAATGGCTCCCGAATTATAAGATTTATCTCCTAACACGACACTCCTAAGAATACTGAGGTCAGGGACACACATGTGGCATGCCTCATATTTACCATTAATGCATCTACCTATGAAGAGAGAAAAATAATGTATAGCAGGAAAATGAATGCTCCCTATGGTAGCTTGTGTTATATTTCTAGATTCCCCCACACTTATGCTAGCAAGAAAATCTCTAAATTCAGATTTGCGAGGTTCCCTGATACTACCCCATTGTGGAAGCTTGCAAGCAGTGGTAAAATCCTCTAAGTCCATAGTGTAAGAATTTTCATAAAGATCAAACAGGACAGTTGGAGAATTACGTGAAGATGAAAATTCAAACCTCCTCACAAAGGTACTAGTGAGATAGTGGTATTGGCGGCACTTTTCTTCCTCGAAGCTCACAAGATCGGCGTTACGCAAATATGCGTTAAATTCTTCCTTAATTCCCGCTCGATCCATAAAGTTTCCCGAAGGCCGTTCACAAGGATGCACTGGAGCATCTCTTGGTGGCTCTTCATCAGCATCATGCATTGCAAGCCTGGGTCCTTGCTTCCTTGAAGAACCACCTTGGTACATTTTCCTAATCATATTTCTTCCTCTGAAAAATTTCTGAAATTTTTAGTAACTTCAAAATAAAAGTAAACCAAACTCAACAAAATTGATAGCAACTACTCCTACAAGTGCCTAGAGCCTATATCATGCATCAAAACTACTTGGAACCATATAAATTTGACATGCAAGCTCAAGAACATGGTCACCTAGGCAGCACAAATTTGCAATGAATAAAGCACTAGAACAAAAACTAATTGGACCAATGGAGGAGTCACATACGAAGGAACAATCTCCCCAAGCAGTTTAGTGAGAGGTGCTTTGAGCAAGGAGATCGAAAATGGCAGCAAAACGAGCTTGGACTCGGGTTTGAGCTGGATATTCGTGTTTGTGGGAGGAAGAAGGAGTGTGTGGGTGAAAGGATAAGTGGAGGAGGGCCACCGTGGGCCCACGAGGCAGGGGACGCGCCCAGGGGGTAGGGCGCGCCCCTGACCCTCGTGGCCAGGTGCCAGCTCCTCCTGATGTGTTCTCAGTGCCAAATATTCTCAAATATTCCAGAAAAAATCATATTTAAATTTCAGGGCATTTGGAGAACTTTTATTTTCGCGGTATTTTTATATTGCACGGGTAATTCAGATAACAGACAGAAAAATACTATTTTTATTTTATTTGAAATAAATAACAGAAAGTAAAAGTGGGGTACAAAAGGTCGTGCCTTCTAGTTTCATCCATCTCATGCTCATCAAAAGGAATCCACTAACAAGGTTGATTAAGTCTTGTTAACTCATTCCGAATAACATGGAACCGGAGAAATTTCGAATAACACTATGTTACCTCAATGGGGATATGCACATCCCCAATAATAAGAATATCATATTTCTTCTTGACAGTAGGAAGAGGAAATTCAAAATCTCCAAATATAATAGATGGAATTTTTCCAATAGAGTTGATACTATGAACTTGAGGTTGTTTCCTCGGAAAGTGTATCGTATGCTCATTACCATTAACATGAAAAGTGACATTGCCTTTAGTGCAATCAATAACATCCCCTGCAGTATTCAAAAAGGGTCTTCCAAGAATAATAGACATACTATCGTCCTCGGGAATATCAAGAATAACAAAGTCCATTAAAATAGTAACATTTGCAACTACAACAGGCACATCCTCACAAATACCGACAGGTATAGCAGTAGATTTATCATCCATTTGCAAAGATATTTCAGTAGGTGTCAACTTATTCAAATAAAGTCTATGATATAAAGAGAGAGGCATAACACTAACCCGGCTCCAAGATCACATAAAGAAGTTTTAACATAGTTTCTTTTAATGGAGCATGGTATAGTTGGTACACTGGGATCTCCTAGTTTCTTAGGTATTCCACCCTTAAAATTATAATTAGCAAGCATGGTGGAAATTTCAGCTTTCGGTATCTTTCTTTTATTTGTAACAATATCTTTCATATACTTAGCATAAGGATTCATTTTGAGCATATCAGTTAATCGCATACGCAAAAAGATAGGTCTAATCATTTCAGCAAAGTGCTCAAAATCCTCATCATCCTTTTTCTTGGATGGTTTGGGAGGAAAAGGCATGGGTTTCTGAACCCAAGGCTCTCTTTCTTTACCATGTTTCCTAGCAACAAAGTCTTTCTTATCATAACATTGATTCTTTGATTGTGGGTTATCAAGATCAATAGCAGGTTCAATTTCTACATCATTATCATTACTAGGTTGAGCATCATCATGGACATTATCGTTAACATTATCACTAGTTTCAGGTTCATTACCAGATTGTGTTTCAGCATCAGAGATAGAAATATCATTTGGATTCTCAGGTGTTTCAGTAATAGGTTCACTAGAAGCATGCAAAGTCCTATCATTTTTCTTTTTCTTCCTTTTAGAAGGACTAGGTGCATCCATATTATTTCTCTGAGAATCTTGCTCAATTCTCTTAGGGTGGCCTTCAGGATACAAAGGTTCCTGAGTCATTCTACCACCTCTAGTCATAACTCTAACAGCGTTATCATTTTTCTTACTATTCAATTCATTGAGCAAATCATTTTGAGCTTTAAGTACTTGTTCTACTTGAGTGGTAACCATAGAAGCATGTTTACTAATAAGTTTAAGTTCACCTTTGACATTAGCCATATAATCACCCAAGGGTTCAAGCATATTTGAATTGTATTTCAATTGTCTACCAAAATAAGCATTGAAGTCTTCTTGCTTAGCCATAAATTTATCAAACTCATCTAAGCATGGGCTAGCAAATTTAGTAAATGGGATTTGAGCTTTATCATATCTATAGAGAGAATTTACCTTTACTACCTGTGTCGGGTTATCAGGACCATGAGTTTCTTCAATAGGTGAAGGATTAAGATCATATGTTTCTTCAACATGCGGTAAATTAAGACCGTGTATTTCTTCAATAGGAGGTAAATTCTTAACATCTTCAGCTTTAATACCTTTTTCTTTCATAGATTTCTTTGCCTCTTGCATATCTTCAGGACTGAGAAATAGAACACCTCTCTTCTTCGGAGTTGGTTTAGGAATAGGCTCAGGAAGTATCCAATTATTTTCATTGGTCAACATATTATTCAATAGAATTTCAGCTTCATCCGGTGTTCTTTTCCTGAAAACAGAACCAGCACAACTATCCTGGTAATCTCTGGAGGCATCGGTTAGTCCATTATAAAAGATATCAAGTATTTCATTTTTCTTAAGAGGATGATCAGGCAAAGCATTAAGTAACTTGAGAAGCCTCCCCCAAGCTTGCAAGAGACTCTCTTCTTCAATTTGCACAAAATTATATATATATCCCTTAAAGTAGCTTGTTTCTTATGAGCAGGGAAATATTTAGCAGAGAAGTAATAAATCATATCCTGGGGACTACGCACACAACCAGGATTAAGAGAATTAAACCATATCTTAGCATCACCCTTTAATGAGAACAGAAATATTTTAAGGATATAAAAGTAGCGAGTTCTCTCATCATTAGTGAACATGGTGGCTATATCATTTAATTTAGTAAGATGTGCCACAATAGTTTCAGATTCATAGCCATGAAAAGGATCAGATTCAACCAAAGTAATTATATCAGGATCAACAGAGAAGTCATAATCCTTATCAGTAACAAAGATAGGTGAAGTAGCAAAAGCAGGGTCAGGTTTCATCCTAGCATTTAGAAATTGCTTATTCCATTTAGCTAATAACCTCTTAAGTTCGTATCTATCTTTGCAAGCTAAAACAGCCAGAGCAGCTTCTTTTTCAAAAACATAACCCTCAGGAATAATAGGTGAGCCTTCATCATCACTTTCATCAGTATTATCAGATTCAATATTTTCATTCTCTCTAACCCTAGCAAGTTGTTCATCAAGAAATTCACCAAGTGGCACAGTAGTATCAAGCATAGAAGTAGTTTCATCATAAGTATCATGCATAGCAGAAGTGGCATCATCAATAACATGCGACATATCAGAACGAATTGCAGAAGCAGGTTTAGGTGTCGCAAGCTTACTCAAAACAGAAGGTGAATCAAGTGCAGAGCTAGATGGCAGTTCCTTACCTCCCCTCGTAGTTGAGGGATAAATCTTGGTTTTTGGATCTCTCAAGTTCTTCATAATGATAAGCAGGTATAAATCCCAAGTGACTCAAAGAATAGAGCTATGCTCCCCGGCAACGGCGCCAAAAAATAGTCTTGATAACCCACAAGTATAGGGGATCGCGACAGTTTTCGAGGGTAGAGTATTCAACCCACATTTATTGATTCGACACAAGGGGAGCCAAAGAATATTCTCAAGTATTAGCAACTGAGTTGTCAATTCAACCACACCTGGAAACTTAATATCTGCAGCAAAGTGTTTAGTAGCAAAGTAATATGATAGTAGTGGTAATGGTGGCAAAAGGTAATTAATGATAGAAAAAGTAATGTTTTTGGTATTTTGTAGTGATGATATCAATAGCAACGGAAAAATAAATAAGCGAAGAACAATATATGGAAAGCTCGTAGGCAATGGATCAGTGATGGAGAATTATGTCGGATGCGGTTCATAATGTAACAGTCATAACCTAGGGTGACACAGAACTAGCTCCAATTCATCAATGTAATGTAGGCATGTATTCCAAATATAGTCATGCGTGCTTATGGAAAAGAACTTGCATGACATCTTTTGTCCTACCCTCCCGTGGCAGCGGGGTCCTAGTGGAAACTAAGGGATACTAAGGCCTCCTTTTAATAGAGTACCGGACCAAAGCATTAACACATAGTGAATACATGAACTCCTCAAACTACGGTCATCACTGGTAAGTATCCCGATTATTGTCACTTCAGGGTTAACGGATCATAACACATAATAGGTGACTATAGAATTGCAAGATAGGATCAAGAACTCTCATATATTGATGAAAACATAATAGGTTCAGATCTGAAATCATGGCACTCGGGCCCTAGTGACAAGCATTAAGCATAGCAAAGTCATAGCAACATCAATCTCAGAACATAGTGGATACTAGGGATCAAACCCTAACAAAACTAACTCAATTACATGATAAATCTCATCCAACCCATCACCGTCCAGCAAGCCTACGATGGAATTACTCACGCATGGCGGTGAGAATCATGAAATTGGTGATGGAGGAAGGTTGATGATGACGATGGCGATGGATTCCCCTCTCCGGATCCCCGAACGGACTCCAGATCAGCCCTCCCGAGAGGTTTTAGGGCTTGGCGGCGGCTCCGTATCGTAAAACGCGATGAATCCTTCTCTCTAATTTTTTTCTCCCCGAAAGCAAATATATAGAGTTGGAGTTGAGGTCGGAGGAGCTCTAGGGGGCCCACGAGGTAGGGGGCGCGCCCCCCACCCTCGTGGACAGGTGGTGGGCCCCCTGGTCTTCATCTTTTGCAAGGATTTTTTATTATTTCCGAAAAGATGTTCCGTGAAGTTTCAGGTCATTCCGAGAACTTTTTTTCTGCACATAAATAACACCATGGCAATTCTGCTGAAAACAGCGCCAGTCCGGGTTAGTTCCATTCAAATCATGCAAGTTAGAGTCCAAAACAAGGGCAAAAGTGTTTGGAAAAGTAGATACGATAGAGACGTATCAGGCTACGACCTGTTGATCTTTCGAGGGCGGGTATGACCAAGGAAAGTGTGCCCGACCAAAGGGATCGAGCGTGTTGGGCAATATGGTGCACCCCAGCAGGGAAGATTGATCTATTCGAATAGCCGTGTCCACGGTAATAGGACGACTTAGAGTTGTATTCCGACCTCTGACAACTAGAACCGGATACTTAATAAAACACACCCAGATAAGTGCTAGACACAACCCGGTGATCGCTCTCTCATAGGGTGATGAAGAGAGGATCGCTGGGTAGGATTTATGCTATATGATGATACTTGATACATACCAGCTACTCTCTTCTATATGCTTCAAGATGGAGGCTGCCAGAAGCATAGTCTTTGATAGGACTAGATTCTCCCCCTCTTTTTCTAGGATTCTGCAGTTTAGTCCACATGTACTACCCATTTCATTGATACCGATGCATATGTAGTGTGGATCCTTGCTTGTGAGTACTTTGGATGAGTACTCACGGTTGCTTTGCTCCCTCCTTTCACCCTTTCCCATTCTTCTCGGATGCCGCAACCATATGGTGGAGCCCAGGAGCTAGATGCCATCGACGACGACTTCTACTACATCGACGGAGCCTACTACTATGTGCAGGCCACCAACGACCAGGAGTAGTTTAGGAGGATCCTAGGCAGGAGGCCCGTGCCTCTTCGATCTGTACCCATGTTTGTGCTAGCCATCTTATGGAACCTTGTTTAACTTATGTCTGTACTCAGATATTGTTGCTTCCACTGACTCGTTTGTATCGAGCTTATGTATTCAAGCCCTCGAGGCCCCTGGCTTGTAATATGAAGCTTGTATGACTTAATTTGTGTTTAGAGTTGTTTTGTGATATCTTCTCGTGAGTCCCTAATCTTGATCATACATGTTTGCGTGTATGATTAGTTTAGATTGAATCGAGGAGCGTCACAGGAGAGTGCAAACGCAATGAAGATGCGGAGATTTTTGGCGTGGTTCCAATAGGTGGTGCTATCGTACATCCAAGTTGATGGAGACTTCAACCCACGAAGGATAACGGATGCGCGAGTCCACGAAGGGCTCCACCCACGAAGGGTCCACGAAGATGCAATCTTGTCTATCCCACCATGGCCATCGCCCACGAAGGACTTGCCTCACTTGGGTAGATCTTCACGAAGTAGGCGATCTCCTTGCCCTTACAAACTTCTTGGTTCAACTCCACATCATGTCGAAGGCTCCCAAGCGACACCTAACCAATCTAGGAGACACCACTCTCCAAAAGGTAATAGACGGTGTGTTGATGATGAACTCCTTGCTCTTGTGCTTCAAATGATAGTCTCCCCAACACTCAACTCCCCCTCACAGATTTGGCTATGGTGGAAGAAGGATTTGAGTGGAAAGCAACTTAGGAAAGGCTAAAGATCAAGGTTCAAGTGGTAGGAATGGAATCTCTTGATCTCAACACATGAGTACGTGGTTCTCTCTCAGAAAATGAGTAGTGAAAGTGTAGGCATGTTCTGATGGCTCTCTTACTAAGTAAGAGGGGGGCGACGGAGGGGTATATATAGCCTCCACACAAAATCCAATAATTACACATTTTTGACTCAACTCGATGGCACCGATCAGAAATCTCGGTGGCACCGACGTGTGTAAAAGATATGAACGTTACGAGTCTCGGTGGGACCGACAGAAACATCTCGGAGGGATTGATGTGCAATGGCAAAGGCAACCCTTGTTTCGGTGGCACCGATTGCTTCAACTCGGTAGGACCAAAGTGAAGCAATAAGGCAACAAAAAGGTTGGGAAGCCATCTTGGTGGGACCGATCGCAAAACTCGGTGAGACCGAAATAATTGCAACTGGTTACGCAAGGTTTGGCAGGCCATCTCGACGGGACTGATTGCAAAACTCAGTAAGACCGAAATAATTGCGACAAGTTACAGAGAGTTGGGCAAGCCATTCCGATGGGACCGAGAACCATATCGATGGATCTGATTTGTTAGGGTTTGGCTGCGGGAGTGTCCAGATGAACTCGGTGGGTCTGGATGGGGAAGTTTCGGTGGGCCAAGTTGGAGTGTAAGGTTTTGGACAGATTTGGATAGAGAAAGTGGTTGAAGGTTTTGGAGCAATATCAATAAGCACTTGAGCAAATAGATCATTAAACACCACCTCATCCCATTTTAATAGTATTGGCTTTCCTATGGACTCAATGTGATCTTGGATCACTTAACCAAAAATGTAGAGTCTTGAACTTCTGCCAATCCATGTCCTTGGCATTTTGAAGGAGGGTCCACATCCTCTTGTCCTTGCCATGCCAGAATTGAACTTGTCTGAAATATACTAGGTAGAACTATTAGTCCAACGAAAGATATGTTGACATTAATTACCAAAACCACCAAGGGAGCACGTGTGCTTTCAATCTCCCCCTTTTTGGTAATTGATGAAAACATACATCAAAATTGTAAGTAATGATATGATGAAGAGAATGTTAAAGCTTCGAGGAAGCATGTAACCAGCATAAGCTCCCCCTACATGTGCGCAGTCATGTATTTGATAGAATTTGAAGATATGTGAATGCACAACATGGCAGAATGAGTAATGAGTTACATATATCTTGGCTATATGCAGCAGAGCAAAGTAAAGATGAAAATGTACCATCATGTTTATGATCCCCTCCTGCAAACAATATGTGCAAAAGCAAGATATCATCATGCACATGATTGATATGCATATACTCACCTTATGGTCCTTGAGATGGTTCTTGAAGAAATAAGCTTGAGCAAACAAGGTTAGATAACACAAGAGAACTTCAAATGAGAAAGAGGCTTCAAGATCCACAAGGATAATGGGATGACATGTAATTGATAAGCATCACTGAGTGAGTACTCTGTTGAAGACCGAACCTCCCGTGATCAGTGGCATGAAGATCTCACTGAGCATTGACGATAGCTAGTTGGGCGACAATGTGTTACATTTCTTTAATTCATTATTTTCTACTTGAATAATTTGTTTCATTTGGATGATTTGTTGTATTCAGATGAATTGTTTGTACTAGTTTATAGTTGTTTCCGTTCATACCAAATTAGACTAGCACGGTAGATAGAAGAAAACTGAAAAAACATCACGAGATATAGCGACTTCATGTTTGCCCACAGGCTCCGCGGCGTTAAGAAAAACTAGATGATGCCCCGCACGTTGTTGCGGGAATGTTCTACAATATTTTAATGAGGATTTTGTTATATGATACATGAATATTCAAAATAATACTTTTTTAAAGTATATAAGAATTAAATGTAAATATCATAATAGGGTGGAATTTTACATGCATGCATGTTTGCATGTTGAAGTGGATTTTTAATATGCATAGTTGCATGTTGAGGTGGGCCTTTTCCTATGCATGTTGAATGATGAGGTGACATGCTTGCACGTTGAGAGAAATATATTAGTGGGGCTAGCTATTTAGATATAGAAGATGAAGCATCATTCAAAACCGTTTGGGAGGTTGTAGATATAAATGACGATTACCTTGCTAAAGTTGCCCCAGGGTCATGTGAAATCCAATAAATTCCCTCATCAAAGAAGAAAAAGAACCCAAAACAGTACCAGACCACTCACACTCAAATCAAAAGAGTCAACCACTCCTATTTCAGTGCATGGAACACCAACATACACATGCCAGACACAAACATCATGTTCTTAAATTGGTGGCTGGATCAAAGGAGGCGATTCACTGGGAGGACCAAGAGAAGCATAGACTCAATAGTTATTCTCATTGCATGGGCGCTCTGGAAGCAACGCAATGCTCGTGTCTTCAACAACAAGTCGAGACAGAGATCTCCACTGCAGCTTAGAGATGACATTCAAGAGGAGATTGAAGATTGGAGGAAGGCCGGTCTTGTCGGTGTTCTGGGAATGGGGGTCCCCAGACTTGCCTTCCTGCGGCCCGCAGCGTGGCTCCACCAGCGGCCCCGTACGACCCATCTTCACCAGCAAAACATTCAAGACCCTCACGAGGGACCAAGCCTCGCGAGGCGGACGACGCAAGACCTCCTCAGGGGCGGCCTCACCAGGGCTGGCTCGCGAGGGGCAGAGAGATCAAGGCAAGGGACACCTCACGAGGTTCCTGTGATGCAAGCCATGACGACTGGCGCCAGGCGGGCGCCAGCGCGCGCAGTGTCCTCGTTTCCTCTTTGGTGCTAAAGGGGCAAGAGCGGACAAGGAGTCCCGAGGCATCAGGCAAAGGTTTCCATATCGGTGCAACAAGACCAAGACCAGCAGGACGGCAAGATGGAGGTCATCGTGGAGCCCAGGACGGCGTCACCACCAGAGCCCTTGGTAGGCGAAAACCACTTTTGTCAGGATAGCTTGTACTAGTTGTCTCCCCTTCAAATTTGTCCGTTGTGGGATCCCTTCTCGCTCAATATTTGGGAAGAGGACCAGGGCCTCTATAAGTAGGACTAGCCACCACCATGGGAGGGGGATTCAATATTCAACCACACAAGCACACCAAGCACAAGAACACCTCTCCTCGCGAGGCTGTTCTTCCCTTGTATTGTTTGTTCTCAGCCCAAGAGGCAATCTACCACACCACACTGGAGTAGGGTATTACACCACAACGGTGGCCCGAACTAGTATAAATCTTGTGTGTCATGTTCTTTGGGTTCGTCGAGCTAGGCCGTGAGATCATAGAGTGTGCGAGCTAGAGAGGGGGAGAGATCTTCGTGCGCCCCCAGTGTTCGAACCTCAAGGGTTTTGCCAGAACCCGAAATCTGACATTTGGCGCGCCAGGTAGGGGTGCGCCGAAGCTTTCCCCTTCGTCGATCCGCGCTTCATCGCTTCGCCAAGTTCATGGCCGACGCTCGCCGTGCCAGCGCTGAGCGTCGGGCCGCTCTCGCCACCCATGTCGCTCAGACTGACCCTGTCGGCGGACCTCCCCATCGTTCTCTGTCACCCGCCGCCAACGCCGCCACCGGCCCGGCGGCAAACGAGCAGCAAGCCTCTTCACTACACCCCTTGCGGCGAGATGGTCGCACCGCCACCCCGTCGCTGACTCCGGTCGTCTCATCCTCTCACGCTCGCTGCGCCCCCATGGACGCGCAGGCCGCGCTGCTCATGGCACGCGAGTTCCTGCGCTACCGCCCGGTCGACGACCTCTATGAGGACTGGTTGGACCCCATCGCCGAGCTCGTCAGCGCCGCGGGGGCTTCTAGCACCATCCCTCTTGCTGCCTCGCCCGCCCCCGGCTGCGGGCGATGTGGCTCACGAAGCGCCTCCACCTCCTCAGCACCAAGATGGCGCCCTTGCACCGAGGCGCGCGGCTCAGGGAGCGCCTCAGCCTCCCCCGCGTCAATATAGCGTCCTCACTCCAAGATGCGCGGCCCAGCGGCGTGATCCTCCGCGCCGTGTGCCCGCGCATGAAGAAAGAAGTTGCCAGGAGGTTCCCCGTCCACAAGAAGATGCTCCACCGCTTCCAACACCACCACGCCAGGACCGCTTGCTGCGGCAGGGCCACGTGCCACTTGCCATGGCGGCACAGGGACGCCAAGGTCAAGCCCCGCCTCCATGACGGGCCCCGGTGGCCACGGTGGGCTGCCGTGCCTTCACTCCTGAGCTGCGTAGCATCGTCTGGTCGGGCAAGTTCAAGCCGGATCTGCCTCCTCGCTACGACGACACCCCTAACCCTACGGAGTTTCTGTAGCTCTACGAGCTGAGCATCGAAGCAGCCAACGGCGACGAAAAGGTCATGGCGAACTGGTTTAACATGGCTCTCAATGACGACGCGTGCTCATGGCTCCTGAACCTGCCCCCAGGCTCGATTTCCTCCTGGGATGAGATGCGCAGCCACTTCATCGCCAACTTCCACGGCACTCGCGACCGCCCCACAGTCACGGGTGACCTGCACCGCATCAAGCAACAACCAGGAGAAACCCTGCAGAAGTACATCCAGTGCTTCAACAGTGCATGTATCAAGATCCCCAAGGTAACGGATGAGGCCATCATCTCGGCGTTTTTCGACGGCGTCTGCGACGTCAAGATGAAGGAGGAGCTCGCCTGTCGGTGTCAAAACCGGCGGATCTTGGGTAGGGGGTTCCGAACTGTGCGTCTAAGGCGGATGGTAACAGGAGGCAGGGGACACGATGTTTACCCAGGTTTGGGCCCTCTTGATGGAGGTAATACCCTACGTCCTGCTTGATTGATCTTGATGATATGAGTATTACAAGAGTTGATCTACCACGAGATCGTAGAGGCTAAACCCTAGAAGCTAGCCTATGGTATGATTCTTGTTGTCCTACGGACTAAACCCTCCGGTTTATATAGACACCGGAGGGGGCTAGGGGTTACACAGAGTCGGTTACAAGGGAGGAGATCTACATATCCGTATTGCCAAGCTTGCCTTTCACACCAAGGAAAGTCCCATCCGGACACGGGACGAAGTCTTCAATCTTGTATCTTCATAGTCCAATAGTCCGGCCAAAGGATATAGTCCGGCTGTCCGGAGACCCCCTAATCCAGGACTCCCTCATCGCCATCCATGAGAAGCTGTGCATGACCTTGAAGTTGTTCAACATAGCAACCAAGTGCACGAGGGCTGAGGAGGGGCGTCTCTCCCTCCTCGAGCTCCCCACCATGGATCCAGAGAAGAAGAAGGCCAAGGTCAAGGACGTCAAGCGCAAGGGGGTGGTCGTGCTCGCAGCAGAACCGGACACCAAGCGCGGGCGAAATCTTCCCGAGTCGTCAAAGGGCAGCCGTACGTTCTGCGCCTTCCACAACGTGCGCACACACAACACCAACGATTGTCAAGAGCTCGGGGCCATTCGAGATGGACGCTTCGGTCGACGCCCCGAGCGCAACGACCAGGGCTACGGCTGAGGAGGTGGATGAGGTGGAGGACATTGGGACGACCGTTGGCCCCGCCAAGAGTGGCGCGACCAGCCTCGCGAGGATCGTTGGCAGGACCAGCCTCGCGAGAGCGCCTGGAGGGACTAGCCTCGTGAGGATCGTCCTCAAGGCAACCCTGGTCTCCCTCCGCCGCCGCCTCCAAGAAGGAACGATGACCATCAACGGGATGAAGGGGCTGGGGGCTTCCAGGAGCCGCGCGCTATCGTCTGCATCTTGGGTGGCGCTCAGGCCCCAGCCTCCCAGCGCATCTTCAAGCAGTTCTCCGGAAGTGAGTGCAGCCCTCCCCAAGCTCGAGGCTACGCGCCCGCTCAGGTGGTCCAAGTACGACATCACCTTTAGCTCGGTGGACTGCTACCTCTTGAGCACTGCGTTGGTTTTCCCTTGAAGAGGAAAGGGTGATGCAGCAAAGTAGCGTAAGTATTTCCCTCAGTTTTTGAGAACCAAGGTATCAATCCAGTAGGAGGCTACGCGCGAGTCCCTCGCACCTACGCAAAACAAATAAATCCTCGCAACCAACGCGATAAGGGGTTGTTAATCCCTACACGGTCACTTATGAGAGTGAGATCTGATAGCTATGATAAGATAATATTTTTGGTATTTTTATGATAAAGATGCAAAGTAAAATAAAAGGAAATGAAAATAACTAAGTGTTGGAAGATTAATATGATGGAAGATAGACCCAGTGATCATAGGTTTCACTAGTGGCTTCTCTCAAGAGCATAAGTATTTTATGGTGGGTGAACAAATTACTGTTGAGCAATTGACAGAATTGAGCATAGTTATGAGAATATCTAGGTATGATCATGTATATAGGCATCACGTCCGAGACAAGTAGACCGACTCCTGCCTGCATCTACTACTATTACTCCACACATCGACCGCTATCCAGCATGCATCTAGAGTATTAAGTTCATAAGAACAGAGTAACGCTTTAAGCAAGATGACATGATGTAGAGGGATAAATTCATGCAATATGATAAAACCCCCATCTTGTTATCCTCGATGGCAGCAATACAATACGTGCCTTGCTGCCCCTACTATCACTGGGAAAGGACACCGCAAGATTGAACCCAAAGCTAAGCACTTCTCCCATTGCAAGAAAGATCAATCTAGTAGGCCAAACCAAACTGATAATTCGAAGAGACTTGCAAAGATAACCAATCATACATAAAAGAATTCAGAGAAGATTCAAATATTGTTCATAGATAAACTTGATAATAAACCCACAATTCATCGGTCTCAACAAACACACCGCAAAAGAAGATTACATCGAATAGATCTCCACGAGAGAGGGGGAGAACTTTGTATTGAGATCCAAAAAGAGAGAAGAAGACATCTAGCTAATAACTATGGACCTGAAGGTCTGAAGTAAACTACTCACACATCATCGGAGAGGCTATGGTGTTGATGTAGAAGCCCTCCGTGATCGATGCCCCCTCTGGCGGAGCTCTGGAACAGGCCCCACGATGGGATCTCGTGGATACAGAAAGTTACGGCGATGGAATTAGGGTTTTGGCTCCATTTCTGATCGTTTGGGGGTACGTAGGTATATATAGGAGGAAGGAGTACGTCGGTGGAGCAACAGGGGCCCCACGAGGGTGGAGGGCGCATCTGGGGGGCGGTAGGCGCGCCCCCTACCTCATGGCTTCCCTATTGGTTGCTTGACGTAGGGTCCAAGTCTCCTGGATCATGTTCGTTCCGAAAATCACGTTCCTGAAGGTTTCATTCCGTTTGGACTCCGTTTGATATTCTTTTTCTGCGAAACTCTGAAATAGGCAAAAAAACAACAATTTTGGGCTGGGCCTCCGGTTAATAGGTTAGTCCCAAAAATAATATAAAAGTGAATAATAAAGCTCAATAATGTCCAAAACAGAAGATAATATAGCATGGAGCAATCAAAAATTATAGATACGTTGGAGACGTATCACGGACCAGCTCAAATGCGCGGCAACCGCTGGCGTCCTCCCGATGCTTTGTTCACCCGTCATCAGCAATGTCCAAGTCACCAAGACCCTCATCGAAGGCGGCGCAGGACTCAGTGTCCTGTCCGTCGAAACGTTCGATAGCCTTCAAGTGCCATACGATCAGCTCTAGCCCACCAAGCCTTTCTAAGGAGTGACAGACGGCTCCACCACCCCGATAGGGCAAGTTCGCCTCCTTGTCACCTTCGGTCAGCGCGGCAACTACCACACCGAGCTCGCCGACTTCGATGTCGCCCACATCCGCCTGTCGTACAACGCCATCCTCGAGTACCCAGCACTGGCCAAATTCATGGCAGTCACCCACCATGGCTACAACGTCCTCAAAATGCCAGGAAGCGGCGGAATCATCATGGTCCCCTGCGAAGAAAGAGACGCGGTGTGCTCCCTCGAGTGCGCCTTCCAAGCTGCATCAACTGAAGACCCTGACAGCGCGGGTGCGCAGTACCCTCCTAAGGCCAACCCCAAGAAGAAGAAGAAGCTACTCCGCACTGGACCTCAGGGGAGCGGTACCTCCAGCGGCGCCACTTCGGGATCCGCACCAGTGCCTGAGGCACCTCCTTCCCTCGCATAGGGAGGCGCGCCTGGCTCCCTCCTCAGGTAGGGCTCGGGGGCTCTCTTCTGGAGGGCCTCGGACCTGGCCAACATCACGAGGGAGGCGCTCGGGCACCACGTGGAGGCGTGCTTCGCGGCACGTTTCCCTCAGGAGGACATCGGACGAGGAGCGCCCGACGCTCAGGAGTTCATCACCAAGGCATCTCAGGAGCTTCAGGAAGCAAGAGCAATACGCGGCGACCGCCGCCCACCTAGCGTTGCTCCCCACCTAGGCGAGGGTGGTGAGCTGCACATTTGCATCGACATCCCAGGACTCACCAGGGCCGCATCTCAGGAGCGCTTCTGGCCTTCACGCGCTGGCCGATGTAAGGGCCTGCCTCACAGCTACGTTCGCAGCCTTCCAGCGCAGTCTGCGGAGCATCCTGACAGGTCAGGAGGCCAGGCACCACGCAGTCCTGGCGGAGATGGAGACGGTCCTCCGGAGGCCACCTGAGCCTCCAGAGCCTCCCGAGGCTCGGGGTCTCGGCGGCTCGTGAGGAGCAACTTCTTCGCTACATGTCTTCAGCTGCCCCAACACTCCTTCGGCACACAAACCAGGTGATATCTTTCCAAATTCATTCAGCTAGGAGCGCCCCTTGGGCTGCATCATCCCCAGGCCGCTTGGGTCCATCCCTGCGACATGTATCCGCTTGCATCTTTTAGTTCACTTTGCTGGGAGCACCCCACGGGCTGCATCAACCCCAGGCCGCTCGGGTCCAACCCAGTGGGATGTATCGTTCTCGCATCTGCCTAAGCTAGTTGCTTTTCATGCATAATCTATCTACGGTTATCACCTGCTTGATTTTCACCCACCATGGGAGCTGCGCGCCGATCGTATTTCTTCATGATCCTTCGCATAAGAAGGCTAGGCACGACGTCTGTGCTCAGGCCCATCCCTGCAACGTCGATAAATCCAACGGCTGAGCTTTGTCTGGCGGGCCGGTCCCGTTCACGTCACCTCCTGGGGTCGTTGGTGCTTGGCCTTCTCGTGCGATAGCCTCAGGAAATCCACTCGGTGCAGGTTGTCTAACCATCTCGCAGGAACGCCGCAGCCATCAAGAACCAAGACCAGGCGCAACCCGCCTTGAGGTAGGGCCTCGTGAGTCCCGTGCTGGCTCACGGGTGCCCAGATACACCTCGTCTAGCCCTGCCGTGCAAGCCACGTGTCAGGGCGGGGCTGTACATGCCCCGGGGGCTCTCCGCAGTAGGGAGTCCCCCCCCCCCCACGTGCCAGTGGCAGACCAGTGATCACCACGGCGGTTTGCGCCCTCCTCGCGCTAACCTGCAAGAACTTCCTAAGGACTACAGCAGGTGGTACCACAGACTCTCTCTCTTCTCCCATGCAATTCGCTTGCGCGTTAAAAGGGGGGCTCCTAAGCATCGCGACTCATGAGCTCTTACTGGCTCTCTAGCCCTCACCCCCTGGCCTTGACCACGGCATCGCAACCTGGCATACCAGCGGCGGCTGAGCTCGCTCGAGGGCCGGGACCTGAGGACGTAGAGCACCAGGAAGAGCATGGAGAAGAGGGAGAGGCCCGCACGAGCCTAACCTAACTACCCGGCAGCGGCCGACACCCAAGTCTGGCGCAACATGAGAAACCAGCTCCAGAACGCCAAAGATAAGTTCCGTACCCGGACCAACCCAGAGCTACGGCATAAGATTCTCGCCTTGTCACTGCCCTGCTGCGGCAATGTCGCCACCCTTTCCCATCCTCAGGTAGCTGCTTGCGCTCTAAAGGGGACCTCTTGACCATCGCACCTCAGGAGCTCTTACTGGACCTCGGGCCGCTCACCTTCTGGCCTTGACCACAGCATCATGACCTGGCATACCAGCGACGATTGCAGCCTGCCTGGGGACCGAGACCTATCAGCGTAGAGCACCAAGCTGCCGCGGGATTGAAAAGGGGGGGGACCGATCCTCAGCAGGACATGTGCTCGCAAACTTTCACAATAAGGATAATATCAACAAAAGGCATTACGGACGCTTTACACCCCCCGCGAGGTCTGTTTCGATTCCTCGCAGGGAACAAAAGGAAGGGAATTCCTAGGAGCTCTATCTACATGCACCGGACGACGCCGACGCCATCATCAACAGTGGGCCACTGGAGGCCGGCGCCAACCCCATCCAGATCAACGACGGCAGCGGCCAGATGCGGCGGCTTTGCTCCGGGCCCGACAAGAGCTCGGGGGCACGTAGCTGTCGTTGCTCGTCTTCGGAGACTCGGCAAGCTCAGGAGAGTCGCTGGACCACCAGGAGTCACCGCTGTCGCTGGAGGAGCTGCGGGCGAGGCTAGCGGCAGGCCCGGCGCCAGCCGCTGCGCCGTCCTAGCGACCCCCTTCAGGGCAACACTCCAAGCAGCGGCCTTCCTCATCGAAGACTTTGAAGAACAGCATGGAGGCGCCATCATAGTCAAAGTGGATGGCGAGGGCGCCTTCCGCGCGGCAGACTCGGGCGACCTCGCCCCAGCCTCGAGTCATGAAGATCCTCCCGGAGGCGACGGCTTCAACCTCCGCTCCAGTCGCCGGGGCGCTGCAGTCGGCGTGCTGCAGCCAAACCTCGAGAGGGCCCCTCGGCGGCATCTCGACGGTGAAGAACTGCGGAAGGCGAATCTAAGTGCTTGGAGGCATCGCTGCCCACAGCACGAACTCGCGCGAGGAGTCCGCGGCATGGACCCCTGGGGCGACGGCGTGCGCCTCCACGGCACGGCGCCCCCGGCCCTGGCGCGGGCGGTGACGCTCGTTGCCCCTTCCTCCGGAACCCTCAGCGAGAGTGTACAACGGCAATGGGTACCCAGGAGGTGGCCTCTGGTACCACGGCTGCGACATTACTGGGCTCATGACCATCTTGCGCCGATGGGACCTCCTCTTCTTCGGCGGGAGTAGCTCGGGATCGCTAAGGGGAGTCTTGCCCTTCTCCGCAGCCGAGAACCTCCGTATCGACGCCATGACTACACCAGCGAGCAGTGGAGCAAGGAAGGAGAAGAAGCGGGAGAAGCAAGGAAGAGACGGGTGACGGGGGCTCCGCCCCCACTTCCCATTTATAGCCAAGGGGAGGCCAACCGCCGGCCTCCATGATCCAAGGTAATAATGATCTTTTTCTGCATGCAGCAAGGACTCGTCAAGTCAGGCGGTTGCCGAGGCGACGTGGGGAAGCGGAGACGCCCACGTCCAATCAGTCGCCACGCACCAACCGCGGCCGCAGGCTGATGGGGCCCGCGGCGCTCCGCGCTTGTCCTTTGGCTTCGCCTCGAAGCCAAACTCGAGCGTGCCTTGGGCCCGAGGGCTACTGTCGGTGTTCTGGGAATGGGGGTCCCCAGACTTGCCTGTTTGTGGCCCGCAGCGTGGCTCCACCAGCGGCTCTGTACGGCACCAGCAAACATTCAAGACCCTCGCGAGGCGGATGACACAAGACCTCCTCAGGGGCGGCCTCACCAGGGCTGGCTCGCGAGGGGCGGAGAGATCAAGGTAAGGGACACCTCGCGAGGTTCCTGTGACGCAAGCCATGACGACTGGAACCAGGCGGGCGCCAGGCGGGCGCAGTATCCTTGTTTCCTCTTTGATGCTAAAGGGGCAAGCGCAGACGAGGAGTCCCGAGGCATCAGGCAAAGGTTTCCATATCAGTGCAACACGACCAATACCAGCAGGACGACAAGATGGAGGTCGTCGTGGAGCCCAGGACGGCGTCACCACCAGATCCCTTGGCATGCGAAGACCACTTTTATCCGGATAGCTTGTACTAGTTGTCTCCCTTCGAATTTGGCCGTTGTGGGATCCCTTCCCGCTCAATATTTGGGAAGAGGACCAGGGCCTCTATAAGTAGAACTAGCCACCACCATAGGAGGGGGATTCCAATCTTCAACCACACAAGCACACCAAGCACAAGAACACCTCTCCTCACGAGGCTGTTCTTCCCTTGTACTGTTCGTCCTCAACCCAAGAGGCAATCCACCACACCACATTGGAGTAGGGTATTACACCACAATAGTGACCCGAACCAGTATAAATCTTGTGTCTCATGTTCTTTGGGTTCGTCGAGTTAGGCCCTGAGATCGTAAAGTGCGCGAGCTAGAGAGGAGGAGAGATCTTCGTGCGCACCCGAGTGTTCGAACCTCAAGGGTTTTGTCGGAACCCGAAATCCGACAGGTCTCGGCGGTGTCGGAGCTTTAGATCTTTTTACGAGACAGTAGGCTAAGTCTTCTAAGATATATGAGTGGTGTGTGCCCCTCCGATGTTTTATTCACATCTTGTTCGGACTTTTGTATATAAACTTCTGCCTTCTATGAAACAACGGTATGTCATTGGCGTACTTAAAAAAAAGAGTCAACCATTTTTAAACCAGAAGTGAGCTCGTGCCGGCCACCGAGGCAAACACTGACGGCAACAACCTCAACCTCCTCCATTCATCATTCCTAGTGGGGAAGCGCCAAAGCAAGCAACCAGCGCGCTCCCATTCTGATTTCCCCCACCAACCCACGAGACCATGGCCGCGCCCACCGTCGCCAAGTCGCCGCCGGAGCTCGTCCCTCCGGCGGGGCCCACCCCGGGCGGCGTGCTCCCGCTCTCCTCTATCGACAAGACCGCCGCCGTCCGCGTCTCGGTCGACTTCATCCGGGTCTTCCCCCCGGCATCCGACCGGGGCGGCGACGACCAGGTGGCCACGATGCGCCAAGGGTTCGCGAGGGCGCTGGTGCCCTACTATCCGGTAGCCGGTCGCATCGCGGAGCCCTCCCCGGGCGACCTCGTGGTGGACTGTACCGGCGAGGGCGTCTGGTTCGTGGAGGCCACGGCGAGCTGCTCGCTCGCCGACGTCAACGGCCTCGAGCGCCCGCTGCTCATCCCCAAGGCGGAGCTTATCCACCTGGTGTTCGACGGGCAGGGCGCCGCGCAGTTCCTGCAAGCGGCAGGCGAGCTGGCCCGGGGGTTCCCGGCGCCATCAGTGGCTCCCGTGTGGGACGCGAAACGATCCCGGACCCACCCAAGCTGCCGCGCGGTCCGCCGCCGTCATTCACGGCGTTCAGCTTCGTGACACAGGTGGTCGAGATCTCGCCGGAGAGCATCCTGCGAATCAAGGACGAGTTCAAGGCCGCCACGGGGGAGACCTGGTCCACCTTCGACGCGGTGACGGCCGTGGTCTTCACGTGCCGTGCGCTGGCGGTGGAGCTCGCCGACGCCGCTGAAGTCCGCCTTGGCTTCGCCGCCAGCACGCGGCACCTCCTTCAGGGCGTGCTGCCGTCAGTGGATGGCTACTATGGCAACTGCGTGTACCCGGTCGGGATCACCCGGAGCAGCAAGACCATCCGGGAGGCGCCACTGCCCGAAGTGGTCGGCGTAATGCGAGAGGCCAAGGAGGCGCTTAAGGTGAGGTTCACGGACTGGATGCACGGCGGCGCCAAGGATGACCACTACAACGTGCCGCTGGATTACGGCACCGTGACGGTGTCGGACTGGAGCCGCGTTGGCTTCAACGAGGTGGACTACGGCTTCGGCGAGCCTGGATATGTGTTCACGCTCAAGGACGACGTCAACATCGTTGCGTCGGTGATCTACCTCAAGCCCCCGGCGCCCAAGCGCGGGATCCGGCTCATGCTCCGCTGTGTGGAGGAGCCACACGCCGCTGTGTTCGCCGACGGGCTTGCCAAGTACGCTTTGCTGGATGCTGCTTCTTGGCCATGGCCGAGTACATGTTCTCATACCTGTAACACCTTCTCACTGTACTTTTTCTTCACATTGGTGTGTATGCAATGTTTTCATTTGTTTAGGTCACATTCTGATGCTTTGTGCAGGTATAAATCACACTAGTATCTCTGCCATGTGTTGATTTCTTTTCAATGTGGAACAATTGTAAGCTGTCAGCCACAAGAATGAATAAAATTCAGTTTATGGTGGGGCAATTCCATTCATGATTTCACATGCTTACCAAATTATTTTAATTTGGAGCCATACTTTGATGGAAGTTATGGAAGTCAGTAGTTTTTCAGGAGTTTCCTGTTTCTGGTCTCATTGCCTATATGTTGATTGATGATTCATAGGTTTTAACATATGAAAACTCAAATCCAATTCTTTTGTGTGTCGCATTCACAAACACAAATAATCCAGAATTTTTTGAGGCTACCTATATGTTTCACACTGGTCAGTTGAGTAAGATTAAATATTTCTCTGAGGGGAGGAGTGCATGGAGAATCCTAGATCAGATGGTGCTGGAGAAAAATTGCAACAGATTCAAGATGGTCCTGTCCAACCAAATTAATCAGACGACACCAATGCGTTATGCGTCGTATGAGATGGACTCACGGCTCATCTGCCCAGCTATCTGTCACTATTCACCATGCAGGTATTCACCTTTATCTTCTTCACTGAAGTATTGACATACTCGTTTATAAAAATATATTGATATGAAAGTTTTCAAGGCTAATCTGTTGATAGCATTATCCTGCCAGAGGACATGTTCAGTTTTTAGAATGTTTGACGATGCAGAACGGCAACTGTTGGAACTGGAGTATATAGTAACAAAACAAATATAGGTAGAAATCTTCATTCAAGATACTTATTACTTTTTGCTGCCCTAACTCTGGCACAGTCCGGTGCCTTTCTACACGCCAAATTACAAAGTTGTTACTTCTTCCTCATTTTTGATCAAAAGGCAGCAGTGCAGCTTGTCAATTGTCCTGATTTAAAGCTGGAATAAGAAGTACTCCCTTCGTCCCAAAATAAGTGACTCAAGTTTGTACTAACTTTGTACTAAAACTAGTACAAATTGAGTCACTTATTTTGGGATGGAGGGAGTATATAGACCAGGTAGCTAGCCGGCAGAGTAAACCAGAGCAAACAGAAAACAACCTGAAAATGTACAGTGATAGAAATAATTGTAGTCTTAAGATTGAGTCAATCTACTAAATCTTATGCAAGCAATGTGGGACAATAACTAATACAAACTAAGGGACTAATACAAACTAACGTCAGTTGGATCTGCCTCTTTGGATCTTTTTATATTGGTATAGATAAACTTATATAGTTCACTACCAGGCAAATAATATCGGAAATACCAAGTCTTACAGAAAGCAAGAAAGGAGAGAAAGGGAAAGAAACGAGTTCGACACACTAATGGGAAACCCGCTGTTCCTCGTCAATTAAGAGACAAACTAGGGACAAAAACCCACTGGTACCCTACAATACACCACCACAAGAGTTCTAGGAGCAGCTATTCCACAGGGGCAGCAAGATGCCAGTTATTATTTGGAGACTCTGAAGATTCCGATATCGATGGAATGTAGAATCATCAGACCTCCCTGTCCACCCACAACATAAAAAAATAGGTTAGCACCGTTGCATAAAATGTCAATTAGCACATTCTAATCTCAGAAGCTTCCACTTACAAGATTGAGCTGTAATTTCTGCAGTCAATGGGAAGGGAGAATCTGCACAAACATGTCTTTGAGTTCTTCACGTGCAGCCATTTTTTCCAAAATCCTATCATTGGATATCAGTTCTGGTGACAGATTGCTCCCAGTAGGTTGCGGTTCATTTGAAAACAGTAATTTGGACATGTGATCCTTGGTAGCTTGTCTGTCATATTTGACCTTCTCCTTTGTTCCTTCTGCAATCAGGTTGTATGTGTACACAATCTTCTCCTGGCCGATTCTATAGGCTCGGCCAATCGCCTGCCGTCCAACAGAAGGATTCCAGACGACATCAAGGAGAACCACACACGATGCACCGACCAGTGTTATTCCTTCACAGCAGGCCTTGGTTGATGCAAGCATCACCTTAGCCTCACTGTTCATGTCGTTGAAGGCTTCCATCAAGGCTTCGCGCTGTTTAACACGCACATTTCCACTCATGAGTAGGATCTCCTTGCCTTCTGTCCAGTCTAGCTCTGTGGTAAGCTGGTCCATGATCAGGGCCAGTGGCTCAAGGTACTGACTGAACACCAGCACTCTTTCTTTCAGTGCTTCGCAAAGACGGATGATCTCGAAAACGAACCATGTCTTCACTCCTTCGCATGGGTTCAGCCGCACGCTCTTCATCTTGTCCACAACAGAGGCTTCTGTGTCTGACAGCTTTGTGCTTGTGACGAGGAATGGGTGTATGGACGCAAGAGATATCTTGTATTCTGCGTCAAGAAAACCCTTCCCTGCACTTTCCTCCATCATTGCGATGATTTCCTTCTGACGAGGAAGAGGGTTCAGGATCACAACAGATTCTCTCAATCCTGGAAGAGACTTCTGAAGAATGTCACCATTATGGATGTGCACAAAAGGGCCCAGCTTTTCCCGGATTTCAGTGAGGTGTTCATCCGTGATGTTACTTATCCTTAATGAACTCCAGAATTCTTTGCCTTCATCCTCCTCCACATAAGGCGCTGCTCTTGATTGGCTGGTGGAAGCAACTCCTTTCTTGCTGAGTCTTGTACAAGCAAAATCTTTGGCAAACTTGGGCTTAACCAGGCACAAGATGTTGTACAGCTCTAGGAAGTTGTTCTGGAATGGAGTCCCTGACAGGATTATCCGCTTTTCGGTGCTGACCTCTGCGAGAACTTTCCAAATGAGGCTCTTCTTGTTCCTTGGTGTGTGCCCCTCGTCGAGGACCAGCAAGCCGGGCTTCTCAAGAAGCAGGTTCCTCTGCATTTCTCCATCCTTGCCTTCGCCCTTGGCAAGATTCCTGTAGAGCGAATAGCTTAGACCGATGATGCTGCTCCCTTCATACCATGATGCAAGCTTCAGCATCATCTTGGATTTCTGGCTCAGTTTCTTCATGGCCAGCTTCTGGCCCAGACCATGATCCTTGGAGACCAGTTTCTGGATGGTCTTGTCTTGATCCCACTGGATCTCACTGGAACTGAGGACATGGAATGGGAGCTTGACATTCCATTTACTGAACTCCTGCTCCAATGTAGCCAGCATACCCCTGGGGGCAATGATAACTGGCCTGCAGTGCGGGAAGAGCTCCAGGTAAGACTGCACGAATGTGATTGCTAGCCTGGTCTTGCCGGTCCCCGGGGCATGAGAGATCACACAGCCACTTGTGGTGTCAGTGTTCATGGTGTGCCTCAGCTGCTCAATGTCGATCCCTCCTGCGAGTTTTCTCCACATGAACTCGAACCCTTCCCGCTGGTGTGGGAACATGTCTTCCCGTACCCCAGGAATGAGATCCCAGACGACGCCAGTTTTGTCACTTCCCAGTGCCACGTTGCTTGCCCCTTCATAACCAACTGATTTCAGGATGTCATCAACGAACATGTCAAGCCTATCATGCTCCGCTGCTGGCTCCCTATCGGTCGATTCCTTGGCCTGTTGAATCGAAGAGGTCAGGGAAAAGAGAAACAAGGTGCCTATTGATGCTCTCTATTTCTAGAAAAGTCAATGGAAACACGTACTGACATACACATGCTGAAGCCAAATTGTGCTTACCATGGATGGAAATACGTGTCTAATTTCGATTTCGATGTAATCGCATTTTCGGCATCGAATGCCGATTTGATCATCATGAAAGAGATCATGCTTCCCTCGCTTGCAAAAAGTCCCTCCATGTGCAGGAATTTCATGCTCATCGCTCTCTGCGTCCTGAATGAAAAGACAAAGGGATCACTAGCTTGTTTGTAAAACTGAAACAAAAGTGTTGTTCTATACAGTATCCAGGGAAAAGAAATTTTCATCTTCTTCACATTTGTAGGAACCTAAAACAAGGCCACAAATTGCTAGAAAAATTAAACGTAACTGGTCCAAACCAAAAATTGCAGTAGCACAATTGGACAATTAATTCACAGGAGGAACAGATTATTTAGTTAGTTACCTTGTGGCAAGTGTGAGAAGAAACCTTGTTGGATTCGGCCTCCAAGTCCAAGGCCAAGTCACGTTGTGCCCACAGGTCGTCCAGAGCAGTCTTCTCCGGCACCACCTCATCTACAACCCCGAAGGAGAACACCAGAGGAAACGGATCGCCTCCCTGCTCTGGTGCAGGAACAGAGGCGTCCAGAGGAGCAGAGGCGTTCTGAAGAGTGGTCTCGATTCCCTCGAAAATGGAGTAGAGCAGATCGTCGTAAGTCTCTTGGTCTCGCCCGTCCTGCCGCCTCGGAGGAACCAGGGAGCTCTTCTTGAAGGTGACATCGCCCTGCTGCTCCCATCCCTCTGCGGGGAAGTCCTTGCCCTTGCGGCCGGCCGCCTGCCGGCAGGACGCCGCTCCTTCTTTCTTTGCCCTCCGGGAAGCTCCCTGCTCATCAGCCTCATCGCCGCCGTCAGCAGCAGCATCATCTTCTTCCATGCGCTGCTTCTCCCTTCTCCTCGCGGCGGCCATTCCGCCGGGTTCCTCAAAGTCTTCATCGCTGTGGGCAGCGTTTTGTCCTCGGCGCCGCCTCGTCGCCGATCTGCCGTCTTCGTCAGAGTCATCATCGGCGTTTTGTCCTCGGCGCCGTGGGCGCCTTATCCCCGTCCTGCCATGTCCGCGCCCGCCCTCGTCACTGGACGATCGCGCTGGATGAGGCGGTGGTTTGTCTTTGTCGTCCTCCTCTGCCTCCGAGCTGGACTGCGAGGGCGTGTCGACGCAGTACGGCTTTCTGCGGGTGGCTTGCCGGAGCAGCTTCGCGTCGGGGCATCTCCGCTTTGACCGCAGCCGCGACGCGACGGTGCCGCCGGGAGAGGCGGTGTCCGCCATCTTGGTGATGTACCACCCTTCAAACTTGCGCTTGAGGAAGATCTCGCCGCCCGGCCGCGGCCCCGTGTACCGACCGGCGAGCCTGGCATCGCTAAGCACGCGACGGCCCGGTTCTTCCTCTGCCTCAGGTTCCTCGGAATCTTCTTCCGATTCCTCCGATTCTTCCTCTTCTTCCTGCTCCCATTCATCTTCCTCTTCCTCCTCTTTATCTTCTTCCTCATGCGCGTCCTCTGCACCGTCCTTATCCTCTGGATCCGGCATCCCCACCTCCTCCTCCCCCTCCTCCTCGCCATCGTCAGAGGCACCCTCTCGCCGACTCGTCTCAATTCCGTTGCTCGTTCCATCGGGGCCGCCGCTGCTCGTACTCTCGTCAGACCTTCGGGCCTCCTCCTCCTCCTCGCTTGACAAGAGGAGAGAGGGCCAGTCGATGTCATCGACAGGCTCCTTCTTGACAGGTCCCCCGGTCTCGCCGACATCTTTTTCTTCTCCGTCGTCGTCGGAGATCTCGATGATCTCGGCGGGATGGCCGCCGGTGCCCAGTGCATCCGCCCGCTGCGAAGAGGACGAGGGCGCGAGCGGGTTTCGCAACAAATCCTCGGCGCTTTCCGCCTCGACGCGCTGGCTCCCGACCGTGGCGACCTCCGGCACGCGGTCGTCGTCGTCGTCGTCGTCGATCTCGATGATCTCGGCGGGCTTGGCGCCGGTGGCCGGTGCAGCCACCGGCTGCGAAGAGGACGAGGGCGCGAGCGGGTTTGGCACCAAATCCTGGGCGCTTTCCGCCTCGACGCGCTGGCTCCCGGCCGCGGCGACCTCCGGCGCGTGGTGGCCGTCGTCGTCGTCGACTTCGTCGATGATCAGGCGGCGGGGCCTGCGGCCGGGGAGGTCGCCGGGCGACGGCGTGGTCGGCATCTCGTCGCGGCGGTGGAAACGGCAAGGGAGAGGACGAGGGTTTTTGGGAGTGTCCCAGCTAGTGTAGCCGTGCGAGTGTGAGGTGTGGGTCTGCTGGCTGGCTAAAATGAGCTAAAATTGGGCGCGCGAGGGGAAGAGGTGGAAACGTGAAAGGGTTCGGGTGATGGGCGCTGCGTGGGGTCCCGGCGGTCAGCGGAGTAGCCCTTCATTTTGAGGAAAAGAGCCACAGTAGCACGTCGCTGCCTGTTTTGCCTCATAGCATGATCTTGTGGCAAGGTAGGCTCATGCCACCCACCAGCCCAGAGCCATCGCTTTGAAATGACCACTCCAGCAATAATGGAACACCCTCCGGTTCCAATTTTACCTGCAACAATGCCAATGCCAATGCAGGCACCTGGTAAAACTTGGCACCTGCGCCCTTGCTTTTACTTTACACACATAGAAATCACGATTATGGAAGTTGCCCCGTTAATTTTGGATTTATATCAACATAACGCTCCTCCATTAATTTTGGATTTATCGACGTAATATTTCTCCATTATTACTCATAACATATATCTTACCTGTTATCGATGAATATTTCGGATTTATCGGCATAACGTTCCTCCATTAATTTTGGATTTATCGACATAGCGTTCCTCCATTATTACTCATAGCAAATATCTTACCTGTTGTCGATGAATCATGACTATTCTTATGGTTCATGTGAAATAACAACGAGTCACACAACCAAGAGCTCGACCAATGCAGTTGGCCTAAGCACGAGTTTGCACATGCACATTGTTCTTCAACCTGGCCATACAGCAAGGAGGTGTGAGTATCACACATCTCAGTCATATGTTGGTGTCCTTTTACCTTCAGTAGCATTGTAGGACCAAATTTTCTATACATGTGGTAGGATTGAGATGGACCTACATAGGTGGATAAGTCTCTACAAAATTTATCTCCCTCTCTTACAAGTTTATGTTTTGCGGAATAAAGGTTTGCCTAAATGTAACTACGATGAGTACAACCTAAACAATGTTTGCAAGGTCAAGGGACTAGAGTAAAACAGAAGTAATCTAGTTTGGATAAGGAAGAACCCAAAGCACCCAGAGACGAGGACGTACCCTGATGTGCATTTCCTTGGAAGCTAACCGGCGTTTGGAAAGATGCAAGAACACTAAGGTCTCTTGGCACCACCAAGGCTCACCTTCTTCTCCTTGAGCCTTCACAATGAAGGCAAAGCCCAACTACTCGTGGTAAACCTTGAAATGGCCTTCAAACCTTTACAAATGACTAGGAAATCCACAAAATTGGATCCTCATCAGTGATTCCTATCGCCTAGGAGTCTCCAACCTCCATGAGTAACAAGATCAAATGGAAAAGCTTGAAACTTGCTCGAACCATGAAAATGGTTGGTCTAAAGAGAGAGGGTGTAACACCCCAATAATTATGCTATAGTGAACTCATGCTAATGATGCCATGTCATCATGCTTTACCAAGCCAAATTGCCACTTGACAAAAATCAAGTCAAATTTAAATTTAAATTGCAAGTGAAATCATTATTTCTTCGAACACAAAAACTAAAATGTTCACATTATTCTATTAATTCCTATGATCATTTGTCATGTTGGAACCAACATCATGTGACTCGCCAATTAACCCCTAGGAAATTATAAAGTGGTCTAACAGTAAATAAAATAGCCATTGCAAAACAAACAAATATTATAGTATTTCAAAATGACTTGAAACCTTGTGTGCTAGCTCAAAATGTTGCCTAGTAATTATGTGCCAAATTTCATATTCACAAAAACTCATTTGATAGCTGAAATAAATTAAAAACAGTGGAGAAATAAAAGAAACAGAAAGAATAAAGAAAAATAGAAAAATCTACTGTGCACTTGCGGCCTACTGGCAACAGTGCAGCCCGGCCCAGCTGAGCCAGCCTTTCCTTGATACGTCTCCAACGTATCTATAATTTTTGTTTGTTTCATGCTATTATATTATCTGTTTTGGATGTTAATGGTCTTATTTATACACTTTTATATTATTTTTGGGACTAACCTACTAACCCAAGGCCCAGTGCAAATTGCCGTTTTTTTTGCCTATTTCAGTGTTTCGCAGAAAAGGAATATCAAACGAAATCCAAACGGAATAAAACCTTCAGGAGAGTTATTTTTGGAACAAACGTGATTCAGGAGACTTGGAGTGGATGTCAAGCAACCAACGAGGAGGCCACGAGGCAGGGGGCGCGCCTACACCCCTAGGCGCGCCCTCCCCCTCGTGGGCCCCTCGTGGCTCCGCTGACCTACTTCTTCCTTCTATATATATATATGTATATATATATACCCCTAAAACAGCCAGGAGCACCACGAAACCCCATTTCCGCCGCCGCAACCTTCTGTACCCAAGAGAACCCATCTTGGGGCCTTTTCCGGAGCTCCGTCGGAGGGGGAATCGATCACGGAGGGCCTCTACATCAACTCCATGGCCCCTCCGATGATGTGTGAGTAGTTTACCTCAGACCTCCGGGTCCATAGTTATTAGCTAGAAGGCTTCTTCTCTCTCTTTGGATCTTAATACAATGTTCTCCTCGGTCTTCTTGGAGATCTATTTGATGCAACTCTTTTTGCGATGTGTTTGTCGAGATCCGATGAATTGTGGGTTTATGATCAAGTTTATCTATGAACAATATTTGATTCTTCTCTAAAATCTTTTATGTATGATTGGTTATCTTTGCAAGTCTCTTCGAATTATCAGTTTGGTTTGGCCTACTAGATTTATCTTTCTTGCAATGGGAGAAGTGCTTAGCTTTGGGTTCAATCTTGCGGTGTCCTTTCCCAGTGACAGCAGGGGCAGCAAGGCACGTATTGTATTCTTGCCATCGAGGATAAAAAGACGGGGTTTATATCATATTGCTTGAGTTTATCCCTCTACATCATGTCATCTTGCCTAATGCATTACTCTGTTCTTATGAACTTAATACTCTAGATGCATGCTGGATAGCGGTCAATGTGTAGAGTAATAGTAGTAGATGCAGAATCGTTTCGGTCTACTTGTCGCGGACGTGATGCCTATATATATGATCATGCCTAGATATTCTCATAATTATGCACTTTTCTATCAATTGCTCGGCAGTAATTTGTTCACCCACCGTAATACTTATGCTATCTTGAGAGAAGCCACTAGTGAAACCTATGGCCCCGGGTCTATTCTCCTTTATATTAATCTCCCGTTAACAAGCTGCTTCTGGCACCATTTATTTTGCAATCTTTACTTTCAATCTATATCATAAAAATACCAAAAATATTTATCTTATTATTATTATTATTATCATCTCTATCAGATCTCACTCTCGTAAGTGACCGTGAAGGGATTGACAACCCCTTTATCGCGTTGGTTGCGAGGTTCTTATTTGTTTGTGTAGGTACGAGGGACTTGCGTGTAGTCTTCTACTGGATTGATACCTTGGTTCTCAAAAAACTGAGGGAAATACCTACGCTACTTTGCTGCATCACCCTTTCCTCTTCAAGGGAAAACCAACGCAGTGCTCAAGAGATAGCAAGAAGGATTTCTGGCGCCGTTGCCGGGGAGATCTACGCACAAGTCAAGACATACCAAGTACCAATCACAAACTCTTATCCCTCGCATTACATTATTTGCCATTTGCCTCTCGTTTTCCTCTCCCTCACTTCACCCTTGCCGTTTTATTCGCCCTCTCTTTTCCATTCGCCTTCTTTCCGTATGTATCTTTGTTTGTGTTTCCATGTGCCTTCTATTTGCTTGCATCTTTGCTTGCTAAAAATCTATTGATATGGATCCACTTAAAGTGTTCTACTTGGATCATCTTCGATCCTTATGCGCTCGTGCTGAAACCCCAACTAGCCTAGTTGATGGGAAATCTTTAGATGAGCATGCTCATTTTGTGCGTCACCGTTTGTCTGAAAAGGTGACTCTTATGGGATCAAATAAACAGATTGCCATGTTATGCTTGGAATCTTTGTGAAATTTGTGATTTTACTTGTTGCTCTAAGAACACTAAAACACACCTCCCCTACCTATGTGAGTTTAATGATAATGAAATCTTATCTTCTTATGCAAAGTGTGTTTATAGTTACGATGATATCGAACAAATTGAAGAATTTGTTGCTTTTAAGGGTGCTTATGAACTTGTTTCTTTGATTGAAAAGTATGATATTACTCTCTATGAATCTGAAATTTTTGACATACTTAAATATTGCTATGAAAACTATGCTCATAATGTCTATGTCATAGAATTTATTGAAAGAATGATCGTTGCTTCGGAAGAAAATAATGATATGCATGAATCTATAGATAATTATGATTCCGATGATTTGATTGAATATCCCTTGATGAACATGATGCTTGCTATTCTTGTGTCCATGATGCCAATATTTATGAAGATGAATTTGCTATAGTTCCTTATGTTAAACATGAGATCGTTGCTATTGCACCCATACTTGATAGTTCATTCGATGAAAAGCATGATTGCAATGATGTTATTATAAATTATATTAATTTAAATTGTGGTAATAATATGCAAAACCCTAAGCTTGGGGAAGCTAGTTTTGCTATGTTCTCTACTTGTTGCAATGATCATGATTGGGGTGATTCTTCTTATGATCTTGAAAATTTATTTAAGCCCCATGATGAATATGAGATTGATAATAATGTTTGCAATAATATTGAAAGTGGGTTTGGGATAGTGTCAACTTTAGATCCCACATATTTGTAGAATGTTCAATCTTATGAAGTTTTTGATAAAAGTGGGTTTGGAGAGGTCATGACTTTAGTTAATGTTAATCCCACTATTTTGGAAGAGTGTCAACTTTGCATACATGTGGATCTTGTTAAAAATATTTTATGTGATAGCTATTTTGTTGAATTTGCTTATGATCCCACATGTAATTATTATGAGAGAGTAAAATATGATTTTATAAATTTTCATGTTACTAAATTACCTCTCGTTATGTTGAGATCGCTATTGTTTCTTTCCGCTTCCTTGCATATGCTAGTTTTTGCTTGCTATGATAATTTGTTTGCCTATAAGATGCCTATGCATAGGGAGTATGTTAGACTTAGATGTGTTTGTAACATGTTTTATGATGCTCTCTTTGTGCTTCAATTCTTGTCTTTCATGTGAGCATCATTGAAATCTCAATGCCTAGCTAGGGGCGTTAAACGATAACGCTTGTTGGGAGGCAACCCAATTTTATTTTTGTTCCTTGATTTTTGGTTTTGTTTATTAATAAATAATTCATCTAGCCTCTGTTTAGATGTGGTTTTATGCTTTTAATTAGTGTTTGTACCAAGTAGAACCATTGGGAAGACTTGGGGAAAGTCTTTGCGATCTTGCTGTAAAAAATAGAAACTTTAGCGCTCACGAGATTTTCTGCCATTTTTTATTGGAGAGTGCGATTAAGTTAATTATTTTTGCAGATCATTAATAGATAAATTCCTCAAGTTCATCAATTTATTTTAGAATTTTTGGGGTTACATAAGTATTCGAAACCTACAGATTACTACAGACTGTTCTGTTTTTGACATATTCTGTTTTTCGTGTGTTGTTTGCTTATTTTGATGAATCTATGGCTAGTTTCGGAGGTTATGAACCATAGAGAAGTTGGAATACATTAGGTTTAACACCAATATAAATAAATAATGAGTTAATTACAGTACCTTAAGTGGTGGTTTGTTTTCCTTTACTAACAGAGCTCATGAGATTTTCTGTTTAAGTTTTGTGTTGTGAAGTTTTCAAGTTTTGGGTAAAGATTTGATGGATTATGGAACAAGGAGTGGCAAGAGCCTAAGATTGGGGATGCCCATGGCACCCCAAGGTAAAATTCAAGGACAACCAAAAGCCTAAGCTTGTGGATGCCCCGGAAGGCATCCCCTCTTTCGTTTTCTTCTATCGGTAACTTTACTTGAGGCTATATTTTTATTCACCACATGATATGTGTTTTGCTTGGAGCGTCTTGTATGATTCGAGTCTTTGCTTTTTAGTTTACCACAATCATCCTTGTTGTACACACCTTTTGGGAGATACACACATGAATTGAAATTTATTAGAATACTCTATGTGCTTCACTTATATCTTTTGAGCTAGATAATTTTGCTCTAGTGCTTCACTTATATCTTTTAGAGCACGGTGGTGGTTTTATTTTATAGAAATTATTGATCTCTCATGCTTCACTTGTATTATTTTGAGAGTCCTTTAGAATAGCATGGTAATTTGCTTTGGTTATGAAACTAGTCCTAATATGATAGGCATCCAAGATGGGTATAATAAAAACTATCATAGAAAGTGCATTGAATACTATGAGAAGTTTGATACTTGATAATTGTTATGAGATATAAAGGTGGTGATATTAGAGTTGTGCTAGTTGAGTAGTTGTGAATTTGAGAAATACTTGTGTTGAAGTTTGCAAGTCCCGTAGTATGCACGTATGGTAACTGTTGTGTAACAAATTTGAAACATGAGGTGTTCTTAGATTGTCTTCCTTATGAGTGGCGGTCGGGGACGAGTGATGGTCTTTTCCTACCAATCTATCCCCCTAGGAGCATGCGCGTAGTGCTTGGTTTTTGATGACTTGTAGATTTTTGCAATAAGTATGTGAGTTCTTTATGACTAATGTTGAGTCCATGGATTATACGCACTCTCACCTTTCCGTCATTGCTAGCCTCTTCGGTACCGTGCATTGCCCTTTCTCACCTTGAGAGTTGGTGCAAACTTCACCGGTGCATCCAAACCCCGTGATATGATAGGCTCTATCACACATAAACCTCCTTATATCTTCCTCAAAACATCCACCATACCTACCTATTATGGCATTTCCATCGCCATTCCGAGATATATTGCCATGCAACTTTCCACTGTTCCGTTTATTATGACACACTCCATCATTGTCATATTGCTTTGCATGATCATGTAGTTTACATCGTATTTGTGGCAAAGCCACCATGCATAATTTTTCATACACGTCACTCTTGATTCATTGCCTTTCTCGGTACACCGCCGGAGGCATTCATATAGAGTCATATTTTGTTCTAGTATCGAGTTGTAATCATTGAGTTGTAAATAGATAGAAGTGTGATGATCATCATTAATAGAGCATTGTCCCAAATAAAAAAAGAGAAAGGTAAAAAAGGAAAGGCCCAAAAAAAGAAATAAAAAGGGGCAATGCTACTATCCTTTTTTTCCACACTTGTGCTTCAAAGTAGCACCATGATCTTTATGATAGAGAGTCTCTTGTTTTATCACTTTCATATACTAGTGGGAATTGTTCATTATAGAACTTAGCTTGTATATTCCAACAATGGTCTTCCTCAAATGCCCTATGTCTTCGAGAGCAAGCAAGTTGGATGCACACTCACTTAGTTTCTTTTGTTGAGCTTTCATACATTTATAGCTCTAGTGCATCCGTTGCATGGCAATCCCAAATCCTTGCATATTAATGGGCGTATATCTACTTAATGAAACATAAGTCTGAAACATTTGAAAAGTTCAAAGAATTTCAGAGTGAAGTAGAAAATCATCGTAACAAGAAAATTAAGTTTCTACGATCTGATCTTGGAGGTGAATATTTGAGTCATGAGTTTGGTCTTCATTTGAAACAATGCGGAATAGTTTCGCAACTCACGCCACCTGGAACACCACAGCGTAATGGTGTGTCCGAACGTCGTAACCGCACTTTATTAGATATGGTGCGATCTATGATGTCTCTTACTACTTTAACGCCATCGTTTTGTGGTTATGCTTTAGATACGGCTGCATTCATGTTAAATAGGGCACCATCGAAATCCATTGAGACGACAACATATGAATTGTGGTTTGGCAAGAAACCCAAGTCTTCGTTTCTTAAAGTTGGGGATGCAATGCTTATGTGAAAAAGCTTCAACCTGATAAGGTCGAACCCAAATTGGAGAAATGTGTCTTCATAGGATACCCAAAAGAGACTGTTGGGTACACCTTCTATCACAGATCCGAAGGCGAGATATTCATTGCTAAGAATGGATCCTTTCTAGAGAAGGAGTTTCTCTCGAAAGAAGTGAGTGGGAGGAAAGTAGAACTTGATGAGGTAACTGTACCTTCTCCCTTATTGGAAAGTAGTTCATCATAGAAATCAGTTCCAGTGATTCCTACACCAATTAGTGAGGAAGCTAATGATGATGATCATGAAGCTTCTGATCGAGTTACTACCGAACCTCGTAGGTCAACCAGAGTAAGATCCGCACTAGAGTGGTATGGTAATCCTATTTTGGAGGTCATATTACTTGACCATGATGAACCTACGAACTATGAGGAAGCGATGATGAGCCCAGATTCTGCAAAATGGCTTGAGGCCATGAAATCTGAGATGGGATCCATGTATGAGAACAAAGTGTGGACTTTGGTTGACTTGCCCGATCGACAAGCCATAGAGAATAAGTGGATCTTCAAGAAGAAGACTGACGCTGACGGTAATATTACTGTCTACAAAGCTCGACTTGTTGCGAAAGGTTTTCAACAAGTTCAAGGAGTTGACTACGATGAGACCTTCTCACCCATAGAAATGCTTAAGTCCGTCCGAATCATGTTAGAAATTGCCGCATTTTATGATTATGAAATTTGGAAAATGGATGTCAAAACTGCATTCCTTAATGGATATCTTAAAGAAGAGTTGTATATGATGCAACCAGAAGGTTTTGTCGATCCAAAAGGTGCTAACAAAGTGTGCAAGCTCCAACAATCCATTTATGGACTGGTGCAAGCATCTCGGAGTTGGAATATACACTTTGATAGTGTGATCAAAACATATGGTTTTATACAAACTTTTGGAGAAGCCTGTATTTACAAGAAAGTGAGTGGGAGCTCCGTAGCATTTCTGATATTATATGTGGATGACATATTGTTGATCGGAAATGATACTGAATTTCTGAATAGCATAAAAGGATACTTGAATAAGGATTTTTCAACGAAAGACCTTGATAACCCACAAGTATAGGGGATCAATTGTAGCCTCTTTCGATAAGTAAGAGTGTCGAACCCAACGAGGAGCTAAAGGTAGAACAAATATTCCCTCAAGTTCTATCGACCACCGATACGACCCTACGCATGCTTAACGTTCGCCTTACCTAGAACATGTATGAAACTAGAAGTACTTTGTAGGTGTTGTAGGCTAGGTTTGCAAGATAATAAAGAGCATGTAAATAAAAGCTAGGGGCTGTTTAGATAAATACACAACTAAGTTAGTTTCAGTAGAGAGCTTTTTGCCACGAGAAAGTTATTTGTCCCTAGACAATCGATAACTAGACCGGTAATCATTATTGCAATTTTATTTGAGGGAGAGGCATAAGCTAACATACTTTCTCTTCTTGGATCATATGCACTTATGATTGGAACTCTAGCAAGCATCCGCAACTACTAAAGATCATTAAGGTAAAACCCAACCATAGCATTATAAGGCATCAAGTCCTCTTTACTCCCATATACAAACAACCTACTTACTCGGGTCTGTGCTTCTGTCACTCACGCCACCCACCATAAGAAAATCATGAACATATTGCAAACCCTACAGAGGGGATCCCTCACGCTTGCGCGACACGGAGAGCACCATAGGACAGCATCAATAATAAAACATGCAACTCAAACCAATCACGATCATCAATTAACCCATAGGACAAAACGGATCTACTGAAACATCATAGGACAGCCATACATCATTGGGAAATAATATATAGCGTTGAGCACCATGTTTAAGTAGAGATTACAGTAGGTAAAATAGGGGTTACACCGCTGCATAGAGGGGGGAAGAGTTGGTGATGACGGCGGTGAAGTTGTTGGTGTAGATCGTTGTCGCGATGATGGCCCAGCGGCGTTCCAGTGCCACTGGGAGAGGGGGAGAGCCCCCCTTCTTCTTCTTCTTCTTCTTCCTTGACCTTCCCCCTAGATGGGAGAAGGGTTTCCCCTCTGGTCCATGGCCTCCATGACGGCGGAGGGGCGAGAGCCCCTCCTAGATTGGATCTCTCTCTCTGTTTCCTTCTGTTTCTGCGCTCCCCGATTCTGCCCTTTCATCATTTCTTAAATTCCCGGAGATTCGTAACTCCGATTGGGCTATAATTTTGTCATGATATATATATATATTGGCTTTCTTGCGGCGAAATAAGGGCACCAACCGCCTTATGGAGTGGCCACGAGGGCCCAGGGCGCGCCCCTCGCCCTTGTGGGCCCCTCGAGCATCGTCTCGCGTTGATTCCACTTTCCAAAATTCACATATATTCCAAAAAAATCTCCGTAAGTTTTTATCTCGTTTGGACTCCGTATGATATGGATTTTCTGCGAAACAAAAAACATGCAACAAACAGGAACTGGCGCTGGGCACTCGATCAATATGTTAGTCCTGGAAATAGTATAAAAATTTGCCAAAAGTATGTAAAAGTTGTAGAATATTGGCATGGAACAATCAAAAATTAAGATACGACGGAGACGTATCAGACCTCGGTGAAGCTGCTTACATATTGGGCATTAGGATCTATAGAGATAGATCAAGATGCTTAATTGGACTTTCACAAAGCACATGCCTTGATAAAGTTTTGAAGAAGTTCAAAATGGATCAAGCAAAGAAAGGGTTCTTGCATGTGTTACAAGGTGTGAAGTTGAGTCAGACTCAATGCCCGACCACTGTAGTAGATAGAGAGAAAATAAAAGTCATTCTCTATGCCTCAGCCATAGGTTCTATCATGTATGCAATGCTGTGTACCAGACCTGATGTGTGCCTTGCTATTAGTTTAGCAGGGAAGTACCAAAGTAATCTAGGAGTGGATCACTGGACAATGGTCAAGAACATCCTGAAATACCCGAAAAGGACTAAGGATATGTTTCTCGTTTATGGAGGTGACAAAGAGCTCATCGTAAATAGTTACGTCGATGCAAGCTTTGACACCGACCGGATGACTCTAAGTCACAAACCAGATATGTATTTTTATTGAATGGTGGAGCTATCAGTTGGTGCAGTTATAAGTAGAGCGTCGTGGCGGGATCTACGTGTGAAGCGGAATACATAGCTGCTTCGGAAGCAACAAATGAAGGAGTCTGGATGAAGGAGTTCATATCCGATCTAGGTGTAATACCTAGTGTACCGGGTCCAATGAAAATCTTTTGTGACAATACTGGTGCAATTGCCTTGGCAAAGGAATCCAGATTTCACAAGAGAACCAAGCACATCAAGAGACGCTTCCATTCCATCCACGATCAAGTCAAGGAGGGAGACATAGAAATTTGCAAGATACATACAGATCTGAATGTTGCAGACTCGTTGACTAAGCCTCTCTCACGAGCAAAACATGATCAGCACCAAGACTCCATGGGTGTTAGAATCATTACTCTGTAATCTAGATTACTGACTCTAGTGCAAGTGGGAGACTGAGGGAAATATGCCCTATAGGCAATAATAAAGTCATTATTTATATTTCCTAATATCATGATAAATGTTTATTATTCATGCTAGAATTGTATTAACCGAAAACTTAGTACATGTGTGAATACATAGACAAACAGAGTCTCGCTAGTATGCCTCTACTAGACTAGCTCGTTAATCAAAGATGGTTAAGTTTCCTGGCCAATGACCTATGTTGTCATTTGATGAACCGGATCACATCATTAGAGAATGATATGATGGACAAGACCCATCAGTTAGCTTAGCACTATGATCGTTTAGTTTATTGCTATTGCTTTCTTCATGACTTATACATGTTCCTATAACTATGAGATTATGCAACTCTGGAATACTGGAGGAACACTTAGTGTGCTATCAAACGTCACAATGTAACTAGGTGATTATAAAGATGCTCTACAGGTGTCTCCGATGGTGTTTGTTGAGTTGGCATAGATCGAGATTAGGATTTGTCACTCCGATTGTCGGAGAGGTATCTCTGGGCCCTCTCGGTAATGCACATCACTATAAGCGTTGCAAGCAATGTGACTAATGAGTTAGTTATGGGATGATGCATCACAAAACGAGTAAAGAAACTTGTCGGTAACGAGATTGAACTAGGTATGATGATACTGACGATGGAATCTCAGGCAAGTAACATACCGATGACAAAGGGAACAACGTATGTTGTTGTGCGGTTTGACCGATAAAGATCTTCGTAGAATATGTAGTAACCAATATGAGCATCCAGGTTCTGCTATTGGTTATTGACCAAAGATATGTCTCGGTCATGTCTACATAGTTCTCGAACCTGTAGGTCCGCACGCTTAACGTTCGATGACGATATGTATTATGAGTTATGTGATTTGATGCACCGAAGGTTTTCTAGAGTCCTGGATGTGATCACGGACATGACGAGGAGTCTCGAAATGGTCGAGACATAAAGATTGATATATTGGACCATATTGTTCAGACACGGAAGTGTTCCGGAGAGTTTTGGATAAAACCGGAGTGCTGGAGGGTTACCGGAACCCCCCCCCCTCCGGGAAGTTAATGGGCCACCATGGGCCTTAGAGGAGAGAGGGCCGACCTGTAGCGACCAGACCTCAAACGGTCCAATCTCTGTGCACAGGTGTCATCCCTGGATCAGTAATGCTGACACCACACAGTACTTGAAGGATTTATAACAGAGTAGCAATCACACACTTATTACATCGAGTGTCTCAAAAGAGAACTTATTACAATAAATATGGCTTAAGGCCATCTAATAACTATAACAACGGAAGGCTTGGAAGATAAGTGAGTCCATCAACTCCAACGGCATCACTGAGTATAGAAATACGACCTAAGACACCTTACTCGTCGTCTGAAAAGTCTGCAACATGAACGTTGCAGCCCGAAACGGGTCAGCACATGGAATATGCTAGCAATGTAACACATAGAGAGCAATGAAAGAAATAGGCTATTCTATATGCATATTTGGCTGGTGGAAAGCTCTATGGTTACAGTTTTGCGTAAAGCCAATTTTTCCCTACTGCAAAGGAATAAATTTTATTTAACTATCATGGTAGTTGTTAAACATTGAGAATGGTTGACAGCATTCTCAATCCCAATTAAGAAACATCATCATTAAAACCCAACAATATTAATTTAGAGTAACATGATGAGATTCACATGATAATCCAAGTACTAGATACTCAAGAATGTCCATAACCGGGGACACGGCTAACCATGATTAGTTTATACACTCTGTAGAGGTTTGCGCACTTTTCCCCACAAGACTCGATCTAATTCGTTGGGATTCTCGCACTACATGGTGTTTGAGAAACGGATGACCGAGACATAGTTTTTCAGAAGCGCTAGCACCTTATGATCGGGTAGACTGTTACACCTACTTTTCCCTACATCTGCTAGTCTACCACTGTAAGAGTTCGCACAACTTACTCAACTATGCTAGAGCCCATAGTAGCTTGTGGCTGCACACAGAAGTTTCTAGCATGAATAATCTCATGATCCCTGTGAGCCTGGGTGGCGGTCCAAAAGAAAAATAGGCAATCGCTGGAATACCCAGGTGCCTCAATCCACCCAGATGTGTATTTAAGTTGCCACCTTAGATAAACCATTAATTTAACAATCTCACATCTGTCATGGATACACTCACCCAATCCACGTCTACTAGCATACCATGGCATAACAAGCAAACGTAGAAGCAACTCCCAAAGGTTTGATAATAAACAGGTGATAGGTACTACCTCATCTACTTCCCAGAACCCACAATTTAATTAGATCCTAAACATGCAATGTGTGAGGATTGATCTAATGCAATAAAAACTGGGTAGTAGGAGGTATGATCAAAGTGTTACTTGCCTTGCTGATGATCCGGGAAACCTAGCGATTCGAAGTAGCAAGCGGCACACTCCGGGTTCTCTATTGCAAACAAGCAAGCATACAATAAGTACTCAACTAATGCACAGGTAAAACTCAAATAAGAGATCTAACCAGAAAGTTCAACTTAAGAACTCCGGTTGGCAAAAAGAACCAAATCGAACGAAGCAACGAAAGACAAACGGCAAAAGAAACAGGCTTTGTTTACTATTCTGGATCTAGGGCAATTTTTACAGAGGCAAAAACTTGTTTGAGTTGGTTAAACGGAAAGAGGGTTTCGAGACAAAACTCCAGGCGCTTGAATCGCCTGATTCCGATAAACGAACCAAAAGTTATACTAGAACGAAAATCGGATCAGTAATCGCGATCAGAAAAATCGCAGATTTAATCCGAGAAAAAGAAAACAATGAACAGACTAACGAACGAACATTCGTTATCTAGATCTAAACGATGAACGCGTTCGTTAAAACGAATGAACGAGCGAACGCTCGCTAATTAAATAAACCGGAAAAACCGATCTATTAAAAAACGAATCTAAAAAAACTGAATGAAAAACCGACGGAAAACCGAACGGTTTTTCGAGAGAAATCGGCGGCGGGCGCGGTCAACCTCCGGCGAACGGCGGCGCGGTGTGGCGGCGCGGTCGGCAGCGGCGCGGCGAGGCGGCAGCGGCGGCGGCGCGTCGTGGCGGCGTGACTCCGGCGAACGACAGCGGCGGCGGCGGGTGGCGGTGGCGGGGCAGCGGCGCGGCGGGGCCGCGCGGGTGGTGGTGCGGGGCAGCGGCACGGCGGGGCGGCGCGGGTGGCTGCGCGGGGCAGCGGCGCGGCGCGGCGCGACTAGGGTTAGGATTTGGGGCGGGGCACGGTTGGGCTGTTCGGGCCTCGGGGCGGAGCTAGTTAAAGGCCTCGGTCAGGGACTCCTGGCCGGATACGGCCCGTAGGTCGGTTCGGACTTTTTTATTTAAAAATAATTACGCTCAGAAAAAAAGGAATACTAAACAGACTTCAAAAATCCCGAAATAAATTTTCGCCGGCTTCTAAAATCAAGCCGCACAGGATGAACATTTATTTGGGGCCTAAATGCAATTTTGAAAAACACGCATTTTCCTAAATTCAAATAAAATAGCAAATAAAACCAAAATAAAATATTATTTGATTTTACTATTAAATCCTCAATATTTCTTTATTTTGGGAAAGTCATTTTATTCCCTCTCTCATACTTTTATAATAGAAATAATGGAAGATAAAATAAATAAAATCAAATGATCCCATTTTCAAAATTTGATAAAACTCAAATATGAAAATAACGAAATCCCCAACTCTCTCCGAGGGTCCTTGAGTTGCGTGAAATTTGTAGGATCAACGAAAATGCAATAAAATATGATATGCAATGATGATCTATTGTATAACATTCCAAATTGAAAATTTGGGATGTTACAAACCTACCCCCCTTAAGATGAATCTCGCCCTCGAGATTCGGGTTGGCTAGAAAATAGGTGAGGGTGGTCCTTCAGCAAATCTTCCTCTCGCTCCCAGGTGGCTTCATCCTCCATGTGGTGGCTCCATTGAACTTTGCAAAACTTTATAACCTTGCTGCGGGTGACTCGACTGGCATATTCAAGAATCTTGACTGGTTTCTCCTCATAGGTCAAATCACTGTCCAACTGAATCGCTTCCAGCGGTACTGCGTCTCTCAGTGGTATATCAGCCATCTCGGCATGGCACTTCTTCAACTGGGAAACGTGGAACACGTCGTGAACTCCTGACAATCCTTCGGGCAACTCCAACTTGTAGGCTACTTCTCCCATACGCTCCAAAACTTTGTATGGTCCTACAAAACGTGGCGCTAACTTTCCGTTAACTCCAAAGCGCTTAACTCCTCGAAGTGGAGATACTCGAAGATAAACTCGGTCTCCGACTTCGTAAACTGTCTCCTTGCGTTTTGAATCTGCGTAGCTCTTCTGCCTGGACTGGGCTACCTTGAGCCTATCGCGAATCAATTTTACTTTCTGTTCAGACTCCTTAATCAGATCCGGTCCAAACAACTGGCGGTCTCCAACTTCATCCCACGACAATGGGGTCCTGCACCTCCTTCCGTACAAGGCTTCGAAAGGGGCCATCTTCAAACTGGATTGATAACTGTTGTTATAGGAGAACTCTGCATATGGCAAATTCTCGTCCCAACTAGATCCATAATCTAGCGCACAAGCTCTCAGCATATCCTCCAAAATCTGATTGACTCTCTCGGTCTGTCCATCTGTCTGCGGATGGAAAGCTGTACTAAACTCTAGCCTCGTACCCAAAGCTTCATGCAACTGATTCCAGAACTTTGAGGTAAACTGGGTTCCTCTATCTGATACAATGCTCCTTGGAACTCCATGCAGACATACGATCCTGGTCATGTATATCTTTGCCAACTTGGCACTGGTATAGGTAGTCTTCACTGGAATGAAATGAGATACCTTTGTCAAACTATCAACTACAACCCATATCGAGTCATAGCCTGAACGAGTTCTGGGCAATCCTATGATAAAATCCATGCCTAACTTATCCCACTTCCATTCGGGTATCGGCAATGGCTGTAGCAATCCCGCTGGCTTTTGATGCTCTGCTTTTACTCTCTGACATACATCACAAACTACTACATACTCCGCAATATCCTTCTTCATTCCGGTCCACCAGAAAGTATCCTTCAAATCCAAATACATCTTGGTATTCCCTGGGTGAATCGAATATGGTGAATCATGGGCCTCTTGCAGAATTAACTTCCTGATCTCCGGGTCATTAGCCACATAAACACGGTCTTCAAACCATAAGGTATCGTGCTCATCCTCACGAAATCCATTAGCTTTTCCTTTGCTTATTTTCTCCTTAATAGAAGCAATCTCCTTGTCAGTCTTTTGAGCTTCTCTGATCTTATCCATCAAAGTAGACTGAATCTCCAATGCTGCTACATACCCTCTCGGAACTATCTCCAAACATAGCTCACGAAGATTCTCGGCTAACTCTCTTGGTAATTCACCCGTCATTAAGGTGTTGACATGACTTTTACAGCTCAACGCGTGAGCTACTACGTTAGCCTTTCCGGGGTGATAATGCAATCTCATGTCATAGTCCTTGATGAGTTCCAACCATCTCCTTTGTCTGAGGTTCAACTCCTTCTATGTGAAAATATACTTCAAACTCTTGTGATCTGTATATACCTCACAATGGTTTCCAATGAGAAAGTGTCTCCAGGTTTTCAATGCATGCACTACGGCTGCTAACTCCAAATCATGCGTAGCATAATTTAACTCATGAGGCTTGAGCTATCGTGAGGCATATGAAACGACTCTTCCTTCTTGCATAAGCACTGCTCCAAGTCCTCGGTGTGAAGCATCGCAATACACCTCATAATCCTTGGTATGATCTGGCAAAATTAGCACTGGTGATGTAACCAAACGTTTCTTCAACTCCTAGAAACTGGCCTCACATTCCTCGGTCCATATGAACTTGGTATCCTTTTTCAACAACTCCGTCATAGGCTTCGCAATCTTCGAGAAATTTTCAATAAATCTCCGGTAGTATCATGCGAGTCCAAGAAAACTCTGGATCTCTCCTATTGTTGGGGCTTCCCAATTTGTCACAGTGTCAACCTTGGTGGGATCTACTGCTATACCTTCTCCGGATATAACGTGTCCGAGAAATCCAACTTCCTTCAACCAAAACTCACATTTGCTAAACTTGGCATATAACTGATGTTCTCTGAGCTTACCAAGTACCAAACGCAAATGCTCCTTATGCTCCTCTTCATTCTTCGAGTATACCAGGATATCATCGATGAACACTACGATGAACTTATCCAAAAACTCCATAAACACCTTGTTCATCATGTTCATAAAATATGCAGGTGCGTTAGTCAGACCAAATGACATAACGGTATACTCGTACAACCCATACCTGGTGGTAAAGGCTGTCTTAGGTATATCCTGTTCTCGAATCTTCAACTGATGGTATCCTGACCGCAGATCGATCTTGGAAAATACCTTAGCTCCTTGCAATCGATCAATCAGATCATTGATCATCGGTAGTGGGTACTTGTTCTTGATGGTTACTTCATTCAACCCTCGATAATCAACAACCATCCTTAACGATCCATCCTTCTTCTCCACTAGAAGTACTGGCGATCCCCACGGCGCAGGGCAGCGGCGCGGGTGGCGGCGCGGGGCAGCAGCGTGGCGGGGCGGCGGCGGCGCGGCGCGGCTAGGGTTAAGGTTTGGGTGGGGCGCGGTTGGGCTGTTCGGGCCTCGGGGCGGCACTAGTTAAAGGCCTCGGCCAGGGAGTCCTGGCCGGATACGGCCCGTAGGTCGGTTCAGACTTTTTTTTAAATAATTACGCTCAGAAAAAAAACAAAAGGTATACTAAACGGACTTCAAAAATTCCGAAATAAATTTTCCCCAGCTTCTAAAATCAAGCCGCACAGGATGAACATTTATTTGGGGCCTAAATGCAATTTTGAAAAACGCGCATTTTCGTAAATTCAAATAAAATAGCAAATAAAACCAAAATAAAATCTTATTTGATTTTACTATTAAATCCTCAATATTTCTTTATTTTGGGAAAGTCATTTTATTCCCTCTCTCATACTTTTATAATAGAAATAATGGAAGATAAAATGAATAAAATCAAATGATCCTATTTTCAAAATTCGAGAAAACTCAAATATGAAAATAACGAAATCCCCAACTCTCTGCGAGGGTCCTTGAGTTGCGTGAAATTTCTAGGATCAACCAAAATGCAATAAAATATGATATGCAATGATGATCTATTGTATAACATTCCAAATTGAAAATTTGGGATGTTACACGACTAGGAGGTGGCGCCCCCCTTGTCCGAATTGGACAAGGGGTGGGGGCGGTGGCCCCCTCCTTCCTTCTCATCCCTTCCTCCTTCCTTCCCCTCCTAGTTGGACTAGGAAAATGGGGAACCTACTCCTAGTAGGAGTAGGATTCCCCCCCCTTGGGGCGCGCCCGTTGAGGCCGGCCGGCTCCCTCCTCCCCTCCGTTATATATGGGGGAGGGGGCACCCCATAGACACACAAGTTGATTTCTTAGCCGTGTGCGGTGCCCCCCTCCACAGATTTCCACCTCGGTCATATTGTCGTAGTGCTTAGGCGAAGCCCTACGTCGGTAACTTCATCATCACCGTCACTACGCCGTCGTGCTGACGAAACTCTCCCTCGTCCTCAGCTGGATCTAGAGTTCGAGGGACGTCACCGAGCTGAACGTGTGCAGATCGCGGAGGTGTCGTGCGTTTGGTACTTGATCGGTTGGATCACGAAGACGTTCGACTACATCAACCGTGTTACTAAACGCTTCCGCTTTCAGTCTATGAGGGTACGTAGACACACTCTCCCCTCTCGTTCCTATGCATCTCCAAGATAGATCTTGCATGATCGTAGGAATTTTTTTGAAATACTACGTTCCCCCACAGAAAACCATTACGGCAAGGAAGGAGGAATTTCATGATATTACCCATACAACAGTGTTAGGATAAATGATAAACAAAATTTAGCATTGTGCTACAAATGTTATCGGAGTACTACGGACATGCTTCGGGATAGCATTGACATGGTCACTGGGTAAATATACGACTTTGGATTCATAAAGGATCCATCAGGAACAACTTATATAACAAGTCTTACAATTTCCTCATGGAAGAATGACTAACCTTGCTAAAATGGAAACTATAACAATAGGTCCTCCAGCCAGGTGTGCTAGGCATGACATCACCTTATCCGGTTAAAGACCAATGTTATAACTCTTGGGAATGTGTTCCAACCATCATATCCGACCGAGATTCAAATCTGATCGGTGTTAGGATACCTTAGACTCGGGATGTCTGAGAAGAAAAAGGTGTAACACAAATTGACGAGATGACATTGTAAGATTCTCGGGAAATGAACTATGGAAGCGAGTTCTGAAAGAAGACTTCATCATTAAACCAAGGAGAGGATGAGGTGGGTGGCTGATGTACTCAGCGACATATCATCAAGATTCCCAAAACGATGGATTTCTACGATTATGTGAACAAGGAGATAACATTTGTCAGATCAAATGACATAATGATGTATGCTTGAGGAAAACATACACAATTAAACATTGGTTGAAAGGTGCGCCCAAATTATGGGCATAGGTAGCATGATCAATGTTGGAATGGTGATTCAATCACCATTAGTCCAAGAATGAACGGCCGACCATTAACTTCATAGCAATAGGGTTGCTAGAAGTTTTGAATTCGCACGTCGTAGTTCAATTGTTGGTTTCCCGGTTAAAAACGACATGGGGACCAAGGAATGAACAGTGATGGCAAGAGTATAACTTGTATCAAGAATTGTTACGAGGTGGTGAAATTCTCACGACATTGTTGACATAAAAGATGGTAGTACTCCAAGGTAGAGCATAACATAAGTCGGATAACAAGGAACTCAAGGTATAACACAAAACAAGAACAAGTTTTGTGTTGGAGGGAATGCAAGAATGTTGTCGATGTTAATACAAATAATCAAGGGGAAAGGGTGCTATTTTCCATCATGAATTCGATTCACAACTTGGAAGAAGGAAAATCATTGTTGATGATGATCACGACACAATTGTCGAGAGATTTCATGAAGGTGTAATCGATCGGTGATGACATAAAGTCAAAGGAATGATGAAGAGAAAGGTTATTAGAACCATAGTTACATCACAAACTCAAAATCTTGATTGTTGTTCAAGGCAAAATGATATGACGAGGAAAGTCGACGTAAGCTTAGCTCATCATCAAAAATTGTGCTCCGGGAAGAAGGACCAGGTAGCACAGATAAAAAGTTGCACGATAATGATATAGCTGATTAGGCTAGGAATGACTTGAAGGATTATGAAACTCATAAGCAATGAAAATTACTTAGAGTTATTGAATCAGAGTGCGGAATCGATTCACTTATCGGTGTTCTCGAGTCACTATTAACTCAGAACCCAGGGGGTTGGAATCGGTGAGAATAATAGTAGATGAAGAACTCATAAGAAGTTATGTAGTTCCGTGATATTCTCGAGATACCAGAGGGTGTACTCGAAGGTAGAGCAAAATAGAGGCTGGATAGGTGTATTGACCTACAGAAGACAAGTACTTCAACTTGTCCGAGAAATGGGATCAAAGAAGATCAGTATGGTCAGAACCATGATTGAAAAGGACCAAACATAGATACCAGATGAACTTATAACAAGGGGATTATTATTATTATTATTACAAGAAGCTTCCATGATAAGTTCCACATCGGGTCCATGGGCATGAACACAAAGGTTCAAGGTCGACTCCCACTTATCCAATACACAACTTCTCATTAACTTATCAGTTTCGAAGAAGTTTTAGCGTTGAAATTTTACCTGACCAAAAGTCAGTAGAATATAACCCACATAACTTTTGAGTTCACACAGAGAAAGGAAGGCATAAGTTCAACCCGTTGGGGCATCTTAGGAACATATAACACAAACTTCCGGAGTAAATTATACAAGCTCGAAAGCAGAGCATGGTTGAGAAGCAGCGGATACGATTTACCAAAGGCATTACGTATCCAAGAAAAGGCTCACAAGGTTATTGAATATGAAGGACGTTGTTGGATGAAATCCAATAGAGGATCTGGTGGTCCATAAGGGATCTGCTGTGAGCATCGGTACTCAACCAGAAGAAAGAATGCAAGGAGATCAGATGATAAAAAAACAACTGACTAATTCAAAGCTCAGCTGTAAAGGAATTATGAATTCCAAGACAAGGGATCTGAAGCAATGTTCTGATTAGGGATGGATATGTTGAATAGCCTTAGGGGTACAATCGATGACGATATGATTGGTCGAGATCCAACTCATGTTTAAAACAACGTCTAATCTAGAAGGATGAATGCTAGGATCTGATTGAGGATTGCGTGCATTCACAACACATTGAATCAACAGACTCAAAATGATAACGACAAAGGATGACAATAAGATTACCAGACTTATGGGATTAATCATAATGCAAGCAAGCAAGAATTTCAAGAGCAATAGGCTGTTAAGGATTTTTGGAAGATTGAATGGTATTTCGAAGACTTTTATGAAATACATGAATCAGCTGGGGATGAGCTGATACTCGGTAAGTGTGAGAAATTATCCGCAGGGGTATTCAGGCAGTAAAGAACTGCAGGGCAGTAGGCACAAAGAATTCTCGGAACAATAGAGAGAATTTTGGGGTATCTTGTAATAACAAGATCAATGGGGAATGAATGTATGAATGGGAAGTGTATGTGGTTATCCATAGGGGATTTATCGATGGAATGGAATTGCAAAAGCGAGGGCACATAGTCTTGAGGGAACACCGTAGAGTATCTTTGGAATCTTCTGGTGTAGCAGGTGATCATCTATAATAAGGGGCTCTCTGGGTGGATGTGTTCACGGGATCCTAATGTTAGAGTTAGTAAATTCATTTCAACTCGAATAAAAGAGAGATTAGAGTCCCAGAGTATAGACGAGAAGTAAAAGATCCTAGTACCACCCAATGGCGACGTGGGCCCGTAAGTCGCACATCCATGTTAGTAAAAACTTTTTCAATGACTAGACTCAACTTCGACCATGGAGTTTGGAAGGGGGATTCCTATAGGCAGTCGGCTCTGATACCAACTTGTGACGCCCCTGATTTGACCGTACACTAATCATACACGCAAATGTGTACGACCAAGATCAGGGACTCACGGGAAGATATCATAACACAACTCTAGACACAAATTAAAATAATACAAGATTTATATTACAAGCCAGGGGCCTCGAGGGCTCGAATACATAAGCTTGAAAACACAAGAGTTAGCGGAAGCAATAATATCTGAGTACAAACATTAAGTTAAACAAGTTGCCATAAGATGGCTAGCACAAACTGGGATACAGATTGAAAGAGGCACAGGTTGATACGTCTCTGTCGTATCTACTTTTCCAAACACTTTTGCCCTTGTTTTGGACTCTAACTTGCATGATTTGAATGGAACTAACCCGGACTGACGCTATTTTCAGCAGAATTGCCATGGTGTTATTTTTGTGCAGAAATAAAAGTTCTCGGAATGACCTGAAAATCCACGGAGAATTATTTTGGAATATATAAAAAATACTGGAAGGAAGATCCACGTCAGGGGGCCTCCACCTGTTCATGAGGGTGGGGGGAGCGCCCTACCCCCTGGGCGCACCCCCTGCCTCGTGGGCCCCCTGACACTCCAACAACCTCAACCTGGACTCCATATAATCACTTTCGGGGAGAAAAAAAACCAGGGAGAAGGATTCATCGTGTTTTATGATACGGAGCCTCCGCCAAGCCCTAAACTCTCTCGGGAGGGCTGATCTGGAGTCCGTTCGGGGATCCGGAGAAGGGAATCCATCTCCATCGTCATCATCAACCATCCTCCATCACCAACTTCATGATGCTCACCGCTGTGCGTGAGTAATTCCATCGTAGGCTTGCTGGACGGTGATGAGTTGGAGGAGATTTATCATGTAATCGAGTTAGTTTTGTTAGGGTTTGATCCCTAGTATCCACCATGTTTTGAGATTGATGTTTCTATGACTTTGCTATGCTTAATGCTTGTCACTAGGGCCCGAGTGCCATGATTTCAGATCTGAACCTATTATGTTTTCATCAATATATGAGAGTTCTTGATCCTATCTTGCAAGTCTATAGTCACCTATTATGTGTTATGATCCGTTAACCCTGAAGTGACAATAATCAGGATACTTACCGGTGATGACTATAGTTTGAGGAGTTCATGTATTCACTATGTGTTAATGCTTTGTTCCGGTACTCTATTAAAAGGAGGCCTTAATATCTCTTAGTTTCCATTAGGACCCCGCTGCCACGGGAGGGTAGGACAAAAGATGTCACGCAAGTTCTTTTCCATAAGCAGGTATGGCTATATTTGGAATACATGCCTACATTACATTGATGAACTGGAGCTAGTTCTGTGTCACCCTAGGTTATGACTGTTACATGATGAACCGCATTCGACATAATTCTCCATCATCGATCCATTGCCTACGAGCTTTCCATATATTGTTCTTTGCTTATTTACTTTTCCGTTGCTATTATTATCATCACTATAAAACACCAAAAATATTACTTTTGCTATTGTTACCTTTTACCACCATTACCACTACTATCATATTACTTTGCTGCAGATACTAAGTTTCCAGGTGTGGTTGAATTGACAACTCAGCTTCTAATACTTGAGAATATTCTTTGGCTCCCCTTGTGTCGAATCAATAAATTTGGGTTGAATACTCTACCCTCGAAAACTGTTGCAATCCCCTATACTTGTGGGTTATCAAGACTATTTTCTGGCTCCATTGCCGGGGAGCATAGCTCTATTCTTTGAGTCACTTGGGATTTATATCTGCTTATCATTATGAAGAACTTGAAAGATCCAAGAACCAAGATTTATCCCTCAACTACGAGGGGAGGTAAGGAACTGCCATCTAGCTCTGCACTTGATTCACCTTCTTTTTTGAGTAAGCTTGCGACACCTAAACCTGCTTCTGCTATTAATTCTGATATGTCACATGTTATTGATGATGCCACTTCTTCTATGCATGATACTTACGATGAAACTACTTCTATGCTTGATACTACTGTGCCACTTGGTGAATTTCTTGATGAACAACTTGCTAGGGCTAGAGAGAATGAAATTATTGAAACTCATAATATTGATGAAAGTGATGATGAAGACTCTCCCCCTAGATATGAATTACCTGTTGTTCCTGAGGGCTATGTCATGGATGAAGAAACTGCTAGAAATTTTCTTTCTTGCAATGATAGGAGTGATCTTAAGAAATTATTAGCTAAGCTGAAACAAAAAACTCTGAATGCTAGAATGAAATATGATCCTGCTTATGCTACTTCACCTATCTTCGTTACTGATAAGTATTATGATTTCTCTGTTGATCCTGAGATAATTACTTTAGTTGAATCTGATCCTTTCTATGGCTATGAATCTGAAACTATTGTGGCACATCTTACTAAATTAAATGTTATAGCCACCCTATTCACTAATGATGAAAAAACTCGCTACTATTATATCCTTAAGATATTTCCGTTCTCATTAAAGGGTGATGCTAAGATATGGTTTAATTCTCTTGATCCTGGTTGTGTGCGTAGTCCCCGAGATATGATTTATTAGTTCTCTGCTAAATATTTCCCCGCTCATAAGAAATAAGCTGCTTTAAGGGAAATATATAATTTTGTGCAAATTGAAGAAGAGAGTCTCCCACAAGCTTGGGGGAGGCTTCTCCAATTACTTAATGCTTTGCCTGATCATCCTCTTAAGAAAAATGAAATACTTGATATCTTTTATAATGGACTAACCGATTGTAGAGACCAGACCTCAAACGGTCCAATCTCTGTGCTCAGTTGTCATCCCTGGATCAGTAATGCTGACACCACACACTACTTGAAGGATTTATAACAGAGTAGCAATCACACACTTATTACATCAAGTGTCTCAAAAGAGAACTTATTACAATAAATATGGCTTAAGGCCATCTAATAACGATAACAACGGAAGGCTTGGAAGATAAGTGAGTCCATCAACTCCAACGACATCATTGAGTATAGAAACACGACCTAAAGGCACCTTAATCACCGTCTGAAAAGTCTGCAACATTAACGTTGTAGCCCGAAACGGGTCAGCACATGGAATATACTGGCAATGTAACACATAGAGAGTAATGTAAGAATAAGGCTATACTACATGCATATTTGGCTGGTGGAAAGCTCTATGGTTACAATTTTGCGTAAAGCCAATTTTTCCCTACTGCAAAGGAATAAAGTTTATTTAACTATCACGGTGGTTGTTAAACATTGAGAATGGTTGACAGCATTCTCAATCCCAATTAAGCATCATCATTAAACAAAACCCAACAAAATTAATTTTAGAGTAACATGATGAGATTCACATGATAATCCAGGTACTAGATACTCAAGATGTCCATAACCGGGGACACGGCTAACCATGATTAGTTTATACACTCTGCAGAGGTTTGCGCACTTTTCCCCACAAGACTCAATCTCCTCCGTTGGGATTCTCGCACTACATGTTGTTTGAGAAACGGATGACCGAGACATAGTCTTTCAGAAGTGCTAGCACCTTACGATCGGGTAGACCGTTACACCTACTTTCCCCTACATCTGCTAGTCTACCACTGTAAGAGTTTGCACGACTTAATCAACTATGCTAGAGCCCATAATAGCTTGTGGCTGCACACGGAAGTTTCTAGCATGAATAATCTCATGATCCCTTTGAGCCTAGGTGGCAGTCTAAAAGAAAACAGGCAATCGCTGGAATATCCAGGTGCCTCAATCCACCCAGATGTGTATTTAAGTTGCCACCTTAGATAAACCTTTAATTTAACAATCTCACATCTGTCATGGATTTCACTCACCCAATCCACGTCTACTAGCATAGCATGGCATAATAAGCAAACGTAGAAGTAACTCCCAAAGGTTTGACAATAACAGGTAATAGGTACTACCTCAACTACTTCCCAAACCCACAATTTAATTAGATCCTAATCATGCAATGTGTGAGGATGGATCTAATGCAATAAAACTGGGTAATTGGAAGTATGATCAAAGTGTTACTTGCCTTGCTGATGATCCACGAAACCTAGCGATGCGAAGTAGCAAGCGGTCCACTCCGGGTACTCTATCACAAACAAACAAGTATACAGTAAGTACTCAACTAATGCACAGGTAAGACTCAAATAAGAGATCTAACCAGAAAGTTCAACTTAAGAACTCCGGTTGGCAAAAAGAATCAAATCGAATGAAGCAACGAAAGACAAACGGCAAAAGAAAGAAGCTTAGTTTACTATTCTGGATCTAGGGCAATTTTTACAGTGGCAAAAACTTGTTTGAGTTGGTTAAATGGAAAGAGGGTTTCGAGACGAAACGCCAGGCGCTTGAATCGCCTGATTCCGATAAACGAGCGAAAAGTTATACTAGAACGAAAAACGGATCAAGAATCGCGATCAGAAAAATCACGGATTTAATCCAAGAAAAAGAAAACGACGAACAGATTAACGAACGGACGTTCGTTAACTGGATCTAAACGATGAACGTGTTCGTTAAAACGAACGAACGAGCGAACGCTGGCTAATTAAATAAATCGGAAAAACCGATCTATTTAAAAAAACGAAACTTAAAAAACCGAACAAAACCGACGGAAAACCGATCGGTCTTTCGAGAAAAACCGACGGCGGCGAGGTCTACCTCTGGCAACTCTGGCGAACGGCGGGGGCGGGTGGCGGCACGGCGGGGCGGCACGGGTGGCGCGGCGGCGGCAGCGGCGCGGGGCAGGGCTAGGGTTAGGGTTTGGGGCGGGGCGCGGCTTGGGCTGTCCCGGGCCTCGGGCGGCGCTACTTAAAGCCCTGCCCAGGCGGAGTCCTGGCCGGTTACGGCCCAGAGTCGGTTCGGACCCCTTTTTTTAAATAATTACGCTCAAAGAAAAAAAAACAAAAGGAATACTAAATGAACCCCAAAAATCCTGAAATACATTTTCCCCGGCTTCTAAAATCAAGCCGCATAGGATGAACATTTATTTGGGGCCTAAATGCAATTTTGAAAAACGCGCATTTTTCTTAGATTCAAATAAAATAGCAAATAAAACCAAAACAAAATCTTATTTGATTTTATTATTAAATCCTCAATATTTCTTTATTTTGGGGAAGTCATTTTATTCCCTCTCTCATATTTTGATAATAAAAATAATTGAAGATAAAATAAATAAAACCAAATGATCCTATTTTCAAAATTTGAGAAACTCAAATATGAAAATAACGAAATCCCCCAACTCTCTCTGAGGGTCCTTGAGTTGCGTGAAATTTCTATGATCAACCAAAATGCAATAAAATATGATATGCAATGACGATCTAATGTATAGCATTCCAAATTGAAAATTTGGGATGTTACAAGGTGAGGGTGGTCCTTTAGCAATTCTTCCTCTCGCTCCCAGGTGGCTTCATCCTCCTTGTGGTGGCTCCACTGAACTTTGCAAAACTTTATAACCTTGCTGCGGGTGACTCGACCTGCATACTCTAAAAATCTTGACTGGTTTCTCCTCATAGGTCAAATCACTGTCCAACTGAATTGCTTCCAGCGGCACTGTATCTCTCAGCGATATATCAGCCATCTCCGCGTGGCACTTCTTCAACTGGGAAACGTGGAACACGTCGTGAACTCCTGACAATCCTTCTGGCAACTCCAACTTGTAGGCTACTTCTCCCATACGCTCCAAAACTTTGTATGGTCCTACAAAACGTGGCGCTAACTTTCCGTTAACTCCAAAGCGCTTAACTCCTCGAAGTGGAGATACTCGAAGATAAACTCGGTCTCCGACTTCGTAAACTGTCTCCTTGCGTTTTGAATCTGCGTAGCTCTTCTGCCTGGACTGGGCTACCTTGAGCCTATCGCGAATCAATTTTACTTTCTGTTCAGACTCCTTAATCAGATCCGGTCCAAACAACTGGCGGTCTCCAACTTCATCCCACGACAATGGGGTCCTGCACCTCCTTCCGTACAAGGCTTCGAAAGGGGCCATCTTCAAACTGGATTGATAGCTATTGTTGTAAGAGAACTCTGCATATGGCAAATTCTCGTCCCAACTAGATCCGTAATCTAGCGCACAAGCTCTCAACATATCCTCCAAAATCTGATTGACTCTCTCGGTCTGTCCATCTGTCTGCGGATGGGAAGCTGTACTAAATTCTAGCCTGGTACCCAAAGTTTCATGCAACTGATTCCATAACTTTGAGGTAAATTGGGTTCCTCTATCTGATACAATGCTCCTTGGAACTCCATGCAGACATACGATTCTGGTCATGTATATCTTTGCCAACTTTGCACTTGTATAGGTAGTCTTCACTGGAATGAAATGAGCTACCTTTGTCAAACGATCGACTACAACCCATATTGAGTCATAGCCTGATCGAGTTCTGGGTAAACCTGTAATAAAATCCATGCCTAACTTATCCCACTTCCATTCGGGTATCGGCAATGGCTGTAGCAATCCTGCTGGCTTCTGATGCTCAGCTTTTACCTTCTGGCATACATCACAAACTGCTACATACTCCGCAATATCCTTCTTCATTCCGGTCCACCAGAAGGTATCCTTCAAATCCAAATACATCTTGGTATTTCCTGGGTGAATCGAATATGGTGAATCATGGGCCTCTTGCAGAATTAACTTCCTGATCTCCGAATCATTAGGCACATAAACACGGTCTTCAAACCATAAGGTATCGTGCTCATCTTCACGAAATCCCTTAGCTTTTCCTTTGCTCATTTTCTCCTTTATAGGGGCAATCTCCTTGTCAGTCTTCTGGGCTTCTCTGATCTTATCCATCAAAGTAGACTGAATCTCCAATGCTGCTACATAGCCTCTTGGTACTATTTCCAAACATAGCTCTCGGAGATTTTCGGCTAACTCCCTTGGTAAATCTCCCGTCATTAGTGTGTTGACATGGCTTTTACGACTCAATGTGTCAGCTACTACGTTATCCTTTCCGGGGTGATAATGCAATCTCATATCATAATCCTTGATGAGCTCCAACCATCTCCTTTGCCTGAGATTCAACTCCTTCTGCATGAAAATATACTTCAAACTCTTGTGATCCATGTACACCTCACAATGGTTTCCAATGAGAAAATGTCTCCATGTCTTCAATGCATGCACTACGGCTGCTAACTCCAAATCATGCGTAGCATAATTCAACTCATGAGGCTTAAGCTGTCGTGAGGCATATGAAACAACTCTTCCTTCTTGCATAAGCACTGTTCCAAGTCCTCGATGTGAAGCGTCGCAATACACCTCATAATCCTTGGTCTGATCTGGCAAAATCAACACAGGTGATGTAACCAAACGTTTCTTCAGCTCCTGGAAACTAGCCTCACATTCCTCAGTCCATATGAACTTGGTATCCTTTTTCAACAGCTCCGTCATAGGCTTCGCAATCTTTGAGAAATTCTCAATAAACCTCTGGTAGTGTCCTACGAGTCCAAGAAAACTCCGAATCTCTCCAACTGTTGTTGGGGCTTCCCAATTTTTCATGGTATCAACCTTAGTGGGATCTACTGCTATACCTTCTCCAGATATAACGTGTCCGAGAAATCCAACTTCCTTCAACCAAAACTCACATTTGCTAAACTTGGCATATATCTGATGTTCTCTGAGCTTACCAAGTACCAAACGCAAATGCTCCTTATGCTCCTCTTCATTCTTCGAGTATACCAGGATATCATCAATGAACACCACGATGAACTTATCCAAAAACTCCATGAATACTTTGTTCATCATATTCATAAAATATGCAGGTGCGTTAGTCATACCAAATGACATAACGGTATACTCGTACAGCCCATACCTGGTGGTAAAAGCCGTCTTAGGTATATCCTGTTCTCGAATCTTCAACTGATGGTATCTGGATCGCAGATCGATCTTGGAAAATACCTTAGCTCCTTGCAATCGATCAATCAGATCATTGATCATTGGTAGTGGGTACTTGTTCTTGATGGTTACTTCATTCAATCCTCGATAATCAACAACCATCCTTAACGATCCATCCTTCTTCTCCACTAGAAGTACTAGCGATCCCCAAGGCGAAGAACTTGGGTGAATATATCCTTTATCCAGTAACTCCTTAATCTGCTTCTTAATCTCCACCAAATCCTTTGCCGGCATCCTATATGGTCTCTTTGATATTGGCCCTGTGCCTGGCAAAAGCTGAATCAAAAACTCAATATCTCTATCCGGTGGCATGCCTGGCAACTCCTCTGGAAATACATCAGGGAAATCCTTCACCACTGGTACTTCCTCCTGCACAACTCCTGTTAAACAATTTACTTGAGTCCTTTTTGGCACATGCCGGGATACATACTTGATCCTTCTCCCTTCTGGGGTGGTAAGCAAAATTGACTTACTGGCGCAATCGATGTTTCCTCCATACATCGACAGCCAATCCATACCCAGAATTACATCCAAACCTTGTGATTCCAAAATGATTAAATCCAAGGGAAACACATGCCTACCTATACTCAGTGGCACTTGAAAACATCCTTGGCTAGCCATATACTCCGCTCCTGGTGAGTTTACTAACATAGGTGTTCTAAGAACTTTGGTGGGCAGATTATACTTATCCACAAATCCCCTTGATATGTATGAATGCGATGCACCAGTATCAAAAAGAACGAGTGCAGTAAATGACTTAACCAAAAACTTACCGATTACAGCATCCGGCTGCTCTTCAACCTCCTCCACATTAACGTGGTTCACCTGTCCCCTGTTGAAAGGGTTCGGCTTCTTCCCAGAGCTTCCATTGCCATTTCCATTCTAGGATTCAGGACATTCATTGGCATAATGTCCGGTCTTCTGGCACTTAAAGCAAGTGACTTGGCTCAGGTCTCTCTTGGCTGGGGTTGATGGGTTGGTGCTATTCTTGGTGCCATTGTGATTGTGCGAGCTACCTCCTCCATGGGTATGCTAAAAATGTCCTCCCGGTCTAGGGGTAAAACGTGGCTTTTGCTGAGCTCCTGAATTGTACTTCCCTTGTCCATACTTCCTCTTGTGGGTCTCAATCTGCTGCTGCTTCCCTTCAATCATAAGAGCACGGTCTACCAACTCCTGGTAGTTGTTGAAGGTTGCTACCATCAACTGCATGCTCAACTCATCATTCAGTCCTTCCAGAAACTTCTCCTGCTTAGCTACATCCGTAGCCACGTCATCTGGGGCATAACGTGCTAACTTACTAAAGTCCTCCACATACTGACCAACTGTCCTTCCTCCTTGGCGCAAGTTGCGAAACTCTCGCTTCTTCATGGCCATAGCTCCTGCTGAAACATGGGCAGTACGGAAAGCCTGCTGAAACTGGTCCCACGTGACAGTGTCGACAGGGAAAGTGGCTGTGAAATTCTCCCACCATGATGATGCGGGTCCTTCAAGCTGATATGCGACAAACTTCACCTTTTCCGCATCTGTGCATCCTGCGGTGGTCAACTCCCTTGCTGTCTTACGGAGCCAATCATCTGCTACTATCGGCTCGGTGCTACTGGAGAACACTAGTGGATTCAGCCTAAGAAAACGGGCTAAGTGATCAACAGGTGGTGGTGGTGGTGGGTTGTTGTTGTTGTTCCCCTTATTCTGATTTTGGACTAGCAACTGCATCAATGTGTTCTGCTGCTGGATCAACTGAGTGAGCTCCGGTGGGAAGGTAAATCCGGGGTCACGTCTTGGAGGCATCTAAGGGTTTATAAAAGATGAGATTTAAGAATAGAGAGGGGTCTAGAGAGAAAACACTACCCATATGCACATGAGGGAAAAGCAAACAATTCACTTCATTCAATCAAACAAGGGCATACAATCGATCTAACTATCGCAAAAGTGCTCGGGCTACTATATTTACATGGTGGACTACTACTACTGTTGGGGTGGTCTACTAGAAATATTCTTCGGTTGCAGACTCCATTATATCTGCTCCAGCTTCATCCACATAGTCATCATCGCTATCATCTGGATCCGAGTCGGTGTCGTCGATGATGATGTAGTCTTCTGGGCGAATCTCTATGGGTTCTTCATCTTCTTCTACCGGTGTAGGGCCTCCCATGAATATTCCGATCTTCATTGTTAGGTCGGCATTCTTGTCTACTAATACTTCGATTTCCTCTTCATAATATTCACGTGTAGCCTTGAGTTCTTCCTCCAGTTCCTTGATTCTTGTCCTTGCCTTCTTCAGATCTATCATGTCGGCGCACATCTGGTTCTCCTGACGTCGAATGTGCTAGTTTAACTCCTGGATAAAAGCTGCAATTGATCTATCCTTCCTGGTGCTGATTATCTCCCAGTGCTCATCTCGGCGCCCACAAATCTGTTAGATAGTATCCTTGAGATCATTGCGGTAGACTTCTCCAATGCGTCCCATGGCGATGTGAGCTGCCATGCTCTTTCCTAGATTCCAAGTTGGTGCATCAAAAGAAAACTCTATGGGCTCAGTGACTGGCATGAACGTCCTTCCTGGAACTTGAACTTGAATCATCTAGCGCTCTTCTTCCGGTAAAGTGGCGTTATAGGTCCCAATGAAGCTTGGTACTCCTATGTTCAGGTATCTAGTGACTTCCTTCAAGTGACGTCCAAAGGGTGTATCTTCATCTGGTTGCGTGAACTTGTTCTTTGCATCTGCCATCCTAAAAGAGCAGAAAAGATGAGAAGTCAGAATGAGAAGAGAGTGAGTAGTGATCTAGGACTTTTAGCTTAGTGGTCGTGTCCTACAGTTAGCGTGTGCTCTGATACCATCTTGTAGCGACCAGACCTCAAACGGTCCAATCTCTGTGCTCAAGTGTCATCCCTGGATTAGTAATGCTGACACCACACAGTACTTGAAGGATTTATAACAGAGTAGCAATCACACACTTATTACAGTGAGTGTCTCAAAAGAGAACTTATTACAATAAATATGGCTTAAGGCCATCTAATAACGATAACAACGGAAGGCTTGGAAGATAAGTGAGTCCATCAACTCACTGAGTATAGAACCACGACCTAAAGGCACCTTAATCGTCGTCTGAAAAGTCTGCAACATTAACGTTGCAGCCCGAAACGGGTCAGCACATGGAATATGCTGGCAATGTAACACATAGAGAGTAATGGAAGAATAAGGCTATACTACATGCATATTTGGCTGGTGGAAAGCTCTATGGTTACAGTTTTGCGTAAAGCCAATTTTTCCCTACTGCAAAGGAATAAAGTTTATTTAACTATCACGGTGGTTGTTAAATATTGAGAATGGTTGACAGCATTCTCAATCCCAATTAAGCATCATCATTAAACAGAACCCAACAAAATTAATTTTAGAGTAACATGATGAGATTCACATGATAATCCAGGTACTAGATACTCAAGATGTCCATAACCGGGGACATGGCTAACCATGATTAGTTTATACACTCGGCAGAGGTTTGCGCACTTTTCCCCACAAGACTCGATCTCCTCCATTGGGATTCTCGCACTACATGTTGTTTGAGAAACGGATGACCGAGACATAGTCTTTCAGAAGCGCTAGCACCTTACGATCGGGTAGACCGTTACACCTACTTTCCCCTACATCTGCTAGTCTACCACTATAAGAGTTCGCACGACTTAATCAACTATGCTAGAGCCCATAATAGCTTGTGGCTGCACACAGAAGTTTCTAGCATGAATAATCTCATGATCCCTTTGAGCCTGGGTGGCAATCCAAAAGAAAATAGGCAATCGCTGGAATACCCAGGTGCCTCAATCCACCCAGATGTGTATTTAAGTTTCCACCTTATATAAACCTTTAATTTAACAATCTCACATCTGTCATGGATTTCACTCACCCAATCCACGTCTACTAGCATAGCATGGCATAATAAGCAAACGTAGAAGTAACTCCCAAAGGTTTGACAATAACAGGTAATAGGTACTACCTCAACTACTTCCCAAACCCACAATTTAATTAGATCCTAATCATGCAATCTGTGAGGATTGATCTAATGCAATAAAACTGGGTAATTGGAAGTATGATCAAAGTGTTACTTGCCTTGTTGATGATCCGCGAAACCTAGCGATGCGAAGTAGCAAGCGGTGCACTCCGGGTACTCTATCTCAAGCAAACAAGCATACAATAAGTACTCAACTAATGCACAGATAAAACTCAAATAAGAGATCTAACCAGAATGTTCAACTTAAGAACTCTGGTTGGCAAAAAGAATCAAATCGAACGAAGCAACGAAAGACAAACGGCAAAAGAAACAAGCTTCGTTTACTATTCTGGATCTAGGGCAATTTTTACAGTGGCAAAAACTTATTTGAGTTGGTTAAACGGAAAGAGGGTTTCGAGATGAAAGTCCACGCGCTTGAATCGCCTGATTCCGATAAACGAGCGAAAAGTTATACTAGAACGAAAAACGGATCAGGAACCGCGATCAGAAAAATCGCGGATTTAATCCGAGAAAGAGAAAACGACGAACAGATTAACGAACGGACGTTTGTTAACTGGATCTAAATGATGAACGCGTTCGTTAAAACGAACGAACGAGCGAACGCTGGCTAATTAAATAAACCAGAAAAACCAATCTATTTTAAAAAAATGAAACTAAAAAATCGAACAAAACCGACGGAAAACCGATCGGTCTTTCGAGAAAAACTAGCGGCGGCGAGGTCTACCTCCGGCGAATGGCGGCGGCGGGGCAGCGGGGCGGCGGGTGGCGGTGACGCGCGGGGGGGGGGGGGGGGGTGGGCTAGGGTTAGGGTTTGGGGCGGGGCGCGGCTTGGGCTGTCCCAGACCTCGGGCGGCGCTACTTAAAGCCCCGGCCAGGCGGAGTCCTGGCCGGTTACGGCCCAGAGTCGGTCCAGACCCCTTTTTTTAAAAAAATAATTACGCTCAGAGAAAAAAACAAAAGGAATACTAAACGGACTCCAAAAATCCTGAAATAAATTTTCCTCGGCTTCTAAAATCAAGCCGCACAGGATGAACATTTATTTGGGGCCTAAATGCAATTTTAGAAAATGCGCATTTTTCCTAAATTCAAATAAAATAGCAAATAAAACCAAAATAAAATCTTATTTGATTTTATTATTAAATCTGCAATATTTCTTTATTTTGGGAAAGTCATTTTATTCCCTCTCTCATATTTTGATAATAGAAATAATTGAAGATAAAATAAATAAAATCAAATAATCCTATTTTCAAAATTTGAGAAACTCAAATATGAAAATAACGAAATCCCCCAACTCTCTCCGAGGGTCCTTGAGTTGCGTGAAATTTCTAGGATCAACCAAAATGCAATAAAATATGATATGCAATGATGATCTAATGTATAACATTCGAAATTGAAAATTTGGGATGTTACACCGATGCTTCCAGAGACCACCTGGATAGTTGTGTTGGTTGTGTTTTCAGGGAAAGAACACCAGATGAAGCTGAAATTCTATTGAATGATATGTTGACTAATGAAAATAATTGGACACTTCCTGATCCAATTCCTGAACCAACTCCTAAGCCAACTCCGAAGAAAAGGGGTATCCTATTTCTTAGTCCTGAAGATATGCGAGAGGCAAAGAAATCTATGAAAGAGAAAGGTATTAAAGCTGAAGATGTTAAGAATTTACCTCCTATCAAAGAAATACATGGTCTTAATTTATTACCTATTGAAGAAACATATGGTCTTGATAACCCGACATAGGTAGTAAAGGTAAATTCTCTCTATAGATATGATAAAGCTGAAATCCCATTTACTAAGTTTGCTAGCCCATGCTTGGATGAGTTTGATGACTTTATGGTTAAACAAGAAAACTTCAATGCTTATTTTGGTAGAGGATTAAAACTCAATGCTGATATGCTTGAACACTTGGGTGATTATATGGCTAATGTTGAAGGTGAACTTAAACTTATTAGTAAACATGCTTCTATGGTTACCACTCAAGTAGAACAAGTACCTAAAGCTCAGAATGATTTGCTCAATGAATTAAAAAAATAAGAATGATAATGTTGTTAGAGTTATGACTAGAGGTGGTAAAATGACTCAGGAGCCTTTGTATCCTGAGGGCCATCCTAAGAGAATTGAGCAAGATTATCAGAGAAATAATGTTGATGCACCTAGTCCTTCTAAAAGGAAGAGAAAGAAAAATGATAGGACTTTGCATGCTTCTAGTGAACCTGTTGATGACACACCTGAGAATCCTAATGATATTTCTATTTCTGATGCTGAAACACAATCTGGTAATGAACATGAACCTAGTAATAATGTTAATGATGATGTTCATGTTGATGCTCAACCTAGTAATGATAATGATGTAGAGATTGAACCTGCTGTTGATCTTGATAACCCACAATCAAAGAATCAACGTTATGATAAGAGAGACTCTGTTGCTAGGAAGCATGATAAAGAAAGAGAACCATGGGTTCAGAAACCCATGCCTTTTCCTCCTAAACCATCCAAGAAAAAGGATGATGAGGATTTTGAGTGCTTTGCTGAAATGATTAGACCTATCTTCTTGCGTATGCGTTTGACTGATATGCTTAAAATGAATCCTTATGCTAAGTGCATGAAAGATATTGTTACTAATAAAAGAAAGATAATGGAAGCTGAAATTTTCACCATGCTTGCTAATTATACTTTTAAAGGGTGAATACCTAAGAAACTAGGAGATCCCGGAGTACCAACTATACCATGCTCCATTAAAAGAAACTATGTTAAACTGCTTTATGTGATCTTGGAGCCGGTGTTAGTGTTATGCCTCTCTCTTTATATGGTAGACTTGATTTCAATAAGTTGACACCTACTGAAATATCTTTGCAAATGGCTAATAAATCAACTGCTATACATGTCGGTATTTGTAAGGACGTGCCTGTTGTGGTTGCAAACGTTACTATTTTAACAGACTTTGTTATTCTTGATATTCCCGAGGACGATAGTATGTCTATTATTCTTGGAATACCCTTTTTGAATACTGCAGGGGCTGTTATTGATTGCACCAAAGGCAATGTCACTTTTCATGTTAATGGTAATGAGCATACAATACACTTTCCGAGGAAACAACCTCAAGTTCACAGTAAAACTCTATTGGAAAAATTTCAACTATTACTATTGGAGGTTTTGAATTTCCTCTTCCTATTGTCAAGAAGAAATATGATATTCTTATTGTTGGGGACATGCATATCCCCGTTGAGGTAACTTAGTGTTATTCGAAAATTCTCTGGTTTCATGTTATTCGAAATGAGTTTGTTAACAAGACCTGATCAACCTTGGTAGTGGATTCCTTTTGATGAGCATGAGATGGATGAATTTAGAAAACACAACTCTTTGTACCCTCTTTTTACCTTTTGTTATTTATATTAAATAAAGCAAAAATAGCATTTTTCTGTCTGTTTTCTGAATTATCAATGCAATAAAAAATGCCCCAAAAATAAAAGTTCTCCAAATGCCCTGAAAATTAAATATGATTTTTCTAGAATATTTGAGAATATTTGGCACTGAGAACACAACAGGGGGAGCAAGCACCTGGCCATGAGGGTCGAGGGCGCGCCCACCCCCTGGGCGCGCCCCCTGCCTCGTGGGCCCATGGTGGCTCCCCTCCACTTATTCCAACTACCACACACTCCTTCCTCCCACAAAAATTACCAACCAGCTCAAACCCGAGTCCAAGCTCATCTTGCTGCCATTTCCCATCTCCTTGCTCAAAGCTCCATTCACAAAACCGCTTTGGGGGATTGTTCTTTGGTATGTGACTCCTCCAATGGTCCAATTAGTTTTTGTTCTAGTGCTTTATTCATTGCAAATTTTTGCTGCTTAGGTGACCTTGTTCTTGAGCTTGCATGTCAAATTCATATGGTCAAAAGTAGTTTTAATGCATGATATATCCTCTAGGCACTTGTGGGAGTAGTTGCTATCAATTTTGTTGAGTTTGGTTCACTTTTATTTTGAAGTTACTAAAAATTTCAGAAAATTTTCAGAGGAAGAAATATGTTTAGGAAAATGTACCAAGGTGGTCCTTCAAGGAAGAAAGGACCCAGACTCGCAATACGCGATGCCGACGATGAACCACCGAGGGAAGCTCAGGTGCGGGCTTGTGAATGGCCGTCAGAGGACTTTATGGATCGAGCAGGAATCAAGGAAGAATTTAACGTGTATGTGCGTAATGCTGATCTTGAGAGCTTCGAGGTAGATAAGTGCCGCCAATATCACCATCTCACTGATTCCTTTGTGAGAAGGTTTGAATTTTCATCATCACGCAATTCTCAAACTATCTTATTTGATCTTTATGAAAATGCTTATACTATGGACTTAGAGGATTTTAATACTGCTTGCAAACTTCCACAATGGGGCAGCACTAGTGAGCCTCGCAAATCTGAGTTTAGAGATTTTCTTGCTAGTATAACTGTGGGGGAATCTAGAGATATAACACAAGCTACCATAGGGAGCATTCATTTTCCTGCTATACATTATTTTTCTCTCTTCATAGGTAGGTGCATAAATGGTAAGGATGAAGAATGTCACATGTGTGTCCATGACCTTAATGTTCTCAGGAGTGCTGTATTAGGAGATAAACATTATAATTTGGGAGCCATTGTTGCACGTAGGTTGCATAATAATAGATTTAATGGAGATCTCTTTGGTGGAATTTATGCAACCCATCTAGCTAATTTCCTTGATATACCTATACATGGGTATGGTATTGAGTTGCCTCCTGTTTATTTAGATTATGAGGCTATGGTTCGTCATCAGTTTGTTGAGAGGAATGATTAGTTTCTCTAGTACCGACTAATCTTTGACAGACAACACACCTATCACGTCGCTCTCCCTACTCCTACTTTCTTTGACTTTCAGGCAAAAGGGAGATATGTCATAACCAGGGAAGAGGCGAACGAGTATGAGAGGAGGACTGAGACAGCTAGCATCCACACTGCAGCCCACGATGCAATAGCCGCTCCATCTCAGTACGACCCCAACTACAACTTGGATATCCGCCAGGCCAGCCGTGGCCATAGACCAACTTAGGCCAAAAGCCTAAGCTTGGGGGAGTACGTATTTCTCACCGACATTACATTCTTGTTCACACACTCATTGCTAGATGTCGGTGCTCATACTTTTTCGTTGTATCATCCATGCTAGTTTATTTCCTTTTTATGCTTTCTTCTTGTGTGTTTAATAAACCTTAAGAAAAACCAAAAAATTAGTTGTAGCTTTTAGCTAGTTTTAATTTCCATGCTTGTAGTAGTAATTAAAAAGAAAACCCAAAAAGATTTTCTATTCTTCTTTTGCTTGTTGGGAGCTTTCCCGTGTAAATAGTTTTATTTCTTTTCTTTTCTTTGGGGGTCGATAGGAGAAGACCATGATTAAATTGTTGAAGTGGCTCTTATATGCATTATTGTTGAACTGACAAAGAGCCCATATTGCCTTGTCTTCTCTCTTGAATTGAATGCTTGCAGATTCCAGCTTAGTCCAATGCACGTGCACTATTATTATTATCCACACTATTCGGTCGTGCAAGTGAAAGGCAATAATGATGATTATATGATGAACTTATTGAGATGAGAAAAGCTGGTATGAACTCGACCTCTTTTTTTGTAAATATGATTAGTTCATCGTTCCTGATCAACCTATTATGAATAAACATGTTTGCAATGACAATTAGAGATTATAGTTGCTTATGCCATGCTTAATTAGCTAGGAGCTTATAATGGTTTACCTTGCGTGCCAACATGCTATTAAAATGGTTGTGATGTGGTATGATAGGGTGGTATCCTCTTTTAAACGATTTGAGTAGCTTGACTTGGCACATGTTCACGCATGTAGTTGAAACAAAATCAGCATAGCCTCTACGATATTTATGTTCATGGTGCATTATATCCTACTCATGCTTGCATTTGGTGTTGATTAATTTTAATGCATGTTCATGACTGTTGTTGCTCTCTAGCTGGTCGCTTCCCAGTCTTTTGCTAGCCTTCACTTGTACTAAGCGGGAATACTGCTTGTGCATTCAAATCCATAAACCCCAAAGTTGTTCCATATGAGTCCACCATACCTACCTATATACGGTATCTACCTGCCGTTCCAAGTAAATTTGTATGTGCCAAACTCTAAACCTTCAAATAAATATCCTGTTTTGTATGCTCGAATAGCTCATGTATCAACTAGGGCTGTCCGTATCTTCCATGTTAGGCGGGTTATTCTCAAGAGGAGTGGACTCCACTCCTCACTCACGAGAAAATGGCTGGTCAACGGGATGCACAGTCCCATGCTTATGCAAATCAAATCAAAATAATTGCAAACAAAACTCCCCCGGGACTCTTGTTAGTTGGAGGCACTCATTGTTTCGAGCAAGCCATGGATTGATGCTTGTTGGTGGAGGGGGAGTATAAACTTTACCATTCTATTTGGGAACCGCCTATAATGTGTGTAGCATGGAAGATATCGCCATCTCTTGGTTGTTATGTTGACAATGAAAGTATACCACTCAAAATATTATTCATATCTATTTCAAAACCGAGCTCTGACACCTCTACAAATCCCTGCTTCCCTCTGCGAAGGGCCTATCTATTTACTTTTATGTTGGGTCATCATCCTCTTATTAAAAAGCACCAGTTGGAGAGCACCACTGTCATTTGCATCCATTACTGTTAATTTACATTGAGTATGACTTGACTGGATCTCTTTTACCATGAATTACATTGTCTAGTCAGTCCTTGATCTTTAAAAGTGCTTTGCATTTATGTTTTGCGGTCTCAGAAAGGGCTAGCAAGATACCATCTTGTTATATCATATCATGATTGTTTTGAGAAAGTGTTGTCATCCGAGATTTATTATTATTGCTCACTAGTTGATTATGTCATTGATATGAGTAAACATGACACCTAAATGTTATTGTGAATATGGTTAGTTCATAATCTTTGCTGAAAACTTGAATGCTAGCTTTACATATTTACAACAACAAGAGCAAACAGAGTTTGTAAAAGTGTTTCTTTATCACTTTCAGTTTATCAACTGAATTGCTTGAGGACAAGCAAAGGTTTAAGCTTGGGGGAGTTGATACGTCTCCGTCGTATCTACTTTTCCAAACACTTTTGCCCTTGTTTTCGACTCTAACTTGCATGATTTGAATGGAACTAACCCGGACTGACGCTATTTTCAGCAGAATTGCCATGGTGTTATTTTTGTGCAGAAATAAAAGTTCTCGGAATGACCTGAAAATCCACGAAGAATTATTTTGGAATATATAAAAAATACTGGAAGGAAGATCCACGTCAGGGGGGCCTCCACGTGTCCACGGGGGTGGGGGCGCGCCCTACCCCCCTGGGCGCGCCCCCTGCCTCGTGGGCCCCTTGACGCTTCACCGACCTCAACCTGGACTCCATATATTCACATTCAGGGAGAAAAAACCAGGGAGAAGGATTCATCGCATTTTACGATACGAAGCCGTCGCCAAGCCCTAAACTCTCTCGGGAGGGCTGATCTGGAGTCCGTTTGGGGCCCCAAAGAGGGGAATCCATCGCCATCGCCATCATCAACCATCCTCCATCACCAATTTCATGATGCTCACCGCCGTGCGTGAGTAATTCCATCATAGGCTTGCTGGACGGTGATGGGTTGGATGAGATTTATCATATAATCCAGTTAGTTTTGTTAGGGTTTGATCCCTAGTATCCACTATGTTCTGAGATTGATGTTGCTATGACTTTTCTATGCTTAATGCTTGTCACTAGGGCCCGAGTGCCATGATTTCAGGTCTGAACCTATTATGTTTTCATCAATATATGAGATTTCTTGATCCTATCTTGCAAGTCTATAGTCACATATTATGTGTTATGATCCGCTAACCCCGAAGTGACAATAATCGGGATACTTACCGGTGATGGCCGTAGTTTGAGGACTTCATGTATTCACTATGTGTTAATGCTTTGTTCCGGTACTCTATTAAAAGGAGGCCTTAATATCCCTTAGTTTCCATCAGGACCCCGCTGCCACGGGAGGGTAGGACAAAAGATGTCATGCAAGTTCTTTTCCATAAGCACGTATGACTATATTCAGAATACATGCCTACATTACATTGATGAACTGGAGCTAGTTCCGTGCCACCCTAGGTTATGACTGTTACATGATGAACCGCATCCGGCATAGTTCTCCATCACCGATCCATTGCCTACGAGCTTTTCATATATTGTTCTTCGCTTATTTACTTTTCCGTTGCTATTATTATCATCACTATAAAACACCAAAATATTACTTTTGCTATTGTTACCTTTTACCACCGTTACCACTACTATCATATTACTTTGCTACTAAACACTTTGTTGAAGATACTAAGTTTCCAGGTGTGGTTGAATTGACAACTCGGCTGCTAATACTTGAGAATATTCTTTGGCTCCCCTTGTGTCGAATCAATAAATTTGGGTTGAATACTCTACCCTCGACAACTATTGCGATCCCCTATACTTGTGGGTTATCACAGGCCTACTGCCTGTGATCCTCCTAAACTACTCCTGGTCATCGGCGGCCTGCACGTAGTAGTAGGCACCCTCAGTACAGTAGGGGTCGTCGTCGATGGTGGCGTCTGGCTCCTGGGCTCCAACATCTGGTCGTAGCAACCGGGTATAGAAAGGGGGAAAGGGGGGAGCAAAGCAACCATGAGTACTCATCCAAAGTACTCGCAAGCAGGGATCTACACTACATATGCATTGGTACCAATGAAATGGGTAGTATTTGTGGACTGAACTGCAGAATGCCAGAACAAGAGGGGGATAGCTAGTCCTATCAAAGACTATGCTTCTGGCAACCTATATCTTGAAGCATGTAGAAGAGAGTAGCTGGTAAGTTCACCAAGTATCAACGTATAGCATAATCCTATCCGGCGATCCTCCCCTCGTCGCCCTGTGGGAAAGCGACCATCGGGTTGTATCTGGAACTTGTAAGAGGTGTGTTTTATTAAGTATCCAGTTCTAGTTGTCAGAAGGTCAAAGTACAACTCCGGGTCGTCCTTTTACCGAGGGACACGACTATTCGAATAAATAAACTTCCTTGCAAGGGTGCACCACATTACCCAACACACTCAATCCCTTTGGCCGGGCACACTTTCCTGGGTCATACCCGGCCTCGGAAGATCAATACGTCGCAGCCCTACCTAGGCACAACAAAGAGGTCAGCACGCCAGTCTAAATCCTAAGCGCGCAGGGGTCTGGGCCCATTGCCCATTGCACACCTGCATGTTGTGTACGTGGCCGGTGAGCAAACCTAGCAACCTCCATTACAAAGGAAGTTGCGTTAGGCGGTCCAACCCAGCGCGCGTTTGATTGCCTGGCTTAATAGGGATGATAGACTAGCGTGCACAGCTTGGAGTAATTTCAGGATGGGTGACCGACTGGGAAGTTGCTCCCGGGTGCGCATGAGTGAGGACAAAGTGTGCAGAAAAGACTAGTATTGATCTGTGAGGCTAGTCTAGATCCCGCCAGGAGTAACGACCACCGGCGGGTGTGTCTGGGGCGTTACAGCGCGCCGCTCAGTCGCTGATGTCAAGAAGGCTTCGGCTGATACCACGACGTCGAGTGCCCATAACTGTCCCTGCGTAGTTGGTTAGTGCATATAGACCAGTGGACAGACTCAGATCAAATATCCAGATCTCGTTAAGCATGTTATTTTAAAGTAACTGCAGGCGCCGACTAGGGACCAGGCCCACCTGTCTCCTAGGTGGTCGCAATCTGCCCTATCGCTCTACCACAAAGTAACCATCAGGGGCTGCCGGGAACCCAGGCTCACTACTACCTAGGTGGAACCACCTGCCCCTTCAGCTCCCATCTCCGAATCATCAACATAGATAATGTAAAAGTATATAGTATATGTGCCAGTGATCACCTCCCAAAGTGATCACGGCCCAGTAGTATAGCATGGCAGACGGACAAGAGTGTAAGGCCACTGATGATAAACTAGCAACCTATACTAAGCATTTAGGATTGCAGGTAAAGGTATCAACAGTAGTAATAAGGACATGCTATGCACCAGTATAGGATCAAACCGATGAAACTGTAACACTACTTTAATGCAAGCAGTAGAGGGAAAGAGTAGGCGATATCAGGATGAACAAGGGGGGTTGGCTTGCCTGGTTGCTCTAGCAAGAAGGAGGGGTCGTCGTCGATGTAGTTGATCACAGGGGTATTGACAGCGATCTCGGGGTCTACCAGAAAGAAGTAACGGAGGGGGGACATAATAAATAATAGAGCAATCAAAGCATCATAAAGCATAACATGGAAATACGCGGTGCTATGGGTGACCTAACGCAGTAGTAGGCGATACCGGCGAAGGGGGAAAACATCTAGGAAAGTATTTCCGGTGTTTCGCGTTTTCGGACGAACGGACCGGAGCGGGAAGGTTGCAGGTTCGCTATGCTAGGGACATGCGGCGGATGAACGGACTGCATATTCGGATTTGTCACGTTTTTCTGGTCAACTTTCATGTATAAAGTATTTTCATCTGACTTACAAATTATTTTATATTAATTTTCAAAGTTTAATCAATTTCTGAAATTCTGGAATTTATTATTAATTTGAAATTTAGTTGAAAAAATGCTAGGTGTACACCAGAAGTGTGCCGAGCAACGCAACAAAGAGGCTGATTGGTGGGGTCAGTGAGCTGAGTCAGCAGCCCAGTCAGCAGTCAACAGTTTGACTGCTGACTGGTCAACTAGGTCAAAGAGACCCACATGTCATTGACTAGGTCAAATCTAGTCAGCAATTTGACTGGGCAACTAGACAGTGGGGCCCATATGTCAGTGGCACCTATTATATTTAAAAGGGTATTTAGTAAATGGATCCCACACGTCATAAACTTTATAGGCTAACTAATTAATTAATTAAACTAACTAATTACAGGGACCCCACTTGGCATAGACTAAATTAGCCCCTAAGTAATTTGTCCTAATCCTAATTAAACATGGCCGTCCATGCTAGGCACTAGTACAACGGGTTGTGCATGGCTGGCTCACACGCACGCACGACGCACGGTGGCTACGACCACTCGGCGAGCAGCGGCTTGAACTTGAGCGGCCGCCGGCGACAGCAGCTAGGAACGTTAGTAGTAGAGCAGCAGCAAGAGGCAGCAGTAGTAAATAGCAGCAGAGCAGCAGCGATGGCAGCAGCAGCAGTAAGAGGAGGCAACTGTGGCAGCAGCAAGCAGAGAGCAGCGCGGGCATGGCAACAGCTAACAACAACGCACGGGGGTAGTAGCGGCTGCGGGTGGCGCTCGGCCATGGGTGATGAAGCCATGTACCTAGGGTAGGGGCACGGGCCTGTCCAAAGAGCCCTACCCTGGGACATCCCTAGGAGAAGTCACCTTTCAATCGACTTGAAGGTATCCCACTCGACGGGTTCAAGACACTCGACCAAGAAGCCATCACTCGACCATGAAGCCAACCACTCGACTACCAGGAGGCCTATAGTCACTCCGAAGGCAAACAGTCAGCTGTTAAGTAGTCTTTATGGTCATTATAACACTTTATCAGGGGCGTTACCGGTAACGCTCGACCTTAAATGTACCTTAAAACCCTGCATTACTGAGGGCAGGAGGGGGCCGGCGAACTCTATATAAGCCACCCCCCTCCTCAGTATGAAGGGTTCGCACCCCTGTATTTCACACGCGCATAATCCAGTCGACCGCCTCCGGGCTCCGAGACGTAGGGCTATTACTTCTTCCGAGAAGGGCCCGAACTCGTAAACCTTGCGTGCTTACAACTTCTCCATAGCTGAGATCTTTCCTCTCCATACTTACCCCTCTACATCACTGTCAGAGTTAGAACCACGACAGTTGGCGCCCACCGTGGGGCCGGAATCTTAGCGCCAGATTGGAGAAGTTGCGATTTTTCTGATCCCTTTGATCATGGTTTCGTGCGGAGTTTTGGTGGAGGGCCGTGAGATCCGCCTCGGCGCGCTCACGTTCATCGCTGACGACTCCGCCTGGCTTCAGGAGGCGCCACTCGACATCGACGCGCTCCCCGTCCGCGGTGCGACGCATTTCCGCGCATGCGTTCATGGCGTCCTCCTGCGGCAACCGTCGACCCAGTATCGGTCGGCCCCCATATCGTCTCCCCGCTCTATCTCCCACCGGCTCAAGTGCTCCGGTCGGTCGAGACTTCAGAGGTGGGTGAGGCATGCCGTGGCTCACCAGTCGGCCGCCCCGCAAGTCACGGCAATCGAGCCCGACGAATCCCTCTGCGGCCTGTTCGACTGGCTCCGCGGAGACCGCATCCGAGTGCGACAGCAGCGACCCAGAGGCTGAGATTCTGGCGGTCGATGGAACGCACAGTCCTCCCGGTTTCCCTCGCGCTGATGGAGGCGCGGGTGGGGGCGACCCGTCGCATCCCTACGATGAGTATCTCCCCGAACCTCTCACGTCATTACAGCGAGAGGAGCTTTGCCGCCGGAACATGGACGCACTCCGCACTCCTATCGTCGGAGAGGCCCCCGAGGCCCGGGCCTTGGAGGACGCGCACTTGGCTAACTTGGCCGAGCGCACTCGACTGGAGAATCTCCAGCGAGCACTCGACGAGAAAGCGCGTCAGCGGGCTCCCGAGTCTAGTCGACGCCAGCTCTTCCCGCCGACGCAGGTATACCGAACCCCAGTTCAGAATTTGGCCGCCGCGGCCCGTATAGCAGAATCGATTCAGCCCTCCCAGTTGGAGGCTGGCAGGGGCTTGTTGCAGATCAGAGCGTTGCTCCGGGCGGCGGGAAACCAGAATTCCGCTGTTTCTCAGTCGCGGAATAGGATCCACAGTCGATCCGTTGCAACAGATACAGTCCAGTCGGCTCACAGCCCGAGGTCGCCCCCGAGGCGTGAGGGACGTGGTGGCCGGCATGATCAGTACAGAAGGAATGAGCAGTATGATCACCGATCCGATCGTGATGATCGACGTCGAGTGCCAACCCCTCCCCCGAGGAGTGGGTCATATGCGCCTCGACATCGAGATGACAGGCACCCTCATAGCATTGGGCAGAGGATTCCAGTCGACCCCAGGGACCCAGGCTTTGACGCGAGATCTGTCCTCGTTCAAGGTTTGGTTGACAGGAACAGGGCTCATCGGGAAGGCCAGAACAGAGATGCGCCCGCCAGCTGCAGAGTACGTGTTTCAGGGCCAGAGTGTTTCAGTCGAGCCATCAGGGCCGCAGTGATTCCTCCCAACTTTCGGTTGACGACTGGAGTCAGCAAGTTCACCGGTGAGTCTAAGCCTGACACTTGGCTCGAAGATTACCGAGTGGCTGTGCAGATTGGTGGTGGCAATGATGAGGTGGCCATAAAGCATTTGCCTCTCCTGTTAGAGGGCTCGGCCAGAGCGTGGCTGAATCAGTTAGCACCCAGCAGCATCTACACTTGGGAGTATCTCTCTCGAGTGTTTGTCACAACCTTTGAGGGAACATGCAAGCGACCCGCAGGCCTTACAGAATTGCGGTCTTGCGTGCAGAAGCCGAGTGAAACTCCGAGGGATTACATCCAGATGTGGATCACTTTGCACCACACAGTTGAGAACGTACCGGATCACCAAGCAGTTTGTGCCTTTAAAGAAGGTGCCAAGAACAGAGAGTTGAAACTGAAGTTCGGTCCGACTGGAGAAATGTCCCTGAATTGGATGATGGAAATTGCCACCAAATACGCTAACGGAGAAGATGAAGATCGGCTCCGGAGTGGCAAGCAGAAAGCAGTCGCCCAGGAAACCGGAGGCAATTCCAGTCGGAAGCAGAAGCGGAAGGCCGAGCCAGCCGCCCCTGGGGAGGCCCTAGCCGTAACCCAGGGAAATTTCAAGGGAAAACCCAAAGGCCCCTGGAAGCCCAAGAAAGTCAAGGATCAAGATGGAAATGATGTTTTGGATCTGCCATGTCACATCCACACCAAGAAAGATGAAGAGGGTAATTTTATTTACCCAAAGCATACCACTAGACAGTGCCGGCTCCTGATCCAGCAGTTTCAGGGCAAACAGCCCAAAGATAAGGAAAAAGAGTCGGACAGAGTTGAGGACAAGGAAGATAGCGACGATGGATACCCCCAAATCAATTCCACCCTGATGATTTTTGCTGATGTCGAAAGCAAAAGTCGACTAAAAGTCATTAACCGTGAGGTGAATATGGTTGCTCCGGCGACACCCAGTTATCTGAAGTGGTCTCAGACTGCCATCACATTCGACCAGTCCGATCACCCTACGCACATTGCCACCCCTGGGAGGCAAGCTTTGGTGGTCGACCCAGTTGTCGAAGGCACTCGACTGACCAAAGTCCTGATGGATGGTGGCAGTGGCCTGAACATATTGTATGCTGAAACATTGAAAGAGATGGGCATTCCGATGTCCAGGCTCAGCGCCAGCTACATGAGCTTCCACGGAGTCATTCCTGGAAAGAAAGCCGAGTCACTCGGCCAGATTGCTCTCGACGTGGTTTTCGGTGATTCAAAGAATTACCGCAAGGAAAAGTTGACATTTGAGGTTGTGGACTTCCAAAGTGCTTATCATGCTATTCTGGGCCGGCCAGCTTATGCACGCTTCATGGCTCGACCGTGCTACGTGTATCTCAAGATGAAGATGCCCGGCCCCAAAGGTGTGATCACCGTTACAGGCAATCGGAAGAAAGCAGAGGAGTGTTTTCAGAAAGGATCAAAGATCACTGATGCTCAGATGTCAGTAGTCGAACTGCAAGAGTACCAGAAGACTGCTGATCCGAGTGAATTGCTGCGAGCCAAGAAGCCAGCTTCAGAATCAGCTTTTCAGTCGTCCGGTGAAACTAAGCCAGTTCACATTCACCCGACCGACCCCAATGCCGCCCCGACTCACATCTCAACGACGCTCGACTCCAAATAGGAAGAAGCGCTCATCCAGTTCCTCCGTGAGAACTGGGACATCTTCGCATGGAAGCCCTCTGACATGCCTGGAGTTCCCAGGGGGCTGGCTGAGCACCGTCTACGAGTTGACCCGAAGTTCAAGCCTATGAAAGAACATCTTCGACGGTCCGCCGTCCAGAAGAGGAAAGCTATTGGCGAGGAGGTGGCTCGGCTCTTAGCAGCGGAGTTCATCCGAGAGATTTACCACTCCGAGTGGCTCGCCAATGTTGCCATGGTCCCCAAGAAGGACAAGTCACTTCGCATGTGCATTGACTTTAAACACATCAATCGGGCCTGCCCGAAAGATCATTTCCCTCTCCCCCGCATCGACCAGGTGGTCGACTCGACCGCGGGGTGTGAGCGTTTGTCTTTTCTAGATGCTTATTCGGGGTACCATCAGATCCGTCTGTATGGACCCGACGAGATCAAAACGGCTTTCATCACCCCATTCGGGTGCTTCTGTTACATCACCATGCCCTTCGGCCTCAAGAATGCTGGAGCCACGTTCATGAGGATGATTCAGAAGTGTTTGCTCACTCAGATCAGTCGGAACGTAGAAGCATACATGGATGATATTGTGGTTAAGTCACGGAAAGGCTCCGACCTACTGACTGACCTTGCCGAAACCTTTGCTAACCTCAGGAGATATGATATCAAGCTCAATCCATCAAAGTGCACATTCGGAGTTCCGGGTGGAAAGTTACTCGGTTTCCTCGTTTCTGAACGAGGAATCGACGCCAATCCCAAGGAAGTCGGCACCATACTACGGATGAAGCGCCCTGTGCGTGTACACGATGTCCAGAAGCCTGCAGGTTGCTTGGCCGCTCTAAGTCGATTCATTTCTCATCTCGGTGAAAAGGCGTTGCCCCTTTACCGACTGATGAAGAAGTCTGACGAGTTCGAGTGGACTCCAGAAGCTGATGCAGCGTTTGCAGAGCTCAAAGCTCTACTCTCCACCCAGCCGGTGCTTGCTGCCCCAATCAGTAAAGAGCCTCTGCTGCTTTACATTGCGGCCACGGGACAAGGTGTCAGTACAGTACTTATGGTCGAGCGAGAAGAGGAAGGAAAGGCCTTCAGAGTTCAGCGCCCAGTATATTATGTGTCTGAAGTTTTGACTCCTTCGAAGCAAAGATATCCCCATTACCAGAAGCTCGTATATGGGATTTACATGACCACGAAGAAGGTTGCACACTAATTCTCTGACCATTCCATTACAGTCGTCAGCGACGCTCCACTATCAGAGATTTTGCACAACAGAGATGCAACTGGTCGAGTGGCTAAGTGGGTGATTGAACTCCTTCCCCTAGATATCAAGTTTGAAGCAAAGAAGGCTATCAAGTCCCAAGCAATTGCAGATTTCATCGCCGAGTGGATTGAACAGCAACTTCCGACTCAAGTTCACTCGGAGCACTGGAACATGTTCTTCGATGGATCTAAGATGCTGAATGGTTCCAGTGCTGGGGTAGTATTGGTCTCCCCCCGAGGAGATAAGCTCAGATACGTTCTCCAGATTCACTTCGATTCCTCCAACAATGAAGCAGAATATGAAGCGCTCTTGTACGGGTTGCGCATGGCCATTTCACTCGGCGTCCGGCGCCTCATGGTCTACGGCGACTCAGATTTGGTGGTTAATCAGGTGATGAAGGAGTGGGACGTCAGTAGCCCAGCGATGACTGGCTATTGCAACGCAGTAAGAAAGCTAGAAAAGAAATTCAAGGGGTTAGAGATTCATCACATCCCCGACTGAAAAATCAAGCAGCAGATGATCTGGCAAAGATAGGCTCCAAGAGAGAAGCCATTCCCAGCAATGTGTTTTTGGAGCACATCCGCTTGCCGTCAGTCCAGGAGGATCCTTTCACAGAAGAAGCCCTGCAACCGAAAAGTGCCACAGATCTGACTAAAGTCGAAACTCCTGCTGTGGTCGACCTAGTCATGGAGGTCTTGGCTATCACTCCCGACTGGACGGTACCATACATCGCATATATCTTAAGGAAAGAACTCCCGGAGGACGAGGAAGAGGCTCGATAGATCGTCCGCCGATCCAAGGCCTTCACAGTCATAAAGGGACAATTGTATAGGGAAAGCGCGACTGGAATCGGTCAGAAGTGCATAACACCAGAAGAGGGTCAGATGATCCTTGATGATATCCACTCGGGGACCTGTGGTTACCATGCGTCCTCTCGGACCATTGTGGCTAAAGCATACCGAGCGGGATTTTACTGGCCAAGAGCAAATGAGATGGCAAAAGAGATAGTCGACAAGTGTGGAGGCTGCCAGTTCTACTCCAACATGTCACACAAGCCTGCATCAGCCCTGAAGACCATTCCACTCGTCTGGTCCTTTGCTGTCTGGGGACTGGACATGGTCGGTCCACTGAGAACAGGCAGGAGCGGATTCACGCATGTGCTTGTGGCAGTCGACAAGTTCACCAAAGGGATTGAAGCCAAGCCTATCAAAAATCTCGATGCTTGCACTGCTATCAGTTTCGTCAGAGGGCTAACATTCAGATATGGGGTCCCGCATAGCATCATCACTCACAATGGGTCAGACTTCGATTCAGACGAGTTCAGAGCTTTTTGCGCCTCTCAAGGCACACGAGTCGACTACGCGTCGGTCGCGCATCCCCAGTCGAATGGACAAGCTGAAAGAGCAAATGGTCTGATTCTCAAAGGACCGAAGCCTCGACTGATGCGTGATCTCAAGCACGCAGCAGGCGCTTGGGTCGACGAGCTTCCGTCAGTTTTGTGGGGACTGAGGACCACCCCGAACCGGTCGACTGGAAGAACGCCGTTCTTTCTGGTTTACGGAGCCAAAGCCGTCCTGCCGAGTGATCTACTTCACAACGCCCCCAGAGTCGAGCTTTATAACGAAGACGAAGCAGAGCAAGCCCGGCAAGACGCAGTCGACCTCCTAGAGGAGGAGAGGGAAATGGCTATGATCAGATCGACCATCTATCAGCATGACTTGCGTCGATTCCATGCCAAAAATGTGAAGAGCCGAGCCTTCCAAGAAGGAGATTTGGTCCTCCGAGTGGATCAACAGAAACCACACAAACTTGCTCCTACTTGGGAAGGCCCCTTCATCGTCACCAGAGTCCTCCACAATGGAGCGTATCACCTCTACAATGTTGATCGCCAGATCAACGAGCCACGAGCTTGGAATGCGGAACTGCTCCGCCCCTTTTACACTTGAGTTCTCCCTTGGACGAGATGTAATAAGAAAAAAAAATTGCAGTTCATTTTTACCAAAGACAAGAGTGTCCCAATAATTGCTGTCACTCTTGTTTGCATACGAAATCCCCCAGTGGGTGACTTAGCTGCGAATCCGTTTCGCCTAAGTTTGAAAAATCCTACCGAGTGGAGAGCAATCCTCCCACTCGGGGGCTTAGCTGCAGTCCGGTACTCGCCTAAGTTCTCCCACTTAGAGGCTTAGCTGCACTCAGGCACTCGCCTAAGTTTGAAAAAATCCTACCGAGTGGAGAGCAATCCTCCCACTCGGGGGCTTAGCTGCAGTCCGGTACTCGCCTAAGTTCTCCCACTTAGAGACTTAGCTGCAGTCAACCACTCGCCTAAGTTTGAAAAAATCCTACCGAGTGGAGAGCAATCCTCCCACTCGGGGGCTTAGCTGCAGTCCAGTACTCGCCTAAGTTCTCCCACTTAGAGACTTAGCTGCAGTCAGGCACTCGCCTAAGTTTGAAAGAATCCTACCGAGTGGAGAGCAATCCTCCCACTCAGGGGCTTAGCTGCAGTCCAGTACTCGCCTAAGTTCTCCCACTTAGAGACTTAGCTGCAGTCAGGCACTCGCCTAAGTTTGAAAAAATCCTACCGAGTGGAGAGCAATCCTCCCACTCGGGGGCTTAGCTGCAGTCCAGTACTCGCCTAAGTTCTCTCACTTAGAGACTTAGCTGCAGTCAGGCACTCGCCTAAGTATTTGAAAATCCTACCGAGTGGAGAGCAATCCTCCCACTCGGGGGCTTAGCTGCAGTCCAGTACTCGCCTAAGTTCTCCCACTTAGAGACTTAGCTGCAGTCAGGCACTCGCCTAAGTTTGAAAAAATCCTACCGAGTGGAGAGCAATCCTCCCACTCGGGGGCTTAGCTGCAGTCCAGTACTCGCCTAAGTTCTCCCACTTAGAGGCTTAGCTGCAGTCAGGCACTCGCCTAAGTTTGAAAAAAATCCTACCGAGTGGAGAGCAATCCTCCCACTCGGGGGCTTAGCTGCAGTCCAGTACTCGCCTAAGTTCTCCCACTTAGAGGCTTAGCTGCAGTCAAGCACTCGCCTAAGTGATTAGAAATCCTACCGAGTGGAGAGCAAACCTCCCACTCGAGGGCTTAGCTGCAGCCCAGCGCTCGCTTAAGTGTTTAAAAATCCTACCGAGTGGAGAGCAAACCTCTCACTCGGAGGCTTAGCTGCAGCCCAGTGCTCGCCTAAGTACAGGACACAACCCAATCCGCAAGTCGACTGCTACCTTCTCCTTCGAAGCTGCGCCGCAAATACAAGGTTATTCCGAGTGAAGATCAAGTTCCACTCGACGAATCAAACCATGAAGATATTCAACGAGAAATCAAGATCAGATAAAGCCTAAAAGGTCCTAGACCTCAGATCAAAGTACTCGAGCCCTTTGCTCGGCGGAGTTTAACGGTTACAAATCCACTCGGCATTCCCAGGCAAATTTAAAGTGAAGCATAAAAGTTTTTCATTCCTCAAGAGGAGGACTGGAAGGGGCGACGAACTCGTCCAAGTCGATCCCGTCTGCAATACGAGTGGCAGCAGCAATGAAAGTCTCCATGAAGTCTTGAAAGTTGTGCTTCCTGGTATTGGCAACTTGGATGGCGGCCAGCTTTTCTTCTCGCGCCTCCTTGCAATGGACGTGGACCAGAGACAGAGCGACATCAGCACCACATCTAGCAGAAGATTTCTTCCATTCCGCCACTCGACCCGGGACTTCATCCAGTCGGACTATCAAGGACTCGAGGTCGTTCTGAAGCGTCGTTCCAGGCCAGAGTGATGTGTCGATCCGCGACATCGCAACCTTCAGCCGAGCAAGATAGTCAACAACGCTGGTAACACGAGACTCCAGTCGGAGCACGTTCATAGCAGCCTCGTCCTTCATGAGAGAATTGGCGGGATCCAAGCCTGGCTCCAGTCGACTGGTTTCCTCTTTGAAGCTCTAGCATAATTCTGCAAACACAATTCAAGAATAAGACAGTGGCCGTACGTGGGCTCGGTAACTACAAGACAGCCGGGTTGGAATAATTACCTTCGAGCATGACGAACAGCTTCTTGGCGAGTCCACCGAGATAAGCCTCCAGATCTTTTACCTTCCCCGCCAGCTCACCCGCCTTGTCGTGCAGAGCCATCTTTTCTTTCTTCAGTCGACTGGACTCTCGATTAGCTGTCTCGAGAGCAGTTTTCAGTCTGGAGTTCTCCTATTCAAGAGTTCCGACCGAAGCCAGTTTCTCTTCTGCGAGCTTCGTTTTGCTCGAGGCCTCCTTCTGTGCCTCTGCAAGATCTTGATCCTTCTTCTTCAGAGCTTCCTCCAGTTTATCTACGGCGCGTCGAGTGGAACCAACATCAAGAATGGACAAGAAAGAAAAGCCACCCGTTAAGAATGGAGAACCTCACTAGCCATACCTTTTGCTTCTTCTTGCGCCTTCTTCAAATTCTCCTGAGCAAGCTTCAAGTTAAGGTTGAGCTGGATCTGCTGATTCTCCAACTCAGTATAGCGAGCTACAAGTTCGCAAGATTTCTGTAAAAAGAAAAATCAGTCAACAGACGTCCAAGACAAGTTGCTTCCGAGCAACCAAGAGACAATGATGACGTTTCTAAGACTACAGCCGAATCAAGAACATTCGACAGTAGTCTCTGGGACTACACCCAGTGGGTGCACTCAGCGTGCCCCCATTGTAAAAAAAAGAGTCGACTGCCCGCAGTAGATCGGATACAGTCCCACTCGACATGGCCTGACCAGACCGAGTGAAGAAATACAGCTACAGCAACACAATATAAAGACTACAGTCGACTGCCAGCAGTCCACCGTAGTCTTGGGGACTACACCCAGTGGGTGCACTTAGCGTGCCTCCACTCATCCAAGAATTGATAGACACACCAAGTGGGTGTACAGATACAAAGATCTTCGGAAAAGAGATCCTTCAAACAGCATATCATAACAGACCAAGTGTTGAGTCGACTGACCTGGACATTGCTCTGAAGAGCCGAGCTCGCGTCATAAGCTGTTTGGCTGGCCTCCCGAGCCACCTTCACTTGCTCCATCATGATCCCCGCCTGGCGTATAGCCTCTTTTGCAGCAGCCGCTTGATCCTCAGGGACGGGGTATGCGGCAAAAAGCGAAGACGGATCCGCAGTCGACGTCGAGGGCCGCACACTCGCCAGAGGAATGGCGAAGGTCACAGAAGCCCGAGTGGTGTCACCACCATCCCGAGCTATGGCCTCAGACGCCGGAGCGGATTGGGGGGTCTTGTCAGCCGACGCCCTCTTGTGCCTCCTCACTCTCAACGGATCGTTGTCGTCGTCATCCGGGAGGTCGATAATGTGAGGAGGGGCTACAAGGGAAACATTCAATCGACCAGGGTTGCAATAAATGTTTAGTCGACTCAAAGCGGAACGTCAGTAATTGTACCAGGGTTGGAGGTAACAGCATCCTCCATCTCTTGGTCGTCGTCCTTGGCGGAGATCTCAGAAGTAGCAGCACTGCAAGCCTCGAAAGTCAGTCGGTTGGCTCAATGGATCGACCAAGGATCCGTCCACGGTCGACAAAGGAAAACAAGTTTTATTATTACCCAGAAATGGTGGGGATGGCCATCTTCATCTTGGGCAGAGCCTTGGGCGGCTTGGATGGCGCTGCGCGTGGGTGCTTGGGAGCCTTTCCAGTCGGCGTAGGAGAAGAGGTTCGAGGGCGTTTCGACGACTACCCAACAGGAGCAGTTGCCCTACCACGCTCCCGCACTGGATCGTGTGTGAGCTTGGATCGCCCCTCCGGGCGGGCGGGGGGGGGGGGGGGGGGGGGGGTTCAACCTCCTCCTCCTCTTCGCTGGAGTCGACGTCGTCGCCTCCCTCTCCTTCGCCGTCGGACTCCCACTCGCCTTGATCGTCCCCGCTCTCACCTCCGCTCGCCTCCCCTTCCTCAGTTGGCCCCTGTGCCCCGTTGGGCGTCGAGTACATCTCAGTAGTCGCCTGAAAAACAACAGACAAGACAAAGGTTAATCGACCAACTCAAAGAAGACCAATGAAGAAAAACAAGATCTCAGTCAGGAGCATAAAGACATACCTGGTCCACGTCATACGAGTTGTCGAGTGGAATTACCCTCCTGGCTCCTCGGGGGTTGTCCTTGTTTCCTGTGATGCTCGACAGCCACCCCTCCGGCATCTCATCAGTGACCTCCTCCGGGTGGATCCGAGTGGTGTCGTCGAGACCCGAGTACAGCCACATCGGGTGGTCACGAGCCTGGAGCGGTTGGATGCGCCTCCGGAGGAAGACCTCCAGCAAATCCATACCCGTCACGCCCTCACGGACAAGCTCAACCACTCGACCGGCCAGCACTTTGACTTGGGCCCTTTCCTCCGGCGCCACTTTCAGAGAAGCAGGTTTTTCAGCTCGGTCGAGTGAGAAAGGGGGGAGACCAGTCGACTGTCCTGGGGTCGCCTGGTCTTGACAGTAGAACCAGGTCGCCTGCCAGCCATGGACCGACTCCGGGAAAGTGATAGATGGAAAACAACTCTTTCCCCTCGTCTGGATCGCCAGGCCCCCGCACAGCTGGATCACCTGCGTCCTTTCATCACTCGACTTGGCCTTCTTGACCGATTGAGAACGGCAGGTAAAGATGTGCTTGAAGAGACCCCAATGGGGGCGACAACCCAAGAAACCCTCACACATGGAAATGAAAGCAGCGAGGTATACGATGGAGTTGGGAATGAAGTGGTGAAGCTGCGCTCCGAAGAAGTTCAGGAAGCTCCGGAAAAAAGGATGGGGCGGCAGAGAAAACCCACGGTCGACATGGGTGGCTAGGAGCACGCACTCACCGTCGCGGGGCTTAGGTTCGATCTCTCTCCCCGGGAGACGCGCGGCTTCGTGGGGAATGACCCCCCCTCGACCATGTCGTCAAGATCTTCTTGCCGGATCATCGACGGCATCCAATCGCCTTGGATCCAGCCTCGGGGCAGAGCAGACCATGAGGAGGATCCGCCCCGAGCGGACCTCTTCCCTTTACCCTGCGCCGCCGCCTTCTTTGCGCGCTCCAGGGCAGATGTCTTGTCCTTCGCCATCGTCGCCGGCAAATCTTGCACGGACCCGCGGCGCTAGGGTGAGAATGGAGGTGGCCGAGGAACTCGCGAAGGGAGAGAGGAAGAAGGAAGCACACTGTTTGGAAACCCCGAGCCGGCAACTTATAAGGGGCCACTTCCGAGTGGCTGACTGGTAGGCCCAGGCTATCCAGTCAAATCCCGCAGCAGACGCGCGCGCAGTACGTGGTGAAAAAGGCGATGCGAGGATCGAGGAGCTTCCACTTTATCGCTTCCGATAACTGCGGCCGCTCCCGTCCCGCGCGCTTCCCGAAATCCGAATCCCGCGACACCCGCGGGCCGCAGAACAACTTGTTAAAACAGAAGACCCCGCTCGCGCCGACACTCGGTATGTCACACATAAGGAAATTCACTCGACGAAAGGCCTGGAATGGATCAAGGCGACTGAAAGAGGTTGATGATGTCATCCGTGACGGTTGGCCCAAAACGAGGTGCTCACGTAGCCCAAAGAACCAGTCGGAAAGATCTCCAACTCTTTCCCCACTCTAACCTCGATCCATTCGGGGGCTAATGATGAAGCCATGTACCTAGGGTAGGGGCACGGGCCTGTCCAAAGAGCCCTACCCTGGGACATCCCTAGGAGAAGTCACCTTTCAATTGACTTGAAGGTATCCCACTCGACGGGTTCAAGACACTCGACCAAGAAGCCATCACTCGACCATGAAGCCAACCACTCGACTACCAGGAGGCCTATAGTCACTCCGCAGGCAAACGGTCAGCTGTTAAGTAGTCTTTATGGTCATTATAGCACTTTATCAGGGGCGTTACCAGTAACGCTCGACCTTAAATGTACCTTAAAACCCTGCATTACTGAGGGCAGGAGGGGGCCGGCGAACTCTATATAAGCCACCCCCCTCCTCGGTATGAAGGGTTCGCACCCCTATAATTCACACACGCATAATCCAGTCGACCGCCTCCGGGCTCTGAAGCGTAGGGCTATTACTTCTTCCGAGAAGGGCCCGAACTCGTAAACCTTGCATGCTTACAACTTCTCCATAGCTGAGATCTTGCCTCTCCATACTTACCCCCCTACATCACTGTCAGAGTTAGAACCACGACAATGGGCGCGCAAGCAGACGCAGGGCGCGGGCAACAGCGAGCATGACCAGACGCAGGCCGGCGCGAGCGCGCAAGAGCACAACCAAGGCGAGCTCGGGGACGATGGCTTTCGTGTGGTCGGGCAGCAGCGGGCGCGGCGAGCGAGCCGCTGTAGGTGGCAGCTGATACGTCTCCGACGTATCTATAATTTTTGATTGTTCCATGCTATTATATTATCCATCTTGGATGTTTTATATGCATTTATATGCTATTTTATATGATTTTTGGGACTAACCTATTAACCTAGAGCCCAGTGCCAGTTTCTGTTTTTTTCCTTATTTTTGAGTTTTACAGAAAAAGAATACCAAACGGAGTCCAATTGACGTGCCATTTTTTGATGATTTTTTATGGACCGAAAGAAGCCTCCGGAGTAAAATAGTTTGGCCAAGAGAGTCCCAAGCCATCCATGAGGGTGGAGGGCGCGCCCTACCCCCTAGGCGCGCCCCTGCCTCGTGGATGACTCGGAGACCCCCCTAACGTGAGACCGATGCCAAAAATTCCTATAAATACAGAAACCCCCGAAAAAAACCTAGATCGGGAGTTCCGCCGCCGCAAGCCTCTGTAGCCACCAAAAACCAATCAGGACCCTGTTCCGGCACCCTGTCGGAGGGTGGAATCATCACCGGTGGCCATCTTCATCATCCCGACGCTCTCCATGACGAGGAGGGAGTAGTTCACCCTCGGGGCTGAGGGTATGTACCAGTAGCTATGTGTTTGATCTCTCTCTCTCGTGTTCTTGATATGGCACGATCTTGATGTATCGCGAGCTTTGCTATTATAGTTGGATCTTATGATGCTTCTTCCCCTCTATCTTCTTGTAATGGATTGAGTTTTCCCTTTGAAATTATCTTATCGGATCGAGTCTTTAAGGATTTGAGAACACTTGATGTATGTCTTGCATGTGCTTATCTGTGGTGACAATGGGATATTCACATGATCTACCTGATGTATGATTTGGTGATCAACTTGTGAGTTCTATGACCTTGTGAACTTATGCATAGGGGTTGGCACACGTTTTCGTCTTGACTCTCCGGTAGAAACTTTGGGGCACTCTTTGAAGTTCTTTGTGTTGGTTGAATAGATGAATCTGAGATTGTGTGATGCATATCGTATAATCATACCCACGGATACTTGAGGTGACATTGGAGTATCTAGGTGACATTAGGGTTTTGGTTGATTTGTGTCTTAAGGTGTTATTTTACTACGAACTCTAGGGCTGTTTGTGACATTTATAGAAATAGCCCAATGGATTGATAGGAAAGAATAACTTTGATATGGTTTCGTACCCTACAATAATCTCTTCGTTTGTTCTCCGCTATTAGTGACTTTGGAGTGACTCTTTGTTGCATGTTGAGGGATAGTTATATGATCTAATTATGTTATCCTTGTTGAGAGAATTTGCACTAGTGAAAGTATGAACCCTAGGCCTTGTTTCGAAGCATTGCAATATCGTTTGTGCTCACTTTTATCATTAGTTATCTTGCTGCTTTTATATTTCAGATTACAAAAACCTATATCTACCATCCATATTGCACTTGTATCACCATCTCTTCGCCGAACTAGTGCACCTATACAATTTACCATTGTATTGGGTGTGTTGGGGACACAAGAGACTCTTTGTTATTTGATTGCAGGGTTGTTTGAGATAGACCATCTTCATCCTACGCCTCCCACAGATTGATAAACCTTAGGTCGTCCACTTGAGGGAAATTTGCTACTGTCCTACAAACCTCTGCACTTGGAGGCCTAACAACGTCTACAAGAAGAAGGTTGTGTAGTAGACATCAAGCTCTTTTCTGGCGCTGTTGCCGGGGAGGTTAGCGCTTGAAGGTATATCTTTAGATCTTGCAATCAAATCTTTTAGTTTCTTGTTTTATCACTAGTTTAGTCTATAAAAGAAAACTACAAAAATATGGAATTAAGGTTGCCGCATATGCTTCTTCTTTTTAATGTCTCTTGTGAAAATAAGGATTCTGATAATTATGCCAAAGTGTTAGAAGAAGAATGTTTTAAAATGTTTGGCACTAAATCTTTGGATGATGAGCATGATTGCAATGTTGTTAGTATGAATTCTTTGAATATCTATGATGCTAATTATATGCAAAGCCACAAGCTTGGGGATGCTATGTTTGATGAAGATGATAGTTTTTGTCCCCTAAGTTTCGATGAGAAAATTTATTATGATGAAAGCATCCCTCCTATCTATGATGATTATTGTGATGACACGTATGCTATAAAGAATAATGATATCTATGAAACTTGTCATCATGATTTTAACTCTCAATTGGATTATGCCTCACATGATAGTTATTTTGTTGAGTTTGCTCCCACTACTATTCATGAGAAGAAATTTTCTTATGTGGAGAGTAATAAAAATTCTATGCTTGTAGATCATGGAAATAATGATTTATGTGATGGTTATATTTTTGAATTCATTCATGATTCTACTGAAAATTATTATGAGGGAGGAATTTATGCTTGTAGGAATTGGAATAATTTCAAGTTTCCTCTCTATGAGCTTAAAATCTTGAAGCTATGCTTGTTTTTCTTTCCTATTCTAGTTGATTCTTGTTCCCATAAGTTGTTTGCTCACAAAATCCCTATGCATAAGAAGTGCGTTAGACTTAAATATGCTACTCATATTCTGCATGATGCTCTCTTTATGTTTCAATTCTTATCTTTTATGTGAGCATCATTGAAATCGTCATGCCTAGCTAGAAAGACATTAAAGAAAAGCGCTTGTTGGGAGACAACCCAATACTTACCCCTATTGTTTTTGTGTGTCCACATGATTTAGATACTGTGGTAATCATGTTTTATAGCTTTTGTTTGAATAAAGTGCCAAGTAATACCCTTGGGAGGGCTTACCATGATAGTTGATTTGATCTTGCTGAAAAACAGAAACTTTTGCGCTCAGGTAAACAATTCTCATTTTTAACAGAAGTGCGATAAAATACTGATTATTTTTGCAGAAGATTAATAAACAAATTTCCTAGGACTTCCTAATTTCTTAGAATTTTTGGAGTTACAGAAGTATTCGAGAGTTACAGATTACTACAGACTGTTCTGTTTTTGACAGATTCTGTTTTCGATGCATAGTTTGCTTGTTTTGTAGTTTCTATGGCTTATATTGCTTAATATAAATTGTAGAAATGATATGGTACAGTAGGCATCATGTGAGAAAAAATATGAATCTTGTATTGACAGCGCCTAAGTGGTGATTTGCTTTCTTATACTAATGGAGCCTACGAGTTTTCTGTTAAGTTTTGTGTTGTGAAGTTTTCAAGTTTTGGGTAAAGATCCGATGGACTACGGAATAAGGAGTGGCAAGAGCCTAAGATTGGGGATGCCCAAGGCACCCCAAGGTAATATTCAAAAACAACCAAGCATCTAAGCTTGGGGATGCCCTGGATGGCATCCCCTCTTTCGTCTTTGTTTATCGGTAACTTTACTTGAGGCTATATTTTTATTCACCACATGATGAGTTTTGCTTGGAGCGTCATCTTGTTTTATTAGGATTTTCTTGCTGTTATTATAGTAATATTGTAACATCCCAAATTTTCAATTTGGAATGTTATACATAGATCATTCTTGCATATCATATTTTATTGCATTTTGTCTCGCGATCCACGAAATCCTAAGCAACTCAAGGACCCTCGGAGAGAGTTGGGGATTTCCCAGATTTCATATTTGATTTTTATCAAATATTGAAACGAGGATTTTTTGTTTTAATTATTTTTCTCTCCAAAAATATTTCATATAATATATGAGAGCAGATAATATGACTTCTCCAAAATAATTGAAATATTGGAGGAAAAATATTAAAATCAATTTTTGCTCTTATTTGGATTTTATTTGCAATTTTGGTTGCATTCGAAAAATTGCACGTTTTCAAAATTGCATTTTAGAGCCAAGAAAATGTTCATCTCGTTCTAAATATTTTATTTAGACGGAGAAAATTTGTTTTGGCATTTTTAGATTTTTATATTATTTTCTAGGATTTTTCTGAGTTTTGATGGAATAATTTAAAAAAAACGCGCCAAGGCCTAGCTGGGCCGAAGCCCAGCGCCGGCCCACCTCCCCGCGCCGCCGTCTCCTAGCGGGAGACCGCGCCGCCGCCGCCGCTAAACAGGAGTCTGGCTCGGACTCCGTTGCCGCGCCATGCCCCTTCCCCAAGGCACCACCGCCCCCCCTCTTTAAAGCCGCGCCCCCGCCGCCCTAGGAACCACCCCACCCCGCCACGAGCCGCCACCCCGCCGCAAGACGCCGCGCCGCCCACCGCCTGCGCCGCGCCGCCTCGCCGCCTTTGCCGCTGCCGCGCCGCCCCTCTCCGCGAGCCGCCACCTGTTGCCCGCGCTGCCGCCGCCCCGCGTAGCGCCGCCCCTCGCCGGAGCCGCCACCGTGTCAGACCTCACCGGAGGTTAGCGCCGTTCGGTTTTTTTTCTTCTGAAAACCGGTTTTGTTTTCGTTAAGAAACCCCAGTCGTTTTTTTATTCGGTTCGCTGGTTTTTTTTTCCGGTTTTTCCTTTTCGCGGACGTTCGTCCGGGCGTTCGTTTTAACAAACGGTTTTCATCGGTTAGTTACAGATAACGAACGCTCGTTCGTTAGCCTGTTCGTCAGTTTTCTTTTATCGGATTATTCCGTGATTATTTCTGATCTGATTTTTGTTCTAGTTTTTCTTTTCGTTCGTTAGTCGGAATCAGGCGATTCAAACGCCTAGATCTTCGTCTCGAGACCCTCTTTTCGCTTAACCAACTTGCACAAGCTTTTGCTACTATAAAATTTGACCTAGGTCTAGATTAGTAAACGGATCTTGTTTCTTTCACCGTCTGAGTTTTGTTGCTCCGTTTGATTTGATTCTTTTTGCAAACCGGAGTTCTTAAGTTGAACTTTCTGGTTAGATCTTCTTATTTGAGATTTACCCGTGCTTCTTAGCTTGATTGCTTATGTATGCTATTGTTTGTTTGCGATGGAATTCCCGGAGTGCGAAGCGTGTTATTTGGAGTCTCTAGGTTACACGGATCGTCAGCAAGGCAAGTAACACTTTGATCATACCCCTTTATCACCCAGTTTTTATGCATTAGTTCCAATCCTCAAACATTGCATGGTTAGGATGTCATTAACATGTGGGTTGGGAAGTAGTTGATGAGGTAGAACCTATTACCCTGTTACATTCAAACCCTTGGGAGTTACTTCTGCGCGTTGCTTATATTGCTATGCTATGCTCGTAGACGTGGTTTGGGTGAGTGAAATCCATGACAGATGTAAGATTGATAATTAATGGTTCAACTTGTGGCAACTTAAATACACAGCTGGGTGGATTGAGGCACCTGGAGTACCCAGTGTTGCCTGTATTTTTGGAAATCCCGGAGTACCCGTGTGATATTCCTATGGACCGCCACCCAAGCTCAAAGGGAACTGAGATTATTCATGCTAGAAACTTACGTGTGGATCCACAAGCTATTATGGGCTCTAGCATAGTTGAGTAAGTCACGTGAAGCTCTTGAAGAGGTGGATCAGCGGGTAGTGGGATTGTAGGTTTGGTATGGTCTGCCCGGAGTAAAGAGTTAATGTTTCTGAAAGACTGTGTCTCGGTCATTTGTTTCTCAAACACTCTGTAGTGTGAGAAAACCAACGGAGGCGATCGAGTCTTGTGGGGGAAAGTGTGCAAACCTCTACAAAGTGTATAAACTAATCATGGTTAGCCGTGTCCCCAGTTATGGACAATCTTGAGTATCTAGTACTTGGCGTATCTTAAGTATTTCATCACTCTAAATTAATATTGTTGGGTTGATAATTACTTTAATTGGGATTGAGTTGGAGGAACCTTCTCAATGATGTTTCAACTACCATGATAGTAAATTTAAAATCTATTCCTTTGTTGTAGGGAAAAATTGGCTTTTCGCAAAACTATAACCATAGAGCTTTCCACCAGCCAAATATGCATGTAGTGATAGCATTATTCTGTTCTTGCTCTACTGTGTTATTTTGCCAGCATATTCCATGTGCTGACCCGTTTTCGGGTTGCAACGTATTATGTTGCAGACTTTTCAGACAAGGAGTAAGGTTCGTTAGGTCTTTGCCATGCAGCTCAGCTATGCCGTTGGAGTTGATGGACTCACTTTATCTTCCAAGCCTTCCGCTGTTATCGTATTAGATGACCTTAAGCCATATTTATTGTAATAAGTTCTCTTTTGAGACATTCGATGTAATAAGTGTGTGATTGCTACTTTGTTATAAATCCTCGAGTACTGTGTGTGTCAGCATTACCGATCCAGGGATGACACTGAAGCATAGAGACTTGACCGTTTGAGGTCGGGTCGCTACAAGATGGTATCAGAGCACACGCTGAGTGTAGGACACGACCACTAAGCTAAAGCCATAGAACACTATTCTCTTCTCATTTCTGACTCCTCTCCATTTTCTACTCTTTAGGATGGCGGATGCAAGGAACAAGTTTGCACAACCGGATGAAGAATCACCTTTTGGACGACACCTGAAGGAAGTCACTAGGTACTTGAACATAGGAATACCAAGCTTCACCGGGACCTACAACGCCACTTTACCAGAAGAGGAGCGATGGATGATTCAAGTTCAAGTTCCAGGAAGGACCTTCACGCCAGTCACTAAACCCATAGAGTTTTCCTTCGATGCACCAACCTGGAGTTTAGGAAAGAGTATGGCAGCTCACATCACCATGGGACGCATTGGAGAAGTTTATCAAAAGGAGCTTAAAGACACTATCTACCAGATTTGTGGGCGCCGAGACGAGCAATGGGAGATGATCAGCACCAGGAAGGATAGATCAATTGCATCTTCATCCAGGAACTAAACCAACACATTCGACGCCAGGAGAATCAGATGTGCGCAGGCATGATAGATCTGAAGAAGGCAATGACTAGGATTGCGGAACTGGAGGAAGAACTCAAGGCTACACGTGAAGATTATGAGGAAGAAATCGTCGTACTAGTGGAGAAGAATGACGACCTGATTAAGAAGATCGGAATATTCATGGGAGACCCCACACTAGTAGAAGAAAACAAAGAACCCAAGGAGATTCGCTCGGAGGACTACATCATCATCGACGACACCGACTCTGTCCTGAGCGATGATGACTTTGAAGACAAAGCTGGAGCAGATATCATGGAGTCTGCAACCGAGGAATATTTTTAGTAGACCACCATATCAATAGTAGTATTCCACCATGTAAATAGAGTAGACCGAGCACTTTTGCGATAGTTCTAGATCGATTGTATGCCTTGCTTGCTTGATTGAGTGAAATGTTTGTGTTTGACTCATGTGCATATGGGTAGTGCTTTCTCATTAGACCTCATTCTATTCTAATATCTCCCCTCTAAACCCATCGGATGCCTCCGACATGTGACCCCGGATTTGCATTCCCACCGGAGCTCACTCAGTTGATTTAGCAGCAGAATACCCTGATGTAGTTGTTAGTTCAGAATCAAGGCAACAACAACAAGAACAATCCACCACCACCACCACCAGTTGACAACTTAGCCCGTTTTCTAAGGTTGCAACCGCCGGTGTTTTCCAGTAGCATCGAGCCTATAGTAGCAGATGATTGGCTTCGCAAGATTGGAAGGGAGTTAACCACTATAGGATGTACTGATGCTGAGAAGGTGTGTTTTGCCGCACATCAGTTGGATGGACCAGCAGCATCATGGTGGGAGAATTACACTGTCACCTATCCTATAGCCACGGTGACATGGGACCAATTTTAGCAAGCCTTCCGTACAGCCCATGTCTCAACTGGAGCCATGAATTTGAAGAAGCGTGAGTTTCACAACTTACGCCAGGGGAACCGTACTGTGGCTCAGTACGCGGAAGAGTTTAGCAAGTTATCTCGCTATGACCCTAATGATGTGGCCACAAATGCTGCAAAGCAGGAGAAGTTCATGGAAGGGCTGAATGATGAGATGAGTATGCAGTTGATGGTGGAAACATTCACCAACTACCAAGAGTTGTTAGATAAGGCTCTTATGATTGAAGGGAAGCAGCAGCAGATTGAGAGCCGTAAGAGGAAGTATGGACAAGGATGTATAAGTCAGGAGCTTAGCAGAAGCCTCGCCTAACCCCGAACTCGGGAGGACTTGTTCATAACCATGGAGGCCACACCCATAATGGAGGGAGTAACCATAATCATACTGGCACAAGGAATGGGAATGGAGCAAGCAACAATCAGAACTGCCCCAATCCAGCCACACCAACCAAGAGAGACCTAAGCCATGTTACTTGTTTCAACTGTGGGAAGACTGGACACTATGCCATGGAGTGCCCTGAAGGGAAGAATGGAAACGGAAACGGGAGCGCTGGGAAGAAGCCCAATCCATTCAACAAAGGACAAGTGAACCACGTTAACGTGGAGGAGGTTGAAGAGCAGCCATACGCGGTTATAGGTGAGTTTTTGGTTAAGTCATTTACCGCTCTTGTTCTTTTTGATAACTGGTGCATCACATTCATACATATCAAGGGAATTCGTGGATAAGTTTAAACTACCAACCCAAACCCTTAGGACCCCTCTGTTAGTAAGTTCTCCTTGAAAGGACATGCGGTGCCCCCATGTGTGGTTTTGGTAATTGATGACATTCTCTATGGACTAATGGTTGCATTGAGTTATATTTGAAGGATTTTTCCATAGGCATTTCTTGAAGTCCATGTGTTGGTTTCAAGGAGTTTATGGGTTGGCCAAGGTGCTATTAAGGAATTATCCAAAGATTGGTCATGTGAGTGTTGAGCTTATTGCAAGCATGTCTTGAAGAAGAAGATTGTGTGATCATTCATGTTTACCTTCAAGACATCATCCAAACGAAGAGAGTTGGAAAGATTCAAGGTTGATCAAGACTAAGTCAAGAGTGAATCAAGTTGATCAAATCACAAAGAGTAGAAGATGTACCGAGAGGGATCAAGTGATCCCATGGTATGGTAAGCATTGTCCATTGCACTTTGTGTACTAACCCATGGTCTATGTGAGAGTCTATGTGGGGTTAGGTACGTGTCCATGGGCTTGCGTCAAGAGAATGATATCATACAACCCATGGGAAGGATGAAATCAAGTGGTCATCGTCATCAAGATTGCCGTGTGCAAGTTCAAGTGGAGAATCACGAAGAGATCAAGTGCTTGAATCTTGCCATCCATTGTGGTGTCAATGGACTTGTGAAGATGTGCCGAAGAGTGGCTCACTCATAGTGGAGTATGGGGGAGCAATCATCTAGTCTCCATCGACCCAACGCAATCAAGAAAGGTGGTTCATCTTGAGGAGGACAAGATCGTCATCATCTAGCTCAAGTGGATCATGTGCAAGGCAAAGGTTTTCCCTTGATAGGTTTTCTATTTTACCGGTCTCATGGTGGTAGTTGGGAGACCGGGTTATAGGATCGATAGCCGTACTATCAAGGGGGGCTCTCAAGTGAGTAGCTTGATCGTATCGTTCGTCGAGAGCTCAAACCATTGCATCCTTGCATCATATTTCTTGGTTCTTGTTTGGTTCTCTTTGTGAGTCTTAGAGCTTATGGTCATCTTGATGACTAGCTTGAGTTCATCGAAAATGGAGTTTGCATGCGTCTTCTATGATGTTTTCGATGTTGGAGGTTTTACCGGTCTTATCCGAGGAAGGGTTCTCACCATTTTCTTTTGGGCCTTTTTTCATTTGCTTCTTATTGGTATTTCTATCAAGATTGTGTTAGCCCTTGTCGCTAGCTTTCCAACAAACTTGGTTTCGTCGAATTCGGAGTCCGTTTGCAGAAGTTGTGTCAGTTTTGGTGTTCTGAAAAGGCTGCAGCGGTACTACCGCGGACAGGAGCGGATGTAATTTTTTGCTACTGCTCTTGGGAGCGGTACTACCGCTTGGAGCAGTACTACCGCGGCTACTTCCATGGCTACTTCCGCTCAGGACCAAAAACTCGTCACAAGTCCAGCGGTGGTAGGCACGGATGTAATTTTTTAGTACTGCTCACAAGCAGTAGTACCGCTACCCTTAGCAGTAGTACCGTGAGGTCAAGCGGTACTACCACTCCGACGGTTCTTCTGGCTTTTTTGCCTCCTCGCTGTTGTGTTTCAAAGGGCTACTACCACCCTAGCGGTAGTACCGCTCCTTGGAGCGGTAGTACCGCTCGGTGCGGGCTGTGAGCATAACGGTTGGATTTTTCCCCACCTATAAAAGGGGGTCTTCTTCCCCATTGAACCTTATCCTTTGAGCTCGTGTTCTTCCCCCATTGTTGACCTTCTTTGAGCTTGCTAACTCTCAATCCCTCCATGGATTCTTGCTAGTTGTTGAGGGAAAAGAGAGAGGAGATCTAGATCCACGTTTCCACCAATCACTTTCTCCTCTAAGTGAGGAGAACCCTTGGATCTAGATCTTGGAGTTCTTGGTGTTCTCTTTCTTGTTCTTCCTCTCATTTTCCTCCCTAGCATTAGTTGCTTTGGTGGGATTTGAGAGAGAAGGACTTGGGCACTCTGTGTGCCCTTGCCATTGCATTTGGTGCATCGGTTTGGGTTCTCCACGGTGATACATGGAAGTTACAAGTTGAGAAGCTTATTACTCTTGGGTGCTTGGTACCCTTGAGCTTGTTCCTCTTAGGTGCTTGGGCGCCCTAGATGGTTGAGGTCACCTCGGAGCCATATTCCATTATGGTGAAGCTTCGTGGTGTCGTTGGGGAGTTAACCTCAACCTTTGTGGTGTTCAGAGCTCAATCATTGTGGTGTAAAGCTCCAGGCAAGCGTCGAGGTCTCCAATTAGGTTGTGGAGATCGCCCCGAGCAATTTGATGGGTTCCGGTGACCGCCCCCAGGGTTTCCAAAGTGTACGGGTTCAGTGACCGCCCCCAAGGGTTGCCATTTTTACGGGTTCGGTGACCGCCCTCAAGGGTCCCTTCGTGGAATCACGGCATCTTGCATTGTGCGAGGGCGTGAGGAGATTACGGTGGCCCTAGTGGCTTCTTGGGGAGCATTGTGCCTCCACACCGCTCCAAACGGAGATTAGCATCCGCAAGGGTGTGAACTTCGGGATACATCGTCGTCTCCGCGTGCCTCGGTTTTCTCTTACCCGAGCTCTTTACTTATGCACTTTACTTTGTGATAGCCATATTGTTTCTTGTCATATATCTTGCTATCACCTAGTAGTTTATCTTGCTTAGCATAAGTTGTTGGTGCACATAGGTGAGCCTAGTTGTTGTAGGTTTTGTGCTTGACAAATTAACCGCTAGGTTTATTCCGCATTTGTTCAAACCTAAACCGTAATTATTTTAAAGCGCCTATTCACCCCCCTCTAGGCGACATCCACGATCTTCAGTTGGTATCAGAGCCTCGTCTCTCTTTGTTAGGCTTAACCACCTAGAGTGTAAAGATGTCGACTAGGGGATTAGGATTCTCTGACACTCTTAGTTTCGATGGCACAAATTTTGATGTTTGGGTATTTCGCATGCTTAATCTCTTTAGGGTCATGGACCCAAATTTAGAGCGAATTGTAGATATGGGTTTTTCCCCTCCAAAGGATCCCCTAAGATTATCTTTAGAGGATGAGAAAAACTCTTATCTCAATGCTCAAGCTTCTAATGTGCTTTTCGATGCTTTGAGCAATGTAGTTATATTTCAACTCATGTCGTTCCAGGATGCTCATGAGTTGTGGACAAAGCTTCAAGATAAATATGGCGTGTTCAAGTTTTGTGGGGATGATTGTTCTCCCTCCACCTCCGGCCGTGTTGTGTTCTCAACTTCTTCTACTTCACCTACGTGTGGTTTGCCACAAGGTAATGACATGGTGAGTAGTGGTGTTCATTGCAATGATGATAGTGGGATCATTGTTGACAATCCTTCATCACTTTCTTATTTCAATGCTTCATCTTTGGACTTTAGCACTTCGAGCACTCCAAATGTTTCACATGCTTGTGTTGATAGTCCTTGCATATCATGTAGAAATTGCTTGACTAAATCTCATGATGATATGCTTGCTATATCTTGTTGCCATGATGAAAATGCATGTATTTCCTCGAGTTGTTGTCCTAACAATGTAGAGGAAATCCAACACTCCATGGAACAAGATGTGGTCTTGGATGGTGCTTCAAGGGATCCTAAATCATCATCTATTGCATTTTGCCTTATGGCCAAGGCTTCAAAGGTATCTCCCACTTTGAATCCCAATATATCTTGTGATGATATTGATGATGGCAAGAGTGATGATGATGTTGATTATGATGATGTTGCCTCCTTAAAAATTAAGGGGGAAATGATTTTTAAAGCTCTTCTTAAGAATAAAATTGTTCATTCCAACTTCATGGAAATCATGTCTATTGCTACTGAGGGCAAGAAATATATTGATGAGTTGGAATCTCGTCTTGAGGAGCATGAGGTCACCATTGATAAAATGGAAGGTCATGAGCGTGATTACGCTAATGAGATTGCGGACCTCTCTCAAGCTCTTGAACTTGAACAAACCACCAAGGAATCTCTTGAGGAGACTTTTGCTCTAGAATTATCTAGAGTGAGGGAATCTCGTGATAGAGCTCTTGTGGTGGCCAATGATTTTGAAACTAAAAATGCTAAGCTTGAATTTGCTCATGCTAGACTCCTTGAGGATTTTGAGCACCTCGAAATGGCTCAAGGGTCATTAAGGGTGAGCTCATCAAACTCACTGAGTCTAATGCTCAACTTGAAGCTTCTTATTTAAAAGAGCTTTCCAAGTTGTCCTCTCCTCTTGTTGTTAATGATGATGCTTGTGCTACTAACTCTATTACTTGTGAAGCATCCATTTTGAAGGAGAATGTTGAGCTACGTGCTCAACTTGAGTTGCTATCTAGCAATTATGGGAAATTGGAAGAAAGTCATGAAAAGCTCTCAAGCTCTCATGATAATCTTCTAGTATCCCATAATGTGCTAAAGATAGCTCATGAGGCCATGATTGCTAAGGTAACATCTAGTGAGCCTCATGTGGATACTAGCACTACTTCTAGTCAAAATGCTATGTTGCCATGTGCTAGTCCTTGTAATTCATCTACTCACAATGTTGGTACATCTTGTGATGAATTGCTTTCCTTGCCTTGTTTCTCTAACAATGAAGCTTATGCTTCCTCTAGTACTTGTGTTGAGACTAACCATGTAGAGGAAATCAAAGAGCTCAAGGCCCAAGTCACTTCTTTGAAGAAAGACTTGGAAAAGAGTCATGAAGGGACATTCACACTCAACAATATCTTGAGTGCGCAAAAATCCCCCAATCACAAAGGTGGACTTGGATTCAACTCCAAGAAGAAGAAGAAGAAGTCCAAGATGAACAAAAAGAAGGGCCAAGAACAAGTCAAGAATTCGGCCAAGATTGTTTGCTTCAAGTGCAAAGTAGAAGGGCATCATGTTAGATCTTTCCCATTGAAGAAGAAGGCCATTAGTGACAAGCAACAAGGGAAGCGGCCACAAGTTCGATCTCATGCTCAACCACAAGTTGAAGAAAGTCCTCTTCCCAAGAATACTCAAGCTAGTGCTTCTCAAGTTGAGAAATCAAGTGAGAAGAAAGTGAAGAGTAGACGTTGCTACTTATGTCGTGAGAAAGGTCACCTCGCCTCTTCATGCACTAGTGGTAACTTATCCAACCCAATTATTATTGATGATATCTATTCTCTTGGGAAGGATAAGGTTGGCAATGTGTTTGCCAAAGTTGTTGGTACTCAAAGTGGTGTCAAGAAGAGAACCATTTGGGTAGCCAAGCCTATTGTGACTAACCTCTTAGGACCCAACTTGGTTGGGGACCAACAAGCTCAAACTTGATCAATAGGTGTTGTTGGAGGGCATTGGAGACTTGGCTACTTTATGAAGAATTAAGGGGACTTGATCATTCTAATTGTCTCAAGCCAAGTTATTCGAATTATCAAGTTTCTATCTTATATCCAATGTTTCTCCATGCGGTAACTCGTGCTTAAAGTGTTTACATTGATAGTTACTTACCCCTTTTCATGTTTGGTTTTGTTCCTTGCATGTGTTTGTATATGTTGTGCTTCCAACTTGATTATCTTGAGCAATAAAGTATGTGTGTGTTGGTTTGCACATCATGTACATGTGTGTCATGCATTGAGCCTTTTGCATCTTGTTCTTTTCTTAGTTGGATCTTGTGAGAGATTAATGGAATATCCCATTATGGGGGAGTGATGTGCTTTGTGCACCTCACAATCCTATATATGTGTGTACATGAGTAATACCATCTAGTATTGATATTTCAAGATTATCTAGTCGCTATGTGGTATGTCTTCTCATGAGAAATTCAAATTCTATATTGTCCATTAATTATCTCGTGTTGGATTGTTATTTTGCCTCTTGTTTATCTTTAATTGGTATCACATTATGGGGGAGTAATATGCTATGTGTATATTACTAGCCTAGAAAATGTGTACATTTGAGATATTGTCACCTAGAATTGATATTGTAAATTATCTTGTTCCTAGGTGGTATGTTAGCTCTACAAGTTGCAATTTGCTTTTTGTTTGGTGTGAATATGATGTCGGATATCCTTGTTATCTACCACCGGAAATTATTTCCAAATACTTCTTGTCTTTTGACAATTGGTACTCACTTATGTGTGGTAGAAATTTTTGATCATCTTTACATTGGCCTTTGCTTTTATTTGCTTTATCTCTTGCCTAGGATTGTGTCAACTCCCATTGTATTCCATACCACTTGTGGATCTTGTTAATTTCTTGACCTTGTCTAGTGTTTTCTAGATATAGTGAAAGTGGTGATCCCACCTCGTGCATTTTGTATTCAACTGAAAATTCTCTATAATGCACTAGTGTAGGATCGAAAGTATGTCTAGAGGGGGGGGGTGATTAGACTACTTGACCAAATAAAAACTTAACCTTTTCCCAATTTTAGTTCTTGGTAGATTTTAGCTATTGGAGGACAAGTCAAGCAATCATCACACAATTCAAGCAAGCATGCAAAGAGTATATTGGCAGCGGAAAGTAAAGCATGCAGCTTGCAAGAATGTAAAGGGAAGGGTTTGGAGAATTCAAACGCAATTGGAGACACGAATGTTTTTCCCGTGGTTCGGATAGGTGGTGCTATCCTACATCCACGTTGATGGAGACTTCAACCCACAAAGGGTAACGGTTGCGCGAGTCCACGGAGGGCTCCACCCACGAAGGGTAATGGTTGCGCGAGTCCACGGAGGGCTCCACCCATGAAGGGTCCACGAAGAAGCAACCACCCACAAAGGGTCCACGAAGAAGCAACCTTGTCTATCCCACCATGGCTATCGCCCACAAAGGACTTGCCTCACTAGCGGTAGATCTTCACGAAGTAGGCGATCTCCTTGCCCTTACAAACTCCTTGGTTCAACTCCACAATCTTGTCGGAGGCTCCCAAGTAACACCTAGCCAATCTAGGAGACACCACTCTCCAAGAAGTAACAAATGGTGTGTAGGTAATGAACTCCTTGCTCTTGTGCTTCAAATGATAGTCTCCCCAACACTCAACTCTCTCTCATAGGATTTGGATTTTGTGGAAAGAAGATTTGAGTGGAAAGCAACTTGGGGAAGGCTAGAGATCAAGATTCATATGGTAGGAATGGAATATCTTGGTCTCAAGACATGAGTAGGTGGTTCTCTCTCAGAACATATGAGTTGGAATTGTGTATGTGTTCTGATGGCTCTCTCCATGAATGAAGAGGAGGTGGAGGGGTATATATAGCCTCCACACAAAATCCAATCGTTACACACAGTTTTCCAATCTCGGTGGGACCGAATCAACAAACTCGGTCGGACCGAAAAGGTAAAGCTAGTGACCATTAGAGATTTTCGGTGGGACTGACATGCAACTCGGTAGGACCGATATGGTTAGGGTTTGGGCATAACGTAATCTTGGTGAGACCGATTACACAAACTCGGTGAGACCGATTTTAGTAATTAGCTAACCAGAGAGTTGGTCAGGCAAACTCGGTGGGACCGATTTGCTCTTTCGGTGAGACCGAAAAGTTACAAAAAGGAAACATTGAATTTACATTGCAATCTCGGTGGGACCGATTCGCTCTTTCGGTGAGACCGAAAAGTTACGAAAGGGAAATAGAGAGTTTGCAATCCCATCTCGGTGAGACCGAGATCCCTATCGGTAGAACCGAATTGCTAGGGTTTGGCAGTGGCTTATGACAAGTGAAACTCGGTGGCGCCGGATAGAAAGAATCGGTAGGACCGAGTTTGGCTTAGGGTTTAGGTCATATGTGGATATGGGAAAGTAGTTGAGGGTTTTGGAGCATATCACTAAGCACATGAAGCAAGAGGCTCATTAAGCAACACCTCATCCCTCCTTGATAGTATTGGCTTTTCCTAAAGACTCAATGTGATCTTGGATCACTAAAATATAAAATGAAGAGTCTTGTGCTTTTGAGCTTGAGCCAATCATTTGTCCTTAGCATTTTGAGGGTTCCACTTTTACCATCCATGCCATGCCAATCATTGAGCTTTCCTGAAATAATCATCTTGGAATAGCATTAGCTCAATGAGCTATATGTTGTGATGAATTACCAAAACCACCTAGGGATAGTTGCACTTTCAATCTCCCCCTTTTTGGTAATTGATGACAACATATAGATCAAAGCTTCGACAAATGATAATAAGCATGAAATATATCGTTGCTTTGAGAAGTATGTGACAAATAAGAGCTCCCCCTAAATTTGTGCATATTTAAAATTTGCTTTGGACTGCAAATGCACAAAGAGTTAGAGTCATGGGTTACTCTTCCATGTCACATACATCTTGGTGGAGCGCTTAAAATGATAAGAATGAAATACATGCACTCATCACCAAGAATAGTGAATGATCACATAAGATAGATAAGATAATAGCATTAAGCAAACATTAAGTGTAGCTATGATCAAACACATGATCATCAATGTCTCACGAGCAATGACATAGTATCTCAAGCACTCAAAAGCAAACAAAGTTCGAAAAAACACCAAATAAAGCAAGAGAGAATAAAAGCAACACTCTCTCTCGAAGCCTATGATCTATACATTTTTCTCCCCCTTTGGCAACAAGTTACCAAAAAGTTCCTAGAAAATGCATAGTGCTAGATCGACGCTCAGGCTTGATCTTCGGGTGGTGGTGGAGTCCGGAGCACTCCAAGGACGAAGCCTTCTGTAGACGTGGTCGGAGTCGAGGCTGAAGTAGATGCTGGAGCTGGTGGAACTGAGGCTGTAGCTGGTGCAGAAGTGGTGGCTCTGGTGTCAACAATTGGCACTGCAGACGACCTCGGACCTCATGGCACTCTGGCAAAGGCATCAGTTGTAGTCTTGCCTCTCCTCTCCTGCATGTCATCCTGGAGCTGCTCCACTACAGTCTGAATCTCTGTCACCTTGACATCCAAGTCATAGAACTTCTGTTCCATGATTCTCTCTAGGCTTGCCTGGTTTTGAGTTAGGGTGGCTAGTCCTTTCTCAATCCGCAGGGTGGATGCAATCAGGTAACCAAGCTGCTCTTGTTTGGTTTTCAGGAAATATTCAGATGCCTCCTCTTGAGTAGGCATCTTGGCAGCTTTCTCCTTCCTTGCCTTCTCCTTCTTTGCTTGTGCTTGGGCAGATGATGGCTCATTCTCAGTCATCACAACTTGATTGTCCTCAAAATCTGGATGGATGGGCAGGTGTTCCTTGTCCAACAAGTATATGCCCGTGCCCATCTTGGAGTTAATGAGCTCCTGAATTTGTGGGGCATACCCACAGCTCCTCTTCTGGTCTGCTGCTGTCCTCTTGATTGTCTCTACCATGAGGCTCATCACCTTGAACTTCTGTGGCACATCAAAGATATGTAGCAAGTTGATTGCACAGCCTCTGATCATCTTGTGATCTCCAGCTTGGGCAAGAGAGTGTGACTCAAGATCCAATTAATAGTTGGCAGCCCTGACAGAAGATAGTGCACTGAGCCAAATTTGAAGGTGTCAAGTGCCTCATTTGGAATTTCCTTGTACATGTTTGACATTGAGTTATGATCCATCTTCTTCTTGGAATAGACATCCAAGTCATCTTCCTGCTCCTTTGGGGCATTGATCAACTTAGCCCATTCTTCAACAGTAGATTGGTACCTCGTACCTTCAGACATCCATGTTATCCTACCATCTGGATAAAAATGTGCTGTGGAGTAGAACTGCATGATAAGCTCCTCATTCCACTTTGTGAGCTTCTGCCCAACAAAGTCTGCTACTCCACAAGCATTGAAGCTGTCATACACTCCAGGGTAGTGTTCTTCATTGTCCTTGATGTACTCCCAATCAACCCATCTCATGTCACAAACTATGGGCTTCTTGTCCAACAAAACTGTCTCATAGAAGTCCTGCTGTTCCTTAGTGTGAAATCTGTAGTCAACAGCAGTCCTCCTCCTTGAAGCATACGGATCTGCTTCTCTCCACTTCCTCAGCCCTGAGTCTCTCCTGAGCTTCATATCCTCAGCCACAGGATGAGCATCGTTGTGGTCTGGGATCTTGGGTTTGAGCTTTCTCAGAACATGCTCTTCATCATCTTCTTCAACAACAGTCTCAGGCAGTGGGGCCTTGTTCTTCTCAGTTGCAGGTATGCTCCTTGTGTTCCTCTTTGGTGCAGACTTGGGCTTGGAGGCAGCTTTGGGTGCTTCTTTGGGCTTAGATGTGGCAGCCCCTGATCTTATAGCATCACCCATAAGCTTAGGTGCCTTAGGTGCTGGTGCAGCAACCTCTTCTTCTTCCTCTTCTTCCATGATGGAAGCCTTTCCAAGCACTCTGGCTACGGTCTTCTTGACCCTTTCCTTCCTTTTATTTCCTTCAGCAGCAACTGGCTCTATGGTTGCAGGCTTTTTAGTTGAAGCTCTGGCCTTTGACATAGGCTGCCTGCCTGCTGGCCTTTTGATTTTCAATCCTGGCTTTGTGCCCTGTGCTGGCTCAACCCTCTTTGATGTGGCTTCCTCTTCCTCTGCCACATAATCTTCATCCTCAGAATCTGAAGTTCTCTTCTTCCTCTGTCTGGTGGAAGCTTTTGGCAAATTGCTAGGAGTACTTCTGCTGCCATCATCTGAAGAACTTGAGGGACTAGTGCCCTCACTCATCTGCACTTGCTGTTCTGACATGTTCTAGCTGTCACTTTGGTCTGACATGATGAACAAGCTGACTGCTGACCCTGTGAATAGTTTATAGATGAGGTAGAGTGGATGAGCATCACAAAATGCAGAGATTTTTGCAAAAGAATGATCCAAAAACTTAGTTTTAGTTTCCCACTGAAATCATCTCGGATCTACCGATTTTTAAACTCGGTGATACCGAAGCAGTTTTGGCACCTAAACTAGTGAACTCGGTCAGACCGAGTCACAGTTCGGTGGCACCGAGACTAGGGTTTCACAAAGTTCCAAAATCGGTCACACCGATAAGTAATTCTCGGTCAGACCGAGTCTCACTTGTGCAATGGCATAAGCCAAATCGGTGGGACCGAGTTTTTCAACTCGGTGGGTCCGAGATGGTTTTGGCAGAAACCTAACCCTAAAATTTTCGAATCAAACCTAATCTACGAGCGCATTGACTGGATAGGAGTGTTTCAATCGTGGCAAGAATCATGATGATCACAATGTGCTAAGAATCGGATTGGAGAATAGCACAAAGATCGAGTCCATACCCTAGTTCGGCGGAGACTCGCTACGGCGGCAACGGCGGGGTAGAATTCTGTTGACGGCGATGGAGACCAGCGACTGGAGGCGGCTGGCGGCGAGGAGACGATCCGGAGACCAAGTTGGCAGAGCAGGCTATCGCGCGGGCGAAGGGGTTCGGAGAAATTTCCAAATTTTTGCCCGTGACTATATATAGCCCGACCCTGTCGGTGTGACCGAGTGGAACAACTCGGTGACACCGAGATTCATAACTGCAAGCAGTTACTGAAACTCGGTGTGACCGAAAGGTTCAAATCGGTTGCATCGAGATTGAAAACCTAGATCAACTTAATGATCTCGGTAGGACCGAAAGTGGGGTATCGGTCAGACCGAGAATCATAAAGAGGTTTTGGAAGTTTAAGTCTATGACGAATCGGGGACTCCGAGCGCTCCTCACACAGAGTGGTTCGAATCTGACTTGATCAAATTTTGTGATGTAGCATGCATAGAGTTTGAGACGAGAAAAGCATAGATAGCTAGAGGAGGTTCTTAGGCATTCTTGTCCATCCACTTGGCAAAAGGAAATAAAACCAAACAATCAAAACAACAAGTGGATGTCCTCGAATGAGTAAAATATGCAACCAGCAAGCTCACACAATAAGATGGCAAATGAAATATGTGACAAGGCATGCACAACCAATTCTAGCATCTATCAAGCAATTTGCGATGACAAGGTCATCTATATATGAGTATATTGACTTAGGAGTCAAGTGAGAACACTTGATCATAGGTCATACTCATCGTTTAAGCTCAAGTGGGGTTACCACTTTTACATAAAGCATTGTTGTGTTCACATCTTTAGAGTTGCTTTAGCTCAAGTCTTAGAGTAAAGCTCCCCCTAGATGTGATATCCCCCCTTAGAGGGATGAACTAACCTCGGGTTTTGTCGATGATGACTTCATGTATATGTTGAAGATGTGGATGCTCAATGTTGATGTAGATCACTTGGAGCTATCCATTTGAGTGAATTGCACTTTCAATACCTACATGGGTTAGTCCCACAAGGAACAAACAAGGATATCCATAGACATAGAGTGATGCACACACAAGATGATGTCCATGAAAACTTTTAGGTTACCTTGTCCCTTGTCTTACCAACAAGAGGGTTTGTGACTCCTTGAACTAGTGCAAGATGTGGAAGTTGATTGCACTTGTTCTTGCCAAAATGATAAGAGTGAAGTATGTTGGTGGAGTCACCCTCAAGAACTCTCTAGTTCTTCTTCTTTTGGATCCACACCATCTTGATGGGAATCCTTGGAGTTGTAGTCGTACTTGATGAAGTGGAACTTGAAGTAGTCTTGGGAATCCACTTGACTAAGGTCTTAGGAGCTTCTTCAAATGCATCAATTTGCTCTTGAAGCTTGTCCTTGCCATTTTGCTTGTAGTATTGTGGTGGAAGATCATCTTGAGCTTGTGTCCCCTTGAAAGAAGTATCATACTTCTCTTGTTGAGGAACAAACTTTGTCTTGGGGTATTGATCTTCTTCCCACTCAACTCCATTGGCATTGAACTTTCGTTCAAAACCAACACCTTGATTCTTCCGGTGCATTCCTTGCTTGTGCACAATTTCCTCGAATTGCTTACTCCCGGCAAGGCTTTTGTACACTCCATTCTCTATAATTCCCTTCAATAAGCTATTTTCTTGCTCAAGTGTAACTTGGCGAAGAGAATCATTAGTGGAATCAAGAGAACTACTAGAAGCAACAATATTGGATTTAGCATGATCATTGTTACTGCTAGAGGAAGAATCTTTCTTGTTCTTGTTACTAGACTTGACTTGAGGCATGTAAGTGGATAAGAGTAAACGCTTGGCAATGTAAGAAGAACTTTTCTTGCGGAGATCATCATTGATTGCTTTTAAGAACTCATGCTCTTGCTCAAGATTGAGCTTTTTAAAGCGTAATTTCTCATGAGCTCTTAATAGTTCTCGATGATCTTCGAAGATAGTTTCATGAGCTAACTTAAGAGTGTTTAGTTCTTTAGTTAGAGCCTCAATCTTCTCCTTATCATTGTCATTCGTTTTATCTTGATTAGCATGATTAATTGACGTTTCATCATAGTATTCATCACTAGAGTTGTCAACAAGCAAATCATCACCTAACGAGTCATCTTCATCACTATTGAAATCAACATACTCGGGGTGTGTTACCTTAGGACCTTTGGTCATGAAGCATCTTCCAATTCCTTCATTTGGTGAGTCAAATATGTCGTAGGAGTTGGTTGACACAAGTGCTAGACCGGCAACACCTTCATCTTGAGTATCTTCGGAGTCGGAGTGATAACTTCTCTCGGAGTGGCTGTCGGAGTCGGAGCCAGATACACATTCACCAACATGAGCTTGATGTCTTCGTTTTGTGTAGCTCCTTGATGATTTTTCCTTCCTTTCCGAATCCTTGCTTCTCTGTGAGTATCTTCGTTCATAACGATCATCTCTACTCCTTCTCTCTCTTGGTGGTGATTCTTTGCTTCTTCTTTTTGGAGAATCTTCTCTTCTCTTGTAGGGAGCCGTACACTCATTGGAATAGTGTCCGGGTCTTCCACAACTGTAGCAGTTTCGCTCTCGACTAGAAGATCTTTTGTCATTGTAGGACCTTGACTTGAAGCTTCTATCTTTGCTTCTACTCTTGTAGAACATATTGAAGTTCTTCACCATTAAGCTCAATTCTTCATTGAAGTTTTGTTTCTCACTTGATGATGTAGGGGCTTCACATGAGGCTTTGTAGGCACCACTTGATTTGTTGTGAAGTTCCTCTTTATCCTTAAGTGACATCTCATGAGCAACAATTCTTCCAATCACCTCCGTTGGCTTGAGATCTTTGTAATTGGGCATCATTTGGATCAATGTGCACACGGTATCATATTTTCCATCCAAGGCTCTTAGAATCTTCTTGATGATGAATCTATCGGTCATCTCTTCGCTTCCTAAGCCGGCAATCTCATTTGTGATGAGAGCAAGCCTAGAGTACATTTCAGCGACACCTTCACCATCCTTCATTTTGAACTTGTCAAGTTGACTTTGAAGTACATCCAACTTGGATTCCTTGACGGAGTCGGTACCTTCATGCATATCAATCAAAGTGTCCCAAATTTCCTTTGCATTCTCAAGACGGCTGATTTTGTTGAATTCTTTGGGGCACAATCCGTTGAAGAGAATATCACAAGCTTGAGCATTGTATTGCAACATCTTCAACTCATCCGCGGTAGCTTCACGATTTGGTTCTTTCCCATCAAAGAAGTCACCTTGCAAACCAACACACACAATAGCCCAAACGGCGGGGTTATGTCCAAGAATATGCATTTTCATTTTATGCTTCCAACTAGCAAAATTAGTACCATCAAAGTAAGGACCTCTACGGTGATAATTTCCCTCGCTAGACGCCATACTCTCCTAGGTTGTGAAACCAAGGCTATGACCACCAAAAGATATGGAGATCAAAGCAAATGGAGACCAAAGCTCTGATACCACTTGTAGGATCGAAAGTATGTCTAGAGGGGGGGGGTGATTAGACTACTTGACCAAATAAAAACTTAACCTTTTCCCAATTTTAGTTCTTGGCAGATTTTAGCTATTGGAGGACAAGTCAAGCAATCATCACACAATTCAAGCAAGCATGCAAAGAGTATATTGGCAGCGGAAAGTAAAGCATGCAACTTGCAAGAATGTAAAGGGAAGGGTTTGGAGAATTCAAACGCAATTGGAGACACAGATGTTTTTCCCGTGGTTCGGATAGGTGGTGCTATCCTACATCCACGTTGATGGAGACTTCAACCCACGAAGGGTAACGGTTGCACGAGTCCACGAAGGGCTCCACCCACGAAGGGTAACGGTTGCGCGAGTCCACGGAGGGCTCCACCCACGAAGGGTCCATGAAGAAGCAACCACCCACAAAGGGTCCACGAAGAAGCAATCTTGTCTATCCCACCATGGCCATCGCCCACAAAGGACTTGCCTCACTAGCGGTAGATCTTCATGAAGTAGGCGATCTCCTTGCCCTTACAAACTCCTTGGTTTAACTCCACAATCTTGTCGGAGGCTCCCAAGTAACACCTAGCCAATCTAGGAGACACCACTCTCCAAGAAGTAACAAATGGTGTGTAGGTAATGAACTCCTTGCTCTTGTGCTTCAAATGATAGTCTCCCCAACACTCAACTCTCTCTCATAGGATTTGGATTTTGTGGAAAGAAGATTTGAGTGGAAAGCAACTTGGGGAAGGCTAGAGATCAAGATTCATATGGTAGGAATGGAATATCTTGGTCTCAAGACATGAGTAGGTGGTTCTCTCTCAGAACATATGAGTTGGAATTGTGTATGTGTTCTGATGGCTCTCTCCATGAATGAAGAGGAGGTGGAGGGGTATATATAGCCTCCACAAAAAATCCAACCGTTACACACAGTTTTCCAATCTCGGTGGGACCGAATCAACAAACTCGGTCGGACCGAAAAGGTAAACCTAGTGACTGTTAGAGATTTTCGGTGGGACTGACATGCAACTCGGTAGGACCGATATGGTTAGGGTTTGGGCATAACGTAATCTCGGTGAGACCGATTACACAAACTCGGTGAGACCGATTTTGGTAATTAGCTAACCAGAGAGTTGGTCAGGCAAACTCGGTGGGACCGATTTGCTGTTTCTGTGAGACCGAAAAGTTACAAAAAGGAAACACTGAATTTACATTGCAATCTCGGTGGGACCGATTCGCTCTTTCGGTGAGACCGAAAAGTTACGAAAGGGAAACAGCGAGTTTGCAATCCCATCTCGGTGAGACCGAGATCCCTATCGGTAGAACCGAATTGCTAGGGTTTGGCAGTGGCTTATGACAAGTGAAACTCGGTGGCGCCGGATAGAAAGAATCGGTAGGACCGAGTTTGGCTTAGGGTTTAGGTCATATGTGGATATGGGAAAGTAGTTGAGGGTTTTGAGCATATCACTAAGCACATGAAGCAAGAGGCTCATTAAGCAACACCTCATCCCTCCTTGATAGTATTGGCTTTTCCTAAAGACTCAATGTGATCTTGGATCACTAAAATATAAAATGAAGAGTCTTGAGCTTTTGAGCTTGAGCCAATCCTTTGTCCTTAGCATTTTGAGGGTTCCACTTTCACCATCCATGCCATGCCAATCATTGAGCTTTCCTGAAATAATCATCTTGGAATAGCATTAGCTCAATGAGCTATATGTTGTTATGAATTACCAAAACCACCTAGGGATAGTTGCACTTTCAACTAGTCTTGGGGGAGCTATACTATTCTCTATAAAACACTCATCTTGTGATCCTTATCAAGTGTGTGTTTGTGGAAGGCAAGCCGTTTCTTTTTGGTGCTTTGTGCCATCATGAAAATTTGTAGAGGGCTTGGTTTGTTTGGAACCATTCTCTCTTTTGGGAGTTTGACATCTTTCTTTTTGAGTGTATCAATGGATATCTCATTCCTTGATGTATCTTTTATGGATATCCTCCAAGTGATGATTTATTCATTTGGTATCTTTTCTTCGCTTGGTATTTCTTTGTTTTTTGGTCTTGGTTCTTGAAAGTCTTGAGCATGCATATTTACTTCTTGTAGTTTCTTTGGCATGTTTTCTTTCTTTGACCCAATATATAGGGGGAACTCCACCAAGTCTCAAATTGGATGAGATGTGCATGAAATTCATTTTCATATCTATATGCACATATTTATGTGGAGTTTGTCCTATGTGTTGTTGGTTCTCTAACTCTTTGGTCCCAATGAGTTTGGGTACCATTTTGTTTGTGTTGTTGTTCTAGGAACAAGTGGAGATGCATTGGATGCTCGGCTCACTCACAAGGAAGGTGTTGTCACCATGTGCTTATTGGAGTCAAGCTAGGATGATCAATGAACTACTTTGTACCTTCAATTGGTATCTACTACATCCTTCCAATGTTATCTCGGTAACAAGTATCTTCATATACTTCATGCACACATTTCTTGCATCAACCTTGTGTAGGTTGTATCATGCATGTTATCCATTCTTTCTTGTGATACTTGTTTCCTTTCTCAAAGCATCCCAACAATGATGTCTTGTTGCTAGTTGTGATGTCTTTGATGTTCATGTGGTTGGAATTCATTTATATACAATAAGACCATATCTAGCCATGTGCTATGCTCTCAAGCAAATATCTTATTGGTATATGTATAACTTCCTTTCGGATATCTTGTTCCTTCGTGTTGTAACTATTTCGGGTGTACATCCTTCTTTGTAGATATATATATATCATGATTTCGTCTACCTAGAATCTTATACACTTGAGAGAAGTTGCATATCTAGATGATATCCTTTCTTTCACGTCCACCTTGTCTTGCTGATGTTATTTCTTTGGTGGCTCCATGAAAGCTTTTGCCTTGAGTGCGTGTCTTCTATCGTTGCATCTTGATGCACTCTTGTGTGGTGAAGATTATTTTCCTCATGCTTATCTTTACGAGGTTTTTTCCATCTTAATTGGCATCCCTCATCTTGATGCGCCTTTCATCTTCTATCTTCACCGCGGGTTGTCACAAGCATAGGTTCTCTATATTCTTATTAGTAAGCTTGTGAACCCATTTGCTAGTTGTGTGTGGGAATGATAGGCCTTGCATCGTGTGCCTCATTCTTTGAAGACTTTATTGATGCTTAATGCTCTTCTGTACATTAGTCTTGTCAAGTGCATTGCCTTGACTCACACACATCTTTTTGGTTGAGCCCACTCTTAAGTTGCCTGTCTTACTTGTAGCTCAACCATGTGTTTGTTGCAAGTACTAGGCTTAGTTTCCTATATGCTCTCTTGCACTTGTTGTAAGTTTCTATTGATTTTGGGGGAGCTATGATCCTATTTTGTGCACTTTGTATCCAAATACAAAAATTCTTGATGTGCACAAATCATGGGGAGCTTCTCTAGTTTCTTTAGAACACTGCTCTGCTCTTATCATAATATCCTTTATTCATGTGGCTCGTAGGATCATTGGCCTAGTTGGTTCAATTGGTATCTTTTGATTGCTTGATTGCATGTTTCTCTCTTTGATTATGTCTTTGTGGCATATCTTCCTTTTGCAATCTTTGGGCCTCAATATAGTTTGTCTTCCTCCAAGTATTTACCATTGGATATGTGTATTGCATTCCACTCTCTTGTTGAGAAATACACAATTTATGGAGGAACACATTTTATATTGGCCTTCTAAGCTTTTAGCCCATTTTGGCAATCGATGCCAATGGGGGAGAAGTTTCAGAGAGTTTTGTGGAGAAGTTTAGAGAGTTGTCTCTTCTGGCTTTGGTTTGTTCCTAAGCATACGCATCTCCTACGCATGCATTATTGGTTGTTGCATTGCATGGTGATGCATAATTCCTTATATAAACTCTCTTGAAAGTTATTGTCATCAATTACCAAAATGGGGGAGATTGAAAGGACATGCGGTGCCCCCATGTGTGGTTTTGGTAATTGATGACATTCTCTATGGACTAATGGTTGCATTGAGTTATATTTGAAGGATTTTTCCATAGGCATTTCTTGAAGTCCATGTGTTGGTTTCAAGGAGTTTATGGGTTGACCAAGGTGCTATTAAGGAATTATCCAAAGATTGGTCATGTGAGTGTTGAGCTTATTGCAAGCATGTCTTGAAAAAGAAGATTGTGTGACCATTCATGTTCACCTTCAAGACATCATCCAAACGAAGAGAGTTGGAAAGATTCAAGGTTGATCAAGACTAAGTCAAGAGTGAATCAAGTTGATCAACTCACAAAGAGTAGAAGATGTACCGAGAGGGATCAAGTGATCCCATGGTATGGTAAGCATTGTCCATTGCACTTTGTGTACTAACCCATGGTCTATGTGAGAGTCTATGTGGGGTTAGGTACGTGTCCATGCGCTTGCGTCAAGAGGATGATATCATACAACCCATGGGAAGGATGACATCAAGTGGTGATCGTCATCAAGATTGCCGTGTGCAAGTTCAAGTGGAGAATCACGAAGAGATCAAGTGCTTGAATCTTGCCATCCATTGTGGTGTCAATGGACTTTTGAAGATGTGCCGAAGAGTGGCTCACCCATAGTGGAGTATGCGGGAGCAATCATCTAGTCTCCATTGACCCAACGCAATCAAGAAAGGTGGTCCATCTTGAGGAGGACAAGATCGTCATCATCTAGCTCAAGTGGATCATCTGCAAGGCAAAGGTTTTCCCTTGATAGATTTCTATTTTACCGGTCTCATGGTGGTAGTTGGGAGACCGGGTTATAGGATCGATAGCCGTACTATCAAGGGGGGCTCTCAAGTGAGTAGCTTGATCGTATCGTTCATCGAGAGCTTAAACCATTGCATCCTTGCATCATGTTTCTTGGTTCTTGTTTGGTTCTCTTTGTGAGTCTTAGAGCTTATGATCATCTTGATGACTAGCTTGAGTTCATCGAAAACGGAGTTTGCATGCGTCTTCTATGATGTTTTCGGTGTTGGAGGTTTTACCGGTCTTATCTGAGGAAGGGTTCTCACCATTTTCTTTTGGGCCTTTTTTTAATTTGCTTCTTATTGTTATTTCTATCAAGATTGTGTTAGCCCTTGTCGCTAGCTTTCCAACAAACTTGGTTTCATCGAATTCGGAGTCCGTTTAAAGAAGTTGTGTCAGTTTTGATGTTATGAAAAGGCTGCAGCGGTACTACCGCAGACAGGAGCGGATGTAATATTTTACTACCGCTCTTGGGAGTGGTACTACCGCTCTTGGGAGTGGTACTACCGCTCTTGGGAGCGGTACTACCGCTTGGAGCAGTACTACCGCGGCTACTTCCGTGGCTACTTCTGCTCGGGACCAAAAACTCGTCACAAGTCCAGCGGTGGTAGGCACGGATGTAATTTTTTAGTACCGCTCGCAAGTAGTAGTACCGCTAACCTTAGCAGTAGTACCGCTACCCCTAGTGGTAGTACCGTGAGGTCAAGCGGTACTACTGCTCCGACGGTTCTTCTGGCTTTTTTGCCTCCTCGCTGTTGTGTTTCAAAGGGCTACTACCGCCCTAGCGGTAGTACCGCTCCTTGGAGCGGTAGTACCGCTCGGTGCGGGCTGTGAGCATAACGGTTGGATTTTTCCCCACCTATAAAAGGGGGTCTTCTTCCCCATTGAACCTTATCCTTTGAGCTCATGTTCTTCCCCCATTGTTGACCTTCTTCGAGCTTGCTAACTCTCAATCCCTCCATGGATTCTTGCTAGTTTTTGAGGGAAAAGAGATAGGAGATCTAGATCCATGTTTCCACCAATCACTTTCTCCTCTAAGTGAGGGGAACCCCTTGGATCTAGATCTTGGAGTTCTTGGTGTTCTCCTTCTTGTTCTTCCTCTCATTTTCCTCCCTAGCATTAGTTGATTCGGTGGGATTTGAGAGAGAAGGACTTGGGCACTCTGTGTGCCCTTGCCATTGCATTTGGTGCATCGGTTTGGGTTCTCCACGGTGATACATGGAAGTTACAAGTTGAGAAGCTTATTACTCTTGGGTGCTTGGTACCCTTGAGCTTGTTCCTCTTAGGTGCTTGGGCGCCCTAGATGGTTGAGGTCACCTCGGAGCCATATTCCATTATGGTGAAGCTTCGTGGTGTCGTTGGGGAGTTAACCTCAACCTTTGTGGTGTTCAGAGCTCAATCATTGTGGTGTAAAGCTCCAGGCAAGCGTCGGGGTCTCCAATTAGGTTGTGGAGATCGCCCCGAGCAATTTGATGGGTTCCGGTGACCGCCCCCAGGGTTTCCAAAGTGTACGGGTTCGGTGACCGCCCCCAAGGGTTGCCATTTGTACGGGTTCGGTGACCGCCCTCAAGGGTCCCTTCGTGGAATCACGGCATCTTGCATTGTGCGAGGGCGTGAGGAGATTACGGTGGCCCTAGTGGCTTCTTGGGGAGCATTGTGCCTCCACACCGCTCCAAACGGAGATTAGCATCCGCAAGGGTGTGAACTTCGGGATACATCGTCGTCTCCGCGTGCCTCGGTTTTCTCTTACCCGAGCTCTTTACTTATGCACTTTACTTTCTGATAGCCATATTGTTTCTTGTCATATATCTTGCTATCACCTAGTAGTTTATCTTGCTTAGCATAAGTTGTTGGTGCACATAGGTGAGCCTAGTTGTTGTAGGTTTTGTGCTTGACAAATTAACCGCTAGGTTTATTCCGCATTTGTTCAAACCTAAACCGTAATTATTTTAAAGCGCCTATTCACCCCCCTCTAGGCGACATCCACGATCTTTCACACCTGGAGCAGAGTATATGGCTAGTCGATGGTGCGACCAGATACCCTTAACCATTGGTAGCCATGTTTTTCCGCCCGACCTAATTATCTTGGAGTCACAAGGATCGGATGTGATATTAGGAATGGACTGGATGCCAAAGTATGGAGGAAACATTGACTATGTTAGTAAGTCAATTTGTCTCATTACCCCGGAGGGAAAAATGATCAAGTATATATCTAGGCATGCGCCACGAAGTAGCCAAGTAAATACCCTCATGGGAGTTGTTCAGGAGGAAGTGCCTATAGTAAAGGATTACCCGGGTGTTTTCCCAGAAGAGTTACCAGGCATGCCACCGGATCGAGATATTGAGTTTTTGATAGAACTATTGCCAGGCACAGTGCCCATATCCAAGAGACCCTATAGGATGCCCGCGAATGATCTAGAAGAGATTAAGAAATAGATCAAGGAGTTATCGGAGAATGGATACATTCGACGGAGTTCATCACCATGGGGATCCCCGGTGCTCTTAGTTGAGAAAAAGGATAAATCCCTAAGAATGGTTGTTGATTATCGGGCATTGAATGAAGTGACGATCAAGAACAAGTACCCATTGCCGATGATCAATGATCTGTTTGACCAACTGCAAGGAGCTAAGGTGTTTCCGAAGATCGATCTGCGATCAAGATATCATCAGTTGAAGATACGAGAGAAGGATATACCAAAGACAGACTTCACCACACGGTACAGGCTATATGAATATACGGTCATGTCATTTAGACTGACTAATGCCCCTGCCTATTTCATGAGCATGATGAACAAGGTGTTCATGGAATATTTGGATAAGTTTGTTGTGGTGTTCATTGATGATATAATGGTATATTCGAAGAATGAAGAGGAACACAAGGAGCATTTGCATTTAGTTCTCGAGAAACTCAGGGAACATCAGTTGTATGCCAAGTTCAGCAAATGCGAGTTTTGGTTGAAGGAAGTCAGATTCCTTGGACATGTTATATCAGGAGAAGGTATAGCAGTAGACCCCACCAAGATTCAGTCAGTCACTGAATGGTTGGCACCCACTTCAGTTAGCGAGATCCGCAGTTTTCTTGGACTCGCAGGATACTACCGTAGATTCATTGAGAATTTTTCCAAAATTGCGAAGCCCATGACAGAATTATTGAAGAAGGATACCAAGTTTAAATGGACGGAAGATTGCGAGGCAAGTTTCCAGGAGCTGAAGAAATGTTTGACTACAGCCCCAGTGCTGACACTGCCAGATATACGTAAGGATTTCCAAGTGTATTGCGACGCCTCTCGCCTAGGACTCGGAAGTGTGCTTATGCAGGACAGAAGAGTTGTTTCGTATGCCTCGTGACAACTAAAACCACATGAGTTAAATTATGCCATGCATGACTTGGAGCTAGCAGCCGTAGTGCATGCATTGAAGACTTGGAGACATTACGTTATTGGAAACCATTGCGATGTGTACACGGATCATAAGAGTTTGAAGTACATTTTCACCCAGAAGGAACTGAACCTTAGGCAGAGGAGATGGTTGGAGCTTATAAAGGATTATGACATGAAGCTTCACTATCATCCAGGAAAGGCCAATGTCGCAGCCGACGCTTTGAGCCGGAAGAGTTATGCTAATACCCTAGTGAGCACGGGATTGCCGAAGGAGTTAGCAGAGGATCTCCGGGAACTTCGATTGGAGATTGTTCCTAGAGGTTTTGTTGCAACAATGGAGGTGCAGTCTACATTGTTGGGAAAGATTTGAGAAGCTCAGAAGGGTAACAAAGAGATTGCCGAGATAAAGGAGAAAATGAGCGAAGGAAAGGCCAAAAGGCCAAAGGTTTTCGTGAGGATGAGCACGACACCCTATGGTTTGAGGACCGTGTTTACGTGCCCAATAACACAGAGATCAGGAAGTTAATACTTCAGGAGGCTCATGACTCACCATACTCGATACACCCCGGAAACACCAAGATGTATTTGGATTTGAGGGAACGTTTCTGGTGGACAGGGATGAAGAAGGATATCGCTGAGTATGTGGCCGTATGTGATGTATGTCAGAAAGTGAAGGCAGAGCATCAAAAGCCAGCATGATTGTTACTGCCTGTGCCGATACCTGAATGGAAGTGGGATAAACTTGGCATGGATTCTATCACCGGATTACTCAGGAAATTAGGATATGATTCTATATGGGTAGTAGTTGACCGTTTGACCAAAGTGGCACACTTTATCCCAGTGAAAACAACTTATACTAGTGCAAAGTTGGCCAAGATATATATGACCATGATCGTATGTCTGCATGGAGTTCCGAGGACCATCGTATCGGATAGAGGGACACAGTTTACCTCAAAGTTTTGGCATCAGCTGCACCAGACTTTGGGAACAAGATTGGAGTTCAGTACAACATTCCACCCGCAGACGGATGGACAGACCGAGAGAGTCAATCAGATTCTGGAGGACATGTTGAGAGCCTGTGCGCTCAATTATGGATCTAGTTGGGATGACAATCTGCCTTACGCAGAGTTCTCATACAACAATAGTTACCAAGCCAGTTTGAAGATGGCACCGTTCGAAGCCATGTATGGACGAAGGTGTAGAACACCGTTGATGTGGGATGAAGTCGGAGACCGACAGTTGTTTGGACCAGACTTGATAAAAGAGTCTGAGGAGAAGGTTAAACTAATCCGGGATAGACTGAAGATAGCTCGGTCCAGATAGAAGAGTTATACAGATTCAAAACGCAAGGAGGTAACCTATGAAATTGGAGATCGAGCATATCTGCGAGTATCGCCTTTGCGAGGAGTGAAACGTTTTGGAGTTAAGGGAAAGTTAGCCCCGAGATTTTTATGACCATATTGTGTTTTGGAACGGATGGGAGAAGTTGCCTACAAGTTGGAGTTACCTAAAGGACTGTCAGGAGTTCACGATGTGTTTCACGTTTCCCAGTTGAAGAAGTGCCATGCTGAGATGGCCGACATACCGCTAAGAGATACCGTACCCTTGGAGGCGATTCAGTTGGACAACGACTTGACTTATGAGGAGAAGCCAGTCAAGATTTTGGAGTTTTCTAGTCGAGTCACCCGCAGCAAGGTCATCAAGTTTTGCAAAGTTCAGTGGAGCCACCATACCGAGGACGAAGCCACGTGGGAACGAGAGGATGATCTTCGCAAGGACCACCCACACCTATTTTCTAGCCAACCCGAATCTCGAGGGCGAGATTCATCTTAAGGGGGGTAGGTTTGTAACATCCCAAATTTTCAATTTGGAATGTTATACATAGATTATTCTTGCATATCATATTTTACTGCATTTCGTCTCGCGATCCTCGAAATCCTAAGCAACTCAAGGACCCTCGGAGAGAGTTGGGGATTTCCCATATTTCATATTTGTTTTTTATCAAATATTGAAACGAGGATTTTGGTTTTAATTATTTTTCTCTTCGAAAATATTTCATATAATATATGAGAGGAGATAATATGACTTCTCCAAAATAATTGAAATATTGGAGGAAAAATATTAAAATCAATTTTTGCTCTTATTTGGATTTTATTTGCAATTTTGGTTGCATTCGAAAAATTGCACGTTTTCAAAATTGCATTTTAGAGCCAAGAAAATGTTCATCTCGTTCTAAATATTTTATTTAGACAGAGAAAATTTGTTTGGCATTTTTAGATTTTTATTTTATTTTCTAGGATTTTTCTGAGTTTCGGCGGAATAATTAAAAAAAATGCGCCAAGGCCTAGCTGGGCCAAAGCCCAGCGCCGGCCCACCTCCCCGCGCCGCCGTCCCCTAGCGGGAGACCGCGCCGCCGCCGCTGCCGAACAGGAGTCCGACTCGGGCTCCGTTGTCGTGCCGTGCCCCTTCCCCAAGGCACCACCGCCCCCACTTTAAAGTCGCGCCCCCGCCGCCCTGGGAACCGCCCCACCCCGCAGCGAGCCGCCACCCCGCCGCAAGACGCCGCACCGCCCGCCGCCCGCGCCGCGCTGCCTCGCCGCCTTTGCCGCTGCCGTGCCGCCCCTCTCCGTGAGCCGCCGCCGCCGCCCCGCGTAGCGCCGCCCCTTGCCGGAGCCGCCGCCGTGCCAGACCTCGCCGGAGGTTAGCGCCGTTCGTTTTTTTTCTAAAAACCGTTTCGGTTTTCGTTAAGAAACCCTAGTCGTTTTTTTTGGTTCGCCTATTTTTTTCCGGTTTTTCCTTTTCGCGGACGTTCGTCCGGACATTTGTTTTAACGAACGGTTTTTGTCCGTTAGTTACAGAAAACAAACACTCATTTGTTAGCCTGTTCGTCAGTTTTCTTTTATCGGATTATTCCGCAATTATTTCTGATCGCGATTTTCGTTCTAGTTTTTCTTTTCGCTCGTTAGTCGGAATCAGGCGATTCAAACGCCTAGATCTTCATCTCGAGACCCTCTTTTCACCTAACCAACTTGCACAAGCTTTTGCTACTGTAAAATTTGACCTAGGTCCAGATTAGTAAACGGATCTTGTTTCTTTCGCCGTTTGAGTTTCGTTGCTCCGTTCGATTTGATTCTTTTTGCAAACCGGAGTTCTTAAGTTGAACTTTCTGGTTAGATCTTCTTATTTGAGATTTACCCGTGCTTCTTAGCTTGATTGCTTATGTATGCTATTATTTGTTTGCGATAGAATTCCCGGAGTGCGAAGCGTGTTATTTGGAGTCTCTAGGTTACGCGGATCGTCAGCAAGGCAAATAACACTTTGATCATACCCCTTTATCACCCAGTTTTTATGCATTAGTTCCAATCCTCAAACATTGCATGGTTAGGATGTCATTAACATGTGGGTTGGGAAGTAGTTGATGAGGTAGAACCTATTACCCTGTTACATTCAAACCCTTGGGAGTTACTTCTGCGCGTTGCTTATATTGCTATGCTATGCTCATAGACGTGGTTTGGGTGAGTGAAATCCATGACAGATGTGAGATTGATAATTAATGGTTCAACTTAAGGTGGCAACTTAAATAAACATCTGGGTGGATTGAGGCACCTGGAGTACCCAGTGTTGCCTGTATTTTTGGAAATCCTGGAGTACCCGTGTGATCTTCCTATGGACCGCCACCCAGGCTCAAAGGGAACTGAGATTATTCATGCTAGAAACTTACGTGTGTGATGTCTACTACACAACCTTCTTCTTGTAGACGTTGTTGGGCCTCCAAGTACAGAGGTTTGTAGGACAGTAGCAAATTTCCCTCAAGTGGATGACCTAAGGTTTATGAATCCGTAGGAGGCGTAGGATGAAGATGGTCTCTCTCAAGCAACCCTGCAACCAAATAACAAAGAGTCTCTTGTGTCCCCAACACACCCAATACAATGGTAAATTGTATAGGTGAACTAGTTCGGCGAAGAGATGGTGAAACAAGTGGTATATGGATGGTAGATAAAGGTATTTGTAATCTGAAAAATATAAAAACAGCAAGGTAACGAATGGTAAAAGTGAGCGTAAACGGTATTGCAATGCATGGAAATAAGGCCTAAGGTTCGTACTTTCGCTAGTGTAAGTTCAATACTAACATAATTGGATCACATAACTATCCCTCAACATGCAACAAAGAGTCACTCCAAAGTCACTAATAGCGGAGAACGGACGAAGAGATTATGGTAGGGTATGAAACCACCTCAAAGTTATTCTTTCCAATCAATCCGTTGGGCTATTCCTATAAGTGTCACAAATAGCCCTAGAGTTCGTACTAGAATAACACCTTAAGACACAAATCAATCAAAACCCCAATGTCACCTAGATACACCAATGTCACCTCAAGTATCCATGGGTATGATTATACGATATGAATCACACAATCTCAGATTCATCTATTCAACCAACACAAAGGACCTCAAAGAGTGCCCAAAGTTTCTACCGGAGAATCATGATGAAAATGTGTGCCAACCCCTATTCATAGGTTCCCAATGTCATGAAACCCGCAAGTTGATCACCAAAACATACCTCAAGTGGATCAATAGAATAACGCATTGTCACCACGGTTATCCCACGCAAGACATACATCAAGTGTTCTCAAATCTTTAAAGACTCAATCCGATAAGATTACTTCAAAGGGGAAACTCAATTCATTACAAGAGAGAAGAGGGGGAGGAGAAACATAGGATCCAACTATAATAGCAAAGCTCGCGATACATCAAGATCGTATCATCTCAAGAACACGAGAGAGAGAGAGATCAAACACATAGCTACTGGTACATACCCTAAGCCCCGAGGGAGAACTACTCCCTCCTCGTCATGGAGAGCATCGGGATGATGAAGATGGCCACCGGTGAGGGACCCCCCCTCCGGCAGGGTGCAGGAACAGGGCCCCGATTGACTTTTGGTGGCTACAGAGGCTTGTGGCGGCGGAACTCCCGATCTAATCTCTGTTCTGGAAGTTTTACAATACGTAGGTATATATGGGTGCAAGGGGTACGTCGGTGGAGCTTCGGGGGCCCCACGAGGCAGGGGGCGCGTCCTAGGGGGGTGGGCGCGCCCCCCACCCCTCGTGGGCAGCTCCCGTATCTTCTGACGTGGGGTCCAAGTCCATCAGGTGTGTTTCCTTCCAAAAATAACTTCTCCAGTTGATTTCGTTCCGTTTCGACTCCGTCTGATATTGCTTTTCTCCAAAACACTGAAATAGGCATAAAACAGCAAATCTGGGCTGGGCCTCCGGTTAATAGGTTAGTCCCAAAAATAATATAAAAGTGGATAATAAAGCCCAATATTGTCCAAAACAGTAGATAATATATCATGGAGCAATCAAAAATTATAGATACGTTGGAGACGTATCAGTGTGCAGCCACAAGCTATTATGGGCTCTAGCATAGTTGAGTAAGTCACGTGAAGCTCTTGAAGAGGTGGATCGGCAGGTAGTGGGATTGTAGGTTTGGTATGGTCTGCCCGGAGTAAAGAGTTAATGTTTCTGAAAGACTGTGTCTCGGTCATTTGTTTCTCAAACACTCTGTAGTGCGAGAAAACCAACGGAGGCGATCGAGTCTTGTGGGGAAAAGTGCGCAAACCTCTGCGGAGTGTATAAACTAATCATGGTTAGCCGTGTCCTCGGTTATGGACAATCTTGAGTATCTTGTACTTGGAGTATCTTAAGTATCTCATTACTCTAAATTAATATTGGGATTGAGTTGGAGGAACCTTCTCAATGATGTTTCAACTACCATGATAGTAAATTTAAAATCTATTCCTTCGTTGTAGGAAAAAATTGGCTTTTCACAAAACTATAACCATAGAGCTTTCCACCAGCCAAATATTCTGTTCTTGCTCTACTGTGTTATTTTGCCAGCATATTCCATGTGCTGACCCGTTTTTGGGCTGCAACGTATTATGTTGCAGACTTTTCAGACGAGGAGTAAGGTTCGTTAGGTCGTTGGCGTGTAGCTCAGCTATGCTGTTGGAGTTGATGAACTCACTTTATCTTCCAAGCCTTTCGCTGTTATCGTATTAGATGGCCTTAAGCCATATTTATTGTAATAATTTCTCTTTTTGAGACATTCGATGTAATAAGTGTGTGATTGCTACTCTGTTATAAATCCTCGAGTACTGTGTGTGTCAGCATTACCGATCCAGGGATGACACTGAAGCACAGAGACTTGACCATTTGAGGTCGGGTCGCTACAAATATTTTGCATCTTTTAGTTCAATAAAAAGGTCAAGTATAGCCTTTATGATGCTTATTTTGCAAGTTCATATGTTGCTGTTTTAAAAACAGAAAGTTTGCTGTTATGTTTTGAATATTTGTGAATAGTCAGAACATGATAAAATCTTGAAATTTTTACACAATGAGTTAAAACAAATTATCTACAGTTTGGTAATTTTTCAGAATTTTTGGAGTTAAAGAAGTATGATTCCTCTTGCATTCTTTACAGACTATCCTGTTTAGACAGATTGCTGTTATGATTGCATTGTTTGCATATGTTTGCTTGTTTAATGATTCTATTTGAGGATAAGAGTGTTAAATATGCAGAGGCAATTAGTAGGCAATTCTAAATAATAATTTTAGTGATTTTCTACAGTAGAGAATGATAAGGTTTAGCATGGACTTATTCTAACTTATCTCACGAGTTCTTGTTAAGTTTTGTGTGGATGAAGTTTTTAAGATTTAGGAAAACCGCGATATGAAAGGAATTAAGGAGACACAAAAGCTCAAGCTTGGAGATTCCCAAGGCATCCCTAATTAATATTTCAAGAAGTCTCAAGAATCTAAGCTTGGGGATTCCCCGGTAGGCATCCCATCTTTCTTCTTCAACAACTATCGGTCAATTTTGGTTGAGCCTAAGTTTTTGCTTCTTTACATGATATGTGCTATCCTTGCAATGTCATTTTATTTTGTTTTCCTTTCTGTTTGAATAAAGTACTTAATATCTGAATTTTATTTATGAGAAAGAGTCTTCACATAGTTACATAATTATTCAACTACTCATTGTGCTTCGCTTATATCTTTTGGAGTAGTTTGTCGTTTTCTCTAGTGCTTCACTTATATCTTTTTAGAGCATGGCGGTAGTTTTATTTTGAAGAAATTGTTGAAATCTCATGCTTCACTTATATCATTTTGAGAGTATCTAAAAAGCATGGTAGTATGCTTTGGTTATGAATTTAGTCCTAATATGATGGGCATCCAAGAGGGATATAATAAAAACTTTCATATAAAGTGCATTGAATACTATGAGAAGTCTGATTCCTTATGATTGTTTTGAGATATGAATATGGTGATATTAGAGTCATGCTAGTGAGTAGTTATGAATTTGAGAAATACTTGTGTTAAGGTTTGTGAGTCCCGTAGCATGCACGTATGGTGAACCGTTATGTAATGAAGTTGGAGCATGAGATATTTTTTGATTGTCTTCCTTATGAGTGGCGGTCGGGGACGAGCGATGGTCTTTTACTACCAATCTATCCCCATAGGAGCATGCGCATAGTACTTTGTTTTGATAGCTAATAGACTTTTGCAATAAGTATGTGAGTTCTTTATGACTAATGTTGAGTCCATGGATTATACGCACTCTCATCCTTCCACCATTGCTAGCCTCTCTAATACCGCGCAACTTTTGCCGGTACCATAAACACATATACCTTCCTCAAAACAGCCACCATGCCTACCTATTATGGCATTTCCATACCCATTCTGAGATATATTGCCATGCAACTTTCCACCGTTTAGTTTATTATGACACACTTCACCATTGTCATATTGCTTTGCATGATCATGTAGCTGACATTGTATTTGTGGCGAAGCCACCGATCATAATTCTTTCATACATGTCACTCTTGATTCATTGCACATCCTGGTACACCGCCGGAGGCATTCATATAGAGTCATATTTTGTTCTAAGTATCGAGTTGTAAGTAAATAAAAGTGTGATGATCTTCATTATTAGAGCATTGTCCCATCTGAGGAAAAAAGTCCCAAAAAACAAAAACAAATGAGAGAAAAAGAGAGAAGGGGCAATGCTACTATCCTTTTACCACACTTGTGCTTCAAAGTAGCACCATGATCTTCATGATAGAGAGTCTCCTATGTTGTCACTTTCATATACTAGTGGGAATTTTTCATTATAGAACTTGGCTTGTATATTCCAAAGATGGTCTTCCTCAAATGCCCTAGGTCTTCATGAGCAAGCAAGTTGGATGCACACCCACTTAGTTTTCTTTTTGAGCTTTCATACACTTATAGCTCTAGTGCATCTGTTGCATGGGAATCCCTACTCACTCACATTGATATCTATTGATGGGCATCTCCATAGCCCGTTGATACGCCTAGTTGATGTGAGACTATCTCCTTCTTTTTGTCTTCTCCACAACCACCGTTCTATTCCACCTATAGTGTTATGTCCATGGCTCACGCTCATGTATTGCGTGAAAGTTGAAAAAGTTTGAGAACATCAAAAGTATGAAACAATTGTTTGGCTTGTCATCAGGGTTGTGCATGATTTGAATATTTTGTGTGATGAAGATGGAGCATAGATAGACTATATGATTTTGTAGGGATGAACTTTCTTTGGCCATGTTATTTTGAGAAGACATGATTACTTTGTTAGTATGCTTGAAGTATTATTATTTTTATGTCAATATTAAACTTTTGTCTTGAATCTTTCGGATCTGAACATTCATGCCACAATAAAGAAAATTACATTGATAATTATGTTAGGTAGCATTCCACATCAAAAATTATGTTTTTATCATTTACCTACTCGAGGACGAGCAGGAATTAAGCTTGGGGATGCTTGATATGTCTCCAACGTATCTATAATTTTTTATTGTTCCATGCTATTATATTATCCATCTTGGATGTTTTATATGCATTTATATGCTATTTTATATGATTTTTGGGACTAACCTATTAACCTAGAGCCCAGTGCCAGTTTTTGTTTTTTCCTTGTTTTTTAGTTTTACAGAAAAGGAATACCAAACGGAGTCCAATTGACGTGCCAATTTTTGATGTTTTTTATGGACCAAAATAAGCCCCCAGAGTAAAATAGTTGGGCTAGAAGAGTCTTGAGCCATCCACGAGGGTGGAGGGCGCGCCCCCTACCTCGTGGATGACTCGGAGACCCCCCCTAACGTGAGACAAGTGCCAAAAATTCCTATAAATACAGAAACCCCCGAAAAGAAACCTGGATCGGGTGTTCCGCCGCTGCAAGCCTCTGTAGCCACAAAAAACCAATTGGGACCCTATTCCGACACCCTGCCGGAGGGGGGAATCGTCACCGGTGGCCATCTTCATCATCCCGGCGCTCTCCATGAGGAGGAGGGAGTAGTTCACCCTCGGGGCTGAGGGTATGTACCAGTAGCTATGTGTTTAATCTCTCTCTCTCTCTCTCTCGTGTTCTTGATATGGCACGATCTTGATGTATCGCGAGCTTTGCTATTATAGTTGGATCTTATGATGCTTCTCCCCCTCTATGTTCTTGTAATGGATTGAGTTTTCCCTTTGAAGTTATGTTATCGGATCAAGTCTTTAAGGATTTGAGAACACTTGATGTATGTCTTGCATGTGCTTACCTGTGGTGACAATGGGATATTCATGTGATCCACTTGATGTATGTTTTGGTGATCAACTTGCGAGTTTTGTGACCTTGTGAACTTATGCATAGGGTTTGGCACGCGTTTTCGTCTTGACTCTCCGGTAAAAACTTTGGGGCACTCTTTGAAGTTATTTGTGTTGGTTGAATAGATGAATCTGAGATTGTGTGATGCATATCGTATAATCATACCCGCGGATACTTGAGGTGACATTGGAGTATCTAGGTGACATTAGGGTTTTGGTTGATTTGTGTCTTAAGGTGTTATTTTACTACGAACTCTAGGGCTGTTTGTGACACTTATAGGAATAGCCCAATGGAATGATCAGAAAGAATAACTTTGAGGTGGTTTCGTACCCTACAATAATATCTTCGTTTGTTCTCCGCTATTAGTGACTTTGGAGTGACTCTTTGTTGCATGTTGAGGGATAGTTATATGATCTAATTGTGTTATCCTTGTTGAGAGAACTTGCACTAGTGAAAGTATGAACCCTAGGCCTTGTTTCGAGGCATTGCAATGCCGTTTGTGCTCACTTTTATCATTAGTTACCTTGCTATTTTTATATTTTCAGATTTCAAAATCTATATCTACCATCCATATTGCACTTGTATCACCATCTCTTCGCCGAACTAGTGCACCTATACAATTTACCATTGTATTGGGTGTGTTGAGAACACAAGAGACTCTTTGTTATTTGGTTGCAGGGTTGTTTGAGAGACCATCTTCATCCTACGCCTCCCACGGATTGATAAACCTTAGATCATCCACTTGACGGAAAATTGCTACTGTCCTAAAACCTCTTCACTTGGAGGCCCAACAATGTCTACCAGAAGAAGGTTGTGTAGTAGACATCGGCAGCGAGGCCACGTGCGGACGCGCGCACGTGAGGGCGCGGGCGGAGGGTGGCCAGAGCGACGGTGGCAATGGCGTGCAGCGGCGGCCGGAGTCGGACGCGATGACTAACGGCGATGGAGGGCATGACAAGACCAACGGATGATCGCTATGGGTTCCTACGGCGATTCTGAGCACGATGATGTGCTCAGGTGTGAGTTGCGGTAGCTGTGCGCGCGGTGGCAACATGGACGGCGGCGACGAGCTGCGGCAATGGCGGAAGCTAGGCTACGGGCACGGATTCGAGGGGGGACCAAGGGGTTTTGACAAGGGGCTCACCTTGAATCTGTAGAGGTGCTTAGCGTGCTCGGGGAGGGCTTGACGGCGCCGGAATCAAAGACGAACGCTAGCGGGTTCGAGGAAGAAGAGGACGGAGATCTGCTGATGTAGCGTCGCCCGTCTTGCGCTGGTGGTAGAAATCGAAGAAGAAGAAGCAGGCGGAGCTCTTGGCGCAATCTCAGCCGACAAGGACGACGCTGTCCACGGCGAGGAACTACTCCATCGCGACGATGGCGTCGGGTGTGTGTCGAGGGGCGGATCTGAGGCGAGAGGGGGGAGGGGGAGTGAGGGTGCTAGGGCTTCCAGGGGAGCGAGGGGAAGCCTTGTAGGCACGAGAGAGGCTCCGGATGGCTGCCCCGTGGCAATTGGCACCATGGATGTGCGCCCTGCGTCCACGAGGTGCGCGGTGAACAGAGGACATGGATGACCCGGCTGGTGGGCTAGGCTGCACTGTGGCACATGGGCCCTAAGTGCATAGTCTATTTTTTATATTTCTCTTTTTTTACTTTTTGTATTTTGTTCGCTATTTAACATTTAGTTTGTGTACTAGATGAATTTCTCCAGGGTTGAAACTTGGCACATAATTCCATTGCAATATTTTGGTGATGTACAAAAAGTCTCACAACAATTGGAATCGTCTAAACATTTTTATAAATTGAAATGGTTGGTTAAATGGTTGTTGGTCCACTATTTAATGTCCAGGGGAAATTTTATATTTTGAAAAATGTTAATTCTTTCATGAAAAATTGTTAGTGAATATTTGCAACCCATAGAACATTTTTGTTTTACCGTTTGAAGAAATAATAATTTGACTCTATTCTAATTTTAAATTTGAATCGGGTTTGAATCAATGCGAGATTAACGACAGTAATCATGGTGATGTGACATCATTAGTAAAGAGTTACTGTAGCTTAATTATTCGGACGTCACACACATCTTTTAACCGATCCCTTAAGAAGCTGAAGAGGAGTAAAAAGAATAATCTAAAATTTTAAAAGTGCAATCGCGCTCATTCAAGAGAACGAGCGTCCAGTCTACCCCACATGCATATATACTTCTTTTTTATGCTAGTACATGTGCTTGTTCACATTAATTATGTTTACACCGGTCAAATCAGAACAGAAAAACATATTTATGTGTATTTATTTCAGGTTTTTAAAAAATTTAAAAGCCATATATTTCAAACCGCATGTCAGAATTCATATCCGTCTTCACTTTTGGATTCCTCCTTACGATATTTTTAAAACTAGACCCCTCATACGGGTGCTTTGTAATTAAGTTTATTGCGGATATGCAAAACGAAGCTCGGGCTCAGATGAGCTCTTTATCTAGGCCCTCAGTATGCTTCAAGATTCCTGGTCATCAGTGTATAAAGTACTCCCTCTATAAACTAATATAAGAGCGTTTAGATTACTACTTTAGTATTTGAAATGCTCTTATATCAGTTTACGGAGGAAGTAGTGTATACGCGGTGTATTTTTGCTTCTCTATGTTTTAAAAGTCTAACGCCTGGCACACGCCAATGCCAGTCTATGATCTGACAGCAACAATGTCACTGCAACACTGCACCCAGTCAATAGGTCCCATTGATTCACGAGCATGATGGGCATGCATAGGGATGGCAATGGGTCGGGTTTGGGGCGGGTGGAGCTGGTCCAAATCCAACCCATGACCCATCTTCCTACCCTCTGCCCATCCACCAAATTATCCATGGGCATAACTTGTGCCCATGCCCAAACCCGTTGGATACCCACATACCCATGGAGCTCCATGGGCATAGAAAAGTCAGCATGAAGCCTTCCCAAAGATCAAATCAACTCATCATCATTCACTCACAAATGACAACATAAGCTACATGCATAAGTAGGTAACAAGAAATATGATGAGTCCTTAAGTGTGACATACCAGAGGTTGATTCTGTAGCATATAGCTCATGGCACAAGTTGCATATTTCCTACCATCTCCCATTGATTCGCTCTTTCTACTCTCACTGGAATTTGGCCCCACATGTCATACGGGTATCCATTGGATATCCATGGAGCACAAACTATAACCATGCCCAACCCGTCTGTTTGTGGGTATCCATATCCACGGACCCATGGGTAGAAATGTGCTCCATACCCTTGCCCAACCGGGTCGGGTATCCATGGGTATCCAGATCCATGGATAAAATTGCCATCCCTAGGCATGCACCTCTTTTATTTCTGTCAGATGTAACATCGGTTCACTAATTAAGAAAATAAATTGCATGTTTAGTACTGCAAATTAAAGATTAACTTGCATGTCTCTATCTCAGCAGTAGTGGAAGGCACAAATTAGCAGTAACCGATTATCCTCAATTAGCACCTAACATGATTAGCATTGCTCGATCACAAAAACACAGAAGAATTTCATGATTCCACTGATGAAGTACTAACAAACCTTAACCGGCAATAAAACGGCAATTAGCATTACTAATTGTTATCTAGCCTCGTCAGAAATAAAAAACAATCGACAGGCATGCTTACGAAGAGCAAAACCTGCAACCAGAGCGTGCGTTAACGCCAACGATGCGCCACACTCGGCGTCGGCAGCCGGGTGCCAAAAAGGGCACCTTATCTACCTACTCGTGCACGCGCATGCGTTCGCCCGCGACGTCGTCGAGCCTGGTCGTCTAGAACCTGGTTGCTTGCGTTGGCTGACATCGGCGATGGGGGATCGAACAGTCCAAGCATCAGACTGGACGGTGATGGATCAAATGGGATGGATTCCATGACGTCGTCTCGGCTGCCTGAAATGGTGTTGAACCTGAGCCCGACCCCTTCAGACGGGTGTATGCGAAGCTCAAGGCCACGGCGTGCAGCTTGCAAAGCTGGGGCGCGAAGCGACTCGGGGATGTCTCGACACAGATTCTCCTCGCAAAGGAGATTATCGCACACCTCGACGCCACTCAGGACGTCCGGCCCCTCTCCGACGCGGAGTCCTGGCTGCGCCGTAGGCTGAAGGGAGCGTACCTTGGCCTTGCATCTCTTGAGAGGTCCATCGCGCGTCAAAAAACCAGGTTCCGTTGGCTCCGAGATGGGGACATGAGCACCGCTTTCCTGAAGATCCATGCTGCACACCACCGGCAGAAAAGTCATATCTTTTAGCTCAATGACAACGACAACATGGTCTCCGATCATGCCGACATGGGCCGCATGGCATTCGAGCACTTCACCTCGATCTTTGGCTACCATGAAGCACGCACCTCCTTCATTGACCTTCATGCCCATCCAGCATCCTGCCTTCGACCTGTCCGGTCTTGACGCACCATTCACCGAGTCCAAGATTTGGGCGACCGTCAAGCGGTTACGGATGGGCAAGGCCCCGGGCCCGGATGGATTTACCATGGAGTTTCTTCACGCGTGCTAGGACATTGTCAAGCACGACATCTGCGAGGTCTTCCAAAAGCTCTACCTGATGAATGGATATGGCTTCCACAAACTCAATGAAGCACTTCTTACTCTGCTCCTGAAAAAGGCCGACGCCTCCTCCCTCTTCGACTACCGTCCCATCAGCCTGATTCACCTCGTAGCCAAGCTATTTGTGAAGGTGCTCTCCCTGAGGCTGGCCCCCCACCTTGGCAACATTGTGTCTGCCAATTAGAGCGCATTCATCGCTGGTCATGGTGTGCACGACAACTTCATGCTCGTTCAGCAAACGGCGCACCTCCTCCACAACCTCAAGGCACCGCGGGTCCTCCTCAAGCTTGACATCTCCCAGGCTTTTGACACCATCTCCTGGCCCTTCCTCTTTGAGGTCCTTCGCCACCTTGGCTTCGGGCGCAGGTGGTGCGCTTGGGTGGCGATCCTCCTCTCGACCTCCTCCACGAGAGTGCTTATCAATGGAACACCTGGACCACCCATTGACCATGCTAGCGGACTTCGACAAGGCGACCCAGTTTCACCCATGCTCTTCATTCTAGTCATCAATGCGCTCAACACCCTGGTCCAGCATGCCACCAGCCGGGGCATTCTTCACCACCTCATGAGCATGCGCGCCATACCCAGCATCTCATTATTTGCAGACGACGTCGTCCTCTTCTGTCACCCTGACGATCATGACCTCTGGGCAGTGCAGGGCATCCTCAAGGTGTTTGGGCAAGCTTCAGGCCTCAAGACTAACTTCGCAAAGTGCTCCCTTGTCCGTCATGTGCTGAGAGCCATGCCAGTTCACCTGCTGTTGGCAATGGCCCTCCCGCCATCCATCCTGAAGCTCATCAACTGGTTGATCCACGATTTCCTATGGCATGGACACAAAGAGGCCTGCTCCGGCAACTGCCTGGTTAACTGGCAGAAGGTATGCCACCCCCTTGAGCTTGGGGGTCTTGGCGTGCGTGATCTTCAACGCACTGGCATTTCACTTCATGCTAGATGGCTTTGGCTGCGCACCACCGACCCAACAAGGCCCTGGCATCACCTCCACCTGCCAGACGACGCTGACGTGCGCGACATCTTTCATGCTTCCACATCCTGGACTATTGGTGACGGACATACCTGTCATTTCTGGACAGATCATTGGCTAGATGGCAAGTCGATTGCCGATATCGCACCGAGCCTGGCCGCTTTGGTTCCCCGAAGACGCCATAGCAAGCGCCTCATCCATGAGGGACTTCTTAACCGGGCCTGGATCCAGGACATCCATGGCGCGCTAGGTATTGAGGCCACTGTCGAGTATATCTATCTATGCAGGCGTCTTCTTCAGGTCACCCTCTCCTCTGACCCCGACCGCATACGCTGGCGATGGACCGCCAACGGCATGTACTCAGCTACATCCTGCTACCTGGCTCTCTTCCAAGGCTCCATTGCTGACATGGACTGGAGGCTGACATGGAAGGGCTGGGCCCCAACCAATGTCAAAATGTTCATGTGGCTTGCCAAGCAAGACCGTAGCTGGACGGCGGAAAGACTCGCCAAGCGGGGACTGGACCACCTTCCTCGTTGCGTCCTTTGCGACCAAGACTTTGAGGACATCCACCACCTCCTCGCCGCCTGCGTCTTCTCTAGGGAGATCTGGCACTGCACTCTTGCTTGGTGCAAGCTCACCGTCAGCCCCCCCAATGGTGACCTCACCCTCTACGACTAGTGGAGAGATGCTACTGTCTCCATCCCAGCATCACTCCGAAAGGCCCTTGCATCCCTAGTCCCATTGGTTACCTAGGCCATTTGGAAGCACCAGAATGCTTGCATCTTCGACCTCCAGCAACCCTTGGCTAACCAGTTATTTGCTTGGATCCAGGACGATGCGCGCACCTGGGCCTCTGCTGGTGCCAAAGGACTACAAGCTGTAATCGACGCGATGTAAACCTAGTGTAGCCGGGCTGAGCATCCCACTTCTTCTGCTCACGAGGACCCCTGGCACGCCTTGCTGTGTACGATCTAGGAGTCCTCAACCCTTGTATTCTTTCTACCTATCAATGCAATGATACGCTAGCTTGGCGTATTGGAGTAGACTGGACGGTGATGCAAGATCCATGTGTATTCTAGGCGGGGACCCTCTATGGTCTTCTCCGTCTTGGATGCACGTCTGCGGTGTGAACTCGGGAGGAGCTAGCCAGAACCGCGAGTGCTTTGCATGGCTATGGCATGCAGCCGCCCTCGCTGCCGGCGGCAAGGATTAACGAGGCTCTCATAGTCGCAGGTGACAGGACTAAGAAGAGAGAGAATTGATCGAGAAACTGCTAGCTTCTCACATCAATGCATGAGAAATAAAGATGAGAGAGACGACGGAGTACACATTTTGTATTTCCTCTCGGAACTAGAAAGTGGCACAAATCACGAGACTACTCTATGGTCCAGATAAAGTGCTCAGCCGAGTTCGGGAGCCAAAACGCTGGTTCCACTTTATTGTTTCTATTCACACATGTTCACTTTTCCTAATACGAGTTTCGGGTGGAAAACTATTTTCATTTATAGATTAGGGGTCCAAAATATTTTATTTTTCGATCGGCCACTCTAGAAGCGCTAGCGGGCTAATGGGCACCCGCTAGATGCTTCCAAAAAAATTTAAATCATCCCTAATCGACCCCTTATATCCTTTAAAGGAATAAAATTTTACTCCTCAAACCATTCGACACCTTATATTTACTCCTTTATGGCCACGATGAGTATAATTTTGTCTTCTTCATCCTTGCCCACCGCTCCGCCCCTCTCAGCCACATCCACTCTAGTGCTGATGACATTGCCTCTACCGACCATCGCACATCATTTTTTCTTTGTCCTTTCTATCGTCTTCAGCCATGGCGGCGCTCGTCCTCGTCGTCCCCAGTGTGGTGGCACTGCCCCCATTGTCCACGCTCACGGGCAAAGGTGAAGTAGGCGGAGGAACAACCACATGGAGGAAAAGTTAATTTCCGTATCATGGAATAATTTGCATTTTGTGAGATAATCTATTCCATTATGTAGCTTAACCAACGATCCATGTGTTGCCCGTTAACGAAGCACACCCTACATTTGCCATTACCGGGTCAAGCCATATGCGGCCCGTTAACGGACATGACCATACGTTGGTCATTTTACGGGCGTGACCATGCGTGGGCCTTTTTCGGCCAGGTCACTTTGTGGGACCTAACTAGACAGTCCATACATCGGCCTTTACGATCCAAGATCACCATGGGCCACTGATGGGCCTGGAGAGATAATGGGCCCTAAATAGGCCAAAAGTATCATTCACGAGTCCAAATACAATACACGCCGTTAACAAGCCCAAAGATACCTCGGGCCTAAAATTGGCCCAAAGACACCATGCCCGATCATCGGCCAAAAGGACACATTGGGCCATATATGGGCCCAAGACATGACAGGACATTAGCAGGCCGGAAGACATATCAGGCCTTAAATGGACCAAACTACACCAAGGGCCATTAATAGGCCGGAAGAATCATCGGGCAGCAAATGGCCCAAAGACACTATTGGAGCTTAACAGGCCAAAAGATGCATCAGACCATAAATAGGTCCAAAGACACCACATATCGTTAATGGACCAAAATTATCCACTGACTATACTAATGATGAAAGACCCATGGGTCGGTAATGGGCTGAATTCATAAAGGTCCTAACAAATCATGCGTACTTGGGTCGTAAATCGGTGCAAATGTTATAACTCGCTTATAAGAGGATAGTATCCATCTCATCTCAAGGGGCCCACATATGGGCCGGCCATTTGGCACAGCTCGTTTGTATCGTTGTTTGTCTAAAAATTCATTGTAGTTCGCTCATGTCACTTGTTGGTGCAATATGTGCCTTCCTATGTTTTGGAGATTGTTGACAGAAATAGGTATGGACTGATTTGTTTGCTAGTGCATACAGAGAGAAATAGTCCGTACAAAAACTGAAGAGAATGCTATCTCCGGTGCCCAAGTTCGAGAACTTCACCGAAGTATATCTGCATTGCAGAGAAGAATGAGCTACATCTGTAAAAGATTTGTAGATGAGAATATTGTTGTGATGGAATTATCCCCTCGAAATATTACTACTGAAGCAAAGCATATTGTTCGGAGTTGTTGTCCAAAGAAATTAACCGCATCGAATGGAAGTCGAAGGCAAATTGAAGACGTAGTATACTTTTCATCTTTCTTCTTTGGTTCAATTGAGTCATAGGACCTCCCTACTATTAAGAGGGGTATAGGTTCTCGAAGCTTAGATTCGATGTGATGCTTAGCCCAAACCTATGAAAGTTGTGAGAGAAATCTCTTTGTGTTTCGAGCAAATACTTGCCTACAAGAGACTGTGATCTTCTTCGCTGCAAGAGATTTGTCTCGGACCGAGGAGTTAGCATTACTTGCTCCACAAGTAATGTTACCATTGTGCTCAAAATCCGACTTTGGACTCATGTCGTTCAGCCATTGGCTGCTCTCAATGTCCAATTTGGTCATTTCCCTTCAGGGAAGGCTGCGGCTATAAATAGCCACCCTGGACCGGCTCTATCTAGTGGCTGCTCTACTTAAGATTTCTGAGAAGATTGATTTGAGCTTCCCCTCTCCGAGTGATTTGGGTTTAAGATCCACAGAGAGAAAAATCAAGAGCCCAAACTTAGACAGTGGTTGTGCATCACAGTAGTTCTGAGTTAGAGTTCTTGTACCTATACTCTTGAGAGCTGTGCACTCTCTAGACAGATAGGTTTCGGCTCGAGTGTTTGAAGAGTTGTTGTTTTCACCGAGCTAGATCTTCAGCAACCAAGAGTGATTGTGGTTCGTGAAGGTCGACCAAAGGTTTGGAGATCGCCGACAAGTATCTACCACGAGTGAAATCAACTAAAGTCTGATCAGCTTCGAGTTGAAGGAGAATAGGGTGAAGAGAGTTTTTCTTCCGTGTTAAGTCACAGCCCCTCCAACCATGCGTAGCCCTTTGGCAGAAGGGTGAACTGGTCTACCAAATCTCTCTGTCACCATCAAGCACCACTAGTTCAATTTACTTTACTACATTACTTTCGGCAGTCTTCATATGTGCTCTGTGACGATAGTTATCTGATCAGTTATTTCTGTTGCATATCATTCGCGTCCACTCTCGTTGTGATAGTTATCATTCGTTGCTCACATTGTTGCACTCTCATCACTCTGTCTTGCTACCTTGGTTCTTGTTATTCTCTGTGTTGTGATATTTGACATCAGTATAGTCATTCTTCGTAGTTATCCATCGTAGTTCAATTCTAGCTCTTTGTCATGATATTATATTACATTACCATCATGATCATCAAGCTTGTTGTATCCTATGCTTGAACCATCATTGCATCCTACATCGAAGGTTTTGTTGCTCAATAGCAAGCTTGATTGAGTCTATATCTACCGAACCTTATTTCCGCTGCTATGTTTGGGATCGGTTCAAAACATTTGCAAGAATTTTTTAATCTCCCATTCACCCCCCTTTGGTATATATACTCCCGGTCCTAACAATTGGTATCAGAGCAGGTTCTCCCTGTCTCTATTTATTAAAGGTCTAACATCCTTGGATTTTTGAGTATGTCGTATGCAGGTTGATCCTGGCACTTCGAAAGATTTCCTATCTTCAATGGAAATTACTATCTCTATTGGAAAGAAAGAATGAGAACCAGAATTCAAGCCATCGATCTAGAACTATGGAAGATTGTGGAAAATGGATACACTATTCAGAACCTCGATGCTCCAACCCCTGATGACAAAGCTATGATGCGGTTGGATGCACAAGCAAAAGACATAATCTGTGCAAGTATCTCAAAGGACATTTTCATTCGGTTTCGAACGCTTAAGACTGCTAAGCAACTCTCGGATGCCATAAAAATGCTCATGAAGAATTCATTGCTAGAACAGACCCTCACACTCAAATGCTTCATGCCATGTTTGCTGGCTTCAGAAGCCTTCAAAAGAATGTGCTATGGCATTCACTGATCGGTTGACAAATATTGTTGAAAGACTTCACCAATAAGGAGTGACTGATATCACTGATAAAGATGTGGTCAACAAGATGCCCAGTTCTCTTGACGCTACCTTTGATCCCATCATAGCAGAATTCAAGCAAAGACCAGATTATGAAGAACTTCACTATGTAGAGGTCATGACGTTTTTGTCACTTCATGAAGAAAAGATGGAACTAGAAAATGCAGATCAAGAATCTTCTTCGGAAGGTGATATTGAGAATCAACACACCATCACCAGAAAACTAGAGATGCTAACAGAAGGGCTAAGTAATCTCAGAAGACAAAATTTATGCCTCACGAATGATGACAAATTTGACTTGCTTGAATCATCAAGAAGGTTATCTCTGAAAGAAATGAAGTGCTTCATGTGCAAAAAATTCGGACATCTCATAGCAGACTGTCCCTGCTGGAAGGAAAACCTAGCAACAGATGGAAATATCTTCATTGTAGTGGATTCACATGAATGGATCGTCATACTAAGCTCTCGAAGAAAAATGAATCTTCCTCATCTTCTTCGATGAGAACAGTCACTGACATGAAAGCCAGAGCAACCATCAAGTCAAATATGAAGAGAATATCACAGCTGAATAGAGCATGTGCTGATATGACGCACGATTCTGAAGAGGAGGCAACAAACATTGAATCAGATGATGAAGAATTTTACAGAAGGATAGGAAGGAGCAATGCCTTCATTGCCTATGAATCATCAAACAATTCACTCGAATCAGACTCCGATGATGATGCCTCAAGTGATGATGAACCAGTCACATTCTGTCTCATGGAAAAATCATCTAAGGATCGGGTATCAGCAAAACCCAAAAATCAATGAATGGATATTCTCTTGAATATATTGCCTATGCTAAACTGGTCAAGATTGCAAAATCTCAACATGATGAACTTGAAATGCTTGAAAAGAATCTTATGAAAACTGAAGGATTACTGATATGTCTCCAACATATCTACTTTTCCTAACGCTTTTCCTCTTGTTTTAGATTCTAATTTGCATGATTTGAATGAAACTAACCTCGGACTGACGCTGTTGTCAACAGAACTACCATGGTGTTGTTTTTGTGCATAAATAAAAGTTCTCGGAATGGAATGAAACTTTGCGAGGATTTTTTATACAATAAATAATTTCTGGGGCCAAGATCCATCGGAGGGGGCACCTGGGTGGGCACAACCCACCAGGGCGCGCCACCCCTTCTGGCGCGCCCAGGTGGGTTGCCCCAACTGGTGGCCCCGCAGACCCTAAACCTGACACTATAAAATCCTATTTTTCTAGAAAAAAATCAGCGAGAAAGAATTATCGCGATCCATGAGACGGATCCGCTGTCACCTCGTGTTCTTCATCGGGAGGCGAGATCTGGAGTCCGTTTGGGGGTCCGGAGAGGGAGATCTTCGTTCTTCGTCATCGCCAACCCTTCTCCATCACTAATTCCATGACGCTTCCCACCGGGAGTGAGTAATTCCTTGGTAGGCTCGCTGGTCGGTGAGGAGTTGGATGAGATTCATCATCTAATCGAGTTAGTTTTGTTAGGGCCTGATCCCCAGTATCCACTATGTTCTAAGATTGATGTTGCCATGACTTTGCCATGCTTAATGCTTGTCACTTTGGGCCCGGGTGCCATGATTTCAGATCTGAACCATTTATGTTATCACCATTATATCCATGTTCTAGATCCGATCTTGCAAGTTATAGACACCTACTACGTGTTATGATCCGGCAACCCCGGAGTGACAATAGTCGGGACCACTCCTGATGTTGACCGTAGTTTGAAGAGTTTATGTATTCACCGTGTGTTAATGCTTTGTTTCGGTTCTCTATTAAAAGGAGGCCTTAATATCCCTTAGTTTCCAATAGGACCCCACTGCCACGGGAGGGTAGGACAAAAGATGTCATGCAAGTTCTTTGCATAAGCATGTATGACTATTTACGGAATACATGCCTACATTATATTGATGAACTGGAGCTAGTGCCGTATCGCCCTAAGTTATAACTATCTCAAGATGAATATCATCCAACAAGTCACCGATCCAGTGCCTATGAATTTGTCTTATATTGTTCTTGCTAAGTTACTACTGCTATTGTCACTATTGCACTTGCTACAAAACTACTGATATCACTGTTACCGTTACTGTTACTCCTGTCACTATTATCAAAACTATCATATTACTTTGCTACTGATCACATTGGTGCAGATAATTAATCTCCAGGTGTGGTTGAATTGACAACTCAGCTGCTAATACCTTCAAATATTCTTTGGCTCCCCTTGTGTCGAATCTACAAATTTGGGTTGAATACTCTACCCTTGAAAACTGTTGCAATCCCCTATACTTGTGGGTTATCAAGACCTTTTTCTGGCGCCATTGCTGGGGAGCGTAGCTATATTTGTTGAGTCACTTGGGATTATTACCAATTTATCACTATGAAAAATCTGAAGGATGCTAAGACTAATATTTATCCCTCTAAGACGAGGGGAGGTAAGGAACTGTCATCCAGTTCTGCTTGAGATTCTCCTTCTGTTATAAGTAAACTTGCAACACCACCACATGCTATTAATCATGATATGTCACAAGTTATTGATGATGATACTTCTGCTATGAATGATACTTATGATGATGCGAGTACCTTGCTTGATGATAATGATGTGCCACTTGGTGACTTTCTTGATGAACAAATTGCTAGAGTAATACACCATGATGTTTTTGAATCTGATGATGAGCTTGAAACTGAAACTCCTGAAACACCTGCTAGAACTAGCCTTCCTAGATACGAATTGCCTAAGGTACCGGGAGGTTATGTTATGAATGAGGAGACAACTAGAGATATTCTTTCCTGTAGGGATAGGGATGATCTAGAGAAATTATTATGCAAGTATAAGGAAAAATCTCTGAATGCTAGAATGAAATATGATCCTAAGTTTGCTACTTCACCAATCTTTATTGATGATAAGGATTATGAATTCTCTGTCGACCCAGAGTTAATTACTTTGGTTGAATCTGATCCTTTCCATGGTTATGAAACTAAAATTTTAGTGGCACATCTTACTAAGTTGAATGACATAGCCACCCTTTTTACTCATGATGAGAAGACTCGCTATTACTTTATTCTCAAATTATTTCCTTTCTCATTAAAGGGTGATGCTAAAGCTTGGTACAATACTCTTGCTCCTGGTTGTGTGCATAGTCCCCAGGATATGATTTATTACTTGTCTGAAAAATATTTTCCTGCTCATAAGAAACAAGCCACTTTACACAAAATATTTAACTTTGTTCAAATTAAAAAAGAGAGTGTCCCACAAGCTTGGGGAGGCTTTGCCAGTTACTTAATGCTTTGCCTAATCATCCTCTTAGGAAAAATGAAATACTTGATATCTTCTATAATGGACTAACCGATGCTTCTAGGGATTTCCTAGATAGTTGTGATGGTTGTGTTTTCAGGGCACAAACTGTTGGGCAAGCTGAAGAATTATTAAATAATATATTGAAAAATTATGATGATTGGACTCTTCCCGAACCACCGCCTAGACCCACTCCGAAGAACAGGGGTATATTATATCTCAGTCCTGAAGATATGCAAGAGGCAAAGAAATCTATGACGGAAAAGGTATTAAAGCTGAGGATGTTAAAAATTTACCTCCTATTGAAGAAATACATGTGCTTAATACACCACCACCAACTAAGGTGGTAGAGGTAAATTCTCTAATGAAGTTCAATGATAATGACAACCCTCACAATATGCACCCTAGCCAAAGCCTTTATGAGTTTGAAAATTACATTAGAAAACAAGATCAATTCAATGCAAATGTTATGAAACAATTGAAATACAACTTTGATATGATTGCTCGATTGAGTGACTTGTTATTTAGAATCTGAAATGATGTTAGAGGTGTTGGAAAACATGCTTATATGGTTCAAACTCAGTTACAACAAGTTGCTAAATCTCAAAGAGAATTGCTTGATGAAATGAATAATAATATAGATGACTTTGCCGTTAGAGTTGCAACTAGAGGAGGTAAAATGAATCAGGAACCACTTTATCCTGAGGGACACCCAAAAAGAATTGAACAAGATTCACAAAGAGTTAACATTGATGCACCTAGTCCTTCTAGAAAGGAAAAGAGAAGAAAAATGATAGGACTTTGCATGCTTCTAGTGAACCTGAAATAGAAAACCTTCTGATAATGATAATGAAACTTCTATCTCTGATGCTGAAACTCAGTCTGGTAATGAACCCTCACCTTCTGATAATGAAAAAGATAATGATGAGATTCATGAAAAATACTCAAACAAATAAAAAAGAACCAGACAATGATGTTGAGATAGAACCACCAATTGATCTTGATAACCCACAACTTAAGAATAAGAGGTATGATAAAAGTGACTTCGTGGCTAGAAAACACGGTAAAGAAAGAGAACCGTGGGTTCAAAAACCTATGCCCTTTCCACCTAAGTCAACTAAAAAGAAAGATGATGAAGAATTTGAATGCTTTGCTTGTCAGCGTTCTGGGAACAGGGGTCCCCAGACTTGCCTGCCTGCGGCGTGGCCCAAAAGGGGGCCCAGCGCAGCCCGTCTTCATCAACACAGACCCAAGACCCTCGCGAGGGGCCAAGCCTCGCGGGGAGGACGACACGGAGCTTCCTCAGGCACGGCCTCATCAGGCTGGCTCATGAGGAGGCGGAGAGATCAAGGCGGGGTACCTCACGAGGTGCCCGTGACGCAAGCCATGACGACTGAAGGCGCCAGGCGGGTGCTAGCCGCGCAGTGTCCTCCTTTCCTCTTTGGTGCAAAGGGAGCAAGCGCGGGCGAGACCATCAAGCAAAGGCACCCGTTTCGGTGCAACGAGACCAAGACCAGTCCAACAGCAGGGAGGAAGTCATTGTGGAGCCCAAGCCAGCGTCACCACCAGAGCCTTCGGCAGGCGAGGACCAACTTTAGTCAGGATAAGTGTACCAGATGTTCCCCTTCAAAATGGCCAATTGTTGGCGCCCTTCCCGCTTAATATTTGGGAAGAGGTCCAGGGCCTTTGCCTATAAATAGGACTAGCCACCCACGGGGTAAAGAGATCAGAGGGGAATCAAGAGATCGGAGGGGAATCAAGAGATCGGATCAGATCGAAATCGGATAGAGAATCGAGAAGAGAGAGAGAGAGAGAGAGAGAGAGAGAGAGAGAGAGAGAAGGGTGATTGAACTCCTCCCAGCAGTTCATCGCCCCAGCCAAGAACAGACCCTCGCGAGGCTGTTCTTCCTTGTATTGCTCATCATCATCAGCCCAAGAGGCAATCCACCACACCACACACTGGAGTAGGGTATTACACCACAACGGTGGCCCGAACCAGTATAAACCCTGTGTCTCTTGTGTTGTTCTTTCCATAGCTTAGATCTTAGCGAGGCGGAGGGGTGCAGGTAGGTAGAAGGCAAAATCTCCGCGCGCACCCCAGTGTTCGAACCTCAAGGGTCTACCGGAACCCGAAACCCGACATTTGGTGCACTAGGTAGGGGTGCACCGGAATTCGTCTTCCACCACCCCGTTCTCCTCCGACCATCGCGTCCATGTCTGACGCTCGTCGGGCCCACGCCGAGCGCCGGGCCGCTCTTGCTTCCCGCGTCGCCCAGATGGCTCCTGTCGGCGGGCGTCCTCGCCATTCCCCGTCACCTGCCGTCAACGCCGCCACTGGCCCGGTGGGGGACAAGCAGCAAGCGTCATCTCAGCATCCGTTCGTGCAACAAGATGGCCGCACCGCTACTCCCTCGCTCACCCCAGCTGGTTCTTCGTCCCGCGCGCTCCGCGCACCCATGGAGGCTCGAGCTGTGCTCATCGTGGCAAACGAGCTCCTGTGCTACCGTCCCGTCGATGACGTCTACGAAGAATGGCTCGACCGCGTCGCCGAGCTCGTCCGCGCCGCAGGGGGCTCTCCTGTGCCGTCCGTTCTGCTGCACCGCACACTGCCCCGCGTGGGGGACGAAGCTCCGGCGGCGCCCCGGCCACCTCCTCCTCAAGAAGGCGCCATGGCTCCAAGGCGCGTGGCCCCTGGGCGGAACCCGCTCCGTCAGGTGCCAGCACGGCAAGAGCAGAGCTGCCAAGAAGTCCCTCGCCCGCAAGAAGCTGCCCGGGTGCTCCCTGCTCCAGCACATCGCGACCATGCTCCTGCTCCCACACGTCAAGACCCCACGCTGCTCCTAGCTGCAGCGCGTGGGGACATGCAAGACCAAGCTCTCCGTCACCCAAGGCCTCCCGTGGCCACAGCAGGCTGCCGTGCCTTCACCACCGAGCTACGCAGCATCGCGTGGCCCGGCAAGTTCAAGCCAGACCTGCCTCCTCGTTACGACGGCACGGCCGACCCTGCGGAGTTCCTCCAGCTCTATGAGCTAGGCACCGAAGCTGTCAACGGAGACGAGAAGGTCATGGCGAACTGGTTTCCCATGGCGCTCAAGGACGGGGCCCGCACATGGCTCCTGAACCTGGCTCCAGGCACGATCTCCTCCTGGGACGAGATGCGCACCCGCTTCATCGCCAACTTCCAAGGTACTCACGACCGGCCACCCGCCGTGAGCGACATGCGCCGCATCAAGCAACAACCCGGGGAGACCCTGCAGAAGTACATCCAGTGCTTCAACAACGCACGTCTCAAGATTCCCAAGGTGACTGAGGAGGCCATCATCTCAGCCTTCTCCGACGGCGTCCGCGATGTCAAGATGAAGGAGGAGCTGGCGATGCATGAAGACCTGTGCACTTCCTTGGAGTTGTTCAACTTGGCAACCAAGTGCGCCAGGGCTGAGGAAGGGCGACTCTCCCTCCTCGAGCTGCCTGCCGCAGACCCAGAAGAGAAGAAGTCCAAGGCCAAGGATGTGAAGTGCAAGGGGGCTGCCGTGCTCGTGGCAGAACCAGACACCAAGCGGGGCAGAGATCAGAACGAATCTTCCAAGGGCAGTCGTTACTGTGTGTACCACGACCTCCACACCCGTAACACCAACGAATGTCAAGAGCTCCGAGTCGTGCGAGAAGGAAGGATCGGCCGTCGCCCCGACCGCGGTGATCGGGGCTATGGTCGAGGAGGAGGAAGGAATGGAGGACACTGGGAAGACCGCTGCCCGCGCCAAGGGTGGCGCGATCGACCTCGCGAGGATTGCTGGCAAGACCTGCCTCGCGAGGGAGACTGGAGGGATCAGCCTCGCGAGGATCGCCCACAAGGCAACGTAGGCCTCCCTCCGCTGCCGCCGCAGCCAAGGAGAAATGAGGACCGCCATCAGGACGAGGGGGCTGGGGGCTTCCAGGAGCCGCACGCGATCGCCTGCATCCCGGGCGGGGCTCAAGCCCCAGCCTCTCAACGCATCTTCAAGCAGTTCGCCCGCGAATTGAATGCAGTCCTCCCCAAGCTGGAAGCCACGCGCCTTCTCAGGTGGTCGGTGTGCGCCATCACGTTCAGCTCAGCAGATCAGCTCAAGTGTGCAGCCACAGCCGGAGTCCTCCTGATGCTTTGTTCCCCAATCATCAGCAACGTGGTGGTCACCAGGACCCTCATCGATGGTAGGGCAGGGCTCAACGTCCTGTCCGTGGAAACATTCAACAATCTCCAAGTGCCCTACAACCAACTTCAGCCAACCAAGCCTTTCTCCGGAGTCACCGACGGCTCCACAGTCCTGATTGGGCAGGTCCGCCTCCCTTTCACCTTCGGGGCACGCGACAACTAGCGCACCAAGCTCATCGACTTCGACATCGCTCACATTCGCCTGCCGTACAACGCCATCCTTGGGTACCCAGCACTGGCCAAGTTCATGGCCGTAACTCACCACGGCTACAACGTCCTCAAGATGCCAGGAAGTGGCGGGGTCATCACGGTGCCCTGTGAAGAGAAGGACGCGGTGTGTTCCCTGGAATGAGCCTTTCAGGCCGCATCACTGGAAGACCCGGATCGCGGAAGCAGGAGGCTTCCCGAGACCGCCCCCAAGAAGAAGAAGACATCGTCCGGCCCGGCCCCTCAGGAGGCAGGCCCCTCAGGGCCCGTGCCTGCCCAGGGGGAACCTCCTTCCATCGCATAGGAAAGCGCGCCCGGCGCCCTCCTCAGGCAGGGCTCGGGGGCTCTCCCCTGGAGGGCCACCGACCTGGCTAAGGTCATGAGGGAGGCGCTTGGGCACCACATGGAGGCGTGCTTTGAAGCACGTTTCCCTCAAGAAGGAGTAAGGCAAGGAGGGCCAGACCCTCAGGAGTTCGTCAGCAAGGCCATTCAGGAGCTACGGGAGTCAAGAGTCACGAAAGGCGGCCGCCGCCTACCAGCTGTGGCTCCCCATCCAAGCAAGGATGGTGGGCTGCGCGTCTGCATCGACATACCAGGGCTCAATTGAGTCGCCTCTCTGGAGCGCCTCTGGCCCTCGCGAGTGGGGCGCTGCGAAGGGCCACTGCGAAGGGCCACCCCACAGCTACGTTCGCATGCCTTACGGCTTGCCGAACGCGGCTGCCACGTACCAGCGCCTCATGAGGGGCATCATGGAGGCTCAAGAGGCCAGGCGTTCCGCAGCCCTGGCGGAGATGGAGATGGTCCGCGAGGAGCCACCAGCGCCTCTGGAGCCTCCTGAGGCCCCTGGGCCTGGGGGCTCGTGAGGATCGGCTTCCGCAGCCCACCGAGTCTGCTACACCAACACTCCTTCGTCCTCAACATCATCAGGTGACATCTTTCAAGTTTCATTTCCAGCTGGGAGCGCCCCCCAGGGTTGCATTATTCCCAGGCTGCGTGGGTCCGTCCCTGCGGCATGTATCCCTTTTTATTTCATGTTGTTAGCTTACCTTGTTGGGGGCGCCCCACGGGCTGCATCATCCCCAAGTCGCTCGGGCCAGAACCAGCGGCATGTATCCCTTTTGCGTTTATTTCCGGCTATGTGTTCGACCCACCATGCTTGATTATTTGATGCCTGTCCACGGCACCTCTTCTTCTCCATGCCGACCACTTGCACGTTAAAGGTGGGGTACCTAAGCATCGCGACTCAGGGCTCTTACTGGCTCTCCAGCCCTCACCCTCTGGCCTTGTCCACGGCATCGCGACCTGGCATACCAGCGACGGCTGAGACCGGCTCGAGGGCCGGGACCCGAGGATGTAGAGTGCTGGCATCTAAGCAAGTTTGCAGGGACACATCACAAGATAAGGCCTAGTGCTAGGCGCAACCCGCCTAGAGGTAGGGCCCCGTGAGTCCCGCGCTGGCTCACGGGTGCCCAGATACACCTCGCCAGGCCCTACCGTGCCAGCCGCATGTCAGGGCGGGGCTGTACACGCCCCGGGGGCTCCTCCTGGAGGGGAGCCCCCTCCCACGTACCAATGGAAGCACCATGCTCCGCGCTGGCTGACGACACTGCCGAGGAGCGGCTATGCCCGTACACATATGGAAGCGCTATGCTCCGCGCTGGTGATAAACAACCGAGGGCGGCCCCCGGGCCGCACCAACCTCAGGGAGCCCAGAGCTCAGTGTCTAGCCTCATCGTAACGCCTCCCCTCGGGAGTGCCGCGCGAGGAGGCTGGGCACGGGGGCTGCACCTGGGTCACGCCCAGACGCACGCCACCCACCCAGGCCCCCCGGGCCTGGTTCATCGCGCGTCTCTCCCCGAGCGGAGCCAAGGTACGAAGGCCGTTTGAGCGTCAAGGGGGACTCCTGAGCATCGCGACTCAGGAGCCTAACTGGTCACGTAGCCCCTCACTCCTTAGTTCCAAAAGGCTAACGGCGGTTGAGGTATGCGCACGGCCGGGCTCTGCAGACGTAGAACGGTAGATCCACCCACATCACACCTCCCTACTTGTTGTTCGTGCGCCAAGGGGGACTCCTGAGCATCGCGACTCAGGAGCCTAACTTGTCACGTAGCCCCTCACTCCTTGGTCCCGTCCTGGTTTCCAGTCGGGGCTAACGGCGGCTGAGGTATGCACGGGGCCGGGCTCTGCCGGCGTAGAACATAAGCAAGTAGGAAGGAAAAGCATAAATTTCAAGGAATTCAAAAGCAAATATTACAGTCCACACTGTTATCTCAATGCCAAACGCAAGTTTAAGCGCCTCCCTGAGGCATGATACATGTGCAGGAATTAAAGGCAGGACAGGAGCCACAACAGAGTCACTTGTCGGCGGTGGAGCAGCGCGGAGTGGGTTCGCCTCATGGAGCAGCGGGGTCGGCAGCGCCTTGCTTCGGCTTGGTGCTGAAGGCCCAGAACTTCCCCAGCAGAGCCTCCGAGCGACCCTTCACGGCCTCGGTAGCGGCAGCGGCACGCTCGCCGCTTACTGGCTCCAGCAGGCTGTCGAGGTCGACGCCGGGATCGTGAAGGTAGATGTGGGTGAGGACCCGCATCAGCGCTGCAGAAGACAGGGCACGCGCCTCGGCCTCGGCCGTGGGGCCAAGGCCAAGGGCGACATCTTCAAGAGCGCGAACCAGGAAGGGAAGCAGCTTGGCGGGGCCGTCCTCGGCGCCAGCCAGTGGGCTCTCCAGGCCGCTGTCGTAAAGCGTCCTCAGCGAGGAGCAAGCCTTCGCCTCCATCTCCGCGAAGGCCATGCGGTCCTCGGTAAGAACCTGGGCCTTGTTGTCCAGCTCGACCTTCCTCGCCCCCAACTCCTGCTCCAGCGCGCCTAGGCGGTCACGGCGCCTCCTGAGCTTGACCTCCCTCTCCTTGACGGCCGCCTCGCGAGCCTTCACGCCTTCTTCCTGCTCTCGGCGAAGGCGGGCCTCTTTCGCGAGCTGGTCCCGCAGGCCTTGCAGCTCATCCTCCAGCGCCTTGCAGCGACCACGGACGTCGACCACCTCCCACAGGGCTACGTCACGAGCAGCCTTCGCCTCAAGGACGGCCTGCCTCTCCTCATCGCAAGCCGTCGAGGCCTGGACCAGCGCCGCCCGAATCAAAGCGTCGGAGCGAATCCATCCTGAAGCCAGCTCCAAGCGCCCGGCAACCAAGCGAGGGTCAGCGCCAAGAAGATCCTGCCGCAGCCGGTCCAGCTCAGCAGCAGCACGATCCAGAACGGCAGGAGGAGTCAGAGAGACAGCAGTCGGTGGAGTAGGAGGAGAAGGCGGCAGCGCGACCACAGCATCCTGAGGCGGAGCTTGCTGCGCCCCAACGGCTGAAGTGGCGGCAGCAGGGAAAGGCACCTCGAGAGTCACTTGGGCCATGGGAGCTAAGCTCGCCCCAGCCGGCACAGCCAGGCCTCGCAAGGACGACCGGGCAGGAGAAGCCCGTGCGTCGCGGTCACCCTCTTTCGCGGGTAGAGGCACTGCCACGGATGGAACCTCAGGAGCTCCCTTCGGCTTCTTTGCTGCGGGCGCCAGCCTATCCAAGAGATGCGGACGTCAAGCCTGAGAAGCAGAACAAGAAATAAAGATAAGAATCAAGTGCTTATGGGTCATCTCCAGTGAGCTCAAGCGGCCTCCGGCCAAATTTGAAGCCCGAAAGCCGGCTGGAAGGGTCAACCTCGGGAAGCTTGGAAGCGGAAGGTGCGTCTGCGGTCCGCCTCGGGACCAGGGCAGACCCGCGGGAGATCAGCCCGGTCCTGTCCTTCTTCGGGATCGGGGGCAAGCTCCCGCCATCCTGCTCGTCATTATCCTCGTCGTCATCGCTCGGAGAGAGGCAGAGAACGCGGGACCTGCGCCGGGGGAGGGGAGCCCTCGACTCTCCGTCAGTCGCCTCGGAGTCAGGCCCTTTTTCCCGCTCCCCTCCTTCCTCCTCTTCGCTGGAGTCGTCGGAGGGCACGTCCACCGGTTCCTCGGGAGTTTCCATGGGCACGGGCCCGTCCCCGTTGAAGATGGGCATGGACTCCACTACTTGCTCCCAGTCGTCGCGGAGGAACAAGGGCGTAGGAGCACCCTCCAACCTCGCCACATCGCCCCTGACCAGAGATTGGAGGACCGCAGCCAGATCTTCGTCGGCCAAGGCCGCGGGGCTCGGATGGAGCCTCCACATCGGAAGTGAGTACTGCCGAAGCGGAGCCAGCTGGTGCTCCAGGAATTCCCTCAGCAGCGACACGCCGGTCAACTTCGCCGCTGCCATGTTGGCCGGCCTCAGATCCGCGTCCATCTTCTCCAACACCAGCTTCGCGCGGGGGTCCGCTAGCTCCGCACGACCCCAATCGCTGGAGATCGTGGGCTGCTCCGTGGGCAAGATCAGTCGAGGGTGGATGCGCCCAGCATCTGCCAAGACCCACTTGCTCCTAAAGCCCTCAATCCTTTTCCCGGGGTTCGAAATGGCAATGGCGCCACCGTACGCGATGAAGCTCGCGCACGCGGAAGCAGGACCGCGAGAGGTCCGGAGGTAGAAGTAGTGGCGCAGCAAGGCCACTGAAGGCTGCACCCCTACATGAGCCTCGCAGTAATAGGCGAAGATTGCCAGGAGAAGGACGGAGTTGGGGGTGGAGATGCAGAGCCTGTAGCTTATAACGGCGGAGGACAGGGAAGAAGAACTCGGAGAAGGGAGGCACCAGGCCAGCAGCAATGGCGCTTACAAAGAACGGATAGAAGGTGCTCCCTTGGCCCTCAGGGGTGGCGGAGCCGGCCTTGAACACCTTCGCCCCGTCGATGCCCTGCGCCACCGCCATCCGGCGCAACCGGGCGAGGCTCACCTCCGACACGTTCGGCGAGTCCAGGGCAGACGAGTACCAAGCTCCGGCCGGGGACTGACAAGGCGCCATGGCTTCCTAGGTCACACGGTCGGAGTAGATCTGGAAATTTTGGAGGAAGGAAGGAGAGGCGCAAGAAAGGGGATCTGAGCAGCATCCGGAGAAAGCAAAAAAAAGCAAAGCCTAGGCAGATGCCGCTCCCTTATCAACTCGCGCGGTTACTGAGGCGCCCACGTCCAGTCAACCGCCACGCGGCGCCCAAGGCCGCAGGCTGTTAGGGCCTGCGGCGCTTCGCGCTTGCCCTTTCGCCTCCCTGCATGGCCAAGTCCGGGCGCGCCTTGGGCCCGGGGGCTACTGTCGGCGTTCTGGGAACGGGGGTCCCCAGACTTGCCTGCCTACGGCCTGCGGCGTGGCCCAAAAGGGGCCCAGCGCGGCCCGTCTTCATCAACACAGACCCAAGACCCTCGCGAGGGGCCAAGCCTCGTGGGGCGGAGGACACGGAGCTTCCTCAGGCACGGCCTCATCAGGCTGGCTCGCGAGGAGGCGAAGAGATCAAGGAGGGGTACCTCACGAGGTGCCCGTGACGCAAGCCATGACGACCGAAGGCGCCAGGCGGGCGCCAGCCGCGCAGTGTCCTCCTTTCCTCTTTGGTGCAAAGGGAGCAAGCGCGGGCGAGAGCATCAAGCAAAGGCACTCGTTTCGGTGCAATGACACCAAGACCAGTCCAACGGCAGGGAGGAAGTCATTGTGGAGCCCAAGCCAACGTCACCACCAGAGCCTTTGGCAGGCGAGGACCAACTTTAGTCAAGATAAGTGTACCAGATGTTCCCCTTCAAAATGGCCAATTGTTGGCGCCCTTCCCGCTCAATATTTGGGAAGAGGCCCAGGGCCTTTGCCTATAAATAGGACTAGCCACCCACAGGGTAAAGAGATCGGAGGGGAATCAAGAGATCAGAGGGGAATCAAGAGATCGGATCAGATCGAAATCAGAGAGAGAATCGAGAAGAGAGAGAGAGAGAAGGGTGATTGAACTTCTCCCAGCAGTTCATCGCCCCAGCCAAGAACAGACCCTCGCGAGGCTGTTCTTCCTTGTATTGCTCATCATCATCAGCCCAAGAGGCAATCCACCACACCACACACTAGAGTAGGGTATTACACCACAACGGTGGCCCGAACCAGTATAAACCCTGTGTCTCTTGTGCTGTTCTTTCCATAGCTTAGATCTTAACGAGGCGGAGGGGTGCAGGTAGGTAGAAGGCGAAATCTCCGCGTGCACCCCAGTGTTCGAACCTCAAGGGTCTGCCGGAACCTGAAACCCGACATTGCTGAAATGCTGAGGCCAGTCTTTTTGCGTACTCGCTTGACTGATATCTTGAAAATGCCTCCTTATGCAAAGTACATGAAAGAGATCATCACCAATAAGAGAAAAATACTGGAAGCTAAAATCTCCACCATGCTTGCTAATTACACTTTTAAGGATGGAGTACCTAAAAAACTTGGAGATCCGGGAATACCAACTATACCTTGCTCTATCAAAAAGAATTATGTGAAAACTGCTTTATGTGATTTAGGAGCTCGTGTTAGTGTTATGCCTTTCTCTTTATATAAAAGATTTGATTTGAATAAACTCATACCTACTGAAATATCTTTGCAAATGTTTGATAAATCAACTGCCATACCTATCGGTATTTGTGAGGATGTGCCAGTTGTTGTTGCTAATGTTACTATTTTAACTGACTTTGTTATACTTGAGATGCCCGAGGACGAGAACATGTCGATTATCCTTGGTAGACCCTTCTTGAATACTGCAGGGGCTGTTATTGATTGCAATAAAACCAAGGTCACATTTCATATCAATGGTAATGAGCATACGGTGCACTTTCCGCAGAAACAATTCCAAGTGAATGGTGTTAATGTTATTGAAAAATCTCCGACAATCACTATTGGAAGTTTTCAAATACCTCTACCTACTGTCAAAAAGAAATATGAAATGCTTATTGTTGAGGATTTTAAATATCCCCATTGAGGTAACTTAGTGATTTACGAAAGTTCTTTGGTTTCATGCTAATCAAAAGTGGTTGTTAATAAGACTTGATCAACCTTATTAATGGATCATTTTTGAGAGGTATGAAGTTGATGAATTTAGTAAGCACCACCTTCTGTCCTACCTTTTGTTTTTTGTCTTTATTAGTTAAATAAAATAAAATGCCATGTTTTCACTGTTTTCTGAATTTTCCGTGCAATAAAAAATGATCCAAAAATAAAAAAGTTCTCAGAATGCACTGAAAATTTAATATGATTTTTTTCCGAATATTTAAGAATTTTTGGTGCAAATAACATCAGAGGGAGGTGCACCAGGTGGGCACAACCCACCTGGGCGTGCCAGGACTCCCAGGCGCGCCCTGGTGGGTTGTGGTCCCCACATGGCCCCCCTCACTTATCCCTTCACACCACATCATCACTTACCTCAAGAAAAAAATTCTCTATTGCTCTCTCTCCCGTGTTCTTGCTCTCAAACCCGCGGATTTCGATCCCTTTGCTCGAAGCCTTTTTCGGAAACTATTTCGGGGGATTGTTGCTTGGTATGTGACTCCACTGTTTGTTTAATTAGTTTTTGTTTTAGTGGTTTATATTTTGAATAATTTGCTACTCTTGGTGCTGCTGTAGATGAGCTTGCATGTTGAATTCTTAGAGTTCTAAGTAGTTTGAATGCTTGATATGGCCTCTATGTATCCCTATGAGTAGTTGGTATCATTTTTGTGAAGTTTTGTTGTGAAAATTTTGTGGACTAAAAATTTCAGAATTTTTGTTCATAAGAAAAACATGAATATCTTTAGGAAGTTTGGTTCCAAGAAGAACTCCAAGGGAGTTATTGGGAGTCGTCTGACAATGATCTCCACCTCCGGAGGTTCGCGGAAGTACGCCCGTGCGAATGGCCGCACACCCTGTTCATGGAAGAGGTTGGAATCCCGGAAGAGTTTACACAATATGTTGCTAATGCCGGCCTCACCGACTTCATCGCAGCTGAATGTGAACAGTATCATCTCCTCACAAACACCTTTGTTCAAAGTTTTAATTTCTTTCCTAGGAATAATCCTCCTGACGTGCAGTTTAATTTATATGCTGAGGCCCGTCAGAGACCACTCACTGAATTTTGTAACATATGCATGATCCCTTCTGACAGGATCTTAGTTGAGCCCAGGCCGGTAGAGTTTGAGGCCTTTTATCATACCTTGACAGTGGGAGATGAGAGAGGGGTGTGAGGTATCACTATCGCTGGCTTGCATTTTCCTGTTGTTCATTACTTTGCTCTTTTCATTGCAAAATACTTGCTTGATAGAGAGAAGGTGGGTGCACTCAGTTCACCAGACCTTGCTGTTTTACGTCGTGCTGTAGAGGGCGACAACACTTATAGCTTGGGAGCTATTGTGGCACGTCGCCTCCACATTAATAAGTCCAAGGGTAAAATACATGGTGGGATTTTCGCTACTCATTTGGCGGCTCACTTCAATGTTGAGATACGCCTTCATGATTATCCTTTGACCAAGGTTTACCTAAACCGCGCAGCCATGGAACACCACCATTTTATTGCACAAGATTACCCTGACATCCCTATTCCCTATAACTTGGTTTTCAACATTGAAACTCGTGATATTATCCCATTGCCTAATCTTGCTTTGTTTGATCCTGTTGCCAGGGGCGGATATAGAATTATGCATGCGGACATCATCGCCTACCGGAACGACCAGGCTGCAGAGGAGGAGGAAGAGCCTCAGGAGTGGGATCAGTGGATGCCCGCTCCTCAGTACCCCAACTACTATCCAGGCTACTAATAGATTACCAAGCTAGGCCAACAACCTAAGCTTGGGGGAGTACGTGTTTCTCGCCGACATTACAATCATGTTCACACATCTCATTCCAGTTGTCGGTGTTCACACTTTTTCATTGTATCATCCATGCTTAATTGTATTTTCTTGCTTTCTTCTTGTGTGTTTGAAAAACCTTAGAAAACCCAAAAAAAAGTTGTAGTTAGTTTAATTTCTATGCATGCTTAGCTGTAGCATTCAAAAGAAAACCCAAAAAGATTTCCTTGTTCTTCTTTTGCTTGTTGGGAGTTTTCCCGTGTAAATAGTTTTTTTGTTTTTATTTTTCCCTTTTATTTGTTTGTTCAAGAAAACCAAAAAATCCAAAAATATTTTAGTGTGTTTCTCTGAATTTCTTTTCTTTTTATTTGAGTCGTACCAAGGAGAAGACCACGATGAAAATGTTGAGTGGCTCTCATATGAATAACTATGGATCTATTAAAGAGCCCATTTTACCTTGTCTTCTCCTATTGAATAAAATGTTTGCAGATTCCAGCTTATTCCATGGCACTCTTGCACTATTATTATTTTCATATCGTTCGGTCATGCAAGTGAAAGGCAATAATGACGATATTCGATGAACTAGCCATGGCAGAGAGAAATGGGTATGAACTCAACTTGTTCTGTTTGTGTAAATATGTTTAACCTAGTATCCATGATTCATCCCATTATGATTAAACATGTTTGCAATGACAATTAGAGATTATAGTTTGTCATGCCATGCATAAGTAGCTAGGAGTGGATAATGATTTATCTTGGATATCAACATTGTGTTAAAATGATTGTGATGTAGTACGATGATATGGTATCCTCCTCTGAATGTTCAAGTGGCTTGACTTGGCACATGTTCATGCATGTAGTTGAATCAAAACCAACATAGCCTCGAGGATATTTATGTTCATGGTGTTCATATCCTACTCATGCTAGTGTCTAATGTTACTTATGCATAATGCATGTTCATGACCGTTGTTGCTCTCTAGCTGGCCACTTCTCAATCTAATTGCTAGCCTTCGCTTGTACTAAGTGGGAATTTAATGTCGCTTGAAGCTACATCGATATTTCCCCAAAGAGGAAGGGATGATGCAGCATAGCGGCAGTACGTATTTCCCTCAGATATGAAACCAAGATTATCGAACCATTAGGAGAACCAAGCAACACAACGTAAATAGCACCTGCACACAAATAACAAATACTCGTAACCTGACGTGTAAAAGGGGTTGTCAATCCCTTTCGGGTAACGACGCCAGGAATTGGCAAACGAACATGAGAAAGTTGTAAATATTGATAGATCGAACGCCAAATAAAATAAGTTGCAGCAAGGTATTTTTGTATTTTTGGTTTAGTAGAACTGAAAATAAAAGGCAACTAAAATATATCACAAAGGCAAATAATATGAGAAAGAGACCCAAGCGCCGTAGGTTTCACTAGTGGCTTCTCTCGAGAAAAATAGCAAACGGTGGGTAAACAAATTACTATTGCACAATTGATAGAACTTCAAATAATCATGACGATATCCAGGCAATGATCATTACATAGGCATCACGTCCAAGATTAGTAGACCGAGTCCTGCCTACATCTACTATTATTACTCCACACATCGACAGCTATCCAGCATGCATCTAGTGCGTTAAGTTCATGGGGAAACGGAGTAATGCAATAAAAATGATGACATGATGTAGAAATGATCTATCTATGTAGAGATAGACCCCATCGTTTTATCCTTAGTAGCAATGATACATACGTGTCGGTTCCCCTTCTGTCACTGGGATCAAGCACCGTAAGATCGAACCCACTACAAAGCACCTCTTCCCATTGCAAGATAAATAGATCAAGTTGGCCAAACAAAACCCAAATGTTGGAAAAGAAATACGAGGCTATAAGCAATCTTGCATAAAAGAGATCAAAGAAACTCAAATAACTTTCATGGATATAAAAAGATAGATCTGATCATAAACTCAAAGTTCATCCGATCCCAACAAATACACCGCAAAAAGAGTTACATCATATGGATCTCCAGGAGACCATTGTATTGAGAATCAATCGAGAGAGAGGAAGTCATCTAGCTACTAACTACGGACCCAAAGGTCTACAAAGAACTACTCATGCATCATCGGAGAGGCACCAATGGAAGTGGTGAACCCCTGCGGGATGGTGTCTAGATTGGATCTAGTGGTTTTGGACTCTGCGGCGGCTGGAATTGATTTTCGTCACCTCCCCTAGGGTTTTTTGTAATATTGGGGTATTTATAGAGCAAAGAGGCAGTCTGGGGGGCACCCGAGATGGGCACAACCCACCAGGGCGTGCCTGGGCCTCCAGGCGCACCTTGGTGGGTTGTGCTCCCCTCGGAGCACCCCCAGGCTGCCTTGGCCCATTAGGTGTCTTTTGGTCCATAAAAATTCTCTGTGAAGTTTCATTGCATTTGGACTCTGTTTGGTATTGATTATCTGCGATGTAAAAAACATGCAAAAAACAACAACTGACACTTGGCACTATGTCAATTGGTTAGTGCCAAAAAACGAAATAAAATGATTATAAAACATCCAAGATTGATAATATAATAGCATGGAACAATCAAAAATTATAGATACGTTGGAGACGTATCAACATCCCAAGCTTAACTCCTACTCGTCCTCGAGTAGGTAAGTGATAAAAACAGAATTTTTGATGTAGAATGTTGCCTAACATGTCATATCATATTCTTTTCTTCATAGCATGGACATTTGGACTTTTATATTGTTCAAATTAATAGTCTAGTTTTGACATGATAACTTAGATACTCAAGCATATCAACAAGCAACCATGTCTTTGTGATGCCCCCAATTCGATCGTACACTAATCATACATGCAAACGTGTACGATCAAGATCAGGGACTCACGGGAAGATATCACAACACAACTCTACAAATAAAATAAGTCATACAAGCATCATATTACAAGCCAGGGGCCTCGAGAGCTTGAATACAAGAGCTCGATCATAGTCGAGTCAGCGAAAGCAACAATATCTGAGTACAGACATAAGTTAAACAAGTCTACCTTAAGAAGGCTAGCACAAACTGGGATACAGATTAAAAGAGGCGCATGCCTCCTGCCTGGGATCCTCCTAAACTACTCCTGGTCGTCATCAGCGGGCTGCACGTAGTAGTAGGCACCTCTAGTGTAGTAGGAGTCGTGGTCGACGGTGGCGTCTGGCTCCTAGACTCCATCGTCTGGTCGCAGCAATCGGGTATAGAAATGGGGAAAAGAGGGAGCAAAGCAACCGTGAGTACTCATCCAAAGTACTCGCAAGCAAGGAGCTACACTACATATGTATGCAATGGTATCAAATGGAATAAGGGTATCATATGTGGACTGAACTGTAGAATGCCGGAATAAGAGGGGGATAGCTAGTCCTGTCAAAGACTACGCTTCTAGTAACCTCCATCTTGCAGCAGAAGAAGAGAGTAGATGGTAAGTTCACCAAGTAGCATCGTGCAGCATAATCCTACCCGGCGATCCTCTCCTCGTCGCCCTGTGAGAGAGCGATCGCCGGTTGTATCTGGCACTTGGAAGGGTCTATTTTATTAAGTATCCGGTTCTAGTTGTCATAAGGTCAAGGTACAACTCCAAGTCGTCCTGTTACCGAAGATCATGGTTCTCCTAGGTGGTCTCAACCTGCCCCGTCGCTCCGCCACAGTGTAACAGTCAGGGGCCTTCGGGAACTCAGGCCCACCTCTACCGGGATGGAGCCACCTGCCCCTTCAGCCCACAACATCGGAATCACTCGCGGGTACTCAACGAGCCGACCCGACTTTAGTCACCACCTGTATAGTATGTATATATGTATAAGTAATATACCTGTGATCACCTCCTGAGTGATCACGGCCCGATAGTATAGCATGGTAGACGGACAAGAATGTAGGGCCACTAATGATAAACTAGGATCCTATACTAAGCATTAGGATTGCAGGTAAAGGTAACAACAGTAGTAGCAAGGACAGGCTATGCATCAGGATAGGATTAACGAAAGCAGTAACATGCTACACTACTCTAATGCAATAAGTAGAGACAAGAGTAGGCGATATCTGGTGATCAAAGGGGGGGCTTGCCTGGTTGCTCTGGCAAGAGAGAGGGGTCGTCAACACCGTAGTCGTACTGGATAGCAGCGGCGTCGGTCTCGTAGTCTATCGGAGAGAAGAGGGGGAAGAAACAATAAATATTAAGCAAACAGATGCATAGCGATGCATGACATGACAAGTATCGGTGCTAGGGGTGCCCTAACGCGGTATGAGGTGGTACCGGTGAAGGGGGGAATCATCCGGAAAATATCCTCGGTGTTTCGCGTTTTCGGATAGATGAACCGGAGGGTGAAAGTTGCGTGTTCGCTATGCTAGGGATGCCTGGCGGACGAACGGGCTATGTATCCGGATTCGTCTCGTCGTTCTGAGCAACTTTCATGTACAGTTTTTCCATCCGAGCTACGGTTTATTTTATATTAATTTTAAAATTTTTAAATCATTTTTAGGATTTATTTAATTATTTAAATCAACATTATCCATAATAGTGTTTGCTGGCGTCAGCATGACGTCAGCAGTTGACCTGGTCAACCTAATAGGTGGGTCCCACCTGTCAGTGACCCATTTTAATTAAACACATTAATTAACCTAATCAGGATTAATTAGGGGGTGGGCCCCACTTTCATTGACTGATTAATTAATTAACTAACAATTTAATTAGTTTAGTTAATTGATTAGTTTAATTAATCAAAATTAATTAAGTTATTTATTTATTTAATATTATTATTTGTTAATTTCTTTTTTAAAATCATTTTTGTTTGCTGGGCGTGGGGCCCTCGTGTCATTCACCCAGGGGGCCGATGCCGGTTAGCGGGCGTCCGGTGCGGGTGAAGGGGTGCCCGCACACCCGAGGCGACCAGGGAAGGGGGCGGCCGCGGTGGCTGCCGGAGCAGGGCGGCGTGACAAGGCCAGGAGGGACGGCGAGCGTGGGCGGCTACGACTGGGCTCGACGGGCGCGTGCGGCCAGGGCCAGGGGCGCACCGGCGAGCGGGGTTGGCTGCGGCTGCGGGCGCGGGCGCGCCGTGCGCACCGGAACGAAGCCGAGGCACGGCAAACGCTGGCGGCGCAAGGCGGGAGCAGCAGCGGCGGCGACGGGAATGCCAAGGCGAGGCGCATGGCGCGTAGGCCAGCAGCAGGGAGGCGGTGTGGCCATGGCGAGCGCGCGGTGCGGGCGAGCAGTGGCACCAGAAGGGAGCAGGGGTGGCGAGCGGAGCGGGGCCGCGCGGGTGGGACGCCGCGAGCACGGGTGCAGGACGCGCACGGGCGCGGCGAGGCGTGCGCGAGCTCGGGCGCGGGTCAGCGGCAGCGGGCGCGGTGGGCAGGGACACGGGAGGCGTAGGGATCGTGGCAGCGGTGCGCGAGGAGGGTGACAGGGACGACGGCGTCCGAGAGGGAGCAGGCCGGCGAGGGAGCGCGGGCTCCGGGCGGCGGCGTCCAACAACGAGGGCGAGGGGGCGGCCTCAATCCCCTTCCCCGATCCAGATTGGATCCGGAGGTGGGGGGCTGACGAGGGGGAGTGGGGGAAGTGGGGGTGGTGGGTTAGGGTTTGCGGGGGGGAGTGGATAAGAGGGAGTGGGGGGAGTGGCCGGCTGGGCCTTGTGGGTTGGCCCAGTTGGGCCTGTGGTCAGCTGGGCCGAAGCCCAGGGGGGTTTCTCTTCTATTTTTTTCTTTTAGTCTTTTGTTTTTCTGTTTTTATTCTTTTCTGTTTTAAATCATTTTAAAATATCTAGGCATTTTCTAAAAAGGAGTTCTCTTCACTATAATTACCTATGTAATATTAGGCACTACCCGAACAATTTTGTTTTAATTTTTGGAAACTTCTATTGTTGACATTAATTTGAATTTGAATTTTGAATCGGTTTCGAATTAACCCAAGATTAACTACAGTGACAGAGGTGATGTGGTACCATTAGCATGGGTTTACTGTAGCTTAATTACCCGGGCGTTACAAAACTCCTCCACTACAAGAAATCTCGTCCCGAGATTTAGGAGGTAGAAGGAAACAGTGTGGGGTATTCATCACGCAGGCAGTCCTCGCGTTCCCAAGTGGCTTCATCTTCAGAGTGATGCGACCACTGGACCTTGAGGAATTTGATCACCTTCTGACGTGTGCGGCGTTCGGCTTGGTCGAGAATGCGGACCGGATGCTCTTTATAGGAGAGGTCCTGTTGCAATTCGAGCACTTCATGATCCACCGCTCAAATTGGGTCCTTGAAGCAACGACGGAGCTGTGACACATGGTACACATCGTGAACCTGAGAAAGGTTCGGCGGAAGCTCCAGTTGATATGCCACTTTTCCACGCCTTTCGAGAATAGTGAAGGGACCGATATAGCGAGGAGCTAGCTTGCCCTTGATCCCGAAGCGGTGAGCACCCTTCATTGGTGTAACTCGAAGATAAGCCTTTTCGCCAGGTTGATAGACCATGTCTTTGTGATGACGGTCATACTGACTTTTCTAACGTGACTGAGCAGTCTTGAGATTCTCGCGAATAATGCGGACTTGTTCTTCGGCATGTTGGATAATATCCGGACCGAAGAGTGGACGTTCCCTAGTTTCTGACCAATTCAGAGGGGTCCGACCCTTTCGTCCATATAACACTTCGAAGGGGGACATCTTCAGACTAGCTTGATAGATATTATTATAAGAGAACTCGGCATATGGAAGAGATTCCTCCCATTTCTTGCCGAAGGAAATTACACAAGCTCGAAGCATGTCTTTGAGAACTTGGTTGACACGTTCAACCTGCCCTTGCGACTGAGGATGAAACGCAGTACTGAACGACAGATGAGTTCCCATAGCTTCTTGGAAACTTGCCCAGAATCTTGAAGTAAACAAGCAGCCACGGTCGGAACTGATAACCAGTGGGATACCGTGAAGTGAAACAATTCTGGACATGTAGAGAGTTGCAAGTTGACTAGCAGTGATCGTCTCTTTGACTGCCAGAAAATGTGCAACTTTAGAAAGCCGGTCAATGACGACAAGAATAGCATCATTACCTTTCTGCGATTTGGGAAATCCAATGACGAAGTCCATTTCAACATGGTCCCATTTCCATTCAGGAATAGAGATAGGTTGCAAAGTCCCAGCAGGCCTTTGATGCTCTGCTTTGATACGGCGGCAAACGTCACACTCAACAACATATCGAGCTATGTCTTGCTTCATATTAGACCAGCAGAATCTCTGACGGATGTCTTGGTACATCTTTGTACTACCAGGATGAATAGACAAAGGCGTATCTTGAGCTTCTTTCATAACCTTTTTAGTCTGATCCAGGTTTTTCCTCGAACATGGCATCACTAGGCGGCCTTTGAAGTACAAGGCGCCATCATTGGCGATAGTGAAGAATGAGGGCTTTCCTTCTGCTAGATGGCGTTTAATCTTATGGACTTCAGAGTCATAACCTTGAATAGTCTTTATACCATCTATGAGATCTGGTACGACAGCCAGGGTATTTAGAGAACCCTTAGGAACAACACGATGATTCATCTTTTGGAACTCTGGGGGAGGGGGAGCGAGTGCACCAGGGGGAATAATATGAAGGTTCTGCTTTTTGAATTCTTCAACAAGCGAGGGCTGAACTTTGTGAACCTGGAGGTGGTTGTAGTAATACTTTCGGCTCAAGGCGTCAGCCATTACATTAGCCTTGCCTGGGGTATAGGATATACCCACGTCAAGATCTGCAACAATCTCCATCAATCTCTGCTGACGAAGGTTCAAGTCTGGTTGAGTAAACAGATACTTCAGACTTTGGTGGTCGGTGAAGATCTCACAACAATTACCGAGAAGGTAATGTCGCCACAGCTTCAAAGCATGAATGATAGCAGCAAGCTCGAGGTCATGAACTGTGTAGTTCTCTTCATGAGGGCGCAGTTGACGAGAGACATAAGCAATCACTCTACGCTCTTGCATTAGGACACAGCCTAATCCTTGATGGGAAGCGTCGCAGTAAATGATGAAGTCCTTCTTAGTGTCAGGTGGAGCAAGCACTGGGGCAGAAGTCAACTTGTCTTTGAGCGCTTGGAAACTTTCCTGACACTTGTCTGTCCATTGGAACTTGACACCCTTATGCAACAGATTAGTCAGAGGCCTAGCGATCTTGGAGAAGTTCTCGACGAATCGACGGCAATAGCTGGCGAGACCGAGAAATCTTCGGACTTGCTTGACATTCTTCAGAGGAGTCCAATCGAGAATAGCCTGAACTCGTTCAGGGTTGACGGCAATACCATCCTTGGAGATGACATGCCCAAGATAGGTTACTTCGGGGAGCCAGAATTCACATTTGGAATATTTAGCATAGAGTTGATGCTCTCGAAGCTTTTCCAGCACAAGATGAAGATGTTCAACATGTTCTTCCTTGTTCTTGGAAAATACAAGGATATCGTCCAAATAAACCACGATGAACTTGTCGAGGTAATCCATGAATATGTAGTTCATCAGGCGAGAGAAGGTGGCTGGAGCATTCATTAAGCTGAATGACATGACGGTCTACTCGTATGATCCATACCGAGTCACGAAGGCGGTCTTTGGGATATCCTCTTCACGAACACGGATCTGGTGGTAACCCAACCTCAAGTCGAGTTTGGAGAACACTGATGAGCTAGCCAGTTGATCATAAAGATCATTGATCCGAGGAAGAGGATATTTATTTTGAATGGTAGCTTGGTTTATAGGACGGTAGTCTTGGACTAATCGGTTCGTCCCATCCTTCTTCTTACCAAAGAGAGAAGGTGCTCCCCAAGGAGAGAAACTAGGGCGAATGAAACCTTTGCTAAGAGATTTGTCGATTTCCTCCTTAAGCTCAATGAGTTCATGTGGCAGTATCTTGTATGGTCGTTTGGCTATAGGGGTGGTGCCTGGTTTCAAGTCGATGATGAATTCGACAGCTCTAGCAGGGGGAATCCCTGGAAGTTCTTCCGGAAAGACGTCTTGGAATTCATGAACGACAGGAATGTTTTCAATGCCCTCGAGTGGTGCAGCGTTCAACGCATTCAAGGCATAAAGCCGTGCCTCGGCGTTCTGAACTAGATGAGCCTGGTAAGCAATTATTTCATCACAAGGGTGTAGCAGATGGACGGTCTTAGTGGCGCAAACTATAGAAGCAGTATGCGCTTTCAACCAATCCATTCCCAGAATGAGATCAATGCTACAGGACTTCAGTACGATGGGAGAGACAAGGAATTCCAGTCCTTCAATTTCAACGGGAACATTGTGACTAACCATAGAGGTTTGACATTGGCCCGCAGGAGTGTGTACCACTATCGCAATGTTCATCTCTTCGTATTCAATGCCATGCATGAATGCAAACTCAGCTGATATGAATGAATGTGATGCTCCTGTATCAAATAAAACGGATGCTGGACAAAATTTACGAGGAGTGTACCGATCACAGTAGCGGGCTGGTCTAGAACTTCAGTCAGATCAACGTGGTTGGCATGAACATGACCATAAGACTTGGCATTGTTGTTGCGAGGCTGGTTGCTTCCACGGCCAGCTGTGGGAAGGGCCAGTTGATTCTGGTTCTGATTCTGGTAGCAGTTCCTGGCAAGGTGACCAGGTTGGCCACACTTGTAGCACAGACCATTATTGGGAGTGGGAACAGGAGCTCGGGGTGGTGGAGCTGGAAGTCTTGGCTGCCTAGTTGGTGGGGGAGGCAGACGCGGTGCAACATAGGACTGCCTTGGAGCAGGTGCAGTTGGCTGGTACATGCTGTTGGGAATCCATATCCTACGCTTCTACGTGGACGGGCCCGAAGATGAGCCTTTGTCACGGTTGCGCCTGTGAGAGCTCTGGTGTTCCTGCAGACCAGTTTCGACATTGATGGCCTTGTTCACCAAGGTGGCGAAATCAACAAAGTCATGCACTATAAGTGCGAGCTTGATGCCAGCTTGAAGGCCATCACGGAACTTCTCCTGTCTGCGTGCATCAGTTGCAATGTCTTCTTCAGCATAGCGGGACAAATCCAGAAACTCCCGCTGATAATCTTCCACAGTTTTGTTGCCTTGGGTGAGGTTGCGGAACTCACGCTTCTTATGGTCCATGACTCCCTGAGGAATGAAGCGAGCACGGAAAGCAGCTTGGAAGTCTGGCCAGGTGATGATTGTTCCAACCGGCAGAGTACGCCTGTGACTATCCCACCATTGAGCAGCGGGTTGATAACCCACAAGTATAGGGGATCGCAACAGTTTTCGAGGGTAAAGTATTCAACCCAAATTTATTGATTCGACACAAGGGGAGCCAAAGAATACACTCAAGTATTAGCAGCTGAGTTGTCAATTCAACCACACCTGGAAACTTAGTATCTGCAGCAAAGTATTTAGTAGCAAAGTAATATGATAGTAGTGGTAACGGTAGCAAAAGGTAACAATAGTAAAAGTAATGTTTTTGGTATTTTGTAGTGATGATAGCAATAGCAACGGAAAAGTAAATAAGCGAAGAACAATATATGGAAAGCTCGTAGGCAATGGATCGGTGATGGAGAATTATGCCGGATGTGGTTCATCATGTAACAGTCATAACCTAGGGTGACATAGAACTAGCTCCAGTTCATCAATGTAATGTAGGCATGTATTCCGAATATAGTCATACGTGATTATGGAAAAGAACTTGCATGACATCTTTTGTCCTACCCTCCCGTGGCAGCGGGGTCCTTAAGGAAACTAAGGGATATTAAGGCCTCCTTTTAATAGAGTACCGGAACAAAGCATTAACACATAGTGAATACATGAACTCCTCAAACTACGGTCATCACCGGTAAGTATCTCGATTATTGTCACTTCGGGGTTAACGGATCATAACACATAATAGGTGACTATAGACTTCCAAGATAGGATCAAGAACTCTCATATATTGATGAAAACATAATAGGTTCAGATCTGAAATCATGGCACTCGGGCCCTAGTGACAAGCATTAAGCATAGCAAAGTCATAGCAACATCAATCTCAGAACATAGTGGATACTACGGATCAAACCCTAAGAAAACTAACTCGATTACATGATAGATCCCATCCAACCCATCACCGTCCAGCAAGCCTACGATGGAATTACTCACGCACGGCGGTGAGCATCATGAAATTGGTGATGGAGGATGGTTGATGATGACGATGGCGACGGATTCCCCTCTCCGAAGCCCCGAACGGACTCCCGATCAGCCCTCCCGAGAGGTTTCAGGGCTTGGCGGCGGCTCCGTATCATAAAACGCGATGAATCCGTCTCCCTGATTTTTTTTCTCCCTGAAACACAATATATAGAGTTGGAGTTGGAGTCGGAGAGGCACCAGGGAGCCCACGAGGTAGGGGGCGCGCCCCCACCCTCGTGGACGGGTGGTGGGCCCCTGGCCTTCATCTTTTGCAGGTATTTTTTATATTTTCCAAAAAGTTGCTCCGTGAAGTTTCAGGTCATTCCGAGAACGTTTGTTTCTGCACATAAATAACACCATGGTAATTCTGCTGAAAACAACGTCAGTCTGGGTTAGTTCCATTCAAATCATGCAAGTTAGAGTCCAAAACAAGGGCAAAAGTGTTTGGAAAAGTAGATACGACGGAGACGTATCAACTCCCCCAAGCTTAAACCTTTGCTTGTCCTCAAGCAATTCAGTTGACAAACTGAAAGTGATAAAGAAAAACTTTTACAAAATCCGTTTGCTCTTGTTGTTGTAGATATGTAAAGCCAACACTCAAGTTTTCAGCAAAGATTATAACTAACCACATTCGCAATAATGCTTAGGTATCAAGTTTACTCATATCAATAGCATAATCAACTATCGAGCAATAATAATAAATCTTGGATGACAACACTTTCTCAAAACAATCATAATATAATATAACAAGGTGGTATCTCGCTAGCCCTTTCTGAGACCGCAAAACATAAATGCAGAGCACCTTTAAAGACCAAGGACTGACTAGACATTGTAATTCATGGTAAAAGAGATCCAGTCAAGTCATACTCAATGTAAATTAAAAGTAATGAATGCAAATGACAGCGGTGCTCTCCAACTGGTACTTTTTAATAAGAGGATGATGACTCAGCATAAAAGTAAATAGATAGGCCCTTCGCAGAGGGAAGCAATGATTTGTAGAGGTGCCAGAGCTCGGTTGCGAAATAGAGATGAATAATATTTTGAGCGGTATACTTTCATTGTCAACATAACAACCAAGAGATGGCAGTATCTTCCATGCTACACACATTATAGGCGGTTCCCAAATAGAATGGTAAAGTTTATACTCCCCCTTCCACCAACAAGCATCAATCCATGGCTTGCTCGAAACAACGAGTGCCTCCAACTAACAAGAGTCCCAGGGGGAGTTTTGTTTGCAACTATTTTGATTTAGTTTGCATAAAGCATGGGACTGGGCATCCCGGTGACCGGCCATTTATCTCGTGAGTGAGGAGCGGAGTCCACTCCTCTTGAGAATAACCCGCCTAACACGGAAGATACGGATAGCCCTAGTTGATACATGAGCTATTCGAGCATACAAAACATGATATTTATTTGAAGGTTTAGAGTTTGGCACATACAAATTTACTTGGAACGACAGGTAGATACCGTATATAGGTAGGTATAGTGGACTCATATGGAATAACTTTGGGGTTTAAGGGATTGGATGCACAAGTAGTATCTCCGCTTAGTACAGGTGAAGGCTAGCAAAAGACTGGGAAGCGACCAGCTAGAGAGCGACAACAGTCATGAACATGCATTAAAATTAATCAACACCGAATGCAAGCATGAGTAGGATATAATCCACCATGAACATAAATATCGTGAAGGCTATGTTGATTTTGTTTCAACTACATGCGTGAACATGCGCCAAGTCAAGTCACTTAAATCATTCAGAGGAGGATACCACCTATCATACCACATCATAACCATTTTAATAGCATGTTGGCACACAAGGTAAACCATTATAACTCATAGCTAATCAAGCATGTCACAAGAAACTATGGTATCTAGTTGTCATTGCAAACATGTTTATTCATAATAGGCTCAACCAGGAACCATGAACTAATCATATTTACAAAAACAAAAGAGGTCGAGTTCATACCAGCTTTTCTCATCTCAGTCAGTCCATCATATATCATCATAATTTCCTTTCACTTGCACGACCGAACGATGTGAATAATAATAATAGTGTACGTGCATTGGACTAAGTTGGAATCTGCAAGCATTCAATAAACAGGAGAAGACAAGGCAATATGGGTTATTTTGTCAGATCAACAATAATGCATATAAGAGCCATTTCAACAATTTAATTATGGTCTTCTCCTATCGACCCCCAAAGAAACGAAAAGAAATAAAACTATTTACATGAGAGAGCTCCCAACAAGTAGAAGAAGAACAAGAAATATTTTTGGGTTTTCTTTTTAATTACTACTGCAAGCATTGGAAAGTAAACTAATTAAAAGCTACAACTAATTTTTTTGGTTTTTTCTTAAGGTTTATTAAACACACAAGAAGAGAGCACAAGAAGGAAATTAAACTAGCATGGATGATACAATGAAAAAGTATGAGCACCGACATATAGCAATGAGTGTGTGAACATGAATGTAATGTCGGTGGGAAATACGTACTCCCCCAAGCTTAGGCTTTTGGCCTAAGTTGGTCTATGGCAACGGATGGCCTGGCGGATATCCATAATAGTAGTTGGGGTCGTACTGTGATGAAGAAGAAGACTCCGATTGCCACTGGCTGGCAATCATCTCCGGATCCCACTGGTAATTAGACTGTCGTGAAGGATCAACTTGTGGTTCCGGCTTTGGCTCCATAGCTGGTGCAGGGTTCTGGTAGGCTTGAATAGCCTTTAACGGAACAAGGTACTGGCCTGCAGATAAATCAAACAAAGAAGGAGCAGGCAAGGTGATAGTCTCAGGATGATGTTTATCAAAGAACAATTTGTATTTAAGTTCTCCTTCCCTATTCTTAACAATAAAATCATGTGCCACCATACTTTTATAATCCAAATAAACACGTGGCAGCACCTTTTCTTCCTTCTCATAATGCCTAATAGGTATGTTAAAATGTGCAGCTAGGCGTGAGGCATAGATGCCTCCAAAGATGGGCCGTTGGTATGGTTCAGACTTAACCGTTTAGCAATAATGCCGCCCATATTAACAGAGTTATCACCGTATAAACCGCCGAGCAAAATAATAATATCAAGGACACTAAGGTTTCCACAGTTCCTGCGACCAATTAAACAACGACTAGCAAATAATGCAAAATAGCGTAAAACAGGAAAATGTATGCTAGTGATTCGTGCATCGGAAACATTCCTTGTTTCCCCTACAGTGATAGTGTCAATACACCCATCCACATCCTCACGATGTGGTTCCTCTGTCTTGCCCTTGAAAAGGGACTAAACAAACCCGACAAAAATCATAAAGTGACATCTCCTTATGCTCATCATATAAATGAAACTCCACCGTAGGTGGTGAGCTCCTAGAATGGAAATGAAAGTTCTGCACAAAGATATTTGTGAGTAAGAGATACTGATCGCGTTGGTCGTGGAGGAAAGCGGTGAGGCCTGCATTCTTAGCCAATTCATAAAAATCTTCATAAATCCCGGTTGCTCTCAAGAAATCATCGGAAGGCCATTCACACGCCCAAACCTCCGTGGTGCGAGGCAAATTATACTTAGGCTTTGGTGCCTTTTCCTTCGAGCTTCGGCTCGATGAGCCCCTCAAAAGTCTCTTCATCATTTTTTGAAAAATTCTGAAATTTTTAGTAACTTAAAAATAAAAGTAAACCAAACTCAATAATATTGATAGCAACTACTCCTACAAGTGCCTAGGGCCTATATCATGCATCAAAACTACCTTTGACCATATAAATTTGACATGAAAGCTCAAGAACAGGGTCACCTAAGCAGCAAAAATTTGCAATGAATAAAGCACTAGAACAAAAACTAATTGGACCAATGGAGGAGTCACATACCAAGGAACAATCTCCCCAAGCAGTTTTGTGAGAGGTGCTTTGAGCAAGGAGATCGAAAATGGCAGCAAGATGAGCTATAACTCATGCTTGAGCTGGATATTTGTGTTTGTGGGAGGAAGAAGAAGTGTGTGGGTGCAGGAATAAGTGGAGGAGGGCCACCGTGGGCCCATGAGGCAGGGGGCGCGCCCAGGGGGGTAGGGCGCGCCTTCCACCCTCGTGGGAAGGTGGTTGACACCCTGCTGTGTTCTCAGTGCCAAATATTCTCAAATATTCCAGAAAAAATCATATTTAAATTTCAGGGCATTTGGAGAACTTTTATTTTTGGGGTATTTTTATGTTGCACGGATAATCAGGTAACAGGCAGAAAAATACTACTCTTATTTTATTTAGTATAAATATCAGAAAGCAAAAGGAGGGTACACCAGGTTGTGCCTTCTAGTTTCATCCATCTCATGATCATCAAAAGGAATCCACTAACAAGGTTGATCAAGTCTTGTTCACGAACTCATTCCGAATAACATGGAACCGGAGAAATTTCGAATAACACTATGTTACCTCAACGGGGATATGCACATCACCAATAATAAGAATATCATATTTCTTCTTGACAGTAGGTAGAGGAAATTCAAAACCTCCAAATATAATCGATGGACTTTTTCCAATAGAGTTGATACTATGAACTTGAGGTTGTTTCCTCGGAAAGTGTACCATGTGCTCATTACCATTAACATGAAAGGTGACATTGCCTTTAGTGCAATCAATAACAGCCCATGCATTATTCAAAAAGGGTCTTCCAAGAATAATAGACATACTATCGTCCTCGGGAATATCAAGAATAACAAAGTCCGTTAAAATAGTAACGTTTGCAACTACAACAGGCACATCCTCACATATACCGACAGGTATAGCAGTTGATTTATCAGCCATTTGCAAAGATATTTCAGTAGGTGTCAACTTATTTAAATCAAGTCTACGATATAAAGAGAGAGGCATAACACTAACACCGGCCCCAAGATCACATAAAGCAGTTTTAACATAGTTTCTTTTAATGGAGCATGGTATAGTTGGTACACCGGGATCTCCAAGTTTCTTAGGTATTCCACCTTTAAAAGTATAATTAGCAAGCATGGTGGAAATTTCAGCTTCCAGTATCTTTCTTTTATTTGTAACAATATCTTTCATATACTTAGCATAAGGATTCATTTTGAGCATATTAGTTAATCGCGTACGCAAAAAGATAGGTCTAATCATTTCAGCAAAGCGCTCAAAATCCTGATCATCCTTTTTCTTGGATGGTTTGGGAGGAAAAGGCATGGGTTTCTGAACCCATGGTTCTCTTTCTTTACCGTGTTTCCTAGCAACAAAATCTTTCTTATCATAACGTTGATTCTTTGATTGTGGGTTATCAAGATCAACAGCAGGTTCAATTTCTATATCATTATCATTACTAGGTTGAGTATCATCATGAACATTATCATTAACATTATCACTAGTTTCAGGTTCATTACCAGATTGTGTTTCAGCATCAGAGATAGAAATATCATTTCGATTCTCATGTGTTTCAGTAATAGGTTCACTAGAAGCATGCAAAGTCCTATCATTTTTCTTTTTCTTCCTTTTAGAACGACTAGGTGCATCTATATTATTTCTCTGAGAATCTTGATCAATTCTCTTACGATGGCCTTCAGGATACAAAGGTTTATGAGTCATTTTACCACCTCTAGTCATAACTCTAACAACATTATCATTATCCTTACTATTCAATTCATTGAGCAAATCATTTTGAGCTTTAAGTACTTGTTCTACTTGAGTAGTAACCATAGAAGCATGTTTACTAATAAGTTTAACTTCACCTTTGACATTAGCCATATAATCACCCAAGTGTTCAAGCATATTTGAATTGTATTTCAATTGTCTACCAAAATAAGCATTAAAGTCTTCTTGCTTAGCCATAAATTTATCAAACTCATCTAAGCATGGGCTAGCAAATTTAGTAAATGGGATTTCAGCTTTATCATATCTATAGAGAGAATTTACCTTTACTACCTGTGTCGGGTTATCAAGACCATGAGTTTCTTCAATAGGTAAAGGATTAATATCATATGTTTCTTCAACAGGCGGTAAAACCATGTATTTCTTCAATAGGAGGTAAATTCTTAACATCTTCAGCTTTAATACCTTTTTCTTTCATAGATTTCTTTGCCTTTTGCATATCTTGAGGACTGAGAAATAGAATACCCCTCTTCTTCGGAGTGGGTTTAGGAATAGGCTCAGGAATTGGCTCCGGAGGAGTCCAATTATTTTCATTTGTCAACATATTATTTAATAGAATTTCAGCTTCATCCGGTGTTCTTTCCCTAAAAACAGAACCAGCACAACTATCCAGGTAATCTCTGGAGGCATTGATTAGTCCATTATAAAAGATATCAAGTATTTCATTTTTCTTAAGAGGATGATCAGGCAAAGCATTAAGTAATTGGAGAAGCCTCCCCCAAGCTTGTGGGAGACTCTCTTCTTCAATTTGTACAAAATTATATATATCCCTTAAAGCAGCTTGTTTCTTATGAGCAGGGAAATATTTAGCAGAGAAGTAATAAATCATATCCTGGGAACTACGCATACAACCAAGATCAAGAGAATTAAACAATATCTTAGCATCACCCTTTAGTGAGAATGAAAATATTTTAAGGACATAAAAGTAACGAGTTCTCTCATCAGTAGTGAACAGGGTGGCTATATCATTTAATTTAGTAAGATGTGCCACAACAGTTTCAGATCCATAGCCATGAAAAGGATCAGATTCAACCAAAGTAATTATATCAGGATCAACAGAGAATTCATAATCCTTATCGGTAACACAGATAGGTGAAGTAGCAAAAGAAGGGTCAGGTTTCATTCTAGCATTTAGAGATTGCTTGTTCCATTTAGCTAATAACCTCTTAAGTTCGTATCTATCTTTGCAAGCTAAAATAGCTAAAGAAGCTTCTTGATCAAAAACATAACCCTCAGGAATAACAAGTGATTCTTCATCATCACTTTCATCAGTATTATCAGATTCAATATTTTCAATCTCTCTAGCCCTAGCAAGTTGTTCATCAAGAAATTCACCAAGTGGCACAGTAGTATCAAGCATAGAAGTAGTTTCATCATAAGTATCATGTATAGCAGAAGTGGCATCATCAATAACATGCGACATATCAGAACGAATAGCAGAAGCAGGTTTAGGTGTCGCAAGCTTACTCAAAACAGAAGGTGAACCAAGTGCAGAGTTAGATGGCAGTTCCTTACCTCCCCTCGTAGTTGAGGGATAAATCTTGGTTCTTGGATCTTTCAAGTTCTTCATAATGATAAGTAGATATAAATTCCAAGTGACATAAAGAATAGAGCTACGCTCCCCGGCAACGGCGCCAGAAAATAGTCTTGATAACCCACAAGTATAGGGGATCGCAACAGTTTTCGAGGGTAAAGTATTCAACCCAAATTTATTGATTCGACACAAGGGGAGCCAAAGTATACTCTCAAGTATTAGCAGCTGAGTTGTCAATTCAACCACACCTGGAAACTTAGTATCTGCAGCGAAGTATATAGTAGCAAAGTAATATGATAGTAGTGGTAACGGTAGCAAAAGGTAACAGTAGTAAAAGTAATGTTTTTGGTATTTTGTAGTGATGATAGCAATAGCAACGGAAAAGTAAATAAGCGAAGAACAATATATGGAAAGCTCGTAGGCAATGGATCGGTGATGGAGAATTATGCCGGATGTGGTTCATCATGTAACAGTCATAACCTAGGGTGACACAGAACTAGCTCCAGTTCATCAATGTAATGTAGGCATGTATTCCGAATATAGTCATACGTGCTTATGGAAAAGAACTTGCATGACATCTTTTGTCCTACCCTCCCGTGGCAGTGGGGTCCTTACGGAAACTAAGGGATATTAAGGCCTCCTTTTAATAGAGTACCGGAACAAAGCATTGACACATAGTGAATACATGAACACCTCAAACTACGATCATCACCGGTAAGTATCCTGATTATTTTCACTTCGGGGTTAACGGATCATAACACATAATAGGTTACTATAGACTTGCAAGATAGGATCAAGAACTCTCATATATTGATGAAAACATAATAGTATCAGATCTAAAATCATGGCACTCGGGCCCTAGTGACAAGCATTAAGCATAGCAAAGTCATAGCAACATCAATCTCAGAACATAGTGGATACCAGGGATCAAACCCTAAGAAAATTAACTCGATTACATGATAGATCCCATCCAACCCATCACCGTCCAGCAAGCCTACGATGGAATTACTCACGCACGACGGTGAGCATCATGAAATTGGTGATGGAGGATGGTTGATGATGATGATGGCGACGGATTCCCCTCTCTGGAGCCCCGAACGGACTCCAGATTAGCCCTCCCGAGAGGTTTTAGGGCTTGGCAGCGGCTCCATATCATAAAATGCGATGAATCCTTCTCCCTGATTTTTTTCTCCCTGAAACAGAATATATAGAGTTGGAGTTGGAGTCGGAGAGGCACCAGGGGGCCCACGAGGTAGGGGGCGCGCCCCCCACCCTCATGGAGAGGTGGTGGGCCCCTGGCCTTCATCTTTTGCAGGTATTTTTTATATTTTCCAAAAATTTGCTCTGTGAAGTTTCAGGTCATTCCGAGAACGTTTGTTTCTGCACATAAATAACACCATGGTAATTCTGCTGAAAACAGCGTCAGTCCGGGTTAGTTCCATTCAAATCATGCAAGTTAGAGTCCAAAACAAGGGAAAAAGTGTTTGGAAAAGTAGATACGACGGAGACGTATCACGGGTCCCTTCAAGAAGAAGGAAGCAAAGGTGACATAGCTGGCAGGGGCTAGATCAGCAGACTCCATCTCATAGGTGATGTCACGGAGCCAGTCATCAGCATACAGAGGCTGAGTTGAGGTGCGGTACACAGTTGGGTTGAGAGGCATGAAATCCTGCAGAGTCACTTGGGTTGGCTGCTGGTTCATATTGGGGCGAGGGAACTGAGCCATAATATTCTCCATAAACTGGCGATTCAGCTCAAACTGTTGCATCATCCCAACCATGTACTCAGTCTGGGGTGGGGGAGGATCACCACGACCACGACCACCTGGTCTAACCATCCTGCTAATATATAACGGGGGTAGTTCAGCATTGAGAATTTGCAAGGACAAAAATCGTTCATGATGAAACATGCATAACGAAAGGAACACGATAGATACTACATAGTAGCTGGCATATCTTACAAAAGAGATCATGCATAGAGTTCGGTACACAGAGTTCAGTACATATGCTAAGAACATCATAGGCGGCACGCAGGCTCGCGGCGAATGCATCTAACACTAACAAGCAAGCCTACATAAGTCCCAGGAGGAATTGTGAAGGTAGGTGTAGCCTGACAACTGGTAGTGACGCGAAGGGAAGTCCTCCACGTGAGTAGCCTGGGGTCCGCGGATACTCTGGTGCGGAACCCGATGCGCAGGTCGCAGGAGAGGACCAAGTGCGGGAGAGTAGCCTCCCGCATCTGGCCAGCCGACGCCCTGGGGCATCACGGTCCTGGCAGGGTAGATCGCAGAACGCGACAGATCACCAGATCGGACAGAGGGGTGCAACAGCGTCAGAGCATGGTACAGGTGCTGATGGGTGGTGTACAACTCGTGGCGAAGAGCTCGGTTAGCTCTATCCAGCCCATCGGCATGCAGAACCAGGTTCTGATGGTAGAAGGGCTCTCGGGTGACAGTGGAGTAGGCAGCAGTGTAGTATCCCTCCGCACCAACATCGGATGCGATAGCAATGTGCCTGAAAGGGGAGGTGTCCAACTCCCGATACTCTCCACGAAGACGTGTCAGAGCAGCATAAGCAGCATCGTGGACCGCCATGTCGATAGTCACTCCAACACCTTGAGCAGTGTGCAGCACGGTAGTGGAGTCATACTCCCAAGAGTAGAGGTGGACAATGGCACGATACTACTCCTAGTTAAAGTCCTGATACTCCTTGTAGACGGTGTACTCAGTGTGCCAGCGATAACTCAGATAGGTCATCATCTCAACCAACACAGCAGGTGATCCTGAGACACCAATGGTCGTCGTGTGGCGCACGACCTGTCTCGTGGGTTCCATCTGAGAACAAAGATGTTTTCAAAGGAGTCAAATAACAATGTGGATAATGTCCAAATACTACTCTAAAGAATAACTGGGGCTTATCCAACTTTGGGGTGAACGTGGTCACGGGATCCTAATGTTAGAGTTAGTAAAATTGTTTAACCCGAGTAGAAGAGAGTTCAGAGTCCTAGAGTAAGGATCGAGGAGTAAAAGATCCTAATACCACCCAGATGGCGACGTGGGCCCGTAAGGCACACATCCATGTTAGTAAAAAGTTTTGTAAAGTCTAGACTCCACTTCGGCCAAGGAGTGTGGAAGGAGGATTCCTACATGCAGTCGGCTCTGATACCAACTTGTGACGCCCCCGATTCGATCGTACACTAATCATACAAGCAAACGTGTACGATCAAGATCAGGGACTCATGGGAAGATATCACAACACAACTCTACAAATAAAATAAGTCATACAAGCATCATATTACAAGCCAGGGGCCTCGAGGGCTCGAATACAAGAGCTCAATCATAGACGAGTCAGCTGAAGCAACAATATCTGAGTACAGACATAAGTTAAACAAGTCTGCCTTAAGAAGGCTAGCACAAACTGGGATACAGATCGAAATAGGCGCAGGCCTCCTGCCTGGGATCCTCCTAAACTACTCCTAGTCGTCGTCAGCGGGATGCACGTAGTAGTAGGCACCTCCAGTGTAGTATGAGTCGTCGTCGACAGTGGCATGTGGCTCCTGGACTCCATCGTCTGGTCGCAGCAATCGGGTATAGAAAGGGGGGAAAGAGGGAGCAAGGCAACCGTGAGTACTCATCCAAAGTACTTGCAAGCAAGGAGCTACACTACATATGTATGCAATGGTATCAAATGGAATAAGGGTATCATATGTGGACTAAACTGCAGAATGCCAGTATAAGAGGGGGATAGCTAGTACTGTCGAAGACTACGTTTCTGGTAACCTCCATCTTGTAGCAGAATAAGAGAGTAGATGGTAAGTTCACCAAGTAGTATCGTGTAGCATAATCCTACCCGGCGATCCTCTCCTCGTTGCCCTGTGAGAGAGCGATCACCGGTTGTATCTGGCACTTGGAAGGGTGTATTTTATTAAGTATTCGGTTCTAGTTGTCATAAGGTCAAGGTACAACTCCAAGTCGTCCTGTTACCGAAGATCACGGCTATTCGAATAGTTTAACTTCCCTGCAGGGGTGCACCACATTTCCCAACATGCTTGATCCCCTTTGTCTGGACACACTTTCCTGGGTCATGCCCGGCCTCGGAAGATCAACACGTCGCAGCCCTACCTAGGCACAACAGAGAGGTTAGCACGCCGGTCTAAACCCTATGGCGCAGAGGTCTGGGCCCATCGCCCTTTGCACACCTGCACGTTGCGAACGCGGATGGAGAGCAGACCTAGAAACCTCCATTACAAAGGAAGTTGTGTTACACGGTCCAACCCAGCGCGCGCCGCTCAGTCGCTGACGTCACGAAGGCTTCGACTGATACCACGACGTCGAGTGCCCATAATTGTTCCCGCGTAGTTGGTTAGTGCGTATAGGCCATTGGCCAGACTCGGATCAAATACCAAGATCTCGTTAAGCGTGTTATCTTGAAGTAACCGCGGACGCCGACCAAGGCCAGGCCCACCTTTCTCCTAGGTGGTCTCAACCTGCCTTGTCGCTCCGCCACAGTGTAAAGTCGGGGGCCTTCGGGAACTCAGTCCCACCTCTACCGGGATGGAGCCACCTGCCCCTTCAGCCCCCAACATCGGAATCACTCGCGGGTACTCAAGGAGCCGACCCAACTTTAGTCACCACCTGTATAGTATGTATATATGTATAAGTAATATACCCGTGATCACCTCCCGAGTGATCACAGCCCGATAGTATAGCATGGCAGACGGACAAGAATGTAGGGCCACTGATGATAAACTAGCATCCTATTCTAAGCATTAGGATTGCAGGTAAAGGTAACAGCAGTAGTAGCAAGGACATGCTATGCATCAGGATAGGATTAACGGAAGCAGTAACATGCTACACTACTCTAATGCAAGAAGTAGAGAGAAGAGTAGGCGATATCTGGTGATCAAAGGGGGGCTTGCCTGGTTGCTCTGGCAAGAGAGAGGGGTCGTCAACACCGTAGTTGTACTGGGTAGCAGCGGCGTCGGTCTCGTAGTCTATCGGAGAGAAGAGGGGGGAGAAACAATAAATATTAAGCAAACATATGCATAGCGATGCATGACATGACAAGTATCGGTGCTAGGGGTGCCCTAACGCGGTATGAGGTGGTACCGGTGAAGGGGGGAATCATCTGGGAAAATATCACCGGTGTTTCGCGTTTTCGGACAGATGATCCTGAGGGGGGAAAGTTGTGTGTTCGCTGTGCTAGGGATGCGTGGCAGATGAACGGGCTGCGTGTCCAGATTCGTCTCGTCGTTTTGAGCAACTTTCATGTACAACGTTTTCCCATCTGAGCTACGGTTTATTTTATATTAATTTTAAAAGGTTTAAATCATTTTTAGGATTTATTTAATTATTTAAATCAACATTATCCAGAATAGTGTTTGCTGACGTCATCATGACGTCAGCAGTTGACCTTGTCAACCTGATAGGTGGGTCCCACCTGTCAGTGACCCATTTTAATTAAACACATTAATTAACCTAATAAGGATTAATTAGGAGGGTGGGCCCCACTGTCATTGACTGATTAATTAATTAACTATCAGTTTAATTTGGTTAGTTAATTGATTGGTTTAATTAATCAAAATTAATTAAGTAAATTAATTCTTTAATTAAATTATTTAATTAATTAATTAATTTTTTTATTTCTTTTTAAATTGTTTTCGTTCTCTGGGCGTGGGGCCCTCGTGTCATTCGCCCAGGGGGCCGATGCCGGTTAGCGGGCGTCCGGTGCAGGCGAAGGGGTGCCCGCACACCCAAGGCGACTAGGGAAGGGGGCGGCCGCGGTGGCTGCCGGAGCAGGGCGGCGCGACGAGGCCAGGAGGGACGGCGAGTGAGGGAGTCCTGGATTAGGGGGTGTCCGGATGGCCGGACTATACCTTCAGCCGGACTCCTGGACTATGAAGATACAAGATTGAAGACTTCGTCCCGTGTCCGGAAGGGACTTTCCTTGGCGTGGAAGGCAAGCTTGGCGATACGGATATGTAGATCTCCTACCATTGTAACCGACTTTATGTAAACCTAACCCTCTCCAGTGTCTATATAAACCGGAGGGTTTTAGTCCGTAGGACAACATACAGAACAACAATCATACCATAGGCTAGCTTCTAGGGTTTAGCCTCTCCGATCTCGTGGTAGATCTACTCTTGTACTACCCATATCATCAATATTAATCAAGCAGGACGTAGGGTTTTACCTCCATCAAGAGGGCCCGAACCTGGGTAAAACTTCGTGTCCCTTTCCTCCTGTTACCATCCGGCCTAGACGCACAGTTCGGGACCCCCTACCCGAGATCCGCCGGTTTTGACACCGACATTGGTGCTTTCATTGAGAGTTCCTCTATGTCATCGCCGTTAGGCTTGATGGCTCCTACGATCATCAATAGCGATGCAGTCCAGGGTGAGACCTTCCTCCCCGGACAGATCTTCGTCTTCGGCAGCTTCGCACTGCGGGCCAATTCACTTGGCCATATGGAGCAGATCGAAAGCTATGCCCCTGGCCGTCAGGTCAGATTTGGAATTTTAAACTACACGACTGACATCCGCGGGGACTTGATCCTCGACGGATTCGAGCCACTACCGAGCGCGCCGCACTATCACGACGAGCATGATCTAGCTCTGCCGCCGAACAGTGCCCTGGAGGCCGCACCCGCATCGGCTTCGACCCTTAATTCAGAACCAACTGCGCCAATCGAGGATGGGTGGTTGGACGCCGCCTCGGGGGCTGCGATCCCAACGGCGATCGAGCCGAACACCAGCCCCGCACTCCGCGAGACTCGTGACTCCAAGGAGCCGGACTCCGAACCCTCCGCGCCCCTGCCGATCGAATCCGATTGGGCGCCGACCATGAAGTTTACTGCCGCGGACATCTTTCAGCACTCGCCTTTCGGCGATATTCTGAAGACACTAAAGTCTCTCTCTTTATCAAGAGAGCCCTGGCCGGACTACGGTCAGCAAGGTTGGGATACGGACGATGAAGAAATTCAAAGCCCACCCACCACCCACTTTGTAGCCACTGTCGACGATTTAACCGACATGCTCGACTTCGACTCCGAAGACATCGATGGTATGGACGCCGATGAAAGAGACGATGAAGAACTAGCGCCTATTGGGCCCTGGAAAGCCACCTCGTCATATGACGTATACATGGTGGACGCACCAAAAGATGACGATGAGGAGCGGAAGGACGCACCGAAGGCTTGTTCCCTCGAGAAGCAGTCAAAGCGGCGACGCAAGCGCCGCCCCAAATCCCGCCTCGATAGAAATAACGATCACACAGACCCAGCGCTGGAGCAGGGCGAACCGCTGCCGGACAACGGCAATCCGGATAATCAAACCGAACAAACAAATTTATCAAGGATAATGGTCCGGACGACATAACGCCGGACAGGCACCCGGAGCAGCAGAATGCCCGTAAAAGGCTTGTTGCCACCGCGAGGAGTCTTAAAAAGCAGAAGCAAAGGCTCAAGGCTGTGCAAGACACACTCCAAATCAGATGGAGTAAAATACTCAACACAGCAGCGAGGTACGGCGACAATCGCCCCTCCAAGAGCTACCCAAAGCGGAAGCTGCTACCTGAATTCAATGAGGAGGCCTCAGACCCCCCACAACCAAATATCAAAGCGGCCACCTGGCCGGATAGACGACCCCACTACCAATACAGAGCGGAATACAACGCCACTCACAATACAACACGCGACCCATGCGAGGGCTCGCACCCAAAGGACGGCACAACAAGATCCATCTATGGACCACGCAAGCGCGCCCCAGCATACAATGCAACACAACAAACATCCGAACAACGCGGTACACCCAGATACAGAGGTGCCGCACACCCCCTATGTTTCACCGATGAGGTGCGGGACCATGAATTTCCAGAGGGATTCAAACCCGTAAACATAGAGACATACGATGGAACAATAGACCCTGGGGTCTGGATTGAGGACTACATCCTTCATATCCATATGGCTCGAGGAGATGATCTCCACGCCATCAAGTACTTACCCCTCAAGCTCAAAGGGCCAGCTCGTCACTGGCTTAAAGGCCTCCCCGAAAGCTCCATTGGAAGTTGGGAAGAGCTCGAAGACGCCTTTCGGGCAAATTTTCAAGGGACTTATGTCCGACCTCCGGATGCGGATGATTTGAGTCATATAACTCAACAGCCCGGAGAGTTAGCCCGAAAGCTTTGGAACAGGTTTCTTACTAAAAAGAACCAGATTGTCGACTGTCCGTACGCCGAAGCCTTGGCAGCTTTTAAGCATAGCGTCCGTGACGAATGGCTCGCCAGACACGTCGGCCAAAATAAGCCGAGAACGATGGCCGCATTAACAAACCTCATGACCTGCTTTTGCGCGGGTGAGGACAGCTGGCTAGCCAGATGCAGTACCAGTGACCCCAGTACATCTGAAGTTAGAGATGGAAACGGGAAATCACGGCGCAACAGCAATAACAAACGCCGGAATAAAGAAGACAGCACGAAGGGCACGATAGTAAACGCCGGATTCAAAAGCTCTCGGCCAGGTCAGCAAAAGCCGCCCTCTAAAGGCACCAGGGATGAACTGTCCAGCCTCAACAAAATTCTGGACCAAGTATGTCAGATCCATAGTACCCCTGGTAAACCTGCTAATCATACCCACAGAGAATGTTGGGTCTTCAAGCAATCCCGCAAGCTCAACGCCGTACACAAGGGGGAGGATACACCAAGTGAAGACGAGGACGAGCCTCCCAAGCAAGACACTGGGGAACAAAAGAAATTTCCACCAGAAGTCAAAACAGTAAACGTGTTACACGTGATCAAGGGAAAAAACAACGCGTCACTCCCAGGAAAATATACCCAAGTGCCTGTCACCGCGAAGTCCTGCCACTGGTCGTCTCAACCGATCACTTTCGACCATCGCGATTACTCAGCAAGTATCCGACGCGCAGGATGGGATGCCCTGGTATTAGACCCAGTAATTGGCAGATATCACTTCACATGAGTCTTGATGGACGGTGGCAGCAATCTAAACCTAATATATCAGGATACAATCCGCGGGATGGGGTTAGACCCAACAAAAATTCGCCATAGCAATACTACCTTTAAAGGAGTAACGCCAGGCCCAGGGGCTCGTTGTACGGGCTCCCTCCTACTACAAGTTATATTCGTCTCCCCCGATAACTTCCATCGCGAGCATTTAACCTTCCACATCGCTCCATTCCAAAGTGGCTATCAAGCACTGCTCGGACGCGAAGCTTTCGTTCGCTTTAATGCAATACCACACTACGCCTCCCTCACACTCAAGATGCCCGGTCCACATGGCATCATTTCAGTGAACGGAAATATCAAGCGATCTCTGCGCGCTGGAGAGAGTGCGGCTGCCTTGGCAGCCGCACACTAAAGGCGCCCGGACCAGCGAAAGCATCCAATAGGTCGTCAAGACCTCAGACACAACTAATCAAGTCCGGTGCCGCTATTTATACCGAATAAGCGGTCACACCCCTATTTGTCAATACAAGGGGCTCAACACGCGCAGACAAGTGGCAATTTTTTCTCATCTTGAATTATACATGGTTTCTTTAAAAACTATCTTTTTGCATGACAACTTTTTCACCTAAGTTCCTCTCTTTTACAGACGATCATCGTGCTACACCCGTCCAGGATACGGCACAATGGAGACACAGGCGCAGATGTGCAGCAGGGACCCGCTCCAAGGATTCTTTTTAGATTAAGACCCTGCGTAAACCTTTTTTACTGTCTCTTGTTGATACATATCCACCGTTGAGAAGAATGTTGACGTCTTGGCATGTGGCCACGCCAGAACAATGCACATACCTGGACACAAGGGGCTTCTTACGAAGGCCATTATTTAGGCCCGGTTTATACCACAAAGACCGAATACCTTAGGGAGTGTTCGGCGTCGCGAGTTTGGCCCTATATGCATCAGCTCCGAATCATTGTCTTTGGTCAAATGTTGGGTTTACCCGGCTCCTGTATTTTGGTGCCTTACGTTCCGCTTTACCGGCTAAGGTAGCACCAGGAGAACTACTGCGATTGTGCCCTGGTTCATCCGGACGAGCACCTCAGTAGAGAAAGCCGAAAACTGACTGTCATGATATAGCGTGAGACTGGTTAACCACTCGATGACCTGTTGGAATGTTAGAATTCCTCCGCCTTAACGAAGGGCCGTTTTCCGGCCAGGCGTGTACGCACCCCGGGATCGGGAGAGTGCAGAGCCACCAGGGGCTATCTAGTAGCCCCACTGTCAAACTCCTATGGCTAAGTGAAAGTGCTAAAGCATTATAGTCTGGTTGCCTCGCTCGCTCCTCTATCACCTCCTTAATAGGACCAAGACGTTGGGTTAAGTGTGAATGCGTGCTTTTTGCGAGCACCTCCGCATTATATGTGTGGGGGTTGAAGCCGACGGCTGCAATCTTTCAGGTTATACACATGTATACATAAACGGCCGCCCAGGAGGCATCATATTACTTTCAGGAAAAAGTATAAAATTTATAAAAGCATTTCGCTTACAATGAGATTACATATCACTCAAACATAATACTTTTTGAGCACTGGGTCTCTATCAAACGAGCACCCTCAAGAACTTCTTCAAAGTAGTGCTCAGCAGTCGTTCGGCCTATGGTCGAATCCCGCGCTGCAACAGTGGTAGCATACATCTCCGCCCAGTATGCTTTAACACGGGCAAACGCCATCCGTGAGCCCTCTATGCACGCCGACCTCTTCATCGCATTAGTGCGCGGCACCACGTCAAGGAACTGCTGCACCAAGCTAAAATAGCTATTCGGTTTTGGCCTTTCCGGCCATAGCTGATCCACAACAGACCTGATGGCGAGTCCGGACAACCTATTCAGTTCAGCCCATTTGGCTAATTGGTCAGTCAATGAAAGCGGACACTCGGGAGAATGGAATGATCTCCAAAACAGCTGGTCTACTTCATGGTCCGTCTGACCCTGGAAGTACTTGGCCGCATCGGCAGCGCTCGCCGCCAAATCCATATACACATCCTCCAAACTCCACAGCCGATCCAGAGGGGCATACCGTAGATCTCCGAACTTCCTCCGCAACAAAAAGGATTTCCCAGCTACAATATCCCCGGCTTCCCGCAGCTCCTCCTTCTTCGCCCTCATAGCAGAGCGGATGTCTTTTCTCGTCGCAGCAGCCTTCTCAAGGTCCGATGCCTTCGCTAGGTTTTCCTTTTCAAGAACCCGGCAACAGTCGGCGGCGGCTTTTAATTCTATGGCCATCTTGGCCATCTTATCTCGGCTCTCGCCATGCGCGGCCTTCTCGGCTTTCAACTCTTCGGGCGCCTTCAAAGCAGCTGCATTACCAAACCTCGCTTGTTCCTTGGCTCGGGAAAGTTCTGCCCGCAAGGCTTCAACAGTGGCAGCTCCATCTACAGTCACAACATATTAAAGATACTGGCATCATGCTGCTCTTACTATGTGGCGTTTACCAGATAATGACACTTACCCTGTGCCTCGTCAAGCCTTTTGTTAATAAGCTCGATGTCGGCGTCTGCCGCATCCAACTGCCGTTTTAAATGGGCAAACTCGCTAGTCCGGCTAGCCACCGGAGCTTCCATCACCTGCACATCAAGGCAGTATGGTTATTACCTGGGAATATGATCCTCTGTTCGTCGTTGTTTCCGACGACAACCAGAGTCTCAGGGGCTACTATCTACACAGGGCACACCTATCATGTGCAGGACTATCATACATTATTTTCCGTACCTCAAAGCCTGTCAGTAGACTCATAAAAGCTTCATGCAATCCGCTTTCGGCGGATGAGATTCTCTCCATCACCGTATTCATCAGCACACGGTGTTCATATGAGATGGCCGCTCGCCCCACCAACTCCCTCAGAACATCCGATCGCACACCAGACGGTGCCAGACTCTTTTTTCCGCTCTCTTCGGGCACCGGACACTGGGAGCTTCGGGGGTCAATGGGATTATCTGCTAGCCTCACCGGACTCGGAGAGGCCCTCCGCGACGACACTTCGGGGTCACCCGCTTCCGGAGCGGAGGAGTCCGGAGGAGGCGTTTCCCTCTCCATCATCTCTGGAAGAAGATCCCCCGAAGATTAGCTCATTTGAGAGGGGCTAAGGCCCGAACTGCAAAGATATATGTGGTGGTTATTTTCTCAGAAGAAAAAGATGGCATACCTATACTATTAAAGTATTTCGGGTCACTTATGACTCGCTGGAGAATTGATCCCCCCGCGGACCTTGTGTGGCAAAAGCACCCCCAAGGTAGGACCCTCTGTGGGAGACTTCTTCTCCCGTTTGGGAGCCTCGGCTTCCGAATCCCCGGGCACAGTCCTTTTCCTCCTCCAGTCGTCTTCCTTCATGGAGATGCTCGCTCCCTCGGTTAGAATGGGCAGCGTTGGGGGCCCGCGTCCGCCTGTATTATCCTCCCCAGTATCTTCCTTCAAGGGCTCCGGGCAAGGTGCGACCTGGAGCATATTTTCCAATACCGAATTATCCAAACCCTCAGGGAGGGGGGCCGAACACCGAATCAACTTCGCCTTTGTTAGCCAGTCCTAGTCAAAAAGCAAACTCTCATAAATAACTTCGTAACAAATGAGAGATAGTATGTTCGGCCGGAAGATTCCTTACCTGTTCGGCGGCGCGGTTACTGCTCAGGCCCACGTCATCGGTGATTTCCGGACACTTTACCTGAGGTCCGAAGAATGACTTGTACATCTCCTCGTGTGTCAGGCCGAGGAAATTTTGAATGACACGCGGTCCCTCGGGATTGAACTCCCACAAGCGAAGGGGCCGGCGTTTGCAAGGCTGGACTTGACGAACCAGCATAACTTGTATTACTGCAACCAAACTAAAATCTCCATTGAAGAGATCTCGAATGCGGCTTTGCAGTATAGGCACGTCCTTGGCTGGACGCCAGCTCAGACCTCTGCTAATCCATGACATCAGTTGTGGTGGAGGGCCCAAGCAGAAAACAGGGGCGGACGCCCACTTGGCACTTCTAGGAGCCGTGATGTAGAACCACTCTTGTTGCCACAATTCAGACACCTCTGGAATGGAACCTTCGGGCCATGGAGCTCCCGTCATCTTGCATATTGAGGCACCCCCACACGCTACATGTTGCCCCTCGATTATCTTCGGCTTTACTTCAAAGGTCTTGAGCCATAGGCCAAAGTGAGGGGTAACCCGGAGGAAGGCCTCACACACGACAATAAATGTCGTGATATGAAGAAAGGAGTCCGGAGCTAGATCATGGAAATCTAGCCCGTAATAAAACATCAAACCCCTGACGAAAGGATCCAAAGCAAGGCCTAGACCTCGGAGGAAGTGGGAGACGAACACGACGTTCTCGTTGGGTTCGAGGGAGGGGACGGCCTGCCCTCGGGCAGGCAGCCGATGCAAAACCTCGGCGGCCAGATATCTGGCCTCCCTCAACTTTCTGATGTCTTCTTCCATGATGGAGGAAGGCACCCATCGGCCTTGAAGGCTAGATCCGGACATGATTGATGGTTCGGAGCACCTGACCTGAACCTTGTGTGTTTGAGCTTGAGGTGGGGGAAGGATTCGATTGAGAACGGGAGGGAAAAAAGTAAAAGCCTTGTCCCTTTATAAAGAGGGTGAATATCAAGCGTCCTCTCCGTGGCCGTTTGGACTTGCCTATAGTCTAGGAGTCCTAGAAGCGGTTGGGTTACCCACACCCGTATTGATGAGAATACCGGAATAAGGGGACACGATCTCTGCTTCGACAAGACGTGCCAAGGAAACCGCCTCGCATGACGTGCTGAGGTGGGATAATAAAACGATTCGAATAAAGACTTGGCCGTGGTGCGTCACACTACGGAATACGTCAGCAGATTAGATTTGTGTAAATATTATTCTCTCTATGGCAATATGTGGAAACTTATTTTGCAGAGCCGGACACTATCTTTGTGTTCAAAATCTTCTATGAAGTACTTGGAGGAGGAACCCGCCTTGCAATGCCGAAGACAATCTGCGCGCCAGACTCGTCGTCATTGAAGCCTGGTTCAGGGGCTACTGAGGGAGTCCTGGATTAGGGGGTGTCCGGATGGCCGGACTATACCTTCAGCCGGACTCCTGGACTATGAAGATACAAGATTGAAGACTTCGTCCCGTGTCTGGAAGGGACTTTCCTTGGCGTGGAAGGCAAGCTTGGCGATACAGATATGTAGATCTCCTACCATTGTAACCGACTTTATGTAAACCTAACCCTCTCCGGTGTCTATATAAACCGGAGGGTTTTAGTCCGTAGGAAAACATACAGAACAACAATCATACCATAGGATAGCTTCTAGGGTTTATCCTCTCCGATCTCATGGTAGATCTACTCTTGTACTACCCATATCATCAATATTAATCAAGCAGGACGTAGGGTTTTACCTCCATCAAGAGGGCCCGAACGTCCCTTGCCTCCTGTTACCATCCGGCCTAGACGCACAGTTCGGGACCCCCTACCCGAGATCCGCCGGTTTTGACACCGACAGCGAGCGTGGGCGGTTGTGATTGGGCTTGACGGGCGCGTGCGGCCAGGGCCAGGGCGCATCGGCGAGCGGGGTTGGCTGCGGCTGCGGGCGCGCCGTGCGCACCAGAACGAAGCTGAGGCACGACGAACGCTGGCGGTGCAAGGCGGGAGCAGCAGCGGGGATGAAGCAGCAATCGCGACGACGGGAGCGCCAAGGCAAGGCGCATGGCACGCAGGCCAGCAGCAGGGGAGCAGTGTGGCCATGGCGAGCGCGCGGTGCGGGCAAGCAGTGGCAGCAGAAGAGAGCAGGGGTGGCGAGTTGAACGGGGCCGCGCGGGTGGGGCACCGCGAGCGCGGGTGCAGGACGCGCACGGGCACGGCGAGGCGTGCGCGAGCTCGGGCGCGGGTCAGCGGCAGCGGGCGCGGTGAGCAGGGACAGGGGAGAGAGGAGGAGGCGCGCAGGGCATGCTCACGGGGGAGCGTAGGGATCGTGGCAGCGGTGCGCGAGGAGGGTGACGGGGACGACGGTGCCGGAGAGGGAGCAGGCCGGCGAGGGAGCACGGGCTCCGAACGGCGGCGGCCAACGGCGACGGGCAAGGGGGCGGCCTCGATCCCCTTCCCCGATCCAGATCGGATCAGGAGGTGGGGGGCTAACGATGGGGAGTGGGGGAAGTGGGGGTAGTGGGTTAGGCTTTGCGGGGGGGGAGTGGATAAGAGGGAGTGGGGGAGTGGCCGGCTGGGCCTGGTGGGTTGGCCCAGTTGGGCCTGTGGTCAGCTGGGCCGAAGCCCGAGGGGTTTCTCTTCTATTTTTTTCTTTTGGTCTTTTGTTTTTCTATTTTTATTCTTTTTCCGTTTTAAATCATTTTAAAATACCTAGGCATTTTCTAAAAAGGAGTTCTCTTCACTATAATTACCTATGTAATATTAGGCACTACCCGAACAATTTTGTTTTAATTTTTGAAAACTTTTATTGTTGACATTAATTTAATTTGAATTTTGAATAATTTCGAATTAACCCGAGATTAACTACAGTGACAAAGGTGACGTGGCACCATTAGCGTGGGTTTACTGTAGCTTAATTACCCGGGCGTTGCAGTCTTTCAAAAAATCAACGCTAAAATAAGCTATCCCTAGCCCATGATGCTCAATCATTGATCTATTCATGAAACACACTCGCATATTAACTACACCCAATGCTCAAGTATTATCATAGTGCCTCCTAGTTGGTGCTTTTATAGTAGAAGATGGAGACTCAAATTCAAAAAATAAAAATTGCATAAAGTAAAAGAAAGGCCCTTCGCAGAGGGAAGTAGGGATTTGTAGAGGTGCCAGAGCTCAAAGCGAAAAACTTAAAGATAAAAACATTTTGGGAGGTGTGTCCTTCCCACCAACGAAAATGACTTAGAGTTCCCAACACTTTCCATGCTAGATATATCATAGGCGGTTCTCAAATAGAAAATAAAGTTTATTCCATTTTCCACCATACTTCACTTTCCATGGCTAACCGTATCCACGGGTGCTTTCCATACCAACACTTTCCAAGGAATTTATTATTTGACAACATAAAGTAAATTCATTTTTCGTTTCAGGACTAGGCATCCCTAATACCTTTGCCTTACTCTCGTGCAATGACAAGTGAATAAACACTCATTGTGAGAATAACACATCTAGCATGGAAAATATTAGCCACCCCTCACCGCTACGCGAGCGGAACGAACACACAAAAGAGAAGTTTATTTTGAAAATTAGAGATGTCACATACAAATTTGCTTAGAACGGCAAAAGAATACCGCATATAGGTAGATATAGTGGACTCATGTGGCAAAACTGGTTTAAAGGTTTTTGGATGCACAAGTAGTGATCATACTTAGTGCAAAATGAAGGCTAGTAAAAGAGTGAGAAGCGACCAACCAAGAAACGAATAATCTCACAAGCGAGCATTCAGCATAATTAACACCGAATAATGCACCACAAGTGGGATATAATTTCATCGCATAATTATTGACTTTCGTGCTTGCATAGGGAATCACAAACCTTAACACCAATATTCTTACTAAAGCATAATTACTCATCAATATGACTCACATATCACATCTTCATATCTCAAAACTATTACTAATAATCAAGTTTATTTTGTCCAATGATCTTCATGAAAGTTTTTATTATATCATTCTTGGATATCTATCACTTTGGGACTAATTTTCATGTGTTGCTTTTGATAAGCTCAAAAAAAAATATGTGAAGATCATGAGCATAATTTTTCTTTCTCTCAAATTAATTTAAGTGAAGCAAGAGAGAATTTCTTCAAAATTTTACTAGCTCTAAAATAAATCTAAGTGAAACAAGAGAGCATTTTTTCAAAAATACTAAAGCACACCATGCTCAAAAAGATATAAGTGAAGCACTAGAGCAAGTCCATAGCTCATAAAAATTTAAGTGAAGCATAGAGAGCAATTCTAGCAAGTCATGACATAATTTTGGCTCTCTCAAATAGGTGCGCCCAGCAAGGAATACATACTTAAAACACAAAATAAAACAAGCAAAGACTCATATCATACAAGACGCTCCAAGCAAAACACATAGTATGTGACAAATAAAAATATAACTTCGAGTAAAATACCGATGGTCGTTAGAAGAAAGAGGGGATGCCACTCGGGGGCATCCCCAAGCTTAGTTGCTTGCTCTCTTTTGGATAATAGCTTGGGATGCCGGGGCATACCCAAGCTAAGGATCTTCTTACTCCTTATTCCTTCATCCATCATAAGATAACCCAAAACTTGAAAAGTTCAATCACACAAAACTCAACAAAAGCCTTTGTGAGATCCGTTAGTATAAGAAAACAAATCACTACTATAAGTACTGTAGTAAACCAATTCATATTTTCTTCTTGCATTATATCTACTGTATTCCAACTTTTATATGGAAAAAAAACTCATCAAAGAAAATCATAGAGCCATCAAAACAAGCACACAACGCATAGAAAACAGAATCTGTCAAAAATAGAACAATCTGTAGCAATCTGGGTGTTTCGAATACTTATGTAACTCCAAAAACTGTGAAAAAATAGGACAGCCTAGGAAATTTGTATATTGATCTACTACAAAAGGAATGAGTATTTTATAGCTCTCTGGTAAAAAAATGAAAATTATTTTCGCAAGCGCAAAGTTTCTGTTTTTTCAGCAAGATCAAACAACTATCACCCAAGAAGATCCTAAAGGCTTTACTTGGCAAAAACACTAATTAAACATAAAAACACAATCATAACAGTAGCATAATTGTGCAAACACTCAAGAATAGTAAGCAAAAATCAAAAATAAATTTTATTCATTGGTTTGCCTCCCAACAAGCGCTATAGTTTTATGCCCTTAGCTAGGCATAAAGCAAGGATCTAAGGTTTGTCATCCTTCTTCTTAATTCCCTTAGAGGTGTTTTCATCATGGAGTTTTGTAAAAACAACATGAAACATATTATTCATAGAAACCTTAGCATTATTAAGTTGCCCATTGTCATAACCACGTTGATTTCTGGCAACAGTCCAACAATAGTGTTGATTAACAATATTAAAAACTTGTTGAATTACATCTAGGATTGGGACTTCCTTTTTGAGATTCTCATCAAATATCTTATTGTACCCATGCAAATGTCTTAACGCATAATCACTATTGTAAAGAATTTCATTTATTACAGGCTTTTCATGATCCATACCATAAAAATCAAATATTTCCCTAGCTTCATGTATCATGTAGTCAAATTCATTCATCAGAACAAGAGTGGCTAACTTTTTAGCTTTTGGATTCTTTATAACGGGAAGCTCAAAAAACAATCTCTGCAAAGTAGGATGAGTACGAATAAATTTTCTTCCAAGTTTTAGAACTAGCACTGAAATAGCATCCGCATAAGATCTAATAGTCCTAAGTATATGAGCGTCATCGAGACTTAGGTTTCCCACACAATTGAAAAATTCTTGGATATGTTCCCTCCCCATAACGTTCCCTTGCCCTAAGATAAAAGTTTTAGCATCCACACTGCCCGTACATCCAATGTTAGGAATTAGGCCATCATCTGTTGGTGCCATACCGAAATCACTCATGGTTGCAAGCAAATAATAGATCTGACGAGAAAACGGCGAACAAAAAAGAGGGGCGAATAAAACAGCAATTTTTTGTGAAGTGAGGGAGAGGAAAACAAGAGGCAAATGGAAAATAATGTAAATTGCAAGGAGATGAGATTTGTGATTAGGAACCTGGTATATGTTGAAGATCCTCCCCGGCAACGGCGCCAAAAATTCCTTTTGATGTTGCTTGAAGCTACGTCGGTATTTCCCCAAAGAGGAAGGGATGATGCAGCACAGCGGCGGTAGGTATTTCCCTCAGATATGAACCCAAGGTTATCGAACTAGTAGGCGAGCCAAGCAACACAACGTAAACAACACATGCACACAAATAACAAATACTCGCAACCCGACGTGTAATAGGGGTTGTCAATCCCTTTCGGGTAATGGCGCCAGAAATTGGCAAACAGACGTGAGAAAGTTGTAAATATTGATAGATCAGACGCCAAATAAAATAAATTACAACAAGGTAATTTTGTATTTTTGGTTTAGTAGATCTGAAAATAAAAGGCAAATAAAATAGACCGCAAAGGAAAATAATATGAGAAAGAGACCCGGGGACCGTAGGTTTCACTAGTGGCTTCTCTTGAGAAAAATAGCAAACGGTGGGTAAACAAATTACAGTTGGGCAATTGATAGAACTTCAAATAATCATGACGATATATAGGCAATGATCATTACATAGGCATCACGTCCAATATTAGTAGACCGACTCCTTCCTGCATCTACTACTATTACTCCACACATCGACTGCTATCCAACATGCATCTAGTGTATTAAGTTCATGGGGGAAACGGGGTAATGCAATAAGAATGATGCCATGATATAGACAAGATCTATCTATGTAGAGATAGACCCCATCATTTTATCCTTAGTAGCAACGATACATACGTGTCGGTTCCCCTTCTGTCACTGGGATCTAGCACCGTAAGATCAAACCCACTACAAAGCACCTCTTCCCATTGCAAGATAAATAGATCAAGTTGGCCAAACAAAACCAAATATCGGAGAACAAATACGAGGCTATAAGCAATCATGCATAAAAGAGATCAAATAAACACAAATAACTTTCATGGATATAAAAGGATAGATCTGATCATAAACTCAAAGTTCATCTGATCCCAACAAACACACCACAAAAAGAGTTACATCATATGGATCACCAAGAGACCATTGTATTGAGAATCAATCGAGAGAGAGGAAGCCATCTAGCTACGGACCCGAAGGTCTACAAAGAACTACTCATGCATCATCGGAGAGGCACCAATGGAAGTGGTGAACCCCTCCGTGATGGTGTCTAGATTGGATCTAGTGGTTCTAGACTCTGCAGCGGCTGGAACTGATTTTCGTCGACTCCCCTAGGGTTTCTGGAATATTGGGGTATTTATAGAGCAAAGAGGCGGTCCGGGGGGCACCTGAGGTGGGCACAACCCACCCGGGCGCGCCTGGGCCTCCAGGCGCGCCCTGGGGGTTGTGCTCCCCTCGGAGCACCCCCCAGGCGCTCCCTTGGCCCATTAGGTGTCTTCTAGTCCATAAAAAATCTCCGTGAAGTTTCGTTGCATTTGGACTCCGTTTGGTATTGATTATCTACGATGTAAAAAACATGCAAAAAAACAACAACTGGCACTTGGCACTATATCAATAGGTTAGTACAAAAAAATGATATAAAATGACTATAAAATGATTATAAAACATCCAAGATTGATAATATAATAGCATGGAACAATCAAATATTATAGATACGTTGGAGACGTATCAGAATTTTGCTTGTACATCAAAAACCTTGAACCCAAAGTTATTCCAGATGAGTCCACCATACCTACCTATTTGCGGCATTACCCTGCCGTCCTAAGTAAATTTGCATGTGCCACCTCTAAAAACTTCTAATAAATATCCTTTTGTGTGCCTGGATCGTTCATGGAATGACAGGAGGTGGTCGGTATCTTCCATGCTAAGCAGGTTATTCTCAGGTTGAGTGTTTATTCACTCGCCATCACACGAGAAAAGGGCGGTAATAGGGATGCCCAGTCCCAAACTGCAAACAGAAAAGCTTACAAATAATCAAACAAAAACTCCCAATGGAGTCAAAACCTTTACTTTTATCGCTTGGGAACCACCACTAGCATGCTTAGCATGGAAGATATTGATAACTGATAGTCGTGAAGTAAATGAGAAGGGTGCGTGTCTCAAAATATCATTTACCACTATTTTAAAACTTGAGCTTTGCTCCTCTGCAAATCACTGTTTCCCTCTACGAGGGGACTATCTATTTACTTTTATGTTGTGTCATCACCTTCTAAAATAAGCGCTAGAACCTGAGAGCACTGCTGTCATGACTTGTGCATTGTGTGTAGCTAATGTTGGGTGCATCATGACTGGATCTTTTCTACCATGAATTACAATGTTTAGTCACTGCTTGAACTTTGGAGGTGCTCTGCATTTATGTTTTGCGGTCTCGGAAAGGGCTTGCGAGATACCACTATTGTCATATTATATCATGGTTGTTTTGACAACATGTTGCTGTCTGAGATATCTTATTATTGCTCGCTAGCTGATTATGTCATTCATATGAGTTAATATAATCTTTAAGAGTTATTGTCGGCATGGTTAGTTATAATGTTGCTTGAAAACCTGGGTATTGTTTAACCTTATTTATGCAAACAAGAGCAAAAGAGTTTGTATTTTTTTTTCTTTTTCACTTTCAGTTTATCAATTGAATTGCTTGAGGGCAAGCAAAGGTTTAAGCTTGGGGGAGTTGATACATCTCCAACGTATCTACTTCTACTAACGCTTTTCCTCTTGTTTTGGACTCTAATTTGCATAATTTGAATGAAACTAACCCCAGACTGACGTTGTTTTCAGCAGAACTACCATGGTGTTGTTTTTGTGCAGGAATAAAAGTTCTTGGAATGGAACGAAACTTTGTGAGGATTTTTTATACAATAAATAAGAATTTATGTAGCCAAGATCTATCGGAGGGGGGCACCTGGGTGGGCACAACCCACCAAGGTGCCCACCCTCCTGGCACGCCCAGGTGGGTTGTCCCCACCTGGTGGCCCCACATACCCTGAAACCGACGCAATAAAATCCTATTTTTTCCAGAAAAAAATCAGGGAGAAAGAATTACGATCCACGAGACGGAGCCGACGTGACCTCGTGTTCTTCATCGGGAGGCCAGATCTGGAGTCCGTTTGGGGCTCCAGAGAGGGGGATCTTTGTTCTTTGTCATCACCAACCCTTCTCCACTGCCAATTCCATGATGCTCCCCACCGGAAGTGAGTAATTCCTTCGTAGGCTCGCTGGTCGATGAGGAGTTGGATGAGATTCATCATGTAATCGAGTTAGTTTTTTTAGGGCATGATCCCTAGTATCCACTATGTTCTAAGATTGATGTTGCTATGACTTTGCCATGCTTAATGCTTGTCACTTTGGGACTGGGTGCCATGATTTTAGATCTGAACCATTTATGTTTTCACCATTATATCCATGTTCTAGATCCGACCTTGCAAGTTATAGTCACCTACTACGTGTTATGATCCGGCAACCCCGGAGTGACAATAGTCGGGACCACTCCCGGTGATGACCGTAGTTTGAGGAGTTCATGTATTCGCCGTGTGTTAATGCTTTGTTCCAGTTCTCTATTAAAAGGAGGCCTTAATATCCCTTAGTTTCCAATAGGACCCCGCTGCCACGGGAGGGTAGGACAAAAGATGTCATGCAAGTTCTTTCCATAAGCACGTATGACTATTTATGGAATACATGCCTACATTATATTGATGAACTGGAGCTAGTGCCGTATCACCCTAGGTTATAACTGTCTCCTGGTGAATATCATCCAACAAGTCACCGATCAAATGCCTGCGATTTTTTCTTATATTGTTCTTGCTAAGTTACTGCTACTATCATCACTATTGCACTTGCTACAAAACTACTGCTATCACTATTACCGTTACTGTTACTGTTGTCACTATTATCAAAACTATCATATTACTTTGCTACTGATCACGTTGTTGTAGATAATTAATCTCCAGGTGTGGTTGAATTGACAACTCAGCTGCTAATACCTTCAAATATTCTTTGGCTACCCTTGTGTCGAATCTATAAATTTGGGTCGAATACTCTACCCTCGAAAACTGTTGCGATCCCCTATACTGGTGGGTTATCAATTACTGGTCGAAGAGATGGAGAAGAATCAAAAGTTGATGGAAGAGCATGACGGTTTTTCCTCAACTATTGATGATCTTTCCAAAAAATATGATTCTCTTTTAGTCAACTTCGAGAGTTTATCTAATGACCTCCTTAACAGGAATTAAGAACTCGAGTCTCTGAAAGAATCTCATAACGAACTTGCGAAAGAAAAATCTTCTCTCTTCGCCGAGTAATCTGTTCGACTTCCTAACGATTTTATGCCCCCTTGCTTAAAATTCCTAGAACGTACTAATGTTGATTCGAATGCTGAAACTTCTAATGTTGTCAGTAAGAATGTTGCAACAACTACGAATGATATTTCTAACCCCTCCTTTGAGGAATTTGTTGCTCTCTCTGATGAAAATTGCAGGTTAAAAAACTTGCTCGAGTCAGGAATCCTAAAGAGCCTAAAAGGGCATCAAACTCTTTGTGATGTGCTCAAAAATTTCATACTGCACAAAAACCCTCGAAAGGAAGGTTTGGGTTTCGAAAGGAAACTCAATGTTGATGGAACCTATTGGACTCCTAAGCAATATTCTCGAATGACTTGGGTTCTTGCTAAGGGTAAAACTCTCGAACCTGAACCTCTTACTGGATATTGATACGTCTCCAACGTATCTATAATTTATGAAGTATTCATGCTATTATATTATCAACCTTGGATATTTAATATGCATTTATATGCTATTTTATATGATTTTTGGGACTAACCTATTAACCTAGTGCCCAGTGCGAGTTTCTGTTTTTTCCTTGTTTTGAGTTTTACAGAAAAGGAATATCAAACGGAGTCCAATTGACGTGCCATTTTTTGACGATTATTTATGGACCAAAAGAAGACCCCGGAGTAAAAGAGTTGGGCCAGGAGAGTCCCAGGGCATCCACGAGGGTGCGGGCGCGCCCACCCCCCAGGCGTGTGGTCCTGCCTCATGGACGCCTCGGGCACCTTCTTGACGTGAGACCGACGCCAAAAATTCCTATAAATACAGAAACCTCGGAAAATTAACCTAGATCAGGAGTTCCGCCGCCAGAAGCCTCTGTAGCCACCGAAAACCAATCTAGACCATCTCTGGCACCCTACTGGTGGGGGCCGTCATCACCGGAGGGCATGGAGGAGGATCCCGGAGGGGCCATCATCACCATGAAGGCGAAGGACCAGAGGGAGAAACTCTCCCCATCTAGGGGGGAGGCCATGGAGGAGGAAGCACAAGGGGGAGAACCTCTCCTCCTCTCTCTCGGTGGCACCGAAGTGCCATCAGGAGGGGAATCATCGCCGCGGTGATCGTCTTCATCAACATCACCATCATCATCATCACCCTCATCTCTTTTACATGGTCCACTCTCCCGCACCCCGCTGTAATCCCTACTTGAACATGGTGCTTTATGCCACATATTATGATCCAATGATGTGTTGCTATCCTATGATGTTTTGAGTAGATATCTTTTCTCTTTGGGTTGATTGGTGATCTAGATTGGTATGAGTTGTATGGTTTACTTTGATGCTGTCCTATGGTGCCCTCCGTGTCACGCGAGCGTGAGGGGTTCCCGCTGTAGGGTGTTGCGGTACGTTCATGATTCGCTTATAGTGGGTTGGTGAGTGACTAAAACACAAACCCGAGTAAGGGGATTGTTGCGTATGGGAATAAAGAGGACTTGATACTTTAATGCTATGGTTGGGTTTTACCTTAATGATCTTTAGTAGTTGCGGATGCTTGCTAGTGTTCCAATCATAAGTGCATATGATCCAAGTAGAGAAAGTATGTTAGCTTATGCCTCTCCCTCATATGAAACTGCAATAGTGATTACCGGTCTTGTTAACGATTTCCTAGGACAATTCCGCACACCGATCCACCATTATTCCACACTCGCTATTTATAATATTTAGTAATATATTCTAACTTCATGATAACAGCACCTACTTTTATATTTTAGCTCTCTGATATCATACAAAGTTATCCTCTTCATACCTACAACCTAGTTTTATTACTCGTTGCTAGTTGGAAGCAAACGTTCGGTGTACGTAGAGTCGTATCAGTGGCAGATAGGGCTTGAGAGAATATTGATCTTACCTTTAGCTCCTTGTGGGTTCGACACTCCATACTTATCACTTCCACCTTTGGAAATTGCTATGATGATTCCTTGCACTTGGGGATTATCAAACTCTTTTCTGGCGCCGTTGCCGGGGAGCAATAGCGTGGGGTTGATATTCTCGTGTGTGCTTGTTTGCTTTCTTCGCTAAGTAGATTTTGTTTTTCCTTTTTGTTTTTGTTTAGTTCTAGGTGAAACATACAAAAAAAATTTAAATAATGAAAATACCAAAAAAAATACTTGCCTCTCATGCCTAAAACGTTTTTCAAAAAGAGAAGTGATTGGAAAGTTATGCATTGAAGAAGTGAGGGTCGACCTTGAGCGCTCGTGTTCATGCTCACGGAAACAATGTAGAATTTTTCATGGAAGTTTCTCTGTAAATAATTATACCCTTATATATATATATATCCATTGTATTATAAAAATAATGTGACAATCTTTGGTTTTAGGATGATTAGATTGCTTGTTTACTATGTGCAGAACAAAAACAGAAACTTTGGATGTAGCGCGTGATTTTACATTTTTTTACTGGAAAGGCAAATGGGTCTGAAACTTTTTGCACATTACTTATGTATAAATTGTTCAATTTTTCAAATTTATTTAATAATTTTTGGAGATACAGAAGTTTACTAAACCTTCAGATTACTACAGACTGTCCTGTTTTAGACAGATTCTGTTTTTCGTGTGTTGTTTGCTTATTTTGATGAATCTATGGGTAGTATCGGGGGGTATGAACCATGGTGAAGTTGGAATACAATAGATATAGTTCTAATATGAAATTGTAATGAGTTTGCAACGGTACCTAAAGGTAGTGATTTGCTTTATTATACTAACGGATCTCACAAAGTTTTTGTTAAGTTTTTTGTGGATGAAGTGTTCAAAGAACGAGGAGTTACCGATGTGAGAAGAATAAAGAGAGGCAAGAGCTAAAGCTTGGGGATGCCCAAGGCACCCAAGTAAATATTCTAAGGATACTCAAGCATCTAAGCTTGGGGATGCCTCGGTTGGCATCCCATCTTTCTTCTTCAACAATTATCGGTATACCTCGGTTTTTGTTTCATTCACATGATTTGTGTCCTTTGTTTTTTTGTTCTTCCTTTATGAACCATGCTAGTATGAGATAGCCCTTCATTTATTTACAGAATGCTTCATGTGCTTCACTTATATCTTTTAAGTATGATCTTATAGAATTGCTCTTTGTGCTTCACTTAAATCTTTTGAGTATGGTTTTATAGAATGCTTCCTGTGCTTCACTTATACATTTTGAGCTTGGACATTGGTTAGTTTATATTAATTGTAGAAAGCTCCGTGAACTTCACTTATATCTTTTGGAGTATGAATAATACTATCATCTAAAGCGGGTTTGGAAGAGTGTCAACTCTAGGAACTAGTGATCCCGCTATTCCGAATGAGAAGAATTTTGCTTATGTGGAGAGTAGAAAATTTTCTATGCTTGTAGATCATGAAAAGAATGCTTTATGTGATGGTTATATTGTTGAAATCATTCATGATGCTACTGAAAATTATTATGAGGGAGGAATAATTGCTTGTAGGAGTGCAATAATATCAAGTTTTCTCTCTATGTGCTTAAAGTTTTGAAGTTATACTTGTTTTTCCTTCCTATGCTAGTTGATTCTTGTTCCCATAAATTGTGTGCTCACAAAATCCCTAGGCATAGGAAGTGGGTTAGGTTTAAATGTGCTAGTCATATTCTTCATGATGCTCTCTTTATGTTCAAGTCTTATCTTTCATGTGAGCATCATTGAAATCATCATGCCTTGCTAAAAGGCATTAAAGAAAAGCGCTTGTTGGGAGACGATCCAATATTTACCCTTACTGTTTTTGTGTGTTTACATTATTAAGATACTGTATTAATCATGTTTTATAGCTTTTGTTTCAATAATGTGCCAAGTGAGACCTTTGGGAAGACTTGGGTGAAAGTTAATGTGATCTTGCTGTAAAAAACAGAAACTTTGCGCTCACGAGACTAGCTGCCATTTTTTATAGAAGAGTGCTTTGGTGGTGATTATTTTTGTAGAAGATTAATAGAAAAATTCCTCACGTCCACCAATTTATTTCATAATTTTTTGAGTAGCAGAAGTATGGTTAGTGTTCAGATCATTACAGACTGTTCTGTTTCCGACAGATTCTGTTTTCATTGCATAGTTTGCTTGTTTTCTAGTTTCTATGACTTATATTCCTCAATATAAATTATAGAAATGATATGGTACAGTAGGCATTGTGTGAGAACAATTACGATCTTTGTCTTTGACAGTACCAAGGTGAATGGTTTACTCTTTATCATACTAACCTATCTCACGAAGTTCCGTTAAGTTTTGTGTGATTGAAGCTTTCAAGCTTTGGGTGAGATATCGATATGTGGACAATATGGAGTGGAAATACCCTAATCTTGGGGATGCCCAAGGCACCCCAAGGTAATATTAAAGGAAGACTCAAGCGCCTAATCTTGGGGATGCCCCGGAAGGCATCCCCTCTTTCGTCTTCAAAACTATCGGTATACCTTACTCGGAGCTATATTTTTATTCCTCACATGATATGTGTTTTGCTTGGAGCGTATTTTCAATTTTACTTGCTGTTTGAATAAAATCATTTGATCTGAAATCTTAAATGAAAAAGAATCCTCCCATGGCTAGTTAATTATTTGACTACTCAGTGTCCTTCACTCATATCTTTTTGGAGTAGTTTGTCATTACTCACGTGCTTCACATATATCCTATGAGTAAATGGTTGAATGAATTGAATATCATAAATCTCAATTTATATATGTTTCATATGCTTATACCATGGGGAGTAATGACTTCACATAGAATAAGTATAGTTAGTAAACTTATTGAAAGTTAGCAAACATAGAATTGGTCACTTGAACAATTCATGAAAGAATATTGAAGGAAGAGAGATTTTACATATAAATATACTATCTTGGACATCTTTTGTAATTGTGAGCACTCATTAAAATATGACATGCTAAAAGGTTGATGTCGGACAAGGAAGACAACATAATGGGTTATGTTTTCTTATATCCGAAATAAAGTATATTGTCTTGGATCATCCAACATGTTGAGCTTGCTTTTCCCCTTCATGCTAGCCAAATTATTTGCACCAAGTAGAGATACTACTTGTGCTTCCAAACATTCCTTAAACCAGTTTTCCCATGAGAGTCCACCATACCTACCTATGGATTGAGTAAGATCCTTCAAGTAAGTTGTCATCAGTGCATGCAATAAAAATTGCCCTCTAAATATGTATGATCTATTAATGTGGAGAAAATAAGCTTTATACGATTTTGTGATGTGGAAGAAATAAAAGCGACGAACTGCATAATAAAGGTCCATATCACAAGTGGAAATATAAAGTGGCGTTCTTTTTCATTAAGATTTTGTGCATCCAACCATGAAAGCGCATGACAACCTTTGCTTCCCTCAGCGAAGGGCCTATCTTTTACTTTTATCTTCTACCTTATGCAAGAGTCAAGGTGATCTTCGCCTTTCCTTTTTACATTTTATTCTTTGGCAAGCACATTGTCTTGGAAAGATCCTGATATATATATATCCAATTGGATGTAAGTTATCATGAACTATTATTGTTGACATTACCCTTGAGGTAAAAGGTTGGGAGGCGATTCTATAAGCCCCTATCTTTCTCTGTGTCCGATTAATACTTTGAACCCATAAATATCACGTGAGTATTAGCAATTGTGAAAGATTAAATGATAAGTTGAGTATGTGGAGTTTGCTAAACCGAAGCTCTGACATAGACCCTTCCTGAAAATAAGATGAATTGCAATTGTTTGATGACTGAGAATATAGTTTGTTAGTTTCAAGAAAGTTTATGATCTATACTTTAACATGTGAATAGCTTGTTACTTGATCATGAAAAGTTTTATGAAGATGAGCTACTGTTATGATATATAATGATGTTATAAAAAGTGATTGAAACTATCATTGATGAAACTTATGCACTTGCTAGCATTCACACTTCATAAATTATTTCTTTTATCATTTACCTACTCGAGGACGAGCAGGAATTAAGCTTGGGGATGCTGATACGTCTTCAACGTATCTATAATTTATGAAGTATTCATTCTATTATATTATCAACCTTGGATGTTTTACATGCATTTATGCTATTTTATATGATTTTTGGGACTAACCTATTAACCTAGTGCCCAGTGCCAGTTTCTGTTTTTTCCTTGTTTTTGATTTTTATAGAAAAGGAATATCAAATGGAGTCCAATTGATGTGCCAATTTTTGACGTTTTTTATGGACCAAAAGAAGACCCCGGAGTAAAAGAGTTGGGCCAGGAGAGTCCTAGGGCATCCACGAGGGTGCGGGCGCGCCCACCCCCCAGGCGTGTGGTCCTGCCTCGTGGACGCCTCGGGCACCTTCTTGACGTGAGACCGACGCCAAAAATTCCTATAAATACAGAAACCTCGGAAAATTAACCTAGATCGGGAGTTCCGCCGCCAGAAGCCTCCGTAGCCACCGAAAACCAATCCAGGCCCTCTCTGGCACCCTACCGGAGGGGGCCGTCATCACTGGAGGGCATGGAGGAGGATCCCGGAGGGGCCATCATCATCATGAAGGACAAGGACCAGAGGGAGAACCTCTCCCCATCTAGGGGGGAGGCCATGGAGGAGGAAGCACAAGGGGGAGAACCTCTCCTCCTCTCTCTCGGTGGCACCGAAGTGCCATCGGGAGGGGAATCATCGCCGCGGTGATCGTCTTCATCAACATCACCATCATCATCATCACCCTCATCTCTTTTACGCGGTCCACTCTCCCGCACCCCGCTGTAATCCCTACTTGAACATGGTGCTTTATGCCACATATTATGATCCAATGATGTGTTGCTATCCTATGATGTTTTGAGTAGATATCTTTTGTCTTTGGGTTGATTGATGATCTAGATTGGTATGAGTTGTATGGTTTACTTTGATGCTGTCCTATGGTGCCCTCCGTGTCGCGCAAGCGTGAGGGGTTCCCGCTGTAGGGTGTTGCGGTACGTTCATGATTCGCTTATAGTGGGTTGGTGAGTGACTAAAACACAAACCCGAGTAAGGGGATTGTTGCGTATGGGAATAAAGAGGACTTGATACTTTAATGCTATGGTTGGGTTTTACCTTAATGATCTTTAGTAGTTGCGGATGCTTGCTAGTGTTCCAATCATAAGTGCATATGATCCAAGTAGAGAAAGTATGTTAGCTTATGCCTCTCCCTCATATGAAACTGCAATAGTGATTACCGGTCTTGTTAACGATTGCCTAGGATAATTCCGCACACCGATCCACCATTATTCCACACTCGCTATTTATAATATTTAGTAATATATTCTAACTTCATGATAACAGCACCTACTTTTATATTTTAGCTCTCCGATATCATACAAAGTTATCCTCTTCATACCCACAACCTAGTTTTATTTCTTGTTGCTAGTTGGAAGCAAACGTTCAGTGTACGTAGAGTCGTATCAGTGGCAGATAGGGCTTGAGAGAATATTGATCTTACCTTTAACTCCTTATGGGTTCGACACTCCATACTTATCACTTCCACCTTTGGAAATTGCTACGATGATTCCTTACACTTGGGGATTATCAGATATAACTCACCCTTTTCTATTGATATTGACGAGTATGATGACTCAAACTACAAAAATTTCAAACAACATAGTGGTGAGGTATTTGCTCAATATGTTGGTACTAACTACAGGTCTGGTTCACCCAAGAAGCAAATCTGGGTGAAGAAGTGCATTATTGTAAATCTATCTGTCACTACTAACTTGAATGTGCAGAGTAATTCTCTTTGAGACAATGATTATCATTTGCAGAATGGCATAGGAAAACTTTTGAATGGGTATCGATCAAACCCTCGACTGAAGGAATACATGCGTATCTCCTCAAATCATTATACTCATCTTTGTGGAAATAACTTTAATGCATATTCATATAATTACCCTCGAAGTGCACCGGTGTATTACAGATCACGCCGAAAGAATGCTCCTGCTCAGACGAAGCAAATGAGATCCTCGTTTCCCACGCAAGTGTGGGTTGCAAAAATGAACTAACCCTCTCTTGCAGATATCATCTCAGGAACTCCATTCTCTTATTCTTTATCCTGAGATCTTCTATTGGTGCTAGTTCTATGTGCTTTCATTTGTTTTCTTTGCTCTTCATTGTGTTTGTGTTCTGTTCGTATATCAACTCATTCAGAGCTCTGTGATTTTGTGTTATCTCTCGTTTGGCTGAGTGTTTTTGATTCGAACCCTGTTATCCCTCTATTCTTTCTCATCCATTATATGTTGTCCGTCATAAACATGCAATTTGATCTAAAGTAGATTTCAGTCCGACGCCCTTGGTTGCGAATGAAATCAACTTCGAGCTTTAATCTATTTTTTGGCATTTTCCATTCTTCAAACCCTTTGTTCTCCTGTTTAGTTTCTGAGATTTTCTCAAGAAACGGCTGCCACGTGCCCATGATCCCCACAATTGTTATTGTGCCCATTGAATGTGGAATGTCCCGCGTTTGTTGGCCGTAGATTTTGGAGGGGTGGTTCTGCGTTCCTGCTATATATACACACCTTCCCATGTCTTCCTCCTCTCTACTTCGTCATTTCTTCATCCACCTCCTCTCTATCCCGAGCTCGAAGCAACGTTATCGAAGCACCTCGCCGTGCAACTCCGGTGAAGTCTCGCCGTCGTTGGTCGTGCCAGTGCGGTAAATCCTCTCCTCCGCATTGCCGCAGTCGATCCTAGCTGCCAAGTTAGGGCGCCTAGATCTAGAACTGGCACTACCCTTCTCTGTTCTAGGGTAGTTCATACCAACGCATTTCTCTTGCTTTATTTCCTTGCGGTAGATCCTTAGGGTTAACTAGGTTATGACTGGTATGATTTGTAGTTTTTCCCTCATACTAGTTATTATGGGTCTAGGGTTCATGTGTATTTCTCTCGAAAGATTAGATAGTTGTTACTCTACCTGTTTGGCATGTTGCAATTCTATCGATGATATCTTCTCAAAATATTCCATGGATTCCTTTGTTGCTTCCAAAAACTTTATGTTTTCAGTCAAAATTGCTTCTATGCATGTTTCTGACCCTATCATGTTTTCCCTCGCAACTATTCTGCTTCACAGGTTGGTCATGGCTCACAATTTGGAAGAGCGGTCTAGTTCTGAAGAAGAAATGCCTCAGTTGCCTCCCTTGTCTAAACGATTGTAGTTGACTGGTGGAGTAAAAGCATCAAAGCCATCCAAGATACCGAAAAACAAACTCGAGTCAGAATCCGAAGAAGAAGAAGATGATGATATTTGGCTCACAGTCAGCTTGAGGATGAACTGGTCACAGATGCTATGTTCTTCGATGGAAATCCAAAGAAAGTTGGTCGCGGCAGAGAGAAGAATACAACGGCAAAAATGTCTGATCCCGAAAGCTATAAAACTCCACATGGAGTTGAAAGCACTACTGAGAGAAATAATAGGATGCAAAGGATTCGCCATCATTGGGTGAAGAAATGGTTCAACCATGAGAATGTTCCAAGGAAATATCAAATTTTGTTTGCATTCACTCCACCTTGGAATTATTGTATCACCGAGAACTACCTCGGGCCAGACATGAAAAAGTCAGGCCAACCCAACTGAAAATGCTCATCTAGACTCCCTCAAAACAATTGCTGATTTTCCCGAAGAAGTGCAAAACAGAGCAAAGGCCAAAGCTAAGCATGAAGCAAGGTATGCAAAGAAAAATCAAGTCGAAGAGAGAAACATCGCGCTAACTTAGCAAGACGTACAAAAGAAAAAGGATCGTGCCTCTGTCCAAAAGGAAAGCAAGGCAAGGAAACTAGTTTCCCCTCAAGCTCCCAGAAAGAAATTTGTTGCCAAAAAAATTCCAAGAAGGCAGCTTCTGCCTCATTTGATGAATCCTCCGATGAAGATGCTCCCAAAGAAATACCCATGTATGATCAACGAGCTCTTCTAAACAAGCCTTACCAATCTCCCTCACCAGTGAAAGTTTCACCCCCACTAAGGTCATCACCAAGACTTGCACCCGCTCGAGTCTCTGACAAACCTTCAGGTTCTGCCGCCCCTTCTGCAAAGAGAAAGCTGCTGCCCAAAGAGAAAGCTATTGCTTCTATCAAGACAGCCAAAACCAGTGTTCCTGCTTCCATGAGGAATAGAAATATGACTTCGATCTCATGATTGATGTTATTGAAAGTGTTGCCTACGATTGATACATCTCCAACGTATCTATAATTTTTGATTGCTCCATGTTATATTATCTACTATTTTAGACATTATTGGGCTTTATTTTCCACTTTTATATTATTTTTGGGACTAACCTATTAACCAGAGGCCCAACCCAGAATTGTTGTTTTTGCCTGTTTTAGGGTTTCGAAGAAAAGGAATATCAAACGGAGTCCAAACGGAATGAAACCTTTGGAAACATGATTTTCTCATCAGATAAGATCCAGGAGACTTGGACCCTCCGTCAAGGAAGCCATGAGGTGGTCACGAAGGTAGGGGCGCCCCCCTAGGGCGTGCCCCCCTGCCTCGTGGGCCCCTCGAAGCTCCACCGACGTACTTCTTCCTCCTATATATATCCACGTACCCCCAAATGATCAGGGACGGAGCCAAAAACCTAATTCCACCGCCGCAACTTTCTGTATCCACGAGATCCCATCTTGGTGCCTATTTCGGAGCTCCGCCGGAGGGGGCATCGATCATAGAGGGCTTCTACATCATCATCCAAGACCCTCCGATGAAGTGTGAGTAGTTTACTTTAGACCTACGGGTCCATAGCTAGTAGCTAGATGGCTTTTTCTCTCTTTTTGGATCTCAATACAATGTTCTCCCCCTCTCTCATGGAGATCTATTCGATGTAATCTTCTTTTTGCGGTATGTTTGTTGAGACCGATGAAGTGTGGGTTTATGATCAAGTCTATCTATGAATAGTATTTGAATCTTCTCTGAATTCTTTTATGTATGATTGGTTATCTTTGCAAGTCTCTTCGAATTATCAGTTTGGTTTGGCCTACTAGATTGGTTCTTCCTGCCATGGGAGAAGTGCTTAGCTTTGGGTTCAATCTTGCGGTGTCCTTTCCTAGTGACAGAAGGGGCAGCAAGGCACGTATTGTATTGTTGCCATCGAGGATAACAAGATGGGTTTTTTATCATATTGCATGAAACTATCCCTCTACATCATGTCATCTTGCTTAAGGCGTTACTCTGTTTTTAACTTAATACTCTAGATGCATGCTGGATAGCGGTCGATGAGTGGAGTAATAGTAGTAGATGCAGAATCGTTTCGGTCTACTTGTCTCGGACGTGATGCCTATATACATGATCATACCTAGATATTCTCATAACTATGCTCAATTTTGTCAATTGCTCAACAGTAATTTGTTCACCCACCGTAGAATACTTATGCTCTTGAGAGAAGCCACTAGTGAAACCTATGGCCCCGGGGTCTCTTTCTCATCATATCAATCTCCATCACTTTATTATTGCTTTGCTTTTACTTTATTTACTTTGCATCTCTATACCAAAAATACCAAAAATATTATTTATCATCTCTATCAGATCTCACTTTCGTAAGTGACCGTGAATGGATTGACAACCCCTAAGCGCGTTGGTTGCGTTGAGCTATTGTTTTTGTGTAGGTACGAGGGACTAGAGCGTAGCCTCCTACTGGATTGATACCTTGGTTCTCAAAAACTGAGGGAAATACTTACGCTACTTTGCTGCATCATCCCTTCCTCTTCGGCGAAATCCAACGCAGTGCTCAAGAGGTAGCAAGAAGAATTTCTGGCACCGTTGCCGAGGAGTCTGCGCAAAAGTCAACATACCAAGTACCCATCACAATCCCTATCTCCCGCATTACATTATTTGCCATTTGCCTCTCGTTTTCCTCTCCCCCACTTCACCCTTGCCGTTTTATTCGCCATCTCTCTCTCTCTATCCTCCCTCTCTTTCTCCGTTTGCCCTTTTGCCCGTTTGCTTTTTGTTTGCTCGTGTGTTAGTTTGCTTGTTTGTCGCGATGGCTCAAGATAATACTAAATTATGTGACTTCACCAATACCAATAATAATGATTTCCTTAGCACTCCGATTGCTCCTCTTACCGATGCTGAATCTTGTGAAATTAATACTGCTTTGTTGAATCTTGTCATGAAAGATCCGTTCTCCAGCCTTCCCAGTGAAGATGCCGCTACCCATCTTAATAGCTTCGTTGATTTGTGTGACATGCAGAAGAAGAAAGATGTCGATAATGATATTGTTAAATTGAAGCTATTTCCTTTTTCGCTTAGAGATCGTGCTAAAGCTTGGTTTTCGTCTTTGCCTAAAAATAGTATTGATTCATGGAACAAGTGCAAATATGCTTTTATCTCTAAGTATTTTCCTCCCGCTAAGATCATCTCTCTTAGAAACGATATTATGAATTTTAAACAACTTGATCATGAACATGTTGCACAAGCTTGGGAGAGAATGAAATGAATGATACGTAATTGCCCTACTCATGGTTTGAATTTGTGGATGATTATACAAAATTTTTATGCCGGATTGAATTTTGCTTCTAGAAATCTTTTAGATTCAGCCGCGGGAGGCACTTTTATGGAAATCACTTTAGGATAAGTTACTAAACTCCTAGATAATATTATGGTTAATTATTCTCAATGGTATACTGAAAGATCTACTAAAAAGGTGCATGATAGAAGAAATTAATGTTTTGAGTGGAAAGATGGATGGAACTTATGAAATTATTTGCTAATAAGAGTGTTTCTTCTGATCCTAGTGATGTGCCCTTGTCTACTTTGATTGAGAATAATAATGAATCTATGGATGTGAATTTTGTTGGTAGGAACAATTTTGGTAACAACGCGTATAGAGGAAATTTCAATCCTAGGCCTTATCCTAGTAATCCCTCTAATAATTACGGTAATTCCTACAAAAATTATTATGGAAATTATAATAAGATGCCCTCTGATTTTGAATCTAATATTAAAGAATTTATTTCTTCGCAAAAGAATTTTAATGCTATGATTGAAGAAAAATTGCTTAAGATTGATGATTTGGCTAGGAACGTTGATAGAGTTGCTCTTGATGTTGATTCTTTGAAACTTAGATCTATTCCACCTAAGCATGATATCAATGAGTCTCTCAAAGCCATGAGAATTTCCATTGACGAGTGCAAAGAAAGAACCGCTAGGATGCGTGCTAAGAAAGATGCCTTTATAAAAGCGTGTTCTTCTAGTTCCTATGAAAATAAAGATGAAGATCTAAAAGTTATTGATGTGTCCCCTATTAAATCTTTGTTTTGCAATATGAATCTTGATAAAGATGGGACTAATTATGATCCACCTTTACCTAGAAGGCGTTCTAAGAATTCGGAATTTGTTGATCTTGATGCTAAATTTGATAAAAATGGGATTGAAGAAATTAAAACCCTAGATGTTGCTAAACCCACTATTATGGATTTCAAGGAATTTAACTATGAAAATTGCTCTTTGATTGATTGTATTTCCTTGTTGCAATCCGTGCTAAAATCTCCCCATGCTTATAGTCAAAATAAAGCGTTTACTAAACATATCGTTGATGCCTTGATGCAATCTTATGAAGAAAAACTTGAATTGGAAGTTTCTATCCCTAGAAAACTTTATGATGAGTGGGAACCAACTATTAAAATTAAAATTAAAAATATGAGTTTTATGCTTTGTGTGATTTTGGTGCTAGTGTCTCTACTATTCCCAAAACTTTGTGTGATTTACTAGATTTCCGTGGTTTTGATGATTGCTCTCTAAACTTGCATCTTGCGGATTCCACTATTAAGAAACCTATGGGAAGAATTAATGATGTTCTTATTGTTTCAAATAGTAATTATGTGCCCGTAGATTTTATCGTTCTTGATATAGATTGCAATCCTGCTTGCCCTATTATTCTTGGTAGACCTTTCCTTAGAACGGTTGGTGCAATTATTGATATGAAGGAAGGGAATATTAGATTCCAATTTCCATTAAAAAAGGGCATGGAACACTTTCCTAGAAAGAAAATAAAATTACCATATGAATCTATCATGAGAGCCATTTATAGATTGCCTACCAAAGATGGCAACACGTAGATCTATTCTTGCTTGTTATGCCTAGCTAAGGGCATTAAACGATAGCGCTTGTTGGGAGGCAACCCAATTCTATTTTTATTCCTTGCCTTTTGCTCCTGTTTAGTAATAAATAAATTACTTAGACTCTTTTTTGGTTGTGTTTTTTGTGTTTAATTAGTGTTTGTGCCAAGTAGAACCGTTGGGAAGACTTGGGGAAAGTCTTGTTGAACTTGCTGTAAAAAACAGAAACTTTAGCGCTCACAAGAACTGCTGTCATTTTTATTTGTAAAGTGATATTTAGTTAATTATTTCTGTAGATAATTAATAGATAAATTCCTCACGTCCAGCAATTTATTTTAGAATTTTTGGGGTTCCAGATCTTGCGCTAGCTACAGATTACTACAGACTGTTCTGTTTTTGAAAGATTCTGTTTTTCGTGTGTTGTTTGCTTATTTTGATGAATCTATGGCTAGTAAAATAGTTTATAATTCATAGAGAAGTTGGAATAAAGTAGGTATAACATCAGTATAAATAAAGAATGAGTTCATTACAGTACCTTGAAGTGTTCTTTTATTTTCTTTCGCTAACGGAGCTCACGAGATTTTCTACTTTAAGTTTTGTGTTGTGAAGTTTTCAAGTTTTGGGTAAAAATTTGATGGATTATGGAACAAGAAGTGTCAAGAGCCTAAGCTTGGGGATGCCCATGGCACCCCCAAGATAATCTAAGGACACCTAAAAGCCAAAGCTTGGGGATGCCCCAGAAGGCATCCCCTCTTTCGTCTACTTCTATCGGTAACTTTACTTGGAGCTATATTTTTATTCACCACATGATATGTGTTTTGCTTGGAGCGTATTTTATGATTTGAGTCTTTGCTTGTTAGTCTACCATAATCATCCTTGCTTTACACACCTTTTGAGAGAGCCATACATGATTTGGAATTTGATAGAATACTCTATGTGCTTCACTTATATCTTTTGAGCTTTATAGTTTTGCTCTAGTGCTTCACTTATATCTTTTAGAGCACGGTGGTGGATTTGTTTTATAGAAACTATTGATATCTCATGCTTCACTTAGATTATTTTGAGAGTCTTAATAGCATGGTAATTTTCTTAAAATCCTAATATGCTTGGTATGCTAGATTAATAATAAAACTTTCTTATGAGTGTGTTGAATACTAAGAAAAGTTTGATGCTTGATGATTGTTTTGAGATATGGAGGTAATAATATCAAGTCATGCTAGTTGAGTAGTTGTGAAATTGAGAAATACTTGTGTTGAGGTTTGCAAGTCCCGTAGCATGCACGTATGGTAAACGTTATGCAACAAATTTGAAACAAGAGGTGTTATTTGATTGTCTTCCTTATGAGTGGCGTTCGGGGACGAGCGATGGTCTTTTCCTACCAATCTATCCCCCTAGGAGCATGCGCGTAGTGCCGAGGTTTTTGATGACTTGTAGATGTTTGCAATAAGTATGTGAGTTCTTTATGACTAATGTTGAGTCCATGGATTATACGCACTCTCACCCTTCCATCCTTGCTAGCCTCTTCGGTACAGTGCATTGCCCTTTCTCACATTGAGAGTTGGCGCAAACTTCACCGGTGCATCCAAACCCCGTGATATGATACGCTCTTTCACACATAAACCTCTTTATATCTTCCTCAAAACAGCCACCATACCTACCTATTATGGCATTTCCATAGCCATTCCGAGATATATTGCCATGCAACTTTCCACCATTCCATTCATCATGACACATTCATCATTGTCATATTGCTTAGCATGATCATGTAGTTGACATAGTATTTGTGGCAAAGCCATTGTTCATAATTCTTTCATACATGTCACTCTTGGTTCATTGCATATCCCGGTACACCGCCGGAGGCATTCATATAGAGTCATCTTTGTTCTAGTATCGAGTTGTAATCATTGAGTTGTAAATAAATAGAAGTGTGATGATCATCATTATTAGAGCATTGTCCCAAGTGAGGTATAAAAAAAGAAACGCCATAGAAAGGAGAAGGCCCAAAAAAAGAGAAGGCCCAAAAAAATGAGAGAAAAAGAGAGAAGGGACAATGTTACTATCCTTTTACCACACTTGTGCTTAAAAGTAGCACCATGATCTTCATAGTAGAGAGTCTCTCATGTTATCACTTTCATATACTAGTGGGAATTTTTCATTATAGAACTTGGCTTGTATATTCCAACAATGGGCCTCCTCAAGTGCCCTAGGTCTTCATGAGCAAGCAAGTTGGATGCACACCCACTAGTTTCTTTTGTTGAGCTTTCATACATTTATAGCTCTAGTGCATCCGTTGCATGGCAATCCCTACTCCTTGCATTAACATCAATCGGTGGGCATCTCCATAGCCCATTGATTAGCCTCGTTGATGTGATACTTTCTCCTTTTTTTGTCTTCTCCACATAACACCCCTCATTATATTCTATTCCACCCATAGTGCTATGTCAATGGCTCACGCTCATATATTGCGTGAAAGTTTATAGGTTTGAGATTACTAAAGTTTGAAACAATTGCTTGGCTGGTCATCGGGTTTGTGCATGATGATAGCATTCTTGTGTGACGAAAATGAAACATGACTAAACTATATGATTTTGTAGGGATGAACTTTCTTTGGCCATGTTATTTTGAGAAGACATAATTGCTTAGTTAGTACGCTTGAAGTATTATCATTTTTATGTCAATATGAACTTTTGTCTTGAATCTTTCGGACCTGAATATTCATACCACAATTAAGAAGAATTACATTAAAATTATGCCGATTAGCACTCCACATCAAGAATTATGTTTTTATCATTTACCTACTCGAGGACGAGCAGGAATTAAGCTTGGGGATGCTTGATACGTCTCCAACGTATCTATAATTTTTTATTGCTCCATGCTATATTATCTACTGTTTTAGACATTATTGGGCTTTATTTTCCACTTTTATATTACTTTTGGGACTAACCTATTAACCGGAGGCCCAGCCCAGAATTGTTGTTTTTTGCCTATTTTAGGGTTTCGAAGAAAAGGAATATCAAACGGAGTCCAAACGGAATGAAACCTTTGGAAACGTGATTTTCTCATCAGATAAGATCCAGGAGACTTGGACCCTCCGTCAAGGAAGCCACGAGGTGGTCACGAGGGTAGGGGCGCCCCCCTAGGGCGCGCCCACTGCCTCGTGGGCCCCTCGAAGCTCCACCGACGTACTTCTTCCTCCTATATATATCCACGTACCCCCAAACGATCGGGGACGGATCCAAAAACCTAATTCCACCGCCGCAACTTTCTGTATCCACGAGATCCCATCTTGGGGCCTGTTTCGGAGCTCCGCCGGAGGGGGCATCGATCATGGAGGGCTTCTACATCATCATCCAAGCCCCTCCGATGAAGTGTGAGTAGTTTACTTCAGACCTACGGGTCCATACCTAGTAGCTAGATGGCTTTTTCTCTCTTTTTGGATCTCAATACAATGTTCTCCCCCTCTCTCGTGGAGATCTATTCGATGTAATCTTCTTTTTGCGGTGTGTTTGTTGAGACCGATGAATTGTGGATTTATGATCAAGTCTATCTATGAATAATATTTGAATCTTCTCTGAATTCTTTTATGTATGATTGGTTATCTTTGCAAGTCTCTTCGAATTATCAGTTTGGTTTGGCCTACTAGATTGGTTTTTCCTGCCATGGGAGAAGTGCTTAGCTTTGGGTTCAATCTTGCGGTGTCCTTTCCCAGTGGTAGAAGGGGCAGCAAGGCACGTATTGTATTGTTGCCATCGAGGATAACAAGATGGGTTTTTTATCATATTGCATGAAACTATCCCTCTACATCATGTCATCTTGCTTAAGGCATTACTCTGTTTTTAACTTAATACTCTAGATGCATGCTGGATAGCGGTCGATGAGTGGAGTAATAGTAGTAGATGCAGAATCGTTTCGGTCTACTTGTCTCGGACGTGATGCCTATATACATGATCATACCTAGATATTCTCATAACTATGCTCAATTTTGTCAATTGCTCAACAGTAATTTGTTCACCCACCGTAGAATACTCATGCTCTTGAGAGAAGCCACTAGTGAAACCTATGCCCCCCGGGTCTCTTTCTCATCATATCAATCTCCATCACTTTATTATTGCTTTGCTTTTACTTTATTTACTTTGCATCTCTATACCAAAAATACCAAAAATATTATTTATCATCTCTATCAGATCTCACTTTCGTAAGTGACCGTGAAGGAATTGACAACCCCTAAGCGCATTGGTTGCGTTGAGCTACTGTTTTTGTGTAGGCACGAGGGACTCGAGCGTAGCCACCTACTGGATTGATAGCTTGGTTCTCAAAAACTGAGGGAAATACTTACACTACTTTGCTGCATCATCCCTTCCTCTTCGGGGAAATCCAACACAGTGCTCAAGAGGTAGCAATGAGGCAAAATCAGTTAATTTTAGCAGTTTGGGTCTTCCAGATGACATTACCAAGGAGGTAACGAAACATTTCGCTGAGTTGGGAAAAATGATCGAGAAGCTAAATCAAGTTGTCGAGGACAAGAAAACTCTCAAGAAAATGAGAAATGATGCCAGTACTGAATCCGAAAGGAAAGATCTGAATAAACAAATTCTTGATCTCACAAAAGCTCTAAGTGTCATGAGAAATGACAAAATTGAATGGCACTCGCGTCTGAAAATGGAACTGTCTCAGCTATTTGACCGAAGGAACAATGAAATTAATCGCAAGGCTGAACTTGCTCGACAAATAATAAAGTAAAAGAAGCGTCAAAAGGCTAAGGCTAGGGCTAGCAAGCCAAAAGGAATCAAGCCTCCTTGCCCTCAAACAACTGTTGATGCTCTGATTGATTCAAGCACTCCTCTGCAGCAAGTTCCACCATCCCCACCTCATGTAGATGAACCCATGCATCAAGCCAGTCCTGTGCAAGTTGACATTCCTACTGCTGCTGCTAACCATGAGAAACCAGATGTTGTGGATATCTTTCTGAACAAATCTGATGAAGTAAATGCTCAGCCTGAGTAGCAAGCCAATGATGATAAAACAGATGAAGAATTTGAGGTTGAGAAGACATTCATCGCCTCCGAAGGAAATGGAAGTTGAGCCCTTCGGATCCAACAAGGAGGAGAATGAGAAAATTGAGGGGGAGCTAAATGCTTCCCAAGAGAATACCACCCCGGTCACCTCATTTGGTGCCCCTACCCAGATGGAGGTTGATCCTGCTCCTGCTTCTACTGCTTCGCAGATAGAAGAGGAAGAAAAGAAGCTAGAGATACGGTGCCCTTGGAGGCGATTCAGTTGGATAATGATCTGACCTACGAGGAGAAGCCAGTCAGGATTCTTGAATTTGCCAGCCGAGTCACCCGCAGCAAGGTTATCAAGTTTTGCAAAGTTCAGTGGAGTCACCATACCAAGGATGAAGCCACCTGGGAACGAGAGGATGATCTTCGCAAATACCACCCGCACCTATTTTCTAGCCAACCCAAATCTCGAGGGCAATATTCATCTTAAGGGGGTAGGTTTGTAACATCCCAAATTTTCAATTTGGAATGTTATACATAGATCATTCATGCATATCATATTTTATTGCATTTTGCTTCGCGATCCTCGAAATCCTAAGCAACTCAAAAACCCTCCGAGAGAGTTGGGGATTTCCCTGTTTTCATATTTGAGTTTTATCAAATATTGAAACGAGGATTTTTGGTTTTAATTATTTTTCTCTTCGAAAATATTTCATATTAAAATATATGAGAGGAGATAATATGACTTCTCCAAAATAAATGAAATATTGGAGGAAAAATATTAAAATCAAATATTTGATTTTATTCGGAGTTTATTGCTATTTTATTTGAATTAGAAAAATTGCACGTTTTTCAAAGTTGCATTTTAGGGCCAAGAAAATGTTCATCTCGTTCTAAATATTTTATTTAGACGGTGAAAATTTGTTTTGGCATTTTTAGTTTTTTATTTTATTTTATAGGATTTTTTTTAGTTTCGATGAAATTATTTAAAAAAAGTTTCCTCCGCCGACTGGTCCGAAGCCCAAGTCAGCCGGCCCACCTCCCCACGCCGTCTCCTTCCAGGAGAACGGGAGCGCGCCGCCGCCCGCGAGGCCGAGTCCGGCCGGGACTCTCCCTCCCCGCGCCGCTTGCCCCCTCGCCCAAGCAAGCACCCCCCCTCCTATAAGTACCCCGCCCGCCCTGATTTTCGCCACCACCGCCGCACCCCGCCGCAACCGGAGCCTTTCCCGCGCCGCCGCCGTCGAGCGTCGCTGCCGCGCCGCCCCTGCCACCCGTGCCGCCCACAGCTGTAGCCCCGCCTCGCCAGAGTCGCTGCCCCGCCTCGCCGGAGTTGCCGCCCCGCCTCGCCGGACCCCGTCGGAGGTAAAGCCGCCGTTCGTTTTTTTTTAAGAACCGATCCGATTTTTTAGAAAACCCTAGGTTTTTTTGAATAGAACGGTTTGCCGGTTTTTCTCGGTTTAGTTATTTAGCGGACGTTCGTCCGTACGTTCGTTTTAATGAACGGTGTTCCTCGTTAGCCGCAGACAGTGAACGTTCATTCGTTAGCCTATTCGTCAGTTTTTCTTTTTCTCGGATTTTCCGTGATTATTTTCGGTCGTGATTTCTGATCCGATTTTCGTTTTAGTTTATCTTTTCGCTTGTTTGTCGGAATCACGTGATTCAAGCGCCTAGATCTTCGTCTTGAAACCCTCTTTCTGTTTAATCAACTTGAACGAGGTTTTGATACTGTAAAATTTGACTTTAGTCTAGAATAGTAAACGGACCTTGTTTCTTTCGCAGTTTGAGTTTCGTTGCCCCATTTGATTTGATTATTTTTGCAAACCAGAGTTCTTAAGTTGAACTTTCTGGTTAGACCTTCTTATTTGAGTTTTATCCATGCTTGATTGCTTATGTATGCTATTGCTTGTTTGCGATAGAACACCCAGAGTGCGAAGCGTGCTACTTCGAATCTTTAGGTTTTGCGGATCATCAGCAAGGCAAGTAACACTTTGATCATACCCCTTTATCACTCAGTTTTTATGCATTAGCTCCAATCCTCAAACATTGCATGATTAGGATGTGATTAACATGTGGGTTGGGAAGTAGTTAATGAGGTAGAACCTATTGCCCTGTTATTATCAAACCCTTGGGAGTTACTTCTACGTATTGCTTACATTGCTATGTTATGCTCATAGACGTGGTTTGGGTGAGTGAAATCCATGGCAGACGTGAGATTGTTAATTAATGGTTCAACTTAAGGTGGCAACTTGAATACACATCTGGGTGGATTGTTTGTCGGGCACCTAGAGAATCCAGTGTTGTCCTAGGATATCCAGGAGTACCCGTGTGATAATCCTAAGGTCCGCGACCCAGGCTCAAAGGGAACTGAGATATTTCATGCTAGAAACTTCCGTGTGCAGCCACATGCTATTATGGGCTCTAGCATAGTTGAGTAAGTTACATGAGCTCTCGAAGGGGTGGATCAGCAGGTAGAGGGATGTAGGTTGGTATGGTCTGCCCGGAGTAAAGAGTAAATATCTCTGAAAGACTGTGTCTTGGTCATCCATTTCTCAAACACCATGTAGTGCAAGAAATCCAATGGAGGAGATCGGGTCTTGTGGGGAAAAGTGCACAAACATCTGCAGAGTGTACAATCTAATCATGGCTAGCCGTGTCCCCGGTTATGGACAATTCTTGAGTATCTAGTACTTGGATTATCATATGTATCTCATCACTCTAAATTAATATTGTTGGGTTGATAATTACTTTTAATTGGGATTGAGTTGGAGGAACCTTCTCAATGATGTTTCAACTACCATGATAGTTAAATAAAATATATTCCTTTGTTGTAGGGAAAAATTGGCTTTTCGCAAAAACTATAACCTTAGAGCTTTCCACTAGCCAAATATGCATGTAGTGATAGCATTATTCTGTTCTTGCTCTACTGTGTTATATTGCCAGCATATTCCATGTGCTAACCCGTTTTCGGGCTGCAATGTATTATGTTTCAGACTTTTCAGATGAGAAGTAAGGTCCGTTAGGTCGTTGCCATGCAGCTCAGCTATGTCGTTGGAGTTGATGGACTCACTTTATCTTCCAAGCCTTCCGCTGTTATCGTATTAGATGTCCTTAAGCCATATTTATTGTAATAAGTTCTCTTTTGAGACATTTGATGTAATAAGTGTGTGATTGCTACTCTGTTATAAATCCTTTGAGTACTGTGTGTGTGTCAGCATTACCGATCCAGGGATGACACTGAAGCACAAAGACTTGACCGTCTGAGGTCGGGTCGCTACAGCGAAAGACTTCATATAGCAAAAGACTCTTGTGTTTTCGAGCTTATGTATTCGAGCCCTCGAGGCCCCTGGCTTGTAATATAAAGCTTGTATTATTTTAATTTGTGTCTAGAGTTGTGCTGTGATATCTTCCCGTGAGTCCTTGATCTTGATCGTACACATTTGTGTGTATGATTAGTGTACGATTGAATCGAGGGCGTCACATATAACATGCCAAATTAAAAAATTGGGATGTTACAAGCATATATATATATATATTGTCATATGATTTCTTATGCTAAAGTAACAATCTAGTCACAATGTAAAGTATGAATCGGAAACTTCATTGAAAACTAACAAACTATAATCTCAGTCATTGAAGCAATTGCCATTTATCATAACATCGAAAAGAGTCAATATAAGAGGTTTTCAGCAAGTCCACATACTCAACTATCATTTAGTCTTTCACAATTGCTAACACTCACGCAATACTTATGGGTATGAAGCTTTAATCGGACACAGAGAAAGATAGGGGCTTATAGTTTTGCCTCCCAACCTTTTACCTCAAGGGTAATGTCAACAATAATAGCTTATGAAAACCCACATCCAATTAGCTATATATATCAGGATCTTTCCAACACACAGTGCTTGCCAAAGGATAAAATGTAAAAAAAAGGAAAGGTGAAGATCACCATGACTCTTACATAAAGTATAAGACAAAAATAAAAGATAGGGCCTTCGCAGAGGGAAGCAGAGGTTGTCATGTGTTTTGATGGTTGGATGCACGAAATCTTAATGCAAAAGAACGTCACTTTATATTGCCACTTGTGATATGGACCTTTATTATGCAGTCCGCGCTTTTATTTCTTCCACATCACAAGATCGTATAAAGCTTATTTTCTCCACACTAATAGATCATACATATTTAGAGAGCAATTTTTATTGCTTGCAATAATGACAACTTACTTGAAGGATCCTATTCAATCCATAGGCAGATATGATGGACTCTCATGGCAAAACTGAGTTTAAGGATATTTGGAAGCACAAGTAGTATCTCTACTTGGTGCAAAGAATTTGGCTAGCATGAGGGGGAAAGGAAAGCTCAACATGTTGGATGATCCATGACAATATAATTTATTTTGGATGTAAGAAAACATGACCCATTACATTGTCCTTCCTTGTCCAACATCAACTTTTTAGCATGTTATATTTTAATGAGTGCTCACAATCATAAAAGATGTCCAAGATAGTATATTAATATGTGAAAACCTCTCTTTCTTTATTACCTCCTATTAGTTGCAGCGATGACCAAAACCATGTTTGTCAACTCTCAACAACTTTTATTCATCATACTCTTTATATGTGAAGTCATTACTCTCCATAAGATCAATATGATCTTTTTATTCTTTCTTTTATTCCCTTAAGATCATGGCAAGATAGCAAAGCCCTCAACTCAAAACTAATCTTTATTATATATAGCTCACGAACTCGATTACATAGAAGGGTCATAAAGCAAAACTAAAAAGTAGATCATACTAAAACTTTATTCTACTAGATCAAGATATTACCAAAAGGATCGAACTAAGAAAAATGGTAAAGATAGAAGTGTGATGGTGATACGTTACCGGGGCACTCCCCCAAGCTTGGCGGTTGCCAAGGGGAGTGCCCATACCAGATACTCAATTCTCCTTTGGCGGTAGTGATGATGGAGTTGTTGATGATGTAGGATTGTTGTCCATCTTCCAATGCATAGGCTCACCATCATAGAAGGATGATCGAGTCTCCGGGATCCCCAAATCTACAGCCAAACTCATCCTCTTGAATCTATATTCATACTCACAGTTTTGGTTTTGCAGGTCATAGATCTGGGCTTGGAGGTGCTCGATTTTCACGTGAAGCTTGAAGATGGTCTCCCCAATGTTCTTGGCATCTAGCTTGTGATTGTTGGTGAACTCCGTGATCATCATGTGTTTGGCATCGAGTCCGCGTTCCACCATCCCCTGGCACTTGAAAACTTGTTGCTCCATTGCTTCGAGTCTTGTCTCCATGCTTCTGGTCCTCCTTGGTCCCTCAACATTGCGGATGTGCAGCACCCCCTCACGCAACTCAATGGTTTGAGGGTGTTGCAGCACCTCTGAGAGGTAGGGGTTGATGACCCTCTCGAAAAACTTGTCCTTGGGGGCGCTTGAAAACGTCATGGTGATCTAGATCTGTCAGAAAAACAGCTCGAAATAAAAACATGAGATATTTGCGTGGTACGGTGGTCAAAACCTTCAGGAGAGTATATAATGAATTTTTACCGACCAAAAGAAGTATCGTGCAAGAAATCGGAGTCTGGAGGGCACACGAGGTGCCCACGAGGTAGGAGGGCGCGCCCTCCACTCTCGTTGATGCCTCGTGTCCTTTCCGGACTGCTTCTTATTTTCCTATTTTCTTAAATATTCCAAAACAGAGAAAAAATGCTATTAGAACTGTTTTGGAGTCGGTTTACTTACCGTACCACATACTTATTCCTTTTCGGAGTGTGAAACATTCTGGAAGGTGTCCCTTATGTACTCCGGGGTTACAGTTTCAATAACATTGGTTTCAACATTTATGGGATTACCTGAGATATAATGTTTGATTCTTTGACCGTTCACCACCTTAGGATTTGTGCCTTCGAAGTTGTTGATTTTTATGGCACCGGAACAATAGACCTCCTCGATAACGTAAGGACCTTCCCATTTAGAGAGGAGTTTTCCTGCAAAAAATCTTAAACGAGAGTTGTATAATAGAACATAATCACCTACATTAAACTCATGTTTTTGTATCCTTTTGTCATGCCATCTTTTAACTTTTTCTTTAAACAATTTGGCATTATCATAGGCCTGGGTTCTCCACTCATCAAGTGAGCTAATTTCAAATAGTCTCTTCTCACCGGCAAGTTTGAAATCATAATTGAGCTCTTTAATGGCCCAATATGCCTTATGTTCTACTTTGAGAGGTAAGTGACATGCTTTTCCATAAACAATTTTATACGGAGACATACGCATAGGATTTTTATATGCAGTTCTATAGGCCCATAATGCATCATCAAGTTTCTTTGACCAATTCTTTCTAGATATATTAACAGTCTTTTGCAGAATTAATTTGATCTCTCTATTACTCAGTTCTACTTGACCACTAGACCATGGGTGGTATGGAGATACAATTCTATGATTAACATCATACTTAGCAAGCATTTTACGAAAAGCACCATGAATAAAATGTGAACCACCATCAGTCATTAAGTATCTAGGGACTCCAAACCTCGGAAAAATAACTTCTTTAAGCATCTTAATAGAGGTGTTATGATCAGCACTACTAGTTGGAATAGCTTCTACCCATTTAGTAACGTAATCAACAACAACTAAAATATGTGTATACCCATTAGAGGAAGGAAACGGTCCCATATAATCAAAGGCCCAAACATCAAATGGTTCAATAACAAGTGAATAATTCATAGGCATTTCTTGACGTCTACTAATATTACCAATTCTTTGACATTCATCACAAGACAACACAAACTTACGGGCATCTTTGGAGAGAGTAGGCCAATAAAAACCGGATTGCAATACCTTATGTGCAGTTCTATCTCTAGCGTGGTGTCCTCCATAAGCCTCAGAGAGACACTTGCGTAGGATCTGTTCCTGTTCATCCTCAGGTACACTACGTCTAATAACACCATCTACTCCTTCTTTATAAAGGTGTGGGTCATCCCAGCAGTAATGTCTTAAATTATAGAAAAACTTTTTCTTTTGCTGGTATGTGCAACTAGGTGGTATAAATTTAGCAACAATGTAATTAGCATAATTAGCATACCATGGAGCAGTACAAGAAGCATTTATGACAGCTAATTGTTCATCAAGAAAGCTATCATCAATAGGTAGTGGGTCATCAAGAACATTCTCTAACCTCGACAAGTTGTCTGCAATGGGGTTCTAAGCTCCCTTTCTATCAATAATATGCAAATCAAATTCTTGTAGTAGGAGAACCCATCTAATAAGAATAGGTTTAGCATCTTTCTTTTCTGTAAGATATTTAATAGCAGCATGATCAGTGTGAACATTAACTTTAGAATTGACAATATAAGGTCTGAACTTATCACAAGCAAATACAACTGCTAAAAATTCTTTTCTAGTAGCGGCATAATTTCTCTGAGCACTATCTAGAGTTTTACTAGCATATTGGATAACATTTAATTTCTTATCAACTCTTTGTCCTAAAACAGCACCTATAGCATAATCACTAGCATCACACATAATTCCAACGGGTAAATTCCAATCAGGTGGCTGAACAATAGGTGCAGAAATCAAGGCTTTCTTAAGTATTTCAAATGCTTCTACACAATCATAATCAAAGACAAAAAGAACATATTTTTGTAAGAGATTAGTCAGAGGCCTGGAAATTTTTGAGAAGTCTTTAATGAACCTCCTATAAAAACGGCATGACCAAGGAAACTTCTTATACCTTTAATGTCCTTAGGACACGACATCTTTTCAATAGCATCAACTTTAGCTTTATCAACTTCAATACCTCTTTCAGAAATTTTATACCCCAAGACAATACCTTCATTAACCATAAAGTGGCACTTCTCTCAATTCAAGAAAAGATTAGTTTCTTCACATCTCTGCGAAACTTGATCAAGGTTGCTTAAGCAATCATCAAAAGAAGTTCCGTAAACGGAGAAATCATCCATGAAAGCCTTAACAATCTTTTCACAAAAGTCAGAGAACATAGCAGTCATACATCTTTGAAAGGTAGCAGGCACATTACATAAACCAAAAGGCATACGTCTATAAGAAAAGGTACCAAAAGGGCAAGTAAAAGTGGTCTTTTCCTGATCCTCTTTCGACATAGGTATTTGAGAGAAACCGGAATAACCATCTAGAAAGCAAAAATGTGTATGTTTGGATAATCTTTCTAGCATTTGATCAATAAAAGGTAAAGGGTAATGATCTTTTCTAGTAGCTTTATTCAATTTGCGGAAATCAATTACCATTCTATAACCCGTAACAATTCTTTGTGGGATCAATTCATCTTTATCATTAGGAACAACATTAATACCTCCCTTCTTAGGGACACAATGGACAGGACTTACCCACTGACTATCAGCAACGGGATAAATTATACCTGCCTCTAGGAGCTTTAGTATTTCATTTCTTACCACTTCTTTCATCTTAGGATTTAACCGTCCTTGGTGATCAACAACCGGTTTAGCGTCTTTCTTCAATTTTATTTTGTGTTGGCATAGAGTGGGACTAATTCCCTTAAGATCATCAAGAGTATATCCAATAGCAGCACAGTGCTTCTTCAGAGTTTTCAATAATTTCTCTTCTTCCTGCTCTGAAAGGTTAGCACTAATAATAATAGGATATATCTTCTTTTCATCAACATAAGCATATTTAAGAGTATCAGGTAATGGTTTAAGATCAAACACGGGATCACCCTTGGGTGGAGGAGGATCCCCTAGAATTTCAACAGGCAAGTTATGTTTCAAAATAGGTCCCTGTTTAAATAATACTTCATCTATTTCCCTTCTTTCATTCATAAACATATCATTTTCATGGTCTAGCAAATATTGTTCTAAAGGATCATTAGGAGGCACGGCAATAGAAGCAAGACCAATAATTTCATCTTTACTAGGCAATTCTTTATCATGGGGTTGTCTATGAAATTTAGTAAAATTAAAATCATGATACATATCCCCTAAACCAACAAAAGCAATATCCTTTTTGCAGTCTATCTTAGCATTAACAGTATTCAAGAAGGGTCTACCAAATATAATGGGACAAAAGTCATCTTGTGGGGAACCAAGAACAAGAAAATCAATAGGATATTTAACTTTCCCACACAAGACTTCAACATCTCTAACAATCCCAACTGGTGAAATAGTATCTCTATTGGCAAGCTTAATTGTAACATCTATTTCTTCTATCTCAGCGAGTGCAATATCATGCATAATTTCTTTGTATAAGGAATGAGGTATTGCACTCGCACTAGCACCCATATCGCATAGGCCATGATAGCAATGATCTCCTATTTTAACAGAAACAACATGCATTCCTACAACAGGTCTATGTTTATTTTTAGTATCGGGTCTAGCAATTCTAGCAGCTTCATCACAAAAGTAAATAACATGCCCATCAATATTATCGGCCAAGAGATCTTTAACCATAGCAATACTATGTTCAACTTTAATTTGCTCAGGTGGTGTAGGTGTTCTAGTATTACTCTTACGAACCACAGTTGAAGCTTTAGCATGATCTTTATTCTAGCAGGGAAGGGTGGTTTCTCACTATAAGCGGTAGGAACAATAGGATCAACATTATAAGTGATAGTCTTTTCTTCAACTTTAATAGGTTCAACTACTTTTACTTCAATGGGAGGATGATATTTAAGCCACTTCTCCTTAGGGAGATCAACATGAGTAGCAAATGATTCACAGAAATAAGCTACTATCTCAGAGTCAAGCCCATATTTAGTGCTAAATTCACGAAAAGCATCGGTATCCATAAAAGATTTAACACAATCAAACTTAGGTGTTATACCTGACTCCTTACCTTCGTCGAGTTCCCAATATTCAGAGTTGCGTTTAATTATTTCCAATAAATCCCATCTGAATTCAATAGTCTTCATCATAAAAGAACCAGTACAAGAAGTATCGAGCATGGAGCGATTATTGAGAGAAAGGCAAGCATAATTTTTTTGAATAATAATATCTCTTGAGAGCTCATGATTGGGGCATGAATATAACATTGACTTAAGCCTCCCCCAAGCTTGAGTGATGCTTTGTCCTTCGTGAGGCCAAAAATTATATATATAATTACGATCACGATGAAACAGATGCATAGAATAAAACTTCTGATGAAATTCCAATTTCAATCGGTTGTAGTTCCATGATCCAATATCATCGCATAGACTAAACCATGTCAATGACTTTCCCTTCAAAGATAAAGGGAAGACCTTTTGTTTGATAACATCCTCGGGCATACCCGCAAGCTTAAATAATCCACAAACTTCATCCACATAGATTAGGTGCAAACTGGGATGTAATGTTCCATCTCCTGTAAAAGGATTAGCTAGCAGTTTCTCTATCATACCCGAAGGAATTTCAAAGTAAACATTTTCAGTAGGTTCAGTAGGTTGAGGAGCAACTCTTTGCTCTACTGGTCGGGGTGAAGATACCCCAAACAAGCCCCTCAAAGGATTACTTTCCATAGTAACAAGTGACAGTAAATTTCAGCACACTATATAAATTTTTCCTTACCAAATTCCACTTACCAAAGGCGCCAGAAAAGAGTCTTGATGACCCACAAGTATAGGGGATCTATCGTAGTCCTTTCGATAATTAAGAGTGTAGAACCCAATGAGGAGCAGAAGGAAATGACAAGCGGTTTTCAGTAAGGTATTCTCTGCAAGCACTGAAATTATCGGTAACAGATAGTGTTGTGATAAGGTAATTCGTAACGGGTAACAAGTAATAAAAGCAAACAAGGTGCAGCAAGGTGGCCCAATCCTTTTTGTAGCAAAGGACAAGCCTGGAAAAACTCTTATATAAAGGAAAATGCTCCCGAGGACACATGGGAATTATCGTCAAGCTAGTTTTCATCATGCTCATATGATTCGCGTTCATTACCTTGATAATTTGATATATGGGTGGACCGGTGCTTGGGTATTGCCCTTCCTTGGACAAGCATCCCACTTGTGATTAACCCCTCTTGCAAGCATCCGCAACTACAAAATAAGTATTAAGGTAAACCTAACCATAGCATGAAACATATGGATCCAAATCAGCCCCTTACGAAGCAACGCATAAACTAGGGTTTAAGCTTCCGTCACTCTAGCAACCCGTCATCTACTTATTACTTCCCAATGCCTTCCCCTAGGCCCAAATAATGGTGAAGTGTCATGTAGTCGACGTTCACATAACACCACTAGAGGAAAGACAACATACATCTCATCAAACTATCGAACGAATACCAAATTCACATGACTACTTATAGCAAGACTTCTCCCATGTCCTCGGGAACAAACATACCTACTCACAAATCATATTCATGTTCATAATCAGAGGGGTATTAATATGCATAAAGGATCTGAACATATAATCTTCCACCGAATAAACCAACTAGCATCAACTACAAGGAGTAATCAACACTACTAGCAACCCACAGGTACCAATATGAGGTTTTGAGACAAAGATCGGATACAAGAGATGAACTAGGGTTTGAGAGGAGATGGTGCTGGTGAAGATGTTGATGGAGATTGACCCCCTCCCTATGAGAGGATCGATGGTGATGATTTCCCCCTCCCGGAGGGATGTTTCCCCGGCAGAACATCTCCGCCGGAGCCCTAGATTGGTTACGCCAAGGTTCCGCCTCGAGACGGTAGCGCTTTGTCCCGAAAGCTTCCTTCTGATTTTTTCCAGGGCAAAAGACTTCATATAGCAAAAGATGGGCACCGGAGGCCTGGCAGGGGGCCCACGAGGCAGGGGGCACGCCCGGGGGGTAGGGCGCGCCCCCCACCATCGTGGATGGTGGGTGGCCTCCCTCTGGTGCTTTCTTCGCCCAATATTTTTTATATATTCCAAAACTGACTTTCGTGGAGTTTCAGGACTTTTGGAGTTGTGCAGAATAGGTCTCTAATATTTGCTCCTTTTCCAGCCTAGAATTCCAGCTGCCGGCATTCTCCCTCTTCATGTAAACCTTGTAAAATAAAAGAGAAAAGGTATAAGTATTGTGACATAATGTGTAATAACAGTCCATAATGCAATAAATATCAATATAAAAGCATGATGCAAAAAGGACGTATCAGGATCACTCGAGAAGAAAAGATCAAGTGCTCGGCAGATCAGTTTTTAGCTCTACTAAATCTTCGTCGGTGTGAATTTGCTAAGGATCGAGAACACATGCTGCACTACTGGGAAGTCTCGGAAGCACAACTTCACATGCTAATGGACCCCATACTGGTTGGAGATGAATGCATCGATATAGATCCTAAGAAGTTGGCCTATGAGAACAAAGTGATGTTCTACATCCTCTGGAATTCTCTCACGCCAACCAACTGTTGGCGAACGTAGTAATTTCAAAAAAATTCCTACGCACACGCAAGATCATGCTGATGCATAGCAACGAGAGGGGAGAGCGTAGTCTACGTACCCTCATAGACCGAAAGCGGAAGCTTTAGCACAACGCGGTTGATGTAGTCGTATGTCTTCACGGCCCGACCGATCAAGCACCGAAACTACGGCACCTCCGAGTTCTAGCACACGTTCAGCTCGATGACGATCCCCGGACTCCGATCCAGCAGAATGTCGGGGAAGAGTTCCGTCAGCATGACGGCGTGGTGACGATCTTGATGTTCTATTGTCGCAGGCCTTCGCCTAAGCACCGCTACAATATTATCGAGGATTATGGTGGAGGGGGGCACCGCACATGGCTAAGAGATCAATGGTCAATTGTTGTGCCTCTGGGGTGCCCCCTGCCCCCGTATATAAAGGAGCAAGGGGGAGGAGGTGCGGCCAGGCAAGGGGCGCGCTAGGAGGAGTCCTACTCCTCCTGGGAGTAGGACTCCCCCCCCCCTTTCCATGTTGGACTAGGACTTGGGGGGAAGGAGAGAGAGGGGAAAGGAAAGGGGGGCGCCGCCCCCCTCCTTGTCCAATTCGGACTTGGGGGAGGGGCACGCAGCTGCCCCTTGGCCTCCTCTCCACTTCCTCCACTAGGCCCATTAAGGCCCATTAGGTTACCGGGGGGTTCCGGTAACCTCCCGGTACTCCGGTAAAATGCCAATTTCACCCGGAACACTTCCGATGTCCAAACATAGGCTTCCAATATATCAATCTTCATGTCTCGACCATTTCGAGACTCCTCGTCATGTCCGTGATCACATCCGGGACTCCAAACAACCTTCGGTACATCAAAATATATAAACTCATAATGAAACTATCATCATAACGTTAAGCGTGCGGACCCTACGGGTTCGAGAATAATGTAGACATGACCGAGACACGTCTCCGGTCAATAACCAATAGCGTAACCTGGATGCTCATATTGGCTCCTACATATTCTACGAAGATCTTTATCGGTCAGACCGCATAACAACATACGTTATTCCCTTTGTCATCGATATGTTACTTGCCCGAGATTCGATCGTCGGTATCTCAATACCTAGTTCAATCTCGTTACTGGCAAGTCTCTTTACTCGTTCCGTAATACATCATCCCGCAACTAACTCATTAGTTGCAATGCTTGCAAGGCTTAAGTGATGTGTATTACCGAGAGGGCCCAGCGATACCTCTCCGACAATCGGAGTGACAAATCCTAATCTCAAATACGCCAACGCAACAAGTACCTTCGGAGACACCTGTAGAGCACCTTTATAATCACCCAGTTACGTTGTGACATTTGGTAGCACACAAAGTGTTCCTCCTATAAACGGGAGTTACATAATCTCATAGTCATAGGAACATGTATAAGTTATGAAGAAAGCAATAGCAACAAACTAAACGATCAAGTGCTAAGCTAATTGAATGGTTCAAGTCAATCACATCATTCTCCTAATGATGTGATCCCGTTAATCAAATCACAACTCATGTCTATGGTTAGGAAACATAACCATCTTCGATCAACGAGCTAGTCAAGTAGAGGCATACTAGTGACACTCTGTTTGTCTATGTATTCACACATGTATTATGTTTCCGGTTAATACAATTCTAGCATGAATAATAAACATTTATCATGATATAAGGAAATAAATAATAACTTTATTATTGCCTCTAGGGCATATTTCCTTTAGTCTGCCACTTGAACTAGAGTCAATAATCTAGATTACACAGTAATGATTCTAACACCCATGGAGCCTTGGTGCTGATCATGTTTTGCTCATGGAAGAGGCTTAGTCAGCGGGTCTGCAACATTCAGATCCGTATGTATCTTGCAAATTTCTATTTCTCCCACTTGGACTAAATCCCGAATGGAATTGAAGTGTCTCTTGATGTGCTTGGTTCTCTTGTGAAATCTGGATTCCTTCGCCAAGGCAATTGCACCAGTATTGTCACAAAAGATTTTCATTGGACCCGATGCACTAGGTATGACACCTAGATCGGATATGAACTCCTTCATCCAGACTCCTTCATTTGCTGCTTCCGAAGCAGCTATGTACTCCGCTTCACATGTAGATCCCGCCATGACGCTTTGTTTAGAACTGCACCAACTGACAGCTCCACCGTTCAATATAAACACGTATCCGGTTTACGATTTAGAATCGTCCGGATCAGTGTCAAAGCTTGCATCAACGTAACCATTTACGATGAGCTCTTTGTCACCTCCATATATGAGAAACATATCCTTAGTCCTTTTCAGGTACTTCAGGATGTTCTTGACCGCTCTCCAGTGATCCACTCCTGGATTACTTTGGTACCTCCCTGCTAGACTTATAGCAAGGCACACATCAGGTCTGGTACACAGCATTGCGTACATGATAGAGCCTATGGCTGAAGCATAGGGAACATCTTTCATCTTCTCTCTATCTTCTGTGGTGGTCGGACATTGAGTCTTACTCAACTTCACACCTTGTAACACAGGCAAGAACCCTTTCTTTGCTTGATCCATTTTGAACTTCTTCAAAACTTTGTCAAGGTATGTGCTTTGTGAAAGTCCAATTAAGCGTCTTGATCTATCTCTATAGATCTTAATGCCCAATATGTAAGCAGCTTCACCGAGGTCTTTCATTGAAAAACTCTTATTCAAGTATCCCTTTATGCTATCCAGAAATTCTATATCATTTCCAATCAGTAATATGTCATCCACATATAATATCAGAAATGCTACAGAGCTCCCACTCACTTTCTTGTAAATACAGGCTTCTCCAAAAGTCTGTACAAAACCAAATGCTTTGATCACACTATCAAAGCGTTTATTCCAACTCCGAGAGGCTTGCACCAATCCATAAATGGATCGCTGGAGCTTGCACACTTTGTTAGCTCCCTTTGGATCGACAAAACCTTCCGGTTGCATCATATACAACTCTTCTTCCAGAAATCCATTTAGGAATGCAGTTTTGACATCCATCTGCCAAATTTCATAATCATAAAATGCGGCAATCGCTAACATGATTCGGACAGACTTAAGCATCGCTACAGGTGAGAAGGTCTCATCGTAGTCAATCCCTTGAACTTGTCGAAAACCTTTTGCAACAAGTCAAGCTTTGTAGACAGTAACATTACCGTCAGCGTCAGTCTTCTTCTTGAAGATCCATTTATTCTCAATTGCTTGCCGGTCAACGGGCAAATCAACCAAAGTCCACACTTTGTTCTCATACATGGATCCCATCTCAGATTTCATGGCTTCTAGCCATTTTGTGGAATCTGGGCTCACCATCGCTTCTTCATAGTTTGTAGGTTCATCATGATGAAGTAGCATGACTCCCAAAACAGGATTACCGTACCACTCTGGTGCGGATCTTACTCTGGTTGATCTACGAGGTTTGGTAGTAACTTGATCTGAAGTTTCATGATCATTATCATTAGCTTCCTCACTAATTGGTGTAGGTGTGACAGAAACCGGTTTCTGTGATGTACTACTTTCCAATAAGGGAGCAGGTACAGTTACCTCATCAAGTTCTACTTTCCTCCCACTCACTTCTTTCGAGAGAAAACTCCTTCTCTAGGAAGGATTCATTCTTAGCAACGAATGTCTTACCTTCGGATCTGTGATAGAAGGTGTACCCAACAGTCTCCTTTGGGTATCCTATGAAGACACATTTCTCCGATTTGGGTTCGAGCTTATCAGGTTGAAGCTTTTTCACATATCGCAGCCCCAAACTTTTAGAAACGACAACTTTGGTTTCTTGCCAAACCACAGTTCATAAGGCGTCGTCTCAACGGATTTCGATGGTGCCCTATTTAACGTGAATGCAGCCGTCTCTAAAGCATAACCCCAAAATGATAGTGGTAAATCAGTAAGAGACATCATAGATCGCACCATATCTAGTAAAGTACGATTACGACGTTCGAACACACCATTATGCTGTGGTGTTCCGGGTGGCGTGAGTTGCGAAACTATTCCGCATTGTTTCAAATGTAGACCAAACTCGTAACTCAAATATTCTCCTCCACGATCAGATCGTAGAAACTTTATTTTTCTTGTTACGATGATTTTCAACTTCACTCTGAAATTCTTTGAACTTTTCAAATGTTTTAGACTTATGCTTCATTAAGTAGATATACCCATATCTTCTTACATCATCTGTGAAGGTGAGAAAATAACGATATCCGCCACGAGCCTCAACATTCATCGGACCACATACATCTGTATGTATGATTTCCAACAAATTTGTTGCTCTCTCCATAGTACCAGAGAACGGTGTTTTAGTCATCTTGCCCATGAGGCACGGTTCGCATGTACCAAGTGATTCCAAAAGTCCATCAGTATGGAGTTTCTTCATGCGCTTTACACTGATATGACCTAAACGGCAGTGCCACAAATAAGTTGCACTATAATTATCAACTCTGCATCTTTTGGCTTCAACATTATGAATATGTGTATCACTACTATCAAGATTCATCAAAAATAGACCACTCTTCAAGGGTGCATGACCATAAAAGATATTACTCATATAAATAGAACAACCATTATTCTCTGATTTAAATGAATAAACGTCTTGCATCAAACAAGATCCAGATATAATGTTCATGCTCAACGCTGGCACCAAATAACAATTATTTAGGTCTAATACTAATCCTGAAGGTAGATGTAGAGGTAGCGTGCCGACTGCGATCACATCAACTTTGGAACCATTTCCCACGCGCATCGTCACCTCGTCCTTCGCCAGTGTTCTCTTAATCCGTAGTCCCTTTTTTGAGTTGCAAATATTAGCAACAGAACTAGTATCAAATACCCAGGTGCTACTGCGAGCTCTAGTAAGGTACACATCAATAACATGTATATCATATATACCTTTGTTCACCTTGCCATCCTTCTTATCCGCCAAATACTTGGGGTAGTTCCGCTTCCAGTGTCCAGTCTGCTTGCAGTAGAAGCACTCAATTTCAGGCTTAGGTCTAGATTTGGGTTTCTTCTCCTGAGCAGCAACTTGCTTGCTATTCTTCTTGAAGTTCCCCTTCTTCTTCCCTTTGCCCTTTTTCTTGAAACTGGCGGTCTTGTTGACCATCAACACTTGATGCTCCTTCTTGATTTCTACCTCCGCGGCCTTTAGCATTGCGAAGAGCTCGGGAATCGTCTTATCCATCCATTGCATGTTATAGTTCATCACGAAGCTCTCGTAGCTTGGTGGCAGTGATTGAAGAACTCTGTCAATGACACTATCAACAGGAAGATTAACTCCCAGTTGAGTCAAGTGATTATGATACCCAGACATTTTGAGTATATGTTCACTGACAGAACTATTCTTCTCCATCTTGCAGCTATAGAACTTATTGGAGACTTCATATCTCTCAATCCGGGCATTTGCTTGAAATATTAACTTCAACTCTTGGAACATCTCATATGCTCCATGACGTTCAAAACGTCGTTGAAGTCCCGATTCTAAGCTGTAAAGCATGGCACACTGAACTATCGAGTAGTCATCAGCTTTGCTCTGCCAGACATTCATAACATCTGGTGTTGCTCCAGCAGCAGGCCTGGCACCCAGCGGTGCTTCCAAGACGTAATTCTTCTATGCAGCAATGAGGGTAATCCTCAAGTTACGGACCCAGTCCGTGTAATTGCTACCATCATATTTCAACTTTGCTTTCTCAAGGAACGCATTAAAATTCAACGGAACAACAACACGGGCCATCTATCTACAATCAAACATAGACAAGCAAGATACTATCAGGTACTAAGTTCATGATAAATTTAAGTTTAATTAATCATATTACTTAAGAACTCCCACTTAGAAAGACATCCCTCTAATCTTCTAAGTGATCACGTGATCCAAATCAACTAAACCATAACCAATCATCATGTGAAATGGAGTAGCTTTCAATGGTGAACATCAATATGTTGATCATATCTACTATATGATTCACGCTCGACCTTTCGGTCTCTGTGTTCCGAGGCCATATCTGCATATGCTAGGCTCGTCAAGTTTAACCTGAGTATTCTGCGTGTGCAAAACTGGCTTGCACCCGTTGTAGATGGAAGTAGAGCTTATCACACCCGATCATCACGTGGTGTTTGGGCACGACGAACTTTGGCAACGGTGCATACTCAGGGAGAACACTTTTATCTTGAAATTTAGTGAGGGATCATCTTATAATGCTACCGTCAATCAAAGCAAGATAAGATCCATAAAAGATAAACATCACATGCAATCAATATAAGTGATATGATATGGCCATCATCATCTTGTGCTTGTGATCTCCATCTCCGAAGCACCGTCATGATCACCATCGCCACCTACCTGACACCTTGATCTCCATCGTAGCATCGTTGTCGTCTCGCCAATCTTATGCTTCTATGACTATCGCTACCGCTTAGTGATAAAGTAAAGCATTACAGGGCGATTGCATTGCATACAACAAAGCGACAACCATATGGCTCCTGCCAGTTGCCGATAACTTGGTTACAAAACATGATCATCTCATACAATAAAATATAGCATCATGTCTTGACCATATCACATCACAACATGCCCTGCAAAAACAAGTTAGACGTCCTCTACTTTGTTGTTGCAAGTTTTACGTGGCTGCTACGGGCTTTGCAAGAACCGTTCTTACCTACGCATCAAAACCACAACGATAGTTTGTCAAGTTGGTGTTGTTTTAACCTTCGCAAGGACCGGGCGTAGCCACACTCGGTTCAACTAAAGTTGGAGAAACTGACACCCGCCAGCCACCTGTGTGCAAAGCACGTCGGTAGAACCAGTCTCGCGTAAGCGTACGCGTAATGTCGGTCCGGGCCGCTTCATCCAACAATACCGCCGAACCAAAGTATGACATGCTGGTAAGAAGTATGACTTGTATCGCCCACAACTCACTTGTGTTCTACTCGTGCATATAACATCAACGCATTAAACCTGGCTCGGATGCCGCTGTTGGGGAACGTAGTAATTTCAAAAAAATTCCTACGCACATGCAAGATCATGGTAATGCATAGCAACGAGAGGGGAGAGTGTAGTCTACGTACCCTCGTATACCGAAAGCGGAAGCGTTAGCACAACGCGGTTGATGTAGTCGTACGTCTTCACGGCCCGACCAACCAAGCACCGAAACTACGGCACCTCCGAGTTCTAGCACACGTTCAACTCGATGACGATCCCCGGACTCCGATCAAGCAGAATGTCGGGGAAGAGTTCCGTCATCACGACGGCGTGGTGACGATCTTGATGTTCTACTGTCGCAGGGCTTCGCCTAAGCACCGCTACAATATTATCGAGGATTATGGTGGAGGGGGCACCGCACACGGCTAAGAGATCAATGATCAATTGTTGTGTCTCTGGGGTGCCCCCTGCCCCATATATAAAGGAGCAAGGGGGAGGAAGTGCGGCCAGGCAAGGGGCGCGCCAGGAGGAGTCCTACTCCTCCTGGGAGTAGGACTCCCCCCTTTCCATGTTGGACTAGGACTTGGGGGGGAAGGAGAGAGAAGGGAAAGGAAAGGGGGGACGCCGCCCCCCCCTCCTTGTCCAATTCGGACTTGGAGGGGGGAGGGGCGCGCGGCTGCCCCTTGGCCTCCTCTCCACTTCCTCCACTAGGCCCATTAAGGCCCATTAGGTTACCGGGGGGTTCCGGTAACCTCCCGGTACTATGGTAAAATGCCAATTTCACCCGGAACACTTCCGATGTCCAAACATAGGCTTCCAATATATCAATCTTCATGTCTCGACCATTTCGAGACTCCTCGTCATGTCCGTGCTCACATCCGGGACTCCGAACAACCTTCAGTACATCAAAATATATAAACTCATAATGAAACTATCATCGTAACATTAAGCGTGCGGACCCTACGAGTTCGAGAACAATGTAGACATGATCGAGACACGTCTCCGGTCAATAACCAGTAGCGGAACCTGGATGCTCATATTGGATCCTACATATTCTACGAAGATCTTTATCGTTCAGACCGCATAACAACATACGTTGTTCCCTTTGTCATCGGTATGTTACTTGCCCGAGATTCGATCGTCGGTATCTCAATACCTAGTTCAATCTCATTACCGGCAAGTCTCTTTACTCATTCCATAATACATCATCCCGCAACTAACTCATTAGTTGCAATGCTTGAAAGGCTTAAGTGATGTGTATTACCAAGAGGGCCCAGAGATACCTCTCCGACAATCGGAGTGACAAATCCTAATCTCGAAATACGCCAACCCAACAAGTACCTTCGGAGACACCTATAGAGCACCTTTATAATCACCCAGTTACGTTATGACGTTTGGTAGCACACAAAGTGTTCCTCCGGTAAACGGGAGTTGCATAATCTCATAGTCATAGGAACATGTATAAGTTATGAAGAAAGCAATAGCAACAAACTAAACGATCAAGTGCTAAGCTAATGGAATGGGTCAAGTCAATCACATCATTCTCCTAATGATGTGATCCCATTAATAAAATGAAAACTCATGTCTATGGTTAGGAAACATAACCATCTTCGATCAACGAGCTAGTCAAGTAGAGGCATACTAGTGACACTCTGTTTGTCTATGTATTCACACATGTATTATGTTTCCGGTTAATACAATTCTAGCCTAAATAATAAACATTTATCATGATATAAGGAAATAAATAATAACTTTATTATTGCCTCTAGGGCATATTTCCTTCACCAACATACCAGAAACTATAAATGGCATCATGGGAAATGCTCTTCTAGCCATTTCTCAAGGAATTTGTTTTGATATTCCAGATATATTCATTCGTAACTTGGCTTGTGCTGCAGATAGCCCCCAATAATTGAAGCCATATGCCCCTTGGATCATGTTTGCAATTGAGCAACTTCTTGAAGAAAATTTTCTATGCCTAGTTACAATGAAGGTTTTCATGCCACCAGTTCGTGACACTGGCAAAGGAAAGGCACTTGTTGATGTTGCTCGTGTTGCTTCTGCTTCTAACACTGCTCCGAAAGTTAAGAAATCCCAAGGTTGAAATCCCTCTAGAGGAAAATCCATCTCTCTATATGAGATTTTCATTCACACTCAACAAGCTCTAGAGAGTCACATCAAGCTCGATCGAAAAGAAAATCTGGAATTGATGACTGAACTAAACTTTCTTCATAATTATGCTCGCTAAACCCTTCTGCATGAGAAGTAGCAAAAGAAGCGCTCTTGGACTCTTCTAAGGCAGCATTATTCACGGAAACAGTTGGCGGCCAAAGGCATCAAGAAAGAATATGACTATCTGGATTTGCAATTCCTCGTATCCAAAGACAAACCCCCATGATCCCTCGGTGCTCTACATCAACTAATTTGTTGTTTGTTGAACCAGATGATGAAATCGAAGACACAACTAGTACACTTATCTACAAGCCTGATGCACCTCGCACCATTACTTCTGAAGGAGTTCCCGAAGCCCATGCTGCAACACCGGCTTCAGCATCAACTATTCCTCGCTCTGCGAGTTCTGCTTCGACAAGCAGTGCAAATTCTGATTTTGAGGATTCTTCAGACATGTAGTTCCTCGTATGCATTCTCTTTCCTTTTTGACACTTCTTGACAAAAAGGGGGAGAAGAACATCAAGTGATAGATGAACGGGGTATTTGCAGGGTGTTTTCATTCGCCAGTTGCTTTCTGCAATCGAACTTTTTGGTGTTTCTCGAACAATTTGCTTGTTGAACTTATCGCACCGCCTGTGGTGTTGAAATACTTGATTGCCATGTACTATTATTAACCCCCTTGCAATGCTATCTGCTTCCAACTATTTGTTTGCAGGTGCTATCGAAAGTTTACTCCCATGCAATTATTATCGTCGATAATTAACTTTCGAACAAGGAAAGTGAATGTTTGCCAAGGAGGACAGGAATTCATGCTTCTCTAGTCAGAGACTTTTTCCCTAAAGTTGTGTGTTATTGTTAGATATTCTATAATTATTATCTCTTGTATATGACTGACAAAGTGCTTTTCCTCTCGAATATTCCTCGTATCAACTTTGCTGTAGGAAAACTTCATCTGAATCTTAACTCCTCCAAGCAATATCCTTTATTCCCCTTGCTCCAAACAATTCTTGAGTATCTATCTTGCAGGGAATTTACATCTCATGTGGATTCAAATCATGTTCTGAGAAAACCTTCATGATATATCTTTCGTCAGAAATCATTTCAAAGTATTCATTATATCTAATTCTTTTTAAAGATTGTGTGACAGGAACCATCTTAGACAGTGTCGAGTGCATTGGTAGAGACCACGAATGAGATCTTTTCTCAATGAAACTCATACGAAGATTCACCTTGCTTCCTTCTGATTTAACTACACACTCAAATGATGCATATCTTTAGGGGGAGCATGCTTTATCTTCGTAATTATCTCTCGTAGTTTATTATCCTTTGCATTACATTTCATTCATTATCTATTCTTCGATGTGTTCTATTTTGTCAATAATTGTCCAAAAAGGGGGAGATTGTTGGTGCAATATCTGCCTTCCTGTGTTTTGGAGATTGTTGACAGAAATAGGTATGGACTGATTTGTTTGCTAGTGCATACATAGAGAAATAGTCCATACAGAAACTGAAGAGAATGTTATCTCTGGTGCCCAAGTTCTAGGAACTTCACCGAAGTATATCTGCATTGCAGAGAAGAACGAGCTACATCTGTTAAAGATTTGTAGACGAGAAGATTGCTGTGATGGAATTATCCCCTCGAAATATTACTGCTGAAGTAAAGCATATTGTCCGGAGTTGTTGTCCGAAGAAATTGACTACAGTGAACGCAAGTCAAAGGCAAATTAAAGACGTAGTATTATTTTCATCTTTCTTCTTTGGTTCAATTGAGTCATAGGACCTCCCTACTATTAAGAGGGGTATAGGTTCTCGAAGCTTAGATCCGATGTGATGCTTAGCCCAAACCTATGAAAGTTGCGAGAGAAATCGCTTTGTGTTCCGAGGAAATACTTGCCAGCAAGAGACTGTGATCTTCTTCACTGTAAGAGATTTTTCTCGGACCAAGGAGTTAGCATTACTTACTCCACAAGTAATGTTACCATTGTGCTCAAAATCCGACCATCGGACTCGTGTCGTTCGGCCATTGGCTGCTCTCGATGTCCAATTTGGTCATTTCCCTTCAGGGAAGGCTGCAACTATAAATAGCCACCCCGCATCGGCTTTGTCCGGTGACTGCTCTACTTAAGATTTATGAGAAGATAGATTTGAGCATCCCCTGTTTGAGTGATTTGAGTTTAAGATCCACCAAGAGAAAAACCAAGAGCCCAAACTTAGACAGTGGTTGTGCATCACAGTAGTTCTGAGTTAGAGTTCTTGTACCTATTACTCTTGAGATCTGCTGATGTCGCTTGAACTACGTCGGTATTTCCCCAAAGAGGAAGGGCTGATGCAGTACATCTACGGTAGGTATTTCCCTCAGTTATGAAACCAAGGTATCAATCCAGTAGGAGAACAAAGCAACACTATGTAAATGGTACCTGCACACAAAGAACAAATACTTGCAACTCGACACTTATGAGGGGTTGTCAATCCCTCTACGGGTAACGGCGCCAGAAATTGTCAAGTTGACGGGATAAAAATTGTGATAGATTCGATAAATAGATCTCGATAAAACACAAAATAAAATAAGTAATAAAAAGTGCAGCAAGGTATTTTGGGGTTTTTGGAATAATATATCTAAAAAGCAAATAAAAAATAGATCTCAAAGCAAATATGATAAAGAATAGACCCGGGGGTCGTAGATTTCACTAGTGGCTTCTCTCGAGAGAATAGCACACGGTGGGTAGACAAATTATTGTTGGGAAATTGATAGAAGATCGAATAATTATAACGATATCCAAGGCAATGATCATTACATAGGCATCACGTCCAAGATTAGTAGACCAACTCCTGCCTGCATCTACTACTATTACTCCACACATCGACCGCTATCCAGCAAGCATCTAGTGTATTAAGTTCATGGAGAAACAGGTTAATGCAATAAGAACGATGACATGATGTACATGAGATCTATTCGTGTAGGAATAGCCCCCATCTTGTTATCCTTAATAGCAACAATACATGCGTGTCTTGCTGCCCCTTCTGTCACTGGGAAAGAACACCGCACGATCGAACCCATCACCAAGCACCTCTTCCCATGGCAAGAAATATCGATCTAGTTATCCTAACTAAAGCAAAGATTCGAAAAATAAATATGGGGCTATAAGTAATCATGCATATAAGAGATCAAAGAAGACTCAAATAATATCCATGGATATAGATCTGATCATAAACTCAAAGTTCATTGGATCCCAACAAACACACCGCAAAAAGAGTTATATCAAATAGATCTCCAAGAGACCATTGTATCGAGAATCAAAAAGAGAGAAGAAGCCATCTAGCTACTGCCTATGGACTCGTAGGTCTATGATGAACTACTCACACATCATCGGAGAGGCACCAATGAGGATGATGAACCCCTCCGTGATGGTGTCTAGATTGGATCTCGTGGTTTTGGAACTTGTAGCGGTTAGAATTGTGTTTCGTTGACTCTCGTAGGGTTTTTGGAATATTGGGGTATTTATAGGGCGAAGAGGTAGTGCGGGAGGCCATCGAGGTGGTCACAACCCACCAGGGCGCGCCTGGGCCTCCAGGCGCGCCCTGGTGGGTTGTGCTCCCCTCAAGCCTCCCCTCGGGTACTTCTTTGGCCCATCTTGTGTCTTCTGGTCCAAAAAAATTCTCCAAAAACTTTCGCTGCGTTTGGACTCCGTTTGGTACTAATATTCTGTGAAGTGAAAAACAAGCAAAAAACAGCAACTGGCACTGGGCACTATGCCAATAGGTTAGTCCCAAAAAATGATATGAAGTTGCTATAAAATGATTGTAAGAGCATCTCCAGCCGCGCCCCCAATAGGCCCCCCAGGCCACTTTTTCGGCGCCGGCGCCAAAACAACACCCCAGTCATGCCCCCAGGATGCCGAAAAGCGCCGGTTCGGCCCTTTTTCCGCCCGGCGGTCACAGGACGAACTCGGTGCACTGGGGGCGATCGGGGGCTCCGGCGCAAGGGAAAAGTGTGGCTGGCCCACACCGTCAGGCGAAAAGTCAAGATTTTCTTCCCCGACTCGCCTCCCACCCCCCGCGCCCTCGGCCGCCACTAGCTATATCTCGGCGCCGCCCGCCGCCCTTCACCACTAGATAGCCATTCCCCGCCGGAAAAATAGCAGAGGTTCGCCGCGGCAGCCCCTCCAATCGCAGCTGGGCATTTTCGGCCGCGGAGGGGCAGTTTAGCGGCGGGAACATGCCCACCGGGCACAAGGTGTTCGGTGATTTTCCTACCTCGGCGATGGACACGGATGACGAGGAAGCGCTCGCCGCGCTGCTAGAGGAGGAAGCCGAGGCCGACGTCCAGGAAGAAGACCATATCATGGTGCTCGCCGCCCTCGCCCAGCTGCTGGCGAGCAATGAAAAGCCGCGGCGAGGTGGCTCGGCGCCGGGGCAGGTGAAAGCAAAGAACCGGCATCGTCTCGAAGGCTACTGCATGCTCTACTCCGACTACTTTGCCGATGCTCCACAGCACGACAACAAAACATTTCGGCGTCGTTATCGGATGAGCCGAAAGCTCTTCCTCAGGATTGTGAATTCCATCCGGGAGTTCGACAACTACTTCAAGTGCAAGATGGATTGCACCGGCAACCTTGGATTCACCTTGATCCAGAAGTGCACGACAGCGATGAGGATGCTTGCATACGGAGCTCCCGGTGATTCACTCGACGACTATGGGCGCATGGCCGAGTCCACCGGCATAGAGTGTTTCTACAAGTTCTGTCGGGCAATGGTGGCAGTGTTTGGACCATAATACTTGAGAACACCCAATGCGGAAGACACTTCTCGGATCCTAGCACAGAATGCAGCAAGAGGATTTCCTGAGACGCTTGGAAGCATCGACTGCATGCATTGGAAATGGAAGAATTGCCCATTTGCTTGGCAGGGCATGTACAAAGGCGCCAAAGGCGGTTGCAGTGTGGTACTTGAGGCGGTGGCCACACAGGACCTCTGGATTTGGCACTCCTTCTTTGGTATGCCAGGAACTCACAATGACATCAACGTGCTGTAGTGCTCTCCTATCTTTGCCAAGCTTGTTGAAGGTCATTCTCCTCCGATGAACTTCGAGATCAATGGGCGGCACTACAACAAGGGTTTGTGAAGACCATTTGTGAAGACACTACTATCCGAGATGGCATCTATCTAGCTGATGGCATCTATCCGAGATGGTCGACATTTGTGAAGACCATCTCCAACCTTGTGCCAGGAGGCAAGAACGCCTGGTTTGCGAAGATTCAGGAGGCTTGCTGGAAGGATGTCGAGCAGGCATTTGGTGCGCTCCAATCTCGATTTTCTGTTGTCCGGTACCCCGCTCAGACCTGGTCGAAAGATCAAATGTGGGAGATCATGACTTGTTGTGTCATCTTGCACAACATGATCATCGAAAGCAAGCAAGAAGACCTAGTGTTTGACACTGAACCATACTACAGGAAAGGCCCTCTAGCCGAAGTTGATCACCAGCTACCGGCAACCTGGACTGCCTACCTCAGTATGCGTTAGGAGAACCAAGACCCACAGGTGCATCATCAGCTGCAGCATGATCTGGTGGAGCACCTATGGAGGCTCAAGGGCAACGTCGGGCGCGACGTGTAATGAAATATGAGTTTTTATTTGTTGAACTATATAATTTGTATTGAACTATTTGTTGTTGTACTATTTTGTTGAACTATTTGATTTTTCTATGATGAACTATGTGATAAAGAATATATTTATGTTCTAATTCAACGCCAAGCCACGGCAAACCACGCCGAATATGGGCCTATTCTCGCCCATATGGGCCCTTTATTTGCCGAAAGTGGGCCGAAAAGTGGGCCAATTTCGGCGCCTGGGGGCGACGACTGGGCGCAAAACCGCCCCCAGTGCCGATTGTATCGCCGGCTCACCCCCAGGGGGCGATTTATATGCGTCCTGGGGGGCGCCAACGGCTGGAGATGCTCTAAAGCATCCAAGAATGATAATATAACAACATGGAAGAATCAAAAATTATATATACGTTGGAGACGTATCATCTGCGCACTCTCTAGACGGATAGGTTTCGGCTCGAGTGTTGAAGAGTTGTTGTCTTCACTGAGCTAGATCTTCAACAACCAAGAGTGATTGTGGTTTGCGAAGGTTGGCCAAAGGTTTGCAGATCACCGACAAGTATCAACCATGAGTGAAATCAACTAAAGTCTGATCAGCTTCGAGTTGAAGGAGAATAGGGTGAAGAGAGTTTATCTTCCATGTTAAGTCACACCCCTCCAACCAGACGTAGCCCTTTGGCAGAAGGGTGAACTGGTCTGCCAAATCTCTCTGTCTCCATCGAGCACCACTAGTTCAATTTACTTTATTGCATTACTTTCGGCAGTCTTCATATGTGCTCTGTGACGATAGTTATTTGATCAGTTATTTTCTGTTGCATATCATCTGACTCCACTCTCTTGTGATAGTTATCATTCGTTGCTCACATTGTTGCACTCACATCACTCTGTCTTGCTACCTTGGTTCTTGTTATTCTCTGTGCTCTGATATTTGACATTAGTATGATCATCAAGCCTATTGCATCCTATGCTCGAACCATCATTGCATCCTACATCAAAGGTTTTGTTGCTCAATAGCAAGCTTGATTGAGTTCGTATCTACCGAACCTTATTTTCACTGCTGTGTTTGGGATCAGTTCAAAACATTCACAATAATTTTTTAATCTCCCATTCACCCCCTCTGGTTGATATACTCTCGGTCCTAACATCACTCTTCGCACTGCTCTGTTATTTCGGGGGGATGTCAGACCTAAATCCGGCTGATCTCGGGTAGGGAGTCCTGAGCTAGTGATCTCAACTTGATGGTAACAGGAAGTAGAGAGTCACATTATTTACCCGGGTTTGAGCCCTCTCGAAGAGGTAAAACCCTACTGATGTCTACTACACAACTTTATTCTTGTAGTCTCTATTGGGCCTTCAAGCACAGAGTTTTGTATGATAGCAGCAAATTTCCCTCAAGTGGATGACCTAAGGCTTATCAATATGTGCGAGGTGTAGGATGAAGATAGTTTCTCTCAAACAACCATGCAATCAAATACAAGAAATGTCTTATGTCCCCAACACACCCAATATAATGGTAAATTGTATAGGTGCACTAGTGCGGCGAAGAGATGGTGATACAAGTGTAGTATGGATAGTAGATATAGGTTTTTGTAATATGAAATAATAAAAACAGCAAGATAGCAAGTGATAAAAGTGAGCACAAATGGTATTGCAATGCTTAGAAATAAGGCCTAGATTTCATACTTTCACTAGTGCAATCTCTCAGCAGTGATAACATAATTGAATCATATAACAGCCCCTCAACGTACGATAAAGAATCACCCCAGTGCTAGTTCCTGTTTTTTTGCCTATTTCTTTGTTTCGTAGAAAGACCATACCATACCAAACGAAACCCAAATGCGATAAAAAATATATTGTGATCATAAACATGGCATGAATATATGGTGATCGTAAACATGACAAAGAAATAGGAAAAAATAACATAAAGGTGCACCAAAACCATATAAAATGATCGTAAACATGACATGAATACTTCATAAATTATAGATACGTTGGAGACGTATCACCTATGACCTGCTTGTATTGTATTGTATTGATAGTCAATGGGGTACAAAGTACATGATGGTCTACCTCGAGAAAGTATGAATGAATCTAACCTACCTCTACGAAGCTAAACCCTCGGCTTATATAAGGGCCGAAGGATACCTAGGGTTACAAACGCTCGGTTGCATCTAGAGATATACATGTTGAATATTTGAATATGCCTTGAAGTATACTTCAAGTCTTCGGAGGATTCCATCTTGAGTATGCCAAGGGCCATAGCTTTCGTGGCCCATTCTTACGTTGTTGGTGGTATTCAGCCCGGCCCATGAATGATAGGCCGATGGGGTGAGTACCCCCTAATCTAGGACATCATCAGTACCCTTGAACTAGTCTTCAAGCCGAGGACCGTGAGTGACTCCTCGGGACAGCTTCTCTTCGGGTCTTCGGTGTTGTAGGTGAGTTCGATCCTCCAATTTGACACAATATCCAAGGACTCCTATGGATAGGAAGCCATCATTGACCTCTCATGTTTGGCTTCCTCTTTTACTATATTGCTACTTGTGAGCTGCGTTGGGATTTCCCTGAAGAGGAGGGGATGATGCAGTACAGTAGATATAAGTATTTCCCTTAGTTATGAAACCAAGGTTATCAATCCAGTAGGAGAATCACGCAACAACTCGTTAGCAGCACCTGCACACAAAATAACAAATCCTTGCACCCAACGCAAACAAGGGGTTGTTAATCCCTTGACGGTTAATTGCAAGATTAAATTTTATGGTGATAGATAGATAGATCAACCAAAAATACAAGTAAAATAAATAAAGTAAAATTGCAGCAGGGTATTTTTAGGATTTTTACTATATGATAAAGGTAGACCCAGGGGCCATAGTTTTCACTAGAGGCTTCTCTCTTGAAAATAGCATACGGTGGGTAAACAAATTAATGTTGGGCAATTGATAGAAAAGCAAATAATCATGACAATATCCAAGACAATGATCATGTATATAGGCATCACGTCCGAGACAAGTAGACCGACTCCTGCCTACATCTACTACTATTACACCACACACCGGCCGCTATCTAGCATGCATCTAGAGTATTAAGTTCATAAAGAACGAAGTAACGCCTTAAACAAGATGACATGATGTAGGCAAAGTAAACTCACGCATGAATAAACCCCATCTTTTTATCCTTAATAGAAATGATAAAATACGTGTCATGTCCCCTTCTGTCACTGGGATTGAGCACCGCAAGATCGAACCCATTACAAAGAACTTCTCCCATTGCAAGATAAATCAATCTAGTTGCCAAACCAAATCAATAGATCGGAGAGAAATATGAAGTTATAACAATCATGCATAAAAGAGTTCATAGAAAATTCAAATAATATTCATGGATAATCTGATCATAAACTCACAATTCATCGGATCCCAACAAACACAGCATGAAATGTGATTACATCAGATAGAACTCCAAGAACGTCGAGGAGTGATATGTCTCTAACGTATCTATAATTTTGGGACATTTACATCTATGCCATTAACTTGAACCCACTACTCAGTTTTGCCCCTAATTTTTGGGTATGCTCAGTTTTGCCCCTTCGCCATTAGTTTCACTTATAGAAATGCCCTTCTGTGTCGTTACCGTCCGGTCAACGGGATTTGACCATCCTAAAAAAGAGCAAAAAAATAAAAAAAAATGAAACTTGTGGGATCGAATACACTCATGTCTGCAAGGTGTGTACAAATTTTCATGCCGTTCGAACACCCTGGGAGCTCGTGGCAGGAAAACATATATTTTGTACGCACGTGAACAGTAAATTTGAAAAAATTAGAAAAAAATCAAAAATATGAAATTTTGTGGGACTGAAGATACTCAGGTGCGTAAGATGTGTGCAAATTTTTGTTGTGTTTGGACATCGTAGGAGCTCGTGGAGAGAAAAAAGTCAGCTCAAAAAAACTTTGAAATAATGCACTATTTTGTTTTTTCTTCTAGAGCGCCTCGTACGTCATTTGATCACCAAAACTTGCAAGAACCTTGTGCGCTCAAGCCTCTTTGAAGCCAAAAAAACATTTTTTTTTTAATTTTTTTCTATTTTTTTGAATTTACTGTTCATAGGCATAAATTATTTTTGTTTTCCTTTGCCACGAGCTCCCGGAGTGTCCAACCAACACAAAAATTTGCACGCGCCTTGCGACATGACTATCTTCGATCCCTCAAAATTTCAGATTTTTTTGATTTTTTTGCTATTTTTTCTCGATGGTTAAAGTCCTTTGACTGGACGATAATGGTGCAAAAGGGCATTTCTATAAGTGACACTAACTGCGGAGGGGCAAAACTGAGCATGCCTAAAAATTAGTGGCAAAACTGAGTAGTGGGTTCGAGTTAGGGGCAGAACTGGATTTGGCCCTATAATTTTTTATTGTTCCATGCTACTATATTATCTGTTTTGGATGTTTTATATGCATTAATATGCTATTTTATATGATTTTTGGGACTAACCTATTAACCTAGAGCCCAATGTCTATTCCTGTTTTTTCCTTGTTTTAGAGTTTCGCAGAAAAGAAATACCAAACGGGGTCCAAACGGAATGAAACTTTCACAATGATTTTTCTTGGACTAGAAGACATCCATAGGGCTTGGAGTGCACGTCAGGAAAGCCACGAGGTGGTCATAAGGTCGGGAGGCGCGCCCATGGGGTAGGGCACGCCCCCACCCTTGTGGGCCCCTTGTGACTCCACCGATCTATTTCTTCCGCCTATATATTCTCAGATATCCCAAAACCAACCAGGGGAGCCACGAAACCAGTTTTCCGCCGCCACAACCTTCTGTACCCGTGAGATCCCATCTAGGGGCCTTTTCCGGCGTCCTGCCGGAGGGGGATTCGATCACGGAGGGCTTCTACATCAACACCATTGCCTCTCCGACGAAGCGTGAGTAGTTTACCACAGACCTACGGGTCCATAGCTAGTAGCTAGATGGTTTTTTCTATCTCTTTGATTCTCAATACAAAGTTCTCCTTGATGTTCTTGGAGATCTATTCGATGTAATACTCTTTTGCGGTGTGTTGATCCTATGAATTGTGGATTTATGATCAACTTATCTATGAATATTATTTGAATCTCCTCTGAATTCTTATATGCATGATTTGATATCTTTGCAAGTCTCTTCAAACTATCGATTTGGTTTAGCCAACTAGATTGGTTTTTCTTGCAATGGGAGAATTGCTTAGCTTTGGGTTCAATCTTGCGGTGCTCGATCCTAGTGACAGAAGGGGAACCGACACGTACTGTATTGTCGTCATCGAGGATAAAAAGATGGGGTTTTCATCATATTGCTTGAGTTAATTCCTCTACATCATATCATCTTTCTTAATGCGTTACTCCGTTCTTTATGAACTTAATACTCTAGATGCATGCTGGATAGCGGTCGATGTGTGGAGTAATAGTAGTAGATGCAGGCAGGAATCGGTCTACTTAACACGGACGTGATGCCTATATTCATGATCATTGCCTTAGATATTGTCTTAACTTTGCGCTTTTCTATCAATTGCTCGGCAGTAATTTGTTCACCCGCCGTAATATTTTCTATCTTGAGAGAAGCCTCTAGTGAACCCTATGGCTCCCGGGTCTATTTTCCATCATATAAGTTTCCGATCTACAATTTTAGTCTCCTATTTATTTTCTTTGCAATCTTTTACTTTCAGTTCCATAAACCAAAAATACAAAAAATATTACTTTACAGTTTATCCATCTATATCAGATCTTACTTTGCAAATAACCGTGAAGGAATTGACAACCCCTTTGTCGCGTTGGGTGCAAGTTGGGGTTTGTTTATGCAGGTATTCGGTGGATTATGCGTTGTCTCCTACTAGATTGATAACTTGGTTCTCAAAACTGAGGGAAATACTTACTCTACTTTGCTGCATCATCCTTTCCTCTTCAAGGGAAAAACCAACGCAAGCTCAAGAGGTAGCAAGGAGAACATTGTATTAAAGATCAAACAAAGAGAAGAAGCCATCTATCTACTAACTATGGACCCGTAGGTCTGTGGTAAACTACTCACACATCATCAGATGTGCAGCAAGGTTGATGTAGAGCCCCTTCGTGATTGATTCCCCCTTTGGCAGAGTGCCGGAAAAGGCCTCCATATGGGATCTCTCGAGAATAGGAACTTGCGGCGATGGAAAAAGTATTTCATGGAATCCTCTGTTGGTTTCCTGATTTTAAAGAATTTATAGAGGCGGAGTTAGGTCAAATGGAGCCACGTGGGCCCCACGAGCCACAAGTGCGCGCCCTATCCCACTAGACGCGCCCTAGTGCCTCGTGGGCCACCGCTCCATCTTATCGTCCCCTCCCTGAGCTTCCAGGGTCTCTTATGTCCAGAAAATATCTCCAAAAAGTTTCTTGGCATTTGGACTTTGTTTGGTACTGATATTCTGAAAAATCAAAAACAAGCAAAAAAACAAAACTGACATTGGGCACTAAGTTAATAGGTTAGTCCCAGAAAATGGTATATAATTGCTTGGAAGTGTATATAAAACATCCAAGATTGATACTATAATAGCATGGGACAATCAAAAATTATAAATACGTTGGAGACGTATCATGCATCCATGTGTAAACTCGAGCAATGATATATTCTAGGCAATTGGGGCATCTTTTAACAAGATCCCTATGAAAATAGTGTATTTTTATCGGATCCGAAGAACCCTGATTGAGGACTCTAAGTCTAAAGTCTCTGACGTCAAAGTCGATTCCTTATATGTGAGGTATACTTTCAGAGGACTCTTGATGATCCTCGGCAATTTCGTGGCCTCACATATCGATATTCACAGTAAGGGGAGTCACGATAGGCCTCAAGACCCACTTTTAGAGGTATTTTAATTTACTTTCTTTGATTCTGGTTCCCAAACAAGGCATGCCCGCCTAGAAACATGCAGATTAATTACCGTTGTGGGACTTTAACCATCATTCCATGGCCGAGTTTTTTCATATAAAGTAGAGAAGATACATAAAACATTTCACATCGCTCCCGCTTCTATGTTTGATTCTCATGGACTACCCTCCCCCCTGTGTTGTCGAAAGCTCAACACAATGGAGAACACCCCAAGTTCATCCACTCGCCCTGCCAGTCTTCTTGAAGGAGAGTGGCAGGGATGCTTAGTTGTTCAAGGGCAACTGAATCATCTTGCCACACAAGGACATCTTCCCGATTTAGATTTTGTGCAAATTCACCCTTGGTTGGTTTCCTTAGATGATGGATGCCACCAAGTTTTGCCCAGCAATCAAGACTATCCGATCACTCGAAAAACCTTTAGTCCAGAATCCGTTGCGGTTTCACTTAAGGCACGGTGTGTAATCCTTTGGCTACGGACTTAGAGTGTCCCCGGGACGTTCGGGCCAAACCAAGGGTCAACCCACTTGTCCTATGAAACCTCAACCGATTCGGGGGCTAATGATGGGGTCACCTACCACTGGTAGGGTCAAGGACCAGACATCTAAGGCCCACCTAGGGTCCCACACCAACATTAGAAGGTCCCTGGACCACAGGCGCGCTCCACTGGAAATCCACTCGGATACACCGACGACACTCGGACATCTTCCGTCCAGTCGGCCCAGCTATCTTCACTCGGACATAGGATACGTAGGGCGACGTGGGAGCTGCAATGGTCGGGTGGCTTAACGTCGGTCTTCAAGTGTAATTATAGCTACCGTTACCAGTAACTTCTGTAGTTATAATCTTTTAACCCCCTTGTAACGTGGCATTTATAAGGCCGAGGCGCACTCTATATAAGCCTCTCCATGGCAAGGGTTCAACATCCGCTGTAATCTTATACCCCAAGAGAAAACACAAGCCCCCGGGCACGAGACGTAGGGTTGTTACCTCTCCGGGAGGGGTCCGAACTCATAAAATCCGAGTGATACACTTGCGCTGTAGCTAGGCTCCGCCCTTAGTTCGTACCCCTAGTACCCAATGCCAGGTTCGTTGCCTCAACAAGTATTTGCGTTTGGATCTAAGGATGGATGGTTGTTGCGTTTTGTGTTGGACGGTGTTGTATTTCTGCCTCTTTTGCTGCTTCTTATTTAATAGATGATACATGTGCTATGCTTATTCTGGAAGTAAAACTTTAATAAGGAAAAAACATGAAAGAAAGAGAATAAATAAAATGTTCTAAGGAAGACACAAGAAAATGGAAGAAAAAAGGACACAAATGAAACAATTCTGAGCCAAATTTGAACATGTAGATTTCTTTCAATTTTCCATTATTTTACTTTTTATTTTTAAATTCATAAATTTTATGAAATTCGGGAACATTTTGAAATCCGCAAACAATTTAAAATTTTCAAAACATATCCTAAATTAGTGAATATCTTAAAACTTGCTTTCTGGAAATGTAGGAACATTTTACAAATTCTTGGGATTTTTTCCAAAAATTTGTAAACATTTTTACATTTAAGGAACATTTTCATAATTCGTGACAAAAAATTAATTCTAGATTTTTAAAAATTGGTGAATATTTTTATAAAATTTAAAATATTTCCAAATTCGAAAAAATATTTTCTAATCCACGAATATTTGTAAATTTGTGAACATTCATGTTAATCTAGGTTGAAAACCGTTAGGTCGTGTTGAAAATAAAAATTGGTGAAAACCCACCAAAAACACAACTAGGATGTTAGTGGCGTGACCTAAAAAGTGGTTGGCCTCTATGCGGGGAACATGAACTACGTGAAGGGGGTGGGGTGCGGCTATGTGTTGCCTCCTGCGAGTCAGCTCACCTGCACGGAGTACGTATTGGGCCTGCTCGGTAATCGCATCCAAGCATCATGCTAATCTCGTGTAAATTTCTTCTTTTGTTATATTTACTTTTGTTTATATTTAGAAATATTCTACTTTATAATGTGAATAAAAATTAGAAAATGTTAATCATATATTTGAAATATGTTAATATTGCATTTGAAAAAGTTAATCATGTATTTGAAAAATGTTAAGTGTGTATACAAAAATGTTTTTGAGGTATACGAAAAATGCACAATGTGAATAAATAAAGTAAAAGTGTTAGTCATGTGTATGGAAAATGTTAATGATGTGTACAAAAATGTTTGTGGCATTTAAAAAGGTTCACATGTTTAAAAAAGCACATGGCATTTATACAAAGGTTTATACATTGTAAAATAATGTCCGTTAAATTCAAATAAAAATTATTGATACATTATAAAATGTACATTGCATTTTAAAAGGTGTTCACAATTTTCAAAAAACAATTTTGCGATGTTTGAAGCATGTTTTTGTAAAATTGTTAAATATGTATTTAAAAAGTATTTAGCATGTATTAAAAATGTTCAAAACATGTTTTGTAAAATTATTAAATACATATTTGAAAATGTGAAACGTTTATGAACAAATGTTTTAGATGTATACGAAAAATGTACAAAATGTATATAAAAGATTAGACATCAAAACATATATAGGAAAAATGTTAAACATGTGTAAAAGAATGTTTATAATGGATACGAAAAGTGCACAATGCGTACGAAAGATGCACACAAGCGTTCGCCTGTAGGCGCCGGGGGGGGGGGGGGGGGGGTGCTTATATAGAAAGCACTATAGAACAAACTGCCGAAGTCACTAAGTTAATGGATACCCCTTGCAAAGGCACCCTCACCTTCTCAGGCGCTGACAACTGTTGTACTGCATGTGCGCTACTTGTTGCAACCTAGGTGTCTTCCTTTTTTTTGTAAATTCGTTTATTCAAAATGTTTTATTGTTTTAACCATGCATCCAAATCCCGCACTGCTTTCGTTGTTGGATTTCTCGCATCAAGATCTTCAAAACTAGATTCCATTTTAATAGATGTCAACAAAAAACCAGAAACCAGAAGAAAAAATCTCAAAAATACAAATTCGGCTAAAAAATGAACACTAGGAGAAATCTGGCAACAAAGAAACAAATATCGGAAAATGGTGGAAAAAGTCATAGCCTAGAAACACAATCGCAGCTTTTCACCTTTTTTGCTTTTCAGGAAGCACATTTTTTCCCCGAAAAGCACGTAGGTGGTTCTCGTTGAAGCAAATATGTGATTCACAAGAAGCAAACCCGTGCTTCTCGTGGAAGCACATTTTTTCCTTTGTGAGAAGATAAACCGTGTTTTTCATGGAAGCATCGATTTTTTCCATTTCCGTGAAGCTGTGCTTCTTGCTTCTCGTGGAAGCACATATTTTATTTTCTCTATGCATCTCGCAGAAGCAAATTCGTGCTTCCATGATAAGTAAATTTGCCCTTTTCGTGAAAGCACATATTATTTTCTATTCCGAGAAGCACAACAGTGCATAAAAAACAAAAATGATTCGCTAAAAATGTTGGGAAAACTAGGGAAAAAAGAAGAGCCAAATAACCGGAAAACCAATAAAAAATCCGAAAACGCGTACAGAAAAGCCCCAAAATCCAGAAAGAGCGCGTAACACGCGAGACGTGACGGTGGCTGGGCGCACTACTTGGTACGCTAGCATGAAAGAAGGTGACCTTTTCGGGAGGTCCGCAAGGGGTAACCCTTGGATAGTTTCTCCTACAAACTACCAACGAATCACACAACACAATTGTAGTGGGCCGACCTAGTTTTCGATTTTATTTATACATTTGCTTCGGAACAACATGTTTGCTATGATCCTTTTCATGTTTTTCTCTTTTCCTCTGTTTTTCTATATTTTATTATAGTTTTCTAGAAAACAATAAATTATTTATTTTCTAATTGATGAACATTTTTATTAATTCTGAACATATTCATAAAATTTTAAAATTTAAACAAATGCAAACATATATACATTTTCTGATTTTTTTAAACATTTTAGAAAATCCTAACACTTTTTGAAAAAAGTCGAGTTGTTCCAAAAAGGGAAGTTGTATACATTTTTTAAGAAACATGTAAAACATAATTAAAATTAAACCTCAAAATAAAAAGGGAAAAGTGAAAAAGATATTTTTAAAAGGAAAAGCCGGTGAAAAAAGAAAACAAAAGACCAAACCCAAAAGTTGAAACCGAAACAATGCCTCGCCCTAAACATTCTAAATGGACCGACCCAGTGGCTCACTCGCTGGTGCGCCTTGTGAGATTGCTTGACAATTAGTTGCAATGTGCGACATATAGGGCTATGGCTCTCCCCTTGACGCCTTCGCTTCATATAGTTACTCGGATTTAGTCTAAATGAACATATAGTTGCAAGGGTTTAGTCTCGGCAGCTCCTAATCAGTGCTTTCAGCGCCGGTTAGGAGAACTGGCGCCTGCAGCGCTCATAGTTGGGCTGTTTCTGCAACTGGGCCATACTCATTCATTCAATCAGCCCATACTCGGATTTAGTCTAAATGAACATATAGTTGCAAGGGTTTAGTCTCGGGAGCTCCTAATCAGTTCTTTCAGCGCCGATTAGGAGAACTGGCGCCTGCAGCGCTCATAGTTGGGTTTTTTCTGCAATCGGCCCATACTCATTTATTCAATCGGCCCATATTCGGATTTAGTCTAAATGAACATATAGTTGCAAGGGTTTAGTCTCGGAAAAATCATTTCATTAGCCAGGAGTAACAGGACTCGAACTCCTCTCGCCAGGAATAGCAGCAAGTCGCAATAAACAATAGACCGAGCACCCCTTGACGACCAATAGCAGGAAAGAGCCCTATTTGACATTCTCCTAGTACAACATTAAGATATACTATTATATACGTTATATAAATTATATGGACAGAAACGTAAACTTTGAAAAGAAATTCAAGGAACTTTTAAAACCACGAATTTAAAAAAAAATCAAAAAATTGAAAAGATTAGTATAAATTGAAAAGAGTTCATAAATTTGAAACAACTTCACGGAATTGAAAAAAAATCATGAAATTTTTAAATAAGTTCACAAAGTTGAAAAAAGATCATAGAATATGAAAAAGTTTGTCAAATTTGAAAAACCTTCATAGAATTTGAAAAAAAGTTCACTAAATTTGGAAAATAGTTCATCGAATTTGAAAAAAAAAGTTTGTGCAATTATAAAAAGGTCATAGGATTGGTAAACGAATTCACCGATTTTGAAAAAAGTTCATCGAATCTGAAAAAAGTTCATCGAAATTGCAAAAGAATTCATCGATTTTGAAAATGGTTCACTGAATTTGAAAAAAGTTAATCGAATTTGGTTCAATTTTGAAAACAAGGAAAAAGTTCATTGATTATTAAAAAAATCATCTACTTGAGAAAACATTCATCGATTTTGAAAAAAAGTTCATCGAATTTTGAGAAAAGTGCATCCATTTTGAAAAAAAAAATCATCATTTCTGAAAAAAAAAGTTCAAAAATTCCTCAAAAAGTTCATCAAGTACGAAAAAAGTTCATGAATTTGAAAAATAGTTCATCGATTATGGAAAAAAGTTCATGAATATTAAAGAAAGTTCAACAAATTTAGAAAATGTTCACCGAATTGTGCCTGCAAAAAGAGTTCAGCAAAACAAAGTGCGCCTTCGCCTCTCCGCCCTACACCATTTAAGGCCCATAGAACTAAATCCTTACTCGCCAAGCGCGCACAATCGTTGGATCTTAGCGGGAGCTTTAACCAGCCTGCAGGGTGTTGGCCTACAACCAAATGCTGAAACCCTCAGCCCACGACATAGGCCGGCCCATTGGGAAGAGCAGGACGCTGGGCGCCTGTTTCTTTTATTTTTATGTTTTCTGTTTCAGTTTTTGCTCTTCCTTTCTTAATGAAATTAAAAAATATTCACAGAAATTTGAAAAAAATCATTATTTTTTTGTGATATCGAGAATTGTTGAAGAGTTTAAAATGTTCATGAATTCGAAAAACGTTATTGACTTTAAAAAAGATGTTATGAATTCAAAAATCATCGTGGATTCAGATATTGTTCACGAATTTTAAAAAAATTGCAATTTTTTAATTTTTTTGTGAATTGCAAAATATGTTTATGAATTCAAAAAAATATTGGATAATTCCTGATACTGAAGAAATGTTTGCGAAATTCAGAAAATGTTCATGAAACTGAAACTATGTTCATGAATTCAAAAAATGTTTGCAATTTGAACAAATGTTAGCGAAATTGACAAAATGTACATGATTTCAAAATATATTCGAGAACTGAAAAAATATGTCTACGAATTCGAAAAATATTCGCCAACTCAAAAATATCAGTGAACTTGAAATGTGTTTGTGATTTTGAAAAATGTTCCCAATTACAAAAAACTGTTTATGAATACAAAAAATACTGAAAAGGTTAGAAAACAAATCAGAAAATGTTTATGAATTATTAAAATGTTCACGAATTCAAAGAAAACCATATTTAGAAATGTGCATGAATTGAAAAACTATTTGCAATTTTTTAAATGTCTGTGAGTTTGAGAAACTGTTCTTGAATTAAAACAATGTTCGCGAATTCAACAATTCTTATAGAACTATAAAGATGTTCGTAAATTCAACAATACTTTCTGAAAAGTTCATGGATTCAACAATATGATATAATATTTATGAATTCAGAAAATGTTCAGGAATTTAGAAAATATTTTTGAATCCAGAAAATATGCATAAATTTTGGAAATAAAAATTAATAAATAATAAAAGTAAAAATGGAAAAAGTAAAAATGAAAAAAAGTAAATAATAACTAGAAGAGAAGTAAAAGAAAACCATGCAACAAAAAAGGAAAATTCGGTTAGGAAAAGTTTTAGAACCTTCTCAAAATTGGGGGGGGGGGGGATGTGTTGACATAAACTTTTGGCATGAAATAAAACAATATTAACATGATGTCAAGTAAAGAAGTGCTCTACATGAAGAAGTCCATCCGTATTGTCGACATGAATATTTTTGAAGTTTGGGTCATCGCCATTCGATCTCATCTTGAGAGCCAAAGTTGTGCTCGAAGTACTAAGATTTTGTATTCGGAGTACTATTTGGCCGATTATGCCTCCAAAACTGCCTTATATGAGAAAATGGTTTACATGGATTGTCTTCTTCTCGTCGAAACGATCGATTTTGATATAAAAATCATTTTAATCCAAGGTCGTATGCAAAAGTTAGGGCCATACAGTGAGAGCCTACCACGAGTAAAAAGTGATGGCCAGCACAAGACACTCCATCTGATGGGTAGCGTGAGTTGTTCTCTGTTTTACGCGAGCGATCCGGACCTCAAGATGGCATTGGATTGAAAAATGTTCAATATGAAAGTTGTTCGCCTCATCGAAACGGTTAAATTTGCTTCTGGACATGTCGACATACGAAGTCGTTTACTGCCTCAAAAATGAACCACAAGGTTCAACCAGCTTTTAAACTAAACAATTTTGTGAAGTTCGGGTCAAACATCCGAGTTGGACCTAAAAATTAGGTTTTTGGACGTGACCCAAACCCTTTCCTTGCACGGAAAGTTCAGCCGCCCGTGATGGCCGATTGAAACAACAACACAAAATCGACAAACTCATCTACCACATTTTAACCTTTATTATCCTTTCTCCTTAATTCTAGTTCCTTTTCTCATTTTTTATTCTGCAGGACGATGAACCACGAGGCTCTAAGGGCAATCAGGTTGACCTAGGGCAGTTTATAGACATTGCACATTCAGACTGGTTCCTCGTGAACTTGTGGAGTTTCGGATCTACAAAAGCGTCAGCCGGATTGCTTGCGCCGCGCTTTCAATTAGGTCTCTTTTCACGTGAATTGTGGTGTACTCCCTCCGTTCCAAAAATAATGTGGCAACATAGGGCAAGCATGGTCACAATCCAAACAGCCCTATAGCGCGCCCGCGTTTTTTGAGGTTCAGCATTGATCATAAATCTATGAGCAAAAATTATACCATTAAATTCGTATTCAAAAGAAGTTTTCAATTATATAATTTTTAGTCCCGCCACAGTCGGTCTCATTAATTAAATTTATGATCAAAATTGAAGCGCGGAAACCGAGAACACACTATATTTTAGACCGGAGGGAGTATCACCTTTGACGTGAGGGTACACGGTGAATACCCTCGAAACGGCAAGCAATCCAAGTGGGGCCTAACGTCGAAGATACACGGAGTAGTGAGCATGTCTAAAAGAAAAAGTAATGTAATGAGCAGCACTCGCGGTAATGCCCCTGTAGCTCACTGCCGCGGCACGGCACGGCACAGCCGACCGGTCGACCAGACGGGACGTCTGAGCTGGACCCGACGAAAAATTAATCCCACGCCACACCAGTGCAGCGCGGTCCTGGATGGAGGCACACTGCACACACACACTCCACTCCAATGTCCCGTCGCAACACCGTACACACGCGCCTGCTCCACTTGACTGGACAGCTCATCGACGCCGGCGCGGCGCGCCCACGCCGTACCCCATGTCCCCGGGGTGGCCGTGTACGCCAATTCCGTCGGTGACGGGAAAGAGCAGGGCGGAGCCGTGCGCGGCAGTAGCCCAGGACGCACAAGTACGCGCGCTGGCTTGACACGGGCGGACAGCAGCAGGCAGTTGAGCGGGCCGCGCGCAGGGTTGCAGCGCCGCGCGTGCCGCGTGCTGCCTGAGTCGTCAGCGTCGGTTCCCATCGGGCAGTCGCGCCTCGTACGCTCGCTCCCGGCCAGTGTAGATGTTTCCCATCCCTCACTGCTCGATCCGTGTCGAACGCTGCATTGCACTTTGTTGCCCGCACAAAGAAAAAGACGCTGCAGAGGAGTCGGTCGTGGAGGAGTTTGCCGTACAGGAGTACCGTTGGATCAAAACGACATCTCGTTTTTTCTAAGTTAGCCGAAGATTTTTTTAGAAGAAAAGGGCTCAACGCCCCGGTTCCATTGCAGGCAACGAAACCACCGAACATGTTTAATTACGGAGCTACAAGGCGCGCGGGGAAAAACAGCAGAGACGCTGCCCCAGCAAAATGAAAACATCACACAGTCTACATTCCTGAAGAAGCAAAAGAGACAAAGTGCGAAAAAACCACACTCAGAACAGGCTACAACCAGCAAACATATTCAGAGGTCAAGGATCACGCCCATGTGCCTAAAAGTTAGCCGAAGATTCTAAGTTTTTTTTTTGAACCTAGAGATTCTAAATTCTGATCATGACTAATTTTAACTCTATCCCAGCACGATCTTTCGAAGAGTTCACCCAAACAATGACTAAGAGCATCTAGAGCCGGGCGCCCCAAACCCGACATCAAACAGATGGACGGCCCGCCTGGTCATTGACCTGTCATGAAAATCTGACCAAGACAGACGCCTCAAACGGGCCCATCTTGAGTAGGAGGAGGATGAGACAGAGGAGGAGGATGTGGCGGACGCTAGCGACGCGGATCTGCAGGCGGAGCAGCAAGCCATCATCAATTCTCTCTGCTCTTAGTCGGCTGCGGAGGCCAGACGCCGTCGCCGGCAGGAGATGGAGGAGCAGCAGGCCGCGGAGGAGACGGAGATGCTCGTCTACATGGACGAGGTCAAGCAGGAGGAGGATGAGTTGGAGCCCTCCAACACGCCCATCCATCCAGCGTCCGGCACCGACGTCATGGACGTATGATTTTTTGCATGATTTGTACGGATATAGGGGTTGAAATATAAGAGACTCAGATACAGAGTGACTAATTTGAGGCGTGACCGATCACTGTCCGCGAACATGTCCGGTCCCATCCGCGGCGTTTGAGGAATTGGATTTGTCAAGTCCGGTTATAGATACTCTAAGGGCATGTGACGCCCCAAGACCGGAGAGTCGGGTGCCTTCCTTGATTTCCGGGTTTTGTCGTGTGATTTGTTTGGTTCATTGCATTCATCATTGCATCATGTCATCATGTCATCATGTTTTTAATCTTTGCATCTCAAATCAACTAAATAAACCGTATGGATCTTTGACCCATTTAAACCGAAGGAATTCATATGGTGATTCTCTTTACAACATATCCTCTTGATATTTAGAGAGCTATAGTAAATATTCCATTAACTTGGAATCACCCATAACACAATTGCACTACTCTTCAACTCTTCTTTTATCCGACTTAACTTCATATATTTTCCTTGTCATCTCTCTCTCAAGCCATAACCATGCATCATCCCTCTCACTTTCTTCTTCTTTCATGTCTTTGCAAGCGACCTTATTCCTCCTCCATTAATGTTCATCTTTTCCCTATAAATCTTGCCTTTTTCCTACACCCTCTCTGTCAGATTTCATCCCATTCGAAGTTGTTTTGGTCAGGTTCAAAAATGATTGAAGTTTGAGAATAATTCAAACTCTAATTGTTTTTCTACCTTCTAAAAATGCCAGAGCAATTTATTCAAACCCTACATAAATCCAGGGTTCCAGATATATGTTTATATATCTCATATCCCTAACCAAAAAAACCCTGGATTTTCTCCTTTGTTGATTGTTTATTTATATAAACAAAAAGATTAAAAGAAAGGAAAGGCCCCTTACTCAGCTACTCGTTGGGCCTCTCCTTTCCATACGGCCCAGCCCCTCCTAACCCTAGACTTCATGGGCCTTGCCCGATCCATCTCCTTTCCCCGATCCATCTCTTCCTCACTCGTTCCCCTCTCCCTCCCGTAGCGCCGCCACCTACCTCTCGTTCCCTTCCTCCCTCCTGTGCGCCACCAGAGGAGAGAGAGGCAGCACCCCATACCGATCCCTCCTCAACGTCGGCCCCACCGCCGAGCGTTGTCCCTCCGCGCGGCCATCACCTGGCCCGCTGCTGCTCTGCCTAACCACCGCGACCGCGCCTTGCTGCCGCTACTTTTCTCGTGCGCCATCGTCCAGGACCCCGGCAGGCCGCGCCACTCGCCGGAGACTCGAGTCGCCCCGCGTTCGTTTTCCCCAGGCACTCGAGCCCGAGCCAGGGGACGAGCAACTCGTTCCTTCCCTGGTCACCTGCCTCGCGTTGATCGCGCCTCCATCGCGCCATGGCCTCATCCACCGCAGCGCCAACCATGGCCGCCTCTGTGTCAAGCCCCGCACGTCGCCCGGCGAGCTCGCCCCTGCTTCTTCCTCGTCACCGGCGACTCGTGTCGTCCCGACGACAGCTAGACGGCCTCTGCTCCGCTCCTCCTTGCTGCCCCGACATGCCTCGTCCTCGTCGCCTTGCCGCACCATGCCCATCGCCGGACCTCCCCTGCTGCTCCCTGCATCAGTCCTAGGGCCGACCCTCTCATCCGCGAGCACTTCCGGCTACTGCTGTTGTTGCAACGTCCCTGAGCATGAGCACTTTGCTTCGTCTTCTGCCTCCTGCCGAGTTCGGGTGGCCCTGCTCAAGCCGCCAAGACCGCAGTCAAATGTCCGTATACGACTACGCGAATACACAAGTCTTCCTGAGCTCACTTGGACGCAAAGTACCACGACGCCTGAAGACCTCAGATTCATCAAGTTCCCACGACAACTTAAGTGTACCCTCCGGATCACCAAGTTCCGCTACCGTCGCCAAAAACCCGAGACGAAGTACCCCGACGGTTCGTCGAGACCGGCAAGTTCGAAGACCCCAATTACCTCTTCGAAATGATCGAGTACCACTACCATCGACCCTCGAAGACCTCGTGGACGTCAAGTTCCGTGTCGTTGACCCCGAACCTCTACGAAAACATGTACGACTACTTCCGTGGCCGAAGACCCGTGTACAACTACCGTCGCCGAAGGCCGTCGAGTGAACGTCTACCCACATCGTGTATTTGACTAAGTTCGATGACGACCTCCGAGAAACTCGGATTCGCCAAGTTCTACTACCGTCGCCCTCGGAAACCTTGGATTCGTCAAGTACCTCTCCAAAAACGAACGTGAACCACTACTTCCCTCGAAGACCCGTGAACGTCTACTTCCACTACTTCCTCTATGCCGACTCGAACCACTCCGATAATGCATGCTTCAGAGGTATAACGTCGAGACGACCGCCGTGGATGAATGTTGTGTGATACGAGATGAACCCCGTGTTTGCAGCGTGCCCATTTGTTACGTGCACGACCCTCGGTTGCCATGCCACCGACACATGGGACACCCGGTATCCGGGAGTGCCCCACCTTCTTTTGCTCGCTCCCGCCACTTCCTTTTGCACCGGTATCTCCATGAGCTACCGGAACCGATATGTTGCCATGGCATCACTTTCGGATTCGTTGCCGTGGCACCCCTTTCGTTTCCGCCACGATGACAAATGCCTCATATCTTATCATGCCAACATTTTCATAAATATTGCATAAAACTTGCTCATGTCATCCGCACCATGATAACAACAACTAAAATGTTTAAAATTGTTGTTTGCTTTAAATTGCTAATGCATATGGGGATTTACCAGATTTGTTGTTTGTTATATCCGGCCCCATTTAAATTGTTTAGATGGTATAGTTTTGTTATGCCTCACCTCTTGCCATGTTAACCAACATTTAATATTGTTGAGTACCTAACCGGGAGTGAACTAAATAATTGATGTGGTGTTTCATCGCATATTGAGCTCCACTTAATTTGTAGAATTGCTTGTGCACTTTGCCATGCCATGCATATTTAAACCGGACATGCGTCATACTTGTTTGCGCATCGTGCCATGCTTATGTGGTGGTTGTTTACTATGTTGTTTGCTTCTTTCCGGTGTTGCCTCTTCGGGTTAGTTCCGATAACGTCGCGTTTGTGAGGATCCGTTCAACAACGTCCGTTTGTCTTCTTCATGGACTCGTTCTTCTTCCTTGCGGGATTTCAGGCAAGATGACCATACCCTCGAAATCACTTCTATCTTTGCTTGCTAGATGCTCGCTCTTTTGCTATGCCTATGTTGCGATACCTACCACATGCTTTGTCATGCCCCCCATATGCCATGCCAAACCTCTAACCCACCTTGTCCTAGCAAACCGTTGTTTGGCTATGTTACCGCTTTGCTCAGCCCCTCTTATAGCGTTGCTAGTTGCAGGTGAAGTTTGAAGTTTGTTCCTTGTTGGAACATGGATATTTTGTTGGGATATCACAATATCTCTTATCTAATTAATGCATCTATATACTTGGTAAAGGGTGGAAGGCTCGGCCTTATGCCTAGTGTTTTGTTCCACTCTTGCCGCCCTAGTTTCCGTCATATCGGTGTTATGTTCCCGGATTTTGCATTCCTTACACGGTTGGGTTATAATGGGAACCCCTTGACAGTTCGCTTTGAATAAAACTCCTCCAGCAAGGCCCAACCTTGGTTTTATCATTTGCACTAACAACCTAGCCTTTTCCCTTGGGTTTCGCGGACTCAAGGGTCATCTTTATAATAACCCCCCCGGGCCAGTGCTTCTTTAAGTGTTGGTCCGAACTGAGTAGACTGCGGGGCCACCTCGGGGAAACTTGAGGGTTGGTTTTACTCGTAGGATGTCTCGTCCAGTGTCGCCCTGAGAACGAGATATGTGCAGCTCCTATCGGGATTGTCGGCACATCGGGTGGCTTTGTTGGTTTAGTTTTACCATTGTCGAGATGTCTTGTAACCGGGATTCCGAGTCTGATCGGGTTGTCTTGGGAGAAGGAATATCCTTCGTTGACCGTGAGAGCTTGTGATGGGCTAAGTTGGGACACCCCTGCAGGGATTGATCTTTCGAAAGCCGTGCCCGCGGTTATGGGTAGATGGGAATTTGTTAATGTCCGGTTGTAGAAAACTTGAAACTTATCTTAATTAAAATACATCAACTGCGTGTGTAACCATGATGGTCTCTTCTCGGCGGAGTCCGGGAAGTGAACACGGTGTTGGAGTTATGCTTGATGTAGGTTGTTCTAGGATCACTTCTTGATCATAGATTCTCGAACGTGCTTTGCCTTCTCTTCTCGCTCTCATTTGCGTAAGTTAGCCACCATATATGCTAGTGCTTACTGCAGCTCCACCTCATACCTTTTCCCTACCTAAAAGCTTAAATAGTCTTGATCGCGAGGGTGTGAGATTGCTGAGTCCCCGTGACTCACAGATACTTCCAAAACCAGCTTGCAGGTGCCGATGATAGCTTGCAGGTGACGCAACCAAGCTCAAGGAGGAGCTCGATGAAGATCGCGTTCGTTATGTTGCTCCGTTTTCCATTTGATCAGTAGTGGAGCCTAGTTGGGGCGATCGGGGATCTGTAGCATTTGGGGTAGTCTTCTTTTATTTTGGTTCCGTAGTCGGACCTTGATTGTATCTGGATGTTGTAATGTTATATTTCATGTTTTGTGTGAAGTGGCGATTGTAAGCCAACTATGTATCTCTTTCCCTTATGAATTACATGGGTTGTGTGAAGATTACCTCACTTGCGACATTGCTTTCAATGCGGTTATGCCTCTAAGTCGTGCTTTGACACGTAGGAGATATAGCCACATCGAGGTCGTTACAGGGCATATCCGAAGGAGAACCTCAAAACTCCGACCGGATGCTTTTGTTCACTTTTACAATTTAGCGTAGTCCTGCATCGGTTCGCGAAGTGGTACGAAGGTTAATTTTCCGGCAAAGTGGAGATAAACATGGTGGAAATATACCAAAGTCTGAACATCCACTTGACCAACCAAAGCCTTCGTCTCGTCCTCCTCTCTTCTCTCTCTCCATACATGTATGGTTCCCCTCTCCTCTCTCTCCTCCCGACCGGACATCACATCACAATATCCCACCACATGCATATGCATATAGTCCCAACCTACATTCTCTCCTCGCAACCGGATTACTTTGTGAATAACATTGGATGGATCTCTCCCGCATCACGTTCGTGGATCACGTCCGGACATAACAACGGACATCTACCGGAGCTATTTGTGGGCAGCATTTGAAATTCCCTAAGTGAGCGCAAACTAATAACCCACAAGTATAGGGGATCAATCGTAGTCATTTCGATAAGTAAGAGTGTCGAACCCAACGAGGAGCAGAAGAAAATGACAAGTGGTTTTAGAAAGGTAATCTCTGCAAGCAATGAAATTGTCGGTAACGACTAGTTTGATAGCAAGGTAATTTGTAACGAGCAAGTAACAGTAATGGTAAATAAAGTGCAACAAGGTAGTCCAATCCCTTTGTGGCAAAGGACAGGCCAAAACGGTCTCTTATAATAAGCAAAGCGTTCTCGAGGGTACACGGGAATTTCATGTAGTCACTTTCATCATGTTGGTTTGATTCATGTTCGCTACTTTGATATTTTGATATGTGGGTGGACCGGTGCTTAGGTGTTGTTCTTATTTGAACAAACCTCCTACTTATGATTAACCCGCCGCAAGCATCCGCAACTACGAGAAAAGTATTCAGATAAAATCTAATCATAGATTAAACTTTGGGATCCAAACCAGTCCCTTACGAAGTAGCACATAAACTAGGGTTTAAGCTTCTGTCACTCTAGCAACCCATCATCTAATAACTACTCCACAATGCATTCCCTTAGGCCCAAGTATGGTGAAGTGCCATGTAGTCGACGTTCACATGACACCACTAAGGGAATCACAACATACATATCATCAAAATATCGAACACATATCAAGTTCGCATGGTTACTTAGAACAAGATTTCTCCCGTGACCTCAAGAACAAAATTAACTACTCAAATGATAATCTTGCTCAAGATCAGAGGGGTATTAAATAGCATAATGGATTTGAACATATAGTCTTCGACCAAATAAACCATATAATAATCAACTATAAGATGTAATCAACACTACTAGTCACCCATAGGTACCAATCTGAGGTTCCGGTACAAAGATTGAACACAAGAGATGAACTAGGGTTTGAGAAGAGATGGTGTTGTTGAAGATGTTGATGAAGATTGGCCTCCCAAAGATGAGAGGGTTGTTGGTGATGACGACGACGATGATTTCCCCCTCCGGGAGGGAAGTTCCCCCGGCAAAATCGCTCCACCAGAGGGCAAAAGTGCTCCTGCCCAAGTTCCGCCTCGAGACGGCAGCGCTCCATCCCAAAAGTCCTCTCCTGATTTTTTTCTAGGTCAAAATGAGTTATATACCAGAAGATAGGCACCAGAGGTGGGCCGTGGTGAGCACAACCCACCAGGGCGCGGGCCCCGGCGCGCCCTAGTGTCTTGTGCTCACCTGGTGGGCCCCCTCCGGTAGTTATTTGCTCCAGTATTTTTTATATATTCCAAAACAATTCTTCGTATATTTTCAGCTCATTTGGAGATGTGTAGAATATGTAACTTTGACATAGTTTTTTCAGGTCCAGAATTCCAGCTGCCGGCATTCTCCCTCTTTGTGTAAACCTTGCATATTATGAGAGAAAAGACATTAGAATTACTCCATAAAGCATTATTATGCATAAAAACATTATACATAAAAGTAGGAAAACATGATGCAAAATGGACGTATCAACTCCCCCAAGCTTAGACACTGATTCTCCTCAAGCGAAAACCAAAATCGAAAAACATGTCCACATGCTTAGAGGGAGAGAGAGGTGTCGATAAAAACAAAATACGGACATAGAAGCATCTTGTATATTATTATAACAACAACAAACTTTATCATAGAACTTTATCACATAACTTTATCATATAACTTCTCATGAACAAGTAACAATTCATCACAATATCGAAGTAGAAGCATAAAGTCTATTGAAAACCAACAAACTATGTTCTCAGTCAACTTTGCAACTACAATTCATCATCTTTTCATGAAGGGTCTCATATCGGAGCCTTTAGGCAAGTCCACATACTCAACCATCATATAGTCTTCTATGATTGATAACACTGACCACATACACATGATCAAAGTCAACAATTTTGGCATATAATATTCTGATGGGGGCTCACAATCATAAAATATGTCCAAGATAGTGTATTTGCATGTGAATCTTCTCTTCCCTTATTAATTCTTTCATGAATTGCATCATTGACCAATGCTATGTTTGTCAATCTCCAATAAATTTTACCACTTGTACTTTTCTTTATGTGATGTCATTACTTAACATAAGATTAGCATATGATCTTTTTCATTATTTCTTTTTATTTTGATTGAAACATAAAAGTAAAGAAAGCAAAACTCGAACTACTCTTTATTATATATCTCACACACGATTACATAGATAGATATATCACTAAGCAAACATTCGAAGATATATTTAATTAAACTATTATTAAACTAATTCAAAAGATAACTAAAGATCGAACTAAGATAAATAAAGGCAAAGAAGGTGATGATGATACGATACCAGGGCACCCCCAAGCTTGGCAGAAGCCAAGGGGACTGCCCATACCCTGAACTAAAGTCTCCTTTGGTGTTGAAAAAGGTGATGATGGTGTAGATGATGTAGTAGCTTCACATTTCAAGCTCAAGAGGTACTCCAATCTACGAATGATGCTCCGGAGGGCGGTGAAATGCTCTTGCAACAGAATATTTTCACGAGTAAGATATTTATTTTGCACACGAACCATTTCGATGATCTGAAAAACTTCAATTTCAGTAGGGGTAAGATGATCATGGCATGGTTTAAGGATGTCTTCTTCTTCTTCTTCTTCTTCTTCTTCTTCTTCTTCTTCTTCTTCTTCTTCTTCTTCTTCTTCTTCTTCTTCTTCTTCTTCTTCTTCTTCTTCTTCTTCTTCTTCTTCTTCTTCTTCTTCTTCTTCTGCTGCTGCTGCTGCTGCTGCTGGAACGGTTCGCCCTACTGCTGGGGCTTGATCTCCCGCAACTTCCTTGGCATTATCACCCTTGATAGTTTCCTCTGGTGCCTCTCTCTTTAGTTCTATCTTCATCAACCAAGAATCCTCTTCTACTTTGTTGGAGGGGTAGAAAGACACGATGCCTGGCTCGATGGATCTGACAGAAAAACAGTAAGAAATAAGAACAGAAGATTTCTCCTCGATACGGTGATCAATACGTTCGAGGGGTATATAAAGATTTTTTTTGTTGGGAAACGTTGCATGGAAAATAAAAAATTCTACGCACATGCAAGATCTATCCATGGAGATGCATAGCAACGAGAGGGGAGAGTGTGTCTACGTACCCTCGTAGACCGTAAAAGGAAGCGTTTAGTAACGCGGTTGATGTAGTTGAACTTCTTCACGATCCAACTGATCAAGTACCGAACGTACGGCACCTCCGCGTTCAGCACACGTTCACTTCGGTGACGTCCTTGCCTTCTTGATCCAGCAAGACGGGAGAAGTAGTAGATGAGTTCTGGCAGCACGATGGGTGGTGACGGTGGTGGTGATGCTATCTCCGCAGGGCTTCGCCTAAGCACTCTAAAAATATGACCGAGGGACAAAACTGTGGAGAGGGGCGCCGCACATGGCTAAGAGATTGTCGTGGGTTGTGTGGCGCCCCTCCCTCTCATATATATAGGTTGGGGGAGGGGAGGCAGCCTTGGGTGCGCCCCAAGGTGGCCGGCCGGCCCCCTTGGGCGCCTACCCTTTGGCGCCCCTTCCTTGTTTGGCGCCAGGGAGAAGGAAGGAGGGGGTGGCGCCGAGGGAGTCTTGGATTAGGGGGTCCTCAGGTGTCCGGGCTATTTGATATGGGCCGGACTGATGGGCTATGAAGATACAAAGCAGAAGGCTTTCCCCCGTGTACGGTTAGGACTCTCCTATGCGCGTGGATGGCATGAGTGATGTCCGGATATGTAATTTCCTTCTTTCACAAACCGACTCTGTACAACCCTAGGCCCCTCTGGTGTGTATATAAACCGGAGGGTTTGGTCCGTGGAAGCTATCAGAATTCTCATAGGCAAGACATCTAGGGTTTAGCCATTACGTTCTCGGGGTAGATCGACTCTTGTAACCCCTATACTCGTCAAGTACAATCAAGTAGGATGTAGGGTTTTACCTCCATTAAGAGGGCCCGAACCTGGGTAAACACCGCGTCCCCTTTGTCCCTTGTTACCTTCGATCCTCAGACGCATAGTTCGGGACCCCCTACCCGAGATCGGCCGGTTTTGACACCGACATTGGTGCTTTCATTGAGGGTTACATTGTGTTTTCGATAGAAGGATCGACGGCTCGCCTTGTCATCAATGACAATATCACTTCTGGAAGGACCCTAACTCTAGGACAGGTCCTCCAGCTCGATGGTTTTACCGTGGGCGCTCGCTCGGCCGTTAAGCCAACGGCGGCCCCCACAATCGCCAAACATCATCTCCGCATCGGCCTCAAACACTCCGAAAATATGGATCCGACACACATCTCATCCATGAACGAGCTGCTAGATCGCGTCGCCGCGCTAGGGCTTGCAACAGACTATGATCGGACCGGGCTCAAACCCGATCAGAGGGAAAACAAGTCCCCACCGATCACCTATCTGGTAGCGGTCGTTGAGGAATGAGCCGAGAACGCTTCTTCCCCTAAGTTAAGAACCAACTATGTTCGGATTTCCGAGCCCTTCGGGCCCGATACCTATCCTCGGGAAGAGATGTCATGTCCTCCGAGCACAGGATCAAGCATTGAGCCCGGAAGCCACCTGGACCTTCCTAGTCCCGAACTGGTGACCTCGGAGATTCTTCAAGCTCCGGATTCAATCTTGGGCCAGGATTCGGGTTTTAGCCCGCCCACCCACCACAATCAATATTCCCCAAGTAATCCAGGCCCTCCAGACATATGTGACCTAATGTATGTGCGACAGCAACCTCAAGAAATGGTCCATCACTTTTGGGCCAGATTCGTCCTTGTTAAAAACAAGATTAAAGATTGCTGCGACGACACCGCGGTTTCACTACAAAAAAAAGACACATCCGTGACATTTTGGGCCGAACAAATTTTTTTAGCCATACTTATGACACTTCTATGACGATAACTGTGACAAAACCCGGTATCATCATAGATGTGGTGGGGTCCTACTTCTATGACAAAAAATCATGACAGAAAATGGGATTTTCATCCTGGCCGGGCCGGAGACGCAGCTGCATGACACTCTTTTGGCCGTCCATGATGAAAAAAACATGGTAGAAGAGAGGGCGAGGAAAATAACGGGGAGTTCCCGGTTACGGTGGGTGGTCGGTGTTGGGGGACACAGTAATTTCAAAAAAATTCCTACGCACACGCAAGATCATGGTGATGCATAACAATGAGAGGGGAGAGTATAGTCTACGTACCCTCGTAGACTGTAAGCGGAAGCGTTATGATAACACGGTTGATCTAGTCGTACGTCTTCACGATCGACCGATCTAGTACCGAAGATATGACACCTCCACGATCTGCACATGTCCAGCTCGGTGACGTCCCATGAACTCACGATCCAGTAGAGCTTTGAGGGAGAGTTTCATCAGCACGACGGCATGATGACGATGATGATGTTGCTACCGGAACAGGGCTTCGCCTAAGCATCGCTACGATATTACCGAGGTGGATTATGGTGGAGGGGGGCACCACACACGGCTAAAAGATCAATGATCACCTTGTGTGTCTATGGGGTGCCCCCTCCCTCGTATATAAAGGAGTGGAGGAGGGGGAGGGCCGGTCCTGCTATGGCGCGCCCATGGGGAGTCCTACTCCCACCGGGGGTAGGATTCCCCCCTTTTCATGTAGTAGGATTGGAGAAGGAAGGAGGAAAGAGGGAGAAGGAAAGGGGGGCAACGCCCCCCTTCCTAGTCCAATTTGTACCAGAGGGGGAGGGGCGCGCGGCCTACCCTGGCAGCCTCTCCTCTCTTTCCACTAAGGCCCATAAGGCCCATTAAACTCCCCGGGGGTTCCGATAACCCCCCGGTACTCCGGTATATGCCTGAACTTCACTCAGAACCCTTCCGATGTCCAAACATAGTCGTCCAATATATCGATCTTTATGTCTTGACCATTTCGAGACTCCTCGTCATGTCCGTGATCAAATCCGGGACTCTGAACTACCTTCGGTACATCAAAACACATAAACTCGTAATACCGATCGCCACCGAACATTAAGCGTGCGGACCCTACGGAGAAATCAATATCAACAAACTAAACAATCATCGTGCTAAGCTAACGGATGGGTCAAATCAATCACATCATTTTCTAATGATGTGATCCCGTTAACCAAATGACAACTCATGTCTATGGGTAGGAAATATAACCATCATTGATTCAACGAGCTAGTCAAGTAGAGGCAAACTAGTGACACTCTGTTTGTCTATGTATTCACACATGTACTAAGTTTTCGGTTAATACAATTCTAGCATGAATAATAAACATTTATCATGATATAAGGAAATATGAATAACAACTTATTATTGCCTCTAGGGCATATTTCCTTCAGCTCCCACTTGCACTAGAGTCAATAATCTAGATTACATTGTAATGATTCTAACACCCATGGAGTCTTGGTGCTGATCATGTTTTGCTCGTGAGAGAGGCTTAGTCAACGGGTCTGCAACATTCATATCTGTATGTATCTTGCAAATCTCTATGTCTCCCTCCTTGACTTGATCGCGGATGGAATTGAAGCATCTCTTGATGTGCTTGGTTCTCTTGTGAAATCTGGATTCCTTTGCCAAGGCAATTGCACCAGTATTGTCACAAAAGATTTTCATTGGACCCGATGCACTAGGTATGACACATGGATCGGATATGAACTCCTTCATCCAGACTCCTTCATTTGCTGCTTCCAAAGCAGCTATGTATTCTGCTTCACACGTAGATCCCGCCACGATGCTCTGCTTGGAACTGCACCAACTGACAGCTCCACCATTTAATAAAAACACGTATCCGGTTTGTGACTTAGAGTCATCCGGATCAGTGTCAAAGCTTGCATCGACGTAACTATTTACGACGAGCTCTTTGTCACCTCCATATACGAGAAACATATCCTTAGTCCTTTTCAGGTATTTCAGGATGTTCTTGACCGCTGTCCAGTGATCCACTCCTGGATTATTTTGGTACCTCCCTGCTAAACTTATAGCAAGGCACACATCAGGTCTGGTACACAACATTGCATACATGATAGAGACTATGGCTGAAGCATAGGGAACACCTTTCATTTTCTCTCTATCTTCTGCAGTGGTCGGGCATTGAGTCTGACTCAACTTCACACCTTGTAATACATGCAAGAACCCTTTCTTTGCCTGATCCATTTTGAACTTCTTCAAAACTTTATCAAGGTATGTGCTTTGTGGAAGTCCAATCAAGCATCTTGATTATCTCTATAGATCTTGATGCCCAATATATAAGCAGCTTCACCGAGGTCTTTCATTGAAAAATTCTTATTCAAGTATCCTTTTATGCTATTCATAAATTCAGTATCATTTCCGATCAACAATATGTCATCTACATATAATATCAGAAATGCTACAGAGCTCCCACTCACTTTCTTGTAAATACAGGCTTCTCCAAAAGTCTGTATAAAACCATATGCTTTGATCACACTATCAAAGCATATATTCCAACTCCGAGAGGCTTGCACCAGTCCATAAATGGATCGCTGGAGCTTGCACACTTTGTTAGCACCTTTTGGATTGACAAAACTTTCTGGTTGCATCATATACAACTCTTCTTTAAGGTATCCATTAAGGAATGCAGTTTTGACATCCATTTGCCAAATTTCATAATCATAAGCTGCGGCAATTGCTAACATGATTCGGACGGACTTAAGCATCGCTACGGGTGAGAAGGTCTCATCGTAGTCAACTCCTTGAACTTGTCTAAAACCTTTCGCAACAAGTCGAGCTTTGTAGACAGTAACATTACCGTCAGCGTCAGTCTTCTTCTTGGAGATCCATTTATTCTCTATGGCCTGCTGATCATCGGGCAAGTTAACCAAAGTCCACACTTTGTTCTCATACATGGATCACATCTCAGATTTTATGGCTTCAAGCCATTTTGGTTCGGTAGTAACTTGATCAGAAGTTTCATGATCATCATCATTAGCTTCCTCACTTACTCGTGTAGGAATCACTGGAACTGATTTCAGCGATGAACTACTTTCCAATAAGGGAGAAGGTACAATTACCTCGTCAAGTTCTACTTTCCTCCCACTCACTTCTTTCGAGAGAAACTCCTTCTCTAGAAAGGATCCATTCTTAGCAACGAATATCTTGCCTTCGGATCTGTGATAGAAGGTGTACCCAACAGTCTCCTTTGGGTATCCTATGAAGACACATTTCTCCGATTTGGGTTCGAGCTTATCAGGTTGAAGCTTTTTCACATAAGCATCGTAGCCCCAAACTTTAAGAAACAACAACTTTGGTTTCTTGCCAAACCACAGTTCATAAGGTGTCGTCTCAACGGATTTAGATGGTGCCCTATTTAACGTGAATGCAGCTGTCTCTAAAGCGTAACCCCAAAACTATAGCAGTAAATCAGTGAGAGACATCATAGATCACACCATATCTAGTAAAGTACGATTATGATGTTCGGACACATCATTACGCTGTGGTGTTCCAGGTGGCGTGAGCTGCGAAACTATTCCACATTGTTTCAAATGAAGCCCAAACTCATAACTCAAATATTCGCCTCCACGTTTAGATCATAGAAACTTGATTTTCTTGTTACGATGATTTTCCACTTCACTCTGAAATTCTTTGAACTTTTCAAATGTTTCAGACATATGTTTCATTAAGTAGATATACCCATATATGCTCAAATCATCTGTGAAGGTGAGAAAATAACGATATCCGCCGTGAGCTTCAATGTTCATTCGACCACATACATCAGTATGTATGATTTCCAATAACTCTGTTGCTCGCTCCATTGTTCCGAAGAATAGAGTTTTAGTCATCTTGCACATGAGGCATGGTTCGCAAGTACCAAGTGATTTATAATCAAGTGATTCCAGAAGTCCATCAAAATGGAGTTTCTTCATGCACTTTACACCAATATGACCTAAACGGCAGTGCCACAAATAAGTTGCACTATCATTATCAACTCTGTATCTTTTGGCTTCAATACTATAAACATGTGTATCACTACTATCAAGATTTAGTAAAAATAGACCACTCATCAGGGGTGCATGACCATAAAAGATATTACTCATATAAATAGAACAACCATTATTCTCTGATTTAAATGAATAACCGTCTCGCATCAAACAAGATCCAGATATAATGTTCATGCTCAATGTTGGCACCAAATAACAATTATTTAGGTCTAATACTAATCCCGAAGGTAGATGTAGAGGTAGCGTGCCGACGGCGATCACATCGACTTTGGAACTATTTCCCACGTGCATCATCACCTCGTCCTTAGCCAATCTTCGCTTAATCCGTAGCCCCTGTTTCGAGTTGCAAATGTTAGCAACTGAACCAGTATCAAATACCCAGGCACTACTGCGAGCATTAGTAAGGTACACATCAATAACATGTATGTCAAATATACCTTTAACTTTGCCATCCTTCTTCTCCGCCAAATACTTGGGGCAGTTCCGCTTCCAGTGACCAGTTCCTTTGCAGTAGAAGCACTCAGTCTCAGGCTTAGGTCCAGACTTGGGTTTCTTCACTTGAGCAGCAACTGTCTTGCTGTTCTTCTTGAAGTTCCCCTTCTTCCCTTTACCTTTTTTCTTGAAACTGGTGGTCTTGTTGACCATCAACACTTGATGCTCCTTCTTGATTTCTACCTCCGCAGCCTTTAGCATTGCGAAGAGCTCAGGAATCGTCGTATCCATCCCTTGCATATTATAGTTCATCACGAAGCTCTTGTAGCTTGGTGGCAGTGATTGAAGAACTCTGTCAATGACACTATCATCAGGAAGATTAACTCCCAGTTGAGTTAAGTGGTTGTGGTACCCAGACATTCTGAGTATATGTTCACTGACAGAACTATTCTCCTCCATCTTGCAGCTGTAGAACTTATTGGAGACTTCATATCTCTCAATCCGGGCATTTGCTTGAAATATTAAATTCAACTCCTGGAACAACTCATATGCTCCATGACGTTCAAAACGTCGTTGAAGTCCTGGTTCTAAGCCGTAAAGCATGGCACACTAAACTATCTAGTAGTCATCAAATTTGCTCTGCCAGGTGTTCATAACATCTGGCGTTGCTCCTGCAGCGGGTTTGTCACCTAGCGGTGCTTCCAGGACGTAATTCTTCTGTGCAGCAATGAGGATAATCCTCAAATTACGGACCCAGTCAGTGTAGTTGCTACCATCATCTTTCAACTTAGCTTTCTCTAGGAACGCATTAAAATTCAACGGAACAATAACACGGGCCATCTATGTACAACAACATAGACATGCAAAATACTATCAGGTACTAAGTTCATGATAAGTTAAAGTTCAATTAATCAAATTACTTAAGAACTCCCACTTAGATAGACATCTCTCTAATCATTAAGTGATCACGTGATCCATATCAACTAAACCATGGCCGATCATCACGTGAGATGGAGTAGTTTTCAATGGTGAACATCACTATGTTGATCATATCTACTATATGATTCACGCTCGACCTTTCGGTCTCAGTGTTCCGAGGCCATATCTGCATATGCTAGGCTCGTCAAGTTTAATCCGAATATTCCGCGTGTGCAAAACTGGCTTGCACCCGTTTTATGTGAACGTAGAGCTTATCACACCCGATCATCACGTGGTGTCTCTGCACGACGAAATGTAGCAACGGTGCATACTCAGGGAGAACACTTATACCTTGAAATTTAGTGAGAGATCATCTTATAATGCTACCGCCGAACTAAGCAAAATAATATGCAGAAAGGATAAACATCACATGCCATCAATATAAGCAATATGATATGGCCATCATCATCTTGTGCCTTTGATCTCCATCTCCAAAGCACCGCCATGATCACCATCGTCACCGTCTTGACACCTTGATCTCCATCGAAGCATCATTGTCGTCTCGCCAACTATTGCTTCTACGACTATCGCTACCGCTTAGTGATAAAGTAAAGCAATTACATGGCGATTGCATTTCATACAATAAAGCGACAACCATATGGCTCCTGCCAGTTGCCGATAACTGTGTTTCAAAACATGATCATCTCATACAATAAAATTTAGCATCATGTCTTGACCATATCACATCACAACATGCCCTGCAAAAACAAGTTAGACGTCCTCTACTTTGTTGTTGCAAGTTTTATGTGGCTGCTACGGGTTGAGCAAGAACTTTTCTTACCTACGCATCAAAAACCACAACGCGGTATAGTGATTGCTTTTTGATCTTCAGAAAGAACCATGTTCATTGAATCCGATTCAACTAAAGCTGGAGAAACATACACCCACTAGCCACCTGTGTGCGAAGCACGTCGGTAGAACCAGTCTCGCGTAAGCGTACGCGTAATGTCGGTCTGGGCCGCTTCATCCAACAATGCCACTGAATCAAGAATCAACTAGTGACGGCAAGCAATATGTATATACCCACGCCCACAACTCCTTTGTGTTCTACTCGTGCATATAACATCTATGCATAAACCTGGCTCGGATACCACTATTGGGGAACACAATAATTTCAAAAAAATTCCTACGCACACGCAAGATCATGGTGATGCATAGCAACGAGAGGGGAGAGTATCGTCTACATACCCTCGTAGACCGTAAGCGGAAGTGTTATGACAACGCGGTTGATGTAGTCGTACGTCTTCATGATCGACCGATCTAGTACCAAAGATACGACACCTCCACGATCTGCACATGTTCATCTCGGTTACGTCCCGCGAACTCACGATCTAGTAGAGCTTCGAGGGAGAGTTTCGTCAGCACGACGGCGTGATGACAGTGATGATGTTGCTACCGGAACAGGGCTTCGCCTAAGCACCGCTACGATATTACCGAGGTGGATTATGGTGGAGGGGGGCACCGCACATGGCTAAAAGATCAATGATCAACCTGTGTGTCTATGGGGTGCCCCCTCTCCCGTATATAAAGGAGTGGAGGAGGGGGAGGGCCGGCCCTCCTATGGCGCGCCCCATGGGGAGTCCTACTCCCACCGGGAGTAGGATTCCCCCTTTTCATGTAGTAGGAGTAGGAGAAGGAAGGAGGAAAGAGGGAGAAGGAAAGGGGGGGTGCCCCCCCCTTCCTAGTCCAATTCAGAACAGAGGGGGAGGGGGCGCGCTGCCTACCCTGGCAGCCTCTCCTCTCTTTCCACTAAGGCCCATAAGGCCCATTAAACTCCCCGGGGGGTTCCGGTAACCCCCCGGTACTCCGGTATATGCCCGAACTTCACTCGGAACCCTTCCGATGTCCAAACATAGTCGTCCAATATATCTATCTTTATGTCTCGACCATTTAGAGACTCCTCGTCATGTCCGTGATCAAATCCGGGACTCCGAACTACCTTCGGTACATCAAAACACATAAACTCGTAATACCGATCGTCACCGAACGTTAAGCATGCGGACCCTACGGGTTCGAGAACTATGTAGATATGACCGAGACATGTCTCCGGTCAATAACCAATAGCGGAACCTGGATGCTCATATTGGCTCCTACATATTCTACGAGGATCTTCATCGGTGAAACCGCATAACGGTATACGTTGTTCCCTTTGTCATCGGTATGTTACTTGCCCGAGATTCGATCGTCGGTATCTCAATACCTAGTTCAATCTCGTTACCGGCAAGTCTCTTTACTCATTCCATAATGCTACATCCCGTAACTAACTCATTAGCTATATTGCTTGCAAGGCTTATTGTGATGTACATTACCGAGAGGGCCTAGAGATACCTCTCCGATAATCGAAGTGAAAAATCCTAATCTTGATCCATGCCAACTCAACAAACAACATCAGAGACACCTGTAGAGCACCTTTATAATCACCCAGTTATGATGTGACGTTTGGTAGCACACAAAGTGTTCCTCCGGTATTCGGGAGTTGCATGATCTCATAGTCACAGGAACATGTATAGTTATGGAGAAAGCAATAGCAACAAACTAAACGATCATCGTGCTAAGCTAACGGATGGGTCAAGTCAATCACATCATTCTCTAATGATGTGATCCCGCTAATCAAATAACAACTCATGTCTATGGTTAGGAAACATAGCCATCATTGATTCAACGAGCTAGTCAAGTAGAGGCAAACTAGTGACACTCTGTTTGTCTATGTATTCACACATGTACTAAGTTTCCAGTTAATACAATTCTAGCACGAATAATAAACATTTATCATGATATAAGGAAATATAAATAACAACTTTATTATTGCCTCTAGGGCATATTTCCTTCAGTCGGGGGCTGAGCGATGCGTGCTACCTCTTGAGCATGCGTTGGTTTTCCCTTGAAGAGGAAAGGGTGATGCAGCAAAGTAGCGTAAGTATTTCCCTTAGTTTTTGAGAACCAAGGTATCAATCCAGTAGGAGATAACACACAAGTCCCCAGTACCTGCACAAACAATCAAGAACCTCGCAACCAACGCGATAAAGGGGTTGTCAATCCGTTCACGGTCACTTACAAAAGTGAGATCTGATAGAGATAATAAGATAAATATTTTTGGTATTTTTGTTGTATAGATTGGAAAATAAAGATTGAAAATAAACAACGATAGAAATAGCAAGTTTATAGGAAAATAATATGATGGAAAATAGACCCGGGGGGCATAGGTTTCACTAGTGGCTTCTCTCAAGATAGCAAATTCTACGATGGGTGAACAAATTACTGTCGAGCAATTGATAGAAAAGTGCATAGTTATGAGAATATCTAGGCATGATCATGTATATAGGCATCACGTCCGCGACAAGTAGACCGAAACGATTCTGCATCTATTGCTATTACTCCACACATCGACCGCTATCCAGCATGCATCTAGAGTATTAAGTTCATAAGAATAGAGTAACGCATTAGGCAAGATGACATGATGTAGAGGGATAAACTCAAGCAATGTGATATAATATCCTCGATGGCAACAATACAATACGTGCCTTGCTGCCCCTGCTGTCACTGGAAAGGACACCGCAAGATTGAACCCAAAGCTAAGCACTTCTCCCATTGCAAGAAAGAACAATCTAGTAGGCCAAACTAAATTGATAATTTGAAGAGACTTGCAAAGATATTAAATCATGCATAAAATAATTCAGAGAAGAATCAAATATTATTCATAGATAATATTGATCATAAACCCACAATTCATTGGATCTCAACAAACACAACGCAAAAAGAATTACATTGAATAGATCTCCAAGAGAATCGAGGAGAACTTTGTATTGAGATACAAAGAGAGAGAAGAAGCCATCTAGATAATAACTATGGACCCGAAGGTCTGTGGTAAACTACTCACACATCACTGGAGAGGCTATGGTGTTGATGTAGAAGCCCTCCGTGATCGATTCCCCCTCCGGCGGAGCGCCGGAAAAGGCCCGAAGATGGGATCTCATGGGTACAGAAGGTTGCGGCGGTGGAAATAGGGTTTCGTGGTGCTCTCGGATGTTTTCGGGGTATATGAGTATATATAGGCGAAAGAAGTAGGTCAGTTGATCCACGAGGGGCCCACGAGGGTGGGGGCATGCCTACCCCCCTAGGCGCGCCCTCCTACCTCGTGGACGCCTCGTTGCTTCCTTGACGTCCACTCCAAGTCTCCTGGATTGCGTTTGTTCCAAAAGTAACTATCCTGAAGGTTTCATTCCGTTTGGATTCCGTTTGATATTCCTTTTCCGCGAAACACTAAAATAGGAAAAAAAACAACAATTTGCACTAGGCCTTTGGTTAGTAGGTTAGTCCTAAAAATAATATAAAAGTGCATAACAAAGCCCATAAAACATCCACAACAAATAATATAATAGCATGGAACAATAAAAAATTATAGATATGTTGGAGACGTATCAAGCATCCCCAAGCTTAATTCCTGCTCGTCTTCGAGTAGGTTAATGATAAAAACAGAATTTTTGATGTGGAATGCTACCTAGCATAATTCTAAATGTAATTTTATTTAGTGTGGCATGAATGTTCAGATCCGAAAGATTCAAGATAAAAGTTAATATTGACATAAAAATAATAATACTTCAAGCATACTAACAAAGCAATCATGTCTTCTCAAAATAACATGGCCAAAGAAAGTTGTCCCTACAAAATCATATAGTCTGGCTATGCTCTATCTTCATCACACAAAGTATTTAATCATGCACAACCCTGATGACAAGCCAAGCAATTGTTTCATACTTTTGATGTTCTCAAACTTTTTCAACCTTCACGCAATATATGAGCGTGAGCCATGGACATAGCACTATATGTGAAATAGAATGGTGGTTGTGGAGAAGACAAAAAGGGATAAGATAGTCTCACATCAACTAGGCGTATCAACAGGCTATGGAGATGCCCATCAATAGATATCAATGTGAGTGAGTAGGGATTGTCATGCAACGGGTGCACTAGAGCTATAAGTGTATGAAGCTCAACAAAAGAAACTAAGTGGGTGTGCATCCAACTCGCTTGCTCATGAAGACGTAGGGCATTTTGAGGAAGCCCATCATTGTAATATACAAGCCAAGTTCTATAATGTAAAATTCCTAGTAGTATATGAAAGTGACAACATAGGAGACTCTCTATCATGAAGATGATGTTGCTACTTTGAAGCACAAGTGTGGTAAAAGGATAGTAACATTGTCCCTTCTCTCTTTTTCTCTCATTCCTTTTTTTCTCTTTTTTTGGGCCTTCTCTTTTTTATGGCCTCTTTTTTCATATTTTTTTGTCCGGAGTCTCATCCCGGCTTGTGGGGGAATCTTAGCCTCCATCATCCTTTCCTCACTTGGGACAATGCTCTAATAATGATGATCATCACACTTTTATTTACTTATAACTCAAAAATTACAACTCGATACTAGAACAAAATATGACTCTATGTGAATGCCTCCAGTGGTGTACCGGGATGTGCAATGAATCAAGAGTGACATGTATGAAAGAATTATAAAGGTGGCTTTGCCACAAATACGATGTTAACTACATGATCATGCAAAGCAATATGACAATGATGTAACGTGTCCTAACAAACGGAACGGTGGTATGTTGCATCGCAATATATCTCGGAATGGCTATGGAAATGCCATAATAGGTAGGTATGGTGACTGTTTTGAGGAAGGTATATGGTGGGTGTATGATACCGGTGAAAGGTGCGCGGTATTAGATAGGCTAGCAACGGTGGAAGGGTGGGAGTGCGTATAATCCATGGATTCAACATTAGTCATAAAGAACTCATATACTTATTGCAAAAATCTATTGGTCGTCGAAACAAATTACTACGCGCATGCTCCTAGGGGGATAGATTGGTAGGAAAAGACCATCGCTCATCCCTAACCGCCACTCATAAGGAAGACAATCAATAAATAAATTATGCTCCAACTTCATCACATAACGGTTCACCATACGTGCATGCTACGGGAATCACAAACTTTAGAACAAGTATTTCTAAAATTCACAACTACTCAACTAGCATGACTATAATATCACCATCTTCATATCTCAAAACAATTATCAAGTATCATACTTCTCATAGTATTCAATGCTGCACTTTATATGATAGTTTTTATTATACCCATCTTGGATGCCTATCATATTAGGACTAATTTTATAGCCAAAGAAAATTACCATGCTGTTCTAAAAGACTCTCAAAATAATATAAGTGAAGCATGAGAGATCAATAATTTCTATAAAATAAAACCACCACCATGCTCTTAAAAAGGTATAAGTGAAGCACTAGAGCAAAATTATCTAGCTCAAAAGATATAAGTGAAGCACATAGAGTATTCTAATAAATTCTGATTCATGTGTGTGTCTCCAAAAGGTGTGTAAAGCAAGGATGATTATGTTAAACTAATAATCAAAGACTCAAATCACACAAGACGCTCCAAGCAAAACACATATCATGTGGTGAATAAAAATATAGCCTCAAGTAAAGTTACCGATGGACGAAGACGAAAGAGGGGATGCCTTCCGGGGCATCCCCAAGCTCAGGATTTTGGTTGTCCTTGAATTTTACCTTGGGGTGCCTTGGGCATCCCAAATCTTAGGCTCTTGCCACTCCTTATTCCAAAATCCATCAAATCTTTACCCAAAACTTGAAAACTTCACAACACAAAACTCAACAGAAAATCTCATGAGCTCCGTTAGTATAAGAAAACAAACCACCACTTCAAGGTACTGTAATGAACTCATTATTTATTTATATTGGTGATAAACCTACTGTATTTCAACTTCTCTATGGTTCATACCCCCCGATACTAGCCATAGATTCATCAAAATAACCAAACAACACACAAAAAACAGAATCTGTCAAAAATAGAACAGTCTATAGTAATCTGTAGGTTTCAAATACTTCTGTAACCCCAAAAATTCTTAAATACATTGGTGGACGTGAGGAATTTGTCTATTAATCATCTTAAAAAATAATCAACCTAATCACACTCTCCAGTAAAAAATGGCAGCTAATCTCGTGAGCGCTAAAGTTTCTGTTTTTTACAGCAAGATCGCAAAGACTTCCCCCAAGTCTGCCAAAAGGTTCTACTTGGCACAAACACTAATTAAAAAAATATAAAACCACATCTAAACAGAAGCTAGATGAATTATTTATTACTAAACAGAAACAAAAAATAAAATTGGGTTTCCTCCCAACAAGCACTATCGTTTTACGCCCCTAGCTAGGCAAAGAGATTTCAATGACGCTCACATGAAAGACAAGAATTGAAGCACAAAGAGAGCATCATAAAACATGTGACAAAAACATCTAAGTCTAACATACTTCCTATGCATAGGCATTTTATAAGCAAACAAATTATCAAGCCAAGCAAAAACTAGCATATGCATGGAAGAAAAATGAAACAATAGCAATCTCGACATGACGAGAGGTAATTTAGTAACATGAAAATTTCTACAACCATATTTTCCTCTCTCATAATAATTACATGTAGGATCATAATCAAATTCAACAATATATCTATCACATGAAATTTTCTCTTCATGATCCACATACATGCAAAGTTGACACTCTTCCGTAATAGTGGGATTAACATTAACTAAAGTCATGACCTCTCCAAACCCACTTTTATCAAAAACTTCATAAGATTGAACATTCTCCAAATATGTGGGCTCTAAAGTTGACACTCTTCCAAACCCACTTTCAATATTATTGCAAACATTATTATCAATCTCATATTCATCATGGGGCTTAAATAAATTTTCAAGATCATAAGAAGAATCACCCCAATCATGATAATTGCAACAAGTAGTAGACATAGCAAAACTAGCATCCCCAAGCTTAGGGTTTTTCATATTATTAGCACAATTGACATCAATAGAATTTATAGTAAAATCATTGCAATCATGCTTTTGATTCAAGGAACTATCAAGTATGGGTGCAATAGCAATAATCTCGTGTTTAACATAAGGAACTATAGCAAATTTATCTCCATAAATATTGGCATCATGGCTATAAGAATAGCAAGCATCATGTTCATCAAGGGACATTTCAATCAAATCATCGGAATCATAATTATCTATAGATTCGTGCATATGATTATTTTCTTCGAAAGCATCGGTCATTCTTTCAATAAATTCCTTAACATAGGCATTGTGAGCATAGTTTTCATAGCAATATTTAAATATGTCAGAATTTTCAGATTTGTAGAGAGTAATATCATACTTTTCAATCAAAGAAGCAACTTCACGAGCACCATTAAAAATGACAAATTCTTCAATTTGTTCGATAGCATAGTAACTATAAACACCCTTTTCATAAGAAGATAAGATTTCATTATCATTAAAATCACATAGGCAGGGAATGTGTTTTTTAAGGTTCTTAGAGCAACAAGTAAAGTCATAAATTTCACAAAGATTCCAAGCATAGCATAGAAAACTATTTATTTGATACCATAAGAGCTTCCCCTTTTCAGACAAACAATGACGCACAAAATGAGCATGCTCATATAAAGATTTCCCATCAACTAGGCTAGTTGGGGTTTCAGCACGAGTGCACAAGGATCGAAGATGATCCAAGTAGAACACTTTAAGTGGATCCATATCAATAGATTTTTAGCAAGCAAAGATGCAGGCAAATAGAAGGCACATGGAAACACAAACAAAAAGACATACGGGAAGAAGGCGAAGAAAGGGCAAAGGTGAAGTGGGGGAGAGGAAAACGAGAGGCAAATGGCAAATAATGTAATGCGAGGGATAAGAGTTTGTGATGGGTACTTGGTATGTCTTGACTTGTGCGTAGATCTCCCCGGCAACGGCGCCAGAAATGGCTTATTGACGGGAGATCAAATCTTGACTTGACTTGGTGCAACCTCCCCGGAAACGGCGCCAGAAATCCTTCTTGCTACCTCTTGAGCATGCCTTGGTTTTCCCTTGAAGAGGAAAGGGTGATGCAACAAAGTAGCGTAATTATTTCCCTCAGTTTTTGAGAACCAATGTATCAATCCAGTAGGAGATAACACGCAAGTCCCTAGTACCTGCACAAACAAACAAGAACCTCGCAACCAACGCGATTAAGGAGTTGTCAACCCCTTCACGGTCACTTACGAAAGTGAGATCAGATAGAGATAATAAGATAAATATTTTTGGTATTTTTGTTCTATAGATTGGAAAATAAATATTGCAAAATAAACAACGATAGAAATAGCAAGTTGATAGGAAAATAATATGATGGAAAATAGACCCGGGGCCATAGGTTTCACTAGTGGCTTCTCTCAAGATAGCAAATTCTATGGTGGGTGAACAAATTACTGTCGAGAAATTGATAGAAAAGTGCATAGTTATGAGAATATCTAGGCATGATCATGTATATAGGTATCACGTCCGCAACAAGTCGACCAAAATGATTCTGCATCTACTACTATTACTCCACACATCGACCGCTATCCAGCATGCATCTAGAGTATTAAGTTCATAAGAACAGAGTAACACATTAGGCAAGATGACATGATGTAGACGGATAAACTCAAGCAATATGATATAAACCCCATCTTTTTATCCTCGATGGCAACAATACAATACGTGCCTTGCTGCCCCTGCTGTCACTGGGAAAGGACACCGCAAGATTGAACCCAAAGCTAAGCACTTCTCCCATTGCAAGAAAGATCAATCTAGTAGGCTAAAGCAATCTGATAATTCGAAGAGACTTGCAAAGATATTAAATATGCATAAAAGAATTCAGAGAAGAATCAAATATTGTTCATGGATAAGAAGTTATTTTTATAAGTTATTGTTAAGAAGTTATTTTTATAAGTTAATAAGATGTGGAATATTGTTTTCTTACATATGTAAGTATCTGTTAAATATATGATGACAATAACAATAATATATAATAACATATAAAATAATTTAAATATAAATAATATAGTTAGAAGGGAAACAAAAGTTGGACCAGGAGTTCCTATTCTTATGTAGAAAAATAGAACAGACCTGTGTGTTTTCTTCAAAAAAATACATAAATTGGGCTGCCGATGTTTCAGGAAAAATAAAACCTCGGATGGGAGGTCCATAGGCCGGTCGATACATGACGACCCTAAAAAATACAAACCGGCATGTCGTGGGCTGCGCATGTTAAAAAAGAAAGCCTAGACGGGGCGGCCCAAAACCCAGCGGATACTTGCTGCCCCAGTGATAATAAGTGATACTACCCGCCAGCTCCACATCTTCATTGTGAATTTATCTCCTACATTGAAGCACCTAAAAAAAGTAACTATGTTGACAAACCTGTGGGCCCCAACGTCGGTATAGCATTAGGAGGAAGTTTTTTTCGATGAGGCACTTGCTTGCGTATGGCCATAGACCTAGTGGGTCCCGACTGTCCGCCTCTCCATGTACGGTCCTCTCTAGATTCCTCTCGTTTGTTCAGCATGTTCACAACGGCAGACAGCGGCGCCGCGGTGAGCGCACAAAGGCGCAGGATCGAGGTGATCGGACCACCCAAGGCAGTGCCTTATTTGTAAAGAAAGTAGTGAACTAGCCAAGTGGCCTAGTGGCCAAGTGACACTACCCGACAGCTGTTCCGCCCGGGTTCAATTCCACCTGATGCAGGGAAAATATCTCCAAATTTTTTTTGCCTCTGCCATTATTGACATGTGGGTCCCATTGTCATCTACACACACCACGTCCAACACTTGCCAAAACTCCGTCCCTCATTTTCTCTGTTTTTCGCACACTCGACATTGTGTGGGCATTTTGAAAATAGCATATCTTTTTGACTGTGCATCATATGAAGATGTGCTATATGAATGTTGATCAACATGATGTTAATTGGCTGGTAGTTCCATTTTCGACCATGAATAAAACTTCCAACATGATGTTAACCCTGTTTGAAAAGGCCGTGTTAATATAAATGCTCTGCCTCTGAAAGTTGCAGTTTCTTATCTGAAACTGAACTTGCAGTTTCTTATCTGAAACTGAAACTTGAAGTTTCTTCTCTGAGAATCACATTGTCTGCACTTTTATACTCCTATGAAACTACATTTTTTAAGTGCTAAAAATATATCTCTAGAATTCATAAAATACTTCATATGCTCAATACTGCAAATTTGAAATTCAAAAGACATTCATATCTGAAAGTACTCTCAAAATATACAACACAAAACACAATTCACAACCTGCAAATACTGACAATCCTAAGCTCCTCCTGACCCAGAATAAAAGGGAGACTAGTTAATGTGGGGTCGCTTTCTTAATTGAAGGGTAAATTGATTTTGATCCAGTCATAGCGCACCGGCCCTCTCGTCCAATCCTAAATCGCTGCCGCATGCTCCTCTCCCTCTTTTCCATTGCAAAACCACCTCCTCTCCTCTCCATCATCTCCATTCCAAAACCAACGTCTCGCCTCTCCCTCTTCTCCATTGCAAAACCACCACCTCTCTCCTCGGACGAGGATCCCCTGCCGTAGCCCATCCCGCCATTGAGACACTGACACATGGGTCCCACCAAGCACGGGGCCCACCTGTCAGCGACCGAAAGGCAGGGAAACCTCTCCTCCCCATTATCTCCATTCCAAAACCACCATATCGCATCTCCCTCATCCCCATTTCAAAATCACCCCCTCTCCTCTCCATCATCTCCATTCCAAAACCACCATCCCACCTCTCCCTCTTCTCTATTGCAAGACCACCGTCTCTCCTCCCATCTTCCAAAGCTAGCACCTGACCACTCAGAAGGGCATCTATGGAGAGGATGCAGCAGCGAATCAGGAAGATCGCCCGTGGCGACCAGGCAAAGTTAGCCAGGTTGAAGGAGATCCTTACTTGGTTTGACAATGAGTGGGAGATTTCGAGGACGGTGAGGGCCATGTGGCAATGTATGCGAAAGAGCGAGACGACGGCGATGTACTCCTCGGCGGCAGTCACGCCGCAGTCCTTCGAGTTCATCGAGTATCTCCTCTGGGCGATGGAGCAGACAGATTCACCCAAGGCGAAAGTCAGGTGGAGGTGGTGGGTGTACATGTCGAAGGTCGAGCACCCAGAGGATAACGAATCGATCGAGTACGGTGTGCCATTCGTGAGGGTGCAGAGCCAGCCGGAGTCATAGGAGTATTCGTTCTCCCATTGCAAGAGGAGGCCGGATGGCGCGACATCGCTTCCCCGCCGTTCTCCACGGTCCCTCGACGCTCGCCTTGTTTCAACGGCGTCCGTAGGGTTTAAGATAAGCTTCGCACTAACCTAATCTTCCATCTGCTCATGCTTACAATCAGTGTGACAGCTAATAAAAACCATGCTTACAATCATTTTCTGAGTACTACGCCAATCACCCTAAAATAGCTCTGGACCTTTGGGTCAAAGTTGTGACACTGTGTACAAATAAAGAAAAGTAGATTGGTGCTTCTTTCAGAAAAGAGTACACCCCTAGAAAACTGCCAATATAAGCTACTAGTATTTTTTTTGAAGTCCAAGCTACTAGTATTTGGTTAGAGGATTTGCTGCCAAGAAAGATCCGTCCATAGTGAGCGCCACACATCCCACTGATGGTGGTGGATGCCAATGCTTAGATGGAGCAGGGTTGGTGTCGGTAATTTTTACTTGGCACCTAGCACTCTACATATATGCCGGTTCCATCCGTACATTTGTGTAGTTCCACCAAAATGCAGCTGAATAACCCTGTTTGCACAGATAATGAAAAGGCGTGATTACATTATAGTGGCACTAGTTGATGAAACATACACTAATAAATACAAGAAAATATTGCGATAGTATCATAGTATGCCATGCTGCAAGGGCGAGATGGGCCCTACGACGCCTCATACTGGAAATCGACCCAAGTCTCCCCGATACACCTTCTGCCAGTGACGAACATCAATGTACAACCGTAGTACAAGGAGGGGCCTTGAGACATTCCAATCTCTATCTTTGTGCTGATCAACTAAAATTAAGCACCCAGTTTGTAGAAACGCTTAAACATTAACAATGGAACTAGTTGATGAAACATATACTAACAAAGAGAAGCACTTTCTTTATCTACATTAGAAATGAAATGATAGAGAGGACACTCGCTCTATTTTAACTATATTATTACTTGATTTTATCAGTGGAACAAGGGTCGAGCAGGTGGCAAACAAGGTGTACCATGCGTCGCAAGGATGGAGGCCGGGGGTGCTTAGACTGGGATGCTGAAGCTGGCTCTTTCAGTTCATATCTTCCCCTCTGAAGTTTGGGTTGTAATCCAAACTTGGTCGAGCTGGTGCTGCGTCCCCCTACCGGCCTAACTTATGTGGCGAACTTGTCTCCTGCTAGTACTCAGTCTGTTCTAGTACTAGTTGCATAACTGCCCGTTTACACTGAGATGTTGTCGGATAATGGTTCTCTATGGTTGGATTTCTTTAATGAAATCAGAGGAAACCCCCTCTTTCGATATATTGCCTCAAATTAATAGTGCCACTAGATTAAGGTGCAAAATAATAACATTATTGCTTTATCATGGCAGTGCCAAAACAATAGCACAAGAGCAGACTCAACATGCAGGATCTTTGGCAAACGGTCAGACCAAAATACCTCGTGATGGGAACCATGTCTGCGGTCAACGCCATCGTAGAAGGGATGACACCGGTCACCAACATGGATGATTCAGTTCTTTGGACCTTTTGGTGCAGTTCACCTAAAATGAAGCAATGTCCCATGAGCTAGCAGCTTATTCTTCATTTTTTTAAGAAAAGGGCTCCAGCCCCAGTTCCATTTCCATCAGAAAATGAAACCCACATAGCTTCTTCTTCATTAGTTGCAATAAAATTGAGCAACATCAAGGTTGGTTGTGAAGCTCTGATAACCCACAAGTATAGGGGATCGCAAAAGTTTTCGAGGGTAGAGTATTCAACCCAAATTTATTGATTCGACACAAGGGGAGCCAAAGAATATTCTCAAGTATTAGCAGTTGAGTTGTCAATTCAACCACACCTGGAAACTTTATATCTGCAGCAAAGTATTTAGTAGCAAAGTAATATGATAGTAGTGGTAACGGTAGCAAAAGTTAACGATAGCAAAAGTAATGTTTTTGGTATTTTGTAGTGATGATAGCAATAGCAATGGAAAAGTAAATAAGCGAAGAACAATATATGGAAAGCTTGTAGGCAATGGATCGGTGATAGAGAATTATGCCGGATGCGGTTCATCATGTAATAGTCATAACCTAGGGTGACACAGAACTAGCTCCAATTCGTCAATGTAATGTAGGCATGTATTCCGGATATAGTCATACGTGCTTATGGAAAAGAACTTGCATGACATCTTTTGTCCTACCCTCCCGTGGCAGCGGGGTCCTAGCGGAAACTAAGGGATATTAAGGCCTCGTTTTAATAGAGTACCGGACCAAAGAATTAACACATAGTGAATACATGAACTCCTCAAACTATGGTCATCACCAGGAGTGGTCCCGATTATTGTCACTTCGGGGTTGCCGGATCATAACACATAGTAGGTGACTATAGACTTGCAAGATAGGATCAAGAACACTCATATATTGATGAAAACATAATAGGTTCAGATCTGAAATCATGGCACTCGGGCCCTAGTGACAAGCATTAAGCATAGCAAAGTCATAGCAACATCAATCTCAGAACATAGTGGATACTAGGGATCAAATCCTAACAAAACTAACTCGATTACATGATAAATCTCATCCAACCCATCACCGTCCAACAAGCCTACGATGGAATTACTCACGCACGGCGGTGAGCATCATGAAATTGGTGATGGAGGAAGGTTGATGATGACGATGGCGACGTATTCCCCTCTCTGGAGCCCCGAACGGACTCCAGATCAGCCCTCCTGAGAGGTTTTAGGGCTTGGCGGCGGCTCCATATCGTAAAACGCGATGGATCCTTCTCTCTAATTTTTTCTCCCCGAAAGCAAATATATAGAGTTGGGGTTGAGGTCGGAGGAGTTCCAGGGGGCCCACGAGGTAGGGGGCGCGCCCAGGGGGGCAGGCGCGCCCCCACCCTCGTGGCTAGGGTGTGGGCCCCCTGGTCTTCATCTTTTGCAAGGATTTTTTATTATTTCCAAATAGACATTCCGTGAAGTTTCAGGTCATTCTAAGAACTTTTGTTTCTGCACATAAATAACACCATGGTAATTCTGCTGAAAACAGCATCAGTCCGGGTTAGTTCCATTCAAATCATGCAAGTTAGAGTCCAAAACAAGGGCAAAAGTGTTTGGAAAAGTAGATACGACAGAGACGTATCAACTCCCCCAAGCTTAAAACTTTGCTTGTCCTCAAGCAATTCAGTTGACAAACTGAAAGTGATAAAGAAAAACTTTTACAAACTCTGTTTGCTCTTGTTGTTGTAAATATGTAAAGCCAGCATTCGAGTTTTCAGCAAAGATTATGAACTAATCACATTCAAAATAACGCATAGGTCTCATGTTTACTCATATCAATGGCATAATCAACTAGCGAGCAATAATAATAAATCTCGGATGACAACACTTTCTCAAAACAATCATAATATGATATAACAGGATGGTATCTCACTAGCCCTTTGTGAGACCGCAAAACATAAATGTAGAGCACCTTTAAAGATCAAGGACTGACTAGACATTGTAATTCATGGTAAAAGAGATCCAGTCAAGTCATACTCAATGTAAACTAACAGTAATGAATGCAAATGACAGCGGTGCTCTCCAACTGGTGCTTTTTAATAAGAGGATGATGACTCAACATAAAAGTAAATAGATAGGCCCTTCGCAGAGGGAAGCAGGGATTTGTAGAGGTGCCAGAGCTCGGTTTTGAACAGAGGTGAATAATATTTTGAGCGGTATACTTTCATTGTCAACATAACAACCAAGAGATGGTGATATCTTCCATGCTACACACATTATATGCGGTTCCCAAACAGAATGGTAAATTTTATACCCCCCTCCACCAACAAGCATCAATCCATGGCTTGCTCAAAACAATGAGTGCCTCCAACTAACAAGAGTCCCAGGGGGAGTTTTGTTTGCAATTATTTTGATTTGATTTGCATAAAGCATGGGACTGGGCATACCGGTGATCAGCCATTTTCTCGTGAGTGAGGAGTGGAGTCCACTCCTCTTGAGAATACCCCACCTAACATGGAAGATACGGACATCCCTAGTTGATACATGAGCTGTTCGAGCATACAAAACATGATAATTATTTGAAGGTTTAGAGTTTGGCACATACAAATTTACTTGGAACGGCAGGTAGATGCCGTATATAGGTAGGTATGGTGGACTCATATGGAATAACTTTGGGGTTTATGGAGTTGGATGCACAAGTAGTATTCCCGCTTAGTACAGGTGAAGGCTAGAAAAAAGACTGGGAAGCGACCAGCTAGAGAGCGACAACAGTCATGAACATGCATTAAAATTAATCAACACCGAATGCAAGCATGAGTAGGATATAATGCACCATGAACATAAATATCGTAGAGGCTATGTTGATTTTGTTTCAACTACATGCGTGAACATGTGCCAAGTCAAGCCACTCAAATCGTTCAAAAGAGGATACCACCCTATCATACCACATCACAACCATTTTAATAGCATGTTGGCACGCAAGGTAAACCATTATAAGCTCCTAGCTAATCAAGCATGGCACAAGAAACTATGATCTCTAGTTGTCATTGCAAACATGTTTATTCATAATAGGATGAATCAGGAACGATGAACTAATCATATTTACAAAAACAAGAGAGGTCAAGTTCATACCAGCTTTTCTCATCTCAGTCAGTCCATCATATATTGTCATAATTGCCTTTCACTTGCACGACCGAACGATGTGGATAATAATAATAGTGCGCGTGCATTGGACTAAGCTAGAATCTGCAAGCATTCAATAAACAGGAGAAGACAAGGAAATATGGGCTCTTTTGTTAGATCAACAATAATGCATATAAGAGCCACTTCAACAATTTAATCATGGTCTTCTCCTATCGACCCCCAAAGAAAAGAAAAGAAATAAAACTATTTACACGGGAAAGCTCCCAACAAGCAAAAGAAGAACACGAAATCTTTTTGGGTTTTATTTTTAATTACTACTACAAGCATGGAAATTAAAACTAGATAAAAGCTACAACTAATTTTTTGGTTTTTCTTAAGGTTTATTAAACACATAAGAAGAAAGCTTAAAAAGGAAATAAACTAGCATGGATGATACAATGAAAAAGTATGAGCACCGACATCTAGCAATGAGTGTGTGAGCATGAATATAATGTCGGTGTGAAATACGTACTCCCCCAAGCTTAGGCTTTTGGCCTAAGTTGGTCTATGGCCACGGTTGGCCTCGCGGATATCCATAGTAATAGTTGGGGTCGTACTGCGATGCAGCGGCTATTGCCTCCTGAGCTGTAGCGTGGCGGCGAGCTGCCTCCGCCCTCCTCTCGTACTCATCTGCCTCCTCTCTGGTAATAAAATGTCTTCCTTTTGCCTGATAATCAAAGAAGGCAGGAACAGGGAGAGTAATACGGACAGCATGACGTCTATCAAAGATTAAGCGATACTGGAGAGGTGATTCATTCCTCTCGACAAATTGGTGGTGAACCATAGCATTAAAGTCTAGGTAAGCAGGAGGCAATTCAATATCATCATTACGTATGGTTACACCAAGAAAATCAACTAAGCGGGTTGCATAAATTCCTCCAAAGAAATCTCCATTAAATAGATTATGATGCAACCTACGTGCAACAATGGCTCCCAAATTATAAGATTTGTCTCCTAACACAACACTCCTAAGAATACTGAGGTCAGGGACACACATATGACATGCTTCATCTTTACCATTTATGCACCTACCTATGAAGAGAGCAAAATAATGTATAGCAGGAAAATGAATGCTCCCTATGGTAGCTTGTGCTATATCTCTAGATTCCCCCACAGTTATACTAGCAAGAAAATTTCTAAATTCAGATTTACGGGGTTCACTAGCACTACCCCATTGTGGAAGTTTGCAAGCAGTGGTAAAATCCTCTAAGTCCATCGTATAAGATTTTTCATAAAGATCAAACAGGACAGTTGGAGAATTACGTGAAGATGAAAATTCAAACCTCCTCACCAAGGAACTAGTGAGATAGTGGTACTGGCGGCATTTTTCTGCCTCGAAGCTCACAAGATCAACGTTACGCAAATATGCGTTAAATTCTTCCTTGATTCCCGCTCGATCCATAAAGTTTTTTGAAGGCCATTCACAGGGCCGCACTGGAGCATCCCTTGGTGGCTCATCGTCAGCATCACGCATTGCAAGCCTGGGTCCTTGCTTCCTTGAAGAACCACCTTGGTACATTTTCCTAAGCATATTTCTTCCTCTGAAAAATTTCTAAATTTTTTAGTAACTTCAAAAAAGTGAACCAAGCTCAATAATATTGATAGCAACTACTCCTACAAGTGCCTAGAGCCTATATCATGCATTAGAACTACTTGGGACCATATAAATTTGACATGCAAGCTCAAGAACATGGTCACCTAGGCAGCACAAATTTGCAATGAATAAAGCACTAGAACAAAAACTAATTGGACCAATGGAGGAGTCACATACTAAGGAACAATCCCCCAAGCAGTTTTGTGAGAGGTGCTTTGAGCAAGGAGATCGAAAATGGCAGCGAAATGAGCTTGGACTCGGGTTTGAATTGGATAATCATGTTTCTGGGAGGAAGGAGTGTGTGGGTGCAGGAATAAGTGGAGGAGGGACACCGTGGGCCCACGAGGCAGGGCCCCTGGGCGCGCCCTCCACCCTCGTGGCCAGGTGGATGCCCCCCGTGCTGTGTTCTCAGTGCCAAATATTCTCAAATATTCCAGAAAAAAAATCATATTTCAATTTCAGGGCATTTGGAGAACTTTTATTTTCGGGGTACTTTTATATTGCACGGATAATTCAGATAACAGACGGAAAATACTTATTTTTATTTTATTTAATATAAATAACAGAAAGTAAAAGGAGGGTACAAAGAGTCGTGTTTTCTAAATTCATCCATCTCATGATCATCAAAAGGAACCCATTAACAAGGTTGATCAAGTCTTGTTAACAAACTCATTCCGAATAACATGGAACCGGAGAATTTTCGAATAACACTATGTTACGTCAACGGGGATATGCACATCCCCAAAAATAAGAGTATCATATTTCTTCTTGACAGTAGGAAGAGGAAATTCAAAACCTCCAAATATAATCGATGGAATTTTTCCAATAGAATTGATACTGTGGACTTGAGGTTGTTTCCACGCAAAGTGTACCGTATGCTCATTGCCATTAACATGAAAAGTGACATAGCCTTTGTTGCAATCAATAACAGCCCCTACAGTATTCAAAAAGGGTCTTCCAAGAATAATAGACATACTATCGTCCTCGGGAATATCAAGAATAACAAAGTCCGTTAAAATAGTAATGTTTGCAACCACAACAGGCACATCCTCACAAATACCGACAGGTATAACAGTTGATTTATCAGCCATTTGCAAAGATATTTCGGTAGGTGTCAACTTATTCAAATCAAGTCTACGATATAAAGAGAGAGCCATAACACTAACACCGGCTCCAAGATCACATAAAGTAGTTTTAACATAGTTTCTTTTAATGGAGGATGATATAGTGGGTACTCCTGGATCTCCAAGTTTCTTTGGTATTCCACCCTTAAAGGTATAATTAGCAAGCATGGTGGAAATTTCAGCTTCTGGTATCTTTCTTTTATTAGTAACAATATCTTTCATATACTTAGCATAACGATTCATTTTGAGCATATCAGTTAATCGCATACGCAAAAATATAGGTCTAATCATTTCAGCAAAGCGCTCAAAATCCTCATCATCCTTTTTCTTGGATGGTTTGGAAGGAAAAGGCATGGGTTTCTGGACCCAAGGCTCTCTTTCTTTACCATGTTTACTAGCAACAAAGTCTTTCTTATCATAATGTTGATTCTTTGATTGTGGGTTATCAAGATCAACAGCAGGTTCAATTTCTATATCATTATCATTGCTAGGTTGAGCATCAACATGAACATTATCATTAACATTATCACTAGTTTTAGGTTCATTGCCAGATTGTGTTTTAGCATCATAAATAGAAATATCAATTGGATTCTCAGGTGTTTCATCAATAGGTTCACTAGAAGCATGCAAAGTCCTATCATTTTTCTTTTTTTCCTTTTAGAAGGACTAGGTGCATCTATATTATTTCTCTGAGAATCTTGCTCAATTCTCTTAGGGTGGCCTTCAGGATATAAAGGTTCCTGAGTCATTCTACCACCTCTAGTAATAACTCTAACATCATTATCATTATTCTTTCTATTCAGTTCATTGAGCAAATCATTTTAAGCTTTAAGTACTTGTTCTACTTGAGTGGTAACCATATAAGCATGTTTGCTAATAAGTTTAAGTTCACCTTTGACATTAGCCATATAATCACCCAAGTGTTCAAGCATATTTGAATTGTATTTCAATTGTCTACCAAAATAAGCATTGAAGTCTTCTTGCTTAACCATAAATTTATCAAACTCATCTAAGCATGGGCTAGCAAACTTAGTAAATGGGATTTCAGCTTTATCATATCTATAGAGAGAATTTACCTTTACTACCTGTGTCGGGTTATCAAGACCATGTATTTCTTCAATAGGTAATGGATTAAGATCATATGTTTCTTCAACATACGGTAAATTAAGACCGTGTATTTCTTCAATAGGAGGTAAATTCTTAACATCTTCAGCTTTAATACCTTTTTTCTTTCACAGATTTCTTTGCCTCTTGCATATCTTCAGGACTAAGAAATAGAACACCTCGCTTCTTCGGAGTTGGTTTAGGAATAGGCTCATGAGCTGGCTCAGGAAGTGTCCAATTATTTTCATTTGTCAACATATTATTCAATAGAATTTCAGCTTCATCCGGTGTTCTTTCCCTGAAAACAGAACCAACACAACTATCCAGGTAATCTCTGGAAGCATCGGTTAGTCCATTATAAAAGATATCAAGTATTTTATTTTTCTTAAGAGGATGATCAGGCAAAGAATTAAGTAACTTGAGAAGCCTCCCCCAAGCTTGTGGGCGACTCTCTTCTTCAATTTGCACAAAATTATATATATCCCTTAAGGCAGCTTGTTTCTTATGAGCAGGGAAATATTTAGCAGAGAAGTAATAAATCATATCCTGGGGACTATGACACAACCAGGATCAAGAGAATTAAACCATATCTTAGCATCACCCTTTAATGAGAACGGAAATATTTTAAGGATATAAAAGTAACGAGTTCTCTCATCATTAGTGAACAGGGTGGCTATATCATTTAATTTAGTAAGATGTGCCACAACAGTTTTAGATTCATAGCCATGAAAAGGATCAGATTCAACCAAAGTAATTATATCAGGATCAACAGAGAATTCATAATCCTTATCAGTAACACATATAGGTGAAGTAGCAAAAGCAGGGTCAGGTTTCATTCTAGCATTAAGAGATTGCTGCTTCCATTTAGCTAATAACCTCTTGAGCTCGTATCTATCTTTGCAAGCTAAAATAGCTAGAGCAGCTTCTTTTTCAAAAACATAACCCTCAGGAATAAAAGGCGATTCATATTGATTAGGGGGAGAGTCTTCATCATCACTTTCGTCAATATTATCAGTTTAAATAATTTCATTCTCTCTAACCCTAGCAAGTTGTTCATCAAGAAATTCACCAAGTGGCACAGTAGTATCAAGCATTGAAGTAGTTTCATCATAAGTATCATGCATAGCAGAAGTGGCATCATCAATAATATGCGACATATCAGAAAGAATATCAGAAGCAGGTTTAGGTGTCACAAGCTTACTCAAGACAGAAGGTGAATCAAGTGCAGAGATAGATGGCAGTTCCTTACCTCCCCTCATAGTTGAGGGATAAATCTTGGTTTTCGGATCTCTCAAGTTCTTCATAATGATAAGCAGATATAAATCCCAAGTGACTCAAAGAATAGAGCTATGTTCCCCGGCAACGGCGCCAGAAAATAGTCTTGATAACCCACAAGTATAGGGGATCGCAATAGTTTTCGAGGGTAGAGTATTCAACCCAAATTTATTGATTCGACACAAGGGGAGCCAAAGAATATTCTCAAGTATTAGCAGCTGAGTTGTCAATTCAACCACACCTGGAAACTTTATATCTGCAGCAAAGTAATATGATAGTACTAGTAACGGTAGCAAAAGGTAACGATAGCAAAAGTAATGTTTTTGGTATTTTGTAGTGATGATAGCAATAGCAACGGAAAAGTAAATAAGCGAAGAACAATATATGGAAAGCTCGTAGGCAATGGATCAGTGATAGAGAATTATGCCGGATGCGGTTCATCATGTAACAGTCATAACCTAGGGTGACACAGAACTAGCTCCAATTCATCAATGTAATGTATTCCGGATATAGTCATACGTGCTTATGGAAAAGAACTTGCATGACATCTTTGTTCCTACCCTCCCGTGGCAGTGGGGTCCTAGCGGAAACTAAGGGATATTAAGGCCTCCTTTTAATAGAGTACCGAACCAAAGCATTAACACATAGTGAATACATGAACTCCTCAAACTACGGTCATCACCGGGAGTGGTCCGATTATTGTCACTTCGGGGTTGCCGGATCATAACACATAGTAGGTGACTATAGACTTGCAAGATAGGATCAAGAAGACTCATATATTGATGAAAACATAATAGGTTCAGATCTGAAATCATGGCACTCGGGCCCTAGTGACAAGCATTAAGCATAGCAAAGTCATAGCAACATCAATCTCAGAACATAGTGGATACTAGGGACCAAACCCTAACAAAACTAACTCGATTACATGATAAATCTCATCCAACCCATCACCATCCAGCAAGCCTACGATGGAATTACTCACGCACGGCGGTGAGCATCATGAAATTGGTGATGGAGGAAGATTGATGATGACGATGGCGACGGATTCCCCTCTGCGGAGCCCCGAACGGACTCCAGATCAGCCCTCCCGAGAGGTTTTAGGGCTTGGCGGCGGCTCCATATCGTAAAACGCGATGAATCCTTCTCTCTGATTTTTTTCTCCCCGAAAGCAAATATATAGAGTTGGAGTTGAGGTCGGGGGAGCTCCAGGGGGCCCACGAGGTAGGGGGGCACGCCCAGGGGGCAGGCGTGCCCCCACCCTCATGGCTAGGGTGTTGGCCCCCTGGTCTTCATCTTTTGCATGGATTTTTTATTATTTACAAATAGACGTTCCGTGAAGTTTCAGGTCATTCTGAGAACTTTTGTTTATGCACATAAATAACACCATATGGTAATTGTGCTGAAAACAGCATCAGTCTGGGTTAGTTCCATTCAAATCATGCAATTTAGAGTCCAAAACAAGGGCAAAAGTGTTTGTAAAAGTAGATACGACGAAGACGTATCAAGCTCCTGGAATGTTCAACTATAATTTGGATATCATTTGTCCAGTTCAACTAAGATCAAGTGTGAAATGTATGCCTCTGTTTGCACAAAAAAGGTGGAAAGGAGGGTGACAAACAAGTGATGAAACATACATCAATTGAAAAGAAGCATGTTCCTTATCTGAATGGCAATCCTACAAGGACAGTAGCAATTTCTAAAGCAGCAACATTGCTAGATATTAGTGTGGGCATTAGGATTAACTATGACAACCGTTAAATACGACATTACTTTAATGGTGCCATTGCTTCATTTTACCAGCAACATTGGTTTAACGTGTCCTTACTTTTAGTAGTGCGACTACTATATTTTACCAATGGCATTACATAAGAGTGGCTCGGGGCAACAAACATCAGAACATGATATCTGGGTTGGTCCCATTTTTGTTCGGTATAGCCACCTTATACTGTGTGAGGCTAGCAAATCTAGTGCTGTACTTACTCTATTGACTTGCCCCTCAGTCCCCACTTTCTTTCCTTTTCCAACCAATAGACCGGGTTTATATTGAGTTTGTACTGCATTTCCCTTTATTTCCCTATTAGACCTAGAGACCAGTTGGATAGGCAGTCTCTGCTACTTTTCGCCCCCATTATTTCCTCTTTCGACCAAGTCCTAGATTCAGGTAACAAATCTTCCCCCACCCCCTCTCTTCCTTGTTTGAACCAAGTAGTACTATATTCGAGTGCATGAACTAGTTTTACCTCTTAACAGTAAAAATTTAGGTGGCTTTCGAATAGCGGATCGATCCTATCTACCAGGGGGCCTGGGAAATAGTAAAAGATACAAATGTAGCAATGTCTGATACGTCTCCAACGTATCTATAATTTTTGATTGCTCCATGCTACTTTATCTACTGTTTTAGGCAACATTGGGCTTTATTATCCACTTTTATATTACTATTGGGACTAACCTATTAACCGGAGGCCCAACCTAGATTTGCTGTTTTATGCCTATTTCAGTGTTTCGAGGAAAAGGAATATCAGACGGGGTCAAAACGGAACGAAATCAACTGGAGAAGTTATTTTTGGAAGGAAACCCACCTGATGGACTTGGACCCCACGTCAGAAGATACGGGAGGTGCTCACAAGGGTGGGGGGCGCGCCCTCCCCCCTGGGCGCGCCCCACTGCCTCGTGGGGCCCCCGTAGCTCCACCGACATTCTCCCTCCGCCCATATATACCTACGTACCCTAAAACTTCCAGAACAGAAGATAGATCGGGAGTTCCGCCGCTGCAAGCCTCCAGAACCACCAAAAACCAATCGGGACCCCTTTCCGGTACCCTGCCGGAGGGGGGATCCATCACCGGTGGCCATCTTCATCATCCCGGCGCTCTCCATGATGAGGAGGGAGTAGTTTTCCCTCGGGGCTGAGGGTATGTACCAGTAGCTATGTGTTTGATCTCTCTCTCTCTCTCTCTCGTGTTCTCTCTCGTGTTCCTCTATGGCACGATCTTGATGTCTCCCGAGCTTTGCTATTGTAGTTGGATCTTATGTTTCTTCTCCCCCTCTACTCTCTTGTGATGAATTGAGTTTCCCCTTTGAAGTTATCTTATCGGATTGAGTCTTTTATGAACACTTGATGTATGTCTTGCCGTGCTTATCTGTGGTGACAATGGGATATCACGTGCCACTTGATGTATGTTTTGGTGACCAACTTGCGGGTTCCGCCCATGAACCTATGCATAGGGGTTGGCACACATTCTTGATTCTCCGGTAGAAACTTTGGGGCACTATTTGAAGTACTTTTATGTTGGTTGGATAAATCTGAGATTGTGTGATGCATATCGTATAATCATGCCCACGGATACTTGACGTGACAATGGAGTATCTAGGTGACATTAGGGTTTTGGTTGATTTGTATCTTAAGGTGTTATTCTAGTAAAAACTCCAGGGTTGTTTGTGACACTTATAGGAATAGCCCAACGGATTGATTTGAAAGAATAACTTTGAGGTGGTTTCGTACCCTACCATAATCTCTACGTTTGTTCTCCGCTATTAGTGGCTTTGGAGTGACTCTTTGTTGCATGTTGAGGGCTCGTTATATGATCTATCTATGTTATTATTGTTGAGAGAACTTGCACTAGTGAAAGTATGAACCCTAGGCCTTGTTTCCTATCATTGCAATACCATTTACGCTCACTTTTACCACTCGCTACCTTGCTGTTTTTATATTTTCAGTTTACAAAAACCTATATCTACTATCTATTTTGCACTTGTATCACCATCTCTTCGCCGAACTAGTGCACCTATACAATTTACCATTGTATTGGGTGTGTTGGGGACACAAGAGACTCTTTGTTATTCGGTTGCAGGGTTGCTTGAGAGAGACCATCTTCATCCTACGCCTCCTATGGATTGATAAACCTTAAGTCATCCACTTGAGGGAAATTTGCTACTGTCCTACAAACCTGTGCACTTGCAGGCCCAACAACGTCTACAAGAAGAAGGTTGCGTAGTAGGCATCAAGCTCTTTTCTGGCGCCGTTGCCGGGGAGGTGAGTGCTTGAAGGTATATCTTTAGATCTTGCAATCGAGTCTTTTAGTTTCTTGTTTTATCACTAGTTTAGTTTATAAAAGAAAACTATATAAAAAATGGAATTGAGTTTGTCTCATACACTTCACCTTTTTAATATCTTTCATGAGTATGATGGAAAGGATAATTGTGCTCAAGTGCTAGAAGAAGAAATCTCTAAATTGTTTGTCACTAAATATGTGACTGATGAGCATGATTGCAATGTTGTTAGTATGAATTCCTTGAATATCCATGATGCTAATGATATGCAAAGCCACAAGCTTGGGGAAGCTATGTTTGATGAAGATGATATTTTTTGTCCCCCAAGCTTTGATGAGCAAATTTACTATGATGAAAGAATGCGTCCTATCTATGATGATTATTGTGATGACACGTATGCTATAAAGAATAATGATAACCATGAAACTTGTCATCTTGATCTTAATTTTCAATCACATGATAGCTATTTTGTTGAGTTTGCTCCCACTATTATTCATGAGAAGAATTTTGCTTATGTGGAGAGTAGTAAATTTTCTATGCTTGTAGATCATGAAAATAATGCTTTAGGTGCTGGTTATATTGTTGAATTCATTCATGATGCTACTGAAAATTATTATGAGGGAGGAATATATGCTTGTAGGAATTGCAATAATATCAAGTTTCCTCTCTATGTGCTTAAATTTTTGAAGCTATGCTTGTTTTACCTTCCTATGCAAGTTGATTCTTGTCCCCACAAGTTGTTTTCTCACAAAATACCTATGCATAGGAAGTGGGTTAGACTTAAATGTGCTATTCATATTCTTCTTGATGCTCTATTTATGTTTCAATTCTTATCCTTTATGTGAGCATCATTGAAATCATCATGCCTAGCTAGGGGCGTTAAACGATAGCGCTTGTTGGGAGGCAACCCAATTTTATTTTTGTTCCTTGACTTTTGTTCCTGTTTAGTAATAAATAATCCATCTAGATTCTGTTTAGATGTGGTTTTATCTTTTAATTAGTGTTTGTGCCAAGTTAAACCTATTAGATCTTCTTGGAAGATAGTTATTTGATCTTGCTGTAATTTCCAGAATCTTTGCGCTCAGTGCCCGAATTGTCAAAAATCACCAGAACGTGATAAAATAGTGATTCCAATTTCTGCTGATCAATAAACAAATTTCCCAGGTCTTCTAATTTTGGTAGAAGTTTTTGGGTTCCAGAAGTTTGCATTAGTAACAGATTACTACAGACTGTTCTGTTTTTGACAGATTCTGTTTTGCGTGTGTTGTTTGCTTATTTTGATGAATCTATGGTTAGTAAAATAGTTTATAAACCATAGAGAAGTTGGAATACAGTAGGTTTAACACCAATACAAATAAAGAACAAGTTCACTACAGTACCTTAAAGTAGTCTTTTGTTTTCTTTCTCTAACGGAGCTCACGAGATTTCTATTGAGTTTTGTGTTGTGAAGTTTTCAAGTTTTGGGTGAATTCTTTTGATGGATTATGCAACAAGGAGTGGCAAGAGACTAAGCTTGGGGATGCCCATGGCACCCCCAAGATAATCCAAGGATACCAAAAAGTCAAAGCTTGGGGATGCCCCGGAAGGCATCCCCTCTTTTGTCCACTTCCATCGGTAATTTACTTGGAGCTATATTTTTATTTACCACATGATATGTGTTTTGCTTGGAGCGTCTTGTATTATTTGTGTCTTTGCTTGTTAGTCTACCACAATCATCCTTTCTGTACACACCTTTTGAGAGAGCCATGTATGAATTGAAATATGTTAGAATACTCTATATGCTTCACTTATATCTTTTGAGCTTGATAGTTTACTCTATGTGCTTCACTTATATCTTTTTGAGCGTGATAATTTTTGCTCTAGTTCTTCACTTAGATATTTTAGAGCACGGTGGTGGTTTGTTTTAAAGAAACTTGATCTCTCATGCTTCACTTAGATTATTTTAAGAGTCGTTAATAGCATGGTAATTTGCTTAATGTTAAAATACTTGGTATTCAAGATATGTGAAACTTTCTTTTTAGTGGGTTGAATACTAAGATAAGTTTGATGCTTGATAATTGTTTTGAGATATGGAGGTGATAATATCATAGTCGTGCTAGTTGAGTAGTTGTGAATTTGAGAAATACTTGTGTTGAAGTTAGCAAGTCCCGTAGCATGCACGTATGGTTAAAGTTGTGTAACAAATTTGAAGCATGAAGTGTACCTGGCTTGTGCATCCTTATGAGTGGCTGTCGGGGACGAGCGATGGTCTTTTCCTACCAATCTATCCCCCTAGGAGCATGCGCGTAGTACTTGATTTTTGATGACTTCTAATTTTTTGCAATAAGTATATGAGTTCTTTTGACTAATGTTGAGTCCATGGATTATACGCACTTTTACCTTTCCGCCATTTGCTAGCCTCTTTGGTACCGTGCATTGCCCTTTCTCACATTGAGAGTTGGTGCAAACTTCGCCGGTGCATCCAAACCCCATGATATGATACGCTCTTTCACACATAAACCTCCCTATATCTTCCTCAAAACAGCCACCATACCTACCTATCATGGAATTTCCATAGCCATTCCGAGATATATTGCCATGCAACTTCCATCATCATCATCATCATCATCATCATCATCATCATCATCATCATCATCATGACATGCTTTACTTTTGTCATATTGCCATTGCATGATCTTGTAGTTGACATCGTATTTGTGGCAAAGCCACCATGCATTATTTTTCATACTTGTCACTCTTGATTCATTGCACCATCCCGGTACACCGCCGGAGGCATTCATAGAGTCATATCTTGTTCTAGTATCGAGTTGTAATCATTATGTTGTAATCAATAGAAGTGTGATGATCATCATTATTAGAGCATTGCCCAATCAAAAAAAGAAGAGAGAACGGCCAAAAAGAAAAAAAAGAAAGGCCCAAAAAAGAAGGAGAAAATAAAAAGTGCAATGCTACTATCTCTTTTTCCACACTTGTGCTTCAAAGTAGCACCTTGTTTTTCATATAGTGAGTCTCATATATTGTGCTTCAAAGTAGCACCATGATTTTCATATAGTGAGTCTCATAAGTTGTCTTGTTCATACTAGTGGGAATTTTTCATTATAGAACTTGGCTTGTATATTCCAACGATGGGCTTCCTCAAAATGCCCTAGGTCTTCATGAGCAATCAAGTTGGATGCACACCCACTAGTTTTCTTTTGTTGAGCATTCTTAGCTCTAGTGCATCCGTTGCATGGCAATCCCTACTCCTTGCATTAACATCAATTGATGGGCATCTCCATAGCTCATTGATTAGCCTCGTTGATGTGAGACTTTCTCCTTTTTTGTCTTCTCCACACAATCCCCATCATCATATTCTATACCACCCATAGTGCTATGTCCACGGCTCGCGCTCATGTATTGCGTGAAGGTTGAAAAAGTTTGAGATTATTTGAGTATGAAACAATTGCTTGGCTTGTCATCGGGGGTATAGAAGTTGGGAACATCTTTGTGTGACGAAAATGAAGCATAGCCTAACTATATGATTTTGTAGGGATGAACTTCCTTTGGCCATGTTATTTTGAGATGACATAATTGTTTGATTAGTATGCTTGAAGTATTATCATTTTTTGTCAATATGAACTTTTGTCTTGAACCTTTTGGATCTGAATATTCATACCATGATTAAGAAGATTTACATTGAAATTATGCCAAAGTATCACTCCGCATCAAAAATTCTCTTTTTATCATTTACCTACTCGAGGACGAGCAGGAATTAAGCTTGGGGATGCTTGATACGTCTCCAACGTATCTATAATTTTTGATTACTCCATGCTACTTTATCTACTGTTTTAGGCAATATTGGGCTTTATTATCCACTTTTATATTACTTTTGGGACTAACCTATTAACCGGAGGCCCAGCCCAGATTTGCTGTTTTATGCCTATTTCAGTGTTTTGAGGAAAAGGAATATCAGACGGAGTCAAAACGGAACGAAATCAACTAGAGAAGTTATTTTTGGAAGGAAACCCACCTGATGAACTTGGACCCCACGTCAGAAGATACGGGAGGTGCTCACGAGGGTGGGGGGCGCGCCCTCCCCCCCTGGGCGCGCCCCCTGCCTCGTGGGGCCCCCGTAGCTCCACCGACGTTCTCCCTCCACCCATATATACCTACATACCCTAAAACTTCCAGAACAGAAGATAGATCAGGAGTTCTGCCGCCGCAAGCCTCCAGAACCACCAAAAACCAATCGGGACCCCTTTCCGGTACCCTGCCGGAGGGGGGATCCATCACCGGTGGCCATCTTCATCATCCCAGCGCTCTCCATGACGAGGAGGGAGTAGTTTTCTCTCGGGGCTAAGGGTATGTACCAGTAGCTATGTGTTTGATCTCTCTCTCTCTCTCGTGTTCTCTCTCATGTTCCTCTATGGCACGATCTTGATGTATCCTGAGCTTTGCTATTGTAGTTGGATCTTATGTTTCTTCTCCCCCTCTACTCTCTTGTGATGAATTGAGTTTCCCCTTTGAAGTTATCTTATCGGATTGAGTCTTTTATGAACACTTGATGTATGTCTTGCCGTGCTTATCTGTGGTGACAATGGGATATCACGTGCCACTTGATGTATGTTTTGGTGACCAACTTGCGGGTTCCGCCCATGAACCTATGCATAGGGGTTGGCACACATTCTTGATTCTCCGGTAGAAACTTTGGGGCACTATTTGAAGTACTTTTATGTTGGTTGGATAAATCTGAGATTGTGTGATGCATATCGTATAATCATGCCCACGGATACTTGAGGTGACAATGGAGTATCTAGGTGACGTTAGGGTTTTGGTTGATTTGTATCTTAAGGTGTTATTCTAGTAAAAACTCCAGGGTTGTTTGTGACACTTATAGGAATAGCCCAACGGATTGATTTGAAAGAATAACTTTGAGGTGGTTTCGTACCCTACCATAATCTCTACGTTTGTTCTCTGCTATTAGTGGCTTTGGAGTGACTCTTTGTTGCATGTTGAGGGCTCGTTATATGATCTATCTATGTTATTATTGTTGAGAGAACTTGCACTAGTGAAAGTATGAGCCCTAGGCCTTGTTTCCTATCATTGCAATACCATTTACGCTCACTTTTACCACTCGCTACCTTGCTGTTTTTATATTTTCAGTTTACAAAAACCTATATCTACTATCTATTTTGCACTTGTATCACCATCTCTTCGCCGAACTAGTGCACCTATACAATTTACCATTGTATTGGGTGTGTTGGGGACACAAGAGACTCTTTGTTATTCGGTTGCAGGGTTGCTTGAGAGAGACCATCTTCATCCTACGCCTCCTACGGATTGATAAACCTTAGGTCATCCACTTGAGGGAAATTTGCTACTGTCCTACAAACCTATGCACTTGCAGGCCCAACAACGTCTAGAAGAAGAAGGTTGCGTAGTAGACATCAACGTCAAGAGCTCGGGAAGTAGAGCAAGGCCGGTTTCGAAGGAAGTTATACCTGAGGGTCGCCGGGATGCCGCTAGGTGGGCGGCGGGAGGCCGGATCTGCCCACACTACGACAGCGAGGAAGAAGGGGTCAGAGGCCCTCCCTACCTAGCGGTGCTTGGGAGAGAACGACAAGGCACGCTGATCGGACGCACTGGCAGTGGGTAAGAGCCGTCGCCGAGGATGACCGTGTGAACGTTGCACCTTCTCACCTTCCCCGTCAGAGAGGATATGGCTGGATCTGTGACCAGCGGTGAGCAGAGAGAGAGAGAGAGAGTGGCCACCGCTGTCGTGTTTAGATCTGGAGAGGACGATACAATGTGAAGAGAGCAACACTAGCAAGCAAGCGCGGAGGCTCCTGCCTATATAGCGGAGTACGACTAGTTTTCTTTTGTCTACTGGAGCCGGCTTGACCTCGTCAATGACTGTCTTCATGCACGTGCCCCAGAGGCGCAGTTGTCCTCATTTTGATCTGGAGCACCGGATTATAACATGACAAGAAACCATAACCTCACTGCCCAAAGGATACAACATGAATCCCGACAGAAAAACTAGACGAGGATCAAAGCTCAAATTAAAGATAAACTCGTAGAAAAGGGGTCCATCGATAGATGCCCTAATTAACATAGCCAGCTTGACATAGATGGCAGCCGAGTAGTCTTCGTGCATGTGGCCCCCATGACTAGCGCCTTGGAGGAACTTAGTTGTCACTGTTTAACCCTCGCAGTGATCCGAAGCACGTGACACCTAATTTTGCGAGATGACAAGAAACCTTTTTTTAGATTTCTCACCAGAACTATAGACCTGTACAACACAACCTGCATGATACGTAGACGATAGCCAATCCAGGCATGTCTGCTGGAGTCTGGTCACATGCATGGACGAACTTATCTTCCGTGTCATGCAGTGATCGTCCAGGCACCAACGTTTGTACAACACTTCTCTAGTACTATCGCTCGTCTCTCTCTTCTATTAACTCACCTGACTTGCGGGGCCGGGGAGTGTGCCTATGGCCAGTTCTCAATTGCATTCCCACATGTGTGTGCAAACGCAATATGATGCGCGTTCCGTTCGGAGAGCAGCGTGCCAAACCGACCGACCGTCTGGGGTGCGACGCGAACGCGACAGGCGTGCTGTATACTGTCCTCCATAAATGTGTACCGTCATTTTCTTGAGGCTTTGCTCCATGGCGCAATCCATGGATACAAAATTAGTATACTGTACTATTTAAAAGTCGAGGGCGGGGCTTTTCCTGCATGGTAGGCGGGGCAGTTCCTCCTAGTCGGTTCAACAGAGACGCGAGAAGATGAGGGAGTAGGCTGCTACAAACGTAGGGCTGTGTGATTTGACAGCGAGTTACTACTGGACAGGTGGGGCCCGGTGATTTGACTTGCCATTCCGAGAGCCCTTCCGAGAGCCCTTTCCCGATTCTGTGCGTGAGTCTCCCGATTCCTGACCACCTCCATACAGGTGCCTCTCCCGATGCTCCACCATGTAGAGGCTGGCTCTTGCTTGAGAGCCCACTCCTACACTGTTTCCTTGCCTCTTTCCCCCACATATGCAAAAATGCCATGTAAAGAGGGCTTATAGCCCACTATTGTACTTGATCCTACAGGTGCTAAGCCTGCCACATAGGCATTAAGTCTGATGTGGCAAGTTAATTAAGAAGAGAGAGACTAGTTTGGTGACCCCAGGAAGAAACGGTGCTAAGCGCGTGTACCTAGATGAAGCAAACTTAGCAACAAAAAACTAAGCACCTATGCATTGGGGACTTGAGTTGCTAAGCCATTTAATGCCCATAGCACCTCATCTAAGCACCATTTCATTGGAAGAGGTCACTCCTTGGCAAATGCAATAAATACTATGAAGAAAGAGATAGGGAGAAGTAAACAAAAAATACTCTTATAGCCAACCTTATAGCTAACCTTGTTGTAGTATGAGTGACTAAGTGATGACTATGTATGACATGCCAACATCAGATAGCCTAACGCACCATGTTAAATCTCCAAGGGCGCGACCGCGTGAGCGAGGCGACGGCCGTGGTAGGCGCGACCATGATACGGACTGCTGGCAGCCCTTGGATATGAGATCGAACGGTCGCATGCTAAGTTGCTGAAAATTTGCAGAATAACCCTCCAGGATAGGATATTCACCCATAGGTCTAGAATCACGCCATGCAGCCGTTCGATCTCAGATCAAAGGGCTCTCGGAAGCTTCGTATCACCTGTAATTTTCCCAACGCTTGACATGACATCGAAAGCCATTTAATTGGGCGTCAAGTAGACATGACATCTAATTGGCCCCCCATAGTACTGTGCATGAATCCATTTATCCACTAGGCAAGCCACTACCCTGCCGTTCGCACGCCCCACTCAACATTTTTTACAAAAACCACTGGCAGTTCTCATTCGTACTTGTCCCCGGACGTCCTTTAACATTACGGTAGTTCGCTCCTAGTCGTCCTGTCCTGTCACATTACGACAGTTCCACTAATCCTAACCCTCCTCCCAAATCCTAACCATGAGCAACGACACTGCCACCTTACTCGGACTCCTCGTCCATGTGCTCGACTTCGTCCTTGTCCCTCTTCGTCTTGGGTGATACTTCTTTGCTTGAACTACACACTTGGCTCTTGCTAATCCTAATCCTAATCCTAACCCTCCTCCCATATCGGAGATACAGACCAACTGACTCAGAATTAGTGGAACTGCCATAATGTGACGCCCTGGATTTGGACACAAGTAATTGGCTCCACTAGGAGAACAAGGATTGGACGCAGCTCACCGTTAAGAAAGGCATTCTTAACATCAAGCTGAGATACAGACCAGTGGCGTGCAGAGGCCACAACAAGAAGTGTGCGAATAGTGGTCATATGGGCCATGGGAGCAAATGTCTCATCATAATCATGACCATGCTCCTGCTGAAAACCACAAGCCACAAGACGAGCTTTGTAACGCTCAAGAGAACCATCGGAGCGAGTCTTAACCTTGTAGACCCACTTACAAGTGATGGGACGGACACCTAGAGGAAGAGAAACAAGATCCCATGTACCAGTGCGTTCAAGAGCAGCAATCTCCTCTTCCATCGCAAACTGCCATTCAGGATGAACAACTGCCTCACGATAAGAAGTTGGCTCAAGAACAACAGCACCAGCGGTTGAAAAACCAAGGCGATCAACAGGCGGAAGCGGATGAGGACGCAAGCCATAGGTAGGCTGAGACGAGGAGGACGACACATCGGCAGACACATCCACATTACGTGAACGACAAGTGTAATTCTGAGGCAAAGATGGAAGAATACGAGGAGGAATAGCCGAGGTAGAATCAGTAGGTGGAGATGAAGAAATCACCGGGGAGGAAGGTGCAGAATTTGGTGACATGCGAGGTGACATGCGATTTGGCAACCGTGAGGCGGCAAATCAACAAGCGGTTGAGAAGTAGAGTGCGCAGGACGGAGAGACAAGGGCTCAACTGGAGTGATAGGTGTGTCGGGAAAAGTGAGGAAAGAGATATCCTCCATAGAAAAAGTTGACAAAGATGGACGCGGGTAGAAGGGACGAGACTCATCAAAAGTCACATCCCGAGAAATACGCATCCGACAACCGATAGGATCCCAACAACGATAGCCCTTACTCTCATCACTATAGCCTAAGAAAACACACTCAATAGACTGAGCGGTCAGTTTGGTGTGTTCCCGAGGGGCAAGAAGAACATAGCAAACACAAGCAAACAAGCGAAGCGTCGAATAATCAGGAGAACGATCAAAGAGACGCTCGGAAGGAACTCCACCCTGGTGAGCAGCGAACGGCTAAAGGTTGATGAGATAGCTGGAAGTGAATATAGCCTCGGCCCAAAAATGAGGTGGAAGAGAAGCGGCGATCATCAACGCACGAGCCGTCTCAAGAAGGTGGCGATGCTTTCGCTCAGCCACGCCATTCTGAGCATGAGCACCAGGACAAGAGAACCGAGGAAGAGTACCCTGCTCAGCAAGAACACCACGCAACATCTTGGAAATATACTCGCCAGCGGAGTCAGCACGGAACACACGAATAGGCGAAGAGAACCGAGTGTGAACAATGGCAGCAAAACACTTATAGATGGAAAGAACCTCACTGCGAGAAGTCATAAAATAAAGCCAAGTGTAAGGAGAGAAATCATCTATGAAAATAATATAGTATCGATGGCCCCCTTTCGAAGCGAAGGGAGCTGGACCCCATACATCAGAATGGACCAAATCAGAAGGACACTGAGACACCGACTCACTACTAGGGTAAGATAGGAAGTGTAGAGTCCGAACCGGCGACGTTTATGATCCGGCTTCGGGACTCTGTAAACCGACGGGCGCCCCCCTTGTATATAAGGGGACGACCCGGCAACGGTTCAAGGGACAGACAACAACTCGAGAGCCAGACAAAGCGGATTCGCTCCCTGGCCTTCGAAACCCTAGCAATACCAATCACAACTAGACGTAGGCTTTTACCTTCCTCGAAGGGGCCGAACTAGTATAAAACTCCCCATGTCCCCTTGTCCAGTTTAACCCCTTTAAGCTAACCCGTTGCAATGGCTCCACGACTAAGTCCTTTCACAAGGACATCTGCCATGACAAACCCACGACACGCAGTGTCCTTGTTTTCCTCTTTGGTGCTAAAGGGGAAAGCGCATGCGAGGAGTCCCGAGGCACCAGGCAAAGGTTTCCATATCGGTGCAACAAGACCAAGACCAGTAGGATGGCAAGATGGAGGTCACCGTGGAGCCCAAGACGGCGTCACCACCAGAGCCTTTGGCAGGCGAAGACCACTTTTGTCAGGATAGCTTGTACTAGTTGTCTCCCTTCGAATTTGGCCATTGTGGGACCCCTTCCCGCTCAATATTTGGGAAGAGGACCAGGGCCTCTATAAATAGGACTAGCCATCACCATAGGGAAGAAAAAGGGGGATCATCCCCAGCCACACAAGCACACCAAGCACAAGAACACCTCATCTCGCGAGGCTGTTCTTCCCTTGTACTGTTCATCCTCAGCCCAAGAGGCAATCCACCACACCACACTGGAGTAGGGTATTACACCACAAAGATGGCCCGAACTAGTATAAATCTCGTGTCTCATGTTCTTTGGGTTCGTCGAGTTAGGCTGTGAAATCGTAGAGCGCGTGAGCTAGAGAGGGGGAGAGATCTTCGCGCGCACCCCAGTGTTCGAACCTCAAGGGTTTTGCCGGAACCCGAAATCCGACAATAATGGGCCGACCCAGCTAAAGGCCCACAATATTTTGTAGACCATAATGGGCCGGTCCAACTAAAGGGACGCAAGATTTTTCAGACCATAATGGGCCGCCCCAGCTAAAGGCCCACAAGATTTTGAAGACACCAGTGGGCTGACCCTTTAACAGGCTGCCATGTTTGCGGCCAAATGTCGGCCCATATTTGATCCAATCCATTAACAACCTGCCATGTTCTGGGCCTAATAAGGGCCCATATGAGATCCGGCCCATTTATAGCCTACCATGTTCTGGGCCATACTACGGCCCATATCAGATCCGACCATTTAAGAGCCTTTGGGATAAATTATGGTCCATATCAGATTTAGCCCGTCAACTTGATGTTGTGCTTTTGGGCCACTTGAGGCCCGGTTAGGATTTCTCTTTGCTAAAGGCCCATTTAGTAATATGGCCTGATATTAGTTTTGGCATGTTAAAGTCCCGTTTAACATTTCGGCCCTATATTTATTTTGTCCTATTAAAAGCCCATCATATAGTTGGGCCTAACTATGGCCCGCTTTGTATCCGGCCTACTCAGAGCCGATAATCTGATTGGGCCAAACATGGACCGAGACAATTTTGGCTTATTAACGACCCGTAATGTGATTGGCACAATCATGGGCCAGGGTCTATTTCGGCCTGCTGTCAGCCTGTGAGCTGTTCGACACGTTTTAGGCCCAACCTACTTTTCAGCCTACTAAAAGCCCATTGAATTTTCTTGCGGAAGTAGGGCCGGCGGTTTACTCGGCCTATTAAAGGCCCGATACTACCAGTGGGCATGTGTAAGTGCATCTAGTGCCACCCCTAGTTGGTTTTGGAGTATTGACGACAAACCTAGTTGAGGGACTAATGTGTTCGTGAGAATTGCAGGAAAACACAGGTAGAAGTCCCTCATTGATTCGGTTTTACTACCAAAGATGACCCCTAAAAATGTATGAAGACATTGAAGACAAAGGTGGTATATGAAGATATTCACATTGAAGACTATGACAAAAGAAGACACGTTATGAAGCTTTTGGAACTCGAAGACTTAGATCTTTGGTAGTTCTTTGTCTTTTGTGTTGAGTCATAGGAACCACCGTACTGTTAAGTGGGGTCCAGGAGAACCAGTCAGAATGACTGAAGTGATGCCTAAATCAAAAACCTATATCTTCGAGTGAAGACAATGAGAGTGAATCTTGTCCAGAGCCGGACAAGTCAGCTTTGCTTGTAGCCCAAGTAAAGTTGCCATGAGAATTCAAAATGTGACCGTTGAGACACGTGTCAGTTCCTTAGTGACCCAGGGTCATTTCGGACAAATCAGGTCGGGTTGCCAAGTGGCTATAAATAGCCCACCCCCACAACCATAAACGGTTGGCTGCTCAGATTTCAGTGCACGGCTTTTGTCGTTTGAGAGCAACCCACCTCGAAGCCTTTGAGAGAAAAATTTCTAGTGAGGAGAAAAGCCCTAACCACCCAGAGCCAGAGTAAATTAGGCATCACTTAAGTCTTCGTGTCTGTGTGATCTGAAGACTTATTACACTTGAGGACTGTGAATCCTCCAGACGGTTAGGCGTCGCGTTCAGAGCATCCAAGAGACATTGTGGATTGCCAGTGAACGAAGTTTGTGAAGGTTTGGGAGTCTACCTTGAAGACTTACCAGAGTGATTGTGCGAGGACTAAGTGACCTTAGCTCAAGGAGAATACGGTGAGGACTTGGTGTCCTGAACTGCGTGTTCAGGACTGGGTGTCCGGGACTGTGTGTCCTAAGGTTTAAATACCTAGCCACTCCAACCAGACGTACAGTTGTCACAGCAACTGGAACTGGTCCAACATATCATTGTCTTCAACGAGTCACTGGTTTTATCTTCACTTCATTCTCTTACTGTTACTCATTGTGAAGCCATTGCATGCTTGCTTTATCTTTTTGTCTTCACAACGTGAAAGTATGATCTGTTTGGCTTCATAACTTCTTCCTACCTGATCCTTATTACACTGAAGCTATTTGTCATTGTGCTTTCACTCTATTGAATACATGACCATGGCTGGCCTAGTGTAATCTAACTTCCGCTGCATAGTAATAGGCTTACTCTTCGCTGTTTGTCTTCATAACTCTCATGTTTTGAAGACTTTCATAAAAATCGCCTATTCACCCCCCCTCTAGTCGATATAACGCACTTTCAATTGGTATCAGAGCAAGGTGCTCCCTTGTTCTGTGTGATTCGGTTTAACCACCTGGAGTTTTAGCTATGTCGACTGCAGGGATAATCAAAGTCTCCGCTGCGTGCCCCGTCTTCGATGGAACTGAATATCCCTACTGGAAGAATAAGATGCGCATGCATCTTGAAGCCATTGACGTCGACCTATGGTATGTCGTCGAGAATGGTGTTCCCAAGGCTGGAGAAGGTGTCACTGCTGCTGATGTCAAGAAGTTCACTCAATTGTACTCTACTGCCAAAAATATCATCTGTGGTCATCTGACAAAAGGACAGTATGGCCGTGTGAGTACTTTGAAGACATCCAAGCTGGTCTGGGACTGGCTCTCTAAGGTCAATGAAGGCGTCTCAACCCAGAGAGATCAAAGAATCAGTGTTCTTCGCAATCTCTTCAACCGCTTCAAGCGAAATGACAATGAGAATGTCCAGCACACATTTGACCGGCTCACTGACATCACAAATGAGCTTCAAGCCCTCGGCGCCACTGAGATCACCAAACATGAAATCGTCAAGACGCTGCTGAGATCACTTGATAGTTCGTTTGACATCCTGGCCCTGATGATTCAAGAAAGTCCTGATTTCAAGACACTCGATCCGTCTGACATACTTGAGAGGCTCAACACACATGAGTTTCAGCTTTCTGAGAAAAGAGATATCTACGGTCCAAACTATGGGCGAACTCGTGCCTTGAAGGCAAAAGCTGTTTCCTCATCTGAAGAAGAATCTGACTGCAGTTCTGATGATCCTGAAGACATTGGAAGAGAACTTGCAATGCTAGTGAAGAAGTTCCAAAAATTCGCCAAGAAGAAAGGCTTCAGAAAATCTTCACGATCAAGCTCAAGGAATGATGAAGCTTCTGCTCATGACTACAAGAAGAAAACATGTCACAAGTGCAAGAAAACTGGACATTTCATCTCTAAGTGTCCACAATGGGACAATGAGAACATAAGGAAGAAGAAGAGCAAGGAATATGATTCTGACGACAAGAAGACGAAGAAATACTCAAAGTCTTCTTCCAAGTCTTCTTCAAAGTCTTCATCACACAAGAAGAGCTCATCTGGCAAGGCACGTGCGTTTGTTGGCAAGGAGATGGATTCAGAGGAGGAGTCCGCATTTGAGGAGGCAGAGGTGGAGTCTGAGGAGGAGTCTGATTCTGGCATTGCGAGTCTGGCTACAGCATACGTCGCCAAGTCCATCTTCAACACTGAAGACAATGACTGCATCACCGACACCGATGCAAATGACAAGAACAACTCCACTCCTACCTACTGCTTCATGGCACGCGGTGCCAAGGTAAACACACGCACTACTCGCTATCAAACATCTAGTGACGATGACTCTGACTGTGATTCAAAACCCAGCTACAAAACACTTGCTAAAATTGCAACTGAACAACAGAAAGCTATGGAACATATTCAAAAACTGTTAGACAGAAGTGATGATCTGTTGGGTGCTGAAATGACTCGATCTGAATCCTTAATTGAAGACATAAAAAACCTTCATGTTAAGTATCAGGAACTTGAAGATTGTCTTGATACTCTCTCAACAACTCATGAAAAGCTTTCCTATGATTATCTTCAAAGGAAGCAAGAACTTGAGAAATTGAGAGCGGCTCATGAAGATCTTCAAAAGGAAAACGAGTCACTTCGCGCCGAACAGATCAGTCCCGCTCAGGAAGGATTTGAACCACCATGTCTTAAATGCATTGAGCGTGATAATGCTACTTCTGTTGCTGAATGTTCCACTGCTACTGCTGTTCCAATATCTTCAACTGTTGATGTGGTAACTAACCCCTCTGCTGAGGATGCCACTGCTATTGCTGAAAAGAATGCTAGGTTGAAGACATTGCTTGAAACAGGGATGTACAAAAGTCTTAAAGGACATCAGACATTATGTGATGTCCTCAAGAAGCAGATTCTGAACTGAAACCTTAGGAAAGAGGGTGTTGGGTTCGTGAGGAAAATAAATGCAGATGGCTCTTACTGGAAACCTGAGCAGTACCCCAAAACCACATGGGTTGCTGCAAAAGAACTTTCAGCAGATCCATCCAATTTATCTGGCTTCACTTGTGCTAACCCCATTATCATTGATGAATCCTTTGATGCAAACTATAAACTGTTTAAGAATCAGAATGGTGAAGTGTTTGCCAGGTACATTGGTACTAACTGCAGGAATGGACCACCTATGAAGAAGATCTGGGTTCCGAAAAAGTGTCTAGAAAATCTTCCTGTGAATGTCTTCATGACACCTCACTTGAAGAAGACAAACATCAGACCAAAGGCTTCATATGGTCCAAAGGCTTCATACAAACAGAGGACTCACCAGAGTCACACTAACGCAAATGTTTTGCAGGGAAACCATACTCAGGCATATGAATATGAGAGCGGTTCTTCGAATCGTCATGTTCATATGACCAAAAATTATTCTGCTTATTCCTATGAGTATTATTGTCCACCTGCTAGACTGTTTGCTAAGGCTTCAAAGCCAAAATTCTCAGATGCTGCACTTAGACTTATTGCTTCTAAGCCACCCTTGAAGATGTGGGTGGTTAAGAAAGCTTAACTCTCTTTTGCAGGGAAAGGTCTCCAGCAGAAAAACAAAATCTTCTGATGCTATTGCTGGGGACCTTAAAAATCTTGTAGGGCACAAGATAAGATGCCCGAATGGCATCATTATGTACTTCGTTCCTGAATCGCATGCTACTCTCCCTATTAGTACTAATCTGGATCTAAGTTTTCATAACCCACTGGTTCGTCGAATGTTTTTGCTTCACAATTCTCTTCGTGAAGCCTATCCCCCTAACTGCACTGTAGGGTACGACACCAGCGACTTCAAAGTCTTCAGAATGGATTATTGATAGTGGGTGTACAAATCACATGACTGGCAAAAGAAGCCTTCTTATGGACTCAACCTTACGTCCATCCGACAAGAGCCACATCACATTTGCTGACACTGGTAAAAGTAAGGTATTGGGTCTAGGTAGAGTTGCAATCTCAAAGGATCAACACATGGATAAAGTCATGCTTGTTGAATCCCTTGGCTTCAACTTAATGTCTGTCTCAATGCTTTGCGATTTGAACATGATTGTAATGTTTGGAAAATATCGTTGCCTAGTACTAATGGAATCTGACAAGTCTCTAGTGTTTGAAGGGTATCGAAAGGGTGATTTGTACGTGGTAGATTTCTCAGCAGGACCACAACTTGCAGTATGTCTTCTTGCAAAAGCTTCAGAATGCTGGCTTTGGCATCGGAGGCTTGGGCATGCTGGCATGAGGAACCTCCACACCCTTGCGAAGAAGAAGCATGTCATAGGCATCGAGGGCGTCAAGTTCAAGAAAGATCACTTATGCGGTGCCTGTGAAGCTGGGAAGATGACAAGGGCAAAACATCCTTCTAAGACAATCATGACTACTACACAACCCTCAAACTGCTCCACATGGATCTTTTTGGTCCCACTCACTACTCAACTTTTACTACTTCTGCTTGCCTCTATGGCTTTGTCATTGTTGATGATTACTCTTGATATACTTGGGTGCACATAATCCTTTATAAGACTGAAGTGCAGGATGTCTTCAGACGCTTCGCCAATCGAGTTATGAACAATTTTGGCGCCAAAATAAAGCACATCAGAAGTGACAATGACACTGAATTCAAGAACACTGGCCTTGATACATATCTTGATACCTTGGGCATCACACATGAATTCTCAGCTCCGTACACGCCACAGCAAAATGGCGTCGTCGAACGCAAGAACAGAACACTCATTGAGATGGCCAGAACAATGCTAGATGAATACAAGACTCCAAGAAAATTCTGGACTGAAGCCATTGATACTGCATGCCATACAATCAATCGTGTTTATCTTCACAAGCTTCTGAACAAGACATCTTATGAACTCCTAACTGGCAAGAAGCCAAATGTCAGTTACTTCAGAGTATTTGGAGCAAGGTGCTGGATCAAGGACCCACACCACACCTCAAAGTTTGCACCAAAAGCACATGAGGGCTTTATGCTTGGATATGGAAAGGATTCACACTCCTACAGAGTCTTCAATCTCTTCCATTACAAAGTGGTTGAAACAGTGGATGTGCGGTTTGATGAGGCAAATGGTTCACAAAGAGATCAACTGCCAAATGTTCTAGATGAAGTTCCAGCCAGTGAATCAATCAAGCTTATGGGAACTGGAGAGATTATACCTTCTGAAGCTCATCCTGAAGAAGAACTTATCATCTCAGCACCTGATCAACATGAAGACATTGCTCAACGTAAAGACATTCCTCCCAACAACAACACAGATCAGCAAAAGCAAAGTCTTCGCCCTATACATCCTCGTGTTGCCAATGAAGTGCAGATTGACAGAATAATTGACAGCATCAATGCACCTGGTCCACTCACTCGTTCAAGGGCAACTCAGCTAGCAAATTTCTGTGGGCACTTCGCATTCGTATCAATATCAGAACCCAAGAAAGTTGAAGAAGCCTTCATGGAACCTGAATGGATTCAAGCTATGCAGGAAGAGCTTCAACAGTTTGAGCTGAATAATGTGGGAACTGGTTAAGCGTCCTGATCCACGGAAGCACAACATTATAGGCACTAAATGGATATACCGCAACAAACAAGATGAGCATGGTCAAGTGGTCAGAAACAAAGCTCGTCTCGTTGCTCAAGGATATACTCAAGTGGAGGGCATTGACTTCGATGAAACATTTGCTCCTGTGGCTAGGCTTGAAGCCATACGCATACTACTGGCCTATGCAAATCATCATAACATACTTCTATATCAAATGGATGTGAAAAGTGCCTTTCTCAATGGCAAGATTGAAGAAGAAGTGTATGTTGCACAACCGCCTGGCTTTGAAAATCCAAAACATCCTGACATGGTATACAAGCTCAACAAGGCACTGTATGGCCTCAAACAAGCCCCTAGGGCCTGGTATGACACACTCAAGTACTTCCTGAAGAGCAAAGGCTTCATACCTGGTTCCCTGGATCCCACTCTTTTCACGAAGACATATGATGGTGAACTGTTTGTGTGCCAAATATATGTGGATGACATTATCTTCAGCTGCACCAATCAGAAGTACAGTGAAGAGTTTGGATATATGATGCAAGAGCAATATCAGATGTCCATGATGGGGGAGCTGAAATTCTTCCTTGGTCTTCAAATATGACAACAGCGCAATGGCATCTTCATATCTCAAGAGAAGTATCTCAAAGATTGCCTGAAGAAGTTTGGTATGCAAGACTGCAAAGGCTTCACAACACCAATGCCAGCCAAACATCATCTAGGTCCTGACGACAATGGTAAAGAGTTCGATCAAAAGGTATACCGCTCCATGATTGGGTCTTTGCTTTATTTATGTGCATCTAGGCCAGATATCATGCTTAGTGTTTGCATGTGTGCTCGATTTCAAGCGGCACCAAAGGAGTCGCATCACTTAGCTGTGAAGCGAATTCTTCGATATTTGGCTCACACCCCAACTCTAGGATTATGGTATCCAAAGGGCTCAGAGTTTGATTTGGTTGGATTTTCGGATGCTGATTATGCTGGTGACAAGGTTGATCGCAAGTCTACATCAGGCACATGTCACTTTCTGGGACGATCACTTGTATGTTGGTCTTCAAAGAAGCAGAACTGTGTATCTCTCTCCACTGCTGAATCTGAATACATTGCTGCTAGATCTTGCTGCGCTCAGCTTCTGTGGATGAAGCAAACACTCAAGGACTATGGCATTCATCTGAAGCAAGTGCCACTATACTGCGACAATGAAAGCGCCATCAAGATTGCCAACAACCCAGTTCAGCACTCAAAGACAAAGCACATTGAAATTCGTCATCACTTTCTCAGAGATCATGTTGTGAAGGAAGACATTGATATCATACACGTCAACACTGAAGAGCAATTGGCGCATATCTTCACCAAGCCCTTGGATGAGAAGAGGTTTTGCAAGTTACGGTGTGAGCTAAATATCTTGGAATCCTCAAATGTCCTGTGATCAGGCACACATCCTAACACTTATGCATATTGATGACTTAGATGTGCAACACACAAAGTAAAGTATATCTTCAATCAATGAAGACATACATTCTAAGTGTGAATACATTAAATGTGGAATTTGACTTCGGAGCGCCACGATAATTGTGCGCCGTGTCTGGGTCTAATACTTCCTATACGGTGGGTGACGCCACCACCAAACGTTCCATTTTGAAGTGTTTCACTCATGGCGTTACCTTGCAATATCTTCACATTTGGTTTGGCTTCGAACTCAACATGTCTTCATGATTATCTTCACTACGTTGATTATATAGATGTATATACTCTAGTGTTCTGTCCTCTACAGCATTCACTTATAGCTATGTCTTCTTGGTTAAATCTTTTGAACTAAGTGAATGTGATCGGACCCTAATCTCTCTATGCTTTCTATCTCAAATTCTATCTCTCCAAGTCATATGCATTCTATTGAAACTGTCGAATGTCTTCACTGTGTCCTTGTCAGCTGAAGATATAGAGACAACCATAAAGTCCATTTTTAATGCTCATTCCTCCACATAAAATCCAGAGAAGCAGGAACGACCGCCCGACAATTTAGGCGTGCGTGGGACGTGGAACAAACCCCAAACTTTCGCTAACTGGACACGCATTCCTCAAATGCGAACCGCCAGGGGCACCTGTGTAATAGCACAGTGCCGCCCCTGAGCCTATAAATTCACACTTACCGCAGTCATTATCTCCTTCTTCCACCCTCGCACGAACCCTAGCGCCACCGCTAGCACTCGACGACGCCGGAGACGAAGCGCTTCGCTGCCGCAACCTCTCCAACGCCGTCCTCACGCCGACTGCGGACATCGTCCTCTCTGCTGTCGCCGTAGGTGTTTTCCGTCGCCAAGTTAGGGCACGGAGGACTGAACTGCTCGGCATCAACTCCCACTTCCGTCTAGCAGTTCTATGTGTGGTAAATAAAACTTCTTTTTACAGCCCCTTCTCATCTTATGGTTCTGTCACTTTCTACAATAAGAAGTTTGTCTTCACACAAGTTAGATCTTTCAATCTGCATCTCATAACATGCCTAGTATATTCACTTATGCTTCATAAAGTAGTTAGATTCCTCACTTGTACTGATTTGTGGGTTCGTACAAATCTGGAACCAACTTCTTATCTATGAGTGAATGTCTTCACACGATGAGGTCAATGTCTTCTAAACTGATTAATCTTCAAAACCTTCTGAGAATGCATATGACCTCTTCCCCTTCCCTCGCACCTTAATGCTGTCACAGGTACATGTCCGTGGGAGAATCCTTCGGTTCTCATAGTCTGCATTCATTTGCAGAATTCCTACAGCATCACATCAACTCTCCTGAGGCCAGTTCCTGTTGGTCCAGAAAAAGGAAGCCTTTGAAGCCTTTGAAAATTTTGAAGCCTTTCAAGTTAACGTACATGGCTTCAGAAGCAGCAGAAAGGAAGGGGGGCAGGCAGAGACGTGAGGGAACTTCCAAAGATCTGCCTGAAGATTTGGCAGAAATGTACAAAACAGATCCAGAAGAGAGCTATGGGCAGCGCAAGACCCGAATCCAATGGATTCAACGCTATTGGGCAGAACAGTGGTTCAAATACTGCTTCGTCACTCAGGAGTATGCTGAAAAGAGTGCCATCAAGAAGCCATGGGGGGACATCTTATACAAGAACCTCGTACCAAGACCAGAGATGAAGCCATTGCTCAAGGCTTCTACCCATGCATGGTCCGAGGACCACAACCTCATGATGCGCATCCGTCGTCACTCCTCTGGTGCCGTGATGACAATCTCTTCAAGCGCAACTTTCAGTTTGCCCAACAGTCAGCGAAGCTGAACAAGAAGAAATTTGGGTTAGACTTCAACCCTGGTCCCTCCGCACCAAGGGCAGATGGCACACGCGACACGGAACCCAATATCATCGGTCCGTTTGCCAATCTTGAGGGTCTGATCACCCACATCTTAGTCCAAGGGACTGCCGTGAATGACCCTCCAGCTGACTCTGATTCTGATGACGCTCCTGCTGTGCCGAAGCCAAAGAAGACGAAGAGATCAAAAGCTTCAAAGCCGGCCCCTGCCTCAAAAAACTCAAGGGCAAAGCCATTGAAAACTGCACCTCCTGAAGTCAGTGTGCAGTCTGAAGACGTATCCCGCGTCTCCAAGCCCCTGAAGGAAAAGGAGCCCCAGCAACAAACAGGCAAAGAGCTCACTGCTGCTGCCATTCTGCGCAGCGAAGCCATTGATCTATCAAGCGATGAAGATCTGGGAGATGACGCTCTAGAGCAGCTTATCAAAAGCAAGGAAGAAGCTGAAATCTTCAACAACCTGCCTCTCTTTGATGTCGCCATCACCCACAGCTTCATCGATGAATGGTTTGACTCACCAGACATAAGCTTCAATGATCTGCAGCTGCCAGTTGGCCTCAGTGTCGCCTTCCAAGGCGCAATTGCTTCAGAACTGGCCATTGCTCAGCGCATTGTTGAGTTGAAGCAGAAAATTGATCACGAAAAGGCTCAGTTCAAGAAGCACATGACCAGCCTCAGCGTGCAGGAAGTGAGGAGCTTCAAAACCATGCTGCATGAGCTCAAAGAAAATTTTCTGAAGAAGCGTGCAGAAGCTCAGGGCTCACGTGAGTGGATGAAGTCTTTGGCAGAAAGATGTGTTCAAGCCTACAACGAGGCTGAAAAGCGCAAGGCACTTGGGCGTCCTGGCATCGACCCCAAGATGGCCGCGAAGAAGAAGAAGAAGCCTGCTGTGAATGAACCAGAGGCACCTAGGCAAGAAGCGGTTCAAACTGTCTTCCCCACTGCAATGACTGGCTCTAAGCCAAAGAGCCGGTCAACAGCTTCAGAGCTAAAGAAGACAAGAACTGCAGAGGCTGAAGCCAGAAAAAGGAAGAGCTCTGAAGCCTCTCCTACTGCCCCCAGCAAAAAGAAGCGCAAGATCAAGAAATCTCGGGCTGCTCCCACAGAGCCCTTGATAGTTGAACCCCTCTCTGTCATTCACCCCAATGCAGAAAGACGACTGACAGTTCATGAGCCTGCTCCCACAGAGGCTCCTGAAGCTGAAGATATTCCAACAGCCGACCCCATAGCTGCTGAAGACATTGGTCACCAAGACAATGTACAAGATGATGCAGCCCTTCCTCAACTTGAAACGAGCAAACTCATCAGTATTGGTCGTCCTCTGACGCCAATGGCACAAGATGAGTCATGGGCGGATCGCCCTCAGGAGAAAGAACACATTGAGGCTCAGCCCACTCCGACCCCACAAGCGTCGTCTGCGTTCCGTAGGCTTCGCAAAGGTCCATGGCCTCAAGTCCATACTACAGAAATTCCGGCTGCATCAGCCGACGACAAGGTAGAAGCACCACCAGAACCCACTCCCTCGCTCCATCAAGATGCAGTTCTCCAGGGGAACGTGCCTGAGGTTGTCCCTCCAAATAAACAAGCGGAGGAAGGAAATGTTGCGGCTGCCACCACAAACACTGAAGCCAATGTGGAGCCCGACCCACCAAATGCTTCAGTGGACAGCGAAGCTACTGAGCCAGACGCTTCTGTTCCCGAGTCTGCTGCAGGACCAAAGTTTGATTATCATATTGAGCACAGGCCTCATGTCCAGAAGCCAGTCCCAAGGCTTCCAAGGTTCCCAGGTCCTGCATCAGCACCTAGCTCCTTTGATATTAACAGCTTCAAGGCAGACAATACATTTTTCAATAGCTCCAAGAACCCCTATTCAAGGGAAAGGATTGTATCAGATAGGTTCTGGAGCTATTCTCAGCGCAGCTATTATTCATGCATCTTATACAACCAAGGTCGCATCTTCCCGCATAAGCGCCTTGAGGTTGAAGCCATTGCTGGTCTGCCCTGCATTGAGGAAGCCTTGGATTGCTTCAAGCAAGTGGGTCTGCTGCCGTTTGTGACTGATGAAGAGCACTGGAATGAAGAGCTTCTGCTTCAGTTCTATGCCACCCTTCATATAAAAGGATACAACAGAGATCCGAAGACTTGGATCCTGGAGTGGATGACTGGCAATGTCCATCATGAAGCCAATGCATTTGATATCATTAAGCTCACCGGCCTGCCCACTCTTGGCGAATTCTTCGAGGAAGGTTGTCAACTACATTCTGAAGCTATTGAGAGCATATTCCAGAGGCCTGAACCAAATATGAGTCAGATGCTCTCAATGATGAATCCATTGCCTCAGGATGCACCTTATCCAACTGAGTTCTTCGTTGAAGACCTAGAGTACCTGCCCAAGACCATATATCACATCATCCGGCGGACTCTCTGGCCCATTAAGGGGCACTCTCCAAATGCAAAGATTGAGGGTGCAATGAAGACTCTCATATTCTATATCCTGCATGGCAAATGCTTCAACGCATAGGATCTCTTCATACGCCAACTTGCAGCGTCAGGCTCGGAATTATTTGGTTTGAAGTTCTATGCCCCTTGGGTGATGAGACTGATCAAACTGCACTCTACGATCTCGTATCAGCCCTCAGCCCGAAACCATCGGATCTTCCTGCCAGATGTGGATACCTCTGCTGAAGCAATATATCCTGAGCCTGACAAGCAACCGATAAGTCTTCAGAATGCAGAACACCAGAGCTTCACGCAGAATGTTGAAGGTGTTGAAGCCATATCCAGGGTATATCCATTGGCTGGCACTACACGTGCACCAGCATCTACTGAAGCCACAGATAGCACAAATGCTCTAAGACCCAAGAAGCGTGCTCGTGTCCTCACTGACCGAGAGCTTCTTGTGGCCCTTCACCAAAAGCAAGATAGGCATCACGACTGGCTAAAGCGTCAAATGAAGAGCCTCTTGGTGGATGTCTATCGTCTTCGAAACCTTGCCACCAAGAATGCCTTCGTTACACATGAGACTTGCTGTCGTACGTGGAAAGGGCTCTCAATGATATGCTCTGAAGCTGAACTTGAAGAGGATGGCTTCACAGAGCGCTTCAAGTTTGACACCACACCTCCTAGAAGGGCTGTGATGCGCAACACACCATCACTTGAAGTCTCTGAGTTTTCTTCATCTGCTGCCACAGTTACTGCAAGGATCATTGATGAAGACGACGATGCTACTTCACCACCACCTGCTTCAGCACCTCCAAGCTCTGCACCGCCAAACAACTCCACCGGCCCTGTTGCGCCTGGGAACGCGTAGAAAACTCTATGTCTTCAAACCTTTTTGGTCATTGCTGACAAAAGGGGGAGAAGCATATGATGTCTATAGTCTTCAAGCGGGTCAATATGGGCGGGTGCCTTATGTTTCGTTATATTTTGCTTCGTGTTTACAACTCTTGCTTTTGCTTCATTTGGTTCTTTGAGTTGTAAACACTAAAACTCGATGGTCGTCTGCTACTTGTTTGCCACTCTGTTTGCAAAGATAAATTCTGCATGTGCGACGATAAATTCCGCACTTATCTCATTCTGCAGACGTCCATTTTCCATTATGCATGTCATTATCTTCATATACTTTCACATGCATAGTGGATTGTCATCATAAGCTGAAGTGGATCTCCACAAGTACAACCTGCCATGTGCATGTGCATTCCAAAAGCAAATTAACTTATATGCACATCTTCAGGGGGAGCCCTTGCAACTTATGAAGACAATTCCCTATCCTTTACAAACTTCACACTTTATATTCCCCGTTGAAAACTTCAACTAGTTTGTCATCAATCACCAAAAAGGGGGAGATTGTAAGTGCATCTAGTGCCACCCCTAGTTGGTTTTGGAGTATTGACGACAAACCTAGTTGAGGGACTAATGTGTTCGTGAGAATTGCAGGAAACCACAGGTAGAAGTCCCTCATTGATTCGGTTTTACTACCAAAGATGACCCCTAAAAATGTATGAAGACATTGAAGACAAAGGTGGTATATGAAGATATTCACATTGAAGACTATGACAAAAGAAGACACGTTATGAAGCTTTTGGAACTCGAAGACTTAGATCTTTGGTAGTTCTTTGTCTTTTGTGTTGAGTCATAGGAACCACCGTACTGTTAAGTGGGGTCCAGGAGAACCAGTCAGAATGACTGAAGTGATGCCTAAATCAAAAACCTATATCTTCGAGTGAAGACAATGAGAGCGAATCTTGTCCAGAGCCGGACAAGTCAGCTTTGCTTGTAGCCCAAGTAAAGTTGCCATGAGAATTCGAAATGTGACCGTTGAGACACGTGTCAGTTCCTTAGTGACCCAGGGTCATTTCGGACAAATCAGGTCGGGTTGCCAAGTGGCTATAAATAGCCCACCCCCACAACCATAAACGGTTGGCTGCTCAGATTTCGGTGCACGGCTTTTGTCGTTTGAGAGCAACCCACCTCGAAGCCTTTGAGAGAAAAATTTATAGTGAGGAGAAAAGCCCTAACCACCCAGAGCCAGAGTAAATTGGGCATCACTTAAGTCTTCGTGTCTGTGTGATCTGAAGACTTATTACACTTGAGGACTGTGAATCCTCCAGACGGTTAGGCGTCGCGTTCAGAGCATCCAAGAGACATTGTGGATTGCTAGTGAACGAAGTTTGTGAAGGTTTGGGAGTCTACCTTGAAGACTTACCAGAGTGATTGGGCGAGGACTAAGTGACCTTAGCTCAAGGAGAATACGGTGAGGACTTGGTGGCCTGAACTGTGTGTTCAGGACTGGGTGTCCGGGACTGTGTGTCCTAAGGTTTAAATACCTAGCCGCTCCAACCAGACGTACAGTTGTCACAGCAACTGGAACTAGTCCAACATATCATTGTCTTCAACGAGTCACTAGTTTTATCTTCACTTCATTCTCTTACTGTTACTCATTGTGAAGCCATTGCATGCTTGCTTTATCTTTTTGTCTTCACAACGTGAAAGTATGATCTGTTTGGCTTCATAACTTCTTCCTACCTGATCCTTATTACACTGAAGCTGTTTGTCATTGTGCTTTCACTCTATTGAATACATGACCATGGCTGGCCTAGTGTAATCTAACTTCCGCTGCATAGTAATAGGCATACTCTTCGCTGTTTGTCTTCATAACTCTCATGTTTTGAAGACTTTCATAAAAATCGCCTATTCACCCCCCTCTAGTCGATATAACGCACTTTCAGCATGTTTACATTTAGGCATGTTAACGGACCAAGATGACTGGGCCCATGATGCGGCCCATACATAGTGATTGGCATGACGGTCCAATTATGTACCGTAATTTTACGGTTTGGTCGGTTTACTTTTCATGGAGTGAAGACAAGATATATGTATAGTAAAATAACTACAACATCATTAATAAGAAAAAACCTAGACTATACAATAAAGAAATTATGGCATATTACACCCACTAGGCATCAAAGTTCACCACTATGATAATAAAGCACAAGCAGACAGCAGATTACATACACTGGGCATCAAAGATCGCCACCAGTGCAAATAAACAGGCCGACAAAATAATATACAAAACCAATAGCACTTTAATAGAGTTCAAGAAAAGGTTAGACCTGCTCGGGAGCTGCAGCGCAAGCAGCTGAGCAAGCTGATGAGACTGCACTGGTTTGACGCTTATATCCTCCTCACTATCAAAGAGAAACAAGCAGACATATGACAGGTTTTAAACATATAAGTATCAGTGCTGACAATTCATCACATTTCTTATTGGCGAATAAAGTGACACAGTTTAAAATAGCATTAACACAATATGGTATTATTCAGGTTAAGACATGGCTGGAAATGACATTGTGAAGGAGTTGGCAGCTTCATGACACCACTGGATTACAGATCAAGAACTCATAAGTATCAATGGTTAGTGTGCTATCAATTTATCCCATTTCAGATTAGCAAATAAAGAGATGGTTTAAATAATAGTAGAATGATATGACATTGTTCATAGTTAAGACATTGCAGAATATGACATTGTGTTGTAGTGGGTAGGTTCACCACATCACTGGATTACGGATCAAGCATAGAAGCATGCATGTAGTGCAAAAGAAGATCACTTCCTCTATATAGTTTAATTTACATGGTATGAAGAAGGAACTTGGTTGTACAACTGAAAACTAGAATTGAGGAGGACAAACTTTTGTTTATGAACTACATAATAAACTTTAAACATGCAATTTGATGCAAACACAAAAAATTAAACACTTGTTGTAGTCATGCCTAACCAAATATACACAACAAAGTTTGAAGGCTTGAGAAGGACAAACTTACATTAGTGGTGAAGACTGGCTCTCTAAAGCCCTTGTCCATGCTGATGGGGGGGGGGGCAATTCAAGAAGTTTACCACATAATCTTCTTCATAAGCATTGCCTTTATTCTACATTTTGTTAAGAGTAAATATAGATGGGATAATATAAGAAAAAATGGAGAGTATTTAAGATAAGATGAAGGGTGATGCTACATAACCAAGTAGCTATAAATGTAAGTACAGCGATACAGGAAAAAGGTACAACCAAGAGCAATGCATAGCTAAACTTCTTCATGTAACATCCCAAATTTTCAATTTGGAATGTTATACACTAGATCATATGCATACCATATTTTCTTGCATTTTGGTTGATCCTAGAAATTTCACGCAACTCAAGGACCCTCGGAGAGAGTTGGAGATTTTGTTATTTTCATATTTGAGAGTTCTCTCGAATTTTGAAAATAGGATCATTTGATTTATTTATTTTATCTTCAATAATTTTTCCGGTGTCAGAATATATGAGAGAGGGAATAATATGACTTTCCCAAATTTAGGAAAAATGAAGATATAATAAATAGATCAATTTTGCTTTCTGGTGTTTATTTGCATTTTATTTGGATAGGGAAAAATGCGCGTTTCAAAAATTGCATTTTAGGTCCGGAGAAAAGTTCATTTTGTTCGGCTCATTTTTAGGAGTCGGGGAAAATTTACTTTAGATTTTTCGGAGTTCGTTTAGATCCTTTTTTTTGTTTTTTTCTGCGCGAGGAAACTATTTTAAAAAAAAAAATTTTGAGCAGCGCCTTGGGCCAAAGGCCCAAGCCAAGCCACCTACCGCCGCGCTCCCAGGCGCCAGGCGCCGAGCCAGGAGCCGGTCGGCCGCCGCCGCCTCTTGCTAGGACCGAATCCTTTTAGGATTCTAGGGCGCCCCCTTGTCCCCTTTTCCTTATTTCGTTTTCTTTAGTCCTACTCCGTTTATTTTCTAGATCTTTCCTACTCCTATTCTAATTCCTTGTCCTCTACCCCAAGTAAACCCCTCCCCTCCCCAATATAAATACCCAAGCACCCCCCCTCTAAACACATCAAATCAAAGCTCTCCTCCACAACCGCGCCTTACCGCCGCCAAGCCGCATCACACCGCGCCCTGCGTCACCGCCGCCGCGCCGCCTCACCCGCGCCGCCACCCCACACCACGCGCCGCCGCCGCACCTTACCGCCGCCGCGCCGCATCACACCGCGCCCTGCGTCACCGCCGCCGCCGCCCCACACCCGCGCCGCCGCCGCACCTTGCCCACGCCGCCGCCCTACGCCGACGCCGCCGGAGCCCCGTTCACCGGAGACCTCGCCAAGGTTGCCCCGCGCTACATCTATTCTTTTTCTCGGATCGTTTTCTTCTAATCGTTCCGATTCTTTTCTTCTCTAAACCGTTCCGGTTTTCTAGATCGGTTTTTCGTTCGGATTTTCTTCTCCGAAACCCTAGATCGGATTCGTTTTCTTCTCCGATTTAGTTGCTTTGGACCGTTCGCCGGACCGTTCGTCCTAACGAACGTGATCACCGGATTCTTCTAGGTTAACGAACGTCCGTTCGTTTAACCGTTCTTCTTTTTCTTTTCGTCGGATTTATTCCGCGATCGCGATCTCAGATCCGATCTTCTTCCTAGTCTATCTTTTCGCTCGTTTATCGGAATCAGGTGATTCAAGCGCCTGGAGTTTCGTCTCGAAACCGCCGTTCCGTCTAATCAACTTGAACAAGCTTTTGTTACAGTAAAATTTTGACCTAGATTCAACTTGCTAGAACCGAGTTGTTTTCTTCCGCCATTTGTTTTTCGTTCTTTCTTTGCAACCGGAGTTCTTAAGTTGAACTACCTGGTTTGTTCTCTTGTTCGAGTTTTACCTGTGCATTAGATGAGTACTTATTGTATGCTTGTTGTTTGTCTGCGATAGATTACCCGAATTGCGCCGCTTGTTACTTCGAAACCCTAGGACTCGCGGATCATCAGCAAGGCAAGTAACACTTTGATCATACCTTTTCTACAACCCATGTTTTATTGCATTAGATCAATCCTCACACATTGCATGATTAGGATCTAATTAAATTGTGGGATGGGAAGTAGATGAGGTAGTACCTATTACCTGTATTATTATGAAACCTTTGGGAGTTACTTCTACGTTTACTTATTATGCCATGCTATGCTAGTAGACGTGGATTGGGTGAGTGATATCCATGACAGATGTGAGATTGATAATTTTAATGGTTTATCTAAGGTGGCAACTTAAACACACATCTGGGTGGATTGAGGCACCTGATGTCTATCAGGACTTGCCTGTTTTTTTGGACCGCCACCCAGGCTCAAAGGGATCATAAGATAATTCATGCTAGAAACTTCCGTGTGCAGCCACATGCCACTATGGGCTCTGGCATAGTTGACTAAGTTGTGCGAACTCTTACGGGGTGGACTAGCAGATGTAGGGGATGTAGGTGTACCGGTCTACCCCACATGTAAGGTGGTAGTGCTTCTGAAAGACTATGTCTCGGTCATCCGTTTCTCAAACACCATGTAGTGCGAGAAAACAAACGGAGGCGATCGAGTCATGTGGGGAAAAGTGCGCAACCTCTGCAGAGTAACAAACTAATCATGATTAGCCGTGTCCCCGGTTATGGACAACTTGAGTATCTAGTACTTGAATATCATTGTGAATCTCAACATGTTACTTCTAATTAATGTTATTGGGTTTTAATTACTTTTAATTGGGATTGAGAATGCTGTCAACCATTCTCAATGTTTCACAACCACCATGATAGTAAATAAAATTTATTCCTTTGCAGTAGGGAAAAATTGGCTTTACGCAAAAACTATAACCATAGAGCTTTCCACCAGCCATATATGCATATAGTATAGCTGTTTCATTCCATTACTCTCTATGTGTTACTTTGCCAGCATATTCCATGTGCTGACCCGTTTTCGGGCTGCAACGTTAATGTTGCAGACTTTTCAGACGACGATTGAGGTGCGTTTAGGTCGTGGCCCTATACTCAGTGATGCCGCTGGAGTTGATGGACCCATTTATCTTCCAAGTCTTCCGCTGTTATCTTTAAAATATGGCCTTAAGTCATATTTATTGTAATAAGTTCTTTTTCAGCCATCGATGTAATAAGTGTGTGATTGCAACTCTGCTATAAAACCTCGATGTACTGTGTGGTGTCAGCATTACTGATCCAGGGATGACACCGTAGCACAGTAGACGTGATCCATTCGGGTCAGGTCGCTACACTTCAGTACCATCGGTGTTATCCAACCTTGTGGTAAGACTAAATATAGATCTGATGTCTAGAAAATGGAGGGCAAAGGAAAATTAGCTGCAGGGTGAGGGTACATGAACAACTAGCTGTCAATATAAGTACACTAATAAAGGACAACAGGTACTTACAAGAACAATGCAGACCTAAACCTTTTCATTGGCATTGGATATATTCTACACTACTGTAACCATTCATACATATAAGATAATTTGAAGCGAACAATTGATAAGTAAGCTATCATGCATACTGCTGTCACATAATAAACCAGGTATGAATGCAAGTACAATGATACAGGACAACAGGTACTGACAAGAGCAAAGCAGCGGGCAGCACATTTGCGATATCCTATCATCCTTTTCAAACCAGAATTCTTCTTCGAGCAGATTTCCTGCAAAAGAGATCCGTAAGGCACACGCGGAAAAGTAGAAGTTTAAATTTTCATGTGATATCATAGACAGTACCTCATCCTGGGAACAAGACATATGCATAACAAGGTTTTTCCATTCAATGTCTTCTAAATTTAGCATAAGAAACTTCACCAGAAATTCGTTTATAGACTTGCCATCAAAGTGTGATTTCCTTAGGTAACACCGATACTGCTACAATGCTTCTTTAAAAGCACAAGCAAGCTTTGCTTGTCATCACTATCCAGATTGACCCTTGCCTACTTACAACAATGTAATGTAAATTATTGATGTATTCAATCAGCGGAAAACAGGAAAATAATCACCATGAATAATAGCACTTACACATAAATGGGACAAGAAGATGTGAAAATGGTGTTTGTCTTCACTGTAATCTTCCCATGATGGGAATATATGCACGTAGTCCCTAACAACATTGAAAGCATTGTCTTTTAAACTGGGAATAACTGGAATGGGTTTCCAATATGCAAGAATTGGCCGTCTCTGCAGTTGGGATAGGTCTTCGGCCGGTGGACTTGCTATACTTTTTGCTGGAGTGGGATTTTTCTATGGTATGACTGGTGCTATGGCAACTAAAATCGGCATACCTTTTGCTGGAGTGCAGGTCCTGTGTGGTGGGGCTAGTGTTATGGCCATTGAAGTATGGATACAGTCTTCTGGAGTTGGTACTACGCTTTGTGTCACTGGTTGTAGAGCCAATATAAGTGGGGTGCTGTCTGATTTCTCCGGCACCACCACATTTTTCAAGCACTTTGCTGGTGCCCCTTCAGGTTCGGCAATCACCCTCTTCCTTTTTGATGTCTGATGCACAAGAACAACATTTGAGTGGAAAACATGGTATGATGATGATGATCCACAACTATAGGGGATCTTTCGTAGTCCTTTCGATAAGTAAGAGTGTCGAACCCAACGAGGAGCAGAAGGAAATGATAAGCGGTTTTCAGCAAGGTATTCTCTGCAAGCACTAAAATAATAGGTAACAGATAGTTCTGTGATAGGATAATTTGTAATGAGTAGCAAGTAATAAAAGTAAATAAGCTGTAGCAAGGTGGCCCAATCCTTTTTGTAGCAAAGGACAAGCCTGGAAAAACTCTTATATGATGTAAAGCGCTCCCGAGGACACATGAGATTATCATCAAGCTAATTTTCATCACGTTCATATGATTCACGTTCTGTACTTTGATAATCTGATATGTGGGTGGACCGGTGCTTGGGTGCTTCCCTTACTTGGACAAACATCCCACTTATGATTAACCTCTATTGCAAGCATCCGCAACTACAACAAAAGTATTAAGGTAAACCTAACCATAGCATGAAACATATGGATCCAAATCAGCCCCTTACGAAGCAATGCATAAACTAGGGTTTAAGCTTCTGTCACTCTGGCAACCCCTCATCTACTTATTACTTCCCAATGCCTTCCTCTAGGCCCAAATAATGGTGAAGTGTCATGTAGTCGATGTTCACATAACACCACTAGAGGAGAGACAACATACATCTCATGAAAATATCGAACGAATACCAAATTCACATGACTACTAATAGCAAGACTTCTCCCATGTCCTCAGGAACAAACGTAACTACTCACAAAGCATATTCATCTTCATAATCAGAGGGGTATTAAAATGCATATAGGATCTGAACATATGATCTTGCACCAAATAAACCAACTAGCATCAACTACAAGGAGTAATTAACACTACTAGCAACCCACAGGTACCAATCTTGGACTTGGAGACAAGAATCGGATACAAGAGATGAACTAGGGTTTTGGGAGGAGATGGTGCTGGTGAAGATGTTGATGGAGATTGCCCTCTCCCGATGAGAGGAGCGTTGGTGATGACGATGGCGATGATTTCCCCCTCCCGAAGGGAAGTTTCCCCAGCAGAACAGCTCTGCCAGAGCCCTAGATTGGTTCTGCCAAGGTTCCGTCTCGTGGCGGCGGTGTCTCGTCCGGAAAGATGGATTATGATTTTTTTCCTCATCGAAAGAGTCCATATAGCAGAAGATGGTCATCGAATGGCCACCAGGGGGCCCACGAGTTAGGGGGCGCGCCTAGGGGGGTAGGGCGCGCCCCCACCCTCGTGGGCAGGGTGTGGCCCCCCTGGTGAACTTCTTGCGCTCAGTATTTTTTATATATTCTGAAAATGACTTCCGTGAAGTTTCAGGACTTTTGGAACTGTGCAGAATAGGTCTCTAATATTTGCTCCTTTTCCAGCCCAGAATCCCAGCTGCCGGCATTCTCCCTCTTTATGTAAACCTTGTAAAATAAGAGAGAATAGGCATAAGTATTGTGACATAATGTGTAATAACAGCCCATAATGCAATAAATATCGATATAAAAGCATGATGCAAAATGGACGTATCAACTCCCCCAAGCTTAGACCTCGCTTTTGCTCAAGCGAAAGCCAAAATCGAAAAATATGTCCACATGTTTAGAGATAGAGGTGTCGATAAAAATAAAATACGGACATGAGGGCATCATGATCATTCTTAGAACATCAACTTATATAATTCTTGTCATATGATCTCTTATGCTAGAGTAACAATTCAATCACAATTTCAAGTATGAATCATAAACTTCATTGAAAACTAACAAACTATAATCTTAGTCATTGGAGCAATTGCAATTTGTCATAACATAGGAAAGAGTCAATATAAGAGCTTTTCAGCAAGTCCACATACTCAACTATCATATAGTCTTTCACAATTGCTAACACTCACGCAATACTTATGGGTATGGAGTTTTAATCGGACATAGAGAAAGATAGGGGCTTATAATTTTGCCTCCCAGCGTTTTGCCTCAAGGGTAATGTCAACAATAATAGTTCATGAAAACTCACATCCAATTAGCCATATATACCAGGATCTTTCCAACATGTTGTGCTTGCCAAAAGATAAAATGTAAAAAGGAAGGGTGAATATCACCATGACTCTTATGTAAGGCAGGAGATAAAAGTAAAAGATAGGGCCTTCGCAGAGGGAAGCAGAGGTTGTCATGCGCTTTTATGGTTGGATGCACAAAATCTTAATGCGAAAGAACGTCACTTTATATTGCCACTTGCGATATGGACCTTTATTATGCAGTCCGTCGCTTTTATTTCTTCCATATCACACAATCGTATAAAGCTTATTTTCTCCCACACTAATAAGTCATACATATTTAGAGAGCAATTTTTATTGCTTGCACCAATGACAACTTACTTGGAGGATCTTACTCAATCCATAGGTAGGTATGGTGGACTCCCATGGCAAAACTGGTTTAAGGGTGTTTGGAAGCACAAGTAGTATCTCTACTTCGTGCGATGAATTTGGCTAGCATGAGGGGGGAAAGGCAAGCTCAATCATGTTGGATGATCCATGACAATATAATTTATCTTAGATGTAAGAAAACATAACCCATTAGGTTGTCTTCCTTTTCCAACGTCAACTCTTTATCATGTCATATTTTAATGAGTGCTCACAATCACAAAAGATGTCCAAAATAGTATATTTATATGTGAAGACCTCTCTTTCTTTATTACATCCTATTAATTGCAACGATGACCAAAACTATGTTTGTCAACTCTCAACAACTTTTATTCATCATACTCTTTCTATGTGAGCTCATTACTCTCCATAAGATCCACATGATCTCTTTTATTTCCTTTTTATTCTTTCTCTTTTCTTTTATTCACTCAAGATCATGGAAAAATAATCAAGCCCTTGACTCAACACTAATCTTTATTATATATAGCTCACAGACTCAATTACATAGAAGGATCATAAAGCAAAACTCACAACTAGATCATACTAAAAGCTTTTATTCTACTAGATCAAGATATTATCAAAAGGATCGAACTGAGAAAAACGGTAAAGATAGAAGTGATGGTGATATGATACCGGGGCACTCCCCCAAGCTTGGCAGTTGCCAAGGGGAGTGCCCATACCCATGTGATTATGTCTCTCTTTTCGGGGATGGTGATGTGATATTCTTGGCGATGATGCCCCTTAGGATACGATTCTCCTCCTCGAGCTTATTGACTTGCTGCTTGAGATCCATTATTTCCTTTTGAAGTTTTCCTATAACAGCCAAAGCTCCATGCACCCAAGGGTGCTGCATAGCTGCGGGAGAACCAGTGACACTCTTTTTCATATTCTCATAAGAAAGAAATCTAACATTGGAAGGGATAACCGAGTTTGTAATAGCCGAGCTCTGCAGTTCCCCCATTGTGAATCCAGCTCGGAAGCATGAAGTGACTTCTTGATCCTCCTCCATGGCATCTATCCTCTTCAAATCAGCCTCCATCTCTTCCTCCGTTGCTGGCCCAAAGTGGTCAACATTTTTGTTTGTCATTGATCTCGGTGCCGGATGAGACACCCGACTCTCCCCGACCGACTCTTGCGAAGACATCTTGCTCTAATCTGCAATAGCAACAGCTCGAAACACAAACAGAGGATAATTGCGTGATACGGGAGTCAAAACCTCTGAGAGATTATATAATGAATTTTTACCGACCAAAATACGTGACGTGTAAGAAAACGGAGTCCGGAGAGCACACGAGGTGCCCACGAGGTAGGGGGGCGCGCCCAGGGGGTAGGGCGCGCCCTCCACCCTCGTGGAGCCCTCGTGTCCTTTCCGGACTGCTTCTTATTTTTCTATTTTTCTAAATATTCCAAAATGGAAGAAAATTGCCATTAGAACTGTTTTGGAGTCGGTTTACTTACCGTACCACATACCTATTCCTTTTCGGAGTCTGAAACGTTCCGGAAAGTGTCCCTTATGTATTCCTCCGGGGTTATGGTTTCAATAACATTGGTTTCAATATTTATAGGATTACCTGAGATATAATGTTTAATTCTTTGACCGTTCACCACCTTCGGATTTGTGCCTTCGAAGTTGTTGATTTTTATGGCACCGGAACGATAGACCTCCTCGATAACGTAAGGACCTTCCCATTTAGAGAGAAGTTTTCCTGCAAAAAATCTTAAACAAGAGTTTTATAATAATACATAATCACCTACATTAAACTCATGCTTTTGTACTCTTTTGTCATGCCATCTTTTGACTTTTTCTTTGAACAACTTGGCATTTTCGCAGGCTTGGGTTCTCCATTCATCAAGTGAGCTAATGTCAAATAACCTCTTCTCACGAGCAAGTTTGAAATCATAATTGAGCTCTTTAATAGCCCAATAAGCCTTATGTTCTAGTTCGAGAGGTAAGTGACATGCTTTTCCATAAACCATTTTATACGGAGACATACCCATAGGATTTTTATATGCAGTTCTATAGGCCCATAATGCATCATCAAGTTTCTTGGACCAATTCTTTCTAGATCTATTAACAGTCTTCTACAAAATTAATTTGAGTTCTTTGTTTCTCAATTCTACTTGACCACTAGACTGTGGGTGATAAGCAGATGCAATTCTATGATTAACATCATATTTACCAAGCATTTTACGAAAAGCACCATGAATAAAATGTGAACCACCATCAGTCATTAAATATCTAGGGACTCCAAACCTCAGAAAAATAACTTCTTTAAGCATCTTAATAGAGGTGTTATGATTAGCACTACTAGTTGGAATAGCTTCTACCCACTTAGTAACGTAATCAACAGCAACTAAAATATGTGTATATCCATTAGAGGAAGGAAAAGGTCCCATATAATCAAAGCCCCAAACATCAAATGGTTCAATAACAACTGAATAGTTCATAGGCATTTCTTGACGTCTACTAATATTACCAAATCTTTGACATTCATCACAAGACAAGACGAACTTACGGGCATCCTTGAAGAGAGTAGGCCAATTACCGGATTGCAATACCTTGTGTGCAGTTCTATCTTCAGCATGGTGTCCTCCATAAGCCTCTGAGTGACACTTGCGTAGGATCTGTTCCTGTTCCTGCTCAGGTACACAACATCTAATAATACCATCTACTCCTTCTTTATAAAGATGTGGGTCATCCTAAAAGTAATGTCTCAAATCATAGAAGAACCTTTTCTTTTTCTGGTATGTAAAGCTAGGTGGTATAAATTTAGCAACAATGTAATTAGCATAATTAGCATACAATGGAGCAGTATGAGAAGCATTTATGACATTTAATTGTTCATCAGGAAAGCTATCATCAATAGGTACTGGGTCATCAAGAACATTCTCTAGCCTAGACAAGTTGTCTGCAACGGGGTTCTTAGCTCCCTTTCTATCAATAATATGCAAATCAAATTCTTGTAGCAAGAGAACCCATCTAATAAGTCCAGGTTTAGCATCTTTCTTTTCCATGAGATATTTAATAGCAGCATGATCAGTGTGAATAGTTACTTTAGAATCAACAATATATGGTCTAAACTTATCACAAGCAAATACAACTGCTAAGAATTCTTTTTCAGTAGTAGCATAATTTCTATGAGCATTGTCTAGAGTTTTACTAGCATATTGAATAACATTTAATTTCTTATCAACTCTTTGCCCTAGAACAGAACCTACGGCATAATCACTAGCATCCCTCATAATTTCAAAGGGTAAATTCCAATCAGGTGGCTGAACAATAGGTGCAGAGATCAATGCTTTCTTAAGTATTTCAAATGCTTCTACGCAATCATCATAAAAAAACAAATGGTGTATCTTTTTGTAATAAATTAGTCAGAGGCCGAGAAATTTTTGAGAAGTCCTTAATGAACCTCCTATAAAAACCGGCGTGACCAAGGAAACTTCTTATACCTTTGATGTCCTTGCAACATGGCATCTTTTCAATAGCATCAACCTTGGCTTTATCAACTTCAATACCTCTTTCAGAAACTTTATGCCCCAAGACAATACCCTCATTAACCATAAAGTGGCACTTTTCCCAATTCAAGACAAGATTAGTTTCTTCACATCTCTGCAAAACTCGATCAAGTTTGCTTATGCAATCACCAAAAGAGGATCCATAGACGGAAAAATCGTCCATGAAAACCTCACAAATCTTTTCACAAAAGTCAGAGAATATAGCCATCATGCATCTTTGAAAGGTAGAAAGTGCATTACATAAACCAAAAGGCATACGTCTATAAGCAAAAGTACCAAAAGGGCAAGTAAAAGTAGTCTTTGATTGATCATTGGCTGACATAGGTATTTGAGAGAAACCAGAATAACCATCTAGAAAGCAAAAATGTGTATGTTTGGATAATCTTTCTAGCATTTGATCGATAAAATGTAAGGGGTAATGATCTTTTTTAGTAGCTTTATTTAATTTGCGGAAATCAATTACCATCCTATAACCTGTAACAATTTTTTGCAGGATCAACTCATCTTTATCATTAGGAACGATAGTAATACCTCCCTTCTTAGGGACACAATGGACAAGACTTACCCACTGACTATCACCAACGGGATAAATTATACCTGCCTCAAGAAGCTTTAGTATTCCTTTCTTACCACTTCCTTCATCTTAGGATTCAGCCGTCGTTGATGATCACGAACTGGTTTGGCATCTTCCTCCAAATTTATTTTGTGTCGACACAAAGTGGGACTAATTCCCTTAAGATCATCAAGAGTATATCCAATAGCAGCATGGTGCTTCTTCAGAGTTTTCAATAATCTTTCTTCTTCATGCTCTGAAAGGTTAGCACTAATAATAATAGGGTATATCTTTTTCTCATCAAGATAAGCATATTTAAGAGTATCAGGTAACGGTTTAAGCTCAAACACGGGATCACCCTTGGGTGGAGGAGGATCTCGTGGGATTTCAACAGGTAAATTGTGTTTCAGGATGGGTTCCTGTTTAAAGAATACTTCATCTATTTCCCTTCTCTCATTCATAAACATATCATTTTCATGGTCTAGCAAATATTGTTCTAAAGGATCACTAGGAGGTACGGCAATAGAAGCAAGACCAATAATTTCATCTTTACTAAGCAATTCCTCTTCACGGTGTTGTCTACAAAATTTAGAAAAGTTGAACTCATGAGACATATCCCCTATTCCAATAGTAACAACACCCTTTTTGCAATCTATCTTAGCATTAACTATGTTCAAGAAGGGTCTACCAAAAATAATGGGACAAAAGATATCTTGTGGGGAGCCAAGAACAAGAAAATCAGCAGGGTATTTAGTTTTCCCACACAAGACTTCAACATCTCTAACAATTCCAATTGGTGAAATACTATCTCTATTGGCAAGTTTAATTGTGACATCAATATCTTCTAACTCAACAAGTGCAATATCATGCATAATTTCTCTATATAGGTCAATACATATTGCACTAGCACTGGCACCCATATCACATAAGCCATGATAACAATGATCTCCTATTTTAACAGAAATAACAGGCATGCCTACCAAAGATCTAGGTTTATCTTTAGCACAAGGTTTAGCAATTCTAGCAGTCTCATCACGGAAATGAATAACATGCCCATCAATATTATCAGACAAGAGATCTTTAACAATAGCAATATTAGGTTCAACTTTAATTTGCTCAGGAGGTGTATAAGTTCTAATATTGCTTTTACGAACCACAGTTGAAGCTTTAGCATGATCCTTTATCCTAACAGGGAAATGTGGTTTCTCAACATAAGAAGTAGGAACAATAGGATCATTATAAGTGATAATCTTTTCTTCAACTTTAATAGGTGCAGCTACTTTTACTTCTATGGGAGGATGATATTTAAACCACTTCTCCTTAGGGAGATCAACATAAGCAACAAAAGATTCACAGAAAGAAGCTACTATCTCAGAGTCAAGTCTGTATTTAGTGCTAAATTTACAGAAAACATCAGTATCCATAAAAGATTTAACACAATCAAACTTAGGTGTCATACCTGATTCCTTACCTTCGTCGAGGTCCCAATCTTCAGAGTTGCGTTTAATTCTTTCCAATAAATCCCATTTGAATTAAATAGTATTTATCATAAAAGAGCCAGCACAAGAAGTATCGAGCATGGTGCGATTGTTATCAGAAAGCCGAGCATATACATTTTGAATAATCATTTCTCTTGAGAGCTCATGATTGGGGCATGAATATAACATTGATTTAAGCCTCCCCCAAGCTTGAGCGATGCTTTCTCCTTCGCGAGGCCAAAAATTATATATATAATTGCGATCACGATGAACAAGATGCATATGATAAAACTTCTGATGAGATTCCAATTTCAATCGTTTGTAGTTCCATGACCCCGTATCATCACATAGCCTATACCATGTTAATGCATATCCCTTCAAAGATAAAGGGAAGACCTTCTTCTTAATAACATCTCCAGGTACACCTGCAAGCTTAAATAATCCACAAACTTCATCAACATATATTAGGTGCTCATCGGGATGCTTTGTTCCATCTCCTGCAAAAGGATTAGCTAGCAGTTTTTCTAACATACCCGTAGGAATCTCAAAGAAAACATTTTCATTTTCAGTAGGTTCAGTAGGTTGAGGAGCAACTCTTTGCTCTACTCGTCGGGGTGAAGATACCCTGAACAAGCCCCTCAGAGGATTACTTTCCATAGTAACAAGTGACAGTAAATTTCAACACACCATATAAATTTTTCCTTTCCAAATTCCACCTACCAAAGGCGCTTCGCTCCCCGGCAATGGCACCAGAAAAGAGTCTTGATGACCCACAAGTATAGGGGATCTATCGTAGTCCTTTCGATAAGTAAGGGTGTCGAACCCAACAAGGAGCAGAAGGAAATGATAAGCGGTTTTCAGCAAGGTATTCTCTGCAAGCACTAAAATAATAGGTAACATATAGTTTTGTGATAGGATAATTTGTAACGAGTAGCAAGTAATAAAAGTAAATGAGGTGCAGCAAGGTGGCCCAATCCTTTTTGTAGCAAAGGACAAGCCTGGACAAACTCTTATATGATGTAAAGCGCTCCAGAGGACACATAGTAATATCGTCAAGCTAGTTTTCATCACGTTCATATGATTTGCGTTCGGTACTTTGATAATCTGATATGTGGGTGGACCGGTGCTTGGGTGCTGCCCTTACTTGGACAAACATCCCACTTATGATTAACCTTTATTGCAAGCATCCGCAACTACAACAAAGGTATTAAGGTAAACCTAACCATAGCATGAAACATATGGATCCAAATCAGCCCATTACAAAGCAACGCATAAACTAGGGTTTAAGATTCTGTCACTCTAGCAACCCATCATCTACTTATTATTTCCCAATGCCTTCCTCTAGGCCCAAATAATGGTGAAGTGTCATGTAGTCGACGTTCACATGACACCACTAGAGGAGAGAGAACATACATCTCATCAAAATATCGAACGAATACCAAATTCACATGACTACTAATAGCAAGACTTCTCCCATGTCCCCAGGAACAAACGTAACTACTCACAAAGCATATTCATGTTCATAATCAGAGGGGTATTAATATGCATATAGGATCTGAACATATGATCTTGCACCAAATAAACCAACTAGCATCAACTACAAGGAGTAATTAACACTACTAGCAACCCACATGTACCAATCCCGGACTTGGAGACAAGAATTGGATACAAGAGATGAACTAGGGTTTTGAGAGGAGATGGTGCTGGTGAAGATGTTGATGGAGATTGCCCTCTCCCGATGAGAGGAGCGTTGGTGATGACGATGGCGATGATTTCCCCCTCCCAGAGGGAAGTTTCCCCGCAGAACAGCTCCGCCAGAGACCTAGATTGGTTCCGCCAAGGTTTCGCCTCGTGGCGGCGGAGTCTCGTCCGGAAAGATTGATTATGATTTTTTCCTCATCGAAAGACTCCATATAGTAGAAGATGGTCATCGGAGGGCCACCAGGGGGCCCACGAGGTAGGGGACGCGCCCAGGGGAGTAGGGCGCGCCTCCCACCTTCGTGGGCAGGGTGTGCCCCCTGGTGAAATTCTTGCGCTCAGTATTTTTTATATATTCTGAAAATGACTTCCATGAAGTTTCAAGACTTTTGGAACTGTGCAGAATAGGTCTCTAATATTTGCTCCTTTTCCAGCCTAGAATCCCAGCTGCCGGCATTCTCCCTCTTTATGTAAACCTTGTAAAATAGGAGAGAATAGGCATAAGTATTGTGACATAATGTGTAATAACAGCCCATAATGCAATAAATATCGATATAAAAGCATGATGCAAAATGGATGTATCATATGACAGATGGAATATGTATTGATAATGGATGGGCATGGCATCTTGACATATATGATGAGTAAACTAAGCATATGGCGGCACACCAGAGTAGAAGAAATGCAAGACACCTTATGCAAGCTACGCGCAATGAATAAAACCTTGCCAAATTAGAACATGCACCTTGCTAGGTGAACAGGACAGGCCATCTTCCTTCGACTCCTCGAGGTCAGAATAGTTATTGGGATCATATTCTGAACAAGAATCTGCAGGTGGGGAGCGTATGAGTTTCATTGCATCCAGAATGGCACTCAATGCCTTGGTGCCAATTTTGTAAGTCGTTGCAGTGTTCCACAATATTCTTCTGATGCACCGATTATGATATTCACTATGATTACATATAATATCTGAGAAGCATGAAAACATAAATAGTAGTCAGATTATCTTCGTAATGCAGAGTATATTCTAATATAGGGGCTCCCGGTAACCCTTGTGTGCTATCACTAGATTTTGATGAGAGAGCCCATGTGTGCTGTAATATGGTGCGTGCATTAATATAATTTGGCACAAGTACACAAATAATAGGCTACAGAAGTAAGGATAGTTGGTAGATGATAGGTTCATAATATATACTATATAGAGAGTTTATTTCCAAAACATGATACCAAGAGCACACAGCAACTAGGCATATCATCGTTTACATAAAAGGGGTACACCATAACCAGCATATATAAATCGGGAAAGTGGAACTGGCTGGAAATACGGTGTTGTATTGCCGCTACCAATTGAAAGTTGTAGCGACCAGACCTCAAACAGTCCAATCTCTGTGCTCAGGTGTCATCCCTGGATCAGTAATGCTGACACCACACAGTACTTGAAGGATTTATAATAGAGTAGCAATCACACACTTATTACATCGAGTGTCTCAAAAGAGAACTTATTACAATAAATATGGCGTAAGGCCATCTAATAACGATAACAGCGGAAGGTTTGGAAGATAAGTGAGTCCATCAACTCCAACGGCATCACTAAGTATAGAACCACGACCTAAAAGCACCTTAATCATCGTCTGAAAAGTCTGCAACATTAACGTTGCAGCCCGAAATGGGTCAGCACATGGAATATGCTGGCAAAGTAACACATAGAGAGTAATGAAAGAATAAGGCTATACTACATGCATATTTGGCTGGTGGAAAGCTCTATGGTTACTGTTTTGCGTAAAGCCAATTTTTCCCTACTGCAAAGGAATAACTTTTATTTAACTATCATGGTAGTTGTTAAACATTGAGAATGGTTGACAGCATTCTCAATCCCAATTAAGCATCATCATTAAACAAAACCCAACAAATTAATTTTTTTAGAGTAACATGATGAGATTCACATGATAATCCAAGTACTAGATACTCAAGATGTCCATAATCGGGGACACGACTAACCATGATTAGTTTATACACTCTGCAGAGGTTTGCGCACTTTTCCCCACAAGACTCGATCTCCTCCATTTGATTTCTCGCACTACATGGTGTTTGAGAAACGGATGGCCGAGACATAGTCTTTCAGAAGTGCTAGCACCTTACGATCGGGTAGACCGTTACACCTACTTTCCCCTACATCTGTTAGTCTACCACTGTAAGAGTTCACACAACTTAGTCAACTATGCTAGAGCCCATAGTAGCTTGTGGCTGCACACAGAAGTTTCTAGTATGAATAATCTCATGATCCCTTTGAGCCTGGGTGGCGATCCAAAAGAAAACAGGCAATCGCTGAAAAACCCAGGTGCCTCAATCCACCCAGATGTGTATTTAAGTTGCCACCTTAGATATGAAAATATGAAAATAAGGAAATTCCCAACTCTCTCCGAGGGTCCTTGAGTTGCGTAGAATTTCTAGGATCAACCAAAATGCGAGGAAATATGATATGCAATGATGATCTAGTGTATAACATTCCAAATTGAAAATTTGGGATGTTATAAACCTACCCCCCTTAAGATGAATCTCGCCCTCGAGATTCGGGTTGGCTAGAAAATAGGTGAGGGTGGTCCTTCAGCAAGTCTTCCTCTCGTTCCCAGGTGGCTTCATCTCCCGTGTGGTGGCTTCACTGAACTTTACAAAACTTGATAACTTTGATGCGGGTGACTCGGCTGGCATACTCTAGAATCTTAACTGGTTTCTCCTCATAGGTCAAATCACTGTCCAACTGAATCGCTTCTAGCGGCACTGTATCTCTTAGTGGTATATCAGCCATCTCTGCGTGGCACTTTTTCAACTGGGAAACGTGGAACACGTCGTGAACTCCTGACAATCCTTTAGGCAATTCCAACTTATAGGCTACTTCTGCCATACGCTCCACAACTTTGTATGGGCCTACAAAATGTGGCGCTAACTTTCCCTTAACTCCAAAGCGCTTAACTCCTCGAAGTAGAGATACTCAAAGATAAACTTGGTCTCCGACTTCGTAAACTGTCTCCTTGCGTTTTGAATCTGCGTAGCTCTTCTGCCTGGATTGAGCTACCTTGAGCCTATCGCGAATCACTTTCACTTTCTGTTCAGAATCCTTAATCAGATCGGGTCCAAACAACTGGTGGTCTTCGACTTCATCCCACGACAATGGGGTCCTGCACCTCCTTCCGTACAAGGCTTCGAAAGGGGCCATCTTCAAACTGGATTGATAACTATTGTTGTAAGAGAACTCTGCATATGGCAAATCCTCGTCCCAACTAGATCCATAATCTAGCGCACAAGCTCTCAACATATCCTCCAAAATCTGGTTGACTCTCTCGGTCTGTCCATCTGTCTGCGGATGGAAAGCTGTGCTAAACTCTAGTCTGGTACCTAAGGTTTCATGCAACTAATTCCAGAACTTTGAGGTAAATTGGGTTCCTCTATCTGATACAATGCTCCTTGGAACTCCATGCAGACATATGATTCTGGTCATGTATATCTTTGGCAACTTTGCACTGGTATAGGTAGTCTTCACTGGAATGAAATGAGCTACCTTTGTCAAACGATCGACTACAACCCAAATCGAGTCATAGCCTAAACGAGTTCTGGGTAAACCTGTAATAAAATCCATGCCTAACTTATCCCACTTCCATTCGGGTATTGGCAATGGCTGTAGCAATCCTGCTGGCTTCTGATGCTCTGCCTTTACTCTCTGACATACATCACAAACTGCTACATATTCTGCAATATCCTTCTTCATTCCGGTCCACTAGAAAGTATCCTTAAAATCCAAATACATCTTGGTATTTCCTGGGTGAATCGAATATGGTGAATCATGGGCCTCTTGCAGAATTAACTTCCTGATCTCCGGATCATTAGGCACATAAACACGGCCTTCAAACCATAAGGTATCGTGCTCATCTTCACGAAATCCCTTAGCTTTTCCTTTGCTCATTTTCTCCTTTATAGCGGCAATCTCCTTGTCAGTCTTCTGGGCGTCTCTGATTTTATCCATCAAAGTAGACTGAATCTCCAATGCTGCTACATAACCTCTTGGTACAATTTCCAAACATAGCTCTCGAAGATTTTCGGCTAACTCCCTTGGTAAATCTCCCGTTATCAGTGTGTTGACATGGCTTTTACGACTCAACGCGTCAGATACTACGTTAGCCTTTTCGGGGTGATAATGCAATCTCATATCATAATCCTTGATGAGCTCCAACCATCTCCTTTGCCTGAGGTTCAACTCCTTCTGCGTGAAAACATACTTCAAACTCTTGTGATCCGTGTACACCTCACAATGGTTTCCAATGACAAAGTGTCTCCAGGTTTTCAATGCATGCACTATGGCTGCTAACTCCAAATCATGCGTAGCATAATTTAACTCATGAGGCTTAAGCTGTCGTGAGGCATATGAAACAACTCTTCCTTCCTTCATAAGTATTGCTCCAAGTTCTCGATGTGAAGCATCACAATACACCTCATAATCCTTGGTCTGATCTGGCAAAATCAACACGGGTGATGTAACCAAACGTTTCTTCAACTCCTGGAAACTGGCCTCACATTCCTCAGTCCATATGAACTTGGTATCCTTTTTCAACAACTCCGTCATAGGCTTTGCAATCTTCGAGAAATTCTCAATAAACCTCCGGTAGTATCCTGCGAGTCCAAGAAAACTCTGGATTTCTCCAACTGTTGTTGGGGCTTCCCAATTTGTCACAGTATCAACCTTAGTGGGGTCTACTGCTATACCTTCTCCAGATATAACGTTACCGTGTAATCTAACTTCCTTCAACCAAAACTCACATTTGCTAAACTTGGCATATAATTGATGTTCTCTGAGCTTTCCAAGAACCAAACGCAAATGCTCCTTATGCTCCTCTTCATTCTTCGAGTAAACTAGGATATCATCAATGAACACTACGACGAACTTGTCCAAAAACTCCATAAACACCTTGTTCATCATGTTCATAAAATATGCAGGTGCGTTAGTCAGACCAAATGACATAACGGTATACTCATACAACCCATACCTGGTGGTAAAAGCCGTCTTAGGTATATCCTGTTCTCGAATCTTCAACTGGTGATATCCTGATCGCAGATCGATCTTGGAAAATACCTTAGCTCCTTGCAATCGATCAAACAGATCATTGATCATCGGTAGTGGGTACTTGTTCTTGATGGTTACTTCATTCAATCCTCGATAATCAACAACCATCCTTAACGACCCATCCTTCTTCTCCACTAGAAGTACTAGCGATCCCCAAGGCGAAGAACTTGGGCAAATATAACCTTTATCCAGTAACTCCTTAATCTGCTTCTTAATCTCCACCAAATCCTTTGTGGGCATCCTATATGGTCTCTTAGATATAGGCCTTGTGCCTGGCAAAAGATCAATCAAAAACTCAATGTCTCTATCCAGTGGCATGCCTGGCAATTCTTCTGGAAATACATTCGGGAAATCCTTCACCATGGTACTTCCTCCTGCACAACTCCTGTTAAACAATTTACTTGAGTCCTCTTCGGCACATGTCGGGATACACACTTGATCCTTCTCCCTTCTGGGGTGGCAAGCAGGTTCGACTTACTGGCACAATTGATGTTTCCTCCATACATCGACAGCCAATCCATACCCAGAATTACATCCAATCCTTGTGATTCCAAAATGATCAAATCCGAGGGAAACACATGCCTACCTATACTCAATGGCACTTGAATACATCCTTGGCTAGCCATATACTCCGCTCCTGGTGAGCTTACTAACATAGGTGTTCTAAGAACTTTGGTGGGCAGGTTATACTTATCCACAAATCCCCTTGATATGTATGAATGCGATACACCAGTATCAAAAAGAACGAGTGCAGTAAATGACTTAACCAAAAACTTACCGATTACTGCATCCGGCTGCTCTTCAACCTCCTCCACGTTAACGTGGTTCACCTGTCCCCTGTTGAAAGGGTTTGTCTTCTTCCCAGAGCTTCCATTGCCATTTCCATTCTGGGATTCAGGACATTCATTGGCATAATGTCCGATTTCTGGCACTTAAAACAAGTGACTTGGCTTAGGTCTCTCTTGGCTGGGGTTGATGGGTTGGTGCGGTTCTGGTCGTTGCTTCCTCCATTCCCATTACTGTTCTTGGTGCCATTGTGATTGTGCGAGCTACCTCCTCCATGGATATGTTGAAAATGTCCTCCCGATCTAGGGGTAAATCGTGGCTTCTGCTGAGCTCCAGAATTGTACTTCCCTTGTCCATACTTCCTCTTGCGATTCTCAATCTGCTGCTACTTCCCTTCAATCATGAGAGCACGATCTACCAACTCCTGGTAGTTGTTGAAGGTTGCTATCATCAACTGCATGCTCAACTCATCATTCGGTCCTTCCAGAAACTTATCCTGCTTAGCTGCATCCGTAGCAACGTCATCAGGGGCATAACGTGCTAGCTTACTAAAGTCCTCCACATTCTGGCCAACTGTCCGTCCTCCTTGGTGCAAGTTGCGAAATTCTCGCTTCTTCATGGCCATAACTCCTGCTGAAACATGGGCAGTTCGAAAAGCCTGCTGAAACTGATCCCACGTGACAGTGTCGACAGGGAAAGTGGCTGTGAAATTCTCCCACCATGATGCTGCGGGTCCTTCAAGCTGATGTGCGGCAAAATTCACCTTTTCCGCATCCATGCATCCTGCGGTGGTCAACTCCCTTGCTGTCTTGCGGAGCCAATCATCTGCTATTATCAGCTCGGTGCTACTGGAAAACACAGGCGGATTCAGCCTAAGAAAATGGTCTAGGTGATCAACATGTGGTGGTGGTGGTGGGTTGTTGTTGTTGTTCCCATGATTTTGATTCTGGACTAGCAACTGCATCAATATGTTCTGCTGGATCAACTGGGTGAGCTTCGGTGGGAAGGTAAATCCGGGGTCACGTCTCGGAGGCATCTGAGGGTTTAGAAAAAATGAGATTTAAGAATAGAGAGGGGTCTAGAGAGAAAACACTACCCATATGCACATGAGGCAAAAGCAAACAATTCACTTCATTTAATCAAACAAGGGCATACAATCGATCTAACTATCGCAAAAGTGCTCGGACTACTATATTTACATGGTGGACTACTACTACTGTTGGGGTGGTCTACTAGAAATATTCTCCAGTTGCAGACTCCATGATATCCGCTCCAGCTTCATCAACATAGTCATCATCGCTATCATCTGGATCCGAGTCAGTGTCGTCGATGATGATGTAGTCTTTTGGGCGAATTTCCTTGGGTTCTGCGTCTTCTTCTACCGGTGTAGGGCCTCCCATGAATATTACAATCTTCTTGATCAGATCGTCATTCTTCTCCACTAATACTTCGATTTCCTCTTCATAATCTTCATGTGTAGCCTTGAGTGCTTCCTCCAGTTCCTTGATTCTTGTCCTAGCCTTCTTCAGATCTATCATGTCGGCGCACATCTGGTTCTCCTGACATCTAATGTGCTGGTTTAACTCCTGAATAAAAGCTGCAACTGATCTATCCTTCCTAGTGCTGATCATCTCCCAATGCTCATCTCGACGCCCACAAATCTGGTAGATAGTATCCTTGAGATCATTGCGGTAAACTTCTCCAATGCGTCCCATGGCGATGTGAGCTGCCATGCTCTTTCCTAGACTCCATGTTGGTGCATCAAAAGAAAACTCTATGGGCTCAGTGACTGGCATGAACGTCCTTCCTAGAACTTGAACTTGAATCATCCAGCGCTCTTCTTCAGGTAAAGTGGCGTTGTAGGTTCCGGTGAAGCTTGGTACTCCGATGTTCAGGTATCTAGTGACTTCCTTCAAGTGGCGTCCAAAGGGTGTATCTTCATCCGGTTGCGTGAACTTGTTCTTTGCATCCGCCATCCTAAAAGAGTAGAAAAGATGAGAAGTCAGAATGAGAAGAGTGAGTAGTGATCTAGGTCTTTAGCTTAGTGGTCGTGTCCAACAGTCAGCGTGTGCTCTGATACCATCTTGTAACGACTAGACCTCAAACGGTCCAATCTCTGTGCTCAGGTGTCATCCCTGGATCAGTAATGCTGACACCACACAGTACTTGAAGGATTTATAACAGAGTAGCAATCACACACTTATTACATTGAGTGTCTCAAAAGAGAACTTATTACAATAAATATGGCGTAAGGCCATCTAATAACAATAACAGCGGAAGGCTTGGAAGATAAGTGAGTCCATCAACTCCAACGGCATCACTGAGTATAGAACCACGACCTAAAAGCACCTTAATCATCGTCTGAAAAGTCTGCAACATTAATGTTGCAGCCCGAAACGGGTCAGCACATGGAATATGCTGGCAGAGTAACACATAGAGAGTAATAAAAGAATAAGGCTATACTACATGCATATTTGGCTGGTGGAAAGTTCTATGGTTACAGTTTTGCATAAAGCCAAATTTTCCCTATAGCAAAGGAATAACTTTTATTTAACTATCATGGTAGTTTTTAAACATTGAGAATGGTTGACAACATTCTCAATCCCAATTAAGCATCATCATTAAACACAACCCAAAAAATAAATTTTTTTAGAGTAACACGGTGAGATTCACATGATAATCCAACTACTAGATACTCAAGATGTCCATAACCGGGGACACGACTAAGCATGATTAGTTTATACACTCTGCAGAGGTTTGCGCACTTTTCCCCACAAGACTCGATCTCCTCCGTTTGATTTCTCGCACTACATGGTGTTTGAGAAACGGATGACCGAGACATAGTCTTTCAGAAGTGCTAGCACCTTACGATCGGGTAGACCGTTACACCTACTTTCCCCTACATCTACTAGTCTACCACTGTAAGAGTTCGCACAACTTAGTCAACCATGCTAGAGCCCATAGTAGCTTGTGGCTGCACACGGAAGTTTCTAGTATGAATAATCTCATGATCCCTTTGAGCCTGGGTGGCAATCCAAAAGAAAATAGGCAATCGCTGGAAAACCCAGGTGCCTCAATCCACCCAGATGTGTATTTAAGTTGCCACCTTAGATAAACCATTAATTTAACAATCTCACATCTGTCATGGATTTCACTCACCCAATCCACGTCTACTAGCATAGGATGGCATAATAAGCAAACGTAGAAGTAACTCCCAAAGGTTTGATAACAACAGGTAATAGGTACTACCTCATCTACTTCCCAAACCTACAATTTAATTAGATCTTAATCATGCAATGTGTGAGGATTGATCTAATGCAATAAAAACTGGGTAGTTGGAAGTATGATCAAGTGTTACTTGCCTTGCTGATGATCCGCAAAACCTAGCGATTCGAAGTAGCAAGCGGCGCACTCCGTGTACTCTATCGCAAACAAAGAAGCATACAATAAGTACTCAACTAATGCACAGGTAAACTCTAATAAGAGATCTAACCAGAAAGTTCAACTTAAGAACTCCGGTTGGCAAAAAGAATCAAATCGAGCGAAGCAACGAAAGACAAACGGCAAAAAAACAAGCTTCGTTTACTAATCTGAATCTAGGGCAAATTTTACTGAGGCAAAATTTTGTTTGAGTTGGTTAAACGGAAAGAAGGTTTCGAGATGAAACTCCAGGCACTTGAATCACCTGATTCCAACAAACGAGCGAAAATTTAAACTAGAACGAACATCGGATCAGAAATCGCGATCAGAAAAATCGCGGATTTAATCCGGGAAAAAGAAAACGACGAACAGATTAACGAACGAACGTTCGTTAACTGGAACTAAACGATGAACGCGTTCGTTAAAACGAATGGACGAGCGAACGCTCGCTAAATAAATAAACCAGAGAAAAACCGGTCTATTTAAAAAACGAAAAACTAGGGTTTTCAAAAAAACCAAAACGGTTTTTTTCTCAAAAACCGGGCGGCAGCTACCTCGGCTTGGGGCTCCGACGGGGCTCCGGCGGCGGCGGGTGGTGCGGGGCGGCGGGGCGGCGGATCCAACGCTGCGGCTGGGCGGCAGGCGACGCGGGCGGCGTGCGGCGGTGTAGGCTGCAGGGGGGGGGGGGCGGCGGTTATAAAGGGGGCGGGGGAGGCAACTTGGGGGAGGGGTCGGCCTCAGGAGGCGGAGTCCTCCCCGGACTCGGGCAGCGGCGCTGGTCGGGACTCTATCCCGACCCGGCGAGAGGCGGCGGCGGCGGCGGCTGGGCCGGCCTGCTCGGCTGGGCCCTTGGCCCAGTCGGGTGCGGGGTCGCGTTTTTTAAATAATTTCGCTGCAACTAAAAAAATTCTAGAAAAATAAATAAAAATCTAAAAATGCCCAAACAAATTTTCTCTGTCTAAATAAAATATTTAGAATAGGATGAACATTTTTTGGCTCTAAATGCAATTTTTGAAAACGTGCAATTTTTCCTAAATTCAAATAAAATAGCAAATAAAACCAAAATAAAATCTTATTTGATTTTTTATTAAATCCTCAATATTTCTTTATTTTGGGAAAGTCATTTTATTCCCTCTCTCATATTTTTATAATAGAAATAACTGAAGATAAAATAAATAAAATCAAATGATCCTATTTTCAAAAATTGAGAAAACTCAAATATGAAAATAAGGAAATTCCCAACTCTCTCCGAGGGTCCTTGAGTTGCGTAGAATTTCTAGGACCAACCAAAATGCGAGTAAATATGATATGCAATGATGATCTAGTGTATAACATTCTAAATTGAAAATTTGGGATGTTACAAAAGCCTATCGATCATGTACATTCCAGCTCTATCAGTTATTGACTGCAGATGTCCTTGCTTCCCTTCCTGACAAGGAACATATTGTACGTACTAAATACAGAATAACAAAAGAGGAACATGTTAAATAACAGAAGAGGAAGCATATTCTTGAGGTTCCGCTTCTTTGCATACAATGTTGGTTGCCCACTCATGATGAATCACAACGCCCAAAGAAATGCAATTCCATGTTGTCTCTCTATATGTGGCCACATGCATTTGGAAAATCAAGTGGGAGCATTAGCTGGCCAATTAAATATGTGTATGTTAACTAATATCAGTATCATATCACAATTCGTATTTGAAGAAGTAAGATTTGGACTTATGATTGGTGTGTTTTTTAGCTTCAAGAGTGGACTGTTGCTAGTGCGACACAAAGCGGCTAAACTGATCATAGTGTAGATATAACGGGAAAACTGTAAGCATCACAAGTGAAATCGGGAAAGTGGAACTTACTGCAAAATATGGGCTACAATTGCTGGTACGGCTACAAAGGCTTTGGATACCAGCTCTCTACAACTGAAGCTGCGACACTGTTAATATCAGTGTAACTCTCAAAGGTGACACAACTCCCCGCATTTCCTTGCTAATCTTATAGGATTCAAGTGGGCAGGCCACTACAATTCCTATTCCTATGTTTACAAAATCCTATGAATCAAAGAGGCTGGAAGAGTTGAAAGTGTCCATCACAACCGACCGAATAGACGTCTACACTGCAAATGTCCCTGCTCCTCTTCACTACAAGGAACACACTATACTATTATCATACTCCCTCCATTCCAAACTATAAGTATTTGTAGAGATTTCCACTATGGATCACATACAAATGTATACATATGCACTTTAGAGTGTAGATTCACTCATTTTGCTCCATATGTAGTCCATGGTGGAATCTATACAAAGACTTGTATTTAGAACGGAGAGAGTACTTATTAAGAATAGAAGAGGAACATGCTTAAGAAGAGCAAGCAGATTTTGGATAATAAAATGTTCATTGCTTAGTGCCCACACATGATGAACCAGAACGCATTAAGAATGCAACCCCCTGCTATCTCTCTATATGTGGTGCATGTGCTTTTCGAAAGTAAAGTAGGAACATTAGCTGACCAATTAAACGTTATCTGTTTTAGTAATATCAACATCATATCAGATTCGTATTTGAGCAACAAGTTTGGAATTATGAGTGGCACGTTGTTTAGCTTGATGGATTGAGGAGCAGTGCTAAGAAGCTACGATGATGGTACTGAATATAAAGGAATGTCTCCATACAAGTCGCGTGACTTTCGTCATTTGGGTCAGTCGACCATTTCAGGCGGTTGGATGAAGATCCTACGTCCCCTAATCCTTCTTCTTTCTCGCCTCCGATTCTTCCCCAACAGAACACTGCATGGGCCACCGGCTGAACCACCGGCCCCGATCCCCCCACCCTCCCCTGAACCTCCCCCACCGCCTGTGTTCCTCCACCACCCCCAACCCCCACCACCGCCCCCACCTGCATTGAGTTTTCTCTGTTCGGTGAGGCCCCACCACCACCAGGCCACCGCCCCCACAACCACCATCCCACCCGAGCCCCTTCCTTCCCTTCGGTGAACTCCGGCGAGCTCTTAAAAATCGACTAACCCAATTTTGAAATTTATTCTACTGTCATTTAACTAGTGTGGAATATAAAAGGGGAAAACCATAAGCATTGCGAGTATAGTGTTGAGCGTGCCATGGTGGATCTGAAGGTGCAAACCGGACAAAGGCAACTTCGCAACCAATGTTTGCTTTCAACTAACAAGTAAGATACTAAGTGATGGACAACAAATCACAGTAAAGCAGTGGCGATCTATTTTCTTGTTGCGATAACTGAGTTGAGCAGATATGAAAGAGTACCGCCTCTGGTGCGGTGCCGTGTATGCATCTGCTGAGAATTTGACAGTGCTACGGTAGCGATGGCTGTCGGCGGCGTGGAAGCAGATCTAGGAGGGTAGACGGTGGCGGCGAGGGAAATATCCCGGTGCGGTGGACGAGACGGTCGTAAGAGCGGCGACAACTGTTGGAAATATGCCCTAGAGGAAATAATAAAATGGTTATTATTATATTTCTTTGTTCATGATAATTGTCTATTGTTCATGCTATAATTGTGTTATCCGGAAATCATAATACATGTGTGAACACATAGACCACAACACGTCCCTAGTGAGCCTCTAGTTGACTAGCTCGTTGATCAAAAGATAGTCATGGTTTCCTGACTATGGACATAGGATGTCATTGATAACGGGATCACGTCATTAGGAGAATGATGTGATGGACAAGACCCAATCCTAAGCTTAGCTCAAAGATCGTGTAGTTCGTTTGCTGTAGCTTTTTTGAATGTCAAGTATCATTTCCTTAGACCATGAGATTGTGCAACTCCCGGATACCGTAGGAGTGCCTTGGGTGTGCCAAACGTCACAATGTAACTGGGTGACTATAAAGGTACATTACAGGTATCTCCGAAAGTGTCTGTTGGGTTGGCACGAATCGAGACTGGGATTTGTCACTCCGTATGACGGAGAGGTATCTCTGGGCCCACTCGGTAATGCATCATCATAATGAGCTCAATGTGATCACGTGGTTGATCACGGGATCATGCATTATGGTATGAGTAAAGTGACTTGCTGGTAACGAGACTGAACAAGGTATTGGGATACCGACAATCAAGTCTCGGGCAAGCAACGTACCGATTGACAAAGGGAATTGAATACGGGATTGATTAAGTCCTCGACATCGTGGTTCATCCGATGAGATCATCGAGGAGCATGTGGGAGCCAACATGGGTATCTAGATCCCGTTGTTGGTTATTGACCGGAGAGGCGTCTCGGCCATGTCTGCATGTCTCCCGAACCCGTAGGGTCTACACACTTAAGGTTCGGTGACGCTAGGGTTGTAGAGATATTAGTATGCAGCAACCCGAAAGTTGTTCGGAGTCCCGGATGAGATCCCGGACATCACGAGGAGTTCCGGAATGGTCCGGAGGTGAAGAATTATATATAGGAAGTGCAGTTTCGGCCATCGGGAAGGATTCAGAGTCACCGGTATTGTACCGGGACCACCGGATGGGTCCCGGGGTTCCACCGGGTGGGGCCACCCATCCCGGAGGGCCCCGTGGGCTGAAGTGGGGAGGGAGCCAGCCCCTAGTGGGCTGGTGCGCCCCCTTGCCCCCCCTGCGCCTAGGGTTGGAAACCCTAGGGTGGGGGGCGCCTCCACTTGCCTTGGGGGGCACTCCACCCCCCTTGGCCGCCGCCCCCCAAGGAGATCCCATCTCCTAGGGCCGGTGCCCCCCAGGGGCCCTATATAAAGGGGGGGAGGGAGGGCAGCCGCACCTCAAGTCTGGGCGCCTCCCTCTCCCCTGCTACACCTCTCCCTCTCGCAGAAGCTCGGCGAAGCCCTGCTGCGATCATTGCTGAATCCACCACCACGCCGTCGTGCTGCTGGATCTTCATCAACCTCTCCTCCCCATTGCTGGATCAAGAAGGAGGAGACGTCATCCGCTCCGTACGTGTGTTGAACGCGGAGGTGCCGTCCGTTCGGCACTTGGTCATCGGTGATTTGGATCACGGCGAGTACGACTCCATCATCCCCGTTCTCTTGAACGCTTCCGCTCGCGATCTACAAGGGTATGTAGATGCACTCTCCTCTTTTTTCTAGTTGACTCCATAGATTGATCTTGGTGAAACGTAGGAATTTTTTTTGTTTTCTGCAACGTCCCCAACAGTGGCATCATGAGCTAGGTCTATGCGTAGTTACTATGCATGAGTAGAACACAAAGTAGTTGTGGGCGTCGATATTGTCAATTATCTTGCCGTTACTAGTCTTATCTTGATTCGGCGGCATCGTGGGATGAAGCAGCCCGGACCAACCTTACACGTACGCTTACGTGAGACCTGTTCCACCGACTGACATGCACTAGTTGCATAAGGTGGCTGGCGGGTGTCTGTCTCTCCCACTTTAGTCGGATCGGATTCGATGAACAGGGTCCCTATGAAGGGTAAATAGAAATTGGCAATTCACGTTGTGGTTTTGGCGTAGGTAAGAAACGTTCTTGCTAGAAACCTATAGCAGCCACGTAAAAACTTGCAACAACAATTAGAGGACGTCTAACTTGTTTTTGCAGCAAGTGTTTTGTGATGTGATATGGCCAAAGGATGTGATGAATGATATATGTGATGTATGAGATGATCATGTTCTTGTAATAGGAATCACGACTTGCATGTCGATGAGTATGACAACCGACAGGAGCCATAGGAGTTGTCTTTATTTATTTATGACCTGCGTGTCAACATAAACGTCATGTAATTACTTTACTTTATTGCTAAAGTGTTAGCCATAGTAGTAGAAGTAATAGTTGACGTGACAACTTCAAGAAGATGCGATGATGGAGATGATGGTGTCATGCCGGTGACAACGATGATCATGGAGCCCCGAAGATGGAGATCAGAGGAGCAAATGATATTGGCCATATCATGTCACTATTTGATTGCATGTGATGTTTATCATGTTTTACATCTTATTTGCTTAGAACGACGATAGCTTAAATAAGATGATCCCTCGTAAAATTTCAAGAAAGTGTTCCCCCTAACTGTGCACCATTGCGAAGGTTCGTTGTTTCGAAGCACCACGTGATGATCGGGTGTGATAGATTCTAACGTTTGAATACAACGGGTGTAAGCCAGATTTACACATGCAATACACTTAGGTTGACTTGACGAGCCTAGCATGTACATACATGGCCTCGAAACACAGAAGGCCGAAAGGTCGAGCATGAGTCATATAGAAGATACGATCAACATGAAGATGTTCACCGATGTTGACTAGTCCGTCTTACGTGATGATCGGATACGGCCTAGTTAACTCGGATCATGTTATACTTAGATGACTGGAGGGATGTCTATCTGAGTGGGAGTTCATTGAATAATTTGATTAGATGAACTTAATTATCATGAACTTAGTCTAAAATCTTTACAATATATCTTGTAGATCAAATGGCCAACGTTGTCCTCAACTTCAATGTGTTCCTAGAGAAAACCAAGCTGAAAGACGATGGCATCAACTACGGACTGGGTCCGGAACCTGAGGATCATCCTCATAGCTGCCAAGAAAGATTATGTCCTAGAAGCACCGCTAGGTGACGCACCCGTCCCACAGAACCAAGACGTTATGGACGCTTGGCAGACACGTGCTGATGATTACTCCCTCGTTCAGTGCGGCATACTTTATAGCTTAGAATCGGGGCTCCAAAAGCATTTTGAGTGACACGGAGCATATGAGATGTTCGAAGAGCTGAAAATGGTTTTCCAAGCTCATGCCCGGGTCGAGAGATATGAAGTCTCTGACAAGTTCTTCAGCTGTAAGATGGAGGAAAATAGTTCTGTTAGTGAGCACATACTCAGAATGTCTGGGTTGCATAACCGCTTGACTCAGCTGGGAGTTAATCTCCCGGATGACGCGGTCATTGACAGAATCCTTCAGTCGCTTCCACCGAGCTACAAGAGCTTTGTGATGAACTTCAATATGCAGGGGATGGAAAAGACCATTCCTGAGGTATATTCAATGCTGAAATCAGCAGAGGTAGAAGTCAAAAAGGAACATCAAGTGTTGATGGTGAATAAAACCACTAAGTTCAAGAAAGGCAAGGGTAAGAAGAACTTCAAGAAGGACGGCAAGGGAGTTGCCGCGCCCGGTAAGCAAGCTGCCGGGAAGAAGCCAAAGAATGGACCCAAGCCCGAGACTGAGTGCTTTTATTACAAGGGAAGTGGTCACTGGAAGCGGAACTGCCCCAAATACTTAGCAGACAAGAAGGCCGGCATCACGAAAGGTATATGTGATATACATGTAATTGATGTGTACCTTACCAGTACTCGTAGTAGCTCCTGGGTATTTGATACCGGTGCGGTTGCTCACATTTGTAACTCAAAGCAGGAGCTGCGGAATAAGCGGAGACTGGCGAAGGACGAGGTGACGATGCGCGTCGGGAATGGTTCCAAGGTCGATGTGATTGCCGTCGGCACGCTACCTCTACATTTACCTACGGGATTAGTTTTAAACCTCAATAATTGTTATTTAGTGCCAGCTTTGAGCATGAACATTGTATCAGGATCTCGTTTAATACGAGATGGCTACTCATTTAAATCCGAGAATAATGGTTGTTCTATTTATATGAGAGATATGTTTTATGGTCATGCTCCGATGGTGAATGGTTTATTCTTAATGAATCTTGAGCATAATGCTACACATATTCATAGTGTGAGTACCAAAAGATGTAAGGTTGATAATGATAGTCCCACATACTTGTGGCACTACCGCCTTGGTCACATAGGTGTCAAACGCATGAAGAAGCTCCATGCAGATGGACTTTTAGAATCTCTTGATTACGAATCATTTGACACGTGCAAACCATGCCTCATGGGTAAAATGACCAAGACTCCATTCTCAGGAACAATGGAGCGAGCAACCAACTTATTGGAAATCATACATACTGATGTGTGCGGTCCAATGAGTGTTGGGGCTCACGGTGGCTATCATTATGTTCTCACCCTCACTGATGACTTGAGTAGATATGGGTATGTCTACTTAATGAAACACAAGTCTGAGACCTTTGAAAAGTTCAAGGAATTTCAGAGTGAGGTTGAGAATCAACGTGATAGGAAAATCAAGTTCTTGCGATCAGATCATGGAGGAGAATACTTGAGTCACGAATTTGGCACACACTTAAGAAAATGTGGAATAGTTTCACAACTCACGCCGCCTGGAACACCTCAGCGTAATGGTGTGTCCGAACGTCGTAATCGCACTCTATTAGATATGGTGCAATCTATGATGTCTCTTACCGATTTACCGCTATCATTTTGGGGCTATGCTTTAGAGACTGCCGCATTCACTTTAAATAGGGCTCCGTCGAAATCCGTTGAGACGACACCGTATGAATTATGGTTTGGGAAGAAACCTAAGCTGTCGTTTCTAAAAGTTTGGGGATGCGATGCTTATGTCAAGAAACTTCAACCTGAAAAGCTCGAACCCAAGTCGGAAAAATGCGTCTTCATAGGATACCCTAAAGAAACTGTTGGGTATACCTTCTACCTCAGATCTGAAGGCAAGATCTTTGTTGCCAAGAATGGGTCCTTTCTAGAGAAAGAGTTTCTCTCGAAAGAAATAAGTGGGAGGAAAGTAGAACTTGATGAAGTATTACCTCTTGAACCGGTAAGTGGCGCAGCTCAAGAAAATGTTCCTGAGGTGCCTGCACCGACTAGAGAGGAAGTTAATGATGATCATGAAGCTTCGGATCAAGTTACTACTGAACTTTGTAGGTCCACGAGGACACGTTCCGCACCAGAGTGGTACGGCAACCCTGTCTTGGAAATCATGTTGTTAGACAACGGTGAACCTTCGAACTGTGAAGAAGCGATGGCGGGCCCGGATTCCGACAAATGGCTGGAAGCCATGAAATCCGAGATAGGATCCATGTATGAAAACGAAGTGTGGACTTTGACTGACTTGCCCGATGATTGGTGAGCCATAGAAAATAAATGGATCTTTAAGAAGAAGACAGACGCGGATGGTAATGTGAGCATCTATAAAGCTCGGCTTGTCGCTAAGGGTTATCGACAAGTTCAAGGGGTTGACTACGATGAGACTTTCTCACCCGTAGCGAAGCTGAAGTCCGTCCGAATCATGTTAGCAATTTCCGCATTCTATGATTATGAGATATGGCAAATGGACGTCAAAATGGCATTCCTTAATGGTTTCCTTAAGGAAGAATTGTATATGATGCAGCCGGAAGGTTTTGTCGATCCTAAGAATGCTGACAATGTGTGCAAGCTCCAATGCTCGATTTATGGGCTGGTGCAAGCATCTCGGAGTTGGAACATTCGTTTTGATGAGATGATCAAAGCGTTTGGGTTTATGCAGGCTTATGGAGAAGCCTGCATTTATAAGAAAGTGAGTGGGAGCTCTGTAGCATTTCTCATATTGTATGTGGATGACATACCGTTGATGGGAAATGATATAGAATTCTTGGAAAGCGTAAAGGCCTACTTGAACAAGTGTTTTTCAATGAAGGACCTTGGAGAAGCTGCTTATATATTAGGCATCAAGATCTATAGATATAGATCGAGACGCCTCATTGGTCTTTCACAAAGTACGTACCTTGACAAGATATTGAAGAAGTTCAATATGGATCAGTCCAAGAAGGGGTTCTTGCCTGTATTGCAAGGTGTGCGATTGAGCACGGCTCAATGCCCGACCACGGCAGAAGATATAGAAGAGATGAGTGTTATCCCCTATGCCTCAGCCATAGGGTCTATTATGTATGCCATGTTGTGTACCAGACCTGATGTAAACCTTGCCGTAAGTTTGGTAGGTAGGTACCAAAGTAATCCCGGCAAGGAACACTGGACAGCGGTCAAAAACATCCTAAAGTACCTGAAAAGGACCAAGGATATGTTTCTCGTTTATGGAGGTGCCGAAGAGCTCGTCGTAAAGGGTTATGTCGACGCTAGCTTCAACACAGATCTGGATGACTCTAAGTCACAAACCGGATACATGTATATTTTGAATGGTGGGGCAGTAAGCTGGTGCAGTTGCAAGCAAAGCGTCGTGGCGGGATCTACATGTGAAGCAGAGTATATGGCAGCCTCGGAGGCAGCACAAGAAGCAGTCTCGGTGAAGGAGTTCATTACCGACCTAGGAGTCATACCCAATGCGTCAGACCCGATGACTCTCTTCTGTGACAACACTGGAGCTATTGCCCTTGCGAAGGAGCCCAGGTTTAATAGGAAGACCAGGCATATCAAGCGTCGCTTCAACTCCATTCGTTAAAGTGTTCAAAATGGAGACATAGAGATTTGTAAAGTACATACGGACCTGAATGTGGCAGATCCGTTGACTAAACCTCTCCCTAGAGCAAAACATGATCAACACCAAAATTCCATGGGTGTTCGATTCATCACAATGTAACTAGATTATTGTCTCTAGTGCAAGTGGGAGACTATTGGAAATATGCCCTAGAGGCAATAATAAAATGGTTATTATTATATTTCTTTGTTCATGATAATTGTCTATTGTTCATGCTATAATTATGTTATCCGGAAATCGTAATACATGTGTGAACACATAGACCACAACACGTCCCTAGTGAGCCTCTAGTTGACTAGCTCGTTGATCAAAAGATAGTCATGGTTTCCTGACTATGGACATAGGATGTCATTGATAACAGGATAACGTCATTAGGAGAATGATGTGATGGACAAGACCCAATCCTAAGCTTAGCTCAAAGATCGTGTAGTTCGTTTGCTGTAGCTTTTCTGAATGTCAAGTATCATTTCCTTAGACCATGAGATTGTGCAACTCCCGGATACTATAGGAGTGCCCTGGGTGTGCCAAACGTCACAACGTAACTGGGTGACTATAAAGGTACATTACAGGTATCTCCGAAAGTGTCTGTTGGGTTGGCACGAATCGAGACTGGGATTTGTCACTCCGTATGATGGAGAGGTATCTCTGGGCCCACTCGGTATTGCATCATCATAATGAGCTCAATGTGATCAAGTGGTTGATCACGGGATCATGCATTACGGTACGAGTAAAGTGACTTGCCGGTAACGAGACTGAACAAGGTATTGGGATACCGACGATCGAGTCTCGGGCAAGTAACGTACCGATTGACAAAGGGAATTGAATACGGGATTGATTAAGTCCTCGACATCATGGTTCATCCGATGAGATCATCGAGGAGGATGTGGGAGCCAACATGGTTATCCAGATCCCGCTGTTGGTTATTGACCGGAGAGGCATCTCGATCATGTCTGCATGTCTCCCGAACCCGTAGGGTCTACACACTTAAGGTTCGGTGACGCTAGGGTTGTAGAGATCCCAAAAGTTGTTCGGAGTCCCGGATGAGATCCCGGACATCACGAGGAGTTCCGGAATGGTCCGGAGGTGAAGAATTATATATAGGAAGTGCAGTTTCGGCCATCGGGAAGGATTCGGAGTCACCGGTATTGTACCGGGACCACCGGATGGGGCCCGGGGGTCCACCGGGTGGGGCCACCCATCCCGGAGGGTCCCGTGTGCTGAAGTGGGGAGGGAACCAGCCCCTAGTGGGCTGGTGCGCCCCCCCTTGGGCCCTCCTGCGCCTAGGGTTGGAAACCCTAGGGTGGGGGGCGCCTCCACTTGCCTTGGGGGGCAAGCCTCCCCCTTGGCCTCCGCCCCCGCAAGGAGATCCCATCTCCTAGGGCCGGCGCCCCCCTAGGGGGCCTATATAAAGGAGGGGGGAGGGAGGGCAGCCGCACCTCAAGTCTTGGCGCCTCCCTCTCCCCTGCTACACCTCTCCCTCTCGCAGAAGCTCGGCGAAGCCCTACTGCGATCATTGCTGCATCCACCACCACGTCGTCATGCTGTTGGATCTTCATCAACCTCTCCTCCCCCCTTGCTGGATCAAGAAGGAGGAGACGTCATCCGCTCCGTACGTGTGTTGAACGCGGAGGTGCCGTCCGTTTGGCACTTGGTCATCGGTGATTTGGATCACGGCGAGTACGACTCCATCATCCCCGTTCTCTTGAACGCTTCCGCTCGCGATCTACAAGGGTATGTAGATGCACTCTCCTCTCGTTGCTAGTTGACTCCATAGATTGATCTTGGTGAAATGTAGGAATTTTTTTGTTTTCTGCAACGTTCACAACAACAAAAAGGTGGACGACGGCGGGGATGAAGCGAGAGGACGGGATGCAAGGATCCTGGTCCGAAGCCGTGGATGAGATATGCCTATCTCTTGTAATGGATGACGGCGTTGAGGTATCAGCTCCGGCATGGTGGAAGAGGACGGCGGTGGATGGGGTGGTGGACGGAGGTGGCTGGGGTGGAGAGGGTGTTTTCGCGCCCACGGAGTACGAATGGAGAAATGGAGGGAGAGAGGAAGGGGGAACTATGTCTTCAGGGCGTGCTTGTCTCAAATGCAAGGAAATTTACAAACTTAGCGCCCATTAAAAATTTCCTACATCACAGCAATATTAGTCGGTTGGGGATAGGACAGTAATCTCGCATACACCGAATATTTGCCGACTCATATTTCGGCCAACGAGAGTTTGTTTTGGCGCCCACCGTGTATGAATCGGGAGGGAGGCGATTTCGGCCGAGGAGACACTGTGTTTTGGCGCCCACCATGTATGAATCCGGGGAGGTAAGAGGCAGAGGCGGTTATGTCACGTTTGAGTGAAATTACAAGCCTACCCCTATCGAAACCTATAGAAATCGACCCAATAGACTTTGCGTGTCAGGGATAGGCAGTAATTTCCATCTCGCAGATTTTGGTTTTGGGCGGTTACTGCGATTTTCCCCGCTTCGTTCAAATTTTTCCAGAGAAAGAGTGCACGTTACCGTGCCAACTAAATTTGATTCCAGTTTGTATTCTATTTTTGTTCGGGCAGGATCCATTTTCGATTGGAATAAAATTCTATATACACTATTTTTTGTATATACTTTCAAAAGCACAACAAAGAATTCTGCTCCTCTATATATATAATATGATTTACAAATACAATGATCTCAAAATCATAAGGTTGAATTCAAAATTTTAAAACCAAATTATGTTCTACTAAAATGTATGGATCAATAATATCTACATATTAAATAACATAGATGCGCGTGAATTCATATGAGTATGCATGTTTGATAGATCAATTTTGGTTCGAGTATGAATTATATGTATCATCATCTCGAATTCAAATATTTGAATCCCTTTTATGTTGACATTTTCTATACACACAACTAAATATTTGAATCTCCTTTCACGCCCATCTCTCTTGCATGCTCCTTCATGTATCTATCACTCCCTTTTCTCCAGCTCACCCGCACGCTCACTTCATGTTTCTCCTATTTTCACAAACATGGTCTCTCGACGTCTCCCTTGAGAAGTGTCACACTCTCCCTATCATTATACATTACACGGTTTTCATTATCTCTCACGTCTCTATCTTTCTCTGTTATCACTAGGTACCTAAGCTTTATTTTTCACCGCTACACACACACTCTCACTCGTCTTTCACTTTGTCTTTCTCTCCAGGGTTCTCTCACACACCCTATATCTCTCTAGATATATGACTCCTACCTAAAATTACTCTCTCCCGCACACACAACATTTGTTGCGGTCTCCTTTCCATCTTCATCTAAGTTATAAAAGTGACATTATTCATTTATTTACCGATCAGACAAACTCTCCCCCTTTCTCTCTCTCACACACACACACATAACTCTTGCTTCCACTCCCCTTCCCGACTACCATCTCTCTCTCTCTCTCACACACACACACACAAAACTCTCGCTTTCGCACCCCGACTCGTATTTCTCTCATAAACATTGATCGACTAGCCTCCAGATAGGTTTATACACCCGCACACTCTTGCTTCCACTATCCCTCTCGATCGTGCACACACACACTATCGCCTCATTTTATGGTGATACCTCTCTCACACACACTCTTTGTGTCTTTATCACACACACACTCTGTCCTCCTCCTCTCTCCCTCGCACACACACACACACACCACAGACACACACATGGGCATTTTGCAACAATTAGCAAGATGCCCATGCGTTGCATGGAACATGAAGATGCATTTGTATGAGTAGTTTATCTTGTGGGAGAAAAGGATGAACGAGGGAAGGCCTTATTTGCAAATTTGGAGAGGGGTGTGGGTATCTTTTTGTAAATTTGCCATATTTTCCTTCCTATACATCAGATATAAATTGGACGCCCTATATTGCAGGATGCCAGACACACCATCATTACCAACTCTATTTTTCTATAAGAGTAGACAGAGATATACCACATTCCTCCATTATCTCATCAAAATCGCCAAAGGAATATATTTTGAGTGAAACATAACATATTTTTAGTGATATACGTATTTCAAAACTAGACTCTTTTCTATCAAATCAGTGAATATGTATTAATCGACTTTGATCATGTCACAATGCATTGACACATTGCTAGTTATTACTACTGTATAATTTTTGGACACCATACAAACGGTAGAGTACATATATGAAGAGAAGAGGCGCACACACGCAGTCGGTCTCTCACTGTCTCGCACACATGAGAGTTACGTAAAGGCAGCGTAAACAAATAAACCCTAAAAACCTAGGTGCACGATTGCTGCATGCGCGGGTACCAGGTACGTGGTATAGCACACCTTTGTAGGAATAGCCAGCTCGCATGATAATTTGATCCGTAGGAGTTGATGGTCGAGACCACATGTGAACGACCTGGAGGCGGTGGCTTGCCAGTCGCCACTGATCGAGTAGCCATGTTTAAAATATCATTTTTAGCAGGGTAAGAGTTCCGATTTTCAATGGCGCGTTATAAGTACTAGTTTTTAGAACAATTAGTATGGAGCAAAAATGGAATTCATAACTACTACCTCCGTCCTGGTTTACTAGTCCCCATCGTATTTTGGGTCAAAGTTTGTCCACGAATTTTACTTGTAAAATGTGAATGGAAAACAAAAAAGGACTGGAGGGTGTGATTGCTCCGACACAGACGCGACCTCTCATAGCGCAGGCATTGAACCGGCGCGCCGACCCAGAGGGCCCCACTCATTGCAGGCCAGGCTGAACACGCCTCCTCGCCGCATGCAACTGGCTTTAGACTGGCCCACCTGCCTCCATTGAATCCGCGTGTGTGCCGGCAACACGTCCTTCCGCGAGCCGACCGACATTTTTAGAATGCAACCTTGGTTGGCTCCTCTTGTCTGCCTGCTATTTAAACGAGGCCAGATGCCTGGCAAGAACTGCACCACACCGCTGCTCCCCATAACCTAATTGAACCATTTTCTCCACACCGCCCGCTATTTAGCATCAGGTGAGAAGGAAGACAAGTTCTCTGGCATTAAAGCCGGTTGGGTGCCCCGACAAGCCAAGCAACTCGCTGCTCCACCTCCCTCCCCACCCCAGGCCGTCAGTACCATGGATGAGGCCGCAGGCGGGCAAGCGGAGGAGCAAGCCGCAGCTCCAAGCTGGCCCCTGGTGCATCAACTCGACGCTCCAAGCCTGCTCGCAAAAGAGTCATTAGTTGTTGCACACTAGCACACGGGGGACCACGACGTCCAGTGCACCGTGCTTGGCCGTGCCATCCGATGCAAACATTTGCGGACCCGCGGCATGCTGCCGGAGGTGGCCAACACGTCTGCGGCCACCACCGACACCGAGGAATAGTAGACCACGGGAGCCGCCATCGCTCGGAACCCATGAATGTTACGACCACCGCGTTGCCGGCAGACACCCGGTGTGTTGCTCGGTTTGGCTCAAAACATCATGGACCCCAGCCGCGGCCAACATTAGAAATATTATACTTGCCTCCAGAAGTTATTCGCGTTTACTCAAAAAATGTCCAAAATATAATTAATCATGTATGGTCTTGACTTGTTGTGCTTGCACTGGTAGTAGGAACTAGAGTTTTTTTCTTTATTTATAACTCTCCTCACAATTTTTTGGCTTTGAAGTGAATCATGGTTGCGGACATTATCTATGAATGTGCAGATATCTATGAACATGAGTTTGATGTGGAAGTTGAACTTGGAATGTTGGGCTTGCGTGTGAACTATACGATGTCCAATGCTTCATCTGTTATTGTTTGGAAAGTAATTTCTGTTATTACATGACCTGAATTTTTTTTATTTTGTGCCACATCAGTAGATGCACGGACATCACAACAGGAATGTTGACTGGATAAACATTTGAACCTGGCTATTATGAAGGAAAATTTGTATTGACAACAATTTTAGATAGCAGGAGACGCCTACCCTGCTCTGCCTCTGCTAGCTTGTTTCTGGCTTCTTCCATCTCTTCTTTGTGTTGGGCGAAGAGAGCATCTAATTGCTCTTTTCGCTTCTTCAGGAACTCAGCTACATTCTCAAGGGATGATGCATGCTTTCTTTTAGCCTTTACTAGAGCCACGAGGACACGAACAGTTTACGACTCCACCTGGCTTGTGTGTAATCCAACATCATTTGGGAATTTGCACCTTGTGTCTAATCCAGCATCATTAGGGAATGGGCACCTTGTGTGTAAGCTAACCTCATTTTGGAAACATGATCTCTAGGTTGACCATACTTCCCTCCTCACAGGAACTACATCTTGACATGAAGTTACTTCTTTTTTAGATCAATACTTAGAGCAACCCAGATCCATTTAGTAGAAGGCAGATAAACATGACTTCGAGAAGTGAATTCAAAAGGAGAAATATAAAACAGACTCCAAGGTGAGAACACCCACTTCCTACATCAAGCTAAAAACGAAAGCATTAGGACGATTAAGATTCTTCTTATCACACATCAAAGAAAACGAGGCTAAGAGAAACAGAAACCACAACATATACACATCAAAGAACACGAGGCTAAACGAAAGTAATTGAAAGGGTGTTACTTACCAAAGCTCGTTTTACAGGTTTGGTGCAGCTCCTCTTTAACTTGCCACATTCCTTGAAGATGTCCCCAATATCCCGTGTTTGGTCTTCATTGCTCCTCTGCATGTTCGCACTCGTGGTTTCAAAATCTCAACATGGCGAGAAAATTATAGTACTCCCTCCCTTTCTTTTTAGTATGCATATAAGATTTGGTCAAAGTCAAACTTCGTAAAGTTTGACCAAGTTTATAGGAAAAAATATCAACATCTAGAATACTAAAGCTATATGGTATGAAAATTAATTTCATGATGCATCTAACAATATTGATTTCATATTGTGAATCTCAATATTTTTTTTCTATAAACTTAGTCAAAGTTAACCAAGTTTGACTTTGACCAAATATTATATGCAGAGTAAAAAGAAACACAGGGAGTAATACTCACGCATCTTGTGGGCAGCATTAAAGCACTCATCTTCCATGTTAGAGTATCTTCAACAGAAGCGCAGTGCGCGACGCATTAAAACAGCGTTTACAGTGCCGAAATAGCTAGTTTTTGCGGGCCACGGAGTGCTAAAAAAAATTTATGCGCGCGCGTCACTCCAGCAGACGCGCTATATATTTTTCTCCTTTCTACTCTGAATCGATACACTTTCGACACTGAGTCGATACTGTCATAGATAGATACATAGATAGTTCTCAGCATAGATATAGCATAGATAGAAAGTAGATAGTTCAACTACTCCTCGTCGTCCGACTCCGCCTCGGTGATGTCCTCCTCCAACGCCTCAATGTAGGCGCCAAGATACCGATCGTCGTCGGAGTCCCAGGGCGACGCTGCTCCTAGCTTGATGTTGAATTGAGCAGCCGCCTTCCGCGTACGCCTGTCCTCGCGATAGGCGGCTCGCCCCGCCCTCCTTTTATCCCTCGCCGCCATCCTTTGCGCGTAGAACTCGCGCTCGTTGATAATGTCCTGTGGGAAGCGTTGGCACCACATCACCATGGCTTCCTCGTCCATCTCGGCGATGCCGAGACGGTGCTCCCGCCTCCGGTAGTCGCGATGATGCTCGTTGGTGATAAGTCGCGGCGGAGGCGCGAGCTCCCGCATCGGCACGTTGGGGAAGTTCATCTTCCTACGAGGCCGCCAGAGGCACCACACCGCCGCATCGTACGCGCGGGCGACCTCATGGGCGGTGTCGAAAGTGCCGAGGCCGAGGCACACCTCACGAAACTGGATCTCGATGGAGAAGCCGCCGGAGGGGCGCGCGCGGACGCCATGGTAGCCCCAAGTTTTCGGGTGGCGTGGCGGCATGGTGGCGTGACTGCGGAGAGGCGAGAAAGAGCGTAGAGAGAGCGGTGGTGAGGCACAGAGCGGTGGGAGGGTGTTGGATTTTATAAAGTGTGCCAGATGCCCCGCGCCAAAACTAGCACGCGCCCGGCCGCTTTTTCCCCCGCGCGCGTGATCCTTTCCCGACGTCCCTGCTATCTCTACTCTCTTCTCTACTCTTATATATATATTATATTTATGTTATGTTTATATTTATCACTACTTCTTATATCTTATATATCTTATATATATATATTATATATCTACTATCTATTATCTCTACTACTCCTATAAAATACTCTTATAAAAAACCGAGTTGGTGATGATGGTGTGCCCGCCATCTTGTAATATAGACCGTCCGATCTATCGCTGACGGGTAGAAAGCAAACTATGACAATTTTACAAATGATACCCGCACCTCTCTCCACATTTACAGATAAGGCCTTGCCTCGTTCATCCTTATCTCCCACAAGATAAACTACTCAGACAAATGCAGCTTGGTGTTCCATGCAACACATGGGCATCTTGGTAGTTCTAAAAAATTTCCGTCATTTGCCACACTACTGGTTGCATATGAAGAACCTACCCAAACACAGCGCAATACAGGAGCGACTCACAATTACAAGTCGATATTCTGTTGGACAATGCAAGCTATAACCAATTACTTTTACGGGAACAATAGCAATCAGGAAATTTTAAGGGTAGGTATGAACAAAATTGGAACCGTGTAACACTCCCAGTGTCATTCTACGGTAACCCTCTGTGATTAAGCTAATCATTTTACTAAATAGTGCTTGATCACCTTTGATTCAAATATCCTTTGAAATTTCCACTTTCAAATCAAACTCAATTTGCAAGTGAAATATGGAGTTGCACAAAAGTTGCTGTAAAATAGTTCATCTTTTACCCAAAATTCCGTAACATTTAATTGTTAAGGAATACAACATCACCTCCAAGCAAAGATGGTCTATAGCAATTTAATATAGTGCCAAATCAGCAAATTAATTGATTTGCCATCTATGCAAAATTCTAACAGCTTCAATTAGATTCCAAACTTTTTGTGGGAGTGCACAATATTTCTTAGAATTTGTTTTGGTCAGTGGCATATATTTGCAAAGCCATTTGTGTCTAAAAGAAAATGAAAAAGCTACTGGAAGAAAAATAAAAAAAGACAAAAGGCCAAGTGCATACTTTGCACTTGAGCCCACTAACTACAGTGTGGCCCAGCCCAACCTGGGCCTTCTCCCACCTCGCTACAGGAGGCAAAGAGATGTGTGGCGCACATCCTGTGCGCCATGGCCGTGGATGCCCTCCACGTCGCTCCCCCAAGCCTATAAGCACGTCTATGAGAAACCCTAGATCGCCCTCGCCAATTCCCCCTCGATCCCCCTTCGCCCCTCCTCTCTGGTTCAAATTCGAGCCTGCGAGCTCACGTATTCACCGCTGCCCCGCCCTGGTTGACGCGTCCAACGGCCTCCTCGGCGTGCGGGGCGCGTCCTGGAGGTTCGTCGTGTTCGTCTGCGTCCGTTCAGGGCATCGGAGCAAGGCGGGAAGCTGCGTGGACGGTGCCGTCGACTTCTTCTTCCTCCGCCCGTTGTCCGCCTCGTCGTCGCCGACCAAGCACTCGAGCCGGGACGGCCCCGCAGCGCTGCTTCGCCTTCGTCCTCCTCGGTCATCGCCGACCACCGTCATCCTAGCCACCCCTGCAGCTACTAAGCCCCTCGCCAGCCTCCTTGAGCCGCTCGGTGAGCTCCACTCGCCCCCCTTCTCTCTGCCATCGCGCACGCCCACTAGGTAGTTCCCCCGATGTGGCCGAGCGCGACGCCACTCGAGCCCATCGATGTCCGTGCTCTGGTGACCCTCGGGTCACGCGCGTGCCTCCACCGCCTGTCGCTACTTGCTGCTGCGCTGCGTACTGCTGCTACTGTTAAAGCTGATGCTGCTGTGTACTTGTTCCAGCCGCCGGTGTAGCCCCCTGCCTTGCGTCCTGGCTTCGCCCCGCTCGCCGCTCGCCCTGCGTGCCGTCACCACTGTCGGCCGCGCCCATGGCCGTGGCCATCGCCGCCCGCGCGCCCGTGCTACCTGCTGCTGACGCAGCCGTGACTTGCCCGCCGCCGACGCATACTGCGACCGCCACGACCGTCAGCGCTTCCCCATGCTTCGCCCGCCGCCTAGCCCCACCTCACCGTCGCTACCCTGCGCCGCCCACTGCCGATCGGCCCGCCGCCACCTGCCCAGGCCTGGCCGCCGGCGCTACGAGCGCGCAAGCCCAACTGCCCCCTGCCTCGGCTAATCAGGGGTTAAACCTCCCCCACTAACCCCACTAAATCCCCTAACCCCACCCACTGACAACTGGGCCCTAGGCCACTAACTAAAACCTGTCAGTTTTAACAAAAAATTTATTTAGGCCACGGGTCGGTCACACGCGGGTCCCACCGGACCAGTTGACTGGTCAATCGTGGACCAGTCAACTGCTGAGTCAGCAGTTGACTGGACCCAGTGGTCAGTCACCCTGGTGCATCTCTGGTGCACTTCACTGGGTGCACCTAGCCTTTTTGCTCTTTTTTAGTTAGATTAAATTCCAGAAAATGTATAATTCTTATAAAATTAATATAAAATAATCCGTAAGTCAGATGAAAATGTTTTCTATATGAAAGTTGCTTAGAAAAATCCAACGAATCCGAATACGCGGTCCGTTCATCTGTCACATGCCCCTAGCATGCTAAACATGGAACATTCCCCCTCCGGTCATCTGTTTGACACAGGTCCGGAACCGGGAAAACATTCCCGATTGAATTCCCCCTTCACCTTTATCGTGTAGCCTTACACTAGGTCACACCTGGCACATCATATTGCCATGTTATGCTTTGTGATGCTATGTTTGCTTTATATTTATTGTTTTTCCCCCTCTTCTCTCCGGTTGACCCCGAGACCGATGTTTCCCTTGTGACCGACTACGTCGACGACGACACTTCTTCCTTTTCAGCAGAGCTTCCAGGCAAGCCCCCCGTTTGATCATCCTGGTATCGCCCATTCCATTCTCTCATGCTTGCATTAGATTTTGCTATTGTTATTGTTTGCTCTTATTCTGATGCATAGCCTGCTTTTGTAACCCGTTTATTGTGACCTACCTGCTTATCCTAAACTGCTTAGTATAGGTTGGTTAGTGATCCATCAGTGACCCCCACCTTGTCCTTGTTGCCCCGCTTTATGTTCGATGACTCGATCAACGTGATTGACATCCAGGCCCCGACACCGCACATCACCCCCCTAGTTGTACGACTATGCAGAGTTACGATCGAGTGCCGAGGGTGACACCTCATACATCACTCCTGATGAGATCTCTGTAGTGTAGCTATTCGGTCGTGGTCATCGAGGGTGGTTTCCTCCTTAACCACTTCCGATACGACTCTGTCGTGCAACCCCTCAAGTGTGAACCTCGAGGATGGTTCCTCTTATGTTCACCTTGATGATTACATCGAGTGGAATCCACCGAGGGTGGTTCCTCAGGGTTGCCCTTAGTGTTAGACACACAGTTACTATGGTTACTATGACTTTACACTGGACCATGTTACTAAAGACGGGTTGGCCCTGAGGGGTACCCACGCGAGCTTAATTGCGAGCGATGTGGAGTCGTTTTGACCTGGAAGGTGCCCGCGAGATACTTACGAGGCGTGGCCTGGAATTCTTTGCCCTTGCCCCAAGTCCTCGAGACGGGGCAACGGGGTCACATCTTTCGTGAGTCTCTGCTCGTGACCACACTACCAACACACTAACAGTTTGGATATTTGATCCGAGGGGCCTCTGGCCTGATAGCACTAACCATCACGTGGGCATAGTATGGGCGTTCTGCGTTGTATGCATCAGCCGAAGCTTAATAGACGTCATGCGACTAAGCGGCGTGCGCCGGGTTGGACTGGTTAGCACCTGCCTTTTAAGGAGGTAGCTAGGTCTGCTCACCGCCCGCCCACGCAACGTGTAGGAGTTCCCTGGGTGATGGCCCAAGACCCCTAGGGGCATAGGTTTAGTCAAGCGTGTTGACCTCTCTATCATGCCTAGGTCGGGTTGTGGTGTATTGTTTGGCCAAGGCCGGGCATGACCCAGGAAAGTGTGTCCAGCCGAAGTTAATCAAGCGTGGTGGGTAAGCTGGTGCACCCCTGCAGGGAAGAAAACATCTATCGATAGCCTGTCCTATGGTAACGGACACTTGGAGTTGTATCCCGATCGATACAACTAGAATTGGATACTTGTGATGAGAAATGAATAGTATGGCTCTGGGATTGCTTTCTCGCAGGGAGTCGAGAAAGGATAACACTACTACTACTTTACATTATGTTGATCTGTACTCTTCTAAATGTTGCAAGATGCTTGAAGATGCTAGTCTTTGATAGGCTAGGCTCCCCCCTCTTCTGGCATTCTTCAGTCTAATCCACAGATACAGCCCGTTTCATTGACACCGATGCATATGTAGTGTAGATCCTTGCTTGCGAGTACTTTGGATGAGTACTCATGGTTGCTTTGCTCCACCTTTTTCCCCTTCCTATACCGGTTGTTGCGACCAGACGTTGGAGTCCAGGAGCCACGCCACCGTCGACGACGACTCCTAATACTCTGGAGGTGCCTACTACTACGTGCAGGCCGCTGACGACGACCAGGAGTAGTTTAGGAGGATCCCAGGTAGGAGGCCTGCGCCTCTTTCAATATGTCTCCCAGTTTGTGCTAGCCTTCTTAAGGCAACTTGTTTAAGGTATGTCTGTACTCAGATATTGTTGCTTCCGCTGACTCGTCTAATCAAGCTCTTGTATTCGAGCCCTCGAGGCCCCTGGCTTGTAATATGATGCTTGTATGACTTATTTTATTTTTAGAGTTGTGTTGTGATATCTTCCCGTGAGTCCCTGATCTTGATCATACACGTTTGTGTGTATGATTAGTGTACGATTGAATCGGGGGCATCACAAACTGCACATGTATCGCTAAGAGATTCAGTACACACATTACCAATCAAGGAGGAGTACGATGGTCGCGGTGGCCTCTGTGCATCATGGTCAGCAACGGGAGTCAGTTCATTGTCCACGACGGTGGTGCTTCTGTGCTTGGTGTCGGCTTCCGTGAAGCAGATCTGAGACCGTGGAAGACGATGCCGGGGAAGAGGCTCTGTGTATGACGACGAGAATGGACCGGCTCTAGTACGGTGTCGTCGATGAGGCATATGCGATGCGGTGGACGAGTGCGCCGATGTAGAAGGGGAGGAGCACGAAGGCTGCGGTGCCGTGGAGAAGTCTATTTTGCGGTGGGGATAGAAAATGGGGAGTATTCAGGTGTACTACTCTCAGTGCCGAGGTGGGGTTGGCTAGGTAGGGTGAACCTGAAGTTACCAAAACAACCCCCTACCAACCATCATTCGTAGGCCTGTTCTGAAGGGTATGATGGTAACTTCACACTGCTCGAATCAGGGTCGCCGGAGATTTTCCCGCCGACCTCAAAATTTTGTAACACTGAACTCCCCATTTGGCCTGTTGGGTGATTGGGCTAAGAAACTAGCTAGTAGTACTATAACTAATAGTACTCCCTCTGTTTTTATTAACTCTACAGATTAGGTTTGACCGAAGTCAAACTTCCTAAAGTTTGACCAAGTTTATAGAAAAATATAAACATTTACCATAACAAATATATATGATGTGAAAGTACATTCAAGAATGAATCTAATGGTATTTATTTGTTATTGTATATGTTAATACTTTTTGTTATAAACTTTGTGAGAGTTTACAAAACTTGACTTTGACCAATGCTAATATGCAGAGGGAGTACACATTTGTTTTCTTAGTTTGTAGTGGAAATAATCATTTGTTGTAATCGTAAAATAAATATATTAGGCTACTGACTTCGAATGTAATGGTTTATACAATTCAATAGTTAGAATCATTGTTGAATTGCAAGATGTATACGAGGTCTATAGTCCTTCACAATATGCTCAAACTCACATAATCCCAAGCAAATGAAAATCTAAATGAATTTCATAGTTATTACTTTGTAGGATGCAACAAAACCAACCATAACTCCACATGATCCATTATAAAAGCAACATTTTGAACACATCCCAATGTGTGAATGAAACGTGTAGAGAGCTTGCGAAGATGGAGCAGATAGGGTGGGAAAGATTGTATGTATGTTGGCGAGAGAGTAGGCGACAAACCTAATGAGAGAGAGAGGAAGAAGTTCAGTATGTGAGAAAGATGGAGACATGTAACATACGTGAGATGCATGTGCATCCGGGTTTTGTACGTGTGGAAGGAGAAGAGACAACGAGTTTGATGAGAGAGCTGGAAAAAGATGGACGAGAGGGGAAGGATCTCATGGTTTGAGGGATTGATACTTTTGTGCGGGAGAGAGATGGGGGGAGTCAGTCAGGCGTCGTCACAACATCTTGCTTCCAAATGGCCCCGCATTCTCTAGTGCAGTGTGGTCGCCCTGTTCGATCTCCTTGATGCCCTCTTTGAAGATTGAGGTGGTGTGCATCCTGGGGTGCAGAGAAGCACAAGCGAGAGTGGTCGCCATATAACCTTGGATGGGGATGAATTGTGTGCTCGGGGAGGGGGAGTGTCTGTGCAGTGTGTTGATGACCCACAAGTATAGGGGATCTATCGTAGTCCTTTCGATAAGTAAGAGTGTCGAACCCAACGAGGAGCAGAAGGAAATGATAAGCGGTTTCTAGCAAGGTATTCTCTGCAAGTACTGAAATAAGTGGTAACAGATAGTTTTGTGATGAGATAATTTGTAACGAGCAACAAGTAACAAAAGTAAATAAGGTGCAGCAAGGTGGCCCAATCCTTTTTGTAGCAAAGGACAAGCCTGGACAAACTCCTATATGATGTAAAGCGCTCCTGAGGACACATGGGAATATCGTCAAGCTAGTTTTCATCACGTTCATATGATTCGTGTTCGGTACTTTGATAATTTGGTATGTGGGTGGACCGGTGCTTGGGTGCTGCCCTTACTTGGACAAGCATCCCACTTATGATTGACCTCTATTGCAAGAATCCGCAACTACAACAAAAGTATTAAGGTAAACCTAACCATAGCATGAAACATATGGATCCAAATCAGCCCCTTACGAAGCAACGCATAAACTAGGGTTTAAGCTTCTGTCACTCTAGCAACCCATCATCTACTTATTAATTCCCAATGCCTTCCTCTAGGCCCAAATAATGGTGAAGTGTCATGTAGTCGACGTTCACATGACACCACTAGAGGGGAGACAACATACATCTCATCAAAATATCGAACGAATACCAAATTCACATGACTACTAATAGCAAGACTTCTCCCATGTCCCCAGAAACAAAAGTAACTACTCACAAAGCATAAACATGTTCATAATCAGAGGGGTATTAATATGCATATAGGATCTGAACATATGATCTTCCACCAATTAAACCAACTAGCATCAACTACAAGGAGTAATGCAACCTACTAGCACCAATCCTGGACTTGGAGACAAGAATTGGATACAAGAGATGAACTAGGGTTTTGAGATGAGATGGTGCTAATGAACATGTTAATGGATATTTCCCTCTCCCGATGAGAGGAGCGTTGGTGATAACGATGGCGATGATTTCCCCCTCCGGGAGGGAAGTTTCCCCAGCAGAACAGCCCCGCCAGAACCCTAGATTGGTTCCGCCAAGGTTCCGCCTCGTGGCGGCGGAGTTTCGTCCGAGAAGATGGCTTATGATTATTTTTCCATCGAAAGAGTACATATAGCAGAAGATGGTCACCGGAGGGCCACCAGGGGGCCCATGAGGTAGGGGGGCGTGCCCGGGGGGTAGGGCGCGCCCCCACCCTCGTGGGCAGGGGTGGCCCCCTGGTGAAGTTCTTGCGCTCAATGTTTTATATATATTTGGAAAACATCATCCGTGAAGTTTTAGGACTTTTGGAGTTGTGCAGAATAGGTCTCTAATATTTGCTCCTTTTCCAGCCAGAATCCTAGCTGCCGGCATTCTCCCTCTTTATGTAAACCTTGTAAAATAAGAGAGAATAGGCATAAGTATTGTGACATAATGTGTAATAACAGCCCATAATGCAATAAATATTTATATAAAGGCATGATGCAAAATGGACGTATCAACTCCCCCAAGCTTAGACCTCGCTTGTCCTCAAGCGAAAAGCCGAAATCGAAAAATATGTCCACATGTTTAGAGATGAAGGTGTCGATAAAAATAAAATACGGACATGAGGGCATCATGATCATTCTCAGAGCAGCAACTTATAGAATTCTTGTCATATGATATTTTATGCTAGAATAATAATTCAATCACAATATCAAGTATGAATCATAAACTTCATTGAAAACTAACAAACTATAATCTCAGTCATTGAAGCAATTGCAATTTATCATAACATAGGAAAGTGTCAATGTATAAGAGCTTTTCAGCAAGTCCACATACTCAACTATCATATAATCTTTCACAATTGCTGACACTCATGCAATACTTATGGGTATGGAGTTTTAATCGGACACAGAGAAAGATAGGGGCTTATAGTTTTGCCTCCCAACGTTTTACCTCAAGGGTAATGTCAACAGTAATAGTTCATGAAAACCCACATCCAATTAGCCATATATACCAGGATCTTTCCAACATATTGTGCTTGTCAAAGGATAAAATGTAAAAAGGAAGGGTGAAGATCACCATGACTCTTATGCAATGTAGGAGGTAAAAGTAAAAGATAGGCCCTTCGCAGAGGGAAGCAGAGGTTGCCATGCGCTTTTATGGTTGGATGCACAAAATCCTAATGCAAAAGAACGTCACTTTATATTGCCACTTGTGATATGGACCTTTATTATGCAGTCTGTCACTTTTATTACTTCCATATCACATGATCGTATAAAGATTATTTCTTCGACACCAATCAATCATACATATTTAGAGAGCAATTTTTATTGCTTGCACCGATGACAACTTACTTGATGGATCTTACTCAATCCATAGGTAGGTATGGTGGACTCTCATGGCAAAACTGGTTTAAGGGTGTTTGGAAGCACAAGTAGTATCTCTACTTGGTGCAATGAATTTGGCTAGCATAAGGGGGAAAGGCAAGCTCAACATGTTGGATGATCCAAGACAATATAATTTATCTCAGATGTAAGAAAACATAACCCATTACGTTGTCTTCCTTGTCCAATGTCAACTCTTTAGCATGCCATATTTTAATGAGTGCTCACAATCATAAAAGATGTCCAAGATAGTATATTTATATGTGAAGACCTCTCTTTCTTTATTACTTCCTATTAATTACAACGATGACCAAAACTATGTTTGTCAACCCTCAATAACTTTTATTCATCATACTCTTTCTATGTGAGCTCATTACTCTCCATAACAGTCACATGATCTCTTTATTTCTTTTTATTTCTTTCTCTTTTCTTTTATTCACTTAGGATCATGGCAAAAGAATCAAGCCCTTGACTCAACACTAATCTTTATTATATAGCTCACGGACTCGATTACATAGAAGGATAATAAAGCAAAACTCACAACTAAATCATACCAAGGACATTTATTCTACTAGATAAAGATATTACCAAAAGGATCGAACTAAGGAAAATGATAAAGTTAAAAGTGATGGTGATACGATACCGGGGCACTCCCCCAAGCTTGGCAGTTGCCAAGTGGAGTGCCCATACTAGATACTCAATTCTTATTTGTTGGAGGAGACGGTGGTTATTCTGTTGATGGCGTAGGCTTGTCGTCCTTCTTCCAAGACATAGGCTCACCATCATAGAAGGATGACCGAATCTCCGAGATCCTCAAATCTGCAGCCAAACTCATCCTTTTGAATCTATATTCATACTCACAGTTTTGGTTCTGTAGGTCATAGATCTGGGCTTGAAGGTGCTCAATTTTCTCGTGAAGCTTGAAGATGGTCTCCCCGATGTTGTCGGCATCCAGCTTGTGTTTGTTGGTGAACTCTGCGATCATCATGTAGTTGGAGTTGAGTCCACGCTCCACCATCCCTTGACACTTGAAAACTTGTTGCTCCATTGCTTCGAGCCTCGTCTCCACGCTTCCGTTCCCCTTCAGTCCCTTAGCATCACGGATGTGCAGCAACCCATCACGCATCTCAATGGTTTGAGGGTGTCGCTGCACCTCCGTGAGGTAAGGGTTGATGAACTTCTCAAAGAACTTGTCCTTGGGAGCACTTGGAGATGTCATGATAATCTAGATCTGTCAAAAAAACAACTTGAAACAAAGACAGGAGATTTTTGCGTGATACGGGAGTCAAAACCCCCGGGAGCTTATATAATGAATTTTTACCGACCAAAATACGTGTCCTGTAAGAAAACGGAGTCCGGAGAGCACACGAGGTGCCCACGAGGTAGGGGGGCGTGCCCAGGGGGTAGGGCGCGCCCTCCACCCTCGTGGAGCCCTCGTGTCCTTTCCGGACTGCTGCTTATTTTTCTATTTTTCTAAATATTCCAAAACGGAGAAATATTGCCTTAAAAACTATTTTGGAGTCGGTTTACTTACCGTACCACATACCTATTCCTTTTCGGAGTTTGAAACGTTCCGGAAAGTGTCCTTTATGTATTCCTCCAGGGTTACAGTTTCAATAACATTGGTTTCAACATTTATGGGATTACCTGAGATATAGTGTTTGATTCTTTGACCGTTCACCACCTTCGGATTTGTGCCTTCGAAGTTGTTGATTTTTATGGCATCGGAACGGTAGACCTCCTCGATAACGTAAGGGCCTTCCCATTTAGAGAGGAGTTTTCCTGCAAAAGATCTTAAACGAGAGTTGTATAGCAATACATAATCACCTACGTTAAACTCACGCTTTTGTATCCTTTTGTCATGCCATCTTCTAACTTTTTCTTTAAACAACTTGGCATTTTCGTAGGCTTGGGTTCTCCATTCATCAAGTGAGCTAATATCAAATAACCTCTTTTCACCAGCAAGTTTAAAATCATAATTAAGTTCTTTAATAGCCCAATAAGCCTTGTGTTCTAGTTCAAGAGGTAAGTGACATGCTTTTCCATAGACCATTTTGTACGGAGACATACCCATAGGATTTTTATATGCAGTTCTATAGGCCCATAATGCATCATCAAGTTTCTTGGACCAATTCTTTCTAGACCTATTAACAGTCTTTTGCAAAATTAATTTGAGTTCTCTATTGCTCAATTCTACTTGACCACTAGACTGAGGGTGATAAGGAGATGCAATTCTATGATTAACATCATATTTAGCAAGCATTTTACAGAAGGCACCATGAATAAAATGTGAACCACCATCAGTCATTAAATATCTAGGGACTCCAAACCTTGGAAAAATAACTTCTTTAAGCATTTTAATAGAAGTGTTATGATCAGCACTACTAGTTGGAATAGCTTCTACCCACTTAGTAACGTAATCAACAACAACTAAAATATGTGTATAACCATTAGAGGAAGGAAAAGGTGCCATATAGTCAAAGCCCCAAACATCAAATGGTTCAATAACAAGTGAATAATTCATAGACATTTCTTGACGTCTACTAATATTACCAATTCTTTGAAATTCATCACGTGATAAGACAAACTTATGGGCATCCTTGAAGAGAGTAGGCCAATAAAAACCAGATTGCAGTACCTTATGTGCAGTTCTATCTCCAGCATGGTGTCCTCCATAAGCTTTAGAGTGACACTTGCGTAGGATCTGTTCTTGTTCATGCTCAGGTACACAACGTCTAATAACACCATCTACTCCTTCTTTATAAAGGTGTGGGTCATCCCAAAAGTAATGCCTCAAATCATATAAGAACTTTTTCTTTTGCTGGTATGTGAAACTAGGTGGTATAAACTTAGCAACAATGTAATTAGCATAGTCAGCATACCATGGAGCAGTATGAGAAGTATTTATGACATTTAATTGCTCATCAGGAAAGCTATCATCAATAGGTAGTGGGTCATCAAGCACATTTTCTAGCCTAGACAAGTTGTCTACAACGGGGTTCTCAGCTCCTTTTCTATCAGCAATATGTAAATCAAATTCTTGAAGCAAGAGAACCCATCTAATCAGTCTAGGTTTAGCATCTTTCTTTTCCATAAGATATTTGATAGCAGCATGATTAGTGTGAATAGTTACTTTAGAATCAACAATATAAGGTCTAAACTTATCACAGGAAAATACAACTACTAAGAATTCTTTTTCAGTAGTAGCATAATTTCTTTGAACTTTTCTAGAGTTTTACTAGCATATTGAATAACATTTAGTTTCTTATCAACTCTTTGTCCTAGAACAACACCTACAGCATAATCACTAGCATCACACATAATTTCAAAGGGTAAATTCCAATCAGGTGGCTGAGCAATAGGTGCAGAGATCAATGCTTTCTTAAGTATTTTAAATGCTTCTACACAATCATCATCAAAGACAAATGGTATATCTTTTTGTAATAAATTAGTCAGAGGCCGAGAGATTTTTGAGAAGTCCTTGATGAACCTCCTATAAAAACCGACATGACCAAGGAAGCTTCTTATACCTTTGATGTCCTTGGGACATGGCATCTTTTCAATAGCATCAACCTTGGCTTTATCAACTTCAATACCTCTTTCAGAAACCTTATGCCCCAAGACAATACCTTCATTAACCATAAAGTGGCACTTTTCCCAATTCAAGACAAGATTAGTTTCTTCACATCTCTGCAAAACTCGATCAAGGTTGCTCAAGCAATCATCAAAAGAAGATCCATAGACTAAAAAGTCGTCCATGAAAACCTCACAAATCTTTTCACAAAAGTCAGAGAATATAGCCATCATGCATCTTTGAAAGGTAGCAGGTGCATTACATAAACCAAAAGGCATACGTCTATAAACAAAAATACCAAAAGGGCATGTAAAAGTAGTCTTTGATTGATCTTTGGCTGACACAGGTATTTGAGAGAAACCAGAATAGCCATCTAGAAAGCAAAAATGTGTATGTTTGGATAATATTTCTAGCATTTGATCAATAAAAGGTAAGGGGTAATGATCCTTTTTAGTAGCCTTATTTAATTTGCGTAAATCAATTACCATCCTATAACCTGTAACAATTCTTTGCGGGATCAACTCATCTTTATCATTAGGATAGTAATACCTCCCTTCTTAGGGACACAATGGACAAGACTTACCCACTTACTATCAGCAACGGGATAAATTATACCTGCCTCAAGGAGCTTTAGTATCTCCTTTCTTACCACTTCTTTCATTTTAGGATTCAGTCGGCGTTGATGATCACGAACTGGTTTAGCATCTTCTTCCAAATTAATTTTATGTTGACATAGAGTGGGACTAATGCCCTTAAGATCATCAAGAGTATACCCAATAGCAGCCTGGTGCTTCTTCAGAGTTTTTAATAACCTCTCTTCTTCATGTTCTGAAAGGTTAGCACTAATAATAACAGGGTATATCTTTTTCTCATCAAGATAAGCATATTTAAGAGTATCAGGTAATGGTTTAAGCTCAAACACGGGATCACCCTTGGGTGGAGGAGGATCCCCTAGAATTTCAACAGGTAACTTGTTTTTCATAATAGGTTCCTGTTTAAAGAATACTTCATCTAATTCCCTTCTTTCATTCATAAACATATCATTTTCATGGTCTAGCAAATATTGTTCTAAAGGATCACTAGGTGGTATGACAATAGAAGCAAGACCAATAATTTCATCCTTACTAGGTAATTCTTCTTCACGGTGTTGTCTACTAAATTTAGAAAAATTAAATTCATGAGTCATATCATCTAAACCGACAGTAACGACATCCCTTTTGCAATCTATGGTAGCATTAACAGTATTTAAGAAGGGTCTACCAAATATAATGGGACAAAAACTATCTTGTGGAGAACCAAGAACAAGAAAATCAGCAGGATATTTAGTTTTCCCACACAATACTTCAACATCTCTAACAATTCCCATTGGTGAAATAGTATCTCTATTAGCAGGTTTAATTGTAACATCAATATCTCCTAACTCAGCGGGTGCAATGTCATGCATAATTTCTTTGTATAAGTCAATAGGTATTGCACTAGCACTAGCACCCATATCACACATGCCATGATAACAATGATCTCCTATTTTAACAGAAATAACAGGCATGCCTACCACAGGTCTAGGTTTATCTGTATCACAGGGTTTAGCAATTCTAGCAGTTTCATTACAGAAATAAATAACATGCCCATCTATATTATCAGACAAGAGATCTTTAACAATAGCAATATTAGGTTCAACTTTAACTTGCTCAGGAGGTGTATATGTTTTAATATTGCTTTTATGAACCACAGTTGAAGCTTTAGCATGATCCTTTATCCTAACAGGGAAAGGTGGTTTCTCAACATAAGAAGTAGGAACAATAGGATCATTATAAGTAATAGTCTTTTCTTCAACTTTAATAGGTGCAGCTACTTTTACTTCTATGGGAGGATGATATTTAAACCACTTCTCCTTGGGGAGATCAACATAAGCAGCAAAAGATTCACAGAAAGAAGCTACTATCTTAGAGTCAAGTCCATATTTAGTGCTAAATTTATGAAAAATATCGGTATCCATAAAAGATTTAACACAAACAAAACTAGGTGACATACCTGACTCCTTACCATTTTCGAGGTCCCAATCTTCGGAGTTGTGTTTAATTCTTTCCAATAAATCCCATTTGAATTCAATAGTCTTCATCATAAAAGAGCCAGCACAAGCAGTATCAAGCATGGTGTGATTGTTACCAGAGAGCCAAGCATAAAAATTTTGAATAATCATTTCTCTTGAGAGCTCATGATTGGGGCATGAATATAACATTGATTTAAGCCTCCCCAAGCTTGAGAGATGCTTTCTCCTTCGCGAGGCCAAAAATTATATATATAATTGCGATCACGATGAACAAGATGCATAGGATAAAACGTTTGATGAAATTCCAATTTCAATCGGTTGTAGTTCCAAGACTCCATATCATCACATAGCCTATACCATGTCGATGCATCTCCCCTTAAAGATAAAGGGAAGACCTTCTTCTTAACAACATCTCCGGGTACAGCTGCAAGCTTAAATAATCCACAAACTTCATCCACATATATTAGATGCTCATTAGGATGTTTTGTTCCATCTCCTAAAAAAGGATTAGCTAGCAGTTTTTCTACCATACCCAAAGGAATTTCAAAGCAAGCATTTTAATTTTTAGTAGGTTCAGTAGGTTGAGGAGCAACTCTTCTCTACTGGTCGGGGTGAAGATACCCTGAACAAGCCCCTCAGAGGATTACTTTCCGTAGTAACAAGTGACAGTAAATTTCAGCACACTATATAAGTTTTTCCTTACCAAATTCCACCTACCAAAGGCGCTTCACTCCCCGGAAACGGCGCCAGAAATGAGTCTTGATGACCCACAAGTATAGGGGATCTATCGTAGTCCTTTCTATAAGTAAGAGTGTCGAACCCAACGAGGAGCAGAAGGAAATGATAAGCGGTTTCCAGCAAGGTATTCTCTGCAAGTACTGTAATAAGTGGTAACAGATAGTTTTGTGATAAGATAATTTGTAACGAGCAACAAGTAACAAAAGTAAATAAGGTGCAGCAAGGTGGCCCAATCCTTTTTGTAGCAAAGGACAAGCCTGGACAAACTCTTATATGATGTAAAGCGCTCCTGAGGACACATGAGAATATCGTCAAGCTAGTTTTCATCACGTTCATATGATTCGTGTTCGGTACTTTGATAATTTGGTATGTGGGTGGACCGGTGCTTGGGTGCTGCCCTTACTTGGACAAGCATCCCACTTATGATTGACCTCTATTGCAAGCATCCGCAAATATAACAAAAGTATTAAGGTAAACCTAACCATAGCATGAAACATATGGATCCAAATCAGCCCCTTACGAAGCAACGCATAAACTAGGGTTTAAGCTTCTGTCACTCTAGCAACCCATCATCTACTTATTAATTCCCAATGCCTTCCTCTAGGCCCAAATAATGGTGAAGTGTCATGTAGTCGACGTTCACATGACACCACTAGAGGGGAGACAACATACATCTCATCAAAATATCGAACAAATACCAAATTCACATGACTACTAATAGCCAGACTTCTCCCATGTCCTCAGGAACAAAAGTAACTACTCATAAAGCATAAACATGTTCATAATCAGAGGGGTATTAATATGCATATAGGATCTGAACATATGATCTTCCACCAATTAAACCAACTAGCATCAACTACAAGGAGTAATTAACACTACTAGCAACCTACTAGCACCAATCCCGGACTTGGAGACAAGAATTGGATACAAGAGATGAACTAGGGTTTTGAGATGAGATGGTGCTGACGAAGATGTTGATGGAGATTGCCCTCTCCCGATGAGAGGAGCGTTGGTGATGACGATGGCGATGATTTCCCCCTCCAGGAGGGAAGTTTCCCCGGCAGAACAGCCCCGCCAGAACCCTAGATTGGTTCCGCCAAGGTTCCGCCTCGTGGCGGCGGAGTTTCGTCCGAGAAGATGGCTTATGATTATTTTTCCATCGAAAGAGTCCATATAGCAGAAGATGATCACCGGAGGGCCACCAGGGGGCCCACGAGGTAGAGGGGGGCGCCCAGTGGGGTAGGGCGCGTCCCCACCCTCGTGGGCAGGGTGTGTCCCCCTGGTGAAGCTCTTGCGCTCAATGTTTTTTATATATTTGGAAAACATCATCCGTGAAGTTTTAGGACTTTTGGAGCTGTGCAAAATAGGTCTCTGATATTTGCTCCTTTTCCAGCCAGAATCCCGGCTACCGGCATTCTCCCTCTTTATGTAAACCTTGTAAAATAAGAGAGAATGGGCATAAGTATTTTGACATAATGTGTAATAACAGCCCATAATTCAATAAATATTTATATAAAAGCATGATGCAAAATGGACGTATCATGTGTGTGTGTCAGATATTGAGAGAAATCAAACCTATGGAGAGAATGTGTGTGTATGTGACGGAAAGCTACATGCTAAATAGGGTTTTCACGAAGAGATTGTGCGTTCGAGATAGAGAGCGATGTGCGGGACTTGTGGTGGACAAGGGCCGTGTGAGGGTGTCAAAATGTGTGCGTTGATGCATGTGTTACATGCGATCGTGCGAGGGACGGATGAATCGAGAGAGATGGTTGTTGTGTTACAGATGCTCCTCTCTCTCTCTCTCTCGCTCTCTCTCTCTCTCTCTCACAGACACAAGTATAAGTAGAAGACCGTTCTCTCATGTATACACAACGTATCGAAATCTCTCTATGTTTCACTCATCATGATCATTTGCACATTCACACCTCTCTATGTCTCTATCACACGCACACCCTTCAACATTGCCCTTCCGCCACACCACACATATGGACACATACACGCGTTCTCTCTCAGTCACACACACACAGAATCAGTATTAAAAAAACTAGGGCGCACCTAAAATGTCCAAATCCAAATAAGCACGAACTGAAGCTAAATTCAAATATATGGAAATATTGTAGCGTGAAGAACTTTTATAGGAAAAAAGTAGAGTAACATTCAGGGATTGTTTTCACAAACACAAAAAGGTTCGGTGGATGTGCTTCGAGCGCGACACGGTGACACACCATTCGATCGACCGCGCGGCCGCGGTGCACGCGCTTGCACATGATTCCGCATCGATGTTGTGCTAACTAATATGGTAGTATAAGCGCTGCCTCAGTCTAATGTTTACGTGTACTAGTACGATGTTCTTTTGAGTTTGACCAACCCTATATAAAACTAAACTAAGCTCCCATACGCACGCTCATCAATATGCCGCCGCCGTTGCGCAAGCTGGCGCCCGCCTGCTCTGGCCGACCATCTCCCGCCCATCACCGTCGTGTCCCCGCCATCCCTGTGCCCTGAAGCCGAAGGCTCGCCCGCTCACGTCATCTGCAGTCCCTCCTCGTGATGCCGCTGCGCTGCCAAGCACGCGAGCAGCTGGTGGAGCCGCGTCTATGCCCGCCGCGTACGAAGAGGAGGACGACCGCATGCTCCAACACGTCGGCGAGGAGGAGCTAGCATGTCATTGTCGTCTCTGCCCACACAGAGGAGGCGTGCATGGTGGCTGTCACGGCGGAAGACGGTCGCGCCCGCGCCGAGCCCGCAAATCGGGTGCGGATGCGGAATCTACCTTCGAGACCTTGAATGCCTCGTGGATCCTGCAATCTGAAGGAACAATTTGGGTCAGTCGACTCTTGTGAGCCGTTGGATGCAACATGGACGGCCAGAAGGGCTTCTTCAACCTCCGTAATTCATGCACTGTTCATCTTCTCTCTCAGGCAATGAGCCGCCAGCCCGCCACACGCCTAACCGCCTGCCGCCGCTGCCCCGCCCTCCCCTGAACCACCTTCCACCGCCATGCTCCCCCACCCCGCCATCCGTTTAACATCGGGCACGATCCATTTTTTCTAGCGAACATTCCACACCCAAAAATCATAAGACAGGTCATGGGCACCTTGCCACCATAATATAGATACCGGGGTAGCTTCTCCACCGTATTCTTCCTCCGCTCCGTCGAACTTCTTTCACAAATTGACTGACCCAAATTATACTACTAGTACGTATTAAGTATAGTAGGAACGCGAAGATACGAGCAGTAGTACCAACTACAAGAAGAACAATAGTAAGACATAGTACTACTACTGTAGGTACTAAAGACTTTTTTTGACCTTTAGGTACTAAAGAGTTCAAATAACGAGATAGAACATAAACATAGTTCTGCTGGGGGCTCAGCACAACACACCCTGAAATAAAACTAAGCAACTAGTCCGCTTGACAATGAAGCAGAACCAGCATGAGGGACTTAGGGAGTCCTGGATTTGGGGGTCCTCAGGTGTACGGCCAATTCGATATGGGCCGGACTGGTGGGCCGTGAAGATAAAACCAAAGGTTGTTCCAAGTGTCCGGGTAGGACTCCTATATGCATGGATGGCAAGTTTTGTGTCCGGGTCTGCTGTTTCCTTCCTCTACAAACCGACTCTGTACAACCCTAGGTCCCTCCGGTGTATATATAACTGGAGGGTTTAGTCCGTAGAGGCTATCAGAATTCTCATAGGCTAGAGAACTAGGGTTTAGCCATTATGATCTTAAGGTAGATCAACACTTGTAACCCCTATACTCATTGAATACAATCAAGCAAGACATAGGGTTTTACCTCTTTTAAGGCCCTGTTAGGTTCGGCTGTGGATTTCTAAAAGCAGATGTGAAAATCTGTTGGGGAAAAACAGCTATGGAAAATCTGATGTGAAAAAGATGTAGGTCATTTGGTAAACCAGCCGATACAACTTTTTCAGATTTTGGCCCGCAGTGGAATCAAATTTGGGAAAGCACGTCCTGGGCTGCTTCCGCTTTTGGCCCAGATTTTGGCAGCGGATTTCTGGAATCGGATTCTGCTGGGTTCACCATTTGGTTCAGATTCTGCTACGTGGTAGCGGAATCCGTCGATAAAAGCTGAACCAAACAGGGCCTAAGAGGGCCTAAACCTGGGTAAACATTGTGTCCACATCGTCCCTTGTTACCATTGATCTTTAGACTCACAGCTTGGGCCCCCCTACCCGAGACCTGCCAGTTTTGACACCGACAGCGACGACACTGCCACCTTACTAGGAGTCCGAGTCCACGTCCTCGACTTCGTCCTTGTCCCTCTTCCTATTCGCCGACACTTCTTTGCTGGAAACGGGCACTGGGCTATGTTTCTTCATCCAACCCTTGTAGATATTTAAACAAAGGTAGGCATCTGTTGCTGCGTACAGGATGTGATCTTCATCTATTGTCTTCGACTCCCATGCATGATGAAACTCCTGGTGAGGTTTGTTCAGTTGAGCGTACGAAGGATCAATCATGGCTCCTGCCAGGGTCAGCATTGAAGGCTGAGAGTAGGACACTAGGCTTGCCTTCTGGAGATCGAAGGGTTGGCCTACAACAAGGCCTATCCGACCCAGCATTGAAGTCTATAGTAACGAATTTCACTCTTTTGTCCATGAGGAAGAACTCAAATTCCTACCACCTAACGTCGGCATGGTATATGTGGTAGACCAAGCACACGTTATGTACGCAAACCTGGATCATGGCGGGCTTCTTCTTCTCTGCTTCCTTTAGAAGCTTCTCGCTTTCCAGGACTGTGGTGTACTCAACATCTAGCCCAGCGACCCACTCATCCTTTGAACTTTGGAACATGCGTAGGAAGCGAGCAAGGCATGCTTTGCTACCTTTTGAGCACTGCGTTGGTTTTCCCTTGAAGAGGAAAGGGTGATGCAGCAAATTAGCGTAAGTATTTCCCTCAGTTTTTGAGAACCAAGGTATCAATCCAGTAGCGCGAGTCCCTCGCACCTACACAAAACAAATAAATCCTCGCAACCAATGCGATAAGGGGTTTTCAATCCCTACACGGTCACTTACGAGAGTGAGATCTGATAGATATGATAAGATAATATTTTCGGTATTTTTATGATAAAGATGCAAAGTAAAATAAAAGGCAATGAAAATAACTAAGTGTTGGAAGATTAATATGATGGAAGATAGACCCGGGGGCCATAGGTTTCACTAGTGGCTTATCTCAAGAGCATAAGTATTTTACGGTGGGTGAACAAATTATTGTTGAGCAATTGACAAAATTGAGCATAGTTATGAGAATATCTAGGTATGATCATGTATATAGGCATCACGTCCGAGACAAGTAGACCGACGCCTGCCTGCATCTACTACTATTACTCCACACATCGACCGCTATCCAGCATGCATCTAGAGTATTAAGTTCATAAGAACAGAGTAACGCTTTAAGCCAGATGACATGATGTAGAGGGATAAATTCATGCAATATGATAAAAAAAACCCATCTTGTTATCCTCGATGGCAACAATACAATACGTGCCTTGCTTCCCCTACTGTCACTGGGAAAGGACACCGCAAGATTGAACCCAAAGCTAAGCACTTCTCCCATTGCAAGAAAGATCAATCTAGTAGGCCAAACCAAACTGATAATTCGAAGAGACTTGCAAAGATAACCAATCATACATAAAAGAATTCAGAAGATCCAAATATTGTTCATAGATAAACTTGATCATAAACCCACAATTCATCGGTCTCAACAAACACACCGCAAAATAAGATTACATCAAATAGATCTCCACGAGAGAGGGGGAGAACATTATATTGAGATCCAAAAAGAGAGAGGAAGCCATCTAGCTAATAACTATGGACCCGAAGGTCTGAGGTAAACTACTCACACATCATCGGAGAGGCTATGGCGTTGATGTAGAAGCCCTCCGTGATCGATGCCCCCTCTGGTAGAGCTCCGGAACAGGCCCCAAAATGGGATCTCGTGGATACAGAAAGTTACGGCGGTGGAATTAGGGTTTTGGCTCCCTCTCTGATCGTTTGGGGGTACGTAGGTATATATAGGAGGAAGGAGTACGTCGGTGGAGCAACAGGGGGCCCACGAGGGTGGAGGGCGCGCCTGGGGGGGGGGGGGGGTAGGCACGCCCCCTACCTTGTGGCTTCCTTGTTGGTTGCTTGACGTAGGGTCCAAGTCTCCTGGATCATGTTCGTTCTGAAAATCACGTTCCCGACGGTTTCATTCCGTTTGGACTCCGTTTGATATTCTTTCTCTGCGAATCTCTGAAATAGGCAAAAAGCAACAATTCTGGACTGGGCCTCCGGTTAATAGGTTAGTCCCAAAAATAATATAGAAGTGAATAATAAATCCCAATAATGTCCAAAACAGAAGATAATATAGCATGGAGCAATCAAAAATTATAGATATGTTGGAGACGTATCAAGCATCCCCAAGCTTAATTCCTGCTCGTCCTCGAGTAGGTAATTGATAAAAACAGAATTTTTGATGTGGAATGCTAGTAGGCATAATTTCAATGTAATTCTTCTTAATTGTGGCATGAATATTCAGATCCGAAAGACTCAAGATAAACATTTAATATTGACATAGAAATAATAATACTTCAAGCATACTAACTAAGCAATCATGTCTTCTCAAAATAACATGGCCAAAGAAATTTCATCCCTACAAAATCATATAGTTTAGTCATGCTCCATTTTCGTCACACAAGAATGCTCTCATCATGCACAACCCCGATGACAAGCCAAGCAATTGTTTCATACTTTAGTAATCTCAAACTTTATAAACCTTCACGCAATACATGAGCGTGAGCCATGGATATAGCACTATGGGTGGAATAGAGTATAATTATGGGGGTTATGTGGAGAAGACAAAAAAAGGAGAAAGTCTCACATCAACGATGCTAATCAATGAGCTATGGAGATGCCCATCGATTGATGTTAATGCAAGGAGTAGGGATTGCCATGCAATGGATGCACTAGAGCTATAAATGTATGAAAGCTCAACAAAAGAAACTAGTGGGTGTGCAGCCAACTTGCTTGCTCACGAAGACCTAGGGCACTTGAGGAGGCCCATTGTTGGAATATATAAGCCAAGTTATGTAATGAAAAATTCCCACTAGTATATGAAAGTGACAAAACAAGAGACTCTCTATCATGAAGATCATGGTGCTACTTTGAAGCACAAGTGTGGAAAAAGGATAGTAGCATTGTCCCTTTTCATTTTTTCGGGCCTTCTTTTTTTTGGCCTTTCTCTTTTTTATTGGGACAATGCTCTATTAAATGATGATCATCACACTTCTACTTATTTACAACTCAATGATTACAACTCGATACTAGAACAGGGTATGACTCTATATGAATGCCTCCGACGGTGTACCGGGATATGCAATGAACCAAGAGTGACATGTATGAAAGAATTATGAACGGTGGCTTTGCCACAAATACTATGCCAACTACATGATCATGCTAAACAATATGACAATGATGAACGTGTCATGATAAATGGGATGGTGGAAAGTTGCATGGCAATATATCTCGGAATGGCTATGGAAATGCCATAATAGGTAGGTATGGTGGCTGTTGTGAGGAAGATATAAGGAGGTTTATGTGTGAAAGAGTGTATCATATCACGGGGTTTGGATGCACCGGCGAAGTTTTCACCAACTTTCAATGTGAGAAAGGGCAATGCACGATACCGAAGAGGCTAGCAATGATGGAAAGGTGAGAGTGCGTATAATCCACGGACTCAACATTAGTAATAAAGAACTCACATACTTATTACAAAAATCTACAAGTCATCAAAAACCAAGCACTACACGCATGCTCCTAGGGGGATAGATTGGTAGGAAAAGACCATCGCCCGTCCCCGACCGCCACTCATAAGGAGGACAATCAAAGAACACCTCATGTTTCAAATTTGTTACATAACGTTTACCATACGTGCATGCTACGGGACTTGCAAAATTCAACAAAAGTATTTCTCAAATTCACAACTTCTCAACTAGAACAACTTTGATATCACTACCTCCATATCTCAAAACAATCATCAAGCATCAAACTTCTCTTAGTATTCAAAACACTCATAAGAAAGTTTTTACTAATCTTGAATACCTAGCATATTAGGATTATTTAAGCAAATTACCATGCTATTTAAGACTCTCAAAATAATCTAAGTGAAGCATGAGAGATCAATAGTTTCTATAAAACAAATCCACCACCGTGCCCTAAAAGATATAAGTGAAGTACTAGAGCAAAACTATATAACTCAAAAGATATAAGTGAAGCACATAGAGTATTCTAATAATTTCCGAATCATGTGTGTCTCTCTCAAAAGATGTGTGTCGGTGTCAAAACTGGTGGATCTCGGGTAGGGGGTCCTGAACTGTGCGTCTAAGCCAGATGGTAACAGGAGGCAGGGAAGACGATGTTTTACCCAGGTTCGGGCCCTCTTGATGGAGGTAAAACCCTACGTCCTGCTTGATTTATTCTTGATGATATGAGTATTACAAGAGTTGATCTACCACGAGATCGGAGAGGCTAAACCCTAGAAGCTAGCCTATGGTATGATTGTATGTTATTGTCCTACAGACTAAAACCCTCCGGTTTATATAGACACCGAAAAGGGCTAGGTTTACACAAGGTCAGTTACAAAGGAGGAGATATACATATCCGTATTGCCTAGCTTGCCTTCCACGCCAAGTAGAGTCCCATCCAGACACGAGACGAAGTCTTCAATCTTGTATCTTCATAGTCCAACAGTCCGGCCAAAGGATATAGTCCGGCTGTCCGGAGACCCCTAATCCAGGACTCCCTCAGTAGCCCCTGAACCAGGCTTCAATGACGATGAGTCCGGCGCGCAGTGTTGTCTTTGGCATTGCAAGGCGGGTTCCTCCTCCGAACACATCACAGAAGAGTTTGAATAACAGGACAGTGTCCGACCCTGCAAAATAAATTCCACATACCACCGTAGAGAGAATAATATTTCCACAAATCTTAATCTGCTGACACGCTTTGGCAACATGACATCAGCCATGGCTCGGTGATTATTCGAACCATTTTTCTTCAACCAGCTCCACACATAACGCGAGGCGGTTTCTTGACACGTCTTGTCAAAGTAGAGATCGTGTTCCCCTAATTACGGGATTCTCATCAATACGGTCGTGGGTAACCCAACCGGGCCTAGGACTCCTAGATTTTAGGCAAGTCCCAAACGGCCACTAGGAGGACACTTGATATCCACCCTGTTTATAAAGGGACAAGGCTTTTACTTTTTTTCCTCCCGTGCTCAATCGAATCCTTCCCCCGCCTTGAGTTCTAACACCCAAAGCCCAGGTCAGGTGCTTCGGACCATCAATCATGTCCGGATCTAGCCTTCAAGGCCGATGGATGCCCTCCTCCATTACGGAAGAGGATATCAAGAAGTTGAGGGAGGCCAGGTACCTGACCGCCGAGGTTTTGCATCGGCTGCCTGCCCGAGGGCAGGTCGTCCCTACTCCCGAACCCAACGAGAACGTTGTGTTCATCTCCCACTTCCTCCGAGGTCTAGGCCTCACTTTGGATCCCTTCGTTAGGGGCTTGATGTTCTATTACGGGCTAGATTTCCATGATCTAGACCCGGACTCCTTTCTCCACATCTCGTCATTTATTGTCATATGTGAGGCCTTCCTCCGCATTACCCCTCACTTCGGCCTGTGTCTCAAGACCTTTGACGTGAAGCCGAAGATGGTCGAGGGGCAGCATGTAGCGTGTGGAGGCGCATTAATAAGCAAGATCGCTGGAACTCCATGGCCAAAGGGTTCCTTTCCAGAGGTGTCCGGATTATGGCAATGGGAGTGGTTTTACATCACAACTCCTAGAAGTGCCAAGTGGGTGGCTGCCCCTGCTTTCCGCTCGGGCCCTCCACCACAACTGATGTCATGGATTAGCAGAGGGCTGAGCTAGGGTCCAGCCAAGGACGTGCCTATACTGCAGAGCCGCATTCAAGATCTCTTTGAAGGAGATTTCAGTCTGGTTATGGTGGTGCAAGTCATGCTGGTTCGTCGAGTCCAGCCTTGAAAACGCCGACCCCTCCGCATGTGGGAGTTCAACCCAGAAGGACCGCGCACTATTCAGAATTTCCTCAGCCTGACGCACGAGGAGATGTATAAATCATTCTTCGGACCCCAAATAGAGTGTCCGGATACTACCGAGGACGTGGGCCTGATACGTCTCCAACGTATCTATAATTTTTGATTGCTCCATGCTATATTATCTACTATTTTGGGCAATATTGGGCTTTATTATCCACTTTTATATTATTTTTGGGACTAACCTATTAACCAGAGGCCCAGCCCAGATTTGCTGTTTTATGCCTATTTCACTGTTTTGAAGAAAAGGAATATCAGACGGAGTCGAAACGGAACGAAATCAACTAGAGAAGTTATTTTTAGAATGAAAGCCACCCGATGGACTTGGACCCCACGTCAAGGAAGGAACGAGGAAGCCACAAGGGTGGGGGCGTGCCCACCCCCCTAGGGCGCGCCCCCCTGCCTCGTGGGGCCCTCGTGGCTCCCCTGACGTGCTTCTTCTGCCTATATAACTCCATATACCCTAAAACTTCCAGAACGGAGATTAGATCGGGAGTTCCGCCGCCAGAAGCCTCCGTAGCCACCAAAAACCAATCTAGACCCGTTCCGGCACCCTGCCGGAGGGGGCAATCCTTCTCCGGTGGCCATCTTCATCATCCCGGTGCTCTCCATGACAAGGAGGGAGTAGTTCTCCCTCGGGGCTGAGGGTATGTACCAGTAGCTATGTGTTTGATCTCTCTCTCTCTCTCGTGTTCTTGAGATGATACGATCTTGATGTATCGCCAGCTTTGCTATTATAGTTGGATCCTATGTTTCTCCTCCCCCTCTTCTGTCTTGTAATGAATTGAGTTTCCCCTTTGAAGTTATCTTATCGGATTGGGTCTTTATAGATTTGAGAACACTTAATGTATGTCTTGCGTGGGATAACCATGGTGACAATGGGTTATTCTATTGATCCACTTGATGTATGTTTTGGTGATCAACTTGCGGGTTTCGTGACATTGGGAACCTATGCATAGGGGTTGGCACACGTTTTCGTCGTGATTCTTCGGTAGAACTTTGGGGCACTCTTTGAGGTCCTTTGTGTTGGTTGAATAGATGAATCTGAGATTGTGTGACGCATACCGTATAATCATACCCACGGATACTTGAGGTGACATTGGAGTATCTAGGTGACATTAGGGGTTTGGTTGATTTGTGTCTTAAGGTGTTATTCTAGTACGAACTCTAGGGATGTTTGTGACACCTATAGGAATAGTTCAACGGATTGATTGGAAAGAATAACTTTGAGGTGGTTTCGTACCCTACCACAATCTCTTCGTTCTTTCTCCGCTATTAGTGACTTTGGAGTGACTCTTTGTTGCATGTTAAGGGATAGTTATGTGATCCAATTATGTTAGTATTGTTGAGAGGACTTACACTAGTGAAAGTATGAAACCTAGGCCTTATTTCCACACATTGCAATACCGTTTACGCTCACTTTTATCACTTGCTACCTTGCTGTTTTTATATTTTCAGATTACAAGAACCTTTATCTACTATCCATATACCACTTGTATCACCATCTCTTCGCCGAACTAGTGCACCTATACAATTTACCATTGTATTGGGTGTGTTGGGGAGACAAGAGACTCTTTGTTATTTGGTTGCTGGGTTGCTTGAGAGAGACCATCTTCATCCTATGCCTCCTACGGATTGATAAACCTTAGGTCATCCACTTGAGGGAAATTCGCTATTGTCCTACAAACCTTTGCACTTGGAGGCCCAACAATGTCTACAAGAAGAAGGTTGTGTAGTAGACATCAAGCTCTTTTCTGGCGCCGTTGCCGGGGAGGTGAGTGCTTGAAGGTATATCTTTAGATCTTGCAATCGAGTCTTTTAGTTTCTTGTTTTATCACTAGTTTAGTTTATAAAAGAAAATTACAAAAAAATGGAATTAAGTTTGCCTCATACGCTTCATCTTTTTAATATCTTTTGTGAGTATGATGGAATGGAAAACTGTGCTCAAGTGCTAGAAGAAGAATGTATTAAAATGTTTGGCACTAAATATTTGAATGATGAGCATGATTGCAATGTTGTTAGTACGAATTCTTTGAATATCCATGATGCTAATGATGATTGCACTAGTTATGATGAAAATGTCTCCTAGAAACATGTCAATTTTTGTGGAGTGCATTGGGTTTGTAAGTACACACCAAATAGGGAAGATAGATATTGCAAGAAGCATAAGTACTTAGAAACCAAATTTTTGCAAGAAGAGCTAGATGAATGTGCTGAAAATTTAAATTATCTTGGCCGTACTTGTGGACTTTGCAATGAAAGTGGTCATTTAGCTATCCGATGCAAATTGTTTCACGATCTAATCGTGTCCAAAAATTATGATGACTTGATTTCCCTTGCACATTATAATGAACTTAGTTTGCTTATGGGTTATGAAGAAATGAAACGTTTAACTAATGATCTTCCAGAATTTGCCCGTTACAAACTTCTCGGCTTTGATCTAGAAGAAATTTATATGTATTGTGCGGTGAATTGTATTGAAAATCCTTATATTGCCAATTACATAAAGAAAAGAAAACAAATAGAAGATGAAGAGAATACTAATGAAAGGGAAGAGACTTCCCAATATCCTCCTATTATTTCTTATGATGAATCAGGTAACGAGGAGGAGCCTCCTATTCAACCGATCTCATTAATAAGAGCTCCAAAAAGAGGATTGAACCCACACATGATGTGGTGAAGAAGAAGAAAAGAAAAAGGAAGAGAGGTAAAAAGGTATCTCTCTCAAATAATGCTGCTCCTATTACTATTGTGCCTCATGAAAATATAATTGTGGAAGATAATGATACTTCTTATGATCTTGGAAATCTTTTTGGCACTTTCTTGGAAGAATATGATAATTGCTATACTATTGGTGCTATCCATACTATTAATGATGAGAGAGATTATGCTTATGATATGAAAAGGCCCAAGCTTGGGGATGCTATGTTTGATGAAGATGATGTTTTTGAGAATATATTTGCTGCAATTAATGTCTGTCCCAAGCTTGGGGAAGCTATGATTAATGAAGATGATATTTTTAGTCTCCCAAGTTTTGATATACAAGTTTATAATGATGATAGCATGCATCCTACTTATGATGATTATTGTGATGATACTTATGCTATAAAAGTAGTGATTATATTTATAAAACTTGTCATGATTATGATTACCCCTTCTCTGAACATTACTCTTTTAATGTGGAAACAATTTATAGTATTCGAGTTTCCTATGATACTCCCACTATTCCGAATGAGAAGAATTTTGCTTATGTGGAGAGTAATAAAATTTCTATGCTTGTAGATCATGAAAAGAATGCTTTAGGTGCTGGTTATATTGTTGAACTCATTCATGATGCTACTGAAAATTATTATGAGGGAGGAACATATGCTTGTAGGAATTGCAATAATATCAAGTTTCATCTCTATGTGCTTAAAGTTTTGAAGTTATGCTGGTTTTACCCTCCTATGCTAGTTGATTATTGTTCCCACAAGTTGTTTGCTCACAAAATCCCTATACTTAAATGTGCTAGTCATATTCTTCATGATGCTCTCTTTATATTTCAATTCTTATCTTTTATGTGAGCATCATTGAAATCATCATGCCTAGCTACGGGCGTTAAGCGATAGCGCTTGTTGGGAGGCAACCCAATTTTATTTTAGTTACTTTCTTGTTGTTCCTGTTTAGTAATAAATAATTCATCTAGCCTCTGTTTAGATGTGGTTTTATGCTTTTAATTAGTGTTTGTGCCAAGTAGAACCGTTGGGAAGACTTGGGGAGAGTCTTGTTGATCATGCTGTCAAAAACAGAAACTTTAGCGCTCACGAGAATTGCTACCATTTTTATTTGGAGAGTTATATTTAGTTAATTCTTTTTGAAGATGATTAATATATAAATTCATCAGGTCCAGCAATTTATTTGAGAATTTTATGAGTTCCAGAAGTATATGTTTGATTCAGATTACTACAGACTGTTCTGTTTTTGACAGATTCTGTTTTTCATGTGTTGTTTACTTATTTTGATGAATCTATGGCTAGTGAAATAGTTTATAAACCATGGAGAAGTTGGAATACATTAGGTTTAACACCAATATAAATAAAGAATGAGCTCATTACAGTACCTTGAAGTGGTGATTTACTTTCTTATACTAACGGAGCTTACGAGTTTTCTGTTAAGTTTTGTGTTGTGAAGTTTTCAAGTTTTGGGTAAGGATTCGATGGACTATGGAATAAGGAGTGGCAAGAGCCTAAGCTTGGGGATGCCCAAGGCTCCCCAATGTAATATTCAAGGACAACCAAGAGCCTAAGCTTGGGGATGCCCCGGAAGGCATCCCCTCTTTCGTCTTCGTTCATCGGTAACTTTACTTGGAGCTATATTTTTATTCACCACATGATATGTGTTTTGCTTGGAGAGTCAATTTATTTTGTTAGGATTTTCTTTATGTTATTTAGAACAATGTTTTGAATCTTTTATTTCAATAAAAGTGGCATTGATAGCCTTTACTATGCCTATGTTACAAGTATACATGTTGCTGTTTGAAAACAGAAAGTTTACCGCTGTTGCAATAATTCCCTAGAAAAGTCAGAATGTGATAAAATGTTGAAACCTTTTGAATATTAAGCTCTGATAAATTTACTACAATGGTAATTTTCTTTCATAATTTTTGGAGCTAGGGAAGTATGGATGTTTCAGCATTCTTTACAGACTATCCTGTTTAGGCAGATTGCTGTTATGTTTGCATTGTTTGCATATGTTTGCTTCTTTAATGATTCTATTTGAGGATAGGACTATTAAATATGCAGAGGCATTTAGTATGCAATGTTGAATAATAATTTTAGTGATTTGCTACAGTAGAGTATGATAAGGTTTTGGCAATGGTCTATACTAACTTATCTCACGAGTCCTTGTTGAGTTTTGTGTGGATGAAGCTTTTGAGATTTAGGGAGACCGTGATATGAGAGGAATTAAGGAGACACAAAAGCTCAAGCTTGGGTATGCCCAAGGCACCCCAAGATAATATTTCAAGAAGTCTCAAGCGTCTAAGCTTAGGGATGCCCCGGTTGGCATCCCACCTTTCTTCTTCAACAAGTATCGGTCAGTATCGGTTGATCCTAAGTTTTTGCTTCTTCACATGATGTTTGTCATTCTTAGAATGTCATTTTATTTTGCTTTGATTGCTGTTTGAATAGAATACCAAGATCTGAAATTATTAAATGTTAGAGTCTTCACATAGTTGCATAATTATTCGACTACTCATTGATCTTCACTTATATCTTTCGGAGTAGTTTGTCATTTGCTCTAGTGCTTCACTTATACCTTTTAGAGCATGGTGGTAGTTTTATTTTGAAGAAATAGATGAACTCTCATGCTTCGCTTATATTATTTTGAGAGTCTTAAATAGCATGGTAATTTGCTTAAAATCCTAATAGGCTAGGCATAAAAGATTTGTAAGAATTCTTATGAGTGTGTTGAATACTAAGAAAAGTTTGATGCTTGATGATTGTTTTGAGATATGGAGGTGATAATATCAAAGTCTTGCTAGTTTAGTAGTTGTGAAATTGAGAAATGCTTGTGTTGAAGTTTGCAAGTCCCGTAGCATGCACGTATGGTAAACGTTATGCATCAAATTTGAAACATGAGGTGTTATTTGATTGTCCTCCTTATGAGTGGCGGTCGGGGACGAGCGATGGTCTTTTCCTACCAATCTATCCCCCTAGGAGCATGCGCGTAGTGCCGAGGTTTTTGATGACTTGTAGATTTTTGCAATAAGTATGTGAGTTCTTTATGACTAATGTTGAGTCCATGGATTATATGCACTCTCACCCTTCCATCATTGCTAGCCTCTTCGGTACTGTGCATTGCCCTTTCTCACATTGAGAGTTGGTGCAAACTTCGCCGGTGCATCCAAACCCCGTGATATGATACGCTCTTTCACACATAAACCTCCTTATATCTTCCTCAAAACAGCCACCATACCTACCTATTATGGCATTTCCATAGCCATTCCGAGATATATTGCCATGCAACTTTCCACCATACAGTTTATTATGACACGCATCATCATTGTCATATTGCTTTGCATGATCATGTAGTTGACATCGTATTTGTGGCAAAGCCACCGTTCATAATTCTTTCATACATGTCACTCATGAATCATTGCACATCCCGGTACACTGCCGGAGGCATTCATATAGAGTCATCTTTGTTCTAGTATCGAGTTGTAATCATTGAGTTGTAAATAAATAGAAGTGTGATGATCATCATTTAATAGAGCATTGTCCCCAAAAAAGGCCAAATAAAAAAAGAGGCCAAAAAAAGAGAAAGGCTAAATAAAAAAATAAAATAAAAGGGACAATGCTACTATCCTTTTTCCACACTTGTTCTTCAAAGTAGCACCATGATCTTCATGATAGAGAGTCTCTTGTTTTGTCACTTTCATATACTAGTGGGAACTTTTCATTATAGAACTTGGCTTGGATATTCCCACAATGGGCCTCCTCAAGTGCCCTAGGTCTTCGTGAGCAAGCAAGTTGGATTCACACCCACTAGTTTCTTTTGTTGAGCTTTCATACATTTATAGCTCTAGTGCATCCGTTGCATGGCAATCCCTACTCCTCGCATTAACATCAATCCATGGGCATCTCAATAGCCCATTGATTAGCCTCTTTGATGTGAGACTTTCTCATTTTTTGTCTTCTCCACATAACCCCCTCATTATATTATATTCCACCCATAGTGCTATATCCATGGCTCGCGCTCATGTATTGCGTGAAAGTTTATGAGTTTGAGATTACTAAAGTATGAAACAATTGCTTGGCTTGTCATCGGGGTTGTGCATGATGAGAGCATTCTTGTGTGACGAAAATGGAGCATGACTAAACTATATGATTTTGTAGGGATGAACTTTCTTTGGCCATGTTATTTTGAGAAGACATGATTGCTTTGTTAGTATGCTTGAAGTATTATTATTTTTATGTCAATATGAACTTTTGTCTTGAATCTTTCGGATCTGAATATTCATATCACAAGTAAGAAGAATTACATTGAAATTATGCCAACTAGCATTCCACATCAAAAAATATCTTTTTTATCATTTACCTACTCGAGGACGAGCAGGAATTAAGCTTGGGGATGCTTGATACGTCTGCAACGTATCTATAATTTTTGATTGCTCCATGCTATATTATCTACTGTTTTGTGTAATATTGGGCTTTATTATCCACTTTTATATTATTTTTGGGACTAACCTATTAACCGGAGGCCCAGCCCAAATTTGCTGTTTTATGCCTATTTCAGTGTTTTCAAGAAAAGGAATATCAGACGGAGTCGAAACGGAACGAAATGAACTAGAGAAGTTACTTTTGGAACGAAAGCCACCCGATGGACTTGGACCCCACATCAAGGAAGGAACGAGGAAGCCACGAGGGTGGGGGGCGCACCCACCCCCCTAGGGCGCGCCCCCTGCCTCGTGGGGCCCTCGTGGCTCCCCGACGTGCTTCTTCTGCCTATATAACTCCATATACCCTAAAACTTCCAGAACAGAGATTAGATCGGGAGTTCCGCCGCCAGAAGCCTCCGTAGCCACCAAAAGTCAATCGGGACCCTATTCCGGCACCCTTCCAGAGGGGGGATCCCTCACCGGTGGCCATCTTCATCATCCCGGTGCTCTCCATGACGAGGAGGGAGTAGTTCCCCCTCGGGACTAAGGGTATGTACCAGTAGCTATGTGTTTGATCTCTCTTTCTCGTGTTCTTGAGATGATACGATCTTGATGTATCGCCAGCTTTGCTATTATAGTTGGATCCTTTGTTTCTCCTCCCCCTCTTCTCTCTTGTAATGAATTGAGTTTCCCCTTTGAAGTTATCTTATTGGATTGAGTCTTTATAGATTTGAGAACACTTGATGTATGTCTTGCGTGGGATAACCGTGGTGATAATGGGTTATTCTATTGATCCGCTTGATGTATGTTTTGGTGTTCAACTTGCGGGTTTCGTGACATTGGGAACCTATGCATAGGGGTTGGCACACGTTTTCGTCGTGATTCTTCGGTAGAACTTTGGGGCACTCTTTGAGGTCCTTTGTGTTGGTTGAATAGATGAATCTGAGATTGTGTGACGCATATCGTATAATCATACCCACGGATACTTGAGGTGACATTGGAGTATATAGGTGACATTAGGGTTTTGGTTGATTTGTGTCTTAAGGTGTTATTCTAGTACGAACTCTAGGGCTTTTTGTGACACCTATAGGAATAGTCCAACGGATTGATTGGAAAGAATAACTTTGATGTGGTTTCTTACCCTACCATAATCTCTTCGTTCGTTCTCTGCTATTAGTGACTTTGGAGTGACTCTTTGTTGCATGTTGAGGGATAGTTATGTGATCCAATTATGTTAGTATTGTTGAGAGGACTTACACTAGTGAAAGTATGAAGCCTAGGCCTTATTTCCACACATCGCAATACCGTTTACGCTCACTTTTATCACTTGCTACCTTGCTGTTTTTATATTTTCAGATTACAAAAACCTTTATCTACTATCCATATACCACTTGTATCACCATCTCTTTGCCGAACTAGTGCACCTATACAATTTACCATTGTATTGGGTGTGTTGGGGACACAAGAGACTCTTCGTTATTTGGTTGCAGGGTTGCTTGAGAGAGACCATCTTCATCCTACGCCTCCTACGGATTGATAAACCTTAGGTCATCCACTTGAGGGAAATTTGCTACTATCCTACAAACCTCTGCACTTGGAGGCCCAACAACGTCTACAAGAAGAAGGTTGTGTAGTAGACATCAGGGCCTGAGCAGCAACCGCTCCGCCGACCAAGTAAGTAATCCTCTAGCCGAACACATCGTCTTTCATTTATCATGAGGTCATTCCGAGAAATCGCTCTTTGACCAGGACTGGCTAACAAAGGCGAAGATGATTCGGTGTTCGTGCCCCCTTCCTGAGGGTTTGGACAATCCGGTATTGGAAAAAATGCTCGAGCTAGCGCCTTGCCCGGCGCCCTCAAAGGAAGATAAAGGGGGGAATAATGAGGGCGAAAGCGGGCCCCCACCGCTACCAATTCCAACTGAGGGAATAAGCGCCTCCGTGAAGGAGGATAACCAAGGGGAAGAATCTGACATTCTCTCGCTCCGGGGAAGGAAGAGGACTGCCTCTGAAGATCCGGAAACCAAGGCTTCCAAACGGGAGAAGAAGTCTCCACCAGAGGGTCCTGCCTCGGAGGGTGCTCTTGCCGCACAAAGTCCGCGCGGGGATCAGCCCTCTAACGAGCCGTAAGTGATCAAAAAATGCTTAATAGTAAAGATATTACACCTTACTTCCGAGGAAAATAACCGAAGCGTTTATCTTGCAGTTCGGATCTTAGCCCTTCTCAACAGAGCTCGTCTTCAGGGGACATTCTTCCGGAGATGATGGAGAGCGAAACGCCTCCCCCGGACTCCCCCGCTCAAGAAGCGGGCGACCTTGAAGTGTCGTCACGGAGGGCCTCTCCGGATCCGGTGAGGCCAGAAGATAATCCTATAGTCACCCGAAGTCCCCAGCATCCGGCTCTTGAAGAGAGCAAACAAAAGAGTCCGGCACCGTTTGGTATGCGGTCGGACGTACTGAGGGAGCTGTTGGAGCGAGCGGCCATCTCAGAAGAACACCGTATGTTGATGGGTACGGTGATGGAAAGAATTTCATCCGCCGAAAGCGGATTGCAAGAAGCCTTTATGAGTCTACTGATGGGCTTTGAGGTACGTGAAATGATATACTTTTTGATAGTAACGCACATTTTTAGGTGTGCCCTGTGTAGATAGTAGCCCCTGAGACTCTGGTTGTCGTCGAGAACGGCGACGAACAGAGGATCGTAGTCCCAGGTAATAACCAAACCGCCTTTATGTGCAGGTGGCTGGAGCTCCGGTGGCTGGCCGGACTCATGAGATTGCCAAACTAAAGCGGCAACTGGATGCGGCGGATGCCGACATCGAGCTTGTTAATAAGCGGCTTGATGAGGCACAGGGGAAGTGATATTTCTGGTGAATGTCACATAGTAAGAGCAGCGTAACGCCAGTATCTTTAATATGTTGTGACTGCAGATGGAGCTGCCACCGTGGAGACCCTTCGGGCGGAACTTGCCCGAGCCAAGGAACAAGCAAGAATTAGTAATGCGGCCGCTTTAAAGGCGGTCGAAGAGTTAATAGCCGAGAAGGCCGCGCATGGCGAGACCAAAGAGAAGATGGGCGAAATGGATGTAAATTTAAAAGACACGACCGTCTGTTTCCAGTTCCTTGAAGAAGAAAACCAAGCGAAGGCGACGGACCTTGAAAAGGCCACGATGGCAACCAAAGACACCCGCTCTCCCATGAGAGCGAGGAAGGAAGAGTTGCGTGAAGCCCGGGATATTGTGGCTGGAAAGCCTTTTATGCCGCGGAGAAAGTTCGGAGATCCGCGGTATGCCCCTCTGGATCGGCTGTGGAGTTCGGCAGACGCATATCTGGATTTGGCGTCGAGCGCTGTCGATGCGGCCGAATACTTCCGAGATCAGACGGATCGTGAAGTGGACAAGCTGTTCTGTTCACAATTCAACGTTCTAGAGCGTCTGCTCCCATTGACTAATCAGCTTGCCGAATGGGCCGAACTCAATAGATTGTCCGGACTCACCATGCGGTCCGTCATAGATCATCTGTGGCCGGAAAGGCCGAAGCCGAACATCTATTTCAGCTTGGTGCAATAGTTCCTTGGTGCGGTGCCGCGTATTAATGCGATGAAGAGGTCGGCGTGCATAGAAGGCTCGCGGATGGCCCTTGCCCGTGTCAAAGCATACTGGGCGGAGATGGATGCCACTACTATTGCGGCACAGGGTTCGGCCATAGGCCGAGTGGCTGCCGAGCACTATTTCAAAGAAGTTCTCGAGGGTGCTCGTTTGATAGAGGCCCAGTGCCCGAAGAATATTATGTTTGAGTGACATGTATTCCCATTGTAAAAACAATGTTTATGAAATTTATTAAGGCTGTATTTATACTTTTGCCTGAAAGTAATATGATGCCTCCTATGCGGCCGTTTATGTATATATGTATATAACCTGAAAGATTGCAGTCGTCGGCTTCAACCCCCACGCATATAATGCGGAGGTGTTTGCAGAAGATGCGTGTTCACACTTAATCCAATGTCTTGGTCCTATTAAGGAGGTGATAGCGCAGCGAACGAGGCAACCGGACTATAATGCTTTAACACTTTCACTTACCCATAGGAGTTTGACAGTGGGGCTACTATATGGCCCCTGGTGGCTCCGCACTCTCCTGAATTCGGGGTGCGTACATGCCTGGCCGGGAAACGACCCTTCGTTAAGGCGGAGGAATTCTAACATTCCGATAGGTCATCGAGTGGTTGACCAGTCTCACGCTATATTATGACAATCAATTTTCGGCTTTCTCTACTGAGGTGCTCGTCCGGATGAACCGGGGCACAATCGCAGTAGTTCTCCTAGTGCCGCCTTAGCCGATAGAGCGGAACGTAAGGACGCAAAACACAGGAGCCGGGCAAACCCAACATTTGACCAAAGACATGATTCGGAGCTGATGCATATAAGGCCAAACTCGTGACGCCGAACACTCCCTAAGGTATTCGGTCTTTATGGTATAAACCGGGCCTAAACAGTGCCCTTTGTAAGAAGCCCCTGGTTTCCAGGTACGTGCATTATTCTGACATGGCCACATGCCAAGACGTCAGCATCCTTCTCAATAGTACTGAGAATCCATGGGATGTGTATCAACAAGAGACAGTAAGAAAGGTTTATGCAGAGTCTTAATCTAAAAAGAATCCTTGGAACGGGTCCCTGCTGCACGTCTACGCCTGTGTCTCCGTTGTGCCGTATCCTAGATGGGTGTAGCACGATGGTCATCTGTAAAAGAGAGGAACTTAGGTGAAAAGTTGTCGTGCAAAAAGGTAGGTTATATTAAAGAAACCATGTTCAATTCAAGATGAATAAAAATTGACACTTGTCTGCGCGCGTTGAGCCCCTTGTATTTGTAATAGGGGTGTGGCCATCAAACCTGTATGAATTACGTATAGCTGCGCCGGACTCGTCTAACCATGTCTGTGGTCTTGATGACCTATCGAATGCTTTAGTTGGTGAGGCCGTTTTAGTGTGCGGCTGCCAAGGCCGCCGCACTCTCCTCGGCGCGCAGGGATCGCTCAATATTTCCATTTACTGTAATGATGCCACATGGACCGGGCATCTTAAGAGTGAGGGAAGCATAATGCGGTATTGCATTAAAGCGAGAGAAAGCTTCGTGTCCAAGTAGTGCTTGATAGCCACTTTGGAACGGAGCAATGTGGAAGGTTAAATTTTCGCTACGGAAGTTATCAGGGAAGCCGAATATAACCTCTAGTAGCAGGGAGCCCGTGCAATGAGCCCCTGGGCCTGGTGTTACTCCTTTAAAGGTAGTATTGCTGTGGAAAATTTTCGTTGGGTCTATCCCCATTTTGCGGATTGTGTCCTGATATAGGTTTAGACTGCTGCCACCGTCCATCAGGACTCGTGTGAAGTGGTATCCATCAATTATTGGATCTAATACCAAGGCAGCCCATCCTGCGAGCCAGATACTTGCCGAGTAATCCTGATGGTCGAAGGTGATCGGTTGAGACGGCCAGTGGCAGAACTCCGCGGTGATAGGCCCTTGGGCATATTTATCTGGGAGTGCCGCTTTGTTTCTCCCATTTATCACGTGTAACACGTGTACTGTTTTGACTTCTGGTGGAAATTTCTTCTGTTCCCCAGTGCTTTGCTTGCGAGGCTCATCCTCGTCTTTGCTTGGTGTATCTTGCCCCTTATGTTCGGCGTTGAGCTTGCCAGACTGCTTGAAGACCCAACATTCTCTGTGGGTATGATTTGCAGGTTTATCGGGGGTGCTATGGATCTAACATATTTGGTCCAGAATTTTGTTTAGGCTGGACAGTTCATCTCTCGCGCCTTTAGAGGGAGGCTTTTTCTGACCTGGCCGAGAGCTTCTGAATCTGGCGTTTACCGCCGTGCTCTTCGGGCTGTCTTCTTTATTCCGGCGCTTATTATTTTTGTTGCATCGTGATTTCCCATTTCCATCTCTAACTTCAGATGTACTTGGGTCGCTGGTGCTGCATCTGGTTAGCCAGCTGTGCTCACCCGTGCAAAAGCGGGCCATGAGGCTTGTTACTGCTGCCATTGTTCTCGGCTTTTCTTGGCCGAGGTGTCTGGCAAGCCATTCGTCGCGGACGCTATGCTTAAAAGCTGCCAATGCTTCGGCGTCCGGACAGTCGACTATTTGGTTCTTTTTAGTAAGAAACCTATTCCAAAGCTTTCGGGCTGACTCTCCGGGCTGTTGAGTTATATGACTCAAGTCGTCCGTGTCCGCAGGTCGGACATAAGTCCCTTGAAAATTTGCCCGAAAAGCATCTTCGAGCTCTTCCCAGCTTCCAATGGAGCTTTTGGGGAGGCTTTTAAGCCAGTGCCGAGCTGGCCCTTTGAGCTTGAGGGGTAAGTACTTGATGGCGTGGAGATCATCTCCTCGAGCCATATGGATATGGAGGATATAGTCCTCAATCCAGACCCCAAGGTCTGTTGTTCCGTCGTATGCCTCTATGTTTACGGGTTTGAATCCCTCTGAAAATTCATGGTCCAGCACCTCGTCAGTGAAACATAGGGGGTGTGCGACACCCTTGTATCTGGGTGTACCGTGGTGTTCGGATGTTTGTTGTGTTGCATCGTATGCTGGAGCGCGCTTGCGTGGTCCATAGATGGATCTGGTTGTGCCGTCCTTTTGATGCGAGCCCTCGCGTGGATCGCGTATTGGCTTATGTGCGGCGTTGTTTGCCGCTCTATGTTGGCCGTGAGGTCGTCTATCCGGCCAGATGGCCGTTTTAATTTTTGGTTGCGGGGGATCTAAGGCCTCCTCATCGAATTCAGGTAGCAACTTCTGTTCCGGGTAGCTCTTGGTGTGGCAATTACTGCCATACTTCGCTGCTGTGTTGAGTACTTTACTCCATCTGATTCGGAGTGTGTCTTGCGCAGCCTTGAGCCTTTGCTTCTGCTTTTTTAGACTCCTCGTGGTGGCAACAAGCCTTTGATGGGCATTCTGTTGCTTCGGGTGTCTGTCCGGTGTGATGTCGTCCGGACTATTATCTTTGATAGAGTCGGGTTGTTCGGTTTGATTCTCCGTGTTGCCGTGGTCCGGCGATGGTTCACCCTGCTCTAACGCTGGGTCTATATGATCGTTGTTTCTGCCGAGGCGGGATTTGGAGCGGCGCTTACGCCGCTGCTTTGACTGCTTCTCCAGGGGACAACCCTTCGTTGCGTCCTTCCGTTCCTGCTCGTCGTTTTCTTTTGGTGTGTCCACCATGTATACGTCATGTGATGAAGTGGGCGTCCAGTGCCCTGTTGGCGGTGGTTCCTGTTCGTCTCCTGCATTGTCGTCCATACCGTCGATGTCTTCGGAGTCGAAGTCGAGCATGTCGGTTAGGTCATCGACAGTGGCTAAAGTGGGTGGTGGGTGGGCGGCGAATTTCTTCGTCATCCGCATCCCAATCCTGCCGGACATAGTTCAGCCAGGACTCTCCTGACAAGGAGATAGACTTCAATGAATTCAGTATGTTGCCGAAGGGCGAGTGCTGAAAGATATCCGCGGAGGTGAACTCCATGATCGGCGCCCAGTTGGATTTGATAGGCACGGGCGCAGGCGGTTCGGAGTCCGTGGCCGGGGAAGGATCCGTCAGTTTGGCAACACGGCTCTCGTGAAGGGTAAGGTCGCGGCTCGATCGTCGTTGGGGATACGGCCTCCGTGACGGGGTCTATCCACCCGTCCATGGATGGCGCAACTAGCTCCGAATTGAGGCTCGGAGCGGCTGCCGGTGCGATCTCCTGAATATGGTCCGATGGTAGAGCTAAATCGTACTCATCGTGACCGCGTGGCGCACAAGGCAGGGGCTCGAATCCGTCGAAGATCAAGTCTTCGCGGATATCGGCCGTGTAATTTAAGCTTCCAAACCTGACTTGATGGCCAGGGGCGTAGCTTTGGATCTGCTCCAGATGGCCAAGCGAATTGGCCCGCAGTGCGAAGCCGCCGAATACAAAGATCTGTCTGGGAAGAGAAGTCTCACCCTGGACTGCATCGCTATCGATGATAGAAGGAGCCATCAAGCCTTAATGGCGACGACACAGAGGAACTGTCAATGAAAGCACCAATGTCGGTGTCAAAACCGGTGGATCTCGGGTACGGGGTCCCGAACTATGCGTCTAAGGCGTATGGTAATAGGAGGCAGGGAACACGATGTTTTACCCAGGTTCAGGCCCTCTTGATGGAGGTAAAACCCTACTTCCTTCTTGATTTATTCTTGATGATATGAGTATTACAAGAGTTGATCTACCACAAGATCGGAGAGGCTAAACCCTAGAAGCTAGCCTATGGTATGATTGTATGTTGTTGTCCTACAGACTAAAACCCTCCGGTTTATATAGACACCGGAAAGGGCTAGGTTTACACAAGGTCGGTTACAAAGGAGGAGATATACATATCCGTATTGCCTACCTTGCCTTCCACGCCAAGTAGAGTCCCATCCGGACACGAGACGAAGTCTTCAATCTTGTATCTTCATAGTCCAACAGTCCGGCCAAAGGATATAGTCCGGCTGTCCGGAGACCCCTAATCCAGGACTCCCTCAGTGTGTACAGCAAAGATGATTGTGGTAAACTAAAAAGCAAAGACTCAAATCATACAAGACGCTCCAAGCAAAACACATATCATGTGGTGAATAAAAATATAGCTCCAAGTAAAGTTACAGATGGAAGCAGATGAAAGAGGGGATGCCTTTAGGGCATCCCCAAGCTTTGGCTTTTTGGTGTCCTTAGATTATCTTGGGGGTGCCATGCGCATCCCCAAGCTTAGGCTCTTGCCACTCCTTGTTCCATAATCCATCAAATCCTTACCCAAAACTTGAAAACTTCACAACACAAAACTTAAAGTAGAAAATCTCGTGAGCTCCGTTAGCGAAAGAAAACAAAACACCACTTCAAGGTACTGTAATGAACTCATTATTTATTTATATTGGTGTTAAACCTACTTTATTCCAACTTCTCTATGGTTTATAAACTATTTTACTAGCCATAGATTCATCAAAATAAGCAAACAACACACGTAAAACAGAATATGTCAAAAACAGAACAGTCTGCAGTAATATGTAGCTAGCGCAAGATATGGAACCCAAAAATTCTAAAATAAATTTCTGGAAGTGAGGAATTTATCTATTAATCATCTTCAAAAATAATTAACTAAATATCACTTTACAAATAAAAATTGAAGCAGTTCTCGTGAGCGCTGAAGTTTCTGTTTTTTACAGCAAGATTAACAAGACTTTCCCCAAGTCTTCCCAACGGTTCTACTTGGCAAAAACACTAATTAAACACAAAAAACATAACCAAAAAAGAGGCTAGATAAATTATTTATTACTAAACAGGAGCAAAAATCAAGGAATAAAAATAAAATTGGGTTGCCTCCCAACAAGCGCTATCGTTTAACGCCCCTAGCTAGGCATAAAAAGCAAAGATAGATCTAGGTATTGCCATCTTTGGTAGGTAATTCTTCAATGAAACATCTACCATCCTTAGGAATTTCTTTCTTTTTATTGATTATCAAACTTTTAGGCACAAGATCGAAAAATTCATTTGTAACAAATGGTTCCTTAATGATAGCAAAAAGATTGGGATGAATACTTATAGATTTGAGATCTGCGGTTTCCTTACTAGAGGATTCACCCTTATTTTTAGGAACATACATAAGCTTGGCAATTTTAGTGGGAGGACTTGGAGTATTCTTTACGGAAGAAAAAGCGGTTCCCAAGTTGGTAATAATATCCTCAAGTTTATCGATTCTAGTGGAATCCTGATTTATTTTCTCATTAACTATAGGTTCCTTTTCTTTAATATTTTTCAAAGTGACTCCTACTTTAGATCCATATTGAGTGATTCGGTTGTGGATCTTTTTATCCAAATTTTCAATTAACTCTACAATAGCAACCTTATTCTCAATAATTTCATGTCTTTGCATTACATGCTCCAAAGTTAACATAGTTCCATTAACCAAAAGAGGTCGTGAGCCAAACAAATCTATCATAGCATTATAAGAATCAAAAGTATGGCTACCCAAGAAGTTCCCTCCGGTAATGGTATCAAGGATATATCTGTACCAAGGAGTAGCGCCTACATAAAAATTGCGAAGAAGAACGGAAGTAGATTGCTTCCTGGTAGATCTATTTTGAGCATTGCAAATTCTATACCAAGCGTATTTTAGATTTTCTCCCTCCCATTGCTTAAATTTAGAACTTCATTCTCGGGAGACAACGGAGAAGATAGAGGACTCGCCATAACGACAAGCAAGCGGAAAAGAGAGGGCGAATAAAACGGCAAGGGTGAAGTGGGGGAGAGGAAAACGAGAAGCAAATGGCAAATAATGTAATGCGGAAGATAAGGGTTTGTGATGGGTACTTGGTATGTTGACTTTTGCGTAGACCTCCCCGGCAACAGCGCCAGAAATCCTTCCTGATACCTCTTGAGCACTGCGTTGGTTTTCCCTTGAAGAGGAAAGGGTGATGCAGCAAAGTAACATAAGTATTTCCCTTAGTTTTTGATAACCAAAGTATCAATACAGTAGGCGGCTACGCGTGAGTCCCTCGCACCTACACAAAACAAATAAATCCTCGCAACCAACGCGATAAGGGGTTGTCAATCCCTACACGGTCACTTACGAGAGTGAGATCTAATAGATATGATAAGATAATATTTTTTGTATTTTTATGATAAAGATGCAAAGTAAAATAAAAGGCAATGAAAATAACTAAGTGTTGGAAGATTAATATGATGGAAGATAGACCCGGGGGCCATAGGTTTCACTAGTGGCTTCTCTCAAGAGCATAAGTATTTTACGGTGGGTGAACAAATTACTGTTGAGCAATTGACAAAATTGAGAATATTTATGAGAATATCTAGGTATGATCATGTATATAGGCATCACGTCCGAGACAAGTAGACCGACTCCTGCCTGCATCTACTACTATTACTCCACACATCGACCGCTATCCAGCATGCATCTAGAGTATTAAGTTCATAAGAACAGAGTAACGCTTTAAGCAAGACGACATGATGTAGAGGGATAAATTCATGCAATATGATAAAAAACCATCTTGTTATCCTCGATGGCAACAATACAACATGTGTCTTGCTGCCCCTACTGTCACTGGGAAAGGACACCACAAGATTGAACCCAAAGCTAAGCACTTCTCCCAGTGCAAGAAAGATCAATCTAGTAGGACAAACCAAACTGATAATTCGAAGATACTTGCAAAGATAACCAATCATACATAAAAGAATTTAGAAGATCCAAATATTGTTCATAGATAAACTTGATCATAAACCCAAAATTCATCGGGTCTCAACAAACACACCGCAAAACAAGATTACATCAAATAGATATCCACGAGAGAGGGGGAGAACATTGTATTGAGATCCAAAAAGAGAGAAGAAGCCATCTAGCTAATAACTATGGACCCGAAAGTCTGAGGTAAACTACTCACACATCATTGGAGAGGCCATGGTGTTGATGTAGAAGCCCTCCATGATCGATGCCCCCTCCGGCGGAGCTTCGGAACAGGCCCCAAGATGGGATCTCGTGGATACAGAAAGTCTCCGGAACAGGCCCATGAACGGACGATTCCAAATCTAGCCCGTTTATGGCCCATAATGCGGTCTGTTATTTGTCCATGTTTGGCCGATCTATCATACGACCCGTATAAGGACCATTGATGCTACGACCCGTATAAGGCCCATTGAATCTACGCCCCGTAGAAGGCCCATTGTTTCTAGGGCCCTTACAAGGCCCATTGTTTCTATGGCACGTAGGAGGCCCATGGTTATTGTGGCCTAGTTTTAAAAAATAGGTTATTGCGGCCAAACCGCGGAAAAAGAACTGCACTGACTACAAGTAAACAAATAAACAAAACAACAAGGAAATAAATAAGCAAGCAACTTACGCTAGGCTATCACGGCTATTACACGTATTACATCCACTTGGCATCAAAGTTCGCCACCAGTACAAATATGGGGAACAAAGCATCATATCATATACACTGGTTGTCAAAGTTGGCGACCAGTGGAAATAAACGCCGTAGCAAAAAAAGTCCAGAACTGAAACCACTTTAGAAGATCTCAAGAAACAATATCCTGGGTACCCATAATGCTGGCAAGATGCCTAGCAAGCTTATTAACTTTCTCTTGTTTGGCGCTTAAATCCTCCAGCGCTCGCTGTTGCAGGGACTTCCTTAGTCCTTCAGCTTCCTATCGCAGCACATCTGATCGATGTCTTTCAACTTGAAGTTGAGACTCAAGAAGACAAACTGATTCAGGCAGCGAGTTCGAAGAGCTTGTGCAAGCAGTAGTGGCTAGTAACTCGAACACTACATCAATACATGACTTTTGGGTTCTCTCACCGTCGTCATGATAGTTTTTGTCAGCTTTCTTGGAGACCAACACGGATGTCTCACTATCTTGAACCTTATCTACATTACTTCCTTCACCATTGCATAACGGGGTACTATTCTCCAATATTTTGTCCGCATTCTAAAAGAGAAACAAGCAGACACATCATAGGTTTACCATGTTGTCTATGAAACTCATTTTGGTAAATCAGTTCAGTAGTAAAGTGGACAGAATAACAGCATGAAACAAACAAATATCTATGTACTATGGTCACTTTATGGTCTATATCATTCCAGTTTTTGTTGTCAAATGAAGATAGAGACACAGTTCAAAAAATATTTGTTCAAGAGAAAGCAGAATAGACACAACATAAGTGTGGGAAACTATAGAGCAATAACAACACTTGTAATGTGCATGACATGAGAACATAACTGTTTATTCAATTGAAACTGAAATCAACATAGAGCAAGTTACAACAGTAAACCAGTTAAAGAAACTGGTTTAAAACATACCTGTTGCGCCATTGGAGTTTCAATTCCATCCTTCAAATTTGAAAATAGTTAGTATGAATAAATATAGTGATGCAAGAGCAAAGGAGTATGGACCATAACTATAGAACCTGACCTGAGAACAATTCTTCTTCTCCTTTAAGCGTTGAGTTAGGATTCAGAGTGGTGGTCCTCGTGCTTTGGGCACTGTAGTTCCCTTACTAACTGATCGTGTTTGGGTGCTCTGTGGTGGAGATGGTGTTGTGTCAACTGGAACTGGGTTACTATCTATAGGGGTTGGGGTTAGAAGGGGAGTAGCTGGTTTTCTGTTCAACTGGGTAGGGGTACAATCTGCGGGAGTCTGGGTTATGTGTGGTGGGGCTGGTTCTTGGGCAAGTACAACCGTGGTTCTATCTGCATCAACTGGTAGCACTATCTTTTCTGAAGACCGTGTTGTTACTCCCTTAGATACTGCCATCACCCTCTCCAATTCAAATGGCTGGTAAACAAGAAAAGTAATTGAATGTACAGACATTGTATGATAAGACAGGTGCAATGGATAGTGGGGAATAAAAGAGGGCATGAAATAATTCACATTTATGTTGTCTAACCAAACAAGATAGCACGACACAATTTCACATATATGATGGCTAAGTAAATAGGATAGCATGACACAATTTCACATTATGATGGCTACCTAAAAAAGATGGAAAGTCATAGTTCAAAATATGATGACTATGTAAACAGGATGACATGATATAACTATATAATGTGTTTATTAAATAGGTTGGCATCCCATAATTCACTTACGTGCCGCCTATGGAAACATGATAACATGATATAATTCACGGATAGAATGACATAATTCAAAATATGATGATTGTAAACACTAAACAGGATGAGATGATATAACTATATGATGTCTTTATTAAATGGGTTGCAAAGCCATAATTCAGATACATGTTATGTATGTAAACATGATGGCATGATATAATTCAAATATACGATTTATATAGTAAGCAAGTAAGCACATGACAATCCATATATGATGTAAAAACTAAGCAATGCAAGACAACATGCATGACATGGGTAATATAAGCCTGCCAAGTTTGAGCATAGACCTCATGGGGGAAATAGGACTGGTCATCAGCCTCTGAATCCTCCTCTGAGGAGCTCTCTGTAACCAACAAGATGCCTGCTTCAGCAGGTAGCATTGTCTGCTCTGAATACCTCGTTTTCACTGCAGATACTTCCATCACCGCTTCAAATGGCTGATGCACAGGAAGAGTAGTTGAATATACAAATGTTGTCCACAAATGGAACACGTAATACAAAAAAAATGATAGCATGATATAATTCACATACATGATGATTGGCTAAACATCATGGCATTGGATAATTCACAGATATAATGCCTTTGCAATAAGATAGCATTGCAAAATTCACATATATAATGTCTTGCAACAACATGGCAATGCATAATTCACATATAGTGTAATTAGACACTAAATAGGTGGCATTCACACAAAGCATGTCTAAACTAATCAAATGACATAGCAATGCAAGACACCATACGCATGATATGAGCAACATAACCCTGCCAAGTTAGAGCATACACCTTGGGGGGAATAGGACTGGTCATCTGTCTCTGAATCCTCCTCTGAGGAGCTATCTGTAACCAGCAAGATATGCGCTTCGTTAGATAGCATAGTCTGCTCTGAAGACCTTGTTTTCACTCCAGAATTTTCCATCACCATGTCAAATGGCTGATGCACACGAAGAGTAGTTGAATGTACTAACATTGTTGACAAATGTAATACGTAACGAAAAAAAGGATGCCTGATATAATTCACATATAAGATGACTGGATAAGCAGGATGGCATTGCAAAATTCACATATATGATGCCTGGCTAAACAAGATGAATACACTAAACAAATGGCATTCACACAAAGCATGCCTAAACTAAGCAGATGACATATTTGATGTGTAAAGTAAGAAATGCAAGGCACCACATGCATGATATAACCAACATCAGCATGCCAAGTTAGAGCGAAGACCTCAGGGGGTAAATAGGAGTGGTCTTCTCCTTCTGAATCCCCCTCAGAACATATATCTTCCTCTCGATTACAGTCCGAAATGGGTGGAGGGGGGCTGCCTTTGCGCCTACCATGGAGCGACGTCTGCATGAAATTTTATTGCCATGCAAGGATCGTATCTTTTGCTCTACATGTTCAGTTCCATGTGTATAATAACTGACATGCATAGGAATAAAACATAGTGAGATTATGTAAGGAGTGCATGCAGAAATCCAGAGTGATGGTAGCAACCTGTGGATAGGCCCAAAACAATGATAGCAGGCAGATAATGGCTTCAGTTAAAAAATAAAGATAATTGCTTCTTTACTGTTTGTTTCCCACCCAACATGAAACTCATAGTAGACACCAGGGATTAACCAGATAGTAGATAGATACTATTGATTGCGGCCCCGATATGTACCCCACAACCATTTAAAAACTCAACTTTGACCATTAGTTTGGAGCTGACTCAGAGTCTAATCGGTGAATAGGACGATAAAGTAGCATGTAATATTAAGCGATGCATAACGTAAGCAGACACGAAAGAGTGTGACCTCTCTTGCTGACCCGTGTAGTCCTCGAGGTCATCTGCTTGGTTGATGATGGTAATGCAGTTGTCATGGCTGCCAGCGGCACGGAAGAAGATCTGAGGCGGGGAAAGACAGTCTGGAGGCTGGATCCCTGCTGTGCTGGACCCTTGTGTCATTGGAGGAGCTGAGCTGGGGTGGACGACGGCGCAGCAGTAGCAGGACAAACCACACAAGGTTTTCTTTGACAACTATCTATAAGAGAAGTAATTCTGTAAGGGCTCGTTTGAATTGGAGGATTCTAACAACGCATGGATAGGAAATACACAGTAATAGGATAGGAATGCACGTGCAAAACAGAGAATTTAAAAACACAGGATTTCTGCCAATCTGGGTGTTTGGTTCACAAGAATTGGAAGATCACATGATGTAAAGAAGCATGGTGAGATTAAGTCAAACCACAAGAAAATGTACGGTTATAATGCTATTATTCTACTATCTCTTAGTCTTGTGCTACATGAATAGGAATTTGAAAGGGCAGACAAGTGGATATTAAAATTCCTAAGTTTTTTCTTTCAAGGCGACACTAAAGGAACAAATCGTACAGTTTTCCTTTGCTCCATTCCTTTGAACCAAATGCATGAATAGTAGTACCATAGGAAACTTTCCAATTCCTATGTTTTTCCTTCACTTTTCCTTTCAAGCACTGGCGATTCTAGCAGGCAGGCTTGAGCAAGGAAAAGCCTACACTCAAAAAATGTTTTTTTGCTACTTCTACTACTTTGGACCCAGGCCACTGCCCTACTAGCTCAACTCCCAGGCCCATCGACAAATGCACAGCTCAAACGCGCAGAGATAAATAATGATGACGTTCAAGAGAGTCCATCACGGATAGCTAAGTTGCCTAGTACCTCACTGCTTGTCATATAGTAGGAGAAACTAATCGTATTTCACGTTACTGCGTGTGCTCAGTGGACAATATATATAACATGTAGAGTAAAAAAGAGATGCAACAAGTGTACAACCTCTTTTGCGAAGCCATGTTGATCTCAGCGTGATTGGGTTGGTCGGTGAGGATGATCCAGCTGACTTGGCTGTCGGAGGAGGGGAAGAAGATCTTAGGCATCTTGAGATGGAGCCCGGGGTACTGCTCCACTATGATGGAGGGTTTCATCGTTGGAGCAGCTCTGGTTAGTTGTATGACGCCGAGGCTGAAGGAGGACTGGAGAGACAATGTTAACCTGAGTGGAATTCTAATAGCATCTCCAATAGATGACGTAAAATAGATAAGCACAAAGTTCTAGATGTGAAATACATCAGCTGCTCATCTCTGAACTTAACTGTCGAAACTGAATTTTACTGTCGAAACTAAATTTAACTGTAAAAACTGAATTTTGCTGCCGAAACTGAACGCACTATTAGCAGAAAAGCAGTAGTAGCAGTAACAGCGCGCGCGAGAGCCGGGGCAGCTGGTCGTGTAGCAGCATCAGGTGAGGCTACACGTTAGTCAACTGGCTTTTTCATCTCTGGTCAGTCGATTTTCCAGCCGTTGGATACGAAATCAAGGGCCTCCTGTTCATCTTCAACCTCCACCCCCCTGAGCCGCCAGGCACCACCAGCCAAACAGCCGCCCCCGCCGCCCGCCCCGAAACCACTCCCCACCGCCGGTCCGCCGCCGCCCCAGCCATCCCTCTAGCCCCCCCCCCCCCCCGTGCCGAGCTTTTTCTCTAGTGATTTCCCCACCACCGCCCGCGACCACCGCCCCCACCCTGAACCCTAAGATAGATAGTGGGGTACCTCTCCGGCGAGCCCCCCTCCCCACTGCGACTGGTTCTTCCTTAACTCCGGCAAGCCCCCCACCCCCTAAAAATCGACTTACCCAAAAGTCGATTCAGTCGACTGAAGTGTAGCTAAATCGGAGCAGCATCGCAAGCAAGATCAAGAGCGAGAGCAGCAGCAAGAGCAAGAGCAATAGCAAGAGCAGACCAAGCAGGGGACCGAGAGCAAGAGCAGAGCAGCAGCACGAGCGAGAGCTAAAGCAGCAGCAGCTCCTACTGATGTGGACGTCGCTGCCGAGGGAGCGACACCATGGAGGAAGTGGTCGGCGACTCCGCCGTGCATGGAGTCGTGACGTGTCGGCTCGAGACCAACCGTCGGCAGCACCGTGAGATCGAATCAAGAAGAAAATGCGACGATTAGTGTATAACCTCTTTGGTGGCGCCGATTAGGCCTCAGCTTCATCCGTGGAAACGGTGATGATGATGCTCTTTGGTGGTGCAGGTGAAGACGGAGGTGTGGGAATGGAGGTGGCGCGAAAGACGAGGGGAACGTCGGGGCAGCTCCTTGGCGGTGGAGGACGGGGTGGCTGAACCAGCAGGACGACGAGATCGACGACGGATCCTCATCTGGTACGGTGGATGAGGGACGTTGAGGTGTTGCTGTGGACGACGTCGCCGAGGAAGAGGCTTCGACTGGGTGGCGGACGGAGGAGGGTGTGGGGCTTCACGGGTTTTTGCGGCCTCGGTGTATGAATGCGTGGGCGGATGGGATGGCTGTGGGGAACCATGGCTTAGGGACGCGCTTGTCCGAAATGTGGGGTACGTTATGAAAGTACCCCCACCGTTTTGACCTAGGCGGTTCTTTTGGTTCAGGGGTATCACAGGCATTTCACGTGTCGGGATTTCACAGGAGGTGGGAATTTCCGCGCGCGTTGTAATTTTGGAATAGCAAGGCGCGGGTTGAGATGGAGGGAGTTGTCGGAGCACAACGAGACAAAGATATATATTAAATATTTCGGAGTAACAAGGCGTGGGTTGAAATTTCTGGACAAGCCTAACGTGTGCTGTACCAAATCAATTCGTACTTCCGTCGATGAAAAAAGAAAAAGAAATCATTTCGCAGCACACAAGAGAGTCTAGTCCCGTGTACTGTACCAAATCAATTCGCACTACAAATGTCATTCAAAACTTTGAATTCATGTTATGTTCAATTAAAATATTTTGCTACGTGTATAATGCATGCAACCTGCTACTCAAATGAACGTTTTAGTGCATTTCAAACTTATATACTACTGCTCCAATATGAACTAAATTTGAATTCGTTTCTCTATTTGAATAAGATCTACAATAATGATTGTTGTGAAGTCAAACCATTTGAATTTGTTTCTTTATTTTAATAAGATCTACAATCATCATTATTGTCAAGTTAAACCATCGTTTGTGTATTATCTTCACAGCACACAACATGATTACTCTCGAGTTAGATATGAACTATGTGTACTATATGAACTCGAACTCGATTTTTTGAATCCACTTTATGTTGTTTTCAAATCATAGTACATTTCAAGCTCTAGCTAGATCTTCATAATCTAAACCATGTCTCATATGTATAATGTGTTTATCACATAATGTATGGTGCCCCGCCCGCTACGCCTACAAGTATTTAGATGTGAGTTGCAAACGCCACACATTACCACAAATTCAAATAAAATGTGAAATTGTTTGATATATAGTATTGTTTAGATTGTTCGATATTTAGTTGTAAGCTGAAAACGCCACATGTTATCACAAATTCAAATAAAATGTGAGATTGTTCGATGCATAGTATGGTTTAGGTTGTTCGACATTTAGCTGTGAGTTGCAAACGCCATGCATTATCACATTATGGTATAACATGTGCAAAACCACAGCACGTGTATCACCGCTATATTCATGCATGCATATGTTTATAACACTATGATATCCTATTCAAATATATGAATCCACTTTCATATCAAATTATGATCTTTGTTAGTCTCTTACACCCACAGAATCCTCTACCCTTTGTAGCTAGCACTAACTTCCTCTCGTGCACGCACACCGGCACACGCCCTCCTCGCCCTCCCCCTCCCTCAGCATTCTATCCATCGCGCACATTCATATTTTTTCTTTAGGTCGTTCTCCCACAGTCTCCACAACTCCTTTTCGACACACACTGATCGATAAACCTCTCAAGCGATGTCTGCCTACAACATACACATGCATCTTCCATCTCCTCCTTTCTGTGACCATGCCTCGTGCCTCTCATACGGTCCCACACACATGTAAACTCTCGCCCCACTTTTCATCGATCTCACAACCACACACTGCTCCCCCTATCTAGCTAGTAGCTCAGCCTCTCGCACCACCTCCTACCTCCATTCTCTTTGTCTATCCATCTCGCTAGGCCTTATTTGCCTCTAACAAATGGATGTACACCGACCGGTCTCCCGCTATACATATAGCTCTCTAGGTCCTTATAACTCGTTTTTCCCCATGCGTCGATCGATCTACCTCATTAGTTATGTCTCTCCCTTCCTTCGAAAAACAACAATTAATCTACTGATCTAGGTAGGTTTTCTTACCGAACACATGGTTCCCCTTCATCATCCATGCATGCGTCCCGACAGATCTATCATGCACAGGCACACACAGAAACACATCACCACTCTTATTGATAATATTGTAGTTCTACCCTCGGTTTGTCTAGTAGGCCTCTCCCACCATCTTTGAGAAGCAACTCCATCACCCATCCAACACTCTACCCCTCTCCCTCTCCTCTCTCTCTCTCTGTCCCCACCTATTTCCCGTTCTTCAGTTATGTATGGATGTCGACCGCTCTCCCTCAAGACATAGCTGGGTCCCTCCTTCTCAACACATATACGAGTCGTTCTACCTCTCTAGTTAGGCCTCTGCCTCCCCCTCCCACCCCCCACAGACCAATACATCGAGTGCACTAGTCATGTCTCCCTTCCACACACAAACTTGCTTTTTGTCCTCTGATGTTCTGGTTGGTCAGTCGCCCTATATCTTTGACTTGCACACACACAAGTTCGATGGCTCTCTTCATCGATCTCGCACCCACCCACTTGATCCTCTCTTCGACTCTATCGATATCTATGACCCCTCCCTCTCTTCTCGTGGATCGCCCCTCTATATGATATGGATAGGCCTCTATTTCACACACATTGAATGCAAAATTTTGTTTGAGATGTCATCGACACATATTCCCATAGATACATTCACGAAATCACCCCCCCAAACAAAAAACACTCACGAACGCACACGCCATCTATCTAGGTTTGTATCTCTCTCTCTCACACAGACACACGTAGGTGGGGGATGTGCACGGAGAGAAGAGGTGCATGCATGGCGCACGTACTCCCGTCACTTTCCCAACCACACCCGCGCAGGTACACGGCGGAGCTCATTTCTATATGAAAAGGCAGCCCACATGGTAATTTGACACGTGTACTGGTTGTCCACTTGGAGGATCGTCCACCACGGATGGACAAACAAATTGCGACTTGACGGATTATGTTAAAAAAGAGGCAAACCATGTGGGGCCTACCTTAGAGGCAAGGTTCTATACACTCGAGATGCTCTGTATGTATTACTTTTGATGTGTCCTGTCAACTCGCAGAACGAGAAGAAGCTTGCTTACTATGCCATCTCCCCTGCCCACAGGCGCGGTGGCTCGCAGGACGAGGTGAAGCTTGTTTACTACTACTCATTGTACTATATTGGTTTATTGCTCCCCATTGTATATTGTGTCAAATTTTGACTATAGATTGAACTAACAAAACGTTCGTGCATGTTACCAAAAATTATATCATTGAAAACTATGTTGAAATATGAATCCAATGATATAATTTTTTTGACATGCATTAACATTTTGTTAGCTAAATATTTGGTAAAAAATTGGCACGAACTACAAAGGTGACCTATAAACCAGGACGGAGGTAGTAGTACTACGCCTTACGCCGGCTCCCTCGCCCACGCGCGCGGTGGCTCGCAAGACGAGGAGAAAATTTTACTACTCCTCCGTTTACTCCTCGTCCCTACCTTGGTTAGAGAGATTATCATATTGTTTAGAATATATGTTCTTTAGTAGATTTCAATATGAACTACTAGTACATACTCCAAACACTGATGTATATAGACATATTTTAGAGTGTAGATTCATTCATTTTGCTCCGTATGTAGTCCATATTGAAACAGACGTAATAGTACGCACTCTCCCTCACCCCTTGACCCTCGCCCACGTGGTGGACGTGGATCAATTCATTTGTTCTCATATAGCCAGAATGATATATACTGCAGTACTATTATTGCTCGACTTCCTGTAGAGGCGAAGAGCCAATCACAAGGTTAATATTTTGGAGATGCCAAGCGCAAGGTTTATAGGAGAACGAGTAGTAGGTGCTATGTCATTTATAAATAAAGTTTTTTCTTCTTCAGTGGCACGTACGCAATATAAATAGGTTCATATGGAGAGAAAAGGAAACCGCTCCACTATATACATAGGCAGGACGAGCCTACACGGTTGCTTGCTGGGGTTGCTCTCTTCACACTCTCTCGTGAAAAACGACTGTGACCACATCTCTAAGGTTGGTCATAGTGGGAAGTAACTTATACTAGTTTCATGCATATGACAAGTAACATATTAGTAGTGTCATATGTGGCTTCATTTAATGGCTTGTATACTCATCTTGTCTTGGGAAGCTCTATGTTATAGTAACATATTATGTTACCACTTCTCAATAACTACATGCCACATAAGCAAAAATTTCTCGAAGTGTGCTATGTTACTACCTAAGTTACTCCCACTACGACTAGCCTAACATCCCGGCGGTTCACGTCCACCGGGGGAAGGGGTGGATGCTTACTGTAGATGCGGTCGCTGTCGCCGATGGTGAAAACCCACTGTCGGCACGTCCCGATCAGGGGTCCCCGCCGTTCTCTCTCACAAAGCCGGCGAGGTTGCCTTCGTCCCTTGCTGACTGCCGCGACGTGGGCAGTTGTTGCCTCCCGCCACCCTCCTCTAGGTTGAGCCGTCCCGACATCCCTTAGGTACAACTGCTTTTACAGCCGGCTTGCACCACTGCTCCAACTGCCCACATCACTCCATGTGGATATTTCTAACACACACATGCTGTTAAACACACACGCACACGCACACACAAGTTCATAGAATAGGAATATCGTGCGAGTTACTTAGGAAGCGTTTGGATCCTTAGCAAGAACAGTTTATAGCCTAGCCGGGCTAGGTTAGGCATTTGGAACTAAGCAATGTAACCAAATGCTTACTCTGCCTTGTTATCTCCCCCGGAAACCCAATGCATGGAGCGCAACTACGCGTTGATCAGTCAAGAAATCAAAGTCGGCTTGCATGCGAGTTAATACGTGGCCCTGCATGGTAGCTAAAACAACATCTCTTAGTTGTTGGGATTAATTGTTGCGTTTAGAGACAGAAATCAGGGCTTTGATTGCAGGAAGGACCGGTTAAGTTTCTCCTCCTCCTCCAATCTGCTTGCACCTTGGTCCCACTGCACCTTCTAATGTGACTGTTTACACCTAGACAGAGGGAGTAGTATGAGATACGATGGCACACTGACTTAGGTTGAATACAAGTGCCCAAAATTGTGTGCATGTTATAATAAGGATTCACTTAAAATAGTACGTGAGCGAACAGAGGGATCAATTGGACGGTGTTCACGAGCAGTAGTGTAGCGACCAGACCTCAAACAGTTTGATCTCTGTGCATCAGTGTCATCCTTGGATCGGAAATGTTGACACGCACATTACTTGAGGATTTATAACAGAGTAGCAATCACACACTTATTACATCGGATGTCTCAAAAGAGAACTTATTACAATAAATATGGCTTAAAGCCATCTAATATGATAACAACGGAAGGCTTGGAAGATAAAGTGAGTCCATCAACTTCAACGGCATCACTGAGTGAAAGACAACAACCTATGGCTCCTTACTCGTCGTCTGGAAAGTCTGCAACATGATACGTTGCAGCCCGAAAATGGGTCAACACATGAAATATGCTGGCAATGTAACACAAGAGAGTAATGAACAAAATAATGCTATCACTACATGCATATTTGGCTGGTGGAGGCTGTATGGTTAATATGTTTTGCGGAAAGCCAATTTTTTCATACAACAAAGGAATGAATTTTTATTTAACTATCATGGTAGTTGTTAAACATTGAGAAGGTTCACCCAACTCAATCCCAATTAAGCATCATCATTAAACCCAATCAAATTATATTAAGAGTGATGAGATCCACATGATAATCCAAGAACTAGATACTCAAAATGTCCATAACCGGGGACACGGCTAACCATGATTAGTTTATACACTATGCAGAGGTTTGTGCACTTTTCCCCACAAGACTAGATCTCCTCCGTTGGATTTCTCGCACTACATGATGTTTGAGAAACGGATGACCGAGACACAGTCTTTCCGAAGAGGTCCCCTTAACCGATAGATAGGCATGTACACTTACAATCCCCTACATCTGCTAGCCCATCATGGAAAGGTTTTCCACAACTTACTCAACTATGCCAGAGCCCATAATGGCATGTGGCTGCACACGTAAGTTTCTAGCATGAATAATCTTATGATCCCTTTGAGCCTGGGTGGCAGTCCATAGGAGAATCACACGGTACCCCGGGATTTCCAAAAATACAGGCAACACTGGGTTCCCCAGGTGCCTCAATCCACCCAAATGTGTATTAAAGTTGCCACCTTAAGTTAACCATTAATTAACAATACTCACATCTGTCATGAATACACTCAAACCCAAACCACGTCTACGAGCATAGCATAGCAATGTAAGCAACATAGAAGTAACTCCCAAAGGTTTGATAATAAACAGGTGAATAGGTACTACCTCATCTACTTCCCCAAACCCACATATTAATCAGATCCTAATCATGCAATTGTTTGAGGATCGATCTAATGCAATAAAACTGGGTAGTAAAGAGGTACAATCAAAGTGTTACTTGCCTTGCTGATTATCCGTGAAACCTAGAGACCCATAGTAGCACGCTTCGCACTCCGGGTACTCTATCGCAATCAAACAAGCATACAATAAGAAATCAAGCAAAGATGCACGGGTAAAACTCAAATAAGAAGATCTAACCAGAAAGTTCTACTTCAGAACTCTGGTTTGCAAAAAAAAATCAAATCGAACGAAGCAACAAAACTCAAACTGCGAAAGAAACAAGCTTTGATGACTAATCTGGACTAAAGACAAATTTTACTGTAGCAAAAACTTGTTTAAGTTGATTAAACGGAAAGAGGGCTTCGAGACGAAACTATAGGCGCTTGAATCGCCTGATTCCGATAAACGAGCGAAAAGTTAAACTAAAACAAAAATTAGATCAGAAATCACAATAAAAAATAATCGCGAAAAATCCGAGAAAAAGAAAAACCGACGAACAGGCTAACGAACAAACGTTCGCTGTCTGCGGCTCAACGGTGAAAATCGTTCGTTAAAACGAACAAACGAACGGGCGTTCACTAAATAAATAAATCGGGAAAAAAATAAAACCGATCTATACCAAAAAAACGCATCTAGGGTTTTACCAAAAAAACCGAACCGGCAAAGTAAAACTGACGGCGGCGGCGAACTCCTGCGACGGCGGCGGAGTGGCGGGGCGGCGGCGCGGCTCCGGCGGGTCGTCGGCGGCGGCGGCGGGCTGGCGGTGGCGGACTGGCGGGCGGCGGGGCTAGGGTTCCGGCGGGGCGAGCGACTTGGGCGTCGGCGGGGTCGCGGGCTTGGCTTATAAAGCCGCCCGGGCACAGTGTCCCGGTTGGATACGGCCCGGTAAGTTGGTTGACTTTTTTTAAATAATTCCGTGCAGAAAAACAAAGAAAAGAAATACTAAACGGACTCCAAAAATCCTGAAATAAATTTTCCTCATCCACTAAAAATCTACCGGACAAGGTGAACATTTATTTGCGACTCTAATGCAATTTTAAAAAATGCATATTTTCCTACTTCAAATAAAATAGCAATAAAACTCTGAATAAAAATCTTATTTGATTTTAATATTAAATCTCCAATGTTTCTTTATATTGAGGAAGTCATTTTATCCTCTCTCTTTTATTTTTATAAAAGAAATATTCGAAGAGAAAATAATTAAAATCAAACGATCCTATTTTCAAAATTTGAGAAAACTCAAATATGAAAATAACGAAATCCCCAACTCTCTTCGTAGGTCCTTGAGTTGAATAGAATTTCTAGGATCAAGCCAAAATGCAATGAAATATGATATGCAATGATGACCTAATGTATAACATTCCAAATTGAAAATTTGGGATGTTACAAACCTACCCCCTTAAGATGAATCTCGCCCTCGAGATTCGGGTTGGCTAGAAAATAGGTGAGGGTGATCTTTCCATAGGTCTTTCTCTCGTTCCCAGGTGGCTTCATCTTCGGTATGGTGGCTCCATTGAATTTTACAGAACTTGATAACTTTGCTACGTGTAACTCGGCTGGCAAACTCGAGAATCTTGACTGGCTTCTCCTCGTAGGTCAAATCGGTATCCAACTGAATCGCTTCTAGTGGCACTGTATCTCTCAGAGGGATATCAGCCATCTCTGCGTGGCACTTCTTCAACTGAGAAACATGGAACACATCGTGAACTCCTGACAATCCTTCGGGCAATTCCAACTTGTAAGCAACTTCTCCCATACGTTCCAAAACTTTGTATGGTCCCACAAAACATGGTGCTAACTTTCCCTTAACTCCAAAGTGCTTCACTCCTCGAATGGGTGATACACGAAGATACACTCTGTCTCCGACTTTGTAAACTGTCTCCTTGCATTTAAAATCCGCATAGCTCTTTTTCCTGGACTGGGCTACCTTGAGTCTATCGCAAATCAACTTAACCTTCTCTTCAGACTCTTTAATCAAATCTGGTCCAAACAACTGTCGGTCTCCAACTTCATCCCACAACAACGGTGTCATGCACCTCCTTCCATACAATGCTTGGAAAGGGGCCATCTTTAAATTGGCTTGATAGCTGTTGTTGTAAGAGAACTCTGCGTAAGGCAAATTATCGTCCCAACTAGATCCATAATCTAGCGCACAAGCTCTCAACATGTCCTCCAAAATCTGATTGACTCTCTCAGTCTGTCCATCTGTCTGCGGGTGAAAAGCTGTACTGATCTCTAGCCTGGTTCCCAAAGTTTCATGCAACTGATTCCAAAACTTTGAGGTAAACTGGGTTCCTCTATCTGATACAATGGTCCTCGGAACTCCATGCAAACATACGATCCTGGTCATGTATATCGTTGCCAACTTAGCACTGGTGTAAGTGGTCTTCACTGGAATGAAATGAGCTACTTTCGTCAAACGATCGACTACAACCTATATCGAGTCATAGCCTGAACGAGTCCTGGGCAATCCCGTGATAAAATCCATACCTAGCTTGTCCCACTTCCATTCGGGTATAGGCAATGGTTGTAGCAATCCTGCTGGCTTATGATGCTCTGCCATCACTCTCTGACATACATCACAAACTGCTACATACTCCACAATATCCTTCTTCATTCCGGTCCACCCGAAACTATCCTTCAAATCCAGGTACATTTTATTATTTCCTGGGTGAATCGAATATGGTGAATCATGGGCCTCCTGCAAAATCCGCTTCCTGATCTCCTGATCATTTGGCACATATACGCGGTCCTCGAACCATAATTTATCGTGCTCATCCTCACGAAATCCTTTAGCCTTTCCTTTGCTCATCCTTTCTTTTATCTCGGCAATCTCCTTGTCCGTCTTCTGAGATTCTCTGATATTATCCATCAAAGTAGACTGAATATCCAATGCTGCTACATAGCCTCTCAGAACTATCTCCAAACATAGCTCGCGAAGATCCTCTGCTAACTCCTTGGGTAACTCTCCGGTCATGAGTGTATTGACATGACTCTTGCGGCTCAACGCATCGGCTACTACATTAGCCTTTCCGGGATGATAGTGCAACTTCATATCATAATCCTTAATGAGTTCCAACCATCTCCTCTTCCTGAGATTCAACTCCTTCTGCGTGAAGATACACTTCAAACTCTTGTGATCCATGTATACCTCACAATGCTTTCCGATGAGAAAATGTCTCCAAGTCTTCAACGCATGCACTACAGCTGCTAACTCCAAATCATGCATAGCATAATTTAACTCATGGGGTTTAAGCTGTTGTGAGGCATATGAAACAACTCTTCCCTCCTGCATAAGTACGGCTCCAAGTCCTCGACGAGAAGTGTCGCAATACACTTCATAATCCTTGCGTTGATCTGGTAGAATCAACACTCGTGATGTAACCAAGCGTTTCTTTAACTCCTGAAAATTAGCCTCACATTCCTCAGTCCATTTGAACTTGGTGTCCTTCTAACAACTCCGTCATAGGCTTTGCAATCTTCGAGAAATTCTCAATGAACCTCCGGTAGTATCCTGCGAGTCCATGAAAACTCCGGATCTCTCCAACTGACGTGGGTGCCTCCCAATTTGTCACAGTGACAACTTTGGTGGGGTCTATCACTATTCCTTCTCTAGATATAACATGTCCAAGGAATCCAACTTCCTTCAACCAAAAATCACACTTGCTGAACTTGGCGTATAGCTGATGTTCTCTGAGCTTCCCAAGTACTAATCGCAAATGCTCTTTATGCTCCTCTTAATTCTTCGAGTAGACCAGAATATCATCAATGAACACCACAACGAACGTACCCAAAAACTCCATAAACACCTTGTTCATCATGTTCATGAAATAGGCAGGTGCGTTAGTCAGGCCAAATGACATAACGGTATACTCATATAGCCTGTACCTCGTGGTAAAAGCTGTCTTAGGTATATCCTGCTCTCGAATCTTCAACTGGTGGTACCCTGATCGCAGATCGATCTTGGAAAACACCTTAGCTCCTTGCAGCTGATCAAACAAATCATTGATCATTAGCAGTGGGTACTTGTTCTTGATCGTCACTGAGGGAGTACTAGATTAGGGGGTGTCCGAATGGCCGGACTATACCTTCAGCCGGACTCCTGGACTATGAAGATACAAGATTGAAGACTCTGTCCCGTGTCCGGAAGGGATTTTCCTTGGCGTGGAAGGCAAGCTTGGCGGTACGGATATGAAGATCTCCTACCATTGTAACCGACTTTGTGTAACCCTAACCCTCTCCGGTGTCTATATAAACCGGAGGGTTTTAGTCCGTAGGACAACGTACACAACAATAATCATACCATAGGCTAGCTTCTAGGGTTTAGCCTCTTCGATCTCGTGGTAGATCTACTCTTGTACTACCCATATCATCAATATTAATCAAGCAGGACGTAGGGTTTTACCTCCATCGAGAGGGCCCGAACCTAGGTAAAACTTCGTGTCCCTTGCCTCCTGTTACCATCCGGCCTAGATGCACAGTTCGGGAACCCCTACCCGAGATCCACCGTTTTGACACCGACATTGGTGCTTTCATTGAGAGTTCCTCTGTGTCGTCGCCGTCAGGCTCGATGGCTCCTACGATCATCGATAGCGATGTAGTCTAGGGTGAGACCTTCCTTCCCGGACAGATCTTCGTCTTCGGCGGCTTCGCACTGTGGGCCATTTCGCTTGGCCGTCTGGAGCAGATCGAAAGCTACGCCCCCGGCCGTCAGGTTAGATTTGGAAGTTTAAACTACACGGATGACATCCGCGGGGACTTGATCTTCGACGGATTCGAGCCACTGCCGAGCGCGCCGCACTGTCACGACGAGCATGATCTAGCTCTGCCGCCGAACAGTGCCCTGGAGGCCGCACCCGCGTTGGCTTCGACTCTTAATTCGGAGCCAACCGCGCCGATCGAGGATGGGTGGTTGGACGCCGCCTCGGGGGCTGCGATCCCAACGGTGATTGAGCCAAACACCAGCCCCGCACTCCGCGAGACTCGTGACTCCAAGGAGCCGGACTCCTCTCCGGACTCCGAACCCTCCATGCCCCTGCCAATCGACTCCGATTGGGCGCCGATCATGGAGTTCACTACCACGGACATCTTTCAACACTCGCCTTTCGGCGATATCCTAAAGTCACTGAAGTCTCTCTCCTTATCAGGAGAGCCCTGGCTGGACTATGGTCAGCAAGGTTGGGGTACAGACGATGAAGAAATTCAAAGCCCACCCACCACCCACTTTGTAGCCACTGTCCACGACTTAACCGACATGCTCGACTTCGACTCCGAAGACATCGACGGTATGGACGCCGATGAAGGAGATGATGAAGAACCAGCGCCTACTAGGCCCTGGAAAGCCACCTCGTCATATGACATATACATGGGGGACACCCCAAAAGAGGGAGGAGGCGATGGAACAGCGGAGGAGACCCCTCCAAGAAACAGCCTAAGCGCCGGCGTCAGCGGCGCTGCTCAAAGTCCCGCCAAAACAAATACGGTGATTCCAGCACGGGAGATAATAATACTCCGGAAAGTGCCGAAGAAAAACCCCTCCAGCAAGACTTAGCACAGGAGGATGGAGAAACCAGCCCTCATGAGAGAGCGGCAGACAGAGAGGTCAAGGACGATAATTACATGCCTCCCTCCGAAGACAAGGCAAGCCTCGACGACGACGAATTCATCGTGCCAGAGGATCCCGTTGAGCAAGAGCGTTTTCAACGCAGGCTTATGGCCACGACAAGAAGCCTCAAGAAAAAACAGCAACAACTTAGAGCTGATCAAGATTTGCTGGTCGACAGATGGACTGAAGTCCTTGCAGCCGAAGAGCATAAACTCGAACGCCCCTCCAAGAGCTACCCAAAGCGGAGGTTGCTACCCCGATTAGAGGAGGAAGCACTTGATGCGGCCGACCGGCCACCTCGTGGCCGCGACAGAGAGGCCTCCCGGCCCTCCACTCAAGCCCCACCCCGTACCAAGGCACGGGAATATGCGCCGGACTTACGAGAGATGTTGGAGGACAAGGCAAGGCAAACACGATCGATCTACGGATCGCGTGGGCGCCCCACGGCTCGAGACGGTAACCGTCACGCCGGCCACAAATTCGGTAGGGCCGAACACAGCTCATTGGAGCTACGTCATGATATCACCCAGTACAGAGGCGCCGCACACCCACTATGCTTTACAGACGAAATAATGGATCATCAAATCCCCGAGGGTTTCAAACCCGTAAACATCGAATCATATGATGGCACAACAGATCCTGCGGTATGGATCGAGGATTATCTCCTTCATATCCACATGGCCCGCGGCGACGATTTCCACGCCATCAAATACCTCCCACTCAAGCTTAAAGGACCAGCTCGGCATTGGCTTAACAGCTTGCCAACAGGATCAATCAGTTGTTGGGAGGACCTGGAAGCCGCATTCCTCGACAATTTCCAGGGTACTTATGTGCGACCCCCAGACACCGATGACCTAAGTCACATAATTCAGCAGCCAGAGGAATCGGCCAGGCAATTCTGGACACGGTTCCTAACAAAGAAAAATCAAATAGTCGACTGTCCGGACGCTGAGGCCCTAGCAGCCTTCAAGCACAATATCCGTGACGAGTGGCTGGCCCGGCACCTTGGACAGGAAAAGCCGAAATCTATGGCAGCACTCACGACACTCATGACACGCTTTTGCGCGGGAGAAGACAGCTGGCTTGCTCGTAGCAACAATATGACCAAGAACCCTGGTAATTCGGACACCAGGGATAGTAGTGGCAGGTCGCGTCGCAACAAGTAGAAATGCCGCATTAACGACGACAATGCTGAGGATACGGCAGTTAATGCCGGATTCAGAGGCTCTAAATCCGGTCAGCGGAAAAAGCCATTCAAAAGGAATCCTAGGGGCCCATCCAGTTTGGACTGAATACTCAACCGCTTGTGCCAGATACATGGCACCCCCAAAAAGCCGGCCAATCACACCAACAGGGATTGTTGGGTGTTCAAGCAGGCAGTCAAGTTAAACGCCGAAAATGAAGACAAGGGGCTGCATAGCGATGATGACGAGGAGCCCCGGCCGCCGAACAACAGTGGACAGAAGGGTTTTCCCCCACAAGTGCGGACTGTGAACATGATATATGCAACCCATGTCCCCAAAAGGGAGCGGAAGCGCGTGTTACGGGACGTATACGCGGTAGAGCCAGTCGCCCCAAAGTTCAACCCATGGTCCTCCTGCCCGATCACCTTTGATCGAAGGGACCATCCCACTAGCATCCGTCATGGCGGATTCGCCGCATTGGTCCTAGACCCAATTATTGACGGATTTCATCTCACTAGAGTCCTTATGGACGGCGGCAGCAACCTGAACCTGCTTTACCAGGATACAGTGCGGAAAATGCGCATAGATCCCTCGAGGATTAAGCCCACCAAAACGACCTTTAAAGGCATAATACCAGGTGTAGAGGCCAATTGTACAGGCTCAGTCACACTTGAAGTGGTCTTCAAATCTCCGGACAATTTCCGAAGTGAGGAGTTAATCTTCGACATAGTCCCATTTCGAAGTGGTTATCACGCATTGCTCGGGCGAACCGCATTCGCTAAGTTCAATGCGGTATCGCACTACGCATACCTTAAGCTCAAGGTGCCAGGCCCTCGAGGAGTAATTAGAGTCAATGGAAACACCGAACGCTCCCTCCAAATGGAGGAGCACGCGGCGGCCCTTGCAGCGGAAGTACAAAGCTGCCTCTCCAGGCAGTTCTCCAGTCCGGCCACTAAACGACCGGACACCGTTTAGCGCGCCCGGAGTAACCTACAACAAGACCTCCTGGCACGATCCGAGCAGGCGTAGCAATGCGGCCCCAACACCAACCCTCGCAAAAAGGCGACGCCAGTACTTCACGTACATAACTACGCTCTAGAGATACCATGGGTACAGGGGGAGGGGCACCATCACGGCACGCCTAAAAATACGGCTTAAACCGTACCAGGGGCTGCTGATTTTTTTTAAATTATTTTCTCTTACTTTCAGGACTCCATCCTTTGGAAGGCCTGTTCGGCAGTTCCATTGCCGCACAAACGATGCAAGAACCAGGGAAGCAGACAAGCCACGCCGCAGTACGGAACTCCCAGGTGGTCTCTATCACGAGCAGTATACCTGTTCCGCATACTATTCCGCATCTTGCCCCTGGAACGGACATGTTAACTAGTCCAACCTTCCACTTATTACATTATTTGTATCGTTCTGCTTTGATCGCAGCCCTTTTTAATAAACAATGCATAGCTTTCGACTATTTTTGCATTACCTTTTTTCTTTATATATGTTCCTTAATGACATGTTGCACCCGTACACGTTGGTACGGCCAAAATACGCCAGGGGCTTTAGTACCCCTCAATATGGTGTGAGAAGTCCGAACACTTTAACAAGTACGGCACCCCTAACTTATAGCATTATATGCATCGGCTCCGAATCATGTCTTGGGTCAATAGTTGGGTTTGCCCGGCTCCTATGTTTTGGTGCCTTACGTTCCGCTATATCGGCTAAGGTAGCACTAGGAGAACCACTGCGATTGTGCCCCAGTTGAGCTGGGTCGAGCACCTCAGTGGAGAAAGCTAAAACTGACTGTCATGATGAAGCGAGAGCTGGTCGCTGTTCGAGAGGTTTCTCGAGTCCCTAAAGACTTATGCTGCTTAGGGCGAGGAGCCGGCTCTGTCCGGCCAAGGCGTGGATAGCGCACCGAACTCGGTCTTCCGAATACCAGGGGCTTCGCTGAAATTTAAAATTATAGAATTCTATGGCTAAGTGAGAGTGTTCACGCATTATAGTCCGATTGCCTTGTTCGTTGGGCTGAGCGCCTCCCTCACAGGACCCAAACATGGGGAAAAAAGAGCGCTCAGGTTTATCCCCGAACACCCCAGCACTGGCGGCACGGGGGCAGAAGCCGACTGCTCGCCATCTCTCAGAATTGATAAACAGCCGCACAGAAGGTAATATTTTAAATTCAACAGCATTTCTTAGCTCATATAAACAAGTTTTCAGCGCACAGGACAAAACGAGAAAGTTTCACTCAAAAATTACATCCCTAGAACATTCATCCGCCACCAGGCAGGCACCCTTCAGAACATCCTTATAGTAATTCTCGGGCTTGCGATGCTCTTTCCCCGGCGGTGGCCCGTCCTTCACCAGCTTCTCAGCATCCAGCTTGCCCCAGTGCACCTTAGCATGGGCAAGGGCCCTACGGGCACCTTCAGTGCAGACGGAGCGCTTGACAACTTCGAGCCTTGGACAGGCCTCCACCAACCGCCGCACCAGCCCGAAATAGCTCCCAGGCAGAGCCCCTCCAGGCCACAGACAAACAATGAGGCCCTTCATGGCCTGTTCGGCCGCCTTGTGGAGCTCGACCAGTTGCTTCAGCAGGTCGCTCAGGGGCACGGGGTGTCCGGCCTCAGCATACTGAGACCAGAACACCTTCTCTGTCGAGCTGCCCTCCTCGGCTCGATAGAATGCGGCGGCATCGGACACACTCAAGGGAAGATCTGCGAACGCTCCTGGAGAGCTCCGGATTCGGGTAAGTAACAAGTAACTCACATTTATGTGTTTGCTTTGCATAAATAATGCCTTACCCGCCGCTATCTTCTTCACCTCATCCAACTCCTGGAGGGTCTTCTGGGATTCGGCCTTGGCAGACTTGGCATTTTCAATAGCCACCGCGAGCTCGGGCGCTCGCGTCTTTGAGTCAAGCTCCAAACTCTCATGTTTTTCTATGAGAGCCTGGAGCTCTTGCCGCACCTTGCCAACCTCGGCCTCATACTTCTCCCGCTCGGTGCGCTCCGTGGCCTCCCTCTTCTCGGCCTCGACCAGCGCTTTCTTAAGGGTCGCCACCTCAGACGTGGCCCCTACAATAGCCACGATAATCCTGTCATTTTTTGCAATTGCACCTATATATATATATTTAAACAAGGTATTTCTTACCTTCATTGTCCTCGAGCTGCTTCTCGGCACGCCCGAGCTCTTGATCCTCTATTCGGCTTTTCTTCCCGAACGCCAAACAGAGCATCAGGGGCTACTGTCTATGCGGTAATATTATTTACACATTCTTTACTTACCTCAAAGTCTGTTAAAAGGCTAGTACAAGCTTCAGTCAGTCCGCTCTTAGCGGACTGAACCTTCTGGATCACCGCACTCATAATAGTGCGGTGCCCCTCGTTGATGGAGGCACCTTGGAGCGCCTCCAACAGATTGTCCGGCGCCTCCGGTTGGATGGGGTCCCCGGCACGGTGGACTTGCTCCTCTTGGAAGGAGGTCCCCCGCCGTACTCTGGAACCTTTGAAGCTTCCGGAGCGGTGTACGGCCTAGAGCTGGACTTGGAGCCCTGAGGGGTTTCATCCCCTTTACTCCTGGAGTCCAGGAGGTCGCCTTGCGACGCCTCCAGGACCACCTCCTCCCGGCTTGGAACCTGTTGGGACAACACTTCGGTGTCGTCCGTAGGACGGGGGGAGGAAGCCGTCGGAAGCGAGTTCACATCCGACGAGTCCAGTGAGCCGCTCGACGACGCGTTGAGCCGGTCTTTGGGTGGGCTGCATAAACATATTCGACGTAAGGGAAAGTTGTGCAATAAATGAATACTATGAATTACTCTGGTATCTGGATACTTACGATTTTGCCACGGGCTTGGCCCTGGGCAGCCACTCCTCTCCGCCGTTGTCGGCGTCAGTGGAGTAGTCCGGTGGAAGGGTTTTCTCCTTCTTGGACCCTCCGGCCTCCCCAGAGAGGGCGGCCTTCCTTTTTTTCTCTCCTCCCGCTGGAGGGGGAGAGGTCTCTTCTTCTTCCTCCTCCTCGTCTTCATGGGAGGAATGCGCCTCGGAACCGTCGGATGATGGATCCAACACCTCTGGGCGCCGGGCACTCTTTCGAGTCCCTGCGGCCTTTTTCGCGGCCTTCTTCTCGGGCACCACATAGGGTGCCGGAACCAGTAGCTTCGCCAAGCGACCATCCGCTGGGCCTTCGGGCAAAGGAGCCGGACAGTTGATCTGTCGGGACATCACCTGCCAATCCTGTCAAAGGTAAGGGAGCTTAGATCCCGCATGAAGTCAAACTATGAAAAACTGATACCCTGTAAAAGGAAAAAACAGCTTACCGCGAGAGCATGATGCTACGCACTGAATCCGCGATCCTCGGTAGTGGATGCGGGATCCTCGGCGCCCTTGAAAAGCACCTTCCAGGCATCTTCTTACGTCGTGTCGAAGAGCCTGCTCAGAGTTTGGTGCCGTGCCGGGTCGAACTCCCACAGGTTGAAAGCCCGTTGTTGACACGGGAGGATCAAGCAGATGAGCATCACCTGGACTACGCTGACAAGTCTAAGCTTCTTGTCCGCCAGGGTTTGGATGCATGTTTGGAGTTCGGTCAGCTCTCCTTTTTTACCCCAAGACAGGCCCGTCTCCTTCCAGGAGGTGAGCCGTGTGGGGGGTCTGGATCGAAACTCGGGGGGTGCGACCCATTCGGCGTCGCGCGGCTCGGTGATGTAAAACCATCCCGATTGCCACCCCTTCAGGGTCTCCACAAAGGAGCCCTCGAGCCATAGGACATTGGCCATCTTGCCCACCATGGCGCCTCCGCACTCCGCCTGGTTGCCACGCACCACCTTCGGCTTGACGTTGAAAGTCTTGAGCCATAGGCCGGAATGGGGGCGGAAGCGGAGGAAGGCCTCGCACACGACGATAAACGCCGAGATGTTGAGGACGAAGTTCGGGGCCAGATCATGTAAATCCAGGCCATAGTAGAACATGAGCCCCCGGACAAATGGGTGGAGAGGGAAGCCTAGTCCGCGGAGGAAATGGGGGAGGAACACCACCCTCTCATGGGGCCTAGGGGTGGGGATGAGCTGCCCCTTTTCGAGGAGCTGGTACGCGATGTCGTTAGACAGGTATCCGGCCTTCCTCAGCTTTTTGATATGTCCCTCCGTGACGGAGGAGACCATCCACTTGCCTCCCGGCCCGGACATGGCTGGAGAAGGTTGAGGTGGGGAGTGCGGACTTGGGCGCTGGAGCTCGAGTGCGCAAGAATGGATAGGCGAAGAATGAAGAAGGCGTAGGTGAAAAGGTGGATCCCTATCCCCTTATATGGGTGGACGCATCTACATGTCCCACCAGCCTGGTAAAACTCGCCTATCTCCAAGCGCCGTAATCAATGACGCGGTTGGGTTACCCACGCCCGTATTGATGAGAATCCCGGGATAAGGGGACACGATCTCTGCTTTAACAAGACGTGCCAAGGAAACCGCCTCGCATAACGCGCTGAGGTGGGATAATGAAATGACTCGAATAAAGGCTTGGCCATGGTGTGTCACGCTACGGAATACGTCAGCAGATTAGATTGGTGTAAATATTATTCTCTCTATGGCAATATGTGGAAACTTATTTTGCAGAGCCGGACACTATCTTTGTGTTCAAAATCTTCTATGAAGTACTTGGAGGAGGAACCCGCCTTGCAATGTCGAAGACAATCTGCGCGCCGGACTCGTCGTCATTGAAGCCTGGTTCAGGGGCTACTGAGGGAGTCCTGGATTAGGGGGTGTCCGGATGGCCGGACTATACCTTCAGCCGGACTCCTGGACTATGAAGATACAAGATTGAAGACTTCGTCCCGTTTCCGGAAGGGACTTTCCTTGGCGTGGAAGGCAAGCTTGGCGGTACGGATATGAAGATCTCCTACCATTGTAACCGACTTTGTGTAACCCTAACCCTCTCCGGTGTCTATATAAACCGGAGGGTTTTAGTCCGTAGGACAACGTACACAACAATAATCATACCATAGGCTAGCTTCTAGGGTTTAGCCTCTTCGATCTCGTGGTAGATCCACTCTTGTACTACCCATATCATCAATATTAATCAAGCAGGACGTAGGGTTTAACCTCCATCGAGAGGGTCCGAACCTGGGTAAAACTTCGTGTCCCTTGCCTCCTGTTACCATCCGGCCTAGACGCACAGTTTGGGACCCCCTACCAAAGATCCGCCGTTTTGACACCGACAGTCACCTCATTCAATCCCCGATAATCAACAACCATCCTCAACGATCCACCCTTTTTCTCCACTAGAAGTACTGGTGATCCCCAGGGTGACGAGCTTGGGCGAACATATCCTTTGTACAGTAACTCCTTAATCTGCTTCTTAATTTCCTCTAAACCGTATGCGGGCATCTTGTACGGTCTCTTAGATATTGGCCCTGTGCCTGGCAAAAGCTCAATCAAAAACTCGATGTCTCTATCCGGTGGCATGTCTGGCAACTCTTTTGGAAATACATCCAGGAAATCCTTCACCACAGGTACTTCCTCCTGTACAACTCCTGATAAGGAATTTACTTGAGTCCTAATCGGCACATGCCGGGATACATACTTGATCCTTCTTCCTTCTGGGGTGGTGAGCAAAATCGACTTACTGGCGCAATTGATGTTTTCTCCATACATTGATAGCCAATCCATACCCAGAATCACATCCAAACCTTGTGACTCCAAAATTATCAGATCTGAGGGGAAAACATGCCTACCTATGGTCAATGGCATCTGAAAACATCCTTGGCTTGCCATATACTCTGCTCCTGGCGAGCTCACTATTACTGCATCTAGCTGGGCTTCAATCTCCCCCACGTTAACGTGGTTGACTTGTCCCCTGTTGAAAGGGTTGGGCTTCTTCCCAGAACTTCCATTGCCATTTCCATTCTTAGCTTCAGGACATTCATTGGCATAATGTCCAGTCTTCTGGCACTTGTAGCAAGTAACGTGGCTTAGATCTTTCTTGGCAGGCGTTCCTGGGTTGGAACGGTTCTGTCCGTTGCTTCCTCCATTACCATTCCCGTTCTTGGAGCTACTATGGTTGTGTGAACTTCCTCCACTGTGAGTGTGGCCTCCATGGTTATGGACAAGTCCTCCCGAGTTCGGGGGAAAACGGGGTCTCTGCTGAGCTCCAGAATTATACTTTCCTTGTCCATACTTCCTCTTGCGGCTATCAATCTACTGCTGCTTCCCTTCAATCATGAGAGCTCTATCTACCAACTGTTGGTAGTTATTAAAGATTGCTACCATCAACTGCATGCTCAGCTCATCATTCAGTCCTTCCAGAAACTTCCCCTGTTTAGCTGCATCCGTAGCGACGTCATCTGGGGCATAACGTGCTAGATTACTAAAGTCATCCACATACTGGCCAACGGTGTGTCCTCCTTGGTGTAAGTTGCGAAACTCACGCTTCTTCATGGCCATAGCTCCTGCTGATACATGGGCAGTGCAAAAGACCTGCTGGAACTGGTCCCATGTAACATTGGCTATAGGATAGGTGACAGTGTAATTCTCCCACCATGAGGCTGCTGGTCCATCCAATTGGTGTGCGGCAAAACACACCTTCTCAGCATATGTGCATCTTGCAGTGGTTAACTCCCTTCCAATCCTGCGGAGCCAATCATCAGCCACTATCGGCTCGGTGCTACTGGAAAACACCGGCGGCTGCAACCTCAGAAAATAGGCTAAGTTGTCAACTGGGGGTGGTGGTGGGTTGTTGTTGTTGTTGTTGCTGCTGTTGTTGTTGCCTTGGTTCTGAACTAACAACTGCATCAAGGCATTCTGCTGCTGGATCAACTTAGTGAGCTCCGGTGGAAAGGTAAATCTGGGGTCACGTCTCGGAGGCATCTGACGGGTTTAGAAAAGATGAGAAAACAGAGTAGAATGGGGTCTAGGGGGAAACACTACCCATATGCTCATGAGACAAACACAAACATATCACTCAATCAATCAAGCAAGGGCATACAATCGGTCTAGAACTATCATTACAAAAGTGCTCAGACTATACTATATACATGGTGGAATACTACTACTGTTTTGGTGGTCGACTAGAAAAAATGATTGGTAGAAGACTCCATAATATCCGCTCCAGCTTCATCAACAAAGTCATCATCGCTATCATCGACGACGGAGTCGGTGTCGTCGATGATGATGTAGTTCTCCGAGCAAGTGGAATCGTCATCTTCTGCTCCTGGCGCAGGGTCTCCCATGAACAGTCCTAGCTTCCTTGTTAGATCATCATTCATCTCCATTAGTATCGTCATTTCCTCCTCATATCCATCGCGTGTAGACTTGAGTTCTTCCTCCAGCTCCGTGATCCTGGTCATCGCCTTCTTCAGATCTATCATGCCTGCGCACATCTGGTTCTCCTGGCGACATATGTGTTGGTTTAACTCCTGGATGAAAGCGGCAATTGATCTATCCTTCCTGGTGCTGATCATCTCCCATTGCTCATCTCGGCGCCCACAAATCTGGTAGATAGTATCCTTGGGATCCTTGTGGTAAACTTCTCCAATGCTTCCCATGGTGATGTAGGCTGCCATACTCTTTACTAGACTCCAGGTTGGTGCATCAAAGAAAAACTCTATGGGCTCAGTGACTGGCGTAAATGTCCTTCCTGGAACTTTAACTTGAATCATCCAGCGCTCCTCTTCTGGTAGAGTGGCGTTGTAAGTCCTGGTGAAGCTTGGTATTCCGATGTTCAGGTACCTAGCGACTTCCTTCAAGTGGCATCCAAAAGGTGTGTCTTCATCCGGTTGTGCAAACTTGTTCCTTGCGTCCACCATCCTACAGAGTAGAAAGTGGTGAGGAGTCAGAAATGAGAAGAGAGTAGTGATCTAGGGCTTTAGCTTAGTGGTCGTGTCCTACAGTCAGCATGTGCTCTGGTACCATTTTGTAGCGACCATATCTCAGACAGTCTGATCTCTGTGCATCAGCGTCATCCCTGGATTGGTAATGCTGACACGCATAGTACTTGAGGATTTATAACAGAGTAGCAATCACACACTTATTACATCAGATGTCTCAAAAGAGAACTTATTACAATAAATATGGCTTAAGGCCATCTAATACGATAACAGCGGAAGGCTTGGAAGATAAAGTGAGTCCATCAACTCCAACGTCATCACTGAGTGAAAGACAACGACCTATGGCTCCTTACTCGTCATCTTAAAAGTCTGCAACATGATACGTTGCAGCCCGAAAACGGGCCAGCACATGGAATATGCTGGCAATGTAACACAAGAGAGTAATGAACAGAATAATGCTATCACTACATGCATATTTGACTGGTGGAGGCTGTATGGTTAATATGTTTTGCGAAAAGCCAATTTTTCCCTACAACAAAGGAATGAATTTTTATTTAACTATCATGGTAGTTGTTAAACATTGAGAAGGTTCACCCAACTCAATCCCAATTAAGCATCATCATTAAACCCAATCAAATTATATTAAGAGTGACGAGATCCAGATGATTATCCAAGAACTAGATACTCAAAATTTCCATAACCGGGGACACGGCTAACCATGATTAGTTTATACACTCTGCAGAGATTTGTGCACTTTTCCCCACAAGACTCGATCTCCTCCGTTGGATTTATCGCACTACATGATGTTTGAGAAACGGATGACCGAGACACAGTCTTTCCGAAGAGGTCCCCTTAATCGATAGATAGGCATGTACACCTACAATCCCCTACATCTGCTAGCCCATCATGGAAAGGTTTCCCACAACTTACTCAACTATGCCAAAGCCCATAATGTCATGTGGCTGCACACGGAAGCTTCTAGCATGAATAATCTTATGATTCCTTTGAGCCTGGGTGGCAGTCCATAGGAGAATCACATGGCACCCCGGGATTTCCAAAAATACAGGCAACACTGGGTTCCCTAGGTGCCTCAATCCACCCAGATGTGTATTAAAGTTGCCACCTTAAGTTAACCATTAATTAACAATACTCACATCTATCATGATTACACTCAAACCCAAACCACGTCTACGAGCATAGCATAGCAATATAAGCAACGTAGAAGTAACTCCCAAAGGTTTGATAATAAACAGGTGAATAGGTACTGCCTCATCTACTTCCCAAAACCCACATATTAATCAGATCCTAATCATGCAATTGTTTGAGGATTGATCTAATGCAATAAAACTAGGTAGTAAAGAGGTATGATCAAAGTTTTACTTGCCTTGCTGATGATCCATGAAACCTAGAGACTCGTAGTAGCACGCTTCGCACTCTGGGTACTCTATCGCAATCAAACAAGCATACAATAAGCAATGAAGCAAAGATGCATAGGTAAAACTCAAATAAGAAGATGTAACCAGAAAGTTCAACTTAAGAACTCTGGTTTGCAAAAAATATCAAATCGAACGAAGCTACAAAACTCAAACTGCGAAAGAAACAAGCTTTGATTACTAATCTGGACTAAAGTCAAATTTTACAGTAGCAAAAACTTGTTTAAGTTGACTAAACATAAAGTGGGCTTCGAGACAAAACTATAGGCGCTTTAATCGCCTGATTCCGATAAACGAGCGAAAAGTTAAACTAATACGAAAATCGGATCAGGAATCACGATCGAAAATAATCGCGAAAAATCCGAGAAAAAGAAAAAAACCGACGAACAGGCTAACGAATGAGCGTTCGCTGTCTGCGGCTAAACGGTGAAAATCGTCCGTTAAAACAAACAAACGGGCGTTCGCTAAATAAATAAACCGAGGAAAAAATAAAACTGATCTATACTAAAAAACGCATCTAGGGTTTTACCAAAAAACCAAACCGGCAAAGAAAAACCGGCGGCGGCGACGAACTCCGGCGACTCCGGCGAACTTCGGCGACGGCGGCGGCAGGGCGGCGTCGGCGACGACGGCGGCGGGCTGGCGGCGGCGGCGGCGAACTGGCGGGCGGCGGGGCTAGGGTTTCGGCGGGGCGGGCGACTATGGCCTCGGCGGGGTCGTGGGCTCAGCTTATAAAGCCTCCCAGGCGCAGTGTCCCAGTCGAACACGGCTCGGTAAGTCGGTTGACTTTTTTAAAATAATTCCGCGCAGAAAAATGAAGAAAAGAAATACTAAAGGACTCCAAAAATCCTGAAATAAATTTTCCCCATCCTCTAAAAATCTACCGAACAAGGTGAACATTTATTTGGGACTCTAATGCAAATTTGGAAAACGCATATTTTTCCTAATTCTAATAAAATAGCAATAAAACTCTGAAGAAAAATCTTATTTGATTTTAGTATTAAATCTCCAATATTTTTTATTTTGAGGAAGTCATTTTATCCTATATTTTTTATTTTTATAAAATAAATATTCGAAGAGAAAATAATTAAAATCAAACTATCCTATTTTCAAAATTTGAGAAAACTCAAATATGAAAATATCGAAATCCCCAACTCTCTCCGTAGGTCCTTGAGTTGCGTAGAATTTCTAGGATCAAGCCAAAATGCAATAAAGTATGATATGCAATGATGACCTAATGTATAACATTCCAAATTGAAAATTTGGGATGTTACAAGTAGCGAGATGTGTGAGGTAAGGTACACCGATGGCGGTTTTAATTTCTCTTATTAATTTGTTTGTTTCACCCACTAACTAGTGGGACCCAACATACTACGTGGAGAGAGGTAAGGTGACTAAGGCTGCATTATTTCTCTACTACCAACACTGCTTTAAATCCCAAAAAACCTTACCAACAAAGCCACATGACACGATTATGATTTAAATCCCAATGACTCCCACACCAAAAAAACACGGCATGCTTGTCACACGAATGCATGAATGTATAAAAGGTTATTGTCCTCTTGTTGAACATAACAGGAGGGTGGTGTAGCTGGTTAGCCTGTTCGCTCATCAAACTTGAGGTCTCGGGTTGGATAACTACACTTGAGCATAATTTTGTTTTTGTTCGACTTCTTTCTTCCACCCAATGACATGTAGGCCCCGCATGATAGAGAGAGAAAGTGATTTGGGGCGGTGCCAGGAGGATTCTTTGACTGTTCAAAATGGATGGATACGTGGCTATACGATCTCGTAGTGGCCGTATAATCACCTCATCACGTATACGCTGCAGCCTCGGCGCTTGTTTTCTAGGGTTTGCACTCTTCACACTCTCTGTCCAGTATATATATACACGCTGGAGCCTCAACGCTTGTAGTTGCTCTCTTCACACTCTCTCACCCTCTCCAGATCCAAACAAGACTTCGTTGGCCTCTCTCTCTCCCCTCACTGCTGGTCAAAGAGCCGGCGGGATCTGTCCGCCGGGAAGGGAAGGAGGCTTAACATTGTTGCCGTCGGCGAGGATCCACCACCGGCGCAGCTGTTCTCTTTCACCCAGCGGCAGCGCGGGAGGGCCTCTGACCCCTTCTTCCTCGCCGCCGTACATAGTGTGGGCTGAACGGCCTCCGGTCACCCACCGAACCACACCACAAGAACCTTATGGTATAATTTACTTATTCCACATGCATTGCTCTAGCTGCATGTGGGATTTTTCCGCTTCTGCACTTGAATCTAGGTGTTGGATCAAACAGGAAAGTAGTGAGGAAAGTAGTATAGCATGAATCTAGGACGTGGTTCAAAGGGGAAAGGAATGGGGGAAATGTTGGGAAACGTAGTAATTTCAAAACAAATTCTACACACACGCAAGATCATGGTGATGCATAGCAACGAGAGGGAAGAGTGCCGTCCACGTACCCTCATAGACCATAAGAAGAAGAGTTATGACAACGCGGTTGATGTAGTCGTATGAGTTCACGATCGACCAATCCTAGTACCGAACGTACGACACCTCCGCGATCTACACACATTTAGCTCGGTGACGTCCTGTGAACTCACGATCCAGTAGAGCTTCGAGGGAGAGTTTCGTCAGCACGACGGCGTGATGATGGTGATGATGATGCTACCGGAACAGGGCTTCGCCTAAGCACCGCTACGATATAACCGAGATGGATTATGGTGGAGGGGGGCACCGCACCTGGCTAAAAGATCAATGATCAACTTGTGTGTCCATAGGGTGCCCCCCTCCCCCGTATATAAAGGAGAGGAGGAGGGGGAGGGCCGTCCCTCTCTATGGCGAGCCCTAGGGGAGTCCTACTCCCTCCGAGAGTAGGATTCCCCCCTTCCAAGTAGGAGTAGGAGAGGAAGGAAGGAGGACAGAGGGAGGAAGGAAAGGGGGCCGACCCCCTCCCAATTCGGAATGGGCTTGGCGGGCGTGCATCCCTCTTTTCCCTTCCCTCTTCTCTATTCCACCAAGGCCCAATAAGGCCCATATACTCCCCAGGGGGGTTCCGGTAACCTCCCGGTACTCCAGAAAAATGCCCGAACCACTCGGAACCAGTCCGATGTCCAAACATAGTCTTCCAATATATCGATCTTTATGTCTCAACCATTTGAGACTCCTCGTCATATCCGTGATCAACTCCGGGACTCTGAACTACCTTCGGTTCATCAAAACACATAAACTCATAATACCGATCGTCACCGAACGTTATGCGTGCGGACCCTATGGGTTCGAGAACTATGTAGACATGACCAAGACTCACTTCCGGTCAATAACCAATAGCGGAACCTGGATGCTCATATTGGTTCCTACATATTCCATGAAGATCTTTATCGGTCGAACCGCATAACAACATACGTTGTTCCCTTTGTCATCGGTATGTTACTTGCCCGAGATTCGATCGTCGGTATCTCAATACCTAGTTCAATCTCGTTACTGGCAAGTCTCTTTACTCGTTCCGTAATGCTACATCCTGTAACTAACTCATTAGCTATATTTCTTGCAAGGCTTATTGTGATGTACATTACCGAGAGGGCCCAGAGATACCTCTCCGACAATCGGAGTGACAAATCTTAATCTTGATCCATGCCAACTCAACAAACACCATCGGAGACACCTATAGAGCACGTTTATAATCACCCAAATTGGTTGTGACATTTGGTAGCACACAAAGTGTTCCTCTGGTATTCGGGAGTTGCATGATCTCATAGTCATAGGAACATGTATAGTTATGGAGAAAGCAATAGCAACAAACTAAATGATCATCGTGCTAAGATAATGAATGAGTCAAGTCAATCACATTATTCTCAAATGATGTGATCCCATTAATCAAATGACAACTCATGTCTATTGTTAGGAAACTTAACCATCAATGATTCAATGAGCTAGTCAAGTAGAGGCAAACTAGTAACACTCTGTTTGTCTATGTATTCACACATGTACTAAGTTTCCGGTTAATACAATTCTAGCATGAATATTTATCATGATATAAGGAAATAAATAACAACTTTATTGCCTCTAGGGCACATTTCCTTCAGTCTCCCACTTGCACTAGAGTCAATAATCTAGTTCACATCGTCATGTGATTTAACACCAATAGTTCACATCTTTATGTGATTAGTTCACATCTCCATGTGACTAACACCCGAAGGGTTTACTAGAGTCAATAATCTAGTTCACATCGCTATGTGATTAACACCCAAAGAGTGATCATGTTTTGCTTGTGAGAGAAATTTAGTCAACGGGTCAGCCACATTCAAAGCCATATGTATTTTGCAAATTTTATATGTCTACAATGCTTTGAACGGAGCTACTCTAGCTAATTGCTCCCACTTTCAATATGTATCAAGATTGAGACTTAGAGTCATCCAGCTTGGTGTCAAAGCTTGCATCGACGTAACTCTTTATGATGAACTCTTTGTCACCTCCATAACCGAGAAACATTTCCTTATTCCACTAAGGATATTTTTTGACCGTTGTCCAATGATCCACTCCTGGATCACTATTGTACCCTCTTGCCAAACTTATGTTGAGGTACACAATAGGTTTGGTACGTAGCATAGCATACTTTGTAGAACCTATGACTGAGGCATAGAGAATGACTTTTCATTCTCTTTCTATTTTCTACCGTGGTCGGGTTTTGAGTCTTTACTCAACTTCACACCTTGCAACACAGGCAAGAACTCCTTCTTTGATTGTTCCATTTTGAACTACTTCAAAATCTTGTCAAGGTATGTACTCATTGAAAATATATCAAGCGTCTTGATCTATCTCTATAGATCTTGATGCTCAATATGTAAGTAGCTTCACCGAGGTCTTTCTTTGAAAAATCCTTTCAAAACACTCCTTTATGCTTTCCAGAAAATTCTACATTATTTCCGATCAACAATCTGTCATTCACATATACTTATCAGAAATGTTGTAGTGCTCCCACTCACTTTCTTGCAAATACAGGCTTCACCGCAAGTCTGTACAAAACCATATGCTTTGATCACTTTATCAAAGCATATATTCCAACTCCAAGATGCTTGCACCAGTCCATAGATGGATCGCTGGAGCTTGCTCACTTTGTTAGCACCTTTAGGATCAACAAAACCTTCTGGTTGCATCATATACAACTCTTCTTTAAGAAATCCATTAAGGAATGCAGTTTTGACATCCATTTGCCAGATTTCATAAAATGCGGCAACTGCTAACATGATTCGGACAGACTTTTAAGCAACGATACGAGTGAGAAAATCTCATCATAGTCAACACCTTGAACTTGTCGAAAACATTTTTGCGACAATTCGAGCTTTGTAGATAGTAACACTACTATTAGTGTTTGTCTTCCTCTTGAAGATCCATTTATTCTCAATGGCTTGCCGATCATCCGACAAGTCAATCAAAGTCCACACTTTGTTCTCATACATGGATCCTATCTCAGATTTCATGGCCTCAAGCCATTTCACGGAATCTGGGCTCATCATCGCTTCCTCATAGTTCGTAGGTTCGTCATGGTCAAGTAACATGAACTCTAGAATAGGATTACCGTACCACTCTGGTGTGGAACGTACTCTTGTTGACCTACGAGGTTCGGTAGTAACTTGATCCGAAGCTTCATGATCGTCATCATTAACTTCCTCACTAATTGGTGTAGGCATCACTGGAACTGATTTCTGTGATGAAGCACTTTCCAATTCGGGAGAAGGTACAACACATCACCAAGTTCTACTTTCCTCCCACTCACTTCTTTCGAGAGAAACTCCTTCTCTAGAAAGGATCCATTCTTAGCAACAAAATATCTTGCCTTCGGATCTGTGATAGAAGCTGTATCCAACAGTTTGTTTTGGGTATCCCATGAAGACGCACTACTCCGATTTGGGTTCGAGCTTATCAGTTTGAACCTTTTTCACATAAGCATCGCAACCCCAAACTTTAAGAAATGGCAGCTTTGTTTTCTTGCCAAACCATAGTTCATACGGTGTCATCTCAATGGATTTAGATGGTGCCCTATTTAACATGAATGCAGCTGTCTCTAATGCATAACTCCAAAACGATAGTGGTAAATCGGTAAGAGACATCATAGATCGCACCATATCCAATAAAGTACGATTACAATGTTCGGACACACCATTATGCTATGGTGTTCCAGGTGGCGTGAGTTGCAAAATTATTCCACATTGTTTCAAATGAAGACCAAACTCGTAAGTCAAATATTCGCCTCCGCGATCAGATCGTAGAAACTTTATTTTCTTGTTACGATGATTTTCCACTTCACTCTAAAATTCTTTGAACTTTTCAAATGTTTCAGACTTATGTTTCATTAAGTAGATATACCCATATCTTCTCAAATCATCTGTGAAGGTCAGAAAATAACGATACCCGCCGCGAGCCTCAACACTCATTGGACCGCACACATCAGTATGTATTATTTCCAACAAGTCTGTTGCTCGCTCCATTGTTCCAAAGAACGGAGTCTTAGTCATCTTGCACATGAGGCATGGTTCGCAAGCATCAAGTGATTCCAAAAGTCCATTAGCATGGAGTTTCTTCATGCGCTTTACACCAATATGACCTAAACGGCAGTGCCACAAATAAGTTGCACTATCATTATTAACTTTGCATCTTTTGGCTTCAATATTATGAATATGTGTATCACTATGATTGAGATTAAATAAACCATTCACCTTGGGTGTATGTCCATTGAAGGTTTTATTCATGTAAACAGAACAACAATTATTCTCTGACTTTAAATGAATAACTGTATAGCAATTATCATGATCAAATCATATTCATGCTTAACGCAAACACCAAATAACATTTATTTAGGTTCAACACTAATCTCAGAAGTATAGGGAGTGTCCGATGATGATCATCTCAATATTGGAACCACTTCCAACACACATCGTCACTTCACCCTTAACTAGTCTCAGTTCATTCTGCAACTCCCGTCTCGAGTTACTAACCTTAGCAACTGAACTAGTATCAAATACTGAGGGGTTGTTATAAACACTAGTAAAGTGCAGATCAATAACATGTATATCAAATATACCTTTGTTCACTTTGCCATCCTTCTTATCCGCCAAATACTTGGGGCAGTTCTACTTCCAGTGACCAGTCCCTTTGCAGTAGCACTACTAGGGAAAAGCCTATATATAGAGGTATAGCAGTAGCGTTGGTAAATAGGGCGCTACTGCTACTTTGTAGTAGCGCGTTCCAGGAAAGCGCGCTATAGCTACAACTATAGTAGTAGCGCATGTGCAGAAAAAAGCTCTACCACTATAAATCCCACCGTGTTGGCGGTAGGCTAGGAATAGTAGTAGCGGTTCCGCGCAAAGCGCGCTACCACTATGGTCGTTGTTGCAACGCGTTTCCTGCGTAGAGTGCTACTACTAAGAAAGAAAAGAAAAATGAAAAAAATAGAAAAGTAAATGAAAATGAAAGAAGTAGGAAATAGAGAAATGAAAAAAATGTAAGGATAAACAAAAGAAATAACTGCTTCCTATAGCAGTAGCGTGTTTTGCTAAAACGTGTTATAGCTAACTTAGCTATAGCGCGTTTCCGAAAAAGCGCTACTGCTTGTTCGACTTAACCTCCCGCGGGCTCAAAATTTTGCTAAGTCCTCCTTTCCGCCCTCTCCCCCTTGTTCCCCTACCTCCTCTGTAGCCACCGCCCGAGCCTGAGCCTGCCCTCACCGCCGCCGCTCTCGACCTCACCATCGCCGCCCTCGACCTCACTGCCGCTGCCCGAGCCCGCCCAGGACTGCCGCCTCCCGATCCCAAGCCCGCCCTTGCCGCCCCTACCTCCGTCACCGAGCACCTCCCCACCACCATCTCTCCCCTCTCTGTAAGCCCCCACCCCTCCCCACCCCCTCTCTCTCTGCCTTTTCTTCCTCTGCCATGTTAATTAGTAGTAGTAGTAGATGTTAATTAGTACTAGGCTTCATACATAATGATTTTTAGTAGTAGTAGATGTTAATTAGTAGTAGTGATGGTACTAGTTAACTAGGGCAGTATGGTTAATAGTAGATGTTTTTTAGTTAGGGTAATAATAGATGTTAAGTACTCCCTCTGTAAACTAATATAAGAGCGTTTACATCACTAAAATAGTGATGTAAACGCTCTTATATTTGTTTACAGAGGGAATAGTAGATAATGTAGATGTTAATTAGTTCAGTAGGGTTTAGTTTTTGAATTGAGTTTTTTAACTAGATGTTAATTAGGACAGTAGGGTTTAGTTTAGAGTAGAGTTTAGTTCAGTAGTTAACTAAATATAATCTATATTTGGTTTTTGAATTTAGTTTGAGATAGCATGAGATTTGTGTAGATTTTCTTGAAGTGTCAAATGCTAGGAGATGCAAATTTGAAGTGGTCAGGATATATGCAAATTCCTCAATTGTGTTTGCACATGTTTCGGTTGTGCCAAAGTGGCTTTGTTGTTTCTAGGGAATGAAGCCGAGTGGCCTATGTTTTGCCGGAATGTTGATTCATTTCCATTCCGGCAAATTCCTGGTTCTCGATTTGTCCACTTTTTAGCAAAAGTCATGACGAAATTTTCCGTGAATTTTGGCATGACTTATGCTACAAACTAGGACATATCGAGAGCCCAGGATTTGCCGCACCGAGAAGGAGTCAACATTCCTGCAAAGCATAGGCCTTTTTATGTCATTATTCATTTTATTAGGTCTAGAGTTAATTGACTAGATTTAATCGTAGGAAACATGGCTAGCAATGATGAAGGACAGGGTTCTGGTGACTGCGACAATGTATACCTGGCAGCAGAGGAATTTTTGAGGGAAGCCGACGATCAACAGTTGATGTTGCTGGGTCCACCTGTCACATCGGAGACTGAGACATACATCGAGACCGGCACTGAGACTGAGACTGGCATCGAGATCGGCGCTGAGACTGAGACCGGCATCGAGACCCGCGCCGAGACTAGCGGAGCCAGTATAGAACCGAAAGCAAAGAGGCAACGGCTTCCTAACAAGCTCAGGACTACTAGACTGGTGTTCATGGAGGTGGACGACGACAATTTTGAGCCAAATGCGCCCAAGGAAGCGCGCACGTGCTCCGGCAATCAAATAGGTTGCATCATACGGACAACCGCCACCATCAACGATGAGAAACTAAACAAGATAGCTAATATGAGGCCCTCCCTCTAAAGAAGTTGCACCAGATATTCTTGCTCCCAGGCCGGAATGAAAAGGATTATAAAGATCCAGATAAGGACCCGGCAATGAAGAAGATAAACATGCCATGAGCAAGTTAAGCGATGCATTGGCCGCCTGGAAATCAAGGGTGAAATATCAGATCGTCAACGAAAAGGAACCCTACTACGAGATTGTAAAGGATAATCCGACAATCACGGCAGAGCACTTTCAAATATTCAAGGCGGCTTGCGAGGCCAAAGCTGCCAAAAAAAGTTGAAGTACATGAAGGGGCTTCAATAGAAGAACATTGGGTGCCACCACCTCGGAAGCCGTGGTTACAATGGGAAGAGGTCCATATGGTCCAAGGAGGACGCGGAAGCCGCGAGTCTAGGCATCCCAGAACCCTTGGCGGAGTTCACCGTCCCGCAGGAGCGTGACATCCTCAGGGCCCGGCACCATTGGGGCCCAGTGAAGAAGGTTTTCGAGAAGAACACGGTCACGACGGAGTTCATGAGACTGCTGGTAATTTTAGCTTCTGATCAATTTGACTTCATGTTAGTCATATTTGTAAACGATCCTTGTGCCTTTTGCAGAGAGAGCAGCACAGGATTGCGGCCGAAAGCGACTCGCCATCTGAGGCGTTGGCCAGGCCCAAGTGGGACACTCCATTCAACCGGGCATTGAACATATTGAAAAGACTCCCGGTGGAGACTCGACCGTCGTACGGACGCGTGCATGGTGTCGGTGACGGCATCACGTGGAAGAAGTACTACTATGAGACAACGGAGGAGAGAAAGGAAAGACGGAGGTTAACTGAAGAAAATGTCGACAAGAAGGTTGAGATTGCGGTTGAAAAGAAATCATCTGAGACAGTCGCAACAGCGGTAGCTACCACAAAACAGGTGCTCATAGATATGTCTACTACCTTGGTTCCGACCGTTTTCAATTGGAGCAGGCAAAATCCAGTAAAAATGCAGCGGGCTTTCCCCTTGTTGACTTCCTCGGGAGCATGTCGACTAGCGTTGCACCAGCACCTGCTCCCGCACGAGCTTCCGCACCAGCTCCTGCACCTGCTCCCGCACCGGCTCCGGTACCGGACATGCTCGGTGGTGCTTCGTCTTTGGCTGAGCTCGACGCACTCACGGTATCTCAAACCGGCCCCCTTCAATAAAGGCCATAAAAATGAAAAGGCCCAAAGAAAAAAAGCAAAAAAAGAAATGAGAGAAAAAGAGAGAAGGGACAATGTTACAATCCTTTTACCACACTTGTGCTTCAAAATAGCACCATGATCTTCATGATAGAGAGTCTCCTATGTTGTCATTCTCATATACTAGTGGGAATTTTACATTATAGAAATTGGCTTGTATATTCCAATGATGGAAGTCGGTGTAAAAACCGGCGGATCTCGGGTAGGGGGTCCCGAACTGTGAGTCTAGGCGGATGGTAACAGGAGACAAGGGACATGATGTTTTACCTAGGTTCGGGCCCTCTTGATGGAGGTAAAACCCTACGTCCTGCTTGATTTATTCTTGATGATATGGGTATAACAAGAGTAGATCTACCATGAGATCAGAGAGGCTAAACCCTAGAAGCTAGCCTATGGTATGATTGTATGTTATTGTGTCCTATGGACTAAACCCCTCCGGTTTATAAAGACACCGGAAAGGGCTAGGGTTACACAAGGTCAGTTACAAAGGAGGAGATATACATATCCGTATTGCCTAGCTTGCCTTCCACGCCAAGTAGAGTCTCATCCGGATACGAGACGAAGTCTTCAATCTTGTATCTTCATATTCTAACAGTCCGGCCAAAGGATATAGTCCGGTTGTCTGGGGACCCCCTAATCCAGGACTCCCTCAGTAGCCCCTGATCCAGGCTTCAATGACGATGAGTCCGACGCATAGTATTGTCTTCGGCATTACAAGGTGGGTTCCTCCTCCGAATACACCACGGAAGAATTTGAATACAAGGATAGTGTCCGACCCTGCAAAATAAGTTCCACATACCACCGTAGAGAGAATAATATTTCCACAAATATAATTTGCTGACTTGTTTTGGCAGCACGACATTATGCCATGGCCCGGTGATTATTCGAACCGTTTCATTCAACTAGCCCCGCACATAACGCGAGGCAATTTTTTGACACGTCTTGTCAAAGCAGAGATCGTGTCCCCCTTATTACGCGATTCTCATCAATACGGGCATGGGTAACCCAACCGCGCCATCGATTATGGCGCTTGGGGGATAAGCGAGTTTTACCAGGCTAGTGGGGGCGCATAGTTTTGGCCGCCCTTATAAAGGGACAAGGCTTAACCTTTTTCTACCCACGCCTTCTTCCTCCTTGCTCATCCTCTCTTGCGCACTCGAGCTCCAACGCCCAAGCCTACATCCTTCCCCTCAACCTTCTCCAATCATGTCCGGAGCGGGAGGCAAATGGATGGCTTCCTCTGTTACGGAGGGACACATCAAGAAGCTACGCGGGGCCGGATACTTGGCCGCGAACATCGCGCATCGGCTACCCGCTGCGGGGCAGATCGTTCCTACCCCTGAACCTCACGAGAGGGTAGTCTTCCTCCACCACTTCCTCCGCGGACCGGGGTTTCCCCTCCATCCATTCGTCCGTGGTCTCATGTTCTACTACAGGCTGGACTTCCATGATCTGGCCCCGAACTTTGTCCTCAACATTTCGGCGTTCATCGTCGTGTGTGAGGCTTTCCTTCGCATCCGGCCCCACTTCGGCATGTGGCTAAAGACCTTTAATATCAAGCCGAAGGTGGTGGGCGCCAACAAGCAGAATGCGGCGGAGCCATGGTGGGCAAGATGCCCAACGTTATATGGCTTGAAGGCTCCTTCGTGGAGACCATAAAGTGGTGGCAATCAGCGTGGTTCTACATCACTGAGCCACGCGACGCCAAATGGGTGGCCTCCCCCAAGTTTCGATCCAGAATCCCCACGCGGCTCACTTCCTGGAAAGAGAAGGGCCTGTCCTGGGGTCCATCGGTGGAGCTGGACATACTCTAGAAATGTATCCGGAATATGGCAGGCAAGAAGCTCAAGCTTGTCAACATAGTCCAGGTCATGCTCATCCGCCGGATCCTCCCGTGCCAACAACGGGACTTCAACTTGTAGGAGTTCGACCCGGCCCAGCACCAGACTCTAAGCGAGTTCTTCGACACGACGCACAAGGAAGTCTGGAAGGTGTTGTTCAAGGGCGCCGAGGTCCCTCCCTCCCTCACCGAGGACCGCGGGCTAAGCGCGAAGCGCCGAGCGCATTCGGTGAGTTCTATACATCCGGTAGGATATTTTATTTCCCCTAGCTTAATCATGTGCGGGGTCTGATCTCCATGCCTTTGACAGGACTGGGTGGAGACGTAGGGGTAGATTAACTGTCCAGCCCCTCTGCCCGAAGATACTGCAGACGCTCTCCTTACAGAGATGCTGACTCCGGCCCCTTATAAGGTGCCGGAGAAGACCAAGAAGGCCAAGGGAACCCGAAAGAGTTCCCGACGCTAGGTGTTATCGGACTCATCCCCCCCGAAGACGAGGAGGAAGAAGAAGATGCTCCCCCTTCAGTTAGGGGAGACAAGAAAAGGAAGGCCGCCCCAACTGGGGGGGGGGGGGCGAAGGGTCCAAGAAGGGAGGGACCCTCCTTCCGGACTACTCCACCACCGTCGCCGAAGGCGAAGACGAGTGGCTACTCAGGGCCAAGCCCCTAGCGAAGTCGTAAGTATCCGGATGCCAGAGTAGTTCATAGCATAGCTTTGTCGCACTGCTTCTCCTAACGCCGAATTATGATTATGCAGACCGCCACGAGCCTATATCGACGTATCGTCGGACGGCTCCCTGGGCTCGTCGGATATGGATAGCGGTACAGTTCCGACCGCCACCTCCCCTTGCCCTACGTACATGTCGGATTTCGGGTTCCGGCAGACCCTTGAGGTTCGAACACTAGGGTGCGCGCGGAGATTCCGCCTCCTACCTACCTGCACCCCTCCGCCATGTTAGGATCTAAACTACGGAAAGAACAACGCAAGAGACACAAGGTTTATACTGGTTCGGGCCACCGTTGTGGTGTAATACCCTACTCCGGTGTGTGGTGTGTGGATTGCCTCTTAGGCTGATGATGGTGAACAATACAAGGAAGAAAGGCCTCGCGAGGGCCTGTTCTTGGCTGGGGCGATGAACTGCTGGGTGGAGTTCAGTCACCTTTCTCTTCTCTCTCTCTCTCAACCAACCGACCGAACTCCCTCAGCCCATCGACCTCTCTCCTTGCTATGTGGGTGGCTGGTCCTATTTATAGAGGCCCTGGTCCTCTTCCCAAATATCGAGCGGGAAGGGAGCCAACAATGGCGGGCTAATTTGAAGGGGGACAGCAAGTATCAGCTATCCTGACAAAACTAGTCTTCACCTGCGCAAAGCTCTGGTGATGACGCCGTCTTGGGCTCCAAGATGACCTCTGTCTCGTAGTCCTCCTGGTCTTGGTCTCGTTGCACCGAAATGGAAAACTTTGCCTATTGCCTTGGTACTCTGCGGCTGCGCTTGCCCCCTTTGCACCAAAGAGGGAAGGAGGACGCTGCGCGGGCTGGCACCCGCCCGGCGCCCTGAGTCGTCATGGCTTGCGTCACGGGCACCTCGTGAGGTACCCCGCCTTGATCTCTCCGCCTCCTCGTGAGCCAGCCTGACGAGGCCGTGCCTGAGGAAGCTCCGCGTCGTCCGCCCCGCGAGGCTTGGCCCCTCGCGAGGGTCTTGGGTTTGTGTTGGTGAAGACGGGCCGTGCTGGCCCCCCCTTTGAGCCACGCCGCAGGCCGCGGGCAGGCAAGTCTGGGGACTCCCGTTCCCAGAACACCGACAGTAGCCCCCGGGCCCAAGGCGCGCCCGGACTTGGCCGTGCAGGGAGGCGGAAGGGAAAGAGCGAAGCGCCGCGGGCCCTAACAGCCCGCGGCCTTGGGCGCCGTGTGGCGGTTGACTGGACCTGGGCGCCTTAGCAACCACGCGAGTTGATAAGGGAGTGGCATCCGCCTAGGCCCTGCTTCTTGCTTTCCCCGGTTGCTGCTCAGATCCCCTTTCTTGTGCCTCGCCTTCCTCCCTCCGAAATTTCCAGATCTGCTCTGACCGTGCGACCTAGGAAGCCATGGCGCCTTGCCAGCCCCCGGCCGCAGCTTGGTACTCATCTGCCCTGGACCCGCCGAACGTGTCGGAGGCAGGCCTTGCCCGGTTGCGCCAGATGGCGATGGCGTGGGGCATCGACGGTGCGAAGGTGTTCAAGGCCGGCTCCTCCACCCCTGAGGGTCAAAGGAGCACCTTCTATCCGCTCTTCGTAAGTGCCATTGTTGCTGGCCTAGTGCCTCCCTTCTCCGAGTTCTTCTTCTCCGTCCTCCGTCATTACAAGCTACAGGCTCTGCATCTCCATCCCTACTCCGTCCTTCTCATGGCAATCTTTGCTTATTATTGCGAGGCCCACGTTGGGGTGCAGCCCTCAGTGGCCTTGCTGCGCCACTACTTCTATCTCCGGACCTCTCGCAGTCCTGCTTCCGCGTGCGCGAGCTTCGTCGCGTACGGCGGCGCCATTGCCATCTCGAACTCTGGGAAGAGGATTGAGGGCTTCAGGAGCAAGTGGATCTTGGTGGATGCTGGGCGCATCCACCCTCGGCTGATCTTGCTCACGGAGCAGCCCACGAGCTCCAGCGACTGGGGTCGAGCGGAGCTTACGGATCCCCGCGTGAAGATGGTGTTGGAGAAGATGGACGCGGATCTGAGGCCGACCGACATGGCGGCGGCGAAGCTGACCGGTGCGTCGCTGCTGAGGGAGTTCCTGGAGCACCAGCTGGCTCCGCTTCGGCAGTACTCGCTTACAATGTGGAGGCCCCGTCCGAGCCCCGCAGCCTTGGCCGACGGAGACCTGGCTGCGGTTCTCCAATCTCTGGTCGGGGGCAATGTGGCGAGGTTGGAGGGCGCTCCTACGCTCTTGTTCCTCCACGACGACTGGGAGCGGGTGGTGAAGTCCATGCCCGTCTTCAACGGGGAGGGGCCCGTGCCCCTGGAAGCTCCCGAGGGACCGGTGGACGTGCCCTCCGACGACTCCAGCGAAGAGGAGGAAGGAGGGGAGCGGGGAAAAGGGCCTGACTCCGAGACGACTGACGGAGAGTCGAGGGCCCCCCTCCCCCAGCGCAGGTCCCGCGTTCTCTGCCTCTCTCCGAGCGATGACGATGAGGACGACGACGAAGACGACGACGAGGACGACGACGGGCAGGGCGGTGGGAGCTCGCCCCCGATCCCAAAGAAGGACAGGACCGGGCTGATCTCCCGCGAGTCTCCCCCGGCCCCGGGGCGAACCGCAGACGCACCTTCCGCCTCCAAGCTTCCCGAGGATGACCCATCCAGCGGCTTTCAGGCTTCAAATTTGGCCGGAGGCCGCTCGAGCTCGCTAGCGACGACCCGTAAGTGTTCGATTCTTGTCTTTATTTCTTGCTCTGCTTCTGCGGCTTGACGTCCGCATCTCATGGATAGGCCGGCGCCCGCAGCGAAGAAGTCAAAGGGGGCTCCTGAGGCTCCCCCCGTGGCAGCGCCCCTGCCTGCGAAGGAGCGTGACCGCGACGCACAAGCTTCTCCTGCCCGGTCGTCCTCGCGAGGCCTGGCTGAGCCGGCTGGGGCAAGCTCAGCCCCCACGGCCCAAGTGGCTCCCGAGGTGCTCTCGCCTGTCGCCGCTGCCACAGCTTTCGGGGCGCGACAGACTCCGCCTCAGGATGCTGCGGCCGCGCTGCTGCCTTCTCCTCCTACTCCACCGGCTGCTGTCTCTCCGACTCCTTCTGCCGTTCTGGATCGTGCTGTTGCCGAGCTGGACCGACTGCGGCAGGATCTTCTTGGCGCCGACCCTCGCTTGGTGGCCGGGTGCCTGGAGCTGGCTTCTGGATGGGTTCGCTCCGACGTTTCGACTCGGGCGATGCTGGTCTAGGCCTTGACGGCATGCGACGAGAAGCAGGCTGTCCTTGAGGCGAAGGCTGCTCGTGATGCAGCCCTGGGGGAGGTGGTCGACGTCCGTGGTCGCTGCAAGGCGCTGGAGGACGAGCTGCAAGGCCTACGGGACCAGCTCGCAGAAGAGGTCCGCCTTCGCCAAGAGCAGGAAGAAAGCGTGAAGGCTTGCGAGGCAGCCGTCGAGGGCCGGGAGGCCAAGCTCAGGAAGCGCCGTGACCGCCTAGGCGCGCTGGAGCAGGAGTTGAGGGCGAGGAAGGCCGAGCTAGACGACAAGGCCTTGGTTCTTGCCAAGGACCGCGCGGCCTTCACAGAGTTGGAGGCGAGGGCTCGCTCCTCGCTGAGGACGCTTTACGACAGCGGCCTGGAGAGCCCGCTGGCTGGCGCCGAGGATGGCCCCGCCAAGCTGCTTCCCTTCCTGGTTCATGCTCTTGAAGATGTCGCCCTTGGCCTTGGCCCCACGGCCGAGGCTGAGGCACGTGTCCTGTCTTCTGCAGCGCTGACGCGGGTGCTCACCCACATCTACCTTCGCGATCCCGGCGTCGACCTCGACAGCCTGCTGGAGCCAGCGAGCGGCGAGCGTGCCACTGCCGCTGCCGAGGCCGTGAAGCGTCGCGCAGAGGCTCTGCTGGGGAAGTTCCGGGCCTTCAGCACCAAGCCGGAGCAAGGCGCTGCCGATCCAGCTGCTCCGTGAGGCGGATCCACTCCGCGCTGCTCCCCCGCCGCCAAGTGACTCCGTTGTGGCTCCTGTCCTGCTTTTAATTCCTGCACATGTATCAGGCCTCGGGGAGGCATTTAAACTTGCGTTTGGCGTTGAGATAACAGTGTGGACTGTAATATTTGCTTTTGAATTCCTTGAAATTTGCGCTTTTCCTTCCTACTTGCTTATGTTCTACGCCGGCAGAGCCCGGCCCCGCGCGTACCTCACCCAGCAATAGTCCCGACCGGAAACCAGGACGGGACCAAGGAGTGAGGGGCTACGTGACAAGTTAGGCTCCTGAGTCGCGATGCTCAGGAGTCCCCCTTGGCGCACGAACAGCAAGCAGGGAGGTGTGATGTGGGTGGATCCACTGTTCTACGTCTGTAGAGCCCGGCCGCGCGCGTGCCTCACCCAGCGATTGTCCCGACCAGAAACCAGGACGGGGCCACGGAGTGAGGGGCTACGTGACGAGTTAGGCTCCTGAGTTGCAATGCTCAGGAGTCCCCCTTGACGCCCAAACGGCCTTCATACCTTGGCTCCGCTCGGGGAGAGGCGTGCGACGAACCAGGCCCGGGGGGACCTGGCTGGGCGGCGTACGTCCGGGCGTAACCCAGGCGCAGCCCCCGTGCCCAGCCCCCTCGCGCGGCACTCCCAAGGGGAGGCGTTACGATGAGGCTAGACACTGAGCTCTGGGCTCCCTGAGGTTGATGCGTCCCGGGGGCCACCCTTAGTTGTTTATCACCAGCGCGGAGCATAGTGCTACCGTATGTGTACGGGCATAGCCGCTCCTCGGCAGTGTCGTCAGCCAGCGCGGAGCATGGTGCTTCAGCTGGTACGTGGGCGTGTACAGCCCCGCCCCGCGAGGTCGTGCCTGAGGAAGCTCCGCGTTGTCCGCCCCGCGAGGCTTGGCCCCTCGCGAGGGTCTTGGGTTTGTGTTGGTGAAGACGGGCCATGCTGGGCCCCCCTTTGAGCCACGCTGCAGGCCGCAGGCAGGCAAGTCTGGGGACCCCCATTACCAGGACGCCAACAGTACAACGTCGACGTATTGTCTCAAGAGGCACCGGGTCGAGGGGAGACAGTCCCGGAGGCGCCTCAAGGCGACCTTCCGGACTCTGGGAGCAGAGGGAGCAAGGCTCCCGAGGGCTCCGAGTTCGGCCCTCAGCCGAACACCGCGCCGGAACCTGCAATGGTTCCAGACTCAGGCAGGCGGCCTCCTTCCAAAAGGGGCAAGATGCCTGTGCCGATGACCTCTGTCCAACTAGAGGCACCGGACAATCTGCTGGGAGCGCTTCGCAGCGCTTCCATCGACGAAGAGCACCGCACTATTATGAGTGTGGTGGTCCAGAAGGTTTAGTCCACCAAGAGCGGATTGACTGAAGCCTGTGCCAGCCTTCTAACAGGCTTTGAGGTAAGTTTTTGAAATATAGGAAAAATATTACCGCATAGACAGTAGCCCCTGATGCTCTATTCGGTGTTCAAAAAGAAAAGCCAAACATAGGATCAAACAATATCGCAGGAGTCTGATATAAGTATGTCAATATGCGTATGCAGGCTTCGCTGCTGGCCTCTGCCGCACTGACTGCAGAGGTCACCGCGCTGAAGCAGGACCTTAAAGGGTCCAAGGACGAGCTCGGCCTTGCCAAGAGGCAGCTCGAGGATAACAAAGGTAAGTAGTACCTAGTATATGGATATGTATAAAAAGAATGCGATTGCAAAATGACAGGATCATCGTAAATTTGCCAGGGGCCACGACCGAGGTGGCGACCCTGAAGCAAGCTCTATCAGAGGCCGAAAACAAAGTGGCCACGGAGCACACCGAGCGGGAAAGGCATGAGGCTCGGGTGGGTGAGGTGCAGCAAGAGCTCCACGCTCTCGTGACGAAGCACGAGGTGTTGGAGCTTGACTTGAAGACGCCAGAGTCTGAGCTTGCCGCGGCCCTCGAGAGCGCAAAGATGCCAAGGCCAAAGCCCAAAAGGCACTCCAGGAGATTGATGCGATGAAGAAGATAGCGGCGGGTAAGGCATTCTATATGCAAAGCAAGCATGTGAAAGTAAATTACCTGTTACTTACCCGAATACGAAGCTCTCCAGGATCATTCGAAGATTTGCCCCGCAGTGTGTCGGATGTCGCACAGTTTTACCAGGCCGAGGAGGGAAGATCAACTGAGAAGTTGTTCTGGGCCCAATATACTGGGACCGAACACCCGGTGCCTATGAGCGACCAGCTAAAGCAGCTGGTCGAGCTACACAAGGCGTCCGAACAGGCCATGAAGGGCTTTATAGTCCGGTTGTGCCCTGGCGACACCCTTTCGAACAGCTACTTCGGCCTGGTGAGGCGGCTTGTGGATGCCTGCCCACGGCTGGAAGTCGTCAAGCGGGTCCGTCTGCATCGAAGGTGCACGCCGGGCTTTTGAGGGTGTGAAGGTGCAATGGGCCAAGCTAGACGACGTGAAGCTGTTCAAGGAAGGGCCGCCGGAGGGCAAGGAGCATCGCCACCCCGAGATGTACAATGAGGGTGTCCTGAAGGGTGCCCGTCTCATAGCGGACGAGTGTACCAAAGATACAATATTTGAGTAAACCCACTCGTGTAATCCTGTATTCATGGAAACTTGTTCATATGCGCTATGCAACGCTTGTTTGAATTTAAAATATTACCTTCTGTTCGGCTGTTTATCAAATCTGAGAGATGGCTAGTTGCCGGCTTCTGCCCCCATGCCACGAGTGCTGGGGTGTTCGGGATAAACCTGAGCACTCTTGTTCCCATTTTTGGGTCCTTCGAGGGAGGTGCTCAACACAACGAACAAGGCAATCGGACTACAATGCGTTATCACTCTCACTTAGCCATAGAATTCTATAATTTTAAATTTCAGCGAAGCCCCTAGTGTTCGAAAGGCCGAACTCGGGGCGCGATACACGCCTTAAGCCGGACAGGGCCGACTCCTCGCTCTAAGCGGCATAAGTCTTTAAGGACTCGAAAACCTCTCGAACAGCGACCAGTCTCTCGCCTTATCATGACAGTCAGTTTTAGCTTTCTCTACTGAGGTGCTTAGCCCAGCAGAACCGGGGCACAATCGCAGTAGTTCTCCCGGTGCTACCTTAGCCGATATAGCGGAACGTAAGGTACCAAAACATGGGAGCCGAGCAAACCCAACTATTGACCCAAGACATGATTCGGAGCTGATGCATATAACGCTATAAGTTCGGGGTGCCGCACTGTTGAAAGTGTCCGAACTTCTCACGCCGTATTGTGGGGTATGCTTAAGCCCCTAGCGTATTGGCCGTACCAGAGTGTGCGGGTGCTGGATGTCATGAATGAACATATATATGCATTGTTTATTCAAAAAGGTGCGTTAAAGCAGAATGATACATGCAGTGCAATAAGCAAAAAGTAGGACTATGTCCCCTCCAAGGGCGAGCTGAAGAATATTATTAAGGCAAGTATTGCACTCATTATCGTAATCCACCTGGGAGTTCCGTGGTGTGACGTAGCTTTCTGCCTTCTTGGTTGCTGCATCATATGTTCGGCAATCATGCTGTCGGACCGGGTTTCCAGAGATTAAAGTCCTGAAAAGAAAAGAAAAAATAACAAAACGGGAGGCCCCTAGTGCGGTTTAAGCCGCGTCTTGGGGCATGCCGTAGTCATGCCCCCCTCCCCGCCTGTACCCATGGTATTTTTAATGCGTAATTATGTACGCGTGGCACGAATTTCGTTGTTTGTCTTGGGCCGGGGTGGGGGCCGCATTGCTATGCGAGCTCGGAACGTGCCAGGCGGTCCTGTTGCTGATTATTCCGGGCGCGCTTGAAGGTGTTTGGGTCCTTAAACGCCGAACTAGTGGATTGCCATAAGAGGCTGCTTTGCGCTTCCGCTGCGAGGGCCGAAGTGTGCTCCTCCGTTCGGAGAGAGCGCTCTATGTTTCCGTTAATTGTAATGACCCTTGAGGTCCTGGCATCTTGAGCTTGAGGTATGCATAATGCGGTACCGCATTGAATCTCGCAAATGCAGTTCGCCCGAGCAGAGTATGATAACCACTGCGGAACGGGACTATATCGAAGATTAACTCTTCGCTTCGGAAATTATCCGGGGATCCGAAGACCACTTCCAGTGTGACTGAGCCTGTGCAATTGGCCTCTACACCTGGTATGACGCCTTTAAAGGTCGTTTTTGTGGGTTTGATCCTTGAGGGGGTCTATACCCATTTTGCGCACTGTGTCCTGGTAAAGCAGGTTCAGGCTGCTGCCGCCATCCATAAGGACTCGAGTGAGGTGAAATCCGTCAATGATTGGGTCTAGGACCAGTGCGGCGAATCCGTCATGATGGATACTAGTGGGGTGGTCCCTGCGATCGAAGGTGATCGGACAGGAGGACCATGGGTTGAACTTTGGGGCGACTGGCTCCAACGCATATACGTCCCTGAGCGCACGCTTCCGCTCCCTCTTGGGGATGTGGGTTGCATATATCATGTTCACCGTCCGCACTTGTGGGGGGAACCTCTTCTGTCCTCCGGTGTTCGGCTGCCGGGGCTCTTCCTCGTCATCGCTATGTGGCCCCTTATCTTTGTTTTCGGCGTTTAACTTGTCGGCCTGCTTGAATACCCAACAATCCCTATTGGTGTGGTTGGCTGGCTTGTCGGGGCTGCCGTGTATTTGACACGAGCGGTCGAGTATGCGGTCCAAACTGGACGGGCCCGGAGTGCTTCTTTTAAATGGCTTTATCCACTGACCGGGTTTAGAGCCTTTGAATCCGGCATTGACTACCGTATCCTCGGTATTGTCGTTGTTAATGCGGCGCTTATGTTTGTTGCGACGTGACCTGCCATTGCCGTCCTTGGTATCCGAAGTACCACGGTTCTTTGATATGTTATTACTGCGAGCTAGCCAGCTGTCTTCTCCCGCACAAAAGCGGGTCATGAGTGTCGTGAGGGCTGCCATAGATTTCGGCTTTTCCAGACCAAGGTGCCGGGCTAGCCACTCGTCGCGGATGTTGTGTTTAAAAGCTGCTAGGGCCTCTGCATCCGGACAGTCGACGATTTGATTTTTCATTGTTAGGAACCGTGTCCAGAATTGCCTGGCCGATTCCTCTGGCTGCTGAATTATATGGCTCGGGTCATCAGCGTCTGGTGGTCGCACATAAGTGCCCTGAAAGTTGTCGGGGAATGCGGCTTCCAGATCATCCCAACAGCCAATGGACTCTGCTGGCAAGCTGTTGAGCCAATGCCGAGCTGGTCCTTTAAGTTTGAGTGGGAGGTATTTGATTGCGTGTAGGTCATCACCGCAGGCCATGTGGATGTGCAGGAGGAAATCCTCGATCCATACCGCAGGATCTGTCGTGCCGTCGTATGATTCTATGCTTACGGGTTTGAAACCCTCTGGGATTTGATGATCCATTACTTCATCTGTGAAGCATAAAGGGTGTGCGGCACCTCTGTACTGGGCTATATCGCGACACAGCTCTAATGAGTCTTGCTGGCTGTGTTCGGCCCGGACGGATTTACTTTTACTGTATCCGGCATGACGTTTATCATCTCGCATAGTGGCGCGCCCTCGTGATCCGTAGATCGATCTTGCATGTTTTGCTTTGTCCTCCAATACGTCTCGCGGGTCTGGCATATTTCTCCATGCCTTTTTATTTGAATGGCGTCGGGGTGCAGCTGAGCTTTTGGCTGGAATGCCTCTCTATCGCGGCCACGAGGTGGCCGATCAGCCGCGTCATACGCTTCTTCCTCCAGTCGGGGTAGCAACCTGCATTTTGGGTAACTCTTGGAGGGGCATTCGATTTTATATTCCTCGGCCGCGAGGACTTCAGTCCATCTGTCAGCTAGCAGATCTTGATCAGCTTGAAGCTGTTGCTGCTTTTCTTAAGGCTATTTGCCGTGGCTATAAGCCGGCGCTTGAAGCGCTCTTGTTCGACGGGATCCTCTGGCACGACGAATTCGTCATCGTCGAGGCATGCCTCATCTTCGGAGGGGGGCATGTAATTATCATCCTCCGCCTCTCCATCTGCCGCTCTCTCTGGAGGGCTGGCCTCTCCATCCTCCTATCCTAGATCTTGTTGGAGGGGATTGTTGCCATCTTCGGCACTATCCGGAGTGTTATTATCTCCTGTGCCGGTATCACCACTTTTGCTTTGGCGGGACTTAGAGCGGCGCCGCTGACGTCGGCGCTTGGGTTGCTTCTTGGAGGGGTCATCCTCCGCTGTCTCATCGCCATTGCCTTCCTTGGGTGTGTCCACCATGTATATATCGTATGATGAGGTGGCTGTCCAGTGCCTTGTGGGTAGTGGTTCCTCTTCGTCTCCCGCATCATCATCCATACTGTCGATGTCTTTGGAGTCGAAGTCGAGCATGTCGGTTAAGTCGTCGACAGTGGCTACTAAGTGGGTGGTGGGTGGGCAGTGAATTTCTTCGTCATCCGCATCCCAATCCTGTCGGACATAGTTCGGCCAGGATCCTCCTGACAAGGAGAGAGACCTTAATGAGTTCAGTATGTCGCCAAAGGGCGAGTGCTGAAAAATATCCGCGGGGGCAAACTCCATGATCGGCGCCCAATCGGATTTGCTAGGAACGGATGCAGGCGGTTCGGAGTCTGTGGCCGTAGAAGGATCCGGCAGTCTGACAACATGGCTCTCGTGCAGAGTAAGGTCGATGTTCGGCTCGATCGCCGCTGAGGGTAAGGCCTCCGTGGCGGGGTCCATCCACCCATCCATGGACGGCGCAACTAGCTCCGAATTGAGGGTCGGAGCGGCTGCCGGTGCAATCTCCTAAACACTGTCTGATGGTAGAGCTAAATCATACTCATCGTGACCGCGTGACGCACAAGGTAGAGGCTCGAATCCGTCAAAGATCAAGTCTCCGCGGATATCAGCCGTGTAGTTTAAGCTTCCAAACCTGACCTGGTGGCCAGGGGTGTAACTTTCGATCTGCTCCAGATGGCCAAGCGAGTTGGCCCGCAGTGCGAAGCCGCCGAACACAAAGATCTGTCTGGGGAGAAAAGTCTCACCCTGGACTGCATCGCTATCGATGATCGTAGGAGCCATCAAGCCTAACAGCGACGACACAGAGGAACTCTCAATGAAAGCACCAATGTCGGTGTCAAAACCGGTGGATCTAGGCGGATGGTAACAGGAGACAAGGGACATGATGTTTTACCCAGGTTCGGGCCCTCTTGATGGAGGTAAAACCCTACGTCCTGCTTGATTTATTCTTGATGATATGGGAAGTACAAGAGTAGATCTACCACGAGATCAGAGAGGCTAAGCCCTAGAAGCTAGCCTATGGTATGATTGTATGTTATTGTGTCCTACGGACTAAACCCCTCCGGTTTATATAGACACCGGAAAGGGCTAGTGTCGGTGTCAAAACTGGTGGATCTCGGGTAGGGGATCCCGAACTGTGCGTCTAGGCCGGATGGTAACAGGAGGCAGGGGACACGATGTTTTACCCAGGCTCGGACCCTCTTGATGGAGGTAAAACCCTACATCCTGCTTGATTGATATTGATGATATGGGTAGTGCAAGAGTAGATCTACCACGAGATCAGAGAGGCTAAACCCTAGAAGCTAGCCTATGGTATGATTGTATGTTATTCTACGGACTAAAACCCTTCGGTTTATATAGACACCGGAGAGGGTTAGGGTTACACAAGGTCGGTTACAAAGGAGGAGATATTCATATCCGTATTGCCTAGCTTGCCTTCCACGCCAAGTAGAGTCCCATCCGGACACGAGACGAAGTCTTCAATCTTGTATCTTCATAGTCCAACAGTCTGGCCAAAGGACATAGTCCGGCTGTCTGGAGACCTCCTAATCTAGGACTCCCTCAGTAGCCCCTGAACCAGACTTCAATGACGATGAGTCCGGCGCGCAGTATTGTCTTCGGCATTGCAAGGCGGGTTCCTCTCCAAATTCCGTGTACCTGTCGAAATAGTGTCCGTTCTTTTGTGGATGTTGCAGTGCTTGGCTTCCACGCCCAATAATGGCCACTTTCCACGTGTCGAGCGAATGTGAAGAGCCAGGGTGATTTTACATTTACCCCCCTAGCTGTGTGAATGAGTTGCCTATTAAAAAGACGAGGATTCAGATCCAAATCACACCATCCTCCCTCGGCGAGCCTTCATCGAAGCGCATTCGACAGAGATCCATTCCATCATGGTCGGTCGGCGCAGCTCCTCCTCTCGCTCCCCTAGCCCCAAGCCTGGAGATTGGGAGAGATGTTCCGTCCCACACAGCAAATTAGTGATGCTTCAGACCAAGGGATTCCTTCCCCCAGCATACATGGTCCCAGTTCGAGCCGGGCATGCCACCTATAATGGCGGAGAGCAAGCGGAGAGCCTTCCCAATCCCTCCAAGGGAGAGCGGGTATGCCTTATCCCTTATTTGGTAAGAGGTCTCGGATTTCCAATTCATCCGTTTCTCCGGGGGCTCTTGGAGTTCTACGGCCTCCAGTTGCATAACCTTAGGCCTGCCTCCATGCTGCATATCGCGGGATTCGTAGCCCTTTGCTTGTTGTTTTTGGGCTATGAGGCTTATTTCGCTCTCTGGAGGAAGCTGTTCTGCCTTGTGCCCCGTTCTCAGAAGGGGTCAATATATCAAGTGGGCGGAGCCGAAGTGTGGCGTATTGCCGGGACCGGATACCTGTCCGGAACCCCAAAGAAGACGTCCGAAGACTGGCCTTCAGGATGGTTTTATATAGAAGGCGTCCCCCTCCCGGATCCTATTAGAATCGGCCTTCCTGAGTTCGACAACGCCCCTTTGAAGAAGCGCCGGAGCTGGCGTCCATGGAGCTCCCAGGAAGAAGAAGATGACAGGGACGTTCTTTACCTGATGAGCCGGATAAGTTTTTTAGCTCGATCCGGATTGACCGCGATCGAGGTCATGTCCATATGTATTATGCGGGGGGTGCAGCCGCTTCAATATAGAGGCCACCCCATGTGGGATTTCAACGGGGAGGATGACGCCACCCGGGATTGGCTGCTGATCTAATAAAGATCTTATCCACTTTGTACAAGGGAGAAGAGGAGGAATTCCTTTGTGTCAACCCACAGGGCGGATTCTCTATGTATAATTCTCCGAGCTGGGTAAGCAGAGACTTTTTCTCGCCCATCCGTTTTGTATTCCCGTAGTTAAGTATTCAGTCTAGCGATTTCATCGCAGGAGCTGCACCAGGCTGTAAAGGAGATAAACAGCCCTCCTCCACAACCCGAGGACCCTGGACGAACCCTGGACGGTCCCTTGACCCGGCCTCCCAGGAGGATCCGGACATATCTGTGGAGCTGATCGATGGGGTATTTTACCAATCGAGTAATGACAATGCTTTGGTGGCCATTACGGTTGATTACCCTGGGCTACTTCCAGCCTCACAGGTGACTGAGACCGAAGTCCCTACACTTCGAAAGGGGATCCGTCCTTGCGCTTTTTTGATTGTCGTATAATAGTCATGTTTTGCAGGGGAGGTCCTCGAGGCAGAAGGCTGAGCCTGCGGCAACTAGCCAACAAGGGGCCGCGAGGCCAGGCAGGCTGAAAAGACCCGCAGTCCGGATTGAGACACCGGCGCAGCGGTACGGCGCGCCGTCTTTATTGCAAGACATTATTCTCAGAGGCATACTAACGCCCATGCCTTCTTTTCAGGAAAAAGAGCGCTCGCCGGACTATACCCGGAGAGGCTACCAATCGCGCCTCCACCAGCCAGGCTCCAAGGCCGGATTCGGACGCGGGAACGAATAAGAGGCGTGTGCTGGGCGCTCCTCCGACAGAGGATGCGGATAAACTGTCCGCCAGCAATTCCGAGGTGGAAAGTGCCATGAACCACAGGCGTCGCCGGACTGTTCTTCATGACGCTTGTTTCTCCCAAGAGGCATTGGATGCCTTCAACTCGGGAGACGCGTACCGATGTGCCGCTCAAAATGGTCTAGCCAGAGCCACGGAGCAGTATGTAAAAGACATACAGGTGAGAAAATTTGGTGATTATATATATCAGTAGCCCCTGAGACATGAAACAGTTAGGATAACTGATTTAAGGATCATTTGTTATGCAGGTTCTTATAGAAAAGAATACTCAACTGTCCCAGGAGCTGGAAGAGTGCAAAGCCCAACTTCAGGCCGCACTGGCCATAGTAGGGGAGCCCAAAGAGACCCCCTCTAGTAACATATCCTTCGAATAATAAGTATCATATTAGAAGGCGGTGTATATGCAGATCTGATGATAAAATTGCAGATGACGCTGGATTAAATCCGGATAAGCAACAGCTACACCAAGCTGGGCGTGGAAATAAAAGATGTTCGTGCCCAACAGTCGGACTCTGTTAAGGAGAATCGGCGGCTTCGACGCGGCATATTTAGTAAGTGCTTGAACGAACTTTGAAAAAGAGTTCGGCGAGGAAGCTGGCTGATAGAGTTATGTCTGTAGGTATGCTAACAGGTCATCCTGCCAAGGAGATGCCCGGTTCAACGGGTGATCTTCTTCCCGAGCTCTCACAGTTGCACGAACGAGTTCGGCAGGTGATGCAAGGCGTCGCCCAGGCCTTGTGGCCATCCGTCTCCATACCCGAAGGCCTTGGAGAGCTTGCAGAAAAGCTGAAGGGAGCACGGCGGCGCTTCCGATTATGGAAGATATCCGCCTGCTGTCAGGGCGCCAGGGAAGCCTGGGCAATGGTGAAGACACGGTACACGAAGGCTGACCCGAACCACATGGCCGAAGTCGGACCTGTGGGGCCTGATCGGAAGGAGATCCCTGTGAGCTTAGTGTACGGCCAAGTAGAATTGGCCATAAAGTATTCCCAACATGACTGTAGACTAGACAGCCTATTGGTTGGTATTGAAGAGGAATTCAACCAGTCAAATTGACTATGTAATTTTAAGGTGACATGTATAATGCCTTCTAGCCGGATTGTAGATCGTTTGTCGTGGCGGCCTTTTCGCTTCAACCTCGGGACCCGACAGTCCGGAGTGTATCCGAATACCCTCTTGGTTATGTAAGAACCGGGGCATGCGTGGAGACCAGGCGTAGGGGTCATTAGTGCTTTATCAGACAAGTGCCCAACTAGTTATGTTATATTACATGGGTAGTAAGAAACATCTTCCAGGGAGAATAGTTCCGTTAAGGGTTCCTTTCCCTGGGTAAGCATGCCCTAAAGTGCATGTCCGGACTGCGATAAGAAGCGCAGAAAAATCATCCGGGGGCAGATATGGATAATAAAAGTCATCTTTTGTTCACCGACCGAATATTCCCTTAAGAACGCTAGCTTTCGGCTTCACCCAGTCTGAGGTACACGTCCGGCTGACCTGGTAGTAACAATCGCAGAGGTGCTCCCCTTATGCCCTAGCCGAATTAATGGGAACGTAGGGCATAAATACAAGAGCCAGGAAACCCAGCTTGGCCAAAACTTAGGTCACATCGATGCATATAATGGTGAAAAAAGGTACATGCGGAAGTATAACACATGTGTTGGGCGTGAGGCCCAGGTAAATAACTTAAGCTTCTGTGAAAGAAGCCCCCAGGTATGAAGAGTGCGGCTAGCGCATCTGTAATGTACGAGTGAGGCACAAGGTTACCCTTGAAGGCCTAGAGAAATAAAAGAAAGAAAGGGAAACAAGACAGATGATGCACATGCAGAAAATGGACAAAGGGAGGGGACTAACATAGAGTCCGGTGCTAAGCGTAGAATCTTCGAAGCCTGGCTGCGTTCCATGGGTTCGGCTCGAGTCTACTAGACGATGCATCCCGCAGTCGGTACGCTCCACGGGTCAGAACTTGGTCGATGATGAAGGGACCTTCCCATTTGGGCTCGAGCTTGTTCTTTTTCTTATCCGGCAGCTGTAGAACTAGTTCGCCAACGTTATAAGTTTTGGCCCGTGCTTCTCTGCTTTGGTATCTACGAGCCTGTTGCTGGTAAAATGCGGAACGGGCTTTGGCTACGTCGCGCTCTTCCTCCAAGGTGTCCAGACTGTCCTGCCGATCGAACTCGGCTTCTCTTTCTTCGTACATGCGCACTCGAGTGAGTCATGAATTATGTCATAGGGCAGGACTGCCTCTGCGCCGTACACCATAAAAACGGTGTATATCCGGTACTACGATTCGGCGTGGTCTGTAGCCCCTAGAGTACGGAGTCGAGCTTCTCTACCCAGTGCGTGTCAGACTCCGTTAAGGAGCGCACTAATCTGGGTTTAATGTTGCTCATTATAAGACCATTTGCTCGTTCGACTTGTCCGTTGGTTTGTGGGTGATAGTCTGAAGCATAATCGAGCTTGATGCCCATTTTGCTGCACCAGAGTTTTACCTCGTCGGCCGTGAAGTTCGTGCCGTTATCAGTGATGATGCTGTGGGGGACGCCGTAACGGTGTACAACCCCGGATATGAAATCTATCACCGGTCCAGATTCGGCTGTTTTAACCGGTTTAGCCTCTATCCATTTGGTGAATTTATCCACCATGACCAATAAGTATTTTTTCATGTGGGTTCCCCCTTTAAGGGGTCCAACCATGTCAAGCCCCCAAACCGCGAAGGGCCATGTAATGGGGATTTTTTGGAGGGCGGTGGGTGGCATGTGGCTTTGATTTGCAAAGAGCTGGCAACCGACGAAACGTTGGACCAAGTCCTGTGCATCTGCCCGGGCCGTTGGCCAATAGAATCATGTACGGAAGGCCTTGCTTACAAGATCCCGGGCTGCGGTGTGATGATCGCCGAGTCCGGCGTGAATTTCTGCCAAAAGGTTCCGCCCTTCCTCTTCAGAGATACACCTTTGAAGGACTCCGGTAGCGCTTTTTTTGTACAATTCTCCCTCATGGACCCTGTAGGCCTTGGATCGCCGCACTATGCAGCATGCCTCATTTTGGTCCTCCGGAAGTTCTTGTCTAGTTAGGTAGGCCAGGAATGGTTCTGTCCACGGGGCAATAATGGCCATTATTTCGTGGGCTGAATGTGTTATTTCGGTGGCGGGGCCTCCGATTGTGTCAGAGAGTTCGGTATCGGGTATTTTGGCCGGGTCCGGACTGTCGTTACCGGTGTCCCCTTCCCATGCAACGGATGGCTTGAAGAGCCTTTCCAGAAATATGTTGGGAGGAACCGCGCCGCGTTTTGCGCCGATGCGGGCGAGGATATCCGCCGCCTGATTGTTTTCCCGAGCCACATGGTGAAATTCGAGCCCCTCGAACCGAGATGACATTTTTAGGACGACATTGCGATAAGCTGCCATTTTCGGATCCTTGGCATCAAAGTCTCCATTTATTTGGGATATCGCGAGGTTTGAATCCCCGCGCACCTCTAGGCGTTGAATGCCCATGGATACTGCCATCCGGAGACCATGTAGAAGGGCCTCATATTCGGCTGCGTTGTTGGAGTCCGTATACATTATATGTAGTTCGTACTGAACTGAATCTCCTGTTGGGGACGTCAAAACGACGCCAGCCCCCAAACCAGCCAACATTTTGGAGCCGTCGAAGTGCATGATCTAGTTTGAGTATGTGCCGTACTCCTTACGGAGTTCGGCTTCCGTCCACTCGGCGACGAAGTCAGCCAAAACTTGCGATTTAATAGCTCGCCATGGCTTGTAAGTTATGTCGGACGGGAGGAGCTCAATGCCCATTTGGCAATCCGTCCCATCGCGTCGCGGTTGTTTATAATATCGTTAAGTGGTACTTCCGAGGCTACCGTTATCGAACACTCTTGAAAGTAGTGTCGCAGCTTCCGGGATGCCATAAATACCGTGTATGCTATCTTTTGATAATGCGCGTACCGTGATTTGCATGGAGTAAGGACAGTGGACACATAGTATACCGGCTTTTGAAGGGGGAATTTGTGTCCGTCCGCTTCTCGTTCGACAACGAGCACTGCGCTTACTACTTGATGAGTTGCCGCAATGTATAATAGCATTGGTTCGCCAATGTTTGGCGTGGCCAAGACTGGGTTTGTTGCCAATATGGCTTTTATTTCGTTGAGTCCGGCCGTGGCGGCATCTGTCCACTCGAAGTGTTTGGTGCGCCGGAGGAGGCGATAAAGGGGTAATGCCTTTTCTCCCAAGCGGGAGATAAAGCGGCTTAGAGCCGCCACGCATCTAGTCAATTTTTGTATTTGTTTGAGGTCTATTGAGGTAGCCAACTATGACAACGCTCGGATTTTGGCCGGATTAGCTTCAATACCTCTACTGGAGACAATGAATCCCAGGAGCTTTCCGGCTGGTACGCCAAAAACGCATTTTTCCGGATTGAGCTTGATGTCATATGTTCGGAGGTTATCGAATGTGAGCCTCAAGTCGTCTACTAGAGTTTCGACATGCTTGCTTTTAGCGACCACGTCATCTAAGTATGCCTCCACTGTTTTGCCGATTTGGTTTGCCAAACATGTCTGAATCATGCGCTGATATGTTGAGCCGGCGTTTTTGAGCCCGAAGGGCATTGTGTTGAAGCAGAATGGGCCGTATGGTGTGATGAATGCCGTTGCGGCTTGGTCTGGCTCTGCCATTTTAATTTGATGGTAGCCGGAGTATGCATCGAGGAAACACAATGAATCGTGTCCTGCGGTGGCGTCGATGATTCGATCGATGTGGGGGAGGGGGAAACGATCCTTTGGGCAGGCCTTGTTAAGGTCCTTAAAATCGACGCACAAGCGCCAGGATTTGTCCTTCTTTGGTACCATCACCAGGTTTGCTAGCCAGTCCGGATGTTTTATGTCTCTGATGAATCCGGCCTCCAATAGCTTGGCTAGTTCCTCTTCCATGGCTTGTCTCTTAGGTTCGGAGAAACGACGAAGAGCCTGCTTAACTGGCTTGAATCCTTTTAGGATATTTAGGTTGTGCTCGGCCAGCCTGCGTGGGATTCCTGGCATGTCTGAAGGGTGCCAGGCAAAAATGTCCTAGTTCTCGCGTAGGAACTCTCGCAGTGCGGCGTCGACATCAGGGTTTAATTGTGCCCCGACAGAAGCTATTTTTGTAGGGTCTGTTGGATGGACTTGGAATTTGACTATCTCGTCCGCCGGTTTAAAGGAGGTGGACTTGGATCTTTTATCGAGTATCACATCGTCCCTGTTAACCGTGGAGCGCCGCGCAGTTAGTTCCTCGACCGCTAGGGCTTCGGATAGTGCCTCGAGGGCCAGTGCGGCTGTCTTATTTTCGGCGCGGAGTGCTATGTCCGAATCACTAGCAAGAGTGCTGATTCCGTTGGGCCCAGGCATTTTCAGCTTCATGTACCCGTAATGGGGTATGGCTTGGAAGATTGTAAACGCTTCCCGCCCTAGTAGAGCGTGGTATCCGCTGCTGAACAGGGCCACTTGGAATGTAATTTCTTCGGACCTATAATTATCCGGCGTGCCGAATACCACATCTAGTGTGATTTTCCCAGCACAGCGTGCTTCCCGACTGGGGATGATTCCTCTAAAGGTTGTGCTACTTTGCTCAATGCGGCTCCAGTCTATTTCCATCTTTTGAAGAGTTTCCTCATAGATGAGGTTTAATCCGCTGCCGCCATCCATGAGTACCTTGGTGAGTCAAAAGCCGTCCACGATTGGACTGAGGACCAGTGCGGCTAGTGCTCGGGCTGTTCGGAATTTGGGTTCGTCACTGGCATTGAAGGTAATAGCCGTGTAACTCCAAGGATTTATTTCTGCTATGTGGCAGATTTCGGCCATGCTGCGGAGTGTTCGCTTGCGTCTATTATTTGACGCGAAGGTCTCAAAGACCGTTAACACCGTATTGTTGTCCACGGGATGGTGCTCTGTGGTATTTGGGAGGAGTAGATCCTCACCACTTTTGGCCACCTGCCGGAGTATCCAACATGCTCTAAGGCTGTGTGTTGGTATTGCATCCGCTGTACTATGAATTTTGCAGGGTCCGTTGAGCCATCCCTCCAGTACAGTTCCTTGCACCGTAGAGGTCTTTTGCTTTTTGGTAGTTAACCTAGGTGTATTGTGATAATGTCCCCTTTTATTTCGGACTGGGTTTGTATTCAGGGCCGGATTATCCCAAAATTTTATTTCGGTTTTCCAGGCGCTTTCCATCGCATAGTACTTTCGTACTATGGACACCAAGTCGGCAAAGTGTGTAATTTCGCGGTGACTTATGGCACTGAGGATTCCCTTGTCCGTGCAATTATTGCAGTAGAATGAAATTGCGTCTTCCTCGCGGCAGTCCTTTATCCTGTTCATGACCATGAGGAATCTGGCCCAGTAATGGTGTTCTGTTTCTTTGGGCTCTTGCCTAATTTGGGATAGATCGCTTATGTTTGGGTGGGTGGGTTTAATTGAGCCCGAATCCTTACCCAATCTGAGACTCAGGGGCCAAGGAGTTTCCGAACTCGGAAGTTTGGATTCTTGGATGTTTTACGATAAATCTAGCCCGCTGTCTGACTCTAGGTTCAGGCCTTGAGTGACGTCCTCCCCTCCGCGGGTATCCGGCTTGAAGGGATCGGGAATCCGGACATAGCTAGTCCTTAAGATAGATGAAGGGTTGCCGCATTGTTCCTCCACCACTACAACGTGATGGGTGACCTAGGGAGAGTTGATCTCTCTCAGATCGGGTTTAGGCCCAATCTGATCGTAGTCTGTAGCGACTCCCAGGGCGGCAATGCGATCCAGGAGCTTGTTCGGGGAAGAGAGCTCCATTGGATCTAATTGCTCGGCGAGTTCCGAGTTGACGTGAAGATTGCTTTCGATGACCCGAGAAGTCATCGTCGGCACAGCGGCCGAACAGGCGGTCATAAGAAAACCACCTAGCCGGAGAGTTTGGCCGACAGCCAAAGCTCCTTTAGCAATAGTGCCGTCTTTAAAGACGGGATGAGACAACCTTCCTGGTGGCGACGACACAGCGGAACTCTCAATGAAAGCACCAATATCGGTGTCAAAACCGGCGGATCTCGGGTAGGGGGTCCCGAACTGTGCGTCTAGGCCGGATGGTAACAGGAGGCAGGGGACACGATGTTTTACCCAGGTTCGGGCCCTCTTGATGGACGTAAAACCCTACGTCCTGCTTGATTGATATTGATGATATGGGTAGTACAAGAGTAGATCTACCACGAGATCAGAGAGGCTAAACCCTAGAAGCTAGCCTATGGTATGATTGTATGTTATTCTACGGACTAAAACCCTTCGGTTTATATAGACACCGGAGAGGGTTAAGGTTACACAAGGTCGGTTACAAAGGAGGAGATATTCATATCTGTATTGCCTAGCTTGCCTTCCACGCCAAGTAGAGTCCCATCCGGACAGGAGACGAAGTCTTCAATCTTGTACCTTCATAGTCTAACAGTCCAGCCAAAGGATATAGTCCGGCTGTCCGGAGACCCCCTAATCCAGGACTCCCTCAGCTAGGGTTACACAAGGTCGGTTACAAAGGAGGAGATATACATATCCGTATTGCCTAGCTTGCCTTCCATGCCAAGTAGAGTCCCATCCAGACAAGAGACGAAGTCTTCAATCTTGTGTCTTCATAGTCTAACAGTCCGGCCAAAGGATATAGTCCGGCTGTCCAGAGACCCCCTAATCCAGGACTCCCTCAATGGGATTCCTCAAAATGCCCTAGGTCTTCATGAGCAAGCGAGTTGGATTCACACCCACTTAGTTTCTTTTGTTGAGCTTTCATACACTTATAGCTCTAGTGCATCCGTTGCATGGCAATCCCTACTCACTCACATTGATATCTATTGATGAGCATCTCCATAGACCATTGATACGCCTAGTTGATGTGAGACTATCTTCCCCCTTTTTTTTCTCCAGAACCACCATTCTATTCCACATATAGTGCTATGTCCATGGCTCACGCTCATATATTGCATGAAGATTGAAAAAGTTTGAGAACATCAAAAGTATGAAACAACTGCTTGGCTTGTCATAGGGGTTGTGCATGATTAAATACTTTGTGTGATGAAGAAGGAGCATAGCCAGACTATATGATTTTGTAGGGATAACTTTCTTTGGCCATGTTATTTTGAGAAGACATGATTTCTTTGTTAGTATGTGAGGGATTCCTGGATTAGGGGGTCTCCGGACAGCCGGACTATTGGACTATGAAGATACAAGATTGAAGACTTCGTCCCGTATCCGGATGAGACTCTCCTTGGCGTGGAAGGCAAGCTAGGCAATACGGATATATAGATATCCTCCCTTGTAACCGACTCTGTGTAACCCTAGCCCCCTCCGGTGTCTATATAAACCGGAGGATTTAGTCCATAGGACAACAGACAATCATACCATAGGCTAGCTTCTAGGGTTTAGCCTCTACCACCTCGTGGTAGATCAACTCTTGTAATACTCATATCATCAAGAACAATCAAGCAGGACATAGGGTATTACCTCCATCAAGAGGGCCCGAACCTGGGTAAAACATCGTGTCCCCTGCCTCCTGTTACCATCCGCCTTAGACGCACAGTTCGGGACCCCCTACCCGAGATCCGCCAGTTTCGACACCGACATTGGTGCTTTCATTGAGAGTTCCATTGTGTCGTCACCATAAGGCTTGATGGCTCCTTCGATCATCGGTAGCGATGCGGTCCAGGGTGAGGTTTTCCTCCCCGGACAGATATTTGTATTCGGCGGCTTCGCACTGCGGGCCAATTCGCTTGGCCATCCGGAGCAGATCGAGAGCTACGCCCCTGGCCATCAAGTCAGAATTTGAAACTTAAACTACATTGCCGACGTCCGCGGAGACTTGATCTTCAACGGATTCGAGCCCGTGTCAGGTGCGCCGCACAGTCACGACAAGCACGCCGTAACTCTGCCGTCGGATAGTGTTCGGGAGATCGCATCTGCAACTACTCCAGCCGTCAATCCGAAGCAAATCGCGCCATCCGAGAGCGGAGGGATAGACCCCGCCATGGAGGCCGCACTCTCAGTGGCGATAGAGCCGGATACTGACTTCACCTCTTACGAGAGCCGTGTCGTCGAACCACTGGATTCACCTCCGGGCACGGACTCCAAGCCGCCAACATCCGTGCCCATTGAATCTGACTGGGCGCCGATCATGGAGTTCACCTCCGCGGATATCTTTCAGCACTCGCCCTTTGATGATGTGCTAAATTCATTGAGGTCCCTCTCCCTGTCAGGAGAACCTTGGCCGAACTATGTCCGGCTAGAATGGGATGCGGATGACGAAGAAATTCGCTGCCCACCCACCACCCACTTAGTAGCCACTATCGACGATTTAACCGACATGCTCGACTTCGACTCCGAAGACATCGACGGAATGGACGACGATGCAGGAGACGAGCAGGAACCACCGCCCACAGGGCGTTGGACCGCTACCTCATCATATGACATATATATGGTGGACACCCCTAAAGAAGGCAATGGCGATGAGACAGTGGAGGATGACCCCTCCAAGAAGCAACCCAAGCGCCGACATCAGCGGCGCCGCTCTAAGTCCCGCTACAGCAAAAGTAGTGATACTCGCATAGGAGATAATAACACTCCGAATACTGCCGAAGACAACCACAATCCCCTCCAGCACGATGTAGAGCCGGAGGATGAACAAGCCAGACCTCCAGAGCAGGCAACAGATGGAGAACCGGAGGAGGACAATTGCATGCCTCTCTCTGAAGACGAGGCGAGCCTCGACGACAAAGAATTTATCGTGCCTGAGGACCCCGTCGAACAGGAGCACTTCAAGCGCCAGCTTATGGCCACAGCAAATAGCCTGAAGAAAAAGCAACAACAGCTTCAAGCTGATCAAGACTTGCTAGCAGACAGATGGACCGAAGTCCTTGTGGCCGAGGAATACGAACTCGAGCGCCCCTCCAAGAGTTACCCGAAACGCAGGTTGCTACCTCACCTCGAGGAGGAAGCATTGAAACCTCATGCACCAGTGTACGACGCGGTTGACCGGCCACTGCATGGCCGAGCCAAAGAGGCGTTCCAGCCTGAAGTTCAGCCTGCACCCCGCCGCCACTCAATCCAAAATACCAAGGTTCGGGGCAACACACGGGACCTGCAAGACGTATTGGATAGTAAGGCAAAACTTGCAAGGTCAATATACGGGTCACGGGCACGCGCGCCAACACGGGACGATGATTGTCGCGCCGGATACGTCAAAAGCAAATCCGGCCGGGTCGAATACAGCAAACAAGACTCATATGAACTGCGTCGGGATATAGCCCGGCACAGAGGCGCCGCAGACCCCCTATGCTTCACTAATGAAGTTATGGATCACGAATTCCCGAAGGGTTTGAAACCCGTAAATATCGAATCATATGATGGTACAACAGATCCCGCGGTATGGATTGAGGATTTCCTCCTTCACATCCACATGGCTCGCGGTAATGATCTACATGCCATCAAGTACCTCCCACTAAAACTCAAAGGACCAGCTCGGCATTGGCTGAATAGCTTGCCAGTAGACTCCGTCGGCAGTTGGGAGGATCTGGAAGACGCATTCCTTGACAACTTCCAGGGCACTTATGTGTGACCAACGGATGCTGATGACTTGAGCCATATAACTTAGCAGCCAGGGGAATCGGCCAGACAATTCCGGACTCGGTTCCTGACTAAGAAAAACCAAATTGTTGACTGTCTGGACGCAGAGGCCCTCGCGGCATTCAAGCACAACATCCGTGACGAGTGGCTTGCCCACCACCTTGGCCAAGAGAAGCCGAAGTCTATGGCAGCCCTCATGACACTCATGACCCGCTTTTGCGCGGGCGAGGATAGCTGGCTGGCTCGCAGCAATAACACACCGGGGAATCCGAGCACGTCGGATACCAAAGATGCCAACGGTAGACAACATCGTAATAGACCAAAGCGCCACAATAATGGCGATAACACCGAGGATACGGCAGTTAATGCCGAATTCAGAGGCTCTAGATCCGGTCAGCGGAAAAAGCCATTTAAAAGAAGTACCGCGGCTCCGTCCAGTTTGGATCGCATACTGGATCGCTCGTGTCAAATCCACGGCACCCCCGACAAGCGAGCCAATCACACAAACAGAGAATGCTGGGTGTTCAAGCAGGCCGGCAAGTTAAATGCCGAAAACAAGGACAAGGGGCTGCATAGTGGTGACGAGGAGGAGCCCCGGCCGCCGAACACGGGAGGACAGAAGGGGTTCCCCCCACAAGTGAAGACAGTGAACATGATATACGCAACCCACATTCCCAAGAGGGAGCGGAAGTGTGCACTAAGGGACGTCTATGCGATGGAGCCCGTCGCCCCAAAGTTCAACCCATGGTCTGGTTGCCCGACCACCTTTGATCGCAGGGATCACCCCACTAGTATCCATCATGGCGGATCCGCTGCACTTTTCCTAGACCCCGTCATCGATGGATTTCATCTTACTCGAGTCCTTATGGATGGCGGCAGCAGCCTGAACCTGCTCTATCAGGATACAATGCGCAAAATGGGTATCGATCCCTTGATGATCAAACCCACCAAAACCACCTTTAAGGGCGTTATCCCAGGTGTAGAAGCCCATTGCACGGGCTCAATCACACTGGAAGTAGTCTTCGGATCACCGCACAACTTCTAAAGCGAGGAGTTAATCTTCGACATCGTCCCGTTTCGCAGTGGCTATCATGCACTGCTCGGACGAGCTGCATTTGCAAAATTCAATGCAGTACCGCATTACGCGTACCTCAAGCTCAAGATGTCAGGACCTCGGGGGGTCATAACAGTGAATGGAAACACAGAATGCTCGCTCTGCACGGAAGAGCACACTACGGCCCTCGTAGCAGAAGCACAAAGCAACCTTTCAAGGCAAACCACTAATTCGGCGATACAGCCCCGAACACCTTCAAGCATGTCCGGAGTAAACTGCAACAGGATCGCCTGGCACGTTCAGAGCTCGCCTAGCAATTCGGCCCCCGTCCCAGTCCCAGTCAAGCGACGAAATCTGTGTCGTGCGTACATAGTTACGCACTGAAAATACCATGGACATAGGCGGGGGCACGATTAGGGCACGCCCCGCAATGCGGCTTAACTGCCCTAGGGGATGTATATCTTTATCATTTACTTTCTCTTTCAGGGCCTAACTCTCTAGAAGCCCTTTCCGGCAGTATGATTGCCGGGCACATTACGGGAAGGAACAACCAAGGCGACAAGAAGCCGGGATGTACACAGGAACCCCCAGGTGGTCTCTAATAATAATACCCGCTTTCTACTATCCATACGCAGCTTGCCCTTGGATAGGACATTTCGAATATTCCTACTTTCTGCTTATTGCACTACCTGTACTAGTACGCTTCAACGTATTATTTAGATAACAATGCATAGCATTAGTCTATTATTGCATTATTCATTCTTTTTCCCTTATGTCCATTTACGACAATCCGAACCCGTAAATTTGGGTATGGTCAGTACGCCAGGGGCTTTTGTTTACTCCACAATACGGCGCGAGAAGTCCGAACACTTTTGACAGTGCGACACCCTGAACTTATAACATTATATGCATCAGCTTCGAATCATGTCTTGGGTCAATAGTTGGGTTTGCCCGGCTCCCATGCTTTGGTACCTTACGTTCTGCTATATCGGCTAAGGTAGCGGAGAACTACTGCGATTGTGTCCCGGTTCTTCCGGACGAGCACCTCAGTAGAGAAAGCCGAAAATTGACTGTCATGATAAGGTGAGAGACTGATCGCTGTTCGAGAGGTCTCAAGTCCTTAAAGACTTTTTCCGCTTCGGGCGAGGAGTCGGCCTTGTCCGGCTTAGGCGTGTATAGAGCCCCAAATTCGGCCTTTCGAATACCAGGGGCTTCGCCAAAATTTAAAATCCTAGACTTCTATGGCTAAGTGAGAATGATAAAGCATTATAGTCCGATTGCCTGGTTCTTTGCGCTGAACACCTCCCTTGAAGGACCCAAAATTGGGGTAAAGAGTGCTAAGGTTTATCCCAAACACCCTAGTACTAGTTAAATGGGGGCAGAAGCTGACGACTGCCAACTCTCAGATTTTATAAACGGCCGCACAGAAGGTAATATTTTAAATTAAAAAAGCGTCGCATGGCGCAAATGAACTGGTTTCATATTACAGGATCACATGAGCATGTTCATTCAAAAATTACATCCTTGGCACACTCATCCGCCACAAGGCGGGGACCCTTCAGCACAGTCTCATAGTACATCTCGAGGCAGCGATGCTCCTTGCCCTCCGGCGGCCCCTCCTTCACCAGCTTCACGGCGTCCAGCTTCGCCCAGTGCACCTTCGCCCGGGCAAAAGCCATGCGCGCACCCTCGATGCAGACGGACCGCTTTATAACTTCAAGCAGTGGGCAGGCATCCACCAGCCGCCTCACCAGACCGAAGTAGCTGCCAGGCAGGGGCTCGCTAGGCCACATCCAGACTATAAGGCCCCTCATGGCTTGTTCGGTCGCCTTGTGAAGCTCGACCAACTGCTTCAGCTGTTCACTCAAGGGCACGGGGTGTTCGGTCCCAGTATACTGAGACCAGAACAACTTCTCCGTTGATCTCCCCTCCTCAGCTCGGTAAAACTCCGCGGCATCCAGTACACTGCGGGGAAGATCTGCAAACGCTCCTGGAGAGCTCCGATCGTGCTTGCTTTGCATAATGAATGCCTTACCCGCTGCTATCTTCTTCACCGCATCAATCTCCTGGAGGGCCTTGTGGGCTTTGGCCTTGGCGCTCCGGACGCTTTCAAGCGCCTGCACGAGCTCGGACTCTTACGTCTTAGAGTCAAGCTCCAAGGACTCATGCTTTTTGGCGAGAGCCTCGAGCTCTTGCTGCACCTCGCCTACTGGGGCTTCTTGCTTCTCCCGTTCAATGCGCTCCTTGCCGCTTTGTCTTCGGCCTTGGACAGCGCCTTCCATGGGAGTCCGGCTCCCTTTGCGCCCAGGGTCCGGAAGGTCGTCTCGAGGCGCCCCCAGGACTGCCTCCCCTTGGCCCGGTGCCTGTTGAGACAACACCTCGACGTTGTCCGCAGGGCAAGGAGTGGAGGCGGTCGGAAGAGAACCGCTGTTCATATCCGACGAGTCCAACGAACCGCTCGACGAAGTTGTGTCGAGATGAGCTCGGGACGAACTGCATAATTATGTTCGGCATGAGAAGAAGTAGTGCAGTAAAACATACCACGAATCACTATGGTGTCCGGATACTTACGACTTCGCCAGGGGCTTGACCCTGGGTAGCTACTCATCGCCGCTGTAGGCGGCCATCGTGGAGCAGTCCGGAAGGAGGGTCTTGCCCTTCTTGGACCCTTCGGCCTCCCCAGTTGGGTCGGCCTTCCTTTTCTTGTCTCCCCCGGCTAGGGGGAGAACTTTCCTCTTCCTCCTCCTCGTCTTCGTGGGAGGAGTGCGCGTCGGAGTCATCGAACGATGAGTCCGATACAACCTTGCGTGGGAGACCCTTTCGGGTCCCCGCGGCCTTCTTCTTGGTCTTCTTCACCGGCACCTCTAAGGTGCTGGAGTCAGCATCTCCGTTAGGAGAGCGCCTGCAGGATCTTCGAGCAGGGGGGCTGGGCAATCAAGCTGCTCCGCTGTCTTTATCCAGTCCTGTTAATGACATAGAGGCTTAGATCATGCATATGACTAAACCGGGGCAAATAAATACCCTGAGAGATATAAAAACTTACCGGATTGGCGCGGCGCTTTGCGCTGAGTCCGCGGTCCTCGGTGAGGGAAGGAGGAATCTCGGCGCCCTTGAACAGCACCCTCCAGACGTCCTTGTGCATCGTGTCATAGAGCTCTCGCAGTGTCTGGTTCTTGGCCGAGTCGAACTCCCGCAAATCGAATGCCCGTCATTGACACGGGAGGATCTGGCGGAAGAGCATGACCTGGACCACATTGACGAGCTTGGTCTTCTTGCTCGTCATGTTCCTGATGCAGTGTGGAGTCCGATCAGCTCTACCGAAGAACCCCAAGACAGGCCCTACTATTTCCAAGAGGTGAGCCGCGTGGGGATTCTGGATCGAAATTTGGGGGCTGCCACCCAGTTGGAGTCGCGCGGCTCGGTGATGTAGAACCACCCCGATTGCCACCCCTTTATGGTATCAAAATAGTTGCCCTCAAGCCAGGTGACGTTAGGCATCTTGCCCACCATGGCATCTCCGCACTCTGCTTGCTGGCCACCCACCACCGTCGGTTTAACATTGAAGGTTTTCAGCCATAGGCAGAAGTGGGGCCTGATGCGGAGGAAGGCCTCGCACATGACGATAAACGCCGACATGTTGAGGATGAAATTGGGGGCCAGATCATGAAAATCCAACCCGTAGTAAAACATGAGCCCGAGGACAAATGGGTGGAGGGGAAATCCTAGTCCGCGGGCGAAATGGGTAAAGAAAACTACCCTCTCATGGGGTTCGGGCGTAGGGACGATCTGCCCTGTGTCTGGCAGCCGGTGCGCGATATCCGCGGCCAAGTATCCGGCTGCATGCAACTTTGCGATGTTCTCCTCCGTGACGGAGGAGACCATCCACTTGCCTCCTGCTCCGGACATGCTTGGAGTGGTTTGCGAAGTAGAACGCGTGCTTTGGTGCTGGAGCTCGAGTGCGTGAGAATGGATAAGTGAGGAGGTAGAAGGCGTGGGTAAAAGGGGGTAAATCCTTGTCCCTTTATAAAGGCGAAAGAGGCGATGCGTCTCCCCACTTGCCTGGTAAAACCGCTTATTCCCCAGGCACCGTAATTGATGGCGCGGTTGGGTTACCCACATCCGTATTGATGAGAATCCCATAATAAGGGGGACACGATCTCTGCTTTGACGAGACGTGTCAAGAAAACCGCCCCATGTTATGTGCGGTGCGGGTTGATAAAAACGGTTTAAATAATGGCCGAGCCATGACCTGACGTCGTGCTGTCAGAACCCGTTAGCAGATTAGATTTGTGGAAATATAATTCTCTCGGCGGTAGTATGTGCAACTTGTTTTGCAGAGCCGGACACAATTCTGGAACTTATTTTGCAGGGTCGGACACTATCCTCATATTCAAACTCTTCCATGGTGTATTCGGAGGAGGAATCCGCCTTGCAATGCCAAAGACAATACTGTGCGCTGGACTCATCGTCATTGAAGCCTGGTTCAGGGGCTACTGAGGGAGTCCTGGATTAGGGGGTCTCCGGATAGCCGGACTATATCCTTTGGTCGGAGTGTTGGACTATGAGATACGAGATTGAAGACTTCGTCCCGTGTCCGGATGGGACTCTACTTGGCATGGAAGGCAAGATAGGCAATACGGATATGTATATCTCCTCCTTTGTAACCGACCTTGTGCAACCCTAGCCCCCTCCGGTGCCTATATAAACCGGAGGGTTTTAGTCCATAGGAAAACAAACAATCATACCATAGGCTAGCTTTTAGGGTTTAGCCTTTCTGATCTCGTGGTAGATCAACTCTTGTAATACTCATATCATCAAGAACAATCAAGCAGGATGTAGGGTATTATCTCAATCAAGAGGGCCCGAACCTGGGTAAACATCGTGTCCCCTGCCTCCTGTTACCATCTGCCTTAGACGCACAGTTCGGGACCCCCTACCCAAGATCCGCCGGTTTTGACACCGGCAGTTTGCTTGAAGTATTATTATTTTAATGTCAATATTAAACTTTTGTCTTGAATCTTTCGGATCTGAACATTCATGCCACAATAAAGAAAATTACATTGAGAATTATGCTAGGTAGCATTCCACCTCAAAAATTCTGTTTTTATCATTTACCTACTCGAGGACGAGCAGGAATTAAGCTTGGGGATGCTTGATACGTCTCGAACGTATCTATAATTTTTGATTATTCCATGCTATTATATTATCTGTTTTGGATGTTTAATGGGCTTTAATATACATTTTTATATTATTTTTGGGACTAACCTACTAACCAAAGGCCCAGTGCAAATTGTTGTTTTTTTGCCTATTTCAGTGTTTCGTAGAAAAGGAATATCAAATGGAATCCAAACGGAATGGAACCTTCGGGAGAGTTATTTTTGGAACAAATGCAATCCAGGAGACTTGGAGTGGACGTAAGGAAGCAACGAGGCGGCCACGAGGTAGGAGGGCGCGCCCAGGGGGTAGGCGCACCCCCCACCCTCGTGGGCCCCTCGTGGCTCCGCCGACCTACTTCCTTCGCCTATATATACTCATATACCCCGAAAACATCAGAGAGCACCATGAAACCCTATTTCCACTACCGCAACCTTCTGTACCCGTGAGATCCCTTCTTGGGGCCTTTTCCAGCGCTCCGCCGGAGGGGGAATCGATCACGGGGGGCTTCTACATCAACACCATAGCCTCTCCGATGATGTGTGAGTAGTTTACCATAGACCTTCGGGTCCATAGTTATTAGCTAGATGGCTTCTTCTCTCTCTTTGGATCTCAATACAAAGTTCTCCTCGATTCTCTTGGAGATCTATTTAATGTAATTCTTTTTGTGGTGTGTTTATCGAGATCCAATGAATTGTGGGTTTATGATCAAGATTATCTATGAACAATATTTGATTCTTCTCTGAATTCTTTTATGCATGATTTAATATCTTTGCAAGTCTCTTCGAATTATCAGTTTGGTTTGGCCTACTAGATTGATCTTTCTTGCAATGGGAGAAGTGCTTAGCTTTGGGTTCAATCTTGCGATGTCCTTTCCCAGTTATAGCAGGGGCAGCAAGGCACGTATTGTATTGTTGCCATCGAGGATAAAGAGATGGGGTTTATATCATATTGCTTGAGTTTATCCCTCTACATCATGTCATCTTGCCTAATGCGTTACTCTGTTCTTATGAACTTAATACTCTAGATGCATGTTGGATAGTGACCGATGTGTGGAGTAATAGTAGTTGATGCAGAATCATTTCGGTCAACTTGTCGCGGACGTGATGCGTATATACATGATCATGCCTAGATATTCTCATAACTATGTGCTTTTCTACCAATTGCTCGACAGTAATTTGTTCACCCACCGTAGAATTTGCTATCTTGAGAGAAGCCACTAGTGAAACCTATGGCCCCCGGGTCTATTTTCCATCATATTATTTTCCTATCAACTTGCTATTTCTATCGTTGCTTATTTTGCAATCTTTATTTTCCAATCTATACAACAAAAATTCCACAAATATTTATCTTATTATCTCTATCAGATCTCACTTTCGTAAGTGACCGTGAAGGGATTGACAACCCCTTTATCGCGTTGGTTGCGAGGTTTTTGTTTGTTTGTGCAGGTACTAGGGACTTGCGTGTTATCTCTTACTGGATTGATACCTTGGTTCTCAAAAACTGAGGGAAATACTTATGCTACTTTGCTGCATCACCCTTTCCTCTTCAAGGGAAAACCAACACATGCTCAAGAGGTAGCAGAGGCTGGTACATGCTCTCTGTTTCTCAGATTAAATTATCTGATTAACCAGGAGATAACCGACGGTAAGGATCATGATGGCAGCGCGATTTCGTTCATCAGGCAAAACTATGTGTACACAGTGTACCATGCCTCTCTCCATGCACCATACCCTGATATGTGCTGCCATGCTCTGTAGCGCAAAGTAGGAGAGAGTGTCGGTGTCAAAACCGGCGGATCTTGGGTAGGGGGTCCCGAACTGTGCGTCTAAGGCGGATGGTAACAGGAGGCAGGGGACACGATGTTTACCCAGGTTCGGGCCCTCTTGATGGAGGTAATACCCTACGTCCTGCTTGATTGTTCTTGATGATATGAGTATTACAAGAGTTGATCTACCACGAGATCAGAAAGGCTAAACCCTAAAAGCTAGCCTATGGTATGATTGTCTGTTTTCCTACGGACTAAAACCCTCCGGTTTATATAGGCACCGGAGGGGGCTAGGGTTACACAAGGTCGGTTACAAAGGAGGAGATATACATATCTGTATTGCCTATCTTGCCTTCCATGCCAAGTAGAGTCCCATCCGGACACGGGACGAAGTCTTCAATCTCGTATCTCATAGTCCAACACTCCGGCCAAAGGATATAGTCCGGCTATCCGGAGACCCCCTAATCCAGGACTCCCTCAGTAGCCCCTAAACCAGGCTTCAATGACGATGAGTCCAGCGTGCAGTATTGTCTTTGGCATTGCAAGGCGGATTCCTCCTCCGAATACACCATGGAAGAGTTTGAATATGAGGATAGTGTCCGACCCTGCAAAATAAGTTCCACATACCACCGTAGAGAGAATAATATTTCCACAAATCTAATCTGCTGACACATTTTGACAGCATGACATCATGCCACGGCCCGGTCATTATTTGGACCGTTTTTCTTTAACCAGCCCCGCACATAACGCGAGGTGGTTTCCTCGACATGTCTTGTCAAAGAAGAGATCGTGTTCCCCTTATCACGGGATTCTCATCAATACAGACGTGGGTAACCCAACCGTGCCCATTGGTATGACTCCTAGATCTTAGGTAAGTCTCAAACGGCCATGAGGAGGATGCTTGACATTCACCCTCTTTATAAAGGGGACAAGGCTTTTTCTTTTTTCCCTCCCGCGTTCAATCGAATCCTTCCCCCGCCTCGAGTTCTAACACCCAAAGCTCAGGTCAGGTGCTTCGGACCTTCAACTATGTTCGGATCCAACCTTCAAGGTCGGTGGATGCCTTCCTCCGTCACAGAGGAGGACATCAAGAAGTTGAGAGAGGCCAGATGTCTGACTGCCGAAATTTCGCAGATGTTGCCTCCCCGAGGGCAGGTCGTCCCTACTCCCGAACCCAAAGAGAGCATTGTGTTCATCTCCCACTTCCTCCGAGAACTAGGCCTCACTCTGGATCCCTTTGTTAGGGGTCTTATGTTCTATTACGGGCTGGATTTTCATGATCTGGCCCCAGATTCCCTTCTTCACATCTCGTTATTTATTGTCGTATGTGAGGCCTTCCTCGCACTACCCCTCACTTCGGCCTGTGGCTCAAGACCTTCGATATGAAGCCGAAGATGATCGAGGGGAAGCACGCAACGTGTGGAGGTGCTTTGATAAGCAAAATGGTTGACGCTCCATGGCCAGAGGGTTCCTTCCGAGAGGTGTCCGGATTGTGGCAGCGGGAGTGGTTCTACATCACAGCTCCCCGAAGTGCCAAGTGGGTAGCTGCCCCTACCTTTCACTCGGGCCCCCCACCACAACTGATGTCGTGGATCACCAGGGGGCTGAGCCGGGGTCCAGCCAAGGACGTGTCAATGCTGCAGAGCCGTATCTGAGATCTCTTCGAGGGAGATTTCAGTCTGGTTATGGTAATGCAAGTTATGCTGGTTCGTCGAGTCCAGCCTTGCAAACGTTGGCCCCTCCGCATGTGGGAATTCAACCCGGAAGGACCGCGTGCTATTCAGCATTTCCTCGGCATGACGCACGAGGAGATGTACAAATCGTTCTTCGGACCCCAAATAGAGTGTCCGGACACCACCGAGGATGTGGGCCTAAGCTGCAACCGCCCCGCTGCCCAAGTAAGTAATCTCGTGGCCGAACACACTGTCCTTTTATTTATCATGACATCATTCTGAAGAATCGCTCTTTGACCAGGACTGGATAACAAAGGCGAAGATGATCCGGTGTTCGGCCCCCCTTCCTGAGGGATTGGACAATCCAGTGCTGGAAAAGATGCTTGAGCCACCACCTTATCTGGTGCCCTCAAAGGAAGATGAGGGGGGAAGAGGGCGAAAGCGGGCCTCCTTCGCTATTTATTCCAACCGAGGGAATGAGCGCCTCCGCGAGGGAGGATAACCAAGGGGAAGAATCTGACATTCTCTCTCCCCGGGGAAGGAAGAGGACTACCTCTGAAGATCCGGAAACTAAGGTTTCCAAACGGGAGAAGAAATCTCCGGCAGAGGGTCTTGCCTCGGAGGGTATTCTTGCCGCACAATGTTCACACGGGGATCAGCCCTCTACCGAGTTGTAAGTAACCGAAAAGTATTTAATAGTGCAAGCATCCCATCTTACTTCTGAAGACAATAACTGATGCTTATAAATTGTAGTCCGGATCGCAGCACTTCTCAACAGAGCTCATCTTCGGGGGATGTTCTTCCGGAGATGATGGAGAGCGAAACACCTCCCCCGGAAACCCCGGCTCAAGAAGCGGACGACCTTGAAGTGTCGTCGCGAAGGGTATCTCCAGATCCACTAGGGCCAGAGGATAACCCTTTGGCTGCCCGGAGTCCCCAGTATCCAGCTCCTAAGGAGAGCGACAACAAGGGTCCGTACAGTGTGCGGTCGGACACGCTGAAGGATCTTCTGGGGCAAGCTGCCGTCTCGGAAGCGCATCATACGCTAATGGTTACGGTAATTGAAAGGATTTCATCCACTGGAAGTGGTTTGCATGAAGCCTTTAAGAGTCTGCTGAAAGGCTTCGAGGTGCGTGAACTAGTGTATGTTTTTAACAGTACCGCATACGTTAGGTATGTCCTATGCAGATAGTAGCCCCTGAGACTCAGGTTGTCGTCGAAAACGGCGGCAAACAAAGGATCATAGTCCCAGGTAACAACCAGACCGCCTTTATGTGCAGGTGGCTGAAGCTCCAGTGGCTAGCCGTACTGATGGGTTTGTCGAGCAAAAGCAGCAACTGGATGCGGCAGATGCCAACATCGTGCTTGTCAACAAGCGGGTTGATGAGGCATAGTGTGAGTGATTTTTCTGGTGGTCGTCACATAATAAGAGTAGCATGATGCCAGTATCTTTAATGTGTTGTGACTGCAGATGGAGTTGCCACCGTGGAGACCCTTCGGGCGGAGCTCGCCCGAGCCAAGGAGCAAGCAGGGAGTAGCAATGCGGCCGCTTTAAAGGCGGCCGAAGAATTAAGGGCCGAACAGGCCGCGCATTGCGAGAGCAAGGAAAAAATAGCCAAGATGTTTGTAGAGTTAAAAGATGCCGCTGACCGTTACCAGCTTCTTGAAGAAGAGAACCTGGAGAAGGCCCGGGTGGCTGCCAAGGAAGCCTGCTCCAAAATTAGAGCAACGAAGGAGGAGTTGAACCAAGCTGCGGATATCGTGTCTAGGAAGCCTTGCTTGTTGCGGACTAAGTTCGGAGATCCGAAGTATGCTCCTCTGGACCGACTATGGAGTTCTGCGGACGCGTACATGGATTTGGCTGCAAGTGCTGCTGATGCGGCCGAGTAATTCAAGGATCAAAAAGGTCCCAAAGTGGAAAAGCTGTTCTGGTCATAGTTCCACGCTCCAGTCCATCCACTGTTGTTGAATGAGCGATTGGCTGAGTGGGACGAGCTCCATAGGTTGTCCGGACATGCCATGAGGTCCGTTGTGGATCACCTGTGGCCGGGAGGGCCAAGGCCAAATAGCTACTTTAGCTTAGTGCAACAATTCCTTGGTGATGTGCCACACATCGATGCTGTAAAGAGATCGGCGTGCATAGAGGGTGCGTGGATGGCCTTTGCCCGTGTCAAGACATACTGGGCGGAGATGGAGGCCACCACTGTTGCGACACATGGTTCGACCGTAGGTCGAGTGGCTGCCGAGCACTACTTTGAAGAAGTTCTTGAAGGCGCTCGTTCGATAGAGGCTCAGTGCTCGAAGAATATTATGTTCAAGTGACATGTATTCCCATTGTAAAAACAATGTTTTATTGAATTGTCAAGGCTGTATTTATACTTTTGCTTGAAAGTACTATGGTGCCACCTGTGTGGCCGTTTATGTATATATGTGTATAACCTGAAAGTTTGCAGTCGTCGGCTTCCGCCCCCACGCATATAATGTGGGGGTGTTCCCAAAAGATGCATATTCACACTTGATCCAACGTCTTGGTCCGTTAAGGAGGTGATAGCGTAGCGAACTAGGCAATCGGACTATATTGCTTTAACACTTTCACTTAGCCATAGGAGTTTGACAGTGGGGCTACTATGTAGCCCCTGGTACTTCTGCGCTCGTCCGAATACGGGGCGCGTACGTACGTGACTGGGAAAGGGCCCTTCGTTAATGTGGAGGAATCCCAAAGATTCCGATGAGTCATCGAGTGGTTGACCAGTCTCTCGCTATATCATGACAGTCAGTTTTCGGCTTTCTCCACTGAGGTGATCGTCCGGAAGAACCGTGACACAATCGCAGTAGTTCTCCCACCGCTACCTTAGCCGATATAGCGGAACGTAAGGTACCAAAGCATGGGAGCCGGGCAAACCCAACTATTGACCCAAGACATGATTCGGAACTGATGCATATAGGTCCAAACTCGCGACGCCGAACACTCCCTAAGGTGTTCGGTCTTTATAACATATACCGGGCTAAACAATGCCCTTAATAAGAAACCCCATGTGTCTTGGTACGTGCAAAATCCTGGCGTGGCCACATGCCAATAATGCTAGCATCCTTCTCGGTTGTGTGGAGTATCCGGAGGATGTGAGCAACAAGAGACAGTAAAAAAAGGTTTATGCAGGGTCTTAATCTAGAAAGAAACCTTTGGGCGGGTCCCTGCTGCACATCTGCGCCTGCGTCTCCGTTGTGCCGTGTCCTGGATGGGTGCAGCACGATTGTCATCTACAAAAGGAAAGAACTTCGGTGAAGGTTGCCGTGCAAAAAAAGAGAAGAGTTGGTTATTATCAATGAACTATCGAAATTCAAGAGAAACCAAGTTGAGTCGGGCTGGCCCTGATTACACGCGGGAAGCAGCCCCTGGTGTCATTTTATGAGGGTTTGAAAACCAATCTCATGTATATATGATGGAACACCGGATTCGTCTAACCGTGTCCATGGTCTTGATGACCTGCCATTTTTCTGGTTGGTGAGGCCGTCTTAGTTTGCGGCCGCTAGAGTCGCCGCATCCTCTTCCGTACATAAAAACGTTCGGTATTTCTGCTAACTATGATGATGCCACGTGGACCAGGCATCTTGAGCTTGAGAAAAGCATAATGCGGTACTGCGTTAAAACGAGCGAAAGCCGCCCTTCCGAGTTGTGCTTGATAATCACTTTGGAATGGAGCGATGTGAAAAGTTAACATTTCGCTTCAGAAGTTATCGGGAGAACCGAATACCACCTCTAGTGGTAGAGAGCCCGTACAGCGGGCCTCTTGGCCTGGTATTACCCCCTTGAGGGTAGTATTACCGTGGCTTATTTGTGTCGGGTCTATCCCCATTTTGCGGACTGTGTCCTGATATATCAGATTTAGGTCACTGCTGCCGTCCATGAGGACCCGTGTGAAATGGTACCCATTTACTATTGGGTCTAGTACCAAGGTTGTCAGTCTTTCGCGCCGGATATTTGTAACGTGATCTTGACGATCAAAAGTGATCGACCATGCCAACCAGTGGTTGAACCTAGGGGTGATGGGCTCAATGGTGTGTGTGCATCGGAGTGCATGATTGCTTCTCCTATTTGTCACATGGATTAAGTTTACTGTTTTAACCTCTGGTGGGAACTTTTTCTGTCCTCCGGCGTTTTGCTGGCGAGGTTCATCCTCGTCTTCGCTTGGTGTCTCTTCCCCTTTGTATTCGGTGTTTAGCTTACCGGCCTGCTTGAAGACCCAACATTCTTTGTGGGTATGATTTGCAAGTTTATCTTGGGTGCCGTGAATCTGACAGAGTTTGTCAAGAATTTTGTTTGGGCCAGATTTTCCTTCTCTGCTGCCTTTGAAAGGCTTTTCCCGCTAACCTGGTCAGGAGCCCCTGAATCCAGCGTTTACCGCCGTGTTATCTGGGCTGCATTCTTTATTTTGACACTTGTTTTTGTTGCATCATGGTTTACCATTGCCATCCCTGACTTCGGATGTGCTTGGGTCGCTGGTGCTGCTACGGGCCAACCAGCTATTCTCGCCCGCACAAAAGCGGGTCATGAGCCTTGTTAGGGCTGCCATTGGTCTCGGTTTTTCTTGACCGAAGTGTCTGGCGAGCCATTCGTCTCGGACACTGTGTTTAAAAGATGCTAAGGCTTCGGTGTCCAGACAGTCTAAGATTTGGTTCTTCTTGGTGACGAACCTATTCCAGAGCTTTCGGGAGGACTCTCCGAACTGTTGGATTATATGACTTAAATCATCTGCATCCGGAGGTCGGACATAAGACCCTTGAAAATTGACCCGGAAAGCGTCATCGAGCTCGTCCCAACTTCCAATTGAGTTTTCGGGGAGGCTTTTCAGCCAGTGCCTAGCTGGCCCTTTAAGCTTGAGGGCAAGTATTTAATGGCATGGAGATCGTCTCCACGAGCCATATGAATATGGAGGATGAAGTCCTCTATCCAGACTCCAGGGTCTGTGGTTCCGTCGTACGCCTCTATATACACCGGTTTGAATCCCTCTGGGAATTCGTGATCCAGCACCTGATCAGTGAAACATAAGGGGTGTGCGGCACCCCTGTATTGGGATGTGCCATGGTGTTCGAACGGTTGTAGTATTCGGTGTTGGTTGTGTACCGTAGCGCGCTTCCTAGATCCATAGCTAGATATGGTCATGCCGGATTTTTGATGCAAGTTCTCATGTGAATCGTGTGTTGACTTATGTGTGACTTTGTTAGCCGCTCTATCGCGTTCACATGGTGGTGGATCCGGCCGGTTGGCCGTATCACCTTTCGGCTGTATGGGCTCTAAGGCCTCATCGTCGAATTACGGTAATAGTTTGCGCTTTCGATAGCTATTTTGATGGTAACTTCCACCATACTTCGTTACTTTGTTCCACTTGTTGTTGAGCGTATCTTGTGCGACCTTGAGCCTTTGCTTCTGTTTCTTCAGGCTCCTCGCTGTGGCAATAAGCCTTATGCGGAGGTTTTCTTGCTCCTAGTGCGTTTCCGAGATGATATGTGCACCTTTGTCCGGACAGTTTTCTTCCCTAGACGGGGATTGATGAGGCTTATCTTTGGCGTCATCGTGTTTGGACGTTGGATCCGTACTATGTGTGCAGTTTGCATCTTGATCGTGTTCTACCACCGGGGTGGTGCAGTTGCTGTTTCTTCCAGAGTCACGTGGACTATTATTATCGTTGTTGTTGCTATGGCGGGACTTAGAGCGGTGCCGTTGACGTCGGCGCTTGGGTTGCTTGGAGGGTGCATCCTCCGCTGTCTCTTCGCCATTGCCCTTTTTGGGTGCATCCACCATGTATATGTCATGTGATGAAGTAGCGGTCCAGCGTCCTGTGGGCGGTGGTTCTGGTTTGTCTCCTGCATCGTCATCCATACCGTTGATGTCTTCAGACCCGAAGTCGAGCATGTCGGTTAAGTCATCGATAGTGGCTACTATAAGGGTGGTGGGTGGGCAGCGAATTTCTTCGTCGTCCGCATCCCATCCTAGCCGGACATAGTTCGGCCAAGGTTCTCCTGACAGGGAGAGAGACCTTAATGAATTTAGCACATCTTTGAAAGGTGAGTGCTGAAAGATATCTGCGGAGGTGAACTCCATTGTCGGTGCCCCGTCGGATTCGACAGGCACGGATGTAGGCGGCTCGGAGTCCGTGGCCGGGGATAAATCCAGTGGTTCGGTGACACAGCTCTCATAAGGGGTGAAGTCAGTATCTGGTTCTATAGCCAGTGAGAGTGCGGCCTCCATGGCGGGGTCCATCCCTCCGCTTTCAGATGGCACAATTTGCTCCGGGTAAAAGGCCGGAGTAGCTGCGGATGCGATCTCCCGAACACTGTCCGACGGCATAGTTACGTCTTGCTCGTCGCGACTGTGCGGCGCGTCTGGCATGGGCTCGAATCCATCGAAGATCAAGTCTCCATGGATGTCGTCCATGTAGTTCAAGTTTCCAAATCTGACCTGATGGCCAGGGGCGTAGATTTCGATCTGCTCCAGATGGCCAAGCGAATTGGCCCGCAGTGCGAAGCCGTTGAATACGAAGATCTGTCCAGGGAGGAAAGCCTCACCCTGGACCGATCGAAGGAGCCATCAAGCCTTATGATGACGACACAAAAGAACTCTCAATGAAAGCAACAATGTCGGGGCGGATCTCGGGTAGGGAGTCCCGAACTATGCGTCTAAGGCGGATGGTAACAGGAGGCAGGGGACACGATGTTTACCCAGGTTCGGGCCCTCTTGATGGACATAATACCCTACATCCTGCTTGATTGTTCTTGATGATATGAGTATTACAAGAGTTGATCTACCACAAGATCAGAGAGGCTAAACCCTAAAAGCTAGCCTATGGTATGATTGTCTGTTGTCCTACGAACTAAAACCCTCCGGTTTATATAGGCACTGGAGGAGGCTAGGGTTACACAAGGTCGGTTACAAAGGAGGAGATATACATATTCGTATTGCCTAGCTTGCCTTCCACGCCAAGTAGAGTCCCATTCGGACACGGGACGAAGTCTTCAATCTCATATCTTCATAGTCCAACAGTCCAGCCAAAGGATATAGTCCGGCTGTCCGGAGACCCGCTATTCCAGGACTCCCTCAGAGAGGGTCTCAAGTATCAGACTTCAACCTGCTAGCTGGAGTTTCCCCCGTCAGGCACCCATCTGGTTCAAGCCGTCAGCCAAGCTCCACAACTTAATAAATAGTAACATCTAACTAAGTCAGTTAGTTAGATGCGTACACTTGGTGTAGTAGGATCTTTATTTAGTTTCATGCATACACTTGTTCTTTTTGGTAGCCCTTTTGTAATGATGGCTGATGTTTGGTTTGGAAGAGAGAGTTGCGTCTTTACTCTTCTGGCCTACTTACTGCCTCTGTTGCACCCCCAGCCCTGGTTGTTGCTGCTACTGTTTTCAATGTACAATCAGTAGTATATTTCATCTGTTGGTTGAATAAATATGTTGTTAGAATGACAAACACGATGTTTTGGAAGTCATTGCACGGTCTGATACTTTTGTGAGTACTCCCTCCGTTTTAGTTTACAAGTCCTGCGCGTATACCTAGGTTGCCAATTTTATCACCGTAATATAAACTATATAACACAAAAAATTATACTTGTTGAAAATAGAACATCTGAAGTTTATAATGGTACATTTTATGTAATATATGACTTCTATTAGGTAGGTCAAATTGATGACCTAGGGGTACATGCACGCCTTGTAAACTGAGAGAGAGGGACTACTATTTTTGGTACAGAACACATTTTCCACTTGTCGATAACATACAGCTCACTGATGAAGGCCCAATAGAGGAGCCCATAATTAACTGGAAGGGAGGCTTCACATGAATCCGGCCCAAGTACATGCTCATGGTTCCCTAAACATAAATAAGTAAATAAATAAATGAATAAAGCTAAATGCTCATGCACCAGTTCTTTAAATTCACGATTTGAAAAGTCAAATTTTAATAGGAGGATATTATTTCCTATGAGAGTGTCGTTACATTCAGTCGATGTTATTCTTAGGCAAAGATAGCGACCAATCTTCTTTCTCCCACCATTTTCTTCCTGCAACCAGCGGACCCATGCAAATCCTAGTCAACGTCATAAATATTTCCGGTCCATTTTTATTTTTCGATAAAAATGCCCAATCCAGCCGAACACATTGGCGACACCACTTTATCATCCGCCTTGGTGCGCTCGCCACGGCACCACCGTCCGCCCCTGTCAACATAGTGAATCAGGAGAGGACTGTAGTTGTGAGTATGACAGTACGGACCCACCTGATCCACTCCCGAACACAAGCAAGCGCCTCTTTTACTACTCAGATGCACCCCTTGTTTTTTTACTCTAATCCACCCTGCTGATATCTGGGACCCACATCATTGTCAACGTATAGTCAATTAACGACAGAATTGCACCACTTTTTTTGAGGATTTGTTCGGAGGAGCACGCTATAAACTGGGTTGTGCGGTCTCTATGGCCTGTCTAACAACATGACCAGCCCAGCAGTTTTTTCTTTGGGAAAATAGGTAGCCCATTATTTCTTTTTGAAGAATACCCAAGCTAGGCCTATTTGTTTTCTCTGAGTTAGTGGGCTGCAAATCTTTCAAGACGAGGAGGGAGGCATTCCTGCCTGGCCAAAGAGTATGGGCGGTATATCTTAAAAGTAATATCAAAGGGGTTGCAAATTCCAAAAAAATATAGCAAATGGGCAATTAGTTTCGTTTTTTGTTTTTATTCTTCACTAATATTTTATATTTCATTGGATTTTAACATGATATATTACTAATTTATTTTTAAATTTGTTTTAGTATGCTACTAATTTTTGGATTAAGAATATTTTGTTCCCTAGCAAAAATATGCGACTTTTTAAAATTTAGCACATTTTTTAGTTCAATTTTTTAACCCTCGCACTGACCAGAACATGGGCAGCGATTCTAATAATGGAAAATGGGCTTCAATAAATTCCATATGAATTAGCAAATGGGCAGTAAATTATAGAAATAATAGCAAATGGGTTGTACATGCCACGGATTTCGAGGCTGACTTGCTTACACAAGGCTTTGTAAGTCAACACACGATTCTAGCAGCAGTGACTGTTGGATGTCCATCCAACGGGCAAAATGCTTCTTCAATCTCTGATCTTCCTGCTCCAGCCACCTAAACCAGTGCCGGCAGGACTGCCTGCTTCCTCCTCTTGTGGCCGACTGTGATGTTGCACAGGCTTCACCGGCCCACCCTACTCCCTCCGCTGGCCTGGCCATCCCTCTACACACCCCCACCTCCTGTTATTCTCATGTGACATAGCCTCATGCCACAGCTGAACGAGTCAACCGTCATACTCTCCTCAGTGTGGGCATCCACTGTTGTGTCTTGATATGTCTCCAACGTATCTATAATTTTTTATTGTTCCATGTTGTTATATTATCAATCTTAGATGTTTCTAATCATTTTATAGTCATTTTATATGATTTTTTGCTACTAACCTATTGACATAGTGCCAAGTGTCAGTTGCTATTTTTCCCCTGTTTTTTACATCGCAGAAAATCAACATCAAACGGAGTCCAAATGCCATGAAACCGTACGGATAATTTTTATGGGACAAAAGGAACACAACGGGCCCCGGCTGCGCCTGGGGGTGCCTCGAGGGAGGCACAACCCACTAGGGTGCACCAGGAGGCCCAGGCGCGCCCTGGTGTGTTGTGCCCACCTCGGGTGCCCCCCGGGCCTCCTCTTTGCTCTATAAATACCACAATATTCCCAAAACCCTAGGGGGTCGACAAAATATTGATCCAACTGCCGTAGAGTCCAGAACCACCAGATCCAATCTAGACACCATCTAGGATGGGGTTCACTACCTCCATTGGTGCCTCTCCGATGATGCATGAGTAGTTCTTTGTAGACCTTCAGATCCTTAGTTAGTAGCTAGATGGCTTCATCTCTCTCTATCGCCCTTGATTCTCAATACAATGGTCTCTTGGAGATCCATATGATGTAACTCTTTTGTGTGTGTTTGTTGGGATTGATGAACTTTGAGTTTATGATTAGATCTATCTTTTTATATCCTTGAAAGTATTTGAGTTTCTTTGATCTCTTTTATGCATGATTTCTTATAGCCTCGTATTTCTTCTCCAATATTTGGGTTTTGTTTGGCCAACTTGATCTATTTATCTTCCAATGGGAAGAGGTGCTTTGTAGTGGGTTCGATCTTACGGTGCTTGATCCCAGTGACAGAAGGGGAACCAACACGTATGTATCGTTGATACTAAGGATAAAACGATGGGGCTACCTCTACATAAATAGATCTTGTCTACATGATGTCATCATTCTTATTGCATTACTCCGTTTCTCCATCAACTTAATACACTAGATGCATGCTGGATAGCGGTCGATGTGTGGAGTAATAGTAGTAGATCAAGGCAGGAGTCGGTCTACTAATCTTGGACGTGATGCCTATGTAATGATCATTGCCTGGATATCGTCATGAGTATTTGAAGTTCTATCAATTACCCAACAGTAATTTGTTCACCCAACTTTTGCTATTTTTCTCGAGAGAAGCCACTAGTGAAACCTACGCCCCCGGGTCTCTTTCTCATATTATTTGCCTTTGCAATCTAGTTTTATTTGCTTTTATTTTCAGATCTATTAATCCAAAAACCCCAAAAATCTTTGCTGCACTTTATTTTATTTGCGATCTATTTATTCAATCTATTACAACTTTCTCCCGTCACGCACCAATTTGTGGCACCGTTACCCGAAAGGGGTTGACAACCCCTTTAACATGTCGGGTTGCGAGGATTTGTGATCTGTGTGCAGGGGCTGTTTACATCGTGTTGCTGGGTTCTCCTACTTGTTCGATAACCTTGGTTTCATATCTGAGGGAAATACCTACCGCCGCTGTGCTGCATCATCCCTTCCTCTTTGGGGAAATACCGATGTAGCTTCAAGTGACATCATGTCTTTGCCAGCTCCAGGTCGTTCCATTCCTAGGCCTGCAGTCGTCCAGTGCGTTGGTGCTCTAGGCGCGGTGTGCTCAACATTCAACAAACGACAATCATCAAAATAGGGATGTACATGGAGAGGCTGACAGTAGGGACCCCCATGGTCCATGGCCGCACGCAAGAAACACTCTCCTTATTACGCGAAAAAATGATTCCTCCCACTGACATTTGGGGCGCACTGGTTCGGAGGCTGGCCTGTGGGCCTACTAAGTTGACGCATATGTAGGGCTTTGTCAACTTAGTCAACAAACGGTTCTAGCAGCAGGACCGTTGGATTTTAGTCGAACGGTCCTGGTGCTTCTTCAATAGCTGCTCTTCTTGCACCATCCGCCCAAACTAGCGTCGGCGAGAACGCCTGCTATGCCTCCAATGGTCGGTTGTGCTGCCGCGGAGGCCTCACCGCCCCATCCTACTCCCACCGCTGGCCAGACCATCCCTCTACTGTCTACTCACCCACAACCCGTGTTCATCTGCGGCGACGGTAGCCTCACATCGCAGCCTAACCAGTCAACCCTTGTACTCCTCTCCGCATGGGCATCCACTGCCGCGTCTTCCTCAGCTCCGCGACGTCCCCTTCCAGGCCTCGCCATCGTCCAACGCCTTGGTGCTCTCGGCACGGTGTGGTCAACATGGTCAAGGAACAACTTCCATCGGAAGAGGACTGAATGTGGAGAGGCTGATAGCTGGGTCCACGGCCGCGGCAAGGAAGTGCAACCTTATTACACGTAAAATAATTATTCTTCCACCTGACAGCGGAGACCCACCGGAAGGGACTCTATATTTTGTGAAAAAAATGTTTCCCCTTGATAGCTGGGACCTACCAGTTACATCTGCGCACGCAAGGATGTGCGTCCATATTACGGGTAAAAAAATTGATTCTCCCCCTGACTGTTGGGACCCACCATCAATAACTTCGCACACAAGGAAGTGCCTCCTTATCCTCCCCGGCAGCCGGGACCCACCTGGTCGAAGCGTACCTAGCGTTCTCATTCTAGTCGCGAACGTGTATGTACATACTGGTCGATCGATCTCTCTGCAACGATGAATTGTGGCCGAGCAAGCAGCGACAGATGCAGTAGTAGAGCCCCCGATGTAGCAGTTCAGGCAGTCCGGTCAAAACCGTGTACACGTACGTACATCCATATACTAAAAATATGGCCACGTACGTACATACGGGCGGGGTCTCGAACGTGTACTCGCGCATTTGTACGACCAGGGCTTGTGTACATGGAGAGCCAATGCACGACAGCAACGGCGTCCTGTTCATCGGAAGCCAACCGGCTAGGTCGGAACAGAGAAACTGCGTCGTGTTCATCGGGAGGCAACGGAATACGTCATGTTCATCGGGAGCCAACTGGCTTGGACGGAATAGCCAAAACGAGGTCTGGCATACCGCAGAACAGAGGAAACGAGCCTTCTGTTCGACCACGAACAGTCGAAACGAGGTCCTGTTCATCGGGAAGGGTATGGCATACCGCAAAATGAAGGAAATAGACTGTTCGACCACGTACGATCGAAACGGGGTCCTATTGATTGGGAGAGGTATGGCGTACCGCAAAACGGAGGAAACAAACTTGTGTTGGAGCGCCTACGGTCGAAATAGGGGTCCTGTTCATCGGGAGGGGTGTGGCGTACCGCAAAACGGGACTCCACAGGCTACTGTTCATCCACCATCGACTTCCTCCAGCTCCCACCTGCTACTGTGTATCCACTGTCGACTTCCTCCAGCCTCCACCAGCTACTGTTCATCCACGGGGTCCTGTTTATCCAGCCTCCCCCATCTACTGTTCATCCAGCCCTCCACGGGGTCCTGTTCATCCAGCCTCCACCGGCTACTATTCAACCAGCCCTCCACAGGGTCATGTTCAACTAGCCCATCCATGGGGTCCTGTTCAACCAGCCCTCCACATGTGGGGTCCCTCCACCGGCTACTGTTCATCCACTACCACCTCCTCGACCGGTTCCTATTCATCCAGCGGTAATGGCCTCTAATACAACTGGATCCTGTTCATCCAACCCCCACCGGGAACTGTTCACGCAACCCCCACCGGGAACTATTCATCAAGAGGCAACTTCGATCGGCTTCAGTTAGCAACAGTAGCGAAGGAATCACTCGGGTTCAGTTACGTAGCTAATGCAATCACTCGGGTTCATTTAGAGCCCAACGCCTCGCTCGAGTTCAGTTAGAGCGACACGTCTCGCACACACGCGTGTACGTGTATGAAAGAAACGTGCAAACCTCCATGCATCGCTTGGCCCCGACCACCCACCGTAACTGGGAACTCCTCGAAATTTTCCTCGCCCTCGCTTCTACCATGATTTTTTCCGTCATGGATGGCCCAAAGAATGTCACACAGGTGCGTCTCCGGCCCGCCCAGGACGAAAAGCCCATTTTCTGTCATGATTTTTGTCACAGAAGAAGGAGCCCACCACATCTATGATGGTACCCGGTTTTGTCATAATTATCATCATAGAAGTGTCATAAGCATGGCAGAAAAAAATTCGTTCAGCCCAAAATGTCACAGATGTGTCTTTTTTTGTAGTGCTATATCGTCAATGAACGTTAAGCGTGCGACCCTACGGGTTCGAGAACTATGTAGACATGACCGAGATACCTCTTCAGTTAAAACCAATAGCGGAACCTGGATGCCCATATTGGTTCCTACATATTCTATGAAGATCTTTATCGGTCGAACCCTATGACAACATACGTACTTCCCTTTGTCTGTTGGTATGTTACTTGCCCTAGATTCGATCGTTGGTATCTTCATACCTAGTTCAATCTTGTTACCGGCAAACCTCTTTACTCATTCTGTAATACATCATCTCTTAACTAACTCCTTAGTTACTTTGCTTGCAAGATTCTTGTAATGTATTACCGAGAGGGCCCAGAGATACCTCTCCGATACTCGGCGTGAAAAATCCTAATCTTGATCCATGCCAACTCAATAGACACCTTCGGAGATACCTGTAGAGCATCTTTATGATCACCCAGTTACGTTGTGACGTTTGATAGCACACAAGGTATTCCTCTGGTATCCGGGAGTTGCATGATCTCATAGTCTAAGGAATATGTATTTGACATTAAGAAAGCAATAGAAATAAACTAAACGATCATATTCTAAGCTAACGAATGGGTCTTGTCCATCACATCATTCTCCTAATGATGTGATACCGTTATCAAGTGACAACACAAGTCTATGGTTACGAAACCTTGAAAGTGCGTTATATCGACTAGAGGGGGGTGAATAGGCGATTTTTATGAAAGTCTTCAAAACGTGGGAGTTATGAAGACAAACATTAGAAATAAACCTAATACCTTGCAGCAGAAGGTAGACTACACTAGGCAAGCCATAGTCAAGTATTCAATAGAGTGAAAGCACAATGACTAATAGCAGCAATGTAGTAAGGATCAGGTAGGAAGATATTATGAAGCCAAACAGAACACGCAGTCACTCAGTGAAGACAAAAGATAGTGCAGGCATACAATGACTTCACAAGGAGTAACAGTAAGTAAAGGAAGGGGAAGATGAAACCAGTGACTCGTTGAAGACAATGATTTGTTGGACCAGTTCCAGTTGCTGTGACAACTGTACGTCTGGTTAGGGCGGCTAGGTATTTAAACCTTAGGACACACAGTCCCGGACACCCAGTCCTGAACACGCAGCTCAGGACACCCAGTCCTCATCGTATTCCCCTTGAGCTAAGGTCACACAGACCTCGCCCAATCACTCTGGTAAGTCTTCAAGGTAGACTCCCAAACCTTCACAGACTTCGCTCACCGGCAATACACAATGACTCTTGGATGCTCAGAACGCGACGCCTAACCGTCTGGAGGATGCACAGTCCTCAAGTGTAATAAGTCTTCAGATCACACAGACAAGAAGACTTAAGTGATGCCCAATTCTCTTTGGCTCTGGGTGGTTAGGGCTTTATCCTCGCAAGGAATTCTCTCTCAAAGGCTTCGAGGTGGGTTGCTCTCAAACGACAAAAGCCGTACTCTCAATCTGAGCAGCCAACCGTTTATGGTTGTAGGGGATGGGCTATTTATAGCCACTTGGCAACCCGACCTGATTTGTCCGAAATGACCCTGGGTCACTAAGGAACTGACACGTGTTCCAATGGTCAGATTTCAAACTCACACGGCAACTTTACTTGGGCTACAAGCAAAGCTGACTTGTCCGACTCTGGACAAGATTCGCTCTCATAGTCTTCACTCGAAGACATAGGTTTTGGTTAGGCATCACTTCATAGGCTTCATGTGGTGTCTTCTCTTGTCATAGTCTTCAATGTGAATATCTTCATATACCACCTTTGACTTCAATGTCTTCATACATTTTTAGGGGTCATCTCTGGTAGGAAAACCGAATCAATGAGGGACTTCTACCTGTGTTATCCTGCAATTCTCACAAACACATTAGTCCCTCAACTAGGTTTGTCGTCAATACTCCAAAACCAACTAGGGGTGGCACTAGATGCACTTACAAACCTTAACCATCTTTGATCAATTCTACTTCTTGAGCTTGCGTTGGTTTTCCCCTTGACGAGGAAAGGGTGATGCAACACAGTAGAGATAAGTATTTCCCTCACTTAAGAACCAAGGTATCAATCTAGTAGGAGAAACGCTAAAGTCCCCAATAGATGCACCTAAACAAACAATCAAACACTTGCACCCAGCCCAATAAAGGGGTTTTCAATCTGTCGGCGTTCTGGTAACGGGGGTCCCCAGACTTGCCTGCCTGCGGCCTACGGCGTGGCTCAAAGGGGGGCCCAGCGTGGCCCATCTTCACCAACACAAACCCAAGACCCTCGCGAGGGGCCAAGCCTCGCGGGGCGGACGACGCGGAGCTTCCTCAGGCATGGCCTCATCAGGCTGGCTCGCGAGGAGGCGGAAAGATCAAGGCGGGGTACCTCACGAGGTGCCCGTGACGCAAGCCATGACGACCAAGGGCGCCAGGCGGGTGCCAGCCCGCGCAGTCTCCTCCTTTCCTCTTTGGTGCAAAGGGGGCAAGCGCAGCCGTGGAGTACCGAGGCATCAGGCAAAGGCTTCCATTTCGGTGCAACGAGACCAAGACCAGGAGGACTACGAGACGGAGGTCATCGTGGAGCCCAAGACGGCGTCATCACCAGAGCTTTGCGCAGGCAAAGACTACTTTTGTCAGGATAGCTGATACTAGCTGTCCCCCTTCAAATTAGCCCGCCATTGTTGGCTCCCTTCCCGCTCGATATTTGGAAAGAGACCAGGGCCTCTATAAATAGGACCAGCCACCCACAGAGCAAAGGGGGTTTTTCTCTAGAGAGGAGGCTCTTTAGAGAGGGGTTTGATCAGAGAAAGAGAGAGAGAAAGGTGACTGAACTCCTCCCAGCAGTTCATCGCCCCAGCCAAGAACAGACCCTCGCGAGGCTGTTCTTCCTTGTATTGTTCATCATCATCAGCCCAAGAGGCAATCCACCACACCACACACTGGAGTAGGGTATTACACCTCAACGGTGGCCCGAACCACTATAAACCCTGTGTCTCTTGTGTTGTTCTTTCCATTGTTTAGATCTTAGCGAGGCGGAGGGGTGCAGGTAGGTAGGAGGCGAAATCTTTGCGCGCACCCTAGTGTTCGAACCTCAAGGGTCTGCCGAAACCCGAAATCCGACATTTGGCACGCCAGGTAGGGGTGCGCCGGAATCCACCTTCTACCGCTTCGTGTCCCGTCGCGTCGTCACCACCATGTCCGGCGACTAGGCGGGCGACCCAGATCCATGGGTAGCATGGCCCGCTCGCGCAGAACCGCTCGCCTCGGGTGACCCCGTGCCCCAGGCAGCTCACGGTCCGTAGGACGCGGACAGGCTTCGACAGCTCCCACACTGCGGAAGGCGCGGTCGGCAGCAAGGGCCTCCAATCATGCCGCGACCACGACACCGTACACCCGCCGGGAGCAGGCGAACTCGAGGGCCGCGCTCACGGTGGCCCAAGAGCTGCTGCAGTGCAGGCTACTGGAGGGCGGCCGCGACGTGCTGTTGGAGCGGGTGGCGGAGCTCCTGGGCTTCGCCGCCTTGGGGGCTCACCCCTTCTACACCCAGCTCCCATCTCAAGCCCAGGGCGGCCCGCGCGGGGGCTCCGCACGCGCCCGCGGGCTCCAAGGCTAGTCCAACGCCAGCGAAGCTGTCAGCACCGGACTGGTGGCGGCGCTGCCCCCGCCCCCGGTCCGCAAAGAAGAAGGACTTGACATGACCCGCGGCCCCAGTGGACAGCCGCGCTGCCACCCCATGATGGGCGCGTCAGGCAGGACCGTGTGGCATGCGGGGCACTGCGGCGTGGCCTTCGGGATGGCGGCGCCAGAGGAATACGTGCCCCTCATGATGGACCAAGGACACCCTCACGAGAGCGAACAAGGCTCGCTCCTCAGCCCAAGCTGGGAGGACGAGGCACCAGAAGCTGAGCCTTTCCGGGAGCCCCGGGACGGTCCCACTGGCCACGCTGGAGGCAACTATTATCAGGTACCGCTAATTCTTCAGGAGCAGGCATACGCTAACCATGGATCGTAGGAGGTGCAGGTTGCCATAGCGAGTAGCTGCCCCGCTCCCACAGTCTCCTACCCCTCGGGAGGAGGGCGCAGGGGGCTGCAGGAGAGGGGCCGGGACCCAACATCACCACCGCGGCGTTCGGAGCAAGGTGTTCTCAGGAGGTAGGCCCTCCGCTGGGGAGGTGCCTCAGGGCCTGCCCCCGGCGGAGGACCCGTGGTCGTCGGGGGAACCGCTGGCGACCGCTCTACCCCATCGGCATCCTGTTTTTCGGTCGTCATTGATGGCACTAGAGTGTGGCGCAAGGAGGGGCCCTCATCTGGCGATATGAAGCAAGGCCAGTACCTGTGAAGAAGGCCCAGTGCCTGTGAAGCTCGCCGCCCCGTGACACTCTCACGTAATAATGAGTGGGGTTGTACACGCCCCGGAGTCTCAGGGGTGTCGGCCTCAGGCCCTAGGGATCCCTCCCACGCCCAGTGGAAGCACTTAGCTCCGCGCTGGTGAGAAGACGTCCAAGACTAGACTAGGTGCCGGACGCGGTTTGTTTGCTTTCGTTGCTTTTCCCTTCGGTTGTCGCTTTCCCCCGCTGGATTCAAGTTGGATTCGAATTTGAGATTTGCGTGTGTTCAGGGAAGGGGTGCTTAGTCTCGTTCGAGCAATTTCTCGCGTTTTTGGTTACCACTTCGCCTCAGCTGCCTCCCCTCGCGAGCCCCTCGCGAGCCAGGTCAGGCCTAGCTTGCGCGCAGCCCAGACTGCCGCCGACGTGTCCTCTTAGGAGGATGTTTTATTGCAGATCCTACGAACCCAATCAGGGAACACTCGAGACACCACAACCTCCCATAGGCTGCCTCAGGGCCAGCACGGGACAAAGGTAAACTAGCCGACCAGCGCGTCGCTTAGGCCAACCACTTGGCGCGGGCGCATGGGCAATGTAGCGTCTACTAATACGATGAACACGAGTTTTACATAAGGGGCTCCCCCTCCAAAATGCTCTCACTGCCATCAGGCCAAAACCTGAGTTCTATTCATGCAGGGTAAGGAAGTAGGAACGATGCACAATCAGTCGGATGAATCCCCCAATGCGTTCTCAGGAGCACCACCCGAGCCGTTGCTGGCGTCGCTGAACTCACCATCGCTGTCCGCGTCGCCGCCAGCGGCGTCAAGGCCGTTCACCACGCTGCCCTCGTCGGCCGCCACAATCATGTCGTTGTTGTCTGAAGCGAAGGCCCTGATAAGAGCATCCACATTGTCTTCCACCCAGTGCGATAGATCGCCTCGGACGGCCTGGGGGACTGGGGCGATGGCGGCGTCAAAATCAAAGTGGGGATCCATGTTCCGGTGGTGGCTGAAGACGCGAGAAAAGGCGCGCCCGAGCAGGGCGCGGCTCCTCTCCTCCACCAACCTGTCAGCCCTGACCGACCGCGCCTCCAGCTGCGTCACCACGTTAGTGAAGAACTGAAGATTGCCAGCATAGTTGACTGCGTGCGGCTCGCCAACAGCCGCCTCGCGGATGTTGCCCAAGGCTGTGTTGGCTCTCTCCCGGAGCATGGTGAGCATGGGGCCGTGCTCATGCTCCAGGATCCGCCGCTGACGTATCTCGTCCGTGTTCTGGCCCGCGACGACCTCAGCCTCCTCCACCTGCTGGCGGAGAAGGAGCACCTCGGTCTAGGAGGTGGTTAACTCACCTTGCGCCACCTCAAGAGCGGCCCGGAAAGCGTCGGCCCACCGCGTCGCCTCCTCCAGCTTGGCCCTCAAGGCAGCTGTCCTGCCTTCAGCTTCAGCCCGGAACAACCCCAGCTTCTCTTTGAACTCATGCTCGAGGTTCAAATGCGCCATCGCCACTCGACGTCCGACCTCCTCCAGGACGCGGGCTTCCTGTGCAGCAACATCATCCTCCGCCTGCATCACCAAGCACTCCCTCATCTCCAAATGCTCGTACTCGCAGGTACGTTCGGCGGCTTCCAGCGTCAGCGCCTCCTCACGCTTCTGGAGCTCTACTGAGTCGCCGTAGGCCACCTTCATCGACGCGAGGGCTGCCTCGCAGCTCCACCTGCTCCTCCAGTGAGTGGCACCAGGCCAGGAGCTCCCGAGCCCGCTCCTCCGCCGCTGTTCGCCGCCGGTCAGCCTCCCGAGCCTCCTCAGCGGCCCAAGATCGGGCCTCCCGAGAGGCCACCAGCGACGCCTTCGCCTCTGCGTTGTCAAGATTGCGCTGACGGCGCGCAAGGGGGATGGCACCCTCCAGCTCGCGCCTCTCTGCAGCCATGCGCAGGCCCTCGGCCTCAAGGCGCGCATCTTCATCAGCAAGCTCCTCTCCAAGCAGGCTTACCGCGTCAGCCGCCCTTCGAAGGAATCCTTGGCGGAGAGCGCGACGCTCCCGAGCGCGCTCGAGCATGTCTCCCACACCATCATCTGCCCCAAGCAAGCGCCGGGGGCCACGGGTCAGCACTCCCCCTCCGGGCTGGGGGCTGGGGGCTGGCACCCTCGTGACGGCCGGGCACACCGCGTCAGAAACCCGGCCTGGGGCCAGCCCGTCCCCAGGTGAAGAGCGCAGGAAGCGCCTCAGCCAATCGCAGTCCATGACCAGGCGAGAAGCTCACGGCAGGCTGGCTATGCCACGAGAAGGCCCACGAAGGATCGCGAGGTGCGCGGGGCCACGATATGCCTCGGGACAGTTCACCTCATCGATCGCCCTCACCACAAGGGCTCCACTGCTTGGAGCGCTTGAGGACGGTGGAGGGGGCGAAGCCAAGGGGGACGGCTCCTCGGCCGTCTCCGCAAGCTCGGCTGGAGGGGGCCTGCGGAGCAAGGGTCAGTAAGAGCAACAGAAGGATCGGGAGCTGGGAAAGAGGAAGGCTTACTCATCAGTGGCAAAGTACTTCCTACGCTTCAGCAGGCGACAAGGGTAATCGTCACCCAGGGCCTCCCTTCTCTTCCGGAGGGCCTCAAAGTCCATGCGGAAGCGGCCTAAGAGTTGGGCGCAGGGATCAACCAGCGACGAAGATGGAGCGTCAAGGCGATCTGCGTCAGGGGCGCCTGCCTGATGTGCGCCGCCAATCGCCTCGCCAAGAGAAGCCGCTAGAGCCTTAGTGGCCTCGGTCGTAGGCGCAGAGGGCAACAGCTTGTCACCCTCAGCCTCAGCGGAACGGGCCCCAATAACTGCTTCCTCATGAGCATCGCCCGACGCTGTCACCCCGCCGGGAGCCCCCTCGGCCTCTGGCGCCTCATGCCTCCCTGCTCCGCCACTTGAGGAAGAGTCGCCTTGGCCGACTGGAAGGGCAGTCACCACCACTGGGTTCTCACGAGGCCCCTGGAGGCCGGCGGGACGCGGCCCCCACTCATCGTAGATAGGCATCTGCCTCACAAGATCGCCCCCGCTCTGGCAGAGGTACAGCAAGGCCCCTCCCTGCTGGATGCTGCCAGGGTTGGGGTCCCCCGTCAGGGTCAAGAGCATCGTCCTCAGCACTTGAGGCGTCAGGTCCTCCTCCTGGAGCCACATACGGTCATCGCGCCCGCTGAAGGCCCACATCCGGCGGGAGTGGCGTTGGAGAGGAGCAACGCGGCGTAGCAGGAACTCCTTCACCACCTTGGGCGCTGTCACGCCAAGCAACCTCAAGAACGCGAAGCGGTGCCAGACGAAGACGAGCCGGGGGCTCTCAAGCGTCTCCTGGCCCCAGCCGAATTCGGGACAGCAGGCGAACTTGGCTCCGACAGCAGGGGGCTGGGCACCCCAGCGTCCACATACAGCCACCGCTTGCGGAACCCAGCCGCGGGCGGAGGGAGCTTGAAGTCAATCTCAGAGGCCGCCGTCTCAGACGCGGCAATGAAGCTCACACACGCCCAGCATTGGGTAGGGTCAACAAGGCGCAGCGAGAAGAAGTGGCGCAGCAAGGCAACGAAGGAAGGATGCCCATCATAGCCTCGCACAAAGGCGAAGACCGAAAGGAGAGTGATGGATTCAGGACCCAGATGCATCATGTGGACCTGATAGTGGGAAAGCACGGCATTGAAGAAATCAGAAAAGGGAGGAACCAGACCCGCCCACAGGGCGTCGGCAAAACACGGGACGTTGGTGACTATCCTGTTGATGGAGAAGTGGGACGCGGGCCAGGCCGTCGTCCTCCCGCATTCATTGAAGATGGTAGACAGAGCCGAGCTGACCTTGCCAAAGCCCTCGGCGGGGACCGCCAACGGCGGCGGGCAAGGAGGAGACACGGGTTTCTTCCCTCTTCCCTTCTTCGTCGAAGCCATGGCGATGGGAAGGGGGGGAGGTTCAAGATTGGGTTGAAAATAGAAACCAGAGTTTGAGCGGAGGAAGGACAGGGACGCTCGAGCAACGGAAAGGGGAATGGCTGTGTACGACTACGGGTCCGCCTAGCATGGCGCAAAATAAGGAGGGCGTGGGGGAACAGTGCCGCCCACGTCCAATCAACCACCACGCGGCGCCCAAGGCCGCAGGCTGTCAGGGCCCGCGGCGCTTCGCTCTTGCCCTTCCGCCTCCCTGCACGGCCAAGTCCGGGCGCGCCTTGGGCCTGGGGGCTACTGTCAGCATTCTGGGAACGGGGGTCCCCAGACTTGCCTGCCTGCGGCGTGGCTCAAAGGGGGGCCCAGCGCGGCCCATCTTCACCAACACAAACCCAAGACCCTCGCGAGGGGCCAAGCCTCGAGGGGCGGACGACGCGGAGCTTCCTCAGGCACGGCCTCATCAGGCTGGCTCGCGAGGAGGCGGAGAGATCAAGGCGGGGTACCTCACGAGGTGTTCGTGACGCAAGCCATGACGACCAAGGGCACCAGGCGGGTGCCAGCCCGCGTAGTGTCCTCCTTTCCTCTTTGGTGCAAAGGGGGCAAGCGCAGCCGCGGAGTACTGAGGCATCAGGCAAAGGTTGCCATTTCGGTGCAATGAGACCAAGACCAGGAGTACTGCGAGATGGAGGTCATCGTGGAGCCCAAGACGGCGTCATCACCAGAGCTTTGCGCAGGCGAAGACTACTTTTGTCAGGATAGCTGATACTAGCTGTCCCCCTTCAAATTAGCCCGCCATTGTTGGCTCCCTTCCCGCTCGATATTTGGGAAGAGGACCAGGGCCTCTATAAATAGGACCAGCCACCCACAGAGCAAAGGGGGTTTTTTTCTAGAGAGGAGGCTCTTTAGAGAGGGGTTCGATCAGAGAAAGAGAGAGAGAAAGGTGACTGAACTCCTCCCAGCAGTTCATCGCCCCAGCCAAGAACAGACCCTCGCGAGGTTGTTCTTCCTTGTATTGTTCATCATCATCAGCCCAAGAGGCAATCCACCACACCACACACTGGAGTAGGGTATTACACCACAACGGTGGCCCGAACCAGTGTAAACCCTGTGTCTCTTGTGTTGTTCTTTCCATAGTTTAGATCTTAGCGAGGCGGAGGGGTGCAGGTAGGTAGGAGGCAAAATCTCCGCGCGCACCCCAGTGTTCGAACCTCAAGGGTCTGCCGGACCCGAAATCCGACACAATCCCTTCACGGTCACTTGCAAAGGTGAGATCTGATAGAGATAAATTAAACTAAACAAAAGATAATATATTTTTAGGGTTTTTGGTTTATAGATCTTAAAATAAAAGTATACAACTAACATGATGGAAAATAGACCAGGGGCCATAGGTTTCACTAGAGGCTTCTCTCATGAAGGCAAATAATACGGTGGGTGAACAAATTATTGTCGATCAGTTGATAGAAAAAGTGCAAAGTAATGACGATATCCAAGGCATTGATTATGCAATATAGGCATCATGTCAATGGTTAGGAAACCTTAACTATCTTTGATCAATGCTACTTCTTGAGCTTGCGTCGGTTTTTCCCTTGAAGAGGAAAGGGTGATGCAACACAGTAGAGATAAGTATTTCCCTCACTTAAGAACCAAGGTATCAATCTAGTAGGAGACACGCAAAAGTCCCCAATAGATGCACCTACACAAATAATCAAACACTTGCACCCAACCCAATAAAGGGGTTTTCAATCCCTTCACAGTCACTTGCAAAGGTGAGATCTGATAGAGATAAATAGAACTAAACAAAAGATAGTATATTTTTGGGTTTTTTGGTTTATAGATCTGAAAATAAAAGTTTGCAAGAATAGTAAATCGGAAACTAACATGATTGAAAATAGACCCGGGGCCATAGGTTTCACTATAGGCTTCTCTCATGAAGGCAAATAATACGGTGGGTGAACAAATTACTATCGATCAGTTGATAGAGAAGTGCAAAGTTATGACGATATCCAAGGCATTGATTATGCAATATAGGCATCACGTCAATGGTTAGGAAACCTTAACCATCTTTGGTCAATGCTACTTCTTGAGCTTGCGTTGGTTTTTCCCTTGAAGAGGAAAGGTGATGCAACACAGTAGAGATAAGTATTTCCCTCACTGAAGAACCAAGCTATCAATCTAGTAGCAGAAACGCAAAAGTCCCAATAGATGCACCTAAACAAACAATCAAACACTTGCACCCAACCCAATAAAGGGGGTTTCAATCCCTTCACGGTCACTTGCAAAGGTGAGATCTGATAGGGATAAATAGAACTAAACAAAAGATAATACATTTTTGGGTTTTTTGGTTTATAGATCTGGAAATAGAAGTTTGCAAGAATAGTAAATCGGAAACTAGTATGATGGAAAGTAGACCCGGGGCCATAGGTTTCACTAGAGGCTTCTCTCATGAAGGCAAATAATACGATGGGTGTCATGGTTCTAACTATGACAGTGATGTAGCGGGTATGTATGGAGAGGCTAGATCTTAGCTATGGAGGAGTTGTAAGCACACGAGGATTACGAGTTCAGGCCCTTCTCGGAGGAAGTAACAGCCCTACGTCTCGGTGCCCGGAGGCAGTCGACTGAATTATGTGTGTATGAATAACAGGGGTGCGAACCCCTGATACTGAGGAGGGGGTGGCTTATATAGAGTTCGCCAGGCCCCTCCAGCCCTCAGTAATGCAGGGTTTAAAGTACATTAAGACTGGGGGTTACTGGTAACGCCCCTAATAAAGTGCTATGATGACCATAAAAGCTACTTAATGACCGACCGTTTGCGTGCAGGGTGACTTTAGATCTCCTGGCAGTCGAGTGGTTGGATCTTGGTCGAGTGATTGCTTCATGGTCGAGTGTCTTGAATCCGTCGAGTGGGATACCTCCAAGTCGATTGAAAGGTGACTTCTTCTAGGGATGTCCTTGGGTAGGGTACTTAGGATAGGTCCATGCCCCTACCCTAGGTACATAGCTTCATCATTAGCCCCCAAATGGATCGAGGTTCGAGTGGGGAAGGAGTTGGGGATCTTTCCGACTGGTTCTTCATGTTATATGAACGGCTTGTTTTGGATCAATTGTCATGGATGACATCGTCAACTTCTTTCAGTCGCCTCGATCCATTCTTGGCCTCTTGTCGAGTGAATTTCTTTACTTGTGAAGTTCCGAGTGACGGTGTGAAAGGGATCTTCTATTTGACGAGTTGTTCTGCGGCCCGCAGATTTCACGGGATTTGAATTTCGGGAAGCGCGCGGGACGGGGGCGCCCGTAGTAATCGGATGGGATAGGACGGAAGCTCCTCGATCCCCACGCCACCTTTTTTGCCACGTACCGCGCGCGCGCCTGTTGCGGGATTTGACGGGATTGTCTGGGCCTACCAGTCAGCCACTCGGAAGCGACCTCTTATAAGCTGCCGGCTCGGCACCCCTGAACAGTGCGCCTTCACTTTTCCCCCTTCCTTTACAAGATCCTCTGCCACCTCCGCTCTCACCTCGGTGCCGTAGGTCTGTTCAAGCTTCGCCGGCGACGATGGTGAAAGAGAAGACGTCGGCTCTGGAGCGCGCGAAGAAGGCGGCGGTGCAGGGGAAGGGGAAGAAGTCCGCTCGGGGCGGATCTTCCTCGAGGACTACTCTGCCCAAGGATTGGATCCAGGGCGACTGGATGCCGTCGGCGATTCGGCAGGATGATCTCGATGATCTGGTCAAGGGGGGATTCATTCCCCACGAATCTGCGCGTCTCCCGGGGAAAGAAGTCGAACCCCAGCCCCTTGATGGTGAGTGCGTCCTCCTCACCACCCATATCGATCGTGGATTCTCTCTGCCTCCTCATCCTTTTTTCTGGAGCTTCTTGAACTTCTTCGGAGCACAGCTCCATCACTTTACTCCCAATTCTATTGTGTATCTTGCTGCTTTTGTTTCCTTGTGTGAAAACTTCTTGGGTTGCCGCCCCCATTGGGGACTCTTCAAGCACATCTTCACTTGCCGCTCTCAGTCGGTCAAGAAGGCCAAGTCGAGTGACGAACGGATGCAGGTGATCCAGCTGTGCGGGGGCCTGGTGATCCAGATGAGGGGAAAAAGTTCCTTTCCGTCTATCACTTTTCCCGAGTCAGTCCGTGGGTGGCAGTCGACTTGGTTTTACTGTAAAGACCAGGTGACCCCGGGACAGCCGACTGGGCTTCCCCCTTTTTCTCTGAATCGAGCACAAAAACCTTCCTCTCTGAAAGTGACGCCGGAGGAAAAGGCGCAAGTCAAGGTGCTGGTTGGTCGAGTGGTTCAGCTTGTCCGCGAGGGTGTGACTGGCATGGACTTGTTGGAAGTCTTCCTTCGGAGGCGCATCCAACCGCTTCAGGCTCGTAACCACCCGATGTGGCTGTATTCGGGTCTCGAAGACACCACTCGGATTCACCCAGAGGAGGTCACTGATGAGATCTTGGAAGGGTGGCTGTCGAGTATCACAGGGAACAAGGACAACCCCCGAGGAGCCAGGAGGATTCCTCCACTCGACCAAACATACAAAGTGGACAAGGTCTGACCTTGCGTTTCCGACTGTGATCTTGCTTTCTTTATTTGTTCTCTTTGGATCAGTCGATTGACTTTTGTCTTGTTTGCTGTCCTCTAGGCCATTACTGAGATGTACTCGACACCCAATGGAGCACAGGAGCAGGCCGAGGAAGGAGAGGCGAGCGGAGGAGAAAGTGGAGACGAGAAAGAAGAGTGGGAATCTGACGGCGAAGGAGAGGGGGATGACGACGATGACTCCAGTGAAGAGGAGGAGGAAGAAGTCGAACATCCCCGCTCGGAACGGCGATCCAAGCTTACACACGACCCTGCGCGGGAACGTGGTAAGGCAACTGTCCCTGTTGGACAGTCGTCGAAGCGCCCTCGGACCTCATCTCCAGCGCCGACAGAAAAAGCTCCCAAGAACCCACGCGCGACGCCGTCCAAGCCGCCCAAGGCTCTGCCCAAGATGAAGATGACTGTCCCCACCATTTCTGGGTAATGGTAGAATTTGTTTTCCTTTGTTGAACGTGACAGACTCTTGGTCGACTCATTGAATAAGCTGACTGACTTTCGAAATTTGCAGTGCTGCCACCTCGGAGATCTCTGCCAAGGACGATGATCAAGAGATGGAAGACGCTGTTACCTCCAACCCCGGTACGATTACTGATGCTCTACTTTTAGTCGACTGACGAATTCTTATAATTCCGGTCGATTGGATTTTTCTTGTAGCTCCTCCTCATGTCATTGACCTCCGTGATGATGACGATGAAGTGCCACTGAGGGCGCGAAGGAACAGGAGGGCTCCGGCTGGCAAGACCCCACAAACTACTCTGGCGCCTGAGGCCGCAGTCCGGGAGGGTGGTGATACCACTCGGGCTTCTGTGACTTTCGCTGAACCTCCAACGAGTGTCCGGCCTTCGACATCGACTGCAAATCCGCCTTCGCTTTTTGCCACACATCACGTCCCTGAGGACCAAGTGGGTGCCGCTAAAGAGGCTATACGCCAGGCGGGGATCATGATGGAGCAAGTGAAGGTGGTTCGGGAAGCCAGCCAAGCAGCTTATGACGCGAGTTCAGCTCTTCAGAGCAACGTCCAGGTCAGTCGATTCACCACTTGTTCTGTTAGGATATGCTATCTGAAGAATCTCTTTTCCGAAGATCTTTATATCTGTACACCCACTGGGTGTGTCTATTGATCCTTTTGACGAGTGGGGGCACGCTAAGTGCACCCACTGGGTGTAGTCCCCGAGACTACGGTGGACTGCCGGCAGTCGACTGTAGTCTTCATATTGTGTTGCTTTAGTTGAACTTCTTCACTCGGTCTGGTCAGGCCATGTCGAATGGAACTGTACACGGCCGACTGCGGGCAGTCGATTTTTTTTGGTCGAACCAGTGGGGGCACGCTGAGTGCACCCACTAGGTGTAGTCCCCTAGACTACTGTCGAATGTTTTTGATTCGGCTGTAGTCTTAGAAACGCCATTATTGTCTCTTGGTTACTCGGAGGCAACTTATCTTGGATGTCTGTCGACTGATTTTTTGCAGAAATCTTGTGAACTTGTGGCTCGCTACACTGATTGGAGAACAAACAAATCCAGCTGAACCTTGACTTGAAGCTTGCTCAGGAGAACTTGCAGAAGGCAAGGGACGAAGCAAAAGGTATGGCTGGTGAGCTTTTGTCGACTGTCCTTTCTTTCTGGCCGTCCTCGATGTTGATCTCACTTGCTGTTTTGCAGACAAAATGGAGGAGGCTCTGAAGAAGAAGGATCAAGACCTTGCCAAAGCGCAGAAGGAGGCCCTGAACAAAAAGAAGCTTGCTGAAGAAAAACTGGCTTCAGTCGGTACTCTTGAAACGGAAAACTCCAGGCTGAAAACTGCTCTCGACGCGGCTAATCAAGAGGTCAGCCATCTGAAGAATGGCAATATAGCTCTGAATGACAAGGCAAGTGAACTGGCGAGGAAGAGGAACGATCTGGAGGCATATCTCGGTGGACTCGCCAAGAAGCTATTCGTCATGCTCGAGGGTAATTACTCCGGCCCGACTGACTTGCAGTTACCAAACCTGCGTAGAACCATTGACTTATCCTTGAATTGTGTTTACAGAATTCTGCCAGAACTTCGAAGAGGAGACCAGTCGAGTGGAGACAGACTTGGACCCCATCAATTCTCCAGTGAAGGACGAGGCTGCTATGAACGTGCTCCGACTGGAATCTCGTGTTGTCGGCGTTGTTGACTATGTTGCTCGGTTGAAGGTTGCGATGTCGCGGATCGACACGTGGCTCTGGCCTAGGACGACGCTTCAGAATGACCTCGAGTCCCTGATGACTCGACTGAATGAAGTCCCAGGTCGAGTGGCGGAATGGAAGAAATCTTCTGCTAGATGTGGCGCTAACGTCGCTCTGTCTCTGGTCCACGTCCACTGCAAGGAGGCGCGAGAAGAAAAGTTGGCCACCATCCAAGTTGCCAATACCAGGAAGCACAACTTTCAAGACTTCATGGAGACTTTCATTGCTGCTGCCACTCACATTGCAGACGGGATCGACTTGGACGAGTTCGTCGCCCCTTCCAGTCCTCCGCCTGAGGAATAAAAACTTTTATGCTTCACTTTAAATTTGCCTCAGAATGCTGAGTGGATTTTGTAACCGTTAAACTCTGTCGAGCTGGAGGCTCGAGTACTTTGATCTACGGTCTAGGACCTTTGGATCTTATCTGAACTTGATTTATCGTTGAATATCTTCATGAATTATCTGTCGAGTGGAACTTGTTCTTCACTTGAAATAACTTTGTATTTGTGGTGCAGCTCCGAAGGAGAAGGTAGCAGTCGATTTGCACCTCGTCGTCCTTGCGGATTGGGATGTGTTCCGTACTTAGGCGAGCACTGGGCTGCAGCTAAGCCCCCGAGTGGAAGGTCTGCTCTCCATTCGGTAGGATTTTAAAAACTTAGGCGAGTACTGGACTACAGCTAAGCCCCCGAGTGGGAGGTCTGCTCTCCACTCGGTAGGGATTTTTTCAAACTTAGGCGAATACTGGAATGCAGCTAAGCCCCCGAGTGGGAGGTCTGCTCTCCACTCGGTAGGATTTTTTTCAAACTTAGGCAAGTACTGGACTGCAGCTAAGCCCCCGAGTGGGAGGTCTGCTCTCCACTCGGTAGGATTTTTTCAAACTTAGGCGAGTACTGGACTGCAGCTAAGCCCCCGAGTGGGAGGTCTGCTCTCCACTCGGTAGGATTTTTTCAAACTTAGGCGAGTACTGGGCTGCAGCTAAGCCTCCGAGTGGGAGTCTGGCTCACCACTCGGTAGGATTTTTAAACACTTAGGCGAGCACTGGGCTGCATCTAAGCCTCCGAGTGGGAGTCTGGCTCACCACTCGGTAGGATTTTTAAACACTTAGGCGAGCACTGGGCTGCAGCTAAGCCTCCGAGTGGGAGTCTGGCTCGCCACTCGGTAGGATTTTTAAATACTTAGGCGAGCACTGGGCTGCAGCTAAGCCTCCAAGTGGGAGTCTAGCTCACCACTCGGTAGGATTTTTATTTTACAAACTTAGGCGAAACGGATTCGCAGCTAAGCCTCCGAGTGGGAGTCTGGCTCACCACTCAGTAGGATTTTTTTAACAAACTTAGGCGAAACGGATTCGCAGCTAAGCCACCCACTGGGGGATTTCACACACAAACAAAAGCGACAACAATTATAGGAAAAATTGTAACACTCTTGTCTTTGATAGACTACAGAAGTTTTTCTTATCACATCTCATCCGAGTGAGAATTCAAGTGTAAAAGGGGCGGAGCAGTTCTGCATTCCAAGCTCGTGGCTCATCGATCTGGCGATCGACATTGTAAAGGTGATACGCTCCATTGTGGAGGACTCTGGTGACGATGAAGGGACCTTCCCAAGTAGGAGCGAGCTTGTGTGGTTTCTGTTGATCCACTCGGAGGACCAAATCTCCTTCTTGGAAGGCTCGACTCTTCACATTTCTGGCATGGAATCGACGCAAGTCTTGCTGATAAATGGTCGACCGGATAATAGCCATTTCTCTTTCTTCTTCCCGGAGGTCGACTGCGTCTTGCCGGGCTTGTTCTGCTTCATCTTCAGTATAAAGCTCGACTCGGGGTACATTGTGAAGTAGATCACTCGGCAGGACTGCTTCCGCTCCATAAACCAGAAAGAACAGAGTTCTTCCAGTCGACCGATTCGGGGTGGTCCTCAATCCCCACAGAACTGACGGAAGCTCATCGACCCAAGCGCCTGCTGCGTGCTTCAGATCACGCATCAGCCGAGGCTTTAGTCCTTTGAGAATCAGACCATTTGCCCTTTCTGCTTGTCCATTCGACTGGGGGTGGGCGACCGATGCGTAGTCGACTCGTGTGCCTTGAGAGGCGCAAAAAGCTCTAAACTTGTCTGAATCAAAGTTTGACCCATTGTCGGTGATGATGCTATGCGGGACTCCATATCTGAATGTTAACTCCCTGATGAAACTGATAGCAGTGCAAGCATCAAGATTCTTGATAGGCTTAGCTTCAATCCATTTGGTAAACTTGTCGACTGCCACAAGCACATGTGTGAAACCGCTCCTGCCTGTTCTCAATGGGCCAACCATGTCCAGTCCCCAAACAGCGAAGGGCCAGACGAGTGGAATGGTCTTGAGGGCTGATGCAGGCTTGTGCGACATGTTGGAGTAGAACTGGCACCCTTCACACTTGTCGACTATCTCTTTTTCCATTTCATTCGCTCTTGGCCAGTAAAATCCCGCTCGGTATGCTTTAGCCACAATGGTCCGAGAGGACGCATGATGACCACAGGTCCCCGAGTGGATATCATCAAGGATTATCTGACCTTCTTCTAGTGTTATACACTTCTGACCGACTCCAGTCGCGCTTTCTCTATACAATTGTCCCTTTATGACTGTAAAGGCCTTGGATCGACGGACGATCTGTCGAGCCTCTTCTTCGTCCTCCGGGAGTTCCTTTCTCAGGATATACACGATGTACGGTATCGTCCAGTCGGGGGTGATTGCCAAAACTTCCATGATTAGGTCGACCACTGCCGGAATTCCAACTTCAGTCGGATATGTGGAACTCTTTGGCTACGGGGCTTCATTTGTAAAAGGATCTTCTTGGACTGATGGCGAGTGGATGTGTTCCAAAAACACATTGCTGGGGATGGCTTCTCTCTTGGAGCCTATCTTTGCCAAATCATCAGCCGCTTGATTTTTCAGTCGGGGGATGTGATGAAGCTCTAACCCCTCGAATTTCTTCTCTAACTTTCTCACTGCATTGCAATAACCAGTCATAGCTGGACTTCTGGCGTCCCACTCCTTCATCACCTGATTAACCACCAAATCTGAGTCGCCATAGACTATGAGGCGACGGACACCGAGTGAAATGGCCATGCGCAACCCATACAAAAGTGCTTCATATTCTGCTTCATTATTGGAGGAATCGAAGTGAATCTAGAGAACATATCCGAGCTTATCTCCTCGGGGGGAAACCAATACTACCCCAGCACCGGAACCATTCAGCATCTTAGATCCATCAAAGAACATGGTCCAGTGCTCCGAGTGAACTTGACTCGGAAGTTGCTGTTCGATCCACTTGGCGACGAAATCTGCAATTGCTTGGGACTTGATAGCTTTCTTTGCCTCAAACTTGATATCTAGGGGAAGAAGTTCAATCGCCCATTTGGCCACTCGACCAGTTGCATCTCTGTTGTGCAAAATCTCTGATAGTGGAGCGTCGCTGACGACTGTAATGGAATGATCAGAGAAGTAATGTGCAACCTTCTTCGTGGTCATATAAATCCCATATACACGCTTCTGGTAATGAGGATATCTTTGCTTTGAAGGAGTCAAAACTTCAGAAACATAATATACTAGGCGCTGAACTTTGAAGGCCTTTCCTTCTTCTTCCCGTTCGAACGTAAGTACTATACTGACAACTTGTCCCGTGGCTGCAATGTAAAGCAGCAAAGGCTCCTTGCTGATTGGGGCAGCAAGCACCGGCTGGGTGGAGAGCAGAGCTTTGAGCTTTGTAAACGCTGCATCAGCTTCTGGAGTCCACTCGAACTTGTCGGACTTCTTCATCAGTCGGTAAAGAGGCAATGCCTTTTCACCGAGGCGAGAGATGAATCGACTTAAAGCGGCCAAGCATCCTGTAAGCTTCTGGACGTCATGCACATGCACAGGACGTTTCATCCAGAGTATAGTACCAATTTTTTCAGGATTGGCGTCGATCCCCCGTTCGGAAACGAGAAAACCGAGTAACTTCCCACCTGGAACTTCGAATGTGCACTTTGACGGATTGAGCTTGATATCATACCTCCTGAGGTTGGCAAAGGTTTCAGCAAGGTCAGTCAGCAGTTCGGAACCCTTCCGTGACTTGACCACAATATCATCCATGTATTCCTCCACATTCCGACTGATTTGAGTGAGCAAACACTTCTCAATCATCCTCATGAACGTGGCTTCGGCATTCTTGAGGCCGAACGGCATGGTGACATAACAGAAGCACCCGAATGGAGTGATGAAAACTGTTTTGATCTCGTCGGGCCCGTACAGACGGATCTGATGGTACCCGGAATAGGCGTCTAGAAAAGACAAACGCTCACATCCCGCGGTCGAGTCGACTATCTGGTCGATGCGGGGGAGAGGAAAATGATCTTTCGGGCAGGCCCGATTGATATGCTTGAAATCAATGCACATGTGAAGTGACTTGTCCTTCTTGGGGACCATGACAACATTGGCGAGCCACTCGGAGTGGTAAATTTCACGGATGAACTCTGCTGCTAAGAGCCGAGCCATCTCCTCGCCAATGGCCTTTCTCTTCTGGACGGCGGACCATCGAAGATGTTCTTTCACAGGTTTAAATTTTGGGATCGACTCGTAGACGGTGCTCAGCCAGCCCCCTGGGAACTCCAGGCATGTCAGCAGGCTTCCATGCGAAGATGTCCCAGTTCTCACGGAGGAACTGGATGAGCGCTTCTTCCTATTTGGAGTCGACCGTCGTTGAGATGTGAGTCGGAGCAGCACTTGGATCGGTCGGGTGAATGTGAACTGCCTTCGTTTCACCGGATGACTGAAAAGCTGATTCTGAAGCAGGCTTCTTAGCTCGTAGCAACTCACTCGGATCTGCAGTCTTCTGATACTCTTGCAGCTCGACCACTGCCATCTGAGCGTCAGCAATCTTTGAGCCTTTCTGAAAACACTCTTCTGCTTTCTTCTGATTGCCTGTAACAGTGATCACACCTTTGGGACCAGGCATCTTCAATTTGAGATACACATAACATGGTCGAGCCATGAAGCGTGCATAAGTTGGCCTGCCCAAAATAGTGTGATAAGCACTTTGGAAATCCACAACTTTGAATGTCAACTTTTCCTTGCGGTAATTCTTGGAATCACCAAAAACCACATCAAGAGCAATTTGGCCGAGTGACTCGGCTTTCTTCCCAGGAATGACTCCATGGAAACTCATGTTACTGGTACTGAGCCTGGACATCGGAATGCCCATCCCTTTCAATGTTTCTGCATACAGTATGTTCAAACCGCTGCCTCCATCCATCAGGACTTTGGTCAGTCGAGTGCCTTCGACAACTGGGTCGACCACCAGAGCTTGCCTCCCAGGGGTGGCAATGTGCGTAGGGTGATCAGACTGGTTGAATGTAATGGCAGTCTGGGACCACTTCAGATAATTGGGTGTTGCCAGAGCAACCATATTTACCTCACGGTTAATAACCTTTAGTCAAATTTTGCTCTCAACATCAGCAAAAATCATCAGGGTGGAATTGACCTGGGGGGTACCCATCGTCACTATCTTCCTTGTCCTCAACTTTGTCCGACTCCCTTTCCTTATCTTTGGACTGCTTGCCCTGAAACTGCTGGATCAGAAGCCGACACTGTCGAGTGGTATGCTTTGGGTAAATGAGTTTACCCTCTTCATCTTTCTTGGTGTGGATGTGACACGGTAGATCCAAAACATCATTTCCATTTTGGTCTTTAACTTTCTTGGGGTTCCAAGGTCCTTTGGGTTTTCCCTTAAATTTTCCCTGGGTTATGGCCAGGGCCTCCCCAGGAGCGGCTGGCTCGGCTTTCCGCTTCTGTTTCTGACTGGAATTTCCTCCGGTTACCTGGGCGACTGTTTTATGCTTGCCACTCCGGAGTCGATCCTCATCTTCACCATTAGCGTATTTGGTGGCAATCTCCATCATCCGATTCAGAGACATCTCTCTGGTTCGACCGAACTTCAGATTCAATTCCCTGTACTTAACACCTTCTTTAAAGGCGCAAACTACTTGATGATCTGGTACATTTTCAACTGTGTGATGCAATGTGATCCACCTCTGGATGTAATCCCTCAGAGTTTCATTCGGTTTCTGCACGCAAGACCGCAATTCCGTAAGGCCTGCAGGTCGCTTGCATGTTCCTTCAAATGTGGTGACAAACACTCGGGAGAGATCCTCCCAAGTGTAAATGTTGCTGGGTGCTAACTGATTCAGCCACGCTCTGGTCGAGCCTTCTAACATGAGAGGCAGGTGCTTCATGGCTACCTCATCATTCCCACCGCCAATCTGGACAGCCACTCGGTAATCTTCGAGCCAAGTATCGGGCTTGGACTCACCAGTGAACTTACTAACTCCAGTCGCCAACCTGAAGTTGGGAGGAATTACAGCGGCTCTGATGGCTCGACTGAAACACTCCGACCCTGAAACATGTACTCTACTACTGGTAGGCGCATCTCTGTCGTGGCCTTCTCGGTGAGCTCTATTCCTGTCGACCAAACCTTGAACGAGAATGGATCTCGCATCAAAGCCTGGTTCCCTGGTGTCGACTGGAATTCTCCGCCGAACACTATGAGGGCGTCTGTCATCCTGCTGTCGCGGCACATATGATCCACTCCTCGGGGGAGGGGTTGGCACTCACCGTCGATCATCACGATTGAATCGGTGATCATACTGCTCATTCCTTCTGTACTGATCACGCCGGACTCCACATCCCTCACGTCTCGGAGGCGATCTTGGGCTGTGAGCCGACTGGACTGTATCCACTGCAACGAATCGACTGTGGATCCTGTTCCGCGACTGAGAAATAGTGGAATTCTGGTCTCCCGCTGCCCAGAGCAACGCTCTAATTTGCAACAAGCCTTTGCCAGCCTCTGACTGGGAGGACTGAATCGACTCTGCTATACGGGCCACAGCCGCCAAATTCTGAATCGGAGTACGATATACCTGCGGGGGCGGAAAGAGTTGACGTCGACTGGATTCTGGAGCCCGTTAACGCGCTCGCTCGTCGAGTATTCGCTGGAGATTCTCTAGTCGAGTGCGCTCGGCCAAGTTAGCCAAGCGCGGGTCCTCCAAGGCTCGGGCCTCGGGGGTTTCTCCAACGATAGGAGTGTGGAGTGCATCCATGTTCTGGTGGCGAAGCTCCTCCCGCTGCAACGACGTGAGAGGCTCGGGGAGATACTCCTCGTGAGGACGCGACGGGTCGCCCCCATCCGCGCCTCCGTCAGCGCGGGGGAAACCGGGAGGACTGTGTGGCCCATCGATCACCAGAACCTCTGCAGCTGGGTCACTGCTGTCGCATTTGGATGCGGTCTCTGTGGAGCCAGTCGATAGGTGGAACAGGCCATAGAGGGATTCGTCGGGCTCGATTGCCGCGACTTGTGGGGTGGCTGACTGGAGCGTTTGCGCCGGCGAGAAACAGGGCGGGGAGATGCCACAGGAGCTGGCCAATCCTGGGTCGATGGCTGCCGCAGGAGGACACCACGGACGCATGCGCGAAAGTGCGTCGCCCTACGGACGGGAAGCGCGTCGACGTCGAGTGGAGCCTCCTGAAGCCAAGCGGAGTCGTCGGCGATGAACGTGAGCGTGCCGAGACGGATCTCGCGGCCCTCGACTAAAGCTCCATTTGAAACCATGATCAAAGAGATCGGAAAAAATCACAACTTCTCCAACTAGGCGCTAAGACTCCTAGCCACACGGTGGGCACCAACTGTCGTGGTTCTAACTCTGACAGTGATATAGGGGGGTATGTATGGAGAGGCTAGATCTTAGCTATGGAGGAGTTGCAAGCACATGAGGATTACGAGTTCAGGCCCTTCTCGGAAGAAGTAACAGCCCTACGTCTCGGTGCTCGGAGGCGGTCGACTGAATTATGTGTGTATGAATAACAGGGGTGCGAACCCCTGATACTGAGGAGGGGGGTGGCTTATATAGAGTTCGCCAGGCCCCTCCAGCCCTCAGTAATGCAGGGTTTAAAGTACATTAAGACTGGGGGGTTACTGGTAACGCCCCTAATAAACTGCTATGATGACCATAAAAGCTACTTAATGACCGACCGTTTGCGTGCAGGGTGACTTTAGATCTCGTGGCAGTCGAGTGGTTGGATCTTGGTCGAGTGATTGCTTCATGGTCGAGTGTCGTGAATCTGTCGAGTGGGATACCTCCAAGTCGATTGAAAGGTGACTTCTTCTAGGGATGTCCTTGGGTAGGGTACTTAGGACAGGTCCATGCCCCTACCCTAGGTACATAGCTTCATCAGTGGGTGAAGAAATTACTGTCGATCAGTTGATAGAAAAGCGCAAAGTTATGACGATATCCAAGGCATTGATTATGCAATATAGGCATCATGTCAATGATTAGGAAACCTTAACAATCTTTGATCAATGCTACGTCTTGAGCTTGTATTGGTTTTTCCCTTGAAGAGGAAAGGGTGATGCAACACAGTAGAGATAAGTATTTCCCTCACTTAAGAACCAAGGTATCAATCTAGTAGGAGAAACGCAAAAGTCCCCAATAGATGCACCTACACAAACAATCAAACACTTGCACCCAACCCAATAAAGTGGTTTTCAATCCCTTCACGGTCACTTGCAAAGGTGAGATCTGATAGAGATAAATAGAACTAAACAAAAGATAATATATTTTTGGGTTTTTTGGTTTATAGATCTGAAAATAGAAGTTTGCAAGAATAGTAAATCGGAAACTAATATGATGGAAAATAGACCCGGGGCCATAGATTTCACTAGAGGCTTCTCTCATGAAGGCAAATAATACGGTGTGTGAACAAATTACTGTGGATCAGTCGATAGAAAAGCGCAAAGTTATGACGATATCCAAGGCATTGATTATGCAATATAGGCATCACGTCAATGTCAATTAGACCGACTCATGCCTGCATCTACTACTATTACTACACACATCGACCGACTCCTGCCTGCATCTAGAGTATTAAGTTTAAGAGAACAAAGTGTCGCGGGAAACCACTGTCACCAATGGGATCAAAGGTCCTTGGTTGGTTCGGCGGGGGGGATGGCACGTTGCACAAAGAGTAGAGGAGCGCGGGGCAGGATGACAGGGATCACACAGGCAGCTTTTACCCTGGTTCGGGCTGTCGTGAGGCGTAAAACCCTACTCCTACTTTGGTGGATTGATGGTGGAAAGATGGTGGTGTTCGTAGCCCATTCGCCCAGCAGGGTCGCCTTAGGGCTAAACAGCTACGTGCGTATGAAATATGAGGGGTGGATTTGCTAATCCAGTGTACAACCCTTTCTAAGGTTGCCACGGGCCTCCTTTTGTAGGTTAAGGGGTCACCACAGTGGCAAATCAGTCATTATGCACCGATAAGATAGCAAACAGTGCTATCATACCTAACTCTGCAGGATGACAGAGCACATTAAATGTGCCTCTCGACGTCACACCGTCGCTTGCCCGGCAAGGCCAGCTTCGCGCCTGCTCGGTTGACACGTCGTTCGACGGGTGTCATCTGTGGGTATTCCTTGTAGAAAGAGGACACAATGTGGTACATGGCTGCCACTTAGTCACTTTGCGGCTTGACACCACGTTGATCAACGACGTGCGTCGTGGTGAAGTGGTTTAGTGCGGTGGTTGCGTCTCCGTGAGCCCGGCAGGCCCTACCGGGGCGTCTTGGAGGTCTTCTTTCGGGGGTATCCCCGCCCTTGCCGGCTCGCCTGCCCGGCAAGGGAGGCTTTTCTCCTGATGGTTTCTTAATTCTCTGGCTTGGTCTTGGTCCTCTTGATCTGCATGTTGGCCTTTTGAGAATCTTGATTTCTTGTACTTTGGCATGTCCTCGTTGCTGTAAACTTGCTTGTGTGCCTGTGCAAAGTCTGGGCAACGGACACAGGGTTTGTTGTACCGACAGAAGCCCCCAGACCTACCCTGAACACGCTGTCGAGCGCCATCGGGGTAGGTCCTAACAAGTGCACAGGCAGGGGTGCGGAAGAGGTTGGCCTCTTGAGGTCTTCTTTGCTTCTTCATTAATATTGAGTCCGGGCAAGTTTCTGGTTTCCCCGCGCGTCGTGGGTAACGCCAATCGTGGTGGGGCCACTCCTATAATGGCCCATGAATGACTTTAACGCACGGGGTAGAAACTGCCAATTCACTCTTCCCACTGTGCCCTTATCATTAGCCACGTATGCCGCATGCATCGCGCGGGGTAGGTAACGGAGGCGCGTGGTGCAGGAGAGCATCAAGACGGCGGCCCAGTCTTCACGGATTGGCGGAGGAAGGCGGCGGTCGCTTGTTGAGGGAGTGGTTCCCCTCCTTGGCCCGCCTATAAAAGGGAGGGCGAGGGGAGAGTGCAGTCATACATCTTTGCACTTCTTCTCTTCCATCTTTTGCCTCCTGCTAGTTATGTTGAAGGGAAAAGCCTAGGGCTAGGCCCCAGGCTCCAGCTCGAGGTTGGTGACATCAAATGCTTGTGCCGATGCTTGGGGAGTGAGCCTAGTCCAAGCCTGGAGAAGACGTGGCGGACAAACCGCCCATGGCGCGGGAGATACCAAGCTTTCTCATTGTGGGGAAATGCTTGCTCCTTCCGCCTTGGTTGGTTGACCATTGGGTAGTGCGCCATTTAGCCCCGGGCTATTTCCACTTGTTGGCTCGGTGACTAGGTTCCCAGTGTCTTCGACGCTCGCCCGAGAGGCAGGGCTGGGAACCATTGGTACCCCCAGCACTGCCCCTTCCGGAGGTCTTGGGGCTGATGTTGATGAGAGGCGCGCCTTCCTGCCCGTCAAGGTGGGGAGCGGCACGCTTCGAGCCCCCTTGCCATCTTGGTCATTCGTCATCTCTCCGGGGAAGGTGCCAGATCGCGAGGTTGGCGTTCCCCTCGGATGGTGTTGATGAAGATGAAGTCGGGGAAGACGGAGAAGGCGGGAGGCAGGCTGTCCATTCGGAGTACGATTGCACCAGCTCGTTCGTCTCGTACTGGCGACCAGCCGCCTCGTCTTTCTGTCTTTCCCCAGCACCGTCACCACCATTTCATCAGTTGCTGGGGAAAGGGTTGCCCTCCTAGTGCTTCTGCTTCCTCCAGTGGTCTTCTAGCTGGGCGCGGATGTCCTTCTCTGCCGGTGCCTGTGCTGCAGCCTATGGATTGGTCATGGAAGCGGTGACTAGGGGGTTGCTAAGGTGCTCGCTCCGTATTCCTCCTCCGCAACCTTGCCACTCTTGATCTTGCCGGGTTGTGTTTGGCGGGGCTTGGCGGGATCGGGTTGGACTTGTGTCGCCGCGTCTCCCGCCCTCTTCTCTTCCCACTGATACGTCCATTTTGCAACATGCTTTTATATCGATATTTATTGCATTATGGGCTGTTATTACACATTATGTCACAATACTTATGCCTATTCTCTCTTATTTTACAAGGTTTACATAAAGAGGGAGAATGCCGGCAGCTGGGATTCTGGGCTGGAAAAGGAGCAAATATTAGAGACCTATTCTGCACAGCTCCAAAAGTCCTGAAACTTCACGGAAGTCATTTTCAGAATATATAATAAATACTGAGCGCAAGAAGTTCACCAGGGGGGCACACCCTACCCACGAGGGTGGGGGCGCGCCCTACCCCCCTGGGCGCGCCCCCTACCTCGTGGGCCCCCTGGTGGCCCTCCGATGACCATCTTCTGCTATATGGAGTCTTTCGATGAGAAAAAAAAATCATAAACCATCTTTCCGAACGAGACTCCGCCGCCACGAGGCGGAACCTTGGCAGAACCAATCTAGAGCTCTGGCGGAGCTGTTCTGCCGGGGAAACTTCCCTCCAGGAGGGGGAAATCATCGCCATCGCCATCACCAATGCTCCTCTCATCGGGAGAGGGCAATCTCCATCAACATGTTCACCAGCACCATCTCCTCTCAAACCCTAGTTCATCTCTTGTATCCAATTCTTGTCTCCAAGTCTGGGATTGGTATCTGTGGGTTGCTAGTAGTGTTAATTACTCCTTGTAGTTGATGCTAGTTGGTTTATTTGGTGGAAGATCATATGTTCAGATCCTATATGCATATTAATACCCCTCTGATTATGAACATGAATATGCTTTGTGAGTAGTTACGTTTGTTCCTGAGGACACGGGAGAAGTCTTCCTATTAGTAGTCATGTGAATTTGGTATTCGTTCGATATTTTGATGAGATGTATGTTGTCTCTCCTCTAGTGGTGTTATGTGAACGTCGACTACATGACACTTCACCATTATTTGGGCCTAGAGGAAGGCATTGGGAAGTAATAAGTAGATGATGGGTTGCTAGAGTGACAGAAGCTTAAACCCTAGTTTATGCGTTGCTTCGTAAGGGGCAGATTTGGATCCATATTTTTCATGCTATGGTTAGGTTTACCATAATACTTTTGTTGTAGTTGCGGATGCTTGCAATAGAGGTTAATCATAAGTGGGATGCTTGTCCAAGTAAGGGCAGTACCCAAGCACCGGTCCACCCACATACCAAATTATCAAAGTACCAAACGTGAATCATATGAACGTGATGAAAACTAGCTTGACGATATTCCCATGTGTCCTCGGGAGCACTTTACATCATATAAGAGTTTGTCCAGGCTTGTACTTTGCTACAAAAAGGATTGGGCCACCTTGCTGCACTTTATTTACTTTTGTTACTTGTTACTCGTTAAAAATTATCCTATCACAAAACTATCTGTTACCTATTATTTCGGTGCTTGCAGAGAATACCTTGCTGAAAAACGCTTATCATTTCCTTCTGCTCCTCGTTGGGTTTGACACTCTTACTTATCGAAAGGACTACGATAGACCCCCTGTACTTGTGGGTCATCAAGACTCTTTTCTGGGGCCGTTGCCGGGGAGTGAAGCGCCTTTGGTAGGTGGAATTTGGTAAGGAAAAATTTATATAGTGTGCTGAGATTTACTCTCACTTGTTACTATGGAAAGTAATCCTCTGAGGGGCTTGTTCGGGGTATCTTCACCCCGACCAGTAGAGCAAAGAGTTTCTCCTCAACCTACTGAACCTACTAAAAATGAAAATGTCTGCTTTGAAATTCCTTCGGGTATGTTAGAAAAACTACTAGCTAATCCTTTTGCAGGAGATGGAACAATGCATCCTAATGAGCACCTAATATATGTGGATGCAGTTTGTGGATTATTTAAGCTTGCAGGTGTACCCGGAGATGTTATTAAGAAGAAGGTCTTCCCTTTATCTTTGAAGGGAGATGCATTGACATGGTATAGGCTATGTGATGATACGGGGTCATGGAACTACAAATAATTGAAATTGGAATTTCATCAGAAGTTTTATCCTATGCATCTTGTTCATCGTGATCACAATTATATATATAATTTCTGGCCTCGTGAAGGAGAAAGCCTTGCTCAAGATTGGGGCAGGCTTAAATCAATGTTATATTCATGCCCCAATCATGAGCTCTCAAGAGAAATGATTATTCAAAAAATTTATGCACGGCTTTCTGATAACAATCGCACCATGCTCGATACTTCTTTTGTTGGCTCTTTTATGATGAAGACTATTGAATTCAATTGGGATTTATTGGAAAGAATTAAACGCAACTCTGAAGATTGGGACCTCGACGAAGGTAAGGAGTCAGGTATGACACCTAAGTATGATTGTGTTAAATCTTTTATGGATACCGATGTTTTCCGTAAATTTAGCACTAAATATGGACTTGACTCTGAGATAGTAGCCTCTTTCTGTGAATCTTTTGCTGCTCATATCGATCTCCCTAAGGAGAAGTGGTTTAAATATCATCCTCCCATAGAAGTAAAAGTCGTTGCACCTATTAAAGTTTAAGAAAAGACCGTCACTAATAATGATCCTATTGTTCCTACTGCTTATGTTGAGAAACCACCTTTCCCTGTTAGGATAAAGGATCATGCTAAAGCTTCAACTGTGGTTCGTAAAAGCAATATTAGAACTGATACACCTCCTGAGCAAATTAAAGTTGAACCTAATATTGCTATTGTTAAAGATCTCTTGTCTGATAATATTGATGGGCATGTTATTCATTTCCGTGATGAGACTGCTAGAATTGCTAAACCTTGTACTAAAGATAAACCTAGATCTTTGGTAGGCATGCCTGTTATTTCTGTTAAAATAGGAGATCATTGTTACCATGGCCTATGTGATATGGGTGCTAGTGCTAGTGCAATACCCATTGACTTATACAGAGAAATTATGCATGATATTACACCTGCTGAGTTAGAGGATATTGATGTCACAATTAAACTTGCCAATAAAGATACTATTTCACCAATGGGAACTGTTAGAGATGTTGAAGTCTTGTGTGGGAAAACTAAATATCCTGCTGATTTTCTTGTTCTTGGTTCCCCACAAGATAGCTTTTGTCCCATTATATTTGGTAGACCCTTCTTGAACACTGTTAATGCTAAGATAGACTGCAAAAAGGATGTTGTTACTATTGGTTTGGGTGATATGTCTCATGAGTTCAACTTTTCTAAATTTCGTAGACAACACCGTGAAGAGGAATTGCCTAGTAAGGATGAAATTATTGGTCTTCCTTCTATTGTCGAACCTCCTAGTGATCCTTTAGAACAATATTTGCTAGACCATGAAAATGATATGTTTATGAATGAAAGAAGTGAAAGAGATGAAGTATTATTTAAACAGGAACCCATCCTGAAACACAATTTGCCTATTGAAATCCTAGGGGATCCTCCTCCACCCAAGGGTGATCCCGTGTTTGAGCTTAAACTGTAACCTGATACTCTTAAATATGTTTATCTTGATGAAAAGAAGATATATCCTGTTATTATTAGTGCTAACCTTTCAGAGCATGAAGAAGAGAGATTATTGAAAACTCTGAAGAAGCACCGTGCTGCTATTGGATATACTCTCGATGATCTTAAGGGGATTAGTCCCACACTATGTCAACACAAAATAAATTTGGAGAAAGATGCCAAACCAGTTTGTGATCACCAACGACGTCTGAATCCTAAGATGAAAGAAGTGGTAAGAAAGGAAATACTAAAGCTCCTTGAGGCAGCTATAATTTATCCCGTTGCTGATAGTCAGTGGGTAAGTCCTGTCCATTGTGTCCCTAAAAAGGGAGGTATTACTTTCGTTCCTAATGATAAAGATGAATTGATTCCTCAAAGAATTATTATAGGTTTTAGGATGGTAATTGATTTCCGTAAATTAAATAAGGCTACTAAAAAGATCATTACCCCTTACCTTTTATTGATCAAATGCTAGAAAGATTATCCAAACATACACATTTTTGCTTCCTAGATGGTTATTCTGGTTTCTCTCAAATACCTGTGTCAGCTGATGATCAATCTAAGACCACTTTTACTTTCCCTTTCGGTACTTTTGCTTATAGACGTACGCCTTTTGGTTTATGTAATGCACCTGCTACCTTCCAAAGATGCATGATGGCTATATTCTATGACTTTTGTGAAAAGATTTGTGAGGTTTTCATGGATGATTTCTCCATCTATGGATCCTCTTTTGATGATTGCTTAAGCAACCTTGATCGAGTTTTGCAGAGATGTGAAGAAACTAACCTTGTCTTGAATTGGGAGAAGTGCCACTTATGGTTAATGAAGGTATTGTCTTGGGGCATAAAGTTTCTGAAAGAGGTATTGAAGTTGATAAAGCTAAGGTTGATGCTATTGAAAAGATGCCATGTCCCAAGGACATCAAAGGTATAAGAAGTTCCCTTGGTCATGCCGGTTTTTATAGGAGGTTCATTAAGGACTTCTCAAAAATTTCTCGGCCTCTGGCTAATTTATTACAAAAATATATACCATTTGTTTTTTATGATGATTGCGTAGAAGCATTTGAAATACTTAAGAAAGCGTTGATCTCCGCACCTATGGTTCAGCCACCTGATTGGAATTTACCCTTTGAAATTATGTGTGATGCTAGTGACTGTGATGTAGGTGTTGTTCTAGGGCAAAGAGTTGATAAAAATTAAATGTTATTCAATATGCTAGTAAAACTCTAGACAATGCTCAGAGAAATTATGCTACTATTGAAAAGGAATTCTTAGCAGTTGTATTTGCTTGTGATAAGTTCAGACCTTATATTGTTGATTCTAAAGTAACTATTCACACTGATCATGCTACTATTAAATATCTCATGGAAAAGAAAGATGCTAAACCTAGACTTATTAGATGGGTCCTCTTGCAACAAGAATTTGATTTGCATATTATTGATAGAAAGGGTGCTGAGAACCCCGTTGCAGACAACTTGTCTAGGTTAGAAAATGTGCTTGATGACCCACTACCTATTGATGATAGCTTTCCTGATGAATAATTAAATGTCATAAATGCTTCTCATACTGCTCCATGGTATGCTGATTATGCTAATTATATTGTTGCTAAATTTATACCACCTAGCTTTACATACCAGCAAAAGAAAAGGTTCTTCTATGATTTGAGACATTACTTTTGGGATGACCCACATCTTTATAAAGAAGGAGTAGATGGTGTTATTAGATGTTGTGTACCTGAGCATGAACAGGAACAGATCCTACGCAAGTGTCACTCCGAGGCTTATGGAGGACACCATGCTGGAGATAGAACTGCACATAAGGTACTGCAATCCGGTTTTTATTGGCCTACTCTCTTCAAGGATGCTTGTAAGTTTGTCTTATCTTGTGATGAATGTCAAAGAATTGGTAATATTAGTAGACGTCAAGAAATGCCTATGAATTATTCACTTGTTATTGAACCATTTGATGTTTGGGGCTTTGATTATATGGGACCTTTTCCTGCCTCTAATGGATATACACATATTTTAGTTGATGTTGATTACATTACTAAGTGGGTAGAAGCTATTCCAACTAGTAGTGTTGATCATAACACCTCTATTAAGATGCTTAAAGAAGTTATTTTTCCGAGGTTTGGAGTCCCTAGATATTTAATGACTGATGGCGGTTCACATTTTATTCATGGTGCTTTCCGTAAAATGCTTGCTAAATATGATGTTAATCATAGAATTGCATCTCCTTATCACCCTCACTCTAGTGGTCAAGTAGAATTGAGCAACAGAGAACTCAAATTAATTTTGCAAAAGACTGTTAATAGATCTAGAAAGAATTGGTCCAAGAAACTTGATGATGCATTATGGGCCTATAGAACTGCATATAAAAATCCTATGGGTATGTCTCCGTATAAAATGGTTTATGGAAAAGCATGTCACTTACCTCTCGAACTAGAACATAAGGCTTATTGGGCTATTAAAGAGCTCAATTATGATTTCAAACTTGCCGGTGAGAAGAGGTTATTTTACATTAGCTCACTTGATGAATGGAGAACCCAAGCCAATGAGAATGCCAAATTATTTAAAGAAAAAGTTAAAATATGGCATGACAAAAGGATACAAAAGCATGAGTTTAATGTAGGTGATTATGTATTGCTATACAACTCTCGTTTAAGATTTTTTGCAGGAAAACTTCTCTCTAAATCGGAAGGTCCTTACGTTATCGAGGACTATTGTTCCGGTGCCATAAAAATCAACAACATTGAAGGCACAAATCCGAAGGTGGTGAACGGTCAAAGAATTAAACATTATATCTCAGGTAATCCTATAAATGTTGAAACCAATGTTATTGAAATCGTAACCCCGGAGAAATACATAAGGGACACTTTCCGGAACGTTTCAGACTCCGAAAAGGAATAGGTATGTGGTACGGTAAGTAAACCGACTCCAAAACAGTTCTAATGGCAATTTTCCTCCGTTTTGGAATATTTAGAAAAATAGAAAAATAAGAAGCAGTCCGGGAAGGACACGAGAGCTCCACGAGGGTGGAGGGCGCGCCCTACCCCCTGGGCGCGCCCCCCTACCTCGTGGGCACCTTGTGTGCTCTCTAGACTCCGTTTTCTTGCACGATACGTATTTTGGTCGGTAAAAATTCATTATATAATTTCCCGGAGGTTTTGACTCCTGTATCACGCAAATATCTCTCGTCCTTGTTTCGAGCTGTTTTTCTGACAGATCTAGGTTGTCATGACGTCTTCAAGTGCCCCCAAGGACAAGGTTTTCGAGAAGGTCATCAACCCCTACCTCGCGGAAGTGCTCCAACACCCTCAAACCATTGAGATGCGTGAGGGGGTGCTGCGCATCCGTGATGCTGAGGGACCAAGGAGGACCGGAAGCGTGGAGACAAGGCTCGAGGCAATGGAGCAACAAGTTTTCGTGTGCCAGGAGATGGTGGAACGCGGACTCGACACCAACCATATGATGATCGCGAAGTTCACCAACAACCACAAGTTGGATGCCAAGAACATTGGGGAGACCATCTTCAAGCTTCACGAGAAGATCGAGCACCTCCAAGCCCAAATCTATGACCTGCAAAACCAAAACTGTGAGTATGAATATAGATTCAAAAGGATGAGTTTGGCTGCAGATTTGAGGATCCAGGAGACTCGGTCATCCTTCTATGATGGCGAGCCTATGCCTTGGAAGAAGGACGACAAGCCTACATCATCAACAACTCCACCCTCTCCACCAACAAAGAAGAACTGAGTCTCGGGTATGGGCACTCCCCTTGGCAACTACCAAGCTTGGGGGAGTGCCCGGTATCGTATCACCAACACTTCTATCTTTACCATTTTGCTTAGTTCGATCCTTTTGGTAATATCTTGATCTAGTAGAATAAAGTTTTAGTATGATCTAGTTGTGAGTTTTGCTTTATGATCCTTCTATGTGATCGAGTCCGTGAGATATATATATATAATAAAGATTAGTGTTGAGTCAAGGGCTTGATTATCTTGCCATGATCTTGAGGGAATAAAAGAAAAGAGAAAGAATAAAAAGGAAATAAAAGAGATGATATGGATCTTATGGAGAGTAATGAGCTCACATAGAAAGAGTATAATGAATAAAAGTTGTTGAGAGTTGACAAACATAGTTTTAGTCATCGTTGCAATTAATAGGAAGTAATAAAGAAAGATAGGTCTTCACATATAAATACACTATCTTGGACATCTTTTATGATTGTGAGCACTCATTAAAGTATGACATGCTAAAGAGTTGACGTTGGACAAGGAAGACAACGTAATGGGTCATGTCTTCTTACATCTGAGATAAATTGTATTGTCATGGATCATCGAACATGATTGAGCTTGCCTTTCCCCCTCATGCTAGCCAAAATTCTTTGCACCAAGTAGAGATACTACTTGTGCTTCCGAACACCCTTAAACCAGTTTTGCCATGAGAGTCCACCATACCTACCTATGGATTGAGTAAGATCCTCCAAGTAAGTTGTCATCAGTGCAAGCAATAAAAATTACTCTCTAAATATGTATGACTTATTAGTGTGGGAGAAAATAAGCTTTATACGATCGTGTGATATGGAAGAAATAAAAGCGACGGACTGCATAATAAAGGTCCATATCACAAGTGGCAATATAAAGTGACCTTCTTTCGCATTAAGATTTCGTGCATCCAACCATAAAAGCGCATGACAACCTCTGCTTCCCTCTGCGAAGGGAATATCTTTTACTTTTATCTCCTACCATACATAAGAGTCATGGTGATCTTCACCCTTCCTTTTTACATTTTATCTTTTGGCAAGCACAACATGTTGGAAAGATCCTGGTATATATGGCTAATTGGATGTGAGTTTTCATGAACTATTATTGTTGACATTACCCTTGAGGTAAAACGTTGGGAGGCAAACTATAAGCCCCTATCTTTCTCTGTGTCCGATTAAAACTCCGTACCCATAAGTATTGCGTGAGTGTTAACAATTGTGAAAGACTATATGATAGTTGAGTACGTTAACTTGCTGAAAAGCTCTTATATTGACTCTTTCCTATGTTATGATAAATTCAATTGCTCCAATGACTGAGATTATAGTTTGTTAGTTTTCAATGAAGTTTATAATTCATACATGAAATTGTGATTGAATTGTTACTCTAGCATAAGAGATCATATGACAGAAATTATAAGTTGTTGTTCTAAGAATGATCATGATGCCCTCATGTCTGTATTTTATTTTTATCGACACCTCTATCTCTAAACATGTGGACATATTTTTCGATTTAGGCTTTCGCTTGAGGACAAACGTGGTCTAAGCTTGGGGGACTTGATACGTCCATTTTGCATCATGCTTTTATATCGATATTTATTGCATTATGGGTTGTTATTACACATTATGTCACAATACTTATTCCTATTCTCTCTTATTTTACAAGGTTTACATAAAGAGGGAGAATGCCGGCAGCTGGGATTCTGGGCTGGAAAAGGAGCAAATATTAGAGACCTATTCTGCACAGCTCCAAAAGTCCTGAAACTTCACGGAAGTCATTTTCAGAATATATATATAATAAATACTGAGCGCAAGAAGTTCACCAGGGGGGGACACCCTGCCCACGAGGGTGGGGGCACGCCCTACCCCCTGGGCGCCCCCCCTACCTCGTGGGCCCCCTGGTGGCCCTCCGATGACCATCTTCTGCTATATGGAGTCTTTCGATGAGAAAAAAATCATAACCTATCTTTCCGGACGAGACTCCGCCGCCACGAGGCGGAACCTTGGCGGAACCAATCTAGAGCTCCGGCGGAGCTGTTCTGCCAGGGAAACTTCCCTCCGGGAGGGGAAAATCATCGCCATCGTCATCACCAACACTCCTCTCATCGGGAGAGGGCAATCTCCATCAACATGTTCACCAGCACCATCTCCTCTCAAACCCTAGTTCATCTCTTGTATCCAATTCTTGTCTCCAAGTTTGGGATTGGTACCTGTGGGTTGCTAGTAGTGTTAATTACTCCTTGTAGTTGATGCTAGTTGGTTTATTTGGTGGAAGATCATATGTTCAGATCCTATATGCATATTAATACCCCTCTGATTATGAACATGAATATGCTTTGTGAGTAGTTACGTTTGTTCCTGAGAACATGGGAGAAGTCTTGCTATTAGTAGTCATGTGAATTTGGTATTCGTTCGATATTTTGATGAGATGTATGTTGTCTCTCCTCTAGTGGTGTTATGTGAACGTCGACTACATGACACTTCACCATTATTTGGGCCTAGAGGAAGGCATTGGGAAGTAATAAGTAGATGATGGGTTGCTAGAGTGACAGAAGCTTAAACCCTAGTTTATGTGTTGCTTCGTAAGGGGCGGATTTGGATCCATATGTTTCATGCTATGGTTAGGTTTACCTTAATACTTTTGTTGTAGTTGCGGATGCTTGCAACAGAGGTTAATCATAAGTGGGATGCTTGTCCAAGTAAGGGTAGTACCCAAGCACCGGTCCACCCACATACCAAATTATCAAAGTACCGAACGCGAATCATATGAACGTGATGAAAACTAGCTTGATGATATTCCCATGTGTCCTCGGGAGCGCTTTACATCATATAAGAGTTTGCCCAGGCTTGTCCTTTGCTACACAAAGTATTGGGCCACCTTGCTGCACTTTATTTACTTTTGTTACTTGTTACTCGTTACAAATTATCTTATCACAAAACTATCTGTTACCTATTATTTCAGTGCTTGCAGAGAATACCTTGCTGAAAACCGCTTATCATTTCCTTCTACTCATGTTGGGTTCGACACTCTTACTTATCGAAAGGACTATGATAGATCCCCTATACTTGTGGGTCATCACCCACCACACTACCTGGGACAAGAGGGACAGGGGGAGGAGTTCACAGGGCACTTATCTTTTTTCAATCTTAAATCTGTAGGCACTAGCCAAATTTTAGTTCAAATAATGTAATCTCTCGAGTCCATGTGTGTGTGTTTTTAAGGTTTGCACTTGTATAATCAGCATATTAATGTAAAAGATGAACCTTGTCGGGAACTCGTGCATGTATATGTCCACGAAGAGGTGAAATGCCTCTTTGTTAAAATAAACGAGTTTTCCCCGGCAGGCTATCCTGCCAGTACCCTTTTATTTCGCTGCTGGAGGACTAAGCCTACCGGTCATAAATAAAGGGGTCAGCCCCCCGCCAATCTCTTTTCACCAAAGGCCACTGCGACCATCCTGGTCGAAGCAACGTTCGAGTCCAACAATGGGAGCACCTAAGTTTCAAGGAGCGGCGAGGTTTTCGTATGCACAAGTTTTAGCTTACAGAACACTTATGGACAAGAGGTAGAACTTATCTGTTTGGCTTGTCGGAGATCGCAGTGGTGATTCATCTTCCCAATTTCTGGTAGAGGCCAAGCTCACGGTAGGAACCTGCAGCCTCATGCAGATGGAAATGATGCAAGATGCGACCTTATCTATATGCATATGCAAATGCTCATGCAGTGCTCTTGAAATTCTCATGCATGCATGCAACTTGTTGGGTGCTACCTCTTGAGCTTGCATTGGTTTTTCCCTTGAAGAGGAAAGGGTGATGCAGCAAAGTAGCGTAAGTATTTCCCTCAGTTTTGAGAACCAAGGTGTCAATCTAGTAGGAGACTATGCAACAAGCCACCGAATACCTGCACAAACAAACATCAACTTGCAACCAACGCGACAAAGGGGTTGTCAATCCCTTCATGGTTATTCACAAAGTGAGATCTGATAGAGATGGATAAACAGTAAAGTAATATTTTTGGTTTATGGAACGGAAAGTAAAATATTGCAAAGTAAGGGAATGGTGAGAGAAATTGCAAGTAAACGGGAACTAATATGATGTAAAATAGACCCGGCGGCCATAGGTTTCACTTGAGGCTTCTCTCAAGATAGAAATTATTATGGTGGGTGAACAAATTATTGCCGAGAAATTGATAGAAAAGCGCAAAGTTATGACAATATCTAAGGCAATGATCATGAATATAGGCATCACGTCCGTGTCAAGCAGACCGAAACGATTCTACATATACTACTATTACTCCACACATCGACCGACTCCTGCCTGCATCTAGAGTATTAAGTTCATAATAAAAGAGTAACGCATTAAGGCAGATGACATGATGTAGCGGGATTAAATCAAGCAATATGATGAAAACCCCATCTTTTTATCCTCGATGGCAACAATACAACACGTGTTGGTTCCCCTTCTGTCACTAGGATCGAGCACCGCAAGATTGAACCCAAAGCTAAGCACTTCTCCCATTGCAAGAAAAACCAATCTAGTTGGTCAAACCAAATCGATAGTTCAAAGAGACTTGCAAAGATATCAAATCATGCATATAAGAATTCAGAGGAGATTCAAATAATATTCATAGATAAGCTGATCATAAATCCACAATTCATCGGATCTCGGCAAACACACCGCAAAAGAATATTACATCGAATAGATCTCCAAGAACATCGAGGAGAACTTTGTATTGAGAATCAAAGAGAAAGAAGAAGCCAGCTAGCTACTAGCTATGGACCCGTAGGTCTAAAGTAAACTACTCACGCTTCATCAGAGAGGCAATGATGTTGATGTAGAAGCCCTCCGTGATTGATTCCCCCTCCGGCAGGATGTCGGAAAAGGCCCCAAGATGGGATCTCACGGGTACAAAAGGTTGCGGCGGTGGAAAAGTGGTTTCATGGCTCCCCTGGATGTTTTTGGGGCATAAGAGTATATATAGGAGGAAGAATTAGGTCCGGAGAGCTAGAAGGGGCCCACAGGGTCGGGGGCGCGCCCACCCGCTGGGCGCGCCCTCCACCCTTGTGGCCGCCTCGAGGCTTCTCTGACTTGCACTCCAAGTCTCCTGGGTGTCTTCTGGTCAAAGAAAAATCATCGCGAAAGTTTTATTCCGTTTGGACTCCGTTTGGTATTCCTTCTCTGCAAAACTCTAAAACAAGGGAAAAAAGCAGAAACTGGCACTGGGCTCTAGGTTAATAGGTTAGTCCCAAAAATCATATAAATTAGCATATTAATGCACATAAAACATCCAAAACCGATAATATAATAGCATGGAACAATCAAAATTATAGATATGTTCGAGACGTATCATCGGGGCCCCCAGCACTTCATTTATTTCTCTGTTTCTCAGGGTCTGTGCTTGGCTTTATACAAGGGGTTACATGCAACTGAGGCAAGGCTTGCACAAAAGGGTGGCTGCCGAGCAGGGCCCGACAGCCGCGCCTTACGGGTAGAACTTGTGGAGATGCTCCATATTCCATGTGTTTTGCAATTGAATGCCATCTCCAGTCTCCAGACGGACTGCGCCAGGTGTGGTGACTCAAACTACCTGGTAAGGGCCTTCCCACCTCGGCATCAACTTGTTTGTACCCTTGGCAGACTGAACGCGCCTAAGGACAAGGTCACCTTCCTCAAAACACCGGGCATGAACCCTGCGGTTGTGATAGCGATGCAGGGCTTGCTAATAGCGTGCAGCACGCGTAGTAGCCCGGAGACGGTTCTCCTCGAGTAGCACAGCATCGTCATGCCGGTGCTAATCTTGCGTTACTTCATCATAGGTAAGCACTCGAGGAGACTAATACGTCTTCGTCGTATCTATAATTTTTGATTGTTCCATGGCAATATTATACAACTTTCATATACTTTTGACAACTTTTTATACTATTTTTGGGACTAACATATTGATCCAGTGCCCAGTGCCAGTTCCTGTTTGTTGCATTTTTTTGTTTTGCAGAAAATCCATATCAAACGGAGTCCAAACGGGACAAAAACTTACGAAGATTTTTTGGAATATATGTGATTTTTGGGAAGAAGAATCAACGCTAGACGATGCCCGAGGGGGCCACGAGGCAGGGGCACGCCCCAGGGGGGTGGGCACACCCTTGACCCTCATGGCCACCCTATAAGGCGATTGGTGCCCTTCTTTCGCTGCAAGAAATTCAATATCCGGATACAAATTGTGTTAAAATTTCAGCCCAATCGGAGTTACGGATCTTCGGGAATATAAGAAACGGTGAAAGGCCAGAATCAGGAACGCAGTAACAGAGAGAGACAGAGAGACAGATCCAATTTCGGAGGGGCTCGCGCCCCTCCGCCGCCATGGAGGCCATGTACTAGAGGGGAAACCCTTCTCCCATCTAGGGAGAAGGTGAAGGAAGAATAAGAAGAAGAAGGGGGGCTCTCTTCCGGTGGCGCTGGAACGCCGCCGGGGCCATCATCATCACCTCAATATACACCAACACCTCCGTCATCTAAACCAACATCATCATCACCTTCCCCCATCTATCTACAGTGGTCCACTCTCCCACAACCAGATGTACCCTCTACTTGAACATGGTGCTTTATGCTTCATATTATTATCCAATCATGTGTTGCCATCCTATGATGTCTGAGTAGATTTTCGTTGTCCTATCGGTAATTGGTGAATTGCTATGATTGGTTTAATTTGCTTGTGGTTATGTTGCTGTCCTTTGGTGCCCATCATATGAACGCGCGCGTGGATCACACCATAGGGTTAGTTGTATGTGGAGGGCAAGAGTGACAGAAGCTTCAACCTAGCATAGAAATTGATGCATACGGGATTGAAGGGGGGCCAATATATCTTAATGCTATGGTTGGGTTTTACCTTAATGAATGTCAGTAGTTACGATGCTTGCTAATAGTTCCAATCATAAGTGCATATAATTCAAAGTCAGGGATGACATGCTAGCAGTGGCCTCTCCCACATAAAACCTGCTATCGATCTAGTAAAGTAGTCAATTGCTTAGGGACAATTTCGGAACTCCTACCACCACTTTTCCACATTCGCTATACTAACTTTATTGCTTCTTTACCTAAAACAGGCCTAGTTTTTATTTACATAATCTTTATATTCTTGCAAACCTATCTCGTTACACCTACAAAGTACTTCTACTTTTATACTTGTTCTAGGTAAAGCGAACGTCAAGCGTGCGTAGAGTTGTATCGGTGGTCGATAGAACTTCAGGGAATATTTGTTCTACCTTTAGCTCCTCGTTGGGTTCGACACTCTTACTTATCGAAAGAGGCTACAATTGATCCCCTATACTTGTGGGTTATCAGAGACCCGTAAATGAGTTCGGTGGGGATAACTACTTCTGCCCCATAGACTAGGGAGAAGGGAGTCTACTTAGTAGCTCGGTTTGGTGTCGTTCTGAGGGACCAGAGAACTACTGGCAGCTCGTCGATCCACTGCCTGCCGTGCTTCTGCAGCGTATCAAAGGTTCTTATTTCGAGTCGTCGCAACATTTCAGCGTTCGCCCTGTCAGCTTGTCCATTGCTTCTGGGATGTGCAACAAGGGAAAATGAGATCTTGCTTCCGAGGGCATGAACATATTGCATGAAGGCACTGCTCGTGAATAGGGTGCCATTGTCGGTAATGATTCTTGTCGGGACTCCAAAACGGCACACCAATTCCTTTAAGAACTTGATAGCTGACTGAGTAGTCACCTTTCTCACAGTAGCTACTTCCGGCCACTTTGTAAACTTGTCGATAGAAACGAACAAGAATTCAAAGCCCCCGGCAGCTCGAGGGAAAGGGCCGAGGATATCGAGCCCCCAGAACGAAAACGGCCATGACAAAGGGATTGTCTTAAGAGCTTGTGCAGGCAGGTGGATGTCTTTGGAATGGAACTGGTAGGCTTCACACTTGGTGAATAGCTCAACCGCATCTTGGAGGGCTGTGGGCCAATAAAATCCTTGCCGGAATGCTTTCCCAACTAATGCCCTTGATCCAATGTGGGAGCCGCACATGCCTCGTGTATCTCAGCCAGCAGTTCCTTTCCTTCTTCCCGGTAGATGCACTTAAATTTCACACCGTTGGGCCTCCTTCTGTACAGAGTGTCATCAACAAACTGATACATACTGGCCCTTCGGGCTACTCTTTCAGCCTCATCTTGGTCATCGGGAAGTTCTCCAGTTTGGAGAAAGTGGACTATGTGCCTCGCCCAAGTTGGAGCCTGGGGCTCAGGAACAAGGACTAGCGGCTCCTCCTCAACTACGTTGGCACGTTCCTCATTCGCGGGGACCATAGGCACATCTGGAGGGTGTGGTCCGTCAAGTGATGGGGAGTTGTTTCTGGTAGGGTCCCTACCAGGAGCATTGTATCGCTCTATCGGGAGAGGCTTACCGGAGTCCATCTTTCTCCTTTTCCGGGCCATTTTTGCTGGGGATACGAAGGGTTGAGTAAGGCGGAGAACAAAAGTTCCTGGTTGCATAGGAAGCTTCTGCGCAGCACACTTTGATCGATGATCAGCTATGCTGTTTTCCACATGGCGTACGTGCTCTGTTTGCAATCCATCAAAGCACTCCTCCAATCTTCTCACTTCCTCAAAGTATGCCTCCATCAATGGACTTTGGTAATCCTTGTTGACTTGTCTCACCACAAGCTGTGAATCTCCTCGAATGATCAGCTTACTAATTCCCAATTCTACGGCAATCCTGAGCCCGGCAAGGAGCCCTTCATATTCTGTTGTATTGTTGGTCGCCTCTTCCTGAGCAAAGTGCATCTGGATGACGTACTTAAAGTGCTCCCCGGAGGGGGCCATGATAAGCACGCCAGCTCCTACACCTTGTAGGGAAAAGGCACCATCGAAATACATGATCCATTCTTGGGGTGCTTCCTTGCCGGGGATAACTATTTCCGGTGTTTCCTCATCAGGGGTTGGCGTCCATTCTGCAATAAACTCTGCCAATGCCTGCTACCTCTTGAGCACTGCATTGGTTTTCCCTTGAAGAGGAAAGGGTGATGCAGCAAAGTAGCGTAAGTATGTCCCTCAGTTTTTGAGAACCAAGGTATCAATCTAGTAGGAGACTACACGCAAATCGCCTCCCACCTACATAAACAAATAAGAACCTTGCAACCAACGCGATAAAGGGGTTGTCATTCCCTTCACGGCCACTTGCAAAAATGAGATCTGATAGAGATAATAAGATAAATATTTTTGGTATTTTTATGATATAGATTGAAAGTAAAGATTGCAAAGTAAAATAGATTGGAAACTTATATGATGGAAAATAGACCCGGGGGTCATAGGTTTCACTAGTGGCTTCTCTCAAAATAGCATAAGTATTACGGTGGGAGAAAAAATTACTGTCGAGCAATTGATTGAAAAGTGCATAATTATGAGAATATCTAGGCATGATCATGTATATAGGCATCACGTCCGCGACAAGTAGACTGAAATGATTATACATCTACTACTATTACTCCACACATCCACCGCTATCCAGCATGCATCTAGAGTATTAAGTTCATAAGAACAGAGTAACACATTAGGCAAGATGACATGATGTAGAGGGGTAAACTCAAGCAATATGATATAAACCCCATCTTTTTATCCTCGATGGCAACAATACAATACGTGCCTTGCTGCCCCTGCTGTCACTGGGAAAGGACACCACAAGATTGAACCCAAAGTTAAGCACTTCTCCCATTGCAAGAAAGATCAATCCAGTAGGCCAAACCAAACTGATAATTCGAAGAGACTTGCAAAGATAACAAATCATACATAAAAGAATTTAGAGAAGAACCAAACATTGTTCATAGATAATCTTGATCATAAACCCACAATTCATCGAATCCCGACAAACACACCGCAAAAAGAATTACATCGAATAGATCTCCAAGAAGATCGAGGAGAACTTTGTATTGAGATCCAAAGAGAGAGAAGAAGCCATCTATCTAATAACTATGGACCCGAAGGTCTGTGGTAAACTACTCACACATCATTGGAGAGGCTATGGTGTTGATGTAGAAGCCCTCCATGATCGATTCCCCCTCCGGCGAAGCTCTGAAAAAGGCCCCAAGATGGGATCTCTTGGGTACAGAAGGTTGCGGCGGTGGAAATAGGGTTTCGTGGTGCTCTCGGATGTTTTGGGGGTATGAGTATGTATAGGCGAAATAAGTCGGTCAGGGGAGCCACGAGGGGCCCACGAGGGTGGGGGGTGCGCCTCCCAGCCTCGTGGCCTCCTTGATGCTTCCTTGACGTCCACTCCAAGTCTCCTGGATTACGTTTGTTCCAAAAATCACTCTCCCGAAGGTTTCATTCCGTTTGGATTCCGTTTGATATTCCTTTTCTGCGAAACACTAAAATAGGCAAAAAAACAACAATTTGCACTGGGCCTTTGGTTAGTAAGTTAGTCCCAAAAATAATATAAAAGTGTATGATAAAGCCCATTAAACATCTAAAAAAGATAATATAATAGCATGGAACAATCAAAAATTATAGATACGTTGGAGACGTATCAATGCCCTGCTCTGAATTGTAGACGTGCTCTCAAACTTCAGGCCAAAACTGGACAACTCCAAAGCCCACTCCACTATTATGTCGGTAGCCTCAGGATTTCGGAGTAACCTTTGCAAAGGGAAGCAATTGACAACTGTGATTTCATGGGCTTGGAAGTAGTGGCGCAGGTTCCTTAAGGCCATGATGAGACCAAAGATCAACTTTTGCACACCAGAGTACCTCGATCTAGCCCGTTGTAGCAAGGAACTAACGAAGTATACTGGGCGCTACACCACTTTCTTCCTTGTCGTCTCCTTGGAGTCGCCATCACTGCCGTGCTCCCTTCTGTCCTGAACCTTATCTGGCTCTGCGGGGCCTTGCCCACTTTCTGCTTCTTCCACTTCCCGGTGTGCCACCAAAGCTGCGCTAACCACTTGATTGGTTGCCGCCAAGTATAGCAGCAATGGCTCTTGTAGTTTGGGGGAAACCAAGGTGGGCACAGAGGACAAGTAGGCCTTCATCTCTTGCAAAGCCGCATCTGCTACTCGGGCCCACTTCATGGGCCCTGCCTTTTTCAGGATTTTGAAGAACGGCAGGGCACGCTCGGCAGACTTGGAAATGAATCTGCTTAGCGCAGAAACACACCCTGTCAGGTGCCTCACATCCTTAACTGTCCTGGGTGCCTGGATTTGCTTGATAGCCTTGATCTTGTTAGGGTTAGCTTCGATCCCTCGATGGGACACGAAGAACCCAAGTAGCTTGTCGGAGGGAACGTCAAACACACACTTCTCCGGGTTGAGCTTCAAGTTGATCTTGCATAAATTAGCAAATGTCTTTTCCAAATCCTAGACGAGGGTTGCACTGTCCTTGGTATTGACCATAATATCATCCATATAAGCCTCAATGTTCCTATGCAGCTGTGGCTCAATACCAATCTGGACCGACCTTGCAAAAGTACACCTGACACTCTTCAATCTGAATGGCATCCGGACAAAGCAGTACGTACCATATGAGGTGATGAATGAAGTCTTCTCTTCATATCCTTTGGCCATGAAGATTTGGTGATAACCGGAATATGCATCCAAAAAGGAGAGCAAATCACAGCCTAAAGTGGATTCCACAATCTGATCAATGCATGACAAGGGAAATGGGTCCTTCGGGCAAGCCTTGTTGAGATCTGTGAAATCTATGCAAAGTCTCCATTTCCCGTTAGCCTTGCGAACGACCACCAGATTTGCTAACCATGTTGGATGTAGCACTCCTCTGACCAAACCAGCTGCCGCAAGCTTCTTAATCTCTTCTGCAATAAATTGATGTCTCTCCAATGCTTGCTTCCAAATTTTCTACTTGACAGGTCGGTCATGTGAGCAGACAACAAGGTGGTGCTCGATTACCTCCCTGGGAACACCAGGGAAAATCAGATGGTTGCCAGGCAAACACATCGATATTCGCCTGCAAGAAGGCAACGAGCGCGCTTTCCTCTTTGTCATCAAGGGTGGCGCTGATAGTGAAAGTACCATGAATGCCAGCCAGCCCTGCCGGGACCTTCTTCACTTGTGGTGCAGCAACCTTGGATCTCTTGTTGTTGGAACTCTCCGACACGTCATCGATGGGCGTGGCCCACTCCGAAGAGATATGCTTTCCGGATTCCTTATTAGTGTCCCCGATATCCTTCTTCTTTCCTCTGTTCTCCTTGGCAGGAACTCCTGCTGCCGCTACTTCTGCCGTGACTGCATCTTGGTAAATCTTATCCACGCAAATGATTGCATCCTTCTCATCTGATGGGATGGAAATGACTCCTACCGGCCCAGGAATCTTCAAGTTGTTGTAGCCTGTAGGCATAGTGGGATGCCGCCATGAATTTAGCCAGGGTTGGGCGTCCATGAATCCCATTGTACGGTAGGGGGAGGTCGGCCACATCAAACACAAACTTCTCAGTCCGGTAGTTCAGTTCTCCCTCAAATTTCACGGGTAATGTGATCGTTCCTTTAGGATGACTATTGTAGGATTAACATCTTGAAACGTACCCGTGTTCTTTAGTTCTTCCTCTGCTATCTGAAGTTTGCTGATAACCCTTGGGGAAATCAGATTCAACCCAGCCCCGCCGTCAACTAACATCTTTGTGACTTTGAGGTTGCGAATTGTTGGAGAAACCAACAATGGCAGACATCCTATCGCAGTGGTACGGTCAGGATGGTCCTCTTCGTTGAAGATGATGGGCGTGCGTGACCATTTGAGCGGCTTTCGAGCCTCTGCTAGCTGCTGGCTCCATGCCACTAACCTCACGTGCCCACCGTTTGAGTTGTCGGTGAGAGGAGTGCAGGGATGCCCCTTGTCAATGCATAGGGCATCAGTGGCCTTTTGAAACTCCTGCTCACTGGTTTCCTCTTCATCCCCTCCATCACTCTCATCATTGCAATCTTCCTTCTCTCGACCGCTGGCGGGTTTTCCTTGGTTATGGAAGGGTTTGCTGGGGCGATTTGCTTCACCGCCTCGGCCCTTCCTGCTAGCGACATTCTGACCTTTTTCCTTATCACACTTCTCATATTCTGCTCTCTGCCTCTTGACAAGTTGTTCAACCTGATGACACTCTTGAATATCATGGCCCTTGGTCCTTTGAATTTTACAGTACGGACCATCGCCTTTCCTAGCCTCCTCGGCAGCTGCAGCCTCCCGACAGTCAGCGCACATGGGAGCTTCCTTCCCGGAGGCTTCGGCCCTGGCCTTCTTGCCGGTACTGAGTGTGCCCGATCCTTCGACAATTATCACTGCCTTATCCTTGCACCTCTGCGCTTCTTGCTCTTCTTCTGACTGGTGGATTCATCGTCATCTTCTGAGTCGACATTGATGCAATCTTCTTCTCCGGGGAGTTTCCTCCCTTCCTCCATCCGAGCACACTTGTCCACCAAGGTGAAAAGCTCCTTCACAGTCTTGGGAAACCACACATTCATCTTGGAACAAATCTTGTGGTTGCGCACATTGGACTGGAAGGCAGCTATCACATCTGTTGGATGGATATTTGGGATGTTCCTGTGGACTCTGCTGAATCTCTATAAATACTTCCGGAGAGTCTCTCCTTCTTTCTGCTGGAGGAGCTGCAAGCCGCTGGGCCGCCCTAGTTCTTGATGGTCGCCAGTGAAAGCACCAATGAACTCATGGCATAGGTCAGCCCATGACGAAATGGAGTTCTCTGGTAGGTGCATCAGCCAAGACCTCACATTGGACTTGAGCGCCAAAGGGAAGTAGTTGGCGAACTCCTTCTCATCTCTTCCCCCGATAGCTTGAACGACAATGGTGTAGATGCTCAGAAACTCTGCCGGGTTTAGCTTCCCATCATACTTCTCAGGTATCTCTGGCTTAAAGGTTCGGACGGACGGCCAACGAACTTGCCGTTGCTCATGAGTAAAGGCAGGTACCCAACCTCGAGCGCGGGCTGGTCAACGTTGGGTCCGCCGCATCCATTGGTCCAGCGGTGGTCGTTGCGGCGTCGCTCGACGGCGACACGCGCGTCTCCCCTCCACCTGTCCTTCGGGGCTCGCCGTTGGTCTGGACGTGCTCGGGGGTCAGAAGAGCCAATCGAGACATCATTAGGCTCTTGGTTCTGCCGCGCTCGCGCCGGTTGTCGTGATGGGGACTTTACTGTGGGGGTGCCCCTTCCGTATGACCAGCAGCTCGAGCCGTCGTCATCGCTAAGGAGGCCGTGGCGGTCTAGCTCCCTGCGAGCCCCCAGCCTTGGCGAAACCGAGCAGACTCTGGATGGTGGCTCACCACTCGTCCATCTGATCGGCTGTTGGCGGAAACCTCAATAGCAGCTGGGCTCGCGACATGGCTTCCGTGGCAGTGCTTGGCATAGGTCATGATGATGTGGACTGCACCGTCGCTCGACTTCTGACGGTGCCAGTGGTGACAGCACCACATCCTTGCTGCTGCGAGGCGGCTGTCGGTGTCAAAACCGGCGGATCTCGGGTAGGGGGTCCCGAACTGTGCATCTGAGGTTGATGGTAACAGGAGACAAGGGACACAAAGTTTTACCCAGGTTCGGGCCCTATTGATGGAGGTAATACCCTATGTCCTGCTTGATTAATATTGATGAGTATGGGGGTTACAAGAGTTGATCTACCACGAGATCGTAATGTCTAAAACCCTAAAAGTCTAGCCTATATGATTATGATTGTGATTGCCTCTACGGACTAAACCCTCCGGTTTATATAGACGCCGGAGGGGACTAGGGTTGTACAAAGTCGGTTACAGAGAAAGGAATCTTCATATCCGAACGCCAAGCTTGCCATCCATGCCAAGGAGAGTCCTATCCGGACACGGGTGAGAGTCTTCGGTCTTGTATCTTCATAGCCCATCTATCCGGCCCATGTCCAATAGGTCCGACACCCGAGGACCCCATAGTCCAGGACTCCCTCGGTAGCCCCTGAACCAGGCTTCAATGATGAGGTGTCCGGCGCGCAGATTGTCTTCGACATTGCAAGGCGGGTTCCTCCTCCGAATACTCCAAAATAGCCTTCAAACACAAAGAACGTGTCCGGCTCTGCAAAACAAGCACCACACACAACCGCAGAGAGTATAATATTCCACGAGTCCAATCCACTGATAGCTTTTTGTAGCATGACAACACATCACCACCCGGTCATTATTTCGAACCGTTTTTCGGCCTGCCGCTTCATATTTCGAGATGCGGTTTTACTAGCATGTCTTGTCAAAGCAGAGATCGTGTCCCCTTATTGAGGGATTCTCATCAATGCGGGCGTGGATAATCCAACCGTGTCGTCTGCACGCCCCTTGGGAAACAGGCGAGTTTTAAGGTTAGTGGGGAGGCACTTGATATTTGCTGCCTTTATAAAGGGATAATGACTCACCCCCTTTCACACACGCCTTCTCTCTCTCTCTCTCTCTGCCCATTCATTCTCGAGCTCCAGCGCTCAAGCTTCTATCCTTTCCGCCTCCAAAAAGCACTCCAACCATGTCCGAATCCAGAGCGCAGGGCAAGTGGATGGTCTCCTCCATCAAGGAGAAGGACATCACCCAGCTCCGAGGGGGCGGATATTTGGCCAAGGAAATCGCCCATCGGCTTCCGACCAAGGGACAGATCGTCCCTACCCCAGAGCCCCACGAGAGGGTAGTTTTCATCCCCCACTTTGTCCGCGGGCTGGGATTTCCACTCCACCCATTCGTCTGCGGACTTATGTTCTATTATGTGATAGATTTCCATGATCTAGCCCCAAATTCCGTCCTCAACATCTCGACATTTATTGTCGTGTGGGAGGCTTTCCTCCACGTCCCACCCCATTTTGGATTGTGGCTAAAGATCTTCAATGTGAAGCCAAAGGTGGTGGGTGGCCAACACACAGAGTGTGGAGGCGCCATGGTGAGCAAGATTCCCAATGTCACATGGCCCGAAGGCTCCTTTGTGGAGACTGTCAAAGGGTGGTAGCAATTGTAGTTCTATATCACAGAGCCCCACGACGCCACCTGGGCCACAGCTCCAGAATTCAAGTCCGGTGCCCCAATGCGGCTCACTTCCTAGCTAGAGAAGGGCCTAAATTGGGTTTCGTTAGATGAGCTGACAACGTTGTAGATGCGCATCCAGCGCATGGTGGACAAGAACGTCAAACTTGTCAACGTGATTCAGGTGATGCTCGCTCGCCGGATCCTGTCGTGCCAAAGACGGACTTGCCACCTGTGGGAGTTCGATCCGGCCAAGCATCGGACCTTGCAACAGTTCTTCAGCACTACGCAAGAAGATATTTGGAAGGTGCTCTTTAAGGCCAACGAGACATGGCCAGCAACGGCCGAAGACCGCAGGCACGACCTAGCCCATCCCGCAAGTGCGGTAACTTTTCCGTATTTCAAGGTGTACCCTTTACTTGCATACACAAGGAAGATGTCTAAACTTCCCTATTTGTTTTTCCAGGGCTGGACAAATAAGGCAGAGCAGATTCTGTGTCTGGCTCCACTGCCCGAAGAACCAGCTATCCCGCTTTTGACGAAGATGTTGGTTCCGGCGCCCTATCAAGCGCCGGAGAAGAAGGCCAAGAAGAAGGCCAAGGGGACCAGGGGTGGTCTCCGCCATACGGGCACTTCGGACGCGACATCCGAAGACGCCGACACCCACTCCCCTCCCGCCACTGGCGACGAGGGAGAGGAGGAAAGCGATTCTCCCCCTAAGGGGGGAAGGAAGAAAAGGGCGGCCTCCATGCATCCGGAGGCAGAGGCATCCAAGAAAGGGAAGGCCTCTGCCGCGGACAACCCCCCGTGGGACGTCGACAGCGGCTCAGAGTGGCGCCCCAGGGATAAGCCCCTGGCGAATCGTAAGTACTCAAAGACGCACTCAAATATCCAGCTTCTTTACATCATAGTTCTAACATGTTGAATCATGCATTTGATGTCCGGTTCGTTCCAACCTCGAGCGACCCTCATCTTCGGGGAATTCGTTGGACCCGAAGGTGATGGACAACAGGTCCCTTCCGATGGCCTCCTCTCCCAGGGCCATGGATGACACCGAGGTACTATCCCGAAGGACCCCAGGCCAGGGAGAGACGCGAGAGGCTGTCAGGGCGGGGCCAGAGGGTAAAATCTCGACCGTCGGACACATGGGAGAGCGAATCCCCATGGAGACTGGCGATGGGGGCCATACCCAATTCGGTTCCCAACCGAATACGGCCCCGGAGACCTATACGGCTTTGGAATCCGGCAAGCAGCCTCCTAGAGAAGAAGGAGGTATGCCTATTTCGCTGGTGACCTTTGTCCAACCAGAGGCACTGGATACTCTACTAGAAGCACTGCGAAGTGCTTCCGTTGTCGAGGGACACCGTACCCTCATGGGTGCGGTGATTGAGAAGATTCAGTCCGCGAAGAGCGGAATGACCGAATCCTGCGCAAGCCTTCTAACAGGCTTTGAGGTAAGCACTGCATTCATGTGAAAAGAAAGTTACAGTATAGACAGTAGCCCCTGAGACTCTGTCCGGTGTTCGGAAAGAAAAGCCGAACAGAGGATCAAATAGTTTTTCGCATGAGACTAACCATATATGTCTTTGTAAATAAGCAGGCATCAATGCTAGCCGCGACTTCTCATGTTGCTGAAGTCTCTGGACTGAAGTAGAGGCTGGAACAGACCAAGGAAGAGCACGGCTGTGCGAAAAAGCAACTGGAGGACACCCAAGGTTTGCAATGACCTTGTGTATGTCCGGAAGGGATGAATGGTTTGTGCTGACCATAGTGCCATGATATTTATTAGGGGCGGCGACCAAGGTGGAGGCCCTCAAGAACGCGCTGGCAGAGGCCAAGGAGAGAGCGGCAAAGGAACAAGCCGCTCGGGAGAAACACAGGGCCAAGGTTGGCGAGGTCCAGCAGGAGCTCTAGGATGTTGTGCAGAAATGCGAGTCCTTGGAGCACTACAATGCGGACCAAGAGTCCGAACTCGCTAAGGCCTGCCAAAGCGCACAAGAGGCCCGGACCGAAGCCCAAGGCGCCCTTCAGGAAATCCAAGAGGCCAAGAAAATTGCGGCGGGTAAGGCTTTCATTATGCAAAGCAAGTATGTAAAGAAGAGGCGTTTGAGAATCTGCCATGTAGTGTTTCTGACGCTGCAGAATTCTTCCGAGCCGAAGAGGGGAGCTCAAGGGATAAGATGTTCTGGTCGCAATACCTTGCGCCAGAACATCTGGTGCCCTTTAGCGATCAACTTAAACAGCTGGTCGAGCTGCATAGGGTGGCCGAACTAGCCATGAAGGATTTGATAATCCAACTATGGCCTGCCGAAGCCATACCCAGCAGCTACTTCAGGCTCGTGAAGCGGCTGGTCGATGCCTGCCCTCGGCTTGATGCCATCAAGCGATCGGTCTGCATAGAAGGTGCGCGGATGGCCTTCGCCCATGTCAAGATACAATGGGCAAAGATGGACGCCATCAAGCTCGCAACTAAAGGACCGCCCACGGGCAAGGAGCACCGCACGCCCGAGTGGTATTTTGAAGATGTCCTGAAGGGATCCCGTATTGTAGAAGGGCATTGTTCAAAAGACATTATCTTTGAATGAAATCATTCATATTGTCCCTTCCTGTATGATGAAAACAAGGCTGATATGTAATATAATGCTTTGCTGTTTATTATTTAAAATTTTACATCATGTGCGGCCGTTTTATTGACTTTGAGATTTGGCCAGTCGTCGGCTTCAGCCCCCACATAGGTAGTACGGGGGTGTTCAGGATGGATCTAAAACACTCTTTATCCAAAATTTTGGTCCTTGAAGGAGGTGTTTAGCGCAACGAACCAAACAATCGGACTATGCGGCTTTATCACCCTCACTTAGCCATAGGAGTTTGACAATAGAATTTTAGGCGCAGCCCCTAGTATTCGTGAGTCCAACCTAGGGTGTTGTAAGCACCTGATCGGGTAAAGACCGATTCATCGCATAATGCGGAAAAAATAGAAAAATATCTCTAACCTCCGAACAGCCGGCTCACGCCGCATCATGACAGTCAGTTTTCGGCTTTCTCTACTGAGGTGCTCATCCGGATAAACTAGGTCACAATCCCAGTAGTTCTCCCTTTACTACCCTAGTCGATAGAATGGAACGTAAGGTAGTAAGCACAGGAGCCGGGCAACCCAACTATTGACCAAAGACATGATTCGGAGCCAATGCATATAATGCTGAAATTCGGGGTGCCGAACTATAGTATAAATGTTTTTGGACTTGTTGCCATAGTATGGGGCGCAATAAATCCCCTGGCGAATTACGGCATACCAAAGTGTACGGGTGCAAATAAGAATAACGAAATATAAATGAAGTAGTAAGCTAATGCCACATAAATTTGGCCGCAAACTGCTTCCATTGTGATTTTGATTAATACGTCAAAGCGTATTTGTAAAAATAGTGCGATAAGCAACAGTGGCTATTTGACATGCCAAGACCAAGGGGGGGCTGCGTACGGGTCCTGAAAACAGGTAGAATGATCGCTAAGAAGAACTGATGTCTACTACGCAACCTTCTTCTTGTAGACGTTGTTGGGCCTCCAAGTGTAGAGGTTTGTAGGACAGTAGCAAATTACCCTCAAGTGGATGACCTAAGGTTTATCAATCCATGGGAGGCGTAGGTTGAAGATGGTCTCTCTCAAACAACCCTGCAACCAAATAACAAAGACTCTCTTGTGTCCCCAACACACCCAATACAATGGTAAATTGTATAGGTGCACTAGTTCGGCGAAGAGATGGTGATACAAGTGCAATATGGATGATAGATATGAGTATTTGTAATCTGAAAATGTAAAAACAGCGAGGTAACTAATGATAAAAGTGAGCGTAAACGGTATTGCAATGCTAGGAAACAAGGCCTAGTGTTCATACTTTCACTAGTGCAAGTTCTCTCAACAATAATAACATAATTGGATCATATAACTATCCCTCAACATGCAACAAAGAGTCACTCCAAAGTCACTAATAGAGGAGAACAAACGAAGAGATTATGGTAGGGAACGAAACCACCTCAAAGTTATCCTTTCTAATCGATCTATTAAAGAGTCCGTCGTAAAATAACATGAAGCAATTGTTTCTGTTCGATCTATCATAGAGTTCGTACTAGAATAACACCTTAAGATACAAATCAACCAAAACCCTAATGTCACCTAGATACTCCAATGTCACCTCAAGTATCCGTGGGTATGATTATACGATATGCATCACAGAATCTCAGATTCGTCTATTCAACCAACACAAAGAACTTCAAAGAGTGCCCCAAAGTTTCTACCGGAGAGTCAAGACGAAAATGTGTGCCAACCCCTATGCATAAGTTCACGAGGTCACGGAACTCGCAAGTTGATCACCAAAACATACATCAAGCGGATCACGTGATCTCGCATTGTCACCACAGATAAGCACATGCAAGACATACATCAAGTGTTCTCAAATCCTTAAAGACTCAATACGATAAGATAACTTCAAAGGGAAAACTCAATACATTACAAGAGAGTAGAGGGGGAGAAACATCATAAGATCCAACTGCAATAGCAAAGCTCGCGATACATCAAGATCATGCCACCTCAAGAACACGAGAGAGAGAGAGAGATAGAGAAAACACATAGCTACTGGTACATACCCTCAGCCCCGAGGGTGAACTACTCCATCCTCGTCAATTAGAGCACCAGGATGATGAAGATGGCCACCAGAGAGGGATTCCCCCCCCCTCCGGCAGGGTGCCGGAATAGGGACCCGATTGGTTTTTGGTGGCTACAGAGGCTTGCGGTGGTGGAACTCCCGATCTATTGTGCTCCCCGATGTTTTTAGGGTATATTGATATATATATATAGGCGAAAGAAGTCGGTCAGGGGAGCCATGAGGGCCCCACGAGGGTGGGGGCCCGCCCAGGGGGTAGGGCGCGCCTCCCTGCCTCGTGGCTTCCTCGAAGCTTCCCTTACGTCTACTCCAAGTCTCCTGGATTGCTTCCATTCCAAAAATAACTCTCCCGAAGGTTTCATTCCGTTTGGACTCCGTTTGATATTCCTTTTCCTCGAAACACTTAAATAGGCAAGAAAACAGCAATTTGGGCTGGGCCTCTGGTTAATAGGTTAGTCCCAAAAATAATATAAAAGTGTTTAGTAAAGCCTATAAACATCTAAAGCAGATAATATAATGGCATGAATACTTCATAAATTATAGATACGTTGGAGACGTATCAAGAACATCTAGAGATTCGCCCATACGTCTGTGCTACTTGCCACCTTGGTATATCCGTCCTTCGAAAGGACCGATTATAAGTCCATCGAGAGGGGCCTGCGGAAAAGAAACCTGAAAAGGATAAAAAGAAAAGTAAAAGTATGTGTGTCCAAGGAAGGTCGAGCCATATTGTGGACCACCGTCTGGTTATGCCTCCATCTCTGCCCATGGTATTTTTAGTGCGTAGTTATGTACGCGCGGTACGTATGCCACCACTTGGTTGGGACTGAGACGGAGGTCGAATTGCTAGTCGAGCTCCTGACGAGCTGGACTGTCCTACCGCAGAGTAGTCCGAACGCGTTTGACGGTGTCCGGGAACATGGCCGCTGAATTAAGGTTCTGCTTGTGAAGGCCGCTCTGTACCTCTGCTGCCAGGGCAGCGGTGTGCTCCTCGGTACGGAGGGAGCGCTCCATGTTTCCATTGACTGTTATGACACCGTGTGGTTCGGGCATCTTGAGCTTGAGATAAGCATAGTGCGGCACCGCATTGAATCGGGTAAACGCGGTCCGTCCGTGTAACCCCCGTGACCGATGTGCCAGGTGTTGTCCAGTTACTCATTGTTGTTGCCTTTTCATTGCTTGTGTGTCATGCATTGCATATCATGTCATCATGTGCATTTCATTTGCATACATGTTCGTCTCATGCATTCGAGCTTTTTCCCCGTTGTCCGTTTTGCATTCCGGCGCTCCGTTCTCCTCCGGTGGTCATTTCTACCTTTCTTTCATGTGTGTGGATTAAACATTTCCGGATTGGATCGAGACTTTTCATGCGGCCTTGGTTTACTACTGGTAGACCACCTATCAAGTTTCGCACCATTTGGACTTCGTTTGATGCTCCAACGGTTAACCGAGGGACCGAAAAGGCCTCATGTGTGTTGCAGCCCAACACCCTTCCAATTTAGCCCAAAACCCACCTAAACCCTCTCCATCATCTCGGTCATTCGATCGCGATCGCGTGGCCTAAAACCGCACCTCATTTGGACTCTCCTAGCTCCCTCTACCTATAAAAGAGCACCCCTCCCCGAAATTTCGGATCATTTCGCGGATGAACCCTAGATCCACTCCTCCCCGCACCGCCGGACATGTCCGCCCGGCGGCCGGACACGTCCAACCGCCCACCGCGGCCAATCGTGCCTCGCCACCTCACCCCGCCGCCCTCTCTCTCCTCCAGCCGCGCCGCCGCCCGGTTGTAGCTCCGGCGCCGCGACCCTTCGCTGAGCCGCCTCCCGCACCGCTCTGGCCGTCGTCGTGTGCCGCCGCGCCTCGCCACCTTCCCGTCGGCGACGTCCTCCGCCACGCGACGCTGCCTTGCTGGCCACAGCCGCCGTTCGCCTCACCGCCCCGCCCCCTCGGAGGAGCTCCGCGGTCGCCCCGGCGCCTCACGGCCGGATTCGCCATTCCGGCGATCGCTGGAGTTCAAGCTCGCTTCGCCGGAGTTCGGTCCGGCCGGATCTGTTTCGAGTGGGATCAGATCCACCCATTCGTCCATCCAAATGCCTCGTCCCGATCCGGATCTCGTCTTCCCACTCTGTCCGATCCCGTTGACTTTCTCGGAGAGGTTGAATTTCTACTAAGTCCCCGAATTCCCAGATTCATATGCCTCTATTCATCACCTCATAACTCCGCACCCGTAGCTCCGATTCATGCATATAGCATATCAAAATGTTCGTCTGAGAGAGTACATCATTTCATCTCATTGCATCATTTTCATTTGAGTGCATCTTGATGCCCGAAATGCTGTTAGAAGATTGCTACTTGAGATAATTGTCAGATCTGCTGCTCCATTAAGATATTTGTCATTTTTTGCCATGATTATTGTGTGCATGATATGCCCATGAGCTCTACATATGTTTTGTTAAGCGTTTTGCCATCTATCCAGAGTTGCAACCCATGTATTTTTTGTGATGTGTGTGTTGACCAGCACAAGCTTGCAAAGTGAGGCACTTGGTAATGCTGATTTCAGAGACTTAGCATTTCCACTAAGTCCTTGACCTGTTTATCTCATTATGCCATATGTTCATGTTGTTTCCTAGTGATCCGTACCTCTTTTGAGGATGATCAGTAAGGATGTTTTGTTAATCTTGTAGTGCTCTATCCATCCATGTCTTTATTTGCAATTATGGAGCACCCTAGCTTGAGACAATCGAGCTCTACTTTTGCTATTTCGTGAATCTGGGCAGATTGTCTACTTGTTAGCGATCTTGCCGAGGATGTTGTAGTTGATCCGTGCATGCTATGTTATTGATCTTGCCATGTCTAGCTTGTATAATGTGTTTTCTTGACGGGTGTATGCTTAGTTTATCATGACTTGCTCCATAGTGAGTGCATCGAGCTCGTAAACATGCCTACTTGATATCTGTTTTCAGCATGTTCCAGTTTTCACTAAGTCTGAGAACTGATTATGTTTTGCCATGTTCACATGCTTGCAAATGTGTTTTCTGATCACTTTTGGCTCAAGGTCACTAAGGGACTTTTGTTAAGCTTTTTGAGTAGCTCCGTGCCATGTTTTACTTTGCCATTTTCAGGTCCCGTAGCATGTAGTTTTGTTGCTCCAAAGAGTGCTATCTGATCTGAGATTCCAGACAAGTGTTAATTTCACTAAGTCTGAAATCTGTTTACCATATGCATTTTTGCCATGCTTGTTTGAACCTGTTAATGGATGAATTGGCCGTAGCTCAGTGCTAGACTTTTGTTAAGCATCATGAATGCATCCCTGCCATGTATTTTTATGCCATGTTTAGGTGCAGTAGCATGTTCATCTTGTTGCATTTAGTTGGCTACTTGTTGTAAATCGCAGATCGTGGTCATATTTGAATCGCATGCCATGTCCAAACCGTAACTCCGATTCCGGCGTTCTTTATATCGTTTTCAAGTGATTTCATCTCACCTTTCCATTGGCACACTTGGATTTCCAAGTTGAGGCCAGATTCATTCATTCCTTGTCAAATCATGCATATGCATCGCATACCGCATCCCGCATATCTTACCATGTTCATGTGTTGGTTGTTTACTATGTTGTGTGCTTCTTTCCGGTGTTTGCTTCTTCGAGTTGGTTCCGGTTACGTCGCGTTTGTGAGGACCCGTTCGTCTACGTCCATTTGTCTTCTTCATGGACTCGTTCTTCTTCCTTGCGGGATTTCAGGCAAGATGATCATACCCTCGAAATCACTTCTATCTTTGCTTGCTAGTTGCTCGCTCTTTTGCTATGCCTATGCTAAGATGCCTACCACTTGCTTATCATGCCTCCCATATTGTTGAACCAAGCCTCTAACCCACCTTGTCCTAGCAAACCATTGTTTGGCTATATTACCGCTTTGCTCAGCCCCTCTTATAGCGTTGTTAGTTGCAGGTGAAGATTAAAGTTTGTTCCTTGTTGGAAGATGGAGATGTTGTTCCTTGTTGGAACATGTTTACTTGTTGGGATATCACAATATATCTTATTTAATTAATGCATCTATATAGTTGATAAAGGGTGGAAGGCTCGGCCTTATGCCTGGTGTTTTGTTCCACTCTTGCCGCCCTAGTTTCCGTCATATCGGTGTTATGTTCCCGGATTTTGCGTTCCTTACGCGGTTGGGTAATAATGGGAACCCCTTGACGGTTCGCCTTGAATAAAACTCCTCCAGCAAGGCCCAACATTGGTTTTACCATTTGCCACCTAGCCTTTTCTTTCCCTTGGGTTAGGCCAGCCCAAGGGTCATCTTTATTTTAACCCCCCCCGGGCCAATGCTCCTCTGAGCGTTGGTCCAAACTGAGCGATGGCCGGAGCTACCAGGGGCAACTCTGGGCTGGCCCACCCGACGTCTGGCTCATCCGGTGTGCCCTGAGAACGAGATATGTGCAGCTCCTATCGGGATTTGTCGGCACATCTGGGTGGCTTTGCTGGTCTTGTTTCACCATTGTCGAAATGTCTTGTAACCGGGATTCCGAGTCTGATCGGGTCTTCCCACTAGAAGGTCTATTCCTTCGTTGACCGTGAGAGCTTGTCATGGGCTAAGGTCGGACACCCCTGCAGGGTTTTGAACTTTCGAAAGCCGTGCCCGCGGTTATGGGCAGATGGGAATTTGTTAACGTCCGGTTGTAGAAAACCTAAAGTTGACCTTAATTAAAATGTATCAACCGCGTGTGTAATCGTGATGGTCTCTTTCCGGCGGAGTCCGGGAAGTGAACACGGTGTTGGAGTTATGCTTGACGTAGGTTGTTTTAGGATCACTTCTTGATCATACTTTTATCGACCGTGCTTTGCCTTCTCTTCTCACTCTCATTTGCGTATGTTAGCCACCATATATGCTAGTCGCTTGCTGCAGCTCCACCTCATACATTTTACCTTACCCATAAGCTTAAATAGTCTTGATCGCGAGGGTGCGAGATTGCTGAGTCCCCGTGGCTCACAGATACTTCCAAAACCAACTTGCAGGTGCCGATGAGTTCGTGCAGATAACGCAACCAAGCTCAGGAGGAGCTCGATGAAGATCTTGTCCTTTGTGTTGTTTCGTTCTAGCTGATCAGTAGTGGAGCCCAGTCGGGACGATCGGGGATCTGTGTAGCATTTGGGGTAGTCTTCTTTTATTTTGGTTCCGTAGTCGGACCTTGATTGTAACTGGGTGATGTAATGCTTTATTCATGTAATTGTGTGAAGTGGCGATTGTAAGCCAACTATGTATCTTTTTCCCTTATGTATTACATGGGTTGTGTGAAGATTACCTCACTTGCGACATTGCTTTCAATGCGGTTATGCCTCTAAGTCGTGCTTCGACACGTGGGAGATATAGCCGCATCGAGGGCGTTACAAGTTGGTATCAGAGCCTTCCCTCACCTTAGGAGCCCCCACTGCTTGATCGTTTTTAGCAGCCGAGTTTGTGTCTAGAAAAATGTTTTGAGTCATTTAGGAATTATATATCGGAGAGTTTAGGAATTCTTTTTTACTTCCCAGTCTCCTCATCGCTCTGGTAAGGCATCCTGACGTAGAGTTTTGACTCTTCTCTTCTCAAATTTCACTAAATTTTTTTTAGGATCACGCGGGTATCTTGGAATCTTTCCGATGGTTTTGTGACGAGAACATTGTCTTGGTGCCTCCTGTCAGGGGTTTTGTGGCAATGTCCCGGGGAGTTGAGCTCCGAGGTGTTGTCATCACAATTTTATCGTTGCAGTTCTGGAATACCTGAGTTAAGTACGCCGACATCGAAAATCTCTTTTATGCAGTTCGTTGGTGAGATAACCTCGACGCCACCCAGTACTGGGGCGGGAGTTCGGGAGTATCGCCATAACTTGTATAACGGATGCTTTTCAAAGGTTGAGGTAGATGATTTCCGAAGGTTTCTTGGTTATGTGTTGAGGGATGGATACAGCTGGATGTAGGATTTGCTAGTTTTGGGTGAGATATTATGCTTCCCCTGTATCCCCAACACCTGATTGCATAACTGGGAAAGTTTCGGGAGTTTATAAGTGGGAATTCAAGTAGTTCTTAGGATATCTTTCAGACAGATGTATGATATGAAATTGGGGTTCGACGTCTAGTGGTCCGCCTATTCACGGTTGGTCTTACAGTGGTCTCGTTGTGTCTTAAAGAGTCCTTGGCTATGCCGACTCGGGGACGCTTGTCATGTGCACTGCCTTGTACATGATGGTGCTGTACGATTGAGCTCGTGTAGGCCCCACCACGAAAACTTCGGACGAAATCTCTATCATATGTTTGTTCCGGCTTATTCTGCAAGCCAATCCTTTGTTTTGTTTTGAGTTGTGGTATTCGAGTTGCTTCGAAGTCAAATGTTGATTCCATACCTTCCCCAAATGGTGTTCTCATACTCCGATGTGAATACTAATCCTTCTCGATCATCGAGTCTATCATGTCAATCCTTTTCACCGGTGTGTTTCTCTTCAAGTGGATCCGAACATTTCAACATCCGCTTGATCAAGTATCAGTTCTTCTCAACGGTGTTTGTTTCATCCGCTCCAAGTTGCCTTTGTTTTTTCCGCCCACCCACCCTGTTTCATCAAGGACCTAGATTTCTTATTCAAGTATCCATCTTATTGATGTGAGGTCTCTCCATTCTTTTCTATCAATATTCTTATCCGGTGATTCTCATGAAGATTCTAACGGAGCTTCAAGTTCGTCTCTCATCTCTTGTTTTCTTCTCCGGTGGGACCAATTCAAGCTTTGTGGATCATACCCTTTTTCCTCGTTTGCAAATACCTTCTCATGTCGGTGCTCCTCATATTCATTCATTTTTGGCTATTCTTTTGTTCCAGAGTGCTGAAGATATCTCAGAAGGTTCACGTTTCGATTATCAATCCGTTCAAGATATCTCGAGATTGTTATCTCATTCTAGCCATTTAATTCAACCGGCGAAACCTCTCTTTTAAATCTTTTCAACGGTGAATCTTTTGAGTGGGCCCTAACCCACATGTCTTTTCCCAAGATCTTACCTGACTCTTCCTATTTTCCCGGAGATATCCTCAAATTTCTTTTCGAAGTTTGACGTAAGAATGATTTATCATCAGTCAAATGTCTTCTCCAAGATCTTCCAAATTATTTTCATAGCTGGCTCAACTTTTCCATTTTTCATCCCGGAGTATCTCTACAATTTGGTGGTGTTTCTCATCGTAATTCTCAGAATTTGGAGACCGAAGAAGATTTTTCTCTCAATCTTGTTCTTGTCTCTTCAGGATTCTTGGTGCTAGCTTTATGCCATTCTCTCATAATTATTTTCGGTTGTGAGAATTCTTTTCACTCATCCGGGGCTGTTCAAGATTCTTTTCAGTTTGATTCTCCGGAGGCCATCTTCTTAGAATTATTCATTCTCAGCTTTCAGCTCTTTTTCTCTAAAATCTTACCGGTGTTTCGTGCAAATATCCTCTAATCAGTTCTTGATCTCTCCGTTCTGATGTATCTAAATCCCCTCAAGCTTCTTCGTTCATTTTCAAATTCTTACAGTGGCTATTCAGGATTTTTTCTTCCTTGCTATCATATCTATTTATTCGTTGTTTTCAATTCTACCGGTGGTTCATCGAAGACCTTCTTAAGTTTGCGCTATATCTATCTTAATCCTTTCCACGAGAATAAGTAGTGTGCCAAATCCGTTGATTGTCATCAATTTAATTGGTGAAGGATAAGCATAATATAATTCTTATTCTTGTTTCATCCTAATGATTAATTCTTTATTTCGGAGGCCCTTTAAATTCTCGGTTTCATTTGTTTCATCTTATCTTTTCTTCCCGGAGTTCCAAGCTCTAATTATCACGGAGATCCGTCTAAATCATTACAAGGTTTCACCTTGTGTTTTCAACTTCTCTTTCTTTTCGTTATCTTTTGTTTACCGGAGTTCTTCTTGAAAGTTCTACATGATGGTTCATCAAGGATTTATATTCCTTCTCGAAGTGTTCATCGAGATTATTTTCTAAGAAACTCAAGCTTTCTTCATATTGTAATCCGGAGTGCATTTCTGTCTATCGTATCATTGGAGGTGGTATTATGTCATTCTTGATAATTTGAGTTCATGTTTTCATGATTCACATGCTGTCAAGATTGGGATATTTTAAATCCATCAATCTCGTCATTGGAGCTATCTTGGGTTATATTTCACCTAAAGCCTTCCCTAAGGATTGTTGCTATCTATGGTGTTTATAAATGACCTAAGTTATTCATCTATCCTCCCGGTGAATTAAGCTTCTCATCTCCTTGTTGTTATCAATCTAAGATATCGTTTCCGTTAGTGGCAGAATTTCACCTCATAGTTTTGAGATGTTCTCGATAAGCCCACTACAACCTTGTTCTTTTCGTTGTTGGTGTTCCAACAACTCCATTCAACCCTTCTCCAAAAATGCCTTGTCGAGCTCTTTTGTGGCAGGTGTTGACATTTTCTTCTCCATTATCCTATTTCAATGACCTAACTTCTATTCTTTTCTTCCGGAGGCATTGTGATATTGCTCTCATCAACCCATCTTTTCGTTTTGTCAGGATCGTGTTCTTTTCTTGGTTTATTCATTTTAACCGGAGTGTTGTGCCCCTTAGTTCAAGTTCTTTTCGCCTTATCAAGCCTTGCATCTCTTTTCAACCGGAGTGCTGTCCGACTTTGTTCTTCCTCGTTACTCTATCAAACAGAGTGTTTTCAACTTCGTTCATCTCTGTTGTATTCTTTTCTCGAAATGGCTTAACCTTTTCAAGGTTCTTTGGTTTCACTTGTTTGTTAAAGGAGAAACTTAGTTATACCTCTTCTCTTTCTTTTCCGTTGTCCCTCCGGTGCCATTCTAGATCTCGGGACGAGATCCTCTCGTAGTGGTGGAGTGTTGTAACGCCCCGTGACCGATGTGCCAGGTGTCGTCCAGTTATTCGTTGTTGTTGCCTTGTGATTGCTTGCGTGTCATGCATTGCATATCATGTCATCATGTGCATTTCATTTACATACATGTTTGTCTCATGCATTCGAGCTTTTTCCCCATTGTCCGTTTTGCATTCCGGCGCTCCGTTCTACTCCGGTGATCATTTCTACCTTTCTTTCATGTGTGTGGATTAAACATTTCCGGATTGGATCGAGACTTGTCATGCGGCCTTGGTTTACTACAGGTAGACCGCCTGTCAAGTTTCGCACCATTTGGACTTCGTTTGATGCTCCAACGGTTAACCGAGGGACCGAAAAGGCCTTGTGTGTGTTGCAGCCCAACACCCTTCCAATTTGGCCCAAAACCCACCTAAACTCTCTCCATCATCTCGGTCGTTCGATACGATCGCGTGGCCGAAAACTGCACCTCATTTGGACTCTCCTAGCTCCCTCTACCTATAAAAGAGCACCCTTCCCCGAAATTTCGGATCATTTCGCGGATGAACCCTAGATCCACTCCTCCCCGCGCCGCCGGACATGTCCGCCCGTCGGCCGGGCACGTCCAACCGCCCGCCGCGGCCAATCGTGCCTCTCCACCTCACCCCGCCGCCCTCTCTCTCCTCCAGCCCCGCCGCCGGCCCGTGCGGCCCGGATCGGGCCCGCGGGGCCCATCTCCTCGCGCCGCCGCCCGGTTGCAGCTCCAGCGCCGCGACCCTTCGCCGAGCCGCCTCCCGCACCGCTCCGGCCGCCGGATCGTGCGCCACCGCGCCTCGCCACCTTCCCGCCGGTGACGTCCTCCGCCGCGCAACGTCGCCTTGCCGGCCACCGCCGCCGTTCGCCTCACCGCCCCGCCCCCTCGAAGGAGCTCCGCGGTCGCCCCGGCGCCTCACGGCCGGATTCGCCATTCCGGCGATCGCCGGAGTTCAAGCTTGCCTCACCGGCGTTCGGTCCGGCCGGATCTGTTTCGAGTGGGATCAGATCCACCCATTCGTCCATCCAAACGCCTCGTCCCGATCCGGATCTCGTCATCCCGCTCCGTCCGATCCCGTTGACTTTCTCGGAGAGGTTGAATTTCTACAAAGTCCCCGAATTCCCAGATTCATATGCCTCTATTCATGCATATAGCATATCAAAATGTTCGCCTCAGAGAGTACATCATTTCATCTCATTGCATCATTTTCATTTGAGTGCATCTTGATGCCCGAAATGCTGTTAGAAGAGTGCTACTTGAGATAATTGTCAGATCTGCTGCTCCATTTAGATATTTGTCATTTTTTGCCATGATTATTGTGTGCATGATATGCCCATGAGCTCTACATATGTTTTGTTAAGGGTTTTGTCATCTATCCAGAGTTGCAACCCATGTATTTTTTGTGATGTGTGTGGTGACTAGCACAAGCTTGCAAAGTGAGGCACTTGGTAATGCTGATTTTAGGGACTTAGCATTTCCACTAAGGCTGTGTTTGGTTGAGCTACAGATTCTGAAAAAGCTGCTATGGAAAAGCTGCTGTGAAAAAGCTGCTGTGGAAAAGCTGGAAGCTGAAAAGTTAGGGTACCCCCAGCTTTGAAATTTACACTAGGGGAAAGCTACAGATTCTCAAAAGATGCTTTCAAAATTTACCCCTTTGGTTAGCTTTTAGCTTTTCAAAGCAGAAGTTGATAAAAAAAGCTGAACCAAACGCAGCCTAAGTCCTTGACCTGTTTATCTCATTATGCCATATGTTCATGTTGTTTCCTAGTGATCCGTGCCTCTTTTGAGGATGATCAGTAAGGATGTTTTGTTAATCTTGTAGTGCTCTATCCATCCATGTCTTTATTTGCAATTATGGAGCACCCTAGCTTGAGACAATCGAGCTCTACTTTTGCTACTTCGTGAATCTGGGCAGATTGTCTACTTGTTAGCGACCTTGCCGAGGATGTTGTAGTTGATCCGTGCATGCTATGTTATTGATCTTGCCATGTCTAGCTTGTATAATGTGTTTTCTTGATGGGTGTATGCTTATTTTATCATGACTTGCTCCGTAGTGAGTGCATCGAGCTCGTAAACATGCCTACTTGATATATGTTTTCAGCATGTTCCAGTTTTCACTAAGTCTGAGAACTGATTATGTTTTGCCATGTTCACATGCTTGCAAATGTGCTTTCTGATCACTTTTGGCTCAAGGTCACTAAGGGACTTTTGTTAAGCTTTTTGAGTAGCTCCATGCCATGTTTTACTTTGCCATGTTCAGGTCCCGTAGCATGTAGTTTTGTTGCTCCAAAGAGTGCTATCTGATCTGAGATTCCAGACAAGTGTTAATTTCACTAAGTCTGAAATCTGTTTACCATATGCATTTTTGCCATGCTTGTTTGAACCTGTTAATGGATGAATTGGTCGTAGCTCAGTGCTAGACTTTTGTTAAGCATCATGAATGCATCCCTGCCATGTATTTTTATGCCATGTTTAGGTGCTGTAGCATGTTCATCTTGTTGTATTTAGTTGGCTACTTGCTGTAAATCGCAGATCGTGGTCATATTTGAATCGCTTGCCATGTCCAAACCGTAACTCCCATTCCGGCGTTCTTTATATCGTTTTCAAGCGATTTCATCTCAACTTTCCAGTGGCACACTTGGATTTCCAAGTTGAGGCCAGATTCATTCATTCCTTGTCAAATCATGCATATGCATCGCATACCGCATCCCGCATATCATACCATGTTCATGTGTTGGTTGTTTACTATGTTGTGTGCTTCTTTCCGGTGTTTGCTTCTTCGGGTTGGTTCCAGTTACGTCGCATTTGTGAGGACCCGTTCGTCTATGTCCATTTGTCTTCTTCATGGACTCGTTCTTCTTCCTTGTGGGATTTCAGGCAAGATGATCATACCCTCGAAATCACTTCTATCTTTGCTTGCTAGTTGCTCGCTCTTTTGCTATGCCTATGCTACGATGCCTACCACTTGCTTATCATGCCTCCCATATTGTTGAACCAAGCCTCTAACCCACCTTGTCCTAGCAAACCATTGTTTGGCTATGTTACCGCTTTGCTCAACCCCTCTTATAGCATTGTTAGTTGCAGGTGAAGATTGAAGTTTGTTCCTTGTTGGAACATGGAGATGTTGTTCCTTGTTGGAACATGTTTACTTGTTGGGATATCACAATATATCTTATTTAATTAATGCATCTATATAGTTGATAAAGGGTGGAAGGCTCGGCCTTATGCCTGGTGTTTTGTTCCACTCTTGCCGCCCTAGTTTCCATCATATCGGTGTTATGTTCCCGGATTTTGCGTTCCTTACGCAGTTAGGTAATAATGGGAACCCCTTGACAGTTCGCCTTGAATAAAACTCCTCCAGCAAGGCCCAACATTGGTTTTACCATTTGCCACCTAGCCTTTTCTTTCCCTTGGGTTAGGCCAGCCCAAGGGTCATCTTTATTTTAACCCCCCCGGGCCAGTGCTCCTCTGAGTGTTGGTCCAAACTGAGTGATGTCCGGAGCTACCAGGGGCAACTCTGGGCTGGCCCACCCGACGTCTGGCTCATCCGGTGTGCCCTGAGAACGAGATATGTGCAGCTCCTATCGGGATTTGTCGGCACATCTGGGTGGCTTTGCTGGTCTTGTTTTACCATTGTCGAAATGTCTTGTAACCGGAATTCCGAGTCTGATCGGGTCTTCCCGCTAGAAGGTCTATTCCTTCGTTGACCGTGAGAGCTTGTCATGGGCTAAGTTGGGACACCCCTGCAGGGTTTTGAACTTTCGAAAGCCGTGCCCGCGGTTATGGGCAGATGGGAATTTGTTAACGTCCGGTTGTAGAAAACCTGAAGTTGACCTTAATTAAAATGCATCAACTGCGTGTGTAACCGTGATGGTCTCTTTCCGGCGGAGTCCGGGAAGTGAACACGGTGTTGGAGTTATGCTTGACATAGGTTGTTTTAGGATCACTTCTTGATGATACTTTTATCGACCGTGCTTTGCCTTCTCTTCTCGCTCTCATTTGCGTATGTTAGCCACCATATATGCTAGTCGCTTGCTGCAGCTCCACCTCATACCTTTTACCTTACCCATAAGCTTAAATAGTCTTGATCGCGAGGGTGCAAGATTGCTGAGTCCCCGTGGCTCACAGATACTTACAAAACCAGCTTGCAGGTGCCGATGAGTTCGTGCAGATGATGCAACCAAGCTCAGGAGGAGCTCGATGAAGATCTTGTCCTTTGTGTTGTTTCGTTCTAGCTGATCAGTAGTGGAGCCCAGTCGGGACGATCGGGGATCTGTGTAGCATTTGGGGTAGTCTTCTTTTATTTTGGTTCCGTAGTCGGACCTTGATTGTAACTGGGTGATGTAATGCTTTATTCATGTAATTGTGTGAAGTGGCGATTGTAAGCCAACTATGTATCTTTTTCCCTTATGTATTACATGGGTTGTGTGAAGATTACTTCACTTGCGACATTGCTTTCAATGCAGTTATGCCTCTAAGTCGTGCTTTGACACGTGGGAGATATAGCCGCATCAAGGGCGTTACAGTCCGTGCAGTGCATGATAGCCGCTGCGGAAGGGGCCGATATCGAAGATTAACTCTTCGCTTCAAAAGTTGTCAGGAGATCCGAAGACGACCTCCAATGTGATTGAGCCCGAGCATCGGGCCTCTACACCTGGTATAACTCCTTTAAAGGTAGTTTTGGTGGGCCTGATCCTTGATGGATCGATGCCCATTTTGCGCACTGTATCCTGATAGAGCAGGTTGAGGCTGCTGCCACCGTCCATGAGGACTCGTGTGAGGTGGAATCCATCAATTATTGGGTCGAGGACTAGTGCGGCTGAACCGCCATGACGGATACTGGTCGGATGGTCCCTGCGATCAAAGGTGATCAGGCATGATGACCATGGGTTGAATTTTGGTGCGACTGGCTCTATCGCATAGGTGTCCATGAGTGCGCGCTTGTGCTCCCTCTTGGGGATATGGGTAAGCGTATATCATGTTCACCGTTTTGACCTGAGGGGGAAACTTCTTCTGTCCCCCTATGTTCGGTGGACGAGGCTCCTCATCGTCATTCTCGCTTTGCGACCCCTTCTCCTTGTCTTCGGCATTTAACTTGCTGGCTTGTTTGAAGACCCAACAGCTCCGGTGGGTATGATTGGCTGGTTTATCAGGGGTGCCGTGGATCTGACATGGACGATCAAGTATGCGGTCTAGGCTGGAAGGGCCCTGATTATTACTTTTCTATGGCTTCTTCCGCTGTCCAGACTTGGAGCCACTGAATCCGGCGTTGACCGTCGTGTCATTGGTATTATCACCATTGCTTCGACGCTTGTGTCTATTGCGTCGGGGCTTGCCATTGCTATTTCTGGCTTCCGAAGTGCTAGGTTCGCTTGCATTGTTATTGCTATGGGCTAGCCAACTATCTTCGCCCATGCAAAAGCGGGTCATAAGCGCCGTGAGGGCTGCCATGGACTTCGGCTTTTCTTGGCCGAGGTGTCGGGCGAGCCATTCGTCCCGGATGCTATGTTTAAAGGCCGCTAGGGCTTCGGCATCCAGACAGTCAATGATTTGGTTCTTTTTTGGTTAAGAACCTAGTCCAGAATTTTCTGGCTGACTCTCCATGATGTTGAATTATGTGACTTAAGTCGTCGGCATCCGGAGGTCGAACATATGTACCTTGGAAGTTGTCGAGGAAGGCTTCTTCCAAGTCCTCCCAGCTCCCAACGGAGTTTTTGGGCAGACTGTTCAAGCAGTGTCGGGCTGGTCCCTTGAGTTTTACTGGGAGGTATTTGATGGCATGAAGATCATTGCCGCGGGCCATGTGAATATGGAGAATAAAGTCTTCAATCAATACCGCGGGATCTGTGGTTCCATCATATGATTCGATATTCACGGGTTTGAACCCTTCTGGGAATTTATGCTCCATTACTTCATCAGTGAAGAAGAGGGGGTGTGCGGCGCACTATATCGGGCCAGATCATGACATAGTTCGGATGGAGTCCGTCTGCGACTTTTGGCTCGGACGTGATTGTGCTTGCCATGTTTGGCTTGATAGCCGTCGCCCCGCATTGGGGCACGGCTCCGCGATCCGTAGATCGATCTGGTCGGACCTGCTTTATTCTTTAGGTCATGTGCTAGTCATACATGTATCCCTGAGCAGTTTTGTCTCTGCCTTTAAGGCGAGGTAGGACGGACCGGTGTTCGGCTTGAGTTGCTGTTTTGTCCCGGCCACGTGGTGGTCGATCAGCCGCATTACGCGCTGACGGTACGGGCTCAAAGGCCTCATCATCGAATTGAGGTAGCAGTTTACGCTTCGGGTAACTTTTGGTTGGGCGCTCGAGGCCGCATTCTTCTGCTGCCAAGGCATTAGTTCATCTATCTTTGAGCAGATCTTGATCAGCTTGAGCTGCTGCTGCTTCTTTTTCAGGCTCCTTGCAGTGGCTATTAGCCGTTGCTTAAATCGCTCCTTCTCGAGAGGTTCCTCAGGCACGATAAACTCTTCGTTGCCGAGGCTCACCTCATCCTCGGAGGGTGGAAGATAATTACTCTCCTCTGAGTCTTTGTTTGCAGCCTATTCATCAGGGCTAACTCGCCCATCCTCCGGATTGTCTTGCTCAGAGCTTTGCTCGACGATGTTTTCTTGGTCTTCGGCATCATCCGGGGTGTTGTTGTCTCTCATGTCGGTATTGCTGTCTTTGCTGCGGCGTTATTTAGAGCAGCGTCGTCAGCGCTTTTGTTGTATCTCGGGAGGTTTATCTGCTACTGGATTTTTCTCTTTATCGCTGTCACCCTCCTTGGGTGCATCCACCATGTACATGTCATACTAAGAGGTGGTTGTCCAGCATCCGGTAATCGGCGGGTTTTCGGCTTGCTCTTCTTCGGCATCGTCGTCCATATTGTCGATGTCTTCGAAGCTGTAATTGAGCATGTCAGTTAAGTCCTCCACTGTGGCGATGAACTGGGTGGTGGGTGGAACGTAAAATTCCCCGCTCTCAGCCCCTAGTCCGAGTTGGGCATAGTTCGGACGTTGCTCCTTCGTAATTCGCGAGGGATTGCATCGAGTCCAGAGCCTCGCTTAAAGGCGAGGTTTGTTGAGGGAGAAAAGAATTCGTGGAGTATAGCGGGAAGGGAATACCTTGGCCGAGCTCACACGATGCTGACTCTGAGAGTTCGGAGCCGGTGTCCGGGGAAGAGTCTGGCTTGGTGATGGACGTTATTAAGTGGGAGGTGGGTGGGAAGCGAAATTCCCCGTCATCAACCCCCAGTTCAAACCGGATATAATCTGGCTGTGAGTCCCCGGCTAAGGAGAGGGTTTTTAATGAGTTTAGCACATCGCCCAAAGGTGAGTGCCAGAAGATGTCTGCGGCGCTGAATTCGACGATCGGTGCCTGATCAGGCTCAGCAGACGCGGGTGTGTAGGATCGAAAGTATATCTAGAGGGGGGTGTTAGACTACTTGACCAAATAAAAATCTAGCCTTTTCCCAATTTAAGTTCTAGGCAGATTTTAGCAACTTAGCACAAGTCAAGCAATCAACCTACACATGCAATTCTAAGAGTATAGCAGCGGAAAGTAAAACAATTGCATATGAAGGTAAAGGGAGGAGTTTGGAGTGTGCAAACGCAATTGGAGACACGGAGATTTTTGGCGTGGTTCCAATAGGTGGTGTTATCGTACATCCACGTTGATGGAGACTTCAACCCACGAAGGGTAACGGTTGCGCGAGTCCACGGAGGGCTCCACCCACAAAGGGTCCACGAAGAAGCAACCTTGTCTATCCCACCATGGCCGTCGCCCACGAAGACTTGCCTCACTCAGGTAGATCTTCACGAAGTAGGCGATCTCCTTGCCCTTACAAACTCCTTGGTTCAACTCCACAATCTTGACGGAGGCTCCCAAGTGACATCTAACCAATCTAGGAGACACCACTCTCCAAGAGGTAACAAATGGTGTGTTGATGATGAACTCCTTGCTCTTGTGCTTCAAATGATAGTCTCCCCAACACTCAACTCTCTCTCACGGAATTTGGATTTGGTGGAAAGATGATTTGAGTGGAAAGCAACTTGGGGAAGGCTAGAGATCAAGATTTATGTGGTTGGAGTGGAATATCTTGACCTCAACACAAGTGTAGGTGGTTCTCTCTCAGAAAATGTATGTTGGAAGTGTAGGCATGTTCTGATGGCTCTCTCTTCGAATGAACAGTGGGTGGAGGGGTATAAATAGCCTCCACACAAAATCTAACCGTTACACACAAATCACCAAAGTCGGTGGGACCGAATCATGAAACTCGGTCAGCCCGATTTAGTTCAAAATGTGAACGTTAGGATTTCCGGTGGGACCGACATGTCATCTCGGTGGGACCGATTTTGTTAAGGTTAGGGCATAACGTAATCTCGGTGAGACCGATTACACAAACTTGGTGAGACCGCTTTCGGTAATGGACTAACAAAGAGTTGGCCACGCAAACTCGGTGGGACCAATTCACTCATCTTGGTTGGACCGAAACGTTATGAAAGGGAAACAGTGAGTTTGCATTTCAATCTCGGTGGGACCGATCGCTCATCTCGGTGTGACCAAAACGTTACAAAGGGAAACAGAGAGATTACAATCCCATCTCGATGAGACCGAGATCCCTATCGGTGAGACCGAAAAGACTAAGGTTTCTGGCAGTGGCTATGTCAAGTGAACTCGGTGGCGCCGGATAGAAAGTTTTGGTGGGGCCGAGTTTGACTTTTGGTTTGGGACATATGTGGATGTGAGAAAGTAGTTGAGAACTTTGGAGCATATCACTAAGCACTTTGAGCAAGCAAGCCATTAGGAAACACCTCATCCCCTCTTAATAGTATTGGCTTTTCCTATGGACTCAATGTGATCTTGGATCACTTAAAATGAAAAGATGTAGATTCCTGAGCTTTGAGCTTGAGACAATTCTTTGTCCTTAGAATTTTGAGGGGTCCACTTTTCTCATCCATGCCATGCCAATCATTGAGCTTTCCTGAAATGTTTATCTTTAAGTAGCATTAGCTCAATGAGTTATATGTTGTTAGGAATTACCAAAACCACCCAGGGATAGTTGCACTTTCAATCTCCCCCTTTTAGGTAATTGATGACAATATATAGATCAAAGCTTCGACAAATGATAAATAAGATTGAAAAAACATTGTCGCTTTGAGAAGTATGTGATAAGCAAGAGCTCCCCCTAAATTTGTGCATTATTTAAAATTTGCTTTTGAATGCAAATGCACAATCGATTAGGATCATGGGTTACTCTTCCATGTCACATACATCTTGGTGGAGCGCTCAAAATGATAGAGATTAAAAGCATGCACTCATCACCAAGCAAGTGAATGATCATATAAGGATATAAGAGATGATATCATCTAACAAGCATTAAGGGTAGCATATGACCAAACACATGATTAACAAGTATCTCACAAGGACATAAAGTATCTCACACAAGCACTCAATAAAAAAGTTAAACCAAAATAGCAAGAGACATAAAAAGAACCACACTCTCTCTCAAAGCCTATGATCTATACATTTTTCTCCCCCTTTGGCAACAAGTTACCAAAAAGTTCAAAAATGCATAGTGCTAAACGACTCTCAGGCTTGATCTCGGGAGGTGGTGTAGAGAGAACTCCAAGGACAAAGGCTTCCGATGAAGTAGTTGGAGCTGATGGAGTGGCTGTTGGAGGTGGCACTGGAGCTGTAACCGCTGGAGCTGATGTTGTAGCTCTAGTATCTGTGACTGGCACTACAGCAAACCTCTGGCTTCGGGGCACTCTAGCAAAAGCATATGTAGTTGACTTGCCCTTCTTCTCCTCCACTTCCTCCTGAAGTTGCTCAACTGCCGACTGAATCTCAGTTACTTTGACATCAAGATCATAAAATTTCTGTTCAATGGTCCTCTCCAAGATGTCCTGGTTTTGAGTCAGGGTGGCCAATCCCTTCTCAATCCTCAAGGTGGATTGGATCAGATATCCAAGCTGATCTTGCTTGCTCTTCAGGAAAACCTGAGATGCCTCCTCAACACTTGGCATCTTTGCAGCTTTCTCTGTCCTTGCTTTTTCTCTCTTATCATGTGCTTGAGCTGAAGATGGTTCATTTTCATCCATGACAACAGTGTTGTCTTCAAATTCAGGGTAGATGGGCAGGTGCTCCTTATCCAAAAGATATTTGTGTGTGCCCATCTTTGAGTTGATGAGCTCCTGAATTTGTGGGGCATACCCACAATTCCTCTACTGATCAGATGTTGTCCTTTTGATAGTCTCCACAATCAGACTCATGACTTTGAATTTTTGAGGCACATCAAACAAATGTAGCAAGTTGATGGCATGTCCTCAGATCATCTTGTGATCACCTAACTTGGGTAGCAATGTGTGTCCGAGGATCCAATTTATAGTATGCACACCAGACAACAAGAAGTGGATAGATGCAAACTTGTGAGTATCCAAAGCATCATCTGGGATCTCTCTGTACATGTTGGCCATTGTGTTGTGGTCTTTCTTCTTCTCAGCATAAATATCCAAGTCATCCTCATTTTCTTCTGTGACATTGATCAACTGAGCCCATTCTTCAATAGAAAATTGGTACCTTGTACCTTCCGACATCTAAATGATCTTTCCATCTGGGTAGAAGTGGGCAGTGGAGTAAAACTGCATGATCAGCTCATCGTTCCACTTGGTGAGCTTCTGGGCCACAAAGGTATCAACTCCACATGCCTTGAAGCTATCATATACACCTGGATAGTGATCTTCATTCTCCTTGATGTACTCCCAGTTAACCCATCTCATGTCACACACAATGGGCTTCTTGTCAAGCAGGATTGTTTCATAAAAGTCTTGTTGTTCCTTGGTGTGAAACCTGTAGTCCACAGCAGTCCTCCTCCTGAAAGCATATGGATCAGACTGTCTCCATAACCTCAGTCCTGCATCCTTCCTGATTTTCATGTTTTCTACCACATGGTCTGTTTCATTGTGGTCAGGGATCTTGGGCTTCAACTTCCTCAACACAATTGAGTCTTCTTCTTCAGCAGCAGCTTCAGGCACTAGGGCCTTGTTTTTCTCCTCAGTAGGAATGTTTCTAGTGCTTCTCTTGGGTTTACGCTTCTGAGCTGGAGTAGTAGCCTTGGGAGCAGCTTTGGGCTTAGATGGAGTAGCCCCTGATCTGATTGCATCTCCCATGAGTTTTTGTGCTTTGGGTGCTGGTGCAGCATCCTCTTCCTCTTCATCTGAACCTCTCATTATTGATGATCTGCCAAGCACTCTGGCAGTGGTCTTCTTGACCCTTTCCTTCCTTTTCTTCCCTTCTCCAACTGCCTCTTCAGTTGGCTTGGAGGTTTCAGCAGTGGATGCTCTTGCCTTAGACATTGGAACTCTTCTTGCTGGAGCCTTTGTTTTCATTCCTGGCTTTGTTGTAGCAGTTGTGCCATACTCCTTCTTCAGCACCTTTTTCCTTGAAGTGGCCTCATCCTCAACAGCCACATAATCTTCATCCTCTGACTCAGAAGTTTTCTTCTTCCTTGTCATGGTAGCTGCCTTTGGCAAGTCACTTGGTGTGCTCCTGCAGCCCTCATCATACCTGCTAGAGGGATCAGAACCCTCACTCATCTGCACCTACTATTTAGACTTGTTCTGGATGTCACTTTGGTCAGACATCGTGCAGGCAAACTGTCAGTAGACCCTGTGTATAGGTTATAGATGAGGTAGAGAAGATGAGCATCACAAAGTACAGGAGTTTTCTAAAACAATTGAGTCAAAAAGTTTAGTTTTAGTTCTCTACAGAAGTGATCTCGGAGCTACCAAATTGACAAACTCGGTGATACCGAAGCAACACTTGGAACCTAAACTAGTGAACTCGGTAGGGCTGAGTCATAGTTCGGTGGCACCGAGATTGCTAGGGTTTCACAGAATCTTGAACTCGGTCACACCGATTTGCGCGTTTCGGTCAGACCAAAGAGCGCATGTGCAATGGCCAAGGTCGACTCGGTGAGACCGATTTCTACACTTTGGTCGGTCCAAGATGACTTCTGCGGAGAGCTAACCCTAAAATTTTCGAATCAATCTAGACCTAAGGAAGTTTTAGCTGGATGGATGAATCTCAATTGTGGCAAGAAACATGGCATTGTCCTTGTGCTAGGAATCAGAGTGAAAAAGACAGCACAAGGGATCAAACACTTACCCTAATGCGGCGAGTGTTCGCTACGGCGGCAACGGCGGAGCAGATTGCCGTTGACGGCAGCAGAGACCAGCGGCGGGAGGTCGCTGACGGCGAAAAGACGATCCGGAGACCCGAAGAGGCAGAGTAGGTTATGCACGGGTGAAGGGTTTTGGAAAAAATTCCAAAATTTGGCCCGTCAGTATATATAACCTGACCCTGTCGGTGTGACCGAGTGGAACAACTCAGTGGCACCGAGATGCAAAACTGCAGGCAGTTACTGCAACTCGGTGTGACTGAAAGGTTCTAATCGGTTGCACCAAGATTGAAAACCTAGATCAACTAAGTTATCTCGGTAGGACCAAAAAGGATGAATCGGTCAGACCGAAATGCACAAATAGGTTTTGGAAGTTTAAGTCTATGATGAATCAGGAACTCCGAGTGCTCCTCACACGGAGTGGGTCGAATCTGACTTGGTCAAACTTTGTGATGTAGCATGAATAGAGTTTGAGACGAGAAAAGTATAGATAGCTAGAGGGAGTTCTTAGGCATTCTTGTCCATCCATTTGGCAAAAGAGAAAAAGAAAAACAATCAAAGCAACAAATGGATGTCCTCAAATGAGAAAAAAATATGCATTCAACATGCTCACACAATTAAAATGGTAAATGAAATATGTGACGGAGCATGCACAGAAACTCTAGCATCTATCAAGCAATTGGCGATGACTAGGTCATCTATATATGAGTATATTGCCTTAGGAGTCAAATGAGAACATTTGATCATAGGTCATACTCATTGTTTAAGCACAAGTGGGGTTAGCACTTTTACATAGAGCATTGTTTTACTCACACCATTAGAGTTGCTTTAACTCAATTTATTAGAGTAAAGCTCCCCCTAGATGTGATATCCCCCCTAAGAGGGATCAACTAACCTTGGGTTTTGTCGATGATGACTTCATGTAGGTGTTGAAGATGTGGATGCTCAATGTTGATGTAGATCATTAGGAGCAATCCTTTGGAGTGAGTTGCACATTCAATACCTACATGGGTTAGTCCCACAAGGAACAAACAAGGATATCCATAGACATAGAGTGTTGTGTACACAAGATGATTCCCATGGAAGCATTAGGTTACCTTGTCCCTTGTCTTACCAACAAGAGGGTTTGTGACTCCTTGAACTAGTGCAAGATATGAAAGTTTTTTGCACTTGTCCTTACCAAAATGATAAGAGTGAAGTAGGTTGGCGGAGTCACCCTCAAGAACTCTCTAGTTCTTTTTCTTCAGTATCCACACCATCTTGTTGGGAATCTTGGGGTTGTGGTTGTACTTGAAGTAGAACTTGATGTAGTCTTGGGAGTCCATTTGACCAAGGCCTTGGGTGCTTCCACGAATGCATCAATCTCCTCTTGAAGCTTGTCCTTGCCTTTTTTTCTTGTGGTCTTGTGGTGGAAGATCATCTTGAGATTGTGTTCCTTTGAAAGAAGTAGGATCACACTTCTCTTGTTGAGGAACAAACTTCGTCTTGGGGTATTGATCTTCTTCCCACTCAACTCCATTGGCATTGAACTTTCGTTCAAAACCAACACCTTGATTCTTCCGGTGTCTTCCTTGCTTGCGTACAATTTCCTCAAATTGCTTACTTCCGGTAAGGCTCTTGTAAACACCTTTCTGTGTAATTCCCTTCAATAAGCTATTTTCTTGCTCAAGTGTAACTTGGCTAAGAGAATCATTAGTGGAATCAAGAGAGCTACTAGAAGCAACAACATTGGATTTAGCATGATTGTTGTTACTACTAGATGAAGAATCTTTCTTGTTCTTGTTGCTAGATTTAACTTGTGGCATGTAAGTAGACAAGAGTAAACGCTTGGCAATATAAGAAGAACTTTTCTTGAGAAGATCATCACTGATTGCCTTTAAAAACTCATGTTCTTGCTCAAGGTTGTGCTTTTCAAAGCGTAGCTTATCATGAGTCTTTAAAAGTTCTTGATGATCTTCCAAGGTAGTTTCATGAGCTAACTTAAGAGTGTTTAGTTCTTTAGTTAGACGCTCAATCTCCTTCTTATCATCGTCATTTGTTTTATCTTGATTATCATGATTAATAGCAAGCTCATCATAGTTTTCATAACTAGAGTTATCAACAAGTAAATCATCATCTCCTAGCAAATCATCTTCATCACTATTGAAATCAACATACTCAGGGTGTGTTACCTTTGGACCTTTAGCCATGAAGCATCTCCCAATTCCTTCATTTGGTGAGTCAAATATGTGGTAGGAGTTGGTTGCCACAAGTGCTAGTCCGGCAACACCTTCATCTTGAGTATATTCGGAGTCGGAGTGATAACTTCCTTCGGAGTGATTGCCGGAGTCGGAACCGGATACCCATTCACCAACATGAGCTTGATGTCTTCTTTTTGTGTAGCTCCTTGATGACTTGTCCTTCCTTTCCGAGTCCTTGCTTCTCCGAGAGGATCTTCGTTCATAACGATCATCTCTACTCCTTCTCACTCTTGATGGTGATTCTTCTCTTCTACTCCTTCTTTTGGGAGAATCTTCTCTTCTTTTGTAGGGGGCGTACATTCATTGGAGTAGTGTCCGGGTCTTCCACAATTCTAGCAATTACGCTCATGACTAGAAGATCTTTTTTTATTGTAGGACCTTGACTTGGAACTTCTTTCCTTGCTTCTACTCTTGTAGAAGTTGTTGAAGTTCTTCACCATTAGACTCAATTCTTCATTGAAGGTTTGCTTCTCACTTGGTGATGTGGGAGCATCACACGAGGCTTTGTAAGCACCACTTGACTTGTTGTGAAGCTCTTCCTTATCCTTGAGTGACATCTCATGAGCAACAATTCTTCCAGTAACTTCCATTGGCTTGAGAACTTTGTAATTGGGCATCATTTGGATTAATGTGCACACAGTATCATATTTTCCATCCAAGGCTCTTAGGATCTTCTTGATGATGAATATATCGATCATCTCTTCACTTCCTAAGCCGGCAATCTCATTTGTGATGAGAGCAAGCCTAGATTACATTTCAGCGACGCCTTCATCATCCTTCATTTTGAACTTGTCAAGATGACTTTGAAGCACATCCAATTTGGAATCCTTGACAGATTCAGTACCTTCATGCATATCAATTAAAGTATCCCAAATTTCCTTTGCATTCTCAAGACGGCTGATTTTGTTGAATTCTTCGTGGCATAATCCGTTGAAGAGAATATCACAAGCTTGAGCATTGTATTGAAGCATCTTCAACTCTTCCGCGGTAGCTTCACGGTTTGGTTCTCTCCCATCGAAGAATTCACCTTGCAAGCCAATACACACAATAGCCCAAACGGCGGGGTTATGTCCAAGAATATGCATTTTCATCTTATGCTTCCCACTAGCAAAATTTGTACCATCAAAGTAAGGACCTTTACGGTGCTAATTTCCCTCGCTAGACGTCATACTCTCCTAGGTTGTGAAACCAAGTCTATACCCACCAAAAGCTATGGAAATCAAAGCAAATGGAGACCAAAGTTCTGATACCACTTGTAGGATCGAAAGTATGTCTAGAGGGGGGTGATTAGACTACTTGACCAAATAAAAATCTAGCCTTTCCCAATTTTAGTTCTAGGCACATTTTAGCAACTTAGCACAAGTCAAGAAATCAACCTACACATGCAATTCTAAGAGTATAGCAGCGGAAAGTAAAACAATTGCATATGAAGGTAAAGGGAGGAGTTTGGAGTGTGCAAACACAATTGGAGACACGGATATTTTTGGCGTTGTTCCAATAGGTGGTGCTATCATACATCCATGTTGATGGAGACTTCAACCCATGTAACGGTTGTGCGAGTCCACGGAGGGCTCCACCGACGAAGGGTCCACGAAGAAGCAACCTTGTCTATCCCACCATGGCCGTCGCCCACGAAGGACTTGCCTCACTCGGGTAGATCTTCACGAAGTAGGCGATCTCCTTGCCCTTACAAACTCCTTGGTTCAACTCCACAATCTTGACGGAGGCTCCCAAGTGACACCTAAGAAATCTAGGAGACACGACTCTCCAAGAGGTAACAAATGGTGTGTTGATAATGAACTCCTTGCTCTTGTGGTTCAAATGATAGTCTCCCCAACACTCAACTCTCTCTCATAGGATTTGGATTTGGTGGAAAGATGATTTGAGTGGAAAGCAACTTGGGGAAGGCTAGATATCAAGATTTATGTGGTTGGAGTGGAATATCTTGACCTCAACACAAGTGTAGGTGGCTCTCTCTCAAAAAATGTATGTTGGAAGTGTAGGCATGTTCTGATGGCTCTCTCTTCGAATGAAGAGTGGGTGGAGGGGTATAAATAGCCTCCACACAAAATCTAACCGTTACACACAAATCACCAAACTCGGTGGGACGGAATCATGAAACTCAGTCCGACCGATTTAGTTCAAAATGTGAACGTTAGGATTTTCGGTGGGACTGACATGTCAACTCGGTGGGACCGATTTTGTTAGGGTTAGGCCATAACGTAATCTCGGTGAGACCGATTACACAAACTCGGTGAGACCGATTTCGGTAATGGACTAACAAATAGTTGGTCAAGCAAACTCGGTGGGACCAATTCGCTCATCTCGGTTGGACCGAAATGTTACGGAAGGGAAACAGAGAGTTTCCATTTCAATCTCAGTGGGACCGATCGTTCGTCTCGGTGTGACCGAAATTTTACGAATGGAAATAGAGAGATTACAATTCCATCTTGGTGAGACCGAGATCCCTATCGGTGAGACTGAAAAGACTAGGGTTTCTGGCAGTGGCTATGTCAAGTGAACTCGGTGGCGCCGGATAGAAAGTTTCGTTGGGCCCGAGTTTGACTTTTGGTTTGGGACATATGTGGATGTTAGAAAGTAGTTGAGGACTTTGGAGCATATCACTAAGCACTTTGAGCAAGCAAGCCATTAGGCAACACCTCATCCCCTCTTAATAGTATTGGCTTTTCCTATGGACTCAATGTGATATTGGATCACTTAAAATGAAAAGATGTAGAGTCCTGAGCTTTGAGCTTGAGCCAATTCTTTGTCCTTAGAATTTTGAGGGATCCACTTTTCTCATCCATGCCATGCCGGTCATTGAGCTTTCCTGAAATGTTTATCTTTAAGTAGCATTAGCTCAATGAGTTATATGTTGTTAGGAAATACCAAAACCACCCAGGGATAGTTGCACTTTTAGGGTGCGCGTAGTTTGGACCTAGTGGCCGGAGATGAATCTAGGGTTCCGGTGACGTGGATTCTGCATGAGGTTGGATCTGCGTGCGGCCCCAATGTCGTTGACTCCGCGGCTTCCGTGGCGGGGTTGAGCTTCTAGTCTTCGGATGGCGCAATCTGCTCCAGATCTAGGGCCGGAGCACTTACAGGTGCTATCTCCTGAGTATGATACGATGACAGATTTAGGTCATGCTCATCGCGGTGGCAGGGAGCGGCTACCGTGGGCTTGAATCCATCGAAGATCAAGTCTTCGCGGATATCAGCAACGTAGTTCAAGCTTCCAAACCTGACCTGATGGCCAGGGGCATAGCTGTGGATCTTCTCTAGATGGCCAAGCAAGTTGGCCCGCAGTGCGAAGTAGCCAAACACAAAGATCTGGCCAGGGAGAAGGACCTCCCTCAGGGCCGCATCGTTGTAGATGATTGACGGAGCCATCGAACCTCTTGAAGACGACGCAATGGAACTCTTAATGAAAGCACCAATGTCAGTGTCAAAACTGTCGGATCTCGGGTTGGGGGTCCCGAACTGTGCGTCTGAGGTTGATGGTAACAGGAGAGAAGGGACACGAAGTTTTTCCCAGGTTCGGGCCCTCTTGATGGAGGTAATACCCTACGTCCTTCTTGATTAGTATTGATGAGTATGGGGGTTACAAGAGTTGATCTACCATGAGATCGTAATGGCTAAAACCCTAGAAGTCTAGCCTATATGATTATGATTGTGATTGCCTCTATGGACTAAACCTTCCCGTTTATATAGACATCGGAGGGGACTAGAGTTGTACAAAGTCGGTTACAGAGAAAGGAATCTTCATATCCGAATGCCAAGCTTGCCATCCACGCCAAGGAGAGTCCTATCCGGACACGGGTGAGAGTCTTCCGTCTTGTATCTTCATAGCCCATCAGTACGGCCCATGTCCAACAGGCTGGACGCCCGAGGACCCCTTAGTCCAGGACTCCCTCACCGGCCATCAGGATGGCATGGTGACGTGGTGAAGGCGCTCGAGGGCCAGCAGCTCCGTTGGGCGCAGCGACCTGGTCGACTCGCCCCGGGGGAGGTGCACATGCTGTGGTCGCTCCCATGGTGGGGGCGGCCGGTGGGCGGCGGTTCTCCCTGGATCGAGCGCCATCACTATGGCCGTGACCGTCGACGAGAGGAAGGGGAGCGGATGGGATAACCCCTTCTCCCGTACCTCGTGGAGCATGGCCATCGGGATGTTGCTGATGCGGCACTCCTCCGGTGTCTCCTGCTCCCGCTTCGGCCGCGGAGGAGGTGGTGACAGTGCCGCCTGCTCTGACCACACCCCCAGCAGTGTTCACGTCCTCGTGTGCCTCTGCATCACCCATAGCATTGGTGACTATGGGCGGCGGAGCCTTCAAGGTGGAGGGGTGAGCTGAAGCACCGTATTTCTTCTTGGGCGCCATGGTCGATGGCACCGTCGAAGATAAAGATGGCGATGAAGATGACGTGTTGCTCACGATTTTAGGTTTACGCAAGTGCCTCCCCCCACCTGGTTCGCCAAAGATGTCGCGGGAAACCATGGCCACCTATGGGATCAAAGGTCCCTTGCTGGTTCGGCGGTGGGATGGCACGTTGCTCAAAGAGCAGAGGAGCGTGGGGCAGCACGACAGGGATCACACAGGCAGTTTTTACCCAGGTTCAGGCCGCCGTGAGGCTTAAAACCCTACTCCTGCTTTGGTGGATTGATGGTGGAAATGTTGGAAGTAAACCCAACGTCCGGTCCGATTACAAGTATGTATACGGGTCCAACTAGTATAGGAATCCATTACCTAGTACGATTAGTACTGGTCCTAGGCTAGTTTTTATATATACGATGTAATACCCCTGTACTTTCTATTGTGAGATCAATCAATAAAGCAATAAGGCTCGAGACGACCCTTTGGCAATACATCAGTCTCGCGTGCGTTTGTGTGGTTCCGACCGGCTGGCCGCTGTGTGCGCACGTGAGATACTAGTTGATCAAAGGAATCGATCAAGCTAGTACGTGGTTGTAACACCCCGAATGTAACTTACCCAATTTGTACTCCAACTCTTGCCGTTTCCGGCGTTAAGTTATTTTATTTTCTCGGGTTCGGGTTTTTGTCTCCGTGTGTCGTTATCGTTGTCATGCATCTCATATCATGTCATCATGTGCATTGCATTTGCATATGTGTTCATCTCATGCATTCAAGGTTTTTCCCCGTTGTCTGTTTTGCATTCCGGCGCTTCGTTCTCCTCCGGTGGTCATTTCTACCTTTCTTTCGTGTGTGGGGATTAAACATTTCCGGATTGGACCGAGACTTGCCAAGCGGCCTTGGTTTACTACCGGTAGACCGCCTATTAAGTTTCGTACCATTTGGACTTCGTTTCATGCTCCAACGGTTAACCGAGGGACCGAAAAGGCCTCATGTGTGTTGCAGCCCAACACCCCTCCAAGTTGTCCCAAAACCCTCTCCGTCGTCTAGAGCGTTCGATCATGATCGTGTGGCCGAAAACCTCACCTCATTTGGACTCTCCTAGCTCCATCTATGCCTATTTAAAGACACCCCCGAAAATCTCCTTCCCCCTCCTCCCGTAACCCTAAAAAAAAGATCCCCTCGCCGCCGGACGTGTCCGAATCGGGCCGGACACGTCCGCCCGCCGCCACCGACCAACTAGCCGCCGCCACGTGGCCCGGGCGAGCCCCACATCGCCGCCGCCGCCCGAGGCCCGCCCGAGCCCGCGGGAGGCCCTCCCGGCCCGCATCCTCGCCCACGCGCCCGCCTCCGCCGCTTCCTCTGTGCCGCCGCCCGAGCCGGCCGGAGCGGTTCGCCGCGCCGCCGCGCCTTCTCGCCGGTGCCGCACCAGGCCGCCGCGGCCACCGCCGCACCCCGACGCCGCGCGTCGCCTCCGACCGGCCGCCGCCTCCCCGACCTCGTCTCCGGCCAGATCCGGCCGCGGGAGAGCCGGATCCGGCGACCCCGACCTTGCTGGCTGCCATCTTCGTCATCTCCGGCGAGCAGCGCCGCCGCCTCGTCTTGCGTGCCCGGGTCAAACCCTAGATCCGGAGGTCGAAATTCTTCTAAGTCCCCGATTTTTCCAGTTTCAAGTGCCTATGTTCATCATGTCATAACTTTGCATCCATAGCTCCGTTTTGGGCATATAGCATATCAAAATGTTCATCTCAGAGAGTACATCATTTCATTCCATTGCATTGTTTTCATTTGAGTTCATCTTGATGCCCGAAATGCTGTTAGAACAGGGCTACTTGGGATAATTGTCAGATCTGCTACTTCATTTAGGCTTTTGTCATTTTTTCCATGATTATTGTGTGCATGATATGCCCATGAGCTCTACATATGTTTTGTTAAGGGTTTTTCCATCTTTCCAGAGGTGCAACCCAGGTATTTTTGTGATGTGTGTGGTGACTAGCACAAGCTTGCAAAGTGAGGCACTTGGTAATGCTGATTTCAGGGATTTAGCATTTCCACCAAGTCCTTGAGCTGTTTATCTCATATGGCCATATGTTCATGTTGTTTCCTAGTGATCCGTGCCTCTTTTGAGGATGATCAGTAAGGATGTTTTGTTAATCTTGTAGTTCTCTATCCATCAATGTCTTTGTTTGCAATTATGGAGCACTCTAGCTTGAGTCAATCGAGCTCTACTTTTGCTACTTCGTGAATCTAGGCAGATTGTCTACTTGTTAGCGATTTTGCCGATGATGTTGTAGTTGATCCGTGCATGCTATGTTGTTGTTCTTGCCATGTCTAGCTTGCTTTTTGTGTATTCTTTATGGGTGTATGCTTAGATTATCATGACTTGCTCCGTAGTGAGTGCATCAAGCTCGCAAACATGCCTACTTGATATCTGTTTTCAGCATGCTCCAGTTTTCACAAGTCTGAGAACTGATTATGTTTTTGCCATGTTCACATGCTTGCAATTGTATTTTCTGATCCCTTTTGGTCAAGGTCACTAAGGGACTTTTGTTAAGCTCTTTGAGTAGCTCCATACCATGCTTAACTTTGCCATGTTCAGGTCCTGTAGCATGTAGTTTTGTTGCTCCAAAGAGTGCTACCTGATCTGAGATTCCAGACAAGTGTTAATTTCACTAAGTCTGAAATCTGTTTGCCATATGCATTTTTGCCATGCTTGTTTGAACCTGTTAATGGATGTTTTGGCCGTAGCTCAGTGCTAGACTTTTGTTAAGAATCATGAATGCATCCCTGCCATGTATTTTTATGCCATGTTTGGGTGTTGTAGCTTATTCATCTCATTGCATTTAGATGGCTACTTGCTGTAAATCGCAGACCGGTGTCATATTTGAATCGCTTGCCATTTCCAAACCGTAACTCCGATTCCGGCGTTCTTTATATCGTTTTCAATCGATTTCATCTCATATTTCTAGTGGCACACTTGGATTCCCAAGTTGAGGCCAGGTTCATGCATCCCTTGTCAAATCTTGCATATGCATCCCGCATCGCATCCCGCATAGCGTACCATCTGTGCATCATATTGTTTGAGCTTTGCACGTGGTTGATTGTGTTCCATTTGCTTGTTTGTCTTGTTTGGGTAGAGCCGGAAGACGAGTTTGCTAACGAGGAGCCCGTTGAGTTTGCTTTTGAGGATCCAGTCAACTCTGACAACTTTGCAGGCAAGATGATCATACCCTCGAAATCACTACTATCTTTGCTATGCTAGTTTGCTCGCTCTTTTGCTATGCCAATGCTATGATGTCTACCACTTGCTTTCAAGCCTCCCAAATTGCCATGTCAAACCTCTAACCCACCTTGTCCTAGCAAACCGTTGATTGGCTATGTTACCGCTTTGCTCAGCCCCTCTTATAGCGTTGCTAGTTGCAGGTGAAGATAGAAGACCGTTCCTTGTTGGAACATTTATTTACTTGTTGGGATATCATTATATTATCTGGTTATCTTAACGCATCTATACACTTGGTAAAGGGTGGAAGGCTCGGCCTCTCGCCTAGTGTTTTGTTCCACTCTTACCGCCCTAGTTTCCGTCATATCGGTGTTATGTTCCCGGATTTTGCGTTCCTTACGCGGTTGGGTTATAATGGGAACCCCTTGATAGTTTGCCTTGATTAAAGCTTTTCCAGCAATGCCCAACCTTGGTTTTACCTTTTTCCACCTAGCCTCTTTTTTCCCTTGGGTTTCCGGAGCCCGAGGGTCATCTTATTTTAAACCCCCCCCGGGCCAGTGCTCCTCTGAGTGTTGGTCCAACTCGTCAGCCGCCGGTGGCTACCAGGGGCAACTCTAGGCTGGCCTACCGGAAGTTTAGACAATCTGAGTGTGCCCTGAGAAAGAGATATGTGCAGCTCCTATCGGGATTTGTCAGCACATTCGAGCGGTGTTGCTGGATTTGTTTTAACCTGTCGAAGTGTCTTGAAGAACCGAGGTACCGAGTCTGATCGGAACGTCTCGGGAGGAGGTCTATTCCTTCGTTGACCGTGAGAGCTTCTCATGGGCTAAGTTGGGACTCCCCTGCAGGGATTTGAACTTTCGAAAGCCGTGCCCGCGGTTATGGGCAGATGGGAATTTGTTAATGTCCGGTTGTAGATAACTTGAACCTTAACTTAATTAAGATGAATCAACTGAGTGTGTTACCGTGATGGCCTCTTCTCGGCGGAGTCCGGGAAGTGGACACGGTGTTGGAGTAATGCTTGCGCAGGTTGCTCTCTAGTTTCTCGCTCGCGCTTTGCCTCCTCTTCTCGCTCTCTTTTGCGAACAGGATAGCCACCATATTTGCTAGTCGCTTGCTGCAGCTCCACATATTTACCTTGCCTTACCTATAAGCTTAAGTAGTCTTGATCGCGAGGGTGCGAGATTGCAGAGTCCCTGTGGCTCACAGATTACTATTACATCAGATGCAGGGCCTGATGATTCTGCTCCAGGTGGCGCGCTCGAGCTCAAGTGGGAGTTCGACGAGGACTCTCAACGATACTATGTTTCCTTTCCTGATGATCAGTAGTGGTGCCTAGTTGGGGTAATCGGGACCGTGTCGCATGTTGGGTTATCTTTTATTTTGGTGCCGTAGTCGGGCCATGAGTGTCTGAATGATGTAATGTTATTTATGTACTTGATTGACGTGGCGAGTGTAAGCCAACTATGTTATCTCCCCTTTTATTATCTATATTACATGGGATGTTGTGAAGATTGCCTAACTTGCGACATATGCCTTCAATGCGATTATGCCTCTAAGTCGTGCCTCGACACGTGGGAGATATAGTCGCATCGAGGGTGTTACAGTGGTGTTGCTAGCTTACAACGGTGCATCTCGGTGTAAAGCATCTCGTCGAGTTTGTCAGTGAGCTTCGTTCGTCATTGTCGTTCGTCACCGTCGCCGAAAAGTACTCGGCGTCGGGTCTGGGCCAACAATTGGTATCTAGAGCAAGGTTGATCTTCTAGTAACAGAGGATCATGGCGGACGACGAGAAGAACAAGCAGCTGGCAGAGTACTCTGGTGCGGCTAAAGTATTTGCTGCTCCAGCGAATTCGTCGTATCCACGATTTGATCGCGAGAACTTCGGGGTCTGGAAGGCCCTCATGGAGTGTGGTCTCCTCACCAACGAGCTATGGGCCACGGTCGACCCAGGAGGCGACGCGTTCAAGAAGGAGGGAGCCGAGCACCGGAAGGATCGGCAGGCGGCATCGGCGATTTACTAAGTGATGCCGATGGATGTCCTCCAACACCTAATCGCCAAAGAAACGGCGAAGGAGGCGTGGGATACTTTGAAGCTCATGTTCGAGGGACACACCCGCGTCAAGCAAGCCAACCTCCAAACTCTCCTAAGGAACTACGAGACTTTGGTCATGGGCGACAATGAGTCCATGGATGCGTTCGCTTCACGGGTGGCTACTCTCGTCAATCGGATTCGCGCACTTGGAGAAAACCTCACGGAGACCTCGGTTGTCCGGCGGTTCTTGTGCGCGGCCCCTCCCCGGTACCTGCAAATTGTCACGGCGATCGAGCAGTGCGTCGATCTTGAGACTCTCTCCATCGACGATCTCGTCGGACGGTACAAGGATCACGACGAGCGGATGCGGTATAGTCTCGGAGATGGGAGGAACGACGAGCTTGTGATGCTCACAAAGGCGCAGTGGATCACCCTCGAAAAGCATGGCAGATCCACGAGCAGTAGCAAGAAGAAGGGAAAGCAGCGTTCGGCGAGAAAGAACTTCGCCGACTCGGACGACGACTCAGACAATGAGGCTGCACCACCACCGAGGAGAAAGTTTGACATCAGGAAAGTGAGGTGTTATAACTGTGGACTCCTCGGCCACTTCAAGGTTGACTGCGAGGAAGCACCGAAGCAGAAGGCGCTCATGGCCCAGCAAGGAGATGATGGTGACATGATGTTGATGAGTGAACTCGTGGACGAGGAGGATCCAGACTCACAAGTGTTGACTAAAGAAATTGTCGAGCTTGTGGAAGAAAAAATTTGCCATCAAGATTATGGTTCGGAAACTCGTGTCGAAACTACAGATGCGGGGGGTGATTCCGAAATTTATGTTGATGTTACGGGCATAAGTGCCAACTTTGCTGGAGCGGATGCAGCAATAGCTGCGTGTGCTCAACCATGGAGAAGCAGTCTCTGTGTTGGTCAACTAGTGAAGAGGCCCGTAGGCAGTCGGAAAAGCGACATAAAAGTTTCGACTCAAGGCGAAGTCGTGGCGTCAGAAGACCATGACGCAAGGCGTGACGATGTAATCACGCTAAAAGCAGGCGAAGACGTGTCGTCAGAAGTCCACGACACATGGCGTCCATACATGGTCGTGCCAGAAAATCATGAAGCGAAGCGAGACGAGCGGACAGTTGCAGAAAGTGAGCAGGCAACCGACCCGAGGCACGCCGCAGCGTGCGTAGGCGGCAACGGCAGCGGCGTGTCATGCTGCAGCACAGGCGCTCATCCAGGAGCAGGAGCTCCGCACGCTGGCCTAGAGGCAACAGGCACAGCCAGAGGAGAGTGCAGTAGCAGGCCAGCTGGTGGTCCAGGAAGCCGCCCAGCAATAGTGAGCCAAGACGAGCGAGCCGATGTATCATGTGCCGAGCTGGAGGACACAAGTACCAAAGCACAAGCATGTATGCGTACCTGCAGCAGCATCAGCAAACCACATGTTTCACAGCCAGAGGAAGGAGTCAAGCCACCACGTGGTGGCCAACCAGTGAGAAAATGGGGGCAAGGCCCAGAAAGCTTGCAAGGGACGCTGAGCCCAGGAGGCTCGTCTGGACTTGAAAATAGCAGCCCGCGAGCTATAGGCTCTTCAAGAAGCGGCGTTTTTGTAGTGTCTGAATCGCCAGAAATAGGATCTTTGGCAAGTTCAGAGGCACCTATGTCGCCTTCGAAAGCAATGAAGAAACAGGCACCAACACCCACACCCGTTCTGCTACAACCGATGTCACACCCACATCCGGAGAATACTCTTCGGACGATTGACCCGGTAATGGTGAACGGGAGTGGGTGACAGTGTCTAGCAAGTGCCGAGAAACCGACGGAATTTGAGGACGCAAATATGATGGAGTGTTGGCGTCATGCTATGAAAGAAGAGTTCGGGTCGATCCATGATAATAATTCATGGGAGCTTGTGGATCTTCCCAACAATGAAAAGGCTATGGAGCTCAAGTGGGAATTCAAGGTCAAGAGAGATGTCGAAGTGTGCATGAAGCACAAAGCGAGGCTTGTGGCCAAAGGGTATGTGCAAGAGGAAAGTATGGACTTCGAAGAAGTGTTCGTTCCCATTGCAAAGATGGAGTCGGTGAGATTACTCATCGCTCTCGCGGCTCAGGAATCATGGAAAGTACATCACATGGATGTAGAATCTGTGTTTTTGAACAGCGAGATAGAAGGAGACGTGTATGTGAATCAACCACCGGGTTTCATCAAAGAGGGAGAAGAGCACAAGGTACTGAAGTTACATAAAATCTTGTATGGGCTATGGCAAGGACCTCGGGAGTGGAACACCAAACTTGATCGAACGTTGATTTCTCTTGGATTTGAGAAAGCCCCACTAGAGCATGCAATGTACAAGAGAGGTGAAGGAAAGGATCGTCTACTAGTTGGCATCTACGTCGACGACCTATTGATAACTGGAGCAGATGAAGAGGTGATTGCAAAGTTCAAGCTACAGATGAAAGAGCTTTTCAAGATGGATGATCTAGGTCTTTCGAGCTACTACCCTGCGATAGAGGTACATCAAAAGACGAAAGGGATCACACTATGCCAGAAGGCATATACAAGGAAGGTACTTGAAAGATGTGGCATGAAATATTGCAATCTAATTGACGCTCCAACGAAACCTCGTCTTGAGCTAAACAAGAAGAGTAAAGCACCCGCAGTTAATGCAATAGAGTATATTACAACTGCCACTGCGGCGTGTGAAGGTGTGTGGCTAGGGCGGCTACACGGTGATCTCATGGATCGAGATCTGGAACAAGTGGTGCTTAATGTTGATAGCAAGTCTGAAAGTTTTCTACGCGAAGATCCAGTGCGGCATGATAGAAGCAAGCACACTGATACGGTGTATCACTACATAAAGGACTGAGTGGTAGAAGTTAAGATGAAGGTCAACTACGTTTGCACCGATGATCAGATGGCAGACATCCTAAACAAGGCTTTGGATCGACAGAAGCTCTTGAAGATGCGAAGAAGGATCGGCGTCGGAGTTGTGACATAACGACGTCGTGTTTAGGGGGTGATTGTTGGAAGTAAACCCAATGTCCGGTCCGATTACAAGTATGTATACGGGTCCAACTAGTATAGGAATCCATTACCTAGTAGGATTAGTACTGGTCCTAGGCTAGCTGTTATATATACGATGTAATACCCCTGTACTTTTTATTGTGAGATCAATCAATAAAGCAATAAGGCTCGAGACGAGCCTTTGGCAATACATCAGTCTCGCGTGCGTTAGTGTGGTTCCGGCCGGTTGGCCGCTGTGTGCGTACGTGAGATACTAGTTGATCAAAGGAATAGATCAAGCTAGTACGTGGTGTTGCTAGCTTACAACGGTGCATCTCGACGTAAAGCATCTCATCGAGTTTGTCAGCGAGCTTCGTTCGTCATCGTCGTTCATCACCGTCGCCGGAAAGTACTCGGCGTCGGGTCTAGGCCAACAGGAAAGTGTTGGAAATATGCCCTAGAGACAATAATAAAATAGTTATTATTAAATTTCCTTATTCATGATAATTGTCTATTGTTCATGATATAATTGTATTAACCAGAAACTGTAATACATGTGTGAATACATAGACCACAACATGTCCCTAGTGAGCCTCTATTTGACTAGCTTGTTGATCAATAGACGGTTGTCGTTTCCTAACCATGGACATTGGATGTTGTTGATAACAGGATCACATCACTAGGAGAATGATGTGATGGACAAGACCCCTCCTAAGCATAGCACAAGATCGTGTAGTTCGTTTGCTAGAGCTTTTCTAATGTCAAGTATCATTTCCTTAGACCATGAGATTGTGCAACTCCCGGATACCGTAGGAGTGCTTTGGGTGTATCAAACGTCACAACGTAACTGGGTGACTATAAAGGTGCACTACAGGTATCTCCGAAAGTGTTTGTTGGGTTGGCACGAATCGAGACTGGGATTTGTCACTCTGTATGATGGAGAGGTATCTTTGGGCCCACTCGGTAATGCATCATCATAATGAGCTCAATGTGACTAAGGAGTTAGACACGGGATCATGCGTTACTGAACAAGTAAAGAGACTTGCCGGTAACAAGATTGAACCAGGTACGGGAATATCGACGATCGAATCTCGGGCAAGTAACATACCGATGGACAAAGGGAATTGTATACGTGATTGATTGAATCCCCGACATCGAGGTTCATCCGATGAGATCATCATGGAACATGTGGGAGCCAACATGGGTATCCAGATCCCGTTGTCGGTTATTGGTTGAAGAGATGTCTTGGTCATGTCTGCATGCACTACAAAAAAATACACTTCCGTGATGATACGTGTTTGTCACAGTAGGTCCCATTTTCTGTCATGCATGTACATCCATGAAAAATTTATGACATAATCAAGATAGTCATACCTGTGTTGTCGTAGAAGTGTTCCATGACATTACCAAAATTATCATCACGGAAGTGTCCACTTCCATGACGATAAATCGCGTGTCACAGAAGTGCTTTCGTCAAGGGTGACCGACATGTGGCATCCACCGTAGCGGAACGTCGTTAAGCTATTGGGTCGGGTTTTGGATCCGATAACCCGTTAACAGCCCCGACCAATGGGGATTTTCCATGTGTAAAATCATCATTGGTTGGAGGAAACATGTGTCGGCTCATCGTTGGGACAGATGTCAACCACTCATTGGACGGAAGGCGCCTATGATACGTCGACATGTGGCACGGCCCAACAGAGGCCCATTCCTGTGAAAAGGTCAGCCCGTTTGACTTGGTCAAAAGCTGGCGGGACGGCCCATGGAAAGCCTGTTAACAGCCTGTTCGAATATAGCCCATTTACAGCCTGCTAACCCAAGGCCCGTTACGCCCTATCCGAATTAGGCCCAGTAGCGTCATCTGGGCCATCCAATAAGATTCCAGCCTGTTTTCACTTCTGGCCCATGTATGGCCCATGACGTCTTTCGGCCCATATGAGGCCCTATGTAACTCTTGGCCTACTAACGGCCCGTGGTTAAACTGGCCCGTAATGAACAGTGTATCACTTTACACCCATTAACGGCCCGTGGTGAAACTGGCCCATAATGAACAGTGTATCACTTTATACCCATTAACGTACGGCCCATTATTCCGTTGGGCCGTTTCCAGCCCATGTTACCTTTCGGCCTTCTCAGAGCCCATTTATTCTTGGGCTCATTTCCAGAATTCGTTTACTTAGGGCCCGTTACTGTCATTTTCTGCTTGTGGGCCAAATTCAGCCCGTGGTTACAGTCGGCCCATTTGTGGTCCGTTAATACGTTGGGCCGATTTCATAGCGTCATCAAATACGGACTATTAATGATGGCCCGTTATGGTCGGCCCATGAACGGACGATTCCAACTCTAGCCCGTTTACGGCCATAATGCGGTCTGTTTGGCCCATGTTTGGTCAATCGATTATACGGCCCGTATAAGGCCCATTGATAATACGGCCCGCAGAAGGCCCATTGTTTCTACGGCTCGTAGAAGTCCCATTGTTTCTACAGCCCGTAGAAGGCCCACTGTTTCTACGGCCAGTAGGAGGCCCAGTGTCACTACAGTAAATATTAGCCCATGGTTATTGTGGCCTAGTTTTAAAAAATAGGTTATTGCAGCCACTAGCTAACCGCGGAAAAAGAACTGCAATGACTACAAGCAAACAAATAAACAAGAAAACAAGGAAATAAATAAGCAAGCAACTAACGCTAGGCTATCACGGCTATTACACATATTACATCCACTGGGCATCAAAGTTCACCACCAGTGCAAATATAGGGAACAAAGCAGCATATCATATACACTGGTTGTCAAAGTTGGCGACCAGCGCAAATAAACGCCGCAACAAAACAAATCCAGAACTGAAACCACTTCAGAAGATCTCAAGAAACAATATCCTGGGTACCCATAATGCTGGCAAGATGCTTAGCAAGCTTATTTAACTTTCTCTTATTTGGCGCTTAAATCCTCCAGTGCTTGCTGTTGCACCAGAAAATATGCATCTGAATTCTGCAGGGACTTCCTCAGTCCTTTAGCTTCCTGTCACAGCACATCTGATCGATGTCTTTCAACTTGAAGTTGAGACTCAAGAAGACGAACCGATTCAGGCAGCAAGTTTGAAGAGCTTGTTCCAGCAGTAGTGGCCAGTTACTCAAACACTACATCAAGACAGGACTTTTGGGTTCCCTCACTGTCGTCAAGATAGTTTTTATCAGCTTTCTTGGAGACCAACAGGGATGTCTCACTATCTTGAACCTTATCTGCATTACTTCCTTTACCATTGGATAACGCGGTACTGTTCTCCAATATTTTGTCTGCATTCTAAAAGAGAAACAAGCAGACGCATCACATGTTTACCATGTTGTATATGAAACTCATTTTGGTAAATGAGTTCAGTAGTAAAGTGGACAGGATAACAGCATGAAACAAACATATATCTATGTACCATGGTCACTTCATGGTCTATATCATTCTAGTTTTTGTTGCCAAATCAAGATAGAGACACAGTTCAAATAATATTTGTTCAAGACAAAGCAGACTAGACATAATATAAGTGTGGGTAACTATAGAGCAATAACAACACTTGTAATGTGCATGACATGAGAACATAACTGTTTATTCAATTGAAACTGAAATCAACATAGAGCAGGTTACAACAGCAAACCAGTTGCGCCATTGGAGTTTCAATTCCATCCTTCAAATTTGAAAATAGTTGGTATGAGTAAATACAATCATGCAAGAGCAAAGGAGTATGAACCATAGCTACAGAACCTGACCTGAGAACAAATCTTCTTCTCCTTTAAGCGTTGAGTAGGGAATCGGAGTGGTGGTCCTCGTGCTTTGGGCACTGCAGTTCCCTTACTAACTGCTCGTGTTTGGGTGCTCTGTGGTGGAGATGGTGCTGTGTCAACTGGAACTGGGTTACTATCTGATGGGGTTGGGGTTAGAAGGGTGTACCTGGTTCTCTGTCCAACTAGGTAGGTGTACAATCTGCGGGAGTCTCGGTTATGTGTGGTGGATCTGGTCCTTGGGCAAGTACAATCGTGGTTCTATCTGCATCAACTGGTAGCACTATCTTTTCTGAAGACTGTGTTGTTACTCCCTTAGATACTGTCATCACGCTCTCTAATTCAAATGGCTGATAAACAAGAAAAGTAATTGAATGTATAGACATTGTATGATAGACAGCTGCAATGGATAGTGGGGAATAAAAGAGGGCATGAAATAATTCATATTTATGTTGTCTAACCAAATAGGATAGCATGACACAATTTCACATATATGATGGCTAACTAAACAGGATAGCATGACACAATTTCACATTATGATGGCTAACTAAAAAAGATGGAAAGACATAGTTCAAAATATGAGACTATGTAAACAGGATGACATGACATAACTATATAATGTGTTTATTAAATAGGTTGGCATGCCATAATTCACATACATTCACGGATAGAATGCCATAATTCAAAATATGATGACTGTAAACACTAAACAGGATGAGATGATATAACTATATGATGTCTTTATTAAATGGGTTGCCATGCCATAATTCAGATAGATGATGTGTATGTACTATGTAAACATGATGGCATGATATAATTCAAATATATGATTTATATAGTAAGCAAGTAAGCAGATGGAAATCCATATATGATGTAAAAACTAAGCAATGCAAGACAACATGCATGGCATGGGTAATATAACCCTGCCAAGTTTGACCATAGACCTCAGGGGGAAAATAGGACTGGTCATCAGTCTCTGAATCCTCCTCTGAAGAGCTCTCTGTAACCAGCAAGATGTCTGCTTCAGCAGGTAGCATTGTCTGCTCTGAATACCTTGTTTTCACTCCAGATACTTCCATCACCACTTCAAATGGCTGATGCACAGGAAGAGTAGTTGAATATACAAACGCTGTCGACAAATGGAACACGTAATACAAAAAAATGATAGCATGATATAATTCACATACATGATGATTGGCTAAACAGCATGGCATTGCATAATTCACATATAGGATGCCTTTGCAACAAGATAGCATTGTATAATTCACATATATAATGTCTTGCAACAAGATGGCAATGCATAATTCACATATATGGTAATTAGACACTGAACAGGTGGCATTCACACAAAGCATGTCTAAACTAATCAAATGACATAGCAATGTGAGACACCATACGCACGATATGAGCAACATAACCCTGCCAAGTTAGAGCATACACCTCGGGGGGAGGGGGAATAGGACTGGTCATCTGTCTCTGAATCCTCCTCTGAGGAGCTATCCGTAACCAGTGAGATATGCGCTTCATCAGATAGCATAGTCTGCTCTGAAGACCTTGTTTTCACTCCAGAATTTTCCATCACCGTGTCAAATGGCTGATGCACACGAAGAGCAGTTGAATGTAATAACATTGTTGACAAATGTAATATGTAACCAAAAAAAGGATGGCCTGATATAATTTACATATAAGATGACTGGCTAAGCAGGATGGCATTGCAAAATTCACATATATGATGCCTGGCTAAACAAGATGGTGTTGCATAATTCACATAAACGATGAATAAACTAAACAGATGGCATTCGCACAAAGGATGTCTAAACTAAGCAGATGACATATTTGATGTATAAAGTAAGCAATGCAAGACTTCATATGCATGATATAACCAACATCAGCATGCCAAGTTAGAGCGAAGACCTTAGGGGGTAAATAGGAGTTGTCTTCTCCTTCTGAATCCCCCTCAGAATAGATATCTTCCTCTCGATTACAATCCAAAATGCGTGGAGGGGGGCTGCCTTTGCACCTACCATGGAGCGACGTCTGCATGAAATTTTATTGCCACGCAAGGCTCATCTCTTTTGCTCTACATGTTCAGTTCCACTGTTTACAATAACTGTCATGCATAGGAATAAAAAAAAGTGAGATTATGTAAGGAGTGCATGCAGAAATCCAGAGTGATGGTAGCAACCTGTGGATAGACCCAAAACCAATAATAGCAGGCAGATAATGGCTTCAGTTAAAAAATACAGATAATGGCTTCTTTACTGTTTGTTTCCCACCCAACATGAAACTCATAGTAGACACCGGAGATTAACCAGATAGTAGATAGATACTATTGATAGCGGCCCCGATATGTACCCCACAACCATTTAAAAACTCAAGTTTGACCATTAGATTGGAGCTGACTCAGAGTCTAATAGGTGAACAGGACGATAAAGTAGCATGTAATATTAAACGATGCATAACCTAAGTAGACACGAAAGAGTGCGACCTCTCTTGCGGACCCGTGTAGTCCTCGAGGTCATCTACTCGGTTGATGATGGTAGTGCAGTTTTCATGGCTGCCAGCGGCGGGGAAGAAGATCTGAGGCGGCGAAAGACAGTCTGGAGGCCGGATCCCTACTGTGCTGGACCCTTCTGTCGTTGGAGCAGCTGAGCTGGGGTGGACAACGGCGCAGCAGGAGCGGGACAAACCACGCAAGGTTTTCTTTGACAACTACCTGTAAGAGAAGTAATTCTGTAAGGGCTCGTTTGAATTGGAGGATTCCAACAATGCAGGGATAGGAAATAGACAGGAATAGGATAGGAATGCACGTGCAAAACAGAGAATTTAAAAACGCAGGATTTCTGCCAATCTGGGTGTTTGATTCACAATAATTGGAAGATCACAGGATGCAAAGAAGCATGGTGAGATTAAATCAAACCACAAGAAAATGTACGGTTATAATGCTATTATGCTACTATCTCTTAGTCTTGTGCTTCATGAATAGGAATTTGAAAAGGAGGACAAGTGAAAATTAAAATTCCTACGTTTTTTCTTTCAATGAGACACTAAAGGAACAAATACGTGTGCTCAGTGGACAATATATATAACATGTAGAGTAAAAAAAGAGATGCAACAAGTGTACAACCTCTTTGGCGAAGCCATGTCGATCTCAGCGTGATTGGGTTGGCCGGTGAGGATGCTCCGGCTGACTTGGCTGTCAGAGGAGGGGAAGAAGATCTTAGGCGTCTGGAGATGGAGCCCGAGGTACTGCTCCGCTGTGATGGAGGGTTTCGTCGTTGGAGTAGCTCTGGTGAGTTGTACGACGCCGAAGCTGAAGCAGGACAAGAGAGACAACAAACAACGTTAAACCGAGTGGAATTCTAATAGCATCTCCAATACATGACGTAAAATACATAAAAACAAAGTGCTAGATGTAAAATACATCAGCCGCTCATCTCTAAACTTAACTGTTGAAACTGAATTTAACTTTCCAAACTGAACTTAACTGTCGAAACTAAACTTAACTGTCGAAACTGAACGCACTAGCAAGGTGAGGCTACATGTCGGTCGACTGACTTTTTCATCTCTGGTCAGTCGATTTTGCAGCCGTTGGATACGAAATCAAGGGCCGGCGATTCATCTTCAACCTCCACCCCCCTGAGCCGGCCAAACAGCAGCCCCCCGTCGCCCGCGGCCGGCGGTGCGCTACCCCGCCCGCCCCGAAAACACTCCCCACCGCCGGTCCGCCGCCACCTCGGCCATCCCTCTAGGCCCCCCGTGCTGAGCTTTTTCTCCGGCGATCCCCACGCCACTGCCCCGCCACCGCCGGCGACCACCGCCCCCATCCTGAACCCTAAGATAGATAGTGGGTTACCTCTCCGGCAAGCCCCCTCCCCGCTGCGGCTGGTTCTTCCTTCACCCCGGCGGCATCGGAGTGAAGTGTAGCTAAATCAGAGCAGCATCGCAAGCAAGAGCAATAGCGAGAGCAGCAGCACGAGCAAGAGCGATAGCAAGAGCAGACCAGGCAGGGGACCGAGAGCAAGAGCAGAGCAGCAGTGTGAGTGAGAGCTAAAGCAGCAGCAGGTCCTACTGATGTGGACGTCGCCGCCGAGGGAGCGACACCGTGGAGGAAGTGGCCGGCGACGCCGCCGTGGATGGAGCTGCGCCATGTCGGCTCGGGAACGAGCGCCGGCAGCACCGTGAGATCGAATCAAGAAGAAAATGCGGCGATTAGTGTACAACTTCTTTGGTGGCGCCGATTAGGCCGCAGCTTCATCCGAGGAAACGGTGATGATGATGCTCTTCCGGTGGTGTAGGTGAAGACGGCGGTGTGGGAATGGAGGTGGCGCGAAAGACGAGGGGAACATCGGGGCAACTCCTTGGAGGTGGAGGACGGGGTGGCTGAACCGGCGGGACGATGAGATCGACGACGGATCCTCATCCGGTACGGTGGATGAGGGACGTCGAGGTGTTGCTGTGGACGACGTCGTCGGGGAAGAGGCTCCGGCTGGGTGGCGGACGGAGCAGGGTGTGGGGTTTTGTCGCGGGTTTTCGCGGCCTCGATGTACGAATGGGTGGGCGGATGGGATGGCAGTGGGGAACCATGGCTTAGAGACGCGCTTGTCCGAAATGTGGGGTAAGTTACGAAAGTACCCCCACCGATTTGAGGCGGTTCTTTCGGTTCAGGGGTACCACGAGCATTTCGCATGTCGGGATTTCACAGGAGGTGGGAGTTTTCGCACGCGTTGTAATTTCGGAATAGTAAGGCGCGGGTTGAGATGGAGGGAGTTGTCGGAGCACAACGAGACAAAGATATAACTTAAATATTTCGGGCTAACAAGGCGCGGGTTGAAATTTCCGGACAAGCCTAATGTGTACTGTACCAAATCAATGTGCCCTACAAATGTCATTCAAAAGTTTGAATTCATGTTATGTTCAATTAAAATATTTCGCTACGTGTATAATGCATGCAACCTACTACTCAAATGAACGTTTTAGTGCATTCCAAACGTATATACTATCGCTTCAATATGAACTAAATTTGAATTCGTTTCTCTATTTGAATAAGATCTACAGTAATGATTGTTGTGAAGTCAAAGCATTTGAATTCGTTTCTCTGTTTTAATAAGATCTACAATCATCATTATTGTCAAGTTAAACCATCGTTTGTGTATTATCTTCACAGCACACCACATGATTAGTCTCGAGTTACATATGAACTATGTGTACTATATGAACTCGAACTAGATTTTTTGAATCCACTTTATTTTGATTTCAAATCACATTACATTTCTAGCTCTAGCTAGATATTCATAATCTAAACCATGTCTCATATGTATAATGTGTTTATCACATTATGTATAGTGCCCCGCCCCCTAAGCCTACAAGTATTTAGATATGAGTTGCAAACACCACACATTACCATAAATTCAAATAAAATGTGAGAATGTTCGACATATAGTATTGTTTAGATTGTTCAATATTTAGTTGTAAGCTGCAAACGCCACACATTATCACAAATTCAAATAAATTGTGAGATTGTTTGATGTATAGTATGGTTTAGATTGTTCGGCATTTAGCTGTGAGTTGCAAACGCCATGCATTATCACATTATGGTATAACATGTGCACAGCACGTGTATCACCGCTATATTCATGCATGCAATGTTTAAAACACTATGATCTCCTATTCAAATATATGAATCCGCTTTCATATCAAATTATGATCTTTGTTAGTCTCTTACACCCACACAATCCTCTAACCATTGTAGCTACCACTAACTTTCTCTCGTGCATGCACACGCCCTCCTCGCCCTCCCCCTCCCTCGACATTCTATCCACCAGGCACATTCATTTTTTTCTTTAGGTCGTTCTCCCAGAGTCTCCACATCTCCTTTCCGGCACACACCGATCGATAAACCTCTCCAGCGATGCCTGCCTACAACATACAAACACACCTTCAATCTCCTTTATGTGTCCTTGCCTCATGTCTCTCATACGGTCAAACACACGTGTAAACTTTCTCCCCTCTTTTCATTGCTCTCACAACCGCACACTCCTCCCCCTGTCTAGCTAGTAGTTGGGCCTCTCGCACCACCTCCTAGCTCCATTCTCTCTGTCTATCCGTCTCGCTGGGCCTTATTTGCCTCTAACAAATGGACGTACACCGACCGATCTCTCGCTATACATATAGCTAAATAGGTCCTTATAACTCGTTTTTACCCACACGTTAATCGATCTACCTCATTAGTTGTGTCTCTCCCTTCCTCCGACGAACAACAATTGATCTACCGATCTAGTTAGGTTTGCTTACCAAACACATGGTTCCCCTTCATCATCCATGGATGCGTCCCGACAGATCTATCACGCACAGGCACACACAGAAACACATCCCCACTCTTATTGATAACATTGCAGTTCCACCCTCAGTTTGTCTAGTAGGCCTCTCCCACCATCTTCGAGAAGCAACTCCATCACCCATCCAGCACTCTACCCCTCTACCTCCCTCTCCCTCCCTCTCTCTCTCCTCTCTCTCTCCCATCATATTTCCCGTCCATCAGTTATGTATGGATGTCGACCAATCTCCATCAAGACATAGCTAGGTATCTCCTTCTCAACACATATACGAGTCGTTCTACCTCTATAGTTAGGCCTCTGCCTACCCCTCCCACCCCCCCCACACACACACCGATACATCCAGCGCTCTAGTCATGTCTCCCTGCCACACACAAACTTGACGTGTGCCCTCTAACGTTCCGGTAGGCCAGTCGCCCTATATCTTTGACTTGTACACACACACAATTTCGATGGCTCTCTTCATCGATCTCGCACCCACCCACTTGATCCTCTCTTCGACTCTATCGATAGCTATGACCCCTCCCTCTCTTCTCGTGGATTGCCCGACCCTCTATGTATGATATGGATAGGCCTCCATTTCACACACATTGCATGCAAAAAAAAATTTGAGATGTCATCGACACATATTCCCACAAATAATTCACGAAATCAACCCCCCACCCCACCCCCACCCCAAAACAAAAAACACTCACGAATGCGGTTTGTATCTCTCTCACACACCCACGTAGGTGGGGTACGTGCACGAAGAGAAGAGGTGCATGCACGGCGCACGTACTCCCGTCTCTTTCCCAACCACACCCGCGCGGGTACACAGTGGAGCTCATTTCTGTACGAAAAAGGCAGCCCACGTGGTAATTTGGCACGTGTACTGGTTGTCCACTTGGTGGAGGGAGGATTGTCTACCACGGGTGAACAAACAAATTGCGACTTGATGTGTTATGTTAAAAAAAAGAGGCAAACCATGTGGGGCTTACCTTAGAGGCAAGGCTCTATACACTGGAGTACTTTTTATGTGTCCCGTCAACTCGCAGAACGAGGAGAAGCTTGCATAGTACGCCGTCTCCCCCGCCCACGGGCGCAGTGGCTCGCAGGATGAGGTGAAGCTTGCTTACTACGCCTTGCTCCCTCGCCCATGCGCGCGGTGGCTCGCGGGACGAGGAGAAAAATTTACTACTCCCTCCGTTTACTCCTCGTCCCTACTACCTTGGTTATAGAGATTATATCATATTGTTTGGAATATATATGTCCTTTAGTAGATTTCAATATGAACTACTAGTACATACTTCAAACACTGATGTATATAGACGTATTTTAGAGTGTAGATTCACTCATTTTGCTCCGTATGTAGCACTCTCCCTCGCCCCTCGACCCTTGCCCACGTGGTGGACGTGCAGAAATTCATTCGGTCTCATATAGCCAGAACGATATATACTACACTACCATTATTGCTCGACTTCCCGAAGAGGCGAAGAGCCAATCGCAAGGTTAATATTTTGGAGATGCCAAGCGCAAGGTTATAGGAGAACGAGTAGTAGGTGCCGCGTCATTTATAAATAAAGTTTTTTTTCTTTAGTGGAATGTACGCAATATGATAGGTTCATACGGAGAGAAAAGGAAACCGCTCCACTATATACATAGTCAGGATGGGCCAGCCTACACGGTTGCTTGCTAGGGTTGCTCTCTTCACACTCTCTCGCACAAAACGAGTGTGGCCACATCTCTAACATCCCGACGGATCACGTCCTCTTGGGGAAGGGGTGGATGCTTAGTGTAGATGCGGTGGCCGTCGCCGACGGTGAAAACCCACTGTCGGCACGTCCCGATCAGGGGTCCCGGCCGTTCTCTCTCACAAAGCCGGTGAGGTTTCCTTCGTCCCTTGCTCACTGCCGCGACATGGGCAGTTGTCGCCTCCCGCCGCCCTCCTCAAGGTTGAGCTACGTCCCTCAGGTACAACTCCCTTTACAGCCGGCTTGCACCACTGCTCCAGCTGCCCACATCACTCCCCGTGGATATTTCTCTACTTCTTTGCCCTGCACATACCTCTATTGGCTTCTACGTACCGTATTTGTGATGAGTTTATGTCTCATCAACTAGTCCCAGTAATCATATTGTAATCACACTTTTTCAATTTCTTTGCCACGGGGATGCTCATCTCGATTTTGGTGAAACTGCACAAAATGATCCGATGGTCAAAAGGTTGCAAACTTCATTTATTAGGAAACTCGAACGTTGCCAGCAAATTGAAGCCTGGTCAGGGTTCACGGTTCAAGGGCTAGGGACTGCATGGATCATTTTTTTCTTTAGCTGCCTCTGTTCCAAAATAAGTGTCAACTTTAGTAGTAGTACAACTTTGTACTAAAGTTTGCACAAAGTTGAGAAACTTATTTTGGAACGGAGGAAGTACATATTTGCTATGATCTGTCAATCATTGAGATGCAATAGCATGCATGTTAGTCTCGTTTCTATTTGATGAAATGTTGCAACGGGCAACCTTGGATGCAAGATACATGTAACAGAAGCTGGAAGCTTCAGAGCATTGTACAAATTTATCTCGTTGATAAATTACAGTACGTACTATACTAGTACTTCCTCCGTTCCTAAATATAAGTCTTTGTAGAGATTTCACCATGAACCACATGCGGATGTATATAGATGCATTTTAAGTGTAGATTCATTCATTTTGTTCCGTGTGTAGTGGAATCTCTACAAAGACTTATATCTACTAGTAATAGCTAGCCCCCACTACTAGGAATTCTCTATCCTCTCCTTGAGCCACGTCATCAAAATTGATGTAGCCGTTAGATGAAGTAAATCAGTCCATAATAGCCGTCTGATCTTGACGTTGAGAGGCTCTGCACTAAGCCACATGCATGCAGAAATACCGTGCCACATGCATGTGAGTGGGTTTTAAATCACATCAACATGTCTGCATGCAAGCATGCACCGGTAGCATGCATGTAAGTGAGCTTTTAAGTCCCATTAACATGTCAAAAAGAAAAATATAATCCCATTATGCAGTAGGAGTTGGCTGATCTTTTTTCCTTATGTGGGATGATCTAAATGATGATGGGAGTTTATTTAGTTTGGCTACACATTTGTCATGCGGTTATAGAGTTTTTTTGTTCTATGAAATCGATAATTTTGCGCAGAGAGATATACCGTTGTTTCACTCCAACGCGTGGGGACTCATCTAGTAATATTTAGGAACGGAGGGAGTACTATGTAAAGAGTTAGGTGTCGCACGGTGATAGTGTGAGGTGGACCATGTAATCACTGAGCCTGGGTGTTTTCACTGCTCTTGCACGCCTCCGCTGTAAGAATGGAGAAAATTGTAATCTACTAGTATACCTCCTTTTGCCGAAAGCGTGGGACATCCAGCAGTCCTACCACCTCAGTAATAAAGACCAATGAGCCATCAAATCACATAGACCCAGCAGTAAGTTGGACGGACGAAGCAACCATCACTCTTGCGCCAGTGAGAGGTCGCGTCCGCTCTGCCCGGGCATGAATGCGGCACCGATTCTTTGGAGCAGCGCTGACTGTTTCGGGCGAGAAGCGCGTGCGGGCGATGGAGGGGCTTTGGGTGGGTCAGGCTGGTCAGGAGCGGGCGTGGCAGCTGTCCGCATGTCCCTACCGGACACACCCGGAAACGAGAGGATGCACCGACTCTCGCGGCTAAAATCGTACACTACACAACATCTCCCTGTAGGAGTAGGTCGATCTGTCGCTCTCTCTAACACACACACATGGTGTTAAACACACACACACACACACACACGCACCTTGGTCTCCTTGCACCTTCTAACGTGACTTATTACACCTAGACAGAGGGAGTAGTAAGTATACGAGATACGGTGGCACACTAACTTAAATCGAATACAAGTGCCCAAATTTTGTGTGCATGTTATAATAAGGATTCACTTAAGATAGTATGTGAGTGAATAGAGGGATCAATTGGACAGTGTTCCCGACCAGTAGCGAGATGTGTGAGGTAAGATACACCGCTGACGCTTTTAATTTTTCTTATTAATTTGTTTGTTTCACCCTCTGACTGGTGGGACCCAACGTACTACGTGGAGAGAGGTAAGGTGACTAAGGCAGCATTATTTCTGCACCACTGTGGATAGTCTTACCACCAAAGCCACATGACACGATTATGATTGAAATCCCAATGACTCCCACACACACAAAAAAAAACACGGCATGCTTGTCACACGAATGCAGGAATGTATAAAAGGTTATTCCTCTCGTTGAACATAACGGGAGGGTTGTGTAGCTGGTTAGCCTGTTCGCTCATCAAACTTGAGGTCTCGGGTTCGATAACTACACTTGAGCATAATTTGTGCCATGAGGATTCTTTGACTGGTCACAATGTTTTCTAGGGTTTGCACACTTCACACACTCTCTCTCTAGTATATATATACACGCTGGAGCCTCGGCGCTTGTAGTTGCTCTCTTCACACTCTCTCGCCCTCTCTCGCTGGAGCCTCAGCGCTAGTAGTTGCTCTCTTCACACTCTCTCGCCCTCTCTAGATCTAAACAAGACTTCGTTGCCCTCTCTCTCCCCTCACTGCTGCTCAAAGAGCCGGCATGATCCGTCCGCCGGGAAGGGAAGGAGGCTTAACGCTGTCGCCGTCGGCGAGGGACTACCGGCGCAGCTGTTCACTTTCCACCCAGCAGCGGCGCGGGAGGGCCTCCGACCCCTTCTTCTTCGCCGTCCCGTCGCCCACCGAACCACGCCCCAAGAACCATAAGGTATAATTTACTTACTCCACATGCATTGCTCTAGCTGCATGTATACCATGAATCTAGGACGTGGTTCAAAGAGGAAAGGAGTGGGGGAAAGTAGTGGGAAAAGTTGTATATAGCATGAATCTAGGACGTGGTTCAAAGAGGAAATGAAGGGGGAAAGTTGTATAGCATTAATCTAGGACGTGGTTCAAAGAGGAAAGGAATGGGGAAAGTAGTGGGGAAAGTTGTATCGCATAAATCTATGACGTGGTTCAAAGAGGAAAGGAAGGGGCGAAAGTACTAGTTCAAAAAGGAAAGGAAGGGACAAGGCCGTAGAGTTTGAGAAGGACTACATTTGCTGCGCTCACATAGGGAAAGGCGTCTAAAGATAACAAAACTGGGACCAACACAAATATGCTCCTTGGTTGTTTGTTCTTTGTTGCAACAGACTGTGCATGACCACAGTACATCGGTAGATGCACATGGTGCTGGTGCGTCCACTGTCCCGTGCAACTCATTAGCTGTTGTTAATCTAAGGCCCTGTTTGGTTAAAAACTCCCAAGTCCCTACCTGCTGGGTTCCAGGGACTAAACATGGATTAGAGGTTATTAAATGACATACTAAAAGACCATGTTACCCCTAGTAATGAACTAATAGAGACAAGGTGTGATGCGTGGCAGGGGCAACTATTGGAAAAAGTCCCAAAAAGACTCCCTCGGGGTCTTCTTTCTTTAGTCCCAAATTCCCACTTTTAGTCCCTAAAAGTCCCTCCTCTTTGGTTTAGATGGGACTGACACGGAGTTTTTTTAGTCCCTACACCAAAATGTCCCTGTACACAAACACCCTCTAATAACGCCACTGGAAAATTGATGCAATGCCAAAGTTAAAAGCAAATTACATGTTTAACGAATTTTATTGTTAATATAATCTCTATGTTAATATTAATCAATGCCACCATTTGAGAAATGCTACGGTCTTGCTTTATTTCCCATTTAGATAAGGTAGATGCTTCTTTTTGTTGGCTTCTGTGTCATCCACCGTTATTGACCACTAATTGTTTCCTTTGCACCTCTGTGTAAATAGCGTTATCTGCTTCACCTCGTTGCCATTGTGACCTTTTGTTGCACTGCACAAAACACTTTTGTTTTAAGAGTGTTTTGTGTAGTTCAACCAAAATGTCACACTGACAACGTTGCTTGATTTCTTGATCTTAGTGGAACTGCACAAGAGGAGATCTTACTTCCTATCTGTTAAGGCGAATTTGGTTCAGATCTTCTTCTTGTGAGTTGTTTGAATTCCGCATCATGAGAGGTCAGTACTAGCCTTCTTTCACATGATTCTGCAGTGTGCATTCATATGTTGTGCTACTTGTACGATAATGTTGCTTGATTTTAGTGAACTGCACAAATGGAGACAAGACTTCCAATCTGTATGTGCACCGTAATATCCCATTGAGGTAAGATAAGGATATTTCACATCTGTTGGCCTGTATTTTGCCACTTTCATCAGAAAATTAAGTTTAGTACTATACTTGTGCTCCCTAATTGACATGCCAAATCTTACATTGAAGGCGAAGCTTGTTTGTTATTGAACCAAGTGATGAAGGGGAAGAAAAACAAAAATCAACTCCCGGTGCTGTAATGAAGCACTAGAACTGTGATGACACAAGTAATGATATAGTTTTGCATCTTAATTTATTGCTATGGCTGGAACGAGCAATTGTTTTGCCACTGATTTGATGCCACTCTTAATGTAATATGTAATTATCTCTACTTGTGCAAATAGGGTTCTTCTTTGAAGATACCATATATTTTAGTGGAACTGCACAAGAAGATGTTGGAAACATTAAACTTATTGAGGAGTATATAGTAAGCATGGCCACCACCGTAGATAGCAACAGATGGTTCCGGAGAATTGCTTCATCTGTATGCTCTACACAATAAGCCTCCTGACAAAGGTTGGTACTCGCCCACTGATTTCTTCCATATGATTGAGCTTTGTCATCTCTATTGGAGTTGTGCTACTGTTTAGATACTGTCATGAAAAAGTGGTATTGTCCTTGAGAAGTGCTTCATCTGTGTTGTTTTAAATATTTCCTTTCCTTTTTTCGAGCAAACAGTGATGCTATCATTTAGTAGTCCTCTTGTCTTTGCACAACAGGATCATCTTCCTCTGAAGAAGAATATGGAGTACGTGAAGTGACTAGTTCCGATTATGCCAGGATGAACAGGCCCTGTCTATCTTATCATCAGAAGGAGCAGTTGAAGGATGGTTACATTACTCCCCACTAGACCAAACTAACTTCAGCTCAGAAGGACTGACAAAATCTCCATTTTTTGCTGTGACAAATGTCCGAACTGATGGCAAACCCTGCCCATTCCACAATCGTAGGCATTTGATATTTTGGAATGGGACAACTTGTCAAATTTTTCTCATTGATTTTAGCAAGACATGCGTTTGATATTTTTGAATGGGACGCCCTTTGCTGTCAGCAGCGTCGATCAATTTTTTATTTATTCTTTAGTTGTGAAGTAAATATTGCCTCTGACATGTGAGTCGCTGAGATGCATAATCATCGATTGTTTTGAATGTTCTCTATGAATTGCCAGGCCTGTGTGTTTGATTGCAATGTACAGAAACGCTAAAAAGCTGCTCAAACTCTTTGTACTCCTTCTGTTCCTTTTACTTCACACATTGTGAAAGTGCATACTTTTTTGTATAAGATTGGTCAAAGTAGAGATACTTTGACTGTAGACAAAACTTGTATGCAGACTAGAAAGGACCGAGGGAGTACATGTGAAACTGCTGCAAATGAGGTGATCACCCTGGGAATAATGCTAGTACGTATTGTTTTGCATGTTCATCCAATGCCAGTGATACAGGAATTCGAACTAATCGAAATAAATTCATTCATACGCAGTCGAATTTCATATAAACATGGCAGATTTCATTACATTTCATACATTCTTCAACTAAAAAGGGATGCGCTGGAGGTATAATTAATTAACCGAAGCTACCCACCTGTGTCTTGCTGAGCCGAATAGAAGCTTCAGTGACTTAACTACAGGTGCAGTTGCGTAACTGACATGTGGCCTATTGGGCCCACGTGTCAGTCAGCCAACTGCACCAGCAGTTAAGTAGAAGCAGCGTTATTCTCCAGCAGAACTCCCCGAGTCCATGTCGCCGCCAAGAAGCTAACCGGCTGTCAATGGTCAACCCGCCTACCTTGGCTTCAATAGGAGGGTAGCAGCGGTGGCCTTACTTGGACCCGAGCGACGGCGACCTACCATGTTCTACTCTTCCTCGTTTTCTGTGTGGCACGGCCTCGTTGGCAGCGGGGCGGGGCCTCGGTGGAGCCGGCTATGTCCTCTGTCTCGTTGTCGGCGGGCGGCGCCTCAGCGGAGCGGTGGAAATCCTCCCCCGTGTTGCCGGCAGGGTGGGGTCTCGGCTGAGCCGGCGATGTCCTCTGCCTCGTTGTTGGCGGGGTGGGGCCTCGGCGGAGCCGGCGGTGTCCTCTGCCTCGTTGTTGGCGCCACGGGGCCTCGGCGGAGCAGGGCCTCATCGATGCCAGTGGAGCGGGGACTCATAGGAGCCGGCATTATCCTCTGCCTCGTCCTTGGTCTCGCCAAATAGCGCCTCGCCCGCTTCATTACCCTCTTTGCTAGCCTCTTTGTAGGCGGCCGCAGCCTCCGCCACCCGCATGCGGTACCGCCAGCGCTCGAGGCGGCCCTTGCGGGCGGAGCGGTACGAGTCGAGCAACGCCTCCTGCTCCGCCTGCTCCGCGGCGATCTACTCCTCCGCCTGCAGGTGCTCCTGGAGGAGGTGGTGGTTGTAGGCGGCGTCAGCCTGCGCCTCCCGGAACTGCTCCTGACGCATCTGCCTCACGGTGTCCATATATTGGGCACGGGCCTCGCCGATGGTCATGGTGCAATGCACCAGCGAGGATGGCGCGGAGGAGGGGGTTGGCGCCGGATCGTCGACTACCATGTTCTCCATTGGGACGTCGTCGTCCTCCGGCTGCCTGCCGGCCATCCGGTCGGCAGCAATGGCTGCCATCTCCTTGTGGTCTGTCATCCGCCCGTCCCAAAGAGCGCTGGAGCGCGAGGAAGCCATGGTGGGCAGTAGTGGTGTGGACAGGAGAAAGGGAACGGATGCGGATGACTGCGGCTATGGCCGGCGCAGCAGTTTATATAGCAATGGTGGGCAGGCGGAGGGACGGACGTGTGGCGCCGGAGTAGCCGCCTCGGCAACCGTGTATTATTAATGTGGGCGGCAGATGGACGGACGGACGGCACTTGTGTCGTTTGAAGGCGGAGCAATCGCCTGCACCGGGAAGCGGGGCGGGCGGCGCTGACTGTTTCGGGCGGAAAGCGCGCGCAGACGAGGAGATGACTTTACTTGGAGAGGATGACAATGAGGACCCACCAGGTCCATAGCCTCATGTACGCAAGTGCCTCCTTATATATATATATATATATATATATATATATGTATGTATGTATGTATGTATGTATGTATGTATGTATGTATGTATGTATGAAACTATACTCCCTCCGTCTAGGTGAATAAGTCGTATTAGAAGGTGCATTACGACCTAGGTGCAAGCAGATTGGTGGAAAAAAAGAATATTTCTCTCTTCTAAACACAACATTTAATCACGGCAGTTAAGAGGATGCCTTATTAGCTACCCATGCAGGCCATCGTAATTCATAGCATGCAAAGCGCTTTTATTTCTTGCCTAATAACCGCATGGACGTGCTGCATGCATTGGTCCTTGCCCGAGCAAAAAAAAGGGAGGAAAGGGGTTTCCACTGGAGACAACGAGGCAGAGGTGGAAACGCTCGCTGGAGTAATTTATTTTGCTTCCCCCTGGTTTCCTAACATCACGGTCCCACACCATTGTCAACCTATGTAGTAGTCAATAAACGAGAGAATTGTACAAGAAGCGGCCAACAGCTGGGACCAAGTAGCTCGAGCAGTATTTGTGTTTTTGAGGTGTGAGCACTGCAGAGTTTTTTGATGTTTAGCCTAGATATTAATTTTTCTCCTCTGAACAACAACGAAAACATCGCTGCACGTATTAACTGGGCGGGCTGTGGCCCGTCTAGCCCAGGCCAGATATCCAGCCCAGATATTAATTTTTTTCAAGCTGAAAATGGCTAGCCCGGCTATACTTTTTTTAGGAATACCCAGGCAAGGCCAAGTTGTTATTCTCCGCCCCGCTGGGCTGCAAATCTTTCCTAGGAGGGATGCATTAGGCTTAACAAGAAAATGGGCTTTAAGAAATAATAAATGGGATGTAATTATAAAAACTGGGCAGTAACTATAAAAAAATGCACCAAACACGTGATTACTTTATAAAATATTATTTTTGGATATTGAAAATTTTAATTTCATTAATTGTTGTGAGCGCAATGTTTCGTTGGATTTTTACGTAATATAAATTTATATTGAAATCGTATTTAATCTGACTAGAAATTTTGGGATAAAAATATTTCGGATCCCATCAAAATGTGAGAAATTTTATTGAATTCTGTTTTGAACGGTTGGTTGAAATGGGCTGTACTTCTAACAAACTGTAAATGGGCTGTAGTAAATTCCATTAGAATTCAAAAATGGGCTACACATTCTTACAAATCTCAAATGGGCTATAAGTTCTCTGCCACACACTTCTGGCCTTACTAAGTTGACGCGTCCCCAAGAAAAACAGAGTTGACGCGTATGCAAGGCTTTGTCAATTTATAGTCAACACACGGTTCTAGCAGCAGTGGCCATTGGATGTCCATCCAACGGATGCCGTGCTTCTTCTTCAATCTCGGATATTCTAGCTTCACCCGCCCAAAAAATAATTCCTCCCCCTGACATCTGGGGCGCACCGTTTCGGAAGCTGACCTGTGGGCCTACTAAGTTGACGTACTAAGGGCTTTATCAACTTAGTCAATATAAACGATTCTAGCTGCAGTGTCCGTACGATGTCCATCCAACGGCCGTAGTACTTCTTCAACCTCTGGTCTTCTTGCTCCAGCCGCCCAAAGCAGCGCCGGTCGTGCCGCCTGCTCCTGCCTCTCGTGGTCGGTTGTGCTGTCGCGGAGGCCTCACCGCCCCCTACTATTCCCACCGCTGGCCAGGCCCTGCGGCGACGGCAGCCTCACACCGCAGCCGAAGGAGTGAACCCTCATACTCCTCTCCGCATGGGCATCCACTGCCGCGTCTTCACTGGCTCCGCGTCGTCCCCTTCCTAGGCCTCGCCGTCGTCCACCGCCCTGGTGCTCTCGGCGCGGTGTGGTCAACATGGTCAAGGAACGACTTCCATCGGACGTGGACTGTACGTGGAGAGGCTGACAGCTGGGTCCACGGTGGTAGCAAGGAAGTGCCTCCTTATTACGCAGAAAATAATGATTCCTCCACCTGACAGCAGGGACCCACCGGACGGGCCACCAGTATTTTGCGAAAAAAATCGTTTCCCCCTGACTGCTGGGACCCACCGGACGGGCCACCGTCTTTCGCGAAAAAAACGTTCCCCCCGCTGTCAGCTCGGACCCAGCGGAAGTGCCTGCTTATTATGCACAAAAAAATAAATACTCCCCCAGCTAGCTGGGACCCACCTTGCTGGGAGGCTGACTTGTGGGCCTACTAAGTTGACGGGGACGAAGGGCTTTGTCAACTTAGTCAATATGAACGATTCTAGCTCCAGTGACCGTACGATGTCCATCCAACGGCCGTAGTGCTTCTTCAACCTCTGGTCTTCTTGCTCCAGCCGCCCAAAGCAGCGCTGGTCGTGCCGCATGCCCCTGCCTCCCGTGGCCGGCTGTGCTACCGCAGAGGCCCCACCGCTAGCCAGGCCCTGCGGGGACGGCAGCCTCACACCACAGCCGAACCAGTGAACCCTCGTAGTCCTCTCCGCACGGGCTTCCACTGCCGCGTCCTCCCCTTCCTAGGCCCCGCCGTCGTCCACCGCTGTGGTGCTCTCCGCGCGGCATGGTCAACATGGTCAAGGAACAACTTCCATCGAAAGAGTATTGTACGTGGAGAGGCTGACAGCTGGGTCCACGGCCACAGCCCAGTTTTTTTTTCTGATTTGCCAAGTAAGTCGCTTTGTCAGGCCTGTTGGGCTGCAAATCTTTCAAGACGAGGAGAGCTTTCATTCAGCTAGCCGAGAAAACGGCCCATCAGTAATGAGAAATGGGTTGTATATTTTTAGAACACATCAAACCAGCAATTAGTTTCAAATATCTTTTTTTCATTTCAAGATTTTAAATTACATTAATTTTTATGCGTGGAGAATTTGTTGGATTTTATATTGATATACATTTATTTTTTAAATCAGTTTGAATGTGAGTCAAAATTTCGGGATTAAAAACAGTTCGGACTGCACCGAAATATGCAAAATTTCGTATAATTTTTTAACCGTTGCCACAATATGGACTGTAATGCTAACAAAAAGAATATGGGCTCCAAAAAAACCTTAAGAATTAGAAAATAGGCTGTAAATTATTAGAAATAATGGCAGATGGGTTGTATGCTGTTTTCCACAGATTTGAGGCTTTCCTAAAAAAAGGTTGACGCACAAGCACTGACTGTTGGATGTACATCCAACGGTCGTCGTGCTTCTTCAATCTCTGCTCTTCCTGCTCCAGCCGCTCAAACAAGCATCGGCGGGACTGTCTGCTCCCTCCTCCTCGTGGCCGGTTGTGCTGCCGCGCAGGCCTCACCGCCCGACTGTACTCCCATCACTGGCCTAGCCATCCCTCCACTCACCCACACCCGCTGTTATTCTCCGGTGATGGTAGACGAACCAGTAAACCCTCGTACAGTCGTACTCCCCTCCGCATGGGAAAAAACTGCCGAGTCTTCCCTGCCTCTGTGTCGTCCCCTTCCTAGGCCTCGTCGTCGTCCACCGCCCTAGTGCTCTCGGCGCGGCGTGATCAATGTGGTCAAGGAACGACTTCCATCGGACGTGGACTGTACGTGGAGAGGCTGACAGCTGGGTCCACGACCGCAGCAAGGAAGTGCCTCCTTATTACGGGAAAATAATGATTCCTCCACCTGACAGCTGGGACCCACCGGACGGGCCACTCTATTTCATGAAAAAAACGTTTCCCCTGACTGCTGGGACCCACCAGCTACATCTTCGCACGCAAGGAAGTGCGTCCGGGCAAAAAAAACGATTCGCCCCCTGACTGCTGGGACCCATCAGCTACATCTTCGTAGGCAAGGAAGTGCCTGACAGTCGGGACCCACCTGGTCGAAGCATACGTAGCGTTGTCATTCTGGTCGCGAACGTGTACGTACATACTGGTCGATGTAGAGGCGCGCACATGTCGTAGTAGAGGCATGCATGTGTCGTAGTAGAGGCGCGCACGTAGCATGTACACGTACGTACAACGGCCAGGGTGCAAGAAAGAAAATACGGCCACATATGTGTACATACGGGCGGGGTCTCGAACGCCTACTCGCGCATACGTACGGCCAGGGCTCGTGTACATGGCTGGGTCGGAACGGAGAAACAGCATCGTCGTCGTGTTCATGGGGAGGCAACGGAATGCGTCGTGTTCATGGGGAGGCAACGGAATGCGTCGTGTTCATGGGGAGGCAACGGAATGCGTCGTGTTCATGGGGAGGCAACAGAACGCGTGGGAGCCAACCGGCTGGGTCGGAACGGAATGCGTGGTCGTGTTCATCAGGGAGGGCTTGGACGGAATAGGTGATGGAAACGAGGCCTGGCGTACTGCAAAATGGAGGAAACGGCCTTGTGTTTGACCGGCCACGTTCGAAACGGGATCCTGTTCATCGGGAGGGGTCTGGCGTACCGCAAAACGGAGGAAACGGACCTCCTACGGTCGAAACGGGGGTCCTGTTGATCGGGAGGGGTGTGGCGTACCGCAAAACAGACAAAACGGACTTGTGTTGGAGCGCTACGGTCGAAACGGGGGTCCTGTTCATCGGGAGGGGTGTGGTGTACCGCAAAACGGGACTCCACGGGACACTGTTCATCTCCACCGTCGACCCCATCCAGCCTCCACGAGCTACTGTTCATCCACCGTCGACCTCCTCCAGCCTCCACCTGCGACTGTTCATCCACGGGCTCCTGTTCATCCAGCCTCCACCGCGCGCTACTCCACCGGCTACTGTTCGACCAGCCCTCTCCACAGGCTCCTGTTCAACCACCCCTCCACGGGCTACTGTTCATCCTTCCCTCCACCGTCTACTGTTCATCCTGCCCTCCACGGGGTGGTCCTGTTCATCCAGCCCTCCACGGGGTCATGTTCATCCAACCCCAACCGGCTCGACCGATCGGGGTCCTATTCATCTAGAGGCAACACCACGGGGTCCTGTTCATCCACCCCCACCGGGAACTGTTCATCCAAATCCCCCCCCCCAACGCTCACTATTCATCCAGAGGCAGCATCGATCGGCTTCAGTTAGCAGCAGTAGCGAAGGAATCGCTCGATCGAGTTCAGTTAACAGCCATCGATCAATCGCTCGGGTTCAGTTAGAGCCCAACGCCTTGCTCGGGTTCAGTTAGAGCCAACGCCTCACACACACACGCATACGTGTACAACAGAAACGCGCATTGCTCGGCCCCCGACCTCCCACTGTAACCAGGAACTCCCCGAAATTTCCTCACCCTCACTTCTACCACGGTTTTTTCTGTCATGGACGGCCCAAAGAATGTCATGCAGCTGCGTCTCCGGCCCGGCCAGGACGAAAAGCCCATTTTCTGTCATGATTTTTTTGTCATAGAAGTAGGAGCCCACCACATCTATGATGATACCGGGTTTTGTCACAATTATCGTCATAGAAGTGTCATAAGTATGACAGGAAAAAAATTTCGTTTGGCCCAAAATGTCACGGATGTGTCTTTTTTTGTAGTGATGGTTCGCGAACCCGGAGGGTCTACATACTTACGGTTCGGTGACGCTAGAGTTGTTATGGGAAATTGTATGTGGTTACCAAAGATTGTTCGGAGTCCCGGATGAGATCCCGGACGTCACGAGGAGTTCCGAATGGTTCGGAGGTGAAGATTTATATATGGGAAGTCCAGTTTCAGTTATCGGAATGGTTTCGGGGGTTATCGGTATTGTACCAAGACCACCGAAAGGTGTCCGGGGGTCCACCGGGTGGGGTCACCTGCCCCGGAGGACTTAGTGGGCTGAATATAGGTGGGAACCAGCCCCCTAGTGGGCTGGTGCGCCCCCAAGGCACCTAGGGTTGAAAACCCTAGGGGGAGGGGCCGCCTCCCACCTGCTTGGGGGGAAAGTCTCCCCCTCCTGGCCGCCGCCCCCACCCTCTAGATGCATCTAGAGGGGCCGGTCGCCTCTCCCCTTCAACCTATAAATAGGTAGGGGTGGGCAGGCAGATGCACCCCTTCCCCTAACGCAGCCCTCCACCCTCCAACAGCTTCTCCTCCTCCGTAGTGCTTGGCGAAGCCCTGCCAGAGAACCGCAAGCTCCACCACCACGCCGTCATGCTACCGGAGCTCTCCCTCAACTTCTCCTCTCCCCTTGCTGGATCAGGAAGGAGGAGACGTCCCCGGGCTATGTGTGTGTTGAACGCGGAGGCGCCGTCCGTTCAGGGCTTGGATCGGATCTTCCGTGATTTGAATCGCCGCGAGTACGACTCCATCAACCACATTCTTGTAACACTTCCGCTTAGCGATCTTCAAGGGTATGAAGATGCACTCCCTACCTCTCGTTGCTAGTATATCCTAGATTGATATTGGTGACACATAGGAAAATTTGGAATTATTACTATGTTCCCCAATAGTGGTATCAGAGCTAGATTTATGCGTAGATCCTATGCACGAATAGAACACAATGTAGTTGTGGGTGATGATTTGGTCAATTTGCTTACCGTTGCTAGTCTTATCTTGATTCAGCGGCATTATGGGATGAAGTGGCCCGGACTGACCTTACAAGTACGCTTACGTGAGACTGGTTCCGCCGATTGACATGCACTTGATGCACAAGGTGGCTAGCGGGTGTCTGTCTCTCCCACTTTAGTCAGATCAGATTTGATGAAGAGGGTCCTTATGAAGGGTAAATAGCAATTGGCATATCATCATTGTGGCTTTTGCGTAGGTAAGAAACATTCTTGCTAGAAACCCCTCGGAGCCATGAAAAACATGCAACAACAATTAGAGGACGTCCAACACGTTTTTGCAGGATATGTTATGTGATGTGATATGGCCAAAAGGATATAATAAATTATATATGTGATGTATGAGATTGATCATGTTCTTTTAATAGGAATCACGACTTGCATATCGATGAGTATGACAACCGGCAGGAGCCATAGGAGTTGTCTTAATTTATTGTATGACCTGCATGTCAATGAAAACACCATGTAATTACTTTACTTTATTGCTAACCGTTAGCCATAGTAGTATAAGTAATAGTTGGCGAGACAATTTTCATGAAGACACAATGATGGAGATCATGGTGTCATGCCGGTGACGATGGTGATCATGCCGCACCTCGAAGATGGAGATCAAAAGCGCAAGATGATATTGGCCATATCATGTCACTTTATGATTTGCATGTGATGTTTGTCATGTTTACATCTTATTTGCTTAGAACGACGGTACCATAAATAAGATCATCCCTCACTAAAATTTCAAGAAATGTGTTCCCCCTAACTGTGCACCGTTGCGAAGGTTCGTTGTTTCGAAGCACCACATGATGATCGTTTGTGATAGATTCTAATGTTCGCATACAACGGGTGTAATCCAGATTTACACATGCGAAACACTTAGGTTGACTTGAGGAGCCTAGCATGAGAGACCGAAAGGTCGAACATGAGTTGTGCAGTAGATGCGATCAACATGGAGATGTTCACCGTTGATGACTAGTCTGTCTCACATGATGATCGGACACGACCTAGTGGATTCAAATCATGTATCACTTAGATGACTAGAGGGATGTCTATCTGAGTGGGAGTTCATTAAATAATTTGATTAAATGAACTTAATTATCATGAACTTAGTCTAAAATTGTCTTTACAATCTATCTTGTAGATCCAATGGCCCACGCTAATGTTGCCCTCAACATCAACGCGTTCCTAGAGAAAACCAAGTTGAAAGACGATGGTAGCAACTATATGGACTGGGTCCGTAACTTGAGGATCATCCTCATAGCTGCCAAGAAAGCATATGTCCTTGATGCACCCCAAGGTGACGCACCCATTTTCCCAGCAACTCAAGATGTTATGAACGCCTGTCAGTCGCGTAGTGATGATTGCTCCCTGGTTTACTGCGGCATGCTTTACAGCTTAAAACCGGGGCCCCAAAAGCGTTTTGAGCAACATGGAGCATATGAGATGTTCCAAGAGCTGAAAATGATTTTCCAAGCTCATGCCCGGGTCGAGAGATATGAATTCTCCGACAGGTTCTACAGTTGTAAGATGGAGGAAAATAGTTCTGTCGGCGAGCATATACTCAAAATGTTTGGGTTGCACAGCCGCTTGTCTCAGCTGGGAGTTAATCTTCCAGATGAATCAGTCATTGATAGGATCCTCCAGTCACTTCCACCTAGCTACAAGAGCCTTGTGATGAACTACAATATGCAAGGGATGGAGAAGTCCATTCCTAAGTTATATTCGATGTTGAAATCAGCTGAGGTGGAGATCAAAAAGGAACATCAAGTGTTGATGGTGAATAAGACCACGAGTTCCAAGAAAGGCAAGGGTAAGAAGAACTTCAGGAAGGACGGCAAGGGAGTTGCCCCGCCCGGTAAATCAGTTGCCGGGAAGAAGCCAAAGAATGGACCCAAGCCCGAGGCTGGGTGCTTTTATTGCAAGGGAAATGGTCACTGGAAGCGGAACTACGCCAAGTACTTAGCAGATAAGAAGGCCGGCAACGCCAAAGGTATATATGATATACATGTTATTGATGTGTACCTCACCAGCGCTCGTACTAGCTCCTAGCTATTTGATACCTGTGGGGTTTCTCACATTTGTAAATCAAAATAGGAGGTGCGGAATAAGTGGAGACTGGCGAAGGACGAGGTGACAATGCGCATCGGGAATGGTTCCAAGGTCGATGTGATTGTCGTCGGCACGCTACCTTTACATCTACCTTCGGGATTAGTTTTAAACCTCAATAATTGTAATTTAGTGCCAGCTTTGAGCATGAACATTGTATCTGGATCACGTTTAATGCGATATGGCTACTCATTTAAATCCAAGAATGATGGTTTTTCTATTTATATGAGAGATATGTTTTATGGTCATGCCCTTCTAGTCAGTGGTTTATTTTTATTGAATCTCGAACGTGATGTTACACATATTCATAGTGTGAATGCGAAAATATGTAAGGTTGATAATGATAGTCCCACATACCTGTGGCACTGCCGCCTTGGTCACATTGGTGTCAAACGCATGAAGGAACTCCACACAGATGGACTTTTGGAATCTCTTGATTATGAATCATTTGACACGTGTGAACCATGCCTCATGGGAAAAATGACCAAGACACCGTTCTCCAGAACAATGGAGCGAGCAACCAACTTGTTGGAAATAATACATACTGATGTATGCGGTCCAATGAGTGTTGAGGCTCGCGGTGGCTATCATTATGTTCTCACCCTCACTGATGACTTAAGTAGATATGGGTATGTCTACTTAATGAAACACAAGTCCGAGACCTTTGAAAAGTTCAGGGAATTTTAGAGTGAGGCAAAGAATCAACGTGACGGGAAAATAAAGTTCTTATGATCAGATCATGGAGGATAATACTTGAGTCACGAGTTTGCACGCACGGAAGGAAAGGTGGAATTGTTTCACAACTCATGCCTCCTGGAACACCTCAGCGTAATGGTGTGTGCGAACGTCGTAATCGCACCCTATTGGATATGGTGCGATCTATGATGTCTCTTACCGATCTATCACTACCATTTTGGGGTTATGCTTTAGAGACTGCCGCATTCACTTTAAATAGGGCACCGTCTAAATCCTTTGAGACGACACCGTATGAATTATGGTTTGGAAAGAAACCTAAGCTGTCGTTTCTAAAAGTTTGGGGATGCGATGCTTATGTCAAGAAACTTCAACCTGAAAAGCTCGAACCCAAATCGGAAAAGTGTGTCTTCATAGGATACCCTAAGGAAACTATTCGGTATACCTTCTACCTCAGATCCAAAGGCAAGATCTTTGTTGCCAAGAATGGAACCTTTCTGGAGAAAGAGTTTCTCTCGAAAGAAGTAAGTGGGAGGAAAGTAGAACTTGATGATACCCCCTCTTGAACTGGAGAGTAGCGCAGGACAAGAAAATATTTCTGTGGTGATTGCACCGACTAGAGAAGATGTTGATGATGATGATCATGAAACTTCGGACCAAGTTGCTACTGAACTTCGTAGGTCCACTAGGACACGTTCCGCACCAGAGTGGTATGACAACCCTGTCCTGGAAATCATGTTGTTAGACAACGGTGAACCTTCGAACTATGAAGAAGCGATGGCGGGCCCAGATTCCAACAAATGGCTTGAAGCCATGAAATCCGAGGTAGGATCCATGTATGAAAACAAAGTATGGACTTTGGTGGACTTGCCCGATGATCGGCATGCCATAGAGAATAAGTGGATCTTTAAGAAGAAGACTGACATGGATGGTAATGTGACCATCTATAAGGCTCGGCTTGTCGCTAAGGGTTATCGACAAGTTCAAGGAGTTGACTACGATGAGACCTTCTCACCCATAGCGAAGCTGGAGTCCGTCTGAATCATGTTAGCAATTGTCGCATTCTACGATTATGAGATATGGCAAATGGATGTCAAAACGGCATTCCATGATGGTTTCCTTAAGGAAGAATTGTATATGATGTAGTCGGAAGGTTTTGTCGATCCTAAGAATGCTGACAAGGTATGCAAGCTCCAGCGCTCCATCTATGGGCTGGTGCAAGCATCTCGGAGTTGGAACATTCGCTTTGATGAAATGATCAAAGCGTTTGGGTTTATACAGACTTACGGAGAAGCATGTATTTACAAGAAAGTGAGTGGGAGCTCTGTAGCATTTCTCATATTATATGTGGATGACATACTATTGATGGGAAATGATATAGAACTGTTGGAAAGCATAAAGGCCTACTTGAATAAGTGTTTCTCAATGAAGGACCTTAGAGAAGCTGCTTACATATTAGGCATCAAGATCTATAGAGATAGACCGAGACGCCTGTAGGATCGAAAGTATGTCTAGAGGGGTGGTGATTAGATTACTTGACCAAATAAAAACTTAACCTTTTCCCAATTTTAGTTCTTGGCAGATTTTAGCTATTGTAGGACAAGTCAAGCAATCATCACACAATTCAAGCAAGCATGCAAAGAGTATATTGGCAGCGGAAAGTAAAGCATGCAACTTGCAAGAATGTAAAGGGAAGGGTTTGGAGAATTCAAACGCAGTTGGAGACACGGATGTTTTTCCCGTGGTTCGGATAGGTGGTGCTATCCTACATCCACGTTGATGGAGACTTCAACCCACGAAGGGTAACGGTTGCGCGAGTCCATGGAGGGCTCCACCCACGAAGGGTAATGGTTGCGCGAGTCCACAGAGGGTTCCACCCACGAAGGGTCCACGAAGAAGCAACCACCCACAAAGGGTCCACGAAGAAGCAACCTTGTCTATCCCACCATGGCCATCGCCCACGAAGGACTTGCCTCACTAGCGGTAGATCTTCACGAAGTAGGCGATCTCCTTGCCCTTACAAACTCCTTGGTTCAACTCCACAATCTTGTCGGAGGCTCCCAAGTAACACCTAGCCAATCTAGGAGACACCACTCTCCAAGAAGTAACAAATGGTGTGTAGGTAATGAACTCCTTGCTCTTGTGCTTCAAATGATAGTATCCCCAACACTCAACTCTCTCTCATAGGATTTGGATTTTGTGGAAAGAAGATTTGAGTGGAAAGCAACTTGGGGAAGGCTAGAGATCAAGATTCATATGGTAGGAATGGAATATCTTTGTCGCAACACATGAGTAGGTGGTTCTCTCTCAGAACATATGAGTTGGAATTGTGTATGTGTTCTGATGGCTCTCTCCACGAATGAAGAGGAGGTGGAGGGGTATATATAGCCTCCACACAAAATCCAACCGTTACACACAGTTTTCCAATCTCGGTGGGACCGAATCAACAAACTCGGTCGGACCGAAAAGGTAAACCTAGTGACCTTTAGAGATTTTCGGTGGGACTGACATGCAACTCGGTAGGACCGATATGGTTAGGGTTTGGGCATAACGTAATCTCGGTGAGACCGATTACACAAACTCGGTGAGACCGATTTTGGTAATTAACTAACCAGAGAGTTGGTCAGGCAAACTCGGTGGGACCGATTTGCTCTTTCGGTGAGACCGAAAAGTTACAAAAAGGAAACACTGAATTTACATTGCAATCTCGGTGGGACCGAGATCCCTATCGGTAGAACCGAATTGCCAGGGTTTGGCAGTGGCTTATGACAAGTGAAACTCGGTGGCGCCGGATAGGAATAATCGGTAGGTCCGAGTTTGGCTTTGGGTTTAGGTCATATGTGGAAGTGGGAAAGTAGCTGAGGATTTTGGAGCATATCATTAAGCACATGAAGCAAGAGGCTCATTAAGCAACACCTCATCCCTCCTTGATAGTATTGGCTTTTCCTATGGACTCAATGTGATCTTGGATCACTAAAATGTAAAATGAAGAGTCTTGAGCTTGAAGCTTTAGCCAATCCTTTGTCCTTAGCATCTTGAAGGAGTTCCCACAACCTTTAGTCCATGCCACTCCATTGTTGAACTTATCTGAAACATGCTAGATAGAAATGTTAGTCCAACAAGAGATATGTTGTCATCAATTATCAAAACCACCTAGGGAGCACTTGTGCTTTCAATCTCCCCCTTTTTGGTAATTGATGGCAACATACATCAAAGCTTTAGTTAAAGATATAAAGAACAACAAGTAAAGCTTTGGAAGGACATGTAACAAGCATAGGCTCCCCCTACATGTATGCACTCATGTAAATATGAAATATAGAGGCATGTGAGAGCATAACCATGACAGAGTAGGCAATGTGTTACATGTATCTTGGCCATATGCATCAGAGCAAAAGATTATCAAGGAAAATACCTTCATGCTCATGAGTCCTTCTTGCAAACAGTATGTACATAAGCAAGAACTCCTCATACTCATGATTTTGATGCATATACTTACCTTGTGGTCTAGAGTTGGCTTAGGATGGAATGAACCTGCACAAACAAAGTTAGATAACACAGGTACATCCACTAGCCAGAGCAAACAAAAGAAACCACAAGAATACCAAGACTGGGATGACATGTAGAGAGTGAGTACAAGGTACCACATTGGATTCAACATGTCCCCAAGAATAAAGATATGCAATGAATTTGACTGATTTCTTTCCCTTAGGTGTCTTGCTCCCCCTGAATCTTACATGGGATATTGGGAGAAGATAGGGAACAGAAAATCAGAGCTGAAAGATACAAATGAACATGTCTTTCCCCCTAAAAAGACATGTGACATCTCTCCTCTTGAACATCAAGCATCAAGCATCTGGGATCCTTGAGTATTCTCTCCCCCTGGAAGTCTCTCTCTCCCCCTTAATACTTTCTCTCTTGTAGGTTTGGTCCTTGAGACTTTTTCTCTCCCTTGATGTGATCTCTCTCTCCTACAAGCTTTGATGTGATCTCTCTCTCCCCCTTTGACATCAATTTCCAAGAAGGGATTTCTGGAATCCGTTGTATAGGTTTGGTCCTTGAGACTCAGCACAAAGCAATGGATAAAACTATGATGCTTGTAGAGGACAAGATTCATTGAGTAGAGCTGGATCGGAAGAAATATAGAACAAGTGGCAAACTGTTTTTCCTGTTGCGAAGTCGGTGGCACCGAGTGGCATGTTTCGGTGGCACTGAAAAGATTCGGTTGGACCGAAAATTACAAGTCGGTGAAACCGAGTTCACACAGAGAAAAACACTTGTCACCTCAGCTCACTAGACATGTAGGATCTCACAAAGATTTGTAATGAATTACCTGAAGGATTTGCAAGGAATTGAATGCAGAAAATGCAGAACAAAAACAAAGAGAAAAGAGAAAAACTGAAAGATCTAGATGAAGTTTTTTTTTGAAAAAGAGAAAGAAAATAAACATGCATGAGACAAATGCAATAACACAGAAAAGAGCACAAGAGAACTTCATCTAGAGTTGGGTGGTGACATAGTCACCTATGTTAGAGTATATTGACTTAGGAGTCAAGTGAGAACACTTGATCATAGGTCATACTCATCGTTTAGGCTCAAAATGGGGTTACCATTTTTCGTTTAAGCATATTGATGTATTCACATCTTGTTGAGTTGCTTTGACTCATGTCTTGGAGTAAAGCTTCTCTAAGATGGAATAACATACCTTGGGTGGTGGTGTGGTTCTTGCTCATGTAGTTGAACTTGTGTGGGTGCTCAAGGTTGATGTAGCTCATCAAGAGTTGGGAGCACCACTTGGAGTTTGAGTTCATCTACCTACATGGATTAGTTCTTGCAAGGAAGAGCACTTGTGTATCCAAAAATGACAATCATGAAGCTCAACATAGAATTTGTCAAAGGATATGTTTGAATGGTTTTGTGCTTCCTTGTCTTCAACCACCATTGTGTAGAGTCTTGGTGATGTAGAGATTGCTCAAGATGTGAGTGAGTCGCAATCTCATGGAATTAGATTCAACCAAGCACCTACATGGGTTAGACAACATGCAAGGTGCAAAAATATCCAAGACATAAGATAGTTATCATAAGAGATATATCATGGATTAGTCATAAGCTCATGTCTTGCATGTATCCAATGGAGTTTCTACTCCAAGTTCGAAGCATCAATGATGTTCAATTCACCTCTCAACCTGCAAAATACTTTCTCATCAAGAGGTTTAGTAAATATATCCGCTAATTGCTTATCGGTGCGAACGTGCTTAAGATTAATGTCACCCTTAGCAACATGATCTCGAATGAAATGATGACGAACTTCAATATGCTTAGTTCGAGAATGTTGTACAGGATTATGACCAATTTTGATAGCACTTTCATTGTCACAAAGTAGTGGAACATGTTTCACATAGATCCCATAATCTTTAAGAGTTTGGGTCATCCAAAGTAATTGAGCACAACATGAACCAGCGACAATGTATTCCGCTTCGGCGGTGGATAAGGATACCGAGTTTTGTTTCTTGGAAGACCAAGACACAAGAGATCTACCAAGAAATTGACAAGTACCCGAAGTGGACTTTCTATCAACCTTGTCTCCGGCATAATCCGAGTCAGAATAGCCAACAAGATCAAAATAAGATCTCTTAGGATACCAAATGCCAAAGTTTGGTGTATGGATTAAGTATCTCACTATCCTTTTCACAGCCTTAAGATGACATTCTTTAGGAGCAGCTTGATATCGTGCACACATGCACACACTTAGCATAATATCGGGACGTGAAGCACATAGGTATAACAATGAACCAATCATAGAGCGATAAACCTTTTGATCAACCGGTTCACCATCTTTGGTTAAATCATTATGTCCACTAGTAGGCATGGGTGTGGACATACCTTTGCATTCTTGCATATTGAACTTCTTGAATAAGTCCTTGGTGTACTTTGTTTGAGAGACAAATGTACCTTCCTTAGTTTGCTTGATTTGCAAACCGAGAAAGAATTTGAGTTCACTCATCATAGACATCTCAAACTTCTCTGACATTAGCTTTCCAAACTTTTCACTAAAGAGAGGGTTAGTTGAACCAAATATGATATCATCAACATAAATTTGGCATACAAATAGTTCTCCATTAACCCTTTTAGTAAAAAGAGTAGAATCAATTTTACCAATTTCAAAACCACTTGTAATAAGCAACTTGGTCAAGCATTTATACCATGCTCTAGGAGCTTGTTTAAGACCATAAAGAGCTTTGTGAAGTTTGTAAACATGATTTGGTTTCTTAGGATTGATAAAGCCGGGAGGTTGTTTGACATGAACTTCCTCCTCTATTTCACCATTTAGAAAAGCACTTTTAATGTCCATTTGGTACAAGGTGATATTATGGTGATTAGCATAGGCAAGTAAGATGCGAATGGACTCAAGTCTAGCAACGGGAGCATATGTCTCACCATAGTCCATACCTTCGACTTGTGTGCACCCTTGGGCGATGAGACGTGCTTTGTTGTGAACCACTTGTCCATCTTCATCTTGCTTGTTGCGAAACACCCATTTGGTACCAATGATGTTGTGGTTGTTGTCGGGCTTCTCAACCAATGTCCAAACTTGGTTTCTCTCAAAATTGTGTAGCTCTTCATGCATAGCGTTTATCCAATCCGGATCTTCCAATGCTTCTTCTACCTTCATAGGTTCAATGCTAGAGATGAATGAATAGTTTTCACAAGAGTTAGCTAAACGAGTTTTTGAGCGAGTGATTCTCCCAGTTTGTATATCATTGAGGATTTGCTCGACGGGATGATCTTTGGCAATTCTTGCTCGAACTCGTGAGAGCTTTTGCTTGGGTCTTCGTTTAACATCTTCTTCATCTTGTTCTTCTTCTTGGCCTTCTTCATTGTTGACGTTGTCGTTCTCTTGTCGTGGTGGAGAAGGAGGTTGTTGATGTTCGTCTTGATGCATTTCCTTGTCTTCTTCATCTTGGTGTGTCCCACTTGTGGATGCTTCCGTGTCGATTCTTGGTTCACCTTGTCGTGAAGTAGAAGCTTCCACTTGGACGGATGAAGTACTCTCCTTCACCTCCGTTGGATGAATTTTGCCAATGGACAAGTCTTGGATTGCTTCTGAAGGGTCTTTGTCTCCTACATCAATTGGCAATTGCTCTACTTGCGAGCCATTATATTCATCAAACTTCACATCTACCGTCTCTTCAACCTTTCGGGTGAAATTGTTGTAGACACGGTAAGTGTGAGAGTTTGAGCCATAACCAAGTAGAAAACCTTCATGAGATTTAGGAGCAAACTTTGAACGATGATGCTTATCAAGAATGTAGCACTTTGAGCCAAATACTCGAAAGTATCCAACTTGGGGTTTGTTACCGGTGAGAAGCTCGTATGCCGTCTTGCCGAGTAGCTTGTGAAGATATAAGCAATTTGTTGCGTGACAAGCTGTCTCAACCGCTTCTGCCCAAAAGTGCTTCGGCGTCTTGTATTCATCAAGCATCGTTCTTGCCATTTCGATGAGCGTCCGGTTCTTCCTTTCAACAACTCCATTTTGTTGAGGTGTGTACGTAGTCGAGAACTCGTGTGAAATCCCTTCTTCGTCAAGAAAGGTGTCCACATTTGCGTTCTTGAACTCCGTTCCGTTGTCACTCCGAACCTTCTTGATCTTCACGTCAAATTGATTTCGGGCCTTCCTAGCGAAGTTTCTGAAGATCTTCTGGACCTGCGACTTGTCATTAAGAAAGAACACCCACGTAAATCTTGAAAAATCATCAACTATAACTAGACCAAAAGAATTTCCACCGAGACTCTTGTAGGCGTTGGGACCAAACTAGATACGTGTATATTTTGAATGGTGGGGCAGTCAGCTGGTGCAGTTGCAAACAAAGCGTCGTGGCGGGATCTACATGTGAAGCGGAGTACATAGCTACCTCGGAGGCAGCACATGAAGCAGTGTGGATGAAGGAGTTTATCACCGACCTAGGAGTGATTCCCAATGCGTCAGGCCTAATGACTCTCTTCAGTGACAACACTGGAGCTATTGCCCTTGCCAAGGAGCCCAGGTTTCACAAGAAGACCAGACACATCAAGCGTCGCCACAACTCCATTCATGAATATATTCAAGATGGAGACATAGATATTTGTAAAGTACATACGGATCTGATGTCGCAGATCCGTTGACTAAACCTCTTCCACGAGCAAAACATGATCAGCACCAGAACTCTATGGGTGTTCGATTCATCACAATGTAACTAGATTATTGACTCTAATGCAAGTGGGAGATTGTTGGAAACATGCCCTAGAGGAAATAATAAAATAGTTATTATTATATTTCCTTGTTCATGATATAATTGTATTAACCAGAAACCGTAATACATGTGTGAATACATAGACCACAACATGTCCCTAGTGAGCCTCTAGTTTACTAGCTCGTTGATCAATAGACGGATGTGGTTTCCTGACCATGGACATTGGATGTCGTTGATAACAGGATCACATCATTAGGAGAATGATGTCATGGATAAGATCCAATCCTAAGCATAGCACAAGATCGTGTAGTTTGTTTGCTAGAGCTTTTCTAATGTCAAGTATCATTTCCTTATACCATGATATTGTGCAACTCCCGGATACCGTAGGAGTGCTTTGGGTGTATTAAACGTCACAACGTAACTGGGTGACTATAAAGGTGCACTACAGGTATCTCCAAAAGTGTATGTTGGGTTGGCACGAATCGAGACTGGGATTTGTCACTCCATATGATTGAGAGGTATCTTTGGGCCCACTCGGTAATGCATCATCATAATGAACTCAATGTGACTAAGGAGTTAGCCACGGGATCATGCGTTACTGAACTAGTAAAGAGGCTTGCCGGTAACGAGATTGAACGAGGTATGGGGATACTGACGATCGAATCTTGGGCAAGTAACATACCGATGGACAAAGGGAATTGTATACGGGATTGATTGAATCCCCAGCATCGTGGTCCATCCAATGAGATCATCGTGGAACATGTGCGAGCCAACATGGGTATCCAAATCCCGTTGTTGGTTATTGGTCGGAGAGATGTCTCGGTCATGTCTGCATGGTTCCCGAACCCGTAGGGTCTACACACTTAAGGTTCGATGACGCTCGAGTTGTTATGGGAAATTGTACGTGGTTACCGAAGATTGTTCAGAGTCCCAGATGAGATCCCAGACGTCACGAGGAGTTCTAGAATGGTCCGGAGGTGAAGATTTATATATGGGAAGTCTAGTTTCAGTCGCCCGAATGGTTTCGGGGGTTATCGGTATTGTACCGGGACCACCGAAAGGTGTCCGGGGGTCCACTGGGTGGGGCCACCTGCCTCGGAGGACTTAGTGGGCTGAATATAGGTGGGAACCAGCCCCCTAGTGGGCTAGTGCGCCCCCCCCCAAGGGCCCAAGGCTCCTAGGGTTGAAAACCCTAGGGGGAGGGGCGCCTCCCACCTGCTTGGGGGGCAAGTCTCCCCCTCCTGGCCGTCGCCCCCCCCCCTCTACATGTATCTAGGGGGCCGGCCCCCTCTCCCCTTCACCCTATAAATAGGTGGGGGTGGGAGGGCAGCCGCACCCCTTCCCCTGGCGCAACCCTCCACCCTCCAATACCTCCTCCCCCGTAGTGCTTGGTGAAGCCCTGCCGGAGAACCGCAAGCTCCACCACCACGCCGTCGTGCTGCCGGAGCTCTCCCTCAACTTCTCCTCTCCCCTTGCTGGATCAAGAAAGAGGAGACGTCCCCAGGCAGTACGTGTGTTGAACACGGAGGCGCCGTCTATTCGGCTCCTGGATCAAATCTTCCGCGATTTGAATCGTCGTGAGTACGATTCCATCAACCGCGCTCTTGTAACGCTTCCGCTTAACGATCTTCAAGGCTATAAAGATGCACTCCCTCTCTCTCGTTGCTAGTATCTCCTAGATTGATCTTGGTGACACATAGGAAAATTTTGAATTATTACTACGTTCCCCAACAGAAAGATGGTGGTGGTCGTAGCCCGTTCGCCCAGCAGGGTCGCCTTAGGGATAAACGGCTATGTGCGTATGAAATATGAGGGGTGGATTTGCTAATCTAGTGTCCACCCTTTCTAAGGTTGCCTCGAGCCTCCTTTTATAGGTTAAGGGGTCACCACAGTGGCAAATCAGTCATTATGCACTGATAAGATAGCAAACCGAGCTATCATACCTAACTCTGCAGGCATACAGAGCGCATTAAATGTGCCGCTCGACGTCACATCGTCGCTTGCCCGGCAAGCCTTGACGGGTGGTTTTGCTAGCTTCGCACCTGCTCGCTTGACACGTCATAGGACGGGTGTCATCTGTGGGTATTCCCTGTAGAAAGAGGCCGCCATGTGGGAGATGGCTGCCACTTAGTCATTTTGCGGCTTAACACCGCACTGATCAATGACGTGCATCGTGGTGAAGTGGTTTAGTGAGGTAGCTGCGTCTCCGTGAGCCCAGTAGGCCCTACTGGGGTGTCTTGTAGGCCTTCTTCCGGGGGTATCCCCGCCCTTGCCGAGCTCGCCTGCCCGGCAAGGGAGGCTTTTCTCCTGATGGTTTCTTACTCCTCTGGCATGGTCTTGGTCCTCTTGATCTGCATGTTGGCCTTATGAGAATCTTGATTTCTTGTACTTTGGCATGTCCTTAGTGCTATAAACTTGCTCCCGTGCCTGTGCATAGTCTGGGCAACAGACCCAGGGTTTGTTGCACTAAGACAGAGTAACGCCTTAAGTAAGATGACATGATGTAGAGGAATAAACTCAAGCAATATGATGAAAACCCCATCTTTTTATCCTTGATGGCAACAATTCAATATGTGTCTCGCTACCCCTACTTTGTCACTAGGTGAAATCATGCAAGATTGAACCCAGAGCTAAGCACCTCTCCCATTGCAAGAAAAACCAATCTAGTTGGCCAAACCAAACCGATAATTCGAAGAGAAATACAAAGACATCAAATCATGCATATAAGAATTCAGAGAAGACTCAAATAATATTCAGAGATAAGCTGGTCATAAATCCACAATTCATCGGATCTCGACAAACACACCACAAAAGAAGATTACATCGGATAGATCTCCAAGAACATTGAGAATCAAAGAGAGAGAATAAGCCATCTAGCTACTAGCTATGGACCCGTAGGTCTATGGTAAACTACTCATGCTTCATCGGAAGGGCAATAGAGTTGATGTAGATGTGCTCCGTGATCGAATCCCCCTCCGGAAGGATGTCAAAAAAGGCCCCAAGATGGGATCTCACGGAACATAAGGTTGCGGCGGTGGAAAAGTATTTTCGTCGCTCTTTTTGGTGGTTCTGGAATATATGAAAATATATAGGAGGAAGAAGTAGGTCAGTGGACTCCCGAGGGGGCCACAAGCCAGAGGACGCCCCCCTAGGGCGTGCCCCTGCGGTTTGTCACCGCTTCGTGGGTCTTCCGACTTGGACTCCAAGTCCTACGGATGTCTTCTGGTCCAAGAAAAATCATCGCGAAAGTTTTATTCCATTTGATATTCCTTTTCTGCGAAGCTAAAAAACAAGGAAAAATAGAAACTGACACTGGGCTATAGGTTAATAGGTTAGTCCCAAAAATAATGTAAAATAGCATATTAGTGCATATAAAACTTCCAAAACAGATAATATAATAGCATGGAACAATAAAAAATTATAGATGCATTGGAGATGTATCAATCAACGAGCTAGTCTAGTAGAGGCTCACTAGGGACATGGTATTTTGTTTATGTATCCATACATGTATCTAAGTTTCCAATCTATACAATTTTAGCATGAATAATAAACATTTATCATGAATAAGGAAATACAAAATAACAACTTTATTATTGTCTCTAGGGCATATTTCCTTCAGTTTCCCACTTGCACTAGAGTCAATAATCTAGATTACATTGTAATGAATCTAACACACATGGAGTCTTGGTGCTGATCATGTTTTGCTTGCGGAAGAGACTTAGTCAATGGGCCTGCTACATTCAGATCCGTATGTATTTTGCAAACTTCTATGTCTCCATCCTTGACCTTTTCATGAATGGAGTTGAAGCTCTCTTGATGTGTTGGGTTCTCTTGTGAAACCTGGATTCCTTCACTAAGGAAATTGCTCCAGTGTTATCACAAAAGATTTTTATTGGACCTGATGCACTGGGTATTACACCTAGATCGGATATGAACTCCTTCATCCAGACTCCTTCATGTGCTGCTTCCGAAGCAACTATGTACTCCACTTCACACGTAGATCCCGCATGACGCTTTACTTGTAACTGCACCAACCAATAGCTCCACCATTCAATATAAATATGTATGCGGTTTGTTACTTAGAGTCATCCAGATTAGTGTCAAAACTAGCATTGACATAACCATTTACGATGAGCTTTCGTCACCTCCATAAATGATAAACATATACTTGGTCCTTTTCAAGTACTTTAGGATGTTCTTGACTGCTATCCAGTGATCCACTCCTGGATTACTTTGGTACCTCCCTGCCAAACTTATGGCAAGGCACACATCAGGTCTGGTACACAACATAGCATACATGATAGAACCTATGGTTGAGGCATAGGGGATGACTTTCATTTTCTCTCTATCTTCTGCAGTGGTCGGGCTTTGAGTCTGACTAAATTTCACACCTTGTAACACATGCAAGAACCCTTTCTTTGACTGGTCCATTTTGAACTTCTTCAAAACTTTATCAAGGTATGTGCTTTGTGAAAGTCTTATTAAGCGTCTTGATCTATTCTTAGAGATCTTGATGCCCAATATATAAGAAGCTTCACCGAGGTATTTCATTGAAAAATTCTTATTCAAGTATCCTTTTATACTATCCAGAAATTGTATATCACTTCCAATCAACAATATGTCATCCACATATAATATCATAAATGCTACAGAGTTCCCACTCACTTTCTTGTAAATACAGGCTTCACCGTAAGTCTATATAAAACCATATGCTTTGATCACCTCATCAAAGCGTATATTTCAACTCCGAGATGCTTGCACCAGTCCATAGATGGATCACTGGAGCTTGCACACTTTTTTAGCACCTTTAGGATCGACAAAACGTTCTGGTTGCATCGTATACAACTCTTCTTTAAGAAATCCATAAAGGAATGCAGTTTTGACATCCATTTGCCAGATTTTATTTAAAATGCGGCATTGCTAACATGATTCGGACTGACTTAAGCATCGCTACGGGTGAGAAAGTCTCATCGTAGTCAACCCCTTTAACTTGTCGAAAACCCTTTGCGACAAGTCGAGCTTTGTAGATAGTGACATTACCATCAGGGTCATTTGTCTTCTTATTGAAGATCCATTCATTCTCAATGTCTTTCCGATTGTCGGGTAAGTCCAGCAAAGTCCATACTTTGTTCTCATACATGGATCATATCTCAGATTTCATGGCCCCAAGCCATTTATCGGAATTTGGGCTCATCATAGATTCCTCGTTTTTTTGGAAATGGAGGAGGACCCCCGGCCTCTGCATATGGCCGATGCATGCAGCCACTTTATTAATTGTTCACACAAGACCTTACAAAGCAAAACAACAATAAGAGTAATGCCACCGTCCAGGCAACATCTGTCGCTACTCCTATCCAATTGATGAAGGGATGCCGATAGTCTGGGCCTAATACCAAACAGACATCACAGCCAAACCTAACATCTAAGACCAGAGGTCCCATCCAGGACGCCTGCCGGGTATGGGTCACTCACCAGTCCGGCGCACTCCTCAACCAGGATGCCTGCCGGGTATGAGGCCGCCACAGCCACTTGCCACCAATCCATCTTCAGAGTTGTACTGTTGCATCTACCTTGCCCGGTCTAGCTGTCGTCGACGCCACCACGATGCTAGACCGTGTCACCCTCCTACACGAGTCCATGTCCGCGCATCGGACGCCGAGTCACCACAGTGCCATGCCGCCGAAACCAGCCGCCATCAATGAGTGAGATGACGCACCGCTCCACCAAAGAATTCGTCCTCTAGTCCTACATCTAGCCGCTGCTCAAAAAAATGCCCCCATGAGGGAAAACGACGCCAAAAGCACCGCCATCATCCGATCCAGAAACTCCAGATCTAGGTTTTCACCCAGAGCAGCGGAAGCAAGTCGACAGAAGCTGCAGTGGTGATGTCTTCAACAAGATAACGACGCAAAAATGCCGCCATCGCCCGCCATGACCCGAGTCATAGCATCGTTTTCACCGGCAGCCTTGTCTCTCCACTCGATGCCGGGACTGGATGCGAGAATCCACAACCATCTAGCCGACCACCTCCGATGAAGAAGATGGCCACCACCTCCACGCCCAGGGCCGGAGCCCTCAACGTCCTCGTGTCGCGGGCCTAGGCCAGAGGCCGCTTGCCGCGCTAGAACAAAGGGTGCGCACGATGGCTTGAGGAACCACCACCCCGATCCGAATGGGATCTAGATCGGGAACCCTAGCCGCCGACGTGATCTCTTCGTCGCCGTCGCCAGCACGACAACCCTAGTCGCTGCCGGCCTGCACCGCCACCCTTGAATCGGCCGGAGTGGGTCACCACCACCCAGATCCGATCGAAAGCCGAGGAAGGTTGCCACCGCCATTGCTGCGGCCCGCAGGCTTAGCCTACGGTGCCATCGGCAGCGGCGGTGGCGGGAGGGTCGTTCGCTGGGGGAGGAGAAGAGGCCCGGCGGGTTGGCCCCGGTGCGGCGCGGCGCCGCCGCACGGGAAGGAGCACCTACTGTCTATATAGCTTCTTCATAGTTCGTAGGTTCGCCATGGTCTAATAACATGACTTCCAGGACATGCTTACCATACCACTCTGGTGCAGAACATGCTCTGTTCGACCTATGAGGTCCAGTAGTAACTTGATCTGAAGTTTCATGATCATCATCATTAACTTCCTCTCTAGTTACTATTTTTTTATCAATCAAAGACAGTAGGAGAGGCTCCTACTGACATTTTTCATTCATTTTTACACCAAATACATTTTGTAGGGGTACACAGGCGCACCCAAGGGGGTATCCTCTGACCCTACATCCTCATCCTCCAATCACATGGTGAGGGGGTGATAAGGAGAAGTAGTATGTTACAACTAACACAAAGTTACTCTTATACAATGGAGTTTACAAAACTTTCCACGAACCCCACTAAGGAGGGTTTGACTCTATGAGCTAGAAGAGAAAATCCATCTTAAACCTTTTCTTCCAAGAGGGGAGCGAGTTGGGGATACTCCTGAATATTTTATCATTACGTTCCTTCCAGATTGCCCACGGCGCCGTCATAAAGATCTCCATAAACATGGGTTGGGTCCAGTTTTCCTTTCCTTGATGGATTTTGACCAGACGGTCACCCGGGTCAACAAATTGCATCCTGATTTCTCCCCAGCATTCAGCACTAAACGGACAGTCAAAAAATAGGTGCTCCACTGTTTCCTCTTCCCCATTGCCACACAGGGCACAATTGGTTACATCTGGAAACGTTCCAGTGTCGTCTTCTCAGCATGTTTTTAGTGTTAGCGCGATCAGCTGCGACCAACCACGTGAAAACTTTGATTTTCATTGTACATTTAGATTTCCAAATCCATTGAAAGGTCTCATCCGCAGTCACATTTCTGAAGTAGTAGGCATAAAACTGTCGAGATGAGTATTTGGCTCCCCATACACAAGACCACACGTCGTTTTCCCCAATGGCAGGGTGCGTGCACGCTGTCAGTTCATGTAACTCCCGTAGTTCATCTCTTGCTTCTAGGGAGAGGGGGGGAGAACTCATCTTGCAGGTTGGTCATCGCAAGAAAGTGAGCTACCGAAGAGTCCTCCTCTCTGACAAACGAAAAAGCCCTGGGATCAGAAGTTTCCAGCGGTTGTTCGAGCCATAGATCCTTCCAGAAGAGGATGGTGGAACCATCTCTGACAGTCACCTGGGTGATCCCACGGTATGTATTGCTAAGGTTCATCACATCCCGCCACCAAAATGACCCGCAGGGCTCGGCCGCATGAGGGATTTCACCATCATAGTACGTGGACCAGATAAGTTCACACCAGGGCGTATCTTTTTTGTTGTAGAAGTTGTGTAGGAATTTCATCAGCAATCCTTGGTTTTGGACTTTTATGTCAAGGATTCCGAGGCCTCCACGTGATTTCGGTCTGCACACTAGATCCCATTCAGCCAGCGAGTTGCAGGACTCACTGTTCTCTGCTTTCTTGCACCATAGACATCTCCTTCTTATTTTGTCTAGGTACTCCACTATCTTGGGGGGGGAGTTTGAGGGTGCACGTGGGGTATATCATTAGCGAGGTAATCAATGAGTTCAGCAGGGTCAGTTTGCTCCCCAGGTTCAGCATACAGAGGGTGGAGGATAGCTTGCGCTCGGCATTTTCCACCACTGGCATAAGGTCTGATACCGATGGCCTAGTAGTCCCCATCGGCAGCCCGAGATAAGTGAACGGTGTCTACCCAATGGAGCATTGCAGTATCTGCGCCAATTGATTTACGAGATCATCCTGTACATTGAGCGGAATCATCATTGACTTGCGGAAGTTTATCTTTAGCCCGATGGAGTTAGCATAGTCCAGTAGGATCTCCTTCATGTGAGCGACTTGTGTGGGGCAAGCCGGCATGATCAGAATGGTGTCGTCCGCGTATTGTATCACCGGGTAATCTGTCGATCGTCTGCTTGGAATAGGCAGTTGAATCAAGTCGTTTCTGTGCGCATCATTAATTGCTGCTTGCAAGAGGTCCGCGGCGAGGACGAATATGTGCGGGGAGAGAGGATCCCCCTGGTGAACACCACACTTGCATAAAAATTGTCGGCCGGGAACCCCATTAAGGAGGACCGATGATGTCCCCGAGCTGAAGATCATTTTGATCCAATTCAACCATCGATCACAAAAACCCATATGCCTCATTATCTCAATCATGGATGAGTGTTCAATTGTATCGAACGCCTTCGCAAAGTCTAGCTTCAGGAGGATGATGGGTTTCTTGGAAGATTGGCATTGATATATGTATTCAAACACCCATGCCAAACAATCTTGGATCGTTCTGCTCCTGATGAATCCGTATTGATTTTTATGAATAATCTTTAGGACGAGTTTCTGTAGACCATTGGCCAGTACCTTTGTGATAATTTTCATGCAGCAGTTCAGAAGTGTGATGGGAGGGAAGTCACTGGATGTTTCGGGCGAAGGAACTTTCGGTATCAGCGTGATAAAGCCCGAGTTGACACTGGTGAGATCCAAGTTGCCATCATAGAAATCTTCACATAACTTATAAAAGTCTTCTTTGACGATGTGCCAGCAAGATTTTAGAAATGTTCCGTTAAAACCATCCTCTCTAGTTACTGTAGGCATCACGGGAACGATTTTCTCTGATGTGTTACTATACAATTTGACAGAAGGTACAATTACCTCATCAAGTGCTACTTTCCTTCCAGCCACTTCTTTCGAGAGAAAGTCCTTCTCTAGAAAGGATCCATTCTTGGCAACAAAGATCTTGCCTTCAGATCTGTGGTAGGTGTACCCAATTGTTTCCTTAGGATACCCTATGAAGACGCACTTCTCCGATTTCGGTTCGAGCTTATCAGGCTAAAATCTTTTGACATAAGTGTCGCATCCCCAAATTTTAAGAAACGACAGCTTAGGTTTCTTGCCAAACCATAGTTCATACGGTGTCGTCTCAACGGAATTCGATGGTGCCCTATTTAATGTGAATGCGGATGTATCTAATGCATAACCCCAAAACGATAGTGGTAAATCTGTAAGAGACATCATAGAACGCATCATATCTAATAAAGTACGGTTACAGCCGAGAAGAGACTGAAAAAAGACTTAGCAGTTGGAAAGGTAAACTGTTGTCTTTGGGTGAAAGATTGGTCTTCAATTCAGTAATAAGTAATATGGTACTATATATGATTTCCTTCTTCCAGTTGCCGAAAGTAGTTCTACATAGATTTGATTACTTCCGATCAAGATTCTTTTGTCAAGGAGATAGCGAGAGCAAGAAATATCAACTGGCTAAATGGAGTGTGGTTTGCCATCCCAAAGACCAAGGCAGGTTAGGAATTCATGACCTTGAGGTTAAGAATAGGTCCCTCCTCGGCAAATGGTTGTTTAAATTACTAACGAAAGATGGTGTATGGCAAACCCTCTTAAGAAAGAAATATGTGGGTTCCAAGGCGGTATCCCAAATATACAGGAAGCCCGGGGATTCCCACTTTTAGGCGGGTCTAATGGCTACGAAGAAATATTTCTTCTGTTATGGATCCTTCTCGATTAAGGACGGCTCGGAAATTAAATTCTGGAAGGACAAGTGGCTAGGAAATGCCACACTCTGGGAACAATATCCGGCTCTATACAACATTGTGCGCCACAAGGGTGATACTATCGCCACGGTAATGAAATCATTTCCGCTAAATGTGACGTTCAGAAGAGATTTAATTGGACCCAGACTACAATCGTGGAACATTCTGCTTCAGCGGTTGTCCACGATGCAATTCTCACATGGGTCTGATGTATTCAGATGGAACCTCCATGGGAATGGACAATTCTTAGTGGAATCTATGTATGGAGCGTAATCCAGTCTGATGTGCGAGTTGATAATAACAAGAAGTTCTGAAAGATGAAGATACCTCTTAAGAATAAAATCTTTGCATAGGATCTTCATAGAGGCGTCATTCTTACTAAATGTGACCTTATTAAGAGGAATTGGTATGGAAGTCTGCAATGTGTCTTTTGTCATCATGAGGAGACAATAAAACATCTATTTTTCCAATACAAATTAGCTCGTTCTATATGGTCAGTCAGCCAAATAGCTTCTTGCCTGTATCCTCCCTGTAATATTGCTAATGCATTTGGCAACTGGTTACATGGGATTGATCACAAGTTTAGAACTTTCTCAGGGTGGGAGCACTTGCCATTATTTGGTCGTTTTGGCTATATAGAAATGACAATATTTTTAGCAATAAAAGTACTTCTCTATTGCAGGTTATCTACAGATGTACCGGGACTCTTCATTTATGATTCTCTCTACAACGCGTGGAGAATCGTGACCTGTTTACGGGGGTGTGTACATGATTGAAGGATACGGCGAGGAACAATTTTACCCAACATGGGTGGCAACATAATCTTAGGATTAGCCCCCCTCCGCTTTAGGCGTTATACGGAGTCTAAATGTTTCTTTGTATTTTGCCTTTTTATTTTTCGTTTATGTGAGAGGTCTTTTTTGGTTGTATACATTTTAATTATGCAGAGACCGAGTGTAATGCTTAAATTTTTTAAATAATAAAAATGCCCCTTTTCGGATAAAATAGTATGTTCCACAAATGGTGTTCTCACATGAAATATAAGCCGCCACGATGGCCTTTTCCTCCAAATAAAAGCGAATCGCGTGGACTTGTTGAAATATGGAAATGCATGTACAATCTAGAGTGAGTGCATACATCAATATGCATGCCTCAGATCATCCACGCCCAGCACCAGATCAATCTTAAGTGAGGTCCTGAATTGTTGTGCAGAAATGAACAAAAGTGAGCTCCTGGACAGATCTTCTCGCGTGGTCCCACTGCCTGTTGCGCGGTTCATCCTGACGGAATAATTGCACTGCGGAACAGGATTCTGTTTTCATGTGTATTATCTCCGGGAGGAGCGTGTACTCTAGTGCTCCCTCCATTCACTGTATATAAAGCAACAACCTACATCTCAACGATACAAGATGATGAGATAACCCTCAAACAACGCTGATCTCAGGACAACCATATTACGCATGACATGACTATCCAAAAATAGAGCATAGAAAAATCTTAGTACAATGCCACGACATACCCTAAAACACTTAAACTCCACAACAACGCCCTCAGAAAAGATAACAACATTGTTGTACTAAGGTGTTCCCTCCATTCGCTATTATACTAAGATATTCTAACTTTTTAAGTCAGGTGTATATATATGTATTTTAGTGTTGTTCGCTCGTTTTCAGTCCGCATGTAGTTCATATTGAAATATTCAAAACATGTTATATTTGTGAACAGATGAAGTATTTAATAAGCTTTCTTAATCTAAGGCCAACTCCAACGAGGTTCATCAAACAGACGTGTCCGGGAACAGCGGTAAGAGAGGCGACCATTTTACATGGTGCATCATATGTCCATCTTATTTCAAATGATTATTCAAAAAGCGGGTGAATTTAATTTTAAATGAAGGATATTTGTTAAATTTTGATATATTTACATCCATAAGGACGAAATTTAACAAAATCTAAGAACTTAGCAAACTACCGATTGTGACACGTAGGCATGACCTCTGTCGGCACCTCCATCATTGTCCACTTCGACGTTGTCATCGTCATTCCAGCGGCTGAAGGCGTCCCAGTGGCCACGGCAGCCCTCGTCAGTTGTCGTTGTGTGCTCCTTGCGCAGCTGCTCGACTCTCTCCACCCGGCGGCGAGGGTCAACTGCGGATCCGCGTTACCTGCCATTACCTGTGAGTCGGGCCAAGCACTCAAACTCGACCAGCCTTTGCCCTTGACGGTGAGCCGTATGGTCATGTCAGTCTGAGCGACATGAAGGTGGTAAGCGGCTGTTTGGTCATGTCTGCTCGGAGTGACATGAATGCGGGTGAAGGGTTCGGGGGAGGAACGAGCAACAAGGGTTCTAGGTGGGAATGCACAGTCGGATGCGTACGTCGCCTATGTCCGGACACTAGCAAAGCTTTCCGGTTTGATTTTGATTTGTGGGATTTCGGATGTCTGAACAAACTTGGTGCCCCATGTTGGATGATGAAAACTGTCTGGACATTTGAGGATAGTTTGGTGAACCACGTTGGAGTAAGAGCATGGTTAATGATATAGCCAGTTGCTAGCTATAGCAAGTTGTTATTGTTGGTTTTGATCTGACGGCTTAACATGCCAGTTAGATCTAGTAATATAACAGGAAAAAAAGGAAAAGATAACGTTAAAGAAAAAGGCCCCACGCACCAACGTATGTGAGCTTTTTCTCCCAACTAAGGCGCCTTGATCAGGGGCACCCAAACCAACTGATGGTTTAGGTCCCCTGTCGCCAGCGCTACATAAAAGCGGGTACGGGAGAGGGTTGGCAGCCTGCGCAATCACAATTTTCATACGGTTTCACTCCCCTTCCGATATTCTCTCACCCCATCCGATCGGGGGGAGCGCTGCAGCGACGGGAAGACCTACTCCAGCCGCCGCTGCTGTCCCCGGGCAGTGCCGGTGGCGTCCTGAGGGCATCAGGACGTTGAGGAGGACTGCTACCTCGATTACATCACCCCTGCATCACGCCTGCATCGAGCAGGCGATCATGTCCACTGCCGTGACATGTAAAGATTCCCTAAACCTTCTCTGTTCATGCTTTTTAGGTGATCTAGATGCAATCAGTTCCTACTAATAGTATCCCAGAGATGCATAATTACTCCAACAATGGTATCAGTCGCCAATTTTGATTGCAATAGGTCCCTATATCATTGATCTGTAGATCAACATGAAGTTTAGATCAAGTCAGGTTTAGGGTTTTATGATCAAGATTGAAAGTTTTAGCCCCATGCTCATGCTATTGTTTGATGTTCATGCCAATTGTCGTGTGCAAATAATTATGTGATACCCTAATTTTGCTACGGATCATTACTGCCACCTATGTTCATCAATTTTAATTAATCTCAGTTAATATCTCATGCTCACCTTCATGTTAAGTTGATTAAAATTGAACATGCTTAAGTTCTGTTTCCATATGCACTAAGCAAATTAGAAGGCAGAGGTCTAAACAGTATACAAACAGTAGAATCTCCACATCAAGAACCCTAATTTTTATCCCCAATTCGAAAGTACACTCATTCTGCAACCAGAGCTGCTTTTAATCCAAAATAAGCACTGATGAACACGAATTGGAGAAGAATGAGGCATAGGCTCACCTAATGCGCCGCGTAGCCGCCTTTCCCTTCGGGGCCCGCACAGCGTCCATCGTGGTGCGAGGGCGGAGACGCCGCGACGCCGTCGCCTCCCACCGGAGCGACGCGCGGAACATTGACTAGCCGCCACCGCCGCCACTCGAATGGACGAGCTCGTCGCCGTCGCCCCTCATGTCGCGGTGGCCGGCGTCCCTCCTCCCTTGATGCGCCATGAGCACGGACGTCGGGGCCACGTTCGACGGGGGAGCGCGCAGGATTCATCCTGCTACACGCTCCTCCGGCGAGCGCCGCCGCCGCGCCGCCATGGCCGGCGCACCTTTTGGGCCGCCGTCGCTCTGCCAGAGAGTGAGACTCGGGGAGGAGGGGAGGAAATGGTCTAGGCTTTTTGACTGCGCCACTGTTTTTGCTCAGTCGCGGGGCGATCCGAGCCGTCGGCTCGATCCGACGACTGAGAGCATCGCGTGGCTCCCTGTTGGGCCGGCGGGTGTTTAACGGGCCATATCCGGCCGCGGGCTTCAGCCCAGGTAGTTTCAGTCCAAAAAAATGCTACTGGACTGAGCTGCATTTCGGACAGCCGTATTGGGCCAAAATCACTCTCGCGTTTTTCTGTTTTTTTTTCAGTGCGTTTAAGTTAATACTTATTATGTTTTTGCACCGTTTAAAATAGAAAATGCCTAAAACTAAAATGAACACATTATTATTCTGGGTAAAATTGAACCAACGAGATATTTTATTCAGGATTTATTATGTGTTTTGCATGATGAATTTTTAGACATCAAAAATAATGATATTTTCTTTTATGTTGATGTTTAAGTTCGGAATGAAATGACTCTAATTTTAATTCGGACCAACGTTGTTTTATTATTATGAGTCATCCCCTATGATATTTTAATTCCATATTTTTTCTGCCCAACGGTGTTTTGACATGGAGTTGAAATTAAATACTTGGCATGTTTGTTTATTTACCAACGTAAATTTATAATCATGCAAGTTTACTTGTGAATTTTTATGATGATTTCAGCTTCCGCTCCATTTCGGTCCGACACGATCGAACCACTTAAGGGGAGTAACTTCCCTCGTTGGAAGTCCCAAGTCGAATTATGTTTAGGTTGTAATGAGTTTGACTATGCCTTGAGGGAAGAAAAACCTGTGGCACCTGTGGCAGGTGTTACAGGGTATGCAGAACTAAAGAAAGACTATGATGATAAGATGGAAAAGTGGAACAAGTTCAACCATATTGCGCTTCTCATCATGAAAGCGACAATATCACCGGACATTTCTGAAGCACTCCCTAAGAAAGACACTGCTAAAGAATTCCTCACTGAAATGGATGAGCAATTTAAAGGCTCCGACAAAGTGTATGCTCATGAGCTTTTTGCTAAACTTCTTCAGAAATACACTATTGACGGAAACGTTAGGCAACACATATTGAGGGTGGTAAATGCTTACACCAAACTTAAGGCTTTGGAGTGTTCTTTAAGTGAAGCCCTTCTTGTCATAATTATTCTTGAGTCTCTTCCAGAAGAGTTTGAACAATTTAAGGTCAACTATAACTCTCTAAAGGAAAAATGGCCACTCTCTGAGATGACCGCAAGGATCGTCCAGGAGGAAGAGAGGATCATGAGGCAGAAGAAAGACCATGTTTTTCATGTTGGCTCTAACAAGAGAAAGCATGATGGGCAAGGTTTTCCCAAGCCTCAGAAAAAGCAAGTCAAGAAAGAAGGCACTAAGCCATTCAACCCTAAGGCATTCAAGGGTAAAGAAGCCGGCAGTTCTTCTTCTGCTCCTAGCAGCTCCACTACTGGAGAAAATGCTTGTAACTTCTGCAAAGAGGAGGGACACTATCAAAGGGACTGCCCAGGCTTTCTAAAATGGATGAACAAAAGAGGTATTCATGAAATTACTTTTGTAGATGAATCTTTTTATGTCGATTTTTCTATAAAGTCACGGTGGATTGATTCAGGGGAAACCACTCACATTGCTAACTCTATGCAGGGATTCGATACGATCCAAACTATAAGAGGAGGAACAAGAAAGCTTAACGTTGCGAACGGAGTTGAGACCGATGTTGAAGCTGTGGGATCTCTCACGTTGGAGCTACACACTGGCCACACTCTTAGATTGAATAATGTTATTTATGTGCCTACCTTAAGTAGGAATTTGATTTCAGTTTCTCGTTTAGATGATGATATGTATGAGTGCCATTTTGGCAAGAAACAATTTGCTTTGATCAAATGTAATAAGAATGTAGGCATCGGTGTTAGACGAGGCCAACTATACATGTTATCTCTTAATAATGATTCAATTATGCATGTGAGTGATGAAATTAATGTTGAGAAGAAATGGAAAGGAGTTAGTAATTCTTCGAAATTGTGGCATTGTCGTTTGGGCCACATTTCGAGGGGGGAGAACGGAATGCTTAGTTAAAAATGAAATACTCCTCCCATTAGACTTCTCATATGCAGACAAATGTGTCGACTGCATTAAAGGAAAATTCACAAAAACAATTAAGAAAGGAGCAGTAAGAGCCACAAGGGTTTTAGAATTAATTCACACCGACATATGTGGACCCCTTAATGTTAAGTCTGTAGATGGTTTTGATTCATTCATTACATTCATAGACGACTTTTCCCGCTATGGATATATTTATCCCATACGTGACCGATCGGAAGCTTTGGAGAAATTCAAAGTCTATAAAGCGGAGGTTGAAAATCAACTGAACGCGAAAATCAAAGTTGTACGGTCTGATCGCGGGGGAGAGTATTATGGTAGGCATGCTCCTTATGGGCAGATTCCTGGACCTTTTGCCAAGTTCTTATCTGAAAATGGAATCATTGCTCAATACTCAATGCCTGCTGAACCACAACAAAATGGTGTGGCCGAGCGTCGCAACCGCACCCTTATGGATATGGTGCGAAGCATGCTTAATCACTCTAGTTTACCAGTAAGCCTTTGGATAGAGGCATTAAAGACAGCTGCACACATACTAAATCTTGCTCCAACTAAGTCAGCACCGAACACACCTTACGAGATGTGGGCAGGAAAGAAACCGAGCTTGAATTACTTACGATGTGGGGTTGCCCTGCTGAAGCTAAAGTTTTCAATCCACAACTTAAGAAATTGGATCCAAAAACTGTTAGTTGTTTCTTCGTTGGATACCCTCATAGGGGAAAGGGATATCATTTTTATTGTCCAAGTCATACCACCAAGTTTGTGGAGACTAGACAAGCGGCATTTTTTGAGGATAATAAGGTCACTAAGTTAAGGGAGATCGATCTTGAGGAGAAGCGGGTTTGTGCACCATCCCCGATTATCCAAGAGATTGTTTTTCCAATACGAAGAAATGTGACTGTAGCGACCCGACCCGAATGGATCAAGTCTCTGTGCTTACGTGTCATCCCTGGATCGGTATGCTGACACACACAGTACTCGAAGGATTTATAACAGAGGTAAATCACATGTATAAAGTAACGTAAATACTATTACCTCAATCCATATAGCGGAAGCAACAAGGTTGTGGATTCCCATCAACACCAACGGCAAAGTTGAGTGTAGAAACCGTAACCCTAACGTATCACTTACTCGTCGTAAGAAACCTGCAACATGAGACGTTGCAGCCCGAAACGGGTCAGTACATTGAATGTACTGGCAAATTCACACCATAGAGAAAATGATGAACAATGGCTATCACTATATGCATATATGGCTGGTGGAAAAGCTCTATGGTTATAAGGTTTTTGCGTAAAGCCAATTTTTCCCTACTGCAAAGGAATAAATTTATTTAACTATCATGGTGGTCGTGAAACATTGAGAATGGTTGACAGCATTCTCAATCCCAATTAAGTAACATCATTAAACCCAACAATATTCATTTAAAGTAACGTGATGAGATCAACAGGATAATCCAAGAACTAGATACTCAAGATGTCCATAACCGGGGACACGGCTAATCATGATTAGTTTATACACTCTGCAGAGGTTTGCGCACTTTTCCCCACAAGACTCGATCGCCTACGTTTGGTTTCTCGCACTACATGGTGTTTGAGAAAACGGATGATCGAGACATAGTCTTTCAGAAGCGCTAGCACCTTACATGTGGGGTAGACTGTACCACCTACAACCCCTACATCTGCTAGTCCACCCAGTAAGATTTCACACAACTTAGTCAACTATGCCAGAGCCCATAGTAGCATGTGGCTGCACACGGAAGTTTCTAGTCTGAATAATCTTATGATCCCTTTGAGCCTGGGTGGCGGTCCGAAAAAAAACAGGCAAGTCCTGATAGACATCAGGTGCCCCAATCCACCCAGATGTGTGTTTAAGTTGCCACCTTAGATAAACCATTAAAATTATCAACTCACATCTGTCATGGATATCACTCACCCAATCCACGTCTACTAGCATAGCATGGCATAATAAGCAAACATAGAAGTAACTCCCAAAGGTTTCATAATAAACAGGTAATAGGTACTACCTCATCTACTTCCCATCCCACAATTTAATTAGACCCTAAACATGCAATGTGTGGGGATTTGATCTAATGCAATAAAACTGGGTTGTAGAAAAAGGTATGATCAAAGTGTGAACTTGCCTGCAATGTTGATGGAGATGATTCGCACTTAAAACTCTTGATAGATCTACTCGTCACACTCCGGTCAATCTATCGTAAGAAGACAATAGTAACCACACAATAAGTACTCATCTAGTGCACAATTAAAACTCGAATGAGAGAACGAACTAGATAGTTCAACTTAAGAACTCCGGTTGCAAAGAAAGAACGAACCGAACAAAGAAACGGAAAACAAACGGCGGAAGAAAACAACTCGGTTCTAGCAAGTTGAAACTAGGTCAAATTTTACCGGGGCAAAAACTTGTTTAAGTTGGTTAGACGGAACGGCGGTTTCGAAACAAAACTCCAGGCGCTTGAATCACCTGATTCCGATAAACGGGCGAGAAGATAAACTAGAACGAAGATCGGATCTGAGATCGCGATCGCGGAATAAATCCGACGAAAAGAAAGAGACGAATGGTTAAACGAACGGGCGTCGTTAACCGGGAATAATCGGTGATCATGTTCGTTGAGACAAACGGTCCGAAAGAAGAACGAAAACCGATCTAGGGTTTTTGGAAAAGAAACCGAAACGAAGAAAACGGAAAACCGATCTAGGGTTTCGGAAAAGAAACCGAAACAAAGAAAACGGAAAACCGATCTAGGGTTTCGGAAAAGAAACCGAAACGAAGAATCGGAGAGAAAAACCGGAAAAGAAAACCGGAACGGTTTCTTTTAAAAGAACCGAACCGCGGGGAAGAAAAAGAGAGGCGCGGGGCTACCTACGGCGAGGCGGGGCGAACGGTGGCGACGGCGGCGTGCTAGGGCGGCGGCGGCAGCGCTATAGGGGCGGCGGCGGGTGAGGGGCGCGGGGTGGGGCGCGGGGTGGGGCGCGGCATGGGGAGGAGAGGGGGTTTGGGTTTTTGGTGTGAGGAGAGGGGGGGTGTGGGGATATTTATATTGGTGAGGGGAGAGGAGACTTGGGGTAGGGGACAAGAAATAGAGTAGGAAAAAGAGTCCTAGAAGAAAAAAAAGGAAAACGGAACAAAGGAAAGAGGGGGGCTAAAGACTTGGCCAAGGGGCAAGGGAGGGGCGGCCGGCTCCTGGAGTCCCGCTGGGACTCGGCGAGCGAGGCTCCTGGCGCTAGCGCACAGGGAGCTGGGGCGGCGGCTGGCCTGGCTCCCTTTTTTAAAAAAAAAAATCCGCGCGCAGAAAAACAAAGAAAAAGAAAACTAAACGAACTCCAAAAATTCTAAAGTAAATTTTCCCCGACTCCTAAAAATGAGCCGAACAAAATGAACTTTTCTCCGGACCTAAAATGCAATTTTCGAAAACGCGCATTTTTCCCTATCCAAAGAAAAACAAACAAACACCCGAAAACGAAATTTGATCTATTTATTAAATCTTCATTTTTCCTATATTTTGGGAAAGTCATATTATTCCCTCTCTTATATTTTTGATAACGGAAAAATTATTGAAGATGAAATAAATAAATCAAATGATCCTCTTTTCAAATTCGAGAAAACTCTCAAATATGAAAATAACGAAATCTCCAACTCTCTCCGAAGGTCCTTGAGTTGCGTGAAATTTCTAGGATCGACCAAAATGCAAGAAAATAGGATATGCATGATGATCTAATGTATAACATTCCAAATTGAAAATTTGGGATGTTACAAACCTACCACCCTTAAAAGGAATCTCGTCCTCGAGATTCGGAGAGGCTAGCAAGAAAAGGTTAGGGTTTGGGGGTCTTCTCAAAATCCATCGATCATCTCACGGGGTCTGGGGTGCTACCACCCTTAGAATCATGGTTACTGTTCCATCGAAACTCATATACTTCATCCATATTGTTAACAGTGTCGGTCTTCTCAAATCCTTGAGAAAATTTCTCCTCTAAGCTCTTCCGGTAACGGCATAACCTTTTTCCTCAATTCTTTTGTACTTTCATCCTGGTAAGGTTATTCCGAGATTTGGTCTTCTTAGCTGATGGGTCTGGCGCCATTACTAAACAACTATCGATATCTCATGGTGGTCAACCATTTATGGTTTCTCCTGCAGGAAATGGGTCTGGGTTGATCCTCACCGTACAACCTACGGTTGGCAAAAAGCTGCCGTGTACAAGGGAAAAATACCTATACCATTCTAAGGTTTAACAAGGTTTAATATCGTCGTCTCTCTACTATAGGTAAGTCACTAAGATTTACCATTCCATATAGCAAGGCGAATAATAAGAGTAAGTCGGTATGGTGATCAATCCATCCCGCACCCAAATCATTACCTTATATACAGTTTAGCGAATCTCGCATTCTAACACTCGGTCATCCTCACAAGCATTGCAGAATTTCTCTTATTGACGAACCAAGTTCGGAATAATCCATTGATTCTGCAAGCCAGACCAACATCTATCGTTCCTTCACAACTCTCAGGTTTTGCGTAAACTCCTATAAAATCGTCTGTCGATAAGGGCATATCCTCTTCCAGGGTTTTTCCTTCAGCAAGAGTGTGCTTGCAACTTGGCAGGTCCTGGGGCCTGTGGGTTATGGCACATCTCATCACTTGTAGTCCTTGAACGTATCATCGGGCAACTGATCATTATTCCAACTTCCAACTTCCTAGTATTCTTAAATCCATCCAATTGTATTGTCTTCCTTCCTTCTATTGGCACCAAACTAAGATATGATTACTCAGACTCATCATGGAATTTTCATTGATCCAACATCATACCTCCTTTATATCCAATAGTAATTTATCTCTTCATCCTCGTGGGATATCCCACATACCGAGATAAAAACTTATACTTGTGAAGTCCATATTCCACTTCATGGAACATCATTATCCTTTCCGCGGTCAAGCGTCCTTACAGGGGAATATTGGCCATCTCTGCATGGCACTTCTTCAACTGGGAAACGTGAAACACATCCTGAACTCCTGACAGTACATCGGGTAATTCCAACTTGTTGGCCACTTCTCCCATACGTTCCATAACTCGGTATGGTCCTACAATTCTCGGGGCTAACTGTCCCTTAACTCCAATCCGTTTAACTCCTCGCATAGGGGACATGCGAAGACATGCTCTGTCTCCAATCTTATAGACTACCTCCTTGAGTTTTTGAGTCTACATAACTCTTCTGCCTGGACTGAGCTACCTTCAGTCTATCTCGAATCAACTTAACATTCTCCTCTGACTCCTTGATCACATTGGGTCCAAACAACTGACGGTCTCCAACTTCATCCCACATACTCTTGGGTCATCACACATATCGAGACACAACTCGTATTCATTTTGTCCGAAATCCATTACAGGGTACTACCACCCTTAAGATGCACAAACCTTCCATAGACCATATTTCTCTTATCCTCAAAAATGGTCAAAATCCTTCTTCATAGAGTAACAACTCATAAAATCCATATCAGTACCAACGATGCTACTTTATTCATTCTCCAATGATTACAATCTCTTGCTTTTCCATTACAAGTCTCAACTCAACACCTCAATATAAAGGAAAATGTTCTTACTACTACGGCTATATTTCTTCTGTTACAAACTCAACTATTTATCACAAGTCTCCTTCTCCTTCGGACAATCTCTGGCAAAGTGCCCTGCTTCATTACAACGGAAACATATTACTTCTAACAAGTTTCGAGGTTTTCTTGTGATTATATAGCCTCCTTGGGTTCTTGGCTTCCTTTTTGGGCAACTGTGGAGGTAGTGCCTGGTTACTATTGTCTGCTTACGATAGATTGACCGGAGTGTGACGAGTAGATCTATCAAGAGTTTTAAGTGCGAATCATCTCCATCAACATTGCAGGCAAGTTCACACTTTGATCATACCTTTTTCTACAACCCAGTTTTATTGCATTAGATCAAATCCCCACACATTGCATGTTTAGGATCTAATTAAATTGTGGGATGGGAAGTAGATGAGGTAGTACCTATTACCTGTTTATTATGAAACCTTTGGGAGTTACTTCTACGTTTGCTTATTATGCCATGCTATGCTAGTAGACGTGGATTGGGTGAGTGATATCCATGACAGATGTGAGTTGATAATTTTAATGGTTTATCTAAGGTGGCAACTTAAACACACATCTGGGTGGATTGAGGCACCTGATGTCTATCAGGACTTGCCTGTTTTTTTCGGACCGCCACCCAGGCTCAAAGGGATCATAAGATTATTCAGACTAGAAACTTCTGTGTGCAGCCACATGCTACTATGGGCTCTGGCATAGTTGACTAAGTTGTGCGAACTCTTACGGGGTGGACTAGCAGATGTAGGGGTTGTAGGTGGTACGGTCTACCCCACATGTAAGGTGCTAGCGCTTCTGAAAGACTATGTCTCGATCATCCGTTTTCTCAAACACCATGTAGTGCGAGAAACCAAACGGAGGTGATCGAGTCTTGTGGGGAAAAGTGCGCAAACCTCTGCAGAGTGTATAAACTAATCATGATTAGCCGTGTCCCCGGTTATGGACATCTTGAGTATCTAGTTCTTGGATTATCCTGTTGATCTCATCATGTTACTTTAAATGAATATTGTTGGGTTTAATGATGTTACTTAATTGGGGATTGAGAATGCTGTCAACCATTCTCAATGTTTCACGACCACCATGATAGTTAAATAAATTTATTCCTTTGCAGTAGGGAAAAATTGGCTTTACGCAAAAACCTTATAACCATAGAGCTTTTCCACCAGCCATATATGCATATAGTGATAGCCATTGTTCATCATTTTCTCTATGGTGTGAATTTGCCAGTACATTCAATGTACTGACCCGTTTTGGGCTGCAACGTCTCATGTTGCAGGTTTCTTACGACGAGTAAGTGATACGTTAGGGTTACGGTTTCTACACTCAACTTTGCCGTTGGTGTTGATGGGAATCCACAACCTTGTTGCTTCCGCTATATGGATTGAGGTAATAGTATTTACATTACTTTATACATGTGATTTACCTCTGTTATAAATCCTTCGAGTACTGTGTGTGTCAGCATACCGATCCAGGGATGACACGTAAGCACAGAGACTTGATCCATTCGGGTCGGGTCGCTACAGTGACAACTGATGATCCTGAATCTCATGGTTCAGTTTCTCAGTCAAATGGTGATCCGGAGACTAATAATGAAAATCCAGACACAAATGAGGACCACCAGGAAAATAATGATTCACAAAATGATGATGTACCACCACCACCTCCTCCTGTGGGTAGACCACGGCGTGAGAGGAAGAAAGCCATATCAGACGACTATATCACTTTCATGATTGAGGATATGAATGATCTGGGAAAGGTGGAGGATCCAACCTCTTATAAGGAGGCCATTAAAAGCGAACATTCGTCCAAATGGTTGGTTGCCATGGAAGACGAGTTGAAATCTATGGGCTCAAACGATGTATGGGACTTAGTAGAAGTTCCCGATGGAGCTAAGAAAGTAGGCAACAAGTGGGTCTACAAAACCAAGTATGATTCCAAAGGGAATGTCGAACGGTTCAAAGCAAGGCTAGTGGCAAAAGGGTATACACAGAGAAAAGGCATTGATTATAAGCAAACCTTCTCTCCTGTGTCAACCAAGGATTCTTTCAGAATTATAATGGCTTTAGTAGCTCATTACGACCTAGAACTACACCAAATGGATGTTAAAACGGCATTTCTAAATGGTGACTTAAAAGAAAACGTTTACATGGCTTAGCCAGAAGGCTTTGTTGTGGAAGGGAAGGAACATTTGGCATGTCGTCTAAAGAAATCGATTTATGGCTTGAAGCAAGCTTCAAGAGAGTGGTACCTAAAGTTTGATACAATTATCAAAACTTTTGGTTTCACCGAAAATGTTGTGGACAACTGCATATACGTTAAGTTTAAAGGCAGTAGGTTCACATTTTTAGTCCTATACGTTGATGACATATTGTTGGCATGTAGCGATAAGGATATGCTGCATGAGACCAAGAATTTTCTGTCATCCAGTCTTGATATGAAAGATCTTGGTGAAGCCTCGTATGTCCTCGGCATCAAGATTCATCGAGATAGGTCTAGAGGAATGTTAGGACTATCTCAAAAGGCATACTTTGAGAGAGTACTGAAAAAATTCAATATGCATAAGTGCTCACACTCACCTGCTCCTATAGTCAAGGGCAATGAGTTTGGGACATTTCAATGTCCGAGGAACCAATGTGAAACTGATCAGATGAAGTCGGTTCCTTATGCTTCAGCTGTCGGAAGCATCATGTATGCTCAAGTGTGTACACGCCCAGATTTATGTTTTGTAACCGGGATGCTTGGCAGATACCAATCAAATCCAGGACCGGACCACTGGAAGGCCGCAAAGAAAGTCTTGCGTTATATGCAAGGAACTAAGGATTTCATGCTTACATATAAAAGAACTGATAACCTAGAAATTGTTGGTTATTCGGACTCTGATTTTGCCGAGTGTGTGGATAGTAAGAGATCCACGTCAGGTTATATATTCACACTCGCGGGAGGAGCTATATCGTGGAAAAGCTCCAAACAAACCTTAACTACTGGATCTACGATGCAAGCAGAATTTGTAGCATGTTATGAGGCCACCGGGCAGGCTGTATGGCTAAAGAATTTTATTCCTGGACTTAAAGTGGTTGACAGCATATCTAAACCAATTTTACTGTACTGCGATAATGAACCAGCAGTTTTCTATACGAGAAACAATAGGTCAAGTAATGCTGCCAGACACATTGACATAAAGTATCGTGTTGTGAAAGATAGAATCCAGGATCAAACAGTTGATGATAAACACATAAGAACGAAGCATATGCTTGTGGATCCGCTAACAAAAGGCTTACCACCCAGTATTTTTCGTGAGCATGTTGCCGGCATGGGACTACTGGAAGCCTTATGATTCTGGAATAAGAGGACCATTAAAATGAACCACTCCCCAATTAGCAAAATGTTTTCCATTTCGAAATAGGCGGGTGTGCTATAAGTGTTGAGGTTCCATGGCGTTTCGAGTTGTTGTAACACCTCACTTTGGTACATCATTCCTATGTAGAATGGGCGAATGAAGTTAAGCCTAACGATCAAGGGGGAGAATGTGGGTTTTGATCTGACGGCTTAACAGGCCAGTTAGATCTATTAGTCTAACAGAAAAAGGGAAAGATAACGTTAAAGAAAAAGGCCCCACGCACCAACGTACGTGGGCTTTTTCTCCCAACTAAGGCGCCTTGATCGGGGGCACCCAAACCAACTGATGGTTTAGGTCCCTTGTCTCCAGCGCTACATAAAAGCGGGTACGGGAGAGGGTTGGCAGCCTGCGCAATCACAATTTTCATACGGTTTCACTCCCCTCCCGATATTCTCTCACCCCGTCCGATCGGGGGGAGCGCTGCAGCGACGGGAAGACCTACTCCAGCCGCTGCTGCTGTCCCCGGGCAGTGCCGGTGGCGTCCTAAGGGCATCAGGACGTTGAGGAGGACTGCTACCTCGACTACATCACCCCTGCATCACGCCTGCATCGAGCAGGCGATCATGTCCACTGTCGTGACATGTAAAGATTCCCTAAACCTTCTCTGTTCATGCTTTTTAGGTGATCTAGATGCAATCAGTTCCTACTAATGGTATCCCAAAGATGCATAATTACTCCAACAGTCACGTCATCTATAGTCAATCTAATAGTCAACACGTATAATAGTTAGCTATAAGAAAGTACTATTTTATTAATATATGTCCCACCTTCCTCTCTCTCATACCTTCTTAGAGCTCGTGTTACAGCCGGCTGTAAGCCTACAACCCGCATCTCTTCTCTCTTTTCCAACTTGGCAACAATATAATATTTAAATCCTTATAGCCCTCTTACATCACCTTATTATACTTGCTCTAATGGAGTTTCCCTCAGCTGAGTTGTATGCCCGTTCGCTATTCTCCTCGAGAACATGACCGGTTAATATCAGACTATACCAATGTGCAGACCCCTCAGTACAGTGGCAGCAGGCAGGACCACGAACAAGCTGGTCCCCAAGGTCAGTCTCAAGTCTGTTAGTACTTCCACGATGTTGTCGGTGTTGATCGTATAGCATGAGCCTTGCTACCACGAGATTCTGAAGCCCGTCCCACCACTCTCCTCTCCTTGCGCCATCCCCGCGGCCGCCCGGGGGAATCCCAGATCTGCCGCTCCTCGCCCTTCTCCCTCCTCCGCCCCTCCTCGTCGCCGTCGGCACGGGTCTGAAGGAAATATGCCCTAGAGGCAATAATAAAGTTATTATTTATTTCCTTATATCATGATAAATGTTTATTATTCATGCTAGAATTGTATTAACCGGAAACATAATACATGTGTGAATACATAGACAAACAGAGTGTCACTAGTATGCCTCTACTTGACTAGCTCGTTAATCAAAGATGGTTATGTTTCCTAACCATGGACAAAGAGTTGTTATTTGATTAACGGGATCACATCATTAGGTGAATGATCTGATTGACATGACCCATTCCATTAGCTTAGCACCCGATCGTTTAGTATGTTGCTATTGCTTTCTTCATGACTTATACATGTTCCTATGACTATGAGATTATGCAACTCCCGTTTACTGGAGGAACACTTCGTGTGCTACCAAACGTCACAACGTAACTGGGTGATTATAAAGGAGCTCTACAGGTGTCTCCAAAGGTACATCTTGGGTTGGCGTATTTCGAGATTAGGATTTGTCACTCCGATTGTCGGAGAGGTATCTCTGGGCCCTCTCGGTAATGCACATCACATAAGCCTTGCAAGCATTGCAACTAATGAGTTAGTTGTGAGATGATGTATTACGGAACGAGTAAAGAGACTTGCCGGTAACGAGATTGAACTAGGTATTGAGATACCGACGATCGAATCTCGGGCAAGTAACATACCGATGACAAAGGGAACAACGTATGTTGTAATGCGGTCTGACTGATAAAAGATCTTCGTAGACTATGTAGGAGCCAATATGAGCATCCAGGTTCCGCTATTGGTTATTGACCGGAGACGTGTCTCGGTCATGTCTACATTGTTCTCGAACCGTAGGGTCCGCACGCTTAACGTTATGATGAAAGTTTCATTATGAGTTTATGCATTTTGATGTACCGAAGTTTGTTCGGAGTCCCGGATGTGACCATGGACATGACGAGGAGTCTCGAAATGGTCGAGACATAAAAATCGATATATTGGAAGCCTATATTTGGATATCGGAATCGTTCTGGGTGAAATTGGGATCTTACCGGAGTACCGGGAGGTTACCGGAACCCCCCGGGGGGTTATTGGGCCTACATGGGCCTTAAGGGAGAAGAGGAAAGGAGGCTAGAGGTGGCCGTGCGCCCCTCCCCTTCCTAGTCCGAATAGGACAAGGGAAGGGGGGCGGCGCCCCCCCCCCCCCCTTTCCTTTCCCTCTTCCTCTTCTTTTGCCCCTTCTCCTTCTCCAACTAGGAAAGAAGGGAGTCCTACTCCCGGTGGGAGTAGGACTCCCCCTTGGCGCGCCCCTCCTTGGCCGGCCGCCCCCTCCCCATGGCTCCTTTATATACGGGGGCAGGGGGCACCCTAGAACACACAAGTTGATCTTTGTGATCGTTCCTTAGCCGTGTGCGGTGCCCCCCTCCACGATATTACACCTCGGTCATATTGTAGTGGTGCTTAGGCGAAGCCTTGCGACGGTAGTACATCAAGATCGTCACCACGCCGTCGTGCTGACGGAACTCATCCCCGAAGCTTTGCTGGATCGGAGCCCGGGGATCGTCATCGAGCTGAACGTGTGCCAAGAACTCGGAGGTGCCGGAGTAACGGTGCTTGGATCAGTCGGATCGTGAAGACGTACGACTACATCAACCACGTTGTGCTAACGCTTCCGTTGTCGATCTACAAGGGTACGTAGATCACACTCTCCCCTCTCGTTGCTATGCATCACCATGATCTTGCGTGTGCGTAGGAATTTTTTTGAAATTACTACGTTCCCCAACAGTGGCATCCGAGCCTAGGTTTTATATGTTGATGTTATATGCACGAGTAGAACACAAGTGAGTTGTGGGTGATATAAGTCATACTGCTTACCAGCATGTCATACTTTGCGGCAGTATTGTTGGACAAAGCGGCCCGGACCGACATTACGCGTACGCTTACGCGAGACCGGTTCTCTCGACGTGCTTTGCACAAAGGTGGCTAGCGGGTGACAGTTTCTCCAACTTTAGTTGAACCGAGTGTGGCTACGCCCGGTCCTTGCGAAGGTTAAAACAGCACCAACTTGACAAACTATCGTTGTGGTTTTGATGCGTAGGTAAGATTGGTTCTTGCTTAAGCCCGTAGCAGCCACGTAAAACATGCAACAACAAAGTAGAGGACGTCTAACTTGTTTTTGCAGGGCATGTTGTGATGTGATATGGTCAATACATGATGCTAAATTTTATTGTATGAGATGATCATGTTTTGTAACCGAGTTATCGGCAACTGGCAGGAGCCATATGGTTATCGCTTTATTGTATGCAATGCAATCGCGCTGTAATGCTTTACTTTATCACTAAGCAGTAGCGATAGTCGTGGAAGCATAAGATTGGCGAGACGACAACGATGCTACGATGGAGATCAAGGTGTCGCGCCGGTGACGATGGTGATCACGACGGTGCTTCGAAGATGGAGATCACAAGCACAAGATGATGATGGCCATATCATATCACTTATATTGATTGCATGTGATGTTTATCTTTTATGCATCTTATCTTGCTTTGATTGACGGTAGCATTATAAGATGATCTCTCACTAATTATCAAGAAGTGTTCTCCCTGAGTATGCACCGTTGCGAAAGTTCTTCGTGCTGAGACACCACGTGATGATCGGGTGTGATAGGCTCTACGTTCAAATACAACGGGTGCAAAATAGTTGCACACGCGGAATACTCAGGTTATACTTGACGAGCCAAGCATATACAGATATGGCCTCGGAACACGGAGACCGAAAGGTCGAGCATGAATCATATAGTAGATATGATCAACATAGTGATGTTCACCAATGAAACTACTCCATCTCACGTGATGATCAGACATGGTTTAGTTGATTTGGATCACGTAATCACTTAGAGGATTAGAGGGATGTCTATCTAAGTGGGAGTTCTTTAAGTAATATGATTAATTGAACCTAAATTTATCATGAACTTAGTACCTGATAGTATCTTGCTTATTTATGTTTGATTGTAGATAGATGGCCCGTGTTGTTGTTCCGTTGAATTTTAATGCGGTCCTTGAGAAAGCTAAGTTGAAAGATGATGGTAGCAATTACACGGACTGGGTCCGTAACTTGAGGATTATCCTCATTGCTGCATAGAAGAATTACGTCCTGGAAGCACCGCTAGGTGCCAGGCCTGCTGCTGGAGCAACACCAGATGTTATGAACGTGTGGCAGAGCAAAGCCGATGACTACTCGATAGTTCAGTGTGCCATGCTTTACGGCTTAGAATCGGGACTTCAACGACGTTTTGAACGTCATGGAGCATATGGGATGTTCCAGGAGTTGAAGTTAATATTTCAAGCAAATGCCCGGATTGAGAGATATGAAGTCTCCAATAAGTTCTATAGATGCAAGATGGAGGAGAACAGTTCTGTCAGTGAGCATATACTCAAAATGTCTGGGTATAATAATCACTTGATTCAATTGGGAGTTAATCTTTCAGATGATTGCGTCATTGACAGAATTCTCCAATCACTGCCACCAAGCTACAAGAGCTTCGTGATGAACTATAATATGCAAGGGATGAATAAGACTATTCCCGAGCTCTTCGCAATGCTGAAAGCTGCGGAGGTAGAAATCAAGAAGGAGCATCAAGTGTTGATGGTCAACAAGACCACTAGTTTCAAGAAAAAGGGCAAAGGGAAGAAGAAGGGGAACTTCAAAAAGAACAACAAGCAAGTTGCTGCTCAAGAGAAGAAACCTAAACCTGGACCTAAGCCTGAAACTGAGTGCTTCTACTGCAAGCAGACTGGTCACTGGAAGCGGAACTGCCTCAAGTATTTGGCGGATAAGAAGGATGGCAAGGTGAACAAAGGTATATGTGATATACATGTTATTGATGTGTACCTTACTAATGCTCGCAGTAGCACCTGGGTATTTGATACTGGTTCTGTTGCTAATATTTGCAACTCGAAATAGGGACTACGAATTAAGCGAAGATTGGCTAAGGACGAGGTGACGATGCGCGTGGGAAATGGTTCCAAAGTCGATGTGATCGCAGTCGGCACGCTACCTCTACATCTACCTTCGGGATTAATATTAGACCTAAATAATTGTTATTTGGTGCCAGCGTTAAGCATGAACATTATATCTGGATCTTGTTTGATGCGAGACGGTTATTCATTTAAATCAGAGAATAATGGTTGTTCTATTTACATGAGTAATATCTTTTATGGTCATGCACCCTTAAAGAGTGGTCTATTCTTATTAAATCTCGATAGTAGTGACACACATATTCATAGTGTTGAAACCAAAATATGCAGAGTTGATAATGATAGTGCAACTTATTTGTGGCACTGCCGTTTAGGTCATATCGGTATAAAGCGCATGAAGAAACTCCATACTGATGGGCTTTTGGAACCACTTGATTATGAATCACTTGGTACTTGCGAACCATGCCTTATGGGTAAGATGACAAAAAACACCGTTCTCTGGTACTATGGAGAGAGCAACAGATTTGTTGGAAATCATACACACAGATGTATGTGGTCCGATGAATGTTGAGGCTCGTGGCGGATATTGTTATTTTCTCACCTTCAAAATGACTTAAGAAGATATGGGTATATCTACTTAATGAAACACAAATCTGAGACGTTTGAAAAGTTCAAAGAATTTCAGAGTGAAGTTGAAAATCATCGTAACAAGAAAATAAAATTCCTACGATCTGATCGTGGAGGAGAATATTTGAGTTACGAGTTTGGTGTACATTTGAAACAATGTGGAATAGTTTCGCAACTCACGCCACCCGGAACACCACAACGTAATGGTGTGTCCGAACGTCGTAATCGTACTTTACTAGATATGGTGCGATCTATGATGTCTCTTACTGATTTACCGCTATCGTTTTGGGGATATGCTCTAGAGACGGCCGCATTCACGTTAAATAGGGCACCATCAAAATCCGTTGAGACGACGCCTTATGAACTGTGGTTTGGCAAGAAACCAAAGTTGTTGTTTCTGAAAGTTTGGGGCTACGATGCTTATGTGAAAAAGCTTCAACCTAATAAGCTCGAACCCAAATCAGAAAAATGTGTCTTCATAGGATATCCAAAGGAAACTATTGGATACACCTTCTATCACAGATCCGAAGGCAAGACTTTTGTTGCTAAATTCGGAAACTTTCTAGAGAAGGAGTTTCTCTCGAAAGAAGTGAGTGGGAGGAAAGTAAAACTTGACGAGGTAACTGTACCTACTCCCTCATTGGAAAGTAATACATCACAGAAACCTATTTCTGTGACACCTACACCAATTAGTGAGGAAGCTAATGATAATGATCATGAAACTTCAGAACAAGATACTACTGAACCTCGTAGATCAACCAGGATGAGATCCGCACCAGAGTGGTACGGTAATCATGTTCTGGAAGTCATGCTATTAGATCATGATGAACCTACGAACTATGAAGAAGCGATGGTAAGCCCAGATTCCGCAAAATGGCTTGAAGCCATGAAATCTGAGATGGGATCCATGTATGAGAACAAAGTATGGACTTTGGTTGACTTGCCCAATGATCGGCAAGCAATTGAGAATAAATGGATCTTCAAGAAGAAGACTGACGCTGACGGTAATATTACTGTCTACAAAGCTCGACTTGTCGCAAAAGGTTTTCGACAAGTTCAAGGGATTGACTACGATGAGACCTTCTCACCCGTAGCAATGCTTAAGTCTGTCCGAATCATGTTAGCAATTGCCGCATTTTATGATTATGAAATTTGGCAGATGGATGTCAAAACTGCATTCCTGAATGGATTTCTGGAAGAAGAGTTGTATATGATGCAACCAGAAGGTTTTGTCGATCCAAAGGGAGCTAACAAAGTGTGCAAGCTCCAGCGATCCATTTATGGACTGGTGCAAGCCTCTCGGAGTTGGAATAAACGCTTTGATAGTGTGATCAAAGCATTTGGTTTTATACAGACTTTTGGAGAAGCCTGTATTTACAAGAAAGTGAGTGGGAGCTCTGTAGCATTTCTGGTATTATATGTGGATGACATATTACTAATTGGAAATGATATAGAATTTCTGGATAGCATAAAGGGATACTTGAATAAGAGTTTTTCAATGAAAGACCTCGGTGAAGCTGCTTACATATTAGGCATTAAGATCTATAGAGATAGATCAAGACGCTTAATTGGACTTTCACAAAGCACATACCTTGACAAAGTTTTGAAGAAGTTCAAAATGGATCAAGCAAAGAAAGGGTTCTTGCCTGTGTTATAAGGTGTGAAGTTGAGTCAGACTCAATGCCCGACCACTTCAGAAGATAGAGAGAAAATCAAAGATGTTCCCTATGCTTCAGCCATAGGCTCTATCATGTATGCAATGTTGTGTATCAGACCTGATGTGTGCCTTGCTATAAGTCTAGCAGGGAGGTACCAAAGTAATCCAGGAGTGGATCACTGGACAGCGGTCAAGAACATCCTGAAATACATGAAAAGGACTAAGGATATGTTTCTCGTTTATGGAGGTGACAAAGAGCTAATCGTAAATGGTTATGTTGATGCGAGCTTTGACACTGATCCGGACGATTCTAAATCGCAAACCGGATACGTGTTTACATTAAACGGTGGAGCTGTCAGTTGGTGCAGTTCTAAACAAAGTGTCGTGGCGGGATCTACGTGTGAAGCGGAATATATAGCTGCTTCGGAAGCAGCAAATGAAGGAGTCTGGATGAAGGAGTTCATATCCGATCTAGGTGTCATACCTAGTGCATCGGGTCCAATGAAAATCTTTTGTGACAATACTGGTGCAATTGCCTTGGCAAAGGAATCTAGATTTCACAAGAGAACCAAGCACATCAAAAGACGCTTCAATTCCATCAGGGATCTAGTCCAGGTGGGAGACATAGAGATTTGCAAGATACATACGGATCTGAATGTAGCAGACCCGTTGACTAAGCCTCTTCCACGAGCAAAACATGATCAGCACCAAAGCTCCATGGGTATTAGAATCATTACTGTGTAATCTAGATTATTGACGCTAGTGCAAGTGGGAGACTGAAGGAAATATGCCCTAGAGGCAATAATAAAGTTATTATTTATTTCCTTATATCATGATAAATGTTTATTATTCATGCTAGAATTGTATTAACCGGAAACATAATACATGTGTGAATACATAGACAAACAGAGTGTCACTAGTATGCCTCTACTTGATTAGCTCGTTAATCAAAGATGGTTATGTTTCCTAACCATGGACAAAGAGTTGTTATTTGATTAACGGGATCACATCATTAGGTGAATGATCTGATTGACATGACCCATTCCATTAGCTTAGCACCCGATCGTTTAGTATGTTGCTATTGCTTTCTTCATGACTTATACATGTTCCTATGACTATGAGATTGTGCAACTCCCGTTTACCGGAGGAACACTTTGTGTGCTACCAAACGTCACAACGTAACTGGGTGATTATAAAGGAGCTCTACAGGTGTCTCCAAAGGTACATGTTGGGTTGGCGTATTTCGAGATTAGGATTTGTCACTTCGATTGTCGGAGAGGTATCTCTGGGCCCTCTCGGTAATGCACATCACATAAGCCTTGCAAGCATTGCAACTAATGAGTTAGTTGTGAGATGATGTATTACGGAACGAGTAAAGAGACTTGCCGGTAACGAGATTGAACTAGGTATTGAGATACCGACGATCGAATCTCGGGCAAGTAACATACCGATGACAAAGGGAACAACGTATGTTGTTATGCGGTCTAACCGATAAAAGATCTTCGTAGAATATGTAGGAGCCAATATGAGCATCCAGGTTCCGCTATTGGTTATTGACCGGAGACGTGTCTCGGTCATGTCTACATTGTTCTCGAACCGTAGGGTCCGCACGCTTAACGTTATGATGATAGTTTCATTATGAGTTTATGCATTTTGATGTACCGAAGTTTGTTCGGAGTCCCGGATGTGACCATGGACATGACGAGGAGTCTCGAAATGGTCGAGACATAAAAATCGATATATTGGAAGCCTATATTTGGATATCGGAATCGTTCTGGGTGAAATTGGGATTTTACCGGAGTACCGGGAGGTTACCGGAACCCCCCGGGGGGTTATTGGGCCTACATGGGCCTTAAGGGAGAAGAGGAAAGGAGGCTAGAGGTGGCCGCGCGCCCCTCCCCTTCCTAGTCCGAATAGGACAAGGGAAGGGGGCGGCGCCCCCCCCCCTTTCCTTTCCCTCTTCCTCCTCTTTTCCCCCTTCTCTTTCTCCATCTAGGAAAGAAGGGAGTCCTACTCCCGGTGGGAGTAGGACTCCCCCTTGGCGCGCCCCTCCTTGGTCGGCCGCCCCCTCCCCTTGGCTCCTTTATATACGGGGGCAGGGGGCACCCTAGAACACACAAGTTGATCTTTGTGATCGTTCCTTAGCCGTGTGCGGTGCCCCCCCTCCACGATATTACACCTCGGTCATATTGTAGCGGTGCTTAGGCGAAGCCCTGCGACGGTAGTACATCAAGATCGTCACCACGCCGTCGTGCTGACGGAACTCATCCCCGAAGCTTTGCTGGATCGGAGCCCGGGGATCGTCATCGAGCTGAACGTGTGCCAAGAACTCAGAGGTGTCGTAGTAACGGTGCTTGGATCGGTCGGATCGTGAAGATGTACGACTACATCAACCACGTTGTGCTAACGCTTCCGTTGTCGATCTACAAGGGTACGTAGATCACACTCTCCCCTCTCGTTGCTATGCATCACCATGATCTTGCGTGTGCGTAGGAAATTTTTTGAAATTACTACGTTCCCCAATAGGGTCGCCAGGCAAAGCCCGCTCGGCCTAGGTGGCGGCAGGGCCGTCTTCTCCTCCTGCCCGAGGATGGCAGCGCGAGACGCTTTCTTCTAGTGGCGGTGCAAGTATAGGGCACGGCGACAGGGTGGCTGTTGGGCGTACGTGGCATCGTCCTCTCTTGGGCCGGCGACAGGGTCTGGTGTAGTGCTCTCCGGTGGTGCGGCTGGGGTTTGCGGGCGGCCCTGCTGCTCGCGCGGCGCGGCTGCTGGCTGGTCAGGTGGCGACGGCCTGGATCCTACTTTCAGTCCCCGGTAAAGATGGCGGTGATCCATACACAAGACTTGATGGAGATTTTTCGAACAGGTCTGGGTGAAAAACCGTGTGGTCAGCTAGATGCCAAGGCCGGCGATGGCGGAGCTCTTCTGTGTCGTTCTATTCTTGAAGATATCGCCGTGAAGAAGTTCTAGATCTCTATCTGTTATCTCCGGGGGAAACCCTAGATCGGTAGATCGGATGACGGCGGCGCTCTTACATCGTTTCCTCCTTAGGGATGTCAGCCTTGGAGGTGTGCACGGGCTCAAGGGACCAGCGGACAGCATCTTTGATGGAGCGATGTTTCATCTTACACATCGACGACTGTGGATCTTGGCAGCGTGGGGCAGTGTAGTCTCGGCGTTCGATGTGTGTAGACGGACTCGCGCAAGAGGACGGCGTCGTCTGGCGTCGTGGTGGCGTCGATGGCAGACCTGACAAAGTCGTGGCGTCAGTACCTGCTCTGAAGATGGATTGGTGGAAGGCGGCGGCGGCGGCCTCTGGGAGTGCGCCGGACTGGTGCGTGTCCCAGACCAGGTATATAGCTTGGCTAGGGCCTTCGATTTTAGATGTTAGATTTAGATGCGAGATCTGTTTGATATTAGCTTCGGACTATCAGCACCCTTAATCAAGTGGTTAGAAGTAGCGATATATGTTACCAATATAGTGGCTTTAGATTTACTGATATATTATTTTGTAAGGTCGTTATGAATAATTAATAAAGTTGTTGTATGCATCAGCAGATGCAAATGCCAGGGGGTCTTCCTCTTTTTTAAAAGAAAATGAATACGAGCCTCGCTTAGTTTTGGAAACAAGACCCATCTCAGAGCGAGGCTGGGGACGGAACCAGCTGTAATTGGAGGGTTTATAATGGGAACTTGCCTGCAGATGCATGGACATGCATGGGAACTTGCAGTTGCATGCACCTTTAGTCGCAGTTGTCGTCGCGGCCGCTCCGTCCAACTAGCCGCAATGCAGTCCATGAACTAGTCTACCATCACCATGCATAGCTTTGGGTTAGTTATTCTAAAGCTTCGAACTCCTACAAAGGCCAGAAGTTTAGCTGTATGTGTTGGAATTATTTCCACCGGTGTTACGCCTGAGAAATTGGTTTGTGGTCCAAAAGCCGAGGGAACAGATTGATGGTCAAGTGCCAGAATCCCTGCCAGCGAGAGAAAAGACATCACGGGAGCTTATCATCATGCTGCTGGCATCGATAATACCCAGTGTTACGCGGCTGAGCTCTCGTCGTATCCTCGAAACGACTTGTTTACAGAAAAAGGTGATGCCACATCGTTCGGCATTGGTACTTCCAGTTCCGGTCGCTTACTGACCGAGGCAAGTAAGTTCCACGTGGACCGAGACACGATCGTTTCTCACTGTGGCCGGCCGGGAGAGACGAGTCAGGGAGGGAAGTGCATGCATGCGAACATGCGATGCTCCTTTGATATGTTGATCGAGGTGTGTCATTTCAAGTCGAGCATAAATAATCTTACTTCTAATCAGAACCCTGCACGGAGCATAAAGAATCTTACTTCTAATCAGAACCCTGCACGGATCAGACGACACCGATGTGATGCCAACTTCACCGCGCGACCCCAAACAAACGTTTGTTTTGTACGGATTCTGTCTATTTGAATAGAAATTTAAGGTCGTGTTTGGGCGTATACTGAAATACGGTGACCGTGCGTCCAGCGCGCGTACGCATCCATTTGCCCCATCCTATCCATGTCTATTTAAAAAACCAAAAGCAATGTTTTAAATGCCAAGCCCTAGTTTAGACCGGCCCCGGTTCATCACGCCGGCAACAGAGCCAGCGGCCTACACGTCCATCGCCAGCATCAGCCAGCGGCCGGCAACACAGCCAGCCTCCAAAATCAATAATTGTCCTCGCCGATAACACAGCCAGCGGCCGGCAACACAGCCGGCCACCAAAATGAATGTTTTCTCGTCGGCACACTGCCAGCGGCCCAGCGGGCGGGGCGCACCCATGCCAGCCTTCAAAAAAGAACGGCCACGTCGATCGAACGACCTAGTTCAGGCTTTCGGCGTCGAGCATCTCCTTCTGCCTGGCCTCGAACCAGGCCCTCGTATTCTCGCTCATCTTCGACAAGTCCACGCTCATGATCGCAAGGGCCACCTCCTTCGCTTTGGTGGCGGCATTGGTGGCCTCGATGTCGAGCTGCCTCTGCCTGGCCTTGACGTTGTCGGCCTCGATGTCGAGTTGCCTTTGCCGGGCCGCCACCTCCATGTCGAGATGCCTTTGCCGGGCCGCTTCCTCCATGTCGATCTTCCTTCTCTTGGCCGCCTCCTCCATCTCAAGCTGCTTTCTTTGAAGGTCTAGGTATTGCTTCATTTGCTCGTCCTTGCTTTGCCGCTTCTTCTCGTCCCTCACATCCTTTTGGGACATCATGCCATGCAAAGTGTCATGCAATGCCATGAATGAGGCATCACGTATGTCATCAACCTTGAAGTTGGTCTTGCCGTGCACGTACTGGGCGTGGCCATCCTGACTTTGGGTCTCTTTGGGGTCGTAAGCACGGCCATGCCCACCCTCGAAGATCACGTCCTCAATGTACTGGTTGTATAAGGGGTCGTCGACCATTGGCGTTAGTGTTGGCATCCCGTCAAACAAGACGCGGGGGCCGGCATGGTGCCCGTGAACGGTGCCCGTGCTTGCTTTCTTTGCATCTCGACGGACGCCCGGCCGCCGCTGCTGGACCCAGGCGTGACGTTGAGGTCGATGACGGCCGCGGGACGCGGTGTGGACGGCGCGAACAAGCCCACGTCCGGCGACCCCGAGAAACGGGTCTGGCCGTCGTGCCTTGACGGAGGAAAGCCGGGCGACATGGGCGCGGTCCGCGACGTCGGCGACTGGCAGTGCGGAGGCCGGCCGACCGACAAGCCTGTGCTCGCGGCGCCTGCGGCCGCTGCAGGGAACCCGGCCGGACGGCCCATGCCAAGCATGAGGAGGGCGTGCGCTTCGTTGACGAGGTCCTCCTTCTCTTCGACTGCGGCCTTGCGCCGCGCGGCCTCCATCGCATCGCATTGGGCGGTGAACTTGGCCGCGGTGGCATTGACCTTGACGACCGCTCTCCGCTCTCTCTTCTTCGCCGATTCCGCGTCCAACTTGGCGATCTCCTCCGGCGTGCACTCCGACCGCGGCTTCCTTGGCGCCTTGGCCGCCTTCTTCTTCACCTTTGTGGGCGGGTCGACGGCCAGGCCGCCGGAATTCGACGGGGCGTCGGCCATGGACGGGGAAGAGAGGGGGTGGGCGGAAGGGACATAGGAGGGTTTGTGAAAATGACGCCAAATGGAGCGTGGGGGGTTGGTTTCTCCCACCGACAGGCGTGCCAGGGGAGGACAAGCGCGCGCGTCCCGCCCGTCCACGTGTTGTCCGTTTCACCCCAAAACCGGCGCAAACTTGGTCCGTGGATGGATCAAAAGCGGACACAAAGCGGACAAATGTCCGTTTGCGCCCGCGCGTTGGGTCGTCTGATTTGTTCGTTTTACTTCAAACAAATGGGGCGGATAAGATAAGGTCGCACGGTGGAGTTGGCTTGAGAGAACAGTTTATGAAATGACGAGACGCGGCCATGGATACTACTCCTACTACCATGTCGACGAAGGAGCTAGAGAACTACTCCGACGCTAGTAGTACAACGAAGTACACTGGTCATCACTCGATCGGTCTCGTCTTGTTTCCTCTATTATTCCCGACAAAATATATCTTTCTGCACTTTGATCGATCCGTTTTTTAATGGGATCGACTTGATTTCATGTCTGCTGAGTACCACATCACCTACTACCCAGCACCTATTACCATAGTCTCTGTAGGCATGTTGGTATCCAGTCTAAAATACTACTTCCTCTGTAAAGAAATATAAAAGTGTTTAGATCACTATTTTAGTTATCTAAACACTCTTATATTTTTTACGGAGGGAGTATAATTTACCGATCGTTTCACTAGTTGAACGATTCCACAGTTATGCTGAGGTGTGTATTTCAGATTCTCGAGAAAATGGAAGGCGAGAGAGAGACTTGACCAAGAGAAATTTCACGGTACATCATACTGCTGCTTGTAGTGTGTAGTATTAATCTAATCCAACGGTAAATGTAAAGGGTATTTTAGTCAACTGAATTTCCTTTCAATCAGCGATTTCCTCCTGCAGTCACGGCGCACGCGGGACCAATCCTGTTCATATTCCCCTCGCCCCTGCTGTCACCACTCACCAGCCGTTCGCCCCCGCCCTCGCTCGTCCTCACTACAGCTACGCATCGTACCGGCGCCCATGCCACTCGCCTCCTGTTGCGCTGCTCCTCACCATAGCCATGAGCTAGGTTAGGTAACTAGCGCCTAGCTGCAGACTGCAGCTAGCCCAGTCAAGCACATGAGTCATGGTCGGTTGTGCTTCAACTATAGAAACGCGAAGTCCGAACAAATCCTGCACCAGCTAGACGAGTGCTTCACTAACCCACATGAGCTAGCTCATGCCTCTATAGTCATTAGTCAGCTGTGCTTCAATTTTTGGGAAACCGAGGCCGGGCCAATCCGGCCATCTTTTCTTCTGCGTGGGAGCATGGCGACGCAAGTTGCAGGCCGAGCAGCTAGCTGGGAGGGTTGGTGATCCTTGTACCAGGGAGAGCTCACATTTGTGCAGCCTCAACCTCGTCAGCGTTTCTGTTACAGCGGCTTGCGGCACGGCGGGCCAACCGCGGGAGGCACTTTGTCTTGTCGATCGGCTGCCCTCTTGCCGGCCAACTCTGCTCGTCTGATGTACGTAAAATGTCTCTTGACCAAAGGACAGGAGCTGATTAAAGGCGTATAGAGTACTGGCATCAAAATCCTGGGCACTAGTAGCACTAATGAACTAGGTTTGAACAGCCCACGAGTTTGCTTAGAATATGCGCTTTTGTTGGAACTTGATAACGAATCTAGGATTGCAAACGATCTACTATCAACCAAGGAGATATTCATGTCTCCTATGTTGAACAAACCGGAGCCTAGTCGTCTACCTTTTCTCTCTCTTTTCCCTTAGAAAACACAATACAAAGACCCTCACATATACTCCCACGTACGCGCACACATATAAACACACACTTTATCTCTATGAGTATCTTCAAGTGACTGGATTAGCGAATCTTAAGATTGATGAAGACACCACATGAACCTTGTTCTCGACGGGGATATCGCCTTCCATTGGTAAATATTCCGTATTTATGAGACACACAAACATCAAATCTAGGATTTCATTCGTGGTGGATGGGAAACAATCACCTCATAACCATACAACTACATGTTGGTTCTTAGTTGTCTCAATCTGCCGCTCGCACACCCTTCGAACAAATATGTTGTTGCTTGACGACACCACTGGTCTCAAGACCACTGACAACAATGTCAAGGTCGAGTACAAAGGCATAATATAAAGCTCTTGCGAATGCAACAATATAGTTGGATGTGGTCCTTGCTAGGTGTATTAGGTATGCCACATGCACAAATATCATGGTTGTGTTGTGATAACCTTGATCCAACTTATATGTAGCCAACCCAGTAGTTCATGTTAGAACTAAACATATTAAGATTGATTAGCATTTTATTAGAGAAAGATTTACAAACAAAATGTTCAATCTAAGATTTGTTTCGTTATATGCCCAAGTGACCAATGGTTTCCGTGAAAACAGTTACAGTGAACATTCTTCAAAAACTCAAGCGCAATCACAATTTGATCAAGTTGTGAGTAAGGAGGTTGTTAAACCACACGTACATAAACCATAATCATGTTGGCGAGAAAGCATATAAGTTGCTCTCTCTCTCTCTCTCTCCCTCTCTGGGTTTGTCAATCTTTATTCGAAAATTGGTTTAAAGTTTCACAATAAATTTAACAAGATATGAACTGTATGTCACCAAGAAATATAATGTAAAAAATAATTTTCAAAAACAAATACAATAATATAATTTTTATCATATACCTCATATTTTGACTATCATATAGATGATCAAAGTTTGATCCAAAATACAAGGGGGCACAGTAACCCCGGACGAGGGAGTAGTACACATCATCCTAAATTCACATAGTTACCATTTTTTAGAGTGAAATGCATCTTAGGTCCTCGGACTATTCTACTTTGGGTACACGAAGCCCGGCTGATAACTTTGACAACTTTGAAAACTCGCAACCCCCACGTCGCCTCCCCCGGCAGCGACAGGGGAACCCTAGCTGCGCCGCCGCGGCCCCCTCCCCACCTCGCCCCATCTCCTTGCTGCCGCCTGAGGCAGCCGTCGGGCAAGCCCGGGGCACCAAGGATGGTGGCGGCGGGGTCTCGGCTGCCCTGCCTCTGCGTGGGGAGTCTCGGATCTGGAGTGGTGGCTCCTTTGGCGAGGCACGACAGGCTCCAGCGAGCAGTCGTGTGGGCGGTGGATCTGGCGTCGTGGCCGCACGGGCGGCGGGATCCCGGTGGTCGTTGGCGGCTGGCGATGGCTTCTGCGGCGGCCGGTACGCGCGATCTGGCGCCTCCCCTCCTCCCATGTTCGGCGTACGGGCCAGCCTGGTCGGGTCGCGCTTCCCTTAGTCGCCGGTTCTGTACAGGAGGCGCTGCTGGTGGCGGGGATCCAGTTCGGGCGAAATCCCTTGCCGGCCATGGTCGGCCGCGCCGTCGACGACGACGACTAGGGCGACATTCTCCTCCTTGGAGGCGTCAGTATGCACTGACCTCCTCACTTCCCCTTCTCCTAGGTCTCCCGGGCGAAATCCCTAACTTTGTTGGGCGACGGTGGCGCTCACGGCGCCGTTCCCTTCTTAAAGGTGCCGCTTTGGGAACCTTGGGATTGGGTGGCGCTTGTGGGTGGTGGGCGACGGCGGTGGTGCGGACCTATCCTAGCATGGATCTACGTATGTTTCTTGGAGATGGACTCACGTAGGTGAAGGTCGTTGTTTGGCGTCCATGGCGGAAGACTTGCCAAGACTCGCGTAGGTGGAGCTCGTCGTTTGGCGTCATGGTGGCATCGATGGCGGAGGACCTGCCAAGGTTGATACCTCAATCTACTCTGAAGATGGACCAGTGGAAGATGACGGCGACGACACATGTGAGTGCGTCAAACCGGTTTGTGCCCCGGACCCGGTAGATGGCTCGGTCGGGGCTCCGACTTTAGATGTTAGGTTTAGGTGAGAGGCCTGGGTATGTGTCCCGGCTTGCACCCCTTCATTATATGAATAGAAATAGCGGCAGATGTTGTCAAGATGGCGGATTCAGGCATATTGTTGTTTTACTTTGTAAAGTCCTCGAAAATAATCAATTAAATGGCCGCATGCATCTCTTAGATGCAGAGCCCGGGGGTCTTCCTCCTTTTTTTAAGTTCTCAAAGTGTAATATGTGTGTCATTCAAATTATTTCATAGATGTCACATAGGTCCACAAAGTATTTCAAAGGTGCCATATATGTACATATTTATTGACTTAAAAGATTTAAATGGCATTTTTATACTTTGAAAACCTACACGACAACTCTGAAATAGCGTAACACCCTCAATGCGACTATAGCTCCCACGTGTCGAGGCACGACTTAGAGACATAATCGCATTGAAGGCATATGTCGCAAGTTAGGCAATCTTCACAACATCCCATGTAATATAGATAATAAAAAGGGAGATAACATAGTTGGCTTACACTCGCCACGTCAATCAAGGTACATAAATAACATTACAACATTCAAACACTCATGGCCCGACTACGGCGCCAAAATAAAAGATAACCCAACATGCGACACGGTCCCGATCACCCCAACTGGGCACCACTACTGATCATCAGGGAAAGATACGTAGTATCGGCGTGAATCCTCGTCGAACTCCCACTTGAGCTCAAGCGCGTCATCTGGACCGGAATCATCAGGCCCTGTATCTGGTTTGGAAGTAATCTGTGAGCCACAGGGACTCAGCAATCTCGCATCCTCGCGATCAAGACTATTTAAGCTAATAGGTAAGGCAAGGTAAATATGTGGAGCTGCAGCAAGCGACTAGCTTATATGGTGGCTATCCTGTTCGCAAAAGAGAGCGAGAAGAGGAGGCAATGCGCGAGCGAGAAACTAGAGAGCAATCTGCGCAAGCATTACTCCAACACCGTGTTCACTTTCCGGACTCCGCTGAGAAGAGACCATCATGGTAACTCACACAGTTGATTCATTTTAATTAAGTTAAGGTTCAAGTTATCTACAACTGGACATAAACAAATTCCCATCTGCCCATAACCGCGGGCACGGCTTTCGAAAGTTCAAATCCCTGCAGGGGAGTCCCAACTTAGCCCATGACAAGCTCTCATGGTCAACAAAGGAATAGACCTCCTCCCGAGACGTTCCAATCAGACTCGGTATCCCGGTTCTTCAAGACACTTCGACAGGTTAAAACAAATCCAACAACACCGCCCGAATGTGCCGACAAATCCTGATAGGAGCTGCACATATCTCTTTCTCAGGGCACACTCAGATTGTCTAAACTTCCGGTAGGCCAGCCCAGAGTTGCCCCTGGTAGCCACCGGCGGCTGACGAGTTGGACCAACACTCAGAGGAGCACTGGCCCGGGGGGGGGGTTAAAATAAGATGACCCTCGGGCTCCGGAAACCCAAGGGAAAAAAGAGGCTAGGTGGCAAATAGTAAAACCAAGGTTGGGCATTGCTGAAAAAGCTTTAATCAAGGCGAACTATCAAGGGGTTCCCATTATAACCCAACCGCGTAAGGAACGTAAAAATCCGGGAACATAACACCGATATGACGGAAACTAGGGCGGCAAGAGTGGAACAAAACACTAGGCGAGAGGCCGAGCCTTCCACCCTTTACCAAGTATATAGATGCATTAAGATAACATGGCAATATAGTGATATCCCAACAAGTAAATAATGTTCCAACAAGGAACGGTCTCCAATCTTCACCTGCAACTAGCAACGCTATAAGAGGGGCTGAGCAAAGCGGTAACATAGCCAATCAACGGTTTGCTAGGACATGGTGGGTTAGAGGTTTGACATGGAAATTTGGGAGGCTTGAAAGCAAGTGGTAGGAATCGTAGCATAGTCATAGCAAAAGAGCGAGCATCTAGCATAACAAAGATAGTAGTGATTTCGAGGGTATGATCATCTTGCCTGCAAAGTTGTCAAGGTTGACTGGATCCTCGAAAGCAAACTCAACGGGCTCCTCGTTAGCGAACTCGTCTCCCGGCTCTACCAAACAAGACAAACAAGCAACAAGGACACAATCAACCACGTGCAAAGCTCAAACAATATGATGCAAACATGGTATGCTATGCGGGATGCAATATGTGATGCATATGCATGATTTGACAAGGAATGAATGAACCTGGCCTCAACTTGAAAATCCAAGTGTTCCACTGGAAAGATGAGATGAAATCGCTTGAAAACGATATAAATAACGCCAGAATCGGAGTTACGGTTTGGAAATGGCAAGCAATTCAAATATGACCACGATCTGCGATTTACAGCAAGTAGCCATCTAAATGCAACAAGATGAACATGCTACACAACCCAACCATGGCAACAAAATACATGGAAGGGATCCATTCATGAGTCTTAACAAAAGTCGAGCACTGAGCTACGGCCAATTCATCCATTAACAGGTTCAAACAAGCATGGCAAAAATGCATTTGACAAACAGATCTCAGACTTAGTGAAATTAACACTTGTCTGGAATTTCAGATCAGATAGCACTCTTTGGAGCATGAAAACTATATGCTACAGGACATGAACATGGCAAAGTAAAGCATGGCATGGAGCTACTCAAAGAGCTTAACAAAAGTGCCTTAGTGACCTTGAGCCAAAAGGGATCAGAAAATACATTTGCGAGTATGTGAACATGGCAAAAACACAATCAGTTCTCAGACTTGGTGAAAACTGGAGCATGCTGAAAACAGATATCAAGTAGGCATGTTTACGAGCTCGATGCACTCACTACAGAGAAAGTCATGACAAGCTAAGCATACACCCATCAAGAATACACAAAATGCAAGCTAGACATGTTAAGAACAATAATATATCATGCACGGATCAACTACAACATCCTCGGCAAAATCGCTAACAAGTAGACAATCTGCCCAGATTCACGAAATAGCAAAAGTAGAGCTCGATTGACTCAAGCTAGGATGCTCCATAATTGAAAACAAAGACATGGATGGATAGAGCACTACAATATTAACAAAACATCCTTACGGATCATCCTCAATAGAAGCACAGATCACTAGGAAACAACATGAACATATGGCAATATGAGATAAACAGGTCAAGGACTTAGTGGAAATGCTAAGTCCCTGAAATCAGCATTACCAAGTGCCTCACTTTGCAAGCTTGTGCTAGTCACCACACATATCACAAAAATACATGGGTTGCACCTCTGGATAGATGGAAAAACATATAACAAAACACATGTAGAGCTCATGGGCATATCATGCAAACAATAATCATGGCAAAAATGACAAATATCTAAATGGAGCAGCAGATCTGCCAATTATCTCAAATAGCACTCTTCTAACAGAATTTCGGGCATCAAGATGAACTCAAATGAAAATGATACAATGGAATGAAATGATGTACTCTCTGAGACGAACATTTTGATATGCTATATGCCCAAAACGGAGCTACGGATGAGGAGTTACGATGCGATGAACAGGAGCAAAAAATTAGGGTTTCGGACAAAAAGTCAACCCAATCTATTCTCAGATCTAGATCCGCATGCTTTATGAGGTTCGTCGGAGGAGCACTGTTCACCGGAGCTAGACGGGGAGGCCGCCGGAGAAGGACTTGCCGGCGACGAGGAAGAGGCGCGGGGCCGGAGCCGCGGCGGTGGTGGCCGGAGATGGAGGCGCGGCCGGTGATGAGCGCGGGGCGGCGCCGGTAGAGAGATGCAGTGGCGCCGGACGGGCGGCACGGTGGCCAGCGCCGGCGAGGCGGCGGGGAGAGCGGGGCGGTGCTGGGCGGAGGAAGGCGAGGCGGCTTGCGAGCGGCGCGGCCCGGCCGATGGGCTTGGAGGGCCCCGCTTGGGCTGCCCCGGGCCGGCGGCGGGCGAAGTGGGCGCGGTGGCGGCGGCGAATCAGTGAGCGCCACGTGGCGGCGGCGGCTGGGTCAGACACGTCCGGTGCCGGCGGACGTTGTCCGGCGCGCGGAGGAAGACGAAGACTAGGGTTTGGACGGGGGAGATCCGGATTTTGATGAGGGGGTCTATATATAGAGGTAGAGGGAGCTAGGAGAGTCCAAATGAGGTGCAGTTTTCGGCCACGCGATCGTGATCGAACGCTCTATATGATGGAGAGGGTTTTGGTGGGTTTTGGGCCAAATTGGAGGGGTGTTGGGCTGCAACACACACACGAGGCCTTTTCGGTCCCTCGGTTAACCGTTGGAGCATCAAACGAAGTCCAAATGGTACGAAACTTGACAGGCGGTCTACCGGTAGTAAACCAAGGCCGCTTGGCAAGTCTCGGTCCAATCCGGAAATGTTTAATCCCCAAACACAAAAGAAAGGTAGAAATGACCACCGAAGGAGAATGAAGCGCCGGAATGCAAAACGGACAACGGGGAAAAAGCTCGAATGCATGAGATGAACACGTATGCAAATGCAATGCACATGATGACATGATATGAGATGCATGACAACGATAACAACACACGAAGACAAAAACCCGAACCCGAGAAAATAAAATAACTTAACGCCGGAAACGGCAAGAGTTGGAGTACATATTGGGTAAATTACATCCGGGGTGTTACAACACTCCACCACTACGAAAGGATCTCGTCCCGAGATCTAGGACTGAAAGAACGCCGGGTACTCAGAACGGAGGTGATCCTCGCGTTCCCAAGTAGCTTCACGGTCGGAATGGTGTGACCACTTGACTTTGAGGAATTTGATTGACTTGTTGCGAGTCTTGCGTTCAGTCTCTTCAAGAATAGCAACGGGGTGCTCACGATAGGAGAGATCTTCTTGGAGCTCAATGTCCTCAAAGTTGACGGTGCGGTCAGGAGTCTTGAAGCACTTTCGGAGCTGAGAGACATGGAACACGTCATGCACATTTGCAAAGTTTGAAGGAAGCTCGAGTTGATAGGCGAGATCGCCTCTCTTGCTGACGATCTTGAAAGGTCCCACGTATCTAGGGGCAAGTTTCCCTTTGATACCGAAGCGACGAGTACCTTTCACGCGGAGGTAAACATGATCTCCGATCTCGAAAGCCAAATCACGGTGCTTACTGTCATAGTAACTCTTCTGGCGGGATTGGGCTGCTTTGAGGTTATCTCGAATGACTTTGCACATTTCCTCTGCCTCTGTGATGAAGTCATTTCCCAGAAGTTGACGTTCACCGGTTTCAGACCAGTTGAGAGGGGTATGACACTTACTGCCATACAGAATTTCGAATGGGGCCTTGCCCGAACTTGCTTGAAAACTGTTGTTGTAGGAGAATTCAGCATATGGAAGACAATCCTCCCACTTCATGCCAAAGGAGATCACACAAGCCCTGAGCATATCTTCAAGAATCTGGTTGACACGCTCGACTTGCCCGCTAGTTTGAGGATGGAAAGTTGTGCTGAAGCGGATGTTGGTGCCCATGGCCTTATGAAAAGAATCCCAAAACTTGGAGGTAAAGATGCTGCCACGGTCTAAAGAGATCACTTGTGGAATACCGTGCAGAGAGACAATTCGAGAGGTATAGAGTTCCGTCAATTGAGCTGCAGTGATTGACTCTTTGATAGGCAGAAAGTGAGCCACTTTAGTGAGTTTGTCGATGACAACAAATATAGCATCATTGCCACGTTTGGACTTTGGAAACCCAGTCACGAAGTCCATCTCAATGTGGTCAAACTTCCATTCTGGAATGGCAAGAGGTTGGAGGAGACCAGCTGGCCTTTGGTGTTCTGCCTTCACTCTTCTGCAGACATCACACTCATTCACGAATTGAGCAATCTCGCGCTTCATTCGAGTCCACCAATAAGCCTGCTTGAGGTCCTGATACATCTTCGTGCTCCCGGGGTGGATGGAGAAGAGAGAATTGTGAGCCTCGTTCATGATCACTTTACGAAGTTCACCTTTGGGCACAACAATACGATCCTCGAAGAAGAGAGTATCCTTGTAATCAAGGCGGTAGCACTTGTACTTGGGTTGACTCTTAGCAATCCCAATCTTCACCTTTTTCACCATAGCATCAAGAAGCTGGGCTTGGCGAATCTGGTCTTCCAAGGTAGGAGAGACTTGAAGGTTGGCGAGGAAACCTTGAGGAACAACTTGCAGATTAAGTTTGCAGAAAGCTTCACAAAGCTCGGGTTGATAAGGCTTGAGAATAAGGCTGTTGCAGTAAGCCTTTCTGCTCAAAGCGTCAGCAATCACATTGGCCTTGCCTGGAGTATACTCGATACTCGGATTATACTCTTGAATCATTTCGACCCATCGAGTCTGCCTGAGGTTGAGATTAGGCTGAGTGAAGATGTACTTGAGACTCTTGTGATTACTGAAAATGTCCACTTTTCTTCCCAACAAGAGATGTCTCCAAGTCAAAAGAGCATGCACAACTGCCGCCAACTCGAGATCATGAGTGGGGTAGTTCTTCTCATTGGGCTTCAACTGGCGAGAGGTATAAGCCACAACTTTCTTCTCTTGCATCAACACTGCGCCAAGACCTTGGAGAGAGGCATCACAAAAGACCTCATACGGTTTGGATTCATCAGGCGGAGTCAGAACTGGAGCAGTGATCAATTTCTCTTTCAAAGTGTTGAAAGCAATGTCACACTCCGGAGACCAAACGTACTTGACGTGCTTCTGGAGAAGATTTGAGAGAGGATTCGCGATCTTAGAAAAGTTTTCAACGAATCTTCGACAATAGCTTGCGAGACCGAGGAAGCTACGGAGTTGCTTCACGTTCTGAGGTGGTTTCCAATTCACAATTGCATTCACCTTCTCAGGATTCACCGCAATGCCCTTGGCAGAGATGATATGACCAAGATAAAGAACCTCATCAAGCCAAAATTCGCACTTGGAGAACTTGGCGTAGAACTGGTGTTCCCTCAGCTTATCGAGTACCAAACGCAAGTGCTTGGCATGATCTTCCTTGTTCTTCGAGAAAACCAGAATGTCATCGAGATAGACCAAAACGAAGTCATTGGTGTAGGCGTTGAAGATGAAGTTCATCATGCGAGAGAATGTCGGAGGAGCGTTGACGAGGCCAAAAGACATGACAGTGTATTCATATGACCCATAGCTTGTCCTGAAAGCCGTCTTGGGAATATCTTGCTCACGGATTCGAATCTGATGATAACCCATACGGAGATCAAGCTTGGAGAATACTTGGGCACCTTTGAGTTGTTCGAACAGCTCGTTGATGTTGGGAAGTGGGTATTTGTTCTTGATGGTCTTCTTGTTCAATGGACGGTAATCAACACAAAGTCGGTCCGTTCCATCCTTCTTCTTCACAAAAAGAACACCACAACCCCACTGAGAAGAACTAGGCCGGATGAGACCCATTTTCTCTTGAATATCGAGTTGCTTCTTCAGCTCCTTCAACTCTTCAGGTTCGAGCTTGTAAGGACGCTTGCACACTGGTTCCGTGCCAGACTCAAGATCGATGACGAATTCAACTGGCCGGTGCGGAGGCATTCCTGGAAGCTCTTCTGAAAAGACGTCTTGATATTCGCAAATGACTGGAATCTGTGAGATGGCATCCACTTCACCCTTCTCATTGAGAGAAAACAGACGGATAGTATTATCCCGAGCGGCAAAGACAATTACATCCTCAGACGAATGAGTCAATTGAATCTGCATGGCTGCACAATCAAGCTGAGCCTTGTGCTTAGAAAGCCAATCCATTCCGAGAATAAGATCAATATCCGAGTCACCAAGGATCATTGGAGAAGCCAGAAACTTGAAATCACCCATCGAGATAGAAATATCCGGAACCTCGTAGTTAGCGAGCAAACATCTACCCGGAGAGACAACTGCTAATGGCTTATGCATAACTTGAGAAAACCACCCATGCTTAGATGCAAAAGGTCTCGAGATAAAACAATGCGATGCACCAGTGTCAAAAAGAACTTTTGCAGCAACATCGTTAACAGGAAGGTTACACATGATGACATCTGATGAATCCTCTGCCTGAGCTGCATTCACCATATTGACTTTGGCGTACTTGGGGTTATGCTTGACCACAACTGTACTTGCCGATCTCACAGGAGGAGAAGGAGGAAGACGCCTCAGATTGAAGCATTTGTTGGCATAGTGATCCTTCTGTTGGCACTTGTTGCACGTGACCTCTGAAAGAGGACGGTGATACGGAGCACTTGATCTTGGAGCTTGAGACGAAGTCTTGTTCTGAAAGCCAGGGTTGGGTGGGTGGGAAGATCCACTGCCACCTTTGCTCTTCTGCTGATACGGCCGACGAAACGGAGGAGGAGGAAGCCAATACTTCTGCTGCTTGGCCACTTGAGTAGAGGAAGAAGGAGTAGTGTCTCTGACTCGCTTCTTGGAAGCATCACACCTCAGTTGAGCGGCCTCTTGCTTCAATGCCATGTTGTAGAACTCATCGTACCTCAAGGGCTCAAAGAGAACAAGAGCTAGCTGGATTTCTTCTCCGAGACCACCCCTGAACTGGTATATCATGCTCTTCTCATCAGGTACGTCCTGCTTAGCAAAGTGGGCGAGCTTCTAAAACAACTTGTTGTAGTCATAGACAGACAAAGAGCCTTGCTTCAGGTTGCGAAATTCCTCACGCTTGCTTTCAACCACGCTCTGAGGAATATGATGAGCTCTGAAGTCTTGATGGAATTCATCCCAGGTAATCACACGTCCTCCTCTAGAATCCTTGTACTGCTGGAACCATTCTGCAGCTTGATCTTTGAGTTGGAAGGATGCGAACTTGACGAAGTCCTCAGGTCTGACGTTACTGCACTCGAAATGCTTGCACAGATCCACGAGCTAATCGTCAGCATCAGTTGCCTCAACACAATTGCTGAAAGTCTTTGGCCCGTTAGCAAGGAACTGGTTGAGTGTAGCAAAGTGATTCTGATTGTTGCCTTGGTTGCCTTGGTTCGCTTAATTGCGCTCTTGGAGAATTTGCATGATCAACTGCGTGTTTGCATTGGTTGCGGCCATCACAGTTTGCCATGCCTCCGGAGGAGGTGGAGGTGGTGGCGGATCCTAATTCTGATTCTGATTGGTGCTCTTAGCGGGAGCCATCCTGAAGAGGGTGACATCCATTAGCACATTGATAGACAAATATTGAAGCTGAATCCAACGGAATGAAAATTTGCAACATAAAGTCTTCACATCCGAACATAAAAACGAATGCATTCCTCTTGAAATGGTCACATATCCATAAATTGAGAAGCCACTTAGAATTTAGGTAGAGAAATAAATCAACAAGGTACGGATCAAGAATGAATACTCGGTAAGAAATCCCAATCTCAAACCAAATATCCGTGGAAGAAGAACTAGAGCTACAAGAATTCCCACCTATAAAACTCCCGAACCTTTCCGATTATGCAATCAGGTGTTGGGGATACAGGGGAAGCATGATATCTCACCCAAAACTAGCATATCCTACATCCAGTTGTATCCATCCTTCAACACATAACCGAGAAAAAACTTCGGAAACCATCTACCTCAACCTTCGAAAAGCATCCGTTATACAAGTTATGGCGATACTCCCGAACTCCCGCCCCAGTATTGGGTGGCGTCGAGGTTATCTCACCAACGAACTGCATAAAAGAGATTTTTGATATCGGCGTACTAAACTCAGGTATTCCAGAATTGCAACGATAAAATTGTGACGACAACACCTCAGAGCTCAACTCCCCGGGACACTGCCACAACCCCTAAAGACAGGAGGCACCAAGAACAACGTTCTCGTCACAAAACCATCGGAACGATTCCAAGATACCCGCGTGATCCTAATTTTTTTTTGTGAAATTTGAAAAGAGAAGAGTCAAAACTCTACGTCGGGATGCCTTACCAGAGCGATTTGGAGACTGGGAAGTAAAAAGAATTTCTAAACTCTCCGATATATAATTCCTAAATGACTCAAAACATTTTTCTAGACACAACTCGGCTGCTAAAAAACGATCAAGCAATGGGGGCTCCTAAGGTCGGGGAAGGCTCTGATTACCAACTTGTAACACCCTCGATGCGACTATAGCTCCCACGTGTCGAGGCACGACTTAGAGACATAATCGCATTGAAGGTATATGTCGCAAGTTAGGCAATCTTCACAACATCCCATGTAATATAGATAATAAAAGGGGAGATAACATAGTTGGCTTACACTCGCCACGTCAATCAAGGTACATAAATAACATTACAACATTCAAACACTCATGGCCCGACTACGGCGCCAAAATAAAAGATAACCCAACATGCGACACGGTTCCGATCACCCCAACTGGGCACCACTACTAATCATCAGGGAAAGATACGTAGTATCGGCGTGAATCCTCGTCGAACTCCCACTTGAGCTCAAGCGCGTCATCTGGAGCGGAATCATCAGGCCCTGCATCTGGTCTGGAAGTAATCTGTGAGCCACAGGGACTCAGCAATCTCGCACCCTCGCGATCAAGACTATTTAAGCTAATAGATAAGGCAAGGTAAATATGTGGAGCTACAACAAGCGACTAGCTTATATGGTGGCTATCCTATTCGCAAAAGAGAGCGAGAAGAGGAGGCAAAGCGCGAGCGAGAAACTAGAGAGCAACCTGCGCAAGCATTACTCCAACACCGTGTTCACTTCCCGGACTCCGCCGAGAAGAGACCATCACGGTAACTCACACAGTTGATTCATTTTAATTAAGTTAAGGTTCAAGTTATCTACAACCGGACATTAACAAATTCCCATCTTCCCATAACCACGGGCACGGCTTTCGAAAGTTCAAATCCCTGCAGGGGAGTCCCAACTTAGCCCATGACAAGCTCTCACGGTCAACGAAGGAATAGACCTCCTCCCGAGACGTTCCAATCAGACTCGGTATCCCGGTTCTTCAAGACACTTCGACAGGTTAAAACAAATCCAACAACACCGCCCGAATGTGCCGACAAATCCCGATAGGAGCTGCACATATCTCTTTCTCAGGGCACACTCAGATTGTCTAAACTTCCGGTAGGCCAGCCCAGAGTTGCCCCTGGTAGCCACCGGCGGCTGACGAGTTGGACCAACACTCAGAGGAGCACTGGCCCGGGGGGGGGGGGTTAAAATAAGATGACCCTCGGGCTCCGGAAACCCAAGGTGAAAAAAGAGGCTAGGTGGCAAATAGTAAAACCAAGGTAGGATGCTCCATAATTGCAAACAAAGACATGGATGGATAGAGCACTACAATATTAACAAAACATCCTTACTGATCATCCTCAAAAGAGGCACGGATCACTAGCAAACAACATGAACATATGGCAATATGAGATAAACAGGTCAAGGACTTAGTGGAAATGCTAAGTCCCTGAAATCAGCATTACCAAGTGCCTCACTTTGCAAACTTGTGCTAGTCACCACACACATCACAAAAATACATGGGTTGCACCTCTGGATAGATGGCAAAACATATAACAAAACACATTTAGAGCTCATGGGCATATCATGCACACAATAATCATGGCAAAAATGACAAATATCTAAATGGAGCAGCAGATCTGCCAATTATCTCAAATAGCACTCTTCTAACAGCATTTCGGGCATCAAGATGAACTCAAATGAAAATGATGCAATGGAATGAAATGATGTAATCTCTGAGGCGAATATTTTGATATGCTATATGCCCAAAACGGAGCTACGGATGAGGAGTTACGATGCGATGAACAGGAGCAAAAAATTTGGGTTTCGGGCAAAAAGTCAACCCGATCTATTCTCAGATCCAGATCCGCACGCTTTACGAGGTTCGCCGGAGGAGCACTGTTCACCGGAGCTAGACAGGGAGGCCGCCGGAGAAGGACTTGCCAGCGACGAGGAAGAGGCGCGTGGCCGGAGCCGCGGTGGTGGTGGCCAGAGATGGAGGCGCGGCCGGCGAGGAGCGCGGGGCGGCGTCGGTGGAGAGGTGCGGTGGCGCCGGACGGGCGGCGCGGTGGCCAGCGCCGGCGAGGCGGCGGGGAGAGCGGGGCGGCGCTGGGCGGAGGAAGGCGAGGCGGCTTGCGGGCGGCGCGGCCCGGCCGATGGGGGGCTTGGAGGGCCCCGCCTGGGCTGCCCCGGGCCGGCAGCGAGCGAAGTGGGCGCGGTGGCGGCGGCGGCTGGGTCGGACACGTCCGGCGCCGGCGGACGTTGTCCGGCGCGCGGAGGAAGACGAAGACTAGGGTTTGGACGGGGGAGATCCAGATTTTGAGGAGGGGGTCTATATATAGAGGTAGAGGGAGCTAGGAGAGTCCAAATGAGGTGCGGTTTTTTGGCCACGCGATCGTGATCGAACGCTCTAGATGATGGAGAGAGTTTTGGTGGGTTTTGGGCCAAATTGGAGGGGTGTTGGGCTGCAACACACACGAGGCCTTTTTGGTCCCTCGGTTAACCGTTGGAGCATCAAACGAAGTCCAAATGGTACGAACCTTGACAGGCGGTCTACCGGTAGTAAACCAAGGCCGCTTGGCAAGTCTCGGTCCAATCCGGAAATGTTTAATCCCCAAACACAAAAGAAAGGTAGAAATGACCACCGGAGGAGAACGAAGCGCCGGAATGCAAAACGGACAACGGGGAAAAAGCTCGAATGCATGAGATGAACACGTATGCAAATGCAATGCACATGATGACATCATATGAGATGCATGACAATAATAACAACACACGGAGACAAAAACCCGAACCCGAGAAAATAAAATAACTTAACGCCGGAAACGGCAAGAGTTGGAGTACATATTGGGTAAATTACATCCGGGGTGTTACAAATAGTTCCAAGATCTAGGATGCACTTCACTCTTTTTTAATCCATCCAAGCTGAACATGAGCACATTGAGGCAGGGGGATTCCATGTCTCCGCTTCTTTTTAATATAGTGGCAGATATGTTGAACGTGCTTATTGGCAGGGCTAAGGAGAATGGCCTAGTAGATGGTTTAGTTCCCCATCTGGTAGATGGTGGAGTATCCATTTTACAATACGCAGACGGCACTATTATATTCATGGAGCATGATGTTGCAAAAGCTCGGAATATGAAATTGGTTTTATGTCTCTTCGAGCAATTATAGGGACTTAAAATAAACTTTAACAAAAGTGAGTTATTTTGCTTTGGTAGGGCCAAAGATGAGCAAGATACTTACAGACATTTGTTCAGTTGTGAATTAGGGTCAATGCCTTTCAGCTATTTGGGCATACCTATTCATCATCGGAAATTATCCATTAAGGAGTGGAAGTGCATCGAGGATCGAATTGAAAAGAAGCTTAGTTGTTGGAAGGGCAAGTTAATGTCCTACGGTGGTAGACTAGTACTCATTAACTCAGTTCTAACGAGTATGCCGATGTTTCTATTATCCTTTTTTGAGGTGCCTAAAGGGGTACGAAGGAGACTAGACTTCTTTCGATCTCGATTCTTCTGGCAGTCTGATGAGGCCAAGAAGAAACACCGCTTAACTCGCTGGGATATATTATGTCGACCTAAGGATCAGGGAGGTCTCGGTATTGAGAACCTGGAGATCAAGAATAAATGCCTTATGAGCAAATGGCTTTTTAGGCTTTCGGTAGAGACCGACGGGATGTGGGCACAAATTTTACGAAACAAATATTTACAGTCCAAAACTTTAGCACAAGTAAACATGAGGCCGTCTGATTCGCCTTTCTGGAAAGGGCTAATGAGAATTAAAAACTGTATTCTTTCATAGAACCAAATTCATTGTTGGCAATGGGATGTCAACACAATTTTGGGAGGATACATGGCTGAGGGAGACGCCTTTAGCCATTCAATATCCAAGTTTATATAATATTGTCCAACGTAATTAAGGAAGATTATGTTGGCACCATATTACAATCGGTCCCTTTAAATATTCAGTTTAGACGATCTTTGGTTGGGGAGAGATGGAATTCATGGATACATCTGGTACGAAGAGTGATGGATGTTCAATTAACCGACCAACCGGATTCATTACATTGGAGATTGATCAAAAATGGTTTGTTCACTGTCAAATCATTTTATTTGGACCTAATTAACTCTGGCCCACTCCCGAAATCCATTAATATCTAGAAAGTTAAGGTTCCCTTGCGTATAAATTTTTTCATGTGGTTCGTACACAAACAAGTGATTTTTACCAAAGACAATCTGTTAAAACGGCAATGGGTAGGCAGCTCACGATGTTGTTTTTGTGATAATAATGAAACAATACAACACCTTTTTATTGATTGTCCTTTAGCTAAATTATTGTGGCGAACAATCCATAAAGCTTTCAACATTGCCCCTCCAATTAACATTGAAACGTTGTTTGGGATATGGTTAGACGGGGTAGACCGTATTACTGCGGCTCATATTCGAGTTGGAATATGTGCATTATTGTGGGCTATATGGAACTGCAGGAATAATATGATCTTTAATAGGCAACAATTTTTAAACTTATTGCAGGTTATCTTCAGAGCTACCGCATGGATCCGTACGTGGTCCTTACTCACTCCTATGGAATCCAGGGAGTCGCTGGTTACCGGGTGCAACCAATGAAAGATGGTACCACGGGTTATATTTAACCGATTTGGATAGCGGTCGCCTAACAGGATAGGAGTCTAGGTCTCTAATCCTGTTAATATCACCGGTTGTAATCCTGAGGTCTTTTATCGTTTGGTCGTCCTACTCCTTTTGCAAGCTGTAAAACTTTGAAAACTGCTTGATCTTTGAGACTTTTAATAATATGGCTGCATGCATCGTTCAGATGCAGAGGCCGGCGGCACGTCTTCTTTAAAAAAAAGCTGAACATGAGCAGTACATGTGGCCATTAGGCTGTGCTGGTTGAAATGATGTCATCTCTCTCTCCTCCATACTTATTTAAAGCCCCTCTTCCGTTCGGAACGTTGAGCCGAACTATTTCTCCAGCTTCCAGCATACAAGAAAACTACTCATCCTATTCCCAACCTCTCTATTCTCAATCTTTTGCCTTATCTTCCGCCTGTGTGTTACTCCATCGTCCTCGCGTGATCTTCTGGTATTTTTCCTCTGAAACATAGTTCACTCGGTGTGCTTCCGATAGTCTTGATGTGCAAACTTGCTTCCTCTTGTGCCATACTGGATGAGAAGATGTAGATGAGTTGGCTTCGTCATTGTGCCTGTTTTGTTCCCTTCCTCTCTTGCTACTCTATCTTTTCAAGCAGATGAGGCCATAAGCTAGGCAGTTAGGGCCTTCTGTGTGAGAGAGCTCTCTTCAGTCCACTCTCAGATGGTTGTAGGGTTTAATTAGCTGCCGATTCATTCATTCACCTACCAAGAACCAAGGCGGAGCGCATGTCTTGGTAGCCGACTGGATGACCCGGGAGCTAATATTTAGCTCGACGTTGTTTGTGGTTGGACTGAAGGGTGCTCCCTTGCTCGCAGTTCTCATGCATAAAATGGTCTTGGAGTTTCTTGTTGAACTTTTGTTTCTTTGAACCATACTAAACGCATTTATCTAGATGTTTCAAGATGCAGCTCCAAAATAGATCTGCAGGTTGTGATCTATCTATGCCCCTTTTATTTCCTTCAAAGGAATAAACTTTTTGTGGTTTGGGCCTGTCTAAAAGGTTTCCCATCTACGGTGACCATGCTTTTCAACTGTGTGATTTACTTTGATTTGATTGTCAAGGCCTCGACTATTGGCTATCCTACATTCAAGGTTAGCATTCATGTCTTCCAAATTTAGACATTGTACCGTCAATACAATCTGGAATGCGGTCAATATTGGAGAGCTTCCTTTCCCATCTGTACTTGTGGAGTCAATGTTGATCGAGATTCTCAGTGGAAGGTTACTGAGAGATTTCAAACAAGTTTCGATGTTGGTGCTGCACCTATTTTATTTTATTTTTTGATAATTTGGTTTGTGTGACTAATGAAATACAGTAGTACTACCATTTCCCCATAGTTGATACCTATCTTGATACCCTATTTTTTTTCTTTTTGCAGGGATATCTTGATATCCTATTACTAATTGTTTTACTGCTCCATATGAAATAAAGAGTTGTTCTTCTGATGCATTCAGAGATTACTATGCGAGCTGTATTTACTTTCTGGCTCTATAAAGAGTTGTTCTTCTGATGCATTCAGAGATTACTATGCGAGCTGTATTTACTTTCTGGCTCTATAAACAGTTCAGAAAAAATATTTTTATTTGATTTATCAGTCATCTGTAGCATGTACAACTCTAGTTAGCGAGACCATGTGGCGCCATTAAGGTTAATGAACATGCAGTACTAAGTAGGAGTACTCCGTATTTGAATCCTTTGGAATTTTCTCCTGGCTATGTCCTTGGGACAAATTAAAGCCTTCCCAAGACCCCATAATTTTCATTCCCCTCATTTCATTGGTCCATCCAAGGAGTAAAGAGTTGTACTAGTACTAGACAGTATATAAAGTTAGCATTCCAGGTCGCATTTGTGCAAATTAGTTAGGAACAAATTTCTGCAGTTGGGTAAATTTGTGCATTTAATTAGGAACATATTTGTGCAGTTGAGTAAATTTCAGATTACAATTCTGTAGCGCAAATATAGCGCTGCATATCTTAAATTTGCATTTACTAGATGCAACTGACCTTGTAACTCCTCGCAAAAAAAAAACAGACCTTGTAACGATATATGATTTCATTGTTTGTGTGTGGTAGCATATGGTATGAATCAAACAGTCTTGTCTGTGCGCCTCTTTCTGAAAAAAAGTTGCGTGCACACATCGACATTGCTCAATACTGTACTAGTATTACTCTGACCAGTGAACCATAGTATAGGGTACATACCTACTTTTTCTGCGAGGAGGGTACATCCCTATTTGATGTCTTTTTCGAAAAGGGGCGCTTTATTACTTAAATGATTTAATCATTATGCCCGGCCTCTGCATAATTAAGATGCACACAGCCAAATAAGATCCTCTCACATAAAATAAAAATAAAGAGGCGAATTACAACGAAACATGTAGAGTCCGTATAACGCCTAATGTGGAGGGGGGCCAATCCTTAGATCATGCTGTCACCCATGTTGGGTAAAAGTATCCCTTGCCGTAGCCTCCAATCGTGTACACACCTCCGTAAACAAGTCTTGATTCTCCACGCGTTGTAAAGAGGACCATAAACGAAGAGTCCCGGTACATCTGTCGATAACCTGCAACAGAGAAGTACTTTTATCGTTAAAAACCTTATCATTTCTACATAGCCAAAGCGACCAAATAACGGCAAGCGCTCCCACCCTGAGAAGAGTTCTAAACCTGTGATCAAGCCCATGTAACCAGTTGCCAAATACATTAGCAACACTATAGGAAGGATACAAGCCAGAAGCTATTTGGATGACTGACCATATAGAGCGAGCCAATTTGCATTGGAAGAATAAATGTTTTATTGTCTCCCCATGGTGACAAAATACACATTGCGGGCTTCCATGCCAATTCCTCTTAATAAGGTTATCTTTAGTAAGAATAACTCTGCGACGAAGATACAATGCAAAGATTTTATTCTTAAGAGGTATCTTCATCTTCCAGATCTTCTTGTTATTAACAACTGGCACATCGGACTGGATTAACGCTCTATACATAGAATCCATTGAGAATTGTCCATTTCCATGGAGGTTCCATCGGAATACATCAGACCCATGTGACAATTGCACTGTGGACAACTGTTGGAGCAGGATATTCCACGAATGGAGTCTGGGTCCAATTAAGTCTCTTCTGAACGTCACATTTGGCGGAAATGATTCCATTACCGTGGCGATAGTATCACCTCTGTGGCGCACAATGTTGTATAGAGCAGGATATTGTTCCCGGAGTGTGGCATTTCCTAGCCACTTGTCCTCCCAGAATCTAATTTCCGAGCCGTCCTTAATCGAGAAGGACCCATAGCAGAAGAAATATTTATTCGTAGCCATTAGACCTGCCCAAAAGTGGGAATCCCCAGGCTTCCAATATACTTGGTATACCGCCTTGGAACCCACATATTTCCTCCTTAGAAGGGTTTGCCATACACCATCTTCCGTTAGTAATTTAAACAACCATTTGCCGAGGAGGGCCCTATTCTTAACCTCAAGGTCATGAATGCCCAACCCGCCTTGGTCTTTGGGATGGCAAACCACACTCCATTTAGCCAGTCGATATTTCTTTCTCTCGCTATCTCCTTGCCAAAAAAATCTTGATCGGAAGTAATCCAATCTATGTAAAACTCCTTTCGGTAACTGGAAGAAGGAAATCATATATAGTACCATATTACTAAGTACTGAATTTATGAGGACCAATCTTCCACCCAGAGACAGCAGTTTACCTTTCCAACTGCTAAGTCTTTTTTGCAGTCTCTCCTCAACGTGTTTCCATTCAGCATTTGTGAGTCTTCGATAATGTATTGGTATCCTCAAATATGTGATCGGAAACTGACCCAACCCGCATCCGAACAGTTCAGCGTACAGGTGGGCCTCGTCTTGAGCCTCGCCGAAGCAAAACAATTCACTTTTATGAAAATTGATCTTTAGACCCCGAGAGTTGCTCGAATGCTGATAAAATCAGTTTCAGATTTCTTGCTTTCTCGAGGTCATGATCCATGAAGAGAATCGTATCATCAGCATATTGAAGTATAGAGAGACCACCATCAACTAGATGATTTACTACCGCATCAATTTGGCCATCAACCTTGGCACGCTCAATCATGACCGCTAGCATATCCGCCACTATATTGAATAGCATGGGTGATATCGAGTCACCCTGTCGCAATCCCTTCTTCGCTTGGAAATAGTGTCCAACGTCATCATTGACCTTAATGGCAACACTACCTCCAGAAACGAAGCTATGGATCATCACGCGCCACTCTGCAGAAAATCCTTTCATTCTGAGAGCCTGTTGAAGAAAAGGCCACTTGACTTTGTCATAAGCCTTTTCAAAGTCTATTTTGAGTACCACCCCATTTAACTTTTTCCGGTGTAATTCATGGACTGTTTCATGAAGGATAACAACTCCATCTAGGATGTGTCTGCCTTGCATAAAAGCTGTCTGTGAAGGCCGAACCACATGTTCAGCAACCGAATTCAGCCTAATAGTCGCAACCTTCGTGAATATTTTAAAACTAACATTAAGGAGGCAAATAGGTCTATATTGTTGTATCCTTTCAGCCTCATTAACCTTAGGTAATAAAATAATCTCACCGAAGTTTAAGCGAAACAATTCTAGTTGGCCAGCATGTAGGTCGGTAAACAAAAGTAGGAGATCCGGTTTGATGACTTCCCAGAATTTCTGATAGAACTCAGCGGGAAAACCATCCGGACCCGGGGCTTTGTTATGCTCCATTAGGAAAACTGCCTTTCTAACTTCCTCCTCGGAGTATGGGGCTGTTAGAAGGTTGTTTTCCTCATCAGAGACCTGAGGGATGTCATCTGTTCGGGTCTCATCCATCAAGAAGTTTCCTTCCTCTGGGGCTCCGAATAGATTTTTATAATAATTAGTGATATAAGATTTAAGTTGCTCATGCCCCTCAATCACTCCCTCATCCTGTTGTAGGGAATGAATAGTTTTTTCCGGTGTCTGCCATTGGCGACTCCATGGAAATATCTAGTATTCGAATCACCTTTCAGGATAAATTGAGAGTTAGAATGTTGGTACCATTTGAGTTCCTCTTCACGCAGCATGTTAGCTATCTGTGCATTCGAATGATTCTTGATCTCGATTTCATGCTCAGATAGAGGTCTAACCTCTGCTAAAGCTTCTAATTCATCAATGATAGATGAAAGACGAAGCTTCTCCTTTTTGAGGATACCCACCGTATGCCTGGCCCAACCACTAAGGAATTTACATAATGCACGCATTTTGTTATTCCATCTATGTATTGGGGTAGGCCCGACGACTGGTTTCTCCCACACCTCCTTGACCATGTCATGGAAGCCATCCCGAAGCAACCAGCCAAGTTCGAACTTGAACTTGCGTCTATGTTGTGGTCGTGGCAACCCAGTAGTTAGAAGAATGGGTGTGTGGTCTGATATAGCCTCGATACGAGGTAGAGCACAAACATAAACCATAGGAAATTTTGATTCCCAGTCGGTATCCATTAAAACACGATCTAGTTTCTCATATGTCGGTTCCGGAAGACTGTTCGCCCACGTGAATTGTCTTCCAATCATAGAAACCTCTCGCAAATCTAGACTATCGATGACAGCATTGAAAAGGAAAGGCCAATGATTATCGAACCTACCGCGGCTTTTCTCATTTGGAAATCGAAGCAAGTTGAAATCCCCACCTATAAGAATGGGATAGGGATTATCTTTCGCCAGATTAACCAATTCACAAAGAAAATCGGCCTTGAACTCATCCTGGGCTGCCCCATACACGGTGACGAGGGTCCATGTGAAGTTGTCGGCCTTGCTGCGAATATGGAGTTTAACGTGAAACTCACCATTCGAACTAGCCAAAACATCCATAGTTCATGTATTTACGCCAAGTAAAATGCCCCCAGAACGACCTCTAGGCGGTCGCGAAACCCAAGTAAAGTCTATCCCGCCAGAAAGACGGTTAAGCAGACTTACTGAGAAATCACGTCTCCCCGTTTCAGAGATAGCCAAAAAATCAAAATTGTATTCCCTATTACATTCTGCAATGAATAAATGTTTAGCCAAGTCACAAAGACCTCTGCTATTAAAAAAACATTCCATTCATGAGGAAACAATGGGAGATTTAGAACACTTTGCCCTCTTATGGGACTTACTATCTTTTTTCGAACGTGCGGTCTTTGATTTACGTCTGGATGTTGTAAGCTCAATCAATGAACCAAGCCCGGGTTCATCTAGACCCACGTCTGAAACCGCCCCTACTAAATGAGAGAGTAGCTGACCATCTGATGTGGCATGCAGCTCCTCCTCATCAGTACGGGAGACATAAGACTTGCTAGAAACACGTGGAGTAACTTTTAATCGATCATATTCCAAATGTTTCAAAGCGTTAGTCGAAATAGAAATCTCCTTCTGATTCTTTCCAATACTAACACCCACATTATTCAACTTAGAAATGATGGTGGTATTGGAAAAGGCTAAAAAGGATTTGGATGACGACATAATACCTCGATTGTCAAGGTTGTGTGCTGCTTTACGCCGCATAGCCTTGGCTAAGGAGTCCTCATCTGTGTTCATAGAACCATCTTCGGCAACCGTATGCCGACAACTTCGGCATGTAGGAGTCAACCCCAATTGTGGTCGTGGCGCCGGCTCTACTGCCGAAGGAGGGGATGATGGTGAAGTAGCAACCCCCTCCCCGAGAGTCTCAACCGCCGGCTCTAGCGACGAGGCCGCTGTTAGAAGCGTGTCAGGGACCGGCGTTACCTCGGGCGATGGTTGTTGCGAGTGCGTGGCTGCCGACGGAGGGGATGATGATGGTGTAGAAATCCCCTCTCCAACAGCAAGCGTCGAAGACATGAATGTTGGTGTCGTAGCGGTCGGTGTAGAAGAGGTCGTCGTCGTCGATGATGAAGCGGCTCTGCACGGCTCCACCAGCTCCTGAACAGGGATGGTCGGGTCGGGGACGCAGCCTCCCAGGACCGGACCTCCCAAACCAACTGTCGTGTCCGCCACCTGGACGCTTGTCGGCTGGGCGGGTGCAACCTGCATGCTGCCCGGGTGCTTGGTTGGCTGGAGTGGCATCAGCCTGAGCGCATGCATGTGGGACGGCTGGGTGTTTCCCAGCTGCTCGGTCGACTGGAATGGCACCGGACGTAGTGCATGCATATGAGAAGGTTGGACATGCACGTCCTTTGTATTACCCATTAGCTTGTACTGCATGGTTGGCATCCGCTAGTTGCATGTATGTGTGTCCGATCTTTCGTGTCCTCTCGCGGCCGAGATGCCATTGGGTAGCCCGACCACAAGATCTTCATACGCCGACGTAGATAAGCCCATGTAAAATCATGCAACATGGTCCCACCCCTTGACTCAACAGGATTTTGAATCGGCGCCGATCGCGTCTCCGTTAATCCCGCTGATCTAGGCGGGGTCGCTACTGGGCGTGGCGGAGACGCTGCAACAGCCACGAAGGAGCGGACTACGCCGGCAGCAGGAGTTGAAGACGTCGTTGGCAGGGGGACGTTGACGATGAGGTCGCTGTCGACTTGGACAAAACTGGCGGCCGAGACGCCATTGGGTAGCCCGACCACAAGGCCTTCATACGCTAACGTAGATAGGCCCATGTAAAATCATGCAATATGGGTCCACCCGTTGACTCAACAGCATTTTGAATAGGCATTGATCGTGTCTCCGTCAATCTCGCCGATCTGGGCGACAGAGCCGGCGCTGGAGAGCCACCGCGAACCACTGCGGGCACGTGCTTGGCCGCAGCCAAGAACTGGCCCAACACGGGCGGCGGCGTGATCCGGCGCAGCGGCAGGGGGCCTCTCCATGCGCCCATCCGAGGAGCGCGTGACACCCTCAAGCCAGACGCCGAGGATGGAGTACTCCGGCGTGGCGATGTAGTCGTCGTTGATCCAATCGGTGGTGTATCCCTTGACTGATCCTTCGTCCCATCTTCCGTGGTGTCGATCTGAACCCTGCAAGACATCAACTCCATACCTGCGTGGCCTGAGGTAGTCTCCGACGGCGAGGACGATTGTCTCTCCCAGAACCGAGACGCCGGGGTTGGAAACCCGGCATCCTCCCAAAATTCCTGCATGATCTCGGCCTCCGTCTTCCTTCTCCGGCGAACCACCGGGGTCCACTCTGTAGATGTCTCATCATCGGCTAGCACATCCATCGCCATCCTGATCCCAACGGCCGGCCCGCCCTCCTCATCGGAAGATCCATAATCCGAGCCGAGGCATGAGAACCGAGATCCAATGGAACCCCTGGCTTGTAGGACGACGCCGGTGAGGGCACGGTAGGCCGGATCGCCAGTGTTAGGCGGCACCCGCGAGTCTCCATCCCACCTCGAGCAGCGTGAGTCTCCATCCCATCCTATTTGATGTCTGCCTCTAGGGCTCTGGTACACCGGCCAGTCTCCTCGTCCGGACATCTTCAACGCACACCCACAAACCGCCAGCAATGGTCTGGACTGCACGGTGTAAACATATTTTGTCATCCAACGCGGTCCTACGGCGGTCTGGACTTATTTTTCCCGTAAACCGGAAGCAAATTGGGGGGCTATGAGGGGTCCGAACCGCTGCACCGCCCGTTTCTGACTGCCTTGGACCACTTGCACCCTTCTCCCTCGCCCACGCCCCTTCCTACCGGAAGCAGTCAGCGCCACTCCAGTTCCGCATTCATGTCGACCCAGAGCGGATGCGACCTCTCACGTCGCTCCGGCATTGAAGCGGCGCGACGGCCGAGAGTGCCGCCTGCACCGCTTCCCGGTGCATCTAACTGCTTCGTGTTCAAACAACAGCTAGTCCGTCCGCCTATCTACATTAAACATGTGCGGATTCGAGGAACCTGCTCCTGTGCCACCCGTTCATCCATCTGCTGCCAACCGTTAACCACCTCCGATTGCCCTGCCATCTGCCCACTATTTAAACTCCAGCCCCGGCCATAGCCGTGTCCATCCTCCTGCTCTCCCTTTCTCCTCTCTGCACCATGCTTGTCATGGCCTCTCCTCGATCTCAAAAGCCATTTGAGACAGTCTCTCCCAGAGCAGAAGGAGATCGCCGTCGTTGCAGCCGGTTGACAGGACGACCGGCAGGCAGAGGCCAGTGTTGTGGATGCCTCAATGGAGGAGGCAACATACGACGAGCCAACGCCACCCTCCTCGCCAGTCCATGCTGGCATCACCATGGGTGAGGCACGTGCTCACTACATCGATATGGTGTTGGCCGAGCAGGAAGTTGCGTTCCAACAGGCGCAGGTCGACTAGGAGTACAACCTCTGCCTCCTCGAGGAGCACCGACGCGCGAAGGAACAACTCGGCACCAACACAGCCATCGCGTCAACACATGGACGTGGCCGAGCAAGAGACGCTACTCGACTCGTATCGCTCCGTCCGCGACATCCGCCACGATCGCTGGCGATACCATCTCCATTGGGTGGAGTTAGAAGCCATCTTCAAGGAGATCGACGAGCAGGCGGATGAAGTCTACGTAAAGAGCGAGGACGAGGACAACGTCGCTGAAGGAAATATGCCCTAGAGGCAATAATAAAGTTGTTATTTATATTTCCTTATGTCATGATAAATGTTTATTATTCATGCTAGAGTTGTATTAACTGGAAACTTAGTACATGTGTGAATACATAGACAAACAGAGTGTCCCTAGTATGCCTCTACTTGACTAGCTCGTTAATCAAAGATGGTTAAGTTTCCTAGCCATGGACATGTGTTGACATTTGATGAACGAGATCACATCATTAGAGAATGATGTGATGGACAAGACCCATCCGTTAGATTAGCACTATGATCGTTTAGTTTATTGCTATTGCTTTCTTCATGACTTATACATGTTCCTCATACTATGAGATTATGCAACTCCCGAATACCGGAGGAACACCTTGTGTGTTATCAAACGTCACAACGTAACTGGGTGATTATAAAGATGCTCTACAGGTGTCTCCGATGGTGTTTGTTGAGTTGGCATAGATGGAGATTAGGATTTGTCACTCCATGTATCGGAGAGGTGTCTCTGGGCCCTCTCGGTAATGCACGCCATTATGAGCCTTGCAAGCAATGTTACTAATGAGTTAGTCAAGGTATGATGCATTACGGAACGAGTAAAGAGACTTGCCGATGACAAGAATGAACTAGGCATGATGATACCGATGATCGAATCTCGGGCAAGTAACATACCGATGAAAAAGGGGAGAACGTATGTTGTTGTGCGGTTTGACCGATAAAGATCTTCATAGAATATGTAGGAACCAATATGAGCATTCAGGTTCCTCTATTGGTTATTGACCGGAGATGTGTCTCGGTCATGTCTACATAGTTCTCGAACTCGTAGGGTCTGCACGCTTAACGTTCGATGACGATATATATTATGAGTTATGTGATTTGATGTACCGAAGGTTGTTCAGAGTCCCGGATGTGATCACGGACATGACGAGGAGTCTCGAAATGGTCAAGACATAAAGATTCATATATTGGAAGGCTACATTCGGACACCGGAATGATTCGGGTCGTTTCGGATAAGTTTCGGAGTACCGGGGGTTACCGGAACCCCCTCCGGGAAGTTATTGGGCCTCATGTGCCTAATGGCGAAAGAGAGGAGGCAGGCCAAGGTGTGGCTCGCGCCCCTCCTAGCCCAAAACGAATTGGACTAGGGCTAGTGGGGCCGGCCCCCCCTTTTCTTCTCTTCTTTCTCTCCTTCCTTCTTGTCCTACTTTGACTAGGAAAGGGGGGAACCCTACTCCTACTAGGAGTAGGAATCCCCCCCTTGGGCGCACCCCTTGAGGCCGGCCCTCCTCCTCCTCCCCTCCTTTATATACGGGGGACGGGGGCACCCCATAGACACACAAGTTGATCTTTAGCCGTGTGTGGTGCCCCCTCCACAATTTCCACCTCGGTCATATTGTCGTAGTGCTTAGGCGAAGCCCTACGTCGGTAACTTCATCATCACCGCCAACACGCCGTCGTGCTGACGCAAGTCACCCTCGGCCTCAGCTGGATCAAGAGTATGAGGGACGCCACCGAGCTAAACGTGTGCAGATCACGAAGGTGCCATGCGTTCGGTATTTGATCGATTGGATCGCGAAGACGCTCGACTACATCAACCACGTTACTTAACACTTCCGCTTTCGGTCTACGAGGATACGTAGACACACTCTCCCCTCTCGTTACTATGCATCTCCTAGATAGATCTTACGTGATCGTAGGAATTTTTTTTGAAATATTGTGTTCCCCAATGGTGGTATCAGAGTCAGATCTATGCGTAGATGTTATATGCACGAGTAGAAGACAAATAGTTGTGGGTGATAATAGTCATACTGCTTACCAACATGTCATACTTTGATTCGGCGGTATTGTTGGATGAAGCGGCCCAGACCGACATTACATGGCCGCGTTCATGAGACTAGTTCTACCGACGTGCTGCGCACACAGGTGGCTAGTGGGTGTTTGTTTCTCCAGCTTTAGTTGAATAGAGTGTGACTACGCCCGGTCCTTGTTGAAGGTTAAAACAACACACTTGACGAAAAATCGTTGTGGTTTTTGATGCGTAGGTAAAAACGATTCTTGCTAAGCCCGTAGCAGCCATGTAAAACTTGCAACAACAAAGTTGAGGGTGTCTAACTTTTTTTGCAGGGCATGTTGTGATGTGATATGGTCAAGACGTGATTATATAAATTCTTGTATGAGATGATCATGTTTTGTAACAAAGTTATCAGGAACTAGTAGGAGCCATATGGTTGTCGCTTTATTGTATGAAATGCAATCGCCATGTAATTGCTTTACTTTATCACTAAGCGGTAGCGATAGTAGTGGAAGCAATAGTTGGCGAGACGACAACGATGCTACGATGGAGATCAAGGTGTCAAGCCGGTGACGATGGTGACCATGACAGTGCTTTGAAGATGGAGATCTAAGGCACAAGATGATGATGGTCATATCATATCACTTATATTGATTGCATGTGATGTTTATTTTTTATGCGTCTTATTTTGCTTAGTACGGCGGTAGCATTATAAGATGACCCTCACTAAATTTCAAGGTATAAGTGTTCTCCCTGAGTATGCACCATTGCTACAGTTCGTCATGCCGAGACACCACGTGATGATCGGGTGTGATAAGCTCTACGTTCACATACAACGGGTGCAAGCCAGTTTTGCACATGCGGAATACTCAGGTTAAACTTGACGAGCCTAGCATATGCAGATATGGCCTCGGAACACTGAGACCGAAAGGTCGAGCGTGAATCATATAGTAGATATGATCAACATAGTGATGTTCACCATTGAAAACTTCTCCATCTCACGAGATGATCAGACGTGGTTTAGTTGATGTGGATCACGTGATCATTTAGATGACTAGAGGGATGTCTATCTAAGTGGGAGTTCTTAAGTAATATGATTAATTGAACTTTAATTTATCATGAACTTAGTACCTTATAGTATTTGCATATCTATGTTATAGATCAATAGCTCGCGTATAGCTCCCTTGTTTTATTTTTAATATGTTCCTAGAGAAAACTAAGTTGAAAGATGATAGTAGCAATGATGCGGACTGGATCCGTGACCTGAGGATTATCATCGTTGCTGCATAGAAGAATTATGTCCTTGATGCACTGCTAAGTGACGGACCTATTGTAGGAGCAGATGCAGACGTTATGAATGTTTGAGAAGCTCGGTATGATGACTACTTGATAGTTTAGTGCACCATGCTTTATGGCTTAGAACCGGGATTTCAAAAACGTTTTGAACGCCACAGAGCATATGAGATGTTCCAAGAGTTAAAATTGGTATTTCAGACTCATGCCCGAGTGGAGAGGTATGAGACCTCTGACAAGTATTTTTGCTTACAAGATGGAGGAGAATAGCTCAACCAGTGAGCATGTGCTTAGAATGTCTGAGTACAATAATTTCTTGAATCAATTGGGAGTTAATCTTCCAGATAAGATAGTGATTAACAGAGTTCTCTAGTCACTATCACCAAGTTACTGGAACTTCGTGATGAACTATAATATGCAAGGGATGAAGAAAAAGATTCCCCGAACTCTTCGCGATGTTGAAATCGGTGAAGGTAGAAATCAAGAAAAGCATCAATTGTTGATGGTTGACAAGACCATTAGTTTCAAGTAAAAGGGCAAGGTAAAGAAAGGGAACTTCAAGAAGAATGACAAGCGAGTTGTCACTCCCATAAAGAAGCCCAAAGCTAGACCAAAGCCTGAAACTAAGTGCTTCTACTGCAAAGGGACTGGTCACTAGAAGCGGAACTGCCCCAAGTATTTGGCGGATAAGAAGGATGGCAAAGTGAACAAAAGTATATATGATATACATGTTATTGATGTGTACTTTACTAGTGTTCATAGTAACCCTTGGGTATTTGATACTGGTTCAGTTCCTATGATTAGTAACTTGAAACAAGAGTTACAAAATGAACAAAGACTAGTTGAGAGCAAGGTGACGATGTGTGTTGGAAGTGATTCCAAGGTTGATAAGATCACCATCGCACGCTCCCTTTACCTTCGGGATTAGTGTTGAACCTAAAACAAATGTTATTTGGTGTTTGCTTGAGCATAATATGACTGGATCATGTTTATTGCAATACGACTATTCATTTAAGTCAAAGAATAATTGTTATTCTATTTACATGAATAAAACCTACTGTGGTCATACACCTAAGGTGAATGGTTTATTGAATCTCGATCGTAGTGATACACATATTCATAATATTGAAGCCAAAAGATGCAAAGTTAATAATGATAGTGGAACATATTTGTGGCACTGCCATTTAGGTCATATTGGTGTAAAGCGCATGAAGAAACTCCATGCGGATGGACTTTTGGAATCACTTGATTATGAATCACTTGATACTTGCGAACCATGCGTCATCGGCAAGATGACTAAGACTCCGTTCTCCGGAACAATGGAGTGAGCAACAGACTTAGTAGAAATAATACATACTGATGTATGCGATCCAATGAGTGTTGAGGCTCGCGCCGGGATCGTTATTTTCTGACCTTCACGTTTGAAAAGTTCAGAGAATTTCAGAGTGAAGTGGAGAATCATCATAACAAGAAAATAAAGTTTCTACGATATGATCGCCGGGACGAAATATTTGAGTTACGAGTTTGGCCTTCAGTTGAAACAATGTCGAATAGTTTCGCAACTCACGCCACCTGGAACACCACAGCGTAATGGTGTGTCTCAATGCCGTAACCGTACTTTATTAGATATGTTGCGATCTATGATGCCTCTTACCGATTTACCACTATCATTGTGGGGTTATGCATTAGAGACAGCTGCATTCACGTTAAATAGGGCACCGTCTAAAAATCCATTGAGACGACACCGTATGAACTGTGGTTTAGCAAGAAACCTAAGCTGTCGTTTCTTAAAGTTTGGGGTTGCAATACTTATGTGAAAATTTTTAGCCTGATAAGGTCAAACCCAAATTGGAGAAGTGCGTCTTCATAGGATACCCAAAAGAAACTGTTGGGTACACCTTCTATCACAGATCCGAAGGCAAGATCTTTGTTGCTAAGATTCCTAGAGAAGGAGTTTCTCTCGAAAGAAGTGAGTGGGAGGAAAGTAGAACTTGATGAGGTAATTGTACCTTCTCTCCAATTGGAAAGTAGCTCATCACTGAAATCAGTTCCAGTGATGCCTACACCAGTTAGTGACGAAGTTAATGATGATGATCATGAAACTTCAGATCAAGTTACTACCGAACCTCGTAAGTCAACCGGAGTACGTTCCGCACCAGAGTGGTACGGTAATCCTATTCTGGAAGTCATGTTACCAGACCATGACGAACCTACGAACTATGAGGAAGCAATGATGAGCCCAGATTCTATGAAATGGCTTAAGGCCGTGAAATCTCAGATAGGATCCATGTATGAGAACAAAGTATGGACTTTGATTGACTTCCCTGATGATCGGTGAGCCATTTAGAATAAATGTATCTTCAAGAGGAAGACGAACGCTGATAGTAGTGTTACTATCTACAAAGCTCGAATTGTCGCAAATGGTTTTCGACAAATTCAAGGTGTTGACTACGATGAGATTTTCTCACTCGTATCGATGCTTAAAAGTCTGTCCGAATCATGTTAGCAGTTGCCGCATTTTATGAAATCTGGCAAATGGATATCAAAACTACATTCCTTAATGGATTTATTAAAGAAGAGTTGTATATGATGCAAACAGAAGGTTTTGTCAATCCTAAAGGTACTAACAAAGTGTGCAAGCTCCAGCGATCCATCTATGGACTGGTGCAAGCATCTCGGAGTTGGAATATATGCTTTGATGAGTTGATCAAAGCATATAGTTTTATACAGACTTTTGGAGAAGCCTGTATTTACAAGAAAGTGAGTGGGAGCTCTGTAGCATTTCTGATATTATATATGGATGACATATTGTTGATCGGAAATGATACTGAATTTCTGGATAGCATAAAAGGATACTTGAATAAGAATTTTTCAATGAAAGACCTCGGTGAAGCTGCTTACATATTGGGCATCAAGATCTACAGAGATAGATCAGGACGCTTGATAAATTTTTCAATGAGTACATACCTTGACATGTTTTTGAAGTAGTTCAAAATGGAACGGTCAAAGAAGGAGTTCTTGCATGTGTTGCAAGGTGTGAAGTTGAGTAAAGACTCAAAAGCTGACCAAGACACAAAATAGAAAGAGAATGAAAAGTCATTCCCTATGCCTCAGTCATAGGTGCTATAAAATATGTTATGTTGTGTACCAGACCTATAGTATTCCTTATCATGATTTTGGCAAGGGAGTACAATAGTGATCTAGGAGTAGATCACTGGAGAGCGGTCAAAATTATCCTTAGAGGACTAAGGAAATATTTCTCGGTTATGGAGGTGATAAAAGAGTGTTGGAAATATGCCCTAGAGGCAACAATAAAATGATTATTATATTTCCTTGTTCATGATAATTGTCCATTATTCATGCTATAATTGTATTATCCGAAAATCGTAATACATGTGTGAATACGTAGACCACAATGTGTCCCTAGTGAGCCTCTAGTTGACTAGCTCGTTGATCAACAGATAGTCATGGTTTCCTGGCTATAGACATGGGGATGTCATTGATAATGGGATCACATCATTAGGAGAATGATGTGATGGACAAGACCCAACCCTAAGCTTAGCTCAAAGATCGTGTAGTTCGTTTGCTGTAGCTTTTTCTGAATGTCAAGTATCATTTCCTTAGACCATGAGATTGTGCAACTCCTGGATACCGTAGGAGTGCTTTGGGTGTGCCAAACGTCACAACGTAACTGGGTGACTATAAAGGTACATTACAGGTGTCTCCGAAAGTGTCTGTTGGGTTGGCACGAATCGAGACTGGGATTTGTCACTCCGTATGACGGAGAGGTATCTCTAGGCCCACTCGGTAATGCATCATCATAATGAGCTCAAAGTGATCAAGTGGTTGATCACGGGATCATGCATTACGGTACGAGTAAAGTGACTTGCCGGTAACGAGACTGAACAAGGTATTGGGATACCGACGATCGAGTCTCGGGCAAGTAACGTACCGATTGACAAAGGGAATTGTATACGGGGTTGCTTGAATCCTCGACATCGTGGTTCATCCGATGAGATCATCGAGGAGCATGTGGGAGCCAACATGGTGAAGGAAATATGCCCTAGAGGCAATAATAAAGTTATTATTTATTTCCTTATTTCATGATAAATGTTTATTATTCATGCTAGAATTGTATTAACCGGAAACATAATACATGTGAATACATAGACAAACAGAGTGTCACTAGTATGCCTCTACTTGACTAGCTCGTTAATCAAAGATGGTTATGTTTCCTAACCATGGACAAAGAGTTGTTATTTGATTAACGGGATCACATCATTAGGTGAATGATCTGATTGACATGACCCATTCCATTAGCTTAGCACCCGATCGTTTAGTATGTTGCTATTGCTTTCTTCATGACTTATACATGTTCCTATGACTATGAGATTATGCAACTCCCGTTTGCCGGAGGAACACTTTGTGTGCTACCAAACGTCACAACGTAACTGGGTGATTATAAAGGTTCTCTACAGGTGTCTCCAAAGGTACATGTTGGGTTGGCGTATTTCGAGATTAGGATTTGTCACTCCGATTGTCGGAGAGGTATCTCTGGGCCCTCTCGGTAATGCACATCACATAAGCCTTGCAAGCATTGCAACTAAAGAGTTAGTTGCGGGATGATGTATTACAGAACGAGTAAAGAGACTTGCCGGTAACGAGATTGAACTAGGTATTGGATACCGACGATCGAATCTCGGGCAAGTAACATACCGATGACAAAGGGAACAACGTATGTTGTTATGCGGTCTGACCGATAAAGATCTTCGTAGAATATGTAGGAGCCAATATGGGCATCCAGGTCCCGCTATTGGTTATTGACCGGAGACGTGTCTCGGTCATGTCTACATTGTTCTCGAACCCGTAGGGTCAGCACGCTTAAGGTTACGATGACAGTTATATTATGAGTTTATGCATTTTGATGTACCGAAGGTTGTTCGGAGTCCCGGATGTGATCCTGGACATGACGAGGAGTCTCGAAATGGTCGAGACGTAAAGATTGATATATTGGAAGCCTATGTTTGGATATCGGAAGTGTTCCGGGTGAAATCGGGATTTTACCGGAGTACCGGGAGGTTACCGGAACCCCCCCGGGAGCCATATGGGCCTTAATGGGCTTTAGTGGAAAGGAGAAAGGGGCTGCCCAAGGTGGCTGCGCACCTTCCCCCTCCCCTAGTCCTATTAGGACTAGGAGAAGGTGGCCGGCCCCCCTCTCCCTCTTTCCCCCTCGGGGAATCCTAGTCCAACTAGGATTGGGGGGGGGAGTCCTACTCCCGGAAGGAGTAGGACTCCTCCTGCGCCCTCATCCTGGCCGGCGCCCCCCTCCCCCTTGGCTCCTTTATATACTGAGGCAGAGGCACCCCAGAAACACACAAGTTGATCCACGTGATCTATTCCTTAGCCGTGTGCGGTGCCCCCAGCCACCATAGTCCTCGATAATACTGTAGCGGAGTTTAGGCGAAGACCTGATGCTGTAGTGCATCAAGATCGTCACCACGCCATCGTGCTGACGGAACTCTTCCCTGACACTTTGCTGGATCGGAGTCCGGGGATCGTCATCGAGCTGAACGTGTGCTCGAACTCGGAGGTGCCGTAGTTTCGGTGCTTGATCGGTTGGATCGTGAAGACGTACGACTACTTCCTCTACGTTGCGTCATCGCTTCCGCAGTCGGTCTGCGTGGGTACGTAGACAACACTCTCCCCTCTCGTTGCTATGCATCACATGATCTTGCGTGTGCATAGGAATTTTTTTGAAATTACTACGAAACCCAACAGTGGTATCAGAGCCTAGGTTATTTATGTTGATGTTATATGCACGAGTAGAACACAAGTGAGTTGTGGGCGATATAAGCCATACTGCCTACCAGCATGTCATACTTTGGTTCGGCGATATTGTTGGACGAGACGACCCGGACCAACCTTACGCACACGCTTACGCGAGACCGGTTCCCCCGACGTGCTTTGCACACAGGTGGCTTGTGGGCGACTGTCTCTCCAACTTTAGTTGAACCAAGTATGGCTACGCCCGGTCCTTGCGAAGGTTAAAACGGAGTCTATTTGACAAACTATCGTTGTGGTTTTGATGCGTAGGTGAGATTGGTTCTTACTTAAGCCCGTAGCAGCCACGTAAAACTTGCAACAACAAAGTAGAGGACGTCTAACTTGTTTTTCCAGGGCATGTTGTGATGTGATATGGTCAAGGCATGATGCTGAATATTATTGTATGAGATGATCATGTTTTGTAACCGAGTTATCGTCAACTGGCAGGAGCCATATGGTTGTCGCTTTATTGTATGCAATGAAATCGCGATGTAATGCTTTACTTTATTACTAAGCGGTAGTGATAGTCGTGGAAGCATAAGATTGGCGAGACGACAACGATGCTATGATGGAGATCAAGGTGTCGCGCCGGTGAAGATGGTGATCATAACGGTGCTTCGGAGATGGAGATCACAAGCACAAGATGATGATGGCCATATCATATCACTTATATTGATTGCATGTGATGTTTATCCTTTTATGCATCTTATCTTGCTTTGATTGACGGTAGCATTATAAGATGATCTCTCACTAAATTATCAAGATGTGTTCTCCCTGAGTATGCACCGTTGCCAAAGTTCATCGTGCCCAGACACCACGTGATGATCGGGTGTGATAAGCTCTACGTCCATCTACAACGGGTGCAAGCCAGTTTTGCACACGCAGAATACTCAGGTTAAACTTGACGAGCCTAGCATATGCAGATATGGCCTCGGAACACGGAGACCGAAAGGTCGAGCGTGAATCATATAGTAGATATGATCAACATAGTGATGTTCACCATTGAAAACTACTCCATCTCACGTGATGAGCGGCTATGGTTTAGTTGATATGGATCACGTAATCACTTAGAAGATTAGAGGGATGTCTATCTAAGTGGGAGTTCTTAAGTAATATGATTAATTGAACTTAAATTTATCATGAACTTAGTCCTGGTAGTATTTTGCAAATTATGTTGTAGATCAATAGCTTGCGTTGTTGCTTTCATATGTTTATTTTGATATGTTCCTAGAGAAAAATTGTGTTGAAAGATGTTAGTAGCAATGATGCGGATTGGATCCGTGATCTGAGGTTTATCCTCATTGCTACACAGAAGAATTATGTCCTTGATGCACCGCTAGGTGACAGACCTATTGCAGGAGCAGATGCAGACGTTATGAACGTTTGGCTAGCTCAATATGATGACTACTTGATAGTTTAATGCACCATGCTTAATGGCTTAGAATCGTGACTTCAAAGACGTTTTGAACGTCATGGACCATATGAGATGTTCCAGGAATTGAAGTTAATATTTCAAGCAAATACCCGAGTTGAGAGATATGAAGTCTCCAACAAGTTCTATAGCTAAAAGATGGAGGAGAATCGCTCAACTAGTGAGCATGTGCCCAGATTGTCTGAGTACAACAATCGCTTGAATCAAGTGGGAGTTAAACTTCCAGATAAGATAGTGATTGACAGAATTCTCTAGTCACCATCACCAAGTTAGTAGAACTTCGTGATGAACTATGATATGCAAGGGATAACGGAAACGATTCCCAAGCTCTTCGCAATGCGGAAATCAACGAAGGTAGAAATCAAGAAAAACATCAAGTGTTGATGGTTGACAAGACCACTAGTTTCAAGAAAAGGGCAAAGGGAAGAAGGGGGACTTCAAGAAGAACGGCAAGCAAGTTGCTGCTCAAGTGAAGAAGCCCAAGTCTGATCCTAAGCCTGAGACTAAGTGCTTCTACTGCAAAGGGACTGGTCACTGGAAGCAGAACTACCCCAAGTGATTGGCGGATAAAAAGGATGGCAAAGTGAACATAAGTATATTTGATATACATGTTATTGATGTGTACTTTACTAGTGTTTATAGCAACCCCTCAGTATTTGATACTAGTTCAGTTGCTAAGATTAGTAACTCGAAACGGGAGTTGCAGAATAAACAGAGACTAGTTAAGGGTGAAGTGACGATGTGTGTTGGAAGTGGTTCCAAGATTGATATGATCATCATCGCACACTCCCCTATACTTTCGGGATTAGTGTTGAACCTAAATAAGTGTTATTTGGTTTTTGCGTTGAGCATGAATATGATTTGATCATGTTTATTGCAATACGGTTATTCATTAAAGTCAGAGAATAATTGTTGTTCTGTTTACATGAATAAAACCTTCGATGGTCATACACCCAATGAAACAAGTTCATTGGATCTCGATCGTAGTGATACACATATTCATAATATTGAAACCAAAAGATACGAAGTTAACAATGATAGTGCAACTTATTTGTAGCACTGCCGTTTAGGTCATATTGGTGTAAAGCGCATGAAGAAACTCCATGCTGATGGGATTTTGGAATCACTTGATTATGAATCACTTGATGCTTGTGAACCATGCCTCATGGGCAAGATGACTAAGACTCCGTTCTACGGAGCGAGCAACTGACTTATTGGAAATAATACATACTGATGTATGCGGTCCGATGAGTGTTAAGGCTCACGGCAAGTATCGTTATTTTCTGAACTTCACAGATGATTTGAGCAGATATGGGTATATCTACTTGATGAAACATAAGTCTGAAACATTTGAAAAGTTCAAAGAATTTCAGAGTGAAGTGGAAAATCATCGTGACAAGAAAAATAAAGTTTCTACGATCTGATCGCGGAGACAAATATTTGAGTTACAAGTTTGGTCTTCAATTAAAACAATGTGGAATAGTTTCACAAACTCATGCCACATGGAACACCACAGCATAATGGTGTGTCCGAACGTCATAACCGTACTTTATTGGATATAGTGCAATCTATGATGTCTCTTACCGATCTACCACTATCGTTTTGGGGTTATGCATTAGAGACAGCTGCATTCACGTTAAATAGGGCACCATCTAAATCCGTTGAGACGACACCATGTGAACTATGGTTTGGAAAGAAACCTAAGCTGTCGTTTTTTAAAGTTTGGGGTTGCGATGCTTATATGAAAAAGTTTCATCCTGATAAGCTCAAACTAAAATCGGAGAAGTGCGTCTTCATAGGATATCCAAAGGAAACTATTGGATACACCTTCTATCACAGATCCGAAGGCAAGACTTTTGTTGCTAAAATTCGGAAACTTTCTGGAGAAGGAGTTTCTCTCGAAAGAAGTGAGTGGGAGGAAAGTAGAACTTGACGAGGTAACTGTACCTGCTCCCTTATTGGAAAATAGTACATCACAGAAAACTGTTTCTGTGACACCTACACCAGTTAGTGAGGAAGCTAATGATGATGATCATGAAACTTCAGAACAAGATACTACTGAACCTCGTAGATCAGAGTAAGATCCACGCCAGAGTGGTACGGTAATCCTGTTCTGGAAGTCATGCTACTAGATCATGATGAACCTACGAACTATGAAGAAGCGATGGTGAGCCCAGATTCTGCAAAATGGCTTGAGGCCATGAAATCTGAGATGGGATCCATGTATGAGAACAAAGTATGGACTTTGGTTGACTTGCCTGATGATCGGCAAGCAATTGAGAATAAATGGATCTTCAAGAGGAAGACGGACGCTGATAGTAGTGTTACTATCTACAAAGCTAGAATTGTCGCAAAAGGTTTTCGACAAGTTCAAGGTGTTGACTACGATGAGAGTTTCTCACTCGTATCTATGCTTAAGTCTGTCCGAATCATGTTAGCAATTGCCGCATTTTATGAAATCTGGCAAATGGATAAACAAAACTGCGTTCCTTAATAGATTTATTAAAGAAGAGTTGTATATGATACAACCAGAAGGTTTTGTCAATCCTAAAGGTGCTAACAAAGTATGCGAGCTCTAGCGATCCATCTATGGACTGGTGCAAGAATCTCGGAGTTGGAATATACGCTTTGATAAGTTGATCAAAGCATATAGTTTTATACAGACTTGCGGTGAAGCCTGTATTTACAAGAAAGTGAGTGGGAGCACTACAGCATTTCTGATAAGTATATGTGAATGACATATTGTTGATCGGAAATAATGTAGAATTATTCTGTAAAGCATAAAGGAGTGTTTGAAAGGAGTTTTTCAAAGAAAGACTTCGGTAAAGCTGCTTACATATTGAGCTTCAAGATCTATAGAGATAGATCAATATGCTTGATAAGTTTTTTTTCAATGAGTACATACCTTGACAAGATTTTGAAGTAGTTCAAAATGGAGCAGTCAAAGAAAGAGTCCTTGCCTGTATTACAAGGTGTGAAAGAGAATGAAAGTCATTCCCTATGCCTTGGCCATAGGTTCTATAAAGTATGTCATGCTGTGTACCAGATCTATTGTATACCCTGCACTGATTTGGCAAGGGAGTACAATAGTAATCTAGGAGTAGATCACTGGACAGCGGTCAGAATTATCCTTAGTGAAATAAGGATATGTTTCTCGATTATGGACGTGACAAAAAGGTTCGTCGTAAAGGGTTACGTCGATGCAAGTTTTGACACTAATCTAGATGAATCTAAGTCTCAATCTAGATACATATTGAAAGTGGGAGCAATTAGCTAGAGTAGCTCCGTGCAGAGCATTGTTGACATAAATATTTGCAAAATACTTACGGATCTGAATATAACAGACCCGGTGACTAAAATTATCTCACAAAGCAAAACATGATCACACCTTAGTACTCTTTGGGTGTTAATCACACAGCAATGTGAACTAGATTGCTGACTCTAGTAAACCCTTTGGGTGTTGGTCACATATCGATGTGGACTATGGGTGTTAATCACATGGTGATGTGAACTATTGCTGTTAAATCACATGGCGATGTGAACTAGATTATTGACTCTAGTGCAAGTGGGAGACTGAAGGAAATATGCCCTAGAGGCAATAATAAAGTTATTATTTATTTCCTTATTTCATGATAAATGTTTATTATTCATGCTAGAATTGTATTAACCGGAAACATAATACATGTGTGAATACATAGACAAACAGAGTGTCACTAGTATGCCTCTACTTGACTAGCTCGTTAATCAAAGATGGTTATGTTTCCTAACCATGGACAAAGAGTTGTTATTTGATTAATGGGATCACATCATTAGGTGAATGATCTGATTGACATGACCCATTCCATTAGCTTAGCACCCGATCGTTTAGTATGTTGCTATTGCTTTCTTCATGACTTATACATGTTCCTATGACTATGAGATTATGCAACTCCCGTTTGCCGGAGGAACACTTTGTGTGCTACCAAACGTCACAACGTAACTGGGTGATTATAAAGGTGCTCTACAGGTGTCTCCAAAGGTACATGTTGGGTTGGCGTATTTTGAGATTAGGATTTGTCACTCCGATTGTCGGAGAGGTATCTCTGGGCCCTCTCGGTAATGCACATCACATAAGCCTTGCAAGCATTGCAACTAAAGAGTTAGTTGCGGTATGATGTATTACGGAACGAGTAAAGAGACTTGCCGGTAACGAGATTGAACTAGGTATTGGATACCGACGATCGAATCTCGGGCAAGTAACATACCGATGACAAAGGGAACAACGTATGTTGTTATGCGGTCTGACCGATAAAGATCTCCGTAGAATATGAAGGAGCCAATATGGGCATCCAGGTCCCGCTATTGGTTATTGACCGGAGACGTGTCTCGGTCATGTCTACATTGTTCTCGAACCCGTAGGGTCCGCACGCTTAAGGTTACGATGACAGTTATATTATGAGTTTATGCATTTTGATGTACTGAAGGTTGTTCGGAGTCCCGGATGTGATCATGGACATGAAGAGGAGTCTCGAAATGGTCGAGACGTAAAGATTGATATATTGGAAGCCTATGTTGGATATCGGAAGTGTTCCGGGTGAAATCGGGATTTTACCGGAGTACCGGGAGGTTACCGGAACCCCCCCGGGAGCCATATGGGCCTTAATGGGCTTTAGTGGAAAGGAGAAAGGGGCTGCCCAAGGTGGCTGCGCACCTTCCCCCTCCCCTAGTCCTATTAGGACTAGGAGAAGGTGGCCGTCCCCCCTCTCCCTCTTTCCCCCTCGGGGAATCCTAGTCCAACTAGGATTGGGGGGGGAGTCCTACTCCCGGAAGGAGTAGGACTTCTCCTGCGCCCTCATCCTGGCCGGCGCCCCCCTCCCCCTTGGCTCCTTTATATACTGAGCCAGAGGCACCCAAGAAACACACAAGTTGATCCACGTGATCTATTCCTTAGCCGTGTGCGGTGCCCCCAGCCACCATAGTCCTCGATAATACTGTAGCGGAGTTTAGGCGAAGCCCTGCTGCTGTAGTGCATCAAGATCGTCACCACACCGCCGTGCTGACGGAACTCTTCCCCGACACTTTTCTGGATCGGAGTCCGGGGATCGTCATCGAGCTGAACGTGTGCTCGAACTCGGAGGTGCCGTAGTTTCGGTGCTTGATCGGTTGGATCGTGAAGACGTACGACTACTTCCTCTACGTTGCGTCATCACTTCCGCAGTCGGTCTGCGTGGGTACGTAGACAACACTCCCCCTCTCGTTGCTATGCATCACATGATCTTACGTGTGCGTAGGAAATTTTTTGAAATTACTACAAAACCCAACACATGGGTATCCAGATCCCGCTATTGGTTATTGGCCGGAGAGCCGTCTCGATCATGTCTACGTGTCTCCCGAACCCGTAGGGTCTACACACTTAAGGTTCGGTGACGCTGGGGTTGTAGAGATATGAGTATGCAGTAATCCGAAAGTTGTTCGGAGTCCCGGATGAGATCCTGGACGTCACGAGGAGTTCCGGAATGGTTCGGAGGTGAAGAATTATATATAGGAAGTGTAGTTTCAGCCATCGGGAAAGATTCGGAGTCACGGGTATTGTACCGGGACCACCGGATGGGTCCCGGGGGTCCACCGGGTGGGGCCACCCATCCCGGAGGGCCCCATGGGCTGAAGTGGGGAGGGGAACCAGCCCATAGTGGGCTGGTGCGCCCCCCCCCTTGGCCCCCCCAGCGCCTAGGGTTGGAAACCCTAGGGTGGGGGGCGCCTCCACTTGCCTTGGGGGGCACTCCACCCCCCTTGGCCGCCGCCCCCCCTTGGGAGATCCCATCTCCAGGGCCGGCGCCCCCCAAGGGGCCTATATAAAGGGGGGAGGGAGGGCAGCCGCACCTAAAGTCTTGGCGCCTCCCTCTCCCCTGCTACACCTCTCCCTCTCGCAGAAGCTCGGCGAAGCCCTGCTGCGATCACTGCTGCATCCACCACCACGCCGTCGTGCTGCTGGATCTTCATCAACCTCTCCTTACCCCTTGCTAGATCAAGAAGGAGGAGACGTCATCCGCTCCGTACGTGTGTTGAACGCGGAGGTGCCGTCCATTCGGCACTTGGTCATCGGTAATTTGCATCACGGCGAGTACGACTCCATCATCCCCGTTCTCTTGAACGCTTCCGCTCGCGATCTACAAGGGTAAGTAGATGCACTCTCATCTTGTTGCTAGTTGACTCCATAGATTGATCTTGGTGAAACGTAAGAAAAAAAATTTGTTTTCTGCAACGTTCCCCAACAGTGGCATCATGAGCTAGGTCTATGCGTAGTTAATATGCACGAGTAGAACACAAAGTAGTTGTGGGCGTCGATATTGTCAATTTGCTTGCCGTTACTAGTCTTATCTTGATTCGGCGGCATCATGGGATGAAGTGGCCCGGACCAACCTTACACGTACGCTTACGTGAGACCGGTTCCACCGACTGACATGTACTAGTTGCATAAGGTGGCTGGCGGGTGTCTATCTCTCCCACTTTAGTCGGATCGGATTCGATGAACAGGGTCCTTATGAAGGGTAAATAGAAATTGGCAATTCACGTTGTGGTTTTGGCGTAGGTAAGAAACGTTCTTGCTAGAACCCTATTGCAGCCACGTAAACTTGCAACAACAATTAGAGGACGTCTAACTTGTTTTTGCAGCAAGTGTCATGTGATGTGATATGGACAAAGTTGTGATGAATGATAAATGATATATATGTGATCTATGAGATCATGTTCTTGTAATAGGAATCACGACTTGCATGTCGATGAGTATGACAACCGGCAGGAGCCATAGGAGTTGTCTTTATTTTTTGTATGACCTGCGTGTCATTGAGAAACGCCATGTAAATTACTTTACTTTATTGCTAAAAGTGTTAGCCATAGTAGTAGAAGTAATAGTTGGCGAGCAACTTCATGGAGACACGATGATGGATATCATGGTGTCATGCCGGTGACAAGATGATCATGGAGCCCCAAGATGGAGATCAAAGGAGCTATATGATATTGGCCATATCATGTCACTATTATTTGATTGCATGTGATGTTTATCATGTTTTTTCATCTTGTTTACTTAGAACGACGGTAGTAAATAAGATGATCCCTCATAATAATTTCAAGAAAGTGTTCCCCCTAACTATGCGCCGTTGCGACAGTTCGTTGTTTCGAAGCACCACGTGATGATCGGGTGTGATAGATTCCAACGTTCACATACAACGGGTGTAAGACAGATTTACACACGCAATACACTTAGGTTGACTTGACGAGCCTAGCATGTACAGACATGGCCTCGGAACACAGAAGACCGAAAGGTCGAGGATGAGTCGCATAGAAGATACGATCAACATGAAGATGTTCACTGATGTTGACTAGTCCGTCTCACGTGATGATCGGACACGGCCTAGTCAACTCGGATCATGTTATACTTAGATGACTGGAGGGATGTCTATCTAAGTGGGAGTTCATTGAATAATTTGATTAGATGAACTTAATTATCATGAACTTAGTCTAAAATCTTTACAATATGTCTTGTAGATCAAATGGCCAACGTTGTCCTCAACTTCAACGCGTTCCTAGAGAAAACCAAGCTGAAAGACGATGGCAGCAACTATACGGACTGGGTCCAGAACCTGAGGATCATCCTCATAGCTGCCAAGAAAGATTATGTCCTAGAAGCACCGCTAGGTGACGCACCCGTCCCACAGAACCAAGACGTTATGAACGCTTGGAAGACACGTGCTGATGATTACTCCCTCGTTCAGTGCGGCATGCTTTACAGCTTAGAACCGGGGCTCCAAAAGCGTTTTGAGCGACACAGAGCATATGAGATGTCCGAAGAGTTGAAAATGGTTTTCCAAGCTCATGCCCGGGTCAAGAGATATGAAGTCTCCGACAAGTTCTTCAGCTGTAAGATGGAGGAAAATAGTTCTGTCAGTGAGCACATACTCAAAATGTCTGGGTTGCATAACCGCTTGACTCAGCTGGGAGTTAATCTCCCGGATGACGCGATCATTGACAGAATCCTTCAGTCGCTTCCACCGAGCTACAAGAGCTTTGAGATGAACTTCAATATGCAGGGGATGGAAAAGACCATTCCTGAAGTATTTGCAATGCTGAAATCAGCAGAGGTAGAAGTCAAAAAGAAACATCAAGTGTTGATGGTGAATAAAACCACTAAGTTCAAGAAAGGCAAGGGTAAGAAGAATTTCAAGAAGGACGGCAAGGGAGTTGCCGCACCCGGTAAGCAAGCTGCCGGGAAGAAGCCAAAGAATGGACCCAAGCCCGAGACTGGGTGTTTTTATTGCAAGGGAAGTGGTCACTGGAAGCGGAACTGCCCCAAATACTTAGCGGACAAGAAGGCTGGCATCACAAAAGGTATATGTGATATACATGTAATTGATGTGTACCTTACCAGTACTCGTAGTAGCTCCTGGGTATTTGATACCGGTGCGGTTGCTCACATTTGTAACTCAAAGCAGGAGCTGCGGAATAAGCGGAGACTGGCGAAGGACGAGGTGACGATGCGCGTCGGGAATGGTTCCAAGGTCGATGTGATCACCGTCGGCACGCTGCCTCTACATTTACCTACGGGATTAGTTTTAAACCTCAATAATTGTTATTTAGTGCCAGCTTTGAGCATGAACATTGTATCATGATCTCGTTTAATTCGAGATGGCTACTCATTTAAATCCGAGAATAATGGTTGTTCTATTTATATGAGATATGTTTTATGGTCATGCTCCGATGGTGAATGGTTTATTCTTAATGAATCTCGAGCGTAATGCTACACATATTCATAGTGTGAATACCAAAAGATGTAAGGTTGATAATGATAGTCCCACATACTTGTGGCACTGCCGCCTTGGTCACATAGGTGTCAAACGCATGAAGAAGCTCCATGCAGATGGACTTTTAGAGTCTCTTGATTACGAATCATTTGACACGTACGAACCATGCCTCATGGGTAAAATGACCAAGACTCCGTTCTCAGGAACAATGGAGCGAGCAACCAACTTATTGGAAATCATACATACTGATGTGTGCGGTCCAATGAGTGTTCAGGCTCGCGGTGGCTATCGTTATGTTCTCACCCTCGCTGATGACTTGAGTAGATATGGGTATGTCTACTTAATGAAACACAAGTCTGAGACCTTTGAAAAGTTCAAGGAATTTCAGAGTGAGGTTGAGAATCAACGTGACAGGAAAATCAAGTTCTTGCGATCAGATCGTGGGGAGAATACTTGAGTCACGAATTTGGCACACACTTAAGAAAATGTGGAATAGTTTCACAACTCATGCCGCCTGGAACACCTCGGCGTAATGGTGTGTCCGAACGTCGTAATCGCACTCTATTAGATATGGTGTGATCTATGATGTCTCTTACCGATTTACCGCTATCATTTTGGGGCCATGCTTTAGAGACTACCGCATTCACTTTAAATAGGGCTCCGACGAAATCCGTTGAGACGACACCGTATGAATTATGGTTTGGGAATAAACCTAAGCTGTCGTTTCTAAAAGTTTGGGGATGCGATGCTTATGTCAAGAAACTTCAACCTGAAAAGCTCGAACCCAAGTCGGAAAAATGCGTCTTCATAGGATACCCTAAGGAAACCATTGGGTATACCTTCTACCTCAGATCCTAAGGCAAGATCTTCGTTGCCAAGAATGGATCCTTTCTAGAGAAGGAGTTTCTCTCGAAAGAAGTAAGTGGGAGGAAAGTAGAGCTTGATGAAGTACTGCCTCTTGAAGCAGAGAGTAGCGCAGCTCAGGAAAATGTTCATGTGGTGCCTGCACCGATCAGAGAGGAAGTTAATGATGGTGATCAAGATACTTCGGATCAAGCTCCTACTGAACTTCGTAGGTCCACAAGGACACGTTCCGCACCAGAGTGGTACGGCAACCCTGTCTTGGAAATCATGTTGTTAGACAACAGTGAACCTTCGAACTATGAAGAAGCGATGGCGGGCCTAGATTCCGATAAATGGCTGGAAGCCATGAAATCCGAGATAGGATCCATGTATGAAAACAAAGTATGCACTTTGACTGACTTGCCCGTTGATCGGCGAGCCATAGAAAATAAATGGATCTTTAAGAAGAAGACAGACGCGGATGGTAATGTGACCATCTATAAAGCTCGGCTTGTCGCTAAGGGTTATCGACAAGTTCAAGGGGTTGACTACGATGAGACTTTCTCACCCGTAGCGAAGCTGAAGTCCGTCCGAATCATGTTAGCAATTGCCGCATTCTATGATTATGAGATATGGCAAATGGACGTCAAAACGGCATTCCTTAATGGTTTCCTTAAGGAAGAATTGTATATGATGCAGCCGGAAGGTTTTGTCGATCCTAAGAATGCTGACAAGGTGTGCAAGCTCCAACACTCGATTTATGGGCTGGTGCAAGCATCTCGGAGTTGGAACATTCGCTTTGATGAGATGATCAGAGGGTTTGGGTTTATGCAGACTTATGGAGAAGCCTGCATTTACAAGAAAGTGAGTGGGAGCTCTGTAGCATTTCTCATATTATATGTAGATGACATACTTTTGATGGGAAATGATACAGAACTTTTGGACAGCATTAAGGCCTACTTGAATAAGAGTTTTTCAATGAAGGACCTTGGAGAAGCTGCTTATATATTAGGCATCAAGATCTATAGAGATAGATCAAGACGCCTCATAGGTCTTTCACAAAGCACATACCTTGATAAGATATTGAAGAAGTTCAATATGGATCAGTCTAAGAAGGGGTTCTTGCCTGTGTTGCAAGGTGTGAAATTGAGCTCAGCTCAATGTTCGACCACGGCAGAAGATATAGAAGAGATGAGTGTCATCCCCTATGCCTCAGCCATAGGGTCTATTATGTATGCCATGCTGTGTACCAGACCTGATGTAAACCTTGCCGTAAGTTTGGTAGGAAGGTACCAAAGCAATCCCGGCAAGGAACACTGGACAGCGGTCAAGAATATCCTGAAGTACCTGAAAAGGACTAAGGACCTGTTTCTCGTTTATGGAGGTGACGAAGAGCTCGTCGTAAAGGGTTACGTCGACGCTAGCTTCGACACAGATCTGGATGACTCTAAGTCACAAACCGGATACGTGTATATTTTGAATGGTGGGGCAGTAAGCTGGTGCAGTTGCAAGCAAAGCGTTGTGGTGGGATCTACATGTGAAGCGGAGTACATGGCAGCCTCGGAGGCAGCACACGAAGCAGTCTGGGTGAAGGAGTTCATTACCGACCTAGGAGTCATACCCAATGTGTCGGGGCCGATGACTCTCTTCTGTGACAACACTGGAGCTATTGCCCTTGCCAAGGAGCCCAGGTTTCACAGGAAGATCAGGCATATCAAGCGTCGCTTCAACTCCATTCGTGAAAGTGTTCAAAATGGAGACATAGAAATTTGTAAAGTACATACGGACCTGAATGTAGCAGATCCGTTGACCAAACCTCTCCCTAGAGCAAAACATGATCAACACCAGAATTCCATGGGTGTTCGAGTCATCACAATGTAACTAGATGATTGACTCTAGTGCAAGTGGGAGACTGTTGGAAATATGCCCTAGAGGCAATAATAAAATGATTATTATATTTCCTTGTTCATGATAATTGTCTATTATTCATGCTATAATTGTATTATCCGGAAATCATAATACATGTGTGAATACGTAGAACACAATGTGTCCCTAGTGAGCCTCTAGTTGACTAGCTCGTTGATCAACAGATAGTCATGGTTTCCTGGCTATAGACATGGGGATGTCATTGATAACGGGATCACACCATTAGGAGAATGATGTGATGGACAAGACCCAACCCTAAGCTTAGCTCAAAGATCGTGTAGTTCGTTTGTTGTAGATTTTCTGAATGTCAAGTATCATTTCCTTAGACCATGAGATTGCGCAACTCCCGGATACCGTAGGAGTGCTTTGGGTGTGCCAAACATCACAATGTAACTGGGTGACTATAAAGGTACATTACAGGTGTCTCCGAAAGTGTCTGTTGGGTTGGCACGAATCGAGACTGGGATTTGTCACTCCGTATGACAGAGAGGTATCTCTGGGCCCACTCGGTAATGCATCATCATAATGAGCTCAAAGTGATCAAGTGGTTGATCACGGGATCATGCATTACGGTACGAGTAAAGTGACTTGCCGGTAACGAGACTGAACAAGGTATTGGGATACCGACGATCGAGTCTCGGGCAAGTAACGTACCGATTGACAAAGGGAATTGTATACGGGGTTGCTTGAATCCTCGACATCGTGGTTCATCCGATGAGATCATCGAGGAGCATGTGGGAGCCAACATGGGTATCTAGATCCCGCTGTTGGTTATTGGCCGGAGATCCGTCTCGGTCATGTCTACGTGTCTCCCGAACCCGTAGGGTCTACACACTTAAGGTTCGGTGACGCTAGGGTTGTAGAGATATGAGTATGCAGTAATCCGAAAGTTGTTCGGAGTCCCGGATGAGATCCTGGACGTCACGAGGAGTTCCGGAATGGTCCGGAGGTGAAGAATTATATATAGGAAGTGTAGTTTCAGCCATCGGGAAAGATTCGGGGTCACCGGTATTGTACCGGGACCACCGGATGGGTCCGGGGGTCCACCAGGTGGGGCCACCCATCCTGGAGGGCCCCATGGGCTGAAGTGGGGAGGGGAACCAGCCCATAGTGGGCTGGTGCGCCCCCCCTTGGGCCCCCCTAGGCCTAGGGTTGGAAACCCTAGGGTGGGGGGCGCCTCCACTTGCCTTGGGGGGCACTCCACCCCCCTTGGCCGCCGCCCCCCTTGGGAGATCCCATCTCCAGGGCTGGCGCCCCCCAAGGGGCCTATATAAAGGGGGGAGGGAGGGCAGCCGCACCTAAAGTCTTGGCGCTTCCCTCTCCCCTGCTACACCTCTCCCTCTCGTAGAAGCTCGGCGAAGCCCTGCTGCGATCACTGCTGCATCCACCACCACGCCGTCGTGCTGCTGGATCTTCATCAACCTCTCCTTCCCCCTTGCTGGATCAAGAAGGAGGAGACGTCATCCGCTCCGTACGTGTGTTGAACGCGGAGGTGCCGTCCGTTCGGCACTTGGTCATCGGTGATTTGGATCACGGCGAGTACAACTCCATCATCCCCGTTCGCGATCTACAAGGGTATGTAGATGCACTCTCCTCTCGTTGCTAGTTGACTCCATAGATTGATCTTGGTGAAACATAAGAAAAAAATTTGTTTTCTGCAACGTTCCCCAAGAAAGAGTTCGTCGTGAAGAGTTACGTCGATGCAAGATTTTGACACCGATCTAGATGACTCTAAGTCTCAATCTATATACATATTGAAAGTGGGAGCAATTAGCTAGTGTAGCTCCGTGCAGAGTATTGTAGACATGGAAATTTGCAAAATACATACAGATCTGAATGTTGCAGACCCGTAGACTAAACTTCTCTCACAAGCAAAACATGATCACTCTTTGGGTGTTAATCACATAGCGATGTGAACTAGATTATTGACTCTAGTAAACCCTTTGCATATCAGTCACATGAAGATGTGAACTAATCACATAAAGATGTGAACTATTGGTGTGAAATCACATGACGATGTGAACTAGATTATTGACTCTAGTGCAAGTGGGAGACTGAAGGAAATATGCCCTAGAGGCAATAATAAAGTTGTTATTTATATTTCCTTATATCATGATAAATGTTTATTATTCATGCTAGAATTGTATTAACCAAAAACTTAGTACATGTGTGAATACATAGACAAACAGAGTGTCCCTAGTATGTCTCTACTTGACTAGCTCGTTAATCAAAGATGGTTAAGTTTCCTAGCCATGGACATGTGTTGACATTTGATGAACGGGATCACATCATTAGAAAATGATGTGATGGACAAGACCCATCCGTTAGCTTAGCACTATGATCGTTTAGTTTATTGCTACTGCTTTCTTCATGACTTGTACATGTTCCTCAGACTATGAGATTATGCAACTCCCGAATACCGGAGGAACACCTTGTGTGCTATCAAACGTTACAATGTAACTGGGTGATTATAAAGATGCTCTACAGGTGTCTCCGATGGTGTTTGTTGAGTTGGCATAGATCGAGATTAGGATTTCTCACTCCATGTATCGGAGAGTATCTCTGGGCCCTCTCGGTAATGCACATCACTATGAGCCTTGCAAGCAATGTGACTAATGAGTTAGTCATGGGATGATGCATTACGGAATGAGTAAAGAGACTTGCCGGTGACGAGATTAAACTAGGTATGATGATACCGATGATTGAATCTCGGGAAAGTAACATACCGATGACAAAGGGAACAACGTATGTTGTTGTGCGGTTTGACCGATAAAGTTCTTCGTAGAATACGTAGGAACCAATATGAGCATCCAGGTTCCACTATTGGTTATTGTCCGGAGATGTGTCTCGGTCATGTCTACATAGTTCTCGAACCCGTAGGGTCCGCACGCTTAATGTTCGATGACGATATGTATTATGAGCTATGTGATTTGATGTACCGAAGGTTGTTTGGAGTCCCGGATGTGATCACGTACATGACGAGGAGTCTCGAAATGGTTGAGACATAAATATTCATATATTGGAAGGCTACATTCGGACACCGGAATGGTTCAGGTCATTTCGGATAAGTTTTGGAGTACTAGGGGTTATCGAAACCCCCTTCGGGAAGTTATTTGGCCTCATGGGACTAATGGTGAAAGAGAGGAGCCAGTCCAAGGTGTGGCGCCCCCCCCCCCTAGCCCAAACCGAATTGGACTAGGGCTAGCCCCCCCCCCCCTTTCCTTCTCTTATTTATCACCTTCCTTCTTCTCCTACTTGGACTAGGAAAGGGGGGGAACCTACTCCTACTAGGAGTAGGAATCCCCCCTTGGGCGCCCCTTGAGGCCGGCCCTCCTCCTCCTCCCCTCCTTTATATACGGGGGAGGGGGGCACCCCATAGACATACAAGTTGATATTTAGCCGTGTGCGGTGCTGCCCTCCACAGTTTTTCACGTCGGTCATATTGTCGTAGTGCTTAGGCGAAGCCCTGCGTCGGTAACTTCATCATCACCGTCAACACGCCGCCGTGCTGACGCAACTCACCCTCGGCCTCAACTAGATTAAGATTACGAGGGACGTCACCGAGCTGAACGTGTGTAGATCGTGGAGGTGTCGTGCGTTCAGTACTTGATCGGTTGGATCGCAAAGACGTTCGACTACATCAACCGCGTTACTTAACGCTTCCGCTTTCGGTCTACGAGGGTACGTAGACACACTCCCCCCTCTCGTTGCTATGCATCTCCTAGATAGATCTTGCGTGATGGTAGGATTTTTTTAAAATATTGTGTTCCCCAACAGTCGCCAGCTTTGCCATGCCCGCACCCCGCCGCCACGACCACGAAGCTGGCACGTCCGTGGTGAAGGAAATCTTCCCTAGAGGCAATAATAAAGTTGTTATTTATATTTATTTTTATCATGATAAATGTCTATTATTAATGCTAGAATTGTATTAACCGGAAACTTAGTACATGTGTGAATACATAGACAAACAGAGTGTCACTAGTATGCCTCTACTTGACTAGCTCGTTAATCAAAGATGGTTAAGTTTCCTAACCATAGACATGAGTTGTCATTTGTCGAACAGATCACATCATTAGAGAATGATGTGATTGACTTTACCCATCCGTTAGCTTAGCCCTATGATCGTTTAGTTTATTGATATTGCTTTCTCCATAACTTATACATGTTCATATGACTATGAGATTATGCAACTCCCGAAAACCGGAGGAACACTTAGTGTGCTATCAAACATCACAACATAACTGGGTGACTATAAAGATGCTCTACAGGTGTCTCCGATGGTGTTTGTTAAGTTGGCATAGATCAAGATTAGGATTTGTCACTCTGTGTATCGGAGAGGTATCTCTAGGCCCTCTCGGTAATGCACATCACTATAAGCCTTGCAAGAAATGTGACTAATGAGTTAGTTGCGGGATGATGCATTACGGAATGAGTAAAGAGACTTGCCGGTAACGAAATTGAACTAGGTATTGAGATACCGATGATCGAATCTCGGGCAAGTAACATACTAATGACAAAGGGAACAACGTATTTTGTTATGCGGTTTGACCGATAAAGATCTTCGTAGAATATGTAGGAACCAATATGAGCATCCAGGTTCCGCTATTGGTTATTGATCGGAGATGAGTCTAGGTCATGTATACATTGTTCTCGAACTTGTATCGTCCGCACGCTTAACATTCGATGACGATTGGTATTATGAGTTTATGTGTTTTGATGTACCGAAGGCAGTTCGAACTCCCGAATGTGATCACGGACATGACCAGGAGTCTCTAAATGGTCGAGACATAAACATTGATATATTGGAAAGCTTTGTTTGGACACCAGAATGGTTCCGGATGTGTTCGGGCATTTTCCAGAGTACCGGGAGGTTACCGGAGCCCCCCGGGAGTCAATGGGCCTTATTGGGCCTTAGTGGAAGAGAGGAGAAGGCGGCCAGGTGGAGGGCGCGCCCCCCAAGCCCAATCCAAATTGGGGTGGGGCCGGCCCCCCTTTCCTTCTCTCCCTCTTCCTCTTCCTTCTTCTCCTACTCCAACTAGGAAGGGGGGAAACCTACTCCTACTGGGAGTAGGACTCCCCCCCTTGGGCGCATCCTATGAGGGCCGGCCCTCTCCTCCTCCCCCCTTTATATACGGGGGAGGGGGGCACCCCATAGACACACAAGTTGATTGTTTAGCCGTGTGTTGTCCCCCCTCCACAGAATTCCACCTCGGTCATATCGTTGTAGTGGTTAGGCGAAGCCCTGCGTCGGTAACTTCATCATCACCGTCATCACGTCATCGTGCTGACGAAACACTCCCTCGGCCTCAACTGGATCAAGAGTACGAGGGACGTCACCGAGTTGAACGTGTGTAGATCGCGGAGGTGCCGTGTGTTCGGTACTTGATCGGTTGAATCGCGAAGACGTTCGACTACATCAACCGCGTTTCATAACGCTTCTGCTTTCGGTCTACGAGGATATGTAGACATACTCTCCCCTCTCGTTTCTATGCATCTCCTAGATAGATCTTGCTTGATCGTAGGATTTTTTTTTTGAAATATCACGTTCCCCAACAGTGGCATCCGAGCCAGGTCTATGCGTAGATGTTTTATGCATGAATAGAACACAAAGGAGTTGTGGGCGTGGGTATATACATATTGCTTGTCGTCACTAGTTGATTCTTGATTCGGCGGTATTGTTGGATGAAGCAGCTCAGACCGACATTACGTGTACGCTTACGCGAGACTGGTTCTACCGACGTGCTTCGCACACAGGTGGCTAGTGGGTGTCTGTTTCTCCAACTTTAGTTCAATACGTTTCAATGAACAGGGTTTTTCTGAAGATCAAAAAGCAATCACTATACTACGTTGTGGTTTTGATGCGTAGGTAAGAACGGTTCTTGCTAGAAGCCTGTAGCGGCCACGTAAAACTTGCAACAACAAAGTAGAGGACGTCTAACTTGTTTTTGCAGGGCATGTTGTGATGTTATATGGTCAAGACGTGATTATATAAATTGTTGTATAAAATTATCATGTTTTGTAACACAGTTATCGGCAACTGGCAAGAGCCTTATGGTTGTCGCTTTATTGTATGAAATGCAATCGCCATGTAATTGCTTTACTTTATCACTAAGCGGTAGCGGTGGTCATAGAAGCAATAGTTGGCGAGATGACAATGATGCTTCGATGGAGATCAAGGTGTCAAGCCGGTGACGATGGTGATCATGACGGTGCTTTGGAGATGGAGATCAAAGGCACAAGATGATGATGGCCATATCATATCACTTATATTTGATTGCATGTGATGTTTATCCATTATGCATCTTATTTTGCTTAGTTTGGCGGTAGCATTATAAGATGATCTCTTACTAAATTTCAAGGTATAAGTGTTCTCCCTGAGTATGCACCGTTGCTACAGTCATCGTGCCGAGACACCACATGATGATCGGGTGTGATAAGCTCTGCGTTCACATACAACGGGTGCAAGCCAGTTTTGCATAAGCAGAATACTCAGGTTAAACTTGACGAGCCTAGCATATGCACATATGGCCTCGGAACACTAAGACCGAAAGGTCGAGCGTGAATCATATAGTAGATATGATCAACATAGTGATGTTCACCACTGAAAACTGCTCCATCTTACGTGATGATCGGATATGGTTTAGTTGATATGGATCACGTGATCACTTAGATGATTAGAGGGATGTCTATCTAAGTGGGAGTTCTTAAGTAATATGATTAATTGAAATTTAATTTATCATGAACTTAGTACCTGATAGTATTTTGCATGTCTACATTGTTGTATATAAATGGCCCGTGCTGTTGTTCCATTGAATTTTAATGCGTTCCTAGAGAAAGCTAAGTTGAAAGATGATGGTAGCAACTACATGGACTGGGTCCGTGATTTGAGGATTATCCTCATTGCTGCACAGAAGAATTACGTCTTGGAAGCACCGATGGGTGACAAACCTGTTGCAGATGCTGCTGACGACGTTAAGAACGTCTGGCAAAGCAAAGTTGTTGACTACTCGATAGTTCAGTGTGCCATGCTTTACGGCTTAGAACCGGGACTTCAACAACGTTTTGAACGTCATGGAGCATATGAGATGTTCCAGGAGTTGAAGTTAATATTTCAAGCAAATGCCTGAATTGAGAGATATGAAGTCTCCAATAAGTTCTATAGCTGCAAAATGGAGGAGAATAGTTCTGTCAGTGAACATATACTTAGAATATCTGGGTACCACAATCACTTAACTCAGCTGGGAGTTAATCTTCCTGATGATATTTCATTGACAGAGTTCTTCAATCACTGCCACCAAGCTACAAGAGCTTCGTGATGAACTATAATATGCAAGGGATGGATAAGACAATTCCTGAGCTCTTCACAATGCTAAAGGCCGTGGAGTTAGAAATCAAGAAGGAGCATCAAGTGTTGATGGTCAACAAGACCACCAGTTTCAAGAAAAAGGGCAAAGGGAAGAAGGGGAACTTCAAGAAGAACAGAAAGCAAGTTGCTGCTCAAGTGAAGAAGCCCAAGTCTGGACCTAAGCCTGAGACTGAGTGCTTCTACTACAAAGGGACTAGTCACTCGAAGTGGAACTTCCCCAAGTATTTGGCGGATAAGAAGGATGGCAAAGTGAAAGGTATATTTGATATACATGTTATTGATGTGTACCTTACTAATGCTCGCAGTAGCGCCTGGGTATATGATACTCATTCTGTTGTTAATATTTGTAACTCAAAACAGGGGCTACAGATTAAGCGAAGATTGGCTAAGGACGAGGTGACGATGCGCGTGGGAAATGGTTCCAAAGTCGTTGTGATCGTCGTCGGCACACTACCTCTACATCTACCTTCGGGATTAGTTTTAGACCTGGATAATTGTTATTTGGTGCCAGCGTTAAGCATGAATATTATATCTGGATCTTGTTTGATGTGAGACGGTTATTCATTTAAATCAAAGAATAATGGTTGTTCTATTTATATGAGTAATATCTTTTATGGTCATGCACCCTTGATGAGTGGTCTATTTTTACTAAATCTTGATAGTAGTGGTACACATATTCATAGTATTGAAGCCAAAAGATATAAGTTTAATAATGATAGTGCAACTTATTTGTGGCACTTCCGTTTAGGTCATATTGGTGTAAACGCAGGAAGAAACTCCATGCTGATGGGCTTTTGGAATCTCTTGATTATGAATCACTTCATGCTTGCGAACCATGCCTCAGGTGCAAGATGACTAAGACTCCGTTCTCCGAAACAATGGAGCGAGCAATGGACTTATTGGAAATAATACATACTGATGTATGCGGTCTGATGAGTGTTGATGCTCGTGGCGGGTATCGTTATTTTCTGACCTTCACAGATGATTTGAGCAGATATGGGTATATCTACTTGATGAAACATAAGTCTGAAACATGTGAAAAGTTCAAAGAATTTCAGAGTGAAGTGGAAAATCATCGTAACAAGAAAATAAAGTTTCTATGATCTGATCATGGAGGTTAATATTTGAGTTACAAGTTTGGTCTTCATTTGAAACAATGCGGAATAGTTTCGCAACTCACGCCACCCAGAATACCACAACGCAAATGGTGTGTCCGAACGTCGTAACCGTACTTTATTGGATATGGTGCAATCTATGATGTTTGTTACTGATTTACCGCTATCGTTTTGGGGTTATGCTTTAGAGATGGTTGCATTCACGTTAAATAGGGCACCATCAAAATCCATTGGGACGACACCTTATGAACTATGGTTTGGCAAGAGACCCAAGTTGTCGTTTCTTAAAGTTTGGGGTTGCGATGCTTATGTGAAAAAGCTTCAACCTGATAAGCTCGAACCCAAATCGGAGAAATGTGTCTTCATAGGATACCCAAAGGAAACTGTTGGGTACACCTTCTATCACAGATCCGAAGGCAAGATATTTGTTGCTAAGAATGGACCCTTTCTATAGAAGGAGTTTCTCTCGAAAGAAGTGAGTGGGAGGGAAGTAGAACTTGATGAGGTAATTGTACCTGCTCCCTTATTAGAAAGTAGTCCATCACAGCAATCAGTTCATGTGATTCCTACACCAATTAGTGAGGAAGCTAATGACCATCATCATGAAACTTCTGATCAAGTTACTACCGAACCTTGTAGGTCAACCAGAGTAAGATCCGCACCAGAGTGGTACGGTAATCCTGTTCTGGAAGTCATGTTACTTGACCATGACGAACCTACGAACTATGAGGAAGTAATGATGAGCCCAAATTCCGCGAAATGGCTTGAGGCCATGAAATCTAAGATGGGATCCATGTATGAGAACAAAGTGTGAACTTTGGTTGACTTGCCCGATGATCGGCAAGCCATAGAAAAGAAATGGATCTTCAAGAAGAAGGCTGACGCTGATGGTAATGTTACCGTCTACAAAGCTCAACTTGCTGCAAAAGGTTTTCGACAAGTTCAAGGAGTTGACTACGATGAGACCTTCTCACCCGCAGCGATGCTTAAGTCCGTCCGAATCATGTTAACAATTGCCGCATTTTATGATTATGAAATTTGGCAAATGGATGTCAAAACTGCATTCCTTAATGGATATCTTAAAGAAGAGTTGTATATGATGTAACCAGAAGGTTTTGTCGATCCAAATGGTGCTAACAAAGTGTATAAGCTCCAGCAATCCATTTATGGATTGGTGTAAGCATCTCGAAGTTGGAATATACGCTTTGATAGTGTGATCAAAGCATATGGTTTTATACAGACTTTTGGAGAAGCCTGTATTTACAAGAAAGTGAGTGGGAGCTCTGTAGCATTTCTGATATTATATGTGGATGACATATTGTTGATCAGAAATGATACTGAATTTCTGAATAGCATAAAAGGATACTTGAATAAGAATTTTTCAATGAAAGACCTCAGTGAAGCTGCTTATATATTGGGCATCAAGATCTATAGAGATAGATCAAGATGCTTGATTGGACTTTCACAAAGCACATACCTTGATAATGTTTTGAAGAAGTTCAAAATGGATCAAGCAAAGAAAGGGTTCTTGCTTGTGTTAAAAGGTGTGAAGTTGAGTCAGACTCAATGCCCGACCACTGCAGAAGATAGAGAGAAAATGGAAGTCATTTCCTATGCTTCAGCCATAGGTTCTATCATGTATGCAATGATGTGTACCAGACCTGATGTGTGCCTTGCTATTAGTTTAGCAGGGATGTACCAAAGTAATCCAGGAGTGGATCACTGGACAGCGCTCAAGAATATCCTGAAATACCTGAAAAGGACTAAGGATATGTTCCTCGTTTATGGAGGTGACAAAGAGCTCGTCGTAAATGGTTACGTCGATGCAAGCTTTCACACTGATCCGGATGAATCTAAGTCACTAACCGGATACATATTTTTATTGAATGGTGGAGCTGTCAGTTGGTGCAGTTCTAAGCAAAGCGTCGTGGCGGGATCTACGTGTGAAGCAGAATACATGGCTTCTTCAGAAGCAGCAAATGAAGAGTCTGGATGAAGGAGTTCATATCCGATCTAGGTGTCATACCTAGTGCATCGGGTCCAATGAAAATCTTTTGTGACAATACTGATGCAATTGCCTTGGCAAAGGAATCCAGATTCCACAAGAGAACCAAGCACATCAAGAGACGCTTCAATTCCTTCCGCGATCAAGTCAAGGAGGGAGACATAGAGATTTGCAAGATACATACGGAACTGAATGTTGCAGACCCATTGACTAAGCCTCTCTCACGAGCAAAACATGATCAACACCAATCGTCCATGGGTGTTAGAATCATTACAATGTAATCTAGATTATTGACTCTAGTGCAAGTGGGAGACTAAAGGAAATATGCCCTAGAGGCAATAATAAAGTTGTTATTTATATTTCCTTATATCATGATAAATGTTTATTATTCATGCTAGAATTGTATTAACCAGAAACTTAGTACATGTGTGAATACATAGACAAACAAAGTGTCACTAGTATGCCTCTACTTGACTAGCTTGTTAATCAAAGATGGTTAAGTTTCCTAACCATATATATGAGTTGTCATTTGATGAACGGGATCACATCATTAGAGAATGATGTGATTGACTTGACCCATCTGTTAGCTTAGCCCTATGATCATTTAGTTTATTGCTCTTGCTTTCTCCATAACTTATATATGTTCCTATGACTATGAGATTATGCAACTCCCGAATACCGGAGGAACACTTAGTGTGCATCAAATGTCACAACGTAACTGGGTGACTATAAAGATGCTCTACAGGTGTCTTCGATGGTGTTTGTTAACTTGGCATAGATCAAGATTAGGATTTGTCACTCCATGTATCGGAGAGGTATCTCTGGGCCCTCTCGGTAATGTACATCACTATAAGCCTTGCAAGCAATGTGACTAATGAGTTAGTTACAGGATGATGCATTATGGAACGAGTTAAGAGACTTGTCGGTAACAAGGTTGAACTAGGTATTGAGATACCTATGATCGAATCTCGGGCAAGCAACATAGCGATGACAAAGGGAACAACGTATGTTGTTATGTGGTTTGACCGATAAAGATCTTCGTAGAATATGTAGGAACCAATATGAGCATCCAGGTTCCGCTATTGGTTATTGACCGGAGATGAGTCTTGGTCATGTCTACATAATTCTCGAACCCGTAGGGTCAGCACGCTTAATGTTCGATGACGATCGGTATTATGAGTTTATGTGTTTTGATGTACCGAAGGCAGTTCGGAGTCCAGGATACGAGCACGGACATGACGAGGAGTCTCGAAATGGTCGAGACATAAATGTCGATATATTGGCTGGCTATGTTTGGACAACGAAATGGTTCCGAATGATTTCGGGCATTTTTCGGAGTAGCAGGAGGTTACCGGAACCCCCCGGGGAGTCAATGGGCCTTATTGGACCTTAGTGGAAGAGAGGGGAAGGCTGATACGTCCATTTTGCATCATGATTTCATATCGATATTTATTTTATTATGGGCTGTTATTACACATTATGTCACAATACTTATGCCTATTCTCTCTTATTTTATAAGGTTTGCACGAAGAGGGAGAATGCCGGCAGCTGGAATTCGGGGCTGGAAAAGGAGCAAATATTAGAGACCTATTCTGCACAACTCAAAAGTCCTAAAACTCCACGGGAGTCATTTTTAGAATATATAAAAAATATTGGGCGAAGGAAGCACCAGAGGGGGCCACCATCCACGAGGGTGGGGGGCACGCCCTACCCCCCTGGGCGCGCCCCCTGTCTCGTGGGCCCCCTAGCAGGCCTCCGGTGCCCATCTTTGGCTATATGAAGTCTTTCGCCCTGGAAAAAATCATAAGCAAGCTCTTGGGATGAAACTCCGCCGCCTCGAAGCGGAACCTTGGCAGAACCAATCTAGGGCTCTGGCGGAGCTGTTCTTCCGGGGAAACATCCCTCCGGGAGGGGGAAATCATCACCATCGATCCTCTCATTGGGAGGGGGTCAATCTCCATCAACATCTTCACTAGCACCATCTCATCTCAAACCCTAGTTCATCTGTTGTATCCAATCTTTGTCTCAAAACCTCATATTGGTACCTGTGGGTTGCTAGTAGTGTTGATTACTCCTTGTAGTTGATGCTAGTTGGTTTATTTGGTGGAAGATCATATGTTCATATCCTTTATGCATATTAATACCTCTCTGATTATGAACATGAATATGATTTATGAGTAGTTACGTTTGTTCCTGAGGACATGGGAGAAGTCTTGCTATAAGTAGTCATGTGTATTTGTTCGATATTTTGATGAGATGTATGTTGTCTTTCCTCTAGTGGTGTCATGTGCGCGTCGACTACATGACACTTCACCATTGTTTGGGCCTAGGGGAAGGCATTGGGAAGTAATAAGTAGATGATGGGTTGCTAGAGTGACAGAAGCTTAAACCCTAGTTTATGCGTTGCTTCGTAAGGGGCTGATTTGGATCCATATGTTTCATGCTATGGTTAGGTTTACCTTAATGCTTCTTTTGTAGTTGCGGATGCTTGCAAGAGGGGTTAATCATAAGTGGGATGCTTGTCCAAGTAAGGACAGCACCCAAGCACCGGTCCACCCACATATCAAATTATCAAAGTACCGAACGTGAATCATATGAGCGTGATGAAAACTAGCTTGACGATAATTCCCATGTGTCCTCGGGAGCGCTTTCCTTTATATAAGAGTTTGTCCAGGCTTGTCCTTTGCTACAAAAAGGATTGGTCCATCTTGTTGCACCTTATTTACTTTTATTACTTGTTACCCGTTACAAATTACCTTATCACAAAACTATGTGTTACCGATAATTTCCGTGCTTGCAGAGAATACCTTACTGAAAATTGCTTATCATTTCCTTCTGCTCCTCGTTGGGTTCGACACTCTTACTTATCGAATGGACTATGATAGTTCCCCTATACTTGTGGGTCATCAGAGGCGGCCAGGTGGAGGGTGCCTCCCCCCAAGCCCAATCCGCATTGGGGTGGGGGGGCGGCCCCCCTTTCATTCTCTCCCTCTGCCTCTTCCTTATTGTCCTACTCCAACTAGGAAGGGGGGAAACCTACTCCTACTGGGAGTAGGACTCCCCCCCCCTTGGGAGTGCCCTATGAGGGCCGGCCCTCTCCTCCTCCCCCCCTTTATATACGGGGGAGGGGGCACGCCATAGACACACAAGTTGATTGTTTAGCCGTGTGCAGTGCCCCCCTCCACAAAATTCCACCTCGGTCATATCATTGTAGTGCTTAGGCGAAGTCGTGCGTCGATAACTTCATCATCACCGTCATCACGCCGTCGTGCTAACGAAACTCTCCCTCGGCCTCAACTGGATCAAGAGTACGAGGGACGTCACCGAGCTGAACGTGTGCAGATCGTGGAGGTGTCGTGCGTTCTGTACCTGGTCGGTTGAATCGCGAAGACGTTCGACTACATGAACCGTGTTTCATAACGCTTCCGCTTTCGGTTACGAGGGTACGTAGACATACTCTCCCCTCTCGTTGCTATGCATCTCCTAGATAGATCTTGCGTGATCATAGGATTTTTTTTTTTGAAATACTGCATTCCCCAACACGCGGGTGCCACCGACAGCGAGAAAGAGTAGAACATGGTAGGTCGCCGGTGCTCGGGTCCTAGGAAGGCCACCGCTCTTCCGCTCGTGATGAAGCCAAACCTGGCGGGCTCAAATCGTTGGCCGATTAGTCGATTGCAGGATATGGAGGCGGAACTTCTGTTCCCGAGGCTCATGGTGTAAGTGCATCTAGTGCCACCCCTAGTTGGTTTTGGAGTATTGACGACAAACCTAGTTGAGGGACTAATGTGTTTGTGAGAATTGCAGGATAACACAGGTAGAAGTCCCTCATTGATTCGGTTTTCCTACCAGAGATGACCCCTAAAAATGTATGAAGACATTGATGTCAAAGGTGGTATGTGAAGATATTCATATTGAAGACTATGACACGAGAAGACGTCGCATGAAGCATATGGAGCTCGAAGACTTAGATCTTTCGTAGTTCTTTTTCTTGTTTGTTGAGTCATAGGAACCACCGTACTGTTAAGTGGGTTCCAAGAGAACCAGTCAGAATGACTGAAGTGATGCTTAACCAAAACCTATGTCTTGGAGTGAAGACTATGAGAGCGAATCTTGTCCAGAGTCGGACAAGTCAGCTTTGCTTGTAGCCCAAGTAAAGTTGTCGTGTGTGTTTGAAATCTGACCGTTGGAACACGTGTCAGTTCCTTAGTGACCCAGGGTCATTTCGGACAAATCAGGTCGGGTTGCCTAGTGGCTATAAATAGCCCACCCCTACAACCATAAACGGTTGGCTGCTCAGAGTTAGAGTACGGCTTTTGTCGTTTGAGAGCAACCCACCTCGAAGCCTTTGAGAGAGAATTCCTTGCGAGGATAAAGCCCTAACCACCCAGAGCCAAAGAGTGTTAGGCATCACTTAAGTCTTCCTGTCTGTGTGATCTGAAGACTTATTACACTTGAGGACTGTGAATCCTCCAGCCGGTTAGGCGTCGCGTTCTGAGCATCCAAGAGCCATTGTGGATCGCCGGTGAACGAAGTCTGTGAAGGTTTGGGAGTCTACCTTGAAGACTTACCAGAGTGATTGGGCGAGGTCTGTGTGACCTTAGCTCAAGGGGAATACGGTGAGGACTGGGTATCCTGAGCTGCGTGTTCAGGTTTGGGTGTCCGAGACTGTGTGTCCTCAGGTTTAAATACCTAGCCGCCCTAACCAGACGTACAGTTGTCACAGCAACTGGAACTGGTCCAACAAATCATTGTCTTCAACAAGTCACTGGTTTCATCCTTCCCTTCCCTTTACTCACTGTTGGTCCTTGTCAAGTCGTTGTATGATTGCATTATCTTTTGTCTTCACTGAGTGACTGCTTGATCTGATTGGCTTCATAATATCTTCCTATCTGATCCTTACTACCTAGCTGCTATTTGGCATTGTGCTTTCACTTCATTGAATACTTGACTATGGCTAGCCTAGTGTAGTCTACCTTCCGCTGTATAATAATAGGTTTATTTCTATCGTTTGTCTTCGAAACTTCCACGTTTTGAAGACTTTCATAAAAATCGCCTATTCACCCCCCCTCTAGTCGATATAACGCACTTTCAATTGGTATCAGAGCAAGGTACTCCCTTGTTCTGTGTGATTCGGTTTAACCACCTGGAGTTTTAGCTATGTCGACTGCAGGGATAATTAAAGTCTCCGATGCGTGCCCCGTCTTCGATGGAACTGAATATCCCTACTGGAAGAATAAGATGCGCATGCATCTTGAAGCCATTGACGTCGACCTATGGTATGTCGTCAAGAACGGCGTTCCCAAGGCTGGAGAAGGTGTCACTGCTGCTGACGTCAAGAAGTTCGTTCAACTGGATTCTACTGCCAAGAATATCATTTGTGGTCATCTGACCAAAGGACAGTATGGCCGCGTGAGTGCTTTGGAAACATCTAAGCTAGTCTGGGACTGGCTCTCCAAGGTCAACGAAGGCGTCTCAACCCAGAGAGATCAGAGAATCAGTGTCCTTCGCAACCTCTTCAACCGCTTCAAGAGAAATGACAATGAGAATGTCCAGCTCACATTTGATCGACTCACTGACATCACAAATGAGCTTCAAGCCCTCGGCGCTACTGAGATCACCAAGCATGAAGTCGTCAAGACACTCCTGAGATCACTTGACAGTTTGTTTGACACCCTAGCCCCGATGATTCAAGAACGTCCTGATTTCAAGACACTCGATCCGTCTAACATACTTGAGAGGCTCAACACACATGAGTTTCAGCTTTCGGAGAAAAGAGATATCGACGGTCCCAACTATGGGCGAACTCGTGCCTTGAAGGCAAAAGCTGTCTCCACATCTGAAGAAGAATCCGACAGCAGTACTGATGATCCTGAAGACATTGGAAAGGAGCTTGCTATGCTTGTGAAGAAATTCCAAAAATTCACCAAGAAGAAAGGCTTCAGAAAGTCTTCACGATCAAGCTCAAGGAATGATGAAGCTTCTGCTTATGACTACAAGAAAAGATCATGTCACAAGTGCAAGAAACCTGGCCACTACATCTCTGAGTGTCCGCAGTGGGACAATGAGAACAAGAAGAAGAAGAGCAAGGAGTATGACTCTGACGACAAGAAGAAGAAGAAATACTCAAAGTCTTCTTCCAAGTCTTCTTCCAAGTCTTCCTCCAAGTCTTCATCACACAAGAAGAGCTCATCTGGCAAGGCCCGTGCGTTTGTTGGCAAGGAAATGGATTCAGAGGGGGAGTCAGCTTCTGAGGAGGTGGAGGTGGAGTCTGAGGAGGAGTCCGATTCTGGCATTGCGAGTCTGGCTACAACATACGTTGCCAAGTCCATCTTCAACACTGAAGACAACGACTTCATCAACGACACCGATACAAATGACAAGGACTACTCCGCTCCTACCTACTGCTTCATGGCATGTGGTGCCAAGGGTACGACACCAGCAGCTTCAGAATGGATTATTGATAGTGGGTGTACCAATCACATGACTGGCAAGCGAAGTCTTCTTATGGACTCAACCTTACGTCCATCCGACAAGAGTCACATCACATTTGCTGACACTGGTAAAAGTAAGGTATTGGGTCTAGGTAGAGTTGCAATCTCAAAGGATCAACACATGGATAAAGTCATGCTTGTTGAATCCCTTGGCTTCAACTTAATGTCTGTCTCAATGCTTTGCGATTTAAATATGATCATGATGTTTGGAAAATATCGTTGCCTTGTTCTAATGGAATATGACAAGTCTCTAGTGTTTGAAGGGTATAGGAAGGATGATTTGTACGTGGTAGATTTCTCAGCAGGACCACAGCTTGCCGTATGTCTTCTGGCAAAAGCTTCAGAATGCTGGCTCTGGCATCGGAGGCTAGGGCATGCTGGCATGAGGAACCTCCACACCCTTGCAAAGAAGAAGCATGTCATAGGCATCGAGGGCGTCAAGTTCAAGAAAGATCACTTATGCGGTGCCTGTGAAGCAGGAAAGATGACGAGGGCCAAGCATCCCTCGAAGACAATCATGACAACAACTCGACCCTTCGAACTGCTCCACATGGATCTTTTCGGTCCCACTCATTACTCAACTCTTACTACTACTGCTTGTCTCTATGGCTTTGTCATTGTTGATGATTATTCTAGATATACTTGGGTGTATATAATCCTCTACAAGACTGAAGTGCAGGATGTCTTCAGACGCTTCGCCAATCGAGCAATGAACAACTATGGCGCCAAGATAAAGCACATCAGAAGTGACAATGGCACTGAATTCAAGACCACTGGCCTTGATACATATCTTGATACTTTGTGCATCACACATGAATTCTCAGCTCCATACACGCCACAACAGAATGGCGTCGTCAAACGCAAGAACAGAACACTGATTGAGATGGCCCGAACGATGCTTGATGAATACAAGACTCCAAGAAAATTCTGGCATGAAGCCATTGATACTGAATGCCATACAATCAATCGTGTTTATCTTCACAAGCTTCTGAATAAGACATCTTATGAGCTCCTTAATGGCAAGAAGCCAAATGTCAGTTACTTCAGAGTATTTGGCGCCAGGTGCTGGATCAAGGATCCACATCACACTTCAAAATTTGCACCAAAAGCACATGAGGGTTTTATGCTTGGATATGGAAAGGATTCACACTCCTACAGAGTCTTCAATCTCTTTCATTATAAAGTGGTTGAAACAGTGGATGTGTGGTTCGATGAGACTAACGGTTCACAAAGAGAGCCCCTGCAAAATGTGCTAGATGAAGTTCCATCCAGTGAATCAATCAAACTAATGGGAACTGGAGAAATCATACCCTCTGAAGCTCAACCTGAAGAGGAACTTATCATCTCCGCACCTGATCAACCTGAAGACAATGCTCAGCCTGAAGACAATCCCTCTAACAATGACAATGATCAGCAAGAGCAAAATCTTCGCCCTGTACATCCTCGTGTTGCCAATGAAGTTCAGATTGAGAGAATAATTGATAGCATAAATGCACCCGGTCCGCTCACTCGTTCAAGGGCAACACAGCTAGCAAATTTCTGTGGGCACTTCGCATTCGTCTCAATAACAGAACCCAAGAAAGTTGAAGAAGCCTTCATGGAACCTGAATGGATTCAAGCTATGCAAGAAGAGCTTCACCAGTTTGAGCTGAATAATGTATGGGAACTGGTTAAGCGTCCTGATCCTCGGAAGCACAATATAATAGGCACCAAATGGATATATCGCAACAAGCAAGATGAGCATGGTCAAGTTGTCAGAAACAAAGCTCGCCTCGTTGCTCAAGGATATACTCAAGTTGAAGGGATTGACTTCGATGAAACATTTGCTCCTGTGGCTTGACTTGAAGCCATACGCATACTGCTGGCCTATGCAAATCATCATAACATACTTCTATATCAAATGGATGTGAAGAGCGCTTTTCTCAATGGAAAGATTGAAGAAGAAGTGTATGTTGCACAACCGCCTGGCTTTGAAGATCCAAAACATCCTGACATGGTATACAAGCTCAACAAGGCACTGTATGGCCTCAAACAGGCCCCTCGGGCTTGGTATGACACACTCAAATACTTCCTGAAGAGCAAAGGCTTCACACCTGGTTCCCTCGACCCCACGCTCTTCACGAAGACATATGATGGTGAACTCTTTGTGTGCCAAATATATGTGGATGACATTATCTTCGGCTGCACCAATCAGAAATATAGTGAAGAATTTGGATATATGATGCAAGAGCAATACCAGATGTCCATGATGGGAGAGCTGAAGTTCTTCCTTGGTCTTCAAATACGACAGCAACGCAATGGCATCTTTATATCTCAAGAGAAGTATCTCAAATATTGCCTGAAGAAGTTCGGTATGCAAGACTACAAAGGCTTCACGATGCCAATGCCAGCCAAACATCATCTGGGTCCTGACGACAATGGTAAAGAGTTCGATCAAAAGTTATACCGCTCCATGATTGGTTCTTTACTTTATCTATGTGCATCTATGTAACGCCCTGAGACCGATGTGCCACGTGTCTTCCTGTTATTCGCTGTTGTTTCCATGTCATTGCTTTCTTGTCATGCATCTCATATCATGTCATCATGTGCATCTCATTTGCATACATGTTCGTCTCATGCATCCGAGCATTCTTCCCGTTGTGCGTTTTGCATTCCGGCGCTCCGTTCTCCTCCGGTGGTCATTTCTACCTTCCTTTCGTATATGGGGGTTAAACATTTCCGGATTGGACCGAGACTTGTCATGCGGCCTTGGTTCACTACCGGTAGACCGTCTGTCAAGTTTCGTATCGTTTGGACTTCGTTTGATACTCCAACGGTTAACCGAGGGACCGAAAAGGCCTCGTGTGTGTTGCAGCCCAACACCCTTCCGATTTGGCCCAAAACCCACCTAAGATCTCTCCATCATCTCGGTCGTTCGATCGCGATCACGTGGCTAAAAACCGCACCTCATTTGGACTCTCCTAGCTCCCTCTACCTATATATTTGTGTCTCCCCCCGAAAATCCGCGCAGATCAAACCCTAGATCTCACCTTCCTCCGCGCCGCCGGACATGTCCGCTGGCCGGCAGACGCATCCACCGCCGCCGCCACGTCGCTTCGACCAATGGAGCGCCGCCACGTCAGTGCACCGCCTCCCGCGCCCACTCACGGCGCGCCACGCCGCCACGGCCGGCCCTCCGAGCCCATCTCCTCCGCGCGCCTGCCCCGAGCGAGGCCCGCCTCCGCGCCGCTTCTTCCTCCGCGCCGGCGCCGCCAGCCGCACCAGGCGCCATCGCCGGCCGCCGCTCCGCCGCGCGGGACCCTCGCCGGCGCCGCCATCCGACCTCGCCGCCCCGCTCGCCTCGCTCGCCGGCCATCTCCACCACCACACCGCCTCGACGCCGGCGCCACGACTCCAGCCTCCCTCCGTCCTCTTCCTCGCCGGCCGGATCCGCACCTCCGGCGAGCTCAATCATTGTTCCGGCGAGATCCGGCCCCGCCTCGATCGGCGTGCCCCGAGTTTTCCATGTTTCAAATGCACATGTTCATCGCATCGTAACTTTGCATCCATAGTTTCGATTCATGCGTGTAGCATATCAAAATGTTCGTCTCAGAGAGCACATCATTTCATCTCATTGCATCATTTTCATTTGAGTTCATCTTGATGCCCGAAATGCTGTTAGAAGAATGATATTCGAGATAATTGTTAGATCTGCTACTCCAATTAGATATTTGTTATTTTTGCCATGATTATTGTGTGCATGATATGCTCCTGAGCTCTACATGTGTTTTGTTATATGCCATGTCATCTTTCCAAGGGTGCTATCCATGTATTTTTGTGATGTGTGTGGTGACTAGCACAAGCTTGCAAAGTGGTGCATTCGTTAATGCTGATTTCAGGGACTTAGCTTTTCCACTAAGTCCTTGATCTGTTCTTATCATTATGCCATATGTTCTTGTTGTTTCCTAGCGATCCGTGCCTCTTTTGAGGATGATCAGTAAGGATGATTTGTTAATCTTGTGGTGCTCTATCCATCCATGCCTTTGTTTGCAATTATGGAGCACCCTAGCTTGAGTCAATCGAGCTCTACTTTTGCTATTTCGTGAATCTGGGCAGATTATCTACTTGTTAGCGATTTTGCCGAGGATGTTGTAGTTGATCCGTGCATGCTATGTTAATGTTCTTGCCATGTCTAGATTGTATAATGTGTATTCTTGATGGGTGTATGCTTAGATTGTCATGACTTGCTCTGTAGTGAGTGCATCGAGCTCGTAAACATGCCTACGTGCTATCATATTTGCATGTTCCAGTTTTTCTCTAAGTCTGTAACCTGATTATGTTTTTGCCATGTTCACATGCTTGCAAATGTATTTTCTGATCCCTTTTGGCTCAAGGTCACTAAGGGACTTTTGTTAAGCTCTTTGCGTAGCTCCATGCCATGCTTTACTTTGCCATGTTCAGGCCCTGTAGCATATAGTTTTCATACTCCAAAGTGTGCTACCTGATCTGTAATTCCAGACAAGTGTTAATTTCACTAAGTCTGAAATCTGTTTGCCAAATGCATTTTTGCCATGCTTGTTTAAACCTGTTAATGGATGATTTAGCCCTAGCTCAGTGTTCATCTTTTGTTAAGCATCATGAATGGATCCCTGCCATGTATTTTTTTTGCCATGTTTGGGTGTTGTAGCATGTTCATCTTGTTGCATTTAGATGGCTACTTGCTGTAAATCGCAGACCGGTGTCATATTTGAATTGCTTGCCATTTCCAAACCGTGACTCCGATTCCGGCGATATTTATATCGTTTTCAAGCGATTTCATCTCATATTTCCAGTGGCACACTTGGATTTCCAAGTTGAGGCCAGGTTCATTCATTCCTTGTCAAATCATGCATATGCATCGCATACCGCATCCCGCATATCATACCATGTTTGTGTGTTGATTGTTTACTATGTTGTGTGCTTCTTTCCAGTGTTTGCTTCTTCGGGTTGGTTCCGGTAACGTCGCGTTTCTGAGGACCCGTTCGGCTACGTCCGTTTATTTTCTTCATGGACTCGTTCTTCTTCCTTGCGGGATTTCAGGCAAGATGACCATACCCTCGAAATCATTTCTATCTTTGCTTGCTAGTTGCTCGCTCTTTTGCTATGCCTATGTTGCGATACCTACCACTTGCTTATCATGCCTCCTACTTTGTTGAACCAAGCCTATAACCCACCTTGTCCTAGCAAACCGTTATTTGGCTATGTTACCGCTTGGCTCAGCCCCTCTTATAGCATTGTTAGTTGCAGGTGAAGATTGAAGTTTGTTCCTTGTTGGGACATGGAGATGTTGTTCCTTGTTGGAACATGTTTACTTGTTGGGATATCACAATATCTCTTATTTAATTAATGTATCTATATACTTGGTAAAGGGTGGAAGGCTCGGCCTTATGCCTGGTGTTTTGTTCCACTCTTGCCGCCCTAGTTTCCGTCATATCGGTGTTATATTCCCGGATTTTGCGTTCCTTACGCGATTGGGTAATAATGGGAACCCCTTGACAGTTCGCCTTGAATAAAACTCCTCCAGCAATGCCCAACCTTGGTTTTACCATTTGCACTAACAACCTACCACCTTCCCTTGGGTTCTGCAGACTCAAGGGTCATCTTTATTCTAACCCCCCCCCCCCCCGGGCCAGTGCTCCTCTGAGTGTTGGTCCGAACTGAGCTGCCTGCGGGGCCACCTCGGGGAAACTTGAGGGTTGGTTTTACTCGTAGCTAGTCTCATCTGAGTGTGCCCTGAGAAAGAGATATGTGCAGCTCCTATCGGGATTTGTCGGCACATTCGGGCGGTGTTGCTGGATTTGTTTTAACTTGTCGAAGTGTCTTGTAGAACCGGGATACCGAGTCTGATCGGAATGTCTCGGGAGGAGGTCTATTCCTTCGTTGACCGTGAGAGCTTGTCATGGGCTAAGTTGGGACTCCCCTGCAGGGATTTGAACTTTCGAAAGCCGTGCCCGCGGTTATGGGCAGATGGGAATTTGTTAACGTCCGGTTGTAGAAAACCTAAAGTTGACCTTAATTAAAATGCATCAACCGCGTGTGTAACCGTGATGGTCTCTTTCCGGCGGAGTCCGGTAAGTGAACACGGTGTTGGAGTTATGCTTGACGTAGGTTATTTTAGGATCACTTATTGATCATACTTTTATCGATCATGCCTTGCCTTCTCTTCTCGCTCTCATTTGCGTATGTTAGCCACCATATATGCTAGTCGCGTGCTGCAGCTCCACCTCATACATTTACCTTACCCATAAGTTTAAATAGTCTTGATCGCGAGGGTGCGAGATTGCTGAGTCCCTGTGGCTCACAGATACTTCCAAAACCAGTTTGCAGGTGCCGTTGAACCATGCAGATGACGCAACCAAACTCATGGAGGAGCTCGATGAAGATCTTGTCCTTTGTGTTGTTTCGTTCTAGTTGATCAGTAGTGGAGCCCAGTTGGGGTCGATCAGGGACCTTGTCGCATTTGGGGTTCTTCTTTTATTTTGGTTCCGTAGTCGAACCTTGATTGTATCTGGATGATGTAATGCTTTATTCATGTAATTGTGTGAAGTGGCGATTGTAAGCCAACTATGTATCTTTTCCCTTATGTATTACTTGGATTGTGTGAGGATTACCTCACTTGCGACATTGCTTTCAATGCGGTTATGCCTCTAAGTCGTGCTTCGACACGTGGGAGATATAGCCGCATCGAGGGCGTTACAATCTAGGCCAGATATTATGCTTAGTGTTTGCATGTGTGCTCGGTTCCAAGCGTCACCAAAGGAATCACATCACTTGGCTGTGAAGCGAATTCTTCGATATTTGGCTTACACCCCAACTCTAGGATTATGGTATCCAAAGGGCTCAGAGTTTGATCTGGTTGGATTCTCGGATGCTGATTATGCTGGTGACAAGGTGGATCGCAAGTCTACAATAGGCACATGTCATTTTCTGGGACGATCACTTGTATGTTGGTCTTCAAAGAAGCAGAACTGTGTATCTCTCTCCACTGCTGAATCTGAATACATTGCTGCTGGATCTTGCTGCGCTCAGCTTCTGTGGATGAAGCAAACACTCAAAGACTATGGCATTCATCTGAAGCAAGTGCCACTCTACTGCGACAACGAAAGCGCCATCAAGATTGCCAACAACTCAGTTCAGCACTCGAAGACAAAGCACATTGAGATTCGTCATCACTTTCTTAGAGATCATGTTGTGAAGGAAGATATTGATATCATACACGTCAACACTGAAGAGCAATTGGCAGATATCTTCACCAAGCCCTTGGATGAGAAAAGATTTTGCAAGTTACGGTGTGAGCTAAATATCTTGGAATCCTCAAATGTCATGTGATCAGGCACACATCCTAACACTTATGCATATTGATGACTTAGATGTGCAACACATGAAGTAAAGTATATCTTCAATCAATGAAGACATGCATTCTAAGTGTGAATACATTAATGAGGAATTTGACTTCGGAGCGCCACGATAATTATGCGCCGTGTCTGGGTCTAATACTTCCTATACGGTGGGTCACGCCACCACCAAATGTTCTGTTTGAAGTGTTTCACTCATGGCGTTACATTTGCTATGTCTTCACATTTGGTTTGGCTTCAATCTCAACATGTCTTCATGATTATCTTCACTACGATGATTATAAATGTATACTAATGTTTTGTCCTCTACAGCATTCACTTATAGCTATGTCTTCTTGTTGAATCTTTTGAACTAAGTGAATGTGATCAGACCCTAACCTTTCTATGCTTTCTATCTCAAACTCTATCTCTCCAAGTCATATGCATTCTTTTGAAACTGTCAAATGTCTTCTCCGCGTCCTTGTCAGCAGAAGATACAGAGACAAACATTAATTCCGCTTTCAATGCTAATTCCTTCACCTGAAACCCGAAGAAGTGGGAACGACCACCTGACAATCCAGGCGTGCGTGGGACGTGGAACAACCTCTGACATGCTGCATGATGGCCACGTGTTCCACAGATGTGAATCGCCAGGGGCACCTATGTAATAACACTGAGCCGCCCCTGTCCCTATAAATACATGCCACACCACAGTCATTATCTCTTCTTCCACTCTCGCACGAACCCTAGCGCCACCGCTAGCCCTCGACGACGCCTGCGACGAAGCGCTTAGCTGCCGCAACCTCTCCGACGCCGTCTTCACGCCGACCGCGGACATCGTCTTCTCCGCCGTCGCCATAGGTGTCCTCTGTCGCCAAGTTAGGGCACGGACGATCGAACTGCTCGGCCTCCTCTTCCACTCCGTCTAGCAGTTCTACGTGTGGTAAATAAAACTTCCTTTTTACGGCCCCTTTGATCCTATAGATTCGTCACTTTCTACCACAAGTGGTTTTTGTTCACACACGTTGGATCCACTTCATACTGCATCTCATAATATGCCTAGTATATTCACTTATGCTTCACAAAGTAGTTAGATTCCTCACTTGTACTGATCCGTGGATTCGTACAAATCTGAAACCAACTCCTTATCTATGAGTGAATGTCTTCGCACGATGAGGTCAATGTCTTCTAAACTGATTTATCTTCAAAATCTTCTGAGAATGCATATGACATCTTCCCCTTCCCTCGCACCTTAATGCTGTCACAGGTACATGTCCGTGGGAGAATCCCTTGGTTCTCATAGTCTGCATTCATTTGCAGAATTCTTACAGTATCACATAAATTCTCCCGAAGCCAGTTCTTGTTTGTCCAGCAAGCGAAAGCCTTTGAAGCCATTCAGTTTAAAGTTCATGGCTGCAGAAAAATCAGCAAGGAAGGGTGGCAGAAAGCGTCGAGGAGAAACATCAAGAGATCTGCCCGATGACCTCTCAGAGCTGTACAAGACAGATCCTGAAGAGGATTACAATCGGCGCAAGACACGAATCCAATGGATTCGACGATATTGGGCAGAACAATGGTTCAAGTACAGATTTGTGACAAAGGAATATGCTGAAAAGAATGCCATCAAGCGACCATGGGGAGACATCCTCTACAAAAATCTTCAGCCCAGGTCCAGAGATGAAGCCATTGAACAAGGCTTCTATCCCTGCATGGTCCGTGGACCACAGCCTGCGGATGCTGACCCATCGTCACTGCTATGGTGTCGTGACGACAATCTGTTCAAGCGCAACTTCCAGTTTGCCCAGAACTCAGAGAAGCAGAACAAGAAGTCTTTGGGATTAGACTTCAACCCTGGTCCCTCTGCTCCCCGTGCCGATGGAACTCGCGAAGCTGAACCCAATCTTCTTGGGCCCTTCTACAACTTGGAAGGTCTCATCACTCATATCATAGTTCAAGGGACAGCCGTGAATGAGCCTGCAGATGAAGCTGAATCAGATGAAGCGCCTGCAGCGCCGAAGCCAATGAAGCAGCCTAAAGCTTCAAAGCCTGCCTCTGCACCAAAAATCTCACGGGTGAAGCCACTGGCTACTGCACCTCCTGAAGACAGTGTGCAGTCTGAAGATTTGTCACGCATCTCCAAGCCCTAAAAAGTCAAGATGCCTCTGCCACACACCGGTCAAGAACTGACAGCTGCTACCATTCTGCGTAACAATGCCATCGATCTGTCCAGTGATGAAGATCTTGCAGATGACGCTCTTGAGCAACTGATCAAGAGCAAAGAAGAAGCAGAAATCTTCAATGATCTGCCTCTTTTTGACGTAGCAATCATCCACAACTTCATTGATGAGTGGTTTGACACGCCTAACCTCAGCTTCGAAAATCTGCAACTTCCCATTGGCCTCAGTGTCGCCTTCCATGGCGCCATTGCTTCAGATTTAGCTATCGCCCAGCGCATTGTTGAACTGAAGCAGAAGATTGACTTTGAGAAAGCTCAGTTCAAGAAGCATATGGCCAAGCTCAACGTGCAAGAGGTGAAGAACTTCAAGATTATGCTGGACGAGCTCAAAGAAGCCTTTCTCAAGAAACGTGCAGAAGCTCAGGGTTCTCGTGAGCGCATGAAGAGCCTGGCTGACAAGTGTGTGCAAGGCTACAACGAGGCTGAGAAGCGCAAGGCCCTTGGGCGTCCGGGCATTGATCCCAGGATGGCTGCTAAGCAGAAGAAGAAGCCCACTGTGGACGAACCCACACCAAGGCAGTAAGCAGATCTCATTGTCTTCCCAACTAGCATAACTGGCCCAAAGCCAAAGGCCGGGTCAACAGCTTCAGAACTGAAGAAGACAAGGACTGCTGAGGCTGAAGCCAGAAAGAGGAAACACTCTGAAGCCTCTGATGCTGCTCCCTCCAAGAAGAAGCGGAAGACCAAGAAGGAACGGGCTGCTCCCACAGAGCCCTTAATTGTTGAACCCATCTCCATGGTTCGCCCTGCCGCTGAACATCAAGAGCGCCAACTGACTGTCCATGAGCCTGCACGTTAATTTGAAAATATATTAAGTGCATGCAGATGTTAAGTAGGATATTATTTACGTTTATTTTGTGATTAGCATTATATTTGGCATAAAATTAACTGCACACTAAACGTGTTAAGCGCTCGACATTGAGGCGGTCTAAATCGTTGGATTGACATGATTAAATGACCGAGATTAATTGGATCTACCCCTTTGGGTCTTTCAAAAAAACATAATGAGTCGCTAGTAATTTATGGGGCTAACCCCTAAAAAAAACGTGTTAAGCGCTCGACATTGAAGCGGTCTAGATCGTTGGATTGACATGATTAGATGACCGAGATTAATTGGATCTACCCTTTTGGGTCTTTTAAAAAAACATAATGAGTTGCTAGTAATTTATGGGGCTAACCCCTACAAAAAGATGATAATTTACGGCCATGTAAAAGCTTGTTGAAATTACACTATGTGACGTGTAAAACGGTTATTTATGAAGAAAAAATGAAAATGAATTTGTAGCACACGGGTGCGGGGGCATGCAACCCCATTTTTTGGCTTTCAACTTTTAATCTTTCATATAATTTAAACCAAAGGTCTAAATTATATTTTGTTTGCGTATTCTTATTTCTGATGAAATGAGATCCATTTTCAATATGTTTTGACAAGTTTTTAAAATTTCATCAAGTTTTTTTTTGCGGGTGAAAAATTTCATCAAGTTTGAACTTCTAAAAGTTGGTATGAGCGACCGGCCGAGTTTCAAATCCTGCAACCGAGAAAAAAAATTAACTTTTGAAACTTGATACTGGGGACTGGTAAAATCCTAAGTTTTAGAACCCATGACAAAAAATTGTAAGTTTCAAAAATAGAACTTAAAATTTACTATACCCTAGTATAGGATCCAGCGACTTTACGGATCGTGAAGCAATCGTATAGCCGTCGCTGCTGGTCCGCACCCGCACCTGCGCGCCTGATAATTTCCCAAAAAATCACAAGTCATCACAGCCCAGCATCGCCGGCCTGTGCATGGAGCTGGAATAAAAACCCTAAATCGCGAGGGAGAGTGGACGCGGCAGGTGCCGAGAATCGGCTGGTGCACGGTTGTTTTGTAACACGTGCCGGCGCGCGGCCGTTGCAGCGCCGATCCCAAACGGCAGCGCGGAAGGAGAATCTCGGGGCGGCGCAAGAGGCGCAACAGCACAGGACACAGCAACACGGCCCGGCGGAGCATGAGTTGGGGTTTCACAAGGGGGCCGTGTGTGGTGGAGTGGTCTTTTCCTATGCTGCAACCCCTTGTTTACTTCTTCCCACGCTACCCTGGTGGATGATGCCCTTTTCTTTCTTCTCTCTCTTTCGTTTCGTCGCGTCGGGAACCTCTCTTGCTCCCAGCCTCCCACCACCGTCACTGCGTCTGCTTTCCCGAGGAGAAGGGAAGAGAAGTGCAGGGAGCTGTTAAATAGGTTTGCGGTGACACGGCCTGGCAAGATTCGCACAATTGCTAACTTGGGCGTGATTGGTAGGAAAAAAATTATATGAGACCAGGTCTCACGATTAGCAGGTGAGATCCGTCCTAATGGATGATACGTGGCATTCATAAATCACAAAGCATCCCTCACCCCCCACTTAAAATCAGGGGGGAGAGATTAGATACTTTGTGATTTGTGAATGCCACGTGTCATCCATCAGGATGGGTCTCGCGTGAGATCTGGTCTTATAGAATTCTTTTCCGTGTTTGGTATGTCCATTGATTTTGGCTTGTATATGTGATCCGGCTCAGCATAAATACGGACAAAAATAACAGGATTCGAACCTGAGCTCATCGGATCTTGATGAAAAATAAAATAAAAAAATATTCATTTTTTAAAAAAAAATCTGAATTTTTTTAGTGGAAGATATTTGAGTGCGTAAGGTTCATGCCAATTGTCATCTCGTTTGGACATCTGAATAGCTCTCAGTAAAAATAATGGGAAACGTTTAGAGCCAGGGCGCCGACCGAACTTTCGGCCGGCTCCCGCCATGCTGGGTCCATCATGCACGAAATCAACCCCCGCGCAAGACATGTGTTAGTGGTGGGCCTCGCACAACCACCCCCTTTCTTATCCGTATCCTTTCAATGGCCTTTCCTTTTGCCTTTTCTTCTACCTCTAGCCACTGCTCTTCACAACCACAATTTTCTCTCCTCCACGCTGCTCACAAACCACCGCAAGCTCTCCTCGCCGATGGCCATGGTTGCTGCAACTAGCAGCTGACGGTGGTGGAGACGGGGGGCTCCGGTGCTACAACATGAAGTTTTTTTGTTGCAACCAAGTCTCGAGATGCTGGAACCAGAGTCCATGCTTGCTGCAACCACTATTGGCCGGTGCTGGGACCGGATGGCGTCGAGTTCTTTTTTGCTGGAACCAGCAAAAAAATGATGAGAGTTCTTTACTATAACCGGCGGCGATGATGTGTTTTTGCTGGAATCATGGATATTTTTTGCTGGAACCGGCATGTGTTTTTGCTGCCACCGACAAAACCAATGGTGTTTTGATTTTTTTAGAGGGGAACACGATGGTCCGAGCAGACGATGACGACGAGTTGAGGCGGTGACGCGGGGAGATGCTAGAACCACGGTGGTCGCGAGTTGGAAACAGGCCGGCGGGTGAGTTGCAGTCATCAATTTTTTACTGCCACTGTCATCCGCGCGCTGGAACAAGCCAGCGTCAGAGCTGCATCCCATGGTGACGAGGACCATGGAGATCGAGGAGAGCATGGCATGGCGTGCCCTAGCAGCCATGGCTGGGTTTGCGACGGTGCTTCGATCTCCGGCTAGGGGGGTACGACGAGGGTCGCTGGCACTCGTCGCAGCCTCCCCCCCCCCCTTCCAGTGCGCGGTGGTTGCTCCCTTTTTTCAATTGAAAGGTGCGGGAGAAGGAAGAAGCGAGGAGGAAGGAGGGGGCGACGCGCGAGGAGGGGGGCGCTGAATCATGCGGCCTGGAACACATGCATCATGTGGCTGCGGTGCGACCCGCCCAAATCTGGGCGTGCCCTGGCGCCTATCAGCCCCCAAAAATAATGAGTCAGAATAGTGCACAAATAGTAAACTTATCCGCACTCCAATTTTTTTGCTGAGAGCTACTCGGATGTTCCAAACGAGCTGAAAATTGGCACGGACCTCACGCACTCAAACATCTTCCATGCCAAAAAAAATCAGTTATTACTATTTTTTTCTAGTTTTTTATTTATTTTACTGCTAGCTAGTAGTTGAACTCGGGAGGCATTTAGCCGCTCTCCAAAAATAAACTATATTTTGTACTCTTGTACCCCCTGTTTTTTAGGAGAATTTTTCCTGCTACCCCTTGTTGGCCTCGCGTGGGACACGGCTTTGCTGTGTACAGAAGTGTCGTGAATCGAAGCTTAATATTGAGCTATTTTGTAGACGTTCCCGCTACAAGCAAAGTCTGACTGGGCCTTTTTAGATTGGCTCAGTTAGCTTAGCAGAGAGGACAACGTAACCCCTAAAAACATGACGATGACTAAAGCACCATTCTCGCAAGAAATTAGGTTCCAACTGTGCAGCAATTGAGGTGGGCCAGTGGTGAAACAAAACAGACGCATCAACACTTAAACACATGTTCTCAAAAAGTCTGATAAGAACGGTATGGTGATTCCTGCTTCATGCAGGCGAGTTGCAACCAGCAATCCAAGCGATTCCCGCTTCATGCAGGCAAGTTGCATCCTGCAATCCAAGCTGAGGACGGGTTTTTGGAGCAAGTAGTTCATAAACACAGTCCGACGGTGCTTTATTTATTATTCCTCAGAGCAAAGTTCGTCCAAATAGTTTGTGCTCGGCGACAATAATGAACAAATAAGTAGTGTTTACATAAGAGGATGGGATACTTTAAACAATCAATGTTCACAAAACCGGGCGGAGTTCGTTGCACCTGCTGGGGGTCAAACCAGCAGCCATTTTACATAGAAACAGCTGTACCATCACCAAAATACAAGTGTGCATTATGCCGCAACAAGAAGCTTCCGGATCTACAAGGAAACACGGATATTAAAACATTTTTCATGTTGAGGATCAACTTTTTGTATGTAAAATAGACTGAGATATTAAGATAATTTTAATGCCAATGATCAACTGTTTTCTCCATAAAATAGGGTATGATGTTGCATGTCCTCTACAGGGGTTGGGTGGGTTGGGTGGGGGGATATACACCGTTACAAAAGAATCATCACTGTCTGTTACAGCAAAGCAAAAAGGGCAGAGTATTCCTCCAAAGTATTATGTTTTTCCAGATAACCCTGAAGGGAACTGGTTTAGCAAAGCAGGGGTATAGCATGTAATTTCTTCTCATCAGGGGTTGCTTATCAAATAAAACTGTGACTAGTCGGGGAGTATAATGGACATTTCCTACAACAAACTAAATGATGATGTCATACTTGAACACTTCAGTATTTACGAACATTGTTGATTTGAAAAATGTGACAAGCACGCTGAAATGGCATATTCAGCAATCAACTAATCATAATGAAATGCAAAACCATTTGTAATACTGCTTCTATGAGGTTCATGCTAGCACTAAATGAGATCTAGCAAGAGATGCAGAACGTTAGAAAGGAATCACATTAGAATCGTTTTCTTTAGAATTGTGCACAATGACGCAGTGGCAAAACAAAATATATTGGAAGATGAGCTGAATGAACGCACCTCTGGCAATTTCTTGCGGAAAACAACTTCAAGCCTTGCATCAACTGTATTCTCAAACACAATCTTTCCATCTCGAGAAGCCAGCACAACACCTCCATGGCTGCATAAACAGCACAATAATGACAAGGACTGAGGTCAATAACTAGCATGAAACTATTAAATGACTACGGATTTCAAATGTCTATTTTATGTGAATACAGATAAAGACAAATCTAGAAGCACACAATTAGATACTCTAAGGAACCAATAAATCTACGGTAAGGAACCAATAAAGTAACACCCCAAGAAATAATTTCCAATGCATTACCAAATCTGGCCGTGCTCATCACCATGGCTCGGAGAAGGTGGCAGGTAGACACTGTGGTCAACGAGTATCTCTGGCTCATGGACATCTGCTTTTGATGCATACTCATTCTTTGCTGAATGCAGTACAGATTCCACATTATGGTGATCTTCTTTGCGGCAGCGGAGCAGTACAGCTGGCTCTTTCAACCGAAGCAGGCCCTGTATATTATCCGGTAAAAAAGAAGCGTTATTATATGAGTTAGCCAACAATATTTCGAGATGAGGAAAAGGTTTGTGTTTGGTACGCTCAAACAAACCTGAACAACGAGTTCTTTTAACAGATTCCTGTATTCATGGTGGTTGCTGCTGATATTCAGGAGTTCCTTCATTGCATCCTCTTTCATTTTATTAACCAGGTCATCCTGGGCCTGAAGCACTTTGATGCGAGAAGCATTCAGCTGCATAGAGTACTCACTGACAAAAGAACAATGATTCATCAGGTAATGTAGGGATAACCGCATAAATATCAGTGCAGATGCTTGCGACGAACCGTGGACTTTAACTAATGTTTCATCTACGACCACAAAAAGAGAACATCTCATACTCAACAATCAGCACTCCACTTTAATTATATGCAACATGATACTAAGGTTACATTGTTCTAGAATTACATTTCTAAATCTTCCCGTGCTGCTCTATATTTTACCTTGTCATCAACAGTAGCTTTCTTTTCATACTTGCTTTTAAGTTTTTAACATATGGAATATTCTACTTTAAAGTTCATACTACTTCAACATATCTCCTATTTATTCCTGAGACCAAATGCAAGCAGCAGTTCACAGTTTTACAACTTTGTCTTCACTTTTCAGGATAAGTCTTCAGTCAACAGATAAGTTTACTGCAGTCAAGTTATGCAAATATTACAAACTGTTTGAGCTCATATATAATACCGTTGTATATATCAGTAAGTGTCAAGAATTTCAAGATTAACCGATGGTTATCACCGATAAAGCTGTGAGGGTGAAGCAATTTACAGTTATCCTGTGCCGCGTTGGTTCACATCATTGATATAAATTTGTTGTAATATATGTCGCTCAGCTCTGTCTACAACATATTCTGATATAAATATGGTGTGGAATATGTTTTCAAATTTCTCAATATGCAATGCAGTTGATAACATTATAGCATTCCAGAATGATCGTGGAGAAAGAGGTGATTCAGAGAACTAAAGCCTCACATTTTCTTCCGAACATCAACCTGCTTCTCTTTCCGCTCATATTCTTGCCTGATCTTCTTTTTCTCAGCTTCAACAAGTTGCAGCTTCTCAATGTTGAATTCCTGCACGTAATTATACAAACATGTCAAACCTAAGAAACAAATTATAAGATGAGTAAACAACTTCCGGCAAAGAAAAGAGGATAAAACCAAAACATGCATGGCCAATAATCATGAAAGGTGGGACGGAAATCATGGAAAATATGACAGAAAACAGACATATCTTTCCCATGGTGAGTAATAACTTCAGGAAAGGAAACAACCTTAGTCACAAAAGGATGGCCGGTTGCTTCACAGAAAAAGCATTATCCTAGCTCTGGAAACTCAGAATGCTGACAAATCATGTCTCCTAGGCTTAGTGACGCTGTATTCTATATGGCTTGATTTTACACGGGAACACAATAATAGATCTTGAAAACCCAGGGATCATACACATACAATTACGTAAGCATGCGTTCTGTACCCAGCTATGAAGAGACTAGAACAAACAAAGAAGGGCATAATAATACATAACAAACATTAGGCAAGTGTTTTGCTCAACATCCAGTATACACCGACTCATCCCGCAACCAAACAATACTGGTATTTATAGCATCTGTATTCGAATAACTATTTCCCTTCATAGTTACTTACGTGAATAAAATGGTGCTACGATTCACAATGGTTAATGTGCGGCCTACAAGCGTTGTGGATCCGAGGTTTGGGTGAGCAGAACTAAAGATCACAAGGTAGCAGGGAACGAAGGGTGCTGAACAGCTGATTCGAAGACTTTTTGCAACATGTTTTAAGCACGTCATATTTTTCCCATCAAGATTAAGCTCCAGCTTTGCTTCTAGTACCACCAGAAGCAAATGGAACAATGCATACACAAACTTAAGTTCCCGGTTCAGTTCAAGCTTGAGTTTGCTCCCCGTCCTCCAAAATCACACAGTATCGATTCAGCCATGCAGGTACCTGAATTCATTCAACTCGACAAGGGGAGGGGAGAGTAGCGTACGCTACGGCCCAAAACACCGCGATCTGGAGGCTTCTAGCTTTATTCCGTGCACTGAGATTAGCTTAAACGATAGAACCAAAATTTAGACGCTTCTGGATCTACCTAGGAGCTAGCGCGCTTCGTCACTTGGACACAGATCTCACAATCCCAAAATTGAAACCTTAGGCTTAAACAATCGAGCGGCCCCTAAGGCTGGATGCTTCGAGATGACAGGGCGCGATGAACAGATCGAGCGTTCCAAACCAAGGAGGCGCGGATCGAGAAGGTTCTGGAACCTTCGAGATGGAGAGTAAACGGGGAAGAACTAACCTCCTCGGCGGAGACGGAGATCTCGCCAGCCTTCTCCTCGGCCTCCTGGCGGATGAACCGCACCATCTGCTGGATCTGCTTGGAGACATCGGTGTCGTTCATCTTGGCGTAGGTGGCGGCGGATCTGACGAGCGTCCGACTGTGGGGCGCTGCTTCCGGCGACCACCGCGGGGGGGGGGGGGGGGGGGGGGGGGGGACGACGACAGAAGGAGGGAGGGCGCGAGGGAGTCCACGGGAGTGGTCGAGATGGGAGTCGTGGGGTCTAGTCTAGGCCAAGCCGCAGGGCAACGTGATCGGATTTGTTCCGTGGTTGCCGCTGCCTGTCTGTCTTGCTCGCGATTACTTCGTGGACCCGGATCACGGATCCGTGATCTCTCTTGCTTTTCCGTCGTTGCCATCTGTTTTGCTGACAGTTTTTTTTTCAAAAATAAATTGCGTTTATTCATCTGTCCTTCCGAGTTTCGAAGGGGCGCTATTGTGATCACATGGTGTGATTTGCAAATAAACCATACTCCCTCTTTTTTTACTACTCCCTCCTTCCATCTATACTAGAAGAACGTCCGTGCGTTGCAACGGGGCCACATTAACTTTAAGAGTTCAATATTAATCATGTTAATAATACATTTAATATTCTCATACATATCAAGTGACATATGAAAATATGATAAAAGTTCAATATTAATCATGTTAACTTTAAGAGTTCAATATTAATCATGTTAATATTCTCATACATTTAATAATCATGTTAATAATACATTTAATATTCTCATACAACTACAAACATGAAAAATGATAGCATCCTATGAAATATGATAAGATTATGTGTTTTTGCACGCAATTGTTGTGATTTATGTGTGATTTTTTTAATGTGATTTCGTACAAACAATTATAGTGAATATATACTACTACCACTATCAACTACAACTTGTGACCAATCACATAAAGATATATATTTAGAAAGATGTGCATTGCTACGACTTCTAAATTGATATATCATACTGTATTTTGTCTCTTTTCACTTCTTTCCTCTCCTCATCTCGTTGGCTAGTCTTCTCTGATTATTTGTTGTCAATCCTTTTATCAAGGTTATGCAAAAAGAAAGTTCAAAATGTTCAGATCAAAGATAAATCTCTATGAAAACTAATTATTCAAGAGCGACGATGCAAATTAAAAGATGAGACAACACCTTGATGAAAAAATGCAGATCCACTTGTATGGCGTCCAAATATGTTACCCAGTGGGTTTCTTGTTCACTTAGCAAATTTCAGCACTTTCATGGAATTAATTAGTAGAATTATTGTAACACCAAGCATGTACAAGTATCCCAAGATGACCACGAGTGAAATTTCTACTGTAGTGCATACTAAACATACCTGACCTTTTTCTTCTTGAATCCATCAAATTTTCATTTCATTTAGAGCATCATGATGTCGTGAATACAACTTCAAAACTATTTAGAGCATCATGACCTCAACACTTCTAAGTCTGAAATCATCTCTATAAATGATCTGTGGAGCAATTCATAAACTGCAGTCAGTATACAAATTAATTAGATTGTGCATGCATGAGACGATGGATTGTGTAGATGATCCCTAAGCTGTGGAACAGTACAACCAGAGAAAATAGCAGTCAAAGGGAGGAATTAGCTAGTTAGATTGTAGATGCATGCATGAGTCAGCCGGCGCAAGGGAAGTCGCGCGGAGCGCCATGACGAACTCGGAGTCTGGGCCCGAGCCGTTACACCTCGGCGGCAGACAGAGGCCAGCACAGCCGCTGCCCGCTGGGTCGCTACTCGCCAGTGCCCACCGCGCTGTTGAATCCACCGCCGATTGTAGCCACTGCATATAGTGTTCGCGCCGCCATGATGGTGCCCGACGAGGACGGCACAGGGCGGCGGAGTCGTGCATATCCAGCGGTGAGATCGAACAGCGAGGCGAGGTGACCGGCAGCGAACGGGCAGGGCCTGCGGCGTCGGCTGCAGATCTCCTAGAACAGAGAAAAAGAGAAAGAGAGGTAGAGACTGAGGAAGGAGAGGTAGGGCGCAGGAAGAGGAGAGGGATACTGGTGTCCATGGCGAGGCCTCCGTTGTCCACCGGCAAACCTCCATGGCTAAGGTAAGGTGCACCTACACCCGTAACACACCAGCATGACCTGACGGTGAACGGGTTCATGTGACGAGCGCGGGGCTGGCAATCAACGTTTCCTGGTCCTCCTCGCTGATGCATAACGGGCACGCATCGTTGCCTGGGTCGCTCACCATGAAGAAGAAGATAGGGTGGAGGAATTGAGAGAGGGAGGAGGAATCGAGCGGCTAGTACGGCAGGGGGCCAAACCATGATAAAAATCAGTACAACCCGTGCGAGGTGGAGAACGAGATGACTTACCTATAGCTCATGATTCGATTGAGATGATAGGGAAGGAAGGAAAATTGTGATTTAGTCAGACAAAGTTTTGGAAAGTTCTGATTCAGCTGAGAAATAGATGGAAATAATGCCTCAGGATGAGGAGGTCACGATTAGGGTATGGCAAGAAGAACTTTTTTGGAAAGCTTTGATTCTGGTGATAATTACCATATTCGAAATTTCCTTAGTTATAGCCTTACCATACATGGATTGATTTATTACTATAATTATCATATTTGAGATTTCTAAGTTTATAGCCTTACCATACGTGGATTAATTGTGATTGATTACCATAAATACGTTGGGTATTGTCGGCCAGACGAGAAAGAGAAAAACCGGTGGGAGGGGGGTGGTGGGAGGTGGGACGAAGAAAAACCGGTTGAAAAAAAACCGGTTGAAAATAAACCGGTTGAAAGTGGGGGGGACTATTCAACCAAGTCGTCCATTAGGAGTAGAGATTATCATATTTGAGATTTCTAAGTTTATAGCCTTACCATACGTGGATTAATTGTGATTGATTACCATAAATACGTTGGGTATTGTCGGCCAGACGAGAAAGAGAAAAACCTGTGGGAGGGGGTGGTGGGAGGTGGGACGAAGAAAAACCGGTTGAAAGTGGGAGGGACTATTCAACCAAGTCGTCCATTAGGAGTAGAGATAGGGCCTAATACATTTTTTAAGACCTCCTTTGACTATTGACAAGATTAATAGTACATGACATGCACAATGTGAAAATTATATCCTTGAAAGCTCCTTTCACACATGAATTTAACGGTGTGCTTTGTGTAAGTTGCATGTCATATATTATTTCTCTAATATTTGGTCAAAGTTAACCTCGAAAAACACATTAGGCCCTATATAGATGGAAGGAGGGAGAAGCAAACATGTTCGTGTGTTGCACCGAGACAAATCCCTTGAAATCTTTCACGATGTTGCACGACAAACAAAATGAGGTGAGTTGATTTTTGAAGTGTACTCATGTGTTTCCAATTTGTTAAACAACAAAAAAGAAATCTACCTAGCTACCGCTATCTCTTTTATGTCTTTGTTGCCGTTCCTCCTTAGTGATGAGCAGCAAATATTGGATTAGTATGAAAATAGAGAAGTACATTTTAGTACTCAAATGATAACTTATGCATAAGAATCATTATTTTTGTCTTGTTGCTATATGTGTTTGCAAATGTAATCCAAGTTAGATTTGGTTTAGTTGCAAACATATTAGACGTCTACATCGAAAACAATCAACTATAAGAACATGCATATCAAATGTTCAAGGTTGCATATGAACATCGATATTGTCAGGAGAAAACTTTGTAGGAACGATTTCAAACTATGAAAATCAATGTTAAGCCACTGGTTTACATAAAGCTTGTATCAGTACTTTAGTGTACATCATTGACCAGGGGTCGGTTATTGTACAATGTGCAAAATAGAGAGGACGATTATACACTTGTTGTAATTTTAGTAGGAATCAACATCCCCTACGGTGCCAATAATAGTTTTTGTGAAGGGAAAACTTTGTTTTTGCCACTCTAGTTTTTTCCCACTTTACTTATGCCACTCTAGAATTTGACATTTCACTTTTGCCACTCTTAGTTTTGACAATATATCACTTTTGCCATTCCGTGGCAAAAGCAACATTTTCAGAGTGGCAATTGTGATACATTGTCAAAAGCTAAGAGTGGCAAAAGTGAAATAAAAAATTATCATTTTTGCCACGAAATGGCATTTATGATGTGTTGTCAAAAGCCAAGAGTGGCAAAAGTGATATGTCAAATTCTAGAGTGGCATAAGTAAAATTGGCAAAAACAAAGTTTTCCCTTTTGTGAAAGCATCAAACTATCATATGTACTCGATTTAAATGGTGTAGGAACATATATATAATAGACATTTCCAAAATACCACATATAAAAAAGGTATTAATTAAGGTTGCATCCTAAACCTAATTTTAGAGATGATTGACATGCAAGGATAATAGCATATCTGAAATCTACACATTTTTCTAAGGAATTTCATATATAACATCCTAGACTTCGAGTTAGGATTTGAAAAATGTCAATATTTTGAAAAGTATTTGAATATGCCTGATAAAAGAAAAATTAAACAAAAAGAAGAAAATAAGATTCTTTGAAATGATTGGCATGCAAGACAATGACATATTTGAAATCTACACATTTTTCTAAGGAATTTTCATATATAATATGTTAGATTTCGAGGTGTAGTATGTCCAGGAACGTCTTGTTTGCCACGGGTTCTCTGGACAATCTGACCCGTGCGAGGTTCTCTACTATGATGTTGTCGCTTCATTCGACGTGATCTAATTCGAGTTCGTCAAATTTTCCTTCGAGTGCTCGGACGGCGGCGTGGTATGCTACCATCTTGGGGTCCCTGGTGTCAAATGTTTTCATGACCTGTTGGACCACGAGGTCGGAGTCGTCGCGACAGATGAGACATCAGATGCCCATGGAGACCGCGTTGTGGAGCCCGTGCAGGAGGGCTTCATATTCTGCTACGTTGCTGGAGTCCCGAAAATGTAGTTCGAGGATGTAGTTCATTTTGTTGCCTATGGGGAGACGAGGACTACTCTAGCCCCCGATACTTGTAGTGTCATCGACTCGTCAAAGTACATTGTCCAGTACTCGAGGTCGATGTTTTTGGGGACCTATTGGGCCTCTGTTCATTCTATGAGGAAGTCAGCAATGGCCTGAGATTGCACTGCCGTACGCGGCTTGTAAGAGAGCTCAAACGGTAAGAGTTCGATTGCCCATTTTGCCACGCGGCCTGTGGCATCTTTGTTGTTGATGATGTCAGATAGCGCGCCTGGCTGACCACCGTTATTGGGTTGGCTTGGAAGTAATGTCGCAACTTTCTTGCAGCCTTGTCTTGCAAGGCGTAAGTACCTCGCTGACGTAGTACACCGGGTGTTGCGTGTGGTGTATCTTTCAGGCATCCTCTCATTCGACATAGATGACCACACTGACTACTTGGGTTGTTGCTGCAATGTAGAGCAACATGGGTTCTGATTGGGCTGGGGACACCAGGAGCGGGTTTGATTGTAACAGCGTCTTGAGGTCGGCGAATGCTTGTCTGGCTTCTCCAGCCTTGAGATGAACCTGCTCAAGGTCACCATGCAGCCTGTGAGCTTCTGTATGTCATGTACCATCTCAGGGGTCTCAAGGTCCACTATGGCTTTTATCTTCTCTAGGTTTGCCTCTATCCTCGTTGGGATATAACAAACTCCAAGGGCTGACCTACGGGGACCCCGAAGACGCATTTGTAGGGGTTTAGCTTCATAGTAAAATTACGGAGGTTGTCGAAGGTCTGTTGGAGGTCGGCGAGGAGGCTTGATCCTTGTTTGGATTTTACCATGATGTCATCTATGTAGACCTCCACATTTACTCCGATCTGTTTATTGAAACACTTCTGCATCGTCTGTTGGTATGTAGCCCCGCGTTTTTTGAGGCCGTATGGCATTGTGACATAGCAGAAGGGCCCATACGGCGTAATGAAGGAGGTCGTCTCATGGTTAGGTTCTTTCATCTGTATCTGGTGGTATCCTGAATATGCATCCAGGAAGCATAGGCGTTCACACCCTACAATGGAGTCGATTATCTGAATGACCCTTGGCGGCGGGAATGGGTCCTTGGGGCATGCCTTGTTGAGGTCGGTGTAGTCCACGCACATGCGCCATGTATTGTTCTTCTTTGGCACCATCATGGGGTTTGCCAGCCACTCCGGGTGCGCGACCTCCCTTATGAACTTGGCCGCGAGTAGGCGTGTTATCTCTTCTCATATCGGCATTCTTTTTCTGTAGCGAAGCACCATAGGGCCTGCTTTACCGGCCTCCCGTCCTTCCGAATGTTTAGGCAATGTTAGGCTTTCTCTGCCGGCACTCCCGACATGCATGTCGGCGGGCTTCCATGCGAATATATCCCAGTTGGCTCCGAGGAAGGCAAGGAGCTCTGCCTCCTAGCCCTCTGAGAGATCTCCGCTAATGGTTACAGTTTTGTTGGGGTCTTCAGGGTGGACCTGTAATTTCTTGGTTTGCTTTTCTCGACCGGAAGACGGGACCAGGTCGTGGCTTTTGGGGAGCTCGGCCTTGATACGTCAATTTTGCATCATGTTTTCCTACTGTTATTTATGATGTTTTTATGCATAATAATGCTTTTTGGAGTAATTCTAATGTCTTTTCTCTCATAATATGCAAGGTACACACAAAGAGGGAGAATTCCGGCAGCTGGAAATCTGGACCAGGAAAAGCTACGTCAGGCCACCTATTCTGCACAACTCCAAACAAGCTGAAACTTTACGGAGATCTTTTTATGGAATATATGAGGAACATTGGAGCCAATAAGTACCAGAGGGCCCCACAGATGACCCACAAGTATAGGGGGTCAATTGTAGCTCTTTTTGATAAGTAAGAGTGTCGAACCCAATGAGGAGCTGAAGGAAATTACAAGTAGTTTTCAGTAAGGTAATGTCTGCAGGTGCTGAAATTGTAAGTAGCAGAGTAGTTTGATAGCAAGATAATTTGTAACGAGCAAGTAACGATAGTAGTAACAAAAATGCAGCAAGGTAGCCCAATCCTTTTGAGGCAAAGTACTATTGGGAACGTAGTAATTTCAAAAAAATTCATACGCACACGCAAGATCATGGTGATGCATAGCAACGAGAGGGGAGAGTGTTGTCCACGTACCCTCGTAGACCGAAAGCGGAAGAGTTATAACAACGCGGTTGATGTAGTCATACGTCTTCACGGCCCGACCGATCAAGCACCGAAACTACGGTACCTCCGAGTTCTAGCACACGTTCAGCTCGATGACGATCCCCGGACTCCGATCCAGCAAAGTGTCGGGGAAGAATTCCGTCAGCACGACGGCGTGGTGACGATCTTGATGTTCTACCGTCGCAGGGCTTCGCCTAAGCACCGCTACAATATTATCAAGGATTATGGTGGAGGGGGGCACCGCACACGGCTAAGAGATCTCAAGGATCAATTGTTTTGTCTAGAGGTGCCCCCTGCCCCCGTATATAAAGGAGCAAGGGGGAGGGGCGGCCGGCCATGATGAGGCGCGCCAGGGAGGAGTCCTACTCCTACCGGGAGTAGGGCTCCCTCCTTTTCCTTGTCCAAGTAGGAGAGGGGGAAGGAAGGGAGAGAGGAGAGGAAGGAAAGGGGGGGCGCCGCCCCTCCCTCCTTGTCCAATTCAGACTAGGGGGGAGGGGGCGCGCAGCCTGCCCTGGCCGCCCCTCCTCTTCTCCACTTTAGGCCCATGAGGCCCATTAACCCCCCGGAGAGTTCCGGTAACCCCCCGGTACTCCGGTTTTATCCGAAACTTCCCCGGAACACTTCCGGTGTCCGAATATAGCCGTCCAATATATCAATCTTTATGTCTCGACCATTTCGAGACTCCTCGTTATGTCCGTGATCACATCGCGGGACTTCGAACTAACTTCGGTACATCAAAACTAATAAACTCATAATATAACTGTCATCGAAACCTTAAGCATGCGGACCCTACGGGTTCGAGAACAATGTAGACATGACTGAGACACGTCTCCGGTCAATAACCAATAGCGGAACCTGGATGCTCATATTGGTTCCCACATATTCTACGAAGATCTTTTATCGGTCAGACCGCATAACAACATACGCTGTTCCCTTTGTCATCGGTATGTTACTTACCCGAGATTCGATCGTCGGTATCTCAATACCTAGTTCAATCTCGTTGCCGGCAAGTCTCTTTACTCGTTCGGTAATACATCATCTCGCAACTAACTCATTAGTTGCATTGCTTGCAAGGCTTAGGTGATGTGCATTACCGAGAGGGCCCAGAGATACCTCTCCGACAATCGGAGTGACAAATCCTAATCTCGAAATACGCCAACCCAACATGTACCTTTGGAGACACCTGTAGAGCACCTTTATAATCACCCAGTTACATTGTGACGTTTGGTAGCACACAAAGTGTTCCTCCGGCAAACGGGAGTTGCATAATCTCATAGTCATAGGAACATGTATAAGTTATGAAGAAAGCAATAGCAACATACTAAACGATCGGGTGCTAAGCTAATGGAATGGGTCATGTCAATCACATCATTCTCCTAATAATGTGATCCTGTTAATCAAATGACAACACATGTCTATGGTTAGGAAACATAACCATCTTTGATTAATGAGCTAGTCAAGTAGAGGCATACTAGTGACGTTTAGTTTGTCTATATATTCACACAAGTATTATGTTTCCGGATAATACAATTCTAGCATGAATAATAAACATTTATCATGATATAAGGAAATAAAATAATAACATTATTATTGCCTCTAGGGCATATTTCCTTCAGTCTCCCACTTGCACTAGAGTCAATAATCTAGATTACACGGTAATGATTCTAACACCCATGGAGCTTTGGTGCTGATCATGTTTTGCTCGTGGAAGAGGCTTAGTCAATGGGTCTGCAACATTCAGATCCGTATGTATCTTGCAAATCTCTATGTCTATGTCTCCCACCCAGACTAGATCCCGGATGGAATTGAAGCGTCTCTTGATGTGCTTGGTTCTCTTGTGAAATCCGGATTCCTTTGCCAAGGCAATTGCACCAGTATTGTCACAAAAGATTTTCATTGGACCCGATGCACCAGGTATGACACCTAGATCAGATATGAACTCCTTCATCCAGACTCCTTCGTTTGCTACTTCCGAAGCAGCTATGTACTCTGCTTCACATGTAGATCTCGCCACAACGCTTTGTTTAGAACTGCACCAACTGATAGCTCCGCCGTTTAATGTAAACACGTATCCGGTTTGCGATTTAGAATCGTCCGGATCAGTGTCAAAGCTTGCATCAATGTAACCATTTACGATGAGCTCTTTGTCACCTCCATATACGAGAAACATATCCTTAGTCCTTTTCAGGTATTTCAGGATGTTCTTGACCGCTATCCAGTGATCCACTCCTGGATTACTTTGGTACCTCCCTGGTAGACTTATAGCAAGACACACATCAGGTCTGGTACACAGCATTGCATACATGATAGAGCCTATGGCTGAAGCATAGGGAACATCTTTCATTTTCTCTCTATCTTCTGCATTGGTCGGGCATTGAGTCTTACTCAATTTCACACCTTGTAACACAGGCAAGAATCCTTTCTTTGCTTGATCCATTTTGAACTTCTTCAAAATTTTGTCAAGGTATGTGCTTTGTGAAAGTCCAATTAAGCGTCTTGATCTATCTCGATAGATCTTAATGCCCAATATGTAAGCAGCTTCACCGAGGTCTTTCATTGAAAAACTCTTATTCAAGTATCCCTTTATGCTATCCAGAAATTCTATATCATTTCCGTTTAGTAATATGTCATCTACATATAATATCAGAAATGCTACAGAGCTCCCACTCACTTTCTTGTAAATACAGGCTTCTCCAAAAGTCTGTACAAAACCAAATGCTTTGATCACACTATCAAAGCGTTTATTCCAACTCCGAGAGGCTTGCACCAGTCCATAAATGGATTGCTGGAGCTTGCACACTTTGTTAGCTCCCTTTGGATCGACAAAACCTTCCGGCTGCATCATATACAACTCTTTTTCCAGAAATCCATTCAGGAATGCAGTTTTGACATCCATCTGTCAAATTTCATAATCATAAAATGCGGCAATTGCTAACATGATTCGGACAAACTTAAGCATCGCTATGGGTGAGAAGGTCTCATCGTAGTCAATCCCTTGAACTTGTCGAAAACCTTTTGCGACAAGTCGAGCTTTGTAGACAGTAATATTACCGTCATTGTCAGTCTTCTTCTTGAAGATCCATTTTATTCTCAATTGCTTGCCGATCATTGGGCAAGTCAACCAAAGTCCACACTTTGTTCTCATACATGGATCCCATCTCAGATTTCATGGCTTCAAGCCATTTTGCGGAATCTGGTCTCACCATCGCTTCTTCATAGTTCGTAGGTTCATCATGATCTAGTAGCATGACTTCCAGAACAGGATTACCGTACCACTCTGGTGCGGATCTTACTCTGGTTGATCTACGAGGTTCGGTAGTAACTTGTTCTGAAGTTTCATGATCATTATCATTAGCTTCCTCACTAATTGGTGTAGGTGTCACAGAAACCGGTTTCTGTGATGTACTACTTTCCAATAAGGGAGCAAGTACAGTTACCTCATCAAGTTCTACTTTCCTCCCACTCACTTCTTTCGAGAGAAACTCCTTCTCTAGAAAGGATCCATTCTTAGCGACAAATGTCTTGCCTTCGGATCTGTGATAGAAGGTGTACCCAACAGTTTCCTTTGGGTATCCTATGAAGACACATTTCTCCGATTTGGGTTCGAGCCTATCAGGTTGAAGTTTTTTCACATAAGCATCGCAGCCCCAAACTTTCAGAAACGACAACTTTGGTTTCTTGCCAAACCACAGTTCATAAGGCGTCGTCTCAACGGATTTTGATGGTGCCCTATTTAACGTGAATGCGGCCATCTCTAAAGCATAACCCCAAAATGATAGTGGTAAATATGTAATAGACATCATAGATCGCACCATATCAAGTAAAGTACGATTACGATGTTCGGACACACCATTACGCTGTGGTGTTCTGGGTGGCGTGAGTTGCGAAACTATTCCGCATTGTCTCAAATGTAGACCAAACTCGTAACTCAAATATTCTCCTCCACAATCAGATCGTAGAAACTTTATTTTCTTGTTACGATGATTTTCAACTTCACTCTGAAATTCTTTGAACTTTTCAAATGTTTCAGACTTATGTTTCATTAAGTAGATATACCCATATCTGCTTAAATCATCTGTGAAGGTGAGAAAATAACGATATCCGCCACGAGCTTCAACATTCATTGGACCACATACATCTGTATGTATGTTTTCCAACAAATCTATTGCTCTCTCCATAGTACCGGAGAACGGTGTTTTAGTCATCTTGCCCATGAGGCACGGTTCGCAAGTACCAAGTGATTCATAATCAAGTGATTCCAAAAGTCCATCGGTATGGAGTTTCTTCATGCGTTTTATACCGATATGACCTAAACGGCAGTGCCACAAATAAGTTGCACTATAATTATCAACTCTACATCTTTTGGTTTCAACATTATGAATATGTGTATCACTACTATCGAGATTCATCAAAAATAGACCATTCTTCAAGGGTGCATGACCATAAAAGATATTACTCATATAAATAGAACAACCATTATTCTCTGATTTAAATGAATAACCGTCTCGCATTAAACAAGATCCAGATATAATGTTCATGCTCAACGCTGGCACCAAATAACAATTATTTAGGTCTAATACTAATCCCGATGGTATATGTAGAGGTAGCGTGCCGACCGCGATCACATCGACTTTGGAACCATTTCCCACACGCATCGTCACCTCATCCTTCGCCAGTGTTCGCTTAATCTGTAGTCCCTGTTTCGAGTTGCAAATATTAGCAATAGAACCAGTATCAAATCCCCAGGTGCTACTGCGAGCTCTAGTAAGGTACACATCAATAACATGTATATCACATATACCTTTGTTCACTTTGCCATCCTTCTTATCCGCCAAATACTTTGGGCAGTTCCGCTTCCAGTGACCAGTCTGCTTGCAGTAGAAGCACTCAGTTTCAGGCTTAGGTCCAGATTTGGGTTTCTTCTCTTGAGCAGCAACTTGCTTGCTGTTCTTCTTGAAGTTCCCCTTCTTCTTCCCTTTGCCCTTTTTCTTGGAACCAGTGGTCTTGTTGACCATCAACACTTGATGCTCCTTCTTGATTTCTACCTCCGCAGCTTTCAGCATTGCGAAGAGCTCGGGAATAGTCTTATTCATCCCTTGCATATTATAGTTCATCACGAAGCTCTTGTAGCTAGGTGGCAGTGATTGGAGAATTCTGTCAATGACGCAATCAACTGAAAGATTAAGTCCCAATTGAATCAAGTGATTATTATACCCAGACATTTTGAGTATATGCTCACTGACAGAACTGTTCTCCACCATCTTGCAGCTATAGAACTTATTGGAGGCTTCATATCTCTCAATCCAGGCATTTGCTTGAAATATTAACTTCAACTCCTGGAACATCTCATATGCTCCATGACGTTCAAAACGTCGTTGAAGTCCCGATTCTAAGCCGTAAAGCATGGCACACTGAACTATCGAGTAGTCATCAGCTTTGCTCTGCCGGACGTTCATAACATCTGGTGGTTCTCCAGCAGCAGGCCTGGCACCCAGCGGTGCTTCCAGGACGTAATTCTTCTGTGCAGCAATGAGGATAATCCTCAAGTTACGGACCCCGTCCGTGTAATTGCTACCATCATCTTTCAACTTTGCTTTCTCAAGGAACGCATTAAAATTCAACGGAACAACAGCACGGGCCATCTATCTACAATCAAACATAAACAAGCAAGATACTACCAGGTACTAATTTCATGATAAATTTAAGTTCAATTAATCATATTACTTAAGAACTCCCACTTAGAAAGACATCTCTCTAATCTTCTAAGTGATTACGTGATCCAAATCAACTAAACCATAACCGATCATCACGTGAAATGGAGTAGTTTTCAATTGTGAACATTGCTATGTTGATCATGTCTACTATATGATTCACGCTCAACCTTTCGGTATCAGTGTTCCGAGGCCATATCTGCATATTCTAGGCTCGTTAAGTTTAACCTGAGTATTCTGCGTGTGCAAAAACTGGCTTGCACCCGTTGTAGATGGACGTAGAGCTTATCACACCCGATCATCACGTGGTGTCTGGGCACGACGAACTTTGGCAACGGTGCATACTCAGGGAGAACACTTCTTGATAATTAGTGAGAGATCATCTTATGATGCTACCGTCAATCAAAGCAAGATAAGATGCATAAAAGATAAACATCACATGCAATCAATATAAGTAATATGATATGGCCATCATCTTCTTGTACTTGTGATCTCCATCTCCGAAGTACCGTCATGATCACCATCGTCACCGGCATGACACCTTGATCACCATCGTAGCATCGTTGTCGTCTCGCCAATCTTATGCTTCCACGACTATCGCTACCGCTTAGTGATAAAGTAAAGCATTACAGCGCGATTGCATTGCATACAATAAAGCGACAACCATATGACTCCTGCCAGTTGCCGATAACTCGGTTACAAAACATGATCATCTCATACAATAAAATTTAGCATCATGTCTTGACCATATCACATCACAACATGCCCTGCAAAAACAAGTTAGATGTCCTCTACTTTGTTTGTTGCAAGTTTTACGTGGTTGCTATGGGCTTAAGCAAGAACCAATCTTACCTACGTATCAAAACCACAACAATAGTTTGTCAAGTTGGTGCGGTTTTAACCTTCGCAAGGACCGGGCGTAGCCACACTCGGTTCAACTAAAGTTGGAGAAACTGACACCCGCCAGCCACCTGTGTGCAAAGCACGTCGGTAGAACCAGTCTCGCGTAAGCGTACACGTAATGTCGGTCCGGGCCGCTTCATCCAACAATACCGTCGAACCAAAGTATGACATCCTGGTAAGCAGTATGACTTATATCGCCCACAACTCACTTGTGTTCTACTTGTGCATATAACATCAACATATAAAACCTAGGCTCTGATACCAATGTTGGGGAACGTAGTAATTTCAAAAAATTTCCTACGCACACGTAGGATCATGGTGATGCATAGCAACGAGAGGGAAGAGTGTTGTCCACGTACCCTCGTAGACCGAAAGCGGAAGCGTTATAACAACGCGGTTGATGTAGTCGTACGTCTTCACGGCCCGACCGATCAAGCACCGAAACTACGGCACCTCCGAGTTCTAGCACACGTTCAGCTCGATGAAGATTCCCGAACTCCGATCTAGCAAAGTGTCGGGGAAGAATTCCGTCGGCATGACGGCGTGGTGACGATCTTGATGTTCTACCATCGCAGGGCTTCGCCTAAGCACCACTACAATATTATCGAGGATTATGGTGGATGGGTGCACCGCACACGGCTAAGAGATCTCAAGGATCAATTGTTGTGTCTAGAGGTGCCCCCTGCCCCCGTATATAAAGGAGAAAGGGGGAGGGGCGTCCGGGCATGATGAGGCGCGCCAGGGAGGAGTCCTACTCCTACCGGGAGTAGGACTCCCTCCTTTTCCTTGTCCAAGTAGGAGAGGGGGAAGGAAGGGAGAGAGGAGAGGAAGGAAAGGGGGGGCGCCGCCCCTCCCTCCTTGTCCAATTCAGACTAGGGGGGAGGGGGCGCGCGGCCTGCCCTGGCCGCCCCTCCTCTTCTCCACTTTAGGCCCATGAGGCCCATTAACCCCCCGGGGAGTTCCGGTAACCCCCCGGTACTCCGGTTTTATCCGAAACTTCCCCGGAACACTTCCGGTGTCCGAATATAGCCGTCCAATATATCAATCTTTATGTCTCGACCATTTCGAGACTCCTCGTTATGTCCGTGATCACATCCGGGACTTTGAACTAACTTCGGTACATCAAAACTAATAAACTCATAATATAACTGTCATCGAAACCTTAAGCGTGCGGACCCTACGGGTTCGAGAACAATGTAGACATGACCGAGACACATCTCCGGTCAATAACCAATAGCGGAACCTGGATGCTCATATTGGTTCCCACATATTCTATGAAGATCTTTTATCGGTCAGACCACATAACAACATACGATGTTCCCTTTGTCATCGGTATGTTACTTGCCCGAGATTCGATCGTCGGTATCTCAATACCTAGTTCAATCTCGTTGCTGGCAAGTCTCTTTACTCGTTTTGTAATACATCATCTTGCAACTAACTCATTAGTTGCATTGCTTGCAAGGCTTAGGTGATGTGCATTACCGATAGGGCCCAGAGATACCTCTCCAACAATCGGAGTGACAAATCCTAATCTTGAAATACGCCAACCCAACATGTACCTTTGGAGACACCTGTAGAGCACCTTTATAATCACCCAGTTACGTTGTGACTTTTGGTAGCACACAAAGTGTTCCTCCGGCAAACAGGAGTTGCATAATCTCATAGTCATAGGAACATGTATAAGTTATGAAGAAAGCAATAGCAACATACTAAACGATCGGGTGCTAAGCTAATGGAATGGGTCATGTCAATCACATCATTCTCCTAATAATGTGATCCTGTTAATCAAATGACAACACATGTCTATGGTTAGGAAACATAACCATCTTTGATTAATGAGCTAGTCAAGTAGAGGCATACTAGTGACGTTTAGTTTGTCTATGTATTCACACAAGTATTATGTTTCCGGATAATACAATTCTAGCATGAATAATAAACATTTATCATGATATAAGGAAATAAAATAATAACATTATTATTGCCTCTAGGGCATATTTCCTTCAAGTACAGGCCAAAACAGCCTCTTATGATAAGCAAAGCATTCTTGAGGGTACACGGGAATTTCATCTAGTCACTTTCATCATGTTGGTTTTATTCGTGTTCGCTACTTTGATAATTTGATATGTGGGTGGACCGGTGCTTAGGTGTTGTTCTTACTTGAACAAACCTCCTACTTATGATTGACCCTCCCGCAAGCATCAGCAACTATGAGAAAAGTATTAAGAATAAATTCTAACCATAGCATTAAACTTTTGGATCCAATCGGTCCCTTACGGAATAGTGATGTTGCTTGAAGCTATGTTGGTATTTCCCCAAAGAGGAAGGGATGATGCAGCACAGTGGCGGTAGGTATTTCCAACCAAGGTTATCGAACCAGTAGGAGAACCAAGCAACACAACGTAAACAGCCCCTGCACACAGATAACAAATCCTCGCAACCCGACGTGTTAAAGGGGTTGTCAATCCCTTTCGGGTAACGGTGCCAGAAATTGGTGCGTGACGGTAAAAAGGTTGTAATAGATTGGATAAATAGATCGCAAATAAATAAAGTGTAGCAAAGTATTTTTGGGTTTTTGGATTAATAGATCTGAAAATAAAAGCAAATAAAAGTATATCGCAAAGGCAAATAATACGAGAAAGAGACTCGGGGGGCGTAGGTTTCACTAGTGGCTTCTCTCGAGAAAAATAGCAAAGCGGTGGGTGAACAAATTACTGTTGGGCATTGATAGAACTTCAAATACTCATGACGATATCCAGGCAATGATCATTATATATGCATCCCGTCCAAGACTAGTAGACCGACTCCTGCTTGCATCTACTACTATTACTCCACACATCGACCGCTATCAAGCATGCATCTAGTGTATTAAGTTCATGGAAAAACGGAGTAATGCAATAAGAACAATGACATGATGTAGACAAGATCTATCTATGTAGAGATAGACCCCATCGTTTTATCCTTAGTAGCGATGATACATACGTGTCGTTTCCCTTTCTGTCACTGGGATCAAGCACCATAAAATCGAACCCACTACAAAGCACCTCTTCCCATTGCAAGATAAATAGATCAAGTTGGCCAAACAAAACCCAAATATTGAAGAAGAAATACAAGGCTATAAGCAATCATGCATAAAATAGAACAAAGAAACTCAAATACTTTCATGGATATAAAAAGATATAACTGATCAGAAACTCAAAGTTCGTCAGATCCCAACAAACACACCGCAAAAGAGTTACATCATATGGATATCCAAGAGACCATTGTATTGAGGATCAAGAGAGAGAGAGAGAGAGATGAAGCCATCTAGCTACTAACTACGGACCCGAAGGTCTACAAAGAACTACTCATGCATCATCGGAGAGGCACCAATGTAGGTGGTGAACCCCATTTGAGATGGTGTCTAGATTGGATCTAGTGGTTCTGGACTCTGCGGTGGCTGGATGAATATTTCGTCGATGCCTCGAGGGTTCTCGCATTTTTTCGGTATTTATAGAGCAAAGAGGCGGTTCGGGGGGCACCCGAGGTGGGCACAAGCACAACCCACCAGGGCGCGCCTAGGCCTCCTGGCGCGCCCTGGTGGGTTGTGCCCCCTCGGGCACCCCCAGGCGCAGCCAGGGCTCGTTGTGTTCCTTTTGGCCCATAAAAATTCTCCATAAAGTTTCGTGGCATTTGGACTCCGTCTGATAGATTTTCTGCGATGTAAAAAACACGAAAAAACAGGAACTAACACTTGGCACTATGTCAATAGGTTAGTACCAAAAAATGATATAAAATGATTATAAAACATCCAAGATTGATAATATAACAACATGGAACAATAAAAAATTATAGATATGTTGGAGACGTATTAGCAGCCCCAAGCTTAACTCCTACTCGTCCTTGAGTAGGTAAGTGATAAAAACAGAATTTTTGATGTGGAATGCTACCTATCATGTCATATCATATTCTTTTCTTTATAGCATGGACAATTGGACTTTTATGTGATTCAAAGCAATAGTCTAGTTTGACATAATAATTTAGATACTCAAGCATATCAACAAGCAACCATGTCTTTCAAAATATCAACACTAAATAAGTTATCCCTAGCCCATCATGCTCAACCATTGATCCATTCATGAAGCACACTCGAATATTAGCTACACCCAATACTTAAGTACGATCATATTGCCTCCTAGTTGGTGCTTTTATAAGAGAGGATGGAGACTCAAATTCAAAAAACAAAATCAATAAGAAAGACCCTTCGCAGAGGGAACTAGGGATTTGTAGAGGTGCCAGAGCTCAAAGCGAAAAACTTAGAGATAAAACAATTTTGAGAGGTGTATCCATCCCACCAACGAAAACGACTTAGAGTTCCCAACACTTTTCATGCATAGATATATCATAGGCGGTTCCCAAACATAAAATAAAGTTTATTCCTTTTTCCACCATACTTTCACTTTCCATGGCTAGCCGTATCCACGGTTGCCGTCCATACCAACACTTTCCAAGAAATTTATTATTTGACAACATCAAGTAAATTCATTTTTTGCATTTTGGGACTGGGCATCCCTAATACCTTTGCCTTACTCTCCTGCAATGACAAGTGAATAAACACTCATCTTGAGAATAACACATCTAGCATGGAAAATATTATCCACCCCTCACCGCTCCGCGAGCGAAACGAACACACAAAAGAGAAGTTTATTTTTGAAAATTATAGATGGCACATGCAAATTTGTTTAGAACGACAAAAGAATACCACATATAGGTAGATATAGTGGACTCATGTGGCAAAACTGGTTTAAAGGTTTTTGGATGCACAAGTAGTGATCATACTTGGTGCAAAATGAAGGCTAGCAAAAGATTGAGAAGCGACCAACCAAGAAATGAATAATCTCATAAGCAAGCCTTAAGCATAAATAACACCGAATAATGCACCACAAGTAGTATATAATTTCATCGCAAGATTATTGACTTTCGTACTTGCATAGGGAATCACAAACGTTAACACCAATATTCTTACTAAAGCATAATTACTCATCACGATGACTCACATATCACATCATCATATCTCAAAACTATTACTAAGAATCAAGTTTGTTTTGTCCAATGATCTTCATGAAAGTTTTTTTATATCCTTATTGGATATCTACCACTTTGGGACTAATTTTCATGTGTTGCTTTTCATAAGCTCAAACAAATATAAGTGAAGATCATGAGCATAATAATTTTTTCTTTCTCTCAAATTAATTTAAGTGAAGCAAGAGAGATTTTCTTGAAAATTTTACTAATTCTCAAATAAATCTGAGTGAAGCAAGAGAGCATTTCTTCAAAAATACTAAAGCACACCATGCTCAAAAAGATATAAGTGAAGCACTAGAGCAAGTCCATTGCTCATAAAAAATGAAGTGAAGCATAGAGAGCAATTCTAACAAGTCATGAAATAATTTTGGCTCTCTCAAATAGGTGTGTCCAGCAAGGATTGATGACTTACAACACAAAATAAAACAAGAAAAGACTCATATGATACAAGACGCTCCAAGCAAAACACATATCATGTGACGAATAAAAATATAGTTTCGAGTAAAATAACGATGGTCATTGGAAGAAAGCGGGGATGCCACTCGGGGGGCATCCCCAAGCTTAGTTGGTTGACCATTTTTGGATAATAGCTTGGGATGCCGAGGAATCCCCAAGCTTAGGCTCTTCCATCCTTCCTTCATCCATCATAAGATGACCCAAAACTTGAAAACTTCAATCACACAAAACTCAACAAAACCTTCGTGAGATCCGTTAGTGTAAGGAAAATAAATCACTACTATAAGTGTTGTATCAAACCAATTCATATTTTGTTTTTGAATTATATCTACTGTATTCCAACTTTTCTATGTCAAAAAATCATCAAAGAAAACCATAGAGCCATCAAAATAAGCACACAACACAAAGAAAACAAAATCTGTCAAAACAGAACAGTCTGTAGTAATCTGACTATTTCGAATACTTCTGTAACTCCAAAAATTCTGAAAAATTGGGACAACCTGAGAAATTTGTATATTGATCCACTGCAAGTAGAATGAGTATTTTATAGCTGTCTGGTAAAAAACTAAAATTATTTTCGTGAGCGTAAAAGTTTATGTTTTTTCAGCAAGATCAAACAACTATCACCCAAGAAGATCCTAAAGGCTTTACTTGGACAAACACTAATTAAAACATAAAAAACACAATCATAACAGTAGCATAATTGTGATAACACTCGAAAACAGGAAACAAAAAGCAAAAAATAAATTTTATTCACTGGGTTGCCTCCCGACAAGCGCTATAGTTTCACACCCTTAGCTAGGCATAAAGCAAGGATCTAAGTTTTGTCATCTTTGGTTTGAGATCCATAAGATGCGCTCATGATTGATTCATATGGTGGCCTAATTCTTATTCTAGGAAAGTGTTCCATACCCTTCCTCAAAGGAAATTGGAACTTAATATTGCCTTCTTTCATATCAATCACGGCACCGATAGTGCGTAAAAACGGTCTACCAAGAATAATTGGACAAGACGGATTGCAATCAACATCAAGAACAATAAAATCTATGGGCACATAATTCCTATTTGCAAGAATAAGAACATCATTAATTCTTCCCATAGGCTTTTTAATAGTAGAATCCGCTAAGTGCAAATTTAAAGAGCATGATTCAAGATCGGTAAGACCAAGCACATCACATAAAGATTTCAGAATTGTAGAAACACTAGCACCCAAGTCACACAAAGCAAAACACTCATAATTTTTAATCTTGACTTTAATAGTAGTTTCCCATTCATCATGCAATTTTCTAGGAATTGATACTTATAATTCCAATTTTTCTTCAAAAGCTTTCATCATAGCATCAACAATATGTTCAATAAAAACTTTATTTTGTACATAAGCATGGGGTGAATTTATCATGGATTGCAACAAACAAATACAATCAATCAAGGAGCAAATTTCATAATTAAAGTCTTTGTAATCCAAAAGAGTGGGCACATCACTAGCTAAAGTTTTGACCTCTCCAAACCCACTTTCATCAATTTTCTCAATAAGATTTTCACCCTCCAAAATATTGGGACGCCTTCTACCTAAAGTTGACTCTTCTCCGGTCCCTTTTTCATCAATATTAACTTTACTAAACAAGGAATCAATAGAAGAAACACCAATCATCTAAAGATCTTCATCACTTTTGCGAAAGAAATCACTAGAAAACTCTTTTTCTAAAAGTTCTCTTTTAGCTCTAAGCATAGCGGTTCTTTTCTTACTTTTATATATAGAAACATAAAGAGCTTTATTGATTCATCAACCATAGGCACACAAATTTTCATCTTGATATTTTCCACATCATGAGCAATTCTATCAACACTTCTAGACAAATCATCAATCTTACTCAACTTTTCTTCTATGGAAGTGTTGAAAACTTTTTGTGTATTGATAAATTCTTTAATATTATTCTCAAGATCAGAGGTGTTCCTATTATTATTATAAGATTGATTTCCATAGGAATTACCATAATTATTAGAGGAATTACTAGGAAAAGGCCTAGGATTAAAATTACCTCTACAAGCATTGTTGTTGAAATTATTTCTAGAGATAAAATTCACATCAATGGCATCACTATTTTGCTCAATCAAAGTAGACAAAGGCCTATCATTAAAATCAGTAGGAGCACTTTTACTAGCAACCAATTTCATAAGAGCATCAACTTTTTCACTCAAAGAAGAAATTTCTCCAACCGAATTAACTTTTACTAGTAGGAGCTCTTTCGGTATGCCATTGCGAATAATTTGCCATAATATTATCAAGCAATTTGGTGGCTTCACCCAAAGTAATTTCCATAAAAGTACCACCCACGGCGGAATCTAAAAGATTGCGAGAAACAAAATTCAACCCTGCATAAAAATATTGTATGATCATCCAAAGATTTAACCTATGAGTTGGGCAATTCCTTAGCATCATTTTCATCCTTTCCCAAGATTGTGCAACATGCTCATGTTCAAGTTGCTTAAAATTCATGATCTGGGTCCTAAGGGAAATAATTTTTGCGGGAGGAAAATACATAGTGATAAAAGCATTTTTGCACTTATTCCAAGAATCGATACTATTGCGAGGCAAAGAAGAGAACCAATTTTTTGCAGAATCACGCAAAGAGAACGGAAATAATTTCATCTTCACCACATCAGTGTCCACATCTTTTTTCTTTTGCATATCGCATAATTCCATGAAGGTATTAAGATGGGACGCGGCATCCTCATTAGGAGTACCGGAAAATTGGTCTTTCATAACAAGATTCAACAAAGCACTATTAATATCACAAGTCTCCGCACTAGTGGCGGGAGGAGCAAGCGGAGTGCCAATAAAATCATTGTCGTTTTTGAGAAATCACATAACTCTGTGTTCTCTTGAGTCATGATGACCACACAACAAGATTGCACTCAAAAACAGATCCGTAAAGAAAACAGTGAACGGAAAAAGAGGGGCAAATAAAACGGCAAATTTTTGTGAAGTGAGGAAGACAAAAATGAGGGGCAAATGGCAAATAATGTAAATTGCAAGGAAATGAGATTTGTGATTAGGAACCTGGTATATGTTGAAGATCCTCCCGGCAACGGTGCCAGAAATGCCTTTTGATGTCAGTTGAAGCTACGTCGGTATTTCCCCAAAGAGGAATGGATGATGCAGCACATCGGCGATAGGTATTTCCCTCAGATATGAAACCAGGGTTATCGAACCAGTAGGAGAACCAAGCAACACAACGTAAATAGCCCCTGCACACAGATAACAAATCCTCACAACCCGACGTGTTAAAGGGGTTGTCAATCCCTTTCAGGTAACGGCGCCAGAAATTGGTGCGTGGCGGTAAAAAGGTTGTAAGAGATTGGATAAATAGATCGCAAATAAAATAAAGTGCAGCAAAGTATTTTTGGGTTTTTGGATTAATAGATCTGGAAATAAAAGCAAATAAAAGTAGATCGCAAAGGCAAATAATATGAGAAAGAGACTCGGGGGCCGTAGGTTTCACTAGTGGCTTCTCTCTAGAAAAATAGCAAAGCGGTGGGTGAACAAATTACTGTTGAGAAATTTATAGAACTTCAAATACTCATTACAATATCCAGGCAATGATCATTATATAGGCATCACGTCCAAGATTAGTAGATCGACTCCTGCCTGCATCTACTACTATTACTCCACACATCGATCGCTATCAAGCATGCATCTAGTGTATTAAGTTCATGGAAAAACATAGTAATGCAATAAGAACGATGACATGATGTACACAAGATCTATCTATGTAGATATAAACCCCATCATTTTATCCTTAGTAGCAACGATACATACATGTCGTTTCCCTTTCTGTCACTGGGATCAAGCACCGTAAGATCGAACCCACTACAAAGCACCTCTTCCCATTGCAATATAAATAGATCAAGTTGGCCAAAAAAAACCAAATATTGGAGAAGAAATACAAGGATATAAGAAATAATGCATAAAAAGATCAAAGAAACTCAAATACGTTCATGGATATAAAAAGATATAACTGATCATAAACTCGAAGTTTGTCAGATCCCAACAAACACACCGCAAAAGAGTTACATCATATGGATCTCCAAGAGACCATTGTATTGAGGATCAAGAGAGAGAGAGAGATGAAGCCATCTAGCTACTAACTACGGACCTGAAGGTCTACAAAGAACTACTCATGCATCATCGGAGAGCCACCAATGGAGGTGGTGAACCCCATCCGAGATGGTGTCTAGATTGTATCTAGTGGTTCTGGACTCTGTGGCGGCTGGATGAATATTTCGTCGATGCCTCTAGGGTTCTGGGATTTTTGGGGTATTTATAGAGCAAAGAGGCGGTCCGGGGGCACCCGAGGTGGGCACAACCCACCAGGGCGCGCCTGGGCCTCCTGGCACGCCGTGGTGGGTTGTGCCCCCCTTAGGGCACCCCTAGGCGCAGCTAGGGCCCCTTGTGTTCCTTCTAGCCCATAAAAAATCTCCGTAAATTTTCGTGGCATTTGGACTCCGTCTGATATTGATTTTCTGCCATGTAAAAAACCCGGAAAAAACAGAAACTGACACTTGGCACTATGTCAATAGGTTAGTACCAAAAAATGATATAAAATGATTATAAAACATCCTAGATTGATAATATAACAACATGGAACAATAAAAAATTATAGATATGTTGGAGACGTATCAGCATCCCCAAGCTTAACTCCTACTTGTCCTCGAGTAGGTAAGTGATAAAAACAGAATTTTTGATGTGGAATGCTGCCTATCATGTCATATCATATTCTTTTCTTTATAGCATGGACAATTGGACTTATATACCAAGGCCCACCAGGTGGGCACAACCCACCTAGGCACGTGAGGGAGCCCAAGCGCCCTGGTGGGTTGTGCTCACCCAGGCCCACCTCCGGTGCCCATCTTCTGGTATATAAGTCATTTAGACCTAGAGAAAATGAGGAGAGGACTTTCGGGACGAAGCGCTGCCGTCTCGAGGCGGAACTTGGGCAGGAGCACTTTTGCCCTCCGGCGGAGCGATTCCGCTGGGGGAACTTCCCTCCCAGTGGGTGAAATCATCATCATCATCACCAATAACTCTTCCATCTTGGGGAGGGCAATATCCATCAACATCTTCAACAACACCATCTCATCTTAAACCCTAGTTCATCTCTTGTGTTCAATCTTGTTACCGGAACTATAGATTGGTGCTTGTGGGTGACTAGTAGTGTTGATTACATCTTGTAGTTCATTACTTTATGGTTTATTTGGTGCAAGATTATACATTCAGATCCAATATGCTATTTAATACCCCTCTGAGTTTGAGCATGATTATCATTTGTGAGTAGTTACTTTTGTTCTTCAGGTCATGGGAGAAATCATGTTGTAAGTAATCATGTGAACTTGATATGTGTTCGATATTTTGATAGTATGTATGGTGTGATTCCCTTAGTGGTGTCATGTGAATGTAGACTACATGACACTTCACCATATTTGGGCCTAAGGGAATGCATTGTGGAGTAGTTATTAGATGATGGGTTGCGAGAGTGACAGAAGCTTAAACCCTAGTTTATGCGCTATTCTGTAAGGGTCCGATTGGATCCAAAAATTTAATGCTATGGCTAGGATTTATCCTTAATACTTTTCTCGTAGTTGTGGATGCTTGTGAGGGGGATAATCATAAGTAGGAGGTTTGTTCAAGTAAGAACAGCACCTAAGAACCGGTCCACCCACATATCAAATTATCAAAATAGCAAACACGAATCGAATCAACATGATGAAAGTGACTAGATGAAATTCCCGTGTACCCTCAAGAACGATTTGCTTATTATAAAAGAACGTTTTGGTCTGTCCTTTGCCTCAGAAGGATTGGGCTACCTTGCTGCACTTTTGTTACTATTATCATTACTTGCTCGTTACAAAATATCTTGCTATCAAACTACTCTATTGCTTACAATTTCAGCACTTGCAGACATTACCTTGCTGAAAACCACTTGTCATTTCCTTCTGCTCCTCGTTGGGTTCGACACTCTTATATATATATAAAAGAGATACAATTGATCCCCTATACTTGTGGGTCATAAAGGCTATTTTCTGGCGCCGTTGCCGGGGTGTGAAGCGCCTTTGGTAAGTGGAAATTGGTAAGGAAACATTTATATAATGTGCTGAAATTTACTGTCACTTGTTACTATGGAAAACAATCCTTTGAGAGGTTTGTTCGGGGTATCTTCACCTCGAATGGAACCATAATTAGCTACCCATGAACCTACTGCACCTACTGAAACTATTGAATTTTTAATTCCTTTGGGTATGATAGAACAACTGCTAGCTAATCCTTATGCAGGAGATGGAACCGAACATCCTAATATGCATCTGATATATGTGGAAGAAATTTGTGGATTTTTTAAGCTTGCAGGTTTACCCGAAGATGAATTTAAGAAGAAGGTTTTCCCTTTGTCTTTGAAGGGAAAATCATTCACATGGTATAGGCTATGCGATGATATTGGATCTTGGAATTGGAATCGATTGAAATTGGAATTTCACCAAAAAAATTATCCTATGCATCTAGTTCATCGTGATTGGAACTATGATGACCCACAAGTATAGGGGATCTATCGTAGTCCTTCCAATAAGTAAGTGTGTCGAATCCAACGAGGAGCAGAAGGAAATGATAAGCAATTTTCAGCAAGGTATTCTCTGCAAGCACTGAAATTACCGGTAACAGATAGTTTTATGATAAGGTAATTGGTAACGAGTAACAAGTAATAAAAGTAAATAAGGTGCAGCAAGATGGCCCAATCCTTTTTGTAGCAAAGGACAATCCTGGACAAACTCTTATATAAAGGAAAGCGCTCCCGAGGACACATGGGAATTATCGTCAAGCTAGTTTTCATCACGCTCATATGATCCGCGTTCGTTACTTTGATAATTTGATATATGGGTGGACCGGTGCTTGGGTACTGCCCTTCCTTGGACAAGCATCCCACTTATGATTAACCCCTCTTGCAAGCATCGACAAGTACAAAAGAAGTATTAAGGTAAACCTAGCCTTAGCATGAAACATATGGATCCAAATCAGCCCTTTATGAAGCAACTCATAAACTAGGGTTTAAGCTTCTGTCACTCTAGCAACCCATCATCTACTTATTACTTCCCAATGCCTTCCTCTAGGCCCAAACAATGGTGGAGTGTCATGTAGTCGACGTTCACATGACACCACTAGAGGAAAGACAACATACATCTCATCAAAATATCGAACGAATACCAAATTCACATGACTACTTATAGCAAGACTTCTCCCATGTCCTCAGGAACAAACGTAACTACTCACAAATCATATTCATGTTCATAATAATAGGGGTATTAATATGCATAAAGGATCTGAACATATGATCTTCCACCAAGTAAACCAACTAGCATCAACTACAAGGAGTAATCAACACTACTAGCAACCCACAGGTACCAATTTGAGGTTTTGAGACAAAGATTGGATACAAGAGATGAACTAGTGTTTGAGATGAGATGGTGCTGGTGAAGATGTTGATGGAGATTGACCCCCTCCCGATGAGAGGATCAATGGTGATGACAATGGTGATGATTTCCCCCTCCCGAAGGGATGTTTCCCCGACAGAACAGCTCCGCTGGAGCCCTAGTTTGGTTCCGCCAAGGTTTTGCCTCGTGGCGGCGGAGTTTCATCCCGAGAGCTTGCTTATGATTTTTTCCCAGGGCGAAAGACTTCATATAGCCAAAGATGGGCACCAGAGGCCTGCCAGGGGGCCCACGAGGCAGGGGCGCGCCCAGGGGGTAGGGCGCGCCCCCCACCCTCGTGGATGGTGGGTGGCCCCCCTGTGGTGCTTCCTTCGCCCAATATTTTTTGTATATTCTAAAAATGACTCCCGTGGATTTTCAGCACTTTTGGAGTTGTGCAGAATAGGTCTCTAATCTTTGCTCCTTTTCCAGCCCAGAATTCCAGCTGCCAACATTCTCCCTCTTCATGTAAACCTTGTAAAAAAGAGAGAATAGGCATAAGTATTTTGACATAATGTGTAATAACAACCCATAATGCAATAAATATCGATATAAAAACATGATGCAAAGTGGACGTATCAACTCCGCCAAGCTTAGACCTCGCTCGTCCTCAAGCGGAAGCTGATATCAAAAAATATGTCCACATGTTTAGAGATAGAGGTGTTGATAAAATAAAATACGGACATGAGGGCATCATGATCATTCTTAGAACAACAATGTTGCGCCCCGACCTCAGACGGTCAAGTCTCTGTGCTTCAGTCTCATCACTGGATCGGTAATGCTGACACACACAATACTCGAAGGATTTATAATAGAGTAGCAATCACACACTTATTACATCAAATGTCTCAAAAGAGAACTTATTATAATAAATATGGCTTAAGGCCATCTAAATAAGATAACAGCGGAAGACTTGGAAGATAAAGCGAGTCCATCAACTCCAATGACATAGCTGAGTGCACGACAAATGACCTAGTGCACCTTACTCTTTGTTTGAAAAGTCTGCAACATGATATGTTGCAGCCCGAAACGGTTTAGCACATGAAATATGCTGGCAATATAACACAAGAGAGCAATGAACATATAAATGCTATCACTACATGCATATATGGCTGGTGAAGGCTCTATGGTAATATTGTTTTGCGAAAAGCCAATTTTCCCTACAACAAAGGAATATATTTTATTTAGCTATCATGGTAGTTGAAACATTGAGAAGGTTCCTCCAACTCAATCCTAATTAAAGTAGTCATTAACATCCCAACAAATTAATTTAGAGTGATGAGATCAAATCAATAATTCAAGTACCAGATACTCAAGATGTCCATAACCGGGGACACGGCTAACCATGATTAGTTTATGAACTCTACAAAGGTTTGCACACTTTTCCCCACAAGACTCGATCTCCTCCGTTGGATTTCTTGCACTACAAGGTGTTTGAGAAACGGATGACTGAGACACAGTCTTTCAGAAGGGAGAGATTAGAATATAATGAGGTCTAATGAGAAAGCACTACCCATATGCACATGAGACAAACACAATCATATCATATCACTCACTCAATCAAACAAGGGCATACAGTCGATCCAACTATCGTTACAGTGCTCAGACTATTTTATATACATGGGGGAACACTACTGATCATCTGGTGGTCTACTAGTAATTTTGATCGGTGGAAGACTCCATGATATCCACTGCAGCTTCGTCTTCATAGTCATCATCACTACCATCGGGGTCGGAGTCGGTGTCGTCGATGGTGATGTAGTCTTCAGAACGAATCTCCTTAGGTTCGTCGTCTTCTCCTCCTTGCGCGGGGTCTCCCATGAAAACTCCTAGCTTCCTTGTCAGGTCATCATTCATCTCCACAAGTACCATCATTTCCTCCTCATATCCATCGCGTGTAGACTTGAGCTCCTCTTCTAGCTCTGTGATCTTGGTCATCGCCTTCTTCAAATCTATCATGCTTGCGCACATCTGGTTCTCCTGGCGACGTATGTGATGATTTAACTCCTGGAAGAATGTTGTAATGGACCTGTCCTTCATGGTGTCGATCATCTCCAATTGCTCATCTCGGCGCCCAGATATCTGGTAGATAGTATCCTTAAGCTCCTTGTGGTGAACTCCGCCGATGCGTCCCATAGCAATATGGGCTACCATGCTCTTGCCTAGACACCAGGTTGGTGCATCAAAAGAAAACTCTATGGGTTCAGTGACTGGCATGAATGTCCTTCCTGAAACTTGAACTCGAATCATCCAACGTTCCTCTTCTGGTAGTGTGGCCGTGTAGGTCCCAGTGAAGCTTGGTATTCCTATGTTCAGATACCTAGTGACTTCCTTCAAGTGTCGCCCAAAGGGTGTGTCTTCATCCGGCTATGTAAACTTATTCCTTGAGTCCGCCATCCTAAAGAGTAGAAAATGGAGAGGAGTCGGGAATGAGTAGAGAAGAGTGACCTATGGCTCAACTTAGTGGTCGTGTCCTACATTCAGTGTGTGCTCTGATACCATCTTGTAGCGACCCGACCTCATACGGTCAAGTCTCTGTGCTTCAGTGTCATCCCTAGATCGGTAATGCTGACACACACAGTACTCGAAGGATTTATAACAGAGTAGCAATCACACACTTATTACATCGAATGTCTCAAAAGAGAACTTATTATAATAAATATGGCTTAAGGCCATATAAATAAGATAACAGTGGAAGACTTGGAAGATAAAGCGAGTCCATCAACTCCAACGGCATAGCTGAGTGCACGACAAATGACCTAGCGCACCTTACTCTTCGTCTGAAAATTCTGCAACATGATATGTTGCAGCCTGAAACGGGTCAGCGCATGGAATATGCTGGCAATATAACACAAGAGAGCAATGAACAGATAAATGCTATCACTACATGCATATATGGTTGGTGGAGGCTCTATGGTCATATTGTTTTGCAAAAAGCCAATTTTTCCCTACAACAAAGGAATATATTTTATTTAACTATCATGGTAGTTGAAACATTGAGAAGGTTCCTCCAACTCAATCCCAATTAGAGTAGTCATTAACATCCCAAAAATTAATTTAGAGTGATGAGATCAAATCAATAATTCAAGTACCAGATACTCAAGATGTCCATAACCGGGGACACGGCTAACCATGATTAGTTTATACACTCTGTAGAGGTTTGCGCACTTTTCCCCGCAAGACTCGATCTCCTTCGTTAGATTTCTCGCACTACAAGGTGTTTGAGAAATGGATGACCGAGACACAGTATTTCATAAGCATTAACTCTTTACCCTGGGTGGACAGTTACACCTACTTTCCCCTACATCTGCTAGCCCACCACTGAAAGAGGTCACACAACATACTCAACTATGCCAGAGCCCATAATTGCTTGTGGCTGCACACGGAAGTTTCTAGCATGAATAATCTTATGGTCCCTTTGAGCCTGGGTGGCGGACCGTAGGATGATCACACGGGTACTCCGGGATATCCTTGGACAACACTGGATTCTCCAGGTGCCCACAAGCAATCCACCCAGATGTGTATTAAAGTTGCCACCTTAAGTTGAACCATTAATTAACAACTCACATCTGTCATGGATACTCTCAAACCCAATCCACGTCTACGACATAGCATGGCAAAATAAGCATAATGTAGAAGCAACTCCCAAGGGTTTGATAATAAAACAGGTAATAGGTTCTACCTCATCATCTACTTCCCAGACCCACATGTTAAGAGATCCTACTCATGCAATGTGTGAGGGTTGAAACTAATGCATAAAACTGGGTAATAAAGGGGTATGATCAAAGTGTTACTTGCCTTGATGACGATCTGCAAACCCTAAAGAGTCGTAGTAGCACGCTTCGCACTATGGGAATTCTATCGCAAACAAACAATAGCATACATAAGCACTCAAGCAAAGATGCACGGGTAAAACTCAAATAAGAAGATCTAACCAGAAATTTCAACTGAAAAAACACCGGTTTGCAAAAAGAATCAAATCAAACGGAGCAATGAAACTCAAACTACGAAAGAAACAAGATCCGATTACTAATCTGGACTAAAGTCAAATTTTACAGTACCAAAATCTTGTTCAAGTTGGTTAAATAGAAAGAGGGCTTCGAGACGAAGATCTAGGCGCTTGTTTCACCTGATTTGGATAAACGAGCGAAAAGATATACTAAAACAAAGATTAGGGCAGAAATCACGATCGAAAATAATCGTGGCAAAACCCAGGAAAAAGAAAAACTGACAAACGAACATTCGCTGTCTGCGGCTAATGGATGAACAACATTCGTTAAAACAAATGTACGGACGAACGTCCGCTATTTAACTAAACCGAGAAAAAAATGAACCGATCTAAACAAAACGAACTAGGGTTTCTAAAAAAACGAACGGTTTTCTCGCGAAAACTGGCGGCGGCGGTTATACCTCCGGCGAGATCGGGTCCGGCGGCGGCAGCGGTTATACCTCCGGCGGGATCGGGTTCGACGGCGGGACGGCGGCTCCGGCGGCGGCGGGGCTCCGGCGGGACGGGGCGGCGGCGAGCGGCGGCGGCGGAGGGCTCAGGTTTGGCGGGGTCGGGCCTCCCGGCTTATAAAGGCCAGCCGGGCCAGGAGTCCTAGTCGGACACGGCCCGGTTAGGTCGGTTCACCCTTTTTTAATAAATCCTCGCGCAGAAAAACTAACGAAATAAATACTAAACGGACTCCAAAAATCCTGAAATAAATTTTCACGGTCCTCTAATAATATTGCGGACAAAGTGAACATTTATTTAGGCCTCTAAAGAAATTTTGAAAAACACATTTTTTTCCTATTTCAAATAAAATAGCAATAAAAATCCAAATAAAATTACTTATTTGATTTTAATATTTTTCCTCCAATATTCCCTTTTATATTGGAGAAGTCATATTATCTCCTCTCATATATTTTAATTAGAAATATTTTCGGAGAGGAAAATAATTAAAACCAAAATGATCCTTGTTTTGATATTTGATAAAATTCAAATATGAAAAACGTGAAATCCCCAACTCTCTCTCCGTGGGTCCTTGAGTTGCTTAGAATTTCGAGGATCACAAAGAAAAAATGCAGTAAAATATGATATGCATGAATGACCTATGTATAACATTCCAAATTGAAAATTTGGGATGTTACAAACTTACCCCCTTAAGATGAATCTCGCCCTCGAGATTCGGGTTGGCTAGAAAATAGGTGTGGGTGGTCTTTGCATAGATCATCCTCTTGTTCCCAGGTGGCTTCATCCTCAGTATGGTGGCTCCACTAGACTTTGCAATACTTAATAACCTTGTTGCGGGTAACTCGGCTGGAAACCTTGAGAATCTTGACTAGTTTCTCCTCATAGGTCAAATCACTATCCAACTGAATTGCTTCTAGGGGAACTGTATCTCCCAGAGGAATCTCGGCCATCTCTGCATGGCACTTCTTCAACTGGGAAACATGAAACACATCATGAACTCCTGACAGTCCTTCGGGTAACTCCAACTTGTAGGCCACCGCTCCCATACGTTCCAAAACACGGTATGGTCCTACAAATCTCAGGGCTAACTTTCCCTTAACTCCAAAATGTTTAACACCTCGCAGTGGTGACACACGGAGATATGCTCTGTCTCCGATTTCATAGACTACCTCCTTGCGTTTTGAGTCTGCGTAGCTCTTCTGTCTGGACTGAGCTACCTTCAGTCTATCTCGAATCAGCTTAACCTTCTCTTCAGACTCCTAAATCAAATCTGGTCCAAACAACAGACGGTCTCCAACTTCATCCCACATCAACAGTGTTCGACATCTTCTTCCATACAGGGCTTCGAACAGTGCCATCTTCAAACTGGCCTGGTAGCTGTTGTTGTATGAGAACTCCACGTAGGGCAGATTGTCATCCCAACTAGATCCATAGTCTAGCGCACAAGATCTCAACATGTCCTCTAGAATCCGATTGACCCTCTCGGTCTATCCGTCTGTCTGCGGATGAAAAGAGGTACTGAACTCTAGCCTGGTACCCAAAGTCTGGTGCAGCTGGTGCCAAACTTTGAAGTAAACTGCGTTCCTCTATCTGATACGATGGTCCTCGGAACTCCATGCAGACATACGATCCTGGTCATATATATCTTGGCCAACTTCGCACTGGTATAAGTGGTCTTCAAGGGGATAAAGTGAGCTACTTTGGTCAAACGATCCACTACTACCCAGATAGAATCATATCCCGATCGGGTCCTGGGTAATCTGGTGATAAAATCCATGCCAAGCTTGTCCCACTTCCATTCGGGTATCGGCATAGGCTGTAGTAATCCTGCTGGCTTCTGATGTTCTGCCTTCACTCTCTGACATACATCACATATGGCTACATACTCGGCAATGTCCTTCTTCATTCCAGTCCACCAAAAACGTTCCTTCAAATCCAAATACATCTTGGTGTTTCTGGGGTGTATCGAGTATGGTGAGTCATGAGCTTCTTGTAGTATCAACTTCCTGATCTCGGCATTATTGGGCACAAATATACGGTCCTCAAACCACAAGGTGTCGTTCTCATCCTCACGAAAACCTTTGGCTTTACCTTCACTCATCTTCTCCTTTATCTCGGCAATTTCTTTGTCATCCTTCTGAGCTTCTCGAATTTTTCCCAATAATGTCGACTGAACTTCCATTGTTGTAACAAAACCTCTAGGAATCTCCAAACGAAGCTCCCTGAGATCTTCTGCTAACTCCATCGGCAATTCTTTGCTTACAAAGGTATTGACATAACTTTTCCGGCTCAAAGCGTCTGCTACGACGTTGGCCTTGCCGGGATGATAGTGCAATTTCATATCATAATCCTTTATGAGCTCCAACCATCTCCTCTGCCTGAGATTCAACTCCTTCTGAGTAAAAGTGTACTTCAAACCCTTGAGATCCGTGTACACGTCGCAATGGTTCCCAATAAGAAAATGTCTCCAGGTTTTGAGTGCATGCACTACAGCTGCTAACTCCACATCATGTGTGGCATAATTCAACTCATGCGGTCGAATTTGTTGTGAGGCATACGAAACAACTCTTCTGTCTTGCATAAGTACACTTCCAAGTCCTAAGCGGGAGGCGTCATAATATACATGAAAATCCTTGTGTATATCTGGCAGAATCATCACTGGGGTCGTAGTCAAACGTTTCTTCAACTCCTGGAAACTTGCTTCACATTCTTCAGTCCAATGGAACTTGGTGTCCTTCTCCAACAACGCCTTCATGGGATTCGCAATCTTAGAAAAATTCTCAATGAATCTCCGGTAATATCCCGCGAGTCCAAGAAAACTGTGGATCTCTCCAACTGAGGTGGGTGCCAACCACTAGTGACTGACTGAACCTTGGTAGGGTCTATGGCTATACCTTCTGCTGATATAACATTTTCAAGGAATCCTACTTCCTTCAACCAAAACTCACATTTGCTGAACTTGGCGTATAACTGGTGTTCCCTGAGCTTCTCGAGAACTAAATGCAAATGCTCCTTATGCACTTCTTCATTCTTCGAGTATACCAAGATATCATCAATGAACACCACGACAAATTTATCCAAGAACTTCATGAATACCTTATTCATCATGCTCATGAAATAGGAAGGGGCATTAGTCAATCCGAATGACATAACCGTGTACTCGTATAGCCCATACCTTGTGGTGAAAGCTGTCTTAGGTATATCTTGTTCTCGAATCTTCAGCTGGTGGTATCCTGATCGAAGATCGATCTTGGAAAAGACTTTTGCTCCTTGCAACTAGTCAAACAGATCATTGATCATCGCTAGGGGGTACTTGTTCTTGACTGTTACTTCATTCAATGCCCGATAATCAACCACCATTCTCAGAGACTTATCCTTCTTCTCAACGAGGAGCACTGGGGCTCCCCATGGTGACGAGCTTCATCAAATGTACCTTTTCTGCAATAACTCCTTAATCTGTTTCTTAATATCCTCTAGATCATTTGCGGGTATCCGGTATGGTCTCTTTAATATTGGTCCGGTGCCTGGCATTAACTCTATCAAAAACTCAATGTCTCGATCCAGGGCATGCCTGGTAGTTCCTCTGAAAATACATCTGGGTAATCCTTCACTACAGGCACTTCCTCCTGAACAACTCCCAAGAGGGAATTTACGTGAGTACTCTTAGGAGTATACCTGGATACATACTTAATCCTTTTCCCTTCCGGTGTTGTGAGCAGAATTGACTTACTGGCGCAATCGATGTTTCCTCCATACATCGATAGCCAATCCATACCGAGTATCACATCTAATCCTTGGGATTCCAAAATTATCAAGTGTGAGGGGAAAACATGCCTACCTATGGTCAATGGCATCTGAAAACATCCCTGGCTAGCCATATACTCCGCTCCTGGTGAGCTTACTAACATGGGTGTCCTAAGTACCTTGGTGGGAAACTTATATTTATCCACAAATCCCCTTGAAATGTATGAATGCGATGCACCAGTATAAAAAAAACTATTGCGGTAAATGACTTAACCAAAAACTTACCGATAACAACATCAGGCTGCTCCTTAACATCCTCCATGTTCATGTGGTTCACTTGTCCCTTGTTGAAAGGGTTGGGCTTCTTCCCAAAGCTTCCGTTGCCATTCCCATTCTATGCTTCAGAACACTCGGTGGCGTAGTGTCCAATCTTCCCGCACTTGAAACAAGTAATGTGAGTCAGGTCCTTCTTGGCGGGCGTTGCTAGGTTAGAGCGGTTCTGATTGCTGCCTGCTCCACTCCCATTTCCATTCCTAAGGCCGTGGTGGTTATGCGGAATTCCTCCATTATGGTCATGGCCTCCATGGTTATGGGTAAATCCTCCCTGGTTCAGGGTGAAATAGGGTTTCCGCCGAGCTCCTGAATTGTACTTTCCTTGCCCACATTCCTCTTGCGGCTCTCAATCTGCTGCTGCTTCCCTTCAATCATAAGAGCCTTGTCTACCAACTCCTGGTAGTTGTTGAATGTTGCCACCATCAACTGCATGCTCATCTCATCATTCATCCCTTCCATAAACTTCTCCTTCGCGACATCTGTGGCCACATCATCAGGGGCATAGCGAGATAACTTACTAAACTCCTCCACGTACTGCCCCACAGTACGGTTGCCCTGGCATAAGTTGCAAAACTCACGCTTCTTCATGCTCATAGCTCCAGTTGAGACATGGGTTGTGCGGAATGCTTGCTGAAATTGCTCCCAAGTAACATTGGCTATGGGGAAAGTAGATGTGTAATTCTCCCACCATGCGGCTGCGGGTCCATCAAATTGGTGTGCGACAAAACGCACCTTCTCAGCATCTGTGAAACCGGTAGTGGTTAACTCCCTTCCAATCCTACGTAGCCAGTCATCCGCAACTATGGGCTCGGTGCTACTGGAAAACACTGGTGGTTGTAACCTCAGAAAACAGGCTAAGTTGTCAGCTGGAGGTGGTGGCGGTGGGTTGTTGTTATTGTTGTTGTTGCCCTGATTCTGAACTAGCAACTGCATCAGTGTGTTCTGTTGCTGGATCAACTGAGTGAGCTTCGGTGGGAAAGCAAATCCGGGGTCACGTCTCGGAGGCATCTGATGGGTTTAGAGAGGAGAGATTAGAATAGAATGAGGTCTAATGAGAAAGCACTACCCATATGCACATGAGACAAACACAATCATATCATATCACTCAATCAATCAAACAAGGGCATACAATCGATCTAATTATCGTTACAGTGCTCGGACTATTTTATATACATGGGGGAACACTACTGATCATAGGTGGTCTACTAGAAATTTTGATCGGTGGAAGACTCCATGATATCCGCTCCAGCTTCGTCTTCATAGTCATCATCACTACCATCGGGGTCGGAGTCGGTGTCATCGATGATGATGTAGTCTTCAGAACGAATCTCCTTAAGTTCATCGTCTTCTCCTCGCGCGGGGTCTCCCATGAAAACTCCTAGCTTCCTTGTCAGGTCGTCATTCATCTCCACAAGTACCGTCATTTCCTCCTCATATCCATCGCGTGTAGACTTGAGCTCCTCTTCTAGCTCTGTGATCTTGGTCATCGCCTTCTTCAAATCTATCATGCTTGCGCACATCTAGTTCTCCTGGCGACATATGTGATGATTTAACTCCTGTATGAATGCTGCAATGGACCTGTCCTTCCTGGTGTCGATCATCTCCCATTGCTCATCTCGACGCCCAGATATCCGGTAGATAGTATCCTTAAGCTCCTTGTGGTAAACTTCGCCGATGCATCCCATAGCAATATGGGCTGCCATGCTCTTTCCTAGACTCCAGGTTGGTGCATCAAAAGAAAACTCTATGGGTTCAGTGACTGGCATGAATGTCCTTCCTGAAACTTGAACTCGAATCATCCAACGTTCCTATTCTGGTAGTGTGGCGATGTAGGTCCCGGTGAAGCTTGGTATTCCGATGTTCAGATACCTAGTGACTTCCTTCAAGTGTCGTCCAAAGGGTGTGTCTTCATCCGACAGTGTAAACTTATTCCTTGAGTCCGCCATCCTAAAGAGTAGAAAATGGAGAGGAGTCGGGAATGAGTAGAGAAGAGTGACCTATGGCTCATCTTAGTGGTCGTGTCCTACATTCAGCGTGTGCTCTGATACCATCTTGTAGCGACCCGACCTCAGATGGTCAAGTCTCTGTGCTTCAGTGTCATCCCTAGATCGGTAATGCTGACACACAGTACTCCAAGGATTTATAACAAAGTAGCAATCACACACTTATTACATCAAATGTCTCAAAAGAGAACTTATTATAATAAATATGGCTTAAGGCCATATAAATAAGATAATAGTGGAAGACTTGGAAGATAAAGCGAGTCCATCAACTCCAACGGCATAGCTGAGTGCACGACAAATGACCTAGCGCACCTTACTCTTCATCTGAAAAGTCTGCAACATGATATGTTGCAGCCCGAAACGAGTCAGCGCATGGAATATGCTGGCAATATAACACAAGAGAGCAATGAACAGATAAATGCTATCGCTACATGCATATATGATTGGTGGAGGCTCTATGGTCATATTGTTTTGCGAAAAGCCATTTTTTCCCTACAACAAAGGAATATATTTTATTTAACTATCATGGTAGTTGAACCATTGAGAAGGTTCCTCCAACTCAATCCCAATTAGAGTAGTCATTAACATCCCAAAAATTAATTTAGAGTGATGAGATCAAATCAATAATTCAAGTACCAGATACTCAAGATGTCCATAACCGGGGACACGGCTAACCATGATTAGTTTATACACTCTGTAGAGGTTTGCGCACTTTTCCCCGCAAGACTCGATCTCCTTCGTTAGATTTCTCGCACTACAAGGTGTTTGAGAAATGGATGACCGAGACACAGTATTTCATAAGCATTAACTCTTTACCCTGGGTGGACAGTTACACCTACTTTCCCCTACATCTGCTAGCCCACCACTGAAAGAGGTCACACAACATACTCAACTATGCCAGAGCCCATAATTGCTTGTGGCTGCACACGGAAGTTTCTAGCATGAATAATCTTATGATCCCTTTGAGCCTGGGTGGCGGACCGTAGGATGATCACATGGGTACTCCGGGATATCCTTGGACAACACTGGATTCTCCAGGTGCCCATAAGCAATCCACCCAGATGTGTATTAAAGTTTCCACCTTAAGTTGAACCATTAATTAACAACTCACATCTGTCATGGATACTCTCAAACCCAATCCACGTCTATGGCATAGCATGGCAAAATAAGCATAACGTAGAAGCAACTCCCAAGGGTTTGATAATAAAACAGGTAATAGGTTCTACCTCATCATCTACTTCCCAGACCCACATGTTAAGAGATCCTACTCATGCAATGTGTGAGGGTTGAAACTAATGCATAAAAACTGGGTAATAAAGGGGTATGATCAAAGTGCTACTTGCCTTGATGATGATCTGCAAATCCTAAAGACTCGTAGTAGCACGCTTCACACTACGGGAGTTCTATCGCAAACAAACAATAGCATACATAAGCACTCAAGCAAAGATGCACGGGTAAAACTCAAATAAGAAGATCTAACCAGAAAGTTCAACTGAAAAAACTCCGGTTTGCAAAAAGAATCAAATCAAACGGAGCAAGGAAACTCAAACTACGAAAGAAACAAGATCCGATTACTAATCTGGACTAAAGTTAGATTTTACAGTACCAAAATCTTGTTCAAGTTGGTTAAACAGAAAGAGGGCTTCGAGACGAAGATCTAGGCGCTTGTTTCACCTGATTTGGATAAACGAGCGAAAAGATATACTAAAACAAATATTAGGGCAGAAATCGCGATCGAAAATAATCGCGGAAAAACCCTGGAAAAAGAAAAACTGACGAACGAACGTTCGCTGTCTGCGGCTAACGGATGAATAGCGTTCGTTAAAACAAACGTACGGACGAACATCCGCTATTTAACTAAACCGGAAAAAATGAACTGGTCTAAACAAAACGAACTAGGGTTTCTAAAAAACGAATGGTTTTCTCGTGAAAACCGGCGACGGCGGCAGCGGTTATACCTCCGACGAGATTGGGTTCGGCGGCGAGACGGCGGCTCCGGCGGCGATCGGCGGCGGCGGGGCTCCGGCGGGACGGTGGGTGGCGACGTCGGGATGGGGCGGCGGCGGAGGGCTCGGTTTGGCGGGGTCGGGCCTCCCGGCTTATAAAGGCCGGCCAGGCCAGGAGTCCTAGTGGGACACGGCCCGGTTAGGTCGGTTCACCTTTTTTTAATAAATCATGGCACAGAAAAACTAACAAAAGAAATACTAAACGGACTCCCAAAATCCTGAAATAAATTTTCACGGTCCTCTAATAATATTGCGGACAAAGTGAACATTTATTTAGGCCTCTAAAGAAATTTTGAAAAACGCATTTTTTCCTAATTCAAATAAAATAGCAATAAAAATCCAAATAAAATTACTTATTTTGTTTTAATATTTTTCCTCCAATATTCCCTTTTATTTTGGAGAAGTCATGTTATCTCCTATCATATATTTTAATTAGAAATATTTTTGGAGAGGGAAATAATTAAAACCAAAATGATCCTTGTTTTGATATTTGATAAAATTCAAATATGAAAAACGTGAAATCCCCAACTCTCTCTCTATGGGTCCTTGAGTTGCTTAGAATTTCAAGGATCGCAAAGCAAGAATGCAGTAAAATATGATATGCATGAATGACCTATGTATAATGTGACCCCCGGATAATTAAACTACATCAATCCCAAGTTAATGATGCCAGGTCATCATTTTCATTATTGCTAAATCCCCCTTTTATTCAATCCGGTTCAATTTCAAATTAAAGTCAAGATTCAATTTTCTCAAACATGCAAAATAAAATGTTCAAAGTGTGGCAAATAATCCTTGGATATTTGTCATGTTGGAACCAACCTCTTTTGGATTCCCAAAGTGCCCCTGGAAAATTATGTAGTGGTCCAACTACAACAAACACAACCTTTTCAAAATAAACAAAGATTTATGAGTTTCCAAATGACTCAAAACTTTATGTTTCGCTCCTAGATATTGTGCTAGAATTTTGTGCCAAATTTCAAGCTCAAGTAAATTCATTTGCTATAGCAAGTAAATAGAAATCAGTGGTAGAAATGTAAAGAAACGAGAAAAGAGAGATGAAGTAGATGACCTAACCTACTGGCACCATGGCCCATTTAGCAAAAATCGGCCCAGCCAGCCCCACACACCCTACTCTTCTCGCTACAGGAGGCTGGGATGGCCGTGGCGGCCATCCGCCGGCCGTGGCCACTTGCGTGGCGGCCATCCGACCCCTCCCGGCGTCCTACTCGACCTACAAGTCCTCCCGAACCCCCCCTTGACAAACCATGGCGCCCTCTCTTCCCCTCCTCTCGTCCCTCTCCTCCCCACAACATGCAACCGCCACCGTCGTCACCATGGATGCCCTCGGCCGCGCGCTCTCCGACCTCCCCGCGCCATGTGACTGCGTCCGCAAGCACCACCAGCGTCTGCTACTTCCTCTCCGTCCACAAGTTCGAGCTCGGAGCCCCTCCACCGTCGGGATCGAGCTCATCCCCTACCTTCGATCGCCGCCGTCAACCTCGACGATCCACCACCCCTGCAGCTCCTAAGCTTCCACCGAGCCATCGTATGCTCCTCGGTGAGCATCCGCTCTCCCCCCTCCTCTGTTTTCGAGCTCATGCTCGAGCTCCTCCCTGCTGCTACTGCTGTCGTCTTTGCTCCGCCGTCGCCGCCTACTTTGCCGCCATAGCTGTCGTCCGCTCCTTGGCCGAGCAAGCATGCCACCGTGCTTATGGCCTCGCGTAGGTACCGCCTGGACCCATGCATCGTACGTTCCCATCGCGTACGCTCGACTCGCCTCGAGCCCTGCCTCGCCGGTGCCGCGTTCTGACCGTCCGAGGCACTCCGTGGACGCGCCCACACGCGCGCCACTACCCGGCTGGCCGAGCCGGCGAGCCCCCCCATCACACGCCCCCGGCCTCCTCCCCACCGCGCTCCCCGACTCCCCTCCCCGCGTCGCGCCGCTGCGCCCCGGTGCCCGCTCACGCGTCGTGCTGCTGCGGCTCGTCGCTCCGCTGCCTGCCGCTGTGCGGTTCTACTGCCGCCGCTGCTCGCCACTACAGCCGCGCTCGTGGTCGTGCTTCCGCTGCACCTCTGTCCACGTTCGCACGCGTCCCGCAGCCGCTCGTGCCCGCACAGGCCCTATCCCGGGCACGCTTGCTGCTTTGTTGTTGTTGCTAGCGCCGCTGCTCCTTGCTTCTGCTAAACTGTCGCGGCTGCTACTCTGTTGCTCCTACTAGCTTGCTATTGTTGATCTGTAACTGAGGCCGCTGCTGTTTTGCTGCTGATCCTACTAATTAGTCGCTGCTACTGCTCCTAAGCGCTGCTCCTGGCTGCTATCTTCTGCTGCTCCTAGATGCTACTGCTTGCCGCCGCTGATTCCTCCTAATGTCGCTGCTAAAGGCCATGGCCGGACTATTGAAATTGGAAGCATGCGGCACAAGAATAGGAGGAGTCTCTAACCCGCCGTTTGCCCCTCCGGCCTACGGCGGCCACCCTCCCGTCGCTGGCCACTCCGGCCTGCGGCGGCCACCGATATTAGACTCCTTGCCATCGTCATCGCCGTCGTCCGACTCTCCCACCGTCGCCATCGCCGTCCCCGGCTGAGACCGCTTCGCTCCAGCCGCTGGCGGGTGCCCGTGCTACCGCGGGGACGCTGTTTAGCGGCCAGGCGGCCAGGCCGCTTCTCCCACGACGCTGCACGGCCTTGGGAGCTGTCTTTGGCGGGCTCGTCGCTCACCGCGCCGGAGCACGAGGCTAGCTGGGGCAAAGTTGGCACGTTGCCGACCCTGTGACCTTGATTCGTCTTGGGGTGGCCCTTTCAGCTAAGTGCCCGCTCCCCTTTTCCTTTGATGCATGCTGCTACACTTCCTCCGTTGATCATGCTAGGGTCTGGTTGTCCTGGTTGTGTTGGTCCTGCTTGTGCCGGTCTTGTTGGGTGTCCTGGAGCCCGCTTTGAGGATGCTATGTGGGCCAGATATGGCTGCGGCTCCGTTTGCGCGCTGTCGAGGTCGTTCTCCCCGGTGCGCCTCACGGCATTCGTCGTCAGCGACGGCGTGCTCCTCTCGCCGGAGTTCTTTGCTCAACTTCTGCATGGTTGGTTTGGTGACTTGGCAGCAGGGTTCCGGGCCGTTGCGCTGGGCCCTACCTCTTTTGAATTTGAAGTGGCCTGTCACGAGGTTGCCGCTGAGATTGTGCTTCATGGGCTTTGGCATGTTGGGCCTCTCTGCATGGATTTTGGTTTCCCAAGTAGGCTTGGGGCCAAGAATCCAGGTCTCTGGTCAAATCCTGCCGTTCTGGCCTCTGAGGGCTCAGTCTGCGCGCGCCCTGCTGCATGCACACCCGTTGAGACCGGCTGTGTAGCTACTCCTCGTCCCGCATTTTCGGGCGCGCCGGCTTCCCCGCGATCTACTCCTGCTCTTCCAGATCCCTCCCCTTCCTGTATCTCTCCTGCCCTATCCGGGCCTGGCTCGGGCGCGGCTTTGTGCGGGGTTTATGGCACTCACAGTTCAGGGGACGGACAACAATGCAACTCTTTGCATGGTGTCGTGGCATCCTCGCTGAAAAACCATCATGCACAGGTGCATGCGGCGCAGTTTGGGGGGCCTGGCCAGCTTGGCTCTTCTGCTCCCAGCGCCTCGGGGTCGCTCCATGATGTCGCCGTCCCTTTGGCCCTATCGCGCTCCTCGTACAAGGAGGCGCTCCTGTCCTATCCTTGCCCTGTCTCGCCCTCACGCTCTCCTGCCACCCCCGCTCCCAGGCAGTGTCATTATCCTCCTATCCCCCTAGACCTGCACCGCCGCTGCTTTAGATGCCTCTCCTATCGGCACCGGAAAGTTGACTGCCGTGACCCACTGGTGTGTTGGCATTGCAGGCGCATCGGCCACACCGGCCACTCCTGCTCAGAGCGCTCCCCTCGCCTAGTCTATAAGACCAAGCGTCCTTCTTATTCCTCTCCCCACCAAGCTTCTTCACCACCCCGTCTCCACCTTCTGCTCCCTCCTCCTCTCCCAACCGGTGCGTTGCCATCGTCCCGTTCACTCCCCATTCACCTCCTGTTGCTCCCTCCCCAGCCATGGAGCCTGTGGTCCATGGTCGCCCCACCTATGTGGACGTGCACTACCTATTTGTTCACGACCTCAACTCCCTTGTCTTCATCGTCAAGATCGCTCCCACCATTCCCAACTTCCTGTCCTGGCTGCGCCGCCTTTTCCACCAGCGTCTCGGCATCACAGCTGTGCTCTTTGCTAGCTCCTCCACCGCCACCGCTTTTGCTGTTTTTCAGCATGAATGCGACCAAATGAAGGCTCTTCGTGCTAGCCCACTCGACGCGGGCTCGCATAGAGTCGAGATTATGCCGCACCACGCTGGCAGCAATGCCTTCTCCTTTGCTTATCGCCACATTGTCTGCCTCTCCCTTGAGAAGATGCCCTTGGACCTCTGGAACCGGTGAGGTGTAGCCTCTAGTGTGTTGGGCTTTGCTGGCCTGATCAACGTCGAGCATGCCAGTATTCATGGCCATGACTTTGCTGGTATCTTCATCCTTGCTAAGGTGGAAGCGCTTAGCCACATCCCCCACCACATCGCCTTCCACAAGATCAATGGCACCGGCGCCTACGCCGATGTCTACATCAATGAGATTTGGGATGTGGCATGCTCCCTTGGTAACCCTGCTGCCTCGCCAAGCAATGGCCAGCCGCCCAGCGGCGGACGTGCTCGCTCGCCCCCGCAGGGCCGCCCCGGGGCGTCATCTGCAGGTGGGCATGTCTACCGGAGGGCCTCCCGCGGCTTGCCTGCGGCGGCGGAGAGAGCCTTCCGCGCCTACAACCATCCCATGTCTGCGTCCTTCGGCGACTTCCTGGCCCTGCTCAAGCTCTCCGCCAAGCCTGCACTCAAGTGTCCGTCCTCGATGGGCACGCTTGACGCGTCCGACTTCGATGTAGATTCGGAGAAGGATGGCTACATGAAGCGGCAGCTGGTGGCAGCCCTGGTTTCTAGGCCGCATGCGGTCACATTCTTCGATGTGGACAAAACCGCTTTCTTCTTCCGCCTGGAGCTGAGCCCTGCCAGGGTCATAGAAGGTGCTGATGACCCACGAGTATAGGGGATCTATCGTAGTCCTTTCGATAAGTAAGAGTGTCGAACCCAATGAGGAGCAGAAGGAAATGATAAGCGGTTTTCAGCAAGGTATTCTCTGCAAGTACTGAAATAAGTGGTAACAGATAGTTTTGTGATAGGATAAATTGTAACGAGCAACAAGTAACAAAAGTAAATAAAGTGCAGCAAGGTGGCCCAATCCTTTTGTAGCAAAGGACAAGCCGGAACAAACTCTTATAATAGGAAAAGCGCTCCCGAGGACACATGGGAATATCGTCAAGCTAGTTTTCATCACGTTCATATGATTCACGTTCGATACTTTGATAATTTGATATGTGGGTGGACCGGTGCTTGGGTGCTGTTCTTACTTGAACAAACATCCCACTTATGATTAACCTCTATTGCAAGCATCTGCAACTGCAACAAAAGTATTAAGGTAAACCTAACCATAACATGAAACATGTGGATCCAAATCAGCCCCTTACGAAGCAACGCATAAACTAGGGTTTAAGCTTCTGTCACTCTAGCAACCCATCATCTACTTATTACTTCCCAATGCCTTCCTCTAGGCCCAAATAATGGTGAAGTGTTATGTAGTCGACGTTCACATAACACCACTAGAGGCTAGACAACATACATCTTATCAAAATATCAAACGAATACCAAATTCACATGACTACTAATAGCAAGACTTCTCCCTTGTCCTCAGGAACAAACGTAATTACTCACAAAGCATATTCATGTTCATAATCAGAGGGGTAATAATATGCATATAGGATCTGAACATATGATCTTCCACCAAATAAACCAACTAGCACCAACTACAAGGAGTAATCAACACTACTAGCAACCTACTAGCACCAATTCCGGACTTTGAGACAAGAATTGGATACAAGAGATGAACTAGGGTTTGGAGATGAGATGGTGCTGGTGAAGATGTTGATGGCGATTGCCCTCTCCTGATGAGAGGTGCGTTGGTGATGACGATGGTGATGATTTCCCCCTCCCGGAGGGAAGTATCCCCGGCAGAACAGCTCTGCTGGAGCTCTAGATTGGATCCGCCAAGGTTCTGCCTCGTGGCGGCGGAGTCTCGTCCCGAAAAGTTCCTGCTTATTTTTTTCTCATCGAAAGACTTCATATAGGAGAATATGGACGTCGGAGAGCCACCAGGGGGCCCACGAGGTAGGGGGGGCGCGCCCTAGGAGGGGGCGCCCCCCACCCTTGTGAGCAGGGTGTGGGCCCCCTGGCCTTCATCTTTGGCGAGGATTTTTCTTTATTTATTTTAAGATGTTTCGTGGAGTTTTAGGACTTTTGGAGTTGCGCAGAATAGGTCTCTAATATTTGCTCCTTTTCCAGCCCAGAATTCCAGCTGCCGGCATTCTCCCTCCTTATGTAAACCTTGTAAAATAAGAGAGAATAGCCATAAGTATTGTGAAATAAAGTGAAATAACAATCCATAATGCAATAAATATCGATATAAAAGCATGATGCAAAATGGACGTATCAACTCCCCCAAGCTTACATGGTTAAAAAAAAACTCCCCCAAGCTTAGACCTTGCTTGTCCTCAAGCGAAAAGCCGATAACAATAAATATGTCCTCATGTTTAGAGGTAGAGGCCTCAATAAAAATAAAATACGGACATGAAGGCATCATGATTATTCTCATAACAACAACATATATAGATTTTGTCATATGATTCCTTATGTTCAAGCGATGATCTATTCACAATGCAAAAGTATAAATCATAAACCTTATTGGGCTCCGACAAACTATAATCTCAGTCACTGAAGCAATTGCAATTTATCATAACGTCGGAAAGAATCTATGTCAGAGCTAAAAAGCAAGTACACATACAACTATCATTTAGTCCTCCATAATTGCTAACACTCACGCAATACTTATGGTTACGGAGTTTTAATCGGACACAGAGAAAGATAGGAGCTTATAGTTTTGCCCCACAACCTTTTACCTCAAGGGTAATGTCAACAATAAAGGTTCATGCTCCCCTACATCCAATTAGATATATATATATATATCATGTTCTTTCCAACATGCTGAGCTTGCCAAAGGATAAAATGAAAAATAAAAGGTGAAGATCACCATGACTCTTGCATAAGGTAGAAGATAATAATAAAGGATAGGCCCTTCGCAAAGGGAAGCAGAGGTTGCCATGCGCTTTTATGGTTGGATGCATAAAATCTCAATGCGAAAGAACGTCACTTTATATTGCCCCTTGTGATATGAACCTTTATTATGCAGTCCATCGCTTTTATTACTTCCACATCACAAGATCGTATAAAGCTTATTTCTCCCACACCAATCAATCATACATATTTAGAGCAATTTTTATTGCTTTGCACCGATGACAACTTACTTGAAGGATCTTACTCAATCCATAGGTAGATATGGTGGACTCTCATGGCAAAACTGGTTTAAGGGTATTTGGAAGCACAAGTAGTATTTCTACTTGGTGCTGAGAATTTGGCTAGCATGAGGGGGAAATGCAAGCTCAACAAGTTAGAGGATCCATGACAACATACTTTATCTCAGATATAAGAAAGACATAACTCATTACGTTGTCTTCCTTGTCCAACATCAACCCTTTAGCATGTCATATTTTAATGAGTTCTCCCAATCATAAAAGATGTCAATGATAATATATCTATATGTGAAAACCTCTCTTTCCTTATTACTTCCTATTAATTGCAACAATGACCAAAGCTATGTCTGCCAACTCCGAACAACTTTTAATCATCATACTCTTCTATGTGAAGTCATTACTCTCAATAAGATCAATATGGAATTTTTGTTTCTTTTTATTCTTTTTCTCTTTTCTTTTATTCACCCAATATCATGGCAAAATAATCAAGCCCTTGACTCAACACTAATCTTTATTATATATAGCTCACGGACTCGATTACAAAGAGAGATCATAAAGCAAAACTCAAGACTAGATCATGCCATAAACTTTATTCTACTAGATCAAGATACTACTAATAGGATCGAGCTAAGAAAAACGGTAAAGATAGGAGTTGTGATTGTGATATGATACCGGGGCACCTCCCCCAAGCTTGGCAGTTGCCAAGGGGAGTGCCCATACCCATGTGATTATATCTCCTTGGTTGGTGAAGAAGGTGGAGGTGTTGTTGATGGCTTAGTTGATGGCTTAGGCTTCTCCCTTAATTTGCGCTTTAGGACGGCATTTTGATCCCTCAGATCATCAATCTCCCACTCCAGGGTTAATATCTTTTTGCATAGGTCCTGCTTATTTTCCTGCAAGATACGAAAAGGGATAAACTCGAACTTGGGTTTCTTTACCCTATCAGGGAGACTTGACTTTTTGAACTCCACGTGCATGTCCTCGGGTTGAGGCAATGGGGCTTCATCTTCATCTGAGCTCGTCTCCTCCTTCCCCTTGGGTTCATAGTCCTCTTCTTCCTCCGTGGTCCAACCATCGTGTTCCACATCTCCATAGACCTTGGGATTTGCTAAGTAATCATCCACATAGCTTTCTCCTTCCGAATCCTGGGAAGACATGTTGATTTAATCTGCAATGGGACACCTCGAAACGAAAACAGAGGATATTTGCGTGATACGGGAGTCAAAACCTTTGGGAGGTTATATAATGAATTTTTATCGACCAAAATACGTATCATGCAAGAAAACAGAGTCCGGAAGGCACACGAAGTGCTCATGAGGTAGGGGGGCGCGCCCAGGGGGTAGGGCGCGCCCACCACCCTTGTGGGGTCCTCGTGTCCTTCCCGGACTGCTACTTATTTTTCTATTTTTCTAAATATTCCAAAATGGAGAAATATTGCCTTAAAAATTGTTTTGGAGTCGGTTTACTTACCGTACCACATACCTATTCCTTTTCGGATTCTGAAACATTCTGGAAAGTGTCCCTTATGTATTCCTCCGATGTTACGGTTTCAATAATATTGGTTTCAACATTTATGGGATTACCTGAGATATAGTGTTTAATTCTTTGACCGTTTACCACCTTCGGATTTGTACCTTCAAAGTAGTTGATCTTTATGGCACCGGAACGATAGACCTCTTCGATAACATATGGGCCTTCCCATTTAGAGAGAAGTTTTCCTGCAAAAAATCTTAAACGAGAGTTGTATAACAATACATAATCACCTACATTAAACTCACGCTTTTGTATCTGTCGGTGCGGAACGACACCTATGGGATCACGAGAATCCCTACTACGGTTAGCGGGGCGCGGGGTCGTGAGAAGAGCGGATCAAGCAGGTAGCCCATGGTTCGTTTATCTAGGTTCAGGCCGCAAGGATGCGTAAAACCCTACTCCTGCTTTGGTGGATTGTGTATTCGTGTTCTTGAGCTAGCTATGGGGCGTGAGGAGCTCCAAAAAGCCGAATCCCTCTCCTGGTCGCCTCGGGCCTCCTTTTATAGGAAAAGGGGTGGCCACAGTGGCACACATGAGGTGGAAAGGGAACAGTGATGCGAGGTTATCCCTCGCATTACATGACAAGGCACATTTAATGCGTCCTGCTTAGGTGTCCTTGCTTTATCAGGGACGGGGGAGAGATCTGCCTCGTCCGTTGTCGCCGCTCCTTCTTGTGTTGACACGCGCCCTGGCCAGCGACGCCTGTGATGCCACGTAGGTAGGCAGGCAGCTGAGGTGGCGCAGTGGTGGGTCTTCACAAAGATCTGCATGCCGCCACGCAGGTGCCTGCCCAGCTGGTTGGGTCGGTAGCTGCATGCATGCGGTGGTGGAGGCTCAGTCACCATGGGCCTAATGGTGGCCCTGCGGGTGTCCTTGGCAAGGGCCTTGCCGGGGCCCCGACAAGGGTCTTGCCGAGGCGCCTGCTGTCATCCCCGGCAAGGCGCTTGCCGGGGGCCTTATGGTCTTCCTTGGCTGGGATACCGCCAAGGGTTGTCGTCTCCTTAGTGCGTATCCGGTCTTGAATGTCTTCACAAAGATCTGCATGTCGCCACGGGGATGTCTCCTGAATCCTTGCCCTTTGGGGGCAGTGGACTCAAGGGTGATTCGCTCCGTAGGCGCGGGACGAGTCGCCGCGGCAAGGGTCTTGCCGGGGCTGCTAGAATTGTCTCCCGGCAAGGATCTTGCTGGGGGAGTCCGCTTTGTCCCCTTTGTCCTTTGTGGTCTTGGTCTTGGCGTCGTGGTTCTCTCGAACTTTGGTCTTACCCTGGCTCACCTCCCTTGCCTTGCTTGGTGTGGAGGTGCTTGTGGCTCAGACTGCCCGTGCACAGCTTTTTGTACCCCTCTTTTTGTACACCGACAGGAGCCCCCGGGCCTGGGCCACACATAAGCGCAACGCGTTGTTTGGGCTAGGCCCAAAAACGGTGCACGGGCAGGTGGGGCGGTTTTTACCGCGGTAAGATTCTTCACGCGCTGCGCTTCCCACGACTCCCGCGCGTGGCGCGGCGTGGGGAGGCGCGTGTGATGTGGGCGACATGCGTGGGGTTAGTTCCCGCAGGCATGCGTCACGTCATAGTAAAGGGGGCGGTTCGCGCCTTCCACATAAACGGAGGGAGGCGTGGAGGCGCGGCCCATTTACTGAATGGGGCTGAGGCGCGGTCCTCGAGGCGTCCACTCCCCACGATCACGGGGTGGGGAGAGGTCGTCTCACCCGTCCCCTCGGTTCTGAACATCCGCCACGTGTCTCCCATGCGCTTGGGGTGGCAAACGGTGGAGGCGGGAAACCGGGCCGTCGCTGGTTGGGGCAGCGGGTCGGCCCTGGCTCCCTACGCCTCCCGTGTCTTGATTGGCCAAGCGGGGCGGCTGTAACGCCCTCGATGCGGCTATATCTCCCACGTGTCGAAGCACGACTTAGAGGCATAACCACATTGAAAGCAATGTCTCAAGTGAGGTAATCTTCACACAACCCATGTAATACATAAGGGAAAGAGATACATAGTTGGCTTACAATCGCCACTTCACACAATTACATGAATAAAGCATTACATCATCCAGATACAATCAAGGTCTGACTACGGAACCAAAATAAAAGAAGAACCCTAAATGCGACACGGTCCTCGATCGACCCCAACTGGGCTCCACTACTGATCAACTAGAACGAATCAACATAAAGGACAAGATCTTCATCGAGCTCCTCATGAGCTTGGTTGCGTCATCTGCACGGTCTCATCGGCACCTGCAAGCTGGTTTTGGAAGTATCTGTGAGCCACAGGGACTCAGCAATCTCACACCCTCGCGATCAAGACTATTTAAGCTTATGGGTATGGTAAAGGTATGAGGTGGAGCTGCAGCAAGCGTCTAGCATATATGGTGGCTAACATACGCAAAAGAGAGCGAGAAGAGAAGACAAAGCACGATCGATAAACTATGATCAAGAAGTGATCCTAGGACAACCTACGTCAAACATAACTCCAACACCGTGTTCGCTTCCCGGACACCACCGGAAAGAGACCATCACGGTTACACACGCAGTTGACTCATTTTAATTAAGTTAAGGTTCAAGTTATCTACAACCGGACATTAACAAATTCCCATCTGCCCATAAGCGCGGGCACGGCTTTCGAAAGTTCAAATCCCTGCAGGGGAGTCCCAACTTAGCCCATGACAAGCTCTCACGGTCAACGAAGGAATAGACCTCCTCCCGAGACGTTCCGATCAGACTCGGTACCTCGGTTCTTCAAGACACTTCGACAGGTTAAAACAAGACCAGCAACACCGCCCGAATGTGCCGACAAATCCCGATAGGAGCTGCACATATCTTGTTCTCAGGGCACACTCAGATGAGCCAGACGCCGGGTAGGCCAGCCCAGAGTTGCCCCTGGTAGCCCCGGACATCGCTCGGTTGGACCAACACTCAGAGGAGCACTGGCCCAGGGGGGTTAAAATAATGATGACCCTCAGGAGCGCGACTCCCAAGGGAAAAGAAAAGGGCTAGGTTGCGAATGGTAAAACCAATGTTGGGCATTGCTGGAAGAGTTTTATACAAGGCGAACTGTCAAGGGGTTCCCATTATTACCCAACCGCGTAAGGAACGCAAAATCCGGGAACATAACACCGATATGACGGAAACTAGGGCGGCAAGAGTGGAACAAAACACCAGGCATAAGGCCGAGCCTTCCACCCTTTACCAAGTATATAGATGCATTAATTAAATAAGAGATATTGTGATATCCCAACAAGTAAACATGTTCCAACAAGGAACGATCTCCATGTTCCAACAAGGAACAAACTTCAATCTTCACCTGCAGCTAACAATGCTATAAGAGGGCTGAGCAAAGCGGTAACATAGCCAAACAACGGTTTGCTAGGACAAGGTGGGTTAGAGGCTTGGCTCAACAATATGGGAGGCATGATTAGCAAGTGGTAGGTATCGCAGCATAGGCATAGCAAAAGAGCGAGCAACTAGCAAGCAAAGATAGAAGTGATTTTGAGGGTATGGTTATCTTGCCTGAGATCCCGCAAGGAAGAAGAACGAGTCCATGAAGAAGACAAAAGGGCGTAGTCGAACGGATCTTCACAAACGCGACGTTACCGGAACCAACCCGAAGAAGCAACACCGGAAAGAAGCAAACAATCATGGTAAACAACCATCACATAACATGGCATGATGCGCAAAACAATTATGATGCATGTCCGGTTTAAATATGCATGGCATGGCAAAGTGCACAAACAATACTACAAATTAAGTGGAGCTCATTATGCAACGGAGTTACATATTGAAGAAAACACCACATGACTTAGTTAGTTCTCTCTCGTTTATGTACCCAACAAGATTAAATGTTGTTAGCATGGCAAGAGAGTGAAGCAAATGAAAACTACCTATCTAGTCAAGTTTAAATGAGGCCGGAAACAACGAACAACAATTCCGGAAACTCCTCATATGCATATATTAGGTTTGGTACTGTTCTGCCCTAAACATAATTTTAGAGTTGTTAAGCATGCAAAACAAGTACACCATGTTGAACTAGGCATTTGTCTACCTCATTTACATATAAAGTTTATTAAATTCCGAGTTACGGTTATTTAGTTATGAATTAAATCATATTAGCATGGCATAGGAGCAAATTTAAACACACATCATTTTAAACATTTTAAACATAGATGAAAGTTGTAAATTATTAAACTAGATGAAATTCTAGTCAAGTTACATATATGACATGTTTTAAATGGATGCATGGTTCATGAGTAATTATATGCATGAAGTTAGAGGGTTTTTCTGCAAATCTGTAATTCTCTGGATAATTGGCAAAATTCGCAGGACCCGAAAAAAAACATATCGGGCCGAATTAGAGCTACAGGCCGAAACATGACATGGGTGCTGGGGGTTTCTCACCATGGGCCATGGCCCAGTTGGAAGCAGAGGGAGGCCGGCGGATCTGGCGAAGAGGAGCTGGGCCTTGGCGCGGAGGAGGCCGACCCGCGGGTGCTCAGGTGTCGTGGATCGACGATCAACGCGGCTGGGACGAGCGGGCGTCCTCTGTTCGGGAGGGAAGCGGAGCAGCGACGACAGGGACTTGCCGCCGGCGAGCAGGGGCGTGAGTGAGGCTGGCGAGGCGGCGGCGGGAGGACTGGATCCGCAGGAAGACGAACGAGAGGGCAGCGGGCGACGAGGGTTCATGAGCAGAAGAGAGAGATGGTTAGAGGAGAAGGAGAACCAGGGAAAAGGAAAGGGGCAAGGGGCGAGTGGACCTGCTGGTCCGACGACGGGGTCCTCGGTGCTCGGGAGACGGATCCGGGCGGCGGGACATGCGGCGCCGGCGACGCTTGGCACGATGCAGGGCTCCGGCGGCGTGGTCAACGGGCAGGAGAGGCGGGGTCGACCGGCTGCTGCGGTGATGTTCACGGCGGCTCCTGCGGGCCACACACATCGAGAAAGAGAGAGAGGGATCAGAGAACGGAAGGAGAATTGAGCCAGGGAGGAAGGGAAAGAAAATGGCGCGCGACGGGGCTGGTCTGGTGATGGCTCTGCAGCTGCTGCTCGCCGGTGGCTCGGTGTCAAAGCCGACAGGAATGAGGTGCTCGGGGAGCCCCTCGGGCGCGAGAGGAGGCTGGAGTCTCGGGGTTGAGCTCCTCTCGAACGGAGCGAGGCTACTGCAATTGATTTGGAAGGGATCGGGAGGAGGCTCACTGGTTGGGTGGAGAGATCGGGAGGGATCGATGGATTGGATCGATGGGGAAAACGAGGAAGGTGGCGGCGGCATGGGGATTGATGGATGGGACAGCTCCCCTAGGTTTTAGGGTTTGGTCTTTAAATAACAAGTGAATTTTGGGTAGGGGTATTTGGTCCCTCCGATTAAAACGGACGGTCCTAGATAAATAGGCTAGGGAGACCAAACAAAGAAAACGGAGATATTTTTTAGATGTTTGGGGATTATCCGGACACGACGGTGACGACTGTTCGGGTCGGGTCCGGGACAACTTCTCGGACGCGCGCGCGAGGAGGGCCGCGTGCTGACGGGAGAGGTTAGGTTGGGCTTGGCGGTAGGCAGTGGACTGTGTAGACGGTCTCGAGCTGAGAGAAGAGAAAAGAGAGAGAGAGAGGCCCGGCGACTATTTCGAGAGACCGAAAACGTCCGACGTTAGACCGACTATAATGCCGCTATAGTTTAACGGTTGGGCTATCAAACGAACTCCGAACGCGATGAAACTTGGCAGGCGGCCTACCTACAACATAAAAACACCGCATGCCAACTTTCATCCAATTCTGAGAACATTTTCCGGCCACTTATAAAATAATATTTCGGACATGCCGCGGGCGCGTGCAAGTGTGTCTGGGCTCAGAACGGACAACGGAAGGAACGAGGAGACCGGGACGGATACAAGTTTTGAAAAACATGATGATGCAATGCACATGATGACATGGCAAGATGCAACACGCAAGCAAATGACATGGCAACGACAGCGAATAACTGAAAGACACCTGGCACATCGGTCTCGGGGCGTTACAGCGGCCAAGCCCCAACCCCGATCCTTTATAAAGAGCGGGAGGGGGATGGCGTCCCGCATTCCTTCATCTTCTTCTTCCTTCAGCTTCTGGTCCTCCCTTCCATCCGTCATGGAGAGAGGGAACCCCGGTCCTTCAACAGTGGCGGCGAGGGTCGCCGCTCGACAACGCGCCCCTCCTTCTCCTGCGCCTGCGGTGGCAGAGCCAGCCGCGAGGGGAAGGGGGAGGGGGCGAGGCCATGGGCGAGGCTGGGGTGCTCGGGGAAGAGGAGGACGAGGTGGCATGCCGGCCTCGCCTCCGCCAGCAGCTCCTCCTCCAATGGAGGGCCATGTTGGGGACGACCCTCGTGAGTTCTTCGTCAGGCTGCGCCAGCCGCCGCGCCGTCGCCTTCGTCTCCCGACTCCATTTGCGCGGGAGATGGAGATGGATCCGCCGGAGTCGTTGTGGCTGCACATGAGGGGCTGCGGGATCAGTGGCACGCGGGCCCGTGTCGACTTCCCCGCCCCTCACGTGATGTATCTTTGTCGAGGATGGAAGATGTTTGCGCATAACCACCGCTTGACGGAGGGGCTCACTCTCCATTTTAAGCTGATGGAGGGTGGCCTTCTCGCCGTCAAGTTCTTCGGGTGCTTTGGGAACCGTGTAAGGTGCTGCGTGGAGAGCTCTTCTGATAGCGAAGACTCCTCCTCGGGCGGGAGTGACGAGGAGGACAGCGGCAGCGTCGACGAGGGTAGTAGGCGGCAGGATGACGGGTCCGATTAGGTGTCAGGTGCCGCTCCGTGCGGCACCGGCGACCCCATCATCGGCGTCGTCGGCTCCCTGAACTTCTCGAGGTCGTCTCCTTGGGCGGCTGGCGTTGGGAGGCTGCGGAAGAGGAAGAGGGCAGGCGGCAAGGCCGTCAAGTCGGAGTATGTGGGCACCGACGCCTTCGACGCATGCTGATGTCCTGCCGCCTCGTCTTCGAGCTCTGCTTCCGGCGCTGCCATCACCATCCAGCCTTTGGACGGCCACCAAGATGTTCTCTTGGTGTCTTCTACTACTCGTAGCTCGCCTAGGTGCTCCTTTTGTCCCTTTCGCCTCCTTGACCTGCCTCCTGAGGAGAGGGACAAGAAAGGGATTACGGGCACCTTATCTCTTTTTAGTTTGTAAGCCTTCGAGCCTTTGTTGAATTTAAAACTTGTAATCCCATCATTCATGTTTTTCATTCCCTATGGACTGTACCTGAGTGGAATGTTTTTAATGAAAAAGGGATGCTTGCCGGGTCATTTGTTTGTGGGTGAAACCCACGGCAAGGAATAAATACTTGATATCTTTAAGATAAACATCTCCTTGCCCGGCAGCAGGCCTTGCCGTCTTCCCACTTCACTCGACCTTTCTCACGCTTTTGGCGAAGGCAGGGATGAGGCGGGTTCAGGCTCCTTGTTTCATCCTTTCGCTGCCGCGACTACGACCAAACTTGGCCCCAGGAACGAGCCTTAGGGCCTAGAGTTATGGGAGCATGGTAGCTTAGGGGAAAATGAGGTTTCACATACCTCAGTCCATAACGGAATGCATGATAAGGGATGAAGAACTTATCTGAAGCCGCAGCCCCCGGCAACCCTAGTTCGCCGTGGGTGAATCTTTGCTCTTGCAGCCCCCGGCAATACTGGCTTGCCGGGGGCTAGATGCTGGTCTGTTCATCTTCTTTTCCTCCCCAAGTGGTTCGGAACGGATATCCGTGTGTCCTGTGAACCAAAGAAGACGAAAGAAAGACAAGGAGACGCACACTCGACCTCTAAGCTAGGGGTTAGTCGCCGCTAAGCACCATCAACCCTAACCAAGGACGAGACTCGACCTAGCATGCATGCTATAACTCAGGGCGCCAGCGCTTCATTTACTTATGCTTAGGGTCTGCGCCTGGCTTTGTACAAAGGCTTACATGCGTCATCGGCAATGCTCGTACAAAAAGTGGCTTGCCGGGGGGCCCGGCAAGCTGCGCCTTACGGGTAAAACTTGCAAAGATGCTCAATGTTCCAGGAGTTACTCACCGGAATGGCATCTTCAGTCTCCAGGCGGACTACGCCGGGCCTGGTGACTCGTATTACCCGATAAGGGCCTTCCCACTTCGGCGTCAACTTGTTGGAATTTTGGCCGATTGAACGTGCCGAAGAACAAGGTCGCCTTCCTCAAAGCTTCGGGCATGAACCTTGCGGCTATGGTAGTGGTGCAAGGCTTGCTGGTAGCGCGCTGCTCTCACAGCCGCCCGAAGACGATCTTCCTCAAGGAGCATTGCGTCATCCTGGCGCAGTTGCTCTTGCTCAAGCTCATCATAAGCGAGTACTCGAGGTGACCCGTATATGAGTTCAGTGGGGAGAACTGCTTCTGCCCCGTATACCAGGGTAAAGGGTGTCTGGCCGATGGCTCGATTTGGTGTCGTTCTGATTGACCAAAGAACCGCCGGCAATTCATCAATCCAGCGCCTTCCACTGTTGTGCAGCCTGTCAAAGGTCTTTGTCCTTAAGCCTCACAGTACTTCAGCATTTGCCCTCTCAGCTTGACCGTTGCTTCGTGGGTGAGCAACAGAAGCGAAACAGACTTTGCTGCCGAGGTCTTGGGTATATTGCATGAAGGTGCGGCTTGTGAACTGTGTACCGTTGTCGGTGATGACCCTGTTGGGTACACCAAAACGGCACACTAGTCCCTTGAAGAATTTGACGGCTGACTGAGTTGTGACCTTCCTCACTGCTTCCACCTCTGGCCACTTTGTGAACTTGTCGATTACGACGTACAAGTACTCAAAGCCCCCGACAGCATGGGGGAAAGGGCCCAGTATGTCGAGCCCCCAGACCGAGAAGGGCCAGGAGAGAGGAATGGTTTGAAGGGCTTGAGCTGGCTGATGAAGCTTCTTCGAATGGAACTGACACGCTTCACACCTGGTGACTAGTGTCATCGCATCCTGGAGGGCGGTGGGCCAGAAGAAGCCTTGCCGAAACGCTTTGCCGGCAAGGGCCCTTGACCCGATGTGGGATCCACATATGCCTCCATGTATCTCCGCCAACAGCCCCAGTCCTTCCTCTCGAGGGATACACTTCAATTTCACGCCGTTCGGCCTCTTTCTGTACAGGACGTCATCGACGAACTGGTACATAGTAGAGCGACGGGCTAATTTTTCCGCTTCTTCCTGCTCCTCAGGAAGTTCCCCTGTTTGGAGGAATCGGATGGTATGATGTGCCCATGCTGGAGCCTGGGGCTCGACGGCGAGGACTAATAGCGTTTCCTCCGCTACAGCAGCGGCTGTCTCGACGGCAAGAGCTTGATGCTCCGCCGGAGCTAGCCGTCCTGTGGCGGGCTCAGTATCTCCGGCAACATCCTCGCCGGCGGCTCCGGGGAGCTCGGCGGGAAAGTACTTGCCGGGCCCTGATTTCCTCCTCTTGTTTTGCTCTGTTGATGGATCAACGGATGGCTGAGTTAGCTGAAGCACAAAGGTACCTGGTTCCACAGGTAGCTTGAGGGCAGCGCGTTTTGACAGGTAATCGGCGATATCATTCTGCGCTCGGGGAACGTATTCTGCCTGTATACCGTCAAAATGCTCTTCCAGCTTTCTCACTTCATCGATGTAGGCCTTCATCAATGGGCTCTGGTAATCCTTGTTGACTTGCTTGACGACAAGTTGCGAGTCGCCTCTGACGACGAGTTTCTTGATTCCGAGGTCCGCCGCGATCCTAAGACCGGCAAGCAGCCCTTCGTACTTAGCCGTATTGTTTGTTGACACCTCCCTGGGGAAGTGCATCTGGATCACGTACTTGAGGTGCTCTCCGGTGGGCACGACAAGCAGTACGCCAGCCCCGGCGTCCTGTAAGGAGAAAGCTCCATCAAAGTACATGATCCAGTCACAACTTGCCTCCTTGCCGGGGAGAGCAGTCTCTTGGGCTTCTTCGTCAGGCGTCGCGGTCCATTCTGCAACGAACTCCGCTAGGACTCGGCTTTGAATCGTCGAGGTACTCTCAAACTTGAGGCCAAAGCTGGACAGTTCTAGTGCCCACTCCACAATCCTTCCCGTTGCGTCTGGATTGTGCAATATCCATTGCAGAGGTAGGCGAGTGACGACAGTGATTTCGTGCGCCTGGAAGTAGTGACGCAGCTTCCTCGAGGCCATAAGAAGGCCGAAGAGCAGTTTCTGCACACCGGAGTACTTTGATCTAGCCCCCTACAGAAGGGAGCTAACAAAGTAGACCGGGTGCTGCATCATCTTCTTCCTTGGCGGCACTCCAACCGGCTGCGTCATCTCGACATCGGTGGCATCGGGCTCCGTCGCTGCTATTACCTCATCGTCAATTTCTCTCTGAGCCACCAGAGATGTCGGTGCGGAACGACACCTATGGGATCACGAGAATACCTACTACGGTTAGCGGGGCGCGGGGTCGTGAGAAGAGCGGATCAAGCAGGTAGCCCACGGTTCATTTATCCAGGTTCGGGCCGCAAGGATGCGTAAAACCCTACTACTGCTTTGGTGGATTGTGTATTCATGTTCTTGAGCTAGCTATGGGGCGTGAGGAGCTCCAAAAAGCCGAATCCCTCTCCTGGTCGCCTCGGGCCTCCTTTTATAGGAAAAGGGGTGGCCACAGTGGCACACAGGAGGTGGAAAGGGAACAGTGATGCAAGGTTATCCCTCGCATTACATGACAAGGCGCATTTAATGCGTCCTGCTTAGGTGTCCTTGCTTCATCGGGGACGGGGGAGAGATCTGCCTCGTCTGTCGTCGCCGCTCCTTCTTGTGTTGACACGCGCCCTGGCCAGCGACGCCTGCGATGCCACATAGGTAGGCAGGCAGCTGAGGTGGCGCAGTGGTGGGTCTTCACGAAGATCTGCATGCCGCCACGCAGGTGCCTGCCCAGCTGGTTGGGTCGGCAGCTGCATGCATGCGGTGGTGGAGGCTCAGTCAGCGTGGGCCTGATGGTGGCCCTGCGGGTGTCCTCAGCAAGGGCCTTGCCGGGGCCCCGACAAGGGTCTTGCCGAGGCGCCTGCTGTCATCCCCGGCAAGGCGCTTGTCGGGGGCCTTGTGGTCTTCCTCGGCTAGGATCCCGCCAAGGGTTGTCATCTCCTTAGTGCGTATCCGGTCTTGAATGTCTTCACAAAGATCTGCATGTCGCCACGGGGATGTCTCCTGAATCCTTGCCCTTTGGGGGCAGTGGACTCAAGGGTGATTCGCTCCGTAGGCGCGGGACGAGTCGTCGCAGCAAGGGTCTTGCCGGGGCTGCTAGAACTGTCTCTCGGCAAGGATCTTGCCGGGGGAGTCCCCTTTGTCCCCTTTGTCCTTTGTTGTCTTGGTCTTGGCATCGTGGTTCTCTCGAACTTCGGTCTTACCCTGGCTCACCTCCCTTGCCTTGCTTGGTGTGGAGGTGCCCGTGGCTCAGACTGCCCGTGCACAGTTATAGGGGTACAAAAGGTGTACCTCTCTTTTTGTACACCGACAATATCCTTTTGTCATGCCATCTTTTAACTTTTTCTTTAAACAACTTGGCATTTTCATAAGCTTGGGTTCTCCATTCATCAAGTGAGCTAATATCAAATAACCTCTTCTCACCGGCAAGTTTAAAATCATAGTTGAGCTCTTTAATAGCCCAATATGCCTTATGTTCTAGTTCGAGAGGTAAGTGGCATGCTTTTCCTTAAACCATTTTATACGGAGACATACCCATAGGATTTTTATATGCAGTTCTATAAGCCCATAATGCATCATCAAGTTTCTTAGACCAATTCTTTCTAGACCTATTAACAGTCTTTTGCAAAATTAATTTGAGATCTCTATTGCTCAACTCTACTTGACCACTAGACTGTGGGTGATAATGAGATGCAATTCTATGATTAACATCATATTTAGCAAGCATTTTACGGAAAGCACCATGAATAAAGTGTGAACCACCATCAGTCATTAAATATCTAGGGACTCCAAACCTCGGGAAAATAACTTCCTTAAGCATTTTAATAGAAGTTTTATGATCAGCACTACTAGTTGGAATAGCTTCTACCCACTTAGTAATGTAATCAACAGCAACTAGAATATGTGTGTATCCATTAGAGGCAGGAAAAGGTCCCATATAATCAAAGCCCGAAACATCAAATGGTTCAATAACAAGTGAATAATTCATAGGCATTTCTTGACGTCTACTAATATTACCAATTCTTTGACATTCATCACAAGACAAGACAAACTTACGGGCATCCTTGAAGAGAGTAGGCCAATAAAAACCAGATTGCAATACCTTATGAGCAGTCCTATCTCCAGCGTGGTGTCCTCCATAAGACTTGGAGTGACACTTGCGTAGGATCTATTCCTGTTCATGCTCAGGTACACAATGTCTAATAACACCATCTACTCCTTCTTTATAAAGATGTGGGTCATCCCAAAAGTAATGTCTCAAATCGTAGAAAAACTTTTTCTTTTGTTGGTATATGAAGCTAGGTGGTATAAACTTAGCAACAATATAATTAGCATAATCAGCATACCATGGAGTACTACGAGAAGTACTTATAACATTTAATTGTTCATCAGGAAAGCTATCATTAATAGGTAGTGGGTCATCAAGAACATTCTCTAACCTAGACAAGTTGTCTGCAACGGGGTTCTCAGCTCCCTTTCTATCAACAATATGCAAATCAAATTCTTATAGCAAGAGAACCCATCTAATAAGTCTAGGTTTAGCATCTTTCTTTTCCTTAAGGTATTTAATAGCAGCATGATCAGTTTGAATAGTTACTTTAGAATCAACAATATAAGATCTGAACTTATCACAAGCAAATACAACTGCTAAAAGCTCTTTTTCAGTAGTAGCATAATTTCTTTGAGCATTGTCTAGAGTCTTACTAGCATAATGAATAGCATTAAATTTTTATCAACTCTTTGCCCTAGAACAGCACCTACAGCATAATCACTAGCATCACACATAATTTCAAAAGGTAAATTCCAATCAGGTGGCTGAACAACAGGTGCAGAGACTAATGCTTTCTTAAGTACTTCAAATGCTTCTACACAATCATCATCAAAGACAAATGGTATATCTTTTTGCAATAAATTAGTCAGAGGCCGAGAAATTTTTGAGAAGTCCTTAATGAACCTCCTATAAAATCCAGCGTGACCAAGGAAACTTCTTATACCTTTGATGTCCTTGGGACATGGCATCTTTTCAATCGCATCAACCTTGGCTTTATCAACTTCAATACCTCTTTTAGAAACTTTGTGCCCCAAGACAATACCTTCATTAACCATAAAGTGGTACTTTTCCCAATTCAAAACAAGATTAGTTTCTTCACATCTCTGCAAAACTCGATCAAGATTGCTCAAGCAATCATCAAAAGAGGAACCATAGACGGAAAAGTCGTCCATGAAAATCTCACAAATCTTTTCACAAAAGTCAAAGAATATAGCCATCATGCATCTTTGAAAGGTAGCAGGTGCATTACATAAACCAAAAGGCATACGTCTATAAGCAAAAGTACCAAAAGGGCATGTAAAAGTAGTCTTTGATTGATCTCTAGCCGACACAGGTATTTGAGAGAAACCAGCATAACCATCTAGAAAGCAATAGTGTGTATGTTTGCATAATCTTTCTAGCATTCTATCAATAAAAGGTAAGGGGTAATGATCTTTCTTAGTAGCTTTATTTAATTTGCGGAAATCAATTACCATCCTATAACCTGTGATAATTCTTTGTGGAATCAATTCATCTTTATCATTAGGAACAACAATAATACCTCCCTTCTTAGGGACACAATGGACAGGACTTACCCACTCACTATCAGCAACGGGATAGATTATACCTGCCTCCAGAAGCTTGAGTATTTCTTTTCTTACCACTTGAGGGAGTCCTGGATTAGGGGGTGTTCGGGTAGCCAGACTATACCTTCAGCCGAACTCCTGGACTATGAAGATACAAGATTGAAGACTTTGTCCCGTGTTCGGATGGGACTTTCCTTGGCGTGGAAGGCAAGCTCAGCGATGCGGATATTCAAGATCTCCTACCATTGTAACCGACTCTATGTAACCCTAACCCTATTCGGTGTCTATATAAACTGGAGGGTTGTAGTCCGTAGGCAATCAACTCCATATACAACAATCATACCATAGACTAGCTTCTAGGGTTTAGCCTCCTTGATCTCGTGGTAGATCTACTCTTGTACTACCCATATCATCAATATTAATCAAGCAGGACGTAGGGTTTTACCTCCATCAAGAGGGCCCGAACCTGGGTAAAACATCGTGTTCCCTGCCTCCTGTTACCATCCGGCCTAGACGCACAGTTCGGGACCCCCTACCCGAGATCCGCCGGTTTTGACACCGACATTGGTGCTTTCATTGAGAGTTCCTTTGTGTTGTCGCCTTTAGGCCCGATGGCTCCTTTGATCATCAACAACGATACGGTCCAGGGTGAGACTTTTCTCCCCGGACAGATCTTCGTCTTCGGCGGCTTCGCTCTGCGGGCCAATTCGCTCGGCCACCTGGAGCAGATCGAAAGCTACGCCCCTGGCCATCAAGTCAGGTTTGGAAGCTTAAACTACACGGCTGACATCCGCGGAGACTTGATCTTCGACGGGTTCGAGCCACGGCCAAGCGCGCCGCACTATCTCAAGGGGCATGATCTAGCTCTGCCCCCGGACAGTGTCCTGGAGGCCGCACATGCATCGGTTCCGACCCCTAACTTAGAGCCTATTGCGCCAATCGAGGATGAGCGGTTGGACGTCACCTCGGGGGCTACGATCCCGAAAGCGATCGAGCCGAACGCTAGCCCCGCACTCTGCACGACCCGTGACTCCGAGGATCCGGACTCCTCCCCAGACTCCGAACCCCCTGCGCCCCTGCCAATCGAATCCGATTGGGCGCCGATAATGGAGTTCACCGCCGCAGACATCTTTCAGCATTCGCCTTTTGGCGACATCCTAAATTTTCTTAAGTCTCTCTCTTTATCAGGAGAGCCCTGGCCGTACTACGGTCAGCGAGGGTGGGATACGGACGATGAGGAAATTCAAAGCCCACCCACCACCCACTTTGTAGCCACTTTCGACGATCTAACCGACATGCTTGACTTCAGCTCCGAAGACATCGACGGCATGGACGATGATGTAGGAGACGAATAGGAACCAACACCTGTAGGGCACTGGAAGGCCACCTCATCATATGACATATATATGGTGGATACTCCAAAAGATGGAGATGGCGATGGAACAGTGGGGGATGATGCCCCCAAGAAACAGGCAAAGCGCCGGCGTCAGCGGCGCCGCTCTAAATCCCGCCAAAGCAAAAACGGTGATTCCGGCACGGGAGATAATACTACCCCGGATAGCGCCGAAGAACACCCACCTCAGCAAGATTCGGCACAGGAAGATGGAGAAGCCAGCCCTCATGAGAGAGCGGCAGACCGAGAGGTCGAGGATGATAACTATACGCCTCCCTCCGAAGACGAGGCAAGCCTCGATGACGACGAATTCGTCATACCATCAGACCCCGCCGAACAAGAGCGTTTTAAACGCAGGCTTTTAGCCACGGCAAGCAGCCTCAAGAAAAAGCAGCAACAGCTTAGAGCTGCCCAAGATTTTCTAGCTGACAGATGGACTGAAGTCCTTGCGGCCGAAGAGTATGAACTCGAACGCCCCTCCAAGAGTTACCCGAAGCGCAGGCCGCTACCATGATCAGAGGAGGAAGCACCTACATCACCAGCGCATGACATGGCAGACCGGCCACCTCGCGGCCGCGACAGAGAGGCCTCTCGGCCCTCCACCCAAGCCATGCCCCGACGCCGCTCAACTAAGGCACGGGAAAATGCGCCCGACCTGCGAGACATACTGGAGGATAAGGCAAGACAAACAAGATCGATCTACGGATTGCGTAGGCGCCCTACGGCATGTGAAAATGATCTTCACTCCGGATACAACAAATCTGGCCGGGCCGAACACAACAGACATAGCTCTTCCGAGCTGCGTCGTGATATAGCCCAGTACAGAGGCGCCGCACACCCGCTATGCTTCACGAATGAAGTAATGGATCATAAAATCCCAGAGGGTTTCAAACCCGTAAACATCGAATCATACGATGGCACAACAGATCCGGCGGTATGGATCGAGGATTATATCCTTCACATCCACATCGCACGCGGCGATGATCTACACGCCATCAAATACCTCCCGCTCAAAGTTAAAGGACCGGCCCGACATTGGCTTAACAGCTTGCCAGCAGACTCAATCGGTTCTTGGGAGGACCTGGAAGCCACATTCCTCGACAACTTCCAGGGAACTTACGTGCGACCGCCGGATGCCGACGACTTAAGCCACATAATTCAGCAGCCAGAGGAATCGGCCAGACAATTCTGGACACGGTTCCTAACAAAGAAAAACCAGATAGTCGACTGTCCGGATGCAGAGGCCCTAGCAGCCTTCAAGCATAACATCCGCGACGAGTGGCTTGCCCGGCACCTGGGATAGGAAAAGCCGAAATCCATGGCAGCCCTCACGACACTCATGACCCGCTTTTGCGCGGGAGAAGACAGCTGGCTAGCTCGCAGTAACAACTTATCAAAGAACCCTGGTAATTCGGATACCAAGGACAAAAGTGGCAGGACACGTCGGAATAAGCAAAAACGCCGCGTTAACAGCTACAACAATGAAGACACTGCAGTCAATGCCGGATTCAAAGGCTATAAATCCGGTCAGCGGAAAAAGCCATTCAAAAAGAATACTCAGGGCCCGTCCAGTTTGGACCGAATACTCGATCGCTTGTGCCAGATACATGGCACCCCCGAAAGGCCAGCCAATCACACTAACAGGGATTTTTGGTTGTTCAAGCAGGCAGGCAAGTTAAGGGCCGAAAACAGAGACAAGGGGCTGCACAGCAACGTCGAGGAGCCCAAGCCGCCGAACAAAAATGGACAGAAGGGCTTTCCCCCACAAGTGTGGACGGTGAACATGATATACGCAACCCACATTCCCAAGCGGGAGCGGAAGCGTGCGCTACGGGACGTATACGCGATAGAGCCAGTCGCCCCAAAGTTCAACCCATGGTCCTCCTGCCCGATCACTTTTGATCGAAGGGACCATCCCACTAGCATCCGTCATGGCGGCTTCGCCGCATTGGTTCTCGACCCAATCATCGACGGATTTCATCTCACAAGAGTCCTCATGGACGGCGGCAGTAGCCTGAACCTGCTTTATCAGGATACAGTGCGGAAAATGGGCATAGACCCCTCAAGGATTAAGCCCACAAGAACAACCTTTAAAGGCGTTATACCAGGTGTAGAAGCCAACTGTACAGGCTCAGTAACACTTGATGTGGTCTTCGGATCCCCGGACAATTTCCGAAGCGAAGAGTTAATCTTCGATATAGTCCCGTTTCGCAGTGGCTATCACGCCCTACTCGGACGAACCGCATTCGCAAAGTTCAATGCGGTGCCGCACTATGCATATCTCAAGCTCAAGATGCCAGGCCCTCGAGGAGTAATTACGGTCAACGGAAACACCGAACGCTCCCTTCGTACGGAGGAGCATACGGCGGCTCTCGCAACGGAGGTACAAAGTAGCCTTCTCAGGCAATTCTCCAGTCTGGGCATTAAAAAGCCAGACACTGCCAAGCGCGCCCGGAGTAACCCACAACAGGACCGCCTGGCACACCCTGAGCAAGCGTAGCAATGCGGCCCCGACCCCAGCTTTTGCAACATAGCGAAACCAGTACCTCGCGTACATAACTACGCCCTTGAAATACCATGGGCACAGGGGAAGGGGCACAATAACGGCATGCCCAAAATACGGCTTAAAACGTACTAGGGGCTGCCGGATTCTTTTTTTAATTTTTTCTTACTTTCAGGACTCCATACTTCGGATGACCTGTTCGGCAATTCGACTGCCGCACAAACGATGCAAGATCCAGGGAGGCAGACAAGTCATGCCGCATTATGGAACTCCCAGGTGGTCTCTGTTACGAGCGGTATACCTGTTTTAAATACTATTCTGCGGCCTGCCCCTGGTCAGGACATACTGAATAGTCCAATATCTTTTGCTTACCGCACTATTTGTGTCGTTCGGCTTTGATAAATAGCCTCTCTATAAACAATTCTTAGCTTCTTGTCTATTTTTTGCATTATCTTCTTTTCACATTTATGTTTATTAAATGACATGATTGCACCCGTACACCATGGTACGACAAACACGCCAGGGGCTTCAGTACCCCTCATAATGGTGTGAGAAGTCCATACACTTTCACAAGTGCGGCACCCCGAACTTATAGCACTATATGCATCGGCTCCGAATCATGATTTGGGTCAATAGTTGGGTTTGCCCGGCTACTATGTTTTGGTGCCTTACGTTCCGCTCTATCAGCTAAGGTAGCACTAGGAGAACCACTGCGATTGTGCCCCGGTTCAGCTGGGTTAAGCACCTCAGTGGAGAAAGCTAAAACTGACTATCATGATGTGGCGAGAGACGGTCGCTGTTCGAGAGGTTTTTCAAGTCCCTAAAGGCTTATGCCGCTTCGAGCGAGGAGCTGGCTTTGTCCGGCCAAGGCGTGGATAGCGCCCCGAACTCGGTCTTCCGAACTAGGGGCTTCGCCAAAATTTAAAATTATAGAGTTCTATGGCTAAGTGAGAGTGTTCAAGCATTATAGTCCGATTGCCTGGTTCGTTGTGCTGAGCGCCTCCCTCAAAGGACCCAACTATGGGAAAAAGAGCGCTCAGGTTTATCCCGAACACCCCAGCACTAGTGGCATGGGGGCAGAAGCCGACGACTGGCCATCTCTCAATTTTTTGATAAACGGCCGCACAGAAAGTAATATTTTAAATTCAACAAGCATTGCTTAGCGCATATGAACAAGTTTTCAGCGCACAGGATAAACACGAGCGAGTTCATTCAAAAATTACATCCTTGGTACATTCATCCGCCACAAGGCGGGCACCCGCAAGAACATCCTTATAGTAGTTCTCGGGCTTGCGATGCTCCTTCCCCAGCGGCGGCCCGTCCCTCACAAGCTTTTCACCGTCTAGCTTACCCCAGTGCACCTTTGCACGGGCAAGGGCCCTACGGGCACCTTCGATGCAGACGGAGCGCTTGATGACCTCGAGCCTTGGACATGCCTCCACCAGCCGCCGCACCAGCCCAAAGTAGCTCCCAGGCAGGGCCTCTCCGGGCCACAGCCGAACTATGAAGCCCTTCATGGCCTGTTCGACCGCCTTGTGGAGCTCGACCAGCTGTTTCAGCTGATCGCTCAAGGGCAAGGGTGTCCGGCCTTAGCATATTGAGACCAGAACACCTTCTCCGTCGAGCTGCCCTCTTCAGCTCGGTAGAATGCGGCGGCGTCGGATACGCTGCGGGGAAGATCTGCGAATGCCCCTGGAGAGCTCCGGATTCAGGTAAGTAACAAGTAGTTCAATTTTATATTTCTGCTTCAAGAATTCCTTACCCGCTGCTATCTTCCTCATCTCCTCCAACTCTTGGAGGGCCTTCTGGGCTTCGGCCTTGGCAGATTTGGCAGTTTTAAGGGCCGCAGCAAGCTCGGACACTCGCGTCTTCGAGTCGAGCTCCAAACTCTCATGTTTTTGCATGAGAACCTGAAGCTCTTGTCGCACCTCGCCGACCTGCGCCTCAAATTTCTCCCGCTCGGCGCGCTCCGTGGCCGCTTTCTTCTCGGCCTCGGACAACGCCTGCTTGAGGGTTGCCACCTCAGTTGTGGCCCCTACAATAAGCAGTATACTCCTTTCATTTTTTGCAATTGCGCCTTCCCATAGGCATTTTTCTATAAGGTATCTCTTACCTTCTTTCTCCTCGAGCTGCCGTTTGGCAAGGCCGAGCTCTTGCTCGGTCCGCTCGAGGCCCTGCTTCAGGGCACCCACCTCTGCAGTCAGTGCGGCGGTGGCCAGCAGCGAAGCCTGCATACGTATATTGACTCATTTTTAGTTAGACTCCTGCGATATTTACTAGATCCTCTATTCGGCTTTTCTTTCCGAACGCCAAACAGAGCATCAGGGCTACTGTCTATACGGTAATATTTTTACATATTTTTTACTTACCTCGAAGCCTGTTAGGAGGCTAGCGCAAGCTTCATTCAGTCCGCTCTTGGCGGACTGAACCTTCTGGATCACCGTACTCATAATAGTACGGTGCTCCTCGTCGATGGAGGCGCCGTCAAGCACCTCCAGCAGATTGTCCGGCACCTCTGGTTGGACGGAGGCCGCCGGCTCAGAAGGCTTGCTCCTCTTGGAAGGAGTTCGCCTACCGCGGTCCAGAACTGTTGAAGATTCCGGTGCGGTGTCCGGCACGAAGCCGGACTTGGAGCCCTGGGGGGTCTTGTCCCCTTTACTCCTGGGGTCCGGGAGGTCGCCTTGCGGCTCCTCTAGGACCACCTCCTCCTGCCCCGGAGCTCGTTGCGATGCCACTTCGGCGTCGTCCGCAGTGCGGGGGGAGACAGCGGGCGGAACTGAGTTCACGTCTGATGAATCCAGGGAGCCGCTCGACGACTCGTTGAGTTCGGCCCGGGGCGGGCTGCATAATTATGTTCGACATTAGGGAAAGCTGTGCGACAAAGGAACGTCATGAGTTACTCTGATATCCGAATACTTACGATTTCGCCGGACGCTTGGCCCTATCTGGCCACTCCTCTTCGTCCTCTTCGGCGTTGGGGGCATAGTCCGGCGGAGGGATCTTCCTTTTCCTAGACCCCTCGGCCTCCCCCGTTGGGGTAGCCTTCCTCTTCTCTCCTCCCTCTGCTGGGGGGAGAGTTTTCTTCTTCATCCTCCTCGTTTTCGCGGGAGGAGGGCGTCTCGGACTCGTCAGATGACGAGTCCGACACCACCATGTTGCGGGCACTCTTTCGAGTCCCCGTGGTCTTCTTCTTCTTGGCCTTCTTCTCCAGCACCACATAAGGCGCCAGAACCAGCAGCTTCGCTAGTAGAGCTGGGGCTGGGTCTTCGGGCAGCGGAGCCGGACAGTTAATCGGTCCGGATATCGCCCGCCAAGCCTGTCAAAGGTAAGGGAGTTTAGATCCCGCATAGAGTCAAACTTTGAAAAAAGCTTAACATCCTGTAAAAGGTGTAGATGGCATACCTCGTTAGCGTGACACTACGAGCTATATCCGCGGTCCTCGGAAGCGGATGCGGGAGCCTCGGCGCCCTTGAATAGCACCTTCCAGGCATCTTCGTACATCGTGTCGAAGAGCCTGCTAAGGGTTTGGTGCTGCGCCGGGTCGAACTCCCACAGATTAAAATCCTGTTGTTGGCACGGGAGGATCCGGCGGACGAGCATAACCTGGATTACATTAACAAGCCGGATTGGCTTGTTCACCAGGGACTGGATGCATGTTTGCAATCCGGTCACCTCTTTTTCGTCACCCCACGACAGGCCCGTCTCTTTCCAGGACATAAGCCGCATGGGGGTCCGGATCGGAACTCGGGGGCTGCGATCCAGTTCGGATCGTGTGGCTCGGTGATGTAAAACCATCCGGATTGCCACCCCTTTAGGGTCTCCACAAAAGAGCCCTCGAACCATAGGACGTTGGCCATCTTGCCCGCCATGGCGCCTCCGCACTCCGCCTGGCTGCCGTGCACCACCTTGGGCTTGACGTTGAAGGTCTTGAGCCAGAGGCCGAAATGGGGGCGGATGCGGAGGAAAGCCTCGCACACGACGATAAACGCCGAGATGTTGAGGACGAAGTTCGGGGCCAGATCATGGAAATCCAGGCCATAGTAAAACATGAGCCCCCGGACAAATGGGTGGAGTGGAAAACCCAGTCCGCGGAGGATGTGGGGAAGGAATACTACCCTCTCATGGGGCCTTGGGGTGGGGAGAAGCTGCCCCTCCTCGGGAAGCCGGTGCGCGATGTCTTTGGACAAGTATCCGGCCTTCCTTAGTTTTTTGACATGGCCCTCCGTGACGGAGGAGACCATCCACTTGCCTCCCGCTCCGGACATTGCTGGAGAAGGTTGAGGTGGGAAGTGCGGGCTTGGGCGCTGGAGCTCGAGTGCGCATGAGATGGATAGGCAAAGGAGGAAGAAGGCGTAGGTAAAAAGGTGGATCCTTATCCCCTTATATGGGCGGATGCGGTTGTGCGTCCCCACCATCCTAGTAAAACTCGCTTGCCTCCCAAGCGCCGTGATAAATGGCGCGGTTGGGTTACCCACGTCCGTATTGATGAGAATCCCGTAGAAGGGGGCACACGATCTCTGCTTTGACAAGACGTGCCATGGAAACCGCCTCGCAAAAACGTGCTGAGGTGGAAAAGTAAAAACGATTCGAGTAAAGGACTTGGCTGTAGTGTGATGACGCACTGCTGAATACGTCGGCAGATTTGATTTGTGTTAATATTATTCTCTCTATGGCAATATGTGGAAGCTTATTTTGCAGAACCGGACACTACTCTTGGTGTTTACAATCTTCTATGGAGGACTTGGAGGAGGAACCCGCCTTGCAATGCCGAAGACAATTTGCGCACCGGACTCATCGTCATTGAAGCCTGGTTCAGGGGCTACTGAGGGAGTCCTGGATTAGGGGGTGTTCGGGTAGCCGGACTATACCTTCAGCCGGACTCCTGGACTATGAACATACAAGATTGAAGACTTCGTCCCGTGTCCGGATGGGACTTTCCTTGGCGTGGAAGGCAAGCTTGGCGATGCGGATATTCAAGATCTCCTACCATTGTAACCGACTCTATGTAACCCTAACCCTATCCGGTGTCTATATAAACCGAAGGGTTGTAGTCCATAGGCAATCAACTCCATATACAACAATCATACCATAGGCTAGCTTCTAGGGTTTAGCCTCCTTGATCTCGTGGTAGATCTACTCTTGTACTACCCATATCATCAATATTAATCAAGCAGGATGTAGGGTTTTACCTCCATCAAGAGGGCCCGAACCTGGGTAAAACATTGTGTTCCCTGCCTCCTGTTACCATCCGGCCTAGACGCATAGTTCGGGACCCCCTACCCGAGATCCGCTGGTTTTGACACCGACACCACTTCTTTCATTTTAGGATTCAGACATTGTTGAGGATCACGAACTGGTTTGGCATCTGCTTCTAAATTTATTTTATGTTGACATAGAGTGGGACTAATGCCCTTAAGATCATCAAGAGTATATCCAATAGCAGCACGATGCTTCTTCAGAGTTTTCAGTAATCTTTCTTCTTCATGCTCTGAATGGTTAGCACAAATAATAACAGGATATATCTTCTTTTCATCAAGATAAGCATATTTAAGATTATCAGGCAACGGTTTAAGCTCAAACACGGGATCACCCTTGGGTGGAGGTGGATCCCCTAAAATTTCAACAGGCAAATTGTGTTGCAGAATAGGGTCCTGTTTAAAGAATACTTCATCTATTTCCCTTCTTTCATTCATGAACATATCATTTTCATGGTCTAGCAGATAATGTTCTAAAGGATCACTAGGAGGTACGGCAATAGAAGCAAGACCAATAATTTCATCCTTACTAGGTAATTCTTCCTCACGATGTTGTTTACTAAATTTAGAGAAATTAAACTCATGAACCATATCATCCAAGCCAACAGTAACAACATTCTTTATGCAATCTATGGTAGCATTGACAGTATTTAAGAAGGGTCTACCAAATATAATGGGACAAAAGCTATCTTGTGGGGAACCAAGAACAAGAAAATCAGCAGGATATTTAGTTTTCCCACACAAGACTTCAACATCTCTAACAATTCCAATTGGTGAAATAGTATCTCTATTGGCAAGTTTAATTGTGACATCAATACCTTCTAACTCAGCAGGTGCAATTTCATTCTTAATTTCCTCGTATAAGTCAATAGGTATTTGTTGGGTAACGCAGTAATTTCAAAAAATTTCCTACGCACACGCAAGATCATGGTGATGCATAGCAACGAGAGGGGAGAGTATGATCTACGTACCCTTGTAGATCGCAACGGAAGCATTGACACAACGTAGAGGAAGTAGTCGTACGTCTTCTTCCCGATCCGACCGATCCAAGCACCGTTACTCCGGCACCTCTGAGTTCTTAGCACACGTACAGCTCGATGACGCTCCCCGGGCTCCGATCCAGCAAAGCTTCGGGGATGAGTTCCGTCAGCACAATGGCGTGGTGACGATGATGATGTTCCACCGACGCAGGGCTTCGCCTAAGCACTACAACGATATGACCGAGGTGGAATATGGTGGTAGGGGGCACCGCACACGGCTAAGGAACGATCACGAGGATCAACTTGTGTGTCCTAGGGTGCCCCCTGCCTCCGTATATAAAGGATCCAAGGGGGGGGGGTGCGCCGGCCTAGAGGAGGGCGCAGGAGGAGTCCTACTCCTACCGGGAGTAGGACTCCCCTCCCCGTTCCTTGTCCAACTAGGAGAGGTGGAGGGAGAATAGGAAAGGGGGGGCGCCGCCCCTCCCTCCTTGTCCAATTCGGACTAGGGGGAGAGGGAGCGTGCGGCCTGCCCTGGCAGCCCCTTCCTCTTCTCCACATTAGGCCCATAAGGCCCATTAACCCCCCGGGGGGTTCCGGTAACCCCTCCGGTACTCCGGTTTTATCCGAAACTTCTCCGGAACCCTTCCGGTGTCCGAATATAGTCATCCAATATATCAATCTTTATGTCTCGACCATTCCGAGACTCCTCGTCATGTCCGGGATCACATCCGGGACTCCGAACTAACTTCGGTACATCAAAATGCATAAACTCATAATAACTGTCATCGTAACTTTACGCGTGCGGACCCTACGTTCGAGAACAATGTAGACATGACCGGGACACGTCTCCGGTCAATAACCAATAGCGGGACCTGGATGCCCATATTGGCTCCTACATATTCTACGAAGATCTTTATCGGTCAGACCGCATAACAACATACGTTGTTCCTTTTGTCATCGGTATGTTACTTGCCCGAGATTCGATCGTCAGTATCCAATACCTAGTTCAATCTCGTTACCGGAAAGTCTCTTTACTCGTTCCGTAATACATCATCTCACAACTAACATATTAGTTGTAATGCTTGCAAGGCTTATGTGATGTGCATTATCGAGAGGGCCCAGAGATACCTCTCCGACAATCGGAGTGACAAATCCTAATCTCGAAATACGCCAACCCAACATGTACCTTTGGAGACACCTATAATGCTCCTTTATAATCACCCAGTTACGTTGTGACGTTTGGTAGCACCCAAAGTGTTCCTCCGGCAAACGGGAGTTGCATAATCTCATAGTCATAGGAACATGTATAAGTCATGAAGAAAGCAATAGCAACATACTAAACGATCGGGTGCTAAGCTAATGGAATGGGTCATGTCAATCAGATCATTCAACTAATGATGTGACCTCGTTAATCAAATAGCAACTCTTTGTTCATGGTTAGGAAACATAACCATCTTTGATTAACGAGCTAGTCAAGTAGAGGCATACTAGTGACACTCTGTTTGTCTATGTATTCACACATGTATTATGTTTCCGGTTAATACAATTCTAGCATGAATAATAAACATTTATCATGATATAAGGAAATAAATAATAACTTTATTATTGCCTCTAGGGCATATTTCCTTCAGTCTCCCACTTGCACTAGAGTCAATAATCTAGATTACACAGTAATGATTCTAACACCCATGGAGTCTTGGTGCTGATCATGTTTTGCTCGTGGAAGAGGCTTAGTCAACGGGTCTGCCACATTCAGGTCCGTATGTATCTTGCAAATCTCTATGTCTCCCACCTGGACTAGATTCCGGATGGAATTGAAGCGTCTCCTGATGTGCTTGGTTCTCTTGTGAAATCTGAATTCCTTTGCCAAGGCAATTGCACCAGTATTGTCACAAAAGATTTTCATTGGACCCGATGCACTAGGTATGACACCTAGATTGGATATGAACTCCTTCATCCAGACTCCTTCATTTGCTGCTTCCGAAGCAGCTATGTACTCCACTTCACATGTAGATCCCGCTACGACGCTTTGTTTAGAACTGCACCAACTTACAGCCCCACCGTTTAATGTAAACACGTATCCGGTTTGCGATTTAGAATCGTCCGGATTAGTGTCAAAGCTTGCATCAACGTAACCTTTTACGTTGAGCTCTTTGTCACCTCCATATACGAGAAGCATATCCTTAGTCCTTTTCAGGTGTTTCAGGATGTTCTTGACCGCTGTCCAGTGATCCACTCCTGGATTACTTTGGTACCTCCCTGCTAGACTTATAGCAAGGCACACATCAGGTCTGGTACACAGCATTGCATACATGATGGATCCTATGGCTGATGCATAGGGAACATCTTTCATATTCTCTCTATCTTCTGCAGTGGTCGGGCATTGAGTCTTACTCAACTTCACACCTTGTAACACAGGCAAGAACCCTTTCTTTGCTTGATCCATTTTGAACTTCTTCAAAATTTTGTCAAGGTATGTGGTTTGTGAAAGTCCAATTAAGCGTCTTGATCTATCTCTATAGATCTTAATGCCTAATATGTAAGCAGCTTCACCGAGGTCTTTCATTGAAAAACTTTTATTCAAGTATCCCTTTATGCTATCCAGAAATTCTACATCATTTCCAATTAGTAATATGTCATCCACATATAATATCAGAAATGCTACAGAGCTCCCACTCACTTTCTTGTAAATACAGGCTTCTCCAAAAGTCTGTATAAAACCAAATGCTTTGATCACACTATCAAAACGTTTATTCCAACTCCGAGAGGCTTGCACTAGTCCATAAATGGATCGCTGGAGCTTGCACACTTTGTTAGCTCCCTTTGGATCGACAAAACCTTCTGGTTGCATCATATACAACTCTTCTTCCAGAAATCCATTCAGGAATGCAGTTTTGACATCCATCTGCCAAATTTCATAATCATAAAATGCGGCAATTGCTAACATGATTCGGACAGACTTAAGCATCGCTACGGGTGAGAAGGTCTCATCGTAGTCAATCCCTTGAACTTGCCGAAAACCTTTTGCGACAAGTCGAGCTTTGTAGACAGTAATATTACCGTCAGCGTCAATCTTCTTCTTGAAGATCCATTTATTCTCAATTGCTTGCCGATCATCGGGAAAGTCAACCAAAGTCCATACTTTGTTCTCATACATGGATCCCATCTTAGATTTCATGGCTTCAAGCCACTTGGCGGAATCTGGGCTCACCATCGCTTCTTCATAGTTCGTAGGTTCATCATGATCTAGTAGCATGACTTCCAGAACAGGATTACCGTACCACTCTGGCGCGGATCTTACTCTGGTTGATCTACGAGGTTCAGCAGTATCTTGTTCTGAAGTTTCATGATCATTATCATTAGCTTTCTCACTAACTGGTGTAGGTGTCACAGAAACAGTTTTCTGTGATGCACTACTTTCCAATAAGGGAGCAGGTACAGTTACCTCATCAAGTTCTACTTTCCTCCCACTCACTTCTTTCGAGAGAAACTCCTTCTCCAGAAAGTTTCCGAATTTAGCAACAAAAGTCCTGCCTTCGGATCTGTGATAGAAGGTGTATCCAATAGTTTCCTTTGGATATCCTATGAAGACACATTTCTCCGATTTGGGTTCGAGCTTATCAGGTTGAAGCTTTTTCACATAAGCATCGCAGCCCCAAACTTTCAGAAACGACAACTTTGGTTTCTTGCCAAACCACAGTTCATAAGGCGTCGTCTCAACGGATTTTGATGGTGCCCTATTTAACGTGAATGCGGCCGTCTCTAGAGCGTATCCCCAAAACGATAGCGGTAAATCAGTAAGAGACATCATAGATCGCACCATATCTAGTAAAGTACGATTACGACGTTCGGACACACCATTACGCTGTGGTGTTCCGGGTGGCGTGAGCTGCGAAACTATTCCGCATTGTTTCAAATGTATACCAAACTCGTAACTCAAATATTCTCCTCCATGATCAGATCGTAGAAACTTTATTTTCTTGTTACGATGATTTTCCACTTCACTCTGAAATTCTTTGAACTTTTCAAATGTTTCAGACTTATGTTTCATTAAGTAGATATACCCGTATCTGCTTAAATCATCTGTGAAGGTGAGAAAATAACGATATCCGCCACGAGCTTCAATATTCATCGGACCACATACATCTGTATGTATGATTACCAACAAATCTGTTGCTCTCTCCATAGTACCGGAGAACGGTGTTTTAGTCATCTTGCCCATGAGGCACGGTTCGCAAGTACCAAGCGATTCATAATCAAGTGGTTCCAAAATCCCATCAGTATGGAGTTTCTTCATGCGTTTTACACCGATATGACCTAAACGGCAGTGCCACAAATAAGTTGCACTATCATTATCAACTCTGCATCTTTTGGCTTCAACATTATGAATATGTGTATCACTACTCTCGAGATTCAATAAGAATAGACCACTCTTCAAGGGTGCATGACCATAAAAGATATTACTCATATAAATAGAACAACCATTATTCTCTGATTTAAATGAATAACCGTCTCGCATTAAACAAGATCCAGATATAATGTTTATGCTCAACGCTGGCACCAAATAACAATTATTTAGGTCTAATACTAATCCCGAAGGTAGATGTAGAGGTAGCGTGCCGACCGCGATCACATCGACTTTGGAACCGTTTCCCACGCGCATCATCACCTCGTCCTTAGCCAATCTTCGCTTAATCCGTAGTCCCTGTTTCGAGTTGCAAATATTAGCAACAGAACCAGTATCAAATACCTAGGTGCTACTGCGAGCATTGGTAAGGTACACATCAATTACATGTATATCACATATACCTTTGTTCACCTTGCCATCCTTCTTATCCGCCAAATACTTGGGGCAGTTCCGCTTCCAGTGACCAGTCTGCTTGCAGTAGAAGCACTCAGTTTCAGGCATAGGTCCAGACTTGGGTTTCTTCTCTTGAGCAGCAACTTGCTTGCCGTTCTTCTTGAAGTTCCCCTTCTTCTTCCCTTTGCCCTTTTTCTTGAAACTAGTGGTCTTATTGACCATCAACACTTGATGCTCCTTCTTTATTTCTACCTCCGCAGCTTTCAGCATTGCGAAGAGCTCGGGAATAGTCTTGTTCATCCCTTGCATATTATAGTTCATCACGAAGCTCTTGTAGCTTGGTGGCAGTGATTGGAGAATTCTGTCAATGACGCAATCATCTGGAAGATTAACTCCCAATTGAATCAAGTGATTATTATACCCAGACATTTTGAGTATATGCTCACTGACAGAACTGTTCTCCTCCATCTTGCAGCTATAGAACTTATTGGAGACTTCATATCTCTCAATCCGGGCATTTGCTTGAAATATTAACTTCAACTCCTGGAACAGCTCATATGCTCCATGACGTTCAAAACGTCGTTGAAGTCCCGATTCTAAGCCATAAAGCATGGCACACTGAACTATCGAGTAGTCATCAGCTTTGCTCTGCCAGACGTTCATAACATCCGGCGTTGCTCCTGCAGCAGGCTTGGCACCCAGCGGTGCTTCCAGGACATAATTCTTCTGTGCAGCAATGAGGATAATACTCAAGTTACGGACCCAGTCCGTGTAATTGCTACCATCATCTTTCAACTTTGCTTTCTCAAGGAACGCATTAAAATTCAACGGAACAACAGCACGAGCCATCTATCTACAATCAACATAAACAAGCAAGATACTATCAGGGACTAAGTTCATGATAAATTTAAGTTCAATTAATCATATTACTTAAGAACTCCCACTTAGATAGACATCCCTCTAATCCTCTTAAGTGATCACGTGATCCAAATCAACTAAACCATGTCCGATCATCACGTGAGATGGAGTAGTTTCATTGGTGAACATCACTATGTCGATCATATCTACTATATGATTCACGCTCGACCTTTCGGTCTCCGTGTTCCGAGGCCATATCTGTATATGCTTGGCTCGTCAAGTATAACCTGAGTATTCCGCGTGTGCAACTGTTTTGCACCCGTTGTATTTGAACGTAGAGCCTATCACACCCGATCATCATGTGGTGTCTCAGCACGAAGAACTTTCGCAACGGTGCATACTCAGGGAGAACACTTCTTGATAATTTAGTGAGAGATCATCTTATAATGCTACCGTCAATCAAAGCAAGATAAGATGCATAAAAGATAAACATCACATGCAATCAATATAAGTGATATGATATGGCCATCATCATCTTGTGCCTGTGATCTCCATCTCCGAAGCACCGTCATGATCACCATCGTCACCGGCACGACACCTTGATCTCCATCGTAGCATCGTTGTCGTCTCGCCAATCTTATGCTTCCACGACTATCACTACCGCTTAATAATAAAGTAAAGCATTACATCGCGATTGCATTGCATACAATAAAGCGACAACCATATGGCTCCTGCCAGTTGCCGATAACTCGGTTACAAAACATGATCATCTCATACAATAAAATTTAGCATCATGTCTTGGCCATATGACATCACAACATGCCCTGCAAAAACAAGTTAGACGTCCTCTACTTTGTTGTTGCAAGTTTTATGTGGCTGCTACAGGCTTAAGTAAGAACCAATCTCACCTACGCATCAAAACCACAACGGTAGTTTGCCAATTTGACTCCGTTTTAACCTTCGCAAGGACCGGGCGTAGCCACACTTGGTTCAACTAAAGTTGGAGAGACTGTCCCCCGCAAGCCACCTATGTGCAAAGCACGTCGGGAGAACCGGTCTCGCGTAAGCGTACGCATAATGTCGGTCCGGGTCGTCTCGTCCAACAATACCGCCGAACCAAAGTATGACATGCTGGTAGGCAGCATGACTTATATCGCCCACAACTCACTTGTGTTCTACTCGTGCATATAACATCAAACCATAAAACCTAGGCTCGGATGCCACTGTTGGGTAACGCAGTAATTTCAAAAAAATTCCTATGCACACGCAAGATCATGGTGATGCATAGCAACGAGAGGGGAGAGTATGATCTACGTACCCTTGTAGATCGCAACGGAAGCGTTGACACAACATAGAGGAAGTAGTCGTACGTCTTCTTCCCGATCCGACCGATCCAAGCACCGTTACTCCGGCACCTCCGAGTTCTTAGCACACGTACAGCTCGATGACGCTCCCCAGGCTCCGATCCAGCAAAGCTTCGGGGATGAGTTCCGTCAGCACAACGGCGTGGTGACGATGATGATGTTCCACCGACGCAGGGCTTCGCCTAAGCACTACAATGATATGACCGAGGTGGAATATGGTGGTAGGGGGCACCGCACACGGCTAAGGAACGATCACGAGGATCAACTTGTGTGTCCTAGGGTGCCCCCTGCCTCCGTATATAAAGGATCCAAGGGGTGGTGGTGCGCCGGCCTAGAGGAGGGCGCAGGAGGAGTCCTACTCCTACCGGGAGTAGGACTCCCCTCCCCGTTCCTTGTCCAACTAGGAGAGGTGGAGGGAGAATAGGAAAGGGGGGCGCCGCCCCTCCCTCCTTGTCCAATTCGTACTAGGGGGAGAGGGGGCGCGCGGCCTGCCCTGGCAGCCCCTTCTTCTTCTCCACATTAGGCCCATAAGGCCCATTAACCCCCCGGGGGGTTCCGGTAACCCCTCCGGTACTCCGGTTTTATCCGAAACTTCTCCGGAACCCTTCCGGTGTTCGAATATAGTCATCCAATATATCAATCTTTATGTCTCGACCATTCCGAGACTCCTCGTCATGTCCGTGATCACATCCGGGACTCGAACTAACTTCGGTACATCAAAATGCATAAACTCATAATAACTGTCATCGTAACTTTAAGCGTGCGGACCCTACGGTTCGAGAACAATGTAGACATGACCGAGACATGTCTCCGGTCAATAACCAATAGCGGGACCTGGATGCCCATATTGGCTCCTACATATTCTACGAAGATCTTTATCGGTCAGACCGCATAACAACATACGTTGTTCCTTTTGTCATCGGTATGTTACTTGCCCGAGATTCGATCGTCGGTATCCAATACCTAGTTCAATCTCGTTACCGGCAAGTCTCTTTACTCGTTCCGTAATACATCATCTCACAACTAACATATTAGTTGTAATGCTTGCAAGGCTTATGTGATGTGCATTATCGAGAGGGCCCAGAGATACCTCTCCGACAATCGGAGTGACAAATCCTAATCTCGAAATACGCCAACCCAACATGTACCTTTGGAGACACCTGTAATGCTCCTTTATAATCACCCAGTTACGTTGTGACGTTTGGTAGCACCCAAAGTGTTCCTCCGGCAAACGGGAGTTGCATAATCTCATAGTCATAGGAACATGTATAAGTCATGAAGAAAGCAATAGCAACATACTAAACGATCGGGTGCTAAGCTAATGGAATGGGTCATGTCAATCAGATCATTCAACTAATGATGTGACCTCGTTAATCAAATAACAACTCTTTGTTCATGGTTAGGAAACATAACCATCTTTGATTAACGAGCTAGTCAAGTAGAGGCATACTAGTGACACTCTGTTTGTCTATGTATTCACACATGTATTATGTTTCCGGTTAATACAATTCTAGCATGAATAATAAACATTTATCATGATATAAGGAAATAAATAATAACTTTATTATTGCCTCTAGGGCATATTTCCTTCAGTATTACACTAGCACTAGCACCCATATCACATAAGCCATGATAACAATGATCTCCTATTTTAACAGAAATAACAGGCACGCCTACCAAAGGTCTATGTTTATCTTTATCACAAGGTTTAGCAATTCTAGCAATTTCACCTTCGAACTGAATAACATGCCCGTCAATATTATCAGACAAGAGATCTTTAACAATAGCAATATTAGGTTATACTTTAACTTGCTCAGGAGGTGTATAAGTTCTAATATTGCTTTTACGAACAAAGTTGAAGCTTTAGCATGATCCTTTATTCTAACAGGGAAAGGTGGTTTCTCAATATAAGAAGTAGGAACAATAGGATCATTATAAGTGACAGTCTTTTCTTCAACTTTAATAGATGCAGCTACTTTTACATCTATGGAGGATGATATTTAAACCACTTCTCCTTAGGGATATCAACATAAGTAGCAAAAGATTCACAGAAAGAAGCTACTATCTCAGAGTCAAGTCCATATTTAGTGCTAAACATACGGAAAATATCGGTGTCCATAAAAGACTTAACACAATCAAACTTAGGTGTCATACCTGACTCCTTACCTTCGTCGAGGTCCCAATCTTCAGAGTTGCGTTTAATTCTATCCAATAAATTCCATCTGAATTCAATAGTCTTGATCATAAAAGAGCCAACACAAGAAGTATCGAGCATGGTGCGATTGTTTTCAGAAAGCCGAGCATAAAAATTTTGAATGTTCATTTCTCTTGAGAGGTCATGATTGGGGCATGAATATAACATTGATTTAAGCCTCCCCCAAGCTTGGGCGATGCTTTCTCCTTCGCGAGGCCAGAAATTATATATATAATTGCGATCACGATGAACAAAATGCATAGGGTAATAATTTTGATGAAATTCCAACTTCAATCTTTTATACTCCCATGATCTCATATCATCACATAGCCTATACCATATCAATGCGTCTCCCTACAAAGATAAAGGGAAGACCTTCTTCTTAGCAACATCATCGGGTATACCTGCAAGTTTAAATAATCCACAAACTTCATCCACATATATTAAGTTCTCATCAGGATGCTTCGTTCCATCTCCTGTAAAAGGGTTAGCTAGCAGTTTTTCCATCATACCCGAAGGAAATTCAAAAGGAGTTTCATTTTCAATAGGTTCAGTAGGTTGAGGAGCAACTCTTTGCTCTACTAGACGGGGTGAAGATACCCCGAACAAGCCCCTCAGAGAATTACTTTCCATAGTAACAAGTGACAGTAAATTTCAGCACACTATATAAATTTTTCCTTACCAAATTCCACCTACCAAAGGCGCTACACTCCCCGGCAACGGCGCCAGAAAAGAGTCTTGATGACCCACAAGTATAGGGGATCTATCGTAGTCCTTTCGATAAGTAAGAGTGTCGAACCCAACGAGGAGCAGAAGGAAATGATAAGCGGTTTTCAACAAGGTATTCTCTGCAAGTACTGAAATAAGTGGTAACAGATAGTTTTGTGATAGGATAAATTGTAACGAGCAACAAGTAACAAAAGTAAATAAAGTGCAGCAAAGTGGCCCAATCCTTTTGTAGCAAAGGACAAGCCGGAACAAACTCTTATAATAGGAAAAGTGCTCCCGAGGACACATGGGAATATCGTCAAGCTAGTTTTCACCACGTTCATATGATTCGCGTTCGATACTTTGATAATTTGATATGTGGGTGGACCGGTGCTTGGGTGCTGTTCTTACTTGAACAAACATCCCACTTATGATTAACCTCTATTGCAAGCATCCACAACTACAACAAAAGTATTAAGGTAAACCTAACCATAGCATGAAACATGTGGATCCAAATCAGCCCCTTACGAAGCAACGCATAAACTAGGGTTTAAGCTTTGTCACTCTAGCAACCCATCATCTACTTATTACTTCCCAATGCCTTCCTCTAGGCCCAAATAATGGTGAAGTGTTATGTAGTCGACGTTCACATAACACCACTAGAGGCTAGACAACATACATCTTATCAAAATATCAAACGAATACCAAATTCACATGACTACTAATAGCAAGACTTCTCCCTTGTCCACAGGAACAAACGTAATTACTCACGAAGCATATTCATGTTCATAATCAGAGGGGTAATAATATGCATATAGGATCTGAACATATGATCTTCCACCAAATAAAGCAACTAGCATCAACTACAAGGAGTAATCAACACTACTAGCAACCTACTAGCACCAATCCCGGACTTTGAGACAAGAATTGGATACAAGAGATGAACTAGGGTTTGGAGATGAGATGGTGCTGGTGAAGATGTTGATGGAGATTGCCCTCTCCCGATGAGAGGAGCGTTGGTGATGACGATGGTGATGATTTCCCCCTCCCGGAGGGAAGTATCCCCGGCAGAACAGCTCTGCCGGAGCTCTAGATTGGATCCGCCAAGGTTCCGCCTCGTGGCGGCAGAGTCTCGTCCCGAAAAGTTCCTACTTATTTTTTCTCATCGAAAGACTTCATATAGGAGAAGATGGACGTCGGAGAGCCACCAGGGGGCCCACGAGGTAGGGGGCGCGCCCTAGGGGGGGCGCCCCCCACCCTCGTGAGCAGGGTGTGGGCCCCCTGGCCTTCATCTTTGGCGAGGATTTTTCTTTATTTATTTTAAGATGTTCCATGGAGTTTTAGGACTTTTGGAGTTGCGCAGAATAGGTCTCTAATATTTGCTCCTTTTCCAGCCCAGAACTCCAGCTGTCGGCATTCTCCCTCCTTATGTAAACCTTGTAAAATAAGAGAGAATAGCCATAAGTATTGTGAAATAAAGTGAAATAACAATCCATAATGCAATAAATATCGATATAAAAGCATGATGCAAAATGGACGTATCAGGTGCTGTCACGGTGGGGCCAGCCAGGCTCGACGACGGCTACTTCCCCGCGTTCGACCTCACCACGAGCATGCAATCTAGGGAGAGCTGCAACTCTCCTTTTCAGGTTCTGGCCAAAAGTTTTCGGCTTGGATTCTTCTTCTTCATCCCCTGAGCTCACCTGCGGGCGTACCTTGCCCCTGCTCCCTTCTGTAGACTATCGCTTTCCATCCAAAGCTAATGTGCCTGCCAGCATCTTTGGGCATGTGGGGCCCACGATTTCCTTAGACTCGTCCCATGAAGACGACGCCGCGCTCCCACCATCCCCACCGCCCTCCACGGCTTTCTTACAACTCAAGTGCCAGCTTTGGCTCACATCGGCACCCATCTGCCCGCTTCCTCCGCTATCTTATACCCTAGCCGCTCCGCCTGCGCATGTGGAGTCTGCAGTCTCCCCTTTTGCCGGCACCCCTCTGTTCATGCCTACTGCTACTCCCTGCCTGCTACCATTGCTCGTTATACCTGCGGGTGTCGCACCCCGCCTGAGGAGCCCAAGGCCTCCCAGATTAAGGGCTACCCAGCGCTGCTACCCCTGTTTCCGGTGCCGCGGGTCAAGGCTCCAGTTGAGAACTCCTTCGAGCACCCGATCCGTCTGGACTCGCCGGAGGTGCCGGCGAGCGAGGACGGCCAGGAAGGGGACCAAGACCTCTATGTGCAGCCAGGGGCGGTGCGGGCGACTAGCCAGTTGTCCCTGGTGGCGCGACGGGGCTGGAGGTGGAGCTGCCTGCCGCTGCCGCTGAGAGGGTGGCCCAGGCACCGGTGCTTCCACAGCGCAGCCCTAGGCTCCTCAGTCTGCTGGATGGGCCTAGGGTAGACTGCGTCGAGCGTGCTACTAAGCGGAAGGCATGGATGACCATCTCCTCCTCCTCTGGCTCGTCCTCGGGTCGCTCGTCGGGCCGCTCCGCCTCCTCCAAGTGCGCCAGGAAGCTGCATGATGTGTCTTCTCTGATTTAGCTCCCGCTCAAAGGCACGCCTAGGCTGCTGGGGAAGAACAAGCTCAAGGCGTCTGCTGACTGCTGCGACCTCGACGCGGCAGGCATAAGCAGGGAGGCCGAAGCCCTCTCTTCCGCTTTGGTGGCTGCCTCTCCAGTGCGCTCGCTCGATCTCAATGAGTAGGACCTGCAGGACCGTGTCTGCATTAGTTGGCCTTCGGCCATGTAGTCAGGAGCTGTTGCATTGTGGTAGTTGCTCCCGGCATGTCGGGAGTTGTCGTGTCTTTCTTCTTTTGCTATTATCCTCGGGTGTTTCTGGCCCTCGTGGCCGTGTCTGTTGTTGTGTTGTCCTGTGTGCTGTTAGCCCGTTTTTCGTTTCCTTCTGTAAGCTCCTGTTGTTACTTGATGCATGGCATGTTTCTCCCTGTTACCTCTTGCATCCCATGACCTTCGGGTCCGCTCGGCAGCCGCACAACTCTTATGATTATCACTAACTGGAATGTTCGTGGCTTGGGTGATCGCAGCAAGCACTGTCTCGTCAGAGATGCCATTGCCTCCTGCAAGCCTAATATTGCTTGTTTACAAGAGACCAAGCTCAGCGCTGTTGATGCTTTTCTAATCAAGAGGTTTCTTCCAGCATCACTTTGTAGCTTCCGCTCTCAGCCAGCGCAGGGCTCCTGTGGTGGGATTCTTGTTGGTTGGGATTCAATGGTCACTGGAACGGTCATGGCGCAGGATGAATTTTCTCTGACAGTAGCCTTCTCGTCAGCCGCTGATGACATCAGCTTTTGCCTGACAGTGGTTTATGCTCCTTGCGAGGCAAGTCAGCGACCGAGCTTCTTCAACTCACTTGATTGCATGTCTGCTTCGATTGCCGGTGCCTGGATGTTAGTTGGGGACTTCAACATGTACAGATATGCTTTTGAGAAGAATAATGACCGTGTCAGCTGGTCCTTAATGGACGAGTTCAACGACTGGATTAACGGTCATGGGCTGATGGACATCAACATTGTTAACAGGTTGTTCACATGGTCTAATAAGCGCAGAGATCCGACATTGGTCAAGCTTGATCGAGTTCTCATTAATGCAGATTGGAGTTTGGCCTTCTTTGACACCACAACTACCTCCGTCTCGTCGGTCACTTCGGATCATGTGCCTATTTGTATTGATTTTGGAAATGCTCTACCCACTGCCAAATTTTTTCGCTTTGAGAACCATTGGTTGCATATTCCAGAACTCAACCAGCTTGTGTTGAACTCTTGGCAAGCCGGCCATCGTCAGGTTTCTTCTGCTGCGTCCAGACTGAACTTCAAGTTTAGGCGGCTTCGAGCAGGCATCAGGCAGTGGGCTAAAAACAAGGGAAATCTGCAGCTTCTAATTGATAACAACAAATTGTTGGTGGATTTTTTGAATGCTATTGAGGAGAGGCGCAGGCTTACTGACTTGGAGTTCGTGCTCCGCTTGCATGCAACTGCAAAACTTGAGAAGATACTAAGATGGCGAGCTGATTTTTGGCAGACGAGGGCTAAGCTCAATTGGTGTAAGTTTGGAGATGAGAACTCGCATTTTTCCACCTTGCTGCTAATTGGCATGCCAGAAACAACCGCGTCAGGGTTCTGGTGCACAATGGAGTTGAGCACTTCCGCATTTCTGAGAAACTGAAGATTGCCACGGAGTTTTTCCAGGATATATTCAACAGTCAGCCAAACAATTCCTTTGTGGTTGACCTAGCCGTTGTTTACGCCCAGGTGGATGTCCTTGACCTCTCTGCCCTTGATCAACCGTTCAGCTGGGATGAGATCGTCCGCTCCATCAAACTATCATCGAACAATAGAAGCCCCAGACTGGATGGCTTCACTAACGAGTTCTACAAGAAGTTTGCCTCTGCTCTTAAGGATGACATTCTTATGTTCTTTGATGATTTCTTTCATGGGCAGGCTGATCTATCTGGCATCAACTGGGCTCATATTGCATTAATACCTAAGACGGAGTCTCCCTTGGAAATCACTAACTACAGACCCATTTCTTTAGTCCACGGTATCATCAAGTTGCTCACTAAAGTGCTCACTTTGAGGTTGCAACATTTCATTTCTCAGTTGATTCACTGCATTCAATCCGGGTTCATCAGAGGGAGAGCCATCGTTGAAAACTTCGCACTAGCTTCTGAATTGGTACAATGCGCACAGAAGAGGAAGATACCTATGATAGTGCTCAAATTGGATTTCAGAAAAGCTTTTGATAGTGTTAATTGGACTTGTCTCACGAATCTGATGCAGGAGAGAGGTTTTAGCGCCCGTTGGATTTCTTGGGTCTCTTCCATTCTTCATTTTGGCAAAGCTAAGGCTATGATGAATGGCTGCCTTGGAGATGATATCTTCTTCAACTGTGGGGTTCGGCAGGGCGACCCACTATCTTCGTATCTCTTCATTCTGGTTGCTGACATACTACAGCGTATGTGTGTTGCTGCCGTGAATGACGGGGTTCTGGAGTGTCCTATCGATGGGCTGAGTTTTTTTCCAGTGTTACAGTACGCGGACGACACACTCATTCTACTCAAGGGCACGGTTTCGCAAGCTGCACGCATTAAGGACATCTTACAGGCGTTCTCAAGTTTTTCTGGTTTGCAGATTAACTATCACAAGAGCACCTTCGTGCCTATCCATATGAGTGCAGAGGATGCGTTGGAAGCAGTTACAATTTTGGGATGCCCGATCAGCTCCTTACCATGCAATTATCTCGGCTTACCGCCCTCAATGCAGAAAGTCTCAAACTCAGTTCTGATGCCAGTAATCCAGAAGATCGACAGGTGATTGGCAGGTTGGCTGGCCACATATCTCTCCTGGGGTGGGCGGCTCACCATGATTGATGTTGTCCTTTCTTACATTCCAAACTACTACATGGCCTGTATAAAGTGGAACAAGAGGAGCATAGCAAAGGTCGACAAACTACGAAGGAATTTTCTCTGGCAGAAGAAGGCGGACAGACAGCGAGCTAACTGCCTGGTTGCTTGGGATCAAGTTGTCTCGACCAAGCAAAGCGGTGGCTTGGGGATCAGAGATTTAGAGGCTCACAATGATGCGATGCTCTGCAAGTTCACCAACCGGATACTCCAAAGTTCATCAGTCCCATGCTACCAATGGTTCCAGCATAGATATTTGCGCAAGAGCTTTCCTGACAAACTTAAAGCCACTGACACACCTTTATGGAGAACTATAGCCAAATACATTCCGATGGTGCAGCAATCTTCTTTCTGCCGGGTAGGAGATGGGAAGCTAATGGCTTTTTGGCAAGATAAATGGTGTTGTGCTGGCCGCCTCAATCAGCTCTTCCCCACACTCTTCTCTTCTGCCAAGGATAAACAATGCTTGGTGGCCTCGCAATACCTTGATCGCTGGATGCTGCAACTTCATCCAAACCTCTCCCGGACTGCTGCTTGCCTCCATACCGGCCCCCTCTACAAGCCATTCTGACTCCCGTATCCACATCTACACTGGAAAACTTGCAATGGCTAGTAATTACTATGCCTTGCTTACCTTCAGAGGGGTCCATTGGGCGCCAGCGGACATAATCTGGAATAAAGTGATCCCAAATCGATGGAAGGTTTTTCTCTGGCTAGCTCACAGAGGGTGCCTGAACGTCAGAACAACAATGCTGCGTAAGCAATGGAACAACATTCAGCATCCCTTTTGTTACTTTGCCCGGCGGAAGAAAATGTTGATCACATCATATTGCGATGTGCACCGGCTCATTGCTTATGGCAGAGGCTTGGACTGCTCCAACAGGCCAGTTCATCTCCTTCCCTGAAAGATTTTGTGTCCACAATGACGGAAGTTACCAGCCACAGGACAATTTTGATTGATGCATGTGCTGCTCAACTATGGATGGTGTGCAACGCTCGGGTTTTTGACAATAAGACCACACCAGCGGAAATTCTTGGGCAGCTATAGCCGAGATGTTACGCCTTTGGTGCGCCCGATCGAACGATTTTTCCCTAAGAGCTTTCCTCCAATGTAAAGCGGAGCTTCTTTCAACCGTTTCCTAAGCTAGCTACGCTCTGATGTATCTCTTTCCTCCTCCCTTCCAATGCAGCTAGCTAGCTTGCATTTTGTTTCTTTGTAACCTGACAATCCTCAGACCTTGGTCTGGTTTTGGAATATATAAGGTAGACTGCGGTCTGCCTTCTTATCCAAAAAAGGCCATGGCCATGGTGTTGTGCTACATGGTGTGTGCGCGTGAGTGTGTGTGTGTGTGCTGTGTGTGTGCGTACATGTGTGTTAGGGCCGACCCTATTGGTGTTAGGTTAGGTTAGTAGTTAATTACTAGTCTATGTACATATGACATGTGGGACCCCTCTGATTAGATTAAAATAAAATCATCTAGAAATTATTAAAATACTGACAGGTGGGACCCCCCTGCACTGTTCCCTTGACCAGTCAAATTGACTTGGTCAACTCAATTTATATAATTCTAGAAAATTTAGGAAATCATTTAAACCTTAGAAATTAATAGAAAATAAACTATAACTCGGATGAAAATACCTTGTACATGAAAATTGCTCAGAATGACGAGACGAATCCGGATACACAGCCCGTTTGTCCGCCACACATCCCTAGCATAGCAAACACACAACTTTCCCCTTCTGGTCCGCCTGTCCGAAAACACAAAACACTGGGAATACTTTCTCGGATGTTCCCCCCTTCGTCGGTATAACCTACTGCCGCGTTAGGGCATCCCTAGCACCGCGTATTGCCATGTTATGCTTTGTGTTGCTTTGATTACTCTATTATTTATTGTGTTCCCCCTCCCTTACTTCTTTCTGGTAGACACCGAGACTGCCGGCGACCCCCAGTTCGACTACGGTGTTGACGACCCTTCCTTCTTGCCAGAGCAACCAGGCAAGCCCCTACTTTGATCATCCCGATATCACCCATTCCATTCTCTCATGCTTGCATTAGATTTTGCTACTGTTATTGTTTGCTCCTATTCTGATGCATAGCCTGTTTATTGTAACCTGTTGTTGTTACCTACCCGCTTATCCTAAACTGTTTAGTATAGGTTGGTTAGAGACCCATCAGAGACCCCCACTTTGTCCTGACTGCCCCGCTGGATTATCAGAAGACCCGATCAACGGGATCGAAGACCAGGCCCTGGCACCGCACCTCACCTTCCCCTTAGTTGCTCGACACTACTAGGTTACTATTGAGTGCCGAGGGTGAGACCTCTACAGCACTTCTGATGTTAACCCTGTAGTGTAGCTACCGGTCGTGGTCATCGAGGGTGATTTCCTCCTTAACCACTTCCGTTACGGCTCTGTCGTGCAACCCCTCAAGTGTGAACCTCGAGGGTGGATCCTCTTACGTTCACCTTGATGATAACATCGAGTGGAATTCACCGGGGGTGATTCCTCGGGTTTCCCCTTGGTGTTAGACACACAGTTACTATGGTTACTATGTCTTTACACTGAACCATCTTACTAAAGACGGGTCGGCCCTAGGGGGTACCCGCGCGAGCTTTATAGCGAGTGATGTGGAGTCGGGTTGACCTGGAAGGTGCCCGCGAGATTCTTACGAGGCGTGGCCGGGCATTCTTAGCCCTTGCCGCAAGTCCTCGAGACGGGGCGATGGGGTCACATCTTTCGTGAGTCTCTGCTTGTTACCGCGTGCTCCTAATCCACTACGATTTGGATATTTGATCCGAGGGGCCTCTGGCCTGATAGCACTAACCATCACGTGGTCATAGTTTGGGCGTTCTGCGTCGTATACATCAGCCGAAGCTTAATAGACGCCAGCGACTGAGCGGCGTGCGTCGGGTTGGACCGCGTAAGCTCCTACCTTGTTGAAGGAAGTAGCTAGGTCTGCTCACCGGCCGCGTACGCAACATGCAGGAGTTCCCGGGGAGATGGCCCATGACCCCTGGGGCATAGGCTTAGTCCGGCGTGCTAACCTCTCTATTAAGCCTTGGTCGGGTTGTGGCGTATTGTTTGGCCGAGGCCGGGCATGACCCAGGAAAGTGTGTCCGGCCGGAGTTAATCGAGCGTGGTGGGTAAGTTGGTGCACCCCTTCAGGGAAGAAAACATCTATCGATAGCCTGTCCTACGGTAACGGACACTTGGAGTTGTATCCCGATCGATACAACTAGAACTGGATACTTGTGATGAGAATTGGATTGTGATGATAACTGGATAGTATGGCTCTGGGATTGCTTTCTCGCAGGGTGTCGAAAAAGGATCTTTGGCCGAGGTTGATAACACTACTACTACTTTACTTTATGCTACTCTACTCCCTCCTGTTGCTGCAAGTTGGTGGTTTCCAGAAGATGCTAGTCTTCGATAGGACTAGGCCTTCTCTCTATTCTGGCATTTATGCAGCCCAGTCCACATATACAACCTTCCTTTGATAATGTTGCATATGTAGTGTAGATCCTTGCTTGCGAGTACTTTGGATGAGTACTCACGGTTGCTTTGCTCCCCCTTTCCCCCTTTCTTCTTTCCGGTTGATGCAACCAGATGTCGGAGCCCAGGAACCAGATGCCACCGTTGGTGCCTACTATTACGTGAAGACCGCCGGTGACCAGGAGTAGTTAGGAGGCTCCCAGGCAGGAGGCCTTGCCTTTTCGATCGATGTTGCTTTTGTGTTAGCCTTCTTAAGGCAAACTTGTTTAACTCATGTGTGTACACAGATAATGTTGCTTCCGCTGACTCTTGTGTTTTCGAGCTTATGTATTCGAGCCCTCGAGGCCCCTGGCTTGTAATATAAAGCTTATATCATTTTAATTTGTGTCTAGAGTTGTGTTGTGATATCTTCCCGTGAGTCCTTGATCTTGATCATACACATTTGCGTGTATGATTAGTGTACGATTGAATCGAGGGCGTCACAAGTTGGTATCAGAGCCGACTGCCTGTAGGTAGCCCCCTTTCCAACTCCTTGTCCGAAGTTGAGTCTAGTCACTGAAAAACTTTTACTAACATTGGCTGTGTGTCTTCCGGGCCCACGTCGCCATTGAGTGGTATTAGGATCTTTTATTCCTCGTCTATACTCTAGGATTCTGATATCTCTTCTATTTGGGTTAAATATTTTACTAACTCTAACTTTAGGTTCTTGTAACCACTTCCTATCGGAGAGCCCCTTCATTCTAGATGATCGCCTGCTTCATCAGGAGATTACGAAGATACTCTTTGATGTTTCCCCGAGACCCTTGGGCCCACCGCCTTTGCAATTCCCTGCCACCGATATATCCTTATGGATAAGTACATACAGTTGTCATTCATACCTTTGTCCCTAGTTGCTCTTGTTTCTAAAAGATGCCCTGAAATACTCTCTGTTGTCCCGAGAACCCCTTCTGCAATTGCCTTGAAGTTCTTTGCCACATGAATACCCCTACGAATAATTCCTCTCTATTACCGAAGATTCTTCATCCCCAGTTGTTTGAGTGTTTCACAAAAATCTTCGAAATCCTATTCGATCTTCCGAAAATCTTTAGGAGCTTATTGCTCTTGAAATTCTTGCTTGCTTGCATTATGGTTAAACCCATAAGTATAGTAATCTTATTGGCATCCTTTGTCATTATCATTTGAGTCTGTTGATTCAATATGTTGCGGATGCTCGTAATCCTCAGTTGGATCATATAATTCATCCTTCCGGCTTGGACGTCATTTGACCAAGAGTTGTTTCTCGACCAATCAAATTGTTGTCAATTGTATCCCTAGGGCTATTCAACTTACTTATCTTTTGATCAGAGCGTCTGCTTCTGATCTTCTATTTTTGAAATCATGATTTCTTTGCATTTAAAGCATCAAATTATTCAGATGTCTCTATAATCCGAAGCCTTTGCATTCTTTCTTCTTCTGGTGGAGTACCGATACTCACATCAGACCCAATGTGGACCGCCAGATCCTTTGCTGGATTTTATCTGACAACGTCCTTCATATTCAATAACCTCTTGAAGCCTTTCCTCAGATACATAAAGCCTTTGGTAAATTGTATCATCTGCCTTCTCAACCATGATTTGCCTTTGAGCTTGTGTTATTTTACTCGTGGAGTTCGTGGTATATGTTCCCAAGATGCCCCTATGGGTTGAAGCTATGCCTTCCTTAATCCATGTGAACCCAAGAGTTTTCACGAGTCATACTCTTCTGGTGTTTTGCCAGATAACATTTCAACACTACAACTTCATTGAACGCGCGAAGTGAATGAAAGGCTATGCATTAAAGAAGTGGGAGTCGACCTTGAACCTTTGTGTTCATGCCCATGGAACTGATGTAGAACTTATCATGGAACCTGCTCGTAAAAATAATTACCCCTTGTTATGAGTTCATCTTGTATTGGTGGATTGATCATTCATAATCGTGGTTCCGACCATAGTTTCTCCTTAATTCCATTTCCCGGACAAGTTAAAATACTTGTCTCCTGCAAGTCATTTCACCTGTCCAACCTCTAATTTGATCTACCTTCAAGTATTGCCTCATGTTATCTCGATGATATTGTGTCATTGCACTACCTCCTATAAATTCTTAATTGGAGTGATACTCCGTCACATCATTCCTAGCCTGATCGGTTATATCATTATCATGCTAATTTTAACTGTGCTACCTGGTCCTTATTCCCGGAGAACAATTTTTCGACGATGAGCGAAGCTTACATCGATCTTCCTCATTTTATCATTTCACCTCGAACAACAAGCTTGATTTTGAGCTTGTGTCATATCCGTGGTTCCAATAGCCTTTCGCTTCATCCTTCCCATTGCTTGATGGCATCACTCCTTGATGGCATCTTCATAGAGCCTCTTGACAAATGCGTCATGATCAGCATCAACATTTTGACTTCTGTTGAGATGACAAGTGAATTCATGGTGAGAAATACCATCCTTGACCTACGATGATTTGAGTTATCATCGACAACCGCCTTATCTTTTTTCCAACACATGTTTTGTTGAGTATTATGTTTAGTTAGGAAATACGAGATAGACTAGGATATGTTCCGGCTTGTCTTGTACTTCAAGTTGACCATGTACTCCTATATATATGCCCACGAGGCTCAAGTAATAAAACGACTATTCCGCCAATCCTCTCTCTCCCTTCTAACATGGTATCAGAGCCAAGAGGTCTCGAGTTCAAGACCCGGCTGGCACAATTAAATTGCAGTCCACTTTCAGTCCACGTTTAGGCCCGAGGGAGCCACACGTGAGGGGAGTGTTGACGTATAATGTGCTGCCTACTCTCTTCCATCAGATCCTAAACCCTAGCCACCGCCGCTTCTGCACCCACGCGCCGCCCCCGGGGGCGGTTGGCCTCCATGACCGTCGCCGGGGGCAGTGCCGCCCGTACCTAGGGTTCGACCGCCGGCCATGTTGGCCGGCTTCCCTAGAGAGTCTTTTTCCCAAGCCCTTGCTCCGGGTTTTTTCGCTCTCTCGCCGGTCGTTTTGATCGGCGTTTTTTCTTTCTATTTTTTCAATCTAATCTTGATCGGTTTGCGTCACCCGCCGCCGCCGTCGACCCCCGTGCGCCTCTACTTCGACCCCGGCGCTACCAGCCGGCCTCTCCTCTGACCCGGCGGCCACGCGCATTAAGGCGGCCCATCCGGGCCAGCCACCGACCGCACGTCGGTCCGCCCGTTGCCCTGCGCCGGCCGTCACCGCCTTGCTCCGACAGGGACACCTGCATCGCCCCGACCCGGCGGCCTCACGCCATGCGACGGCCAATCATAGCTGTCCCTCGCGCGCCGGCCCGCCCATCGATCCACGTCACCCGCCTCTGCCGCGTCTGCACAGCGGCCCGACAGTCTACCTCGCCGGCCTCGTTCTCGGCTGCGTCGGGACGGCTACGTCAGTCTCGTCGGCTGCCTCTACTCGGAAGCCGCTGCTCCGTTGGTCGCTCGGGCCTCGCTGCCCGGGCACCGGCGTTGCTTTGGCAGCCCAGGTGCCGGTGCTGACAAGCTCGTCCGCGACGTCCCACGGCATCCGTCATCGCCGGCTTCATCTCGGACTCCGCCGCCATCACGCCTCCACCGAGTGGCGTCCCCGACATCGCGCGCGATCGGCTTGATCACCCGCTCGCCGCCGCGATCCGCCTCATCTATGCCGCACGTCCGACCTGGCCCGTCGGCTATGCACGCCTCCGCAGGTCCCGTGAAGATCATCCCCAAGTTCAGCACGCCTCTCCACCGATGGAGCATCGGGCTGCCACTGCGTCGCCCTGTCGGGCTGCAGCGCCGCCTCCCCGTGGTTCTCCTCGCGGCTGCATCGACTCGTGCGTCGCCGCTGCGTCGCCCCTTCGGGCCGTAGTGCCATGATACGCGGTCCCCGCCGCCGCCCCGAGGTCGTCCCAGCGGCTGCACCGACTCGCGCACCGCCGCTGCGTCGCCCCTTCGGGCCGCAACGTCGCGGCGTGGGGTCCCCGCCGCCGCCCCGAGGTCTTCCCGCCGTTGCCCCGACCTGCCTGCCGCCGCTGCGTCGCCCCTTCGGGCTGGAGCACCGCGGCCCGCGGTCAGCTCCGCCATCACCGCACGTCGACCACCCGTGGTATGCACCGTGCCGTCTTCCTTGGTGCGGGAACGCCACCGTCCGCGTTGGTCTTCGTCACGCTGTCAGGGTTCTTCGCCTACTTCGAGCATCGCCGCCGCGCTTCTAAACATGGCCGCTGCCGCCGTCAGGCCGCCACCGCTCTTCTTCGGCCGCCGCCGCCGCTACCCCCTTAGCCGTCGCCGCCCGTCCACCTCCTTTATCTTCGTCCAGCACCAGCCCATCGCTAGCGTCGCCGTCATCTACCCCGACCACTTCGTCTACTCCGACCACCGTTGGTGACATCGGCCCCGCGCCGATGGACGCCGCAACCATCATCGAGTCCTTCTCTGCTGGCCTCTCTGACTTCTTCGACATGGCGTACATCTCGTGCAGGTCCCAGTCTACGCATGCCCGATGCTGGCAACACCGATGCATGCCTTCGTCCACAACGTGTCCCCGGGCCTGGCAAGCCCGGTGTGGCGCTTCATCAACTTCATCTTCGTGCGTCTATGCATGCCCAGTGCTGCCAACACCGGCACGTGCCTTCGCCCATGATGTGTCCCCGGGCTTGGCAAACCCGCCGCGACGCGTCATCAACCACATCTTCTTCCCGGCGCACCACTACTTCGACACCACTGCGCCTATGCTAACTCGGCGCCCCCTGCGCCTGCGGCTCCACGGCGACTTCCTCGACACCGGCCACCCCGACTCGACATCGACCACGACATTCTTCGCACGACTACCTCGACCATGGATCCACCACCCATGCTCTCGGCTACATCGACAAACGGCACAAAGGGCTATCGCCTGCTTGAGCAACCTCGTTGGTTTCCACTCCAGCCACGACTCCACGATGCGTCGACCATTACAATTGTGGGGGGGTGTCCGTCGGCTTGCCTTCGAATTCTTCTTCAGTCTCACCGTCTGCATCACTACCGTTGTGACTACGGGGGGATGTTGAGTATTATGTTTAGTTAGGAAATACGAGATAGACTAGGATATGTTCCGGCTTGTCTTGTACTCCATGTTGACCATGTACTCCTATATATATATGCCCACGAGGCTCAAGTAATAAAACGACTATTCCACCAATCCTCTCTCTCCCTTCTAACATGTTTGATCATGTCTTGGTTATACCTTGGACTCCTTGTTATTCCTACAATTGTTCTTTGAGAATTTCTTGTTATCTTCAACTCCAACCCCTACTTGGAACACCATATTAATGCTACCTCCAAGCATGACTAAGGTATTCGAATATCAACAAGAACATTGGAAGCACATTGTCGAATGTTTCTTGATCTATTATCCAAACACCGTTGTATGGCTAATATCATGATTCTTCTCCCGCCCCTTTATCTAAATGCTTTCGAACTTGCTGTCATATCATGTATATTCTGCTTCGCTTCCCCTTGGGAAGGATATACTCCCAATTCTTGTGTGTAAACACATTTTCCTTTCCATTGGTCTGATTAATCCAATAATTTCATTTTTCCTTTCCATTGGTTTGTTTAACCTTCTTGTGATTTATATGATATAAGCAGAAATAATTCCCTGCTTATAAAACACCCCGATGTACAACCTTGTCAGTGAGACCCTCTTACTATTGCTGATGACATTTTGGTAACCATCGATGGACGCGAACCTTGCCGATTGGTCTGCCTCGTTCAACGAGCAGGAATATGGTTCTCTTCGTCCCTCGCCCTTGGTACCATCGTGGTTGCCAACATAACTGACAGGCTATCCTTCGACAAAACTTTCTATCATAACCATGTAACATGTCACCACTCTTTCTACTTTTAACCCACATGGTGGGCCCATAACCCACAGTTCCACATGATTGAAACCTAACTCTCCTATACAACCTTGATTCTGAAGTAGTCTTTGCACTTGGCTTCGTAGGTAATTCACGAGCTAACTTCCTAACTGTGTTTCACTCCGGTACCATAGGCAACCTTATTCTTCATCGCTCTGAGCCCCTTCATCACCTGTTTTATGCATCACCTAGATGCCTACATGGTTGAAGCTTCTTATTTCACCTCCTTACCTTGCTCTCAATGACTTTCTTGAATTTCAACTCGAGAGATGCCTCTATGCCACATTCACCGAGAAAACCCCCAGGTACCTATCTTGTGTGGAGCCCCGTCCTTCCTGAGTAATTCCCCCTTACTCCACCCTTAAATCTCGGGACGAGATTTCTTGTAGTGGAGGAGTTTTGTGACGCCAGGATAATTAAACTACAGCAATCCCAAGTTAATGATGACACGTCATCATTTTCATTATTGCTAAATACCCCTTTTATTCAATCCGGTTCAATTTCAAATTAAACTCAAAATTCAAATTTCTCAAACATGCAAAATAAAATGTTCAAAGTGTGGCAAATAATCCCTGGATATTTGTCATGTTGGAACCAACCTCTTTTGGATTCCCAAAGTGCCCCTGGAAAATTATATAGTGGTCCAACTACAACAAACGTAACCTTTTCAAAATAAACAAAGATTTATGAGTTTCCAAATGACTTAAAACTTTATGTTTCGCTCCAAGATATTGTGCTAGAATTTTGTGCCAAATTTCAAGCTCAAGTAAATTCATTTGCTATAGCAAGTAAATAGAAATCAGTGGTAGAAATGTAAAGAAACGAAAAAAGAGAGAGGAAGTAGATGACCTAATCTACTGGCACCATGGCCCATTTAGCAAAAATCGGCCCAGCCAGCCCCACACGCCCTACTCTTTTCGCTACAGGAGGCTGCGATGGTCGTGGTGGCCATCCGCCAGCCGTGGCCACTTGCGTGGCGGCCATCCGACCCCTCCCGGCGTCCTACTCGACCTACAAGTCCTCCCCGAACCCCCCTTGACAAACCATGGCACCCTCTCTTCCCCTCCTCTCGTCCCTCTCCTCCCCACAACACGCAACCGCCGCCGCCGTCACCATGGATGCCCTCGGACGCGCACTCTCCGACCTCCCCGCGCCCTGTGACCGCATCCGCAAGCACCACTAGCGTCTGCTACTTCCTCTCCGTCCACAAGTTCGAGCTTAGAGCCCCTCCACCGTCGGGATCGAGCTCATCCCCTACCTTCGGTCGCCGCCGTCAACCTCGACGATCCACCACCCCTGCAGCTCCTAAGCTTCCACCAAGCCATCGTATGCTCCTCGGTGAGCATCTGCTCTCCCCCCTCCTTTGTTTTCGAGCTCGTGCTCGAGCTCCTCCCTGCTGCTATTGCTGCCGTCTTTGCTCCGTCGCCGCCGCCTACTTTGCCGCCATCGCCGTCGTCCGCTCCTTGGCCGAGCAAGCACGCCACTGTGGATCGTACGTCCCCATCACGTACGCTTGACTCGCCTCGAGCCCTACCTCGCCGGTGCCGCATTCTGACCATCCGGGGCACTCCCTGGACGCGCCCGCGCGCGCCACTACCTGGCTGGCCGAGCCAACGAGCCCCCCTCACGCGCCCGCGGCCTCCTCCCCGCCGCGCCCAGCGCACTCCCCGAATCCCCTCCCTGCGCCGCACCGCTGCGCCCTAGTGCCCACTCACGCGTCGTGCTGCTGCGGCTCGTCGCTCCGCTACCTGCCGCTGTGCAGTTCTGCTGCCGCCGCTGCTCGCCACTGCGGTCGCGCCCGTGGCCGTGCTTCCGCCGCGCCTCTGTCCACGCCCGGCCGCGTCCCGCAGCCGCTCGTGCCCGCGCAGGCCCTATCCCGTGCACGCTTGCTGCTCTGTTGTTGTTGCTAGCGCCGCTGCTCCTTGCTTCTGCTAAACTGTCGCGGCTGCTACTCTGTTGCTCCTACTAGCTTGCTGTTGTTGATCTGTAACTGAGGCCACTGCTGTTTTGCTACTGATCCTGCTAATTACTCGCTGCTACTGCTCCTAAGCGCTGCTCCTGGCTGCTATCTTCTGCTGCTCCTAGATGCTACTGCTTGCCGCCGCTGATTCCTCCTAATGTCGCTGCTAAAGGACATGGCCGTGGTGTTGTGCTACGTGGTGTGTGCGCATGAGTGTGTGTGTGTGTGTGTGTGTGTTGTGTGTGTGCGTACATGTGTGTTAGGGCCGGCCATATTGGTGTTAGGTTGGGTTAGTAGTTAATTACTAGTCTATGTACATATGACATGTGGGACCCCTCTGATTAGATTAAAATAAAATCATTTAGAAATTATTAAAATACTGACAGGTGGGACCCCCTGCACTGTTCCCTTAACCAGTCAAATTGACTTGGTCAACTCAATTTATATAATTCTAGAAAATTTAGGAAATCATGTAAACCTTAGAAATTAATAGAAAGTAAACTGTAACTCGGATGAAAATACCTTGTACATGAAAATTGCTCAGAACGATGAGACGAATCCGGATACATAGCCCGTTTGTCCACCACACATCCCTAGCATAGCAAACACACAACTTTCCCCTTCTGGTCCGCTTGTCCGAAAACACGAAACACTGGGAATACTTTCTCGGATGTTTCCCCCCTTCGCCGATATCACCTACTGCCGCGTTAGGGCATCCCTAGCACCGCGTATTGCCATATTATGCTTTGTGTTGCTTTGATTGCTCTATTATTTATTGTGTTCCCCTCCCTTACTTCTTTCCGGTAGACACCGAGACTGCCGGCGACCCCCAGTTCGACTACGGTGTTGACAACCCTTCCTTCTTGCCAGAGCAACCAGGCAAGCCCCCACTTTGATCATCCCGAGATCATCCATTCCGTTCTCTCATGCTTGCATTAGATTTTTCTACTGTTATTGTTTGCTCCTATTCTGATGCATAACCTGTTTATTGTAACCTGTTGTTGTTACCTACCTGCTTATCCTAAACTGTTTAGTATAGGTTGGGTAGAGACCCATCAGAGACCCCCACTTTGTCCCGACTGCCCCGCTGGATTATCAGAAGACCCGATCAACGGGATCGAAGACCAGGCCCCGGCACCGCACATCACTTTCCCCTTAGTTGCTCGACACTACTGGGTTACTATCGAGTGCCGAGGGTGAGACCTCTACTACACTTCCGATGTTAACCCTGTAGTGTAGCTATTCGGTCGTGGTAATCGAGGGTGATTTCCTCCTTAACCACTTCCATTACGGCTCTGTCGTGCAACCCCTCAAGTGTGAACCTCGAGGGTGGATCCTCTTACGTTCACCTTGATGATAACATCGAGTGGAATTCACCAGGGGTGATTCCTCGGGTTTCCCCTTGGTGTTAGACACACAGTTACTATGGTTACTGTGTCTTTACACTGAACCATGTTACTAAATACGGGTCGGCCCGGGGGGTACCCGCGCGAGCTTAATAGCGAGTGATGTGGAGTCGGGTTGACCTGGAAGGTGTCCGCGAGATTCTTACGAGGCGTGGCCGGGCATTCTTAGCCCTTGCCGCAAGTCCTTGAGACGGGGCGACGGGGTCACATCTTTCGTGAGTCTATGCTTGTTACCGTGTGCTCCTAATCCACTACGATTTGGATATTTGATCCGAGGGGCCTCTGGCCTGATAGCACTAACCATCACGTGGGCATAGTATGGGCGTTCTGCGTCGTATACATCAGCCGAAGCTTAATAGACGCTAGCGACTGAGCGGCGCGCGCCGGGTTGGACTGCGTAAGCTCCTGCCTTGTTGAAGGAGGTAGCTAGGTCTGCTCACCGGCCGCGTACGCAACGTGCAGGAGTTCTCGGGGAGATGGCCCATGACCCTTGGGGCATAGGCTTGGTCCGGCGTGCTGACCTCTCTATTAAGCCTAGGTCGGGTTGCGGCGTATTCTTTGGCCGAGGCCGGGCATGACCCAGGAAAGTGTGTCCGGCCGGAGTTAATCGAGCGTGGTGGGTAAGTTGGTGCACCCCTGCAGGGAAGAAAACATCTATCGATAGCATGTCCTACGGTAACGGACACTTGGAGTTGTATCCCGATCGATACAACTAGAACTAGATACTTGTGATGAGAATTGGATTGTGATGATAACTGGATAGTATGGCTCTGGGATTGCTTTCTCACAGGGTGTCAAAAAAGGATCTTTGGCCGAGGTTGATAACACTATACTACTTTACTTTATGCTACTCTACTCCCTCCTGTTGCTGCAAGTTGGTGGTTTTCAGAAGATGCTAGTCTTCGATAGGACTAGGCCTTCTCTCTATTCTGGCATTTATGCAGCCCAGTCCACATATACAACCTTCCTTTGATAATGTTGCATATGTAGTGTAGATCCTTGCTTGCGAGTGCTTTGGATGAGTACTCACGGTTGCTTTGCTCCCCCTTTTCCCCATTTCTTCTTTCCGGTTGATGCAACCAGATGTCGGAGCCCAGGAACCAGATGCCACCATTGGTGCCTACTATTACGTGAAGACCGTCGGCGACCAGGAGTAGTTAGGAGGCTCCCAGGAAGGAGGCCTTGCCTTTTCGATCGATGTTGCTTTTGTGCTAGCCTTCTTAAGGCAAACTTGTTTAACTCATGTGTGTACTCAGATAATGTTGCTTTCGTTGACTCTTGTGTTTTCGAGCTTATATATTCGAGCCCTCGAGGCCCCTGTCTTGTAATATAAAGCTTGTATTATTTTAATTTGTGTCTAGAGTTTTGTTGTGATATCTTCCCGTGAGTCCTTGATCTTGATCGTACACATTTGCGTGTATGATTAGTGTACGATTGAATCGAGGGCGTCACATATAACATGCCAAATTGAAAAATTGGGATGTTACAAGCATATATATATATATTGTCATATGATTTCTTATGCTAAAGTAACAATTGATTCACAATTTCAAGTATGAATCAGAAACTTCATTTAAAACTAACAAACTATAATCTTAGTCATTGAAGCAATTGCAATTTATCATAACATCAGAAAGAGTCAATATAAGAGTTTTTCAGCAAGTCCACATACTCAACTATCATTTTGTCTTTCACAATTGCTAACACTCACGCAATACTTATGGGTATGTAGTTTTAATCGGACACAGAGAAAGATAGGGGCTTATAGTTTTGCCTCCCAACCTTTTACCTCAAGGGTAATGTAAACAATAATAGTTCATGAAAACTCACATCCAATTAGCTATATATATCAGGATCTTTCCAACACATAGTGCTTGCCAAAGGATAAAATGTAAAAAGGAAAGGTGAAGATCACGATGAATCTTGTATAAAGTATAAGACAAGAATAAAAGATAGGCCCTTCGCAGAGGGAGGCAGAGGTTGTCATGTGGTTTTATGGTTGGATGCACGAAATCTTAATGTAAAAGAATGTCACTTTATATTGCCACTTGTGATATGGACCTTTATTATGCAGTCTGTTGCTTTTATTTCTTCCACATCACAAGATCGTATAAAGCTTATTTTCTCCACACTAATAAATCATACATATTTAGAGAGAAATTTATAATGCTTGCAGCAATGACAACTTACTTGAAGGATCTTACTCAATCCATAGGTAGATATGGTGGACTCTCATGGCAAAACTGGGTTTAAGGATATTTGGAAGCACAAGTAGTATCTCTACTTGGTGCAAAGAATTTGGCTAGCATGAGGGGGAAAGGAAAGCTCAACATGTTGGATGGTCCATGACAATATAACTTATTTCGGATGTAAGAAAACATAACCCATTATGTTGTCTTCCTTGTCCAACATCAACTTTTTAGCATGTCATATTTTAATGAGTGCTCACAACCATAAAAGATGTCCAAGATAGTATATTTATATGTGAAAACCTCTCTTTCTTTATTACTTCCTATTAATTGCAACGATGACCAAAACTATGTTTGTCAACTCTCAACAACTTTTTTCATCATGCTCTTCATGTGTGAAGTCATTACTCTCCATAAGATCGATATGATCTCTTTATTTCTTTTTGTTCTTTCTCCCCTTTTTTTCTTCAAGATCATAGCAAGATAACCAAGCCCTTGACTCAACACTAATCTTTATTATATATGGCTCACGGTCTCGATTACATAGAAGGATCATAAAGCAAAACTCAAAACTAAATCATACTAAAACATTGTTCTACTAGATCGAGATATTACCAAAAGGATCGAACTAGAAAAATGGTAAAGATAAAAGTGTGATGGTGATACGATACCGGGGCACTCCCCCAAGCTTGGCAGTTGCCAAGGGGAGTGCCCATACCCATGTGTTTATGACTCTTTCTTTGGAGGTGGTGATGATGGAGTTGTTGATGATGTAGTGTCGCACATTGAGCGTAGGAGATCCTCCAATTTGAGAATAATGCCCTTGAGTGCTGTGATATGTTCCTTCAACAAAATATTTTCACTTGTGAGATACTTGTTTTGTATGCGAGCTAACTCAATCATCTTGAAAGCTTCAATCTCAATTGGGGTAAGAAGATTATAATGAGGTTGAAGGATGTCTTCTTCTTCTGTTGTCGGAGCTTGATCCTCCGTGGCCTTCTTGATCCTATCATCCTTGTTGATCTCCTCAGGTTCTTCTCTCTTCAGCTCTATCTTCACTAGCCAAGCATCGTCGCCCTCATTGTTGGGGGAGGGGGATGACATGATGCCTGGCCTTGACAACTCTGGTAGAAAACAGCTCAAAAAAACAGAAGATATTTGTGTGGTACGGTGGTCAAAACCTTCGGGAGATTATATAGTGAATTTTTACCGACCAAAAGAAGTACCGTGCAAGAAAACAGAGTCCGGAGGGAACACGAGGTGCCCACGAGGTAGGGGGCACGCCCTCCACCCTCGTGGACACCTCGTGTCCTTTCCGGGCTGCTTCTTATTTTCCTATTTTCTTAAATATTCCAAAACGGAGAAAAATTGCTATTAGAACTGTTTTGGAGTCGGTTTACTTACCATACCACATACCTCTTCCTTTTCGAAGGCTGAAACATTCTGGAAGGTGTCCCTTATATACTCCTCCAGGGTTACGATTTCGATCACATTAGTTTCAACATTTATAGGATTACCTGAGATATAATGTTTGATTCTTTGACAATTCACTACCATCGGATTTGTGCCTTCAAAGTTGTTGATTTTTATGGCACCAGAGCGATAGACCTCCTCGATAACGTAAGGCCCTTCCCATTTAGAGAGGAGTCTCCCTGCAAAAAATCTTAAACGAGAGTTGTATAACAATACATAATCACCTACATTAAACTCACGTTTTTGTATCCTTTTGTCATGCCATCTTTTAACCTTTTCTTTAAACAGTTTGGCATTCTCATAGGACTGGGTTCTCCATTCATCAAGTGAGCTAATATCAAATAATCTCTTCTCACCGGCAAGTTTGAAGTCATAGTTGAGCTCTTTAATGTCCCAATATGCCTTATGTTCTAGTTCGAGAGGTGAGTGACATGCTTTTCCATAAAGCATTTTATACGGCGACATACCCATAGGATTTTTATATGCAATTCTATAGGCCCATAATGCATCATCAAGTTTCTTGGACCAATTCTTTCTAGATCTATTAACAGTCTTTTGCAGAATTAATTTAAGCTCTCTATTGCTCAATTCTACTTGACCACTAGACTGTGGATGATATGGAGATGCAATTCTATGATTAACATCATACTTAGCAAGCATCTTACGAAAAGCACCATGAATAAAATGTGAACCACCATCAGTCATTAAGTATCTAGGGACTCCAAACCTCGGAAAAATAACCTCTTTAAGCATCTTAATAGAGGTGTTATGATCAGCACTACTAGTTGGAATAGCTTCTACCCACTTAGTAATGTAATCGACAACAACTAAAATATGTGTATACCCATTAGAGGAAGGAAACAGTTCCATATAATCAAAGCCCCAAACATCAACTGGTTCAATAACAAGTGAATAATTCATAGGCATTTCTTGACATCTACTAATATCACCAATTCTTTAACATTCATCACAAGATAAGAAAAACTTACGGGCATCCTTAAAGAGAGTAGGCCAATAAAAACCGGATTGCAATACCTTATGTGCAGTTCTATCTCCAGGATGGTGTCCTCCATAAGCCTCGGAGTGACACTTGTGTAGGATCTGTTCCTGTTCATGCTCAAGTACACAACGTCTAATAACACCATCTACTCCTTCTTTATAAAGGTGTGGGTCATTGCAGAAGTAATGTCTTAAATCATAGAAAAAGTTTTTCTTTTGCTGGTATGTGAAACTAGGTGGTACAAATTTAGCAACAATGTAATTAGCATAATTAGCATACCATGGAGCAGTACGAGAAGCATTTATTATGGATAATTGTTCATCAGGAAAGCTATCATCAATAGGTAGTGGGTCATCAAGAACATTCTCTAACCTAGATAAGTTGTCTGCAACGGGGTTCTCAGCTCCTGTTCTATCAATAATATGCAAATCAAGTTCTTGTGGTAGGAGAACCCATCTAATAAGTCTAGGTTTAGCATCTTTCTTTTCCATAAGATATTTAATAGCAGCATGATCAGTGTGAACAGTTACTTTAGAATCAACAATATAAGGTCTGAACTTATCACAAGCAAATACAACTGCTAAAAATTCCTTTTGAGTAGTAGCATAATTTCTCTGGGAACTGTCTAGAGTTTTACTAGCATATTGGATAACATTTAATTTCTTATTAACTCTTTGTCCTAGAACAGCACCTACAACATAATTTCAAAGGGTAAATTCCAATCAGGAGGCTGAACAATGGGTGCAGAAATCAAAGCTTTCTTAAGTATTTCAAATGCTTCTACACAATCATCATCAAAGACAAGAGGAACATCTTTTTGTAGGAGATTAGTCAGAGGCCTGGAATTTTTTTAGAAGTCTTTAATGAATCTCCTATAAAAACCGGCATGACCAAGGAAACTTCTTATACCTTTAATGTCCTTAGGACACGGCATCTTTTCAATAGCATCAACTTTGGCTTTATCAACTGCAATACCTCTTTCAGAAATTTTATGCCCCAGGACAATACCTTCATTAACCATAAAGTGGCAGTTCTCCCAATTCAAGACAAGATTAGTTTATTTATCTCTGCAAAACTCGATCAAGGTTGCTTAAGCAATCATCAAAAGAAGTTCCATATACAGAAAAATCATCCATGAAAACCTCAACAATCTTTTCACAAAAGTTAGAGAATATAGTAGTCATGCATCTTTGAAAGGTAGCAGGTGCATTACATAAACAAAAAGTCATACGTCTATAAGCAAAGGTAGGTGGTCTTTTCCTGATCCTCTTTTGACACAGGTATTTGAGAGAAACCAGAATAACCATCTAGAAAGCAAAAGTGTGTATGTTTGGATAATCTTTCTAGCATTTGATCAATGAAAGGTAGAGGGTAATGATCCTTTTTAGTAGCTTTATTTAGTTTGCGGAAATCAATTACCATTCTATAACCTATAACAATTCTTTGTGAGATCAATTCATCTTTATCATTAGGAACAACAGTAATACCTCCCTTCTTAGGGACACAATGGACAGGACTTACCCACTGACTATCAGCAAGGGGATAAATTATACCTGCCTCCAGAAGCTTTAGTATTTCTTTTCTTACCACTTCTTTCATCTTAGGATTTTACCGCCACTGGTGATCAACAACCGGTTTAGCATCTTTTTCCATTTTTTTCATTATTAAAAATAAAAAGAACATTCTTAACAAGATGATATGAACTCAGAAAATGCAAATAAGATATCTGGATGTTCAGAAAACATCACCTACATTTGCATGTAATTTTTATTCATGAAAAAAATATTGTTTATACCTTTTTATTTTTAATAATGTTAATAACATTAATCACCTCAGGTAGTTTAAAGGGTGCTTTTGTCCTGAATGCAAATGATATGCACATAAAGGTAATGTTTATCTGAACATTTTGATATCGTATTTGCATTTTTCTGAGTTCATATGAATTAGTTATGAATTTTCGAAGTTTTGGTCAAACGGTCAAAGGGCATTCGAGGGACCTCGATGGAAAAAATAAGGGCAAAACTGAGCAAGCTCGGAAAGTAAGGGCAAAACCCATGGGTAGGAACCAACTAGGGGTAAAAATGCAACTGTCCCATTTTATTTTGTGCTGGCATAGAGTGGGACTAATGCCCTTAAAATCATCAAGAGTATATCCAATAGCAGCACGGTGCTTCTTCAGAGTTTTCAATAATTTCTCTTTTTCCTGCTCTGAAAGATTAGCACTAATAATAACAGGATATATCTTCTTTTCATCAAGATAAGCATACTTAAGATTATCAGGCAACGATTTAAGCTCAAACACGGGATCACCCTTGGGTGGAGGAGGATCCCCCGGGATTTCAATAGGCAAGTTGTGTTTCAAAATAGGTCCCTGTTTAAAGAATACTTCATCTATTTCCCTTCTTTCATTCATAAACATATCATTTTCATGGTCTAGCAAATATTGTTCTAAAGGATCATTAGGAGGCACGGCAATAGAAGCAAGACAAATAATTTCATCTTTACTAGGCAATTCTTTATCATGGGGTTGTCTACGAAATTTAGCAAAATTAAAATCATGAGACATATCCCCTAAACCAACAGAAACAATATTTTTTTTGCAGTCTATCTTAGCATTAACAGTATTCAAGAAGGGTTTACCAAATATAATGGGACAAAAGTTATCTTGTGGGGAACCAAGAACAAGAAAATCACTAGGATATTTAACTTTCCCACACAAGACTTCAACATCTCTAACAATCCCAATCGGTGAAATATTATCTCTATTGGCAAGCTTAATTGTAACATCAATACCTTCTATCTCAGCAGGTGCAATATCATGCATAATTTCTTCATATAAAGAATGAGGTATTGCACTCTCACTAGCACCCATATCACATAAGCCATGATAGCAATGATCTCCCATTTTAACAGAAATAACAGGCATGCCTACAATTGGTCTATGTTTATTTTTAGTATCGGGCCTAGCAATTCTAGCAGCTTCATCACAAAAGTAAATAACATGCCCATCAATATTATCGGACAAGAGATCTTTAACCATAGCAATACTAGGTTCAACTTTAATTTTCTCAGATGGTTTGGGTGTTCTAATGTTACTTTTGTTGACCACAGTTGAAGCTTTAGCATGATCCTTTATTCTAGTAGGGAAAGGTGGTTTCTCAATATAAGCGGTAGGAACAATAGGATCAACATTATAAGTGATAGTCTTTTCTTCAACTTTAATAGGTTCAACTACTTTTAATTCAATGGGAGGATGATATTTAATCCACTTCTCCTTAGGGAGATCAACATGAGTAGCAAATGATTCACAAAAAGAAGCTACTATCTCAGAGTCAAGTCCATATTTAGTGCTAAATTCACGAAAAGCATCAGTATCCATAAAATATTTAACACAATCAAACTTAGGTGTTATACCTGACTCTTTACCTTTGTCGAGTTCCCAATCTTCACAGTTGTGCTTAATTCTTTGCAATAAATCCCATTTGAATTCAATAGTCTTCATCATAAAAGAACCAGTACAAGAAGTATCGAGCATGGAGCGATTATTGAGAGAAAGCCGAGCATAAAATTTTTGAATAATAATTTCTCTCGAGAGCTCATCATTGGGGTATGAATATAATATTAACTTAAGCCTCCCCCAAGCTTGAGCGATGCTTTCTCCTTCACGAGGCCAAAAATTATATATATAACACCGATCACGATAAACTAGATGCATAGGATAAAACTTCTGATGAAATTCCAATCTCAATTGGTTGTAGTTCCATGATCCAATATCACCACATAGCCTAAACCATGTCAATGCCTTTCCCTTAAAATATAAAGGTAAGACCTTCTTCTTCATAACATCCTCGAGCATACCTGCAAGCTTAAATAATCCACAAACTTCATCCACATAAATTAGGTGCAAATCGGGATGCAATGTTCCATCTCCTGTAAAAGGATTAGCTAGCAGTTTCTGTATCATAGCCGAAGGAATTTCAAAGTAAACATTTTCAGTAGGTTCAGTAGGTTGAGGAGCAACTCTTTGCTCTACTGGTCGGGGTGAAGATACCCCGAACAAGCCCCTCAAAGGATTATGTTCCATAGTAACAAGTGATAGTAAATTTCAGCACACTATATAATTTTTTCCTTACCAAATTCCACCTACCAAAGGCGCTTCACTCCCCGGCAACAGCGCCAGAAAAGAGTCTTGATGATCCACAAGTATAGGGGATCTATCATAGTCCTTTCGATAAGTAAGAGTGTCGAACCTAATGAGGAGCAGAAGGAAATGATAAGCAGTTTTCAGTAAGGTATTCTGTGCAAGCACTGAAATTGTCGGTAACAGACAGTTTTGTGATAAGGTAATTGGTAACGGGTAACAAGTAATAAAAGTAAATAAGGTGCAGCAAGATGGCCCAATCCTTTTTGTAGCAAAGGACAAGCCTGGACAAACTCTTATATAAAGGAAAGCGCTCCCGAGGACACATGGGAATTATTGTCAAGCTAGTTTTCATCACGCTCATATGATTCACGTTCGTTACTTTGATAATTTGATATGTGGGTGGACCGGTGCTTGGGTACTGCCCTTCCTTGGACAAGCATCCCACTTATGATTAACCCCTCTTGCAAGAATCCGCAACTACAAAATAAGTATTAAGGTAAACCTAACCATAGCATGAACCATATGGATCCAAATCAGCCCCTTACGAAGCAACACATAAACTAGGGTTTAAGCTTCTGTCACTCTAGCAACCCATCATCTACTTATTACTTCCCAATGCCTTCATCTAGGCCCAAACAATGGTGAAGTGTCATGTAGTCGACGTTCACATGACACCACTAGAGGAAAGACAACATACATCTCATCAAAATATTGAAAGAATACCAAATTCACATGACTACTTATAGCAAGACTTCTCCCATGTCCTCAAGAACAAACGTAACTACTCACAAATCATATTCATGTTCATAATCAGAGGGGTATTAATATGCATAAAGGATCTGAACATATGATCTTCCACCAAGTAAACCAACTAGCATCAACTACAAGGAGTAATCAACACTACTAGCAACCCACAGGTACCAATTTGAGGTTTTGAGACAAAGATTGGATACAAGATATGAACTAGGGTTTCAGATGAGATGGTGCTGGTGAAGATATTGATGGAAATTGACCCCCTCCTGATGAGAGGATCAATGGTGATGACGATGGTGACGATTTCCCCCTCCCGGAGGGATGTTTCCCCGGCAGAATAGCTCCGCCGGAGCCCTAGATTGGTTCCGCCAAGGTTCCGCCTCATGACAGCGGAGTTTCGTCCCGAGAGGTTGCTTATGATTGTTTCTAGGGCAAAAGACTTCATATAGCCAAAGATGGGCACCAAAGGCTTGCCAGGGGGGCCCACAAGGCAGGGGGCGCGCCCCCACCCTCGTGGATGGTGGGTGGCCCCCCTCTGGTGCTTTCTTGGCCAATATTTTTTATATATTCTAAAAATGACTCCCGTGGAGTTTGAGGACTTTTGGAGTTGTGCAGAATAGGTCTCTAATATTTGCTCCTTTTCCAGCCTAGAATTCCAGCTGTCGGCATTCTCCCTCTTCTTGTAAACCTTGTAAAATAAGAGAGAATAGGCATAAGTATTTTGACATAATGTGTAATAAAAGCCAATAATGCAATAAATATCGATATAAAAAAATGATGCAAAATGGACGTATCAAACTACATATATAATTTTTGGCGTCGCGAAGGAGAAAACATCGCTCAAGCTTGGGGGAGGCTTAATTCAATGTTATATTCATGCCCCAATCATGAGCTCTCAAGAGAAATTATTATTTGGAAGCGGTTACCCAGGGAGAAGCCCCTGGTGAAGTCGTAAGTATCCGGATACCATAGTAATTCATGGTATGTTTTATTGCACTGCTTCTCATTATGCCGAATATGATTATGCAGTCCGTACCGAGCCCGTCTCGACGTATCTTCGTCGGACGGTTCATTAGACTCGTCGGATATGAATAGCGATTCACTTCCGACCGCCTCCACCCCTTGCCATACGGACAACGTCGAGGTGTTGTCCCAAAAGGCACCGAGCCGAGGGGAGGTAGTCCTGGGGGCGCCTCGAGGTAACCTTTCGGACCCTAGGCGCAAAGGGAGCAAGACTCCCACGGGCTCCAAGTTCGGCCCCCAGCCAAACACTGCCCCGGAACCTTCGGTGGTTCCGGACTCCGGCAGGCGATCCCCCATTAAGGGGGGCCAGCCGCCCGTGCCGGTGGCCTCTGTCCATCCAGAGGCGCCTGACAACTTGCTGGAAGCGCTTCGCGGCGCTTCCATTGACGAAGAGCACCGCACTATCATGAGTGCGGTGATTGAGAAGGTTTAGTCCGCCAAGAATGGACTGACCGAAGCTTGTGCCAGCCTCCTAACAGGCTTTCAGGTAAGCAATCAAAATATAGGAAAATATTACCACATAGACAGTAGCCCCTGATGCTCTGTTTGGCGTTCACGAAGAAAGGCCGAATGGAGGATCAAATAATGACTCAGGAGTCTAATCAAAATATGTCTCTGTGCATATGCAGGCTTCGCTGTTGGCTGCTGACGCACGTACTACGGAGGTTGCTGCACTAAAGCAGGACCTGGAGCGGTCCGAGGATGAGCTCGGCCTTACCAAGAGGCAGCTCGAGGAGAGCAAAGGTAAGCAATACCTTGTCTATACATTAAAAAAGAAGCTCGGTTTGTAAAGTAATAGGATCATCATGAATTTGCCAGGGGCCACGACCGAGGTGGCGACCCTGAAGAAGGCGCTGTCTGAGGCCGAAGACAAAGCGGCCAAGGAGCGCATTGAGCTGGAAAAGCAAGAAGCCCGGGTAGGCGAGGTGCAGCAAGAGCTCGAGGCTCTTGCCAAAAACACGAGTCCTTGGAGCTTGACTCTAAGACGTGAGAGTCCGAGCTTGCGAAGGCGCTCAAAAGCACACAGAGCGCCAAGGTTGAAGCCCACAAGGCCCTCCATGAGATTGATGCGGTGAAGAAGATAGCAGCGGGTAAGGCATTCATTATGCAAAGCAAGCATGTGAAGGAAACTTTCCTTTTACTTACCCGAGTTCGGAGCTCTCCAGGAGCATTCGCAGATCTTCTCCGCAGTGTGTTGGATGCCGCGGAGTTTTACCGAGCTGAGGAGGGGAGCTCGACGGAAAAGTTGTTCTGGTCTCAGTATACTGGGACCGAACACCCAATGCCCGTGAGCAACCAGCTGAAGCAACTGGTCGAGCTTCACAAGGCGGCCGAACAGGCCATGAAGGGTCTTATAGTTCGGATGTGGCCTGGCAATCCCCTGCCTAGCAGCTACTTCGGTCTGGTAAGGCGGCTTGTGGATGCCTACCCATGGCTTGAAGTCATAAAGCGGTCTGTCTGCATCGAGGGTGCGTGCAGGGCCTTTGCCCGGGCGAAGGTGCACTGGGCGAAGCTGGACGCCGTGAAGCTGGTGAAGGAGGGGCAGCCAGAGGGCAAGGAGCATCACTGCCCCGAAATGTATTATGACAGTGTCCTGAAGGGTTCCCACCTTGTGGCGGATGAATGTGTTAGGGATGTAATTTTTGAATGAACATGCTCATGTGATCCTGTGATGTGAAACGAGTTCATTTGCGCTATGCAACACTTTTTGAATTTAAAATATTACCTTTTGTGCTACCGTTTATAAAATCTGAGAGTTGGCCAGTCGTCGGCTTCTGCCCCCATGTAACTAGTTCGGGATAAACCTGAGCACTCTTTTTCCCAATTTTGGGTCCTTTGAGGGAGGTGTTCAGCACGACGAACCAGGCAATTGGACTATAAGGCTTTATCACTCTCACTTAGCCATAGAAGTCTACAATTTTAAATTTTGGCGAAGCCCCTAGAATTTGGAAGGCCGAATTTGGGGCGCTATATACGCCTAAGTCGGGCAAGGCCGACTCCTCGCCTGAAGCGGAAAAAGTCTTTAAGGACTTGAGACCTCTCGAATAGCGACCAGCTCTCGCCTTATCATGACAGTCAGTTTTCGGCTTTCTCTACTGAGGCGCTCGTCCGGAAGAACCGGGACACAATCGGAGTAGTTCTCCCAGCGCTACCTTAGCCGATATAGCGGAATGTAAGGTACCAAAGCATGGGAGCCGGGCAAACCCAACTATTGACCCAAGACATGATTCGGAGCTGATGCATATAATGCTATAAGTTCAGGGTGCCGCACTGTTGAAAGTGTTCGGACTTCTCATGTTGTATTATGGGGTAAACGAAAGTCCCTGGCGTACTGACCGTACTAGAATGTACGGGTGCAAGTTGTTGTAAATGAACATATAAGAAAAAAGGGATGAATAATGCAATAATAGACTAATGCCATGCATTGTTATTTAAATAATACGTCGAAGCATACTGATACAAGTAGTGCAATAAGCAAAAAATAGGACTATTTGACATGTCATATCCAAGGGCAAGCTGCGTAAGGATAGTAAAAAGCAGGTATATCGACTATTATTAGAGACCACCTGGGGGTTCCCTTGTACGTCTTAGTTTCTTGCCTCCTTGGTTGTTCCTTCTCGTAATGTGTCCGGCAATCCTACTGCCGAAAGGGCTTCCAGAGAGTAAGGTCCTGAAAGAGAAAAAATGATAAAGGTATGCAGCCCCTAGGGCGGTTAAGCCGCATTGCGGGACGTGCCCTGATCATGCCCCCGCCTATGCCCATGGTATTTTCAGTGCGTAATTATGTACGCGCAGCACGGATTTTGTCGCTTGAATGGGACTAGGATGGGGGCCGAATTGCTAGGCGAGCTCTGAACGTGCCAGGCGATCCTGTTGCATGTTACTCCGGACTCGCTTGACGGTGTCCGGGGGCTGTACCGCCGAATTGGCGATTTGCCTTAAAAGGCTGCTTTGTGCTTCTGCTGCGAGGACCGCAGTGTGCTCTTTCGTGCGGAGCGAGCGTTCTGTATTTCCATTGACTGCTATGACCCCCCTAGGTCCCGGCATCTTGAGCTTGAGGTATGCGTAATGCGGTACCGCATTGAATTTTGCAAATGCGGTTCGCCCGAGCAGTGCATGATAGCCACTGCGGAACGGGACGATATCGAAGATTAACTCCTTGCTTCGGAAGTTGTCTAGAGATCCGAAGACCGCTTCCAGTATGATTGAGCCCGTGCAACGGGCCTCTACACCTGGGATGACGCCCTTAATGGTGGTTTTGGTGGGTTTGATCCTCGAGGGATCTATACCCATTTTCACACTGTATCCTGATAGAGCAGGTTCAGGCTGCTGCCGCCGTCCATAAGGACTCGAGTGAGGTGAAATCCGTCGATGATGGGGTCTGGGACCAATGCGGCGGATCCGCCATGACGGATACTAGTGGGGTGGTCCCTGCGATTGAAAGTGATCGGACAAGAGGACCATGGGTTGAACTTTGGGGCGACGGGCTCTATCGCATAGACGTCCCTTAGTGCACGCTTCTGTTCCCTCTTGGGAATGTGGGTTGCGTATATCATGTTCACCGTCTTCACTTGTGGGGGGAACCTCTTCTATCCTCTAGTGTTCGGCGGCCGGGGCTCCTCCATGTCATCACTATGCAACCCCTTGTCCTTGTTTTCGGCATTCAACTTGCCGGCCTGCTTGAACACCCAGCATTCTCTGTTGGTGTGATTGGCTGGCTTATCGGGGGTGCCCTGGATTTGACACGAGCGATCGAGTATGTGGTCCAAACTGGACGGGCCCGGAGTACTTCTTTTGAATGGCTTATTCCGCTGACCAGATCTAGAGCCTCTGAATCCGACATTGACTGCCGTATCATCGGTGGTATCGCCATTGTTGCGGCGCTTTTGTGTGTTACGACATGGTCTGCCGTTGGCATCTTTGGTATCCAAAGTGCCCGGATTCCTTGATGTGTTGTTGCTGCGAGCCAGCCAGCTATCCTCGCCCGTGCAAAAGCCGATCATGAGTGTCGTGAGGGCTTCCATAGACTTCGGCTTCTCCTAGCCGAGGTGCCGGGCGAGCCATTCGTCACGGATGTTATGCTTGAATGCCGCTAAGGCCTCTGCATCCGGACAGTCGACGATTTGGTTTTTCTTAGTTAGGAACCGTGTCCAGAATTGCCTGGCCGATTCCCCTGGCTGCTGAGTTATATGGCTCAAGTCATCAGCATCCAATGGTCGCACATAAGTTCCCTAGAAGTTGTCAAGGAATGCGTCTTCCAAATCCTCCCAACTGCCGAAGGAGTCTGTTGGCAAGCTATTCAGCCAATGCCGAGCTGGTCCTTTGAGTTTTAGTGGGAGGTATTTGATGGCATGCAGATCATCACCGCGAGCCATGTGGATGTGAAGGAGGAAATCCTCAATCCATACAGTGGGATCTATTGTACCATCATACGATTCGATGTTTACGGGTTTAAAACCCTCCGGGAATTCATGATCCATAACTTCATCAGTGAAGCATAGGGGGTGTGCGGCGCCTCTGTGCCGGGCTATATCACGACGCAGTTCATATGAGTCTTGTTTGCTGTATTCGGCCCGGCCGGATTTACTTTTAGTGTATCCAGCGCGACGGTCATCGTCCCGCGTTGGCGCGCGCCCCCGTGACCCATATATTGACCTTGCATGTTTTGCCCTGCTGTCCAATACTTCTCGCAGGTCCCATGTGTTGCCCCGAGCCTTGGTATTTTTGTTTGAGTGGCGGCGGGGTGCAGGCTGAACTTCGGGCTGAAACGCCTCTCTAGCTCGGCCACGAGGTGGTCGGTCAGCCGCATCGTACACTGGTGATGTACGTTTCAATGCTTCCTCCTCGAGGCGAGGTAGCAACTTGTCCTTTGGGTAACTTTTGGAGGGGCGCTCGAGTTCGTATTCCTCGGCCGCAAGGACTTCGGTCCATCTATCTGCTAGCAGATCTTGATCAGCTTGAAGCTGTTGTTGCTTTTTCTTCAAGCTATTTGCTGTGGCCATAAGCCGACGCTTGAAGCGCTCCTGCTCGACGAGATCCTCAGGCACGATAAATTCTTCGTTGCCGAGGCTCACCTCGTCTTCGGAGAGAGGCATGTAATTGTCCTCCTCCGATTCTCCAACTGCTGCCTGCTCTGGAGGGCTAGCTTGTTCACCCTCCCGCTCTAAATCGTGCTGGAGGGGATTGTTGTCGTCTTCGGCACTTTCCGAAGTGTTATTGTCTCTTGTGCCGGTATCACTACTTTTGCTATGGCGGGACTTAGAGCGGCGCCGCTTACGTTGGCGCTTGGGTTGCTTCCCGGAGGGGTCATCCTCTGCTGTCTCGTCACCATTGCATTCTTTGGGGGTGTCCACCATGTATATATCATACGATGAGGTGGCGGTCCAGCGCCCTGTGGGTGGTGGTTCCTGTTCGTCCCCTGCATCGTCGTCCATACCGTCGATGTCTTCAGAGTCGAAGTCGAGCATGTCGGTTAAATCGTCGACAGTGGCTACTAAGTGGGTGGTGGGTGGGTAGCGAATTTCTTCGTCGTCCGCATCCCATTCTAGCTGGACATAGTTCGGCCAAAAGGTGAGTTTAGCACATCGCCGAAAGGTGAGTGCTGAAAGATATCTGCGGAAGTGAACTCCATGATCGGTGCCCAATCAGATTCGATAGGCACGGACGCAGGCGGATCAGAGTCCATGGCCGGGGACGAATCCAATGGTTCGGCAATACAGCTCTCGTAAGGGGTGAAGTCAGTATCCGGCTCCATCGCCACTGAGAGTGCGGCCTCCTTGGCGGGGTCTATCCCCCCATCATCGGATGGCGCAATTTGCTCCGGATTGAGGGCCGGAGTAGTTGCAGGTGTGATCTCCCGAACACTATCCGATGGCAGAGTTACGTCATGCTCGTCGTGATTGTGCGGCGCACCTGACATGGGCTCAAATCCGTCGAAGATCGATACGTCTCCAATGTATCTATAATTTTTGATTGCTCCATGCTATATTATCTACTGTTTTAGACATTATTGGGCTTTATTTTCCACTTTTATATTATTTTTGGGACTAACCTATTAACCGGAGGCCCAGCCCAGAATTGCTATTTTTTACCTGTTTTAGGGTTTCGAAGAAAAGGAATATCAAATGGAGTCCAAACGGAATGAAATCTTCGGAAACATGATTTTCTCGTCAGATAAGATCCAGGAGACTTGGACCCTCCGTCAAGAAAGCCACGAGGTGCTCATGAGGGTAGGCCCCCCCTAGGGCGCGCCCCTGCCTTGTGGGCCCCTCGAAGCTCCACTGACGTACTTCTTCCTCCTATATATATCCACGTACCCCCAAACGATCGGGGACGGAGCCAAAAACCTAATTCCATTGCCGCAACTTTCTGTATCCCCGAGATCCCATCTTAGGGCCTGTTCCGGAGCTCCGCCGGAGGAGGCATCGATCACGGAGGGCTTCTACATCATCATCCAAGCCCCTCCGATGAAGTGTGAGTAGTTTACTTCAGACCTACGGGTCCATAGCTAGTAGCTAGATGGCTTCTTCTCTCTCTTTTTGGATCTCAATACAATGTTCTCCCCCTCTCTCGTGGAGATCTATTCGATGTAATCTTCTTTTTGCGGTGTGTTTGTTGAGACCGATGAATTGTGGGTTTATGATCAAGTCTATCTATGAATAATATTTGAATCTTCTCTGAATTCTTTTATGTATGATTGGTTATCTTTGCAAGTCTCTTTGAATTATCAGTTTGGTTTGGCCTACTAGATTGGTTGTTCTTGCCATGGGAGAAGTGCTTAGCTTTGGGTTCAATCTTGCGGTGTCCTTTCCCAGTGACAGAAGGGGCAGCAAGGCACGTATTGTATTGTTGCCACCGAGGATAACAAGATGGGGGTTTTATCATATTGCATGAAACTATCCCTCTACATCATGTCATCTTACTTAAGGCGTTACTCTGTTTTTAACTTAATACTCTAGATGCATGTTGGATAGCGGTCGATGAGTGGAGTAATAGTAGTAGATGCAGAATAGTTTCGGTCTACTTGTCTCGGACGTGATGCCTATATACATGATCATACCTAGATATTCTCATAACTATGCTCAATTTTGTCAATTGCTCAATAGTAATTTGTTCACCCACCGTAGAATACTTATGCTCTTGAGAGAAGCCACTAGTGAAACCTATGGCCCCCGGGTCTCTTTCTCATCATATAAATCTCCATCACTTTACTATTGCTTTGCTTTTACTTTGCTTTTACTTTATTTACTTTGCATCTCTATACCAAAAATACCAAAAAATATTATTTATCATCTCTATCAGATCTCACTTTTGTAAGTGACCGTGAAGGGATTGACAACCCCTAAGCGCGTTGGTTGCGTTGAGCTATTGTTTTTGTGTAGGTACGAGGGACTCGAGTGTAGCCTCCTACTGGATTGATACCTTGGTTCTCAAAACTGAGGGAAATACTTACGCTACTTTGCTGCATCATCCCTTCCTCTTCGGGGAAATCCAACGCAGTGCTCAAGAGGTAGCAAGAAGAATTTCTGGCATCGTTGCCGAGGAGTCTGTGCAAAAGTCAACATACCAAGTACCCATCACAATCCCTATCTCCCGCATTACATTATTTGCCATTTGCCTCTTGTTTTCCTCTCCCCCACTTCACCCTTGCCGTTTTATTCGCCCTCTCTCTCTATCCCCCCCTCTCTATTTGCCTCTTTGGCCCGTTTGCTCTTGTTTGCTCGTGTGTTGGATTGCTTGTTTGTCATGATGGCTCAAGATAATACTAAATTGTGTGACTTCACCAATACCAACAATAATGATTTCCTTAGCACTCCGATTGCTCCTCTTACCGATGCTGAGTCTTGTGAATTTAATACTGCTTTGTTGAATCTTGTCATGAAAGATCCATTCTTCGGCCTTCCTAGTGAAGATGCCGCTACGCATCTTAATAGCTTCGTTGATTTGTGTGACATGCAAAAGAAAAAATGTCGATAATGACATTTTTAAATTCAAGCTATTTCCTTTTTCGCTTAGAGATCGTGCTAAAGCTTGGTTTTCATCTTTGCCTAAAAATAGTATTGATTCATGTAACAAGTGCAAAGATGCTTTTATCTCTAAGTATTTTCCTCCCGCTAAGATCATCTCTCTTAGAAACTATATTATGAATTTTAAACAACTTGATCATGAACATGTTGCACAAGCTTGGGAGAGAATGAAATTAATGATACATAATTGCCCTACTCATGGTTTGAATTTGTGGATGATTATACAAAAATGATTGAATTTTGCTTCTAGAAATCTTTTAGATTCGGCCGCGGGAGGCACTTTTATGGAAATAACTTTAGGAGAAGCTACTAAACTCCTAGATAATATTATGGTTAATTATTCTCAATGGCATACTGAAAGATCTACTAAAAAGGTGCATGCGATAGAAGAAATTAATGTTTTGAGTGGAAAGATGGATGAACTTATGAAATTATTTGCTAATAAGAGTGTTTCTTCTGATCCTAATGATGTTCCCTTGTCTACTTTGATTGAGAATAATAATGAATCTATGGATGTGAATTTTGTTGGTAGGAACAATTTTGGTAATAACACATATAGAGAAAATTTCAATCCTAGGCCTTACCCTAGTAATCCCTCTAACAATTATGGCAATTCCTACAACAATTCTTATGGAAATTATAATAAGATGCCCTCTGATTTTGAATCTAATATTAAATAATTTATTTCTTCGCAAAAGAATTTTAATGCTATGATCGAAGAAAAATTACTTAAGATTGATGATTTGGCTAGGAACGTTGATAGAATTGCTCTTGATGTTGATTCTTTGAAACTTAGATCTATTCCACCTAAGCATGATATCAATGAGTCTCTCAAAGCCATGAGAATTTCCATTGACGAGTGCAAAGAAAGAACCGCTAGGATGCGTGCTAAGAAAGATGCCTTTTATAAAAGCGTGTTCTTCTAGTTCCTATGAAAATAATGATGAAGATCTAAAAGTTATTGATGTGTCCCCTATTAAATCTTTGTTTTGCAATATGAATCTTGATAATGATGGGACTGAATATGATCCACCTTTACCTAGAAGGCGTTCTAAGAATTCGGAATTTGTTGATCTTGATGCTAAATTTGATAAAAGTGGGATTGAAGAAATTAAAACCCTAGATGTAGCTAAACCCACTATTATGGATTTTAAGGAATTTAACTATGAAAATTGCTCTTTGATTGATTGTATTTCCTTGTTGCAATCCGTGCTAAAATCTCCTCACGCTTATAGTCAAAATAAAGCGTTTACTAAACATATCATTGATGCCTTGATGCAATCTTATGAAGAAAAACTTGAATTGGAAGTTTCTATCCCTAGAAAACTTTATGATGAGTGGGAACCAACTATTAAAATTAAAATTAAAAATTATGAGTTTTATGCTTTGTGTGATTTGGGTGCTAGTGTCTCTACTATTCCCAAAACTTTGTGTGATTTACTAGATTTCCGTGATTTTGATGATTGCTCTCTAAACTTGCATCTTGCAGATTCCACTATTAAGAAACCTATGGGAAGAATTAATGATGTTCTTATTGTTTCTAATAGGAATTATGTGCCCGTAGATTTTATCGTTCTTGATATAGATTGCAATCCTTCTTGCCCTATTATTCTTGGTAGACCTTCCCTTAGAACGGTTGGTGCAATTATTGATATGAAGGAAGGGAATATTAGATTTCAATTTCCATTAAAAAAGGGCATGGAACACTTCCCTAGAAATCAAATAAAATTACCATATTAATCTATCATGAGAGCCACTTATGGATTGCCTACCAAAGATGGCAATACCTAGATCTATTCTTGCTTGTTATGCCTAGCTAAGGGCGTTAAACGATAGCGCTTGTTGGGAGGCAACCCAGTTTTATTTTTATTCCTTGCTTTTTGCTCCTGTTTAGTAATAAATAAATTATCTAGCCTATGTTTTGGTTGTGTTTTTTGTGTTTAATTAGTGTTTGTGCCAAGTAGAACCGTTGGGAAGACTTGGGGAAAGTCTTGTTGAACTTGCTGTAAAAAACAGAAACTTTAGCGCTCACGAGAACTGCTGTCATTTTTATTTGGAAAGTGATATTTAGTTAATTATTTTTTAAGATGATTAATAGATAAATTCCTCACGTCCAGAAATTTATTTTAGAATTTTTGGGCTTCCAGATCTTGCGCTAGCTACAGATTACTGCAGACTGTTCTGTTTTTGACAGATTCTGTTTTTCGAGTGTTGTTTGCTTATTTTGATGAATCTATGGCTAGTAAAATAGTTTATAATCCATATAGAAGTTGGAATACAGTAGGTTTTACACAAATATAAATAAATAATTAGTTCATCACAGTACCTTGAATTGGTCTTTTGTTTTCTTTCGCTAACGAAGCTCACGAGTTTTCTACCTTAAGTTTTGTGTTGTGAAGTTTTCAAGTTTTGGGTAAGGATTTGATGGATTATGGAACAAGGAGTGGCAAGAGCCTAAGCTTGGGGATGCCCATGGCACCCACAAGATAATCTAAGGACACCTAAAAGCCAAAGCTTGGGGATGCCCCGGAAGGCATCCCCTCTTTTGTCTACTTCTATCGGTAACTTTACTTGGAGCTATATTTTTTATTCACCACATGATATGTGTTTTGCTTGGAGCGTCTTTTATGATTTGAGTCTTTGCTTATTAGTTTACCACAATAATCCTTACTGTACACACCTTTTGAGAGAGCCATACATGATTTAGAATTTGATAGAATACTCTATGTACTTCACTTATATCTTTTGAGCTTTATAGTTTTGCTCTAGTGCTTCACTTATATCTTTTAGAGCGCGGTGGTGGATTTGTTTTATAGAAACTATTGATCTCTCATGCTTCACTTAGATTATTTTGAGGGTCTTAATAACATGGTAATTTTCTTAAAATCCTAATATGCTTGGTATGCAAGATTAATAATAAAACTTTCATATGAGTGTGTTGAATACTAAGAAGAAATTGATGCTTGATAATTGTTTTGAGATATGAGGATGGTGATATTAGAGTCATGCTAGTTGAGTAGTTGTGAATTTGAGAAATGCTTGTGTTAAATTTTGTGATTCCCGTAGCATGCACGTATGGTGAACCGTTATGTGATGAAGTCGGAGCATGATTTATTTATTGATTGTCTTCCTTATGAGTGGCGGTCGAGGACGAGCGATGGTCTTTTCCTACCAATCTATCCCCCTAGGAGCATGCACGTAATACTTTGCTTTGATAACTTCTAGATTTTTGCAATAAGTACTTGAGTTCTTTATGACTAATGTTGAGTCCATGGATCATACGCACTTTCCTTGCTTCCACCATTGCTAGCCTCTCTAATACCGCACACTTTTCACCGGTATCATACACCCACCAAATACCTTCCTCAAAACAGCCACCATACCTACCTATCATGGCATTTCCATAGCCATTCCGAGATATATTGCCATGCAACTTTCCACCGTTTCGTTCATTATGACACGCTCCATCATTTTCATATTGCTAGCATGATCATGTAGTTGACATCGTATTTGTGGCAAAGCCACCGTTCATAATTCTTTCATACATGTCACTCTTGATTGATTGCACATCCCGGTGCACCGCCGGAGGCATTCATATAGAGTCATATTTTGTTCTAAGAATCGAGTTGTAATTCATGAGTTGTAAGTAAATAAAAGTGTGATGATCATCATTATTAGAGCATTGTCCTAGTGAGGAAAGGATGATGGAGACTATGATTCCCCCACAAGTCGGGATGAGACTCCGGACGAAAAAAAAGAGGCCATAAAAAAGGAGAAAGGCCCAAATAAAAAAATGAGAGAAAAAGAGAGAAGGGACAATGTTACTATCCTTTTACCACACGTGTGCTTCAAAGTAGCACCATGATCTTCATGATAGAGAGTCTCTCATTATGTCACTTTCATATACTAGTGGGAATTTTTCATTATAGAACTTGGCTTGTATATTCCAATGATGGGCTTCCTCAAAATGCCCTAGGTCTTCGTGAGCAAGCGAGTTGGATGCACACCCACTTAGTTTCTTTTGAGCTTTCATATACTTATAGCTCTAGTGCATCCGTTGCATGGCAATCCCTACTCACTCACATTGATATCTATTGATGGGCATCTCAATAGCCCGTTGATACGCCTAGTTGATGTGAGACTATCTTCTCCCTTTTTGTCTTCTCCACAACCACCATTCTATTCCACCTATAGTGCTATATCCATGACTCATGCTCATGTATTGCGTGAAGATCGAAAAAGTTTTGAAAATGTCAAAAGTATGAAACAATTGATTGGCTTGTCATCGGGGTTTGCATGATTTAAATACTTTGTGTGGTGAAGATAGCCAGACTATATGATTTTGTAGGGATAGCTTTCTTTGGCCATGATATTTTGAGAAGACATAATTGCTTTGTTAGTATGCTTGAAGTATTATTATTTTTATATCAATATGAACTTTTGTATTGAATCTTTCGAATCTGAATATTCATACCACAATTAAGAAGATTTACATTGAAATTATGCCAAGTAGCACTCCACATCAAAAATTCTGTTTTTATCATTTACCTGCTCGAGGACGAGCAGGAATTAAGCTTGGGGACGCTTGATACGTCTCCAACGTATCTATAATTTTTGATTCCTCCATGCTATATTATCTACTATTTTAGACATTATTGGTCTTTATTTTCCACTTTTATATTATTTTTGGGACTAACCTATTAACCGGAGGCCCAGCCCAGAATTGATGTTTTTTGCCTGTTTTAGGGTTTCGAAGAAAAGGAATATCAAACGGAGTCCAAATGGAATGAAACCTTCGGAAACGTGATTTTCTCATCAGATAAGATCCAGGAGACTTGGACCCTCCGTCAAGAAAGCCATGAGGTGCTCACGAGGGTAGGGGGCGTCCCCCCTAGGGCGCGCCCCCCTGCCTCATGGGCCCCTCGAAGCTCCACCGACGTACTTATTCCTCCTATATATATCCACGTACCCCCAAACGATCGGGGACGGAGCCAAAACCTAATTCCATCGCCGCAACTTTCTGTATCCACGAGATCCCATTTTGGGGCCTGTTCTAGAGCTCCGCCGGAGGAGGCGGAGGGCTTCTACATCATCATCCAAGCCCCTCCGATGAAGTGTGAGTAGTTTACTTCAGACCTACGGGTCCATAGCTAGTAGCTAGATGGCTTATTGTCTCTTTTTGGATCTCAATACAATGTTCTCCCCCTCTCCCGTGGAGATCTATTCGATGTAATCTTCTTTTTGCGGTGTGTCTGTTGAGACCGATGAATTGTGGGTTTATGATCAAGTCTATCTATGAATAATATTTGAATCTTCTCTGAATTCTTTTATGTATGATTGGTTATGTTTGCAAGTCTCTTCGAATTATCAGTTTGGTTTGGCCTACTAGATTGGTTGTTCTTGCCGTGGGAGAAGTGCTTAGCTTTGGGTTCAATCTTGCGGTGTCCTTTCCCAGGGACAGAAGGGGCAGCAAGGCATGTATTGTATTGTTGCCATCGACGATAACAAGATGGTTTTTTTTTATCATATTGCATGAAACTATCCCTCTACATCATGTCATCTTTCTTAAGGTGTTACTCTGTTTTTAACTTAATACTCTAGATGCATGCTGGATAGCGGTCGATGAGTGGACTAATAGTAGTAGATGCAGAATCGTTTCGGTCTACTTGTCTTGGACGTGATGCCTATATACATGATCATACCTAGATATTCTCATAACTATGCTCAATTCTGTCAATTGCTCAACAGTAATTTGTTCACCCACCGTAGAATACTTATGCTCTTGAGAGAAACCACTAGTGAAACCTATGGCCCCCGGTTCTCTTTCTCATCATATCAGTCTCCATCACTTTACTATTGCTTTGCTTTTACTTTATTTGCTTTGCATCTCTATACCAAAAATACCAAAAAATATTATTTATCATCTCTATCAGATCTCACTTTCGTAAGTGACCGTGAAGGGATTGACAACCCCTAAGCGCGTTGGTTGCGTTGAGCTATTGTTTTTGTGTAGGTACGAGGGACTCGAGCGTAGCCTCCTACTGGATTGATACCTTGGTTCTCAAAAACTGAGGGAAATACTTACGCTACTTTGCTGCATCATCCCTTCCTCTTCGGGGAAATCCAACGAAGTGCTCAAGAGGTAGCAAAGATCAAGTCTCTGCGGATGTCGGTAGTGTAGTTAAATTTCCGAACCTGACCAGATGGCCAAGGGCGTAGCTCTCGATCTGCTCCAGACGGCCAAGCGAGTTGGCCCGTAGTGCGAAGCCGCCGAATACGAAGATCTGTCCGGGGAGGAAATCCTCACCCTAGACCGCATTGTTACCGATGATCGAAGGAGCCATCAAGCCTTTACGGTGATGGCACAGTGGAACTCTCAATGAAAGCACCAATGTCGGTGTCAAAACCGGCGGATCTCGGGTAGGTGGTCCCAAACTGTGCGTCTAAGGCGGATGGTAACAGGAGGCAGGGGACACGATGTTTACCCAGGTTCGGGCCCTCTCGATGGAGGTAATACCCTACGTCCTCCTTGATTGATCTTGATGATATGAGTATTACAAGAGTTGATCTACCACGAGATCGTAGAGGCTAAACCCTAGAAGCTAGCCTATGGTATCATTGTTGTTGTCCTACGGACTAAACCCTCCGGTTTATATAGACACCGGAGGGGGCTAGGGTTATACAGAGTCGGTTAGAAGGGAGGAGATCTACATATCCATATTGCCAAGCTTGCCTTCCACGGCAAGGAGAGTCCCATCCGGACATGGGACGAAGTCTTCAATCTTGTATCTTCATAGTCCAACAGTCCGGCCAAAGGATATAGTCCGGCTGTCCGGAGACCCCCTAATCCAGGACTCCCTCAAAAGCCTTCCGAATCATCGAAACGGTTTTTGTGCAAAATAAATATCTCACTCGTGAAAATATTCTGCATCAAGAGCACATCATTTTCCACCGGAGTGTCATCCATAGATTGGAAAATCTCTTGATCGTGAAGGACAGGATCGTCTCTACTTCATCACCAAAAGAAAATTGAGTATCGGGTATGGGCACTCCCCTTGCCTTCCGCCAAGATTGGGGGAGGTGCCCCGGTATCGTATCACCCCACTATCTTTTTGCCTTTACTTATCTTAGTTTGATCCATAGTTATCTTTTGCTTTAGATGAATAAAAGTTCAGTTGGATCCATTCTTTTCGAGAGTATTCTTAGTGATCTATCCTTGTAATTTGTGTGAGATATATAATAAAGTTTAGTTTGAGTTTTTCCTTTCTTTACTTTCATGTTCCAATAAAAAGAAAGGAAATAAATGAATAAGATCATATGCTAATATTATGGTAGGTGATGACACCACATAAGGAAAAGTATAAGTAGAAATTTTTGATAGAGATTGACAAACATAGCATTGGTCAATGATGCAACTCATGAAAGCAGTAATAAGGGAAGATAAGATTCGCATATAAATATACTATCCTGGAAATCTTTTTGTGACTGTGGGCCCCCATCAAAATATTATATGCCAAAATTGTTGACGTTGGACAAGTAAGACAACCTAATGATTTATGTTTGTTCATATTCACATAAAAGTTATATTGTCATAGATCCTCCAACATGTGGTGCTTGCCCCTATCTTTGCTAGCCAAAAATTCCGCACAAAGTAGAGATACTACTTGTGCATCCAAAAACCCTTAAACCCAAATCTTATTTTCAAGTGTCCACCATACCTACCTAAGGATTGAGTTAGATCCTTCAAGTAAGTTGTCATCGGTGCAATAAGGAAATAAAAATTGCTTCTAAAACTGAGATCATTTAGTGCAAGAGAAAATTGAGCGTTGTACGAAATTGTGATGGTGAAGAATAAAAGCGACAGACTACATAATAAAGGTTGCCATCACAAGGGGCAATACAACGTGACGTTCTTTTGCACTAAGGGGTTGAGCATACAAACAAATAATAGCATGGAAACCTCTGCTTCCCTCTGCGAAGGGCCTATCTTTCACTTTTATTTCTTTACTTTTATGCATGAGTCGAAGTTTTCTCTCTATTCCTTTTTATTTTTCTCCTTTGGAAAGCATCGTGTGATGAGGAAATATCTAGGCACATATGTCCAGTTGAATATGGTGGCATAAGTCATTATTGTTGACATCACCCTTGAGGTGAATATGTTGGGAGGCGAAACTACAAGCCCCTATATTTCTATGTGTCCGGTTGAAACGTTTTGCTCATGTGTATGCGGTGAGTGTTAGCAATCATAGAAGACTATATGATGGTTGAGTATGTGGACTTGCCTAAAGGCTCCGATACGTGACCCTTCCTGAAAATATGATGAATTGTAGTTGCAAAGTTGACTGAGAACATAGTTTGTTGGTTTCTAATAGAGTTTATGCTTTATACTTCGATAGTGTGATGAATTGTTACTTATTCATGAGAAGTATATGATCAAAGTTCTATGATAAAAGTTTTATGTTAAAGTTTGTTGCTGCTATAATAATTCACATGATGCTTCTATGTCCGTATTTTGTTTTTAATGACACCTCTCTCTCTAAGCATGTGGACATGTTTTTTGATTTCGGTTTTTGCTTGAGGACAAGCAAGGTCAAAGCTTGGGGAGTTAATACGTCCATTTTGCATCATGTCTTCCTACTGTTATTTATGATGTTTTTATGCATAATAATGCTTTTTGGAGTAATTCTAATGCCTTTTTCTCTCATAATATGCAAGGTACACACAAAGAGGGAGAATTCCGGCAGCTGGAAATCTGGACCTGGAAAAGCTACGTCTGGCCACCTATTCTGCACAACTCCAAACAAGTTGAAACTTTATGGAGATTTTTTATGGAATATATGAGGAATATTGGAGCCAATAAGTACTAGAGGGGGTCCACGAGGTGGGCACAGCCCACCTCGGCGCGCCAGGGAGCCCAAGCGCGCCCTGGTGGGTTGTGCTCACCCAGGCCCATCTCCGGTGCCCATATTCTGGTATATAAGTCATTTTGACCTAGAAAAAATAGGGAGAGGACTTTCGGGACGGAGTGCCGCCGTCTCGAGGCGGAACTTCGGCAGGAGCACTTTTGCCCTCCGACAGAGCGATTCCGCCGAGGGAACTTCCCTCCCGGAGGGGGAAATCATCATCATCATCATCACCAACAACTCTCCCATCTTGGGGAGGGCAATCTCCATCAACATATTCAACAACACCATCTCATCTCAAACCCTAGTTCATCTCTTGTGTTCAATCTCGTTACCGGAACTATAGATTGGTGCTTGTGGGTGACTAGTAGTGTTGATTACATCTTGTAGTTGATTACTATATGGTTTATTTGGTGGCAGATTATACGTTCAGATCCAGTATGTTATGTAATACCCCTCTGATCTTGAGCATGATTATCATTTGTGAGTAGTTACTTTTGTTCTTGAGGTCACGGGAGAAATCATGTTGCATGTAATCATGTGAACTTGATATGTGTTCGATATTTTGATAGCATGTATGTTGTGATTCCCTTAGTGGTGAACGTCGACTACATGACACTTCACCATATTTGGGCCTAAGGGAATGCATTGTGGAGTAGTTATTAGATGATGGGTTGCGAGAGTGATAGAAGCTTAAACCCTAGTTTATGCGCTATTCCGTAATGGACCGATTGGATCCAAAAGTTTAATGCTATGGTTAGGATTTATCCTTAATACTTTTCTCATAGTTGCGGATGCTTGCGAGGGGGTTAATCATAAGTAGGAGGTTTGTTCAAGTAAGAACAACACCTAAGAACCGGTCCATCCACCTATCAAATTATCAAAGTAGCGAACACAAATCGAATCAACATGATGAAAGTGACTAGATGAAATTCCCGTGTACCCTCGAGAACACTTTGCTTATTATAAGAGACCATTTTGGAATGTCCTTTGCCTCCAAAGGATTGGGCTACCTTGCTGAACTTTTGTTACTATTATCATTAGTTGATCATTATAAAATATCTTGCTATCAAACTACTCTATTACTTACAATTTCAGCACTTGTAGACATTACCTTGCTGAAAACCACTTGTCATTTCCTTTTGCTCCTCGTTGGGTTCGACACTCTTACTTATAGAAAAGAGCTACAATTGATCCCCTATACTTGCGGGTCATCAGGCCTCATATGGCCCTATCAGTTTTCTTATCTTAGCGAGCTCGACGGAGGCCAACGCGGCCTCAGCGAGCTCCACATTTGCCACTTTGGCTTTGTAGGCATTCTTCGTGCTTCCTCGGACGATGATCGTGCCGTTCGAGCCGGGCATCTTCATCTATAGGTAGGCATAGGACGAGACCGCCGTGAATTTTACATACGCGAGCCTGTCCAAGATCGCATGGCAGCCGCTTTGGAAGGGGGCGACCTTGAACCGAATGGTTTTGCTCTGGTAATTCGACTCGCCTCTAAAGACGACCTTGAGTTCGATCTTGCCTAAGGGATGTTTCGGGCAGCCCGACACTACCCCATGGAAGCCCACGTTTGACATCCGAAGTCTTGATAGGGAGATGTTCATCTTTTCTATGGTATCAGTGAAGACAATGATAGGGCCATTGCCTCCGTCCTAAGGGCGCGTGAGAGGCGGCAACCCCCCACAATGGGGTCCAGTAGCAGGGTGTGCTTGCCTGGATTGTTGGGGAACGCGGTATTTTAAAAAATTCCTATGATCACACATGATCTATCTACGAGATGCATAGCAACGAGAGGGAAGAGTGTGTCCACGTACCCTCGTAGACCGAAAGCGGAAGCGTTTAATAACGCGCTGATGTAGTGGAACGTCTTCGCAATCCAAGCACCAAACGTATGGCACCTCCACGTTCAGCACACGTTCAACTCGATGACGTCCCTTGATATCATGATCTAGTTGAGGACGAGGGAGAGTTCTGTCAGAATGACAACGTGATGATGGTGATGATGAAGTTACCGACGCAGGGCTTCGCCTAAGCACTACAACGATATGACCGAGGTGTGTAACTGTGGAGCGGGGCACCGCACACGGCTAAGAGAAGACTTGGTGTGCCTTTGGGGTGCCCCCTTCCCACGTATATAAAGGGGGGAGTAGAGGTGGCCGGCCCTAGGGGGGCGTGCCATGGGGGGAGTCCTACTTGAACTCCCGGTCCATGTAGGATTCGGTCCCCCTTTCCTATTCCAAGTAGGAGAAGAAGGGAAGGAGGAAGAGGAGAGAAGGAAGGAGGGGGGCACCGCCCCCACCTCTTGTCCAGTTCGGACCGGGCAAGGGGGGTGCGCGCCACCTCCTGGCTGGCCCTCTCTCTTCTCCACTATGGCCCATGTGGACCATTAACCCCCCGGGGGGAGGGTTCCGGTAACCCCTGGTACTCCGAAACTTATCCGAAATGACCCGAACCATTCCGGTCTCCGAATGTAGCCTTCCAATATATGAATATTTATGTCTCGACCATTTCGAGACTCCTCGTTATGTCCGCGATCTCATCCGGGACTCCGAACAAACTTAGGTTCATCAAAACACGAAACTCATAATAAAAATCGTCATCGAACGTTAAGCGTGCGGACCCTACGGGTTCGAGAACTATGTAGACATGACCAAGACATATCTCCGGTAAATAACAAATAGCGGAACCTGGATGCTCATATTGGCTCCTACATATTCTACGAAGATGTTTATCGTTCAAACCACATAACAACATACGTTGTTCCCTTTGTCATCGGTATGTTACTTGCCCGAGATTCAATCGTCGGTATCATCATACCTAGTTCAATATCATCACCAGCAAGTCTCTTTACTCGTTCTGTAATGCATCATACTGTGACTAACTCATTAGTCACATTGCTTGCAAGGCTCATAGTGATGTGCATTACCGAGAGGGCCCAGAGATACCTCTCCGATACACGGAGTGACAAATCCTAATCTCGATCTATGCCAACTCAACAAACACCATCAAAGACACATGTAGAGCATCTTTATAAGCACCCAGTTACGTTGTGACGTTTGATATCACACAAGGTGTTCCTCCGGTATTCGGGAGTTGCATAATCTCATAGTCTAAGGAACATGTATAAGTCATGAAGAAAGCAATAGCAGAAAAACTAAACGATCATTATGCTGAGCTAACGGATGAGTCTTGTCCATCACATCATTCTCTAATGATGTGATCCCGTTCATCAAATGACAACACATGTCTATGGTCAGGAAACTTAACCATCTTTGATTAATGAGCTAGTCAAGTAGAGGCATATTAGGGACACTCTGTTTGTCTCTGTATTCACACATGTACTAAGTTTCCGGTTAATACAATTCTAGCATGAATAATAAACATTTATCATGATATAAGGAAATATAAATAACAACTTTATTATTGCCACTAGGGCATATTTCCTTCAGTCTCCTGATATGTCTCCAACGTATCTATAATTTTTTTATTGTTCCTTGCTATTATATTATCTGTTTTGGATGTTAATGGGCTTATTTATACACTTTTATATTATTTTTGGGACTAACCTATTAACCCAAGGCCCAGTGCAAATTGTTGTTTTTTTGGCTATTTCAGTGTTTCGCAGAAAAGGAATATCAAACGGAATCGAAACGGAATGAAACCTTCGGGAGAGTCATTTTTGGAACAAACGTGATCCAGGGGACTTGGAGTAGACGTCAAGAAATCAACGAGGAGGCCGCGAGGCACGGAGGCGTCCCTGCCCCCTTGGGGGCGCCCCCACCCTCGTGGGACCCTCGTAGCTCCACCGACCTACTTCTTCCTCCTATATATGTCCATATACCCTGAAAACATCCAGGAGCACCACGAAACCCTATTTCCACCACCGCAACCTTCTATACCCAAGAGATCCCATCTCGGGGCCTTTTCCGGAGCTCCGTCGAAGGGGGAATCGATCACAGAGGGCTTGTACATCAACACCATAGCCTCTCAGATGATGTGTGAGTAGTTTACCACAGACCTTTGGGTCCATAGTTATTAGCTAGATGGATTCTTCTCTCTCTTTGGATCTCAATACAATGTTCTCCTCGATCTTCTTGGAGATCTATATGATGTAACTCTTTTTGTGGTGTGTTTATCGAGATCCAATGAATTGTGGGTTTATGATAAAGTTTATCTATGAACAATATTTGATTCTTCTCTGAAATCTTTTATGTATGATTGGTTATCTTTGCAAGTCTCTTCGAATTATCAGTTTTGTTTGGCCTACTAGAGTTATATTTCTTGCAATGGGAGAAGTGCTTAGCTTTGGGTTCAATCTTGCGGTGTCCTTTCCCAGTGACAGCAGGGGCAGCAAGGCACATATTGTATTGTTGCCATCGAGGATAAAAAGATGTGGTTTATATCATATTGCTTGAGTTTATCCCTCTACATCATGTCATCTTGCCTAATGCATTATTCTGTTCTTATGAACTTAATACTCTAGATGCATGCTGGATAGCGGTCGATGTGTGGAGTAATAGTAGTAGATGCAGAATCGTTTCGGTCTACTTGTCGCGGACGTGATGCCTACATACATGATCATGCCTAGATATTCTCTTAATTATTCACTCTTCTATCATTGCTCGACAGTAATTTGTTCACCCACCGTAATACTTATGCTATCTGGAGATAATCCACTAGAGAAATCTATGGCCCCCGGGTCTATCTTTTATCATATAAGTATCCAATCTATTTTATTTTGCAATCTTTATTTTCCAATCTATATCATAAAAATACCAAAAATATTTATCTTATTATCTCTATCAGATCTCACTCTCGTAAGTGACCGTGAAGGGATTGACAACCCCTTTATCGCGTTGGTTGCGAGGTTCTTATTTGTTTGTGTAGGTATGAGGGACTTGCGTGTAGTCTCCTACTGGATTGATACCTTGGTTATCAAAAACTGAGGGAAATACTTACGCTACTTTGCTGCATCACCCTTTCCTTTTCAAGGGAAAACCAACGCAGTGCTCAAGAGGTAGCATCACCCACTTGCACTAGAGTCCATAATCTAGATTACATAGTAATGATTCTAACACCCATGGAGTCTTGGTGCTGATCAACTTTTGCTCGTGAGAGAGGCTTATTCAACGGGTCTGCAACATTCAGATCCGTATGTATCTTGCAAATCTCTATGTCTCCCTCCTTGACTTGATCGCGGATGGAATTGAAGCATCTCTTGATGTGCTTGGTTCTCTTGTGAGATCTTGATTCCTTTGCCAAGGCAATTGCACTAGTATTGTCACCAAAGATTTTCATTGGACCCGATGCACTTGGTATTACACCTAGATCGGATATGAACTCCTTCATCCAGACTCGTTCATTTGTTGCTTTCGAAGTAGCTATGTACTCCGCTTCACACGTAGATCCCGCCATGACGCTCTACTTGGAACTACACCAACTGACAGCTCCACCATTCAATATAAATACGTATCCGGTTTGCGACTTAGAGTCATCCGGATCAGTGTCAAAGCTTGCATCGATGTAGCTGTTTACGACGAGCTCTTTGTCACCTCCATAAACGAGAAACATATCCTTAGTCCTTTTCAGGTATTTCAGGATGTTCTTGACCGTTGTCCAGTGATCCACTCCTGGATTACTTTGGTACCTCCCCGCTAAGCTAGTAGCAAGGCACACATCAGGTCTGGTACACAGCATTGCATACATGATAGAACCTATGGCTAAGGCATAGGGAATGACTTTCATTTCTCTCTATCTCCCGTAGTGGTCGGGCATTGAGTCTGACTCAACTTCACACCTTGTAACACACGCAAGAACCCTTTCTTTGACTGATCAATTTTAAACTTCTTCAAAACTTTATCAAGGTATGTGCTTTGTGAAAGTCCAATTAAGCGTCTTGATCTATCTCTATAGATTTTGATGCCCAATATATAAGCAGCTTCACCGAGGTCTTTCATTGAAAAATTCTTCTTCAAGTATCCTTTCATGCCATTCAGAAATTCACTGTCATTTCCGATCAACAATAGGTCATCCACATATTATATCAAAAATGCTACAGAGCTCCCACTCACTTTCTTGTAAATACAGGCTTCTCCAAAAGTCTATATAAAACCATATGCTTTGATCACACTATCAAAGCGTATATTCCAACTCCGAGAGGCCTGCACCAGTCCATAAATGGTTCGTTGGAGCTTGCTCACTTTGTTAGCACATTTTGGATCGACAAAACCTTCTGGTTGCATCATATACAACTCTTCTTTAAGATATCCAATAAGGAATGCAGTTTTGACATCCATTTTCCAAATTTCATAATCATAAAATGCGGCAATTGCTAAGATGATTCGGACAAACTTAAGCATCGCTACGGGTGAGAAGGTCTCATTGTAGTCAACTCCTTGAAGTTGTCGAAAACCTTTCGCAACAAGTCGAGCTTTGTAGATAGTAACATTACCATCAGCGTCAGTCTTATTCTTGAAGATCCATTTATTCTCTATTGCTTGCCAATCATCGGGCAAGTCAACCAAAGTCCATACTTTGTTCTCATACATGGATCCCATCTCAGATTTCATGGCCTCAAGCCATTTAGCGGAATCTGGGCTCATCATCGCTTCCTCATAGTTCTTAGGTGTGTCATGGTCAAGTAACATGACCTCCAGAACAGGATTACCGTCCCATTCCGGTGCGGATCTTACTCTGGTTGACCTACGAGGTTCGGTAGTAACTTGATCAGAAGTTTCATGATCATCATCATTAGCTTCCTAACTAATTTGTGTAGGAATCAGTGGAACTGATTTCTGTGATGAACTACTTTCCAATAAGGGACAAGGTACAATTACCTCATCAAGTTCTAGTTTCCTCCCACTCACTTCTTTCGAGAGAAACTCATTCTCTAGAAAGGATCCATTCTTAGCAACGAATATCTTGCCTTCGGATCTGTGATAGAAGGTGTACCCAACAGTCTCCTTTGGGTATCCTATGAAAAGACACATTTCTTTGATTTGGGTTCGAGCTTATCAGGTTGAAGCCTTTTCACATAAGCACCGCATCCCCAAACTTTAAGAAACGACAACTTGGGTTTCTTGCCAAACGACAGTTCATATGGTGTCGTCTCAACGGATTTCGATGGTGCCCTATTTAACGTGAATGCAGTCGTCTCTAAAGCATAACCCCAAAATGATAGCGGTAAATTAGTAAGAGACATCATAGATCGCACCTTATCTAATAAAGTGCGGTTACGTCATTCGAACACACCATTACGCTATGGTGTTCTAGGTGGCGTGAGTTGCGAAACTATTCCACATTGTTTCTAATGAATACCAAACTCATAACTCAAATATTCACCTGCACGATCAAATCATAGAAACTTTTTTTCTTGTTACGATGATTTTCCACCTCACTCTAAAATTCTTTGAACTTTTCAAATGTTTCAGACTTATGTTTCATTAAGTAGATATACCCATATCTGCTCAAATCATCTGTGAAGGTCAGAAAATAACGATACCCACCGCGAGCATCAACACTCATCGGACCACATACATCAGTATGTATTATTTATAATAAGTCTGTTGCTCGCTCCATTGTTTCGGAGAACGGAGTCTTAGTCATCTTGCCCATGAGGCATGGTTCGCAAGCATCAAGTGATTCCAAAAGCCCATCAGCATGGAGTTTCTTCATGCGCTTTACACCAATATGACCTAAACGGCAGTGCAACAAATAAGTTGCACTATCATTATTAAACTTGTATCTTTTGGCTTCAATACTATTAATATGTGTATCACTACTATCGAGATTCAACAAAAATAGACCACTCATCAAGGGTGCATGACCATAAAAGATATTACTCATATAAATAGAATAACCATTATTCTCTGATTTAAATGAATAACTGTCTCGCTTCAAACATGATCCAGATATAATGTTCACGCTTAACGCCGGCACCAAATAACAATTATTCAGGTCTAAAACTAATCCCGAAGGTAGATGTAGAGGTAGCGTTCCGACGACGCTCACATCGTCTTTGGAACCATTTCCCACGCGCATCATCACCTCGTCCTTAGCCAATCTTCGTTTAATCCATAGCCCCTATTTCGAGTTGTAAATATGAGCAACAGAACCAGTATCAAATACCCAGGCACCACTTTTCCTCATACAGTCTTAATTGATAATGCAAATGCTACTAACCCATGTTGTGAGCATGTGCATCTTGTGGAGGAGAATGCTAAGTTGAAGAAGCAACTTGAGAAAGGTCTTGTGTCTTGCATACAAGGTTAGAAGAACCTCAACAACCTTTTGTGCAATCAAAAGGAAGTTGTGTGCTAGTGATGGGCATGTTTATGCTAAATTTGTTGGTTCTCCTTATGAATACATTGAATGGTCTACTTGGGTTCCTAAGACCCTTGTTACTAACATCAAAGGACCCATTACAAAATGGGTACCTAAAACCAAGCATTGATCTCTTGTAGGTGTTTGGTTCCGGTGGGGGGTCATGGTTGCTCCATAGTGGAGATACTAATCATATGACCGGAAGCAAGGACTTGGTGGTGGACGTGCAAAAGATTCCATCTATGCCCACCAATGTAGAGTGGGGTGATGCCTCATCTTCTAAGGTATTGGGACTTGGCAAGGTTGTCATTTATCATGATCTCACAATCGAGAAGGTCATGCTTGTTGAGTCCCTTGCATACAATCTACTTTCCGTTCGTCAACTTGCACTCATGGGCTTTGCAACTTTCTTTGATATTGATACCATGACCCTCTCGTGGAGCAAGACTCTTAAAGTAGCCTTTGTTGGGCATGTCGAGAATGGTCTCTATGTGATTAACTTTTCGGAGCGACCCATTAAGACCGCGACAAGCCTAATGGCTAAAGTTGACGTGGGATGGCTTTGGCATCGCTGTTTAGCCCATGTCAATATGAGATCTTTGCAAAGTCTTCTCAAGGGGGACCATGTCCGTGGACTAACAAATGTTAGTTTTGACAAAGACCGTGCTTGCAATGCTTGTATCGAAGGAAAGCTACATGAGAAGGCTCACCCTCCCACGACTATCATTTACTCGAAGAGGCCTTTGGAGCTCCTTCACTTGGATCTCGTTGGGCCTCCATCATTTGATAGTCTTGGGGGTAGAAAGTATTGCTTGGTGATTGTGGATGATTATTCAAGAATAACTTGGGTATACTTCTTCTAGAGGAAGAGTGAGACCCAACAAACCGTCATTGACTTTGCAAATGAATCTCAACGCCAACACAATGCAAAGATTTTGACGATAAGAAGTGACAACGACACCGAGTTAAAGAACTACACCTTGGATGAGTTTCTTAGTGATGAGGGGATCAAGCATCAATATTCCGCACCTTACACCCCTCAACAAAATGGTGTAGCGGAGAGGAAGAAACGGACGTTGATGGATGCGGCAAGGACCATGATGGCGGAGTTCAAGTCTCCATACAACTTTTGGGCCGAAGCCATCAACACTGCATGTCATGCATCCAATCAGCTCTATCTCCGCAAAGGCTTGAAAAAAACTCCATATGAGATACTCACCGGTAACAAGCCCAACCTCAATTACTTTCGGGTGTTCGGGTATAAGTGTTTCATTCTCAAGAAAGGTGTTCGTTTGTCTAAATTTGAGGCTAGAGCTTATGAGGGAATATTTGTTGGTTATGCTACAAACTCTCATGCTTATCGTGTCCTCAGTAAGTCCACGTGACTTATTGAGGAGACGTGTAACATAGAGTTTGATGAGAATAACGGCTCCCATGTGGAGCAAAGTGGTACTTGTGATGTAGGTGATGAAATTCCTCCCCAAGCCATAATAAGAATGGGTGTTGGTTTTATCCTACCCGTTGAGGAACCCCTTGTGGCCGAAGGAGAAGGACAATGTTCCAGTCAAGTGGAACCATCACCAACCCAAGACCCACACGCTTCCAAAGAACAAAGTTGTAGGATCGAAAGTATGTCTAGAGGGGGGTGATTAGACTACTTGACCAAATAAAAATCTAGACTTTTCCCAATTTTAGTTCTTAGCAGATTTTAGCTATCTTAGCACAAGTCAAGCAATCTCCACACAATTCAAGCAAGCATGCAAAAGAGTATATGAGCAGCGGAAAGTAAAGCATGCAACTTGCAAGAATGTAAAGGGAAGGGTTTGGAGGATTCAAACGCAATTGGAGACACGGATGTTTTTGTCGTGGTTTCGATAGGTGGTGATATCGTACATCCACGTTGATGGAGACTACAACCCACGGAGGGTAACGGTTGCGCGAGTCCACGAACTGCTCCACCCACGAAGGGTCCACAAAGAAGCAACCTTGTCTATTCCATCATGGCCGTCGCCCACGAAGGACTTGCCTCACTAGCGGTAGATCTTCACGAAGTAGGCGATCTCCTTGCCCTTACAAACTCCTTGGTTCAACTCCACAATCATGTCGGAGGCTCCCAAGTGACACCTAGCCAATCTAGGAGACACCACTCTCCAAGAAGTAACAAATGGTGTGTTGATGATGAACTCCTTGCTCCTATGCTTCAAATGATAGTCTCCCCAACACTCAACTCTCTCTCACAGGATTTGGATTTGGTGGAAAGAAGATTTGAGTGGAAAGCAACTTGGGGAAGGCTAGAGATCAAGATTCATATGTTTGGAATGGAATATCTTGACCTCAACACAAGTTTAGGTGGTTCTCTCTCAAAAAATGTGTACTGGAAGTGTAGGTAAGTTCTGATGGCTCTCTCCACGAATGAAGAGTGGGTGGAGGGGTATATATAGCCTCCACACAAAATCTAACTGTTACACGCAATTTGCCAAACTCGGTCGGACCGATTCAGCAAACCTAGTGACTGTTAGGATTTTCGGTGGGACTGAGATGCAACTCGGTAGGACTGATATGGTTAGGGTTAGGGCATAACGTAATCTCGGTGTGACCGATTACACAAACTCGGTGGGACCGATTTTGGTAATAAGATAACCAGAGAGTTGGTCAGGTAAACTCGGTGGGACCGATTCGCTCATCTCGGTGAGACTAAAATGTTACAAAAGGGAAACAGAGAGTTTACATTGCAATCTCGGTGGGACCGATCGCTCATCTCGGTAAGACCGAAACGTTACGAAGGGAAACAGAGAGATTACAATCCCATCTCGGTGAGACCGAGATCCCTATCGGTGAGACCGATTTGCCAAGGGTTTGTGGCAGTGGCTATGACATTTGAAACTCGGTGGCGCCGGATAGAAAGAATCGGTGGGGCCGAGTTTGACTTTTGGTTTAGGTCATATGTGGATGTGGGAAGGTACTTGAGGATTTTGGAGCATATCACTAAGCATTTTGAGCAAGCAAGCCATTAAGCAACACCTCATCCCTCCTTGATAGTATTGGCTTTTCCTATAGACTCAATGTGATCTTGGGTCACTAAAATATAAAATGTAAAGTCTTGAGCTTCATGCTTGAGCCAAACTTTTTGTCCTTAGAATTTTGTGGGATCCACTTTCCTCATCCATGCCATGCCATTCATTGAGCTTTTCCTGAAATATTAATCTTGGAATAATGTTAGCTCAATGAGCTATATGTTGTTAGGAATTACCAAAACCACCCAGGGATAGTTGCACTTTCAATCTCCCCCTTTTTGGTAATTGATGACAACATATAGATCAAAGCTTCGACAAATGATAATAAGAGTGAAAGATATTGTCGCTTTGAGAAGTATGTGAAAAGCAAGAACTCCCCCTAAATTTGTGCATATCTTAAGATTTGCTTTGGACTGCAAATGCATAATGAGTTAGGATCATGGGTTACTCTTCCATGTCACATACATCTTGGTGGAGCGCTCAAAATAATAAAGATTGAATACATGCACTCATCACCAAGAAAAGTGAATGACCATATAAGGATAAGTAAGATAATATCATCTAACAAGCATAAGTGTAGCTTATGATCAACCACATGATCATCAATGTCTCACAGATAATAGCATAGTATCTCAAGCAATCAAAAGACAAACAAAGTTCAACCACCAAAGCAGGAGAGAATAAAAAGCAACGCTCTCTCTCAAAGCCTATGATCTATACATGTTTCTCCCCCTTTGGCAACAAGTTACCAAACAGTTCCTAGAAAATGCATAGTACTATGTCGTCTCTCAGGCTTGGTCTTCAAGTGGTGGCGTAGAGATGGCTCCTTGGACGAAGACTTCAGTTGATGTGGATGCAGCTTCTGGGGTAGGTGCTGGAGCTGGTGGCACTGAAGCTGTAGCTGGTGCAGATGAAGTGGCTCTAGTGTCTGGTACTGGTACTGCAGTTGACCTCTGAGCTCTAGGCACTCTGGCAAATGCATCAGTGGTTGTTCTGCCCTTCCTCTCCTGCATCTCATCCTGTAGCTGCTCCACAACTGACTGAATCTCAGTTACTTTGACATCTGAATCATAGAATTTTTGTTCCATGATTCTTTCCAAGCTCTCCTGGTTTCGAGTCAGGGTGGCCAGTCCTTTCTCTATCCTTAGAGTGGATGCAATCAAGTAGCCAAGCTGATCTTGCTTGCTTTTTAGAAGATACTGAGATGCCTCCTCCTGGGTTGGCATCTTTGCAGCTTTTTCTGTTTTTGCCTTCTCTCTCTTGGCTTGTGCTTGTACTGAGGATGGTTCATCTTCATCCATAACCACTTGGTTATCCTCAAAGTCAGGATAGAGAACAAAGTGTTCCTTATCCAACAGATATTTTCCTGTGCCCATCTTTGAGTTAATCAACTCCTGAATTTGTGGGGCATATCCACAACTTCTCTTTTGGTCTGCTGCTGTCCTCTTGATAGTCTCAACCATGAGGCTCATGACCTTGAATTTCTGTGGCACATCAAATATGTGTAGCAAATTAATTGCATGCCCTCTGATCATGTTGTGGTCACCTGACTTAGGCAAAAGAGTGTGCCTTAGGATCTAGTTGATCATTGGCAGTCCTGACAGAAGAAAATGGACTGACTCAAACTTGAAAGTCTCAAGAGCTTTGTCTGGGATCTCTTTGTATATCTGTGACATAGAATTGTGATCCATCTTTTTCTTGGCATAAACATCTAAGTCATCTTCACTTTCCTTTGGGGCATTGATCAGATTGGCCCATTCCTCAATAGTTGATTGGTATCTCGTTCTTTCAGACATCCAAACTATTCTGCCATCTGGATAGAAATGTGCTGTGGAGTAGAATTGCATAATGAGCTCATCATTCCAGTTTGTGAGCTTCTGCCCAACAAAGTTGTCTCATAGAAATCCTGTGTTTCCTTTGTGTGGAACATGTAATAAACAACAGTCCTTCTCCTGGTGGCATATGGATCTGACTCTCTCCATAGCCTCAACCCTGAGTCTCTCCTGATCTTCATGTTCTCAGCCACAGGATGAGCATCATTGTGGTCTGGAATCTTGGGTTTGAGCTTCCTCAGGACTTGTCCTTCATCATCTTCATCAGCAGCAACTTCAGGCACTGGGGCCTTGTTCTTCTCAGCAGCTGGTATATTCCTGGTATTCCTCTTAGGTGCACTCTTGGGCTTGGAGGCTGCTTTGGGTGCTTCTTTTGGGCTTTGATGTTGCAGCCCCTGACTTTATAGCATCACCCATCAGCTTTTGTGCCTTGGGTGCTGGTGCAGCAACCTCTTCTTCCTCTTCCTCTTCAGAATCTCTCATGATTGAGGATCTCCCAAGCACTCTAGCAGTGGTCTTTTTGATCCTCTCCTTCCTCTTCTTCCCTTCTGCAGCAGCCTCTTTGGGTTTGGATTCCAACGATGCTTGAGTGGTGGCTCTAGCTTTTGACATGGGTTTTCTTCCTGCTGGCCTTTTGATCTTCATCCCTGGCTTAACTGCAGCTGAGCTATAATCCTTCTTGAGCACTTTCTTCTTTGATGTGGCATCATCCTTAGTGGCCACATAGTCTTCATCCTCAGACTCTGAAGTTTTCTTCTTCCTTGTTCTGGTGGCAGCTTTGGGCAAGTTGCTGGGAGTGCTCCTGCTTCCATCATCTGAGCTGCTAGAGGGACTAGTGCCCTCACTCATGTGAACCTGCTCCACTTCCTTGTTCTGACTGTCACTCTGATCAGACATGATGCAAACACTGACAACTGACCCTGTGAATAGATTATAGATGAGGTAGAGTGGATGAGCATCACAAAATACAGAGGTTTTTGCATAAGAATGAATCAAAAACTTAGTTTTAGTTTTCCTCAGAAAGCATTTTGGATCAACCGATTTGTAAACTCGGTGATACTGAAGCAGCTGTTGGACCCAAAACTGACTCGGTCAGACCGAGTCACAGTTCGGTGGCACCGAGACCGCTAGGGTTTCACAAAGTCCTGAACTCGGTCACACCGATTTTCAATTCTCGGTCAGACCGAGAATCTCATGTGCAATGGCCTGAACCGAATCGGTGGTACCGAGTTCCACAACTCGGATGGTCCGTGGTTTCAGCGGAAACCTAACCCTAAATTTTCAATTCAACTCTAATCTACGGAGTGTTTTGACTGGATTAGATCGTTTCAATCGTGGCAAGATTCATGGCAAACACAATGTGCTAGGAATCGGATTGAGGATAGCACAGTGATCAAGTTCATACCCTAGTTCGGCGATGAACTTGCTACGGCGGCAACGGCGGGAATGATTTCCGTTGACGGCGGCGGAGACCAGCGGCAGGAGGCAACTGGCGATGAGGAGGACGATCCGGAGACCCTGGAGGCAGAGTGGGCTAAGCGCGGGCGAAAAGACTTCAGAGAAATTTCCAAAAGTTTTGCCCGTGGATATATACAGGTCGACCCTGTCGGTGTGACCAAGTGGAATAACTCGGTGGCACCGAGATTCATAACTGCAAGCAGTTACTGAAACTCGGTGTGACCGAAAGGTTCAAATAGGTTGCACCGAGATTGAAAACCTAGGTCGACTTAGTGATCTCGGTATGACCGAAATGGATGAATCGGTCAGACCGAAACGCACAAAGAAGTTTTGGAAGTTTAAGTCTATGACGAATCGGGGACTCCGAGTGCTCCTCACACAGAGTGGTTCGAATCTGACTTGATCAAATTTTGTGATGTAGCATGAATAGAGTTTGAGACGAGAAAAGCATAGATAGCTAGAGAGGGTTCTTAGGCATTCTTGTCCATCCACTTGGCAAAATAAAAGAAAACCAATCAATCAAAACAACAAGTGGATGTCCTCGAATGAGTAAAATATGCAATCAACATGCTCACACAATAAAATGGCAACTGAAATATGTGGCAAAGCATGCACAACCAATTCTAGCATCTATCAAACAATTTGCGATGACTAGGTCATCTATATATGAGTATATTGACATAGGAGTCAAATGAGAACATTTGATCATAGGTCATACTCATCGTTTAAGCACAAGTGGGGTTACCACTTTTACATAAAGCATTGTTGTGTTCACACCATTAGAGTTTCTTTAGCTCAATTCTTAGAGTAAAGCTCCCCCTAGATGTGAGATACCCCCTAAGAGGGATGAACTAACCTTGGGTTTTGTCGATGATGACTTCATGTAGATGTTGAAGATGTGGATGCTCAATGTTGATGTAGATCATTTGAAGCTATCCATTGGAGTGAGTTGCACTTTCAATACCTACACGGGTTAGTCCCACAAGGAACAAACAAGGATATCCATAGACAAAGTGATGCACACACAAGATGATGTCTATGAAAGCTTTTAGGTTACCTTGTCCCTTGTCTTACCAACAAGAGGGTTTTTGACTCCTTGAACTTGTTCTTGCCAAGATGATAAGAGTGAAGTATGTTGGCAGAGTCACCCTCAAGAACTCTCTAGTTCTTCTTCTTCGGGATCCACACCATCTTGATGGGAATCCTCGGTGTTGTAGTTGTACTTGATGAAGTGGAACTTGAAGTCATCTTGGGAACCCACTTGACCAAGGCCTTAGGAGCTTCTTCAAATGCATCAATTTCCTCTTGAAGCTTGTCCTTGCCTTTTTGCTTGTGGTCTTGTGGTGGAAGATCATCTTGAGCTTGTGTCCCTTTGAAACAAGTAGGATCATACTTCTCTTGTTGAGGAACAAACTTCGTCTTGGGGTATTGATCTTCTTCCGACTCAACTCCATTGGCATTGAACTTTCATTCAAAACCAACACCTTGATTCTTCCGGTGCCTTCCTTGCTTGCATACAATTTCCTCGAATTGCTTACTTCCGGCAAGGCTCTTGTAAACACCTTTCTCTATAATTCCCTTCAATAAGATATTTTCTTGCTCAAGTGTAACTTGGCTAAGAGAATCATTAGTGGAATCAAGAGAACTACTAGAAGCAACAATATTGGATTTAGCATGATTATTGTTACTACTAGAGGAAGAATCTTTCTTGTTCTTGTTACTAGACTTGACTTGAGGCATGTAAGTGGATAAGAGTAAATGCTTGGCAATGTAAGAAGAACTTTTCTTACGAAGATCATCATTGATTGCTTTTAAGAACTCATGCTCTTGCTCAAGGTTGAGCTTTTCAAAGCGTAATTTCTCATGAGTCCTTAAAAGTTCTCGATGATCTCCTAAGATAGTTTCATGAGCTAACTTAAGAGTGTTTAGTTATTTACTTAGAGACTCAATCTTCTCCTTATCATTGTCATTCGTTTTATCTTGATTAGCATGATTAATTAACGTTTCATCACAGTATTCATCACTAGAGTTGTCAACAAGTAAATCATCATCACCTAACAAGTCATCTTCATCACTATTGAAATCAACATACTCGGGTTGTGATAACTTTGGGCCTTTAGCCATGAAGCATGTTCCAACTCCTTCATTTGGTGAGTCAAATATGTCGTAGGAGTTGGTTGTCACAAGTGCTAGACCGGCAACACCTTCATCTTGACTATATTCGGAGTCGGAGTGATAGCTTCTCTCGGAGTGGTTGTCGGAGTCAGAGTCGGATACCCATTCACCAACATGAGCTTGATGTCTTTGTTTTGTGTAGCTCCTTGATGACTTGTCCTTTCTTTCCGAATCCTTGCTTCTCCGTGAGGGTCTTCGTTCATAACGATCATCTCTACTCCTTCTTTCTCTAGATGGTGATTCTTCTCTTCTACTTCTTCTCTTGGGAGAATATTCTCTTCTCTTGTAGGGGGTCGTACACTCATTGGAATAGTGTCCGGGCCTTCCACAATTGTAGCAGTTTCGCTCTCGACTAGAAGATCTTTTGTCATTGTAGGACCTTGACTTGGAGCTTCTCTCTTTGCTTCTACTCTTATAGAACTTGTTGAAGTTCTTCACCATTAAGCTCAATTCTTCATTGAAGGTTTGTTTCTCACTCGATGATGTGGGGGCTTCACATGAGGCTTTGTAAGCACCACTTGATTTGTTGTGAAGTTCCTCTTTATCCTTGAGTGACATCTCATGAGCAACAATTCTTCCGATGACTTCCGTTGGCTTGAGATCTTTGTAATTTGGCATCATTTGGATCAATGTGCACACAGTATCATATTTTCCATCCAAGGCTCTTAGGATCTTCTTGATGATGAATCTATCGGTCATCTCTTCACTCCCTAAGCTGGCAATCTCATTTGTGATAAGAGCAAGCCTAGAGTACATTTCAGCAACACCTTCACCATCCTTCATTTTGAACTTGTCAAGTTGACTTTGAAGCACATCCAATTTGGATTCCTTGACGGAGTCGGTACCTTCGTGCATATCAATCAAAGTATCCCAAATTTCCTTTGCATTCTCAAGACGGCTTGAGCGTTGTATTGCAGCATTTTCAACTCTTCCTCGGTGGCTTCACGGTTCGGTTCTTTCCCGTCAAAGAATTCACCTTGCAAGCCAATACACACAATAGCCCAAACTGCGGGGTTATGTCCAAGAATATGCATTTTCATCTTATGCTTACAACTAGCAAAATTAGTGCCATCAAAGTAAGGACCTCTACAGTGATAATTTCCCTCGCTAGACGCCATACTCTCCTAGGTTGTGAAACCAAGGCTATGACCGCCAAAAGCTATGGAAATCAAAGCAAATGGAGACCAAAGCTCTGATACCACTTGTAGGATCGAAAGTATGTCTAGAGGGGGGTGATTAGACTACTTGACCAAATAAAAATCTAGCCTTTTCCCAATTTAGTTCTTGGCAGATTTTAGCTATCTTAGCACAAGTCAAGCAATCTCCACACAATTCAAGCAAGCATGCAAAAGAGTATATGAGCAGCGGAAAGTAAAGCATGCAACTTGCAAGAATTTAAAGGGAAGGGTTTGGAGGATTCAAACGCTATTGGAGACACGGATGTTTTTGTCGTGGTTCTGATAGGTGGTGCTATCATACATCCACGTTGATGGAGACTTCAACCCACGGAGGGTAATGGTTGCGCGAGTCCATGGAGGGCTCCACCCACGAAGGGTCCACGAAGAAGCAACCTTGTCTATTCCATCACGGCCGTCGCCCACGAAGGACTTGCCTCACTAGCGGTAGATCTTCACGAAGTAGGCGATCTCCTTGCCCTTACAAACTCCTTGGTTCAACTCCACAATCTTGTCAGAGGCTCCCAAGTGACACCTAGCCAATCTAGGAGACACCACTCTCCAAGAAGTAACAAATGGTGTGTTGATGATGAACTCCTTGCTCTTGTGCTTCAAATGATAGTCTCCCCAACACTCAACTCTCTCTCACAGGATTTGGATTTGGTGGAAAGAAGATTTGAGTGGAAAGCAACTTGGGGAAGGCTAGAGATCAAGATTCATATGTTTGGAATGGAATATCTTGTCCTCAACACAAGTGTAGGTGGTTCTCTCTCAGAAAATGTGTATTGGAAGTGTAGGTATGTTCTGATGGCTCTCTCCACGAATGAAGAGTGGGTGGAGGGGTATATATAGCCTCCACACAAAATCTAACCGTTACACACAATTTGCTAAACTCGGTGGGACCGAATGGTTAAACTCGGTCGGACCGATTCAGCAAACCTAGTGACCGTTAGGATTTTCGGTGGGACTGAGATGCAACTCGGTAGGACCGATATGGTTAGGGTTAGGGCATAACGTAATCTCGGTGTGACCGATTACACAAACTCGGTGGGACCGATTTTGGTAATAAGCTAACCAGAGAGTTGGTCAGGTAAACTCGGTGGGACCGATTCACTCATCTCGGTGAGACCGAAATGTTACAAAAGGGAAACAGATAGTTTACATTGCAATCTCGGTGGGACCGATCGCTCATCTTGGTAAGACCGAAACGTTACGAAGGGAAACAGAGAGATTACAATCCCATCTCGGTGAGACCGTGATCCCTATCAATGAGACCGATTTTCCTAGGGTTTGTGGCAGTGGCTATGACATTTGAAACTCGGTGGCGCCGGATAGAAAGAATCGGTGGGGTCGAGTTTGACTTTTGGTTTAGGTCATATGTGGATGTGGGAAGGTAGTTGAGGATTTTGGAGCATATCACTAAGCATTTTGAGCAAGCAAGCCATTAAGCAACACCTCATCCCTCCTTGATAGTATTGGCTTTTCCTATAGACTCAATGTGATCTTGGATCACTAAAATATAAAATGTAGAGTCTTGAGCTTCAAGCTTGTGCCAAACTTTTTGTCCTTAGAATTTTGAGGGATCCACTTTCCTCATCCATGCCATGCCATTCATTGAGATTTTCCTGAAATATTAATCTTGGAATAATGTTAGCTCAATGAGCTATATGTTGTTAGGAATTACCAAAACCACCCAGGGATAGTTGCACTTTCAAAAGTGAAGGCCCTCAACCCCATGAACAAGATCAAGGGAAAGATCAACCTCAAGATGGTGTTGAACCACCAAGTGATGCCCAAGGTCAAGTTCTCACCTCCGAGCAAGTTCAAGATCTAGAGCAAGCTCAAGATCAAGAACAAGCTCAATACGGCGCTCAAGATGATCAAGTTACCGCTCCTCAACTCACTCCTGAGGAGGAATTGGAGCGTCGTGCCACCAAGATTGCATCCAAGCTCACTACCAAGGGTCATCTCATGATTAATGTACTTGAAGCATACAAAAGGGGGTAAGCAATCGTAGACAATTAGCAAACTATTGTGAACATCACGCGTTTGTTTCTTGTGTTGTACCCCAAAAGGTCTATGAGGCACTCAAGGATCCGGATTGGCTTAATGCCATGCATGACGAACTCAAAAACCTCGAGCACAACAAGGTGTAGAGATTGGTGCCAAGGCCAACGGGGAACCATAATGTCATTGGAACCAAGTTGATATTCAAGAACAAGCAAGATGCTCATGGGATTATCATTCGCAACAAGGCTCGGTTGGTAGCACAACGCTACTCCCAACTCGAGGGTATCGACTACGGTGAAATCTTTGCTCCCGTTGCTCGCCTTGAATCCATTCGTCTATTGATTGCTTATGCTTCTCATCATAACTTTAAGTTGCAACAAATGGATGTGAAGAGTGCTTTTCTTAATGGTCCTATTAATGAGTTGGTGTATGTTAAACAACCCCCGGGGTTCGAGGACCCTATTTTCCCGATCATGTGTACCAACTCGATAAGGCGCTATATGGCCTTAAACAAGCCCCACGTGCGTGGTATAAGCACCTTACTGAGTTGTTGCAAGATCATGGGTTTGAAATTGGGAAAATCGACCCCACTCTTTTTACCAAGAAGGTCAAAGGGGAGTTGTTTGTATGCCAACTATATGTTGATGATATTATCTTTGGTTCTCCTAACAAAGCTTTCAATGAGGAGTTTGCCGCTCTCATGACCTCAAAGTTCAATATGTCCATGATGGGAGAGTTGAAGTTCTTTCTCGGGTTCGAAATCAAGCAAAGAAGAGAAGGAACCTTCATCAACCAAGCCAAATACACTCAAGACACGCTCAAGAGATTTAAGCTAAGTGATGTCAAGCCGGCTTCCACTCCAATGCCCTTCAAATGCCAACTTGACATAGATCCCAATGGTAAAGCGGAGGATCAAAAGGTATATCGCTCCATGATTGGCTCCTTGCTTTACCTTTGTGCATCTAGACCGGATATCATGTTGAGTGTGGGAATTTGTGCACGGTTTCGAGCCGCACCTAAGGAAAGCCACTATGTGGCGGTCAAGAGAATCTTTTGATATTTGGTTCATACCCCAAACTTTGGCTTATGGTACCCAAGAGGAGCAAACTTCAACCTTGTAGACTACTCGGACTCTGATTGGGCGGGAGACAAAGTGGATAGGAAGTCAACTTCCGGAGGGTGCCAATTCCTTGGTTGCTCCTTGGTGAGTTGGTCTTCCAAGAAGCAAAGTTGTGTGTCTCTATCGTCCACTGAAGCGGAGTATGTGGCCACCGGTAGTTGTTGTGCACAACTTCTATGGATGAGGCAAACTTTAAAGGATTACAGTGTCATTTGTGACAAAGTGCCTCTTTGGTGTGATAATGAAAGTGCCATCAAGATTTCTCTCAACCCGGTGCAACACTTCAAGACAAAGCATATTGAGATTCGGTATCACTTCATCCGGGATCATATTAGGCGAGGGGAGATCGAGCTCAACTATGTCAACACTCATGATAACCTTGCAGATATCTTCATGAAGCCCTTGGATGAAGCAAGATTTCGCGAGTTAAGGCATGAGCTAAATATCATTGATTCAAGCAATGTGGCTTGAAACCTTGCACACCCCACCATACTCATCTTGATACCTTGTTTAGGTGTAGGCATGGAAATAGGGGGAGTGTTGTTCTCTCAATGAACTCTCCCTCCCCCCATTATGCATAAATTGACCAACTCTTTCACATTAGCCATTTTTTATGGTACTTGTGCTTCAAAGACGAGTTTTGGTCATGGGCCCAAGGATAATTCTTCGCGGTGCCATACCAATTGACTCAAACATAGGTGGCTCCGGCCACCGCCCTCTCTCTTTGGAGAGGTTGTGTCTCGTGTTTGGTCCTTGTTGTCTTTTGCCTTTCTTTTCTTCGAGCCTAGTTTGCGTTTGAGTTTGTGTGTTCGGTTGCTTGAAGGTTGCATTGCAAAGGCCGTTTTCCTCTCTTGTTTGTGAAACTTGCACTTTCTTGGGGGTACGGTACTACCGTGGCAAGCCGTGGTACTACCGTAGGAGGTAGGCTGCTCTGTGCGTGCACAGAGGCATCCTAAGCATGGTACTACCACTTCCATCGCGGCAGTAATTTTTTACTGCCACTGAAAGAGCGGTACTACCGCCCAGCGAGCGGTACTTCCACCCGGGCGGTACTACCACGAGGACCTGCAGTACTACCGCGCCATCGCGGGCGGGTGGGGTTAAGAGCGGGGCAGGGGAGTTCCAACTCCCCCATACCCATTCATATCTTTTCCCCACCCCGTCTCTCTCTCACCTACCCAAGAACGGCGCCGGAGGACCTCCCCGGATCTCCATCTCCAGCCGCTCTCCTTGCATTCTGTCCGGTGGGATCGTTCCCCACCTCGCCCTCTTGCCATGGACCCCGGTATTTCCCCAAGTCCTTCCCTTTTTGTTCCGTTCTTGAGCTTCTAGGTCTTGGGGGATATACATGTGTAGTTCGTGTGATTTTTGGCTAAATCTTTGCAAGAGTGGACTGTAGGAGATTGCTAGTGCAGTAGACATGCTATTTGGAATGATACAATAGTATAGTTTGATCAACGGTAGTACCATTCTTGTGTTGCGGTTGTTTCTAGATCCGGATCCATATCCCGATCCGCTGTTCATGTGGCTGTCAAAACTGTGTGGTACTACCGCTCCTCCTGGAGCGGTACTACCGCACCCTCACCCATGAACTAACCTCGGCGCGGTACTACCGCTTCCAGAAGCGGTACTACCGCCCGGGGCGTGGAAGTAAAAAATTACTTCTGCTCCAGGCGCAGTACTACCGTACCACTCCGGCACAGTATTCCCGCGACTGGAGCAGCTGTAATTTTTTAGTTTCGTAAGCCAGTCCGGTACTACCGTAGATTTGCAAAGTTCGATGTTTTGTCCTTCCAAATCTTGTGTTTGCTTGTTTCATTTGGTTTTGGCCCTCGTCTTTGCAATAATCCTTCTCGGTTTCTCTTGTGTTTGTGTTGTGTGTCATATATGGTAGCTCCGGTTCCAATGTTCGTCGTTCGAATCCCAGCCGTGACACGGGCTCGAAGCGCCTGTGCAACCAAGAGGAGGTTCCAGAGGGCTCCAGTGCCCCCTAACACAGGACCAAGTCAACCGCCACCAAGACCAAGGAGCCAACAGTGTGATCTCCCGAACACTATCCGATGGCAGAGTTACGTCATGCTCGTCGTGATTGTGCGGCGCACCTGACATGGGCTCGAATCCGTCGAAGATCGATACGTCTCCAATGTATCTATAATTTTTGATTGCTCCATGCTATATTATCTACTGTTTTAGACATTATTGGGCTTTATTTTCCACTTTTATATTATTTTTGGGACTAACCTATTAACCGGAGGCCCAGCCCAGAATTGCTATTTTTTGCCTGTTTTAGGGTTTCGAAGAAAAGGAATATCAAATGGAGTCCAAACGGAATGAAACCTTCGGAAACATGATTTTCTCATCAGATAAGATCCAGGAGACTTGGACCCTCCGTCAAGAAAGCCACGAGGTGCTCACGAGGGTAGGGGGCGTCCCCCTAGGGCGCGCCCCCCTGCCTCATGGGCCCCTCGAAGCTCCACCGACGTACTTATTCCTCCTATATATATCCACGTACCCCCAAACGATCGGGGACGGAGCCAAAACCTAATTCCATCGCCGCAACTTTCTGTATCCACAAGATCCCATTTTGGGGCCTGTTCTAGAGCTCCGCCGGAGGAGGCGGAGGGCTTCTACATCATCATCCAAGCCCCTTCGATGAAGTGTGAGTAGTTTACTTCAGACCTACGGGTCCATAGCTAGTAGCTAGATGGCTTATTGTCTCTTTTTGGATCTCAATACAATGTTCTCCCCCTCTCTCGTGGAGATCTATTCGATGTAATCTTCTTTTTGCGGTGTGTTTGTTGAGACAGATGAATTGTGGGTTTATGATCAAGTCTATCTATGAATAATATTTGAATCTTCTCTGAATTCTTTTATGTATGATTGGTTATCTTTGCAAGTCTCTTCGAATTATCATTTTGGTTTGGCCTACTAGATTGGTTGTTCTTGCCATGGGAGAAGTGCTTAGCTTTGGGTTCAATCTTGCGGTGTCCTTTCCCAGTGACAGAAGGGGCAGCAAGGCACGTATTGTATTGTTGCCATCGAGGATAACAAGATGGGGTTTTTATCATATTGCATGAAACTATCCCTCTACATCACGTCATCTTGCTTAAGGCGTTACTCTGTTTTTAACTTAATACTCTAGATGCATGTTGGATAGCGGTCAATGAGTGGAGTAATAGTAGTAGATGCAGAATAGTTTCGGTCTACTTGTCTCGGATGTGATGCCTATATACATGATCATACCTAGATATTCTCATAACTATGCTCAATTCTGTCAATTTCTCAATAGTAATTTGTTCACCCACCGTAGAATACTTATGCTCTTGAGAGAAGCCACTAGTGAAACCTATGGCCCCCGGGTCTCTTTCTCATCATATAAATCTCCATCACTTTACTATTGCTTTGCTTTTACTTTGCTTTTACTTTATTTACTTTGCATCTCTATACCAAAAATACCAAAAAAATTACTTATCATCTCTATCAGATCTCACTTTTGTAAGTGACCATGAAGGGATTGACAACCCCTAAGCGCGTTGGTTGCGTTGAGCTATTGTTTTTGTGTAGGTACGAGGGACTCGAGCGTAGCCTCCTACTGGATTGATACCTTGGTTCTCAAAACTGAGGCAAATACTTACGCTACTTTGCTGCATCATCCCTTCCTCTTCGGGGAAATCCAACGCAGTGCTCAAGAGGTAGAAAGAAGAATTTCTGGCGTCGTTGCCGGGGAGTCTGTGCAAAAGTCAACATACCAAGTACCCATCACAATCCCTATCTCCCGCATTACATTATTTTCCATTTGCCTCTTGTTTTCCTCTCCCCCACTTCACCCTTGCCGTTTTATTCGCCCTCTCTCTCTCTATCCCCCCCCTCTCTATTTGCCTCTTTGGCCAGTTTGCTCTTGTTTGCTCGTGTGTTGGATTGCTTGTTTGTCGTGATGGCTCAAGATAATACTAAATTGTGTGACTTCACCAATACCAACAATAATGATTTCCTTATCACTCCGATTGCTCCTCTTACCGATGCTGAGTCTTGTGAAATTAATACTGCTTTGTTGAATCTTGTCATGAAAGATCCATTCTCCGGCCTTCCTAGTGAAGATGCCGCTACACATCTTAATAGCTTCGTTGATTTGTGTGACATGCAAAAGAAAAAATGTCGATAATGATATTTTTAAATTGAAGCTATTTCCTTTTTCGCTTAGAGATCGTGCTAAAGCTTGGTTTTCATCTTTGCCTAAAAATAGTATTGATTCATGTAACAAGTGCAAAGATGCTTTTATCTCTAAGTATTTTCCTCCTGCTAAGATCATCTCTCTTAGAAACTATATTATGAATTTTAAACAACTTGATCATGAACATGTTGCACAAGCTTGGGAGAGAATGAAATTAATGATACATAATTGCCCTACTCATGGTTTGAATTTGTGGATGATTATACAAAAATTTTATGCCGGATTGAATTTTTCTTCTAGAAATCTTTTAGATTCGGCCACGGGAGGCACTTTTATGGAAATCACTTTAGGAGAAGCTACTAAACTCCTAGATAATATTATGGTTAATTATTCTCAATGGCATACTGAAAGATCTACTAAAAAGGTGCATGCGATAGAAGAAATTAATGTTTTGAGTGGAAAGATGGATGAACTTATGAAATTATTTGCTAATAAGAGTGTTTCTTCTGATCCTAATGATGTTCCCTTGTCTACTTTGATTGAGAATAATAATGAATCTATGGATGTGAATTTTGTTGGTAGGAACAATTTTGGTAATAACGCATATAGAGAAAATTTCAATCCTAGGCCTTACCCTAGTAACCCCTCTAACAATTATGGCAATTCCTACAACAATTCTTATGGAAATTATAATAAGATGCCCTCTGATTTTGAATCTAATATTAAATAATTTATTTCTTCGCAAAAGAATTTTAATGCTATGATCGAAGAAAAATTACTTAAGATTGATGATTTGGCTAGGAACGTTGATAGAATTGCTCTTGATGTTGATTCTTTGAAACTTAGATCTATTCCACCTAAGCATGATATCAATGAGTCTCTCAAAGCCATGAGAATTTCCATTGACGAGTGCAAAGAAAGAACCGCTAGGATGCGTGCTAAGAAAGATGCCTTTTATAAAAGCGTGTTCTTCTAGTTCCTATGAAAATAATGATGAAGATCTAAAAGTTATTGATGTGTCCCCTATTAAATCTTTGTTTTGCAATATGAATCTTGATAATGATGGGACTGAATATGATCCACCTTTACCTAGAAGGCGTTCTAAGAATTCGGAATTTGTTGATCTTGATGCTAAATTTGATAAAAGTGGGATTGAAGAAATTAAAACCCTAGATGTAGCTAAACCCACTATTATGGATTTTAAGGAATTTAACTATGAAAATTGCTCTTTGATTGATTGTATTTCCTTGTTGCAATCCGTGCTAAAATCTCCTCACGCTTATAGTCAAAATAAAGCGTTTACTAAACATATCATTGATGCCTTGATGCAATCTTATGAAGAAAAACTTGAATTGGAAGTTTCTATCCCTAGAAAACTTTATGATGAGTGGGAACCAACTATTAAAATTAAAATTAAAAATTATGAGTTTTATGCTTTGTGTGATTTGGGTGCTAGTGTCTCTACTATTCCCAAAACTTTGTGTGATTTACTAGATTTCCGTGATTTTGATGATTGCTCTCTAAACTTGCATCTTGCGGATTCCACTATTAAGAAACCTATGGGAAGAATTAATGATGTTCTTATTGTTGCTAATAGGAATTATGTGCCCATAGATTTTATCGTTCTTGATATAGATTGCAATCCTTCTTGCCCTATTATTCTTGGTAGACCTTCCCTTAGAACGGTTGGTGCAATTATTGATATGAAGGAAGGGAATATTATATTTCAATTTCCATTAAAAAAAGGGCATGGAACACTTACCTAGAAATCAAATAAAATTACCATATTAATCTATCATGAGAGCCACTTATGGATTGCCTACCAAAGATGGCAATACCTAGATCTATTCTTGCTTGTTATGCCTAGCTAAGGGCGTTAAACGATAGCGCTTGTTGGGAGGAAACCCAATTTTATTTTTATTCCTTGATTTTTGCTCCTGTTTAGTAATAAATAAATTATCTAGCCTCTGTTTTGGTTGTGTTTTTTGTGTTTAATTAGTGTTTGTGCCAAGTAGAACCGTTGGGAAGACTTGGGGAAAGTCTTGTTGAACTTGCTGTAAAAAACAGAAACTTTAGCGCTCACGAGAACTGCTGTCATTTTTATTTTTAAAGTGATATTTAGTTAATTATTTTTTAATATGATTAATAGATAAATTCCTCACGTCCAGAAATTTATTTTAGAATTTTTGGGGTTCCAGATCTTGCGCTAGCTACAGATTACTGCAGACTGTTCTGTTTTTGATAGATTCTGTTTTTCGAGTGTTGTTTGCTTATTTTGATGAATCTATGGCTAGTAAAATAGTTTATAATCCATATAGAAGTTGGAATACAGTAGGTTTTACACAAATATAAATAAATAATTAGTTCATCACAGTACCTTGAATTGGTCTTTTGTTTTCTTTCGCTAACGGAGCTCACGAGTTTTCTACCTTAAGTTTTGTGTTGTGAAGTTTTCAAGTTTTGGGTAAGGATTTGATGGATTATGGAACAAGGAGTGGCAAGAGCCTAAGCTTGGGGATGCCCATGGCACCCACAATATAATCTAAGGACACCTAAAAGCCAAAGCTTGGGGATGCCCCGGAAGGCATCCCCTCTTTTGTCTACTTCTATCGGTAACTTTACTTGGAGCTATATTTTTTATTCACCACATGATATGTGTTTTGCTTGGAGCGTCTTTTATGATTTGAGTCTTTGCTTATTAGTTTACCACAATAATCCTTACTGTACACACCTTTTGAGAGAGCCATACATGATTTAGAATTTGATAGAATACTCTATGTACTTCACTTATATCTTTTGAGCTTTATAGTTTTGCTCTAGTGCTTCACTTATATCTTTTAGAGCACGGTGGTGGATTTGTTTTATAGAAACTATTGATCTCTCATGCTTCACTTAGATTATTTTGAGAGTCTTAATAACATGGTAATTTTCTTAAAATCCTAATATGCTTGGTATGCAAGATTAATAATAAAACTTTCATATGAGTGTGTTGAATACTAAGAAGAAATTGATGCTTGATAATTGTTTTGAGATATGAGGATGGTGATATTAGAGTCATGCTAGTTGAGTAGTTGTGAATTTGATAAATGCTTGTGTTAAAGTTTGTGATTCCCGTAGCATGCACGTATGGTGAACCGTTATGTGATGAAGTCGGAGCATGATTTATTTATTGATTGTCTTCCTTATGAGTGGCGGTCGGGGACGAGCGATGGTCTTTTCCTACCAATCTATCCCCCTAGGAGCATGCACGTAATACTTTGCTTTGATAACTTCTAGATTTTTGCAATAAGTATATGAGTTCTTTATGACTAATGTTGAGTCCATGGATCATACGCACTTTCCTTCCTTCCACCATTGCTAGCCTCTCTAATACCGCACACTTTTCACCGGTATCATACACCGACCAAATACCTTCCTCAAAACAGCCACCATACCTACCTATCATGGCATTTCCATAGCCATTCCGAGATATATTGCCATGCAACTTTCCACCGTTTCGTTCATTATGACACGCTCCATCATTGTCATATTGCTAGCATGATCATGTAGTTGACATCGTATTTGTGGCAAAGCCACCGTTCATAATTCTTTCATACATGTCACTCTTGATTCATTGCACATCCCGGTACACCGCCGGAGGCATTCATATAGAGTCATATTTTGTTCTAAGAATCGAGTTGTAATTCATGAGTTGTAAGTAAATAAAAGTGTGATGATCATCATTATTAGAGCATTGTCCCAGTGAGGAAAGGATGATGGAGACTATGATTCCCCCACAAGTCGGGATGAGACTCCGAACGAAAAAAAGAGGCCATAAAAAAGGAGAAAGGCCCAAATAAAAAAATGAGAGAAAAAGAGAGAAGGGACAATGTTACTATCCTTTTACCACACTTGTGCTTCAAAGTAGCACCATGATCTTCATGATAGAGAGTCTCTCATTATGTCACTTTCATATACTAGTGGGAATTTTTCATTATAGAACTTGGCTTGTATATTCCAATGATGGGCTTCCTCAAAATGCCCTAGGTCTTCGTGAGCAAGCGAGTTGGATGCACACCCACTTAGTTTCTTTTGAGCTTTCATATACTTATAGTGTCGGGTGGTAGGTGCGACATATGCCAACGGATGGCTTATCATTGTGGGAGCCAGTAAGACGTCGCCGGTGCCTGGAAACAGGATAAGGCGAAGACATGCACGCCGGCGGATCTTACCCAGCTTCGGGGCTCTCCGTGGAGATAACGCCCCTACTGCTGCTCTGCGGGGTCTCCGCATGATCACTAGATGGGCAAGTAGCTACACAATGCTCCTTGAGCTGTTCGGTGGGAGGAGGAAGAAGGGCACGGCTAGCCTGCTTCTTCTCCTTGTGTGGTGTCTAGGACTAGCAGGGGGTCGAACCCTTTGCATGGGTGCCCCGGGGGGTTTATATAGGCCTACCCCCGGGGGTACAATGGTAATCCGACTGGGCGCGGGGCCCAGCCGTCTGTGACTGCGCTCGCCGGCTTCTGCGCCGGCTGCTGGGGCCCGCCGACTGGTGGGTCCCGCCGACTGCCGGCCCCTTGGTCGACAGGTAGGCCCCACTGTCCAGGACCTGGTCGGCGGCTGATCATTGTGGCTCCATCTTGGTGACGTGGGCTTCGTCGTGGTAGGCGCGGCTACAGTGCCGCCGCCCGTCGGGCGATCGCTGTAGCCTCATCGCGTCTTGTCTCCTTAATGGGGCGTCTCCTTCGAGGGAGGTGGCGAGTCGGCTGCGGGGAGCCGGCTCTGTCTTGGGCCGACTGGGGGGAGGCGTGGCCGCCTTCGGGTGTCTCTCTGTCCGAAGGGGCCCACCGTCTGTGGGCCGCGCTGGCGGCCCGTCGTGGGTGACACCAGGGTCAACATGGCAACAGTGTCGCGCCGGACGGGTCATGCCCACTCCGTACGGCGCACTGTACCAGGCGTGCTCCGGGATTCGGGGGTGGCAGGCTCCACTGTAGCCACGCCCCGTCACATCGCCGCTAGGTGGATGCAAACTTTGAGGGTACGGTCTCGACCGTTTATGGGAGCCGACTTCTTGGAGTCGGCCTTCTCGCGGCCGGCTTCCCGAAGTCGGCCCTCCCGTGGCTTTCTTCATGAGGGCTAAAGTCGGGCCACCTTCCGAAAGCCGGCCTGGATGACAGCTGGCAAGGGGAAGGCGGCCCCATGTCTTGGGCTCTTGAGAGCCGGACGGGCTCGTAATTTTTTTAGAAGGGCCAGGGGAAGCCGGCTAGGCTACCCATGGCTATTTACTCCGACATATAGCTCTAGTGCATCCATTGCATGGCAATCCCTACTCACTCACATTGATATCTATTGATGGGCATCTCAATAGCCCGTTGATACGCCTAGTTGATGTGAGACTATCTTCTCCCTTTTTGTCTTCTCCACAACCACCATTCTATTCCACCTATAGTGCTATATCCATGACTCACGCTCATGTATTGCGTGAAGATCGAAAAAGTTTTGAAAATGTCAAAAGTATGAAACAATTGCTTGGCTTCATCGGGGTTTGCATGATTTAAATACTTTGTGTGGTGAAGATAGCCAGACTATATGATTTTGTAGGGATAGCTTTCTTTGGCCATGATATTTTGAGAAGACATAATTGCTTTGTTAGTATGCTTGAAGTATTATTATTTTTATATCAATATGAACTTTTGTATTGAATCTTTCGAATCTGAATATTCATACCACAATTAAGAAGATTTACATTGAAATTATGCCAAGTAGCACTCCACATCAAAAATTCTGTTTTTATCATTTACCTGCTCGAGGACGAGCAGGAATTAAGCTTGGGGACGCTTGATACGTCTCCAACGTATCTATAATTTTTGATTCCTCCATGCTATATTATCTACTATTTTAGACATTATTGGTCTTTATTTTCCACTTTTATATTATTTTTGGGACTAACCTATTAACCGGAGGCCCAGCCCAGAATTGATGTTTTTTTCCTGTTTTAGGGTTTCGAAGAAAAGGAATATCAAATGGAGTCCAAATGGAATGAAACCTTCGGAAACGTGATTTTCTCATCAGATAAGATCCAGGAGACTTGGACCCTCCGTCAAGAAAGCCACGAGGTGCTCACGAGGGTAGGGGGCGTCCCCCTAGGGCGCGCCCCCCTGCCTCGTGGGCCCCTCGAAGCTCCACCGACGTACTTATTCCTCCTATATATATCCACGTACCCCCAAACGATCGGGGACGGAGCCAAAACCTAATTCCATCGCCGCAACTTTCTGTATCCACAAGATCCCATTTTGGGGCCTGTTCTAGAGCTCCGCCGGAGGAGGCGGAGGGCTTCTACATCATCATCCAAGCCCCTTCGATGAAGTGTGAGTAGTTTACTTCAGACCTACGGGTCCATAGCTAGTAGCTAGATGGCTTATTGTCTCTTTTTGGATCTCAATACAATGTTCTCCCCCTCTCTCGTGGAGATCTATTCGATGTAATCTTCTTTTTGCGGTGTGTTTGTTGAGACCGATGAATTGTGGGTTTATGATCAAGTCTATCTATGAATAATATTTGAATCTTCTCTGAATTCTTTTATGTATGATTGGTTATCTTTGCAAGTCTCTTCGAATTATCATTTTGGTTTGGCCTACTAGATTGGTTGTTCTTGCCATGGGAGAAGTGCTTAGCTTTGGGTTCAATCTTGCGGTATCCTTTCCCAGTGACAGAAGGGGCAGCAAGGCACGTATTGTATTGTTGCCATCGAGGATAACAAGATGGGGTTTTTATCATATTGCATGAAACTATCCCTCTACATCATGTCATCTTTCTTAAGGCGTTACTCTGTTTTTAACTTAATACTCTAGATGCATGCTGGATAGTGGTCGATGAGTGGACTAATAGTAGTAGATGCAGAATCGTTTCGGTCTACCTGTCTTGGACGTGATGCCTATATACATGATCATACCTAGATATTCTCATAACTATGCTCAATTCTGTCAATTGCTCAACAGTAATTTGTTCACCCACCGTAGAATACTTATGCTCTTGAGAGAATCCACTAGTGAAACCTATGGCCCCCGGTTCTCTTTCTCATCATATCAGTCTCCATCACTTTACTATTGCTTTGCTTTTACTTTATTTACTTTGCATCTCTATACCAAAAATACCAAAAAATATTATTTATCATCTCTATCAGATCTCACTTTCGTAAGTGACCGTGAAGGGATTGACAACCCCTAAGCACGTTGGTTGCGTTGAGCTATTGTTTTTGTGTAGGTACGAGGGACTCGAGCGTAGCCTCCTACTGGATTGATACCTTGGTTCTCAAAAACTGAGGGAAATACTTACGCTACTTTGCTGCATCATCCCTTCCGCTTCGGAGAAATCCAACGAAGTGCAAAGATCAAGTCTCTGCGGATGTCGGTAGTGTAGTTAAATTTCCGAACCTGACCCGATGGCCAAGGGCGTAGCTCTCGATCTGCTCCAGACGGCCAAGCGAGTTGGCCCGTAGTGCGAAGCCGCCGAATACGAAGATCTGTCCAGGGAAGATATCCTCACCCTAGACCGCATTGTTACCGATGATCGAAGGAGCCATCAAGCCTTTACGGTGACGGCATAGTGGAACTCTCAATGAAAGCACCAATGTTGCTGTCAAAACCGGCGGATCTCGGGTAGGTGGTCCCAAACTGTGCGTCTAAGGCGGATGGTAACAGGAGGCAGGGGACACGATGTTTACCTAGGTTCGGGCCCTCTCGATGGAGGTAATACCCTACGTCCTCCTTGATTGATCTTGATGATATGAGTATTACAAGAGTTGATCTACCACGAGATCGTAGAGGCTAAACCCTAGAAGCTAGCCTATGGTATCATTGTTGTTGTCCTACGGACTAAACCCTCCGGTTTATATAGACACCGGAGGGGGCTAGGGTTATATAGAGCCGGTTAGAAGGGAGGAGATCTACATATCCATATTGCCAAGCTTGCCTTCCACGGCAAGGAGAGTCCCATCCGGACATGGGACGAAGTCTTCAATCTTGTATCTTCATAGTCCAACAGTCCGGCCAAAGGATATAGTCCGGCTGTCCGGAGACCCCCTAATCCAGGACTCCCTCAAAAGCCTTTCGAATCATCGAAACAGTTTTTGTGCAAAATAAATATCTCACTCGTGAAAATATTCTGCATCAAGAGCACATCATCTTCCTCCGGAGTGTCATCCATAGATTGGAAAATCTCTTGATCGTGAAGGACAGGATCGTCTCTACTTCATCACCAAAAGAAAATTGAGTATCGGGTACGGGCACTCCCCTTGCCTTCCGCCAAGATTGGGGGAGGTGCCCCGGTATCGTATCACCCCACTATCTTTTTGCCTTTACTTATCTTAGTTTGATCCATAGTTATCTTTTGCTTTAGATGAATAAAAGTTCAGTTGGATCCTTTCTTTTCGAGAGTATTCTTAGTGATCTATCCTTGTAATCGTGTGCGAGATATATAATAAAGTTTAGTTTGAGTTTTTGCTTTCTTTACTTTCATGTTCCAATAAAAAGAAAGGAAATAAATGAATAAGATCATATGCTACTATTATGGTAGGTGATGACACCACATAAGGAAAAGTATAAGTAGAAATTTTTGTTAGAGATTGACAAACATAGCATTGGTCAATGATGCAACTCATGAAAGAAGTAATAAGGGAAGAGAAGATTCGCATATAAATATACTATCCTGGAAATCTTTTTGTGACTGTGGGCCCTCATCAAAATATTATATGGCAAAATTGTTGACGTTGGACAAGTAAGACAACCTAATGATTTATGTTTGTTCATATTCACATAAAAGTTATATTGTCATAGATCCTTCAACATGTGGTGCTTGCCCCTATATTTGCTAGCCAAAAATTCCGCACAAAGTAGAGATACTACTTGTGCATCCAAAAACCCTTAAACCCAAATCTTATTTTCAAGTGTCCACCATACCTACCTAAGGATTGAGTTAGATCCTTCAAGTAAGTTGTCATCGGTGCAATAAGGAAATAAAAATTGCTTCTAAAACTGAGATCATTTAGTGCAAGAGAAAATTGAGCGTTGTACGAAATTGTGATGGTGAAGAATAAAAGCGACAGACTACATAATAAAGGTTGCCATCACAAGGGGCAATACAACGTGACGTTCTTTTGCACTAAGGGGTTGAGCATACAAACAAATAAGAGCATGGAAACATCTGCTTCCCTCTGTGAAGGGCCTATCTTTTACTTTTATTTCTTTACTTTTATGCATGAGTCGAAGTTTTCTCTCTATTCCTTTTTATTTTTCTCCTTTGGAAAGCATCATGTGATGAGGAAAGATCTAGGCACATATGTCCAGTTGAATATGGGTGGCATAAAGTCATTATTGTTGACATCACCCTTGAGGTGAATATGTTGGAAGGCGAAACTACAAGCCCCTATATTTCTATGTGTCCGGTTGAAACGTTTTGCTCATGTGTATGCGGTGAGTGTTAGCAATCATAGAAGACTATATGATGGTTGAGTATGTGGACTTGCCTAAAGGCTCCGATACGTGACCCTTCCTGAAAATATGATGAATTGTAGTTGCAAAGTTGACTGAGAACGTAGTTTGTTGGTTTCTAATAGAGTTTATGCTTTATACTTCGATAGTGTGATGAATTGTTACTTATTCATGAGAAGTATATGATCAAAGTTCTATGATAAAAGTTTTATGTTAAAGTTTGTTGCTGCTATAATAATTCACATGATGCTGCTATGTCCGTATTTTGTTTTTAATGACACCTCTCTCTCTAAGCATGTGGACATGTTTTTTATTTCGGTTTTTGCTTGAGGACAAGCAAGGTCAAAGCTTGGGGAGTTAATACGTCCATTTTGCATCATGTCTTCCTACTGTTATTTATGATGTTTTTATGCATAATAATGCTTTTTGGAGTAATTCTAATGCCTTTTTCTCTCATAATATGCAAGGTACACACAAAGAGGGAGAATTCCGGCAGCTGGAAATCTGGACTTGGAAAAGCTACGTCTGGCCACCTATTCTGCACAACTCCAAACAAGTTGAAACTTTATGGAGATTTTTTATGGAATATATGAGGAATATTGGAGCCAATAAGTACCAGAGGGGGTCCACGAGGTGGGCACAGCCCACCTCGGCGCGCCAGGGAGCCCAAGCGTGCTCTAGTGGGTTGTGCTCACCCAGGCCCATCTCCGGTGCCCATATTCTGGTATATAAGTCGAGAGGACTTTCGGGACGGAGTGCCGCCGTCTCGAGGCGGAACTTGCGCAGGAGCACTTTTTCCCTCCGACAGAGCGATTCCGCCGAGGGAACTTCCCTCCCGGATGGGGAAATCATCATCATCATCACCAACAACTCTCCCATCTTGGGGAGGGCAATCTCCATAACATATTCAACAACACCATCTCATCTCAAACCCTAGTTCATCTCTTGTGTTCGATCTCGTTACCGGAACTATAGATTGGTGCTTGTGGGTGACTAGTAGTGTTGATTACATCTTGTAGTTGATTACTATATGGTTTATTTGGTGGCAGATTATACGTTCAGACCCAGTATGTTATGTAATACCCCTCTGATCTTGAGCATGATTATCATTTGTGAGTAGTTACTTTTGTTCTTGAGGTCACGGGAGAAATCATGTTGCATGTAATCATGTGAACTTGATATGTGTTCGATATTTTGATTGTATGTATGTTGTGATTCCCTTAGTGGTGAACGTCGACTACATGACACTTCACCATATTTGGGCCTAAGGGAATGCATTGTGGAGTAGTTATTAGATGATGGGTTGTGAGAGTGACAGAAGCTTAAACCCTAGTTTATGCGCTATTCCGTAATGGACCGATTGGATCCAAAAGTTTAATGTTATGGTTAGGATTTATCCTTAATACTTTTCTCATAGTTGCGGATGCTTGCGAGGGGGTTAATCATAAGTAGGAGGTTTGTTCAAGTAAGAACAACACCTAAGAACCGGTCCATCCACCTATCAAATTATCAAAGTAGCAAACACAAATCGAATCAACATGATGAAAGTGACTAGATGAAATTCCCGTGTACCCTCAAGAACACTTTGCTTATTATAATAGACCATTTTGGAATGTCCTTTTCCTCAAAAGGATTGGGCTACCTTGCTGAAATTTTGTTACTATTATCATTAGTTGATCATTATAAAATATCTTGCTATCAAACTACTCTATTACTTACAATTTCAGCACTTGTAGACATTACCTTGCTGAAAACCACTTGTCATTTCCTTTTGCTCCTCGTTGGGTTCGACACTCTTACTTATAGAAAAGAGCTACAATTGATCCCCTATACTTGCGGGTCATCAGGCCTCATATGGCCCTATCAGTTTTCTTATCTTAGCAAGCTCGACGGAGGCCAACGCGGCCTCAGCGAGCTCCACATTTGCCACTTTGGCTTTGTAGGCATTCTTCGTGCTTCCTCGGACGATGATCGTGCCGTTTGAGCCGGGCATCTTCATCTATAGGTAGGCGTAGGACGAGACCGCCATGAATTTTACATACGCGAGCCTGTCCAAGATCGCATGGCAGCCGCTTTGGAAGGGGGCGACCTTGAACCGAATGGTTTTGCTCTGGTAATTCGACTCGCCTCTAAAGACGACCTTGAGTTCGATCTTGCCTAAGGGATGTTTCGGGCAGCCCGACACTACCCCATGGAAGCCCACATTTGACATCCGAAGTCTTAATAGGGAGATGTTCATCTTTTCTATGGTATCAGTGAAGACAATGATAGGGCCACTGCCTCCGTCCTAAGGGCGCGTGAGAGGCGGCAACCCCCCACAACGGGGTCCAGTAGCAGGGTGTGCTTGCCTGGATTGTTGGGGAACACAGTATTTAAAAAAATTCCTATGATCACACATGATCTATCTACGAGATGCATGGCAACGAGAGGGAAGAGTGTGTCCACGTACCCTCGTAGACCGAAAGCGGAAACGTTTAATAACGCGTTGATGTAGTGGAATGTCTTCGCAATCCAACCGATCCAAGCACCAAACATACGGCACCTCCACATTCAGCACACGTTCAACTCGATGACGTCCCTTGATATCATGATCTAGTTGAGGACGAGGGAGAGTTCTGTCAGAATGACAACGTGATGATGGTGATGATGAAGTTACCGACGCAGGGCTTCGCCTAAGCACTACAACGATATGACCGAGGTGTGTAACTGTGGAGCGGGGCACCGCACACAGCTAAGAGAAGACTTCGTGTGCCTTTGGGGTGCCCCCTTCCCACATATATAAAGGGGGAGGAGAGGTGGCCGGCCCTAGGGGGCGTGCCATGGGGGGAGTCCTACTTGAACTCCCGGTCCATGTAGGATTCGGTCCCCCTTTCCTATTCCAAGTAGGAGAAGAAGGGAAGGAGGAAGAGGAGAGAAGGAAGGAGGGGGGCGCCGCCCCCACCTCTTATCCAGTTTGGACCGGGCAAGGGGGGTGCGCGCCACCTCCTGGCCGGCCCTCTCTCTTCTCCACTATGGCCCATGTGGACCATTAACCCCCCGGGGGGAGGGTTCCGGTAACCCCTGGTACTCCGAAACTTATCCGAAATGACCCGAACCATTCCGGTCTCCGAATGTAGCCTTCCAATATATGAATATTTATGTCTCGACCATTTCGAGACTCCTCGTTATGTCCGCAATCTCATCCGGGACTCCGAACAAACTTAGGTTCATCAAAACACGAAACTCATAATAAAAATCGTCATCGAACGTTAAGCGTGCGGACCCTACGGGTTCGAGAACTATGTAGACATGACCAAGACATATCTCCGGTCAATAACAAATAGCGGAACCTGGATGCTCATATTGGCTCCTACATATTCTACAAAGATGTTTATCGGTCAAACCACATAACAACATACATTGTTCCCTTTGTCATCGGTATGTTACTTGCCCGAGATTCAATCGTCGGTATCATCATACCTAGTTCAATATCATCACCGGCAAGTCTATTTACTCATTCTGTAATGCATCATACCGTGACTAACTCATTGGTCACATTGCTTGCAAGGCTCATAGTGATGTGCATTACCGAGAGGGCCCAGAGATACCTCTCCGATACACGGAGTGACAAATCCTAATCTCGATCTATGCCAACTCAACAAACACCATCAAAGACACATGTAGAGCATCTTTATAAGCACCCAGTTACATTGTGACGTTTGATAGCACACAAGGTGTTCCTCCGGTATTCGGGAGTTGCATAATCTCATAGTCTAAGGAACATGTATAAGTCATGAAGAAAGCAATAGCAGAAAAACTAAACGATCATTATGCTGAGCTAACGGATGAGTCTTGTCCATCACATCATTCTCTAATGATGTGATCCCGTTCATCAAATGACAACACATGTCTATGGTCAGGAAACTTAACCATCTTTGATTAATGAGCTAGTCAAGTAGAGGCATATTAGGGACACTCTGTTTGTCTATGTATTCACACATGTACTAAGTTTCCGGTTAATACAATTCTAGCATGAATAATAAACATTTATCATGATATAAGGAAATATAAATAACAACTTTATTATTGCCATTAGGGCATATTTCCTTCAGTCTCCTGATATGTCTCCAACGTATCTATAATTTTTTATTGTTCCATGCTATTATATTATCTGTTTTGGATGTTAATGGGCTTATTTATACACTTTTATATTATTTTTGGGACTAACCTATTAACCCAAGGCCCAGTGCAAATTGTTGTTTTTTGCCTATTTCAGTGTTTCGCAGAAAAGGAATATCAAACGGAATCGAAACGGAATGAAACCTTCGGGAGAGTCATTTTTGGAACAAACGTGATCCAGGGGACTTGGAGTAGACGTCAAGAAATCAACGAGGAGGCCGCGAGGCACGGAGGCGTCCCTGCCCCCTTGGGGGCGCCCCCACCCTCGTGGGCCCTCGTAGCTCCACCGACCTACTTCTTCCTCCTAATATGTCCATATACCCTGAAAACATCCAGGAGCACCACGAAACCCTATTTACACCACCGCAACCTTCTATACCCAAGAGATCCCATCTCGGGGCCTTTTTCGGAGCTCCGTCGAAGGGGGAATTGATCACAGAGGGCTTGTACATCAACACCATAGCCTCTTTGATGATGTGTGAGTAGTTTACCACAGACCTTCGGGTCCATAGTTATTAGCTAGATGGATTCTTCTCTCTCTTTGGATCTCAATACAATGTTCTCCTCGATCTTCTTGAAGATCTATATGATGTAACTCTTTTTGCGGTGTGTTTGTCGAGATCCGATGAATTGTGGGTTTATGATCAAGTTTATCTATGAACAATATTTGATTCTTCTCTGAAATCTTTTATGTATGATTGGTTATCTTTGCAAGTCTCTTCGAATTATCAGTTTTGTTTGGCCTACTAGAGTTATCTTTCTTGCAATGGGAGAAGTGCTTAGCTTTGGATTCAATCTTGCGGTGTCCTTTCCCAGTGACAGCAGGGGCAGCAAGGCACATATTGTATTGTTGCCATCGAGGATAAAAAGGTGTGGTTTATATCATATTGCTTGAGTTTATCCCTCTACATCATGTCATATTGCCTAATGCATTATTCTATTCTTATGAACTTAATACTCTAGATGCATGCTGGATAGCGGTCGATGTGTGGAGTAATAGTAGTAGATGCAGAATCGTTTCGGTCTAGTTGTCGCGGACGTGATGCCTGCATACATGATCATGCCTAGATATTCTCTTAATTATTCACTCTTCTATCATTGCTCGACAGTAATTTGTTCACCCACCGTAATACTTATGCTATCTGGAGATAATCCACTAGAGAAATCTATGGCCCCCGGGTCTATCTTTTATCATATAAGTATCCAATCTATTTTATTTTGCAATCTTTATTTTCCAATATATATCATAAAAATACCAAAAATATTTATCTTATTATCTCTATCAGATCTCACTCTCGTAAGTGACCGTGAAGGGATTGACAACCCCTTTATCGCGTTGGTTGCGAGGTTCTTATTTGTTTGTGTAGGTATGAGGGACTTGCGTGTAGTCTTCTACTGGATTGATACCTTGGTTCTCAAAAACTGAGGGAAATACTTACGCTACTTTGCTGCATCACCCTTTCCTTTTCAAGGGAAAACCAACGCAGTGCTCAAGAGGTAGCATCTCCCACTTGCACTAGAGTCCATAATCTAGATTACATAGTAATGATTCTAACACCCATGGAGTCTTGGTGCTGATCAACTTTTGCTCGTGAGAGAGGCTTAGTCAACGGGTCTGCAACATTCAGATCCGTATGTATCTTGCAAATCTCTATGTCTCCCTCCTTGACTTGATCGCGGATGGAATTGAAGTGTCTGTTGATGTGCTTGGTTCTCTTGTGAAATCTTGATTCCTTTGCCAAGGCAATTGCACTAGTATTGTCACCAAAGATTTTCATTGGACCCAATGCACTTGGTATTACACCTAGATCGGATATGAACTCCTTCATCCAGACTCGTTCATTTGTTGCTTTCGAAGTAGCTATGTACTCCGCTTCACACGTAGATCCCGCCACGACGCTCTGCTTGGAACTACACCAACTGACAGCTCCACCATTCAATATAAATACGTATCCGGTTTGCGACTTAGAGTCATCCGGATCAGTGTCAAAGCTTGCATCGACGTAACTGTTTACGACGAGCTCTTTGTCACCTCCATAAACGAGAAACATATCCTTAGTCCTTTTCAGGTATTTCAGGATGTTCTTGACCGTTGTCCAGTGATCCACTCCTGGATTACTTTGGTACCTCGCCGCTAAACTAGTAGAAAGGCACACATCAGGTCTGGTACACAGCATTGCATACATGATAGAACCTATGGCTAAGGCATAGGGAATGACTTTCATTTCTCTCTATCTCCCGTAGTGGTCGGGCATTGAGTCTGACTCAACTTCACACCTTGTAACACACGCAAGAACCCTTTCTTTGACTGATCAATTTTGAACTTCTTCAAAACTTTATCAAGATATGTGCTTTGTGAAAGTCCAATTAAGCGTCTTGATCTATCTCTATAGATTTTGATGCCCAATATATAAGCAGCTTCACCGAGGTCTTTCATTGAAAAATTCTTCTTCAAGTATCCTTTCATGCCATTCAGAAATTCACTGTCATTTCCGATCAACAATAGGTCATCCACATATTATATCAAAATGCTACAGAGCTCCCACTCACTTTCTTGTAAATACAGGCTTCTCCAAAAGTCTATATAAAACCATATGCTTTGATCACACTATCAAAGCGTATATTCCAACTCCGAGAGGCCTGCACCAGTCCATAAATGGTTCGTTGGAGCTTGCTCACTTTGTTAGCACCTTTTGGATCGACAAAACCTTCTGGTTGCATCATATACAACTCTTCTTTAAGATATCCAATAAGGAATGCAGTTTTGACATCCATTTTCCAAATTTCATAATCATAAAATGCGGCAATTGCTAAGATGATTCGGACAAACTTAAGCATCGCTACGGGTGAGAAGGTCTCATCGTAGTCAACTCCTTGAAGTTGTCGAAAACCTTTCGCAACAAGTCGAGCTTTGTAGATAGTAACATTACCATCAGCGTCAGTCTTATTCTTGAAGATCCATTTATTCTCTATTGCTTGCCAATCATCGGGCAAGTCAGCCAAAGTCCATACTTTGTTCTCATACATGGATCCCATCTCAGATTTCATGGCCTCAAGCCATTTAGCGGAATCTGGGCTCATCATCGCTTCCTCATAGTTCTTAGGTGCGTCATGGTCAAGTAACATGACCTACAGAACAGGATTACCATCCCATTCCGGTGCGGATCTTACTCTGGTTGACCTACGAGGTTCGGTAGTAACTTGATCAGAAGTTTCATGATCATCATCATTAGCTTCCTAACTAATTTGTGTAGGAATCAGTGGAACTAATTTCTGTGATGAACTACTTTCCAATAAGGGACAAGGTACAATTACCTCATCAAGTTCTAGTTTCCTCCCACTCACTTCTTTCGAGAGAAACTCATTCTCTAGAAAGGATCCATTCTTAGCAACGAATATCTTGCCTTCAGATCTGTGATAGAAGGTGTACCCAACAGTCTCCTTTGGGTATCCTATGAAAAGAAACATTTCTTTGATTTGGGTTCGAGCTTATCAGGTTGAAGCCTTTTCACATAAGCACCGCATCCCCAAACTTTAAGAAACGACAACTTGGGTTTCTTGCCAAACCACAGTTCATATGGTGTCGTCTCAACGGATTTCGATGGTGCCCTATTTAACGTGAATGCAGTCGTCTCTAAAGCATAACCCCAAAATGATAGTGGTAAATTAGTAAGATACATCATAGATCGCACCTTATCTAATAAAGTGCGGTTACGTCATTCGGACACACCATTACGCTATGGTGTTCCAGGTGGCGTGAGTTGCGAAACTATTCCACATTGTTTCTAATGAATACCAAACTCATAACTCAAATATTCACCTCCACGATCAAATCATAGAAACTTTTTTTCTTGTTACGATGATTTTCCACCTCACTCTAAAATTCTTTGAACTTTTCAAATGTTTCAGACTTATGTTTCATTAAGTAGATATACCCATATCTGCTCAAATCATCTGTGAAGGTCAGAAAATAACGATACCCGCCGCGAGCATCAACACTCATCGGACCGCATACATCAGTATGTATTATTTATAATAAGTCTGTTGCTCGCTCCATTGTTTCGGAGAACGGAGTCTTAGTCATCTTGCCCATGTGGCATGGTTCGCAAGCATCAAGTGATTCCAAAAGCCCATCAGCATGGAGTTTCTTCATGCGCTTTACACCAATATGACCTAAACGGCAGTGCAACAAATAAGTTGCACTATCATTATTAAACTTGTATCTTTTGGCTTCAATACTATTAATATGTGTATCACTACTATCGAGATTCAACAAAAATAGACCACTCATCAAGGGTGCATGACCATAAAAGATATTACTCATATAAATAGAATAACCATTATTCTCTGATTTAAATGAATAACTGTCTCGCATCAAACATGATCCAGATATAATGTTCACGCTTAACGCTGGCACCAAATAACAATTATTCAGGTCTAAAACTAATCCCGAAGGTAGATGTAGAGGTAGCGTTCCGACGACGCTCACATCGTCTTTGGAACCATTTCCCACGCGCATCATCACCTCGTCCTTAGCCAATCTTCGTTTAATCCGTAGCCCCTGTTTCGAGTTGTAAATATGAGCAACAAAACCAGTATCAAATACCCAGGCACCACTTTTCCTCATACGGTCTTAATTGATAATGCAAATGCTACTAACCCATGTTGTGAGCATGTGCATCTTGTGGAGGAGAATGCTAAGTTGAAGAAGCAACTTGAGAAAGGTCTTGTGTCTTGCATACAAGGTTAGAAGAACCTCAACAACCTTTTGTGCAATCAAAAGGAAGTTGTGTGCTAGTGATGGGCATGTTTATGCTAAATTTGTTGGTTCTCCTTATGAATACATTGAATGGTCTACTTGGGTTCCTAAGACCCTTGTTACTAACATCAAAGGACCCATTACAAAATGGGTACCTAAAACCAAGCATTGATCTCTTGTAGGTGTTTGGTTCCGGTGGGGGGTCATGGTTGCTCCATAGTGGAGATACTAATCATATGACCGGAAGCAAGGACTTGGTGGTGGACGTGCAAAAGATTCCATCTATGCCCACCAATGTAGAGTGGGGTGATGCCTCATCTTCTAAGGTATTGGGACTTGGCAAGGTTGTCATTTATCATGATCTCACAATCGAGAAGGTCATGCTTGTTGAGTCCCTTGCATACAATCTACTTTCCGTTCGTCAACTTGCACTCATGGGCTTTGCAACTTTCTTTGATATTGATACCGTGACCCTCTCGTGGAGCAAGACTCTTAAAGTAGACTTTGTTGGGCATGTCGAGAATGGTCTCTATGTGATTAACTTTTCGGAGCGACCCATTAAGACCGCGACATGCCTAATGGCTAAAGTTGACGTGGGATGGCTTTGGCATCGCTGTTTAGCCCATGTCAATATGAGATCTTTGCAAAGTCTTCTCAAGGGGGACCATATCCGTGGACTAACAAATGTTAGTTTTGACAAAGACCGTGCTTGCAATGCTTGTATCGAAGGAAAGCTACATGAGAAGGCTCACCCTCCCACGACTATCATTTACTCGAAGAGGCCTTTGGAGCTCCTTCACTTGGATCTCGTTGGGCCTCCATCATTTGATAGTATTGGGGGTAGAAAGTATTGCTTGGTGATTGTGGATGATTATTCAAGAATAACTTGGGTATACTTCTTCTAGAGGAAGAGTGAGACCCAACAAACCGTCATTGACTTTGCAAATGAATCTCAACGCCAACACAATGCAAAGATTTTGACGATAAGAAGTGACAACGACACCGAGTTAAAGAACTACACCTTGGATGAGTTTCTTAGTGATGAGGGGATCAAGCATCAATATTCCGCACCTTACACCCCTCAACAAAATGGTGTAGCGGAGAGGAAGAAACGGACATTGATGGATGCGGCAAGGACCATGATGGCGGAGTTCAAGTCTCCATACAACTTTTGGGCCGAAGCCATCAACACTGCATGTCATGCATCCAATCAGCTCTATCTCCGCAAAGGCTTGAACAAAACTCCATGTGAGATACTCACCGGTAACAAGCCCAACCTCAATTACTTTCTGGTGTTCGGGTATAAGTGGTTCATTCTCAAGAAAGGTGTTCGTTTGTCTAAATTTGAGGCTAGAGCTTATGAGGGCATATTTGTTGGTTATGCTACAAACTCTCATGCTTATCGTGTCCTCAGTAAGTCTACGTGACTTATTGAGGAAACGTGTAACATAGAGTTTGATGAGAATAACGGCTCCCATGTGGAGCAAAGTGGTACTTGTGATGTAGGTGATGAAATTCCTCCCCAAGCCATAAGAAGAATGGGTGTTGGTTTTATCCTACCCGTTGAGGAACCCCTTGTGGCCGAAGGAGAAGGACAATGTTCCAGTCAAGTGGAACCATCACCAACCCAAGACCCACACGCTTCCAAAGAACAAAGTTGTAGGATCGAAAGTATGTCTAGAGGGGGGTGATTAGACTACTTGACCAAATAAAAATCTAGACTTTTCCCAATTTTAGTTCTTAGCAGATTTTAGCTATCTTAGCACAAGTCAAGCAATCTCCACACAATTCAAGCAAGCATGCAAAAGAGTATACGAGCAGCGGAAAGTAAAGCATGCAACTTGCAAGAATGTAAAGGGAAGGGTTTGGAGGATTCAAACGCAATTGGAGACATGGATGTTTTTGTCGTTGTTCCGATAGGTGGTGCTATCGTACATCCACGTTGATGGAGACTTCAACCCACGGAGGGTAACGGTTGTGCGAGTCCACGAAGGGCTCCACCCACGAAGGGTCCACAAAGAAGCAACCTTGTCTATTCCATCATGGCCGTCGCCCACGAAGGACTTGCCTCACTAGCGGTAGATCTTCACGAAGTAGGCGATCTCCTTGCCCTTACAAACTCCTTGGTTCAACTCCACAATCTTGTCGGAGGCTCCCAAGTGACACCTAGCCAATCTAGGAGACACCACTCTCCAAGAAGTAACAAATGGTGTGTTGATGATGAACTCCTTGCTCCTATGCTTCAAATGATAGTTTCCCCAACACTCAACTCTCTCTCACAGGATTTGGATTTGGTGGAAAGAAGATTTGAGTGGAAAGCAACTTGGGGAAGGCTAGAGATCAAGATTCATATGTTTGGAATGGAATATCTTGACCTCAACACAAGTGTAGGTGGTTCTCTCTCAGAAAATGTGTACTGGAAGTGTAGGTAAGTTCTGATGGCTCTCTCCACGAATGAAGAGTGGGTGGAGGGGTATATATAGCCTCCACACAAAATCTAACTGTTACACGCAATTTGCCAAACTCGGTCGGACCGATTCAGCAAACCTAGTGACTGTTAGGATTTTCGGTGGGACTGAGATGCAACTTGGTAGGACTGATATGTTACAAAAGGGAAACAGAGAGTTTACATTGCAATCTCGGTGGGACCGATCGCTCATCTCGGTAAGACCGAAACGTTACGAAGGGAAACAGAGAGATTACAATCCCATCTCGGTGAGACCGAGATCCCTATCGGTTGAGACCGATTTGCCTAGGGTTTGTGGCAGTGGCTATGACATTTGAAACTCAGTGGCGCCGGATAGAAAGAATCGGTGGGGCCGAGTTTGACTTTTGGTTTAGGTCATATGTGGATGTGGGAAGGTACTTGAGGATTTTGGAGCATATCACTAAGCATTTTGAGCAAGCAAGCCATTAAGCAACACCTCATCCCTCCTTGATAGTATTGGCTTTTCCTATAGACTCAATGTGATCTTGGGTCACTAAAATATAAAATGTAAAGTCTTGAGCTTCAAGCTTGAGCCAAACTTTTTGTCCTTAGAATTTTGAGGGATCCACTTTCCTCATCCATGCCATGCCATTCATTGAGCTTTTCCTGAAATATTAATCTTGGAATAATGTTAGCTCAATGAGCTATATGTTGTTAGGAATTACCAAAACCACCCAGGGATAGTTGCACTTTCAATCTCCCCCTTTTTGGTAATTGATGACAACATATAGATCAAAGCTTCGACAAATGATAATAAGAGTGAAAGATATTGTCGCTTTGAGAAGTATGTGAAAAGCAAGAACTCCCCCTAAATTTGTGCATATCTTAAGATTTACTTTGGACTGCAAATGCACAATGAGTTAGGATCATGGGTTACTCTTCCATGTCACATACATCTTGGTGGAGCGCTTAAAATAATAAAGATTGAATACATGCACTCATCACCAAGCAAAGTGAATGACCATATAAGGATAAGTACGATAATATCATCTAACAAGAATAAGTGTAGCTTATGATCAACCACATGATCATCAATGTCTCACAGATAATAGCATAGTATCTCAAGCAATCAAAAGACAAACAAAGTTCAACCACCAAAGCAGGAGAGAATAAAAAGCAACGCTCTCTCTCGAAGCCTATGATCTATACATGTTTCTCCCCCTTTGGCAACAAGTTACCAAAAAGTTCCTAGAAAATGCATAGTACTATGTCGTCTCTCAGGCTTGGTCTTCAAGTGGTGGCGTAGAGATGGCTCCTTGGACGAAGACTTCAGTTGATGTGGATGGAGCTTCTGGGGTAGGTGCTGGAGCTGGTGGCACTGAAGCTATAGCTGGTGCAGATGAAGTGGCTCTAGTGTCTGGTACTGGTACTGCAGTTGACCTCTGAGCTCTAGGCACTCTGGCAAATGCATCAGTGGTTGTTCTACCCTTCCTCTCCTGCATGTCATCCTATAGCTGCTCCACAACTGACTGAATCTCAGTTACTTTGACATCTAAATCATAGAATTTTTGTTCCATGATTCTTTCCAAGCTCTCCTTGTTTCGAATCAGGGTGGCCAGTCCTTTCTCTATCCTTAGAGTGGATGCAATCAAGTAGCCAAGCTGATCTTGCTTGCTTTTTAGAAGATACTGAGATGCCTCCTCCTGGGTTGGCATCTTTGCAGCTTTTTCTGTTTTTGCCTTCTCTCTCTTGGCTTGTGCTTGTACTGAGGATGGTTCATCTTCATCCATAACCACTTGGTTGTCCTCAAAGTCAGGATAGAGAACAAAGTGTTCCTTATCCAACAGATATTTTCATGTGCCCATCTTTGAGTTAATCAACTCCTGAATTTGTGGGGCATATCCACAACTTCTCTTTTGGTCTGCTGCTGTCCTCTTGATAGTCTCAACCATGAGGCTCATGACCTTGAATTTCTGTGGCACATCAAATATGTGTAGCAAATTAATTGCATGCCCTCTGATCATGTTGTGGTCACCTGACTTAGGCAAAAGAGTGTGCCTTAGGATCCAGTTGATCATTGGCAGTCCTGACAGAAGAAAATGGACTGACTCAAACTTGAAAGTCTCAAGAGCTTTGTCTGGGATCTCTTTGTATATCTGTGACATAGAATTGTGATCCATCTTTTTCTTGGCATAAACATCTAAGTCATCTTCACTTTCCTTTGGGGCATTGATCAGATTGGCCCATTCCTCAATAGTTGATTGGTATCTCGTTCTTTCAGACATCCAAACTATTATGCCATCTGGATAGAAATGTGCTGTGGAGTAGAATTGCATAATGAGCTCATCATTCCAGTTTGTGAGCTTCTGCCCAACAAAGTTGTCTCATAGAAATCATGTTGTTCCTTTGTGTGGAACATGTAATCAACAACAGTCCTTCTCCTGGTGGCATATGGATCTGACTCTCTCCATAGCCTCAACCCTGAGTCTCTCCTGATCTTCATGTTCTCAGCCACTGGATGAGCATCATTGTGGTCTGGAATCTTGGGTTTGAGCTTCCTCAAGACTTTTCCTTCATCATCTTCATCAGCAGCAGCAACTTCAGGCACTGGGGCCTTGTTCTTCTCAGCAGCTGGTATACTCCTGGTATTCCTCTTAGGTGCACTCTTAGGCTTGGAGGCTGCTTTGGGTGCTTCTTTGGGCTTTGATGTTGCAGCCCCTGACTTTATAGCATCACCCATCAGCTTTTGTGCCTTGGGTGCTGGTGCAGCAACCTCTTCTTCCTCTTCCTCTTCAGAATCTCTCATGATTGAGGATCTCCCAAGCACTCTAGCAGTGGTCTTTTTGATCCTCTCCTTCCTCTTCTTCCCTTCTCCAGCAGCCTCTTTGGGTTTGGATTCCAAAGATGCTTGAGTGGTGGCTCTGGCTTTTGACATGGGTTTTCTTCCTGCTGGCCTTTTGATCTTCATCCCTGGCTTAACTGCAGCTGAGCTGTACTCCTTCTTGAGCACTTTCTTCTTTGATGTGGCATCATCCTTAGTGGCCACATAGTCTTCATCCTCAGACTCTGAAGTTTTCTTCTTCCTTGTTCTGGTGGCAGCTTTGGGCAAGTTGCTGGGAGTGCTCCTGCTTCCATCATCTGAGCTGCTAGAGGGACTAGTGCCCTCACTCATGTGAACCTGCTCCTCTTCCTTGTTCTGACTGTCACTCTGATCAGACATGATGCAAACACTGACAGCTGACCCTGTGAATAGATTATAGATGAGGTAGAGTGGATGAGCATCACAAAATACAGAGGTTTTTGCAAAAGAATGAATCAAAAACTTAGTTTTAGTTTTCCTCAGAAAGCATTTTGGATCAACCGATTTGTAAACTCGGTGATACCGAAGCAGCTGTTGGACCCAAAACTGGTGAACTCGGTCAGACCGAGTCACAGTTCGGTGGCACCGAGACCGCTAGGGTTTCACAAAGTCCTGAACTCGGTCACACCGATTTTCAATTCTCGGTCAGACCGAGAATATCATGTGCAATGGCCTGAGCCGAATCGGTGGTACCGAGTTCCACAACTCGGATGGTCCGAGATGGTTTCGGCGGAAACCTAACCCTAAATTTTCAATTCAACTCTAATCTACGGAGTGTTTTGACTGGATAAGATCGTTTCAATCATGGCAAGATTCATGGCAAACACAATGTGCTAGGAATCGGATTGAGGATAGCACAGTGATCAAGTTCATACCCTAGTTCGGTGATGAACTTGCTACGGCGGCAACGGCGATAATGATTTCCGTTGACGGCGGCGGAGACCAGCGGCAGGAGGCAACTGGCGACGGGGAGGACGATCCGGAGACCCTGGAGGCAGAGCGGGCTAAGCGCGGGCGAAAAGACTTCGGAGAAATTTCCAAAAGCTTTGCCCATGGATATATATAGCTCGACCCTGTCAGTGTGACCGAGTGGAATAACTCGGTGGCACCGAGATTCATAACTGCAAGAAGTTACTGAAACTCGGTGTGACCGAAAGGTTTAAATCGGTTGCACCGAGATTGAAAACCTAGGTCGACTTAGTGATCTCGGTATGACCGAAATGGATGAATCGGTGAGACCGTAACGCACAAAGAAGTTTTGGAAGTTTAAGTCTATGATGAATCGGGGACTCCGAGTGCTCCTCACACAGAGTGGTTCGAATCTGACTTGATCAAATTTTGTGATGTAGCATGAATAGAGTTTGAGACGAGAAAAGCATAGATAGGTAGAGAGGGTTCTTAGGCATTCTTGTCCATCCACTTGGCAAAAGAAAAGAAAACCAATCAATCAAAACAACAAGTGGATGTCCTCGAATGAGTAAAATATGCAATCAACATGCTCACACAATAAAATGGCAATTGAAATATGTGGCAAAGCATGCACAACCAATTCTAGCATCTATCAAACAATTTGCGATGACTAGGTCATCTATATATGAGTATATTGACATAGGAGTCAAATGAGAACATTTGATCATAGGTCATACTCATCGTTTAAGCACAAGTGGGGTTACCACTTTTACATAAAGCATTGTTGTGTTCACACCATTAGAGTTGCTTTAGCTCAATTCTTAGAGTAAAGCTCCCCCTAGATGTGAGATACCCCCTAAGAGGGATGAACTAACCTTGGGTTTTTTCGATGATGACTTCATGTAGATGTTGAAGATGTGGATGCTCAATGTTGATGTAGATCATTTGAAGCTATCCATTGGAGTGAGTTGCACTTTCAATACCTACACGGGTTAGTCCCACAAGGAACAAACAAGGATATCCATAGACATAAAGTGATGCACACACAAGATGATGTCTATGAAAGCTTTTAGGTTACCTTGTCCCTTGTCTTACCAACAAGAGGGTTTGTGACTCCTTGAACTTGTTCTTGCCAAGATGATAAGAGTGAAGTATGTTGGCAGAGTCACCCTCAAGAACTCTCTAGTTCTTCTTCTTCGGGATCCACACCATCTTGATGGGAATCCTCGGTGTTGTACTTGTACTTGATGAAGTGGAACTTGAAGTCGTCTTGGGAACCCACTTGACCAAGGCCTTAGGAGCTTCTTCAAATGCATCAATTTCCTCTTGAAGCTTGTCCTTGCCTTTTTGCTTGTGGTCTTGTGGTGGAAGATCATCTTGAGCTTGTGTCCCTTTGAAAGAAGTAGGATCATACTTCTCTTGTTGAGGAACAAACTTCGTCTTGGGGTATTGATCTTCTTCCGACTCAACTCCATTGGCATTGAACTTTCGTTCAAAACCAACACCTTGATTCTTCCGGTGCCTTCCTTGCTTGCATACAATTTCCTCGAATTGCTTACTTCCGGCAAGGCTCTTGTAAACAATGTAAGAAGAACTTTTTTTACGAAGATCATCATTGATTGCTTTTAAGAACTCATGCTCTTGCTCAAGGTTGAGCTTTTCAAAGCGTAATTTCTCATGAGTCCTTAAAAGTTCTTGATGATCTCCTAAGATAGTTTCATGAGCTAACTTAAGAGTGTTTAGTTCTTTAGTTAGAGACTAAATCTTCTCCTTATCATTGTCATTCGTTTTATCTTGATTAGCATGATTAATTAACGTTTCATCATAGTATTCATCACTAGAGTTGTCAACAAGTAAATCATCATCACCTAACAAGTCATCTTCATCACTATTGAAATCAACATACTCGGGTTGTGATAACTTTGGGCCTTTAGCCATGAAGCATGTACCAACTCCTTCATTTGGTGAGTCAAATATGTCGTAGGAGTTGGTTGTCACAAGTGCTAGACCGGCAACACCTTCATCTTGACTATATTCGGAGTCGGAGTGATAGCTTCTCTCGGAGTGGTTGTCGGAGTCGGAGTCGGATACCCATTCACCAACATGAGCTTGATGTTTTTGTTTTGTGTAGCTCCTTGATGACTTGTCCTTTCTTTCCGAATCCTTGCTTCTCCGTGAGGGTCTTCGTTCATAACGATCATCTCTACTCCTTCTTTCTCTAGATGGTGATTCTTCTCTTCTACTTCTTCTCTTGGGAGAATATTCTCTTCTCTTGTAGGGGGTCGTACACTCATTGGAATAGTGTCCGGGCCTTCCACAATTGTAGCAGTTTCGCTCTCGACTAGAAGATCTTTTGTCATTGTAGGACCTTGACTTGGAGCTTCTCTCTTTGCTTCTACTCTTATAGAACTTGTTGAAGTTCTTCACCATTAAGCTCAATTCTTCATTGAAGGTTTGTTTCTCACTCGATGATGTGGGGGCTTCACATGAGGCTTTGTAAGCACCACTTGATTTGTTGTGAAGTTCCTCTTTATCCTTGAGTGACATCTCATGAGCAACAATTCTTCCGATGACTTCCGTTGGCTTGAGATCTTTGTAATTTGGCATCATTTGGATCAATGTGCACACGGTATCATATTTTCCATCCAAGGCTCTTAGGATCTTCTTGATGATGAATCTATCGGTCATCTCTTCACTCCCTAAGCCGGCAATCTCATTTGTGATAAGAGCAAGCCTAGAGTACATTTCAGCAACACCTTCACCATCCTTCATTTTGAACTTGTCAAGTTGACTTTGAAGCACATCCAATTTGGATTCCTTGACGGAGTCGGTACCTTCGTGCATATCAATCAAAGTATCCCAAATTTCCTTTGCATTCTCAAGATGGCTGATTTTGTTGAATTCTTCGGGGCACAATCCGTTGAAGAGGATATCACAAGCTTGAGCGTTGTATTGCAGCATTTTCAACTCTTCCGCGGTGGCTTCACGGTTCGTTTCTTTCCCGTCAAAGAATTCACCTTGCAAGCCAATACACAGAATAGCCAAAACGGCGGGGTTATGTCCAAGAATATGCATTTTCATCTTATGCTTCCAACTAGCAAAATTAGTGCCATCAAAGTAAGGACCTCTACGGTGATAATTTCCGTCGCTAGACGCCATACTCTCCTAGGTTGTGAAACCAAGGCTATGACCGCCAAAAGCTATGGAAATCAAAGCAAATGGAGACCAAAGCTCTTATACCACTTGTAGGATCGAAAGTATGTCTAGAGGGGGCTGATTAGACTACTTGACCAAATAAAAATCTAGCCTTTTCCCAATTTTAGTTCTTGGCAGATTTTAGCTATCTTAGCACAAGTCAAGCAATCTCCACACAATTCAAGCAAGCATGCAAAAGAGTATATGAGCAGCGGAAAGTAAAGCATGCAACTTGCAAGAATGTAAAGGGAAGGGTTTGGAGGATTCAAACGCAATTGGAGACACGGATGTTTTTGTCATGGTTCCGATAGGTGGTGCTATCATACATCCACGTTGATGGAGACTTCAACCCACGGAGGGTAACGGTTGCGCGATTCCATGGAGGGCTCCACCCACGAAGGGTCCACAAAGAAGCAACCTTGTCTATTCCATCACGGCCGTCGCCCACGAAGGACTTGCCTCACTAGCGGTAGATCTTCACGAAGTAGGCGATCTCCTTGCCCTTACAAACTCCTTGGTTCAACTCCACAATCTTGTCGGAGGCTCCCAAGTGACACCTAGCCAATCTAGGAGACACCACTCTCCAAGAAGTAACAAATGGTGTGTTGATGATGAACTCCTTGCTCCTATGCTTCAAATGATAGTCTCCCCAACACTCAACTCTCTCTCACAGGATTTGGATTTGGTGGAAAGAAGATTTGAGTGGAAAGCAACTTGGGGAAGGCTAGAGATCAAGATTCATATGTTTGGAATGGAATATCTTGACCTCAACACAAGTGTAGGTGGTTCTCTCTCAGAAAATGTGTACTGGAAGTGTAGGTAAGTTCTGATGGCTCTCTCCACGAATGAAGAGTGGGTGGAGGGGTATATATAGCCTCCACACAAAATCTAACTGTTACACGCAATTTGCCAAACTCGGTCGGACCGATTCAGCAAACCTAGTGACTGTTAGGATTTTCGGTGGGACTGAGATGCAACTCGGTAGGACTGATATGTTACAAAAGGGAAACAGAGAGTTTACATTGCAATCTCGGTGGGACCGATCGCTCATCTCGGTAAGACCGAAACGTTACGAAGGGAAACAGAGAGATTACAATCCCATCTCGGTGAGACCGAGATCCCTATCGGTGAGACCGATTTGCCTAGGGTTTGTGGCAGTGGCTATGACATTTGAAACTCGGTGGCGCCGGATAGAAAGAATCGGTGGGGCCGAGTTTGACTTTTGGTTTAGGTCATATGTGGATGTGGGAAGGTACTTGAGGATTTTGGAGCATATCACTAAGCATTTTGAGCAAGCAAGCCATTAAGCAACACCTCATCCCTCCTTGATAGTATTGGCTTTTCCTATAGACTCAATGTGATCTTGGGTCACTAAAATATAAAATGTAAAGTCTTGAGCTTCAAGCTTGAGCCAAACTTTTTGTCCTTAGAATTTTGAGGGATCCACTTTCCTCATCCATGCCATGCCATTCATTGAGCTTTTCCTGAAATATTAATCTTGGAATAATGTTAGCTCAATGAGCTATATGTTGTTAGGAATTACCAAAACCACCCAGGGATAGTTGCACTTTCAATCTCCCCCTTTTTGGTAATTGATGACAACATATAGATCAAAGCTTCGACAAATGATAATAAGAGTGAAAGATATTGTCGCTTTGAGAAGTATGTGAAAAGCAAGAACTCCCCCTAAATTTGTGCATATCTTAAGATTTGCTTTGGACTGCAAATGCACAATGAGTTAGGATCATGGGTTACTCTTCCATGTCACATACATCTTGGTGGAGCGCTTAAAATAATAAAGATTGAATACATGCACTCATCACCAAGCAAAGTGAATGACCATATAAGGATAAGTACGATAATATCATCTAACAAGAATAAGTGTAGCTTATGATCAACCACATGATCATCAATGTCTCACAGATAATAGCATAGTATCTCAAGCAATCAAAAGACAAACAAAGTTCAACCACCAAAGCAGGAGAGAATAAAAAGCAACGCTCTCTCTCGAAGCCTATGATCTATACATGTTTCTCCCCCTTTGGCAACAAGTTACCAAACAGTTTCGAGTGGCACAGTTCCTTTGAAGAAACATTACACTCGCGCAACAAGCCTATGATCTATACATGTTTCCGCCGTGCATGAGGTAGTACCGCAGGCCCTTGCGGTAGTACCACAGGCCCTTGCGGTAGTACCACACGACGTGGGCTAAGTAAGTGAATAACGGTTGGATTTATCCTATCACTATAAAAGGGGAGTCTTCTTCTCCGAGTTGACCACCTCTTCCATCCCTAAGCTCCATTGTTGCTCTAAGCTCCATTTTCGCCCGATCTCTCTCCCTAGCCAATCAAACTTGTTGATTTTCTAGGGATTGGTTGAGAAGGCCCCGATCTACACTTCCACCAAGAGAAATTTGATTCCCCCACTAATCCCTTGCGGATCTTGTTACTCTTGGGTGTTTGAGCACCCTAGAAGGTTGAGGTCACCGCGGAGCCAAATTCCAATGTGGTGAAGCTTCATGGTGTCGTTGGGAGCCTCGAATTAAGTTGTGGAGATTGCCCCAACCTTGTTTGTAAAGGTCCGATCGCCGCCTCCAAGGGCACCAATAGTGGAATCACGGCATCTCGCATTGTGTGAGGGTGTGAGGAGAATACGGTGGCCCTAGTGGCTTCTTGGGGAGCATTGTGCCTCCACACTGCTCCAACGGAGATGTACTTCCTCTCAAAGGGAAGGAACTTCGGTAACACATCCTCGTCTTCACTGGCTCCACTCTTGGTTATCTCGTACCTTTAGTTGTGCAAGCTTATATTGTGTTGCATCCCTTGCTTGCTTGTGTGCTTGTTGTTGTTGCATCATATAGGTTGCTCACCTAGTTGCATATCTAGACAACCTACTTTGATGCCAAGTTTAAATTGGTAAAGAAAAGCTAAAAATTGTTAGTTGCCTATTCACCCCCCCCCCTCTAGTCAACTATATCGATCCTTTCACCAGTCAAAACAGCTGAAGTCAGACCAGTGATAGATTTCATATCCGGTGTGGTACACCGTTATGGTGTCCCACACAGCATCATCACCGACAACGGCTCTAACTTCACAGCCCACGAGGTAAAAACTTGATGTGCTAATCTGGGCATCAAGCTTGATTACGCCTCTGTATATCACCCTCAAACAAACGGTCAAGTCGAACGGGCCAATGGCCTGATAATGAGCGGCATTAAACCCAGACCAGTGCGATCCTTAAAGGAGTCAGATAAACACTGGGTGGAGGAGCTCGACTCTGTACTCTGGGGGCTGCAAACCACACCCAATCGCACGACCGGATACACACCGTTCTTCATGGTGTACGACGCAGAGGTTGTCTTGCCCTGCGATATTATTCATGACTCACCTCGAGTGCGCATGTATGAAGAGAGAGGCCGAGCTCGATCGGCAAGATGACTTAGATGGCATGGAGGAGAAGCGCGATGTCGCCAAAGCTCGTTCCGCATTCTACCAACAACAAGCTCGAAGATGCCAAAGCAGAGAAGTGCGGGCCAAGACTTATAATGTCGGTGAACTCGTTATACGCCTACCAGAGAAGAAAAAGGACAAGCTCAAGCCCAAATGGGAGGGTCCCTTCATTATAGATGAAGTTCTCACTGGAGGATCCTATCGCCTTAGTAATGCATCGGATAATCGCTTAGAGCCAAACCCATGGAACACTGCCAGACTCCGAAGATTCTACGCCTAAGTCCGGAAACGTTGTTCGTTACCTTTTTCCTCTTTGTTCCCTTTCTTCTTTTCATTTGTTTTACGATTTCTAGTATGTGTTCGGGTCAGCCGCACACTCACGGGGAATACATCTTTAAATGTACTCACCCCAATATAACTGGGGGCTTCCTTCAAATATAAGCTCTTTTATCTCGAGCATAAGGCTCACCATATACATGTGTATTGCTTACTCACATACGCCTTGTCTTCGCCATTATATGCACCTCTATGACTTAAGATTTTGCCAAGCTGGGTTGCCTGGCTCCTGTGCTTATGCCCTACGTTCCCGATTGTTCGGCTAGGGCATAAAGGGAGCACCTCTGTGATTGTTACAAACGGGTCATCCGGACATGTACCTCAGACGGGTGAAGCCGAAAGCTAGCGTTCTTACGGGAATAACTGGTCGGCGGATAAACGACGAACTGCCTTCGTAGCACTATAAACTAACAAAAAAATACACAAACGCATGTGATTCTTTCGCTTCACAGCATAGTCATCCCTACATGCATGCCGACCCAGGTAGAGGAACCCTTAACGAAACTATTCTTCCTGGAAGATGTTTCTTACATTTAAAAGTAATATAACATAACTCCCCGAATATAGCTTGTATGTTCAAGCATTATGACTGGATCGCCTGGTTTCCAAATGTACTTGGTGTTTTCTACCAGTATAGTATTCAGGAACACTCCACCCTTGGGTTTTGGAGACTGAAGCGGAAAGTCTGCTATGACAATCTTTTACAATTCGGCTGGAGATAAATTTGCCGATAAAGTGTATTGTGACATAAAATCACACGCTTATTCCTTATCTATGCCATCTATCAGGCTGTCTAGTTTACAGTCCTGCTGTGAAAATTTGGCGGCTATCTTTACTTGGTCATACACCAAGCTAACCAGAATTTCTTGTCCGTCTGGTCCCCGAGGTCTGACCCGGGCCATATGATTCAGATCAAGTCTGGTATACCGCGTTTTCACCATGGCCCTGACCTCTCGTGCACCTTCTCGACATGCCGATGCCTTCCACAGCTCGAAGCAAAGACGACCCCCTTTAAATAGCTCCTCGAGCTCACCCATCAGCCCAGGAGGAGAATCGGATGGCCATAAAGCTTTAGCCATATTCCTCATTGCCTTCCGAGCTCGCTCGTGCACTTTGGATAGCTCTTGCAGCAAGTCGCCTTGAAATTTGGAGACTTCTCCTTCGGGCCTCCCAGTTAACAAACCTACAGGAACAAATCTCGTCAAAAACAACAATTTTCTCCATCAGGGAATCTCATGAAAGTTAGAATAAGGGACATACTAAATATGCCGCTTTTCAGTCTTCGGTTCTCCTTCAAGGCATCTGACAGTTGGGCTCTTACGTCCTTCAGTTCCTCGGCCTGCTTGATGTTGGCATCCCGTAGCTTGTTCTTCTCATCCTTGGTCCGTGTCAGTATACGTTGACCAGCAGCTTCTTGCCTTTCGGCATGCTGTTTATTTGCCTGCGTGTCCTTCGGTCTCTTTTCCAGCTGATCCGGCGATTCTGCAGCCGTAAGCAAAACATTGCTTATTTCAAAAACATCGTTGGCACAGAATCATATTTTCTGGACAGTAATTGACATTACCAGTCGATGCCTTCTTGGACTTCTCCAGTTTGGTGGTGACAACAGTTAGATGGGTCTGACAGTTCTCAAGCTCTTGAGACAGCATGTTGTTCTTCTCCGTGAGTACCTGATTATACAACGATCCTTAAAGCAGTTGCATCAACTACTTCAAGTCTCGGGGGCTATTGGCATATGATTATTGAATCTACATAAAGCCTTTACCCGCATATCCTTTGAAAGCTGGTGTGTAGCTCCGGCAAGTCCATCCCGAGCAGCCCGGATATGTGCATCCACAGAGCTGAGGGCGTTGAGCGCTTCTTCGGTGAAACTTGGATCGCGCATGGCCTCCTTCCGCCGCTGATGGACCATCGCGCTCTCCACTTCGGAATTGGTGATGGATACATTATCTGAATCCTCATGGAGGTGACGTTCCGGCATGGCACCCATATCAACCCTAGTCCTTGTGGTAGGGTCCGGGGCCAGATTGGCCGATGCATGGCCGGCGAGACCTCCGGATACAGTCCGGTGTGCGCTCTTCCTAAAATATAGCACAACGGAGCACATCATGATCTAGCCTATTTGCCGAGTGCAGGTTGAAAATATACCTCTTCGGTGAACGAGGGAGCTCGACAGTCTCACCATCTGCCTTTCTTTTCAAAGGCTCACCCTGCAAGCGTCGCCTTCTTGGAGGACGCCTTCGATACGGTTTGGCGGGACGAGCGCCACCCCTTCGGAGCGTGAGATAGTGCGGTGGGTGAGGCGTAACGGGAAAGCTCTTCTTGAAAGGATGTCTCCTGGGCACTTACGTGGGAGGAGGGGATAAGGCCGAGATAATCGGCTATGATGGCTACTTCTGTGCTGTCGTAGCTCGCCTGATAAAAGACCCCCTCCTTAAGCTCTATAAATATATCCGGATCCTCTTCAAATCCGGGATCCAGGTCTTGAATATGGTCCTCTAGCTGTGAAGTGGGACCATGGATCCCTGCAACGATCTTTCACCATTCCTGTTAAAAATAGCCGGGTTAAGTTCAACTAAGCACGACTCAGGAAGAGGATTAAATAAGGCTACTAATCGAAAAGCTCACCCAGTCACCAGGGTTGTACATGGAAAGGCCGTCTCGGCATTTAAGACGAGTAAAATCTTCTTCCCCCCTTTGTAAAGGTCAGCCAACATGGCGGCCAAGGCGGAAAAATTGTCCGGACCCTTGCGCCCGCAGCGTGATGCGTCATCTTCTCCGTTGTAATGCCACATGGGGAGTCCTCTAGATTGGAGCGGCTGAACGCCTCGCGTTACTGAAATCGCCATTACCTCAATTATAGATAGTCCGGATTTGGCGAGTATTTTTATATTTCTCATTAACTTCTTAATATCCGCATTGTCTTCCTCCTCGGGGCTTCGGGGACGCCAGCTGGTGCACTTCTTTAATGGAGCGTTGGAAAATTCGGGAAGGCCCCGATGGATTGGGTCTGGAAGAACCACGTATTCAATATAAAACCATTCTGAGGGCCACTCTTCGGATGCCTTCTTCGGAGTGTTGGATAGGTATCCTGTCCCTGCGACACGCCATACTTCGGCACCGCCCACCTTGAATATGGATCCCTTTTGGGAGCGAGGAACGAGGTAGAAAAGTTTCCTCCATAACTCAAAATGGGCCTCACAGCCTAGGAACAGCTCGCAAAGAGCGACGAAGTCCGCGATGTGCAGAATGGAGCCCGGCGTAAGATTGTGCAGTTGGAGGCCATAATACTCCAGGAGACTTCGGAGGAAAGGGTGGATTGGAAACCCAACGCCTATTAATAGGAAGGAAACGAAGCACACTCGCTCCCCTTCAGTAGGATTGGGGAAGTTTTCCGCCAGGGCTTTGCCATTGATGGAAGTTAACCCCGCCCGATCAGGGACTAGATCCGCGGGAGGGAGATACCCCTGCATCTGAAGCTTGGTCAGCTGGGCATGGGATACTGAGCAGCTCTCCCAATCGTGTTTCTGAGGGCCGTGGGGGCGTGAGGAAGAACCGGGAACGCCAGCCATGTTTTCGTAGTTTCCTACGGCAAGCTCTAAAGACTTTCGCCTGGTGTGGAATGACATCTGAGATCCAATCTCCTTAAATAGATGCCTTCCCTATGAAGTCAGGATGTTATATGTAAAAACACTTGGACCCTTCATATTTGTTTGACACATGGAAGCCGAGGCGACGGTGGTGCAGAAGCCGAAGGGTATTATATTTAATGTGAAGTCGAAGCTTTCTGAAGTACCAGGGGGAGCCCACTTTACGAAGCCGAAGATATAGAAGCCGGATACTGCATCATCACCGAAAAGTCGAATACAGTTCTTTTGATCAAATTGCTTTGAAGTATTCGGAGGAGTAACCCACCTTGCAATGCCAAAGACAATCTGCACGCCGGACACATCGTCATTGAAGCCTGGTTCGGGGGCTACTGAGGAAGTCCTGGATTAGGGGGTCCCGAGGCGTCCGGGCTATGTGATGTGGGTCGGACTGGTGGGCCATGAAGATACAAGATAGAAGACTTCCCCTCGTGTCCGGATAGGACTCTCCTTTGCGTGGATGGTAAGCTTAGTGTTCGGATATGAAGATTCCTTTCTCTGTAAACCAATTCTGTACAACCCTAGGCCCCTTCGTTGTCTATATAAACCGGAGGGTTTAGTTCGTAGAGGCAATCACAATCATACAGGCTAGACATCTAGGGTTTAGCCATTACGATCTTGAGGTAGATCAACTCTTGTAATCCCTATACTCATCAAAGTCAATCAAGCAGGAAGTAGGGTATTGTTGGGTTTCGTAGTAATTTCAAAAAAATTCCTACGCACATGCAAGATCATGTGATGCATAGCAATGATAGGGGAGAGTGTTGTCTACGTACCCATGCAGACCGACTGCGGAAGCGATGACGCAACGTAGAGGAAGTAGTCGTACGTCTTCACGATCCAACCGATCAAGCACCGAAACTACGGCACCTCCGAGTTCGAGCACACGTTCAGCTCGATGACGATCCCCGGACTCCGATCCAGCAAAGTGTCGGGGAAGAGTTCCATCAGCACGACGGCGTGGTGACGATCTTGATGCACTACAGCAGCAGGGCTTCGCCTAAACTCCGCTACAGTATTATCGAGGACTATGGTGGTTGGGGGCACCGCACACGGCTAAGGAATAGATCACGTGGATCAACTTGTGTGTTTCTGGGGTGCCTCTGCCTCGGTATATAAAGGAGCCAAGGGGGAGGGGGCGCCGGCCAGGAGGAGGGCGCAGGAGGAGTCCTACTCCTTCCGGGAGTAGGACTCCCCCCCCTAATCCTAGTTGGACTAGGATTCCCCGAGGGGGAAAGAGGGAGAGGGGGGCCGGCCACCTTCTCCTAGTCCTAATAGGACTAGGGGAGGGGGGAGGTGCGTAGCCACCTTGGGCTGCCCCTTTCTCCTTTCCACTAAAGCCCATTAAGGCCCATATGGCTCCCGGGGGGTTCCGGTAACCTCCCGGTACTCCGGTAAAATCCCGATTTCACCCGGAACACTTCCGATATCCAAACATAGGCTTCCAATATATCAATCTTTACGTCTCGACCATTTCGAGACTCCTCGTCATGTCCATGATCACATCTGGGACTCCGAACAACCTTCGGTACATCAAAATGCATAAACTCATAATATAACTATCATCGTAACCTTAAGCGTGCGGACCCTACGGGTTCGAGAACAATGTAGACATGACCGAGACTCGTCTCCGGTCAATAACCAATAGCGGGACCTGGATGCCCATATTGGCTCCTACATATTCTACGAAGATCTTTATCGGTCAGACCGCATAACAACATACGTTGTTCCCTTTGTCATCGGTATGTTACTTGCCCGAGATTCGATCGTCGGTATCCAATACCTAGTTCAATCTCGTTACCGGCAAGTCTCTTTACTCGTTCCGTAATACATCATCTCACAACTAACATCTTAGTTACAATGCTTGCAAGGCTTATGTGATGTGTATTACCGAGAGGGCCCCAGAGATACCTCTCCGACAATCGGAGTGACAAAACCTAATCTCGAAATACGCCAACCCAACATGTACCTTTGGAGACACCTGTAGTACTCCTTTATAATCACCCAGTTACGTTGTGACGTTTGGTAGTACCCAAAGTGTTCATCCGGTAAACGGGAGTTGCATAATCTCATAGTTATAGGAACATGTATAAGTCATGAAGAAAGCAATAGCAACATTCTAAACGATCGGGTGCTAAGCTAATGGAATGGGTCATGTCAATCAGATCATTCAACTAATGATGTGACCTCGTTAATCAAATAACAACTCTTTGTTCATGGTTAGGAAACATAACCATCTTTGATTAACGAGCTAGTCAAGTAGAGGCATACTAGTGACACTCTTTTTGTCTATGTATTCACACATGTATTATGTTTCCGGTTAATACAATTCTAGCATGAATAATAAACATTTATCATGATATAAGGAAATAAATAATAACTTTATTATTGCCTCTAGGGCATATTTCCTTCAGTCTCCCACTTGCACTAGAGTCAATAATCTAGATTACACTATAATGATTCTAACACCCATGGAGCTTTGGTGCTGATCATGTTTTGCTCGTGGAAGAGGCTTAGTCAACGGGTCTGCAACATTCAGATCCGTATGTATCTTGCAAATCTCTATGTCTCCCACCTGGACTAGATCCCGGATGGAATTGAAGCGTCTCTTGATGTGTTTGGTCCTTTTGTGAAATTTGGATTCCTTTGCCAAGGCAATTGCACCAGTATTGTCACAAAAGATTTTCATTGGACCCGATGCACTAGGTATGACACCTAGATCGGATATGAACTCCTTCATCCAGACTCCTTCATTTGTTGCTTCTGAAGCAGCTATGTACTCCGCTTCACATGTAGATCCTGCTACGACGCTTTGTTTAGAACTGCACCAACTGACAGCTCCACCGTTTAATGTAAACACGTATCCGGTTTGCGATTTAGAATTGTTCGGACCAATGTCAAAGCTTGCATCAATGTAACCTTTTACGGTGAGCTCTTTGTCACCTCCATATACGAGAAACATATCCTTAGTCCTTTTCAGGTATTTCAGGATGTTCTTAACCGCTATCCAGTGATCCACTCCTGGATTACTTTGGTACCTCCCTGCTAAACTTATAGCAAGGCACACATCAGGTCTGGTACACAGCATTGCATACATGATAGAGCCTATGGCTGAAGCATAGGGAACATCTTTCATTTTCTCTCTATCTTCTGCAGTGGTCGGGCATTGAGTCTGACTCAACTTCACACCTTGTAACACAGGCAAGAACCCTTTCTTTGCTTGATTCATTTTGAACTTTTTCAAAATCTTGTCAAGGTATGTGCTTTGTGAAAGTCCAATTAAGCGTCTTGATCTATCTCTATAGATCTTAATGCCTAATATGTAAGCAGCTTCACCGAGGTCTTTCATTGAAAAACTCTTATTCAAGTATCCCTTTTTGCTATCCAGAAATTCTATATTATTTCCAATCAGCAATATGTCATCCACATATAATATCAGAAATGCTACAGAGCTCCCACTCACTTTCTTGTAAATACAGGCTTCTCCGAAAGTCTGTATAAAACCAAATGCTTTGATCACACTATCAGAACGTTTATTCCAACTCCGAGAGGCTTGCACCAGTCCATAAATGGATCGCTGGAGCTTGCACACTTTGTTAGCTCCCTTTGGATCGACAAAACCTTCCGGTTGTATCATATACAACTCTTCTTCCAGAAATCCATTCAGGAATGCAGTTTTGACATCCATCTGCCAAATTTCATAATCATAAAATGCGGCAATTGCTAACATGATTCGGACAGACTTAAGCATCGCTACGGGTGAGAAGGTCTCATCGTAGTCAACCCCTTGAACTTGTCGAAAACCTTTTGCGACAAGTCGAGCTTTGTAGACAGTAACATTACCATCAGCGTCAGTCTTCTTCTTGAAGATCCATTTATTCTCAATCGCTTGCCGATCATCGGGCAAGTCAACCAAAGTCCATACTTTGTTCTCATACATGGATCCCATCTCAGATTTCATGGCTTCAAGCCACTTTGCGGAATCTGGGCTCACCATCGCTTCTTCATAGTTCGTAGGTTCATCATGATCTAGTAGCATGACTTCCAGAACAGGATTACCGTACCACTCTGGTGCGGATCTCGCTCTGGTCGATCTACGAGGTTCAGTAGTATCTTGACCTGAAGTTTCATGATCAACATCATTAGCTTCCTCACTAATTGGTATAGATGTCGCAGAAACAGTTTTTTGTGATGTACTATTTTCCAATAAGGGAGCAGGTACAGTTACCTCGTCAAGTTCTACTTTCCTCCCACTCACTTCTTTCGAGAGAAACTCCTTCTCTAGAAAGGATCCATTCTTAGCAACGAATGTCTTGCCTTTGGATCTGTGATAGAAGGTGTACCCAACAGTCTCCTTTGGGTATCCTATGAAGACACATTTCTCCGATTTGGGTTCGAGCTTATCAGGTTGAAGCTTTTTCACATAAGCATCGCAGCCCCAAACTTTAAGAAACGACAACTTTGGTTTCTTGCCAAACCACAGTTCATAAGGTGTCGTCTCAACGGATTTTGATGGTGCCCTATTTAACGTGAATGCGGCCGTCTCTAAAGCATAACCCCAAAACAATAGCGGTAAATCAGTAAGAGACATCATAGATCGCACCATATCTAGTAAAGTACGATTACGACGTTCGGACACACCATTACGCTGTGGTGTTCCGGGTGGCGTGAGTTGCGAAACTATTCCACAATTTTTCAAATGTACACCAAACTCGTAACTCAAATATTCTCCTCCACGATCAGATCGTAGAAACTTTATTTTCTTGTTACGATGATTTTCCACTTCACTCTGAAATTCTTTGAACTTTTCAAATGTTTCAGACTTATGTTTCATTAAGTAGATATACCCATATCTGCTTAAGTCATCTGTGAAGGTGAGAAAATAACAATATCCGCCACGAGCCTCAATATTCATCGGACCACATACATCGGTATGTATGATTTCCAACAAGTCTGTTGCTCTCTCCATAGTACCGGAGAACGGTGTTTTAGTCATCTTGCCCAAGAGGCACGGTTCGCAAGTACCAAGTGATTCATAATCAAGTGGTTCCAAAAGTCCATCAGTATGGAGTTTCTTCATGCGCTTTACACCGATATGACCTAAACGACAGTGCCACAAATAAGTTGCACTTTCATTATCAACTCTGCATCTTTTGGCTTCAACATTATGAATATGCGTATCACTACTATCGAGATTCATCAAAAATAGACCACTCTTCAAAGGTGCATGACCATAAAAGATATTACTCATATAAATTGAACAACCATTATTCTCTGATTTAAATGAATAACCGTCTCGCCTTAAACAAGATCCAGATATAATGTTCATGCTCAACGCTGGCACCAAATAACAATTATTTAGGTCTAATATTAATCCCGAAGGTAGATGTAGAGGTAGCGTGCCGACCGCGATCACATCGACTTTGGAACCGTTTCCCACGCGCATCGTCACCTCGTCCTTTGCCAGTGCCCGCTTATTCCGTAGTCCCTGTTTCGAGTTGCAAATATTAGCAACAGAACCAGTATCAAATACCCAGGTGCTACTGCGAGCTCTAGTAAGGTACACATCAATAACATGTATATCACATATACCTTTGATCACCTTGCCATCCTTCTTATTCGCCAAATACTTGGGGCAGTTCCGCTTCCAGTGACCAGTCTGCTTGCAGTAGAAGCACTTAGTTTCAGGCTTAGGTCCAGACTTGGGTTTCTTCTCCTGAGCAGCAACTTGTTTGCCGTTCTTCTTGAAGTTCCCCTTCTTCTTCCCTTTGCCCTTTTTCTTGAAACTAGTGGTTTTGTTAACCATCAACACTTGATGCTCCTTCTTGATTTCTACCTCCGCAGCTTTCAGCATCGCGAAGAGCTCGGGAATAGTCTTGTTCATCCCTTGCATATTATAGTTTATCACGAAGCTCTTGTAGCTTGGTGGCAGTGATTGGAGAATTCTGTCAATGACGCAATCATCTGGAAGATTAACTCCCATCTGAATCAAGTGATTATTATACCCAGACATTTTGAGTATATGCTCACTGACAGAACTATTCTCCTCCATCTTGCAGCTATAGAACTTATTGGAGACTTCATATCTCTCAATCCGGGCATTTGCTTGAAATATTAACTTCAACTCCTGGAACATCTCATATGCTCCATGACGTTCAAAACGTCGTTGAAGTCCCGATTCTAAGCCGTAAAGCATGGCACACTGAACTATCGAGTAGTCATCAGCTTTGCTCTGCCAGACGTTCATAACATCTGGTGTTGCTCCAGCAGCAGGCCTGGCACCCAGTGGTGCTTCCAGGACGTAATTCTTCTGTGCAGCGATGAGGATAATCCTCAAGTTACGGACCTAGTCCGTGTAATTGCTACCATCATCTTTCAACTTTGCTTTCTCAAGGAACGCATTAAAATTCAACGGAACAACAGCACGAGCCATCTATCTACAATCAACATAAACAAGCAAGATACTATCAGGTACTAAGTTCATGATAAGTTTAAGTTCAATTAATCAAATTACTTAAGAACTCCCACTTAGATAGACATCCCTCTAATCTTCTAAGTGATTACGTGATCCAAATCAACTAAACCATAACCGATCATCATGTGAGATGGAGTAGTTTTCAATGGTGAACATCGTTATGTTGATCATATCTACTATATGATTCACGCTCGACCTTTCGGTCTCCGTGTTCCGAGGCCATATCTGCATATGCTAGGCTCGTCAAGTTTAACCTGAGTATTCTGCGTGTGCAAAACTGGCTTGCACCCGTTGTAGATGGACGTAGAGCTTATCACACCCGATCATCACGTGGTGTCTGGGCACGACGAACTTTGGCAACGGTGCATACTCAGGGAGAACACATCTTGATAATTTAGTGAGAGATCATCTTATAATTCTACCGTCAATCAAAGCAAGATAAGATGCATAAAAGGATAAACATCACATGCAATCAATATAAGTGATATGATATGGCCATCATCATCTTGTGCTTGTGATCTCCATCTCCGAAGCACCGTTATGATCACCATCGTCACCGGCGCGACACCTTGATCTCCATCGTAGCATCGTTGTCGTCTCGCCAATCTTATGCTTCCACGACTATCACTACCGCTTAGTAATAAAGTAAAGCATTACATCGCGATTTCATTGCATACAATAAAGCGACAACCATATGGCTCCTGCCAGTTGCCGATAACTCGGTTACAAAACATGATCATCTCATACAATAAAATTCAGCATCATGCCTTGACCATATCACATCACAACATGCCCTGGAAAAACAAGTTAGACGTCCTCTACTTTGTTGTTGCAAGTTTTACGTGGCTGCTACGGGCTTAAGTAAGAATCAATCTCACCTACGCATCAAAACCACAACGATAGTTTGTCAAATAGACTCCGTTTTAACCTTCGCAAGGACCGGGCGTAGCCATACTTGGTTCAACTAAAGTTGGAGAGACAGTCGCCCGCAAGCCACCTGTGTGCAAAGCACGTCGGGGAAACCGGTCTCGCGTAAGGTTGGTCCGGGTCGTCTCGTCCAACAATACCGCCGAACCAAAGTATGACATGCTGGTAGGCAGTATGACTTATATCGCCCACAACTCACTTGTGTTCTACTCGTGCATATAACATCAACATAAATAACCTAGGCTCGGATGCCACTGTTGGGTTTCGTAGTAATTTCAAAAAAATTCCTACGCACACGCAAGATCATGTGATGCATAGGAACGAGAGGGGAGAGTGTTGTCTACGTACCCACGCAGACCGACTGCGGAAGCGATGACGCAACGTAGAGGAAGTAGTCGTACGTCTTCACGATCCAACCGATCAAGCACCGAAACTACGGCACCTCCGAGTTCGAGCACACGTTCAGCTCGATGACGATCCCCGGACTCCGATCCAGCAAAGTGTCGGGGAAGAGTTCCGTCAGCATGACGGCGTGGTGACGATCTTGATGCACTACAGCAGCAGGGCTTCGCCTAAACTCCGCTACAGTATTATCGAGGACTATCGTGGCTGGGGGCATCGCACACGGCTAAGGAATAGATCATGTGGATCAACTTGTGTGTTTCTGGGGTGCCTCTGCCTCGGTATATAAAGGAGCCAAGGGGGAGGGGGGCGCCGGCCAGGAGGAGGGCGCAGGAGGAGTCCTACTCCTTCCGGGAGTAGGACTCCCCCCCCCCCTAATCCTAGTTGGACTAGGATTCCCCGAGGGGGAAAGAGGGAGAGGGGGGCCGGCCACCTTCTCCTAGTCCTAATAGGACTAGGGGAGGGGGGAGGTGCGCAGCCACCTTGGGCTGCCCCTTTCTCCTTTCCACTAAAGCCCATTAAGGCCCATATGGCTCCCGGGGGGTTCCGGTAACCTCCCGGTACTCCGGTAAAATCCCGATTTCACCCGGAACACTTCCGATATCCAAACATAGGCTTCCAATATATCAATCTTTACGTCTCGACCATTTCGAGACTCCTCGTCATGTCCATGATCACATCTGGGACTCCGAACAACCTTCGGTACATCAAAATGCATAAACTCATAATATAACTATCATCGTAACCTTAAGCGTGCGGACCCTACGGGTTCGAGAACAATGTAGACATGACCGAGACTCGTCTCCGGTCAATAACCAATAGCGGGACCTGGATGCCCATATTGGCTCCTACATATTCTACGAAGATCTTTATCGGTCAGACCGCATAACAACATACGTTGTTCCCTTTGTCATCGGTATGTTACTTGCCCGAGATTCGATCGTCGGTATCCAATACCTAGTTCAATCTCGTTACCGGCAAGTCTCTTTACTCGTTCCGTAATACATCATCTCACAACTAACATCTTAGTTACAATGCTTGCAAGGCTTATGTGATGTGTATTACCGAGAGGGCCCCAGAGATACCTCTCCGACAATCGGAGTGACAAAACCTAATCTCGAAATACGCCAACCCAACATGTACCTTTGGAGACACCTGTAGTACTCATTTATAATCACCCAGTTACGTTGTGACGTTTGGTAGTACCCAAAGTGTTCCTCCGGTAAACGGGAGTTGCATAATCTCATAGTTATAGGAACATGCATAAGTCATGAAGAAAGCAATAGCAACATTCTAAACGATCGGGTGCTAAGCTAATGGAATGGGTCATGTCAATCAGATCATTCAACTAATGATGTGACCTCGTTAATCAAATAACAACTCTTTGTTCATGGTTAGGAAACATAACCATCTTTGATTAACGAGCTAGTCAAGTAGAGGCATACTAGTGACACTCTTTTTGTCTATGTATTCACACATGTATTATGTTTCCGGTTAATACAATTCTAGCATGAATAATAAACATTTATCATGATATAAGGAAATAAATAATAACTTTATTATTGCCTCTAGGGCATATTTCCTTCAGGTATTACCTCCATCAAGAGGGCCCGAACCTAGGTAAACATCGTGTCCCCTGCCTCCTGTTAGCTTCGATCCTCAGACGCACAGTTTGGGACCCCCTACCCGAGATCGGCCGGTTTTGACACCAACAAGGACCGGGCGTAGTCAAACTCCATTCAACTAAAGCTGGAGAAACAGACACCCGATAGCCACCTATGTGCGAAGCACGTCGGGAGAACCAGTCTCATGAACGAGGTCATGTAATGTCGGTCCGGGCCGCTTAATCCAACAATACCGCCGAATCAAAGTAAGACATTACTAGTAAGCAGTATGACTATTATCGCCCACAACTCATTATATTCTACTCGTGCATATAACATCTACGCATAGACCTGGCTCTGATACCACTGTTGGGGAACGCGGTATTTCAAAAAATTTCCTACGATCACGCAAGATCCATCTAGGAGATGCATACCAACGAGAGGGGAGAGTGTGTCCACGTACCCTCGTAGACCGAAAGCGGAAGCGTTTAGTAACACGGTTGATGTAATCGAACGTCTTCGCGATCCAACCAATCCAAGCACCGAACATACGGCACCTCCGCGTTCAGCACACGTTCAGCTCGATGACGTCCCTCGATCTCTTGATCCAGTTGAGGACGAGGGAGAGTTCCGTCAGCAGGACAACGTGATGACAGTGATGATGAAGTTACCGGCGCAGGGCTTCGCCTAAGCACTACGACGATATGACCGAGGTGTGTAACTGTGTAGGGGGGCACCGCACACGGCTAAGAGAAGACTTGGTGTGCCTTTGGGGTGCCCCCTTCCCACGTATATAAAGGGGGAGGGCAAGTGGCCGGCCCTAGGGGGGGCGCCATGGGGGGAGTCCTACCTAGACTCCCGGTCCAAGTAGGATTCGGTCCCCCCCTTTGTTATTCCAAGTAGAAGAAGAAGGGAAGGAGGAAGAGGAGAGAAGGAAGGAGGGGGCGCCGCCCCCACCCCTTGTCCAATTCATACTGGGCAGGGGGCGCCACCTCCTGGCCGGCACTCTCTCTTCTCCACTAAGGCCCATGTGTCCCATTAACCTCCGGGGGGGGGGGGTTCCAGTAACCCCCGCTACTCTGAAACTTATCTGAAACGACCTGAACCATTCCGGTGTCCGAATGTAGCCTTCCAATATATGAATCTTTATGTCTCAACCATTTCGAGACTCCTCGTCATGTCCGTGATCTTATCCGGGACTCTGAATAAACTTCGGTTCATCAAAACACAAAAATCACAATACAAATTGTCATCGAACGTTAAGCGTGCGGACCCTACGGGTTCGAGAACTATGTAGACATGACCAAGACATATCTCCGGTCAATAACCAATAGCGGAACCTGGATGCTCATATTGGCTCCTACATATTATACGAAGATCTTTATCGGTCAAACCACATAGCAACATACGTTGTTCCCTTTGTCATCGGTATGTTACTTGCCCGAGATTCGATCGTCGGTATCATCATACCTAGTTCAATCTCGTCACTGGCAAGTCTCTTTACTCATTCCTTAACGCATCATCCCGTGACTACTCATTAGTCACATTGCTTGCAAGGCTCATAGTGATGTGCATTACCGAGAGGGCCCAGAGATACCTCTCCGATACACGGAGTGACAAATCCTAATCTCGATCTATGCCAACTCAACAAACACCATCGAAGACACCCGTAGAGCATCTTTATAATCACCCAGTTACGTTGTGACGTTTGATAGCACACAAGGTGTTCCTGCAGTTTTCGGGAGTGGCATAATCTCATAGTCTGAGGAACATGTATAAGTCATGAAGAAAGCAATAGCAGAAAAACTAAACGATCATTATGCTAAGCTAACGGATGGGTCTTGTCCATCACATCATTCTCTCATGATGTGATCCCATTCATCAAATGACAACACATGTCTATGGTCAGGAAACTTAACCATCTTTGATTAACGAGCTAGTCAAGTAGAGGCATACTAGGACACTCTGTTTGTCGATGTATTCACACATGTACTAAGTTTTCGGTTAATACAATTCTAGCATGAATAATAAACATTTATCATGATATAAGGAAATATAAATAACAACTTTATTATTGCCTCTAGGGCATATTTCCTTCATGGATGCACGACGTCTTCGAGGTGGTCCCCAGCATGGAAGGTAATTGTGTCTTGGCACCATGCTAGTTGTTCGCTGGTTACCTCTTCCGTTGTGTAGATGGCGCGTCTGGCGAGCTTCTAATTCCGACGTGTATCAGCCGTTGTGAATATCATGTTTACCGAGGTCTCGCAGGAGATATCGTAGCGTCGGGGAGGTCATACGATGCGCCTCCATGCGAGGTGATGGGGGCGATCATAAACCTCTTGGGCCTTCCCTTGCATGTTGTACACGCGTTTGATGTAGCGTGAAGGCGAGATGTCAAGGGATTACCCTGATCCATCAACGATCGGCTTGAAGGAGCCGAACGTGAGGTTGTGGTCTGGTGAGAGATCACCGACCTCTAATGATTCTATGAACCGGGTTCGTTGTCCGATCAACGTCGCCCGTGCCTCGAGCGCCAACTGATGGAGCGAATTCACGTCAGATCCCTCGGTAGGGTTCATGACGAGACTGGAAGTACCAGAACGGAGTCTGCACACACAGTTTACCCAGGTTCGAGCCTCCGAAGAGTAATACACTACGTCGTGCTTTGTCTTGGTATTCATGGTGAGGGGACACGTCGTGCAGAGGATTACAATGGTGTTTCAGATGTCTACCGAGAGTTGAGTTCCAGATTGGATCCCTCATGAGGACCCTAGACCTCCATTTAAAACTATAAAGAGGCTAGCCAACTCACCCCCACAAGGCTCCCCCGATTGAGGCTTTGTTGGCCGTCCGATCTGCCTTTCTGGCGCGCCTGAGCCGTTGAATCTTCATATTTGGTAAAATCATTTTTCACCTCACAGTTATTTATCAGTCGACCCATGTGCAAAAGCGATTTGCCCAATCCGCTGCTCGCACGCCGTGGCTCCTTGCCCAATCGCATCCACACCAGGCGAACCCTAAGCCTCCTTTCCCCCGATCACCCAGCCGCCGCACGGCCTCGCTCCTCCTTCCCTCCCGCTGCACCCTCTCCTCGCTCGCAGCCGCCTCCTTTACACCTCCGCCTGAGCTCCGCCTTCCTCGCCGACCTCCCTCCCGCGCCTCTCCCTCCTCCTGCCTCCTCTCTCCCGCTTCACCACAGCCGCCGGTCCCCTCCCTCCCCGTCCATCCTCTCCCTCTCGTTAGCCGCCGCTGCACGAACCTCTCGGATGTGTGCCAGGTAGAAGGCCGGGTGGATGTCTTTGCTCAGCAGGGGAGTGAAAGAAGGATATGAGGGAGAAAGAGAGGAAAGAGGAGACGGAAGTCCGGCGGCTGACGGGACAGGGTTGACGGCGGCTCGATCCGCTCCCGGATTGAGAGCTGCCAGGAGGCTGGGGCTTGGGCGCGATGCACGGGAGGCTGCAGTCCACCTCTTCCTTGTGGTGCAGCGGACGCCGGCATCAGCGGGTGGGCGACAGACCGCGGCCTCAGCGGGTGGGCGACGACACCTGCAGCTGGTGCTATACCCATGGATTCCGGCACAACTCGAAACATTCAGGTGGGTAATTAGAAACTGCTCTGTTTATATATTTTGGGACTGCTCGATGGACAAATCTCGATTTGAAATGTTAGTTGCAAATCGTTCTTTTGCTCGTGATGTGATTTTGCTAGGATGAATTAAGCCTGGGTGGAGTAGCAGATGCGTGCAAGTTTACCTAGAGCTTAGTAGACACACATATTCAGTTCATACTTAATGATATACCTATAGGCAAAATAGTTACAACCTTTTCCTGGTATCGTACATGAAAGGCTGGCATTCTTTCTGTGCTAGCGTGAGCATGTTGTTCTTGCAGTGCATGGACTTTCTCAGTAATTATGTCACTATGAGAATGCTTGGTGGTGAGTGTGTCTCCATCTGCTAATACATCGGTCATACCTTGGTATATATGCTTGGCGCTATCTGCAGTGGGTTAAGAAAACAATGTATTTGATAGTTTCATCAGTTGTAAAATACTAAATCTGCAAGGTGTTCTACTGTGGGCGCAGTTTTTAATGGTTCTCTTGCCGGTGATTGAAGGTTAGCTGCTCTAATCAAGGAAATAACATATATCTGCATGGTTGTTATTCTTGCTGTTCATCGATGGTTGCTGTGGTTGAGGCATGTTATGCTCGGTGCTATGCCTACATGTGGTTTTGATCGTCTCCTAGGAAATCTGAACCACGCACATCTCTTGATTTTGCAGGTACGAACATACATATAACATGAGTTGCCATGAAAGATGTCTTCCCATCTCAAGTGATGAAGACGGCGTACCTTTATTTTTTGACACAAGTAAGGTTACTGTTTGCAATCTTGAGGTTTGTAATCTAAAGTAAGAAGTAGGATTATACTTAGAAACAGACAAGCTGCCTTTCAGGTCCCATGATCCAGATTAATTTTTAAATGCTACGTAGTGAATCTGATCCAGTTTATTAGTTTTCCCTTTTTCTATTCCTCTTTGTTCTCTTCACCTGATAGATAGTGTTTGTTTGTCTACTCCCCGTTGTTCTGCAGGTACTGGTCGGTGTTGGATTTGGGCTTTATAAACTTGGCTTTCCAGCAGTTGGTTTTCCTCCATCGCCTGCTTATTTTCCCTCTTCGAAGAGTGAATAAAAGATACATGATGAAATACAGGTAGACAAGTGTGTGGAAATTGGACTTCCAGAACTCATCCTAATGGTCGCATTTTCTCAGGTACACATTACAATTTTTTATGAATTTCTGCTGGACCAAACCATTGTTTAAATGGTTTTGAATGAGGTGATGTTGTACTAATCATGTTTGTTTCCTAGACGATATTTTCCTCATCTGTTGCATTCTGGAAAGTGTCTTTGGTCGGTTTTCTGTTCTTTTCACCGTTTCAATCGTGTGACTGTACACATGTATCCTCACAATTAGTGGCGCTTACAAGAATGGCGGGCCTACCTGTAGCTTTTCTTATGTAGTTAAATAAAACAACCCAGGGTCTCACACTTTACTTCCTTTCTAATATAATAAGGCTGCTATTGCCTGTTAATACTTCACATTGGCGATGAGCTTTACACCAGTTATAGTTCATCGATTATCTTCTGCCTTTTTGATAAACATAATTATATGTTAATTTGCTATATTGTTTTCTTACTTTTTTTATCAAACTGCCATATATGATACACGAAGAAGCATTTACCTTGAAGGCATTAATAGCGTTTTCACATAGAATTTGTTCTTTTTTTGCTCCCTTAATTAGATGCTCTAGAAACCTGATAAGTGTCACGTTGATTCAGACTTGGTGCTAGATGTGTTAGCCCCCATTTATCCTTGACAAGTACCGTATTCTCAAATCTATATGGTTGGTTGTACTTCTTTTATGTTGGAGCTACAGATGCATCTCGGTCATTTACGGAAACTAAAATCTGCATCTTCAGCTCATAGTTTGCCAAAATTTCTTGAGATTTATTCATATTGTTCTTATTAGGTACTTCAAGTCAAACTTTCTTGAGATTTATTCATGTTGTTCTTAGGTACTTCAAGTCAAACTGTACATGCAATTAATGGGGCTACATGATAGTCACTTTAATATATCTTCTTGGAAGCCGCTTAGTGTTTCCATGAATAATTGTCGCTGGTCTGTTGCACGCCTTCATTGTTTGGTGGGCTACTTCCTGCCTGATGTGGTTGAAGAATTTTTAGAGGCATGGTTCATCTTGCGTGCAGCTTTTAGTTTGAGTTTCTATTGACACATTACATTTCCTTTTCATGTAGACCTCTCCTTTTTCATTTTTTATAGCTGGGTGTAATAGCAAGTCGTCTATAATCATTTTGTTTAACTACAATCCGATGCAAAAAACTTCTGTTTAGTCCTCATAGTTCATCCATAATATGTTTGCTTTCAAAACAAAGAAATCGGGGGTCCAGGTTCTGATCATGCTCCGATTGAGTCTATGTAGCTGTCCTTGGTTTTTTTCTATACGCTTGCATCATCTAGGTTCTGACCATGGCACAATCTTGTTTCAAATTTGTTCTCATATATGTATGCGCCGTGATGATTGATGAGGCGTATTGGTGGAAATAAATCTGAAGCAAATAAGAGCTGCGAGCAACTGGTTGTGCCCCTGTTAACCTGCTCAATATTCGTGTTGTTTGCCTGTCGGTCAAATGCCCGCTATTCAGCAGACAGGTATCTCCATTTCTTAAATCCCTTTCTCTATTCAACGCCCAGTTGATACGTGGTTAGGAATCGGATAAATTTTACTCATATAATTTCATATATCTAAAATACCATGTCCAGATAGCTTAGAAACCAGCGTTAGAAAGGACCTGATACACATTACAATTATGGACTACTGATATACCTAATGCATTTCTTCATGATGGTTGGTTCCCTTTCTCCATATCTTACATATTTAATTATGTGAGTTCGGAAGCCAAAACTGATTGAGATCTTTTGTTCTTACTTGCAGATGTTCTGTTATTTAGAGTACTTCAGTTTCCAGTCTCTATATATTAATCAAATTATGGGTTATTTTGTTCCTTGTCTGGCATGTGTATTTGCTTTGCCCTCTGTTTTTGATAAGGCAAGACAGATCAAATCAACACAGTAATCGTTTAATCCTTCACTATATTCTGAGAAAAGCACTATGATTTTCCGTGTCAGGGTAGTACTATGTACAAACTGATGCTTTGTACTACATGTTCCGCTGTATACCTTGACAGTATTAGGCATTTGCATTGTCCTTTCCTTTGTTTGTTCATGCCACATTAGTTTTTTTAGTTATAGCCGGTTTTATTTCTGATTCGAACTGTCATGTTTTCATTTGTTTCTTGTAAATTCTTTCTGATAAGAAGATGTTGTCTTCCAGTTGTATATTTGTTCTCTTGATTTCATTTGTTTCTTATGCAAGGGTTCTCAAATTATTTTTGTATAGGCAAGACAAAACTTGAAAGGTGATCTGGGACAAGTGGAAGGAGGGAAGCCGCTGTAAGATCGATAATAACTTGCCGACAAGAGCATGTTCATTCAGACGTTTCCTTACTAAAAGTTATTTATCTGTAGCAAGTGTTTCTATTGGAACTATCAAATTCAAACTCCTAGGTGTCTATGTCAGGATGTAGGACTTTGTCCGGGCAGCGATACCCCCTCTGATCTTTTCGTGAATACTTTCACAATTCTTTCTGTAAAGTGCTGCTGATTTTAATAAAATCCCTTTGTTCAAAAAACAATATAATTCAAGCTCCTAGAAGAGCTTGTTCATTCAGACCTTTCCTTACATTTTAACTATGACAGTGACCTCTTTTATTATTTTCTATTTGACTATCATATGCATAAATAGTTGAAAATGGTGTTCGTATGGCGCATTTTTAGCTAATTCCTACCATGCACCTGGATGATTTCTAAAACTTGAAAGATATTAAAGAAACGCAAATTGTTTCAAAACACTCCATGTTATTCGAATAAGATAACAAAATATGCATCCTGAAGTATATATTTTCAAATATAAAGTATACTTCATTTTTCGTCTTCGAGGGTTTGAATTTGTACCTAAGTGGTTGCTAAAACCTACTTATTTTACAAGTTAAATATTTTCAAAACACTTCAAGTTGAGATGGTACTTGCACTTTCTCAAACATAATGTTACTGAAAAATGCAATATTTTCAACGCGCACATGGTTTCAAATGGGGCTCTGCGTGGAGTTAAATTTGTTACCATATGTGCTTGTTCGCAACTAAAACAACTAAACCATGGATTCTCTTTTCAGTGTGAACATGGATTCACATATAGAATATTTTCAAACACATAACCATATTTTCAATATAGCATTGTTTAACACATGAGCTTTCTACTACCAATATCGAATATGTCCATGCAAAATGAAACCATTTCATCGACAACATGGCTTTAGCGGGTCTCTGCACCATTTGGCGCAACGGGTCAACTAGTTTTTATATATAGGAGAGGTCTAGAGTTTACATAGAGAAAATATCATATCGATACGGCCGCCGCCTCCTGCCTTGGAGTACACGTTCATCTCCCTCTCCTCCTTAGGGTTCCCTGATTCTCTTTGGGCCTGGTGGGCCCTGGTTAAGGTCAGGTCTGGGCTCCTTTACGTTAGGCACCCCGGGTCTGGGACCCCCGTCACTCATCAACGTGGTAATTATCATCTTCATTAACATCTTCTCCACCACCCTGCCTTGTAGTTGTGCTAGTTGGTTTACTTGCTGGAAGAGTATTATGTTCAGATTGTTAATCATATATTCATACCCACTAATCATAGTTCTTTTGATAAGTAAGAGTGTCGAACCCAACGAGGAGCAGAAGAAATCGATAAGCGGGTTTCAGTAAGGTATTCTCTACAAGTGTTGCAAGATAGTTTGGTAGCAAAAAAATTGGTAACAAGTAACAAAGGTAGCAAGGTGCAGCAAGTGGCCCAATCCTTAATTGTGCTAAGGACAAGTCGGTGGTACTTCTTATAGTGATTAAAACGCTCTTGAGGACACACGGGAATATACTTGTGGGTCATCATGCCTCTTCCCAGCGGGAGCTTCACTATATAGGAGGGGCCATTAGGCAATGGTGCAGTAGTTCCATAAACAATAGGGAGAAGGTAATCTAAGGGGAGAGACCAATGTAGACCTCGACGACCTTGGGGATGAATGTGATGTGCGAATCACCTAACTAGGGGTTTTACATTGTTGGTTGGAGAGCATTGTTATTTTGGGGTATTCCGACGAGCCGCGAGGGAAGGCTACATGGTTGCGCGGGAACGGGCTCGCCGACACTTCATCAACACCTCTTGGCGCCGACCCCTGTCCATCAAGAGGCATGTGCGGCGGTCAGGCGTCGACCGAAGCCACCAACAGGAATGAAATGACAAGATGTGTGAGAGGACGACACCGTGTACATACGGTTCACTTTTGTTTCTTAGTTACCGTGTGAACGCCATCACACATGACTCATTGCACATGTTTCGACTTTGCCAGCCGTGTGCAATATTAACCCCCCCTCCCCCCAACTCTATTGCATTTGAATGCATGACGACCACTTTGAAGATGTCGACGTGCTCGCATCCGTCGCTGAGTATACTACCATTCCTAGGGTGCTAGATCAGCTAACAAGACCTGATGCAGTCGGTCAAAGCGGTGGATGTGGTCGGCGACCGCATCAACACCGCTCACAAGTTTTTAACAATGTTGAAGCAGAAGACAACACCTAGCTAGCTATCTTGTTTTAAAATTTTACATTTACAGATGTAAATGAGATTCTGACATTTATAATTACGTTTTCAAGCACATCATGTTTGAATCACACAACTAATTTGTACAACTTGCGGCGATGGTACCAATCATATCACATGGTTAACGGAACCTATCGTGTGGCTATATTGCACACCATGCACTGAGATAAAATGCTGCAATGTGGACCTATCATCGCACTCAATTAAACACAGAGAACTGTGTGGTACTCATCACACGATTCTTGGCCGTGAATTGTGTGTGGTGCTACCAGTTATCTCACACGTTTTGCGTGTGGTAACCATGTGTAGTGTATCACATACTATTCAGATAAGCCAATCATGCGTGATCGCACATGGTCCTTTTGTTTACACACGTCTCAAAATTTATAAGCGCACACAATTTAACGATAGGATGTGTTATAAAAGCATCTACAACCGGACGCCTCAAATTCGTGTCAAACGTCTAGGCGGACAGCCCCGTTAGTGAACAATCACAAAAAAGACCTATACGACCTTCTTAAACGGGCCTCGAATGCCTGGCCTGACCGGCACCCCTCATATTCAGCCCAAATTTAGGAGGATATGAGCCCGGGACGTGTCCGCCACATCGGACAGACGATGGATCCAACATGGAATCGCCTGCAAACCCGGCGGTCGGACAGACATCTCCTCCGTCCCCGCGTGGCACCGCTCCGCCGGGCCGTGTAGTGCGCTAGCCGGAATATTTAAGCCGATCGCTGGCACCGAAACCCTACCCATCCACATCCCCCCTCCCGTTCGCCGCCGCCGCCACTTTCCACTCGCCGTACGCCACTTTCTGGTAGCAACTATGCCCCCAAGCCGCCGAGCAACTAATCTAATGTTGGAGCGCCGGCTGCAACTCCTTGAGCAGGTCCTGGCAAGGCGCAAAGCCCAGATAGTTGCGGGCCTACCTCCTGATGCGGTAGATCCGGAGGAGGAGGAGCACGAGGACGGGAGAAGAAGGAGCACGAGGACAAGGAGGAGGCGGAGGAGGAGGGGGAGGATGTGGGGGACACTGGAGCCGCGGATCTGCAGGCGAAGCAGCAGACGATCCTCGATTCCCTCCGGTCGGAATCGGCGGCGGAGGCCAAACCACGTCGTCTGCAGAAGGCGGAGGCGGAGCACGCCGCGGACGTCGACGAGATGCGCGCGGCTATGGATGAGGAGGAGCCGGAGCCTTCTTACGCACCCGTCTACCCGGCGCCCGGCACAAAAGTCATGGACATCTCCTACGACGAAACTTAGTTTAGACTAGCGTGATGTACGTACTACTATGTAGGAAAACTTTTGCATGACTCATATGGATTTAGGAAATGAAATACGATGTATTCGAATGCATAGCACCAAATATGAGGTGTCATCGCTTAGTTTCTACGGACGCGTCCAGTGCTTGAGGGGCTGACTAGATGCTCCAGGTGTGTCTTAATATTAATAGGACCCATTTGCACTAGTGGTACATACGCCAGTGACATACATTGACAGATGGGAAATGTTTGACAATGGTGTGGTGGCCGAAGCTTTGGCCGGTCGCACGCGTGCCACTCGGTCATGCAGGGATCCAGGACGAATCCTATTTGGCGCTGCAGGCGTCTGTTAATGTCTATTTTGCAAACGAGTGCCTGCAGCACCCCGTACTGGGCCGGCCCGTTATGCTGTACTTTGTCTGCAAAAAATAAGCACCTCGTCGCAACTCAAACAACAGACCTCCTGCAGTGAGCTTCAATAGTATAACCACCCCGCGACACAACAGGATCTGATAAGATTCAATTCTTTCTTTTATTTATTCTTTCATTTTCCTTTTTCTTTCTCTCATTTTTCTTTCTTCAATTTTTTGTTTTTTGTTTTTTGTTTTTTCTTTTCTTCTTCTTCCTAGTTTCTTTCCCCCATCGTTTTTGCTTTTTCTTTAATATGTGAACTTTTTCAAATTTGATGAAATTTTCTTTTCAAAATCTATGAACTTTTTTCTATTTTTCGTGAACTAGTTTAAAAAATTGATGATTTTGTTTCAAATTTGATGAACTTTTTTTAAAATTCGAGGAACTTTTTCTAAATTTGATGAATTTTTTTTCAAAATCTTTGAACTGTTTTCAAATTCAATGAACATTTTTTCAAATTGGGTGAACTATTTTCAAAAATTTGTGAACTTTTTTATTTTTGTGAACTTTCTTCAAATTTGATGATCTTTTTTCAAATTGGTGAACTTTTTAAAAAAAATGATGAACATTTTTCAAAATTTTGTGATCTATTTTTTTAAAATTGATGAACTTTTTCTTGAATAAGGCAACATTTTTATGCATTGTCAGGAACTTTTTCTGAAATTTTTGAAGTTTCATTTTTGTTAAAGAAAATCATATATGAGTGGCTACGAAAGTGTTAGTGCTGCATTTTGTTAGTTGCAAATATATGCCCTAGTGGTTAGCTGAACACATGTAGGTAATGCCGATCGCAAGTTCTTCATATGTCAAAGTACGTATAAGTTAGTGTAGTACTAATAGAAGCATTAAATACTACGGTTACCATGCGAGTTATGTTGGCGCAATGGTTGTTGTGTATATTTTTCGCGTATATTTTTTGAGGATAGTTTTTCTATTCGTGTCTCCGTTTTTGAAGTAGCTGCTGGGCCGGCCTGCTAGGCGGCGCGTGCGGGCGCCAGGAAGGATAAGCGGCGCTGAATGCACCGAGTAGGAGCTCCCGGGATCCAGCGCACACACGTCTCATGATCCAGGTTTCGGGTCGTTGTTTTCCTCCTTGGCCAACCACGTGCCTTTGGCCCATCACAACCACTTGTTTTTTTTTCTCAGCCTTCCTCTTTATCTTCTTTCCCAAGTCGTCCTCAAAGACCCATGTTCACCACTGCTGACTGAAACTCCGACACGGTGGGCAAAGAAGCTCCACCGCATCTCGAAGCTGCATCTGTTTTTTTTTCGGTGATCTGACCGCGGCGACCATGGCTAGGCCCATAATATCATGGAGCTGCGAGCTCGGGGCAGCGGGTGCTGCATGCTGCGACTGTGGTCGTTGCGTGCTGGAACCAGCGACAATTTTTGCTACATCCACTAATGGCGGAGCTACGACCCACGATGATGGAAGCAGTTATTTGCTACAACCATCGTCGGCTTTTTCTACGACCGACAAGGAAATTTGTTACATTCATTAATGGTGGAGAGGCAACCCGGGATGGCGACGACGACGTTTTTGTTGTAGCCGTCGTCCTTTTTTTTGCTCTAATCGATGTTGCAATCGACGACGAGAAAAGCTAGCGAGGAGAAAAGCTATGGCCAGCGATGAGAAAAGCTACGACCAGAGACATGAAAATGGGTCGGCCGCTACGCCGGTACGCAACACTAAAAGTTGCAACCGATGATCGACAATGTTACAACCGGCATTGTTGAAAGCTGCATCCGGTTATGAAAGAAGCTTCAACCTGCTAGAAAAAAAAACTTCGACCGGTGATTTAGAAAGCTTCAACCGGCGACAGTGAAACACAAAAGCTATAATCGTTAACACAAAAGCTTCGACTGTATATTTTAAAAGCTTCAACTAGAGACCGGCGAAGAACAGGTTGCAGCGGCGAGCCGTTGATGCACATGACATTTTTCTATGCAATGAAAAAGTTGCAGTCGTTGGCACAAAAAGTTTCAACCCTATTTTTGGAAAGCTTCAACATGGTGACAAAAACTTGGAACTGACATCTCACCATTAATGCAATGGCGACACTCCTTCGTCGGAGTTGCGACCTTCACCGGCAAGAGTTGCATGTGACGGAGCCGACGAGAGCCACGGTGACATCAGGTGCTGCGACCGGGGCGGGCCACGCTGGGAGCAAGCGACGGTGAGGCTGGAGAGGAGACGGCGGCCGGGAGGACGTCCAGGCGATGGAGGGCGGTCGAGGGCGGCAGTGACGAGGGCAGCGGTCGGCAGCGACGTGGACGTCTGGCGAGTTGGCTGACGGCTGGGCGAGACCACAGGGCTGCTCAGGGATGAACATGCCTCATGTTTTTTGGGTGTGTCTAGAACACATCTAGATGTGACATAACTATGGCACATCTAAGTTGACTTCATCGCTTGTTTTATGGTCCAAATACTTGTTTTCTTGTTTGTTTGAATTTTTTTGGGTCCGAATAACTGCCACACGTGTGGCATGGACGGGAACCCGCCCGCACGCCTCGTGTGGCATGGACGGGAACCGGCCCGCACGACCATGTCCGCGCGCACAAAAGCACGGCCCGCACGTCCGGTATGTGGCAACCCCGCCCGCACTGCCCCGTCCGGGCCAGACGACCCGCTGCCTGCACGACCCAGCCGTTCCCGGCCTCCGATCCATCCCCTCTCTCGTCTGCCGCCATCGTCCCCCACCTCTCGAACCCCGACCTCCGTCGTCGGCCATCTCTGGTTGCCATGGCAACCAGGGCAGATCCGTAGGGCGCTCCCACCGCAAACCACACCCCAACCCTCCCCACCCCCAGCCCCCCACTCCAACCCAGCCCTCCAGAGACGATCATCTAAAACCAGGTGAAAATCTCCCGATCTCATCCTTCTCATCCTTAAGGCTGAAAATCTCCCGATCTTGTACTGGGTCCATGCTATAGGGGTAGAACACTGCATGGTTCAGTGTATATTCGCAATTGCCAGGCAGAATACATCAGATCTGCCATGTACTACGTTTGAGATTAACTTAAGTTCATAGTTTAATTGACGCAAGTAGTTGGGTATGAAATGGATGAGTAGGAATCCCTAAAAAAGGGCAGGAAGGACAATTTTTGGAATGAAGGGGGTGGGAAAAATTAATTGCCACTTGTGTATAACGACAGTTGCCACCTTTCGTTGTCAGTAGCTGCCACCTATTTTGACCTGTTGCTTGCCATCCCTATCTTCTATGTGCAAGCAGCAGAAGAATACAATTCTTGTGTATTGTTGATGCCTTCTTGTTCATCCAGTGATTGAGAACACATCAGAAAGAAGCGAGACACGGAAAGAATGAATCACGAAGATGGCGCTGATGCTTGGGGTTCTCAAAGGCCAGAAACGCCCCCTTGGCATGCATCAGAGTACAGTCAACTCATCTCTGCAGGGCCGTTGCTGCCACTACTAGAACAGTATGCAGGCGTAGGTATGATGCGTGATAACAAAAGAGGAGAACAGTTGCCATCTTCACAACGATGAAGATGACATTCTACTTATGTCATACACTATCATTTTTTCGCAGGTTCTTATGACCAAAACACTCTTAGGGGGCCCCGTGGCAAGTTCAGTCACAAGGCTCTAACACTGACAAATGTACGGGCAGCCAACTTCAACTAGCTAGTATGGCTAATCAAGGTAATGCAAAAACGAAAAAAGAGCACATACTGCTGTGGACATGAAAAATGAACATGCAAAAAAACTGGCAAAAGGACTCACAAGTTATGACGGGTGAAAATGCAGAGCCTTCATGCAGCACGTGGCATCAGGCAACACCAATGTACCTGCCATCAACGTCATACACAGGTGAGTCCATAAAAAAATGAAGTTGCGGATGCTCAATTAGCAGAAGGAGCATAGTTGACAACTGCAATTGCCATGACTGGACATCTACAATTGCCATGAATTAAAAACTACACTTGTCATCCCTGGACAACTGTTGTTGCCATCCCTGGACACCTGTAGTTGCCATGGAGGAACAACTGTAGTTGCCATGCCAGTGCAACTACATTTGCCATGCCAAGTTGCCATGAAGGAACAACTGTGGTTGCCATACCGATGCAACTACAGTTACCATGCCAGTAAAACTGCAGTTGCCACATCAGGGGCAACTGCAGTTGCCGTGCTAGCACAAAACTGCATTTGCCATGAATTGACCAACCACTACTATGCTTACAGGTCATTACGCTGGTGGTAACCCGGCAAACGTCTCGTGGCAAGCTTCACAAATTGCAGGTGGAGCACGTCATTATGGTGTCACAGACCACACAAGATGGTCAGATGCAGCACAACAAGGTAAGGAAAAAAACTGAACCACAAAAAACAGCGCTACATTTGTTATTTGTAGTTATTTGTAGGCAAAACAAATAGTTGCCATGTTTGTTGAACAGTAGCTGCCATGACTGGGCAGCTACACCTGCCATACATGTCCACGCGCAGACTCACGGCTTGCTGTTTGAAATGATGTCATGCCAAATCACTCGAAGATGGTGTGATCCGTTGCGATACACATGTTATCCAAAGAAAAATCTTACTCTCGTACCTGTTTTTTCTATTACAGGGCCTACAACTACACTGAACAGCGGCGCGGGGACATCTACGGCGGGGAGCTCTGAGCGCACGGAAGACGCGTTCCACCAGCCAGTAGACAATCATGCCGCAAACAATTTCGAGTCAGAGTCGGGAATGGCAATCATTCCAGCAATGCCGACAAGCACCCCTTTGAACACAAGCATTGGCAACACTCAAGTAGATGGAACTGCCGCCGATACTGAAGTGAATGATGAAACTGACGACGACGCACAAGGGGATGAAGATGGTGGGAAATCAGAGATCGTGGTACCTCAGCCACCGTACATTGGGCAGAGATTTGAATCGTTCGAACAAGCAAAGGAATACTACCAGACATATGCAAAGTTCCATGGATTTGCGGTCAACACCGAGTACCATAGGAAAATTAAGAAAACTAACGAGTACAGCAGAGGTGAGATGAGGTGCCACAAGGCACGTAGGAACAAGAAGGGGAAAGGTGTTGCGCCTGTCGTTCCGGAACGAAAGAGAGGTATCATTCTCAAGACTGAGTGCCCTGTCCGGTGTAAGCTAAACGTAGATGGAGCACAGTGGGTGGTCAATGAATATTTTGACGAGCACAACCACCAACTCATAAAGAAGTTCGACCTGGTAAAATTTCTGACCGCCCACAGAGGGTTCACCCCCGTCGAAAGGCAATTCGTAAAGCTGCTACATGATTGTAACGTCGGTCCATCAAGAATGGTACAGATACTATCTCTCATCCACAGCAAAAAGGGGACTCTGAGTAGCATGCCGTACATACCAGCTGACGTCACAAACCTACATGCCAAGTACCGTAGAGAGAGCAAGTTGGCTGACATAGAGGCCACAATGGCCTACTTCGATGAGAAAGCGAAGGAAGATCCAGATTTGTTCTACAGGATAAGGTTGGACGATGAGGACCGTGTCAGGAACATGTATTGGGTGGATGGTGCTGCAAGGAGAGCCTACAAACATTTCCGAGATTGCATTTCATTCGACGCGACGTACCTCACCAATATGTACAAGATGCCATGCGCTCCGTTCATAGGAATAAATAACCACAATCAGTCGTTGCAGTTCGGCTGCGGGCTCGTCCGGAACGAAGACACGGACGGGTACGTTTGGCTGTTCAAGACCTTCTTGGAGTGCATGGATGGACTTGCTCCGATGAACATAATAACAGACCAAGATTTCAGCATGCGTGCAGGCATAGAGGAGGTCTTTCCGTTGGCAGTGCACAGGCACTGCAGGTGGGACATTATAAAGAAGGCTGAGGAGACGCTAGGACTGTTCTTTGCTGACCGTCCAGAGCTGCACAAGGCATTCGAGCTGTGCATGGACCACAGCTTGACGGTGGAGGAGTTTGAAAGGAGCTGGATGGCCATGACTGAAACACATCAAGTCCAAGACAACGAGACTCTTCTTAGCCTGTGGGAGAAGCGAATGTACTGGGTGCCGGCCTACTTCATGCAGTGCTTCTTCCCCTTTCTGCAGACTATGCAGCGCAGTGAGGGGTTCAATGCTGTTTTGAAGCGGTACGTCAGCCCTGGCAACTCATTGCTACAGTTTGCCAAGCAGTACACAGCTTTGCAACAAAAAATTCTGGGATCTGAGCTACAGCAAGAAGCGACCACGGCACTAAAGCAGCCAAAATTGCTAACGTATTTACCGATAGAGAGGCAAATGAGCAAGATATACACCAACAAGATATTTAACAAGTAAGTCAGTTGCGTTACAGTCTTATTTGCAGAAAAAGCACCAAGTCAGTAGGTGCCTTATAGAGTGCAATGCAGTTGCCATGATATGTAGTTGCCATGTTTAATGAAATACTGTTTGCCATGCTTACTCAGCTGCATGTTGCCATGTTCAATGAAAATTCTGTTTTGCCATGCTTGCTCGGGTGCATTTTCCTTGTTGAATGAAGTGCAGTTGCCATGTTTAATGCACTGTGCTTCCATTGGGGCATGTTGGCATGCAAATGCCAATGTCAACTGGAAAAAATGTTATATTGGCGACACATATGCCGAAATGCAGTTGCCATGTTTAATAAAATGCATCTGCCATGTTTGTTGAAATGCAATTGCCATGTTTACTCAACTGTAGATGCCATGTTTAAATAAAAGGACAGTTGCCATGTTTTATGCAATGTGCTTCCATTGGGGAATGTTGGTGTGGAAAAATGACGATGTCCAGTTGAAAATGTACTACAGTTGCCATGTCTAGTGTACTACAGTTGCCATGTCTAGTGTACTACATTTGCCATGTCTAGTGTACTGCATTTGCCATGTTCAACGTACTATATTTGCCATGTTCAATGAACTATGTTTGCCATCTTCAAACAAAATGTATTTCTATTCCCATGACAACATAAGGTGGTACAAGAAAAGAGCGCACGATAGTTTAACAGAAAACACACAAAACTTGCAGATTCCAGGAAGAAATAAAGCGTGCCAGCATGTTCACGGCTTTCCAGGTGGACGAGCATATGTTCAAGGTGTGTTCTATTTTGGGCATGTCAGATTCAAAACCTGAAGACCCGGACAAAGGAAGGAACTACTTCGTCAAAGCCTCGATAGGCGAAGGCGAGTACTACTGCCAATGCTGCAAGTTCGAACGGGACGGCATTGTGTGCTGTCACATACTAAAAGTAATGGACATGAACGCTGTGACACGGATGCCCCGCCATTTCATAAGGCGGCGATGGACTTGGGACGCTGACGATGCGTTGGCGCCGCAGACAACACACGCAGTTCTGGCTGTGCATGACGAGAGACCTGAGTCAACCATGGAAGTCGTGAGGCACGTTGTGCTGACAAAGAACTATGCTGAGCTAATTGATGAAGCGTGCAAGAGTGATGAGACAGTGAGAGTCGCAGAAAAACACAAGAAGGCACTGAAAAGAGAGCTTGATGAGATCAAGAAGAGGAAAGCTGAGGAAGCCTTACACCGGTTCCCTCGCACATCAAGTGTGCCTTCATCCATGGGGCCATCATCTGAAAACTCGGAGATAGGATCTGGAACAGCAAGCACACAGACCCAGGTCAGGAACCCACCCCGTTCTATCACAAAGGGTCATCCAAGAGAGATAAGGTACAAGTCGGGATTGGAGATCCAAGCAAAACACAAGAAAACGAAGAAAGGGGCGGGCAATCCATGAGCAAAAATTGGGGCGATGTGACATGGTCCTTGTGGACATTTTGTTTTGTACCCTAGATGATGAGATTTTTTTTTAAAATTGGGAGAATGACTCTTGAGGGGCATCAGAAGTGGAAGGAAAATTCATTGAATGGATAAATGCAGTTGCCATGTTATGGGTACTTAATCTGCCATGTTATGTGTAGTTAATCTGCCATGTTATGTGTAGTTGGTCTGCCATGCTATTTTATACTAAATATGCCATGCTATTTTATACTAAATATGACATGCTATTTTATACTAAAATATGCCATGCTATTTGTACTGGATCTGCCATTTTAGTTGTACTGGATCTGCCATGTTAGTTGTACTGTATCTGCCACGTTAATTATGCTGGATCTACCATGTTGTTTGTACTGTATCTGCCATGTTAGCTGTACTGAAAATATGCCATGGTATTTGTAATGACTCTGCATGGCATATATTTCCATGACAATATGATGCGGTTTAGAGACACATAGTGTGTTGTGTGCAAAATGTATGGGAAACAAGTTGGAAAAATCGTAACGTGCATAAACCGCAGCAAAGGTTGTGGCTACATGATCAACCTACCCATGCTAGCCGGTGCAGTTAGCGATGAAAAAGAAGAAGCAAAACAGCCAAAATGAAAAACGACAATGACTTTCATTACCCATGTCTGATGAACTATATTTGCCATCTTTTTTAAAACATCGTAGATGCATTTGAAACAGCAAACCGGTGCTAGAAATGATGAAACCATTGTAATAATGACAAACATAAAAACATATCTGCTGTAACGCCTAAAATAGGTTCACGTCCACACATATATTACAGAAACTATTCAAATGTCGCTCACACACCACCACTACATAGTTAGGCTACGCGGGGTTGCAGTCATAACATAGCACACAAACATAGTTTTCAACGAGAAACAAAAAGATAGTACCTTACATTCCTCAGCAACAGAATGTAAGGTATGCGTCCGGTGTGTAACGCCACGTGATCACTTGTACTTCTTGATGACTTTCTTGACAGCTTCCTCCACGAACTCGTGTGCTCCAGACCGCTTGTTGAAATCTTCATTCGTCAACCAGTTCCATGTGTAGATTTTCCGAAGCTCAACGACCGTTGCAGCTGTGATAGGGGGGACAATTCTGCCTTCCCACTTTGCAAAGTATTCCAGCGCGTGAAAGCCACAGTCTGTCTTGCACGAGGAAAAGAGTCAGGTGAACACGCAAAAAGGACAGTCGTAACAAAGATAGACTTCAATTCAGATGTGGCAACAAAAGAGGGGTTGGATTGACGTAAATGGCACATGAAGGAAGGAAGAAATTACGTGTTCCCTTGCTTCGCAGTCGCCACATACTCAGTCGAGAAATGCCTGATCTGGACCTTTGAATGTTCGTAGTGACGGTTCCATGTCTCTTTGAGGTTGTTAATGAAGAATTCGGCATGCGTAGTAAGGTCTGCATCAGCTTCCGAACGGATTGAATCAAGCACCTCAAAACGTTGGTTCTTCAGGTCAAGACAGATCACATAGTGGTGACCACACTTGTCGTGTGGGTCATGTGGTGCAAGCTCCTGGAACATGGGGAACATGACCTGCATTTAAAAGTGAAGAAATGAGAAGCAGAGTTCACATAAAGAACAACAGAGGGACAAAAAAATTAGAATCACGTAGAATGTTTGGTTACGGGTGGGGGTAGTTGAAATAAAGTTGCCGTCCATGTATGAACAAAATGTGCCGTGTATTTTACTATCAAGTTTCCACATAGTTTGCACGGGATGCAAAAATCAAGAAGTCAGTGTGCACGGCAGCTGTTGCCACATGAAAACATGTGCCACATAAACACAAAGTGCAGATGATGGCAAAAAACCACACCATGTGAAAAAACATTGCAGACAGGGAAGGAGTACTCACATATTTCTTCAGTGTGAGCTTGAATTCACCGTGTTGAGCAAAATTCTTCCTCAGGATTTTGTGGTGAAAGTCACCATCCCATATTTTGCAGGTCACACTGTAATGCATGATTATCTTGTCGGCACACACATCGGTGTGATTGTTGATGTAGTCGATCCCGCATGCAACTACATTCGTCGACATTTTATCGTTTGGCCTCATGGACTCGGCAAGATCACCCAGCTCGACGTACGTCGCTCCGCATTGAATGACTTTGGTTCTGTCCAAACATAAGCTATATGAAAACGATATGACATGGAATAATCATGCCTACTAAGTAAAAATAAATATATGAAAGAACTAAAACATAAGCGGATCGTGTATAGAAAGTACGAAGAAGATGAATGGTAAAAAAGGAGCAAAGCAAAATGAGAGTTTATGGGGTGTGGTCATTTACGCTTTCAGCTCCTTCATGTGCTTGTTGCTGGCCCTCGCATTTCCAAACCGCTAGACGATATCGTACAGCTGGGTCTGTTCCTTAGTGGCCCTGAATTCGGGCTCGTAGTATTCCGCGGGAGGTGGGTGAACTACCCTCTGCTGCCTCACAGAACCAGGAGTGGCACTCCTAATGGTATCCTCAGATATCGTATCTGAAGGCACGTTGGAACTTGATTGCCCTTGCCCTCGTGAGGACCTCCTCTGCAATGCTGCCTCCTCAATCATGCGGTAAGCTTCGTCAAGTGACGGTGAAATCTCCTCAGGGGTGGCTGCAATGATAAAAAAAGTGGGTTAGGATACCTAGAAAAATAAAAAACAGATGGATTGCAAGGAAGATAGGGTGCATGATGTGAGATGTAGGTAGAAAAAAGTGGGGTAGTTGCCATGTGTTGTCCAACTACAGTGGCCATGTCGTAGCAACTACAATTGCCATGTAGTTGCACTGTAGTTACCATCTAGTTGGACTGTAGTTGCCATGTCACAGCAACTCCATTTGCCATGTTGTGGCAACTCCATTTGACATGTGATTGCCGTATGAAAAAATGCAGCATGGAAACAAAAAAGTGCAGGCGACATGGCATGGCAAATCCAGTTGCCATGTGTAATGCACTATATTTACCGTGTGACAGCAACTACAGTTGCCATGTTGAATCAACTTCAGTTGCCACGTGGTTGCCCAAATGTCAAATGCAGCATGGCAGCAAAAAAAATGTAGGTCACATGGTGCATCAAATCCAGTTGCCATGTCATCACATGTCAGTTGCTATCACAAGTGAGAACCCCCAAAAATATGATTGGGACAAAAGTCAAACTACAAAGATGTATACAAGAAAAATCATAAGGACATGACAAGTGTACCTTTCACAATCGGCTCTGCGAACTTGACAGCCTTCCTGCCCTCGACCATTGGCTGCGCCATCATTGCGGCATGCCTCCTGGGAAAGCAAAGGCAACTGGCATAGCATCTTGCACCACCGGTTGATCTTGACTGATGCCAAGGCTGAAGCTCAGTGGGGTAAAGGCCATTGGGTGCCTCTCATTCCTACTGGCTGGACCACGAATGACTTGCGGGGCAGAATCCAAGGGTGAAAGACCGACAAACATATCTGAATCGGCCGCTACAGAATGATTGGCCTTATTTGCAGGGCGGGGCGTGTTGTCAGCGGTATCAGCCGTAGCTTTCATGGCAATCTTCTTGTTTGGGCTGTAGGGGACACCGACATTGACTGGGAGCCTGGAAGTGCGCAGATTTATGCTAGGGATTTCCACTGCGGGTAAAGGCGCAGTCTGCTCCGGTTTTTCACCCGCGTCACTCGTGCCCGGCTTGACACCTGCATCAGTTGTGCCCCGGTCTTCCGGTTTCTCCATCACATTGCTTTTGGCAGGTGGCGGGAACAGTGTGGACGCAAGAACATAAATAGACTCGTCTCTCCTGCTCCTAGCTACAGCCGGTGCATTGGGTATGTCTGTTGGTTGCTTGCGAGGGCTACGACGCCTAGGTGGAAGACCAGCACGCGAAATAGTCGCCTTAGAAGTATCTGCACCGACAGGAGCTGGAGCTGTTGTGCCAGGACTCTCACCTGTAGATGGCATATCCTTGTGAACTGTCGCCTCAGCCGCTTCTGCCGTGGACACAAGAGTGCCACCACGCACGCGCTTGGAATCAGTGTCAGATGAGCGGGAATCTTCCTTGCTTAGGTTCGTCTCGGGAGCGTCCACTTCAACGCTTGCTGATGGGGTGGCATGGCTCACAGCAGCATCCTTCATTGCCAGAAGAGTTGGCAATATTTCAGCTGTCCTGGCAGATACCGACTCATCACTCCCCGATGTACGGATGCCTGTTGTTCTAGCCTGCACATCTGCAGCCGGCAGAGATGGTCGGCCACTTGCATCAGAGTTGGTGGGAGCGGTCAACGGTGCAGCAGCAGTATTGTCGCTTGGTGCATCATGTACATCTGAGTTGCCCCCTGTTGAAAACTTTGAATGCAGGCGTTCGAGCGGGTCCTTACTGATATGCTTGGCCCCGCGTGTAGTAGTCTTCTTCACCCTGCAAAAAAATAAAGCACATGAAAAAGGTATTAAAAAATGAACAAAAAATATGTTTGCCTTGGTAGAAGTCTTAAAAAATGGAAAAACAAGTGCAAAAGCTGGTAGTTGCCATGTAAGGGGAACGTGAGTTGCCATGTGTCATAATTAGCAGTTGCCATGTTGACAAAATTGAAGAATGATAAAAATGTCTGATCTGCCATGAATGCAATTTCAAACCTAGGTGTGGGATGAGCTCACAAGCCAACGGTAAAGATGGCAGTTGCCATTAGGTACATTAAAGTTGCCATTTGGCCTAGATTCCAGTTGCCATGTAAAAAACAATAGGAGTTGCCATACACTTAAAAAGGAAGGAAAAAATCATTTGGAGAACAGCAGTTGCCACGTGGGGGGCGATGACAGAAGACAATGTGACAAGCTAAACAGATGCATTGGAAAATTAAGAAAATATAGCGCTATGTCAATGAAAGCGGATGAAAAAACCTACTTCCTGACTGCCTTCCTCATGTCTGGCAACACGACAGGATCCCCGGTGTTGGTCGTCGTCGTGCGAGGAGATGACCTGGTGGAAGGGGTGTCACCGGCAATGGGGGCGCCTTTGTTCAACCGAGCAGAAACACGGGTTGGCGTTGGCGCCTGTTTCTTCGTAACTGCTCGTCCACCAACTGTCGGCTCGCTGCACGTATGAGATGGAGGAAAAAAAGGTGGCAACTGTCAGATAGCAAACTCATTGCCGCGCTTGACAAAAACAAGTGCAAAAAAAGGATGAGTCTGTTTGAAGAAAATAGACAAAGCAAAAAACTAAAATAAAAGTCAAACCTCCTTCCTGGCAGCTGCCGGGTTGGTCCTAGACCTCTTGCCAGCAGAACCCTGCCCAACACCCTCTGGAGCCCTCCCCCTCTTTGATGGCAAAACCCCCTCGCCTCTCGCAGCCATGTGTTGTTTCACTTTCTCCGGTTGGGGGACATCTGTTGCATCCTTGCCCTTGTTACCACCTGCGTGAACTTCAGCATGATCATCATCATCGGTGTCCTCTTGCACATTCTCCATGACATCGTCGTCATCCTTGCTGAGGCCAGCATCTCCACCTAGTTCAACTTGTGTGTCAGCAGGCTCTTGAGAACTGTTGTAGTCATACCGGCCACGGCAACCGGTTGGCCGGTGTGTACGTTCTGGGACAAACGAAGTGAACTGCCTTGCAACCGCGTCGCTGTCAGAGCCACTGAGGGACGTCCACCCCTCAACCAACTTCCCGAGCAAGCCGGTCATTCCAGATGCAAACTGCCCTATTAGATGCTCAACAGGTGCCCTCGCCTGTGCACGAAACAAAGAAGCATAAATGACCATTGTATTGCAATCACTTGCACGACATCAAAAAATAATCCACGGCAAACCATAGATGTAGATCTTTTGATTACCTTGGCAGGGCAAGACGGAGCTGAGTGCACGTCCATCCACTTTCCAAAGTTTTGAGGCCCCCCAAACACGCTGTAGTCTATAGCATGCTTGGCCATCAGCTGGAAAGAACAAAAAAAGAAAAAAAGAAAAAAGCTAGGACGTAAGAGAGAGAATGTAAGTTCAAGCACGAATGAAAAGAGTTGCCATGTGGAATGAGACATGGATACAGTACTCAGACAGCCATGGATAACAAAAGGTAGTCATCTCTTATGACCCACAGACGGTTGCCTCATGCCAATTTGTAGGGATGCCATGTGGGCAAAGAAACCAGAACTAACCTGCAGTTTTCCATATGTGGTGTCAGTAGCCTTGTCTGCGGCAAGCACAGCCTTGACAGCGTTGATAGTCCATGCAGAAACAGCAAACTTGTGCGCAGGCGGCGGGCCTCCTGTCCCAGTGAAATCCACGATGGACAGGTCAAGACAGTCGACGTACATGAGCTGATGCAAAACAATTTTAAAAAGAAATAAATATCAGTTGCCATCATGGGTACTGTGTGGAGGAGAACATGATAATATATGTTCCCATGATAATCAAGTTGAGGTGCATGAAAGAATAGAAGAAAAAGAAGAAGATGCCATCTGCATGTGCTAATTGCCATCATAGTGTGATAGCAGTTGCCATGTTGTTATGATGGCAGTTGCCATCATAGTATGATGACACTTGCCATACTAATATGATGGGAGTTGCCACATTGTCATTATGGCAGTTGCCATATTGTCATTATGGCAGTTGCCATCTTGATAGGATCAGGTTGCCATCTTGTTATGATCAGGTTGCCATGCATGAATAAAAGTGTGTTAAAAAAACAGTGTTCACAGAAACAACTGGTAAAAAAATACCATTAAATGCAATCAACAACCCTTTTGGTACATCTTGCTTGAGAATGCATCGTGCAGGAAGTCGGCAATAAACTTACACCAATTCATGTTCTTCACATTTCCCAGATCCGCCCGCACCACACAAAATTTCAAGACAAAAAAAGGTTAGCGCATCAGAAATCAAATGGAAAAAAACATCGGAAAACGCTGGCAGTCACTACCTTTACACATGACATCGGAGCCAAAAAGATCAAAGGAAAATAAAGTAGTAAAGATGGATCATTCACCAGGGTGGGGAAGCATTTGTTGCTTGGGCGAAGAGAGGTGGTCGGCGCGAAAACAACTGAGATGAGGTACATGAGTAGCTTCATCTTGAAAACATCTCCATGCGTCGTCATGGCCTGCAGCGAATCTGCCACTGCAGACGTGTTCGGCATGGATTCAGACCCAGGAAACAAACGGGGGAACAGCGCTTCCTCGATCTCATTGTTGACCTCGTACGAGACTTTCATATGTCCACGAGGCACACCCAAAGTGCAGAACACGGATTCCTCGTTCAACGGTAGTCTTCCACGTCCCGGAATCACGAATTCCCTGGAGGCGGGGTCGTAGATCTCACCAAGCCAGTCGCATACAGGGTTGACAAGGTTCGTGCACCGGACATCCATCATAGACTGCATACCCATCTCAGCAGCAGCCCCCTTCTGATCATCGGTGAATTCGTCAGTCAACGCAGTCAGTCGTTCTTGGGAGGCTCTATTGCGAATACGTTTCTTCTTCTGCAAAAAACAGACAAAAAGTGATCAGTTGTTGCCATGTTTTTGCAAAAAGTGATTAGTTGTTGCCATGTTTTGCAATGTCATGAAATTTTAGTTCGTGTCAGACGACTACAAGCTCGAGGTGTCAACCAGTAACATAAATCAGGAGGAAGGGGGGATGTGTGAACATTTAACTCATCATCCTCTTTTCTCCGTCCAGTTGCCCGATTACGCTGTGGTGGATCCATGAAATCATCATCATCGTTTTGATGATCGCCACGAGCCATTCTATTGAGATATGAACAGACCAAATTGTCATGGTGGAAATGTAAATGCAACTTGTTCAGCGACAGAAATGTGCTAGGGTGAAATTGCCGTGCTGAAATGCAACACATACTACAACAAAAATCGATGAAACCACATCTAATTCAAGAACCTGAAAAATTGCCACAGTGTGATCAGATATCACAAAGTCGTTGTGGCAAAACAAAAAAACAAAAAAATTGCGCCTATAGTACAATGAATTTGCCATATTGTACTGACTGCGGCATGGCAACAGACATAATGTGGTCAGCCAAAAACTTGCCACATGCAAAGCATATGTATGGCATCTGACACAATTGATATGCAAATTTGGTTGCCACATTATGCAGCCAATTTGCCACACTGTCTTATCTGCAGAATGGCAACAGATAGTGTGTTCACATTCTATTCGCCACATGAATATACTATCCAAGTGGCAACAGGCACACTTGATGTGCACATTAGTTGCCGTCCAGTGCAGTTGGCTCCTGAAACTGCATTGACTACCAATTTTGGCAACTACCACAATGTGGTAACTATCACAAATCATTCAGAAAAATTAGATGCCACAATGAAAAAGCATGTTTGTGGCTACTATCACAGTAATTCAGCAAAATTAGTTGCCACATGGAAGAGCGTGTGTGTGGCAACTATCACAGTTATTCAATAAAAATAGTTGCCCCATGCGAAAGCTTATATGTGGCAACTAACACAGTCATTTCAGTAAATTGTTGCTGCAAGGGGAAACACGTTTGTGGCACCTATCACAGTTGTTCAGGGAGTTAGTTGCCACACAATCATGATAGTTAATGAAACTATCAAGTTCACCTCATACTACAGTTTCAAAACCCAACTAACTAGATCTAGGGTTCAATGGCAACTACCGCGACCAAATTCACCCTCAAAATTCTCCCACGAACTGACTGCAAACACAAATTCGAACCAATGCGCATCAAACAAACCGGGAGACACCTGCCCAATCCATAGGCAAGACTAGTGCGTGCCTCCGAACAGGCATAACCACGCCGACGATGCCGCGGCCGCGGCCGCAACGAAACTGCCCAGTGCCACCAAAAACGGCTAGCAGACGACTTCGGTGCCGGCAGGAACGCCGACGCATCGCCGAATCGCCTGAATCTCAACAAATCTCGAACGAGGAATCGAACAGGGAGGGAAGGGGGAAAATGCAGGAAGGGATTGCGAGAGTTGTAGCGAGCATTACCTTCAACCCGCAGGCGCTCCGGCGAAGCCGCTCCGTTCCGGCGAGCCCCACCGACGGCCGCGAACACCGTCAATTCTTCCGCCTCCGCCGTCGCCTTCTCCCCTCGCCTTCTCCTCCAATGGTTTGAAATGCGAGTGGGTTGTGCCAGTAACTGCGGTGCGGGTGAGTAAATGGAACCGTGAGGGAGAGGGGGCAAAGGTGTGTGACATGTTTGACGTCAACCGCGATCGGAGCGTGGCGTGCGGGCGCATAGCAGTTCCACCGCACGCCTCCGAGTGGCAACCGCTGACCGCGGGATGGCAACCAACGTGCGGGCGAACTGACTCGCACACCGCACACGCGCCTCGTCCTACATGGCGCAGAAAACCGGCCGGTTTGTTCCAAGATTCGTGCACATAGTTGCCAACGGAGATGCTTGCGTGTGGTCGGGATGGTGAATGCCCACACGTGTGGGCGTTAACATTTCCGATTTTTTTTTCGTTTTTTGAGGTTGCCCGTCTCGATCGACCAGTGGCTACAGAGATAGACAAGCACACGGTCCGCGCACGTATATATGCTGCATCATCTGCTCGTCCCAGTCATCCACAAACCTAATAAAGCTGCATTTAGTTTAGTACCACTGTCAGGCGCATGCTTAAGCGGCAGTGTATAATAGCAACGTCGGTATACGTACGTGCTTCCAAATTAATTAAGTACGTAGCATAATGTAGGGATATGTAGGTAGGTCCATTGCATGGTATTGCAGGGTTGTCGCGTCTTGTTTTCAGAGTATCAACACACATTGGGCTGGTGAGATTGTAGCTTCATGTTGAGGCTAGTCAAAGTGGGAGTAACTTAGCCAGCAACATAGCACACTTTAAGAAAATTCTGCTTATGTGGCAAATAATTAATGAGATGTGGTAACATAATATGTTACTGTAACATAGTGCTTTTCAATACAAGATGAGTCTACGAGCTAATAAATGAAGTCATCTATGATACTACTATTATGTTACTTTGCATTATGAAGGTAGTAACTTAGATTAATGTTATATGCATGATACTAGTCTAAGTTACTCCCCACTATGACCAGCCTGACTGATTGACATATGGTCATGTTTGGCATTCAGAACCAGCTGAACATTTTTATAAAATATGATGAATTTTGTAATTACATGGCGAACTTCTTATATGTTAACATTTTTCAAAAATACGGAGAACATTTTTTCATAACGTGGTGAACAATTTCAAACAAGGTGATTTTTTTAAATGTGCGCTAAAAATATCGAACATATTTACAACATTAATGAAAATCATTTATTGTCATTTTGCTAAACAATCACTTAGTCAAAATTTGAAAGCAACATTGCATCTTCCTATTTTTTCAAGCATTTACCTTTTAAAATTATTCTTAGGACATCATTTTCGTTCTAGAAAAATGAACGTCCAATCAGTCAATGCATGCTCGCAGCAACCTCTCTTAGCAAAGGCTGGTCATTTGAGGCGAATAGGCGTCAACTAGGAACTCTCCCATAAAAATGACACTGCCAGATCTAGACCTTTTTGGAAAAATAACTAGTCAGAAAAATAAGCCCTATTTGCAAATGTGAGTCAAAGGTGGAACTGGGCAAAAAAAGGATTAAGGACCCAGTTGCATGTCGATGGTGGACTTACAACTTGAAGAAAAAAGTGACATGGCCACTTCAACTCATGACTTGCAAGTGGGAAAAAATAAGCCCTATTTGCAAGTCAATGGGGGACTTGCAACAGAGGTAGAAAAGAAAGTCAGGCCTAGTTTTGAGTCAAATGGTGGACCTGTAAACTGGGGCAAAAAATGATCAAAGAGCTGAGTTGCATGTCAATGGTAGATTTGCAACTAGCAAAAAAATGGTCATCCTAGTTGCGAGTCGATTATGGATTTGCAACTGGGATAAAAATGGGTCGCGTTGAGTTGTGAGTCGATGGTCAATTGTAATTGCATAAGAAACATCAGTTGTGAGTCAGAGGTGTATTTGCAGCTGGGGCAAAAAAGATCACCGGCCCAGTTGCATGTTAATGATGGACTTGCAACTAGGACAAAAAAGGGCCGGACCCAATTACGAATCATTGATTGACTTGCAATTGCGGCAAAAAACAATGATCAAGAGCCCAGTTATGAGTTGACCCAATTGCGAGTCATTGGTTGACTTGCAACTGGGGTAAAAAGAAAGGGGTGCGACCAGTTGCGAGTCGCGGTTGGACTTGCAAACTAGTACACAAAAGTTAGCACCTAGTTGCGAGTGGATGGTGGACTTGCAGCTGAGGAAAAAAAAAGTCAGACCTAGTTACAAGTTGGGGTGGATTTGCAACTAATGCAAAAAAGAGTTGGGCCCAGTTACGAGTCGAGGGTTGACTTGCAATTGGGTTAAAAAACGCCCGGCCCAGTTGCAAGTGAAGGCTAGACTTGCAACTGGGACAAAAAAGATCAAGAGTCGAATTGCATGTCAATGCTGGGCTTCCTACTAGAACAACAAAAATGGTCGCACATGGTTACGCATCATTGGTTGACTTGCAACTACAACAAAAAAAGATCAAGAGTCTAATTGTGAGTTGGTGGTTGACTTGTAACCGGGAGAAAAAAGTTAGACCCCTAGTTGCGAGTTGATGGTGAACTTGCAACTGAGCTTTTACAAAGTCAAACGTAGTTGCATGGTGAGTGTGGACTTGCAACTAATGCAAATAAAAAAAAGCTAGGCCCAATTTTGATACAAACGAAACACCGAACCCAATTGCGAGTTGAGGGTGGACTTGCAACTGCAAACAAAAAAGGTGGAACCCAATTGCAAATTAAGAATGGACTTGCAACTGAGTGGAAAAAAAGGTTGGTCCAATTGCGTGTCAAGGTGTGGACATGCAATCTGGAGAAAAACATGGGTCGAACCTAGTTGCAAAATCGAGGGTGAACTTGCAACTATGACAAAAAAGCGGGTCCAATTATATATCATGTGAGAAGTTGCAACTGCGACAAAAAGGCTCGCCCCCACTTGCATATCGAAAGTTGACTTGCAGCCGGGACAAAAAAAGAGTCAGACCCCGATTGCGTATCGAGGGTGGACTTGCAACTAAAACAAAAAATTGGCCTAGTTGCATGTCAAGGGTGTAGTCGCAACGGGGATAAAGGCCACCCCTCCCAGTTACGTGTTGAGGGTGGACTTGCAACTGGACACGAAATAGGTCAGCCCTAGTTGCACATCGATGGTGAATTTCTGCCGCAATAATGGGCCGATTGAAGGAAATATGCCCTAGAGGCAATAATAAAGTTATTATTTATTTCCTTATATCATTATAAATGTTTATTATTCATGCTAGAATTGTATTAACCGGAAACATAATACATGTGTGAATACATAGACAAACAGAGTGTCACTAGTATGCCTCTACTTGACTAGCTCGTTGATCAAAGATGGTTATGTTTCATAACCATAGACATGAGTTGTCATTTGATTAACGGGATCACATCATTAGGAGAATGATGTGATTAACTTGACCCATTTCGTTAGCTTGGCACTTGATCGTTTAGTTTGTTGCTATTGCTTTCTTCATGACTTATACATGTTCCTATGACTATGAGATTATGCAACTCCCGTTTACCGGAGGAACACTTTGTGTGCTACCAAATGTCACAACGTAACTGGGTGATTATAAAGGTGCTCTATAGGTGTCTCCGAAGGTACTTGTTGGGTTGGCGTATTTCGAGATTAGGATTTGTCACTCCGATTGTCGGAGAGGTATATCTGGGCCCTCTCGGTAATACACATCACATAAGCCTTGCAAGCATTGCAACTAATAAGTTAGTTGCGGGATGATGTATTACGGAACAAGTAAAGAGACTTGCCGATAACGAGATTGAACTAGGTATTGAGATACCGACGATCGAATCTCGGGCAAGTAACATACAGATGAGAAAGGGAACAACCTATGTTGTTATGCGGTCTGACCGATAAAGACCATCGTAGAATATGTGGGAGCCAATATGAGCATCCAGGTTCCGCTATTGGTTATTGACCGGAGACGTGTCTCGGTCATGTCTACATTGTTCTCGAACCCGTAGGGTCCGCACGCTTAAGGTTTCGATGAAAGTTATATTATGAGTTTATGAGTTTTGATGTACCGAAGGAGTTCGGAGTCCCGGATGAGACCGGGGACATGACGAGGAGTCTCGAAATGGTCGAGACGTAAATATCGATATATTGTATGACAATATTCGGACATCGGAAAGGTTCCAAGTGATTCGGGTATTTTTCGGAGTACCGAAGAGTTACGGGAATACGAATTGGGCCTTATTGGGCCATACGGGAAAGAAGGAAAAGGGCCTCAAGGGTGGCCGCACCCCTCCCCTTGGTCTGGTCCGAATTGGACTAGGGAAGGGGGGCGCCCCCTTCCTTCCTTCTCCTTTTCCCTTCCTCTTTTCCTATTCCATATGGGAGGTGGAATCCTACTAGGACTAGGGAGTCCTAGTAGGACTCCACACTTGGCGCACCCCCTCCTAGGGCCGGCCTCCTCCTCCCTTGCTCCTTTATATACGGGTGCAGGGGGCACCCCAAAGGCACAACAATTGATCATTGATCTCTTAGCCGTGTGCGGTGCCCCCTTCCACCATAATCCTCGATAATATTGTAGCGGTGCTTAGGCGAAGCCCTGCGACGGTAGAACATCAAGATCGTCACCATGCCGTCGTGCTGACGGAACTCTTCCCCGACATTCTGCTGGATCAGAGTCCGGGGATCGTCATCGAGCTAAACGTGTGCTAGAACTCGGAGGTGCCGTAGTTTCGGTGCTTGATCGGTCGGGCCGTGAAGACGTACGACTACATCAACCGCGTTGTGCTAACGCTTCCGCTTTCAGTCTACGAGGGTACGTGGACAACACTCTCCCCTCTCGTTGCTATGCATCACCATGATCTTGCGTGTGCGTAGGAAAATTTTGAAATTACTACGTTCCCCAACAGTGGCATCCGAGCCAGGTTTTATGCGTTGATGTAATATGCACGAGTAGAACACAAGTGAGTTGTGGGCGATATAAGTCATACTGCTTACCAGCATGTCACACTTTGGTTCGGCGGTATTGTTGGATGAAGCGGCTCGGACCGACATTACGCGTACGCTTACGCGAGACTGGTTTTACCGCCGTGCTATGCACACAGGTGACTAGCGGGTGTCAGTTTCTCCAACTTTAGTTGAACCGAGTGTGGCCACGCCCGGTCCTTGAGAAGGTTAAAACATCACTAACTTGACAAACTATCGTTGTGGCTTTGATGCGTAGGTAAGAACGGTTGTTGCTCAGCCCGTAGCAACCACGTAAAACTTGCAACAACAAAGTAGAGGACGTCTAACTTGTTTTTGCAGGGCATGTTGTGATGTGGTATAGTCAAGACGTGATGAGATATAAGTTGTTGTATAAGATGATCATGTTTTGTTGAAGTTATCGGCAACTGGCAGAAGCCTTATGGTTGTCTCTTTATTGCATAAGATGCAAGCGCCAAATAATTGCTTTACTTTATCGCTATGCGATAGCAATAGTTGCAAGAGCAGTAGTTGGCGAGACGACCATGTGACGACACATTGATATAGATCAAGATGATGGAGATCATGGTGTCATGCCGGTGATGATGGAAATCATGACGATACTTTGGAGATGGAGATCAAAGGCACAAGATGATGATGGCCATATCATGTCACATATTTTGATTGCATGTGATGTTTATATTTTATACATCTTATTTTGCTTAGTTCGACGGTAGCTTTATAAGATGATCTCTCACTAATTATCAAGGTACAAGTGTTCTCCCTGAGTATGCACCGTTGCGAAAGTTCTTCGTGTTGAGACACCACGTGATGATCGGGTGTGATAGGCTCTATGTTCAAATACAACGGGTGAAAAACAGTTGCACACGCAGAATACTCAGGTTAAACTTGACGAGCCTAGCATATAACAGATATGGCCTCAGAACACGGAGACCGAAAGGTCGAGCGTGAATCATATAGTAGATATGATCAACATAGTGATGTTCACCATTGAAACTACTCCATCTCACGTGATGATCGGACATGGTTTAGTTGATTTGGATCACGTGATCACTTAGAGGATTAGAGGGATGTCTATCTAAGTGGGAATTCTTAAGTAATATGATTAATTGAACTTTAATTTATCATGAACTTAGTCCTGGTAGTATTAGCATATCTATGTTGTAGATCAATAGCTCGCGTTTAGCTCCCCTGTTTTATTTTTGATATGTTCCTAGAGAAAACTAAGTTGAAAGATGTTAGTAGCAATGATGCGGATTGGATCCGTGATCTGAGGTTTATCCTCATTGCTGCACAGAAGAATTATGTCTTTGATGCACCGCTAGGTGACAAACCTATTGCAGGAGCAGATGCAGATGTTATGAACATTTGGCTAGCTCAAATGATGACTACTTGATAGTTTAGTGCACCATGCTTAAACGGCTTAGAATCAGGACTTCAAAGACGTTTTGAACGTCATGGACCATATGAGATGTTCCAGGAGTTGAAGTTAATATTTCAAGCAAATACCCGAGTTGAGAGATATGAAGTCTCCAACAAGTTCTATAGCTAAAAGATGGAGGAGAATAGCTCAAGCAGTGAGCATGTGCTCAGATTGTCTGGGTACTACAATCACTTGAATCAAGTGGGAGTTAATATTCCAGATAAAATAGTGATTGACAGAATTCTCTAGTCACCATCACCAAGTTAGTAGAACTTTGTGATGAACTATAATATGCAAGGGATGACGAAAGTAATTCCTAAGCTCTTCGTGATGCTGAAATCGACGAAGGTAAAAATCAAGAAAAACATCAAGTGTTGATGGTTAACAAGACCACTAGTTTCAAGAAAAGGGCAAAGGGAAAGAAAGAGAACTTCAAGAAGAACGGCAAGCAAGTTGCTGCTCAGGTGAAGAAGCCCAAGTCTGGACCTAAGCCTGAGACTAAGTGCTTCCACTGCAAAGGGACTGGTCACTAGAAGCGGAACTACCCCAAGTAATTGGCGGATAAGAAGGATGGCAAAGTGAACATAGGTATATTTGATATACATGTTATTGATGTGTACTTTACTAGTGTTCGTAGCAACCCCTCCGTATTTGATACTGGTTCAGTTGCTAAGAGTAGTAACTCGAAACGGGAGTTGCAGAATGAACACAGACTAGTTAAGGGTGAAGTGACGATGTGTGTTGGAAGTGGTTCCAAGATTGATATGATCATCATCGCACACTCCCTATACTCTCGGGATTAGTGTTGAACCTAAATAAGTGTTATTTGGTGTTTGCGTTGAGCATGAATATGATTTGATCATGTTTATTGCAATACGGTTATTCATTTAAGTAAGAGAATAAATTGTTGTTCTGTTTACATGAATAAAACCTTCTATGGTCATACACCCAATGAAAATGGTTCATTGGATCTCGATCTTAGTGATACACATATTCATAATATTGAAACCAAAAGATGCAAAGTTAATAATGATAGTGCAACTTATTTGTGGCACTGCCGTTTAGGTCATATTGGTGTAAAGCGCATGAAGAAACTCCATGCTGATGGACTTTTGGAATAACTTGATTATGAATCAGTTGATGCTTACGAACCATGCCTCATGGGCAAGATGACTAAGACTCCGTTCTCCGGAACAATGCAGCAAGCAACAGATTTGTTGGAAATCATGCATACTGATGTATGTGGTCGATGAATATTGAAGCTCGCAGCAGGTATCATTATTTTCTGATCTTCACAGATGATTTGAGAAGATATGAGTATATCTACTTGATGAAACACAAGTCTGAAAACATTTGAAAAGTTCAAAGAATTTCAGAGTGAAGTGGAGAATCATCGTAACAAAATAAAAAGTTTCTATGATATGATCGCAGAAGTAAAATATTTGAGTTACGAGTTTGGCCTTCAGTTAAAACAATGTGAAATAGTTTCACTACTCACGCCACCTGGAACACCACAGTGTAATGGTGTGTCCGAACGTCGTAACCGTACTTTATTAGATATGGTGCGATCTATGACGTCTCTTACTGATTTACCGCTATCGTTTTGGGGTTATGCATTAGAGACAGCTACATTCACGTTAAATAGGGCACCATCTAAATCCGTGGAGATGACACTGTATGAACTGTGGTTTGGCAAGAAACCTAAGCTGTCGTTTCTTAAAGTTTGAGGTTGCAATGCTTATGTGAAAAAGTTTCAACCTGATAAGCTCAAACCCAAATCGGAGAAGTGAATCTTCATAGGATACCCAAAAGAAAATGTTGGGTACACCTTCTATCACAGATCCGAAGGCAAGTTATTCATTGCTGAGAATGGATCCTTTCTAGAGAAGGAGTTTCTCTCGAAAGAAGTGAGTGGGAGAAAAGTAGAACTTGATGAGGTAACTGTACTTGCTCCCTTATTGGAAAGTAGTTCATCACAAAAATCTGTTTCTATGACTACTACACCAATTAGTGAGGAAGCTAATGATGATGATCATGTAACTTCAGATCAAGTTACTACGGAACCTCGTAGGTAAACCAGAGTGAGATCCGCACCAGAGAGGTACGGTAATCCTGTTCTGGAGGTCATGTTACTTGACCATGATGAACCTACGAACTATGAGGAAGCGATGATGAGCCCAGATTCCGGGAAATGGCTTGAGGCCATGAAATCTGAGATGAGATCCATGTATAAGAACAAAGTATGGACTTTGATTGACTTGCCCATTGGTCGGCGAGCCATTGAGATTAAATGGATCTTCAAGAGGAAGACGGACGCTGATAGTAGTGTTACTATCTACAAAGCTAGAATTGTCGCAAAAAGGTTTTTGACAAGTTCAAGGTGTTGACTACGATGAGAGTTTCTCACTCATATCTATGCTTAAGTCTGTCCGAATCATGTTAGCAATTGCCACATTTTATGAAATCTGGCAAATGAATAAACAAAACTACATTCCTTAATGGATTTATTAAAGAAGAGTTGTATATGATGCAACCAGAAGGTTTTGTCAATCCTAAAGGTGCTAACAAAATATGCAAGCTCCAGTGATCCATCTATGGACTGGTGCAAGCATCTCGGAGTTGGAATATACGCTTTGATAAGTTGATCAAAGCATATAGTTTTATACAGACTTGAGGTGAAGCCTGTATTTACAAGAAAGTGAGTGGGAGCACTACAACATTTCTGATAAGTATATGTGAATGACATATTGTTGATCGGAGATAATGTAGAACTATTCTGCAAAGCATAAAGAAATGTTTGAAAGGAGTTTTTCAAATAAAGACCTCAGTGAAGCTGCTTACATATTGAGCATCAAGATCTATAGAGATAGATTAAGACGCTTGATAAGTTTTTCAATGAGTACCTTGACAAGATTTTGAAGTAGTTCAAAATGGAACAGTCAAAGAAGAAGTTCTTGCATGTGTTACAAGGTGTGAAGTTGAGTAAGACTCAAAACCCGACCACGACAGAAGATGGAGAGAGAATGAAAGTCATTCCCTATGCCTCAGCCATAGGTTCTATAAAGTATGCCATGCTGTGTACTAGACCTATTGTATACCCTGCCCTGAGTTTGGCAAAGGAGTACAATAGTGATCTAGGAGTAGATCACTGGACATTGGTAAAAATTATCCTTAGTGGAATAAGGATATGTTTCTCGATTATGGAAGTGACAAAAGGTTCGTCGTAAAGGGTTACGTCGATGCAAATTTTTGACACTGATCCAGATGACTCTAAATCTCAATCTGGATACATATTGAAAGTGGGAGAAATTAGCTAGAGTAGCTCTGTGCAGAGCATTGTTGACATAGAAATTTGCAAAATACTTACGGATCTGAATGTGGCAGACCCGTTGACTAAACTTCTCTCACAAGAAAAACATGATCACACCTTAGTACTCTTTGGGTGTTAATCACATAGCGATGTGAACTAGATTATTGACTCTAGTAAACCCTTTGGGTGTTGGTCACATGTCGATGTGAACTATGGGTGTTAATCACATGGTGATGTGAACTATTGTTATTAAATCACATGGCGATGTGAACTAGATTATTGACTCTAGTGCAAGTGGGAGACTGAAGGAAATATGCCCTAGAGGCAATAATAAAGTTATTATTTATTTCCTTATATCATGATAAATGTTTATTATTCATGCTAGAATTGTATTAACCGGAAACATAATATATGTGTGAATACATAGACAAACAGAGTGTCACTAGTATGCCTCTACTTGACTAGCTCGTTGATCAAAGATGGTTATGTTTCCTAACCATAGACATGAGTTGTCATTTGATTAACGGGATCACATCATCAGGAGAATGATGTGATTGACTTGACCCATTTCGTTAGCTTGGCATTTGATCGTTTAGTTTGTTGCTATTGCTTTCTTCATGACTTATACATGTTCCTATGACTATGAGATTATGCAACTCCCGTTTACCGGAGGAACACTTTGTTGGAAATATGCCCTAGAGGCAATAATAAAATGGTTATTATTATATTTCTTTGTTCATGATAATTGTCTATTGTTCATGCTATAATTGTGTTATCCGGAAATCATAATACATGTGTGAACACATAGACCACAACACGTCCCTAGTGAGCCTCTAGTTGACTAGCTCGTTGATCAAAAGATAGTCATGGTTTCCTGACTATGGACATTGGATGTCATTGATAACGGGATCACATCATTAGGAGAATGATGTGATGGACAAGACCCAATCCTAAGCTTAGCTCAAAGATCGTGTAGTTCGTTTGCTGTAGCTTTTCTGAATATCAAGTATCATTTCCTTAGACCATGAGATTGTGCAACTCCCGGATACTGTAGGAGTGCCTTGGGTGTGCCAAACGTCACAACGTAACTGGGTGACTATAAAGGTACATTACAGGTATCTCCGAAAGTGTCTGCTGGGTTGGCACGAATCGAGACTGGGATTTGTCACTCCGTATGACGAAGAGGTATCTCTGGGCCCACTCGGTAATGCATCATCATAATGAGCTCAATGTGATCAAGTGGTTGATCACTGGATCATGCATTACGATACGAGTAAAGTGACTTGCCGGTAACGAGACTGAACAAGGTATTGGGATATCGACGATTGAGTCTCGGGCAAGTAACGTACCGATTGACAAAGGGAATTGTATATGGATTGATTGAATCCTCGACATCGTGGTTCATCCGATGAGATCATCGTGGAGCATGTGGGAGCCAACATGGGTATCCAGATCCCGCTATTGGTTATTGACCGGAGAGGCTTCTCGGTCATGTCTGCATGTCTCCCGAACCTGTAGGGTCTACACACTTAAGGTTCGGTGACGCTAGGGTTGTAGAGATATTAGCACACGGTAACCCGAAAGTTTTTCGGAGTCCCGGATGAGATCCCGGACATCACGAGGAGTTCCAGAATGGTCCGGAGGTAAAGATCTATATATAGGAAGTCCAGTTTCGGCCATCGGGAAGGTTTCGGGGGTCACCGGTATTGTACCGGGACCACCGGAAGGGTCCCGGGGGTCCACCGGGTGGGGCCACCTATCCCGGAGGGCCCCATGGGCTGAAGTGGGAGGGGAACCAGCCCCTAGTGGGCTGGTGCGCCCCCCCTTGGGCCTCCCCCTGCGCCTAGGGTTAGAAACCCTAGGGGTGGGGGCGCCACCCTTGCCTTCGGGGGCAAGGCACCCCCCCTTAGCCGCCGCCCCCTAGGAGATTGGATCTCCTAGGGCCGGCGCCCCCTAGGCACCCTATATATAGTGGGGGGGGGGAGGGCTGCGCACCAAAGCCCCTGGCCTCTCCCTCTCCCTCCCGTGACACTCCTCCATCTCCCTTGCGCTTGGCGAAGCCCTGCTGAGGTCACCATTGCTTCCACCACCACGCCGTCGTGCTGCTGGATCTTCATCAACCTCTCCTTCCCCCTTGTTGGATAAAGTTGGAGGAGACGCCTTCCCAACCGTACATGTGTTGAACGCGGAGGTGATGTCCGTTTGGCACTTGGTCATCGGTGATTTGAATCACGTCGAGTACGACTCCATCAACCCCGTTCTCTTGAACGCTTCCGCTCGTGATCTACAAGGGTATTTAGATGCACTCCTCTCTCCCTCGTTACTAGATGACTTCATAGATGGATCTTGGTGATGCATAGAAAATTTTAAAATTCTGCTACGTTCCCCAACAGTGGCATCATGAGCTAGGTCTCTGCGTAGTTACTATGCACGAGTAGAACACAAAGTAGTTGTGGGCGTCGATATTGTGAATTATCTTGCCGTTACTAGTATTATCTTGATTCGGCGGCATCGTGGGATGAAGCGTCCCGGACCAACCTTACACGTACGCTTACGCGAGACCGGTTCCACCGACTGACATGCACTAGTTGCATAAGGTGGCTGTCGGGTGTCTATCTCTCCCACTTTAGTCGGATCGGATTCGATGAACAGGGTCCTTATGAAGGGTAAATAGAAATTGGCAATTCACGTTGTGGTTTTGGCGTAGGTAAGAAACGTTCTTGCTAGAAACCTATAGCAGCCACGTAAAAACTTGCAACAACAATTAGAGGACGTCTAACTTGTTTTTGCAGCAAGTGTTTTGTGATGTGATATGGCCAAAGGATGTGATGAATGATATATGTGATGTATGAGATGATCATGTTCTTGTAATAGGAATCACGACTTGCATGTCAATGAGTATGACAACCGGCAGGAGCCATAGGAGTTGTCTTTATTTATTTATGACCTGCGTGTCAACATAAACGTCATGTAATTACTTTACTTTATTGCTAAAGCGTTAGCCATAGTAGTAGAAGTAATAGTTGACGTGACAACTTCAAGAAGACACGATGATGGAGATCATGATGATGGAGATCATGGTGTCATGCCGGTGACAACGATGATCATGGAGCCCCGAAGATGGAGATCAAAGGAGCAAATGATATTGGCCATATCATGTCACTATTTGATTGCATCTGATGTTTATCATGTTTTACATCTTATTTGCTTAGAACGACAATAGCTTAAATAAGATGATCCCTCGTAAAATTTCAAGAAAGTGTTCCCCCTAACTGTGCACCGTTGCGAAGGTTCGTTGTTTCGAAGCACCACGTGATGATCGGGTGTGATAGATTCTAATGTTCGAATACAACGGGTGTAAGCCAGATTTACACACGCAATACACTTAGGTTGACTTGACGAGCCTAGCATGTACAGACATGGCCTCGGAACACAGAAGACCGAAAGGTCGAGCATGAGTCGTATAGAAGATACGATCAACATGAAGGTGTTCACCGATGTTGACTAGTCCGTCTCACGTGATGATCGGACACGGCCTAGTTAACTCGGATCATGTTATACTTAGATGACTAGAGGGATGTCTATCTGAGTGGGAGTTCATTGAATAATTTGATTAGATGAACTTAATTATCATGAACTTAGTCTAAAATCTTTACAATATGTCTTGTAGATCAAATGGCCAACGTTGTCCTCAACTTCAACGCGTTCCTAGAGAAAACCAAGCTGAAAGACGATGGCAGCAACTATACGGACTGGGTCCGGAACCTGAGGGTCATCCTCATAGCTGCCAAGAAAGATTATGTCCTAGAAGCACCGCTAGGTGACGCACTGTAACACCCTCGATGCGACTATATCTCCCACGTGTTGAGGCATGACTTAGAGGCATAATCGCATTGAAGGCATATGTCGCAAGTTAGGCAATCTTCACAACATCCCATGTAATATAGATAATAAAAAGGGGAGATAACATAGTTGGCTTACACTCTCCACGTCAATCAAGCACATAAATAACATTACATCATCCAAACACTCATGGCCCGACTATGGCGCCAAAATAAAAGATAACCCAACATGCGACACGGTCCCGATCAACCCCAACTAGGCACCACTACTGATCATCAGGAAAGGAAACATAGTAACGTTGAGAGTCCTCGTCGTACTCCCACTTGAGCTCGAGCGCGTCTCCTGAAGCGGAATCATCAGGCCCTGCATCTAGTGTTATACTAATCTGTGAGCCACAGGGACTCAGCAATCTCGCACCCTCGCGATCAAGACTATTTAAGCTTATAGGTAAGGCAAGGTAAATATGTGGAGCTGCAGCAAGCGACTAGCATATATGGTGGCTATCCTGTTCGCAAAAGAGAGCGAGAAGAGGAGGCAAAGCGCGAGCGAGAAACTAGAGAGCAACCTGCGCAAACATTACTCCAACACCGTGTCCACTTCCCGGGCTCCGCCGAGAAGAGGCCATCACGGCAACACACTCAGTTGATTCATTTTAATTAAGTTAAGGTTCAAGTTATCTACAACCGGACATTAACAAATTCCCATCTGCCCATAACCGCGGGCACGACTTTCGAAAGTTCAAATCCCTGCAGGGGAGTCCCAACTTAGCCCATGACAAGCTCTCACGGTCAACGAAGGAATAAACCTCCTCCCGAGATGTTCCGATCAGACTCGGTATCTCGGTTCTTCAAGACACTTCGACAGGTTAAAACAAGACCAGCAACACCGCCCGAATGTGCCAACAAATCCCGATAGGAGCTGCACATATCTCTTTCTCAGGGCACACTCAGATGAACACTACGTACAACTAAAACCAACCTTCGAGTTGCCCCGAGGTGGCGCTGCAAATGGCTCTATTTGGACCAACACTCAGAGGAGCACTGGCCTGGGGGGGTTTAAAGAATATGACCCTCGAGTTCCGGAAACCCAAGGGAAAAAGAGGCTAGGTGGCAAATGGTAAAACCAAGGTCGGGCATTGCTGGAAAAGCTTTAATCAAGGCGAACTATCAAGGGGTTCCCATTATAACCCAACTGCGTAAGGAACGCAAAATCCGGGAACATAACATCGATATGACGGAAACTAGGGCGGCAAGAGTGGAACAAAACACTAGGCGAGAGGCCAAGCCTTCCACCCTTTACCAAGTATATAGATGCATTAAGATAACAAGATAAGATAATGATATCCCAGCAAGTAAATAAATGTTCCAACAAGGAACGGCCTCCAATCTTCACCTGCAACTAGCAACGCTATAAGAGGGGCTGAGCAAAGCGGTAACATAGCCAATCAACGGTTTGCTAGGACATGGTGGGTTAGAGGTTTGACATGGCATTTTGGGAGGCTTGAAAGCAAGTGGTAGGCATCGTAGCATTGGCATAGCAAAAGAGCGAGCAATCTAGCATAGCAAAGATAGTAGTGATTTCGAGGGTATGATCATCTAGCCTGCACAGTTGTCAGAGTTGACTGGATCCTCGAAAGCAAACTCAACGGGCTCCTCGTTAGCGAACTCGTCTCCCGGCTCTACCCAAACAAGACAAACAAGCAAATGGAACCCAATCAACCACGTGCAAGGATCAAACAATATGATGCAATGATGGTATGCTATGCGGGATGCGATGCGGGATGCATATGCAAGATTTGACAAGGGATGCATGAACCTGGCCTCAACTTGGGAATCCAGGTGTGCCACTGGAAAGATGAGATGAAATCGCTTGAAAACGATATAAAGAACGCCGGAATCGGAGTTACGGTTTGGAAATGGCAAGCGATTCAAATATGACACCGGTCTGCGATTTACACCAAGTAGCCATCTAAATGCAAATGAATGAACATGCTACAGCACCCAAACATGGCATAAAAATACATGGCAGGGATGCATTCATGATGCTTAACAAAAGTCTAGCACTGAGCTACGGCCAATTCATCCATTAACAGGTTCAAACAAACATGGCAAAAATGCATATGGCAAACATATCTCAGACTTAGTGAAATCAACACTTGTCTGGAATTTCAGATCAGGTAGCACACTTCGGAGCAACAAAACTACATGCTACAGGACCTGAACATGGCAAAGTAAAACATGGCATGGAGCTACTCAAAAAGCTTAACAAAAGTCCCTTAGTGACCTTGAGCCAAAAGGGATCAGAAAATACAATTGCAACCATGTGAACATAGCAAAAACATAATCAGTTTTCAGACTTAGTGAAAACTGGAGCATGCTGAAAACAGATATCAAGTAGGCATGCTTACGAGCTCGATGCACTCACTACGGAGCAAGTCATGACAAGCTAAGCATACACCCATCAAGAATACACAAAATGCAAGCTAGACATGTCAAGGACAATAGCATAGCATGCACGGATCAACTACAACATCATCGGCAAAATTGCAAACAAGTTGACAATCTGCCCAGATTCACAAAGTAGCAAAAGTAGAGCTCGATTGACTCAATCTAGGGTGCTCCATAATTGCAAACAAAGACATGGATGGATAGAGCACTACAAGATTAACAAAACATCCTTACTGATCATTCTCAAAAGAGGCACGGATCACTAGGAAACAACATGAACATATGGCCATATGAGATAAATAGCTCAAGGACTTGGTGGAAATGCTAAGTCCATGAAAACAGAATTACCAAGTGCACCACTTCGCAAGCTTGTGCTAGTCACCACACACATCACAAAAATACATGGGTTGCACCTCTGGAAAGATGGCAAAACCCTTAACAAAACATGTGTAGAACTCATGGGCATATCATGCACACAATAATCATGGCAAAAATGACAAAAAGCTAAATGGAGTAGCAGATCTGACAATTATCTCAAGTAGCCCTCTTCTAGCAGCATTTCGGGCATCAAGATGAACTTAAATGAAAATGATGCATTGGAATCAAATGATATACTCTCTGAGATGAACAATTTGATATACTATATGCCCAAAACGGAGCTACGGATGCGGAGATATAGCATGATGAAGAAGGGCACATGGATTAGGGACTTGGGGGAAAAACGGGGTCAACCCTAAAATTTCAGATCTGGATCGGGGCACGCGGAACGAGGTTCGACGTCGCCGGAGAGGATGCCGGTGGCCGGACTTGACGCGGGGCAGCCGGAAGCGACGAGGAGGACGGCGGAGGGCGGCGGGGTCGCCGGCGTTGAGGAGGACGGGCGCGGGGCGACGGTGGCCGGGGCGGCGAGCTCGACCTTGGCGCGCGGCGAAGAACGGCGGCGGGGCGGCGAACTCGGCCTTGGCGCGCGGCGGCCGGCGCGGTGGCGGCGAGGTTCCAGGCGGCGGGGCGAGGGAGACGATGCCCCGGGCGGCGGCGGCGGCTCCCGGGCCGCGGGGGCCGGCCACGGGCCGAGCGGGCCCGCGCGGAGTTCGGCGGCGATGTGGGGCGCCCGCGCCACATGGTGCGCCCCGGTTGGCAGCGGCGAATTGTCCGGGGGGGTCGGACGTGTCTGGCGCGACAGAAGACGGATCTAGGGTTTGGACGAGGGGGGATCCGGATTTTCGGGGAGAGGCCTTTATATAGGCATAGAGGGAGCTAGGAGAGTCCAAATGAGGTGCGGTTTTCGGCCACGCGATCGTGATCGAACGCTCTAGGTGATGGAGCGGTTTTTGGTGGGTTTTGGGCCAAATTGGAGGGGTGTTGGGCTGCAACACACACGAGGCCTTTTCGGTCCCTCGGTTAACCGTTGGAGTATCAAACGAAGTCCAAATGATATGAAACTTGACAGGCGGTCTACCGGTAGTAAACCAAGGCCGCTTGGAAAGTCTCGGTCCAATCCAGAAATGTTTAATCCCCACACACGATAGAAAGCTAGAAATGACCACCGGAGGAGAACGAAGCGCCGGAATGCAAAACAGACAACGGGGAAAATGCTCGAATGCATGAGATGAACACGTATGCAAATGCAATGCACATGATGACATGATATGAGATGCATGACAACGACAACCACACACGGGGACAAAGACCCGAACCTGAGAAAACAAAATAACTTAAAGCCGAAAACGGCAAGAGTTGGAGTACAAATTGGGAAAGTTACATTCGGGGTGTTACAACACTCCACCACTACGAAAGGATCTCGTCCCAAGATCTAGGACTGAAAGAACGCCGGGTACTCAGAATGGAGGTGATCCTCGCGTTCCCAGGTAGCTTCACGGTCGGAATTATGTGACCACTTGACTTTGAGAAATTTGATTGACTTATTACGAGTCTTGCGTTCAGTCTCTTCAAGAATAACAACTGGGTGCTCACGATAGGAGAGATCTTCTTGGAGCTCAATGTCCTCGAAGTTGACGGTGCGGTCAGGAGTCTTGAAGCACTTTCGGAGCTGAGAGACATGGAACACGTCATGAACATTTGCAAAGTTTGAAGGAAGCTCGAGTTGATAGGCGAGGTCGCCTCTCTTGCTGACAATCTTGAAAGGTCCCACGTATCTAGGGGCAAGCTTCCCTTTGATACCGAAGCGACGAGTACCTTTCATAGGAGAGACGCGGAGGTAAACATGATCTCCGATCTCGAAAGCCAAATCACGGTGCTTACTATCATAGTAGCTCTTCTGGCGGGATTGGGCTGCTTTGAGGTTATCTCGAATGACTTTGCACATTTCCTCTGCCTCTGTGATTAAGTCATTTCCCAAAAGCTGACGTTCACCGGTTTCAGACCAGTTGAGAGGGGTACAACACTTCCTGCCATACAGAATTTCAAATGGGGCCTTGCCCGAACTTGCTTGAAAACTGTTGTTGTAGGAGAATTCAGCATAAGGAAGACAATCCTCCCACTTCATGCCGAAGGAGATCACACAAGCCCTGAGCATATCTTCAAGAATCTGGTTGACACGCTCGACTTGACCGCTAGTTTGAGGATGGAAAGCTGTGCTGAAGCGGATGTTGGTGCCCATGGCCTTCTGAAAAGAATCCCAAAACTTGGAGGTAAAAATGCTGCCACGGTCTGAAGAGATCACTTGAAGAATACCATGCAGAGAGACAATTCGAGAGGTATAGAGTTCCGCCAATTGAGCTGCAGTGATTGACTCTTTGATAGGCAGAAAGTGAGCCACTTTAGTGAGTTTGTCGATGACAACGAATATAGCATCATTGCCACGCTTGGACTTTGGAAACCCAGTCACGAAGTCCATTTCAATGTGGTCAAACTTCCATTCTGGAATGGCAAGAGGTTGGAGGAGACCCGCTGGCCTTTGGTGTTCTGCCTTCACTCTTCTGCAGACATCACATTCATTCACGAATTGAGCAATCTCGCGCTTTATTCGAGTCCACCAATAAGCCTGCTTAAGGTCCTGATACATCTTCGTGCTCCCAGGGTGAATGGAGAGGAAGAATTGTGAGCCTCGTTCATTATCACTTTACGGAGGCCATCTTTGGGTACAACAATACGATCCTCGAAGAAGAGAGTATCCTTGTCATCAAGGCGGTAGCACTTGTACTTGGGTTGACTCTTAGCAGTCCCAATCTTCACCTTTTTCACCATAGCATCAAGAAGCTGGGCTTGGCGAATCTGGTCTTCCAAGGTAGGAGAGACTTGAAGGTTGGCGAGGAAACCTTGAGGAACAACTTGTAGATTAAGTTTGCGGAAAGCTTCACAAAGCTCGGGTTGATAAGGCTTGAGAATCAGACTGTTGCAATAAGCCTTTCTGCTCAATGCGTCAGCAATCACATTGGCCTTGCCTGGAGTATACTCGATACTCGGATTATACTCTTGAATCATTTCAACCCATCGAGTTTGCCTGAGGTTGAGATTAGGCTGAGTGAAGATGTACTTGAGACTCTTGTGATCAGTGAAAATGTCCACTTTTCTTCCCAATAAGAGATGTCTCCAAGTCAAAAGAGCATGCACAACTGCCGCCAACTCGAGATCATGAGTGGGGTAGTTCTTCTCATTAGGCTTCAACTGGCGAGAGGTATAAGCAACAACTTTCTTCTCTTGCATCAAAACTGCGCCAAGACCTTGGAGAGAGGCATCACAAAAGACCTCGTACGGCTTGGATTCATCAGGCGGAGTGAGAACTGGAGCAGTGATCAATTTCTCTTTCAAAGTGTTGAAAGCAATGTCACACTCCGGAGACCAAACGTACTTGACGTGCTTTTGGAGAAGATTAGAGAGAGGCTTCGCGATCTTAGAAAAGTTTTCAACGAATCTTCGGCAGTAGCTTGCGAGACCGAGGAAGCTACGGAGTTGCTTCACGTTCTGAGGAGGTTCCCAATTCACAATTGCAGACACCTTCTCAGGATTCACGGCAATGCCCTTGGCAGAGATGATATGACCAAGATAAAGAACCTCATCGAGCCAAAATTCACACTTGGAGAACTTGGCGTAGAACTGATGTTCCCTGAGCTTATCGAGTACCAAACGGAAGTGCTTGGCATGATCTTCCTTGTTCTTTGAGAAAACCAGAATGTCGTCGAGATAGACCAAAACGAAGTCATTGGTATAGGCATTGAAGATAAAGTTCATCATGCGAGAGAAAGTCGGAGGAGCGCTGACGAGGCCAAAAGACATGACAGTGTATTCATAAGAACCATAGCTTGTCCTGAAAGCCGTCTTGGGAATATCTTGCTCACGGATTCGAATCTGATGATAACCCATACGGAGATCAAGCTTGGAGAATACTTGGGCACCTTTGAGTTGTTCGAACAACTCGTTGATGTTGGGAAGTGGGTATTTGTTCTTGATGGTCTTCTTGTTCAATGGACGGTAATCAACACAAAGCCGGTCCGTTCCATCCTTATTCTTCACAAAAAGAACACCACAACCCCATGGAGAAGAACTAGGCCGGATGAGACCCATTTTCTCTTGAATATCGAGTTGCTTCTTCAGCTCCTTCAACTCTTCAGGTCCGAGCTTATAAGGACGTTTGCACATTGGTTCCGTGCCAGGCTCAAGATCAATAACGAATTAACTGGCCGGTGTGGAGGCATTCCTAGAAGCTCTTCTAGAAAGACGTCTTGATATTCGCAAACGACTGGAATTTGCGAGATAGCATCCAGTTCACCCTTCTCATTGAGAGAAAATAGACGGATGGTATCATCACGAGCGGCAAAGACAATTACATCCTCAGACGAATGAGTCAATTGAATCTGCCTTGCAGCACAATCAAGATGTGCCTTGTGCTTAGAAAGCCAATCCATTCCGAGAATAAGATCAATATCCGAGTTGCCAAGAACCACCGGAGAAGAGAGAAACTTGTAATCACCCAACGTGATAGAGAAATCCGGGACGCAATTGTTAGAAGTCATTTGCTTGCCCAGAGTCACAATCTTCAACAGAACAGGAATCCTTTCGGTCACAAAATCATGCTTGGCCACAAATGGTGTTGAAATAAAAGAAAGCGATGCACCAGTGTCAAAAAGAACTTTTGCAGGAACATCATTAACAGGAAGGTTACCCATAATCACATCTGGCGAGTCCTCTGCCTGAGCTGCATTCAGCAAATTGACCTTGGCGTGCTTGGGGTTATGCTTGACCACAGCTGTACTTGCCGATCTGACAGGAGGAGGAGGAGGAGGAAGACGCCTCTGGTTGAAACACTTGTTGGCATAGTGACCCTTCTGTTGGCACTTGTTGCACATGACCTCTGAAAGCGGATGGTGATACGGAGCACTCGATCTTGGAGCTTGAGACGAAGTCTTGTTCTGAAAGCCAGGGTTGGGTGGGTGGGAAGAACCACTGCCACCTTTGCTCTTCTGCTGATACGGCTGACGGAACGGAGGAGGAGGAAGCCAATACTTCTGCTGCTTGGCCACTTGAGTAGAGGAAGAAGGAGTAACATCCCTGACTCTCTTCTTGGAAGCATCACACCACAATTGAGCAGCCTCTTGCTTCAGTGTCATGTTGTAGAACTCATCGTATCTCAAGGGCTCGAAGAGAACAAGAGCTAGCTGAATTTCTTCTCTGAGACCACCTCTGAACTGGTATATCATGCTCTCCTCATCAGGGACGTCCTGCTTCGCAAAGAGGGCGAGCTTCTGAAACAACTTGTTGTAGTCATAGATAGACAAAGAGCCTTGCTTCAGGTTGCGGAATTCCTCACGCTTGCTTTCAACCATGCTCTGAGGGATATGATGAGCTCGGAAATCTTGACGGAATTCATCCCAGGTAATAACACGTCCACCTCTGGAATCCTTGTACTGCTGGAACCATTCTGCAGCTTGATCTTTGAGTTGGAAGGAAGCGAACTTGACAAAGTCCTCAGACCTGACGTTACTGCACTCGAAATGCTTGCACAGATCCACAAGTCAATCGTCAGCATCGGTTGCCTCAACGCAATTGCTGAAAGTTTTTGGCCCGTTAGCAAGGAACTGGTTGAGTGTAGCAAAGTGATTCTGATTGTTGCCTTGGTTCCCTTGGTTGCCTTGATTGCGCTCTTGGAGAATTTGCATGATCAACTGTGTGTTTGCATTGGTTGCGGCCATCATAGCTTGCCATGCCTCCGGAGGAGGTGGAGGTGGTGGCGGATCAGGATTCGGAGTCGTGCGCGTTGGAGGAGCCATCCTGAAGAGGTTGACATCCATTAGCACATTGATAGATAAAATGAAGCTGAATCCAACGGAATGAAAATTGCAACATATAGTCTTCACATCCGAACAAAATGAACGAATGCATTCCTCTTGAAATGGTCACATATCCATAATTGAGAAGCCACTTAGAATTAAGGTAGAGAAATAAATCAACAAGGTACGGATCAAGAACGAATAATCGGTAAGAAATCCCAATCTCAAACCAATATTCGTGGAAGAAGAACTAGAGCTACAAGAATTCCCACCTATGAAACTCCCGAACCTTTCCGGTTATGCAATCAGGTGTTGGGGATACAGGGGAAGCATAATATCTCACCCAAATCTAGCAAATCCTACATCCAGCTGTATCCATCCTTCAACACATAACCAAGAAAAACTTCGGAAACCATCTACCTCAACCTTCGAAAAGCATCCATTATACAAGTTATGGCGATACTCCCGAACTCCTGCCCCAGTACTGGGTGGCGTCGAGGTTATCTCACCAACAAACTGCATAAAAGAGATTTTTGATGTCGGCGTACTAAACTCAGGTATTCTAGAACTGCAACGATAAAATTATGATGACAACACCTCAGAGCTCAACTCCCCAGGACACTTCCACAAAACCCCTGACAGGAGGCACCAAGACAATGTTCTCATCATAAAACCATCAGAACGATTCCAAGATACCCGCGTGATCCTAAATTTTTTTTAGTGAAATTTGAGAAGAGAAGAGTCAAAACTCTACGTCAGGATGCCTTACCAGAGCGATGAGGAGATTGGGAAGTAAAAAGAATTCTTAAACTCTCCGATATATAATTCCTAAAAGACTCAAAACATTTTTCTAGACACAACTCGGCCGCTAAAAACGATCAAGCAATGGGGCTCCTAAGGTCGGGGAATGCTCTGATTACCAACTTGTAACACCCTCGATGCGACTATATCTCCCACGTGTCGAGGCACGACTTAGAGGCATAATCACATTGAAGGCATATGTAGCAAGTTAGGCAATCTTCACAACATCCCATGTAATATAGATAATAAAAAGGGGAGATAACATAGTTGGCTTACACTCGCCACGTCAATCAAGTACATAAATAACATTACATCATCCAAACACTCATGGCCCGACTACGGCGCCAAAATAAAAGATAACCCAACATGCGACACGGTCCTGATCAACCCCAACTAGGCACCACTACTGATCATCAGGAAAGGAAACATAGTAACGTTGAGAGTCCTCGTCGTACTCCCACTTGAGCTCGAGCGCGTCTCCTGGAGCGGAATCATCAGGCCCTGCATCTGGTGTTATAGTAATCTGTGAGCCACAGGGACTCAGCAATCTCGCACCCTCGCAATCAAGACTATTTAAGCTTATAGGTAAGGCAAGGTAAATATGTGGAGCTGCAGCAAGCGACTAGCATATATGGTGGCTATCCTGTTCGCAAAAGAGAGTGAGAAGAGGAGGCAAAGCGCGAGCGAGAAACTAGAGAGCAACCTACGCAAACATTACTCCAACACCGTGTCCACTTCCTGGGCTCCGCCAAGAAGAGGCCATCACGGCAACACACTCAATTGATTCATTTTAATTAAGTTAAGGTTCAAGTTATCTACAACCGGACATTAACAAATTCCCATCTGCCCATAACCGCGGGCATGGCTTTCGAAAGTTCAAATCCCTGCAGGGGAGTTCCAGCTTAGCCCATGACAAGCTCTCACGGTCAACGAAGGAATAGACCTCCTCCCGAGACGTTCCGATCAGACTCGGTATCTCGGTTCTTCAAGACACTTCGACAGGTTAAAACAAGACCAGCAACACCGCCCGAATGTGCCGACAAATCCCGATAGGAGCTGCACATATCTCTTTCTCAGGGCACACTCAGATGAACACTATGTACAACTAAAACCAACCCTTGAGTTGCCCCGAGGTGGCGCTGCAAATGGCTCTATTTGGACCAACACTCAGAGGAGCACTGGCCTGGGGGGGTTTAAAGAAGATGACCCTCGAGTTCCGGAAACCCAAGGGAAAAAGAGGCTAGGTGGCAAATGGTAAAACCAAGGTCGGGCATTGCTGGAAAAGCTTTAATCAAGGCGAACTATCAAGGGGTTCCCATTATAACCCAACTGCGTAAGGAACGCAAAATCCGGGAACATAACATCGATATGACGGAAACTAGGGCGGCAAGAGTGGAACAAAACACTAGGCGAGAGGCCGAGCCTTCCACCCTTTACCAAGTATATAGATGCATTAAGATAACAAGATAAGATAATGATATCCCAGCAAGTAAATAAATGTTCCAACAAGGAACGGCCTCCAATCTTCACCTGCAACTAGCAACGCTATAAGAGGGGCTGAGCAAAGCGGTAACATAGCCAATCAACGGTTTGCTAGGACATGGTGGGTTAGAGGTTTGACATGGCATTTTGGGAGGCTTGAAAGCAAGTGGTAGGCATCGTAGCATTGGCATAGCAAAAGAGCGAGCAATCTAGCATAGCAAAGATAGTAGTGATTTCGAGGGTATGATCATTTAGCCTGCACAGTTGTCAGAGTTGACTGGATCCTCGAAAGCAAACTCAACGGGCTCCTCGTTAGCGAAATCGTCTTCCGGCTCTACCCAAACAAGACAAATAAGCAAACGGAACCCAATCAACCACGTGCAAGGATCAAACAATATGATGCAATGATGGTATGCTATGCGGGATGCGATGCGGGATGCATATGCAAGATTTGACAAGGGATGCATGAACCTGGCCTCAAATTGGGAATCCAAGTGTGCCACTGGAAATATGAGATGAAATCGCTTGAAAACGATATAAAGAATGCCGGAATCGGAGTTACGGTTTGGAAATGGCAAGCGATTCAAATATGACACCGGTCTGTGATTTACAGCAAGTAGCCATCTAAATGCAAATGAATGAACATGCTACAGCACCCAAACATGGCATAAAAATACATGGCAGGGATGCATTCATGATGCTTAACAAAAGTCTAGCACTGAGCTACGGCCAATTCATCCATTAACAGGTTCAAACAAACATGGCAAAAATGCATATGGCAAACATATCTCAGACTTAGTGAAATCAACACTTGTCTGGAATTTCAGATCAGGTAGCACACTTCGGAGCAACAAAACTACATGCTACAGGACCTGAACATGGCAAAGTAAAACATGGCATGGAGCTACTCAAAAAAGCTTAACAAAAGTCCCTTAGTGACCTTGAGCCAAAAGGGATCAGAAAATACAATTGCAACCATGTGAACATAGCAAAAACATAATCAGTTTTCAGACTTAGTGAAAACTGGAGCATGCTGAAAACAGATATCAAGTAGGCATGCTTACGAGCTCGATGCACTCACTACGGAGCAAGTCATGACAAGCTAAGCATACACCCATCAAGAATACACAAAATGCAAGCTAGACATGTCAAGGACAATAGCATAGCATGCACGGATCAACTACAACATCATCGGCAAAATTGCAAACAAGTTGACAATCTGCCCAGATTCACAAAGTAGCAAAAGTAGAGCTCGATTGACTCAATCTAGGGTGCTCCATAATTGCAAACAAAGACATGGATGGATAGAGCACTACAAGATTAACAAAACATCCTTACTGATCATTCTCAAAAGAGGCACGGATCACTAGGAAACAACATGAACATATGGCCATATGAGATAAATAGCTCAAGGACTTGGTGGAAATGCTAAGTCCATGAAAACAGAATTACCAAGTGCACCACTTCGCAAGCTTGTGCTAGTCACCACACACATCACAAAAATACAAGGGTTGCACCTCTGGAAAGATGGCAAAACCCTTAACAAAACATGTGTAGAACTCATGGGCATATCATGCACACAATAATCATGGCAAAAATGACAAAAAGCTAAATGGAGTAGCAGATCTGACAATTATCTCAAGTAGCCCTCTTCTAACAGCATTTCGGGCATCAAGATTAACTCAAATGAAAATGATGCAGTGGAATGAAATGATGTACTCTCTGATATGAACAATTTGATATGCTATATGCCCAAAACGGAGCTACGGATGCGGAGATATAGCATGATGAAGGAGGGCACATGGATTAGGGACTTAGGGGAAAAAACGGGGTCAACCCTAAAATTTCAGATCTGGATCGGGGCACGCGGAACGAGGTTCGACGTCGCCGGAGAGGACGCCGGTGGCCGGACTTGACGCGTGGCGGCCGAAAGCGACGAGGAGGACGGCGGAGGGCGGCGGGGTCGCCGGCGTTGAGGAGGACGGGCGCGGGGCGACGGTGGCTGGGGCGGCGAGCTCGGCCTTGGCGCGCGGCGAAGAACAACGGCGGGGCGGCGAGCTCGGCCTTGGCGCGCGGCGGCCGGCGCGGTGGCGGCGAGGTTCCAGGCGGCGGGGCGAGGGAGACGATGCCCTGGGCGGCGGCGGCGGCTCCCGGGCCGCGGGGGCCGGCCACGGGCCGAGCGGGCCCGCGCGGAGTTCGGCGGCGATGTGGGGCGCCTGCACCACGTGGCGCGCCCCGGTTGGCGGCGGCGAATTGTCCGGGGGGGTCGGACGTGTCCAGCGCGACAGAAGACGGATCTAGGGTTTTGGACGAGGGGGGATCCAGATTTTCGGGGAGAGGCCTTTATATAGGCATAGAGGGAGTTAGGAGAGTCCAAATGAGGTGCGGTTTTCGGCCACGCGATCGTGATCGAACGCTCTAGGTGATGGAGCGGTTTTTGGTAGGTTTAGGGCCAAATTGGAGGGGTGTTGGGCTGCAACACACACGAGGCCTTTTCGGTCCCTCGGTTAACCGTTGGAGTATCAAACGAAGTCCAAATGATACGAAACTTGACAGGCGGTCTACCGGTAGTAAACCAAGGCCGCTTGGCAAGTCTCGGTCCAATCTGGAAATGTTTAATCCCCACACACGAAAGAAAGCTAGAAATGACCACCGGAGGAGAACGAAGTGCCGGAATGCAAAACGGACAACGGGGAAAATGCTCGAATGCATGAGATGAACACGTATGCAAATGCAATGCACATGATGACATGATATGTGATGCATGACAACGACAACCACACACAGAGACAAAGACCCGGACCCGAGAAAACAAAATAACTTAAAGCCGAAAACTGCAAGAGTTGGAGTACAAATTGGGAAAGTTACATTCGGGGTGTACACGCACCCGTCCCACAGAACCAAGACGTTATGAACGCTTGGCAGACACGTGCTGATGATTACTCCCTCGTTCAGTGCGGCATGCTTTACAGCTTAGAATCGGGGCTCCAAAAGCGTTTTGAGCGACACGGAGCATATGAGATGTTCGAAGAGCTGAAAATGGTTTTCCAAGCTCATGCCCGGGTCGAGAGATATGAAGTCTCCGACAAGTTCTTCAGCTGTAAGATGGAGGAAAATAGTTCTGTTAGTGAGCACATACTCAGAATGTCTGGGTTGCATAACTGCTTGACTCAGCTGGGAGTTAATCTCCCGGATGACGCAGTCATTGACAGAATCCTTCAGTCGCTTCCATCGAGCTACAAGAGCTTTGTGATGAACTTCAATATGCAGGGGATGGAAAAGACCATTCCTGAGGTATATTCAATGCTGAAATCAGCAGAGGTAGAAGTCAAAAAGGAACATAAAGTGTTGATGGTGAATAAAACCACTAAGTTCAAGAAAGGCAAGGGTAAGAAGAACTTCAAGAAGGACGGCAAGGGAGTTGCCGCGCCCGGTAAGCAAGCTGCCGGGAAGAAGCCAAAGAATGGACCCAAGCCTGAGACTGAGTGCTTTTATTGCAAGGAAAGTGGTCACTGGAAGCGGAACTGCCCCAAATACTTAGCGGACAAGAAGGCCGGCATCACGAAAGGTATATGTGATATACATGTAATTGATGTGTACCTTACCAGTACTCGTAGTAGCTCCTGGGTATTTGATACCTGTGCAGTTGCTCACATTTGTAACTCAAAGCAGGAGCTGTGGAATAAGCGGAGACTGGCGAAGGACGAGGTGACGATGTGCGTCGGGAATGGTTCCAAGGTCGATGTGATCGCCGTCGGCACGCTACCTCTACATTTACCTACAGGATTAGTTTTAAACCTCAATAATTGTTATTTAGTGCCAGCTTTGAGCATGAACATTGTATTAGGATCTCGTTTAATACGAGATGGCTACTCATTTAAATCCGAGAATAATGGTTGTTCTATTTATATGAGAGATATGTTTTATGGTCATGCTCTGATGGTGAATGGTTTATTCTTAATGAATCTCGAGCGTAATGCTACACATATTCATAGTGTGAATACCAAAAGATGTAAGGTTGACAATGATAGTCGTACATACTTGTGGCACTGCCGCCTTGGTCACATAGGTGTCAAACGCATGAAGAAACTCCATGCAAATGAACTTTTAGAGTCTCTTGATTACGAATCATTTGACACGTGCGAACCATGCCTCATGGGTAAAATGACCAAGACTCCGTTCTCAGGAACAATGGAGCGAGAAACCAACTTATTGGAAATCATACATACTGATGTGTGCGGTCCAATGAGTGTTGAGGCTCGCGGTGGCTATCGTTATGTTCTCACCCTCACTGATGACTTGAGTAGATATGGGTATGTCTACTTAATGAAACACAAGTCTGAGACCTTTGAAAAGTTCAAGGAATTTCAGAGTGGGGTTGAGAATCAACGTGACAGGAAAATCAAGTTCTTGCGATCAGATCGTGGGGGAGAATACTTGAGTCACGAATTTGGCACACACTTAAGAAAATGTGGAATAGTTTCACAACTCACGCCGCCTGGAACACCTCAGCGTAATGGTGTGTCCGAACGTCGTAATCGCACTCTATTAGATATGGTGCGATCTATGATGTCTCTTACTGATTTACCGCTATCATTTTGGGGCTATGCTTTAGAGACTGCCGCATTCACTTTAAATAGGGCTCCATCGGAATCCGTTGAGACGACACCGTATGAATTATGGTTTGGGAAGAAACCTAAGCTGTCGTTTCTAAAAGTTTGGGGATGCGATGCTTATGTCAAGAAACTTCAACCTGGAAAGCTCGAACCCAAATCGGAAAAATGCGTCTTCATAGGATACCCTAAAGAAACTGTTGGGTATACCTTCTACCTCAGATCCGAAGGCAAGATCTTTGTTACCAAGAATGGGTCCTTTCTAGAGAAAGAGTTTCTCTCGAAAGAAATAAGTGGGAGGAAAGTAGAACTTGATGAAGTATTACCTCTTGAACCGGTAAGTGGCGCAACTCAAGAAAATGTTCCTGAGGTGCCTGCACCGACTAGAGAGGAAGTTAATGATGATGATCATGAAGCTTCAGATCAAGTTACTACTGAACTTCATAGGTCCACGAGGACACGTTCCGCACCAGAGTGGTACGGCAACCCTGTCTTGGAAATCATGTTGTTAGACAACGGTGAACCTTCGAACTATGAAGAAGCGATGGCGGGACCGGATTCCGACAAATGGCTGGAAGCCATGAAATCCGAGATAGGATCCATGTATGAAAACGAAGTATGGACTTTGACTGACTTGCCCGTTGATCGGCGAGCCATAGAAAATAAATGGATCTTTAAGAAGAAGACAGACGCGGATGGTAATGTAACCATCTATAAAGCTCGGCTTGTCGCTAAGGGTTATCGACAAGTTCAAGGGGTTGACTATGATGAGACTTTCTCACCCATAGCGAAGTTGAAGTCTGTCCGAATCATGTTAGCAATTGCCGCATTCTATGATTATGAGATATGGCAAATGGACGTCAAAACGGCATTCCTTAATGGTTTCTTTAAGGAAGAATTGTATATGATGCAGCCGGAAGGTTTTGTCGATCCTAAGAATGCTGACAAGGTGTGCAAGCTCCAACGCTCGATTTATGGGCTGGTGCAAGCATCTCGGAGTTGGAACATTCGTTTTGATGAGTTGATCAAAGCGTTTGGGTTTATGCAGACTTATGGAGAAGCCTGCATTTACAAGAAAGTGAGTGGGAGCTCTGTAGCATTTCTCATACTGTATGTGGATGACATACTTTTGATGGGAAATGATATAGAATTCTTGGAGAGCATAAAGGCCTACTTGAACAAGTGTTTTTCAATGAAGGACCTTGGAGAAGCTGCTTATATATTAGGCATCAAGATCTATAGAGATAGATCGAGACGCCTCATTGGTCTTTCACAGAGTATGTACCTTGACAAGATATTGAAGAAGTTCAAAATGGATCAGTCAAAGAAGGGGTTCTTGCCTGTATTGCAAGGTACGAGATTGAGCACGGCTCAATGCCCGACCACGGCAGAAGATAGAGAAAAGATGAGTGTCATCCCCTATGCCTCGGCCATAGGGTCTATCATGTATGCTATGCTGTGTACCAGACCTGATGTAAACCTTGCCGTAAGTTTGGTAGGAAGGTACCAAAGTAATCCCGCCATGGAACACTGGACAGCGGTCAAGAATATCCTGAAGTACCTGAAAAGGACTAAGGACATATTTCTCGTTTATGGAGGTGACGAAGAGCTCGTCGTAAAGGGTTACGTCGATGCTAGCTTCGACACAGATCTGGATGACTCTAAGTCACAAACCGGATACGTGTATATTTTGAATGGTGGGGCAGTAAGCTGGTGTAGTTGCAAGCAAAGCGTTGTGGCGGGATCTACATGTGAAGCGGAGTACATGGCAGCCTCAGAGGCAGCACAAGAAGCAGTCTGGGTGAAGGAGTTCATTACCGACCTAGGAGTCATACCCAATGCGTCGGGCCCGATGACTCCCTTCTGTGACAACACTGGAGCTATTGCCCTTGCCAAGGAGCCCAGGTTTCACAGGAAGACCAGGCATATCAAGCGTCGCTTCAACTCCATTCGTGAAAGTGTTCAAAATGGAGACATAGAGATTTGTAAAGTACATACGGACCTGAATGTAGCAGATCTGTTGACTAAACCTCTCCCTAGAGCAAAACATGATCAACACCAGAACTGCATGGGTGTTCGATTCATCACAATGTAACTAGAATATTGACTCTAGTGCAAGTGGGAGACTGTTGGAAATATGCCCTAGAGGCAATAATAAAATGGTTATTATTATATTTCTTTGTTCATGATAATTGTCTATTGTTCATGCTATAATTGTGTTATCCGGAAATCGTAATACATGTGTGAACACATAGACCACAACACGTCCCTAGTGAGCCTCTAGTTGACTAGCTCGTTGATCAAAAGATAGTCATGGTTTCCTGACTATGGACATTGGATGTCATTGATAACGGGATCACATCATTAGGAGAATGATGTGATGGACAAGACCCAATCCTAAGCTTAGCTCAAAGATCGTGTAGTTCGTTTGTCGTAGCTTTTCTGAATGTCAAGTATCATTTCCTTAGACCATGAGATTGTGCAACTCCCGAATACCGTAGGAGTGCCTTGGGTGTGCCAAACGTCACAACGTAACTGGGTGACTATAAAGGTACATTACAGGTATCTCCGAAAGTGTCTGTTGGGTTGGCACGAATCGAGACTGGGATTTGTCACTCCGGATGACGGAGAGGTATCTCTGGGCCCACTCGGTAATGCATCATCATAATGAGCTCAATGTGATCAAGTGGTTGATCATGGCATCATGCATTACGATATGAGTAAAGTGACTTGCCGGTAACGAGACTGAACAAGGTATTGGGATACCGACGATCGAGTCTCGGGCAAGTAACGTATCGATTGACAAAGGGAATTGTATACAGATTGATTGAATCCTCGACATCGTGGTTCATCCGATGAGATCATCGTGGAGCATGTGGGAGCCAACATGGTGTCCAGATCCCGCTGTTGGTTATTGACCGGAGAGGCTTCTCGGTCATGTCTGCATGTCTCCCGAACCCGTAGGGTCTACACACTTAAGGTTCGGTGACGCTAGGGTTGTAGAGATATTAGCACACGGTAACCCGAAAGTTGTTCGGAGTCTCGGATGAGATCCCGGACGTCACGAGGAGTTCCAGAATGGTCCGGAGGTAAAGATTTATATATAGGAAGTCCAGTTTCGGCCATCGGGAAGGTTTCGGAGGTCACCGGTATTGTACCGGGACCACCGGAAGGGTCCCGGGGGTCCACCGGGTGGGGCCACCTATCCCGGAGGGCCCCATGGGCTGAAGTGGGAGGGGAACCAGCCCCTAGTGGGCTGGTGCGCCCCCCCTTGGGCCTTCCCCTGCACCTAGGGTTAGAAACCCTAGGGGTGGGGGCGCCACCCTTGCCTTGGGGGGCAAGGCACCCCCCCTTGGCCGCCGCCCCCCTAGAAGATTGGATCTCCTAGGGCCGGCGCCCCCCCTAGGCACCCTATATATAGTGGGGGGGAGGGAGGGCTGCACACCAAAGCCCCTGGCCTCTCCCTCTCCCTCCCGTGACACTCCTCCATCTCCCTCGCGCTTGGCGAAGCCCTGCTGAGATCACCGTTGTTTCCACCACCACGCCGTCGTGCTGCTGGATCTTCATCAACCTCTCCTTCCCCCTTGCTGGATCAAGTTGGAGGAGACGTCTTCCCAACCGTACGTGTGTTGAACGCGGAGGTGCTGTCCGTTCGGCACTTGGTCATCGGTGATTTGAATCATGTCGAGTACGAATCCATCAACCCCGTTCTCTTGAACGCTTCCGCTCGTGATCTACAAGGGTATGTAGATGCACTCCTCTCTCCCTCGTTGCTAGATGACTTCATAGATGGATCTTGGTGATGCGTAGAAAATTTTAAAATTCTGCTACGTTCCCCAACACACTTTGTGTGCTACCAAACATCACAACGTAATTGGGTGATTATAAAGGTGCTCTACAGGTGTCTGCGAAGGTACTTGTTGGGTTGGCGTATTTCGGGATTAGGATTTGTCACTCCGATTGTCGGAGAGCTATCTCTGGGCCCTCTCGGTAATACACATCACATAAGCCTTGCAAGCGTTGCAACTAATAAGTTAGTTGCGGGATGATGTATTACGGAACGAGTAAAGAGACTTGCCGGTAACGAGATTGAACTAGGTATTGAGATACCGATGATCGAATCTCGGGCAAGTAACATGCCGATGACAAAGGGAACATCGTATGTTGTTATGCGGTCTAACCGGTAAAGATCTTCGTAGAATATATGGGAGCCAATATGAGCATCCAGGTTCCGCTATTGGTTATTGACCAGAGACATGTCTCGGTCATGTCTACATTGTTCTCGAACCCGTAGGGTCCGCACGCTTAAGGTTTCGATGACAGTTATATTATGAGTTTATGAGTTTTGATGTACCGAAGGAGTTCGGAGTCCCGGATGAGATCGGGGACATGACGAGGAGTCTCGAAATGGTCGAGATGTAAAGATTGATATATTGAACGACTATATTCGGACATCGGAAAGGTTCCGAGTGATTCGGTCATTTTTCAGAGTACCGGAGAGTTACGGGAATACGTATTGGGCCTTATTGGGCCATACGGGAAAGAAGGAAAAGGGCCTCAAGGGTGGCCGCACCCCTCCCCTTGGTCTGGTCCGAATTGGACTAGGGAAGGGGGGCGCCCCCTTCCTTCCTTCTCCTTTTCCCTCCCTCTTTTCCTATTCCATATGGGAGGTGGAATCCTACTAGGACTAGGGAGTCCTAGCAGGACTCCACACTTGGCGCACCCCCTTCTAGGGCCGGCCTCCTCCTCCCTTGCTCCTTTATATACGGGTGCAGGGGGCACCCCAAAGGCACAACAATTGATCATTGATCTCTTAGCCGTGTGCGGTGTCCCCTTCCACCATAATCCTCGATAATATTGTAGCGGTGCTTAGACGAAGCCCTGCGATGGTAGAACATCAAGATCGTCACCACGCCGTCGTGCTGACGGAACTCTTCCCCGACATTCTGCTGGATCGGAGTCAGGGGATTATCATCGAGCTGAACGTGTGCTAGAACTCGGATGTGCCGTAGTTTCGGTGCTTGATCGGTCGGGCCGTGAAGACGTACGACTACATCAACCGCGTTATGCTAACGCTTCCGCTTTCGGTCTACGAGGGTACGTGGACAACACTCTCCCCTCTCGTTGTTATGCATCACCATGATCTTTCGTGTGCGTAGGAAATTTTTGAAATTACTACGTTCCTCAACACCGATAAAAGTGAAACTAAATAGGACGATAAAAAAGATTCACGACAAATAAACAACGACCAACAAGGCGGAGGATCTAGCACTTGAAAATTACAGAAACTATCGATCAGTAACAAACTTAGATGAGACATCGTTCCGTATAAAAATATATTCATGAATTTAAAAGGTGTTCACAAACTTTTAAAACATATTCCCAAATTTATAAAAAAGATATTCATGGAATTTTTTTTAAGATTTTTGATAAAAATAAAAATTAAATACAAATAAAAAAATGAAAAAGGAAGAAATAAAATGAAAAAAGACACAAAAAGAAAAAGACGGAAGGATAATAGAAAAAATAATGAAAAACTTAAAATAAGATGAAAAAAATGTAGTAATAGTTTTTACAAAGAAACAGACATTCAAAATATGGACAGAAAACACAGAAACGCTCAAACAAAAAAAAGGAAAAAGGACACTCACAAGCCCATCGTTCCTGCCACATTCTCAGCATGACATCCACCAGCCCATGAAAGACACAATGAAAACAAACAAACAGGCCGTGCCCCCTCATGCAGCACCGACATATTGGGCCGATAAAAAATAAAACGAAAACGCGGGCAAACAGAACGAGAGATATGGGAGAACGACAGAAAACACAGCGCCGGATCGGGGTTTTGCACGAAATTTACAGCGTGTAGATCCAGTGGTTAAAAACTTAGATGAGACATCCATAAAAAACATCTAGATGTGAGTTAGCAATTCTGTTGTTTTTTTAGCTAGCGAAGCAGTTGGGAAGAAAGGCATATTGTGCAGTTAATACGGAGCGAATCCTACGTACACGGTGCTTTTTTTTTGCGGGGTTCCTACGTACACGGTGCGACCGGCCGAAATTTCGGCCGGCGCACGGGCGCGTATCGCTCGCCTTGACAGATACCTAAGCTACATGTAAAACCATAGACCAGCCCTAGAATGTACGAGGCGTACAACAAGTGCAACTGCGTACGTACGCTATGCGTGATCTTTAATGATCTTGACCTGGAGGCCGCCACCATGGCGCTCCTCCACGGTGTAGCCCGCGTACGTGCCCAACAGCCGGTCCCAGATCACGAAGAAGGGCTGCGAGAAGTTGCGGCGGCCGCCGCCGAGCTGGTGGTGCACGTCGTGGTACGCCGTGTTGTTGTCACGGAAGACGGCGTGGAGCGGGTTCCACGGCACCAGCACCCCGCAGTGGTCGTCTATCCCCTTCACGGTGGCGAACATGAAGAAGGCCGCGGCGGCGCGCGGGCCCATCCCGGAGGCCAGGAAGGCGGCCGCGCCCGACAGCGTCTCCGTGAGCACGCCGTCCACCGGGTGGTTGTACTGCGCCGCGAACGCGTAGGGCGCCACAACGCGGTGGTGCCACGAGTGGAACCGCCGGTACATGTACCGGCTCGAGTGCATCACCCGGTGCATGAAGTACTGCCACGCGTCCAGCACCACCATGGCCACGGCGAACCTCGCGGCCGTGTCCAGGAACGACGCCGCCGCCGTCGACGGCTGGCTCCGACCGCCGGACTTGGCGTCGATGCCGCCGTCTTGCTCACCGCCTGTCAGCTGAATATAAACAAGAACAACGATTAGTAATATGTATGTATAGTTTTACAAGAACAGAGTAATACGTATTGGACGAGTAGTAAACGCGACTAGACTACTCTACGAGAGTTCCGTACGCAGGCGGCATGCAGAAACTCGTAAATGAGCGGCTGGTTCAGCCCATGCATGTTTGTGTCGGACCTGTCGGTCGGCCAGGAATGCTGAACAGGGCCGCGTGTGCATGCATGCAGCACAAAGTGGACGGGACTTGACACGGGTGGCTGCCAATATGTTGATTCTTCATCCCCAGCATTTTTATGTGTGCGTGTCAGGGGATCGTTTTTATTTTTGGTGTGGAATTTTGTGCAGTTTTTAATGCACTCTACTTCGGCATATATACTGTTCCCTCCGTTATTAAATATAAGTCTTTGTAGAGATTTTATTATAGACTATAAACGAACTAAAATGCGTTAATCTACACTTGAAAATGTATTTATATATATATTCGTATGTGGTTTATAATGAAATTTCTACAAAGACTTATATTTAAGAACGGAGGGAGTACACGGTTAGCGCACAAGATACATCTCTTCAAAGGAAGAGACAATACCAAACAAATGCTAATATATTCATCATGGAAAATGTACTCATAGCATATTTATTTGACATATAATATATGTTGGCATTTTTCTATAAATTTGGTGAAACATGAGAAAATTTAACTTGAAGACAAAACTTCGAGAATCTATTTTGTGGGGAGGAGGCTCTTGTCTCTTGGTAGTACGTATTACTTGCACTTCGAAAGAACAAACTATGGAACTACAATAAGTAGGAGTAATATATATGCCTTCATTTTCGTTGGAAAAGAGGTACCCTCATTTGAAATGATGTTAACTATTAGTGCAAGATTTTCATGAAGACGGGAACCCACATACACAGACGGAACACATCGTCGATGATACTTCTTTTTAAAAAGAAATTTATAAGAGATGGTGGTTCTCTTTTCTTGAGTGACCAAATCATGCAAAACAAGAAGATGAAGACATGAATTCAAGGTGATATGTACAAACATACTTACAGTCTAAGTGTGTGTGTGCAATGCAGCTGAGACGAACTTGAGACTAACCTTGAGCACAGCAACTGAGATGGCAGCCTGGATGGCCTGCTGCAGGAGCACGCCCTTGACCACGTCCCTCTTGGACGCCATGTTCTTGGTCTCCTCGTCCCTCCTCGAGTGAAGCCTGTACTTGGCCAGGGCCTTGCTGCTCCCCAGCACCTCGTACATCCCGGAGTAGAGCCAGTACACGGCCACCGGCGCAAGCGTCACCAAGAGCTCCTCGCCGCCGATGGCGATGAACCCCATGGCAAAGCGCGTCCGTACGTACCACGCGACCCACAGCTAGCCTGGCTCTGTTTATACCGCGCGCTAGCCGGCCTGTGTAGCTTGCAGCCTGTCCTACGTGCGTCGTGCGAGTGTGCGACAGTAGTGAGAGATATCGGACTCGCTTCGCTCGCCAGGTTTATATAGGCGACCTGAGAAGGCCTCCGCGCGACACGAAGGAGATAGAGACATGAGAAAATAGCTCGCAGAAAGGGACAGACGTATACTGGACGACGTTGGTGTCTTGGTCAGAGATGAAACCCTGCAGTGCGTAACGGAGCTTCATGTGGATTGTCGTGTGTAGACTTCACGTCTAGGATCCGGATCTTCTGATCATCTGTTGACGCGTCTTGGACCTGTTCTATATATGGTGGCGAAGCCCTGGGAGCGCAACAAGAAATTGTCCACTTAACAAGGCGCAGGTCGATTACTCCAAGACTTGGCCAAGCTTAATTTGATTGCTGTTGCCGTTTCTTTGTCTCGCAGCTTCTCTCATGCAAAGCCAACTGGCTTTTGCCGTGTTGTCGTTTCTAACAAAGCTGTGGGCCATTTCGCCATTAGTCCATTAGGAAAATGGAAATGTACAGTCGCCAAGAGCGGCCAAGTCGTTTGTCAATGCAAAAGCGCAAACAATATATGCGGGGAACCATACATTTGCACGTGACGACTTTATCAATTTCACGATGATGTGTCGGTTTTGTCTTTTGAAAGTGTTCGTAGGGATAAGATGTACGCGCGTGTGTTTATAAGGGTGAGTGTATGCTTGTATATGTGAACGACTTTGATTGTACCGTGTTAAAAAAAACTCTTTAATAGCAACAAGATGGCCCGTTGCACCCTTAGAGCAAATGTCAATTGCAACCAAGAAGTTAAGCAAATTATGAGCAACATGTTTTATGAATCATTTATAAAGTATGTTCTTGATTTATGACATTTCACGTCAGAGATGAATTGCAGACTTTCATACATAGTTCATCCATAGATAGAAGAGGTATTTTGTGAGTGTGGACTCGTGGTGACCGAGCTCCCTGCTTTAAAAAGTTCGAAGTTTTTTTTTTCAAAAATAATCCATGGAAACTTGTGTTCAGCACGAACATGTGAAAAATCGTTAGGAAATATCATGAGTTGTAAGCTGTACAATAAAACAAAAATCCGGCCCATTTTAAAAATACACATTTGCTTTTTTTACGCATGTGTGAAAGTATATTGTTAAGAAAATTTGCACAAACGCCTGAGTTCACAAAAAATTCAAATTTTCACCCTATAGAAAATTGTATTTTGAAAACAAGCTCCCTGGTGCTCGAGCACAGTTGACAATTTCCGGGTATTCGGTTTCCTACGTGACTATGAATAAGTAGATGTACAACTACACTCACAAGCATGTGCATAACCATATTAGCAGAGCAAGGGATGCCTCACCCTGCACCAACGCTCCTGTGACGCGCCGCCCCATCGCCCGTGGCCACCATAGTCGATGATCAGCCCCTCCTCCCGCGGAGCAGCGCCTCCCCATCCTCGCCGCCCCCCCCCCCAGGTTCCCCCTGCCGCTGTTCGCGAGGTCAGGCCTGGTGGCATCTTTATTTCCGCAGCTGGCGGAGAGCTCTCCAAATCTGCGTGTCCGGGTCGTCCACGGCCTGCGCGGCCGCCCCTATTGTGGCTGGGCCATCCCTCGAGGTTCGTTTTGCTGCCAATGTTGCACGGCTAGAAGGCACTCCTCCTCCCCCCATCCAAGGCGCCCATCGGCTGTGCCTCAAATCTTCGTCAACTTCAACCTTCAAGTCGACTATTGCTGCCAACATCGAAGAGGATGGATGGCGCCTCGTACGGCCGCCTTATTGGTGGAGGGAGGGGCGCTCCAACCATCAACAGTCGAGCCGCGGGTCCGCGCCTACATTTTCCACCCCGGGGAAGAGGAATTTCGTCAAGCACAAAGATCATACTTGCCACCGTTGCCTGCTCAAGGGACATTGCAAGGTGGACGGCAGGAACCCATTTACATGTCTCTGTTGTCGTTAGATCGGACACTGGGCTCAGGGTTGCACCAACTCTCCATCGTCATCCTCAATGCCTCGGGTTGCGCATCCGTTTACTACTGAGGCCCGCCATCGCAACAGATAGGAGCTGGCGCCGTGTCGCCGCGACGACAATGGCCAGCACCAACGTGATGATGACCGTTACCTGATGGGTCGGGCTGGGGGCCGCAAGGACAGGCTGGACGATGTGCGCGAAGATTGCCACAGAGATGACCGAAGGGACCTCTCACAATGCAGTGGTGTCGGGCGGTACAACGCGGTGACTGACGAGGAGCATGTCCACTCGTCACCGCCATCCCCTCGCACCACCTCTGAAGACATCATCGAGATCCTCCCCATGTGTCTGACCCCTAGGTGGCTACAGAATGCCAAGGATTGCCCCTCCACTATCTGGGCGACTTTGCCTTGATCGACACCTCCGCCCGCGTTAAACCGTCAGCTCGAAGAAGATCAAAACGAACCTGCAACACCTGCGCTTCCTTCTTCGTCTGCAGAAACTCATAGCGAGACACAAATTTTTGCCTGATGAGATCATCATGACGCCTAGTCCTACACCTGCAGATGTGATTGCCATGCCAAGTTCTACAGAGGTCATCACCTCTCCCAGCTCGCCGCGTGACAGCCAGCGCACCCCCATCTTCGTGCCATGGCTGCCGGCACTGCTGCCAACACCAAGCTCCCCCAAGGCAACCCATTGCAAGGAGGAAGACGCTTGCGGGCATCACCAGCTTCTCTGTTGGCCGCTGCAGCCCAAGACTTTGAGCAAAGAACTATACCATGCCCATCGTCCAGCTGACGGAGCGACTGCTCTGTCATAGGTTGGGGATTGTCGAAGAGGGTGAGACGATCACCGAGAATGCCATCAACCAATACGTGGCCCTGTTCCATGGCCAGCTGTCTGACATTGTTGTTGCTGACTACGAGCACTCTTCAGACTCGAAAGTGACCTGGCAACAAATGTTGAAGGTGCACTTGTGGACCATGGTGGTGATGCCGGACTTAAGCTCCAAGACCAGGCCGACAGCGATGCCTCGACATCTGCCTAATGATGATGCTCAACTGCAGATGTTGCAGCCTAGTTTTTGATGATTATCTACCCATGCTTTATGTTACTCATGCCTGTGTTAGGCCTGTTTGTGTTGCTTCTGTCTGTTTGTAACAGTCACTTGCAACTTCCCAATGATGTTGACTTGTCAAGGCCCCTACGTGTGCTCCATGCTATCACTGATGTCACTGATGTAGCCGTTGTTTGCCATGAATGAAAACAATATTTGCATACTCAATTGGAATGTCCGTGGTCTCAATTGCCCGGATCGTCGCTCTACTGTTCATGAGACAATTGACGCGACACCTTGCAACATCGTTTGTCTACAGGAAACAAAATTAGCTGTTGTTGATCCATTTGTGGCTTCCTATCTTGGTGGACAAAGATTAAAAAAAGCTTTGCTGAGCGCCCTGCCAATGGCACCAAAGGTGGTATCCTCCTGCTTTGGAATGCTGACTCCATCAAAGTTGATAACATCTCCACTGGAACTTTCTTCATCTCTGCTATGATCACCCTAGTCAACAGTACCACCTCCTTCGAACTCACCTCTGTTTATGGGCCTACAAGAAGCAATCTTAAAGACGCTTTATTCCGGGAGCTTTTGAGCCAAAAGCCCCAGCAAGGTACGAGATGGCTCGTGACTGGAGACTTCAACCAAAGTCTATCGTGCCCATGACAAGAATCGCACAAATATCAACTGAAACCGATTGGTGCGCTTCCAAACACCCTCAATTCCTGTGTGCTAAAGGAGATATACCTCCAGAACAGAAGCTTCACATGGATGAATGAACACGCTAATCCGACAATGAGCAAATTGGATAGTTTATTCTGCAATCAAGACTGCAATGTGGAATTTGGCTCACACATCCTTCATGTTCTTTTGTCCTCGCTCTCTGACCATTGCCTACTTCTCGCTAGTGACAAGGGGCCGACGAGACCCAAAAAATCCAGATTTGAAAATTTCGGGATCAAAATGCCCAACTTCAAGAAGATAGTGCAAGATGCTTGGAATGAAAGGGTGAACCATTCTGAGCCCTATCATGTGTTGTTCAACAAACTTAAAAAAACAAGTAAGCGCCTTCGTACATGGAGCCGAAGTATCTTCTCTAATCACAAAGTTCTACTCCATATGGCCCTTGAGATAATCCTCCGGTTGGACATGTCACAAGAGGAGCGGCCCCTTAGCTCCGATGAGCGTGACCTCAGAAGAGAGCTTAAAAGAAAGGTCGTGGTCTTGGTTGTTCTAGAAAGGGACCGAAATAGACAATCCTTGTGAATCACCTTGCTCAAAGAGGGAGATGCTAACACTAGCTTCTTCCACCTCCGGATCAACCATCGAAGAAGAAACAATTTTATCCATGCCTCAAGCATAAGACTAGATGGGTCACAACTCACGATGAAAAGAAAGATATTCTTCAATCTCACTTTGCTAGAGCCACTAGTAAAGGCCCCCCACGCTACAAGGACTTCAATTGGTCTTGCATCCCCCCTTCAACTTGCATTCACGGAGGAGGAAGTTCGTGGTGCAATCTATGATCTCCCTAACGACAAGGCCCCGGTTCTAGATGGCTTAGCTACTGCTTTCTTCAAGGAATGTTGGTATATTGTAAAACCTAAAATTATGCAAGTGATCAACAATTTTTCTGCCCTCCGCGTCTCCTACTGCTTCACTGGCTCAACTCTGCCAACATTGCTCTCATTCCCAGAAAAGATGGAGAGGAGGACATCTCTGACTTCATGCCCATAAGTCTTATTCATATTGTTGCAAAAGTCATAGCTAAGATGATGGCCACTCACCTTGCTCTTCACATGCCCAACCTTATTTCCAACACTCAAAGTGCTTTCATCAAGAAAAGGAGTATCCATGATAACTTTATGTACGTTCGCAACTTGGCTCGTCGGCTGCACCGCAATAAAGATCCACCCTTGCTATTCAATCTTGACATCAAGAAAGCCTTCGACTCTGTGAGATGGGATTATTTCATGGGTTTACTTCATCTCCACCAGTTTCCGAGCCGGTATCGAGATTGGGTCTCCGCCTTCCTATCCATGGCCTCATCTATAGTTTTGATAAATGATGTTGTTGGTGATCCAATTAAGCATGGGTGTGGTCTCGGCAGGGGAATCCCTGATACATCTCCAACGTATCTATAATTTATGAGGTATTCATGCCATGTTTACAACAATTTTATATGGTTTTGGTATGGTTTGCATGGAACTAACCCAGACTAATGCTGTTTTTAGCAAAACTACCTTGGTGTTGTTTTTATGTAGAAATCAAAGTTCTCCAAATGCAACAAAACTTCTTGAAGATTGTTTTGGAACAAAAGAGGCACTAGAATCTTCGTGGGAGGGCCAGAAGAGCCACAAGGTGGGAACAACCTACCAGGGCGCGCCAACCCCCAGGCACGCCCTGGTGTCTTGTGCGCCCCTCGTGGCCCATCTTCGCGTGATTCCAACGCCAAAAAATCCTATAAATAGAGAAACCATCAGAAATAACCCTAGATCAGAAGTTCCGCCGCCGCAAGCCTCTGTAGCCACGAAAAACCAATCTGGACTCTGTTCTGGCACCCTGTAGGAGGGGGAAATCATCACCGGTGGCCATCTTCATCATCCCTATGGCCACCATGATGAGGAGGGAGTAGTCCACCCTTGGGGCTGAGAGTTTGTACCAGTAGCTATATGTTTAATCTCTCTCTGTCTCTCTCTCTCATGTTCTTGAGATGGAACGATCTTGATGTATCATGGACTTTGTTAATATAGTTGGATCATATGGTGTTTTCCCTCTCTATCTTGTTGTGATGAACTGAGTTTTCCCTTTTGAGATTTCACTTTTATCGGATTGAATACTTTTATGGATTTGAAAACACTTGATGTATGTCTTGCTTTGAATACCCGTGGTGACAATGGGGTATCGTATTGATTCACTTGGTATGTGTTTTGGCACTCAACTCGCGGATTCCCGAGGTGACATTGGGGTAATCTATGCATAGGGGTTGATGCATGTTTTCGTCCTTGTTTCTCCGGTAGAAATCTTGGGGCACCCTTTGAGGTTCTTTGTGTTGGATTGAGTATTATGAATCTTAAATTGTTTGATGCATATCGTATAATCAAATCGCGGATACTCGCGGTGATATTGGAGCATCTTGGTGACATGGTTGGTTGATGTGTATCATTTGGTGTTATTTTAGTACGAACTCTTAGATAGATCGATCGGAAAGGATAACTTGGTGTTGTTTTAGTACGAACTCTTGGATAGATCGATCAGAAAGGATAACTTTGAGGTGGTTTCGTACCCTACAAACAATTTCTTCTTATGTTCTCCGCTAGATAAGAACTTTGGAGTGGTTCTTCATCGCATGTTGAGGGATGGTTATATGATCCAATTACATTAGCATTGTTGAGAGATTGAACTAGCGAAGTACGGACCCTAGGCCTCATTTTCAAGCATTGCAATACTGTTTGTGCTCCGTTTTATCATTTGCTACATTGCTGTTTTTTATTGTTACTATTACAAAAATCAATATCTACTATCATTGCTACACTTGTATCACCATCTCTTCGCCGAACTAGTGCACCTATACAATTTACCATTGTATTTGGTGTGTTGGGGACACAAGCAACTTTTTATTATTTGGTTGCAAGGTTGTTTGAAAGAGACCATCTTCATCCTACACCTCCCACGGATTGATAAACCTTAGGTCATCCACTTGAGGTAAATTTGCTACTGTCCTACAAAACTCTACGCTTGGAGGCCCAACACGAGTCTACAAGAACAAGTTGTGTAGTAGACATCAATCCCATCTCCCCTTTGCTTTTTGTCCACGCTATTGACCCGCTCCATCACATCCTCCCCAAGGCTACCGATCAAGGCCTGCCGCATCCTCTTCGTGGTCATCCCATCTATGCATCATTGTATGTGGATGATGATGCTATCTTTGTTGCGCCGACCAAGGATTATATTCACTTCTTGGCTTAGCTCCTTTGGGGAGGTTACCGGCTTAGTCACTGTCGGTGTCAAAACCGGCGGATCTCGGGTAGGGGGTCCCGAACTGTGCATCAGGCCGGATGGTAACAGGAGGCGAGGGACACGAAGTTTTACCCAGGTTCGGGCCCTCTCGATGGAGGTAAAACCCTACGTCCTGCTTGATTAATATTGATGATATGGGTAGTACAAGAGTAGATCTACCATGAGATCGAAGAGGCTAAACCCTAGAAGCTAGCCTATGGTATGATTATTGTTGTCTATGTTGTCCTACGGACTAAAACCCTCCGGTTTATATAGACACCGGATAGGGTTAGGGTTACATAGAGTTGGTTACAATGGTAGGAGATCTACATATCCGTATCGCCAAGCTTGCCTTCCACGCCAAGGAAAGTCCCTCCCGGACACGGGACGAAGTCTTCAATCTTGTATCTTCATAGTCCAGGAGTCCGGTTGAAGGTATAGTCCGGCTATCCGAACACCCCCTAATCTAGGACTCCCTCAGTAGCCCCTGAACCAGGCTTCAATGACGATGAGTCCGGCGCGCAGATTGTCTTCGGCATTGCAAGGTGGGTTCCTCCTCCAAGTACTTCGTAGAAGATTTTGAACACAAAGGTAGTGTCCGGCTCTGCAAAATAAGTTTCCACATATTGCCATAGAGAGAATAATATTTACACCAATCTAATCCGCTGACGTATTCCGTACCGTGACACACCACGGCCAAGCCTTTATCCAAGTCGTTTCATTATCCCACCTCAGCGCGTTATGCGAGGCGGTTTCCTTGGCACACTTTGTTAAAGCAGAGATCGTGTCCCCTTATCCCGGGATTCTCATCAATACGGACGTGGGTAACCCAACTGCGCCATTGATTACGGCGCTTGGAGATAAGCGAGGTTTACCAGGCTGGTGGGGACATGTAGTTGCGTCCACCCATATAAGGGGATAAGGATCCACCTTTTCACCTACGCCTTCTTCCTCCTTCACCTATCCATTCTTGCGCACTCGAGCTCCAGCGCCCAAGTCCGCACTGCCCACCTCAACCTTCTCCAGCCATGTCCGGAGCGGGAGGCAAGTGGATGGCCTCCTCCGTCACGGAGGGACATATCAAAAAGCTGAGGAAGGCCGGATACCTGTCTAACGACATCGCGTACCGGCTCCCTGAAAAGGGGCAGCTCATCCCCACCCCTAGGCCCCATGAGAGGGTGGTGTTCCTCCCCCATTTCCTCCGCAGACTGGGCTTCCCTCTCCACCCATTTGTCCGGGGGCTCATGTTCTACTACGACCTGGATTTCCACGATCTGGCCCCGAACTTCATCCTCAACATCTCGGCGTTTATTGTCGTGTGCGAGGCCTTCCTCCGCATCCGCCCCCATTTCGGCCTATGGCTCAAGACTTTCAACGTCAAGCCGAAGGTGGCGCGCGGCAACCAGGCGGAGTGCGGAGGCGCCATGGTGGGCAAGATGGCCAACATCCTATGGCTCGAGGGCTCCTTTGTGGATACCCTGAAGGGGTGGCAATCGGGGTGGTTTTACATCACCGAGCCGCGCGACTCCGAATGGGTCGCACCCCCGAGTTTCGATCCGGATCCCCCACGCGGCTCACCTCCTGGAAGGAGACGGGCCTGTCTTGGGGTAAAAAAGGAGAGCTGACCGGACTCCAAACATGCATCCAAACCCTGGCGGACAAGAAGCTCAAATTTGTCAATGTAGTCCAGGTTATGCTCATCCGCCTGATCCTCCTGTGTCAATAACGGGCTTTCAACCTGTGGGAGTTCGACCCGGCGCGGCACCAAACTCTAAGCAAGCTCTTCGACACGACGTACGAAGATGCCTGGAAGGTGCTTTTCAAAGGCGCCGAGGCTCCCACATCCGCTACCGAGGATCGCGGATTCAGTGCGCAGCGTCACGCTCTCACGGTAAGCTGTTTTTTTCCTTTTACAGGGTATCAGTTTTTCATAGTTTGACTCCATGCGGGATCTAAGCTCCCTTACCTTTGACAGGATTGGCAGGTGATGTCCGGACAGATTAACTGTCCTGCTCCTTTGCCCGAAGGCCCAGCGGACGCTCGCTTGGCGAAGCTGTTGGTTCCGGCACCCTATGTGGTGCCGGAGAAGAAGGCCGCGAAAAAGGCCGCGGGGACTCGAAAGAGTGCCCGGCGCCAGGAGGTGTCGGATCCATCATCCGATGGTTCCGAGGCGCATTCCTCCCGTGAAGACGAGGAGGAAGAAGAGGAGAACTCTCCCCCTCTAGCGGGAGGAGAGAAGAAAAGGAAGGCCGCCCTCTCTAGGGAGGCCGGAGGGTCCAAGAAGGGGAAAACCCTTCCTCCGGACTACTCCACCGACGCCGACGGCGGAGAGGAGTGGCAGCCCAGGGCCAAGCCCCTGGCAAAATCGTAAGTATCCGGATACCAGAGTAATTCATAGTATTCGTTTATTGCACAGCTTTCCCTTACGTCGAATATGTTTATGCAGCCCACCCAAAGACCGGCTCGACGCATCGTTGAGCGGCTCACTGGAATCGTCGGATGTGAACTCGCTTCCAACGGCTTCCTCCCCCCGCCCTACGGACGACACCGAAGTGTTGTCCCAACAGGTTCCAAGCCGGGAGGAGGTGGTCCTGGAGGCGTCGCAAGGCGACCTCCCGGACTCCAGGAGTAAAGGGGAGGAAACCCCCCAGGGCTCCAAGTCCGGCTCTAGGCCGGACACCGCTCCGGAACCTTCAAAGGTTCCAGAGTCTGGCGGGGGATCTCCTTCCAAGAGGAGCAAGTCCACCGTGCCGGCGGCCCCCGTCCAACCGGAGGCGCCAGACAATATGTTGGAGGCACTCCAAGGCGCCTCCATCGACGAGGAGCACTGCACTATTATGAGTGCGGTGGTCCAGAAGGTTCAGTCTGCCAAGAGCGGACTGACTGAAGCTTGTACTAGCCTTTTGACAGGCTTTGAGGTAAGTAAAGAATGTGTAAATAATAGTACCGCATAGACAGTAGCCCCTGATGCTCTGTTTGGCGTTTGGGAAGAAAAGCCGAATAGAGGATCAAATAGAATTCGCAGGAGTCTAACAAAAATGAGTCAATATGCATATGCAGGCTTCCCTGCTCGCGTCCGCCGCACTGACTGCGGAAGTGGACATGCTAAAGCAGAACCTCGAGCGTGCCAAGAAGCAGCTCGAGGACAATGAAGGTAAGAAATACCTTGTTTTTAAATATATATAAAAAGGTGCAATTGCAAAGAATGACAGGATTATCGTGGCTATTTTAGGGGCCACGTCTGAAGTGGCGACCCTTAAGCAAGCGCTGGTCGAGGCCGAGAAGAGGGCGGCCTCGGAGCGCACCGAGCGGGAGAAGTATGAGGCCGAGGTTGGCAAGGTGCGGCAAGAACTCCAGGCTCTCATGGAAAAACATGAGAGTTTGGAGCTTGACTCAAAGACGCGAGCGTCCGAGCTCGCGGTGGCTATTGAAAATGCCAAGTCTGCCAAGGCCGAATCCCAGAAGACCCTCCAGGAGTTGGATGAGGTGAAGAAGATAGCGGTGGGTAAGGCATTCTTTATGCAAAGCAAACACATAAACGTGAGTTACTTGTTACTTACCCGAATCCGGAGCTCTCCAGGAGCGTTCGCAGATCTTCCCCGAAGTGTGTCCGATGCCGCCGCATTCTATCGAGCCGAGGAGGGCAGCTCGACAGAGAAGGTGTTCTGGTCTCAGTATGCTGAGGCGGACACCCCGTGCCCCTGAGCGACCAGCTAAAGCAACTGGTCGAGCTCCACAAGGCGGCTGAACAGGCCATGAAGGGCCTCATTGTTTGGCTGTGGCCTGGAGGGGCTCTGCCTGGGAGCTATTTCGGGCTGGTGCGGTGGTTGGTGGAGGCCTGTCCAAGGCTCAAAGTCATCAAGCGCTCCGTCTGCAGTGAAGGTGCCCGTAGGGCCCTTGCCCGTGCTAAGGTGCACTGGGGCAAGCTGGATGCTGAGAAGCTGGTGAAGGACGGGCCACCACCGGGGAAAGAGCATCCAAGCCCGAGAATTACTATAAGGATGTTCTGAAGGGTGCATCCCTGGTGGCGGATGAATGTTCTAGGGATGTAATTTTTGAGTGAAACTTGCTCGTTTTGTCCTGTGCGCTGAAAACTTGTTTATATGCGCTAAGCAATGCTTTTGGAATTTAAAATATTACCTTCTGTGCGGCTATTTATCAATTCTGAGAGATGGCGAGTCGTCGGCTTCTGCCCCCGTGCCACTAGTGCTGGGGTGTTCGGGGATAAACCTGAGCGCTCTTTTTCCCATGTTTGGGTCCTTCGAGGGAGGCGCTCAGCCCAACGAACAAGGCAATCGGACTATAATGCGTGAACACTCTCACTTAGCCATAGAATTCTATAATTTTAAATTTCGGCGAAGCCCCTGGTATTCGGAAGACCGAGTTCGGGGCGCTATCCACGCCTTGGCCGTACAGAGCCGGCTCCTTGCCCTAAGCGGCATAAGTCTTTAGGGACTCGGAAAACCTCTCGAACAGCGACCAACTCTCGCTTCATCATGACAGTCAGTTTTAGCTTTCTCCACTGAGGTGCTCGACCCTGCTCAACTAGGGCACAATCGCAGTGGTTCTCCTAGTGCTACCTTAGCCGATATAGCGGAATGTAAGGCACCAAAACATAGGAGCCGGGCAAACCTAACTATTGACCCAAGACATGATTCGGAGCCGATGCATATAATGCTATAAGTCCGGGGTGCCACACTTGTTAAAGTGTTCGGACTTCTCACACCATATTGAGGGGTACTAAAGCCCCTGGCGTATTTTGGCCGTACCAACGTGTATGGGTGCAACATGTCGTTAAGGAACATATATAAAGAAAAAAGGTAATGCAAAAATAGACGAAAGTATGCATTGTTTATTAAAAAGGGCTGCGATCAAAGCAGAATGATACAAATAATGCGTAAGTGGAAGGTTGGACTAGTTAACATGTCCGTTCCAGGGGCAAGCTGCGGAATAGAATGCGGAACAGGTATACTGCTCGTGATAGAGACCACCTGGGAGTTCCGTACTGCGGCGTGGCTTGTCTGCTTCCCTGGTTCTTGCATCATTTGTGCGGCAATTGAACTGTCGAACAGGCCTTCCGAAGGATGGAGTCCTGAAAGTAAGAGAAAATTAAAAAAATCGGCAGCCCCTGGTACGGTTTAAGCCGTATTTTTGGGCGTGCTGTGATGGTGCCCCTCCCCCTGTACCCATGGTATCTCTAGAGCGTAGTTATGTACCCGAAGTACCGGCGTCGCCTTTTTGCGAGGGTTGGGGTTGGGGCCGCATTGCTACGCCTGCTCGGATCGTGCCAGGCGGTCTTGTTGTAGGTTACTCCGGGCGCGCTTGACGGTGTCCGGTCGTTTAGTGGCCGGACTGGAGAACTGCCTGGAGAGGCTGCTTTGTACTTCCGCTGCAAGGGCCGCCATGTGCTCCTCCGTTCGGAGGGAGCGTTCGGTGTTTCCATTGACCATAATTACTCTTCAAGGGTCTGGCATCTTGAGCTTAAGGTATGCGTAGTGCGGTACCGCATTGAACTTAGCGAATGCGGTTCGCCCGAGCAGTGCGTGATAACCACTGCGAAACGGGACTATGTCGAAGATTAACTCCTCGCTTCGGAAATTATCCGGAGATCCGAAGACCACTTCAAGTGTGACTGAGCCTGTACAGTTGGCCTCTACACCTGGTGTTACGCCTTTAAAGGTCGTTTTGGTGGGCTTAATCCTTGAGGGATCTATGCCCATTTTCCGCACTGTATCCTGGTAAAGCAGGTTCAGGCTGCTGCCACCGTCCATAAGGACTCTAGTGAGATGAAATCCGTCAATAATTGGGTCTAGGACCAATGCGGCGAATCCGCCATGACGGATGCTAGTGGGATGGTCCCTTCGATCAAAGGTGATCGGGCAGGAGGACAATGGGTTGAACTTTGGGGCGACTGGCTCTACCGCGTATACGTCCCTTAACGCGCGCTTCCGCTCCCTTTTGGGGACGTGGGTTGCGTATATCATGTTCACCGTCCGCACATGTGGGGGAAAAACCTTCTGTCCACTGTTGTTCGGCGGCCGGGGCTCCTCATCGTCATCGCTATGCAGCCCCTTGTCTTCATTTTCGGCGTGTAACTTGCCTGCCTGCTTGAACACCCAACAATCCCTATTGGTGTGATTGGCCGGCTTTTCGGGGGTGCCATGTATCTGGCACAAGTGGTCGAGTATTCGGTCCAAACTGGACGGGCCCCTAGGATTCCTTTTGAATGGCTTTTTCCGCTGACCGGATTTAGAGCCTCTGAATCCGGCATTAACTGTCGTATCCTCAGCATTGTCGCCGTTAATGCGGCGCTTCTGCTTGTTGCGACGCGACCTGCCACTACTGTCCCTGGTGTCCGAGTTACCAGGGTTCTTGTTCATATTGTTGCTACGAGCAAGCCAGCTGTCTTCTCCCGCGCAAAAGCGGGTCATGAGTGTCGTGAGTGCTGCCATAGATTTCGGCTTTTCCTGTCCAAGGTGCCGGGCCAGCCACTTGTCACGGATATTGTGCTTGAAGGCTGCTAGGGCCTCAGCGTCCGGACAGTCGACTATTTGAGTTTTCTTTGTTAGGAACCGTGTCCAGAATTGCCTGGCCGATTCCTCTGGCTGCTGAATTACGTGACTTAGGTCATCGGCGTCTTTGGGTTGCACATAAGTGCCCTGAAAATTGTCGAGGAATGCGGCTTCCAGGTCCTCCCAACAACTGATTGATCCTGTTGGCAAGCTCTTAAGCCAATGCCGAGCTGGTCCTTTAAGCTTGAGTGGGAGGTATTTGATGGCGTGGAAATCGTCGCCGCGGGCCATGTGGATATGAAGGAGATAATCCTCGAACCATACCGCAGGATCTGTTGTGCCATCATATGATTCGATGTTTACGGGTTTGAAACCCTCGGGGATTTGATCATCCATTATTTCGTCTGTAAAGCATAGTGGGTGTGCGGTGCCTCTGTACTGGGCGATATCATGACGTAGCTCCAATGAGCTGTGTTCAGCCCTACCGAATTTGTGGCCGGCGTGACGGTTATCGTCTCGAGCCATGGGGCGCCCACGCGATCCGTAGATCGATCGTGTTTGCCTTGCCTTGTCCTTCAACATGTCTCGTAAGTCCGGCGCATATTTCCGTGCCTTGGTATGGGGTGCGGCTTGAGTGGAGGGCCGGGAGGCCTCTCTGTCGCGGCCATGAGGTGGCCGGTCGGCCGCATCAAGTGCTTCCTCCTCTAATCGGGGTAGCAACCTGCGTTTTGGGTAGCTCTTGGAGGGGCGTTCGAGTTTATGCTCTTCGGCCGCAAGGACTTCAGTCCATCTATCGACCAGCAAATCTTGATCAGCTCTAAGCTGTTGCTGTTTTTTCTTGAGGCTTCTTGCCGTGGCCATAAGCCTGCATTGAAAACGCTCTTGCTCGATGGGATCCTCTGGCACGACGAATTCGTCGTCGTCGAGGCTTGCCTCGTCTTCAGAGGGAGGCATATAATTATCATCCTCGACCTCTCTGTCTGCCGCTCTCTCATGAGGGCTGGTTTCTCCATCCTCCTGTGCTAAATCTTGCTGGAGGGGGTTTTCTTCGGCATTTTCCAGAGTATTATTATATCCTGTGCTGGAATCACCGTATTTGTTTTGGCGGGATTTTGAGCGGCGCCACTGACGCCGACGCTTAGGCTGTTTCTTGGAGGGGTCGTCCTCCGCTGTTCCATCGCCATCTCCCTCTTTTGGGGTGTCCACCATGTATATGTCATATGACGAGGTGGCTTTCCAGGGCCTAGTAGGCGCTGGTTCTTCATCATCTCCTTCATCGGCGTCCATACCGTCGATGTCTTCGGAGTCGAAGTCGAGCATGTCGGTTAAGTCATCGACAGTGGCTACAAAGTGGGTGGTGGGTGGGCTTTGAATTTCTTTATCGTCCGTACCCCAACCTTGCTGACCGTAGTCCGGCCAGGGCTCTCCTGATAAAGAGAGAGACTTCAGTGACTTTAGGATATCGCCGAAAGGCGAGTGCTGAAAGATGTCCGCGACAGTGAACTCCATGATCGGTTCCCAATCAGATTCGATTGGCAGGGGCGTGGAGGGTTCGGAGTCAGAGAGGAGTCCGGCTCCTTGGAGTCACGAGTCTCACAGAGTACGGGGCTGGTGTTCGGCTCAATCGCCGTTGGGGTCGCAACCCCCGGGGTGGCGTCAAACCGCCCATCCTCGATCGGCGCAGTTGGCTCCGAATTAAAGGTCGGAGCCGATGCGGGTGCGGCCTCCAGGGCACTGTTCGGCGGCAGAGCTAGATCATGCTCGTCGTGACAGTGCGGCGCGCTCGGCAGTGGGTCGAATCCGTCGAAGATCAAGTCCCCGCGGATGTCAGCCGTGTAGTTTAAACTTCCAAATCTGACCTGACGGCCAGGGGCGTAGCTTTCGATCTGCTCCAAACGGCCAAGCGAATTGGCCCGTAGTGCGAAGCCGCCGAAGACGAAGATCTGTCCGGGGAGGAAGGTCTCACCCTGAACTGCATCGCTATCGATGATCGTAGGAGCCATCGAGCCCGACGGCGACGACACAGAGGAACTCTCAATGAAAGCACCAATGTCGGTGTCAAAACCGGCGGATCTCGGGTAGGGGGTCCCGAACCGTGCGTCTAGGCCGGATGGTAACAGGAGGCGAGGGACATGAAGTTTTACCCAGGTTCGGGCCCTCTCGATGGAGGTAAAACCCTACGTCCTGCTTGATTAATATTGATGATATGGGTAGTACAAGAGTAGATCTACCACGAGATCGAAGAGGCTAAACCCTAGAAGCTAGCCTATGGTATGATTATTGTTGTCTATGTTGTCCTACGGACTAAAACCCTCTGGTTTATATAGACACCGGATTGGGTTAGGGTTACATAGAGTCGGTTACAATGGTAGGAGATCTACATATCCGTATTGCCAAGCTTGCCTTCCACGCCAAGGAAAGTCCCTCCCGGACATGGGACGAAGTCTTCAATCTTGTATCTTCATAGTCCAGGAGTCCGACTGAAGGTATAGTCCGGCTATCCAAACACCCCCTAATCCAGGACTCCCTCAGTCACCAACTGCGCCAAAAGCCTTGTGGCACCCATTCGTTGCGGCAACATCGACCTTGACGACATTTTGCAGGCCCTCCCGACGGTCCGAATTACCTTCCCCATGTGATATCTTGGTCTTTCGCTGTCAGTCACAAGACTAAAGTGTATCCACTTTAAGTATTTGGAGGACAAGGTGGCAGGAAAGCTTCCACCGTGGTCGGCTATGCATGTGGCTACGCTGGGGCGCATTGTTTTGGTCAAGGTCGTGCTCACTGCCATTGCCATTTACCACCTCACGCATCTTGACCTTCCGATTGAAGTGATGAGAAAGATCGATAGCTTGCGGCGTGCCTACCTTTGGGTGAGTTGTGATAATGTGACCGGCGAAAAGTGCAAGGTTAATTGGGACTTCATCTGCAAGCCCAAGATTTATGGTGGACTAGGAGTGCTTAACCTCCAGAAATTTGCGACCGCCCTACGCTTGTGTTGGCGCTGGTAGAATGTGAAGATCCACCTAATACTTGGTCTAGCTCAGGAATGCCTTGTACTAGCAATGACAAAGATCTCTTCGTTGCTGCCGCACGTGTGTGCATCGGAGATGGAAACAAAGCTAAGTTATGGGAATTTCCGTGGCTGGACGGCCCCGGCCTAAAGACATTGCGCCAAAGATTTTTGAGTTGTCAAAAAAGAAAACATGCTTGGTCAGGAAAACTATTGACAACAACCTTTAGATCCGCCAGGTTGACACTCGGTAGGGGCTAACCTTGGCCCATATCCAGGAATTTGCAACCCTGTGGGAGGTGCTTGCTAATGTGACCCTCAACTAGGGAGGTCCATGATGCGTGGGCCGTGGCCGCGACCGAGGCCACCTCTCTATGGTGGATTTTGTCACGTCCGCATGCACCCTATCACGTGCTTCCCCGCGTGAGATGGGCTAGCCGGATACATCTATCCGTATCTTCACCCTTGGTCGAGGTGCTCCGCTCGCGCCGAGGCGGGTAGGTCGTGGGCGTGGTAGGCACCACTTTTCCCGTGGGGCTTTACATTGTGCCTGTCCAAGTTGCTTTTTTCATGCTAGCCGGGCACACGCACGTGCCTGGCTCAGCTTGTGGCAGTGAAGTCATCATAGAGGGCCATTCGGCTACGTTCTTCTATGTTTGTGTGTCTTTTGGTTTGATCCTTGCGATCTACACATCTCTTCATCAGTGGTGGTTATTTTTCTAGTGCATTGGTCCTATGGGACTTAGCACGACGACTTCCCGACTATCTACTATAATAAGTTTTGCCCGACTCCATGCGAGGAAGGGGCGATAACATTGGCGCACCTTTGGATCGCTTCAGTGCTTGTAGTCGTTGCTCGATGGTCTATGGATTTGAATGTAATTTTTATTATTTCTGGTATTCGTTGTACAACCATGATTGAACATGACTAGATCGGAAGTTTTTCCAAAAAATGTACATATAGTTATAGCAGTGGCACATAGTCATACGCATGTCACGACCGGTTTTCCAATAAAAATGTTTATTGAGAAACCAATCTTTTGAGTCCAGTATGAGAAAAATCCTCCTTACTGCTAGACAAATTCTTGATACAATAAGCCAGTAGCATAAAATATATTACAGGGTCGAGCTACGGTTGCTCAACCAAATTATTACAAGCATGCCAATGATTATACATAATGGCGGATATGACACAGTGGTGTGGAGGCATACTACTGACTTGAGGATAGGGTGGTGGTGGAAAATCACAGCGGGGAGTGAGATACATGACTCTAAAACTGGCATCTCATCGAGCGTCGAGGTGAGGCTCGATGAATTTATTTGGTAGTGGAATCGGATATAATACAGTGACCAAATCCAGGGTCGCACGAGACTGACTGGGATTCCTCTAGGCGTCGGACTCGCTATCAAATTCTTCATCCATGAGATCGCCTTCGTTAGCATCTGGCCAAATCAACAAGCCAGGTGAGTACTTTGAAAGTACTCGCAAGACAGTTCAGACGTAAGATATAACAAATGCATGCATGGATGCGTCATGATTAATTTGCCAATGCACATTCAAAATTTAGCAAGCAAGGTAAGTAAAAAGGGAATCGGCGGTAGTCCGCCTGAAAACCCAACAAAAAGAAAATAATAGGAAACCGATCGGGTGTCTGAAGCGACGCCTCGAAGGGTGAACAAATAAATAAAGATCGTGCCGCAGTCGGGCGTCTAAGCGACACCACGTAAAGGGCTTAACTGAAAATAGAAGACATGCGTGCCACAGTCGGACGTCGGGGCGACATCACAGAAAGGGCTTATATTGAAAGTAAAGAACAGTACTGCCACAGTCGGACGTCTGAGCGACATCACAAAAAGGGCTTTTATTGAAAATAAATAATAACAATGCCACAGTCGGACGTCTGAGCGACATCGCAGAAAGGGCTTTTATTGGAAGTAAAGATAATAACAATGCCACAGTCGGATGTCTGAGCGACATCGCAGAAAGGGCTTTTATTGAAAGTAAATAATAACAATGCCACAGTCGGACATCTGAGCGACATCGCAGAAAGGGCTTTTATTCACAAGTAAATAATACTCATAATAAATATTCAATTCATGATAATAAACGGGTTAGTCCATCCATAGGAATAAACATTTAACCGGACTTAGCACTCATGTGATTCACCGGAGTCTCTGTCATCAAAACTGACACTTGTCAGGATAAGATAATACCGAACTTGGACATGGAATAGATGATTCAAAGGAATATATGACTCTGCAGAGTTTGTACGAAATTTTTTCCCACAGCCAACGGATTTCCGTAGTCACGAAGGACTAGTTCTGTTTACGGTATTTCGGAAGAAAACACAGCTAACCAGTACACACCCATCCTACCTCTTGATGCCAGGAATCACCCTAGACATCGTCCAAGAAAAACTTTTGAGACGGGGAGATCACAATCTCGAATAGCATGGGATCAAATTTATATACGCGCGCTCTAAGGGGTGCCCCCCTCTCAGTCCCAACCGGAAACACCCATGCCCCCTGACCGGATGACTGGCTTTAATCCAGGGCCATGGAACCATCATCACGGCCTCTCCTTTTGGTGTGTACCAGGAAAGCGGTTTGCAACTTACTAAGCCATATTCCTTGCGGAAAACATGTGGTAGTACGGGGAAGAAAATGGGAGGAACTGGACCGATACGGTTTGACACTGAAGTCATATAGTTTGGCATAAGACTGGCATGCTACAACACTGCCATCTTAACCATCCTCATGCCAACACATGGCCATACATACTCACATCCATCCACTTATGGATTCTCGATACTCACTTGCTTCAACGTTGCATGTAACATGACATTCGTCGGTATGCTCGTCAACATGCCATGAAACTACTTAATGCAAACATGCCAAAACGATCATCATATCAAAAGTTCAAACATGCTTGCCTGGTTCAGAGTAGTCGGAGCCTAGCTCGGTGAAGTTCGCGGTCCCGTCACCTCCTTCGGTATCTACGGTATAAAGAAAATATACACGCTATCGTGAATACCGTGAGGTGCACAAAAATTTCTCCAAATATTTTTCAAATAAATCTGATAAAAAACTAGACAAAATTTCAAAGAGGACAGAAAAATAATCAAACAAAAATACTCTTCTGTTTAAAAGTTATTAGTGTTTTTGTCCAGGGACCTTTCTGTAATGAAACAGAAACTTTCCAGGGTTTTCTTTATAAAAACAGAAAACGCTTCAGTCTCGAATACGTTAGCACAGCGGGGAAGACGTATTTTGCCCGAAGGCGTTTCCAGAAAACGATTCAAAAAAGGAGAAAAAGCTGACGGGGAGGACCCACCCGTCGGGTTTGAAAACGGAAACAGAGTTCTGGCGCCCGAGGGCCGCGGTGGTCGCCGGCGGCGATCCACGGCGAGACAGGAGGATCGGAGGGTACCTCCGTGTTCAGGGCGTCATTCCGCGTCGGTTGGTGGTGGTGGTGGTCACTGGCAAACACCACGTCGGCGGCGGCCCTTGCTCCGGCGGACGGTGGTTCGGGCGTGGATGGAGCTCGCCGAGGAGGGCTGCAAGGATCGAATCGAAGTAGGGGTTAGCTCTTTGGTTGCTCGAGGAGGTTACTGACGAAGTTTGGGCGCCGGGGATGGTCTCACCGAAGTGAATCGGGGTGGAGGCCGAGGCAGAACGGAGCGGCCGGAGTTGGGGGAGGAGACCTCCTCGAGGTCCTCCTAGTGGCCTGGCGGGGCGTTGGTGAGGTGCAGTGGTGGTGCGTGCTCGAGGGTGAGCTCGGGGTCCCCTTTTATAGGCGATCTGAGGCAGTGGCCGTGAACGGAGTTCTCCGGCGATGGATTACGGTGGTGCAGTGCTTGGTCGGGAAGTTTAGGGGGTTGGCCATCAACATGGAGGTCCACTGGCTCCACTCTGACGCTCAACGGACTAGGATTAGAAGCTTAGGGCAGGTTTTGTCGGAACGGGACGGCGCGGGTCCGTCGGCGGCAGAGAGCGCGCCCAGTGCTTGTCGGGCCACGGCGACGGTGCAGCGGGGCTGAGCTGGCATGCATGAGCCACGCGTAGGGCTAGGGAGCAAAGGGCGGCGCGAAACGGCGTTGCAATGCTAGTGCTGCCACTGTTGGCCGCTACGGGTGGCGTGGCCACCACAGAAGCCGCCAGCTCCGGCGATGCTCGCCGCCTCCGATGCCAGGAACCAGCCAAGTGCGCGTGCGGCGCTCTGGACAACGAGGAGGGGCTGCGCGCATCGCGCCACAGTGCACTGTCGACGCGTGACTGAACCCTGACGAAGAGAAACGACATTGAACTCTGAAACTCTGAATTTTTCTGGAAGTGTATAGAAACTATGCAGGCCAGGTGTTCGACAGAATGATTTTGGTATGTAGGGATTTCTCCTTGAGCTGAAACTTGGTGGGGTGGCCTCTCATTGCATCTGGAAACTGCCTGAATTTGGTTGGAATTTTTGGAGCAGAGGAGATATGAATTTCACCAAATTTGGCAAATCTGGTCCAAACTTGCAGAGACTGAAATTTGAAAAATTTGAAAAGAGGGAGAGTGGATCAAGATGGTTCTGGGTTGTGGATGCTAAGGACAATCCAGAGGAGTTGGTTTGAGATAAAAACTCAAAGGCAATGAGGTACTTGCTTTGATAATTACTTAGGCTCATAATGAAAGACAAAATTGTTTTGGGAGATAAAATAAATGAAATAAAATTCAAAAATGGTTTGGACTTGATGGGACAGAGAATTTAGATTGTTCCAAAGGTGGAGGGAGGGATTTTGAGAAGATTTACTATAGGTGACATGGTAAAACCATGGGTGGTTTTCAAGATAAGAAAAACCTCAAAATTCATAGAGTTCTTTTTATAAGAAAAAGAATAATTTCCAAAAATATACTTTGAGAAGGGAACCATCAGAGAAAGAGTTTTAAATGATCAAACACCATAGTTTGAAGAAGATACAAAAATAAAAATCCTTGCCAAAGAAGTTTTTAAGAGGATGGTTTTCTGAAAAAAATTTAAATGGCCTCTTTTCAAAAACCAACAAAGTTTTTTGTTGAAAACCAAATAAAAATTTTGGAGTGTCACAACGCATAAGCATACAACTATGACCATAGTAGCTTAGGACTGACAAACTAACAAACAAGGATCACTCCTCTTGGATCATGGCAAGTGTTTGTTCGTGCTAGCAGCCACATGGTGAACAAGGTGGGCCACGCTCCAACCTAAGTTTTTGGCCTAGCCTATGTAGCATACGACATTAAGAGACGGGCCGAGAGGGAGAAGAAGCCCATTAATAGCATATACTGCTCTTCATCTCGTCCTACGGTAAAATGCAGCGTTGCAGCCACGCTTAGGCACACGGTCAGCCGGTGAACCCAATCAAAGTGCCTCTCGTGTGTCGCCCTCTCAAAATTTCCCCAGACGTCGGTTGCCTTGTGTTGTACTCCAAGCCTTCTTGGGCCATCTCATTGTAGGGCCATGGGCATGGTTGATTTTCCTATGACATAACTGACCTAGGGGGCCTAGGTTGGCCTACGCAGGCAGACCTCCGGTAAGGTAAGTTACCCCTGAGCCATACCACGTCACTCACTGCTCACATCAAAGGCTTTATAAAACCAAGAGTATTTGAAAGCTTCTCAACCCAATTATATGAATTTGAGTTTCTAGAGCACAAAAAATTGTATGGAGATGGGATTTCACCAACTTGCGAAGTCCCCTCACTATCACGGGGCATGAAACCATGATGGTTGAAACTTAGAGCATCTACAACCGGACTGGGAAAATATGGCCCCCTATACGCGTCAATGGATAGGAGCTAATCACCCTTCATTTGCCCTTAATTCCAACCACACCCCCATTTGCAAACCCTCATTTCCATGCTACTCCATGCAACATTCATTTCATCATACGTACTCCATGATACATGAAACAAACAAGCTACATTCAAATAGGGAAGTACTCTAATCCTACTCGCCATCATCGGAATGTCGATGAGCCCCTTGCCAGAGTCATCGGTCTCATAGTCATTGGCAGTGGGGTGAAGCTTCAACGCCTCCTCCTCCTCCTTCGTCCGTGAAGAGCCACTCCCACCTGTAATATCAGATATCAACCAGAAGGCGGAAATGAGAGATTCGAGAAATACTTTGAAAAGCAAGTTTTCTGAAGTAAAACAGTGTGCATAAGAATTATCGAATAGAATAGAGTAAACTAAATTTAACAGAGCGACAACTAGATAAACATAAGTAAATTTAAGTAGCAGTGTGCACGAAACTAAACATAGCATAGGCAGCGAAATAACTAAGTACTCAAAAAGGTCTTTACAACATTCACAAAGAAAGAAGATGAGAAGAGGATCATCAAACACCTAAAGTTACCGAGGTAAATGAGTTCAAGAAACTAAAAACTGTAGCTTGACGAAGACAGAGATTTGTTCGATCACTTCAAGTCGTTGGCACAACTCTACGTCTGGTTGGAGGTGCCGAGGTTTAACTCAGTTGACAATGTTGTTACCCTATTCTCCTTGAGCTAAAGTCACTTATATTTCGCCTATCCAGTCGTGTTAGATCTTGGAGGTAGGTCTTGATGACCCACAAGTATAAGGGATCTATCATAGTCCTTTTGATAAGTAAGAGTGTCGAACCCAACGAGGAGCAGAAGGAAATGACAAGCTGTTTTCAGCAAGGTATTTTCTGCAAGCACTGAAATTGTCGGTAATAGATAGTTTGATAGCAAAGTAGTTGTAACAAGCAAATAATAGTAACGGTAACAAAAGTGCAGCAAGGTAGCCCAATCCATTTTGTAGCAAAGGGCAGACCGGAACAGTCTCTTATAATAAGCAAAGCATTCTTGAGGGCACACGAGAATTTCATCTAGTCACTTTCATCATGTTTGTTTGATTCACGTTCACTACTTTGATAATTTGATATGTGGGTGGACCGATGCTTGGGTGTTGTTATTACTTGAACAAGCCTCCCACTTATGATTAAACCCTCTCGCAAGCATCCACAACTACGAAAGAAGAATTAAGATAAAATCTAACTAGGGGTGGACATAAAAACTGACCAACCGAATGCCGAACCGAAACCGAAATCAAAAAAACCGAATTTTCGGTTTTTGCAGTTGGTACATTAAAATTCGGTTTTTACTGATGGAAACCGAAATGAAATCACTCGGGTCGGTGTAAAACCGTATTACCGAAGGAAAACCGAAGTCTGCACGTCACGCGAAGCTCACCCTCACATCGAAGCCGCTAGCCACCACTCAGCTGCGTACGAGCTCTTGACATGCGAGCTAGCCAGCCAACTTGATGGGCCTAGAGGATAGAGCCTTTTGCGTCAGGCATAGGCTTTTTACCGAGCTTGAAATCCCAAACCCAATAACCAATGTTTCTGAGGGCTGGTGGAGCGTGCAGTAACTTTCTTTTAGTCCCACATCGCCTAGCTAAGCTCAAGGAGACGAGGTGCCCAGTTATATAAGAGGTTGGGAGTGAGTAGGTACTACTCGTGCACAGCTTTGTAAGCAACGAAGCAAATGTTCGGTAAAAAACTGAACTGAACTAACGGTTAAACGAATTTTTCGTTAGCTGTTTTGGGTTGTTGTTTTCGGTTTCTAACTTTGTAAACCGAATTTGACAATAAACCGAATGGTATAAACCGATTTTTGGTTTCTACAGAATGCCCACCCCTAAATCTAACCATAGCATTAAACATATGGATCCAAATCAGCCCCTTACAAAATAGCGCATAAACTAGGGTTTAAGCTTCTATCACTCTAGCAACCCATCATCTAATAACTACTCCACAATGCATTCCCTTAGGCCCAAAGATGGTGAAGTGTTATGTAGTCGACGTTCACATAACACCACTAAGGGAATCAACAACATACATATCATCAAAATATCGAACGAATACCAAGTTCACATGATTACTTATGACAAGACTTCTCCCATGTCCTCAAGAACAAATGTAACTACTCACACGTATTGAATAACATAATAGATCTGAACATATGATCTTCCACCAAATAAACCAACTAGCATGAACTACAAGATGTAATCAACACTACTAGTCACCCACAGGTACCAATCTGAGGATTTGATGCAAAGATTGAACACAAGAGATGAACTAGGGTTTTGAGATGAGATTGTGTTGTTGAAGATGTTGATGAAGATTGGCCCTCCCATAATGAGAGGGTCATTAATGATGATGATGGCTTCAATCTCCCCCTCCATGAGGGAAGTATCCCAGGCGGAATCTCTCCACCGGAGCGCAAAAGTGCTCCTCCCAAGTTCCGCCTCAAGACGGCGGCGCTCCATCTCGAAAGTCCTCTCCTGATTTTTTTCTAGGGCAAATGGGCTTATATACTAGAAGATGGGCACCGGAGGCTGGCGAGGGGCCCCACTACACACAGGGCACGCCAGGGGGTAGGCGCGCCCTGGTGCCTAGTGGGCACCTGGGTGGCCCCCTCTAGTATTTCTTTTCTCCAATAATTTTTATATATTCCAAAATAAATCTCCGCAAAATTTCAGCTCATTTGGAGATGTGCAGAATAGGTATCTCTCACATAGCTTTTTAAGGTCCAGAATTCCAGCTGCCGGTATTCTCCCTCTTTGTGTAAACCTTGCATATTATGAGAGAAAAGGCATTAGAATTGCTCCATAAAGTATTATATTGATTGAAAACAATATAAATTACAGTAGGAAAACATGATGCAAAATGGACATATCAGATCTTCGGGACCTTCATAGACTTGTTCTTTGGCCGTCCGCACTTACTCTCAGGGGCTTAGAGCCAGAACCTTACCGTCCAGTGGATGCACATTCCACAAGATTAACACGTCATGCTAAGTTTCAACTAGTTTTTTAGTGATGCTTAATCAATCAGGAGATTTTAGGCTCTGTTATTTTTCCTCACTTAGGATTCTGAATCTGTTTTGGTAGGATGGGTTGCTCTGACAAACTCTTGTCAATTCTCTCTGAAGTAGCTAACCATTTAAGGTTGAAGGGGGTGCTATTTATGGCTGAAGAAATCTTGAGGTGTGAAATGACCAATAGGGAACTGATCTCCTAAAGGACAACCTACATGTGGTGCGGACGTAGAGTTTCAAACACAACCTATGATTTTCTTGTGGAATAAGTCAAGTTGACTCAACTACCGGTGATTCTTATTCTAAGTCCTGAAGAACATCGTCGCAGACTCAGAGACAAAATTATTCCGCGTGAAGAGATCTCCAAGTCTTCACTCGAAGAAGTAGGTTTTGGATTTAGCATATAACTCTCAACTTTTACTTAGACCCCCCCTAATAGTACAGTTTGCCCTATGACTCAAATTGAAGAAAATGAAACTAGAAAACAGAGTCTTCACTATGCTTTATTATCCTCTCTACAAGTTGATTGTTCGTCGAACATGCAATCCAAAAGTATTAATTGTCAGCACAATTTTTGCGGGTCATAACTCTAGTGTTAAACCAAATCCTTTTTGGGCATTCATCGGTGTATACTCACAAACACATTAGCCACTTAACATTTTTGTCATTAATCATCCAAAACCCTCATGGGCACTAGATGCACTTACACTGCCTCACGTCAGCGAGGTGGATCAGGTAGTGGTTTGCCAACACCCCCCGCTCGGACTGGAGCGGCTTTAGACGGGGAGATTAGAGTTGAAGGGAAACAGGTGGGGGAAAGGAGGGAAATGGGGATGACTATGGTTTGCCATCGTTGTGTGGCTTAAATAGCCGAAGTTCTTGGCCCCTCAGATGGCGCGACAGAGCGGTGCCATGAATGCGGTCACAAATTGGTGACCTGCCTCGGCAGGACCAAAGGGTTTCCACATGGGTTTAGCCCATCGATCCAACGTGGCGGGCGCGTCCAAACAATCTCAAATCGCCCACATATGAATTGAGTTTCAGGAATGACGGATAGTCCGAACACCTGGTTTAGTCGGAAGGAAGTGGTTGAGTGGCATTTGTCGGTTTAGTTGGTGTCCAGCTTATTTGCCCGGATGTTTAGGGAGGAAGTGGGGTTGACACTCATTGCTCTCGGCAACGCTCCTCGGAGTAGACCGCCTGAAAGTTGGTGTTCTTCTGAGGCTAGTCACAATGAGAGTAGCATAGGTATTGTCATGCATGTCAACTAGACATTTTTGCTCAGATGACACACAATTAAAAGATAAAAGAAAGGATTGAGTATCATGATACGGTACTGTATTATATTAAATGATGTACTAGTATGTGTCATGCATGTCAACAAATAATGTCACTATGATACTATGCACTTTGAAGGTAGTATCATAGACTAGCATCGCATTCATGATACTAGCATATTATACTTCCATTGTGATTAGTGGTATTTTTACACTCATTCACCCTTTTTTAAACTGAGATATTTCATTAAAACCGAGAATTTTTCTCGGATATTGCTACTAATGACTAATGAATGCAAAGGATTCCACAAATCCTTTCTTTGATGTGTTTCCACAGGAAATGGGCCAAAAAGGGAAGAAATCAAGTGTGAACATGGAAATGAGTGAAAGAGGAGATAGCACTAATCAAGAGGAGGCACATGTTGGACACGTTGCATGGAAAACAAAAAATGTCTATACACACACACAAGATCTATCCATGGAGATGCATAGCAACGAGGGGGGAGAGTGTGTCTACGTACCCTTGTACACGGTTGATGTAGTCGAACTTCTTCGCGCTCCAACCGATCAAGTACCGAATGTACGGAACCACCGCGTTCTGCACATGTTCATCTCGGTGACGTCCTCGGCCTTCTTGATCCAGCACGACGGCATGGTGACGGTGATGGTGAAGTGATTACGCAGGGCTTCTCCTAAGCACTACGAAAATATGACCGGGGTGTAAACGGTGGAAGGAGGCGCCGCACACGGCTAGGCAATTGTCTGTTGTGTGCTAGGTGCCCCTCCCACACACACACACACACACACACACACACACACATATATATATATATAGGTGGGAGGGAGGGAGGAGCAGCCAAAGGGGTGCCCAAGTAGGAGGAATCCTACTTGGGGTCTCTCCCAAGCCGCGCCCCCTGCCTTGTATAGGTGCAGGGGAAAGGCAGGGGAGGGTGGCGCCCCCCGTTTCCTTTCTCACTTGAGGAGGGAAAGAAAGGAGGGGCCACCCCTCCCCTTTCCTACCCCTAGGGGCTGCTGTCCAAAGAAGGGGCACAACAGGGGCTGGTCTGTCCCCCCTTTGGCCCATTAGGCCCATACACTTACCGGGGGTGTCCGGAACCCCTTCCGGTGACCCGATGACTACTCGGTGCACTTCGAAACTCTTCCGGTGTCGTAATACCATCGTCCTATATATCAATCTTTACCTCTAGACCATTTTGAGACTCCTCGTCATGTCTGTGATCTCATCCGAGACTCCGAACAACATTCGGTCACCAAATCATATAACTCATATAACACTATATCGTCAACGAACGTTAAGCGTGCGGATCCTACGGGTTCGAGAACTATGTACACATGACCGAGACACCTCTCCATTCAATAACCAATAGCGGAACCTGGATGCCCATATTGGCTCCTAGATATTCTACGAAGATCTTTATCGGTCGAACCTTATGACAACATACGTAATTCCCTTTGTCCATCGGAATGTTACTTGCCCGAGATTCGATCGTCGGTATCTTCATATCTAGTTCAATCTCATTACCGACAAGTCTCTTTACTCGTTTTGTAATACATCATCCTGCAACTATCTCATTAGTCACTTTGCTTGCAGGGCTTCTTATGATGTGTATTACCGAGAGGGCCCAGAGATACCTCTCCGATACTCGGAGTGACAAATCCTAATCTCGAACTATGCCAACTCAACAAACACCTTTGGAGATACCCGTAGAGCATCTTTATGACCACCCAGTTATGTTGTGACGTTTGATAGCACACAACGTATTCCTCCGGTATCCCGGAGTTGCATAATATCATAGTCGAAGGAATATATATTTGACATGAAGAAAGCAATAGCAATAAACTGAATGATCAATATGCTAAGCTAACGGATGGGTCTTGTACATCACATCATTCTCCTAATGATGTGATCCGGTTATAAAATGACAACTCATGTCTATGGTTAGGAAACCTTAACCATCTTTCATCAACGAGCTAGTCTAGTAGAGGCTCACTAGGGACACGGTATTTGTTTATGTATCCACACATGTATTTATGTTTCCGGTCAATACAATTCTAGCATGAATAATAAACCTTTATCATGATTACGGAAATATAATAATAACCATTTTATTATTGCCTCTAGGGAATATTTCCATCAGTCTCCCACTTGCACTAGAGTCAATAATCTAGTTCACATCGCCATGTGATTAATACCCATAGTTCACATCGCCATGTGACTAACACCCAAAGAGTTTATTAGAGTCAATAATCTAGTTCACATCGCCATGTGATTAACACTCAAAGAGTACTAAGGTGTGATCATGTTTTTCTTGTGAGAGAGGTTTAGTCAATGGGTCTGCCATATTCAGATCTGTATGTATTTTGCAAATTTATATGTACACAATGCTCTGCATGGAGTTATTCTAGATAATTGCTCCCATGTTCAATACATATCCAGATCGAGACTCAGAGTCATCTATTTTGGTGTTAAAGCTTGCATTGATTTAACCCTTTACGATGAACTCTTTATCATCTCCATAATCGAGAAACATTTCCTTAGTCCTTTTCAGGTACCTAAGGATAATTTTGACCACCGTCCAGTGGTCCACTCCTGGATCACTATTGTACCCCCTTGCCAAACTCATGGCAAGGCACACAACAGGTCTGGTACACAACATGGCATAGTTTATAAAACATATGGCCGAGGCATAGGGAGTGACTTTCATTCTCTCTCTATCTTCTGCCGTGATCAGGCTTTGAGTCTTACTCAACTTCACACCATCTAACACAGGCAAGAACTCTTTCTTTGATTGATCCATTTTTGAACTTCTTCAAAACATTATCAAGGTATGTGCTTTGTGAAAGTTTATTAAGCATCTCGATCTATCCCTATAGATCTTGATGTCCAATATATAAGCAGCTTCACCGAGGTCTTTCATTGGAAAATTCTTATTCAAGTATCCTTTTATGCTATCTAGAAATAATATATCATTTCCAATCAATAATATGTCATCCACGTATAATATCAGAAATGCTATAGATCTCCCACTCACTTTCTTGTAAATACAGGCTTCATCATAAGTCTGTATAAAACCATATGCTTTGATCACCTCATCAAAGCGTATATTACTCCGAGATGCTTGCACCAGTCCATAGATGGATCACTAGAGCTTACACGCTTTGTTAGCACCTTTAGGATTGACAAAACCTTCTGGTTGCATCATATACAACTCTTCTTTAAGAAATCCATTAAGGAATGCAATTTGACGTCCATTTGCCAAATTTCATAAATATAAAATGCGGCAATTGCTAACATGATTCAGACTGACTTAAACATCGCTACGAGTGAGAAGGTCTCATCGTAGTCAACCCCTTGAACTTGTCGAAAACCTTTCGTGACAAGTCGAGCTTTGTAGAGGGTGACATTACCATCAGCGTGTATCCTCTTCTTGAAGATCCATTTACTCTCAATGGCTTGCCGATCATCGGGCATGTCCACCAAAGTCCACACTTTGTTCTCATACATGGATCCTATCTCAGATTTCATGGCCTCAAGCCATCTATCGGAATCTGGGCTCATCGTAGCTTCTTCATAGTTCATAGGTTCGCCATGGTCTAGTAACATGACTTCCAGGATAGAATTACCGTACCAATCTGGTGCGGAACGTGCTCTGTTTGACCTACGAGGTATAGTAGTAACTTGATCTGAAGTTTCATGATCATCATCATCATCATTAGCTTCCTCTCTAGGCTTTTTAGGCATCACGGCAACAGATTTCTCTGATGTGCTACTTTACAATTTGAGAGAAGGTACAATTACCTCATCAAGTTCTACTTTCCTCCCACTCACTTCTTTCGACAGAAACTCCTTCTCTAGAAATGTTCCATTATTGGCAACAAAGATCTTGCCTTCAGATCTATGGTAGAAGGTTACCCAATTTTTTCCTTAGGGTATCCTATGAAGACTCACTTCTCCGATTTGGGTTCGAGCTTATTAGGCTGAAGCCTTTTGACATAAGTGTCGCAAACCCAAAATCTAAGAAACGACATCTTAGGTTTCTTGCCAAACCATAGTTCATACGGTGTCATCTCAATGGATTTAGAAGGTTCCCTATTTAACGTGAATGCGGTTGTCTCTGATGCATAACTCCAAAACAATAGTGGTAAATCGATAAGAGGCATCATAGAATGCACCATATCCAATAAAGTAAGGTTACAATGTTCGGATACACCATTACGCTATGGTGTTCCAGGTGGCGTGAGTTGTGAAACAATTCCACATTGTTTTAAATGAAGGCCAAACTCGTAACTCAAATATTTGCCTCTATGATTAGATCGTAGAAACTTTATTTTCTTGTTACGACGATTCTCCACTTCACTCTGAAATTCTTTGAACTTTTCAAATGTTTCATACTTGTGTTTCATCAAGTAGATATACCCATACCTACTCAAATCATCTGTGAAGGTCAAAAAATAACGATACTCGCCGCGTGCTTCAACACTCATCGGACCGCATACATCGATATGTATTATTTCCAATAAGTCATTAGCTCGCTCCATTGTTCCGGAGAACGGAGTTTTATTCATCTTGCCCATGAGGCATCGTTCGCATGTATCAAATGATTCATAATCAAGTGATTCCAAAATTCCATCCGCATGGAGTTTCTTCATGCGCTTTACACCAATATGACCTAAACGGCAGTGCCACAAGTATGTTGCACTATCATTATCAACTTTGCATCTTTTGGCATCAATATTATGAATATGTGTATCACTACGATCGAGACTCACTAAACCATTCACATTGGGTGTAAGACCATAGAAGGTTTTATTCATGTAAGTAGAACAACAATTATTCTCTGACTTAAATGAATAATCGTTGCAATAAACATGATCTAATCATATTTGTGCTCAAGGAAAACACCAAATAACATTTATTTAGGTTCAACACTAATCCCGAAGGTAGAGGGAGTGTGCGATGGTGATCGTATCAACCTTGGAATCACTTCCAACACACATCGTCACCTCGCCCTTAACTAGTCTATGTTTATTCTGTAACTCCTTTTTCGAGTTACTAATCCTAGCAACTAAACTGGTATCAAATAGCCAGGGGTTGCTATGAATACTAGTAAGGCACACATCAGTGACATGTATATCAAATATACTTTTGTTCACTTTGCCATCCTTCTTATTCGCCAAGTATTTGGGGCAGTTCCGCTTCTAGTGACCATTCCCTTTGCAGTAGAAGCACTCAGTTTTAGGCTTAGATCTAGCTTTGGGCTTCTTCACGGGAGTGGAAACTTGCTTGCCATTCTTCTTGAAGTTCTCTTTCTTTCCCTTGCCCTTTTTCTTGAAACTAGTGGTCTTGTTTAACCATCAACACTTGATGTTCTTTCTTGATTTCTACTTTCGTCGATTTCAGCATCGCGAAGAGCTCAAGAATCGTTTTCATCATCCCTTGAATATTATAGTTCATCATGAAGTTCTACTAGCTTGGTGATAGTGACTAGAGAAATCTGTCAATCACTATCTTATCTGGAAGATTAACTCCCACTTGATTCAAGCAATTGTAGTACCCAGACATTCTGAGCACATGCTCACTGGCTGAGCTATTCTCCTCCATCTTGTAGGCAAAGTAGAGGTCTCACACCTCTCGACACGGGCATGAGTCTGAAATACTAATTTCAGCTCTTGGAACATCTCATATGCTTTGTGGTGTTCAAAACGTTTTTGAAGTCCCGGTTCTAAGACGTAAAGCATGGTGCACTAAACTATTAAGTAGTCATCATATCGAGCTTGTCAAACGTTCATAACGTCTGTATCTGCTCCTGCAATAGGTCTGTCACCTTGCGGTGCATCAAGTACATTTGCTTCTACAACTATCGCTAATGCATAGTGATAAAGTAAAGAAATTACATGGCGTTTGCATTTCATACAATAAAGCGACAACCATAAGGCTCCTGCCAGTTGCCGATAACTTTTACAAAACATGATCATCTCATACAGTAACGTATATCATATCATGTCTTGACCATATCACATCACAACATGCCCTGCAAAAACAAGTTAGATGTCCTCTACTTTGTTGTTGCAAGTTTTATGTGGCTCCTACGGGCTACTAGTAAGAACCGTTCTTACCTACGCATCAAAACCACAACGGTGATTTATCAAGTTTGCTGTTTTAACCTTCAACAAGGACCGACCGCAGTCAAATTCGATTCAACTAAAGTTGGAGAAACAGACACCTGCCAGCACCTTTATGCAAAACTAGTTGCATGTCTGTCGGTGGAACAGGTCTCATGAATGTTGTCATGTAAGGTTGGTCCGGGCCGCTTCATCCATCAATACCGCCGAATCAAAATAAGACATTGGTGGTAAGCAGTATGACGATCACCGCCCACAACTCTTTGTGTTCTACTCGTGCATATCATCTACGCATAGACCTGGCTCGGATGGCACTGTTGGGAAACATAGCATGTAATTTCAAAAAAAATCCTACGCTCACGCAAGATCTATCTAGGAGATGCATAGCAACGAGAGGGGGAGAGTGTGTCCACGTACCCTCGTAGACTGAAAGCGGAAGCACTTAACAACACGGTTGATGTAGTCAAACTGCTTCATGGCGCTTGCAATTCATATAATAAAGAGACAACCCTAAAGCTCCTGCCGGTTGTCGATATTAGAAAACATGATCATCTCATACATCAACATATATCACATCATATCTTGACCATATCACATCACAACATGGCCTGTAAAAACAAGTTAGACGTCTTCTACTTTGTTGTTGCAAGTTTACGTGGCTGCTATGGGCTTCTAGCAAGAACCATTCTTAACTACGCAAAAAACACAACGGTGATTCATCAAGTTTGTTGTTTTAACCTTCTTCAAGGACCGGCCGTAGTCAAATTGGATTCAACTAAAGTAGGAGAAATAGAAACCCGCCAACCACCTTTTATGCAAAACTAGTTGCATGTCAGTCGGTGGAACCGGTCTCATGTGCGTGGACATGTAAGGTTGGTCCGGGCCTCTTCATCCCACAATACCGCCGAATCAAAATAAGATGTTGGTGGTAAGAAGTATGACTATCACCGCCCACAACTCTTTGTGTTCTACTCGTGCATATCATCTACGCATGGAACTGGCTCTGATACCATTGTTGGAAACATTGCATGAAAAACAATGTTTATACATAGGTGGGGTGTCGTGGTTTTGTCACGGCAGATGTCCTCGTGAAATGACTTAGTCGTGGAGCCATCGCTATGGGTTAGCTTAAAGGGGTTTAAAGCGGACAAAGGATGCGAGAGTTTATACTGGTTCGGCCCCTTACGATGAAGGTAAAAGCCTACTCCAGTTGTGATGGAATTGCTTAGGGTTTCGATGACCAGGGAGCGAATCCGCTTTGCTTGGCTCTCGAGTTGTTAGGTGTTGTCCCTAAACCACCACCGGGCCATCCCTTTATATACATAGGTCGACGCACGTCGGTTTACAGAGTCCCGAGGCCGGATCATAAACGTCTCCGGCTCAGTTTCTATTCCTAACTTATCATACAAGTATACATCAATATCGGTTTATGTCTACAAGACTTAACCCACCTTTGGGCCTTGGGCCTTCATGAAGCGCCATCATTCATGTCTTCATGGGCTTCAAATAAGATAATCATCATGAGGATAACCCAGCCTCTCCTGGCCAGTTTATGTCCAGTAGTAATATCCCCAACATTAGGCCCCAGATTGATTTGAACTTGTTCATGTCAATCTTCAACACTTAGAAGAATTCCTCCCCTTGCTCCTTCACATAGATCTTGTAAACCGCCGTGACGTCATCCTCCAGATTTGTAGTAAACCGTCGTGACGTCACCTGTTCATTTAAAGCCGAAGATACCCTTTCATTTATGAGCATCCAACAATCGGAACGACAACCTCGTTATATATCCATTGTTTGGGCTCCTTGATTCCCGCGCCTGTCGCTTATCCCTTTACCCTTATAAATAGGGCTGAGGACCCATTTCCCTTTCTTTCCTTTGCCTTTCCATCTCTTATCCTTCCTCGCGACGCCCCTGCACTCAAGCTCCGCCTCTGCCTCACCGTCGGCCGCTGCATCGACCTGATCGCACCAGAGAAACGCGGCGCACCTCCACTACTTCAACAGCCGTTGTAAGTCTCTCCCTTCTCTCATCTGTAGATCTACTTAGGGTTTGTCGGAGTAATCGACCACGGGTACCCCGAGGACGGCAAGACGATATTTCAAGACATCGGGGCTAGCAAAGCCCCTCAGTCCGACTGCCCGGCCGCTTCCGCCGGCTCCCCAGCCGGCTGCCGACTGTGCCTACCAGCCGGCTGCCGACTGCAGCCCGACCCGACATCGACAAGACACCGACGAGACGGCCATACCGCGGACAAGACAACCGTACCGCGATGACATCATGTACAGTGTCACTTGTCCCCTGGCACTATTTATGAAGTGACCCAGGGGACAAGCATGACATGCCTTACCCATGCCTACCCACATAGCTTACATAGTAAGCTAGCCCACACTATAAAAGGGGCACTCATCCATCCATCCAGGATGATGGACACTCACACTCACTCACGCATGAGCTGACACACACCCATTCGGCCATAGGCCATGGGCACAGCCAGCCACTAGAGCATGTATCATGCAGGCATACACCAAGTCAGATACCTACAGTACTGATCTCAGATACAGCTCCAGGAGCGCTTTGTACTAGACATATTAGATACACTCAGACATGCAGCAGTAGGAGTATTATCTCTCCGGAGAGCTCCGAAGCTGGGTAAACCACCGCGTGCTACTCGCATACCCGCTCCCGGGCCTATCAGCAGCAGTCTTACCCACACACTAAGCCCTTGTGGCATCTGTCGACTCGCAAGCCCCCCGTGAGAAATACCACGACAGGGTTCATACGGGTTCATGGCGCTCTCTTCGTGTTCTTCGTCAGTCCATAGATAGCAGACCTCAGGCTTGATGCGTTTCGTGCAGTAGCTATGACAATCCTTAGCTCCGCCATCAAACCAACCTTTAAACACATAAGAACTTGGTCTGGACCTTTTGTGAACTGCTTCAGGACCAAACTTTTTTACGTCTAGATATTTTTTCTTTTCCTGACTTACGGTAGATCCAAAATTCCAAAGCGAACTTGTGAAACCTGTTTTTCCTCACTTAGTCATTTTTGCCTTAGATTTGTATCTTCCTTATCTGCGTAGGTGGTTTATCCTTGTAGAAAGTAATTTGTCATATGCCATTAGTCCCCTTGTAAACCACTCATCGCTTTACCATTTATAAACGCTCTGTCATTGGCGGTTTATAACTGCCTCCGGTTTATCAATTTTACATGCTTGAATTCCTTTTTCCTCAACCTGTTGTACTTTATGCATTGTCATTATGAATCATAAACCGGCAGTAATCTTTTCCAGCTCTTTACTTGCAATGGACAAACAATTCTATTCCTGTAACTGGGTCCCTTCCCGGGTTACTGAGGAGCAACTAAATGGATGGTCAAAATTGGCACCTTACCGAAGAAGAATGAAATCCATTGGCGAGTTCCCGGTCCGGAAAATCCTCCTACCCCCAGAGATGGTGAAGTAGTAGTGTTTGCTGATCATATGGGCCGTGGTTTTAAACCGCCTGGATCCAAGTTTTTTTGGGATGTACTTGCCAGCTTTCAGATCCACCCTCAAGACATTGGACCCAACTCTGTATCCAATATCTGTAACTTTCAGGTGTTTTGTGAAGCCTACCTACAAGAAGAGCCGACTGTCGAGCTGTTCCGGGATTTCTTCCACTTAAACCGTCGCACTGAATTCGTAGACGAGCCCAATACTGAACTTGGTGGCATCTCCATTCAGAAAAGGAAGGATGTTAGCTTTCCTCACGCCAAGCTTCACAGTCACCCAAAAGATTGGAATTAGACTTTTGGTTCTATTGCAAGGACACTTCTCCTGAAGATGAGAACCCTCTGCCGGGTTACCGTGCTCACCGGCTTACCAACACTCATCCACTTCCGCAACGACTACCTGCCAAGGAACGGGCCTCGTATGCACCACAACTCGCCAAGCTTAGAGCTTTCATGGCCAACGGTTTGACAGGTGTGGACTTTGTTCGTTGCTGGCTATCCTGGAGTATCTTGCCGTTAAGTCGCCACTCCGGTTTAATGTGCGAGTATACCGGTGACGTAAAAGACTCCCAATGTCATATTGACATTCAGCTAACAGATGATGAAGTTACTGAGTCTGTCAAGAAAATGCTGAATGAATCGGAAGCTATCTGTAGCAAGACCGGGCTAAGTCCCTTTTACACGTAGAACAAACCGCCCGCTGTAAGAATTGTTTTGCTTCCGCTTTATACCTGATATTTTTGAACTGTGCAACTTTTAATACCCTCTGCCCATCTTTTAAACAGGGTGATGATCCGTTCTGGAAAAAGAAACCTCAGGAGAAAACGGTTAAGGCTCCTCGTCTTAAAACGAAGGATGTCAAGAAATTTGCTAAGAGGAAGGCAACTAAACCAATCGGTTTAGAGCTTGATGACGACTCTGATGAACCGGATGCAGAGGTAGAACTTGATTCTCTTGGTTCACTTTTCATACACCTCATCGACAATGATATTTATCAGGATGACGCCGAGGGCAGCCAAGCTGACGACGCAGAGGTAATTTTCCTTTCCTCCGGTTCAGATCCTCTGCCAACACAAAAAATCCATCAAGCAATCCGGAAAGTAAGATTTTCTCACCCCCTAGCTTACTTGGACCCAAACTTTCTTTTGAAGAAGCATCAACGCGAAGCCCACCGCACCACCCGTCATAGCAGCCAAGTAATCACTTCCACCGGTCTGCCAAATACTCCGGTTCGGAAGCGCCAATCTGAGGTTTAAAATACTTCCAATACTTCTTACCCCAAGGCGGGTTATTTCCGACAGCCTCTTAATCTGTCCGATTCGAATTATCAGGGTCCGCCACCTTCATCATCCTGCGAATCAACTGCCACACAGCTTCCACCCCTCAAGACCGTCCTTGGGTAAATGTCTTAAGCTGTCTCTTTTTGACGCTTTATGCTTATGTGCTATACTGATGTGTATATATCCTCTTTCAGAGCCAAGGCCAGGCCCAGTAAAAAGGGTCGTGTAGATAAACCGTCTGATGACCATGTGATTGTTGAACCGGAGACAATTCTAGAACCGGAAAGAGCAAATGCTGATGCCACGCTTGATGACCCGCCACCTCCAGATCATGTCTTTACTGAACAAGTAGAAGTTGATACCGTAGTGCAAGCGGATAAACCGGCAAGTCCAGTCCGTACTGATGATGGACCGTCTAGTCCGGTTAAGGCTACTGATGTTCCATCAACTCCAGTAAAGGCTGCTGGTGACAAGGAAGCTGATGTTATCATTACTGGCGTTGGCCACACCTCCCCTAGCCATCCTGTTGCCTTAGCAAAACATAGCACCAAAGAAGAACGTGATGCCATGGAGAAAGGCAAATGGAGCACCGATTTATCAAGCTATGCGCACCTCAATGCCCAAGAGCTCCATTCTGGTTTTTTAAACCGCCTGTACACAAACCGTGCTTACGAAGCCAGTTTAGTGAACTTAATGAAGGAACATTATGAGGTAATTACAAATCCTTTTCTCTCTTAAGTCCAATTGTAAGTACCAATTCCAGTAGCTCCCAAGGGCCGATTTATGATAGTAATAAAAAACCGGGACTTCCTAATACCGCACTTCTTCATACTTATCCTCCAAGGGTCGGTTGAAAAAATGAACTGGTACTTTAGCATTGTATTCTCATAACTTTCGCCTGTGTAATCCCCAAGGGTCGGTTTATCTTTCCAAGGTGAACCGGGACTTTAACCACTGTTACTTTTGAGCAGATGTACATTATCCCCCAAGTGCCAAGAATAATGCTTGCATTATACTTGGGACATGAAATAATTTTCTAGAATGAAGCGAGTAGGCATTATCCCCCAAGTGCAAAGTGCATAACTTGTTATATGCTTGGTACTTCAAATATATACAGCCCGTTGATGACATGTCTATTCTTTATCGGCTGAGCTGAGCAAAAAGGACGCCCAAACCGCTGATCTTCAAGAGAAGATCAAATCTCAGCAAGCGGAGGCTTCTAAAGCCAAAGAAGAACTGACCAATGCCTTAATAGCCATGGAGAGGCTGAAGGAAAACTTCAAGAAGGAACATGCAGATTGGGACACGGAGAAGACCGCTTTAGTAAACAAGGCCGAAGACGCAGAAGCATCCCTTAAATCGGTGGTCGAAGAACTGACCGGTTTAAAGCGGCAAATAAACGCTATGACCTCTGCTGTGTTTGGTAAGTATCCTCATCTGATGTTTTTCAAGCCATTTTACCGTATCAATTACCGGTTTACTGATGCTTGCAATGTCACAGGGACCCGCATTACCCATCTGGGCTCTGACATGCGGATGAAGCCGAAGGCTGCCTATACGTTGATAGAGCAGCTGTATTCTGGATCCCAACGGGCTATTTGCACTGCTGCTTATAACAGGCCTCCTCCAACGCTGAGAAAAGAAACCATCAAGAAGCTGTCAATGTTGCCTGCCCGATTGGATGAACTTAAAAGATCAGCTGCAAGGTCAGGCGCACTGACTGCGCTAATCCGGGCCAAGGCATGGATTCCAGATCTTGAACCGGCAGATATTGGTCAAGGCTATCCCGGCATAAAGGAAGATGGCTCAGAATTCAACAATGATGATCTCCGAAGGCTGACAAGGGAACTGTGACCCATAGCGAGCAAATTGGCAGATGAAACAGATCTGTCTCATTACCAGCCGGTTTATGATGCTGATCAGAAAATATATCCTGCGCCAACACATGATGTAGAGGATCTTGTTCCGCCAATTCATAAGCACACTTATTCCCCTGACATTGATCCTTCCACCCTTATAAGTGAAGAAGCCATGTTCCAAGCTTTAACTGGAATTGATTGGACAACGATTGATTTCCAGTCACTGGGTAGAGAGGAGGAGGATGCACCGACTCAAGATGACCCTCAATCTTCAAGTCGTCCTGATGATGAATCCTGAACCGGAGGCCGGTTTAGTCCGTCGCAGCCTACCATTCTTATTGAAACAATTATCCAGTGTGGGCACTAAAGCGCCTTGTAATAGGCTAGTTCAAACACTTGTTTGTTATGCCATCGAGCATACTTATTTTGCTTGATACTGATAACTCGCCATGCTTTGGGATCTTTATTATATGCATAATCCGCAGTGGCTGTATTTTAACTTGTTCCTGCATACAAGAAATTGAAAGGGTCCTGGCGGTTTACAGCTGGACGGGTCATGATGCCCAAATATATAGCTTCGGTGTAAAGCCAAGGCTATTTAAAAACAACCAGATATAAAATAAAGAATACTTGTTACCTCGTTGTTTGACCCATGATTGTTATAAAAGGGTGATAACACCAAGCTGGAGTATAGATGACTCCTTCCAGGTTTGCCGGTTTATGATAAAATCGTACCGGGTTATGATAAACACCGGTTTTATCCATATAACACTGATCACTTGTAGTCAAAACCAGACCGGAACAATAAAGGCTGGATTATAGCTGATCATGTACTAACAATTTAGCATTGTAAGCCACGCCAGATTGTAATAAATGCCGGTTTATCAGAAAACACTTATGAATTTTATCAAAAGAGAAGAAAAACTTTGCAAAAAAATACAAGAACAAAATGCGAGGCTTTTCATGGGCTGCCAGGCCCTAAATCGACCCTTTTCATGGGCTGCCAAGCCACTGAGTTAAACCATTTTACAAAGCCTTTTAAGATGGACCTCAATCTTTAACCAATCATCGTTTTAACTTTGACAAGTTCAGGGTCTATGAGATTGACTTGTCAAACGTTCGAAGGGTCATATCAGGTTTACCTGGATGGAGTGGCTTACTTAAAGAGGCAGGATAACCCGGGGTTTTAGGTGAATACACCTGGCTTCCAAGCCTGGCTTGATAGCCTATTACAAGGGTGCAGACTGTTTGTTCTTTGAGAAGCAAAGAGCCCCCAAGTAATATTTGAGCTGTGCTCGGTGGGTGCCTATGTTTGAGTTGTGCTAGTGCAACACTCTCTTTGGCCCCACATAATTTCCTTTTGGCCTTAAGCCTATCAAGAGGTGTAACTATAGTGTGAATACAACCAAGCCCCCTAGTGATTTCCCTTTGGATGTGTGGCTTTACAAGCCGGATCAACAGAATTCTGCTTTGTAAACAGAAGTCTCCATGTAAACACACATGATGTAAAAACAACAGAGACCCCGCTTTAGCTGAGGCTCTAGTTTATTATATTGATCATAATATATACATTGTCATAATTATGTACATAAAAAGACCCTATGGCTCAAGTATAGTAAGGCTGAACATGAGCTATATTCCACGGCCGCTGGGTCTCCTCCGATTTACGTGAGTCTTTGTGCTCTCGAACATCGATAAGGTAGTATGATCCATTGTGCAAATTTTTGCTGACCACAAAAGGCCCTTCCTAAGGTGGGGATAACTTGTGCATATCAGTCTGATCCTGGATGAGCCGGAGCACCAGATCTCCTTCTTGAAAAGTTCTGGTTTTAACCCAGCGGTTGTGATAACGTCGCAGATCTTGTTGATAAATCGCCGAACATGCCGCCGCAAGATCACGCTCCTCATCTAACAGGTCCAATGAGCCCTGACGTGCTTTTTCATTATCAACTTCAACATAAGCCGCCACACGGGGCGAGTCATGACGTATGTCACTAGGGAGAACTGCCTCTGCTCCGTAAACCATGAAGAAAGGTGTGTAACCCGTAGATCTATTTGGTGTGGTGTTGATACTCCATAACACGGAGGGTAACTCCTCCACCCAACAACCCGACATCCGCTTTAAAGGAACCATAAGCTGGGGTTTGATACCTCTCAAAATTTCTTGATTGGCCCTCTCTTCTTGACCATTAGATTGGGGGTGAGCCACTGATGACACGTCAAGTCGGATGTGCTCACATTGACAAAATTCTTCCATAGCACGCTTCGATAGATTAGTACCATTATCAGTGATAATGCTGTGTGGAAAACCAAACCAGAATATCACCTTTTTGATGAATTGAACCGATGTGGCCGCATCACACTTACTGACTGGCTCTGCCTCGACCCACTCGGTAAACTTATCAACCGCCACCAGTAGGTGGGTCTTCTTGTCCTTGGACCTCTTAAAAGGTCCAACCATATCGAGCCCCCAAGTTGCAAACGGCCAAGTTATTGGAATCATTCTTAATTCTTGAGCCGGAACATAAGCGCGACGTGCAAACTTTTGACAACCATCACACCTCTTTACCAAATCCTCAGCATCAGCATGATCCTTCAACCAATAGAAGCCGCGATGAAAGGCCTTAGCCACCAAGGATTTTGAAACGACGTGTTGACCACAATCTCCTTCGTGGATCTCACGCAAAATCTCACAACCTTCTTGAGGAGAGACACAACGCTGAAATGCTCCTGTGATGCTATAATGATGTAGCTCCCCATTAACAATGGTCATTGACTTGGATCGCCGGATTATCTGCCGGGCCAAGGTTTCGTCGTCTGGTAACTCGCCCCGGTTCATGTATGCCAGGTATGGGACTGTCCAATCTGGAATAACATTAAGAGCCGCCACCAATTGAGCCTCTGGGTCGGGCACAGCCAAATCCTCCTCCGCAGGTATTTTAACTGACGGATGATGTAGCACATCGAGAAAGGTATTGGGTGGCACCGGTTTACGTTGAGAGCCTAAGCGACTTAAAGCGTCTGCTGCTTCATTCTTCCGCCGGTCTATATGATCAACCTGATAACCGTTGAGATGACCAGCCACTGCGTCCACCTCTCGTCTATATGCTGCCATGAGTGGATCCTTGGAATCCCAAGTGCCAGATACCTGTTGAGCCACCAGGTCCGAGTCACCAAAGCACTTGACCTGGCTTAAATTCATTTCCTTAGCCATCCGAAGACCATGGAGGAAGGCCTCATACTCAGCTGCATTGTTAGTACAAGGGAACATTAAACGGAGAACATAACAAAACTTATCACCTCGTGGGGAAGTTAATATGACTCCAGCCCCCGAGCCCTCCAATTTCCTGGACCCATCAAAATGAATAGTCCAATAAGTGTTGTCTGGTTTTTCCTCCGGTGCTTGCAACTCTGTCAAATCATTGATGAAGTCCACAAGTGCTTGGGATTTGATTGCCGTGCGAGGCGTATAGTTTAGCCCATGAGGTCCAAGCTCAATAGCCCATTTAGCAATCCGGCCAGTTGCTTCTCTGTTTTGGATGATATCTCCCAAGGGGGCTAAACTGACCACCGTTATAGGATGACCCTGGAAATAATGCTTGAGCTTCCGGCTTGCCATAAAAACCCCATACACCAGCTTCTACCAATGTGGGTATCTCTGTTTGGACTCAATAAGCACCTCGCTGATATAATAAACCGGCCATTGAACCGGATACTCTTTCCCAGCCTCCTTGCACTCCACAACAATAGCCACAATAACAGCTCGGGCATTAGCAGCCACATATAGTAATAAGGGCTCCTTATCAACCGGAGCCGCAAGGACATGTGGCTTGGCTAACTGTCTCTTCAGATCCTCAAGCGCTTCATCAGCAGCATCACTCCAAACGAAGTGATCCGTTTTCTTTAGCATTTGATACAAAGGGATAGTCTTCTCTCCAAGGCGACTGATAAACCGGCTTAAGGCTGCAATCCGGCCTGCCAAACGTTGAACATCGTTAATGCACACCGGTTTAGCTAGAGATGTGATAGCCGTGATCTTCTCTGGATTAGCTTCAATGCCCCTGTTAGACACCAGAAAACCCAAAAGCTTGCCTGCTGGTACACCAAAGACACATTTAGCCGGATTAAGCATCATGTTATAAACTCGGAGGTTATCAAAAGTTTCCTTCAAGTCACCTATCAATGTCTCCTCCTTTCTGGACTTCACCACAATGTCATCCACATATGCATGTACATTGCGCCCAATCTGTTTATGCAGACAATTCTGGATGCAGCGCTGATAAGTTGCTTGGGCACTCTTGAACCCAAAAGGCATGGATACATAGCAGAAGGCTCCAAAGGGAGTTATGAAAGCTGTCTTCTCCTGGTCCTTAACTGCCATTTTGATCTGATGATAACCAGAATAAGCATCTAGAAAACACAAACAGTCACAACCTGCTGTAGCATCAATAATTTGATCGATACGAGGGAGAGCAAAGGGATTAGCTAGACATGCTTTGTTTAAGTCTGTGTAATCTACACACATATGCCAAGTGCCGTTTTTCTTGAGTACTAGCACCGGATTAGCTAGCCACTCAGGGTGAAAGACCTTCACAATAAACCCTGCTGCCAAAAGCCGGGCTACCTCCTCACCAATAGCTTTACGCCTTTCTTTGTTGAAGCGGCGAAGAAACTGCCTGACCGGTTTAAACTTAGGATCTATATTAAGAGTGTGCTCAGCGAGTTCCCTCAGTACACTTGGCATGTCAGAAGGCTTCCATGCAAAGATGTCCCGGTTCTCACGGATGAACTCGATGAGCGCGCTTTCCTATTTCAGATCCAGGTTAGCACTGATGCTGAACTGCTTGGATGAATCGCTAGGAAGGAAGTCGACCAGCTTAGTCTCCTCAGCCGATTTAAATTTCAGCGCCGGATCATGCTCAGTAGTTGGCTTTTTTTAGAGAAGTCATATCTGCCGGATCAACATTGTCCTTATAAAATTTCAGCTCCTCTATGGCACAAACTGACTCAGCATAAGACGCATCACCCTCTTCACATTCCAAAGCAATTTTCCGGCTCCCATGCACCGTGATGGTCCCCTTATGACCCGACATCTTAAGCTACAGATAGACATAACAGGGCCTTGCCATGAACTTAGCATAGGCCGGCCGTCCGAACAGGGTATGATATGGACTCTTGATTTTCACCACTTCAAAAGTCAACACCTCTGATCTTGAATCATGATCGTCTCCAAACGCAACTTCCAGAGCTATCTTGCCAACTGGGTATGTCGATTTACCAGGAACCACACCATGAAACACGATGTTCGATGGTTTAAGATTCTTATCTGTTAACCCCATGCGACGAAAGGTTTCATAGTAAAGGTATTGATACTGCTTCCTCCATCCATAAGAACCTTGGTAAATTTATACCCCCAACCTGAGGAGCCACTACTAAAGCCAAATGACCCGGATTGTCAACCCGGGGTGGATGATCCTATCGACTCGACAGGATGGGCTGTTCAAACCAGCGCAGATAACAAGGTACCGCCGGTTCAATGGAGTTCACGTCTCTTTTATGAAGCTTATAATCGCGCTTACATAAGCTAGTGGTGAAAACATGATACTACCCACTATTCAACTGCTTTGGATTGCTCTGATAACCCGATTGCTGCTGCTGTTGATTCCCCTAATGGTTGTAACCTCCCTGGTTGCCCTGGCTGCTTTGATTGCCATGTCCGGTTTGGTTGCCTTGGAATCCTGAACCGGAACTGCCGCCACCATAACCCGGCCCATGGAAACTGCCTCCTGAACCGCCGGGCGGTCCATTGTCATATTGAAATAGATTTGAATTTTTGAATTCCCGCATGATGAAGCAATCCTTCCAAAGATGCGTAGCTGGCCTCTCCTTCGATATGTGCTTTGGGCAAGGCTGGTTTAATAGGCGCTCCAGATTGGGGTCTGACCCTCCACCCCGTTGGGGCGGTTTACCCTTGCGCCGCTGATCGTTATCCTGGGCGTTGGTGTTAGCCACAAAGTCCAAGCTATTATCTGCCTTGCATTTACCGTTGTTCCCATGACCTGCCGGGTTATGCTGCTGCCCTTTGGTGTTGCCGCTCTTCTTTCCCTTCCCTGTCTTGTCATCATCAGACTCGGGGTCCTTGGAACTATCAGAGTCGGCATACTTTACCAGAGCTGCCATAAGTGTTCCCATGTCATTACAATGGCGTTTGAGCCATCCCAATTTCAACTTCAAAGGTGCAAACCGGCAATTGCCTTCCAATGTTAAAACGGCTGTGTCAGCATTGATGCGATCTGACGAATGCAAAATCTCTGAAACCCAGCGTACCCAGTGGGTTGTTGATTCTCCTTCCTCCTGGACACAGGCAGCTAAATCCACGATTGACATGGGCTGCTTGCACGTATCCTTGAAGTTCTGGATAAACCGGGCCCTTAACTTGACCCATGATCCAATAGAATTGGCTGGCAGATTTTTCAACCATGTGCGAGCTGTTCCCTCCAACATCATGGTAAAGTATTTGGCACACGCCGCTTCGTCCACATCCAGCATCTCCTTTGCCATCTCATAGCTTTCCACCCATGACTCAAGGGATAAATCAGCGGTGTAATTCGGCACCTTGCGCAGGCCCTTGAAATCCTTGGGTAACCGTATGTTGTGCAGAGCTGGGACAAGACATGGCACTCCCAAAGAACTGGAGGTAACCCCAGGTTCCACCGACGTTGTTGGACGAACCATAGTGAACTAACGAACTGACATGAGTTGACGAACCAGAGCTTCGTGTTGCGCCGCTAACTCGGCTTCTCGACGTGCCCTAGCGCGATCCACTACATCCCGAGAATTGCCACCGCCACCCGTCGGGTTATTGCCATAGAATGAATCCTTCCGCGGCTATATGAATAAGCCTGCTGCTGAGTCAAGGCCGTCTGAAGGAGCTCCCTAGCCCGTCGTGTTTCAACCGCTACTGGGGACTCACCATCAATTGGGAGAGCTACCAATCACGAAGCAGCAACAACGATGTTATCCAACGAGTTAGAGTAATGCCCTGGAGGCGTTGAGATGTGCCGTGATGGGATATCGTTCTGACGAGGCTGAGGCGGCGGATCCACCGCACGAGGCTGAACCGGTGCCCCGGTCCCAGGCGCATCCGCCCGGTTTACCACTGGCTGGTTGCTGGTGCCTGCTCCTGGCGTGTTAAAGAGATTTATTGCCTCAAAAACCGGCAGGAGGTGCGACCAGTATCTTCTTCTCATGACATCATCTGATGCACTCCGATCCAGCATAAGCCGGTAGGCCTGAGCCTCTAACTCGGCCCGCTCTATAGCCATCCTGTCGTTCTCCATCGCCAGGTCCGCTTTAGCTTGAGTTATCTGATCCTTCACCTTTGCAATCTCTGTGTTTTGCTGATCCTGGTTTGCTGTGTCCACCTCTGCTGCTAGCAATGTTGCTAAAGCCTCAAACAAATCGGACAAAGCCTGAGCTGGAGGCGGCGTAGTGCTTGCTGCTCCCGCTGGTGTTGCTGTTGCTGAACTGGAGATCATTGCCGCGGCGGTAGAAGAGTGCTGCGCTGATTGTGTACCCGCCATGAAGACCGTGACCCGGCTTGGCAGATCAAGGGGGTCCAGAATACTGTTACCATCAGAACCTCCACTAATCCGGCCATCCTACAGCTGGTACAACGACTCGGTCTCTCTGGTTGAAGACTCATCACCAGAGCAGACAACGGTTTCGCCACCAGATGCCGATCTATCCTCATATTCCGCTCCATGGATGACACCTACGAAGACATGCTTTACGGCGGGCTGAACCTAGGCAGAGCTTGCACGCTGAGCCGTCTCGATGATGTCGGTGCCGATGTCCGGCTCAGGGCCCGGTTCACCGATCTTGCCGATGAAGACGTGAATTCCACCAAAGGGGACCCGGTACCCGTACTCAATTGAGCCGGCCTCGGGACTCCATCCTGCATCGTCGATGTAGAGCTTGCCGCGACGACTTTTAGTCATTCGGCCCACATCGTATCCCTTGAGTCCTTCGAAGCTGCCCTTCAAGAACTCGAAACCATCGTGCGATAGCCCCACGGTGGGCGCCAACTGTCGTGGTTTTGTCATGGCAGATGTCCTCATGAAAGAACTTAGTCGTGGAGCCATCGCTACGGGTTAGCTTAAAGGGGTTTAAAGCGGACAAAGGACGCGAGAGTTTATACTGGTTCGGCCCCTTACGATGAAGGTAAAAGCCTACTCCAGTTGTGATGGAATTGCTTAGGGTTTCGATGACCAGGGAGCGAATCCTCTTTGCCTGGCTCTTGAGTTGTTGTGTGTTGTCCCTAAACCGCCGCCGGGTCGTCCCTTTATATACATAGGTCGACGCCCGCCGGTTTACAGAGTCCCGAGGCCGGATCATAAACATCTCCTGCTCGGTTTCTACTCCTAGCTTATCATACAAGTATACATCAATATCGGTTTATGTCTACAAGCCTTAACCCGCCTTTGGGACTTGGGCCTTCATGAAGCGCCATCATTCATGTTTTCATGGGCTTCAAATAAGATAATCATCACGAGGATAACCCGGCCTCTCCTGGCAGGTTTATGTCCAGTAGTAATATCTCTAACAGGGGGTGTAAATGGTGGAGGGGGCACACACACGGCTAGGCAATTGTCTGTTGTGTGTTAAGCATGATCAGCCAAAGGGGGCAGCTGTCGGATTTCGGGTTCCGGCAGACCCTTGAGGTTCGAACACTGGGGTGCGCATGGAGATTTCGCCTCCTACCTACCTGCACCCCTCCGCATCGCTAAGATCTAGGCTAAGGAAAGAGCAGCACAAGAAACACAGGGTTTATACTGGTTCGGGCCACCATTGTGGTGTAATACCCTACTCCAGTGTGTGGTGTGGTCGATTGCCTCTTGGGCTGATGATGATGAGCAATACAAGGAAGAACAGCCTCGCGAGGGTCTGTTCTTGGCTGGGGCGATGAACTGCTGGGAGGAGTTCAATCACCCTTCTCTCTCTCTCTTCTCGATTCTCCCTCTGATTCGATCTCCTCTCGATCGATCTCGAACCCGCCGGTCTCCACCCCTACCCTGGGGGTGGCTAGTCCTATTTATAGGCAAAGGCCCTGGGCCTCTTCCCAAATATTGAGCGGGAAGGGCGCCAACAATTGGCCATTTTGAAGGGGAACATCTGGTACACTTATCCTGACTAAAGTTGGTCCTCGCCTGCCAAAGACTCTGGTGGTGACGCTGGCTTGGGCTCCACAATGGCTTCCTCCCTGCCGTTGGACTGGTCTTGGTCTCGTTGCACCGAAACGGGTGCCTTTGCTTGATGCTCTCGCCTGCGCTTGCTCCCTTTGCACCAAAGAGGAAAGGAGGACACTGCGCGGCTGGCGCCCGCCTGGCGCCTTTGGTCGTCATGGCTTGCGTCACGGGCACCTCATGAGGTACCCCGCCTTGATCTCTCCACCTCCTCGCGAGCCAGCCTGATGAGGACATGCCTGAGGAAGCTCCGCGTCATCCACCCTGCGAGGCTTGGCCCCTCGCGTGGGTCTTGAGTCTGTGTTGATGAAGATGGGCCGTGCTGGGCCCCCCTTTGAGCCACGCCGCAGGCCGCAGGCAGGCAAGTCTGGGGACCCCCGTTCCCAGAACGCCGACAGTAGCCCCCGGGCCCAAGGCGCGCCCGGACTTGGCCGTGCAGGGAGGCGGAAGGGCAAGAGTGTAGCGCCGCGGGCCCTAACATCCTGTGGCCTTGGGCGCCTCGTGGTAGTTGATTGGACGTGAGCGCCTCCACTTCCCGTTGGTGCCTCGGCAACTGCACGGATTGGACAAGTCCCTGCATGCAAAGCGGGTCATGATTACCTGCGATCGTGGAGGTCGGCGGTTGGCCTTCGCCGGCCATAAGTACGGAAAGGCGCGCGCCCTTCCAGTCCATCCCTTCTTGCTTCTTCTTCTTCCCGGTCCTTGCTCTGTCTTGCTATGATGGCTCCGATCCGCCGATTCTCGACGGCAGAGAAGGGAAAGGCTCCCCGAGAGGAACCAGACCCGTTCCCGCCGAAGAAACGGCTCGCCCTCCGCGGCCGGGACGAGGGGGCCCATCAGGTGGTGTCGAGGCCCTGGTGTGAGCGGACACCGCCGGGGTTCCCGCTTCCCTTGTACGCCCACATCGAGGGCTCTGAAGGAGTCGATGCTGATCGCCACGGGCAGCGCCGCCGTCGGCGCCGACGGGTCACGAAGGTGTGGGTCATCCCCCCTGGGGTCCACACCGAGGGCTCCTCCCGAGAGTTCGTGCTCCACGCCGCCATGCCTCCTCAGTCTTGGATTTGCCTTCCTCCCTTCTTCGCCTCCATCACCCCGCAGGGAGAACTCCTGGAGCTTTGGGTGCAGCACGCCGGCTGAAGCACCCTCGCGACCGAGGCAGAGGTCACGGTCGTTGCCCCGGGCGAGGCCTTCATGACTCGAGGCTGGAGCGAAATCGCCTGGGTTTGCAGGACAAGAGGCGCCCTCGCGATCCACTTGGAGTACGACGGTGCTTCGGTGATGTTCTTCAAGGTCTTCAATGCTAACGGGCGCCGGCTAGAGTGCTTCCCCAGGAGAGGTGGTCGGGACCCTGTTACGGCGAGGACTGGGCCCGCCGACCGCTCCCTTGGCGGCTCCTCAGGCGGCGGAGGCGTCGGAGGTTCCAGTGACTCCGGCGAGCTCTTCGCGACTCCGGAGACGAGCGACGATAGCTACGAGCCCCCGAGCCAGCGCCACTTCTAGAGCAGGGCGGGCTCGTCAGGCCGTCGCCGACTCTGATCTGGATGGGGTTGGCGCCGGTGCTTGACGGACCACTGTTGATGATGGCGTCTTTTGCAAGGGCGCGCGTAGTTAGCGTCCTTTTAGGATCTGTTCCCTGTGAGGAATCAAAGACGCGTCCCGTGGGGACTTGTAAGGTGCCTGTGATCCTGTTTTGTTAATATAACCCTTGTCGTAGAACTGTGCGAGTAGCTCATTCCGTCTTAGCTCAGTCCTCCCTATCGAACCTCATGAGGGCTTGGTGCTCTGCGCCGACAGGTCCCAGTCCCAAGGCGGCTTCATCCGTTGCTGGTATGCCAGGTCGCGATGCCGTGGTCAAGGCCAGGAGGTGAGCAACCCGGGGTCCGGTAAGAGCCCCTGAGTCGCGATGCTCAGGAGGTCCCCTTTGGCGCTCAAGCAGCCGTTGTTCGGTGAGAAAGGAGAGCAGCGTCGCTAACACGGGATTGCATTAGGTGCGGGTGTTGGATTTCGGGTTTCGGCAGACCCTTGAGGTTCGAACACTGGGGTGCGCGCGGAGGTTTCGCCTCCTACCTACCTGCACCCCTCCGCCTTGCTAGGATCTAAACTAGGGCAAGAACAACACAAGAGACACAGGGTTTATACTGGTTCGGGCCACCGTTGTGGTGTAATACCCTACTCCAGTGTGTGGTGTGGTGGATTGCCTCTTGGGCTGATGATGATGAACAATACAAGGAAGAGTAGCCTCGCGAGGGTCTGTTCTTGGCTGGGGCGATGAACTGCTGGGAGGAGCTCAGTCACCCTTCTCTCTCTCTATCTGATCTAAACCCCTCTCTCAAGAGCCTCATTCTCCAAACCCCTCAGCTCTCTCCCCCCTCTTGCGGGTGGCTGATCCTATTTATAGAGGCCCTGATCCTCTTCCCAAATATCGAGCGGGAAGGGAGCCAACAATGGCGGGCTAATTTGAAGGGGGACAGCTAGTACTAGCTACCCCGACAAAAGTGGTCTTCGCCTGCGCAAAGCTCTGGTGATGACGCCGTCTTGGGCTCCACGGTGACCTTCATCTCGTAGTCCTCCTGGTCTTGGTCTCGTTGCACCGAAATGGCAACCTTTGCCTGATGCCTCGGTACTCCACGGCTGCGCTTGCCCCCTTTGCACCAAAGAGGAAAGGAGGACACTGCGCGGGCTGGCACCCGCCTGGCGCCCTCGGTCGTCATGGCTTGCGTCACGGGCACCTCGTGAGGTACCCCGCCTTGATCTCTCCGCCTCCTCGTGAGCCAGCCTGACGAGGCCGTGCCTGAGGAAGCTCCACGTCATCCGCCCCACGAGGCTTGGCCCCTCGCGAGGGTCTTGGGTTTGTGTTCGTGAAGATGGGCCGCGCTGATCCCCCCTTTGAGCCACGCCGCAGGCCGTAGTCAGGCAGGTATGGGGACCCCCGTTCCCAGAACGCCGACAGTAGCCCCCGGGCCCAAGGCGCGCCCGGACTTGGCCATGCAGGGAGGCGGAAGGGCAAGAGCGAAGCGCCGCGGGCCCTAACAGCCTGCGGCCTTGGGTGCTGTGTGGCGGTTGATGGGACGTGGGCGTCTCCACTTCCCCATGGCGCCTCGGCAACTGCACGGATTGGACAAGTCCCTGCATGCAAAGAGGGTCATAATTACCTGCGATCGTGGGGGCCATTGGTTGGCCATCGCCAACTATAAATATGGACCGGCGCACGCCCTTCCAGTTTATCCCCCCTTGCTTCTCCTTTTTTCTTCATGGCCCCGTCGAGGAGGTTCTCGGCCGCAGAGAAGGGGAAGGCTCACCAGGTTGAGTCCGCCTCTCCCCCGCCCAAGCGCGGCCGAGGGCGCCCTCGCAAACACCCTGTGGCCACCACGGTGGCTCCCCGCTGCCGTGGAGGCGATCTCCAGCACAGCAACGGGCGGATTGCTGTGGCCGGGGGGCGCACTCCGGCTTCGCGTCCCCCTAGGCCACGCTTTCGCGCTGCTGAAGTGCTGCCGGAGTTCGTCGTGTGGTCGGCGGAGCCGACTAGCACCCGGCTTCCACTTCCTCGCTTCCTCCTTGGCGAGCTCCCGGCCGGCGCCCCGGGCGGCCTCTGGCTCCAGGCCGACGGCTGCTGCAGCCGGGCCTCATGGGTCTCACTGGAGGTCTCCGCGGCCGGGAGCCTGTCCCTGGCCCGCGGTTGGCAGACGTTTGCCCGCACGCGTGGCCTGAGCCGTCGATGCACCATACACTTCAAGTTCGACGGCGATGCCACCCTCTACGTGAGGGTGTTTGGGGAAGATGGTCGCCGCACAGGGTGTTGCCCCGAGGGTGACGACCGCGGCTGGGAACCCAGCTCCGGCGATGATGGAGAGGGCAGCGCTCGCGAGGCTGGCGGCGCTCAGGGTTCCTCAAGCTTCTCCGGTTCTTCTTCAGGCGGCGACTCTTCTAGCGGTGGCCGCGGTCAGCCCCCACGCCGTCGTATCTGCTTGGGAGGTGGTAACGTGTCCGCCAGCCGGCGCGCCCTGGTGAAGCGCGAGAGGGAGTCCGCCTGAGCTCCGGAGGCAGCTCGGGCCTTCCCTGCAGGCCGGTGTGAGGCGAGCTGCACCAGATTTGTCCTTTCTTTTCCTTTTTCCTGCATAACAAAGACAGTAGTGTGGAGCCCCGCGGGGGCGTGTTTGGGTATTTCTGTTAATCATCATTTTGCTTTCATTATTGTACCTTCCGGCTACGTGCCCGCGCGTGGATAGTTCCCGGCCCCGGCCATGGGGGGCGACCGACCCAGGCCCTTTGTTTGTGTCGCGGTGCCCGTGGGGCACGGACTGGAGGAGTGCTCCTGTAATGGGCCCAGGTCGCGAACCCTTTGAATGACTAGGATAGGAACACTCGCGAGGGCGCTCGGCTGCCCCCCTCACGAGACCTTGCACAAGAGAAATCGAGGCAGGAGAGTGAAAAGTCAAAGAACCACAAGCCAAAGACGGCAACAACTTCAATAAAACTTCGAATGAGAAGGAACAAGCCAACTGCGGAAAGCAAATGAAAAGCCGCGTCCGGCACCTAATCTAGTCTTCGACGTTTTCTCACCAGCGCGGAGCTAAGTGCTGCCACTGGGCGTGGGAGGGAGCCCCAGGGCCTGAGGCCGGCGCTCCTGAGACTCTGGGGCGTGTACAGCCCCAACTCATTATTACGTGAGAGTTGTTGGGGAACGTAGCATAAATTCAAAATTTTCCTACGTGTCACCAAGATCAATCTATGGAGTCATCTAGCAACAAGGGAGGAGTGGATCTACATACCCTTGTAGATCGCGCGCGGAAGCGTTCAAGAGAACGGGGTTGATGGAGTCGTACTCATCGTGATCCAAATCACCGATGATCCTAGCGCCGAACGGACGGCACCTCCGCGTTCAACACACGTACGGAGAAGCGACGTCTCCTCCTTCTTGATCCAGCAAGGGGGGAGGAGAGGTTGATGGAGATCCAGCAGCACGACGGCGTGGTGGTGGAAGTAGCGGGATTCCAACAGGGCTTCGCCAAGCGCTGCGGGAGGAGGGAGATGTGTCATGGGAGGGAGAGGGAGGCGCCAGGGCTTAGGTGTGGCTGCCCTCCCTTCTCCCCACTATATATAGGGCCAAGGGAGAGGGGGGGGGGCGCAGCCTTGGCCCTTCCTCCAAGGAAGGGTGCGGCCAGGGAGGAGTCCATCCTCCCCAAGGCACCTAGGAGGTGCCTTCCCCCTTTAGGACTCTTTCTTTCCCTTATCTCTTGGCGCATGGGCCTCTTGGGGCTGGTGCCCTTGGCCCATATAGGCCAAGGCGCACACCCCTACAGCCCATGTGCCCCCCCGGGCAGGTGGACCCCCTTGGTGGACCCCCGGATCCCTTTCGGCACTCCCGGTACAATACCGATAATGCACGAAACTTTTTCGGCGACCAAAACAAGACTTCTCATATATAAATCTTTACCTCCGGACCATTCCGGAACTCCTTGTGACGTCCGGGATCTCATCCGGGACTCCGAACAACTTTCGGGTTACCACATACTAATATCTCTATAACCCTAGCGTCACCGAACCTTAAGTGTGTAGACCCTACGGGTTCGGGAGACATGCAGACATGACCGAGATGACTCTCCGGTCAATAACCAACAGCGGGATCTGGATACCCATGTTGGCTCCCACATGTTCCACGATGATCTCATCGGATGAACCACGATGTCAAGGACTTAATCAATCCCGTATACAATTCCCTTTGTCTAGCAGTACGATACTTGCCCGAGATTCGATCGTCGGTATCCCGATACCTTGTTCAATCTCATTATCGGCAAGTCTGTTTACTCGTTTCGTAACACATCATCCCGTGATCAACTCCTTGATCACATTGTGCACATTATGATGATGTCCTACCGAGTGGGCCCAGAGATACCTCTCCGTTTACACGGAGTGACAAATCCCAGTCTCGATTCGTGCCAACCCAGCAGACACTTTAGGAGATACCTGTAGTGTACCTTTATAGCCACCCAGTTACGTTGTGACGCTTGGCACACCCAAAGCACTCCTACGGTATCTGGGAGTTGCACAATCTCATGGTCTAAGGAAATGATACTTGACATTCAGAAAAGCTACGGCAAACGAACTACACGATCTTTGAGCTAAGCTTAGGATTGGGTCTTTGTCCATCACATCATTCTCCTAATGATGTGATCCCGTTATCAATGACATCCAATGTCCATGGTCAGGAAACCGTAACCATCTATTGATCAACGAGCTAGTCAACTAGAGGTTTACTAGGGACATGGTGTTGTCTATGTATCCACACATGTATATGAGTTTCTTATCAATACAATTCTAGCATGGATAATAAACGATTATCATGAACAAGGAAATATAATAATAACTAATTTATTATTGCCTCTAGGGCATATTTCCAACAGTCTCCCACTTGCACTAGAGTCAATAATCCAGTTCACATCGATATGTGATTAACACTCAAGGTCACATCCCCATGTGACTAACACCCAAAGAGTTTACTAGAGTCAATAATCTAGTTCACATTACCATGTGATTAACACTCGATGAGTTCTGGGTTTGAACATGTTATGCTTGTGAGAGATGTTATAGTCAACGGGTCTGAATCTTTCAGATCCGTATGTACTTCGCAAATCTCTATGTCATCTTGTAGATGCAGCTACTACGCTATATTTGGAGCCATTTCAAATAACTGTTTTACTTGGAGCTATTCTAAATTGTTGCTCCATTATATGTATCCGGTATCTCTACTCAGAGCTGTCCGGGTAGGTGTTAAGCTTGCATCGACGTAACTCTTTATGTCGAACTCTTTATCATCTCCATAACCGAGAAACATATCCTTATTCCTCTAAGGATAATTTAGACCACTATCTGGTGATCTACTCCTAGATTACCTTTGTACCCTCTTGCCAGATATGTGGCAAGGCACACATCAGGTGCGGTACTCAGCATGGCATACCGTATAGAGCCTATGACAAAAGCATAGGGGACGACCTTCGTCCTTCCTCTTTCTTCTGCCGTGGTCGAGCTTTAAGTCTTAACTTCATACCTTACAACTCAGGCAAGAACTCCTTCTTTGACTGGTCCATCTTGAACACCTTCAAGATCATGTCAAGGTATGTGCTCATTTGAAAGTACCATTAAGAATTTTGATCTATCCTTATAGATCTTGATGCTCAATGTTCAAGTAGCTCAATCCAGGCTTTCCATTGAAAAATACTTTCCAAATAACCCTATATGCTTTCCAGAAATTCTATGTCATTTCTGATTAACAACATGTCAACAACATATATTCATCAGAAATTCTATAGTGTTCCCACTCACTTCTTTGGAAATACAAGTTTCTCATAAACTTTGTATACACCCAAAATCTTTGATCATCTCATCAAAGCATACATTCCAACTCCGAGATGCTTACTCCAGTCCTTAGAAGGATTGCTGGAGCTTTGCATACTTATTAGCATCTTTCAGGATTGACAAAACCTTCCGGTTGTATCACATACAACCTTTCCTCAAAAATCGTCGAGGAAACAATGGTTTTTGGCATCCTATCTGCAAGATTTCACAAATAATGCAGTAATTGCTAATATAATTCCAACAGACTCTTAGCATTGCTACGAGTGAGAAAGTCTCATCGCAGTCAACTCCTTGAACTTGTCGGAAAACATCTTAACGACAAGTCGAGCTTTCTTAATGGTGATACCTACCATCATTATCCGTCTTCCTTTTAAAATCCATATGTACCTAACAGCCTTACAACCATCAAGTAGTTATCCCAATGTCTACACTTTGTTTTCATATATGGATCCTCTCTCGGATTATATGGCCTCGAGCCATTTTGGAATCCAGGCCCACCATCGCTTCTCCATAGCTCGTAGGTTCATTGTTGTCTAGCAACATGACTTCCAAGACAGGGTTACGTACCACTCTGAAGTAGTACGCATCCTTGTCATCCCACGAGGTTTGGTAGTGACTTGATCTGAAGTTTCACGATCACTATCATAAGCTTCCACTTCAATTGGTGTAGGTGCCACAGGAACAACTTCCTGTGCCCTGCCACACACTAGTTGAAGATACGGTTCAACAACCTCATCAAGTCTCCACCATCCTCCCACTCAATTCTTTCGAGAGAAACTTTTCCTCGAGAAAGGACTCGATTCTAGAAACAATCCCTTATTGCTTTCGGATCTGAGACAGGAGGTATACCCAACTGTTTTGGGTGTCCTATGAAGATGCATTTATCCGCTTTGGGTTCGAGCTTATCAGCCTGAAACCTTTTTCACATAAGCGTCGCAACCCTGAACTTTTAAGAAATGACAGCTTAGGTTTCTCTAAACCATAGTTCATACGGTGTCATCTCATCGGAATTACGTGGTGCCCTATTTAAAGTGAATGTGGTTGTCTTTAATGCCTAACCCATAAACTATCGTGGTAATTCGATAAGAGACATCATGGTATGCATCATATCCAATAGGGTGCAGTTATGATGTTCGGACACACCATCACACTATGGTGTTCCAGGCTGTATTAGTTGTGAAACAATTTCCACAATGTCTTAATTCTGTGCCAAACTCGTAATTCAGATATTCATCTCTATGATCATATCATAGATATTTTATCCTCTTGTCACGATGATCTTTCAACTTCACCCTGAAATTACTTGAACCTTTCAATAATTCAGACTCGTGATTCATCAAGTAAATATACTCAACATCTACTCAAATCATCTGTGAAGTAAGAACATAACGATATCCACTACATGCCTCAGCACTCATTGGATTGCACACATCAAAATGTATTACTTCCAACAAGTTGCTTTCTAGTTCCATTTTACTGAAAACGAGGCTTTCAGTCATCTTGCCCATGTGGTATGATTTGCATGTCTCAAGTGATTCAAAATCCAGTGAGTCCAAACGGTCCATTTGCGTGGAGTTTCTTCATGCATATACACCAATAGACATGGTTCGCATGTCTCAAACCTTTCAAAACAAGTGAGCCCAAAGATCCATCAACATGGAGCTTCTTCATGCGTTTTATACCGATATGACTTACGTGGCAGTGCCACAAGTAGGTGGTACTATCATTACTATCTTTTGGCATGAACATGTGTATCACTACGATCGAGATTCAATAAACCATTCATTTCAGGTGTAAGACCATTGAAGGTATTATTCAAATAAACAGAGTAACCATTATTCTCTTTAAATGAATAACCGTATTGCGATAGACATAATCCAATCATGTCTATGCTCAACGCAAACACCAATCTCGATGGTAGAGGGAGCGTACGATATTTGATCAACCTTGGAAATACTTCCAACACATATCGTCATCTCACCTTTAGCTAGTCTCCGTTTATTCCGTAGCTTTTATTTCGAGTTACTAACACTTAGCAACCGAACCGGTATCTAATACCCTGGTGCTACTAGGAGTACTAGTAAAGTACACATTAACATAATACATCCAATATAATTCTATCGACCTTGCCAGCCTTCTTATCTACCAAGTATCTAGGGTAATTCTGCTCCAGTGGCTGTTCCCTTTATTACAGAAGCACTTAGTCTCGGGTTTGGGTTCAACCTTGGGTTTCTTCACTAGAGCAGCAGCTGATTTTCCGTTTCATGAAGCATCCCTTTTTGCCCTTGCCCTTCTTGAAACTAGTGGTTTCACCAACCATCAACAATTGATGCTCCTTCTTGATCTCTACTTTTGTGGTGTCAAACATCGCGAATATCTCAAGGATCATCATATATGTCCCTGATATATTATAGTTCATCACGAAGCTCAAGCAGCTTGGTGGTAATGACTTCGGAGAACCATCACTATTTTATCTGGAAGATCAACTCCCACTCAATTCAAGCGATTTTGTACTCAGACAATCTGAGCACAAGTTCAACAATTGAGCTTTTCTCCCTTAGTTTGCAGGCTAAGAAAATCGTCGGAGGTCTTATACCTCTTGACGTGGGCACGAGCCTGAAATCCCAATTTCAGCCCTCGAAACATCTCATATGTTTCGCGACGTTTCAAAACGTCTTCGGTGCCTCAACTCTAAGCCGTTTAACTGAACTATCACGTAGTTATCAAAATGTGTATGTCAGATGTTCGCAACATCCATAGACAACGTTCGAGGTTCAGCACACTGAGCGGTGCATTAAGGACATAAGCCTTCTATGAAGCAATGAGGACAAACCTCAGTTTACGGACCTAGTCCACATAATTACTACTATCAACTTTCAACTAAATTTTCTCTAGGAACATATCTAAACAGTAGAACTGAAGCGCGAGCTATGACATAATTTGCGAAGACCTTTTGACTATGTTCAGGATAATTAAGTTCATCTTATGAACTCCCACTCAGATAGGCATCCCTCTAGTCATCTAAGTGATTACATGATCCGAGTCAACTAGGCCGTGTCCGATCATCACGTGAGACGGACTAGTCATCATCGGTGAACATCTTCATGTTGATCGTATCTACCATACGACTCATGCTCGACCTTTCGGTCTCTTGTGTTCCGAGGCCATGTCTGTACATACTAGGCTCGTCAAGTTAACCTAAGTGTTTCAATGTGTTCCGAGGCCATGTCTGTACATGCTAGGCTCGTCAACACCCGTTGTATTCGAACGTAAGAATCTATCACACCCGATCATCACGTGGTGCTTCGAAATGACGAAATTTCGCAACGGTGCACAGTTAGGGAGAACACCTTCTTGAAATTTTAGTGAGGGATCATCTTATTTACTACCGTCGTTCTAAGCAAATAAGATGTATAAACATGATAAACATCACATGCAATCAAATAGTGACATGATATGGCCATCATCACTTTGCTCCTCTTGATCTCCATCTTCGGGGCTCCATGATCATCATCGTCACCGGCATGACACCATGATCTCCATCATCATGATCTCTATCATCGTGTCTTCATGAAGTTGTCTCGTCAACTATTACTTCTACTACTACAGCTAACGGTTAGCAATAAAGTAAAGTAATTACATGACGTTTATGTTGACACGCAGGTCATAAATAAATTAAGACAACTCCTATGGCTCCTGCCGGTTGTCATACTCATCGACATGCAAGTCGTGATTCCTATTACAAGAACATGATCAATCTCATACATCACATATATCATTCATCACATCCTTTTGGCCATATCACATCACATAGCATACCCTGCAAAAACAAGTTAGACGTCCTCTAATTGTTGTTTGCATGTTTTACGTGGCTGCTATGGGTTTCTAGCAAGAACATTTCTTACCTACGGAAAAACCACAACGTGATATGCCAATTGCTATTTACCCTTCATAAGGACCCTTTTCATCGAATCCGATCCGACTAAAGTGGGAGAGACAGACACCCGCTAGCCACCTTATGCAACTAGTGCATGTCAGTCGGTGGAACCAGTCTCACGTAAGAGTACGTGTAAGGTCGGTCCGGGCCGCTTCATCCCACAATGCCACCGAATCAAGATTGGACTAGTAACGGTAAGCATATTGAACAAAATCAACGCCCACAACTACTTTGTGTTCTACTCGTGCATAGAAACTACGCATAGACCTAGCTCATGATGCCACTGTCGGGGAACGTAGCATAAATTCAAAATTTTCCTACGTGTCACCAAGATCAATCTATGGAGTCATCTAGCAACGAGGGAGGAGTGGATCTACATACCCTTGTAGATCGCGCGCGGAAGCGTTCAAGAGAACGGGGTTGATGGAGTCGTACTCGTCGTGATCCAAATCACCGATGATCCTAGCGCCGAACGGACGGCAACTCCGCGTTCAACACACGTACGTAGCAGCGACGTCTCCTCCTTCTTGATCCAGCAAGGGGGGAGGAGAGGTTGATGGAGATCCAGCAGCACGACGGCGTGGTGGTGGAAGTAGCGGGATTCCAACAGGGCTTCGCCAAGCGCTGCGGGAGGAGGGAGATGTGTCATGGGAGGGAGAGGGAGGCGCCAGGGCTTAGGTGTGGCTGCCCTCCCTTCTCCCCACTATATATAGGGCCAAGGGAGAGGGGGGGGTGGCGCAGCCTTGGCCCTTCCTCCAAGGAAGGGTGCGGCCAGGGAGGAGTCCATCCTCCCCAAGGCACCTAGGAGGTGCCTTCCCCCTTTAGGACTCTTTCTTTCCCTTATCTCTTGGCGCATGGGCCTCTTGGGGCTGGTGCCCTTGGCCCATATAGGCCAAGGCGCACACCCCTACAGCCCATGTGGCCCCCCGAGGCAGGTGGACCCCCTTGGTGTACCCCCGGACCCCTTTCGGCACTCCCGGTACAATACCGATAATGCGCGAAACTTTTTCGGCGACCAAAACAAGACTTCTCATATATAAATCTTTACCTCCGGACCATTACGGAACTCCTCGTGACGTCCGGGATCTCATCCAGGACTCCGAACAACTTTCGGGTTACCACATACTAATATCTCTATAACCCTAGCGTCACCGAACCTTAAGTGTGTAGACCCTACGGGTTCGGGAGACATGCAGACATGACCGAGATGACTCTCCGGTCAATAACCAACAGCGGGATCTGGATACCCATGTTGGCTCCCACATGTTCCACGATGATCTCATAGGATGAACCACGATGTCAAGGACTTAATCAATCCCGTATACAATTCCCTTTGTCTAGCAGTACGATACTTGCCCGAGATTCGACCGTCGGTATCCCGATACCTTGTTCAATCTCGTTACCGGCAAGTCTCTTTACTCGTTTTGTAACACATCATCCCGTGATCAACTCCTTGATCACATTGTGCACATTATGATGATGTCCTACCGAGTGGGCCCAGAGATACCTCTCCGTTTACACGGAGTGACAAATCCCAGTCTCGATTCGTGCCAACCCAACAGACACTTTCGGAGATACCTGTAGTGTACCTTTATAGCCACCCAGTTACGTTGTGACGCTTGGCACACCCAAAGCACTCCTACGGTATCCGGGAGTTGCACAATCTCATGGTCTAAGGAAATGATACTTGACATTAGAAAAGCTTTAGCATACGAACTACATGATCTTGTGCTAGGCTTAGGATTGGGTCTTTGTCCATCACATCATTCTCCTAATGATGTGATCCCGTTATCAATGACATCCAATGTCCATGGTCAGGAAACCGTAACCATCTATTGATCAACGAGCTAGTCAACTAGAGGTTTACTAGGGACATGGTGTTGTCTATGTATCCACACATGTATCTGAGTTTCTTATCAATACAATTCTAGCATGGATAATAAACGATTATCATGAACAAGGAAATATAATAATAACTAATTTATTATTGCCTCTAGGGCATATTTCCAACAAGGGTGTCACGGACGGCGAGCTTCACAGGCGTTGGCCTTCTTCACAGGCTCCGGGCCTTTTCCAATACGCGATAGCTTCACAGGCATTCGCCTTCTTCACAGGCTCCGGGCCTTTTCCAATACGCGATAGCTTCATAGGCATTCGCCTTCTTCACAGGCTCCGGGCCTTTTCCAAAATGCGATAGCTTCACAGGCATTCGCCTTCTTCACAGGCTCCGGGCCTTTTCCAAAACGCGATAGCTTCATAGGCATTCGCCTTCTTCACAGACTCCGGGCCCTTTCCAAAACGCGATAGCTTCACAGGCATTCGCCTTCTTCACAGGCTCCGGGCCTTCTCCAAAACGCGACAGCTGCACAGGCATTCGCCTTCTTCACAGGCTCTGGGCCTTTTTAGGGGTAGAACCTCCGGAGGTGCTGGATGTTCCATGCGTTCTGGACTGGCACCCCCTCCCGAGTCTCCAAGCGCGCGGAGCCGGGCCTGGAAACATGAACAACTTTGAACGGGCCCTCCCACATGGGAGAGAGCTTGTGCAGCCCCTCCCTAGAGAGAACCCGCCTGAGCACAAGGTCTCCTACCTCGAGAGTTCTGGGGCGGATGTTGCGGCAGTGATATCGCCGCAGTGCTTGTTGGTACCTCGCCGCTCGTAGCGCGACTTCTCGGCGATGTTCCTCCCCCAGCACGAGGTCCATCCCCCGCATGGCGTCCTGCTGCGCCTCGTCGAACGCCAGGACCCGCACGGAGCGACGTCTGACCTCGTGAGGGAGGACCGCTTCGGCTCCATAGACTAGGAAGAACGGGGTCTCTCCAGTCGGCTTGGTCGCGGTTGTGCGGATGGACCACAACACGGACTGAAGCTCGTCGTACCAACCTCTGCCGCAGGCCTCTAGCTTCTTCTTGAACGTCCTGGTCTTGAGGCCCCTCAGGACCTCCGTGTTGGCTCGCTCGGCCTGGCCGTTGCTTCGGGGGTGCGCCACCGAAGCGTAGCATATCTGCGTTCCAAGGTTAGCACAATATGTTTTGAAGAGGTTACTGGTGAACTGCGAACCGTTGTCCATGATGATGCGATTCGGCACCCCGAACCGGCTCACGATGCCCTTGATGAACTTGACCGCGGAACCCGCGGGAATGGTGCGGGCAGCCTCTACTTCAGCCCACTTGGTGAACTTGTCCACGGCGACATAGAGGTAGCGGTAGCCCCCGGGCGCCCGAGGAAACGGGCCCAAGATGTCCAGCCCCCAGACTGCGAATGGCCACGAAAGGGGTATAGTCTGCAAGCCTCCTGCTAGCTGATGGATCTGCTTGGCATGGAACTGGCAGGCCTCACAAGCTTTCACTAGTTCGACGACGTCATTGAGCGCGGTGGGCCAATAAAACCCGGTGGGGAACGCCTTGCCAACGAGGGTCCGTGATGATGAATGATGTCCACAGTCTCCGCCGTGTATATCTTCCAGCAGTTCCTTCCCTTGCTCCCTGGAGATGCAGCGTAGGGATACATCGTTTGGCCGCTTCCGGTAGAGCTCTCCATCCTTGATGCAGTATGCCGTGGCCTGGCGTGCCACTCGCTCCGCTTCCTCGTCCTTCTCCAGCAGGGTCCCTTGCCTTAGGTAACTCCAGAGCTCCGTGATCCAACATCCCTCCTGAGGTTCCATCGTCAGGAGCAGGCGTGCTCCTGAGGCCGGGCCACAGGCCGGAGCCCCTGAGGCAGGTGGCTGGGGGAGCTCCTCCCGGGGCTGAGCCGTGTTTGATAATGACGGCAGGGCTGAGGGCTTGAAGAGCCGCTCCTCGAAAATGCCAGGCTCCTGAGGTAACCGCCTGGACGCCCGTTTGGCGATGTCGTCGGCCTCCTGGTTGGTGCCACGGGGCACATGCTGCAACTCCAACCCCCAGAACCGCTTCTCCATCCTACGGACCTCCGCTAGGTAGGCTTCCATGTGCTCATCCTTCGGCTCGTACACCTTGTTGGAGAAATTGACAAGGAGCTGCGAATCGCCCTTGATGGTGAGGCGTTTCACCCCCAGGGCAGCCACGGCCTTCAAGCCCGCAATTAAACCTTCATACTCCGCTATGTTGTTGGAGACCTTTTCACCTTGTTGGAAGCAGAGCTGCACGGCGTAATAGAGCTTGTCCTGAGTGGGCGATATAAGCACCGCCCCAGCCCCAGTGCCATGCCTGGAGAACGCCCCATCGAAGTACATGACCCAGCCCTCTGGCGCCTCGCTTCCCGGGGACAGGGACCGATCCTCGTCGGCCTTGAGGCCTGGCGCCTCCGTCCATTCTGCCACAAAATCCGCCAACGCTGCTCCCTTGATGACTCTGGTCATGCTGAATTCGAGCTGAAACGCTTGCAGTTCTATGTTCCACTCAGTGACCCTTCCAGCCGAATTAGGGCTCCTGAGCACTCTCTCCAGGGGGTATGATGAGACGACATTGATGGGGTGACCCTGAAAATAGTGCCGCAGCTTGCACGAGGCCACCAGTAGTGCGAGGAGGAGTTTCTGAGGCATGGGGTACCGCGCCCTTGCATCCCGCAGCACCGTTCTGACGAAGTACACTAGGTGCTCAACGAGGTGGAGTGCATTAGTGCTGGTGGCTCCCATCGGAGACCATGGCGCCTCTTGAGGCAATGAGGCCTCCTGAGACTGGCCATCTGGGAGAGGGGCCCCTTCCGCCTCCGGTGCGCCCCTCTGCGGCGGCTGATCCTCCTCAGCCGCAGTGGCAGTTTCTGTGGGCCTTCCTTGTCCCTGTTCCGCCTTGTCCCGGGCTGCTGCCGCGGTTTTGATTCGGCGCTCCTCTCTGACTGCCACCAAGGTTGCGCTGGCGGAGTAGGGAGTGGCGGCGGGGTAAAGCACCAGGGGCTCTTGAGGGCGCGGAGCCACCATGACCGGTGGGCTGGTCAGGTATCTCTTGAGATCCTGGAACGTCTTGTCGGCCTCTTCAGTCCACTCGAAGGGCCCCTTTTTCTTCATTAGATGGAAGAAGGGCAGTGCTCGTTCCCCCAACTTGGAGATGAAGCGCCCTAGCACGGTCACGCGCCCCGTGAGCTTCTGCATTTCTCTGAGGGTCTTTGGCGGGATCATGTCTTCCACCGCCTTGACCTTCTCTGGGTTAGCTTCGATGCCTCGATGGGACACGAGGAAACCCAAGAGCTTACCCGAGGGGACTCCAAACACACACTTCTCTGGGTTGAGCCATAGGTTCACTGCATTGAGACTCGCGAAGGTTTCCTCCAAGTCTTGTATCAAGGTCCTGGCCTCCCGAGACTTTACCACAATGTCATCGACGTAAGCTTCAACATTCTTCCCGAGCTGCGGGCCCAAGGTGATGTGCATCAGCCGCTGGAAGGTCGCCCCTGCGTTACGCAACCCGAATGGCATGCATGTGTAGCAGTACACTCCACACGGGGTTAGGAAGGCTGTCTTCTTGACGTCTTCTACCGCCATCTTGATCTGGTGATACCCAGAGAAGGCATCCAAGAAGCATAACAGGTCGCATTCCGCAGTGGAATCGACGATCTGGTCGATGCGGGGGAGCGGGAACGGATCTTGCGGGCATGCTTTGTTGAGGTTGGTGAAGTCGACACACATGCGCTCCTTCCCTCCCTTCTTTGGCACAACGACAGGGTTGGCCAACCAATCCGGGTATCGAACCTCACGAATGACCCCAACGGCTTCGAATTTGCGGGTCTCTTGGACAATGAAGGCCTGCTTTTCTGTGGACTGCCGCCTGGCCTTCTGCTTCACAGGGCGCACGTTGGGGCACACATTGAGGTGATGCTCGATTACACTCCTAGGGATCCCTGCCAACTGGTCAGGCTCCCAAGCGAATACCTTCTTGTTTGCGCGCAGGAACCCGACCAGGGCCTTCTCCTGCTCGGGTTCGAGGTGGGCGCCTATGGTGAAAGTGGCGTTGGTGGACCCGTCCTCATCGACGGGTATCTGCTTGGTTTCTGCCTTGTCTTGGGTGAACAACTGTTTCTTCATGGCGGGTGCAGCCCCCTTGGGCCCGGGGGTCTCCAAGTCGGCGGGCTGTGCCGACGCCGCCGTCTTGAAGGCGAGCTTGAGCACCCGCAGCGCGTCCCCGGTGTCCCCGTGCACAGTGAGGACACCGCTGCTCCCGGGCATCTTCATGAGGTTGTACGCCGGGTGCGTCGCGGCCATGAACTGGGCCAGCGCTGGGTAGCCGAGGATGGCGTTGTAGGGGAGGCCGATGGGGGTGATGTCGAAGTCGACCAGCTCAGTGCGGAAGTTGTCGTTGGTGCCGAAGGTTACTGGGAGCCGGATCTGTCCCAAGGAGCTGGACAACTCGCCCCCAACGCCTGAGAAGGGCAGGCTGGGTTGCAACCGTTCCAGGGGTATGCAGAGGAGGTTGAAGGCCTCGACCGAGAGCATGCTGAGGCCCGCGCCGCCATCAATGAGGGTTCTGGTGACGGCCACCTGGCAGATGGTGGGGGTGCACAGCATGGGGAGCGCACCCGAGCAGGACGAGTTGGAGGGGTGGTCCTCCGAGCTGAAGGTCAGGCCGGTCTCGGGCGCCGCCCGGTCCAGGGGAGCCCCCTCCCGCGTGGAAGCGGCGCTGACCCGGCGGATGAACGGCTTGACGTGGTGACTTGTAGGCGGCGCCTGCGAGCCACCCAAGAGGGCCGCGACGACCAGGGGTGTTGGTGCAGCGCGATGGGCGGGGGAGAGGTTGCGGGGCTCCATGGGCGCGCGGAGCACGCGGGACGAAGAACCAGCTGGGGTGAGCGAGGGAGTTGCGGTTCGGCCGTCTTGCCGCACGGACAGATACCGGGACGATGCTTGCTGCTTGTCCCCCGCCGGGCCGGTGGCGGCGTTGACGGCAGGTGACGGGGAACGGCGAGGATGCCCGCTGACAGGGGCCATCTGGGCGACGCAGGAAGCGAGTGCGGCCCGGCGCTCAGCGCGGGCCCGACGAGCGTTAGACATGGGCGTGATGGTCGGAGGAGAACGGGGTGGTGGAAGACGAATCCCGGCGCACCCCCTACCTGGCGTGCCAAATGTCGGATTTCGGGTTCCGCAGACCCTTGAGGTTCGAACACTGGGGTGCTCGCGGAGGTTTCGCCTCCTACCTACCTGCACCCCTCCGCCTTGTTAGGATCTAAACTAGGGCAAGAACAACACAAGAGACATAGGGTTTATACTGGTTCGGGCCACCGTTGTGGTGTAATACCCTACTCCGGTGTGTGGTGTGGTGGATTGCCTCTTGGGCTGATGATGATGAACAATACAAGGAAGAGCAGCCTCGCGAGGGTCTGTTCTTGGCTGGGGCGATGAACTGCTGGGAGGAGCTCAGTCACCCTTCTCTCTCTCTCTCTCTGATCTAAACCCCTCTCTCAAGAGCCTCCTTCTCCAAACCCCTCAGCTCTCTCCCCCCTCTTGCGGGTGGCTGATCCTATTTATAGAGGCCCTGGTCCTCTTCCCAAATATCGAGCGGGAAGGGAGCCAACAATGGCGGGCTAATTTGAAGGGGGACAGCTAGTACTAGCTACCCTGACAAAAGTGGTCTTCGCCTGCGCAAAGCTCTGGTGATGATGCCGTCTTGGGCTCCATGGTGACCGCCGTCTCGTAGTCCTCCTGGTCTTGGTCTCGTTGCACCGAAATGGCAACCTTTGCCTGATGCCTCGGTACTCCGCGGCTGCGCTTGCCCCCTTTGCACCAAAGAGGAAAGGAGGACACTGCGCGGGCTGGCACCCGCCTGGCGCCCTCGGTCTTCATGGCTTGCATCACGGGCGCCTCGTGAGGTACCCCGCCTTGATCTCTCTACCTCCTCGTGAGCCAGCCTGACGAGGCCGTGCCTGAGGAAGCTCCGCGTCGTCCGCCCCGCGAGGCTTGGCCCCTCGCGAGGGTCTTGGGTTTGTGTTGGTGAAGATGGGCCGCGCTGGGCCCCCCTTTGAGCCACGCCGCAGGCCGCACGCAGGCAAGTCTGGGGACCCCTGTTCCCAGAACACCGACAGCAGGGATGGTGCCACGGTAGCTGGTGCTTCCGGGTGGTGACTTATCTCGAGGATCAGGGACCGCTCTCTGGTGTGTCGCCGGGTCCGTGCATCGGCAGGCGTGAGGTTGCTCGGCGAGGTCCTCGTGTGTCCCTCCCCTCTCGCCTTTGCTCCCCTTTCTCCTCTACGTCCTCGGGTCCCGGCCCTCGAGCGAGTCTCAGCCGTCGCTGCTATGCCAGGTCGCGATGCCGTGGACAAGGCCAGAGGGTGAGGGCTGGAGAGCCAGTAGGAGCCCTGAGTCGCGATGCTCAGGCACCCCCCTTTAACGTGCAAGCGGTTCGCGCGGATGAGAGTGAAGGAGACACTGCAAGGGCCTCGCCTGACGCAGCTCCTTTAGGAGATCCTGTAGACCCATCATAGAAAGAACAAGGGGTTGCCATGACAATTGACAGTCAGCCGTTGGTTGCTTCCGAGGGGCGATGAGGCACTGAAGGCTTGACGAGGTGGCGCCATGCGGGGCTGCCGCGGCCAGAGCTCAGCCATTCAGGTTTGTCGGCATTGCAGGGACGGACCTATGCGCAAGCGTCGTGCCATTTGGGAGCAGCTCCGTCAGTTGGCATCAGTTGAGCGGGTAACTAGGTCAAACACATTAGCCGCGAAGGAGTGGATTCATTCAAATATATGCTGGGAAAGCAGACGTCACTGGGTCAGGCCCGAGCGACTTGGGGATGATGCAGCCTGTCGGGCGCCCCCGAGAAAGCAAGCTAACAACATGAAACAAAAGGGATACATGCCGCAGGGACGGACCCATGCGGCCTGGGAATAATGCAGCCCTGGGGGGCGCTCCCAGCTGGAAATGAAACTTGAAAGATGTCACCTGATGATGTTGAGGACGAAGGAGTGCTGGTGTGGCAGGCTCGGTGGGCTGCGGAAGCCGATCCTCATGAGCCCCCAGGCCCAGGGGCTCCGGAGGCGCTGGTGGCTCCTCGCGGACCATCTCCATCTCCGCCAGGGCTGCGGAACACCTAGCCTCTTGAGCCTCCATGATACCCCTCATGAGGTGCTTGTACGTGGCAGCCGCGTTCGGCAAGCCGTAAGGCATGCGAACGTAGCTGTGGGGTGGACCTTCGCAGCGCCCCACTCGCGAGGGCCAGAGGCACCGCAGAGAGGCGACTCGATTAGCCCTGGTATGTCGATGCAGACGCGCAACCCACCATCCTCGCCTGGATGGGGAGCCACTGCTGGTAGGTGGCGGTCACCTTTCATGACTCTTGACTCCTGTAGCTCCTGAATGGCCTTGCTGACGAACTCCTGAGGGTCTAGATCTCCTTGCCTTACTCCTTCTTGAGGGAAACGTGCTTCAAAACACGCCTCCATGTGGTGCCCAAGCGTCTCCCTCGTGACCCTAGCCAGGTCGGTGGCCCTCCAAGGGAGAGCCCCCGAGCCCTGCCTGAGGAGGGCGCTGGGCGCGCTTTCCTATGCGATGGAAGGAGGTTCCCCCTGGGCAGGCGCGGGCCCAGAGGGGCCTGCCTCCTGAGGGGCCGGGCCGGACGATGTCTTCTTCTTCTTGGGGGCGGTCTCGGGAAGCCTCCTGCTTCCGCGATCCAGGTCTTCAAGTGATGCGACCTGAAAGGCTCGTTCCAGGGAACACACCACATCCTTCTCTTCACAGGGCACCGTGATGACTCCGCCACTTCCTGGCATCTTGAGGACGTTGTAGCCGTGGTGAGTTACGGTCATGAACTTGGCCAGTGCTGGGTACCCAAGGATGGCGTTGTACGGCAGGTGAATGTGAGCGACGTCAAAGTCGATGAGCTCGGTGCGGTAGTTGTCGCGTGCCCCGAAGGTGACTGGGAGGCGGACCTGCCCAATCGGGACCGTGGAGCCGTCGGTGACTCCGGAGAAAGGCTTGGTTGGCTGAAGCTGGCTGTAGGGCACTTGGAGATTGTTGAATGTTTCCACAGACAGGACGTTGAGCCCTGCCCCGCCATCGATGAGGGTCTTGGTGACCACCACGTTGCTGATGATTGGGGAACAAAGCATTGGGAGGACTCCGGCTGTAGCCGCACACTTGGAGCTGATCCGTTGAGCTGAACGTGATGGTGCACGCCGACCACCTGAGAGGGCGCGTGGCTTCGAGCTTGGGGAGGACTGCATTCACTTCGCGGGCGAACTGCTTGAAGATGCGTTGAGAGGCTGGGGCTTGAGCCCCGCCCAGGATGCAGGCGATCGCGCGTGGCTCCTGGAAGCCCCCAGCCCCCTCGTCCTGATGGCGGTCCTCGTTTCTCCTTGGCTGCGGTGGCAGCGGAGGGAGGCCTGCGTTGCCTTGCAGGCGATCCTCCCGAGGCTGATCCCTCCAGTCTCCCTCGCGAGGCGGGTCTTGCCAGCGATCCTCGCGAGGTTGATCGCGCCACCCTTGGCGCGGGCCGCGGTTTTCCCAGCGTCCTGCGTTCCTTCCTCCTCCTCGACCGTAGCCCCGGTCACCGCGGTTGGGGCGACGGCCGATCCTTCCTTCTCGCACGGCTCGGAGCTCTTGACATTCGTTGGTGTTGTGGGTGTGGAGGTCGTGGTACACACAGTACCGACTGCCCTTGGAAGGTTCGGGCTGATCTCTGCCCCACTTGGTGTCTGGTTCTGCCGCGAGCATGGTAGCCCCCTTGCGCTTCACATCCTTGGCCTTGGGCTTCTTCTCTTCTGGGTCTGCGGTAGGCAGCTCGAGGAGGGAGAGACGCCCTTCCTCGGCCCTGGCGCACTTGGTTGCCAGGTTGAACAGCTCCAAGGAAGTGCACAGGTCTTCATGCATCGCCAGCTCCTCCTTCATCTTGACGTCGCACACGCCGTCGGAGAAGGCCGAGATGATGGCCTCCTCGGTCACCTTGGGAATCTTGAGGCGCGCGTTGTTGAAGCGCTGGATGTACTTCTGCAGGGTCTCCCCGGGCTGTTGCTTGATGCGGCGCATGTCGCTCACGGCGGGTGGCCGGTCGCAAGTGCCTTGGAAGTTGGCGATGAAGCGGGTGCGCATCTCGTCCCAGGAGGATATCGTTCCTGGAGCCAGTTTCAGGAGCCAGGTGCCGGCCCCGTCCTTGAGTGCCATGGGAAACCAGTTCGCCATGACCTTCTCGTCTCTGTTGGCAGCTTCGATGTCCAGCTCATAGAGCTGGAGGAACTCCGCAGGGTCGGCCGTGCCGTCGTAACGAGGAGGCAGGTCTGGCTTGAACTTGCCGGGCCACGCGATGCTGCGTAGCTCGGTGGTGAAGGCGCGGCAGCCTACTGTGGCCACGGGACGCCTTGGGTGATGGAGAGCTTGGTCTTGCATGTCCCCACGCGCTGCAGCTGGGAGCAGCGCGGGGTCTTGACGTGCGGGAGCAGGAGCATGGTTGCGACGTGCTGGAGCAGGGAGCGCCCGGGCAGCTTCTTGCGGGCGAGGGACTTCTTGGCAGCTCTGCTCTTGCCGCGCTGGCACCTGACGGAGCGGGTTCCGCCCAGGGGCCACGCGCCTTGGAGCCATGGCACCTTCTTGAGGAGGGGGCGGCCGGGGCGCCGCCGGAGCTTCGTCGCCCGCGTGGGGCGGGGTGCGGTGCAGCGGAATGGACGCGGTCAAGCCATTCTTCGTAGACATCGTCGACGGGACGGTAGCGCAGGAGCTCGTTTGACGCGATGAGCGCAGCTCGAGCTTCCATGGGTGCGTGGAGCGCGCGGGACGAAGAACCAGCTGGGGTGAGCGAGGGAGTAGCGGTGCGGCCGTCTTGCCGCTCGGATGGATGCTGAGATGACACTTGCTGCTCATCCCCCGCCGGGCCGGTGGCGGCGTTGACGGCAGGTGACAGGGAACAGCGAGGACGCCCGCCGACAGGGGCCATCTGGGTGACGCGGGAAGCGAGAGCGGCCCGGCGCTCGGCGCGGGCCCGACGAGCGTCAAACATGGACGCGATGGTCGGAGGAGAACGGGGTGGTGGAAGACGAATTCCGGCGCACCCCTACCTGGCGCGCCAAATGTCGGATTTCGGGTTCCGGCAGACCCTTGAGGTTCGAACACAGGGGTGCGCGCGGAGATTTCGCCTCCTACCTACCTGCACCCCTCCGCATCGCTAAGATCTAGCCTAAGGAAAGAGCAGCACAAGAAACACAAGGTTTATACTGGTACGGGCCACCGTTGTGGTGTAATACCCTACTCCAGTGTGTGGTGTGGTGGATTGCCTCTTGGGCTAATGATGATGAGCAATACAAGGAAGAATAACCTCGTGAGGGTCTGTTCTTGGCTGGGGCGATGAACTGCCGGGAGGAGTTCAATCACCCTTCTCTCTCTCTCTTCTCGATTCTCCCTCTGATTCGATCTCCTCTCGATCGATCTCGAACCCCCCGGTCTCCACCCCTACCCTGGGGGTGGCTAGTTTTATTTATAGGCAAAGGCCCTGGGCCTCTTCCCAAATATTGAGCAGGAAGGGCGCCAACAATTGGCCATTTTGAAGGGGAACATCTGGTACACTTATCCTGACTAAAGTTGGTCCTCGCCTGCCAAAGACTCTGGTGGTGACGCTGGCTTGGGCTCCACAATGACTTCCTCCCTGCCGTTGGACTGGTCTTGGTCTCGTTGCACCGAAACGGGTGCCTTTGCTTGATGCTCTCGCCTGCGCTTGCTCCCTTTGCACCAAAGAGGAAAGGAGGACACTGCGCGGCTGGCGCCCGCCTGGCGCCTTTGGTCGTCATGGCTTGCGTCACGGGCACCTCGTGAGGTACCCCGCCTTGATCTCTCCGCCTCCTCGTGAGCCAGCCTGATGAGGCCGTGCCTGAGGAAGCTCCACGTCATCTGCCCCGCGAGGCTTGGCCCCTCGTGTGGGTCTTGAGTCTGTGTTGATGAAGATGGGCCATGCTGGGCCCCCCTTTGAGCCATGCCACAGGCCGCAGGCAGGCAAGTCTGGGGACCCCCATTCCCAGTACACCGACATCAGCCAAGTAGGAGGATTCCTACTTGGGGTCTCTCCCAAGCCGCCCCCTGACCTTCTATAGGTGCGGGGGAAAGGCCGGGGAGGGTGGCGCCCCCTTTCCTTTCTCACTTGAGGAGGGAAAGGAAGGAGGGGCCACCCCTCCCCTTTCCTTCCCCTAGGGCCTGCTATCCAAAGAAGGGGCGCACTAGGGGCTGGTCTGTCCCCCCTTGGCCCATTAGGCCCATACACTTACCGGCGGTGTCCGGAACCCCTTCCGGTGACCCGATGACTACTCGGTGCACTATGGAATTCTTCATGTGTCCGAATACCATCGTCCTATATATCAATCTTTACCTCTTGACCATTTCGAGACTCCTTGTCATCTCTGTGTTGTTATCTGGGACTCTGAACAACATTCGGTCACCAAATAATATAACTCATATAACACTATATCATCAACAAACGTCAAGTGTGCGGACCCTACGGGTTCGAGAACTATGTAGGCATGACCGAGACACCTCTTCGGTCAATAACCAATAGCGGAACCTGGATGCCCGTATTGGCTCCTACATATTCTACGAAGATCTTTATCGGTCGAACCCTATGACAACATATGTAATTCCGTTTGTCCATCGGTATGTTACTTTCCCGAGATTCGATCCCCGGCATCTTCATACCTAGTTCAATATCGTTACTGGCAAGTCTCTTTACTCATTGTTGTGGGAACGAATCTGACAGTAAGAACAGGGGTTACGTAGGAAGAGGCAAGGCCCTAGCTACGGCGAGGTTGTACATGCAAGTTTACGAGTTCATGCCCCTCTCGGAGGAGGTAACAGCCCTACGTCTCGGTGCCTCTGAGGCTTATTGACTGGATTATGCGTGAATATTTATGAGGGTGCGAACCCTTGTGCCAGAGGAGGGGCTGGCTTATATAGAGTACGCCAGGGCCCTCCAGCCCTCGGTTACACAGGGTTCAATGTGAGTTAAGACAGGGGCATTAGTGGTAACGCCTGCTAATAATGAGCTTTATGACTGCGGAGTGAATGCCTGGTCGTTGCCATCCTGAGGTGACTGTAGGCCTTCTATGCTCCGAGTGATTCTTTTGTATGGTCGAGTGTAATGGTTATGTGATAACCCACAAGTATATGGGATCGCAACAGCTTTCGAGGGTAGAGTATTCAACCCAAGTTTATTGATTCGACACAAGGGGAGCCAAAGATATTCTCAAGTATTAGCAGCTGAGTTGTCAATTCAACCACACCTGGAAACTTAGTATCTGCAGCAAAGTGTTTAGTAGCAAAGTAATATGATAGTGGTGGTAGCGGCAACAAAAGTAAAGACAACAAAAGTAATGTTTTTGGTATTTTGTAGTGATTGTAACAGTAGCAGCCGGAAAGTAAATAAGTGAGAACCAGTATATGGAAAACTCGTAGGCACCGGATCAGTAATGGATAATTATGCTGGATGCGGTTCATCATGTAACAGTCATAACATAGGGTGACACAGAACTAGCTCCAATTCATCAATGTAATGTAGGCATGTATTCCGTATATAGTCATACGTGCTTATGGAAAAGAACTTGCATGACATCTTTTGTCCTACCCTCCCGTGGCAGCGGGGTCCTATTGGAAACTAAGGGATATTAAGGCCTCCTTTTAATAGAGAACCGGAACAAAGCATTAGCACATAGTGAATACATGAACTCCTCAAACTATGGTCATCACCGGGAGTGGTCCCGATTATTGTCACTTCGGGGTTGCCGGATCATAACACATAGTAGGTGACTATAGACTTGCAAGATAGGATCAAGAACTCACATATATTCATGAAAACATAATAGGTTCAGATCTGAAATCATGGCACTCGGGCCCTAGTGACAAGCATTAAGCATAGCAAAGTCATAGCAACATCAATCTCAGAACATAATGGATACTAGGGATCAAACCCTAACAAAACTAACTCGATTACATGATAAATCTCATCCAACCCATCACCGTACAACAAGCCTACGATGGAATTACTCACGCACGGCGGTGAGCATCATGAAATTGGTGATGGAGAATGGTTGATGATGACGACGGCGACGAATCCCCCTCTCCGAAGCCCCGAACGGACTCCAGATCAGCCCTCCCGAGAGGTTTTAGGGCTTGGCGGTGGCTCCGTATCGTAAAACGCGATGATTTCTTCTCTCTGATTTTTTTCTCTCCGAAAGCAAATATATAGAGTTGGAGTTGGCATTGGAGGGCATCCAGGGGGCCCACGAGGTAGGGGGGCGCGCCCTAGGGGGGCGCCCCCACCCTCGTGAGAAGGGTGTGGGCCCCCTGGTCTTCATCTTTGGCGAGGATTTTTTATTGTTTTTTCTAAGATGTTCCGTGGAGTTTCAGGTCATTCCGAGAATATTTGTTTTCTGCACATAAAACAACACCATGGCAATTATGCTGAAAACAACGTCAGTCCGGGTTAGTTCCATTCAAATCATACAAGTTAGAGTCCAAAACAAGGGCAAAAGTGTTTGGAAAAGTAGATACGACGGAGACGTATCATTATGTCGAGTGGAATTGGGATATCCGAGTGGAATATACCATCGAGTGGATTACACTTCAGGGTTATTTCATTCGGTATCTTCTGTAGATCTTTGTATGCCTTTGACTCTAGGGCATTGTCCTTAGGTAGGGTGTCTAGGTAAGACCTACGACCCTAGCCTAGGTACATGTCATCATCACTAGCCCCTGAATGGATTGAGGTTCGAGTGAAGAAGGGTTGAAGTGGACTCCAACTCGATTCAATGCTTCAGATGCGTGTTACCAAGGTCTTGAAAGCATACTGGTACTTTAACCCTACATCAGTTGCCTCGATTGATTCTGACTTCTGAAATTACCGAGTGAATTATGCTGCAAACTTTCGAGCAAAGTGGAATTTGATATCTTTGGTGTGATTGAATGCTCTGTGGTTCCCGGATCTCACGCGATTCAAAACTTTGGAGAAGCACGCGAGACGGGGCGTGGCGCACTAAGCGGAGCGAGTAGACAGGGACTCCTCGATCTTTGCGCCACCTTTTTCGCCACATATCGAGCCAACACCTGTTGCGGGATGTGATAAGATCGCTCGGGCCCATAGGTCAGCCACTCAGAAGCGGGTCCATAAAATGTGTCGTTGCCGATGCGGAGCACTGTGCACCTCATTCGTTCCCCTTCCTCTCTTCTTCTCCACTCTGCATCTCCTTGCTCGCCGCACCTCCACCTGACTTGCTCGAGCTCCGTCGCCATGGCGAAGGACAAGACTGCGGCTATTGAGCACGCAAAGAAGGCGACGACGGTGAAGGTCAAGAATATGGCGAGGGTGTCGACGTCGCAGTCTGGTCTGCCGCCTTGTTGGATCCAGGGGGACTAGCCGTTCCACCGTGGTGAAGGAGGATGTGGAGAACCTCACCAACGATGGCCTGATCGCCCATGGGTCTTGGAGGCTGTCCAAGGGAGAATCTGAGCCCCAGCCGCGCGTGGGTGAGTGTGTCCTTATCAGTACCTATGTCGACCGTATCTTGCTGTGTTTGTTTGAATGTGCTAAAACTTCCTGGGGTGTGATAACCCACAAGTATAGGGGATCGTTCGTAGCCTTCTTCGATAAATAAGAGTGTCGAACCCAACGAGGAGCTAAAGGCAGAACAAATATTCCCTCAAGTTCTATCGACCACCGATACAACTCTACGCACACTTTACGTTTGCTTTACCGAAAACAAGTATGAAACTATTTTCTAGGTGTGATGCTAGAACTACTTTGCAAGAATAAAACTAGAAGTATTTTGCAAGATAATAAAAGTTAGGTGACTAGAAAAAGGCATTGTGTCAACAAGAAAGTTATTTGTCCCTAGGCAATCGATAACAAGTACCGGTAATCATTCTTGCAATTCTATATGAAGGAGAGGCATGAGCTAACATACTTTCTCTACTTGGATCATATGCACTTATGATTGGAACTCTAGCAAGCATCCGCAACTACTAAAGATCATTAAGGTCGTGAAACCCAACCATAGCATTAAGTATCAAGTCCTCTTTATCCCATACGCCATAGCCCACCTACTCGGGTTTAAGCTTCTGTCACTCTCGCAACCCACCATAAGCGAACCATGAACATATTGCAACTCCCTAAAGTGGGGGACCCTCAAGTTTGCGTGAGAATGGAGGGCACCATAGGACAACACCATAGATAAAATATACAATCATACCAACCAAGATCACAATTAACCCACGGGACAAAACGGATCTACTCAAACATCATAGGATAACCATAGATCATTGGGAAATAATATATGGAGTTGAGCACCATGTTTAAGTAGAGATTACAGCGGGGAGAAGAGGTGTTACACCGCTTCATAGAGGGGGAGAAAGTTGGTGTTGACGGTAGAAAGATTGTTGATGTAGATCGTCGTCCCGGTCGTTGCCCCGGTGGCACTACGGCGCCACCGGAAGTGAGGGGGAGAGAGCCCCCTCCTCCTTCTTCTTCCTTGGCCTCCCCCCTAGATGGGAGGAGAGTTCTCCCTCTGGTACTTGGTCTCCATGGCGGCGGAGCGGCGGGAGCCCCTCCGAGATTGGATCTCCCTCTCTGTTCTCTTTTGTTTCGCGGTCCCCAGATCTAGCCGAAAACCGTTTCTTATATTCCGGGAGATCCGTAACTCCGATTGCGCTGAGATTTTAACACGATTTTTTTCTGGATATAAGATTCCTTGCGCCTGAAGTAGAGCTCCAACTGAGGTACGAGGTGAGCACAACCCACCACCGCGAGCCAGGCTCCTCTGGCGCGCCCTGGTGTCTTGTGGGCTGTGTGGGCCTCCGTTTGCGGTGATTCCAACTCCCAAAAATCACATATATTCAAAAATAATGCTCCGTGAAATTTTATTGCATTTGGACTTCATTTGATATGGATACTCTGCGATACAAAAAACATGTAGAAAACAGGAACTGGCACTGGGCACTGGATCAATAGGTTAGTCCAATAAATCATATAAAAAGTTGCCAAAAGTATGTAAAAGTTGTATAATATTGGCATGAAACAATCAAAAATTATAGATACGGTAGAGACGTATCAACATCCCCAAGCTTAATTCCTGCTCGTCCTCGAGTAGGTAAATGATAAAAAAGATAATTTTTGATGTGGAATGCTACCTAGCATAAACTTGATCGTATATCTATTCATGGCATGAATATTAAGACATAAGTGATTCAAAGCAATAGTCTATAATTTGAAATAAAGACATCAATACTCAGGCATCCCAACAAACAATCATGTCTTTCAAAATATCAATGTAAAGAAAGCTATCCCAACAAAATCATATAGTCTTGTCATGCTCTGTCTTCTTAACACAAAGTATTTATCATGCACAACCCCGATGACAAGCCGAGCAATTGGTTCATACTTTTTAACGCGCTTCAACTTTTTCAACTCTCACACAATACATGAGTGCAAGCCATGGATATAGCACTATGGGTGGAATAGAGTATGATGATAGGGGTAAATAAAAAGAAGACAAAAGGGTAAGAAAGTCTCACATCGACGCAGCTAACCAACGGGCTATGGCGATGCCCATCAATTGATATCAATGCAAGGAGTAGGGATTTCGATGCAACAAATGCACTAAGATCTATAAGTGTATGAAAGCTCAATATGAAAACTAAGTGGGTGTGCATCTAATCCTATAATGAAAAATTCCCACTAGTATATGAAAGTGACAACATAGGAGACTCTCCATATGAAAAACATGGTGCTACTTTGAAGCACAAGTGTGGTAAAGGATACTAACAATGCCCCTTCTCTCTTTGTTTATTTTTTCTTTTTCTTTTTTTTCTTCTTTTTAAATTTTTTTTCTTCTGCTTCTTTTTCCTTTTTCCCTTTTTCTTTTTCTCTCATTGTCTGGAGTCTCATCTCGACTTGTAGGGGAATCATAGTCTCCGTCATCCTTTCCTCACTGGGGCACCGCTCTAAAAATGAATAATGATGATCATCACACTTCTATTTACTTATAACTCAAAAGAAATACAAATTACAACTCGATACCTATGACAAAGTATGACTCTATATGAATGCCTCTGGCATGTACTAGGATGTGCAATGATCTAGCGTAACATGTATGAAAAATGATGAACGGTGGCTGAGCCACAAGCCACAACTACTATGTCAGCTATATGACCATGCAAAGCAATATGACAATGAATGCTCAAGTCATCAAACAGAAGCGGTGGAAGTTGCATAGCAATATATCTCGGAGTGGCCATGTAAAAGCCATAATAGGTAGGTATGGTGGCTGTTTTGAGGAAGATATAATAAGGCTTATGTGTGATAGAGCATATCATATCATGGGGTTTGGATGTACCTGCGAAGTTTGCACCATGTCTCGAGGTGAGAAAGGGCAATGCACGGTACCGTAGAGGCTAGCAAATTGCGGAAAGGTAAGAGTGCGTATAATCCATGGGCTCACATTAGTCATAAAGAACTCATATACTTATTGCAAAAGTTTATTATCCCTCGAAGCAAAGTACTACTACGCATGACCCTAGGGGGATAGATTGGTAGGAAAAGACCATCGCTCGTCCCTGACCGCCACTCATAAGGAAGACAATCAATAATAAATCATGCTCCAACATCATAGCATAACGAGAGATTATACGTGCATGTTTCGGGAATCACAAACCTTGACACCAATATTATTACTAAACACAAGCATTTACTAGTACCTCCCACATATTCCATCTCTATATCGCAAAACTATTGCAAGGAATCAAACATATCATATTTAGTGATCCATAAGTTTTATGTAGGATTTTATGACTAACCATGCAATTGACCAAAATTCCTGTTGACTCTCTAAAGAGATATAAGTGAAGCAAGAGAGTTTAATTCTTTCTATAAAAAATCATGCCGTAACAAATATAAGTGAATCAAAAGAGTATTCTTCAAATAACGGTTTTTCTATGTGAAGAGAAACAGACAATCCAAACTTCAAATGATATAAGTGAAGCACATGAAGCAGTCTATAAAGCCATACTCAAAAGATATAAGTGAAGTGAAATGAGATTTCTATAAATCAACAATGGACTATCTCATACCAGCATGGTGCATAAAAGAAAAATGAAAACTAAATGCAAAAGACGCTCCAAGATTTGCACATATCACGTGAACGAAACAAATCCGAAAACATATCGATACTTGTTGAAGAAAGATGGGATGCCTTCTGGGGCATCCCCAAGCTTAGACGCTTGAGTCTCCTTGAATATTTACTTGGGGTGCCTTGGGCATCCCCAAGTTTGAGCTCTTGCCTCTCCTCCTTCTCCTCATATAGAGACCTCCTCGATCTTCGAACACTTCATCCACACAAAACTTAACCAAACTTTTAGTGGCGGGGTTAGTGAATATGGCAATGAAATCCCATCATGTACTACTGTAACATTATTGTATAACTATAAACAAACATTACCCACTATATGCTATCACAATTCTATGGCCCCAAGTCAAGGAGGCTTCAACAAGAATTCACACATACGCAAATAATGAAGCTATAACAGCAATCTGTGAAAACATGACAGTCTGTAAAGAATTGAACATCCACCATACTTCTGTAACTCAAAAAATTCTGAAAAATTAGGACAAAATAAAAAATTTGTATATAAAGACATTAAAAAAAGTTCCAGAACCGTTTGACATTCCAGTAAAAAACGTAAAATCAAGCACTACGACCAAAGTTTCTATTTGCACCGCAAAAACCAACAAGCATTTTAATCATCCTAAAGGCAAACCTTGGCACATTATTTTTATAATACAATGGAACTGTACAAGGGGATAATTATTTTTTTGAGAATCTTCATGAAAAATTCTACATTATTTCCATGAGCATGAACATAAGTGTTCAAGGTCGACCCTCACTTCTCCAATGCATAACTTCCAATCGCTTCTCTTTTGTGAAAAGGTTTTTAAGTTCCCCTCTATATTTTTTGTTTTTAAACTTTATAAAAGCACTCAACAGAAAGAAATGACTCCATAAAACTTCTGGGTTGTCTCCCTCGCAGCGCTTTCTTTAAAGCCATTAAGCTGGGCATAAAGTGCTCAAGTAATGAATCCACCCGAATCCCATGGTATATCAAAGCCAATTTTAGTTAATAGTGATTTGGCATTTAGTAATGAGCACAAAGCAACATATATCATGGAATGACGAAGTCTAACTCTCTTCCTATGCATTGGCATGTCATAAAAGAACAATTCATGCACATCAAGTAAAGGCCAATACATAGCATAAGCAGTTTCTTGCAATTTTATCATGTGGGAAACATAAAGAGGTGGAGATGTAGTTCCCCTCTCATAATAATTGCAAGTAGGAGCAGCAAGCACATGCATATTATACTCATCAAAATCATCATGCACAACGGTAGAAGGCAACCCATCAATGTAATCCTTAATAAGTGCAAACTTCTCCGATATAGTGTAGTTGGGAAAATTCAAAAAGATAACATGACTATCATGTGTGGGTGCAATAGCAACAATGTCATTCTTAACATAACGAACTATAGCAAGTTCATCTCCATAAGCATAATTCATATTGGCATCATGGCCACAAGACTCAAGTTCATCAAAAAGGGATATTTCAAAAGAATCAATGGGATCATAGCATTTATCATAGCAGTCATCCTTCGGTAAGAACCAAGGGGCATTAAACAATGTATGGGATAAAGAGTTACTCTCATTAGAAGGTGGGCATAAGTGATCAATCCGCTCTTCCTCCTTTTGTTCTTTGCTCCCTGCCTCATCTTTTTCATCCAATGAGCTCACAGTTTCATCATTTTCTTCTTCCATAGACTCTTGCAAAATGTTAGTCTCTTCTTGGATAGCGGAGTTATTCTCAATAAATACATCAATATCGTAATTGTATTTATAATTATCATACCAATATTTAAGGATAGCAAGATTTTCAGGTCTATAAACTGAATCATCAAAATCTTCAAACTTTTAAAACAAAGATTCCATTTCATATGCACCCTTAAAAGCAACAAATACTTCTATTCATTCCACATCATAGTAATCATATATACCATTAGCATAAGAAGCTAAGGTTTCATTATCATTGAATTTGCATGAAAAGGGAAGATGTGGAGCATTCATTCTAGATCAACAAGTATAATCATATCTCAAGCATAGATTCCAAGCATACCACTTCAATATATGAATTTGATCCCATAAAAATTAACATTTATGAGTCAAGCAATAATCCCTAAAGTATTCATGTTGATCCAGCTTTACTCCCATTATCAAGTTGAATGGGATCTTCTAAGGATTACCAAAGTAGTGTATAATATTTTTCACATAACAAGCATCGAGGGTTTTAGGAGGTTCCCCATCTCCATGAGTAGCAAGTACAACTAATTGTTTTGGTGTTTCGTGTTACATATCCATAATTGAAAATAGAGAACAACTTGGAATAGGAAATAAAAACTACTTAGTGATAAAGCAAAAAAGCACACACGAGAATATTCACCGCACGCTATTGCTCCCCCGCAATGGCGCTAGAAAAAGGTCTTGATAACCCACAGTATAGGGGATCGTTTGTATCCTTCTTCGATAAATAAGAGTGTCGAACCCAACGAGGAGCTAAAGGCAAAACGAATATTCCCTCAAGTTCTATCGTCCACTGTAGGAATTCTGGGAACGGGGGTCCCCAGAGTTGCCTGCCTGCGGCCTGTGGCGTGGCTCAAAGGGGGGCCCAGCGCGGCCCATCTTCACCAACACAAACCCAAGACCCTCGCGAGGGGCCAAGCCTCGCGGGGCGGACGACGCGGAGCTTCCTCAGGCACGGCCTCGTCAGGCTGGCTCACGAGGAGGCGGAGAGATCAAGGCGGGGTACCTCACGAGGTGCCCGTGACGCAAGCCATGACGACCGAGGGCGCCAGGCGGGTGCCAGCCCGCGCAGTGTCCTCCTTTCCTCTTTGGTGCAAAGGGGGCAAGCACAGCCGCGAAGTACCGAGGCATCAGGCAAAGGTTGCCATTTCGGTGCAACGAGACCATGACCAGGAGGACTACGAGACGAAGCTCACCGTGGAGCCCAAGACGGCGTCATCACCAGAGCTTTGCGCAGGCGAAGACTACTTTTGTCAGGATAGCTGATACTAGCTGTCTCCCTTCAAATTAGCCCGCCATTGTTGGCTCCCTTCCCGCTCGATATTTGGGAAGAGGACCAAGGCCTCTATAAATAGGATCAGCCACCCGCAAGAGGGAGACAGAAACAGAGAGCTGGGGGGTTCGGAGAAGGAGGCTCTTGAGAGAGGGGTTTAGATCAGATAGGGAGAGAGAGAGAAGGGTGACTGAGCTCCTCCCAGCAGTTCATCGCCCCAGCCAAGAACAGACCCTCACGAGGCTGTTCTTCCTTGTATTGTTCATCATCATCAGCCCAAGAGGCAATCCACCAAACCACACACTGGAGTAGGGTATTACACCAAAACGGTGGCCCGAACCAGTATAAACCCTGTGTCTCTTGTGTTGTTCTTGCCGTAGTTTAGATCCTAGCAAGGCGGAGGGGTGCAGGTAGGTAGGAGGCGAAATCTCCGCGCGCACCCCAATGTTCGAACCTCAAGGGTATGCCGGAACCCAAAATCCGACATTTGGCGTGCCAGGTAGGGGTGCGCCGGGATTCGTCTTCCACCACCCCGTTCTCCTCCGACCATCACGCCCATGTCTGACGCTCGTCGGGCCCGCGCTGAGTGCCGGGCCGCACTCGCTTCCCGTGTCGCCCAGACGGCCCCTGTCGGCGGGCGTCCTCGCCGTTCCCCGTCACCTGCCGTCAACACCGCCACCGGCCCGGCGGGGGACGAGCAACAAGCATTGTCCCAGCATCCGTCCGTGCGGCAAGACGGCCGCACCACAACTCCCTTTCTCACCCCAGCTGGCTCTTCGTCCCGCGCGCTCCGCGCGCCCATGGAGGCTCAGGATGCACTCATCACGGCAAACGAGCTCCTGCGCTACCATCCGGTCGACAACATCTACGAAGAATGGCTCGACCGCGTCGCCGAGCTCGTCCGCGCCGCAGGGGGCTCTCCTGCGCCGTCTGTTCCGCTGCACCGCACCCTGCCCCGCGCGGGCGATGAAGCTCCGGTGGCGCCCCGGCCGCCTCCTCCTCAGGAAGGCGCCATGGCTCCAAGGCGCGTGGCCCCTGGGCGGAACCCGCTCCGTCAGGTGCCAGCGCGGCAAGAGCAGAGCTGTCAAGAAGTCCCTCGCCCGCAAGAAGCTGCCCGGGCGCTCCCTGCTCCAGCACGTCGCGACCATGCTCCTGCTCCCACGCATCAAGACCCCGCGCTGCTCCCAGCTGCAGCGCGTGGGGACATGCAAGACCAAGCTCCCCGTCATCCAAGACCTCCCATGGCCACAGCAGGCTGCCGCGCCTTCACCGCCGAGCTACGCAGCGTCGCGTGGCCCGGCAAGTTCAAGCCGGACTTGCCTCCTCGCTACGACGGCACAGCTGACCCTGCGGAGTTCCTCCAGCTCTACGAGCTGGGCATCGAAGCTGCCAACGGAGATGAGAAGGTCATGGCGAACTGGTTCCCCATGGCACTCAAGGACGGGGCCCGCATCTGGCTCCTGAACCTAGCTCCAGGCACAATCTCCTCCTGGGACGAGATGCGCACCCGCCTCATCGCCAACTTCCAAGGCACTCGCGACCGGCCACCCGCCTGAGCGACATGCGCCGCATCAAGCAACAGCCCGGGGAGACCCTGCAGAAGTACATCCAGCGCTTCAACAACGCGCGCCTCAAGATTCCCAGGGTGACCGAGGAGGCCATCATCTCGGCCTTCTCCGACGTCATGCGCGACGTCAAGATGAAGGAGGAGCTAGCGATGCATGAAGACCTGTGCACTTCCTTGGAGCTGTTTAACCTGGCAACCAAGTGCGCCAGGGCCGAGGAAGGGCGTCTCTCCCTCCTCGAGCTGCCTGCCGCAGACCCAGAAGAGAAGAAGCCCAAGGCCAAGGATGTGAAGCGCAAGGGGGCTGCCATGCTCGCGGCAGAACCAGACACCAAGCGAGGTAGAGATCAGCCCGAACCTTCCAAGGGCAGCTGGTACTGTGTGTACCACGACCTCCACACTCACAACACCAACGAATGTCAAGAGCTCCGAGCTGTGCGAGAAGGAAGGATCAGCCGTCGCCCTGACCGCAGTGACCGGGGCTACGACCGAGGAGGAGGAAGGAACGCAGGACGCTGGGAAGACCGTGGCCCCGCCAAGGGTGGCGCGATCAACCTCGTGAGGATCGCTGGCAAGACCCGCCTCGCGAGGGAGGCTGGAGGGATCAGCCTTGCGAGGAAGACTGGAGGGATCAGCCTCGCGAGGATCGCCCACAAGGCAATGCAGGCCTCCCACCGTTGCCGCCGCAGCCAAGGAGAAACGAGGACCGCCACCAGGACAAGCCCCAGCCTCTCAGCGCATCTTCAAGCAGTTCGCCCGCGAAGTGAACACAGTCCTCCCCAGGCTCGAAGCCACACACCCTCTCAGGTGGTCGGCGTGCGCCATCACGTTCAGCTCAGCAGATCAGCTCAAGTGTGCGGCTACAGCCGGAGTCCTCCCGATGCTTTGTTCCCCAATCATCAGCAACATGGTGGTCCCCAAGACCCTCATCGATGGCGGGGCAGGGCTCAACGTCCTGTCCGTGGAAACATTCAACAAACTCCAAGTGCCCTACAGCCAGCTTCAGCCAGCCAAGCCTTTCTCCAGTATCACCGACGGCTCCACGGTCCCGATTGGGCAGGTCCGCCTCCCTGTCACCTTCGGGGCACGCGACAACTACCGCACCGAGCTCATCGACTTCGACGTCGCTCACATTCGCCTACTGTACAAAGCCATGCTTGGGTACCCAGCGCTGGCCAAGTTCATGGCCGTAACTCACCACGGCTACAACGTCCTCAAGATGCCAGGAAGCGGCGGAGTCATCACGGTGCCCTGTGAAGAGAAGGACGCGGTGTGTTCCCTGGAATGAGCCTTTCAGGCCGTGTCACTGGAAGACCCGGATCATGGAAGCAGGGGGCCTCCCGAGACCGCCCCTAAGAAGAAGAAGACCTCGTCCGGCCCGACCACTCAGGAGGAAGTCCCCTCTGGGCCCGCGCCTGCCCAGGGGGAACCTCCTTCCATCGCATAGGAAAGCGCACCCGGCGCCCTCCTCAGGCAGGGCTCGAGGGCTCTCCCCTGGAGGGCCACCGACCTAGCTAGGGTCACGAGGGAGGCGCTTGGGCACCACCAGGAGGCGTGTTTCGAAGCATGTTTCCCTCAAGAAGGAGCAAGGCAAGGAGATCCAGACCCTCAGGAGTTCGTCAGCAAGGCCATTCAGGAGCTACAGGAGTCAAGAGTCATGAAAGGCGGCCGCCGCCTACCAGCAGTGGCTCCCCATCCAGGCGAGGATGGTGGGATGCGCGTCTGCATCGACATACCAGGGCTCAACCGAGTTGCCTCTCTGGAGCGCCTCTGGCCCTCGCGAGTGGGGCGCTGCGGAGGCCCACCCCACAGCTACGTTCGCATGCCTTATGGCTTGCCGAACGCGGCTGACACGTACCAACGCCTCATGAGGGGCATCACGGAGGCACGAGAAGCCAGGCGTTCCGCAGCCCTGGCAGGGATGGAGATGGCCCGCGAGGATCCGCCAACGCCTCTGGAGCCTCCCGAGGCCCCTGGGCCTGGGGGCTCGTGAGGATCGGCTCCCGCAGCCCACCGAGCCTGCTACACCAACGCTCCTTCGTCCTCAACATCATTAGGTGACATCTTTCGAGTTTTATTTACAGCTGGGAGCGCCCCCCAGGGCTGCATTATTCCCAGGCCGCGTGGGTCCGCCCCTGCGGCGTGTATCCCTTTTTTATTCCATGTCGTTAGCTTACCTTGTTGGGGGCGCCCCTCGGGCTGCATGATCCCCAAGCCGCTCGGGCCAGGCCCAGCGGCATGTATCCCATTTGCGTTTATTTCCGATTATGCGTTAGACCCACCATGCTTGATTATTTGATGCCGGTCCAGGGCACCTCTTCTTCTCCATGCCGACCACTTGCACGTTAAAGGGGGGGTACCTGAGCATCGCGACTCAGGGCTCTTACTGGCTCTCCAGCCCTCACCCTCTGGCCTTGTCCATGGCATCGCGACCTGGCATACCAGCGACGGCTGAGACCAGCTCGAGGGCCGGTACCCGAGGACGTAGAGTGCCGACATCTAACCAAATTTGCAGTGACACATCACAAGATAAGGCCCAGTGCCAGGCGCAACCCGCCTAGAGGTAGGGCCCCGTGAGTCCCGCTCTGGCTCACGGGTGCCCAGATACACCTCGCCAGGCCCTACCGTGCCAGCCACGTGTCAGGGCGGGGCTGTACATGCCCCGGGGGCTCCTCCTGGAGGGGGCCCCCTCCCACGTACCAGTGGAAGCACCATGCTCCATGCTGGCTGACGACACTGCCGATGAGCGGCTATGCCCGTACACATACGGTAGCGCTATGCTCCGCGCTGGTGATAAACAACTAACGGTGGCCCCGGGCCGTATCAACCTCAGGGAGCCTAGAGCTCAGTGTCTAGCCTCATCGTAACGCCTTCCTTCGGGAGTGCCGCGCGAGGGGGCTGGGCACGGGGGCTGCGCCTGGGTCACACCCAGACGCATGCCGCCCAGCCAGGTCCCCCCGGGCCTGGTTCGTCGCGCGTCTCTCCCCGAGCGAAGCCATGGTACGAAGGCCGTTTGAGCGTCAAGGGGGACTCCTGAGCATCGCGACTCAGGAGCCTTACTGGTCACGTAGCCCCTCACTCCGTGGCCCCGTCCTGGTTTCCGGTCGGGACCAACGCTAGGTGAGGCACGCGCGCGACCGGGCTCTGCAGACGTAGAACGGTAGATCCACCCGCATCACACCTCCCTACTTGCTGTTCGTGCGCCAAGGGGGACTCCTGAGCATCGCGACTCAGGAGCCTAACTTGTCACGTGGCCCCTCACTCCTTGGCCCCGTCCTGGTTTCCGGTCGGGACCAACGCTGGGTGAGGCATGCGTGGGGCCGGGCTCTGCCAGCGTAGAGCATAAGCAAGTAGGAAGGAAAGGCGCAAATTTCAAGGAATTCAAAAGCAAATATTACAGTCCACACTGTTATCTCAATGCCAAACGCAAGTTTAAACGCCTCCCTGAGGCATGATACATGTGCAGGAATTAAAGGTAGGACAGGAGCCGCGACGGAGTCACTTGTCGGCGGTGGAGCAGCGCGGATTGGGTATGCCTCACGGAGTGGTGAGGTCGGCAGCGCCTTGCTTCGGCTTGGTGCTGAAGGCCCGGAACTTCCCTAGCAGGGCCTCTGCGCGACCCTTCATGGCCTCGGTGGCGGCAGCGGCATGCTCGCCGCTCACTGGCTCCAGCAGGCTGTCGAGGTCGACACCGGGATCGCGAAGGTAGATGTGGGTGAGGACCCGCGTCAGTGCTGCAGAAGACAGGACACGCGCCTCGGCCTCGGCCATGGGGCCAAGGCCAAGGGCGACATCTTCAAGAGCGTGAACCAGGAAGGGAAGCAGCTTGGCAGGGCCGTCCTCAGCGCCAGCCAGTGGGCTCTCCAGGCCGCTATCGTAAAGCGTCCTCAGTGAGGAGCGAGCCCTCGCCTCCATCTCCATGAAGGCAGCGCGGTCCTCAGCAAGAACCAGGGCCTCGTCGTCCAGCTTGGCCTTCCTCGCCCCCAACTCCTGCTCCAGCGCGCCTAGGCGGTCGCGGCGTTTCTTGAGCTTAACCTCCCTCTCCTTGAGAGCCGCCTCGCGAGCCTTCACGCCTTCTTCCTGCTCTTGGCGAAGGCGGACCTCGTTCGCGAGCTGGCCCCGCAAATCTTGTAGTTCGCCCTGCAGCGCCTTGCAACGACCACGGACATCGACCACCTCCCCCAGGGCTGCATCATGAGCAGCCTTCGCCTCAAGGACGGCCTGCTTCTCCTCGTCGCATGCCGTCGAGGCCTGGACCAGCGCCGCCCGAATCGAAGCGTCGGAGCAAACCCATCCTGAAGCCAGCTCCAAGCGCCCGGCCACCAAGCGGGGGTCGGCGCCAAGAAGATCCTGACGCAGTCGGTCTAGCTCAGCAACAGCATGATCCAGAACGGCAGAAGGAGTCGGAGAGACAGCAGCCGGTGGAGTAGGAGGAGAAGGCGGCAGCGCAGCCGCAGCATCCTAAGGCGGAGTCTGCCGCGCCCCGACGGCTGTAGTGGCGGCGGCAGGCGAGAGCACCTCGGGAGCCACTTGGGCCATGGGGGCTGAGCTCGCCCCAGCCGGCTCAGCTAGGCCTCGCGAGGACAACCGGGCAGGAGAAGCCTGTGCGTCGCGGTCACCCTCCTTCATAGGCAGAGGCGCTGCCACGGGTGGAACCTCGGGAGCCCCCTTCGGCTTCTTTGCTGCGGGCTCGAGCCTATCCGAGAGATGCGGACGTCAAGCCTCAGAAGCAGAGCAAGAGATAATGACAGGAATTGAATGCTTACGGGTCGTCGCCAGTGAGCTCAAGCGGCCTCCGGCCAAATTTGAAGCCTGAAAGCCGGCTGGAAGGGTCAACCTCGGGAAGCTTGGAGGCGGAAGGTGCGTCTGCGGTCTGCCCCGGGGCCGGGGCAGACCCGCGGGGGATCATCCCGGTCCTGTCCTTCTTCGGCATCGGGGGCGAGCTCCCGCCGTCTTTCTCGTTGTTGTCCTCGTCGTCATATTCGTCGTCATCCTCGTCATCATCGCTCGGAGAGAGGCGGAGAACGCGGGACCTGCGCCGGGGGAGGGGAGCCCTCGACTCTCCGTCAGTCGCCTCGGAGTCAGGCCCTTTTCCCCGCTCCCCTCCTTCCTCCTCTTCGCTGGAGTCGTCGGAGGGCATGTCCACCTGTTCCTCGGGAGTTTCCACGGGCACGGGCCCATCCCCGTTGAAGACGAGCATGGACTTCACTACCTGCTCCCAGTCGTCACGGAGGAACAAGGGCGTAGGAGCACCCGCCGACCTCGCCACATCGCCCCCGACCAGAGCTTGGAGGACCGCAGCCCGATCTCCGTCGGCTAAGGCCGCGGGGCTCGGACGGGGCCTCCACATCGGAAGTGAGTACTGCCGAAGCGGAGCCAGCTGGTGCTCCAGGAATTCCCTCAGCAGCGACGCACCGGTCAGCTTCGCCGCCGCCATATTGGCCGGCCTCAGATCCGCGTCCATCTTCTCCAACATCAGCTTCGCGCGGGGTCCGTGAGCTCCGCTCGACCCCAATTGCTGGAGCTCGTGGGCTGCTCCGTGGGCAAGATCATCCAAGGGTGGATGCGCCTAGCACCCACCAAGACCCACTTGCTCCTGAAGCCCTCAATCCTTTTTCCGGGGTTCGAAATGGCAATGGCGCCACCGTACGCGACGAAGCTCGCGCACGCGGAAGCAGTACCACGAGAGGTCCAGAGGTAGAAGTAGTGGCGCAGTAAGGCCACTGAGGGCTGCACCCCTACGTGAGCCTCGCAGTAATAGGCGAAGATTGCCAGGAGAAGGACGGAGTTGGGGTGGAGATGCAGGGCTTGTAGCTTATAGTGGCGGAGGACAGAGAGGAAGAACTCGGAGAAGGGAGGCACCAGGCCAGCAGCAATGGCACTTATGAAGAGCGGATAGAAGGTGCTCCCTTGACCCTCAGGGGTGGCGGAGCCGGCTTTAAACACCTTCGCCCCGTTGTTTCCCCACGCCGTCGCCATCCGGCGCAACCAAGCAAGGCTCGCCTCCGACACGTTCGGCGGATCCAGGGTAGACGAGTACCAAGCTACGGCCGGGGGCTGACGAGGCGCCATGGCTTCCTAGGTCACACAGTCAGAGTGGATCTGGAAATTTTGGAGGAAGGAGAGGCGCAAGAAAGGGGACCTGAGCAGCAACCGGGGAAAGCAAGAAGCGAAGCCTAGGAGGATGCCGCTCCTTTATCAACTCGCGCGGTTGCTAGGGCGCCCATGTCCAACCAACCGCCACGCGGCGCCCAAGGCCGCAGGCTGTTAGGGCCCGCGGCGCTTCGCTGTTGCCCTTCCGCCTCCCTGCACGGCCAAGTCCGGGCGCGCCTTGGGCCCGGGGGCTACTGTCGGGATTCTGGGAACGGGGGTCCCCAGACTTGCCTGCCTGCGGCCTGCAGCGTGGCTCAAAGGGGGGCCCAGCGCGGCCCATCTTCACCAACACAAACCCAAGACCCTCGCGAGGGGCCAAGCCTCGTGGGGCGGACGACGCGGAGCTTCCTCAGGCACAGCCTCATCAGGCTGGCTCACGAGGAGGCGGAGAGATCAAGGCGGGGTACCTCACGAGGTGCCCGTGACGTAAGCCATGACGACCGAGGGCGCCAGGCGGGTGCCAGCCTGCGCAGTGTCCTCCTTTCCTCTTTGGTGCAAAGGGGGCAAGCGCAGCCGCGGAGTACCGAGGCATCAGGCAAAGGTTGCCATTTCGGTGCAACGAGACCAAGACCAGGAGGACTATGAGACGGAGGTCACCGTGGAGCCCAAGACGGCGTCATCACCAGAGCTTTGCGCAGGCGAAGACTACTTTTGTCAGGATAGCTGATACTAGCTGTCCCCCTTCAAATTAGCCCGCCATTGTTGGCTCCCTTCCCGCTCGATATTTGGGAAGAGGACCAGGGCCTCTATAAATAGGATCAGCCACCCGCAAGAGGGAGACAGAAACAGAGAGCTGAGGGGTTCGGAGAAGGAGGCTCTTGAGAGAGGGGTTTAGATCAGATAGGGAGAGAGAGAGAAGGGTGACTGAGCTCCTCCCAGCAGTTCATCGCCCCAGCCAAGAACAGACCCTCGCGAGGCTGTTCTTCCTTGTATTGTTCATCATCATCAGCCCAAGAGGCAATCCACCACACCACACACTGGAGTAGGGTATTACACCACAACGGTGGCCCGAACCAGTATAAACCCTGTGTCTCTTGTGTTGTTCTTGCCATAGTTTAGATCCTAGCAAGGAGGAGGGGTGCAGGTAGGTAGGAGGCGAAATCTCCGCGTGCACCCCAGTGTTCGAACCTCAAGGGTCTGCCGGAACCCGAAATCCGACATCCACCGATACAACTCTACGCACACTTGACGTTTGCTTTACCGAAAACAAGTATGAAACAATTTCGTAGGTGTGATGCTAGAACTACTTTGCAAGAACAAAACATTTGCATGAGAATGGAGGGCGCCATAGGACAACACCATAGATAAAATATACAATCATACCAACCAAGATCACGATTAACCCACGGGACCAAACGGATCTACTCAAACATCATAGGATAACCATAGTTCATTGGGAAATAATATATGGAGTTGAGCACCATGTTTAAGTAGAGATTACAGCAGGGAGAAGAGGTGTTACACCGCTGCATAGAGGGGGAGAAAGTTGGTACTGACAGTAGCAAGATTGTTGATGTAGATTGTTGCCCCGGTGGCACTCCGGCACCACGGGAAGCGAGGGGGAGAGAGCCCCCCTCCTTCTTCTTCCTTGGCCTCCCCCTAGATGGGAGGAGAGTCCCCCCTCTGGTCCTTGGTCCCCATGATGGTGGAGGGGCGGGAGACCCTCCGAGATTGGATCTCCCTCTCTGTTCTCTTCTGTTTCGCGTTCCCCAGATCTAGCCGAAAACCGTTTCTTATATTCTGGGAGATCAGTAACTCCGATTGCGCTGAGATTTTAACACGATTTTTTCCCGGATATAAGCTTCCTTGCACCCGAAGTAGAGCTCCCACCAATGTACAAGGTGAGCACAATCCACCACCGCGAGCCAGGCTCCTCTGGCACACCATGGTGTCTTGTGGGCCGTGTAGGCCTTCGTTTGCAGTGATTCCAACTCCAAAAAATCACATATATTCCAAAATAATTCACCATGAAATTTTATTGCATTTGGACTTCGCTTGATATGGATACTCTGCGATACAAAAAACATGCAGAAAACAGGAACTAGCACTGGGCACTGGATCAATAGGTTAGTCCAATAAATCATATAAAAAGTTGCCAAAAGTATGTAAAAGTTGTATAATATTGGCATGAAACAATCAAAAATTATAGATACGACAGAGATGTATCAGGGTGCCATCCCCACTGGGGCCTATTCAAACACATCTTTACTTGCCGTTCTCAGTCGGTGAAGAAGGCTCTTCCGAGTGATGAAAAGACACACGTGATCCAGATGTGCGGGGGGTTAGGGATCCAAATTGGAGGTAGAAGTACTTTTCCTTCCATGACCTTTCCCGAGTCAGTCAGGGGATGGCAGTCGACCTGGTTCTACTGCAAGGACATCCCGACTCCTGGTCAGTCGACCGGCCTCCCCCCTTTCACTATGGAGAGACTCTGTCAGCCTTCTTCACTGGTCATAACCGCAGAAGAGAAAGGTGAGGTGTCCCTTTTAGTCGACGCGGTCGTTAATTTAGTCCGAGAGGGTGTGACCGGCATGGATCTGTTGGAGGTGTTCCTTAGTCGACGTATTCAGCCTCTCTAAGCCCGTGACCACCCGATGTGGATGTACACGGGCACTGAAGACACCGCCCGGATCCACTCGGAGGAGGTCTCCGAGGAAACGGTGGCTCAGTGGCTGCGAAGCATAACTGGGAATAAGGACAACCCTCACGGAGCCAGGAGAATTTTGCCATTGGACACCGACAATGCTCCAGAAGAGGTCAGACATGCTTTACTGAGTGTTCTTTTTCAACACGCGATCATTCTTGAATCCGACTGACATTTATAACTTGTGCCTTGCAGATTTTCACCAAGATGTATTCGATGCCGAACGGGGAGCAGCACCAGGAGGGAGTGGCGAGTTATGGCGAAAGCGCTGACTGGCAATATGAAGATGGCAGTGAGGAGGCCAACAAGGACTCTGGTAGCAATGAGGAAGTTGAGTCGCCGCCCCACTCTGAACGGCGCTCCAAGCAGTCGCAGGATCCCACGGGAGGGCATGGCAAAGCAGTTCCACCGAGTGCAAAAATCCCAAAGCGCACTCGGACCTCGACTCCGGAGCCATCGGAGAAGGCCGCGAAACAGCCCAAAGTTGCTCCACCGAAGCCCCGAAAGGCCCTGCCCAAGATCAAGGTGGCCATGCTTGTTGCTTCAGCGTAAGTGTTTCTTTTCTTTGTCTTTTGATTCCTCTACAAACTTCTTCGCTAGCTTGTCTGAGTGAAATTTTGGAACTTTCAGTGCTGCTACTTCTGCAACATCCATGGACGTCGACGAGGAGCGGGGTGATGCGGAGACCGCAGACGCGGCCACTTCTCGGGCAGGTACGATCCCCCAGCTATGCTTTTGCTCTTCTTACTTTTTTGGTGAGCAACTGAAACCTTTCCGTTGAGTGTTTTGTAGTGTCGACAAATGTTGTCCAGGTTCCGGACGATGATGATGATGAAGAAGTGCCTTGAAGGAATATAGGGAGGTGGGTAGGACTTTGAGCAGGAGGGTGCCCGCCAGCAAAGTACCTCGCCCAGCATCTGAGCTCGAAGTTTAGCAACTTGGCGATCCAGTACGGACTACTGTCTCGTTTGTTGATCCTTTGTTGACTGACCAGCCTTTGGCGTCGACTGCCCAAGCTCCCAGCCCGATTGTGCAACCTCAAGCTCCAACTCCACCGCCCTCGTCATCGGTTCCCTCATCTGTTCCATTTGTTCTACATCACATCCCAGAGGACCAGGTGGGAGCTGCCAAACGAAGCAATGATCCAGGCGGGCATGATTATGGACCGACTGAAGGTGGTGTATGACACCAGCAAGGCTGCCTACGACGCCAGCTCTGCTCTTCAAGCTAATGTCTGAGTAAGTGGGATTGTAAGTTGATCTCCAGTTTGTTTTCCAACTCGATTCTTGTTCTATTAGGATATGCTACGTGAAAACTGTTGCTTTATTATTCGTAAGATGTCAGTCTACACCTTGCATCTGTACACCCACTGGGTGTTTTCTGTAGCTGTGTAGCTTTTTCACTTGTAGTCGTTTAGCTTTTTCACTTGAATTAGACAGGTCGACCATGGTCCAGTGGGGTCCTGCTGAGTGCACCCACTGGGAGTAGTCCCCGAGACCACGGTCGACTGCGGGCAGTCGACGGTGTTCTGAGAACAAATGTTTTTTTACTCCTTCCACTCGGGTTGGTCAGACCATGCCAAGTGGGAAATCAAACCAGTGGGGGCACGGCAAGTGCACCCACTGGTGTAGTCCCCAAGATTGTTGTTGAATGTTTGATTCAACAGTAGTCTTAGAACTCTTTTTGCCATAGCGATTTAATCTTTCACTCGGAAGTAACTGATCTTCGTTCTATCAATTGACTTATCTTGTTGTTGATTGCAGAAATCTTGTGAACTTGGGACCAAGTACGCTGATTTGGAGAAGGAAAAGATCCTACTCAAGCTCGACCTTGATCTTGCCGAGAAGAACCTAAAGAAAGCCCAGGATGAAGTAGCTGTCATGGGAGGTAACTGTTGGGGAACGTAGCAATTTCAAAAAAAATCCTACGCACACACACAGGATCATGGTGATGGATAGCAACGAGAGGGGAGAGTGTGTCTACGTACTCTTGTAGACCGAATGCGGAAACATTAGCATAATGCGGTTGATGTAGTCATACGTCTTCACGATCCGACCGAATCCAAGTACCGAACGTACGGCACCTCCGAGTTCTACACACATTCAACTCGATGACGTCTCGCGAGCTCTGATCCAGCAAAGCTTCATAGAAGTGTTTCGTCAGCACGATGGCATGGGGACGGTGATGATGATGCTACCGACGTAGGGCTTCGCCTAAGCACTGCTACGATATGATTGAGGTAGATTATGGTGGAGGGGGGCACCACACATGGCTAAGGGATCAATGATGAATTATGTGTCTATGGGGTGCCCCCTGCCCCCGTATATAAAGGAGCAAGGGGGAGGAGGCGGCCGGCCAGGGAGAGGCGCGCCAAGGGGGAGTAGGACTCCTCCTATTCCTAGTAGGAGTAGGAGAGGGGGAAGGAAAGGTGTCGGTGTCAAAACCGGCGGATCTCGGGTAGGGGGTCCCGAACTATGCATCTTGGATCGATGGCCCTCTCTATGGAGGTAAAACCCTACGTCCTGCTTGATTGATATTGATGAATATGAGTGTTACAAGAGTGGATCTACCACGAGATCATAATGGCTAAACCCTAGAAGTCTAGCCTTTGTGGGTATGGTAATGAGTATATGTGTTGTCGTTTCCGGACTATCCCCTTCGGTTTATATAGGCACCGAGGGGATCTAGGGTTTACATGGAGTCGGTTACATGAGAAGGAATTTTAGGTCGCCAAGCTTGCCTTCCACGCCAAGTAGAGTCTAATCCGGACACGGTGCATTCTTCGGCCTTCATTTCTTCATAGCCCATCAGTCTGGCCCAAAGGATAATAGGCCGGACGCCCGAGGACCCCTTAGTCTAGGACTCCCTCAGTAGCCCCTGAACCTGGCTTCAATGACGAGGAGTCTGGCGCACGGATTTGTCTTCGGCATTGCAAGTCGGGTTCCCTTCTTTCCGAACTTCAAGATAGTCTTCGGATGCGATGATTGTATCGGGACCTGTCACACACACCATATATAACCGCAGAGAGAATATATATTCTTACACGAGTCTAATCCGCTGACAGCTTTTACAACATGACATCGCGTTTGTCCGGTTGTAATTTCAAACCGTTTTCGTCTACCGCTCCATGTTGCAAGACGCGGTTGTCATTGGCACGTCTTGTCTAAGCAAAGATCGTGGCCCCTTATTACGGGATTCTCATCAATACGGGCGTGGGTAACCCAACCGTGCCATTTTGCACGGCTCTTGGTAATAGGAGAGTTCAAGGCGAGTGGGGAGGCGCTCGATATTCGTGGTCTTTATAAGGGGATAAGGAAACTCTTCCTTTACCCACATCCTTCTTCATCTCCAGTCCCTCCATCGTTGAGCTCTAATGCCCAAGCTTTCGGCTTTTCCTCGTTCGAGAAGACATTCCAATCATGTCGGGATCCAGGGCTGGAGGCAAGTGGATGGCCTCCTCCGTTAAAGAGAAGAACATCACGGAGCTCCGGGAGCCGGCTATCTAGCCAAGGAGATTGCTCACCGAATCTCGGGAAAAGGGCAGATCGTCCCTACCCCCGATCCCCACGAGAGGGTTGTGTTTCTCACACACTTCATCTGTGGGCTGGGATTCCCTCTTCATCCATTTGTCCTTGGATTGATGTTTTACTATGGGTTGGACTTCCATGTCTGGCCCCCAACTTTATCCTCAATATCTCCGCATTCATAGTTGTGTGCGAAGCCTTTCTTCGCATCCCACCACACTTTGGCCTATGGCTGAAGACTTTTAATGTAAAGCCAAAGGTGGTGCATGGCCAATAGGCCGAGTGCGGAGGTGCCATGGTGGGCAGGATGCCCAATACCACCTGGCTCGAAGGCTCCTTCGTAGAGACGGTGAAGGGAAGGTAATCGGGGTGGTTCTATATCACCGAGCCACGGACGCCAACTGGGCGGCGGCTCCCAAATTCCAATCCGGAGTCCTGATGCGTCTTACCTCCTAGCAGGAGAAGGGCCTGACCTGGGGATCTCTCGAAGAGATCACGGGGCTCCAAACGTGCCTCCAGAATATGATAACCCGGAAGATCAAGCTAATTGATGTGATCCAGGTCATGCTTGTACGCCGGATCCTTCCATGTCAGCGCCGGACCTGTTATTTGTGGGAGTTCAATCCGGCCGAGCACCAGACGCTGCTAAGGCTCTTTGGCACGACACACGAAGATATCTGGAAGGTGCTCTTCAAGGGCAGCGAGACGCCGCCACCCTTGACCAAAGATCGTGGGTTCAACTTTAAGCGTCATGCCAATTCGGTAAGCCGTCAAGGTGTAGTCTTTAAGGACACATTTCGAGGGAGGATACTAAGTGAAGGAGTCCTGGATTAGGGGGTGTTCGGATAGCCGGACTATACCTTCAGCCGGACTCCTGGACTATGAAGATACAAGATAGAAGACTCCGTCCCGTGTCCGGAAGGGACTTTCCTTGGCGTGGAAGGCAAGCTTGGCGATACGGATATGAAGATCTCCTACCATTGTAACCGACTTTGTGTAACCCTAACCCTCTCCGGTGTCTATATAAACTGGAGGGTTTTAGTCCATAGGACAACATAGACATCAACAATCATACCATAGGCTAGCTTCTAGGGTTTAGCCTCTTCGATCTCGTGGTAGATCTACTCTTGTACTACCCATATCATCAATATTAATCAAGCAGGACGTAGGGTTTTACCTCCATCGAGAGGGCCCAAACCTGGGTAAAACTTCGTGTCCTTGCCTCCTGTTACCATCCGTCCTAGACGCACAGTTCGGGACCCCCTACCCGAGATCCACCAGTTTTGACACTGACATTGGTGCTTTCATTGAGAATTCCTCTGTGTCGTCGCTGTCAGGCATGATGGCTCCCACGATCATCGATAGTGACGCGGTCCAGGGTGAAACTTGTCTCCCTGGACAGGTCACTGTCTTCGGCGGCTTTGCACTGCGGGCCAATTCGCTTGGCCATCTGGAGCAGATCGAAAGCTATGCCCCTGGCCGTCAGGTCAGATCTGGAAGTTTAAACTACAAGGCTGACATCCGCGAGGACTTGATCTTCAACGGATTCGAGCCACTGCCGAGCGCGCCGCACTGCCACGACGAGCATGATCTAGCTCTGCCGCCTAACAGTGCCCTGAAGGCCGCACCCTCATCGGCTTCGACCCTTAGTTCGGAGCCAACCGCGCCGATCAAGGATGGGTGGTTGGACGTCGCCTTGGGGGCTACGATCCTAACGGCGATCGAGCCGAACACCAGCCCCGCACTCCGCGAGACTCATGATTCCAAGGAGTCGGACTCCTTTCCGGACTCTGAACCATTCACGCATCTGCCAATCGAATCCGATTGGGCGCCGATCATGGAGTTTACTGCCGCGGAAATCTTTCAGCACTCGCCCTTTGGCGATATTATAAAATCACTAAAGTCTCTCTCTTTATCAGGAGAGCCCTAGCCGGACTACGGTCAGCGATATTGGGATACGGACGATGAAGAAATTCAAAGCCCACCCACCACCCACTTTGTAGCCACTGTCGACGATTTAACCGACATGCTCGACTTCGACTCCGAAGACATCGACGGTATGGACGCCGATGAAGGAGACGATGAAGAACCAGCGCCTATTGGGCCCCGGAACGCCACCTCGTCATATGATGTATACATGGTAGACGCTCCAAAAGATGACGACGAGGAGCGGAAGGACGAACCGAAGGCTTGTTCCCTCGAAAAGCAGTCAAAGCGGCGACGCAAGCGCCGCCCCAAACACCGCCTCGATAGAAATAGCGATCACACAGACCCAGCGCTGGAGCAGGGCGAACCGCTGCCGGACAACGGCAATCCGGATAATCAAACCGAACAAACAAATCCTATCAAGGATAATGGTCCGGACGACATAACGCCGGACAAACACCCGGAGCAGCAGACTGCCCGTAAAAGGCTTGTTGCCACCGCGAGGAGCCTGAAAAAGCAGAAACAAAGGCTGAAGGCCGCGCAAGACACACTCCAATTCAGATGGAGTAAAATACTCAGCACTGCAGCAAGGTACGGCGACAATCGCCCCTCCAAGAGCTACCCAAAGCGGAAGCTGCTACCCGAATTCGATGAGGAGGCCTCAGAGCCCCCACAACCAAATATCAAAGCAGCCACCTGGTCGGATAGACGACCCCTCTACCAACACAGAGCGGCATACAACGCCGCTCACAATACAATACGCGACCCATGCGAGGGCTCGCACCCAAAGGACGGCGCAACCAGATCCATCTATGGACCACGCAAGCGCGCCCCAGCATACAATGCAACACAACAAACATACGAACAATGTGGTACACCCAGCTATAGGGGTGCCGCACACCCCCTATGTTTCACCGATGAGGTACTGGACCACGAATTTCCAGAGGGATTCAAGCCCGTAAACATAGAGGCATACGATGGAACAACAGACCCTGGGGTCTAGATTGAGGACTACATCCTTCATATACATATGGCTCGATGAGATGACCTCCACGTCATCAAGTACCTACCCCTCAAGCTCAAAGGGCCAGCTCGCCACTGGCTCAAAGGCCTCCCCGAAAGCTCCATTGGAAGTTGGGAAGAGCTCGAAGACGCCTTTCGGGCAAATTTTCAAGGGACTTATGTCCGACCTCTGGATGCGGACGATTTGAGTCATATAACTCAACAGCCCGGAGAGTCAGTCCGAAAGCTTTGGAACAGGTTTCTTACTAAAAAGAACCAGATTGTCGACTGTCCGGACACCGAAGCCTTGGCAGCTTTCAAGCATAGCATCCATGACGAATGGCTCGCCAGACACCTCGGCCAAAATAAGCCGAGAACGATGGCCGCATTAACAAACTTCATGACCCGCTTTTGCGTGGGGGAGGACAGCTGGCTAGCCAGATGCAGCACCAGCGACCCCAGTACATCTGAAGTTAGAGATGGAAACGGGAAATCACGGGGCAACAGCAATAACAAACGCCGGAAGAAAGAAGACAACACAAAGGGCATGACAGTAAATGCCGGATTCAAAAGCTCTCGGCCAGGCCAAAAGCCGCCCCCTAAAGGCACCAAGGACGAACTGTCCAGCCTCAATAAAATTCTGGACCAAGTATGTCAGATTCATAGTACCCCTGGTAAACCTGCTAATCATACCCACAGAGAATGTTGGGTCTTCAAGCAGTCCGGCAAGCTCAACGCCGTACACAAGGGGGAGGATACACCAAGTGAAGACGAGGACGAGCCCCCCAAGCAAGACACGGGGGAACAAAAGCAATTTCCACCAGAAGTCAAAACAGTAAATGTGTTACACGTAATCAAGGAAAAAAACAATGCGGCACTCCCAGGAAAGTATACCCAAGTGCCTATCACCATGAAGTCCTGCCACTGGTCATCTCAACCGATCACTTTCGACCATCGCGATTATTTAGCAGGTATCCGACACGCAGGATGGGCTGCCATGGTATTAGACCCAGTAATTGGCGGATATCACTTCACAAGGGTCTTGATGGACGGCGGCAGTAGCCTAAACCTAATATATCAGGATACAATCCGCGGGATGCGGCTAGACCCAACACAAATTCACCATAGAAATACTACCTTTAAAGGAGTAACGCCAGGTCCAGGGGCTCGTTGTACGGGCTCCCTCCTACTTCAAATTACATTCGGCTCCCCCGATAACTTCCGTCGCGAGCATTTAACTTTCCACATCGCTCCGTTTTAAAGCGGCTATCAAGCACTGCTCGGACGCGAAGCTTTCGCTCGCTTTAATCCAATACCACACTACGCCTCCCTCACACTCAAGATGCCCGGTCCACGTGGCATCAATACAGTGCACGGAAATATCAAGCGATCTCTACGCGCCGAAGAGAGTGAGGCTGCCTTGGCCGCCGCACACTAAAGGCGCCCGGACAAACGAAAGCATCCAATAGGTCATCAAGACCTCAGATACAACTAATCAAGTCCGGCGCCGCTATTTATACGGAAATAAGTGGTCACACCCCTATTTGTCAATACAAGGGGCTCAACGCGCGCAGACAAGTGGCAATTTCTTATCATCTTGAATTATACATGGTTTCTTTAAGAACTATCCTTTTGCACGACAACTTTTTCAATTAACTTCCTCTCTTTTACAGACGATCATCGTGCTACACCCGTCCAGGATACGGCACAACGGAGACACAGGCGCAGACGTGTAGCAGGGACCCGCTCCAAGGATTCTTTTTAGATTAAGACCCTGCGTAAACCTTTTTACTGTCTCTTGTTGATACATATCCACCGTTGAGAAGATGCTGACGTCTTGGCATGTGGCCATGCCGGAACAATGCACATACCTGGACACACGGGGCTTCTTACAAAGGCCACTATTTAGGCCCGGTTTATACCACAAAGACCGAATTCCTTAGGGAGTATTCGGCATCGCGAGTTTGGCCCTATATGCATCAGCTCCGAATCATTGTCTTTGGACAAATGTTGGGTTTGCCCGGCTCCTGTGTTTTGGTGCCTTACGTTCCGCCTTGCCGGCTAAGGTAGCACGAGGAGAACTACTGCGATTGTGCCCTGGTTCATCCGGATGAGCACCTCAGTAGAGAAAGCCGACTGTCATGATATAGCGTGAGACTGGTCAACCACTCGATGACCTGTGGGAATGTTAGAATTCCTCCGCCTTAACAAAGGGCCGTTTCCCGGCCAGGCATGTACGCACCCCGATATCAGGAGAGTGCGGAGCCACCAGGGGCTATCTAGTAGCCCCACTGTCAAACTCCTATGGCTAAGTGAAAGTGCTAAAGCATTATAGTCCGGTTGCCTCGCTCACTCCGCTATCACCGCCTTAATAGGACCAAGACGTTGGGTTAAGTGTGAATGCGTGTTTTTGCGAGCACCTCCGCATTATACGGGTGAGGGTTGAAGCCGACGGCTGCAATCTTTCAGGTTATACACATGTATACATAAACGGCCACCCAGGAGGCATCATATTACTTTCAGGCAAAAGTATAAAAATAGCCTTATAAAAATTTATAAAAGCATTTCGCTTACAATGAGATTACATATCACTCAAACATAATATTTTTTGAGCACAGCACTAGGTCTCTATCAAACGGGCACCCTCAAGAACTTCTTCAAAGTAGTGCTCGGCAGCCTTTCGACCTATAGCCGAATCCCGCGTTGCAACATTGGTAGCATCCATCTCCGCCCAATATGTCTTAACACGGGCAAAGGCCATCCGTGCGCCCTCTATGCACGCCGACCTCCTCATCGCATTAATGCGTGGCACCACATCAAGGACCTGCTGCACGAAGCTGAAATTGATGTTCGGTTTTGACATTCCCGACCACAGCTGACCCACAACAGACCTCATAGAGAGTCCGGACAACTTGTTTAGTTCGGCCCATTCGACTAATTGGTCAGTCAATGAAAGTGGACGCTCGGGAGAATGGAATTGTCTCCAAAATAGCTGGTCTACTCCAAGGTCTGTCTGACCCTGGAAGTACTTGGCCGCATCGGCAGCGCTCGCCGCCAAATCCATATACACATCCTCCGAACTCCACGGCCGATCTAGAGGGGTATACCGTGGATCTCCGAATTTCCTCCACAACATAAAGGATTTCCCAGCTACAATATCCCCGGCTTCCCGCAGCTCCTCCTTCTTTGCCCTCATAGCAGAGCGGAGATCCTTTTTTGTCGCAGCAGCCTTTTCAAGGTCCGATGCCTTCGTTTGGTTTTCTTTTTCAAGAACCCGGCAACGGTCGGCGGCGGCTTTTAATTCTATAGCCATCTTGTCTCGGGTCTCGCCAATGACGACCTTCTCGGCCTGCAACTCTTCGGCCGCCTTCACAGCAGCCGCATTACCCAACCTCGCTTGTTCCTTGGCTCGGGTAAGTTCTCCCCGCAAGGCTTCAACAGTGGCAGCTCCATCTGCAGTCACAACATATTAAAGATACTGGCATCATGCTGCTCTTCCTATTGTGGCGTTTACCAGATAATGACACTTACCCTGTGCCTCGTCAAGCCTTTTGTTAACAAGCTCGATGTCGGCGTCTGCCACATCCAACTGCCATTCTAAATGGGCAAACTCGCTAGTCCGGCTAGCCACCGGAGCTTCCATCACCTGCACATAGAGGCAGTATGGTTATTACCTGGGAATATGATCCTCTGTTCGTCGTCGTTTCCGACGACAACCAGAGTCTCAGGGGCTACTATCTACACAGGGCACACCTAGCATGTGCAGGACTATCATACATTCTTTTACGTACCTCAAAGCCTGTCAGTAGACTCATAAAAGCTTCATGCAATCCGCTCTCGGCGGACGATATTCTCTCCATCACCGTATTCATCAGCACACGGTGTTCATCTGAGATGGCCGCTCACCCCACCAACTCCCTCAGAACATCTGATCGCACAATAGACGGTGCCGGACTCTTTTGTCTGCTCGCTTCGGGAGCCGGACACTGGGAGCTTCGGGGGTCAATGGGATTATCTTCTGGCCTCACCGGACTCAGAGAGGCCCTCTGCGACGACACTTCAGGGTCGCCCGCTTCCGGAGCGGAGGAGTCCGGAGGAGGCATTTCACTCTCCATCATCTCTGGAAGAAGATCCCCCGAAGATGAGCTCATTTGAGAGGGGCTAAGGCCAGAACTGCAAAAATATATGCTGTGGTTATCTTCTCAGAAGAAAAAGATGGCATATCTGTACTATTAAAGTATTTCCGGTCACTTACGACTCGCGGGAGAATTGATCCCCCCGCGGACTTTGTGCGGCAATGGCGCCCCCCAAGGTAGGACCCTCTGTGGGAGACTTCTTCTCCCATTTGGAAGCTTCGACTTCTGAATCCCCGGGCGCAGTCCTTTTCCTCTTCTGGTCGTCTTCCTTCATGGAGACGCTCGCTCCCTCGGCTAGAATGGGCAGCGTTGGGGGCCCGCGTCCGCTCGCATTATCCTCCACAGTATCTTCCTTCAAGGGCTCCAGGCAAGGTGCGGTGTGGAGCATCTTTTCCAATACCGGATTTTCCAAACCCTCAGGGAGGGGGGCCGAACACCAAATCAACTTCGCCTTTGTTAGCCAGTCCTGGTCAAAAAGCAAACTCTCAGAAATAACTTCATAACAAAGGAGAGATAGTATGTTCGGCCGGAAGATGCCTTACCTGTTCGGCGGCGCGGTTACTACTCAGGCCCACGTCCTCGGAGATTTCCGGACACTCCACCCGAGGTCCAAAGAATGACTTGTACATCTCCTCGTGCGTCAGGCCGAGAAAATTTTGAGTGACACGCGGTCCCTCGGGATTGAACTCCCATAGGCGAAGAAGCCGGCGTTTGCAAGGCTGGACTTGACGAACCAGCATAACTTGTATTACCGCAACCAAACTGAAATCTCCATTGAAGGGATCTCGAATGCGGCTTTGTATTATAGGCATGTCCTTGGCTGGCCCCCAGCTCAGACCTCTGCTGATCCATGACATCAGTTGTGGTGGAGGGCCCGAGCGGAAAACAGGGGCGGCCGCCCACTTGGCACTTCTAGGAGCCGTGATGTAGAATCACTCCTGTTGCCACGATTCAGACACCTCTGGGATGGAACCTTTGGGCCACGGAGCTCCCGTCATCTTGCGTATTAAGGCACCTCCACACGCTGCATGTTGCCCCTCGATCATCTTCGGCTTCACTTCAAAGGTCTTGAGCCAGAGGCCAAAGTGAGGGGTGACCCGGAGGAAGGCCTCGCACACAACAATAAATGTCGTGATATGAAGAAAAGAGTCCGGAGCTAGATCATGTAAGTCTAGCCCGTAATAAAACATCAGACCCCTAATGAAAGGATCCAAAGCTAGGCCTAGACCTCGGAGGAAGTGGGAGACGAACACGACGTTCTCGTTGGGTTCAGGGGTGGGAACGGCCTGCCCTCGGGGAGGCAGCCGATGCAAAATCTCGGCGGTCAGATATCTGGCCTCCCTCAACTTTTTGATGTCTTCTTCCCTGGCGGAGGAAGGCACCCATTGGCCTTGAAAGCTAGATCCGGACATGACTGAAGGTTCGGAGCACCTGACCTGAACTTCGGGCGTTTGAGCTTGAGGTGGGGGAAGGATTCGATTGAGCACGGGAGGGAAAAATAAAAGCCTTGTCCCCTTTATAAATAGGGTGAATATCAAGCGTCCTCTCGGTGTCCGCTTGGACTTGCCTATAATCTAGGAGTCCTAGAAGTGGTTCGGTTACCCACTCCCATATTGATGAGAATCCCGGGATAAGGGGACACGATCTCTGCTTTAACAAGACGTGCCAAGGAAACCGCCTCGCATAAGGCGCTGAGATGGGATAATGAAACGACTCGGATAAAGGCTCGGCCGTGGTGTGACACACTACGGAATACGTCAGCAGATTAGATCGGTGTTGTAACGCCCCAGATACAACTTTCCAAATTTGTATCCAACTCTTGCCGTTTCCGGCATTAAGTTATATTTATTTCTCAGGTTCGGTTCTTTGTCTCCGTGTGTGGTTTTCGTTTTCATGCATCTCATATCATGTCATCATGTGCATTGCATTTGCATTCGTGTTCATCTCATGCATTCAAGCATTTTCCCCGTTGTCCGTTTTACATTCCGGCGCTTCGTTCTCCTCCGGTGGTCATTTCTAGCTTTATTTCGCGTGTGGGGATTAAACATTTCCGGATTGGACCGAGACTTGCCAAGCGGCCTTGGTTCACTACCGGTAGACCGCCTGTCAAGTTTCGTATCATTTGGACTTCGTTTGATCCTCCAACGGTTAACCGAGGGACCGAAAAGGCCTCGTGTGTGTTGCAGCCCAACACCCCTCAAATTTGGCCCAAAACCCGCCAAACTCTGCTCCATGTCCTAGAGAGTTCGATCACGATCGCGTGGCCGAAAACCGCACCTCATTTGGACTCTCCTAGCTCTACTTATGCCTATTTATACCCCCCTCCATTCAGATCTTCTTCCCCGTCCAAACCCTAGTTCAAAAAAAAAACAGATCCGCGCCGACGGACGTGTCCGCCCCCGGCCGGACAACGTCCGCCGCTGCAGCCCGCCACTCGCCGCGCGCCACGTGGCACGGACCACATCGCCACCGCCGCCGGGCCCGAAGGCCCGTTCCCGGCCCCCGAGGCCCGGAGATCGCCGCCGCCCGCGCCGCCTTCGCCCCCTCCACGACCGGCCGCCGCCCGCAGCCGAGTCCGGCGCCGCGGCCCCATTCCTCGTCGCCGGTGAGAGGAGGCCGACGCCGGCCGCCTCAAAGACCGCCGCCGCTCCGCCGCACCACGGCGCCGCCCCAGCTCCTCGTCGCCGGCGCCTCCCCGCGGCCCCGAGGTCCCCTCCGGCGAGCCCCGCTCCGGATCCGGCCACCTCCCTCCTCTCCAGCAGCGATTCCGGCGAGATCCGCTGCCTTGGTTCGCGTGCACCCGGCTGCTACAGTAAACCCTAGATCTGGGTTGACTTTCTTCCCTCTCCCCCTTAATTTTTATGCAATCTTTGACTACCTGTAACTTTGCATCCGTAGCTCCGATTTGTGCATATGATATATCAAAATCTTCGCCTCGATGAGTAAATCATTTCATTCCATTGCATCATTTTCATTTGAGTTCATCTTGATGCCCAAAATGCTGTTAGAAGGAGGCTTCGTGAGTTAATTGTCAGATCTGCTAGTTCATCTTAGACTTTTGTCATTTTTGCCATGATTATTGTGTGCATGCTATGCCTGTTAGTCCTTCATATGTTTTGTTAAGCATTTTCTCTTCTTTACAGAGGTGCAACCCATGCATTTTTAGGATGTGTGTGGTGACTTGTGCAAGCTTGCAAAGTGAGGCACCCGGTAAATCTGTTTTCAGGGACTTAGTTGTTTTCACAAAGTCTGGGATGTTTTAGTTCATGATGCCATATGTGCAGCTTGTTTCCTATTGATCCGTGCCTCTTTTGAGGATGATCAGTAAGGGACTTTTGTTATTCATGTTATGATCTATCCATCCATGTCTTTATTTGCAATTATGGGGCAACATAGATTGAGTCAATCGAGCTCTACTTTTGCTTCGTGGTGAATCTGGGCAGATCGTTAATTCGTTTGCGATTTTGCCGGCGTTGTTGTAGTTGATCCGTGCATGCTATGCCATTGTTCTTGCCATGTCTAGCTTGTATTTTGTGCCTTCTTAATGTCTGTATGCTTGCCTTGCCATGACTTGCACCGTGGTGAGTGCATCGAGCTCGTTTACATGCCTTCGTGAGTTATATTTCAGCATGTCTCAGTTTTCACTAAGTCTGAAAACTGATTGTGTTTTAGCTATGTTCGTGTGCCCGTTAATATATTTTGTGATCCCTTTTGGCCCCAGGTCACTTTGGGACTTTTCTTAATCTTGTTGAGTAGCTCCATGACATGTTATTACTTGTCTTAATCAGGTCATGTATCATGTTGTTTTGCTGCTCCGAAGAGGGCTTCGTGATCTGAAATTATAGACTAGTGTTAATTTCACTAAGTCTGGAATCTGTTTTGCATTTGCGTTTTTGCCATGCTTGTTTGAACCTCTTAATGGATGAATTGGCCGTGGCTAAGTGCTAGTCTTTTGTTAATCATCTTGTGTGCATCCCTGCCATGTATTTTGTTGTCATGTTTGGTGGCTGTAGCATGTTCATTTCGTTGCATTTAGATGCCTACTTGCTGTAAATCGCAGACCGGTGTCATATCTTAAAACGCTTGCCATTTCCAAACCGTAACTCCGATTCCAATGATCTTTATATCGTTTTCAAGCGATTTCATCCCCTCTATCCAGTGGCACCCTTGGAATTCCAAGTTGAGGCCAGGTTCATGCATTTCCTGTCATTTCTTGCATTTTGCATCCCGCATCGCATCCCGCATAGCATATCATCATTTCATCATATTGCTTGGTCTTGCACGTGGTTGATTGTATCCTTGTTGCTTGTTTGTCTTGTTTGGGTAGAGCTGGGAGACGAGTTCGCTACCGAGGAGCCCGTTGAGTTTGCTTGTGAGGATCCAGCCAACTCTGACAACTGTGCAGGCAAGATGATCATACCCTCGAAATCACTACTATATTTGCTATGCTAGTTTGCTCGCTCTTGCTATGCCAATGCTACGATGCCTACCTTTTGCTTGTCAGCCTCCTAATTGCCATGTCAACCTCTAACCCACATTGTCCTAGCAAACCGTTGATTGGCTATGTTACCGCTTTGCTTAGCCCCTCTTATAGCGTTGCTAGTTGCAGGTGAAGTTTGGAGGCTGTTCCTTGTTGGAACATCTTTTATTTACTTGTTGGGATATCATTATATTGCTATGTTATCTTAATGCATCTATATACTTGGTAAAGGGTGGAAGGCTCGGCCTCTCGCCTAGTGTTTTGTTTCACTCTTGCCGCCATAGTTTCCGTCATATCGGTGTTATGTTCCCGGATTTTTGCGTTCCTTACGCGGTTGGGTTATAATGGGGACCCCTTGATATTTCGTCTTGATTAAAGCTTGTCCAGCAGTGCCCAACCTTGGTCTTACCATTTTCCACCTAGCCCTTTTCTTTCCCTTGGGTTCTGCAGACTCAAGGGTCATCTTATTTTAACCCCCCCGGGCCAGTGCTCCTCTGAGTGTTGGTCCGACCGAGTAGACTGCGGGGCCACCTCGGGGCAACTTGAGGGTTGGTTTTACTCGTAGGATGTCTCATCTGAGTGTGCCCTGAGAAAGAGATATGTGCAGCTCCTATCGGGATTTGTCGGCACATTCGGGCGGTGTTGCTGGTCTTGTTTTAACCTGTCGAATTGTCTTGTTGTACCGGGTTACCGAGTCTGATCGGCGTGTCTCGGGTGGAGGTCTATTCCTTCGTTGACCGTGAGAGCTTGTCATGGGCTAAGTTGGGACTCCCCTGCAGGGATTAAACTTTCGAAAGCCGTGCCCGCGGTTATGGGCAGATGGGAATTTGTTAATGTCCGGTTGTAGACAACTTAAACCTTAACTAATTAAAATGAATCAACTGAGCGTGTTGCCGTGATGGCCTCTTCTCGGCGGAGTCCGGGAAGTGGACACGGTGTTGGAGTTATGCTTGCACAGGTTGTCCTTCTAGATTCTCGCTCGTGCTTTGCTTCCTCTTCTTGCTCTCTTTTGCGTATAAGATAGCCACCATATATGCTAGTCGCTTGCTGCAGCTCCACATATATTTGCCTCATCCATTCCTATAAGCTTAAATAGTCTTGATCGCGAGGGTGCGAGATTGCTGAGTCCCTGTGGCTCACAGATACTATAATTCCAGATGCAGGTCCAGGCGATTTCGCTCCAGGTGACGAGTACGAGCTCAAGTGGGAGTTCGACGAGGACTCTCAGCGTTATTATGTTTCCTTTCCCGATGATCAGTAGTGGTGCCTAGTTGGGGATTGATTCAGGGCCTTGTCGCTTGTTGGGTTCTTTTCCATTTTGGCGCCGTAGTCGGGCCATGAGTGTTTGTTTGATGGATGTTATTTATGTACTCTGATGTGACGTGGTGAGTGTAAGCCAACTATGTTATCTCCCCCTTTTATTATGTATTACATGGGATGTTGTAATGATTGCCTGACTTGCGACATTGCTTTCAATGCGGTTATATCTCTAAGTCGTGCCTCGACACGTGGGAGCTATAGCCGCATCGAGGGCGTTACAGGTGTAAATATTACTCTCTCTATGGCAATATGTGGAAACTTATTTTGCAGAGCCGGACACTATCTTCGTGTTCAAAACCTTCTATGAAGTACTTGGAGGAGGAACCCGCCTTGCAATGCCGAAGACAATCTGCACGCTGGACTCATCGTCATTGAAGCCTGGTTCAGGGGCTACTGAGGGAGTCCTGGATTAGGAGGTGTTTGGATAGCCGGACTATACCTTCAGCCGGACTCCTGGACTATGAAGATACAAGATTGAAGACTCCGTCCCGTGTCCGGAAGGGACTTTCCTTGGCGTGGAAGGCAAGCTTGGCGATACGGATATGAAGATCTCCTACCATTGTAACCGACTTTGTGTAACCCTAACCCTCTCCAGTGTCTATATAAACCGGAGGGTTTTAGTCCGTAGGACAACATAGACATCAACAATCATATCATAGGCTAGCTTCTAGGGTTTAGCCCCTTCGATCTCGTGGTAGATCTACTCTTGTACTGCCCATATCATCAATATTAATCAAGCAAGACGTAGGGTTTTACCTCCATCGAGAGGGCCTGAACCTGGGTAAAACTTCGCGTCCCTTGCCTCCTGTTACCATCCGGCCTAGACGCACAGTTCGGGTCCCCCTACCCGAGATCCGCCAGTTTTGACACCGACACTAAGCCTTCTTGTCAATTTCTTTTTCAGGCTTGTGCCAATCTAGCAGGATGGATTAATAGTCCGGCTCCGCTGCCTGAAGATGAAGAAACCCCACTTCTTACCAAGATGCTATTTCGGGCGCCTTAAAACATGCTGGAGAAGAAGGTCAAAAACACGGTTAAGGGGACTAGGCATGGGCTTCACCGAAGGAGCACCTTGGTCGTCTCGTCTGATGACGAGACAGACCCCTCAGCCACCAAAGACGACGAGGAGGAGGAAGGCGACTCCCACCTGCGAGAGGAAGGGAGAAAAGGGAGGCCTCCCTGAGTATGGAGGCGGAGGCGCTCAAGAGGGGGAGATGCTCCTTCGCGGATAACTCCGCGTGGGATGTTGACAGCAGTCCGGAGCAACCTCGACGGACCAAGCCTCGGGCCGCCTCGTGAGTACCAGAATCAAAAACACCCGGCCTTCTCGGTTTGCAATATTGACGCATATTAAACCTTGTCGTTGCAGTCCAGCACGCGGCGGCTCCCCACGATCCTCGACAGAGGATTCGCTAGAATCAAAGGAGATGGCTAGCATGTCACCGCCACCTGCTCATTCCATCTCACCCAAGGGTGACGACAAGGTGGCATCCAAAAAGACTTTCCCAGGCTGGGGGGAGTTTCCGAAGACCATCGAGGTGACGCCCCAGGATGGCTCCTCGGTCGCCGGACATATAGGGGAAAAAGTCCCCACGGGGACCGGTGACGGGGCCCGAGTTTCCTTCGAGCCTCAGCCGGATACCATTCCGGAGATCTACAAGGCTCCGGGGTCCAGCGAACGGCATTCACCCCAAGGAGGGAATGTGCCTGTTCCACTGGTGACCTCTGTCCAACCAGAGGCACCGGATAATCTGCTGGAGGCGCTACAAGGCGCCTCTATCGTGGATGAGCATCATGTTCTTATGGACACAGTAATAGAGAAGGTTCGGTTTGTCAAAAGAGGACTGACTGAAGCCTGCACCAGCCTTCTAACGGGGTTTGAGGTGAGTAATGTGATTGTAGGAAAAATATCGCCGTATAGACAGTAGCCCCTGATGCTCTGTTTGTTGTTCGAGAGGAAAAGCCAAACAGAGGATCGAGAATAAATATCGCAGGAGTCTAACATGAGTTTTCTATGTGAATAAGAAGGTATCGCTGCAGGCTGCCACTGCTCATGCTGCGGAAGTGTCCGGACTGAAGCGGAAGCTGGAGCGGGCCGAGGAGGAGCTCGGCCTCGTGAAGAAGCAGCTGGAAGATAGCCAAGGTATGCAGTAACCTATGGATATATTTTGAAAAAATGAGCAGTCCAGCCGGACTAAAGTGTCATAAACTTTTTTAGTGGCCACGACCGAGGTGGCGGCACTTAAGAAGGTGTTAGCCGAGACCGAGGACAAAGCGGCCATGGAACGCGCCGTGCGCGAGAAGCACGAGGCCCAGGTTGCTGAGGCATAGCAATAGCTCCAGGGCATGATCGAGAGATTTGAGTCCTTGGAGCGCGATTGTAAGGCGCATGAGTCCGAACTGGCGGAGGCCCGCCGGAGCGCACAGGATGCATGAGCCGAAGCCCAGGACACTCTCCAGGAGATTCAGGCGGCAGAAGATTACGGTGGGTAAATATTTCGCTCTGCATAGCAAGTGTGTGTAAGAAACGTTCCTTGTACTTATCCGGATTCGAGTTTTCCAGGGGCGTTTGCGGATCTTCCGCGCAGTATATCGGATGCTGCTGAGTACTACAGAGCCGAAGAAGGAATGTCTACGGAGAAGCTATTCTGGTCCCAGTATCTTGGACCCAAACATCTGTTGCCCTTCATTGACCAGCTGAAGCAGTTGGTCGAGCTGCACAAGTCGACAGAGCTAGCCATGAAGGACCTGATAGTCCGGCTGTGGCCTGCTGAGCCTGTACCTAGCAGCTATTTTGGACTTGTAAAGCGTCTTGTTAAACTTGTCCGCGGCTTGAAACCGTGAAGCGGTCGGTCTGCATCGAAGGTGCGCGTATGGCCTTTGCCCGCGTCAAGACGCATTGGGCAAAGCTGGATGCCAAGAAGCTGATGACCGAGGGACCGCTGGAGGGCAAGGAGCATCGTCGACCCAAGCTCTATTTTGACGGCGTCTTGGAGGGGTCCCGCCTTGTGGCGGAACAATGTTCGAAGGATATCATTTTCCCATGAGACATTTGTATCATATTTTCCTGTAATATGGAGCAGTGATGTTATGTATTATAATGCTTATGATTTACGTTTTACCTCCTGTGCGGCTGTTTATGAGATCTGAGGGTTGACCAGTCGTCGGCTTCTGCCCCCACGTAGATAGTACGGGGGTGTTCGGGATAAATCTAAACACTCTTTACTCCACATTCTGGTCCTTAAAGGAGGTGTTTAGCGCAACGAACAAGGCAATCAGACTATGCGGCCTTTATTGCCCTCACTTAGCCATAGGAGTTTGACAATTAAAAAGTTTGGCGAAGCCCCTGGTATCCGGAAGTCCGAACTAGGGGCGCTATACAAGCCTAATCGGAGGGACCGATTCTTCGCGTGAAGCGGAAAAAATCTCTAACGATTTGGAACCTCTCAAACAGCTGACCGGCTCTCACCGCATCATGACAGTCAGTTTTTGGCTTTCTCTACTGAAGTGCTCGTCTGGAAGAACCGGGACACAATTGCAGTAGTTCTCCCTTTACTACCCTAGCCGATATAGCGGAACGTAAGGTAGTAAGCACAGGAGCTGGGCAACCCAACTATTGACCAAAGACATGATTCGGATCCGATGCATATAATGCTATAGGTTCGGGGTGCCGAACTATACTATAAAAGTGTTCGGACTTTTTATTGCCGTAGTGTTGGGTGTAATGAAGCCCCTGGCGCAGTAATACGTACCATAGTGTACGTGTGCAATAAGTAATATTTACAAAGGTGAGAAAACAGGAAAATTAGGTAATAAGCTGACGCCATCATTCATTCACCATTGTGATGTAATTGGTACGTCGAGGCGTACTTTGTGCAAATAATGCGATAAGCAAGTAAAGCTATTTATCATGCCGTAACCAAGGGCGGGCTGTGTGAGGGTATGTAAAACAAGTATGGCGATCGTTAATAGAGACCACCTGGGGTTTCTTTGTATGCTAGAGCTCCTTGCCTCCTTGGTGTGTTCTGCAAACGAGTCGTCCGTACAGTGAATCCCGGTGTCGGTTGATCCGTACAGTGGTTTGTGGACGAGTTATGCCTCCCTCGATTCCCATGGTGTTTTGAGTACGTGGTTTATGTACACGCGGTATTAGTGCCATTGCCTCATCAGGGCTGGGACGGAGGTCATATTGCCAATTCGGCTCTTGTCGAGCCGAGCTGTCCTGCTGCAGTGTGGTCCGGACCCTCTTGATGATGTCCAGGGGCTCGGCAGCCGGATTATAATGCTGCTTGAGAAGGCCGCTTTGTACCTCTGCTGCTAGAGCGGCAGATTGCTCCTCTGTACAGAGGGAGCGTTCCGTGTTTCCGTTTACTGTGATGATGCCACGTGGGCCGGGCATCTTTAGCTTGAGATAAGCATAATGTGGTACCGCATTGAATCTAGCGAATGCGGTTCGTCCGAGCAGGGCGTGATAGCCGCTGCGAAATGGGATGATATCGAAGATTAGTTCTTTGCTTCAGAAGTTATCCGGGGAACCGAAGACCACCTCCAGCGTGATCGAGCCCGTACAACGGGCCTCTACGCCTGGTATGACTCATTTAAAGGTAGTTATCGTGGGTTTGATTCGTGAGGGATTAATGCCCATCTTGCATACTGTATCCTGATAGAGCAGGTTGAGGCTGCTACCACCGTCCATTAGGACTCGTGTCATGTGAAATCCATCGATGATTGGGTCGAGTACCAATGCGGCCGAACCGCCATGACGGATGCTAGTTGGATGATCACGACGATCAAATGTGATCGGGACGGACGACCATGGGTTAAATTTTGGGGTGACTCGCTCTACCGCATAAACGTCCCTGAGTGCGCGCTTGTGCTCCATTTTGGGGATGTGTGTGGCGTATATCATGTTCACCGTTTTCACTTGAGGCGTGAATTTCTTCTGCCCCCCAGTGTTCGGCTGCCAGGGCTCCTCGTTTTCGTCCTCGCTCTGCGATTCCCCTTCCTTGTTTACGCTATTTACCTTGCTGGCTTGCTTAAAGACCCGACAATCTCTGTTAGTATGGTTGGCCGGTTTGACTGGGGTGCCATGTATCTGGCACAGACGGTCGAGTATGTGGTCCAAGCTGGATGGTCCTCCGCCGTTCCTTTTATAGGGCTTCTTTCACTGGCCGGACTTGGAGCCACTGAATCCGACATGAATGGTAGTGTCATCGGTGTTATCGCCATTGCTTCGGCGTTTGTGTCTGTTGCGCCGGAGGTTGCCGGTGCTGTTTTTGGCCTCGGAGGGGCCTATTTCATTGGCTGTGTTGGTACTGCGAGCCAGCCAACTATCCTCACCTGCACAAATGCGGGTCATAAGTGCCGTGAGGGCTGCCATGGATCTCGGCTTTTCCTGGCCGAGGTGGCGGCGAGCCATTCGTCCCGGATGCTATGCTTAAAGGCTGCTAGGGCTTCAGCGTCCAGACGATCGACGATCTGGTTCTTTTTGGTTAGGAACCTAGTCCAGAATTTTCTGGGTGATTCTCCAGATTGTTGAACTATGTGGCTTAAGTCATCGGCATCAGGTGGCTAGACATATGTACCTTGGAAGTTGTCGAGGAAGGCCTCTTCCAAGTTTTCCCAGCTGCCGATGGAGTTCTCAGGCAGACTATTTAGCCAGTGTCGAGCTGGTCCTTTGAGCTTTAACGGGAGGTATTTGATGGCATGGAGGTCATCTCCTCAGGCCATATGTATGTGAAGAATGAAATCTTCGATCCATACTGCGGGGTCGGTTGTTCTGTCGTATGATTCAATATTGACAGGCTTGAACCCTTCGGGGAATTGATGATCCAGCACCTCGTCTGTGAAGCAGAGAGGGTGTGCGGCGCCTCTATAGCAGGCCGTGTCACAGTGTATCTCCAATGATGTCCGTCTATGATTATCAGCCCGGGTGTGATTAAGTTTGTCACGTCCGAATAGGTAGCTGTCATCCCGAGTATGGGAACTTCCTTGCGATCCGTATATAGATCTAGTGTGTCTAGCTCTATTGTCCAATTTCTGCCGAAGATTGTATGTATGGTCCCGAGCTGGTATGTCCCTGTTTTTGCGAGGCGGTTGGGCGGGCTGCTGTTCGATCTGAGTTGCCGTTTTATCCCGACCACGGGGTGCTCGGTCCGCATTGTGCGAAGGATCTGTTGCCTCCTCATCGAACTAAGGTAGCATTCTGCGTTTTGGGTACCTCTTGGCTAGGCGCTTGAGGCCGTATTCCTCAGCTATTAGTACATCAGTCCATCTGTCGACGAGCAGCTCTTGTTCAGCTTGAAGCTGTTGTTGTTGTTTCTTTTTCAGGCTTTTTTCAGTGGCAATGAGCTGAAGCTTAAAGCACTCCTACTCAAGAGGATCCTCGGGCACGATGAAGTCTTTGTTGCCAAGGCTTGTCTCCTCCTCAGAGGGTGGATGGTAACTATCATCCTCCGGGTCATCTTCTCTGGCCTGTCCGTCAGGGTTGTTTTCCTTGCTGTCGTGTTTCTGTTCGGATGTAGCCCCGACAGGGCCTTCATTGTGTTCGGCGTCGCCCAGAGTACTATTTTCTCCGGTGCCAGTGTTGCCGTCCTTTGAGTGGTGGTGCTTAGAGCGGTGTTTGGGCCGCCGGCGCTTGGACTGTGTCTCGGAGGTTTTATTCGTGTCTGGCTCTTCTTTGTCATCGCCTGATCCTTTAGGTGTATCAACCATGTACATGTCATATGAAGAGGTGGCCGTCCAACATCCAGTGAATGGCGGGTCTTAGCCTTGTTCCTCGTCGACGTCGTCGTCCATACCGTCGATGTCTTCGGAGCCATAGTCCAGCACGTTGGTTAAATCATCGATGGTGGCTATGAAGTGGGTGGCGTATGGGGAGCAACATTCCCAATCATCCGTTTCTAGCTCAAACCGGAAATAGTTCGGCTGTGAGTCCTTCTCCAAGGACAAATTCTTTAAAGATTTTAGCACGTCGCCCCAAGGTGAGTGCTAGAAAATGTCAGCGGCGCTGAACTCGAAGATTGATAACCGATCTATCTCGGTGTCCGCAGGCATGCACAGTCCGGAACTTATAGCCGGAGACGAGTCCGGAGTTCCATCAAGGTGAACATTGCAGGGCGTCGAGTCCATGTGTGGCTCCAACACCGTGGACTCTGAGGCCTTGGATGGCTCGATCTGCTTCGGCTCTAAGGTCATTGCAGCCGCAGGAACCATCTCCTAGGTGTGATCCGATGATGGATTTAAGTCACATTCATCGGGATGAGGGGGAGCGATCGTCGCGGGCTCAAATCCCTCGAAGATCGAGTCTCCACAGATATCTGCGACATAGTTCAAGCTTCCGAACCCGACCTGATGGCTAGGGGCGTAGCTGTCGATCTGCTCCAGATGGCCGAGCGAGTTGGCCCGCAGTACGAATCCGTCGGATACAAAGATCTGTCCGGGGAGGAAGATTCCTCCCTGGATAGCGTCATTATTGATGATTGAAGGGGCCACCGAACCTTTTGTCGATGGCACAGTGGAACTCTCAATGAAAGCACCAATGTCGGTGTCAACACCGGCGGATCTCGGGTAGGGGGTCCCGAACTGTGCGTCTTGGATCGATGGTAACAGGAGACGGGGGGCACAATGTTTACTCAGGTTCGAGCCCTCTCTCTGGAGGAAAAACCCTACGTCCTACTTGATTGATATTGATGAATATGAGCGTTACAAGAGTGGATCTACCATGAGATCGTAATGGCTAAACCCTAGAAGTCTAGCCTATGTGGGTATGGTAATGAGTATATGTGTTGTCCTTTCCAGACTATCCCCTTCGGTTTATATAGGCACCGAGGGGATCTAGGGTTTACATGGACTCGGTTACATGAGAAGGAATTTTCGCTCGCCAAGCTTGCCTTCCACGCCAAGTAGAGTCCAATCCGGACACGATGCATTATTCGGCCTTCATGTCTTCACAGCCCATCAGTCCGGCCCAAAGGATAATCGGCCGGACGCCCGAGGACCTCTTAGTCCAGGACTCCCTCAAAAGGGAGAGGAGGAGAAGGAAAGAGGGGGTCGGCCCCCCTTGCCCTAAACCAATTCAGTATGGGCCTTGCGGGGGCGCTCCCCACACTCCCCTTGCTGCCCTCTATTTCCACTAAGGCCCATGTAGGCCCATTAATCCCACCCCCCCCGGGGGGGGGTCCACTAACCTCCTGGTACTCCGGTATATGTCCGAAACCTTCCGGAACCTTTTCGGTGTCCGAACATAGTCGTCCAATATATCGATCTTTACGTCTCGACCATTTCGAGACTCCTCGTCATGTCCGTGATCATATCCAGGACTCCGAACTATCTTCGGTACATCAAAACACCAAAACTTATAATACCGATCGTCACCGAACTTTAAGCGTGCGGACCCTACGGGTTCGAGAACTATGTGACATGACCGAGACACGTCTCCGGTCAATAACCAATAGCAGAACCTGGATGCTCATATTGGCTCCCACATGTTCTACGAAGATCTTTATCGGTCAAACCGCATAACAACATACGTTGTTCCCTTTGTCATCGGTATGTTAGTTGCCCGAGATTCGATCATCGGTATCTCAATACCTAGTTCGTTCTCGTTACCGGAAAGTCTCTTTACTCATTTTGTAATACATCGTCCTGCAACTAACTCATTAGTTACAATGCTTGCAAGTCTTATAGTGATGTGCATTACCGAGTGGGCCCAGAGATACCTCTTCGACAATCAGAGTGACAAATCCTAATCTCGAAATACGCCAACTCAACAAGTACCTTCAGAAACACATGTAGAGCACCTTTATAATTACCCAGTTACATTGTGACGTTTGGTAGCACACAAAGTGTTCCTCCGGTAAACAGGAGTTGCATAATCTCATAGTCGTAGGAACATGTATAAGTCATGAAGAAAGCAATAGCAACATACTAAACGATCAATTGCTAAGCTAGCGGAATGGGTCAAGTCAGTAATATCATTCTCCTAATGATGTGATCCCGTTAATCAAATGACAACTCATGTCTATGGCTAGGAAACATAACCATCTTTGATCAACGAGCTAGTCAGGTAGAGGCATACTAGTGACACTCTATTTGTCTATGTATTCACACATGTATCATGTTTCCGGTTAATACAATTCTAGCATGAATAATAAATATTTATCATGATATAAGGAAATAAATAATAACTTTATTGCCTCTAGGGCATATTCCCTTCAGTCTCCCACTTGCACTAGAGTCAATAATCTATATTACACAGTAATGATTCTAACACCCATGGAGCCTTGGTGTTGATCATGTTTTGCTCGTGGAAGAGGCTTAGTCAACGGGTCTGCAACATTCAGATCCGTATGTATCTTGCAAATCTCTATGTCTCCCACCTGGACTTGATCCTGGATGGAGTTGAAGCGTCTCTTGATGTGCTTGGTTCTCTTGTGAAATCTGGATTCCTTTGCCAAGGCAATTGCACCAGTATTGTCACAAAAGATTTTCATTGGACCCGATGCACTAGGTATGACACCTAGATCGGATATGAACTCCTTCATCCATACTCCTTCATTCGCTGCTTCCGAAGCAGCAATGTACTCCGCTTCACATGTAGATCCCGCCACGATGCTCTGTTTAGAACTGCTCCAACTGATAGCTCCACCATTCAATATAAACAAGTATCTGGTTTGTGATTTAGAATCATCCGGATCAGTGACAAAGCTTGCATCAATGTAACCATTTACGATGAGCTCTTTGTCACCTCCATAAACGAGAAACATATCCTTAGTCCTTTTCAGGTACTTCGGGATGTTCTTGACCGTTGTCCAGTGATCCACTCCTGGATTACTTTGGTACCCCCCTGCTAAACTAATAGCAAGGCACACATCAGGTCTGGTACACAACATTGCATACATGATAGAGCCTATGGCTGAAGCATAGGGAACATCTTTCATTTTCTCTCTATCTTCTGCAGTGGTCGGGCATTGAGTCTTACTCAACTTCACGCCTTGTAACACAGGCAAGAACCCTTTCTTTGTTTGGTCCATTTTGAACTTCTTCAAAACTTTGTCAACGTATGTGCTTTGTGAAAGTCCAATTAAGCGTCTTGATCTATCTCTATAGATCTTGATGCCCAATATGTAAGTAGCTTCACCGAGGTCTTTCATTGAAAAACTCTTACTCAAGTATCCTTTTATGCTATCCAGAAATTCTATATAATTTCCAATCAACAATATGTCATCCACATATAATATTAGAAATGCTACAGAGCTCCCACTCACTTTCTTGTAAATACAGGCTTCTCCAAAAGTTTGTATGAAACCATATGCTTTGATCACACTATCAAAACGTTTATTCCAACTCCAAGAGGCTTGCACCAGTCCATAAATGGATCGCTGGAGCTTGCGCACTTTGTTAGCACATTTTGGATCGATAAAACCTTCAGGTTGCATAATATACAACTCTTCTTCTAGAAAACCATTCAGGAATGCAGTCTTTACATCCATTTGCCAAATTTCATAATCATAAAATGCGGCAATAGCTAACATGATTCGGACGGACTTAAGCATCACTACGGGTGAGAAGGTCTCATCGTAGTCAACTCCTTGAACTTGTCAAAAACCATTCGCAACAAGTCGAGCTTTGTAGACAGTAACATTAACATCAGCGTTTGTGTTCTTCTTTAAGATCCATTTATTCTCGATGGCTTGCTGATCATCGCGCAAGTCAACCAAAGTCCACACTTTATTCTCATACATGCATCCCATCTCAGATTTCATGGCCTCAAGCCATTTTGCGGAATCTGGGTTCATCATCGCTTCCTCATAGTTCGTAGGTTCATCATGGTCAAGCAACATGACCTCCGGAACAGGATTACCGTACCACTTTGGTGCGGATCTTGCTCTTGTTGACCTACGAGATTCGGTAGTAACTTGATCTGAAGTTTCATGATCATCATCATTAGCTTCCACACTAATTGGTGTAGGTGTCACAGGAACCGGTTTCTGTGATGAACTACTTTCCAATAAGGGAGGAGGTACAATTAGCTCATCAAGTTCTACTTTCCTCCCACTCACTTCTTTCGAGAGAAACTCCTTCTCTAGAAAGGATCCATTCTTAGCAACGAATGTCTTGCCTTCGGATCTGTGATGGAAGGTGTACCCAACAGTTTCCTTTGGGTATCCTATGAAGACACATTTCTCCAATTTGGTTTCGAGCTTATCATATTGAAGCTTTTTCACATAAGCATCGCAACCCCAAACCTTAAGAAATGACAACTTTGGTTTCTTGCCAAACCATACTTCATAAGGCGTCGTCTCAACAGATTTTGATGGTGCCCTATTTAACGTGAATGCAGCCGTCTCTAAAGCATAACCCCGAAACGATAGCTGTAAATCAGTAAGAGACATCATAGATCGCACCATATCAAGTAAAGTACGATTACGACGTTCGGATACACCATTACGATGTGGTGTTCCGGGTGGCGTGAGTTGCGAAACTATTCCGCATTGTTTCAAATGTAGACGAAACTCGTAACTCAAATATTCTCCTCCATGATCAGATCGTAGAAACTTTATTTTCTTGTTACGATGATTTTCCACTTCACTCTGAAATTCTTTGAACTTTTCAAATGTTTCAGACTTATGTTTCATTAAGTAGATATACCCATATCTGCTCAAATCATCTGTGAAGGTGAGAAAATAACGATACCCGCCGCGAGCCTCAATATTCATTGGACCACATACATCAGTATGTATGATTTCCAACAAATCTGTTGCTCGCTCCATTGTTCCGGAGAATGTCGTTTTAGTCATCTTGCCCATGAGGCATGGTTCGCAAGTACCAAGTGATTCATAATCAAGTGATTCCAGAAGTCCATCAGTATGGAGTTTCTTCATGCGTTTTACACCAATATGACCTAAACGGCAGTGGCACAAATAAGTTGCACTATCATTATCAACTCTGCATCTTTTGGCTTCAACATTATGAATATGTGTGTCACTACTATCGAGATTTAACACAAATAGACCACTCTTCAAGGGTGCATGACCATAAAAGATATTACTCATATAAATAGGACAACCATTATTCTCAGATTTAAATGAATAACCGTCTCGCATCAAACAAGATACAGATATAATGTTCATGCTCAACGCTGGCACCAAATAACAATTATTCAGGTCTAAAACTAATCCCGAAGGTAGATGTAGAGGTAGCATGCCGACGGCGATCACATCGACTTTGGAACCATTTCCCACGCGCATCATCACCTCGTCCTTAGCCAGTCATCGCTTAATCCGTAGTCCCTGTTTCGAGTTGCAAATATTAGCAATAGAACCAGTATCAAATACCCAGGTGCTACTGCAAGCTCTGGTAAGGTACACATCAATAACATGTATATCACATATACCTTTGTTCACCTTGCCATCCTTCTTATTCGCCAAATATTTGGGGCAGTTCCGCTTCCAATGACCAGTCTATTTGCAGTAGAAGCACTCAGTCTCAGGCTTAGGTCCAGACTTGGGATTCTTCTCCTGAGTAACAACTTGTTTGCTGTTCTTCTTGAAGTTCCCCTTCTTCTTCCCTTTACCCTTTTTCTTGAAACTGGTGGTCTTGTTGACCATCAACACTTGATGCTCCTTCTTGATTTCTACCTCCGCTGCCTTTAGCATTGCGAAGAGCTCGGGAATTGTCTTACTCATCCCTTGCATATTATAGTTCATCATGAAGCTCTTGTAGCTTGGTGGCAGTGATTGAAGAACTCTGTCAATGACACTATCAACAGGAAGATTAACTCCTAGTTGAGTCAAGTGATTATGATACCCAGACATTTTGAGTATATGTTCACTGAAAGAACTATTCTCCTCAATCTTGAAGCTATAGAACTTATTGGAGACTTCATATCTCTCAATCCGGGCATTTGCTTGAAATATTAACTTCAACTCCTGGAACATCTCATATGCTCCATGACGTTCAAAACGTCGTTGAAGTCCCGGTTCTAAGCCGTAAAGCATTGCACACTGAACTATCGAGTAGTCATCAGCTTTACTCTGCCATATGTTCTTAACATCATCAGCAGCATCTGCAGCAGGCCTGGTACCTAGCGGTGCTTCCAGGACGTAATTTTTCTGTGCAGCAATGAGGATAATCCTCAAGTTACAGACCCATTCCATGTAATTGCTACCATCATCTTTCAACTTTGCTTTCTCAGGGAACGCATTAAAATTCAACGGAACAAGAACACGGGCCATCTATCTACAATAACATAGACAAGCAAAATACTATCAGGTAGTTCATGATAAATTTAAGTTCAATTAATCATATTACTTAAGAACTCCCACTTAGATAGACATGCCTCTAATCATCTAAGTGATCACATGATCCATATCAACTAAACCATAACCGATCATCACGTGAAATGGAGTAGTTTTCAGTGGTGAACATCACTATGTTGATCATATCTACTATATGATTCACGCTTGACCTTTCGGTCTTAGTGTTCCGAGGTCATATCTGCATATGCTAGGCTCGTCAAGTTAACCCGAGTATTCTGCGTGTGTAAAACTGTCTTACACCCATTGTAGATGAACGTTGAGCTTATCACACCCGGTCATCACGTGGTGTCTCGGCACGACGAACTTTGGCAACGGTGCATACTCAGGGAGAGCACTTTTACCTTGAAATTTAGTGAGATATCATCTTATAATGCTACCATCAAACAAAGCAGAATAAGATGCATAAAGGATAAACATCACATGCAATCAATATAAGTGATATGATATGGCCATCATCATCTTGTGCCTTTGATCTCCATCTCGAAAGCACCGTCATGATCCCCATCGTCACCGGCGCGACACCTTGATCTCCATCGTAGCAGCGCTGTCGTCTCGCCAACTATTGCTTCTACGACTATCGCTACCGCTTAGTGATAAAGTAAAGCAATTACAGGGCGATTGCATTGCATACAATAAAACGACAACCATATGGCTCCTGCAAGTTGCCGATAACTTGGTTACAAAACATGATCACACTACAAAAAAAAGACACATCCATGACATTTTGGGCCGAACGAATTTTTTTTCTGTCATACATATGACACTTCTATGACGATAAATTGTGACAAAACCCGGTATCATCATAGATGTGGTGGGCTCCTACTTCTATGACAAAAAATTATGACAGAAAATGGGCTTTTCGTCCTGGGCGGGCCGGAGACGCAGCTGCATGACATTCTTTGGGCCGTCCATGACGGAAAAAACCATGGTAGAAGCGAGGGCGAGGAAAATTTCAGCGAGTTCCCGGTTACGGTGGGAGGTCGGGGGCCGAGCGATGCGTGTTTCTCTCGTACACGTACGCGCGTGTGTGCAAGGCGTTGGCTCTAACTGAACCCGAGCGAGGCGTTTGGCTCTAACTGAACCCGAGCGATTGCACTGCAGGCTACGCGTTAGTGAACCCGAGCGATCGATCGATGGCTGTTAACTGAACCCGATCGAGCGATTCCTTTGCTACTGCTACTAACTGAAGTCGATCGATGTTGCCTCTGGGATGAACAGTGAGCGTTGCGGGGGGGGGGGGGGGGGTGGATGAACAGTGAGCGGTGGCGCTCTGGATGAACAGGACCCCGTGGTGTGGAGGGCTGGATGAACAGTAGATGGTGGAGGGGTGCCCGTGGAGGGGTGGTTGAATAGGACCCTATGGTGTGGAGGGCTGGATGAACAGTAGATGGTGGAGGGGTGCCCGTGGAGGGGTGGTTGAACAGGACCCTATGGTGTGGAGGGCTGGATGAACAATAGACGGTGGAGGGGTGCCTGTGGAGGGGTGGTTGAACAGTAGTCGGTGGATTAGCGCGCGGTGGAGGCTGGATGAACAGGAGCCCGTGGAGACTGGAGGAGGTCGACGGTGGAGATGAACAGTATCCCGTGGAGTCCCGTTTTGCGGTATGCCACACCCCTACCGATGAACAGGACCCCCCGTTTCGACCATAGGAGGTCCGTTTCATCCGTTTTGCGGTACGCCACACCCCTACCGATCAACAGGACCCCCGTTTCGACCGTAGGAGGTTCGTTTCATCCATTTTGCGGTACGCCACACCTCTCCCGATCAACAAGACCCCCGTTTCGACCGTAGGAGGTCCGTTTCGTCCGTTTTGCGGTACGCCAGACCCCTCCCGATGATAAAAGATCCCGTTTCGAACGTGGCCGGTCGAACACAAGGGCGTTTCCTCTGTTCTGCAGTACGCCAGGCCTCATTTCCATCGCCTGTTCCGTCCAAGCCCTCCCGATGAACACGACCACGCATTCCGTTCCGACCCAGCCGGTTGGCTCCCACGCGTTCCCTTGCCTCCCGATGAACACGACGCATTCCATTGCCTCCCCATGAACATGACGCTTTCCGTTGCCTCCCCATGAACACGACGACGACGCTGTTTCTCCATTCCGACCCAGCCATGTTAACGAGCCCTCGCCGTACGTATGCGCGAGTAGGCGTTCAAGACCCCGCCCGTATGTACACATACGTGGCCGTATTTTCTTTCTTGCACCCTGGCCGTTGTACGTACGTGTACATGCTACATGCGCACGTCTACTACGACACGTGCGCGCCTCTACATCCACCAGTATATATGTATGTACACGTTCGCGACCAGAATGAAAACGCTACGTATACTTCGACCAGGTGGGTCCCGACTGTCAGGCACTTCCTTGTGTGCGAAGATGTAGCTGGTGGGTCCCATCAGTCAGGGGGGCGAATCATTTTGTTTTTTTGCCCTGACGCACTTCCTTGTGTGCAAAGGTGTAGCTGGTGGGTCCCAACAGTCAGGGGGGAACATTTTTTTTCGCGAAATACGGTGGCCCGTCCAGTGGGTCCCCGCTGTCAGGTGGAGGAATAATTATTTTGTGCGTTATAAGAAGGCACTTCCTTGCTGCGGCCATGGACCCAGCTGTCAGTGTCTCCATGCACAATACTCTTCCGATGGAAGTCGGTCGTTGACCAGATTGACCACGCCGCGTCGAGAGCACCACGGCAGTGGACGACGGCGAGGCCTAGGAAGGGGACGACACGGAGGCAGGGAAGACTCGGCAGTTGTTTCCCACGCGGAGGGGAGTATGACTGTACGAGGGTTTACTGGTTCGTCTTCCGTCACTGGAGAATAACAACAGGTGTGGGTGAGTAGAGGGATGGCTAGGCCAGCGATGGGAGTACGGTGGGGCAGTGAGGCCTGCGCGGCAGCACAGCCGGCCGCGGGGAGGAGGGAGCAGGCTGTCCTGTCGGCGCTTGTTTGAGCGACTGGAGCAGGAAGAGCAAAGATTGAAGAAGCACGACGGCCGTTGGATGGACATCCAACAGTCAGTGCTTGTGCGTCAACCTTTTTTTAGGAAAGCCTCAAATCTGTGGAAAACAACATACATCCCATCTGCCATTATTTCTAATAATTTACAGCCATTTGCTAATTCTTAAGGTTTTTTTGGAGCCCATATTCTTTTTGTTAGCATTACAGCCCATATTGTGGCCGCGGTTAAAAAATTATACAAAATTTTGCATATTTCGGTGCGGTCGAACTGTTTTTAATCCCGAAATTTCGACTCACATTCAAACTAATTTTAAAAACAAATGTATATCAATATAAAATGGAACAAATTCTCCATGCATAAAAATTAATGTAATTTAAAATCTTGAAATGAAAAAAAGATATTTGAAACTAATTGCCGATTTGATGTGTTTTAAAAATGTACAGCCCATTTCTCGTCACTGATGGGCCATTTTCTCGGCCAGCCGAATGAAAGCTCTCCTCGTCTTGAAAGATTTGCAGCCCAACAGGCCTGACAAAGTGACTTACTTGGCAAATCACAAAAAAACTGGGCTGTGGTCATGGACCCTGCTGTCAGCCTCTCCACGTACAGTACTCTTCCGATGGAAGTCGTTCCTTGACCACGTTGACCACGCCGGGCGGAGAGCACCACGGCGGTGGACGACGGTGAGGCCTAGGAAGGGAACGACGCGGAGCCGGGGAAGACGTGGCAGTGGAAGCCCGCGCGGAGAGGAGTACGAGGGTTCACTGGTTCGGCTGCGGTGTGAGGCTGCCGTCGCCGCAGGGCCTGGCCAGCGGTGGGAATAGTAGGGGCGATGAGGCCTCTGCGGCAGCACAGCCGGCCACGGGAGGCAGGAGCATGCGGCACGACCGGCACTGCTTTGGGCGGCTGGAGCAAGAAGACCAGAGGTTGAAGAAGCAATACAGCCGTTGGATGGACATCGTACGGTCACTGGAGCTAGAATCGTTCATATTGACTAAGTTGACAAAGCCCTTCATCCCCGTCAACTTTGTAGGCCCACAAGTCAGCCTCCCACCAAGGTGGGTCCCAACTAGTCAGGGGAGTATTCATTTTTTTGTGCGTAATAAGGAGGCACTTCCGGTGGGTCCGAGCTGACAGCGGGGGGAACGTTTTTTCACGAAATACGGTGGCCCGTCCAGTGGGTCCCAACAGTCAGGGGAAATGATTTTTTTCACAAAATACTGGTGGCCCGTCCGGTGGGTCCCCACTGTCAGGTGGAGGAATAATTATTTTCCGTGTAATAAGGAGGCACTTCCTTGCGGCTGCCGTGGATCCAGCTGTCAGCCTCTCCACGTATAGTACTCTTCCGATGGAAGTCGGTCATTGACCACATTGACCACGCCGCGCCGAGAGCACCACGGCAGTGGACGACGGCGAGGCCTAGGAAGGGGACGACGCGGAGCCGGGCAAGACGCGGCAGTGGATGCCCACGCGGAGAGGAGTACGAGCATTCACTGGTTTGGCTGCGGTGTGAGGCTGCCGTCGCCGCAGAATAACAAGGGGTGTGGGTGAGTGGAGGGATGGCCTGGCCAGTGGTGGGAGTAGCATGGGGGCGGTGAGGCCTCCGCGGTAGCACAGCCGGCCACGGGAGGCAGGAGCAGGCGGCACGACCGGCGCTGCTTTGGCCGGCTGGAGCAAGAAGACCAGAGGTTGAAGAAGCACTATGGCCATTGGATGGACATCATACGATCACTGGAGTATTGACTAAGTTGACAAAGCCCTCTGTCCCCGTCAACTTAGTAGGACCACAAGTCAGCCCAACAATATGGTGGGTCCCAGCTAGCAGGGGGTATTCATTTTTTTGGGCGTAATAAGGAGGCACTTCCTTGCGTGCGAAGATATAGCTGGTGGGTCCGACCTGTCAGCGGGGGGAACGTTTTTTTCGCAAAATACAGAGGCCCTTCCTGTGGTTCCTAGCTGTCAGGTGGAGGAATCATTATTTTGCGCGTAATAAGGAGGCATTTCCTTGTGTGCGGCCGTGGACCCAGCTGTCAGCCTCTCCACGTACAGTCCACTTCCGATGGATGTCGTTCATTGACCACGTTGACCAGGCCACCCCGAGTGCACCAGGGCGGTGGACGACGGCGAGGCCTAGGAAGGGAATGACACGGAGCTAGGGAATACTCGGCAGTTGTTTCCCATGCGGAGGAGTACGAGGGTTTACTGGTTCGTCTACCATCGCCGGAGAATAACAGCATGTGTGGGTGAGTAGAGGGATGGCTAGGCCAGCGATGGTAGTATGGTGGGGCCGTGAGGCCTGCGCAGCAGCATAGCCGGCCGCGAGTGGAGGGAGCAGGCAGTCTCGCCGGCGCTTGTTTGTGCGGCTGGAGCATGAAGAGCAGAGATTGAAGAAGCACGACAGCCGTTGGATGGACATCCAACAGTCACTGCTCTCGTGTGTTGACTAAGTTGACAGGGCGTTGCGTGTGCGTCAACCTTTTTTTATGAAAGCATACGCGTCAACCTGTAGTAGGCGCACAAGTCAGCCTCAAATCTGTGGAAAACAGCATACAACCCATCTGCCATTATTTCTAATAATGTATAGCCCATTTGCTAATTCTTAAGATTTTTTTGGAGCCCATCTTCTTTTTGTTAGCATTACACCCCATATTGTGTCCACGGTTAAAAATTATACAAATTTTTTCATATTTCGGTGCGGTCAACTGTTTTTAATCCAGAAATATCGATTCACATTCAAACTATTTTGAAAAATAAATTATATAAATATAAAATCCAAATAATTGTCCATGCATAAAAATCAATGGAATTTAAGATCTTGTAATGAAAAAAAATTGAAACTAATTCCCGGTTTGATGTGTTTTAAAAATGTACAGCCCATTTCTGGGCAAACCGAATGAAACTCTCCTCATCTTGAAAGATTTGCAGCCCAGCAGGGCTGATAAAGCAAGTAGGCCTTGTTTGGGTATTTCTTTAAAAAAATAGAACTGGGCTAGCCATTTTCAGCAAGAAAAAAAACACAACTGGGCTCATGATGTGGTAAACATAAATAAAACCCTGGCTAGACGGACCATCGCCCCCGCACAGCCCCGTTGTTAACCTGATACGTTGCTAAAACTAGTATAAATAACAACTGCTTGTTCCTCAAAAAAAAAACTGCATGACCTGCTGGGTCCCTGGTGTCAGCCGGTCGTAGTGTAATTCTCTCGTTTATTGACTACGTTGACAATGGCGTGAGCCCCAGATGTCCAACCATTAGGAGGAACCATATTTTTGGGCTTGTACTATAGAGGCCCTTGCTTGCATACTGTCATCCTCTCCACGTACAGTTATCTCCTTGTTCCTCTCGGTTGTTGATGATGTTGACAACGCAAGAGGGCGGCGCACCACGCACGGCGAGCGAACCAAGGCCGCAAGGCGGAGGACGACGGCGAGGCCTCGGACGGAACAAACAGGAGCCATTGAAGATGCGCCGGTCCAGTCGCAGGCAGAGGGGAGTACGAGGGTTGACTGGTTCGGGCGCAGGTGCGTGTTGGGGCTGACGTCGCCGGAGAATAACAGGACGTGTGGGGGAATAGAGGGAGGGACTGGCCAACGTTGGAGGGTACGTACGGTAGGGAGGCGGAGGCGCAGCTAGGCATGGGAGGCGGGAGCAGGCGGAGCCGACGGGGTGGTTTGGTTTGGGCGGCTGGAGCAAGAAGAAGACAAGAGATAGAAGATACACGACAGATGTTGGATGTCAATCCAACAGCGGGTAGGCAAAATCGTTTGTTGACTGGCTAGTAAGTCGACACCACCTTGGATAGGCTATTTCCTCGCGGGTCCAAATGTCAGAATCCAAATCTGTCACGGTCATGCAGCCTTTCCTATGAAAATTTACAGCCCATTTGATGTGCTAGTTCGAAATAATTTTGTGGGTGCTGGTGGGGGCTAATCACTTGGCTTCTGTAATGCACAGTGAGCTCAAGCAGCCGGCGAGAGTGATGTTATTTCCCTTGGTTGGGATTTGTTACAATATTTCACTCTAAATTAAACGAATGGCAAGCCATTTGCCTTGTTTCAAAGAAAATATGATAGTCACGGCCGAGTTGAAAAGGGCAGGAACATCTAACTCCAGCTTACAAACTGTACAAAAGCACGAGGGTTAATTGTTCATCCGGTTTACAAAAAGACCAGATTGAAAAGGGCAACAACATCTAACTCCGGCACTGTTTTCGGCAGTCACAGTCAAATGGATAGGTCAAGTCCATAGAATGAACATCTTAGGTCATAAAATTTACTGGATTATGACCACAATATGTTGTAAATAGAAGCCCATCACGTTTAGAAGCTATTTTCCCACCTGAAACTCCTTTTTTTGCTCTTCGGCATACCCATCTGTCAATTCGGTAAATATATGGGCTTTTGAATTGATTTTACTATTTACTAGTGTGGATGGGCTGTTTTGTCTTGGGCCTAGAGAAACAATTACTACTAGTACAGTGGAGACACTCTAGAGCTACATAGAAAAACAATTACTACTAGTACAGTGGAGACACTCTACCACTTCTGGCTCCTCCTAGGTCATTGAAACGTCTCCCTCTACTGAATGTCGTTATACTTTTGTTCACCGACATGCGGGCCATGCAGCACGCGGGCCCAAATGCCATCCACCAAATTAGAAGGCAGTATGCTGGCGGAGAGTCACCCCGGTCGTAGCGCGGCAGTAACGAGCTGTCGTATCACAAAACCCCACCTCCCCGCAGTCTAAGTTTGACGGACGAAGCAACCATCATTTCACTCTTCGCTGAATCCCCTTCTCCCTCACCGTCTTCAAGAAAGGCAACACTCGCATCTGCCACTGTTCTTCTCTCCGAACGAAGGGAAGGTAAGAGGATCCGTGATGTTGGTATATTTTCGTTCAGAGAAAAAAAGAACTTTTGCAAAGCAGTAACCGATCCTCACTCTCTTTTTTGTTTCATTGTCATTGCGATTGTGTTTTCCTTTCAGTGGTCTCCTAGTATTCGTCAGTTTCATGATGGACCAAGGAGAACCAGGCAAAGATCTGCCGATATTGGAGCAGACGCGGGAGGCTGATCCCCATGAGACAGAGAGCTCCAAGAAGATGGAGGCAACCACCGAGCCGACCCCAAATACGCTCACGGCCACTACTGAGATGGTCAACGCCCCGTTTGAGGTTACAACCCCCGTGGCATTGCAGGAGCAGTTTTCCCCCTTCGAGGATGTGCCCCCCCCACTGAGCTGCACAAGGTGATTTCCTTCTTTGCCGATCTCGACTGTGGTTTTTCATCTAAGTATGTGGTGATTTTTTTAGAAAAGGAAGTATGTGGTGATTAATAATGCTAAATTTTATTAGCTTCGATGCCATGCTATACATAGTGGTTTAAATAACTTGTGTTTCTTATACTGAAAAGTAATTCATAATTTGTTTCTGTTTCAATTAGAGCCCTTATGCAGACAAGGATTGTGTGGTTGTATATGTCACTCGCTATGAGGCGGACGACCTGAATATACGCACTGGGAAAACAGAGTTCTTAGGCTGTTGGATCCTGGAAGCCATTTGCGGTTATACCAATGAAGAGTTGTATTCCAGCCTCACTGTTGTCAGGCGTGTTGTCCAGGGTGTACTGAAGCACAAGAAGTTCAAAGCTACTCCTTCGTTTGTGAGGCATACTGTTCTTATCAAGCTTACGCAGGAAGATGATGTGGCATGCCTCCACAAACAAGTTTATCAGTGGCAAGGCCACAAGGTTGTCTTCATGAAGGTTCACAGGATTGAGCTGCTGCAGGGACGTCCTCGATGATGTTCATGGCAAGGTCCGTCTTGTGTCCAGCCCAAATTAGATCGAGGCATGAAATAGTTGCCCCAGCTAGTGTTTAATAGTAGTTTGGATTGTGTCTAATTGTCCGAACCTTGCCTGTTATCGACCCCTCTGGGCTAGTACTCTGTTTGAATCCGTCTATGGGAACTGCTGCTACTTTTGTGTGCCTGTGAATCATGTGAGAACCATCGTAATTTTTGCCGAGAAAGATGCGTCCTCACTAGTTTTTTCATGAATATGGCATGGTAAGCCATAAGTTGTCACGGTTGATCATATGAGCAGTGTGTGTTTTGATGAAATAGAGCACTCGTTCGAGAACCGTGCGCTGACGTATACATAAGTACTTGTAAACACTGTTGGTGCTACCCCACTTGTAAGCAGTTGTGCAAAACACGACACATTGGCTCAACTCGCTTCAACACTAGGCTATCGACCAGCTAACAATCAACAATCTGCTATCTGACTTATAAGAAACTATGTATCTTGTTATAGTGGTTCATGCTGTTAATTGAGGCCACACTGTAATAAATTCCAAACGTTCTCACGCTAGTCCAGCGCTCATGTGGAACACTCACATTAATCTCGTCTTCATAAAAAACTTGAAAAGCGTAAGTTAAGCAATTTTATACATCTCAATGATTCATAGAACATAACAAACATATACTAGTTCACAGCAAAAGACAAAGTTGTGAGAAGGTTTACAAATCAGGAAAAAACAAGCAAGGCTTCTCTGAGCAAAGGGCCTCCCGGCAGGCTTAAATTTCCTGGAGTTCACTCTGGTTTTTTCTTGTTGCCACCATCCAGGGTTAGGTTCTCTCATTCCAGAATAACCAATTATAATTGTGGTCTCAGCAGGAATGTTGAACTGAACCATGGAGTGTACTGACTAGCTGAAATGCTTGTGCATTCCACTAAATTTAAGCACCGCTATTTACAGAAATAAGCAGACCACAATGCCTCTTGTCCGCACACCTGTCCAAAAAACCACCGTGCAGCCGTGCCAGCTTGTCCTCGGTCCATGGATGAACTGGTAGAAAGTGCATTCCAGACTAGGATGCAGTTGTTTTTGCTCGTCCCTGCACTGCAATCAGGAAGTAAAACGTACGAATCAGCTTCTTTTAGATTGCGTTGGTCATTCTACCTTAGTTACTACCAATGTAGGGATACCTTGAAGACGGGAGGTTAGACGACGACAACGAGGGATAGCGATCTCATTTTGCGCAGTTGTACTAAAATTGAGGCGTGTGTTTTTGATTGCGTGGATAGAAACGATATGGAGACATACATCCCGAAACGATATGGAGACAGACATCCCTGTTTGCGCAAATAGGAAATACTGTTATTTAAACAATGACAGATATTACTACTTTCCCCCGTTTCCTCTTAGAACCAAGTCCTAGATTCATGCTACAGCTTTCCCACTTTCTTCCTTGTTTGAACCAACGCTTTTGAGTCGACTGTATGAACTAGCTTTACTTCTAATAATAGTAGAAGTCTAGGTGGCTTTGGAACAGCGGACGGAAGTAGAAAAGGACCCACACGAAGGGAGCTGGGGCAGTAGAGCACGACAGGTTTCAAAGGAATATATATACCCGAGGGTCGTCGGCATGTGGCAAAGACGGCGTCGGGATGCCGCATCTTGGCCACAATACCGCAGGGAGGAAGAAGGGGTCGGAGGCCCTCCCGAGCCAGCGCTCTCTTGGAGAGAACGGCATGGCCGTCGATCGGGACGCGCGGGCAGCCGTTGGTCTCCTCCCTCGCTGCCGACGACAGCGTGAACGATGCACCTACACCCCTGCCCCGGTCGAGGTTGTCCAGCCGGATTTGTGACTAGCCATGAGCTGAGAGAGAGTGTGGCCACCTATGTGTTGCTTAGATCTAGAGAGCATGAGAGAATGAATGAGAGGAACCCTGGTAAAGCAAGCGCTAAGTGTCGGAGTAAATAACCATGGGTAGCCTAGCCGGTTCCCCCTGGCCCTTCTTAAAAAATTATGAGCCAATTCGGCCCTCAAGAATCCAAGACACAGGGCCGCCTTCCCCTTGCCAGCTGTCTCCAGGCCGGCTATCGGAAGGTGGCCCAACTTCAGCCCTCATGAAGAGAAGCCGCGGGAGGGCCGGCTTCGAGAAGCCGGCCGCGAGAAGGCCGACTCCAAGAAGCCGGCTCCCATAAAGCAGTCAAGATCGTACCCTCGAAGTCTGCATCCACATAACGGCGATGTGACGGGGCGTGGCTACAGTGAAGCCTGCCACCCCCGAATCCCAGAGCACGCCTGGCACAGTGCGCCGTACGGGTGGCCATGACCCGTCCGGCGCAGCACTGTTGCCATGTTGACCCTGATGTCATCCACGACGGGCTACCAGTACGGCCCACGGGCGGTGGGCCCCTTCGGGCAGAGAGACACCCGAAGGCGTCCAGACCTCCCCCAGTCGGCCCAAGATAGAGCCGGCTCCCCACAGCCGGCTTGCCACCTCCCTCGAAGAAGATGCCCCATTAAGGAGACAAGACGCGATGGGGCTACAGTGATCGCCCACCGGGCGGTGGCACTGTAGCCACGCCCACTTCGGAGAAGCCCTCGCCACCAAGATTGAGCAATAGTAACCAGCCGCCGACAAGGCCCTGACAGTGGGGCCTGCCTGTCGACCAAGGAGCCGGCAGCCGGCGGGACCCACTAGCCGGCGGGCCCCAGCAGCTAGCGCAGAAGCTGGAGAGCATAGACACAGATGGCTGGACCCCGCGCCCAGCCGGATTACCATTGTACCCCCGGGGGGTAGGCCTATATAAACCCCCCGGGGCATCCCTGCAAAGGGAGATGAATCCCTGCTAGTCTCAGACACCACATAGGGAGGAGAAGAGAGCAAGCCGTGCCCTTCTTCCTCCTCTCGCCAAACAGCTCAAGGAGCACCGTGTAGCTACTTGTTCATCTAGTGACCATACGGAGACCCCGCAGAGCAGCAGTAGGGGTGTTATCTCCACAGAGAGCCCCGAAGCTGGGTAAGATTTGCCGGCGTGCATGTCTTCGCCTCATCCCGTTTCCGGGCACCGGCGACGTCTTACTGGCTCCCACAATGATAAGCCACCCGTTGGCATATGTCACACCTACCACCCGTCATTTGGCGCCCACTGTGGGGCCAGGTGCACCGCCGTCCGAAGACCTGTTCTGGACGGGAACCCTCTTCCACCCCCGTGAGCGTAGCCAGCCCGGCACGCCCGATGGCGCTTGCCACGACGCGCTACAAGGCGTCACCAACATATGTGCAGTGAGCAGCCTCGACGATCTCCTTGACAAGACTCTCATATCTGACGAGCTCGCCTCCGACGCGGGCACTGACCACCTCGTCAACCTCCTCGTCCAGCTCCACGTCTCCGGCGAGCCTGCCGTGGACTTGGGGTCGGTTGGCTCCACCGATCCGATGCCTGTCGACTCCGACACGGCCTCACTCGACACGTTCCCCACCAACGTCGCGATCTACAACGACCCGCTTCCCTGGGCCGATGGCTGCGACGCTGTCACCACCGAGGTGATGGTCATCAGCCATAGCGGCGCTTCTGACGAGAGCGCCCACGACGCCCCACACACGGCGGTCCACGACTTGTCCATCCCCCTCCCGGCCGATGCCGACGCTGAAGCACTGGAAGCTCGCCGCCTTGCCCTCCTCGCGGAGGGCCGGAAGTTGGTTTCCATGAGATGCCTCGCTGAGGCCCATCGACGCGAGGCCAACCGCGCCGCCTTTGGCACGCCGCCCCCAGGCGGGCCTAGCCGGGCCGGCGTTGTCAGACAGCACGGCGCTGTTGTCGCCGATACGCCAGGAGTCGACCGCCCAGTCTACGCTACTCCACTCGAGAACCTGCGCGCCGCCCAGGCGGCCGTAGACGAGCTAGGTGGACTGGGGGCCGAAGAACTCCCCCACATGACCCGAGGCATCCAGCAGCTGATCGATGCAGCCGCGCAGCGGCCCGAAGCCGACGCCCGCGCGGAAAGCCCTCCCCCGCGCCGAGATCACGGCGCGACGTCCCGGACGCCGACTACGGGTAAAACCCGCACGCGGCGCGAGAAAGAACCGGCTGCCAGCCGAAGCCGAACCCGAATCTCCATCGAGCGAGACGCAGAAGGCCACCCCCGGGCCGTGGAGTGGCAGGGCAACCTGCCTCCGCCCCGGCCCCGTGGAGAGAGATATCCCACCCCGCCGCCTGTTGCGCATCCGACTCTCAGCGGCCGGCTAGGTCGCCGCGAAGGAGTCGGCGAGAACGACGCCCGCCTTCGGATCGACCGCCTGGCGCGATCCCTGGCGCTAGAAGAAGAAGACGATGTCGGCCCGCCTTACTTCGGCCCCCGCATCCGCGACGAGCCTTTCCCCAAAGGGTTCTCGCTCCCAAGAGACACGCCCAAGTACAACGGCTCCGTGAAGCCGGAAGATTGGTTGATCGACTGCTCCACGGCGGTTAGCATAGCCAACGGCAACAGGCGCGTTGCCGTGAAGTACGTGCCCCTCATGCTGCAGGGCACGGTGCGGACCTGGCTCAACAGCCTCAAGCCATACAGCATCAACAGCTGGCTAGACTTCACAGAAGCCTTCGTCCGCAACTTCACCAGCACCTACAAGCGGGCTCCCAAGCCCAGACAACTCTCCTTGTGCGTACAAGGCCCCGCCAAGTCCACTCACGACTACCTCACGCGTTGGGCCGAGCTCCGCAACTCTTGCGAAGGGGTGCACAAGGTGCAAGCCATAGAATACTTCACTTCCGGGTGCCGATAAGGCACCATCCTCAAGCACAAGCTCCTCTGCGACGAGCCGACTACCCTCGACGAGCTTCTGATCATAGCGGACAAGTACGCCACCGCCGACTCCTCGATGAAGACCGAACTCCGGGTAGACGCGTCCGGAAAGGTACTCAACCCGGCGCCCAAGACGCCGGCTGGGGACTCCGGCCGACGCCCACACCAGAACGACCACAAGCGCAAGGGCCCGGTGCCGCCCTCCACCAGTCGGCAGGTGGCCACAGTCGAGGACGAGCAGCCCGAAGCGCGGCCCGCACCCAAGAAGCAGAGGGGCGGCAAGCCGGCTTGGCAGCCGGCCTTCTCCTACGAGCAGACTCTCGACGCCCCATGCAAGTTCCACAGCGGCGCGAAGCCGTCCAACCACACGACCCGGAAGTGCCACTGGCTCACCCAAATCTCTAAAGGCGAAGGGCTCGCACCGCCTCTGCCTGCCGGTCCGCCGCCTCCGGCTCCGCAGCTACCGGCCGCTCGGCCCGCAGTCGGAGCCGTGCACGACGAGTTCCCCGACGAGCATGCCGCCTATATCATCTTTACAAGTCAGCCCGAAGACCGGCGCAGCAAATGCTTAGAGCACCAAGAAGTCAGCGGGGTAGCTGCCAACCCCGCCGAGCACATGCACTGGTCAGAAAAACCTATCAGCTGGAGCCGGACCGACCACCCAGAGGTGATGCCGTCTCTCGGCTCTTATGCGTTGGTTTTGGATGCCACCCTTGCAACGGATAGAGGCGCTGCCCGATTCTCCCGCGTGCCGATAGACGGCGGGAGCAACATCAACATCCTGTACCGTGACACCATGGAGAAGCTGAATGTCAAGACGAAGCAACTCATGCCTACTCGGACTGTGTTCCATGGCATCGTACCCGGCCTGTCCTGCGCCCCCATTAGCAAGATCAAGATTGATGTACTTTTGGGGGACAAGGAGCATTTCCGCCGGGAAGCGATCTGGTTTGACGTGGTGGACCTGGAGAGCCCTTACCATGCATTACTTGGCCGACCTGCCTTGGCCAAGTTCATGGCAGTTCCCCACTATGCATACCTCAAGATGAAGATACCGAGCACCAAAGACGTCATCACCGTAGCCGGCGATTACAAGAAGTCCTCTAAGTGCGCAGCAGCCAGCAGCCGGCTGGCCGAGTCCCTTGTGATTGCCGAAGAAAAGAAGATGTTGGACCGAGTCGTGGCCATAGCCGGCAAGCAGTCGGCTGTGTCCCCCGATCCCAAGGAGCATGATGCTCAAGGATCTTTCCAGCCGGCCAAGGAGACGAAGAAGATACCTCTTGACCCCGAGCACCCAGAGAGGTTTGCCGTCATCGGGGCAAACATAAACAGCAAATAGGAAGGCGAGCTCGCCGATTTCCTCCGTGAGAATCGGGACATCTTTGCATGGTCCCCCAAGGACATGCCGGGCGTTCCGAAGGAATTCGCTGAGCACAAACTACACGTCCGAGAAGACGCAAAGACAGTCAAACAACCCCTCCGCCGACTGTCGGAGGAGAAACGCAGGATTGTGGGAGAGGAGATAGCCCGGCTTTTGGCAGCCGGCTTCATTATGGAAGTTTTCTTTCCAGAGTGGCTCGCTAACCCGGTCCTCATGCTAAAGAAGAACAACAAGTGGCGCATGTGTATAGACTACACGAGTCTCAACAAGGCCTGCCCCAAAGATCCCTTTGCCCTGCCAAGGATTGACCAAGTGATAGACTCCACGGCCGGATGCGAGCTGTTGAGTTTCTTGGATGCTTACTCAGGGTATCACCAGATAAAGTTAGATCTGGCAGACCGCCTGAAGACCGCCTTCATCACGCCATTCGGAGCCTTCTGCTACCTGACTATGACATCCGGCTTGAGAAATGCCGGTGCCACTTTTCAGCGTTGCATGCAGAAGTGCCTCCTCAAGAAACTCGGCAGAAATGCCCAGTCTACGTAGACGACATTGTGGTGAAGACGGAGAAGCGCGGCACCTTGCTGGAAGACCTCAAGGAAACATTTGAGAACCTACACCGGTTTCCAAATCAAGCTTAACCCCGAGAAATGTGTGTTCGGAGTGCCAGCCGGCCAGCTCCTAGGCTTCCTGGTCTCCGAACGCGGCATCGAATGCAACCCAGTAAAGATCAAGGCCATTGAGAGAATGGCGATTCCCACCAAACTTCGAGACGTCCAGAAGTTTACCGGATGCTTGGCCTCCCTAAACCGCTTCATCAGCCGGCTCGGAGAGAAAGCTCTTCCCCTCTACCGCCTCATGAAGAAGACCAACCACTTCGAGTGGAATGACCAAGCCGATCAAGCTTTTCATGAGCTGAAGAAGATGCTGGCCACGCCGCCTGTCCTGGTGGCGCCAACTGAGAAAGAGCCCATGCTCCTCTACATTGCCGCAACCAGCCGGGTGGTCAGCACCGTCATCGTAGTCCAACGCCCAGAAGAAGGCCGAGCCCAGTCGGTCCAGAGGCCGGTGTACTATTTGAGCGAGGTGCTGTCTACCTCGAAGCAGAACTACCCGCACTACCAGAAGATGTGCTACGGCGTGTACTTCGCCGCCAAGAAGCTGAAGCCCTACTTCCAAGAGCATCCCATCACGGTTGTATGCATCGCCCCGCTGACCGAGATCATAGGCAGCCGGGATGCATTCGGCCGGGTGGCGAAATGGGCCATCAAGCTGGCCCCCTATACGATCTTCTACCAGCCTCGCACCGCCATCAAGTCCCAAGCATTGGCCGACTTCCTCGTCGACTGGGCCGAGACCCAGTACCTACCGCCGGCTCCCGACTCCACTCATTGGCGCATGCACTTCGATGGTTCCAAGATGCGCACCGGCTTGGGAGCCGGCGTCATCCTCACCTCTCCCAAAGGCGACAAGCTCAGATACACGCTGCAAATTCACTTTGCCGCCTCCAACAACGTGGCCGAGTACGAGGCGCTCATACACGGGCTCCGGCTTGCCAAAGAACTCGGCATTTGCCGGATCCTATGTTATGGCGACTCGGACTTGGTGGTCCAGCAATCATCCGGTGACTGGGATGCCAAGGACGCAAATATGGCAAGCTACCACTTCCTCGTTCAGCAGATCGGCGGGTATTTTGAAGGATGCGAGTTCCTCCACGTACCACGAGCCGACAACGAGCCAGCTGATGCCCTGGCTCGAATAGGCTCCACTCGGCAAGCAATACCAACCGGTGTCTCTCTACAATGCCTCCTCAAGCCGTCTATCAAGCCGTCTCCAGAGTCCGATTCCATCTTCATGCCGCCTGACCCCGACGCAGCCGACTCGAAGAACCAAGCAGGTGACCTGGGGACTTCGATAGTCGGCCAGGGGGTATCAGCAGGCGGCTCGGGGACTTCCGTAGTTATGCCCGACCCGGGGACTGCCTCACCCGGCTCGGGGACTGCGGTAGTCGGCCCGGAGACTATACCAACACAACTGGCGGCGGCCGACTCCAGCATTTCACCACCCAACCCGCCCGCCCTGGTCGCAGTAGCCGTTTTGGCAATAGAAGAAGTCGCAGGTCCGTCATGGGCTCAATCCATCCTCAACTTCCTAATAAACCAAGATCTGCCGGCTGACGAAGTAGAGGCAAGACAAGTCCAACGCCGAGCCAGAGCATACACAATCGTCAACAGGGAACTCGTCAAGTGCAGTGTCACTGGAGTCCTCCAGCGATGCGTTGAGCAAGAGAAGGGCATTGCAATCGTCAGAGACATCCACCAAGGAGAATGCGTCCACCATGCGGCCTCAAGATCACTCATCGCCAAAGCCTTCCGCCATGGTTTCTTTTGGCCGACTGCTTTGGATGACGCCAAGGAGTTAGTTAAACATTGCAAAGGGTGCCAACTCTTCAGCTCCAAGCAACACATGCCGGCTTCAGCACTGAAGACCATTCCCCTCACTTGGCCCTTTGCCTTTTGGGGACTGGACATGGTGGGCCCATTCAAGACGGCACGCGGCGGCATGACACATCTGCTTGTCGCCGTGGACAAATTCACCAAATGGATTGAGGCAAAGCCGATCAAGAAGCTGGATGGGCCGACTGCCGTGACATTTATCGCAGATATAACAACTCGGTACGGCGTGCCACACAGCATCATCACCGACAATGGCACGAATTTCGCCAAGGGAGCCTTGGCACGTTTCTGCGCGACGCAAGGCATCCGGTTGGACCTAGCGTCCGTCGCCCACCCGTAGTCAAATGGCCAGGTCGAGCGAGCCAACGGCCTCATCCTTTCCGGCATCAAGCCCTGACTGATCGTACCAATGGAGTGTTCAGCCAGCTGTAGGCTCGATGAGCTGCCGCTATCCTCTGGAGACTGTGCACTACACCAAACAAGTCAACCAGCTTCACTCCTTTCTTCCTCGTATATGGTGCCGAGGCGGTCATCCCAACTGACACCGAGTTCGACTCGCCTCGGGTAACCATGTACACGGAAGCCGAGGCCAAGGAAGCACAAGAAGACGGTGTCGACCTGCTGGAAGAAGGCCGGCTGTTAGCCCTCAGCCGGTCCGCCATCTATCAGCAGGGCCTGCGCCGCTACCACAGCCAGAAGGTCAAGCCAAGATCCTTCCAAGAGGGCGATCTTGTGCTCCGGCTGATCCAGCGAACAGCCGACCAGCACAAGCTCTCGGCCCCTTGGGAGGGCCCCTTCGTCATCAGCAGAGCCTTAGGCAACGACTCCTACTACCTGATCGATGTGCGGAAGCCGAAGGCACGAAAGAGAGACGACTCCGGCAAGGAGTCGGAACGACCATGGAACGCCAACCTCCTCCGAAGGTTTTACAGTTGAAATGCAGTATGTATCACGCTAACTTTTGTACTAAGTTCGAGACAATAGGCCCCTCGAGGAGAGCTCGGGGACTGCCATCTTTTGTCTATGAATGAAAAGTATCATGCTTATGGCCTTGTCATTGCATTCACTTTTTTCCGTCCGGCACCGGGTTCGACTAGTCGGCCCAGGGACTGGCCGCCTGGAGTTATATTAGAAGTCCTACCCGCAGTCAGACAAGTAGTGTGCCGGCTCCGAAGCCTTCTCTTGCCAAAAGTCGCAGTTCGAAGAACCGGCTGTCCGGCTGGCAAGAATTAAGGGCAGGAACGGGTGCCCACACGAAAAACGGCTAGGGACTAACGGACTAATTTAACAAAAGCCGGTTTTTCTCCCACCACCGACCGGCTACCAGAGTAGCCGGCCGGCCGGCTTCCATTCACCTCGCTCCAATCTAAGAAAGCTCGAGTACTTGCCTTCCCAGAAGGGGATGGCGGCAAAGGAAACAGCCTAAGGATAAAAAGCATATGTAAATGGAAGCCAAACATGCACACAATTATATTTACATAAAAGACCTTCAAAAGGCCAGCATTCGACATAGTTTGAATACACCCCCAGTGGGTGGAACTGCGCAAGTTTGATAAAATTGTTCAAAAGACAACAAGCAGGAAAAAAGAAAGACGGCAGACTAAGCCAAGGGAGCGACTGGCGAGTCGAGAAGGTCGGTGGAGACGGCAGTGCCAGCTGGAGGAGTGGCCGGCTGGCGAACCTCGGCATGATCACCGCCGCCCGCAGAGGGCGCGCTAGCACGTGCCTCGTTGCTGGAGGCACGATCAGGCTGAGGCTGGCTGGCCGCTTCACCGGCCGGCTCAACGTCTTCGCCCTCCTCTCCTTCGTCGTCTTCGCCTTCATCGCTGGAGGTGATCTCCTCTGCCGAGTCTTCATCCGCTGCCGGGTCCAGCCCGAACCACTCCTCCGGCTGGGCAACGCCGTCATCATTAATTTCAGGAGCGAAGACGCTGATGTCAGTACACTTGGCGATCGTCGAAGCGCGTTGAGCGATAGCCGGCCGCACCTCCTCTAGCTCTTTGTCGGCCTCCAGCCGCCAGGTGCGCAGCTGGTCCAGGTTCAGCCCCGGATACCAAGCTCGGACGAACTCCAACGCCCACCTAGCTCCAAGCCGGGCCGCTGATGCTTTCCAAGCCTCGAAGCGGCCAACCGCAACTTCCAGCCAGTCGGTAGTCCGACTCGGGGTGCGGGGAATCGTCTCGCTTGGCCAGAGGGTGGCCAACACCTGCACCCCGGCGCGCTGGAGGCGGCGGAGCATACGATGAGCCGGCTGCAGCCGCGCTTGGACCGCCAAGAGTTGCTCCTCAAGCGTCCGACTCGCGTCCGGTGCAATGTCGGCCCCCGCCTGACAGTGCGCTTTGCGATGGGCCTTGATGGTTTGGGTAGCGAAGAAGGAGTAGCCGGGAAAGTAGTCTGCACAGAGAATAAAAAGCAGCACAAGTCAGAACACAAATCAGGCGGCAAGGGGCATGCAAGGAGCGAGAAAGGCTGCTTACCGTCGATCAAATCCTCAATACGGCCGAAGCCTTCATTCAGCGCTTGCCTGGTCTTAGGCCAGCCCGCCGCTTCGGTCTGAAACTCGGTCTTCAGGGCGGCTTCGTTATCCTGTGCCTTCTTCAGGGCCGCCTTGTGGCTCTCCTCCTAGTCAGCCAGCTTCTTGGCTAGGCGGTCACGCTCTAGGACCAAGGCGTCGTACTTAGTTTCCTTGGCGCGAAGGGCGGCCTGCGCCTCGCTGAGCTGCCCCCTCAAGTCGGCATTGGCTCTTGCAAGCATGAAGACAAAGGAAATTAATAAGGTGAAGTCGTCAAGGAAGATCCGACCCGGCTGCTCAGCAGTCGGCCCAAATCTCGGGGACTACACCCAGTGGGTGCGCTGATGCGCCCCCACAGGAGATGAACGAAACAAATACGCACTTCGGCTATTGGTCAGGTCCTCGGTTCTCCTGCCCAGCTCCTGAGCCTGGGAGTTGAAGGTGGCTACACGGAGGTTGTGATACTCCTGAAAGATTATACAAGAAGCAAGGATAAGTTAAGTTGTCAGAACCTAGTTAGTTCCAAGCCGCCTGCGCAGCAGCCGGCTCGGAACTCGGGGACTACACCCAGTGGGTGCGCTAACGCGCCCCCACGGAAGAAACCAAAAGAACAAAATAACCAAGGCCAGAAGACTCACCCGGATGATGGCCCGCGTCGAGAGAAACTCTTGAGTGTATCGCTGCAGCGAGGCGGCCTGAGCTTGAAGCCGGTTTCGGACCTCCTGGGCCGCCACGTTCAGCTCGCCCTTCCCCTCGCTGGGAGTCCACTCGGACGTGCTGGCGCGGGCCGCCTCCAGGGCCTCCGCCGTCTGGCTGGCGCCCGCTGCTCGGTGTGGTTCTGGCGCAGAGGCGCCACCCCCTGCGCGCCGGCGCAATGCCGGCTACACCTCGAGGCCGGCCCCTGCCGCCGGCTCGCCCCTGGACGGCTGCTCTGGCGCCGCAGCTGATTGGCCGCTTTGGCCCACTCCAGTCGGCGCCGTCTGCGACGCCCCCTCCACGAAGATCACGGGGTCCTCCCGCCTCTCCATCACCGGCGGGCCTTGGTCGACCTCCTCCGATGGGGGCACGGGAACGTCGGGGGCCACGGCGCAGAGGGGAACAACGAGCAGCGGAGGCCGGATGTGCGAGGCCTCCGCCTCCGTCTCCGTGGCTGCCGCCTTCGCCCGAGCCTTGGCCGCCGCGTCGGCCTGCTCCTTCGTCACCTGGGCGGTCCTTCGCTCCACCGCCTGCCGCTCCTCCCGCGCCTCCCGCGCGTTCCGCTCCGTGGCCTCCTTAAGGTCGGCGCGGGGATCCACGCGGCGGGAGCTTGAGGACCCTCCAGTCGGCCCGACTACGGAGCAGCCAGGACCTCCTTCGAGAGAAAGTGGCGCCCTGTCCGGCAAGAAAAGAAAGGTTTAGAAGAGTTTCGGACGAAGAAGACAAAAAATATATATGCAAGACATTTGATGACTTACACAGAGATCGGCTGCGGCTGCTTCACCGCCTTGCGGAAGCGGGCCGCCTTCGCGGCCGCCTCATCCCGCTTGGTCGCCACCGTGGACGCCTTGGATTTTTTCGGCCGGCTGCCGAAGAAGGTCGACGTGGCCCGGCGCTTCTGCGCACCGCCACGGGCAGCCGGCACGGCAGACGAGCGCGCGCCTTGATGATCGGCCGCCAGCTAGCGGTGCGGGGCGACTTCGACCTCGTCGTCATCCGGCCAGTCCTCGAAGCTGGCCTGAGTCCCGCACCTCCGGCCTCGTTGCCTTCCCCCACGATGGCGTCTTCCATGGCGGCCGCTCCCAGGTCCGGATCGTCGGCGTCGTCCACTGTGAGGTCGGGGAGGAGCTGGCGCTCTACCCCCGCGGCCCCGGCTGTCGGCGGGAGAAGAGGGTTATGCAAAAAGGCAAACCAATTGATCAAGAGTCGGCTATCATGAGGCCGGCTACAAAAAAGGAAGAAAAGAAAAAAGAACTTACGGCAGGCGGAGGGTTGGCGTGGGAATACGGCTCCTTGCCGTATCGCCAATCCTCGGCAAGCTTGCAGTTGGAGATATAATTCACCATGTAAGACACCTCTGCGTGAGGCATCTCCCTGGTGCTCAGCCGGCACGGGTCGAAGCGGCCGCTCATTTGGCAGATCATGTGAGGCCGGCCTTGGAGCGGAAGAACCCGGCGCTCCACAAAGGCGGCCACCAAGTCGGCTCCGGTCAGGCCCTCCGACTGGATCATCACCCGAAGCCGGGAGACGGCTGCGTTCCCGGCCTGAGATAGCAACTTGGCCCGGTAGCTCCACGAAGGCTGCCTCCCAGCCGGTGGGCCGGCTACGTAAGCCGGCAGGTTGACGTAGTCGCCTTGCTGGGCAACGTTCTTCACGTAGAAATAAGACTTCTGCCAAAGCTTCACCGACTGGATCAGCGGAATGGACGGGAACGGATTGTTCTCGCTCGCCCGCCTCATAGCAATGAAGGCTCCGTAGGGGGTGGGCACGCCCGCGACGACGGTGCCGAGCTTGCTTTGGAAGAACTCCCCCCAGAGCTCGAGCGTGGGGAGAACTCCAAGAAAACCCTCGCACAGTGTGACGAAGGCCGACAGCAGCATCACCGCGTTGGGCGTGAGGTGATGCGGCTGGAGGTGGTAGAACTCGAGGAAGGCTCGAAGGAATCCACTCGCCGGGAGGCCGAAGCCGCGTAGGCAGTGCGAGCGGAAGATCACCCGCTTGCCCTCCTCCGGTGCCGGAGAAATCTCCCTCGCCGGCGCTTGACGAACCCGCACAAGGTTCTCGTCGGGCAGATGCCGCGTCCGGCGGAGGAACTCGACGTGGTCCTCGTGGACGTTGGAGCCATCCCACGAGCTCGACAGCGCCATGGGAGCGATGCGGCGGGGAGCAAGACGAAGCGACGGCGAAATGGCGCGGCAAAGGATTGCTGCTGCGGGGAGCAAGACGAAGCAACGACGGAACGGCGCGGCAAAGAGTTGCTGCGGCGAAGAGAAGAAGAAGGAGGGCGAGAAGGGGCGAGTGAGGGAGAGCGCGCAAGCCTCTGCCGCTCCCCCTCCTCCTCCTACTTATAGACTGCGCGGCGGAGCCGAGGAGGTGCGGCGTGGGGGAATGTGGGGATCAACTGTGCCCACTCCCCCACGTCCCGCGATTATTGTGCCTTGATGGCAGAATAAAACCGCCGCGGGAAGGCGAGCGGTGCATGTGGGCCGCAGAAGATCCGCGCTTGGACCGAGGCCTGCGAGTGGCGGGCCCGGGCCTGCGGCGGCGTCCTGTCGCGCGCGTGCGTTGGCAGGATTTCCTCGCCACGTGGCCCACATTCCCGCCTACGAGAAACGGAGCTTTTCCGAAGATGGCGCGCACGAGAAAAGCCGGCCCCTCGGGATAGGAAGCTGACCTAGCTTCTCGTCCCTTTGTCAGCCTCGAAGCTCGATCAGCTTCGGGGACTACTAAATAACCATGGGTAGCCTAGCCGGTTCCCCCTGGCCCTTCTGAAAAAATTACGAGCCGATTCGGCCCTCAAGAATCCAAGACACAGGGCCGCCTTCCCCTTGCCGGCTGTCTCCAGGCCGGCTATCGGAAGGCGGCCCGACTTCAGCCCTCATGAAGAGAAGCCACGGGAGGGCCGGCTCCGAGAAGCCGGCCGCGGGAAGTCCGACTCCAAGAAGCTGGCTCCCATAAAGTGGTCAAGATCGTACCCTCGAAGTCTGCATCCACATAACGGCGATGTGACAGGGCGTGGCTACAGTGAAGCCTGCCACCCCCGAATCCCGGAGCACGCCTGGCACAATACGCCGTACGGGTGGCCATGACCCGTCCGGCACAGCACTGTTGCCACGTTGACCCTGATGTCATCCACGATGGGCTACAAGTACGGCCCACGAGCGGTGGGCCCCTTTGGGCAGAGAGACACCCGAAGGCGGCCAGACCTCCCCCAGTCGGCCCAAGATAGAGCCGGCTCCCCACAGCCGGCTTGCCACCTCCCTCGAAGAAGACGCCCCATTAAGGAGACCAGACGCGGTGGGGCTACAGTGATCGCCCACCGGGCGGCGGCACTGTAGCCACGCCCACTTCGGCGAAGCCCTCGCCACCAAGATTGAGCAACAATAACCAGCCGCCGACAAGGCCCTGACAGTGGGGCCTGCCTGTCGACCAAGGAGCCGGCAGCCGGCGGGACCCACTAGCCGGCGGGCCCCAGCAGCCGGCGCAGAAGCCGGAGAGCGTAGACACAGACGGCTGGGCCCCGCGCCCAGCCGGATTACCATTGTACCCCCGGGGGGTAGGCCTATATAAACCCCCCGGGGCATCCCTGCAAAGGGAGATGAATCCCTGCTAGTCTCAGACACCACATAGGGAGGAGAAGAGAGCAAGCCGTGCCCTTCTTCCTCCTCTCGCCAAACAGCTCAAGGAGCATCGTGTAGCTACTTGTTCATCTAGTGACCATGCGGAGACCCTGCAGAGCAGCAGTAGGGGTGTTATCTCCACGGAGAGCCCCGAAGCTGGGTAAGATTCACCGGCGTGCATGTCTTCGCCTCATCCCGTTTCCAGGCACCGGCGACGTCTTACTGGCTCCCACAATGATAAGCCACCCGTTGGCATATGTCGCACCTACCACCCGACACTAAGGATCCTACTTTTATATATAGTGGAGTGATTTTGTTGTACCAGCTTCAAAAAATGCACTCCTACGTGTACCCGCGAGTGGGTGTGAGAGAACTAGTGCTTGTGTGCACCGCTTCTCTTCATGAGAGTACAATATACTATGCCCAAAGAACGTTTGCCGCAAGAGTAATAGTATAAGTGTGTGACGTGTGAGCTAAAATAAAATGTGCGCGCCATCTTTTGTTTTTTTAGAAGTTCTGAGGGTAGGGTGTGAAGAGCACATATGTGCGTGACGTCTACCTACCGATAGACGGTCGGTGCGACGTGCGAGTCTGCGAGAGAACTCGGGAGAGTCGTGACTCGTGAGGGTTCGTGTGCGTGAGAGCGAGGGGGCATGTATCAATGCAATGCATGTGTCCGTAAATCATTATCCGACAAACGTTCGCCACAAGCCTTTTCCTGAGTAACGTCGTAAGAACCGTTAGATCGGCATCCGACAGTGTCAGTTTTGCCATGTCATTTAACAGAACATCCACTCCTCCTACACACAAATCTTCCACGTGAGTGTTAGCAACTTCCGTATGCTCCCTCCATTCCGAAATGCAGTGCATATAGCTTTATTGAAAATTCGAACCTCGCAAACTTTTACCGAGTTTTCGTGTACCAAATTGCACATGTAGAATACCATGTATATATCATTTCATTCATCTTCGAGAGGTAACTATAAAGATGGGTGAGGAGTCTACAAAGAAAGACCGTCGTATCACCCACAACAATTTCAAGCATCCTTTAGTGTCGAGGAATATCATATGAACTCTATATGATATGATTTTTATAGGATTTTTTCCTTTAGAGCCAATTGGTTCATAGGAATAGATTCATATACTCCACATTTCAAAGGAAATAAACATGATATCATTTCTATAGCTTTAGAGCCACTTGGTTCATATGAATGGATTCCTATACTCCCTTAATTTCAAAGGAAAATAAACATTAGTGTATATTCAATAGAAAAGTTCCTATGATATGAACCAAATTACATCTCTTTTCTAATCCCTCCTCATAGGAATTGAGATACATGTCATCTCTAGATTCAATAGAAAAGTTCCTATGATGTGAACCAAATGACATCTCTTTTCCAATCCCTACTCATAGGAATTGACATGCTCCATGTCATCTCTTTCCCTACAACTTCCATGTATACATCTTCTATTCCTAAATAGATAGTACAACCCACTAGTAGCTTTTTTTTCCAAAACATGCAACTATGGCACAAGAACTATATAGTGTGCCAATAACTTTGAAAGATGGTCGCTAGATGAAGCTAACCCGACAGTGCAGAGATAGGCAAATCCGAGCACTACTGGCCGTTGGATATCATCAACATTCCACCAGATCTGCTACATGTACAATTTAGAAAACTCCATGGTTGAACTTAAGCATAATGCACAAACCTCAAAACACAAGCACTTCTCCTTTGTTCTAGAATCTTATGTATCATAATTGATTTTTTTTCTAAATGAATTGCCATTATTTGTTTTTTACTTTATGATTTACAATGCACAACCCCATGAATCTTAACATTTTTATAAAACTAATTGATTTTGAATGAGATGAACTATAAGAACTAAACGAACATCTACATCATGCATATATGACTCAAAGCTTTACATGCTATAGTGTGTATTTATTCATAATTTGGTTTCGAAAGCTCATGCATTCAATACATGTGTACCTTTCTAGTTTTGAGTAGAGTAGCCAATTTCACGCGGCCCTGGGTATATCAAAATGCAGGGCCCATGCATCATTGCCTTTTGGTCGAACCTACGTCCACAATTTTTTGTACGTACTGTATCTCCATTGGTCCCCGAACCCAAAATGTTGCCTCGTTCCCATAAAACCAAGCGGCCCACACATATTTAAGGCGTCGACTCGAACCCGTTTACTATGACGTGGCCCCGCACGCCGTAGTACTCCTACAAACCCTACCGCCGCACTCATCATCAGTTTTCTTCAAGAGGACGAGGGACAAGCCGATTTGTAGTGGAGGCGCTTTCAAAAAAAGGATCTGTAGTGGAGACCCCTACCCTAGGGTGCCCTAGGTAGCTGCCGCATGCATCATTGTTTTCTCTTTTCTTTATGCTCTTGCGCCCTAGAGTGAAATGATGGTTGCTTCGTCCGTCCAGCTTAATGCGGAAAGGTGGGGCTTTGTGATTTGACCCCTCATCGCTCATTTTCTACTACTACGGCGCTACGACCGGGGTGCCTCCAATTCCAACCGCTGCTCCGAACTATAATTTGGTGCATCGCACGTGGAACAAGATGGTGGATGAGCCACATGTCGGCCAAAGGGGTCCTGTTAAGTGTGTCGCCATTTCGTGTGCGGACTGACCCTGCTTGAGTTGCTACGCCAACACGACAGGAGCAGCCTACCACTTGGTTTTGCTCCTTGGTGAATCCTGACTATATTGATCTAAAAAGATACATGCTGAACTACCCTCTCCGTCTCGATTTTTTTATTTTTAGGCGTCTCGGTTTATAGGGCCTGCACGTAGTTCTAGGTCATCCATTTGACTAACTAAATATGAGTTACTATGTCACAAAAAGTATATCATTGGATTCGTAAGTGGATGTAGTTGTATTTAAAAGTCGAGGGCGGGGCTTTTCCTGTGCGGTAGCGGGGCAGTTCCACCTAGTCGGTTCGACAGAGACGTGAGAAGACGAGGGAGTAGGCTGCTGCAAATGTAGGGCTGTGTGATTTGACAGCGAGTTACTGCTGGACAAGTGGGGCCCCGTGATTTGACTTGCCATTATCATTTTAACTGCGGCGCTACAACCGGCGTGAGTCTCCCGATTCCTGACCACCTCCATTTAGGTGCCTCTCCCAATGCTCCACCATGTAGTAGAGGCTGGCTCTTGCATGTGAGCCCACTTCTCCACTTTTTCCTTGCCTCTCTTTCCTCCACATATGCAAAAATGCCATGTAAGGCGCACTATTGTACTTACTTTTAATTGCTCCTACAGGTACTTAAGCTTGTCACATAGGCATAAAGTCTGATGTGGCAAGTTAATCAAGAAGGGAGAGACTAGTTTGGTGACCCAAGGAAGAAATGGTGCTAACCGCATATACCTAGGTGAAAAGACAATTTTGAGTCTATAGCTAATTAAATGAAGCAAACTTAGCAACACCATTTCATTGGAAGAGGTCACTCCTTGGCAAATGCAATAAATACTAGTACTCCGTGTGTCCCATAATATAAGAACATTTTTGGCACTACACTAGTGTCAAAAACGTTCTTATATTATGGGATGGAGGGAGTACGAAGAAAGAGATAGAGAGGAGTAAAAAATACACTTATAGCCAACCTTGTTGTGGTATGAGTGACTAAGTGATGACTATGTATGACATGCCAACATCAGATAGCCTAACACACCGTGTTAAATCTCCAAGGGCGCGACCGCGCAAGCGACACGACGGTCGTGGTAGGCGCGACCATGATATGGGCTGCTGGCATCCCTTGGATCTGAGATCAAACGGTCGCATGTTAAGTTGCTGAAAATTTACAGAATAACTCTCCAGGATAGGATATTCACCCATAGGTCTAGAATCACGCCATGCAACCGTTCGATCTCAGATCCAAGGGCCCTCAGAAGCCCGTATCATGGGAGAATGGAAAGCCACTACCCTGCCATTCGCACGCTGGCAGTTCGCTCCTACTTGTCCCTGCACGTCCTTCAATACTACGGCGGTTCGCTCCTAGTCGTCCCGTCCATTCACATTACGGCAGTTCCACTAATCCTAACCCTCGTCCCAAATCCATGGCATCCCAAATCTCCATGATCGGCGGTGAGTACAAGGTTAGAACCATCACCGGCGATGAGTTCGACGTCATCTACACCCGTTCTTCCGCGACGATGAAAGGATGCCTTTCTCGCTTCAGACGCATGTTTGAAAAATCAGATGATGAGTGGATCGCTGGGCTAGATGTTGAGTACACCACAGTCCTGGGACGAGAGAAGGATCTAAAGGATGAAGAGAGGAAGAAGCCCGCCGTGATCCAGGTTTGCGTACATAACATTTGCTTGGTCTACCACATATGCCATGCCGACGTTGAGTGCCAGGATTTTAAGAACTTCCTCCAGGACAAAATAGTGAAATTCGTTACTGTAGACTTTAAGAATGACAAAGAAGTCTTGGGTCGGATATGCCTCGTTGTAGGCAACCCCTTCGACCTCCAGAAGAATCGGCTGGTGCCCTCTCGTCAGCCTTCAATGCTGACCCTGGCAGGAGCCATGGTTCATCCTTCGTACCATAAACTGGAGAAACCTCATTACACGTTTCATCGTCATGCATGGCAGCGGAATGTACTAGATATAGACCACATCCACTACGCTGCAATGGATGGCTACCTTTGTTTCAATATCTACAAGGGTTGGATGAAGAGCAACAGCCAAGTGTGCGGTTCAAGCAAAGAAGTATCAGCCAAGAGGAAGAGGGACAAGGACGAAGTCGAGGACGTGGATGAGCACTCCGAGTAAGGTGGCAGTGTCGTTGCTCGTGGTGGTTCTAAACTTCTAATGCGGTGTCTATCGGATTAGTTGCATAGTTTAATTTCAGGTGTGCTTAGTTTAATTTGAGGGGTGTGTTGTGCTGAGCTCCCAGCAGAACTATGTTATGTTTCTTCTCGTTACTTTAACTCTTTAGTATGTACATACTACTAGTATTTCTTTAATAAAATTTAGCACCCCCAATTAAGCAAGTACTAGCTTTTTTAATAGTACTATATGCATAATTTGGAGACGAGCGCTCTCTATATGTACCACCTTTTTTTAATTTCAATTTTTGCTCCATGGCGCAATCCATCGATAGTACTACTGTACAAAAGTATACATTTTTTAAAAGGCTAGAGTACTGTTCATCACATATATAGCCAGTTAAATTCTCAACCTAGAACGACGTGCATGCCATGTAATAAACCGACACGGAGGAAGTATAGTAAAAATGAGGTGATTTTACCGAGCGATCGGCGGGGGAGCATGGCCTGTCATGCGGTCCCACGTGTCATGATGTACCAAGGCGATGCGCATGTCCCTCTTGAGGAAGAAGCAATACTACGTGGTTTGAGATGATGGCGAACCGAAGTGTGAAATAATGGTTGCTTCGTCCGTCTGGGAAGGTGCGACATTGTGATTTGACGTATCATTGCTCATTACTACTACTGGGCCGGTACGAGTGGGGTGCGTCCCCCCAACTGTCCTGCACTGTTATTTGGTGCTTGACACGTCAACCCGGTTGCTATATGTCCCACATGTCGGCGACAGGAAGTACAAAATTCATGAAAGGGAGCATCGACGGAGGAGTATACTATAGAATTCATGAAAGGGAGTGACTTAGTTTTGGAAAAATCTGTTTTTACGGAGTACGTACCCACTAGGGTTTATAGGGCTCATCTAAAAAACATTCGTTTTTCCGTTTGATAAGTCTCAATTCTACTATACTAGTAGTAGTACCATTACATGTTGGATTTCGAGGTGCGTTAGATCACCCGGCGGAAGCAGTGTCAAGAGGAAACTAACCAATGCATGTACAAGTTCATGGAAATTTAGTGGTCATTCACGCATTCGTTCTAATTAATGCCTCGGTAAACATAACTTCTTGATAAAAACGAGCGTACTAATTACTTGTGCAAACTACGCAATTAATTCAACCACTCACCGTCTACCTTGGTTGGAGAGATTTTGAAATTGAGCCATAAACTGGAAAGGAGGGAGTAGTAACTTTTGTCTCAATTACTATTTGTGGCCTTGTATAGATGCAAAATGTATATTTTTATAGTGGCCTTGTATAAGTAAATGGAGGGAGTACTAACCAAAGTATGTAGTAGGGACAAGGAGTAAATGGAGGGAGTAGTAAAATTTTCTCCTCGTGCTGCGAGCCACAGCGCATGGGCGAGGGAGCGGGCGTAAAGGCGTCCAGTAGTAGTAGTAGTAGTAGTAGTAGTAGTAGTAGTAGTAGTAGTAGTAGTAGTACTCGTAAGCAAGCTTCACCTCATCCTGCGAGCCACCGCGCCCGTGGGCGGGGGAGACGGCATACTAAGCAAGCTTCTCCTCGTTCTGCGAGTTGACGGGACACATCAAAAGTACTCCAGTGTATAGAGCCTTGCCTCTAAGGTAGGCCCCACATGGTTTGCCTCTTTTTTTAATTTAACATAACGCATCAAGTCACAATTTGTTTGTTCAACCGTGGTAGACGATCCTCCCTCCACCAAGTGGACAACAAGTACACATGCCAAATTACCACGTGGGCTGCCTTTTTCGTACAGAAATGAGCTCCACCGTGTACCCGCGCGGGTGTGGTTGGGAAAGAGACGGGAGTACTTGCGCCGTGCGTGCACCTCTTCTCTTCGTGCACGTCCCCCACCTACGTGGGTGTGTGTGAGAGAGATACAAACCTAGACATAATGCGCCGTCCATCCCCATGCCTCCGCCCAGTCCGACCACCAGTCACCACCACGCCCCACTCCTCCTCACCTTATCTCTCATCTTTCTCCCTCCATTTTTATATACAAGGGGCCACTATCAAAATTACAATTTGCAGATATACAAGGCCACTAACACTAATCGATGCAATATTAATGGTGTTTGCATCGTGGTACTAGCAAAGGAGGACACTAATTATCCCTTGCATGCATGCGGGAGTTTGTAAAAAAATGCATCTTGATGTTCCGTGCAATGCATGGGCATCTTGCTAGTCCATGAAAACAACACATGGCAAAATTCCACGGCGAACGAGGGATTTGAATATGTTGGGAGGGGCTGTTTGGATCTTGCCTAGGGTAGCCAAAATATTGGCGATCCTTTTGTCCACCGGTGCCTTTGCCACCGATGAACGAGGAATGGCTCGGGTGCTAATGCTGTCATGCATCCTCCAGCGCGCACGTTTGAGACGAGCTCGCACGAGCTATGTTTTTTTGTCCCACAACGCCGCCCGAGCCGCCCGCAAACCGACCGGTGACCCACAAATTATGCCATCCAACCGTAGCCGCACACATTATGACAGCAACTCAACCAACCGGACGAAATTCACGCAAACACGTAGACAAACTGATATTTCATATAAACAACGACGGAAATCATATAAAATACAGGATTTTCATACAAACATGATGGATTTCATTACATTCAAATGAACTACGCGGTGCTAGTTCTGGACACCACAGGTATATAATACCTGACCTAAATGGTTGCCCACCGATCGATTTGTGTTCCTCATGTCCGGCAGCACGATCACCGGACTGCCGAGAGCCCCGGAGGTATATGCTTCAGCGCAAAGGACGGCTTGCTGCCCCACTGCCCAACTGATATCATTGGCTGGTGCCGAAGATGATGGTGGCCGGCACCGGTTCGAGTTCATCACCGGCCACTACTTCGCCATGGCCAGCACCGGCTCGAGTTCATCCTAACATTCCCCTGTTCTGTGGAGCCCATGCGGGGTCGACGAAGGTCCTCGCAACAAAAGGATCCGACAAGACACCTGCTGTGTATGCAGGCGTCGCCTCCGCGGTGGCCTTCATGGGACCCAAGCGGCGGCAGCCTCCCGTGATCTACTTCTCCTCGATGATGGCGGCGGACGCAGAGGCGCTGGCCACCGACTCGTCGCTCTCCGCGCACCCGGCTTCTGTCGCTGCTTGCATGGCACGGCCGCCAGCATGGGAGTCTCTGCCACAGAAACGGGAGACGTGGTACGAGGCGGCGGCGTGGACGGCAGCAACGACACCCGTGCGCTGCTCCTCGTCGAGCTGGCCTAGAGCGGCGAGTTGCTGAACTGCGCGCCGGCTTGGGGCGGCAACTGGCTCCGTCGGGCGAGGGGAGGGAGGTGGATCAGCGAGCTGCATAGCTCGTATCCGGCGGGCTACCTAGCCGGCTTGGATGCGGAATAACTACTCTTCGTAAGCCATTGTAAGAGTGGACAAAATGGTGGAGGAGATAGGGGAGCGGCGGAGGTGTGCGATTCTTGGCCGGCGTTTGGCCTCGTTTAAATAGGAGATTAAATAGACGGCCGACGGGAGGAGCTTGGCCAGCGTTGCGTTTAACGCCGAACCGTTCATGAACGGACGTGTGTCCAGAGTGGGTTTCTCGGCTTCCACACGGGCGGGTTTCATGGAGGCGTTTGAATGCGGCATAGAGGCATGTTCAGCCGGGCGTGCCGCGAGTGGCGCCCTCGGCTCTGACCTAGGACACCGCGCCGTTCTTCCATTGACGTGTGGGCTCTTTGGGTGCATGGGATGCATGTCAGTGACCCAACGCAGGCAGTGCACATCAGAGGAACCTTTGGTGGGCCAGGGCGGCCAGAAGCGGGCATTTCATAAACCGATGATTGTTCATTGAGTGTGACGTCATCTTTTTCATGTAGATAAGCCTACTATGTTGATAGCCCGTTTGATACGTTGTGATTCATAAAGACCGCTACAAACATCAATGTTCTGCTTATCACAGATAAGATTGATTAATACCCTTAACAATCCATGTCCTTAACAAAGGGTGCATGCACATATAGGTTGAGCGTGTGTCTTGCGTCGTGTGCTGTGTGCATGCAGGCGTGCGAGTGTTGCGTGCGTGCAAGGGTACGTTTCAGTGTTGCATGCATGGGTGCGTACGTGCGTGTGTTCGTGAGTGCATGTGTACGTGTCAGTGTTGCACGCCAGCATGCGTGCGTGTGTACGTGTCAGTGTTCCACGCCTACATGCGTGCATGTCTTGCGTGCGTGCATATGTACGTGTGGGGTGAGGCGACACGTTAGTCGACTGACTTTTTCATCTCTGGTCATTAGGTTTTCCAGCCATTGGATACGAAGTCAAGGGCCTCCAGTTTATCATCAAACTCCACCCCCCCTGAGCCGCCAGCCACCACCGGCCGAACCGCCAGCCCCCGCTGCCCGCGGCCGGTCCGCCCTCCCCGAAACCACTCCCCAACGCCAGTCCGCCGCCTCACCGGCCATCCCTCTAGCCCCCCCCCCCGCCGAGCTTTTTCTCTGGGGATCCCCACCCCATCGCCCAATGAACGCCCCCCCAACCGCCGGTGACTGCCAACCAGAGGTCTCACGACTTCAAATACCCACCGACCACTAATTTATTACCATTTCTATCCTTCATATACGCGCTGACGGGTGGGCCCTATGGTAATGTGGACCGTTTGACTGGTCAATTGATCATGTTATCAACAAATTACGGAGCTATATGGTGAGCCAGTGACTGTATGATCACCCTAAAATGTACTCCTATTTTATTAACACAGTACAGACTCAAGCTACCATTTCTTTCTTTCATATACGGGCTGACAGGTGGGCCCCATGGTTACGCGCCCCGATGGTGCAACACTAGTTGCGCCGCATGGAACATTTGACTGGTCAGTTGATTGTGTCATCAACAAAATACGGAGTTGTACGGGTGAGCCAGTGACCGTATAATCATGATATGTATTTGTTTAACACGGTACAGACGCATGGGCTCATATATATGCGCAAGCACTCACCGCTATAAGCGCACACACGCGAACCCTACCCCTATGAGCACCTTCGAGAGAGTGGGCCAGCATATATGATCTTGAGATTTTACGAAGTCACCATAGGTGCCTCTTAGTCGAGTGGAACGTCTCCTCCCACTGAACGTACATCGCCGGAAAATACTGAAATTAACACAAGATAAATGCGAGCACCAGGACTTTAACCTTGGTGGGCTTGAGAAACCATTGTCCTCTAACCATCCAACCACATGTTGGTTAGCACGACAAAGTGTATGTGGTGACCGTGATGAGCTTATTCTGAAGTCCAGTGACCATATCGTGCTTTTCTTCAAATACAATGATCGTAAGTGTCATCAACAAAATATGGAGCACGCATCAAATGCGAAGTCCGTCAGTGTCATCAACAAAATATGGAGACGTATCGTGAGCTAGATACCGTTGTACTATTGTATATGCTTATTTTCTTAGTGGCCGATTGCGTGTGTGGTGTGGTGGGCACATCATTTCTAGTTGTGGTGGGTCAACATGAAGACTCATCGGTCGGTTCCATCCTGCGCCACATATAGGTTGGACCAAGACGTGTTATACAAAGACCCATGTGGAGGACTCGGCATACAACATGAAGCTACCAGAGTCGCGGAGGACTCTATCCCCACTGGTGATAAGCCGACTATATATGATTTGTAACCCTAGGCCCTTAGTATGTTATACAAGCTTGGGGGCTAGTTCGTCGATAGTATACACACACAATGCCTGGTATTCACGTGTACTTTGTACACACCCCTATCACTAATATACAGTACCAGGAGTAGGCTCTTTCTTCAACTACAAGGGTCCGATCCGAACTAGGGTAAAACTTTGCCTCGTATTACCATCCAGGCTAACAGCCAGGGATATCCTACCGATTGATATGATGAAACCATATCTGCCAACTACTAAGAGAGAGGTGTGTCGGGGGGGGGCAATGTGTGCGAGAGAGGACTAAAGATAATGTGCGTGCGGGAGACACGTAGGCACATATATGTGTGTATAGAGGGCTAGTAGAGATCGTGCATGTGTATATATGCATGTGAGAGAAATTGTGTTTTCCAACTGAGATTAGTGAAAAGAGTGGTACATAGTAATCAGAAAGAGAGAGAAAGAGAAACAGAGAGAGCATGTGCGTGAGACACCCCGACACCCTGAGAGAGATTGTGAGCATGTGTGAAAGAGAAATGCCGATGCATATAAAGTGTGTGCACTTATGCGTTAGATAGAGAGAGATATAACGCGTTTGTGAGAACGGGGCGAGGCATAGTGCATCTACGTGTAAAAGGCGGTTCTACGCATTAAATTAAAATATAAATGGCATTATTATTTTTGGATGAGATCATGAATTTTGCAAATTGCGTATGGACGAAAATCGGTCTATCAGACACCCATACTCTATTGAATTCTAGCATGTGCATGTGTTTATTTCATATTATCGATCCATAGAGTGAGAGCGGTTTGAAATACAGGCAATGGATGCTTTTGCAATTCATATATAAACATTAATTAGTGCACTCCATGTTGTTAGTGTGAAGCACTTTATACATTTGTCACTTGCATGGATACATTCCAAATTGCTAGCTACGAAATAGAATACATGTCGAATTCAACATAAAGGGGGTTTCGAAGATTCGAATTCATAGGAAGTGCATTCATCTATTTGAACCCGAGATAATGACATTTGTATATCAGATGTAAAAGGGGGCATCAATCTTTGTTGTGAGTTTGAACATGCTATATATATTCATATGCATATCTAACCTTTTTTTGCAACCAAGGAGATTATACCTGGAACCATGCATGAACTGAGGTAAGTTGCATATTTTTTAATATATACTCGTGTACAATGTATATTCAAATGTACCTCCTCCATTCCAAAATAATTGTAGCTTTAGGATTTTCAAGAGTAAAGATTTGTGAAGTTTGACAAATCCTGAAAGTTCAATTCAAGAGAATCGAAAACGTTAATGCTTCTGCTCCCAAATATTGAACGAAGCGCCAAATAGGCCTCTGGTCACCCGAAACCATGCGAGACTAATGTTTTGGTGGTAGGAAATGACTGTCCTGACTCTGGCCCGTGTAGCCTATCATCCCGATGTCCAAAGGTCTAAACTGGGGTAGGTTTGTAACTTCACCAAGACGCCAGTCACAACCGCCTCCGAGAAGCATTCATACGCCGTGGGCGCCTACCCATGCGCTCGGCCGAAATCTATCCTGCCCACATTTGGGACACCTAACATGACTGTCCTACCCCCAACCCGCAATATGTCCGAAATTTTAGATGGGGGCAAAGTTTGTAACTTTCCCCAAATTTCAAACAAGCACGTCTCAAACCGAAACATTGTTCCCCCTTAGTTCCCCGCCTCCCTCCGTTTCCCCATTCATACTCCGTGGGCGCAAAAACGCCCTCTCCACCAGCCGTGAAACCCCAGCCTCCTCCGTCCTCCACCCCATAGCGGCCAATCCACCGCCGCCCTCCTCCATCACGCCGGAGCCGGTACCCCGACGTCGTCGTCCAATGCAACCGCAACCACAACGCCCTCAAGGACTTAGCAGCTGAAGCCGAGGCAGAGCTGCTTGCACGACGCCGACGCCAATGTGCGCCGTACCAGAACCACTCTGACCACGTCGTCCTGTGCCTCACTGCTGCGGCTCCAGTGTCGCAACCGTCCACCGCACCGGAGCCGTTCCCGCTACGCCGTCGTTCGCCGCCTCGGATCTGCTTCCCCGTCGCCGACAGACGGCCACCGCACCACACTCAACAACTTGGCCATGGGTTCGTCCAAGGCTGCACCATCCTCCTCAACTTCTGGTTTCCGGCGAACAACAAGAAGATCGTCGGAAAAACAGAAGGAGGACACAGCACTGCCAGCAGAAAGAGGTACTCCTCTTCCCTTATTCGTGCAAATCTTACGTCTCCGCTCACACTGTATTCATCCCACGAAAGAAACTAGTTGAGCGCTTCTTACTGCATCTTCTTCGTGATACTAAATGCACAAGGTTTCCTCTCTTTTACTATTTCACCTTTGCTAGAGGTCAGTAGCCCGCCTGGATTTCAATTCAGGGTCAGTCGAACCGCAATTAAAAGAAGCAGCACCCTCTTAGGCGCGCGGAGCACCTAGTCCGCCTGTTCCCTGGGGAAGCGGCGCATCAGTGTCTATCATAGGGGTGTGGGGCGCAGGAGCTGCTTGCGCCCGATCTGGAGGTCGGCGGGGCTTGAATGGATGGCCGGGGGGCGGTGCCAAGCACGGCGGTGCGGTGAGGTCAAGGGGAGGGCACAGGCAGGGGAGGAATACTGGGCCGGTGGTCGCTGGCGTTTCGAGGAAGATCGTAAACACTGACTGGCTGGAGGTAGATGAAGGCGATCTGCCCGTACTTTGTACATCGGACGGTGCAGAAAAAATGGACTGACCTATCTTCTTTCAGTCGACTATTATTTTCATAGAATCATGTAGTAATTTAGTGTGCCATGCATGTTGTAGAGCTATCAAATGTCTCCCGTCATTTATTTCTCACCGACCTGCTATCTGCTACCTTTACATTGTACTAATTGTGCACACACTTCACCCATACTCACACAATTGTTTTTTATGCATGGGTTTTCAGACTCTGACGCAGTGTTGATGAATGCAGAAAAGAAAAGACAGAAGTCGCTCCAGTGTAATTCGAAGATAAGCACTAAGCGTTTTAGCACTCTAATGGGTGCAGTGTCAGCAGTTGGAGACAGTAAACGTAGCTCTGTAGTTGATGATCTCAATTGCCACACACAACCATCGTAGGTGCTTGCTTTAACTTCGCGCTGTCAAATGTGGTTGCATGTTGCATATGGTGTCTAGCTTGTATTGCTTCCAATTTGGTTAAATTGCATCTGCTTACTTTACACATTATACCTTTGATAATGACATGCCTTCCTGTTTTTGATACATACTACACATGTCCATTAACCATGTTCGTACATCAAACTAATGCTCTTTTGTATCCCTCGTCAATCACTTATGATGAGGCAGTCACCTGAGTGGGTTACTATGAGACGCCCTACTCATTTAAAGAGTGCAGTGTCATCCTCCCCACATGATTCTCAAGAAACAGCAAGGCTAAATGAAGATAGTCAACGTAGCTCTCTAGTTGATCACCACAATTCCCCCACACCACCATCGCAGGTGCTTGCTCTTACTTGGCAGTGTGATATGTGGTTGCATGTTGCATATGATGTCTACCTTGTAATGCTTCTAATTAGGGTAAATTGCATCTGCTTAGTTAACACATTATTCCCGTGAATATGACATGCCTTCTTGTTTTTGGTACATACTACGTCTTTCTATTAACCATGTTCTTACATCAAACTACTTTTCTTGTGTATCCCTCATCAATGCTCCTAATTTGTTAAATTGCATCTCCTTAGCTTACACATTATACATGTGAATATGACACGCCTTCCTGTTTTTGGTACATACTACATCTGCCCATCACACCATGTTCTTACATCATACTACTGTTCTTGTGTATCCTGCGTCTATCGCTTATGATGAGACAGTCACGCGCATGGGTTAATATGAGACGCAATACTCTTATAAAGAATGCAATTTCATCCTCTCCACATGATTCTCAAGAAACAACAAGCCTAAATGAAGATATTGAACGTAGCTCTGTACCTGAAGACCGCACTTCCCCTACACCACCATCACAGGTGCTTGCTCTAACTTCGCAGTGTGATATGTGGTTGCATGTTGCATACGGTGTCTAGATTGTAATGCTTCTAATTAGGGTAAATTGCATCTGCTTAGTTTACACACTATACCTGTGAATATGACATGCCTTCCTATTTTTGGTACACACTACATCTATGTGTTAACCTTGTTCTTACATGAAACTACCTCTCTTCTATATCTTGCATCAATCACTTATGATGAGTCAGCTTTATTTGTTGCATATTGCATATTATTTCTAGCCTGTTGCCACGTATTGCTTCTAATTTGGTGAAATACATTTGTTAGGGCACCCTTTTAATTTGGCAGAGTGATATTGGTTTCATCTTTCATATAGTTTCTAGCTTGCATCGATTCTAACAAGTTCAAGCACCTTGTGCTTAGTTTACACTTTATACATCATACATGTCAATATGTCACGCCGTCCTGTTTTTCATACATATTCGATCCTCCTATCATGCGGTTGCCTTACATGAAAGTAGTGTTCGTCAGTATCATGCATCAATGAGTTCTGAAGAGCAAATTTTATTCCTTTTTCTTGTGGGTTTGACTTGACAAGGCAAAATCAAGACAAAGGAAGGAAAAGAGTGTAACGCCCCATATGTAATCTGCTATATTTGTATTCCAACTCTTGCCATTTTCGGTACTAAGTTATGAGATTCCTCGTTGTTGGGTTTTGTCGTCGTGTTGCTTTTGTCTTGTCATGCATCCCATATCATGTCATCATGTGCATCGCATTTGCATACGTGTTCGTCTCATGCATCCGAGCATTTTCCCCATTGTCCGTTTTGCATTCCGGCGCTCCTATGTCCTCCGATGTCCCCTTTTACCTCTTTTCGTGTGCGGGTGTTAAACGTTCTCGGATTGGACCGAGACTTGCCAAGCGGCCTTGGTTTACTACAGGTAGACCGCCTGTCCAGTTTCGTGCCATTTGGACTTTGTTTGATACTCCAACGGTTAACCGAGGGACCGCAAAGGCCTCGTGTGTGTTGCAGCCCAACACCTCTCCAAAGTAGCCCAAAACCCATTTAAACCCCCTCCATCATCTCAGTCATTCGATCATGATCGCGTGGCCACAAACCGTGCTCAATTTGGAGCCTCCTAGCTCTCTCTACTTATAAATATAGACCCCCCCTCCGAAATTTTCGGGCGAAACCCTAACCTCTCCCTCTCCTCGCGCCGCCGGACGAAAACCGTTGGGCTGGACGTGTCCGCCCGCGCCGCCGCCGCCACGGGGTGACACGCCATTCGCCCGTCGTCGTCCTCTCAGCCGCTGGCCCGGAGAGCCCGGATCGGGCCCTCCCGGCCCGCGCGCCCGTCGCCGCCCTCGCTCTCCCGCGCCCTCGCCGGGCCGCCCGCCTCCTCCTCGCCGGCGTCGGCCTCGCCGCCCCGCCGCCTTACACACCTCGCCACGCCCCGGCGCCACCGCATCGCCTCGTCGTCAGTCGCCCTCGCGCCGGAGCCGCCGTCCTCGCCGCCCCTCGGGTCCCGCTCCGGCCACCGCCTCCTCCTCCGCGCCGGCGAGCAGCTTCTCCAACTCCGGCACCAACTCCGGTGGACCTCGGAGTCCGTGCCGATCCAGATCTGAAAAAAACTCGAGGGTTGACCTAATTTTGCCCTAAGTCCAAGTACTTTTTAGCATATTTCATCATGCCATGACTTATCATCCATGGCTCCGTTTTGGGTGTGTAGCATATCAAATTGTTCGTCTCGATGTGTACTTCATTTCATTCCATTGCACCATGTTCATTTGAGCTCATCTTGATGCCCTAAATGCTGGTGCAAGAGTGCTATGCAATGTTAGTTTCAGATTCTTATCAGTAATTGGACATTTGTCATTTTTGCCATGATTAATGTGTGCCTCCTATGATCTTGAGCCCTACATGTGTTTTGAAGTATGCCATGCCATCTTTACAGGTGTGTATGCCATGTATTTTTGTGATCTTTGTGGTGACTAGCACAATCATGCAAAGTAGCTCTCGTGATGTTGCTGATTTCAGGGACTTAGAATTCTTCTAAGTCTTTGCCCTGATAATATTTTTATGCCATGTATTCTTGTTGCTATAGAGTGATCCATGCCTCTTTTGAGCATGTTCATTAAGGGTCATTTTGGAGGTATTGTTATGCTCTATCCATCCATGTCTTTGTTTACAATTATGGAGTCCCCTAGCATGACTCAACGGAGCTCTACTTTTGCTATAAAATGTTCCTGGCAGATTGTTTACATGTTAAGCAATTTTGCCGAGGTTATTATAGTTTGTCCATGCATGCTATGAGTGTGTTCTTGCCATGGTTAGCTTATTTATCATGTCTACTTGCTAGGTGTATGCTTAGTTTGTCATGCAATGCCTTGTGGTGAGTGCATCGAGCTCGCAAACATGCCTACGTGAATCTGTTTTTGCCATGTTCCAGTTTTCTTCTAAGTCTGAATCTGTTAATGAAAGTTGCTATGTTCACATGGTTGCCATTGTATTCTGTGATCCCTTTTGGCTTATGGTCAGTAAGGGACTTTTGTTGTATGCTTTGAGTAGCTTCATGCCATGCTTTGCTTTGCCATGATATGTTCTTGTAGCATGTTGTTATCTTGCTCTAAACGTTGCTTCCTGATGTTAAATTCCTGACATGTTCTTTTCACTAAGTCTGAAACCTGATATCTTTTGCACTTTTGCCTTGCTTGTTTGAACCTGCTATTGTGTGAATTAGCCGTAGCTCAGTGTTCATCTTTTGTCAAGCATCTTGAGTGGATTCCTGCCATCTGCTTTGTTGTTATGTTAGAGTGCAGTAGCTTGTTGTTCTTGATGCATTTAGATGGCCTCGTGCTGTTAACCGCAGCTTTGTGACATTATTGTTTTGCTTGCCATTTGCAACCAGTGCATCCGATTCCGGTGATCTTTATATCGATTTCGACCGAAATCAACTCATCTTTACAGAGGCACTCTTGGTTTTCCAAGTTGAGGCCAGGTTCAATCTTTCCTTTCCAAAACATGCATATGCATTGCATGTCACATCTCGCATATCATGCCATGTTTTGCATCATGTAGCTTGCGCATTGCACCGTGGTTGATTGTGGTTCCCTTTGCTTGTTGTTCTTGCTTTGGGTAGAGTCAGGAGACGAGTACGTGATCGAGGAACCCGTTGAGTATGCTTACGAGGATCAATCTAATGTCAACTCGGAGAACTTTGCAGACAACATGACCATACCCTCGAAATCACTTCTATCTTTGCTTGCTAGATGCTCGCTCTATTGCTATGCCTATGCTACGATTCCCACCACTTGCTTATCATGCCTCCCATATTGCCATGTCAAACCTCTAACCCACCTTGTCCTAGCAAACCGTTGTTTGGCTATGTTACCGCTTTGCTCAGCCCCTCTTATAGCGTTGCTAGTTGCAGGTGAAGATTGGAGTTTGTTCCTTGTTGGAACATGTTTATCGTTGGGATATCACTATTATATCTTGTCTACTTTAATGCACCTATATACTTGGTAAAGGGTGGAAGGCTCGTCCTTATGCCTGGTGTTTTGTTCCACTCTTGCCGCCCTAGTTTCCGTCATACCGGCGTTATGTTCCTTGATTTTGCGTTCCTTACACGGTTGGGTTATAATGGGAACCCCTTGACAGTTCGCCTTGAATAAAACTCCTCCAACATGGCCCAACATTGGTTTTACCATTTGCCACCTAGCCTCTTTTTCCCTTGGGTTCCGCGGACTCAAGGGTCATCTTTATTTTAAACCCCCGGGCCAGTGCTCCTCTGAGTGTTGGTCCAAAATAGAGCCACTTGCAGCGCCACCTCGGGGAAACTTGAGGGTTGGTTTTAGTTGTACGTAGTGTTCATCGGGTGTGCCCTGAGAACGAGATATGTGCAGCTCCTATCGGGATTTGTCGGCACAACGGGTGGTCTTGCTGGACTTGTTTTACCATTGTCGAGATGTCTTGTAATCGGGATTCCGAGTATGATCGGGTTGTCTTGGGAGAAGGAATATCCTTCGTTTTTTTGTGACCGTGAGAGCTTGTGATGGGCTAAGTTGGGACACCCCTGCAGGGATTTGAACTTTCGAAAGCCGTGCCCGCGGTTACGGGCAGATGGGAATTTGTTAATGTCCGGTTGTAGGAAACCTGAAACTTAACTTAATTAAAATGAATCAACAGAGTGTGTGACCGTGATGGTCTCTTTTCGGCGGATTTCGGGAAGAGAACACGGTCTCGTGTTATGCTTGAACGTAGGTTGTTCTAGGGTCACTTCTTGATCATAGTTTATCGATCGTGCCTTTGCCTTCTCTTCTCGCTCTCAGTTGCGTATGTTAGCCACCATATATGCTAGTGCTTGCTGGAGCTCCACCTCATACCTTTTACCTACCTATAAGCTTAAATAGTCTTGATCGCGAGGTTGTGAGATTGCTGAGTCCCCGTGACTCACATATTACTTCCAAAACCAGATGCAGGGACCGATGATACCATTCCAGGAGATTCGACTGAGCTCAAGTGGGAGTTTGATGAGGACTCAGGACGATACTACGTTTCCTTTCCAGATGATCAGTAGTGGTGCCCAGTTGGGACGATCGGGGACATTATGCATTTGGGGTTGTCTTTATTTTGGTTCCGTAGTCGGACCTTGATTGTATCTAGATGATTGTAATGATATTTATGCTATTGTCTGACGTGGCAATTGTAAGCCAACTATGTACCTCTTTTCTTATTCATTACATGGGTTGTGTGAAGATTACCCCACTTGCGACATTGCTTACAATGCGGTTATGCCTCTAAGTCGTGCTTTGACACATGGGAGATATAGCCGCATCATGGGCGTTACAAGTTGGTATCAGAGCCAGGTAAAAGTATTGGTTGTCTCCTCCTCCTCCTCTGTTCCGTCAGCCTTATCAGCAGAAGAGCAAAGGTGGCAATGAATCTTCCCACCCACCCAACCCAGGCTTTTAGAACAAGACTTCGTCTCATGCTCCAAGATCAAGTGCTCTGTATCACCATCCGCTTTCAGAGGTCACATGCAACAAGTGTCAGCAGAATGGTCACTATGCCAACAAATGCTTCAATCAGAGGCGTCTTCCTCCTCCTCCTGTGAGATCTGCTAGCACCGGAGTGGTCAAGCATAATCCCAAGCATGCCAAGGTCAACATGATGAACGCAGCTCAGGCAGAGGACTCGTCAGATGTGATCATGGGTAACCTTCCTGTTAACGATATTCCTTCAAAAGTTCTTTTTGACACCAGTGCATCACTTTCTTTTATTTCAAGACCTTTTGTTGCCAAGCATGAATTTGTGACCGAAAAGATTACTTTCCCGTTGAAGATTGTGTCCCCGGGCAAGCAAATGACATCTAACAATTGCGTCCCGGATGTTACTATCACGTTGGGCGACTATAAGTTTCTATCCTCTCAAGTGGTCCTTGGTAACTCGGATATTGATCTTATTCTCGGAATGGACTGGCTTTGTAAGCACAAGGCTCAGCTTGATTGTGCTGCCAGACAGATTCAATTGACACATTCGTCTAAGGATGTAATCGTCTTTGCCGCTCGTGATAATACCATTCGACTGTTTTCTCTCAACGAGAAGGGCGAGCTGGATGCCATCTCTCAGATTCCAGTCGTTTGTGAATATCAAGACGTCTTTCCAGAAGAGCTTCCAGGAATGCCTCCTCACCGGCCAGTTGAATTCGTCATCGATCTTGAGCCTGGCACGGAACCTGTTTGCAAACGTCCTTACAAGCTTGGACCTGAAGAGTTGAAGGAGTTGAAGAAGCAACTTGATATTCAAGAGCGTATGGGTCTCATCCGACCAAGTTCTTATCCATGGGGTTGTGGTGTTCTTTTTGTCAAGAAGAAGGATGGAATGGACCGATTTTGTGTCGACTAACGTCCATTGAACAAGAAGACCATAGAGAACAAGTACCCACTTCCCAACATCAATGAGCTTTTCGAACAACTCAAAGGTGCTCAAGTATTCTCCAAGCTTGATCTCCGTATGGGCTATCATCAGATTCACATTTGTGAAGAAGATATCCCCAAGACAGCATTCAGAACAAGCTATGGTTCATATGAATACACTGTCATGTCTTTTGGCCTCCTCAACGCCCCTCCAACATTCTCTCGCATGATGAACTTCATCTTCAATGCCTACACAAATGACTTCGTCTTGGTCTACCTCGATGAAATTTTGGTCTTTTCCAAGAACAAGGAGGATCATGCCAAGCACTTGAGATTGGTGTTGGATAAACTCAGAGAACATCAGTTCTATGCGAAGTTTTCAAAGTGCGAGTTTTGGCTCGATGAGGTTCTCTACCTTGGGCATATCATCACCGCCAAGGGCATAGCTGTTAATACTGACAAGGTGTCTGCAATTGTGAATTGGGAACCGCCTCAGAACGGGAAGCAACTCCGCAGCTTCCTTGGTCTCGCAAGCTATTGTCGAAGGTTCATTGAGAACTTCTTAAAGATCGCGAAGCCTCTTTCCAACCTTCTCCAGAAGCATGTGAAGTATGTCTGGTCTCCTGAATGTGACGTCGCTTTCAACACCCTGAAAGAGAAGTTAGTCACTGCTCCAGTTCTGACTCCTCCTGATGAATCCAAACCGTTCGAGGTCTTCTGTGATGCTTCCCTTCAAGGTCTCAGTGCAGTGTTGATGCAAGAGAAGAAAGTTGTGGCCTATACCTCTCGCCAATTGAAGCCAAATGAAAAGAACTACCCCACTCATGACCTCGAGTTGGCGGCAGTTGTGAATGTTCTTTTAACATGGAGACATCTCTTGTTGGGAAGAAAAGTGGACATCTTCACTGATCATAAGAGTCTCAAGTACATCTTCACTCAGCCAAATCTCAACCTCAGGCAAACTCGTTGGGTCGAAATGATTCAAGAGTATAATCCGAGTATCGAATATACTCCAGGCAAGGCCAATGTAATTGCTGACGCATTGAGCAGGAAGGCTTATTGCAACAGTTTGATTGTCAAGCCCTACCAACCAGAGCTTTGTGAAGCTTTCCGCAAACTTAATCTCCAAGTTGTTCCTCAAGGATTCCTTCCCAACCTCCAAGTCTCTCCCACTTTGGAAGATCAGATTCATGAGGCTCAACTTATTGATGCTATGGTGAAGAAGGTGAAGATTGGGATTGCCAAGAGTCAACCCAAGTACAAGTGCATATGATCTCTAGCTTGTATTGCTTCTAACTTGAATTGCATCTGCTTACTTTACACATAATGCATGTGAATATGACACGTGTTCCTGTTTCTAGAACATACGTGTACATGATGAGCACATCTCCCCTACTCCACCATCACAGGTGCTTGCTCTTACTTGGAACTGTTATACGTGGTTGTGTTTTCCGTATGATGTCTAGTTTGTATTGCTTCTGAATATTTTGAATTGCATCTGCGTAGCTTAGAACTTATACCTTCAACGATCACTTACCCATAAGACACATTTAACTTGGGACTGTGATGTAGGTTGCATCTTGTATTGCCTTCTAGCTTGTACAACTTCTAATTTCTTGAAATGGCACTTACGACGAGACACTTTTTACCTGATAGAGTGATATTGGTTGCATGTTCATATGGTGCCTATCTTTCATTTCTTCTAATTTTGTTGAAATGCCTTCTGCTTACTGTTTTTTCATACATATTCCATCCTCCTATCATACGTGTGAATATGAAACACTGTCTTTTTTTGTATATATTCCATCCTCCTATCCTGCGCTTGCCTTACATCAAAGTAGTGTTCGTCTGTATCATGCATCAACCAGTTATGCAGAGCTAATTTTATTCATCTTCTTGTGGTTTTGACTTCATAAGGCAATATCGAAAAATAGGAAGGAAAAGAGTAAGTTAGGGGATGTTGGTGGTCCTCCGCACCGACGCAAACAAAGACTCTCTAGATTTGCCACTGCTACTGCTAATGAAGTTGAAGTCCCAAGTCTACATGATGAGTTCATCTCCCGTACTCCACCATCGCAGGTGCTTGCTCTAAGTTGACAGTGTGATAATTGGTTTCATGTTGCATATGTTGTCTAGCCTGTATTTCTTCTATTTTGATTAAATTGCACCTGCTGAGTTTATACGTTATACATGTGCATATGACATGGCTTTCTATGTCTAGAATACACTTCATCTATCTATCATACCATGTTCTTACATCAAAGTACTGCTGTTGTGTATCCCACATCAGTCACTCATGATTGGACGCTTTTAACATGGCAGTTTGATAGTGGTTGCATCTTGCATTGATTTCTACGTTGTACTGCTTCTAATTTTTCGAATTGCCACTTATGACAAGACACTTTTAACTTGGCGAAGTAATATTGGTTGCATCTTTCATATGGTGTCTAACTTGCATTACTTCTATTTTCTTGAAAATCCTTTTGCTTAGTTTGCACATCGTAGCTGTGAATATGTCATGCCGTCCTGTTTTTCTTACATATTCCATCCTCATACGGTTGTCTTACATCAAAGTATTGCTTGTCTGTATCATGCATCAATGAGTTCTGAAGAGTGATTTTATTCTTTTGTGTTGTGGGTACAGCTTGACATGGCAAAGTCAAAAAAGAGCAAGGAAAATAATATAGTAGGAGTGTTGTTACTCGTCAGGTGAAGCGGAAAAGGTTCTGCCGTCGCGATTCTGCTGGTACTTATAGTGCAGTAGAAGGTCCAAGTCCACCGGCTAAATCTACAAACACAGTATCACCTACTCCACCAGCTGTAGCATCCGCTTCAACTGTACCAGCATCTCAACCAGTTACTCGTTCGCTTGCTCTGGAACTGGCCAGTTCCCAAGCTGCCTTCAGACCTGACGCTACTTCCGAAGCACTGCTGACACAACAGGACTTGGCAAAATTAGATGAACCTCATGAGCATCAACACCAAGACGGTACCTGACCGAGTCAAGTTGTAGTTGCATGCTCCTTTATATGTACTCTCACAGTTTGATGTACACTAACACTTTCCATATTCGTTGTTGAACTAGCACCACGGTGCAAGCGGAAACAGACATTAGGGATAATGCTTGACAGATTAACAAAATCTAAGGGAGGCAGAATGGAGATCCATTTTGAGGCAGGTTTAAAAAGGCCACGTGATGCTACAGAGTCAGCCAAGTTAGTATTAGAGGTAGCCGTTGCCGTTAGGTGTCATGCACGTATCCTCCCAACGTGGATCCAGTACAGGAATAAGAAAGACAATACCCAGTTTAACACCTTCCCTGACCATTTATCCGTAAGTAATGTTATTCATCGCAATTAGTAATATTGTCTTGCTCTGTCCCATACTTTCTTGCTTCCTCCTAATAAGACTCACATCCTTTTTTCAGCAGATGAGGTTCAAGTTGGATCCGAAATATGATGCAACTAAACAAGCATGCACTCATGTTTTTCAGTCTGCTCTGCGACAGTATCGGTACCACCTTAGAAAATCTCACTTTGAAGGCAAGGCTAACAATGAAATCGCCCAAACATCTCCAGTGGAATATATTACAGATGAATACTGGATAGCCCTCGTTAAACACTGGTCTGATCCAAAGTATCAGGTAGGTTATATGTATTTGATCAGACCACATATTAAACTTGTATTTATGTATGTGCCTTACAAGTGTATCTTCTTCTAGGCTAACTGTTTGAAGAACAAAACCAACTGTTCTAAAGTGAAATTCCCACAGACAACAGGATCTCGTAGCTATATTGCACACTGCGAGGCTCTTGTAAATAGCTGCTACTTCCTTCTTTTTTGTGCCTTATTATCGTATCTATATTGACTTGTTCCAAATACAGAGGAAAGCCCGTGCAGACCAAAAAGAACCTGAACCGAATGCAGTGCAAATCTTCAAGGATTGCCACACCAGCAAGATGAAGGGCATGAGCACACCAGTTCAAGCCGCTATAGTAAGTCCTTACTCCTCCTGCCTTGAACTGGTTGGTACTGTGATGTGTTCATTTAACTACTTGGTTTGCAGCCAATGTTAGTTACTCTGTTCACTTTTATTCACAGTTGTCTTAACGTATCATTTCACCTTACATGGTTTAAAAGAGATGAAGGATATTCTTTTGGTCTTGATCTGTAATCTAGTTGTTATGTTCACGTGCGCACACAATGATAAAATAGCATGTTTGTTTTATATCTGTTTGCCCATGATATGAATGATGTCATACTATGTTCATCCTACTTTAAACCATGTCTCTTTATCCTTAGATGTCAACTAATGTGAGGAAATAGACAATACGGTAGGCATGCTACATGAACATATGTTCCGAAAGTGATTTTATTATGTAGTTGGCACTACAATACATGCTAATGTATTACAGTAGTTCACCAAAATAAGTTATGTATAAACGTTTAACCTACTTTTTTTGTTTTTGTCTCATTAGTAACTTATCTGGTACACTACAAGTTCAAACTTTCAGGAAGCTATGGAACAAATGATTGAACAGCCACAACCACCTGAAGGTGATGAGGCTACTACAGGCACAATGTCACCTCTTGCTGCAGTGCGTCAGTATCTCTCCACTAACAGTGCAAAAAGCACCTTCCTGCTTAATTCTGGGTTAGTTGTCAAGGTAACCTCGTCCAAATCGCCTACTAAACAAAATCTTCCTGCTAGACAGAGTGATATATCTGTGCTCCAGACACAAGTCCAATCCCTAATGGACGTTGTTTCGGAAAGAAGAATAGTGGTTGAGAAATGTCGTCAAGATATGAATGGTTTTGAAACCATACTATCAGACATTCGCTTCGTTGTTCAAGAGCAATGGCGGAAAAAGGTGGAGATCGTGCTGCTCCATCAGATTCTACAGCCTGAAACATTAGCACTCAGGTCAAATGATCTGTGCTTCTATACATCTGATGGTGCTTTTATCTGGAAGGACTGTAAACTTTATGCCAACATGCCTTTTGTTGTATGGTTAGAATTTATTTTGTTGTGATACAACATTTATGATGCTACCTCAGGCTGCAGTAATTACGACGCTATTTTTGTATAGTGTAGGTTTATCTTAGTAATGTATTCGGCCGAAAGCTTTGTGGAGCCCAATATGCCAACATTCGTTGGGCCCATTCAAGTTGGGCTAAGACGATTACAAGCCGAAATTGGCATGTAGCCCACTAAAAATATCTGGGCCTAAATTAGCATAAGCTTTCATATTTTTCTGGTAGGCCTGTGCCCATAGTGGGCCTTTAACAGGCCTAACATAATTTGGGCCCGCAGTAAAAATAGGCCGTTTACAGGTGTAAATATCTCGAGCCTATAAAAACATGGGCCTTTAATAGACCGAAAGTGAGATTGGGCCCTGATTGTGCCAAATAACCCACTGGACGTAGCAGGCCGAAATGGTGGCCAATTTACGATGCGGATCTTTGACAGGCCGAAATTCGGACGGGTCGTAAATGCACCGACCTAATACACGGGCCTTTAACAGGCCGGAACTTCGGTCGGGCTAGATTATTGTCATTTTTATATGGGCCGTTAATGGGCCCGATATGACGTTGGGCCACATATGGCGCATGGTTTACGTCCGGCGTTAACAGGCCAAAAATGACAACAGGCCAAAGTGGCCCAAAGCTATAGTGGGCCTCTAACAGGCCGAATGTCAGACATGGCCGAATATGACCCAAATCCTTCACGGTCGTTTATGGGCCGAAAGTTTTGATGGCCTGTAAATGGGCCCAAATGAAGCCGGACCTTTAACAGGCCGGAAATACACCGGGTTGTAATTCGGCCCAATTACTTAGCGGACTGTTAATGGGCCAGAAGTGACCATGGGCCGCGTTGATGACAAGTTTAGGACTGGCCGTTGACGGGCCGATTTGACAGAGAATGTTGGGCCTTTAGCTGGGCCGACCCATTATGGTCTGCAGAATCTTGTGGGCCTTTAGCTGGGCCGGTCCATTGTGGTCCGCAAAATCTTGTGGGCCTTTAGCTGGGCCGGCCCATTATGGTCTGCAAAATCGTGTGGGCCTTTAGCTGGGCCGGCCCATTATGGTCCGCTAAATTTTGTGGGCCTTTAGCTGGGCCGGCCCATTATGGTCCGCTAAATCTTATGGGCCTTCGGTTGGGCCGGCCCATTTAAACTTTGTGGGCCACTTTTGGGCTGGTCCACTTGTCAACATATCATAGGCCCATCTCGACCGTTGGATGAGTGACACCAGTGCCAACGCGGAGCTGACGCGTGGATCCGTCAGCCAATGAGAATTTTACACATGGAAAATCGGCATTGGTCGTGGCTGTTAACGGGTTATCGGATCCAAAATCCGACCCGATAGCTTAACGAGGTTCCGTTATGGTGGATGCCACGTGTCGGTCACCCTTGATGAAAGCACTTCTGTGACGCGCGATTTATCTTCATGGAAGTGGACACTTCCGTGATAATAATTTTGGCAATGTCATGGAACACTTCTACGACAACACAGGTATGACTATCTTGATTCTATCATAAATTTGTCATGGATGTACATGCATGACAGAAAACGCGACCTACTATGACAAACACGTATCATCACGGAAGTGTATTTTTTTGTAGTGTCATCTCATACAACAAAATAAAGCATCATGTCTTGACCATATCACATCACAACATGCCCTGCAAAAACAAGTTAGACGTCCTCTACTTTGTTGTTGCAAGTTTTACGTGGCTGCTACCGGCTGAGAAAGAATCGTTCTTACCTACGCATCAAAACCACAACGATAGTTCGTCAAGTTAGTGTTGTTTTAACCTTTCAAGGACCGGGCGTAGCCACGCTTGGTTCAACTAAAGTTGGAGAAACTGACACCCGCCAGCCACCTTTGTACAAAGCACGTCGGTAGAACCGGTATCGCGTAAGCATACGCGTAATGTCGGTCTGGGCCGCTTCATCCAACAATACCGCCGAACCAAAGTATGACATGCTGGTAAGCAGTATGACTTGTATTGCCCACAACTCACTTGTGTTATACTCGTGCATATAACATCTATGCATAAACCTGGATCTGATACCACTATTGGGGAACGTAGTAATTTCAAAAAAAATCCTACGCACACACATAGGATCATGGTGATGCATATCAACGAGAGGGGAGAGTGTGTCTATGTACCTCGTAGACTGAATGCGGAAGCGTTAGCACAACGTGGTTGATGTAGTCGTACGTCTTCATGATCCGACCGATCCAAGTACCGAACGTACGACACCTCCGAGTTCTACACACGTTCAACTCAATGACGTCCCACGAGCTCCGATCCAGCAAAGCTTCATGGGAGAGTTTCGTCAGCACGAAGGCGTGGTGACGGTGATGATGATGCTACCGATGCAGGGCTTCGCCTAGGCACCGATACGATATGATCAAGGTGGATTATGGTGGATGGGGGCACCGCACACGGCGAAGGGATCAATGATCAATTGTATGTCTATGGGGTGCCCCCCTGCCCCCGTATATAAAGGATCAAGGGGGAGGAGGCGGCCGGCCAGGGGGAGGCGCGCCAAGGGGGAGTCCTACTCCCTCTAGGAGTAGGACTCCTCCTATTCCTACTAGGAGTAGGAGAGGGGGAAGGAAAGGGAGAGGAGGAGAAGGAAAGAGGGGGCCGGCCCCCCTTGCCCTAAACCAATTTAGTTTGGGCCTTGGGGCGCGCCCCACACTCCCCTTTCTGCCCTCTATTTCCACTAAGGCCCATGTAGGCCCATTAAGCCCCCCGGGGGGGGTTCTGGTAACCTCCCGGTACTCCGGTATATGTCTGAAACCTTCTGGAACCTTTCTTGTCCATACTTCCTCTTACGGCTCTCAATCTGCTATTGCTTCCCTTCAATCATAAGAGCCTTATCTACCAACTCCTAGTAGTTGGTGAATGTTGCCACCATCAACTGCATACTCATCTCATCATTCAGCCCTTCCATAAACTTCTGCTTTCCAGCATCTGTGGCCACATCATCAGGGGCATAGCGAGATAACTTGCTAAACTCATCCGCGTACTGAGCCACAGTATGGTTCCCCTGGCGTAAGTTGTGAAACTCACGCTTCTTCAAATTCATGGCTCTAGTTGAGACATGGGCTGTACGGAAGGCTTGCTGAAATTGGTCCCATGTCACCATGGCTATAGGGGAGGTGACAGTGTAATTCTCCCACCATGATGCTGCTGGTCCATCCAACTGATGTGCGGCAAAACGCACCTTCTCAGCATCAGTACATCCTGCTGTGGTTAACTCCCTTCCAATCCTGTGGTGCCAATCATCTGCTACTATAGGCTCGGTGCTACTGGAAAACACCGGCGGCTGCAACCTCAGAAAACGGGCTAAGTTGTCAACTGGTGGTGGTGGTGGTGGATTGTTGTTGTTGTTGGTGGTGCCTTGTTTCTGAACTAACAACTGCATCATGGTATTCTGTTGCTGGATCAACTGAGTGAGCTCCGGTGGGAAAGCAAATCCGGGGTCACGTCTCAGAGACATCTGATGGGTTTAGAGGGGAGAGATTAGAATAGAATGAGGTCTAATGAGAAAGCACTACCCATATGCACATGAGACAAACACAATCATTTCACTCAATCAATCAAGCAAGGCATACAATCGATCTAACTATCGCAAAAGTGCTTGGACTATACTATTTACATGGTGGAATACTACTACTGATGTGGTGGTCTACTAAAAATATTCCTTGGTTGCAGACTCCATGATATCTGCTCCAGCTTCGTCTTCAAAGTCATCATCGCTAAGGTCAGAGTCGGTGTCGTCGATGATGAAGTAGTCTTCTGGGCGAATCTCATTGGGTTCTTTGTCTTCTTCTACTGGTGTGGGGTCTCCCATGAATATTCCGATCTTCTTAATCAGGTCGTCATTCTTCTCCACTAGTACGACGATTTCCTCCTCATAATCTTCACGTGTAGCCTTGAGTTCCTCCTTCAGTTCCGCGATCCTAGTCATTGCCTTCTTCAGATCTATCATGCTTGCGCACATCTGGTTCCCCTGGCGTCGAATGTGCTGGTTTAGTTCCTAGATGAAAGCTGCAATTGATCTATCCTTCCTGGTGTTGATCATCACCCATTGCTCATCTCGGCGCCCACAGATCTGGTAGATAGTATCCTTAAGCTCCTTTTGTTAAACTTCTCCAATGCGTCCCATGGTGATGTGGGCTGCCATACTCTTTCCTAAACTCCAGGTTGGTGCATCAAAGGAAAACTCTATGGGTTTAGTGAATGGCGTGAAGGTTCTTCCTGGAACTTGAACTTGAATCATCCATCGCTCCTCTTCTGGTAAAGTGGCGTTGTAAGTCCTGGTGAAGCTTGGTATTCCAATGTTCAAGTACCTAGTAACTTCCTTCAAGTGTCGTCCAAAATAGGCGTCTTCATCGTTCCTTGCGTCCACCATCCTAAAGAGTAGAAAATGGAGAGGAGTCAGAAATGAGGAGAGAATAGTGATCTATGGCTTTTAGCTTAGTGGTCGTGTCCTACACTCAACGTGTGCTCTGATACCATCTTGTAGCGGCCCGACCTCAAACGGTGAAGTCTCTGTGCTTCAGTGTCATCCCTGGATCAGTAATGCTGACACACATAGTACTCGAGGATTTATAACAAAGTAGCAATCACACACTTATTACATCGAATGTCTCCAAAGAGAACTTATTACATTAAATATGGCTTAAGGCCATCTAATACGATAACAGCGGAAGGCTTGGAAGATAAAGTGAGTCCATCAACTCCTACGGCATGGCTGAGCTGCACGGCAACCCTAACAAACCTTACTCCTCGTCTGAAAAGTCTGCAACATAATACGTTGCATCCCGAAAACGGGTCAGCACATGGAATATGCTGGCAAAGTAACACAGTAGAGCAAGAACAGAATAATGCTATCACTACACGCATATTTGGATGGTGGAAAGCTCTATGGTTATAGTTTTTGCGAAAAGCCATTTTTTCCCTACAACAAAGGAATATATTTTAATTTAACTATCATGGTAGTTGAAACATCATTGAGAAGGTTCCTCCAACTCAATCCCAATTAAAAGTAATTATCAACCCAACAACATTAATTTAGAGTGATGAGATACTTAAGATACTCCAAGTACTAGATACTCAAGATGTCCATAACCGGGGACACGGCTAACCATGATTAGTTTGTACACTCTATAGAGGTTTGCGCACTTTTCCCCACAAGACTCGATCGCCTCCGTTGGATTTCTCGCACTACATGGTGTTTGAGAAACGGATGACTGAGACACAGTCTTTCAGAAACATTAACTCTCTACTTCGGGCAGACCATACCAAACCTACAACCCACTAACTGCTGATCCACCTCTTCAAGAGCTTCACGTAACTTACTCAACTATGCTAGAGCCCATAATAGCTTGTGGCTGCACACGGAAGTTTCTAGCATGAATAATTTCAGTTCCCTTTGAGCCTGGGTGGCGGTCCATAGGAAGATCACACGGGTACTCCGGGATTTCCAAAAAATACAGGCAACACTGGCTACTCCAGGTGCCTCAATCCACCCAGGTGTGTATTTAAGTTGCCACCTTAAGTTGAACCATTAATTAACAATCTCACATCTGTCATGGATTTCACTCACCCCAAACCACGTCTACGAGCATAGCATAGCAATATAAGCAACACGTAGAAGTAACTCCCAGGGGTTTGAATGTAATAGGTTAATAGGTTCTACCTCATCAACTACTTCCCAACCCACATGCTAATGACATCATAACCATGAAATGTTTGAGGATTGGAACTAATGCATAAAAACTGGGTGATAAAGGGGTATGGTCAAAGTGTTACTTGCCTTGCTGACGATCCGCGTAATCTAGAGACTCCAAATAACACGCTTCGCACTCCGGGAATTCTATCGCAAACAAACAATAGCATACATAAGCAATAAAGCAAAGAAAGACGGGTAAAACTCAAATAAGAAGATCTAACTAGAAAGTTCAACTTAAGAACTCCGGTTTGCAAAAAGAATCAAATTAAACGGAGCAACGAAACTCAAACGACGAAAGAAACAAGATTCATTTACTAATCTGTACCTAGGTCAAATTTTACAGTAGCAAAAACTTGTGCAAGTTGGTTAAGCGGAAGAGGGTCTCGAGACGAAGATCTAGGCGCTTGAATCGCCTGATTCCGACTAACGAGTGAAAACATAAACTAGAAAGAAAATCGGATCGGAAATCGCGATCAGAAATAACCGCAGAAAAGCTGATAAAAGAAAACTGACGAATGGGCTAACGAACGAGCATTCGTTATCTGTAACTAACAAGTGAAAACCGTTCGTTAAAACGAACGTACGGACGAACGTTCGCTAAAAAGAAAAACCAGGAAAACCGGCGAACCGAAAAAAAACTAGGGTTAGGGTTTTCTTAAAAAAACCAAATCGGTTTTCTAAAAAAACCGACGGCGACAGCGCGTTACCTCGTCGGATCCGGCGGGGTGCGACTGCGGCGGGGCTCAGGCGGCGGCGGCACGCGGCAGCAGCGGCGCGAGCGGCGTGGGCGACGGGGCTCGACGGCCCGGGCTACGGCGGCGGGGCTCGGCGACGGGGCTGGCGGGCTGTGGTGGTGGCGAGGCGGGGTGGGGGCGGTGCTATTTAAAGGGGGTGAGGGGGCGGCATTGCTTGTGCGAGGGGGCGCTCGGGGAGGAGTCCGGCTCGGACTCCCCTCGGCGTCCGTGCTGCGCACGGTGGCGCTTGTGAGGGAGACGGCAGCAGAACGGGCCAGCTGGGCTTCGGCCCAGCTTGGTCCAGAAACTTTTTTTAAAAAAAAATTCCTCCAAAACTAAAAAATATCCTAGAAAATAAAATAAAATTCTAAAAATGCCAAAACAAATTTTCACCGTCTAAAAAAAATATTTAGAACGAGATGAACGTTTTCTTGGCCCTAAAATGCAATTTTGAAAACATGTAATTATTTTCTAATGCAAACAAAATTGCAAATAAAATTCAAATAAAAACAAATATTGATTTTAATATTTTTTTCTCCAATATTTCAATTATTTTGGAGAAGTCATATTATCTCCTCTCATATATTTTAATTTGAAATATTTTCGGAGAGAAAAATAATTAAAACCAAAATTCTCGTTTCAAAATTTGATAAAATCAAATTTGAAAACCAGGGAAATCCCCAACTCTCTCCGAGGGTCCTTGAGTTGCTTAGGATTTTGAGGATCGCGAGACGAAATGCAATAAAAGATGATATGCAAGAATGGTCTATATATAACATTCCAAATTGAAAATTTGGGATGTTACAAACCTACCCCCCTTAAGATGAATCTCGCCCTCAAGATTCGGGTTGGCTAGAAAATAGGTGTGGGTGGTCTTTGCGGAGATCATCCTCTCGTTACCATGTGGCTTCATCCTCGGTATGGTGGCTCCACTGAACTTTGCAAAACTTAATAACCTTGTTGCGGGTGACTCGACTGGCAAACTCCAAAATCTTGACTGGCTTCTCCTCATAAGTCAATTCGTTGTCCAACTGAATCGCCTCCAAGGATACGGTATCTCTTAGCGGTATGTCGGCCATCTCAGGGCTAACTTTCCCTTAACTCCAAAATGTTTCACTCCTCGCAAAGGTGATACTCGCAAATATGCTTTATCTCCAATTTCATAGGTTACCTCCTTGTGTTTCGAATCTGCATAACTCTTCTGTCTGGACTGAGCTATCTTTAGTCTATGCCAAATCAGTTTAACCTTCTCCTCAAACTCTTTGATCAAGTCTGGTCCAAACAACTGTCGGTCTCCAACTTCATCCCACATCAACGGTGTTCTGCACCTTCGGCCGTACAGGGCTTCAAACGGTGCCATTTTCAAACTGGCTTGGTAACTATTGTTGTATGAGAACTTTGTATAAGGCAAATTGTCATCCCAACTAGACCCATAATCTAGCGCAAAGGCTCTCAACATGTCCTCCAGAATCTGGTTGACTCTCTCGGTCTATCCATCCGTCTGCGGGTGGAATGTTGTACTAAACTCCAACCTTGTTCCCAAAGTCTGGTGCAGCTGATGCCAAAACTTTGAAGTAATCTGTGTTCCTCTATCCGATACGATGGTCCTCAGAACTCCATGCAGACATACGATCTTGGTCATATATATCTTGGCCAATTTGGCACTGGTATAAGTTGTTTTCACTGGGATAAAGTGTGCTACTTTGGTCAAGCGGTCAACTACTACCCATATAGAATCATATCCTGATTTGGTCCTGGGGAATCCGGTGCTAAAATCCATGCCAAGTTTATCCCACTTCCATTCGGGTATCGGCATAGGCTGTAACAATCCTGCTGGCTTTTGATGCTCTGCCTTCACCCTCTGACATACATCACATACGGCCACATACTCGGCGATATCCTTCTTCATCCCTGTCCACCAGAAACGTTCCTTCAAATCCAAATACATCTTGGTGTTTCCGGGGTGTATCGAGTATGGTGAGTCATGAGCCTCCTGAAGTATTAACTTCCTGATCTCGATGTTATTGGGCACATAAACACGTTCCTCAAACAATAAGGTGTCGTGTTCATCCTCACGAAAACCTTTGGCCTTTCCTTCGCTCATCTTCTCTTTTATCTCGGCAATCTCTTTGTCATCCTTCTGAGCTTCTCGAATTTTCCTCAACAATGTAGACTGTACCTCCATTGTTGCTACAAAACCTCTAGGAACAATCTCCAAGCGAAGTTCCCAGAGATCCTCTGCTAACTCCTTCGGCATTCCCGTGCTCTCTAGGGTATTAGCGTAACTCTTCCGGCTCAAGGCGTCCGCTACCACGTTGGCCTTTCCTGGATGATAGTGAAGCTTCACGTCATAATCCTTTATAAGCTCCAACCATCTTCTCTGCCTAAGGTTCAGTTCCTTCTGGGTGAAAATGTACTTCAAACTCTTATGATCCGTGTACACATCACAATGGTTTCCAATAAGGTAATGTCTCCAAGTCTTCAATGCATGAACTACGGCTGCTAGCTCAAAATCATGCGTGGCATAATTTAACTCGTGCGATTTTAGTTGTCGTGAGGCATATGAAACAACTCTTCCGTCCTACATAAGCATGCTTCCAAGTCCTAAGCGAGAGGCGTCGCAATACACTTGGAAATCCTTACGTATATCTGGCAGTGTCAGCACTGGGGCTATAGTCAAATGTTTCTTCGACTCCTGGAAACTTTCCTCACAATCTTCCGCCCATTTAAACTTGGTATCCTTCTTCAACAATTCTGTCATTGGCTTCGCGATGTTGGAAAAATTCTCAATGAATCTCCGACAGTATCCTGCGAGTCGAAGAAAACTGCGGATCTCGCTAACTGAAGTGGGTGCCAACCATTCAGTGACTGACTGAACCTTGGTGGGGTCTACTGCTATACCTTCTCCTGATATAACGTGTCCAAGGAATCCGACTTCCTTCAACCAAAACTCGCATTTGCTGAACTTGGCATACAGCTGATGTTCCCTGAGTTTCTCGAGAACTAAACACAAATTCTCCTTGTGTTCCTCTTCATTCTTCGAATATACCATTATATCATCAATGAACACCACAACAAACTTATCCACATATTCCATGAACACTTTGTTCATCATGCTCATGAAATAGGCATGAGCGTTAGTCAGTCCAAATGACATGACCGTATATTCGTATAGCCCGTACCATGTGGTGAAGGCTCTCTTTGGTATATCCTTTTCTCGTATCTTCAACTGATGATATCCCGGTCGCAGATCAATCTTCGAAAACACCTTAGCTCCTTGCAGCTGGTCAAATAGATCATTGATCATCGGCAATGGGTACTTGTTCTTAATCGTCACTTCATTCAAGGCCTGGTAACTCCATTCGAGGATCGCGAGACGAAATGCAATAAAAGATGATATGCAATAATGGTCTATGTATAACATTCCAAATTTAGATCTGTATGTATCTAGTGAAAGTGCAACTATCCCTAGGTGGTTTTGGTAATTCATAACAACATATAGCTCATTCAGCTAATGCTATTCCAAGATGACTATTTCAGGAAAGCTCAATGATTGGCATGGCATGGATGTGAATGTGGAACCCTCAAAATGCTAAGGAGAAAGGATTGGCTCAAGCTCAAAAGCTCAAGACTCTTCAGTTTATATTTTAGTGATCCAAGATCACATTGAGTCTTTAGGAAAAGCCAATACTATCAAGGAGGGATGAGGTGTTGCTTAATGAGCCTCTTGCTTCATGTGCTTAGTGACATGCTCCAAAACCCTCAACTACTTTCCCATATCCACATATGACCTAAACCCTAAGCCAAACTCGGTCCTACCGATTCTTTCTATCCGGCGCCACCGAGTTTCACTTGTCATGAGCCACTGCCAAACCCTAGCAATTCGGTTCTACCGATAGGGATCTCGGTCTCACCGAGATGGGATTGCAAACTCTCTGTTTCCCTTTCGTAACTTTTCGGTCTCACCGAAAGAGCGAATCGGTCCCACCGAGATTGCAGTGTAAACTCTGTGTTTCCTTTTTGTAACTTTTCGGTCTCACCGAAAGAGAAAATCGGTCCCACCGAGTTTACCTGACCAACTCTCTGGTTAGCTTATTACCAAACTCGGTCTCACCGAGTTTGTGTAATCGGTCTCACCGAGATTACGTTATGCCCAAACCCTAACCATATCGGTCCTACCGAGTTGCATGTCAGTCCCACCGAAAATCTCTAACGGTCACTAGCTTTACCTTTTTGGTCCGACCGAGTTTGTTGAGTCGGTCCCACCGAGATTGGAAAACTGTGTGTAACGGTTGGATTTTGTGTGGAGTCTATATATACCCCTCCACCTCCTCTTCATTCGTGGATAGAGCCATCAGAACACATACACAATTCCAACTCATATGTTCTGAGAGAGAACCACCTACTCATGTGTTGAGACCAAGATATTCCATTCCTACCATATGAATCTTGATCTCTAGCCTTCCCCAAGTTGCTTTCCACTCAAATCTTCTTTCCACAAAATCCAAATCCTATGAGAGAGAGTTGAGTGTTGGGGAGACTATCATTTGAAGCACAAGAGCAAGGAGTTCATCATCAACACACCATTTGTTACTTCTTGGAGAGTGGTGTCTCCTAGATTGGCTAGGTGTCACTTGGGAGCCTCCGACAAGATTGTGGAGTTGAACCAAGGAGTTTGTAAGGGCAAGGAGATCGCCTACTTCGTGAAGATCTACCGCTAGTGAGGCAAGTCCTTCGTGGGCGATGGCCATGGTGGGATAGACAAGGTTGCTAATTCGTGGACCCTTCATGGGTGGAGCCCTCCGTGGACTCGCGCGACCGTTACCCTTCGTGGGTTGAAGTCTCCATCAACGTGGATGTAGGATAGCACCACCTATCCGAACCACGGGAAAAACATCCGTGTCTCCAATTGCGTTTGAATTCTCCAAACCCTTCCCTTTACATTCTTGCAAGTTGCATGCTTTACTTTCCGCTGCCAATATACTCTTGGTATCAGAGCTTTGGTCTCCATTTGCTTTGATCTCCATAGCTTTTGGTGGTCATAGACTTGGTTTCACAACCTAGGAGAGTATGGCGTCTAGCGAGGGAAATTATCACCGTAGAGGTCCTTACTTTGATGGTACTAATTTTGCTAGTTGGAATCATAAAATGAAAATGCATATTCTTGGACATAACCCCGCCGTTTGGGCTATTGTGTGTGTTGGTTTGCAAGGTGACTTCTTTGATGGGAAAGAACCAAACCGTGAAGCTACCGCGGATGAGTTGAAGATGTTGCAATACAATGCTCAAGCTTGTGATATTCTCTTCAACGGATTGTGCCCCGAAGAATTCAACAAAATCAGCCGTCTTGAGAATGCAAAGGAAATTTGGGACACTTTGATTGATATGCACGAAGGTACCAACTCCGTCAAGGAATCCAAGTTGGATGTGCTTCAAAGTCAACTTGACAAGTTCAAAATGAAGGATGGTGAAGGTGTCGCTGAAATGTACTCTAGGCTTGCTCTCATCACAAATGAGATTGCCGGCTTAGGAAGTGAAGAGATGACCGATAGATTCATCATCAAGAAGATTCTAAGAGCCTTGGATGGAAAATATGATAACGTGTGCACATTGATCCAAATGATGCCCAATTACAAAGATCTCAAGCCAACGGAGGTGATTGGAAGAATTGTTGCTCATGAGATGTCACTTAAGGATAAAGAGGAACTTCACAACAAATCAAGTGGTGCCTACAAAGCCTCATGTGAAGCCCCTACATCATCAAGTGAGAAACAAAACTTCAATGAAGAATTGAGCTTAATGGTGAAGAACTTCAACAAGTTCTACAAGAGTAGAAGCAAAGATAGAAGCTTCAAGTCAAGGTCCTACAATGACAAAAGATCTTCTAGTCGAGAGCGAAACTGCTACAGTTGTGGAAGACCCAGACACTATTCCAATGAGTGTACGGCTCCCTACAAGAGAAGAGAAGATTCTCCAAAAAGAAGAAGCAAAGAATCACCACCAAGAGAGAGAAGGATTAGAGATGATCGTTATGAACGAAGATACTCACGGAGAAGCAAGGATTCGGAAAGGAAGGAAAAATCATCAAGGAGCTACACAAAACAAAGACATCAAGCTCATGTTGGTGAATGGGTATCCGGCTCCGACTCCGACAGCCACTCCGAGAGAAGTTATCACTCTGACTCCGAAGATACTCAAGATGAAGGTGTTGCCGGTCTAGCACTTGTGTCAACCAACTCCTACGACATATTTGACTCACCAAATGAAGGAATTGGAAGATGCTTCATGGCCAAAGGTCCTAAGGTAACACACCCCGAGTATGTTGATTTCAATAGTGATGAAGATGACTTGTTAGGTGATGATTTGCTTGTTGACAACTCTAGTGATGAATACTATGATGAAATGTCAATTAAGCATGCTAATCAAGATAAAACGAATGACAATAATAAGGAGAAGATTGAGGCTCTAACTAAAGAACTAAACACTCTTTAGTTAGCTCATGAAACTATCTTCGAAGATCATCGAGAACTTTTAAGAGCTCATGAGAAATTACGCTTTGAAAAGCTCAATCTTGAGCAAGAGCATGAGTTCTTAAAAGCAATCAATGATGATCTCCGCAAGAAAAGTCCTTCTTACATTGCCAAGCGTTTACTCTTATCCACTTACATGCCTCAAGTCAAGTCTAGTAACAAGAGCAAGAAAGATTCTTCCTCTAGTAGTAACAATGATCATGCTAAATCCAATATTGTTGCTTCTAGTAGTTCTCTTGATTCCACTAATGATTCTCTTAGCCAAGTTACACTTGAGCAAGAAAATAGCTTATTGAAGGGAATTATAGAGAAAGGAGTGTACAAAAGCCTTGCCGGGAGTAAGCAATTCGAGGAAATTGTGCGCAAGCAAGGAATGCACCAGAAGAATCAAGGTGTTGGTTTTGAACAAAAGTTCAATACCAATGGAGTTGAGTGGGAAGAAGATCAATACCCCAAGACAAAGTTTGTTCCTCAACAAGAGAAGTATGATACTTCTTTCAAGGGGACACAAGCTCAAGATGATCTTCCACCACAAGACTACAAGCAAAAAGGCAAGGACAAGCTTCAAGAGGAAATTGATGCATTTGAAGAAGCTCCTAAGACCTTAGTCAAGTGGATTCCCAAGACTACTTCAAGTTCCACTTCATCAAGTACGACTACAACTCCAAGGATTCCCATCAAGATGGTGTGGATCCAAAAGAAGAAGAACTAGAGAGTTCTTGAGGGTGACTCCGCCAACATACTTCACTCTTATCATTTTGGCAAGAACAAGTGCAATCAACTTCCACATCTTGCACTAGTTCAAGGAGTCACAAACCCTCTTGTTGGTAAGACAAGGGACAAGGTAACCTAAAAGTTTTCATGGACATCATCTTGTGTGTGCATCACTCTATGTCTATGGATATCCTTGTTTGTTCCTTGTGGGACTAACCCATGTAGGTATTGAAAGTGCAATTCACTCAAATGGATAGCTCCAAGTGATCTACATCAACATTGAGCATCCACATCTTCAACATCTACATGAAGTCATCATCGACAAAACCCGAGGTTAGTTCATCCCTCTAAGGGGGGATATCACATCTAGGGGGAGCTTTACTCTAAGACTTGAGCTAAAGCAACTCTAAAGATGTGAACACAACAATGCTTTATGTAAAAGTGGTAACCCCACTTGAGCTTAAACGATGAGTATGACCTATGATCAAGTGTTCTCACTTGACTCCTAAGTCAATATACTCATATATAGATGACCTTGTCATCGCAAATTGCTTGATAGATGCTAGAATTGGTTGTGCATGCCTTGTCACATATTTCATTTGCCATCTTATTGTGTGAGCATGCTGGTTGCATATTTTACTCATTCGAGGACATCCACTTGTTGTTTTGATTGTTTGGTTTTATTTCCTTTTGCCAAGTGGATGGACAAGAATGCCTAAGAACCTCCTCTAGCTATCTATGCTTTTCTCGTCTCAAACTCTATTCATGCTACATCACAAAATTTGATCAAGTCAGATTCGAACCACTCTGTGTGAGGAGCGCTCGGAGTCCCCGATTCGTCATAGACTTTAACTTCCAAAACCTCTTTATGATTCTCGGTCTGACCGATACCCCACTTTCAGTCCTACCGAGATCATTAAGTTGATCTAGGTTTTTGATCTCGGTGCAACTGATTTGAACCATTCGGTCACACCAAGTTGCAACAACTGTATACAGTTTTGCATCTCGGTGCCACCGAGTTGTTCCACTCGGTCACACCGACAAGGTCGGGCTATATATAGTCACGGGCAAAAATTTGGAAATTTCTCCGAACCCCTTCGCCCGCGCGATAGCCTGCTCTGCCAACTTGGTCTCCGGATCGTCTCCTCGCCGCCAGCCGCCTCCAGTCGCTGGTCTCCGTCGCCGTCAACGGAAATTCAACCCCGCCGTTGCCGCCGTAGCGAGTCTCCGCCGAACTAGGGTATGGACTCGATCTTTGTGCTATTCCCCAATCCGATTCTTAGCACATTGTGATCATCATGATTCTTGCCACGTTTGTTAAACTTCTATCCATTCAATGAACTCGTAGATTAGGTTTAATTCGAAAATTTTAGGGTTAGGTTTCCGCCGAAACCATCTCGGACCCACTGAGTTGAAAAACTCGGTCCCACCGATTTGGCTTATGCCATTGCACAAGTGAGACTCGGTTTGACCGAGAATTACTTATCGGTGTGACCGATTTTGGAACTCTGTGAAACCCTAGAAGTCTCAGTGCCACCGAACTGTGACTCGGTCTGACCTAGTTCACTAGTTTAGGTGCCAAAACTGCTTCGGTATCACCGAGTTTAGAAATCGGTAGATCCGAGATTCTTTCAGTGGGAAACTAAAACTAAGTTTTTGAATTATTCTTTTGCAAAAATCTCTGCATTTTGTGATGCTCATCCACTCTATCTCATCTATAACCTATTCACAGGGTCAGCAGTCAGAGTTTGCATCATGTCAGACCAAAGTGATAGCCAGAACTTGTCAGAGCAGCAAGTGCAGATGAGTGAGGGCACTAGTCCCTCAAGTTCCTCAGATGATGGCAGCAGGAGCACCCCTAGCAATCTGCCTAAAGCTGCCACAAGACAGAGAAAGAAGAGAACCTCAGACTCAGAAGATGAGGATTATGTGGCAGAGGAGGAAGCAACTTCCAAGAGAGTTGAGCCAGCACAGGGCATAAAACCAGGGATGAAGATCAAAAGGCCAGCAGGCAGGCAGCCTATGTCAAAGGCCAGAGCTTCAACTGAGAAGCCCACTCCCATTGAGCCAGTTGCTGCTGAAGGCAAGAAGAGGAAAGAAAGGGTGAAGAAAACTGTAGCCAGAGTCCTTGGCAAGGCTTCCATCATGGAAGATGAGGAGGAAGAAGAAGAGGTAGTTGCACCAGCACCTAAGGCACCCAAGCTGATGGGTGATGCCATAAGAACAGGGGCAGCTGCTTCCAAGGCCAAGCCAGCTCCAAAGCCAAAGCCAAAGAGGAACACAAGAAGCATCCCAGCTACTGAGAAGAACAAGGCCCCAGTGCCTGAAGCTGCAGAAGAAGAAGAAGAGAATGTTCTTAGAAAACTCAAGCCCAAGATCCCAGACCACAATGATGCTCATCCTGTGGCTGAGGATATGAAACTCAGGAGAGATTCAGGGCTCCGGAAGTGGAGAGAAGCAGACCCGTATGCTTCAAGGAGAAGGACTGCAGTTGACTACAGGTTTCACACCAAGGAGCAGCAAGACTTTTATGAGACAGTGCTGCTAGACAAGAAGCCAATTGTCTGTGATATGAGATGGGTTGATTGGCAATACATCAAGGACAACAAAGAGTACTACCTTGGAGTGCTCCGGACTCCACCACCACCTGAAGATCAAGCCTGAGTGTCGACTTAGCACTGTGCATTTTCTAGGAACTTTTTGGTAACTTGTTGCCAAAGGGGGAGAAAATGTATAGATCATAGGCTTCGAGAGAGAGTGTTGCTTTTATTCTCTCTTGTTTTATTTGGTGGTTTTTCGAACTTTGTTTGCTTTTGTGTGAGATACTATGTCATTGCTCGTGAGACATTGATGATCATGTGTTTGATCATAAGCTACACTTAATGTTTGCTTAATATTATCATCTTATCTATATTATGTGATCATTCACTATTCTTGGTGATGAGTGCATGTATTTCATTCTTATCATTTTAAGCGCTCCACCAAGATGTATGTGACATGGAAGAGTAACCCATGACTCTAACTCTTTGTGCATTTGCAGTCCAAAGCAAATTTTAAATATGCACAAATTTAGGGGGAGCTCTTACTTGTCACATACTTCTCAAAGCGACGATATATTTCATGCTTATTATCATTTGTCGAAGCTTTGATCTATATGTTGTCATCAATTACCAAAAAGGGGGAGATTGAAAGTGCAACTATCCCTAGGTGGTTTTGGTAATTCATAACAACATATAGCTCATTGAGCTAATGCTATTCCAAGATGACTATTTCAGGAAAGCTTAATGATTGGCATGGCATGGATGTGAAAGTGGAACCCTCAAAATGCTAAGGACAAAGGATTGGCTCAAGCTCAAAAGCTCAAGACTCTTCATTTTATATTTTAGTGATCCAAGATCACATTGACTCTTTAGGAAAAGCCAATACTATCAAGGAGGGATGAGGTGTTGCTTAATGAGCCTCTTGCTTCATGTGCTTAGTGATATGCTCCAAAACCCTCAACTACTTTCCCATATCCACATATGACCTAAACCCTAAGCCAAACTCGGTCCTACCGATTCTTTCTATCCGGCGCCATCGAGTTTCACTTGTCATAAGCCACTGCCAAACCCTAGCAATTCGGTTCTACCGATAGGGATCTCGGTCTCACCGAGATGGGATTGCAAACTCTCTGTTTCCCTTTCGTAACTTTTCGGTCTCACCGAAAGAGCGAATCGGTCCCACCGAGATCGCAGTGTAAACTCTGTGTTTCCTTTTTGTAACTTTTCGGTCTCACCGAAAGAGAAAATCGGTCCCACCAAGTTTACTTGACCAACTCTCTGGTTAGCTTATTACCAAACTCGGTCTCACCGAGTTTGTGTAATCGGTCTCACCGAGATTACGTTATGCCCAAACCCTAACCATATCGGTCCTACCGAGTTGCATGTCAGTCCCACCGAAAATCTCTAACGGTCACTAGGTTTACCTTTTTGGTCCGACCGAGTTTGTTGAGTCGGTCCCACTGAGATTGGAAAACTGTGTGTAACGGTTGGATTTTGTGTGGAGTCTATATATACCCCTCCACCTCCTCTTCATTCGTGGAGAGAGCCATCAGAACACATACACAATTCCAACTCATATGTTCTGAGAGAGAACCACCTACTCATGTGTTGAGACCAAGATATTCCATTCCTACCATATGAATCTTGATCTCTAGCCTTCCCTAAGTTGCTTTCCACTCAAATCTTCTTTCCACAAAATCCAAATCCTATGAGAGAGAGTTGAGTGTTGGGGAGACTATCATTTGAAGCACAAGAGCAAGGAGTTCATCATCAACACACCATTTGTTACTTCTTGGAGAGTGGTGTCTCCTAGATTGGCTAGGTGTCACTTGGGAGCCTCCGACAAGATTGTGGAGTTGAACCAAGGAGTTTGTAAGGGCAAGGAGATCACCTACTTCGTGAAGATCTACCACTAGTGAGGCAAGTCCTTCGTGGGCGATGGCCATGGTGGGATAGACAAGGTTGCTACTTCGTGGACCCTTCGTGGGTGGAGCCCTCCGTGGACTCGCGCGACCGTTACCCTTTGTGGGTTGAAGTCTCCATCAACGTGGATGTAGGATAGCACCACCTATCCGAACCACGGGAAAAACATCCGTGTCTCCAATTGCGTTTGAATTCTCCAAACCCTTCCCTTTACATTCTTGCAAGTTGCATGCTTTACTTTCCGCTGCCAATATACTCTTTGCATGCTTGCTTGAATTGTGTGATGATTGCTTGACTTGTCCTACAATAGCTAAAATCTGCCAAGAACTAAAATTGGGAAAAGGTTAAGTTTTTATTTGGTCAAGTAGTCTAATCACCCCCCCTCTAGACATACTTTCGATCCTACATCTTGCAAATCTCTATGTCTCCCACTTGGATTTGATCCCGGATGGAGTTGAAGCGTCTCTTGATGTGCTTGGTTCTCTTGTGAAATCTGGATTCCTTTGCCAAGGCAATTGCACCAATATTTTCACAAAAGATTTTCATTGGACCTGATGCACTAGGTATGACACCTAGATTGGATATGAACTCCTTCATCCAGACTCCTTCATTTGCTGCTTCCGATGCAGCAATGTACTCCGCTTCACATGTAGATCCTGCCACGACGCTCTGTTTAGAACTGCTCCAACTGACAGCTCCACCATTCAATATAAACACGTATCCGGTTTGCGATTTAGAATCATCCGGATCAGTGTCAAATCTTGCATCAACGTAACCATTTACGATGAGCTATTTGTCACCTCCATAAACGAGAAACATATCCTTAGTCCTTTTCAGGTACTTCAGGATGTTCTTGACCGCTGTCCAGTGATCCACTCCTGGATTACTTTGGTACCTCCCTGCTAAACTAATAGCAAGGCACACATCATGTCTGGTACACAGCATTGCATACATGATAGAGCCTATGGCTGAAGCATAGGGAACATCTTTCATTTTCTCTCTATCTTCTGTAGTGGTCGGGCATTGAGTCTTACTCAACTTCACACCTTGTAACACAGGCAAGAACCCTTTCTTTGTCTGATACATTTTGAACTTCTTCAAAACTTTGTCGAGGTATGTGCTCACTCGAAAGAGAGATGAACTGGAAGCTTATCTGGGAGGTCTTGCTAAGAAGATGTTCCTCATGATCGAAGGTACTTTTCATCATCCGACTGGGTTCAAAAACTTCTTCACCATGTTGCTGCCAATTCACTACTTTCCTTTGCTTGCAGAGTTCTGTCAGAATTTTGAGGAGGAAACTAGACAGGTCGAGACGGACTTAGACCCCATCAACTCTCATGTCGGAGATGAAGCTGCAATGAACGTGCTGTGACTGGAATCTCGCCTTGCCAGCATCTTGAACTACATCGCTCGGCTGAAGGTTGTATTGACTCAGGTGGACAAGAAGCTATGGATAGAGGACACCCTTCAGAATGACCTCGAGTCTCTGATGAGTTGCCTCAATGATATCCCTGGTGGAGTGCAAGCTTGGAAGAAGTCTGCTGCTCGTTGTGGAGCTGATGTGGCCTTATCACTCGTTCGGGTCCACTAAAATGAGGCCAGGGAGGAAAAGCTAAAGGCATTCCAGGTGTTCAACACAAAGAAGCTCCAGTTTGAAGATTTTATGGAGACTTTCATTGATGCAGCCACTTGGATCACCGACGACCTTGACTTGGACACCTTCGTCGAGCCAGCGAGCCCTCCTCATGCCGAGCGAAAAACTTGATAATGTATCTTTATTTGCCTCGAAATACCGAGTGATTTTGTAACCGTTAAACTCTTTCGGGCCTGATGCCCGAGTACTTCTGATCGAGGTTCTCAACTCTGCTGGATTTATCCGTACTTGCTTGTTTTGCTCAAACGCAATTGCTTTGTCTCCAATGTTCTCAGATTTTTTGACTTAAGCGGATTCGGGATCGCAGCATAGTCCCCGAGTGGGAGACTTTCTCTTTACTCGGAGTAGACATTGTACTTGTGGCGCAGCTCAGAGTGCGTCCAGACATTGTTCTTGTGGCACAACTCAGAGTGCGTCCAGACGTTGTACTTGTGGCGCAGCTCAGGGTGCACCTTGTTCCTTCCGAGTGGGAGGTTTGCTCTCCACCCGGTGTGTTGTTCAAACTTAGGTGAGTACGGGGTCGTGGCTAAGCCTTCGAGTGAGAGCATTGCTCTTCACTTGGAGAATGTTTTAACTTAGGGGAGTATGTGGTCGCTCAGGGAGTCCTAGATTAGGGGGTCCGGACAGCCGGACTATATCCTTTGGCCGGACTGTTGGACTATGAAGATGCAAGATTGAAGACTTTTTCCCGTGTCCGGATGGGACTTTCCTTGGCGTGGAAGGCAAGCTTGGCAATACGGATATGTAGATCTCCTCCCTTGTAACCGACTTTGTGTAACCGTAGCCCCCTCCGGTGTCTATATAAACCGGAGGGCTTATTCCATAGGACAACAGACAATCATACCATAGGCTAGCTTCTAGGGTTTAGCCTCTACGCTCTCGTGGTAGATCAACTCTTGTAATACTCATATCATCAAGAACAATCAAGTAGGACGTAGGGTATTACCTCCATCAAGAGGGCCCGAACCTGGGTAAACATCGTGTCCCTTGCCTCCTGTTACCATCCGCCTTAGACGCACAGTTCGGGACCCCCTACCCGAGATCCGACAGTTTTGACACCGATATTGGTGCTTTCACTGAGAGTCTGTTGTGTCGTCATCATAAGGAGGGATGGCTCGTATCGTTTTCAAGAACAACATCACCTCTGGGGGAGCCCTGGCTATAGGCCAAACTCTCTGACTAGGCGGCTTCGTCATGACCGCCCACTCGGCCACTGTGCCGACGATGACTTCTCGGGTCATCGAAAATAGCCTCCACATGGGCTCGAAATTCGCCAAGCAGATGGATCCGATGGAGCTCTCCTCTTTGAACGAGCTCTTGGATCACATCGCCGCTCTGGGAGTCGCTACGGACTACGATCGGATTGGGCTTAAACCCGACCAAAGGGAGATTAACTCTCCGCCGGTCACCCATCAGATAGCGGTGGTGGAGGAGCAATGCGGCGATTCTCCCTCTATCCTGAGGACGAACTATGTCCGGATTCCCGAGCTCTCCGAGCCGGATACCTGCCCACGGGAGCACCTCGCCCCAACCCTGAACCTAGAATTAGGCTGCATGCCGAACCTGCGGGGCAACATCCCGGAGCCCGAACTTCCAAGATCAGAAACTCCCCCACCCCGGGGTCTAAGATTGGGTCAAGGTCTGGATTTAGATCAACCCACCCACCCAGATACGAACGATCTTTCCCACATTAGGCAAGAGCCCCAAGAGACAGTACATCACTATTGGGCCAGATTCCTCCTTGTAATGAACAAGGTCAAGGACTCTCGTGAGGAAGACGCAATTTCGTTCTTTTGCAACAATTGCACGGACAAGGGAATCCTCAACGCCATAAGTTTCCGTGACATAGCACACTTCGCTGACTTGGCGGTGATAGTACGGAAGTACTGTGCGATGGAAAGCGCCTGGTAAACCCAAACAAAATTTTGGGATAATCCGGCTCTGAAAAAACCCCCAATCCGAAGTAAAAGGGTGCACTCTCATAAGTCGTTGGACTCAATTACAAAGAAACAAAAGCCCACTACAGGGTGTGGAACTGTATTGGAGGGATGGCTTAACGGGCCGTGCAAAATTCATAGTACAGCGGATACCATACCAACACACAGCCTTAGAGCATGTTGGTTACTCCGGCAGGTAGCCAAGAGCGGTGAGGATCTCCTCATCCAAAACACCTCAGAGCACCATCCCGTGGATAACAATACAATATTTACAGTCTTCGAGACCTTCGCCTCAAATAATAGGCGTAAGCGAGCACTCCGCAGCCTTGCCGAAGTCTGCCATGTGGCAGCAATAAATCCATGGAGCGACACGGCTATCACCTTCAATGCCAGTGACGAACCTAAATTTTGAACAGCCCGAGCACTAGCCACCTTGGTCCTTAGTCCAATTGTGGACGGCTTTCGGCTCACTAAAGTACTCATGGGCGGCTGAAGCGGATTAAACCACATTTATGAGGAGACTCTTCAAAAAATGGAAATAGACAGAAACCGTATCGAGCAAAGCAGCACAGCCTTCCGAGGAATCATCCCTAGTCGGGAGGCACGTTGCGCTGGGAAAATCATACTAGATGTGGTATTCGGCACTCCGGAGAATTACAGGTCCGAAGAAATTACATTCCAAGTGGCCCCGTTCAGTAGCGGATACCACGCCCTTCTAGGGCAGGAGGCATTCACAATCTTCCAAGCCATACCCCATTACGGATACATGAAGCTCAAAATTCCCGGGCCCAATGGGATCATCACTCTAGCTAGTGATCCGGACATAGCACTCCGCACCGAGAACAAAACAGCCGCACTGGCCCTCGAGGCATTATCCGAAGCCCTTGTGGCGGAGGAATTAACTGCGTTGTGCTCCACAGTGGACAGAGACGACGTGATACTAGACAAAAGATCCAAGTCCACCTCTTTCAAACCAGCGGATGAAATAGTCAAATTCCTAGCCCATCCAACGGACCCTTCAAAAACAGCATCCATCGGGGCACAGCTAAACCCCGCTATAGACGCCGCACTACGGGAGTTCCTGCGCGAGAATTGGGACATATTCGCCTGGCATCCTTTAGATATGCTAGGAATCCCACATAGGCTGGCCGAGCATAGCCTTAACATTCTAAAAGGAATCAAGCCGGTCAAGCAGACTCTTCGGCGTTTCTCTGAACCTAAGAGACAAGCCATGGGAGAGGAGCTAGCCAAGTTACTGGAGGCCGGATTCATTAGACAAATAAAACATCCGGACTGGCTAGCAAACCTGGTGATGGTACCAAAGAAGGACAAATCCTGGCGCCTATGCATCGACTTCAAGGATCTCAATAAGGCTTGCCGAAAGGATCCCTTCCCCCTCCCTCGCATCGATAAAATTATCGACGCTACCGCAGGACACGACTCATTATGCTTCCTCGACGCATACTCCGGTTACCACCAAATTAAGATGGCGGAGTCCGATCAAGCCGCAATGGCATTTATCACTCCATATGGTCCCTTCTGTTTGAACACAATGCCCTTCGGGCTAAAAACACCGGTGCAACATATCAGCGCGTGATTCAGACATGTCTGGAAAAGCAGATCAGCAAAACAGTGGAGGCATACATAGACGATGTGGTCGTTAAAACCAGACATGCCGACTCCTTAATAGAAGACTTGAGGCTCACGTTCGACAATCTCCAAACATACGACATCAAGCTCAATCCGGAAAAATGTGTTTTCGGCATTCCCGCCGGAAAGCTCCTGGGCTTTATCATCTCCAGTAGAGGAATTGAAGCAAATCTGGCTAAAATCTGAGCTCTGTCGCAGTTGGCTATCCCAACTAACCTCAAGAAAATCTAGAAGTTAACTGGATGCGTGGTGGCCTTAAGCCGCTTTATCTCCCGATTAGGAGAAAAGGCACTCCCCCTTTATCGCCTTCTTCGGCGCACCAAACACTTCGAGTGGACGGACGCAGCCATGGCCGGATTGGAAGAAATAAAAGCCATCCTGGCCACCAACCCAATCTTGGCCGCGCCAAATGTCGGCGAACCAATGTTGTTATATATAGCAGCAACTCACCAAGTTGTAAGCGCAGTGCTCGTCGTCGAACAAGAGACGGACGGACATAAATTCCCACTTCAAAAGCCGGTCTATTATGTGTCCACTGTCCTCACTCCATGCAAATCACGGTACCCACATTATCAAAAGATAGCACATGTGGTATTTATGGCATCCCGGAAATTACGACACTACTTTCAAGAGTGTTCAATCACGGTGGCCTCAGAAGTACCACTCAACGACATAATAAACAACCGCGATGCCACGGGTCGGATTGCCAAATGGGCTATCGAACTCCTCCCATTCGACATAACATATAGAGCACGGCGAGCCATTAAGTCGCAAGTCCTGGCCTATTTCGTCGCTGAATGGACAGAAGCCGAACTCCCTAAAGAGTACGGTGCATATTCCAATTGGATCATGCACTTTGATGGCTCTAAAATGCTGGCTGGTCTGGGGGCTGGCGTCGTCCTGACGTCCCCCACCGGAGATACAGTCCAATACGTACTCCAAATACTATATACAAACTCCAACAATGCAGCCGAATACGAGGCCCTCTTACATGGTCTCCGGATGGCAGTTTCCATGGGCATTCAATGCCTGGAGGTGCGTGGGTAGTCGAACCTCGCAATATCTCAAATAAATGGATACTTCGATGCCAAGGATCCGAAAATGACGGCATATCACAACACCGTCCTCAAAATGTCAGCTCGGTTCGAGGGGCTTGAATTCCACCATGTGGCTCGGGAAAACAATCAAGTGGCGGATATCCTCGCCCGTATCGGCGCTAAGCGCGATCCTCTCCCACATAACATCTTCTTGGAAAAACTGTTTAAGCCATCTGTGGTATGGGAAGGGGACACTGGTAGAAATAGTCCGGACCCGGCCACATCATCAGATACCGAACACTCTGACACAATCGGAGGCTCTGCCATCGAAATAACACCTTCAGCCCACATGATAATGGCCGTCATCGCCCCGTGGACAGAACCATTCCTAGCCTACTTAACTAAATAGGAACTACCCGAGGACCAAAATGAGGCACACTGCATAGTGCGACGATCTAAAGCCTACAAGGTCCACGAGGGAGAGCTTTATAATAAAAGCACTACATGAGTCCTTCAAAGGTGCATCTTCGAAGAGGAAGGGCGGAAGCTTTTGGAAGAAATCCATGCTAGACTCGGCGGCCATCACGCCGCAGCCCGAGCCCTTGTAAGCAAGGCCTTCCGTACATGTTTCTATTGGCCGACGGCCCGAGCAGATGCACAACATCTGGTCCAACATTGCGTCGGTTGCCAGCTCTTTGCAAACCAAAGCCATATGCCGCCTACCTCTCTCCAAACAATCCCCATTACTTGGCCCGCGGTCTGGGGGCTTGATATGGTTGGACCCCTTAAAGGGGAAACCCATAAGAAAAAAATACTTACTGGTCATGGCGGATAAATTCACCAAATGGATAGAAGCCAAACCTGTCAAAACGGCTGAATCTGGACTGGTGATAGACTTCATATCTAGGGTTGTACACCATTATGGCATCCCCCACAGCATCATCACTGACAACGGCATGAACTTTACAGCCGACGAGGTAAAACTTTGGTGCAGCAACATGGACATCAAGCTCGATTATGCTTCTGTCTATCACCCGCAAACTAACGGTCAAGTCGAGCGAGCAAATGGTCTTATCATGAGCGGCATCAAACCCAGATTAGTGCGATCCTTAAAGGAATCAAACACGCACTGGGTAGAGGAGCTCGACTCCGTACTATGGGGGTTGCGGACCACGCCGAATCGCACTACTAGATACACACCGATTTTATGGTGTATGGCGCAGAGGCGGTTCTGCCTTGCGACATAATTCATGACTCACCTCGAGTGCGCATGTACGAAGAAAAAGAGGCCGAGCTAGATCGGCAGGACCGTTTGGACGCCCTGGAGGAGGAGCGCGACGTGGCAAAAGCCCGTTCCGCATTCTATCAGCAACAGGCTCGAAGGTATCAAACAGAGAAGTACACCAAAACCTATAACATTGGCGAACTAGTTCTACGCCTGCCGGAGAAGAAAAAGAACAAGCTCAAGCCCAAATGGGAAGGTCCCTTCATTATTGACCAGGTTCTGACCGGTGGAGCGTACCGTCTGCGGGATGCATCGGACAATCGACTCGAGCCAAACCCATGGAACGCAGCCAGACTCCGAAGACTCTACGCCTAGTGCCGGACTCTATGTTCGTCTCCTTACCTCCGTCAATTTTTTGCATATCAATTATCTGTCTTCTCTCTCTTTCTCTCTTTTTATTCTCCTCAAGGCCTTAAAAGGATAAACTTGTGTCTTGGTTACACAATCTTGACGCGCTAACCGCGCTCATTATACCTGGGGGCTTCTTGTACATAAGCTTAATATAACTATTTTTCTGGGCTTTGTGCCCCCACACATGTGTTATTCTTCCACATGTACCTTTTTTCGCCATTATATGCATCGATATGACTTCAGTTTTGTCCAAGCTGGGTTGCCTAGCTCTTGTATTTATGCCCTACGTTCCCGTTAATTCGGCTAGGGCATAAGGGGAGCACCTCTGCAATTGTTACTGCCGGGTCAGCCGGATGTGTACCTCAGACTGGGTGAAGCCGAAAGCTAGCATTCTTAACGGAATATTCGGTCGGTGAACAAAAGATGGCTTTTATTTAATTTGACACACGCCCCCAGATGTTTATAGCCTACGTCTCTTTTCGCAGTTCGGACATGCACATTAGGGCATGCATACCCAGGGAAAGGAACCCTTAACGGAACTATTCTCCCTGGAAGATGTTTCTTACTATCCATGTAATATAACATAGCTAGTTGGGTACTTGTCTGGTCAAGAACTTATGACCCCTATGCCTGGTTTCCATGCATACCCCGGTTTTTACATAACCGAGTGGGTATTCGGATACACTCCGGACTATCGGGTCCAGAGATCAAAGCGAAAAGGTCTGCCATGACAAATGATTTACAATCCAGCTAGGGACATTATATATGTCACTTAAAGTACACAATCACTAAGACTGATTAAATTCTTCTTCTATACCATCCAACAGGCCGTCTAGCCTACAATCCTGTTGGGAATACTTTATGACTAATTCTACTTGGTCATACACCAAACTGACAGGGATCTCTTTCCCATCGGGCCCCACAGGTCCGACCTCGGCCATGTGGTTTGGGTCAGCTTTGGTATATCGCGTCTTCACCATAGCCCAGGCTTCCCTTGCACCTTGTCGGCAGACTAATATCTTCCATAATCGGAAGCGCTGCCGTGCTCCCTTGAGATTCTCTATAAGCTCCCCCATGCCTCCTGGCGGGGATGCGGATGGCCACAAGGCTTGGGCAATACCATGCATCACCTGCCGAACTTGTTCGTGCAGTTGTGAGAGCTCTAGTAGAAGATCACCCGTAGACCCCGGGCATCTCCTCCGCAGGACGACCCGTCAGCATACCTGTAGAAATAACTCTGTTAGCCGGCTTCTTCGCCGAACTCCTTCAAAAGTTCGTTCAAGCACTTACTAAAAATGCCGCGTCGAAGCCACTTATTCTCCTTCACGGCGTCCGCAAGCTGGGCTCGGACGTCTTTCAGTTCCACGTCCAGCCGGATATTGGCTTCCTGGAGATTATTTTTCTCCTGCCTGACCCGCGTAAGTACGCGCTCGCCAGCATTTAGCTGTCGATTAGCACGTTGCGCATCCCCCGGCACGGCCTCCGGATTCACTCCGGGGTCATCTGCAACATCTACTTTTAGATTTGAATGCATGCCGCATACTATCTCGTACCTGTAATTCTTTGCAACAGAAGCAAGTGTTACCAGCGGATGCCTTCTCGGACTCCTTCAACGCGGCCACCGCGGCCTGTAACTGGGCTTTACACTCTTCCAGCTCCTGAGATAATTGGGTATTCTTCTCTGTAAGAACCTGCACAATTAATGATCCTTAAATCAGTTGTGTCAACTGTTTCAAGTCTCAGGGGCTACTGATATATATATATAATTGTCAGATTTTCCTACCCGTATATCCTTTACATACTAGTCTGTGGCTCTGGCAAGACCATTTTGAGCAGCACGGATGTATGTGTCTCCTGAGTTGAAGGCATCGAACGCCTCTTGGGAGAAACAAGCGTCATCGAGTATGGCCCAGCGACGCCTGTGATTCATGGTGCTCTCCACTTTGGAATTTGTAGCGGATAGTCTGCTCGCATCCTCCATAGGAGGAGCATCCGGCATCCGCCCCGTGTTAGCTTCCGCGTCTATGTCCGGCCCTGGAGCCCGACTGGTGGAGGCGTGATCGGCAGCCTGTCCGGATATAGTCCGGCGAGCGTTTTTCCTATTAGGAAACATGACGTCATTATATTTTAAAGAAAGACGGCAACCACGGAGCGAGGTTTTGTATTATACCTCTACGCCAGCATCTCAGTCCTGACCGCCTTCCTTTTTGGCCTACCCGGCTTCGGTGCCCCTTGTTGGCGAGTCACTGCGGGTTCAGCATGGCGTCCCGAAGGCCTTCCCTGTAAAACACCATATGTGTACGGTCGGTGAAGTGCATAAAAGGGGATCCTTCTCGAAAGTTGGGACTCCGGTTTTCCCTTACCTGCGATGCAGGGAGTAGCCCAGGATAGTCGGCTATGATGGCCACCATGGCGTCATCGCAGCTCAATTGATAGAACGTCCTGTCTATCAGCTCCACAAATATGTCCGGGTCCTCTTTGAGTCCGGGATCGAGGGCCCGGTCAGGGTCCTTCGGTTGTGGAGGCGGGCTGTTGACCTCCCTTACAGCTTTTCGCAGTTCCTGCCATGAAACGGCAAGGTGAGTATTTAGGACGAAGAATGCGGGAAGGTTGGGAGTAAAGAGTGACAGCTCACCCAGCTTGGAGGGTTGTACATGGAGAATCCATCACGTGTCTTAATACGGATGAACTCCTGTTCATCTCCCTTGAACAACTCGGACAGAATTTTTGCTAAAGCAGCAGCGGAGTCCGGTCCCTTACACCGGCAGCGGGTGGCATCAACTTCCCCGTTAAAGCACCACAGGGTATGCCCTCGATATTGAAGTGGTTGCACCCCCCGCATTATGCATATTGACATAACCTCGATTATTGTCAATCCTGATTGAGCCAGCACTTTAATCCGGTCCATCAGGTAAAGGACTTCTCTGTTATCTTCCTCCTGGGGGCTCTGTGGGCGCCAGCTTCGGCATTTCTTTAGAGGAGCATTGTGGAACTCGGGAAGACCCCTCCGAATGGGATCTGGAAGGGGGACGTCTGATGTCTACTACGCAACCTTCTTCTTGTAGACGTTGTTGGGCCTGCACGTGCACAGGTTTGGAGGACAGTAGCAAATTTCCCTCAAGTGGATGACCTAAGGTTTATCAATCCGTAGGAGGCATAGGATGAAGATGGTCTCTCTCAAGCAACCCTGCAACCAAATAACAAAGAGTCTCTTGTGTCCCCAACACACCCAATACAATGGTAAATTGTATAGGTGCACTAGTTCGGCGAAGAGATGGTGATACAAGTGCAAAATAGATAGTAGATATAGGTTTTTGTAAACTGAAAATATAAAAACAGCAAGGTAGTGAGTGGTAAAAGTAAGCGTAAACGGTATTGCAATGATAGGAAACAAGGCCTAGGGTTCATACTTTCACTAGTGCAAGTTCTCTCAACAATAATAACATAGATAGATCATATAACGAGCCCTCGACATGCAACAAAGAGTCACTCCGAAGCCACTAATAGCGGAGAACAAACGTAGAGATTATGGTAGGGTACGAAACCACCTCAAAGTTATTCTTTCAAATCAATCCGTTGGGCTATTCCTATAAGTGTCACAAACAACCCTGGAGTTTTTACTAGAATAACACCTTAAGATACAAATCAACCAAAACCCTAATGTCACCTAGATACTCCATTGTCACCTCAAGTATCCGTGGGCATGATTATACGATATGCATCACACAATCTCAGATTTATCCAACCAACATAAAAGTACTTCAAATAGTGCCCCAAAGTTTCTACCGGAGAATCAAGAACGTGTGCCAACCCCTATGCATAGGTTCATGGGCGGAACCCGCAAGTTGGTCACCAAAACATACATCAAGTGGCACGTGACATCCCATTGTCACCACAGATAAGCACGGCAAGACATACATCAAGTGTTCATAAAAGACTCAATCTGATAAGATAACTTCAAAGGGGAAACTCAATTCATCACAAGAGAGTAGAGGGGGAGAAGAAACATAAGATCCAACTACAATAGCAAAGCTCGGGATACATCAAGATCGTGCCATAGAGGAACACGAGAGAGAACACGAGAGAGAGATCAAACACATAGCTACTGGTACATACCCTCAGCCCCGAGGGAAAACTACTCCCTCCTCGTCATGGAGAGCGCCGGGATGATGAAGATGGCCACCGGTGATGGATCCCCCCTCCGGCAGGGTACCGGAAAGGGGTCCTGATTGGTTTTTGGTGGTTCTAGAGGCTTGCGGTGGCGGAACTCCCGATCTATCTTCTCTTCTAGAAGTTTTAGGGTACGTAGGTATATATGGGTGGAGGGAGAACGTCGGTGGAGCTACGGGGGCCCCACGAGGCAGGGGGGCGCGCCCAGGGGGGAGGGCGCGCCCCCCACCCACGTGAGCACCTCCCGTATCTTCTGACATGGGGTCCAAGTCCATCAGGTGGGTTTCCTTCCAAAAATAACTTCTCCAGTTGATTTTGTTCCGTTTTGACTCCGTCTGATATTCCTTTTCCTCGAAACACTGAAATAGGCATAAAACAACAAATCTGGGCTGGGCCTCCGGTTAATAGGTTAGTCCCAAAAGTAGTATAAAAGTGGATAATAAAGCCCAATATTGCCTAAAACAGTAGATAAAGTAGCATGGAGCAATCAAAAATTATAGATACGTTGGAGACGTATCAACGTCCTCCATGTAAAACCACTCCGGTGGCCAGTCTCCGGACGTCTTCTTCGGGGTACCGGACAGGTATTCGGTCCCGGCGATGCGCCATATTTCGGCTCCGCCCACTTGATATAGCGACCCCTCTTGTGTGCGGGGCACAAGGCAGAATAGCCTCTTCCGCAGCTCGAAATGAGCCTCGCAGCCCAGAAACAGCTCGCAAAGGGCGACATAACCAACGATGTGTAATATGGAAGCAGGGGTGAAATTATGCAACTAGAGGCCGTAAAACTCTAGCAGCCCACGGAGGAATGGATGGGTTGGAAATCCAAGTCCCCTTAGTAAATAAGGGACGAGGCATACCCGCCCCCCTTGGGGGGATTGGGGAAGCTCTCCGCATGCTCCCCGCCATTATAGGTGGTGAGCCCGGCTCGAACGGGGACCATATATGCTGGAGGGAGAAATCCCTGGGTCTGCAACTCTACAAATTGGCTGTGCAGGACGGAACACTTCTCCCAGTCACCGGTCTTAGGGCTATGGAGCGGGAGGAGGAGCTGCGGTGGCCGGCCATGTTGGAATGGAATTTTTCGAGCGCGCTCCGATGGATACTCGCCATGGGAGGATGGTATGATTTCGATCTAAGAATCCCCGTCCCTTTAATAGACAGTTTATTTACATGGCTAGGGTGACGAATGTAAAAATGCCCCGGCTCCTCGCATTCGGTCGACACATGGAAGATAGCCCTTATTGGGCGCAGAAGCCAAGAAGTGCAACACTTATGGGGAGTCGGACACTACTCAGCAGATATTCAGAATTTGGAGAAGAACCCGCCTTGCAATGCTAAAGACAATCTGCGCGCCGGACTCATCGTCATTGAAGCCTAGTTCGGGGGCTACTGAGGGAGTCCTGGATTAGGGGGTCTCCGGACAGCCGGACTATATCCTTTGGCCGGACTGTTGGACTATGAAGATGCAAGATTGAAGACTTCGTCCCGTGTCCGGATGGGACTTTCCTTGGCGTGGAAGGCAAGCTTGGCAATACGGATATGTAGATCTCCTCCCTTGTAACCGACTTTGTGTAACCCTAGCCCCTTTCGGTGTCTATATAAACCGGAGGGTTTAGTCCATAGGACAACAGACAATCATACCATAGGCTAGCTTCTAGGGTTTAGCCTCTACGATCTCATGGTAGATCAACTCTTGTAATACTCATATGATCAAGAACAATCAAGCAAGACGTAGGGTATTACCTCCATCAAGAGGGCCCGAACCTGGGTAAACATCGTGTCCCCTGCCTCCTGTTACCATCCGCCTTAGACGCATAGTTCGGGACCCCCTACCCGAGATCGGCTGGTTTTGACACCGACAGTCGTGGCTAAGCCCCCAAGTGGGAGGATTGCACTTCACTCGGAGAATGTTTTTTAACTTGGGCGAGTACGGGGTCACGGCTAAGCCCCTGAGTGAGAGGATTGCTCTTCACTCAGAGAATGTTTTTAACTTAGGCGAGTACGAGGTCGTGGCTAAGCCTTTCGAGTGAGAGGATTGCTCTTCACTCAGAAAATATTTTAACTTAGGCGACTACAGGGTCGCAACTAAGCCCCCGAGTGAGAGGATTGCTCTTTACTCGGAGTATGTTTTAACTTAGGCAAACCAGGTTCGCGGCTAAGCCCCCGAGTGAGAGGATTGCTCTTCTCTCGGAGAATGTTTTAACTTAGGCGAATCAGGTTCATGGCTAAGCCCATAAGTGAGAGGATTGCTCTTCACTTGGAGAATGTTTTAACTTAGGCGAGTACGGGATCGCAGCTAAGCCCCCTAGTGAGAGGATTGCTCTTCACTCAGAGTGTTTTTGAAACTTAGGCGAATCAGGTTCGCGGCTAAGCCCCCTAGTGAGAGGATTGCTCTTCACTCAGAGAATGTTTTAACTTAGGCGAATCAGGTTCGCGGCTAAGCCCCCGAGTGAGAGGATTGCTCTTCACTTGGAGAATGTTTTAACTTAGGCGAATCAGGTTCACGGCTAAGCCCCCGAGTGAGAGGATTGCTCTTCACTCTCGGAGAATGTTTTTGAAACTTAGGCAAATCAGGTTCGCGGCTAAGCCACCCACTAGGGGATTTGGACACATGATTATGTGAAAACAATCATTAGGATACTACGGAAATCATGTCTTTGATAAACAATCGGAAAAGTACTTTTATTACACCTCGACGATGTGAGTGTTTCAAGTATAAAAACGGTGGAGCAGATCCGTGTTCCAAGAGTGCGGCTCGTCTTCTTTCTTGGCCACATTGTAAAGGTGATACGCCCTGTTTGTGGAGCACCTTGGTGATGATGAAGGGACCTTCCCACGTTGGAGCAAGCTTGTGAGGCCGTTTCTGGTGCACTCGGAGCACAAGATCTTCTTCCTGAAATGCTCGACCTCTGACATTTCGGGCGTGGAATTGACGCGGGTCTTGCTGATAGATGGTGGATCTGATCAGAGCCATCTCTCGTTCTTCTTCCAATAGATCAATGGCGTCCTGTCGAGCTTGCTCTGCCTCGACTTTTGAGAAGAGTTCCACTCGAGGGGCATTGTGCAATAAATCGCTTGGAAGCATGGCTTCAGCTCCGTACACCATGAAGAAATGGGTTTGCTACCTCTTGAGCACTGTGTTGGTTTTCCCTTGAAGAGGAAAGGGTGATGCAGCAAAGTAGCGTAAGTATTTCCCTCAGTTTTTGATAACCAAGGTATCAATCCCGTAGGAGGCCACACGCAAGTCCCTCGTACCCACACAAACAAATAAGAACCTCGCAACCAACGCGATAAAGGGGTTGTCAATCCGTTCACGGCCACTTGCAAAAGTGAGATCTGATAGAGATGATAAGATAATATTTTTGGTATTTTTATAATAAAGATAAAAAGTAAAGATTGCAAAATAAACACTGCCAGAAATAACTTGTTGATGGGAGATTAATATAATGGAGAATAGACCCGGGGGCCATAGGTTTCACTAGTGGCTTCTCTCAAGATAGCATAAGTATTACGGTGGGTGAACAAATTACCGTTGAGCAATTGATAGAAAAGTTAATAATTATGAGAATATCTAGGCATGATCATGTATATAGGCATCACATCCGTGACAAGTAGACCGACTCCTGACTGCATCTACTACTATTACTCCACACATCAACCGCTATCCAGCATGCGTCTAGAGTATTAAGTTCATAAGAACAGAGTAACGCATTAGGTAAGATGACATGATGTAGAGGGATAAACACAAGCAATATTATATAAACCCCATCTTTTTATCCTCGGTGGCAACAATATAATATGCGTCGTTTCCCTTTCTATCACTGGGATCGAGAAACCAAGATTGAACCCAAAGCTAAGCACTTCTCCCATTGCAAGAAAGCTCAATCTAGTAGGCCAAACCAAACTGATAATTTGAAGGACTTGCAAAGATTACCAATCATACATAAAAGATTTCAGAGAAGAATCGAATATTGTTCATAGATAGACTTGATCATAAACCCACAATTCATCGGATCTCGACAAACACACCGCAAAAAGAGTTACATCGAATAGATCTCCAATAAGATCGAAGAGAACTTTGTATTGAGATCCAAAGAGAGAGAAGAAGCCATCTAGCTAATAACTATGGACCCTAAGGTCTGAGCTAAACTACTCACACATCATTGGAGGGGCCATGGAGTTGATGTAGAGGCCCTCCGTGATCGATGCCCCCTCCGGCGGAGCACCAAAAAAGGCCCCAAGATGGGATCTCATGGGTACAGAAGGTTGCGGCAGTGGAAATAGGGTTTCGTGGTTCTCCTGGATGTTTTCAGGGTATATGAGTATATATAGGCGAAGGAAGTCGGTCAGGAGAGCCATGAGGGGCCCACGAGGGTGGGGGCGCACCTAGGGGGCAGGCGCGCCTCCCTGCCTCGTGGCCTCCTGAGTTGTTTCTTGACGTCCACTCCAAGTTCTCTGGGTCACCTTTGTTCCAAAAATCACGCTCCCGAAGATTTCATTACGTTTGGACTTCGTTTGATATTCCTTTTCTGCGAAACACTGAAATAGGCAAAAAAACTGCAATTTGCACTGGGCCTTGGGTTAATAGATTAGTTCCAAAAATAATATAAAAGTGTATAATAAAGCCCATTAAACATCCAAAACAGAATATATATAATAGCATGGAACAATAAAAATTATAGATACGTTGGAGACGTATCAAGCATCCCCAAGCTTAATTCCTGCTCGTCCTCGAGTAGGTAAATGATAAAAAACAGAATTTTTGATGTGGAATGCTTTCTAGCATATTCTTCAATGTAATTTTCTTTATTGTGGCATGAATGTTCAGATCCGAAAGATTCAAGATAAAAGTTTAATGTTGACATAAAAATAATAATACTCCAAGTATGCTAACCAAGCAATTATGTCTTATCAAAATAACATAGCCAAAGAAATCTTATCCCTACAAAATCATATAGTTTGGCCATGCTTCATTTTCGTCACACAAAATGCTCTCATCATGCACAACCCCGATGACAAGCCAAGCAATTGTTTCATACTTAGCCTTTTCAAACTCTTTCAACTTTTATGCAATATATGAGCACGAGCCATGGAGATAGCACTATGGGTGGAATAGAATATGATGATTGAGGTTGTGTGAGAAGACAAAAAATAGAAAGTCTCACATTGACGCGGCTAATCAATGGGCTATGGATATGCCCACCAATTGATGTCAATGCAAGGAGTAGGGATTGCCATGCAACGGATGCACTAGAGCTATAAATATATGAAAGCTCATCAAAGAAACTAAGTGGGTGTGCATCCAACTTGCTTGCTCACGAAGACCTAGGGCATTTGAGGAAGCCCATCATTGGAATATACAAGCCAAGTTCTATAGTGAAAAATTCCCACTAGTATATGAAAGAGAGAAAAAAATAAGAGACTCTCTATCATGAAAATCATGGTGCTACTTTGAAGCACAAGTGTGGAAAAAGGATAGTAACATTGTCCCTTCTCTCCTTTTCTCTCTTTTTTTATTTGGGCCTTCTCCTTTTTTTCTTGGCCTTTTTTTATTCGTCCGGAGTCTCATCCTGACTTGTGGGGGAATCATAGTCTCCATCATCCTTTCCTCACATGGGACAATGCTCTAATGATGATCATCACACTTTTATTTACTTACAACTCAAGAATTACAACTCGATACTTAGAACAAAATATGACTCTATGTGAATGCCTCCGGCGGTGCACCGGGATATGCGATGAATCAAGAGTGACATGTATGAAAAATTAAGCATGGTGGCTTTGCCACAAATACGATGCCAACTACATGATCATGCAAGGCGATATGACAATGATGATGCGTATCATAATAAACGGAACGGTGGAAAGTTGCATGGCAATATATCTCGGAATGGCTATGGAAATGCCATAATAGGTAGGTATGGTGGATGTTTTGAGGAAGATATAAGGAGGCTTATGTGTGATAGAGTGTATCATATCACGGGGTTTGGATGCACCAGCGAAGTTTGCACCAACTCTCAAGGTGAGAAAGGGCAATGCACGGTACCGAAGAGGCTAGCAATGATGGAAGGGTGAGAGTGCGTATAATACATGGACTCAACATTAGTCATAAAGAACTTACATACTTATTGCAAAAATCTATAAGTCATCAAAACCAAGCACTACATGCATGCTCCTAAGGGGGTAGATTGGTAGGAAAAGACCATCGCTCATCCCCGACCACCACTCATAAGGAAAGCAATCAAAGAACAACTCATGCTTCAAATTTGTAACACAACGTTTACCATACGTGCATGCTACGGGACTTGCAAACTTCAACACAAGTTTTTCTCAATTTCACAATTAATCAACTAGCACACCTCTAATATTACCATCTTTATATCTCAAAACAACTATCAAGTATCCAACTTCTCTTAGTATTTAAAGCACTTTAAGGCTTTTATCTTGGATGCCTTTCATATTAGGACTAATTTTATAACCAAAGCAAATTACCATGCTGTTCTAAAGTACTCTCAAAATAATATAAGTGAAGCATGAGAGATCAATTATTTCTATAAAATAAAACCACCGCCGTGCTCTAAAATATATAAGCGAAGCACTAGAGCAAAATTATCTAACTCAAAAGATATAAGTGAAGCACATAGAGTATTCTAATGAACTCTGATTCATGTGTGTCTCTCTCAAAAGGTGTGTACAGCTAGGATGATTGTGGTAAACTAAAAAAACAAAGACTCAAATCATACAAGACGCTCCAAGCAGAACACATATCATGTGGTTAATAAAAATATAGCCCCAAGTAAAGTTACCGATGGACGAAGACGAAAGAGGGGATGCCTTCCAGGGCATCCCCAAGCTTAGGCTTTTGGTTGTCCTTGGATTTTACCTTGTGGTGCCTTGGGCATCCCCAATCTTGGGCTCTTGCCACTCCTTGTTCCATAATCGACCAAATCTTTACCCAAAACTTGAAAACTTCACAACACAAAACTTGACAGAAAATCTCGTGATCTCCGTTAGCGAAACAAAACAAAACACCACTTCAAGGTACTGTAAAGAACTCATTATTTATTTATATTGGTGCTAAACCTACTGTATTCCAACTTTTCTATGGTTCATAAACTCCATTACTAGCCATAGATTCATCAAAATAAGCAAACAACACACGAAAAACAGAATCTGTCAAAAAACAGAACAGTCTGTAGTAATCTGTATCAAACGAAAACTTCTGGAGCTCCAAAAATTCTAAAATAAATTTATGGACGTGAGGAATTTATCTATTAACCATCTTCAAAAATAATTAACCTAATCGCACTCTCCAGTAAAAAATGGCAGCAAATCTCGTGAGCGCTAAAGTTTCTGTTTTTTACAGCAAGATCGCAAAGACTTTCCCCAAGTCTTCCCAAAGGTTCTACTTGGCACAAACACTAATTAAAAGCATAAAAACACATCTAAACAGAGGCTATATGAATTATTTATTAAATAACAGCAAGGAAAAATATTGATTTGTCTCCCAACAAGCGCATTTCTTTAAAGCCTTTTAGCTAGGCATTGATAATTTTAATGATGCTCACATGAAAGACAAGAATTGAAGCACAAAGAGAGCATCATAAAACATGTGACAAACACACTTAAGTCTAACATAATTCCTATGCATAGGTATTTTATAGGCAAACAAATTATCATAGCAAGCAAAAACTAGCATATGCAAGGAAGCGGAAAGAAACGATAGCAATCTCAACAAAGGAGAGGTAATTTTGTAACATGAAAATTTCATATTAATTACATGTAGGATCATAATCGAATTCAACAATATATCTATCACATAAAATATTCTCAACATGATCCACATGCATGTAAAGTTGACACTCTTCCAAAATAGTGGGATTAACATTAACTAAAGTCATGACCTCTCCAAACCCACTTTTATCAAAAAATTCACAAGATTGAAAATTCTCCAAATATGTGGGATCTAAAGTCAACACTCTTCCAAACCCACTTTCAATATTTTTACAAACATTATTATCAATCTCATATTCATCATGGGCTTAAATAAATTTTCAAGATCATAAGAAGAATCACCCCAATCATGATCATTGCAACAAGTAGTAGACATAGCAAAACTAGCATCCCCAAGCTTAGGGTTTTGCATATTATAAGCACAATTGACATTAATAAAATTTATACTATCATCATTGCAATCATGCTTTCTATTCAAAGATCCATCATGAATCACTCCATAAAGTACTTCATTACAATTTTTACATCCATGAATTTAAAGCAAAACTTCATAAAGATAATCTAGTGCACAAAACTCACTAGAAATTGGTTCATCATAATTGGATCTCTTAAAAAGATTAGAAAGCGGATGAGCATCCATAGATCTTAGGTTCTCTGTTTAGCAATAAATAAACAACTATTCCAACCAAACAAGAAAACAAGAAAACGAGCCAAGTAAGACATCAAAGCAAACGAAAAGATGAACAGAAGAAGGGTGAATAAAATGGCAAGGGTGAAGTGGGGGAGAGGAAAACAAGAGGCAAATGGCAAATAATTTAATGTGAGGGATAAGAGTTTATGATAGGTACTTAGTATGTCTTGACTTGTGGTAGATCTCCCCAGCAACGGCGCCAGAAATCCTTCTTCCTACCTCTCGAGCACTGCGTTGGTTTTCCCTTGAAGAGGAAAGGGTAATGCGGCAAAGTAGCGTAAGTATTTCCCTCAGTTATTGAGAACCAAGGTATCAATCCAGTAGGAGGCCACACGCAAGTCCCTCGTACCTACACAAACAAATAAGAACCTCGCAACCAACGTGATAAAGGGGTTGTCAATCCCTTCATGGCCACTTTGCAAAAGTGAGATCTGATAGAGATGATAAGATAATATTTTTGGTATTTTTATAATAAAGATAAAAAGTAAAGATTGCAAAATAAATAGTGCCAGAAATAACTTATTGACGGGAGATTAATATACTGGAGAATAGACCCGGGGTCCATAGGTTTCACTATTGGCTTCTCTCAAGATAGCATAAGTATTACGGTGGGTGAACAAATTACTGTCGAGCAATTGATAGAAAAGTGAATAATTATGAGAATATCTAGGCATGATCATGTATATAGGCATCACGTCCGTGACAAGTAGACTGACTCCTGCCTGCATCTACTACTATTACTCCACACATCGACCGCTATCTAGCATGCATCTAGACTATTAAGTTCATCAGAATAGAGTAACACATTAGGCAAGATGACATGATGTACAGGGATAAACTCAAGCAATATGATATAAACCCCATCTTTTTATCCTCGGTGGCAACAATACAATACACGTTGTTTCCCTTTCTGTCACTGGGATCGAGCAACGCAAGATTGAACCCAAAGCTAAGCACTTATCCCATTGCAAGAAAGATCAATCTAGTAGGCCAAACCAAACTGATAATTCCAAGAGACTTGCAAAGATAACCAATCATACATAAAAGATTTCAGAGAAGAATCAAATATTGTTCATAGATAGACTTGATCATAAACCCACAATTCATCGGATCTCGACAAACACACCGCCAAAAGTGTTACATCGAATAGATCTCCAAGAAGATCGAGGAGAACTTTGTTTTGAGATCCAAAGAGAGAGAAGAAGCCATCTAGCTAATAACTATGGACCCGAAGGTCTGAGGTAAACTACTCACACATCATCGGAGGGACCATAGAGTTGATGTAGAGGCCCTCCGTGATCGATGCCCCCTCCGGCGGAGCTCCGGAAAAGGCCCCAAGATGGGATCTCACGGGTACAGAAGGTTGCGGCGGTGGAAATAGGGTTTCATGGTGCTCCTGGATGTTTTCAGGGTATATGAGTATATATAGGCGAAGGAAGTCGGTCAGGAGAGCCACGAGGGGCCCACGAGGGTGGGGGCGCCTAGGGAGGCAGGCGCGCCTCCTTGCCTCGTGGCCTCCTCGATTGTTTCTTGACGTCCACTCCAAGTCCTCTGGATCACGTTTGTTCCAAAAATAACTCTCCCGAAGGTTTCATTCCATTTGGACTCTGTTTGATATTCCTTTTCTGCGAAACACTGAAATAGGCAAAAAAAACAGCAATTTGCACTGGGCCTTGGGTTAATAGGTTAGTCCCAAAAATAATATAAAAGTGTATAATAAAGCCCATTAAACATCCAAAATAGAATATATAATAGCATGGAACAATCAAAAATTATAGATACGTTGGAGACGTATCAGGGTTCGATTAGTCGACCGATTAGGAGTCATCCTCAATCCCCATAGAATAGACGGCAACTCGGTCACCCAAGCTCCAGCTGCATGCTTGAGGTCACCCATTTGCCCTTTTAGCTTGTCCATTCGACTGCGGGTGCGCAACGGATGCATAGTCAACCCGAGTGCCTTGGGAAGCGCAGAAAGCTATGAACTCATCGGAATCAAAGTTGGAGTCGTTATCCGTGATGATGCTATGAGGGACTCCATATCGGAATATTAACTCTCTGATGAAATTAATGGTTGTGCTTGAGTCGAGATTCTTGATGGTTTTGGCTTCGATCCACTTAGTGAACTTGTCGACTGCTATGAGTAGATGGGTGAAGCCACTTCTGCCGATTCTCACGGGTCCAACCATGTCCAGTCCCCAAACAGCAAATGGCCAGATGAGTGGAATAGTCTTCAAGGCCGATGCGGGCTTGTGGGACATGTTCGAGTAAAATTGGCAACCATCACACTTCTCGACTGTCTCCTTAGCCATTTCATTTACTCGCGGACTATAGAATCTAGCTCGGTATGCTTTGGCCATTATGGTCCGAGAGGGCGCGTGGTGACCACAGGTCACTAAGTGGATCTCATTTAAGATCAGTCGACCTTCTTCTGGAGATATGCATCACTGAGCTACTCTGGTAACACTCTCTCTGAAAAGTTGTCCACTTATTACCGTGAAGGCTTTGGATCTTCGAACGATTTTGCGGGCCTCATCCTCATCCTCTGGGAGCTCCTGCCTGAGCAAATATGCAATATATGGCACTGTCCAGTCGGGAGTGATTACTAGAACCTCCATGATCAAGTCAACTACTGTTGGTACTTCAACTTCAGTCGGATTGGTAGCACTTATTAGTTGCGGGGGCTCCTCTATAAATGGACCTTATTTCACTGATGGTGTGTGGAGATGCTCTAGGAACACATTACTAGGAATAGGCTTCTGAGTGGAACCTATTTTTGCCAGGTCATCAGCTGCTTGATTCTTGAGTCAAGGAACGTGATGGAGCTCTAACCCTTCAACCTTGTTCTCCAACTTCCTTACTGCATTGCAGTACCCGGTCATGGTAGGGCTCCGGACATCCCATTCTTTCATCACTTGATTGACCACCAAGTCTGAGTCACCGTATACCATCAGGCGACGGACACCGAGTGAAGTGGCCATATGCAACCCGTAGAGAAGTGCTTCGTATTTAGCTTCATTGTTGGAGGAATCAAAGTGAATTTGTAGAACATAACTGAGCTTGTCACCTCTTGGGGATACTAGAACTACCCCAGCACCAGAACCATTTAACATTTTGGATCCATCAAAGAACATGGTCAAGTGTTTCGAGTGAAATTGAGTCGGCTGTTGTTGCACAATCCATTCTGCCAGGAAATCTACGATTGCTTGAGATTTGATTGCCTTTTTTGCCTCAAACTTGGTATCTAGAGGGAGGAGTTCAATCGCCCACTTAGCCACTTGATCGGTTGCATCTCGATTGTTCAAAATTTCTGATAATGGAGCGTCGCTGACAACTGAAACTGAGTGGTCTGTGAAGTAATGTGCAACTTTCTTCGTGGTCATATAAATTCCGTAGACAAGCTTCTGGTAATGCGGATACCTTTGCTTGGACGGAGTCAAAACTTCAGAAATGTAATACACTGGGCGTTGAACCTTGTAGGCTTTGCCTTCTTCCTCTCACCGAGTGTGAGCACTGTGCTGACAACCTGTCCAGTGGCTGCAATATACAACAATAGAGGCTCTTTGCTGAATGGAGTAGCAAGCACCAGATGGGTGGAAAGTAGGGCTCTGAGCTCTACAAACGCTGCTTCAGCTTCAGGACTCCACTCGAAAGTATCAGATTTTTTCATCAGTCGGTAAAGAGGCAACTCCTTTTCGCCAAGACATGAAATGAACCGACTCAATGCTGCCAAACAACCAGTAAGCTTCTGAACGTCATGCACACGCACAGGGCATTTCATTCAGAGAATTGCTCCGATCTTTTCTGGGTTTGCATCAATCCCTCGTTTGGAAACGAGAAAACCGAGTAACTTTCCTCCTGGGACTCCGAATGTGCATTTTGACTGGTTGAGCTTGATATCATATCTTCTTAGGTTGGCGAATGTTTCAGCAAGCTCAGCCAGCAAGTCGGAACCTTTGTGTGACTTGACCACGATATCATCCATGTAGACTTCCATGTTCCGACTGATTTGAGTGAGCATGCACTTCTGGTTCATGCGCATGAACATGGCACCAGCATTCTTGAGACCAAAAGGCATGGTGACATAGCAAAAACACCCGAATGGGTGATGAAGGCTGTTTTTATTTCGTTGGTACCATATAGTCGGATCTGATGGTACCTGGAATATGCATCCAAAAAGGACAAGCGCTCACACCCCGCAGTCGAGTCGACAATCTGATCGATGCGGGGAAGAGGGAAGTGATCTTTCGGGAGGCCCGATTGATATGCTTGAAGTCAATACACATACGAAATGAATCATCTTTCTTGGGGACCATGACGACATTTGCGAGCCACTCGGAGTGGTATATCTCGTGGATGAACTCAGCTGACAAGATCCGAGCTACTTCTTCGCCAATGGCCTTCCTCTTCTCCATGACGGACCGACGGAGATGTTCCTTGACGGGTTTTGCTTTCGGATCGACATGCGAAGGGTGCTCAGCCAATCCCCTAGGTACACTCGGCATGTCTGATGGTTTCCATGCGAAGATGTCCCAGTTCTCACGGAGGAACTAGATGAGCGCTTCTTCCTATTTGTTGTTGAGTGTTGTTGAGATGTGGGTCGGAGCAGCGTTGGGTACTTCCGGGTGAATATGGACATGCTTTGTCTCATCGGCTGACTGGAATGCGGACTCTGAGGCATGCTTCTTATCTCACAGCAGATCACCCAAATCTGCATTCTTCTTGTATTCCTCCATCTCTACTGCTGCCATCTGCTCATCTGCAATTTTTGAGCCTTTCTGAAGACACTCTTCAGCTCTTTGCCGATTTCCTGTGACTGTGATCATGCCTCCGGGCCCAGACATCTTCAACTTGAGATACACATAACATGGTCGAGCCATGAAACAAGCATATGCGGACCTACCTAGTATAGCATGGTAGGCAGTGTGGAAATCTACCACCTCAAACGTCAACTTCCCCTTGCAGTAATTCTTGGAATTACCGAAAACCACATCAAGAGCAATCTGTCCGAGTGACTCTACCTTCTTTCCTGGGATGAATCCATGGAACTGCATGTTGCTCTCACTAAGTTTGGACATTGGAATGCCCATCCCTCGAAGGGTCTCAGCATACAGAACGTTCAGTTCACTGCCACCATCCATAAGAACTTTAGTCAGTCAGGTGCCCCCAACGACTTGGTTGACCACCAACGCTTGCCACCCGGGGGTAGCAACGTGTGTTGGGTGATCAGATTGGTCGAATGTTATGGGGGTATTTGACCACTTCAAGTACGTCATAGTTGCCAGAGCAACCATGTTCACTTCCCTGTTGATGACCTTTAGTCAACTTTTGCTCTCAATGTCAGCAAAAATCATCAAAGTAGCGTTGACATTGGGGTAACCATCATCCTCTTTTTTCTCCTCATCCTTATCAGAGTCCCTCTCCGTGGGTTGACCCTCTTAGAACTGCTGAATCAGGAGCTGACACTGTCGAGTGGTATGTTTGGGCAGAATCAGATTACCCTCTTCATGCTTTTTGTGTGGATATGACACGGTAAATCCAAGACGTCGTTTCCTGACTGATCTATCACCTTTTTGGGCACCCACGGACCTTTAGGTTTTCCCTTGAACTTCCCTTGATTCAGAACTGCGGCCTCGGCAGGGCCTGCAGCTTCGGCTTTACGTTTCTGTTTCCGACTGGTGTTTCCACCTCAAGTGTCCTGTTCGATTGGTTTCCCTTTACCATTACGGAGTCAGTCTTCTTCTTCACCGTTTGCATACCGAGTGGCTATTTCCATCGTTCGGCCCAGAGACATGTCTCCGGATTGACCAAACTTCAGGATGAGCTCTTCGTACTGGACACCCTCTTTGAAGGCGCAGACTTCTTGGTGTTCTGACACATTCTCCACCACATGGTGAAGGGTAGTCCATCTCTGGATGAAATCTCTCAAAGTTTCATTCGGCTTCTGTTGGGGATATAACTACTGGGTATGAACCGCCCAGGAGGGGCCGGGTCATACCACTAGCGGCTTAAATGTGAAGATGGCGGATCATACAAGCCCGTTGACGGCCCAAGACCCGGAGGCGACTTGAGGCCCAAGAGGATGAACCGCTATATGTATGATTTTTTTTGTAAGGCAAGTGTAGTTAGTCACCGAGCCGGACACATTGTGTATGAGCCGGGTGGGACTTCGTGAGCCGTCGGGCGTCAACCTGTGTATATAAAGGGACGACCCGGTGGCGGTTTAGGGCAAGAAACAAGAGATCGTGAACTAGGTCAAGCATATTCGCTCCCTGGTAATCTAAACCCAAGCAATACAACCCCAACTGGAGTGGGCCTTTACCTTGACTGCAAGGGGCCGAACCAGTATAAACTCTCCGTGTCCTTTTGTCCCAATTAACCCCTTTAAGCTAACCTAGTTGCAATGGCTCCACGACTAAGTCCTTCTGCCAGGACATATGCCGTGTCAAATCCATGACAATTGGCGCCCGCCATGGGGCCAGCGCACGGTGGTTTCGAGTTCTTGAAGGGCAACTTCGAAGGGATCAAGGGATACGCTGTAGGCCGGATGACCAAGAGTCGTCGCGGCAAGCTCTACATCGACCATGCAGGCTGGGGCCCCAAGGCCGGCTCAATTGAGTACGGGTACCGGGTCAGCTTTGGCGGAATCCACTTTTTCATCAGCAAGATCAGCGAACCGAGTCCTGAGCCAGGCACCTGCACCAACATCATCGAGATGGCTCAGCCCATCGTGAAGCATGCCTTTGTTGATTTCATCCATGGGGTGGAAGTTGAGGAAGGATCTGTGTCTGGTGGTGAGACGACCATCTACTCTGATGGTGAATCGTCCAAAGGCGAGACCAATTCAATGTATCAGTTGCAAGACAGCTGGCTTGGGGGCTGTTCCGATGGTGACAATATTCCGGACCCCTATGAGCCATCGAACAGGTTTGCGATCTTCATGGTCGACAACCGCCGCGGCTAGGACCTCTAGCTCAACTACTGTGACGACGGCTGGTGCTAGTGGCACTGCACGCCCGCCGGCTCAAGCCTTGATAGAGTTATTGGAGACTTTGGCGACTTTTATGGGGGTGGAGGTTACCCCGGACAACCAGGAACAGCACAAGGTGGATGTGGGCCATGTGGAGAAGCTACAAGATGAGATAGCTCAAGCCAAGGAGGAGATGGCGGCTGAGAATGCTATGATGGCTACAGAGCGGGCTGCTTTGGATTCTCACGCACAACGGATCCAGGCAGACTCTTTCTAGCTCACCTTGGATCAAAACACCTCAAATGAGGTCATGAGGAGGAGGCACCAGAGTCGTTTACCCCTGGTTTATGATGCGAGAAATCTCTTAAACACGCCTGGAGCAGGTACTAGTGACCCGCCGATGGTGAACCGGGCAGCCGAAGCACGTGTGACTAGAGAGCCGGTTCAGCCGCATGCGATGGATCCGCCTCATTTGGATATGACTCCGCCTCAGCATGTGCCGACACCGCCGATTCATTATTCTAATCCTTTGGATAATATGATCACTGCGGCATCACGATTGACGGGTCTTCCAGTTGAAGGCGGGTCTCCAGCTGTGATAGAGATGCAGAGGGCCAGAGAGCTTCTTCAGATAGCTGTAGCTCAACAGGCGGCTTATTCGTATAGTCGTGAACGGATTCATTCAACCCCACATCCAAGCCGGAGTTATAACAGGCATATTGAGGTGCCCGCAGTTTCAAGTAGTGAACAGCATCGTAACCAGCCTTGTGGGCATGACCCGGCGCGCGATAGTGTTAATGCTCAGACTTTGGTGGATTAGGGCAGGGCGCATCGGGAGGCGGAGCTAGCGGCTCAATTAGCGTCTCAACAGCAACCTCTAGTTTACCCATCAACATCTGTGGAGGCTGGGGTGAGCTCCAGAACTTTGGGTGTGCCGTGTTTAGCACCGGCTCTGCGTAATAAGCGTTTGCCTAAGGATTTCAAGGGTCCTCGTAAGGTACCTAATTACACAGCAGATCAGCCCCCCTGAAGCTTGGATTGAAAGTTATGAGATGGCCATGGAGATGTTAGATGTTAGTGATGCTGCATGTGCTAAGTACTTCACGATGATGTTGGATGGACCGGCTCGTACTTGGCTGAAAGGATTGCCTGCTAACTCCATAAAGTCATGGGAAGAGTTAAAAGCCTGTTTCAACCAGAATTTTAAAGGCATGTGCAAGTAGCCTATGTCAATCCTGGATTTGGATTCTTGTGTCCAAGGTGAGGGTGAGTCAACAACCCATTGGGTGCGCCGGATCTAAGCTATCATACACTCGTCGTATAGTATCAATGCCGGTTCAGCAGTCCTGATGTTGGAGAAAAATTGCCATTTCATCCCCCTTAAGCAAAAGCTCGGGCAGCTTAAACGCCACTGCAATGACATGGGGGAGCTAATGGCAGCTCTCGTCAAATATGCCGACTCTGATAGTACCAAGGACCCCAAGTCTAATGATGAGAAGCTGGGTAAGGGAAAGAAGAGCAGCAATACGAAAGGGCAGCAGCATAACCTGACAGGTCAAGGTGGCAATGGTAAGCACAAGGCTGATGGTAATTTAGATTTTGTGGCTAACACCAATCACAAGGGAAAACTGGACCAGTTTGTAGGACCAAAATTTAACCTTGAGGCAATGATGAATCAGCCTTGCCCGAAGCATGTCACGCACGAGAAGCCGGCTACTCATCTGTGGAAAGATTTCTTCATCATAAAGGAATATAGGAATTCCAATTTTTTCCATAACAATCATGGCCCGAATGGTGGTTCATGATCCGGCTCTCACAGACCTGGCTTTGGTGGTGGCGATTCAAACTGTGGCTTCCAGGGCCAAGGCAATCAAGGTGGTTTTAATCAACAGTCTGGTCAAGGGAATCAGCAACAGCAGTCTGGTTATCAGAGTAACCCAAAGCAGTTGAATAGTGGACAGTACCATGTCTTCACTACGAGTTTGTGTAAGCGGGATCCGAAGCTACATAAAAGGGCAGTGAACGCAGTTGAGTCGGCCATTCCCCGTTACTTGCGATGGTCTGATCATCCTATTCTTTGGAGTCGTGAGGATCACCCGCCCTGGGTTGATAATTCGGGCCACTTAGCTCTGGTGGTGGCGCCTTAGGTTGGAGGGTACAGATTTACAAAGGTACTCATGGATGGGGGCAGCAGCATCAACATTCTTTACTATGAAACCTTTCGTCGCATGAGCTTGACTCACAAAGATCTTAAGCCATCGAACATGGTTTTTCATGGTGTGGTGCCTGGTAAGTCGGTGTATCCAGTGGGAAAGATATCTTTGGACGTGTCTTTTGGTGATGATCATGATTCCAGATTGGAGACGTTGACTTTTGAGGTGGTTAAAATCAAGAGCCCTTATCATGCTCTGTTTGGGTGGCCGGCTTATGCTAAGTTCATGGCAAGGCCTTGTTATGTTTATTTGCGGCTCAAGATGCCGAGTTACAAGGGTACCATTATAGTGCATGGGAGCCGGAAGATAGCCTTGGAGTGTGAAGAAGGCGATGCTGCTTATGCTGAGTCTGCCTGTGCAACAGAGGAGTTGAAATTTTACAAAGATAATGTTGACCCGATGGATATGACATCTTTGAAGAAGCCAACCACAGAGCATGACCCCCTATTGAAATTTAAATCAACTGATGACACTAAGCTAGTTGACTTTGTTCCTGGAGATTCATCCAAGCAGTTTAGTATCAGTGCTAATCTGGATCAGAAATAGGAAAACGCGCTCATCGAGTTCATCCATGAGAATCGGGACATCTTTGCGTGGAAACCTTCAGACATGCCAGGTGTACCGAGGGAACTCGCTGAGCACACTCTCAATATTGATCCGAAGTTTAAATCGGTCAAGCAATTTGTCGTGGAATTGTCATGGCAGATGTCCTAGCAAAAGGACTTAGTCGTAGGGCCATTGCAACTAGGAAGCTTAAAGGGGTTAATCGGGACAAAGGACATGAGAGGTTTTATACTAGTTCGGCCCCTTACGATGAAGCTAAAAGCCTCCGTCTAGTTGTGTTGATATTGCTGGGGTTTCGATCGCCAAGAGGCTAGTTCGCCGGCTTGGTTATCGATCTCTTGTCTCTTGCCCTAAGCCACCACCGGGTCGTCCCCTTATATACACGGGTTGACGCCTAGTGGCCTACAGAGTCCCTGCCAGCTCATAAATCGTGTCCAGCTCGGTGACTTCTTTTACATGCCTTTCTTTACAAGTCTTTCCTTACATACGGCGGTTTACAATATTGGACCTTAAGCGGCCTATAGGCCTTTAGGCCTTCTATAAGATTTAACAAACTATCGCCTTGAGTGTTTACTGGGCTTCCTTTGTGACCCGTCATTGGGTCTTGACCCAGCCCCTCCTGGGCGGGTCATAACTGATAGCTATATCCCCAACATTAGGCCCCAGGTTGACTTTGAACTTTGTTCTTTGTCAATCTTCAACACTTAGACAAAATCCATCTTCTTATCCTCGCAGAGGTTTTTTGTAACCCGCCATGACGTCATCTCTTGAAAACATAAAAAACTTTTATGACATCATCTCTCAACAGATCTTCATTTTTAATGCCTCCCGAGAATCGAGGCGTCCGTTTAGTTGAATAACCATTATTTGGGTGTTCCTCGAATTCCGCGCTCGCCTGTTCGCTTTTTTTCCTTATAAATAGGCACACGGCCGGTTTTTCTCATTCTCCTTTCTTCTTCGTGTTCCTACTCTCGCGACCTCTGCTGCTGCTCGAGCTCCACCGCCGTTGCAGAGCACCTCGTCATCGTCGACCTTGGCCACTGCATCAACCAGAATCAGTTCAGAGAAATGCGGCGACCTTCCGTGGAGGATCCGTGGCCGTAAGTATTCACCCTCCATTCCTGAGATCCGCATTTAGAGCTTCTAGGTTTTCCTGCGTGTTCTTCGTAGTTCTTCGTGGTTCTTCGCAATTCTTCCACTGCCGCCTCTTCTTGATCCAAAAAGAGATGTATGCTTATGCAGTAGTTGTTTGGTGCCTCCTCTTGAATTTAGTAGACCCTTTTTTCTGGTACGAAGGCCGCATTAGAACTGATGAACTCATTTGAGCTATATTTTTAGGTCTAGGAAATTTTTCATTTTGAACGGCCATTTGATCCATAATAATATCCAGAAGTTAAGAAACTTGTTTGTCTCCATACTTAACCAATTCTGCCGCTGGTATTTCTCAAGTGTCTGTAGTCATGGCGGCTTACTATGTCGGCTTACTTTTCCTTATATGACATTAGACCTTATTTAAGCCGCCATTACTCCCCTGTATCATCATTATTGAATTGAGCCGGCATGCTGCTTTCTTTTCAGTTTGTTTTTGAACATCATGCTGTCCAAACAGCCGAATGTCTGCAACTGGGTTCCATCAACCATGACTGAGGACAATTTGAAGGATTTAGTCCCATAGGTTTTTTGCCAAGGAAGAACGTCATGTCTTATCATGCACCTGACTTGGACGAGGAACGGCCCAATCCAAGAGATGGTGAAGTCATTGTCTTTTCTGACCACATGAACCGTGGTTTTTCCCCACCTGGCTCAAAGTTCTTCAGAGAAGTCCTCCATTTTTTCAACCTCCACCCTCAAGATATCAGACCAAATTCCATATCCAATATCTGCAACTTCCAAGTACTCTGTGAGGTTTACCTTCAAGAAGAGCCGACCGTGGAGCTCTTTAGAGAGTATTTTTATTTGAACCGGCAGAACGAGTGCACCAATGGCCTTAGCTTGGAACTTGGAGGCATCTCGATTCAACGCCGACAGGGTGTCGTCTTCCCCCTTATAGTCTTGCCGAGTCATCCCAAAGACTGCAATCAGACTTGGTTCTACTGTCAAGATATTTCACCAGCAAATGAGAAGCCACTGCCGGGTTATCGCGCCGAGCGTCTTGACTCCAAATTTGCGCTCCCTGACAAACTTACTGTTACCGAACGCAAGAAGCTGATTCCATCAATCAAAAGGATTAATGCTTTATTGGGGAACGGCTTAACCGGGGTTGATTTGACCCGCTGCTAGATCTCATGGCGGGTCATCCCTCTAAGCCTCCGATCCAAACTGATGTATGAATATGAATATGGTGGAGGTCCGAATGATTCTCTTTGTTACAGCTCCGTTTATTTACCCGAAGAAGATATTGTTGCAATGTCAACTCTTCTGGTAAACGGCAAATATGAAGACTGTAGTAAGGTCGGGTTAAACCCCTTCTGCAAACTTAACCCGGCGCCAGAGGTAAAGAACCTCTGATCTCTCTCTTTGGTATTTTTTCCCAGCCATGTTTTTTTACTTGCATGACCTTTCATCTTGCTTGTTTGTTTATAGGCCAAATCTGATTTCTGGAAAGCCAAGTACGATCACGAAGCCGCCAAAAAAGCCAGAGCCGCCACCATAACCGCCAAGAAAACGACCCAGAGATCTAAGAAGAAGAAGAAAAGCACCGCTGAAGATCTGTTGAAGCTTGATGATACTTCCGAGTCGGAGGTAGCCCTTGACTCCCTTGGCCAACTTTTTAATAATCTTATTAACACTGATCATTGCCAGGACGACATAGGGGCCAGTCAGGCCGTGGAAGAAGAGGTAACTATTTCCTCCGACTCAGCCCATTTGCCAAGACGAAAAGTTCGACTGGTAACCCAGAAAGTAAGGTTTTCACACCCTTTGGCTTATCTGGATCCTCATTTTCTTTTGAAAAAGCAGCAACACGAGAGCCGTCGTCAGACCCGGAATGATGATAAACCACCTGCTGTTCTTCAACAGACTCTTCAAAAACGCTAGAATGAGGTTTATTTCCTTGTCTAACTTTCTGTTAATGGATCTTCTCCCTTGCATTACATACTTTGTTTTATCTTTGCAGGAGGTGTCTCGCTCTTTCGGCGACTCGTCTCAAACCCAATTTCCGGCCTTCAAGACTGCCCCTGGGTAAGGAAAAAATAATCTTTCCTCCGTATCTTTCAAACTGCTTTTTTATACTGACTGTTTCACAATATCTTTCTTACTGGCCAAGCCAAGTCCAAGAAGGCCAAGGTAACTAAGCCGGTGGGAAACCCGCCAGTCCTTGCATCTGAACCAGCCATGCCATCTTCTCCTCCATTGACTGAAGCTCCAGAAGACCCGCCTGTCAACGCTGAAGTAAATCCTCCTGAGCCGTTAGTCGACGATACCACCGTTAACCCTTCTGCTACTGGACCGTCCAGCTCGGCTAACCCGCCATCACCGTCTGCTCAAGACATTCTGATCACTGGAAGCCGCTTCATTGAGCCAGGGAATCCCACCGTGTTGGATCGTCATACTGTGAAACAAGAGGCGCTGGAGAAACAAAAAGTGTGTTTTGATATTTCGCATTATGACCATCTGAATGCCAATGACATATTATCCGGCTATCTCAGCCATGTACACTCCACCCGTGACTCAGAGATCGAAATGGTCAAGCAGTTGCAGCTGAAGTACGATGTATGTTCCTCCGGCTTACTTATATTCTGCCAGCCCCCAAGTCTTCAGATTATGAGAAAACCGGAATGATTTGTAGACTTTATGATATAGGCTAAGACTTTACCTTTATATTTTTCTGGAGTCCAATAAAATAGAACAAAGCTTCACCTGTAGCCCCCAAGGGCCAGTTCATTTGACCATAAATGAGCCGGTTCTTTGAACTTCCATAACTGTCTTGTGCCGAATCCAAAAAACATTGTAATCCGGCTTAACCTTGAGAAATTTGCTGAATAGCATACATTAGCCCCCAAGTACCAAGTGTTGTTACTTTGTAAAGTACTTGGGACTTAAAGTATGTTAGAGTCATAAGAAATTGTTTTGGCATACATTAGCCCCCAAGTGTCAAGTGGTTTTGCAGTGCAAAGTACTTAAGACTTGAATCTTAAATTTTGAACCTTAATTGAAATCTTGACTCATCTGGGTATGTTTTGCAGAATGCCTTATCTGAACTGAGCTCGCAACTAACTGATGCAAAGACCTGGCTGGCGGATCAGGAGGCAGAAATCAAGTCTACTGACTCCAAACTGCAATTAAGTCTTGCTGAGACGGAAACATTGAGAACCAACTTGGCCGCAAGAATAAAACCTGGGCTGAAGAGAAAACGCTGCTGACACAAAGCGCCGAGAAAGCTGAAGCAGCTCTTGAAGAGGTTACTACGGAGCTGACTGGTTTAAAAGACCAGGTGTCTCAAATGGTGTCCGCCATCTTCGGTAAGTCATCTGTACTGACCTTTTTGACCTTCTTTGGACCGGAATACAAAATACTAGTTGACCCTTTGTTTAAAAAAACCATGTGCATGCCGACGAAGCAAGAACCTGAGCCAAGACAATGTGACTAAACTGAAGACGGTGTATACTTTAGTAGAACAATTGTACATTGGCGCACAACGGGCACTTGCCGCTATCTCTCCTGCCAATCAAGGACCCAACCAGCTCAGTGATGTCTTAAAGAAGCTGTCAATCTTACCCGCCAGGTTCCAAGAAGTCAAGTGTTCTTGTGCTAGAGCCGGGGCTTTAACTGTTCTAAGCCGCTCCAAGGCTTGGGTGCCAGATCTAGACCCAGCGGATGTAGCCAGAGGGTACCCCATGGTAAAGGAAGACGAGTCACTATTTGAACAGGATGACTTCGCTGCTTGCGTGAGGGAGGTGCTACCTCAGGCCACCATTCTTGGAGATGAAACAAAAATCGATAAATACCAGCTGGGTTTTGACTTGGATAATAAGAAGATGGCGACTCCCTCCTACAAAGTGACCGACCTTATCCCGCCGGTTCGTCAGCATACATTTTCTCCGGATATTGACCCAGCCGGCTTGATTGATGAAGAAGCAGAGTTTACTGCTGTAGACGGTTTTGAATGGTCAAAACGCAACTTCCAATTGGCAAAAAGCGGTGAGCTGGCGAGGGAGGGGTGAAGACCACCTTCATGGGCTTTTTAAAGCCTTGTAATAGATTAGTTGTGAAAGCACTGCATAATTTGCCTATGCCATCGCGCATAAGACACCGTGTGTGATTCTGCGTTTTGCTGATGTTAATATATGCATCATATTTATAGTTGTTCCTGCAATATTTCCACTCTGTTTCTGTAGATAAAAGGGAAAAAACTGGCTTGGCGGCTTAGTACCGAATGGGTCAGAACACCCGGTTTACAACCAATATTTTTGTCATAGTAGAAAACAGAACCAGACGTAAAAAGAAAACAAGGTTGAAATAACCTTTGATTAATACAGAAGGAAATTGTACTGAAACAATAGCCATACCTATATCTTTGACCTCCGGACCACCGGTTTATATGACCCGGGTGACGAGGTTGATAATCAAGTCTTTGCGAGAAGTCAATGCTTCTGAATACCTGATGATTATCATGCCCTTGCGGCTTGTTGTCAAATAGTCAAGCTGGTGAAAAGACCATGATTGTTTATTGAGATAACAAAAAACCGATAAGACAAATAACGGGAGGTAAACAAAATTAGCCTTGTAACTAAAGGTTGGGGGTTTTCTGATTCGAATACGATCAGTAAACCGGACCAAAGGTGTCAAGCTAAGATTCGAATACGATCATATAGCCCCCAGTGGCTTTGGCATTGGGCCGATCAAAAGGGTACCGACAGCTATGTTCTCTTTGGTTCGAATATGACCTATGTTTGAACAGGAGGCCCCCAACTGACCTTGAGAGGTTTTTAACGAACCTGATTCGAATACGATCCAAGTTAGACTCAAAAGGGGTTAAGCTGTGATTCGAATACAATCAAGAAGCCCCCTAGTGAGTTTGGCTTTGAGCTGATCAAGAGGGTTACGACAGCTATGTTCTCTTTGGTTCGAATACGTCCTATGTTTGAACAGGAAGCCCCCAAGTGACCTTGATAGTTTGCAGCTAGATTCGAATACGATCATAAGCCGGACCAAAAAGGTTAGACTTGATTCAAATATGATCAGCTCCTTAATAGTCATTTGAAAATAGTAGTCAAAATAGCAAAGATGTGTAATCTTTGAAAAGAAAAGAGACCGATGGTCCTGCTTTATTACTTATCATAGTATATACAACCTCAAAGTATGTACATGATGAGAGCCGGTGGCTCAGGTGTAGTATGGCCAAAGTTGAGCAATGATTCATGGCCGGCGGGTCTCCTCTTCCGACTTACGTGAGTCTTTGTGCTCTCGAACGTCAATGAGGTAATATGACCCATTGTTTAAGTTCTTGGTGACCAAAAAGGGTCCTTCCCAAGGTGGGGATAGCTTGTGTGCATCTGACAGATCCTGGATGAGTCGGAGCACCAGGTCACCTTCTTGAAAAGTCCTGGACTTAACCCGGCGGCTGTGATAACGGCGCAGGTCCTGTTGATAAATTGCTGATCGAGCCGCCGCTAAGTCTCTTTTCTCATCTAACAACTCAAGTGCATCCTTTCTGGCTTGTTCATTGTTAGCTTCAACATAAGCCGCCACACGGTCCGAGTCATGATGGATGTCACTAGGCAATACTGCTTCCGCTCCATAAACCATGAAGAAAGGTGTATAACCTGTAGACCTATTAGGGGTGGTGTTGATACTCCACAGCACCGAGGGTAACTCCTCTACCCAACAACCCGACGTTCGCTGCAAAGGAACCATAAGCCGGGGCTTGAGACCTTTTAAGATTTCCTGATTTGCTCTCTCAGCCTGACCATTGGATTGAGGATGAGCTACAGAAGAAACATCAAGCCGGATATGCTCGCGCTGACAGAACTCCTCCATAGCCCCTTGGGATAGATTAGTGCCATTGTCAGTGATAATGATGTGTGGAAAACCAAAACAGAAGATCACCTTTTTCATGAACTGAACCGCTGTGGCCGTATCACACTTACTCACTGGTTCTGCCTCAACCCACTTTGTGAATTTGTCAACTGCCACCAAAAGATGTGTCTTTTTATCCTTAGACCTTTTGAAAGGTCCAACCATGTCAAGCCCCCAGACCGCGAACGGCCAAGTGATTGGAATCATCCGCAGGTCTTGAGCCGGCACATGCGCTCGTCGTGTGAATTTTTGACATCCATCACATCTACTGACCAGATCTTCCGCATCAGCGTGAGCCGTCAACCAGTAAAAACCATGACGAAAAGCTTTGGCCACCAGAGATTTTGACCAGGCGTGATGACCACAATCGCCTTTATGGATCTCATGAAGTATTTCTTGGCCTTCTTCAGGGGAAACACACCGCTGAAATGCTCCAGAAACACTGTGATGGTATAGTTCTCCGTCAGAAATCGTCATGGACTTAGACCGCCAGGTTATCTGCCGGGCTAGCGTCTCATCCGCTGGCAACTCGCCCCGGGTCATGTAAGCCAAGAACGGCACTGTCCAATCTGGGATGACGTGAAGAGCCACCACCAACTGCGCTTCCGGGTCAGGAAAGGCTAGATCTTCTTCTGTAGGTAGCTTAACAAACGGGTTATGCAAAATATCCAAAAAGGTGTTAGGTGGCACCGGCTTACGCTGAGATCCCAACCGGCTTAAAGCATCAGCCGCTTCGTTCTTCCTACAGTCAATGTGCTCCACTTGATAACCTTTAAAGTGCCCTACAACAGCATCAACTTCACGGCGATAAGTCGCCATGAGAGGATCTTTGGAATCCCACTTGCGTGACACTTGTTGAGCTACTAAATCTGAGTCGCCAAGACACCGGACCCGTCTCAGGCTCATCTTTTTAGCCATTTGAAGACCATGGAGCAACGCTTCATATTCCGTTGTGTTGTTAGTGCAAGGAAACATCAGCCGCAACACATAACAAAATTTGTCACCTTGAGGGGAGGTTAAAACAACTCCAGCCCCCGAGCCTTCCAACTGTCTAGACCCATCAAAGTGAATAGTCCAATATGTGTTGTCTGGTTTTTTCTCTGGCATCTCCATCTCTGTCCAGTCATTAATAAAATCAACCAGTGCTTGAGACTTGACCGCAGTACGTGGTACATACTTCAACCCATGAGATCCAAACTCAATGGCCCACTTGACGACTCGTCCAGTGGCTTCTCTATTTTGAATGATGTCTTCCAAAGGAGCAGAGCTAACCACAGTGATTGGGTGACCTAAAAGTAATGTTTGAGCTTCCGGCTCGCCATGAACGCCCCATATACGAGCTTCTGCCAATGTGGATATCTTTGTTTAGATTCAATTAACACCTCACTGACGTAATAAACCGGCCATTGAACCGGATGTTCCTTGCCAACCTCCTTGCGCTCCACCACAATTGCCACACTAACAGCTCGTGAGTTGGCGGCTACGTATAACAACAGCGGCTCTTTCTCAACTGGACCAGCAAGGACCGGTGGCTCAGCAAGATGTTTCTTCAGATCCTCAAAAGCAGAGTTCACAGCATCGCTCCAAACAAAATCATCCGTTTGCTTCATCATCTGATACAAAGGCATCGCCTTCTCCCCTAACCGGCTTATGAACCGGCTCAGAGCAACAACACGACCCGCCAGTCGTTGAACTTCATTAATGCATGTTGGTTTGGCCAGGGATGCGATTGCCTTAATCTTCTCCGGGTTAGCTTCAATACCTCGGTTGGACACCAAAAATCCCAAGAGCTTGCCAGCTAGGACTCCAAAAACACACTTGGCCCGGTTAAGCATCATTTTGTAAACCCGGAGGTTCTCAAAGGTCTCTTTCAGATCTGTGACCAAGGTTTCCTCTTTCCTGGACTTTACCACTATATCATCCACATAAGCATGAACATTACACCCAATTTGACTGTGAAGGCAATTCTGCATACACCGTTGATAAGTTGCCTGGGCACTCTTGAACCGAAGGGCATAGACACATAGCAGAAGGCTCCAAATGGAGTGATGAAAGCTGTCTTCTCCTGGTCCTTGACTGCCATCTTGATTTGATGATAGCCTAAATAAGCATCCAGAAAACTCAAATGTGCGCAACCAGCCGTAGCATCGATGATCTGATCAATACGGGGGAGAGCAAAAGGGTCAGCTGGACAAGCCTTGTTTAAATCGGTGTAATCCACACACATACGCCAGGTGTCGTTCTTCTTGAGTACAAGCACCGGGTTGGCTAACCACTCTGGGTGAAAGACTTCCACAATGAACTCGGCCGCCAAGATCCGGGCCACCTCTTCTCCAATGGCCTTTTGCCTTTCCTCGTTGAATCATCGGAGAAATTGCCTGACCGGCTTAAACTTTGGATCAATATTAAGAGTGTGCTCAGCGAGTTCTCTCAGGACACCCGGCATGTCAGAAAGTTTCCATGCGAAGATGTCCCGGTTCTCACGGATGAACTCGATGAGCGCGCTTTCCTATTTTGGATCCAAGTTGGCACTGAAGATGAGCTGCTTGGCTGAATCGCCGGGCACAAAATCAACCATCTTGGTGTCATCAGCTGACTTGAATTTCAACACCAGTTCATGCTCCGTTGTTGGCTTGTTTAAGGACGTCATGTCCGCCGGGTCAACATTATCTTTATAAAACTTTAGCTCCTCTGTTGCACAAACAGACTCAGCATATGTAGCATCTCCATCTTCACACTCCAGGGCTATTTTCCGGCTTCCATGTACTGTAATGGTGCCCTTGTAACCCGGCATCTTGAGCTGTAGATACACATAACACGGCCGAGCCATGAACTTGGCGTAAGTCGGCCGTCCAAACAAAGCATGATATGGGCTTTTGATCTTAACCACCTCAAAGGTTAATTTCTCCACTCTGGAATCATATTCATCTCCAAAGGCTACTTCTAGTTCAATCTTGCCAACTGGGTATGCCGACTTGTCGGGCACCAAACCATGTAAAATAGTGTTGGATTGCTTAAGACTCTTATCAGTCAACCCCATCCGGCGAAACGTCTCATAATAGAGAATGTTGATGCTACTGCCTCCGTCCATGAGAACTTTAGTGAATTTATATCCACCAACCTGAGGCGCCACTACCAAGGCCAAGTGATCCGGATTGTCGATCCGGGGAGGATGATCCTCTTTGCTCCACACAATAGGCTTTTCTGACCACCGTAAGTAACGCGGAATTGTCGGCTCAATGGCATTGACAGCCCTTTTGTGAAGCTTTTGGTCCCTCTTGCACAAGCTAGTGGTAAACACATGATATTGTCCAGTATTCAATTGTTTTGGGTTGCTCTGATATCTGGATTGCTGCTGATTACCTTGGCCGGGTTGTGGATTATAACCTCCTTGGTTACCCGTATGCCCCTGACCTTGAAAACCGCCTCCACCTGAACCGGCGCCCGGGCCATGAAAGCTGCCTCCACCTGAACCGCCGCCAGGGCCGTGACTTCCATCAAACGCATTTGAATTCTTGAATGCCTTCATGATTGTACAGTCCTTCCACAGATGGGTGGCTGTCTTCTCCCGGGTGTCGTAACTTGGACAAGGTTCATTCAATAGTTGCTCAAGGGTGGGACCTGATCCGCCCAACCGAGGGGGTTGCCTACCCTTGCGTCGTTGATTGTTGCCCTGCGCATTGGTGTTAGCCACAAATTCGTCAGCCTTACGCTTATTACCTCCTTGATTTGCCGGGTTATGCTGGTGACCCTTGTTGTTACCGTTCTTCTTTCCCTTCCCTGTCTTTTCTTCATCAGACACAGGGTCCTTGGTACTATCAGAATCGGCATACTTGACGAGAGCCGCCATCAACTGGCCCATGTCATGGCAGTCACGTTTAAGCCGCCCCAGCTTCTGCTTCAGAGGTTCAACGGTAATTTTTCTCCAACATTAAGACTTCCGAACCGGCATCCATCTTATCAGATGAATGAATTATCTCCTTGACCCAGCGCGCCCAATGGGTTGTGGACTCACCTTCCTCTTGTTTACAATTAGTCAAGTCCACGATTGACATAGGCTGTTTACATGTGTCCTTGAAGTTTTGAATGAACCGGGCCTTTAACTCCGCCCATGAGCCGATAGAATTGGGGGGCAACCCTTTTAGCCAAGTACGAGCCGTTCCATCCAACATCATGGTGAAATATTTAGCCATTGCCGCGTCGCTGATCTCCAACAGCTCCATAGCCATCTCATAACTCTCAATCCAAGCCCCAGGCTGCAAATCGGCCGTGTAATTAGGCACCTTACGAGGCCCCTTGAAGTCCTTCGGCAAACGCTCATTACGTATGGCCGGCACCAGACAAGGGACACCTCCGGTTCTTGTGGCTACTACTGCCTCAACCGAGGTTGCTGGATAAGCCGGAAAAGTCTGATGAGCCGCCTGCTCCGCCGCCAGTTGAAATGCCCGCTCAGCCTCCTGTCGGATCCTCTCCTGATCCGCCAAGTTAAGGGCTCCGGCCTGTACAGGCTCATGCCTGTGTGGCCGGTTGCGGCGTTGAGCATTGCTTGACAAGTCAGCTGAATTCATATGCCTACTGTAGCTTGGGCTCCAGCTCGGGTGAGGAGTTGAATGGATCCTGTCTCGACTGTAAGAGTACGCATCTTACTGCGCCAGAGCTGTTTGAAGAGGTTCTCTCATCCTTTGCGTTTCGATCGCCGCTGGCGAGTCGCCTTCCATCGGGAGAGCCGCCAAACGAGCCGACGCGGCAATGAGGTTTTCCAAGGGATTGGAGAAGTGACCCGGTGGTGTTGGTACATAATGAGGCGAAGTGTATGTGCACGAGGTGGTTCCATGGCCTGCGGCTGAACCGGTGCCCCGGGTGTCGTGATCCGATTTGCCTCCGGCGGGTTGCTTGTTCCGGCCCCGAGTGTAGGAAAAAGGTTCCTAGGATCGAGCGTCAGAGGTAGACGTGACTAAGTTTTCTGATGTCTTCTTCTCATGACCTCGTTTGACACGTTCAGATCCATCGAGATCCAGAAAGTCTCTGCTTGAAGCTGTTGAGCATGAGCGTCCAAAGCCGCCCGCTCCACGGCCATCCTGACCTCTTCTGCTGCTAAATTTTCTTTAGCTTGCACCATCTCCTCACGTACGCGTGCCACCTCTGCATCATGCTGAGCTTTATCTGCCGGTTGTACCACGACAGTCAACAGAGTCGTCAGTTTATCCATGAGGTCCATCAGAATCTGAGTCGGGGGGCGCACGGGGTCTCCTGACCCAGCTGTGGCCGACCCGGTGGTTGTTGTTGCTGCTGCTACTGTGGAGTTCTGCCCGGGCTGTGTTCCCGCCATGAAGACTCCGGCCCAATTCGGCGGCTCAAGGGGGTTCACAATACTGCTGTGTAACATCCCAAATTTGCAAATTGGAATGTTATACACTAGATCATCATGCATAACATATTTTCTTGCATTTTGGTTGATCCTAGAAATTTCACGCAACTCAAGGACCCTCAGAGAGAGTTGGAGATTTCGTTATTTTCACATTTGAGTTTTCTCGAATTTGAAAAGAGGATCATTTGATTTATTTATTTCATCTTCAATAATTTTTCCAATATCAAAAATATGAGAGAGGGAATAAAGTGACTTTCCCAAAGTAGGAAAAATGAAGATTTAATGAATAAGTCAAGTTTTGGTTTTCCGGAGTTTTGTTTGCTTTTTATTTGGATAGGGAAAAATGCGCGTTTTCAAAAATTGCATTTAGGCCCGGAGAAAAGTTCATTTTGTTCGACTCATTTTTAGGAGTCAGAGAAAATTTACTTTAGATTTTTCGGAGTTCGTTTAGATAGTTTTTCTTTTGTTTTTCTGCGCGCGAAACCGATTTAAAAAAAAGGAGAGCAGCTCCCGCGCGCCAGGCCAGCCGGGCTAAGGCCCAGCCAGCCGCCACCGCCCCAGCCTCGCGCGAGCCGAGTCCGGCTCGGACTCCAGCCGCCGCCGCCCCTTGCCTTGCCTTGCCCCTTGGCCAAGAAAGCAACCCCCCTCTCCACCCCTAGCCGCTGCCGCCTCTAGCTGCTGCCGCCGCCGCCGCCCTTGCACCCCGCCGCCGTCGGAGGTAGCCCCGCGCCGCGCCTCTTTTTCTTCCCCGGTTCGGTTTTTCTTAAGAAAACCGTTTCGTTTCTTTTCTTTTTTCTTCCGTTTCTTTTTCGGTTTCTTTTCCGAAAACCCTATATCAGTTTTCGTTCTTCTTTCGGACCGTTCGTCTCAACGAATGTGATCACCGATTTTTCCCCGGTTAACGACGCCCGTTCGTTTAACCGTTCGTCTCTTTCTTTTCGTCGGATTTATTCCGCGATCGCGATCTCAGATCCGATCTTCGTTCTAGTCTTTCTTCCCGCTCGTTTATCGGAATCAGGTGATTCAAGCGCCTGGAGTTTCGTTTCGAAACCACCGTTCTGTCTAATCAACTTAAACAAGTTTTTGCCCCGGTAAAATTTGACCTAGATTTAACTTGCTAGAACCGAGTTGGTTTCTTCCGCCGTTTGTTTTCTGTTTCTTTGTTCGGTTCGTTCTTTCTTTGCAACCGGAGTTCTTAAGTTGAACTTTCTGGTTCGTTCTCTTATTCGAGTTTTACCTGTGCATTAGATGAGTACTTATTGTGTGCTTTTTGTTTGTCTGCGATAGATCACCCGGATTGCGCCGCTTGTTACTTCGAAACCCTAGGTCTCGCGGATCATCAGCAAGGCAAGTAACACTTTGATCATACCTTTTCTACAACCCATGTTTTATTGCATTAGACCAATCCTCTCACATTGCATGATTAGGATCTAATTAAACTGTGGGATGGGAAGTAGATGAGGTAGTACCTATTACCTGTATTATTATGAAACCTTTGGGAGTTACTTCTACGTTTGCTTATTATGCCATGCTATGCTAGTGGGCGTGGATTGGGTGAGTGATATCCATGACAGATGTGAGTTGATAATTTTTAATGGTTTATCTAAGGTGGCCACTTAAACACACATCTGGGTGGATTGAGGCACCTGATGTCTATCAGGACTTGCCTGTTTTATTTTGGACCGCCACCCAGGCTCAAAGGGATCATAAGATAATTCATGCTAGAAACTTCCGTGTGCAGCCACATGCTACTATGGGCTCTGGCATAGTTGACTAAGTTTTGCGAACTCTTACGGGGTGGACTAGCAGATGTAGGGGTTGTAGGTGGTACGGTCTACCCCACATGTAAGGTGCTAGCACTTCTGAAAGACTGTGTCTCGGTCATCCGTTTCTCAAACACCATGTAGTGCGAGAAAACAAACGGAGGCGATCGAGTCATGTGGGGAAAAGTGCACAAACCTCTGCAGAGTGTATAAACTAATCATGATTAGCCGTGTCCCCGGTTATGGACAACTTGAGTATCTAGTACTTGAATATCATGTGAATCTCATCATGTTACTTCTAATTAATGTTGTTTGGTTTTTAATTACTTAATTGGGATCGGAATGCTGTCAACCATTCTCGATGTTTAACAACTACCCTGATAGTTAAATAAATTTATTCCTTTGCAGTAGGGAAAAATTGGCTTTACGCAAAACTGTAACCATAGAGCTTTCCACCAGCCATATATGCATATAGTATAGCTGTTTCATTCCATTACTCTCTATGTGTTACATTGCCAGCATATTCCATGTGCTGACCCGTTTTCGGGCTGCAACTTCTCATGTTGCAGACTTTTCAGACGACGAGTAAGATGCTTTTAGGTCGTGGTTCTATACTCAGTGATGCCGTTGGAGTTGATGGACCCATTTTTCTTCCAAGTCTTCCGCTGTTATCGACACTAGATGGCCTTAAGCCATATTTATTGTAATAAGTTCTCTTTTGAGACAACGATGTAATAAGTGTGTGATTGCCACTCTGCTATAAATCCTTCGATGTATTGTGTGGTGTCAGCATTACTGATCCAGGGATGACACCTGAGCACAGAGCGCTTGATCCATTCAGGTCGGGTCGCGACAGAGATGGTATCAGAGCACACGCTGACTGTAGGACACGACCACTAAGTTAAAGCCATAGATCACTATTCTCTTCTCATTTTCTAACTCCTCATCTTTTCTACTCTATTAGGATGACGCATGCGAAGATTAAGTACGCTCAACCGGATGAAGGCACACCATTTGGATTTCACCTGAAGGAAGTCACCAAGTACCTGAACATTGGATTACCAAGCTTCACGGGAACCTTCAACGCCACTCTGCCTGAAGAGGAGCGCTGGAAGATTCAAGCTCACGTTCCGGGAAGAACATTCGCGCCAATTACAAAGCCCATAGATAGTGTTTTCAATGCACCAACCTGGAGTCTGGGAAGGAGCATGGCAGCCCATATCACCATGGGACGCATTGGAGAAGTTTATCAAGAAGACCTTAAGGACACCATCTACCAGATTTGCGGACGCCGAGACGAACAATGGGAGTTAGTCAGCACCAAGAAGGATAGATCCATTGCATCTTTCATCCAGGAGTTAAACCATCACATTCGACGCCACGAGAACCAGATGTGCGATGATATGATAGAGTTGAAGAATGCGAAGGCAAGGATCATCGAGCTAGAAGGAGAACTGAAGTCTACACGCAAGGACTACATGGACGAGATCGTAGCTCTAGCAAGACACAATGGCGATCTTAAGCAGGAGATTGAAGAACTCAAGAGGAAGTTAGCATCCAAAGAGGAAGACAAGTACGTCGCATGCCCGGACAACTACATCATCATCGACGACACCGATTCGGATCCAAGTGAACCCGACTTTGAAGACGAAGCTGGAGCAGATATCATGGAGTCTTCCACCGGTTCAAATTTCTAGATGACCACCAGATAGTAGTAGTATTCCCCCATGTAAACATCATAGTCGAGCACTTTTGCGATAGTTTTAGACCGATTGTAAGCCCTTGTTTGATTGAATGAAGTGATTTTGTGTGCATTTGCTCATGTGCATTGGGGTAGTGTTTTCCCTTTAGACCTCACTCTATTCTTATATCTCATCTTTTCTAAACCCTCAGATGCCTCCGAGACGTGACAATGGATTCCCACCGGAGCTCACTCAGTTGATCCAGCAACAGAATCAATTGATGCAGATGTTAGTTCAGAACCAGCAGAACAACAACAACAACCCACCACCACCACCACCTGTTGACCACTTAGCCCGTTTCCTTAGGCTGAACCCGCCGGTGTTTTCCAGTAGCACCGAGCCAATAGTAGCAGACGATTGGCTCCGCAAGATAGGAAGGGAGTTGACCACTACAGGATGCACAGACGGTGAGAAAGTGAAGTTTGCCGCACATCAGCTTGACGGACCCGCGGCAGCATGGTGGGAGAATTTCACAGCCACTTACCCAGTTGACACTGTCACATGGGATCAGTTTCAGCAAGCTTTCCGCACTGCCCATGTTTCAGCAGGAGCTATGGCCCTGAAGAAGCGTGAGTTTCGCAACTTACGCCAAGGAGGAAGGACAGTTGGCCAGTACGTTGACGATTTCAGCAAGTTAGCACGTTATGCCCCAGATGACGTTGCTACGGATGCAGCTAAGCAGGAGAAGTTTCTGGAAGGACTGAATGATGAACTAAGCATGAAATTGATGGTAGCAAGTTTCAACAACTACCAGGAGTTGGTAGATCGTGCCATCATGATTGAAGGAAAGCAACAGCAGACTGAGAACCGTAAGAGGAAGTATAGACAGGGGAAGTATAACTCTGGAGCCCAGCAGAAGCCCCGTTTTACCCCTAAACCGGGATTTCAGTTTCAGCACACCCATGGAGGAGGTAGCTCGCACAACCATAATGGCCACAAGAATGGTAATGGGAATGGAGGAAGCAACGGCCAGAACCGTACCACCCCATCGACCCCAACCAAGAGAGACCTGAGTCAAGTCACTTGTTTCAAGTGTTCCAAGACCGGACATTATGGCAATGAATGTCCCGAAGGCCAGAATGGAAATGCCAATGGAAGCTCTGGGAAGAAGCCGAGCCCTTTCAATAGGGGACAGGTGAACCACGTTAATGTGGAGGAGGTTGAAGATCAGCCCGATGCAGTAATCGGTAAGTTTCTGGTTAAGTCATTTACTGCACTCGTTCTTTTCGGTACCGGTGCATCACATTCATACATATCAAGGGGATTTGTGGATAGATATAACCTGCCAACCCAAGCCCTTAGGTCACCCATGTTAGTAAGCTCACCAGGAGTGGAGTTTATGGCCAGACGATGGTGTGATCGGTTACCATTAAGGATTGGTAACTATGTGTTTCCCTCAGACCTAATAGTATTGGAATCTCAAGGATTGGATGTGATATTAGGCATGGATTGGTTATCGATGTATGGAGGAAACATCGATTGCGCTAGTAAGTCAATTTTGCTTACCACACCAGAAGGAAAAAGGATCAAATATGTATCCCGGCATGTGCCAAACAGGACACAAGTAAACTGCCTAACAGGAGTTGTGCAAGAAGAAGTACCAGTGGTAAAGGATTTTCCTGATGTATTTCCTGAGGAATTACCAGGCATGCCACCGGATAGAGACATTGAGTTTTTGATTGAGTTGTTGCCAGGTACCGGCCCAATATCAAAGCAACCGTACCGGATGCCAGCAAAGGATTTGGTAGAAATTAAGAATCAGATTAAGGAGTTATTGGATAAAGGTTATATTCGCCCAAGTTCTTCGCCTTGGGGATCACCCGTACTTCTAGTGGAAAAGAAGGATGGATCATTAAGGATGGTTGTAGATTATCAAGGATTGAATGAAGTAACCATCAAGAACAAGTACCCACTGCCAATGATTAATGATCTGTTTGATCGTTTGCAAGGAGCTAAAGTGTTTTCCAAGATCGATTTGCGATCAGGGTACCATCAATTGAAGATTCGAGAGCAGGACATACCTAAGACAGCATTCACCACAAGATATGGACTGTATGAGTATACCGTTATGTCATTTGGATTGACTAACGCACCTGCCTATTTTATGAACCTGATGAACAAAGTGTTTATGGAGTTTTTGGATAAGTCCGTCGTAGTGTTCATCGATGACATCCTGGTTTATTCAAAGAATGAAGAGGAGCATAAGGAACATTTGCGTTTGGTTTTGGAGAAACTAAGGGAACATCAGTTATACACCAAATTCAGCAAATGTGAGTTTTGGTTGAAGGAAGTTGGATTCCTTGGACACGTTATATCTGGAGAAGGTATAGCAGTTGACCCCACTAAGGTTGAGACCGTAACCGAATGGGAATCACCAACGACAGTTGGAGAGATCCGGAGTTTTCTTGGACTCGCAGGATACTACCGGAGATTCATTGAGAACTTTTCAAAGATTGCAAAGCCTATGACTGAATTGTTGAAGAAGGATACTAAGTTCAAATGGACTGAGGAGTGTGAGGCTAGTTTTCAGGAGTTGAAGAAACGCTTGGTTACCTCACCAGTATTGATTTTGCCAGATCAGACCAAGGATTATGAGGTGTATTGCGACGCTTCACGTCAAGGACTTGGAGCAGTGCTTATGCAAGAAGGAAGAGTTGTTTCGTATGCTTCACGGCAACTGAAGCCTCATGAATTGAATTATGCCACGCATGATTTGGAGTTAGCAGCCGTAGTGCATGCATTGAAAACGTGGAGACATTTCCTCATTGGAAATCATTGTGAGGTGTACACGGATCACAAGAGTTTGAAGTACATTTTCACGCAGAAGGAGTTGAACCTCAGACAAAGGAGATGGTTGGAGCTCATCAAGAATTATGACATGAGATTGCATTACCATCCCGGAAAAGCTAATGTAGTAGCCGACGCATTGAGCCGTAAGAGCCATGTCAATACTCTAACGACGGGGAAAATACCAAAGGAGTTAGCAGAAAACCTTCGTGAGCTATGTTTGGAAATAGTTCCGAGAGGCTATGTAGCAGCATTGGATATTCAGTCAACATTGATGGATAAGATCAGAGAAGCTCAGAAATCTGACAAGGAGATTGCTTCTATAAAAGAGAGAATGAGCAAAGGAAAAGCAAAAGGATTTCGTGAGGATGAGCACGATACCCTATGGTTTGAGGACCGTGTTTATGTGCCCAATGACCCGGAGATCAGGAAGTTGATTTTGCACGAGGCACATGATTCACCGTATTCGATTCACCCAGGGAATACCAAGATATATTTGGATTTGAAGGAAACATTTTGGTGGACCGGAATGAAGAAGGATATTGCAGCATATGTAGCAGTTTGTGACGTATGTCAGAGAGTGAAGGCAGAGCATCAGAAGCCAGCAGGATTGTTACAACCATTGCCGATACCCGAATGGAAGTGGGATAAGATAGGCTTGGATTTTATCACAGGACTACCCAGGACAAAGGCAGGCTACGATTCGATATGGGTAGTAGTTGATCGTTTGACGAAGGTAGCACATTTTATTCTAGTTAAGACCACTTACACCAGTGCTAAGTTGGCAAAGATATACATGACTAGAATCATTTGTTTGCATGGATTTCCAAGGAGTATCGTATCAGATAGAGGAACCCAATTTACCTCAAAGTTTTGGAATCAGTTGCATGAAACTTTAGGAACCAGACTAGAGTTTAGCACAGCTTTTCACCCGCAGACAGATGGACAGACCGAGAGAGTCAATCAGATTTTGGAAGATATGCTGAGAGCTTGTGCACTAGATTATGGATCTAGCTGGGACGATAATTTGCCGTATGCAGAGTTTTCTTATAACAACAGTTACCAAACCAGTTTGAAGATGGCACCTTTCGAAGCTTTATACGGAAGGAGGTGCAGGACACCGTTGTCATGGGACGAAGTTGGAGACCGTCAATTCTTTGGACCAGATTTGATTAAGGAGTCTGAACGGAAAGTTAAGTTGATTCGCGATAGGCTCAAGGTAGCCAGTCCAGGCAGAAGAGCTACGCAGATTCTAAACGCAAGGAGACAGTTTAGGAAACCAGAAACAGAGTTTATCTCCGAGTATCCCCACTTCGAGGAGTTAAGCGCTTTGGAGTTAAGGGAAAGTTAGCACCGCGTTTCATTGGACCGTACAAGATCTTGCAACGTATGGGAGAAGTCGCTTATAATTTGGAATTACCAGAGGAACTGTCAGGAGTTCATGATGTATTCCATGTTTCTCAGCTGAAGAAATGTCATGCCGAGATGGCGGAGATACCGCTAAGAGATACAGTACCACTTGAAGCGATTCAGTTGAAGGACGACTTAACGTATGAGGAGAAGCCAGTCAAGATTCTCGATTATGCCAGCAGAGTCACCCGCAGCAAGGTTATCAAGTTTTGCAAAGTTCAGTGGAACCACCACCCAGAGGATGAAGCCACCTGGGAAAGAGAAGAAGGTTTGCTCAAGGACCACCCTCACCTATTTTCTAGCCAACCCGAATCTCGAGGGCGAGATTCCTCTTAAGGGGGGTAGGTTTGTAACATCCCAAATTTGCAAATTGGAATGTTATACACTAGATCATCATGCATAACATATTTTCTTGCATTTTGGTTGATCCTAGAAATTTCACGCAACTCAAGGACCCTCGGAGAGAGTTGGAGATTTCGTTATTTTCATATTTGAGTTTTCTCGAATTTGAAAAGAGGATCATTTGATTTATTTATTTCATCTTCAATAATTTTTCCAATATCAAAAATATGAGAGAGGGGATAAAATGACTTTCCCAAAGTAGGAAAAATGAAGATTTAATGAATAAGTCAAGTTTTGGTTTTCCGGAGTTTTGTTTGCTTTTTATTTGGATAGGGAAAAATGCGCGTTTTCAAAAATTGCATTTAGGCCCGAAGAAAAGTTCATTTTGTTCGACTCATTTTTAGGAGTCGGGGAAAATTTACTTCAGATTTTTCGGAGTTCGTTTAGATAGTTTTTCTTTTGTTTTTCTACGCGTGAAACCGACTTAAAAAAAAGGAGAGCAGCTCCCGCGCGCCAGGCCAGCCGGGCCAAGGCCCAGCCAGCCGCCACCGCCCCAGCCTCGCGCGAGCCGAGTCCGGCTCGGACTCCAGCCGCCGCCGCCCCTTGCCTTGCCCCTTGGACAAGAAAGCACCCCCCCTCTCCACCCCTACCCGCCACCTAGCCGCCGCCGCCGCCTCTAGCTGCTGCTGCCGCCGCCTAGCGCTGCCGCCGCCGCCCTTGCACCCCGCCGCCGCCGGAGGTAGCCCCGCGCCGCGCCTCTTTTTCTTCCCCGGTTTGGTTTTTCTTAAGAAAACCGTTCCGTTTCTTTTCTTTTTTCTTCCGTTTCTTTTTCGGTTTCTTTTCCGAAAACCCTAGATCGGTTTTCGTTCTTCTTTCGGACCGTTCATCTCAACGAACGTGATCACTGATTTTTCCCCGGTTAACGACGCCCGTTCATTTAACCGTTGGTCTCTTTCTTTTTGTCGGATTTATTCCGCGATCGCGATCTCAGATCCGATCTTCGTTCTAGTCTTTCTTCCCGCTCGTTTACCGGAATCAGGTGATTCAAGCGCCTGGAGTTTCGTTTCGAAACCACAGTTCTGTCAAATCAACTTAAACAAGTTTTTGCCCTGGTAAAATTTGACCTAGATTTAACTTGCTAGAACCGAGTTGGTTTCTTCCGCCGTTTGTTTTCTGTTTCTTTGTTCGGTTCGTTCTTTCTTTGCAACCGGAGTTCTTAAGTTGAACTTTCTGGTTCGTTCTCTTGTTCGAGTTTTACCTGTGCATTAGATGAGTACTTATTGTGTGCTTGTTGTTTATCTGCGATAGATCACCCGGATTGCGCCGCTTGTTACTTCGAAACCCTAGGTCTCGCGGATCATCAGCAAGGCAAGTAACACTTTGATCATACCTTTTCTACAACCCATGTTTTATTGCATTAGACCAATCCTCTCACATTGCATGATTAGGATCTAATTAAACTGTGGGATGGGAAGTAGATGAGGTAGTACCTATTACCTGTATTATTATGAAACCTTTGGGAGTTACTTCTACGTTTGCTTATTATGCCATGCTATGCTAGTAGACGTGGATTGGGTGAGTGATATCCATGACAGATGTAAGTTGATAATTTTTAATGGTTTATCTAAGGTGGCCACTTAAACACACATCTGGGTGGATTGAGGCACCTGATGTCTATCAGGACTTGCCTGTTTTATTTTGGACCGCCACCCAGGCTCAAAGGGATCATAAGATAATTCATGCTAGAAACTTCCGTGTGCAGCCACATGCTACTATGGGCTCTGGCATAGTTGACTAAGTTGTGCGAACTCTTACGGGGTGGACTAGCAGATGTAGGGGTTGTAGGTGGTACGGTCTACCCCACATGTAAGGTGCTAGCGCTTCTGAAAGACTGTGTCTCGGTCATCCGTTTCTCAAACACCATGTAGTGCGAGAAAACAAACGGAGGCGATCGAGTCATGTGGGGAAAAGTGCACAAACCTCTGCAGAGTGTATAAACTAATCATGATTAGCCGTGTCCCCGGTTATGGACAACTTGAGTATCTAGTACTTGAATATCATGTGAATCTCATCATGTTACTTCTAATTAATGTTGTTGGGTTTTTAATTACTTAATTGGGATCGGAATGCTGTCAACCATTCTCGATGTTTAACAACTACCCTGATAGTTAAATAAATTTATTCCTTTGCAGTAGGGAAAAATTGGCCTTACGCAAAACTGTAACCATAGAGCTTTCCACCAGCCATATATGCATATAGTATAGCTGTTTCATTCCATTACTCTCTATGTGTTACATTGCCAGCATATTCCATGTGCTGACCCGTTTTCGGGCTGCAACTTCTCATGTTGCAGAATTTTCAGACGACGAGTAAGATGCTTTTAGGTCGTGGTTCTATACTCAGTGATGCCGTTGGAGTTGATGGACCCATTTTTCTTCCAAGTCTTCCGCTGTTATCGACACTAGATGGCCTTAAGCCATATTTATTGTAATAAGTTCTCTTTTGAGACAACGATGTAATAAGTGTGTGATTGCCACTCTGCTATAAATCCTTCGATGTACTGTGTGGTGTCAGCATTACTGATCCAGGGATGACACCTGAGCACAGAGCGCTTGATCCATTCGGGTCGGGTCGCGACATGCTGCCATCGGAAGAGCCCCCGAGCATGCCATCCTGCAGCTGATATAAAGAGTCTGTCTCACCCGTTGATGATGTCGCGTCAGAACATATGGCCATCTCACCCCCATCCACCGATTCTTCAGAGTATTCACCGCCGTGAATGCAACCTATGAAAGCATGCTTCACAATAGATTGAACACGGGTGGACCTCGCGCGCTGAGCCGTTTCGAGGAGGTTGGTGTGGACGTCCGGCTCAGGGCCCGGCTCGCCGATCCGGCCGATGAAGACATGAATTCCGCCGAAGGGGACCCGGTACCCATACTCAATTGAGCTGGCCGCGGGGCCTCAGCTTTCGTTGTCGATGTAGAGCTTGTCGCGACGACTCTTGGTCATCCGGCCCACACCGTATCCCTTGAGCCCTTCGAAGTTGCCCTTCAAGAACTCAAATCCACCGTGCGTTGGCCCCACGATGGGCGCCAACTGTCATGGAATTGCCATGGCAGATGTCCTAGCAAAAGGACTTAGTCGTAGGGCCATCGCAACTAGGAAGCTTAAAGGGGTTAATCGGGACAAAGGACACGAGAGGTTTTATACTAGTTCGTCCCCTTACGATGAAGGTAAAAGCCTACGTCTAGTTGTGTTGATATTGCTGGGGTTTCGATCGCCAAGAGGCTAGTTCGCCGGCTTGGTTATCGATCTCTTGTCTCTTGCCCTAAGCCGCCACCGGGTCGTCCCTTATATACATGGGTTGACGCCTGGTGGCCTACAGAGTCCCTGCCGGCTCATAAATCGTGTCCGGCTCGGTGACTTCTTTTACATGCCTTTCTTTACAAGTCTTTCCTTACATACGGTGGTTTACAATATTGGGCCTTAAGCCGCCTCTAGGCCTCTAGGCCTTCTATAAGATTTAACAAACTATCTCCTTGAGTGTTTACTGGCCTTCCTTTGTGACCCACCATTGGGTCTTGACCCGGCCCCTTCATGTCTAATAGGTCGGACGCCCAAGGACCCCTTAGTCCCGGACTCCCTCAGTAGCCCCAGAACCATGCTTCAATGACGAGGTGTCTGGCGCGCAGATTGTCTTCGGCATTGCAAAGTGGGTTCCCCTTTCTGAATACTCCAAGATAGTCTTCGGACGCAATGAACGTGTCCGGATCTGCAACACAAATACCACGCACAACCGCGGAGAGTATAATATATCACGAATTCAATCCGCCGACAACTTTTTGTAATGTGACTTCACTCTTGCCCGGTCATTATTTCGAACCGTTTCTTGTCGTGTTGTTCCATGTTTTGAGGCACGGTTTTTATTGGCACGTCTTGTCGAAACAGACATCGTGTCCCCATATTGCGTGATTCTCATCAACACGGGCGTGGGTAACCCAACCGTTCCCTTGGAATAGGCAGGTTTTCAGGCTTAGGAGGAGGCGTTCGATATCCGCTGCCTTTATAAAGGGGCCAAGGGCCGTCTTATTTTGCGCCGACCCTTTCCTCAGCCCTTCCAACTTCGAGTTCTAGCACCCGAGGATCGACTTCACTACTTCAAGCTGCCCAATCATGTCCGGACCCAGCCCACAGGGCCGATGGGTGGCTTCCTCTGTTACAGAGGAGCATATTGTGAAGCTTCGTGCGGCCAGATACCTGACCGCGGACATCCCCCACATGCTTCCTGCTCGAGGACAGGTTATTCCTACTCCCAGATCTGGTGAGAGGGTCGTATTCATCTCCCACTTCCTGCGAGGTCTAGGATTCACTCTTCATCCCTTCGTCCGGGGGCTCATGTTTTACTACGGACTAGATTTTCACGATCTAGCCCCAGATTCTTTCCTTCACATCTCGACGTTCATTATCACGTGTGAGGCCTTTCTTCGTATTCCCCCACACTTCAGCTTATGGCTCAAGACCTTTAGTGTGAAGCCGAAGGTAGTCGACAGGGAACACACGGAGTGCGGAGGTGTTATAGTGAGCAAGCTTACCAATGCTCCCTGGCCAAAAGGCTCTTTCACCGAAGCTCCCAACCTATGGCAGCGGGAGTGGTTTTACGTCACTGAACCCCGCGGTACCAAGTGGGCGGCTATACCTGTGTTTTGATCTGGCTCTCCATTACATCTTGCATCATGGATTAATAAGGGGCTAGACCGGGGATCAATTGACAAAGTCCAGACTCTACAGAGCCGCATCCGGAGCCTCCTTGAGAAGGACGTTGGTCTTATCAACGTGGTCCAAGTAATGCTGGTCCGCCGGGTTCTGCCGTGCCAGTGATGGCCTCTCTGTATGTGGGAGTTTAATTCAGAACGACAACGGACCCTCCAAGAATTCTTCGGTACTACGCACAAAGGAATGTGGAAGTTGTTTTTCGAGAAACGAAAATAGTGGCCAGACACCACCCAGGACATCGGCCTCGACCACAACCATCTAGATACCTCGGTAAGCGCTCGACTCCCGAACAATTTCTAGCTATGCGTGCCGTAATGCGATACTGATCACACTATCTTCTTCCACGGCTGGATAAAGAAAGCAGAGCGAATTAGGTGTTCGGCCCCCCTTCCCGAAGACTCAGCGGATCTCAAATTAACAAGGATGCTGGCCCAGGCACCGTACCAGATCCATGTGAAGGAGGACAATACGGAGAGCGGGAGGACCGAAGGTGGCCTCCATCCCGAAGGTATATTAGACGCTGTGTCTGGAGAGATCAAAATCCCATCGTCCGAAGACAAAAGTAAAGGAGAAGCCAACATTCCTTCTCCCCATGGTAAGAAAAGGGCCATCTCCGAAGATTGGGAGGAAAAGGCTCCTAAGCGAGGCAAGATGCCCCTGCGGGCGGCTCGGGCTTAGAGGACGACGTCATCGCGTAGTCCCCTGGTGAGGGCAAGCCTAAATCATAAGCGAACAAGGGTGTTTTAAACATATCCCATTCCTCTCCTGTGACCAGGGTAATGATGACCCACAAGTATAGGGGATCTATCATAGTCCTTTCAATAAGTAAGAGTGTCAAACCCAATGAGGAGCAGAAGGAAATGATAAGCGGTTTCCAGCAAGGTATTCTCTGCAAGTACTGAAATAAGTGGTAACAGGTAGTTTTATGATAGGATAATTTGTAACGAGCAATAAGTAACAAAAGTAAATAAAGTGCATCAAGGTGGCCCAATCCTTTTTGTAGCAAAGGACAAGTCTGGACAAACTCTTATATAGATAAAAGCACTCCCGAGGACACATGGGAATATCATCAAGCTAGTTTTCATCACGTTCATATGATTTGTGTTCGGTACTTTGATAATTTGGTATGTGGGTGGACCAGTGCTTGGGTACTGTCCTTACTTGGACAAGCATCCCACTTATGATTAACCTCTATTGCAAGCATCCGCAACTAAAACAAAATTATTAAGGTAAACCTAACCATAGCATGAAACATATGGATCCAAATCAGCCCCTTAGGAAGCAACGCATAAACTAGGGTTTAAGCTTCTATCACTCTAGCAACCCATCATCTACTTATTACTTCCCAATGCCTTCCTCTAGGCCCAAATAATGGTGAAGTGTTATGTAGTCGACGTTCACATAACACCACTAGAGGGAAGACAACATACATCTCATCAAAATATCGAACGAATACCAAATTCACATGACTACTAATAGCAAGACTTCTCCCTTGTCCTCAGGAACAAACGTAACTACTCACAAAGCATATTCATGTTCATAACCAGAGGGGTATTAATATGCATATAGGATCTGAACATATGATCTTCCACCAAATAAACCAACTAGCATCAACTAAAAGGAGTAATTAACACTACTAGCAACCCACAGGTACCAATCCCGGACTTGGAGACAAGAAGTGGATACAAGAGATGAACTAGGGTTTTGAGAGGAGATGGTTCTGGTGAAGATGTTGATGGAGATTGCCCTCTCCCAATGAGAGGAGCGTCGGTGATGACGATGGCAATGATTTCCCCCTCCCGGAGGGAAGTTTCCCCGGCAGAACGGCTCCGCCAGAGCCCTAGATTGGTTCCGCCAAGGTTCCGCCTCGTGGCGGCGGAGTTTCGTCCGAGAAGATGGCTTATGATTTTTTTCCTCATCGAAAGACTTTATATAGCAGAAGATGGTCATCAGAGGGCCAGTAGGGGGGCCATGAGGTAGGGGGCGCGCCCAGGGGGGTAGGGCGTGCCCCCCACCCTCGTGGGCAGGGTGTGGCCCCCCTGGTAAACTTCTTGCGCTCAGTATTTTTTATATATTCTGAAATTGACTTCCGTGAAGTTTCAGGACTTTTGGAGTTGTGCAGAATAGGTCTCTAATATTTGCTCCTTTTCCAGCCCAGAATCCCAGCTGTCGGCATTCTCCCTCTTTATGTAAACCTTGTAAAATAAGAGAGAATAGGCATAAGTATTGTGACATAATGTGTAATAACAGCTCATAATGCAATAAATATCTATATAAAAGCATGATGCAAAATGGACGTATCAGGTAACATCTAGAATATATGTTTTTGCAGCTCGGCACACAGTCTTCTTCAACAATCCTCTTCCTCGGGGATCTTCTCCCGGAGATGATGGAAAGCGAGATGCCTCCACCGGTCTCCTCGCCCAATAGGGCGGACGACTTCAAGGTGTCGTCCCGAAGGGTCTCTCCTGATCAACAAGTGATGCGAGGGATGATGAAAACACTAACCGAAGGTGATACTTCGGTAGCCCAAGGTCTGGGGGCCAACAATAAAGGCCCCAGACTGTCCGCCTTACAGCCGGAGACAACTCTAGGGACGAATGAATGGATCCCTTCGAAGGGAGGCCGTGCTGCTACAGCAGCTTCCGGAGATCCAGAAGCGTCGGATATATTGACGAACATGCTGCGACAGGCGTCCGTCTCAGAGGACCATCGTACCTTGATGGGTACAGTGGTTGAAAAGGTTCTGTCCACGAAAAGCGGATTGGATGAGGCCATCACGAGCCTGCTAAGAGGCTTTGAGGTTTGTACTGTAATGTTTTTGATTGTGTTTTATTCACAAAATGCTCATGTGTATAGATAGTAGCCCCGGAGACTCTGATTAGCTTCCCAAGGGAGGCTATCAGAGGATCAAAAAGATATGTCCAGGAAATAATTTGACTACTTGGAACACAGGCTGTTACCTCCCCGGCTACTGCCCGATCCACAGAGGTTGCAGATCTACAGCAAAAGATTGATGAGGTGGATGATGAGATCACACTTATCAATAGGTAGCTTGACGAGGCGCAAGGTATGCTTTTGGGGCAATCAGTATATGTATGTATGATAATATATGCACGAAGCTAGAATTGTATACTGAGACGCGCATAACTACAGATGGTGCTGCCGCGGTGGAGGCCCTTTGGGCTGAACTTGCTCTAGCCAAGGAGCAAGCTCGGATGAGTAATTTGGCTGCCAATAAGGCAGCGGATGAATTAAAAACCGAACAGGCTGCTCGGCGCCAGTGTGAGGAGAGAGTTTCTGTCATGGCGCGCGAGCTAAAGGAAGCCACTGTCTAGTGTGAATTCCTCGAGAGGGATAACAAAGCCAAAGCGGCCGATCTCGACAAGGCCTTACAAGAGGCGAGAGAAGCGCGATCCGAGTCTAGAGCGGCTTGGGAGGAGAACTGGCAAGCTGGGGAGATATCGGCTGGTAAGCCTTTCTTGTTACAGACTAAATTCGGCGATCCGAAGTATTCCCCGCTTAATCAGATGTGGAGCTCTCCAGACGCATTCTTGGACCTGCCGAAGAGCACCTCAAATGCGGCGCAATTTTACCAAGCGCGGGAAGGGTGTGCCATGGAGAAGCTTTTTTTGGTCACAATTCGGCGTGCCAAAGAATCTGCTGTTACTGAACAAATAGATAGCCTAGTGGGCCGAGCTCCACAGGATATCCGGTTCTGCCATGAAGGACGTCATAGTCCGGTTGTGGCCTACTGAGCCAATTCCGAATAGTTATTTCGGTTTGGTGCAGCAGCTTGTTGATGCGGTGCCGCGTATCGACGCCGTTAAGCATTCAACGTGCATTGAAGGTGCACGGATGGCCTTTGCCCACGTCAAGGCATACTGGGCGAAGATGAAGGCCACCGACGTTGCAGCGAGGAGTCCCCCCAAGGGCAAGGACCATCACGCACCAGCGCATTATTTCGAGGACATCTTGCAGTACAAAAAAACATCCGTGGCATTTTGGGCCGAATGAAATTTTATTTCTGTCATACTTATGACACTTCTATGACGATAATTGTGACAAAACTCGGTATCATCATAGATGTGGTGGGGTCCTACTTCTATGACAAAAAATCATGACAGAAAATGGGCTTTTCATCCTGGGCGGGCCGGAGACGCAGCTGCGAGACATTCTTTGGGCCGTCCATGACGGAAAAAACTGTGGTAGAAGCGAGGGCGAGGAAAATATCGGGGTGTTCCCGGTTAGTGTGGATGGTCGGGGCCGAGCGATGCGCGTTTCTCTCGGACACGCACGCGCGTGGGTGCGAGGCGTTGGGCTCTAACTGAACCCGAGCGCGGTGTTGGGCTCTAACTGAACCCAAGCGATTGCACTGCAGGCTACACATTACTGAACCCGAGAGATCGATCGATGGCTGTTAACTAAACCCGATCGAGCGATTCCTTCGCTACTGCTGCTAACTGAAGCCGATCGATGCTGCCTATGGATGAACAGTGAGCGTTGCTGGGGGGTTTGGATGAACAGTTCCCGGTGGGGGTGGATGAACAGGACCCCGTGGTGTTGCCTTTGGATGAACAGGACCCCGATCGATCGAGCCGGTTGGGGCTGGATGAACAGGACCCCGTGGAGGGCAGGATGAGCAGTACCACCCCATGGAGGGCTGGATGAACAGTAGACGGTGGAGGTCTGGATGAACAGTAGCCGGTGGAGTAGCTCGCGGTAGAGGCTGGATGAACAGGAGCCCGTGGATGAACAATCGCAGGTGGAGGCTGGAGGAGGTCGACGGTGGATGAACAGTAGCCCGTGGAGGCTGGAGAGGGTTGACGGTGGAGATGAACAGTATCCCGTGGAGTCCCGTTTTGCGGTACGCCACACCCCTCCTGATGAACAGGACCCCTATTTCGACCGTAGCGCTCCAACACAAGTCCGTTTCCTCCGTTTTGTGGTACGCCACACCCCTCCCGATCAACAGGACCCCCGTTTCGACCGTAGGAGGTCCGTTTCCTCCGTTTTGCGGTACGCCAGACCCCTCATGATGAACAGGATCCCATTTCAACCGTGGCTGGTCGAACACAAGGCTGTTTCCTCCGTTCTGCGGTACGCCAGGCCTCGTTTCCATCGGCTGTTTCGTCCAAGCCCTCCCGATGAACACGATGACACATTCCATTCCGACCCAGCCGGTTGGCTCCCCATGAACACGACGACGACATAGTTTCTCCGTTCCGACCCAGCCATGTACACAAGCCTTGGCCGTATGTATGCGCGAGTAGGCATTCGTCGAGACCCTGCCCGTATATACGTGTGTGGCAGTATTTTATTTCTTGCACACTGGCCGCTGTACGTACGTGTACATGCTACGTGCGCCCCTCTACTACGACACGTGCGTGCCTCTACATCGACCAGTATGTACGTACATGTTTGCGACCAGAATGACAATTGAAAGGATCGAGAAGAGGTGTCTAGAGGGGGGTGATTAGACACCAAGTACCAAAAGTTGCAGTTTTTAATTTCTTTAAGTTGAAGTGGAGTTTTGGCACAAGTTTAACAAACACAATACATATCAAGCAAGCATGCAAAGAGTATATGAGCAGCGGAAAGTAAAGCATGCAACTTGCAAGAATGTAAAAGGATGGGATTGGAGTGTGCAAACGCAATTTGGAGACACGGAGATTTTTGAGACGTGGTTCCGATAGGTGGTGCTATCGTACATCCACGTTGATGGAGACTTCAACCCACAAAGGGTAACGGCTGCGCGAGTCCACGGAGGGCTCCACCCACGAAGGGTCCATGAAGAAGCAACCTTGTCTATCTCACCATGGTTGTCGCCCACGAAGGACTTGCCTCAATACGGTAGATCTTCACGAAGTAGGCGATCTCCTTGCCCTTACAAACTCCTTGGTTCAACTCCACAATCTTGTCGAAGGCTCCCAAGTGACACCTAGCCAATCTAGGAGACACCACTCTCCAAGAAGTAACAAATGGTGTGTTGATGATGAACTCCTTGCTCTTATGCTTCAAATGATAGTCTCCCCAACACTCAACTCTTTCTCACAGGATATGGATTTTGTGGACAAAAGATTTCAGTGGAAAGCAACTTGGGAAGGCTAGAGATCAAGATTCATATGGTAGGAATGGAATATCTTGGCCTCGACACAAGTGTAGGTGGTTCTCTCTCAGAAAATGTATGTTGGAAGTGTAGGTTCGTTCTGATGGCTCTCTCCATGAATGAAGAGGAGGTGGAGGGGTATATATAGCCTCCACAGAAAATCTACCTGTTACACACAACTTGCCAATCTTGGCTGGACTGAATTGATAAACTCGGTTGGACCGATTCAGCAAATCTAGTGACCGTTAGGACTTTTGGTGGGACCGACATGCAACTCGGTAGGACCGATATTGTTAGGGTTAGGGCATAACGTAATCTCGGTGAGACCGATTTTGGTAATAAGCTAATCAGAGAGTTGGTCGGGTAAACTTGGTGGGACCGATTCACTCATTTAGGTGAGACCGAAATGTTACGAAAGGAAACATAGAGTTTATATTGCAATCTCAGTAGGACCGATTACGCAAACTTGGTGAGACCGATTTTGGTAATAGATCCATACAGAGAGATTGCAATCCCATCTCGGTGAGACCGAGATCCCTATCGGTGAGACCGATTTGCCTAGGGTTTGTGGCAGTGGCTATGACATCTGAACTCGGTGGCGCCGGATAGAAAGAATTGGTGGGGCCGAGTTTGACTTTTGGTTTAGGTCATATGTGGATGTGAGAAAGTAGTTAAGGGCTTTGGAGCATATTACTAAGCACTTTGAGCAAGAGCCTCATTAAGCAACACCTCATCCCTCCTTGATAGTATTGGTTTTTCCTATAGACTCAATGTGATCTTGGATCACTAAAATAGAAAATGTAGAGTCTTGAGCTTGGAGCTTGAGACAATCCTTTTGTCCTTAGCATCTTGAAGGGGTTCCACATCCTCTAGTCCATGCCACTTCATTGTTGAACTTATTTGAAACATACTAGGTAAAAGTGTTAGTCCAACAAGAGATATGTTGACATTAATTACCAAAACCACCTAGGGAGCACTTGTGCTTTCAATCTCCCCCTTTTTGGTAATTGATGACAACATACATCAAAGCTTTAGATAAAGATATAGAGAATAGTGAGTAAAGCTTTGGAAAGACATGTAACATGCGTAGGCTCCCCCTACATGTATGCAATCATGTGAATATGGAATATAGGAGCATGTGAATGCATAAACATGACAGAGTAAGCAATGTGTTACATGTATCTTGGCTATATGCATCAGAGCAAATGATGTGAGTATGAGAAATGTACCTTCATGCTCATGAGTCCTTCTTGCAAAAAGTATGTACATCAGCAAGAATTTCTCATACACATGATTGTGATGCATATACTTACCTTGTGGTCTTGAGTTGTCTTAGGATGGGATGAACCTGCGTAAACAAGTTTAGATAACACAGATACACCTACTGGCCCGAGCAAACAAAAGAAACCACAAGAGTACCAAGACTGGGATGACATGTAGAGTGAGTACTAAGTACCACATTGGATATAGACATGTCCCCAAAGGTAAAGATGTGCAATAAATTCAAGGATTTCCTTCCCTTAGATGTCTTGCTCCCCCTGAATCTAGCATGGGATACTGGGAGAAGATAGGGAACAGAAAATCAGAGCAAAATCAGAGCTCAAAGGAAATAAACAGAGCTCATGCAACCGAGCAAATATGAACATGTCTTTCCCCTCTTGAAGACATGTGACTTCTCTCCTCTTGAACACCAAGCATCTGGGGTCCTTGATGATTACTCTTTCTTCCCTTGAGTATTCTCTCCCTCTATAGAAATGATTAAGCTTTGATGTGATCTCTCTCTCTCCCCCTTTAACATCAATTTCCAACAAGGGTTCTTCTGGATTTTTGTCCTGATGGGTTTGGTCCTTGAGTCACAGAACAAAGCAGCAAGTTGAATGGGATGCTGGTCGAGGACAAGATTCATTGAGTGGAGCTGGATCAAAAAGAATGCAGAAACAAATGGCAAGATGTCTTCCTGTAGTGAAATCGGTGACACCGAGTTGTATGGTTCGGTTGTACCGAGAGGATTCGGTTGGACCGAAAGCATCAGACCGGTGAGACTGAGTTCATCGCAGAGAAAACACTTGTCACCTCAGCTCACTAGACAAGTAAGATCTCACAAGGATTTGCAAGGAATTAACTGAAAGATTTGCAATGAATTGGATGCAAAGAATGCAGAAAAGAGAAGAAACTAAAAAAGAGTCTAGATGAAGTTGGAAACAAATATGCATGAGACAAATGCAAGAGCACGGAAAAGAACACAAGAGAACTTCATCTAGAATTGGTTGGCGACAAAGTCACCTATGTTAGAGTATATTGACTTAGGAGTCAAGTGAGATCACTTGATCATAGGTCATACTCATCGTTTAAGCTCAAAATGGGGTTACCATTTTTCGTTTAAGCTTTTTGATGTATTCACATCTTGTCGAGTTGCTTTGACTCATGACTTGGAGTAAAGCTTCTCTAAGATGGAATAACATACCTTGGGTGGTGGTGTTGATCATGATCATGTAGTTGAACTTGTGTTGGTTGCTCAAGGTTGATGTAGCTCATCAAGAGTTGGGAGCACCACTTGGAGTTTGAGTTCATCTACCTACATGGGTTAGTTTTTGCAAGGAAGAGCCTTGTGTATCCAAAATGACAATCATGAAACTCAACATAGAATTTGTCAAAGGATATGTTTGAATGGTTGCGTGCTTCCTTGTCTTCATCCACCATTGTGTAGAGACTTGGTGATATAGAAATTGCTCAAGATGTTAGTGAGTTGCAATCTCATAGATATAGATTCATCCAAGTACCTACACGGGTTAGATAATATGCAAGGTGCAAATATATCCAAGACATAAGATAGTCAACATAAGGGAAATATCAAGGATTAGTCATAGGCTCATGCCTTGCATGTATCAAATGGAGTTCCTACTCCAAGTTTGAAGCATCAATGATGTTCAATTCACCTCTTAACCTGAAAAACACTTTCTCATCAAGTGGTTTCATGAATATATCAGCTAACTGCTTTTCGGTGCGAACATGCTTAAGATTAATGTCCCCTTTGGCAACATGATCTCGAATGAAATGATGGTGAACTTCAATAGGCTTAGTTCGAGAATGTTGCACGGGATTTGAGCAATCTTAATAGCACTTTCATTGTCACAAAGTAATGGAACATGTTTCACAGATATCCCATAATCTTTAAGAGTTTGGGTCATCCAAAGTAATTGAGCACAACATGATCCAGTGGCAATGTATTCCGCTTCGGCGGTGGATAAGGATACCAAGTTTTGTTTCTTGGAAGACCAAGACACAAGAGATCTACCAAGAAATTGACAAGTACCCGAAGTGGACTTTCTATCAACCTTGTCACCGGCATAGTCCGAGTCGGAGTAGCCAACAAGATTAAAGGAGGCCCTCTTTGGATACCAAATGCCAAAATTTGGTGTATGGATTAAGTATCTCACTATCCTTTTCATGGCCTTAAGATGACATTCTTTAGGAGCGGCTTGATATCGTGCACACATGCACACACTTAGCATAATATCGGGACGTGAAGCACATAGATATAACAATGAACCAATCATAGAGCGATAAACCTTTTGATCAACCGGTTCACCATCTTTGGTTAAATCAAGATGTCCACTAGTAGGCATGGGTGTAGTCATACCTTTGCATTCTTGCATATTGAACTTCTTGAATAAGTCCTTGGTGTACTTCGTTTGAGAGACAAAGGTACCTTCCTTAGTTTGCTTGATTTGCAAACCAAGAAAGAATTTGAGTTCACTCATCATCGACATCTTAAACTTCTCCGACATTAGCTTTCCAAACTTTTCACTAAAGTGAGGGTTAGTTGATCCAAATATAATATCATCGCCATAAATTTGGCACACAAATAGTTCTCCATTAACCCTTTCAGTAAAAAGAGTAGAATCTATTTTTCCAATTTCAAAGCCTTTTTCAATAAGGAACTTGGTCAAGCATTTATACCATGCTCTAGGAGCTTGTTTAAGACCATAAAGAGCTTTGTGAAGTTTGTAAACATGATTAGGTTTCTTAGGATTGACAAATCTGGGAGGGTGCTTAACATAAACTTCCTCCTCTATTTCACCATTTAGAAAAGCACTTTTAATGTCCATTTGGTACAAGGTGATATCATGATGATTAGCATAGGCAAGTAAGATAATGGACTCAAGTCTAGCAACGGGGGCATATGTCTCACCATAGTCCATAGCTTCGACTTGAGTGTAGCCTTGGGCGACGAGACGTGCTTTGTTGCAAACTACTTGTCCATCTTCATATTGCTTGTTGCGAAACACCCATTTGGTACCGATGATGTTGTGGTTGTTGTCGGGCTTCTCAACTAATGTCCAAACTTGATTTCTCTGAAAGTTGTGTAGCTCTTCATGCATGGCATTTATCCAATCCGGATCTTCCAAAGCTTCTTCAACCTTCATAGGTTAAATGCTAGAGATGAATGAATAGTGTTCACAAAAGTTAGCTAAACGAGTTTTTGAGCGAGTGATTCTCCCGGTTTGGATATCATTGTAGATTTGCTCGACGGGGTGGTCTTTGGCAATTCTTGCTCGAACTCGTGAAAGCTTTTGCTTGGATCTTGGTTGAACATCTTCTTCATCTTGTTCTTATTCTTGGCCTTCTTTGTTGTTGACATTGTCGTTCTCTTGTCATGGTGGAGAAGGAGGTTGTTGGCGTTCATCTTGGTGCACTTCCTCGTTTTCTTCATCTTGGTGTGTCCCACTTGTGGATGCTTCCATATCAACTCTTGGTTCACCTTGTCGTGAGGTAGAAGCTTCCACTTGGATGGACGAGGTACTCTCCTTCACCTCGTTGGACGAATCTTGACAATAGACAAGTCTTGGATTGCTTCCGAAGGGTCTTTGTCTCCTACATCAATTGGCAATTGCTCTACTTGCGAGCCGTTAGATTCATCAAAATTCACATCTACCGTCTCTTCAAATTTCGGGTGAAATTATTGTGGACACGGTATGTGTGAGAGTTTGAGCCATAACCAAGTAGGAAACCTTCATGAGACTTAGGAGCAAATTTAGAATGATGATGCTTATCAAGAATGTAGCACTTTGAGCCGAATACTCGAAAGTATCCAACTTGTGGTTTTTTACCGGTGAGGAGCTCGTATGCCGTCTTGCCGAGTAGCTTGTGAAGATACAAGCGATTTGTTGCATGACAAGCTATCTCAACCACTTCCGCCCAAAAGTGCTTTGGCGTCTTGTACTCATCAAGCATCGTTCTCGCCATTTCGATGAGTGTCCGGTTCTTCCTCTCAACAATTCCATTCTGTTGAGGTGTGTACATGATGACCCACAAATATAGGGGACCTATCGTAGTCCTTTCGATAAGTAAGAGTGTCGAACCCAACGAGGAGCAGAAGGAAATGATAAGCGGTTTCCAGCAAGGTATTCTCTGCAAGTACTGAAATAAGTGGTAATAGATAGTTTTGTGATAGGATAATTTGTAACGAGCAACAAGTAGCAAAAGTAAATAAAGTGCAGCAAGGTGGCCCAATCCTTTTTGTAGCAAAGGACAAGCCTGGACAAACTCTTATATAGAGAAAAGCGCTCCCGAGGACACATGGGAATATCGTCAAGCTAGTTTTCATCACGCTCATTTGATTCGCGTTCGGTACTTTGATAATTTGGTATGTGGGTGGACCGGTGCTTGGGTACTGCCCTTACTTGGACAAGCATCCCACTTATGATTAACCTCTATTGCAAGCATCCGCAACTACAACAAAAGTATTAAGGTAAACCTGACCATAGCATGAAACATATGGATCCAAATCAGCCCCTTACGAAGCAATGCATAAACTAGGGTTTAAGCTTCTGTCACTCTAGCAACCCATCATCTACTTATTACTCCCCAATGCCTTCCTCTAGGCCCAAACAATGGTGAAGTTTCATGTAGTCGACGTTCACGTAACACCACTAGAGGAGAGACAACATACATCTCATCAAAATATCGAACGAATACCAAATTCACATGACTACTAATAGCAAGACTTCTCCCATGTCCTCAGGAACAAAAGTAACTACTCACAAAGCATAAACATGTTCATAATAAGAGGGGTATTAATATGCATATAGGATCTGAACATATGATCTTCCACCAATTAAACCAACTAGCATCAACTACAAGGAGTAATCAACACTACTAGCAAGCTACTAGCACCAATCCCGGACTTGGAGACAAGAATTGGATACAAGAGATGAACTAGGGTTTTGAGAGGAGATGGTGCTGATGAAGATGTTGATGAAGATTGCCCTCTCCCAACGAGAGGAGCGTTGGTGATGACAATGGCGATGATTTCCCCCTCCAGGTGGGAAGTTTCCCAGACAGAACAGCTCTGCCAGAACCCTAGATTGGTTCCGCCAAGGTTTCGCCTCGTGGCGGCGGAGTTTCATCCAAGAAGATGGCTTATGATTTGTTTCCCATCGAAAGACTTCATATAGCATAAGATGGCCACCGGAGGGCCACCAGGGGGCCCACGAGGTAGGGGGCGCGCCCCCCACCGTCGTGGGCAGGGTGTGGCCCCCTGGTGAAGTTCTTGCTCTCGGTATTTTTTATATATTTGGAAAACGTCTTCCGTGAAGTTTCAGGACTTTCAGAGCTGTGCAGAATAGGTCTCTAATATTTTCTCCTTTTCCAGCCCAGAATCCCAGCTGCCGGCATTCTCCCTCTTTATGTAAACCTTGTAAAATAAGAGAGAATAGGCATAAGTATTGTGACATAATGTGTAATAACATCCCATAATGCAATAAATATCGATATAAAAGCATCATGCAAAATGGACGTATCAACTCCCCCAAGCTTAGACCTCGCTTGTCCTCAAGCGAAAAGCCGAAATCAAAAATTATGTCCACATGTTTAGAGATAGAGGTGTCGATAAAAATAAAATACAGACATGAGGGCATCATGATCATTATTAGAACAGCAACTTATGTAATTCTTGTCATATGATTTCTTATGCTAGAGTAATAATTCAATCACAATTTCAAGTATGAATCGTAAACTTCATTGAAAACTAACAAACTATAATCTCAGCCATTGGAGCAATTGCAATTTATCATAACATAGGAAAGAGTCAATGTATAAGAGCTTTTCAACAAGTCCACATACTCAACTATCATATAGTCTTTCACAATTGCTGACACTCACGCAATACTTATGGGTATGGAATTTTAATCGGACACAGAGAAAGATAGGGGCTTATAGTTTTGCCTCCCAACGTTTTACCTCAAGGGTAATGTCAATAGTAATAGTTCATGAAAACTCACATCCAATTAGCCATATATACCAGGATCTTTCCAACATACCATGCTTGCGAAAGGATAGAATGTAAAAAGGAAGGGTGAAGATCACCATGACTCTTATGCAATGTAGGAGATAAAAGTGAAAGATAGGCCCTTCGCAGAGGGAAGCAGAGGTTGTCATGCACTTTTATATTTGGATGCACAAAATCTTAATGCGAAAGAACATCACTTTATATTGCCACTTGTAATATGGACCTTTATTATGCAGTCTGTCACTTTTATTTCTTCCATATCACACGATCGTATAAAGCTTATTTCTCCCACACTAATAAGTCATACATATTGAGAGAGCAATTTTTATTTCTTGCACCGATGACAACTTACTTAGAGGATCTTACTCAATCCATAGATAGGTATAGTGGACTCTCATGGCAAGACTGGTTTAAGGGTATTTAGAAGCACAAGTAGTATCTCTACTTAGTGCGATGAATTTGGCTAGCACGAGGGGAAAGGCAAGCTCAACCATGTTGGAAGATCCATGACAATATAATTTATCTTAGATGTAAGAAAACATAACCCATTACGTTGTCTTCCTTGTCCAACGTCAACTCTTTTAGCATGTCATATTTTAATGAGTGCTCACAATCATAAAAGATGTCCAAGATAGTATATCTATATGTGAAGACCTCTCTTTCTTTATTACTTCCTATTAATTGCAACGATGACCAAAACTATGTTTGTCAACCCTCAACAACTTTTATTCATCATACTTTTTCTATGTGAGCTCATTACTCTCCATAAGACTCACATGATCTCTTTGTTTCTTTTTAATTCTTTCTCTTTTCTTTTATTCCCTTAGGATCATGGCAAAATAATCAAGCCCTTGACTCAACACTAATCTTTATTATATAGCTCACGGACTCAATTACATAGAAGAATTATAAAGCAAAACTCACGACTAGATCATACTAAGAACTTTTATTCTACTAGATCAAGATATTACCAAAAGGATCGAACTAAGAAAAACGATAAAGATAAAAGTGATGGTGATACGATACCGGGGCACTCCCCCAAGCTTGGCAGTTGCCAAGGGGAGTGCCCATACCCTGGTGATTATGTCTGTCTTTTCGTGGGTGGTGATGTGATGTTCTTGGCGATGATGCCCCTCAGGATACGATTCTCCTCCTCGAGCTTATTGACTTGCTGCTTGAGGTCCATTATTTCCTTTCGGAGTTTTCCTGTAACAACCAAAACTCCCTGCACCCAAGGGTGCTGCATAGCTGCGGGAGAACCAGTGACACTCTTTTTCATATTCTCATAGGAAAGAAATCTAATATTGGAAGGGATAACCGAGTTTGGAATAGCCGAGCTCTACAGTTCTCCCATTGTGAATCCAGCTCAGAAGCGGGAAGTGACTTCTTGATCCTCTTCCATGGCATCCTCTTCAATTCGGCCTCCATCTCTTCCTCCGTTGCTGGCCCAAAGAGGTCAACATTGTTGTTTGTCATTGATCTCGGTGCCAGGTGAGATACCCGTCTCTCCCCGACTAACTCTTGCGAAGACATCTTGCTCTAATCTGTAGAAGCAACAGCCCGAAACACAAAACAGAGGATAATTGCGTGATACGGGAGTCAAAACCTTTGGGAGATTATCTAATGAATCTTTACCGACCAAAATATGTGTCGTGTACGAAAATGGAGTCCGGAGAGCACACGAGGTGCCAACGAGGTAGGGGGGCGCGCCCTCCACCCTCGTGGAGCCCTCGTGTCCTTCCCGGACTGCTACTTATTTTTCTATTTTTCTAAATATTCCAAAACGGAGAAATATTGCCTTAAAAACTGTTTTGGAGTCGGTTTACTTACTATACCACATACCTATTCCTTTTCGGAGTCTGAAATGTTCCGGAAAGTGTCCCTTATGTATTCCTCCGGGGTTACGGTTTCAATCACATTGGTTTCAACATTTATGGGATTACCTGAGATATAATGTTTGATTCTTTAACCGTTCACCACCTTCGGATTTGTGCCTTCAAAGTTGTTGATTTTTATGGCGCTGGATTGACAGACCTCCTCGATAACGTAAGGACCTTTAGAGAGAAGTTTTCCTGCAAAAAATCTTAAACGAGAGTTGTATAGCAATACATAATCACCTACATTAAACTCACGCTTTTGTATCCTTTTGTCATGCCATCTTTTAACTTTTTCTTTAAACAACTTGGCATTTTCATAGGCTTGGGTTCTCCATTCATCAAGTGAGCTAATATCAAATAACCTCTTCTCACCAGCAAGTTTGAAATCATAATTGAGTTCTTTAATGGCCCAATATGCCTTGTGTTCTAGTTCGAGAGGTAAGTGACATGCTTTTCCATAAACCATTTTATACGAAGACATACCCATAGGATTTTTATATGCAGTTCTATTGGCCCATAATGCATCATCAAGTTTCTTGGACCAATTTTTTCTAGATCTATTAGCAGTCTTTTGCAAAATTAATTTGAGCTCTCTATTACTCAATTCTACTTGACCACTAGACTAAGGATGATAAGGAGATGCAATTCTATGGTTAAGATCATATTTAGCAAGCATTTTACAGAAAGTTCCATGAATAAAATGTGAACCACCATCAGTCATTAAATATCTAGGGACTCCAAATCTTGGAAAAATAACTTCTTTAAGCATTTTAATAGAAGTGTTATGATCAGCACTACTAGTTGGAATAGCTTCTACCCACTTAGTAACGTAATCAACAGCAACTAAAATATGTGTATATCCATTAGAGGAAGGAAAGGGTCCCATATAATCAAAGCCCCAAACATCAAATGGTTCAATAACGAGTGAATAGTTCATAGGCATTTCTTGACGTCTACTAATATTAACAATTCTTTGACATTCATCACAAGATAGGACAAACTTACGGGCATCCTTGAAGAGAGTAGGCCAATAAAAACCAGATTGCAATACCTTATGTGCAGTTCTATCTCCAGCATGGTGTCCTCCATAAGCTTCGGAGTGACACTTGCGTAGGATCTGTTCCTGTTCATCCTCAGGTACAGAACGTTTAATAACACCATCTACTCCTTCTTTATAAAGATGTGGGTCATCCCAAAAGTAATCCCTCAAATCATAGAAGAACTTTTTCTTTTCCTGGTATGTGAAACTAGGTGGTATAAACTTAGCAACAATGTAATTAGCATAATCAGCATACCATGGAGCAGTATGAGAAGCATTTATGACATTTAATTGCTCATCAGGAAAGCTATCATCAATAGGAAGTGGGTCATCAAGCACATTTTCTAACCTAGACAAGTTGTCTGCAATGGGGTTCTCAGCTCCCTTTCTATCAACAATATGTAAGTCAAATTCTTGTAGCAAGAGAACCCATCTAATAAGTCTAGGTTTAGCATCTTTCTTTTCCATGAGATATTTAATAGCAGTATGATCAGTGTGAATAGTTACTTTAGAATCAACAATATAAGGTCTGAACTTATCACAAGCAAATACAACTACTAAGAATTCTTTTTCAGTAGTAGCATAATTTCTTTGAGCATTGTCTAGGGTTTTACTGGCATATTGAATAACGTTTAATTTCTTATCAACTCTTTGTCCTAGAACAGCACCTACAGCATAATCACTAGCATCACACATAATTTCAAAGGGTAAATTCCAATCAGGTGGCTGAACAATAGGTGTAGAGATCAATGCTTTCTTAAGTATTTCAAATGCTTCTACACAATCATCATAAAAAACAAATGGTATATCTTTTTTTAATAAATTATTCAGAGGCCGAGAAATTTTTGAGAAGTCCTTAATGAACCTCCTATAAAATCCGGCATGACCAAGGAAACTTCTTATACCTTTGATGTCCTTGGGATATGGCATCTTCTCAATAGCATCAACTTTGGCTTTATCAACTTCAATACCTCTTTCAGAAACTTTGTGCCCCAAGACAATACCTTCATTAACCATAAAGTGGCACTTTTTCCAATTCATGACAAGATTAGTTTCTTCACATCTCTGCAAAACTCGATCAAGGTTGCTCAAGCAATCATCAAAAGAAGATCCATAGACGGAGAAATCGTCCATGAAAACCTCACAAATCTTTTCACAAAAGTCAGAGAATATAGCCATAATGCATCTTTGAAAGGTAGTAGGTGCATTACATAAACCAAAAGGCATACGTCTATAAGCAAAAGTACCAAAAGGGCAAGTAAAAGTAGTCTTTGATTGATCTTTGGCCGACACAGGTATTTGAGAGAAACTAGAATAACCATCTAGAAAGCAAAAATGTGTATGTTTGGATAATCTTTCTAGCATTTGATCAATAAAAGGTAAGGGGTAATGATCCTTTTTAGTTGCCTTATTTAATTTTCAAAAGTCAATTACCATCCTATAACCTGTAATAATTCTTTGCGGGATCAATTCATCTTTATCATTAGGAACAACAGTAATACCTCCCTTCTTAGGGACACAATGGGCAGGACTTACCCACTGACTATCAGCAACGGGATTGATTATAACTGCCTCAAGGAGCTTTAGTATTTCCTTTCTTACCACTTCTTTCATTTTAGGATTCAACCGTCGTTGATGATCACGAACTGGTTTAGCATCTTCTTCCAAATTTATTTTATGTTGACATAGAGTGGGACTAATGCCCTTAAGATCATCAAGAGTATACCCAATAGCAGCACAGTGCTTCTTCAGAGTTTTCAATAATCTCTCTTCCTCATGCTCTGAAAGGTTAGCACTAATAATAACAGGATATATCTTTTTCTCATCAAGATAAGCATATTTAAGAGTATCAGGTAACGGTTTAAGCTCAAACACGGGATCACCCTTGGGTGGAGGAGGATCCCCTAGGATTTCAACAGGCAAATTGTTTTTCAGAATAGGTTCCTATTTAAAGAATACTTCATCTATTTCCCTTCTTTCATTCATAAACATGTCATTTTCATGGTCTAGCAAATATTGTTCTAAAGGATCACTAGGAGGTACGGCAATAGAAGCAAGACCAATAATTTCATCCTTACTAGGTAATTCTTCTTCACGGTGTTGTCTACTAAATTTAGAAAAATTAAATTCATGAGTCATATCATCTAAACCGATAGTAACAACATCCCTTTTGCAATCTACGGTAGCATTAACAGTGTTCAAGAAGGGTCTACCAAATATAATGGGACAAAAGCTATCTTGTGGGGAACCAAGAATAAGAGAATCAGCAGGATATTTAGTTTTCCCACACAAGACTTCAACATCTCTAACAATTCCCATTGGTGAAATAGTATCTCTATTGGCAAGTTTAATTGTGACATCAATATCTTCTATCTCAGCAGGTGCAATATCATGCATAATTTCTTTGTATAAGGAATGAGGTATTGCGCTAGCACTAGCACCCATATCACATAAGCCATGATAACAATGATCTCCTATTTTAACAGAAATAACAGGCATGCCTACCACAGATCTAGGTTTATCTTTAGCACAGGGTTTAGCAATTCTAGCAGTTTCATCACAGAAATAAATAAGATGCCCATCAATATTATCAGACACGAGATCTTTAACAATAGCAATATTAGGTTCAACTTTAACTTGCTCAGGAGGTGTATATGTTTTAATATTGCTTTTACGAACCATAGTTGAAGCCTTAGCATGATCCTTTATACTAACAGGGAAAGGTGGTTTCTCAACATACGCGGTAGGAATAATAGGATCATTATAAGTGACAATCTTTTCTTCAACTTTAATAGGTGCAGCTACTTTTACTTCTATGGGAGGATGATATTTAAACCACTTCTCCTTGGGGAGATCGACATAAGTAGCAAAAGATTCACAGAAAGAAGCTACTATCTCAGCGTCAAGTCCATATTTAATGCCAAATTTACGAAAAATATCGGTATCCATAAAAGATTTAACACAATCAAAACTAGCTGTCATACCTGACTCCTTACCTTTGTCGAGGTCCCAATCTTCAGAGTTGCGTTTAATTCTTTCCAATAAATCCCATTTGAATTCACTAGTCTTCATCATAAAAGAGACAGCACAAGAAGTATCGAGCATGGTGCGATTGCTATCAGAAAGCCGAGCATAAAATTTTTGAATAATCATTTCTCTTGAGAGCTCATGATTGGGGCATGAATATAACATTGATTTAAGCCTCCCCCAAGCTTGAGCGATGCTTTCTCCTTCATGAGGCCAAAAATTATATATATGATTGCGATCACGATGAACAAGACGCATAGGATAAAACTTCTGATGAAATTCCAACTTCAATCATTTGTAATTCCAAGACCCCATATCATCACATAGCCTATACCATGTCGATGCATCTCCCTTCAAAGATAAAGGGAAGACCTTGTTCTTGCCCGAAGGAATTTCATCTGCAAGCTTAAATAATACACAAACTTCATCCACATATATTAGATGCTCATCTGGATGTTTTGTTCCATCTCCTAAAAAAGGATTAGCTAGCATTTTTTCTATCATACCCGAAGGAATTTCAAAGCAGACATTTTCATTTTCATTTTTAGTAGGTTCAGTAGGTTCAGTAGGTTGAGGAGCAACTCTTTGCTCTACTGGTCGGGGTGAAGATACCCCGAACAAGCCCCTCAGAGGATTACTTTCCATAGTAACAAGTGACAGTAAATTTCAGCACACTATATAAATTTTTCCTTACCAAAGGCGCTTCACTCCCCGGCAACGGTGCCAGAAAAGAGTCTTGATGACCCACAAGTATAGGGGATCTATCGTAGTCCTTTCGATAAGTAAGAGTGTCGAACCCAGCGAGGAGCAGAAGGAAATGATAAGTGGTTTCCAGCAAGATATTCTCTGCAAGTACTGAAATAAGTGGTAACAGATAGTTTTGTGATAGGATAATTTGTAACGAGCAACAAGTAGCAAAAGTAAATAAAGTGCAGCAAGGTGGCCCAATCCTTTTTGTAGCAAAGGACAAGCCTTGACAAACTCTTATATAGAGAAAAGCGCTCCCGAGGACACATGGGAATATCGTCAAGCTAGTTTTCATCACGCTCATATGATTCACGTTCGGTACTTTGATAATTTGGTATGTGGGTGGACCGGTGCTTGGGTACTGCCCTTACTTGGACAAGCATCCCACTTATGATTAACCTCTATTGCAAGCATCCGCAACTACAACAAAAGTATTAAGGTAAACCTGACCATAGCATGAAACATATGGATCCAAATCAGCCCCTTACGAAGCAATGCATAAACTAGGGTTTAAGCTTCTGTCACTCTAGCAACCCATCATCTACTTATTACTCCCCAATGCCTTCCTCTAGGCCCAAACAATGGTGAAGTTTCATGTAGTCGACGTTCACGTAACACCACTAGAGGAGAGACAACATACATCTCATCAAAATATCGAACGAATACCAAATTCACATGACTACTAATAGCAAGACTTCTCCCTTGTCCTCATGAACAAAAGTAACTACTCACAAAGCATATTCATTTTCATAATCAGAGGGGTATTAATGTGCATATAGGATCTGAACATATGATCTTCCACCAACTAAACCAACTAGCATCAACTACAAGGAGTAATCAACACTACTAGCAACCTACTAGCACCAATCCCGGACTTAGAGACAAGAATTGGATACAAGAGATGAACTAGGGTTTTGAGAGGAGATGGTGCTGATGAAGATGTTGATGAAGATTTCCCTCTCCCGATGAGAGGAGCGTTGGTGATGACGATGGCGATGATTTCCCCCTCTAGGAGGGAAGTTTCCCCGGCAGAACAGCTCCGCCAGAACCCTAGATTGGTTCTGCCTCGTGGCGGTGGAGTTTCGTCTGAGAAGATGGCCTATGATTTTTTCCCATCGAAACACTTCATATAGCAGAAGATGGCCACCGGAGGGCCACCAGGGGGCCCATGAGGTAGGGGGGCGCGTCCAGGGGTGTAGGGTCCCCCCCCCCCGCCCCCACCCTCGTGGGCAGGGTGTGGCCCCCTGGTGAAGTTCTTGCTCTCAGTATTTTTTATATATTTGGAAAACATCTTCCGTGAAGTTTCAGGACATTTGGAGCTGTGCAGAATAGGTCTCTAATATTTGCTCCTTTTCCAGCCCAGAATCCCAACTGCCAGCATTCTCCCTCTTTATGTAAACCTTGTAAAATAAGAGAGAATAGGCATAAGTATTGTGACATAATGTGTAATAACAGCCCATAATGCAATAAATATCGATATAGAAGCATGATGCAAAATGGACGTATCAGTATGTAGCTGAGAACTCATGTGAAATCCCTTCTTCGTCAAGAAAGGTGTCCACATTTGCGTTCTTGAACTCCGTTCTATTGTCACTGCGAACCTTCTTGATTTTAACTTCAAATTGATTTTGGGCCTTCCTAGCGAAGTTTTTGAAGATCTTTTGGACCTGCGATTTATCATCGAGAAAGAACACCCACATAAATCTTCAAAATAATCAACTATAACTAGACCAAAAGAATTTCCACCGAGACTTTTGTAAGCGTTAGGACCAAAAAGATCCATGTGAAGTAGCTCGAGTGGCCTCCTTATGGTCATGATGTTCTTCACGGGATGCCTTCCTGCAACCTGTTTACCTGCTTGACAAGCGCTGCAAAGTCTATCCTTATCAAATATGACAACATTAACGCCAAGGATATGATTTCCTTTAATAAGCTTGTCAAGGTTTCGCATACGAACATGACCTAATCGTCTATGCCATAACCAACCTTTGGAGGATTTAGCAATTAAGCAAGTTCTAGGTTGAGCCTTTTTAGTGAAATCAACAATGTAAAGATCACCTCTGCGTATACTGGTAAAGACTATTTTATGATTATCTCTACGAAACACTTGGCAATCTACTTCAGTAAATAGGACATTGAAACCGAAATCAGCAAGTCTAGATACTGAAAGTAAATTGTAGCCAAGAGATTCAACGAGCATGACATTTTGTATGGAGCTATCATGTGATATGGCCACCTTACCGAGGCCAACCACCTTACCCTTTGAGTTGTCACCGAAAGTGACATACTTTCGAGGACCATCGTTTTCAGCAAGCTCATGAAACATGTCTTTATCTCCGGTCATGTGATCGGTACATCCACTATCAAGAACCCATTCCTTTCCTCCTGCCATATATCCCCGAAGATTTGCCATAAGACCAAAGTGTCTCATTGCATCATCAAGATCAAAATCACTATCATCATCCTCGTCATAGTATCCATGTTCAACATCGTCATGTGGTGGATCAAATCCTAGAGAGGGTGATTCGTTAGAGTGAGTTTGACAATGATCTTCTTTATGAATTTTAATAGCTTCGGAAATAATATCACTAATAATTCCAACATCTCCTTTGGCACGCATAAGGTTTGTAAGCTGAAATAGACAATCACCAAACATAGGATCATTGGAATTCATCTTACTCAAGGCAATAGACTTATGGAGAATTTCATCTAGATTTTTCAAGGAATAATTTGGAAAGCGTTCCTTAAGAAATTTCCATATGGTGTAGGCACACTTAAGAGTAGGCAAACATCCAATCAAGTTTCTAGGCAAGCCTCTAGTGATGAGATTAACAGTTCTAAGATTGTGAATCATGTCAATTGACTCATCAAGGGTAGGATGCATGGGATCAACATGAGGTGCACAAGGGCTAGCAATATACTTGTTCAAATGATATTCATTGAAAATCACAAGCATCTCATTTTTCCACTCATGAAAATACACTCCATCAAGTATAGGCACTCTATGTCTAAGACTCCCCAAAGTAGACTCATCCATCTTCCTCCAATGGTGTTTAAACCAAAGCAATGAAACCTGGCTCTGATACCAATTGAAAGGATCGAGAAGAGGTGTCTAGAGGGGGGTGATTAGACACCAAGTACCAAAAGTTGCAGTTTTTAATTTCTTTAAGTTGAAGTGGAGTTTTGGCACAAGTTTAACAAACACAATACATATCAAGCAAGCATGCAAAGAGTATATGAGCAGCAGAAAGTAAAGCATGCAACTTGCAAGAATGTAAAAGGATGGGATTGGAGTGTGCAAACGCAATTTGGAGACACAGAGATTTTTTAGACGTGGTTCCGATAGGTGGTGCTATCGTACATCCACGTTGATGGAGACTTCAACTCACGAAGGGTAACGGCTACGCGAGTCCACGGAGGGATCCACCCATGAAAGGTCCACGAAGAAGCAACCTTGTCTATCCCACCATGGCCGTCGCCCATGAAGGACTTGCCTCACTAGCGGTAGATCTTCACGAAGTAGGCGATCTCCTTGCCCTTACAAACTCCTTGGTTCAACTCCACAATCTTGTCGGAGGCTCCCAAGTGACACCTAGCCAATCTAGGAGACACCACTCTCCAAGAAGTAACAAATGGTGTGTTGATGATGAACTCCTTGCTCTTGTGCTTCAAATGATAGTCTCCCCAACACTCAACTCTTTCTAACAGGATATGGATTTTGTGGAAAGAAGATTTGAGTGGAAAGAAACTTGGGAAGGCTAGAGATCAAGATTCCTATGGTAGGAATGGAATATCTTGGCCTCAACACAAGTGTAGGTGGTTCTCTCTCAGAAAATGTATGTTGGAAGTGTAGGTTCGTTCTGATGGCTCTCTCCACGAATGAAGAGGAGGTGGAGGGGTATATATAGCCTCCACACAAAATCTAACCGTTACACACAACTTGCCAATCTCGGTGGGACCGAATTGATAAACTCGGTTGGACTGACTCAGCAAATCTAGTGACTGTTAGGACTTTCGGTGGGACCAACATGCAACTCGGTAGGACCGATATGGTTAGGGTTAGGGCATAACGTAATCTCGGTGAGACTGATTACACAAACTCGGTGAGACCAATCCTGGTAATAAGCTAACCAGAGAGTTGGTCAGGTAAAATCGGTGGGATTGATTCGCTCATTTTGGTGAGACCGAAATGTTACAAAAAGGAAACAAAGAGTTTATATTGCAATCTCGGTAGGACCGATTATGCAAACTCGGTGAGACCGATTTTGGTAATAGATCCATACAGAGAGATTGCAATCCCATCTCAGTGAGACCGAGATCCCTATCGGTGAGACCAATTTGCCTAGGGTTTGTGGTAGTGGCTATGACATCTGAACTCGGTGGCGCCGGATAGAAAGAATCGGTGGTGCCGAGTTTGACTTTTGGTTTAGTTCATATGTGGATGTGAGAAAGTAGTTGAGGGCTTTGGAGCATATTACTAAGCACTTTGAGCAAAAGCCTCATTAAGCAACACCTCATCCCTCCTTAATAGTATTGGCTTTTCCTATAGACTCAATGTGATCTTGGATCACTGAAATAGAAAATGTAGAGTCTTGAGCTTGGAGCTTGAGCTAATCCTTTTATCCTTAGCATCTTGAAGGGGTTCCACATCCTCCAATCGATGCCACTTCATTGTTGAACTTATCTGAAACATACTAGTTAAAAGTGTTAGTCCAACAAGAGATATGTTGACATTAATTACCAAAACCACCTAGGGAGCACTTGTGCTTTCAACAACGTTACGTACACTTCGACCAGGTGAGTCCTGATTGTTAGGCACTTCCTTGCGTGCGGAGATGTAGCTGGTGGGTCCCAGCAGTCAGGGGGAGAATCATTTTTTTTCCCGGACGCATTTCCTTGCGTGCAAAGATGTAGCTGGTAGGTCCCAGCAGTCAGGGGGAAATGTTTTTTTCGCGAAATACAGTTGCCCGTCCGGTGGGTCCCTGCTGTCAGGTGGAGGAATAAATATTTTGCGCGTAATAAGGAGGCATTTCCTTGCGGCCGCCGTGGACCCAGCTGTCAGCCTCTCCATGTACAGTAATCTTCCGATGGAAGTCGTTCCTTGACCATGTTGACCACGCCGCGCCGAGAGCACCAAGGCGGTGGACGACGGCGAGGCCTGGGAAGGGGAAGATGTGGTAGTGGAAGCCCGCGCGGAGAGGAGTACGAGGGTTCACTGGTTCGGCTGTGGTGTCAGGTTGTCGTCGCCGCAGGGCCTGGCCAGTGGTGGGAATAGTAGGGGGCGGTGAGGCCTCTGCGGCAGCACAACCGACCACGGGAGGCAGGAGCATGCGGCATGACCGGCGCTGCTTTGGGCGGCTGGAGCAAGAAGACCAGAGGTTGAAGAAGCACTACGGCCGTTGGATGGACATCGTACAGTCACTGGAGGTAGAATCGTTCATATTGACTAAGTTGACAAAGCACTCCGTCCTCGTCAACTTAGTAGGCCCACAAGTCAGCATCCCACCAAGGTGGGTCCCAACTAGCAGGGGGAGTATTCATTTTTTGTGCGTAATAAGGAGGCACCTCCGGTGGATCCGAGCTGACAGCGGGGGGAACGTTTTTTCGCGAAATACGTTGGCCCGTCCGGTGGGTCCCAGCAGTCAGGGGGGAAACATGTTTTCGCCAAATACGGTGGCCCGTCCGGTGGATCCCTGCTGTCAGGTGGAGGAATAATTATTTTCCGCGTAATAAGGAGGCACTTCCTTGCGGCTGTCGTGGACCCAGCTGCCAGCCTCTCCATGTACAGTACTCTACCAATGGAAGTCGTTCCTTGACCCTGTTGACCACACCGCGCCGAGAGCACCAGGGCGGTGGACGACGGCGAGGCCTAGGAAGGGGAAGACGCGGCAGTGTATGCCCACGCAGAGAAGAGTACGAGGGTTCACTGGTTCGGCTGTGGTGTGAGGCTATCATCGCTGCAGAATAACAGGGGGTGTGGGTGAGTGGAGGGATGCCCTGGCCAGCGGTGGGAGTAGTAGGGGGCGGTGAGGCCTGCACGGCAGCACAGCCGGCTATGGGAGGCAGGAGCAAGCAGCACGACCGGCGCTGCTTTGGGCGGCTGGAGCAAGAAGACCAGAGGTTGAAGAAGCATGACGGACGTTGGATGGACATCGTACGGTCACTGCAGCTAGAATCGTTTATATTGACTAAGTTGACAAAGCCCTTGGTACGCGTCAACTTAGTAGGCCCATAGGTCAACTTCCGAAAGGGTGCGCCCCAGATGTCAGGGGGAGGAATCATTTTTTGGGTGGGTGAAGCTAGAATATCGGAGATTGAAGAAGAAGCACGGCATCCGTTGATGGACATCCAACGGCCACTGCTGTTAGAACCGTGTGTTCACTATAAGTTGACAAAGCCTTGCATACGCGTCACCTCTCTTTTTTAGGGGACGCGTCAACTTAGTAAGGCCACAAGTGTGTGGGAGAGAACTTATAGCCCATTTGAGATTTATAAGAATGTGCAGCCAATTTTTGAATTCTAATGGAATTTACTACAGCCCATTTACAGTTGTTAAAAGAACAGCCCATTTCAACCAACCGTTCAAAACAGAATTCAATAAAATATCCCACATTTTTATGGGATCCAAAATATTTTTATCCCGAAATTTCTAGTCAGGTTAAATACAATTTCAATATAAATTTATATTACGTAAAAATCCAACAAAACATTGCGCTCGCAACAATTAATGAAATTAAAATTTTCAATATCCAAAAATAATATTTTATAAAGTAATTACGTGTTTGGTGCATTTGTTATAGTTAGTGCCCAGTTTTTATAATTACATCCCATTTATTATTTCTTAAAGCCCATTTTCTTGTTAAGACTAATGCATCCCTCCTAGGAAAGATTTGCAGCCGAGTGGGGCGGAGAATAACAACTTGACCTTGCGTGGGTATTCCTAAAAAAAGTATAGCTAGGCTAGCCATTTTCAGCTTGAAAAAAATTAAGATCTGGGCTGGATATCTGGCCTGGGCTAGACGGGCCACAGCCCGCCCAGTTAATAGCTGGAGCGATGTTTTCGTTGTTGTTCAGAGGAGAAAAATAAATATCTGGGCTAAACATCGCTCAAGAAAAACTCTGTAGTGCTCACACCTCAAAAACACAAATATTGCTCGAGCTTCTTGGTCCCAGCTGCCGGCCGCTTCTTGTGCAATTCTCTCATTTATTGACTACATAGGTTGACAATGGTGTGGGACCGTGATGTCGGGAAACCAGGAGGAAGCAAAAAAATATAGTTTTATATACTAATAAGGAGGCACTTGCGTATGTGCGGCTATGGCCCTGGTGAGTCCCCACTGTCATCCTCTCCAAGTAAAGTCATCTCCTCATCCTCATGTCCGTTGACCATGTTGACAACGCGAGACGACGGCGCCATGGCGAGCGCAACAACTCGAAGGATGACGGAGAGGGCCTCACGGGCCCTACGGATGGTCTGATACAGCGCCCGCTGCTCATTCGGGGAGCCAAGATCATAGGGCCACATGTCCGCGATGGCATTGTTCTTCGCTTGTTCACCGGTGCTCGTTAAGGAGACGAAGGTTGCAGCACAGGTCCTCCTGCGCTGGTAGCTCTTCCTCCATTAGGGCGTCGAAGTGCAGCTGCACCTGCTCTGTGGTGAACACGGCATGAACCGGCTTGGACAGTGGCGTCGGCTCATGGTCAGAAGCTACGTCCATCGTCTGATTGTTGTCGCTCAGCTCGGCGAGGTAGCTGGCGAGCCAGCATGTCCGGCTGCTGGACCGACCCGCTGCCAAGCACGAGTCTGACTGCCCTGGCCCACCCAGACCGCCTCCCTCGCCCGCGCGTGCTTTCCGCCCGAAACGGTCAGCGCCGCCCGCCCCGCTTCCCGGTGCATGCGATTGCTCCGCCTTCAAATGACACAAGTGTCGTCCGTCCTTCTGCCGCCCACATTAATGATATGCAGTTGCCGAGGCGGCTACTTCGGCGCCACACATCCGTCCCTCCGCCGCCCACCATTGCTATATAAACTGCTGCACCGGCCATAGCCGTAGTCATCCGCATCTGTTCCTATTCTCCTGTCCACACCACTACTGCCCACCATGGCTTCCTCACGCTCCAGCACTCTTCGGAACGGGCGGACGACGGACCACAAGGAGATGGCAGCCATTGCTGCCGACTGGTTGGCCGGTAGGCAGCTGGAGGACGACGACGTCCCAATGGAGAACATGGTAGTCGACGAGCGGGCGCCAACCCCCTCCTTCGCGCCATCCTCGCCGGTGCATTGCACCATGACCATCAGCGAGGCCCGTGCCCAATATATGGACACGATGAGGCAGAAGCGTGAGGAGCAGTTCCGGGAGGCACAGGCTGACCCCACCTACAACCACCATCTCCTCCAGGAGCACCTGCAGGCGGAGGAGCAGATTGTCACGGAGCGGGTGGAGCAGGAGGCACTGCTCCACTCGTACCGCTCCGCCCGCGAGGGCCGCCTCGAGCGCTGGCGGTACCGCATGTGGGTGGCGGAGGCTGCGGCCGCCTACAAAGAGGGCAATGAAGCGGGCGAGGCGCTGTTTGGCAAGACCGAGGACGAGGCAAAGGATAATGCCGGCTCCGACGAGTCCCCGCTCCGCTGGCGTCGACGAGGCCCTGCTCCGCCGAGGCCCCTCGGCGCCAACAATGAGGCAGAGGACACCGCCGGCTCTGTCGAGGCCCCACCCTGCCGGCAACGAGGGGGAGGATTTCCCCCGCTCCACTGAGGCGCCGCCCGCCGGCAACGAGACAGAGGACATCGCCGGCTCTGCCGAGGCCCCACCCCACTGCCAACTAGGCCGCGCCACACAGAAAACGAGGAAGAGTATAACACGGTAGGTCGCCGCCGCTCGGGTCCAAGTAAGGCCACCGCTGCTACCCTCTGGTTGCTGGCACTGAGCTGTACATCATGGAGCAATTCTATGATTACAGGATGATTGAAGAGTGCTCCGTGGTTGAGCAAGCTCATGAGATACAATCATTTGCTAGAGAACTTGAGCACTTCAGTTGTATGCTATCATCACTAAGCTTCCTCCTTCGTGGATCTCATTGGCACTTTTGATGTGGAAGAAAAGGCGAGAGCAAAGGACACACGTGCTCGAGGAATTGAGGGAGGATCTAGTGCCAATCTGGTACAGAAGAAGAACTTCCAGCCCCGCACGGGCAAGTTTGATGGTAAAACAAAGTTTGATGGGAAGAACAAGGCCGTGCAACACACGAACTTCAAGAAGAAGAATGACAAGAAGAAAGGTGTTTGTCATGTGGGGATCCTGATCATTGGGCTCCTAGTTTCCCTAATCGCTATGACAAGCTAGGCAGGTTGACCACTGACGGCCGGTTAGCTTCTTGGCGGCGACGTGGAGTCGGAGAGCTATGTTGGAGAAGGACGTTGCTTCTACTTAATTGATGGTGTAGTTGGTTGACTGACACGTGGGCCCAACAGGCATCTGGGCCACATGTCAGTTATGCAACTGCACCTGCAGTTAAGTCACTGAAGCTTCTATCTGGATCAGCCGGACATAGGTGGGTAGCTTCGGTTAATTAATTATACCTCCAGCGCACCCCTTTTTAGTTGAAGAATGTATGAAATGTAATGAAATTCGGCATGTTTATATGAAATCCGACCGTGTATGAATGAATTTGTTTTGATTAGTTCGAATTCTTGTATCACTGGCATTGAATGAACGTGCAAAACAATACGTACTAGCATTATTCCTAGGGTGATCACCTCGTTTGCAGCAGTTTCACATGTACTCCCTCCGGTCCTTTCTAGTCTGCATACAAGTTTTGTCTGCGGTCAAAGTATCTCTACTTTGACCAATCTTATAGAAAAAAGTATGCACTTTCACAATGTGTGAAGTAAAAAAGGAACAGAAGGAGTATAAAGAGTTTGAGAAGCTTTTTAGCATTCCTGTACATTGCAATCAAACACACAAGCCTAGCAATTCATAGAGAACATTCAAAACAATCGATGATTGTGCATCTTAGCGATTCACATGTCAGAGCCAATATTTACTTACAACTAAAGAAAAAGAAAAAAATGGATCAACGCTGCTGACAGCAAAGGGTGTCCCATTCGAAAATATCAAACGCATGTCTTCTTGCTAAAATCAATGAGAAAAATTTGACAAGGTTCTCCAATTCTAAAATATAAAATGCCTATGATTGTGGAATGGGCGGGGTTTGCCATCAGTTCGAACATTGACATGGCACCTCGTGCTAAATAAAATAGTTGTTCTTTTTGTGCAGTTCCACCAAAATCAACCAAATTCGCGTGTAGCTTGTATGATTTCGCCCTTATATGTTGCAACGCCTTGAACTTATCGGCACCTCCTTTCTTGTGGTGGAAATGAATGATTCGATGTATTCATGAACATTTTGTGCAGTTCCCATTGAAATCAAGCTGAGCACCCATGTTTGCACAAATACAAAAAAGTGATTAGTATAAAGCAAATTGTACTATGAATTGACAGTTTAAACAGGCACCTACATGGTCCATGTAGAGCACACTTTTAGAAAAATGGAACTCACCGGAAAGAATCATAGAACAACATTGTACTCGCGCATCACAGCAAGAAAATGGAGATTTGTCAGTCCTTCTGAGCTGAAGTTAGTTTGGTCTTGTGGGGGGTAATGTAACCATCCTTCAGCTGCTCCTTCTGATGAGAAGATAGACAGGGCTTCTTCATCCTAGCATAATCGACACTGGTCACTTCACGTACCCCATATTCTTCTTCAGAGGAGGATGATCTTGTTGTGCAAAGACAAGAGGATAACTAAATGCTAGCATCCATGTTTGCTCGAAAAAAGGAAAGGAAATATTTAAAACAACACAAATGAAGCACTTCTCAAGGACAATACCACTTTTTGATGACAGTATCTAAACAGTAGCACAACACCAATAGAGATGACAAAGCTCGATCATATGGATGAAATCAGCGGGCGAGTACCAACCTTTGTCAGGAGGCTTATTGTGTAGAGCATACAGATGGAGCACTTCTCCGGAACCATCTGTTGCTATCTACTATGGTGGCCATGCTTACTATATACTCCTCAATTAGATTAATGTTTCCAACATCTTCTTGTGCAGTTCCACTAAAATATATGGTATCTTCAAAGAAGATCCTTGTTTGCACAAGTAGAGATAATTATGTATTACATTAAGAGTGGCATTAAATCAGTGGCAAAACAATTGCTCATTCCAGCCGTAGCAATAAATTAAGATGCAAAACTATATCATTACTTGTGTCATCACAGTTCCAGTGCTTTATTACAGCACCAGGAGTTGATTTTTGTTTTTCTTCCACTTGTTCTTCCCCTTCACCACTTAGTTCAATAACAGACAAGCTTCGCCTTCAATGTAAGATTTGGCATGTCAATTAGGTTGCACAAGAATAGCATTAAACAATGACATTAATTTTCGGATGAAAGTGGCAAAATACAGGCCAACAGTTGTGAAATATCCTTATCTTACCTCAATGGGATATTGCGGTGCACATACAGATTGGAAGTCTTGTCTCCATTTGTGCAGTTCACTAAAATCAAGCAAGATTACCATACAAGTAGCACAACATATGAAAGCACACTGCAGAATCATGTGAAAGAAGGCTAGTACTGACCTCTCATGATGTGGAATCCAAACAACTCACAAGAAGAAGATCTGAACCAAATTTGCCAACACGGATAGGAAGCAAGATCTCCTCTTGTGCAGTTCCACTAAGATCAAGCAATCAAGCAACATTTTCGGTGTGACACTTTGGTTGAACTGCACAAAACACTCTTAAAACATAAGTGTTTTGTGCGGTGCAACAAAAGGTCACAATGGCAACGAGGTGAAGTAGATAACCCTGTTTACACAAAGGTGCAAAGGAAACAACTAGTGGTCAATAACGGTGGATGACACAGAAGCCAATAAAAAGAAGTATCTACCTTATCTAAATGGGAAAGAAAGCAAGACAATAGCATTTCTCAAACGGTGGCATTGATTAATATTAACAACGAGATTATATTATCAATAAAATTCGTTAAACATGTAATTTGCTTTTAACTGTGGCATCGAACCAATTTTCCAGCGGCATTATTAGAGGGTGCTTGTTTACAGGGACATTTTGGTGGAGGGATTAAAAAAACTCCATGTCAGTCCCATCTAAACTAAACAGGAGGGACTTTTAGGGACTAAAAGTGGGCATTTGGGACTAAAGAAAGAAGACCCCAAGGGAGAGTCTTTTGGGACTTTTTCCAACAGTTGCCCCTGCCACGCATCGCACCTTGTCTCTATTAGTTCATTACTAGGGGTAACATGGTCTTTTAGCATGTCATTTAATAACCTCTAGTCCATGTTTAGTCCCTGGAACCAAGCAGGTAGGGACTAGGGAGTTTTTAACCAAACAGGGCCTTAGATTAACAACAGCTAAAGAGTTGCACGGGATAGTGGACGCACCAGCACCATGTGCATCTACCGATGTACTGGGGTGATGCACAGTTTGTTGCAACAAAGAACAAACAACCAAGGAGCATATTTGTGTTGGTCCCAGTTTTGTTATCTTTAGACACCTTTCCCTATGTGAGTGCAGCAAATCTAGTCCTGCTCAAACTCTACAACCTTGTCCCCCAAAACAAAAGATCAGTTCGTTACAGATGTGCGTACTGCATTTGTCATTGTTTTCCCTTTTCGACCAACGTAGGTGCTGGATAGCCAGTCTGTACTAGTACTTTCCCCACTTCCTTTCCTCTGTGAACCACGTCCTAGATTTATGCTATACAACTTTCCCCACTACTTTCCCCCATTCCTGTCCTCTTTGAACCACGTCTTAGATTCATGCGATACAACTTTCCCCACTACTTTCCCCCTTCCTTTCCTTTTTGAACCACGTCCTAGATTCATGCTATGCAACTTTTCCCACTACTTTCCACCATTCATGGTATACAACTTTCCCCACTACTTTCCTGTTTGATCCAACACCTAGATTCGAGTGCAGAAGCGGAAAAAGCCCACATGCAGCTAGAGCAATGCATGTGGAATAACTAAATTATACCTTAAGGTTCTTGGGGTGTGGTTCGGTGGGCAACCAGAGGCCGTTCGACCCACACTATGTATGGCGGCGAAGAAGAAGGGGTCGGAGGCCCTCCCGCGCCGCCGCTGGGTGGAAGTGAACAGCTGTGCCGGTAGTGGATTCCCTCCCTCGCCGACGGCGACAGTGTTAAGCCTCCTTCCCTTCCCAATGGACGGATCCTGCCAGCTCTTTGACCAGCAGTGAGGTAAGAGAGAGAGGCCAACGAAGTCTTGTTTAGATCTGGAGAGGGTGAGAGAGTGTGAAGAGAGCAATTACAAGCAGACCAGCAGTGAGGGGAGAGAGAGAGGCCAACGAAGTCTTGTTTAGATCTGGGGAGGGAGAGAGAGTGAAGAGAGCAACTACAAGCGCTAAGGCTCCAGCGTGTATATATATACTGGAGAGAGTGTGAAGAGTGCAAACCCTAGAACACAAGCGCCGAGGCTGCAGCTTATACGTGATGAGGTGATTATACGGTCACTACGAGATCGTATAGCCCCGTATCCATCCATTTTGACCAGTCAAAGAATCCTCCTGGCACGAATTATGCTCAAGTGTAGTTATCGAACCCGAGACCTCAAGTTTGATGAGCGAACAGGCTAACCAGCTACACAACCCTCCCGTTATGTTCAACAAGAGGAAAATAACCTTTTATACATTCCTGCATTCGTGTGACAAGCATGTCGTGTTTTTGTGTGTGTGGGAGTCATTGGGATTTAAATCATAATCGTGTCATGTGGCTTTGGTGGTAAGACTATCCACAGTGGTGCGGAAATAATGCATCCTTAGTCACCTTACCTCTCTCCACGTAGTATGTTGGGTCCCACCAGTCAGAGGGTGAAACAAACAAATTAATAAGAAAAATTAAAAGCGCCAGCGATGTATCTTACCTCACACATCTCGCTATTTCTCGGGAACACTGTCCAATTGATCCCTCTGTTCGCTCACGTACTATTTTAAGTGAATCCTTATTATAACATGCACACAATTTTGGGCACTTGTATTCGACCAAAGTCAGTGTGCCACCGTATCTCGTATGACTCCCTCCGTCTAGATGTAATAAGTCACGTTAGAAGGTGCAGCGGGACCAAGGTGCAAGAAGATTGGAGGAGAAGGAGAAACTTGACCGGTCATTCCTCCAATCAAAGCCCTGATTTCTGTCTCTAAACGCAACAATTAATCCAAGAAAACTAAGAGATGCCATTTTAGCTACCATGCAGGGCCACGTATTAACTCGCATGCAAGCCGACTTTGATTTCTTGACTGATCAATGTGTAGTTGCGCTCCATGAATTGGGTTTCCAGGGGAGATAACAAGGCGGAGTAAGGAGTGTTTGGTTACATTGCTTAGGCTGGTCATAGTGGTGAGTAACTTGGACTAGTACAACATAAATATGTTACTAGTCTATGTTACTACTACGCGAAGTTTGCCGTCGGAAGCGAGCCGATCTGGCTCTCCTAAGCTAGCGAGGTTTTTCTAGCCCACCCAAGCTAGCTGGCCCACAAAAGCTAACATATTTTAACAGTTCCAAACACCTAACCTTGCCCGGCTATGCTATAAGTTGTTCTTGCTAAGGATCCTAGAGAGAGATGGTGTGTAGTGTACGATTTTAGCCGCAAGAGTCGGTGCATCATCTCGTTTCTGGGCATCCGGTAGGGACAGGCGGACAGCTGCCACGCCCGCTCCTGACCAGCCAGGCCCACCCAAAGCCCCTCCATCGCCCGCACGCGCTTCCCGCCCAAAACGGTCAGCGCCGCTCCAAAGAATCGGTGCCGCATTCATGCCCGGGCATAGCGGACGCGACCTCTCACTGGCGCCTACGTTGAAGGGAGAAGTGGATTCAAGAGTGATGGTTGCTTCGTCCGTCCAACTTACTGCTGGGTCTATGTGATTTGATGGCTCATTGGTCATTATTAGTGAGGTGGTAGGACTGCTGGATGTCCCACACTTTCGGCGAAAGGAAGTACTACAAGATTACAATTTTCTCCATTCTTACGGCGGAGGAGTGCAAGAGCAGTGAAAACATGCAGGCTCAGTGATTACATGGCCCACCTCACACTGCAACTTTATTTATAAATGACGCAGCACCTACTACTCGTTCTCCTATAAACCTTGCGCTTGGCATCTCCAAACTATTAACCTTGCGATTGGCTCTTCGCCTCTTCGGGAAGTCGAGCAATAATGGTACTGCAGTATATATCGTTCTGGCTATATGAGACCAAATGAATTGTTGCACGTCCACCACGTGGCGAGGGTCAAGGGGCGAGGGAGAGTGCGTACTATTACGTCCGTTTCAATATGGACTACATACGGAGCAAAATGAGTGAATCTACACTCTAAAATATGTCTATATTGATAACCCACAAGTATAGGGGATCGCACCAGCTTTCGTGGGTAGAGTATTCAACCCAAATTTATTAATTCGACACAAGGGGAGCCAAAGAATATTCTCAAGTATTAGCAGCTGAGTTGTCAATTCAACCACACCTGGAAACTTAGTATCTGCAGCAAACTGTTTAGTAGCAAAGTAATATGATAGTGGTGGTAGCGGCAACAAAAGTAAAGACAGCAAAAGTAATGTTTTTGGTATTTTGTAGTGATTGTAACAGTAGTAGCGGGAAAGTAAATAAGCGAGAACCAGTATATGGAAAACTCGTAGGCACCGGATCAGTGATGGATAATTATGCCGGATGCGGTTCATCATGTAACAGTCATAACATAGGGTGACACAGAACTAGCTCCAATTCATTAATATAATGTAAGCATGTATTCCGTATATAGTCATACGTGCTTATGGAAAAGAACTTGCATGACATCTTTTGTCCTACCCTCCCGTGGCAGCGGGGTCTATTGGAAACTAAGGGATATTAAGGCCTCCTTTTAATAGAGAACCGGAACAAAGCATTAGCACATAGTGAATACATGAACTCCTCAAACTAGAGTCATCACCGGGAGTGGTCCCGATTATTGTCACTTCGGGGTTGCCGGATCATAACACATAGTAGGTGACTATAGACTTGCAAGATAGGATCAAGAACTCACATATATTCATGAAAACATAATAGGTTCAGATCTGAAATCATGGCACTCGGGCCCTAGTGACAAGCATTAAGCATAGCAAAGTCATAGCAACATGAATCTCAGAACATAATGGATACTAGGGATCAAACCCTAACAAAACTAACTCGATTACATGATAAATCTCATCCAACCCATCACCGTCCAGCAAGCCTACGATGGAATTACTCACGCACGACGGTGAGCATCATGAAATTGGTGATGGAGGATGGTTGATGATGACGACGGCGACGAATCCCCCTCTCCGGAGCCCCGAACGGACTCCAGATCAGCCCTCCCGAGAGGTTTTAGGGCTTGGCGGTGGCTCCGTATCGTAAAACGCGATGATTTCTTCTCTCTGATTTTTTTCTCTCCGAAAGCAAATATATAGAGTTGGAGTTGGCGTTGGAGGGTTTCCAGGGGGCCCACGAGGTAGGGGCGCACCCTAGGGGGGCGCCCCCACCCTCGTGAGAAGGGTGTGGGGCCCCTGGTCTTCATCTTTGGCGAGGATTTTTTATCGTTTTTTCTAAGATGTTCCGTGGAGTTTCAGGTCATTCCGAGAATATTTGTTTTCTGCACATAAAACAACACCATGGTAATTCTGCTGAAAATAGCGTCAGTCCGGGTTAGTTCCATTCAAATCATACAAGTTAGAGTCGAAAACAAGGGCAAAAGTGTTTGGAAAAGTAGATACGACGGAGACGTATCAACTCCCCCAAGCTTAAACCCTTGCTTGTCCTCAAGCAATTCAGTTGACAAACTGAAAGAAAGAAAGAAAAACTTTTACAAACTCTATTTGCTCTTGTTGTTGTAACTATGTCAAGCCAGCATTCAAGTTTTTAGCATAGATCATAAGTAACCACATTTGCAATAATTCTCAGGTCTCACAATTACTCATATCAATAGCATAATCAACTAGCAAGTCATAATAATAAATCTCGGATGACAACACTTTCTCAATACAATCATAATATGATATAACAAGATGGTATCTCGCTAGCCCTTTCTGAGACCGCAAAACATAAATGCAGAGCACCTTTAAAGATCAAGGACTGACTAGACATTGTAATTCATGGTAAAAGAGATCCAATCATAGTCATACCCAATATAAATTAACAGTGATGAATGCAAATGACGGCTATGCTCTCTAGCTAGTGCTTTTTAATAAGAGGGTGATGACTCAACATAAAAGTAAAGTGATAGGCCCTTCGCAGAGGGAAGCAGGGATTTGTGGAGGTGCCATAGCTCGGTTTTGACATAGAGATAATTTGTATTTTGAGCGGTATACTTTCATTGTCAACGTAACAACTAAGAGATGGCGATATCTTCCATGCTAAACACATTATAGGTGGTTCCCAAACAGAATGGTAAAGTTTATACTCCCCCTCCACCAACAAGCATCAATCCATGGCTTTCTCGAAACAACGAGTGCCTCCAACATACATTAGGTCCTAGGGGAGTTTTGTTTGCAATTAATTTTTATTTAGTTTGCATAAATCATGGGACTGGGCATCCCGGTGACCAGCCATTTTCTCGTGAGTGAGGAGCGGAGTCCACTCCTCTTGAGAATAACCCGCCTAACGCAGAAGATAAGGACAACCTTTGTTGATACATGAGCTATTCGAGCATACAAAACAGAATGTTTATTTGAAGGTTTAGAGTTTGGCACATACAAATTTACTTGGAACGGCAGGTAGATACCGCATATAGGAAGGTAAGGTGGACTCATCTGGAATAACTTTGGGGTTTAAGGAATTGGATGCACAAGCAGTATTCCCGCTTAGTACAAGTGAAGGCTAGCAAAAGACTGGGAAGCGACCAACTAGAGAGCGACAACAGCCATGTACATGCATTAAAATTAATAAACATTGGATGCAAGCATGAGTAGGATATAATCCACTATGAACATAAATATCGTGAAGGCTAAGCTGATTTTGTTTCAACTACATGCATGAACATGTGCCAAGTCAAGTCACTTAAATCATTCAAAGGAGGATACCACCCCATCATACCACATCAAAACCATCTCAATAGCATGTTGGCACACAAGGTAAACCATTATAACTCATAGCTAATCAAGCATGGCACAAGCAACTATGATCTCTAATTGTCATTGCAAACATGTTTATTCATAATAAGCTGAATCAAGAACGAGGGACTCATCATATTTACAAAAACAAAAGAGGTCGAGTTCATACCAGCTTTTCTCATCTCAGTCAGTCCATCATATATCATCATAATTGCCTTTCACTTGCACGACCGAACGGTGTGAATAATAATAATAGTGCACGTGCATTGGACTAAGCTGGAATCTGCGAGCATTCAATAAACAGGAGAAAACAAGGCAATATGGGCTCTGGTTAAATCAACAATAATGCATATAAGAGACACTTCAACAATTTAATTATGGTCTTCTCCTACTGACCCCCAAATAAAAGAAAAGAAATAAAACTATTTACACGGGAAAGCTCCCAACAAGCAAAAGAAGAACGGGAAATATTTTTGGGTTTTCTTTTTAATTAATACTACTACAGCAAAAAAATAAACTACTACTAATTTTTTTTTTGGTTTTCTTAAGGTTTAACAAACACACAAGAAGAAAGCAGGAAAAAGAAAATAAACTAGAATGGATATTACAGTGAAAAAGTATGAGCACCGACATCTAGCAATGAGTGTGTGTGAGCATAAATGTAATGTCGGTGAGAAATACGTACTCCCCCAAGCTTAGGCTTTTGGCCTAAGTTGGTCTATGTCCATGGTTGGCCTGGCGGACATCCATAATAATAGTTGTTGGGGTCATACTGTGATGAGGAAGGATAGTTGGGATCATACTGTGATGAAGAAGAAGACTGTGACTGCCACTGGCTGACAGTCATCTCTGGATCCCAAGAATAAACAGATTGTCGTGGAGGCTCATCTTGTGGTCCTGTTCTGGCTCCTCGACTGGTGCAGGGTTCCGGTAGGCGTGCATAGCCGTCAACGGAACAAGGTACGTGCCTGCAGTCAAATCAAACAAAGAAGGAGCAGGCAAGGTAATAGTCTCAGGATGATGTTTATTAAAGAACAATTGATATTTAAGCTCCCCTGCCCTATTTTTAACAATAAAATCATGTGCCACCATACTTTTATGATCTAGATAAACACGGGGCAGCACCTTTTCTTCCTTCTCAGCATGCCTAATAGGTATGTTAAAATGTGTGGCTAGGCGTGTGGCATAGATGCCTCCAAAGATGGCGCCCTTAGTACGGTTCATATTTAACCATCTAGCAATAATACCGCCCAAACTAAAAGTGTTATCACTGTATAAACCTTGGAGCAGAATAATTAAATCAGGGATACTAAGGTTTCCAGAATTTCCGCGTCCAATTAAACAACGACTAGCAAATAATGCAAAGTAACGCAAAACAGGAAAATGTATGCTAGTGATTCGTGCGTCGGAAACCTTCCTGGTTTCTCCTACAGTGATACTATCAATAAATCCAGCCACATCATCATGATGTGGTTCTTCTGTCTTGCCCTCAAAAGGAACTAAACAAATCCGACAGAAATCATAAAGTGACATCTCCTTATGCTCATCATATAAATGAAACTCCACCGTAGGTGGTGAGTTCCTAGAATGAAAATGAAAGTTTTGCACAAAAGTATTTGTGAGTAAGAGATAGTGATCGCATTGGTCGTGGAGGAAAGCGGTGAGGCCTGCATTGTGAGCCAATTCATGGAAATCTTCATAGATATTGACTGCTCTCAAGAAATCTTCAGAAGGCCATTCACACGCCCGAATCTCCGTGGTGCGCGGCAAATTATACTTAGGCTTCGGTGCCTTTTCCTTCGAGCTTTGACTCGACGAGCCCCTCAAAAATCTCCTCATTATTTTTCTGAAATAATCTGAAATTCTTAGTAACTTCAAACAAAAGTGAACCAACTTCAATAAAACTGATAGCAACTACTCCTACAAGTGCCTAGAGCCTATATCAAGCAATAGAACTACTTAGGACCATATAAATTTGGCATGCAAGCTCAAGAACATGGTCACCTACGCAGCACAAATTTGCAAAGAATAAAGCACTAGAACAAAAACTAATTGGACCAATGGAGGAGTCACATACCAAGGAACAATCTCCCCAAGCAGTTTTGTGAGAGGTGCTTTGAGCAAGGAGATCGGAAATCACAGCAAAAGTGGCTGGAACTCGTGCTTGAGTTGGTTTTTCGGGTTTGTGTGAGATAGAGGAAGAAGATGGGTGCTGGGATAAGTGGAGGAGGGCCACTATGGGCCCACGAGGTAGGGGCGCGCCCTATAGGGGGGCGCCCACCACCCTCGTGGCCAGGTGGCAGCTCCTCCCGCAGTAGTTTTTGCACAGTAAATCCTCAAATATTCCCGAAAAAATCATATTAAATTGGCATGTCATTTTGAGGACTTTTATTTTCGGGATATTTTTATATTGCACGGATAAGTCAGGAAACAGACAGAAAAATACTATTTTTACTTTATTTAATATAAATAACAGAAAGTAAAAGTGGGGTACAGAAGTTTGTGCTTCTAGTTTCATCCATCTCATGCTCATCAAAAAGAATCCACTAACAAGGTTGATCAAGTCTTGTTAACAAACTCATTCTGATAATCATGAAACCGGAGAAATTTCGAATAACACTAAGTTACCTCAATGGGGATATGCACATCCCCAATAATAAGAATATCATATTTCTTCTTGACAGTAGGATGAGGAAATTCAAAACCTCCAAATATAATCGATGGATTTTTTCCAATAGAGTTGATACTATGAACTTGAGGTTGTTTCCTCGAAAAGTGTACCGTATGCTCATTACCATTAACATGAAAAGTGACACTGCCTTTGTTGCAATCAATAACAGCCCCTGCAGTATTAAGAAAAGGTCTTCCAAGAATAATAGACATACTATCATCCTCGGGAATATCAAGTATAACAAAGTCCGTTAAAATAGTAACGTTTGCAACCACAACAGGCACATCCTCACAAATACCGACAGGTATAGCAGTTGATTTATCCGCCATTTGCAAAGATATTTCAGTAGGTGTCAGCTTATTCAAGTCAAGTCTATGATATAAAGAGAGAGGCATAACACTAACACCGGCTCCAAGATCACATAAAGCAGTTTTAATGTAATTTCTTCATATATTTAGAATAAGGATTTGTTAGTAGGTACTCCGGGGTCTCCAAGTTTCTTTGGTATTCCACCCTTAAAAGTATAATTAGCAAGCATGGTGGAAATCTCAGCTTCCAGTATCTTTCTTTTATTAGTAATGATATCCTTCATATATTTAGCATAAGGATTTTTTTTGAGCACATCAGTTAATCTCATACGCAAAAAGATAGGCCTAATCATTTCAGCAAAGCGCTCAAAATCCTCATCATCCTTTTTCTTGGATGGTTTCGAAGGAAAAGGCATGGGTTTCTGAACCCAAGGTTCCCTTTCTTTACCATGTTTCCTAGCAAGAAAGTCTCTTTTATCATAACGTTGATTCTTTGATTGTGGGTTATCAAGATCAACAGGAGGTTCAATTTCTACATCATTATCATTACTAGGTTGAGCATCATCATGAACATCATCATTAATATTTTTACTAGGTTCATGTTCATTACTAGACTGTGTTTCAGCATCAGACATAGAAATATCATTTGGATTATCAGGTGGTTCAGCAATAGGTTCACTAGAAGTTTGCACAGTTCTATCATTTTTCTTCTTGTTGTTTTTAGAAGAACTAGGAACATCAATATTATTTCTTTGAGAATCTTGCTCAATTATCTTAGGGTGGCCTTCAGGATACAAAGGTTCCTGAGTCATTCTACCAGTTATAGTAGCCACTCTAACAGCATAATCATTTTTCTTACTATTCATTTCATTAAGCACTTCTTTTTGAGCCTTAAGTACTTGTTCTACTTGAGTGGTAACCATAGAAGCATGTTTGCTAACAAGTTTAAGTTCACCTTTAATATCAGCCATATAATCACCCAAGCGTCTAATCATATAAGCATTTTCTTTTAATTGTCTACCAAAATAAGCATTGAAGTCGTCTTGCTTATACATAAAGTTATCAAACTCATCCAAGCATTGACTAGCAATTCTAGTAGGAGGGACTTCAGCTTTACCATATCTATAGAGAGAATTTACCTTTACTACCTGTGTCGGGATATCGGGATCAGGAGGTTCTTCAGTGAATAAATAATTGAGATCATATGTTTCTTCAACAGGCGGTATATTAAGACCATGTATTTCTTCAATAGGAGGTAAATTCTTAACGTCTTCAGCTTTAATACCTTTTTCTTTCATAGATTTCTTTGCCTCTTGCATATCTTCGGGACTGAGAAATAGAACACCTCTCTTCTTTGGAGTTGGCTTAGGAATAGGCTCAGTAATTGGAGCAGGAGATGGCTCAGGAGGCGGCTCAGGAGTTGCCCAATTATTTTCATTTGTCAACATATTATTCAATAGAATTTCAGCTTCATCCGGTGTTCTTTCCCCGAAAAGAGAACCGGCACAACTATCCAGGTAATCTCTGGAAGCATCGGTTAGTCCATTATAAAAGATATCAAGTATTTCAGGTTTCTTAAGAGGATGATCAGGCAAAGCATTAAGTAACTTGAGAAGCCTCCCCCAAGCTTGTTGGAGACTCTCTTCTTTAATTTGCACGAAGTTGTATATTTCCCTCAAGGCAGCTTGTTTCTTATGAGCAGGGAAATATTTAGCAGAGAAGTAATAAATCATATCCTGGGGACTACGCACACAACCAGGATCAAGAGAACTAAACCATATCTTAGCATCACCCTTTAATGAGAACGGAAATATTTTGAGTATATAAAGGTAACACGATCTCTCATCATTAGTGAACAGGGCAGCTATATCATTTAACTTAGTAAGATGTGCCACAACAGTTTCAGATTCATAGCCATAAAACAGATCAGATTCAACCAAAGTAATTATATCAGGATCAACAGAGAATTCATAATCCTTATCAGGAACACATATAGGTGAAGTAGAAAAAGCAGGGTCAGGTCTCATTTTATCTCTAAGTGATTCTTTGTTCCATTTAATTAATAACCTCTTAAGCTCATATCTATCTTTGCAAGCAAAAATAGCGGCAGAAGATTCCGTATCAAAAAGATAGCCCTCAGGAATAATAGGCATATTTTCATCATCACTATCGTCATCGTATTCAGATTCAATAATTTTTTTTCTCTAGCCCTAGAAATTTGTTCACCAAGAAATTCACTAAGGGGCACAGTAGTATCAGGCATAGAAGCAGTTTCATCATAAGTATCATGCATAGCAGAAGTGGCATCATCAATAACATGTGACATATCAGAACGAATAGCAGAAGCAGATGCAGGTGTCACAAACTTACTCATAACAAAAGGTGAATCAACTGTAGAGCTAGATGGCAGTTCCTTACCTCCCCTCGTAGTTGAGGGATAGATCTTGGTTTTTGGATCTCTCAAGTTCTTCATAGTGTCCAGCAGATATAAATCCCAAGTGACTCAAAGAATAGAGCTATGCTCCCCGGCAGCGGTGCCAGAAATTGGTCTTGATAACCCACAAGTATAGGGGATCGCAACAGCTTTCGAGGGTAGAGTATTCAACCCAAATTTATTGATTCGACACAAGGGGAGCCAAATAATATTCTCAAGTATTAGCAGCTGAGTTGTCAATTCAACCACACCTGGAAACTTAGTATCTGCAGCAAACTGTTTAGTAGCAAAGTAATATGATAGTGGTCGTAGCGGCAACAAAAGTAAAGACAGCAAAAGTAATGTTTTTGGTATTTTGTAGTGATTGTAACAGTAGTAGCGGGGAAGTAAATAAGCGAGAACCAGTATATGGAAAACTCGTAGGCACCGGATCAGTGATGGATAATTATGCCGGATGCGGTTCATCATGTAACAGTCATAACATAGGGTGACACAGAACTAGCTCCAATTCATCAATATAATGTAGGCATGTATTCCGTATATAGTCATACGGGCTTATGGAAAAGAACTTGCATGACATCTTTTGTCCTACCCTCCTGTGGCAGCGGGGTCCTATTGGAAACTAAGGGATATTAAGGCCTCCTTTTAATAGAGAACCAGAACAAAGCATTAGCACATAGTGAATACATGAACTCCTCAAACTAGAGTCATCACCGGGAGTGGTCCCGATTATTGTCACTTCGGGGTTGCCGGATCATAACACATAGTAGGTGACTATAGACTTGCAAGATAGGATCAAGAACTCATATATATTCATGAAAACATAATAGGTTCAGATCTGAAATCATGGCACTCGGGCCCTAGTGACAAGCATTAAGCATAGCAAAGTCATAGCAACATGAATCTCAGAACATAATGGATACTAGGGATCAAACCCTAACAAAACTAACTCGATTACATGATAAATCTCATCCAACCCATCACCGTCCAGCAAGCCTACAATGGAATTACTCACGCACGGCGGTGAGCATCATGAAATTGTGATGGAGGATGGTTGATGATGACGACGGCGACGAATCCCCCTCTCCGGAGCCCCGAACGGACTCCAGATCAACCCTCCCGAGAGGTTTCAGGGCTTGGCGGCGGCTTCGTATCGTAAAACGCGATGATCTCTTCTCTCTGATTTTTTTCTCTCCGAAAGCAAATATATAGAGTTGGAGTTGGCGTCGGAGGGTTTCCAGGGGGCCCACGAGGTAGGGGGCACGGCCTAGGGGGGCGCCCCCCACCCTCGTGAGAAGGGTGTGGGCCCCATGGTCTTCATCTTTGGCGAGGATTTTTATTGTTTTTTCTAAGATGTTCCGTGGAGTTTCAGGTCATTCCGAGAATATTTGTTTTCTACACATAAAACAACACCATGGTAATTCTGCTGAAAACAGCGTCAGTCCGGGTTAGTTCCATTCAAATCATACAAGTTAGAGTCCAAAACAAGGGCAAAAGTGTTTGGAAAAGTAGATACGACGGAGACGTATCATATATACATCAGTGTTTGGAGTATGTACTGGTAGTTCATATTGAAATCTACTAAAGGACATATATTCCAAACAATATGATAATCTCTCTAACCAAGGTAGGGACGAGGAGTAAATGGAGGGAGTACTAGTAAAATTTTCTCCTCACCCCGCGAGCCACCGCGCGCGTGGGCGAGGGAGCGGGCGTAAGGCATAGTAAGCAAGCTTCACCTCATCCTGCGAGCCACCACGCCCGTGGGCGGGGGAGATGGCGTACAAGCAAGCTTCTCCTCATTCTGCGAGTTGACGGGACACATCAAAAGTACTCCAGTGTATAGAGCCTTGCCTCTCCGGTAGGCCCCACATGGTTTGCCTCTTTTTTAACATAACACGTCAAGTCGCAATTTGTTTGTTCACCCGTGGTAGACGATCCTCCCTCCATCTAGTGGACAACCAGTACATGTGTCAAATTACCACGTGGGTTGCCTTTTTGTACAGAAATGAGCTCCACCGTGTACCCGCGTGGGTGTGGTTGGGAAAGAGACGGGAGTACGTGCGACGTGCATGCATATCTTCTCTTCATGCACGTCCCCCACCTACGTGGGTGTGTGTGAGAGATACAAACCTAGACAAATGGTTTGTGCATTCGTGAGTGTTTTTTGTTTGGGGGTGATTTTGTGAATGTATTTGTGGGAACATGTGTCAATGACATCTCAAACAAAATTTTGCATGCAATGTGTGTGAAATGGAGGCCTATCCATATCATATATAGAGGGTCAGGTGATCCACGAGAAGAGAGAGAGGGGTCATAGATATTGATAGAGTCGAAGAGAGGATCAAGTGGGTGGGTGCGAGATCGATGAAGAGAGCCATCGAAATTGTGTGTGTGTGTGTGCAAGTCAAAGATATAGGGCGACTGACCTAGCTACCGGAACGTCAGAGGGCACAGGTCAAGTTTGTGTCTGTGTCTGGCAGGGAGACATGACTAGAGCGCTCGATGTATCGGTGTGTGTGTGTGGGAGGGGGTGGGGGGAGGGGTAGGCAGATGCCTAACTATAGAGATCGAACGACTCGTATATGTGTTGAGAAGGAGAGACCCAGCTATGTCTTGAGGGAGATCGGTCGACATCCATACATAACTGAAGGACGGGAAATAGAATGGGACAGAGAGAGAGGAGAGAGAGGGAGGGAGGGAGAGGGGTAGAGTGTTGGATGGGTGACGGAGTTGCTTCTCGAAGATGGTGGGAGAGGCCTACTGGACAAACTGAGGGTGGAACTACAATATTATCAATAAGAGTGGGGATGTGTTTCTGTGTGTGCCTGTGCGTGATAGATCTGTCGGGACACATCCATGGATGATGAAGGGGAACCATGTGTTTGGTAAGCAAACCTAACTAGATCGACAGATCAATTGTTGTTTGTCGGAGGAAGGGAGAGACATAACTAATGAGGTAGATCAATCGACTCATTGGGGAAAACAAGTTAGAAGGACCTAGCTAGCTATATGTATAGCGGGAGATCGGTCAGTGTACGTCCATTTGTTAGAGGCAAATAAGGCCCGGCGAGATGGATAGACAGAGAGAATGGAGCTAGGAGGTGGTGCGAGAGGCCCAGTTACTAGCTAGATAGGGGGAGGAGTGTGTGGTTGTGAGATCGATGAAAAGAGGGGCGAGAGTTTACACATGTGTGGGACCGTATGAGAGACACGAGGCAAGGACGAATAAAGGAGGAGATTGAAGGTGCATGTGTATGTTGTAGGCAGACATCGCTGGAGAGGTTTATCGATCGGTGTGTGTCGGAAAGGAGTTGTGGAGACTGTGGGAGAATGACCTAAAGAAAAAATGAATGTGCGTGATGGATAGAATGTTGAGGGAGGGGGCGAGGAGGGCGTGTCCATGCACGAGAGAAAGTTAGTGGTAGCTACAAAGGTTAGAGGATTGTGTGAGTGTAAGAGACTAACAAAGATCATAATTTGATATGAAAGTGGATTCATATATTTGAATAGGAGATCATAGTGTTTTAAACATATGCATGCATGAATATAGCGGTGATACGCGTGTTGTGGTTTTGCACATGTTATACCATAATGTGATAATGCATGGCGTTTGCAACTCACAGCTAAATGTCGAGCAATCTAAACCATACTATACATCGAACAATCTCACATTTTATTTGAATTTGTGATAATGTGTGGCGTTTGCAGCTTACAACTAAATATCGAACAATCTAAACAATACTATATATCGAACATTCTCACATTTTATTTGAATTTGTGGTAATGTGTAGTGTTTGCAACTCACATCTAAATACTTGTAGGCGTAGGGGGCGGGGCACCATACATAATGTGATAAACACATTATACATATGAGACATGGTTTAGTTTGTGAAGATCTAGCTAGAGCTTGAAATGTACTATGATTTGAGATCAACATAAAGTGGATTCAAAAAATCGAGTTCGAGTTCATATAGTACACATAGTTCATATGTAACTCGAGACTAATCATGTGGTGTGATGTGAACATAATACACAAACGATGGTTTAACTTGACAATAATGATGATTTTAGATCTTATTAAAATAGAGAAACGAATTCAAATGCTTTGACTTCACAACAATCATTATTGTAGATCTTATTCATACAGAGAAACGAATTCAAATTTAGTTCATATTGAAGCGGTAGTATATATGTTTGGAATGCACTAAAACGTTCATTTGAGTACTAGGTTGCATGCATTATACACGTAGCAAAATACTTTAATTGAACATAACATGAATTCAAAGTTTTGAATGACATTTGTAGTGTGAATTGATATGGTACAGTACACGTTAGGCTTGTCTAGAAATTTCAACCCACGCCTTGTTAGCCTGAAATATTTAAGATATATCTTTGTCTCGTTGTGCTCCGACAACTCCCTCCATCTCAACCCGCGCCTTGCTATTCCAAAATTACAACGCGCGCGAAAACTCCCACCTCCTGTGAAATCCCGACATGCGAAATGCCCGTGATACCCCTGAACCGAAAGAACCGCCTCAAATCTGTGGGGGTACTTTTGTAACTTACCCCACATTTCGTACAAGCGCGTCCCCAAGCCATGGTTCCCCCACTCCTATCCCATCCACCCACCCATTCGTATACCGAGGCCGGCAAAACCCGCGAAGCCCCACACCCTCCTCCGTCTGTCACCTAGCCGGAGCCTCTTCCCCGACGACATCGTCCACAGAAACACCTCGACATCCCTCATCCACCGTACCGGATGAGGATCTGTCGTCGATTTCATCATCCTGCCGGTTCAGCCACCCCGTCCTCCACCTCCAAGGAGCTTCCCCGATGTTCCCCTCGTGTTTCGCGCCACCTCCATTCCCACACCGTTGTCTTCACCTGCACCACCGGAAGAGCATCATCATCACCGTTTCCTCGGATGAAGTTGCGGCCTAATCGGCGCCACCAAAGAGGTTGTACACTAATCGCCGCATTTTCTTCTTGATTCGATCTCACGGTGCTACCGGCGCTCGGTCCCGAGCCGACACGGCGCGGCTCCATCCATGGCGGCGTCGCCAGCCACTTCCTCCATGGTGTCGCTCCCTCGGTGGCGATGTCCACATTAGTAGGAGCTACTGCTGCTTTAGCTCTCGCTCGCGCTGCTGCTCTACTCTTGCTCTCGGTCCCCTACCTGGTCTGCTCTTGCTCTTGCTTGCGCTGCTGCTCTCGCTCTTGCTCTTGCTTGCGATGCTGCTCCGATTTAGCTACACTTCAGTCGACTGAATCGACTTTTGGGTCAGTCGATTTTCAAGGGGTGGGGGGCTCACCGGAGTTAAGGAAGAACCAGCCGCAACGAGGAGGGGGGCACGTCGGAGAGGTACCCCACTATCTATCTTAGGGTTCAGGGTGGGGGCGGTGGTCACCGGCGGTGGTGGGGCGGTGGCGTGGGGATCGCCGGAGAAAAAGCTCGGCACGGGGGGGCCTATAGGGATGGCCGGGGCGGCGGCGGACCGGCGGTGGGGAGTGTTTTTGGGGCGGCGCCACACCGGCCGCGGGCGGTGGGGGCGGCTGTTTGGCCGGTGGTGTCTGGCGGCTCAAGGGGGTGGAGATTGAATATGAACTGCAGGCCCTTGATTTCGTATCCAACGGCTACAAAATTGATTGACCAGAGATGAAAAAGTCAGTCGACTGACTTGTAGCCTCACCTCTAGTGCGTTTAGTTTCGACATTAAAATTCAGTTTCGATAGCAAAATTCAGTTTCGACAGTTAAGTTCAGTTTCGACAGTTAAATTCAGTTTCGGCAGTTAAGTTTAGAGATGAGCGGCTGATGTATACATCTAGCACTTTGTGGTTATGTATTTTACGTCATCTATTGGAGATGCTATTAGAATTCCACTCAGGTTAACATTGTCTCTCTTGTCCAGCTTCAGCCTCGGCGTCGTACAACTCACCGAAGCTGCTCCAACGACGAAACCCTTCATCACAGCTAGCGGGGCAGTACCTCGGGCTCCATCTCCAGACGCCTAAGATCTTCTTCCCCTCCTCCGATAGCCAAGTTAGCTGGAGCATCCTCACCGGCCAACCAATCACGCTGAGATCGACATGGCTTCGCCAAAGAGGTTGTACATTCTTGTGGTTTGACTTAATCTCACCATGCTTCTTTGCATTCTGTGATCTTCCAATTCTTGTGAACCAAACACCTAGATTGGCAGAAATCCTATGTTTTTAAATTCTCTGTTTTGCACGTGCATTCCTATCCTATTCCTGTCTATTTCCTATCCATGCATTGTTAGAATCGCCAAATTCAAACAAGCCCTTACACAATTACTTCTATTATAGATACGTGTCAAAGAAAACCTTGTGTGGTTTGTCCTGCTCCTGCGGTGCTGTGTTCCACCCTAGATCAGCTGCTCCAACGACGGAAGGGATCACCACAGCAGGCATCCGCTCTTCAGACTATCTTTCGCCGCCTCAGATCTTCTTCCCCGCCGCCGGCAGCCACGACAACTGCATTACCATCATCAACTGAGCAGATGACCTCGAGGACTACACGGGTCCGCAAGAGAGGTCACACTCTTCCGTGTCTACTTACGTTATGCATTGCTTAATATGATGACATGCTACTTTATCGTCGTGTTCACCTATTAGACTTCGACTCAGGTCCAAACTTATGCTGAAACTTCAGTTTTTAAATGGTTGTGGGGTACATATTCGGGCAGCAATCAATACTATCTTTCTACTATCTGGTTAATCTCGGGTGTCTACTATGAGTTTCATGTTGGGTGCAAACAAACATTAAAGGAGCCATTATCTGTACTTTTTAACTAAAGCTATTATCTGCCTGCTATTATCGGTTTTGGGTCTATCCACAGTTTGCTACCTTCACTCTAGATTTGTGCATGCAGTCCTTACATAATCTCACTATGTTTTATTCCTATGCATGTCACTTATTGTACACAATGGAACTGAACATGTAGAGCAAAAGAGACGAGCCTTGCGTAGCAATAAAATTTCATGCAGACGTCGCTCCATGGTGGGTGCAAAGGCAGCCCCCCCTCCACCCATTTCGGATCGTAATCAAGAGGAAGATAACTGTTCTGAGGGGGATTCAGAAGTAGAAGACCACTCCTATTTACCCCATGAGGTCTTCGCTCTAACTTGGCATGCTGATGTTGGTAATATCATGCATATGGTGCCTTGCATTGCTTATTGTATACATCAAAGATATCATCTGCTTAGTTTAGACATGCTTTGTGTCAATGCCATATGTTTAGTTTGTTCATCGTATATGTGAATTATGCAATGCCATCTTGTTTAGCCAGGCATCATATATGTGAATTTTGCAATGCCACCCTGGTTAGCCAGTCATCTTATATGTGAATTATATCATGACATCTTTTTTATTATGTGTTAAATTTTTCAACAATTTTAGTACATTCAATTACTCTTCCTGTGCATCAGCCATTCGGCACGGTCATGGAGAAATCTGGAGTGGAAACAAGGTCTTCAAAGCAGACAATGCTATTTGACGAAGCGCATGTCTTGCTGGTTACACATAGCTCCTCAGAGGAGGATTCAGAGATAGATGACCAGTCCTATCCCCCCCCTCCGAGGTGCATGCTCTAACTTGGCAGGGTTATGTTGCTCATATCGTGCGTATGGTATCTTGCATTGCTATGTCATTTGCTTAGTTTAGACATGATTTGTGTGAATGCCATTTGTTTAGTGTCTAATTACCATATATGTGAATTATGCAATGTCATCTTTTTGCAAGACATTATATATGTGAATTATGCAATGCTATCTTGTTGCAAGGCATTATATATGTGAATTATGCAATGGCATGCTGCTTAGCCAAGCGTCATATATGTGAATTATATCATGTCTTCCTTTTTTGTATTTCTCATTGCTTTTGTCAACAATGTTTGTATATTCAACTGCTCTTCCTATGCATCAACCATTTGAATTGGTGATGGAGAAATCTGGAGTGAAAACAAGGTCTTCAGAGCAGACAATGGTACCTGGTGAAGCAGATATGTTGTTGGTTATAGATAGCTCTTCAGAGGAGGATTCAGAGGCAGATGACCAGTCCTATTATCCCCCTGAGGTGTATGCTCAAACTTGGCAAGGTTATATTACTCATATCATGCATATGTTGTATTGCAATGCTTAGTTTTTACATCATATACACGATATTGAATGCCATCTCCTTAGTTGACACATCATATATGCGATTGCCCTCTGCTCACTTCCTTAGTATATAAATCATAGATTTGAATTATATCATGCCATGATGTTTACATAGAAATCATGTATCTGAATTATGGCATGCCAACCCATTTTCTAAACACATAATATAGTTATATCATCTCATCTTGTTCGCACAGTCACCATATTTTGAATTATGTCATTCTATCCGTGAATTATATCATGCCATCATGTTTCCATCGACGGCATGTTTGTGATTTATGGCATGCCAACCACTTTAATAGACACATCGTATAGTTATATCATGGCATCCTGTTTACATAGTCATCATATTTTGAAGTATGTCATTCTATCATGTTTAGTTAGCCATCATACATGCGAAATTGTGTCATGCTATCCTGTTTAATTAGCCATCATATATTTGAAATTATGCCCTGCTATTCTGTTTGGTTAGACAACATAAATGTGAATTATTTCATGCCCTGTTTTCTTCCCTACTATCCATTGCACCTGTCTATCTTACAATGTCTGTACATTCAATTACTTTTCTTGTTTATCAACCATTTCAATTGGAGGGGGTGATGGTAGTATCTGTGGGAGTAAAAACACGGTCTTCAGAAAAGATCGTGCTACCTGTCGATGGAGATAGAACCACGGTTGTACTTGCCCAAGAACCAGCCCCACCACACATAACCCAGACTCACGCAGATTGTACCCCTACCCAGTTGGACAGAGAACCAGCTACACCCCTTCTAACCCCAACCCCAGCAGACATTAACCCAGTTCCCGTTGACACAACACCATCTACACCACAGAGCACCCAGACACAAGCAGTTAGTAAGGCAACTGCAGTGCCCAAAGCATGAGGACCACCACTCCGAACCCCAAGTCAACGCTTAAAGCAGAAGAATAATTGTTCTCAGGTCAGGTTCCGTAGCTATGTTTCATACTACTTTGCTCTTGCATCACTCTATTTACTCATACCAACTATTTTCAAATTTGAAGGATGCAATTGAAACTCCAATGGCGCAATAGGTATGTTTTAAACCTGTTTCTTTAACGTGTTTGCTGTTGTAACTTGCTCTATGTTGATTTCAGTTTCAATTGAATAAACAGTTATGTTCCCATGTCATGCACATTACAAGTGTTGTTATTGCTGTGTAGTTTCCCACACTTATATTCTGTCTATGCTGCTTTGTCTTAAATAGATATGAGTCGAATTGTATATATCTTGATTTGGCAACATAAACTAGAATGATATAGACCATACAGTGACCATACTACATACATATATGTTTGTTTCATGTTATTATCTTGTCTACCTTACTACTGAACTGGTTTACCAAAATGAGTTTCATATACTACATTATAAACCTGTGATGTGTTTGTTTGTTTCCCCTTTAGAACGCGGATAAAATATTGGAGAAGAGTACCCAATTATGCAATGGTAAAGGAAGTAATGTAGATCAGGTTCAAGATAGTGAGACATCCCTGTTGTTCTCCAAGAAAGCTGATAAAAACTATATTGAAGACACCGAGACAACCCCAAAGTCATGTCTTGATGTAGTGTTCGAGTTACTGGCTACTACTGCTGGCACCAGCTCTTCGAACTCGCTGCCTGAATCAGTTCGGCTTCTTGAGTCTCAACTTCAAGTTGAAAGACATTGATCAGATGTTATATGACAGGAAGCCGAAGGACTGAGGAAGTCCTTGCAGAATTCAGATGCATACTTTCTGGTGCAACAGCAAGTGCTAGAGGATTTAAGCGCCAAACAAGGGAAAGTTAATAAGCTTGCTAAGCATCTTGCCAGCATTATGGGTACCCAGGATATTGTTTCTTGAGCTCTTCTGAAGTGGTTTCAGTTCTGGAATTGTTTTGCTGCGGCGTTTATATGCTGCTTTGTTCCCTATATTTGCACTTGTGGCGAACTTTGATGCCCAGTGGATGTAATATGTGTAATATCCATGATACCCTAGCGTAAGTTGCTTGCTTATTTATTTCCTTTGTCTTGTTTATTTGTTTTCTTGTAGTCAGTGCAGTTCTTTTTCCGCGATTTGCTAGTGGCCGCAATAACCTATTTTTTGAAACTAGGCCACATTAACAATGGGCTACATATTTACTGTAGTTAACATGGGCCTCCTATGGGCCGTAGAAACAATGGGCCTTCTAAGGGCCGTAGAAACAATGGGCCTTCTACAGGGCGTAGACACAATGGGCCTTCTACGGGCCATATCATCAATGGGCCTTCTACGGGTTGTATGATCGGTTGGCCAAACATGGGCCAATAAAGACCACATTATGGTCGTAAATGGGCTAGAGTTGAAATCGTCTGTTCATGGGCCGACCATAATGGGCCGTCGTTAATAGGTCGTATTTGATGACGCTATGAAAACGGCCCAACGTATTAACGGGCCACAAACGGGCCGACTGTAACCATGGGCTGTATTTGGCCCACAAGCAGAAAATGACAGTAACGGGCCGAAAGTAAACGAATGCTGTAAATGAGCCCAAGAATAAATGGGCCCTGAGAAGGCTGAAAGATAACATGGGCTGGAAACGGCCCAACGGAATAATGGGTCGTTAATGGGTATAAAGTGATACACTGTTCATTACGGGCCAGTTTTACCACGGGCCGTTAATGGGCCGAGGGTTACTAAGGGCCTCATATGAGCCAAAAGACATCATGGGCCATACATGGGCCAGAAGTTAAAACGGGCTGGAATTATATTGGACGGCCCAGATGACGCTACTGGGCCTAATTAGGATAGGTCGTAAATGGGCCCTGGGCTTGTCGTGGGCCAGCCCGCCACCTTTTGACCAAGTCAAACGGGCCGGCCTTTTCACAGGAGTGGGCCTCTATTGGGCCGTGCCATGTGTCGACGTATCATAGGCGCTTTGGGTCCAATGAGTGGATGACATCTGTCCCAACGGTGAGCTGACACATGTTTCCTCTAGCCAATGATGATTTTACACATGGAAAATCCCCATTGGTCGGGGCAGTTAACGAGTTATCGGATCCAAAACCAGACCCGATAGCTTAACGGCGTTCCGTTACGGTGGATGTCATGTGTCGGTCACCCTTGACGAAAGCACTTCTGTGACGCGCGATTTATCATCATGGAAGTGGACACTTCCGTGATGATAATTTTGGTAATGTCATGGAACACTTCTACGACAGCACAGGTATGACTATCTTGATTCTGTCATAAATTTGTCATGGATGTACATGCATGACAGAAAACGTGCCCTACTGTGACAAACACGTATCATCACGGAAGTGTATTTTTTTTGTAGTGTTGGAGGGTGCCCGCTTGATAGAGGGTCAGTGCTCGAAGGACATGATATTCGAATGAAATGTGTTGAAATTGTAAAAGACAATATTATGATGATATTAAGATATTCGCTTAGAAGCTTTGGTTCCTCCTGTGCGGCCATTTTTGGATAATTTGAAAGTTTTCCAGTCATCGGCTTCAGCCCCCTCGTAGAAAATACGGGAGTGTTCGGAAAAGCACTTGATCACTCTTAACCCAACGTCTTGGTCCATGAAGGAGGTGTCAATGCGGTGAACGAGGCAATCGGACTATAGGGCATTAACACTTTCACTTAGCCATAGGAGTTTTATGGTGGGTCTACTATATAGACCCTGGTATGTACGCGGTTATCCCAATATGGTGTGTTACATGTATGACCTGAAGAAAGGTCCTTCGTGTAATACGGATGGAATCGCGAAAGATTCCGATAAGTCGTCGAGTGGTTGACCAGCTCTCACCGCATCATGACAGTTAGTTTTTGGCTTTCTCTACTGAGGTGTTTGACCAGATGAAACCGGAAACACAATCGCAGTAGTTCTCCCTTTACTACCTTAGCCAATAGAGCGGAACGTAAGGTAGCAAGCACAGGAGCCGGGCAACCCAACTATTGACCCAAGACATGATTCGGAGCTGATGCATATAAGGCCAAACTTGCAACGCCAAAGTATGTTATAAAGCTGTTCGGACTTGTTGGCAATTTATTTTGTTCCCATATCGATCCCCTAGCGAGTTTTGTTGGGGGTGTGAAATAACACAAGGAGCAAAATTCAGTTCTTTAGAGAAAAGTGAATACTGGATACAGGTTATGTTCACTAGAACGAGAGTGATATGCCAATCATTGTTTTGTATATACTAACACCATGACCCCGGCTATTTGACATGCCAGGGATCGACGGCTGAGGAAGAAGGCACTTTACAGGCTCGCAAAATAGAGAGTGCGGTCTACAAAAATTTGTTTCGGACCTCCTATCGCATGTCTGCGCCGCCTTTCCTCAAAGAAGCGGCTCCTTAACAGGAGTAGCCTTTGGGTGAATGTACAAACCCGAACTCCAATAGAGTCAGTGAGATGACCAGCCTTTGAGTCACTTGCGGTAAAGGATAATGAAAAAGGAAAGAGTAGTTAGAAAAGAAAAGAAGGAGGTTATGGGAGTACTTGTAAGCCCGTCCGTATTGTGCTTATGCCGATGCCCATGGTATGTTGAGTGCATAGTTATGTATGCGCGGTATAGATTTCGCGGGTGTATGAGGCGGACGGAGGAAGCCGAACTGCTAGTCCAGGTCCAGAATTGGTCTGTCTTGCTGAATGGAGACCGGTAACTTAATGGCCGACAAGGTATGCGATTTAATAAGACCTCTTTGTACTCCGTCTGAAGGAAACATAGTATGATCCTCAGTCCGGGGGAGTGCTTCTCCTGCTCCCCTGTAGGGGTGTGTGTCACGTATACCATGTTCACTGTTTTTACCTCAGGGGGAAATTGCTTCTGACCCCCGGTATTTGGTTGGTGAGTCTCTTCATCATCGCTATCACCGGGCGGCCTCTTCCCCTTGTGTTCGGCGTTGAGCTTGCCGGACTGCTTGAAGACCCAAGAGCTTCTGTTAGTGTGATTAGCTAGTTTATCGGGGTTGCCATGAATCAGGTAGGGCCGATCCAATATCTTGTCTAAATTGGATGGTCCGTCTCTGTTTGCCTTGAATAGCTTTTTTCGTTGACCGGGTTTGGGGCCGCTGAATCCTGCATTGACTATTGTGTCGTGCATTCTTTCTTTATCATTACAACGTTTGTGTTTGCTCCGTCATGGTTTTCCATTACCGTCTCGGACTTCGGAAGTGCCTGGATCGCTGGCGCTGATGCTTCTACGAGTGAGCCAGCTGTCTTCTCCCGTGCAAAAGCGGGTCATCAGAGCGATAAGGGCTGTCATGAATTTTGGTTTTTCTTAACTGATGTGGCGGGCGAGCCACTCGTCCCGGACGCTGTGTTTGAAGGCCGCTAGGGCTTCCGCGTCCGGATAGTCGACGATTTGATTCTTTTTAACTAAGAACCTAGTCCAGAGCTTCCTGGCTGACTCTCCGGGCTGCTGGATCATGTGACTTAAGTCATCGGCATCTGGTGGCCGGACATATGTACCTTGGAAGTTGTCGCGAAATGCGTCTTCCAAATCCTCCCAACTGCCAATAGAGTTTTCAGGTAGACTGTTTAGCCAGTACCGAGCCAGCCCTTTGAGTTTTAGTGGGAGGTATTTGATGGCATGAAGGTCATCTCCGTGGGCCATCTGGATATGGAGAAGGAAATCCTCGATCCATACCGCGGGATCAGTTGTTCCATCATATGTTTCGATATTCACGGGTTTAAACCCTTCTGGGAATTCGTGCTCCATTACTTCTTCTGTGAAGCACAAAGGGTGTGCGACGCCTCTATATTGGGCCACATTGCGACGTAGCTCCGATGGAGACCGTCTGCAGTTTTCGGCCCGGGTGTGACTAGGCTTGTCACGTCCGAATAGATACCCGTCGTCACATGTCGGGGCACGTCCTCGTGATTCGTAGATCGACCTGGTATGTCCTGCTCTATTGTCCAGGTCCTGCCAAAGGTCATATATGTGACCACGAGCTGTGTTATCTCTGCCTTTACGGTGAGGTGGGGGGGCTGATGTTCGGCTTGAGTTGCCGCTTTGTCCCGACCGCGTGGTGGTCGGTTAGCCGCATTATGCGATGATGGTATGGGCTCCGGCGCCTCGTCATCGAACTGAGGTAGCAATTTGCGCTTCGGGTAAATTTTGGCTGGGCGCTTGAGGCCGTATTCTTTGGCTGGTAGGACATCAGTCCATCTATCGTTGAGCAGATCTTGGTCAGCTTGAAGCTGTTGCTGGTTATTTTTCAGGCTCCTTGCGGTGGCTATTAGCCGACGCTTAAAGCGCTCCTATTCCTGAGGTTCCTCAGGCACGACAAAATCCTCGCTACCGAGGCTCACCTCATCCTCGGAGAGTGGAAGATAATTACTCTCCTCTGAGTCGTCGTCTATGGCCTGTTCGTCAGGGCTAACCTGCCCGTTTTCCCAATCGTCCTGTTCAGCACTTCGTTCTTTGGTATCTTCTCTGTCTTCGGCACCGTCCGGAGTGTTATCGTCTCCCATGTCGGTGTTGCTGTCTTTGCTGCGGCGTGATTTAGAGCAGCACCACTAATGCCGTGCTTTGGTTCTATCTTAAGAGGTTCATCCTCAACTGGATTCTCTTTGTCATCGCCGTTGTTTTGTTTTGGTGCATCCACCATGTATACATCATATGAGGAGGTGATCGTCCATCGTCCGGTGAACGGCGGCTTTTGCACCTCCTCTTCTCCTGCATCGTCGTTCATACCGTCGATGTCTTCAGAGCCGTAATCGAGCATGTCGGTCAGGTCCTCGACAGTGGCTATGAAGTGGGCGGTGGGTGGGAAACGAAATTCTCTGTCATCAGCCTCCAGTTGGAACCGGATATAATTCGGCTGTGAACCCTCCGCTAAGGATAGTTCTCTTAACGAGTTTAACACATCGCCCAAAGGTGAGTGCCGGAAGATGTCTACGGAGATGAATTCGACGATCGATGACCGATCAAGCTCGACGTACACGGACGCACAAGATTCGGAACCTGTAGCCGGAGACGAGTCCATGGTTCCGGTGACACAGATGTCACTCGCAGTTAGGTCTGTGTGCGGCTCCAATGCCGCTGAGTCTGCGGCTTCTGTGGTGGGGTTGAGCTTCCCGTCCTCAGATGACGTGATCTGCTCCGGATCTGAGGCCAGAGCAGCTACAGGTACTATCTCCTGGGTATGGTCCGATGACGGATTTTCATCGTGTTCATCGTGGTGGCAGGGAATAGTTGCCATGGTCTCGAATCCGTCGAAGATCAAGTCTCCGCGGATACCCGCGATGTAATTCAAGCTTCCAAATCTGACCTGATGGCCAGGGGCGTAGCTTTCGATCTGCTCCAGATGGCCAAGCGAGTTGGCCCGTAGTGAGAAGCCGCCGAATACGAAGATCTGTCCGGGGATGAAGACTTCCCCTTGGACGGTGTTGTTGTAGATGGTCGAAGGAGCCATCGAACCTTTTGATGACAGCACAGTGGAACTCTCAATGAAAGCACCAATGTCCGTGTCAAAACCGGCGGATCTTGGGTAGGGGGTCCCGAACTGTGCGTCTAAGGTCGATGGTAACAGGAGACAAGGGGCACAATGTTTACCCAGGTTCGGGCCCTCTCTATGGAGGTAATACCCTACTTCCTGCTTGATTGATCTTGATGAATATGATTATTACAAAAGTTGATCTACCACGAGATCGTAATGGCTAAACCCTAAAAGTCTAGCCTGTCTTATTATGATAATGAGGATATATGTCTATGGACCTAGCCCTCCGGTTTATATAGACACCGGAGGGATCTAGGGTTACATAAGGTCGGTTACAGAGAAAGGAATCTTCATATTTGGACACCAAGTTTGCCTTCCACGCCAAGGAGAGTCCCATCCGGACACGGCTAGAGTATTCGGTCTTCGTATCTTCACAGCCCATCAGTCCGGCCCATGTCTAATAAGTCGGACGCCCGAGGACACCTTAGTCTCGGACTCCCTCAGCTGGTACTTCAGAAAAATGGTACTTGGTGTATGTGTGTGGATTACACAGACTTAAACAAGGCCTGTCCGGCTGATCCTTTTGCTCTCCCCCGTATTGATCAGATCGTTGATGCTACGGCGGGTTGTGAGCGTTTGAGCTTTTTGGATGCTTACCCTGCTTATCATGAAATCAAGATGGCGGTTAAGGACCAGGAGAAGACATCTTTCAGCACTCCCTTTGGAGCCTTCTGTTATGTGTTTATGCCTTGGGGCTCAAGAGTGCCCAGGCGACTTACCAGCGGTGTGTGCAAAATTGCCTTCATGATCAGATATGGCGCAATGTTCATGCTTAAGTGGATGATATTGTGGTGAAATCCATGAAGAAGGAAACCCTGATAGATGATTTGAAAGAGACCTTTGACAATCTCCGAGTCTACCAGATGATGCTTAACCTGGCCAAGTGTGTTTTTGGTGTGCCAGCGGGCAAGCTCTTGGGCTTTCTGGTTTCTGAACGGGGTATTGAAGCTAACCCGGAGAAAATAAAGGCTATCACTTCCCTGGCTAAACCGGTGTGTATTAATGACATTCAGCGTCTGGCGGGTTGTATTGCGGCCTTAAGACCGTTGGTGAAAATGCTATCCCTCTATACCAGATGATTAAGAAAACATATCACTTTGTCTGGAGTGAGGCCGCTGATCAGGCATTTGAAGCCTTGAAGAAACAGTTAGCTGAGCCGCCGATCCTTGCTGCTTCTATTGATAAGGAGCCCTTGTTGTTATATGTGGCGGCCAATAGCCGAGCTGTCAGCGTGGCAATCTTTGTAGAAAGGAAGGAATCAGGCAAGGAGTATTCGGTTCAACGAACGGTTTATTACATCAGTGAAGTGCTCATTGAGTCCAAGAAGAGGTATCTGCATTGGTAGAAGCTGGTATATGGGGTGTTCATGGCCAGTCGAAAGCTCAAGCAATATTTCCTTGGTCATCCCATCATTGTGGTTAGTTCTGCACCCTTAGGGATATTATTCAAAACAGAGAGGCCACGGGTCGGGTAGCCAAGTGGGCCATTGAGCTTGGGCCCCATGGTTTAAAATATATGCCTCGCACAGCCATGAAGTCTCAAGCACTTGTGGATTTTATCAATGATTGGACAGAGCTGCAGATGCCTGAGGAGAAGCCATATGGCACATATTGGACTATTCACTTCGATGCATCCAGCCAGTTGGAAGGCTCGGGGGCTGGAGTTACTTTGAGTTCCCCACGAGGTGATAAATTTTGTTATATTTTAAGGTTGATGTTCCCTTGTACTAACAATGCAGCTGAGTATCAAGCCTTACTCCATGGTCTTCGGATGGCTCGGGAGATGAATCTAAGCCGGGTGAGGTGTTTTGGTTACTCAAATTTGGTGGCTCGGCAAGTTTCAGGCACATGGTATTCTAAGGATCCACTCATGGCGGCTTACCGCCGCGAGGTTGATGCTATTGCTAGTCATTTCAAAGGTTATCAAGTGGAACTTGTTGATCGCAGGAAAAATGAGGCGGTTGATGCTTTAAGCCGGTAAGGTTCCCAGCGTAAGCCGGTGCCACCAAACATTTTCCTTCATATTCTGCATAACCCTTCAGTCAAATTGCCTACAGAGGAAGATCTTGTTATTCCTGACCCGGAGGCACAGTTGGTGGCGGCTCTTCATGCTATTCCTGGTTGGACAGTTCCATATTTGGCTTATATGACCCGGGGCGAGTTACCTAAAGATGAAACGTTAGCTAGGCAGATAACCCGGCGGTTTAAGTCAATGACTATTGATACGTCTCCAACGTATCTATAATTGTTTATTGCTCCATGCTATATTATCTACTGTTTTGGACATTATTGGGCTTTATTTTCCACTTTTATATTATTTTTGGGACTAACCTATTAACCGGAGGCCCAGCCCAGAATTGTTGTTTTTTTGCCTATTTTAGGGTTTCGAAGAAAAGGAATATCAAACAGAGTCCAAACGGAATGAAACCTTCGGGGACGTGATTTTCTCGCCGAACATGATCCAGGAGACTGGACCCTACGTCAAGAAACAAAGGAGGGAGCCATGAGGTAGGGGGCGCGCCTACCCCCCAGGCGCACCCTCCCCCCTCGTGGGCCCCCTGTTGCTCCACCGACGTACTCCTTCCTCCTATATATACCTACGTACACCCAAACGATAAAAAACGGAGCCAAAACCCTAATTCCACCGCCGTACTGTATCCATGAGATCCCATCTTGGGGCCTGTGCCGGAGCTCCGCCGGAGGGGGTATCCATCACGGAGGGCTTCTACATCAACACCATAGCCTCTCCGATGAAGTGTGAGTAGTTTACCTCAGACCTTCGGGTCTATAGTTATTAGCTAGATGGCTTCTTCTCTCTTTTTGGATCTCAATACAATGTTCTCCCCCTCTCTTGTGGAGATCTATTCGATGTAATCTTCTTTTTGTGGTGTGTTTGTTGAGAACGATGAATTGTGGGTTTATGATCAAGTCTATCTATGAACAATATTTGAATCTTCTCTGAATTCTTTTATGTATGATTGGTTATCTTTGCAAGTCTCTTCGAATTACCAGTTTGGTTTGGCCTACTAGATTGATCTTCCTTGCAATGGGAGAAGTGCTTAGCTTTGGGTTCAATCTTGCGGTGTCCTTTCCCAGTGACAGTAGGGGCAGCAAGGCACGTATTGTATTGTTGCCATCAAGAATAACAAGATGGGGTTTTTATCATATTGCATGAATTTATCCCTCTACATCATGTCATCTTGCTTAAGGCGTTACTCTGTTTTCATGAACTTAATACTCTAGATGCATGCTGGATAGCGGTCGATGAGTGGAGTAATAGTAGTAGATGCAGGCAGGAGTCGGTCTACTTGTCTCGGACATGATGCCTATATACATGATCATACCTAGATATTCTCATAACTATGCTCAATTATGTCAATTGCTCAACAGTAATTCGTTCACCCACCGTAAAATACTTATGCTCTTGAGAGAAGCCACCAGTGAAACCTATGGCCCCAAGGTCTATCTTCATCATATTAATCTTCTAATACTTAGTTATTTCCTTTGCTTTTATTTTACTTCGCATCTTTATCATAAAAATACCAAAAATATTATCTTATCATATCTATCAGATCTCACTCTCGTAAGTGACCGTGAAGGGATTGACAACCCCTTATCGCGTTGGTTGCGAGGAGTTATTTGCTTTGTGCAGGTACTAGGGGACGTGCGTGCAACCTCCTACTGGATTGATACCTTGGTTCTCAAAAACTGAGGGAAATACTTATGCTACTTTGCTGCATCATCCTTTCCTCTTCGGGGAAATCCAACGCAGTGCTCAGGAGGTAGCAAGAAGAATTTCTGGCGCCGTTGCCGGGGGAGGTTCGCGCAAGTCAAGATTTGACTTCCAACAACGAGCCATTTCTGGCGTCTATGCAAAAGTCAACATACCAAGTACCCATCACAATCCTTATCTCCCGCATTACATTATTTGCCATTTGCCTCTCGTTTTCCTCTCCCCCACTTCACCCTTGCCGTTTTATTTGCCCTCTCTCTCTCTCTATCCTCCCTCTCTTTCTCTATTTGCCTCTTTTTGCCCTTTGCACTTTCTTCCGTCATGTCTGAAATTGGGGAAATTATTGTCAATATGGACAATAATAATATCATGAAAAATTCTGACGCTCCTGCTGAAGAACCCCCTATCTTACATACAAAAAAATTCCGTATTGGTAGTGGTAATATTATTGGAAAAGGAGTTATCCAAGATTTCTTTACTTGTGCTGGTGCTTTGCCTTATATGGGTAGTTCTATCCTTCATAGAACTAGTAGTCTTGCAGACGCTATTGCCATGCTTGTAGTTGAACTTGAAAGGCAATTTATGCACATGCACCCTTGCATACAAAGGATTTTCCTAGAATTTTCTAATATTGAGCATTCTTCTGTCAAGCGTGCCTCCACTATATTTTTGGCTCATGACTTCAGATTTATAATAAGAGAGGCGAAAGAAATCTTTGCGCATTATAGGGTGGACGCTGGCCGTCCTCCCATAGAAACTTTCCTATTTGATCAAGAGGAAATAATGCGTTTTCAATCTCTAGATTATGTTGCTTTTAATGAAAACCTTAGAAAAAAGGTTCCCACCAATGTTCTAATTGATAGACTTTCTGAACTTAATAATGATTTTGCTATTCAAAATAATGAGCTAGGATACTCTCTTGAGTATAGGCTCACAAAGTTCTGTCAAAAGAATGCTTATAATGATGAATTGGTTGTGCAATACGAAGGGCCGAAGGAGGAACCTATACCTCCAAAAGTTGATCTTGGGGACTTTTGTCCCATTAAATTTATCCCTTTTGATTACTTTTGCTTGCCTCAAAGAAAACTTGCTGCCGAACATAGAGAATATGAAAAGAGTTTTAATGATATATCTTACTATTATGGCAATACCTAGATCTATCCTTGCTTTTTATGCCTAGCTAGGGGCGTTAAACGATAGCGCTTGTTGGGAGGCAACCCAATTTTATTTTTATTCCTTGCTTTTTGCTCCTGTTTAGTAATAAATAATTTACCTATCCCCTGTTTTGGTTGTGTTTTTTGTGTTTAATTAGTGTTTGTGCCAAGTAGAACCGTTGGGAAGACTTGGGGAAAGTTTGATATCTTGTTGTAAAAAACAGAAACTTTAGTGCTCACAAGAACTGCTACCATTTTTATTTGGAAAGTGATATTTAGTTAATTCTTTTTGAAGATGATTAATAGATAAATTCCTCACGTCCATCAATTTATTTTATAATTTTTGGGGTTCCAGATCTTGCGCTAGCTACAGATTACTACAGACTGTTCTGTTTTTGACAGATTCTGTTTTTCGTGTGTTGTTTGCTTATTTTGATGAATCTATGGCTAGTAAAATAGTTTATAAACCATATATAAGTTTGAATACATTGGGTTTAACACCAATATAAATAAAGAATGAGTTAATTACAGTACCTTGAAGTGGTCTTTTGTTTTCTTTCGCTAATGGAGCTCACGAGATTTTCTACTTTGAGTTTTGTGTTGTGAAGTTTTCAAGTTTTGGGTAAAGATTTGATGGATTATGGAACAAGGAGTTGCAAGAGACTAAGATTGGGGATGCCCATGGCACCCCCAAGATAATCTAAGGGCACCTAAAAGCCAAAGCTTGGGGATGCCCCGGAAGGCATCCCCTCTTTCATCTACTTCTATCGGTAACTTTACTTGGAGCTATATTTTTATTCACCACATGATATGTGTTTTGCTTGGAGCGTCTTGTATGATTTGAGTCTTTGATTTTTAGTTTACCACAATCATCCTTACTGTACACACCTTTTGAGAGAGAATACATGATTTGGAATTTGTTAGAATACTCCATGTGCTTCGCTTATATCTTTTGAGTTATATAGTTTTGCTCTAGTACTTCACTTATATCTTTTAGAGCACGGTGGTGGATTTGTTTTATAGGAACTATTGATCTCTCATGCTTCACTTAGATTATTTTGAGAGTATTAAATAGCATGGTAATTTCTTAAACAACCCTAATATGCTAGGTAGTCAAGATTAGTAAAAAATATGAGTGTTTTAAATACTAAGAGAAGTTTGATGCTTGATGATTGTTTTGAGATATGGAGGTAATAATATCAAAGTCGTGCTAGTTGAGTAGTTGTGAATTTGAGAAGTGCTTGTGTTGAAGTTTGCAAGTCCCGTAGTATGCACGTATGGTAAAGGTTATGTAACAAATTTGAAACATGAGGTGTTCTTTGATTGTCTTCCTTATGAGTGGCGGTCGGGGACGAACGATGGTCTTTTCCTACCAATCTATCCCCCTAGGAGCATGCGCGTAGTGCTTTGGTTTTTGATGACTTGTAGATTTTTGCAATAAGTATGTCAGTTCTTTATGACTAAAGTTGAGTCCATGGATTATACGCACTCTCACCCTTCCATCATTGCTAGCCTCTTCGGTACCGTGCATTGCCCTTTCTCACATTGAGAGTTGGTGCAAACTTCGCCGGTGCATCCAAACCCCGTGATATGATACGCTCTTTCACACATAAATCTCCTTATATCTTCCTCAAAACAGCCACCATACCTACTGTAACGCCCCAGATATACTTTCCATATTTGTATCCAACTCTTGCCGTCTCCGGCGCTAAGTTATATTTATTTCTCGGGTTCGGGTATTTGTCTCCGTGTGTTGTTTTTCTTTTTCGTGCATCTCTTATCATGTCATCTCGTGCATTGCATTTGCATACATGTTCATCTCATGCATTCGAGCTTTTTCCCCGTTGTCCGTTTTGCATTCCGGCGCTTCGTTCTCCTCCGGTGGCCATTTCCAGCTTTCTTTCGTGTGTGGGGTTCAAACATTTCCGGATTGGACGGAGACTTGTCATGCGGCCTTGGTTTACTACCGGTAGAACGCCCGTCAAGTTTCGGGTCATTTGGACTTCATTTGATACTCCAACGGTTAACCGAGGGACCGAAAAGGCCTCGTGTGTGTTGCAGCCCAACACCCCCCAAATTTGTCCCAAAACCCACCAAACTACGCTCCATGTCCTAGAGCGTTCGATCACGATCGCGTGGGCGAAAACCGCACCTCATTTGGACTCTCCTAGCTCCCTCTATGCCTATATATACACCCCCCATTCGGATCTCAGATTCCTCCCTGTCCTCCTCCGAAAAAAAAAGATCCAACTCCTCCCGCCGCAGCCGGACACAACCGCCGCCGACGGACATGTCCGGCCTCCCCGTTCGCCGCCATGTGTCGGCCTCCTAGTGGCCGCCGCCCGGTCCCCAGTTCGCCGCCGCCCGCGGGCCCGCGAGGCCCGTGCGGGGCCCCCGCGGCCCGATCCGCCGCCGCGCCTTGTCCCGCGCCCCGCGGCCGTCTTCTCCCCGGCCGGCCGCCGCCGCCGCCGCGGGCGCCGCCGCCGCCCCAGCCGGAGGTCGCCGCCGCGGGCACCTCGTCGCCCGCCGCCCGGCCGCTCCCCGCCGCCCGGGCGCCGTCGCCCCCGGCCACCGCCTCCTCCTCACGTCGCCAGCCACCGCCTCCTCCCTCGCCGCCGGCCACCACGGGCCTCAACGCCGGCGAGGCCCCGGCGATCCTCGGGCTCTGAGAGCCTCGCCCGATCCAGATCCGGTCGCGTGAACAGTAAACCCTAACCCCCGATTTTTTTTTCTAAGTCCTGAAAAATTTTGATCCAAGTTGCGTTGTTCGAGGTCCCGTAACTTTGCAACCGTAGCTCCGTTTTGGGCGTATGATATATCAAAATCTTCGTCTCGACATGTACATTGCATCATTTGCATTTGAGGTCATCTTGTTGCCCAAAATACTGTTAGAAGGAGGCTTCGTGAGTTAAATTGCAGATCCGTTAGTTCATCTTGCACTTTTGTCATTTTTGCCATGTTTAATTCGTGCATGATATGCCTGTGCCCCTTTGGGATGAATTGTTAAGCATTTTGTCTTCTTTCCAGAGGTGCCACCCATGCATTTTTAGGATGTGTGTGTTGTCTTGTGCAAGCTTGCGAAGAGAGGTACCTGAGATTGCTGATTTCAGGAACTTAGTGATTTTCACTAAGTCTGGGATATTTTAGTTCATGATGCTATATGTCCAGCTTGTTTCCTAGTGATACGTGCCTCTTTTGAGGATGATCAGTAAGGGAGTTTTGATATTTATGTTATGCTCTATCCATCCATGTCTTTTTTTGCATATGTGGAGTGCTATAGGTTGACTCAATCGAGCTCAACTTTTGCTTCGTGGTGAATCTGGGCAGATCGTCAACTCGTTTGCGATTTTGCCGGCGTTGTTGTAGTTGATCCGTGTATGCTATGCCATTTTTCTTGCCATGTCTAGCTTGTATTTTGTGCCTTATTAATGGGTGTATACCTGCCTTTCCATGACTTGCACCGTGGTGAGTGCATCGAGCTCGTTTACATGCCTTCGTGAGTTATATTTCAGCATGTCTCAGTTTTCACCAAGTCTGAAAACTGATTGTGTTCGAGCTATGTTCGTGAGCTCGGTAGAGTATTTTGTGAACCCTTTTGGCCCCAGGTCACTTTGGGTGCTTTGTTAAGATTGTTGAGTAGCTCCATGCCATGTTCTTACTTGTCATGTTCAGGTTTTGTATCATGTTGTTTTGCTGCTCCGAAGAGAGCATTGTGATCTGAAATTTCAGGCTAGTGTTAATTTCACTAAGTCTGGAATCTGTTTTGCATATTCATTTTTGCCATGCTTGTTTGAACCTCTTAATGGATGAATTTTCCTATGGCTCAGTGCTAGTGTTTTGTTAACCATCTTGTGTACATCACTTCCATGCATTTTGTTTTCATGTTTGGTGGCTGTAGCATGTTCATTGCGTTGCATTTAGATGCCTACTTGCTGAAAATCGCAGACCGGTGTCATATCTTAAAACGCTTGCCATTTCCAAACCGTAACTCCGATTCCAATGATCTTTATATCGTTTTCAAGCGATTTCATCCCCTCTATCCAGTGGCACCCTTGGAATTCCAAGTTGAGGCCAGGTTCATGCATTTCCTGTTATATCTTGCATTTTGCATCCCGCATCGCATCCCGCATAGCATATCATCATTTCATCATATTGCTTGGTCTTGCACGTGGTTGATTGTATCCTTGTTGCTTGTTTGTCTTGTTGGGTAGAGCCGGGAGACGAGTTCGCTACCGAGGAGCCCATTGAGTTTGCTTGTGGAGGATCCAGTCAACTCTGACAACTGTGCAGGCAAGATGATCATACCCTCGAAATCACTACTATCTTTGCTATGCTAGTTTGCTCGCTCTTGCTATGCCAATGCTACGATGCCTACCTTTTGCTTGTCAGCCTCCCAATTGCCATGTTGAACCTCTAACCCACCTTGTCCTAGCAAACCGTTGTTTGGCTATGTTACCGCTTTGCTCAGCCCCTCTTATAGCGTTGATAGTTGCAGGTGAAGATTGGAGGTCGTTCCTCGTTGGAACATTTATTCACTTGTTGGGATATCATTATATTGCTATGTTATCTTAATGCATCTATATACTTGGTAAAGGGTGGAAGGCTCGGCCTCTCGCCTAGTGTTTTGTTCCACTCTTGCCGCCCTAGTTTCCGTCATATCGGTGTTATGTTCCCGGATTATGCGTTCCTTACGCGGTTGGGTTATAATGGGAACCCCTTGATATTTCGCCTTGATTAAAGCTTTTCCAGCAATGCCCAACCTTGGTTTTACCATTTGCCACCTAGCCTTTTCTTTCCCTTGGGTTCTGCAGACTCAAGGGTCATCTTATTTTAACCCCCCCCCCCCCGGGCCAGTGCTCCTCTGAGTGTTGGTCCACCTGTCAGCTACCGGTGGCCACCAGGGGCAACTCTGGGCTGGCCTACCCGTACCTAAGACAATCTGAGTGTGCCCTGAGAAAGAGATATGTGCAGCTCCTATCGGGATTTGTCGGCACATTCGGGCGGTGTTGTTGGTCTTGTTTTTAACCTGTCGAAGTGTCTTGAGTTACCGAGATACCGAGTCTGATCGGAACGTCTTGGGAGGAGGTCTATTCCTTCGGTGACCGTGAGAGCTTGTCATGGGCTAAGTTGGGACTCCCCTGCAGGGATTGAACTTTCAAAAGCCGTGCCCGCGGTTATGGGCAGATGGGAATTTGTTAATGTCCGGTTGTAGATAACTTTAACTAAACTTAATTAAAATAAATCAACCGTGTGTGTTACCGTGATGGCCCCTTCTCGGTGGAGTCCGGGAAGTGGACACGGTGTTGGAGTTATGCTTGCGCAGGATGTTCCTTTAGCTTCTCGCTCGTGCTTCGCCTTCTCTTCTCGCTCTCATTTGCGTATAAGTTAGCCACCATATATGCTAGTCGCTTGTTGCAGCTCCACTTATATTGCCGTACCTGTCCTATAAGCTTAAATAGTCTTGATCGCGTGGGTGTGAGATTGCTGAGTCCCTGTGGCTCACAGATACTACAACTCCAGATGCAGGTCCAGGTGTTTCTGCTCCAGTTGACGATTACGAGCTCAAGTGGGAGTTCGACGAGGACTCTCAGCGATACTACGTGTCTTTTCCGGATGATCAGTAGTGGTGCCTAGTTGGGGTTATCGATTCAGGGCCTTGTCGCATTTTGGGGGTCTTTTCTATTTTGGCACCGTAGTCGGGCCATGAGTGATTTGTATGATGGATGTTATTTATGTACTTTGATGTGACGTGGCGAGTGTAAGCCAACTATGTTTCTCCCCTTTATATTATTCATGTACATGGGATGTGTAATGATTTCCCGACTTGCGACATTGCTTTCAATGCGGTTATGCCTCTAAGTCGTGCCTCGACATGTGGGAGATATAGCCGCATCGAGGGCGTTACAAGTTGGTAATCAGAGCCTTCCCCGACCTTAGGAGCCCCCATTGCTTGATCGTTTTTAGCAGCCGAGTTGTGTCTAGAAAAAAATGTTTTGAGTCCTTAGGAATTATATATCGGTGAGCTTAGGAATTCTTTTTACTTCCCAGTCTCCTCATCGCTCTGGTAAGGCATCCTGACGTAGAGTTTTGACTCTTCTCTTCTCAAATTTCACAAAAAAAAAATTTAGGATCACGCGAGTATCTTGGTTTTGTTCCGATGGTTTTGTGACGAGAACATTGTTCTTGGTGCCTCCTATCTTTAGGGGTTGTGGCAGTGTCCCGGGGAGTTGAGCTCCGAGGTGTTGTCGTCACAATTTTATCGTTGCAATACTGGTATACTTGAGATATGTGCGCGACATCGAAAATCTCTTTTATGCAGTTCGTTGGTGAGATAACCTCGACGCCACCCAGTACTGGGGCGGGAGTTCGGGAGTATCGCCATAACTTGTATAACGGATGCTTTTCGAAGGTTGAGGTAGGTGGTTTCCGAAGTTTTCTTGGTTATGTGTTGAAGGATGGATACAGCTGGATGTAGGATTTGCTAGTTTGGGTGAGATATTATGCTTCCCCTGTATCCCCAACACCTGATTGCATAACCGGAAAGGTTCAGGAATTTCATAGGTGGGAATTCAAGTAGCCTTAGGATATCTTTCCGACAGATGTATGATATGAAATTGGGGTTCGACGTCTAGTGGTTCGTCTATTCATGGTCGATTTTACAGTGATCTCGTTGTGTCTTAAAGAGTCCTTGGCTATGCTGACTCGAGGACGCTTTGTAGGTCATGTGCACTGCCTTGTACATGATGGTGCTGTACAATCGAGCCCGTGTAGGTTCCACCACGAAAACTTCGGACGAAATTTCTATCATATGTGTGTTCCGGCTTATTCCGCAAGCCAACCCTTGGTTTTATTTCGAGTTGTGGCATTCGTTTTGCTTCGACGTCATATGTTGATTCCATCCCTCGTTGTTGTACCCCTTCTACCTGATTCGTCGTGGCTTCTCAATTTATGGATATGTGACCATTTGAAGAGGAATGCATTCGTTCATTTTGTTCGGATGTGAAGACTATATGTTGCAATTTTCATTCCGTTGGATTCAGCTTCAATATTTATATGTCAATGTGCTAATGGTGGTCAACCTCTTCAGGATGGCTCCTCCAACGCGCACGACTCCGAATCCTGATCCGCCACCGCCTCCACCTCCTCCAGAGGCATGGCAAGCTGTGATGGCTGCAACCAATGCAAACACTCAGCTGATCATGCAAATTCTCCAAGATCGCAATCAAGGCGGTCAAGGGAATCAAGGCAGCAATCAGAGTCACTTTGCTACACTCAACCAGTTCCTTGCTAACGGGCCAAAGACTTTCAGTAATTGTGTTGAGGCAACCGATGCTGACGATTGGCTTGTGGATCTGTGTAAGCATTTCGAGTGTAGTAACGTCAGGCCTGAAGACTTTGTCAAGTTCGCTTCCTTCCAACTCAAAGATCAAGCTGCAGAATGGTTCCAGCAGTACAAGGATTCCAGAGGTGGACGTGTTATCACTTGGGATGATTTCCGTCGAGATTTCCGAGCTCATCACATTCCGCAGAGCGTGGTTGAAAGCAAGCGTGAGGAATTCCGCAATCTGAAGCAAGGCTCTTTGTCTGTCTATGACTACAACAAATTGTTCCAGAAACTTGCCCGCTTTGCCAAGCAGGACGTGCCTGATGAGAAGAGCATGATATATCAGTTCAGGGGTGGTCTCAGAGAAGATATTCAGCTCTCTCTTGTTCTCTTTGAGCCTTTGAGATACGATGAGTTCTACAACATGGCACTGAAGCAAGAGGCTGCTCAGTTGAGGTGTGATGCTTCCAGGAAGCGCATCAGAGATGTTACTTCTTCTTCCTCTACTCAAGTGGCCAAGCAGCAGAAGTATTGGCTTCCTCCTCCTCCGTTCCGTCAACCGTATCAGCAGAAGAGCAAAGGTGGCAGTGGTTTCTCCCACCCACCCAACCCAGGCTTTCAGAACAAGACTTCGTCTCAAGCTCCAAGATCGAGTGCTCCGTATCACCGTCCGCTCTCAGAGGTCACGTGCAACAAGTGCCAACAGAAGGGCCACTATGCCAACAAGTGTACCAACCAGAGGCGTCTTCCTCCTCCTCCTGTGAGATCGGCAAGTACAGCTGTGGTCAAGCATAACCCCAAGTCCGCCAAGGTCAACTTGATGAATGCAGCTCAGGCAGAGGACTCGTCAGATGTGATCATGGGTAACCTTCCTGTTAACGATATTCCTGCAAAAGTTCTTTTTGACACGGGTGCATCGCACTGTTTCATCTCGAGACCGTTTTCATCTAAGCATGGGTTGCCTTTGCAAATTTTGCCTAGTCCTTTAGCAGTTGTCTCTCCCGGTAAGCGCATGCAGGCTAACTCCATTGCTCCGGAGGTTTCTATCACTTTGGGTGACTACAAGTTTCTATCTTCTCCAACGGTTCTCGGTGACTCGGATATTGATCTTATTATCGGGATGGATTGGCTTTCTAAGCACAAGGCACATCTTGATTGTGCAGCCAGGCAGATTCAACTGACTCATTCGTCTGAGGATGTAATTGTCTTTGCTGCTCAGGATAATACTATCCGGTTGTTTTCTCTCAATGAGAAGGGTGAATTGGATGCTATTTCGCAGATTCCGGTTGTTTGTGAGTATCAAGACATTTTTCCAGAAGAACTCCCAGGGATGCCTCCAAACCAGCCGGTTGAATTTGTTATTGAACTTAAGCCCGGTACGGAACCTGTGTGCAAACGTCCCTACAAGCTCGGCCCCGAAGAGTTGAAGGAGTTGAAGAAACAACTCGATGAGCAAGAAAGATTGGGTCTCATCCGGCCTAGTACTTCTCCGTGGGGTTGTGGTTTTCTTTTTGTGAAGAAGAAGGATGGATCGAGTCGACTTTGTGTTGATTACCGTCCAGTGAACAAGAAGACCATCAAGAACAAATACCCACTTCCCAACATCAATGAGCTGTTCGAACAACTCAAGGGTGCCCAAGTATTCTCCAAGCTTGATCTCCGTATGGGTTATCATCAGATTCGTATTCGTGAGCAAGATATTCTCAAGACGGCGTTTAGAACAAGCTTTGGTTCATATGAATACACTGTCATGTCTTTTGGCCTCGCCAACGCTCCTCCGACGTTCTCCCGCATGATGAATTTCATCTTCAACGCCTACACCAATGACTTCGTTCTGGTCTATCTCGATGACATTCTGGTTTTCTCGAAGAACAAGGAAGATCATGCCAAGCTCACCAAAGTGGCTCATTTTCTGCCTATCAAAGAGTCGATCATTGCAGCTCAATTGGCGGAACTCTATACCTCTCGCATTGTCTCTCTGCACGGTATTCCTCAAGTGATATCTTCAGACCGTGGCAGCATCTTTACCTCCAAGTTTTGGGATTCTTTTCAGAAGGCCATGGGCACCAACATCCGTTTCAGCACTGCTTTCCATCCTCAAACAAGCGGTCAAGTCGAACGTGTCAACCAAATTCTTGAAGATATGCTCAGGGCTTGTGTGATCTCCTTCGGCATGAAGTGGGAGGATTGTCTTCCTTATGCTGAATTCTCCTATAACAACAGTTTTCAAGAAAGTTCGGGCAAGGCTCCATTTGAAATTCTGTATGGCAGGAAGTGCCGTACCCCTCTCAACTGGTCTGAAACCGGTGAACGTCAGCTGCTGGGTAATGACTTAATCACAGAAGCAGAAGATATGTGCAAGGTCATTCGTGATAACCTCAAAGCAGCCCAATCCCGCCAAAAGAGCTACTATGATAGTAAGCACCGTGATTTGGCTTTCGAGATCAGAGATCATGTTTACCTCCGTGTCTCTCCTATGAAGGGTACTCGTCGCTTCGGTATCAAAGGGAAGCTTGCCCCTAGATACGTGGGACCTTTCAAGATTGTCAGCAAGAGAGGCGACCTCGCCTATCAACTTGAGCTTCCTTCAAACTTTGCAAATGTTCATGATGTGTTCCATGTCTCTCAGCTTCGAAAGTGCTTCAAGACTCCTGACCGCACCGTCAACTTCGAGGACATTGAGCTCCAAGAAGATCTCTCCTATCGTGAGCACCCAGTTGCTATTCTTGAAGAGACTGAACGCAAGACTCGCAACAAGTCAATCAAATTTCTCAAAGTCAAGTGGTCTCACCATTCCGATCGTGAAGCTACCTGGGAACGCGAGGATCACCTCCGTTCTGAGTACCCGGAGTTCTTTCAGTCCTAGATCTCGGGACGAGATCTTTTCGTAGTGGTGGAGTGTTGTAACGCCCCAGATATACTTTCCATATTTGTATCCAACTCTTGTCGTCTCCGGTGCTAAGTTATATTTATTTCTCGGGTTTGGGTCTTTGTCTCCGTGTGTTGTTTTTCTTTTTCGTGCATCTCTTATCATGTCATCTCGTGCATTGCATTTGCATACATGTTCATCTCATGCATTCGAGCTTTTTCCCCGTTGTCCGTTTTGCATTTCGGCGCTTCGTTCTCCTCCGGTGGCCATTTCCAGCTTTCTTTCATGTGTGGGGTTCAAACATTTCCGGATTGGACCAAGAATTGTCATGCGGCCTTGGTTTACTACCGGTAGAACGCCCGTCAAGTTTCGGGTCATTTGGACTTCGTTTGATACTCCAACGGTTAACCGAGGGACCGAAAAGGCCTCGTGTGTGTTGCAGCCCAACACCCCCCAAATTTGTCCCAAAACCCACCAAACTCTGCTCCATGTCCTAGAGCGTTCGATCACGATCGCGTGGGCGAAAACCGCACCTCATTTGGACTCTCGTAGCTCCCTCTATGCCTATATATACACCCCCCCCCATTCGGATCTCAGATTCCTCCCCGTCCTCCTCCGAAATAAAAAGATCCAACTCCTCCCGCCACCGCCGGACACAACCGCCGCCGACAGACATGTCCGGCCTCCCCGTTCGCCGCCACGTGTCGGCCTCCTAGTGGCCGCCGCCCGGTCCCCAGTTCGCCGCCGCCCGCGGGCCCGCGAGGCCCGTGCGGGGCCCCCGCGGCCCGATCCGCCGCCGCGCCTTGTCCCGCGCCCCGCCGCCGTCTTCTCCCCGGCCGGCCGCCGCCGCCGCCGCGGGCGCCGCCGCCGCCCCAGCCGGAGGTCGCCGCCGCCGCGGGCACCTCGCCGCCCGCCGCCCGGCCGCTCCCCGCCGCCGTCCGCCGCCCGAACGCCGTCGCCCCCGGCCACCGCCTCCTCCTCACGTCGCCGGCCACCGCCTCCTCCCTCGCTGCCGGCCACCACGGGCCTCAACGCCGGCGAGGCCCCGGCGATCCTCGGGCTCTGAGAGCCTCGCCCGATCCAGATCCGGTCGCGTGAACAGTAAACCCTAACCCCTGATTTTTTTCTAAGTCCTGAAAAATTTTGATCCAAGTTGCGCTGTTCGAGGTCCCGTAACTTTGCAACCGTAGCTCCGTTTTGGGCGTATGATATATCAAAATCTTCTTCTCGACATGTACATCGTTTCATTCCATTGCATCATTTGCATTTGTGGTTATCTTGTTGCCCAAAATACTGTTAGAAGGAGGCTTCGTGAGTTAAATTGCAGATCCGTTAGTTCATCTTGCACTTTTGTCATTTTTGCCATGTTTAATTCGTGCATGATATGCCTGTGCCCCTTTGGTATGAATTGTTAAGCATTTTGTCTTCTTTCCAGAGGTGCCACCCATGCATTTTTAGGATGTGTGTGTTGTCTTGTGCAAGCTTGCGAAGAGAGGTACCTGAGATTGCTGATTTCAGGGACTTAGTGATTTTCACTAAGTCTGGGATATTTTAGTTCATGATGCTATATGTCCAGCTTGTTTCCTAGTGATACGTGCCTCTTTTGAGGATTATCAGTAAGGGAGTTTTGATATTTATGTTATGCTCTATCCATCCATGTCTTTGTTTGCATATGTGGAGTGCTCTAGGTTGACTCAATCGAGCTCAACTTTTGCTTCATGGTGAATCTGGGCAGATCGTCAACTCGTTTGCGATTTTGCCGGCGTTGTTGTAGTTGATCCGTGTATGCTATGCCATTGTTCTTGCCATTTCTAGCTTGTATTTTGTGCCTTATTAATGGGTGTATACCTGACTTTCCATGACTTGCACCATGGTGAGTGCATCGAGCTCGTTTACATGCCTTCGTGAGTTATATTTCAGCATGTCTCAGTTTTCACCAAGTCTGAAAACTGATTGTGTTCGAGCTATGTTCGTGAGCTCGGTAGAGTATTTTGTGAACCCTTTTGGCCCCAGGTCACTTTGGGTGCTTTGTTAAGATTGTTGAGTAGCTCCATGCCATGTTCTTACTTGTCATGTTCAGGTTTTGTATCATGTTGTTTTGCTGCTCCGAAGAGAGCATTGTGATCTGAAATTTCAGGCTAGTGTTAATTTCACTAAGTCTGGAATCTGTTTTGCATATTCATTTTTGCCATGCTTGTTTGAACCTCTTAATGGATGAATTTTCCTATGGCTCAGTGCTAGTGTTTTGTTAACCATCTTGTGTACATCACTTCCATGCATTTTGTTTTCATGTTTGGTGGCTGTAGCATGTTCATTGCGTTGCATTTAGATGCCTACTTGCTGAAAATCGCAGACCGGTGTCATATCTTAAAACGCTTGCCATTTCCAAACCGTAACTCCGATTCCAATGATCTTTATATCGTTTTCAAGCGATTTCATCCCCTCTATCCAGTGGCACCCTTGGAATTCCAAGTTGAGGCCAGGTTCATGCATTTCCTGTTATATCTTGCATTTTGCATCCCGCATCGCATCCCGCATAGCATATCATCATTTCATCATATTGCTTGGTCTTGCACGTGGTTGATTGTATCCTTGTTGCTTGTTTGTCTTGTTGGGTAGAGCCGGGAGACGAGTTCGCTACCGAGGAGCCCATTGAGTTTGCTTGTGGAGGATCCAGTCAACTCTGACAACTGTGCAGGCAAGATGATCATACCCTCGAAATCACTACTATCTTTGCTATGCTAGTTTCTCCCCTTTATATTATTCATGTACATGGGATGTGTAATGATTTCCCGACTTGCGACATTGCTTTCAATGCGGTTATGCCTCTAAGTCGTGCCTCGACACGTGGGAGATATAGCCGCATCGAGGGCGTTACACCTACCTATTATGGCATTTCCATAGCCATTCCAAGATATATTGCCATGCAACTTTCCACCATTCCTTTTATCATGACACATTCATCATCGTCATATTGCTTAGCATGATCATGTAGTTGACATAGTATTTGTGGCAAAGCCACCATTCATAATTCTTTCATACATGTCACTCTTGATTCATTGCATATCCCGATACACCGCCAGAGGCATTCATATAGAGTCATCTTTTGTTCTAGTATCGAGTTGTAATCATTGAGTTGTAAATAAATAGAAGTGTGATGATCATCATTTTCTAGAGCAATGTCCCAAGTGATGAATATTAAAAAAAAGAGAAAGGCCATAAATAAATAAAAAGAGAAGGCCCAAAAAAGAGAGAAAAAGAGAGAAGGGGCAATGCTACTATCCTTTGCCACACTTGTGCTTCAAAGTAGCACCATAATCTTCATGATAGAGAGTCTTTTGTTTTGTCACTTTCATATACTAAGTGGGAAATTTTCATTATAGAACTTGGCTTGTATATTCCAACAATGGGCCTCCTCAAGTTCCCTAGGTCTTCGTGAGAAAGCAAGTTGGATGCACACCCACTTAGTTTCTTTTGTTGAGCTTTCATACATTTATAGCTCTAGTGCATCCGTTGCATGGCAATCCCTACTCCTTGCATTAACATCAATAGATGGGCATCTCCATAGCCCATTGATTAGCCTCATTGATGTGAGACTTTCTCCCTTTTTGTCTTCTCCACATAACCCCCATCACCATATTCTATTCCACCCATAGTGCTATGTCCATGGCTTGCGCTCATATATTGCGTGAAAGTTTATAGGTTTGAGATTGCTAAAGTATGAAACAATTGCTTGGCTTGTCATAGGGGTTGTGCATGATGAGAGTATTCTTGTGTGACGAAAATGGAGCATGACTAAACTATATGATTTTGTAGGGATGAACTTGCTTTGGCCATGTTATTTTGAGAAGACATAATTTCTTAGTTAGTATGCTTGAAGTATTATTATTTTTATGTCAATATGAAATTTTATCTTGAATCTTTAGGATCTGAATATTCATGCCACAATTAAGAAGAATTACATTGAAATTATGCCTAGTAGCACTCCGCATCAAAAATTCTGTTTTTATCATTTACCTACTCGAGGACGAGCATGAATTAAGCTTGGGGATGCTTGATACGTCTCCAACGAATCTATAATTTTTGATTGCTCCATGCTATATTATCTACTGTTTTGGACATTATTGGGCTTTATTTTCCACTTTTATATTATTTTTGGGACTAACCTATTAACCGGAGGCCCAGCCCAGAATTGTTGTTTTTTGCCTATTTTAGGGTTTCGAAGAAAAGGAATATCAAACGGAGTCCAAACGGAATGAAACCTTCGGGAACGTGATTTTCTCGCCGAACATGATCCAGGAGACTTGGACCCTACGTCAAGAAACAAAGGAGGGAGCCACGAGGTAGGGGGCGCACCTACCCCCCCCCAAGCGCACCCTCCACCCTCATGGGGCCCCTGTTGCTCCACCGACGTACTCCTTCTTCCTATATATACCTACGTACCCCCAAACGATCAAAAATGGATCCAGAACCCTAATTCCACCGCCGTAACTTTTTGTATCCATGAGATCCCATCTTGGGGCCTGTTCCGGAGCTCCACCGGAGGGGGTATCCATCACGGAGGGCTTCTACATCAACACCATAGCCTCTCCGATGAAGTGTGAGTAGTTTACCTCAAACCTTCGGGTCCATAGCTATTAGCTAGATGGCTTCTTCTCTCTTTTTGGATCTCAATACAATGTTCTCCCCCTCTCTTGTGGAGATCTATTCGATGTAATCTTGTTTTTGCGGTGTGTTTGCTGAGACTGCTGAATTGTGGGTTTATGATCAAGCCTATCTATGAACAATATTTGAATCTTCTCTGAATTCTTTTTATGTATGATTGGTTATCTTTGCAAGTCTCCTCGAATTATCAGTTTGGTTTGGCCTACTAGATTGATCTTTCTTGCAATGGGAGAAGTGCTTAGCTTTGGGTTCAATCATGCGGTGTCCTTTCCCAGTGACAGTAGGGGCAGCAAGGCACGTATTGTATTGTTGCCATCGAGGATAACAAGATGGGGTTTTTATCATATTGCATGAATTTATCCCTCTACATCATGTCATCTTGCTTAAGGCGTTACTCTGTTTTCATGAACTTAATACTCTAGATGCATGTTGGATAGCGGTCGATGAGTGGAGTAATAGTAGTAGATGCAGGCAGGAGTCGGTCTACTTGTCTCGGACGTGATGCCTATATACATGATCATACCTAGATATTCTCATAACTATGCTCAATTCTGTCAATTGCTCAACAGTAATTCGTTCACCCACCGTAAAATACTTATGCTCTTGAGAGAAGCCACTAGTGTAACCTATGGCCCCCGGGTCTATCTTCATCATATTAATCTTCCAATACTTAGTTATTTCCTTTGCTTTTTTACTTTTCTTTTATTTTACTTTGCATATTTATCATAAAAATACCAAAAATATTATCTTATCATATCTATCAGATCTCACTCTCGTAAGTGACCGTGAAGGGATTGACAACCCCTTATCGCGTTGGTTGTGAGGAGTTATTTGTTCTGTGCAGGTACTAGGGGACGCGCGCGCAACCTCCTACTGGATTAATACCTTGGTTCTCAAAAACTGAGGGAAATACTTACACTACTTTGCTACATCATCCTTTCCTCTTTGGGGAAATCCAACGCAGTGCTCAAGAGGTAGGAACTATTGTCAATGAAGAGTTGCATCATCGCAGTGTCACAGGGGCGTTCCAACGTTGTATCTCTCCTGAAGAAGGTCGTGAGATCCTACGAGAGATTCATGAAGGAGATTGTGGTCATCATGCCGGCTCTAAGTCTCTCGTGGGCAAGGCTTTCCGTCATGGGTTTTATTGGTTGACGGCTCATGTTGATGTACAAGATTTGGTCAGTAAATGTGATGGCTGTCAGAAATTTTCAAGATGAGCTCAAGTTCCGACTCAAGAATTGCGGATGATTACAATTACTTGGCCGTTTGTAGTCTGGGGGCTGGATATGGTTGGACCTTTCAAATGGTCCAAAGATAAAAACACCTTTTGGTGGCAGTTGACAAATTCACAAAGTGGGTTGAGGCAGAGCCGGTCAGTAAGTGTGACGCGGCAATAGCGGTTCAATTCATCAAGGTGTTTTTTCCGTTTTGGCTTTCCTGATAGCATTATAACTCATAATGGCACTAATCTATCCAAAGGTTCTATGAAAGAGTTTTGTCAACGATAGCATATTCATCTTGATGTATCATCAATGGCTCACCCCGAGTCCAATGGCCAAGCTGAAAGAGCCAATCAAGAGATTTTGAGAGGCATAAAACCCCGGCTTATGGTCCCTTTACAGAGGACGCCAGGTTGTTGGGTGGAGGAATTACCCTCAGTTTTATGGAGCATCAATACCACCCCCAACAGACTACAGGTTACACGCCTTTCTTCATGGTTTACGGAGCAGAGGCGGTTCTCCCTAGTGACATCCGCCACGACTCGCCCCGTGTGACGGCTTATATTGAAGCTGATAATGAAAAAGCTCGTCGGGATGCTATTGACCTTTTGCATGAGGATTGTGACCTGACAGCGGCTCGTTCGGCGATTTACCAGCAAGATCTACGCCGTTATCATAGCCACCGGGTTAAAACCAGGACCTTTCAAGAAGGCGATTTGGTGCTCCGGCTTATCCAGGATCAAGATGATATGCACAAGCTCTCCCCACCTTGGGAAGGACCCTTTGTGGTCAGCAAAATCTGAACAACGGGTCATACTACCTTGTCGATGTTCGAGACCACAAGGACTCACGCATGTCGAAGGAGGAGACCCGCCAGCCATCGAATATTGCTCATCTTCGGCCTTATTACACCTGAGCCACCGGCTCTTGAGATGTACATACTTTGTCAATGTATATATTATGATGAATATAATAAAGCCGGCATCCCTGAATTCAGGTCCTCTGTCGTTTCATTTCTGAGAATATGAGTCTTTATTATCACATAGGGTCACTTGGGGGCTTCCTGCTCATTGAGCATAGCTATGATTACCCTCTTGATCCGGCTTGTACGCCATGATTACAAAATACTTGGGGGCTTCCTGCTCATTGAGCATTGCTATGACTACCCTGCCGATCTGGCTTGTATGCCTGGAATGAAACATTACTTGGGGGCTCTTTGTTAATGGACGGAGCTTTGTTGACCCTTGTAATAGGCTTGGACGCAAGGAGTATTCACCAAAAAATCCGGGTTATCCTGCCTTTGTAAGTCTGCCACTCTGCCCAGGTAATCCTGGAATGACTCAATGTACTCTTGACAGTCAATCTTATAAAGACCCTGAACTTGTCAAAGTTAAAATGGCAATTGATCATGTGAGGCCCTGCTTACAAGGTTTGAATGAAGGTTTAACTCAGCGGCTGTGCAGCCCTTGAACAACACTTGATTTTGAGGCTTGGCAGTCTATGAAAGCCTTGTTTTTTGATTTATATTTGATTTGAACATTTTTTGAGGTTCATCTCTCGTGACATTGTAGGATTGAAAGTATGTCTAGAGGGGGGTGGTTAGACTACTTGGCCAAATAAAAATCTAGCCTTTTCCCAATTTTAAGTCTTGGTAGATTTTAGCAACTTAGCACAAGTCAAGCAATCAACCTACACATGCAAGTCTAAGAGTATAGCAGCGGAATGTAAAACATTTGCATATGAAGGTAAAGGGAGGAGTTTGGAGGGATCAAACGCAATGTTGACACAAAGATTTTTGGCGTGGTTCCGATAGGTGGTGCTATCGTACATCCACGTTGATGGAGATTTCAGCCCACTAAGGGTAACGGTTGCACGAGTGCATGGAGGGCTCCACCCATGAAGGGTCCACGAAGAAGCAACCTTGTCTATCCCACCATGGACATCGCCCATGAAGGACTTGCCTCACTAGGTTAGATCTTCATGAAGTAGGCAATCTCCTTGCTCGTACAAACTCCTTGGTTCAACTCCACAATCTTGTCGAAGGCTCCCAAGTGACACCTAACCAATCTAGGAGACACCACTCTACGAAAGGTAATAGATTGTGGTTTTCGGCAACGTGAGTTCAAGCTTGTGGTCTCTTTTGGTCGTGCTTGCTTTCGGTTGGATTATCACATTGTAAGCATTGTTCTTCAATCTTGGTTTCGTGCGTATCCTCAAGGTTTTAGGGTTAAGTTTCTCCGGGACCGTTCATTTCAATTTTCGTTAGCCTCAAAATCTGTTGGGTTTGAGCTCTACAATAATGGTCGTATCTCTGAGAGAGACTTTGAGTTGGTTTTTAGCCTCTGGGGAGAAGGTGGTCCAAATTGGCGCCGTGAGGAACGTTTATATTACCCAGAAGAGCAAAATTCATGGTCTTTGGTCACTCGAGGGCATGCTCGTCCTTCATCCCAGGGCAGCTCCGGCGATCGCCGGAGGGAGCAACCTCGCCATGTTTCGGTTTTCCAAAGGTTGTCTGGGTTAGCGGCTTCATCATCGGATTTGCATGAGCCTATAATTGATGTTGGGCGCGTTGAGTGTAATGACTCACCTGCGATCAATGATCGCGTGGTTCAGGGGAAGGAGGGCGCAAATATTGGTTTTTCAAACAAGGCTATTACATGCTACGGCTGTGGCAACTTGGGCCACATGGCCAGGGCATGCCCTGAGCCCCGTCTCACAGGCATGTGGCCGTTCTTTAGGGTGGCTTCTTTTCCCTCCCCTCCCGCTGAGGCTTGGGCCCCTGGGGTGGTGGATGACTAGTTTACGGCCATCAACACATCCCAACCGGTGTTTCGAGCTTCCTCTTTTAGACAGCTCTCTGAGGGCATGTTCCCGAACTTTCAGCCTCGATTCACACTTGCCTCTTCGTCTCCTCCCCTGCCTTCCACTGTTCAACCACGAGCCTGCTGACCAATCTCCTCACAGTCAACGGACTCAGTTGCTGGCACGACCGAGCCGGCCATGGCCAACATTCCGTTTGATCCCCTGCCTTTTGTTCCTCATGGTTTCAACATCCTCAACGTCGAAGGCCGTAATGGAGTGGCCAGAGTAGTTCTCCCACACAGTCATAAGCGACACAAGGATTGGGCCATCGTCACCATTGAGCCGCTTCCTTATGAGGTACTTTTTCCAAATGTGCAAGAAGTTCTAGATGAGTTCTTTGCGGATGTTCATCAAGTTCAGATCAGAGAAATGCAGCGCTGCCAGTTGGGGGAGGCATATGTGCGTTTTGTTCATCCTAGAGATAGAGATAGATTAGTGCTGCAGAGTCCGCACCAGTTTGGAGATGTTTTTTTCACTTTCCACAATCATGATAATGGCCGCAAATGCAGAAGAACCCAGTTTAATAGAACTGTTTGGCTGCTCATTCTTGTTGTTCCGTTTGATTTGCGTAATTCAGAAGATATTGCTAGGGCTATCAGTCATTTTGGGAGATTAGTTTCATGGGAAAATGATCCTCTTCACATGGGCAGAGTCATTGCAAAAGCAAAAGTCGGATATTTGTAATCCATCCCAAAAAGTGTCAGGTGGTCTGAAGGTGAAGTGTTTGATGAAGATGCCTGGTCCTCTTCAGTGGAAATCCTTCTTTAGCACATGATGGGAGGGGCACCTGCCGATGAGGACCCAATCCCACCTGACAACGTGGACCCTCATCCTTTGCCTATCAACAATAATGCCTTCCCTGGATTTCACCATAACCCTCAACCTGCTCAGCAAGATGACATGGATGCAGATGATGGGCACTGGGCTCTGCAGCCTCCAGCTGCTAATAATGTTGCTGTTGAGGAAGAAATTGATTTTCTCTAGGGTGTTCGACAGGAAGAAATTGCCTGGGCTGATGGTGAGGAACTTCCACCTCCTTTGGAAGGCCACAGTAGCATCACAACCACTGTTTCCTTGTCAGAAGGGTTCTCTTCACATGCAAGTGAGGAAGTAAATCAACTTCCACCTCTGCAGCAATTACAGGGTAATGGTCTAGAGCTTCTGATGCAGGATTACCAAGAGGAGGATCAAGATGTACCGCACTTCCAGTTATTCAGGTTCCTGTAGATGTGGTTGTTCCACAGGATGATATGATACCTGCAGTTGCTGTGGTTGAGCCAGAGGTTCAGCCAGTTTTGGAGGAAGTTAATCAAATTTCTAAGCCAGTGATTGGTCACAGTTCTGATGTGCATGAGGATCTGACTCTGGACTCTAACAGAGTTTTATCTGTTGTTAAGGAGGCAGCAGGTCAAGACAAGGAGCTCTTTCAGACTGACTCTGCAAATCTTTTGGCAAATAATGGGGTGGCTACATCTAACAACAAAGGTAATTGGATTGACCAAATTGAGGAACACTTTGAGTTTGCACCTTCTTTACTAGGTTTGAAATCTATCCAGTTAAAGGTTGTAGCTAATAAAGATACTATTCTGTAGAAGAAGGGCTTGTGATTTGGAAGGAGAATTTTGCACAAAAACCTTTGGAGGGTGCTCCTTCACTCTCTGTTAAAGTCCCAGTAAGTTGGTTCAACTTTATTGTGAACCTTCTAATGACACCAGACAAGTTTAAATGGACTCTCAATATGCTCAAATCTCCTTTATGGGAATTACTAGCTGAAGTAGAAGGCAGTGACGATTCTTATCTTTTTCACATTCCTGACAAATGTCTAGCTACTAAGGCTCCTATTTGCCAACAGATCATGGTTGAGCCACATCAACAAGACACAAACAAGGAAAATGCTGGAGATTCTTCCAACCAGCAGGACTTGGACTCTTTGGCCCTTCTTCAACCTTTTGGGGCTGAAAACTCCAAAAAAAGAAGGGGAGGAAAGACACCTCTTGTAGAAACAGAGGTAAGGAGGAGTGATAGAATTAAAAAAGATAATGCTGGTTTTAAAAGAGGTTCTTGCTCTAATAATAAGTGTCTGCCATGTAATGCTGCCCCCTCCCCAATTGCTCAGAAATCAGTGGTTAAAAATCTCAGAACCTCATTTTGCAAGGTGGCTGATCAGGATTTGGAGGGAAAGATCTCTAAGAAGCCCAAGAGGAAGGTGGGAGAGGACTTGGCTTGGATGCTCCCATCCAATGAGGACAGGCAGGACTCCCAAAGTGTTTAGATGATCAAATTCTATGATTTTGTAGTGGAGAGAGAGGGATTTAAAGTCTTGGCATGTATTCCTGTTCCTTTTGGTTGTACTTGCAACTTAGGGGCCCTATGGACTAGTTGTATTAGTTCCTATTCCTCTGTCAATGCACTTTGCTACTATAATGCCTTCTGGGAAATTATCTCTATTGCTATCTTGTGGATGATGTGGTTGTTGTATCTGTTGAATGTGCTTGCTCTGCTGCCCTGTTTGTTATTCATTCCTTGGTACTGGCCAAGTGGTGGTGCTTGGTCTCTGGTTTCACTTATAAATTGTGTCCATGAATAATCAAAATAGAAGCTAGAATATTTTGAACCGGAACATCAGAGGGATTAACTCTCCTGACAAGTGGCTTGCTATAGGGCAAAAAATTGAGGAAATTGCATGTTCCATCCTTTGTCTTCAAGAAACCAAGAGGGAACATTTTTATGCTGCTTACATCAGGAACTTTTGTCCTAACAGGCTCAATAAATTTGCTTTTCTACCTTCAATTGGTGCATCTGGAGGACTTTTAATCTCTTGGAATGGTTCCCTCTTTGAGGGAGAGGTCATATTCCAAAATAGATTCTCTCTCTCAATCAGTTTCACTAGTCTTTTGTCCAATCAGTCATGGGTTCTCACAAACATCTATGGGCCTTGTGAACAAGAAGACAAAATTGAATTTATCAATTGGTTTTCAAACATACATATGCCACTGGACACTAGTTGGATTCTAGTTGGAGATTTCAACTTTATTAGAGCTCCTACTAACAGGAACAGACCTGGTGGGGATGTTAATGAAGTGCTCCTCTTTAATGAAGCCATCAGTAATCTTGGATTAATTGAGCTTCCACTTCATGGCAGAAAATACAGCTGGAGTAATATGCAACAGAGCCCTTTGTTGGAAAAACTGGACTGGTTCTTTACCTCTGCTTCATGGATGACTGCTTTTCCTGATACAATTGCTATGCCTCTTTCCAGGCCTATATCAGATCATCTTCCTTGTGTCATCAAAATTGGAACTGCTATTCCAAAGGCCAAGGTTTTTAGGTTTGAAAATTACTGGTTAAAGCACTCTGACTTTAAAGAGGTAGTCTATGCAACCTGGAATATACCTGTGGGTAATCTTGATGCAGCAAAAAGCTTGAATGCCAAGTTCAAAAACCTGAGAAGGGCTCTCAAACTTTGGGCCAAAAACCTGTCTTGCCTTAAATCCAAAATTGTGGCAATTAATGAGGTTATCTTCTTGTTTGATTTGTTTGAGGAATTCAGAGACCTAGGTGACTTTGAATGGAACTGCAGGGTGATTCTAAAAGAGCATTTGCTCATTTTACTCAAAAACGAAAAGATCTATTGTAAGCAGAGAGGAAAGATCAAGGGTGTTAAATTTGGTGATGAAAACACAAACTTCTTTCATACAAAGGCATCTATAAACTACAGGCATAATCACATTGCAATGCTGAAAAATTAGGATCAAGTGGAAATAACAGACCATGCAGGAAAAGCGGCTCTTTTGTGGAATGCTTTCAGGAACAGATTAGGACAATCTTAGCAAACCACAATGCACTTTGATTTATCTTCACTGTTGTAGCATCAAGCTAGTCCTTCAAACTTCGAGAAACTGGAAATTCCTTTTACTGAGGAAGAGATCAATGAGGTTGTCAAACACTTGCCATCAGACAAGTCTCCCCATCCTAATGGTTTTAACAATGAGTTCTTTAAGAGCTGCTAGGACATCATAAAGCCTAATGTCACTAGACTGATACATGAGTTCTATACTGGACAAATTTCACTAGAGAGTATCAACACCTCTTTCATCACTTTAGTTCCCAAGGGGCCCACTCCAACTATTGCAAGTGATTTCAGGCCTATTTCTTTGCTAAACTGTTGTCTCAAGATCATCACCAAACTGCTAGCAAACAAGTTGCAAAAAGTGATCTTCAAAATGGTTCATATTAATCAGTATGGTTTCCTAAAGGAAAGAGCTATCCATGACTATCTTGGCTGGGCCTGTGAGTACTTGCATCAATGCCACAAGTCCAAGGAGGAAATTGTTGTGCTGAAATTAGACTTTGAAAAGGCATTTGACCTCATTGAACACTCTACAATCATTGATATCCTAAAAGCAAAAGGATTTGGAGAAAGATGGATTGGTTGGGTTAGAATGTTATTTGCATCAGCTTCATCACAAGTGCTTCTTAATGGCATTCCTGGGAAAAAGTTCTATTGTCTCAGAGGAGTAAGGCAAGGGGACCCCCTCTCTCCCCTCCTTTTTGTGCTTGCTGCTGACCTCCTACAGTCAATCTTGAACAGAGCTATGACCCTGTGTCTTTTTACACCTCCTTTGCAAGTACAGTCATGTCCAGATTTTCCCATAGTACAGTATGCAGATGATACTTTGATTCTCATGCAAGCTGATGCCCCACAACTCCATTGTCTTAAAGCTCTACTACACACCTTTGCAGATGCTACTGGTTTAAAGGTCAACTACAACAAATCAAACCTCATACCAATCAATGTGAGTGATGAAAAAATGGGAATTTTAACTGGTACTTTGAACTGCAAGAAGGGATCATTCCCTTTCACCTACCTGGGCATGCCTCTAGGGACCTTAAAGCCAACAGTGGAACAATGTTTGCCTTTAGTGAGCAGAATTGCCAAAAAATTAGTGGGCCTATCTTCTTTTATGACTCTTGTTGGCAGGTTGCTTCTGGTCAAATCAGTGCTAAATTCTCTTATTATATATTTCATGGGCTGCCTTGATGTACCTGTAACCATCAAAAACCAGGTCAACAAATACTTGAGATGCTGTCTTTGGAGGGGACCAGATTTGGAGGACCACAGACCTGCTATGGTAGCTTGGTCCACTGTTTGTAGACCCAAAAATCAGGGTGGCCTTGGAGTGATGAACATCTTTGTGCAAAATCAAGCTCTTCTACTCAAAAACCTTCACAAATTTTACAATAGGGAAAATATCCCTTGGGTCAACCTCATTTGGGAGGCTTACTATGACAATGGCACCCTGCCAGGGCAAAAATGGGAAGGATCTTTCTGGTGGAAGTGCAATTTTAGGCTCATTGATAGCTATAAATTCATGGCAAGATGCACAACTGGTGATGGTAAATCTGCTCTGTTTTGGTCTGACCTCTGGCACTCTGCTTGTCTGAATCAACTTTTTCCTCATCTTTACTCCTTTGTAAAAGATCAGAACCTTTCAGTGCAAAGGGTACTTATGTTTGAATACTTGGAAGACTTATTTCACCTGCCACTTACTGAGGAAGCTTTCATGGAATTTGAGCTGATGGAGGAGCTTTGTGACACTTTAAGAGGATCTGCATTTACTGAGCACCTGGACTTATGGAGTTATATGTGGGGAAATAATACTTTTTCTATGGCCAAAGCATACAAAATTTTGATAGGAGTCAAAATTGTTCCAGCTCAGTTCAACTGGATTTGGAAAAGTTCTTGCCAGCCCAAACACAAGGTCTTCTTTTGGAGACTTCTGCATGATAGACTCAATACCAGGAATCTGCTCAGAAAGAAAACTTTTCATCTTGACAACTATAATTGTGCTACTCTCAGCTGTCAGCAAGAAGAAACATTACAACACCTGTTTTTGACTTGTCCTTTTGCTTCTCTTGTTGGGACATCCTATGCCCCAACAGACAAAGAAATCTAACCATCATGGAAGCTATTCCAGACTTAAGGGGTAATCTGCAGCAACCTTTTTTCATGGAGATCATTATCATTGCCTCATGGGCCATTTGTATTATAAGGAATGATAAGATACTCAAAAACATCCCCACTAGCATTGACGGATGGAAATTCATCTTCCTCTCAGAGCTCCACCTGCTCAAATTCAGAATTAAGGAGAAGTTTTCATCTTCTTTCATTTCTTGGTTGGACAGTCTTGTCCTGTAATTTTTCTGTTTTTTCTGTAATTTTTTAGCTCGACTTGTTGGTCTAGTTTTAGTTTATTTCAGGCTTATCTCAAGCCTTGTATGTTTGAACTCCCTTTTTCATAATATAAAAATTACAGTGGGGTTTTGCCCTACTGTGTATAGTCCAAAAAAGGTAATAAATGGTGTGTTGATGATGAACTCCTTGCTCTTGTGCTTCAAATGATAGTCTCCCCAACACTCAACTCTCTCTCATAGATTTGGATTCAGTGGAAAGATGATTTGAGTGGAAAGCAACTTGGGGAAGGCTAGAGATCAAGATTCTTGTGGTTGGAATGGAATATCTTGGTCTCAACACATGAGTAGGTGGTTCTCTCTCAGAAAATGTATGTTGGAAGTGTAGGCACATTCTGATGGCTCTCTCCAGGAATGGAGGATGGGTGGAGGGGTATATATAGCCTCCACACAAAATCTAACCGTTACACACAACTCGGTGGGACCAAATCATGAAACCCGGTCAGACTGATTTAGTTCAAAATGTGAACATTAGGATTTTCGGTGGGACCGACATGTCAACTCGATGGGACCAATTTCATTAGGGTTAGGGCATAACGTAATCTCGGTGAGACCGATCACATAAACTCGGTAGGACCGATTTTTATAATAGGCAAACAGAGAGTTTGTCAGGCAAACTTGGTGGGACCGAATCGCTCATTTCGGTGAGGCCGAAACGTTACGAAAGGGAAACAGAGAGTTTGCATTGCGAACTCGGTGGGACCGACCGCTCATCTCGGTTAGACCAAAATGTTACGAAGGGAAACAGAGAGTTTGCAATCCCATCTCGGTGAGACCGAGATCCCTATCGGTGAGACCAAAGTGACTAGGGTTTCTGGCAGTGGCTATGTCAAATGAACTCGATGGAGACGGATAGATAATTTCGGTGGGGCCGAGTTTGACTTTTGATTTGGGACATATGTGGATATGAGGAAGTGGTTGAGGGCTTTTGGAGCATATCACTAAGCATTTTGAGCAAGCAAGCACCTCATCCCCTTTTAATAGTATTGGCTTTTCCTATGGACTCAATGTGATCTTGGATCACTAAAATGAGAATGTAGATTCTTTAGCTTGAGCCAATATGTGTCCTTAGCATTTCGAGGGGTCCACATTCCTAATCCATGCCATGCCAATCATTAAACTTTCTGAAATGATCATCTTGAAATAGCATTAGTTCAATGAGCTATATGTTGTTAGGAATTACCAAAACCACCTAGGGATAGTTGCACTTTCAATCTCCCCCTTTTTGGTAATTGATGACAACATATATATCAAAGCTTCCACAAATGATAATAAGATTGAAATGCATCGTCGCTTTGAGAAGTATGTGATAAGCAAGTGTTCCCCCTAAATTTGTGCACTATTTAAAATTTGCTTTTGAATGCAAATGCACAATCGATTAGGGTCATGGGTTACTCTTCCATGTCACATACATCTTGGTGGAGCACTCAAAATGATAGAAAGTAAAAAACATGCACTCATCACCAAGCAAAGTGAATGATCATACAAGAGATATAAAAGATAACGTCATTCAAGCATAAGCATTAAAGTAGGATATGATCAAACACATGATCATACACGTATCTCACACACATAGACATAAAGTATTAAGAAAGCACACAATAGTATCAACCAAATAGCAAGAGAGACAAAAGAAGCAAAAACACTCTCTCTCGAAGCCTACGATCTATACACTTATCCCCCTTTAGCAACAAGTTACCAAAAAGTTTGAAAATGCATAGTGCTCTGCGTCTCTCCAGGCTTGATCTTTGGGAGGTGGTGTTGATAGGACTCCAAGGACGAAAGCATCTGTAGAAGTTGTTGGAGTTGGTGGAGTGGCAACTGGAGGTGGCAGTGAAGTTGTGGCTGCTCTCTGAAAGGCATATGTGGTAGCCTGCCCTTTTCTCTCCTCAGTTTCTTCTTGGAGCTGCTCAACAGCTGTCTACATCTCTGTCACTTTAAGATCAAGATCATAGAACTTGGTTTCAATTATCCTCTCCAAGCTCTCCTGATTTTGAGTCAGGGTGGCCAAGCCCTTCTCAATCCTCAAAGTTGCTTGAATCAGATAAGCAAGTTGATCTTGTTTTGACTTTAGGAACACTTGATATGCCTCTTCAACACTTGGCATCTTTACAGCCTTCTCAGCCTTTGCCTTCTCTCTCTTTTCTTGTGCTTGCACAGATGTAGGATCTTCCTCATTCATGACAATCGTATTGTCCTCAAAATCTGTTCTCAAAGGTAGATGCTCCTTATCCAAAAGATAAGTGCCAGTGCCCATCTTGGAGTTGATGAGCACCTGAATATGTGGAGCATACCCACAAGATCTCTTCTGATCTGCAGCTGTCCTCTTGATTGTTTCCACAATCAGGCTCATGACTTTAAACTTTTGGGGCACATCAAACAGTTGTAGCAAGTTAATTGAATGGCCTCTGATCATCCTGTGATCTCCAGATTTTGGCAACAAAGTATTCCTCAGAATGGTGTTGATTGTAGCTAATCCAGACAACAAATAGTGAACAGACCCAAGCTTATGAGTTTCCAATGCTTTGTCTGGAATCTCCTTGTACATGTTGGCCATAGAGTTGTGGTCTTTCTTCTTCTTGGCATAGACATCCAAGTCATCTTCATGCTCTTGAGGGGCATTTATCAATTTGTCCCACTCATCAACAGTAGATTGGTATCTTGTACCGTCAGACATCCAAACTATTCTTCCATCTGGATAGAAATGTGTTGTGGAGTAGAATTGCATAATAAGTTCATCATTCCACTTAGTGAGTTTCTGACCCACAAAGTCATCTACTCCACAAGACTTGAAACTTTCATGCACTCTTGGAAAATGATCCTCATTCTCATCAATGTAATCCCAATCTGCCCACTTCATATCACACACAATGGGCTTCTTGTCAAGCAAGATGGTTTCATAGAAATCTTGCTGCTCTTTGGTATGGAACCTGTAGTGCACATTAGTTCTTCTCCTTGAAGCATATGGATCAGACTGTCTCCAAAGTTTGAGACATGCATCTTTCCTGATGTTCATGTCTTCTGCCACTGGATGGTTGTCATCATGATCTGGAATTTTTGGTTTGAGCTTCCTAAGCACTTGGGCTTCAGCATCCTCTTCATCAATCTCAGGCACTGGGGCCTTGTTCTTCTCAGCAGCTGGAATGTTCCTTGTGCTCCTTTTGAGCTTTGAAGTCTTTGGAGCTTGAGAAGAATCTTTGGGGGAAGTCTTGGGCTTGGAAGGGGCAGCCCCAGACTTGATGGCATCCCCCATCAGCTTTTGAGTCTTTGATGTTGGTGCAGCATCTTCCTCTTCTTCATCTTCAGCTGGATCTCTCATCATACAGGATCTGCCAATAACTTCGGCAATGGTCTTCTTGACCCTCTCTTTCCTCTTCTTGCCTTCACCAACAGCCTCTTCAATTGACTTACAAGTCTCAAGAGTGGAGGCTCTGGCTTTTGACATGGGAATCCTCTTAGTAGGTGCCTTCTTGTGCAAACCATGCTTTGTGGATGTAGCTGAGCCAAATTCCTTCTTAACAACCCTTTTCTTGGATCTCACTTCCTCCTCAGCAGCAATATAGTCATCATCCTCTGAGTTAGAATTCCTCTTCTTTCTCTGCCTAGTAGCTGCTTTGGGCAAATTGCTTGGAGTGCTCCTGCTGCCGTCATCATAGCTGCTAGAGGGACTAGTACCTCACTCATGTTCACTTGCTCTTCTGACTTGTTTTGGCTATCACTCTGATCAGACATACTGTCAAAGTAAACTGACAGCAGACCCTGTGAATAGATATAGATGAGGTAGAGTGGATGAGCATCACAAAGTGCAGAGTTTTTTCAAAACAAATTAGTCAAAAACTTAGTTTTAGTTTTCCAAAGAAAGCATTTCGGAGCTACCAATTTGTTAAACTCGGTGACACCGAAGCAACTTTTGGAGCCTAAACTAGTGAAATCGATCACACCGAGTCATAGTTCGGTGACTCCGAGATTGCTAGGGTTTCACAGGGAGTTGAAATCGGTCGCACCGATTTGCAACTTTCGGTCAGACCGAAAAGTGCAAGTGTTATGGCCTAAGACAAATCGGTGACACTGATTTCCACAATTCGGTCAGTCCGAGATGAGTTCGGTGGAAACCTAACCCTAAATTTTTGAATCAAATCAAATCAATGGGATGTTCTACTGGACATGATTATCTCAAACGTGGCAAGAAACATGGCATTGATCTTGTGCTTAGAATCGGAGGTAAAAAGAATGCACAAGGGGTCGAACTCATACGCTAGTTCGGCGATGAGCTCGCTACGGCGGCAACGGCAGCGTTGAAATTTGTTGACGGCGATGGAAACCAGCGGCGGGAGGTCATTGGCGACGAGGAGATGATCCGAAGACTCGAGGCAGTAGAGCAGGACACGCGCGGGATGAAGAGTTTTGGAGAAATTTCCAAAATTTAACCCGTCAGTATATATATCCTGACACTGTCGGTGTGACCGAGTGGAACAACTCGGTGGAATCGAGATGCAGAATCTCAAGCGATTACTGCAACTCGGTGTGACCGAAAAGTTATAATCGGTTGCACGGAGATTGAAAACCTAGACCAACTCAGTGAACTCGGTGTGACCGAAGTGGATGGATCAGTCAGACCGAAATGCACAAAGAGGTTTTGGAAGTTTAAGTCTATGACGAATCGGGGACTCCGAGTGCTCCTCACACAGAGTGTTCGAATCTGACTTGATCAAACTTTGAGATGTAGCATGAATAGAGTTTGAGACGAGAAAATCATAGATAGCTAGAGGAGGTTCTTAGGCATTCTTGTCCATCCATTTGGCAAAAGAAAAGGCACCAAACAATCAAAGCAACAAATGGATGTCCTCGAATGAGTAAAATATGCAATCAACATGCTCACACAATAAAATGGCAAATGAAATATGTGGCAAAGCATGCACAAACACTCTAGCATCTAACAAGCAATTGGTGATGACTAGGTCATCTATATATGAGTATATTGACTTATGAGTCAAATGAGAACATTTGATCATAGGTCATACTCATCGTTTAAGCTCAAGTGGGGTTACCACTTTTTACATAAAGCATTGTTGTGTTCACACCATTAGAGTTGCTTTAGCTCAATTGTTAGACTAAAGCTCCCCCTAGATGTGATATCCCCCCTAATAGGGATGAACTAACCTTGGGTTTTGTCATGATGACTTCATGTAGATGTTGAAGATGTGGATGCTCAATGTTGATGTAGATCATTTGGAGCAATCCATTGGAGTGAGTTGCACTTTCAATACCTACACGGGTTAGTCCCACAAGGAACAAACAAGGATATTCATAGACATAGAGTGATGTTTACACAAGATGATGTCCATGAAAGCATTAGGTTACCTTGTCCCTTGTCTTACCAACAAGAGGGTTTGTGACTCCTTGAACTAGTGCAAGATGTGGAAGTTGTTTGCACTTGCCCTCGCCAAAATGATATGAGTGAAGTATGTTGGCGGAGTCACCCTCAAGAACTCTCTAGTTCTTCTTCTTTGGGATCCACATCATCTTGATGGGAATCCTTGGAGTTGTAGTTGTACTTGATGAAGTAGAACTTGATGTAGTCTTGGGAACCCACTTTACCAAGGCCTTGGGAGCCTTGTAAAATGCATCAATATCCTCTTGAAGCTTGTCCTTGCCCTTTTGCTTGAGGTCTTGTGGTGGAAGATCATCTTGAGCTTGTGTCCCCTTGAAAGAAGTAGGATCATACTTCTCTTGTTGAGGAACAAACTTCGTCTTGGGGTACTGATCTTCTTCCCACTCAACTCCATTGGCATTGAACTTTCGTTCAAAACCAACACCTTGATTCTTCCGGTGCCTTCCTTGCTCGCGTACAATTTCCTCAAATTGCTTACTCCCGGCAAGGCTCTTGTAAACACCTTTCTCTATAATTCCCTTCAATAATCTATTCTCTTGCTCAAGTGTAACTTGGCTAAGAGAACCATTAGTGGAATCAAGAGAACTACTAGAAGCAACAATATTGGATTTAACATGATTATTGTTACTACTAGAGGAAGAATCTTTCTTACTCGTGTTGCTAGTTTTTACTTCTGGCATGTAAGTAGACAAGAGTAAATGCTTGGCAATGTAAGAAGAACTTTTCTTGCGAAGATCATCATTGATTGCTTTTAAGAACCCGTGCTCTTGCTCAAGGTTGAGCTTTTCAAAGTGTAGCTTCTCATGAGTCTTTAAAAGTTCTCGATGATCTTCCAAGGTAGTTTCATGAGCTAACTTAAGAGTGTTTAGTTCTTTAGTTAGACGCTCAATCTCCTTCTTATCATCATCATTCATTTTATCTTGATTAGCATGATTAATAACAATTTCATCGTAGTTTTCATCACTAGAGTTGTCAACAAGTAAATCATCATCACCTAGCAAATCATCTTCATCACTATTGAAATCAACATACTCGGGGTGTGATACCTTTGGGCCTTCATCCATGAAGCACCTTCCAATTCCTTCATTTGGTGAGTCAAATATGTCATAGGAGTTGGTTGACACAAGTGCTAGACCGGCCGCACCTTCATCTTGAGTATATTCGGAGTTGGAGTGATAACTTCTTTCGGAGTGACTGTCGGAGTCGGAACCGGATATCCATTCACCAACATGAGCTTGATGTCTTCATTTTGTGTAGATCCTAGATGAATTGTCCTTCCTTTCCGTATCCTTGCTTCTGTGAGAGGTTCTTCGTTCATAACGATCATCTCTACTCCTTCTCTCTCTTGAAGGTGATTCTTCTCTTATACTTCTCCTTTTGGGTGGATCTTCTCTTCTTTTGTAGGGAGCCGTACACTCATTGGAGTAGTGTCTGGGTCATCCAAAATTGTAGCAATTACGCTCATGACTCGAAGATCTTTTGTCATTGTAGGACCTTGACTTGGAACTTATTTCTTTGCTTCTACTCTTGTAGAACTTGTTGAAATTATTCACCATTAGGCTCAATTCTTCATTGAAGGCTTGTTTCTCACTTCATGATGTAGGAGCACCACATGAGGCTTTGTAAGCACCACTAGACTTGTTGTGAAGCTCTTCTTTATCCTTGAGTGACATCTCATGAGCAACAATTCTTCCAATCACTTTCGTTGGCTTGAGATCTTTGTAATTGGGCATCATTTGGATAAATGTGCACACTGTATAATATTTTCCATCCAAGGCTCTTAGGATCTTCTTGATTATGAATCTATCGGTCATCTCTTCACTTCCTAAGCCAGCAATCTCATTTGTGATGAGAGCAAGGCTAGAGTACATTTCAGCGACACCTTCACCATCCTTCATTTTGAACTTGTCAAGTTGACTTTGAAGCACATCCAATTTGGATTCCTTGACGGAGTCGGTACCTTTGTGCATATCAATTAAAGTATCCCAAATTTCCTTTGCATTCTCAAGACGGCTGATTTTGTTGAATTCTTCGGGGCACAATCCGTTGAAGAGGATATCGCAAGCTTGAGTGTTGTATTGCAGCATCTTCAATTCTTTCGCGCTAGCTTCATGGTTCGGTTCCCTCCCATCAAAGGATTCGCCTTGCAAGCCAATACACACAATAGCCCAAACGGCGAGGTTATGTCCAAGAATATGCATTTTCATCTTATGCTTACAACTAGCAAAATTAGTACCATCAAAGTAAGGACCTCTATGGTGGTAATTTCCCTCGCTAGATGCCATAATCTCCTAGGTTGTGAAACCAAGGGTATTGATCACCAAAGCAATGGAAATCAAGGAAAATGTATACCAAAGCTCTGATAGCACTTGTAGGATCGAAAGTATGTCTAGAGGAGGGTGATTAGACTACTTGACCAAATAAAAATCTAGCCTTTTTCCAATTTTAAGTGTTGGCAGATTTTAGCAACTTAGCACAAGTCAAGCAATCAACCTACACATGCAAGTCTAAGAGTATAGCAGCGAAATGTAAAACATTTGCATATGAAGGTAAAGGGAGGAGTTTGGAGGGATCAAACGCAATGTAGACACGGAGATTTTTGGCGTGGTTCCGATAGGTGATGCTATCGTACATCCATGTTTATGGAGACTTCAACCCACGAAGGGTAACGGTTGCGCGAGTCCACGGAGGGCTCCACCCACGAAGGGTCCACGAAGAAGCAACCTTGTCTATCCCACCATGGCCATCGCCCACGAAGGACTTGCCTCACTATGGTAGATCTTCACGAAGTAGGCAATCTCCTTGCCCATACAAACTCCTTGGTTCAACTCCACAATCTTGTCGGAGGCTCCCAAGTGACACCTAACCAATCTAGGAGACACCACTCTCCAAAAGGTAATAGATGGTGTGTTGATGATGAACTCCTTGCTCTTGTGCCTCAAATGATAGTCTCCCCAACACTCAACTCTCTCTCGCAGATTTGGATTTGGTGGAAATATCATTTGAGTGGAAAGCAACTTGGGGAAGGCTAGAGATCAAGATTCTTGTGGTTGGAATGGAATATCTTGGTCTCAACACATGAGTAGGTGGTTCTCTCTCAGAAAATGTATGTTGGAAGTGTAGGCACATTCTAATGGCTCTCTCCATGAAAGGAGGATGGGTGGAGGGGTATATATAGCCTCCACACAAAATCTAACCGTTACACACAATTTACCAAACTCAGTGGGACCGAATCATGAAACTCGGTCAGACCGATTTAGTTCAAAATATGAACGTTAGGATTTTCGGTGGGACCGACATGTCAACTCGATGGGACCGATTTCATTAGGGTTATGGCATAACGTAATCTCGGTGAGACCGATCACATAAACTCGGTAGGACCGATTTCTGTAATAGGCAAACAGAGAGTTGGTCAGGCAAACTCGGTGGGACCGAATCGCTCATTTCGGTGAGACCGAAACGTTATGAAAGGGAAACAGAGAGTTTGCATTGCGAACTCGGTGGGAACGATTGCTCATCTCGGTTAGACCGAAACGTTACGAAGGTAAACAGAGAGTTTGCAATCCCATCTTGGTGAGACCGAGATCCCTATCGGTGAGACCGAAGTGACTAGGGTTTCTGGGAGTGCCTATGTCAAATGAACTTGGTGACGCCGGATAGATAATTTCGGTGGGGCCGAGTTTGACTTTTGGTTTGGGACATATGTGGATATGAGAAAATGGTTGAGGGCTTTTGGAGCATATCACTAAGCATTTTGAGCAAGCAAGCCATTAAGCAACACCTCATCCCCTTTTTATAGTATTGGCTTTTCCTATGGACTCAATGTGATCTTGGATCACTAAAATGAAAATGTAGAGTCTTGAGCTTGATCCAATATGTGCCCTTAGCATTTTGAGGGGTCCACATTCCTAATCCATGCCATGCCAATCATTGAACTTTCTGAAATGATCATCTTGAAATAGCATTAGTTCAATGAGCTATATGTTGTTAGGAATTACCAAAATCACCTAGGGATAGTTGCACTTTTAGACATGATAATACATGGTTGAAAAGCGATGAGGGCTATGTTGCCTTATGGTTCCTATATGAGTATATCCGGAAACCCGGCCTGGCTTTGGACCTTAAGTCGCTAGTATATGATGATTTTTTGTGCTTTAAGCTCTGGCTCTAAGCTTTGGGATATTACCCCTTGCTGCATATGGCGTGATAAGCCGGCGGCATGAATAAAGTGAACAAGGCATTGTGCTCTATCTTCAGGGTTGTTACCCTTACTAGCAAGATAAGCCGGCAATGTGCATAAATATCATAGGCCTAATGATTAATCTGACCTACAAAATTGATGATATCATGAACATAAATGGCAGATCTTAATGACGGATCAGTAGTGTTATGCAAGAAAAACATGCATGATGGCATGGCATATCACAGTTTAACTAGCCTATTACAAGGGATCCGATATCCCAAAGAGGATAAGTGGTTTTTGAAACATAAACATTAAAGTGCTATGGCTAATACACTGGCTCATGAATCTTGGCGGGTTGAAGCCTCCAGATCATCTTGTGCTTCTTCTTCTTCAGCTCCTTGATTATCTATTGGCTGGAAGTCAGGCGTAGCCTAGTTGATACCGGTCAACGCTCTAAACACAGCTTCATCATCAATAAGGTTGGATGGATCAATGTCAGGAGCGAAGGTGTGCTTACAAGTCGGCAGGATGAGATCCGTCTCTCGATGAACCGGCGCCTTCACTTTCTTATTCTCAGCATCATAAGCCGCCTGGTATGTGGATAGATTGGTTTCTTCAGCCAGCTTACTTGCTAATGGACGCATTGCTCTTGCTATTTCTTCAAAGTCGTTAGCACTGAAGGCAGATCCATCCTCTTTGGCACTTGGGCAACCATTGGACAAGTCTTCTGGATCTAGATCTGCTTGCCACGCTTTTGCCCGGCTTAAAGCAGTCAAAGCACCGGCTCTGGCAGATGCTCGCTTTAAATCGTTAATCCTTTGGGGCAGCACTGATAACCTCTCCAATGTATCCTTGATGAGAGTGGGTGGATATATCTTATGCATAGCGGCAGAAATGGTACGTTCGGTGCCAGAGTATAGCTGGTCTACAAGAGTGTAGACAACCTTCAGCTTGAGGCGCATATCTAAGCCCAACTTAACGCTTCAGGAGCCTGTATTTGTAAAAATCTCGATAAGCCGACAGATGAATATGATATGATTGCTGGTGTAAAGGAGTTATTTTTCTACTTACTGAAGATGGCCGAGATCATATTATTGATTTGATGCTTTAAGCCAGACAACTCTTTAGTCACCAGCTTAAGGGCTGCTTCAGCATCCTCTGATCTCTTCAATAGAGCCGCCTTCTCGGTCTCCCAGCCGTCTTTGTCATTGTTGAAGCTTTGTTTCAACTGTTCAATGTTTTCCAGTGCAGTCTTCAGCTCTGACTTAGCCTTGGATGTCTCAGATTGCTGAGTTTTAATGTTGGCCCTCAGATCATTGATTTGTGAATCCTTCTCAGTTAGTTCAGCCCGTGACATGAGCAAACATGGAAGATTTTAGGAACATGATTATTTTTAAGTCCCAAGCACAATACAAGTATTTTCCTTGGCACTTGGGGGCTAATGCATATTGCTCTTTTCAAAGACAAACTTATCTGATGACTAGGTACAATGATATGATCTGGTTTACCAAATTTACATATTGAAGTGTTGATTTCATCAATGTCGGTAAATCCCAGTTTAACTATGCTAGTTAAATCGACCCTTGGGGGCTACAGATGCGAAGTTGATTACTGCTACTTAAAGTCCCGGCTTAACTTGATGGTTTAAGCCGGCCCTTGGGGGCTACTAGTGATGATGTTCAGTTCTTTATGGCAATTGGAAAGTCTATAGCATATTCAATCCTATCATATTCTATAGACTTGGCGGCTGATAGACATATAATTATGAAGAGAATGGTGATTGGATTACCTCATAGCGTTCCTTCATCAAATTGACTAAACCGGCTTCAAAATCGCGGCTGGTGTATAGACGGTTCAAATAACCAGAGTGGATTTCTTGGGCGCTGAACTGAGAGTAGCCCTCTAAGTCTACTTTCCACTTGCCTTTTTCAGCAGCAGAAAATTCTTCCTTGGCGCTGCGCTTGGATAAGGCAGTGGGGTTACCTAGCGCTGTATAACCAAGACCGGTGATGGTCACATCATCAGCCTTATCTTCAGTAGGCTTCATGGGGCTCGGCGGCTTAGAGATGACCGGCTCAACATCCATATGATCTATGGTAATGTCATGCTCTTCTGGTGGCGGGTCGTCAATGGTGGCCTCGGCGATTGGATGAGACGCTTCTGGCCTTTGTTTTTCCGGCTCAGAAGGGTTGGAATCTTCGGCCAACTTGTTCAATTTCGCCTTCTTGCTGGGCTTGGCTATAACGCTAAAATAAGAAATACAAAGATGTCAGAATATCAATCAGACATGAAGTTTCGAAATATGGAATATGCTCTTACCCAGGCATAGTCTTGAAGGCTAGGATTTGAGTTCCCGTTGAGTCACCGGAGGAGGAATGAGATGTTCCCTGATAGTATGAATCGGACAGGTTAAGAGGTTGTCAAAAAAGACTCGCCATGGGATAAGATAAGTCAGAAATATTTGAAACCTCTGGTCGACGTTTGCGAGGTGCTGGGGTGTTCGGTAAACCGAAGGATAAAACTCTGACGCGGTTGTTCTAGGTTGTGCGGCGAGCTTCATGTTGTTGCTTCTCCAAAATAAAGTTGGGATCCAAGTGATCTAAAGGGTGAGAAAATCTTGCTTTCTGGCTTGCTTGTCGAGTTTTCTGTGTTGGCAGAGGTTCTAAGCCGAAGCAAAGAGTAATTACCTCTGCACCATTTGCACGGTTAGCCTCTGCTTCATCCTGATAATAGTGATTGTCAATCAGATGTACAAAAAACGAGCCAAGGGAATCAAGTTCTACCTCTGACTCATCATCATCTTTGTCATCCAAATTGAATAATTCGGCAGTGTCGGACTTCTTCTTAGCAGGCCTTTTCATAGCCTTATTCTTTGTCCGGGTTTTCTTTAGTTTCTCTGGCAACTTCTTGGTCTAGAAGGGTGAGCCAGCGTGTAAACATCGAATGGGTATGAACAGGCAGTACAAATAAAAATATGAGTCAAGGATGAGCTTGATTCAAAACTTACAGCTGGCGGCTTATCCAGAATGCAGAAAGGATCCAATCCGACTTTACTGCAATCTTCCAAGCTCTCATTCAGCAGGGTCTTTGTCATATTATTGATGTCTTCCTTAGTCATTTCGGTCTGGCAGTGGGGCTGAGGATCTGTTAGCTCGCCGGTATACTCAAGCATTAAATTGGGTCGGCGGCTTAGAGGCAAGATTCTCCAGGCAACCCAGCAGCGAACTAGATTAATTCCGGTTAAACCGTTGGCCATCAAGGCCTGGATCTTTGCAAAAACTGGCACATATTTCTTTTGCCCTGCTGTGCTGATATGATCCGGAAGATGATGTCTGCTACTAAGCTGGCTGGCGCGATAATCCAGCACGGGATTTTTTCCTTCCGGCGAAGTATCTTGGCAATAAAACCAAGTCTGGTTCTAGTCTTTGGGGTGATTGGGAAGGTGGCTTCTTTCCGGTGCTATATAGATATGACGCCTAGTTCCAGGCTAGGTCCATCGGTGAATTCATTCTACCGGTTCAAGTAGTAGAACTCTCCGAATATTTCTATGGTGGGATCCTGTTAAAGGTACACCTCGAAAAATACTTGGAAATTGCAGATGTTTGAGAGAGAATTTGGTTCGATATCCTGTGGATGGAGCTTGAAGAAATGCAGCACATCACGGAAGAATTTTGAGCCAGGAGGACTGAAACTCCGGTCCATATGATCCATAAAAACCACTACTTCGCCGCCTTTGGGCTCAGGGCGAGTTTCATTACCCGGAACCCTCCAATGGATGACATATTTTTTGGCTAAGACGCCAGTCTGAACATATTCTTTCAAGTCTTCCTCGGTGACCCGGGAAATGACCCAGTTGCAGGCGATGACAGTCTTGACCATCTTGAGAAACAAAGGCCTAAGAGAAAGAAACATTACCGGCTTAAGATCATGCTATTAAACCGAACCATTGGTTCAAAGATAAAATGCTATAAACACTTAACGGGTTAAGCCGGGGGATGAACCTTTGAAGTACTGGCGGCTTAAATGGGGACTAATGGTACCTACTGGATTAAGGACTCTGCTATTAAACCGGACAAAGTTTAAAAGTCAAGATGTATTTTGCAGAATCAAATTATAAGGAGGAAAGCATGGTTAAACCGAACAAGCAGTGCAAGTTATGAAGCATATGGTGGATCACAGTTTACAGTATAAGCCGCCGTGGCAGTTATGGTACTTCAAATTTTACTAAGTGTTGGATAAACAGATTTCGCAAGTTGGAGCAATAATTTTGGATCTACCACAGTTCAGAAAAGCAGTAAAGTTCTAGCCTAAGGTGGCGGCGATGGAAAAGTGTGGATGTGCCGATGGGATCTTCTATGGAGAAATGCTACTCTGATGATAAAAATGAATGCTAAAAACTACTTCCGTGCAAGGTTAATGACCTATCCAGAGTAAAAAGTAAAAGCTACTGGAGTTGAGGGAAACAACGAAGAACGGCAAGAACGCCGATGAACTTCCCAAACCCTAACGCAGATCTGAGATGAAAAGAGGGGTGCACCTACAAAAGATGAGGAGCAGCGGTGGCACGCCGGAGTTTCTGGTCCGATTAGGTTGATGCAGCAGCCTGGGTTGGTGCAGCGGTCGAAGGTCACGGCGGCGGAGCTTGAGCGATAGAGAAGATGTGAGAGGAAGACGAAGGCAAGGGGTGAAAATGATAAAGACCCCTGTCCCTATTTATAAGGGGGTGGATACAAGGCATGCGTGTGAATCGAGGAGGCTGAAACCATCATGTGGCCATATGGATGCCTCGATTTTCGGGGTGATTATTAAGATAAAGATCAATTAAGAGATTCTGGGATGCGTGCAAAATTAGTGCGAAGTGACGTCCTGGCAATTTAAGAAAATTTGTGAGCTGACGTCACGGCGGGTTACAACACGGTTTATCAAACAAGTGGTGCAGGATTTTGGCAAATCAAGTATTGAAGATTGACATGAACAAGTTCAAATCAACCTGGCGCCTAATGTTGGGGATATAACTACCGGGTATGAACCGCCCAGGAGGGGTTGGGTCATACCACTGGCGGCTTAAATGTGAAGATGGCGGATCATACAAGCCCGTTGATGGCCCAAGACCCAGAGGCGACTTGAGTCCCAAGAGGATGAACCGCTATATGTATGATTTGTTTTGTAAGGCAATTGTACTTAGACACCGAGTCAGACACGTTGTGTATGAGCCGGTCGGGACTCCGTGAGTCGTCGGGCGTCAACCTGTGTATATAAAGGGACGACCCGATGGTGGTTTAGGGCAAGAAACAAGAGATTGAGAACTAGGTCAAGCGTATTCGCTCCCTGGTAATCGAAAACCAAGCAATATAACCCCAACTGGAGTAGGCCTTTACCTTGACTGCAAGGGGTCGAACCAGTATAAACTCTCTGTGTCCTTTGTCCCGATTAACCCCTTTAAGCTAACCTAGTTGCGATGGCTCCATGACTAAGTCCTTCTGCCAGGACATCTGCTGTGTCAAATCCACGACAACTTCTGAACGTAGTGCTGCAATTCAGTCAGCCCAGCAGGTCACTTGCAGGTGCCCTCGAATGTCTTGATGAACACTCCGGCCAAATCTTCCCGACAGAAAATACTCCCCGGAGCCAACTGATTCAACCAAGCTCTGGCCGAACCTTCAAGCATCAAGGGCAGGTGCTTCATGACGACATCATCGCTGCCTCCACCAATCTACACTGCCACTCGGTAATCTTCTAACCAAGTGTCTGGCTTTGATTCACCGGTGAACTTGCTCACACCAGGAGCCAATCTGAATTGGGGGGAATCTCAGCAGCTCAGATGGCTCTACTGAAACACTTGGGCCCCGAAAAAATGCCCTGTTACAAATCGGACGATCTCTGTCTTGTCCTTCTCCGTGTGCTCTGCCTCTGTCAACCAAACCCTATACAAGAACTGACCTTGCATCAAATCCAGGCTCTCTTGGGTCGACTGGATGTAACATCCCAAATTTCCAATTTGGAATGTTATACATTAGATCATCATTGCATACCATATTTTATTTTGCATTTTGGTTGATCCTAGAAATTCTACGCAACTCAATGACCCACGGAGAGAGTTGGGGATTTCGTTATTTTCATGTTTGAGTTTTCTCAAATTTTGAGAATAGGATCATTTGATTTTATTTATTTTATCATCATTTATTTCTATTACAAAAATATGAGAGAGGGAATAAAATGACTTTCCCAAAATAAAGAAATATTGAGGATTTAATAATAAAATCAAATAAGATTTTATTTCGGAGTTTTTCATTATTTTATTTGAATTTAGGAAAAATGTGTGTTTTTCAAAATTGCATTTTGGGTCCCAAATAAATGTTCACCTTGTGCGGCTTGATTTTAGAAGCCCGTGAAAATTTATTTCGGAATTTTTGGAGTCCATTTAGTATTTCTTTTTATTTTTCTTCTGCGCATAATATTAAAAAAACGAACCGAGCTACGGGCCGTGTCCGACTAGGACTCCGGCCCGCCAGGGCTTTATAAGCCGGGGCAGCCCACCCGGGGCAAACCCTAGCCCGCCGCCTCCTCAGCCCCGCACCCGCACGCCGCCGCCTCGCCCGCACGCCGCCCGAGGTTCGCCTCACCTCGTAATCCGCGCCGTCAGTTTTTTTTTTAAAATCGTTTGGTTTTTCCGTCGATTTTTCTGTCGGTTTTTTTTCTAGTTTCGGTTTTCTTAAATAGATCAGTTTTTCCGGTTTATTTAATTTAGCGAGCGTTCGTCGTTTTTCTTTTTCTCGGATTAAATCCGCGATTTTTCTGATCGCGATTCCTGATCCGATTTTCGTTTTAGTATAACTTTTCGCTCGTTTATCAGAATCCGGCGATTCAAGCGCCTGGAGTTTCGTCTCGAAACCCTCTATATGTTTAACCAACTTAAACAAGATTTTGCTACTGTAAAATTTTCCCTAGATCCAGATTAGTAGAACGAAGTTGTTTTCTTTCGCCGTTTGACTTTCGTTGCTTCGTTTGATTTGATTCTTTTTGCCAACCGGAGTTCTTAAGTTGAACCTTCTGGTTAGATCTCTTATTTGAGTTTTACCTGTGCATTAGATGAGTACTTATTCTATGCTTGTTTGTTTGTCTGCGATAGAATACCCGGAGTGCGCCGCTTGTTATTTCGAATCGCTAGGTTTCCCGGATCATCAGCAAGGCAAGTAACACTTTGATCATACTTTCCTACTACCCAGTTTTATTGCATTAGATCAACCCTCACACATTGCATCATTAGGATCTAATTAAATTGTGGGATGGGAAGTAGTTGAGGTAGTACCTATTACCTGTTTACTTATCAAACCTTTGGGAGTTACTTCTACGTTTGCTTATTATGCCATGCTATGCTAGTAGACGTGGATTGGGTGAATGATATCCATGACAGATGTGAGTTTGATAATTAATGGTTTATCTAAGGTGGCAACTTAAACACACATCTGGGTGGATTAAGGCACCTGGGTATTCCAGGACTTGCCTGTTTTCTTTTGGACCGCCACCCAGGCTCAAAGGGATCATGAGATTATTCATACTAGAAACTTCCGTGTGCAGCCACAAGCTATTATGGGCTCTAGCATAGTTGACTAAGTTGTGCGAACTCTTAAAGTGGTAGACTAGCAGATGTAGGGGATGTAGGTGGTATGGTCTACCCGATCGTAAGGTGCTAGCGCTTCTGAAAGACTATGTCTCGGTCATCCGTCTTCTCAAACACCCTGTAGTGCGAGAAACCCAACGGAGGCGATCGAGTCTTGTGGGGAAAAGTGCGCAAACCTCTGCAGAGTGTAATAAACTAATCATGATTAGCCGTGTCCCCGATTATGGACATATTGAGTATCTAGTACCTGGATTATCATGTGAATCTCAACATGTTACTCTAAATTAATTTTGTTGGGTTTGTTTAATGATGATGCTTAATTGGGATTGAGGATGCTGTCAACCATTCTCAATGTTTAACCACTACCATGATAGTTAAATAAATTTATTCCTTTGAAGTAGGGAAAAATTGGCTTTACACAAAACTGTAACCATAGAGCTTTCCATCAGCCAAATATGCATATAGTATAGTTGTTTCATTCCATTACTCTCTATGTGTTACCTTGCCAGCATATTCCATGTGCTGACCCGTTTTCGGGCTGCAACGTTAATGTTGCAGACTTTTTAGACAATGATTAAGGAGTTTTAGGTCATGGTTCTATACTCAGTGATGCCGTTGGAGTTGATGGACTCACTTATCTACCAAGCCTTCCGCTGTTATCGTTATTAGATGGCCTTAAGCCATATTTATTGTAATAAGTTCTCGTTTGAGACACTCGATGTAATAAGTGTGTGATTGCTACTCTGTTATAAATCCTCCAAGTATTGTGTGGTGTCAGCATTACTGATCCAGGGATGACACCGGAGCACAGAGATCAGACTGTTTGAGGTCTGGTCGCTACAGAGATGGTATCAGAGCACACGCTGACTGTAGGACACGACCACTAAGCTAAAGACCTACATCACTATTCACTCTCTTCCTTTCTGACCTCTCATCTTTTCTACTCTTTAGGATGGCGGATGCAAGGAACAAGTTCACGCAACCGGATGAAGATACACCCTTTGGACGTCACTTGAAGGAAGTCACTAGATACCTGAACATAGGAGTACCAAGCTTCACCGGAACCTACAACGCCACTTTACCTGAAGAAGAGCGCTAGATGATTCAAGTTCAAGTTCCAGGAAGGACGTTCATGGCAGTCACTGAGCCCATAAAGTTTTGCTTTGATGCACCAACTTGGAGTCTAGGAAAGAGCATGGCAGCTCATATCGCCATGGGACGCATTGGAGAAGTCTACCGCAATGATCTCAAGGATACTATCTACCAGATTTGTGGGCGCCGAGATGAGCACTAGGAGATGATCAGCACCAGGAAGGATAGATCAATCGCAGCTTTTATCCAGGAGTTAAACCAGCACATTCGACGACAGGAGAACCAGATGTGCGCCAACATGATAGATCTGAAGAAGGCTAAGACTAGAATCAAGGAACTGGAGGAAGAACTCAAGACTACACGTGAAGATTATGAAGAGGAAATTGAAGTATTGGTGGAGAAGAATGACGACCTGATCAAGAAGATTGGAATATTTATGGGAAGCCCTACGCCAGTAGATGAAGACGAAGAACCCAAGGAGATTAGCCCGGAAGACTACATCATCATCGACGGCACTGACTCGGATCCAGATAGTAGTGATGATGACTATGTTGATGAAGCTGGAGCAGATATCATGGAGTCTGCAACCGAAGAATATTTCTAGTAGACCACCTCATCAGTAGTAGTAGTCCACCATGTAAATATAGTAGTCCGAGCACTTTTGCGATAGTTAGATCGATTGTATGCCCTTATTTGATTGAATGAAGTGAATTGTTTGCTTTTGCCTCATGTGCATATGGGTAGTGTTTTCTCTTTAGACCCCCTCTATTCTTACATCTCATCTTTTCTAAAACCCTCAGATGCCTCTGAGACGTGACCCCGGATTTGCCTTTCCACCAGAGCTCACCTAGTTGATCCATCAACAGAACACATTGATGCAGTTGCTAGTCCAAAATCAGAATCAGGGGAACAACAACAACCCACCACCACCACCACCACCTGTTGATCACTTAGCCCGTTTTCTTAGGCTGAATCCGCCGGTGTTTTCCAGTAGCACCGAGCCGATAGTAGCAGATGATTGGCTCCGCAAGACAGCTAGGGAATTGACCATAACAGAATGCATAGATGCGGAGAAGGTGAAGTTTGCCGCACATCAGCTAGAAGGACCCGCAGCATCATGGTGGGAGAATTTCACAGCCACTTTCCCAGTCGACACTGTCACATGGGACCAGTTTCAGCAGGCTTTTCGTACTGCACATGTTTCAGCAGGAGCTATGGCCATGAAGAAGCGTCAGTTTCGCAACTTGCGCCAAGGAGGACGGGCAGTTGGCCAGTATGTGGAGGACTTTAGTAAGTTAGCACGTTATGCCCCAGATGACGTCGCTACGGATGCAGCTAAGCAGGAGAAGTTTCTGGAAGGACTGAATGATGAGTTGAGCATGCAGTTGATGGTAGCAACCTTCAACAACTACCAGGAGTTGGTAGATCGTGCTCTTATGATTGAAGGGAAGCAGCAGCAAATTGAGAATCGCAAGAGGAAGTATGGACAAGGGAAGTACAATTCAGGAGCTCAGCAGAAGCCACGTTTTACCCCTAGACCGGGAGGACATTTTCAGCATACCCATGGAGGAGGTAGCTCGCACAATCACAATGGCACCAAGAATGGTAATGGCAATGGAGGAAGCAACGGCCAGAATCGCACCAACCCATCAACCCCAGCCAAGAAGGACCTGAGCCAAGTCACTTGCTTTAAGTGTCAGAAGACCGGACATTATGCCAATGAATGTCCTGAAGGCCAAAATGGCAATGGAAGTTCTAGTAAGAAGTCGAACCCTTTCAACAGGGGACAGGTGAACCACGTTAGCGTGGAGGAGGTTGAAGCTCGGCCCGATGCAGTAATAGGTAAGTTTTTGGTTAAGTCATTTACTGCACTCGTTCCTTTTGATACCGGTGCATCGCATTCATACATCTCAAAGGGATTTGTGGATAAGTACAACCTGTCAACCCAAGCCCTTAGGTCACCCATGTTAGTAACCTCTCCTGGAGTAGAATATATGGCTGGTCGATGGTGTGATCGGTTACCATTAAGGATTGGTAACTATGTTTTTCCCTCGGACCTAATAGTATTGGACCAAGGATTGGACGTGATATTAGGCATGGATTGGTTATCAAAGTATGAAGGGAATATTGAATGTGCTAGTAAGTCAATTTTGCTTACCACCCCAGAAGGGAGAAGGATCAAGTATGTATCCCGACATGTGCCAAAGAGGACTCAAGTAAATTGCTTAACAGGAGTTGTGCAGGAGGAAGTACTAGTAGTGAAGGATTTCCCTGAAGTATTTCCAGAGGAGTTGCCAGGCATGCCACCGGATAGAGATATTGAGTTTTTGATTGAGCTATTGCCAGGCACAGGGCCAATATCAAAGAGACCATATAGGATGCCAGCAAAGGATTTGGTGGAAAATTAAGAAGCAGATTAAGGAGTTACTGGATAAGGAATATATTCGCCCAAGTTCTTCGCCTTGGGGATCGCCAGTACTTCTAGTGGAGAAGAAGGATGGATCGTTAAGGATGGTTGTTGATTATCGAGGATTGAATGACGTAACAATCAAGAACAAGTACCCACTACCAATGATCAATGATCTGTTTGATCGATTGCAAGGAGCTAAGGTATTTTCCAAGATCAACCTATGATCAGGATACCACTAGTTGAAGATTCGAGAACAGGATATTCCTAAGACAGCTTTTACCACCAGGTATGGGTTGTACGAGTATACCGTTATGTCATTTGGTCTGACTAATGTACCTGCCTATTTTATGAACATGATGAACAAAGTATTTATGGAATTTTTGGATAAGTTCATCGTAGTGTTCATTGATGATATCCTGGTTTATTCGAAGAATGGAGAGGAGCATAAGGAGCATTTGCGTTTGGTACTTGGAAAGCTCAGAGAACATAAATTATATGCCAAGTTCAGCAAATGTGAGTTTTGGTTGAAGGAAGTAGGATTCCTCGGACACCTTATATCTGGAGAAGGTATAGCAGTTGATCCCACTAAAGTTGATACCGTGACCAAGTGGGAAGCCCCAACAACAGTTGGAGAGATCCGGAGTTTTCTTGGACTCGCAGGATACTACCGGAGATTTATTGAGAATTTCTCAAAGATTGTGAAGCCTATGACTGAGTTGTTAAAGAAATATACCAAGTTCATATGGATGGAGGAATGTGATGCTAGTTTCCAGGAGTTGAAGAAACGTTTGGTTACCTCACCAGTGTTGATTTTGCCAGACCAGACCAAAGATTATGAGGTGTATTGCGACGCTTCACGTCGAGGACTTGGAGCAGTGCTTATGCAGGAAGGGAGAGTTGTTTCATATGCCTCAAGACAACTGAAACCTCATGAGTTGAATTATGCCACGCATGATTTGGAGTTAGCAGCCGTAGTGCATGCTTTGAAAACATGGAGGCATTTCCTCATTGGAAATCATTGTGAGGTGTACACGGATCATAAGAGTTTGAAGTACATTTTCACACAGAAGGAGTTGAATCTCAGACAAAGGAGATGGTTGGAGCTCATCAAGGATTATGATATGAGATTGCATTATCACCCCGAAAAGGCTAATGTAGTAGCTGACGCATTAAGCCGTAAGAGTCATGTCAATACGTTAATGACGGGAGAAATACCAAGTGAGTTAGCAGTAAATCTTCATGAACTATGTTTGGAAATAGTTCCGAGAGGCTATGTAGCAGCATTGGAGATTCAGTCGACCTTGATGGATAGAATCAGGGAAGCTCAGAAGACCGACAAAGAGATTGCCGCTATAAAGGAGAAACTTAGCAAAGGAAAAGCTAAGGGATTTCGTGAGGATGAGCACGATACCCTATGGTTTGAAGACCGCGTTACGTGCCCAATGACCCGGAGATAAGGAAATTGATACTGCAAGAGGCACACGACTCACCGTATTCAATTCACCCAGGAAATACCAAGATGTACTTGGATCTGAAGGATATTTTTTGGTGGACCGGAATGAAGAAGGATATTGCGGAGTATGTAGCAGTTTGTGATGTATGTCAGAGAGTAAAGGCAGAGCATCAGAAGCCAGCAGGATTGTTACAACCATTGCCGATACCCGAATGGAAGTGGGATAAGTTAGGCATGGATTTTATCACGGGATTGCCCAGGACTCGTTCAGGCTATGACTCGATTTGGGTTGTAGTTGATCGATTGACGAAAGTAGCTCATTTCATCCCAGTAAAGACCACTTACACCAGTGCTAAGTTGGCAAAGATATACATAACCAGGATCGTATGTTTGCATGGAGTTCCAAGGAGTATCGTATCAGATAGAGGAACCCAGTTTACCTCAAAGTTCTGGAAGCAGTTGCACGAAACTTTGGGTACCAGGCTAGAATTCAGTACAGCTTTTCATCCACAGACAGATGGACAGACCGAGAGAGTTAATCAGATTTTGGAGGATATGCTAAGAGCTTGTGCGCTAGATTACGGATCTAGTTGGGACGACAATTTGCCATATGCAGAGTTCTCTTACAACAACAGTTGCCAAACCAGTTTAAAGATGGCCCCTTTCGAAGCCTTGTACGGAAGGAGGTGCAGGACACCGTTGTCGTGGGACGAAGTTGGAGAGCGCCAGTTGTTTGGACCTGACTTGATTAAAGAGTCTGAACAGAAGGTGAAGTTGATTCGTGATAGGCTCAAGATAGCCCAGTCCAGGCAGAAAAGTTATGCAGATTCTAAACGCAAGGAGACAGTTTACGAAGTCGGAGATAGAGCTTATCTTCGAGTATCTCCACTTCGGGGAACAAAGCGTTTTGGAGTTAAAGGGAAGTTAGCGCCACGATTTGTAGGACCATATCAAGTTTTGGAGCGTATGGGAGAAGTGGCCTACAAGTTGGAATTGCCCGAAGGATTGTCAGGAGTTCATGACGTGTTCCACGTTTCTCAGTTAAAGAAGTGCCACGCGGAGATGGCTGACATACCTTTGAGAGACACAGTGCCTTTGGAAACTATTCAGTTGGATAACGATTTGACCTACGAGGAGAAACCAATTAAGATCCTCCTGTTTGCCAGCCGAGTTACCCGCAGCAAGGTTATCAAGTTTTGCAAAGTTCAGTGGAGCCATCACACAGAGGATGAAGCCACCTGGGAACGAGAGGAAGATTTGCTCAAGGACCACCCTCACCTATTTTCTAGCCAACCTGAATCTCGAGGGCGAGATTCATCTTAAGGGGGGTAGGTTTGTAACATCCCAAATTTCCAATTTGGAATGTTATACATTAGATCATCATTGCATACCATATTTTATTTTGCATTTTGGTTGATCCTAGAAATTCTACGCAACTCAATGACCCACGGAGAGAGTTGGGGATTTCGTTATTTTCATGTTTGAGTTTTCTCAAATTTTGAGAATAGGATCATTTGATTTTATTTATTTTATCATCAATTATTTCTATTACAAAAATATGAGAGAGGGAATAAAATGACTTTCCCAAAATAAAGAAATATTGAGGATTTAATAATAAAATCAAATAAGATTTTATTTCAGAGTTTTTCGTTATTTTATTTGAATTTAGGAAAAATGTGCGTTTTTCAAAATTGCATTTAGGTCCCAAATAAATGTTCACCTTGTGCGGCTTGATTTTAGAAGCCCGTGAAAATTTATTTCGGAATTTTTGGAGTCCGTTTAGTATTTCTTTTTATTTTTCTTCTGTGCGTATTATTTTAAAAAAACGAACCGAGCTACGGGCCGTGTCCGACTAGGACTCCGGCCCGCTAGGGCTTTATAAGCCGGGGCAGCCCACCCGGGGCAAACCCTAGCCCGCCGCCTCCTCATCCCCGCACCGGCGCGCCACCGCCGCCGCCCGCCGTCGCCAGAGCCGCCGCCGCCACCTTGCCCGCACGCCGCCCGAGGTTCGCCTCACCTCGTAATCCGTGCCATCAGTTTTTTTTTAAGAAAAAAATCGTTCGGTTTTTTCATCGGTTTTTCCGCCGGTTTTTTTCTAGTTTTGGTTTTTTTAAAATAGATCGGTTTTTCTGGTTTATTTAATTTAGCGAGCGTTCGTCGTTTTTCTTTTTCTCGGATTAAATCCGCGATTTTTCTGATCGCGATTCCTGATCCGATTTTCGTTTTAGTATAACTTTTCGCTCGTTTATCGAAATCCGGCGATTCAAGCGCCTGGAGTTTCGTCTCGAAACCCTCTATCCGTTTAACCAACTTAAACAAGATTTTGCTACTGTAAAATTTGCCCTGGATCCAGATTAGTAGAGCAAAGTTATTTTCTTTCGCCGTTTGACTTTTGTTGCTTCGTTCGATTTGATTCTTTTTGCCAACCGGAGTTCTTAAGTTGAACCTTCTAGTTAGATCTCTTATTTGAGTTTTACCTGTGCATTAGATGAGTACTTATTCTATGCTTGTTTGTTTGTCTGCGATAGAATACCCGGAGTGCGCCGCTTGTTACTTCGAATCGCTAGGTTTCCCGGATCATCAGCAAGGCAAGTAACACTTTGATCATACTTTCCTACTACCCAGTTTTATTGCATTAGATCAACCCTCACACATTGCATGATTAGGATCTAATTAAATTGTGGGATGGGAAGTAGTTGAGGTAGTACCTATTACCTGTTTACTTATCAAACCTTTGGGAGTTACTTCTACGTTTGCTTATTATGCCATGCTATGCTAGTAGACATGGATTGGGTGAATGATATCCATGACAGATGTGAGTTTGATAATTAATGGTTTATCTTAAGGTGGCAAATTAAACACACATCTGGGTGGATTGAGGCACCTGGGTATTCCAGGACTTGCCTGTTTTCTTTTGGACCGCCACCCAGGCTCAAAGGGATCATGAGATTATTCATACTAGAAACTTCCGTGTGCAGCCACAAGCTATTATGGGCTCTAGCATAGTTGACTAAGTTGTGTGAACTCTTAAAGTGGTAGACTAGCAGATGTAGGGGATGTAGGTGGTACGGTCTACCCGATCGTAAGGTGCTAGCGCTTCTGAAAGACTATGTCTCGGTCATCCGTCTTCTCAAACAACTTGTAGTGCGAGAAACCCAACGGAGGCGATCGAGTCTTGTGGGGAAAAGTGCGCAAACCTCTGCAGAGTGTAATAAACTAATCATTATTAGTCGTGTCCCCGGTTATGGACATATTGATTATCTAGTACCTGGATTATCATGTGAATCTCAACATGTTACTCTAAATTAATTTTGTTGGGTTTGTTTAATGATGATGCTTAATTGGGATTGAGGATGCTGTCAACCATTCTCAATGTTTAACCACTACCATGATAGTTAAATAAATTTATTCCTTTGAAGTAGGGAAAAATTGGCTTTACGCAAAATTGTAACCATAGAGCTTTCCATCAGCCAAATATGCATATAGTATAGTTGTTTCATTCCATTACTCTCTATGTGTTACCTTGCCAGCATATTCCATGTGCTGACCCGTTTCCGGGCTGCAACGTTAATGTTGCAGACTTTTCAGAAGATGATTAAGGAGTTTTAGGTCGTGGTTCTATACTCAGTGATGCCGTTGGAGTTGATGGACTCACTTATCTACCAAGCCTTCCGCTGTTATCGTTATTAGATGGCCTTAAGCCATATTTATTGTAATAAGTTCTCGTTTGAGACACTCGATGTAATAAGTGTGTGATTGCTACTCTGTTATAAATCCTCCGAGTACTGTGTGGTGTCAGCATTACTGATCCAGGGATGACACCGGAGCATAGAGATCAGACTGTTTGAGGTCTGGTCGCTACACTGGAGCTCTCCGCTCGTCACCATACGGGCGCCTGTCGTCATATCGCCGGGGCGCGTATGACCCGCCCCTCGGAGGAGGCGTGGGCACTCGACGGCGTTCATCACGAGGATCAAACTGCCCATGGCCCTGACCAAGGTACTTATCCCATCGGTAACCATGATCTTCACGCCGCAGGGGCGATCTCAGGCTATGTGCCGACTGAACTGTGTCCGCAACCACGAATCTGCTATGGATTATATTGCACGACTAAGAAACAACCGAGTTCTGTTCACCCGTTGCTTGGAGCAGCGCTTGAATCTGCAGCAAACCTCTACCAGCTTCTGAACGAGATGGTTGAATTGACTCTTCTATACGTGCTGCTGATGCGAGATTTTGGACTAGAGTATGATATACCTGAGGTTCAGACGGAAACAGTTGTCATGGCCGTCGACTGGATCCAGGGATTTGCTGACGGGCGCGTTCGTCGAGTGACCGCTGGAGATTCTCCAGACGCGTACGCTCAGCCAAGGTGGCCAAGCGCGCAGCCTCCAAGGCCCGAGCCTCAGAGGTCTCTCCAATGATGGGGGTCTGAAGCGCCTCGATGTTGCGGCGATGTAGCTCATCCCTCTGCTCCACAGTGAGGGCTTGGGGATAGTATTCGTCATGAACGTGCACCGGGTCGCCGCTGCCGCGGAGAAATCCAGGCGGACTGCACGGGGAGTCGACCATGAGGACTTCTGCTGCGGGGTTGTTGCTCTCGCACTCAAAAAGAGTGTCTGGTTGACCAGTAGGCAGATCGAATGACCCGTAGAGAGATTCATCGGGCTTGATTGTCGTGACTTGAGGGGTAGTCGACTGGAAAGACACGGCATGCCTCACCCACCGCTGGAGCCGCGAGCGACCAGATCGCTTGCGACGGCAAACAGCGGGGATCGAGGACGCCGCAGGAGCCGACCGGTACTGGGTCGACGGCTGCCGCAATAGGACGCCGCGAACGCACACGCGAAAGTGCGTTGCTCCGCGGATGGGGAGAGTCTCGACGTCGAGGGGGGTTTCCTGGAGCCAGGCGGAGTCATCAGCGATGAAGACGAGCGCTCTGAGGCGGACCTCGTGGCCCAGGGACAAACCACCGCCGAAAACCATGTCGATGGAGATCAAAAAACTGCTACCTCACCGAAAGTCGCTAAGACACCGCCCCACGGTGGGAGCCAACTGTCGTGGGAACGAGTCTGGCAGTAAGAACAGGGGGGTACGTAGGAAGAGGCAAGGCCCTAGCTACGACGAGGTTGTACACGCATGTTTATGAGTTCAGGCCCCTCTCAGAGGAGGTAACAGCCCTACATCTCGATGCCTCTGAGGCTTGTCGACTGGATTATGCGTGAATAGTTACAGGGGGTGCGAACCCTTGTGCCAGAGGAGGGGGTGGCTTATATAGAGTCTGCCAGGCCCCTCCAGCCCTCGGTTACACATGGTCCAATGTGAGTTACGACAGGGGCGTTACTGGTAACGCCTGCTATTAATGAGCTTTATGACTGCGGAGTGAATGCTTGACCGTTGCCATCCTGAGGTGACTGTAGGCCTTCTATGCTCCGAGTGATTCTTTTGTATGGTCGAGTGTAATGGTTATGTCGAGTGGAATTGGGATATCCGAGTGGAATCTGTCGTCGAGTGGATTACACTTCAGGGTTATTTCAGTCGGTATCTTCTACAGATCTTTGTATGCCTTTGACTCTGGGGCAGTGTCCTTGGGAGGGTGTCTAGGTCAGGCCTACGACCCTACACTAGGTACGTGTCATTGTCACTCATTTTGTAATACATCATCCTACAACTAACTCATTAGTCACTTTGCTTTCAAGGTTTCTTATGATGTGTATTACCGAGAGGGCCCAGAGATACCTCTCCGATACTCGGAGTGGCAAATCCTAATCTCTATCTATGCTAACTCAACAAACACCTTCGGAGATACCTATAGAGCATCTTTATGATCACCTAGTTATGTTGTGACGTTTGATAGCAAACAAGGTATTCCTCTGGTATCCGGGAGTTGCATAATCTCATAGTCGAAGGAATATGTATTTGACATGAAGAAAGAAATAAAAATAAACTGAACGATCAATATGCTATGCTAACAGATGGGTCTTGTCCATCACATCATTCTCCTAATGATGTGATCCAGTTATCAAATGACAACTCATGTCTATGGTTAGGAAACCTTAACCATCTTTGATCAACGAGCTAGTCTAGTAGAGGCTCACTAGGGACACAATATTTGTTTATGTATCCACACATGTATTTAAGTTTCCGGTCAATACAGTTCTAGCATGAATAATAAACCTTTATCATGACTAAGGAAATATAATAATAACCATTTTATTATTGCCTCTAGGGCATATTTCCATCAACGCACCAGAAGAAACAACACAAAAGATGGTATTCCATATGACCATGACCATTCATATGAGCAGTCCTATGGCATGGAAACCGAGGCGTCTCGTCCATCTGAACAACTTTTATAAAGGGGACCAGGTCAAAATGTGAAAAGAACGTCCGCAAGCGAAGCCAGAATAGAGTCATCTTCATCCCCTTTCATCAACCCTAGCCGCCACCATTTTTCCATCTCCATAGCCACCATCACCGCCATAGTCCATCTTCCTCTAGTTCATACGTGTAATCGTGCATCGCACAAGGCATCCATTGTAAGACATATTATCAATCAATCTTTGAGATGTGTTCTTCATGAGATCTGATCTCCATGCGTGAGTAGTTCATATGGGTTGAGGCATAGGCCTTGCAACCCTCTGTATTTGTTGTAGGGATCAATTGAAGAGCTTTGAATTAACTTCCCGTATGTGTGAAATAAAATTGTTCCATAGATGTCTCTTGTCTCGTCTACATTCTTCATCCTTGCAGGTACCTAGGATCATGGAGAGTGAGCCACAGAAAGGCTAAGGGAAGGGAGAATGTGAAGTGTTATTCTGAACACCAGTGACACAAGGGTTTAGTATGGTAACACAGATCCAATCCTTAGGGATTCATGGGGTGTAGACATTAAACGCCTAAAGCTCTTGTCTAATTATTACAATCTTAACTATTGAGGCAACTTCGTGTGACGGATAGGACCTATGGTTGGACAACTGATTCTTGATGCAGGATGCGTGCCGGTCAAGATGTTATTTGGACACATCCCCCACTTCGGTTAATAACAAGCACATCTCGATGGGTGACTTCCAACGTACAAATTAAGATCATATCTAGTCCCAACATAAATACATGGTTGTAAACATTAAGAACTCATACCCCTACCTCTTTTTATTATAAGTGTTTCATCACAATTAGCTTGATTGATCCGGTGAAAAGCTGGAATTATTTCTTTGACGTAAGCTTGCTAGAGACAATCACTTCAAGGGAACCTTCCTCTCGCGAGTTCGATAACCCAAAGTCACCTCTTGGGAAATAGGTGTAGAGTACTTTCTGTTCCATTGCCGAATCACTAAAAAGGCAGTATCAATCAACTTTAGAGCAACTCTAATAGATTTCACATCCTTAAAAAAACCTACCATTTAAGGGAAGTTGGGGCAAAAGAGACTCTCTAATATCTCCCGTAAACCTAGATTTTTTACGGGGTCCCATATAAACACCCCCACCAACCTGCAAGTATACAGAAAGATAGCCCTTCCCGTATGACTTGACGAGCAAAAAACCGTCTAAAAGTTAAAGATGAGCGCTCTGTGTCACCGCGCGACATCACTCTAGCATGCCGCCCGGCGCGACCACTTCACTGCTGCCCATCCACCGCCTCATGTCGTCGCGCCGCCACTCTGCTGCCACGGCCACTACCCCGCCTCACCACCGCGGCCAAGTCGCCCCATGCAGGCCGTCGCCGCTAGACGACCACCTCTGCCTCACTGCGTCACCCACTGCCACAAGGAATATGACCATATCATCTAGTGATGCCTCTATCGTCCAGTGGTTTAGGACATCTCTCTTTCAAGGAGGCAATGGGGATTTGACTTCCCCTAGTGGTAGTGGGTATTATGAAGGGAGGTTAATCATAGATTATCAAAAGGATAAATTATTCCTAGGTTGATGCCCTAGTGGTTAATGGGGACGTACTTCAAATTCATTGGTCGCCGTCGCACCTCCCATGCCGCGCCGCCCCGTGCCGGCCGCCGTGGTAGGACAACCACTTTTGCTGCCTCGCCTCACCGGGTCGGCCGCCGCCGGGCCTTCTCATCCGCGCTACCTCACGGCTCCGGCTGCTCCGGTGGTCATCACCATACCTTCCCATGTTGTATCACTGACTTGTGGGCCCAATGATGTTTAATGGAAAATAGGAAAAAATTAGTGGAAGAAATTTTTACGAGAACCGAGAAAACTAGCAGTCGGACAACTTCATGTAAATTATATGGTCATCCCCTAAAACTATTTTAGAGCATCTCTAGAAGATCTCGTAAACCGGGCCAGCCGGCAAAATAACCGCCAGCTTACAGGACATAGGTGAATTTGCCGGCCCGAATAGATATCGTATATTCGACTCGACCGTCCTGGATTTTTTTGCGGGATCCTGCAAACCCCGGCCCATTTTCGCCATATCTATGGGAATTGCCTTATTTTTGCCGGATCCCCTTTCCCTTGGCGCGAAGGACATTTCCGCCCACTTCTGTTCCCGCCCCACTGCTGCTACCATCACACTTCCCCGTCGTTGCTTGTTGCCCCTGATGTCTACTGCGCAACTTATTCTTGTAGACTCGTGTTGGATCTCCAAGCGCAGAGTTTTGTAGGACAGTAGAAATTTTTCCCTCAAGTGGATGACCTAAGGTTTATCAATCCGTGGGAGCATCGGATGAAGATGGTCTCTCTCAAACAACCCTGCAATCAAATAACAAAGAGTCTCTTGTGTCCCCCAACACACCCAATACAATGGTAAATTGTATAGGTGCACTAGTTCAACGAAGAGATGGTGATACAAGTGTAATATGGATGGTAGATATAGGTTTTTGTAATCTAAAAATGTAAAACAACAAGATAGCAAGTAGTAAAAGCGAGCAAAAATGATATTGCAATGCTTGAAAACAAGGCCTAGGGTTCATACTTTCACTAGTGCAAAGTCTCTCAACAATGAAAACATAATTGGATCATATAACAATCCCTCAACATGCAACAAAGAATCACTCCAAAGTTTCTATCGGAGAACGTAGGACAAAAACGTGCATCAACCCCTATGCATAGATTACCCCAATGTCACCTCGGGAATCCGCGAGTTGAGTGCCAAAACATACAACAAGTGAATCAATATAATGCCCCATTGTCACCACGGGTATCCATATGCAAGACGTACATCAAGTGTTCTCAAATCCAATATTCAATCCAACATAAGGAAACCTCAAAGAGCAAGACTCAATTCATCACAAGAAGGTAGAGAGGGAAGAACACCATAAGATCCAAATATATTAACAAAGCTCGCGGTACATCAAGATCGTGCCAAATCAAGAACACGAGAGCGAGCGAGCGAGAGAGAGAGAGAGAGAGAGATCAAACACATAGCTACTAGTACATACCCTCAGCCCCGAGGGTGAACTACTCCCTCCTCATCAAGGTGGCCGCTGAGATGATGAAGATGGCATCCAGTGATGATTTCCCCCTCCGGCAGGGTGCCGGAACGGGGTCCCGATTGGTTTTTCGTGTATATAGAGGCTTGCGGCGGCGGAACTTCTCATCTAGGATTCTTTTCGGAGGTTACTGCATATATAGGGGTACTTTGTGTTGGAATCAAGTCAGGGGGTGCCCAAGGGCCCCACAAGCTGGGGAGGCGTGCGGGCGCGCCCCCCAGGCTTGTGGCCTCCTCGGTCACCTCCTGGTCTGAAGGAAATATGCCCTAGAGGCAATAATAAAGTTATTATTTATTTCCTTATTTCATGATAAATGTTTATTATTCATGCTAGAATTGTATTAACCGGAAACATAATACATGTGTGAATACATGGACAAACAGAGTGTCACTAGTATGCATCTACTTAACTAGCTCGTTGATCAAAGATGGTTAAGTTTCCTAACCATAGACATGAGTTGTCATTTGATTAACGGGATCACATCATTAGGAGAATGATGTGATTGACTTGACCCATTCTGTTAGCTTAGCACTTGATCGTTTAGTTTTTTGCTATTGCTTTCTTCATGACTTATACATGTTCCTATGACTATGAGATTATGCAACTCCCGTTTACCGGAGGAACACTTTGTGTGCCACCAAACGTCACAACGTAACTGGGTGATTATAAAGGTGCTCCCGTTTACTATGAGATTATAAAAATACTTGAAAAGGACTAAGGATATGTTTCTCATTTATGGAGGTGACAAAGAGCTCATCGTAAATGGTTACGTTGACGCAAGCTTTGACACTGATCCGGACGATTCTAAATCGCAAACCGGATACGTATTTATATTAAACGGTGGAGCTGTCAGTTGGTGCAGTTCTAAACAAAGCGTCGTGGCGGGATCTACGTGTGAAGCGGAGTACATAGCTGCTTCGGAAGCAGCAAATGAAGGAGTCTGGATGAAGGAGTTCATATCCGATCTAGGTGTCATACCTAGTGCATCGGGTCCAATGAAAATCTTTTGTGACAATACTGGTGCAATTGCCTTGGCGAAGGAATCCAGATTTCACAAGAGAACCAAGCACATCAAGAGACGCTTCAATTCCATCCGGGATTTAGTCCAGGTTGTAGACATAGAAATTTGCAAGATACATACGGATCTGAATGTTGCAGACCCGTTGACTAAGCCTCTTCCACGAGCAAAACATGATCAACACCAAGGCTCCATGGGTGTTAGAATCATTACTGTGTAATCTAGATTATTGACTCTAGTGCAAGTGGGAGACTGAAGGAAATATGCCCTAGAGGCAATAATAAAGTTATTATTTATTTCCTTATTTCATGATAAATGTTTATTATTCATGCTAGAATTGTATTAACCGGAAACATAATACATGTGTGAATACATAGACAAACAGAGTGTCACTAGTATGCCTCTACTTAACTAGCTCGTTGATCAAAGATGGTTAAGTTTCCTAACCATAGACATGAGTTGTCATTTGATTAACGGGATCACATCATTAGGAGAATGATGTGATTGACTTGACCCATTCTATTAGCTTAGCACTTGATCATTTAGTTTGTTGCTATTGCTTTCTTCATGACTTATACATGTTCCTATGACTATGAGATTATGCAACTCCCGTTTACCGGAGGAACACTTTGTGTGCCACCAAACGTCACAACGTAACTGGGTGACTATAAAGGTGCTCTACAGGTGTCTCCAAAGGTACTTGTTGGGTTGGCGTATTTTGAGATTAGGATTTGTCACTCCGATTGTCGGAGAGGTATCTCTGGGCCCACTCGGTAATGCACATCACTATAAGCCTTGCAAGCATTGCAACTAATGAGTTAGTTGCGGGATGATGTATTACGGAACGAGTAAAGAGACTTGTTGGTAACGAGATTGAACTAGGTATTGAGATACCGACAATCGAATCTCTGGCAAGTAACATACCGATGACAAAGGGAACAACGTATGTTGTTATGCGGTCTGATCGATAAAGATCTTCGTAGAATATGTAGGAGCCAATATGGGCATCCAGGTCCCGCTATTGGTTATTGACCGGAGAGGTGTCTCGGTCATGTCTACATAGTTCTCGAACCCGTAGGGTTCGCACGCTTAATGTTCGTTGACGATATAGTACTATATGAGTTATGTATGTTGGTGACCGAATGTTGTTCGGAGTCCGGGATGAGATCAGGGACATGACGAGGAACTCCGGAATGGTCCAGAGATAAAGTTTGATATATGGGATAATAGTGTTTGGTCACCGGAAGGGTTTCAGAATTCACCGGAAGGGGTTCCGGATGTTTCCCGAAATGTTTGGGTACGAGAACACTTTATTTGGGCCAAAGGGGAAAGCCCACAAGGTTTTTGGAAAGCGCAAAAGGAAGTTTTGCAGAGTCCAGGGGCCATATGCCAGGGTCCTTGGCGTCTGGGTCCAAACGCCGGGAACCCTGGCGTCTGGCCCTGGAGTCCGAGGACTCTTGCCTTTCGGGTGAAACCGACTTTGTGGAGGCTTTTACTCCAAGTTTCGACCCCAAGGCTCAACATATAAATAGAGGGGTAGGGCTAGCACCCAAGACAGATCAAGAAACACCAAGCCGTGTGCCGGCAACCCCGTCCCCTCTAGTTTATCCTTCGTCCTAGTTTTTGTAGTGCTTAGGCGAAGCCCTGCGGAGATTGTTCTTCACCAACACCGTCACCACACCGTCGTGATGCCGGAACTCATCTACTACTTTGCCCCTCTTGCTGGATCGAGAAGGCGAGGACGTCACCGAACGTGTGCAGAACTCGGAGGTGCCGTGCTTTCGGTACTTGGATCGGTCGGATCGTGAAGACGTACGACTACATCAACCGCGTTGATATAACACTTCTGCGAACGGTCTACAAGGGTACGTAGAAAACACTCTCCCCTCTCATTGCTATGCATCACCATGATCTTGTGTGTGCGTAGGAATTTTTTGTAATTACTACGTTCCCCAACAGTGGCATCCGAGCTAGGTTTTATGCGTAGATGTCATATGCACGAGTAGAACACAAGTGAGTTGTGGGCGATATAAGTCATACTGCTTACCAGCATGTCATACTTTGGTTTGGCGGTATTGTTGGATGAAGCGGTCCAGACCGACATTACGCGTACGCTTACGCGAGACTGGTTCTACCGACGTGCTTTGCACACAGGTGGCTGGCGGGTGTCAGTTTCTCCAACTTTAGTTGAACCGAGTGTGGCTATGCCCGGTCCTTGTGAAGGTTAAAACAGCACCAACTTGACAAACTATCGTTGTGGTTTTGATGTGTAGGTAAGAACGGTTCTTGCTAAGCCCGTAGCAGCCGCGCAAAATTTGCAACAACAAAGTAGAGGACGTCTAACTTGTTTTTGCAGGGCATGTTGTGATGTGATATGGTCAAGACATGATGCTAAATTTTATTGTATGAGATGATCATGTTTTGTAACCAAGTTATCAGCAACTGGCAGGAGCCATATGGTTGTCGGTTTATTGTATGCAATGCAATCGCCCTGTAATGCTTTACTTTATCACTAAGCGGCAGCGATAGTCGTGGAAGTATAAGATTGGCGAGACGACAACGATGCTACGATGGAGATCAAGGTGTCGCGCCGGTGACAGTGGTGATCATGAAGGTGCTTCGGAGATGGAGATCACAAGCACAAGATGATGGCCATATCATATCACTTATACTGACTGCATGTGATGTTTATCTTTTATGCATCTTATCTTGCTTTGATTGACGGTAGCATTATAAGATGATCCCTCACTAAATTATCAAAGTATAAGTGTTCTCCCTGAGTATGCACCGTTGCGAAAGTTCTTCGTGCTGAGACACCACGTGATGATCGGGTGTGATAGGCTCTAGGTTCAAATACAACGGGTGTAAAACAGTTACACACGCAGAATACTCAGGTTAAACTTGATGAACCTAGCATATAACAGATATGGCCTTGGAACACGGAGACCGAAAGGTCGAGCGTGAATCATATAGTAGATATGATCAATATAGTGATGTTCACCGTTGATACTACTCCATCTCACGTGATGATCGGACATGGTTTAGTTGATATGGATCACGTAATCACTTAGAGGATTAGAGAGATTTCTATCTAAGTGGGAGTTCTTAAATAATATGATTAAATTGAACTTAAATTTATCATGAACTTAGTACCTGATAGTATCTTGCTTGTCTATGTTGATTGTAGATAGATGGCCCGTGTTGTTGTTCCGTTGAATTTTAATGCGTTCCTTGAGAAAGCAAAGTTGAAAGATGATGGTAGCAATTACACGGACTAGGTCCGTAACCTGAGGATTATCCTCATTGCTGTACAGAAGAATTACGTCCTGGAAGCACCGCTAAGTGCCAAGCCTGCTGCAGGAGCAACACCAGATGTTATGAATGTCTGGCAGAGCAAAGCTGATGACTACTCAATAGTTCAGTGTGCCATGCTTTACGGCTTAGAACCGGGTCTTCAACGACGTTTTGAACGTCATGGAGCATATGAGATGTTCCAGGAGTTGAAGTTAATATTTCAAGCAAATGCCCGGATTGAGGGATATGAAGTCTCCAATAAGTTCTATAGCTGCAAGATGGAGGAGAATAGTTCTGTCAGTGAACATATACTCAAAATGTCTGGGTATCATAATCACTTGACTCAACTGGGAGTTAATCTTCCTGTTGATAGTGTCATTGACAGAGTTCTTCAATCACTGCCACCAAGCTACAGAAGCTTCGTGATGGACTATAATATGAAAGGGATGAATAAGACTATTCCCGAGCTCTTCGCGATGCTAAAAGCCGCGGAGGTAGAAATCAAGAAGGAGCATCAAGTGTTGATGGTCAATAAGACCACCAGTTTCAAGAAAAAGGGTAAAGGGAAGAAGAAGGGGAACTTCAAGAAGAACAACAAACAAGTTGCTGCTCAGGAGAAGAAACCCATGTCTGGACCTAAGCCTGAGACTGAGTGCTTCTACTACAAGCAGACTGGTCACTGGAAGTGGAACTGCCCCAAGTATTTGGCGGATAAGAAGGATGGAAAAGTGAACAAAGGTATATGTGATATACATGTTATTGATGTGTACCTTACTAATGCTCGCAGTAGCACCTGGGTATTTGATACTGGTTCTGTTGCTAACATTTGCAACTCGAAACAGGGGCTACGGATTAAGCGAAGATTGGCTAAGGACGAGGTGACGATGCGCGTGGGAAATGGTTCCAAAGTCGATGTGATCGCGGTCGGCACGCTACCTCTACATCTACCTTCGGGATTAGTATTAGACCTAAATAATTGTTATTTGGTGCCAGCGTTGAGCATGAACATTATATCTGGATCTTGTTTGATGCGAGACGGTTATTCATTTAAATCAGAGAATAATGGTTGTTCTATTTATACGAGTAATATCTTTTATGGTCATGCACCCTTGAAGAGTGGTCTATTTTTGCTAAATCTCGATAGTAGTGATACACATATTCATAATATTGAAGCCAAAAGATGCAGAGTTGATAATGATAGTGCAACTTATTTGTGGCACTGCCGTTTAGGTCATATCGGAGTAAAGCGCATTAAGAAACTCCATACTGATGGACTTTTGGAACCACTTGATTATGAATCACTTGGTACTTGCGAACTGTGCCTCATGGGCAAGATGACTAAAACGCCGTTCTCTGGAACTATGGAGAGAGCAACAGATTTGTTGGAGATCATACATACAGATGTATGTGGTCCAATGAATGTTGAGGCTCGTGGCGGATATCGATATTTTCTCTCCTTCACAGATGATTTAAGCAGATATGGGTATATCTACTTAATGAAACATAAGTCTGAAACATTTGAAAAGTTCAAAGAATTTCAGAGTGAAGTTGAAAATCATCGTAACAAGAAAATAAAGTATCTATGATCTGATCGTGGAGGAGAATATTTGAGTTATGAGTTTGGTCTTCATTTGAAACAATGCGGAATAGTTTCGCAACTCACGCCACCCGGAACACCACAGCGTAATGGTGTGTCCGAACGTCGTAATCGTACTTTACTAGATATGGTGCGATCTATGATGTCTCTTACTGATTTACCGCTATCGTTTTGGGGATATGCTTTAGAGACGGCCGCATTCACCTTAAATAGGGCACCATCGAAATCCATTGAGACGACACCTTATGAACTATGGTTTGGTAAGAAACCAAAGTTGTCGTTTTTGAAAGTTTGGGGCTGCGATGCTTATGTGAAAAATCTTCAACCTGATAAGCTCGAACCCAAATCGGAGAAATGTGTCTTCATAGGATACCCAAAGGAGACTGTTGGGTACATCTTCTATCACAGATCCGAAGGCAAGACTTTTGTTGCTAAATTCAGAGTTTTTCTAGAGAAGGAGTTTCTCTCGAAAGAAGTGAGTGGGAGGAAAGTAGAACTTGATGAGGTAACTGTACTTGCTCCCTTATTGGAAAGTAGTTCATCACAGAAAACGGTTTCTGCGACACCTACACCAATTAGTGAAGAAGTTAATGATGATGATCATGAAACTTTAGATCAAGTTGTTACTGAACCTCGTAGGTCAACCAGAGTAAGATCCGCACCAGAGTGGTACGGTAATCCTGTTCTGGAAGTTATGTTACTAGACCATGACGAACCTACGAACTATGAAGAAGCGATGGTGAGCCCAGATTCCGCAAAATGGCTTGAGGCCATGAAATCTGAGATGGGATACATGTATGAGAACAAAGTGTGGACTTTGGTTGACTTGCCCGTTGATCGGCAAGCAATTGAGAATAAATGGATCTTCAAGAAGAAGACTGACGCTGATGGTAATGTTACTGTCTATAAAGCTCGACTTGTTGCAAAAGGTTTTCGACAAGTTCAAGGGATTGACTACGATGAGACATTCTCACCCGTAGCGATGCTTAAGTCTGTCTGAATCATGTTAGCAATTGCCGCATTTTATGATTATGAAATTTGGCAAATGGATGTTAAAACTGCATTCCTGCATGGATTTCTGGAAGAAGAGTTGTATATGATGCAACCAGAAGGTTTTGTCGATCCAAAGGGAGCTAACAAAGTGTGCAAGCTCCAGCGATCCATTTATGGACTGGTGCAAGCCTCTCGGAGTTGGAATAAATGCTTTGATAGTGTGATCAAAGCATTTGGTTTTATACAGGCTTTTGGAGAAGCCTGTAGTTACAAGAAAGTGAGTGGGAGCTCTGTAGCATTTCTGATATTATATGTGGATGACATATTACTGATTGGAAATGATATAGAATTTCTGGATAGCATAAAGGGATACTTGAATAAAAGTTTTTCTATGAAAGACCTCGGTGAAGCTGCTTACATATTGGGCATCAAGATCTATAGAGATAGATCAAGACGCTTAATTGGACTTTCACAAAGCACATACCTTGACAAAGTTTTGAAAAAGTTCAAAATGGATCAAGCAAAGAAAGGGTTCTTGCCTGTGTTACAAGGTGTGAAGTTGAGTAAGACTCAATGCCCAACCACTGCAGAAGATAGAGAGAAGATGAAAGATGTTCCCTATGCTTCAGCCATAGGCTCTATCATGTATGCAATGCTGTGTACCAGACCTGATGTGTGCCTTGCTATAAGTCTAGCAGGGAGGTACCAAAGTAATCCAGGAGTGGATCACTGGACAGCGGTCAAGAACATCCTAAAATACTTGAAAAGGACTAAGGATATGTTTCTCGTTTATGGAGGTGACAAAGAGCTCATCGTAAATGGTTACGTTGACGCAAGCTTTGACACTGATCCGGACGATTCTAAATCGCAAACCGGATACGTATTTATATTAAACGGTGGAGCTGTCAGTTGGTGCAGTTCTAAACAAAGCGTCGTGGCGGGATCTACGTGTGAAGCGGAGTACATAGCTGCTTCGGAAGCAGCAAATGAAGGAGTCTGGATGAAGGAGTTCATATCCGATCTAGGTGTCATACCTAGTGCATCGGGTCCAATGAAAATCTTTTGTGACAATACTGGTGCAATTGCCTTGGCGAAGGAATCCATATTTCACAAGAGAACCAAGCACATCAAGAGACGCTTCAATTCCATCCGGGATTTAGTCCAGGTTGTAGACATAGAAATTTGCAAGATACATACGGATCTGAATGTTGCAGACCCGTTGACTAAGCCTCTTCCACGAGCAAAACATGATCAACACCAAGGCTCCATGGGTGTTAGAATCATTACTGTGTAATCTAGATTATTGACTCTAGTGCAAGTGGGAGACTGAAGGAAATATGCCCTAGAGGCAATAATAAAGTTATTATTTATTTCCTTATTTCATGATAAATGTTTATTATTCATGCTAGAATTGTATTAACCGGAAACATAATACATGTGTGAATACATAGACAAACAGAGTGTCACTAGTATGCCTCTACTTAACTAGCTCGTTGATCAAAGATGGTTAAGTTTCCTAACCATAGACATGAGTTGTCATTTGATTAACGGGATCACATCATTAGGAGAATGATGTGATTGACTTGACCCATTCTGTTAGCTTAGCACTTGATCATTTAGTTTGTTGCTATTGCTTTCTTCATGACTTATACATGTTCCTATGACTATGAGATTATGCAACTCCCGTTTACCGGAGGAACACTTTGTGTGCGACCAAACGTCACAACGTAACTGGGTGACTATAAAGGTGCTCTACAGGTGTCTCCAAAGGTACTTGTTGGGTTGGCGTATTTTGAGATTAGGATTTGTCACTCCGATTGTCGAAGAGGTATCTCTGGGCCCACTCGGTAATGCACATCACTATAAGCCTTGCAAGCATTGCAACTAATGAGTTAGTTGCGGGATGATGTATTACGGAACGAGTAAAGAGACTTGTCGGCAACGAGATTGAACTAGGTATTGAGATACCGACGATCGAATCTCTGGCAAGTAACATACCGATGACAAAGGGAACAACGTATGTTGTTATGCGGTCTGATCGATAGAGATCTTCGTAGAATATGTAGGAGCCAATATGGGCATCCAGGTCCCGCTATTGGTTATTGACCGGAGAGGTGTCTCGGTCATGTCTACATAGTTCTCGAACCCGTAGGGTTCGCACGCTTAATGTTCGTTGACGATATAGTACTATATGAGTTATGTATGTTGGTGACCGAATGTTGTTCAGAGTCCGGGATGAGATCACGGACATGACGAGGAACTCCGGAATGGTCCGGAGATAAAGTTTGATATATGGGATAATAGTGTTTGGTCACCGGAAGGGTTCCGGAATTCACCGGAAGGGGTTCCGGATGTTTCCCGAAATGTTTGGGTACGAGAACACTTTATTTGGGCCAAAGGGGAAAGCCCACAAGGTTTTTGGAAATTGCAAAAGGAAGTTTTGCAGAGTCCAGGGGCCAGACGCCAGGGTCCCTGGCGTCTGGGTCCAGACGCCGGGAACCCTGGCGTCTGGCCCTGGAGTCCGAGGACTCTTGCCTTTCGGGTGAAACCGACTTTGTGGAGGCTTTTACTCCAAGTTTCGACCCCAAGGCTCAACATATAAATAGAGGGGTAGGGCTAGCACCCAAGACAGATCAAGAAACACCAAGCCGTGTGCCGGCAACCCCGTCCCCTCTAGTTTATCCTCCGTCCTAGTTTTCATAGTGCTGCCGGAACTCATCTACTACTTCGCCCCTCTTGCTGGATCGAGAAGGCGAGGACGTCACTGAGCCGAACGTGTGCAGAACTCGGAGGGGAAGTGCTTTTGGTACTTGGATCGGTCGGATCGTGAAGACGTACGACTACATCAACCGCGTTGATATAACGCTTCCGCGAACGGTCTACGAGGGTACGTAGACAACACTCTTCCCTCTCGTTGCTATGCATCACCATGATCTTGCGTGTGCGTAGGAACTTTTTGAAATTACTACGTTCCCCAACATGGTCTAGCTCCGATGCTCTGTGGGTCTCTTCTGGTCCATAAACGATCACCATAAATTTTCGGCCCATTACGAGAACTTTTATTTCTGCACAAAAAACAACACTAGTTCTGCTGAAAACAGCGTCAGTCCGAGTTAGTTCTAATCAAATCATACCAAAAACATATAAAATTATTGCAACCATGGCATGAATACTTCATAAATTATAGATACGTTGGAGACGTATCAGCGCCCGGCTACTCCGCGCCGTTCATAAGCCCCGCGCCCCGCCCCGCATCCATTCCACCAAGTTTGAGGGCGGCAGGTGCCCGTTTAGCTCCGCGGGGCTGTGGCCGGTGCCGGCACCACGGGTCCGCCCCGGAGTTCGGTGCACGGCCTTGTAGGCGGCGGATCCGATTGGTTCCGGCGCTGGTGAGCCTCGTAATTGGTGTGGGTCTCCCGCGCGTGCTAGGGGAAGTGCTTTCGACCATAGGGGGAGAAGAAAGTGGTGGCCGGCGAAAGAGAAGAAAGGGGTGGCCGGCTTGCTTCCGAGAAGGTATTCCCAACGCCCGCGTTATTTTGGTTCAATTTGGATGGATCGATGAAGTTCGGGTGAAATTCACGGGCGTGGGTTTTTAGATGGATTGGAGTTCGCCCTCGTCGTCTTCGTCAGATGATTCAGACATAAAAGAGATGATCCTTGACGACGATGTCGACAACCTAGTGTTGTTGCATCTCGTGGAGGAATTTGAGACGGGCTTGAAGAAAAAGCGCTGCAGATCCATAGTCGGTCGGCTATGCATTCCTCGCAACCGAGCTCACGACGACAAGATGCTCATGAAGGATTACTTCGTTGAGGTACCGACATATTCGGCTCACCTATTTCATAGGCAATACCGAATGCGTAGGTCCCTTTTCGTGTGCATCGCTGAAGCTTGCGAGTAGAATTGTCATTTTTCACTCGGCCTTGGAATGCCGCCGGTTTGGTTGGCTTTAGTGCATATCAGAAAATATCGGCGACGATGAGAGTGATTGCATATGGTGTTCCCGCCGACTACACGGATGAATACTTTCGCACAGGAGAAGATACCACCATCAAATGCGTCCGTGGCTTTGCGAAGACAATTATCCGGGGTTTTGGCCCAGAATACCTTTGAGCTCCAAACGAGAAAGACATGAAGAAGTTCATGGCAATGAACGGAGAAAGGGGATGGCCGGGCATGTTATGTAGTATTGATTGCATGCATTGGAGGTGGAAGAACTGTCTGGTGGCTTAGGCAGGGCAATACACCGGCACAAACGAAAACCCACCATTGTGCTTGAAGTCGTGGCTTCAAATGATTTATGGATTTGGCATTGTTTTTTTGGTTTGCCAGGGTCTCTCAATGCTATCAATGTCTTGCAACAATCTCATCTTTTGCTCAGCTAGCCCGTGGCAAAGCTTCGGCTTGCAACTATACCGTCAATGGCCATGAGTATACCATGGGGTACTATCTTGCCGAGGGTATTTATCCTTCCCGATCAACATTTGTGAAGACCATTAGTGACCCCAAAACCAAGAAACACAAAGTTTTTGTCGAAGCACAAGAAACTTGCCGAAAGGATATTGAGAGGGCATTTGGCGTGTTGCAAGCTTAGTTTGCCATTGTTCGAGGTCCTGCTCGCTTTTGGGATCCCTCAAAAACATTATGACTGCCTGTGTAATTTTACATAACATTATCATCAAGGATGAGAGATGGACTTAAGAGTATAATTATGACAATATTGATAACCGTGTGAAGCCTGCCAGGGACGCATATGAGATCACTGCATTTCTTAAGACCTACCGAAAGATCGAGAACCGTGATTCACACAACCAACTCAAGCATGATTGTATTGAGCATTGTTGATTCTCAGTTTTATTCATATGTATTTGTGTGTGATTTAAACAATTTGTTGTTGTAATAATTATTCGAATTTGAACATTTATAGTAATTGAAAAGATTGTTGTATTGTGAATTGCCTTTCGGACATATGTTTAATTTATATTATGATTCCATTCAATTTTTTTGTGGAAATCTCTAATTTACGAAGTTATGCAGAATTTGTGATACCGTAACGGCATAACAGATCCCATAAACCCGTTCGGTAAAAAAGATTTAGGGCGCCCGTAAACAGTTGGGTGTATCTGCTAGAGATGCTGTCACGGGAAGATTTTTAGAGGAGGCGGTGGAGTTGCTGTTAGCAGTTCTTTCTTTGCTACTGCTGTGCGGCGTTCTCTGAAAACCTGCTTCGTGCGCCGAGGTAGCTCCTCTGCTCGTATCCCTGACGACTCGACCACCACGGCGTACCACACGGGCTGGGTTCTCCGGCGAGCGCGCCTCCGAAGCACCGCCGAATCTTTCTTCCATCGGTCACCAATGAACTCGCTGCCATCTCTACCGATCTGAACTAAAGCCACCGGCCAGAACCTCCCTACCAAGGCCGGGCAGGTGGACGACTCACCCCCTGGATCAGCCGAGCGGAGAGGAGAGGCAGCTTGCAGATTGATTGGAGGAGGTCGAAGATCAGTCCCGCCGGCGATCAGATCGCTACGGTCACAATAACCTAGGTACGTCCAAGTATTACTCATTATTTAGGCAGAACACTATTTAATCTGACCCGTTTCCACCCTACCTAGCAGGCCCTACATCGTCGTCCCTGCTCGCAGTTTCTGCTTGGCGCCGCCGTCCATCCGACCGCTCAGCCCGCGCTTCAGCGGAGATGCAGAGGACGGTGGATTTCAAGCTCCCCCACTTCTTCAACTACCCGCCCTACTTTACGTAATCCCCCCCCCCCCCCCCCCCCCCCCCCCCACACACACACACACACACCGCTCCCCCCTCACAGCAGTAGTGTCACATGTTTGAACATTTTGCATGATTTGTCATTCTGCAGTATGTGTAGCCGTATAGGGGGAGTAGGAGATTCTTAATCAGTGCTTGGTAACAAAGTTGTGCAGTTAACTTCTGCTCCAACTACTATGGTAGTAATGAAATTGCTTTTCACTGAATTACTCCCTTCGTTCCAAAATACTCCCTCCCTTCACAAATATAGGATGTTCTAACTTTTTTCTGAATAGGATGTTCATTTTAGTGTGTTTGTTCTCTTACTTCAGTCCATATGTTGTCCATATTGGAATATCCAAAACATCTTATATTTGTGAACAGAGGGAACATTTGTTACCACTACTATGGAGTATTTGTTTGGCGATGATTTACTGTGCAAATTGTACAAAAAAGTGGTTCGTGATTTTTGTATATACCCTGCCCTTTCATAACGGTTAAACTTATATACTCCTTCCATTCCAAAATAATTGAATTTCTAGGTTTCTCTTAAGTCAAACTTCTTTTAAGTTTGACAATGTCTATTAAAATATGCCAACATCCAAAACACCAAATTAGTTTTATCAGATTCGTCCGAAAATATATTTTCATATTATATATACTCCTATTTGATGTTGTAGATGCCAATATATTTTCTATATGCATGGTCAGGCTTAAAGAAGTCTGACTTAGGACAGACCTAGAACCTCAAATATTTTGGAATTGAGGGAGTATCATATAATCATGTGAGTACATTGTAAATCATGTAAATTTCTTTAATCTCTCATCCCTTGTTTTATTCTGAGCTAGCTTGTCAATAAGGTATGAAATGACATTTTATAGATTTGAAATGAAAAACACGGGGTGGTTAATGTTATTGTGTAAGTGAAGAATGAATATGTAAGCAGGATTTGTAGATCAGGACCACTAAAGGAATTGTGTTAGTAAGCTTAAGCACTTGTTTCTTCAGAGAATCTGCCGTCGGTTAAAACTCAAATGTCTCTCTTTGCAAATTTCTACTTCATAGCATCCATGGTATTTGGTTCAGAGTGTCTAAGCCTATCTATTTTGATATGTGATGTTAAGATCATCTTTCTTTCATATCCCAATAGTGTGTGTAGCAGTTGAAGCATTTCCTTGCTTTACTAATTCTTACATTTGTTTTAGTAATGTAAGTGAATTTTTGTGTATGTTGTCTTAAAACAAACTCTGAAAACTTCTGTTAAACACTAATTTTGATATTTTCATGGACTGATAATAATATCATGAGAACATTTGTTCCCAGTTTGCAGCCTGTGAGAGAAACACGTGAAAAGCAAGTGCAGCTATGGAAAGAGCTGATACTTGATTACTGTAGAAGTCAAAAGATGTATATAATCTCCCTGGAAGAAGATTTTCCGTTGTTCTCCAATCCAAAGATTGAGAGTAAGTCGTATTTGTCTGAACCTTGTGTTTTGACTACTACTCTTCTGCAAGACCGCAATTCAGCAAAAATATGTCTTACTGTGTTGAAAGTGCTATGACATAGTGATCTGGCATGATGGTAATGTGTTCCTAAGGCCTACTATGGAGCCTATTGAGCATGCCGGACTAGTGTATACATGAAAATTTTGTTCACTCGATGAGTTTACAATGCATTTGGACATTCCTATTGACGTTACACTGAACTTGCATGCTTTCAGGATCTCTAAGCTATGAAGCAAAGGAAGTGTTCCTTGCAGCTCTTGTTAGTGAAGGTTTATTCTGCACAACATTAAACCTTTAGTTATTGTTGTAGCTGTGTGTAGTTTTGTTTTTCTAGGTAATGGACGCCTTTATTACCCCTGGCCTGTGTGCAACTACTTAAAGCCAAGTTCAAACTGCAGGGCGCGCAGAGTGGATTGACAAAAATCACAAGAAGTGTCTCGTTCTTTGGCTGCGGATTCAAGATTGGGCTAACTACATATTAGACTTCGTAAGACTTTGTATTCTATTAAACATGTTTCTTTCGAAGCTATCAATTTATCAATGAGTAGTGGCAGTGACTTAATATTTATCTCTGTGTTATGCTTGTAGGTAAAGGAAAATGGGTTGGAAGTAACAACAATTGAAGATATACGCTCTGGAATTGAAACACATGGGACCGGTAAGTATACCAAACTTCATGGTGATGAGATTAGATTTTCCATTGAGAACCGAGCTCTAGCTCGGTTGGCTTGGAGCTTATGGTGTAAGCCCACCCACTCACGTTCGATCCGCGGAAGGCTCATTTCTATCTAAGTGAACACACAGTTAATGGAGGGCTTCTCCCCCATTTAGCCAACAAGATTAGATTTTTCATTTTGAATATTTCCGTGACGCTAAGCTTATTTTCTTGCTTTGAAGCAATTTGCGGTAGAAACGGTAATATACATGTACTCCCTCCGTTCCTAAATATTTGTCTTTCTAGATATTTCCACAAGTGACTACATACGGAGCAAAATGATTGAATCTACACTCTAAAATATGTCTATATACATCCGTATGTGGTAGTCCATTTGAAATATCTAAAAAGACAAATATTTAGGAACAGAGGGAGTAGGATTTAGACTTGGCTAGCTGTTGGATACACATTTCCATGTTTACCCAACTTGTCATGTGGGCTTGGTATTATAGCGGGCACAAGCCTCAGGAGGAGCCGTCTGGCTAAGCCTAGGCTGATAAGTTCTTTTTTCTTGATTCCCTAGTTGGTTAGTTTGGATAAGAATCTATTGGAATATGCAGTTACACTTTTCCTTTTAGGGGTGGCTATTCTATAAAGCCAGGGATAATCTATGTTATATGATGAATGAATAAGCCAGAGGTTATCCTCTGAAAACCCTGTTCCTGCTGCTATCACGCCATGATGCAACCTCCCCTGCACAGCTACCCTCTGGAGCTTAGGCCGTGACATAAGTTGGTGTTGGTGCCTCATTACTAATGCACAGCCCATAATTCGCAAAAAAGAAAAGAAAAGTAATACATAGGCCATGCCCCTCGCTCATAATAAAAGTTGTCTTAGTATTGTGGCCAGTTTGAATCATTCTCTCCTGTGGCGCCTGTTGCAGAACTTGCGGGAATTGATCGTGGTGTCCTCATGCGAGCTTTGAGGCTGCTGGAACAGAAGGGAAAGGCAGTTATCTTTAAGGGCAGTTCAGCAGACGATGAAGGCGTCAAATTTTCTGTTTAAACTTTGTGTACTAGCCCCCAACTAACAGATGAATAATCTCGACCGGTGTCCTTGAACATGATACATCCCTTCTTACCCGTACACTGATCACATCCTTCCGGCGTGTTTATCGGCATCATTCAAACCTTGATATTTATTTGCTCTATTCACATTTCCGGAACTGTTGTATTTAGCCTTCTATTCATCTTCAGCATATATACCTATCAAACTGCATGTTGTGTGTCTCATAAGGCTCAACTAGTGTCTCAGCATATATTCAGAACCAATCGTTGATTGATATATGGCTTGTTAGAACGGAAGGAATTTGAACAAGTAAAATAAAATAAAATAGGGTAAGCTTATCAAGATAGCACGCTTCAGCTGGAAGAAAGGAATGTATTCTAGAAACTAGTGTCAGTTTCTCACACATTGCAGTTCAATTCCCGCAGATTCTTGTGACGCACGCTCCATCCTATAATATAAGAGCGTTTTTGATACTAGAACGGCTCTTATAGTATTATGGACCGAGGGAGGGAGTAGCTTTCTTGTGTTAACATCACTATCGGTTGTCAGGCAATCAGCCACCCAAACAAAAAGCCGGGTTCCACTCATGTCCACTTGGGCTGCATGAATTGGATTCTCTTGCCCCGTCACTGACATGCAGGCCACGAGGAATCAATCAGTCGGCAGGGCCTCCCACCAGAATCTGCAGATTCTTTATTTTTCATTCACGATTATTATAATATCAGGAGGAGACGCGGCTGCCTTTCCGTCGGTCTCACTCCACGTCAGTTCTCTCCATCCATCAATTTATTGGCGTTGATTGAGAGAAGAAAAGAAGGGAGAACATATAACCCTGTTCATCAGCAGCCACTAATACGAAAGGGGGTCGGTGCAAGTGCAGCGGATGGATGGGGCATTTGATCTGATGCCACCCGCCTTTGCCGATCAGCCATGGCACCGCACCACTAAAAAGTAAGCAAGCAGGTCCCAACCGCATTGAAGGACGATTCGACGGAAACGAATAAATAAAACCAGCACGCAAACCTGCATCAAGACAGACAGACAGCGAGCAAAGGAACGGGAGGCCCATTTACATATATAGCCCTGCTGCTCCTGGCCCCTTTCCCCAGTTCCGTCCCATTATTGGTTCTTGCGAGGAGGGGGGCGGAGAAACGGAAGCAGGAGGCAGAGAGGAGATCGAGCCAGAGGTTTGTTCCGTTCCAGTTCCTCTTTGTGATGTGTACTAACCTGTTTATGGCAGCAGATTTGATGGTTTCTCTGCTCTGGTTCTTGGGGGGAAAAACAGGGCGGCGAGCAAGGGCGCGATGGCGTCCAAGAGGATACAGAAGGAGCTCAAGGATCTGCAGAAGGACCCCCCTACCTCATGCAGCGCAGGTCTTGCTCCTTTCTTGCTTCTTTTGGTCTGGATTTTGCACTTCTAGGACATGCTCTTGTGTGAAGAGTCAGATTTTTGTGCGTATGCTATGCTTCGGAATGACTTGCTGTGCACACGCTCGCGTCTTCCGTGACTGTACCGGCCGCGAAAGAATGCTTTGCTTGACAGCTATTTGGAGTGACGCTTTATGCTCTGCTTGCCCCAAAAGGGGAAGGGGAGAAGGTGCGATGTGTGCTTGGAGTTCTTGGTGAAAACTACCCGTGAACTTGGGACTTTCTTTTTCTTTTTTTTTGCGGGGAGCATGAATCTGGACTTGGATCAACGGTGCTATGTACTGACATGTGGCCTTGTTAAACCCGCGTCACAGGCAAAGAAGGCTGCCTGCAATGAGAGCCTTAGCTCGATTGTTAGGTATGCGGTTGTGCAGTCTAACCAGCCGGGTTCAATTCTTAGAATTGTCAGGTGATGCACAAGGGTTTCCCCTGTTTATTGAGGACCAAGCTTGATGTGTGGTCACTCATCAAGCTAAAATCTTGGTACTCACAAATAATATATTGGAGGACCATGCTTGATATGTGGTGAGACTACACTTCAAGATAAAAATCTTGGTACTCATAATAAAAAGGGTGTGTGCATCCCTAGTTGGTGCAGAGGCCGGGAAGTGAAATTCTCCCCCCAAATAAGGTTTCTGGAGAATCGGGCCAAAAAGCCCTCTCTCTCCTCTTGTCGCCCCTGTGTGGTGGTTGTCGGCCGCTGTTGTTGCATGGCAGCACAGTAGCCTGCATCTGGTTTGGCGGTGGTGTTCTGGCTGTGTTCTTGCTCGATGTGGCATCACCTGATGGCGCCGCAAGAGTTGGGCGATGGGACGGCGGCCCGGCTTCTTCGATGGTAGCGCCTCCGTGGTTAAGTGGATGATGGAGTGGTTGGGTCTTGCAGTGGTGACGGCCTCCTTGAGGATGACGGCAACAGATCAGGTTCGATGCGGCTCAGTGAGTGACATGTGTCTCTTCTAGAGGCGTCAGAGCATGCCTGTTGCCGGCAGGTGAAGCCACCGGCGGGTGCTACGCACGATGTCTCATGCGGAGACGTCAAATCATGCCTGACGGCAGGTGCTGCATGGTGGCTCTGGTGGAGGTGTCATGTTATGCATGTTGTTGTTGGATCGAAGGTGGCGTGTCAGTGACCGAAGGCGAGGCTGTATGGGACTTCTTGACTTCCGGTTCCTTTTCCTGCGGTACTCGGCTGGCTAGGCGTCGGTAGCCGAACAAGTGTTGATGGTAGAGGTGACCTCAATGACGAGCATGTGCACTCCGGTGGAAACACTAGATCTCCGATCAGGTTATGTCGACGCACGCCAGCATCGTGCCCTTGCTGAAGGTGGTGGATGGAAGCTTGGCTTTAGGGATGAAAATCTTGAGACCGACCTTGGGTTGGACTCGTCATCATCGGCGCACGTCCGAAGATTCCTTCTCGCAAGAAGCAGTGCGATGAAGCGGCGGCGGCGGCGGCGGCGGGGAACCTTGTCTAGCCCGAGGAGGACAAGGGACCAGGCTGATGATGGCCTGCGTCGACTCAATGCAAGAGGGGCCGATGATCCCCGCGCCACCGCGGCATGCCAGGGAATCTGGCTCTCACCCCTCGAAGAAATTCTGAACCAGGAGGTTGCCCCATTGATAGCAAGTGTGCAATCTCAATCTACAAGAACCCAGTTCTCCATGATCGCAACAAGCATATCGATCTCCGCTATGACTTAATTGAGAACAGTAATGGGACCGCGGAGTTCATCGGCATGAACAAGCAGAAGGCTGATATCCTGATGAAGTCCCTTGGGCGTGTATGATTCCGGAGCTTCGAGCCTTGATCGGCATCGTCGACATCGCCATCCTCTCATGACAGGGTTGAAGAGGGAGATTGTGGCCTGTTAAACCCTGCCGCTCGCGTCGCAGGCAAATAAGTCTGCCATGGCAGCATTTTTGGCCCAACCCAAAAACCGTTGCATATGGCAGCAGCCCTTTACCGTCGGTCTTTTTTTTGTTAGAATTTTTTCAGCAGTTTAGTTAGCTTTTGCCCAGAGGATGCGGTCTGTACACTCCTCAACGACTTTGTAGCATGCATAGCACTAGCTCGGGACATGTGATTACATGTTTGGTAGTGGAGCATGAGCTACGACTTGTCATGGCAGCATTTTTGGCCCAACCCAAAAACCGTTGCATATGGCAGCAGCCCTTTACCGTCGGTCTTTTTTTTGTTAGAATTTTTTCAGCAGTTTAGTTAGCTTTTGCCCAGAGGATGCGGTCTGTACACTCCTCGACGACTTTGTAGCATGCATAGCACTAGCTTGGGACATGTGATTACATGTTTGGTAGTGGAGCATGAGCTACGACTTGTTTCCCTTTTCTGAAGAAATAAAAGCAGGAAGAAAGAGCAGAAAAGCTGCAATATTACGCAGCGCAAAATTCAATGTCTTGCTCGTTCTGTTGTGTCCACAGCTCGTGGTTCAGGGTAACATGACACAGTTTGTTCAACGGTAACTGATGCAATCACGCAATCAGTGATTAATATCACAGTGATTCACGGAGATACGGTGTTTACCCTTAGGCGATCTGACAAACGACATTAGTCTCGTCATGGTGGATACTGTAAGTCTTGTCAATACAATTAGAATAAAATCCCTGGCTGGATATTGGGATATTTGGTGGGGTTTAGTTCCAAGCTGGCCTGAACATAAGCGGCAGCCATTTCGAAATTGTTCAAAGTAATTAAACATCTGATATGTGAGGATGGGCCTCTGGATACACTTCAGTTGTAACTTATAAGGTTTTGATTAAAGAACTGTTATTTCCAAATTAATGCATCGTTTAACAGTAAGATTCAGATAATTAAAACAGGTGTTCATTAAGAAAAGATAAGGGTAGCTTGACTTATTTCTGGGGAGATCTAGCTACCTATTGATTTGTGTTTTGTTTTTATGTTTCCCAACAAATGCTTACACTAGAACTAGCTATGTCAACGCTGGTTTCTGTGGGTAACGTGTGAAGCAATGTTATATTGGTGTCTAGAACACTGGCTGTATTAGATCTGATAATGGGACCAGGTGCATTCCCTTCTTATTTTGCAGCAACGTCATCATCTTTTCACATTGATGACACCAAACTATTGAAAATAAAATAAATTAAGTTGTTACTTCTAGTTCTAGATCAGTTGTATATATGCAGAGTGAACATGCAGGGTACAGCTCACCCATGTATTACGCATCGCACTACTAGGTTGGCATGACGTGGTTATAACTTTTATTGGAAAGAATGTAGCAAACTGTCCCCTATGTTTCTATACTGGCACAACAGATATCTCACTTCAATCTGATGGTCCCTGAACTTGAGGATCGTGCATTGTATTATTGTCTCAACTGAGGTCCAAGCAGCATTTAATTTAATTACCAAATAGCAACTAACGACCATGTCGCAATTTGGGTTTATTTAAGCATAAGTTTGGCCATGCTTGTGACTATTCTGCATTTTGTTTGCCGATGTGTACTTGAATATGCAATCTTATGAGCTCGGCACACTAGTGTAACTACTCCCAACTCATGCAACCACACGGGCTAGCAGTTCAAAAATATTTTTGTTTCTGTGGATTCAAGAAAAAAATGTCTGCATAATACCGTTTTTATTATGCAATTATACTATATTTGATATGGAACTAAAATTTATATCGCAGAATTATCTCAGGGTACAACTGTATGTAGAATTGTCTTGGATGTATCGTCAATTAATATTTCTCACTTGACCGCACAATGCTTTTTGGATGGTGCGCGAATTTGCAATCCAGTTATCTTGGGCCAATCAAGTAACACTGATGTAAATTTTGTCTACAAGGATGGTTACTGACGTTTAGTCATTTTTTCCCATCAATTTGTTTTGTTTGACATTGTTTGATACCCCTAGTCTTCTTGCAAGTTCATTTCTGTGTCAAGTATAGCTAGTCGACATGTCTATTAGAGATGGTTATAATGCGAACATAGCTAGTTGATGATGATATGATACTATTTTACAGGTCCTGTGGGTGAAGATATGTTCCATTGGCAGGCAACAATAATGGGCCCATCTGACAGCCCATATTCTGGTGGAGTTTTCCTAGTTACTATCCACTTCCCTCCTGATTATCCTTTCAAACCACCAAAGGTACTTGGCACTAGCCTAATTGTCAGTTGTTTCTCTGCATTTCTTCTGTTTCATATGTACTTTGTAAAATTTTGAATCGTATATGTCTGAGGTCATTTCACAGTTCACATCTAAGAACGGAACTCTGACAGATGTGGTTCATTTCTGTTTGTGTTGGTAACACACACAATTTTATTTAGTTCATTGGTTCGGTTTATCTTTTTGGCTTTCTTTTCTGGTCTTTTATAAAGCCTTACATGGGTTTCAAATGTGTGGTAGCTTTAGAAATCCATGTTTATAAGTACTCTGCAATAGATTAACGGTCGGGCTCCATGCCTCTAAGCACACTTGCTGAAGACATTTGATGGCTTAGAAGGAGCCGTTTCATTTGAACTGGTTCTGAATGGTAGATTTGGGCGGCAACTACTAAGTAAGGTGGATTTGTTGTATGTGTTTGGGTAAGATGGGGCTTCAGTTAGTTCTTATATAGAGTTGGTAAATTACACCTATGGTCCTGCAAAAGTGAATGCATGGTCCGTGAAGTTTGAAATATTTGCGGTGTACACAAACACTTTTTTCTATGTTGTTTAGAACCACAGAATTGCTTTGCAGTGGTTGTGCGGCCACATTAATCACTTAGGTGTTCATCCGCTTATTCGTAAGGCAAAACAACTAACTGAACTGAAAAGTTATCGAAGCTCTATGGTTTCTGATTATCTTGTGCAAAAGCTTAAAAGTTTCAGTCGGGAAGTTCACTTGCCATACTGAATACCATCCATAGCTTTTACATTACAAAAAATGCAAAGTATGAACCCTCTTCCTTATGCAACATGCAGGTGGCATTCCGCACCAAGGTGTTCCATCCAAACATCAACAGCAACGGGAGCATTTGTCTGGACATCCTCAAGGACCAATGGAGCCCCGCTCTGACCATTTCCAAGGTTTGCTAGTTTCCTCTCCCTCTCCGGTGCAAGTTGGTTGCAATTGCTTGGTTCTTCTTCACAGTGGAGTTGAGCTCATCTGCTGCTACTCTGTCGGGTTACATACATGCAGGTGCTGCTGTCCATCTGCTCCCTGCTGTGTGACCCGAACCCTGATGACCCTCTGGTCCCTGAGATCGCCCACATGTACAAGACGGACCGGCACAAGTACGAGAGCACCGCCAGGACCTGGACGCAAAGGTATGCCATGTAATGCAAGACGGCGGATGGGTCGCCGGAGTCAGTCTTGTTTGTAACATTCTCGATCTGTTCGTGTGTGCCCGCCCAGTGTATGTGTCTGTCAAACTGGCACTCGTTGCTCAACTGTGTCACCTGGCGCAGTGACTTGGAACATGGAACCGGTGTTGCATATTTTGGATTCAGATAAATGTAGCCACCTGCCTGCCACTTAAATTGCTTACCCGTTGCGTGCAATTTTTTGTGCTTTAAATTGCTTACCCGTTGCGTGCTTTGGCGGGCATCGCCTGTATGCCGGACACCCGTACTAGTACTGGTCTGATCATGCGCAGGGGTTCTATCTGGTGGCGTCAAAACAATCAATTACAGTGTAGTACTGTACTAATGATAACGCCAGTAGCGGCTTGCTGTGTATGAATATGATGATTCGGGTTGGGACTTCAAATTTGCGTCTTAGTTCAAGAGAGTAAGAGGCTAGTTGTCAGGAGTTGAGCTGTAAATCGGGTGGGGTGAGATGTCAGGCTGTCCTCTGTGCAAGCACGCAGTGTTCACTGTGCATGCGTTTCTCACCGCACCTAAACTAACTTTAACCAAAGAGGTGTTTGAATGGTAGGGTTAGATTGACAATAAATTATCTTTCTTAATCATTTGACTACTTGGAACCCTATTTCCTGCTGGATTTGACGGAGCGAGCCCTGGCCGAGGCAAACGGGGATGCGCCTGGCAAGGAGCCGCGCCGGCCTCTCGCACAGCCCGCCAATTGAATTCGCCGTCCCTGCGCAAGGAGTCGCGCTGGTTGAGGCCGACGGGGACGGGCCGCGCAAGGAGCTGCGACTGCTTATCGGCGGGCGGACGGGCTGCAGGAAGACGAGGGGGTTGGAAGGGAGGATAGGGCGGGGCTGGTTACCGGGGGTAGACGGGAGCGCGGATATGGAGAGGCGCCTTCACGGGCGGTGTGAGAGGGAGGGAGGAAGAGGACGAGATGCTTCGAGGAAGTGGGGAGAGCGACTGAGCGAGAGAAAAATGTGTCTTTTTAGTGGTCCTAAAGAGAACTAACCCAAATAAGCACCTCTTGGATGGGTTAGATTTTTTGAATGAGTTAGATGCATCTAACCCGAACTAACCCTCTTATTTAAATATTTTTGAGTTAGTTGAGTCCAAACTAACCCAAACTACTCATGAAACCAAACGGGGCCTTCGAGACCATCTCCTTTTGAGCATCTCTACTAGTGCCTCCAAGAAGCCTTCCCAAGCCACTTTTTGGGCGCTGGCGGGCAAAAATCGCCCCACTCGAGCCCCCAACTCATCGTTTTTCGCCGGTAGAAGCAAAAATTCCCGCCGCCGATCCCATACGACACCCAGCGCACCGAGGGGCTCCTGGGGGGCTTAATTTCGCCTTTTTGTGGGCGCTGGCCCACCTGCCAGCGGCTCTCTCTCCTGTTAACTCACTTTTGTGGGCGCTGGCCCACCCACGTGCTCCCTCCTCTCTCTCTTTCCCTTCATGCACGCGGGCATCGAACCCCACTCCCGTCCCCGCCGCCTGTCACGCCTCGTCGCTGGTCCTCGTCGACGTCGGAGACCTGCTCGTGCCCGACGCCGAGGCGGCGACCGAGGAGGCCACCATGTTCCGCGCCCGTCCTCCGCGCCGCGGGCGTCGCCGTCGCGGCCTCCACGGCCACGGTCGCCTGGCACGCCCTGTTTGCCGCTCCCACGCCTTTCGCCTCCCCGCCGGCCCCGCCACCTTCTCCCTCGAGCACGTGCTGCTCCTCGCCGGCCTGGCCCCCTCCGGCGCCCCGCTGAGCCGGCCCCTCACCCCGACCGAGCAGGACATTCGCGCCCGCCTTGTCGTCGAGAAGGAGAGGCCTGGGCGCGGACGCGGGAAGCCAGGGGACGCAGCGGGCAGGGGCGCGGGCGCGCGGCGGCCAGGCAGGGGAGGTGCACGCCGGCGAGGAGCCCGGTCCTTCACCTCCCTCGTCCGCTGATGATCACGAGCACCTCGCTCGTCCTCGTCGGCCCCGCTTATCGCCTCCTGGGGGCGCAACGAGTGGAAAACTTCCCGTCCCCAGGCCAAAGTTCTCGCCGGCAGCCCCTCAGGAGGCGAAAAATATGCCTCCTGGGGGCTCAACGGCTGGAGATGCTCTTAGCCCTAAGGAGTGTTGGTTCTGTTCCACGTCTGCACTGTGCGATTCATTTGCGGGAACATTTGTACAGGGCCCAACAATAGGTTTGCCGTATTTGGTAAAATTTCCACGCCCTTTCCAACTGAGTACTGTCAAAGTTGGACCCGTACACATTAGCACTGTCATGGTTCTAAGTCTGACAGTAGTGTAGGGGGGGTAAGTATGGAGAGGCAAGATCTTAGCTGTGGAGAAGTTGTAAGGACGCAAGGTTTACGAGTTCAGGCCCTTCTCGGAGGAAGTAATAGCCCTACGTCTCGAAGCCCAGAGGCGGTCGACTGGATTATGTGAGTATGAGTTACAGAGGTGCGAACCCTTGTCTCGGAGGAGGGGGTGGCTTATATAGAGTGCGCCAGGACCCCGGCCAGCCCACGTTACAAAGGGTTCAATGTACATTAAGGCAGAGCGTTATTGGTAACGCTAGTAATAAAGTGCTATGATGACCATAAAAGCTATTTAATGATCGACCGTTAGTGTGAGGAGTGACTTTAGGTCTCTTGGCCGTCAAGTGGTTGGATCTTGATCGAGTGATTTCTTCTTGGTCGAGTGTCTTCGAATCTGTCGAGTGGAACACCTTCAAGTCGATTGAAAGGTGATTTCTTCTAAAGATGTCTTTGGGTAGGGCAGTTAAGACAGGTCCATGACCCTATCCTAGATACATAGCTTCATCAAGCACCACTACAGTGTCCGTGTGCCTGCTTGCTGAAAGACTTGCGGTTAAATCAGAGATAGTCGCACCTGTATGTACAGATGAGATGACTGATGAAGGTCACATTGTTTGATCTGTCCCGAACCCGACTCAACTTTTGTAGTGATTGGAGCGAGCGAGTGAGATGCAGGGTGCTGCAGCCTTGTGCCTGGGCAATAATAGTGGCGGCACAGGGCCTGTTGGTGGTTGTGGCATACCAAAAACGAGCCCCATAATCACGCATCATCGCTCACGTGGCCGTGCATGACCCCGCTGCAGCAGCTTTCGCCACTGTCGCTGCTGGCTGCTCCGTAAGGCCAACGACGTCAATTGGTCCGGCAGCCGCGCGTCCGTTTGGCCTAAACGAACAAAAAAACGGCCTAACGCGGATCAAACGAACAAACGTTTGTTTTTTGTCCTCTCATGACCCGCTCATCAAGGACACAATGCTCTCATTTTTCTCATTATTTCAAAAACGAAACTGCTGGACGGACGACACTAGGTGGCCGAAACCCACACGATGCAGGGAATGAACGGTGTTGTCTGCTTTTGCTCTTACGCATCAACGGCTTGATGTGTAGCATTGTCCACAGATCGTCTGAATCTGTCTGTCTGTATAACAACGCTCTTTCAAAAACCCTCTCGTGCTCCCCTCCCCTCCCTTCTCCATGGTTGGCGTCCCGAAGTAACCCGTCGACCTGGCACCACCACTGCCCACCCCGCGACGAGGAAGAAGAAACCACGGTCGGAGCTCACGCTGGCGGAGATTGCGCGGCTCGACGTAGAATTGGACAAGAAGAGGGCCCGGCGATCCGTTCAGGCGGAGAAGAAAGCCGCTGCCGACTTTGCCTTCAAGGCTGCCTTCGAGGATAACGAGGCAATCGTCACCAAAGGCCATGCAAGCTGCGATGACGCACACACTCCCCGTGCTAGGGTTGTGCCGACCCGCGCCGGCCATTCTCTCCACCCGCCGCGGTGAGCACAGACTCGTCAGCCGTTCGTCCTCCGCAGTACCAGTCGCTGAGCTCCTCCATAACACCGGAGACGACTGATTTTCATCCGGCGCGGCAACATGCTCTGATCTGGTTCTCCACGTCGCCGGACGGCAGCATGATCGCGCCGGTCACCCCCGGCTCCACGACCATCATCGACCTCAACGTCATGCCTGTGTACAGTCGTGCCGGCTAGTCGTCCGCCAGGATGCAAAGGAAGCAGCCATTGTCGATTCCTATGGCCAACCTTCGCAGTGCCCGCAACCTGTTCGATGAAACGCCCGACGTCGGCGGGCGACGACCCAGACTACGATGCGTTTATGGAGAACGTCATCTGCGAGGGTCGTGGCCAGGCCTTCCACCCAAGGGCCAAGGCCAAGGTTACAATCCTGACGGGACCCAAAGCCAAGACGGCCGCGTCCAAGATGGTGCCGACCACTATGGTGTCCACGAAGAAGAAGAAGCCGACGACCATGGCAACTCATGGCATGAAGATGAAGATGTCTATTGCGAAGAGGAAGAAGAGGGTGTCGACATTGAGGAGGAGCCATTGTTTATCGATGAGCTCATCCAAAGAGCTGATTCACAAAGGAGGAGGCAAAACATTCACACGAGATCATACACCAAAGAAGAGGACGTGTTGATTTGCGAGGGTTGGAAGGAGATTGGCCAAGATCTCAAGCTCGGTGTCGAGCAAAAATGATCCACTTTTTGGATGAGAGTTCATACAACCTTTCATGAGCGGAGAAAGTTTCCGCCCTACAAGTTTGCGAGCGCTCGTCGGATCAACTCAATCCAAAAGAGATGGGGGTTCATTCAACAAGAATACAACAAGTTTGGTGCTGTGCTTGAGAGCGTTGAAACCTGTCCCGTGAGTGGCCTAGGTGTGGGTGACTTGGTATGACCTCTTGCTCTTTCATTGCTATGCCATGTTCATGTTTGTTGCATCTTGTGTCCTTCGCTGTTACACTTGTGGCCGTCTCTTTGATTGTGTAGGCATTCCAATCTATGAAAGTCTTCAAGGCCCAACATAAGAACACGCCATTCACTCTCACCCATTGTTGGACGCTCGTCAAAGATTGTCCCAAGTTCAAAGATCAATATGCCGCTCTAAAGAAGAAAGGAGGGCCAACGGCCCTGGCTGGGGATGAAGATGTGGTGAAGAGGCCGAGGGGCAAGACCAACTCGAAGATTGATGAGAATCTTGATGCGACATCTTTTGCCTTGCAAGAAACTTTGCACGGCATGTTGACTTCAAAGAAAGTGAGGGGCGAGAGGAAGCACCAAGGAAAGGAGGAGCAAATGAAGATATACTTGGAACTCCAAAAGAAGAAGTTTGACATGAAGAAGGCCGTCAAGAGGAGGAGGCTCGACATGAAGGAGACCGTCCAAACGAAGAAGCTCGCGATCGAGGCCATCAATGCTGACACAAAAGCAAAAGAGGTGGCGTTAACAATCATGAGCGTGGACTTGACCAACTTATCTCCAAAAAGAAGAAGTTGGTTTGAGAACCGGCAAAAGAAGATGTTCGACCAAGATGACATGAACTAGGGAGGCCTCTGCCGTGGATTATGGCCGTTTTTTTGAAGGTTGGCAAGTGTGCTGGCTGTTGGCTTTGTTGCCGGCGAGAAAACTTGGGTGTGGTGAAGGCTGACAAGGGTGTCGGCCGCTGACTTTATTGCCGACGAGAAAAATTTGAAGATGGTTCTTTTTGAAGGCTGACATGTATGCTGCTCACCGACGCTCTGAACGGCATGAACTGTGGCCGCTGGAATGAACTACGGCCGTGGTGACAATATTTCAGTTTTCTATTCCTTTGCAAAAAAATCAGCCGGCCGGAAGAAACGCACGGCCAACGCAACACATAGAAAGGGTCGGACACCGTCACTTCGTCCAAAACAAATTTCCGTTCGGGGTCGTTGGAATTGGCCTAACCAAAAAACAGCTTCGCCAGCGGCTAGTGTGCACTCTCGAGTCGAGCATATGGACTATGGAGCGCCCATCCCAGTACAACGCCGCCCGAGGAATGTACCGGAGGAGCAGCGCTCCGTGAAACCATGCCCATGCATGCCAGGACGCACCGCAAGGCTCCAATCCTCTCTACTCCCTTTTCCCCCGCTGTGCGTGGTGCGTGGCGGCCTCGTGTCCGGAGCGGACTAGTCGCGGCATTTGGGCGATGGATCGACCGACCGACCCAGCCATTAACTGCTAGAGGCCATGCATTCCATTTTGATATGGTACGACTTCCCATGAAATCTTGGAGCATCTGCTGCTGCTATATATCTCTTCCGCGACACCGGCCGGCCTCGCTGCTGCGGTGCACGCAGGACCAATGCCCATCACTTTCGCCCGTGTACTCATTTCCAAGGTGCAGTAGATCATTCGTGGCCCGGACCAAGATAACGGAAACCACTCACGGGTTGCCAGAGTGGCAGAGGTACCCGTCAAAAGCTGCCCGCTGTCGAAACATAGGAGCAAGGTTTTTTTTTCAAGGAAAGGAGATATTTCTAATGAACATTTCAACACCCCTTTATTAATTCGTGATCAACGCAACATCGTTTACATGTAGGGGCATGCTGGCATTTGGTGCCTCAACAAACCAAGAGTTGGGGAGTGAATTTACATAGCCTAGCTAGTTCATCAGCAACATAATTTGCTTCTCTGTGACAATGTTCAAACCGAGCATGTGTCAAATCCCTCATCATATGAAAACAATCATTAGAATGGCAGTAGACAGTCCGGAAGAGATACCACCATCTTGCATTGCTGTCATTACGTCCATGCTATCAGAATTAATGATTAATCTTGTGCATCCAACAGAATTTGCCAAGTTTAGCCCAAACCGGGGAGCTAGGGCTTCTGCCATGAAAACGTCCAAGCAATCACTAGCTATATTCTTACTTGCTGCCAAAAAAAAAATCCTAGAACCATCTCACACGACCACTCCCACTGTTCCCTGAAGCGAGTCAGCATCATACGAAGCATCTACAGAAGACCACGGAAGATCCGGGAAATGAGGATCGCCTATAGGCGACGGCTGACGCTGGCGCCTTGCTAGTCGCCGACGCCGCCGACGGACACTGACTCCCGGTTCTCTTGCCTTGGCTCATCCGACGCGGAGGAGGCGACGCACACGGGTGATGTCCCCGCCCTCGACAACTCTTCTCTAATGTCCTTTGCAGGTCGCCGGAGGAAAACAGACGAGGAATTGGCTGACGAGTTTTGGGCGGACATCGGCTACCCTACTCCACCATCTAGGGTATGGGAGAGACCGTCGGCTCGATGGGCAGGTGAGGTTTCTTGTGGTTGCAGGTCAGACAAGATCGGGGAGCCCTCGCTGGTCTCAGTGGAGGGCGCGGTGGTCTCCTCTTCAGATGTAATGGGCTCGAAGGAGACGTCGGCGGTGGTTGCCACTGCCCCCCCGTGGCGTCTCTGGGGTTCCTGGCCGGTCGAGGCCACTCATCAAGCCTTGGATTGGCCCGGTTCCTCCACCTCGATTGTCGCCGCCAAGAACAATCGGTGATCTCCTGCCGCGAGCATGTCTCGACGATGAGGGGACCTCGCCGGAGTTGCATGGGCCTGTGCTGTCTTTGGGCCAGCCCGGGCGGGCCGCCACGGCGTTCATAGCTTCTGATCTGCCACCTGCGGTAGCGCCAGGTCAGCAGACATATCCTAGGCGTCCGCTACGGATGGTCAATCTCGGCCGTTGGCTCGGACACAAGTGGAACAGGGCAGAGACAGGAGCGAACCCTAAGTTCAATCGCTCCTTCGCTGCTGTCGTTGCTACCCCAAAGATGACGCGCAGAGATCCTTCCGCGCCACCGGGCACCTCCACTGGCCAACAACTCCTTCCATCTTCAACTTCCCAGCACTCTTCTTCTCCGACGGGTGGCGCACCTGGCTTCGCTCCGGGTGTGTATCAGCCGGTACAGGTGGTGCAGCCGTACGCGCAGCAGCCGCCGATGCAGCAACTGTCGGCGCAACAGTCCTCGGCGTATCAGTTTCAGCAGTCGTTCTTCGCTACCCCGGGTCAGTTCTTGCAGTAGCAACCGTTTTTACTTCAATCAACGGGCGGCTTCACACAGCAGCAGCAACAACCGGCAACGTTTCAACCATCGGCGAACAACTATGTGGAGCACTCCGGGACTCCTGTCGGGGTGCAGATGGCTGCCGGCTTCAGCGCCCACCCGCCGCATAACCCAGCCATCACCGGAGTCCATAACACTGCACGTCCTCAGAAACCTATGGGTGGCAAGGGCGGACGTCACAAACCTCACCATGGAGCAGCTTTACCATCTGACACTACTCCTCATGCGGCGGCTCCTATGATGCCGCCCTTGGTACAGGTGCCCGCTCTGGCCTCTTCGTCTATGATGGCAGCGGGCTATGGGCAGAATGCTCCTATGATGAGCTCGATGCAACAACAACCTACACCTACATTCAACCTTCAGGGGTCGCCGAGGGCGCAACAAAGCCTAAGAAGGTGTGGTGTTCTAAGTGTCAATTTGCAGGGCACACATATGATGACTGCGAGACACAACAGTATTGTTTCATTTGCAACAAGACTAATCACCCGATGAACATGTGGCGCTGCCCTGCTCTCAAGATGCCGAAGCCGACGGCGATGCTGTATGGATATGGAACTGAAAATATGGCCTTCTTTCAGATGCCTGACAATGTCTGCAGGGAGAACCTTGCACCACAGGATTCACTGACGGCGTTGGTATCTATTTCTGGTAGCTCTATCACTCCCAGTATCGTGGAGGCAGAGGTTGCTAAGATTTCTCAGTACCAACAGCAATGGATGTGGGAGGCCATACCGCATGGCCAAGACGCTTTTCTCATGTCCTTCCTGAGTGAGGAAGTTCTACAGAGGGTGATTGGGTTTGCAGTTTTCATCAAGCCTCACAATGTCACTATCGAGTTTAAGCCTTGGAAGTCAGAGGAGATACCATACCGTTTCGAGCTAACACCTATCTGGGTGCACGTGCATGGGGTGCCTCATGCTCTCCGACACTTCTTGGGTCTTTGGGCGGTCAGCTTAGTGATTGGTGCTACTTGACGTTTATCTTCTCTGCTTGCGTCGGAGAGGAATTGTTCGTATCCAGGTAGCGGTGCTCAACCTTGATGCTTTCAAAAGGAGCACAATTGATTCTCTCTCTTCCGATGTGGTTGTTCAAGGGAAAAGTTATGAGTTCCGGTACAGTTTCGAAAAATCAGACTTCCGTGTTGATAGTGATTTTGTGCCTAGAGTCTGGGAGCACAGCGATGATCCAGGGAGCGACAAGGGGCATGATAGGGAGGATACAGTGAGGACTAATGATCCAAGCAAGAGGTCCAAATCCACTTCATCATCCAACAACACCTCGGCCTCTCCTACCTCGGGCGGAGTTGTACCCATGCAGATGGCCATTGCTGTCACATCGCCGAACCCTCATCGAGGCTTACCTGCCAAGGCTGCTTCTTCGTCATTAATGGGATCTTCTTCGTTGGTGTCGGCTACTTCGTCTAACGCTGCACCTCCTCTGACGTTGGCGCCCTAGTCCTCGACGCCACCATCACCGACTCACTGGTCGGCGCCGCCGCACCTTGACGAGGGGTGTCACGTGTGTCCCATACCGGAGGGGATGGCAACCGCGGTGGTGAATGCAAGCGCTCCATCGCCACCACCTGTCTCTCTGACTCGACGGGGAGTGATCTTCTCCCCGTCCATTCATGATGGCCAGGAGTCTGCCAGGGCAGAGCTTCGTGCGTTATCACCTACACCTCCATCACCGGGGGGGGGGGGGGTCGGCTTCCGGACCCGAGGAGGCAGAGGAACAACCCCTGCGATCTTCTTCTTCATCACCGCAACAGTCTACTCCGCCTCTTAGAGTCGCCGGGACGGGCCCGACGGCCGATATTACTCCTTCACCGCTGAGGCGCAGCGGGCGTCATGACGTCGGGACTGACGGTTCAGCATCCACCGACGAGGACTCTATGGTGAAGGCCATGCGTAGGATGGCTGCCCGCAACCTTGACTTCGAAGGTACACCCTCTCGCAAATCTTTTATGTCTTTTGATAAATCCAAAGTATCTTCAAATATCACTAGACTTGGAGTGTCAGTAGGACATAATGAGAAAGAGATAGACTTTTCGGTTAAGGCCCTTAAACAAGTGGAGTTCAACCGATTTACGGTTGCTCCTAAGTTGTCGAGCTTTGTTAACCCTCTCGTGTCAGATGAGGAGGATGAGGATGCTGATGCCAATCATGAAGGCAAGCTTCTCTCTCATTTGGTTAAAGACACGACTGAAGTAGACCTTGACGATACTGTACGCGACACTACGCTTTGTGAGCTTGTCGCGTCGGTGCTAAGAATAAGTCTAACTCAGGAAAGAAAAGAGGGCGCTCTTCTAAGAAGGCAAAGGTCTCTAAACAAAAAAAATGGTTCAGCATGAGAGGCATGTTTTGGAATAGCATAGGTCTAGGTGACTTGGCTAAACATAAACACATTGCCGATTGTGTAAAGGATCATGCGTTGGACTTTGTGGCTATCACTGAGGTGGGCAAACGTGACTTTCCAACACGTGATCTGGACCACTTTTCATGTGGTTTGGATTACGAATGGCACGTCTTACCGCCGACCAGGAGGTCCAGTGGAATATTGCTAGGTATTAACTCTACGTACTTGCAACTATTGTCCACGTCAAAGGGGAAGTATCATATCAAATTCGACCTTCGAAACAAGTCCAACAACTTCCTTTGGAGCCTGGTAGCTGTATATGGCGCCGCTCAAGAGGAGTTTAAGTCTGCATTTCTAAAGGAACTTGTTAATACTTGTCGAGACAATCCCCAACCCATGTTAATTGGGGGGGGGGGGGTTTAATATCCTTCGATATCAGCAGGAAAAAAATCAATGACCGGTTTGATACAAGGTGGCCTTTCATCTTTAATGCTGTTATTGACAGTCTAGATCCGAGGGAGATCACGATTTCTGGTCGTCAGTATACCTGGGCCAATAACCGGTCGGTGCCAACCTTTGAAAAACTTGACCGGGTGCTCGTTACCACCGACTAGGAGTATAAATATCCCCTAGCCTCGGTTCGGGCATTAGAAAGAACTGAGGCCTTATCGGATCACGCTCCATTTGTAACACCCACGATGCGGCTATATCTCCCACGTGTCGGAGCACGACTTAGAGGCATAACCGCATAGTAGGCATGTCGCAAGAGGGGTAATCTTTACACATGCCAATGTACTGAATAAGAAAGGGATAAAGAGTTGGCTTACAATCGCCACTTCACACAATACATAAAATATATCATTACATCATCCAGAATACAATCAAGGTCCGACTATGGAACCAAAATAAAGAAAGACCACCCCAAATGCTAGATCCCCGATTGACCCGACTGGGCTCCGCTACTGATCAACTGGAAACGAAACAACACAACGAACACGATCTTCATTGAGCTCCCACTTGAGCTCAGTTGCATCACCTGCACTGTTATTATCGGCACCTGCAACTGTTTGGAAGTATCTGTGAGCCACGGGGACTCATCAATCTCACACCCGCGCAATCAAGACTATTTAAGCTTCAGGTAGGAAAGGGGTAGTGAGGTGGAGCTGCAGCAAGCACTAGCATATATGGTGGCTAACATACGCAAATAAGAGCAAGAAGAGAAGCAAAGCACGGTCGTGAACTAGAAGTGATCCTGAAACTACTTACGTTCAAGCATAACACAAGAACCGTGTTCACTTCCCGGACTCCGCCGAAAAGAGACCATCACGGCTACACACGCCGTTTGATGCATTTTAATTAAGTTAAGTGTGAAGTTCTGTACAACTGGATATTAACAAATTCTCATCTGCCCATAACCGCGGGCACGGCTTTTGAAAGTTCAAAACCCTGAAGGGGTGTCCCAACTTAGCCCATCACAAGCTCTCACGGTCAACGACGGATATTCCTTCTCCCAGGACAACCCGATCAGACTCGGAATCCCGGCTACAAGACATTTCGACAATGGTAAAACAAGACCAGCAAAGCCGCCCGAATGTGCCGACAAATCCCGATAGGAGCTGCACATATCTCGTTCTCAGGGCACACCGGATGAGCAGTCCATACAACTAAAACCAACCCTCAAGTTTCCCCTAGGTGGCGCTGCAAGGGGATCTAGTTTGGACCAACACTCAGAGGAGCACTGGCCCGAGGGGGGGGGGGGTTAAAATAAAGATGACCCTCGGGCTCCGGAAACCCGAGGGAAAAAGGCTTAGGTGGAAAATGGTAAAACCAAGGTTGTGCCTTACTGGAGGAGTTTTATTCAAGGCGAACTCTCAAGGGGTTCCCATTATAACCCAACCGCGTAAGGAACGCAAAATCAAGGAACATAACACCGGTATGACGGAAACTAGGGTGGCAAGAGTGGAACAAAACACTAGGCATAAGGCCGAGCCTTCCACCCTTTACCAAGTATATAGATGCATTAAAGTAAACAAGATATAATAATAATGATATCCCAAACGGTATCCATGTTCCAACATGCAACAAACTTCATCTTCACTTGCAACTAGCAACGCTATAAGAGGGGCTGAGCAAAGCGGTAACATAGCCAAACAACGGTTTGCTAGGAAAGGTGGGTTAGAGGCTTGGCATGGCAATATGGGAGGCATGATAAAGCATGTGGTAGGTATCGCGGCATAGCAATAGAGCGAGCAACTAGCAAGCAAAGATAGAAGTGATTTCGAGGGTATGGTCATCTTGCCTAAGATCCCGCAAGGAAGAAGAACGAGTCCATGAAGAAGATAAACGGACATAGTCGAATGGATCCTCACAACTCCGTGGAACCGAAGCTAACGAGAGAAGCAACCCGGAAAGAAGCAGGCAACATAGTAAACAACCATCACATAAACATGGCATGATGCACAACCAAGTATGATGCATGTCCGGTTTAATGATACATGGCATGGCATGGCAAAGTGCACAAACAATCCTACAAATTAAGTGGAGCTCAATATGCAACTCCATTGCATATTGACGAAACACCACGTCAATTATTTAGTTCCTCTCGTTTATGTACTCAACAATATTAAATGTTGGTTAGCATGGCAAGAGGTGAGGCAAATGAAAACTACCTATCTAGGAAAGTTTAAATGAGGCCGGAACAACAAACAACAAGTCCGGAAACTCCTCATGTGCATATTTTTAGGTTTGGTACTGTTCTGCCCTAAACCAAATTTTAGAGTTATTAAACATGCTAGATGAGTGCACCATGTTAAACTAGGCATTTTTCCACCCCATTTACATATAAAGTTTATTAAAAACCGAGTTACGGTTATGAATTAAAGCATTTTAGCATGACATTTAAGCAAATTTAATCAAACAACATTTTAAACATTTTTAACATAGATGAAAGTTGCAAATTATGAAACTAGATAAAATTCTAAGTATTTTACATATAAAGTTTGTTTTAAACCGATGCACGGTTAATTAGTTAGGATATGCATGATGTTTAGGGGCTAAACTGCAAAACTGCAATTCCCTGGTTAATTAGGAAAATTGTTCTATGGAAAAAACACGAAACGGGCCAAAATTGACTAGCCCAACAGCAGGAAAAAAAGGTGGGGCGCTGGGGGTGTGGCCTCACCCAGTGGGCTGAGGCCCAGATCTATGGAGGAGGCTGCCTGGCAGGGCACGCTGGGCCTGATCTGGAGGCCAGCAGGCGACCCACGCGCGAGACGGGCGCAGTCAACCCGCGGTCGAGCGCTGTGGCACGCTGCTCGACCTGAAGCAGGGGATGCAGGGCGACGATGGTGCTGGCGGTCTCCGGTGGGGCGGCGCGGCGATCTGGAGACGGGGATGCAAGGCCTTGGCGCGGCTACGATGCAGGAAGCAGCAGGCAAAGCGGCTCCATGGACTTGGCGGGGCGACGGTTCAACGCGGGGTTGAGCGGCGCTCGATGCAGAGGCGATGCAGCGGCTGTGGCAGGCGCGAGGTTCAGCAGCGGCGGGGCTTGGAACTGGCAGGACTCCGGTGACGCGAGAAGGCAAGGGAGGCCGGAGCTTGCCAAGTCCGACATCGGGGCGATGAACGGGCGGAGACCAAGCCGGTTCCCTGCGAGAGAGAGAGAGAGAAGAATGAGACCGAGAGGTACGGGGGAGCACAGGGAAGGGGAAGAAGAAGGGGGCAGTGGCGCTCATCTCGGATGAAGATCGCCTGCGGCTCACCGGACAAACAAGGGCGGCGGGGTTCGGCGCTAGTTTCGGAGACGAGCGGGACGAGGAAAAACATGGGCGACGGTCAGCGCAGCGAGCAGAGGTGCGGGATGAGCCGCTGGTTGACGCCGTCAATGGATCGGCGCGACAAGGAGCATACGGGGAGCAGCGCGAGGAGTGACTTGGTGCGGATGCGGCCCACGCGCACGGTCTACGGCGCTGTTGTCTCGAGCGGGTGCTCGTTGTCTTCGACAGAGCAGAGCAGCGGTAGCAACAGGAGAGGCCGCGGGGCATGGCGCTGGACCTGTGGCCTCCGGCGGCGACGCTTGCAGGGAGGTCCAGTGACCTGGGAAACGGATCCGGGCAGCGAGGACGGCTTTAGGCGAGGAGGCGCTCGGGAAGGAGGCTGGTTGGGGAGAAGGAGCTCGGGTTCAGCGGGATCGAAGAGGGAAGGATTTGGTTGGCTGGTGTGAGAAAACGAGGAGGGGATGGATCCCGAGAGATATTTGGTGGAGTGGTGGCGGCGGCTGGCTGGGAGGATGGGACAAGACCCCTAGGATCTAGGGTTGGACCTAATATTTATAGCAGATGAAAAAGCTTAGGGCGGTTAGGTCCCTCCGATCATAATCGGACGGATGGGAAAAAAGTTAGGTAGCCCAAATAAGAAAAAGGAGATGTTTTATAGACGTTTGGGGATGATCCGGACCCAACGGTGACGACTGTCTGGGTCGGGTTCGGGACAGCTTTCGGACGCACGAGGGGGTCGATGCACTGTGCAAAGAGGGGTGAGGTGGTTATAACAATCGGACGGTTCCGGATGTGAGGAGGGTTAGGTTGGGTCTGGCGGTGAGTGGTAGTGGGCTATGCAGAAAGCCTTGGGCTGAGAGGAGAGGAAAGAAGGCAGCCCGGCAACCATTTCCGGAGACCGAAAACGTCCAACGTAAAGACCGACTATACTGCCGCTATAGTTAACCGTTGGGGCGTCAAACGGACTCCGAATGCGATGAAATTTGGCAGGCGGCCTACTGACAACATAACAACACCGCACGCCAACTTTCAACCCCTTTTGAGAACATTTTCCTGCCACTTATAAAATAATATTTCGGACATGCCGCGGGTGCGTGCAAGTGTGGTTGAGCTTAGAACGGACAACAGAGAGAACGAGGAGAACGGGATGGATGCAAGTTTTGAAAACATGATGATGCAATGCACATGAAGACATGATGAAATGCAACACGCAAGCAAATGACAAGGCAGCAACAACGAATAACTGGAAGACACATGGCGCATCGGTCTCGGGGCGTTACACCATTGCTCACCGATTTTGGACAACCAATCAAGTTCTAACCATCACCAATTTAAATTCGAACCGGGATGGCTCACTAGAGAGGGATTTCATGACCTGGTTAAGAAAGTGTGGGCGCGTCAGCCTCGCGGTAACACACCCATTCAACGATGGAATAATCGAATTCGCGCATTGCATCGATTCCTTCATGGATGGGCCAAGCATAGTGCTGGCATCTATAAAAAAGAAAAAAATGTGACTATGTACCTTAATTAATTCCCTTGATAAAATAGTGGAGGTGAGGCCTCTGTCTGTAGGTGAGATTGAGGAAAAAAGCAATCTAAATGAGCAGATAGCCCGCCTACTACGCGAGGAAGAGATTAAATGGTACCAACATTGCAAGGCGGATTGCTTGTGCAAGGTGATGATAATATGAAATACTTTCAAATGCTTGCCAATGGCATACATAGAAAGAAACGCATATCCGCCCTTGACCAGGAGGAAGGCTGAATTGAGGGGGACGTACCTCTTAGAACTTTTATTACTAAGTATTACAAAGAGCTTTTTGGACCTTCAGCTGAATCAAATTTTCAGCTGGATGAATCCATTACTCATGACATTTCTCAAGTTATGGAAGCGGAAAATGAATTCCTAACCTCCCCATTCTCCGAGGAGGAAATTCGAACCGTGATGTTTCAAATGGAACACAACAAGGCTTCGGGTCTGGATGGCTTTCCCGCAGAGTTCTATCAATGTTTTTGGGACGTCACTAAGGCAGACTTGGTTTAGTTGTTTAACCAACTGCATGCTGAAGACCTTGACATTTCTCGTTTAAAATTTGGGGAAACTATCTTATTGACTAAGATTAAGGAGGCTAGTCGTATTCAACAATATCGACCGATTTGCCTTCTGAATATAAGTTTTAAAATCTTTACGAAGGTCGCAACTAATCGGTTGAACGGGGTGGCTGACCATGTCGTAAAACCCACTCAAACAACATTTATGCAAGGCCGCAACATATTAGATGGAGTGGTCATCTTGCACGAAACTGTACATGAGCTTCACCGAAAAAAGTTGAATGGTGTCATTCTTAAAATAGATTTTGAAAAAGCCTATGATGATGTTAAGTGGCCCTTTCTGTTGCAAACTTTGCGCATGAAGGGGTTTTCCAAAAAATGGTGTCGTTGGGTAGAGAACTTTGTCTCTGGAGGTAGTGTGGCCATAAAAGTTAATGATGATGTTGGCAACTATTTTCAGACAAGGAAGGGGCTTCGCCAAGGGGACCTCGCTTCTCCTATTTTGTTTAACATTGCAGCCGACATGCTAGCTACCCTTGTTGAGCGGGCTAAGCTGGACGGTCAAATTAGTGGTGTCATTCCACACTTGGTAGAAGATGCTCTATCTATTCTACAATATGAGGATAACACTATTCTATTCATGGATCATGATCTAGATAAGGCAAGAAATCTCAAGTTGCTCTTACGTGCTTTTGAGGAACTTTCTGGTCTCAAAATTAATTTTCATAAGAGCAAACTTTTTTGCTTTGGCGATGCTGCAGAATCAGCACCTGAGTATGCTGAGATTTTTGGATGCCAGCTTGGGCAGTTTTCGATTCGATATCTGGGTATTCTCGTACACTATCGGCGCTTAACTATCGCTGAGTGGAAGCATGTGGAAGAGAGACTTGAGAAACGCTTAGCCAGTTGGAAGACCAAGCTCTTGTCTTATGGGGGACGATTGATCTTGATCAATTCAGTCCTAAGAAACATGGTTTTATATATGTTGTCATTCTTCCACCTACCGAAAGGGGTTCTCCAGCGACTAGACTACTTTAGATCCAGATTTTTTGGCAATGCGATAACGAATCCAAGAAATATCGACTGGCTAGGTGGAGCGTATTATGCATACCTAAAAGTCAAGGGGGCTGGGAATCCAAGACCTTGAGATTAAAAACATTGCTCTTCTCAGCAAGTGGGTTTACAAACTACTCACTGAGAATGGAGTATGACAGGAAATCATTCACAACAAGCATGTGGGATCCAATGCCATTTCTCAAGTTCATTAGAAACCTGGGGATTCACACTTCTGGAGTGGTCTGATGAAGGCCAAGGAATTCTTTTTCCAATTTGGGACCTTCTCAATTAGGGACGATTCTCAGGTTCGATTCTGGGAATACATCTGGCTAGGGAACAACCCACTAATGGTGCAATATCCGAGCTTGTACAAGATTGTTAGACATAAATTCGTCATGATCAAACAAGTTTTAGGACAACAAAACCCTAATATTTCTTTCTGTAGGGACCATTTTGGCCCTCGCCTGGCAGCATGGAATGAATTGCTCACTCGCCTGGAGGACATTCAACTGTCAGGTGAGCTGGACATTTTTCGAAGGAACTTGCATCAGAATGGCAAATTTTCAGTCAAATCCATGTATGATGCAATGGTTCATTATGATGTTCCAGTTGATAACAGGAAATTGTGGAAGCTCAAAATCCCTCTAAGAGTGAAGATTTTCCTTTGGTTTCTTAATAGAGGAGTCATTCTAACTAGAGATAATCTGGCACGACGAAACTGGCATGGTTCCAAGACATGTGTCTTTTGCCAACATGACGAATCTATTAAACACTTACTTTTTGAGTGCAAGTTCGCTCGGGTAGTTTGGGCCATAGTTCAAGTAGCTTCGAATCTATACCCACCACGTAGTGCACGGAACATGTTCGACAACTGGTTGCGGGGTATTGATAAACAATTTTCTGCACATATTCTTGTGGGAGCGGCGGCCTTATGCTGGGCACTGTGGCTTACCAGGAATATGTGATTTTTAATAACAAATGTGTCTCATCTCCTATGCAGGTTATTCATGTGTATACACGATGGCTTCGTACTTGGTCTATCCTACAGAGGCTGGAGGACAGGGACCTTTTTATCATGGCATCTACACGGCTGGAGCGTACGGCCAGGGAGGTTTTCTACCCCCATGGATGGAGGTGTGACCAATGGGTAGGATCTGCCACTCCTTAGGCTGGACATGTTTTATTTGATTGGCATTGTATTGAATTATTTTTTGGTTTTAGGGTCCTCTGGACTTTTTTGGCTGTGTGCATCTAGCTATGCAGAGGCTGGGCTTTCTTTCAATGCGATTGTATCACCTCGATATATCATTCAATGAAATGTCCTTTATCGAAAAACATTTAGCTTAATATATCCCGACGGTGGTCTGGACCAAGGATTCCTTTTCACTTTCGCCGAACTAGTTGCAGCGGTGGAGAAATTTTCAGCCAGCGCTAGAATTGATAAGATGATTTGTGCCGGTTGTTGTATTGGTTCTCCGTGAACCAATTTTCTCCTTTCCCACCATAGATACCAACACGTAATAGCAATAGTCACAACTCCTTTCCCTTGACCCAGTACCTCAGCCTCATTTGCAGGGAGAGACAAAATATACTCGAGCACTGCTTCTCCAACCTGATCAGCAGAGCACCCCGATCAATGATAGTCTTGAGACCCAGCCTCTTCCACACTAGCTATTTTTTTAGAAAAGGAGGATGACCCCTGGCCTCTGCATCTGGGAGATGCATGCGGCCATTTTATTGATTATTCTCGAGGACCTTACAAAGTAGTACAACAATATGACTGAATCCGCCATCTTGGCAACATCTACCGCTACTCCTATCCATATGATGAAGGGGGTGCAAGCTGGGACAAATACCCAGACCTCTCACCTAAGCCTAACATCTAAAGCCGGAGGCCCCGACCGAGCCACATACCGGGTCCGGGGCACAATCCGGTTCGATGCACTCACATGTGTCATCGCTGCCATCTCCCACTGGTCCATCTTCAAGCAGATTGAGGTGCCAACCTTGGCAGGTACCTCTGCCATCGACGCCACCATGATGCCAGACGATGACGAAGACCATCTACGCTAGTCCATCTCCAAGCAGAAGTAACGCTACCACAGGACGAAGACCGACGGAGAATAGGTGAAACGCCGCACACATTGCCGCCACCAAACACCTCACACGCACCGCAAGGCGCCCACCATGCTTCCGGGAACCCCAGGCGATGCCTTCAAGAAGGAGCGCTGAGGGTACGGCACCGTCGCCCACAAGGGGAACTAGAGCTTTCGCCCAAAGGAAGATCACAATGAAAGATGGGAGAGGACCTCGACAAGGCCTCCAAGAAGGGGACCGACGCCTAGCAAAGGCGCCGCCATTGTCGTGGCCTCCGCCGACGACCAAGGGTTTCCCCCGGTCCCGCCCCATCCCATCCACCTGGCCAAAGACCTAGCCAGGGGAGCGCACGCAACCGGAGAAGGCGTTGGACTTCATCGAAGCAGGCACGCCGGGTGATGGGGCACCCCGACCCATTGTAGTAGACGTCCACCGAGACCTCGCCGCCCGCACGACCGAAGTTGCGGACCACCAGCACCCACAACCGTCGTCCACACTAGCTATGCTTTGCTGCACTGAAATAACATATATTTCACACTATCCGGACCTTCACATGTAGGGCATTTCATAGTAATTTTCATATGCCTGTCCGCTAGAGTAACACAACAGGGGAGCATAATGTGCAAGGTTCTGCACAGAAAGATCCTGACTTTTGGTGGGCAGGGAAGTTTCATATGAACTCCCATATTGGGTTTGAGGCATCAATACTTGGCATATACCCGATGGAAAAACTTGGCTTCGTATTGATTTTTCCACGCTTCCATATAGGCCGATTTCACTGAGAATCTGTCATGTTTGGATGGGTGCCAGGCAATGAAATCAGATATACCAAAGGAAGGCAGAGGAATGTTTAGTATACGGTGGACTTCCACCGACCAGAAACTTCACTCTACAAGTTTAACATCCCATTGCCCCATAGTACAACCAATTAAGTCAGAAGCCTTGGACAACAGTTGATTCCCTCGCATAGTAACTAGACGCCTGGTAGATGATTGGGGTATCCACTCTTCAACCACATATTGACTTTCTGACCATTGATACGTCTACAACGTATCTATAATTTATGAAGTATTTATATCAATTATATATGGTTTTGGTGCACTTTTATATTATTTTTATGGACTAACATATTAATCCATTGCCCAGTGGCAGTTCCTGTTTTTTGTTTCGCAAAAAAGCATATCTAAGAAGGTCCAAACGCGATGAAAATTTATGATGACTTTTTATGGACCGAGAAGGACCCTAGAAGCCTCGGGAGGCAACCATAAGAGGGACGAGGGGCCTACAGGCCACCATGGCGCGCCTCGAGGGATAGGGCGCCCCTTGGCTTGTGGGGTCCTCTTGCACTCATTTGGCATGAATCCAACATTGAAAAATCCTATAAATAGAGAAATCCTCACAGAGGAACCTAGAATAATTACTTCGCCAGGGGGAAACCATTGGGGAGTCCATCTTCATCAAACTTGCTGCCTCCATGGTGATGTGTGAGTAGTTCATCCTCGAGGTTGGGGGTTTGTACAAATAGCCATGTATTTGATCTCTCTCTCTGTCTTGTTCTTGATTTGACAAGATCTTGACGTATCATGAGCTTTATCAGTATAGTTGGATATTGTGATTTTCACCTCCCTCTTATTTCCGTGGTGAATTGAGTCTTGCACTTTGATGTTTGTTTATGTTGGATTGAATATTTTGGATTTGATCACTTGATGCTTGTCCTAACTTGCGGATATCCATGGTGACATTGGGGTGTTCTGGGTGACATAAATGTTAATTGATATGTTTCATATGGTGTTGTGATACTTCTCCATTGTATCTATAATTTTTTACTGTTTCATGCCAATATTCTGCAACTTTCATATACTTTTGGCAATATTTTATATTATTTTTGGGACTAACATATTGATCCAGTGCTAGTTCTTGTTTGTTGCATATTTTTGTTTCACAAAATACCCATATCAAACAAAGTCCAAATGCAATAAAAACTTACAGAGAATTATTTTGGAATATATGTAATTTTTGAAAAAAAGAATCAATGGGAGACGATGCCCCAAGGGGCGCGCCCCCTACCCCAGGCGCACCTGGCAGGCTTGTGGTGCCCCTGCAAGGCGGCTGGTGCCATTCTTTCGCCGCAAGAAATATAATACCCGGAAGAAAATCATGTTAAAATTTAAGCCCAATCAGAGTGATGGATCTCTGGGAATTTAAGAAACGGCGAAGGGCCAGAAAACAGGAACTCAAAATAGAAGAGAAGCAGAGAGAGAGAGAGAGAGATCCAATCTCGGAGGGGCTCCCACCCCTCCGCAGCCATGACGACCATGAAACAGAGGGGGAACTCTCCTCCCATCTAGGGGGAGGCCAAGGAAGAAGAAGGAGGGGGCTCTCTCCTGGTGGTGCCGGAACATAGTCGGGGCAACCATCGTGACGACGATCTACACCAACAACCTCGCCGTTGTCATCACCAACTCTCTCCCTCTCTATGCAGCGGTGTAACACCTCTTCTTTCCACTGTAATCTCTACTTAAACATGGTGCTTAATGCTATATATTAGTACCCAATGATATGTGGTTGTCCTATGATGTTTGAGTAGATTCGTTTTGTTCTATGGGTTGATTGATGACCATGATTGGTTTGAGTTGTGTGTTTTATTTTGGTGTTGTCCTATGGTGCCCTCCGTGTCGTGCAAGCATGTGGGATTACTATTGTAGGGTGTTGCAATACATTCATAATCCGCTTATAGTGGGTGGCTAGAGTGACAGAAGCTTACGCCCGAGTAAGAGTAAAGTGGACTTGATACTTAATGCTATGGTTGGGTTTTACCTTAATGATCTTTGGTAGTTGCAGATGCTTGCTAGAGTTCCAATTATAAGTGCATATGATCCCAGTACGAAAATTATGTTAGCTCATGCCTCTTCCTCATATAAAATTGCAATCATGATTACCGATCTAGTTATCGATTGCCTAGGGACAAAATCCTTCTCTGTGTTACAAAAAACTTTCTACCAAACAAGTAACTTATATTATCTGACAAATTACTCGTAGTTTAATTCTCGCTAAGTACATCTAGTTTGATCCCTGCAAACTTAACCCTACACCTACAAAATAGTTTCATACTTGTTCTAGGTAAAGAGAACGTTAAGTGTGCGTAGAGTTGTATCGGTGGTCGATAGAACTTGAAGGGAATATAAATCCTACCTTTAGCTCCTTGTTGGGATCGACACTCTTATTTATCAAAAAAGCTACAATTGATCCCCTATACTTGTGGGTTATCATGTTGTCGTAGTACGATCTCTAGGGCTATTCATGACACTTTGGGATGGCTCAATAGATTGATTGGAAAAACGACTTTGAGGTGGTTTTGGTACCTACACGATTTCATCCTACTTTCTCCAATAGAAATAGAAACTTTGGAGTGATTCTTTGCTGCACTTTAAGGGATTATCATGAGATTCAATTATGTTAATGATGTTGAGAGATCGCAGTAGCGAAAGCATGAACCATATGCCTTATTTCTAAGCATTGAGACACCATTTTGCTCGCTTTTTGTTACTTGCTACCTTGTTGTTTTTAATTGTTCAGATTATAAAAAGCTATTTCTATGATCCATATTACACAACTATCATCACCTCTTTGCCAAACTAGTGCACCTATACAACTCATAGTTATATTGTGTGTGTTGGGGACAACAGAGACTCTTTCTATTTGATTGCTGGGTTGTTTGGGAGATACCACTTCATCCTACATCTCTCACGGATTGATAAATCTTAGGCCATCCACTTGAGGGAAATTTGATACTATCCTACAAAACTCTACACTTGAAGGCCCAATAGAGTCTACAAGAATGAAGTTCCATAGTAGACACCAACCTATTTCTGGCACCGTTGCGGGGGAGGTGAGTGCTTGAAGGTACCTCTTTAGGTCTTGCAATATAATATTTTAGTTTCTTGTTTTTTTCACTAGTTTGGTTTTATATAAAAGAAAATTGTAGAAGTGAAGTTGCATCAAATTATTTATCTTTATGAAGTCTTTCTTGAAAATATGGATTCCGGTAATTCCTATGAAATGTTAAAAGAAGAATTTATGACAATGCTTGGTGTGAGTTCCTTGAATGTTAAGCATGATTGCAATGATATTAGTATGAATTCTTTTAGTTTCATGATGCTAATGATATGCAAGGCCATAAGCTTGAGGATGCTATGTTTGACGAAGATGATCTTTTTATTTCTCCTATTTTTTATGAGAAAGTTTGCTATCATGAAAACTTGTCTCCTATTTATGATGATTACAATGATGATGAAAATAGGTTTGGAAGAGTGTCAACTTTAGGTAATAATGATCACACTATTTAGAGGGTGTTGAATCTTATTTCAATAATTATGAAAGTGGATTTGGAGATATCATGACATTAAATGATTTTAGATCCACTACTTTGGAAGATGTCTTAGTTGATTATGACAACAAAGTTGCTATCTATGATCATTATTGTGATGACATGTATGCTATAAAGAGTAACGATAACCATGAAACTTGTCATCATGATTTTAATGTTCAATTGGGTTGTGTCAATCAAGTATGACATGATATCCAGTCATGTCTGGCGACAATTCCCACGGTTTTACTCCACTGATGTCTCATTTGCTCTTGTTCAGTGCCGCAAGAATGCATAGGCCTAGCATGTGAGGTGTGCCCTTGAAGAATTAGTTAGTAGTGATAGGCACCTGACAGAGTTGGGCAATTGTTTTTCCTAGCTCGGTCTCCCGGAGAACTGCCTGGAAAGGAACCCAGAGGAGATTCGACAAGAACTTTTTTGGTTGCATGGAAGGTGGGATAGGATTGTTGAACTCAAGCATATGAATGCCCACATTATCGATAGGCCTTTACTTATTGAAAACCCAAGAATAAAATATCCACAGAAGAAATACGAGGACCACGTTAAGGTATTTGATATTGTTTCATTTTAGCTTGCACCTAGTTAGACCATATGGTCGTATGTAACTATGTTATTATTGTTGTTTCTAATTTTCAAAGGTACCCTGATGATGCGGAATAGGTGAACAATAATATCTTCAACTCTGGATGGGTGAAGTCTATCGGGAGCCCTATACCAGAGGTCAGCATACCGAGACAGAGTGCTGCATTAGCGAGAGGTGGTGCTAGCTCCAAGAAAGTGATTGAAGAAGATGATGATGGTTTTGTGCCAAGCAAACGAGCTCAGAACAGAGGCAAGGCACCTGTTGCATCTGAGAGGGGTGGCAGTGATACGTCTTCGTCGTATCTGTAATTTTTGATTGTTTTATGCCAATATTCTACAACTTTCATATACTTTTGGCAACTTTATATATTATTTTTGGGACTAACATATTGATCCAGTGCCCAGTGCCAGTTCCAGTTTGTTGCATGTTTTTTGTTTCGCAGAATATCCATATCAAACGGAGTCCAAATGCGATAAAAACTTAAGGAGATTTTTTTTGGAATATATGTGATTTTTCTAAAAAAATAATCAATGTGAGACGATGCCTGAGGGGCCCACAAGCCCTAGGGGTGCGCCCCTACCCTGGGCGTGCCTGGAAGGCTTGTGGCCACCCCGTAAGGCCATTGGTGCCCTTCTTTCGCTGCAAGAAACATAGTCTCCGGATAAAAATCGTGTTAAAATGTCAGCCCAATCGGAGTTACGAATCTTCGAGAATTTAAGAAACGGTGAAAGGCCAGAATTGGGGAACGCAGAAACAGAAGGAAACAGAGAGAGAGCGAGAGAGAGAGAGAGAGATCCAATCTCGGAGGGGCTCTCGCCCCTCCACCACCATGGAGGCCATGGACTAGAGGGGAAACCCTTCTCCCATCTAGGGGGGAGGTCAAGGAAGAAGAAGAAGGAGGGGGCTCCCTTCCCCTCTCTCCCGGTGGCGCTGAGCGCCGCTAGGGCCATCATCGTGACGGTGATCTACACCAACAACTTCGCCGCCATCATCACCAACTCTCTCCCCCTCTATGCAGCGGTGTAACACCTCCTCTCCCCGCTGTAATCTCTACTTAAACATGGTGCTCAGCTCTATATATTTTGCTCAATGATGTATGGCTATCCTATGATGTTTGAGTAGATCCGTTCTGTCCTATGGGTGATTGATGATCATGATTGGTATGAGTTGTATGTTTTATTATTGGTGATGTCCTATTGTGCTCTCCATGTGGCGCAAGCATGAGGGATCCCCGCTGTAGGGTTTGCAATATGTTCATGATTCGCTTATGGTGGGTTGCCAGAGTGACAGAAGCTTAAACCCGAGTAACGGGGTTGTTTGCGTATGGGAGTACAGAGGGCTTGATACCTTATAATGCTATGGTTGGGTTTTACCTTAATGATCTTGCAGATGCTTGCTAGAGTTCCAATCATAAGTGCATATGATCCAAGTAGAGAAAGTATGTTAGCTTATGCCTCTCCCTCATATAAAATTGCAACAATGATTACCGGTCTAGTTATCGATTGCCTTAGGACAAATAACTTTCTTGTGACAAAAAGCTCTATAATAAAACTAACTTAGTTGTTTCTTCATCTAAACAACCCCTATCTTTTATTTACGTGCTCTTTATTATCTTGCAAACCTATCTTATCACACCTACAAAGTACTTCTAGTTTCATACTTACTAGCACATATGCCCGTCCGTTGCAACAGGGAAAATTGATGTTTTACACAAGCATAATGTCCCATAGCATCGGATTCATTATGAAGAACATGTTGCAACGCAGCATCGTCCTTCTACAACATAAAAAATATGTTGGAATGTAGTCGTGTTCATATTTTCTTTGCGGGGCGTAATGTCCCACTGATTTCATTTAAATGCAATCCTTTTTAATGGCATTTAAGTATGATCCTTTCATTAATTACCATGAAGTCCTCACCCATTTTAGTCGAGAATCAAATCCTTCCTTTTCTAATTTAGTAGCCCAGCACATTAAGGCCTATAGATCCTTCTTTTTAATTATCCTACCTTTTACCTCAAATCATTCATGTAGAATTTATTAAGACCACAATTTTTCTAATAGTTATTCCACCGATTTACCCATAATCCTTTCTCTAATTAGCCACATCCATATAAATATTATATTTAAGCCCATAATCCTTCCTTTATTAGCTCATTCACTTAATTAGCTCTCCCTAAACATGAGCCTTGGACCTCACCCTTCCCCATCTACAGGAACGAAGGGCGACTTGTGCGAACCCCGGGCTCTCCACCTCGCCGTTGCCGAATCGGCGGCTCCCTCGCCCTCCGTCGGACGCTCTGGCGGCGGGAGGATGGGGAAGGCCTGATTTGCAAGGTGTACATAGTGTAGGCGTGCCTAGGGAGCCACCCGGTGGCGTCATGGAGGCGTCGGTGCAACTGGATCGGCTTTTTGCAGGTGTTGGTCTCCCCTTCGACGGCGAAGTTTTGCTGGAGCTCCACGGTGGACCAGCTCCTTTCTTCGTGCTCACTGCTCGATGGAGAGGCCGTGCACGGTTCCCCTGTGCCGGAGATCGAGGGATGGCGATTCCGGTGGTTGATGATCTGGAGAAGGAAGGCGATGTTGAGCGGTGCGACGATGACGACGGTCATGGGTGTAGGTCCTCAGGGACCGTTGATCGGAAATTTCCCGTTTCGCCCGGGGGCTACTTCGATCCAAGGCATCAGCGAGTAGCGGTGAACGGCGCATCACCGGCTCGTCCACGGCGCCGGCGTAGTCGGGTTGCAGAGGGGCTTGGTTGTAATTTCCTTTTCTATGTGGACCTTTTAGTAATTTGGCCATTTTAATATCAACTCCTTTTCTCACAAAAAATAAATAAAGAAACATGATGAATGCCACTCGTATATTTAGAGTGAGTTGGGATTAGTAAATATGAAAGGTGCATAAGTCGTTGGTTGTTACATCTAAGAGATAGACGGGAGGTCTTGTGTTCAATTCCCACAATGTTGATTTATTTTGACCCAATTATTTTTCATGGTCTCTTTATGAAATCCCATAAAAGGCCCATCAACATACAAGTAACTGGCCCAGATCGCTTAACGTGTGTAAACCAAACGTAAAGGACTAAACCAAACCAAGAATACCTATTCCCTTTAATAGTAGGTATAGATTCTAGGTAAAGCGAACGTTAAGCGTGCATAGAGTTGTATCAATGGTCGATAGAACTTGAGGGAATATTTGTTCTACCTTTAGCTCCTCTTTGGGTTCGACACTCTTACTTATCGAGAAAGGCTATAATTGATCGCCTATACTTGTGGGTTATCAAGACTTTTTTTCTGGCACCGTTGCTGGGGAGAAACAGCGTGGGGTGAATATTCTCGTGTGTGCTTGTTTGCTTTATCACTAAGTAGATTTTATTTTCTATTCTAAGTTGTTTTATATCTTTAGTTATGGATATGGAACATGAAATACCAAAAAAATTAGGTGTACTTGCTACTCATGGAGAAGGGGAACCTCCTAAAACCTGCAATGCTCGTTATGTGAAAAATATTAAACACTACTTTGATAATCCTGAGAAAACCCCATTCAACTTCATAATGGGAGACACATTGGATCAACGTGAGTACTTTAGGGATTATCGCTTAACTCAAAAAGGGAAACTCTTATGGGATCAAATTCATATGTTGCATTGGTATGCTTGGAATTTATGCTTGAGATATGATTATACTTGTTGCTCTAGGATGAACACTCCACACCTTCGCTTTTCATGTAAATTTAATGATAATGAAACCTTGGCTTCTTATGCTAATGGCATATATGATTACTATGATGTGGAACGAATAGAAGAATTCATTGCTTTTAAGGGTGCTTACAAAATTGAATCTTTGTTTGAAAAGTGTGAAAATTATGATGATGTTGTTTACGGACCTGGAAATTTTGCTATACTTAAATATTGCTATGAGAATTATGAATATAATGCCGATATTGATGAGTTTATTGAGAAAGTCTCCGATGTCCAAAAAGAGACTAATATTTTGCAGGAATCTATGGAAGAAGAAATTGATGACACTGTGAGCTCATTGGATGAAAAAGATGAGGAGGTGAGCGAAGAAAAAAAGGAGGAAGAGAGGATTGATCACCCGTCACTGGTACAACGATGTGCTATACAAACGGTTTTTAACCCCTTTCCACGATAGCATTTGGAACCGTTGCCAAGTGAGTGTCAGCGATAGGGGGGGTCCTTCCCACACGACCCAGAAACCGTCGGGGATAGGCCCTCCTGGGACACCAAATGAGCTCATGTGCGATCGGGCGAGGCATCGAAACCCAATTATTTCCGTAGGTGTGTACATCCCACACGCTGAATCCTGGAAAATCATTTCCGTAGGTATGTACATCCCACACGGTGAATCCCAGAAAATCATTTCCGTAGGTATGTACATCCCACACGGTGAATCCTTAAAAAACATTTCCGTAGGTATGTATATCACACACAGTTCTTTGTGTGGAATCATTTGTGCAAGGTGGCCTAACGCAAACAGTTCACTGCCGGAAGCCGTGTGTGATTGTTAGTGGATCAAACACGCCTACTTTCTAGAAACCGTGCGGGTTGTTTGAGTTCATCGCCCACGGTGCTGTCTGAGTAACCGTCTGCAATAGAAAACCCCAATAAGTAGGGTAATTATCCTATTATTGATAATCCATGTACTAATCAAACTGATATTTCTTATAAAACACGCCAGATATTTCATATTTGTATAAAAGCCACCAGGATTTCATAATCGAATTACATCAGATAGCTTCGGCACTCAGTTACGCCATTACACAACAGCACTAAGTTTCACATGCAGCATCAAAAACCTTTGGAAAGTAGCAACACACACGGTAAATAGACAGATGAATCTCACGTGGGAAACTACAGAAGCGAAAGGAAAATATTGAGCCTTCAGTGATGTTGAATGTCTTTGCAACTTTAGGCCAGTGGCTATGGATAATTGCCCGCCCAAACTTCATCCTCTTCAGCAAGACTTCAATATTGTACCATGGGTATTGAATGAATACCTTCCTCGCCTCTTGACCATGCAGGTGGTTTGAGAGGTAATCATCGATGAACTGCTTTGAAAAGTACTGAAAACAAAGCTATGCATAAATCGTTGTTGTAAATTTTGAAATGGCACAAGGGGTAAAAACAAGGTAAAAGAGTCGGTACCATCCTATAGTTGACTGATGTCTTCTTCATTGTGTAAACAAAGATCTTGTTGTTATTCGCTGCAAGTTTCTTCATCCTAACAATCTTTCTGAGTTTCTTGACTTGACTGATATTCATGAACATCTCATTTCCCCATATGCAAAATGGGTCGAACTGTGGGTCTAAGCCTCTGACAGCAGGACCTACATGTACAAGACCAAATTGTAAGAAACCTAAATATTAGAATGATCCCTGCAACTGCACAATAATGTGCTATTAGCCAAAGGACCCTGCTTGAACAAACCTCGATGGTAAACCACATTGTCTCCCATTGTTTCCCAGCAACACACATAAGGAAGATCTTGATCAGGTTAACTAAGAGTTGCGTACTATCAGTAGAATATGTATTGAGTACAGCCAAATTCGATTGGTGTCACATGCATAACAATACAAAATTGTACCCAAAACAAATGAAAATCAAATTGTAGAATTGAAACAAACAGTTAAATGGATAGTAGACCAAATGAACCAAAATAGTTAACTGAGCATGACATTTCAGAATAGAAACATGTACTGGAAGATAAGATAGTTAACGAAACAAAGAATGCTTGAGAACAATACTACGAAATGTAGCAATTGTTCGACCAAAGTGTTAACTGAACATTACATTTCAGAGGACCAAACTATTAACTGAACATTACATTTTAGAGGACCAAACTGTTAACTGAACATCAGATTGCGTATTAATATTATGAAGGACAAATCACTAGAAGGCACTAGTGGTGGCCTCGAGAAAACAATACGAAATGTATTTTAAAGTAGACAACCGTGTGGCGGCGTCGATGGTGGCCTCGAAGACGAGGTGCTCCTCCAAGATCTGGAGGTCGACCCGCATGGCAGCCATAGCGACCTCATGCACGCGTGCGGCCACATGCTACTGAGCTCCATGTTATACTGCGTGCAAAATGGCTATGGGCGGTGCTTAATTGGAGGAGGGGGCAGTGATTTCGGTGGAAGGTGTAACACCCCGGATGTAACTTTCCATAATTGTAACTCCAACTCTTGCCATTTCCGGCTATGTGATACGATATTTCCTTCGTGGTTGGGTTTTGTCAAACGTTTTGCATTTTGTTCATGTCATGCATTTCATCTCATGTCATCATGTGCATCTCATTTGCATTCGTGTTCGTCTCATGCGTCCGGTCATTTTCCCTATTGTCCATTTCGCGATCCGACACTCCCACATGCACCCGTTGCGCCCCTCAAATCTCGTTTCGTGAGCGGGAGAAAAACGTTCTCGGAATGGGTCGAGATTTGTCGAGTGGCCTTGGTACATCCCCGGTAGGCCGCCTATCAAATTTCGCTCCATTTGGAGGTCGTTTGATGCCCCAACGGTTAACCGGGTAACCGCAAAAGCCTCCTTATCTCTTTGCACCCCAACACCCCTCCAAAACAGCCCACTAGCCCATCTAAACCCCCTCCACACTCTCCGTCATTGGATCATGATTGTGTGGGCGAAAACGGCACCTCATTTGGACACTCTTAGCTCCCCTACCTATAAATATGCCTCCCCCTCCTCATTTTCCGGATCAAACCCTAGCTCCCCTCTCCCCGCGCCGCTGAACATGTTCGGGCGACGCCGGACGCATCCGCCACCACCTCCGCACCATTCCCGTGCCGCCACGTGGCATTTCCGCCGCCCACCACCGCCGCGGCCCGCCCGAGCCTGGGACGGGCCTCCCGGCCCACATCGCCCCAGCGCGCCGCGCCGAACCCTAGCGCCGCCACCGCCCTTCGCGCCAGCCTCCGCCGCCCCTTGCCGTGCGCCGCCGCTCGAAGCTCTGCCGCCTCGCCGGCATTGCGCCGCTGCCGTCCATGCCTCCACGCTGAGCCGCCGCCGCCTTCCTCCGCACCACCGGACTCCGCCGACTGGATCCGGTGCTCCGCCCCTCACCGGCCCCTCCTCGAGCTCCAGCCGCCGTTCCCCGACCAAGTCCGATGACGACCCCGGCGATCCTCGGAATCCGCGCCAGGGACCCTAGATCTGAAGGTTAACCTCGTTTTTCGTCTAAGTCCTGGAAATCTCACATTTTGTGCACCACTTTGTCATGCCATATCTCCATGCTCATAACTCCATTTTGCGTGCAAGATATATCAAAATGTTCGTCTCGTGATGCTCTTCATGTTACAATCATTTGCATGCATGTTACTATCCATATTGACGCCCTAATCTTCGTTGCAAAAGTGTTGTATGATGTTGTCTGCTGGAATTCAACATAACTCGCTGATTTGTCATTTTTGTTGCATTTTGTGCGTGCATCCTATGAGCATGATGTCTATATGTTTTTGGAGAATCTCCATGCCATATTTGCAGTGGTGAAAGTTTTTGTATTTTTGTGAGCTCTTTGGTGACTAGCACAAGCATGCAAAGTAGGCTATGTGATGTTGCTGTTTTCAGACACTTAGTTATTTTGCCAAGTCATTTCCTGTTACATTTTGATGCTATGTAAACTTGTTGCTACCAGTAGATCCATGCACATTTGAGGTAGATCAGTCAGAGTGTTTTGCATATGTGGTATTTCTCTATCCATTCATTCCCCTGGTTGCAATTATGGAGTACCCTAGCTTGTCATTACCATGCTCTACGTTCGCTAAGTATTGTTGCTGGCAGATTGTTAACATGAGATTAATTTTTGCCATGTGTTTTGCTAGTGATCCATGCACCCTATGAATTTCCTCTTGCCATGTTTAGCTTCATGTATATGTCTACGTTCTGTTGGTTACCTTGTGATGCCATGAAATGCTTTGTGGTGAGTGGCATGAGCTTGCAAAGTTGCTATCATGAATCTGTTTCTCCAATGTCATGTTTTTCTTCCAAGTCTGAAACTGATCATATAACTTGCCATGTTTGCATGGGTGCTACCATATTTTCCATGCATCTTTGGTTAAATTTCATTAAGGGAGTTTTGTTCTATGCCTTTAGTACTAGCATGCCATGCCTTTGTTTTCCATGATATGTTCCTGTAGCATGTTGTTTGCTAGCTCTAAACATTGATACCTGATGCTGTTTTGACATGTTCAGTATTTTCTATAAGTCTGTGAAGCTGATATCATTTGCATTTTTGCCAAGTTAGTTTAGGATTGTTCTAGTGAGTTCTAGTAGTAGCTCAATGTTCATGATTTGTGGAGCATCACCTATACTTTATGGTCATGTGCTTTGTTGCTATGTTTGAGTGATGTAGCATAGTTTCTTGTTGCATTCTATGTGCTATGATGCTGTTAATCGCAGATTTGCGTCATTCTTGTTTTGCTTGTCATTTGCAAACCGTGCAGTCGTTTCCGGTGATCCTTATATCGATTTCGACCAAAATCACTCACTCTTTCCAATGGCATACTTGGTTTGCCAAGTTGATGCCTTGATCATGTTTTCCCTTCCGGAGTACCCATATGCATTGCACATCATACCTTGCATTCCATGCCATGTCTTGCATAATGTTGTTTGTGCATTGCACCATGATTGATTGTTGTTGCTTGTGTTCTTGCTTTGGGTAGATCCGGGAGCCGAGTTCGTGAACGAGGAACCTGTTGAGTATGCTAACGAGGAGCAAGCTTTCTATAAGTCTGAGAACTTTGCACGCAAGATGACCATTAACCTCGATATCACTTCTATCTTTGCTTGCTAGTTGTTCGTTTTATCGCTATGTCGCGCTACCTACCACTTGTTTATCATGCCTCCCATATTGCCATGACAAGCCTCTAACCCACTGTAACACCCACGATGCGGCTATATCTCCCACGTGTCGGAGCATGACTTAGAGGCATAACCACATAGTAGGCATGCCGCAAGAGGGGTAATCTTTACACATCCCATGTACTGAAATGAAAGGGATAAAGAGTTGGCTTACAATCGCCACTTCACACAATACATAAATATAGCATTACATCATCCAGAATACAATCAAGGTCCGACTACGGAACCAAAATAAAAGAAGAAAACCACAATTGCTAGATCCCCTATCGTCCCAACTGGGCTCCACTACTGATCAACTGAAAACGAAACAACACAATGAACACAATCTTCATCGAGCTCCCACTTGAGCTGGGTTGCGTCACCTGCACCGGTATCATCGGCACCTGCAACTGTTTGGAAGTATCTGTGAGCCACGAGGACTCAGCAATCTCACACCCGCGAGATCAAGACTATTTAAGCTTATGGCTAGGAAAGGGGTAATGAGGTGGAGCTGCAGCAAGCACTAAGCATATATGGTGGCTAACATACGCAAATAAGAGCGAGAAGAGAAGCAATGCACGGTCGTGAACTAGATGTGACCAAGAAGTGATCCTGAAACTACTTACGTTCAAGCATAACACAAGAACCGTGTTCACTTCCCGGACTCCGCCGGAAAGAGACCATCACGGCTGCACACGCGGTTGATGCATTTTAATTAAGTTAAGTGTCAAGTTCTCTACAACCGAACATTAAAAAATTCCCATCTTCCCATAACCGCGGGCACGGCTTTCAAAAGTTCAGACCCTGCAGGGGTGTCCCAACTTAGCCCATCACAAGCTCTCATGGTCAACAAAGGATATTCCTTCTCCCGAGAAGACCTGATCAGTCTCAGATTTTCGGTTACAAGACATTTCGACAATGGTAAAACAAGACCAGCAAGACCACCCGATGCGCCGACATCCCGATAGGAGCTGCACATATCTCGTTCTTAGGGCAACACCGGATGAACACTACGTACAACTAAAACCAACCCTCAAGTTTCCCCGAGGTGGCACTGCAAGTGACTCTGTTTGGGACCAACACTTAGAGAAGCACTGGCCCAGGGGGTTAAATAAAGATGACCCTCGAGAGAGCGACTCCCAAAGGAAAAATAGGTGGTGGTGAGGCAAATGGTAAAACCAAGGTTGGGCCTTGCTGGAGGAGTTTTATTCAAGGCGAACTGTCAAGGGATCCCCATAACACCCAACCGTGTAAGGAACGCAAAATCAAGGAACATAACACCGGTATGACGGAAACTAGGGCGAGAAGAGTGGAACAAAACACCAGGCATAAGGCCGAGCCTTCCACCCTTTACCAAGTATATAGATGCATTAATTAAAATAAGAGATATTGTGATATCCCAACAAATCCATGTTTCAACATGGAACAAACTTCATCTTCACCTACAACTAGCAACGCTATAAGAGGGGCTGAGCAAAGCGGTAACATAGCCAAACAACGGTTTGCTAGGAATGGTGGATTAGGGGATTGACATGGCAATATGGGAGGCATGATATAGCAAGTGGTAGGTATCGCAACATAGCAGAAAGAGCGATCAACTAGCAATCAAAGATAGAAGTGATTTCGAGGGTATGGTCATCTTGCCTGAGATCCCGCAATGAAGAAGAACGAGTCCATGAAGAAGACAAGCGGACGTAGATGAACAGATCCTCACAACTCCGGAACGAAACAGAAGCTAACGCGAGAAGTAACCCGGAAAGAAGCAAACAACATAGTAAGAAACCATCACATAACCATGGCATGATGCACAACCAAGTATGATGCATGTCCGGTTTAAAGAGGCATGGCATGGCAAAGTGCACGTGCAATTCTACAAATTAAGTGGAGCTCAATATGCAACGAGTTGCATATTGACAAAACACCATGTCACTTATTTAGTTCTCTCTCGTTTAGGTACCCAACAATATTTAAATGTTGTTAAACATGATGTGGAGCATAGGAAAACTACCTATCTAGGCAAGTTTAAATGAGGCCGGAACAACAACCAACAAGTCCGGAAACTCCTCATGTGTATATTTTAAGGTTTGGTACTGTTCTGCCCTAAACCATATTTTAGTGTTTTTAAACATGCAAAGTGATGCCACCATGTTAAACTAGGCATTTTTCTACCCCATTTACATATAAAGTTTATTAAAAACCGAGCTACGGTTATCAAGTTATGAATTAAAGCATTTTAGCATGGCATATGGACAAAATTACACAAACATCATTTTAAACATTTTAAACATAGATGAAAGTTGGATATTATTAAACTAGACAAAATTCTAGACATTTTACATATAAAGTTTGTTTTAAACCGATGCACGGTTAATTAGTTAGGATATGCATGAAGTGCAAGGGTGTTTCTGCAAAACTGGCAAAACCCTGGTTAAAATGTAAGCGGGCCGAATCTGGATGGCCCGATAGCAGGGAAAAAAAGGGAGGGCGCTCCGGGGTGGCCTCACCCATGGGCCTTGGCCCGGTCGATGGAAGCAGCAGGCCGGCGGGTTTGGCTGGGCCTTGGCGGCTGCTGGGCTAGGTGCTGTTGACGCTGGAGGTCAACGCACCGCTGGAACGGGTGAGCGAGGCAGAGGGTTGCGGGCATGGGCCATGCGAGGCAGGGGCGCCTCGTCCTCCCCGTAGAACGAAGCAGGGGAGGGGTTGGGAACCTCCATCGCTGCACAAAGAGAGCCCCTGACGAGGAACGGGCAGCTGACGGCAGAAGCGAGGCGGGGTTTGGTCGCCGGTGACGGATCCAGGCCTGATCCAGGCGGGCGCGGCGGCAAGGCTCCGGACGGCGGCCGGAGATCCATGGCGGGGTCCTTGTCGGCGACTTGGTCAAACAGGAGAGGAGACCGAAGGTTAGAGGAGCAGGAGAGTCAGGAAAACGGAAAAGGCACGAGGCAGGGAACCTGCTGGTCCGGCGGTGGCGTCCTGGTGGTTGAGGCCGTCGACGACGAGCGAAAGGCAACGCTACTCCCAATCCATCCTGGATCGAGGTACATGATGAGGGGACGGGGCGCTCAGGACTGCTGCTGATGCTTTGTGGCGTGCGGGCGCGAGGAGCTGCGAGCGTTGAACGTCTCCGGGAGCGCGAAGGCGAGGTGGACACGGACTGCTGCTGTTGCGGCTTGTAGTTTATCGGGCGAGGAGATCGAGGAACGGAGCGCGATGGTTGGTCGGACACGGAAAACAGAGAAGAGACAGTGCGGTGGCGGCGGCCAGGAGGATCCCTAGGGATTAGGGATTGGTCCGATGATTGCACTGCTATTTATAGTAAGTGGGTGTGGGTAGGGCTATCTCGTCCCTCCGATCGTAATCGGACGATCTCGGATAAATAGGTTAGGGAGCCCAATTAACAAAACGGAGATTTTTTGTAGATGTTTGGGGATGATCTGGATCCAACGGTGATGACTGTCCGGGTTGGGTTCGGGTAAGTTTTGGAGATGCGTGAGGGGTCGATGCACTATGCAAAGAGGGGTAGGCTGGCCTGGCGGTTAGCAGTGGACTGAGAGGAGAGAGGAGAAAGCGGCCTGGCAACAGTTTTCGGAGACCGAAAACGTCCAACGTTTGACCGACTATAATGTCGCTATAGTTATCCGTTGGGGCATCCGACGATCTCCGAATGCGATGAAACTTGACAGGCGGTCTGTCTACACTATAATAAGACCACATGCCAACTTTCATCCCATTCCGAGAACATTTTTCGGCCACTTATAAAATAATATTTCGGACGTGCCGCGGGCGCGTGCGAGTGTGGTTGGGCTCAAAACGGACAATGGAGAGGACGGGGAGTCCTGGACGGATGCAAGTTTTGAAAACATGATGATGCAATGCGGATGATGACATGGCAAGATGCAACATGCAAACGAATGACATGGCAACGACAGCGAATAACTGGAAGACACCTGTCGCAACGGTCTCGGGGCATCACAACACTCCACCACTACGAGAGGATCTCGTCCCGAGATTTAGGATGGCACCGGAGGGAAACGGAAGAGGAGAGAAGAGGTAAAACTAAGTTGCTTCTTTGACAAATAAGTGAAACCAAAGAAACTTGCGAGGTTGAACAAATCGAAAGAAAGAATACAACGAAGATGAACGAAGTTGAAAACACTCCGTTAGAACCTTGTAAGTTGAAAGACATAAGAAAAGGGGTTGCAATGGACAAGAATTACATGCAAGCACTCCGGTAGAAACGAGATGTACAAGGAATGATAAAGATCAATTACGACAACACTCCGGTTGGAATGGAAGGCAATAATGTGAACTTGGCAAAATGAAAGCACTTGGATGGGACTCTGGTTATAAGAGGAATGATAGACACAACACTGCGGTTAAACAAGATAGAGAAAGAATCAGAATGATATAATTTGGACAACACTCCCGCTGAATGGAAATAATTGAATATGAACTTGGGAAGATTGGATGATACTTGATGAAATCAGCAACACACTGCCTCCGGAACTATTGAAAGAACGACACAATGGGTAAGAACGATTTCAGACGGCACTCCGGTTGAGAAGGGGGCAAAAGTTGATAAAATGGGAAGAACTTGAAAAGAGGGCATGACACTCCGGTTGAAAGGATAAGAAAAAAGGAAAGAACATGATCTTGGCAAAACGAGATGATAGGACGAAGAGAGCAACGTCACAATGCCTCCGGAACGAAAGAAAAGAAGGTAGATCGTTAGTATAAGAGAACAGAGAAAGAAATGACAACTTCTCCCACAATTGAATTTGAAAAGCATGCTTGCAAAGAAGGATTGAACGGAGTTGTTGGGAAATCAACAACGAAAAGAATAAGCTTGTTGTGGGCTTATGGAAGACTTCTCAAAACTATGAGGTGAAATTCTTCCACTAACGGAAACAATAGATTGGATTGATATGAACAGGGAGACGAGAAACTTATTTTACCGGGAGGATAAAATGAAGAACTTGGGTCATTTATGAGCACCATAGATAGCAACAATCCTTAGGGAAGGCTTTAGGTGAAACATAACCCAATATAACTCCAATGAAGAGATTGATGGATTTAAAATACCTCATTCTTAACAACATGTGAATCATGAAACATGAACTCAAATTATCAAGAATGATGTAACACCACCTCAAATGATACGGTAGAAAGAATTGCACTTCGGAATGCAAGAAGAGGAATACTTGATCTCCTCAAAACAAAACATGTGTTTTGCACCACGTTTAATTTTGAGTATAACGCTTGGCGGATCATAACTCCAAGAGAAATCTTGAAAAAAATAATTGAAGAATGAAAAGTATCCTTGACGAACCACCATGTAGAGCTTCCACGAAGAACTCCGGTAACAAAAGGATGATCCAACGAAAGGAAAGAGAAGTTGGAAACACAAGGTGAAACCTTGCAATGATTTAGATGGATCTTCGTGATGACGAGAGCTTGGAACTCTGGCAAATGAAAAGATGAAACAATTCAAACCGAGAACTTGATGAGCCTCCAGAATAAGGAATTAATCACTTGGATGAAACAAGAATAAGAATTATGTTATGCGTATCCTTCACCAATTAAATTGATGACCCACATTGGATTTGGCATGCTACTTATTCTCGTAGAAAGGATTAAGATAGATATAGCGCCAAACTTGGGAAGGTCTTCAACGATCCACCGGTAGGATTGGAAAGAACGAATGAATTGATATGATAACGTATAAAGAGGAATCTTGAACAAACCACCAAAATAATTGAAAACGATCAAAGGAAAGATAGAGAAACACCGGGAAGAATTAGCAAATGAATGAATATGCTTGAGAGAATCAAGAGGCAAGAGAACGAAGAGATCACGAACTGATTAGAGAATACTTGAATGATGCACCGGTAAGATTTGGAGAACAATAGCTAAAAGCTTAGAATGAATAATTATGAGATGATGGGCTCTGGAGAATCAAACTGAAAGACTCTTGAATTGCTCCAAATGGGTGAAAAGAATTCTCACAATCAAAAATAATTTTGAGAGGATGGCATCAAGCTTGAACTTCGCGTCTTTGGAAGAATGGGTAAGATTTGGAGGAGAAACTCTTCTTCGGTCTTCAAAATCTGAGAATGACGACGAGAAACACCGTCATGAATTGTTGAGGCACTCCAAAATGAAGAATGGAAAGGTTGAGCCAACAATGAAAGAATTTGATAGATCTTGGAGAATGGCATTTGACTGATGATAATTCATTCTTACGTCAAACTTTGAAAGAATTTGAGGATAGCTCCGGAAAAAGAAAAGAAGAGTCAGGTAAGATCCTGGGAAAAAACCTATGGGTTAGGGCCCACTCAAGAGAAAACACCGTTGAACGATTACTTGAAAAGGAGATAGCACCGGTTGAAATAAACGGCTTGAATGAGATAACAACCTCGAAATAGGTTGAACATATCTTGAATGACAAAACAAGCCTTCTAAGATATCTTCAGCACTCCGGAACAATTGAATAGCGAGAAGTGGATGATTCAGGGGTGCACCGGCATGAGAAAACATTTTAAACGAGGAAAAGGATATGATCAACAAAGCTTGAATTGAATCCACCGGAGAAGAAAGAGAATGAAGAATGATGAACTTGAAGTTCCATTAGAATCTTCCTGAGAATCACCAGATAAGAACATTGACGAAAAATAATGGAGAGGCTTCCCATCAATAAGATGGATACTTGATTAAGGATCCTGAGGCCTTAAAGAAAAAGGGTGGGAGGGTGGGAAAAACAAAGGCAACTTGGGGACGGATGAAACGAACAACATTGGGAAAACCGAGAGGTGATCTTGCGGGTGTTGAAATGATCGGATCCACTTGAAGAGGAAAACGCCGGTTGAAAAAGAATTGGCATGACCATCTCGATGATCGAAAAGGATTAGCATTCCCATAGAAATATGAGAACACCATTTAGGAAAAGGTATGGATTCAACACTTGACATTGAAGCAACTCAAATACCACAACTCAAAACAAAACAAAGGATTGGAACAAACATATGATAGAGATTTCGTCCAAAGTTTTCGTGGTGGGGCCCACACGGGCTCGATCATACAACACCATCATGTACAAGGCAGTGCACATGACATACGAAGCGTCCCTGAGTCAGCATAGCCAAGGACTCTTTAAGACACAACGAGACCACTGTAAAACCAACCGTGGATGGGCGGACCACTAGGCGTCGAACCCTAATCTCATATCATGCATCTGTCGGAAAGATATCCTAAGAGCTACTTGAATTCCCACTTATAAACTCCCAAAACTCTCTGGTTATGCAATCCGGTGTTGGGGATACAGGGGAAGCATAATATCTCACCCAAACTAACAATTCCTACATCCAGCTGTATCCATCCTTCAACACATAACCAAGAAACCTTCGGAAATCATTTACCTCAACCTTCGAAAAGCATCCGTTATACGAGTTATGGAAATACTCCCAAACTCCCGCCCCAGTACTGGGTGGCGTCGAGGTTATCTCACCAAGAACTGCATAAAAGAGATTTTCGATGTCGGCCAACTCAGTTATTCCAGAACTGCAACGATAAAATTGTGAAGACAACACCTCGGAGCTCAACTCCCCAGGACACTGCCACAACCACTAAATGTCAGGAGGCACCAAGAACAATGTTCTCGTCACAAAACCATCAGAACGATTCCAAGATACCCGTGTGATCCTAAAAAAATCGTGAAATTTGAGGAGAGAAGAGTCAAAACTTCTACGTCAGGAGGCCTCACCAGAGCGACGAAGGGATTGAGGAGTAAAAATAATCCTACTCTCCGATATATATAATCCTATAAGACTCAAAACATTTTTCTAGACTCAACAACGTCAGTGATTCGATCAAGCAGGGGGCTCCTAAGTCGGGGAAGGCTCTGATTACCAACTTGTAACACCCACGATGCGGCTATATCTCCCACGTGTCGGAGCACGACTTAGAGGCATAATCGCATAGTAGGCATGCCGCAAGAGGGGTAATCTTTACACATCCCATGTACTGAAATGAAAGGGATAAAGAGTTGTCTTACAATCGCCACTTCACACAATACATAAATATAACATTACAGCATCCAGAATACAATCAAGGTCCGACTACGGAACCAAAATAAAAGAAGAAAACCCCAATTACTAGATCCCCGATCGTCCCAACTAGGCTCCACTACTGATCAACTGAAAACAAAACAACAAAATGAACACAATATTCATCGAGCTCCCACTTGAGCTGGGTTGCGTCACCTGCACTGGTATCATCAGCACCTGTAACTATTTGGAAGTATCTGTGAGCCATGAGGACTCAGCAATCTCACACCCGCGAGATCAAGACTATTTCAGCTTATGGGTAGGAAAGGGGTAATGAGGTGGAGCTGCAGCAAGCACTAAGCATATATGGTGGCTAACATACGCAAATAAGAGCGAGAAGAGAAGCAATGCACGGGCGTGAACTGGATGTGACCAAGAAGTGATCCTGAAACTACTTACATTCAAGCATAACACAAGAACCGTGTTCACTTCCCGGACTCCGCCGGAAAGAGACCATCATGGCTACACACGCGGTTGATGCATTTTAATTAAGTTAAGTGTCAAGTTCTCTACAACCGGACATTAACAAATTCCCATCTGCCCATAACCGCGGGCATGACTTTCAAAAGTTCAAACCCTGCAGGGGTGTCCCAACTTAGCCCATCACAAGCTCTCATGGTCAACGAAGGATATTCCTTCTCCCGAGAAGACCCGATCAGTCTTAGAATCCCGGTTACAAGACATTTCGACAATGGTAAAACAAGACCAGCAAGACCGCCCGATGCGTCGACATCTCGATAGGAGCTGCACATATCTCGTTCTCAGGGCAACACCGGATGAACACTACGTACAACTAAAACCAACCCTCAAGTTTTCCCGAGCTGGCGCTGCAAGTGGCTCTGTTTCGGACCAACACTTAGAGAAGCACTGGCCGGGGGGGGGGGGGTTAAATAAACATGACCCGAGAGAGAGCGACTCCCAAGGGAAAAATAGGTGGTGGTGAGGCAAATGGTAAAACCAAGGTTGGGCCTTGCTGGAGGAGTTTTATTCAAGGCGAACTGTCAAGGGGTCCCCATAACACCCAACCGTGCAAGGAACGCAAAATCAAAGAACATAACACCGGTATGACGGAAACTAGGGCGGCAAGAGTGGAACAAAACACCAGGCATAAGGCTGAGCCTTCCACCCTTTACCAAGTATATATATGCATTAATTAAAATAAGAGATATTGTGATATCCCAACAAACCCATGTTCCAACATGGAACAAACTTCATCTTCATCTGCAACTAGCAACGCTATAAGAGGGGCTGAGAAAAGCGGTAACATCGCCAAACAACAGTTTGCTAGGAAAGGTGTGTTAGGGGCTTGACATGGCAATATGGGAGGCATGATACAGCAAGTGGTAGGTATCGCGGCATAGCAGAAAGAGCAAGCAACTAGCAAGCAATGATAGAAGTGATTTCGAGGATATGGTCATCTTGCCTGAGATCCCGCAAGGAAGAAGAACGAGTCCATGAAGAAGACAAGCAGACGTAGATGAACGGATCCTCACAACTCCGGAACGAAACCGAACCTAACGCGAGAAGTAACCTGGAAAGAAGCAAACAACATAGTAAGCAACCATCACATAACCATGGCATGATGCACAACCAAGTATGATGCATGTCCGGTTTAAAGAGGCATGGCATGGTAAAGTGCACGAGCAATTCTACAAATTAAGTGGAGCTCAATATGCAACGAGTTGCATATTGACGAAACACCACGTCACTTATTTAGTTCTCTCTCGTTTAGGTACCCAACAATATTAAATGTTGTTAAACATGGCAAGAGGTGGAGCATAGGAAAACTACCTATCTAGGCAAGTTTAAATGAGGCCGGAACAACAACCAACAAGTCCGCAAACTCCTCATGTGTATATTTTAAGGTTTGGTACTATTCTACCCTAAACCATATTTTAGAGTTGTTAAACATGAAAAGTGATGCCACCATGTTAAACTAGGCATTTTTCTACCCAATTTACATATAAAGTTTATTAAAAACCGAGCTACGGTTATTAAGTTATGAATTAAAGCATTTTAGCATGGCATATGGACAAAATTACACAAACAGCATTTTAAACATAGATGAAAGTTGGATATTATTAAACTAGACGAAATTCTAGACATTTTACATATAAAGTTTGTTTTAAACCGATGCACGGTTAATTAGTTAGGATATGCATGAAGTGCAAGGGTGTTTCTGCAAAACTGGCAAAACCCTGGTTAATAGACAAATTCGCCGATCTGAAAAAAATGTAAGCGGGCCGAATAGATGGCCCAATAGCAGGGAAAAAAGGGAGGGCGCTTCGGGGTGTCCTCACCCATGGGCCTTGGCTCTGTCGATGGAAGCAGCAGGCCGGCGGGTCTGGCTGGGCCTTGGAGGCTGCTGGGCTAGGTGCTGTCGACGTTGGAGGTCAACGCACCGCTGGAATGGGCGAGCGAGGCAGAGGGTTGCGGGCGCGGACCACGCAAGGCAAGGGCGCCTCGTCCTCCCCATAGAACAAAGCAGAGGAGGGGCTGGGAACCTCCATTGCTGCACGAAGAGAGCCCCCGACGAGGAACGGGTAGCTGACGGCGGAAGCAAGGCGGGGTTTGGTCGCCGGTGACGGATCCAGGCCCAATCCAGGCGGGCGTGGCGGCAAGGCTCCGGATGGCGGCTGGAGATCCATGGCGGGGTCCCTGTCGGTGACTTGGTCAAACGGGAGAGGAGACCGAAGGTTAGAGGAGCAGGAGAGTCAGGAAAACGAAAAAGGCACGAGGCAGGGAACCTGCTGGTCCGGCGGCGGCGTCCTGGTGGTTGAGGCCGCCGGCGACGAGCGAAAGGCAACGCTGCTCCCGATCCATCCTGGATCGAGGTACATGACGAGGGGACGGGGCGCTCAGGACTACTGCTGATGCTCTGCGGCGTGCGGGCGCGAGGAGCTGCGAGCGTTGAATGTCTCCGGGAGCGCGAAGGCAAGGTGGATACGGACTGCTGCTGCCGCGGCTTGCAGTTTGTCGGGCGAGGAGATCAAGGAACGGAGCGTGATGGTTGGTCAGACACGGAAAACAGAGAAGAGACAGTGCGGTGGCGGTGGCTAGGAGGATCCCTAGGGATTAGGGATTGGTCCGATGATTGCACTGCTATTTATAGTAAGTGGGTGTGGGTAGAGCTATCTCGTCCCTCTGATCGTAATCGGACGATCTCGGATAAATAGGTTAGGGAGCAATTAACAAAACAGAGATGTTTTGTAGACGTTTGGGGATGATCCAGATCCAACGGTGACGACTGTCCGGGTCGGGTTCGGGTAAGTTTCGGACACGCGCGAGGGGTCGATGCACTGTGCAAAGAGGGGTAGACTGGCCTGGCGGTTAGCAGTGGACTGAGAGGATAGAAGAGAAAGCGGCCCGGTAACAGTTTTCGGAGACTGAAAACGTCCGACGCTTGACCGACTATGATGTCGCTATAGTTATCCGTTGGGGCACCAGACGATCTCTGAATGCGATGAAACTTGACAGGCGGTCTGTCTACACTATAATAAGACCACATGCCAACTTTCATCCCATTCCGAGAACATTTTTCGGCCACTTATAAAATAATATTCCGGACGTGCCACGGGCACGTGCGAGTGTGGTTGGGCTCAGAACGGACAACGGAGAGGACGGGGAGTCCTGGACGGATGCAAGTCTTGAAAACATGATGATGCAATGCGGATGATGACATGACAAGATGCAACATGCAAGCGAATGACATGGCAACGATAGCGAATAACTGGAAGACACTTGGCGCAACGGTCTCGGGGCGTCACACCCACCTTCCTAGTAAACCGTTGTTTGGCCAAGTTACCGCTTTTGCTCAGCCCCTCTTATAGCGTTTCTAGTTGCAGGTGCCTTGCAGGTTGTTCCATGTTGGAACATGGATATGTTGGGATACCATAATATCTCTTATTTTAATTAATGCATATATATACTTGGCAAACGGTGGAAGGCTTGGCCTTTTGCTCGGTGTTTTGTTCCACTCTTGCCGCCCTAGTTTCCGTCATATCGGTGTTATGTTCCTTTATTTTTGCGTTCCTTACACGGTTGGGGTTATGGGACTCCCTTGACAGTTCGCTTTGAATAAAACTCCTCCAGCAAGGCCCAACCTTGGTTTTAACATTTGCCTAACAACAACCTAAACTTTTCCCTAGGGATTTGCAAACCCGAGGGTCATCTTTATTTAACCCCCGGGCCAGTGTTCCTCTGAGTGTTGGTCCAACCTGGGGGATGTTCGACGCCCCCTGGGCAACTAGGGTCTCAGCTAACCCGACGTCTTGCCCATTCGGTGTGCCCTGAGAATGAGATACGTGCAACTCCTATCGAGATTTGTCGGCACATCGGGCGGTCTTGCTGGTCATGTTGTCCGAAATGTCTTTCTACTGGGATTCCGAGATTGATCGTGTCTTTCCGGGAGAAGGAATATCTTTCGTTGATCGTGAGAGCTTGTGATGGGCTAAGTTGGGACACCCCTGCAGGGTATAAACTTTCGAGAGTCGTGCCCGCGGTTATGTGGCAGATGGGAATTTGTTAATATCCGATTGTAGAGAACTTGACACTTGACTTGATTAAAATGCATCAATCGCGTGTGTAGCCGTGATGGTCTCTTTTCGGCGGTGTCCAGGAAGTGAACACGGTTTGGGTTATGTTTGATCGTAAGTAGTTCAGGATCACTTCTAGCTTTTCGACCGTTGCATAGCTTCTCATCTTACTCTTGTATTCGTATGTTAGCCACCATATTTTCTTAGCGCTTGCTGCAACTCCACCTAATTACCACATCCTACCCATAAGCTTAAATAGTCTTGATCTTGTGAGTTTTGAGATTGCTGAGTCCTCGTGACACACAGATACTACCAAAACAGTTGCAGGTGCCGATGATACTAGTGCAGGTGATGCTACCGAACTCAAGTGGGAGTTCGACGAGGACCTTGGCCGTTACTACGTGTCTTTTCCCGATGATCAGTAGTGGTGTCCAGTTGGGACAATCGGGGATCTAGCAGTTGGGTTTATCTTCTTTTCCTTTGGTTGTCCGTAGTCGGACTATGAGTGTACTCTGATGATGTATGAATTATTTGATATTGTGTGACGTGGCGATTGTAAGCCAACTCTATTTATCCCTTTCTTGTTCATTACATGGGATTGTGTGAAGATGACCCTTCTTGCGACAAAACCACAATGCGGTTATGCCTCTAAGTCGTGCCTTGACACGTGGGAGATATAGCCGCATCATGGGCGTTACAAGTTGGTAATCAGAGCCATCCCCGACTTAGGAGCCCCCTACTTGATCGAATCACTGACGTTGTTGAGTCTAGAACAAAAATGTTTTGAGTCTTAGGATTATATATATCAGAGAGTAGGATTCTTTTTACTCCTCAGTTCATTTCGTCGCTCTGGTGAGCCTCCTGACATAGATGCTTTGACTTTCCTCTCCTCAAATTTCACGATTTTTTTAGGATCACGCGGGTATCTTGGAATCGTTCTGATATTCTTGTGACGAGAAAATTGTTCTTGGTGCCTCCTGACATTTAGGAGTTGTGGCAGTGTCCCGAGGAGTTGAGCTCCGAGGTGTTGTCGTCACAATTTTATCGTTGCAGTTCTGGAATACCTGAGTTCGCCGACATCGAAAATCTCTTTTATGCAGTTAGTGGTGAGATAACCTCGACACCACCCAGTACCGGGGAGGGAGTTTGGGAGTATTGCCATAGCTTGTATAACGTATGCTTTTCGAAGGTTGAGGTACACGATTTCCAGAGTTTTCTTGGTTATGTGTTGATGGGATGGATACAGTTGGAGCGTAGGGCTTATTAGTTGTGTGATATATATTGTGCCTCCCTGTATCCCCAACACCAGATTGCATAACCACAAAGTTTCATGAGTTAATAGGTGGGAATTCAAGTAGCTCTAGTTATTCTTCCCACTGAAATTTGGTTTGTGATTGGGTAATCCTTACCACTTATTTGTTCCAGTCGTACCTTGTTGTTTCATTCATCAATCTCTTTTAAGTGGCTTCTCACCTTAATGGTCGCGTAATGTTAACTTAGGAATCCATTCATTCAATCTTTGTTCGAATGTTTATTGTGAAGACTATATGTTGCAATTTCTATCCGTTGTTTCAGCTTGTCTATCTGTCTATCATGATTCTAACAGATGTCACCCTCTTCAGGATGGCTCCTCCAATGCGTCTGAATCCGCAACACAATGATGGGGAACATGCGAACCCTCCACCTCCACCTCCGCCTTCGGAGGCATGGCAAGCTGTCATGGCAGCCACCAACGCCAACACCCAGATGCTTTTGCAACTCTTGCAAGAGCGCAACCAAGGCCAAGGCAACCAAGGAAATCAAGGTCAAGGGAAATTCAACAATCAGCCTCAGTTTGCTACCCTCAACCAGTTCCTTGCAAATCAGCCAAAGTCTTTCAGCAACTGTGTCGAGGCCACGGACGCCGATGATTGGCTCGTGGACATCAGCAAGCATTTTGAATGTAGCAATGTCAGGCCTGAGGACTATGTCAAGTTCGCTTCTTTTTAGCTCAAGGACCAAGATGCTGATTGATGTCTACTACACAACCTTCTTCTTGTAGACGTTGTTGGGCCTCCAAGTGCGGATGTTTGTATGACAGTAGCAAATTTCCCTCAAGTGGATGACCTAAGGTTTATCAATCCGTGGGAGGTGTAGGATGAAGATGGTCTCTCTCAAACAACCCTCCAACCAAATAACAAAGAGTCTCTTGTGTCCCCAACACACCCAATACAATGGTAAATTGTATAGGTGCACTAGTTCGGCGAAGAGATGGTGACACAAGTGCAATATGGATGGTAGATATAGGTTTTTGTAATCTGAAATTATAAAAACAGCAAGGTAACTAATGATAAAAGTGAGCACAAACGGTATTGCATTGCGTTGAAACAAGGCCTATGGTTCATACTTTCACTAGTGCAAGTTATCTCAACAAGGATAACATAATTAGATCATATAACTATCCCTCAACATGCAACAAAGAGTCACTCCAAAGTCACTAATAGCGGAGAACAAACAAAGAGATTATTATAGGGTACGAAAGCACCTCAAAGTTATTCTTTCCGATCAATCCATTGGGCTATTCCTATAAGTGTCACAAACAACCCTAGAGTTCGTAGTAAAATAACACCTTAAGAAACAAATCAACCAAAACCCTAATGTCACCTAGATACTCCAATGTCACCTCAAGTATCCATGGGTTTGATTATACGACATGCATCACACAATCTTAGATTCATCTATTCAACCAACACAAAGAACTTCAAAGAGTGCCCCAAAGATTCTACCAGAGAGTCAAGACGAAAACGTGTGCCATACCCTATGCATAAGTTCACAAGGTCACATAACTCGCAAGTTAATCACCAAAACATACATCAAGTGGATCAGGTGAATATATCATTGTCACCACAGATAAGCACAAGCAAGACATACATCAAGTGTTCTCAAATCCTTAAAGACTCAATCCGATAAGATAACTTCAAAGGGAAAACTCAATTCATCACAAGGAGATAGAGGGGGAGATACATCACAAGATCCAACTATAATAGCAAAGTTAGTGATACATCAAGATCGTGCCAAATCAAGAACATGAGAGAGACAGAGAGATCAAACACATAGCTACTGGTACATACCATCAGCCCCGAGGGTGAACTACTCCCTCCTCGTCATGGAGAGCGTCGGGATGATGAAGATGGCCACCGGTGATGGATTACCCCCTCCGGCAGGGTGCCGGAACGGGTCTAGATTGGTTTTTGGTGGCTACAGAGGCTTGCGGCGGCAGAACTCCTAATCTAGGTTATTTTCTGGAGGTTTCTGTATTTATAGGAATTTTTGGCGTAGGTCTCACATTAGGGGGGGGGTCTCTGAGTCATCCACGAGATAGGGGGACATGCCTAGGAGGGTAGGGCACGCCCTCCACCCTCGTGGACGGCTTGGGACTCTTCTGGCCCAACTCTTTTACTTCGGGGGCTTCTTTTGGTCCATAAAAAATCATCAAAAATTGGCACGTCAATTGGACTCCGTTTGGTATTCCTTTTCTGTAAAACTCAAAAGCAAGGAAAAAACAGAAACTGGCACTGGGCTCTAGGTTAATAGGTTAGTCCCAAAAATCATATAATATAGCATATAAATGCATATAAAACATCCTAGATGGATAATATAATAGCATGTAACAGTCAAAAATTATAGATACGTTGGAGACATATCAAGCATCCCCAAGCTTAATTCCTGCTCGCCCTCAAGTAGGTAAATGATAAAAACAGAATTTTTGATGTGGAATGCTACCTAACATATTTATCAATGTAATCTTCTCTATTGTGGCAAGAATATTCAGATCCATAAGACTCAAGACAAAAGTTTAATATTGACATAAAAAATAATAATACTTCAAGCATACTAACAAAGTAATTATGTCTTCTCAAAATAACATGGCCAAAGAAAGTTCATCCCTACAAAATCATATATTTTGGTTATGCTCCATCTTCTTCACACAAAATATTCAAATCATGCACAACCCCGATGACAAGCCAAGCAATTGTTTCATACTTTAGTATTCTCAAACTTTTTCAACTTTCACGCAATACATGAGCGTGAGCCATGGACATAGCACTATAGGTGGAATAGAGTGGTGGTTGTGGAGAAGACAAAATGAGGAAGATGGTATCACATCAACTAGGCGTATTAATGGGCTATGGAGATGCCCATTAATAGATATCGATATGAGTGAGTAGGGATTGCCATGCAACGGATGCACTAGAGCTATAAATGTATGAAACCCCAACAAAAGAAACTAAGTGGGTGTGCATCCAACTTTCTTGCTCAGGAAGACCTAAGGCATTTGGGGAAGCCCATCGTTGGAATATACAAGCCAAGTTCTATAACGAAAATTCCCACTAGTATATGGAAGTGACAAAATAAGAGACTCTCTATCATGAAGATCATGGTGCTACTTTGAAGCACAAGTGTGGAAAAAGGATGGTAGCATTGTCCCTTCTCTCTTTTTCTCTCATTTTTTGGGCCTTTTTTTAATTTGGGCTTTCTCTTTTTTTTCTTTTTTTTCTCACATGGGACAATGCTCTAATAATGATGATCATCGCACTTCTATTTATTTACAACTCAAAGATTACAACTCAATACTTAGAACAAAAATATGACTCTATATGCGTGCCTCCAGCGGTGTACCGGGATGTGCAATGAATCAAGAGTGACATGTATGAAAAATTATGAACGGTGGCTTTGCCACAAATACGATGTCAACTGCATGATCATGCAAGGCAATATGACAATGATGGATCATGTCATAGTAAATGAATGGTGGAAAGTTGCATGGCAATATATCTCGGAATGGCTATGGAAATGCCATAATAGGTAGGTATGGTAGCTATTTTGAGGAAGGTAAATGGTGGGTTTATGGTACCGGCGAAAGTTACACGGTACTAGAGAGGCTAGCAATGGTGGAAGGGTGAGAGTGTGTATAATCCATGGACTCAACATTAGTCCTAAAGAACTCACATACTTATTGCAAAAATCTACAAGTCATCAAAACCAAGCACTACGTGCATGCTCCTAGGGGGATAGATTGGTAGGAAAGGGCCAACGCTCATCCCCGGCCGCCACTCATAAGGAAGATAATCAAAGAAATACCTCATGCTTCAAATTTGTTACACAACAGTTACCATACATGCATGCTACGGGACTTGCAAACCTCAACACAAGTATTTCTGAAATTCACAACTACTCAACTAGCATGACTCTAATATCACCATCTTCATATCTCAAAACAATCATAAGGAATCGAACTTCTCATAGTATTCAATGCACTTTATATGAAAGTTTTTATTATATCCCTCTTGGATGCCCATCATATTAGGACTAAATTTATAACCAAAGCAAATTACCATGCTGTTTAAAACTCTCAAAATGATATAAGTGAAGCATGAGAGTTCAACAATTTATTCAAAATAAAACTGCCGCCGTGCTCTAAAAAGATATAAGTGCAGCACTAGAGCAAATGACAAACTACTCCAAAAGATATAAGTGAAGATCAATGAATAGTTGAATAATTATGCAACTATGTGAAGAATCCTTCTCATAAATAAAATTTCAGATATTAAGTACTTTATTCAAACAGCAAGCAAAACAAAATAACATGACATTGCAAGGATATCACATATCATGTAAAGAAGCAAAAACTTAGGCTCAACCAAAACTGACCGATAGTTGTTGAAGAAGAAAGGTGGGATGCCAACCGGGGCATCCCCAAGCTTAGATGCTTGAGACTTCTTGAAATATTGACTAGGGGTGCCTTGGGCATCCAAAAGCTTGAGCTTTTGTGTCTGCTTAATTCCTTTCATATCGCGGTTTTCCTAAATCTTAAAAATTTCATCCACACAAAACTCAACAAGAACTCGTGAGATAAGTTAGTATAAATGCATGCTAAACCTTATCATTCTCTACTGTAGCAAATCACTAAAATTATTATTTAACATTGCCTACTAATTGCCTCTTCATATTTAATAGTCCTATCCTCAAATAGAATCATTAAACAAGCAAACATATGCAAACAACGCAAACATAACAACAATCTGTCTAAACAGAACAGTCTGTAAAGAATGCAAGAGGAATCATACTTATTTAACTCCAAAAATTCTGAAAAATGACCACACTTTAGATAATTTGTTGTTGCTCATTGTGTAAAAAATTCAAGATTTTATCTTCTTCCGACCATTCACAAATATTCAAAACATAACAACAAAGATTCTGTTTTTAAAACAGCAACATATGGACTTGCAAAATAAGCATGGTAAAGGCTACACTTGACTTTTTATTGAACTAAAAGATGAAAAACATTACTCTAAATAACATCAAGAAAATCCTAATAAAATAAAATGACGCTCCAAGCAAAACACATATCATGTGGTGAATAAAAATATAGCTCCAAGTTACCGATGAACGAAGACGAAAGAGGGGATGCCATCCGGGGCATCCCCAAGCTTAGGCTCTTGGTTGTCCTGGAATATTACCTAGGGGTGCCTTGGGCATCCCCAAGCTTCGGATCTTGCAACTTCTTATTCTGTAGTCCATCGAATCTTTACCCAAAACTTGAAAACTTCACAACACAAAACTTAACAAAAAACTCGTAAGCTCCGTTAGTATAAGAAAATAAATCACCACTTAGGTACTGTTGTGAACTCATTCTAAATTCATATTGGTGTAATATCTACTGTATTCCAACTTCTCTATGGTTCATACCCTCCGATACTACTCATAGATTCATCAAAATAAGCAAACAACACAATGAAAACATAATCTGTCAAAAACAAAACACTCTGTAGTAATCTGGAGATTTTGAATACTTCTGTAACTCCAAAAATTCTGAAAAATTAGGACGAGCAGGATAAAAAGTATATTGATATACTACAGTTGGAATTAGTATTTTATCACTCTCTGGTAAAAAACATAATTGTTTTCATGAGTGCATACTTTCTGTTTTTATCAGCAAGATCAAACAACAATCACCCAAGAAGATCCCTAAGGCTCTACTTGGCACAAACACTAATTAAAACAAAAACCACATCTAACTAGAGGCTAGATAGATTATTTATTACTAAACATGGGCAAAATGCAAAGAACAAAAATAAAATTGGGTTGCCTCCCAACAAGCGCTATCGTTTAACGCCCCTAGCTAGGCATGACGATTTCAATGATGCTCACATAAAAGATAAGAATTGAAACATAAAGAGAGCATCATGAAGAATATGACTAACACATTTAAGCCTAACCCAATTCCTATGCATAGGGATTTTGTGAGCAAACAATTTGTGGGAACAAGAATCAACTTGCATAGGAAGGTAAAACAAGGATAACTTCAAGATTTTCAACACATAGAGAGGAAACTTGATATTATTGCAATATGTAAAAGCATATGTTCCTCTCGCATAATAATTTTCAGTGTCATCATGAATGAATTCAACAATATAACCATCACACAAAGCATTCTTTTCATGATTCATAAGCATAGCAAATTTACTACTCTCCACATAAGCAAAATTCTTCTCATTCGGAATAGTGGGAGCAAAATAAAATAACTATCATGGGATTGAAAATTGAAATCAGGATGACAAGTTTCATTGTTATCATTATTCTCTATGGCATACCTGTCATCATAATAAGCATCATAGATAGGAGGCATTCTTTCATCATAGTGAATTTGCTCATCAAAACTTGTGGGACTAAAAGTATCATCTTCATCAAACATAGCATCCCCAAGCTTATGGCCTTGCATATCATTAGCATCATGGATATTCAAAGAATCCATACTAACAACATTGCAATCATGCTCATCATTCAAAGATTTAGTGCCACACATTTTAATGCATTCTTCTTCTAACACTTTGGCACAATTATCGGAATCCTTATTTTCACGAAAGACATTATAAAGATGAAGCATATGAGGCACCCTCAATTCCATTTTTTTGTAGTTCTCTTTTATAGACTAAACTAGTGATAAAACAAGAAACTAAAAGATTCGATTGCAAGATCTAAAGATATACCTTCAAGCGCTAACCTCCCCGGCAGCGGCGCCAGAAAAGAGCTTGATGTCTACTACACAACCTTCTTCTTGTAGACGTTGCTGGGCCTCCAAGTGCAGAGGTTTGTAGGACAATAGCAAATTTCCCTCAAGTGGATGACCTAAGGTTTATCAATCCGTGGGAGGCGTAGGATGAAGATGGTCTCTCTCAAACAACCCTGCAACCAAATAACAAAGAGTCTCTTGTGTCCCCAACACACCAATACAATGGTAAATTGTATAGGTGCACTAGTTCGGCGAAGAGATGGTGACACAAGTGCAATATGGATGGTAGATATAGGTTTTTGTAATCTGAAATATAAAAACAGCAAGGTAACTAATGATAAAAGTGAGCACAAACGGTATTGCAATGCGTTGAAACAAGGCCTAGGGTTCGTACTTCCACATGTGCGATAACATAATTAGATCATATAACTATCCCTCAACATGCAACAAAGAGTCACTCCAAAGTCACTAATAGCTGAGAACAAACAAAGAGATTATTGTAGGGTATGAAAGCACCTCAAAGTTATTCTTTCTGATCAATCCATTGGGCTATTCCTATAAGTGTCACAAACAACCCTAGAGTTCGCAGTAAAATAACACCTTAAGACACAAATCAACCAAAACCCTAATGTCACCTAGATACTCCAATGTCACCTCAAGTATCCATGGGTTTGATTATACGACATGCATCACACAATCTTAGATTCATCTATTCAACCAACACAAAGAACTTCAAAGAGTGCCCCAAAGTTTCTACCGGAGAGTCAAGACGAAAATGTGTGCCAACCCCTATGCATAAGTTCACATGGTCACAGAACTCGCAAGGTGGTCACCAAAACAAACATCAAGTGGATCACATGAATATCTCATTGTCACCCACAGATAAGCACATGCATGACGTACATCAAGTGTTCTCAAATCCTTAAAGACTCAATCAGATAAGATAACTTCAAAGGGAAAACTCAATTCATCACAAGGAGATAGAGGGGGAGAAACCTCACAAGATCCAACTATAATAACAAAGCTCGCGATACATCAAGATCATGCCACATCAAGAACAGGAGAGAGAGAGAGAGAGATCAAACACATAGCTACTGGTACATACCCTCAACTCTGAGGGTGAACTACTCCCTCCTCGTCATGGAGAGCGCCGGGATGATGACGATGGGCACCGATGATTGATTCCCCCCTCCGGCAGGGTGCCGGAATAGGTCTAGATTGGTTTTCGGTGGCTACAGAGGCTTGCGGCGGCAGAACTCCCGATCTAGGTTATTTTCTGGAGGTTTCTGTATTTATAGGAATTTTTGGCGTAGGTCTCACGTCAGGGGGGGGTCTCCAAGTCGTCCACGAGATAGGGGGATGCGCCTAGGGGGGTAGGGCGCGCCCTCCACCCTCGTGGACAGCTCGGGACTCTTCTGGCCCAACTCTTTTACTTCGGGGGCTTCTTTTGGTCCATAAAAAATCATCAAAAATTGGCACCTCAATTGGACTCCGTTTGGTATTCCTTTTCTGTAAAACTCAAAAACAAGGAAAAAACAGAAACTGGCACTGGGCTCAAGGTTAATAGGTTAGTCCAAAAAATCATATAAAATAGCATACAAATGCATATAAAACATCCTAGATGGATAATATAATAGCATGGAACAATCAAAAATTGTACATACGTTGGAGACGTATCACTGATTGGTATCAACAATACAAAGATTCCAGAGGAGGTCGAGTGATTACCTGGGATGACTTCTGGCGGGATTTCAATGCTCACCACATTCCTACAAGTGTTGCTGAGAGCAAGCGTGAGGAATTCCGTAGTCTCAAGCAAGGAAGCATGTCCATGTACCAATACAACATCCAGTTTTAGAAACTTGCTCGCTTCGCAAGGAGGACGTTCCTGATGAAAAGAGCATGATCTATCACTTCAGGGGTGGCCTCAGACAAGATCTGCAGTTAGCTCTCGTGCTTCTTGAGCCTACTAAGTTTGATCAATTCTATAACATGGCCCTCAAGCAAGAAGGTGCTCAGCTCAAGTGTGAGGCTTCAAAGAAGAGAATCAGGGATGCAGTTCAGTCTTCTTCCTCACAAGTGGCAGCTAAGCAACAGAAGTTCTGGCTTCCTCCTCCTCTGTTTTGTCAGCCCTACCAGCAGAAGAATAAAGGTGGCCATGGATCTTCCCACCCACCCAACCCAGACTATCAGAAGAAGTCTTAGACTCAAGCTCCAAGGTCAAGTGCTCCCCCTTCTTATCACCGTCCACTCTCAGAGGTCACTTGCAACAAAGTATCAACAGAAAGGTCACTATGCAAACAAGTGATTCAAAAATAGGCGCCTTCCGCCCCCTCCTCATGTGAGGTCTTCAAGCAATGCAGTAGTCAAGAATAATCCTAAGTCTGCAAGGGTGAACATAATGAACACAGCTCAAGCAGAGGATTCTTTAGAAGTGATCATGGGTAATGTTCTAGTTAATGATATTCCTGCAAAAGTCTTATTTGATACTCGTGCATCTATTTCATTCATATCAAGACCTTTTGCATCCATGCACAATTTGCACATTGTCGATCTGCCTAAGCCGATAGCGGTTTCCTCTCCGGGTTTGTTCATGAATGCCAAAATGATTGCTCCGGATGTTTCCATCAAGATGGGCAACTATAAATTCCTGTCTTCTCCAATGGTTCTTGGCAACTCTGATATTGATCTAATTCTCGGGATGGACTGGCTTTCTAAGCACAAGGCTCAACTTGATTATGCTGCCAGGGAGATTCAATTGACACACTCTTCTGAGGATGTGATCATCTATGCTGCTCAGGATGAAACCATTCGATTGTTCTCTCTCAATGAGAAGGGCGAGTTAGATGCTATTTCTCATATTCCAGTTGTTTGTGAGTACCAAGACATCTTTCCAGAAGAGCTTCCGGGAATGCCTCCTCACTAGCCAGCTGACTTCGTTATCGATCTTGAGCCTGGTACTAAACCCATTTGCAAGCGTCCTTACAAGCTTGAACCAAAGGAGCTGAAGGAATTGAAGAAACAACTTGATGAACAAGAGCGTCTGGGTTTGATCAGACTGGGTTCATCTCCGTGGGGTTGTGGTGTTCTTTTTGTCTAGAAGAAGGATGGTAGGGACCGACTTTGCGTCGATTGCCGTCCATTGAACAAGAAGACAATCAAGAACAAGTACCCACTTCCCAACATCAATGAGCTATTCGAGCAACTTAAAGGTGCAAAAGTGTTTTCCAAGCTTGACCTCCGTATGGGTTATCATCAGATTCACATGCGTGAAGAAGATATTCCCAAGACAGCATTCAGAACAAGCTTTGGTTCTTATGAATATACTGTCATGTCTTTCGGCCTTGTCAATGCTCCTCCAACATTCTCACGAATGATGAACTTCATCTTCAACCCCTACACAAATGAATTTGTCCTAGTGTATCTCGATGATATCTTGGTGTTCTCCAAGAATAAGAAGGATCATGCCAAACATTTGCGATTGGTGCTCGACAAGCTCAGAGAGTATCAATTCTATGCGAAGTTTTCCAAATGTGAGTTCTGGCTTGATGAAGTTCTTTACCTTGGTCACATCATCTCCGCCAAGGGCATTGCTATTAATCCGGAGAAGGTTTCTACAATTATGAATTGGGAGCCTCCTCAGAATGTCAAGCAGCTCCGCAGTTTCCTTGGGCTTGAAGCTATTGCCGAAGATTCGTTGATAATTTCTCTAAGATTGCAAAGCCTCTTTCCAACCTCCTCCAGAAGCATGTCAAGTATGTCTGGACTCCTAAGTGTGACGTTGCTTTCAACACTCTCAAAGAGAAGCTAGTCTCAGCTCCTGTCTTAACTCATCCTGATGAATCCAAGCCATTCAAAGTTTTCTATGATGCCTCATTGCAAGGTCCCGGTGCGGTGTTAATGCAAGATAATAAAGTTGTGGCTTATACCTCTTGTCAGTTGAAGCCCAACGAAAGGAACTACCCCACTCATGATCCTGAGTTGGCTGCAGTTGTCCATGCATTAATAACATGGAGACATCTCTTGTTGGGAAGGCAAGTGGACATTTTCACCAATCACAAGAGCCTCAAATATATCTTCACTCAACCCAACTCAACCTCAGACAAACTCGTTGGGTTGAAATGATTCAAGAGTACAATCCAAGTATTGAATATACTCCAGGAAAGGCCAATGTGATTGCAGATGCTTTAAGCAAAAAGGCTTGCTGCAAAAACTTAATTCTCAAGCCATTCCAACCGGACCTTTGTGAAGCTTTCCGCAAGCTCAACCTCCAAGTTGTTCCTCAAGGTTTTCTTGCCAACCTTCAAGTCACTCCAACTTTGGAAGACCAAATTCGCGAGGCACAACTACAAGGTGAAACATGGTATTGCCAAGGGCTTACCCAAATACAAGTGCTATCGCATTGATGACAAGGACACCTTATTCTTCGAGGACCGGATTGTGGTTCCTAAATGTGATCTAAGGAAGGTCATAATGAACGAAGCGCACAATTCTCTTCTTTCCATTCATCCAAGCAGTTCAAAGATGTACCATGACCTCAAGCAGTCATATTGGTGGACTCGAATGAAGCGAGAAATTACTCAATTCGTGAATGAATGTGATGTCCGCCTAAGGGTGAAAGCAGAACACCAATGACCAGCTGGTCTCCTCCAACCTCTTGCTATTCTAGAATGGAATTTTGACCATATCGAAATGGACTTTGTCACTGGATTTCCCAAGTCCAAGCGTGGGAATGATGCTATTTTTGTTGTCATTGACAAGCTTACAAAAGTGGCTCATTTCCTTCCAATCAAAGAATCTATCACAGCAGCTCAGTTGGCAGAGCTATACACCTCCAGAATTATCTCGTTGCACGGTTCCACAATTGATCTCTTCAGACCGTGGAAGCATTTTCACTTCTAAGTTCTGGGTCTCTTTCTAGAAGGCCATGGGCACCAATATTCGCTTCAGCACAACTTTCCATCTTCAAACAAGTGGCCAAGTCGAGAGAGTAAATCAAATCCTCGAAGACATGCTCAGGGCTTGCGTCATCTCTTTCGGTATGAAGTGAGAAGATTGTCTCCCATATGCCGAGTTCTCCTACAACAAAAGCTTCCAAGCAAGTTCGCGCAAGGCCCCATTCGAAATTCTATATGGCAGAAAGTGCCGTACTCCTCTCAATTGGTCCGAGACTGGTGAACGCCAACTTCTTGGCAATGACTTGATCATAGAAGCTGAAGAAATGTGTAAAGTCATCCTGAAAATCTCAAAGCCCCGCAATCACGCCAGAAGAGTTACTATGATAGCGAGCACCGTGACTTGGCTTTCGAGATCGGAGACCATGTCTACCTCCACGTCTCTCCAATGAAAGGCACTCGTCGCTGCGGTATCAAAGGGAAGGTTGCCCCGAGATACGTGGGTCCTTTCAAGATCATTGGCAAAAGAGGCGACCTCGCCTATCAACTCGAGCTTCCGTCCTACTTCGCAAATGTGCACGATGTGTTTCACGTGTCACAGCTTCGCAAGTGCTTCAAGACGCCTGAGCGCACTATCAACATCGAAGAGATTGATCTCCAAGAAGATTTGTCTTATCATGAGCATCCCGTTGCCATTCTTGAAGAAACTGAGCGCAAAACTTGCAACAAGTCAATCAAATTCCTGAAAGTTAAGTGGTTACACCGTTTCGACCGAGAAGCCACCTGGGAACGCGAGGATCACCTCTGTTCTAAATATCTGGAGTTCTTTCAGTCCTAGATCTCGGGACAAGATCCTCTTGTAGTGGTTGAGTGGTGTAACACCCCAGATGTAACTTTTCATAATTGTAACTCCAACTCTTGCCGTTTCCGGCTATGTTATACGATGTTTTGTTTGTGGCTGGGTTTTTTTTCTTTTGTTTTGCATTTTGTTCATGTCATGCATTTCATCTCATGTCATCATGTGCATCTCATTTGCATTCGTGTTCGTCTCATGCATCCGGTCATTTTCCCCGTTGTCTGTTTCGCGATACGACACTCCCACATGCACCCGTTGCACCCCTCAAATCTCGTTTCGTGAGCGGGAGAAAAACATTCTCAGAATGGTTCGAGATTTGTAGAGTGGCCTTGGTACATCCCCGGTAGGCTGCCTGTCAAATTTTTCTCCATTTGGAGGTCGTTTGATGCCCCAATGGTTAACCGGGTTACGCAAAAGCTTCTCTCTCTCTCTCTCTCTCTCTCTCTCTGCAGCCCAACACCCCTCCAAAACAGCCCACTTGCCCATATAAACCCCCTCTGTGCTCTCCTTCGTTGGATCATGATCGTGTGGGCGAAAACCGCACCTCATTTGGACACTCCTAGCTCCCCCTACCTATAAATATGCCTCCCCCTCCTCATTTTCCGGATCAAACCCTAACACCCCTCTCCCCGCGCCGCCGGACACGTCCGGGTGACGCCGGATGCCTCCGCCACTGCCTCCACACCACTCCCACGCGGCCACATGGCATCACCGCCGTCGTGGCCTGCCCGAGCCTGGGACGCCCCCCCCGGCCCACATCGGCCCCGCGCGCCTTGCCGAACCCTAGCGCCGCCACCGCCCTTCGCACCGGCCTCTGTTGCCCCTCGCCGTGCGCCACCGCTCGAAGCTCCGTCGCCTCATCGGCATCGCGCCATTGCTATCCGCGCCTCCATACCGAGCCGTCGCCGCCAAGCCCGCGCCTCGCCACCGCCTTCCTCCCTGCGCCACCGGACTCCGGCGACCGGATCCAGTGCTCTGCCCCTCACCGACCCCTCCTCGAGCTTCGGCCGCCGTTCCCCTACCAAGTCCAGTGACGACCTCAGCAATCCTCGGAATCCGCGCCAGGAACCCTAGATCTGAAGGTTGGCCTCATTTTTCGTCCAAGCCCTGAAAATCTCACATTTTGTGCACCACTTTGTCATGCCATATCTCCATGCTCATAACTCCATTTTGCGTGCATGATATATCAAAATGTTCGTCTTGTGATGCTATTATGTTAATGTCATTTGCATGCATGTTACTGTCCATATTGATGCCCTAATCTTCGTTGCAAAAGTGTTATATGATGTTGTCTGCTGGAATTCAACATAACTTGCTGATTTGTCATGTTCGTTGCATTTTGTGTGTGCATCCTATGGGCATGATTGTAACGCCCCGAGACAGTTGCGCCAGGTGTCTTCCAGTTATTCGCTGTTGTTGCCTTGTCATTTGCTTGCGTGTTTCATCTTTCCATCTCATCATGTGCATTGCATCATCATGTTTTCAAAACTTGCATCCGTCCCGGTCTCTCAGTTCCTTCCGTTGTCCGTTCTGAGCTCAGGCACACTTGCACGCGCCCGCGGCACGTCCGAAATAATATTTTATAAGTGGCCGAAAAATGTTCTCGGAATGGGATTAAAGTTGGCGTGCGGTGTTGTTTTGTTGTCAGTAGGCCGCCCGCCAAGTTTCATCGCATTCAGAGCTCGTTTGATAGCCCAACCGTTAAACTATAGCAACATTATAGTCGGTCTATCGTCGGACGTTTTCGGTCTCCGGAAACAGTCGCCGGGCTGCATTCCCCCTCTTTCCTCTCAGCCCAAGCCCTTCTTCACAGTCCATCTAGCCCACCTACCTACCCTCTCCGCTCCGGACCGTCCAATGGCGATCGAACGACTCCGAGACGGAGGAAAACCCGTCCAAACCCTAATCCTAACCCCCTTTTCCTATTTAAACACCCCCTTGCCATTTTTGGAATCCTAAACCCCCTCCACCTACTTCTAGCCTTCCCCTCGGGATCCCCGCAGCTGCCAGCCACCTTCTCCTCGAATTCCGGCGCCATCCACCGTGTTCCCACCACTTGGCGCGCCGCCAATCGCCAACGCTGCCGCTTTAGCTGTTCCCAGCCAACCCCGTGCTGCCACCTCGTCCGCTCCACCTCCCCACCCCACGCGGCCCGGCACAGCCCGTAGCCGGCCCGCTCGGGCTCGACCGCACCCACCGCACCGCTGGTGCCGACCCAGCCGTCTCGCTCCTCCCGCTCGATCCAGAGGGGATCAAGAGCGCTCGCCGTCGCCCGTCCGCTCCTCTTCCCCGAGGATCCCGGTGTTGTCTCGCCGTGCTCCGCCGCCCCCCAGGTCGCCGACCACCGCTCCCTTCCCCATCTCCTTCTCCTCCTAACCCTAATATTTTTCTCTCTGTGTGCCATGTTCAGGAGCAGGAGCTCAGAGCTCGCCGCCAGCCCCGTTTCGCTGCCCCACCGCCCGGATCTGGCAGAATTCGGCCGGGCCCGCCCCGCCATGTGCTCGCCGGTGACCTTCCTCCTGGTCCGTGCAGCCCTGCTGCCTACAAGCCGCCACCGCCGGTGCCCCTTCCCCTGCTCGGGTGTGAACACGACGGGAAGGAGCGTCCCTGCGCCCGTTGACCCGGCCTCGTGGGCCTCGTCCCTGTTCGGCCCACCCAACACCCCTTCCAGCCCGCCTCCTCACTGACTGGGCCCAGCCCATGGTGAGCAACCAGCAGCTCCCCCAGCCCAGTTTGCCTCAGATCTGGCCCGTGATGTTTTTTTCCCTTCCAGGATGATTTTTCTAATTTCCTGAGAACACCACTTTTGCAGAAAACCCCTCCAACTTCATGCATATCATAACTCACCAACCGTGCATCGTATTAAAATGTTTCATATATGTAAAATGCTTAGAATTTTGTCTAGTTTCATAATATCCAACTTTCATCCATGTTTGAAATGTTTAAGATGTTGTTTGATTAAATTTGCTTAAATGCCATGCTAAAATGCTTTAATTCATAACTAAATAACCGTAGCTCCATTTTTAATAAACTTTATATTTAAATGGGGTAGAAAATGCCTAGTTTAACATGGTGCACTCATCTTGCATGTTTAACAAATCTAAAATATGGTTTAGGGCGGAACAGTACCAAATCCATAATTTGCATATGAGGATTTTTCGGATTTGTTGCTTGTTGTTCCGGCCTCATTTAAACTTGCCTAGATAGGTAGTTTTCTTTTGCTTCACCTCTTGCCATGTTAATCAACATTTAATATTCTTGGGTACATAAACGGGATTGAACTAAATAACTTGAATGTGGTGTTCGGTCGAGTTCCACTTAATTTGTGGTATTGTTTGTGCACTTTGCCATGCCATTCCTCTTTAAACCGGACATGCATCATACTTGGTTGCGCATCATGCCATGCTTACGTGATGGTTGTTTACTATGTTGTTTGCTTATTTCCGGTGTTGCTTCTTCGGGTTAGTTCCGATAACATCGCGTTTGTGAGGATTTATTCGACTTCGTCCGTGTGTCTCCTTCATGGACTCGTTCTTCTTCCTTGCGGGATCTTAGGAAAGATGACCATACCCTCGAAATCACTTCTATCTTTGCTTGCTAGTTGTTCGTTCTATCTCTATGTCACGCTATGATATGTCTCCAACGCATCTACTTTTCCAAACACTTTTTCCCTTGTTTTGGACTCTAACTTGCATGATTTGAATGGAACTAACCCGGACTGACACTGTTTTCAGCAGAATTACCATGGTGTTATTTTTGTGCAGGAGCAAACATTCTCAGAATGACCTGAAACTTCACTGAGACACTTTTCAGAAAATAAGAAAAATACCTGCGAAAGATGAAGGCCAGGGGGCCCACCGTCTTGCCATGAGGGTGGGGGGCGCGCCTGCCCCCCTAGGGCGCGCCCCCTACGTCGTGGCCCCCTGTTGCCTCTCCGACTCCAACTCCACCTCCATATATTGAGTTTCGATGAGCAAAAAATAAAGGAGAAGAAATCATCGCGTTTTACGGTACGGAGCCACCGCCAAGCCCTAAAACCTCTCGGGAGGGCTGATATGGAGTCCGTTCGGGGCTCCGGAGAGGGGAATCCGTTGCCATCGTCATCATCAACCATCCTCCATCACCAATTTCATGATGCTCACCGCCGTGCGTGAGTAATTCCATCATATGCTTGCTGTACGGTGATGGGTTGGATGGGATCTATCATGTAATCGAGTTAGTTTTGTTAGGGTTTGATCCCTAGTGTCCACTATGTTCTGGGATTGATGCTGCTATGACTTTGCTATGCTTAATGCTTGTCACTAGTGCCCGAGTGCCATGATTTCAGATCTGAACCTATTATATTTTCATCAATATATGAGTGTTCTTGATCCTATCTTGCAAGTCTATAGTCACCTATTATGTGTTATGATCCGTTAACCCTGAAGTGACAATAATCGGGATACTTATCGGTGATGACCGTAGTTTGAGGAGTTCATGTATTCACTATGTGTTAATGCTTTGTTCCGGTTCTCTATTAAAAGGAGGCCTTAATATCCCTTAGTTTCCGTAAGGACCCCGCTGCCACGGGAGGATAGGACAAAAGATGTCATGCAAGTTCTTTTCCATAAGCACGCATGACTATATTCGGAATACATGCCTACATTATATCAGTGAACTGGAGCTAGTTCTGTGTCACCCTAGGTTATGACTGTTACATGATGAACCGCATCCGGCATAATTCTCCATCACCGATCCATTGCCTACGAGCTTTCCATATATTGTTCTTCGCTTATTTACTTTTCCGTTGCTATTGCTATCATCACTACAAAATACCAAAAACATTACTTTTACTACTGTTACCTTTTGCTACCGTTATCACCACTATCATATTCCTTTGCTACTAAACACTTTGCTGCAGATATTAATTTTCCAGGTGTGGTTGAGTTGACTACTCAGCTGCTAATACTTGAGAATATTCTTTGGCTCCCCTTGTGTCGAATCAATAAATTTGGTTTGAATACTCTACCCTCGAAAACTGTTGCGATCCCCTATACTTGCGGGTTATCAAGACTATTTTCTGGCGTGGTTGTCGGGGAGCATAGCTCTATTCTTTGAGTCACTTGGGATATATATCTGCTTATCATTATGAACAACTTGAGAGATCCAAAAACCAAGATCTATCCCTCAACTACAAGGAGAGGTAAGGAACTGCCATCTAGCTCTGCACTTGATTCACCTTCTGTTTTGAGTAAGCTTGCGACACCTACAGCTACTTCTGTTATTCGTTCTGATATGTCGCATGTTATTGATGATGCCGCTTCTGCTATGCATGATACTTATGATGAAACTACCTTATGCCTGATACTACTGTGCCACTTAGTGCTTTTCTTGATGAACAACTTGCTAGGGCTAGAGAAATTGAAAATATTGAATCTGATGATACTGATGAAAGTGATGATGAAGAACCACTTGCCATCCCTAAGAGTTATGTTTTTGATCAAGATGCTTCTTTAGCTATTTTAGCTTTCAGAAATAGAACTGAACTTAAAATATTATTAGCTAAATGGAGTAAGCAATCTCTAAATGCTAGAATGAAACCTGACCCTGCTTTTGCTACTTCACCTATCTTTGTTACTAATAAGGATTATGAATTTTCTGTTGATCCTGATATAATTACTTTTGGTTGAATCTGATCCTTTTCATGGTTATGAATCTGAAACTGTTGTGGCACATCTTACTAAATTAAATGATATAGCCACCCTGTTTACTAAAGATGAGAGAACTCGCTACTTTTACATCCTTAAAATATTTCCGTTCTCATTAAAGGGTGATGCTAAGATATGGTTTAATTCTCTTGATCCTGGTTGTGTGTGTAGTCTCCGGGATATGTTTTATTACTCCTCTGCTAAATATTTCTCTGCTCATAAGAAACAAGCTGCTTTAAGGGATATATATAATTTTGTGCAAATTAAAGAAGAGAGTCTCCCACAAGCTTGGGGGAGGCTTCTCCAATTACTTAATGCTTTGCCTGATCATCCTCTTAAGAAAAATGAAATACTTGATATCTTTTATAATGGACTAACCGATGCCTCCAGAGATTACCTAGACAGTTGTGCTGGTTCTGTTTTTAGGGAAAGAACACCGGATGAAGCTGAAATTCTATTGAATAATATGTTGACAAATGAAAATAATTGGACACCTTCGGAGCCAATTCCTAAGCCTATTCCTAAACCAACTCCGAAGAAGAGGGGTATTCTATTTCTCAGTCCTGAAGATATGCAAGAGGCAAAGAAATCTATGAAAGAAAAGGGTATTAAAGCTGAAGATGTTAAGAATTTACCTCCTATTGAAGAAATACATGGTATTAATTTACCGCCTGTTGAAGAAACATATAATCTTAATCCATTACCTATTGAAGAAACTCATGGTCTTGATAACCCGACACAGGTAGTAAAGGTAAATTCTCTCTATAGATATGATAAAGCTGTAATCCCATTTACTAAAATTGCTAGCCCATGCTTAGATGAGTTTGATAAATTTATTGCTAAGCAAGAAGATTTTAATGCTTATTTTGGTAGACAATTAAAATACAATTCAAATATTCTTGGACACTTGGGTGATTATATGGCTAACGTTAAAAGTGAGCTTAAACTTATTAGTAAACATGCTTCTATGGTTACCACTCAAGTATAACAAGTACTTAAAGCTCAAAATGATTCGCTCAATGAATTGAATAGTAAAGATAATGATTATGCTATTAGAGTGGCTACTAGAACTGGTAGAATGACTCAGGAACCTTTGTATCCTGAAGGCCATCCTAAGAGAATTGAGCAAGATTCTCAGAGAACTAATTTAGATGCACCTAGTTCTTCTAAAAGGAAGAAAAAGAAAAATGATAGGACTTTGCATGCTTCTAGTGATCCTATTGTTGAAACACCTGAGAATCCAAATGACATATCTATTTCTGATGCTGAAACACAACCTGGTAATGAAACTGAAACTAGTGGTAATGTTAATGATAATGACATAGAAATTGAACCTGCTGTTGATCTTGATAACCCACAATCAAAGAATCAATGTTATGATAAGAAAGACTTCGTTGCTAGTAAACATGGTAAAGAAAGAGAACCATGGGTTCAAAAACCCATGCCTTTTCCTCCCAAACCATCCAAGAAAAAGGATGATGAGGATTTTGAGCGCTTTGCTGAAATGATTAGACCTATCTTTTTGCGTATGCGATTAACTGATATGCTCAAAACTAATCCTTATGCTAAGTACATGAAAGATATTATTACAAATAAAAGAAAGATACTGGAAGCTGAAATTTCCACCATGCTTGCTAATTATACTTTTAAGGGTGGAATACCAAAGAAACTTGGAGATCCAGGAGTACGCACTATACCTTGCTCCATTAAAAGAAACTATGTTAAAACTGCTTTATGTGATCTTGGAGCCGGTTTTAGTGTTATGCCTCTCTCTTTATATAGTAGACTTGATTTGAATAAGTTGACACCTACTGAAATATCTTTGCAAATGGCTGATAAATCAATTGCTATACCTGTCGGTATTTGTGAGGATGTGCCTGTTGTAGTTGCAAATGTTACTATTTTAACGGACTTTGTTATTCTTGATATTCCCGAGGACGATAGTATGTCTATTATTCTTGGAAGACCCTTTTTGAATACTGCAGGGGCTGTTATTGATTGCACTAAAGGCAATGTCACTTTTCATGTTAATGGTAATGAGCATACGGTACACTTTCCGAGGAAACAACCTCAAGTTCACAGTATCAATTCTATTGGAAAAATTCCATCGATTATATTAGGAGGTTTTGAATTTCCTCTTCCTACTGTCAAGAAGAAATATGATATTCTTATTATTGGGGATGTGCATATCCCCGTTGAGGTAACATAGTGTTATTCGAAATTTCTCCGGTTCCATGTTATTCGGAATGGGTTCGTTAACGAGACTTGATCAACCTTGTTAGTGGATTCCTTTTGATGACCATGAGATGGATGAAACTAGAAGGCACAACCTTCTGCACCCCACTTTTACTTTCTATTATTTACATAAAATAAAATAAAATAAATATTTTTCTGTCTGTTATCTGATTATTCGTGCAATATAAAAATACCTCAAAAATAAAAGTTCTCCAAATGCCCTGAAAATTAAATATGATTTTTTCTAGAATATTTGCGGATTTATGGAACTGAGAACACACCAGGGGGCCAACCACCTTGCCACGAGGGTGGAGGGCGCGCCCCTGCCTCGTGGGCCCACGGTGGCCCTCCTCCACTTATCCTTTCACGCATACACTTCATCTTCCTCCCCCAAACACGAATAACCAGCTCAAACCCGAGTCCAAGCTCGTTTTGCTGCCATTTTCGATCTCCTTGCTCAAAGCACCTCTCACAAAACTGCTTGGGGAGATTGTTCCTTGGTATGTGACTCCTCCATTGGTCCAATTAGTTTTTGTTCTAGTGCTTTATTCATTGCAATTTTTTGCTGCTTAGGTGACCCTGTTCTTGAGCTTGCATGTCAAATTTATATGGTCAAAAGTAGTTTTGATGCATGATATAGACCCTAGGCACTTGTAGGAGTAGTTGCTATCAATATTATTGAGTTTGGTTTACTTTTATTTTGAAGTTACTAAAAATTTCAGAATTTTTCAGAAAATGATGAGGAGACTTTTGAGGGGCTCATCGAGCCAAAGCTCGAAGGAAAAGGCACCGAAGCCTAAGTATAATCTTCCTCGCACCGCGGAGGTTCGGGCGTGTGAATGGCCTTCCGAGGATTTCTTGAGAGCAGCCGAGATTTATGAAGATTTTCATGAATTGGCTCAAACTGCAGGCCTTACCGCCTTCCTCCACGACCAATGCGATCAGTCTCTCTTGCTCACAAATACCTTTGTGCAAAACTTTCATTTTCATTCTAGGAACTCACCACCTACGGTGGAGTTTCATTTATATGATGAGCATAAGGAGATGTCACTTTATGATTTCTGTCGGATTTGTTAAGTCCCTTTTGAGGGCAATACAGAAGAACCACATCGTGATGATGTGGTGGGATTTATTGACACTATCACTGTAGGGGAAACAAGGAAGGTTTCCGATGCATGAATCACTAGCATACACTTTCCTGTTTTACGTTATTTTGCATTATTTGCTAGTCGTTGCTTAATTGGTCGCGGAAACTGTGGAAACCTGAGTATCCCTGATATTATTATTTTGCACCATGGTTTATACGGTGATAACTCTTTTAGTATGGGCGGCATTATTGCCAAACGGTTAAGTCTGAACCGTACCAAGGGCCCCATCGTTGGAGGCATCTATGCTACACGCCTAGCTGCACATTTTAACATACCTATTAGGCATGCTGAGAAGGAAGAAAAAGTGTTGCCTCGTGTTTATCTAGATTATAAAAGTATGGTAGCACATGATTTTATTGTTAAGAATAGGTAAGGAGAGCTTAAATATCAATTGTTCTTTAATAAACATCATCCTAAGACTATTACCTTGTCTGCTCCTTCTTTGTTTGATTTGACTGTAGGCTCGTACCTTGTTCCATTGACGGCTATCCACGCCTACCGGAACCCTGCACCAGCCGAGGAGCCAGAGGCGGAACCACAATTTGATCCTTCACGACAGTCTAATTATCAGTGGGATCCGGAGATGATTGTCAGCCAGTGGCAATCGGAGCCTTCCTCTTCTACATCACAGTACGACCCTAGCTACTATTATGGATATCCGCCAGGCCAGCCGTGGCCATAGACCAACTTAGGCCAAAAGCCTAAGCTTGGGGGAGTACGTATTTCCCACCAACATTACATTTAGGCTCACGCACTCATTGCTAGATGTCGGTGCTCATACTTTTTCATTGTATCATCCATGCTAGTTTATTTTACTTTTTTATGCTTTCTTCTTGTGTGTTTAATAAACCTTAAGAAAAACAAAAAAAATTAGTTGTAGCTTTTAATCAATTTAATTTCCATGCTTGTAGTAGTAATTAAAAAGAAAACCCAAAAATATTTCCTGTTGTTCTTTTGCTTGTTGGGAGCTTTCCCGTGTAAATAGTTTTATTTCTTTTCTTTTCTTTGGGGGTCGATAGGAGAAGACCATAATTAAATTGTTGAAGTGGCTCTTATATGCATAATTGTTGATCTGACAAAAGAGCCCATATTGCCTTGTCTTCTCCTGTTTATTGAATGCCTGCAGATTCCAGCTTAGTCCAATGCACGTGCACTATTATTATTATTATTATTCACACTATTCAGTCGTGCAAGTGAAAGGCAATTATGATGATATATGATGGACTGACTGAGATGAGAAAAGCTGGTATGAACTCGACCTCTTTTGTTTTTGTAAATATGATTAGTTCATCGTTCCTGATTCAGCCTATTATGAATAAACATGTTTGCAATGACAATTAGAGATCATAGTTTCTTGTGCCATGCTTGATTAGCTATGAGTTATAATGGTTTACCTTGCGTGCCAACATGCTATTAAAATGGTTATGATGTGGTATGATAGGTGGTATCCTCCTCTGAATGATTTAAGTGACTTGACTTGGCACATGTTCACGCATGTAGTTGAAACAAAATCAACATAGCCTTCACGATATTTATGTTCATGGTGGATTATATCCTACTCATGCTTGCATTCGGTGTTGATTAATTTTAATGCATGTTCATGACTGTTGTCGCTCTCTAGCTGGTCGCTTCCCAGTCTTTTGCTAGTCTTCACCTGTACTAAGGGGGAATACTGCTTGTGCATCCAATCCCTTAAACCCCAAAGTTATTCCACATGAGTCCACTATACCTACCTATATACGGTATCTACCTGCCGTTCCAAGTAAATTTGTATGTGCCAAACTCTAAACCTTCAAATAAATATCATGTTTTATATGCTCGAATAGCTCATGTATCAACTAGGGTTGTCTGTATCTTCCATGTTAGGTGGGTTATTCTCAAGAGGAGTGGACTCCGCTCCTCACTCACGAGATAAATGGCTGGTCACCGGGATGCCCAGGCCCATGCTTTATGCAAACTAAATCAAAATAATTGCAAACAAAACTCCCCCTGAGACTCTTGTTAGTTGGAGGCACTTGTTGTTTCGAGAAAGCCATGGATTGATGCTTGTGGTGGAAGGGGGAGTATAAACTTTACCATTCTGTTTGGGAACCGCCTATAATGTGTGTAGCATGGAAGATATCGCCATCTCTTGGTTGTTATGTTGAAAATGAAAGTATACCGCTCAAAATATTATTCACCTCTATTTCAAAACCGAGCTCTGGCACCTCTACAAATCCCTGCTTCCCTCTGCGAAGGGCCTATCTATTTAATTTTATGCCGAGTCATCATCCTCTTATTAAAAAGCACCAGTTCGAGAGCACCGCTGTCATTTGCATTCATTACTGTTAGTTTACATTGAGTATGACTTGACTGGATCTCTTTTACCATGAATTACAATGTCTAGTCAGTCCTTGGTCTTTAAAGGTGCTCTGCATTTATGTTTTGTGGTCTCAGAAAGGGCTAGCGAGATACCATCCTGTTATATCATATTATGATTGTTTTGAGAAAGTGTTGTCATTCGAGTTTTATTATTATGGCTCGCTAGTTGATTATGCTATTGATATGAGTAAACTTGAGACCTATGTGTTATTGTCAATGTGGTTAGTTATAATCTTTGATGAAAACTTGAATGCTGGCTTTACATATTTACAACAACAAGAGCAAACAGAGTTTGTAAAAGTTTTTCTTTATCACTTTCAGTTTGTCAACTGAATTGCTTGAGGACAAGCAAAGGTTTAAGCTTGGGGGAGTTGATACGTCTCCAATGTATCTACTTTTCCAAACACTTTTTCCCTTGTTTTGGACTCTAACTTGCATGATTTGAATGGAACTAACCCGGACTGACGCTGTTTTCAGCAGAATTACCATGGTGTTATTTATGTGCAGGAGCAAACGTTCTCGGAATGACCTGAAACTTCACGGAGACACTTTTCAGAAAATAAGAAAAATACCTGCCAAAGATGAAGGCCAGGGGGCCTACCGTCTTGCCACGAGGGTGGGGGGCGCGCTTGCCCCCCTAGGGCGTGCCCCCTACCTCGTGGCCCCCCTGTTGCCTCTTCGACTCCAACTCCACCTCCATATATTGAGTTTTGATGAGGAAAAAAATCAAGGAGAATAAATCATCGCGTTTTACGATACGGAGCTTCCGCCAAGCCCTAAAGCCTCTCGGGAGGGCTGATCTGGAGTCCGTTCGGCGCTCCAGAGAGGGGAATCCGTCGCCATCGTCATCATCAACCATCCTCCATCACCAATTTCATGATGCTCACCGCCGTGTGTGAGTAATTCCATCGTAGGCTTGCTGGACGGTGATGGGTTGGATGGGATCTATCATGTAATCGAGTTAGTTTTGTTAGGGTTTGATCCCTAGTGTCCACTATGTTTTGAGATTGATGTTGCTATGACTTTGCTATGCTTAATGCTTGTCACTAGGGCCCGAGTGCCATGATTTCAGATCTGAACCTATTATGTTTTCATCAATATATGAGTGTTCTTGATCCTATCTTGCAAGTCTATAGCCACCTATTATGTGTTATGATCCGTTAACCCCGAAGTGACAATAATCGGGATACTTACTGGTGATGACCGTAGTTTGACGAGTTCATGTATTCACTATGTGTTAATGCTTTGTTCCAGTTCTCTATTAAAAGGAGGCCTTAATATCCCTTAGTTTCCGTAAGGACCCCGCTGCCACGGGAGGGTAGGACAAAAGATGTCACGCAAGTTCTTTTCCATAAGCACGTATGACTATATTCGGAATACATGCCTACATTCTATCAATGAACTGGAGCTAGTTCTGTGTCATCCTAGGTTATGACTGTTACATGATGAACCGCATCCGGCATAATTCTCCATCACCGATCCATTGCCTCCGAGCTTTCCATATATTGTTCTTCGCTTATTTACTTTCCCTTTGCTATTGCTATCATCACTACAAAATACCAAAAACATTACTTTTACTACTGTTACCTTTTGCTACCGTTGTCACCACTATCATATTACTTTGCTACTAAACACTTTGCTGCAGATATTAAGTTTTCAGGTGTGGTTGAATTGACAACTCAGCTGCTAATACTTGAGAATATTCTTTGGCTCCTCTTGTGTCGAATCAATAAATTTGGGTTGAATACTCTACCCTCGAAAACTATTGCGATCCCCTATACTTGTGGGTTATCACGCTACCTACCACTTGTTCTATCATGCCTCCCATATTGCCATGTCAAGCCTCTAACCCACCTTCCTAGCAAACCGTTGTTTGGCTAAGTTACCGCTTTGCTCAGCCCCTCTTATAGCGTTGTTAGTTGCAGGTGAAGTTGAAGTTTGTTCCATGTTGGAACATGGATATGTTGGGATATCACAATATCTCTTATTTTAATTAATGCATCTATATACTTGGTAAAGGGTGGAAGGCTCGGCCTTATGCCTGGTGTTTTGTTCCACTCTTGCCGCCCTAGTTTCCGTCATACCGTTGTTATGTTCCTTGATTTTGTGTTCCTTATGCGGTTGGATGTTATGGGAACCCCTTGACAGTTCGCTTTGAATAAAACTCCTCCAGCAAGGACCAACCTTGGTTTTATATTTGCCTAACAACCTATACCTTTCCCTTGGGTCGGCCAACCTGAGGGTCATCTTTATTTTAAACCCCCCGGGCCGGTGCTTGTCTAAGTGTTGGTCCGAACCGAGCTGCCTGCGGGGCCACCTCGGGGAAACTTGAGGTTTGGTTTTACTCGTAGCTAGTCTCATTCGGTGTTTCCCTAAGAATGAGATACGTGCGACTCCTATCGAGATTGTCGGCACATCGAGTGGCTTTGCTAGTCTTGTTTTACCTTTGTCGAAATGTCTTGTAACCGGGATTCCGGGACTGGTCGGGTTTTCCGGGAGAAGGAATATCCTTCGTTGACCGTGAGAGCTTGTGATGGGCTAAGTTGGGACACCCCTGCATTGTTTGAACTTTCAAAAGCCGTGCCCGCGGTTATGGGCAGATGGGAATTTGTTAATGTCTGGTTGTAGAGAACTTGACACTTAACTTAATTAAAATGCATCAACCGCGTGTGTAGCCGTGATGGTCTCTTCTCGGCGGAGTCCGGGAAGTGAACACGGTTCTTGTGTTATGATTGAACGTAAGTAGTTTCAGGATCACTTCTTGATCACTTCTAGTTCACAACCGTTGCGTTGCTTCTCTTCTCGCTCTTATTTGCGTATGTTAGCCACCATATATGCTTAGTGCTTGCTGCAGCTCCACCTCATTACCCTATCCTACCCATAAGCTTAAATAGTCTTGATCTCGCGGGTGTGAGATTGCTGAGTCCTCGTGACTCACAGATACTTCCAAACAGTTGCAGGTGCCGATGATATCAGTGTAGATGACGCAACCGAGCTCAAGTGGGAGCTCGTTGAAGATCTTGTTCGTTGTGTTGTTTTGTTTCCTATTGATCAGTAGTGGAGCCCAGTTGGGACGATCGTGGATCTAGCATTTGGGGTTGTCTTCTTTTATTTTGGTTCCGGAGTCGGACCTTGATTGTAATCTGGATGCTGTATGTTTAACTTGTATTTGTGTGAAGTGGCGATTGTAAGCCAACTCTTTATCCCTTTCTTATTCAGTACATGGGATTGTGTGAAGATTACCCCTCTTGCGACAAACCTACCATGCGGCCATGCCTCTAAGTCGTGCCCCGACACGTGGGAGATATAGCCGCATTGTGGGTGTTACAATGATGTCTATATATTTTTGGAGCATTTCCATGCCATATTTGCAGTGGTGAAAGTTTTGTATTTTTGTGAGCTCTGTGGTGACTAGCGCAAGCATGCAAAGTAGGCTATGCGATGTTGCCATTTTCAGACACTGTTATTTTGCCAAGTCATTTCCTGTTACATTTTGATGCTATTTAAACTTGTTGCTACCAGTAGATCCATGCACATTTTGAGGTAGATCTGTAAGAGTGTTTTGTAGATGTGGTATTGATCTATCCATTCATGCCTCTAGTTGAAATTATGGAGTACTCTAGCTTGTCATTCCCATGCTCTACATTTGCTAAATATTTTTGCTGGCCAATTTTTAACATGCGATTCAGTTTTGCTAGTGATGCATGCATCCTATGAACTTGCTCTTGCCATGTTTAGCTTCATGCATATGTCTACTTTCTGTTGGTTTCCTTGTGATGTCATGAAATGCTCTGTGGTGAGTGGCATGAGCTTGCAAAGTTGCTATCATGAATCTATTTCTGGCATGTCATGTTTTTCTTCTAAGTCTGAAACTGATCATATAACTTGCTATGTTTGCATGTGTGCTACCATATTTTCCATGCATCTTTGGTTAAAGTTCATTAAGGGAGTTTTGTTCTATGCCTTTAGTACTAGCATGCAATGCCTTTGTTTTCCATGATATGTTCCTGTAGCATGTTATTTGATAGCTCTAAACATTGATACCTGATGCTGTTTTGACATGTTTAGTATTTTTCTAAGTCTGTGAAGCTGATATCATTTGCATTTTGGCCATGCTATTTTAGGATTGTTCTAGTGAGTTCTAGCAGGAGCTCAATATTCATAATTTGTAGAGCTTCACCTATACTTTATGTTCATGTGCTTTGTTGCTATGTTTGAGTGTTTTAGCATAGTTTCTTGTTGCATTCTAAGTGCTATGATGCTGTTAATCGCAGATTTGCATCATTCTTGTTTTTCTTGTCATTTGCAAACCGCGCATCCGTTTCTGGTGATCCTTATATCGATTTCGACCGAAATCACTCACTATTTCCAATGGCATACTTGGTTTTCCAAGTTGATGCCTTGATCATGTTTTCCCTTCCGGGGTACCCATATGCATTGCACATCATACCTTGCATTCCATGCCATGTCTTGCATCATGTTGTTTGAGCATTGCACCGTGATTGATTGTTGTTGCTTGTGTTCTTGCTTTGGGTAGAGCCGGGAGACGAGTTTGTGAAGGAGGAACCTGTTGAGTACGCTAACGAGGAGCAAGCTTTCAACAACTCTAAGAACTTTGCAGGCAAGATGACCATTACCCTCGATATCACTTCTATATTTGCTTACTAGTTGTTCGTTCTATCGTATGTCGTGCTACCTACCACTTGTTTATCATGCCTCCCATATTGCCATGTCAAGCCTCTAACCCACCTTCCTAGCAAACCGTTGTTTGGCTAAGTTACCGCTTTTGCTCAGCCCCTCTTATAGCGTTGCTAGTTGCAGGTGCCTTACAGGTTGTTCTATATTGGAACATGGATATGTTGGGATATCACACTATCTCTTATTTTAATTAATGCATATATATACTTGGCAAAGGGTGGAAGGCTTGGCCTTTTGCTCGGTGTTTTGTTCCACTCTTGCCGCCCTAGTTTCTGTCATACCGGTGTTATGTTCCTTGATTTTTGCGTTCCTTACGCGGTTGGGGTTATGGGACCCCCTTGATAGTTTGCTTTGAATAAAACACCTCCAGCAAGGCCCAACCTTGGTTTTAACATTTGCCTAACATTAACCTAAACTTTTCCCTAGGGATTTGCAAACCCGAGGGTCATCTTTATTTAACCCCCCATGCCAGTGTTCCTCTGAGTGCTGGTCCAACCTGGGCGATGTCCGGTGCCCCTTGGGCAAGCAGGGTCTCAGCTAACCCGACGTCTTGCCCATCCGGTGTGCCCGGAGAATGAGATACGTGCGACTCCTATCGGGATTTGTCGGCACATCGGGCGGTCTTGCTGGTCTTGTTTTACCATTGCCAAAATGTCTTGTAACCTGGATTCCGAGACTGTTCGGGTCTTTTCGGGAGAAGGAATATCCTTTGTTGATAATGAGAGCTTGTGATGGGCTAAGTTGGGACACCCCTGCAGGGTATAAAATTTCGAGAGCCGCGCCCACAGTTATGTGGTAGATGGGAATTTGTTAATATCCGGTTGTTGAGAATTGACACTTGACTTTATTAAAATGCATCAACCACGTGTGTAGCCGTGATAGTCTCTTTTCGGCGGTGTCCGGGAAGTGAAGACGGTTTGGGTTATGTTTGATCGTAAGTAGTTCAGGATCACTTCTTGATCACTTATAGCTTTTCGACCATTACGTCTTATCATCTTACTCTTGTATTCGTATGTTAGCCACCATATTTGCTTAGCGCTTGCTGCAACGCCACCTCATTACCACATCCTACGCATAAGCTTAAATAGTCTTGATCTCGTGGGTTTTGAGATTGCTGAGTCCTCGTGACTCACAAATACTACCAAAGAAGTTGCAGGTGCCGATGATACCAGTGCAGGTGATGCTACCGAACTCAAGTGGGAGTTCGACGAGGACCTTGGCCGTTACTACATGTCTTTTCCTGATGATCAATAGTGGTGCCCAGTTGGGACGATCGGGTATCTAGCAGTTGGGTTTATCTTCTTTTCTTTTGGTTGTCCGTAGTCGGACTATGAGTGTACTCTGATGATGTATGAATTATTTGATACTATTTATCCCTTTCTTGTTCATTACATGGGATTGTGTGAAGATGACCCTTCTTGCGACAAAACCACAATGCGGTTATGCCTCTAAGTTGTGCCTTGACACGTGAGATATATAGCCGCATCGTGGGTGTTACAGAAGGTATCGTGCCGTCGGTCGAGGCATTTGGGATAGGAAAGGAGGAGGATGGTGTGGGTGGGGTGTGGATTACCTGACCATATCGACCAGGCCATGCGGCAAGAAGAAGGGTCGGCGGCGAGGAGGCCACGCAGCAAGAAGAAGGGTCGACGGCAAGGAGGCAGCACTTCAAGAAGAAGGGTTGTCGGTGAGGAGGCAGCGCTGCAAGAAGAAGGGTAGCCGGCGAGGAGGCGACGCTGCAAGTAGAAGGGTCGCCAGCGAGGAGGCTGACTTGCCAGTAAGCAGCAATGAAGGTTTGAACTTGAAAATCAAGGAGGAACAGTGGAAATGTGGCTTTTGGTAGGAGGGAGGGAGCGGAGAGATAGATATTTCCACGGTGGCATTTTTTTCGCTCGGTGCCGTGAGAAACTGGCGCGCAAGTGTGGTTCAACCGGGGGCGGTGGACTGTAGATGACGAAGCTTCCTACGTAAGCCAGACAAGACGGTGCGTCAAGATATTTTATATCGCATCCCACACGATTCTTTCTAGTAAACTGTTTGTGGTATACCTGTTTTTTTCATTATGTTTTGAAAGACAAAATGGTGTTACGGAGGCAAAGGATGGTGTTTCAATTGCTAGAACATTTACGTACAGTGAACATGCAACTAGTACATGAGTGTCGTGTTTAAATTTGGAATTATTCCGGGTTCGTTTGGCATTTTTATGCATTAATTGACTTTCTGGGCATTTAATGTGCATAATTCAAATTTGAACTACAAGCACATGCTCCAATGCACCAAAGTTTGTTGAAGAATCACATGTGTGTCTTTGTGTGAATTTATAGGTCCCATGCAAGAAATGAGAATGAAATTCAAACATCTGGGCGTCGTGGCTCGGTCGGAAAGATTGAGAAACTTGGGTTTCTAATTCCTGTAAATCCAAAACACGCCTGAAAATCATGAAACTTGGCATGGTGTCATGACATGGCACCAACATGCTGCGGTAATTTTTTTGCCGAATTGGGACAAGCTTTGGTGTAAGCTTCAGGCAAACTGGAGCTTCCCTCAAGAAGGTTCGTGTTTCCAAGAGGGAACGTGCAATCTTCGCGTGCGAAACGACATACGTACACTGCCTTCTCCCGCCTTAATTTTTTTAAACTGGCAGATTAGACCAAATAGAAGTATCATGCTAAATTTTGGAATTATTTCTGGTTCGTTTGGCCATTTTTATACATTAATTTAGTTTTTGCACATTTAATGTGCATATTTCAAATTTGAACTACAAGCACATGCTCCAGTGCACCAAAGATGGTTGAAAAATCACATGTGTGTCTTTGGGTGAATTTATAGGTCCCATGCAGCAAATGGGAATGAAATTCAAACATTTGGGCTTCGTGGCTCGGTTGGAAAGATTAAGAAACTTGGTTTTTAATTTCTGTAAATCCAAAACACGCCTGAAAATCATGAAACTTGGCATGGTGTCATGACATGGCACCAACATGCTGCGGTAATTTTTTTGGCCAAACTGGGACAAGCTTTGGTGTAAGGTTCTTGCAAACCGGAACTTCCCTCAAGAAGGCTCGTGGTTCTGAGAGGAAACGTGTCACCTTCGTGTGCGAAACAACATACGTACACTACCTTCTCCCGCCTTAATTTTTTACACTGATAGATTTGACCAAATAGAAGTATCGTGCTAAATTTTGAATTATTCCGGGTTCATTTGGCCTTTTTATACATTAATTAAGTTTCTGCGCATTTAATGTGCATAATTCAAATTTGAATTACAAGCACATGCTCGAGTGCACCAAAGTTGGTTGAAAAATCACATGTGTGTCTTTGGGTGAATTTATAGGTCCCATGCAAGCAATGAGAATGAAATTCAAATATCTGGGCTTCGTGGCTCAACCGGAAAGATTCAGAAACTTGGTTTTTTAATTACTGTAAATCCAAAACACGCCTTAAAATCATGAAACTTGGCATGGTGTCATGAAAGGGCACCAACATGCTGCGGTAATTTTTTGGCCGAATTGGGACAAGCTTTGGTGTAAGCTTCTTGCAAACTGGAGCTTCCCCCAAGAAGGCTCGTGGTTCCGAGAGGGAACGTGTCACATCCGTGTGCGAAATGACATACGTACACTGCCTTCTCCCGCCTTAATTTTTTAACACAGACAGATTAGACCAAATAGAAGTATCGTGCTAAATTTTGGAATTATTCCAGGTTCGTTTGGCCTTTTTTATACATTAATTGAGTTTCTAGGCATTTAATGTGCATAATTCAAATTTGAACTACAAGCACATGCTCCAGTGCACCAAAGTTGGTTGAAAAATCGCATGTGTGTCCTTCAGTGAATTTATAGGTCCCATGCAAGAAATGCGAATGAAATTCAAACATCTAGACGTCGTGGCTCGGCCGGAAAGATTGAGAAACTTGGTTTTTTAATTCTTGTAAATCCAAAACACGCCTGAAAATCATGAAACTTGGCATGGTGTCATGACATGGCACCAACCTGCTGTAGTAATTTTTTTGGCCGAATTGGGACAAGCTTTCTTGTAAACTTATTGCAAACCGGAGCTTTCCTCAAGAAGGCTCGTGATTCCGAGAGGGAACGTGTCACCTCCGTGTGCGAAACGACATATGTACACTGCCTTCTCCCGCCTTAATTTTTTTTACACTAGCAGATTAGACCAAATAGAAGTATCGTGCTATATTTTGGAATTATTCCGGATTTGTTTGGCCTTTTTTATACATTAATTGAGTTTCTGCGCATTTAATATGCATAATTCAAATTTGAACTACAAGTACATGCTCCAGTGCACCAAAGTTGGTTGAAAAATAACATGTGTGTCCTTGGGTGAATTTATAGGCCCCATGCAAGAAATGAGAATGAAATACAAACATCTGGGCGTTGTGGCTCGGCCGGAAAAATTGCGAAACTTGGTTTTTTAATTCCTGTAAATCCAGAACACGCGTAAAAATCATGAAACTTGGCATGGTGTCATGACATGGCACCAACATGCTGTGATAATTTTTTTGGCCGAATTGGGACAAGCTTTGGTGTAAGCTTCTTGCTAACCGGAGCTTCCCTCAAGAAGGCTCGTGGTTCTGAGAGGGAACGTGTCACCTCCGTGTGCGAGACGACATACGTACACTGCCTTCTCCCACCTTAATTTTCTTACACAGGCTGATTAGACCAAATTGAAGTATCGTGCTAAATTTTGGAATTATTCCGGGTTCGTTTGGCCTTTTTATACATTAATTGAGTTTCTGCGCATTTAATGTGCATAATTCAAAATTGAACTACAAGCACATGCTCCAGTGCACCAAAGTTGTTTGAAAAATCACATGTGTGTCCTTGGGTGAATTTCTAGGTCCCATGCAAGAAATGGGAATGAAATTCAACAATCTGGGCATCGTGGCTCGGCCGGAAAGATTGAGAAACTTGGGTTTTTAATTCCTGTAAATCCAAAATCACGCCTGAAAATCATGAAACTTGGCATGGTATCATGGCATGGCACCAACATGCCGTGGTAATTTTTCTGTCCGATTTGCGAATGTGCACACATTAACAATCAACAAAGTCATTTTGGAACAAGTGTTGTCATGTTTCAAATCGGAAACACAAGTATTATTGAAACCGTGGGCTTTCTACTTACCGATTACGTGCCTCCACACGTCCCCTTTTTTATTGGATAGGAGGTGTCATGCGGGGTAGCTATTTGAGTACGGGGTACGTGCAATCAGACCCCTGCATGTGCTTGTCGGGAGGAGAGCCCTTTGATCGCTACCCGCCGCGCACCTCCCTCCCAACGTCTCCATTAATGGCGCTCGAGCCCATGTTCTACGGTGTGGCTATATGTGTCACTAGACTGAGATTTAAGAGAGAAAAATGAAAATCTGAAGAAAAAAAGTTTTGCTAGGATCTTGATGTAAGATCCGATGGACCTATATAGCATCGACTCTGACTTATAGAAAGCATGATGAATATAAGGAGGATGACAGTGGATAATAATTGTCTTACATATTTAGGAACATAATTAAAAAAGCCACATTATGGCAATGCCCGAAATACACAAGGGCAAAAGAAGATGGAAGACAACGATCTAGCTCGCTGATCTCTACGTTGCTGCAGGCCGTGGGAACTAGTCTCCGCGGTGAGTGGCGATGAGCTCTTTCTTGTCCTCAAGATACTGCTTGAGAGCATCCACGGATTCCTCCACCAGCCTTCTGCACTCGACGTGCAACATGGAATTCTCGTCCATAAGTTTGTCGATAATGACGCCGGTCCTCTTCAACAAGGCAGTGGTCTCATCCTACTGCTCCGCACTTCCGATGATCTTCGCCCTCAGCAGGTTGCGCTCGGCCCGGAGCTTCGCATTTCTCTCATTTAGTTGCCGGATGACACCGGTAGCCTCTTCAAAAGAGGCTTTCATGTCGTCCTGCAACCTCGCCCAGCCGGAGATCTGATCCATATGGATATGGACGATCGCATGCATGCGCCTGTAAGAGTCCTCGCCTGTCCGCAAGACATTTTCCTAGGTTGCCGCGGAATGGGAGGACATCTATTCTGCATTCACGGCACGGCGGGACATCTCTTCTGCTTCCACGGCGCGGCCGAACCAGTCTGCCGCATAGACGGCGCGGCGGGACCTCTATGCTGCTACGGCCGCGCGGCGGGACATGCCGGCTGCGTTCGCGGCGAGGCGGGACATCTCTCGTGCTTCCGCTTCCATGCTCGCATCTCTCTGGTGGCAATGTCTCGACCCAGAACTCATGCTGGCCATGGCAGACGCAAAGGGAACGATGATGAATGGCTTGTTTGTTTTTTTGGATGAGGAGTTGAGGAGAAATGTGCAGTCATCTTGGAGTAGTAGTATTTATAACCGAGTAGTAATACGCTCCTAAGTGGGAAACCGTTTCGGTTTTGATCAGTGTGAACAGGTTTGCAATTTGGAATGTGACGGGACGCATGCTCAGAATTTGCTGATAGTTATAAGTGCGGCACTATTCTCGGAAGGCGTAACGTGGGCACGTACGCCTTCTCGGCTTCGTACGTGGCGTTTGCACCATAGGGTGTACCGCAATAGGCAATGTCAGCGCACGTCTTGTTCCAACAACCATGCACACTCGTTACTATCATCGCGCATGCTTCTTTTAATTAGAATGTGTGTGCCCATCTAGCGCACACACGTTGATCTATCTAACTGTTTCAGTTTGTTGTGGCTAATTGCAAACAATTCATCCATGTGAAGTGTATGCCATCAATCGCAGACACATTGATCTGGCTGACCCATTTCTGTTCTGTTGCCTAATCGCAAACTGTTAATCCTTCTGAAGCGTATACCCTCAATCGCACACACCTTGATCTGGCTGACTGTTTCTTTTGTGTTGCCTAATCACAAATAGTTCATCCGAGTGAACCGTATGTTGTATATCGCACATGCCTTCATCAGGTTGCCCGTTTCTTTTGTTCCGCCTCATCGCAAATAGTTCATTGGAGTGAACTGTATGCCCTACATCACACACGCAACTAAAATCTGAACCGTGTTTGATGGCTCCGCCATCGCAAATGTTTTGCACCTTTTTTGACAGTTCTTTTATACCACCATTTGCGATTATTGCATCACACACAGTTTCGTCGAAGGGTCTCTGATCGTAGTGTCGCGTTAGCAGCATCCCGCAGTAGTGCGTGCCCACCTTCTAATGAGAGTAACTATTTATCCCATACATTGTTTAATTTCCCTTCATGCTTACCGAAGGATGAATGCTGTGATGATTGGGATGAACCATTTGATTCGTTTGAAATATCCCTTTTTGATGAACTTGATGCTTGCTATGCTTGTGGCCATGATGCCAATATGAATTATGCTTATGGAGATGAACTTGCTATAGTTCCTTATGTTAAGAACGAAATTGTTGCTATTGCACCCATGGATGATAGTCCTATTATCTTTTTGAATTCTCCCAACTACATTATATCGGAGAAGTTTGCGCTTACTAAGGATTATATTGATGGGTTGCGTTTTACCATTACACATGATGATTTTGATAAATATAATATGCATGTGCTTGCTGCTCCTACTTGCAATTATTATGAGAGAGGAACTACATCTCCACCTCTCTATGTTTCCAATACGATAAAATCGCAAGAAACTGTTTATACTATGTATTGGACTTTACTTGATGTGCATGAATTGTTCTTTTATGACATGTCGATGCATATGAAGAGAGTTAGACTTCGTTGTTGCATGATATTTGTTTATTTGTGCTCACTACTAAATTACAAATCATTGTTAATTAAAATTGGCTTTGATATACCTTGGGATCCGAGTGGATCAATTACTTGAGCACTTTATGCCTAGCTTAATGCCTTTAAAGAAAGCGCTGCCAGGGAGACAACCCGGAAGTTTTAGAGAGTCATTTTATTCTGTTGAATACTTTTATAAAGTTTTAAAAAAAATATAGAGGGGAACCTAAAAAATTTCAAAAATAAAAGTGAAAGTAAGAAAGACGAGCGCCGTTGAAGTGGGGGAGCTCCTTGAACCTTGTTCATGCCCATGGAAACTTTGCGAATCTTGACTTACAGAAACTTTTCAACAAAAATAATTATCCCCTTGTACAAATACAGTGTATTATAAAAATAATGTGCCAAGATTTCCCTTTAGGATGATTAGATTGCTTGTTTGGTATGTGTGGTGCAAAAACAGAAACTTTTGCGCCCAGTAACAAAGTTGATCTGAGCTGCTGGAATGCGATAAATTCTTGAGTTTTTTGCACAGTACTGCTATACAATTTTCTTATTTTGTCCTAAGTTTTTAGAATTTTTGGAGTTACATAAGTATGGTGAATGTTCATATTACTACAGACAATCCTGTTTAAGACATATTCTATTTTTGATGCATTGTTTTGCTAGTTTTGATGAAACTATCAATTTTATCGGTGGTATAAGCCATGGAGAAGCTATAATACAGTAGATAAAATGCAAAAACAAAATATGAATGGGTTTGCAACAGTTCTTAAAGTGGTGATTTGTTTTATTATACTAACGGATCTCATGAGGGTTTTGTTAAGTTTTGTGTGATTGAAGTTTTCTAGTTTTGGGTGAGATCATGATGTATTTACGAATAAGGAGTGGCAAGAGCCTACGATTGGGTATGCCCGAGGCACCCCAAGGTACTATTCAAGGACTCCCAAGCAACTAAGCTCGGGGATGCCCCGGAAGGCATCCCCTCTTTCTTCTAACGACCATGGATAATTTTACTTGGAGCTATATTTTTATTTGTCACATGCTATGTGCAAATTCTTGGAGCGTCTTTTGTGTTTATTTTTCATTTTACTTTTATGCACCATGCTGGTATGAGATAGTCCTTGGTTGATTTATAGCATGCTCTTTGCACTTCACTTATATCTTTTGAGTATGGCTTTATAGAATGCTTCATGTGCTTCACTTATATCATTTGAAGTTTGGATTGCCTGTTTCTCTACACATAGAAAACCGTCATTTGTAGAATGCTCTTTTGCTTCACTTATATTTGTTAGAGTGCGGGAATATCTTTTTTTAGAAAGAATTAAACTCTCATGCTTCACTTATATCTATCTAGGGAGTTGACATGAATTGGTCATTCACATGGTTAGTCATAAAATCCTACATAAAACTTGTAGATCACTGAATATGATATGTTTGATTCCTTGAAATAGTTTTGTGATATAAAGATAGTGATATTAGAGTCATGCTAGAAAGTAATTGTGGATTGGTAGAAATACTTGTTAAGGTTTGTGATTCTCGAAGTATGCACTTATGGTGAACTGTTATGTGATGAAGTCGGAGCATGATTTATTTTTTATTGTCTTCCTTATGAGTGGCGGTCGGGGATGCGCAATGGTTTTTTTCCTACCAATCTATCCCCCTAGGGGCATGCGCATTAGTACTTTGCTTCGATGGCTAATAAATTTTTTCAATAAGTATGTGAGTTCTTTATGACTAATGTTGAGTCCATGGATTATACGCACTCTCAGCCTTCCACCGTTGCTAGCCTCTCCAGTACCGCACAACTTTCACCGGTGCATTAAACCCATCCTTATACCTTCCTCAAAATAGCCACCATACCTACCTATCATGGCATTTCCATAGCCATTCTGAGATATATTGCCATGCAACTTCCACCGTTCCTTTTATTATGACACGCATCATCATTGTCATATTGCTTTGCATGATCATAAGATAGCTAGCATGATGTTTTCATGGCTTGTACGGTTTTTGATTTCATTGCTACGCTAGATCATTGCACATCCCAGTACACCATCGAAGGCATTCATATAGAGTCATATCTTTGTTCTAGTATCGAGTTGTGATATCGAGTTGTAAGTAAATAAAAGTGTGATGATCATCATTATTAGAGCATTGTCCCATGTGAGGAAAGGGTGATGGAAGCCATGATTCCCTCACAAGTTGGGACGAGTCTCCGGACTTTATAAAATAAAAGAGCCCAAAATATGCCAAAGAGCCCAAAACAAAAAAAGATAAAAAAAACTATATGAAATGAGAGAAAAAGAGAGAAGGGGAAATGCTACTATCCTTCACCACACTTGTGCTTCATATTAGCACCATGTTTTTCATATAGAGAGTCTCCTATGTTGTCACTTTCATATACTAGTGGGAATATTTCATATAGAACTTGGCTTGTATATTCCAGTGATGGGCTTTCTCAAATTGCCATAGGTCATCGTGAGAAAGCAAGTTGGATGCACACCCACTTAGTTTCTTTTGAGCTTTCATACACTTATAGCTCTAGTGCATCCATTGCATGGAAATCCCTACTCACTTGCATCGACATCGATTGATGGGCATCTCCATAGCCCATTAATTTGCCTAGTTGATGTGAGACTTTCTCCTTTTTGTCTTCTCCTCACAACCACCATATTCTATTCCACCTATAGTGCTATATCCATGGCTCACGCTCATGTATTGCGTGAAAGTTGAAAAGGCTTCAGAACATTAAAAGTATGAAAAAATTGCCTGGCTTGTCATCAGGGTTGTGCATGATGGAATACTTTGTGTGATGAAGATGGAGCATAGCCAGACAATATGATTTTGTAGGGATAACTTTCTTTAGCCATGATATTCTGAGAAGACATGATTGCTTTATTAGTATGCTTGAAGTATTGTTGTATTTATGTCAAATGATAGACTATTGCTTTGAATCACTCGTGTCTTAATATTCATGCCATAATTAGATTATATGATCAAGATTATGCTAGGTAGCATTCCATGTCAAAAAATTATATTTTTTATCATTTACCTACTCGAGGACGAGAAGGAATTAAGCTTGGGGATGCTGATACGTCTCCATCATATCTATAATTTTTGATTATTTTATGCCAATATTCTATGACATTCATATACTTTTGGAAACTTTTTATATTATTTTTGGGACTAACATATTGATCCAGTGCCCAGTGTCGGTTCCTATTTGTTGCATGTTTTTTGTTTCACAGAATATCCATATCAAACAAAGCCCAAACGCGATAAAAACTTATAGACATTTTTTTTGGAATATATGTGATTTTTGGGAAAAAGAATCAACGCGAGACGATGTCCGAGGGGCCCACAAGCCCAAGGGGCGCGCCCCCTACCCTAGGCACACCTGGCAGGCTTGTGCGCCCGATGCAAAAAAGATAATATCTGGATAAAAATCGTGTTAAAATTTCAGCCCAATCGGAGTTACGGATCTCCAGGAATTTAAGAAACGGTGAAAGGCCAAAATCGGGGAACGCAGAAACAGAAGGAAACAGAGAGCGAGCGAGCGAGAGAGAGAGAGAGAGAGAGAGAGAGAGAGAGATCCAATCTCGGAGGGGCTCTCGCCCCTCCACCTCCATAGAGGCCATAGACCAGAGGGGAAAACCTCCCCCCATCTAGGGGGAAGGTCAAGGAAGAAGAAGAAGAAGTAGGGGGCTCTCTTCCCCTCTCTTCCGGTGGCACCGGAACACCATCGGGGCCATCATCATGACTGTGGTCTACACCAACAACTTTGTCGCCGTCATCACCAATCTCTCCCCTTCTATGCAGTGGTGTAACACATCCTCTCCCCGCTGTAATCTCCACTTGAGCATGGTGCCCAACCCTATATATTATTTCCCAATGATGTATGGCTATCCTATGATGTTCGAGTAGATCCGTTTTGTCCTATGGGTTGATTGATGATCATGATTGGTATGAGTTGTATGTTTTATTATTGGTGTTGTCCTGTGGTGCTCTCTGTGTCGCGCAAGCATGAGGGATCCCCACTGTAGGGTTTGCAATATGTTCATGATTCGCTTATGCTGGGTTGCTAGAGTGACAGAAGCTTAAACCTGAGTAAGGGGGTTGTTTGTGTATGGGAGTAAAGAGGACTTGATACCTTAGAACGCTATGGTTGGGTTTTACCTTAATGATCTTTAGTAGTTGTGGATGCTTTCTAGAGTTCCAATCATAAGTGCATATGATCCAAGTAGAGAAAGTATGTTAGCTTATGCCTCTTCCTCATATAAAATTGCAATAATGATTACCGGTCTAGTTTTTGATTGCCTAGGGGCAAATAACTTTCTTGTGACAAAAAGCTCTATACTAAAACTAACTTAGTTGTTTCTTCATCTAAACAACCCCTATCTTTTATTTACATGCTCTTTATTTTCTTACAAACCTATCCTATCACACCTACAAAGTACTTCTAGTTTCATACTTGTTCTAGGTAAAGCGAACGTTAAGCGTGCGTAGAGTTGTATCGGTGGTCGATAGAACTTGAGGGAATATTTGTTCTACCTTTAGCTCCTCATTGTGTTCGACACTCTCACTTATCGAGAAGGGATACAATTGACCCCCTATACTTGTGGGTTATTAGGCAGTAGCTGTAAGAAAGTGAAGAACGACGATGAATACTTTATGCCAAGCAAGAAAGCTTAGAACAGATCCAATGCTTGTCCCAACATGAATAGTGGTAGATCAAGTAAGACTATATAGCATCATCGAAGGGCGTCGATGCTGATTACTATTTCGTTGATGAGTTTATGTGAGGGAAACTAGTTCAGGTAACATTTGTAAGCAATGGTGTAGACCTCTGGAAGCCATATGTTAGCGATAATAGTGATGACGACTTCATGTAATTTTTGCACGATGTTGCATAATCAGTTTGTGGTGTCTAATTCTAGTGTGGTGTGTTATTCTAGTGTAGGAGCATTATGCTGTATCTTAATTTCCTATTGTAGTGTGTCACAATTTCTATTATTTTACAGTTTTTTCATGGAATTATCATATCAAGTAAAAAACTTGAAAATATCATGAAAACAAATATGTCTCGTATATACATAGATAATGGATCGCACATGTAAGCAAGTGCAATAGTAACACATACATGAAAGCATGTCTCATACATAGATAATGACTCACACATGAGAAAAGTCTAAAACTAACATGGATGGCCATATGTGTCATACATAGATAATCATATCACTACCGGGGATGACGACGAAGCTGTGGCTTCCTGTAACACCCCGGACACACCCGCTGGTGGTCGTTACTCCTGGCAGGATCTAGACTGGCCCCATAGATAAATACTAGTCTTTTCTGCGCACTTTTTCCTCACTCGTGCGCACCCGGGAGAAACTTCCCGGCCGGTCACCCATCCTGAAACTACTCCAAACTGAGCACACTTAACTTTCGAGTTTTGTCCGAATGGGCTTCCAAAAAAGAAGGAATTCCTTATTTATATGAGTATTCTATCATCCCTAATAAGCCAGGCTATCACATACACCCCCACTCAGAGGAACCGACGTCCACGTCGGGCCACAGGAACGTTCCCTCTTGGCACATACGTCTGTGCATCCAGTCCAGTACATGTACCATGTTGTGTGCCACGACGGGTCACGAACGTCATGAACAACATGACCGTGCACCTGTCCGCAAACATCCGTGTAACCGCGAGGGTCAGCTCTGATACCAACTTGTAACACCCCGGACACACCCGCCGGTGGTGGTTACTCCTGGCGGGATCTAGACTGGCCCCATAGATCAATACTAGTCTTTTCTGCGCACTTTGTCCTCACTCATGCGCACCCGGGAGAAACTTCCTGGTCGGTCACCCATCCTGAAACTACTCCAAGCTGAGCACGCTTAACTTTGGAGTTCTGTCCGAATGGGCTTCCGGAAAAAAAGGAATTCCTTATTATATGAGTACTCTATCATCCCTAATAAGCCAGGCTATCACACTTCCTCGGACGAGGACCGGAGGGTGGTAAGCACTGAGTCGGTGGGCGAGGCAAACGATAACCATGGTCGTAGATAGCCTCGTCTGTCATGGCATGTGTCTCCTACATGGGTGGTGGAGGAGTCTGAAACACTGTCTGATAGGAGTCATAAGTGTGTGCAGCTTGGTCATCGTCATTGTCACAACCCTATAATAATGAACCATCACCACTAAGCATCAGTGACTGCACGGAATGCATCAACAATTGGGACTGGCTGCTGACTGTAGTAGAGTAGCACATGTAAAATTTATTTGCGAACCTACAATGCCGAAAAGAATGTATAAAGTAGTGTTACCTGGCCTCATTTGCTGATGCCAGTACAAGCTCCCTGGTTGTGAAGGAGGTGGCGGGCAGTAAGTTTGATGCGGGGGTGAAGCCATTTGTCGTGGTTCTGAATGATGCACAAAGGGACGTGGCTGATGATGTGCTGGATGAGGAACTGCAACATCCGAAGATCGCCTACATGTAATAGTTGCGTAAATCCCTCATAGCTTCTCATCAAAACGCTTGAATCATGAGAGGTTCTCTGGATGTGGGATAGTATCCCCCCTCTCAACCCTCTGCACGAAAGCGGAAAACTCCTCTCACGCCTCGACTGTCAAGTCACTCTATACATGAAGAGTGAACCAATTCTATATGTTTAGGTTATGACAGAACTACACATATGAGTTACGTGGTATGTACTGCGTGGTGTCTGGTTCCCAAAACAGTGGCAGCTGGGTACATATCGCCGGTGAGAGGGGCTTCCATCTGTCAGGAGTAGCTGATGGAACCAAGTAAATCCTCGTTGTATGCCAATAACGTTGCAGATACAACCTGAACTTGTCCTAGTCAAATGGCCGAACCTCATTCCAAATATTTGTCGGTGCGGTAGCCCATGCCTGAACGTAAGGGCTAATGCTCTGAAGCCAAACAACCGTAGACTTGTTTCCTCCTATGCGGATGTACCTGGGATTAACATGCGTGTTACATTGTTAGCTATATTAAAAATGCAGTGTTGAGAACTAAATTAGAATTACTTACTTGTGAATGTGTGTTGGTATGTGTGGAATAACCTAAATTTTAGGCTCTTGACATAGACCAAACTGTCTCAACACCCCATGAAGAGACATCTCCTCAACCGTCACATCGAACACCACATTGGCCTTGGTCATCCAATAGTGCCAGTCTCTAGTGCACAATCCAGATATCCCAAGTGGGTACCTAGTTGATATAGTCTCATCCGAGTATGGATCCTAGATAACTTGATCCTCATGCCAACTATCAAACTACACCATGAAGGATGGGTAGCAGCCCCTCTCTTGGGTATGCGCAAACTGTCTCTGTACATGACAATAAATAAACATTAGTAATACGTTTGCATGGCAAGAAATAATCGAATGAATTGTCACGTAATATAGAAGTACATCTCTCCATGCCCAAATAGATCTCACAGTAGGCAAGTTACCAATAGCACACACGTAAGCCCCTACTAGGTCCTCCATCCCCAAAGGTCTATCAATGTAGATATAGGGTCGTCCAATAGGGAATCCCAGAGCTGCAACAATAGTGGACATCCAACCAGACCTCATTTTCTAGACTTCAACGTGCAAGCTTTGCACATGCCTCTATAGGTAGCTGCTAGCACAACAGAACCAAAACTCCTATGCATAGTGTCCCTAGGGCAGCGTGCATCAACTATCTCTCATGCAATACCAATGAGTTGCACATCGATAATAGTCACATGGTTCTCCATGAACATCATCTTGCTGAACAACCAAAGAATATATGCCTGTAGGGATCGATCAATATGTGCCTCTGACAACTGAACTCTAGGGGTAACCTAGCGCAACAATCTTCATAGAAAAGAAATGACTGTGTCAACTATGTAGTAAGGGAAACTATGAAAACAACGTATGTTGAGCTCACTAAGAAGGTTACCTAAAACCGGCTCAACCACCTAAAATGAGGCATGTGAGAATCGTCATGTAAGACGTCAGCAGTTGGTAACACATCTAGAAAACTTTCCTGTATCATTGCTGGCCAACCAGGTTCTGCCTCCAAAGGACCTTTGGCAGCACCGGCCAAAGGTAGTCCCAACAATTAAGACACATCATGTAGAGTAGGAGTTGTCTCTCCCCAGGGAAAGTGAAACGTATGTGTCTCTGGTCTCCATCTATCTACTAAGCAGGTAAGGAGTGACCTATTGTAAGATAAATGTTTCACTCGCGTCTTGAAAAACTACATTGTTTCACCATCCTCATCCAAGTCCAGATGTTCAACCCAATTTTCCAAAGTAACCTCAACTAGCCGTGCCAGGGGTAGAAGTCCAAGCCAAGTTAATCTACAAAATAAAATAATGTATCATACAATTAGCGGGTATCAAAAGTATGTCAAACATGTTCGTCAAACATGTAAGTCATTATATGTACACATACCTATTAACCCATGAACGGTGTATCATCCAGTTAGACTTTGGGGTGCGAGTGTCCAACACTTCTAAGTTCCCGCCCCCTTGCATAAGTGAGGCCAGGTGACCTCTAACGATTGTAGGATAAGCAATAGATACGAAGACATATCTACAATTGAAACAACAATTCTCACATATAACAAATTAAAAGATACTCCAACACACAATAATAAGTATCACATAGTCCCCACATATTACAAATTAAAAAATAGCCTGACACACACTAATAAGTATCACATACACTAGTGCGCGTCGGTGCTATACAAACGGTTTTAAACCCCTTTCCGCAACGACATTTGGAACCGTTTCCTAGTGAGTGAAGGCGATAGGGTGGTCCTTCCCACACGACCAAGAAACCATTGGGGATAGGGACCTTACAGTACTCCTACTCGTTTGTGCTCGCATTGCCATCGCAGTCGGTATTTTGTGGTGCTACGTTTACGATGCGTGGACCATCACAAACAGTTCACTATTATAGAACGTGTATGATAAGAATACAATCACACACAGTTGCTTTTCCCAAAATGTATGCGATAACTAATTAAGAAGATTAGCTAATCGCCGTACGAGTGTCGGACATGATTAGGAAACGTCGGACCGTCGTAACATCGTCGTGCACGACAACTATCGCACACGCTATTCTATGGTGCAACGTTTACGATGCATACTTCATCAGAAACAATTCATGGTTGCGAATCGTGTACGATAAGGCAACTAACACAAACATTTAGTTCGCCCGCACCATTTGTGATATTGTATGACATCGCACATGCTTTGCAAACGGCAACTGTGTGCATGCTTGCACACGTTTCCTCTGTGTGAACCATCTCGGATTATGGTGTATATTGCAAACATTTGTGTTTTACCAACCGTGTGTGCCGTATTGACCCAGAGAGCGTAATTTTACCATAATTTAATTGCTGCTATTTCAAATTGTACCAGATTTGAATTTGAATTTGAATGTATGCTACAGCTTTATTAATGTCCATCAAGTTCAAACAACCAATGCATTACTCGATTCATAGGTACATATGTTCAAGAATTACATAAGAACCAAATAAAGAATATGAACCACAGTTGTATACTTGTACTATTAAAGACGGTAAAGAAAGAGGCGAAATACATTCTGGTTGCTAAACAAGGTGAAGCGGAATGCCCATATTGTGCCCTCCTCCATGCAGAAGGCACGCACGACTCTTGTCCAACCCCTTGTGATGGCCGACCGCCCATCCTTCACGGTCTTCATGAAAACATCTAGATAATCATCGTGTTCTGGTAGAAATACTTTAACCTTTGCATGCCCACCAATAATGTAGTTTGAGAGCTAATCTTGAGTAAACTGCTTTGGCAACCAATGCAAAGGAAAAATATTCAGACATTGTCATCTAACACAACTCATTATGGGCAGTAAAAAGAAGGCTGCAGAGTTCTTATTTACCATCCTGCAGTTCGCTGTTGTCTTGGATAAAGTGTAAATAAATAGTTTAATTGCCATCTTTGGACCCATTTTACTAACAATTTTTGTCAGCTTCCTCACTTGATGATGGTTCATCGATATCTCATTGCCCCATACACAGAAAGGGTCGAAGCGCGGATCTTTACCAATGACATATGTACCTAAAAGCACCAAGTTAATATTAGAAGCTAAACATCAATTGCATAATGACGTAGTACAACACTCTTTTATAATATCTTATAACATCCAATATACTCACATATTAGATGAATTAACATCTTATATTATGGGCCGGAAGGAGTTTAGTGCATTCTTACAAATTATCGGCTGATTAACTGCTGCTGTATCCATGGGTTACAATTATTTTGAGCTAGTTCGGGCTCAAATATCCCTAAAGTATATCTAAACATGAGGGCTATTTGAGCTAGTTGCATCTATAACCCACCAAAAAAACTTTCCAACCCAAGATGTGCTAATTGGAGCTAGTTCTCCTAGTGCGTTTATTGTCAATCTAACCCTGCCATCCAAACAACTCTTTCGATGGAGTTAGTTCAGGGTTAGTTATGAGCTAGAAACTAACTCTAACCTCTTGCTAAGTTGAGTATCCAAACAGAGTTGTGTTGTTGTTGTTGCTGCTCTTCTACGTATATCTAGACATCATCAGAACATTAATGTAACACTCTTCCTTGTTGCTATGTAGCCTAGGATTGCATATTTAGACATTAAGTACAGTGCATGTTGCTATGTAGCCTCAGATATATTACATATGGACCTAGTTAACCTAATGATAAATGGGTTGCAGATATATTCAGTTAAAAGTCTATTCACCGATTAGTCCCTTATCAGCCCCCGGCCTATATGGTACCAGCTACCTATATCCTAAACAGTGAGCATATATAAGCCATGGGATGAAACTAACCTCAATGGAAAACAACAGTCATTCCCAAAATTGTCTTGTGTAGGTACATCGAGAAGCATGTTAAGCACAACAGGATAAATATGAACCAAAATTATCCATGGAAGACAAAATAATCTCCAAAAGATAGCTTCAGTATGCAGTTTTAAGCACGCTAGTAAAGCAAAACAAGTGGAAAGGTGTGTTAACTGCAACAGGCCTAACATTTAACAAAAAGGAAACATAGTCATTCAAACTGTAGTGATGAAATTGGTATTGTAGTGCTAACATTTAACAAAAAGCAACCAAATGTAGTCATTCATAGTGGTATTGTTGAAACTGGTAGTGATGAAATTGAACTGCATAGTTCATACTTGCACATATAGAACATCACGTTGTGAATAACTGGAATAAACAAGGCATACTACGAACAACTAAAGATAGCATTTGAAACTGGACATATGCTAACTACAAACAACCGAACAATCAAAAAACTTTAAAAGAGGCATATGCTAGCTATAACAGGCTTAACAACCAGCAAATATATGTATTCCTGTCGATATGTTTAAAATTGGATTGATGAAATGTACTGCACAGTAAATAATTGCACACATAGAGCATCACATTGTGAACAACTGAAGTAAACAAGGCATACTGCAAACAACCAGATATAGCAATTAAAACCGGACATATTCTCACTACACTACAAAAGGGACTCGACAAAACAAATCATGGGTTTCCCCCCGTGAAGAGGCACGACAAAACAAATCATGGGTTTCCTCACTTGTCATAGATGGGCTCGTTCCCGTGGGAAGAGCACGGACCCTGGGTGCACTCCATGTTGTCGTAGATGGGCTCCTTCCCCTTGGAAGAGCACGGATGTAGTGTGCCCTCCCTGATGTCGCAGACAGGCACTTTCCCCTTGGAAGAGCATATGGTTTCTTTCCGCTTTGAAGAGCCAGAGAGGGTGCCCTCCTCGTGGTTGTCGTCGATGAGGTCTGACTTGGAAGCTGTGGATCCCAAGCCAGCGTCGCAGAACATGTCCTTCGGAAATGACAAAAGGCGCTCGATGGCGATGTAGGATGGCAAATTGTTGACAGCGAGCCAGAGGAGATCAGCGGCAGGGCCATGGATGAGATCGACGGCGTTTGAACCCGATTGGTTGGGGGTGGGCCACTTAACTTGTGACATAGCCCGCCTTAGGCCGTCGCTGTCGATGACCTCAATGTCGTAGCCGGCAGCCGAGACATGCCCGCATACTCTAGCCTGCTACTTGAGTGCCTGCCACTAGTAATGGTCGTCGGCTTCCTTGGCAACGTCAGGCGAAGAGACCGCGATACACCTATTTAGGTCCAGTCGCTTCTCGAGCTCCATAGGAAGCGTACCCGGGCTTAGGCTGTGACGCTCTGGAGTGGGGGATGGGGATGGGGATCTGTGGGAAAGGGGGCGTTTGGCAGGCATCATCTAAGAAACTCAGGGTGGCATGGGTATGGAGATCGGTGGGTAAGCTGCACGGGCAAACCAGCAGATGCTGATAATGGAGGCCTTGCGGCGGCGGCGGCAGGGGTGGGGGGCATGCTAGGGTTTCGAGGAAGGGAGGGTGTGTGTGTGTGTGCGCGCGCGCGCGCACGCCCGTGGAGGTTTTGGTGTGTGTGTGTGTGGAGGGGGGGCGGGGGTGTTTGAGGAAATAACGTGGGTACTAAAAATTTTACTATGTGGGAGTCAAAGGCAGGAGTGAAATGCTGGGGCTATTGAATTTTTTTATGATGATGCATCATACACGGTCCGGAGATAACAACCGTGTGTTATGAAATAGAAAAAACCTCGAGCCGGGCAGATATTTTCGAGGGATGCAGGCGGGATTGGGAACAAGAAACATCGCACACGGTCCGCAGATAACAACCATGTGTTATGAAACAGAAAAACACTCGAGGCGGGAAGATATTTTCTAGGGATGCAGGTGGGATTGGGAACAAGAAACATCCCACATGGTCGAAACACAATAACCGTGTGCTATCAAACAGAAAAAAGCTGCAAGCGGGTAGATATTTTTGAGAGGGGAAGCCTCGTGGAGCCCAATGTACTGTGCGGATGTGTGCGTAGTAGGGGCACCGGCGTGGCACATGGTTAGTTTGAGTGAACCGTGTCTGTTGCGTCATCCGACTTGTCTAATGTTCATAAATTTGGCGAAAAATGATGCGGGAGAGGGTCAGAACACGAACACACTTGCATGTGGACCAAATTTATGTATGAACAGGGTGGTTTGATTTTCAAATACCAAATGCAACTTTGATGTGGCACCTATCTCGCAAAGCGCACAGTATAGCTTGCCCCCACCCCCCTTGTGTCGGCACGAAGGAGATCCTAAGCTATGAATGCATGCCCCCTCCCCCCAACCGAGGTTCACCTAGCAAAGTGCGAAGTAGCTAGCAGCCCCCTCCCTCATGTCGGCACGAAGGGAATCCTAAGCTATGAATACATGCCTGTCAGCGTTCTAGGAACGGGGGTCCCCAGACTTGCCAGCCCGCGGCCCACGGCGTGGCTCCTCCAGTGGCCTGGTACGGCCCATTTTCACCAGCAAACACTCAAGACCCTCACGAGGGGTCAAGCCTTGCGAGGGGGACGACGCAAGACCTCCTCAGGGGCAGCCTCACTAGGCTGGCTCGCGAGGAGCAAAGAGATCAAGGTGAGGGGCACCTCGTGAGGTTCCCATGACGTGAGCCATGACGACCAAGGCCAGGCGGGTGCCAGGAGGGCGCCAGCGGGTGCAGAGCGCCAGTTACCTCTTTGGTGCTAAAGGAGTAGGCGTAGACGAGGAATCCCAAGGCATCAGGAAAAGGTTTCCATATTGGTGCAACAAGACCAAGACCAGCAGGATGGCAGGACGGAGGTCATCACGAAGCCCACGGCGGCGTCACCACCAGAGCCTTTGGCAGGCGAATACCACCTTTTGTCAGGATAGCTTGTACTAGATGTCCCCCTTCAAATTGGCCATTGTGGGATCCCTTCCCGCCTAATATTTGGGAAGAGGACCAGGGCCTCTATAAATAGGACTAGCCACCACCGTAGTGAGGGATTGGCTCATCTGGACGGATCATTCAGATCATCCTCAGCCACACGAGCTCACCGAGGTCAAGAACACCTCTCCTTAGGAGGTAGTTCTTCCCTTGTACTTGTTCCTCCTCAGCCTACCAGGCAATCCACCACACCACACTGGAGTAGGGTATTACACTACATCGGTGGCCTGAACCAGTATAAACTCTTGTGTCCCTTGTTCTTAGGGCTCGTCGATCTAGGGTTTGAGATCGTTGCAAGAGCGTGAGCTAGGGGGGGAGAGATCTTCGTGCGCACCCCAGAGTTCGAACCTTGAGGGTTTTAACGGAACCCAAAATCTGACATTTGGCGCTCCAGGTAGGGGTGCACCGAAGCTTTTCTTCCGTCAGTCCATGCTCCGCCGCCTCCATGCTCTGTCCCCATGGCAGGCGTTGCTCTTCCGGCTTGGATGATGGGCACCCATGACAGTGCTAGGGGGCTCAGAGCTTTCACCCTCACTTTGCGGCAGGTGAAGTGGCCACACAAGTTCAAGCCAGAGAAGCCGCCTCGCTACGACGGCGCGGCGGATCCGTCGACCTTCCTGCTGGCATACCAGGAGGCCGTCCTAGATACTGGAGGCGACAACAAGGTCATGGCCAACTAGTTCCCCATGGCCCTCACTGGCCCACCGCGCGCCTGGATACTCTCCCTCCCAGAATCCTCAGTGGCATCTTGGGAGGAGTTGCGCGGCCTCTTCGTCGCACGCTTTGCGGCACCAACGCCCATCGCCATCGCAGTCCTCCACGCCTGTGTTGGGGAACGCAGTAATTTCAAAAAAAATTCCTACGCACATGCAAGATCATGGAGATGCGTAGCAACAAGAGGGGAGAGTGTTGTCTATGTACCCTCGTAGACTGTTAGCAGAAGCGTTATGCAACGCGGTTGATGTACTCGTACGTCTTCACGATCGACCGATCCTAGTACCAAAAGTATGGCACCTCTGTGATCTGCACACATTCAGCTTGGTGACATCCCACGAACTCACGATCCAGTAGAGTGTCGAGGGACAGCTTCGTCAGCACGACGGCATGATGACGGTGATGATGATGCTACCAGAATAGGGCTTCGCCTAAGCACCGCTACGGTATGACCGAGGTGGATTATGGTCGAGGGGGCACCGCACACGGCTAGAAACAATCAACTTGTGTGTCCTAGGGTGCCCCCTGCCTCGTATATAAAGGAGCAAGTGGGAGGCCGGCCGGCCTAGGGGCGCGCCAAGGAGAGGGAGGAGTCCTCCTCCTAGTAGGAGTAGGACTCCCCCTTTCCTAGTACAACTAGGAAGAGGAAGGGGGAAGGAAAAAGAGGGAGAGAAGGAGGGAAAGAGGGGGCGGCACCTGTCGTGGTTCTAAGTCTGATAGTAGAATGGGGGTAGGTATGAGGAGGCAAGATTCTAGCTACAGTGAAGTTGTGCACGCAAGAATTACGAGTTTAGGCCCTTCTCAGAAGAAGTACCAGCCCTACGTCTCGGTGCTCGGAGGCTGGTGGATTGGATTATGCATGAAGTTACAGGGGGTACGAACCCTTGTCCCAAAGGAGGGGGTGGCTTATATAGAGTACGCCAGGATCCCAGCCATCCCCCGTTACATAAGGTTCAATGTACATAAAGAGGGGAAGTTACTGGTAACATCAGCTTTAGCGTGATATAAATGATCATTAAGACTACAGAGTGAACGCCTGACCGTTGCCATCTAGAGTGACCTTAGATCTTATGTACTCCGAATGGTTTCTGATGTGGTGGAATGATTATATCCTGGTCGAATAGAATTGGGTTGTCCGAGTGGAAACCATGGTCGAGTGAGTTGCATCCTGAGGTGATTTCAGTCGGTAGAATTCGCTGTCCTTTGAATGTCTTTGACTGTAGGGTAGTGTCCTTGGTAAGGGTGCTTAGATCAGGTCCATTGCCCTACCCTAGGTACATGTCATTGCCATTAACCCCCGAATGATTCTGGGTCCGAGTGGAGATGGGGTTGAAGATGGTTCCGACCCAATTTTCGTGCTTCGAAAGCATTTTACTTGGATTGGTGAACCATGCAAAAATTTCGACTTCATTTTCAGTCGCCTTGAGCCATTCAGAGGCTGTCGAGTGAACTTAGCTGATAAGCTTCGCATGCTGATATGGCTGAAAATCTTCGGCGCGACCGACTGCGCTGCCGTCCCTGGATCTCATGGGATTCAAAATTTGGGGAAGCGCGTGGGACGGAGAGAGCCGTAGTAAGAGGAGTGGATTAGGCAAGGCCGCTTCAATTCTCGTGCCACCTTTTCTGCCACGTATCGAGCACGCGACTGTTGCGGGATTTGACGGGATTTCCTGGGCATGCGTCCCATTTTCTTCCTTCCTCCTCTCCTTCTCCACTGCATCTGCCTCCACCCGAGCTCAACCCGCCATGATGGGGAAGGACAAGACGGCAGCTCTGGAGCACGTGAAGAAGGCAACGACGAAGGTGAAGGGGAAGAAGACGAACCGGGGAGGGTCGTTGTCGAGAATTGACCTGCCGCCCGGCTGGATCCAGGCGACTGGATTCGGTCGATGATCCAGCAGGAAGATCTGGAGGATCTGGTTGAGGGGGGATTGATTCCCCACGGTTCTTGGTGGCTTTCGGAGGACGAGACCAAGTCGCGGCTGTAGGAGGGTGAGTGTGTCCTTCTTGCGACCCATGTCAACCGCTGTTTCTCTTTGTCCCCCATTCTTTCTTCTGGGGTTTTCTGAACTTTTTTGGAGCCCAACTTCATCACTTTTCTCCCAACACCATCACATACCTTGCTGCATACGTGTCCATGTGTGAGAACTTTCTGGGATGTCGACCGCACTGGGGTTTCTTCAAACATATTTTCACTTGTCGTTCTCATTCTGTAAAAAAGGCTAATCCAAGTGATGAGAGGACACACGTGATCCAGATGTGTGGAGGTCTAGGGATCCAGATGAGGATTAAAAGTACTTTCCCTGCTATGATTCTTCCCGATTCAGTCAAAGGGTGGCAGTCGACATGGTTCTATTATAAGGACCAACCGACCCCGGGTCAGTCGACTGGCCTTCCCCCGTTTTCCATAGAGCAAGTTGAGAAGCCTTCTCCCTTGTGACTCCAGCTGAGAAAGTGGAGGTGAATATGTTGGTTGAGCGAGTAGTCCAACTTGTCCGCGACGGTGTGACTGGCATGGACTTGTTAGAGGTGTTTCTTAGTTGACGCATCCAGCCACTCCAAGCCCGTGATCATCCAATGTGGATGTACTCGGGTATTGATGACAACACTCGGATCCACCCGGAGGAAGTTGACAAGGAGACGGTGGCGCAGTGGCTGCAAGGCATCACTAGCAACAAGGACAACCCCAGGAGGTCTAGGAGGATTCCTCCACTCGACAACACCAACGAACCAGACAAGGTCTGACTCTTTTCTTCCGATTGTCTTTTGTTCTGACATGTATTTGTTCTTGAAACTGATTGATATCCACTAGACTCTGTGCCTTGCAGATCTACATTGAGATGTATTCGATGCCCAACGGAGAGCAGGAGCAGGAGCAGGAGGGAGAGGCGAGCGGGGGTGACAACGGCTACTGGCATTCTGACGGAGGAGGAGACGAGGAGAGTGAGGACTCGAGCAGTGGTGAGGAGGTCGACTCTCCACCTCGCTCAGAAAGACGCTCCAAGAAGAGGTAGGACCCAGCAGGTGTTTGTGGCAAAGCGACTCCACCGACCGGACAGACCTCAAAGCGCACTCGAACATCTTCTCCTGTGCCGACTGCGAAAGCTCCGAAGCAGCCCAAAGTCGCACCGTCAAAGCCCCGGAAGGCCTTTGTCGGTGTCAAAACTGGCAGATCTAGGGAAGGGGGTCCCGAACTGTGCGTCTAGGATCGATGGTAACAAGAGACGGGGGACACGATGTTTACCCATGTTCGGGCCCTCTCTATGGAGGTAATACCCTACGTCCTACTTGATTGATCTTGACGAATATGAGTGTTACAAGAGTTGATCGACCATGAGATCGTAATGGCTAAACCCTAGAAGTCTAGCCTGTATGACTATGGTAATGAGTATATCCTTTCTGGACTAACCCCTCCAGTTTATATAGACACCAAGGGGGTCTAGGGTTTACATAGAGCCGGTTACATAAGAAGGAATCTTCATAGTCGGTCGCCAAGCTTGCCTTCCACGCCAAGGAGAGCCCAATCCGGACATAGGTACAGTCTTCGGCCTTCATGTCTTCACAGCCCATCAGTCCGGCCCATGGATAACAGGCCGGACGCCCGAGGACCCCTTAGTCCAGGACTCCCTCAGTATCCCCTAAACCTGGCTTCAATGACAAGGAGTCCGTCGCGCAGATTGTCTTCGACATTGCAAGGCGGGTTCCCTTCTATCCGAACTTCAAGATAGTCTTCAGACGCGATGATAGTATCCAGACCTGCCATACATACCATACATAAACCGTAGAGAGAATATATTTTTGCACGAGTCTAATCTGCTGACAGCTTTTTAGAACATGACTTCACGTCTGTCCGGTCATAATCCCGAAGCGTTTCTCATCTGCCGCTCCATGTTTCGAGACGCGGTTGCCATTGGCACATCTTTTCGAAGCAGAGATCGTGTCCCCTTATCGCGGGATTCTCATCAATGCGGGTATGGGTAACCCAACCGTGTCGTTCATACAACCCTTGGGAATAGGCGAATCTTAAGGCGAGTGAGGAGGCGTTTAATATTCGTTGCCTTTATAAGGGGATAAGGATTCCCTCTTCCTCTCTCACGCCCTCTCTCTGTCTCCGCCTTTCCAATCTCGAGCTCTAGCACCCAAGTTCTCATCTCCTTTCCACTCAAGCAACCATGTCCGGATCCGGAGGTCAAGGCAAGTGGATGGTATCCTCCGTCAAGGAGGAGGACATTACTGAGCTCCGGGTGGCCGGATATTTGGCGAAGGAGATCGCCCATCGTCTGCCAGCCGAGGGACAAGTCGTCCCCATGCCGGAGCCCATAGAGAGAGAGTGGTATTCATCCCCCATTTCCTCCGCAGGCTAGGGTTTCCACTCCACCCTTTCGTCTACGGGCTGATGTACTATTACGGGATAGATTTCCATGATCTGTCCCCGAATTCCTTCCTCAACATCTCGGCGTTTATAGTCGCGTGTGAGGCCTTCCTCCGCATCCAACCCCACTTCGGGCTGTAGCTCAAAGTCTTTAACGTGAAGCCGAAGGTGGTGGATGGCCAGCACGCGGAGTGCGGAGGAGCTATGGTGAGCAAGCTGTCCAAAGTCTCCTGGCCCAAAGGTACTTTTGTGGACACGGTAAAGGAGTGGCAGAAGCAGTGGTCCTACATCACAGAACCTCACGGCACCACCTGGGCCGCAGCTGCCGAATTCCGCTTCGGCGCTCCCATGCGGCTCACCTCCTGGGTCGAGAAGAGTCAGGACTGGGGTTCACCTGACGAGCTGATAGCGCTGCAGACGCGCGTGCAATGCATGGTAACCAAGAACGTCAAGCTCGTTGATGTGATCCAGGTGATGCTAGTTCGTCGGATCCTTCCGTGCCAGCGCCGAAGCCGTCCTCTGTGGGAGTTCAACCCGAAGAAGAACCAGACCCTGGTGAGGCTCTTTGAGACTACTCACGAAGGTGCATGGAAGTTGCTCTTTAAGGGAAACGAGAAACCACCAGCCACAGATTCAGACCGTGGTCACGATTGTAAACACCCCGCCAGCGAGGTACGTCATTTTTGATATATCCCAACTTGATTTTTTTGAGGATGATGTCTAAGTTTACAATTGCCATTTCAGGACTGGATGGAGAGGGCGAAGCGGATACAGTGTCTGGCTCCGCTGCCTGAAGAACGGTCATCCCGCGTCTAGCGACGATGGTGGTGTTGGCGCCTTATAAGGCGCCAGAGAAGAAGGCCAAGGGGTCCAAGAGTGGCCCCCATCGCAAGGGAACTTCGGACGTGATGTCCGAAGACGAGAAGCTCATTCCTCTGTCCTTGAGGACAATGGCGAGGAAGAGGAGGAGGAAAACAACCCTCCCCCTGAGGAGAGGAAGAAGAAGAGGGCGGCTTCGGCGCATCCGGAGGCGGGAACACCCAAGAAGGGGAAGGGCGTCCCAGCGGTCAACACCGCGTGGGACGTTGACAGCAGTCTGGAACGACGCCCCCGCACTAAGCCCCAAGCCGCATCGTAAGTGACATGGCTCGCTTGTGCGCGCATCCGGCCCTTTCTCTTCATTATCTTAACATAGTTAACTGTACTATTGTAGTTCGGCCCGCGACCTCTTCCAGTGATCCTCATCTGGAGGTTCGTTGGCTCCGTCGGAGATGGCGAGCATGTCGCCGCCGCCTGCTTATTTCCCCGGGGCCAGGGACGACACCGAAGTGTTATCCCGGAGGACTGCTCCAAACCGGGGAGGAGCCCAGGACGCTGTCCGGGAGGTGCCACAAGGCGAGGCTGTCGGTGTCAAAACTGGCGGATCTCGGGTAGGGGGTCCCGAACTGTGCGTCTAAGGCGGATGGTAACAGGAGGCAAGGGACACAATGTTTACGCAGGTTCGGGCGCTCTCGATGGAGGTAATACCCTACTTCCTGCTTGATTGGTCTTGATGACATGATTATTACAAGAGTTGATCTACCACGAGACCGTAGAGGCTAAACCCTAGAAGCTATCCTATGATTATGATTGTTGTTATCCTACGGACTAAACCCTCAGGTTTATATAGACACCGGAAGGGGCTAGGGTTAAACAGAGTCGGTTACAAGGGAGGAGATCTACATATCCGATTTGCCAAGCTTGCCTTCCACGCAAAGGAGAGTCCCACCCGAACACGGGACGAAGTCTTCCATCTTGTATCTTCATAATCCAACAGCCCGGCCAAGGTATATAGTCCGGCTGTCCGAGGACCCCCTAATCCAGGACTCCCTCAGTAGCCCCTGAACTAGGCTTCAATGACAATGAGTCCGGCGCGCAGATTGTCTTCGGCATTGCAAGGCGGATTCCTTCTCCAAATACTCCGAAGAAGATTTTGGACACAAGGATCGTGTCCGGCTCTGCAAAACAAATTCCACATACCACCATAGAGAGTATAATATTTCCGTAAATCTAATCTGCTGACAACTTTTCATAACGTGACATCACGTCATGGCCCGGTCATTATTCGAACCGTTTGTCTCAACCAGCTACTACACATATTGCAAGGCGGTATTCTTGGCATGTTTTGTCGAAGCAGAGATCGTGTCCCCTTATCACGGGATTCTCATCAATACGGGTGTGGGTAACCCAACCGCGCCATTAATTACAGCGCTTGGGGAATAAGCGAGTTTATCAGGCAGGTGGGGAGGCGCATAGCTTCTTCCGCCCTTAAAAAGGGACAATGACTCCTCCTTTTCACCCACGCCTTCTTCTTCCCCGCCCATCCATTCTTGCGCACTCGCGCCCCAGCGCCCAAGTTCGCATTTTCTCCGCAAAACCACTCCAAACATGTCCAGAGCGGGAGGCAAGTGGATGGTCTCCTCTGTTACAGAGGAGAACATTACGAAGCTCCGGGAAGCCGGATACCTGGCCACAGATATCGTGCACCGGCTCCCAGATGCAGGGCAGATTGTCCCTACCCCCGAACCCTACGAAAGGGTTGTATTCCTTACCCATTTCGTCCGCGGGATGGGATTTCCCCTCCACCCATTTGTTCACGGGCTCATGTTCTACTACAGGCTGGACTTCCACAATCTGGCCCCCAATTTAATCCTCAATATCTCGGCGTTTATCATCATGTGCGAGGCCTTCCTCCGCATCAAGCCCCACTTCGGCCTGTGGCTGAAGACCTTCAACGTTAAACCGAAGGTGGTGGTCGGCCAGCAAGCGGAGTGCGGAGGCGCCATGGTTGGAAAAATGCCCAACGTCACCTGGCTCGAAGGCTCCTATGTGGAGACAATGAAGGGGTGGCAATCGGGGTGGTTCTACAACACCGAGCCGCCCGACACCAACTGGGCGGCGGCCCCCGAATTTCGATCCGGCATCCCCACGCGGCTCACCTCCTGGAAAGAGAAGGGCCTATCCTGGGGTTCATCGGCGGAGCTGACCGGACTCCAGAACCGTGTTAAAAACATGATAAGCAAGAAAATCAAGCTTATTAATGTGGTCTAGGTCATGCTCTTGTGCCGGATCCTCCCGTGTCAAAGACGGGCATTCAATATGTGGGAGTTCGACCTGGCTAAGCACCAGACGCTGCGAGAGCTCTTCGACACGACACACCAGGACATCTGGAGGGTGCTGTTCAAGTCCGCCGAGGTACCTCCTCCCCTTACCGAGGATCGTAGACTCAGCGCAAAGCGCCCTGCCAATCCGGTAAGCTTCTTATATCTCATAAGACGTTTCTTTCCCAGTATAATCATGTGGGGGATCTAAGCCTCCATGCCATTTAACAGGAATGGGTCGCGACAGTGGAGCGGATCGATTGTCCGGCCCCACTGCCCGAGGATCCAGCAAGTGCTCTCTTAACGGAGATGCTGGTTTCGGCGCCCTATGAGGCGCCGGAGAAGAAGGCCAAGAAGAAGGCCATGGGGACCAGGAAAGGTCTCCGGCGCAAGGTCATATCGGACTCATCGTCCGATAACACCGAGGCGCCCTCCTCCCACGAAAACGAGGAGGAGGAAGAGGAAAGTTCTCCCCCAGCCGGGGGTGATAAGAAAAGGAAGGCCGCCCCGTCAGGGGAAGCCGAAGGGTCCAAGAAGGGAAGGACTCTCCTTCCGGACTGCTCCATAGTGGCCGCTTTTAGCGACGAGGAGTGGTTACCCAAGGATAAGCCACTGGCGAAGTCGTAAGTATCCGTATACGTAATTATTCTTGGTATGTTTTATTTTATTACTTCTTATCATGCCGAACATGATCATGCAGCCCCTCCAAAGCCCGTATCGACGTATCCTCTTCGGATGAGTCTTTGGGTCCGTCGTTGATGAACAACGATTCACTCCCGACCGCCTCCTCCCCCCGTCCTATGGACGACGTCGAGGTGATGTCTCAAAGGGTACTGAACCAAGGGGAGACAGTTCCGGAAGCGCCCCAAGGAGACATTCCGGACGCTGGGCGCATGAGGGGCAAGACTCCCATGGGCTCTAATTCCGGGGGCAAAAGTCTGTGCCGATGGCCTCTATCCATCCAGGGGCATCGGACAATTTGCTGGAAGCGCTTCGCGGCACTTCCATTGACGAAGAGCACCGCACTATCATGAGTGTGGTGGTCAAGAAGATTCAGTCCGCCAAAAGCGGACTGACTGAAGCCTGTGCCAGCCTCCTAACAAGCTTTGAGGTAAGTAATCAAATTATGATAAAACATTACAGCATAGACAGTAGCCCCAGATGCTCTGTTTGGTGTTCGGAAGAAAGACCGAACAGTGGTTCAAATAATAATCACATGAGTCTAATCAGAATATGTCTTTGTGAATAAGCAGGCTTCACTGCTGGCCGCTGCCGCTCACACGGCGGAGGTCTCTGCACTGAAGCGGGACCTTGAGCGGTTCGAGGAAGAGCTCAGCCTTACCAAGAGGCAGCTCAAAGAGAACAAAGGTAAGTGATACCTCGTCTAGTTATTGATAAAGAAAAAGGAAACTGGTTGTTAGATCACAGGATCGTCATGAATTTTGCTAGGGGCCATGACCAAAGTGGCGACCCTGAAGAAGGCACTGTCTGAGGCCGAAGGCAAAGCGACCAAGGAGCACGCTGAGCGCGAGAAGCAAGAGGCCCGCGTCGTCGAGGTTCAGCAAGAGCTCTAGGAGTTTGTCAAGAAGTACGAGTCCTTGGAGCGTGACTCTAAGACGCAAGGGTCCGAGCTTGCAAAGGCCCTCGAGAACGCACAAAATGCCAAGGCCAAAGCCCAAAAGGCCCTCCAGGAAATTGAGGCGGCCAGGAAGATAGCGGTGGGTAAGGCATTATTTATGCAAAGCAAGCATGTGAAGGAAACTTTCCTTTTACTTACCCAAATTCGGAGCTCTCTAGGAGCGTTCGCAGATCTACCCAGCAGTGTGCCGGATGCCGCGGAGTTCTACTGGGCCGAGGAAGGGAGCTCGATGGAGAGGTTGTTCTGGTCTCAGTATACTGGGACCAAACATCCGATGCCCTTGAGCGACCAGTTGAAGCAACTGGTCGAGCTTCACAAGGCGGCCGAACTGGCCATGAAGGGCCTCATAGTCCGGATGTGGCCTGGTGAGCCCCTGCCTGACAGCTATTTCGGCCTGGTAAGGCGGCTTGTGAACGCTTGCCCCCGACTTGAAGTCATAAAGCGGTCCATCTGGATTGAGGGTGCGCGCAGGGCTTTTGCCCGGGCGAAAGTGCACTGGGCGAAGATGGACGCCGAAAAGCTGGTGAAGGAGGGGCCGCCGGAGGGCAAGGAGCATCGCCATCCCGAAAAGTATTATGACAGTGTCCTGAAGGGTGCTCGCCTTATGGCAGAGGAATGTGCTAAGGATGTAATATTTGAATGAATGTACTCATGTGATCCTTTAATGTGAAACGAGTTCATGTGCGCTATGTAACGCTTGTTAATTTAAAATATTACCTTCTGTGCGGCCCGTTTATAAAATTTGAGAGTTGGCCAGTCATCGACTTCTGCCCCCATGTAACTAGTACTGAGGTGTTCGGGATAAACCTGATCACTCTTTATGCTAGTTTTGGGTCCTTCGAAGGAGGTGTTCAGCGCAACGAACCAGGCAATCGGACTATAAAGCTTTATCACTCTCACTTAGCCGTAGAAGTCTACAATTTTAAATTTTGGCGAAGCCCCTAGTATTTGGAAGGCCGAACTTGGGGCGCTATGTACGCCTAAATCGGACAAGGCTGACTCCTCGCCCGAAGCGGAAAAAATCTTTAAGGATTTGAGACCTCTCGAACAGCGACCAGCTCTCGCCGCATCATGATAGTCAGTTTTCGACTTTCTCTACTGAGGTGCTCGTCCGGAAGAACCGGGACACAATCGCAGTAGTTCTCCTAGTGCTACCTTAGCCGATATAGCGGAATGTAAGGTACCAAAACATGGGAGCCAAGCAAACCCAACTATTGACCCAAGACATGATTCGAAGCTGATGCATATAATGCTATAAGTTCGGGGTGCCGCACCGTCGAAAGTGTTCGGACTTTTCATGCCGTGTTATGGGGTAAACTGAAGCCCCTGGCGCACTGATCGTATCAAAATGTACGGGTGCGACTTGTCGTAAGTAAGCAGACAGGGAAAAAAAGATAAAGGAGCAATGATGAGCTAATGCTGTATATTATTATTTAAATGATACGTCAAAGCGTATGCATACATGTAGTGCAATAAGTAAAAAATAGGACTATTTGAAATGTCCTATCCAAGGTCAAGCTGCGTGTGGGTATGCAAAACAGGTATATCGATCGTTATCAGAGACCACCTGAGGATTCCCTTGTACGTCAAAGCTTCTTGCTTCCTTGGTGTTTCTTTCCTGTGACGGGTCCGATAATCAGACGATCGGAGAGGGCCTTCAGAGAATAGGGGCCTAAAAGGAAGAAAATGTTAAAGGTATACGGGTCCTGAAGTGGTTGATCCGCATTGTGGGCCGTGCCATGGCCGTGCCTCCGCCTATGACCATGGTATCTTGAGTGCGTAATTATGTACGCGTGGCGCAAATTTTGCCGCTTGACTGGGACTAGGACGGAGGCAGAATTGGTAGGCGAACTCTAAACATGCCTGGCGATCCTCTTGCAGGGTACTCCGGGCTCGCTTGAAGGTGTCCAGGGTCTTTTTCGCCGAATTGGCAGTTTGCCTGATAAGGCTGCTTTGTGCTTCTGCTGCGAGGGCCGTAGTGTGCGGTGTTCTGTGTTTGCATTAACTGTTATAACCCCGCGAGGTCCTGGCATTTTGAGCTTGAGGTATGCATAATGCGGTACCACATTGAATCTGGCAAATGCGGTTCGTCCGAGCAGTGCATGATAGCCACTGCGGAAGGGGACGATATCGAAGATTAACTCCTCGCTTCGGAAGTTGTCCGGAGATCCGAAGACTACTTCCAGTGTTATTGAGCCTGTGCAACGGGCCTCTACACCTGAGATGACACCTTTAAAGGTGGTTTTGGTGGGTTTGATCCTCGAGGGGTCTATACCCATTTTGCGCACTGTATCCTGATAAAGCAAGTTCAGGCTGCTGCCACCATCCATAAGGACTCGAGTGAGGTGAAATCCGTCAATGATGGAGTCAAGAACCAATGCGGCAGAACCGCCATGATGGATACTGGTGGGGTGGTCCCTGCAGTCAAAGGTGATCGGATAAGTAGACCATGGGTTGAACTTTGGGGGACTGGGTCCATCGCATATACGTCCCTTAGTGCACGCTTCCGTTCCCGCTTGGGAATATGGGTTGCGTATATCATGTTTACCGTTTTCACTTGGGGAGGAAATTTCTTCTGTCCTCCAGTGTTCGGCGGCTGGGGCTCCTCCTCGTCGTCGCTATGCAGCCCCTTTTCCTTGTTTTCGGCATTCAACTTGCCGGCCTGTTTGAACACCCAGCATTCTCTGTTGGTGTGGTTGGCTGGCTTATCGGGGGTGCCGTGAATTTGACACGAACGATCGAGTATGCGGTCCAAGCTGGACGGGCCCGGATTGCTTCTTTTGAACGGCTTTTTCTGCTGACCGGATTTAGAGCCACTGAATCTGGCATTAACTGCCGTGTCTTCGGCGTTATCGCTGTTGTTACGGCGTTTGTGTCTATTGCGGCGTGGCCTGCCGTTGCTATCTTTGGCATCTGAATTGCCAGGGTTTCTTGATGTGTTGTTGCTGCGAGCCAGCCAACTATCCTCCCCCGCACAAAAGCGAGTCATGAGTGTCATGAGGGCTGCCATGGACTTCGGCTTTTCTTGGCCGAGGTGTCGGGTGAGCCACTCATCACGGATGTTATGCTTAAATGCCGCTAAGGCCTCGGCATCTGGACAGTCGATGATTTGGTTCTTTTTATTTAGGAACCGAGTCCAGAATTTCCTGGCTAATTCCCCTGGCTGTTGGGTTATGTGACTCAAGTCATCGGCATCCAGTGGTCGCACATAAGTGCCCTGAAAGTTGTCAAGGAATGCGTCCTCCAAATTCTCCAAACTGCCAATGGAGTTTGTCGGCAGGCTATTGAGCCAATGCCGAGTAGGTCCTTTGAGTTTTAATGGGAGGTACTTGATGGCATGTAGATCGTCACCACGGGCCATGTGGATGTGGAGGAGGAAATCTTCGATCCATACCGCTGGGTCTGTTGTGCCATCATATGACTCAGTATTCACGGGTTCAAAACCTTCTGGGAATTCGTGATCCATTACTTCGTCAGTGAAGCATAGGGGGTGTGCGGCGCCTCTGCGCCGGGCTATATCACGATGCAGTTCATACGAGTCTTGTCTGCTGTATTCGGCCTGGCCGGATTTGCTTTTAGTATATCCGGCATGACGGTCGCCGTCACGCGTTGGGGCGCGCCCCCGTGATCCGTAGATCAATCTTGCATGTCCTGCCTTGTTTTCCAATACGTCTCGCAGGTACTGTGTATTACCCCGGGCCTTGGTATTTTTGTTTAGATGGCGACGGGGTGCGGGCTGGACTTTGGCCTGATATGCCGCTTTGTCTCGGCCACGAGGTGGTCGGTCAGCCGCATCATACACTGGGAGCGTAGGCTTTAATGCTTCCTCCTCGAGTTGGGGTAGCAACCTGCGCTTTGGGCAACTTTTGGTTGGGCGCTCGAGTTTGTATTCCTCGGCTGCCAGCACCTCAGTCCATCTATCCGCTAGCAGATCTTGATCAGCTTGAAGCTGCTGTTACTTTTTCTTTAGGCTTTTTGCTATGGCTATAAGCCGACGCTTGAAGCACTCCTGCTCGACAGGATCCTCAGGCACGATAAATTCTTTGTTCCCGAGCCTCACCTCGTCATCGGAGAGGGGCATGTAATTTTCATCCTATGATTCTCCGTCTTACGCCTGTTCCTTACGGCTAGGTTGCCCATCCTCCCACTCGAAGCTTGGCTGGAGGGGACTTTCTTTGTCTTCGGCACTGTCTACAGCGTTATTGTCTCTTGTGCCGGTATCGCTACTTTTGCTATGGCGGGGCTTAGAGCGGCGTCGATGACACCGGTGCTTAAATTGCTTCTCAAGGGGATTATCCTCCGTTTCCTTATTGCCATCACTTTTTTGGGGGTGTCCACCAAGTATATATCATATGATGAGGTGGATGTCCAGCGCCCTGTGGGCGGTGGTTCCTGTTCTTCTCCTACATCGTTGTCCATATCGTCGATGTCTTCGGAGCCGAAATCAAGCATGTCGGTTAAGTCGTTGACAGTGGCTATTAAGTGGGTGGCGGGTGGGGAATGAATTTCTTTGTCGTCCGCTTCCCACTCAAGCCAGACATAGTTCGGCCAAGGGTCCCCTGACAAGGAGAGAGACCTCAATGAATTTAGTACGTCGCCCAAGGGCGAGTGCTGAAAGATATCCACGAAGGTAAACTCCATGATCGGTGCCCAACTAGATTCGATAGGCACGGATGCAGGCGGTTCGGAGTCTGTGGCCGGGGACGAATCCAAGGGTCCGGCAACACATGTCTCATAGGGGGTGAAGTCAGTATTCTTCTCTATCACCGCTGGGTGTGCAACCTCCATGGCGGGGTCCATCCACCCGTCCTCGGGCGGCGCGATCTGCTCCGGATTAAGGGCCGGAGTAGCCACAGGTGTGATCTCCCGAACACTGTCTGGCGGCGGAGCTAGGTCATGCTCTTCTGACTATGCGGCGCACCAGACACGGGCTCGAATCCGTCGAAGATCAAGTCTCCGCGGGTGTCTGCAGTATAGTTTAAGTTTCCAAACCTGACCTGACGGCGAGGGGTGTAGCTCTTGATCTGCTCCAGATGGCCAAGTGAGTTGGCCCATAGTGCGTAGCCGCCGAATACGAAGATCTGTCTGGGTAGAAAAACCTCACCCTGGATCACATCGTTGCCGATGATCGAAGGAGCCATCAAACCTTGCAGTGACGAGACAGTGGAACTCTCAATGAAAGCACCAATGTCAGTGTCAAAACCGGTGGATCTCGGGTAGGGGGTCCCGAACTGTGTGTCTAAGGCGGATGGTAACAGGAGGCAGGGGACACAATGTTTACCCAAGTTCGGGCCCTTTCGATGGAGGTAATACCCTACTTCCCGCTTGATTGATCTTGATGATATGAGTATTACAAGAGTTGATCTACCAGGAGATTGTAGAGGCTAAACCCTAGAAGCTAGCCTATGATTATCATTGTTGCTGTCCTACGGACTAAACCCTCCGGTTTATATAGACACCGGAGGGGGCGAGGGTTACACAGAGTCGGTTACAAGGGAGGAGATCTACATATGCGATTTGCCAAGCTTGCCTTCCACGCAAAGGAGAGTCCCACCCGGACACGGGACGAAGTCTTCAATCTTGTAACTTCATAATCCAACAGTCCGGCTGCCTGAGGACCCCCTAATCCAGGACTCCCTCAGAGACCTCCACTGCCAAACACATGGGGGAGCCGATCCCCATGGAGACTGGCGAAGAGGGACGCATCCAATTCGTCCCTCGCCGAATACGATTCTGGAGACCCATATGGCTCCGGAGTCGGGCGAGCAGCCCCCTTTGAAGAGGGGGTGCGCCGCTTCCACCGGTGGCCCCTGTCCATCCAGGGGCACCGGATAACCTGATTGAGGCGCTTCGAGGCGCCTCCGTCGTGCACGAGCATCGTGTCCTTTTGGGTGCGGTGATCGAGAAGATTCAGTCCGCCAAGAGTGGATTGAATGAAGCCTGCAGCAGCCTGTTGACAGATTTCGAGGTAAGAAAGAGAAAAACCCCGTGTAGACAGTAGCCCCTGAGACACTGTCCGGTGTTTGGCAAGAAGAACCGGACAGAGGATCAATCTTTTGTTATAGGAGACTAACGTAATATGTATGAATAAGCAGGCGTCGCTGTTAGCCGCAACCTCACATCCTGTCGAAGTCTCTGAACTGAGGCAGAGGCTGGAGCGGACCAAGAACGAGCTCGACGAGGTTAGGGTTCGGCTCCAGGAGAACCAAGGTGAGTGATGACTTGCTGTGTGTTCGGAAGGAGTAGGCGCTGTATATTGACCGCGGTGTCGTAATATGTGCAGGAGCCGCGACTAAGGACGAGGCCCTAAGGAAGGCCCTGGGCGAGGCCGAGGAGAAGGTTGTCCAGCAGCAAGCCGCCCGTAAGAAGCTCAAGGCCCGGGTCAAAGAAGTCCACCAGGAGCTCCAGGATGCGGTCAAGAAATGCGAGGCCTTGGAGCATGATGCGTCGGTTCAAGATGCCGAACTCACCAAGGCTCGTCAGAGCGCGAAGACCGCATGGAATGAGGCCCAAGCCGCCCTCCAGGAGATCCAGGAGGCCAAGAAGATCACGACAGGTAAGGCATTTAAGATGCAAAGAAAGTATGTGGCGAAGCAGTACCTTTTACTAACCCGGGTTCGGAGTTCCCCAGGAGCTTTTGCGGATTTACCACGCAGTGTATGAGACGCCGCGGAGTTCTATCGAGCCGAAGGAGGGGGTTCTACGGAGAAGCTATTCCGGTCGCAGTATGCGGCGCCAGAGCATCTCGTGTCCTTCACCGATCAGCTGAAACAGCTGGTGGATCTGCATAGGGTGGACAAAGTAGGCATGAAGGATTTGATAATCTGGCTATGGCCAGCCGAAGCTATGCCAAGAAGCTACTTCGGAATCATGAGGCGAATGGTGAACGCCTGTCCTCGGTTGGACGTCGTCAAGCGCTCGGCCTGCAATGAAGGTGCACGCATGGCCTTCGCCGTTGGAAGATGTGGTGGGCAAAGATGGACGCTGTCGAGGTGACCAGAGGGCCACCAGAGGGCAAGGAGCACCGCACACCCGAACAGTATTTTGCGGATGTCCTAGAGGGGTCTCGCCTTTGTTCGCAGGACGTTGTATTTGAATAAATGTATTCATGTTGTCTTTGCCTTGTATTATAAAAAAGAAAGCCTGTTTTGTGATGTAATTTTGTTATGCTTTAATTGTTTCCCCCTGTGCAGCCGTGTTGTATGTAATCTGAGGGTTGGCCAGTCGTCGGCTTCTGCCCTCACGTAGGTAGTACGGAGGTGTTCGGGATGGAATCTAAACAATCTTGATCCAATTATATGATCCTTGAAGGAGTTGTTTAGCGCAACGAACAAGGCAATCAGACTATACAGCTTAAAGGCCCTCACTTAGCCATAGAATTTTTATAATAAAGCATGGGCGCATCCCCTGGTTCAAGCCAGGGTGCTGTCAGCATGTGATTGGGAAGTGCCGATCTTTCGCATAATGCGGAAATAATCTCCAACGATTTGTAACCCTCGAATAGCTGACCGGCTCTCGTTGTATCATGACAGTCAGTTTTCGGCTTTCTCTACAGAGGTGCTCATCCGGTCAAGGCCAGGGCACAATCGCAGTAGTTCTCCCTTTATTACCCTAGCTGATTTAGCGGAACGTAGGGTAGCAAGCACAGGAGCCGGGCAACCCAACTATTGACCAAAGACATGATTCAGAGCCTATGCATATAATGCTAAATTCGGGGTGCCGAACTTATCTTTAAGGATTGTTTGGACTTTGTTGCCATATCATGGGGCGATGGGGAGCCCCTGGCAAATATGAAACGTACCAGAGTGTACGGTTGCTAGAAAATAAGTAATTTAAAGGAAAACAGAGGGAGAACAGAGATAGGATCTGGGGCCCTTGAACTTGGATCATGAACTGTTTCCATTATAGTTGGGTTAATGCGTCCAAGCATGATGTCTACTACACAACCTTCTTCTTGTAGATGATGTTGGGCCTCCTAGTGCAGAAGTTTGTAGGACAGTAGAAAATTTCCCTCAAGTGGATGACCTAAGGTTTATCAATCCGTGGGAGGTGTAGGATGAAGATGGTCTCTCTCAAACAACCCTGCAACCAAATAACAAAGAGTTGTGTCCCCAACACACCCAATACAATGGTAAATTGTATAGGTGCACTAGTTCAGCGAAGAGATGGTGATACAAGTGCAATATGGATGATAGATATAGGTTTTTGTAATTTGAAAATATAAAAACAGCAAGGTAACTAATGATAAAAATGAGCACAAACGGTATTGCAATGCGTTGAAACAAGGCCTAGGGTTCATACTTTCACATGTGCAAGTTCTCTCAACAATAATAACATAATTGGATCATATAACTATCCCTCAACATGCAACAAAGAGTCACTCCAAAGTCACTAATAGCGGAGAACGAACGAAGAGATTATGGTAGGGTACGCAACCACCTCAAAGTTATCCTTTCTAATCGATCTATTCAAGAGTCCGTAGTAAAATAACATGGAGCTATATTTCTGTTCAATCTATCATAGAGTTCGTACTAGAATAACACCTTAAGACACGAATCAACCAAAACCCTAATGTCACCTAGATACTCCATTGTCACCTCAAGTATCCGTGGGTATGATTATACGATATGCATCACACAATCTCAGATTCATCTATTCAACCAACACAAAGAACTTCAAAGAGTGCCCCAAAGCTTCTATCGGAGATAAAAGACGAAAACATGTGCCAACCCCTATGAATAAGTTCACGAGGTCACAAAACTCACAAGTTGATCACCAAAACATACATCAACTGGATCATGTGATATCCCATTGTCACCACAGATAAGAACATGCAAGACATACATCAAGTGTTCTCAAATCCTTAAAGACTCAATCCGATAAGATAACTTCAAAGGGAAAACTCAATTCATCACAAGAGAGTACAGGGGGAGAAACATCATAAGATCCAACTATAATAGCAAACCTCGCGATACATCAAGATCGTGCCACCTCAAGAACATGAGAGAGAGAGAGAAAGAGAGAGAGAGATCAAACACATAGCTACTGGTACATACCCTCAGCCCGAGGGTGAACTACTCCCTCCTCGTCATGGAGAGCGCCGGGATGATGAAGATGGCCACCAGAGAGGGATTCCCCCCACCGGCAGGGTGCCGGAACGGGTCTAGATTGGTTTTCGGTGGCTACGGAGGCTTCTGGCGGTGGAACTCCCGATCTATTCTGCTCCCTGATGTTTTTAGGGTATATTGATATATAGGTGAAAAAAGTCGGTCAGGGGAGCCATGAGGGGCCCACGAGGGTGGGGGGCGCGCCCAGGGGGGCAGGCGTGCCTCCCTGCCTCGCGGCCACCTCGAAGCTTCCTTTACTTCAACTCCAAGTCTCCTAGATCATGTTCGTTCCAAAAATCACGCTCCCAAAGGTTTCATTCCGTTTGGACTCCGTTTGATATTCCTTTTCTGCGAAACACTGAAACAAGGGAAAAATAGAAACTGGCACTGGGCTCTGGGTTAATAGTTTAGTCCCAAAAATAATATAAACGTGCATAATAAAGCCCATAAACATCCAAAATAGATAATATAATAGCATGCAACAGTCAGAAATTATAGATATGTTGGAGACGTATCAAAGCACATTAGTACAAAATAATGCAATAAGCAACTAGCTGTTTGACAAGCCGCGACCAAAGGCGAGCTGCGTGTGGGTTCTAAAAATGGATAGAGTAATCGTTTAGTTAGCCTCTAGGGCTTCCCATGTACACCAGTGCTCCGTGTCAATCTGGTGTGTTTATCCTTTGACAGGACCATTAATCAGGCCGTCGAAAGAGGCCCGCATAAGAGAAACCTGAAAAAAGGGAAGAGGAGATAGTAAAGTTATATGTGTGTCCGGGATTGGTCTAGCCGAACTATAGATCCCGGGCTGGTTTGTGCCTCCGTCGATGTCCATGGTATTTTGAGTGCGTAATTGTGTACGCGTGGTATGAATGCCACTACTTCATCAGGACTGTGACGGAGGCTGAATTGCTAATCGAGCTCTTGACAAGCAGTGTAGTCCGGAACCTCTTAATGACGTCCAGGGGCTCGACAGCCATACTATGGTGCTGCTTGAGAAGGCCGGTCTGTACCTCTGCTTCTAGGGCGGTGGTGTAGTCCTCTGTTCGGAGGGAGCGTTCAGTATTGCCATTGACTGTTATGACGCCACGTGGACCGGGCATCTTGAGCTTGAGATAAGCATGGTGTGGCACTGCATTGAATCTAGCAAACGCGGTTCATCCGCATAGTGCGTGGTAGCCGCTGCGGAAGGGGATGATATCAAAGATTAACTCTTCGCTTCGGAAGTTGTCCAGAGAACCGAAGACCACCTCCAGCGTGATTGAGCCCGTATAGCGAGCCTCTACGCTTGGTATGACTCCTTTAAAGGTAATCTTTGTTGGTTTGATTCATGAGGGGTTAATGCCCATCTTCCGCACTGTGTCCTGATAAAGCAGGTTGAGGCTGCTACCACCGTCCATCAGGACACGTGTTAGGTGAAACCCGTCGATAATTGGGTCGAGGACTAGTGCGGCTGAACCGCCATGGCGGATACTAGTTGGGTGATCTCGATGATCAAAGGTTATCAGGAACGACGACCACGGATTGAATTTTGGGGCGACTGGCTCTACCGCGTAGACGTCCCTAAGTGCTCGCTTGTGCTCCCTTATGGGGATGTGTGTAGAGTATATCATGTTCACCATTTTGACTTGAGGGCAAAATTTCTTCTGATCCCCAGTGTTCGGCTGCCGGGGCTCTTCGTCCTGGTCCTCACTTTGTGATCCCTTTTCTTTGTTTTCGGCATTTAACTTGGCAGCCTGTTTGAAAACCCAACGGTATCTGTTGGTGTGATTGGCTTGTTTATCTGGGGTACCATGTATCTGGCACAGACGATAGAGTATGCGATCCGGACTGGATGGTCCCTCACTGTTCCTTTTGTAGGGCTTCTTTCGCTGGCCGGACTTGGAGCCGCTGAATCCGGCGTTAACGGTGGTGTCATCGGTGTTGTCGCTATTGCTTCAGCGTTTGTCTCTATTGCGCCGGAGCTTGCCGGTGCTGTTCTTGGCCTCGAAGGGGCCTGTCTCGCTGGCTGTGTTTTTGCTATGAGCCAGCCAGCTGTCCTCACCCGCGCAAAAGTGGGTCATGAGTGCCGTAAGAAATGCCATGGACTTTGGCTTTTCTTGGCCAAGGTGGCGTGCTAGCCATTCTTCACGGATGATGTGTTTAAAGGCCGCTGGGGCTTCGGCATCCGGGCAGTCAACGATCTAGTTCTTTTTGGTTAGGAACCTAGTCCAGATTTTTCTGGCTGATTCTCCAGGTTTTTGAACTATGTGGCTTAAGTTGTCGGCATCGGGTGGCCGGACATATGTACCTTGGAAGTTGTCAAGGAAGGCTTCTCCCAAGTCCTCCCAGCTACCGATGGAATTTTTGGGCAGGCTATTTAGCCAGTGTCGAGTTGGCCCTTTGAGCATTAGTGGGAGGTATTTGATGGCATGGAGGTCGTCTCTGTGGGCCATGTGGATGTGGAGAATAAAGTCCTCAATCCATACCGCGGGATCGGTTGTTCTGTCGTATGATTCCATATTGACGGGCTTGAACCCCTCGGGGAATTCGTGATCCAGCACCTCATCTGCGAAGCAGAGAGGGTGTGTGTTACGCCCCCGATTCAATCGTACACTAGTCATACACGCAAACGTGTATGATCAAGATCAGGGACTCACGGGAAGATATCACAACACAACTCTACAAATAAAATAAGTCATACAAGCATCACATTACAAGCCAGGGGCCTCGAGGGCTCGAGTACAAGAGCTCGATCATAGACGAGTCAGCGGAAGCCACAATATCTGAGTACATACATAAGTTAAACAAGTTTGCCTTAAGAAGGCTAGCACAAACTGGGATACAGATCGAAAGAGGCGCATGCCTCCTGCCTGGGATCCTCCTAAACTACTCCTGGTCGTCGTCAGCGGGCTACACGTAGTAGTAGGCACCTCCCGAGTAGTAGTAGTCGTCATCGACGGTGGCGTCTGGCTCCTGGACTCCAACGTCTTGTCGCAGCAATCGGATATAGGATGGGGGAAAAAGGGGGAGAAAAGCAACCATGAGTACTCATCCAAAGTACTCGCAAGCAAGGAGCTACACTACATATGTATGCATTGGTATCAAATGGAATACGGGTATCATATGTGGACTCAACTGCAGAATGCCGGAATAAGAGGGGGATAGCTAGTCCTATCGAAGACTACGCTTCTGGTAACCTCCATCTTGCAGCAGAAGAAGAGAGTAGATGGTAAGTTCACCAAGTAACATCGCATAGCATAATCCTAACCGATGATCCTCCCCTCGTCGCTCTGTGAGAGAGCGACCACCGGTTGTATTTGGCACTTGGAAGGGTGTGTTTTATTAAGTATCCGGTTCTAATTGTCATAAGGTCATGGTACAACTCCAATCATCCTGTTACCGAAAATCCTGACTATTCGAATAGATTAACTTCCCTGCAGGGGTGCACCACATTTCCCAACACGCTCGATCCCATTTGGCCGGACACCCTTTCCTGGGTCATGCCCGGCCTCAGAAGATCAACATGTCGCAGCCCTACCTAGGCACAACAGAGAGGTCAGCACGCCGGTCTAAATCCTATGGCGTAGGGGTCTGGGCCCATCGCCCATTGCACACCTGCATGTTGCGTGGGCGGCCGGAAGCAGAACTAGCCCCCTTAATACAAGAGCAGGCTTACGTTCCAATCCGGCGCGCGCCGCTCAGTCGCTGACGTCACGATGGCTTCGGCTGATACCACGACGTCGAGTGCCCATAACTGTCCCCGCGTAGATGGTTAGTGCGTATAGGCCAGTGGCCAGACTCATATCAAGTACCAAGATCTCGTTAAACGTGTTATCTTGAAATAACCATGAACACCAACAAGGGCCAGGCCCACCTCTCTCCTAGGTGGTCTCAACCTGCCCTGTCGCTTCGCCACAAAGATCCACTCGCGGGTACTCCTACGAGCCGACCCGTCTTTTAGTCATCACATGTATCATGTATAAAGTATATAGTATATATCCGCGATCACCTCCCGAGTGATCACGGACCGATAGTATAGCATGGCAGACGGACAAGAATGTAGGGCCACTAATGATAAACTAGCATCCTATACTAAGCATTAGGATTGCAGGTAAAGGTAACAATAGTAGTAGCAAGGACAGGCTATGCATCAGGATAGGATTAACGGAAGTAGTAACATGCTACACTACTCTAATGCAAGCAGTAGAGAGAAGAGTAGGCGATATCTGGTGATCAAGGGGGGCTTGCCTGGTTGCTCTGGCAAGAGAGAGGGGTCGTCAACATCATAGTCCTACTGGGTGGCAACGGCGTCGGTCTCGGTGTCTAGCGAGAGAAGAGGGGGAAGAAACAATAAATATAATGCAACAAAATGCATGACGATGCATGACATGACAAAGCGTGATGCTAGGTGTGCCCTAATGCGGTACGAGGTGGTACCGGTGAAGGGGGGAAACATCCGGGAAATTATCCCCGGTGTTTCGCGTTTTCGGACAGACGAACCTGAGCGGGAAGTTGCGTGTTCGCTATGCTAGGGATGCGTGGCGGATGAACGGGCTGCGTATCCGGATTCGTCTCGTCGTTCTGAGCAACTTTCATGTTGAAAATAATTTAATCCGAGTTACGGATTAAAAGATATGATTTTCTAAAGATTTTATTATTATTCTGAAATTATTTTTAATTCGAAAATAAATGCTAAATTGCTAGGCGCACCCAGCATAGTGTACACAAAAGTGTACCCAGTGGCTAACAGGTGAGCCAGAGGGACCCAGTTGACCAGTCAACGTTTGACTGGTCAACACGGGTGGGACCCCCCTGTCATTGACTGTTTTAGTTAATTAGGGTTTAGGTTAATTAGTTAGGCTTAATTAGTTGTTTTAGTTTAATTAATCAAAATTAACTAAGTTAATTAATCCGTTAATTAATTAATTAATAATTTTATTTATTTATTATTTATTTTTTAAACTTTTTTTAACGTTCTGGGGCGGGCCCCATTGTCATTGGCCCATAGGGGTCCAGCGGGCTACCGGGCGCGGTTACTGGGGCGAAGCCCTGTGAGCGTGCGGGCGCCCGTAAGGGAACCCGGGGCGCAGGCGGAGGCCACCGGGGCGCGGCGGGGCGCCAGAGGCCGGCGAGGTAGGGGGAAGGGCCGGCCAGCTCCGGCGAGCGGCGGGGCCGGGCCGACCACGCGACAGGGGAAGAGGCCCTGGGCGCGGCCATGTCCAGCCAGGCGCGAGGGGGGACAAGCGGGCGCTGCCTGGGCGTCGTGTAGGCAGCAGCAGCAGTGGCCGCGCGCAGTAGCAACGCAGCAGCAGCAGCAGCGACAACAAGTGCAGGGGCGGTGGCGAAACAGCAGGGCAACGACAGTGGGGAGCGGAGGCAGGTGCAGGGCGTGCGCTGGGGTGCGGGACAGCGTGGGCGCAGCGAACAGAGGAAGGCCCGGGGCGCGGGCGGGCGACTTGTAGGGCGCGCACGAGCGGCGATGGGCGCGCACGGTGCTGGAGAACGGGGCGCGCGGTGACGTGGTGAGCGCGCGCGGGGGGTTGCGTCGATGAGCGCGAGCGCGCCAGGGAGAGGGAGGGCGCGAGGCGCGTGCTCACTGGGGTCGTAGTGGACGGGGCAACGGGGCACGGGAAGGGGATGGGGACGACGCGTGGCGGGGAAGCAGGCCGGCGGAGAAGTCCGGCGAGGCGGCGCGGTCTCCAGGCGGCGACGGGCGACGGCGTCGGGCGCCTCCTCCTCGATCCCGATCCAATCGGGGAGAGGGGGAGGAGATATTTTGCGGGGGTGTGGGGGTGTGTCGGTGGCGGTTCGGGGTTGCGGGGGTGTGGGGATAAGGGAGTGGGGGAGGTGCGCGGCTGGGCCGGCCTGGTTGGTCTGGTTGGCCAACTGGGCCAAGGCCCGGCAGGGGTTTTTCTTTTTTTAGTTTTTGTTAGTTTTGGTTTTGTGTTTTCCTTTTCTTTTTATTTATTTTTCTTTTCCGTTTTAATCCATTTTAAAATTCTTAGGCACTTTATAAAAATGCGTTTATTACACCATAATTAAATATGCAAATTATGGCACTGCCCGAACATTTTTGTTTTAACTTTTGAAAACTTTTATAATTTAACTTTATTTTAATTTTTGAATTTGACTCGGTTTTGGACTAACGGTAGATTATCAACAGTAACCGTGGTGACGTGGCATGATTAGCGTTGGATTACTGTAGCACGATTATCCGGGCGTTACAAATCTCCTCCACTACAAGAAATCTTGCCCCGAGATTTAGGAGGTAGAAGGAAACAGTGCGGGGTATTCATCACGCAGTAGGTCCTCGCGTTCCCAAGTGGCTTCGTCTTCAGAGTGATTCGACCACTGGACTTGAGGAACTTGATCGCCTTCTGACGTGTGCGGTGTTCAGCTTGGTCGAGAATGCGGACCGGATGCTCTTTATAGGAGAGGTCCTGTTGCAATTCGAGCACTTCATGATCCACTGCTCGGATTGGATCCTTGAAGCAACGGCGGAGCTGTGACACGTGGAACACATCGTTAACCTGGGAAAGGTTCAGCGGAAGCTCCAGTTGATATGCCACCTTTCCACGCCTTTCGACAATAGTGAAGGGACCGATATAGCGAGGAGCTAGCTTGCCCTTGATCCCGAAGCGGTGAGCACCCTTCATTGGTGTAACTCGAAGATAAGCCTTTTCGCCAGGTTGATAGACCATGTCTTTGTGATGACGGTCATACTGACTTTTTTGACGTGACTGAGCAGTCTTGAGATTCTCGCGAATAATGCGAACTTGTTCTTCGGCCTATTGGATAATATCCGGACCGAAGAGTGGACGTTCCCCAATTTCTGACCAGTTCAGAGGGGTTTGACACTTTCGTCCATATAGCACTTCGAAGGGGGACATCTTCAGACTAGCTTGATAGCTATTATTATAAGAGAACTCGGTATATGGAAGAGATTCCTCCCATTTCTTGCCGAAGGAAATTACACAAGCTCGAAGCATGTCTTCGAGAACTTGGTTGACACGTTCAACCTATCCTTTCGACTGAGGATGAAACGCCGTACTGAACGACAGATGAGTTCCCATAGCTTCTTGGAAACTTGCCCAAAATCTTGAAGTGAATAAGCTGCCACGGTCTGAACTGATAACCACTGGAATTCCGTGAAGTGAAACAATTCTGGTCATGTAGAGAGTAGCAAGCTGACTAGCAGTGAATGTCTCTTTGACCGCCAGAAAATGTGTGTCGGTGTCAAAACCGGCGGATCTCGGGTAGGGGGTCCCGAACTGTGCATCTAGGCTGGATGGTAACAGGAGGCAAGGGACAGGAAGTTTTACCCAGGTTCGGGCCCTCTCGATGGAGGTAAAACCCTACGGCCTACTTGATTAATATTGATGATATGGGTAGTACAAGAGTAGATCTACCACGAGATCGGAGAGGCTAAACCCTAGAAGCTAGCCTATGGTATGATTGTTGTTGTCTATGTTGTCCTACGGACTAAAACCCTCCGGTTTATATAGACACCGGAGAGGGTTAGGGTTACACAAAGTCGGTTACAATGGTAGGAGATCTACATATCCGTATCGCCAAGCTTGCCTTCCACACCAAGGAAAGTCCCTTCCGGACACGGGACAGAGTCTTCAATCTTGTATCTTCATAGTCCAGGAGTCCGGCTGAAGGTATAGTTCGGCTATCCGAACACCCCCTTTTCCAGGACTCCCTCAGTAGCCCCCGAACCAGGCTTCAATGGCGATGAGTCCGGCGCGTAGATTGTCTTCGGCATTGCAAGGCGGGTTCTCCCCCAAATTCCGTGTACCTGTTGAATAAAGTCCGGTTTCTTGTAGATGTTGCGCTCCTCGGCTTCTACGCCCAATAATGGCCACTTCCCACGTGTCAAACGAATATGAAAAGTCTGAGTGTTTTTACATTCACACCCCTAGCCGCGTAAATGAGCTGCCCTATTTAAGGGGACGGGGATTTAGATCCAAACCACATCTTCCCCCCTTCGCGAGTGTTCATCAGAGCGCATCCGACAAAGGTCCATTCCACCATGGCCAGCCGTCGCAACTCCTCCTTTCGCCCTTCCAGCCCTCAGCCCGGATATTGGGAGAGATGTTCCATCCCGCATAGTGAGCTAGTGACGCTCCAGACCAAGGGATTTCTCCCCCCGGCCTACATGATCCCGGTTCGAGCCGGTCTTGCCATCTATAACGGCGGAAAGCAAGCGGAGGGTGCCCCCGATCCCTCCAAAGGAGAGCGGGTATGCCTTGTCCCTTATTTAATAACGGGGCTCGGGTTTCCAATCCTTCCATTTCTCCGGGGGCTGCTGGAGTTCTACGGCCTCCAACTACACAATCTCACGCCTGCCTCCGTATTGCATATCGCGGGCTTCGTAGCCCTCTGCGAGCTGTTTTTGGGCGTCGAGGCTCATTTCGGGCTATGGAAAAGGTTATTTTGCCTTGTGCCCCGCTCTAAGGAGGGGTCAATGTATCAAGTGGGCGGAGCCAAAGTGTGGCGCATCGCCGGGACCGGATATCTGTCCGGAACCCCAAAGAAGGCATCCGAAGACTGGCCCTCGGAATGGTTTTATATAGAAGACGTCCCGCTGCCGGATCCTATCCGGATCGGCCTCCCTGAATTCGACAGTGCTCCCTTAAAAAAGCGCCTAAGCTGGCGTCCATGGAGCCCTCAGAGGGAAAGTGACAGGGACATCATTTACCTGATGGGCCGAATAAGATTGTTAGCCCATTCCGGACTAACCATGATCGGGGTTATGGCCGAATGCATCATGCGGGGGGTGCAGCCGCTTCAGTATAGAAGCCACCCCATGTGGGACTTCAACGGGGAGGACGACGCCACCCGCCACGGTCGTAAGGGGCCGGATTCAGCTACCGCTCTACTAAAGATCTTGTCCACTTTGTATAAGGGAGAAGAGGAGGAATTTCTCCGCGTCAACCCACAGGGTGGATTCTCTATGCACAATCCCCCAAGCTGGGTAAGCGGTCGCATTTACTTGCCCATCTGTTTTGTATTCCCATTGTTAAATATTCAGTCTGACGACTTCAACGCAGGAACTGCGCCGGGCTGTTAAGGAAATAAGCAGCCCTCCTCCACAACCCGAGGACCCAGGACGGTCCCTCGACCCGGCCTCTCAAGACGATCCGGACATATCTGTGGAGCTGATTGATGGAGTGTTCCATCAATTGAGCAAGGACAACGCCTTGGTGGCCATTATGGTCGATTACCCGGGGCTAATCCCGGCCTCCCAGGTAACTGAGATCGAAGTCCCAGTACCCCGAATAGGTGTCCGCCCTCTCGTGTTTTTAGTTTCCTGATTACAACCGAGCTTTGCAGGGGAGGTTTTTGAGGCGGAAGGCCGAACCTGCGGCGACAAGCCAACGACGGGCCGCAGGGCCCCGTAGGCAGAAAAGAAGTGTAGTCCGGACCGAGACGTCAGCGCAAAGGTATGGCGCGCCCCCTTATACCAGGTGTTATACCTTCGAGGCACATTGACACTCGTGCTCTTTTCAGGACAAAGAGACCCCGCCGGACTATATCAGGAGAGGCTGCCAATTGCGCCTCCACCAGCCAGGCTCCAAAGCCTGGTCCGGAGGAGGAGGCGAACGCAAGGTGCTCGCCAGACGCTCCTCCGACGGAGTATGTGGACGGGTTGTCTGCCACCAACTCTGAGGTGGAGAGTGCCATGAACCACAGGCGTCGCCGAACAATTCTTCACGATGCTTGTTTCTCCCAAGGGGCGTTAGATGCCTTCAATTCGGGAGATGCGTACCTCCGTGCCGCTCAAAATGGTCTAGCCAGAGCCACGGAGCAATATGTAAAAGACATACGGGTAAGAAAATTTTGGTAATTATATATATACCAGTAGCCCCCGAGACTTGAAACAGTTAGAATAACTTATTTAAGGATCATTTGTTATGCAGGTTCTTACAGAAAATAATTCCCTACTGTCCAAGGAGCTGGAAGAGTGCAAAGCCCAACTTGAGGCCGCACTAGCCGCAGCAGGGGAGCCCAAGGAGACCCCCTCTGGTAATATACACTTCGAAAGATAAGTATTTTGCGAAGCACGGCACGGGTGCGAATCTGACAAATGAAATTGCAGATGGCGCCGGATTGAATCCGGAAAGGCAACACCTCCTACGCCAGCTAAAGGCTGGTGAGAAGGTGCTGACAAAGGTGAGGCGGAAGAAGAACGATCTCCAAGATGCCAACACCAAGCTGGGCGTCGAGCTGAAAGATGTTCGTGCCCAGCTGGCAGACTCTGTGAACGAGAATCAACGGCTTCGGTGCGGCATATTTAGTAAGTGCTTGAACGAACCTTTGAAAGAAAGTTCGGCGGGGAACTCGACTAACAGAGCAATGTCTGTAGGTGTGCTAACAGGTCGTCCTACAGAGGAGATGCCCGGTTCTATAGGTGACCTTCTTCCCGAGCTCTCGCAACTGCTCGATCGAGTTCCGCAGGCGATGCAAGGCGTCGCCCAGGCCCTGTGGCCATCCATCTCCATGCCCGAAGGTCTTGAAGAGCTTGCGGAGAGGCTAAAGGGAGCACGGCGGCGCTTCTGATTGTGGAACATATCGGCCTGCCGTCAAGGCGCTAGGGAGGCCTGGGCCATGGTGAAGACGCGGTACACAAAGGCTGACCCGAACCACATGGCCGAGGTCGGTCCTGTGGGCCCCGATGGGAAGGAGATCCATGTAAGCTTGGTATACGGCCAAGTAGAGTTGGCCGCAAAGTATTCCCAGCAGGACTGTAAATTAGACAGCCTGTTAGATGGTATTTGAAGAGGAATACAATCAGTCAAAATGACTATGTAATTTAATTGACATTTATAATGCCTTCTAGCCGGATTGTAGATCATTTGTCATGGCCGACCTTTTTTTCATGGCCGACCTTTTCGCTTCAGCCTCGGGACCTGACGTCTGGAGTGTGTCCGAACTCCCATGCGGTTATATAGGAACCGGGGAATGCATGGAGACCAGGCGTAGGGGTCATTAGTGCGTGAACAGACAAGTGCCCGACTAGTTATGTTATATTACATGGTTAGTAAGAAACATCTTCCAGGGAGAATAGTTCCGTTAGGGGTTCCTTTCCTTGGGAGGCATGCCCTAAAGTGCATGTCCATGCTGCGAAAAGAAACGCAGGAAAAACATCTGGGGGCATATAGATAAATAAAAAAAGATCATCTTTAGTTCACCGACTGAATATTCCCTTAAGAACGCTAGCTTTCGGCTTCACCCAGTCTGAGGTACACGTCTGGCTGACCCGACAGTAACAATCGCAGAGGTGCTCCCTTTACCACCTAGCCGAACAATCGGGAACGTAGGGGTAAGCACAGGAGCCACGCAACCCAGCTTGGCCAAAACTTAAGTCATATCGATGCATATAATAGTGAATAAAAGGTACATGCGGAAGTGTGACACATGTGTTGGGCATGAAGCCCGTATAAATAAGCTTCTGTTTAAAGAAGCCCCCAGGTTTAATGAGCGCGGATAGCGCGTCACTTTATGAGCTTTTAAAGGCTATACGAGAGAGAGAGAGAAGAAGAGGAATGTAAGACAGAAAGTATATAAAAAATGGATAGAGGAAGGAGACGAACACAGAGTCCGGCGCTAGGCATAGAATCTTCGGAGATGGGCTACGTTCCATGGGTTCGGCTCGAGTCGGTTATCCGATGCATTTCGCAGGCGGTACGCTCCACCAGTCAGGACTTGGTCAATTATGAAGGGTCCTTCCCACTTGGGCTTGAGTTTGTCCTTTTTCTTGTCCGGCAGGCATAGAACTAATTCACCAACGTTGTAATTTTTGGCCCGTACTTCTTTGCATTGGTATCTTCGAGCCTGCTGTTGATAGAATGCGGAACGGGCTTTTGCCACGTCACGCTCCTTCTCTAATGCGTCCAAACTGTCATGCCGATCGAGCTCGGCTTCTCTTTCTTCGTACATGCGCACTCGAGGTGAGTCATGAATTATGTCGCAAGGAAAAACTACCTCTGCGCCGTACACCATAAAGAATGGTGTGTATCCGGTGGTGCGATTCGGCGTGGTCCGCAGCCCCCAGAGTACGGAGTCGAGCTCCTCTACCCAGTGCGTGTTAGATTCCTTGAGGGACCGCACTAATCTGGGTTTAATGCCGCTCATGATAAGACCATTTGCACGTTCGACCTGGCCGTTAGTTTGTGGGTGATAGACGGAAGCATAATCGAGCTTGATGCCGATGTTTTTGCACCAGAGTTTTACCTCGTCGGCCGTAAAGTTCGTGTCGTTATCAGTGATGATGCTGTGGGGGACGCCGTAACGGTGTACAACCCCGGATATAAAGTCTATCACAGGTCCAGATTTGGCCATCTTAACAGGCTTGGCTTCTATCCATTTGGTGAACTTATCCACCATGACCAGTAAGTATTTTTGCTTGTGGGTTCCACCTTTAAGGGGTCCAACCATGTCAAGCCCCCAGACCGCGAAGGGCCAAGTGATGGGGATAGTTTGGAGGGCGGTGGGTGGCATATGGCTTTGGTTTGCAAAGAGCTGGCAACCGGTGCATCGTTGGACTAGGTCCTCGGCGTCTGCCCGGGCCGTCGGCCAGTAAAAGCCTGTGCGGAAGGCCTTACTCACAAGGGATCGAGCTGCAGCGTGATGACCGCCGAGTTCGGCATGAATTTCAACCAGGAGGTTCCGCCCTTCCTCTTCGGAGATGCACCTTTGAAGGACTCCGGTAGTGCTTTTCTTATAAAGCTCTCCCTTGTGGACTTTCCAGGCTTTGGATCGCCGCACTATGCAGCGTGCCTCATTTTGGTCCTCGGGGAGTTCCTGCCTAATAAGGTAGGCGAGGAATGGTTCTGTCCACGGGGTGATGACGACCATTATTACGTGGGCTGAAGGTGTTATTTCATTGGCAGAGCCGCTGATTGTGTCAGAATGTTCGGTGTCGGGCAGTGCGGTTGGGTCCGGGCTGTTGTTGTGCGGCTCCCCTTCCCATACTACGGATGGCTTGAACAGCCTTTCCAAGAAGATGTTGGGGGGGACTACATCGCGTTTCGTGCCGATGCGTGCCAGGACATCTGCCGCCTGATTATTTTCCCGGGTTATGTGGTGAAATTCAAGCCCTTCGAACCGAGCTGACATTTTTAGGACGGCGTTGCGGTAAGCCGCCATCTTTGGATCCTTGGCGTCGAAGTCTCCATTTATTTGGGATATTGCGAGGTTCGATTCCCCGCGCACCTCTAGGCGTTGAATCCCCATGGATACTGCCATCCGGAGACCATGTAAAAGGGCTTCATATTCGGCTGCATTGTTGGAGTCTGTGTACATAATCTGGAGTACGTATTAAACTGTGTCTCCTATGGGGGACGTCAAAACGACGCCAGCCCCCAGTCCGGCCAACATCTTGGAGCCATCGAAATGCATGATCCAATTTGAATATGTGCCGTACTCTTTAGGGAGTTCAGCCTCCGTCCATTCTGCGACGAAGTCGGCTAAGACTTGCGACTTGATGGCTCGCCGTGGCTTATAAGTTATGTCGAACAGGAGGAGCTCAATGGCCCATTTTGCAATCCGGCCAGTTGCGTCACGGTTGTTTATAATATCGTTAAGTGGTACTTCTGAGGCTACTGTTATTGAACACTCTTGAAAGTAGTGTCGTAGCTTCCGGGATGCCATGAATACCGCGTACGCAATCTTTTGATAATGCGGGTACCGTGATTTGCAGGGAGTGAGGACAGTGGACACATAATAGACCGGCTTTTGAAGGGGGAATTTGTGTCCGTCCGTTTCTCGTTCGCAATGAGTACTGCGCTTACAACCTGATGTGTTGCTGCAATGTACAATAGCATTGGTTCGCCAGTGTTTGGCGCGGCCAGGACTGGGTTTGTTGCTAATATGGCTTTTATTTCGTCGAGTCCGGCCGTGGCTGCATCCGTCCATTCGAAGTGTTCGGTGCACCGAAGGAGGCGGTAGAGGGGTAGGGCCTTTTCTCCCAAGCGGGAGATAAAGCGGCTTAGAGCCACCATGCATCCGGTTAACTTTTGTATTTGTTTGAGGTCCTTTGGGATATCCAGTTGCGACAAAGCTCGGATCTTGGCTGGATTTGCTTCAATTCCTCTACCGGCTACAATGAAGCCCAAGAGCTTTCCGGCTGGAATGCCGAAAAGACATTTTTCCGGGTTGAGCTTGATGTCGTATGTTCGGAGGTTATCGAATGTGAGCCTCAAGTCGTCTACTAGAGATTCGACATGTCTTGTTTTTACGAACACATCATCTACATATGCCTCCACTGTTTTGCCGATCTAGTTTGCCAGACATGTCTGAATCATGCGCTGATATGTTGCGCCGGCGTTTTTGAGCCCGAAGGGCATTGTGTTGAAGCAGAATGGGCCGTATGGTGTGATGAATGCCGTTGCGGCTTGGTCTGGTTCTGCCATCTTGATTTGATGGTAGCCAGAATATGCGTCAAGGAAACACAACAAATCGTGTCCGGCGGTAGCGTCGATAATTTGATCGATGCGGGGGAGTGGGAAGGGATCCTTTGGGCAAGCCTTGTTAAGGTCCTTAAAGTCAACGCACAGGCGCCAGGATTTTTCCTTCTTTGGTACCATCACCAGGTTTGCTAGCCAGTCCGGATGTTTTATATCTCTGATGAATCCGGCCTCCAATAGCTTTGCTAGCTCTTCTCCCATGGCCTGTCTCTTAGGTTCGGAAAAACGCCGAAGAGCTTGCTTGACAGGTTTGAATTCTTTTAGGATATTTAAGCTATGCTCGGCCAGCCTGCGCGGGATTCCTGGCATGTCTGAAGGGTGCCAGGCGAAAATGTCCCAGTTCTCTCATAGGAACTCTCGTAGTGTGGCATCTACATCAGGGTTCAAACGTGCCCCGATGGAGGCTGTTTTATTAGGGTCCGTTGGATGGACCTGGAATTTGACTATTTCGTCCGCCGGTTTAAAGGAGGTGGACTTGGATCTTTTGTCGAGTACCACGTCGTCTCTATTCACCGTGGAGCGCAGCGCAGTCAGTTCCTCAGCTGCTAGGGCTTCGGATAGTGCCTCAAGGGCCAGTGCGGCTGTCTTGTTTTCGGCGCGAAGTGCTATGTCCGGATCACTAGCGAGGGTGATGATCCCGTTGGGCCCGAGCATCTTGAGCTTCATGTACCCGTAATGGGGTATTGCTTGGAAGATTGTAAACGCTTCCCACCCTAGCAGAGCGTGATAATCGCTGCTGAACGGAGCCACATGGAACGTGACCTCTTCAGACCTGTAATTATCCGGCGTGCCGAACACCACATCTAGTGTGATTTTTCCTGTACAGCGCGCTTCCCGACTGGGGATTATTCCTCTAAAGGTTGTGCTGCTTCGCTCAATGCGGTTCTAGTCTATTTCCATTTTTTGAAGGGTTTCCTCATAAATGAGGTTCAATCCGCTGCCGCCGTCCATGAGTACCTTGGTAAGACGAAAGCCGTCCACTATTGGACTGAGGACCAATGCGGCTGGTGCTCGGGCTGTTTAGAATTTAGGTTCATCACTGGCGTTAAAGGTAATAGCTGTGTCACTCCGTGGATTTATTGTTTCTTCTTGGTAGACTTCGGCAAGGCTGCGGAGTGTCCTTTTTCGCATATTATTTGATGCGAAAGCCTCGAAGACTGTTAATACCGTATTGGTGTCTCTGGGGTGGCTTTCTGTGGCCTCCGGAATTAGGAGATTTTCGCCAATTTTGGCCACCTGCTGGAGTATCCAACATGCTCTAAGGCTGTGAGTTGGTGTGGCGTCCTCTGTACTGTCAATTTTACAGGGTCCATTAAGCCATCCTTCCAATACGGTTCCATGCCCTGTAGAGGGTTTTTGCTTTTTGGTGTTTGACCCGGGTGTCTGGCGATGATGCACCCTTTTATTTCGGACTGGGTTTGCATTCAGGGCCGGATTGTCCCAAAATTTTATTTCGGTTTTCCAGGCGCTTTCCATCGCACAGTACTTTCGTACTATGGACGCCAAGTCAGCAAAGCGTGTAATATCAAGGCGACTTATGGCGTTGAGGATACCCTTGTTCGTGCAATTATTGCAGAAGAATGAAATCGCGTCTTCCTCGCGGCATTCCTTTATCCTGTTCATAACCAGAAGGAATCTGGCCCAGTAATGATGTATTGTTTCTTCGGGCTCGTGCCTAATTTGGGATAGATTGCTAATGTGCGGGTGGGTGGAATTAAATCCGAAGCCTCACCCCATCTGAGGCTCAGAGGCCGAGGAATTTCCAAACTCGAAAATTTGGATTCCTGGATGTTGTCCAATGAATCCAATCCGTTGCCTGACTTTAAGTTCAGGTCTTGTGTGATATCCTCCCCTCCGCGGGTATCCAGCTTAGAGGGATCGGGAATCCGGACATAACGAGTCCTTAAGATAGATGAAGGGTCGCTGCACTGTCCCTCTACCACGGCAACGTGATGGGTGACTTGGGGAGAGTTAATATCTCTCAGATCGGGTTTAGGCCCAATCTGGTCGTAATCCGTAGCGACTCCCAGGGCGGCGAAGCGATCCAAGAGCTCGTTTACGGAGGAGAGCTCCATTGGATCTAACTGCTCGGCGAGTTCCGAGCTGACATGAACATTGTTTTCGATGACTCGAGAGGTCATCGTCGGCTCAGAAGCCGAACAAGCGGTGATAAGAAAACCACCTAGCCAGAGGGTTTGGCCGACAGCCAAAGCTCCCTTAGCAACGGTGCCGTCTTTAAAGACGGGGCGAGGCATCCTTCCTGATGGCGACGACACAGAGGAACTCTCAATGAAAGCACCAATGTCGGTGTCAAAACCAGCGAATCTCGGGTAGGGGGTCCCGAACTGTGCGTCTAGGCCGGATGGTAACAGGAGGCAAGGGACACGAAGTTTTACCCAGGTTCGGGCCCTCTCGATGGAGGTAAAACCCTACGTCCTGCTTGATTAATATTGATGATATGGGTAGTACAAGAGTAGATCTACCACGAGATCGGAGAGGCTAAACCCTAGAAGCTAGCCTATGGTATGATTGTTGTTGTCTGTGTTGTCCTACGGACTAAAACCCTCCAGTTTATATAGACATCGGAGAGGGTTAGGGTTACACAAAGTCGGTTACATTGGTAGGAGATCTACATATCCGTATCGCCAAGCTTGCCTTCCACGCCAAGGAAAGTCCCTTCCGGACACGGGACGGAGTCTTCAATCTTCTATCTTCATAGTCCAGGAGTCCGGCTGAAGGTATAGTCCGGCTATCCGAACACCCCCTTATCCAGGACTCCCTCGATGTGCAACTTTAGAAAGCCGGTCAATGATGACAAGAATAGCATCATTACCTTTCTGCGATTTTGGAAATCCAGTGACGAAGTCCATTTCAACATGGTTCCATTTCCATTCAGGAATAGAGATAGGTTGCAGAGTTCCAGGAGGCCTTTGATTCTCTGCTTTGATATGGCGGCAAACGTCACACTCAGCAACATAACGAGCAATGTCCTGCTTCATATTAGACCACCAGAATCTTTGACGAATCGCCTGGTACATCTTTGTACTACCAGGAAGAATAGACAAAGGCGTATCATGAGCTTCTTTCATAACCTCCATAGTCTGATCCAGGTTTTTCCTCGAACATGGTACCACTAGGCGGCCTTTGAAGTACAAGGCGCCATTATCGGCGATAGTGAAGAATGAGGGCTTTCCTTCTACTAGATGGCATTTAATCTTATGGACTTCAGAGTCATAACCTTGAATAGTCTTTATACCAGCTATGAGATCTGGTACGACAGCCAGGGTATTTAGAGAACCCTTAGTAACAAGAAGAAGATTCATCTTGCGGAACTCCGGGGGAGGGGGAGCGAGTGCTCCAGGAGGAACAATATGAAGGTTCAGCTTTCTAAATTCTTCGACAAGCGAGGGTTGAACTTTGTGAACCTGGAGGTGGTTGCAGTAAGACTTGCAGCTCAAGGCATCAACCATTACATTAGCCTTGCCGGGGGTATATGATATACCCACGTCAAAGTCTGCAACAGTCTCCATCCATCTCTGCTGACGCAGGTTCAGATCTGGCTGAGTAAACAGATACTTCAGACTTGGTGGTCGGTGAAGATCTCGCAACGATTACCGAGAAGGTAATGTTGCCACTGCTTCAGTGCATGAATGACAGCAGCAAGCTCGAGGTCGTGAACTGGGTAGTTTTCTTCGTGAGGGCGCAGTTGATGAGAGGCATAAGCAATCACTCTGCGCTCTTGCATTAGGACACAGCCTAATCCTTGACGAGAAGCGTCGCAGTAAATGACGAAGTCCTTCTTAGTATCAGGTGGAGCAAGCACTGGGGCAGAAGTCAACTTGTCTTTGAGCGCCTGGAAACTTTCCTGACACTTGTCTGTCCATTCGAACTTGACACCCTTATGCAACAGATTAGTCAGAGGCCTGGCAATCTTGGAGAAGTTCTCGACGAATCGACGACAATAGCTGGCGAGACCGAGGAAACTTCGGACTTGCTTGACATTTTTCGGAGGAGTCCAATTGAGAATAGCCTGAACTCGTTCAGGGTTGACGGCAATACCATCCTTACAGATGACATGCCCAAGATAGGTTACTTCAGGTAGCCAGAATTCACATTTGGAGAACTTGGCATACAGTTGATGTTCCCGTAGCTTTTCCAGCACACGACGAAGATGTTTAACATGTTCTTCTTTGTTCTTGGAAAATACCAGGATATCATCCAGATAAACCACGACGAACTTGTCAAGGTAATCCATGAATATATTGTTCATCAGACGAGAGAAGGTGGCGGGGGCATTCGTTAAGCCGAATGACATGACGGTGTACTCGTATGATCCATATCGAGTCACGAAGGCGATTTTTGGGATATCCTCTTCACGAACACGGATCTGGTGGTAACCCAACCTCAAGTCGAGTTTAGAGAACACTGATGAACCAGCCAGTTGATCATACAGATCATTGATCTGAGGAAGAGGATACTTATTCTGAATGGTAGCAGGCTGGTCTAGAACTTCATTGAGAACTTCATTGAGATCAACGTGGTTGGCATGAACACGACCATAAGATCTAGCATTGTTGTTGCGAGGCTGGTTGCTTCCATGGCCAGCTGCGGGAAGGGCCAGTTGATTCCGATTCTGATTGCAACCCCTAGCACGGTGACCTGGTTGACCACACTTATAGCACATACCATTATTGGGAGTGGGAACAGGGGCTTGGGGTGGTGGAGCTGGGAGCCTTGGCTGCCTAGTTGGTGGAGGAGGCAGACGAGGTGCAGCATAGGTCTGCCTTGGGGCAGGTGCAGTTGGCTGGTACATGCTATTGGGAATCCATATCTTACGCTTCTGCGAGGGCGGGCCCGAAGATGAGCCCGTGGCACGGTTGTGCCTGTGAGAGCTCTGGTGTTCCTGCAGACCAGTTTCGGCATTGATGGCATTGTTCACCAAGGTGGCGAAATCAGCAAAGTCATGCACTAGAAGTGCGAGCTTGATATCAGCTTGAAGGCCATCACAGAACTTCTCCTGTCTGCATGCATCAGTTGCAATGTCTTCTTCAGCATAGCGGGACAGATCCAGAAACTCCCGCTGATAAGCTCCCACAGTTTTGTTGCCCTGAGTGAGGTTGCGAAACTTGCGCTTCTTACGGTCCATGATTCCCTGAGGAATGAAGCTAGCACGGAAAGCAGCTTGGAAGTCTGGCCAGGTGATGATTGTTCCAAGTGGCAAAGTATGCCTGTGGCTGTCCCACCATTGAGTAGCGGGTCCCTTCAAGAAGAAGGAAGCAAAGGTGACATAGCTGGCAGGGGCTACATCAGCAGACTCCATCGCATAGGTGATGTCACGGAGGCAGTCATCAGCATCCAGAGGCTGAGTTGAGCTGCGGTACACAGTTGGGTTCAGGCGCATAAAATCCCGCAGAGTTACTGGGGTTGGCTACTGGTTCATATTGGGGCGAGGAAACTGAGCCATCATATTCTCCATGAACTGGCGATTCATCTCAAGCTGTTGGATCATACCAGCCATGTACTCAGGCGGTGGTGGGGCGTTGCCACCACGACCACGACCACCTGGTCTAACCATCCTGCTAATATATAACAGGAGGAGTTCAACATTGAGAAATTGCGAGGACAAGAATCATTCATGATGAAACATGCATAATGAAAGGAACACGATAGATACTACATAGTAGTTGGCACATCTTACAAAAGTGATCATGCATAGGGTTCGGTACACAGACTAAGAACATCATAGGCGGCACGCAGGCTCGCGGCGAAGGCATATAACACTACCAAGCAAGCCTACATCAGTCCCAGGAGGAACTGTGGAGGTAGGTGTAGCCTGACAGCTGGTAGTGACACAAAGGGAAGACCTCCACGCGAGTAGCCTGGGGTCCGCGGATACTCTGGTGCGGAACCCGATGCGCAGGTGGCAGGAAAGGACCAAGTGCTTGAGAGTAGCCTCCCACATCTGGCCAACTGACGCCCTGGGGCATCACAATCCTGGCAGGGTAGATCGCAGAATGCGACAGATCACCAGATCGGACAGAGGGGTGCAACAGCGTCAGAGCACGATACAGGTGCTGACGGGTGGTGTACAACTCGTGGCGAAGAGCTCGGTCAGCTCTATCCAGCCCATCTGCATGCAGAACCAGGTTCTGATGGTAGAAGGGCTCTCGGGTGACAGTGGAGTAGGCAGCAGTGTAGTATCCCTCTGCACCAACATCGGATGCGATAGCAATGTGCCTGAAGGGGGAGGTGTCCAACTCTTGATACTATCCACGAAGACGTGTTAGAGCAGCATAAGCAGCATCGTGGACCGGCATATCGATAGTCACTCCAACACCATGAGCAGTGTGCAGCACAGTAGTGGAGTCATACTCCCGAGAGTAGAGGTGGACGATGGCACGGTACTGCTCCTGGTTGAAGTCCTGATACTCCTCATAGACGGTCTACTCAGGGTGCCAGCGATAACCCAGATAGGTCATCATCTCAACCAACACAGCAGGTGATCCTGAGGCACCAATGGTCATCGTGTGGCGCACGACCTGTCTCGTGGGTTCCATCTGAAAACAAAGATGTTTCAAAGGAGTCAACTGATAGTGTGGATAATGTTCAATATACTACTCTAATGAATAGCTAGGGCTTATCCAACTTTGGGGTGAACGTGGTCATAGGATCCTAATTGTAAAGTTAGTAAAATCATTTAACCCGAGTAGGAGAGAGTTCAGAGTCCCAGAGTAAGGATCGAGGAGTAAAAGATCCTAATACGACCCAGATGGCGACGTGGGCCCGTAAGGCACACAACCACGTTAGTAAAAGTTTTGTAATGTCTAGACTCAACTTCGGCCATGGAGTGTGGAAGGGGGATTCCTATAGGCAGTCGTCTCTGATACCAACTTGTTACGCCCCCGATTCAATCGTACACTAATCATACACGCAAACGTGTACGATCAAGATCAGGGACTCGTGGGAAGATATCACAACACAACTCTACAAATAAAATAAGTCATACAAGCATCATATTACAAGCCAGGGGCCTCGAGGGCTCGAATACAAGAGCTCGATCATAGACGAGTCAGCGGAAGCCACAATATCTGAGTACAGACATAAGTTAAACAAGTTTGCCTTAAGAAGGCTAGCACAAACTGGGATACAGATCAAAAGAGGCGCAAGCCTCCTGCCTGGGATCCTCCTAAACTACTCCTGGTCGTCGTCAGTAGGCTGCACGTAGTAGTAGGCACCTCCCGAGTAGTAGTAGTTGTCATCGACGGTGGCGTCTGGCTCCTGGACTCCAACATCTGGTCGCAGCAATCGGATATAGGAAGGGGGAAAAGGGGGAGAAAAGCAACCGTGAGTACTCATCCAAAGTAGTCGCAAGCAAGGAGCTACACTACATATGTATGCATTGGTATCAAATGGAATACGGGTATCATATGTGGACTGAACTGCAGAATGCCGGAATAGGGGGATAGCTAGTCCTATCGAAGACAACGCTTCTGGTAACCTCCATCTTGTAGCAGAAGAAGAGAGTAGATGGTAAGTTCACCAAGTAACATCGCATAGCGTAATCCAAACCGATGATCCTCCCCTCGTCGCCCTGTGAGAGAGCGACCACCGATTGTATCTGGCACTTGGAAGGGTGTGTTTTATTAAGTATCCGGTTCTAGTTGTCATAAGGTCAAGGTACAACTCCAAGTCATCCTGTTACCGAAGATCACGGCTATTCAAATAGATTAACTTCCCTGCAGGGGTGCATCACATTTTCCAACACGCTCGATCCCATTTGGCCGGACACCCTTTCCTTGGTCATGCCCGGCCTCGGAAGATCAACACGTCGCAGCCCTACCTAGGCACAACAGAGAGGTCAGCACGCCGGTCTAAATCCTATGGCGCAGGGGTCTGGGCCCATCGCCCATTGCACACCTGCACGTTGCGTGGGCGGCCGGAAGCAGAACTAGCCCCCTTAATACAAGAGCAGGCTTACGTTCCAATCCGGCGCGCGCCGCTTAGTCGCTGACGTCACGAAGGCTTCGGCTGATACCACGACGTCGAGTGCCCATAACTGTCCCCGCGTAGATGGTTAGTGCGTATAGGCCAGTGGCCAGACTCAGATTAAATACCAAGATACTTGTTAAACACGTTATCTTGAAATAACCACAAACACCGACCAGGGCCAGGCCCACCTCTCTCCTAGGTGGTCTCAACCTGCCCTGTCGCTTCGCCACAAAGATCCACTCGCGGGTACTCCTACGAGCCGACCCGTCTTTTAGTCATCGAATGTATCATGTATAAAGTATATAGTATATACCCGCGATGACCTCCCGAGTGATCACGGCCCGATAGTATAGCATGGCAGACAGACAAGAATGTAGGGCCACTGATGATAAACTATCATCCTATAGTAAGCATTAGGATTGCACGTAAAGGTAACAACAGTAGTAGCAAGGACAGGCTATGCATCAGGATAGGATTAACGGAAGCAGTAACATGCTACACTTCTCTAATGCAAGCAGTAGAGAGAAGAGTAGGCGATATCTGGTGATCAAGGGGGGGCTTGCCTGGTTGCTCTGGCAAGAGAGAGGGGTCGTCAACACCGTAGTCGTACTGGGTGGCAGCGGCGTCGGTCTCGGTGTCTAGCGAGAGAAGAGGGGGAAGAAACAATAAATATAATGCAAACAAATGCATGACGATGCATGACATGACAAAGCGTGATGCTAGGTGTGCCCTAACGCGGTACGAGGTGGTACCGCTGAAGGGGGGAAACATCCGGGAAATTATCCCCGGTGTTTCGCGTTTTCGGACAGACGAACCTGAGGGGGAAGTTGCGTGTTCGCTATGCTAGGGATGCGTAGCGGATGAACGGGCTACGTATCCGGATTCGTCTCATCGTTCTAAGCAACTTCCATGTTGAAAATAATTTACTCCGAGTTACGGATTAAAAGATATGATTTTCTAAAGATTTTATTATTATTCTGAAATTATTTTTAATTCGAAAATAAATGCTAAATTGCTAGGCGCACCCAGCACAGTGTACACAAAGTGTACCCATTGGCTGACAGGTGGGCCAGAGGGACCCAGTTGACCAGTCAACGTTTGACTGGTCAACAGGGTGGGACCCCCCTGTCATTGACTGTTTTAGTTAATTAGGGTTTAGGTTAATTAGTTAGGCTTAATTAGTTATTTTAATTTAATTAATCAAAATTAACTAAGTTAATTAATCTTATAATTAATTAATTAATTTTATTTATTATTTATTTATTTATTTTAACTTTTTTTAACGTTCTGGGGCGGGCCCCCTTGTCATTGGCCCATAGGGGTCCAGCGGGCTACCGGGCGCGGTTACTGGGGCGAAGCCCCATGAGCGTGCGGGCGCCCGTAAGGGAACCCGGGGCGCAGGCGGAGGCCACCGGGGCGCGACGGGGCGCCAGAGGCCGGCGAGGTAGGGGGAAGGGCCGGCCAGCTTCGTTGAGCGGCGGGGCTGGGCCGACCATGCGACAGTGGAAGAGGCCCTGGGCGCGGCCATGTCCAGCCAGGGGCGAGGGTGGGGGCAAGCGGGCACGGCCTGGGCGTCGTGTAGGCAGCAGTAGCAGTGGCATCGCGCAGTAGCAAGGCAGCAGCAGCGACAACAAGTGCAGGGGTGGCGGCAAAACAGCAGGGCAACGGCAGCGGGGAGCGGAGGCAGGCGCAGGGCGTGCGCTGGGGTGCGGGACGACGTGGGCGCAGTGAACAGAGGAAGGCCCGGGGCATGGGCGGGCGACTTGCAGGGCATGCACGAGCGGCGATGGGCGCACACGGCGCTGGAGACCGTGGTGCGCGGTGACGCGGTGAGCGCACGCGCGGGGGGTTGCGGCGACGAGCGCGAGCGCGCGAGGGAGAGGGAGGGAGCGAGGCGCGTGCTCACTTGGGCCGTAGGGGACGGGGGAACAGGGCGCGGGGAGGGGTTGGGGACGACGCGTGGCGGGGAAGCAGGCCAGCGGAGAAGTCCGGCGAGGCGGCGCGGTCTCCAGGAGGCGACGGGCGATGGCATCGGGCGCCTCCTCCTCGATCCCGATCCAATCGGGGAGAGGGGGGAGGAGATATTTTGCAGGGGTGTGGGGGTGTGTCGGTGGCGGTTCGGGGTTGCGGGGTTGCGGGGGTGTGGGGATAAGGGAGTGGGGGAGGTGCGCGGCTGGGCCGGCTTGGTTTGTCTGGTTGGCCAACGGGGCCAAGGCCCTGTAGGGGTTTTTCTTTTTTTAGTTTTTGTTAGTTTTGGTTTTTTGTTTTCCTTTTCCTTTTATTTATTTTTCTTTTCTGTTTTAATCCATTTTAAAATTCTTAGGCACTTTATAAAAATGCATTTATTACACCATAATTAAATATGCAAATTATGGCACTACCCGAACATTTTTGTTTTAACTTTTGAAAACTTTTATAATTTAACTTTATTTTAATTTTTGAATTTGACTCAGTTTTGGACTAACGGTAGATTATCAACAGTAACCGTGGTGACGTGGCATGATTAGCGTTGGATTACTGTAGCATGATTATCCGGGCGTTACAGTGTGCGGCGCCTCTATATCGGGCCGTGTCATGGTGCACCTCCGATGAAGTCCATCTGCGGTTGTCGGCCCGGTTGTGACTAGGTTTGTCACGTCCGAATAGGTAGCCGTCATCCCGAGTCGGGAAGCGTCCTCGCGATCCGTAGATTGATCTGGTGTGTCATGCTCTACTGTCCAGCTCCTACCGAAGGTCGTATATATGGTCCCGGGCTATTATGTCCCTATTTTTGCGAGGCGGTGGGGCGGGCTGTTGTTCGGCCTGAGCTGTCGTTTTATCCCGACCGCGGGTTGGTGATCCGCCGCACTATCCCGACCATGTGGTGGTCAGTCCGCATTGCATGAGGGAGGTATGGAATCTGGTGCCTCCTCATCGAACTGAGGTAGCAGTCTGCGCTTTGGGTAACTCTTGGCTGGGCACTCGAGGCCATATTCTTCGGCTGCCAGGACATCAGTCCACCTTTCAATGAGTAGGTCTTGATTAGCTTGGAGCTGCTGCTGCTTCTTCTTCAGGCTTCTTGCAGTGGCTATTAGCTGGCGCTTGAAGCGCTCCTGCTCGAGGGGTGCCTCAGGCACGATGAAGTCCTCATTGCCGAGGCTCTCATCATCCTCGGAGACTGGACGATAACTATCATCGTCTGGGTCATTGGGCATGGCCGGTTTATTAGGGTTATCTTGCCCGTTGTCTTGTTCCTCCTGTTCGGATGCAGCCTCGACATGGTCTTCATTGTTTTCGGCGTCGCCCGGAGTACTATTTTCTCTGCTGCCAGTGTTGCCATCATTTGAGCGACGAGGCTTAGAGCGGCGTTTAGGGTGCCGGCGCTTGGACTGTGTCTCAGAAGGTTTATTCGCAACTGGATCTCCTTTGTCATCGTCGCTAGCTTTTTTAGGTGTGTCAACCATGTACACGTCATATGAAGAGGTGGTCGTCCCACGCCTAATGACTGGCGGGTCTTGGCCTTGCTCCTTATCGGCATCGTCGTCTATGCCGTCAATGTCTTCGGAGCCAGAAGCGGGCATGTCGGTTAAGTCCTCGACAGTGGCTATGGAGTGGGTGGCGGGTGGGAAGCGAAATTCTCCCTTGTCAGCCTCTAGCTCAAACCGGACATAGTTCAGCCGTGAGTCCCCCATCGGGGACTGGTTTTTCAATGAATTCAGCACATCGCCAAAGGGCGAGTGTTGGAATACATCTGCAGCGCCGAACTCGATGATTGATAACCGATCTAGCTCGGTGTCCGGGAGCGCGCAAGGTTCGGAACTTATAGTTGGAAACGAGTCCGAAATTCCGTTGACGTTGATATTGCATGGTGTTGAGTTTGTGTGCGGCTCCAACGCCACGGACTCTTTGTCCTAGGATGGCACGATATGCTCCGGTTCTATGGCCGTTGCAGCAACAGGGACCATCTCCTGGATGTGATCCGATGACAGATTTAAGTCATGTTCATCGGGGCGAGGGGGAGCGATCGTTGCGGTATCAAATCCATTGAAGATCAAGTCTCCACGGATATCCGCGACGTAGTTCAAGCTTCCAAATATGACCTGGTGCCCAGGGGCGTAGCTATCGATCTACTCCAGATGGCCAAGCGAGTTGGCCCGCAGTAGGAAGCCGCCGAACGCGAAAATCTGTCCGAGAAGGAAAGTTCCACCTTGGACAGCGTTACTATAGACAATTGAAGGGGCCATCGAACCTTTCGTTGATGGCACAGTGGAACTCTCAATGAAAGCACCAATGTCAGTGTCAGAACCGGTGGATCTCGGGTAGGGTGTCCCAAACTGTGCGTCTAGGATCGATGGTAACAGGAGACGGGGGCACGGTGTTTACCCAGGTTCGGTCCCTCTCTATGGAGGAAATACCCTACGTCCTGCTTGATTGATCTTGATGAATATGAGTGTTACAAGAGTTGATCTACCATGACATCATAATGGCTAAACCCTAGAAGTCTACCCTGTATGACTATGGTAATGAGTATATCCTTTCCGGACTAACCCCTCCAGTTTATATAGACACCGAGGGGATCTAGGGTTTACATAGAGTCGGTTACATAAGAAGGAATCTTCATAGTTGGTCGCCAAGCTTGCCTTCCACGCCAAGGAGAGTCCAATCCGGACACAGGTATAGTCTTTGGCCTCCATGTCTTCACAGCCCATCAGTTAGAACCATGGATAACAGGCCGGACGGCCGAGGACCCCTTAGTCCAGGACTCCCTCAGCCTTTCCCAAGATTAAAGTGGTTGTCCCCATCGCTTCTGGGTAATTATTGTGATCGACCTCTTAGTTTTTGCATGACTGGATCTTCAGTTGACTCACTTTCCTATTTTAACCGAGTGAATTCTGAAATTTGTAGTGCTGCTACCTTTGGGACTTCTATTTAACAAGATGATGCTGAAGAGGAGATGGAAGACGCAGTCACCTCCAACGCGGGTATAACTCTTGTCATCTTGTCTTTACTTTACCAGCCATTTTGACAGTCGACTGAGCTCTTGCAACTGATTGCTTTACAGCTCCGCCCGATGTTATTGAACTTGCATATGACGATGAATGTGTGCCACAAAGATCCATTAGAAGGAGGGGCGGGACTTCGAGCAGGAAGGCACTAGCTAGCAAGACATCCTAGTCGACGCCGGCGATGGAACCAGGGATTCAGCAGTCTGGAGACCTCAACCGGGCTTCTGTTACTTTTGCCGTTCTAGTGTCGAGTGAACGCCCTTCATCATCGACTACACAAGTCCCTGTTTCGTCTGTACAACACCATGCCTCGGATCCTCAAGCTACTGCGACTGTTCCCCCGTCTCCACTGTTCGTCACCCATCACGTTCCGGAGGAGTAGGCAAGCGCTGCTAAGGAAGCTATACGCCAAGCAGGCCTGATGATGGAACGGATGAAGACGGTGCATGAGACCAGCCAAGCTGCATATGATACCAGTGCAGCCCTCCAAGCCAATGTCCAGGTTAGTTGGTTTCTGATTGATCTCCTAGCTTGACGCTTGTTCTGTTAGGATATGCTACCTAAAAACTTTCATTGTGCATCCATTTGTCAGTCTGCACTTCGCATCTGTACACCCAGTGGGTGTTTCAATTTATGCTGGGTAGTTTTTCCAATTGAGTCGACTAGGTTGTGTCGATTGTAACTTTGGACTAGTGGGAGCACGCAGAGTGAAACCACTAGGTGTAGTCCCCGAGGCCGCCGTCGAATGTGTAATTGGGCGGGGGTCTTGATAAAAATATCTTGTTCTTCAGTTCTTCCACTCGGTCTAGGCGGACCATGTTGAGTGGAACCCGAACCAGTGGGGGCATGCCAAGTGCACCCACTGGGTGTAGACCCCGAGACTACTGTTGAATGTTTGATTCTACAGTAGTATTAGAATTCTTTTCACTTGGAAGCGAATAATCTTTGATTCTGTCCACTGTATATCTTTTTTACTGACTTCAGAAATCCTATGAGCTCATATCCCAATTTGCTGAATTCGAGAGGAAACATATCCAGCTCAATCTTGACTTGGTGTTGGCCAAGCAGAACTTGCAGAAGGCCAAAGACGAAACAACTGGTATGGAAGGTAAAAACTTGTCGACTGTGGGATCGGGCTATCTCTCGAGTCATTTCCTTGTTCTTCTCTCTGAACAGAATGAAAATGAGGTAGGCTCTGGCACAGAAGGACCTTGATCTTGCCGCAACACAGAAGGAGGCTCAGGGGAAAACAACACTCGCCGATAAGAAGCTGGCTTCAGTCGGGGCGCTAGAGGAAGACAACGCCAAGCTGAAGACTACTCTTGCCGAAGCTAATAGAGAAGTGACCCGTCTGAAGAAGGACAAAGTAGCCTTGAATGACAAGATTGAAGACATTTCTCGAAAGAGATATGGCCCGGAGGCTTATCTGGGGGGCTCGCCAAGAAGTTGTTCCTTATGCTTGAAGGTACCTTTCCTTCTCCGACTATTTCGCTATCGTCGATTCAACAGTTCCTTGTGATTGTAGAATTCTGTCAAAACTTTGAGGAAGAAACTGGGCGAATCGAGACAAGCTTGGACTCCATCAATTCCCTTGTTAAGGATGAAGCTATCATGAACGTGCTTCGACTGGAATCTCGTCTTGCCAGCATTACGGACTACCTCGCTCGACTGGAGGTTGCGGTGTCGCGGATTGACATGGCGCTTTGGCCAAAGGAGACGCTCGAAAATGACCTCGAGTCTTTGATGACTCGACTCAATGAGATCCCTGGTCGAGTGCAGGAATGGAAGAAATCGTCTGCTCGGTGCGGTGTTGACGTAGCTCTGTCCCTTGTTCGCGTCCATTGCAAGGAGGACAAATAAGATAAGTTAGCAGCGATCAAGGTTGCAAACACCAAGAGACTTGACTTCCAGTCTTTTATGGAGACCTTCATTGCTGCTGCTACTCGAATTGCAGATGGAATCGACCTGGATGAGTTCGTCGAGCCTGCCAGTCCTCCTCCTGTGGACTGAACAAACTTTTTATGATCCGATTAAATTTGCCTTAGTATGCCGAGTGGTTTGGTAACCGTTAAACTCCTTCGGGCCAGATGCCTGAGTACTTTTATCTGCGGTTCTGAACTTTGAGATTTATCTAAACTTTGTTGTTTTTGAATCTCTTGACTCTAAGTGGAACTTGATTCTTTAGTCTGAATTGTTACTGACTCTGTGATGCAGCTCTGTCGAGTGGACCATGGACAAGGGCACTTGGTGCCGTCCATGACTTGCACCTCATCGTCCTTGCGGATCGGGATGGAGCGGACGTTATACTTGTGTCGCAGCTCCGTCGAGTGGGTCGTGGACGAGGGCAATTGGTGATGTGCATGACCCGCACCTCATCGTCCTTGCGGATCGGGATGGAGCAGACGTTATAATTGTGTCGCAACTCCGTCGAGTGGGTCATGGACAAGGGCACTTGATGCTGTGCACGACCTGCACCTTGTCGTCCTTGTGGATAGGGACGGTTTTTAACTTAGGCGAGTACGATACTGCAGCTAAGCCTCCGAGTGGGAGGATTGCTCTCCACTCGGTAGGACTTAGGAAACTTAGGCGAATACGGAACTGCAGCTAAGCCCCCGAGTGGGAGGATTGCTCTTCACTCGGTGGGATTTTTTACACTTAGGCGAGTATGGAACTGCAGCTAAGCCCCTGAGTGGGAGGATTGCTCTCCACTCGGTAGGATTTTTAAACTTAGGCAAGTACAGGACTGCAGCTAAGCCCGTGTGTGGGAGGATTGCTCTTCACTCGGCGGGATTTTTTTAAACTTAGGCGAGTATGGAACTGCAGCTAAGCCCCTGAGTGGGAGGATTGCTCTCCACTCCATAGGATTTTTAAACTTAGGCGAGTACGGGACTGTAGCTAAGCCCACGGGTGGGAGGATTGCTCTCCACTCGGTAGGATTTTTTGAACTTAGGCGAGTACGGGACTACAGCTAAGCCCCCGAGTGGGAGGATTGCTCTCCACTCGGTAGGATTTTTTAACCTTAGGAGAGTGCGGGACTGCAGCTAAGCCCCCGAGTGGGAGGATTGCTCTCCACTCAGTAGGATTTTTTAAACTTAGGCGAGTGTGGGACTGCAGCTAAACCCCCGAGTGGGAGGATTGTTCTCCACTCGGTAGGATTTTTAAACTTAGGCGAGTACGGGACTGCAGCTAAGCCCCCGAGTGGGAGGATTGCTCTCCACTCGGTAGGATTTTTTAAACTTAGGTGAATCGGATTCGCAGCTAAGCCCTCGAGTGAGAGGCTTGCTCTTCACTCAGTAGGATTTTGTTTTTGAAACTTAGGCGAATCGGATTCGCGGCTAAGCCACCCACTGGGGGATTTTGAACACATGTATAAGTAATAACAATCGTTTAGGAGACTGTAAAACCATGTCTTTGATAAAGAAACTGAAAGGTACTTCTTATTACATCTCAACAGTCTGAATGCTTAAGTATAAAAATGGCGGAGTAGCTCCGCATTCCAAGCGTGTGGCTCGTCTTTCTTGTATTCCACAAAATACATGTGGTATGCTTCGTTGTGAAGCACTTTGGTGATGATGAAGGGGCCTTCCTAGGCGGGAGCAAGCTTGTGTGTTTGTTGCTGATCCACTCAGAGAACCAGGTCCACTTCCTAAAATGCTCGGCCTCTTACGTTTCTAGCGTGGAACCGACGAAGGCCTTGTTGATAGATGGTCGACCTGATCAGGGCCATTTCTCTTTCCTCTTCCAGAAGATCAACAATGTCTTGCCGGGCTTTTTCTGCTTCTACCTCTGAGAAAAAGTCTACTCGAGGGGCATTGTGGAGTAAATCAGTCGGCAACACGACTTCGGCTCCATAGATCATGAAGAAGGGAGTCCAGCCAGTCGACCGACTTGGCGTTGTTCTCAGACCCCATAGTACCGATGGTAACTCATCTACCCAGGCACTAGCCTCATTCTTGAGGTCACGCATGAATCTGGGCTTCAACCCTTGGAGGATCAGACCATTTGCTCTTTCTGCTTGTCCATTCGACTGTGGGTGAGCGACTGAAGCATAGTCGACCCGGGTGCCTTGGGAAGCACAGAAAGCTCTGAACTCATCTGAATCAAAGTTTGAACCATTGTCTGTGATTATGTTGTGTCGGACTCCATATCTGAATGTTAACTCCCTGATGAAGCTGACGGCGGTACCCGAGTTGAGGTTCTTGATGGGTTTGGCTTCAATCCATTTAGTGAACTTGTCGACTGCAATAAGCAGGTGGGTGAAACCACTTCTGTCAGTCCTCAGGGCTCCAACCATATCCAACCCCCAAATAGCAAATGGCCGGACGAGTGGAATGGTCTTCAAAGTTGAAGTGGGCTTGTGAGACATGTTGGAGTAGAACTGGCAACCCTCACACTTGTCGACTATTTATTTTGCCATTTCATTTGCTCGTGGTCAGTAAAAACCTGCTCGTTATGCTTTGGCCACGATTGTCCAAGAGGACGCATGGTGACCACAGGTCCACGAGTGGATATCAATCTGGACCATTCGACCTTCCTCTGGGGTAATGCATCGTTGAGCAACTCCAGTCACACTCTCCCTATACAGTCGAACACTTATCACAGTGAAGGCTTTGGATCGACGGACAATCTGACATGCTTCATCTTTGTCTTCTGGAAGCTCTTTCCTGAGAATATATGCGATATACTGCACTGTCCAGTCAGGGATGACGACCAAAACTTCCATGATTAAGTCGACCATGGCTGGGATTTCAACTTCAGTTGGATCAGTAGAACTCTTAGGCTGCAGGGGCTCTTCTGTGAAGGGATCCTCTTGAACTAATGGTGTGTGAAGATGCTCCAAGAACACATTGCTGGGAATGGGCTCCCGCTTGGAACCTATCTTTGCCAGGTCATCTGCTGCCTGGTTCTTCAGCCGGGGAATGTGGTGGAGCTCTAGCCCTTCAAACTTCTTTTCTAACTCTCTCACTGCATTGCAATAGCCAGTCATAGCTGGGCTTCTCACGTCCCACTCCTTCATCACTTGATTGACCACCAAATCTGAGTCGCCGTAGACCAATAGGCGATGGACGCCAAGTGAAATGGCCATTCACAACCCATATAGAAGTGCTTCGTATTCAGCTTCATTGTTGGAGGAATCAAAGTGAATCTGGAGGACATAACTAAGTTTGTCACCTCGCGGGGATACCAGAACTACTCCAGCACCAGAACCATTCAACATCTTGGATCCATCAAAGAACATATTCCAATGTTTCGAGTGAACATGAGTCGGTTGCTGCTGTTCGATCCCCTCGATGAGGAAATCTGCTATTGCTTGGGACTTGATTGCTTTCTTTGCCTCAAGCTTGATATCCAATGGAAGGAAATCAATCGCCCACTTTGCCACTCGACCAGTTGCATCTCTGTTGTTCAGAATTTCTGACAATTGAGCATCACTGACGACTGTGATAAAGTGATTTGAGAAATAATGTGCAACCTTCTTCGTGGTCAAGTAAATTCCATAGACAAGCTTCTGATAACGCGGATATCTCTACTTCGACGGAGTTAATACTTCAGAAATATAGTACACCGGGCGCTGAACTTTATAGGCTTTACCTTCTTCTTCCCGCTCGACCGTGAGTACTGTAATGACAACTTGTCTAGTGGCTGCAATACAAAGCAGTAAAGGCTCTTTACTGATTGGAGCAGCGAGCACCAGCTGGGTGGAAAGCAGGGTTTTGAGCTCTGCAAATGCTGCATCAGCTTCAGGAGTCCACTCGAACTTATCATATTTCTTCATCAATCGGTAAAGAGGCAATGCCTTTTCACTGAGACGAGAGATGAATCGACTCAAAGCGGCCATACAACCAGTAAGCTTCTGAACGTTGTGTATGCGCACAGGGCATTTCATTCGGAGTATTGCGCCAACTTTCTCTGGGTTTGCATCGATCCCATGTTCGGAAATGAGGAAACCGAGTAACTTTCCACTTGGAACTCCAAATGTACACTTCGACGGGTTAAGCTTGATATCATATCTTCTCACATTGGCAAAGATTTCAGCAATGTCAGTCAGCAGTTCGGAACCTTTACGTGACTTAACCACGATGTCATCCATGTATGCTTCCACATTCCGACTGATTTGAGTGAGCAGGCACTTCTGTATCATGCGCATGAATGTGGCACCAGCATTTTTGAGACCACAGGGCATAGTAACATATCAAAAGCACCTGAATGGGGTGATAAAAGCTGTTTTTATTTCATGGGTCCATACAGTCGGATCTGATGGTACCCGGAGTATGCGTCCAGAAAGGACAATCACTCACATCCCGCAGTCGAGTTGACTATTTGATCAATGCGGGGAAGAGGGAAGTGATCTTTCGGGCAGGCCCGATTGATATGCTTGAAGTCAATACACATACGGAGTTAATCATCTTTCTTGGCGACCATGATGAGTTGGCGAGCCACTTGGAGTGGTAAATCTCTCAGATGAACTCAGCTGCCAGAAGCCGAGCCACTTCCTCGCCAATTGCCTTTCTTTTCTCCACGGCGGACCGTCGGAGATGCTCTTTGACAGGTTTTGCTTTTGGGTCGACTCACAAATGGTGCTCAGCCAGTCCGCTGGGTACACCTAGCATGTCAGAAGGTTTCCATGCGAAGATGTCCCAGTTCTCACGGAGGAACCGGATGAGCGCTTCTTAATATTTGCTGTCGAGTGTTGTTGAGATATGAGTTGGAGCAACATTGGGATCACTCGGGTGAATATGAACTAACTTTGTTTCACCAGACTACTTAAATGCAGATTCTGAAGCAGGCTTCTTAGTTCACAACAAATCACTCAGATCTATAGTCTTTTCTTGTATTCTTCCATTTCTACTGATCCCATCTGTTCATCGGCAATCTTCGAGCCCTTTTGGAAGCACTCTTCTGCTCGCTGCCGATTACCAGTGACTGTAATCACGCCCCTAGGGCCAGGCATTTTGAGTTTGAGTTACACGTAACATGGTCGAGCCATGAAACGAGCATACGCAGTTCTGCCCAGGATAGCATGATAGGCACTATGAAAATCCACAACTTCAAATGTCAACTTTTCCTTACGGTAATTCTTTGAATCACCGAAAACCACGTCAAGAGTGATCTGGCCGAGTGAATCGGCTTTCTTTCCAGGTATAACTCTGTGGAACCTCATGTTGCTCTCGTTGAGCTTGGACATCGGGATGCCCATCCCTCGGAGGGTCTCAGCATAAAAAATGTTCAAACCACCGCCGCCATCCATCAAGACTTTTTTTCAATCGGGTGCCCCCAATGACTGGGTCGACCACCAACGCTTGCCTCCTGGAGGTGGCGACGTGCGGCAGGTGGTCAGACTGGTCGAATGTGATGGGATTCTTTGACCATTTCAGATACGTCGTCGTTGCCGAAGCAACCATGTTTACTTCTCTGTTGATGACTTTCAGTCGACTTTTACTTTCAATGTCAGCAAAAATCATCAAAGTGGAATTGACATTGGAAAATCCTTCATCATCCTCTTCCTTGTCCTCATCCTTATGAGATTCCTTCTCTTTCTCACTAGGTTGTTTTTTCGGAACTGCTGTATAAGGACTCGACACTGTCGAGTGGTATGTTTAGGATAAATCAGATTACCCTCTTCATCCTTCTTGATGTGAATGTGACATGGCAAATCGAACACATCGTTTCCTGCTTGATCCTTCACCTTCTTGGGGATCCAGGGCCCTTTAGGATTTCCCTTAGATTTTCCTTGAGTCGCGACTGCAACCTCTCCAGGACCCGTAGGCTCCGCTTTGTGCTTCTGCTTCCGATTGGAATTACCTCCTCTAGTATCCTGGCCGACTGGGTTGCCCTTGCCACTGCGGAGTCGGTCTTCATCTTCTTCATTTGCGTACCGAGTGGCTATTTCCATCATTCAGGTCAGGGTCATGTCTCCTGTCCGACCGAATTTCAGGTTAAGCTCCCTATACCGAACACCCTCCTTGAAGGCGCAAACTGCTTGATGCTGAGACACATTCTCCATAGTGTGATGCAAAGTGGTCCATCTCTGGATGTAATCCCTCAAAGTTTCATTCGGTTTTTGCACACAATGCTGCAATTCTGTCAACCCTACAGGTCATTTGCATGTGCCTTCGAACGTTCTAACAAACACTCGGGCTAACTCCTCCCAGCTGAATATACTGCCCGGAGCCAACTGATTCAACCAAGCCCTAGCTGACCCTTCAAGCATCAGGGGAAGGTGCTTCATGGACACCTCATCGTTTCCACCACCGATCTGTACAGCCACTCGGTAATCCTCAAGCCAAGTGTCAGGCTTCGATTCACCAGTGAACTTACTAACTCCAGTCGCCAACCTGAAGTTGGGAGGGATCTCTGCAGCCCTGATGGCTCTGCGAAAACACTCGGGACCAGAAACATGCACTCTGCTTCCAGTCATGCAATCTCTGTCCTGCCCTTCTATGTGTGCTCAGTTCCTGTCCACCAGACCTTGCACCAGAATTGACCTCGCATCAAACACGGGCTCTCTTGGGTCGACTAGCATCCTCTGCTCCTTGCTGTACGGGCTCCTATCATCATAATGCCGGGGCACATATGATCTGCCTCTCGGAGGGAGCGTAGGCACTCGATGACGGTCACATGGTCGAGCCAATGATCGTGCTGCTCATGGTTCCGACCCAAGTACTTCCCTTGGCGATGTCCTCGTCCCTCACGCCATGGAGGCAATCTTGGGCTATGAGCCGACTGAACTGTGTCAGCCACCACAGATCTGCTATGAATTCTGTTACGCGACTGAGACACCGCAGTGTTCTACTCTCCTGCTGCATGGAGCAGCTTTCTGATCTGCATCAAACCTCTACGAGCTTCCGACTGGGACGGCTGAATAGACTCTGCTATACGGACTGCAGCTGTAAGATTCTGAATCAGAGTGTGGTATACATGTGGTTCAGGCGGGAAAAGTTGTCGCTGTCGTCGACTGGACTCAGGGATCTACCGCCGGGCACGTTCGTCGAGTGCGCACTGCAGGTTCTCCAGTCGAGTGCGCTCAGCCAAAGTGGCCAGGCGCGCTACCTCCAAGGCCCGAGCCTCAGAGGTCTCTCTAACAACGGGCGTGTGGAGCGCCTCCATGTTACGGCGGTGAAGTTCTTCCCTCTGTTGAGAAGAGAGGGTTTCAGGGTGGTACTCTTCGTGAATGCGCGATGGATCACCGCTGTCGTCGCCGCCGCCGTTGCTACGCATGCCAGGTGGGCTGCGCAGCGTGTCTACCATCAGGACCTCCGTCGCGGGGTCGCTGCTGTTGCACTTGGATAGGGTCTCAACGGAGCCAGTCGAACATGCCGTAGAGAGATTCGTCGGGCTCGATTGCCGCGACTTGAGGGGTGGCCGACTAACATGCCACCGCATGCTTCACCCACCGCTGAAGCCGCGACCGACTGGACCGCTTGCGACGGCGAACAGCGGGGAGTGAAGACACTACGGGAGCCGACCGATACTGGGTCGACGGTTGCCACAGAAGGGCACCGCGAACGCATGCGCAAAAGTGCGTCGCCCCGCAGACGGGTAGTGTCTCGATGTCAAGGGGAGCTTCCTGAATCCAAGCGGAGTTGTCGGTGATGAAAACGAGCGCGCCGAGACGGATCTCGCGGCCCTCAGCCAAACCTCCGCCAGAAACCATGATGATAGGACTCGAAGAAATCGCAACCTCGCCGGAAAGTCGCTAAGACACCTGCCCCACGGTGGGCGCCAACTGTCGTGGTTCTAAGTCTGAGAGTAGAATGTGGGTAGGTATGAAGAGGCAAGATGCTAGCTATGGTGAAGTTGTGCACGCAAGACTTACGAGTTCAGGCCCTTCTTAGAAGAAGTAACAGCCCTACATCTCGGTGCCTGGAGGCTGGTCGATTGGATTACGCTGAAGTTACAGGGGGTGCGAACCCTTGTCCCATAGGAGGGGGTGGCTTATATAGAGTGCGCCAGGATCCCAGCCGTCCCCCGTTACATAAGGTTCAATGTACATAAAGAGGGGACATTACAGGTAACGTCAGCATTAAAGTGATATAAATGATCATTAAGACTATGGAGTGAATGCCTGACTGTTGCCATCCAAAGTGACCTTAGATCTTCTGTACTCCGAGTGGTTTCTGATGTGGTTGAATGATTATATCCGGGTCGAATAGAATTGGGTTGTCCGAGTGGAAACCATGGTCGAGTGAGTTGCATCCTGAGGTGATTTCAGTCGGTAGAATTCGTTGTCCTTTGAATGTCTTTGACTGTAGGGTAGTGTCCTTGGGAAGGGTGCTTAGATCAGGTCTATTGCCCTACCCTAGGTACATGTCATCGTCACCGCCCCACTCCTTGTCCTATCCGGATTCCCAAGGGGGGTGAGGCCAACCCTATTAGACCTCCTCTCTCTCACACAAGGCCCATGCTGGGCCATTAGTTCCCCCGCGGGTTCCGATAACCCCCCGGCACTCCGATAATTATCCGGTGACCCCCGGACCTCGTCCGGTGTCCGAATATAGTCATCCAATATATCAATCTTTATGTCTCGACCATTTCGAGACTCCTCTTCATGTCCATGAACACATCTGGGACTCCAAACTACCTTCGGTACATCAAGACACATAAACTCATAATACCGATCATCACTGAACGTTAAGCGTGCCGACCCTACGGGTTCGAGAACTATGTAGACATGACCGAGACACATCTCCGGTAAATAACCAATGGCGGAACCTGGATGTTCATATTGGCTCCCACATATTCTATGAAGATCTTCATCGGTCAAACCGCATAACGATATATGTTGTTCCCTTTGTCATCGGTATGTTACTTGCCCGAGATTCGATCGTCGATATCTCAATACCTAGTTCAATCACATTACCGGCAAGTCTCCTTACTCATTCCGTAATGCATAATCCCACAACTAACTCATTAGTTACATTGCTTGCAAGGCTTATATTGATGTGCATTACCGAGAGGGCCCAGAGATACCTCTCCGACTATCGGAGTGACAAATCCTAATCTCGATCTATGCCAACTCAACAAACACCATCGGAGACACCTGTAGAGCACCTTTATAATCACCCAGTTAGGTTGTGACATTTGGTAGCACACAAAGTGTTCCTCCGGTATTCGGGAGTTGCATGATCTCATAGTCATAGGAACATGTATAAGTTATGGAGAAAGCAATAACAACAAACTAAACGATCATCGTGCTAAGCTAACGGATGGGTCAAGTCAATCACATCATTCTCTAATGATGTGATCCCGTTAATCAAATGACAACTCATGTCTATGGTCGGGAAACATTACCATCATTGATTCAATGAGCTAGTCAAGTAGAGGCATACAAGTGACACTCTGTTTGTCTATGTATTCACACATGTACTAAGTTTCTGGTTAATACAATTCTAGCATGAATAATAAACATTTATCATGATACAAGGAAATATAAATAACAACTTTATTATTGCCTCTAGGGCATATTTCATTCAGTCTCCCACTTGCACTAGAGTCAATAATCTAGATTACATTGTAATGATTCTAACACCCATGGAGTCTTGGTGTTGATCATGCTTTGCTCATGAGAGAGGCTTAGTCAACGGGTCTGCAACATTCATATTCGTATGAATCTTGCAAATCTCTATGTCTCCCTCCTTGACTTGACTGCGGATGGAATTGAAGCGTCTCTTGATGTGCTTGGTTCTCTTGTGAAATCTGGATTCCTTTGCCAAGGCAATTGCACCTGTATTGTCACAAAAGATTTTCATTGGACCCGATGCACTAGGTATGACACCTAGATCGGATATGAACTCCTTCATCCAGACTCCTTCATTCTCTACTTCCGAAGCAGCTATGTATTCGTTTCACATGTAGATCCTGCCACGACACTCTGCTTGGAACTGCACCAACTGACAGCTCCATCATTTAATAAAACACGTATCCGGTTTGTGACTTAGAGTCATCTAGATCAGTGTCAAAGCGTGCTTCGATGTACCCGTTTACGATGAGCTCTTTGTCACCTCCATATACGAGAAACATATCCTTAGTCCTTTTCACGTATTTCAGGATGTTCTTGACCGTTGTCCAGTGATCCACTCCTAGATTACTTTGGCACCTCCCTGCTAAACTGATAGCAAGGCACACATCAGGTCTGGTACAACATTGCATACATGATAGAGCCTATGGCTGAAGCATAGGGAACACCTTTCATTTTCTCTCTATCTTCTGCAGTGGTCGGGCATTGAGTGTGACTCAACTTCTCACCTTGTAACACAGGCAAGAACCCTTTATTTGCTTGATCCATTTTGAACTTCTTCCAAACTTTATCAAGGTATGTGCTTTGTGAAATTCCTATTAAGCGTCTTACTCTATCTCTATAGATCTTGATGCCTAATATATAAGCATCTTCACCGAGGTCTTTCATTGAAAAATTCTTATTCAAGTATCCTTTTATGCTATTCAGAAATTCAGTATCATTTCCGATCAACAATATGTCATCTACATATAATATCAGAAATGCTACAGAGCTCCCACTCACTTTCTTGTAAATACAGGCTTCTCCAAAAGTCTGTATAAAACCATATGCTTTGATCACACTATCAAAGCGTATATTCAATTCCGAGAGTCTCGCACCAGTCCATAAATGGACCGCTGGAGCTTGCACACTTTGTTAGCACCTTTTTTATCGACAAAACCTTCTGGTTGCATCATATACAACTCTTCTTTAAGATATCCATTAAGGAATGCAGTTTTGACATCCATTTGCCAAATTTCAAAATCATAAAATGCGGCAATTGCTAACATGATTCGGACGGACTTAAGCATCGCTACGGGTGAGAAGGTCTCATCGTAGTCAACTCCTTGAACTTGTCGAAAACCTTTTGCAATAAGTCTATCTTTGTAGAAAGTAATATTACTGTCAGCGTCAGTCTTCTTCTTGAAGATCCATTTATTCTCTATGGCCTGCCGATCATCGGGCAAGTCAACCAAAGTCCACACTTTGTTCTCATACATGGATCCCATATCAGATTTAATTGCCTCAACCCATTTTGCGAAATATGGGATCATCATCGCTTCCTCATAGTTCTTAGGTTTGTCATGGTCAAGTAACATGACTTCCAAAACAGGATTACCGTACCACTCTGGTGCGGATCTTACTCTGATTGACCTACAGGTTCGGTAGTAACTTGATCAGAAGCTTCATGATCATCATCATTAGCTTCCTCACTTACTGGTGTAGGAATCACTGGAACTGATTTCAGTGATGAACTACTTTCCAATAAGGGAGAAGGTACAATTACCTCACCAAGTTCTACTTTCCTCCCACTCACTTCTTTCGAGAGAAACTCCTTCTCTAGAAAGGATCCATTCTTAGCAACGAATATCTTGCCTTCGGATCTGTGATAGATGGTGTACCCAACAGTCTCCTTTGGGTATCCTATGAAGACACATTTCTCCGATTTGGGTTCGAGCTTATCAGGTTGAAGTTTTTTCACATAAGCATCACAGTCGCAAACTTTAAGAAACGACAACTTGGGTTTGTTGCCAAACCACAGTTCATAAGGTGTCATCTCAAGGGATTTTGATGGTGCCCTATTTAACGTGAATGCAGCCGTCTCTAAAGCATAACCCCAAAACGATAGCGGTAAATCAGTGAGAGACATCATAGATCGCACCATTATGTTGTGGTGTTCCAGGTGGCGTGAGTTGCGAAACTATTCCGCATTGTTTCAAATGAAGACCAAACTCATAACTCAAATATTCACCTCCACGATCAGATCATAGAAACTTAATTTTCTTGTTATGATGATTTTCCACTTCACTATGAAATTCTTTGAACTTTTCAAATGTTTTAGACTTATGTTTCATGAAGTAGATATACCCATATCTGCTCAAATCATCTATGAAGGTAAGAAAATAACGGTATTCGCCGCGGGCCTCAATGTTCATTGGATCACATACATCAGTATGTATGATTTCTGATAACTTTGTTGCTCGCTCCATTGTTCTGGAGAACGGAGTTTTAGTCATCTTGCCCATGAGGCATGGTTCGCAAGTACCAAGTGATTCCAGAAGTCCATCAGAATGGACTTTCTTCATGCGCTTTACAACAATATGACCCAAACGGCCGTGCAACAAATAAGCTGCACTATCATTATCAACTCTGCATCTTTTGGCTTCAATACTATGAACATGTGTATCACTACTATCAAGGTTTAGTAAAAATAGACCACTCATCAAGGGTGTGTGACCATAAAAGATATTACTCATATAAATAGAACAACCATTATTCTCTTATTTAAATGAATAACCACCTCGCATCAAACAAGATCCAGATTTAATGTTCATGCTCAACGTTGGCACCAAATAAAAATTATTTGGGTCTAAAACTAATCCTAAAGGTAGATGTAGAGGTAGCGTGCAGACGACAATCACATCGACTTTGGAACCATTTCCCACGCATGTCGTCACCTCGTCCTTAGCCAATCTTCGCTTAATCCGTAGCCCCTGTTTCATGTTGCAAATATTAGCAATAGAACCAGTATCAAATACCCAGGTGCTACTGCGAGCATTAGTAAGGTACACATCAATAGCATGTATATCAAATATACCTTTCACTTTGCCATCCTTCTTCTCCGCCAAATACTTGGTGCAGTTCCGCTTCCAGTGACCGGTCCCTTTGCAGTAGAAGCACTCATTTTCAGGCTTAGGTCCAGACTTGGGTTTCTTCACTTGAGCAGCAACCGGCTTGCTGTTCTTCTTGAAGTTCCCCCTCTTCCCTTTACCCTTTTTCTTGAAACTAGTGGTATTGTTGACCATCAACACTTGATGCTCTTTCTTGATTTCTACCTCCGCAGCCATTAGCATTGCGAAGAGCTCGGGAATAGTCTTATCCATCCCTTGCATATTATAGTTCATCACGAAGCTCTTGTAGCTTGGTGGTAGTGATTGAAGAACTTTGTCAATGGCACTATCATCAGGAAGATTAACTCCGAGCTGAGTCATGGTTGTGGTACCCAGACATTCTGAGTATATGTTCACTGATAGAATTATTCTCCTCCATTTTGCAGCTATAGAACTTATTGGAGACTTCATATCTCTCAATCCGGGCATTTGCTTGAAATATTAACTTCAACTCCTGGAACATCTCATATGCTCCATGACGTTCAAAACGTCGTTGAAGTCCTGGTTCTAAGCCGTAAAGCATGGCACACTTAACTATTGAGTAGTCATCAGCTTTGCTCTGCCAGGTGTTTAGAACATCTGGCGTTGCTCCTGCAGTGGGTTTGTCACCTAGCGGTGCTTCCAGGACGTAATTCTTCTATGCAACAATGAGGATAATCCTCAAGTTACGGACCCGTGTAGTTTCTACCATCATCTTTCAACTTAGATTTCTCTAGAAACGCATTAAAATTCAACGGAACAACAACACGGGCCATCTATCTATAGCAACATAGACATGCAAAATACTATCAGGTACTAAGTTGATGATAAATTAAAGTTCAATTAATCAAATTACTTAAGAACTGCCACTTAGATAGACATCTCTCTAATCATCTAAGTGATCACGTGATCCATATCAACTAAACCATGTCCGATCATCACGTGAGATGGAGTAGTTTTCAATGGTCAACATCGCTATGTTGATCATATCTACTATATGATTCACGCTCGACCTTTCGGTCTCAGTGTTACGAGGCCATATCTGCATATGCTAAGCTCGTCAAGTTTAACACGAGTATTCTGCGTGTGCAAAACTGGCTTGCACCCGTTGTATGTGAACATAGAGCTTATCACACCCGATCATCACATGGTGTCTTGGCAAGATGAACTGTAGCAACGGTGCATACTCAGGGAGAACACTTATACCTTGAAATTTAGTGAGAGATCATCTTATAATGCTACCGCCGAATTAAGCAAAATAAGATGCATAAAGGATAATCATCACATGCAATCAATATAAGTGATATGATATGGCCATCATCATCTTGTGCACCATCATGATCACCATCGTCACTGGCTTGACACCTTGATCTCCATCGAAGCATCGTTGTCGTCACGCCAACTATTTCTTCTACAACTATCTCTACCGCTTAGTGATAAAGTAAAGCAATTACATGGCGATTGTATTTCATACAATAAAGCGACAATCATATGGCTCCTGCTAGTTGCCGATAACTCCGTTACAAAACATGATCATCTCATACAATAAAATTTAGCATCATGCCTTGACCATATCACATCACAACATGCCCTACAAAAACAAGTTAGACGTCCTCTACTTTGTTGTTGCAAGTTTTATGTGGCTGCTACAGGCTGAGTAAGAACCATTCTTACCTATGCATCAAAACCACAACGCGGTATAGTGATTGCTTTTTGATCTTCAGAAAGAACCATGTTCATTGAATCCGATTCAACTAAAGTTGGAGAAACTGACACCCAGCAGCCACCTGTGTGCGAAGCATGTCGGTAGAATCAGTCTCGCGTAAGCGTACGCGTAATGTCGATCTGGGCCGCTACATCCAACAATACCGCCGAATCAAGAATCAACTAGTAACGACAAGCAATATGTATATACCAACACCCACAACTCCTTTGTGTTCTACTCGTGCATATAACATCTACGTATAAACCTGGCTCGGATGCCACTGTTGGGGAACGCAGTAATTTCAAAAAAATTCCTACGCACACGCAAGATCATGGTGATGCATAGCAATGAGAGGGGAGAGTGTTGTCTACGTACCCTCGTAGACCGTAAGCGAAAGAGTTATGACAACGCGGTTGATGTAGTTATACGTCTTGACGATCGACCAATCCTAGTACCAAAAGTATGGCACCTCCGCGATCTGCACACGTTCAGCTCAGTGACGTGCCACGAACTCATGATCCAGCAGACTGTCGAGGGAGAGCTTCGTCAGCACGACGGTGACGATGATGCTACCAGAACAGGGCTTCGCCTAAGCACCGCTACGATATGACCGAGGTGGATTATGGTGGAGTGGGGCACCGCACACAGCTGGAAACAATCAACTTGTGTGTCCTAGGGTGCCCCCTGCCCCGTATATAAAGGAGCAAGGGGGAGGCCGGCCAGCCTAGGGGCGCGCCAAGGAGAGGGAGGAGTCCTCCTAGTAGGAGTAGGACTCCCCCTTTACTAGTCCAACTAGGAAGAAGGAGGGGGAAGGAAAGAGAGGGAGAGAGGGAGGGAAAGAGGGGGCGCCGCCCCCCCTCCTTGTCCAATTCAGAACCCCAAGGGGGGCACGCGGCCAGACCTATTGCCCCTCCTCTCTCTCACACACAAGGCCCATGTTGGCCCATTAGTTCCCCCGGGGGTTCCGATAATCCCCACGCACTCCGATAATAATCCGGTGACCCCCGGAACTCATCCGATGTCCGAATATAGTCATCCAATATATAAATCTTTATGTCTCGACCATTTCGAGACTCCTCGTCGTGTCCGTGATCACATCTGGGACTCCGAACTACCTTCGGTACATCAAAACACATAAACTCATAATATTGATCATCACCGAATGTTAAGCGTGCGAACCCTACGGGTTCGAGAACTATGTAGACATGACCGAGACACGTCTCCGGTCAATAACCAATAGCGGAACTTGGATGTTCATATGAACTCCCACATATTCTATGAAGATCTTCATCGGTCAAACCACATAACGATATACGTTGTTCCCTTTGTCATCGGTATGTTACTTGCCCGAGATTCGATCGTCGGTATCTCAATACCTAGTTCAATCCTGTTACTGGCAAGTCTCTTTACTCATTCTGTAATGCATTGATACGTCTCCAACGTATCTATAACTTTTGATTGCTCCATGCTATATTATCTACTGTTTTGGACATTATTGGGATTTATTATCCACTTTTATATAATTTTTGGGAATAACCTATTAACCGGAGGCCCAGCCCAGAATTGTTGTTTTTTTGCCTGTTTTAGGGTTTTGAAGAAAAGGAATATCAAACGGAGTCCAAACGGAATGAAACCTTTGGGAACGTGATTTTCTCAACGAATAAGACCAGAGAGACTTGGACCCTATGTCAAGAAATAAAACAGGAGGCCACGAGGTAGGGGGGCGCGCCCTCCACCCTCGTGGGGCCCCTGTTGCTCCACCGACGTACTCCTTCCTCCTATATATATCCACGTACCCCCAAACAATCAGAACAGGAGCCAAAACCCTAATTCCACCGCCCTAACTTTCTGTATCCATGAGATCCCATCTTGGGGCCTGTTCCGGAGCTCCGCCGGAGGGGGCATCGATCACGGAGGGCTTCTACATCAACACCATAGCCCCTTTGATGAAGTGTGAGTAGTTCACCTCAGACCTACGGGTCCATAGTTAGTAGCTAGATGGCTTCTTCTCTCTTTTTTGATCTCAATACGATGTTCTCCCCCTCTGTTGTGGAGATCTATTCGATGTAATCTTCTTTTTGCGTTGTGTTTGTTGAGACCGATGAATTGTGGGTTTATGATCAAGTCTATCTATGAATAATATTTGAATCTTCTCTGAATTCTTTTATGTATGATTGGTTATCTTTGCAAGTCTCTTCGAATTATCAGTTTGGTTTGGCCTGCTAGATTGATCTTTCTTGCATTGGGAGAAGTGCTTAGGTTTGGGTTCAATCTTGAGGTGTCCTTTCTCGTTGATAGTAAGGGAAGAAAGGCACATATTGTATTGTTGCCATCGAGGATAGCAAGATGGAGTTTTCTTCATATTGCATGATTCTGTCCCTCTACATCATGTCATCTTGCTTAAGGCGTTACTCTGTTTTTAACTTAATACTCTAGATGCATGCTGGATAGCGGTCGATGAGTGGAGTAATAGTACTAGATGCAGGCAGGAGTTGGTCTACTTGTCTCGGACGTGATGCCTATATACATGATCATACCTAGATATTCTCATAACTATGCTCAATTCTTTCAATTGCTCAACAGTAATTTGTTCATCCACCATAGAATACTTATGCTCTTGAGAGAAGCCACTAGTTAAACCTATGGCCCCCAGGTCTATCTTCATCATATTAATCTCCTACTACTTAGTTATTTCTTTTGCTATTTACTTTGCCTTTATTTTACTTTGCATCTTTTATCATAAAAATACCAAAAATATTATCTTATCATATCTATCAGATCTCACTCTCGTAAGTGGCCCTATAGGGATTGACAACCCCTATTTGCGTTGGTTGCGAGGATTTATTTGTTTTGTGCAGGTGCGAGGGACTCGTGCGTAGCCTCCTACTGGATTGATACCTTGGTTCTCAAAAACTGAGGGAAATACTTATGCTACTTTGCAGCACATCCCTTCCTCTTCGGGGAAAACCAACGCGGTGCTCAAGAGGTAGCATGCATCATCCCGCAACTAACTCATTAGTCACATTGCTTGCAAGGCTTATATTGATGTGCATTACCGAGAGGGCCCAGAGATACCTCTCCGACAATCAGAGTGACCAATCCTAATCTTGATCTAAGCGAACTCAAAAAACACCATCAGAGACACCTGTAGAGCACCTTTATAATCACCCAGTTACGTTGTGACGTTTGTTAGCACACAAAGTGTTCCTCTGGCATTCGGGAGTTGCATGATCTGATAGTCATAGGAACATGTATAAGTTATGGAGAAAGCAATAGCAACAAACTAAACGATCATCGTGCTAAGCTAACGGATGGGTCAAGTCAATCACATCATTCTCTAATGATGTGATCTTGTTACTGAAATGACAACTCATGTCTATGGTCAGGAAACATAACCATCATTGATTCCATGAGCTAGTCAAGTAGAGGCATACTAGTGACACTCTGTTTGTCTATGTATTCACACATGTACTAAGTTTCCGGTTAATACAATTCTAGCATGAATAATAAACATTTATCATGATATAAGGAAATATAAATAACAACTTTATTATTGCCTCTAGGGCATATTTCCTTCAGGCGGCTCACAAGCACCGCCCTCAGACCGCCACACCAAGCAGTTCTTCCGCCGGATCGGCACCACCTCCATGCAACAGGGAGCTCCCCTAGGTTGTGCGGCGCCTAAAGCCGACCTCACCTTCGACTCGAGGGACCATCCCGTCGCCACCACTAGCTTGGGCATGCTCCCAATGCTCTGCACGCCCACCATCTGCAATGTAGCCGTCACCAAGACCCTCATCGATGGCGGGGCCTGCCTTCATGTGCTCTTAGTGGAAACTTTCGGCTTGCTCCATGTGATGCATGAACGGCTTCGCCCCACCAAGTCCTTCTCCGGGGTCGGCGGCGGCTCCACCAGCCCCTAGGACAGATCTGCCTTCCTGTGACCTTCAGAACTCGTGACGACTACCGCACCGAGCTTATTGACTTCGACATCGCCCGTATCGGCCTCCCGTACAACGCAATCCTCGGGTACCCTACTTTGGCCCAGTTCATGGCGGCTACCCATCCTGCTTATAACCTCATGAAGATGCCAAGGAGCAATGGCGTCCTCACCGTGGCTAGAGACACCCAGGAGGCTCTGACGGCACTCAAGCTTGCCTTCAGGGCCGCCGCGGCAGCACGCCCGACCAACGAGGCCACTCTCGAAGCTAAGGAGGCCGAGCCAGCAAAGAAGAAGCAGTTGTTCACTCAAGATCGGGCTGAGACAAAGCAAGTACCGGTCAAGGAAGGTGGCCCCTCAGGAGCCACCTTCACCATAGGCGCCAACCTCGACCCGGATCAAGAGGAGGCATTTGTGAGGTTCCTACGCGCTAACATGGAGGTATTCGCTTGGGAACCCAAGTAGCTGGTAGGGGTCCCGAGGGGGTGATCGAGCATCACCTAAGGGTGTGCCCCAATGTGCACCCTGTGAAGCAGAAGGCGCGGCGGCAGTCCATAGAGAAGCAGTCCTTCATCGTCCAGGAGATGCACAAGGCGTCATTCACGAGGTCCGGTACACGGAGTGGCTGGCGAACCCCGTCGTCGTGCCAAAGAAAGGCAGAAAGGAGCGCATGTGTGTCGACTTCACCAACCTCAACAAGGCCTGCCCCCAAGACCCATTCCCGCTTCCGCGCATCGACCAGATTGTCGACTCCACCGCCGAGTGCGACCTGCTGTGTTTCCTGGATGCGTTCTTGGGCTACCACCAGATCAAGATGGCAGTGGATGATGTGGAGAAGACGGCCTTCCTGACACCGTGCGGGGTGTACTGCTACACTTGCATGCCGTTCGGGCTGTGCAACACCGGTGCGACCTTCCAACGGCTGATGCACATCGCCCTAGGTCAGCAGCTCGGGAGAAATGCTGAAGACTACGTCGACGACATCGTGGTAAAATCTCGAGAGGCAAGAACTTTGATTCACGATCTGGAGGAGACCTTCGCAAGGCTACGCCAGGTGGACCTGCGGCTCAACTCGGAGAAGTGCGTGTTCGGTGTACCCTCTGGCAAACTGCTGGGCTTCCTCGTGTCCCACAGGGGGGTCGAGGCTAATCTGGAGAAGGTCAAGGTGATAGAGGACATGAGCCCTCCGCAAACTCTCAAGGAAATGCAGAAGCTTGGGAGCTGCGTGACCTCGCTAGGGCGCTTCATCTCCAAGCTGGGGGGACCGCGCCTTGTCGTTCTTCAAGCTGATGAAGAAGAAGGGCCCGTTCAAGTGGACCCCGAAGGCCGACCTGGCATTTCTAGACCTCAAGAGATACCTGACCAGCCCTCCGTTGATGGTGGTGCCTCATCCCCTCGAGCCCCTGGTGCTTTACCTTGACGCCACTCCCTACTCTACCAGCGTGGCGCTAGTGGCGGTCCAGGAAGAGCGCCAGGCCAAGGGCCCGCCGCACCGTACCGCACCTCTAGCCGGGGCAATACGACGCCAGGAGGATACAACAGAGGCTGCGACAACGTCAACAAGTGATCAGACCCAGTCGGGCGGCGTCCTTGAGCCTGCAGAGGCCGCAATGGACGACCAGGCTCCTGAGGACCCATCACCTCAGGAGACGCCCCGACCTCCGGCAAGCACAGGCTCCATCGATGCTCCCGCCCTCGTCGAGCAACCAGTCTACTTTGTGAGCACGGTGTTGCGGGATGCGAGGGCGCGATACCCCATGCCACAGAAGCTTCTGCTCACGCTCCTGGTGGCCTCACGTAAGCTGCGCCATTATTTTCAAGGCCATCCGATCAAAGTCGTCTCGGCTTACCCACTGGAGAGAGGGTTCTCTAGAGCCCTAATGCTGCAGGAAGGGTCGCCGACTGGAACATCGAACTTCAGGCATTTCAGCTCGAGTTCAACACAACCAGGGTCATCAAGGGGGCCGCCAAAGCCGACTTCGTGGCCGAATGGACCGACGTCCCGGAACCTGAAGATGGCAGGAGCACATCTCTCTTGCCAGGAAGTGAAGCACCAGATGGTTGGGTCATGTACTTCGACGGTGCCTTCACGCGCCAAGGCGCGGGTGCTGGAGCTGTGCTCATCTCGCCCACCCAAGATAAGCTCTACTACGCCGTGCAGCTCTGCTTCCAGCGGGGCGAGAAGGTCTCCAACGACATTGTGGAGTACGAGGGGTTGATCGCCGGTCTCAAGGCAGCGGCGGCCTCGGGAGTGAAGCGTCTCACCATCAAGGGAAATTCCCATCTCCTCGTCAACTTCTCCAACAAGGTGTACGAACCAAGGGACGAGCACATGGAAGCGTACCTCGCGGAGGTGCGTAAGATTGAGAAGCAAATCTTGGGCCTAGAACTGCAGCACATCCCATGCGGCACCAACAAGGAGACTGATGAAATCGACAAGAGGGCGTCAAGGCGGTTACCCCAAGAACCTGGTGTCTTCGAAGAGCGACTCTTCAAGCCTTCAGCGACCCCTGCGTCCGCGGAGACTACATCACCTCGAGAAGAACTCCGTCAGCCACCAGCCTCGGGAGCCCCCGCTTGCGGCCCGGCCTCAGGAGCACGCTTGCTCCTGGTGCTCGAGCCTCAGGAGGGGTGCTGGACCGAGGAATTCAAGGCGTATCTGGTGCATGGAACACTGCCGGAGAAGGAGGAAGACGTGGAGCGTGTGGCCCGGCAGGCTACGACATACTGCATCCAGGACGGTGAGTTGTATAGAAAACGACCAAATGATGTTTCCTTGAGATGCATCTCCAGGGAGCAAGGGAGCAAGCTGCTGGCTGACATACACGGGGGAGACTGCGGGCATCACTCCCCGTCGCGTACCCTGGTCGGCAAGGCGTTCTGCAGCGGGTTCTACTGGCCCACGACACTCAATGACGTGACCGAGCTGGTAAAGTCCTGCGAGGCCTTCCAATTCCACGCCAACCAGATCCATCAGCCAGCCCAGGGCCTCCAGACCATCCCACTCTCGTGGCCATTTGCGGTCTGGGGGCTGGATATCCTAGGCCCGTTCCCTCGAGTGTCTGGGGGCTACCGCTACCTCTACATCGCCATCAACAAGTTCACCAAATGGGCAGAGGTGGAGGTTGTTCGCACCATCCCGGCTGGGTCTGCAGTTAAGTTCATCAAGGGCCTCGTGAGCCGGTTCGGGGTCCCTAACTGCATCATCACCGACAACGGTTCGTAGTTCACTAGCAATCTCTTCAAGACATATTGTGCTAACCTTGGAACACAGATCTGGTACGCTTCGGTTGCACACCCCAGGAGCAATGGCCAAGCCGAACACGCCAATGCGGAGGTCCTGAGAGTCCTCAAGCCCAGGACGTTCAAGAAAAAGCTCGAGGCCTGCGGCAGGGGCTGGCACGACGAGCTCTAGTCTGTGTCGTGGTCCGTCCGCACCACCGCCACCAAGACAATAGGCGAGACCCCTTTCTTCCTTGTCTACGGAGCATAAGCGGTTCTCCCTCACAAGGTCAGGCATCGCTCCACGCGGGTCCTGGCGTTTGATGAGATGCAGCAGGACGCCGTGCAGGGGATGGACCTTGTGATGGGGGAGGAATGCTGCCATGAAGCAAGGCCCAGTGCCTATGAAGGTCTCCGCTCGTGACACTCTCACGTAATAATGAGCGGGGTTCTACATGCCCCGGAGTCTCAGGAGTGCCACCCTCGTGCCTCGGGGGCTCCCTCCCACGTCCTAGTAGTAGCACTTATAGCTCCGCGCTGGTGAGAAGACTAGACTAGGTGCCGGGCGCGGCTGTTCATTTGCTTTCTGAAGTTGGCTTGCCCCTTTGCCTTTAATGGAATTTGGAGTTCTGGCGATGCCCATTTTCCTATGTTTCTTCTCCAGGGAAGGCAGCAGTTGCTCGGCTCTCTCCCTCGCACGCCTCGCGAGGGGGGCTAGACAGGCAGTACGTGTGTGCGCACTTCCCTGGTCTCCAAGGGGCGTCCTCGTCTGAGCTTGTGGTCAGCGCATCCCCCTTTTAGTCCATGCCCCACGGGTACCGGGACGCGGTGCGTTTGGCCATAACCAGCCCATACCTGAGGCTTTGCGCAAGAAAGGCTCTTGATTTCTTAACGAATTTTTGCAGCTTCGTGATGTCACCCAAATCAACAGCGGGGAAGCCCCACCAGGTGCCCAGAGACACGCGCCCTCATGAGGTCAAAGCTGTCCCGGACGCATCGAGCTAAGTTACCCCCTCTACACCCGTATAAGGCATAGATCTCACGACACAACCCGGAAACAATAAACGCACCATAAAAGCAACATAAGCACCATGGTTCATTACACGCCCTCGCAGGGCCCGAATTCGTTTCTGGCAATGCAGGGGAAAGGGAAGAAGAGGACAAGCAAAAGCGTCTCCTACGACGCGGATACCCATGAGGGTCGGCCCGGACTCAGCCAGAGCCTTCCCTGCACTTCACCGGGGTGCGACGGTGGGATGACCCGCCACCATCCTCGAAGCGGGCCCGACGGCGTGGCGGCTCGTCGTAGCCGCCGCTGCTGGAGCTTTCGTCGGAGGAGGAGCTGCCATAGCCGGGCGAACCGCGGTCGTCGCTAAGGGGAAGGTCGCCCTCGTGCTCGTCGCGGCCATCGCCAAGGCCAAGCACCTCGCCACCGTCGTCGTCTTCAGGACAGCATCCAGCACGGCGACTGTCTTCCCCGAACACCCTCACGAAGAGGGTCGCTGCGCCGTCGTACTTGAAGTGGAGGGTGCACCGCCTGCCCAGGCCGTGCGCGCGGGCGAACGTCTGCCAGCCGCGGGCTAGGGCTACGTTGCCCGTGGCGGAGATCTCCACCGTGACCCACGAGGCCTGGCTACAACAGTCGTCCGCCTGTAGCCAGAGGCCGCCGGGACCCGAAGCCGCCAGCTCTCCGGCAAAGAAGTGCAGAAGCTGGAGCCGGGTGCCGGTCGGGTTCTCCGACAACACAACAAACTCTGGCATCACCTCCGCAGAGTGGAAGCGTGGTCGGGGAGGCCTGGCGACCACGGCGCGCCTTCCCTCATCGACAGGACCGCAAGGCCCCAAGCTACTTCCACCGGGAGGAGAAACGTCGCCTTGGACGCCCGGAGCGGCACTGGACCCCGGAAAGATCTGTCCTCAACCACGGCAAGCCGTAGCGAGGGTCGAGGCGTGCTTGCGAGGGCGACCACGCCCCCTCTTGGGCGGAGGAGAACCAGGCCCCTCTTGGCGAGCCTTTCCCTTCTCCATCGGTGCCATGGATGTCGTTGCTAGCAGTGAAGCGAGGAAGAAGAAGTAAGCGGAACGGGAAGAGACTAGCGGGAGAAGGCCAACCGACGACCCCCACGATCACATGTAATGATGGCTTTTCTGCCTGCACCAGCGACTCGTCAAGTCGGGCAGTAGCCGAGGCAGTGTGGGGAGCGGAGACGCCCATGTCCCATCAGTCGCCACACGTCAATCAAGGCTGCAGGAAATTGGGGCCCGTGGCGCTCTGCACTTGTTCCTTGGCTTTGTCTCGAAGCCAAGTCCGAGCGTGCCTTGGGCCCGGGGGGCTACCGTCGGTGTTCTGGGAGCGGGGGTCCCTAGACTTGCCTGCCTGCGGCCCATGGCGTGGCTCCTCTAGCGGCCTGGTACAACCCATCTTCACCAGCAAACACTCAAGACCCTCGTGAGGAGCCAAGCCTCGCGAGGCGGACAACACAAGACCTCCTTAGGGGAAGCCTCACTAGGCTGGCTCGTGAGGAGCGGAGAGATCAAGGTGAAGGGCACCTCGTGAGGTTCCCATGACGTGAGCCATGACGACCAAGGCCAGACGGGTGCCAGGCAGGCGCATAGCGCTAGTTATCTCTTTGGTGCTAAAGGAGCAGGCGCAGGCGAGGAGTCCCAAGGCATCAGGCAAAGGTTTCCATATCGGTGCAACAAGACCAAGACCAGCAGGATGGCAGGACGGAGGTCATCACGGAGCCCACGACGGCGTCACCACCAGAGCCTTTGGCAGGCAAAGACCACCTTTTGTTAGGATAGCTTGTACTAGCTGTCCCCCTTCAAATTGTCCGTCGTGGGATCCCTTCCCGCCTAATATTTGGGAAGAGGACCAGGGCCTCTATAAATAGGACTTCCCGCCTAATATTTTGTTAGGATAGCTTGTACTAGCTGTCCCCCTTCAAATTGTCCGTCGTGGGATCCCTTCCCACCTAATATTTGGGAAGAGGACCAGGGCCTCTATAAATAGGACTAGCCACCACCGTAGTGCGGGATCGGCTCATCTGGGATAGATCATTCAGATCATCCTCAGCCACACGAGCTCACCGAGCTCAAGAACACCTCTCCTCGGGAGGTAGTTCTTCCCCTGTACTTGTTCATCCTCGGTCTACAAGGCAATCCACCGCACCACACTGGAGTAAGGTATTACAGCACATCGGTGGCCCGAGCCAGAATAAACTCTTGTGTCCCTTGTTCTTCGGGTTCGGCGAGCTAGGGTTTGAGATCGTTGCGAGAGCATGAGCTAGTGGGAGGGAGAGATCTTCGTGCACACCCCAGAGTTCGAACCTTGAGGATTTTGCCGGAACTCGAAATCTGACAATGCCCCCCAACCGAGGTTCACCTAGCAAAGTGTGAAGTAGCTAGCAACCCCCCCTCCCTCGTGTCAGCACGAAGGGAATCCTAGGCTATGAATGCATGCCCCCCAACCGAGGTTCACCTACCAAAGCGCGAAGTAGCTAGCAGCCCCCCCTCCCTCGTGTCGGCACGAAGGGAATCCTAAGCTTGTAATGCATGTCACCCCCCAACTGACATTCACCTAGCAAAGGGCAAAGTAGCAGCTAGCAGCACCCCCCTCGTGTCGCCACAAAGGGAATCCTAAGCTATGAATGCATGTCCCCCCAACCAAGGTTCACCTAGCAAAGTGCGAAGTAGCAGCCCCCCCCCCCACACACACACTTTCAGTCGGCGGGCCTGTAACGCCCCGAGACCGATGTGCCAGGTGTCGTCTAGTTATTCGCTGTTGTTGCCTTGTCATTGCTTGCGTGTCATGCATTGCATATCATGTCATCATGTGCATTTCATTCGCATACGTGCTCGTCTCATGCATCCGAGCATTTTCCCCGTTGTCCGTTTTGCATTCCGGCGCTTCGTTCTCCTCCGGTGGTCATTTCTACCTTTCTTTCATGTGTGGGGGTTAAACATTTCCGGATTGGACCGAGACTTGTCATGCGGCCTTGGTTTACTACCGGTAGACCGTCTGTCAAGTTTCGTATCATTTGGACTTCGTTTGATACTCCAACGGTTAACCGAGGGACCGAAAAGGCCTCGTGTGTGTTGCAGCCCAACACCCCTCCAAGTTGGCCCAAAACCCACCAAACTCTGCTCCATGTTCTAGAGCGTTCGATCACAATCGCGTGGCCGAAAACCACACCTCATTTGGACTTTCCTAGCTCCCTCTACCTATAAATATGTGGCCACCCCCGAAATTTTCGCGGATGAAACCCTAGCTTCTTCATCCTCCCGCCGACGGACACGTCCACCCTCTCGCCCGGACATGTCCGCCCCGTCCCGCGCCCAATCGCGCGCTGCCACCTGTCCCCGGGGCGGGACCGCTTCGCCGCCGCCGCCCGAGGCCCGCCCTGCCCACGCGGGGCCCCCGCGGGCCCGTTCGCCGCTGCCCGCGCCTCCCAGCTCCCAGCGCTCCACGCCGCCGCCTCCCTCGGCTCCGGTGGCCGGCGCCGCCGCACGCCATCGCCGCCCCGAGCCGGCGCACCCGGCTCCGCCGCCCGGCGCCCTGCCACCACCACCGCCTCGGTCCCCGTGCCGCCCCGCGCCGTTCTCCACCGGCCGGAGCCGCTCCAGCGAACTCCCTCTCTGCTGCTACAGTGATCCCGGCGAGACTCCGGCGAACCTCGACATCCGCGCTGGATCTGGAGCCCTAATTTTTTTGCATTCTTGCACCTGCTATATCTCCGCATCCGTAGCTCTGTTTTGGACATATAGTATATCAAAATGTTCGTCTCGATGAGTACATCATTTCATTCCATTGCATCATTTTCATTTGAGTGCATCTTGATGCCCGAAATGCTGTTAGAAGAAGGCTACTTGAGTTAATTGTCAGATCTGCTACTCCGTTTAGCACTTTTGTCATTTTTGCCATGATTAATGTGTGCATGATATGCCCGTGAGTTCTTCATATGTTTTGTTAAGGGTTTTGTCATCTCTCCAGAGGTGCAACCCATGTATTTTTAGGATGTGTGTGGTGACTTGTGGAAGCTTGCAAAGTGGTGCACTTGCTAATTCTGTTTTCAGGGACTTAGTGATTTCACCAAGTCCTGGGATTGTTTATCTCATGATGCCATATGTTCATGTTGTTTCCTAGTGATCCGTGCCTCTTTTGAGGATGATCAGTAAGGGAGTTTTGTTAATCTTGTAGTGCTCTATCCATCCATGTCTTTGTTTGCAATTATGGAGCACCCTAGCTTGAGTCAATCGAGCTCTACTTTTGCTTCGTTGCGAGTCTGGGCAGATCGTCAACTTGTTTGCGATTTTGCCGGTGTTATTATAGTTGATCCGTGCATGCTGTGCCATTGTTCTTGCCATGTCTAGATTAAATTTTGTGCCTTCTTAAGGGATGTATGATTGTATTTCCATGACTTTCACCGTGGTGAGTGCATCGAGCTCGTAAACATGCCTTCGTGAGTTATGTTTCAGCATGTCCTAGTTTTCACTAAGTCTGAAAACTGATTATGTTTTTGCTATGTTCGTGTGCTTGTTAGTATATTTTCTGATCCCTTTTGGCTCAAGGTCACTAAGGGACTTTTGTTAATCTTGTTGAGTAGCTCCATGCCATGTCTTTCTTTGTCATGTTCAGGTCCTGTAGCATGTTGTTTTGTTGCTCCGAAGAGGGCTATATGATCTGAAATTCCAGACAAGTGTTAATTTCACTAAGTCTGAGATCTGTTTACCATTTGCGTTTTTGCCATGCTTGTTTGAACCTGTTAAGGGATGATTTGGCCGTAGCTCAGTGCTAGACTTTTGTTAAGCATCTTGTATGCTTCCCTGCCATGTATTTTTTTGTCTTGTTTGGGTGTTGTAGCATGTTCATCTCATTGCATTTAGATGCCTACTTGCTGTAAATCGCAGACCGGTGTCATTTTTGAATCGCTTGCCATTTCCAAACCGTAACTTCGATTCCGGCGTTCTTTATATCGTTTTCAAGCGATTTCATCTCATCTTTCAGTGGCACCCTTGGAATTCCAAGTTGAGGCCAGGTTCATGCATTTCCTGTCATATCTTGCATTTTGCATCCCGCATCGCATCCCACATAGCATATCATCATTTCATCTTATTGCTTGGTCTTGCACGTGGTTGATTGTATCCTTGTTGCTTGATTGTCTTGTTTGGGTAGAGCCGGGAGACGAGTTCGCTAACGAGGAGCCCGTTGAGTTTGCTTTCGAGGATCCAGTCAACTCTGACAGCTTTGCAGGCAAGATGATCATACCCTCGAAATCACTACTATCTTTGCTATGCTAGTTTGCTCGCTCTTTTGCTATGCCATTGCTGCGATGCCTACCACTTGCTTTCAAGCCTCCCAAATTGCCATGTCAAACCTCTAACCCACCATGTCCTAGCAAACTGTTGATTGGCTATGTTACCGCTTTGCTCAGCCCCCTCTTATAGCATTGCTAGTTGCAGGTGAAGATTGGAGGCCGTTCCTTGTTGGAACATCTTTTTTTTACTTGTTGGGATATCATTATATTATCTTATTTAATTAATGCATCTATATACTTGGTAAAGGGTGGAAGGCTCGGCCCTATGCCTGGTGTTTTGTTCCACTCTAGCCGCCCTAGTTTCCGTCATATCGGTGTTATGTTCCCGGATTTTGCGTCCCTTACGCGGTTAGGCTATAATGGGAACCCCTTGATAGTTTGCCTTAAGTAAAGCTCTTCCAGCAATGCCCAACATTGGTTTTACCATTCGCCACCTAGCCTTTTCTTTCCCTTGGGTTCTACAGACTCAAGGGTCATCTTTATTTTAACCCCCCCCCCCCCGGGCCAGTGCTCCGCTGAGTGTTGGTCCGACCGAGTAGACTGCGGGGCCACCTCGGGGCAACTTGAGGGTTGGTTTTACTCGTAGGATGACTCATCTGAGTGTGCCCTGAGAAAGAGATATGTGCAGCTCCTATCGGGATTTGTCGGCACATTCGGGCGGTGTTGCTGGTTTAGTTTTACCCTGTCGAAATGTCTTGTTGTACCGGGATACCGAGTCTGATCGGAACGTCTCGGGTGGAGGTCTATTCCTTCGTTGACCGTGAGAGCTTGTGATGGGCTAAGTTGGGACTCCCCTACAGGGATTTGAACTTTCGAAAGTCGTGCCCGTGGTTATGGGCAGATGGGATTTGTTAACGTCCGGTTGTAGAAAACCTGAAGTTGACCTTAATTAAAAAGAATCAACCGCGTGTGTAACCATGATGGTCTCTTTCCGGCGGAGTCCGGGAAGTGAACATGGTTGTTGGAGTTATGCTTGGCGTAGGTTGCTATAGGATCACTTCTTGATCATACTTTTATCGACCGTGCTTTGCCTTCTCTTCTCGCTCTCATTTGCGTATGTTAGCCACCATATATGCTAGTCGCTTGCTGCAGCTACTCCTCATCCATTTACCTTACCCATAAGCTTAAATAGTCTTGATCGCGAGGGTGCGAGATTGCTGAGTCCCCGTGGCTCACAGTTACTTCAAAACCAGCTTGCAGGTGCCGATGAGTCCGTGCAGATGACGCAACCAAGCTTAGGAGGAGCTCGTTGACGATCTTGTCCTTTGTGTTGTTCCGTTCTAGTTGATCAGTAGTGGAGCCCAGTTGGGGTCGATCGGGGACCTTTGTTGCATTTGGGTTTCTTCTTTTATTGTGGTTCCGTAGTCGGACCTTGATTGTATCTGGATGATGTAATGCTTTATTCATGTAATTGTGTGAAGTGGCGATAGTAAGCCAACTATGTATCTTTTTCCCTTATTATATTACATGGGTGGTGTGAAGATTACCCCACTTGCGACATATGCCTTCAATGCGATTATGCCTCTAAGTCGTGCCTCGACACGTGGGAGATATAGTCGCATCGAGGGTGTTACAGGGCCAGAGAGCCATCTCTCACCAAGATGGATCGTAAAGCAGACCAAGAATAATCAACCTTGGTCGTACAACCTCTCTCTTCTTGTTGGTAAAAGTGATGGCCATCCATGCGACCCCGGAGATGGGCTAGCTCGCCAATAATCACGCAAGTAGCTAGTCCCCGAAGGCAACCACTGCATGCGTGTGGCCCAAACATATGTATGCAGAGGTGTGTTTTTGAGTAACAATAGAACAACTTTGACGTGGCACCATGATTTCGAACTAGAAATCCCCACACTGAGTGAGGGTTAGGTTGATGATGCATATGTATGTTACACCACACTTCAGGCCAACGACAGGGATTCATGCATGCATGCATAGTATATGCGCTCAAACTTAATTAGGTCTGAATCTCACCATCACCTATACTACGATAACACGAACCAAATGAAGAATCTGCCATGGTAACCTATCTTGTTGTTGGTTAAGGTGATCATGGATATCCACGCGGGCCCATGAATATGTGGGCTTGTCACCGATAACCACGCGAGGGAGTGTACCGTTCGAAGGCAACCGCTACATGCATATGTATGGAGGTGATGGTGCATGCATGTTTGAATACCATTTCACAACATTGATGTGGCGCGTGCGTCAAAATCATACACTAGCTCCCCACATAGAGCGAGATTAGTTCATGATGTGTTGTTGTACTAGGCACTTCGACTCGATGGGACGGATTCATGCGTACACATGCATGTGTGAGTGCTCAAACTGTATCATGCATGTCATCCCATAGCATGACCTATATATACCGTATTACAAGCAAAAAAATAATCCCCTCGTAAGTCAAATTAACATCTGTTGTGTTGTCAGGCAAAAAGTAGTGATGGACCAAGCGGGCCCACATATGGAAAGCGTCAATATCGCTGATAACCGCTTAAGTGGGTGCGAGAGGACAACCACCACCGCTTTGCATGTGGGCCAAACATATATGCGTTGAATACCTAAAATGCACAACTTTGATGTGCCACATGCCTCAAAAATTGTAAACCATGCACCCATACAAAGCGAGGTTCATGAAGCGTACTACATATGATGGTCCCCTTCCCCCCTCTTCACCGCATACTATATGCTCCTACCGTAATATGTACAATCCAAAAGAATCCTCATTGATGGTGAAATTAATTAACCTCTTCCGATGTAGGTCAAAGTGATTCATGCATGCATCGACAATGGCCTCGTGGGCCCATAGATGGAAGCGTCACATGTGAGTGTCCTAGCTAGGATAACCACCGCGTGCATGCATGTGGCCCAAAGAGGTGTTGTGTGATGTTTGAATAGCCAATTTCACAATTTTGATGTGGTACGTGCCTCAGAAACCGAAAAGTCCCAACACTGAGTAAGGTGTACTTGTTTACGGGCGCGTACGTGTAGTATATATGCTACCTTCCTGGTCAAATTAACCTCACTGCTGGATGTTCATCAAAGTGATGGACAACGACCTCGCGGGCCCACCGAAAGTGTCACACGCGAGTATCGAGTGTCGTGTAGGTCAACCATCGACTGCATGTGGCCAAAACATGTATGTATGAAAAGGGTTGTGTACTGTTTTAAATAACGAATTCACGACTCTGATGTGGCACCGGTCTGCCTAACAAAACGGCCAACCCACGCGGTGTCTCACAACTCGTAGTGTACTGCGAGCCACCCGCCACCCCCCCCACACACACACACCGCGAATTCACTGCAACTATGAAGCACGTTAAATTAATTATCCCGCGGTGAACATATGTTACCAAAGGAGGGATGTTTTAATTTCAAAAAAATCACAAAGATAATTAAGACATTTTAGTACATTAATTGATTGATTTTCTATGGGTAAAATGTGCAAAAATGAAATTTGAGCTACATGCACATGTGACAGTGCACCTAAATGGATTGCAAAAACACATGTGTCTCACTGGGTGCATGTTTACTCCCCGTGCAACAAATTTCAAACATTGAGAATCTTGATTTTTAAATTCTAATACATCCAAAACTTATTCGAAGTTCATGAAACTTATCCTGTTGTCATATGGACACCAATACAAAGTGGCATTGTACTTTTTTGTCAAATTTGAGACCAGTTTTGTTGTAATCTTTATCTAATTACAAATGGGGGATTTTTAATAATGGGGAACCAATATCCCAAACGGATTATTTATTCAAACCGTGAGCGTTAGACCAAGAATGGATATGTGCCATGCTTCGGTTAAGCAATAAAGCGGCAACATTAATCATCCAAATACAAAAACAATATACGTGTCGCCGCGCGACCCGTGTGCCGTGCGAGCAGGCATGAGTTGACGGGACGCATGCGAGCAGTCCGCCGCGCAGGCAGGCCGGGAGGTGTGCGTGAAGGTGTGTGAATTGACGGAGGTGTGCTCGCTACATAGTGTCATCGGGAGGTGTGCGAGTAGCTGTGTGAAACTTTGGTAGGCATGCCAGCAGTCCGGTGCGCAGGCTCATCGGGAGGCGAGCCATCGGTTTGACCGCCGCCCGCCTCTCTCCCACAACTCCCACTACTCCATATTAATGGTGCGCCCGAGCGGCCGCACCCTTCATCCTCGCCACACACACAATCCTCAAAGCCGTCCATGTATGAGGATGCTGATACGTCTCCGTCGTATCTATAATTTTTGATTGTTCCATGCCAATATTCTACAACTTTCATATACTTTTGGCAACTTTTTATACTATTTTTGGGACTAACATATTGATCCAGTGTCCAGTGCCAGTTCCTGTGTGCTGCATGTTTTTGGTTTCACAGAATATCTATATCAAACGGAGTCCAAACGGGATAAAAACGGACGGAGATACTTTTTGGAATATTTGGAAAATTCCGGAAGAAAAATCCATGCGAGATGGTGCCCGAGGTGGTCACGAGGCAGGGGGCGCGCTCCTACCCTCGTGAGCCACCCGTAAGGCGGTTGATGCTCTTCTTTTGCCGCAAGAAAGCTAATTTTCAAAAAAAAATCACGGCGAAGGTTTCAGGCCAATCGGAGTTACGGATCTCCATATATACACGAAACGGTGAAACAGAGCCAGGAGGGAACGCAGAAACAGAGAGAGACAGCGAGACATATCCAATCTCGGAGGGGCTCTCGCCACTCCCGTGCCATGGAGGCCATGGACCAGAGGGGAAACCCTTCTCCCATCTTGGGAGGAGGTCAAGGAAGAAGAAGAAGGAGGGGGCTCTCTCCCCCTCGCTTCCGATGGCACCGGAGTGCCGCCGGGGGCCATCATCATCACCGCGATCTACACCAACACCTCCACCATCTTCACCAACATCTCCATCACCTTCCCCCCTCTATCTACAGCGGTCCACTCTCCCGCAACCTGCTGTACCCTCTACTTGAACATGGTGCTTTATGCTTCATATTATTATTTTTGACTATAAACAGTAGGGTAAACACCCCACTTCAACTTTTATTAAAAGAAAAAAACAAACAATAGAAGTCTGGTGGGCTTGAGATAAGCCCAAACAAAAAGAAAAAGAAGAACAGAAAAGAAACTACCCAAAAAAGAAGTCTAACCTACAGCTAAGAAGAAGAAAAGACCAAGAAAAAAACAAAAGAAACAAAGGGAACTATACATAAATATTATTATCCAATGATGTGTTGCCATCCTATGATGTCTGAGTAGATTTTCATTGTCCTATCGGTGGTTGATGAATTGCTATGATTGATTTAATTTGCTAGTGGTTATGTTGCTGTCCTTTGGTGCCCATCATATGATTGCGCACGTGGATCACACCCTAGGGTTAGTTGTATGTTGATAGGACTATGTATTGGAGGGCAAGAGTGATAGAAGCTTCAACCTAGCATAGAAATTGATGCATACGGGATTGAAGGGGGACCAATATATCTTAATGCTATGGTTGGGTTTTACCTTAATGAACATTATTAGTTACGGATGCCTGCTAATAGTTCCAATCATAAGTGCATAGAATTCCAAGTCGGGAATGACATGCTAGCAGTGGCCTCTCCCACATAATACTTGCTATCGGTCTAGTAAAGTAGTCAATTGCTTAGGGGCAATTTCACAACTCCTACCACCACTTTTCCACACTCGCTATATTTACTTTATTGTTTCATTATCTAAACAACCCCTACTTTTTATGATGTCTCTTACCGATCTACCACTATCGTTTTGGGGTTATGCATTAGAGACAACTGCATTCACGTTAAATAGGGCACCATCTAAATCCATTGAGACGAAACCGTATGAACTATGGTTTGGCAAGAAACCATAGCTGTCGTTTCTTAAAATTTGAGGTTGCAATGCTTATGTGAAAAAGTTTCAACCTGATAAGCTCTAACCCAAATCGGAGAAGTGCGTCTTCATAGGATAACCAAAAGAAAATGTTGGATACACCTTCTATCACAGATCCGAAGGCAATATATTCGTTGCTTTGAATGGATCCTTTCTAGAAAAGGAGTTTCTCTCAAAAGAAGTGAGTGGGAGGAAAGTAGAACTTGATGAGGTAACTGTGCCTGCTCCCTTATTGGAAAGTAGTTCATCACAGAAATTTGTTCCTGTGACTACTACACCGATTGGTGAGGAAGCTAATGATGATGATCATGTAACTTCAGATCAAGTTACTACCGAACCTCGTAGGTAAACCAGAGTGAGATCCGCACCAGAGTGGTACGGTAATGCTGTTCTGGAGGTCATGTTACTTGACCGTAACGAGCCTACGAACTATGAGGAAGCGATGATGAGCCCAGATTCCGTGAAATGGCTTAATGCCATGAAATCTGAGATGAGATCCATGTATGAGAACAAAGTATGGACTTTGATTGAGTTGCCCAATGATCGGCGAGCCATTGAGATTAAATGGATCTTCAAGAGGAAGACGGACGCTGATAGTAGTGTTACTGTCTACAAAGCTAGAATTGTTGCAAAAAGGTTTTCGACAAGTTCAAGGTGTTGACTACGATGAGAGTTTCTCACTCGTATCTATGCTTAAGTCTGTCTGAATCATGTTAGCAATTGTCGCATTTTATGAAATCTGGCAAATGGATAAACAAAACTGCATTCCTTAATGGATTTATTAAAGAAGAGTTGTATATGATGCAACCAGAAGGTTTTGTCAATCCTAAAGGTACTAACAAAATATGCAAGCTCCAGCGATCCATCTATGGACTAGTGCAAGCATCTCGGAGTTGTAATATACGCTTTGATAAGTTGATCAAAGCATATAGTTTTATACAGACTTGCGGTGAAGCCTGTATTTACAAGAAAGTGAGTGGGAGCACTACAGCATTTCTGATAACTACATGTGAAAGACATATTGTTGATCGGAGATAATGTGGAATTATTCCGCAAAGCATAAAGGAATGTTTGAAAGGATTTTTTGAAAGAAAGACCTTGGTGAAGCTGCTTACATATTGATCATCAAGATCTATAGAGATAGATCAATATGCTTGATAAGTTTTTTCAATGAGTACATACCTTGACAAGATTTTGAAGTAGTTCAAAATGGAACAATCAAAAAGGAGTTCTTGCCTGTGTTACAAGGTGTGAAGTTGAGTAAGACTCAAAACCCGACCACGGTAGAAGATAGAAAGAGAATGAAAGTCATTCCCTATGCCTCAGCCATAGGTTCTATAAAGTATGCGATGCTGTGTACCAGACCTATTGTATACCCTGCCCTGAGTTTGGCAAAGGAGTACAATAGTGATCTAGGAGTAGATCACTGGACATTGGTCAAATTATCCTTAGTAGAATAAGGATATGTTTCTCGATTATGGAGGTGACAAAAAGGTTCGTCGTAAAGGGTTACGTCGATGCAAATTTTGACACTGGTCCAGATGACTCTAAATCTCAATCTGGATACATATTCAAAGTGGGAGCAATTAGCTAGAATAGCTCCGTGCAGAGCATTGTTGACATAGAAATTTGCAAAATACTTACGGATTTTAATGTGGCAGACCCGTTGACTAAACTTCTCTCACAAGCAAAACATGATCACACCTCAGTACTCTTTGGGTGTTAATCACATAGTGATGTGAACTAGATTATTGACTCTAGTAAACCCTTTGGGTGTTGGTCACATGTTGATGTGAACTATGGGTGTTAATCACATGGTGATGTGAACTATTTATGGTAAATCACATGGCGATGTGAACTAGATTATTGACTCTAGTGCAAGTGGGAGACAGAAGGAAATATGCCCTAGAGGCAATAATAAAGTTATTATTTATTTCCTTATATCATGATAAATGTTTATTTTTTTACCTTGATGATAAATGTTTATTATTCATGCTAGAATTGTATTAACCGGAAACATAATACATGTGTGAATACATAGACAAACAGAATGTCACTAGTATGCCTCTACTTGACTATCTCGTTGATCAAAGATGGTTATGTTTCCTAACCATAGACATGAGTTGTCATTTGATTAACGGGATCACATCATTAGGAGAATGATGAGATTGACTTGACCCATTCCGTTAGCATAGCACTTGATCGTTTAGTTTGTTGCTATTGCTTTCTTCATGACTTATTCATGTTCCTATGACTATGAGATTATGCAACTCCCGTTTACCGGAGGAACACTTTGTGTGCCACCAAACGTCACAACGTAACTGGGTGATTATAAAGGTGCTCTACAGGTGTCTCCGAAGGTACTTGTTGGGTTGGCGTATTTCGAGATTAGGATTTGTCACTCCGATTGTCGGAGATGTATCTCTGGGCCCTCTCGGTAATGCAAATCACTTAAGCCTTGCAAGCATTGCAAGTAATGAGTTAGTTGCAGGATGATGTATTACGGAATGAGTAAAGAGACTTGCCGGTAACGAGATTGAACTAGGTATTGAGATACCGACGATCGAATCTCGGGCAAGTAACATACCGATGACAAAGGGAACAACGTATGTTGTTATGCGGTCTGACCGATAAAGATCTTCGTACAATATGTGGGAGCCAATATGAGCATCCAGGTTCCGCTATTGGTTATTGACCAAAGACGTGTCTCGGTCATGTCTACATTGTTCTCGAACCCGTAGGGTCCGCACGCTTAAGGTTTCGATGACGGTTATATTATCAGTTTATGAGTTTTGCTGTACCGAAGGAGTACGGGGTCCTGGATGAGATCGGGGACATGACGAGGAGTCTCGAAATGGTCGAGACGTAAAGATCGATATATTGGACGACTATATTCGGACATCGGAAAGGTTCCGAGTGATTCGGGTATTTTTCGGAGTACGGGAGTTACGGGAATACGTATTGGGCCTTATTGGGCCATACGGGAAAGAAGGAAAAGGGCATCAAGGGTGGCCACTCCCCTCCCCTTGGTCTAGTCCGAATTGGACTAGGGAAGGGGGGCGCCCCCTTCCTTCCTTCTCCTTTTCCCTTTCTCTTTTCCTATTCCACATGGGAGGTGGAATCCTACTAGGACTAGGGAGTCCTAGTAGGAGGACTAGGGAGTCCTAGTAGGACTCCACACTTGGCGCGCCCCCTCCTAGGGCTGGCCTCCTCCTCCCTTGCTCCTTTATATACGGGTGCAGGGGGCACCCCAAAGACACAACAATTGATCATTGATCTCTTAGCCGTGTGCGGTGCCCCCTTCCACATAATCCTCGATAATGTTGTAGCGGTGCTTAGGCGAAGCCCTGCGACGGTAGAACATCAAGATCGTCACCATGCCGTCATGCTGATGGAACTCTTCCCCGACATTCTACTGGATCGGAGTCCGGGGATCGTCATCGAGCTGAAGGTGTGCTAGAACTCGGAGGTGTGAAAGTGCGTTATATCGACTAGAGGGGGGGTGAATAGGCGATTTTTATGAAAGTCTTCAAAACGTGAGAGTTATGAAGACAAACAGTGAAGATTATGCCTATTACTATGCAGCGGAAGTTAGATTACACTAGGCCAGCCATGGTCATGTATTCAATAGAGTGAAAGCACAATGACAAACAGCTTCAGTGTAATAAGGATCAGGTAGGAAGAAGTTATGAAGCCAAACAGATCATACATTCATGTTGTGAAGACAAAAGATAAAGCAAGCATGCAATGGCTTCACAATTCTCTTTGAGATAAGGTCACTTAGTCCTCGCCCAATCACTCTGGTAAGTCTTCAAGGTAGACTCCCAAACCTTCACAGACTTCGTTCACTGGCAATCCACAATGTCTCTTGGATGCTCTGAACATGACGCCTAACCGTCTGGAGGATTGACAGTCCTCAAGTGTAATAAGTCTTCAGATCACACAGACACGAAGACTTAAGTGATGCCCAATTTACTCTGGCTTTGGGTGGTTAGGGCTTTTCTCCTCACTAGGAATTTTTCTCTCAAAGGCTTCGAGGTGGGTTGCTCTCAAACGACAAAAGCCGTGCACTGAAATCTGAGCAGCCAACCGTTTATGGTTGTGGGGGTGGGCTATTTATAGCCACTTGGCAACCCGACCTGATTTGTCCGAAATGACCCTGGGTCACTAAGGAACTGACACGTGTCTCAACGGTCAGATTTCGAACTCTCATGGCAACTTTACTTGGGCTACAAGCAAAGCTAACTTCTCCGGCTCTGGACAAGATTCGCTCTCATTGTCTTCGCTCGAAGACATAGGTTTTTGATTTAGGCATCACTTCAGTCATTCTGACTGGTTCTCCTGGACCCCACTTAATAGTACGGTGGTTCCTATGACTCAACACAAAATAAAAAGAACTACGAAAGATCTAAGTCTTCGAGTTCCATAGGCTTCATAACGTGTCTTCTTTTTTCATAGTCTTCAATGTGAATATCTTCATATACCACCTTTGTCTTCAATGTCTTCATACATTTTTAGGGGTCATCTCTGGTAGTAAAACCGAATCAATGAGGGACTTCTACCTGTGTTTTCCTGCAATTCTCACAAACACATTAGTCCCTCAACTAGGTTTGTCGTCAATACTCCAAAACCAACTAGGGGTGGCACTAGATGCACTTACAAGGTGCCGTAGTTTCGGTGCTTGATCGGTCGGGCCGTGAAGACGTACGACTACATCAACCGCGTTGTGCTAATGCTTCCGCTTTCGGTCTACGAGGGTACGTAGAAAACACTCTCCTCTCTTGTTGCTATGCATCACCATGATCTTGCATGTGCGTAGAATTTTTTTTGAAATCACTACGTTCCCCTACAAAACCCACCATATACCTTCCTCAAAACATCCACCATACCTACCTATCATGGCATTTCCATAGTCATTCTGAGATATATTGCCATGCAACTTTCATCGTCATCATATACATGACTTGAGAATTCATTGTCATATTGCTTTGCATGATCGTAAGGTAGCTAGCATGATGTTTTCATGGCTTGTCCGTTTTTTTGATGTGATTGCTATGCTAGATCATTGCACATCCCGGTACACCGCCGGAGGAATTCATATAGAGTCATATCTTTGTTCTAGATATCGAGTTGTAATATTGAGTTGTAAGTAAATAAAAGTGTGATGATCATCATTATTAGAACATTGTCCCATGTGAGGTTATCAAAATCAAAGTGTCCAAAGAAGCCCTCAAAAAAAGAGAGAGGCCAAAAAAGCCTACAAAAAATGAGAGAAAAAGAGAGAAGGGGCAATGTTACTATCCTTTTACCACACTTGTGCTTCAGAGTAACACCATTTTCTTCATATAGAGAGTCTCTTGAGGTATCACTTTCATATACTAGTGGGAATTTTCATTATAGAACTTGGCTTGTATATTCCAACGATGGGCTTCCTCAAATGCCCTAGGTCTTCATGAGCAAGCAAGTTGGATGCACACCCACTTAGTTTCAGTTTGAGCTTTCATATACTTATAGCTCTAGTGCATCCGTTGCATGGCAATCCCTACTCACTCACATTGATATCTATTGATGGGCATCTCCATAGCCCATTGATACGCCTAGTTGATGTGAGACTATCTTTTCTTTTTTTGTCTTTTCCACAACCACCATTCTATTCCACCTATAGTGCTATGTGTCGTGGTTCTAAGACTGACAGTAGAATAGGGGGGTAGGAATCTAGAGGCAAGATCCTAGCTATGGAGGAGTTGTACACACGAGTTTTACGAGTTCAGGCCCTTCTCGGAGGAAGTAACAGCCCTACGTCTCGGAGCCCAGAGGCGGTCGACTGAATATATGTGTGTGAATTACAGAAAGTGCGAACCCTTGTCCCAAAGGAGGGGGTGGCTTATATAGAGTACGCCAGGACCCCAGCTCCCCTCCATTATACAAGGTTCAATGCTCATAAAGGAGGGGCGTTACTGGTAACGTCTGCAGTAAAGTGTTGTAAATGCCCATAAAGCTATGGTTTAAGTCTTGACCGTTGCAGAGTGGAGGGTTTCTCATCTTCTGGTGGTCGAGTGTCTTCAAGGTGGTCGAGTGAGCACATGTTCATGGTCGAGTGGATGATGGTTTCTCTTCGACTGCTTCTGATTCTTTGTAGAGATGTCCTTGGGGAGGGTATGTTGGACAGATCCTTGACCCTACCCTAGGTACATAGCTTCATCATTAGCCCCCGAATGGATCAGGGTTTGAGTGAGGAAGGAGTTGGGAACACTTCCGACCCATTCTTTGTGCTATGAGTATATCTTGTTCTGGAACAATGAGTTGAGGTGACGACGTCGACTCCTTTCTCAATCGCCTTGGTCCATTCTTGGTTTTTGTCGAGTGAATTTTCATGGTAGAATTCCGAATGATGATGTAGAGTATGTTTGTCTTCAGTCTGACAAGTTGCTTTGCTCTCCGCGGATTTCGCGGGATTCGAATTTTGGGAAGTGCGCCAGACGGACGGAACCAAGGTTATCGGGACGGATTAGGCAAGTCTCCTCGATCCCCGTGCCACCTTTTTCGCCACGTACTGCGTGCGTGACTGTTGCGGGATTTGTTTAGATCGCGTGGGTCCACCAGTCAGTCACTCGGGGGACGACCTTATAAAAGGTCCCGGACCAGGCCTCTGCCCTGTGCGCTCCCATTCTCTCTTCTTCTTCTCCCAATCTCTCCGCCACGCTCGCTTTCGCTCTTGTCGCCGGACTCTCGCTCGAGCTCGACCCGTCGCCATGGGGGAAGAGAACATGGTGGCGCTGGAGCACGCGAAGAAGGCGGCCGCGAAGGCGAAGGGCAAGCGGACCAGTCGGGGCGGATCCTCGTCGAGATCCGGCCTGTCGCCGGGCTGGATCCAGGGCGACTGGATCCGCTTGACAATCACCCAGGACGACCGCGACGACCTGGTGGAGGGGGTGTTGGGGAACGTTGCAGAAAACAAAATTTTTTCTTCGGTTTCACCAAGATCCATCTATGAGTTCATCTAGCAATGAGTGATCGGATGCATCTACATACCTTTGTAGATCGCGAGCGGAAGCGTTCAAAGAACGGGGATGAGGTAGTCGAACACGACGTGATCCAAATCACCGGAGATCCTAGCACCGAACGGACGGCGCCTCCGTGTTCAACACACGTACGGTCAGCGTAACGTCTCCTTCTTCTTGATCCAGCAAGAGGGAAGGATAGGTTGAGGAAGATGGCTGCAGCAGCAGCACGACGGCGTGGTGGTGATGGAGCTGCAGTACTCCGTCAGGGCTTCACCAAGCGCTATGGAGGAGGAGGTGTTGGAGAGGGAGAAGGAGGCAACCAAAGGCATGGATGAAAAAGCCCTCCTTCCCCCACTATATATAGGAGGGCCTAGGGGGGGCGCCGGCCCTAGGAGATCCAATCTCCTAGGGGGGCGGCGGCCAAGGGAGGTTTCCTTCCCCCCAAGGCACCTAGGGGTGCCTTCCACTTGTGGGACTCTTCCCCTTTGGAAACCCTAGGCGCATGGGCCCCTTGGGGCTGGTGCCCTTGGCCCATGTAGGCCAAGGCGCACCCCCTTACAGCCCATGTGGCCCCCGGGGCAGGTGGACCCACCCGGTGGACCCCCGGGACCCTTCCGGTGGTCCCGGTACAATACCAGTGACCCCGAAACTTGTCCCGATGGCCGAAACAGCACTTCCTATATATAATTCTTTACCTCCGGACCATTCCGGAACTCCTCGTGACATCCGGGATCTCATCCGGGACTCCGAACAACATTCGGGTTACTGCATATACATATCCCTACAACCCTAGCGTCACCGAACCTTAAGTGTGTAGACCCTACGGGTTCGGGAGATATGTAGACATGACCGAGACGACTCTCCGGTCAATAACCAACAGCGGGATCTGGATACCCATGTTGGCTCCCACATACTCCATGATGATCTCATCGGATGAACCACGATGTCGAGGATTCAAGCAACCCCGTATACAATTCCCTTTGTCAATCGATATGTTACTTGCCCGAGATTCGATCGTCGGTATCCCAATACCTCGTTCAATCTCGTTACCGGCAAGTCACTTTACTCGTACCGTAATGCATGATCCCGTGACCAGACACTTGGTCACTTTGAGCTCATTATGATGATGCATTACCGAGTGGGCCCAGTGATACCTCTCCGTCATACAGAGTGACAAATCCCAGTCTTGATCCGTGTCAACCCAACAGACACTTTCAGAGATACCCGTAGTCTACCTTTATAGTCACCCAGTTACGTTGTGACGTTTGGTATACCCAAAGCACTCCTACGGTATCCGGGAGTTACACGATCTCATGGTCTAAGGAAAAGATACTTTGACATTGGAAAAACTCTAGCAAACGAACTATACGATCTTTAAGCTATGTTTAGGATTGGGTCTTGTCCATCACATCATTCTCCTAACGATGTGATCTCGTTATCAATGACATCCAATGTCCATAGTCAGGAAACCATGACTATCTGTTGATCAACGAGCTAGTCAACTAAAGGCTTACTAGGGACATGTTGGTGTCTGTTATTCACACATGTATTACGATTTCTGGATAACACAATTATAGCATGAATAAAGACAATTATCATGAACAAGAAAATATAATAATAATGCGTTTATTATTGCCTCTAGGGCATATTTCCAACAGTCTCCCACTTGCACTAGAGTCAATAATCTAGTTACATTGTGATGAATCGAACACCCATGGAATTCTGGTGTTGATCATGTTTTGCCCTAGGGAGAGGTTTAGTCAACGGATCTGCTACATTCAGGTCCGTATGCACTTTACAAATATCTATGTCTCGATCTTGAACATTTTCACGAATGGAGTTGAAGCGACGCTTGATGTGCCTTGTCTTCTTGTGAAACCTGGGCTCCTTGGCAAGTGCAATAGCTCCAGTGTTGTCACATAAGAGTTTGATTGGCCCCGACGCATTGGGTATGACTCCTAGGTCGGTGATGAACTCCTTCACCCATATTGCTTCATGTGCTGCCTCCGAGGCTGCCATGTACTCCGCTTCACATGTAGATCCCGCCACGACGCTCTGCTTGCAACTACACCAGATTACTGCCCCACCATTCAAAATATACACGTATCCGGTCTGTGACTTAGAGTCATCCAGATCTGTGTCGAAGCTAGCGTCGACGTAACCCTTTACGACGAGCTCTTCGTCACCTCCATAAACGAGAAACATTTCCTTAGTCCTTTTCAGGTACTTCAGGATATTATTGACCGCTGTCCAGTGTTCCTTGCCGGGATTACTTTGGTAACTTCCTACCAAACTTACGGCAAGGTTTACATCAGGTCTGGTACACAGCATGGCATACATAATAGAACCTATGGCTGAGGCATAGGGGATGACACTCATCTCTTCTATATCTTCTGCCGTGGTCGGACATTGAGCTGAGCTCAATTTCATACCTTGTAACACAGGCAAGAACCCCTTCTTAGATTGATCCATATTGAACTTCTTCAATATCTTATCAAGGTATGTGCTTTGTGAAAGACCTATGAGGCGTCTTGATCTATCTCTATAGATCTTGATGCCTAATATATAAGCAGCTTCACCAAGGTCCTTCATTGAAAAACTCTTATTCAAGTAGGCCTTGATGCTGTCCAAGAGTTCAATATCATTTCCCATCAAAAGTATGTCATCTACATATAATATGAGAAATGCTACAGAGCTCCCACTCACTTTCTTGTAAACGCAGGCTTCTCCATAAGTCTGCGTAAACCCAAACGCTTTGATCATCTCATCAAAGCGAATGTTCCAACTCCGAGATGCTTGCACCAGCCCATAAATCGAGCGTTGGAGCTTCCACACCTTGTCAGCATTCTTAGGATCGACAAAACCTTCCGGCTGCATCATATACAATTCTTCCTTAAGGAAACCATTAAGGAATGCCGTTTTGACGTCCATTTGCCATATCTCATAATCGTAGAATGCGGCAATTGCTAACATGATTCGGACGGACTTTAGCTTCGCTACCGGTGAGGAAGTCTCATCGTAGTAAACCCCTTGAACTTGTCGATAACCCTTAGCGACAAGCCGAGCTTTATAGATGGTCACATTACCATCCGTGTCTGTCTTCTTCTTAAAGATCCATTTATTTTCTATGGCTCACCGTTCAACGGGCAAGTCAGTCAAAGTCCATACTTCGTTTTCATAGATGGATCCTATCTCAGATTTCATGGCTTCTAGCCATTTGTCGGAATCCGGGCCCGCCATCGCTTCTTCATAGTTCGAAGGTTCACCGTTGTCTAACAACATGATTTCCAAGACAGGGTTGCCGTACCACTCTGGTGCGGAACGTGTCCTTGTGGACCTTCGAATTTCAGTAGGAGCTTGATCAGAAGTATCTTGATCATTATCATTAACTTCCTCTCTAGTCGGTGCAGGCACCTCAGGAACATTTTCTTGAGTTGCGCCATTTTCCGGTTCAAGAGGTAATACTTCATCAAGTTCTACTTTCCTCCCACTTACTTCTTTCGAGAGAAACTCCTTCTCTAGAAAGGATCCATTCTTGGCAACAAAGATATTGCCTTCGGATCTGAGGTAGAAGGTATACCCAACAGTTTCTTTAGGGTATCCTATGAAGACGCATTTTTCTGACTTGGGTTCGAGCTTTTCAGGTTGAAGTTTCTTGACATAAGCATCGCATCCCCAGACTTTTAGAAACGACAACTTAGGTTTCTTACCAAACCATAATTCAAACGGTGTCGTCTCAACGAATTCCGACGGAGCCCTATTTAAAGTGAATGCGGCAGTCTCTAAAGCATAGCCCCAAAAAGATAGCGGTAAATCGGTAAGAGACATCATAGATCGCACCATATCTAATAGAGTGCGATTACGACGTTCGGACACACCATTACGCTGAGGTGTTCCAGGCGGCGTGAGTTGTGAAACTATTCCACATTTTCTTAAGTGTGTGCCAAATTCGTGACTCAAGTATTCTCCTCCACGATCTGATCGTAGAAACTTGATTTTCCTGTCACGTTGATTCTCAAATTCACTCTAAAATTCCTTGAACTTTTCAAAGGTTTCAGACTTGTGTTTCATTAAGTAGACATACCCATATCTACTCAAGTCATCAGTGAGGGTGAGAACATAACGATAGCCACCGCGAGCCTCAACACTCATTGGACCGCACACATCAGTATGTATGATTTCCAATAAGTTGGTTGCTCGCTCCATTGTTCCTGAGAACGGAGTCTTGGTCATTTTACCCATGAGGCATGGTTCGCACGTGTCAAATGATTCATAATCAAGAGACTCTAAAAGTCCATCTGCATGGAGCTTCTTCATGCGTTTGACACCTATGTGACCAAGGCGGCAGTGCCACAAGTATGTGGGACTATCATTATCAACCTTACATCTTTTGGTACTCACACTATGAATATGTGTAGCATTACACTCGAGATTCATTAAGAATAAACCATTCACCATAGGAGCATGACCATAAAACTTATCTCTCATATAAATGGAACAACCATTATTCTCGGATTTAAATGAGTAGCCATCTCGAATTAAACGAGATCTCGATACAATGTTCATGCTCAAAGCTGGCACTAAATAACAATTATTGAGGTTTAAAACTAATCCCGTAGGTAAATGTAGAGGCAGCATGCCGACGGCGATCACATCGACCTTGGAACCATTCCCGATGCGCATCGTCACCTCGTCCTTCGCCAGTCTCCGCTTATTCCGCAGCTCCTGCTTTGAGTTACAAATGTGATCAACTGCACCGGTATCAAATACCCAAGAGCTACTATGAGTACTGGTAAGGTACACATCAATTACATGTATATCACATATACCTTTTGTTTTGCCGGCCTTCTTGTCCGCTAAGTATTTGGGGCAGTTCCGCTTCCAGTGACCACTTCCCTTGCAATAAAAGCACTCAGTCTCGGGCTTGGGTCCATTCTTTGGCTTCTTCCCAGCAGCTTTCTTGCCAGGCGCGGCAACTTCCTTGCCGTCCTTCTTGGAGTTCTTTTTACCCTTGCCCTTCTTGAACTTAGTGGTTTTATTTACCATCAACACTTGATGTTCCTTCTTGACTTCTACCTCTGCTGATTTTAGCATTGCAAATACCTCAGGAATGGTCTTTTGCATCCCCTGCATATTGAAGTTCATCACAAAGCTCTTGTAGCTTGGTGGAAGCGACTAGAGCATTCTGTCAATGACCGCGTCATCCGGGAGATTAACTCCCAGCTGAGTCAAGCGGTTATGTAACCCAGACATAGTGAGTATGTGCTCACTAAAAGAACTATTTTCCTCCATCTTACAGCTGAAGAACTTGTCGGAGACCTCATATCTCTCGATTCGGGAATGAGCTTGAAAAAGCATTTTCAGCTTTTCGAACATCTCATATGCTCCATGTCTCTCAAAACGCTTTTGGAGCGCCGGCTCTAAGCTGTAAAGCATGCCGCACTGAACGAGGGAGTAGTCATCAGCACGTGTCTGCCAAGCGTTCATAACGTCTTGGTTCTGTGGGACGGGTGGATCACCTAGCGGTGCTTGTAGGACATAATCTTTCTTGGCAGCTATGAGGATGATCCTCAGGTTCCGGACCCAGTCCGTATAGTTGCTGCCATCGTCTTTCAGCTTGGTTTTCTCTAGGAACGCGTTGAAGTTGAGGACAACGTTGGCCATTTGATCTATAAGACATATTGTAAAGATTTTAGACTAAGTTCATGATAATTAAGTTCATCTAATCAAATTATTCAATGAACTCCCACTTAGATAGACATCCCTCTTCTAGTCATCTAAGTATAACATGATCCGTGTCCGATCATCACGTGAGACGGACTAGTCAACGTCGGTGAACATCTTCATGTTGATCGTATCTTCTATACGACTCATGCTCGACCTTTCGGTCTTCTGTGTTCCGAGGCCATGTCTATACACATGCTAGGCTCGTCAAGTCAACCTAAGTGTTTGCATGTGTAAATCTATCTTACACCCGTTGTATGTGAACGTTAGAATCTATCACACCCGATCATCACGTGGTGCTTCGAAACAACGAACTGTCGCAACGGTGCATAGTTAGGGGGAAACCTTTCTTGAAATTATTATGAGGGATCATCTTATTTACTACCGTCGTTCTAAGCAAACAAGATGAAAAACATGATAAACATCACATGCAATCAAAAAATAATAGTGACATGATATGGCCAATATCACATAGCTCCTTTGATCTCCATTTTGGGGCTCCATGATCATCTTGTCACCGGCATGACACCATGATCTCCATCATCATGATCTCCATCATCGTGTCTCCATGAAGTTGCTCGCCAACTATTACTTCTACTACTATGGCTAATGCGTTTAGCAATAAAGTAAAGTGATTTATATGGCGTTTCTCAATGACACGCAGGTCATACAAAAAATAAAGACAACACCTATGGCTCCTGCCAGTTGTCATACTCATCGACATGCAAGTCGTGATTCCTATTACAATAGCATGAACATCTCATACATCACATATATGTCATTCATCACAACTTTGGCCATATCATATCACAAAGCACTTCCTGCAAAAACAAGTTAGACGTCCTCTAATTGTTGTTGCAAGTTTTTTACGTGGCTGAAGTAGGGTTCTAGCAAGAATGTTTTCTTACCTACGTGAAAGCCACAACGTGATTTGTCAACTTCTATTTACCCTTCATAAGGACCCTTTTCATCGAATCCGCTCCAACTAAAGTAAGAGAGACAGACACCCGCCAGCCACCTTATGCAACTTGTGCATGTTAGTCGGTGGAACCGGTCTCACGTAAGCGTACGTGTAAGGTTGGTCCGGGCCGCTTCATCCCACAATACCGTTGAATCAAGATAAGACTAGTAGCGGCAAGAAGGTTTACAACATCAACGCCCACAACAAATTGTGTTCTACTCGTGCAAGAGAACTACGCATAGACCTAGCTCATGATGCCACTGTTGGGGAACGTTGCAGAAAACAAATTTTTTTCTACGGTTTCACCAAGATCCATCTATGAGTTCATCTAGCAACGAGTGATCGGATGCATCTACATGCCTTTGTAGATCGCGAGCGGAAGCGTTCAAAGAACGGGGATGAGGTAGTCGAACACGATGTGATCCAAATCACCGGAGATCCTAGCACCGAACGGACGGCACCTCCGCGTTCAACACACGTACGGTCAGCGTAACGTCTCCTTCTTCTTGATCCAGCAAGAGGGAAGGAGAGGTTGAGGAAGATGGCTCCAGCAGCAGCACGACGGCGTGGTGGTGATGGAGCTGCAGTACTCCGTCAGGGCTTCGCCAAGCGCTATGGAGGAGGAGGAGGTGTTGGAGAGTGAGAAGGAGGCAACCAAAGGCATGGATGAAAAAGCCCTCCTTCCCCCACTATATATAGGAGGGCCTAGGGGGGGGCGCCGGCCCTAGGAGATCCAATCTCCTAGGGGGGCGGCGGCCAAGGGAGGTTTCCCTCCCCCCCAAGGCACCTAGGGGTGCCTTCCACCTGTGGGACTCTTCCCCTTTGGAAACCCTAGGCGCATGGGCCCCTAGGGGCTGGTGCCCTTGGCCCATGTAGGCCAAGGCGCACCCCCTTACAGCCCATGTGGCCCCCGGGGCAGGTGGACCCACCCGGTGGACCCCCGGGACCCTTCCGGTGGTCCCGGTACAATACCGGTGACCCCGAAACTTGTCCCGATGGCCGAAACAGCACTTCCTATATATAATTCTTTACCTCCGAACCATTCCGGAACTCCTCGTGACGTCCGGGATCTCATCCGGGACACCGAACAACATTCGGGTTACTGCATATACATATCCCTACAACCCTAGCGTCACCGAACCTTAAGTGTGTAGACCCTACGGGGTCGGGAGATATGTAGACATGACTGAGACGACTCTCCGGTCAATAACCAACAGCGGGATCTGGATACCCATGTTGGCTCCCACATACTCCACGATGATCTCATCGGATGAACCACGATGTCGAGGATTCAAGCAACCCCGTATACAATTCCCTTTGTCAATCGATATGTTACTTGCCCGAGATTCGATCGTCGGTATCCCAATACCTCGTTCAATCTCGTTACCGGCAAGTCACTTTACTCGTACCGTAATGCATGATCCCGTGACCAGACACTTGGTCACTTTGAGCTCATTATGATGATGCATTACCGAGTGGGCCCAGTGATACCTCTCCGTCATACGGAGTGACAAATCCCAGTCTTGATCCGTGTCAACCCAACAGACACTTTCGAAGATACCCGTAGTCTACCTTTATAGTCACCCAGTTACGTTGTGACGTTTGGTATACCCAAAGCACTCCTACGGTATCTGGGAGTTACACGATCTCATGGTCTAAGGAAAAGATACTTTGACATTGGAAAAACTCTAGCAAACGAACTATACGATCTTTAAGCTATGTTTAGGATTGGGTCTTGTCCATCACATCATTCTCCTAATGATGTGATCTCGTTATCAATGACATCCAATGTCCATAGTCAGGAAACCATGACTATTTGTTGATCAACGAGCTAGTCAACTAGAGGCTTACTAGGGACATGTTGGTGTCTGTTATTCACACATGTATTACGATTTCCGGATAACACAATTATAGCATGAATAAAGACAATTATCATGAACAAGGAAATATAATAATAATGCTTTTATTATTGCCTCTAGGGCATATTTCCAACAGGGGGGACTGATCCCCCACAAGGCAGCACGGCTCCCGGGGAACGAAACCGAGCCGCAGCCAAGGGAGGGTGAGTGTGTTCTCCTCGTCACCCACGTAGATCATGGATTCTCAGTGCCTCCCCATCCTTTCTTCCGGGGTTTTTTGAACTTCTTTAGGGCTCAACTTCACCATTTCACTCCAAACACCATAGTCTATCTAGCCGCTTCCGTGTCGATGTGTGAAAATTTCTTGGGCTGTCGACCGCACTAGGGTCTTTTCAAACACATCTTCACCTGCCGCTCCCAGTCGGTCAAAAAGGCCAAATCAAGTGACGAGAGGACACAAGTGATCCATATGTGCGGGGGTCTGGGGATCCAGATGAGGAGCAAGAGTACCTTCCCAGCCATGATCCGTCCCGACTCGGTACGGGGCTGGCAGTCGACTTGGTTCTACTGCAAGGATCAGCCGACCCTGGGTGAGTCGAGTGGACTTCCTCCTTTTTCTTTGGCTCGAGTGGAGAAGCCCGCCCCCCTGAAGGTAGTTCCAGAAGAGAAGGCGCATGTCAAGGTGCTGGTCGAGCGGGTCATCCAACTCATCTGCGACGGGGTGACCGAGATGGACCTGCTGGAGGTCTTTCTCGGTCGACGCATCCAACCGCTTCAGGCGCGTGATCATCCGATGTGGATGTACTCTGGGCTCGAGGATTCCACTCGGATCCACCCGGAGGATGTCAGTGAGGATACCTTGGAGAAGTGGTTGATGGGGATCACCAGCAACAAAGACAACCCTCGGGGGTCTAGGAGGGTGATTCCATTCGACAACTCGCACCAGCCTGAGCAGGTATAATTCTGCTTTATCAAGTATCTTTCCGATTCACCATGTGACATCTTGTTTATGGTCAACTGAATTTCCTTTGATCATTGTCCTTTCAGGCCCTCATCGACATGTACTCAATGCCCAACGGAGTGCAGGAACAAGACGTTGAGGAAGAGGCGAGCGGGGGCGAGAGCGGCGAGGAGCACTCGGATGCCGAGGAGGACGAGGAGAGCGATGAATCGACTGATGACGAAGAAGTTGACTCGCCTCCTCGCAGGGAGAGGAGATCCAAACACGCTCACGACCCGGCGAGCGCTCCGGACTTGGTGGCCACGCCGATGGGACAGTCTTCGAAGCGTCCCAGGACGTCTTCCCCAACGCTGAATGAGAAGGCTCCAAAGCAGTCCAAAGTTGTGCCGCCTCCAGCGCCGAAAGCACCGAAGGCCACCTCCTCCAAACTGCCAAAAGCTTTGCCCAGGATCAAAGTGATCGTCCCTACTATCTCCGGGTAATCATCTGACTTGTCCTTTTCGTCGACTCGATTAACCAGACGTAACCGATTGAATGCGGGTCTTTGCAGTGCTGCTACGTCAGGAACCTCTTCTCTCTAGTACTGGGACGACGAGATGGAAGATGCGGTAACCTCCAACCCAGGTATAAACTCTTGCAATTTTGTTCTTGATTCTTTGGTCAATTGCGTTCTAGTGGTTCACTTGGGGTCGAATGATCTGCCTTGTAGCTCCACCCAACGTCATCGATCTTCCAGATGACGATGAAGATGTGGCTCTTAAGCCCAGGAAGAGCAAGAAGGTAGCAGCTGGTAGGATGTCTCGGCAAGGACCCACTATGAGACCTCCCGTCCGTCAACCTGAAGACGTGGGCAGGGCCTCTGTGACCTTCGCTGCACCCTTGTCAAGTGAGCACCCCGCACCGCCGACTGCGCCTGTGATTCCTTCAGTCGTCCAACTCCACACCACGGAGCTCCAAGCCACCGCACCTGGGTCGTCTGCTCACTTTTTCACCAGCTATCCCGTCCCGGAAAACCAGTCGGAAGCGGCTGCGGAAGCCATCCGACAGGCTGACATGATGATGGAGCGGGTGAAGACGGTGCATGAGAACAACCAGGCTGCCTACGACGCTAGTGCTGCTCTTCGGGCCAATGTCCAGGTGAGTAAACTTTCCAGCTGTTTTTGCTCTGTGAGGAAATGTTACTCGAAAAATCTTCTTCTACACAACCTGTTGTTGTTTGCATCGGATTAGAGCACCCACTTGGTGTTTTGTTATTCTTGGTAGTTTCGTTCTTCCACTCGGTCTGGGCGAGTGGGATCTGAACCGATGGGGGCACGCTAAGTGCACCCACTGGGTGTAGTCCCCGAGACCGCGGTCGACTGCTGGCAGTCGACTGGGGTCTGAGTTCTTCTTTCCTTTCTTTTTTACTCCTTACACTCGACTCAGGCGGACCGGTCGAGTAGGATCCGAACCGGTGGGGGCACGCCAAGTGCACCCACTGGGTGTAGTCCCCGAGACCGCAGTCGACTGCTGGCAGTCGACTGGGGTCTGAACAGCTTTTTTTTGGTCCGGGCGGACCGGTCGAGTTGAGTCTTAGTCAGCGGGGGCATGCCAAGTGCACCCGCTGGGTGTAGCCCCTAAGACCGCAGTCGACTGCGTGCAGTCGGCTGGGGTCTAAGAGAACTTCTTTAGGTTTTATTCACTCGGAAGTAAACAACCTTTGATCTTATCGACTGATCCGTCTTTTGCCTTCTGCAGAAGTCTTGTACTCTTATTTCTAAGTTTGCTGAACTTGAGGAGAAGTAGAGGCAACTCAACCTCGACTTGGAATTAGCCCAGCAGAATCTGAAGAAAGCTCAAGACGAAGCCGCTGGCATGGAAGGTAACTGACTGTCAACTGACTTTCAATATATTTCTTTGATCTCTTCTTTGATTCGATTGTTTCTTTTGCAGAGAAAATGAAGTTGGCTCTGGAGAAGATGGACTCGGACCTCGCCGCCGCGCAAAAAGCAGCCCAAGATAAAACTGCTCTCGCAGACCAGAAGCTTGCTTCAATCGGAACGCTGGAAGGGGAGGTGAACAAACTGAAATCTTGTATTAATGAAGCTAACCGCGAAGTGACCAGTCTGAAGAAGGACAAGGTTGTCCTGAATAAAAAGTTGGAGTCTGCGATCCGCAAGAGGAATGACACGGAAGCTTATGTGAGGACTCTTGCCAAGAAGCTCTATCTCACGCTGAAAGGTATTTCTTCTAAACCGACTGTGTTGATGCTTGCGATCGGATCTTGCTCGGTCGATTCACTAATTTTTTGCTGCAGAATTCTGCCAAGACTACGGCGAGGAAACTGGAAGGATCAAGACGGGTCTGGACCCTATCGCTTCTCCAGTCTGCGACGAAACTACGATGAACGTGCTCCGACTAGAGTCCCGTATCGCTAGCGCCACAAGCTACCTCGTGCGCCTGAAGGAGTTAGTCCCCCGAATTGACTCATCGCTTTGGCCGGGGGTGACGCTTCAGAATGACCTGGAATCCCTGATGACTCGACTGAATGAGATCCCTGACTGAGTGCAAGAATGGAAGAAATCCTCCGCCCGGTGTGGTGCTGACATGGCGCTGTCCTTGGTGCGAGTCCATTGCATGGAGGCTCGTGAAGACAAGCTGGTTGCGATCAAAGTCGCTAACACCAAAAAGCATGACTTCCAGCCCTTCATGGAGACTTTCATTGCTGCCACCACTCGGATCCTTGATGGGATCAACTTGGACTCATTCATGGAGCCTGCCAGCCCTCCTCCGGCCGAGTGAACAAACTTATGAAACTTGAATCTGCTTTAAATTTGCCTCGGAATGCCGAGTGATTGTTGTAACCGTTGAACTCCTTCGGGCTTGATGCCCGAGTACTTTTGATTTGCTGCTTGGAACTTTTAGGATTTATCTAAATTTGGTTTATCTCCGAATGTGCTTGCATTTGCCTTCGAATGGACTTTGCTCACTGCTTGGAATAGTCGTTGCGCTGGAGACGCAGCTCTGAGGTGGCGGCTCCAGTCAACCTGCGCTTCGTCGTCCTTGCGGATAGGGATGGAGCGGATGTTGTACTTGTGCCGTAGCTCCGAAGGAGAAGGTTGCAGTCGACCTGCACCTCGTCGTCCTTGCGGATAGGGATGGAGCGGACGTTGTACTTGTGCTGTAGCTCCGAAGGAGAAGGTTGCGGTCGACCTGCACCTCGTCGTCCTTGCGGATAGGGATGGAGCGGACGTTGTACTTGTGCCGTACCTCCGAAGGAGAAGGTTGTAGTCGACCTGCACCTCATCGTCCTTGCGGATAGGGATGGAGCGGATGTTGTAATTGTGCCGTAGCTCCAAAGGAGAAGGTTGTAGTCGACCTGCACCTCGTCGTCCTTGCGGATAGGGATGGAGTGGACGTTGTACTTGTGCCGTAGCTCCGAAGGAGAAGGTTGCAGTCGACCTGCGCCTCGTTGCCCTTGCGCATAGGGGTATGTTTCGGGTTCGGCGAGTACTAGACTGCAGCTAAGACCCCCGAGTGGGAGGACTGCTCTCCACTCAGTAAGATTTTTGCAAACTTAGGCGAGTACTGGACTGCAGCTAAGCCTCCTAGTGAGAAAACTTAGGCAAGTACTGGACTGCAGCTAAGCCCCTGAGTGCGAGGATTGCTCTCCACTCGGTAGGATTTTTTCAAACTTAGGCGAGTACTGGACTGCAGCTAAGTCTCCTAGTGAGACAACTTAGTCGAGTACTGGACTGCAGCTAAGCCCCTGAATGGGAGGATTGCTCTCCACTCAGTAGGATTTTTTCAAACTTAGGCGAGTACTGGACTGCAGCTAAGTCTCCTAGTGAGAGAACTTAGGCGAGTACTGGACTGCAGCTAAGCCCCCGAGTGGGAGGATTGCTCTCCAGTCGGTAGGATTTTTTCAAACTTAGGCGAGTACTGGGCTGCAGCTAAGTCTCCTAGTGAGAGAACTTAGGCGAGTACTGGACTGCAGCTAAGCCCCCGAGTGGGAGGATTCCTCTCCACTCGGTAGGATTTTTTTTCAAACTTAGGCGAGTACTGGACTGCAGCTAAGTCTCCTAGTGAGAGAACTTAGGCGAGTACTGGACAGCAGCTAAGCCCCCGAGTGGGAGGATTGCTCTCCACTCGGTAGGATTTTTTCCAACTTAGGCGAGTACTGGACTGCAGCTAAGTCTCCTAGTGAGAGAACTTAGGCGAGTACTGGACTGCAGATAAGCCCCCGAGTGGGAGGATTGCTCTCCACTCGGTAGGATTTTTTCAAACTTAGGCGAGTACCGGACTGCAGCTAAGTCTCCTAGTGAGAGAACTTAAGTGAGTACTGGACTGCAGCTAAGCCTCCGAGTGGGAGGATTGCTCTCCACTCGGTAGGATTTTTTCAAACTTAGGCGAGTACTGGACTGCAGCTAAGTCTCCTAGTGAGAGAACTTAGGCGAGTACTGGACTGCGTCTAAGCCCCCGAGTGATAGGATTGCTCTCCACTCGGTAGGATTTTTTCAAACTTAGGCGAGTATCGGACTGCAGCTAAGTCTTCTAGTGAGAGAACTTAAGCGAGTACTGGACTGCAGCTAGGCCCCCGAGTGGGAGGATTGCTCGCCACTCGGTAGGATTTTTTCAAACTTAGGCGAGTACTGTCCTGTAGCTAAGTCTCCTAGTGAGAGAACTTAGGCGAGTACTGGACTGCAGCTAAGCCCCCGAGTGGGAGGATTGCTCTCCACTCGGTAGGATTTTTTCAAACTTAGGTGAGTACTGGACTGCAGCTAAGCCTCCTAGTGGGAGAACTTAGGCGAGTACTAGACTGCAGCTAAGCCCCCGAGTGGGAGGATTGCTCTCCACTCGGTAGGATTTTATTTCGAACTTAGGCGAAACGGATTCGCGACTAAGCCCACCCACTGGGGGATTTCAGAAGTAAATAAGAACACAACAATCGAATGATAGGACCATAAGATCTTGTCTTTGATAAACAAATTACAAAGGTGTTTCTTATTACATTTTATTCGAACGAGTGCTTAAGTATAAAAGGGGCGGAGCAGCTCCGCGTTCCAAGCCTCTGGTTCGTCTTTCTGATGCTCAATACTGTAAAGATGGTATGCTCCATTGTGGTGAACTTTGGTGATGATGAAGGGGCCCTCCCAAGTCGGGGCAAGCTTGTGTGGTTTCTGTTGATCCACTCGAAGAACCAGGTCTCCTTCTTGAAAGGCTTGACCCCTCACATTTCTGGCATGGAATCGACGCAAGTCTTGCTGATAAATGGTCGACCGGATCAAGGCCATCTCTATTTCCTCCTCTAAGAGATCGACTGAATCTTGCCGGGCCTGTTCTGCTTCCTCTTCAGAGAAGAGCTCGACTCGGGGTGCGTTGTGGAGCAGGTCACTTGGCAGAACAGCTTCGGCTCCATAGACTAAGAAGAAAGGAGTTCGTCCAGTCGACCGATTAGGAGTTGTCCTTAAACCCCACAGAACTAACGCAAGTTCATCAACCCAAGCGCCTGCTACCTGTTTGAGATCACGCATCAGTCGGGGTTTCAGTCCTTTGAGAATTAGGCCATTGGCTTTTTCTGCTTGTCCGTTCGACTGTGGGTGAGCGACTGAAGCATAGTCGACTCGAGTGCCCTGGGAGGCGCAGAAAGCTCTGAACTCATCGGAATCGAAGTTCAATCTGTTGTCCGTGATGATGTTGTGTGGGAGTCCATATCTGAATATCAATTCTCTGATAAAACTGACAGCGGTGCTAGCATCAAGGTTCTTGATAGGTTTAGCTTCGATCCATTTGGTAAACTTGTCGACTGCAAGGTTCTTGATAGGTTTAGGACATGAGTGAAGCCGCTCCTGCCAGTTCTTAGTGGTCCAACCATATCCAGTCCCGAAACAGCAAAGGGCCAAATGAGGGGGGTGGTCTTCAGGGCTGACGGTGGCTTGTGAGACATGTCGGAGTAAAACCGGCAGCCTTCACATCTGTCGACTATATCTTTCGCCATTTCATTTGCTCGTGGCCAATAGAATCTAGCTCGGTATGCTTTAGCCATGATGGCCCGAGAGGACGCATGATGACCACAGGTCCCCGAGTGGATGTCATTGAGGATCATTCGATCTTCTTCTGGTGTTATGCATTTCTGACCAACTCCAGTCACGCTTTCCCTGAACAGTTGTCCTCTTATCACAGTAAAGGCCTTGGATCGATGAACGATATGTCGAGCCTCTTCTTCATCCTCTAGGAGTTCTTTCCTGAGGATGTACACAATTTAGGGCACCATCCAGTCGTAAGTAACGGCCAGAACCTCCATGATCAGGTCGACCACGGCTGGGACCTCCACTTCAGTCGAATCTGTGGCGCTCTTAGGTTGCGGGGGCTCTTCAGTAAAAGGATCTTCCTGAACTGTCGGCGAGTGAATATGCTCCAAAAACACATTGTTGGGAAGGGTTTCTCTCTTGGAAGCTAGCTTTGCCAAGTCATCGGCTGCTTGATTTTTCAGTCGGGGTATGTGGTGGAGTTCTAACCACTCAAACTTCTTCTCAAGCTTTCTCACCGCGTTGCAGTAACCAGTCATGGCTGGGCTTCTGACGTCCCACTCCTTCATCACTTGATTAACTACCAAATCTGAGTCACCATAGACCATGAGGCGACGGACACCGAGTGAGATGGCCATGCGCAACCCATACAGGACTGCTTCATATTCTGCTTCATTGTTGGAGGAATCAAAGTGAATCTGGAGGACATATCTGAGTCTGTCTCCTCGGGGGGATACCAGAACTACTCCAGCACCAGAACCGTTCAGCATCTTGGATCCGTCAAAGAACATGGTCCAGTGCTCAGAGTGAACTTGAGTCGGCAGTTGCTATTCGATCCACTCGGCGAGGAAATCTGCTATTGCTTGGGACCTGATAGCTTCCTTTGCCTCAAACTTGATATCCAAGGGAAGGAGTTCAATCTCCCATTTGGCCACTCGACCAGTTGCATCTCTGTTGTGCAGAATCTCTGACAATGGAGCGTCGCTGACGACTGTAACAGAGTGATCCAAGAAATAGTGTGCAACCTTCTTCATGGTCACGTAAATCCCATAGACAAGCTTCTGATAATGAGGATATCTCTGCTTTGACAGGGTCAAGACTTCAGAAATATAATAAACTGGGCGTTGAACCTTATAAGCTTTTCCTTCTTCTTCCTGCTCGATCGTAAGTACTATACTGACGACTTGTCCAGTGGCTGCTATATAAAGCAGTAGAGGCTCTTTGCTGATTGGAGCAGCAAGCACCGGCTGGGTGGAAAGCAGGGCTTTTAGCTCTGCAAACACTACATCAGCTTCTGGGGTCCACTCGAACTTGTCTGATTTCTTCATCAGTCGGTAAAGAGGCAGCGCCTTTTCAACAAGGTGAGAAATGAATCGACTTAGGGCGGCCAAGTAACCAGTAAGCTTCTGGACATCATGCACACGCACAGGGCGTTTCATTCGGAGTATAGCGCCTACTTTCTCTGGGTTAGCATCGATTCCTCATTCGGAAACAAGGAAACCGAGTAACTTTCCGCCTGGAACTCCAAACGTGCACTTTGATGGATTGAGCTTGATATCATACCATCTAAGGTTGGCAAAGGTTTCAGCAAGGTCAGTCAGTAGGTCGGAACCTTTACGTGACTTGACCATAATGTCATCCATGTATGCTTCCACATTCCGACTGATCTGAGTGAGCAGGCACTTCTGAATCATCCGCATGAATGTGACTCCGGCATTCTTCAAACCGAATGGCATTGTGACATAACAGAAGCACCCAAACGGGGTGATAAAAGTTGTATTTATTTTGTCGGGTCCGTACAGACGGATCTGGTGGTACCCGGAGTAGGCGTCCAAAAAGGACAAATGCGCGCACCCTGCAGTCGAGTCGACTGTCTGATCGATGCGAGGGAGAGGGAAGTGATCTTTCGGGCAGGCCCAATTGATATGCTTGAAACCAATGCACATGCGAAGTGAGTCGTCTTTCTTTGGGACCATGACAACATTGGCTAACCACTCGGAGTGATAAATCTCTCGGATAAACTTAGCTGCCAAAAGCAGAGCCACCTCTTCACCGATTGCCTGACTGTCGAAGATGCTCTTTGACTGGTTTCACTTTTGGGTCGACTCGCAAACGATCCTCAGCCAGTCCCCTGGGAACACCCGGCATGTCAGAAGGCTTCCATGCAAAGATGTCCCAGTTCTCACGGAGGAACTGGATGAGCGCTTCTTCCTATTTGGAGTCGAGTGTGGTTGAAATGTGAGTCGGAGCTGCATTGGGTTCTGTCGGGTGAATGTGAATCGAGTTCATTTCACGAGACGACTGGAATGCTGAATCTGTGACTGGCTTCTTGGCTCGCAGCAAGTCACTCGGATCTGCATTTTTCTGGTATTCTTGCAATTCTACCACAGCCATCTGGGCATCGGCGATCTTTGAGCCCTTCTGGAAGCATTCTTCTGCCTTCTTCCGGTTACCAGAGATAGTGATCACTCCTCTGGGACCAGGCATATTCAGTTTGAGGTACACGTAACATGGTCGAGCCATAAATCATGCATAAGCTGGCCTGCCTAGAATTGCATGATAAGCACTCTGGAAATCCACAACTTCAAACGTTAACTTTTCTTTGCGGTAATTTTTGGAATCACCAAAAACCACGTCGAGTGCAATCTGACCGAGGGATGCAGCCTTCTTGCTTGGAATGACCCCATGGAAACTCATATGGCTTTTGCTGAGTCTGGACGTCGGAATGCCCATTCCCTTCAATGTCTCTGCATACAGTATGTTCAGGCCACTGCCACCGTCCATCAGGACCTTTGTCAGTCGAGTGCCTTCGACCACCGGGTCGACCACCAGTGCTTGCCTCCCAGGGGTGGCTACGTGCGCTGGATGGTCAGACTGGTCGAATGTAATGGCAGTCTGTGACCACTTCAAGTAACTGGGTTTCACCGGAGCGACCATGTTCACTTCCCTGTTGATGACTTTCAATCGACTTTTGCTCTCAACGTCAGCAAAAATCATCAGAGTGGAATTCACGTGGGGATAACCATCATCATCCTCTTCCTCATCCTCAGCCTTGTCTTCTTCTTTCTCCTTTTCCTTGGGCTGTTTCTCTCGGAACTACTGGATTAGGAGCCGACACTGCCGAGTGGTGTGCTTCGGGTAAATGAAATTACCTTCTTCATCTTTTTTGGTGTGGATATGGCACGGCAGACCCAACATGTCATTTCCATCTTGATCTTTTACTTTCTTGGGGTTCCACGGCCCTTTGGGATTCCCCTTGAACTTTCCTTGAAGCACAGCCAAGGCTTCACCTGGAGCAGCTGGCTCGGCCTTGCGCTTCTGTTTCCGACCGGAGTTTCCACCTCCGGCTTCGTGGGCGACTGCTTTGTGCTTGCCACTCCGGAGTCTCTCTTCTTCTTCACCATTGGCATACTTGGTGGCAATTTCCATCATACGAGCCAGAGTCATATTTCCTGTCCGGGCGAATTTCATATTCAACTCCCGATACCTGACGCCTTCCTTAAAGGCACAAATTGCATGATGATCTGACACATATTCTACCATGTGGTGTAGGGTGATCCATCTCTGGATATAACCCCTCAAAGTTTCATTCAGTTTCTGAACACAACACTGTAATTCTGTCAAACCTGTCGGCCATTTGCAAGTGCCCTCGAATGTTCTAACAAACACTCGGGCGAGATCTTCCCAAGTATAGATGCTGCCAGGCGCTAACTGATTCAGCCATGCTCTAGCCGAGCCCTCCAACATCAGAGGAAGGTGTTTCATGGCCACTTCATCATTGCTGCCACCAATCTGGACAGCCACTCGGTAGTCTTCAAGCCAAGTGTCAGGCTTGGACTCTCCGGTGAACTTACTAACTCCAAACGCCAAGCTGAAGTTGGGGGGAATCACCGCAGCTCTGATAGCTCTGCTGAAGCACTCTAGACCAGATACATGCACCCTGTTGCTGGTTTGCGGATCTCTGTTATGGCCCTCTCGGTGAGCTTTGTTTCTGTCGACCAAGCCCTGCATGAGAATAGATCTCGCATCAAAGCCTAGCTCCCTGGGGTCGACTGGAATACCTCGTCCGACACTGTGAGGGCGTCTATCTTCATGTGGCCGAGGCACATATGACCCACTCCTTGGAGGAGGCGTGGGCACTCGACAACGATCATCACGCTCGGCACGGCGATCATACTGCTCTTGGTTTCTCTACTGATCACGCCTATCTCCACGTCCCTCACGCCTCGGGGCGATCTTGGGCTATGGGCCGACTGAACTGTGTCTGCGACCATGGATCTGCTATGGATCCTATTCCGCGACTGAGACACGACCGTATTCTGCTCTCCCGCTGCCCGGAGCAAGGCTCTGATCTGCACCAGACCTCGGCCAGCTTCTGATTGGGAAGGTTGGATCGACTCTGCTATCCGGGAAGCAGCTGCTAGATTTTGGATCTGTGTTCGGTATACCTGAGTCGGAGGTGAAAAAAGTTGGCGTCGACTGGATTCGGGAGCGCACTGCCGAGCGCGATCGTCGAGTGCGCGCTGGAGGTTCTCCAGTCGAGTGCGCTCAGCCAAGTTGGCCAAGAGCGCTTGCTCCAAGGCCTGGGCCTCGGGGGTTTCTCCAACTATAGGAGTATGCAGTGCATCCATGTTCCGGCGGCGAAGTTCCTCCCTCTGCTACGAAGAGAGGGGTTCAGGGCGGTACTCTTCATGAACGCGCGACGGATCGTCGTTCCCGTCGCCTCCGTCTTCACGGGTGAAGCCAGGAGGGCTGTGTGGTCCATTGACCATCAGAACTTCAGCCACTGGGTCGCTGCTGTCGCACTCGGATGCGGTCTCTACGGAGCCAGTCGACAGATCGAACAGGCCGTAGAGAGTTTCGTGGGGCTCGATTGCCGCGACTTGAGGGGTGGCCGACTGGCGGGCCACCGCATGCCTCACCCACCGCTGAAGCATCGACCGACCGGAGCGTTTGCTCCGGCGAGCCGCAGGGAGGGGAAAACTGCTGGAGTCGACTGATACTGGGTCGACGGTTGCCGCAGGAGGACGCCGCAGACGCACGCACGAAAGTGCGTCGCCCCGCGGGCGGGGAGCGCGTCGACGTCGAGTGGAGCCTCCTGAAGCCAAGCGGAGCCATCGGCGACAAACACGAGTGCGCCGAGATGGATCTCGCGGCCCTCAGCCAAACCTCCGCCTGAAACCATGATGAGGGGGATCGGAAAAATTGCAACTTCTCCAACAAGTCGCTAAGACACCTGCCCCACAGTGGGCGCCAACTGTCGTGGTTCTAAGACTGACAGTAGAATAGGGGGGTAGGAATGTAGAGGCAAGATCCTAGCTATGGAGGAGTTGTACACATGAGTTTTACAAGTTCAGGCCCTTCTCAGAGGAAGTAACAGCCCTACGTCTCAGAGCCCGGAGGCGGTCGACTGAATAAATGTGTGTGAATTATAGAAAGTGCGATCCCTTGTCCCAGAGGAGGGGGTGGCTTATATAGAGTACGCCAGGACCCAGTTCCCCTCCGTTACACAAGGTTCAATGCTCATAAAGGAGGGGCGTTACTGGTAACGTCTGCAGTAAAGTGTTGTAAATGCCCATAAAGCTGTGGTTTAAGTCTTGACCGTTGCAGAGTGGAGGGTTTCTCATCTTCTAGTGGTCGAGTGTCTTCAAGGTGGTCGAGTGAGCACATCTTCATGGTCGAGTGGATGATGGTTTCTCTTCGACTGCTTCTGATTCTTTGTAGAGATGTCCTTGGGGAGGGTATGTTGGACAAATCCATGACCCTACCCCAGGTACATAGCTTCATCACTATGTCCATGGCTCACGCTCATGTATTGCATGAAAGTTGAAAAGGTTTGAGAACGTCAAAAGTATGAAACAATTGCTTAGCTTGTCATCGGGGTTGTGCGTGATGTGAGTATTTTGTGTGAAGAAGATGGAGCATAGCCAGACTATATGACTTTGTAGGGATAACTTTATTTGGCCTTGTTATTTTTAAAAGACATAATTGCTTTATTAGTGGGCTTGAAGTATTATTGTTTTTATGTCAAATGATAGACTAGTGCTTTGAATCACTCGTGTCTTAATATTCATGCCATGATTAGACATATGATCAAGATTATGCTAGGTAGCATTCCACATCAAAAATTATCTTTTTTATCATTTACCTACTCGAGGGAGAGCAGGAATTAAGCTTGGGGATGCTGATACGTCTCCATCGTATCTATAATTTTTGATTGTTCCATGCCAATATTCTACAACTTTCATATACTTTTGGCAACTTTTTATACTATTTTTGGGACTAACATATTGATCAAGTGCCCAGTGCCGGTTCCTGTCTGTTGCATGTTTTTGGTTTCACAGAATATCAATATCAAACGGAGTCCAAACAGGATAAAAACGGACAGAGGTACTTTTTGGAATATTTGGAAAATTCCGGAAGAAAAATCCACGCGAGACGGTGCCCGAGGTGGTCATGAGGCAGGGGGCGCGCCCCTACCCTCGTGAGCCACCCGTAAGGCGGTTGACGCTCTTCTTTTGCCGCAAGAAAGCTAATTTTCGGGAAAAAATCACGGTGAAGGTTTCAGGCCAATCGGAGTTACAGATCTCCATATATACACGAAACGGTGAAATAGAGCCAAGAGAGAACGCAGAAACAGAGAGAGACAGAGAGACAGATCCAATCTCGGAGGGGCTCTCGCCCCTCCCGTGCCATGGAGGCCATGGACCAGAGGGGAAACCCTTCTCCCATCTAGGGAGGAGGTCAAGGAAGAAGGAGGAGGGGGGCTCTCTCCCCCTCGCTTCCGGTGGCACCGGAGTGCCGCCGGGGACCATCATCATCACCGCGATCTACACCAACACCTCCGCCATCTTCACCAACATCTCCATCACCTTCCCCCCTCTATCTACAACGGTCCACTCTCCCGCAACCCGCTGTAGCCTCTACTTGAACATGGTGCTTTATGCTTCATATTATTATCCAATGATGTGTTGCCATCCTATGATGTCTGAGTAGATTTTTATTGTCCTATCGGTGGTTCATGAATTGCTATGATTGATCTAATTTGCTTGTGGTTATGTTGCTATCCTTTGGTTCCCATCATATGATTGCGCGTGTGGATCACACCCTAGGGTTAGTTGTATGTTGATAGGACTATGTATTGGAGGGCGAGAGTGACAGAAGCTTCAACCTAGCATAGAAATTGATGCATACGGGATTGAAGGGGGGCCAATATATCTTAATGTTATGGTTTGGTTTTACCTTAATGAACATTAGTAGTTGCGAATGCTTGCTAATAGTTCCAATCATAAGTGCATAGAATTCCAAGTCAGGGATGACATGCTAGCAGTGGCCTCTCCCACATAATACTTGCTATCGGTCTAGTAAAGTAGTCAATTGCTTAGGGGCAATTTCGCAACTCCTACCACCACTTTTCCACACTCGCTATATTTACTTTATTGTTTCTTTATCTAAACAGCCCCTACTTTTTATTTACGTACTCTTTATTATCTTGCAAACCTATCCAACAACACCTACAAAGTACTTCTAGTTTCATACTTGTTCTAGGTAAAGCGAACGTCAAGCGTGCGTAGAGTTGTATCGATGGTCGATAGAACTTGAGGGAATATTTGTTCTACCTTTAGCTCCTCGTTGGGTTCGACACTCTTACTTATCGAAAACTGTTGCGATCCCCTATACTTGTGGGTTATCAGATGCCGCCGAAGCGCCCCATCGAAGGGAGTGGCGATGCCGGGGCTGCTAAAGCAGGGGAGCATGGCGTGGAGATGGAGACAGAGGTTGCCGTCACCGCCGGCGAGTTATCGCTGCACCCTGACGTCGTCGATGGCATCGAGCTTCCACAGCCAGAGGTGGAGTTCCATGCCGACTCTGGCGACGACTCCGACGACCACTCCGGCGACGACTCCGACGATGACGGACAGCTGGTTAGTCATATATACCCATTTATGTGTCAAATAGATCATAGGGTTTCTCTAGTTTTGTGGAATAGAAATCCTATGGTTATATTCTCCCATTCCATGAAGTCTGAGTAAGTTTCGTTAGATCCGTGTAGTGTATTGATTGTTTGAATGGTACAAGTGACAAGTGATTAGTTGTTTCATAATGAATTCTGCTAGTAATTCGACTAGGGTTAGTGTTCGTGCTAATCATTTCTAGCCAGGACTTGACAATTGATTTTGAATGACCTACATATGTTTGTGCCATTATTTTCTTCAAGATTGGTCTGTACATAGACGAATGTGCTTAAAAATCAAACCATAATCTCTAGATATGTATAAATAAATAGCCATAAATTCCTAATCCTACTTCATGGCATGTAATCATTGATTTCATGCCAAATTTGTTTTACTATTTGTATAGGTGTTGTCTGACGATGTGGACAATGAGGATGAAGATGTCCAGAGGAGGTACAAGAGGCAAATCCTGAGGGAGCTTTATGCGCGAAAGCATAACAAGTGTATTAGGACCTGGAACGATGGCTATCGATGCCCATTTTGCAACCACAACATTCATGACGCGTATCTAAGTGTTCTGGCGCATGCAAGAAGACGGGTCGGTGGCTCCTTCAAGCAAAATTATTCTCGTAGGGTGGCACAAGACGCGTACGCCGAGTACCTGGAGAAGCTTCAGGGTCGTGCCGGCATGTGAGATGAGATGTGGGATCGAACTATGTACGCATAAGTATATGCTTAATGATGGTTGAACTATGTACTTATGGTTGAACTATGCTTCTATACATGTACGCTTATTATCTATGTCAGAGTATGTTTAATCTAGGTTTACTTATGTCTAACCATGGGGTTTGGATGCAATCAGTTCGGTTGATGGAATCTACCTCCATCTTGGTTTATTGGTCCCCTTTATAATTTGTGTTAAATTTTGACCAAAGGTTTAACTGACAAAATGTTAGTGCAGGTCAGCAAAAATTATATCGTTGGATCGGTATTTGAGCATAGTGTTCAATGATATAATTTTTGGTGACATGCATAAACATTTCTTAGTTAAACATTTGGTCAAATTTTGGTAAAAAATTATGTAAAAGTTACAAAGGGGACCAATAAACCAGGACGGAGGTAGTACGTCAATCACACACGGTTCCCAAAATTGGAACCGTGTACAATGACTTTCATTTTGCCTGTTGCGTCAATCACACACGGTTGGCTCTAGCAAACCGTCGCCTCCAAAATTCTTTGTGGGACAGAAAACCCTCACCACCCAATTCAAAAAAAGGAAAACCCTCACCATCCCCACGTCACAAAAACCCTCACCCCGCCCGCCACCCGCCTCCGGTCCCCATTCACACTTGCACAAGCTACTCCATGTCTATGCATGGCACCGCCTATCGCGGCGGTAAACACTTAGCTCAATTCCTGCCGCTGCCGCCAGGATGCCGGCAGAGCCCATCGCATTTCGCCACTTCCGCTTGCCGCCGCCTATCACCATCGACTTTCTCAACGCTGCTCGTGGTCGACCAGCTCCACTCGGTTGGGGAATCTGCCATACTAAGGGTTCTTACTCATGGACAACAAGGTAACTAATTTAATGAGATATTATCTCATCTCTTATCCCAGTTCATCTGCCCCCTTTAATTATCCGGTCGAAATCGCTGTGAATTCATTTTTATTCGAGCTGATTTGAGGGTTTTCTTCTGTTCATAGAGTGTACACTGTGCGGACACATCAAGACCTTGTGGCCTCCGTCAGACATTCCATCTCACCGTACCAGATGACTTGAGGATGCGCCAGTATGTTCAATCTCACCCTAATTAAACTGGCTGGCATGGCCTACTTTCCTGAACATATTCTAAATATTACTACATTTGGATAAAAGGTGCCAGATGCACCATATACGTCAAAGGGTTTTTCCCCTCTTCTTTCTATATTAGGCAAATTAATGATGTATTGTTCTTTTGATTACTCTCATATTTCCATGACATCATGTTTACCCTATTCGTTTAATTATAAATTTGTGTCCTCCGATTTTGACTGTTGTACAGTTCTTTCAATCTGGGCCCATATTTGCATGTTACCATATTTTCTTTAACAATCCTACCATTTTCTGCAGCGCGTCCCATGCTATGCAATAGAATCTGTAGTACACAATCTTTCCCTTTACATAAATCAAAACTTTTGGGATGTCATACTGCACACAAACTATGGATTTACAATGGTTGCTACTGTAAGACTTGATGAACATGGTGACCCCAATTTTTGCACTGGCTTTTGGAGAGAAATTGCTAAGTTTTATGAACTGCAGCTGGCACTGGAATTGCACAGCACATAAAAGGGTCTGGTCATGAGATATATGGTAACTTCCCCGATGATATCATCCGTCCATACTTTGTTCGAAGTAAGTTTACTTTTCAACTATCTGCATGTTGACTAACCCAGCAATATCAAATGAATTGTGTAGTATTTAAGCAACCAACTGTTGTTCCCTTTTCTTACTATATTCCTATCTAATAACTTCTAGTTACAAATACACTTTTCTATTGCCCTGTTTTAACTAAATATTTCATATACTCCCATTTCTATCATAAAGCGCCGCTGACAAGGAGACTCCGGAGGTGGAGAACGGGGATGTCAACAAGCGGAGGCGGGGCGAGCTAGAACCGCAAGCGACTCGAGCAGGCCTAGACTTCATCAGCAGCCTCCCCGATGATATGTTGACAGTCATCATCTCCCTCCTCCCAATCAAATATGGGGCGCGGACAACCGCCCCTTCCCGGCCGTGGTGCCCCGTATGGAAGTCCAGCCCTCCCGACCTCATCGACACTCACGAGCTCTGCCATCACTAGTACATCGAGCTCCTAAACAAATGGTTTTTAACCCCTTTCCACGACGGCATTTGGAACCATCACCAAGTGAGTGTGGGCGATAGGGGGGTCATTCCCACACAACCTAGAAATCGTCAAGGATATGCCCTCCTGGCACGCAGGCTCGGAGAAATGAGAACGTATGCAACTGGCGAGCGCTCAAATACGGAAATACGTATAGTAGAGCTAAAACTACAGTTATACGGCAAAATTGTTTCCGGTCGCAAGTACATCCCACACAGTCGCTCCAAGGAAAACGTTTCCCGTCACAGGTACATCACAAACATTTTTCCCGTTAAATCGTTTGCGTTATTGAATGTATCACACACGGTCTGTAGAAGAAACTGTGTGGCAAAGGCTCTCCATCACACACAGTTTTTATGTGGTAAACATTTGCGCAAGGTTGCCTAACGCAAAAAGTTTTCAAGAGAAAGTCATGTGTGATTGTTCATTGATCCAACACGGGTTATTCCTAGAAACTGTGTGCGTTGCCTGAAGTCATCGCCCACGGTATTTTTTCAACAACCGTTTGCAATAGCAAAACCCAATTAGCAGGCTAATTATCTGATTATTCATAATCCATTTATTAATCTAATTGACATTTCATATTAAGCACACAATATATTTCATTTTCATAATTGAAATATATCAGAGTACAACATCATATAGCTTCAGCACTCAGCTACCCCTTTACACAACTACACCAGGACCAAGTTTCACATGCAACATCTATAACCTTTCGAAATTAGCATCATAGACGGTACATAGATAGATGTATCTCATCTGGAATACTGGTGAAGTAGAAGGCGAATATTGAGCCTTCATTGATGTTAAAGTTCTTTGTAACTTTGGGCCAGTGCCTGTGGATGATTGACCGTCCATCCTTCGTCCTCTTCAAGAACACTTCAATATTGAACCGTGGGTGTTGTATGAATACCTTCCTCGCCGCCTGACCATAAAGGTGAGGTAATCATCAGTGAACTACTTTGGAAAGGCCTGAAAACGAGGATGTGCATAAATATCTTCTCTATATTGGAAATGGGGCAAAGGAATAAAAAAGGCAAGGTATAATCGTTAGTACCATCCTGTAGTGAACTGATGTCTTCTTCATTGTGCAGACAAAGATCTTGTTGTTTTTTGTCGCTAATTTCTTTATCCTAACAATATTTTTGAGTTTCTTGACTTGACTGATATTCATGGACAACTCATTTCCCCATATGCAAAAAGGGTCGAACAGTGAGTCAAAACCTCTAACAGCAGGACCTACATGTGCAAGACCAAATTGTTAAAAACCTAAATATTAGAATGGTTCCTGCAATTGCACAATAATGTGCTATTAGACAACGGACCATGCACGTGCTAACCTCGATTGTAAACCTCAGTGCTTCCCATTGTTTCCCTGCAACACATATAAGGTAGTTAGTCATCATGTTAAGTAAGGGTTCGCATGCTATCAGTAAAATATGTTGATGAAAAATAAGCACATTGCAGATTCGTCAGATTAATTGAAGCCGCACGAAAAACCCATTTATCCAAACCAAGCATGATTAATAACTAGCAAATATAGCACTTGTATATGTTTCTCATGTATTAAGTGCAGCCAAATTCGATTTATTCCTCACATGCACAACAATACAAAATTCTACCCACGACAATTGGACATCGCATTGCAGAATTGAACCAAGCGGTTAACTAAACACCACACCAAATGAACCAACATTAAATGAGCACCACATTGCACAATATAACATAATCCTAATAGAAGATCACACAGTTAACCAAACAGTTAACTACAGCCAATTGTAGCAATTGTATTTGTTTCTCATGTATTTACTACAGCCAAATTCAATTTATTCCTCACATGGTATACAATAACAGAATGCACCCATAACTATTGAACATCGCATTGCAGAATTGAACCAAACAGTTAACTAAACACCACAACACAAATGAACCAAACGTTAACTGAGCACCACATTGCACAATGTATAACCAAACCAAGCATGCTTGACAACTTGGAAATATAGCAATTGTATTCGTTTCTCATATATTTCGTAAAGATAAATTCAATTTACTTCTCACATGGAAGACAATAAAAAATTGCAGCATGAAGAATTGTACATTAGTTTGCAGAATTGAACCAAATAGTTAACTGAAGACGACAACTAATTAGCAAAACAGTTAATAAGTGAGCACCACATTGCACGGCATATAGAACATATACACTAGAGCAACAGATTGCATGGTAAATTAGATAGCACAATTCACTAGAATTTGTGAAGGAAAGGCAAGAGTAGCACACGCAACGGGTAAACCGAGCATGCTTAACCGGCGTAGCTAGAAAATGGCAAGGTGCTCCTTCAAGATCTGGGGGTCGATACGAATGGCAGCCATCGCGACCTCATCCGCTCATGTGGCCGCGATTTGCTTCTCCGCTGCCATATGCTCCTTGAGGTCCTGGCTATACTGCGTGCACCATGGCTTAGGCCGACTCTTATTTGGTGGAGGGGTCGGTGATTTGGGTGGAAGGTGTCGCGCTTGCACCGGCGGTCGGGGCATGTGGGATGTGGAAGGAGGAGGAGGATGGGGGTCGGGTGTGGATTAACTGCCAAGATAGGCAAGGCCGAGCAGCGTGAAGAAGGGTCGCCAGCGAGGAGGCGGCGGCGCTGCAAGCAAGGAGTGAAGGTTTCAACTTGGAAAAGAAGGCGGAAACACGGGAAATGTGGCTTTTGGTAAGGGCGAGGGGGCGGGGAGGTAGATATTTCCACAGAAGCCTAAAATTTGGAATCGCTTCAGCCAAAAAACTAGCGCGCAAAGTGTCATCAGATACGGTCCCTTATTCAGACACGGTCCGAAAATATTTTGTGCTGCATCTCACACGGTTGGTTATAATAAACTGTGTGGGGTCTACTTGATTTTTCGTCTTGATTTGAATTACATAATGGGGTCACAGCGGCCATGGACGGTGTTACAATTGCTAGAACTTTTATCTGCGGTGAACATGCAACTACTGGTGTGTCGTCCAAAAAATTGGAATTATTCAGGGTTCGTTCGGACATTTTTATACATTAACTGGGTTTTCTAGGCATTTTATGCGCATAATTCAAATTTGAACTACATGCACATGCTCTAGTGCATATAAACTGGTTGAAAAATTGAATATATGTCCTTTGTTGCATGCTTAGGTCCAATGCAAGAAATGGGAATGAATTTCAAACACCCTCCCACCGTTAGTCGGCCGCACATATTGAGATACCTGGTTTTTAAATTCTACTAAATCCAAAACTCGTTTGAAATTCATGAAACTTGGCATGCTATCATGGAGCGGCATCAACATGCCGTGGTAAAAAATTTGTCCCATTTGGGGCAAGTTTGGGTATAAGCTTCTCACAAACTAGCGCTTCTCACAACAAGCATGATGTTTTTGGTAGGGAACGTGCCACCTTTGGGGAAGAAAACGATATCTGTTGCCTCTTATTGCTTTCAAACTTTTTTGAGTGTCAACATAGAACAACAAGAGTGGTGTGTTCAATTTTGGAATATTTCGGGGTTCGTTTGGACATTTTTATACATTAACTGGGTTTTCTAGGCATTTTATGCGCATAATTCAAATTTTAACAAAATGCACATGCTCCAGTGCATATAAATTGGTTGAAAAATCAAATATGTGTCCTTTGTTTCATGCTTAGGTCCCATGCAAGAAATGGGAATGAATTTCAAACACCCTGCCACCGTCAGTCGGCCGCACATATTAAGATACATGGTTTTTAAATTCTAGTAAATCCAAAACTTGTCTGAAATTCATGAAACTTGGCATGCTATCATGGAGCGGCATCAACATGTCGTGGTAAAATTTTTGTCCCATTTGGGGCAGGTTTGCGTATAAGGTTCTCACAAACCAGCGCTTCTCACAACAAGCGTGATGATTTTGGTAGGGCACGTGCCACCTTTTTGGACAAAAACGATATCCGTTGCCTCTTATTGCTTTCAAATTTTTTCGAGTGTCAACATAGAACAACAAGAGTGTTTTCTTCAATTTTGGAATTTTTCGTGGTTCGTTTGGACTTTCTATACATTAACTGGGTTTTCCAGGCATTTTATGTGCATAATTCAAATTTGAACTACATGCAAACTCTCCAGTGCATATAAACTGGTTGAAAAATCAAATATGTGTCCTTGGTTGCATGCTTAGGTCCCATGAAAGAAATGGGAATGAATTTCAAACACACTGCCACCGTCAGTCGGCCGCACATATTGAGATACCTGGTTTTTAGATTCTAGTAAATCCAAAACTCGTCTGAAATTCATAAAACTTGGCATGCTATCATGGAGCGGCATCAACATGTCATGGTAAAAATTTTGTCCCATTTGGGGCAGGTTTCGGTATAAGCTTCTCACAAACCAGTGCTTCTCACAACAAGCGTGATGGTTTCGGTAGGGAACGTGCCACCTTTGGGGACGAAACGGTATCCGTTGCCTCTTATTGCTTTCAAAAAAATTCGAGTGTCAACATAGAACAACAAGAGTGTTGTGTTCAATTTTGGAATCTTTCTGGGTTCGTTTGGACTTTTTTATACATTAACTGGGTTTTCCAGGCATTTTATGTGCATAATTCAAATTTGAACTACATGCACATTCTCAAGTGCATATAAACTGGTTGAATAATCAAATATGTGTCCTTGGGTGCATGCTTACGTCCCATGCAAGAAATGGGAATGAATTTACCGTCACTCGGACGCAAACATTGAGATACCTGGTTTTTAAATTCTAGTAAATCCAAAACTCGTCTGAAATTCATGAAACTTGGCATGCTATCATGGAGGGGCATCAATATGCCATGGTAAAAAAATTGTCAGCTTCCCCAGGTTTAATTCGGTTTCCCTAGTTTAATTCGGTTCTTAAATATAAAACACTCATCGCAAACGTTTTAGTTAGAACACCCGTATGCAAACCGACAGCTTCCCCGGGAAGCGAAGGGAAAAAGTGCTGAGCAGGATTTGTGCAGCTCTTGATCGCAAACATTTTAGATAGAACACTCGTATGCAAAGTGAGAGCAACGCAGGATTTGTGCATCCCTTCAACGCAAACGGTTGTTTTGGATGACCCATGTGCAACCACGTATGAACAATTATTGAGTATGTTGCCATTTGTAAAACTGGAAAGGTTTACATTCGTAGATCTAGTAACGTTGCCATTTGTCAATCCTTGTAACACTGCGATTTGTCAAAATATGCATCTAGAAATCATTAGCACTATCTAATTTTTGTAATTAAAATTAAGTAATTAAGCATAGATTTCATTCATAGATTAAGCAATCGTTCTTAATTTATACAAACAGTTCAACTCGACCGCTGAACCGACCAAACTTCTCCCCAACTATTGCCAACCACGTACTGAAATAGTTAGTTCAACTATATATACTAGCTAATTTTAAGTACGTTGTAGAGTTCGACCACACATCTATAGTCAGATGAACTAAACGAAATTGCCCCTAAATACTACTACTACCACGGAGGGGCTTTGTGCTACTTCCGGCAGCCTCTCCTCTGCCGAGCACGCTCACCCCCTTAGTAAGAGGCAGAGGAGGAGCAGGAGCCTACTGATGAGATGGAAAAATGCAATACGGTGCCTGCCGGTGCTGCACGTTCAGCATCGCTCGCCAGCTCGAATGCTCACTGCCGCTCTAGACGATCCCTCTCGAAGCGGCCGGACTGCTCGTAGATCTCCTGATTCCTTGCCTCAGCTTCGGCGTGTGCTGCGGCCACGGCTGCGGTAAGGCTCTTTGCGTGCTCAACGAGGCGCTCCTCCTCCTCCCGCAGGAACTCGATGTAGCGCGCAAGATTGCTGACACACGTGTGTGCCTCCACCTCCCGCCTTCGGGCCGCGGCGGCGGAGCGGGTGATAATCCCGACGGTCGACGGTGGGCTAGCGGCCACGGTGGCCGATGATGGGGTGGCAGCCACGACCACCACCTCCCGCCTTCGGGCCGCGGTGGCGGAGTGGGCGATGGCCGCGGTGGCCGGTAGTGGGGTGGCGGCCATGATGGCCACCTCCCGCCTTCGGGCCGCGGCGGTGGAGCGGGAGATAGCCCTGGCTTTCGACGGTGGTGTGGCGGCAACGGCGGCCGGCAACAGCTGCCGACGGGCAGCGGCGGCCGAGGACCCACAAGTATAGGGGATCTATCATAGTCGTTTCGATAAGTAAGAGTGTCGAACCCAACGAGGAGCAGAAGGAAATGATAAGCAGTTTTCAGTAAGGTATTCTCTACAAGCACTGAAATTATCGGTAACAGATAGTTTTGTGATAAGGTAATTTGTAGCAGGTAACAAGTAATAAAAGTAAATAAGCTGCAACAAGATGGCCCAATCCTTTTTGTAGCAAATGACAAGCCTGGACAAACTCTTACATAAAGGAAAGCGCTCCCGAGGACACATGGGAATTATCGTCAAGCTAGTTTTCATCACGCTCATATGATTCACGTTCGTTACTTTGATAATTTGATATGTGGGTGGACCGGTGCTTGGGTACTGCCCTTCCTTGGACAAGCATCTCACTTATGATTAACCCCTCTTGCAAGCATGCGCAACTACAAAAGAAGTATTAAGGTAAACCTAACCGTAGCATGAAACATGTGGATCCAAATCAGCCCCTTACGAAGCAACACATAAACTAGGGTTTAAGCTTCCGTCACTCTAGCAACCCATCATCTGCTTATTACTTCCCAATGCCTTCCTTTAGGGCCAAACAATGGTGAAGTGTCATGTAGTCGATGTTAACATGACACCACTAGAGGAGAGACAACATACATCTCATCAAAATATCGAACGAATACCAAATTCACATGACTACTTATAGCAAGACTTCTCCCATGTCCTCAGGAACAAACATAACTACTCACAAAGCATATTCATGTTCATAATCAGAGGGGTATTAATATGCATAAAGGATCTGAACATATGATCTTCCGCCAAATAAACCAACTAGAATCAACTACAAGGAGTAATCAACACTACTAGCAACCCACAGGTACCAATCTGAGGTTTTGGGACAAAGATTGGATACAAGAGATGAACTAGGGTTTGAGATGAGATGGTGATAGTGAAGATGTTGATGGAGATTGACCCCCTCTTGATGAGAGGATTGATGGTGATGATTTCCCCCTCCCGGAGGGATGGTTCCCCGGCAGAATAGCTCCGCTGGAGCCCTAGATTGGTTCCGCCAAGGTTCCGCCTCATGGCGATGGAGTTTCGTCCCGAGAGCTTGCTTATGATTTTTTCCAGGGCGAAAGACTTCATATAGCGAAAGATGGGCACCGGAGGCCTGCCAGGGGGCCCACGAGGCAGGGGGCGCGCCCAGGGGGGTAGGGCGCGCCCCCACCCTCGTGGATGGTGGGTGGCCCCCCTCTGGTGCTTCCTTCGCCCAATATTTTTTATATATTCTAAAACTGACTTCCGTGGAGTTTCAGGACTTTTGGAGTTGTGCAGAATAGGTCTATAATATTTGCTCCTTTTCCTGCCCGGAATTTCAGCTGCGGTATTCCCCCTCTTCATGTAAACCTTGTAAAATAAGAGAGAATAGGCATAAGTATTGTGACATAATGTGTAATAATAGCCCATAATGCAATAAATATCAATATAAAAGCATGATGCAAAATGGATGTATCAACTCCCCCAAGCTTAGACCTCGCTTGTCCTCAAGCGGAAGCCGATATAGAAAAATATGTCCAGATGTTTAGAGATAGAGGTGTCGATAAAATAAAATACGGACATGTGGGCATCATGATCATTCTTGTAACAGCAACATAAATATATATTGTCATATGATTTCTTATGCTGAAGTAACAATTCATTCACAATTTCAAGTATGAATCAGAAACTTCATTGAAAACTAACAAACTATAATCTCAGTCATTGAAGCAATTGCAATTTATCACAACATCAGAAAGAGTCAATATAAGAGCTTTTTAGCAAGTCCACATACTCAACTATCATTTAGTCTTTCACAATTGCTAACACTCACGCAATACTTATGGGTATGAAGTTTTAATCGGACACGGAGAAAGATAGGGGCTTATAGTTTTGCCTCCCAACCTTTTACCTCAAGGGTAATGTCAACAATAATAGTTCATGAAAACTCACATCCAATTAGCTATATATATCAGGATCTTTCCCACACACAGTGCTTGCCAAAGGATGAAATGTAAAAAGGAAAGGTGAAGATCACCATGACTCTTGTATGAAGTATAAGACAAGAATAAAAGATAGGCCCTTCGTAGAGGGAAGCAGAGGTTGTCATGTGTTTTTACGGTTGGATGCATGAAATCTTAATGGAAAAGGATGTCACTTTATATTGCCACTTGTGATATAGACCTTTATTATCCAGTCTGTCGCTTTTGTTTCTTCCACATCACAAGATCGTATAAAGCTTATTTTCTCCACACTAATAAATCATACATATTTAGAGAGCAATTTTTATTGCTTGCAACAATGACAACTTACTTGAAGGATCTTACTCAATCCATAGGTAGATATGGTGGACTCTCATGGCAAAACTGGGTTTAAGGATATTTGGAAGCACAACTAGTATCTCTACTTGGTGCAAAGAATTTGTCTAGCACGAGGGGGAAAGGCAAGCTCAACATGTTGGATGATCCATGACAATATAATTTATTTCGGATGTAAGAAAACATAACCCATTACGTAGTCTTCCTTGTCCAACCTCAAATTTTGAGCATGTCATATTTTAATGAGTTCTCACAATCATAAAAGATGTCCGAGATAGTATATTTATATGTGAAACCTCTCTTTCTTTATTTTTTCGTATTAATTGCAACGATGACCAAAACTATGCTTGTCAACTCTCAACAACTTTTATTCATCATACTCTTTATATGTGAAGTCATTACTCTCCATAAGATCAATATGATCTCTTTATTTCTTTTTATTCTTTCTCTTTTTTCTCGAGATCATAGCAAGATAACCAAGCCCTTGACTCAAAACTAATCTTTATTATATATAGCTCACAGACTCGATTACATAGAAGGATCATAAAGCAAACTCAAAACTAAATCATACTGAAACTTCATTCTACTAAATCAAGATATTACCAAAAAGATCGAACTAAGAAAAATGGTAAAGATAAAGGTGTGATGGTGATACGATACCGGGGCACTACCCCAAGCTTGGCAGTTGCCAATGGGAGTGCCCATACCCATGTATTTATGTCTCTTTCTTCGGAGGTGGTGATGTGATATTCTTGGCGATGGTGCCCCTCGAGATACGATTCTCTTCCTCGAGCGTATTGACTTGCTGCTTGAGGTCCATTATTTCCTTACGGAGCTTGCCCGTGATAGCTAAAGCTCCTTTCACCCATGGATGTTGCATAGCTGCAGGGGAACATATTCTAAAGCTCTGTAGTTCCCCCATCGTGAACCCGGCTCTCCCCAACTGACTCTTGATAAGACATCCCGATCTAAATCTGCAGCAGAAACAACTCGAAACAAAAACAGAGGATATTTTGTGTGGTATGGTGGTCAAAACCTTCGGGAGATTATATAATGATTTTCTACCGACCAAAAGAAGTATCGTGCAAGAAAATGGAGTCCGGAGGGCACACGAGGTGCCCACGAGGGAGGAGGGCACGCCCTCCACCCTCGCGGATGCCTCGTGTCCTTTCCAAACTGCTTCTTATTTTCCTATTTTCTTAAATATTCCAAAACGGAGAAAATTGCTATTAGAACTATTTTGGAGTCGGTTTACTCACCTACCACATACCTCTTCCTTTTCGGAAGCTAAAACATTCTGGGAGGTGTCCTTATATACTCCTCCGGGGTTACGGTTTCAATAACATTGGTTTCAACATTTACAGGATTACCTGAGATATAATGTTTGATTCTTTGACCGTTCACCACCATCGGATTTGTGCCTTCGAAGTTGTTGATTTCATGGCACCAGAATGATAGACCTCCTCGATAACGTAAGGACCTTCCCATTTAGAGAGGAGTTTTCCTGCAAAAAATCTTAAACGAGAGTTGTATAACAATACATAATCACCTACATTAAACTCACATTTTTGTATCCTTTTGTCATGCCATCTTTTAACCTTTTCTTTAAACAGCTTGGCATTCTCATAAGCATGGGTTCTCCATTCATCAAGTGAGCTAATGTCAAATAGTCTCTTCTCACCAGCAAGTTTGAAGTCGTAGTTGATCTCTTTAATGGCCCAATATGCCTTATGTTCTAGTTTGAGAGGTAAGTGACATGCTTTTCCATAGACCATTTTATATGGAGACATACCCATGGGATTTTTGTATGCAGTTCTATAGGCCCATAATGCATCATCAAGTTTCTTGGACCAATTCTAATAGTCTTTTGCAGAATTAATTTAAGCTCTCTATTACTCAGTTCTACTTGACCACTAGACTGTGGATGATATGGAGATGCAATTCTATTATTAACATCATACTTAGCAAGCATTTTATGAAAAGCACCATGAATAAAATGTGAACCGCCATCAGTCATTAAGTATCTAGGGACTCCAAACCTCAAAAAAATAACTTCTTTAAGCATCTTAATAGAGGTGTTATGATCAGCACTACTAGTTGGAATAGCTTCTACCCACTTAGTAATGTAATCAACAACATCTAAAATATGTGTATACCCATTAGAGGGAGGAAACGGTCCCATATAATCAAAGTCCCAAACATCAAATGGTTCAATAACAAGTGAATACTTCATAGGAATTTCTTGACATCTACTAGTATTACCAATTCTTTGACATTCATCACACGACAAGACAAATTTACGGGCATCCTTGAAAAAGAGTAGGCCAATAAAAACCGGATTGCAATACCTTATGTGCAGTTCTGTCTCCAGCATGGTGTCCTCCGTAAGCCTCAGAGTGACACTTGCGTAGGATCTATTCCTGTTCATGCTCAGGTACACAGCGTCTAATAACCCCATCTACTCCTTTATAAAGGTGCGGGTCATCCCAGAAGCAATGTCTTAAATCATAGAAAAACTTCTTCTTTTGTTAGTATGTGAAACTAGGTGGTATAAATTTAGCAAATATGTAATTAGCATAATCAGCATACCATGGAGCAGTACGAGAAGCATTTGTGATGGCTAATTATTCATTAGGAAAGCTATCATCAATAAGTAGTGGGTCATCAAGAACATTCTCTAACCTAGACAAGTTGTCTGCAACTGGGTTCTCGGCTCCCTTTCTATCAATAATATGCAAATCAAATTCTTGTAGTAGGAGAACCCATCTAATAAGTCTAGGTTTGGCATCTTTCTTTTCCATAAGGTATTTAATAGCAGCATGATCAGAGTGCACAGTTACTTTACAATCAACAATATAAGGTCTGAGCTTATCACAAGCAAATACAACTGCTAAAAATTCCTTTTTAGTAGTAGCATAATTTCTCTGGGCACTGTCTAGAGATTACTAGCATATTGGATAACATTTAATTTCTTATCAACTCTTTGTCCTAAAACATCACCTACAACATAATCACTAGCATCACACATAATTTCAAAGGGTAAATTCCAATCAGGAGGCTGAACAATAGGTGCAAAAATCAAAGCTTTCTTAAGTATTTCAAATGCTTGTACACAATCATCATCAAAGACAAAAGGAACATCTTTTTGTAAGAGATTAGTCAAAGGCCTAGAAATCTTTGATAAGTCTTAATGAACCTCCTATAAAAACCGGCATGACCAAGGAAACTTCTTATATCTTTAATGTCCTTTAGACACGACATCTTTTCAATAGCATCAACTTTAGCTTTATCAACTTCAATACCTCTTTTAGAAATTTTATGCCCCAAGACAATGCCTTCATTAACCATAAAGTGGCACTTCTCCCAATTCAAGGCAAGATTAGTTTCTTCACATCTCTGCAAAACTCGATCAAGGTTGCTTAAGAAATCATCAAAAGAAGTTCCATATACGGAAAAATCATCCATGAAAACCTCAACAATCTTTTCACAAAAGTCAAAGAATATAGCAGTCATACATCTTTGAAAGGTAGCAGGTGCATTACATAAACGAAAAGGCATGCGTCTATAAGCAAAGGTACCGAAAGGGCAAGTAAAGGTGGTCTTTTCCTGATCCTCCTTTGACACAGGTATTTGAGAGAAACCAGAATAACCATCTAGAAAGCAAAAATGTGTATGTTTGGATAATCTTTCTAGCATTTGATCAATAAAAGGTAAAGGGTAATGATCCTTTTTAGTAGCTTTATTTAGTTTGCAGAAATCAATTACCATCATATAACCTGTAACAATTCTTTGTGGGATCAATTCGTCTTTATCATTAGGAACAAGAGTAATACCTCCCTTCTTAGGGACACAATGGACAGGACTTACCCACCGACTATCAGCAATGGGATAAATTATACCTGCCTCCAGAAGCTTTAGTATTTCTTTTCTTACCACTTCTTTCATCTTAGGATCTAACCGTCGTTGGTGGTCAACAACCGGTTTAGCGTCTTTCTCCAATTTTATTTTGTGCTGGCCTAGAGTGGGACTAATGACCTTAAGATCATCAAGAGTATATCCAATAGTAGCACGGTGCTTCTTCAGAGTTTTCAATAATTTCTCCTCTTCCTGCTCTGAAAGGTTAGCACTAATAATAACATGATATATCTTCTTTTCATCAAGATAAGCATATTTAAGAGTATCAGGTAATAGTTTAAGCTCAAACACGGGATCACCCTTGGGTGGAGGAGGATCCCCTAGAATTTCGACAGGCAAGTTGTGTTTCAAAATAGGTCCCTGTTTAAAGAATACTTCATCTATTTCCCTTCTTTCATTCATAAACATATCATTTTCATGGTCTACCAAATATTGTTCTAAAGGATCATTAGGAGGCATGGCAATAGAGGAAAGACCAATAATTTCATCTTTACTAGGCAATTCTTTATCATGGGTTTGTCTATGAAATTTCGCAAAATTAAAATCATGAGACATATCCCCTAAACCAACAGAAACAATATGCTTTTTGCAGCCTATCTTAGCATTAACAATATTGTAACATCCCAAATTTTCAATTTGGAATGTTATACACTAGATCATCATTGCATATCATATTTTATTGCATTTTGGATGATCCTAGAAAATAGGATCATTTGATTTTATTTATTTTATCTTCAATTATTTCTATTACAAAAATATGAGAGAGGGAATAAAATGAATTTCCCAAAATAAAGAAATATTGAGGATTTAATAAAAAATCAAATAAGATTTTATTTTGGTTTTATTTGCTATTTTATTTGAATTAGGAAAAATGCGTGTTTTTCAAAATTGCATTTAGGACCCAAATAAATGTTCATCCTGTGCGGCTTGATTTTAGAAGCCGGGAAAAATTTATTTCGGGATTTTTGGAGTCTGTTTAGTTTTCATTTTATTTTTTTTCCGAGCGTAATTTATTTAAAAAAAGAGTCTGAACCGACCTTGGGCCGTAACCGGCCAAGACTCCGCCTGGCCGGGCCTTCAAATAGCGCCGCCGAGGCCCGAGGCCAGCCCAGCCGCGCCCCGCCACCGAAACCCTAACCCTAGGCCACCGCCGCCACCCGCGCCGCCTCGCCGCCCGCACCGCTCGCCGCCGCCCGCGCCGCCCGCGCCTCGCCGCCTCGCCGCCGCCGCCGCGCCACCTCGCCGGACCGCCGGATCGGCCGCCGCCGGAGGTAGTTTTTCGCCACCGTTTTTTTAGAAAACCAATCGGTTTTCCGTCAATTTTGTTCGGTTTTTTAAATAGATAAGTTTTCCGGTTTATTTAATTAGTGAGCATTCGTCCGTTCGTTTGTTTTAACGAACGTTTGTCGTTTTTTTTCTCGGATTAAATCCACGATTTTTCTGATCGCGATTCCTGATCCGATTTTCGTTTTATTCTAACTTTTCGCTCGTTTATTGGAATCAGGCGATTCAAGCGCCTGGAGTTTCGTCTCGAAACCCTCTTTCCGTTTAACCAACTCAAACAAGTTTTTGCCACTGTAAAAATTGCCCTAGATCCAGAATAGTAAACGAAGCCTGTTTCTTTTGCCGTTTGTCTTTCGTTGCTTCGTTAGATTTGATTCTTTTTGCCAACCGGAGTTCTTAAGTTGAACCTTCTGGTTAGATCTTTTATTCGAGTTTTACCTGTGCATTAGTTGAGTACTTATTGTATGCTTGTTTGTTTGCGACAGAGTACCCGGAGTGCGCCGCTTGCTACTTCGAATCGCTAGGTTTTGCGGATCATCAGCAAGGCAAGTAACACTTTGATCATACTTCCAATTACCCAGTTTTTATTACATTAGATCAATCCTCACACATTGTATGATTAGGATCTAATTAAATTGTGGGTTTGGGAAAGTAGGTGTAACGGTCTACCCGATCGTAAGGTGCTAGCACTTCTGAAAGACTATGTCTCGCTCATCCGTTTCTCAAACACCATGTAGTGCGAGAAATCAAACGGAGGTGATCGAGTCTGGTGGGGAAAAGTGCGCAAACCTCTGCAGAGTGTATAAACTAATCATGGTTAGCCGTGTCCCCAGTTATGGACATCTTGAGTATCTACTACTTGGATTATCATGTGAATCTCATCATGTTACTCTAAAATTAATTTTGTTGGGTTTTGTTTAATGATGATGCTTAATTGGGATTGAGAATGCTGTCAACTATTCTCAATGTTTAACAACTACCCTGATAGTTAAATAAAATTTATTCCTTTGCAGTAGGGAAAAATTGGTTTTACGCAAAACTGTAACCATAGAGCTTTCCACCAGCCAAATATGCATATAGAATAGCCTATTTCATTCCATTACTCTCTATGTGTTACTTTGCCAGCATATTCCATGTGCTGACCCGTTTCGGGCTGCAACGTTAATGTTGCAGACTTTTCAGACAACGATTAAGGTGATTTTAGGTCGTGGTTCTATACTCAGTGATGCCGTTGGAGTTGATGGACTCACTTATCTTCCAAGCCTTCCGCTGTTATCGTTATTAGATGGCCTTAAGCCATATTTATTCTAATAAGTTCTCTTTTGAGACACTCGATGTAATAAGTGTGTGATTGCTACTCTGTTATAAATCCTTCAAGTACTGTGTGGTGTCAGCATTACTGATCCAGGGATGACACGTGAGCACAGAGATTGGACCGTTTGAGGTCTGGTCGCTACAAGATGGTATCAGAGCACACGCTGACTGTAGGACATGACCACTAAGCTAAAAGACCTAGATCACTACTCACTCTGTTCTCTTTCTGACTTCTCATCTTTTCTACTCTTTTAGGAAGGTGGATGCAAGGAACAAGTTCACGCAACCGGATGAAGATACACCCTTTGGACGTCACTTGAAGGAAGTCACTGGATACCTGAACATAGGAGTACCAAGCTTCACCGGGACCTACAACGCCACTTTACCGTAAGAAGAGCGCTGGATGATTCAAGTTCAAGTTCCAGGAAGGACGTTCATGCCAGTCACTGAGCCCATAGAGTTTTCTTTTGATGCACCAACTTGGGATCTAGGAAAGAGCATGGCAGCTCACATCGCCATGGGACGCATTGGAGAAGTCTAACGCAATGATCTCAAGGATACGATCTACCAGATTTGTGGGCGCCGAGATGAGCACTGGGAGATGATCAGCACCTGGAAGGATAGATTAATTGTAGCTTTTATCCAGGAGTTAAATCAGCACATTCGACGTCAAGAGAATCAAATGTGCGCCGACATGATAGATCTGAAGAAGGCAAAGACAAGAATCAAGGAACTGGAGGAAGAACTCAAGGCTACACGTGAAGATTATGAAGAGGAAATTGAAGTACTAGTGGAGAAAAATGACGATTTGATCAAGAATATTGGAATATTTATGGGAGGCCCTACACCGGTAAAAGAAGACAAGGAACCCAAGGAGATTCGCCCGGAAGACTACATCATCATCGACGACATCGACTCAGATCCAGATGATAGCGATGATGACTATGTTGATGAAGCTGGAGCAGATATCATGGAGTCTGCAACCGAAGAATATTTCTAGTAGACCACCAAATCAGTAGTAGTATTCCACCAGGTAAATATAGTAATCCGAGCATTTTTGCGATAGTTAGATCGATTGTATGCCCTTGATTGATTGATTGATTGAATGAAGTGAATTGTTTGCTTTTTTCTCATGTGCATATGGGTAGTGTTTTCTCTTTAGACCCCATCTATTCTTAAATCTCATCTTTTCTAAACCCTCAGATTCCTCCGAGATGTGACCCCGGATTTACCTTCCCACCGGAGCTCACTCAGTTGATCCAGCAGCAGAACACATTGATGCAGTTGCTAGTCTAGAACCAGAATCAGGGGAACAACAACAACAACAACCTACCACCACCACCACCTGTTGATCATTTAGCCCATTTTTCTTAGGCTGAATCCGCCGGTGTTTTCCAATAGCACCGAGCCGATAGTAGCAGATGAATGGCTCCGTAAGACAGCTAGGGAGTTGACCACAGCAGGATGCACAGATGCGGAAAAGGTGAAGTTTGTCACACATCAGCTTGAAGGACCCGCAGCATCATGGTGGGAGAATTTCACAGCCACTTTCCCTGTCGACACTGTCACATGGGACCAGTTTCAGCAGGCTTTTCGTACTGCCCATGTTTCAGCAGGAGCTATGGCCATGAAGAAGCGAGAGTTTCGCAACTTGCGCCAAGGAGGACGGACAGTTGGCCAGTATGTGGAGGAATTTAGTAAGCTAGCACGTTTTGCCCCAGATGACGTTGCTACGGATGCAGCTAAGAAGGAGAAATTTCTGGAAGGACTGAATGATGAGTTGAGCATGCAGTTGATGGTAGCAACCTTCAACAACTACCAGGAGTTGGTAGATCGTGCTCTCATGATTGAAGGGAAGCAGCAGCAGATTGAGAATCGCAAGAGGAAGTATGGATAAGGAAAGTATAATTCAAGAGCTCAGCAGAAACCACGTTTTATCCCTAGACCGGGAGGACATTTTCAGCATACCCATGGAGGAGGTAGCTCGCACAATCACAATGGCACCAAGAATGGTAATGGTAATGGAGGAAGCAACGGCCAGAACCGCACCAACCCATCGACCCCAGCCAAGAGAGACCTGAGCCAAGTCACTTGTTTTAAGTGCCAGAAGACCGGACATTATGCCAATGAATGTCCTGAATCCCAGAATGGAAATGGCAATGGAAGCTCTGGGAAGAAGCCGAACCCTTTCAACAGGGGACAGGTGAACCACGTTAACGTGGAGGAGGTTGAAGAGCATCCAGATGCAGTAATCGGTAAGTTTTTGGTTAAGTCATTTACTGCACTCGTTCTTTTCGATACTGGTGCATCGCATTCATACATATCAAGGGGATTTGTGGATAAGTATAATCTGCCCACCAAAGTTCTTAGGACACCTATGTTAGTAAGCTCACCAGGAGCGGAGTATATGGATAGCCAAGGATGTTTTCAAGTGCCATTGAGTATAGGTAGGCATGTGTTTCCCTCGGATTTAATCATTTTGGAATCACAAGGATTGGATGTAATTCTGGGGATGGATTGGCTGTCCATGTATGGAGGAAACATCGATTGCACCTGTAAGTCGATCTTGCTTACCACCCCAGAAGGGAGAAGGATTAAGTATGTATCCCGGCATGTGCCGAAGAGGACTCAAGTAAATTGTCTAACAGGAGTTGTGCAGGAGTAAGTACCAGTAGTGAAGGATTTCCCTGTTGTAGGATCGAAAGTATGTCTAGAGGGGGGGTGATTAGACTACTTGACCAAATAAAAATCAAGCCTTTTCCCAAATTTAGTTCTTGGCAGATTTTAGCTATCTTAGCACAAGTCAAGCAATCTCCACACAATTCTAGTAAGCATGCAAAAGAGTATATGAGCAGCGGAAAGTAAAGCATGCAACTTGCAAGAATGTAAAGGGAAGGGTTTGGAGGATTCAAACGCAATTGGAGACACGAATGTTTTTGTCGTGGTTCCGGTAGGTGGTGATATCGTACATCCACGTTGATGGAGCCTTCAACCCACGGAGGGTAACGGTTGCGCGAGTCCACGGAGGGCTCCACCCACGAAGGGTCCATGAAGAAGCAACCTTGTCTATTCCATCATGCTCGTCGCCCACGAAGGACTTGCCTCACTAGCGGTAGATCTTCATGAAGTAGGTGATCTCCTTGCCCTTACAAACTCCTTGGTTCAACTCCACAATCTTGTCGGAGGCTCCCAAGTGACACCTAGCCAATCTAGGAGACACCACTCTCCAAGAAGTAACAAATGGTGTGTTGATGATGAACTCCTTGCTCTTGTGCTTCAAATGATAGTCTCCCCAACACTCAACTATCTCTCACAGGATTTGGATTTGGTGGAAAGAAGATTTGAGTGGAAAGCAACTTGGGAAGGCTAGAGATCAAGATTCATATGGTTGGAATGGAATATCTTGACCTCAACACAAGTGTAGGTAGTTCTTTCTCAGAAAATGTGTATTGGAAGTGTAGGTATGTTCTGATGGCTCTCTCCACGAATGAAGAGTGGGTGGAGGGGTATATATAGCCTCCACACAGAATCTAACCGTTACACACAATTTGCCAAACTCGGTGGGACCGAATGGTGAAACTCGGTCGGACCGATTCAGCAAACCTAGTTACCGTTAGGATTTTCGGTGGGACTAAGATGCAACTCGGTAGGACCGATATGGTTAGGGTTAGGGCATAACATAATCTCGGTGTGACCGATTACACAAACTCGGTGGGACCGATTTTGGTAATAAGCTAACCAGAGAGTTGGTCAGGTAAACTCGGTGGGACTGATTCGCTCATCTCGGTGAGACCGAAATGTTACAAAAGGGAAATAGAGAGTTTACATTGCAATCTCGGTGGGACCGATCGCTCATCTCGGTAAGACGAAAACATTACGAAGGGAAACATAGAGATTACAATCCCATCTCGGTGAGACCGAGATCCCTATCGATGAAACCGAATTGCTAGGGTTTGTGGTGGTGGCTATGACATTTGAAACTAGGTGGCGCCGGATAGAAAGAATCAGTGGGGCCGATTTTGACTTTTGGTTTAGGTCATATGTGGATGTGGGAAGGTAGTTGAGGGTTTTGGAGCATATCACTAAGCACTTTGAGCAAGCAAGCCATTAAGCAACACCTCATCCCTCCTTGATAGTATTGGCTTTTCCTATAGACTCAATGTGATCTTGGATCACTAAAATATAAAATGTAGAGTCTTGATCTTGAAGCTTGAGCCAAACTTTTGTCCTTCGAATTTTGAGGGATCCACTTTCCTCATCCATGCCATGCCATTCATTGAGCTTTTCCTGAAATATTAATCTTGGAATAATGTTAGCTCAATGAGCTATATGTTGTTAGGAATTACCAAAACCACCCGGGGATAGTTGCACTTACAATCTCCCCCTTTTTGGTAATTGATGACAACATATAGATCAAAGCTTCGACAAATGATAATAAGAGTGAAAGATATTGTCGCTTTGAGAAGTATGTGAAAAGCAAGAGCTCCCCCTAAATTTGTGCATATCTTAAGATTTGCTTTGGACTGCAAATGCACAATGAGTTAGGATCATGGGTTACTCTTCCATGTCACATACATCTTGGTGGAGCGCTCAAAATGATCAGAATTAAATACATGCACTCATCACCAAGCAAAGTGAATGATCATATAAGGATAAGTAAGATAATATCATCTAACAAGCATAAGTGTAGCTTATGATCAACCACATGATCATCAATGTCTCACAGATAATAGTGTAGTATCTCAAGCAATCAAAAGATAAACAAAGTTCAACCACCAAAGCAAGAGAGAACAAAAAGCAACGCTCTCTCTCGAAGCCTATGATCTATACATTTTTCTCCCCCTTTGGCAACAAGTTACCAAAAAGTTCATAGAAAATGCATAGCACTAAAACGTCTCTCAGGCTTGGTCTTCAGGTGGTGGTGTCCGGAGAACGCCAAGGACGAAGGCTTCAGTTGAAGTAGATGGAGCTGCTGGGGTAGGTGCTGGAGCTGGTTGCGCTGGAGCTGTAGCTGGTGCAGATGAAGTGACTCTAGTGTCTGGTACAGGCACTGCAGCAGATCTCTGAGCTTGAGGCACTCTGGCAAATGCATCAGTGGTTGTCTTGCCCTTCCTCTCCTGCATGTCATCCTGTAGTTGCTCCACAACAGACTGAATCTCAGTTACTTTGACATCTAAATCATAGAATTTTTGTTCCACGATTCTTTCCAGGCTCTCCTGGTTTTGAGTTAGGGTGGCCAACCGCTTCTCAATCCTCAGAGATGATGCTATCAAGTAACCAAGCTAGTCCTGCTTGCTTTTCAAAAAGTACTCAGATGCCTCCTCTTGAGTTGGCATCTTGGCAGCCTTCTCCATCTTTGCCTTCTCCTTCTTTGCTTGTGCTTCCACTGAGGAGGGTTCATCTTCATTCATCACAAATTGGTTGTCCTCGAAGTCAGGATAGATAGGCAAGTGTTCCTTATCCAACAAGTATGTGCTTGTGCCCATCTTTGAGTTTATCAACTCCTGGATCTGTGGGGCATATCCACAACTTCTTTTCTGGTCAGCTGCAGTCCTCTTGATAGTCTCAACTATAAGGCTCATGACCTTGAACTTCTGTGGCACATCAAATATATGTAGCAAGTTAATTGCATGCCCTCTGATCATGTTGTGATCACCAGACTTGGGCAAGAGAGTGTGCCTTAGGATCCAGTTGATCATTGGCAGTCCTGACAGAAGAAAATGGACTGACCCAAACTTGAAAGTCTCAAGGGCATCTTCAAGAATCTCCTTGTACATCTGTGACATAGAATTGTGATCCATCTTTTTCTTGGCATAAACATTCAAGTCATCTTCACTTTCCGTTGGGGCATTGATCAGATTGGCCCATTCCTCAATAGTTGATCGGTATCTCGTACCTTCAGACATCCAAACTATTCTGCCATCTGGATAGAAGTGTGCTGTGGAGTAGAACTGCATTATGAGCTCCTCATTCCACTTTATGAGCTTCTGTCCAACAAAGTCTGCAACTCCACAAGCACGGAAGCTATCAAACACACCAGGATAGTGTTCCTCATTTTCCTTCATGTAGGTCCAGTTGACCCACCTCATATCACACACTATAGGCTTCTTGTCCAGCAGCACTGCCTCATAGAAATCTTGTTGTTCCTTTGTGTGGAACCTGTAATCAACAACAGTTCTTCTTCTTGTAGCATATGGATCTGTCTCTCTCCATTTCCTCAGTCCCGAGTCTCTCCTGATCTTCATGTTCTCAGCCACAGGATGAGCATCATTGTGGTCTGGAATTTTTGGCTTCAATTTTCTTAGAACATGCTCTTCATCTTCTTCTTCAGCAACAGTCTCAGGCACTGGGGCCTTGTTCTTCTCAGCAGCTGGTATGTTTCTGGTATTTCTCTTTGGTGCAGTCTTGGGCTTGGAGGCAGCTTTGGGTGCTTCTTTGGGCTTTGATGTTGCAGCCCCTGTCCTGATAGCATCACCCATAAGCTTCTGTGCCTTGGGTGCTGGTGTAGCAACCTCTTCTTCCTCTTCTTCTTCCATCATGGAAGCCTTTCCAATCACTCTGGCCATGGTCTTCTTGACCCTTTCCTTCCTTTTCTTTCCTTCTGCAGCATGCTCTTTGGGTTGAGATTCCAAAGATGCTTGAGAGGATGCTCTGGCCTTAGACATTGGTTGTCTTCCTGCTGGCCTTTTGATCTTCATCCCTGGCTTAACTACAGCTGAGCTATACTCCTTCTTAACCACTTTCTTCTTTGATGTGGTCTCATCCTCAGTGGCCACATAGTCTTCATCCTCAGACTCTGAAGTTTTCTTCTTGCTTGCTCTAGTGGCAGCCTTTGGCAAATTGCTTGGGGTGCTCCTGCCACCATCATCTGAACTGCTAGAGGGACTAGTGCCCTCACTCAGGTGAACCTGCTCCTCTGACCTGTTTTGGCTGTCACTCTGGTCAGACATGTTGCAAACACTGACAGCAGACCCTGTGAATAGATATAGATGAGATAGAGTGGATGAGCATCACAAAATGCAGAGGTTTTTGCAAAAGAATGAGTCAAAAACTTAGTTTTAGTTTTCCACAGAAAGCATTTCGGATCAACCGATTTGCAAACTCAGTGATACCGAAGCAGCTGTTGGAACCTAAACTAGTGAACTCGGTCAGACCGAGTCACAGTTTGATGGCACCGAGACTACTAGGGTTTCACAAAGTCCTGAACTCGGTCACACCGATTTGCAATTCTCGGTCATACCGATAACCACATGTGCAATGGCCTTGGCCGAATCGGTGGAACCGAGTTCTGCAACCCGTGGGTCCGAGATGGTTTCGGCAGAAACCTAATCCTAAATTTTCGATTCAACTCTAATCTACAGAGTGTTTTGACTGGATAGAAGCGTTTCAATCGTGGTAAGAATCATAATGAACACAATGTGCTAGGAATCGGACGGGGATAGCACTGTGATCGAGTCCATACCCTAGTTCAGCGATGAACTCGCTACGGCGGCAACGGCGGGGAAGAATTCCGTTGACGGCGGCGGAGACCAGCGACAGGAGGCGGCTGGCGACGAGGAGGATGATCCGGAGACCCCGAAGGCAGAGCGAGCTATGCGCGGGCGAAGGGGTTTCGGAGAAATTTCCAAAATTTTGCCCGTGAGTATATATAGCCCGACCCTGTCGGTGTGACCGAGTGGAACAACTCGGTGGCACCGAGATGCATAATTGTTGACAGTTACAGCAACTCGGTGTGACCGAAAAGTTCAAATCGATTGCACCGAGATTGAAAACCTAGATCGACTTAGTGATCTCGGTATGACCGAAATGGAGGAATCGGTCAGACCGAAACACACAAAGAAGTTTGGAAGTTTAAGTCTATGACAAATCGGGGACTCCGAGTGCTCCTCACACAGAGTGGTTCGAATCTTACTTGATCAAATTTTGTGATGTAGCATCAATAGAGTTTGAGACGAGAAAAGCATAGATAGCTAGAGATGGTTCTTAGGAATTCTTGTCCATCCACTTGGAAAAAGAAAAGAAAACCAATCAATCAAAGCAACAAGTGGATGTCCTCGAATGAGCAAAATATGCAATCAACATGCTCACACAATACAATGGCAATTGAAATATGTGGCAAAGCATGCACAACAAATTCTAGCATCTATCAAACAATTTGCGATGACTAGGTCATCTATATATGAGTATATTGACTTAGGAGTCAAATGAGAACATTTGATCATAGGTCATACTCATCATTTAAGCACAAGTGGGGTTACCACTTTTACATAAAGCATTGTTGTTTTCACACCATTAGAGTTGCTTTAGCTCAATTCTTAGAGTAAAGCTCCCCCTAGATATGAGATCCCCCCTAAGAGGGATGAACTAACCTTGGGTTTTGTCGATGATGACTTCATGTAGATGTTGAAGATGTGGATGCTCAATGTTGATGTAGATCATTTGGAGATATCCATTGGAGTGAGTTGCACTTTCAATACCTACACGGGTTAGTCCCACAAGGAAAAAACAAGGATATCCATAGACATAGAGTGATGCACACACAAGATGATGTCTATGAAAGCTTTTAGGTTACCTTGTCCCTTGTCTTACCAACAAGAGGGTTTGTGACTCCTTGAACTAGTGCAAGATGTGGAAGTTGATTGCACTTGTTCTTTCCAAGATGATAAGAGTGAAGTATGTTGGCGGAGTCACCCTCAAGAACTCTCTAGTTCTTCTTCTTCGGGATCCACACCATCTTGATGGGAATCCTCGGTGTTGTAGTTGTACTTGATGAAGTGGAACTTGAAGTAGTCTTGGGAACCCACTTGACCAAGGCCTTAGGAGCTTCTTCAAATGCATCAATTTCCTCTTGAAGCTTATCTTTGCCTTTTTGCTTCTGGTCTTGTGGTGGAAGATCATCTTGAGCTTGTGTCCCTTTGAGAGAAGTAGGATCATACTCCTCTTGTTGAGGAACAAACTTCGTCTTGGGGTATTGATCTTCTTCCCACTCAACTCCATTGGCATTGAACTTTCGTTCAAAACCAACACCTTGATTCTTCCGGTGCCTTCCTTGCTTGCATACAATTTCCTCGAATTGCTTACTTTCGGCAAGGCTCTTGTAAACACCTTTCTCTATAATTCCCTTCAATAAGCTATTTTGTTTCTCAAGTGTAACTTGGCTAAGAGAATCATTAGTGGAATCAAGAGAACTACTAGAAGCAACAAAATTGGATTTAGCATGATTATTTTTACTACTAGAGGAAGAATCTTGCTTGTTCTTATTACTAGACTTGACTTGAGGCATGTAAGTGGATAAGAGTAAACACTTGGCAATGTAAGAAGAACTTTTCTTGCGAAGATCATCATTGATTGCTTTTAAGAACTCATGCTCTTGCTCAAGGTTGAGCTTTTCAAAGTGTAATTTCTCATGAGTCCTTAAAAGTTCTCGATGATCTCCTAAGATAGTTTCCTGAGCTAACTTAAGAGTGTTTAGTTCCTTAGTTAGAGACTCAATCTTCTCCTTATCATTGTCATTCGTTTTATCTTGATTAGCATGATTAATTGACGTTTCATCATAGTATTCATCACTAGAGTTGTCAACAAGTAAATCATCATCACCTAACAAGTCATCTTCATCACTATTGAAATCAACATACTCGGGGTGTGATACCTTTGGGCATTTAGCCATGAAGCATGTTCCAATTCCCTCATTTGGTGAGTCAAATATGTCGTACGAGTTGGTTGTCACAAGTGCTAGACCGGCAACACCTTCATCTTGAGTATATTCGGAGTCGGAGTGATAGCTTCTCTCGGAGTGGTTGTCGGAGTCGGATACCCATTCACCAACGTGAGCTTGATGTCTTCGTTTTGTGTAGCTCCTTGATGACTTGTCCTTTCTTTCTGAATCCTTGCTTCTCCGTGAGGGTCTTCGTTCATAACGATCATCTCTGCTCCTTCTTTCTCTAGATGGTGATTCTTCTCTTCTACTTCTTCTTTTGGGAGAATCTTCTCTTCTCTTGTAGGGGGCCGTACACTCATTGGAATAGTGTCCGGGCCTTCCACAATTGTAGCAGTTTCGCTTTCGACTAGAAGATCTTTTGTCATTGTAGGACCTTGACTTGGAGCTTCTCTCTTTGCTTCTACTCTTGTAGAACTTGTTGAATTTCTTCACCATTAAGCTCAATTCTTCATTGAAGGTTTGTTTCTCACTCGATGATGTGGGGGCTTCACATGAGGCTTTGTAAGCACCACTTGATTTGTTGTGAAGTTCCTCTTTATCCTTGAGTGACATCTCATGAGCAACAATTCTTCCGATGACTTCCGTTGGCTTGAGATCTTTGTAATTGGGCATAATTTGGATCAATGTGCACATGGTATCATATTTTCCATCCAAGGCTCTTAGGATCTTCTTGATGATGAATCTATCGGTCATCTCTTCACTCCCTAAGCCGGCAATCTCATTTGTGATAAGAGCAAGCCTAGAGTACATTTCAGCGACACCTTCACCATCCTTCATTTTGAACTTGTCAAGTTGACTTTGAAGCACATCCAACTTGGATTCCTTGACGGAGTCGGTACCTTCATGCATGTCAATCAAAGTATCCCAAATTTCCTTTGCATTCTCAAGATGGCTGATTTTGTTGAATTCTTCGGGGCACAATCCATTGAAGAGGATATCACAAGCTTGAGCGTTGTATTGTAGCATCTTCAACTCATCTGTGGTAGCTTCACGATTTGGTTCTTTCCCATCAAAGAATTCACCTTGCAAGCTAACACACACAATAGCCCAAACGGTGGGGTTATGTCCAAGAATATGCATTTTCATCTTATGCTTCCAACTAGCAAAATTAGTACCATCAAAGTAAGGACCTCTACGGTGATAATTTCCCTCGCTAGACGCCATACTCTCCTAGGTTGTGAAACCAAGGCTATGACCACCAAAAGCTATGGAAATCAAAGAAAATGGAGACCAAAGCTCTGATACCACTTGCAGGATCGAAAGTATGTCTAGAGGGGGGGGTGATTAGACTACTTAACCAAATAAAAATCTAGCCTTTTCCCAATTTTAGTTCTTGGCAGATTTTAGCTATCTTAGCACAAGTCAAGCAATCTCCACACAATTCAAGCAAGCATGCAAAAGAGTATATGAGCAGCGGAAAGTAAAGCATGCAACTTGCAAGAATGTACAGGGAAGGGTTTGGAGGATTCAAACGCAATTGGAGACAGGGATGTTTTTGTCGTGGTTCCGATAGGTGGTGCTATCGTACATCCACGTTGATGGAGACTTCAACCCACGGAGGGTAACGGTTGCGCGAGTCCATGGAGGGCTCCACCCACGAAGGGTCCACGAAGAAGCAACCTTGTCTATTCCATCATGGCCATCGCCCACGAAGGACTTGCCTCACTAGCGGTAGATCTTCAGGAAGTAGGTGATCTCCTTGCCCTTACAAACTCCTTTGTTCAACTCCACAATCTTGTCGGAGGCTCCCAAGTGACACCTAGCCAATCTAGGAGACACCACTCTCCAAGAAGTAACAAATGGTGTGTTGATGATGAACTCCTTGCTCTTGTGCTTCAAAAGATAGTCTCCCCAACACTCAACTCTCTCTCACAAGATTTGGATTTGGTGGAAAGAATATTTGAGTGGAAAGCAACTTGGCAAGGCTAGAGATCAAGATTCATATGGTTGGAATGGAATATCTTGACCTCAACACAAGTGTAGGTGGTTCTCTCTCAGAAAATGTGTATTGGAAGTGTAGGTATGTTCTGATGGCTCTCTCCACGAATGAAGAGTAGGTGGAGGGGTATATATAGCCTCCACACAGAATCTAACCATTACACACAATTTGCCAAACTCGGTGGGACCGAATGGTTAAACTCGGTCGGACCGATTCGGCAAACCTAGTGACCGTTCGGATTTTCAGTGGGACTGAGATGCAACTCGGTAGGACCGATATGGTTAGGGTTAGGGCATAACGTAATCTCGGTGTGGCCGATTACACAAACTCGGTGGGACCGATTTTGGTAATAAGCTAACCAGAGAGTTGGTCAGGTAAACTCGGTGGGACCGATTCGCTCATCTCGGTGAGACCGAAATGTTACAAAAGGGAAACAGAGAGTTTACATTGCAATCTCGGTGGGACCGTCGCTCATCTCGGTAAGACCGAAACATTACGAAGGGAAACAGAGAGATTACAATCCCATCTCGGTGAGACCGAGATCCCTATCGGTGAAACCGAATTGCTAGGGTTTGTGGCAGTGGCTATGACATTTGAAACTCGGTGGCGCCGGATAGAAAGAATCGGTGGGGCCGAGTTTGACTTTTGGTTTAGGTCATATGTGGATGTGGGAAGGTAGTTGAGGGTTTTGGAGCATATCACTAAGCACTTTGAGCAAGTAAGCCATTAAGCAACACCTCATCCCTCCTTGATAGTACTGGCTTTTCCTACAGACTCAATGTGATCTTGGATCACTAAAATATAAAATGTAGAGTCTTGATCTTGAATCTTGAGCCAAACTTTTTGTCCTTAGAATTTTGAGGGATCCACTTTCCTCATCCATGCCATGCCATTCATTGAGCTTTTCCTGAAATATTAATCTTGGAATAATGTTAGCTCAATGAGCTATATGTTGTTAGGAATTACCAAAACCACCCGGGGATAGTTGCACTTACAATTTCCAGAAGAGTTGCCAGGCATGCCACCGGATAGAGATATTGAGTTTTTGCGAGGCACAGGGCCAATATCAAAGAGACCATATAGGATGCCCGCAAAGGATTTGGTGGAGATTAAGAAGCAGAATTAGGAGTTACTGGATAAAGGATATATTCGCCCCAGTTCTTCGCCTTGGGGATCGCCAGTACTTCTAGTGGAGAAGAAGGATGAATCGTTAAGGATGGTTGTTGATTATCGAGAATTAAATGAAGTAACCATCCAGAACAAATACCCACTACCGATGATCAATGATCTGTTTGATCGATTGCAAGGAGCTAAGGTATTTTCCAAGATCGATCTGCGATCAGGATACCACCAGTTGAAGATTCGAGAACAGGATATACCTAAGACGGCTTTTACCACCAGGTATGGGTTGTACGAGTATACCAATATGTCATTTGGTCTGACTAACGCACCTGCATATTTTATGAACATGATGAACAAAGTGTTTATGGAGTTTTTGGATAAGTTCGTCGTAGTGTTCATTGATGATATCCTTGTTTACTCGAAGAATGAAGAGGAGCATAAGGAGCATTTGCGTTTGGTACTTGGTAAGCTCAGAGAACATCAGTTATATGCCAAGTTTAGCAAATGTGAGTTTTGGTTGAAAGAAGTTGGATTTCTCGGACATGTTATATCCGGAGAAGGTATAGCAGTATATCCCACTAAGGTTGATACCGTGACAAATTGGGAAGCCCCAACAACAGTCGGAGAGATCTGGAGTTTTCTTGGACTCGCAGTATACTACCGGAGATTCATTGAGAATTTCTCAAAGATTGCGAAGCCTATGACGGAGTTGTTGAAAAAGGATACCAAGTTCATATGGACTGAGGAATGTGAGGCTAGTTTCCAGGAGTTGAAGAAACGTTTGGTTACATCACCTGTGTTGATTTTGCCAGATCAGACCAAGGATTATGAGGTGTATTGCGACGCTTCACGTCGAGGACTTGGAGCAGTGCTTATGCAGGAAGGAAGAGTTGTTTCATATGCCTCACGATAGGTCAAACCTCATGAGTTAAATTATGCTACGCATGATTTGGAGTTAGCAGCCGTAGTGCATGCATTGAAAACCTGGAGAAATTTTCTCATTGGAAACCATTGTGAGGTATACACGGATCACAAGAGTTTGAAATATATTTTCACGTAGAAGGAGTTGAATCTCAGGCAAAGGAGATGGTTGGAGTTCATCAAGGATTATGATATGAAATTGCATTATCACCCCGGAAAGGCTAATGTAGTAGCTGATGCGTTGATCCATAAAAGCCACGTCAACACACTAATGACGGGAGATTTACCAAGGGAGTTAGCCGAAAATCTTCGTGAGCTATGTTTGGAGATAGTTCTGAGAGGCAATGTAGCAGAATTGGAGATTCAGTCTACTTTGATGGATAAGATCAGAGAAGCTCAAAAGACCGACAAGGAGATTGCCTCTATAAAAGAGAAAATGAGCAAAGGAAAAGCTAAGGGATTTCGTGAGGATGAGCACGATACCTTATGGTTTGAAGACCGTGTTTATGTGCCAAATGATTTGGAGATCAGGAAGTTAATTCTGCAAGAGGCCCATGATTCACCATATTTGGTTCACCCAGGAAATACCAAAATGTATTTGGATTTGAAGGACACCTTCTGGTGGACCGGAATGAAGAAGGATATTGCAGAGTATGTAGCAGTTTGTGATGTATGTTAGAGAGTAAAGGCAGAGCATCAGAAGCCAGCAGGATTGCTACAGCCATTGCCGATACCCGAATGGAAGTGGGATAAGTTAGGCATGGATTTTATTACAGGATTGCTCAGAACACGTTCAGGCTATGACTCGATATGGGTTATAGTCGATCGTTTGACAAAGGTAGCTCATTTCATTCCAGTGAAGACTGCCTATACCAGTGCAAAGTTGGCAAAGATATACATGACCAGAATCGTATGTCTGCATGGAATTCCAAGGAGCATAGTATCAGATAGAGGAACCCAATTTATCTCAAAGTTCTGGAATCAGTTGCATGAAACTTTGGGTACCAGACTGGAGTTTAGTACAGCTTTCCACCCGCAGACAGATGGACACATCAAGAGAGTCAATCAGATTTTGGAGGATATGCTGAGATCTTGTGCGCTAGCTTACGGATCTAGTTGGGACGAGAATTTCCCATATGCAGAGTTCTCTTACAACAACGGTTATCAATCCAGTTTGAAGATGGCCCCTTTCGAAGCCTTGTACGGAAGGAGGTGCAGGACCCTATTGTCTTGGGATGAAGTTGGAGACCGCCAGTTGTTTGGACCGGATCTGATAAAGGAGTCTGAACAGAAAGTGAAAGTGATTCGCGATAGGCTCAAGGTAGCTCAATCCAGGCAGAAGAGTTATGCAAATTCTAAACGCAAGGAGACAGTTTACGAAGTCAGAGACTGAGTTTATCTTCGAGTATCTCCACTTCGAGGAGTTAAGAGCTTTGGAGTTAAGGGAAAGTTAGCGCCATGTTTTTTAGGCCCATACAGAGTTTTGGAGCGTATGGGAGAAGTAGCCTATAAGTTGGAATTGCCCAAAGGATTGTCAGGAGTTCACGACGTGTTCCACGTTTCCCAGTTGAAGAAGTGCCACACAGAGATGGCTGATATACCGCTGAGTGATACAGTGCCAGTGGAAGCAATTCAGTTGGACAGTGATTTGACCTATGAGGTGAAACCAATCAAGATTCTAGAGTATGCCAGTCGAGTCACCCGCAGCAAGGTTATCATGTTTTGCAAAGTTCAATGGAGCCACCACACGGAGGATGAAGCCACCTGGGAGCGAGAGGAAGAATTGCCGAAGGACCACCCTCACCTATTTTCTAGCCAACCCGAATCTCAAGGGCGAGATTCATCTTAAGGGGGGTAGATTTGTAACATCCCAAATTTTTAATTTGGAATGTTATACACTAGATCATCATTGCATATCATATTTTATTGCATTTTGGTTGATCCTAGAAAATTCTACGGAACTCAAGGACCCTTGGAGAGAGTTGGGGATTTCGTTATTTTCATATTTGAGTTTTCTCAAATTTTGAAAATAGGATCATTTGATTTTATTTATTTTATCTACAATTATTTCTATTACAAAAATATGAGAGAGGGAATAAAATGAATTTCCCAAAATAAAGAAATATTGAGGATTTAATAAAAAAATCAAATAAGATTTTATTTTGGTTTTATTTGCTATTTTATTTGAATTAGGGAAAAATGCGTGTTTTTCAAAATTGCATTTAGGCCCCAGATAAATGTTCATCCTGTGCGGCTTGATTTTAGAAGCCGGGGAAAATTTATTTAGGGATTTTTGGAGTCCGTTTAGTTTTCCTTTTGTTTTTTTTCTGAGCGTAATTTATTTTAAAAAAAAGAGTCCGGACCGACCTTGGGTCGTAACCTGCCAGGACTCCGCCTGGCCGGGCCTTCAAATAGCGCCGCCGAGGCCCGAGGCCAGCCCAACCGCGCCCCGCCCCCGAAACCCTAACCCTAGGCCGCCGCCGCCGCCCGCACCGCTCGCCTCGCCGGACCGCCGGATCCGCCGCCGCCGGAGGTAGTTTTTCGCCGCCGGTTTTTTTAGAAAACCTATCGGTTTTCCGTCGGTTTTGTTCGGTTTTTTTAGTTTTGGTTTTTTTAAATAGATCGGGTTTTCCGGTTTATTTAATTAGTGAGCATTCGTCCGTTCGTTCATTTTAACGAACGTTCTTCATTTTTTTCTCGGATTAAATCCGTGATTTTTCTGATCGCGATTCCTGATCCGATTTTTGTTTTAGTCTAACTTTTCGCTCGTTTATCGGAATCAGGCGATTCAAGCGCCTGGAGTTTCGTCTCGAAACCCTCTTTCCGTTTAACCAACTCAAACAAGTTTTTGCCACTGTAAAAATTGCCCTAGATCCAGAATAGTAAATGAAGCCTGTTTCTTTTGCTGTTTGTCTTTCGTTGCTTCGTTCGATTTGATTCTTTTTGCCAACCGGAGTTCTTAAGTTGAACCTTCTGGTTAGATATTTTATTCGAGTTTTACCTATGCATTAGTTGAGTACTTATTGTATGCTTGTTTGTTTGCGATAGAGTACCCGGAGTGCGCCGCTTGCTACTTTGAATCGCTAGGTTTTGCGGATCATCAGCAAGGCAAGTAACACTTTGATCATACTTCAATTACCTAGTTTTTATTGCATTAGATCAATCCTCACACATTGCATGATAGGATCTAATTAAATTGTGGGTTTGGGAAGTAGTTGAGGTATTACCTATTACCTGTTATTATCAAACCTTTGCGAGTTACTTCTATGTTTGCTTATTATGCCATGATATGCTAGTAGACGTGGATTGAGTGAGTGTATCCATGACAGATGTGAGATTGTTAAATTAATGGTTTATCTAAGGTGGCAACTTAAATACACATCTGGGTGGATTGAGGCACCTGGGTTTTCCAGCGATTGCCTATTTTTTTATGGACCGCCACCCAGGCTCAAAGGGATCATGAGATTATTCATGCTAGAAACTTCCGTGTGCAGCCACAAGCTACTATGGGCTCTAGCATAGTTGATTAAGTTGTGCAAACTCTTACAGTGGTAGACTAACAGATGTAGGGGAAAGTATGTGTAACGGTCTACCCGATCGTAAGGTGCTAGCGCTTCTGAAAGACTATGTCTCAGTCATCCGTTTCTCAAACACCATGTAGTGCGAGAAATCAAACGGAGGCGATCGAGTCTGGTGGGGAAAAGTGCGCAAACCTCTGCAGAGTGTATAAACTAATCATGGTTAGCCGTGTCCCCGGTTATGGACATCTTGAGTATCTAGTACTTGGATTATCATGTGAATCTCATCATGTTACTCTAAAATTAATTTTGTTGGGTTTTGTTTAATGATGATGCTTAATTGGGATTGAGAATGCTGTCAACTATTCTCAATGTTTAACAACTACCCTGATAGATAAATAAAATTTATTCCTTTGTAGTAGGGAAAAATTGGCTTTACGCAAAATTGTAACCATAGAGCTTTCCACCAGCCAAATATGCATATAGAATAGCCTATTTCATTCCATTACTCTCTATGTGTTACTTTGCCAGCATATGCCATGTGCTGACCGTTTCGGGCTGCAACGTTAATGTTGCAGACTTTTCAGACGACGATTAAGGTGCTTTTAGGTCGTGGTTCTATACTCAGTGATGTCGTTGGAGTTGACGGACTCACTTATCTTCCAAGCCTTCCGTTGTTATCATTATTAGATGGCCTTAAGCCATATTTATTGTAATAAGTTCTCTTTTGAGACACTCGATGTAATACGTGTGTGATTGCTACTCTGTTATAAATCCTTCAAGTACTGTGTGGTGTCAGCATTACTGATCCAGGGATGACACCTGAGCACAGAGATTGGACCGTTTGAGGTATGGTCACTACAAATATTCAAGAAGGGTCTACCAAATATAATGGGACAAAAGTCATCTTGTGGGGAACCAAGAATAAGAAAATCAGCAGGATATTTAACTTTCCCACACAAGCCTTCAACATCTCTAACAATCCCAACCGGTGAAATAGTATCTCTATTGGCAAGCTTAATTGTAACATCAATACCTTCTAACTCAGCAGGTGCAATATCATGCATAATTTCTTCATATAAAGAATGAGGTATTGCACTTGCACTAGCACCCATATCACATAAGCCATGATAGAAATGATCTCCTATTTTAACAGAAATAACAGGCATGCCTACAACAGGTCTATGTTTATTCTTAGTATTGGGTCTAGCAATTCTAGCAGCTTCATCACAAAAGTAAATAACATGCCCATCAATATTATCGGCCAAGGGATCTTTAACCATAGCAATACTAGGTTCAACTTTATTTTGCTCAGAGGGTGTAGGTGTTCTAGTAGTACTCTTACGAACCACAGTTGAAGCTTTAGCATGATCCTTTATTCTAGTAGGGAAAGGTGGTTTCTCAATATAAGCAGTGCGAACAATAGGATCAACATTATAAGTGATAGTCTTTTCTTCAACTTTAATAGGTTCAACTACTTTTATTTCAACTACTTTAGTAGGGAAAGGATTCACAAAAAGAAGCTACTATCTCAGAGTCAAGTCCATATTTAGTGCTAAATTCATGAAAAGCATCAGTATCCATAAAAGATTTAACACAATAAACTTAGGTATTATACCTGACTCCTTACCTTCGTTGATTCCCAATCTTCAGAGTTGCATTTAATTCTTTCCAATAAATCCCATTTGAATTCAATAGCCTTCATCATAAAAGATCCAATATAAGAAGTATCAAGCATGGAGTGATTATTGAGAGAAAGCCGAGCATAAAAAATTTGAATCATAATTTCTCTTTAGAGCTCATGATTGGGGCATGAATATAACATTAACTTAAGCCTCCCCCAAGCTTGAGCGATTCTTTCTCCTTCGCGATGCCAAAAATTATATATATAATTACGATCACGATGAACCAGATGCATAGGATAAAAATTCTGATGAAATTCCAATTTCAGTCGGTTGTAGTTCCATGGTCCAATATCATCACATAGCCTAAACCATGTCAATGCCTTTACCTTCAAAGATAAAGGGAAGACCTTCTTCCTGATAACATCATCGGGCATACCTGCAAGCTTAAATAATCCACAAACTTCATCCACATAGATTAGGTGCAAATCGGGATGCAATGTTCCACCTCCTGTAAAAGGATTAGCTAGCAGTTCCTCTATCATACCCGGAGGAATTTCAAAGTAAACATTTTTAGTAGGTTGAGGAGCAACTCTTTGCTCTACTGGTCGGCGTGAAGATACCCCGAACAAGCCCCTCAAAGGATTATGTTCCATAGTAACAAGTGATAGTAAATTTCAGCACACTATATAAATTTTTCCTTACCAAATTCCACCTACCGAAGGCGCTTCACTCCCCGGCAACGGCGCCAGAAAAGAGTCTTGATGACCCACATGTATATGGGATCTATCATAGTCCTTTCGATAAGTAAGAGTGTCGAACCCAACGAGGAGCAGAAGGAAATGATAAGCAGTTTTCAGTAAGGTATAATCTGCAAGCACTGAAATTATCAGTAACAGATAGTTTTGTGATGAGGTAATTTGTAACGGGAAACAAGTAATAAAAGTAAATAAGGTGCAGCAAGATGGCCCAATCCTTTTTGTAGCAAAGGACAAGCCTAGACAAACTCTTATACAAAGGAAAGCGCTCCTGAGGACACATGGGAATTATCGTCAAGCTAGTTTTCATCACGCTCATATGATTCGCGTTAGTTACTTTGATAATTTGATATGTGGGTGGACCGGTGCTTGGGTACTGCCCTTCCTTGGACAAGCATCCCACTTATGATTAACCCCTCTAGCAAGCATCCGCAACTACAAAAGAAGTGTTAAGGTAAACCTAACCATAGCATGAAACATATAGATCCAAATCAGCCCCTTACGAAGCAACGCATAAACTAGGGTTTAAGCTTCGGTCACTCTATCAACCCATCATCTACTTATTACTTCCCAATGCCTTCCTCTAGGGCCAAACAATGGTGAAGTGTCATGTAGTTGACTTTCACATGACACCACTAGAGGAGAGACAACATACATCTCATCAAAATATCGAACGAATACCAAATTCACATGACTACTTATAGCAAGACTTCTCCCATGTCCTTGGGAACAAACGTAACTACTCACAAAGAATATTCATGTTCATAATCAGAGGGGTATTAATATGCATAAAGGCTCTGAACATACGATCTTCCACCAAATAAACAACTAGCATCAACTACAAGGAGTAATCAACACTACTAGCAACCCACAGGTACCAATCTGAGGTTTTGGGACAAAGATTGGATACAAGAGATGAACTACGGTTTGAGATGAGATGGTGCTGGTGAAGATGTTGATGGAGATTGACCCCCTCCCGATGAGAGGATCGATGGTGATGACGATGGTGATGATTTCCCTCTCCGGAGGGATGTTTCCCCGGCAGAACAGCTCCGCCAGAGCCCTAGATTGGTTCTGCCTCGTGGTGGTGGAGTTTCATCTCGAGAGCTTGCTTATGATTTTTTTTCAAGGGCGAAAGACTTCATGTAGCCAAAGATGGGCACCAGAGGCCTGCCAGGGAGCCCATGAGGCAGGGGGCGCGCCCAAGGGGTAGGGCGCGCCCCCACCCTCGTGGATGGTGGGTGGCCCCCCTCTGGTGCTTCCTTCACCCAATATTTTTTATATATTCTGAAACTGACTTCCTGGAGTTTCAGGACTTTTGGAGTTATGCAGAATAGGTCTCTAATATTTGCTCCTTTTCCAGCCCAGAATTCCAGCTGCGGCATTCTCCCTCTTCATGTAAACCTTTTAAAATAAGAGAGAATAGGCATAAGTATTGTGACATAATGTGTAATAACAACCCATAATGCAATAAATATCGATATAAAAGCATGATGAAAAATGGACATATCAGCGGCGGAGCGTGTGGTGGGTGTTCCGCGCACACCCAACAGGGACGCCACACGCACTACACTACGCCGGGGACTGCGCCGCCACCGCGGTGTAGCCTCCCAGCTGGAGCTGTCCTCTGATGACGGCGGAGTGGCTAAGAGACGATGACGGACCTGTGCCATTGGCGATTGTGGGAGAAGAAGAAAAGATAAGCTACAGGGAGGGAGGGGGAAATGCGACACATGACTCACCGGTCATGAGGGTTTTTATAGCAAGCCGGTAAGCATTGCGATTTTAGGGGATTTCACCGAGTCAGGCGGGAAGCTTGCGCGGGAACCTGTGAGGTTGTGCGGGGACGGGCTCACCGACGATTCATTGGCGCCACCGTTTGGCCAAAAGAACGCCCCCGCGCGCTGCGCAAGTTTGCTCTGTAAGCCGTCTGCGGCAGCGAGGTGACAAGACATGCAAGAGGACACATTTAATAAAAAAATGTTTGTGATTTAATTACCTACTATACCACTGTCCTGGTTTATAAGTAGGATTTAACTAATAAAATACGAATGCATGTCGCCAAAGACTATATCGTTGGAGTCGTATTTGAACATAGTTTCCAGCTATACAATTTTTGTAACATGCATTAACACTGTTTTGGTTAAATTGCAGGTTATATACCAGCAAGCGTTTGCCCGCAACACACACGGATTATTCCCTCACAAACAGCTTGGATGGATCAATTGTATGCCACGTATCGCACACGCAACTCTAATCTGATTCGTGCTTGATGTTGATACGTCTCCGTCGTATATATTATTTTTGATTGTTCAATACCAATATCAAACATATTGATCCAGTGCCCAGTGCCAGTTCCTGTCTGTTGCATGTTTTTGGTTCCGCAGAATATCCATATCAAACGGAGTCCAAACAATATAAAAACGGAGATACTTTTTGGAATATTTGGAAAATTCCGGAAGAAAAATCCACGCGAGACGATGCCTGAGGTGGTCACGACGCAGGGGGCGCGCCCCCTACCCTCGAGAGCCACCCGTAATGCGGTTGACGCTCTGCTTTTGCCGCAAGAAAGCTAATTTTCAGAAGAAAAAAATCACGGCGAAGGTTTCAGGCCAATCGGAGTTACGGATCTCCATATATACACGAAACGGTGAAACAGAGCCAGGAGAGAACGCAGAAACAGAGAGAGACGGAGAGACAGATCCAATCTCGAAGGGGCTCTCGCCCCTCCCACGCCATGGGAGCCAAGGACCAGAGGGGAAACCCTTCTCCCATCTCGGGAGGAGGTCAAGGAAGAAGACGAAGGGGGCCCTCCCCCCCTTGCTTCCAGTGGCGCCGGAGTGCCACCGGGGGCCATCATCATCACCGTCATCTTCACCAACAACTTCACCGCCTTCACCACCAACTCTCCCCCCTCTATGCAGCGGTGTAACCTCTCTCTTACCCGCTGTAATCTCTACTTAAACATGGTGCTCAACGCTATATATTATTTCCCTATGATGTATGGCTATCCTATGATGTTTGAGTAGATCCATTTTGTCCTAATGGCTATTTGATGATTAAGATTGGTTTGAGTTGCATGTTTTATTATTGGTGCTGTCCTATGGTGCTCTCCGTGTCATGCAAGCGTGAGGGATTCCCGCTGTGGGGTGTTGCAATATGTTTATGATTTATTTATGGTGGGTGGTGTGAGTGAACAGAAGCACAGACCCGAGTAAGTAGGTTGTTTTCGTATGGGATAAAGAGGACTTGATGCTTTAATGCTATGGTTTGGTTTTACCTTAATCATCTTAGTAGTTGCGGATGCTTGCTAGAGTTCCAATCATAAGTGCATATGATCCAAGTAGAGAAAGTATGTTAGCTTATGCCTCTCCCTCAAATAAAATTGTAATTAATGATTACCGGTCTAGTTATCGATTGCGTAGGGACAAATAACTTTCTCGTAACAACAAACTCTCTACTAAACCTAACTTAGTTGTGTCTTTATCTAAACAGCCCCTACTTTTTATTAATTGCTCTTTATTATCTTGCAAACCTATCGAACAACACCTACAAAGTACTTCTAGTTTCATACTTGTTCTAGGTAAAGCAAACATCAAGCGTGCGTAAAGTTGTATCAGCGGTTGATAGAACTTGAGGGAATATTTGTTCTGCCTTTAGCTCCTCGTTGGGTTTGACACTCTTACTTATCAAAAACTATTGCGATCCTCTATACTTGTGGGTTATCAAGACCTTTTTCTGGCGCCGTTGCCAGGGAGCAATAGCGTGGCGTGAATTTTCTCGTGTGTGCTTGCTTGCTTTATCACTAAGTAATTTTTATTTGCCATTCTTAGTTGTTATTTATCTTTAGTTATGGATATGGAACACGAAATACCAAAAAAATTAGGTGTACTTTCTGCTCATGGAGATGGGGAACCTCCTAAAACCCTCGATGCTCAATATGTGAAAAATATTATGTACCACTTTGATAATCCTGAGAAAACCTCATTCAATCTGGTAATGGCAGTAACGTTGGATCAACGTGAATACTTTAGGGATTATCGCTTGACACAAAAAGGGAAACTATTATGGGATCAAATTTATATATTGAAGTGGTATGCTCGGCAAGTATGCTTGAGTTATGATATTACTTGTTGCTCTAGGATGAAGGCTCCACACCTTCCCTTTTCATGTGAATTTAATGATAATGAAACCTTGGCTTCTTATGCTAGTGGTATATATGATTACTATGATGTGGAACAAATAGAAGAATTTGTTGCTTTTAAGGGTGCTTATGAAATTGAATCTTTGTTTGAAAAGAATGAAGCTTATGATGATGATGTTTATAGGCCTGAAAATTTAGCTATCTTAAAATATTTTTATGATAATTATGAATATAATTCCTATATTAATGCGCTTATTGAGAAAGTCTCTACTGTTCAAGAAGAGACTAATATTTTGCAGGAATCTATGGAAGAAGAAGTTGATGAAACTGGGAGCTCATTGGATGAAAAAGATGATGAGGAGAGCGAAGAACAAAAGGAGGAAGAGCGGATTGATCACCCATGCCCACCTTCTAATGAGAGTAACTCTTCAACTCATACATTGCTTAATTCCCCTTCGTGCTTACCGAAGGATGATTGCTATGATGACTGTTATGATCCCTTGGATTCTTTTGAAATATCCCTTTTTGATGATGCTTGTGGCCAAGATGCCAATATGAATTATGCTTATGGAGATGAACTTACTATAGTTCCTTATGTTAAAAATGAAATTGTTGCTATTGCACCCACGCATGATAGTCCTATTATCCTTTTGAATTCTCCAAACTACACTATATCGGAGAAATTTGCCCTTATTAAGGATTATATTGATGGGTTGCCTTTTACTAGTACACATGATGATTTTGATAGATATAATATGCATGTGCTTGCTGCTCCTACTTGCAATTATTATGAGAGAGGAACTATATCTCCACCTCTCTGTGTTTCCAATATGATAAAACTGCAAGAAACTGGTTATACTATGCATTGGCCTTTACTATGTGTGCATGAATTGTCTTTTATGACATGCCGATGCATAGGAAGAGAGTTAGACTTCGTTGTTACATGATATATGTTACTTTGTGCTCACTACTAAGTTCTAAATCATTGTTAATTAAAATTGGCTTTGATATACCTTGGGATCCGGGTGGATTCATTACTTGAGCATTATATGCCTAGCTTAATGGCTTTAAAGAAAGCGCTGCCAGGGAGACAAACCGGAAGTTTTAGAGAGTCATTTATTTCTGTTGAGTGCTTTCATATAGTTTAAAAACAACAAAAATAAAGAGGGGAACCCAAAACTTTTTCAAAAAGGAAAGTGAAAGTGAGAAAGACAAGCATTGTTGAAGTGGGAGAGCTCCTTGAACTTTGTTCATGCTCACTGAAACTTTGTGAATCTTGATTACAGAAAATTTTCAACAAAAATAATGATCCCCTTGTACAATTCCATTGTATTATAAAAATAATGTGCCAAGGTTTGCCTTTAGGATGTTTACATTTGCTTGATGGTTTGTACGGTGCAGGACAGAAACTTTGGCTGTAGTGCATGATTTTACATTTTTAGCTGGAATGTCAAATGGTTCTGATTCTTTTTGCACTGTCTTCCTATACAAATTATTTATTTTTTCTAATTTTGGTAGAATTTTTCAAGTATCATAAGTATGGTGAATGTTCAGATTATTACAGACTGTTTTGTTTTAGACAGATTCTGTTTTTGATGCATAGTTTGCTTGTTTTGATGAAACTATCAATTTATATTAGTGGATTAAGCCACGAAAAAGTTATATTACAGTAGAAAAAATGCAAAAACAAAATATGAATTGGTTTGCAACAGTACTTAGAATAGTGATTTGTTTTATTATACTAACGGATCTTACCGAGTTTTCTGTTGAAGTTTTGTGTGGATGAAGTGTTCGATGATCGAGTAGGTCTCGATGTGAGAAGAAGGAAGAGAGGCAAGAGCTCAAGCTTGGGGATTCCCGAGGAACCCCAAGTAAATATTCAAGGATACTCAAGCATCTAAGCTTGGGGATGCTGGGAAGGCATCCCCTCTTTCTTCAACAAGTATCGGTATGTTTTCGGATTCGTTTCATTCATTGGATATGTGCAATCTTGGAGCGTCTTTTGCATTTAGTTTTCTTTTTTATTTTATGCACCATGATGGTATGAGATAGTCCTTGGTTGATTTATAGAATTCTCATTGCACTTCACTTATATCTTTTGAGTATGGCTTTATAGAATGCTTCATGTGCTTCACTTATATCATTTGAAGTTTGGATTGCATGTTTCTCTTTACATAGACAACCGCCATTTGTAGAATGCTCTTTTGCTTCACTTATATTTGTTAGAGTGTGGGCATATCTTTTGTAGAAAGAATTAAACTCTCTTGCTTCACTTATATCTATTTAGAGAGATGACAGAAACTGGTCATTCACATGGTTAGTCATAAAATCCTACATAAAACTTGTAGATCACTGAATATGATATGTTTGATTCCTTACAATAGTTTTGTGATGTAAAGATGGTGATATTAGAGTCATGCTAGTGGGTGGTTGTGAATTGTAGAAATACTTGTGTTGAGGTTTGTGATTCTCGTAGCATGCACGTATGGTGAACCGTTATGTAACGAAGTTGGAGCATGAGGTATTTATTGATTGTCTTCCTTATGAGTGGCGGTCGGGGACGAGCGATGGTCTTTTCCTACCAACCTATCCCCCTAGGATCATGCACGTAGTACTTTGTTTCGATGACTAATAGATTTTTGCAATAAGTATGTGAGTTCTTTATGACTAATGTTGAGTCCATGGATTATATGCACTCTCACCCTTCCATCATTGCTAGCCTCTCTAGTACCGCGCAATTTTCGTCGGTACCATAAACCCACCATATACCTTCCTCAAAACAGCCACCATACCTACCTATCATGGCATTTCCATAGCCATTCCGAGATATATTGCCATGCAACTTTCCTCATCATCATATACATGACTTGAGCATTCATTGTCATATTGCTTTGCATGATCGTAAGATAGCTAGCATGATGTTTTCATGGCTTGTCCTTTTTTGATGCCATTGCTACGCTAGATCATAGCACATCCCAGTACACCGCCGGAGGCATTCACATAGAGTCATATCCTTGTTCTAGATATCGAGTTGTAAAGTTGAGTTGTAAGTAAATAAAAGTGTGATGATCATCATTATTAGAACATTGTCCCATGTGAGGTTATCAAAATAAAAGTGGCCAAAGAAGCCCCCCCCCAAAAAAAGAGAGAGGCAAAAGAAGCCTACAAAAAATAATGAGAGAAAAAGAGAGAAGGGGCAATGTTACTATCCTTTTACCACACTTGTGCTTCAAAGTAGCACCATGTTCTTCATATAGAGAGTCTCTTGAGTTATCACTTTCATATACTAGTGGGAATTTTCATTATAGAACTTGGCTTGTATATTCCAATGATGGGCTTCCTCAAATGCCCTAGGTCTTCATGAGCAAGCAAGTTGGATGCACACTCACTTAGTTTCAGTTAGAGCTTTCATATACTTATAGCTCTAGTGCATCCGTTGCATGGCAATCCCTACTCACTCACATTGATATCTATTGATGGGCATCTCCATAGCCCGTTGATACGCCTAGTTGATGTGAGACTATCTTCTCCTTTTCGTCTTCTCCACAACCACCATTCTATTCCACCTATAGTGCTATGTCCATGGCTCACGCTCATGTATTGCGTGAAAGTTGAAAAGGTTTGAGAACATGAAAAGTATGAAACAATTGCTTGGCTTGTCATCGGGGTTGTGCATGATGTGAGTATTTTGTGTGGTGAAGATGGAGCATAGCCAGACTATATGATTTTGTAGGGATAACTTTCTTTGGCCTTGTTATTTTGAAAAGACATGATTGCTTTATTGGTAGGCTTGAAGTATTATTTTTTTATGTCAAATGATAGACTATTGCTTTGAATCACTCGTGTCTTAATATTCATGCCATGATTAGAGATGTGATCAAGATTATGCTAGGTAGCATTCCACATCAAAAATTATCTTTTTTATCATTTACCTACTCGAGGACGAGCAGGATTTAAGCTTGGGGATGCTGATACGTCTCCGTCATATCTATAATTTTTGATTGTTCCATGCCAATATTCTACAACTTTCATATACTTTTGGCAACTTTTTATACTATTTTTGGGACTAACATATTGATCCAGGGCCCAGTGCCAGTTCCTGTCTGTTGCATGTTTTTGGTTTTGCAGAATATCCATATCAAACGGAGTCCAAATGGGATAAAAACGGACGGAGATACTTTTGGAATATTTGGAAAATTCCAGAAGAAAAATCCATGCGAGACGGTGCCCGAGGTGGTCACGAGGCAGGGGGCGCGCCTGCCCCCCTGGGCGTGCCCCCTACCCTTGTGAGCCACCCATAAGGAGGTTGACGCTCTTCTTTTGCCGCAAGAAAGCTAATTTTCGGAAAAAATCATGGCGAAGGTTCCAGGCTACGGTCTCCATATATACACGAAATGGTGAAACAGAGCCAGGAGAGAACACAGAAACAGAGAGAGACGGAGAGACGGATCCAATCTCGGAGGGGCTCTCGCCCCTCCCACGCCAAGGGTGCCAAGGACAAGAGGGGAAACCCTTCTCCCATCTAGGGAGGAGGTCAAGGAAGAAGAAGAAGAAGGGGGGCCCTCTCCCCCTTGCTTCCAGTGGCGCCGGAGTGCCACAGGGGGCCATCATCATCACCGTCATCTTCACCAACAACTTCACCGCCTTCACCACCAACTCTTCCCCCCTCTATGCGGCGGTGTAACCTCTCTCTTACCCGCTGTAATCTCTACTTAAACATGGTGCTCAACGCTATATATTATTTCCCTATGATGTATGGCTATCCTATGATGTTTGAGTAGATCTGTTTTGTCCTGATGGCTATTTGATGATCAAGATTGGTTTGAGTTGCATGTTTTATTATTGGTGCTGTCCTATGGTGCTCTCCGTGTCGCGCAAGCGTGAAGGATTCCCGTTGTAGGGTGTTGCAATATGTTTATGATTTGCTTATGGTGGGTGGCATGAGTGAACAGAAGCACAGACCCGAGTAAGTAGGTTGTTTTCGTATGGGATAAAGAGGACTTGATGCTTTAATGCTATGGTTGGGTTTTACCTTAATGATCTTTAGTAGTTGTGGATGCTTGCTAGAGTTCCAATCATAAGTGCATATGATCCAAGTAGAGAAAGTATGTTAGCTTATGCCTCTCCCTCAAATAAAATTGTAATAATGATTACCGGTCTAGTTATCGATTGCCTAGGGACAAATAACTTTCTCGTAACAACAAACTCTCTACTAAACCTAACTTAGTTGTGTCTTTATCTAAACAGCCCCTACTTTTTATTTACTTGCTCTTTATTATCTTGCAAACCTATGCAACAACACCTACAAAGTACTTCTAGTTTCATACTTGTTCTAGGTAAAGTGAACATCAAGCGTGCGTAGAGTTGTATCGGTGGTTGATAGAACTTGAGGGAATATTTGTTCTGCCTTTAGCTCCTCGTTGGGTTCGACACTCTTACTTATTGAAAACTATTGCGATCCCCTATACTTGTGGGTTATCAGATGTCTCCGACACTACTCGCACAGTTCGTCTTATTTGCCACGTATCACTCTGCCGTTCTCTGCTCGCGTCCCTCGGCAAGCTCTGCTCGCCGTTAGGCGCCATGGTGTGCTCTGCTCGCGTCCGTCGGCGCGCTCGGCTTGTGGACAGATTTTCCTTGCGTGTTCAACTGCTATATGCATATATATGGTAGCAAGATGCCCGTGCGTTGCACGGAACATCAAGATACATTTGTATGAATACTTTATCTTGTGAGAGAAAATGATGAATGAGAGAAGTCCTTATCTGCAAGTGTGTAGAGAGGTGTGGGTATCTTCTTGCAAAATTGTCATAGTTTGCTTTCTAACCGTCAGATATAGATCGGACGGTCTATATTACACGATGGCAGGCACACCATCATCACGGACTCGGTCTTTTATAAGAGTAGAGATAGAGATGGTTGATCGCCGTTGAGGCAACCGCGGAGCACTCTGCTCACGTCCCTTCGCGCGCGCTCTACCAGTGGTTGGGCATGCGCACGATCACGTCGGGGGGCCCCATATGCATGCGGTTGCACCGCGCGTGTTGCCACGCGATGCAATTACGCGTGACACGATGGAGTTACGCGCTGCAAATTAGAACTGCCATCAGGGCCTGCCGATATTCCTGGCCGTCCGGCTTCCCCCTTAATTCCCGCGGCCATTATAACCTTAGTCTCTTCAACCTTTGATTGCACCCCACAACACAACAAGCACACCCACGACGACAGGTAGAGAGAGGATGTCAAGCGGCGCTCCAATGGAGTTTGGCGAGCATAGAATGGAGACCCACGCGAGGGAGATGAATCACTCGGTGGTGTACACCATCGACCCGGCCGTGGTGGACGACTACGTCAACGGCGTTGAGCAGTTTCTTGCTCGAGACAACTACAAGGTGGTCGACATTGACCTCTAGTACACCACCGGTCGTCCCGGCATAGATCAGAAGGTTGTCATCGCCCAGTTGTGCATGGGCCATCATGTCCTCATCTACCACTACTGCATGGCCACAGAGCCTTGCGACCGTTTCAACAGGTTTGTCAACAACTCCGACTACAAGTTCACCATGGTGGAAACCACCAACGATGTAAACGCGCTCCGTGTTACGGGCTTGGCCTGCAAGAACCTTGTCGAAATCCGTGACCACTATAGGGTCTGGGGCAGCACGAAGGACTCCCTAGTCGAACTCGCCTCGGCCATCATTGACCCCTACTACAAAAAGATGAAGCAGGATGCCCAGAGAACAATTCCCGTATCCTGGCACGGGGCTTCGATGTGGCAACTGGATGGACCTCAGCTCAGGTTCGTGGACAACAGTGTGTACACATGCTACGAGATGCACAGGCGGATCGTTGACATGAGGAAGTGCCTCGTTACCAAAATCGACGAGCCCGGATAGAGCCACAAGCAGAGCAAGCATCACAAGAAGTAGATGATGATCAGATGATCGTTTATGCTAGTTAATCATGCATGTAATACATAGTTTACTCTATTGTTGGTGTGTGGAAATGTCATGTGTGTAGTAGCCACCTATGTAATTATGCATGTAATAGTTTATTTTGGTGTGTGCAAATGCCATGGTTGTAGTAGCCACCTATGTAAGTGGATGTTTAATTTGGTTATGCAAGCATGTCCTTATAAGTGTGTGTGCGTGTGTGTGTGCTGTCCTGTATGCAATCCCATCGCACAACACACACGTCTTGTTAAGTTGAACCGTTTATTTTCTCTTGTGTCAACGCAAATAGTTCATTCGAGTAAACTGCATGCCGTATATCGCACACACCTTGATCTGGCTGACCGTTTCTTTTGTGTTGCCTAATCACAAACAGTTCATCCGAGTGAACCGTATGCTGTATATCGCACACACCTTCATCTAGCTGTTCGTTTCTTTTATTTTTCCTAATCACAAACAGTTCATCCGAGTGAACCGTATGCTGTGTATCGCACATGCCTTCATCTGGCTTCCCATTTCTTTTGTTCCTCCTCATCGCAAATAGTTAATTGAACTGAACCGTATGCCCTTCATCGCACATGCAACTAAAATCTGAACCGTGTTTGATGCATCCTCCATAGCAAACACTTTGCACCTTTTTGACGGTTTTCATCACCACCGTTTGCGATTATTGCATCGCACACAGTTTCACGAAGGGTCTCTGATCGTAGTGTCGCGTTAGCAGCATCCTGCATTAGTGCATAGCTATCGCAAAAGCTTGGATGTGTTCTCCAAGATCCTCGGCAGTCACCTTGGCCCAACCAGAGGCCTTAGAATGGGCAAGTTCCGTTCCAACGACAAGGACCGAGACAAGCTTGACGACTGGTTCCGATCCCCCACCCTAGATCAACTCGAGGAGCTCACTTTTGATGATGGGCATATGCAATCCCTACCAATGTTCGCACTCCGCCTCGCGCCCACGTTGCGCGTCACCAAGTTCAGGAACTACCATCCCCCCTTAATGAAGTGTCTGCTCTTATTCTACCACGACTGAAGCACCCCAAGCTCGTCGTCGTCTGCCTCTCAAACGGTGACACGGAGTGCCGGCTCCGTGGCTGTACTACACTCGAGTACCTTCATCTTCAGGCGATCAATGGGTTGAGTACCTTCCACATCACCTCCATGACTCTCTAGACTATTTATGTGTGTTGCTGGTGCGGCAGGAAGACATCACAAGATGTGTACCATGGTATGGTCATTGAGGACACACCTGCACTTGAGAGATTACTTGTAGTTGATCCAGAAGGTCCAACAAGAATCAGTGTCATTTCTGTGCCAAAATTGACAGTGGTGGGCTACTCGTCCGACAAATACTCTGAACTATTTATTGGATCCATACCCGTTTAGGTACAACAACCGCCTTCTACCTCTCCTTCTACAAATTAACATTATTTCTAATTTTGAAGATGTTTGTTCGTCTATCATTCAGAAAATGATTCCGACAAGCTTGACCCTGAAACTGCACACAGTGAAGGTCTTGGCACTAGAATCTATCGGCCCCAACCTAGAGTAAGTTGTCAGTTTCCTGAGATGCTTTCCGTGCCTGGAGAAGCTATATATCGAGGTGATGTTCCTTTTCTGTTAAATGTTAACCATAAGGGAGTTCAATTTGTGACACCTTTTTCCATGTTTACAATGACAATGTACTACGATTTCTGAAGGAATCTTTTGGAGGATTTCAGTACATACATGCCCCCCTATTGGTTGCTTGATCCATATGGTTACAATCAATAAGCATTTCTCCTTTGGATTCATCCGTACTAGTTTTCTTAGGGAACTTTTCGTCCACTCCAACCTCTTGTGAAGAAGGCTACATTTTTCTAGAATGTAATCAAATGCCCATGTTAATCATGTCAGATCGAAGATGGCATGTTAGTGCATTTTACAAATCCTACAAACCAAAAAGGCCTATAGTAATGTTCAAAACTGCATGTAGGCACTAACACTTCTTCTTTTGCAGATAAGATTAGGCCCGTGGTGGATAATGTGATACAATATAACAATCACGTCGAATGCCTAGATCTGCATCTCTCAGAAATTACTTTGAACTCCTACCGAGGGACCTTACCGGAGATTATATTCGCCAGGTTCTTTGTTCTCAGAGCAAGGGTGCTAAAGGAAATGAGGTTTGCCCTACATTTATTTCGCAAAAATGAATGGTTTGTCGATCAGCGCCGGCGCCTGTGGCAGAATGGAATAGGCTCCAAAAATGTTGAATTTCATTTTGGAACTTCAGATGACAGAGTAATCGGAAGTCATCATGTCAACCCCATACATGACTTCTCAGTGGCTGAACCATTTGCAAAAATTGTAGGTTTCGAAACCAGACTTAGAAGTGGTAATATTAGTTTGAACCTCTCCGATATCCATGTTCAGCGGATCAGCACGATCGTTTGCATCTGATGAGCCGAATTTCATTTCTAATATTAGTTTGAACCTTGTAATCTTCGAATTTGAGCCATACAACTCTGGAATTTGAACCTTGTAATATTTCGAGATTTTGTGGTACAATCGTTGAAATGGCATTGTATGAGACTCGTATATTGGTAGCACTAATTTGACCTTAATATGCAATGGTCTTAGATTTTATTAACCATTCTTGAATCTATTTACCTTGTCGATCTCAAAGCACATGATATGTATAGCTAACTCGACTGCGATCTTCGACATTATTGCACACAGTTGATTTCTTCCACCGTGTGCCATGTAGAGCGCATAATTAATTATCGCACTCGAGTGTCCATCATCACCCTTCTGTGTAACTGTGACCTCATCACCCACGGGTAAACTTATGACTGAAGTCATTCCACACACTTCGTTTTTACAAAGCTTTTTGCCAATAAATGCTCACGATTTGTCCCTCTTCTAGCCGACGCGTGGCCAAACTAGCCGGACGGGAAGCTTGCGCGGTAAATCGCGGTAGCACGGGAACAGGATCACCGACGATACATTTGGCGCCTCTTCGAGCCCACGCGTGCGGTGCGGTGTTGTCAAGCATGCAATGGAATCCTCCACTATGAACATCGTGACAAGATGTGACGATTATAGGCCGGCCAGCCCCCATTTATTACAGCGGCCATTTAACCCGTGTGTCTCTTCAACCTTTCGATCGCACCCCACAATTGCAATAAGCACACCCACCATGAGAAATTCTTAGAGGGTATCCTGCGCACCTCCAATGGCGCTCCGGGCGACTGCCAATGATGAGCAGCAGTTCACCATGCGTGCAGTGATGAACACCCAAAGAAGGTTCATGGACCTCTCGGTGGTGTACACCAATGACCTGGTCTGGGTGGAGCACTCCATCCACATCATGGAGCTGTTGCTTGCCGAGGAGAAATACAAGGTGGTCGGGTTTGACCTCGAGTACACCCGCGCTCGTGCCGGGTCTCGTCCCAAGGTCACTGTCGTCTAGATGTGTGTGCGCCACCAGGTCCTCGTCTACCACTATTGCCTGGCCACAAGGCCTTGCGAGCGTTTTGCTAGGTTTGTCAAAAACCCTCACTACATGTTCGCTATGGTGGACATCACCAACGATGTAAAGGCGCTCAAGAATTCAGGCATTGCCTGCCAGAATCTTGTTGACATCCAGGGCCAATACAAGATCTAGGGCAGCAAGGAGCATGAGAAGGACTCACTGGTTCACCTCGTCGAGGCCATCATTGACCCCTACTATAGAGACATGAAGGATTTGTGCAACAAGGACAAGCGTGCCTGGCACTCGGTCTGGATGGAGAAACTCGACAAAGCTCACGTCGTGTACATGGCCAAGGAGGCATACATGAGCTACGACATATACAGGCAGATCGTTGACATGAGGAAGTGCCTCCTTCCCCAAAACAGCTAGGGATCTAGCCGGAAGCAGAGCAATGGCACAATAAGTAGATGATTAGATCCACGTTTCTCCTAGTTTAGTATGCATGTAATTGCTTACTTTGGTGTGTGGAAATGTTATGTGTGTACTCACTTGTGTAATTGTATGCTTAATTTGGTTATGCAATGTTGTCTTTTCAAGTATATATGTTGATGCTCTATAGACAGAGCATAGATGTTGTGCGGACAAAGAAAATCACATCGCACATGGACTAAACAATGGATCCCGTCGGTGATGTTTTCATCAATCACTCACAATTGTATACCAGCAATCGTTTGCTCACAACACACATGGCTTGTTAGCAGCAATCGTCTGTGTTGTTATCGGTCTTCACAACATTCCCGATTACAGACCTGTTTGCCGCGTATCGCACACATCTTGTTAAGTTGAACCGTTTTTGTTCTCTTGCCTCAACGCAAAAAGTTCATCCGAGTGAACCGCATGCCGTATATCGCACACACCTTGATCTGGCTGACCGTTTCTTTTGTGTTGACTAATCACAAACAGTTCATCCGAGTGAACCATATGTTGTACATCGCACACACCTTCATCTGGCTGCCCGTTTCTTTTGTTCCTCCTCATCGCAAACAGTTAATTGAACTGAACCGTATGCCCTGCATCGCACACGCAACTAAAATATGAACCGTGTTTGATGCATCCTCCATCGCAAACGATTTGCACCTTTTTGACGGGTTTTTTACACCACCATTTGCGATTATTGCATCGCACACAATTTCGTCAAAGGGTCTCTGATTGTAGTGTCGCGTTAGCAGCATCCTGCATTAGTGATAGTCCCTACATATTACAAAATAAAACATAGTCCGACATGTAATAATAAGTTTCACGTAGTCCTCACATATTACAAATTGAAGAATAGTCTGAAAAATAATAATAAGTTTCACGTAGTCCTCACATATTACAAATTATATATCTTGTGAGTTATTTCTTCCCCTACGTCCCCCTTCAGCCTCGACTGCCTCGACCACGTCCGCCATTCCTCTTGTTGTCATACTCGCTGATGTGGAAGCACCATCTTTCTTCTGTTCGAGACAATATTTCATCCTATGCCCATGAGTCGTGCATAGCAAACATTGCATGGTTCCCCCACGAGATTCAGATTGGACCATATCGTTAGGTATGTGACGTACCTTGCGTCTACCCCTTCTTGTTCGACTCATACCTGGATCCGATATGTATCATCTCTCGCTGTCGTTAACCTTGTTGAAATTGCTGACGAATCTAAGTCCGTACATCTCACCAGTCCAGGTGTTGAGTACCGCCTCTTTTAAATAGTATGGGGACACGAAGGAGATGGCGTCCAACTGAATCTAGCCACAGGCAGCCAACACATGCGAGGAAGGCAAGTGCAACAACTTTGGTTTGTTGAATGCACACTCACATGTTGGCTAGATTTCTGTTCCAATTCTTACCTCGTGCGTCTTCACCTCATTTGCCGAACCAAAACCATATGTAGGAAGTTATACCTCATACCTCCTTTCCTAATTGCCGATGAGTCTGCTAGTGTGCTTCTTTGCTTTCTCTATCTTGTTTGCCATGTACTCCATGACACTTCTACAATAAGGTGTATTGGGATTATCTGCAATATGCTTCTTTGTTGACTCGTGCCTTTCTCTAAAATATCTCAATGTGTCGGGGAATATAGACTCCACAATAGCTATGAGTGGAAATGCTCTATTCCCTCTGAGAATAAAGTTATACACCTCTGCAAGGTTCGTTGCCATGATGCCATACCTAGCTCCATGGGTGTCATCAGCAAAGATCAATTCACAGGAGGCTCTTTCTCTACCCACTCGGAAAAATTCTTTATCTTCCTCCCCTTTTTTCCTCTTAGTATCAGGAGGGTCAATCGTTGGCAAGTCACAAAGACCTCCTGGTTGCTCTAGCATCGCGATGTCTATTTCTAATGTTTGTTGCTGTGCTTGTAGTTTCTTCCTCGCACTAACCTGCTTCTTAGTAAACTCATTTAGTTTTGACCATATAAAATTGTATTTTCCCTGCTTGTTCTGCTTGCATAGTTTTTTGAACAAGTTCATCAACTGCTTGTTCTTGAACCGCGAGAAAAAATTAGCCCCAAGATGGTGCATGCACCACCGACTCTCCAAGTCCTTCCAAGGTGTTTGTGTGGACCTGGATCCCTGAGTGTCTTGACGACTTTCAGTGTACCAGCATGCTTGTCATGGAGGACACACACATTTGGTCGATCTTTCACTATGGCAATTTTCAGTTGCCTGAAAAACCATACCCAACTCTCAAAGTTCTCACCCTCCACAAATTCCATAGCAAGTGGGAAGATTTGTTCATTCCCACCGATGGCAGTAAGGATCTTTCCTCTGTATTGACTGGTTAGAAATGTACCATCCACACACATCACGGGACGACAATGTTGGAAAGCTTCGATGCATACATCAAACGAGAAGAATACGATTCAGCACCTTAAAACCTGGTATAATAGGCAGGAATATGTGTTGTACGTCAACATAAGTGTCGGGATTCCTTTCCTTCAATGTGTGGAGTAGACGGACAACATTATCATACGATTCTATGAACGTCCCAAACCTTTCCTCCACAACCTTCTGCTTAGCCCTCCAAGCCTTACCATAAGGAATGTCATACTTCCATCTAACCTTCACCGCTATCTCGATGTGTTTTGCTTCCATGCTTTTCTTCTCCACTATCTCAGTAAACATGAGTTGCGCAATGAGAGTTCAAGTCAGGTTTGGGTGATTTACCAGAAGGTTTTTCCTCACACAATTATGTGGGAAGACATCGGTGACAACCTAGTGGATGTTCCACTTCGGCACGTGCCCGTGCACCTTCCTAGGACAACCAGTTTAAACACATTTCATGGTATAGTTTGTTGGACTTGATATATGTGTCCGAAAAAACCTTTGTGTAGACATAGCCCACTTTGTGACTGCATACTTCTTTTTTTCTTTTTATCATACATTGCCCCTATCTGCACTTGGTTTTGATGATACTACCACGCGGTCTCATGCCCATCGTTGATCGTAAGGCCGTCGATATGCCCTGATCCCATGTAGAAGGAATCGGCACCTCCACTTCCTCCTCAGGATTTTCAGAATCCAGATCCTCCATCAGTCCATCCTCGTCCTCCTGTTCCACCATCCTCTGCATTTCCTCCCCTACCTCATCCCCGTCAACAAAACCACTACTAGCAAATAATGTCGACTGACTACTTTGTCCTGCATCAAGACCAAACAAATTGTGTGACACGTAATCTAACTAAGCACTAAAATACCACCATGCAAAATTTAACACTACAAGTATGCAGTATGACTCACCTACATTAACTAAACACTAAAACTTAATATGCACAGAGAACAATAATTAGAGAAAATATACGATGACATGGTTATACCTTCGACGCGTGGGTTCGCTGCTTCTTGCTCCTCTCTTCAACTCAGCGACACCGGCCACCTCCCGGAGTTCTTGCACCACCGAACACCACTGAGGGAGTCCTGGACTAAGGAGTCCTCGGATGTCCGGCCTGTCATCTATGGGCCGGACTGATGGGCTATGAAGATCGAAGACTATACTTGTGTCCGGATTGGACTGTGCTTGGTGTGGAAGGCAAGCTTGGAGACCGAAGATTCCTTTTTATGTAACCGACTCCATGTAAACCCTAGATCTCCTCGGTGTCTATATAAACCGAAGGGGATAGTCCGGAAAGGACAACACGTATTCTCATTACCATATTCATAGGCTAGACTTCTAGGGTTTAGCCATTACGATCTCGTGGTAGATCAACTCTTGTAACACTCATATTCATCAAGATCAATCAAGCAGGAAGTAGGGTATTACCTCCATAGAGGGGGCCTGGACCTGGGTAAACATCGTGTCCCCTGTCTCCAGTTACCATTGATCCTAGACGCACGGTTCGGGACCTCCTACCCGAGATCCGCCGGTTTTGACACCAACATTGGTGCTTTCATTGAGAGTTCCACTGTGCCATCGGCAGAAGGCTCGATGGCCCCTTCGATCGTCAATAATGACGTTGTCCAAGGAGGAACCTTCCTCCCCGGACATATCTTCGTATTTGGCGGCTTCGTACTGCGGGCCAACTCGCTTGGCCATCTAGAGCAGATCGACAGCTACGCCCCTGGCCATCAGGTCAGATTCGGAAGCCTGAATTATGTTGCAGACGTCCGTGGAGATTTGATCTTCAACTGATACGAGACCGTGGCAACCGCTCCCCATCGCCTCGATGAACATGGCCTAAACCTGTCATCGGGCCGCATCCAGGAGATAGCTCCTGTAACAGCTCTGGCCTTAAATCCGGAGCAGATCAAGTCACCCGAAGACGGGAAGCTCAACCCCGTCACAAGGGCTACTGATTCCACGGTGTTCGAGCCACACGCAGATTCCACTTCCTACGGCATCCACATCAACGAAACCCCGGACTCGCCTCTGACGTCGAATTCCAAACCCTGCGAGCCCGCATATACCGAACTCGATTGGTTATCGATCCTCAAGTTCAGCGCCGCAGATGTCTTCCAACACGCGCCCATGGGTGACATACTAAACTCGCTAAAAAAACCTATCCCTGGCAAACGACCCGTCACCGAACTATGTTCGGTTCGAACTTTCAGCGAACGATGGAGGATTTTGTTTCCCACCCGCCACCCAGCTCGTCGCCGCTGTTGAAGACCTAACCAACACGCCCGACCCCTACCCCAAAGACATCGATGGTTTGGACGACGATGAGGGGCAAGGCCAGAGCTTATTACCCGTTCGACATGGGAGGACCACTTCCTGGTATGACATGTGTATGAAAGACACACCTTACGGCGCTCTCGATGATGATAAGGAGAATTAGGTCGAGAGTAAACCGCCTGGTACTCAGCCCGGAAACCGGCGCCCTAGGCCACATCGCCCAACAGAAAACACTGCCAACAAAGACCCTGCTGAGGTAGAATCTAAGCAGGATGAACAGGGAAGCGGGCAGGACAACTCTGATGAACAGACCACATATGGGGACTCGGAGGACATTGAAAGTGTGTTATATTGACTAGAGGGGGGTGAATAGGCGATTTTTATGAAAGTCTTCAAAACGTGGGAGTTATGAAGACAAACGATAGAAATAAACCTAATACCCTGCAGCGGAAGGTAGACTACACTAGGCAAGCCATAGTCAAGTATTCAATAGAGTGAAAGCACAATGACTAATAGCAGCAATGTAGTAAGGATCAGGTAGGAAGATATTGTGAAGCCAGACAGAACACACAGTCACTCAGTGAAGACAAAAGATAGTGCAAACATACAATGACTTCACAAGGAGTAACAGTAAGTAAAGGGAAGGGAAGATGAAACCAGTGACTCGTTGAAGACAATGATTTGTTGGACCAGTTCCAGTTGCTGTGACAACTGTACGTCTGGTTAGGGCGGCTAGGTATTTAAACCTTAGGACACACAGTCCCGGACACCCAGTCCTGAACACACAGCTCAGGACACCCAGTCCTCACCGTATTCCCCTTGAGCTAAGATCACACAGACCTCGCCCAATCACTCTGGTAAGTCTTCAAGGTAGACTCCCAAACCTTCACAGACTTCGTTCACCGGCAATCCACAATGCCTCTTGGATGCTCAGAACGTGACGCCTAACCGGCTGGAGGATGCACAGTCCTCAAGTGTAATAAGTCTTCAGATCACACAGACAAGAAGACATAAGTGATGCCTAATTCTCTTTGGCTCTGGGTGGTTAGGGCTTTATCCTCGCAAGGAATTCTCTCTCAAAGGCTTCGAGGTGGGTTGCTCTCAAACGACAAAAGCCGTACTCTGAATCTGAGTAGCCAACCGTTTATGGTTGTAGGGGGTGGGCTATTTATAGCCACTTGGCAACCCGACCTGATTTGTCCGAAATGACCCTGGGTCACTAAGGAACTGACACGTGTTCCAACAGTCAGATTTCAAACTCATACGGCAACTTCACTTGGGCTGCAAGCAAAGCTGACTTGTCCGACTCTGGACAAGATTCGCTCTCATAGTCTTCACTCGAAGACGTAGGTTTTGGTTAGGCATCACTTCAGTCATTTTGACTGGTTCTCTTGGACCCCACTTAACAGTACGGTGGTTCCTATGACTCAACACAAAAGAAAAAGAACTACGAAAGATCTAAGTCTTCGAGCTCCTTAGGCTTCATGTGGTGTCTTCTCTTGTCATAGTCTTCAATGTGAATATCTTCATATACCACCTTTGACTTCAATGTCTTCATACATTTTTAGGGGTATCTCTGGTAGGAAAACCGAATCAATGAGGGACTTCTACCTGTGTTATCCTGCAATTCTCACAAACACATTAGTCCCTCAACTAGGTTTGTCATCAATACTCCAAACCAACTAGGGGTAGCACTAGATGCACTTACAATCTCCCCTTTTTTGGTGATTGATGACAAACTAGTTGAAGTTTTCAACGGGGAATATAATCTGTGAAATTGTAAAGGATAAGGAATTGTCTTCATAAGTTGCAAGGGCTCCCCCTGAAGATGTGCATATAAGTAATTTGCTTTTGGAATGCAAATGCACATGGCAGGTTGTACTTGTGGAGATCCACTTCAACTTATGATGACAATCCACTATGCATGTGAAAGTATATGAAGATAATGACATGCATAATGGAAAATGGACGTCTGCAGAATGATCTAAGTGCGGAATTTATCATCGCACATGCGGAATTTATCATCACAAAACAAGGTGGCAGATAAGTAGCAGACGACCATCGAGTTTAAGTGTTACAACTCAAAGAACCAAATGTAGCAAAACGAGAGTTGTAAGCATGAAGCAAAATATAAAGCACCCGCCCATATGGACCCGCTTGAAGACTATCAACCTCATATGCTTCTCCCCCTTTTGTCAGTAAGGACCAAAAAGGTTTGAAGACATAGAGCATCTACTCGTTCCCATGAGGAGTAGGTGAAGCGGCAGGGTCGTTGGTGGTGTTTGGCGGTGCTGAAGAGCTTGGAGCAGAGTCGAAGCGTGCTGAAGGAGGTGGCGGTGAAGTAGCATCGTCTTCATCCTCGATAACTCTGGCAGTCACAGTTGCAGCAGAGGAAGAGAACTCAGAGTCTTCAAGGGATGGAGTTCCTCGCAGCACAGCCCTTCGAGGAGGTGTGGAGTCAAACTTGAATCACTCAGTGAAGCCATCCTCTTGAAGATCATCTTCAGAACACATCATCGTTAGCCCTTTCCATGTGCGGCGATAGGTTTCATGGGCAACGAAAGCATTCTTGGTGGCAAGATTGCGAATGCGATTAACATCCACCAAGAGGCTTTTCATCTGACGCATCAGCCAGTCATGATGCCTATCCTGTTTCTGATGAAGAGCCACAAGAAGCTCTCGGTCGTTGAGAACACGAGTGCGCTTCTTGGGTCGTGGAGCAGTTGTACTATCAGTGGCTTCAGTGGAGGCAGGGTGTGGTGCACGTGTAGTGCCAGCTAAAGGATACACCCGAGTGACTGCTTCAACTCCTTCAATGTTCTGAGAGAAACTCTGATGCTCTGCATTCTGAAGACTTAGAGGTTCCTTGGCAGGCTCAGGATAGATGGCTTCAGTAGAGATATCCACATCAAGCAGAAAAATCCGATGATTGCGAGCAGATGGCTAATATGAGATATCGGAGTGAAGTTTGATTAGCCGCATTACCCATGGGGCGTAGATCTTCAAGCCAAACAGATCAGAGCCTGATGCAGCAAGTTGGCGAATGAAGAAGTCCTGTGCATTGAAGCATTTCCATGAAGTATATAGAAGACCAAAGTCTTCATTGCACCCTCAAGCTTAGCATTTGGAGAGTGCCCTTTGATGGGCCAAAGAGTTCGCCTGATGATGTGATAAATGGTTCTTGGCAGATACTCAAGGTCTTCAATGAAGAACTCCGTGGGATAAGCAGCATCTTGGGGCAATGGCTTCATCATGCTGAGCATCTGACTCATATCAGGTTCATGCTTCTGAAAGATGCTCTCAATATCTTCACTATGCAGCTGACAGCCATGCTCGTAGAGATTGCCAGGAGTGGGCAAGCTAGTGAGCTCAATGATGTCAAAGGCTTTGGCTTCGTGATGAACGTTTCCAGTCATCCACTCCAGGACCCAAGTCTTCGGATCTCTGCTATACCTGCGGATGTGAAGTGTGGCATAAAATTGGAGCAGCAGCTCTTCATTCCAATGCTCTTGGTCAGTAACGAACGACAGCAGTCCAACTTCCTTGAAGCAATCCAAAGCTTCTTCCAGACAGGGCAGACCAGCTATAGCTTCAATGTCAAGGCGCTTGTGTGGGAAGATGCGACCTTGGTTGTAAAGAATGCATGAGTAATAGCTTCACTGAGGATAGCTCCAGAACCGATCAGATGATATCATTTCCCTTGAGTAGGGGTTCCTGGAGCTATCGAAGAATGTGTTGTCTACCCTGAAGCCATTGATATTGAAGGAGCCAGGTGCTGATGCAGGACCTGGGAACCTTGGCAATCTTGGGATTGGCTTCTGTACCTGAGGCCTGCGCTCAACATGATAGTCGAACTGGGGACCGGCAGCAGACTCAGGAACAGAAGTGGCGGGATCAGTGGCTTCGCTGTCTTCTGATGCTTTTGTTGGGGAGGGCTCCACATTAGCTTCATTGGTGGTTGTGGCAGCCGCAAGATTTTCAAGCACGTTCTCCTTGAGAACTGCTTCTTGGTGGGACAGGGGAGTGGCAATTTGTGGGACTTCTTCTTCCGCGGCTGATGCAACCGGATTGTCTTCAGCAGAGACTTGAGGCCTTGGACCTTTGCGAAGCCTGCGCAACGCAGGCGACGCCTGTGGAGTTGGAGTTGGCTGGGCCTCATAGTCTTCTTCCTCTTGTGGGCGATCCGCCCATGAAGCATTCTGTGCAATTGGCGTCATTGGACGACCAATGCTGATGAGTTCGCTGTTCTCAAGCTGAGGAAGGACTGCACCATCTTCTACATGGACCAATGTCTTCAGCAGCGATGGGGTCAGCTGCTGGAAAGTCTTCAGCTTCATGAGCCTCTGTGGAAGCAGGCTCATGGATAGTCAGTTGGCGTTCAGCTTCAGGATAGACCATAGAAATGGGTTCAACTATCAAGGGCTCTGTGGGAGCAGCCCGATCTTTCTTGGTCTTCCTTTTCTTCTTGGAGGGGGCAGTAGGAGAGGCTTCAGGATGTTTCCTCTTCCTGGCTTCAGCCTCAGCAGTCCTCGTCTTCTTGAGCTCTGAAGCGGTTGACCGTCTTTTTGGCTTCGAGCCAGTCATTCTTGTTGGGAAGACAATAGGAACTGCTTCCTGCCTTGGTGCGTCGGGTTCAGCCGTAGCAGGCTTCTTCTTCTTCTTTGCAGCCATCCTGGGGTCGATGCCAGGACGCCCAAGGGCCTTGCGCCTCTCAGCCTCATTGTAGGCTTGCACACATCTGTCAGCCAGAGCCTTCACGCACTCACGCGAGCCCCGAGCTTCTGCACGTTTCTTCAGAAAGGCTTCCTTGAGCTCATGCATCATGATCTTGAAATTCTTCACTTCTTGCACACTGAGCTTGGCCATATGCTTCTTGAACTGAGCCTTTTCATAGTCAATCTTTTGCTTCAGTTCAACAATGCGTTGGGCGACAGCTAGCTCTGAAGCAATGGCGCCTTGGAAGGCGACACTGAGGCCAATGGGTATTTGCAGATCTTCAAAGCTGATGTTTGGCGTGTCAAACCACTCGTCAATGAAGTTGTGGATGATGGTTACATCAAAGAGAGGCAGATCATTGAAGATTTCTGCTTCTTCTTTGCTCTTGATGAGTTGCTCAAGAGCGTCATCTGCAAGATCTTCATCACTTGACAGATCGATGGCGTCATTGCGCAAAATGGCAGCAGCAGTTAGCTCTTGGCCGATGTGAGGCAGAGGCATTTTGACCTTCTGGGGCTTGGAGATACGTGATAAGTCTTCGGACTGCACACTGTCTTCAGGAGGTGCAGTTGCCAGTGGCTTCGCCCGTGAGATTTTTGGTGAAGGGGCAGGCTTTGAAGCTTTAGGCTTCTTCAACTGCTTTGGCTTCGGCACTACAGGCGCTTCATCTGATTCAGCGTCAGCTGCAGGCTCATTCACTGCAGTCCCTTGAACTAAGATGCGGGTGATGAGGCCTTCAAGGTTGTAGAAAGGACCGATGACATTGGGTTCTGCATCTCGTGTGCCATCTGCCCTTGGTGCTGAGGGACCAGGGTTGAAGTCTAACCCCAAAGTCTTCATGTTCTGCTTCGCTGAGTTCTGGGCAAACTAGAAGTTGCGCTTGAACAGATTGTCGTCACGACACCATAGTAGTGATGATGGGTGTGCATCAGCAGGCTGTGGCCCCCGGACCATGCAGGGATAGAAGCCCTGTTCAATGGCTTCATCTCTGGACCTGGGTAGAAGATTCTTGTATAGGATGTCTCCCCACGGTCTCTTGATGGCGTTTTTCTCAGCATATTCCTGGGTTACAAATCGGTATTTGAACCATTGTTCTGCCCAATATCTTCGAATCCATTGGATTCGGGTCTTGCGCTGATTGTAATCCTCTTCAGGATCTGTCTTGTACAGTTCTGAGAGGTCATCTGGCAGATCTCTGAGCCCTTTGGATACCATAATCCTAGAGTTGGGGTGTGAGCCAAATATCAAAGAATTTGCTTCACAGCTAAGTGATGCGACTCCTTTGGTGCCGCTTGAAATCGAGCACACATGCAAACACTAAGCATAATATCTAGCCTAGATGCACATAGATAAAGTAACGAACCAATCATGGAGCGGTATACCTTTTGATCGAACTCTTTACCATTATCGTCGGGACCCATATGATGTTTGGCTGGCATTGGTGTTGTGAAGCCTTTGCAGTTTTGCATACCAAACTTCTTCAGGCAATCTTTGAGATACTTTTCTTGAGATATGAAGATGCCGTTGCGTTGTTGTCATATTTTAAGACCAAGGAAGAACTTCAGCTCTCCCATCATGGACATCTGATATTGCTCTTGCATCTTATATCCAAACTCTTCACTGTACTTCTGATTGGTGTAGCCGAAGATAATGTCATCCACATATATTTGGCACACAAACAGTTCACCATCATATGTCTTCGTGAAGAGAGTGGGGTCTAGGGAACCAGGTATGAAGCCTTTGCTCTTCAGGAAGTATTTGAGTGTGTCATACCAGGCCCGAGGGGCTTGTTTGAGGCCATACAGTGCCTTGTTGAGCTTGTATACCATGTCAGGATGTTTTGGATCTACAAAGCCAGGCGGTTGTGCAACATACACTTCTTCTTCAATCTTCCCATTGAGAAAAGCACTCTTCACATCCATTTGATATAGAAGTATGTTATGATGATTTGCATAGGCCAGCAGTATGCGTATGGCTTCAAGTCTAGCCACAGGAGCAAATGTTTCATCGAAGTCAATGCCTTCCACTTGAGTATATCCTTGAGCAACGAGACGAGCTTTGTTTCTGAAAAATTGACCATGCTCATCTTGCTTGTTGCGGTATATCCATTTGGTGCCTATTATATTGTGCTTCTGTGGATCAGGACGCTTAACCAGTTCCCATACATTATTCAGCTCAAACTGTTGAAGCTCTTCTTGCATAGCTTGAATCCATTCAGGTTCCATGAAGGCTTCTTCAACTTTCTTGGGTTTTGTTATTGAGACGAATGCGAAGTGCCCACAGAAAATTTGCTAGCTGAGTTGCCCTTGAACGAGTGAGTGGACCGGGTGCATTGATGCTATCAATAATTCTTTCAATCTGCACTTCATTGGCAACGCGAGGATGTACAGGGTGAAGATTTTGCTCTTGCTGATCATTGTCGTTGTTAGAAGGAATGTCTTCAGGCTGAGCATTGTCTTCATGTTGATCAGGTGCTGAGATGATAAGTTCTTCTTCGGGATGAGCTTCAGAAGGTATAATTTCTCCAGTTCCCATTAGCTTGATTGATTCACTGGATGGAACTTCATCTAGCACATTTGGAAGTTGCTCTCTTCGTGAACCATTGGTCTCATTGAACCGCACATCCACTGTTTCAACCACTTTGTAATGAAAGAGATTGAAGACTCTGTAGGAGTGCGAATCCTTTCCATATCCAAGCATAAAACCCTCATGTGCTTTTGGTGCAAACTTTGAGGTGTGATGTGGGTCCTTGATCCAGCACCTGGCGCCAAATACTCTGAAGTAACTGACATTTGGCTTCTTGCCGGTAAGGAGCTCATAAGATGCCTTGTTTAGAAGCTTGTGAAGATAAACACGATTGATTGTATGGCATGCAGTATCAATGGCTTTAGGCCAGAATTTTCTTGGAGTCTTGTATTCATCTAGCATCGTTCTGGCCATCTCAATGAGTGTTCTGTTCTTGCGTTCGACGATGCCATTCTGCTGTGGTGTGTACGGGGCTGAGAATTCATGTGTGATGCCCAAGGTATTAAGATATGTATCAAGGCCAGTGTTCTTGAATTCAATGCCATTGTCACTTCTGATGTGCTTTATCTTGGCGCCATAATTGTTCATAGCTCGATTGGCGAAGCGTCTGAAGACATCCTGCACTTCAGTCTTGTAAAGGATTATGTGTACCCAAGTATATCTAGAATAATCATCAACAATGACAAAGCCATAGAGACAAGCAGTAGTAGTAAGAGTTGAGTAATGAGTGGGACCGAAAAGATACATGTGAAGCAGTTCGAAGGGTCGAGTAGTGGTCATGATTGTCTTCGAGGGATATTTGGCCCTCGTCATCTTTCCTGCCTCACAGGCACCGCATAAGTGATCTTTCTTGAACTTGACGCCCTCGATGCCTATGACATGCTTCTTCTTTGCCAGGTTGTGGAGGTTCCTCATGCCAGCATGCCCAAGCCTCCGATGCCAGAGCTAGCATTCAGAAGCTTTTGCTAGAAGACATACGGCAAGCTGTGGTCCTGCTAAGAAATCTACCATGTACAAATCATCTTTTCGATACCCTTCAAATACTAGAGACTTGTCAGATTCCATTAGTACAAGGCAACGATATTTTCCAAATATTACAATCATGTTCAAATCGCAAAGCATTGAGACAGACATTAAGTTGAAGCCAAGGGATTCAACAAGCATGACTTTATCCATGTGTTGATCCCTTGAGATTGCAACTCTACCTAGACCCAATACCTTACTTTTACCAGTGTCAGCAAATGTGATGTGGCTCTTGTCGGATGGACGTAAGGTTGAGTCCATAAGAAGGCTTCTTTTGCCAGTCATGTGATTTGTACATCCACTATCAATAATCCATTCTGAAGACGCTGGTGTCGTACCCTACAGTGCAGTTAGGGGGATAGGCTTCACCAAGAGCATTGTGAAGCAAAAACATTTGTCGAACCAATGGGTTATGAAAGCTTAGATCCAGATTAGGACTAATAGGGAGAGTAGCAAGCGATTCAGGAACGAAGTACATAGTAAGACCATTCGGGCATTTGATCTTGCGCCCTACAAGATGTTTAAGGTCCCCAGCAATAGCGTCAGACGATTTTGGTTTTCTGCTGGAGACCTTTCCCTGCAAAAGAGAGTTAAGCTTTCTTAGCCACCCACATCTTCAAGGGTGTCTTAGAAGCAATAAGTCTAAGTGCAGCATCTGAGAATTTTGGCTTTGGAGCCCTAGCAAACAGTCTTGCAGGCGGACAATAGTACTCATAAGAATAAGCAGAATAGTTCTGGGTCTTATGAACATGGCGATTTGATGAACCGCTCTCATATTCATATGCCTGAGTATGGTTTCCCTGCAAAACATTCGTGTTAGTGCGACTCAGGTGAGTCCTCTGTTTGTATGAAGCCTTTGGTCTGAGGTTTGTCTTCTTCATGTGAGGTGTCATGATGATATTCACAGGAAGATTCTCCAGACACCTTTTCGGAACCCAGATTTTCTTCATAGGCGGTCCATTCCTACAGTTAGTACCAATGTACCTGGCAAACACTTCACCATTCTGATTCTTAAACAGTATATAGTTTGCATCAAAGGATTCATCAGTGATAATGGGGTTAGCACAAGTGAAGCCAGATAGATTGGATGGATCTACTGAGGGTTCCTTTGCAGCAACCGACATGGTTTTGGGGTACTGCTCAGGTTTCCAGTACGAGCCATCAGCATTCATTTTCCTTACGAACCCAACACCCTCTTTCCTTGGGTTTCGGTTCAGAATCTGCTTTTTGAGGACATCACATAGTGTCTGATGCCCTTTAAGACTTTTGTACATCCCTGTTTCAAGCAATGTCTTCAACCTAGCATTCTCATCAGCAATAGTGGTGGTATCCTCAGCAGAGGGGTTAGTTACCACATCAACAGTTGAAGATATTGCAACAGCAGTAGCAGTAGAACATTCAGCAACAGAAGTAGAATTATCACGCTCAATGCATTTAAGACATGGTGGTTCAAATCCTTCCTGAGCGGAACTGATCAGTTTGGCGCGAAGTGACTCGCTTTCCTTTTGAAGATCTTCATGAGCCGCTCTCAATTTCTCAAGATCTTGCTTCCTTTGAAGATAATCATAGGAAAGCTTTTCATGAGTTGTTGAGAGAGTTTCATGACAACTTTCAAGTTCCTGATACTTAACGTGAAGATTTTTTATGTCTTCAATTAAGGATTCAGATCGAGTCATTTCAGCACCTAACAGATCATCGCTTCTGTCTAACAGTTTTTGAATATGTTCCATAGCTTTCTGTTGTTCAGTTGCAATTTTAGCAAGTGTTTTGTAGCTGGGTTTTGAACCACAATCAGAGTCATCATCACTAGATGTTTGATAGTGATTAGTGCGTGTGTTTACCTTGGCACCGCGTGCCATGAAGCAGTAGGTAGAAGCGGAGTAGTCCTTGTCATTTGCATCGGTGTCGGTGATGAAGTCATTGTCTTCAGTGTTGAAGATGGACTTGGCAACGTATGCTGTAGCCAGACTTGCGACGCCTGAATCGGACTCCTCCTCAGACTCCACCTCCGCCTCCTCAGAAGCAGACTCCTCCTCTGAATCCATTTCCTTGCCAACAAATGCAGGTGTCTTGCCAGATGAGCTCTTCTTGTGTGATGAAGACTTTGAGGAAGACTTGGAAGAAGACTTTGAGTATTTCTTCTTCTTCTTGTCGTCAGAGTCATATTCCTTGCTCTTCTTCTTCTTTTTGTTCTCATTTTCCCACTGTGGACACTCAGAAATGAAGTGGCCAAGTTTCTTGCACTTGTGACATGTTTTCTTCTTGTAGTCATGACCAGAAGCTTCATCATTCCTTGAGCTTGATCGGGAAGACTTTCTGAAGCCTTTCTTCTTGGTTAATTTTTGGAACTTCTTGACAAGCATAGCAAGTTCCCTTCCAATGTCTTCAGGATCATCAGAACTGCTGTCAGATTCTTCTTCAGATGAGGAGACAGCTTTTGCCTTCAAGGCACGAGTTCGCCCATAGTTTGGACCATAGATATCTCTTTTCTCAGAAAGCTGAAACTCATGTGTGTTGAGCCTCTCAAGTATGTCAGATGGATCGAGTATCTTGAAATCAGGATGTTCTTGAATCATCAGGGATAGGGTGTCAAACGAACTATCAAGTGATCTCAGTAGTGTCTTGACGACTTCATGTTTGGTGATCTCAGTAGCGCCGAGGGCTTGAAGCTCATTTGTGATGTCAGTGAGTCGGTCAAATGTGAGCTGGACATTCTCATTGTCATTTCGCTTGAAGCGGTTGAAGAGGTTGCGAAGGACACTGATTCTCTGATCTCTCTGGGTTGAGACGCCTTCATTGACCTTAGAGAGCCAGTCCCAGACCAGCTTAGATGTTTTCAAAGCACTCACACAGCCATACTGTCGTTTGGTCAGATGACCACAGATGATATTTTTGGCAGTAGAGTCCAGTTGAACGAATTTCTTGACATCAGCAGTAGTGACACCTTCTCCAGCCTTGGGAACGCCGTTCTCGACGACATACCATAGGTCGACGTCAATGGGTTCAAGATGCATGCGGATCTTATTCTTCCAATAGGGATATTCAGTTCCATCGAAGACGGGGCACGCAGCGGAGACTTTAATTATCCCTGCAGTCGACATAGCTAAAACTCCAGGTGGTTAAACCGAATCACACAGAACAAGGGAGCACCTTGCTCTGATACCAATTGAAAGTGCGTTATATCGACTAGAGGGGGGTGAATAGGCAATTTTTATGAAAGTCTTCAAAACGTGGGAGTTATGAAGACAAACGATAGAAATAAACCTAATACCCTGCAGCGGAAGGTAGACTACACTAGGCAAGCCATAGTCAAGTATTCAATAGAGTGAAAGCACAATGACTAATAGCAGCAATGTAGTAAGGATCAGGTAGGAAGATATTGTGAAGCCAGACAGAACACGCAGTCACTCAGTGAAGACAAAAGATAGTGCAAACATACAATGACTTCACAAGGAGTAACAGTAAGTAAAGGGAAGGGAAGATGAAACCAGTGACTCGTTGAAGACAATGATTTGTTGGACCAGTTCCAGTTGCTATGACAACTGTACGTCTGGTTAGGGCGGCTAGGTATTTAAACCTTAGGACACATAGCCCCGGACACCCAGTCCTGAACACGCAGCTCAGGACACCCAGTCCTCACCGTATTCCCCTTGAGCTAAGATCACACAGACCTCGCCCAATCACTCTGGTAAGTCTTCAAGGTAGACTCCCAAACCTTCACAGACTTCGTTCACCGGCAATCCACAATGTCTCTTGGATGCTCAGAACACGACGCCTAACCGGCTGGAGGATGCACAGTCCTCAAGTGTAATAAGTCTTCAGATCACACAGACAAGAAGACTTAAGTGATGCCTAATTCTCTTTGGCTCTGGGTGGTTAGGGCTTTATCCTCGCAAGGAATTCTCTCTCAAAGGCTTCGAGGTGGGTTGCTCTGAATCTGAGCAGCCAACCGTTTATGGTTGTAGGGGGTGGGCTATTTATAGCCACTTGGCAACCCGACCTGATTTGTCCGAAATGACCCTGGGTCACTAAGGAACTGACACGTGTTCCAACGGTCAGATTTCAAACTCACACGACAACTTTACTTGGGCTGCAAGCAAAGCTGACTTGTCCGACTCTGGACAAGATTCGCTCTCATAGTCTTCACTCGAAGACATAGGTTTTTGTTAGGCATCACTTCAGTCATTTTGACTGGTTCTCTTGGACCCCACTTAACAGTAGGGTGGTTCCTATGACTCAACACAAAAGAAAAAGAACTACGAAAGATCTAAGTCTTCGAGCTCCTTAGGCTTCATGTGGTGTCTTCTCTTGTCATAGTCTTCAATGTGAATATCTTCATATACCACCTTTGACTTCAATGTCTTCATACATTTTTAGGGGTCATCTCTGGTAGGAAAACCGAATCAATGAGGGACTTCTACCTGTGTTATCCTGCAATTCTCACAAACACATTAGTCCCTCAACTAGGTTTGTCGTCAATACTCCAAACCAATTAGGGGTGGCACTAGATGCACTTACAGACATCAATTATCTCCCACCCTCCGAGGAAGAGGAAATCCTCGGCGATGAAGACTTTATCATTCCCAAGGAACATCTCGAGCAGGAGTGCTTTAACGCCAGCTTATAGCCACTGCAAGGAGCCTAAGGAAAAAGCAGCTGCAGCTTCAAGCAAGCCAAGATTTGCTCAATGATAGATGGACTGAGGTCTTGGACGCCGAAGAACACGACCTTAGCAGCCCAGTCAAAAACCACCCAAAGAATAGGTGGCTCCCTCAATACGATGGCAGGGCGGTGGAGCCCATACCACCATCGAATAATGCGGCAGGCCGACCATAGTTCGGTCCAGTAAAAGTAGTAGCCCAAGCAGAGCACCATACCAACCCATCTGGCCGTCAAAACAAAACAGCTCGGAGGAATACCCGCGATATCAACCAATACACTGAGGGTAGAGGAGGACGTACACGATCGACGTACAGATCACAAAGATATATCCCGACCGACGATGATGGTCGACTATTCGGATGCTATAAAGCCGACCATGCCCGGGCCGTACACCGTAAATGGAACCCGCCGGAGGTGCTTCATAGTGTGGCTCAACATAGAGGAGCCGCTCACCCTCTCTGCTTCACTAACGAAGTAATGGAGCATGAATTCCTAGACGGGTTTAAACCCATCAACATCGAATCATACGATGGAACAACAGATCCCGCGGTATGGATCGAGGATTACCTCCTTCATATTCACATGGCCCGTGGAGACGACCTCCACGCCATTAAATACCTACCTCTCAAGCTTAAAGGGCCAGCTCAGTACTAGCTAAACAGTTTGCCAGAAAATTCCATTGGCAACTGGGAAGATTTGGAAGACGCCTTTCGAGGCAATTTCCAGGGAACATATGTCCGGCCATTATACGGCGATGACTTAAGTCACATTGTTCAGGAGCCCGACGAGTCAGCCAGGGAGCTCTGGACCAGGTTCTTAGTCAAAAAGAACCAAATGGTCGACTGTTCGGACGCAGAAGCCCTTGCGGCCTTCAAACACAGCGTCCGGGACGAATGGCTAGCGCGTCACCTCGGCCAGGAAGGACCCAAATCCATGTCAGCCCTTACTGCTCTAATGACCCGCTTCTGTGCGGGAGAAGACAACTGGCTGGCTCGTAAAAACAACGACGCCAGCAGCCCGGGCACCTCCGAAATCCGAGATGGCAACAGCAAGCCACGACGAACCGAACACAACAGTCATAGTAATATACATGACACCGCGGTGAATGCCGGATTTCACAATCCGAAGCCCGGTCAACGGAAGAAGCCACTAAAGGCAAACCAGGATGGACCATCCACCCTCGACAGGATATTGGACTGACCTTGTCAGATTCACGGTCAACCTGATATGCCAGCTAATCATACCAACTGAAATTGTTGGGTCTTCAAGCAGGCAGGCAAGCTTAACGCTGATCACAAGGGGAGGAGGCCACCAGGCGATAAAGACGACGGATCGGCTCGCCAGCAGAACGCCAGGGGCCAGAAACAGTTTCCCTCTAACGTTCGACTACTGCGGGAACGCGAATAGCAGTCCGTTTTCTGCCACCCACGTATTGTATTGGCAAAGTTTGCACCACGCGCACATAACTACGCACTCAAGATACCATGGGCATCGGCGGAAGCATAATACGGACACCCTGCATGCATTCTCGTAACATTTTCTATCTGCTTACTTTATTTTTTATGTATCATCCCTAAATAATAGGTGACCAGCCGAACAGCATCTACAACGAACTCTATCGGAGTCTGGATCCGTACGCTCACCTAAGGGGCTACTTCCGTTAAGGATTCCCCTCCCCGAGGACGAGCGACGCAGACGTGCGACAGGAGGTCCAAAAATAACTTTTTGTGGACCGCACTCTTTATTCTGAGCATGTACTATGCCCTCTTTCCTCCGATCCTGACCCCGTGCATATCAAATAGCCGGGTCCGCGGTCTTTATTATTATTATTATTATTATTATATATACAAATTTATCATTGGCACATCGCTCCGTTCTCGGTAAGTCTCATCCGAACTGATCTTCCTGACTCTTTTAAGTACGGCCTTAACGGCTGCTGTGCAGATACACCTCGGCATACCCTGCCAGGGGCTCGGCATGGGAATGAATGAGCTGCCAGTAAAAGTCCGCACAACTCTATAGCGTAGTTCGGCGTCGCAAGTTTGGCCTTATATGCATCAGCTCCGAATCATTGTCTTGGGTCAATAGTTGGGTTGCTCGGCTCCTGTGCTTGCTACCCTATGTTCCGCCCTATCGGCTAGGGTAGTAAAGGGAGAACTACTGCCATTGTGCCCTGGCCTAGACCGGATGAGCACCTCAGTAGAGAAAGCTGAAAACTGACTTTCATGATGCGGCAAGAGCTGGTCAACCACTTGACGACTTGTTGGAATCCTTAGTGATTCTCCGTGTAACACGAAGGATCTTTTTTAGATCAAATATGCAAGGCACACACGCCGCATACACACCAGGGGCTATGTCGTAGCCCCACCATAAAACTCCTATGGTTAAGTGAAAGTGTTAACGCCTTATAGTCCGATTGCCTGGTTCGCCGCATTATCACCTCCTTCATGGACCAAGGCGTTGGATAAAGAGTGATTAGATGCTTTTCCGAACACCCCCATACTTCCTACAAGGGGGCTGAAGCCGACGACTGGAAAACTTTCAGATTATATTAAAACAACCACACATGAGGAATTCAAGCTTTCGAGCAAAACACAAATAGATTAACTATAAAGTTGTCTTTTACAATCATCAAACATCTCACTCGAACATTATGTTCTTCGAGCATTGACCCTCTATCAAGCGGGCAGCCTCCAGGACGTCTTCAAAGTAACTCTCCGGTTCCGAACGGTCCCCTCCCCCAGGCGGACCCTTCGTAGCAACGTCGACGGCCTTCATCTTTCTCCAAAATGTCTTGACTCGGGCAAGGGCCATCCGTGCACCTTCAATGCACGCCGATCGCTTCGCAGCATCTATTCGCGGCACAACATCAACAAGCTTCTGCACCAAACCGAAATAACTACTCGGCGTAGGCTCGGTTGGCCACAGCCGGATTATAACATCCTTCATGGCAGCGCCAGATACCCTATGAAGTTCGGCCCATTGGGACATCTGCCCATTAAGCAGCAGCGGGCGCTTCGACGCACCGAACTATGACCAAAAAAGTTTCTCCGTTGCATATCCAGCTCGCGCTTGGTAATACCGCGCTGCATTGGAAGAACTCTTCGGCAAGTCCAAATACTCGTCCGGAGAACTCCACACTTGGTTTAGCTGAGCATAGTCGGGGTCGCCGAACTTCGTGTGCAGCAGAAAAGGTTTTCCAGCCACTATCTCTTTCGCCTGCCGAACTTCCTCACGAAGTGCTCTGGACTCTGATTGCGCTTCTTTCGCCTCCTGTTGGGCCTTATCCAGTTCGGCCGCTAAGGCTTTATTCTCATTTTCAAGAAATTCATAGCGGCCAGCAGCGTTCTCCAAAGCGAGTGTCATCGTGGATACCTTCTCCTCGCCCTGGCGTCGCGCAGCTTGTTTGGCCTTCAGTTCAACCGATGCCTCTTTAGTAGTAGCATCACTAAGCCGGACCCGCTCCTTGGCCCGGACTAGCTCCGCCCGAAGAGCCTCCACGGTGGCAGCACCATCAACATGGCATCCACATTTAATATACAACACTTTCCCGCGTCAAGCACACTGGTGTAAAGAATGCTCGAAATACGTACCTTGCGAGTCGTCAAGACGCCTCTTGATCAATGCAATGTCATCCTCCGCAATATCCAGCTTTTGCTGTAGTTCGGCCACTTCCATACTCTGGGCAGCCACAGGAGGGGCAGCAGCCTGTATATCAAATTAAACCAAGGTTAATACCTGAGCATATCTCTTTGATCCTCCGATCGCTTCCTTCGGAAGACAATCCGAGTCTCAGGGGCTACTGCATATACAACAGGTGCATTCTGTCAATAAAATTCAATTGACAAAACTACATCACAAACCTCAAAACCTCTCAGAAGGCTCGTAAAAGCCTCGTCCAATCCACTCTTCGCGGATAGAATCCTTTTAACCACCGTAGCCATCAAAGTACGGTGCTCCTCTGAAAGGGATGCTCGTCATAGCAAGTCCATCGGCGGCTCCGGCACCCTTGGGTCTTTGGAAACCGCTGCTGAAGTATGGCCTTCCCGTGAAGGATCCTGCCTACTTACCTCCAGAATCGTCTCCGGCTGTAAACCGGATGGTTCGGGGACTCCAGTCTTGATCCCGGAACCTCGAGTGACAGAGGCGTCGCCTACAGGTAACGCCTTCTCCGTTTATTGTACCGCTTGGTGTTCAGGAGGAGCCCTTCGGGACGATACCTCGGTATCATCCCCCCTATCGGGCGATGGGGCCAGAGAAGGCGTATCACTCTCCATCATCTCCGGAAGAAGATCTCCCGAGGAGGAGAACGATTAAGAAGCACCAGGTGTTAACCTGCGTGGATGAACATATATCGGATGATTACTTCACTAATAGGAAAAGAATGAGGTTCCCCAGCCACGCTTACGTTTTGCCATGAGGTTCGTCCTCGTCATCGTTCGCCTGGCCCAAGCCGCTCGATGACGGCGTTTTTCCCTTCTTGGAAGGCTTCCCCTCCTGACCTTCGGTGGCGGCCCTCTTCTTGCCTTGGAAGGCTCCCTCTGCACTTTTTCCCTTGGGTAAAAGGGTTCCGGTTTCCTTGAACATGGCCACCTGGTGCGGTGTCGGAACCAGCATCCTCGTCAGCAGGTCGGTCGCAGGGCCTTCGGGAAGAGGCGCCGGACACCAGATCAACACCGCTTTCTTTATCCAGTCTTGTACAGGGACGAATTGTTCAATATCTTGTTAAGAGATACCTGAATGGAAGGCGCTTGGATACCGAATACTTACGAAGTGTCCGGATGATTGCAGTCAAGGCCAACGTCTTCGGTGGTGTCTGGCATTGCTCTCGTTCCCCGAAATATAATTTCCACATTCCTTCATGCGTAGCACCGAAGAAGTGTTGTAGGGTCCACCGCCCTTCTAGGTTAAACTCCCACATACGAAGAGGCCGCCGCTGACATGGCAGGATCCGGCGGACTAGCATTATTTGAACGACGTTCACAAGATCGATGCCCTTCTCAATAAGGCTTCGGATGCGACTTTGCAGAGTCTGCACTTCATTGATGGATCCCCAGTCCAATCCCTTATTGACCCATGAAGCAAGCTGAACTGGAGAGCCGGGTCGGAACACGGGTGTAGCCGCCCAATTGGAGCTCCGCGGCTCGTTGACATAAAACCACCCCTGCTGCCATAGGTCTGAAGATTTGGCGAAAGATCCTTCAGGCCAAACCACGCCGGCCAGTTTGCCTATTATGACACTGCCGCACTCTACCTGCTCCTCCTCTGCCACCCGCGGCCTCACATCAAAGGTCTTGAGCCACAAACCGAAGTGCGGAGGAGTCTGGAGCAAGGCCTCACACGTGACGATAAATGTCGAGATGAGGAGAATAGAGTCCGGGGTCAGATCTTGAAAATCTAGCCCATAGTAAAACATGAGCCCCCGGACGAAGGGGTTAAGCGCAAACCCTAGCCCATGAAGGAAGTGAGACACAAATACAACCCTCTCGCCAGATCTGGGGGTCGGTATGACTTGCCCTTGCGCTGGAAGCCGATGAAAGATTTTCGAGGTCAGGTACCTCGCTACGCGAAGCTCCGCAATGTCCTCCTCTGTGACAGAAGAGGCCACCCACCGGCCCTGACGGTTGGATCCGGACATGACTAAGGCTGGTGGTGATTGGAACCCGAGGGTTGGAACTTGGGGTGGCTGGAGTTGAGGAAGGAGCAAAGCGCAAGGAAGAAGAAGAGGCAGGCTCTTTATAAAAAGGCCCCGGATATTGGGCGTCTCTCCCAGGGTCTCTAAACTTACCTATCACCAAGGAGTTGTACCCGGGGGACGGTTGGGTTACCCACGCCCGCATTAATGAAGATCCCGTAAATACAGGGACACGATCTCTGCCTTGACGAGACGTGCCAGTAAAACCGCACCCCGAGACGTGGGGCGGCTCGCTAGCTGACGGTTGGAAATAGCAACCGGGCGGGCATGATATGATGTCATGAACAGTTGTCAACAAGTTGAGCTCGTGAGCTATTATATTCTCTGCCATTATATGCACAGGTCCGGACATACTTACTTCGTCCGAAGACTGTTCTGGAGTTCGGAAGGAGGGAACCCGCCTTGCAATGCCGAAGACAAACCTGCACGCCGGACTCCTCGTCATTGAAGCCAGGTTCAGGGGCTACTGAGGGAGTCCTGGACTAAGGAGTCTCGGATGTCCGGCCTGTTATCTATGTGCCGGACTGATGGGCTGTGAAGATCGAAGACCATACTCGTGTCCGGATTGGACTCTGCTTGGCGTGGAAGGCAAGCTTGGCGACCGAAGATTCCTTTTTATGTAACCGACTCCATGTAAACCCTAGATCTCCTCGGTGTCTATATAAACCGAAGGGGATAGTCCGGAAAGGACAACACGTATTCTCATTACCATATTCATAGGCTAGACTTCTAGGGTTTAGCCATTACGATCTCGTGGTAGATCAACTCTTGTAACACTCATATTCATCAAGATCAATCAAGCAGGAAGTAGGGTATTACCTCCATAGAGAGGGCCCGAACCTGGGTAAACATCGTGTCCCCTGTCTCTTGTTACCATTGATCCTATCACGCACAGTTCGGGACCCCCTACCCGAGATCCGCCGGTTTTGACACCGACAACCACCGCCCCCGCCCCCCTCGTCGCCCGGAGATTGGACTCCGGCTACCTCCCACCAAGGTTCATCACCACTAGCGCCTCCTCCCCTCCCCCAAGCCGCACTCCTCCCCACCACAACCTCCTCCCCAGCCGAACCACCAACCCACCATGCCTCCTCCTCACATATGCTCACTTCATGCCCAAAAAGCTACCCCATGGATAGATCAGACCCTAGGCCGTCGGGGATGGCTATGCTCTACTATTTATGCGGGTTGGATGCGAGCTTGGAAAATCACGAGAGAAAAGAGAGAGGAAGAAGACGCTCGGCCTTATCCCAACCTCCTCGGTCTCGGGTTCGCCGAAGATCACTCTTCGGCCGTTGGTAGGCCGAAATTAATCTCTTCGGTCAAAATGCCACTGACAGCCACTTTTCAGCCCCTATCCATAACTCTTTGGCTCACAGTAGACCGAAGAGCTCTTTTCAGCCCAGGGAAGACCGAAATGCCCTATTTCGGCTTCAGCTAGGCCGACGGGGTCATAGTAATGAAAATTTTAAAGTAGGACACACATTTTCTGCATTTGTTATAAAAATAATATAATTTTAAAAAACCCCACTCGTACTACTTCGTTAGAGTCCAAGAAACTATACTACTCCAACAGTGCATTATAATCCAAATGTATTCAGGTGTTGGACGTTAATTGCTTCAGCTGTAAGCATATTTCACCTGGTCCCTATCACTGTGTCGTGGTGCTGCAATACGGACACGCAGCACGTAGTGTGGCGTATAGTTTGCACTTTACAAGCTTGGGTTGCCCAAGAAAAGGAAAGCCGTACAAGTCTAAAGAGAAGGAGGCGCATCTTTGATTATTCATTATCTGTATAATACTCTTAGATCTAGTCCTGCACCGCTGCCTGCCATGTGAGCCGAGCGTGCATGCATCGGTTCATAGCCTTTGCAATCTTCAGCATAATCGCCCAGAATCCTCACACGTACCACCCCACACCTTAGCACACGTGTCTGGGTACGTGCACGGTGCACCGCACGCGCGCCTAGTTCGTGCTCACGTGCACGGGAGTGTGCGGATGGAGACCTGACAGAGACCACCGGCCGGGCGCGCGGCTCTGTCGTGCATGCCATGCCTGTGCAGGATCGTGCCCAAGCTTTTTCCTTTCCAATCTCCACGACTATCTAGGACCAGCTTATTTTCGTCCTAACAAAACGTATTCTCAACAGCATAGAGCAGGTAAAGTTCAGAAGAAAAAACAGCATATACCAGGTATATTAAGCGCTCATAATGAGCGCTAACTGCTAAGGCCTCCTTTGGTTCATAGGATTGAAAAATCATAGGAATAGGAAAGTCATAGGAAATGAGATGATATGCATCTTAAATCCTATGCATAGGAATAGAAAAAGAAATGCTCTTTGATTCACACCATAGGATTTTTTCCATTGAGTCTAGGCTAATGTTTGTTTTTTTATGAAATGTGGAGGATAGAAAGAATTCCTTCATAGGAATAAGATTTTATTCCTACAAAACAAAGAGCTCTGAAGGAATTTTTTTTATAGAAATCCTATCCTATAAAAATCCTACAAAATTTCTCCAAACGAAAGAAGGTCTAAACTTTTTTTTCTTTAACAGGGAGTGCTAACTGCTAAACTAAGGTCCATCTAGCTAGGCTTGGGGTATCATGAGGGTAGATGGTTGGAGCGGTGTCACCGCTGAGTCAGGCCATATGCGTACAAGCTACCCGTATTCTAAATTGGTCAGGCGTTAACAATTGGTGGGCGCTTAAAGGCTAAAACACCGCACGCACGCAGGAACGTTTAAGTATATTTTTGACTTTGCAAATCAAGTATTTTAGATTATATCTTCTTTTTATGAGGTGTATGTATCAAAATTAGTACAAAGTTGAATCACTTATTTTGAAACGGAAGAAGTATTCATTAAATATGCATTTAGATATAATCCTTCCAATGCATTGTATCTTAGGGAAGTCCGAGTACACTGTATCTTAAGCAATATTATATCTTAGTGATGTATCTAAAACAACCTTTATTTAATATCTTTCATAAAAGAAGAGGTATGGGATTTCTTGGTTTTGATGTTATGATCTATATTTAGATTAACATAGTAGGAGTATGGTTGTCCTATCTTTGCACGTTAGGTAGGGTGCCACATCAAATTTTTACCAATCGAAGCATGCTAAGATACAAGAATTGCGAGTGACCTTATTGTTGTATCTATGAATGTGTATTGTGAGAGAAAATTTATGAATTGTCTGAGTTTTGATGCTAAAAACTAAGGGCTCTCCCAATGCAGATTTTTTAGCATGGTTTCGTAGGTATTTTGCTGATGTGGCATAATATTTAATGAAGAAAGAGGGGGTGTAACTTCAACTGGTCAGAGTAAAAGTATCATAGGTAGTATTATATATGTCAACTTTGCATTTTTGCTGAGGTGACACACAATTAAAAGAGGAAAGAGTGGATTGAGTATCATGGTATGATATTGTATCATATTAAACGATGTACTAATACTTTTAACGCATGACAATAAATGAGATCACTATGATATTATGCATTGTGAAGGTAGTACCATGCACTAGTATCATATGCATGATAGTGATCCTACCAATGATATTCTCATTGTGATGCAAAGTATCATATACTAGTATCATGCATGCCTACTAGACATTTTTGCTGACATGACACACAATTAATGATGAAAGAGATGATTGAGTATCATTATATGATACTCTATCATATTAAATGACACACTTGTATGTGTCATGCATGACAATAAATAAGATCACTATGATGCCAACCTATAATACTTGTAGTATGCATTGTGAAGGTAGTATCATACACATTCGTATCATTTGCATCATACTAGTATATGATACTCCCTATGTAAACGAATCTAAGACTTTTTAGATCACTACTTTTAGTGATCAAGTAATATAAAACATTTTAGATAGTAGTGATCTAAAATATCTTATATTGGTTTACAGACTGTGCGCCATAAAGCATGAGGAGAAAGGCCCCAGGAGATAGAGCCAAGGACCAGTGCTCGGAGCTTCCCCGAGCATAGGTTATCAGTCATCTTGTGTAGGGAAATCATGCATTGCATCGTGCACACTCAAGCCCACAGATTTGATGACCACAAGTATAAGGGGTCGCAATAGTCTTCGAAGGTAGTATTTTACCCAATTTATTGAATCGACATAAGGTGAGCCAAATAATATTTATAAGCGTTAGCAGTTGAGTTATCAATTCAACCACACCTGAGAAGTTGTTTCTCTGTGGCAAAATATTATTAGCACAGTAATATGGTAGTTTTGATAGCAATAGTAGTAATAGTTATGTAGCCGTTGGAACAACAATAGCACTAGTAGTAACTTCGCAAAGACAATATGAGGAAAGGGTAGGCATGGAGTAGCGATGGATATTTGGATGACATATTCATCATGTGACAATCACTACCTAGAGCGATACACAATAGCTCCAATTCATCAATCATATGTAGGCATGTATTCCGTATATAGTCATACATGCTTGCGATAAAAACTTGCATGACATCTTTTGTCCTACCGTCCCATGGAGCGGGGTCCTAATGGAAACTAAAGGTAATTAAGGCGCTCCTTTTAATAGAACTAGAACAAAGCACTAACACATAGTGAATACATGAACTCTTCAACTTATAATTAAATCTGGAAAAAGTTTGATACCTGAACCATAACTCAACCAAACTCACGTGAGCTAGCTTGACACTTGAACCTAAACTAAACCCACGATAGCTATCTTGACACCCAACCAAAACCAAACTTGCTGGGAATTTTAACTAAACTGAACTAAACCAAGCCTTCAACCATGGGTTGAAACTGTTTACATAAATGGGTTAGGAACCGTTTGATTAAATGGGTTAACATAATGAAGCAACAAAGCACTATATTAACAGTGAACCAAAAAACAACAACCACACTGATCCAACTTACTGCTTCACCCAACTGGAGTTTAACAAAGACATCTCAAACTGAATATACATTAGAAAGGACTCATATTCAGAATTGAGCATCAAGTTGTTGGGGAACGTATTAATTTCAAAAAAATTCCTACGCACACGCAAGATCATGGTGATACATAGCAACGAGAGGGGAGAGTGTTGTCTACGTACCCTCGTAGACCGAAAGCGGAAGCGTTAGCACAACGTGGTTGATGTAGTCGTACGTCTTCATGATCCGACCGATCCAAGTACCGAACGCACGGCACCTCCGAGTTCAGCACACGTTCAGCTCGATGACGTCCCGCGAACTCCAATCGAGTAGAGCTTCATGGGAGAGTTTCGTCAGCACGACAGCGTGGTGATGATGATGATGTTCTACCGTCGCAGGGCTTCGCCTAAGCACTGCTAAGATATGATCGAGGTGGATTATGGTGGAAGGGGGCACCACACACGGCTAAGAGATCAAGAGATCAATTGTTGTGTCTATGGGGTGCCCCCTGGCCACGTATATAAAGGAGTGGACGAGGAGGGGGCGGCCAAGAGGATGAGGCGCGCCCAAGGGGGGCAATCCTACTCCAAGTAGGTTTTGCCCCCCCCTTTCCTATTCCAACTAGGAGAAGGGGGAAGGAGGAGGTAGAGAGAAGGAAGGAGAAGGGGGGCCGTGCCCCCTTCCCTTTCCCAATTCGGATTGGGGCAAGGGGGGCTGCGCGCCACCTCCTGCCGCCTCTCCTCTTCCACTACTTTGGGCCCATTAGGCCCAATAACCCCCGGGGGTGTTCCGGTAACCCCCCGGTACTCCGGTATATATCCGATAACCCCCGGAACCATTCCGGTGTCCGAATATAGTCGTCCAATATATCAATCTTCATGTCTCGACCATTTTGAGACTCCTCGTCATGTCCGTGATCACATCCGGGACTCCGAACAACCTTCGGTACATCAAAACTCATAAACTCATAATATAACCGGCATCAAAACGTTAAGCGTGCGGACCCTACGGGTTCGAGAACTATGTAGACATGATCGAGACATGTCTCCGGTCAATAACCAATAGCGGAACCTGGATGCTCATATTGGCTCTCACATATTCTACGAAGATCTTTATCGGTCAGACCGCATAACAACATACGTTGTTCCCTTTGTCATCGGTATGTTACTTGCCCGAGATTCGATCGTCGGTATCTCAATACCTAGTTCAATCTCGTTACCGGCAAGTCTCTTTACTTGTTCCGTAATGCATCATTCCGCAACTAACTCATTTAGTTGCAATGCTTGCAAGGCTTAAGTGATGTGCATTACCGAGAGGGCCCAAAGATACCTCTCCAACAATCGAAGTGACAAATCCTAATCTCGAAATACGCCAACCCAACAAGTACCTTTGGAGACACCTGTAGAGCACCTTTATAATCACCCAGTTACGTTGTGACGTTTGGTAGCACACAAAGTGTTCCTCGGTAAATGGGAGTTACATAATCTCATAGTCATAGGAACATGTATAAGTTATGAAGAAAGCATTAGCAATAAACTAAACGATCAAGTGCTAAGCTAACGGAATGGGTCAAGTCAGTCATATCATTCTCCTAATGATGTGATCCCGTTAATCAAATGACAACTCATGTCTATGGTTAGGAAACATAACCATCTTCGATCAACGAACTAGTCAAGTAGAGGCATACTAGTGACACTCTGTTTGTCTATGTATTCACACATGTATTATGTTTCCGGTTAATACAATTCTAGCATGAATAACAAACATTTATCATGATATAAGGAAATAAATAATAACTTTATTATTGCCTCTATGGCATATTTCCTTCAGTCTCCCACTTGCACTAGAGTCAATAATCTAGTTCACATTGCCATGTGATTTAATACCAATAGTTCACATCACCATGTGATTAATACCCGTAGTTCACATCGACATGTGACCAACACCCAAAGAGTTTACTAGAGTCAATAATCTAGTTCACATCATTATGTGATTAACACCCAAAGAGTACTAAGGTGTGATCATGTTTTGCTTGTAAGAGAAGTTTAGTCAACGGGTCTGCCACATTCAGATCCGTAAGTATTTTGCAAATTTCTATGCCAACAATGCTCTGCACGGAGCTACTCTAGCTAATTTCTCCCACTTTCAATATGTATCCAGATTGAGACTTTGAGTCATCTGGATCAGTGTCAAAACTTGCATCGACGTAACCCTTTACGACGAACCTTTTGTCACCTCCATAACCAAGAAACATATCCTTATTCCACTAAGGATAATTTTGATCAATGTCCAGTGATCTACTCCTAGATCACTATTGTACTCCCTTGCCAAACGCAGGGCAGGGTATGCAATAGGTCTGGTACACAGCATGGCATACTTTATAGAACCTATGGTTAAGGCATAGGGAATGACTTTCATTCTCTCTCTATCTTCTGCCATGGTCGGGTTTTGAGTCTTACTCAACTTCACACCTTGTAACACAGGAAAGAACTCCTTCTTTGACTGTTCCATTTTGAACTACTTCAAAATCTTGTCAAGGTATGTACTCATTGAAAAACTTATCAAGCATCTTGATCTATCTCTATAGATCTTGATGCTCAATATGTAAGCAGCTTCACCGAGGTCTTTCTTTGAAAAACTCCTTTTAAACATTCCTTTATGCTTTGCAGAATAATTCTAGATTATCTCCGATCAACAATATGTCATTCACATATACTTATCAGAAATGTTGTAGTGCTCCCACTCACTTTCTTGTAAATACAGGCTTCACCGCAAGTCTGTATAAAACTATATGCTTTGATAAACTTATCAAAGTGTATATTCCAACTCCGAGATGCTTGCGCCAGTCCATAGATGGATCGCTGGAGCTTGCATATTTTGTTAGTACCTTTAGGATTGACAAAACCTTCTGGTTGCATCATATACAACTCTTCTTTAATAAATCCATTAAGGAATGCAGTTTTGTTTATCCATTTGCCAGATTTCATAAAATGCGGCAATTGCTAACATGATTCGGACAGACTTAAGCATAGATACGAGTGAGAAACTCTCATCATAGTCAACACCTTGAACTTGTCGAAAACCTTTTTGCAACAATTCTAGCTTTGTAGACAGTAACACTACTATCAGCGTCCGTCTTCCTCTTGAAGATCCATTTAATCTCAATGGCTCGCCGATCAATGGGCAAGTTAATCAAAGTCCATACTTTGTTCTCATACATGGATCTCATCTCAGATTTCATGGCCTCAAGCCATTTCGCGGAATCTGGGCTCATCATCGCTTCCTCATAGTTCGTAGGCTCGTCATGGTCAAGTAACATGACCTCCAGAACAGGATTACCGTACCACTCTGGTGCGGATCTCACTCTGGTTTACCTACGAGGTTCGGTAGTAACTTGATCTGAAGTTACATGATCATCATCATTAGCTTCCTCACTAATTGGTGTAGTAGTCACAAGAACAGATTTCCGTGATGAACTACTTTCCAATAAGGGAGCAGGTACAGTTACCTCATCAAGTTCTACTTTCCTCCCACTCACTTCTTTTAAGAGAAGCTCCTTCTCTAGAAAGGATCCATTCTCAGCAATGAATATCTTGCCTTCGGATCTGTGATAGAAGGTGTACCCAACATTTTCTTTTGGGTATCCTATGAAGATGCACTTCTCCGATTTGGGTTTGGGCTTATCAGGTTGAAACTTTTTCACATAAGCATTGCAACCTCAAACTTTAAGAAACGACAACTTAGGTTTCTTGCCAAACCATAGTTCATACGGTGTCGTCTCAACGGATTTAGATGGTGCCCTATTTAATGTGAATGTAGCTGTCTCTAATGCATAACCCCAAAACGATAGTGGTAAATCGGTAAGAGACATCATAGATCACACCATATCTAATAAAGTATGGTTACAACGTTCGGACACACCATTACACTGTGGTGTTCCAGGTGGCGTGAGTAGTGAAACTATTTCACATTTTTTAACTGAAGGCTAAACTCTTAACTCAAATATTTTACCTCTGCGATCATATCGTAGAAACTTTTATTTTCTTGTTACGATGATTCTCCACTTCACTCTGAAATTCTTTGAACTTTTCAAATGTTTCAGACTTGTGTTTCATCAAGTAGATATACTTATATCTGCTCAAATCATCTGTGAAGATCAGAAAATAATGATACCTGTCGCGAGCCTCAATATTCATTGGACCGCATACATCAGTATGTATGATTTCCAACAAATCTGTTGCTCTCTCCATTGTTCCGGAGAACGGAGTCTTAGTCATCTTGCCCATGAGGCATGGTTCGCAAGCATCAAGTGATTCATAATCAAGTGATTCCAAAAGTCCATCAGCATGGAGTTTCTTCATGAGCTTTACACCAATATGACCTAAACGGCAGTGCCACAAATAAGTTGCACTATCATTACTAACTTTGCATCTATTGGTTTCAATATTATGAATATGTGTATCACTACGATCGAGATCCAACGAACCATTTTCATTGGGTGTGTAACCATATAAGGTTTTATTCATGTAAACAGAACAACAATTTATTCTCTTACTTAAATGAATAACCGTATTGCAATAAACATGATCAAATCATATTCATGCTCAACGCAAACACCAAATAACACTTATTTAGGTTCAACATTAATCCCGAAAGTATAGGGAGTGTGCGATGATGATCATATCAATCTTGGAACCATTTCCAATACACATCGTCACTTCACCCTTAACTAGTCTCTGTTCATTCTGCAACTCCCGTTTCGAGTTACTATTCTTAGCAACTGAACTAGTATCAAATACTGAGGGGTTGCTATAAACATTAGTAAAGTACACATCAAACATGTATATCAAATATACCTATGTTCACTTTGCCATCCTTCTTATCCCCAATTACTTGGGGTAGTTCCGCTTCCAATGACCAGTCTCTTTGTAGTAGAAGCACTCAGTTTCAGGCTTAAGTCCAGACTTGGGTTTTTTCACTTGAGCAGCAACTTGTTTGCCGTTCTTCTTGAAGTTCCCCTTTCTTCCCTTTACTTGAAACTAGTGGTTTTGTTTACCATCAACACTTGATGCTTTTCTTTATTTCTACCTTCGTCGATTTCAGCATCATGAAGAGTTTGGGAATCGTTTCCATTATCCCTTGCATATTATAGTTCATCATGAAGTTCTACTAACTTGGTGATGGTGACTAGAGAATTCTGTCAATCACTATTTTATCTGGAAGATTAACTCCCACTTGATTCAAGCGATTGTAGTACCCAGACAATCTGAGCACATGCTCACTGCTTGAGCTATTCTCCTCCATCTTTTTAGCTATAGAACTTGTTGGAGACTTCATATCTCTCAACTCGGGTATTTGCTTGAAATATTAACTTTAACTCCTGGAACATCTCATATGGTCCATGACATTCAAAACGTCTTTGAAGTCCCGATTCTAAGTCGTTAAGCATGGTGCACTAAACTATCAAGTAGTAATCATATTGAGCTAGCCAAACGTTCATAACATCCGCATCTACTCCTGCAATAGGTCTGTCACCTAGCTGTGCATCAAAGACATAATTCTTCTGTGCAGCAATGAGGATAATCCTCAGATCACGGATCCAATCCGCATCATTGCTACTAACATTTTTCAACATAATTTTTCTCTAGGAACACAATAAACTGGGAGCAACATCGTGAGCTATTAATCTACAACATAGATATGCTAATACTATCAGGACTAAGTTCATGATAAATTAAATTTCAATTAATCATATTACTTAAGAACTCCCACTTAGACAGACATCCCTCTAATCTTCTAAGTGATCACGTGATCCATATCAACTAAACCATGTCCGATCATCACGTGAGATGGAGTAGTTTTAATGGTGAACATCACTATGTTGATCATATCTACTATATGATTCACGCTCGACCTTTCGGTCTCCGTGTTCTGAGGCCATATCTGTTATATGCTAGGCTCGTCAAGTTTAACCTGAGTATTCCGCGTGTGCAACTGTTTTGCACCCGTTGTATTTGAACGTAGACCCTATCACACCCGATCATCACGTGGTGTCTCAGCACGAAGAACTTTCGCAATGGTGCATACTCAGGGAGAACACTTGTACCTTGATAATTAGTGAGAGATCATTTTTATAAAGCTACCGTCGAACTAATCAATATAAGATGTATAAAAGATAAACATCACATGCAATCAAAATATGTGACATGATATGGCCATCATCATCTTGTGCCTTTGATCTCCATCTCCAAAGCATCGTCATGATTTCCATCGTCACCGGCATGACACCATGATCTCCATCATCTTGATCTATATCAATGTGTCGTCACATGGTCGTCTCGCCAACTATTGCTCTTGCAACCATTGCTATCGCATAGCGATAAAGTAAAGCAATTATTTGGCGCTTGCATCTTATGCAATAAAGTGACAACCATAAGGCTTCTGCCAGTTGCCGATAACTTCAACAAAACATGATCATCCTATACAACAACTTATATCTCATCACGTCTTGACCATATCACATCACAACATGCCCTGCAAAAACAAGTTAGACGTCCTCAAGTTTTACGTGGCTGCTACGGGCTGAGCAAGAACCGTTCTTAACTACGCATCAAAACCACAACGATAGTTTGTCAAGTTGGTGCTGTTTTAACCTTCGCAAGGACCGGGTGTAGCCACACTCGGTTCAACTAAAGTTGGAGAAACTGACACCCGCCAGCCACCTGTGTGCAAAGCACGTCGGTAGAACCAGTCTCGCGTAAGCGTACGCGTAATGTCAGTCCGGGCTGCTTCATCCAACAATACCGCCGAACCAAAGTATGACATGCTGGTAAGAAGTATGACTTATATCACCCACTACTCACTTGTGTTCTACTCGTGCATATTACATCAATGCATAAAACCTGGCTCGGATGCCACTGTTGGGGAACATATTAATTTCAAAAAAATTCCTACGCACACGCAAGATCATGGTGATGCATAGCAACAAGAGGGGAGAGTGTTGTCTATGTACCCTCGTAGACCAAAAGCGGAAGCGTTAGCACAACGCGGTTGATGTAGTCGTACGTCTTCATGATCCGACCGATCCAAGTACCGAACGCACGGCACCTCCGAGTTCAGCACACGTTCAGCTCGATGACGTCCCGCGAACTCCAATCCAGTAGAGCTTCATGGGAGAATTCTGTCAGCACGACGACGTGGTGACGATGATGATGTTCTACCGTCGCAGGGCTTCGCCTAAGCACTGCTAAGATATGATCGAGGTGGATTATGGTGGAAGGGGGCACCGCACATGGCTAAGAGATCAAGAGATCAATTGTTGTGTCTATGGGGTGCCCCTGGCCACGTATATAAAGGAGTGGAGGAGGAGGGGGCCGCCCAAGAGGAGGAGGCGCGCCCAAGGGGGGCAATCCTACTCCAAGTAGGTTTTGCCCCCCTTTCCTATTCCAACTAGGAGAAGGAGGAAGGAGGAGGTAGAGAGAAGGAAGGAGAAGGGGGGCCGCGCCCCCTTCCCTTTCCCAATTCGGATTGGGGCAAGGGGGGCTGCGCGCCACCTCCTGCCGCCTCTCCTCTTCCACTACTTTGGGCCCATGAGGCCTAATAACCCCCCGGGAGGGGGTTCCGGTAACCCCCCGGCACTCCGGTATATATTCGATAACCCTCGGAACCATTCCGGTGTCCGAATATAGTCGTCCAATATATCAATCTTCATGTCTCGACCATTTTGAGACTCCTCGCCATGTCCGTGATCACATCCGGGACTCCGAACAACCTTCGGTACATCAAAACTCATAAACTCATAATATAACCGGCATCGAAACGTTAAGCGTGCGGACCCTACGGGCTCGAGAACTATGTAGACATGATCGAGACATGTCTGCGGCCAATAACCAATAGGGAAACCTGGATGCTCATATTGGCTCCCACATATTCTACGAAGATCTTTATTGGTCAGACCGCATAACAACATATGTTGTTCCCTTTGTCATCGGTATGTTACTTGCCTGAGATTCGATCGTCGGTATCTCAATACCTAGTTCAATCTCGTTACCGGCAAGTCTCTTTACTCATTTCGTAATGCAGCATTCCGCAACTAACTCATTTAGTTGCAATGCTTGCAAGGCTTAAGTGATGTGCATTACCGAGAGGGCCCAGAGATACCTCTCCGACAATCGGAGTGGCAAATCCTAATCTCGAAATACGCCAACCCAACAAGTACCTTTGGAGACACCTGTAGAGCACCTTTATAATCACCCAGTTACGTTGTGACGTTTGGTAACACACAAAGTGTTCCTCCGGTAAATGGGAGTTACATAATCTCATAGTCATAGGAACATGTATAAGTTATGAAGAAAGCATTAGCAACAAACTAAACGATCAAGTGCTAAGCTAACGGAATGGGTCAAGTCAATCATATCATTCTCCTAATGATGTGATCCCGTTAATTAAATGACAACTCATGTCTATGGTTAGGAAACATAACCATCTTCGATCAACGAGCTAGTCAAGTAGAGGCATACTAGTGACACTCTGTTTGTCTATGTATTCACACATGTATTATGTTTCCGGTTAATACAATTCTAGCATGAATAATAAACATTTATCATGATATAAGGAAATAAATAATAACTTTATTATTGCCTCTAGGGCATATTTCCTTCACAAGTCAACCTGTAACAAAATGAAATTAACAAAGAAACGACACAAGTAACTAGAGCATTAGGAATCCACATCATCTAAACAAAGATGGGCTATCAAACAGACAATCTATGTAACAAGCTTGGCCATAACTGGCTGCGGCAACCGCTAGTACTTGGCGTAGAAGTTCACATCCTTCATGAAAAAGATCATCATGCTGGCTGTGGCACAAGCACCCGAGAACATGAGAATGACCATGACATGCAAAATAACATGGACATCATTTCACTTAGAAAACACTTTCCTATCACTGGAAGCCTAGAATATATATATATATATATATATATATATATATATATATATATATATCAACCAAAAATAGAGTGCTGGCAACTCCTATTATAGGTTTTGGTGGATTTATTGCGTGCTAGATGAAAGGTCGGCAACCACTTTTTTTCAAATTTCCAAGGTCAGCAGGCCAGTACGTGCTCTCTTTCTTCAACAAAAAAAATAGAAAAGAAATCCAAATTGTATCAGGGCAGTGGGCTTTATGGATGCGGTATGCAGCAGTGAACCAGGACGGAGCAGAGCAGGGGAGACATCCAAACTGTGCCAAGGTGCGAGGTGGTTATTGAGATTCAGCTTCAGCCTCGCTCGCATCACTTGACAAGAATTTTTTGTGTATTTGACTTTGTAAATTAAATCATGATTTTGTTCCATGACCACCTAGATGTATTACGTGCTAGATGAAATGAACACACATTCGTTACGTGACCACCAAGACTTTTTTTACGTATTCGGCTTCAGCCAAGAATATATATCAACGAAAAATAGAGTGTGGGCAACTCCTGTTACAGGTTTTGGTGCATTTATTACGTGCTAGATGAAATGAACACACATTCCTACAAGAACAGAGGAAGAAATAGGGCAACAAGACCCGGTTGTGTTCCAGCCAACAAATTCAATGAACTAATGATATGCCTATGGATTGGCTGATTCATCACTCACTTCTTCTTGTCAAGAGTGTCAAACCAAAGTCCAATAGTTCTACATACTAGTGCTGGCAATGTTTACTTGCTTAGCGACAGTGTTTTTGCTTGTCCAATCACTATAACGGAAAAAGGAGCAAGGCAAAGGCCAATCAATGATTAGGATCATATTTTTACCTTTACTTGGTTTCAATTTTTTAGCTGCGTCCTTACTGTCCATCTCCTGCAAATGAAACAAAGAATTAATTTAAAGGCATGTAAACACTTCTATACTGCAAGTTTTATATATCACATTTTACACAAGTAGTAGAACCAAAATGTACGCGGTTAACTCACCCTCCATTGGTTTAAACAACCAATCTTTAGCACAAACAAGCACTTCTAGCATATAAGAGTTCGAAGAGCTTCTCTTGTCGCCAAGCATGCAATTACCACAACTGAAGGCTGATTCAGATGCCACTGTGCTCAAAGGAATTGCAAGAATGTCATGGGCCATAGATGCCAATATAGGGAACTTTTCGACATGCCTCTTCCACCAACCCAAGACATCAAAGTCAGCACCGTCCTCCTCAGATGCTTCTTCCAAGTATGCATCAAGCTCGGATTTGTGTACATGTGACCTTTAACGAGACTTTTGTTGGGCAAACTCTTATTCAAACTTCCTTTTCCCTGCAATAGGTGATCCAATAGTGGTATTGCCTTGACTAGAAGGTGTCGAGTGTGCAGTGCTTGTTGTTGCAAGTAGCTCATATTCCTTAACATACTTTCTCACCCATTCTAAGGCAATCTCCACTTATTTTGTAATCTGCTCCTCGTTGGTAGACAACTTGCAATAGAAGAAATCCAAGTAATCTTCTTTCCTCCTTAAATCTAGGAATGTACCAATGACAAGTGCGTGGTTAAACTCAATGCCCTTGCTTTTTCTACGACGGTTAGGATCTGCATTCTCCTTCTCCTCGGGATCCCAATATTTATTGAGCTTCGATTGCATTGTTGCCGCCAATTTCTTCAACACATCAGAGGTTTGCCAACCCGGATCTTTCAATGCATGGCGAATAGAAAGAACAATTGGCAGAAACTTATGTGAAGTTGGCTTGCTCTGAGCTGAAACAATCAAAGTAAGCTCTTCAAAAGCTTTTAGAAACTCACAAGAAGCTTTTGCCTTATCCCATTCTTCCTCACTTGGAGAATCTATCATCTTTCTATTGGCATAACTAGTGAGGACAGATTTGTACGTCAATGCTTCTACAAGCATTTTCCAGGTTGAGTTCCATCTGGTTGGTGTATCAAGAGAGATACCTTTGTTTGAAGACAGACACATCCCACTTGCAATTGTATTGAAATCTTGAAGTCTTGAAGTAGAAGAGTCAATATGCTTCAGAAGCTCACATATCATGTCAATAGCTTCACGGATTATTTTCATTCCATCTTGAACCAAGATATTAAGAATGTGCACACAACACCTGACATGCAAATGTTGATCTTCAAGGAGCAGCTCATGTTTGTGATATTTTATTAACTCCTCACATGCATTAGTATTATTACTAGCATTATCTAGTGTGAAAGTGAATAATTTTCCCCTTATGCCCCATTCTGTTAAGCAACGAACTATTTCAGCCTGTGTGGGGATACTTCACTTTTGCGAACCTTATGATCTTCTTCTTGTAGTTGAATTCAGCATTGATATAATGGGCGGTGATGCACATGTAGCCCAAGTTCTGTGATGATGTCCACATGTCAGATGTTAAGAAAATGCGAGAATCCAAATTTTGTATCTCTACTTTGTTATCTTTCTTCATTCCCTTATACATCTTCACTGCATCATCACGAATTGTGTGATGACCCTTGATTTGAAACGTTGACTGCATTGAGTCAAACCATGGCTGGAGGTGGGGATCTTCAAACTTAAGAAAGGGGATCTCAACATGGACGAAACATGGACAAAATTTTTCATTAAACACAAATAGGCCTTCAGATGTTTTTTTTCATAGTCGAACCTGAGCAATGTGACTTGCATCAAGCTCAAAATTGACATTCAAGATTGAGGAGTCATGAAGGCAACTGCACTGATCAAACCTTTCACTCTTGTCCTTGTACTGCCGTATTTTATCCCTGCAAGATTGATTGTTAGCAAACCACATTCTAGGTATTTTCAGCACAAAAATCTTCCAAGTAATTCAGAGTGTAAACTACAACAATATGAAAACAATTGCTAAACAGGTAATGGAAGGATACAAACTCTTGTAACCCTAAGCTGCAGCTTAAAACGCTGGCTGCATTGAGTCAATCCATCTTCGCTTGCTGCCATGTCCATCAAAATTGCATCAAATAAATTTCTAAACTACTGCAATGGACAGATGTCAACTAAAACTGAACCTGAACCGAAATGTATAGAGAACAAAATCGAAGTGGTTCTTTGTTGTTGTAGACAAGGAGGGGACTAGCAGGGGCACCTTGCCGACGAAGCACCTTGCGAAGGAGGAGCAAGTGGAGGACCATGACCTTGCCGCGGCCCGCGGGAGGAGTAGAACCTGGTCAACAGAGAAGAAATAGGCAGGTCAGAGAGAGAGAGAGTGAGAGAGAGGTACCTGCCAACAGAGGGAAGGTGACGCGGTGGAGACGGCCCGGTGACCTCAACCATAGCGGACGGGGAGGGGCGGCGGCACTGATGGGAGGGCCAGCTCAGGGTAGCTGATGGTCGGGAACTACTGTGCGGAGGAGGAGCGGCGCCAGAGGGTGTCGGCAAGGCAGCGGCATGAGGAAGGGGCTAGCGAGGGGGAAGAGACAGGGAGCGGGCGGGCGGCGGCATGGGGGAAGAGCCAGGGGCGGCTCGTGGGTTGGGTTGGGGAGCAGTCAAAGGCAACAAACCAATACAACGAACCGGGTCGTACCCACAGTTTGTAGCCCATAATACATCAAATGGTTTCAACCCATAACCAACTAACCCAAACTGGTTCCTCTCCAAACTGAAACCAAATCGAACTTAAGAAAGCCTCAGCCCAATAAAACCTAAACCAATCAAGCCCATAATAAAAACCAAACCATTTAAACCCGTTTTTGTAAAACCACTCACATATTTTCTTATAATCATCCCTGGAGAGTATCCCAATTATTGTCACCTTGGGTTCTATGGATCAGAACAATAACAGGTGCATATAACTTATAGATAGGATCAAGAACTCAAATATATTCACAAAATCATAATAGGTTCAGATCTGAAATCATGGCACTCGGGTCCTGGTGACAAGCATTAAGCATAGCAACATCAATCTAAGAACCTAGTGGATACTACGGATCAAACCCTAACAAACTAACTCGATTACATGACGAATCTCATCCATCTTCATCTACCTCTAGTATGCCTATGATGAAATTACTCACTCCCGGTAGCGAGCATCATGAGATTGTTGATGAAGAAGGGTTGTTGATGATGACGGCGATGAATCGCTCTCTTTTGGGCCCCAAACGGCCTCCAAATCAGGTCTCCCGATGAAGAACATGAGGTGGCAACGTCTCCATGTCGTAAAAAGCGATGAAACTTTCTCTCTGATTTTTCTCTCAGGAAGATGGTACTAATAGACTTGGAGGTAGGGCAAACGATGGCTCATGGGGTCCACAAGCTCAACAGGAGCGACCTGGGGCGCCCCCTGAGGTTGTGGCTCTATGGTGCCCCCTCTCATAACTCTTTGTGCCAGTATTTTTTGTATATTCCAAAATAGTTCCCCGTAAAATTTCTTCCAATTCTGATATCTTTTTATTTCTGCACAAAAAACAAGACCAAAGTAGTTTCGCTGAAAACTGCGTCAGTCCAGGTTAGTTTCATTCAAATCATGCAAATTAGAGTCCAAAACAAGACAAAAAGTGTTTGGAAAAGTCGATATGTTGGAGACGTATCAACTTCCCCAAGTTTAACTCATTGCTTGTCCTCAAACAATTCAGTAGACAAACTAAAAGTGACAAATATTTTTTTACAAACTCTTTTGTTTCTGTTGTCGTATATAAGCTTAACTAGCAACCAAGTTTTCAGCAAAGATCATGAACTAACCACAGAAATGATGACACTTAGAACTCACATTTACCCATGTCAATGGCATAATCAATTAGCGAGCAATAATAATGTATTTCAAATTCCAACACTTTGTCGAAACAACTACCATATAATATAATCGAATGGTATCTCACTGGCCCTTCCTGAGACCTCAAAACATAAATTCATAGCACCTCCGAAGTTCAAGCAACGACTAAACATTGTAATTCAAGGCAGAAGACATCCAATCATGCTCACATCCAACATTAACTAGACCCAATGAATGTTAAACTAAAATGAAAATAGTGATCTCAGGATTGGTGCTTGAATGAGAAGGTGATGACTCAATAATAAAACTAAATAACATGAAAATAAAAGAAGGTCCGCTCACAGAAGGAAGTAGAGATTTGCAGCGGTGCCAGAGCTCAATGCTAAAACAAAGATGAATTCATTTTGAGTGGTGCGCTTTTCCTGTCAATGTTACGACAAAGGTTTTCATTATCTTCCATGCTAAACACGTTAATGGTGGTTCCCATGCAAAAGGCTTTCTCCCCCACAATCATACAAACACAATCCGTGTCTAGCCGAATCCTCGGGTGCCCTCGAACAATCAACTGTCCAGGGGGAGTTTATTTTTATAAATTGAAGTGAGACTGTTCATCCCAAATAACAGCCTCCCTCGTGCAGGGTGAGTGAATAAACTCTCGTCGTGAGTAAAACACACTTAGCATGGAAGATATTGGCACACAAAATAGATGTTTATTTGAAGATTCAGAGATGGCATATACAAATTTACTTGGAACGATAAGGTAATACCGTATATAGGTAGATATTATGAACCCTTTTGGTACAACTTTTATTTCTGAATTTTGGATGCACAATCAGTATTTCCGCTTAGCACACGCAAAGCCTAGCAAATAGATTGAGAAGCGACCAACTAGAGAACGATAATGGTCATAATCATGCATTTTGAATAATTACCACTGAACATGAGCATGAGGAGGATATAAACACTCTGATCAATTACGTGAGTGAACATGTGCCGTGTCAAGCCACTTGAATTCTTCAGAGGAGGATACCACCCTAACGTACTACATCATGATCATTTTAATGCATGTTGACACACAAGATAACTATTATTCACTCCTAGTTACTTAAGCATGAAATGAGAAACTGTAATCTCTAATTGTCATCACAAACATGTTTACTCATAATATACTGAATCGTTACTATTGAGTTAAACATATTTACAAAAACAAGAACAAGAAGAGATCATACCAACTTTACTTCACCACGGTCACTTAATCAAATCTTTTACTTGCACAACCGAATGATGTGGGCATATAATACTGCAAGTGCGTCGCAGACTAAGCTGAAATCTTCAAACACTTTATTCTCATACCATAACCACCACTCCAGGGGCCAATTGTAGCAAGGAGAGGGCACAATGCATTGAATAAAAAAGTGTTGAGCTGTTGGCGTGGAACTGGGTTATCCACCAACAAAGAAAGTAGAGTGTCACCTTGTGCTGAAAGACCAAACTGCAGGCCGCTTAAGATTAAGCCGTTGGCCCTTTCAACTTGATTGTTGGACTGTGGGTGATATATAGAGGCGAAATCAAGCTGAGTGCCCATTTGTACGCACCATGCCTTGACCTTTTTGGTTGTGAAGGAGGCCATGGCCGGCGTGGTGCAGAGATGAGCAAGGGAGCGGAGGATGATAGATGCGGCTATGGCCGGGCCTGTGGTCTATATATCGAAGGCATGGCAGTGAGACTGGGGACGTGATTATTGGTGGGGCACAGACGGACAGGAAGGTGGCGTCGGCTCGCCGTTCCTCGACAACCACGTGCGTTTAATGGAGACAGGCGGACAGACAGGTGCCTTTGAATGCGGAGAGACGACGCTCGCACCAGGAAGCGGCGCCGACGCCGCTCTCACCGGTGCCCCGCTTCCATGCTGGTTCCAACGAGAGGTCGTGTCCGCTCTGGGCCGGGATGAATGCGCCCCTGACGTTGTGTAGTGGCGTTGACCAGCGTCGGGCAGGAACGAACGCAGACGAGGGAGAAGGATTTTTGGTGGGCCGAGATAGTTAGGAGCGGACGTGGTAGCGGCCAGGACGCCCGCAAAGCCCACCCGTGTCTCCGTTTTGCGTGAAAAAGCACGTCCAAACCGGCCTGTGGACCGATGGGGGACCGCGTTCGATGGCAAAACGTGTCCAGACCGCACAATCCGGACGGTTGCAGGAGGTACGAGGGTTGACGTAGGAGATGCCCTTAAAGGACCAAATAAATACTCCCTTCATTTTAAATTATTGAATTATTATAAGATGTTCTAACTTTTAGCGGTGCATCAATTAATTTTGGGCCGTTTTAATGTGTTTCAATGTGTTTGTTCACCTATTTTAATTCGTATATAATCTTTATTATAATATTATAAAACATATTACCGCCCTGTTCGAAATCGCGTCTCTCCACAGTCCTGCTTCCGAAGTGGGCGGAGTTGTAGTTGAAAATCACGGAGCTGCACTATCCTCGCTCCATAGATTTTGGGAGTGTGTAGATTACCGAACAGGGCATATAATTCAGATCTGATGTGTGCGCATGAAAGCTACACAAGGAAAATGGTCTAACAACGACCGGAGCCCTGTCGCTACGTGGAAAAAAAAGAAATCAAGGCAGGCATTTCACCTCCAAAAGAGAACACCTATGAAATCTTGCCTACTCTGGACCAATCTTTTTCTTAGATTAACTTTTGAAAATATTATCTACATCAGATTTTCAAGCTTGGTAAATCAAATATTTTTATGACAAATTTTGTTGTCACATGGATAACAGTTTTATTTACGAAGCATGGCAAATCCTGGCCAAAAAAATGAAGATGATAAGGATTTGTCATACTTGCTAAAGAAAATTGTCGTCCTCACGACGACATAACTTAACATTTCCGGCATTCCCTTTTCCATGCTCAAAAATTTGATGTTCCATTTGGAGTGAAATCGTTAATTTTTCATTGTACGATAAAGAAATTTTAACACCTCATCCTGGCAAAAGAAGAAAGAATTGCAACACCATCGAAAAAGAAGGTATTACCACAAAAAAAAGAAAAGAAAATGGAGGTCATGTTCCCCCGGCGACTTGACCAAGATGTGGATTACATCGGATGAAATGACGTGACATAGCAGACACTTGACATTTATTGTCGACAATACATGGTCATGTTCCCCTCCTACGAACGCGACAGTTCCGAGTTGAAAACACGCATTTTTACAAATGAATCCAGTTCGCCATGCGTCATGTGATGCTTGTTCTCTCTTCCCGGTGGCCCCATGACTTTATTTTTGGCACGAACCCCATGACTTTATACAGGAGTACATGGGCCGATGAGCTTTATAAATCCGGTGAACTGCTGTAGTACCTGGAAATTCATGAACCAAACGACCACGAGGGCTCTCCTGCAAGCTGCAAGCGGTCCTGCCGTTCAAAGTCACTAATCGGGAATAGTTTAGGTGCAGATGGACCATGCGCCTCCAGTCCCAGTGGAGCAAAGGGCGGGAATAAATCAAGAGTCCTTTTCCGGTGCATCAATTAATTTTGGACCGTTTTTTAACATAATACAGACGCATACATGCGCATACACTCATCTCTATGAATGCACACATGCACACCCTATCCCTATGAGCACTTCCGAAAAACCGAACTAACATATCATCTTGAAATTTACGAAGTCATCATAGGCACCTCGTCGTCGACGGAACGTCATCTCCCACTGAATGCGCATCGTCAGAAATTCTGAAATAAATTCAGAAATAAATGCGAGCATCAGAACTTGAACCCTAATGGGCTGGGGATACCACAGTGCCTCTAAATATCCAACCACAGGTTGGTTCGCAGGGCTGTTTATTTTCGTGGTCCGGCCTCCCATATGAGGCAGTATAGGACCAAATGTTTGTAGTATATTGAGTAGTCAACGACATATTTGGTAGTTCATTGTTTGTTTCTATTGTATTTTTTTGTTGATAGCTTACCAAGTTGGGCTTTTGGTTTTTTTTTTCTGTTGTGTATGTTGGTGCGCGCCCAGCTGGCCAACCATCGTCACGACCACATTGACGACGATGTCATGGAGCAACTTCATCAGATCTGCCACATCAGGGAGGGCAGGGGGAGGGTGCGCTATTCCCCGAGTCACCGAAATTCACCAATCTTGTTCCCTAGCAACGCCCATTCCCCCTTCACAACCACCACTGTGTCATCAGAAACTGGCCTACAATACAGATGTACAAAACTAGTAGCACCGAGGTGGGCCTGATCAGCTACAATGCCGATTACGCAACAACATCCAACCATGAGGCCCCTCTCAATGCTCCACCTTGTACGGGTGCTAAGGTTGCCAACTAAGCACAAATTTTGATGTGACATGTTAGTTAAGAAGAGAGAGAGATAGAGTAGTATGGTGATCTCAAAAAGAAACGGTGCTAAGCACGTGTACCTAGGTGGAAGCACAATTTTGAGAGCAAGTACAATAGTGTACTTATAGCCCGCTTACATGGCACTTTTGCCTATGTGGAGGAGAGAGATGTGAAAAAGTAAGTGAAGTGGGCTCTAATGCAAGAGCCTAACTATATACACATTCCTAGGTAAATACAATAAATGTGAAAGAGATAGAGAGAAGATGGGAAAAAGTAGTAATGTAATAGCCAACCTTATAGACCATACTTATTGTATGAGTGCTTATAGATGATGAATATAGATGACATGGCAGTGTCTTATAGCCATTAGTGGCTATATTATTATCCATGCTCTGAGTCTAAAACTAATTAAATGCATGAAGCTTAGCACCGATGCATTGAGGACTTGAGTTGCTAAGACATTTAATATACTTAGCACCTTATCTAAACACCTTTGTATTGGAAGAGGTTTGACAAAGGTGCCTCTACTGTTGTTGCTGACGGGCACAAAGGGAAAAGGGGATGAGGAAGTTTGAGTCGGTCCAATTTGACAACGCCTCGTAATGCACATAACTGCACCAGCACGTGGCGCCCAACATGACATCACGGTCTTCCTAAGCGTTCGCGCACGAGGACAGCGAGCACTTAGGGCGCATGTTGGGGAACGCAGTAATTTCAAAAAAAAATTCTACGCACACGCAAGATCATGGTGATGCATATCAACGAGAGGGGATAGTGTTGTCTATGTATCCTCGTAGACCATAAGCGGAAACGTTATGGCAACGCGGTTGATGTAGTCGTACGTCTTCACGATCGACCGATCCTAGTACCGAAAGTACGGCACCTTCACGATCTGCACACGTTCGGTTCGGTGACGTCCCACGAACTCACGATCCAGCAGAGTGTCGAGGGAGAGCTCGTCATCACGACGGCGTGATGACGGTGATGATGAAGCTACTGGCGCAGGGCTTCGCCTAAGCACTACGACGATAGGACCGAGGTCGATTATGGTGAAGGGGGGCACCGCACACGGCTAAGAGATCAACGATCAACTTGTGTATCTATGGGGTGCCCCTGGCCACGTATATAAAGATGGAGGGAGGAGGAGGCTAGCCCTCATAGGGCGCGCTCAAAGTGTGGAGTCCTACAAGGACTCCCTAGTCCTAGTAGGATTCCACCTCCCACATGGAATAGGAAAAAGGGAAGGAACAAGGAGAAGGAAGGAAGGGGCGCCCCCTTTCCCTAGTCCAATTCGGACCAGTCCATGGGGAAGGGGCGCGGCCACCCTTGAGGCCTTTTCCCCTTTCCCGTATGGCCCACAATTCCCGTAACTCTCTGGTACTCCGAAAAATACCCGAATCATTCGGAACCTTTCCGATGTCTGAATATAGCCTTCCAATATATCGATCTTTACGTCTCGACCATTTCAAGACTCCTCGTCATGTCCTGGATCTCATCCGGGACTCCGAACAACCTTCGGTACATCAAATCACATAACTCATAATACCAATCGTCATCGAACGTTAAGCGTGCGGACCCTACGGGTTCGAGAACTATGTACACATGACCGAGACACATCTTTGGTCAATAACCAACAGCGGAACCTGGATGCTCATATTGGCTCCTACATATTCTACGAAGATCTTTATCGGTCAAACCGCATAACAGCATACATTGTTCCCTTTGTCATCGATATGTTACTTGCCCAAGATTCGCTCGTTGGTATCATCATACCTAGTTCAAACTCGTTACTGGTAAGTCTCTTTACTTGTTTCGTAATACAACATCCCACAACTAACTCATTAGTCACATTGCTTGCAAGGCTTATAGTGATGTGCATTACCGAGAGGGCCCAGAGATACCTCTCCAATAGACGGAGTGAAAAATCCGAATCTCGATCTATGCCAACACAACAAACACCATTGGAAAACCTGTAGAGCATCTTTATAATCATCCAGTTACTTGTGACGTTTGATAGCACACAAGGTGTTCCTCCGGTATTCGGGAGTTGCATAATCTCATAGTCAGAGGAACATGTATAAGTCATGAAGAAAGCAATAGCAATAAAACTGAACGATCATTATGCTAAGCTAATGGATGGGTCTTGTCCATCACATCATTCTCTAATGATGTGACCCCGTTCATCAAATGACAACACATGTCTATGGCTAGGAAACTTAACCATCTTTGTGTTGGAAATATGCCCTAGAGGCAATAATAAAATGATTATTATATTTCCTTGTTCATGATAATTGTCTATTATTCATGCTATAATTGTATTATCCGGAAATCGTAATACATGTGTGAATACATAGACCACAATGTGTCCCTAGTGAGCCTCTAGTTGACTAGCTCGTTGATCAATAGATAGTCATGGTTTCCTAGCTATGGACATGGGGATGTCATTGATAACGGGATCACATCATTAGGAGAATGATGTGATGGACAAGACCCAATCCTAAGCTTAGCTCAAAGATCGTGTAGTTCGTTTGCTGTAGCTTTTCTGAATGTCAAGCATCATTTCCTTAGACCATGAGATTGTGCAACTCCCGGATACCGTAGGAGTGCTTTGGGTGTACCAAACGTCACAACGTAACTGGGTGACTATAAAGGTACATTACAGGTGTCTCCGAAAGTGTCTGTTGGGTTGGCACGAATCGAGACTGGGATTTGTCACTCCGTATGATGGAGAGGTATCTCTGGGCTCACTCGGTAATGCATCATCATAATGAGCTCAAAGTGATCAAGTGATCACGGGATCATGCATTACGGTACGAGTAAAGTGACTTGCCGGTAACAAGACTAAACAAGGTATTGGGATACCGACGATCGAGTCTCGGGCAAGTAACGTACCGATTGACAAAGGGAATTGTATACGGGGTTGCTTGAATCCTCGACATCGTGGTTCATCCGATGAGATCATCGAGGAGCATGTGGGAGCCAACATGGGTATCCAGATCCCGCTGTTGGTTATTGGCCGGAGAGCCATCTCGGTCATGTCTACGTGTCTCCCGAACCCGTAGGGTCTACACACTTAAGGTTCGGTGACGCTAGGGTTGTAGAGATATGAGTATGCAGTAACCCGAAAGTTGTTCGGAGTCCCGGATGAGATCCCGGACGTCACGAGGAGTTCCGGAATGGTCCGGAGGTGAAGAATTATATATAGGAAGTGCAGTTTCGTCCATCGGGAGAGTTTCGGGGGTCACCGGTATTGTACCGGGACCACCGGAAGGGTCCCGGGGGTCCACCGGGTGGGGCCACCCATCCCGGAGGGCCCCATGGGCTTAAGTGGGGAGGGGAACCAGCCCCTGGTGGGCTGGTGCGCCCCCCCCCTTGGGCCCCCCCTGCGCCTAGGGTTGGGAACCCTAGGGGAGGGGGCGCCTCCACTTGCCTTGGGGGGTACTCCACCCCCTTGGCCGCCGCCCCCCTAGGAGATCCCATCTCCTAGGGCCGGCGCACCCCCTAGGGGGCCTATATAAAGGGGGGGAGGGAGGGTAGCAACACCTCAAGTCTTGGCGCCTCCCTCTCCCCTGCTACACCTCTCCCTCTCGCAGAAGCTCGGCGAAGCCCTGCTGCGATCACCGCTGCATCCACCACCACACCGTCGTGCTGCTGGATCTTCATCAACCTCTCCTTCCCCCTTGCTGGATCAAGAAGGAGGAGACGTCATCCGCTCCGTACGTGTGTTGAACGCAGAGGTGCCGTCTGTTCGGCACTTGGTCATCGGTGATTTGGATCACGGCGAGTACGACTCTATCATCCCCGTTGTCGGTGTCAAAACCGGCGGATCTCGGGTAGGGGGTCCCGAACTGTGCGTCTAGGCCGGATGGTAACAGGAGGCAGGGAACACTTTGTTTTACCCAGGTTCGGGCCCTCTCGATGGAGGTAATACCCTACTCCTGCTTGATTAATATTGATGATATGGATAGTACAAGAGTAGATCTACCACGAGATCAAGGAGGCTAAACCCTAGAAGCTAGCCTATGGTATGATTGTTGTGTATGGAGTTGATTGCCTACGGACTACAACCCTCCGGTTTATATAGACACCGGATAGGGTTAGGGTTACATAGAGTCGGTTACAATGGTAGGGGATCTTGAATATCCGCATCGCCAAGCTTGCCTTCCACGCCAAGGAAAGTCCCATCCGGACACGGGACGAAGTCTTCAATCTTGTATCTTCATAGTCCGGGAGTCCGGCTGAAGGTATAGTCCGGCTACCCGAACACCCCCTAATCCAGGACTCCCTCAGTAGCCCCTGAACCAGGCTTCAATGACGACGAGTCCGGCGCGCAAATTGTCTTCGGCATTGCAAGGCGGGTTCCTCCTCCAAGTCCTTCATAGAAGATTGTAAACACCAAGAGTAGTGTCCGGTTCTGCAAAATAAGTTTCCACATATTGCCATAGAGAGAATAATATTGACACAAATCAAATCTGCCGACGTATTCCGCAGTGCGTCATCACACTACGGCCAAGTCCTTCACTCGAATCGTTTTTACTTTTCCACCTCAGCATGTTTTGCGAGGCGGCTTCCTTGGCACGTCTTGTCAAAGCAGAGATCGTGTGCCCTTTTTACGGGATTCTCATCAATACGGACGTGGGTAACCCTAACCGCGCTATTTACCACGGCGCTTGGGAGGCAAGCGAGTTTTATTAGGCAGGTGGGGACGCATAACCGCATCCGCCCATATAAGGGGATGAGGATCCACCCTTTTTACCTACGCCTTCTTCCTCCCCTGCCTATCCATCTCCTGCGCACCCGAGCTCCAGCTCCCAAGCCCGCACTTCCCACCTCGACCTTCTCCAGCGATGTCTGGAGCGGGAGGCAAGTGGAAGGTCTCCTCCGTCACGGAGGGCGACGTCAAAAAGCTTAGGAAGGCCGGATATTTGTCCAAAGACATCGCGCACCGGCTTCCCGAGAAGGGGCAGCTCCTCCCCACCCCAAGGCCCCACGAGAGGGTAGTATTCCTTCCCACTTCCTCCGCGGACTGGGTTTTCCACTTCACCCATTCGTCCGGGGGCTCATGTTCTACTACGGCCTGGATTTCCATGATCTGGCCCCGAACTTTATCCTCAACATCTCGGCGTTTATCTCGTGTGCGAGGCTTTCCTCCGCATCCGCCCCCATTTTCTGGCTCAGGACCTTCAACGTCAAGCCCAAGGTGGTGTGCGGCAGCCAGGCGGAGTGCGGAGGAGCCATGGCGGGCAAGATTGCCAACGTCCTGTGGTTCGAGGGCTCCTTTGTAGAGACCCTAAAGGGGTGGCAAGCCGGGTGGTTTTACATCACCGAGCCACGCGATCCGAAATGGATCACAGCCCCCGAGTTCCGATCCGGACCCCCCACGCGGCTCATGTCCTGGAAAGAGACGGGCCTATCGTGGGGTAACGACGAAGAGGTGACCGGATTGAAGACATGCATCCAGTCCCTGGTAAACAAGCCAATCAGGTTTGTAAATGTAGTCCAGGTCATGCTCGTTCGCCGAATCCTCCCGTGCCAACAACGGGACTTTACTCTGTGGGAGTTTGACCCGGCACAACACCGAACCCTTAACAGGCTCTTTGACACGACGTATGAAGATGTCTGGAAGGCGCTAATCAAAGGTGCCAGGGCTCCCGCATCCGCTTCCGAGGACCGCGGATACAGCTCGCAGCGTCACGCTAGCGAGGTAAGCTATCTTCACCTTTTACAGGATGTTCAGCTTTTTTCATAGTTTAACTCTATGCGGGATCTAAACTCCCTTACCTTTGACAGGCTTGGCGGGCGATATCCGGACCGATTAACTGTCCGGCTCCTCTGCCCGAAGACCCAGCCCCAGCTCTACTAGTGAAGCTGCTGGCTCCAGCGCCTTATGTGGTGCCGGAAAAGAAGGCCAAGAAGAATAAGACCACGGGGACTCGAAAGAGTGCCCGTAACATGGTGGGGTCGGACTCGTCATCCGACGAGTCCGAGATGCACTCCTCCCGTGGAGACGAGGAGGAGGAAGAAGAAAACTCTCCCCCTCCAGCGGGGGGAGGAAAGAAGAGGAAGGCCGCCCCAGTAGGGGGGGCCGAAGGGTCCAAGAAGAGGAAAACCCCTCCGCCGGACTACGCCCCCGACGCCGACGAGGACAAAGAGGAGTGGCCAGACCGGGCCAGGCGTCCGACGAAATCGTAAGTATTCGGATACCAGAGTAACTCATGATATTCCTTTTGTTGCACAGCTTTCCCTAATGTCGAATATAATCATGCAGCCCGCCCCGGGCCGAACTCAACGAGTCGTCGAGCGGCTCCCTGGATTCATCGGACGTGAACTCAGTTCTGCCCGCTGTCTCCCCCCGCGCTGCGGATGACGCCGAAGTGGCGTCGCAACGAGCTCCGGGGCAGGAGGAGGTGGTCCTGGAGGAGCCGCAAGGCGACCTCCCGGACTCCAGGAGTAAAGGGGACAAGACCCCCCAGGGCTCCAAGTCCGGCTTTGTGCCGGACACCGCACCGGAATCTTCAACAGTTCCGGACCGCGGTAGGCGAACTCCTTCCAAGAGGAGCAAGCCTTCTGAGCCGGCGGCCTCCGTCCAACCGGAGGTGCCGGACAATCTGCTGGAGGTGCTTGACGGCGCCTCCATCGACGAGGAGCACCGTACTGTTATGAGTACGGTGATCCAGAAGGTTCAGTCCGCCAAGAGCGGATTGAGTGAAGCTTGCGCTAGCCTCCTAACAGGCTTCGAGGTAAGTAAAAGATATGTAAAAATATTACCGCATAGACAGTAGCCCCTGATGCTCTGTTTGGCGTTCGGAAAGAAAAGCCGAATAGAGGATCTAGTAAATTTCGCAGGAGTCTAACAAAAAGAGTCAATATGCGTATGCAGGCTTCGCTGCTAGCCACCGCCGCACTGACTGCGGAGGTGGGTGCCCTGAAACAGGGACTCGAGCGGACCGAGCAAGAGCTCGGCCTTGCCAAGCGGCAGCTCGAGGAAAAAGAAGGTAGGAAATACCTTACAGAAAAAGTGCCTATAGAGAGGCGTGATTGCAAAAAATAACAGGATTGCACTGCTTATTATAGGGGCCACGACTGAGGTGGCGACCCTCAAGCAGGCGCTGTCCGAGGCCGAAAAGAAAACGGCCGCGGAGCGCACCGAGCGAGAGAAACTTGGGGCTCAGGTCGGCGAGGTGCAGCAAGAGCTTCAGGCTCTCATGAAAAAACATGAGAGTTTGGAGCTTGAGTCAAAGACCCAAGCGTCCGAGCTCGCGGCGGCCCTTGAGACTGCCAAGTCTGCCAAGGCCGAAGCCCAAAAGGCCCTCCAAGAGTTGGAGGAGGTGAAAAAGATAGCAGCGGGTAAGGCATTCTTTATGCAAAGCAGAAATATAAAAGTAAACTACTTGTTACTTACCCGAATCCGGAGTTCTCCAGGCGCATTCGCAGATCTGCCCCGCAGCGTATCCGCCGCCGCCGCATTCTACCGAGCTGAAGAGGGCAGCTCGACGGAGAAGGTGTTCTGGTCTTAGTATGCTGAGGCCGGACACCCTGTGCCCCTGAGCGACCAGCTGAAACAGCTGGTCGAGCTCCACAAGGCGGCCGAACAGGCCATGAAGGGCTTCATAGTTCGGCTGTGGCCCGGAGAGGCCCTGCCTGGGAGCTACTTCGGGCTAGTGCGGCGGCTGGTGGAGGCCTGTCCAAGGCTCGAGGTCATCAAGCGGTCCGTCTGCATCGAAGAAGCCCGTAGGGCCCTTGCCCGTGCGAAGGTGCACTGGGGTAAGCTGGACGGTGAGAAGCTTGTGAGGGACGGGCCGCCGCCGGGGAAGGAGCATCGCAAGCCCGAGAACTATTACAAGGATGTTCTTGCAGGTGCCCGCCTTGTGGCGGATGAATGTACCAAGGATGTAATTTTTGAATAAACTCGCTCGTTTTATCCTATGCGCTGAAAACTTGTTCATAGGCGCTTTAAGCAATGCTTGTTGAATTTAAAATATTATTTTCTGTGCGGCCGTTTATCAAAAAGTTGAGAGATGGCCAGTCGTCGGCTTCTGCCCCCATGCCACTAGTGCTGGGGTGTTCGGGATAAACCTGGGCGCTCTTTTTCCCATAGTTGGGTCCTTCGAGGGAGGTGCTCAGCACAACGAACCAGGCAATCGGACTATAATGCTTGAACACTCTCACTTAGCCATATAAATTTATAATTTTAAATTTTGGCGAAGCCCCTAGTTCGGAAGACCGAGTTCGGGGCGCTATCCACGCCTTGGCCGGACAAAATCCGGCTCCTCGCTCGAAGTGGCATAAGTCTTTAGGGACTCGAAAAACCTCTCGAACAGCGACCGGTCTCTCGCCTCATCATGGCAGTCAGTTTTAGCTTTCTCCACTGAGGTTCTTAACCCAGCTCAACCGGGGCACAATCACAGTGGTTCTCCTAGTGCTACCTTAGCCGATATAGCGAAACGTAAGGCACCAAAACATAGGAGCCGGGCAAACCCAACTATTGACCCAAATCATGATTCGGAGCCGATGCATATAGTGCTATAAGTTCGGGGTGCCGCACTTGTGAAAGTGTACGGACTTCTCACACCATATTGAAGGGTATTGAAGCCCCTGGCATACTTGCCGTACCACAGTGTACGGGTGCAACATGTCATTAATGAACATATATAAAAGAGAGTAATGCAAAAAATAGACAAAAGCTATGCATTGTTTATATAAAGGCTATTTATCAAAGCCGAACGATACAAATAGTGTGGTAAGCAAAAGATATTGGACTATTCAGTATGTCCTGACCAGGGGCAGGCCGCGGAATTGTATTTAAAACAGGTATACTGCTCGTAACAGAGACCACCTGGGAGTTCCATAATGCGGCATGGCTTGTCTGCCTCCCTGGATCTTGCATCGTTTGTGCGGCAGTCGAATTGCCGAATAGGTCGTCCGAAGTATGGAGTCCTGAAAGTAAGAAAAAATTAAAAAAAAGAATCCGGCAGCCCCTAGTACGTTTTAAGCCGTATTTTGGGCGTGCCGTTATTGTGCCCCTTCCCCTGTGCCCATGGTATTTCAAGGGCGTAGTTATGTACGCGAGGTACTGGTTTCGCTATGTCGTGAAAGCTGGGGTTGGGGCCGCATTTCTACGCTTGCTCAGAGTGTGCCAGGCGGTCCTACTGTGGGTTACTCCGGGCGCGCTTGGCAGTGTCTGGCTTTTTAATGGCCGGACTGGAGAATTGCCTGAGAAGGCTACTTTGTACCTCCGCTGCGAGAGCCGCCGTATGCTCCTCCGTACGGAGGGAGCGTTCGGTGTTTCTGTTGACCGTAATTACTCCTTGAGGGCCTGGCATCTTGAGCTTGAGATATGCATAGTGCGGCACCACATTGAACTTTGCGAATGCGGTTCGTCCGAGCAGGGCGTGATAGCCACTGCGAAACGGGACTATATCGAAGATTAACTCTTCGCTTCGGAAATTGTCCGGGGATCCGAAGACCACGTCAAGTGTTGCTGAGCCAGTATAGTTGGCTTCTACACCTAGTATAACGCCTTTAAAGGTCGTTCTTGTGGGCTTAATCCTTGAGGGATCTATGCCCATTTTCTGCACTGTATCCTGATAAAGCAGGTTCAGGCTACTGCTGCCATCCATGAGGACTCTTGTGAGATGAAATCCGTCGATGATTGGGTCGAGAACCAATGCGGCGAAGCCGCCATGACGGATGCTAGTGGGATGGTCCCTTCGATCAAAAGTGATCGGGCAGGAGGACCATGGGTTGAACTTTGGGGCGACTGGCTCTATCGCGTATACGTCCCTAGCGCACGCTTCCGCTCCCGCTTGGGAATGTGGGTTGCGTATATCATGTTCACCGTCCGCACCTATGGGGGAAAGCCCTTCTGTCCATTGTTGTTCGGCAGCTTGGGCTCCTCGTCGTTGCTGTGCAGCCCCTTGTCTCTGTTTTTGGCCCTTAACTTGCCTGCCTGCTTGAACACCCAACAATCCCTGTTAGTGTGATTGGCTGGCCTTTCGGGGGTGCCATGTATCTGGCACAAGCGATCGAGTATTCGGTCCAAACTGGACGGGCCCTGAGTATTCTTTTTGAATGGCTTTTTCCGCTGACCGGATTTATAGCCTTTGAATCCGGCATTGACTGCCGTGTCTTCATTGCTGTCGCTATTAACGCGGCGTTTTTGCTTATTCCGACGTGTCCTACTAGCTACCCCACGAATTACCAGGGTTCTTTGATAAGTTGTTACTGCGAGCTAGCCAGCTGTCTTCTCCCGCGCAAAAGCGGGTCATGAGTGTTGTGAGGGCTGCCATGGATTTCGGCTTTTCCTGTCCCAGGTGCCGGGCAAGCCACTCGTCGCGGATGTTATGCTTGAAGGCTGCTAGGGCCTCTGCGTCCGGATAGTCGACTATTTGGTTTTTCTTTGTTAGGAACCGTGTCCAGAATTGTCTGGCCGATTCTTCTGGCTGCTGAATTATGTGGCTTAAGTCATCGGCATCCGGCGGTCGCACGTAAGTGCCCTAAAAGTTGTCGAGGAATGCGGCTTCCAGGTCCTCCCAAGAACCGATTGAGTCTGCTGGCAAGCTGTTAAGCCAATGCCGGGCCGGTCCTTTAAGTTTGAGCGGGAGGTATTTGATGGCGTGTAGATCATCGCCACGAGCCATGTGGATGTGAAGGAGATAATCCTCGATCCATACCGCCAGATCTGTTGTGCCATCGTATGATTCGATGTTTATGGGTTTGAAACCCTCTGGGATTTTATGATCCATTACTTCATTCGTGAAGCATAGCGGGTGTGCGGCGCCTCTGTACTGGGCTATATCACGACGCAGCTCGAAAGAGCTATGTCTGTTGTGTTTGGCCCGGCTGGATTTATTGTATCCGGAGTGAAGATCATTGTCACGTGCCGTAGGGCGCTTGCACGATCCGTAGATCGATCTTGTTTGTCTTGCCTTATCCTCCAGTATGTCTCGCAGGTCGGGCGCATTTTCCCGTGCCTTAGTTGAGCGGCGTCGGGGCATGGCTTGGGTGGAGGGCCGAGAGGCCTCTCTGTCGCGGCCGCGAGATGGCCGGTCTGCCATGTCATGCGCTGGTGATGTAGGTGCTTCCTCCTCTGATCGGGGTAGCGGCCTGCGCTTCGAGTAACTCTTGGAGGGGCATTCGAGTTCATACTCTTCGGCCGCAAGGACTTCAGTCCATCTGTCAGCTAGCAAATATTGGACAGCTCTAAGCTGTTGCTGCTTTTTCTTGAGGCTGCTTGCCGTGGCTAAAAGCCTGCGTTTAAAACGCTCTTGTTCGGCGGGGTCTGATGGTATGACGAATTCATCGTCATCGAGGCTTGCCTCGTCTTCGGAGGGAGGCGTATAGTTATCATCCTCGACCTCTTGGTCTGCCGCTCTCTCATGAGGGCTGGCTTCTCCATCTTCCTGTGCCGAGTCTTGCTGAGGTGGTTGTTCTTTGGCGCTATCTGGGGTAGTATTATCTCCCGTGCCGGAATCACCGTTTTTTGCTTTGGCGGGATTTAGAGCGGCGCCGCTGACGCCGGCGCTTTGGCTGTTTCTTGGGGGCGTCATCCCCCGCTGCTCCATCGCCATCTCCATCTTTTGGAGTATCCACCATATATATGTCATATGACGAGGTGGCCTTCCAGCGCCCTACAGGTGCTGGTTCCTGTTCGTCTCCTACATCGTCGTCCATGCCGTCGATGTCTTCAGAGCTGAAGTCAAGCATGTCGGTTAGATCGTCGACAGTGGCTACAAAGTGGGTGGTGGGTGGGTTTTGAATTTCTTCATCGTCCGTATCCCAACCTCGCTGACCATAGTCCGGCCAGGGCTCTCCTGATAAAGAGAGAGACTTAAGAGAATTCAGGATGTCGCAAAAAGGCGAATGCTGAAAGATGTCTGTGGCGGTGAACTCCATTATCGGCGCCCAATCGGATTTGATTGGCAGGGGCGCGGGGGGTTCGGAGTCCGGGGAGGAGTCCGGATCCTCGGAGTCACGGGTAGTGCCGAGTGCGGGGCTAGCGTTTGGCTCGATCGCCTCTGAGATCACAGCCCCTGAGGCAGCGTCCAACCGCTGATCCTCGATCGGCGTAGTAGGCTCCGAATCAATGGTCGAAACCGATGCGTGTGCAGCCTCCAAGGCGCTGTTCGGTGGCAGAGCTATATCATGCCCATCGAGATAGTGCGGCACGCTTGGCTGTGGCTCAAATCCGTCGAAGATCAAGTCCCCGTGGATGTCAGCCATGTAGTTTAGGCTTCCAAACCTGACTTGATGGCCAGGGGCGTAGCTTTCGATCTGCTCCAGGTGGCCGAGCGAATTGGCCCGCAGAGCGAAGCCACCGAAGACGAAGATCTGTCCGGGGAGAAAAGTCTCACACTGGACCGTATCGTTGTTGATGATCAAAGGAGCCATCGGGCCTAAATGCGACGACACAGAGGAACTCTCAATGAAAGCACCAATGTCGGTGTCAAAACCGGCGGATCTCGGGTAGGGGGTCCCGAACTGTGCGTCTAGGCCGGATGGTAACAGGAGGCAGGGAACACTTTGTTTTACCCAGGTTCGGGCCCTCTCGATGGAGGTAATACCCTACTCCTGCTTGATTAATATTGATGATATGGATAGTACAAGAGTAGATCTACCATGAGATCAAGGAGGCTAAACCCTAGAAGCTAGCCTATGGTATGATTGTTGTGTATGGAGTTGATTGCCTACGGACTACAACCCTCCGGTTTATATAGACACCGGATAGGGTTAGGGTTACATAGAGTCGGTTACAATGGTAGGGGATCTTGAATATCCGCATCGCCAAGCTTGCCTTCCACGCCAAGGAAAGTCCCATCCGGACACGGGACGGAGTTTTCAATCTTGTATCTTCATAGTCCAGGAGTCCGGCTACCCAAACACCCCCTAATCCAGGACTCCCTCACCCGTTCTCTTGAACGCTTCCGCTCGCGATCTACAAGGGTATGTAGATGCACTCTCCTCTCGTTGCTAGTTGACTCCATAGATTGATCTTGGTGAAACGTAGGAATTTTTTTTGTTTTCTGCAACGTTCCCCAACAGTGGCATCATGAGCTAGGTCTATGCGTAGTTACTATGCACGAGTAGAACACAAAGTAGTTGTGGGTGTCAATATTGTCAATTTGCTTGCCGTTACTAGTCTTATCTTGATTCGGTGGCATCGTGGGATGAAGCGGCCCGGACCAACCTTACACGTACGCTTACGTGAGACCGGTTCCACCGACTGACATGCACTAGTTGCATAAGGTGGCTGGCGGGTGTCTGTCTCTCCCACTTTAGTCGGATCGGATTCGATGAACAGGGTCCTTATGAAGGGTAAATAGAAATTGGCAATTCACGTTGTGGTTTTGGCGTAGGTAAGAAAACGTTCTTGCTAGAACCCTATTGCAGCCACGTAAAACTTGCAACAACAATTAGAAAACGTCTAACTTGTTTTTGCAGCAAGTGTCATGTGATGTGATATGGCCAAAGTTGTGATGAATGATGAATGATATATGTGATGTATGAGATCATGTTCTTGTAATAGGAATCACGACTTGCATGTCGATGAGTATGACAACCGGCAGGAGCCATAGGAGTTGTCTTTATTTTTTGTATGACCTGCGTGTCATTGAGAAACGCCATGTAAATCACTTTACTTTATTGCTAAACGTGTTAGCCATAGTAGTAGAAGTAATAGTTGGCGAGAAACTTCATGGAGACACGATGATGGAGATCATGATGATGGAGATCATGGTGTCATGCCGGTGACAAGATGATCATGGAGCCCCAAGATGGAGATCAAAGGAGCTATATGATATTGGCCATATCATGTCACTATTATTTGATTGCATGTGATGTTTATCATGTTTTTGCATCTTGTTTACTTAGAATGACGGTAGTAAATAAGATGATCCCTCATAATAATTTCAAGAAAGTGTTCCCCCTAACCGTGCGCCGTTGCGACAGTTTGTTGTTTCGAAGCACCACGTGATGATCGGGTGTGATAGATTCCAACGTTCACATACAATGGGTGTAAGACAGATTTACACATGCAAACACTTAGGTTGACTTCACGAGTCTAGCATGTACAGACATGGCCTCGGAACACAGAAGACCGAAAGGTCGAGCATGAGTCGTATAGAAGATACGATCAACATGAAGATGTTCACTGATGTTGACTAGTCCGTCTCACGTGATGATCGGACACGGCCTAGTTAACTCGGATCATGTTATACTTAGATGACTGGAGGGATGTCTATCTGAGTGGGAGTTCATTAAATAATTTGATTAGATGAACTTAATTATCATGAACTTAGTCTAAAATCTTTACAATATGTCTTGTAGATCAAATGGCCAACGTTGTCCTCAACTTCAACGCGTTCCTAGAGAAAACCAAGCTGAAAGACGATGGTAGCAACTATACGGACTGGGTCCGGAACCTGAGGATCATCCTCATAGCTGCCAAGAAAGATTATGTCCTACGAGCACCGCTAGGTGAAGCACCTGCTTTCCCTGCAGAACAAGACGTTATGAACGCTTGGCAGACACGTGCTGATGATTACTCCCTCGTTCAGTGTGGCATGCTTTACAGCTTAGAACCGGGGCTCCAAAAGCATTTTGAGCGACACGGAGCATATGAGATGTTCGAAGAGCTAAAAATGGTTTTCCAAGCTCATGCCCAGGTTGAGAGATATGAAGTCTCCGACAAGTTCTTCAGCTGTAAGATGGAGGAAAATAGTTTTGTTAGTGAGCACATACTCAGAATGTCTGGGTTGCATGACCGCTTGACTCAGCTGGGAGTTAATCTCCCGGATGACGCGGTCATTGACAGAATCCTTCAGTCGCTTCCACCGAGCTACAAGAGCTTTGTGATGAACTTCAATATGCAGGGGATGGAAAAGACCATTCCCGAGGTATATTCAATGCTGAAATCAGCAGAGGTAGAAGTCAAAAAGGAACATCAAGTGTTGATGGTGAATAAAACCACTAAGTTCAAGAAAGGCAAGGGTAAGAAGAACTTCAAGAAGGACGGCAAGGGAGTTGCCGCGCCCGGTAAGCAAGCTGCCGGGAAGAAGCCAAAGAATGGACCCAAGCCCGAGACTGAGTGTTTTTATTGCATGGGAAGTGGTCACTGGAAGCGGAACTGCCCCAAATACTTAGCGGACAAGAAGGCCGGCATCACGAAAGGTATATGTGATATACATGTAATTGATGTGTACCTTACCAGTACTCGTAGTAGCTCCTGGGTATTTGATACCGGTGCGGTTGCTCACATTTGTAACTCAAAGCAGGAGCTGCAAAATAAGCGGAGACTGGCGAAGGACGAGGTGACGATGCACATCAGGAATGGTTCCAAGGTCGATGTGATCGCCGTCGGCACGCTACCTCTACATTTACCTACGGGATTAGTTTTAAACCTCAATAATTGTTATTTAGTGCCAGCTTTGAGCATGAACATTGTATCAGGATCTCGTTTAATTTGAGATGGCTACTCATTTAAATCTGAGAATAATGGTTGTTCTATTTATATGAGAGATATGTTTTATGGTCATGCTCCGATGGTGAATGGTTTATTCTTAATGAATCTCGAGCGTAATGCTACACATATTCATAGTGTGAATACCAAAAGATGTAAGATTGATAATGATAGTCCCACATACTTGTGGCACTGCCGCCTTGGTCACATAGGTGTCAAACGCATGAAGAAGCTCCATGCAGATGGACTTTTAGAGTCTCTTGATTACGAATCATTTGACATGTGCGAACCATGCCTCATGGGTAAAATGACCAAGACTCCGTTCTCAGGAACAATGGAGCGAGCAACCAACTTATTGGAAATCATACATACTGATGTGTGCGGTCCAATGAGTGTTGAGGCTCGCGGTGGCTATCGTTATGTTCTCACCCTCACTGATGACTTGAGTAGATATGGGTATGTCTATTTAATGAAACACAAGTCTGAGACCTTTGAAAAGTTCAAGGAATTTCAGAGTGAGGTTGAGAATCAACGTGACAAGAAAATCAAGTTCTTGCGATCAGATCGTGGGGGAGAATACTTGAGTCATGAATTTGGCACACACTTAAGAAAATGTGGAATAGTTTCACAACTCATGCCGCCTGGAACACCTCAGCGTAATGGTGTGTCCGAATGTCGTAATCGCATTCTATTAGATATGGTGCGATCTATGATGTCTCTTACCGATTTACCGCTATCATTTTGGGGCTATGCTTTAGAGACTGCCACATTCACTTTAAATAGGGCTCCGTTGAAATCCGTTGAGATGACACCGTATGAATTATGGTTTGGGAAGAAACCTAAGCTGTAGTTTCTAAAAGTTTGGGGATGCGATGCTTATGTCAAGAAAGTTCAACCTGAAAAGCTCGAACCCAGGTCGGAAAAATGCGTATTCATAGGATACCCTAAGGAAACCATTGGGTATACCTTCTACCTCAGATCCGAAGGCAAGATCTTCATTGCCAAGAATGGATCCTTTCTAGAGAAGGAGTTTCTCTCGAAAGAAGTAAGTGGGAGGAAAGTAGAGCTTGATGAAGTACCGCCTCTTGAAGCAGAGAGTAGTGCAGCTCAGGAAAATGTTCCTGTGGTGCCTGCACTGATTAGAGAGGAAGTTAATGATGATGATCAAGATACTTCGGATCAAGCTCCTACTGAACTTCGTAGGTCCACAAGGACACGTTCCACACCAGAGTGGTACGGTAACCCTGTCTTGGAAATCATGTTGTTAGACAACGGTGAACCTTCGAACTATGAAGAAGCGATGGCGGGCCTAGATTCCGACAAATGGCTGGAAGCCATGAAATCCGAGATAGGATCCATGTATGAAAACGAAGTATGGACTTTGACTGACTTGCCCGTTGATCGGCGAGCCATAGAAAATAAATGGATCTTTAAGAAGAAGACAGACGCGGATGGTAATGTGACCATCTATAAAGCTCGGCTTGTCGCTAAGGGTTATCGACAAGTTCAAGGGGTTGACTACGATGAGACTTTCTCACCCGTAGCGAAGCTGAAGTCCGTCCGAATCATGTTAGCAATTGCCGCATTCTATGATTATGAGATATGGAAAATGGACGTCAAAACGACATTCCTTAATGGTTTCCTTAAGGAAGAATTGTATATGATGCAGCCGGAAGGTTTTGTCGATCCTAAGAATGCTGACAAGGTGTGCAAGCTCCAACGCTCGATTTATGGGCTGGTGCAAGCATCTCGGAGTTGGAACATTCGCTTTGATGAGATGATCAAAGCGTTTGGGTTTATGCAGACTTATGGAGAAGCCTGCGTTTACAAGAAAGTGAGTGGGAGCTCTGTAGCATTTCTCATACTGTATGTGGATGACATACTTTTGATGGGAAATGATATAGAATTCTTGGAGAGCATAAAGGCCTACTTGAACAAGTGTTTTTCAATGAAGGACCTTGGAGAAGCTGCTTATATATTAGGCATCAAGATCTATAGAGATAGATCGAGACGCCTCATTGGTCTTTCACAGAGTATGTACCTTGACAAGATATTGAAGAAGTTCAAAATGGATCAGTCAAAGAAGGGGTTCTTGCCTGTATTGCAAGGTACGAGATTGAGCACGGCTCAATGCCCGACCACGGCAGAAGATAGAGAAAAGATGAGTGTCATCCCCTATGCCTCGGCCATAGGGTCTATCATGTATGCTATGCTGTGTACCAGACCTGATGTAAACCTTGCCGTAAGTTTGGTAGGAAGGTACCAAAGTAATCCCGCCATGGAACACTGGACAGCGGTCAAGAATATCCTGAAGTACCTGAAAAGGACTAAGGACATATTTCTCGTTTATGGAGGTGACGAAGAGCTCGTCGTAAAGGGTTACGTCGATGCTAGCTTCGACACAGATCTGGATGACTCTAAGTCACAAACCGGATACGTGTATATTTTGAATGGTGGGGCATTTCTCATATTATATGTAGATGACATACTTTTGATGGGAAATGATATAGAACTTTTGGACAGCATTAAGGCCTACTTGAATAAGAGTTTTTCAATGAAGGACCTTGGAGAAGCTGCTTATATATTAGGCATCAAGATCTATAGAGATAGATCAAGACGCCTCATAGGTCTTTCACAAAGCACATACCTTGATAAGATATTGAAGAAGTTCAATATGGATCAGTCTAAGAAGGGGTTCTTGCCTGTGTTGCAAGGTGTGAAATTGAGCTCAGCTCAATGTCTGACCACGGCAGAAGATATAGAAGAGATGAGTGTCATCCCCTATGCCTCAGCCATAGGGTCTATTATGTATGCCATGATGTGTACCAGACCTGATGTAAACCTTGCCGTAAGTTTGGTAGGAAGGTACCAAAGCAATCCCGGCAAGGAACACTAGACAGCGATCAAAAATATCCTGAAGTACCTGAAACGGACTAAGGACATGTTTCTCGTTTATGGAGGTGACAAAGAGCTTGTCGTAAAGGGTTACGTCGACGCTAGCTTCGACACAGATCTGGATGACTCTAAGTCACAAACCGGATACGTGTATATTTTGAATGGTGGGGCAGTAAGCTGGTGCAGTTGCAAGCAAAGCGTTGTGGCGGGATCTACATGTGAAGCGGAGTACATGGCAGCCTCGGAGGCAGCACATGAAGCAGTCTGGGTGAAGGAGTTCATTACCGACCTAGGAGTCATACCCAATGCGTCGGGGCCGATGACTCTATTCTGTGACAACACTGGAGCTATTGACCTTGCCAAGGAGCCCAGGTTTCACAGGAAGACCAGGCATATCAAGCGTCGCTTCAACTCCATTCATGAAAGTGTTCAAAATGGAGACATAGAAATTTGTAAAGTACATACGAACCTGAATGTCGCAGATCCGTTGACTAAACCTCTCCCTAGAGCAAAACATGATCAACACCAGAATTCCATGGGTGTTCGATTCATCACAATGTAACTAGATGATTGACTCTAGTGCAAGTGGGAGACTATTGGAAATATGGCCTAGAGGCAATAATAAAATTATTATTATATTTCCTTGTTCATGATAATTGTCTATTATTCATGCTATAATTGTATTATCCGGAAATCGTAATACATGTGTGAATACATAGACCACAATGTGTCCCTAGTGAGCCTCTAGTTGACTAGCTCGTTGATCAACAGATAGTCATGGTTTCCTAGCTATGGACATGGGGATGTCATTGATAACGGGATCACATCATTAGGAGAATGATGTGATGGACAAGACCCAATCCTAAGCTTAGCTCAAAGATCGTGTAGTTCGTTTGCTGTAGCTTTTCTAAATGTCAAGCATCATTTCCTTAGACCATGAGATTGTGCAACTCCCGGATACCATAGGAGTGCTTTGGGTGTACCAAATGTCACAACGTAACTGGGTGACTATAAAGGTACATTACAGGTGTCTCTGAAAGTGGCTGTTGGGTTGGCACGAATCGAGACTGGGATTTGTCACTCCGTATGACGGAGAGGTATCTCTGGGCCCACTCGGTAATGCATCATCATAATGAGCTCAAAGTAATCAAGTGGTTGATCACGGGATCATGCATTACGGTACCAGTAAAGTGACTTGCCGGTAACGAGACTAAACAAGGTATTGGGATACCGACGATCGAGTCTCGGGCAAGTAACGTACCGATTGACAAAGGGAATTGTATACGGGGTTGCTTGAATCCTTGACATCGTGGTTCATCCGATGAGATCATCGAGGAGCATGTGGGAGCCAACATGGGTATCCAGATCCCGCTGTTGGTTATTGGCCGGAGAGCCGTCTCGGTCATGTCTACGTGTCTCCCGAACCCGTAGGGTCTACACACTTAAGGTTCGGTGACGCTAGGGTTGTAGAGATATGAGTATGCAGTAACCCAAAAGTTGTTCGGAGTCCCGGATGAGATCTCGGACGTCACGAGGAGTTCCGGAATGGTCCGAAGGTGAAGAATTATATATAAGAAGTGCAGTTTCGGCCATCGGGAGAGTTTCGGGGGTCACCGGTATTGTACCGGGACCACCGGAAGGGTCCCGGGGGTCCACCGGGTGGGGCCACCCATCCCGGAGGGCCCCATGGGCTGAAGTGGGGAGGGGAACCAGCCCCTGGTGGGCTGGTGCGCCCCCCCTTGGGCCCCCCTACGCCTAGGGTTGGGAACCCTAGGGGAGGGGGCGCCTCCACTTGCCTTGGGGGGTACTCCACCCCCTTGGCCGCCGCCCCCTAGGAGATCCCATCTCCTAGGGCCAGCGCACCCCCCTAGGGGGCCTATATAAAGGGGGGGAGGGAGGGTAGCAACACCTCAAGTCTTGGCGCCTCCCTCTCCCCTGCTACACCTCTCCCTCTCGCAGAAGCTCGGCGAAGCCCTACTGCGATCACTGCTGCATCCACCACCACGCCGTCGTGTTGCTGGATCTTCATCAACCTCTCCTTCCCCCTTGCCGGATCAAGAAGGAGGAGACGTCATCCGCTCCGTACGTGTGTTGAACGCGGAGGTGCCGTCCGTTCGGCACTTGGTCATCGGTGATTTGGATCACGGCGAGTACGACTCCATCATCCCCGTTCTCTTGAACGCTTCCGCTCACGATCTACAAGGGTATGTAGATGCACTCTCCTCTCATTGCTAGTTGACTCCATGCACTCTCCTCTCATTGCTAGTTGACTCCATAGATTGATCTTGGTGAAACGTAGGAAATTTTTTGTTTTCTGCAACGTTCCCCAACACTTTGATTAACGAGCTAGTCATGTAGAGGCATAGTAGGGACACTCTGTTTGTCTATGTATTCACACATGTACTAAGTTTCTGGTTAATACAATTCTAGCATGAATAATAAAAATTTATCATGATATAAGGAAATATAAATAACAACGTTATTATTGCTTCTAGGGCATATTTCCTTCAGTCTCCCACTTGCACTAGAGTCAATAATCTAGTTCACATCATTATGTGATTTCACACCAATAGCTCACATCTTTATGTGATTAGTTCACATCTTCATGTGACTAATACCCAAAGGGTTTACTAGAGTCAATAATCTAGTTCACATCGCTATGTGATTAACACCCAAAGAGTGATCATGTTTTGCTTGTGAGAGAAGTTTAGTCTGCGGGTCTGCATGTAACGACCAAACCTCGAAGGATTTGATCTCTGTGCTTACCGTGCTAGTCCCTGGATCGAGCTCGCTAGCATACACAGTATAGATGAATACCAGAATAGCAAGTGCATCATTTATTACATCGTATAATCCAGAATATATAAAATAAAACAATCTGCATAGCACTTGGCTAGCTTTATTCAACCAAACAGCGGAAAGTAGCAAAAAAATAACAACGAGTCCCATCATAGCCCACTGGCGATGCTGAGTGCAGACTCGCGGCCCTAACGGTACCTTACTCTTCGTCAGAATATCCTGCAACATGACACGTTGCAGCCATATAGGTCAATACTTGGAATGTATTGGCAAGTTACACAGGAGTAATAATAAAGCAGACCTACATGTATATGCATAGTATATCAAAAGGAAGGCTCGAGGGTTTGTTTTTGCAGAAAGCTGATTTTGTCCTCATAACTACCTAATAGTCAAATTTTTATTTAGTTCTTTTATTACTACAATTAAATACACAAGGTTGAGTTGGCAAAAATCAACTCCAACCTACCCTTTTATTAAGTTGCCCACAAATATTATTAAGTGTCCCATCTGTCAAGATCATCCAACAACTGTAATGGCATAGTCGCTCAAATTTACCCATAACCGGGGGCACGACTAATCATGATTAGTTTTAATACTCTGCAGAGTTTAGTACGCTTTACCCACTGGACCCAACCCGAAGATTGAGACGAAGTCTTTCAGAAGCAGTCCCCTAGTCCCAACAGGAGGCCCATCCCAACTATTATATCTACATCTGCTGGCACATCCGGGTAAGGGTCCCACAACTGATCAACTAAGCCAGAGCCCATTTAGCCAGTGGTCGCACATGGAAGCTACTAGTCACTAAGTCTGTCCGATCTTTTTGAGCCTGGGCGGCCGTCCACTTACATTCAAAGGGTATAAACAGTGATGTTCTTGAAACCACCCTAGCAATACCACTTCCGCCCAGAGGTGAATTAAATCCTGAGTTACTACTCAAATTATTATATATATAATCCTCACATAAGCTCAATGAATACACGAACCAACCCCGTCTACAAAGCATAGCAAAACTACCACTACCACGATCTGCAATGACGGGAGATAGCTCAACAGCATAACCAAAATATATAGTATTCCTATACATGCATATATTCATAGTGTGATATAACTACATGCATAGAAAATAATAGGTAAAGGATGATCAACATGTAAATTGCCTTGGTTCTGGTTCAGAAAGTCACACTCCTGACAATAGCTCGCGTCGCACTCCGGACAATCTACACGTTTCACACAATTCAACAAATCAATCACCGGAACACGAAAAGAACCAAAACAAAACCAACAGCAAGAAAACCATTTTTGAAACTCAACAACAGCAACATAACAACACCTAAATAGCACTACGGTCACAAAGCAAAAAGAATCACTCGATTCCGATGAACGGTTTGAAAGTTACGGCCTCCGGAAGGTTTGATTCAAATTCAAATGAATTCAAATTTGAATAGTGCAAACATGCGCAAAGTTGGTACTGTGATATTGTGCTGATTTTTGTGAGATCATAGGAAAAAGAATCACCTAGTTTGGATATACAGAATAGAAGATATAGCTAATTGAAGTTTTGAGTGAAAAACTGAAAAAAAGAAAACAACAATATAAAACTCATGAACAGTGCACATGCGGTTACTGTAGCAGGCGCTGTAGATTTTGCCATGTGGCATCGCCCGATTGGCCGAGGTGTGTTTCGTGCGCGTGCTCACCAGAGAACAGGGGACGCGGCGACGGCGGGTCAGGCATCGGTGGTGGAGCTTCTCCGGCGGGTCTCCGGCGAAGGTGAAGCGACAGATGGGTGTGGCGGTGAGTAGCGGAGGTGGTGGTGGTGTTCAACGGCGGCGGGGCATCCTCCACTGACGGTGGCGAGGATGTGAACGGCGGATGCTCCGGTGCATCGGCTCGGCGGCGGTTGGTCGCTCCGGTGTGTTCTGGTCCACACAAGCGAGTCAAAACGCGGGTAACCAAGCGGGTAAAACGAGGAATCAGACGGCTGAGCTCTGCGAGTTCTTACGGCGATGGCAACGGCCGGCGAACGACGACGGTCGGTGTGGACTCTGGCGAGATCCGTTTCACCCTAGCTCCCGCATGCGGCAACGAGAAAGATCGAGGAGGGGTGCGGGGTCTCTCGAGCAGTTGGGCTCGCGTACGGTGTCCCTAGGTTGCACGGGGTTGACCAGGGGCGCGTGACGAACCAACTCAGCCTCGGCGTGCGTGCGTGCGTGCGGCGGTTGCAGTGTCCGGCTCGGGGTAGGGGACGAGTGCGTGGCGGGGTCCGCTGGCAGAGAGAGAGACAGTGGGTCGGGCGCTGGTGCGGGTCGGATCGGGTGCGTACCGCTTCGCGTGGGCTGCAGTGGCTGTGGGCTGCAGCGGTGTGGTGCTGGGCCGCGGGCGTTGGGCTACGTAGTGCGCTGCGCTGCGGTGTTGCGTGCTGTGTTTTTTTATTTTCTTTAAACAAAAACTACAACAGTAAAAATAAATAAAAATAAAACCACAATATAAAAACTAAATAAAAATACGGAGACACACAGAAAAATGTATACTACTAACATAAACTACAGGAACACTAGTTCCAATACTAATGCAGTTTTGTAAAATCCTTTTGATGCAATAGGTCACTCAAACAACAATAAAACCACAAATAAAATACTTTGAAGATTGAAAAAATTACCAGAACATATCAGATGAACTGGAAATAATATTCTGCACATTATGAACATTTTTAAAATAGGGGAGAAGTCATGTTATCTCCACTCCAAATAAATTGCCTTTTGTTGCATAATGATTTGAATATTCTGAAAAAGCAAATAATGCAATAAAAATATGATATGCATATGAATGATCTATTAACATCCTAATTTAGTAAAATTGAGATGTTACAAACCTACCCCCCTTAAGATGAATCTCGCCCTCGAGATTCGGGTTGGCTAGCAAATAGGTGTGGGTGATCCTGCCTGAGATCTTCCTCTCGTTCCCAGGTAGCTTCCTCCTCTGTGTGATGATCCCACTGAACCTTGCATAACTTGATTGTCTTGGTGCGAGTAACTCTCTGTGCTGTCTCCAGAATCTTAATAGGCTTCTCCTCATATGTCAAATCACTCTCCAACTGAATTGCCTCAAGTGGCACCGTGTCCCTCAATGGAACAACCATCATCTCTGCATGGCACTTCTTCAACTGAGATACATGAAACACATTATGAACTCCTGACAAGGATTCTAGCAACTCCAGCTGATAAGCTACCTCTCCTCTACGCTTAAGATCTTGTAGGGCCCCAAAAAACGTGGTGCTAACTTACCCTTGATTCCAAACCTCTTAATTCCACGAAGTGGTGAAACTCTAAGGTATGCACGGTCTCCTACCTCATATGTCACCTCCTTACGTTTTGCATCTGCATAACTCTTCTCTCTGGACTGTGTTATCTTCAGCCTGTCATGAATCAACTTGACCTTCTCCTCAGCATCTCTGATCAAGTCTGGTCCAAAGAATTGACGCTCTCCAACCTCATCCCACATCAATGGTGTTCTGCACTTCCTACCATACAATACCTCAAATGGTGCCATCTTCAGATTAGCCTGGTAACTGTTATTATATGAGAACTCTGCATAAGATAAATTATCATCCCAACTGGATCCATAGTCCAAAGCACAAGCTCTCAACATATCCTCCAAAATCTGATTTACCCTCTCTGTCCGCCCATCTGTCTGTGGATGGAAAGCAGTACTGGACTCCAGCCTGGTGCCCAAGGATTCATGCAACTGACGCCAAAATTTGGATGTGAACTAAGTACCTCTATCAGACACTACCTTCCTTGGAACTCCATGCAGACAAACAATTTTAGACATATAAATTCTTGCTAGCTGAGCACTGGTATAAGTAGTCTTTACCGGGATGAAGTGAGCAACTTTAGTCAAACGATCAACAACTACCCAAATAGAATCATACCCTCACCAAGTCCTGGGTAAACCTGTAATGAAGTCCATACCAATCTCATCCCACTTCCAACCAGGTATAGGCAATGGCTGTAACAAACCTGCTGGTCTCTGATGTTCTGCTTTAACTCTCTGGCACACATCACATGTTGCAATATATCCAGCAATTTCCCTCTTCAGGCTAGGCCACCAAAATCTTTCCCTCAAATCCAAATACATCTTAGTATTACCTGGGTGAATAGAATAAGGTGAATCATGTGCCTCCTGAAGAATCAACTTCCTGATATCTGCATCCTGAGGTACACAAATACGCTTCTCAAACCATATGGCCCCATGTTCATCCTCATGGAAACCTTCTGCCTTACCTTTAACCATATTCTCCTTTATCTCAGCAATCTCCTTATCATTCTTTTGAGCTTCTCTGATCCTGGCAAGCAAAGTAGGCTTTACCTCAGGTGTTGCTAAATATCCCTTATGAACCATCTCCAACCTGAGATTCCTGAACTGTTCACATAACTCGGGTGGCATATTATCAATATTAATGGCATTAGCATGGCTCCTACGACTCAATGCATCAGCAACAACATTAGCCTTACCAGGATGATACTGCACATTCAAATCATAATCCTTAATAAGCTCCAACCATCTCCTCTACCTGAGGTTCAAATCCTTCTGAGTAAAAATATACTTCAAGCTCTTATGATCAGTAAATATATCACAATGATTACCAATAAGATATGGCCTCCAAGTTTTCAATGCATGCACAACTGAGGCTAACTCCAAATCATGTGTAGGATAATTATGCTCATGGTTCTTAAGATGACGTGAAGCATAAGAAACAACTTTACCTTCCTGCATCAAAACACTCCCAAGTCCTTGACGAGAAGCATCACAATATACCTGGAAGTCCTTATGTATATCTGGCAGAGTCAAGACTGGTGTTGTAACCAAGCGCTGCTTCAACTCATGAAAACTGGCTTCACATTCGTCAGTCCAAACAAAATTCTTCTCCTTCTTCAACAATTCAGTCACAGGCTTTGCAATTTTGGAAAAGTTCTCAATAAACCTCCTGTAATAACCTGCAAGGCCCAAAAAGCTGTGAATCTCTCCAACTGATGTGGGTGTCTCTCACTTTGTAACTGCAGCAACCTTCGCTGGATCAACTGCAACTCCACTACCTGACACAACATGTCCAAGGAATGCTACCTCATCCAGCCAAAACTCACATTTGCTGAACTTGGCATACAACTGATGTTCCCTCAATTTCTCCAATACCAAACGCAAATGCACCTCATGCTCTTGCTTATTTTTGGAGAACACCAATATATCATCAATGAAAACAACCACAAATTTATCCAAGAACTCCATAAACACCTTGTTCATCATATTCATGAAGTATGCAGGGGCATTAGTCAATCCAAATGACATAACAGTATATTCATACAACCCATACCTCGTAGTAAAAGCAGTCTTTGGAATATCTTGCTCACGAATCTTTAATTGATGATAACCAAAACGAAGATCAATCTTAGAAAACACAGTAGCTCCCTCCAACTGGTCAAACAGATCATTTATCATAGGCAAAGGATACTTATTCTTAATGGTTACCTCATTCAGAGAATGATAATCAACACACATCCTCAAGGTCCCATCCTTCTTCTCCACAAACAAAATTGGAGCTCCCCAAGGTGATGTACTTGGGCAAATAAATCCTTGTGCCTGCAATTCTCTTATCTGCTTCTTCAATTCTTCCAACTCTTGAGGAGGCATTCTATACGGTCTCTTTGCAATAGGTCCAGTGCTCGGTATTAAATCAATAAGAAACTCAATATCTCTATCTGGTGGCATACCTGGCAACTCCTCTGGAAACACATCTGGATAATCTCTCACAACTGGAACCTCTTCTAGGCTACCCCCCTTAAGAGAGTTCACCTGCACCTGATTACGCTTATACTTACACACATATTTGATCCTCTTCCCTCTTGGTGCACTGAGAGTAATAGATCGACTGGCACAATCAATACGACATTTATAGAACTGCAACCAATCCATACCCAAAATAATATCCAGACCTTGTGACTTCAATATAATCAAATCCATAGGAAAATCATGCTTTCCAATAGAAAAAGTCAACTGATGACAACTAACACCTGCTATCATCTCAGCTCCTGGGAACTCACTCTAATAGGCATACTAAGTGTTTTGGTTGGCAATCCATGTTTATCAACAAATACCCTCGAAATAAATGAATGCGATGCACCAGTATCAAAAAGAACAAGCGCGGGTACTGAGTTAATCAAGAACTTACCAATCACTACATCAGGTTCATTATAGACCTCCTCAACATTAACATGGTTGACATGACCCTTTTGGAAGGGGTTTGGCTTGCTGACTCCTGAATCCCCATAACCGTTCTTGTTCCCTGGACAAGCATTGGAGTAGTGGCCCATCTGCCTACACTTATAGCATTGAACCTGGCTAATATCCCTCTACACAGGCATACTCTGGTAGCTCTGGTTATTATTCCCTCCATTACAATTACCATTACCTCTACCATTGCCATTGTTAATCTTGTGCCCATTGTGATGATGGTGGCCATTATGGTTGTGGCCATTCCCTCCATGATGATTATGTCCATTACCTCCATGATGATTATGCCCATTACCTCCATTACCATGATATGAAGTGCATGGCTTCTGTTGTGGTCCTGAATTATACTTATTATTGTTGTTGTACTTCCTCTTGCGATTCTCTATGGCCTGTTGCTTTCCCTCCAGCACAATAGCCTTATCAATCAAATCCTGGCAATTCCTAAAAGTGGCCACTGTCAACTGAAGGCTCAAGTCATCATTTAGGCCCTCCAAGAATTTCTCCTGCCTAGCTGCATCAGTGTTAACATCATTAGGAGCATAACGCGCAAGATATATTAAATTCCTCCACATACGCATTAACTGTGCGACCTCCATGGAGCAAACTGTGAAACTCCTTCTTTTTAGACTCATAGCACCAGCAGACACATGTGCAGCATGGAAGGCATCCTGAAACTGAGGCCATGTGATAGTAGCAATGGGATAAGTGACCAAGTAGTTGTCCCACCAAGCTGCAGCAGGACCCTCCAACAAATGTGAGGCAAACCTCACCCTCTCTGCATCAGTGCATCCAACCGTCTCCAGGTTCTTATTGACTGCACAGAGCCAGTCATCAGCCACAATAGGTTCAGGGGAACTAGAGAACCTTTGAGGATTCAACCTCAAGAACCTGGTAAGCATATCCACAGGTGGCGGTGGCGGCGGATTGTTGTTGTTATTGTTGTTGTTCTGGTTCTGAGTAAGCAACTGGATCAACTGGGCCTGTCCCTCAATAACCTGTTGTATGTATGATGGTACTCCATTGCCATTGTTGTCTCCTTCTGCAGTATTGTGTCTAGTATCACGCCTCGGCGGCATCTTGTGGGCAAGCATAGAAGAGTAACAGATATAATAGGGCCAAAGACTATGTATATATAAATATATTCTACCCATATGCATAATATGATCAAGCCAACAAAACACAACAACGGATAACACCAACAAACAAGCAAACAACAAACAACAAACAATATGATAATATTATATATATATAGTCTAATAATTTCGACACTAAGCAATTTAACAAACAACTATCAATCAAGCAAACAATCTAGTATGTTCATACCACGAAAGTGGGCATAATCAGATACGCTAACACGATAACGTTGCAATATAAAACAAACATGAATGGTGGTCTCAGCACTAGTTCCTACTTAACTGTTCAAGATACCTGAGGGAGTTAACTAATAAACAGCAAGAAGTATAACTAGCTGATAAAATAATTTTCACTCCTATGGATTTTCTAATCCATTTTCTAGGGTCACGTCCTATAGTCAACACACTGCTCTGATACCATCTGTAACGACCAAACCTCGAAGGATTTGAGTCTTTGTGCTTACCGTGCTAGTCCCTGGGTCTTGTTCGTTGAGACAATCACGTTCCCGAAGGGTTCATTCCGTCTGGACTCCGTTTGATATTCCTTTTCTTTGAAACCCTAAAACAGGCAAAAAAACTACAATTCTGGGCTCGGCCTCCGGTTAATTGGTTAGTCAAAAAAATAATATAAAAGTGGATAATAAAGCCCACTAATGTCCAAAACAATAGATAATATAGCATGGAGCAATCAAAAATTATAGATATGTTGGAGACATATCAATGATCGAGACACATCTTTGGTCAATAACCAATAGCGGAACCTGGATGCTCATATTGGCTCCTACATATTCTACGAAGATCTTTATCGGTCAAAGCGCATAACAACATACGTTGTTCCCTTTGCCATCAGTATGTTACTTGCCCGAGATTCGATCGTCGGTATCATCATACCTAGTTCAATCTCGTTACCAGCAAGTCTCTTTACTTGTTCCGTAATGCAACATCCCACAACTAACTCATTAGTCACATTGCTTGCAAGGCTTATAGTGATGTGCATTACCGAGAGGGCCCAGAGATACCTCTCTGATAGACGGAGTGACAAATCCTAATCTCGATCTATGCCAACACAACAAACACCATTGGAGAACCTGTAGAGCATCTTTATAATCATCCAGTTACTTGTGACATTTGATAGCACACAAGGTGTTTCTCCGGTATTCGGGAGTTGCATAATCTCATAGTTAGAGGAACATGTATAAGTCATGAAGAAAGCAATAGCAATAAAACTGAACGATCATTATGCTAAGCTAATGGATGGGTCTTGTCCATCACATCATTCTCTAATGATGTGATCCTGTTCATCAAATGACAACACATGTCTATGGCTAGGAAACCTAACCATCTTTGATTAACAAGCTAGTCAAGTAGAGGCATACTAGGGACACTCTGTTTGTCTATGTATTCACACATGTACTAAGGCGATTCAAGGCGATTCAAGCGCCTGGAGTTTCGTCTCGAAACCCTCTTTCCAGTTAACCAACTCAAACAAGTTTTTGCCACAGTAAAAATTGCCCTAGTTTCAGATTAGTAAACGAAGCTTTTCTTTTGCCGTTTGTCTTTCGTTGCTTCGTTCGATTTGGTTCTTTTTGCCAACCGGAGTTCTTAAGTTGAATTTTCTGGTTAGATCTCTTATTCGAGTTTTACCTGTGCATTAGATGAGTACTTATTGTATGCTTGTTTGTTTGCGATAGAGTACCTGGAGTGCGCCGCTTGCTACTTCGAATCGCTAGGTTTTGCGGATCATCAACAAGGCAAGTAACACTTTGATCATACCTCCAACTACCCAGTTTTTATTGCATTAGACCAATCCTCACACATTGCATGATTAGGATCTAATTAAATTGTGGATTTGGGAAGTAGTTGAGGTAGAACCTATTACCTGTTTATCATCAAACCTTTGGGAGTTACTTCTACGTTGCTTATTATGATATGATATGCTAGTAGACGTGGATTGGGTGAGTGTATCCATGACAGATGTGAGATTGTTAAATTAATGGTTTATCTAAGGTGGCAACTTAAATACACATCTGGGTGGATTGAGGCACCTGGGTATTCCAGCGATTGCCTATTTTTCTTTTGGACCGCCACCCAGGCTCAAAGGGATCATGAGATTATTCATGCTAGAAACTTCCGTGTGCAGCCACAAGCTACTATGGGCTCTAGCGTAGTTGACTAAGTCGTGCGAACTCTTACAGTGGTAGATTAGCAGATGTAGGGGATGTAGGTGGTACGGTCTACCCATCGTAAGGTGCTAGCGCTTCTGAAAGACTATGTCTCGGTCATCCGTTTCTCAAACACCATGTAGTGCGAGAATTCCAACGGAGGAGATCGAGTCTTGTGGGGAAAAGTGTGCAAACCTCTGCAGAGTGTATAAACTAATCATGGTTAGCCGTGTCCCCGGTTATGGACATCTTGAGTATCTAGTACCTGGATTATCATGTGAATCTCATCATGTTACTCTAAAATTAATTTTGTTGGGTTTTGTTTAATGATAATGCTTAATTGGGATTGAGAATGCTGTCAACCATTCTCAATGTTTAACAACTACCATGATAGTTAAATAAAATTATTCCTTTGGAGTAGGGAAAAATTGGCTTTACGCAAAACTGTAACCATAGAGCTTTCCACCAGCCAAATATGCATATAGTATAGCCTATTTCATTCCATTACTCTCTATGTGTTACATTGCTAGCATATTCCATGTGCTGACCCGTTTCGCGCTGCAACGTTAATGTTGCCGACTTTTCAGACGATGATTAAGGTGCCTTTAGGTCGTGGTTCTATACTCAGTGATGCCATTGGAGTTGATGGACTCACTTTTCTTCTAAGCCTTCCGCTGTTATCGTTATTAGATGGCCTTAAGCCATATTTATTGTAATAAGTTCTCTTTTGAGACACTCGATGTAATAAGTGTGTGGTTGCTACTCTGTTATAAATCCTTCAAGTACTGTGTGGTGTCAGCATTACTGATCCAGGGATGACACCTGAGCACAGAGATTGGACCGTTTGAGGTCTGATCGCTACACACGGCAATAGAAGCAAGACCAATAATTTCATCTTTACTAGGCAATTCTTTATCATGGGGTTATCTATGAAATTTGGCAAAATTAAACTCATGAGACATATCCCCTAAACCAACAGAAACAATATCCTTATTGCAGTCTATCTTAGCATTAACAACATTCAAGAAGGGTCTACCAAATATAATGGGACAAAAGTCATCTTGTGGGGAACCGAGAACAAGAAAATCAGCAGGATATTTAACTTTCCCACACAAGAATTCAACATCTCTAACAATCCCAACTGGTGAAATAGTATCTCTATTGGCAAGCTTAATTGTGACATCAATCTCTTCTATCTCAGTAGGTGCAATATCATGCATAATTTGTTTGTATAAGGAATGAGGTATTGCACTTGCACTAGCACCCATATCACATAAGCCATGATAACAGTGATCTCCTATCTTAATAGAAATAACAGACATGCCTACAACAGGTCTATGTTTATTTTTAGTATCAGGACTAGTAATTCTAGAAATTCATTGCAGAAGTAAATAACATGCCCATCAATATTATCGGCGAAGAGATGTTTAACCATAGCAACACTAGGTTCAACTTTAATTTGCTCAGGGGGTTTAGGTGTCTTAATATTACTTTTGTTAACCACAATTGAAGCTTTAACATGATCCTTTATTCTAACAGGGAAAGGTGGTTTCCCAATATAATCAGTAGGAACAACATGATCATTATAAGTGACGGTCTTTTATTCAACTTTAATAGGTGCAACTACTTTTACTTCAATGGGAGGATTACATTTAAACCACTTCTCCTTAGGGAGGTCAACATGAGTATCAAAGGATTCACAGAAATAAGCTACTATCTCAGAGTCAAGTCCATATTTAGTGCTAAATTCACGGAAAGCATCGGTATCCATAAAAGATTTAAGACAACCCAACTTAGGTGTTATACCTGACTCCTTACCTTCGTCGAGGTCCCAATATTCAGAGTTGCGTTTAATTCATTCCAATAAATCCCATTTGAATTCAATAGTCTTCATCATAAAAGATCCAGTACAAGAAGTATCGTGCATGGAACGATTATTGAGAGAAAGCCGAGCATAATTTTTTTTGAATAATCATTTCTTTTGAGAGCTCATGATTGGGGCATGAATATAACATTGACTTAAGACTCCCCCAAGCTTGAGCGATGCTTTGTCCTTCGCGAGGCCAAAAATTATATATATAATTACGATCACGATGAACAAGATGCATAGGATAAAACTTCTGATGAACTTCTAATTTCAATCGGTTGTAGTTCCATGATCCCATATCATCACATAGCCTAAACCATGTCAATGCCTCTCCCTTCAAAGATAAAGGGAAGACCTTCTTCTTGATAACATACTCGGGCATACCTGCAAGCTTAAATAACCCACAAACTTCATCCACATAGATTAGGTGCAAATCAGGATGTAATGTTCCGTCACCTGTGAAAGGATTAGCTAGCAGTTTCTCTATCATACCTGAAGAAATTTCAAAGTAAACATTTTCAGTATGTTCAGTAGGTTGAGGAGCAACTCTTTGCTCTACTAGTCGGGGTGAACATACCACGAACAAGCCCCTCAAAGGATTATGTTCTATAGTAACAAGTGACAGTAAATTTGAGCACACTATAAAAACTTTTCCTTTCCAAATTCCACCTACCAAAGGCGCTTCACTCCCCGGCAACGGTGCCAGAAAAGAGTCTTGATGACCCACAAGTATAGGGTATCTATCATAGCCTTTTAGATACTAAGAGTGTCGAACCCAACGAGGAGCAGAAGGAAATGATAAGCGGTTTTCAGCAAGGTATTCTCTGCAAACACTGAAATTATCGGTAATAGATAGTTTTGTGATAAGGTAATTTGTAACGGGTAACAAGTAATAAAGGTAAATAAGGTGAAGCAATATGGCCCAATCCTTTTTATATATTCTGAAAATAATTCCCGTGGAGTTTCATGACTTTTGGAGATATGCAGAATAGGTCTCTAATATTTGCTCCTTTTCCAGCCCAGAATTCTAGTTGTTGGCACTCCCCCTCTTCATGTAAACCTTGTAAAATAAGAGAGAACAGGCATAAGTATTGTGACATAATGTGTAATAACAGCCCATAATGCAATAAATATCGATATAAAAGCATGATGCAAAATGGACGTATCAGTTAGCCTCCCTCCTATGGCCCATATCTTTCCCCGGGGGGGTTCCAGTAACCCCTCCGGTACTCTAGTATGTACCCGATACACTCCGGAACCCTTCCGGTGTCCGAATACTACCTTCCAATATATCAATATTTACCCCTCGACCATTTCAAGACTCCTCATCATGTCCATGATCTCATCCGGGACTTCGAACAAAGTTCGGTCACCAAAACACATAACTCATAATACAAATCGTCATCGAACATTTAAGCGTGCGGACCCTACGGGTTCAAGAACTATGTAGACATGACCGAGAAACATCTCCGGTCAATAACCAACAGCGGACATGGATGCTCATATTGGTTCCTACATATTCTATGAAGATCTTAATCCGTCAAACTGCATAACAACATATGTCATTCCCTTTGTAATCGGTATGTTACTTGCCCGAGATTCGATCGTCGGTATCATCATACCTAGTTCAATCTCGTTGCCAGCAAATCTCTTTACTCGTTCTGTAATGCATCATCCTGCAACTAACTCATTAGTCACATTGCTTGTAAGGCTTATAGTGATGTGCATTACCGAGAGGGCCCAGAGATACCTCTCCGATACACGGAGTGAAAAATCCTAATCTTGATTATGCCAACCCAACAAACACCTTCAGAGACACGTGTAGATAATCTTTATAATCACCCAGTTACTTGTGACGTTAGATAGCACACAAGGTGGCCCTCCGGTATTCGGGAGTTGCATAATCTCATAGTTAGAGGAATATGTATAAGTCATGAAGAAGGCAATAGCAATAAAACTAACGATCATAATGCTAAGCTAACGGATGGGTTTTGTCCATCACATCATTCTCCTAATGATGTGATCCTGTTATCAAATGACAACTCATGTCCATGGTTAGGAAACTTAACCATCTTTGATCAACGAGCTAGTCTAGTAGAGGCTTACTAGGGACATGGTGTTTTGTCTATGTATCCACATATGTATCAAGTTTCCAGTTAATACAATTCTAGCATGAATAATAAACATTTATCATGATATAAGTAAATATAAAATAACAACTTTATTATTGCCTCTAGGGCATATTTCCTTCAGTCTCCCACTTGCACTAGACTCAATAATCTAGTTCACATCGCCATGTGATTTAACACCAATAGTTCACATCACCATGTGATTGACACCCATAGTTCACATCGCCATGTGACCAACACCCAAAGGGTTTACTAGAGTCAATAATCTAGTTCACGTCGCCATGTGATTAACACCCAAAGAGTACTAAGGTGTGATGATGTTTTGCCTATGAGAGAAGTTTAGTCAACGGGTCTGCCACATTCAGATCTGTATGTATTTTGCAGATTTCTATGTCTACAATGCTCTGCATGGAGCTACCCTAGCTAATTTCTCCCACTTTCAATATGTATCCAGATTGAGACTAAGAGTCATCTAGATCGGTGTTAAAGCTTGCATCGACGTAACTCTTTACGATGAACTTTTATCACCTCCATAACCGAGAAATATTTCCTTAGTACTCTAAGGATAATTTTGACCGCTGTCCAGTGATCTACTCCTAGACCACTATTGTACCCCTTTGCCAAACTCATGGCAAGGTACACAATAGGTATGGTATACAACATGGCATACTTTGTAGAACCTATGACTGAGGCATAGGGAATGTCTTTCATTCTCTTTCTATATTCTACCATGGTCGGGTTTTGAGTCTTACTCAACTTCACACCTTGCAACACATGCAAGAACTCCTTCTTTGACTGTTCCATTTTGAACTACTTCAAAATCTTGTCAAGGTATGCTCTCATTGAAAAATCTTATCAAGCGTCTTGATCTATCTCTATAGATCTTGATGCTCAATATGAAAGCAGCTTCACCGAGGACTTTCTTTGAAAAACTCCTTTCAAACACTCCATTATGCTTTTCAGAAAATTCTACATCATTTCCGATCAACAATATGTCATTCACACATACTTATCAGAAAGGCTGTAGTGCTCCACTCACTTTCTTGTAAATACAGGCTTCTCTAAAAGTCTGTATAAAACCATATGCTTTGATCACACTATCAAAGCGTATATTGCAACTCCGAGAGGCTTGCACCAGTCCATAAATGGATCGCTGGAGCTTGCACACTTTGTTAGCACCTTTAGGATTGACAAAACCTTCTGGTTGCATCATATACAACTCTTCTTTAAGAAATCCATTAAGGAATGCAATTTTGACATCCATTCGCCAAATTTCATAATCATAAAATGCGTTAATTGCTAACATGATTCGGACAGACTTAAGTATCGCTACGAGTGAGAAAATCTCACCGTAGTCAACACTTTGAACTTGTCGAAAACCTTTTGCGACAAGTCGAGCTTTGTAGATAGTAACACTACCATCAGAGTCCATCTTCCTCTTAAAGATCCATTTATTCTCTATGGCTCGCCGATCATCGGGCAAGTCAACCGAAGTCCATACTTTGTTCTCATACATGGAACCCATCTCAGATTTCATGGCCTCAAGCCATTTTGCGGAGTCTAGGCTCATCGTCGCTTCCTCATAGTTCGTAGGTTCGTCATGGTCTAGTAACATGACTTTTAGAACAAGATTACCGTACTACTCTGGTGCGGAACATACTCTGGTTGACCTATGAGGTTCGGTAGTAACTTGATCTGAAGTTTCATGATCACCATCATTAACTTCCTCACTAATTGGTGTAGGCATCACTAGAACTGATTTTTGTGATGAACTACTTTCTAATTCGGGAGAAGGTACAATTACCTCATCAAGTTCTACTTTCCTCCCACTCACTTCTTTTAAGAGAAACTCCTTCTCTAGAAAGGATCCATTCTTAGTAACAAAGATCTTGCCTTCGGATATGTGATAGAAGGTAAACCCAACAGTTTCTTTTGGGTATCCTATGAAGACGCACTTCTCCGATTTGGGTTCGAGCTTATCAGGCTGAAAGTTTTTCACATAAGCATCACAACCCCAAACTTTAAGCAATGACAGCTTTGGTTTCTTGCCAAACCATAGTTCATACGGTGTCGTCTCAACGGATTTAGACGGTGCCCTATTAAATGTGAATGCAGCTGTCTCTAATGCATAACCCAAAATGATAGTGGTAAATCAATAAGAGACATCATAGATCGCACCATATCTAATAAAGTACGGTTACGATGTTCGGACACACCATTACGCTCTCGTGTTCCAGGTGGCGTGAGTTGTGAAACTATTCCACATTGTTTTAAATGAAGGCCAAACTCGCAACTTAAATATTCGCCTCCATGATCAGATCGTAGAAACTTTATTTTCTTGTTACGATGATTCTCCACTTCACTCTGAAATTCTTTGCACTTTTTCAAATGTTTCAGACTTGTGTTTCATTAAGTAGATATACCCATATCTGCTCAAATCATCTGTGAAGGTCAGAAAATAACGATACCCACCGCGAGCCTCAACACTCATCGAACCGCATACATCAGTATGTATTATTTCCAAAGTGGCTCGCTCCATCGTTCCGGAGAACGGACTTTTAGTCATCTTGCCCATGTGGCATGGTTCGTAAGTATCAAGTGATTCATAATCAAGTGATTCCAAAAGCCCATCAGCATGAAGTTTCTTCATGCGCTTTACACCAATATGACCTAAACGGCAGTGCCACATATAAGTTGCACTATTATTATTATTAACTTTGCATCTTTTGGCTTCAATATTATGAATATGTGTATCACTACGATCGAGATTCAATAAACCATTCACCTTGGGTGTACGCCCTCAGAAGGCTTTATTCATGTAAACAGAATAACGATTATTCTTTGACTTAAATGAATAATTGTATTGCAATAAACATGATCCAATCATATTCATGCTCAACGCGAACACCAAATAACATTTATTTAGGTTCAACATTAACCCCGAAGGTAGAGGGAGTATGCGATGGTGATCTTATCAACCTTGGAATCTCTTCCAACACACATCGTCACTTTGCCCTCAACTAGTCTTTGTTCACTTTGTAACTCCTGTTTCGAGTTACTAATATTAGCAACTGAACTGGTATCAAATACCTAGTGGTTACTATGAATAATAGTAAAGTACGCATCAATAATCTGTATATCAAATGTACCTTTGTTCACTTTTCCATCCTTCTTACCCGCCAAATGTTTGGGGCAATTTCGCTTCCAGTGACCATTTCCTTTGAAGTAGAAGCACCCAGTTTCAGGCTTAAGTCCAGACTTGGGCTTCTTCCCTGGAGCAGCAACTTGCTTGCTATTCTTCTTGAAGTTCCCCTTTCTTCCCTTTGCCCTTTTTTTAAACTAGTGGTCTTGTTAACCATCAACACTTCATGCTCTTTCTTGATTTCTACCTCCGCAACCTTTAGCATTGCGAAGAGCTCGGGAATTGTCTTGTTCATCCCTTGCATATTATAGTTCATCACGAAGTTCTAGTAACTTGGTGGTAGTGACTAGAGAACTTTGTCAATCACTATCTTATCTGGAAGATTAACTCCCACTTGATTCAAGCAATTGTAGTACCCAGACAATCTGAGCACATGCTCACTGGTTGAGCTATTCTCCTCCATCTTGTAGGCAAAGTACTGTCAAAGGTCTCATACCTCCCGACACGAGCATGAGTCTGAAATACTAATTTCAACTCTTGGAACATCTCATATGCTCCACGGCATTCAAAACGTTTTTGAAGTCCCGATTTTAAGCCTTAAAGCATGGTGCACTAAACTATCAAGTAGTCATCCTATCGAGCTTGCCAAATGTTCATAACGTCTGCATCTGCTCGTGCAATAGGTGTGTCACCTAACAGTGCATCAAGGACATAATTCTTCTGTGCAGCAACGAGGATAATCCTCAGATCACGGACCCAATCCACATCATTGCTACTATCAGCTTTCAACTTAGTTTTCTCTAGGAACATACTAAAAATAAAGCATGGGAGCTATACTAGAGCTATTGATCTACAACACAGATATGCAAAAACTTATCACGACTAAGTTCATGATAAATTAAAGTTCAAATAATCATATTACTTAAGAACTCCCAATTAAATAGACATCCCTCTAGTCATTTAAATGATCACGAGATCCATATCAACTAAACCATGTCCGATCATCACGAGAGATGGAGTAGTTTTCAATGGTGAACATCTCTATGTTGATCATATCTACTATATGATTCACGCTCGACCTTTCAGTCTCAGTGTTCCGAGGCCATATCTGCATATGCTAGGCTCGTCAAGTTAAACCCGAGTATTATGCACGTGCAAAACTGACTTGCACCCGTTGTATGTGAATGTAGAGCTTATCACACCCGATCATCACGTGGTGTCTCGGCACGACGAACTGTAGCAACAGTGCATACTCATGGAGAACACTTATACCCTGAAATTTAGTGAGGGATCATCTTATAATGCTATCGCTGTACTAAGCAAAATAAGATGCATAAAAGATAAACATCACATGCAATCAGAATATGTGACATGATATGTCCATCATCATCTTGTGCCTTTGATCTCCATCTCCAAAGCACCGTCATGATCTCCATCGTCACTGTCTTGACACCTTGATCTCCATCGTAGCGTCATTGTCATCTCACCAACTATTGCTTCTACGACTATCGCTACCGCTTAGTGATAAAGTAAAGCAATTACATGGAGATTGCATTTCATACAATAAAGAGACAACCATAAGGCTCCTGACAGTTGCCAATAACTTCTACAAAACATGATCATCTCATACAAGAATTTATATCTCATCACGTCTTGACCATATCACATCACAACATGCCCTGCAAAGACAAGTTAGACGTCCTCTACTTTGTTGTTGCAAGTTTTACGTGGATGCTACGGGCTTCTAGCAAGAACCGTTCTTACCTAAGCATCAAAACCACAACAATTTTTCATCAAGTGTGCTGTTTTAACCTTCAATAAGGACCGGCATAGTCAAACTCGATTCAACTAAAGTTGGAGAAACAGGCACCCGCTAGCCACCTGTGTGAGAAGCACGTCGGTAGAACCAGTCTCACGAATGCGGTCATGTAATGTCGGTCCGCGCTGCTTCATTAAACAATACCGCTGAATCAAAGTAAGACGTTGGTGGTAATTAAGCAGTATGACTATTATCGCCCACAACTCTTTGTGTTCTACTCGTGCATATCATCTACGCATAGACTTGGCTCAGATGCCACTGTTGGGGAAGGTAGCATGCAATTTCAAAAATTTACCTACGATCACGCAAGATCTATCTAGGAGATGCATAGCAACGATACGGGAAGAGTGTGTCCATGTACCCTCGTACACCGAAAGCGGAAGCATTAGGTTAACGCGATTGATGTAGTCGAACGTCTTCGCGATCCAACGGATCCAGTACCGAACGTACGACACCTCCGAGTTTAGCACACGTTCAGCTCGATGGCGTCCCTCGAACTCTTGATCCAGCAGAGGGTCGAGGGAGAGTTCCGTCAGCACAACGGCGTGGTGATGGTGATGGTGATTTGATCCGCGCAGGGCTTCGCCTAAGCACTACGTGAATATGACCGGAGGATTAAACCATGGAGAGAGACGCCGCACACGGCTTGGAACAATTGTTGTGTCTCCAAGGGGTGCCCTTGCCCACGTATATAAAAGAGGGAGAGGGAGGAGGCCGGCCCTAGGGGGCGCGCCATAAGGGGGAGTCTTACTAGGACTCCCAGTCCTAGTAGGATTCGGCCCCCCTTCTTTTCCTTCTCATGGAGGGGGAAAGGGCGAAAGGACAGGGAGTAGGAGAAGGAAAGGGGGGTGGCACCCCCTTCCCTAGTCCAATTCAGCCTCATCCCTTGTGGGGGGCGCACCAGCCCCTTGTGGGCTGGTTAGCCTCCCTCCTATGGTCCATATGGCCCATATCTTTCCTCGGGGGGTCCCGGTAACCCCTCAGGTACTCTGGTATGTACCCGATACACACCGGAACCCTTCTGGTGTCCGAATACTATCTTCCAATATATCAATCTTTACCTCTCGACCATTTCGAGACTCCTCGTCATGTCCATTATCTCATCCGGGACTCCGAACAAACTTCGGTCACCAAAACACATAACTCATAATACAAATCGCCATCGAACGTTTAAGCGTGCGGACCCTACGGGTTCGAGAACTATGTAGACATGACCAAGACACATCTCTGGTCAATAAACAACAATGGACCTGGATGCTCATATTGGTTCCTACATATTCTACAAAGATCTTTATCGGTCAAACCGCATAACAACATACGTCATTCCCTTTGTCATCGGTATGTTACTTGCCCGAGATTCGATCATCGGTATCATCATACCTAGTTCAATCTCGTTGCCGGCAAATCTCTTTACTCGTTACGTAATGCATCATCCCGTAACTAACTCATTAGTCACATTGCTTGCAAGGCTTATAGTGATGTACATTACCAAGAGGGCCCAGAGATACCTCTCCGATACACGGAGTGACAAATCCTAATCTTGATCTACGCCAACCCAACAAACACCTTCGGAGACACCTGTAGAGCATCTTTATAATCACCCAGTTATGTTGTGACATTTGATAGCACACAAGGTGGTCCTCCGGTATTCGGGAGTTGCATAATCTCATAGTCAGAGGAATATGTATAAGTCATGAATAAAGCAATAGCAATAAAACTAAACGATCATAATGCTAAGCTAATGGATGGGTCTTTTCCATCACATCATTCTCCTAATGATGTGATCCCGTTATCAAATGACAACTCATGTCCATGGTTAGGAAACTTAACCATCTTTGATTAACGAGCTAGTCTAGTAGAGGCTTACTAGGGACACGGTGTTTTGTCTATGTATGCACACATGTATCAAGTTTCCGGTTAATAAAATTCTAGCATGAATAATAAACATTTATCATGATATAAGGAAATATAAAATAACAACTTTATTATTGCCTCTAGGGCATATTTCCTTCACCATCAAACCAGGTCAATCCAATGACACAGGCTGCTTCAATGGTGAGCGCTCAACATATTTAATGTGCAGTTAATATCATAACAAATATCAATTTCAATGTTAATCACATAATTAACACGCATATAATATCCTACCTTATATCCGCATGCAATTAATATATTGTCTAATATCAACGTGCATTGCACGTACAAATTTACTAGTAATAAGAAAGGATAAACTTATCCCTCATAGAAAATTACTATTATTTCCTCAAGCAAAAATTTAATCAATATATAATAATCATTGGATCAACTTAATACTACACATCATAGTGTGTATTATTCAACCAATATCTAGGACAGCCACTTCTCCTCACTTACCCAGAATTATTATCTTATGCTATCAGCAGAGAAATCTCATTGTCTAATGTTCTGGAAGACAGAGATACCACCCATCTGTTCCATATACCATTATCTCTCCATGCATACCAGCAAATTCAATGCTATGAATGAAATGATTGGCAATAGAGTGGCTCATGATAATCCAGACAGATGGACTTATGTTTGGACCACCCCTCATTTCTCTTCTATGAAGATGTATAAAGCTGTCACAGGACAAACATCTCTCACTATATATTCAAGCTCCCGTGGAGCACTTAATGCAGACTCACACACAAAAATTTCTTCTGGATGTTACTCCATGACAGGTTGAACACTAGAAACATTCTGCACTACAAAAGCATGTATTTCGATGATTATAATTGTGCTTTATGCTCACATAAGACTGAGTAAACTCTGTTGCACCTATTTTGGGACTGCCCCTATGCTCTTAGGTGTAGGGATTTCCTATTCCAGAACAAACCAAGAGGTATATCAGTTTATGATGAGATCCCCTATCACTGTCTCACCTCCGAGGAGATATTGTTTTGGATATCATTATTATAGCTTGTTGGGGTATATGGTTGCTACCTCTTGAGCATGCGTTAGTTTTCCCTTAAAGAGGAAAGGGCGAGGCAGCAAAGCAGCGTAAGTATTTCCCTCAGTTATTGAGAACCAAGGTATCAATCCAGTAGGAGACCACACGCGAGTCACCTCGTACCTACACAAACAAATAAGAACCTCGCAACCAACGCGATAAAGGGGTTGTCAATCCCTTCACAGCCACTTGCAAGAGTGATATCTGATAGAGATGATAATAATAAGATAAATATTTCTGGTATTTTTATGATATAGATTGAAAGTAAAGATTCTAAAATAAAACAGATTGGGAACTTGTATGATGGAAAATAGACCCGGGGCCCATAGGTTTCACTAGTGGTTTCTCAAGATAGCATAAGTATTACGGTGGGTAAACAAATACTGTCGAGCAATTGATAGAAAAGCAAATAATTATGAGAATATCTAGGTATGATCATGTATATAGGCATCACGTCCGTGATAAGTAGACCGACTCCTGCCTGCATCTACTACTATTACTCCACACATCGACCGCTATCCAGTATGCATCTAGAGTATTAAGTTCATAAGAACAGAGTAACGCCTTAAGCAAGATGACATGATGTAGAGGGATAAACTCATGCAATATGATATAAACCCCATCTTTTTATCCTCAATGGCCACAATACAATACATGTCGTTTCCCTTTCTGTCACTGGGATCGAGCACCCCAAGATTGAACCCGAAGCTAAGCACTTCTCCCATTGCAAGAAAGATCAATCTAGTAGGCCAAACCAAACTGATAATTCGAAGAGACTTGCGAAGATAAAAAATCATACATAAAAGAATTCAAACAAGATTCAAATATTGTTCATAGATAAACTTGATCATAAACCCACAATTCATTGGATCTCGACAAACACACTACAAAAGAAGATTACATCGAATAGATCTCCAAAAGAATCGATGAGAACTTTGTATTGAGATCCAAAGAGAGAGAAGAAGCCATCTGTCTACTAGCTATAGACCCGAAGGTCTGAAATAAGCTACTCACACATCATCGGAGGGGCCATGGAGTTGATGTAGAGGCCCTCCATGATCAATGCCCCCTCTGGCAGAGCTCCAAAAAAGGCCCCAAGATGGGATCTCTTGGGTACAAAAGGTTGCGAAGGTGTAAATAGGGTTTCGTGGTGCTCGTGGATGTTTTCGGGGTATGTCAATATATATAGGAGGAAGAAGTAGGTCGGTGGAGCAACGAGGGGCCCACGAGGGTGGAGGGCGCGCCCAGGGGGTAGGCGCGCCCCTGGCTCATGGCCTCCTCGATTGTTTCTTGACGTCCACTCCAAGTCCTCTGGATCATGTTTCTTCCAAAAATCACGCTTCCGAAGGTTTCATTCCGTTTGGACTCCGTTTGATATTCCTTTTTTGCGAAACACTGAAATAGGCAAAAAACAACAATTCGGGTTGGGCCTCCGGTTAATTGGTTAGTCCCAAAAATAATTTAAAAGTGTAAAATAAAGCCCATTAACATCCAAAACAGATAATATAATAGCATGGAACAATCAAAAATTATAGATACGTTGGAGACGTATCAAGCATCCCCAAGCTTAATTCCTGCTCGTCCTCAAGTAGGTAAATGATAAAAACAAATTTTTTGATGTGGAATGCTTTCTAACATATTTCTCAATGTAATTTTCTTTATTGTGGCATGAATGTTCAGATCCGAAAGATTCATGATAAAAGTTTAATATTGACATAAAATAATAATACTTCAAGCATACTAACTAAGCAATCATGTCTTCTCAAAATAACATGGCCAAAGAAAGTTCATCCCTACAAAATCATATAGTTTGGTCATGCTCCATTTTCGTCACACAAGAATGCTCTCATCATGCACAACCCCGATGACAAGCCAAGAAATTGTTTCATACTTTAGAAATCTCAAACTTTTTTCAACTTTCACACAATACATGAGCGTGAGCCATGGATATAGCACCATGGGTGGAATAAAATATAATGAAGGGGGTTATGTGGAGAAGACAAAGGGGGATAAAGTCTCACATTGACGCGGCTAATCAATGGGCTAGGAAGATGCCCATCAATTGATGTCGATGCAAGGAGTAGGGATTGCCATGCAACGGATGCACTAGAGCTATAAATGTATGAAAGCTCAACAAAAGAAACTAAGTGTGTGTGCATCCAACTTGCTTGCTCACGAAGACCTAGGGTAGTTGAGGAGGCCCATTGTTGGAATATACAAGCCAAGTTCTATAATTAGAAATTCCCACTAGTATATGAAAATGACAAAACAAGAGACTCTCTATCATAAAGATCATGGTGATACCTTGAAGCACAAATGTGGAAAAAAGGATAGTAGCATTTCCCCTTTTTTCTTTTTTTGGGACAATGCTCTATTAATGATGATCATCACACTTCTATTTATTTACAACTCAATGATTACAACTCAATACTAAAACAAGATATGACTCTATATGAATGCTTCCGGCGGTGTACCAAGATGTGCAATGACTCATGAGTGACATGTATGAAAGAATTATGAATGGTGGCTTTGCCACAGATACGATGTCAACTACATGATCATGCAAGGCAATATGACAATGATGATGCATGTCATAATAAACGGAACAGTGGAAAGTTGCAAGGCAATATATCTCAGAATGGCTATGGAAATGCCATGATAGGTAGGTATGGTGGCTGTTTTGAGGAAGATATAAGGAGGTTTATGTGTGATAGAGCGTATCGTATCACGGGGTTTGGATGCATCGGCGAAGTTTGCACCAACTCTCAAGGCGAGAAAGGGCAATGCATGGTACCGAAGAGGCTAGCAATGATGGAAGGGTGAGAGTGCGTATAATCCATGGACTCAACATTAGTCATAAAGAACTCACATACTTATTGCAAAAATCTACAAGTCATGAAAAACCAAGTATTACGCGCATGCTCCAAGGGGGATAGATTGGTAGGAAAAGACCATCGCTCGTCCCCGGCCGCCACTCATAAGGAAGACAATCAAATAGCACCTCATGTTTCAAATTTGACACACAACATTTACCATATGTGCATGCTACGGGCCTTGCAAACTTCAACACAAGTATTTCTCAAATTCACAACTACTCAACTAGCACAACTTTGATATCACTATCTCCATATCTCAAAACAATCATCAAGTATCAAACTTCTCTTAGTATTCAATGCACTTATATGAAAGTTTTTTTATTATGCCTAAAAGAAAATTGCCATGTTGTTCTAAAGGACTCTCAAAATAATATAAGTGAAGCATGAGAGATCAATTATTTCTATAAAATGAAACCACCACCGTGCTCTAAAAGATATAAGTGAAGCACTAGAGCAAAAACTATATAGCTCAAAAGATATAAGTGAAGCACATAGAGTATTCTAATAAATTCCGATTCATGTGTGTCTCTCTCAAAAGGTGTGTACAGAAAGGATAATTGTGGTAACCTAAAAGATAAATACTCAAATCATATAAGACGCTCCAAGCAAAACACATATCCCATGGTGAATAAAAATATAGCTCCAAGTAAAGTTACCGATGAACAAAGACAAAAGAGGGGATGCCTTTCGGGGTATCCCGAAGCTTAGGCTTTTTGGTGTCCTTGGATTTTACCTAAGGGTGCCTTGGGAATCCCCAAGCTTAGGCTCTTGCCACCCCTTGTTCCATAATCCATCAAATCCTTACCCAAAACTTGAAACCTACACAACAGAAAACTTAACAGAAAATCTAGTGAGCTCCGTTAGCCAAACAAAACAAAACACCACTTCAAGTTACTGTAATGAACTCATTGTTTATTTATATTGGTGTTAAACCTACTGTATTCCAACTTCTCTATGGTTTATAAACTCCATTACTAGCCATAGATTCATCAAAATAAGCAAACAACACACGAAAAACAGAATCTGTCAAAAACAGAACAGTCTGTAGTAATCTGTAACTAAAGCAAACTTCTGGAACCCCAAAAATTCTAAAATAAATTGCTGGACGTGAGGAATTTATCTATTAATAATATTCAAAATTAATTAACTAAATAGGACTCTCCAATAAAAAAATGGCAGCAATTCTCGCAAGCGCTAAAGTTTCTGTTTTTTACAGCAAGATCAAAAAGACTTTCCCCAAGTCTTCCCAACGGTTCTACTTGGCACAAACACTAATTAAACACAAAAAACACAACAAAAACAGAGGCTAGATAAATTATTTATTACTAAACAGGAGCAAAAGCAAGGAACAAAAATAGAATTGGGTTGCCTCCCAACAAGCGCTATCGTTTAACGCCCCTACCTACGCATAAAAGCGAAGATAGATCTAGGTATTGCCATCTTTCGTAGGCAATCCATAAGTGCCTCTCATAATAGATTCATATGGTAATTTAATATTCTTTATATGGAAGTGTTCCATGCCTTTACTTAACGGAAATTGGAATCTAATATTCCCTTCCTTCATATCAATAATTGCACCAATCGTTCTAATGAAAGGTCTACCAAGAATAATAGGACATGAAGGATTGCAATCTATATCAAGAACAATGAAATCTACGGGCACATAATTCCTATTTTCAACAATAAGAACATCATTAATCTTTCCCATAGGTTTCTTAATAGTGGAATCCGCAAGGTGCAAGTTTAAAGAACAATCATCAAATTCACAGAAACCTAGCAAATCACACAAAGTTTTTGGGATCGTGGAAACACTAGCACCGAAATCACACAAAGCATAGCATTCATGATCTTTAATTTTTATTTTAATTGTAGCTTCCCACTCATCATAAAGTTTTCTAGGGGTAGAAACTTCCAACTCAAGTTTTTCTTCATAAGATTGCATCAAAGCATCAACGATATGTTTAGTAAAAGCTTTATTTTGACTATAAGCATGAGGAGAATTTAGCACGGATTGCAACAAGGAAATACAATCTATAAAAGAGCAATTATCATAATTAAATTCCTTGAAATCCAAGATAGTGGGTTCATTGCTATCTAAAGTTTTGACCTCTCCAATCCCACTTTTATCAATTTTTGCATCAAGATATAAAAACTCCGAATCATTGGGACGCCTTCTAACTAAAGTTGGCTCGTCTCAAGTCCCATCATTATCAAGATTCATATTGCAAAACAAAGATTTAATAGGAGACACATCAATCACTTTTAGATCTTCATCCTTATTATCATGAAAACTAGAAGAACACGATTTTATGAAGCAATCTTTTTTAGCACGCATCCTAGCGGTTCTTTCTTTGCACTCATCAATGGAAATTATCATGGCTTTGAGATACTCATTGATATCATGCTTAGATGGAATAGATCTAAGTTTCAAAGAATCAACATCAAGAGAAATTATATCCACGTTCCTAACCAACTCATCAATCTTAAACAAATTTTCTTCAATCAAAGCATTGAAACTCTTTTGCGAACTAATAAATTCTTTAGTACTAGATTAAAAATCAGATGGCATCTTATTATAATTTCCATAATAATTGTTGTAAGAATTACCATAATTATTAGAGGAATTACTAGGAAACGTCCTAGAATTAAAATTACCTCTATACGCGTTGTTACCAAAATTGTTCCTACCAACAAAATTCACATCCATAGATTCATTATTATTCTCAATCAAAGTAGACAAAGGCATATCATTGGGATTAGTAGGAGCACTCTTATTAGCAAACAATTACATAAGTTAATCCATCTTTGCACTCAAAACATTAATTTCTTGAATTGCATGCACCTTTTTACTAGTAGATCTTTCAGTGTGCCATTGAGAATAATTAACCATAATATTATCTAGGAGTTTAGTAGCTTATCCTAAAGTGATTTCCATAAAAGTGCCTCCCGCGGCCGAATCTAAAAGATTTCTAGAAGCAAAATTCAATCCGGCATAATTTTTTTGTATAATCATCCATAAATTCAAACCATGTGTAGGGCAATTACATATCATTAATTTCATCCTCTCCCAAGATTGTGCAACATGCTCATGATCAAGTTGCTTAAAATTCATAATATCGTTTCTAAGAGAGATGATCTTAGCGGGAGGAAAATACTTAGAGATAAAAGCATCTTTGCACTTATTCCATGAATCAATACTATTTTGGCAAAGACGAAAACCAAGCTTTAGCACGATCTCTAAGCGAAAACAGAGATAGCTTAAGTTTAACAATATCATTATCCACATCTTTCTTCTTTTGCATATCACACAAATCAATAAAGTTGTTTAGATGGGTAGCGGCATCTTCACTAGGAAGGTCAGAAAACGGATCTTTCATGACAAGATTTAGCAAAGCAGTATTAATTTCACAAGATTCGACATCGGTAAGAGGAGCAATCGGAGTGCTAATAAAATCATTATTGTTGGTATTGGCAAAGTCACACAATTTAGTATTATCTTGAGCCATCGTGACAAGCAAGCAATCCAACACACAAGCAAACAAGCGAAGAGAAAGCGAACGGAAAGAGAGGGCGAAAGGAAAAGAGGGCGAATAAAACGGCAAGGGTGAAGTGGGGGAGAGGAAAACGCGAGGCAAATGGCAAATAATGTAATGCGAAGGATAAGAGTTGTGATGGGTACTTGGTATGTCTTAACTTGGCGTAGATCTCCCCGGCAACGGCGCCAGAAATCCTTCTTGCTACCTCTTGAGCATGCGTTGGTTTTCCCTTGAAGAGGAAAGGGTGATGCAGCAAAGCAGCGTAAGTATTTCCCTCAGTTTTTGAGAACCAAGGTATCGATCCAGTAGGAGACCACGCGCGAGTTACCTCGTACCTACAAAAACAAATAAGAACCTCACAACCAACGCGGTAAAGGGGTTGTCAATCCCTTCACGACCACTTGCAAGAGTGAGATCTGATAGAGATGATAATAATAAGATAAATATTTTTGGTATTTTTATGATATAGATTGAAAGTAAAGATTGCAAAATAAAATAGATTGGAAACTTGTATGATGGGAAATAGACCCGGGGGCCATAGGTTTCACTAGTGGCTTCTCTCAAGATAGCATAAATATTATGGTGGGTCAACAAATTACTGTCGAGCAATTGATAGAAAAGCGAATAATTATGAGAATATCTAGGTATGATCATGTATATAGGCATCACATCCGTGACAAGTAGATCGACTCATTCCTGCATCTACTACTATTACTCCACACATCGACCGCTATCCAACATTCATCTAGAGTATTAAGTTCATAAGAACAGAGTAACGCCTTAAGCAAGATGACATGATGTAGAGGGATGAACTCATGCAATATGATGTAAGCCCCATCTTTTTATCCACGATGGCAACAATACAATACGTGTCGTTTCCCTTTCTATCACTGGGATCGAGCACCGCAAGATTGAACCCAAAGCTAAGCACTTCTCCCATTGCAAGAAAGATCAATCTAGTAGGCCAAACCAAATTGATAATTTGAAGAGACTTGCAAAGATAACCAATCATACATAAACGAATTCAGACGAGATTCAAATATTGTTCATAGATAAACTTGATCATAAACCCACAATTCATCGAATCTCGACAAACACACCGCAAAAGAAGATTACATCGAATAGATCTCCAAGGGAATCAAGGAGAACTTTGTATTGACATGCAAAGAGAGAGAAGAAGCCATCTAGCTACTAGCTATGGACCCGAAGGTCTGAAGTAAACTACTCACACATCATCGGAGGGGCCATGGAGTTGATGTATAGGCCCTCCATGATCAATGCCCCCTCCGGCGGAGCTCGGAAAAAGGCCCCAAGATGGGATCTCTTGGGTACAAAAGGTTGCGGCGGTGTAAATAGGGTTTCGTGGTGCTCGTGGATGTTTTCGGGGTATGTCAATATATATAGGAGGAAGAAGTAGGTCGGTGGAGCAACGAGGGGCCCACAAGGGTGGAGGGCGCGCCCAGGGGGGTAGGCGCGCCCCCTGCCTCATGGCCTCCTCGATTGTTTCTTGACATCCACTCCAAATCCTCTGGATCATGTTTGTTCCAAAAATCACACTCTCGAAGGTTTCATTCCGTTTGGACTCCGTTTGATATTCCTTTTCTGCGAAACACTGAAATAGGCAAAAAACAACAATTTGGGTTGGGCCTCCGGTTAATTGGTTAGTCCCAAAAATAATATAAAAGTGTAAAATAAAGCCCATTAACATCCAAAACAGATAATATAATAGCATGGAACAATCAAAAATTATAGATACGTTGGAGACATATCAAGCATCCCCAAGCTTAATTCCTGCTTGTCCTCAAGTAGGTAAATGATAAAAACAGAATTTTTTATGTGGAATGCTTTCTAACATATTTCTCAATGTAATTTTCTTTATTGTGGCATGAATGTTCATATCCGAAAGATTCAAGATAAAAGTTTAATATTGACATAAAAATAATAATACTTCAAGCATACTAACTAAGCAATCATGTCTTCTCAAAATAACATGGCCAAAGAAAGTTCATCCCTACAAAATCATACAGTTTGGTCATGCTCCATTTTCGTCACACAGGAATGCTCTCATCATGCACAACCCCGATGACAAGCCAAGTAATTGTTTCATACTTTAGTAATCTCAAACTTTTTTCAACTTTCACGCAATACATGAGCGTGAGCCATGGATATAGCACTATGGGTGGAATAGAATATAATGAATGGGGTTATGTGGAGAAGACAAAAAAGGAGAAAGTCCCACATTGACGCGGCTAATCAATGGGCTAGGGAGATGCCCATCAATTGATGTCGATGCAAGGAGTAGGGATTGCCATGCAACGGATGCACTAGAGCTATAAATGTATGAAAGCTCAACAAAAGAAACTAAGTGGGTGTGCATCCAACTTGCTTGCTCACGAAGACCTAGGGCACTTGAGGAGGCCCATTGTTGGAATATACAAGCCAAGTTCTATAATGAAAAATTCCCACTAGTATATGAAAATGACAAAACATGAGACTCTCTATCATAAAGATCATGGTGCTACTTTGAAGCATAAGTGTAGAAAAAAAGGATAGTAGCATTGCCCCTTTTTTTGGGGGACAATGCTCTATTAATGATGATCATCAAACTTCTACTTATTTACAACTCAATGATTACAACTCGATACTAAAACAAGATATGACTCTATATGAATGCCTCCGGCGGTGTACCAGGATGTGCAATGACTCATGAGTGACATGTATGAAATAATTATGAACAATGGCTTTGCCACAAATACAATGTCAACTACATGATCATGCAAGGCAATATGACAATGATGATGCGTGTCATAATAAACGGAACAGTGGAAAGTTGCATGGCAATATATCTCGGAATGGCTATGGAAATGCCATGATAGGTAGGTATGGTGGCTGTTTTGAGGAAGATATAAGGAGGTTTATGTGTGATAGAGCGTATCGTATCACGGGGTTTGGATGCACCGGCGAAGTTTGCACCAACTCTCAAGGTGAGAAAGGGAAATGCACGGTACCGAAGAGGCTAGCAATGATGGAAGGGTGAGAGTGCGTATAATCCATGGACTCAACATTAGTCAAAAAGAACTCACATACTTATTGCAAAAATGTACAAGTCATCAAAAACCAAGTATTATGCGCATGCTCCTAGGGGGATAGATTGGTAGGAAAAGACCATCGCCCATCCCCGACCGCCACTCATAAGGAAGACAATCAAATAACACCTCATGTTTCAAATTTGTTACACAACATTTACCATACGTGCATGCTACGGGTGTCGGTGTCAAAACCGGCGGATCTCGGGTAGGGGGTCCCGAACTGTGTGTCTAAGGCGGATGGTAACTTGAGGCAGGGTACACGATGTTTACCCAGGTTCGGGCCCTCTTGATGGAGGTAATATCCTACGTCCTCTTTGATTGATCTTGATGATATGAGTATAACAAGAGTTGATCTACCACGAGATCGTAGAGGCTAAACCCTAGAAGCTAGCCTATGGTATGATTGTCTATTGTCCTATGGACTAAACCCTCCGGTTTATATAGACACCGGAGGGGGCTAGGGTTACACAAAGTCAGTTGCAAGGGAGGAGATCTACATATCCGTATTGCCAAGCTTTCCTTCCACCCCAAGGAAAGTCCCATCCGAACACGGGACGAAGTCTTCAATCTTGTATCTTCATAGTCCAACAGTCCGACCAAAGGATATTGTTCGGCTGTCCGGAGACCCCCTAATCCAGGACTCCCTCAGTAGCCCCTGAACCAGGCTTCAATGATGATGAGTCCGGCGCGCAGTTTTGTCTTCGGCATTGCAAGGCGGGTTCTTCCTCCGAATACTCCATAGAAGATTATGAACACAAGGGTAGTGTCCGGCTCTGCAAAACAAGTTCCACATACCACCGTAGAGAGAATAATATTTCCACAAATCTAATCTGCTGGCTCGTTTGATAGCATGACATCATGCCATGGCTCGGTCATTATTCGAACCGTTTTTCTCAACCAGCACTGCACATATCGCGAGGCGGTTTTCTTGACACATCTTGTCAAAGTAGAGATCGTGTCCCCCTTATTACAGGATTCTCATCAATACGGACATGGGTAACCCAATCGTGCCTGTTGGTATGACTCCTCGATTTTAGGCAAGTCCCAAACGACCACGAGGAGGACGCTTGATATTCACCCTCTTTTAAAGAGGCCAAGGCCTGCCTTTTTTCCCTCTCGTGCTCAATCGAATCCTTCCCCCGCCTCGAGTTCCAACACCCAAGGCTCAGGTCAGGCGCTTCGGACCTTCAACCATGTCCGGATCCAACCTTCAAGGTCGGTGGATGCCCTCCTATGTCACAGAGGAAGACATCAAGAAGCTAAGAGAGGCCAGGTATCTGACCGCCGAAATCTCGCACAGGCTGCCTGCCCGAGGGCAGTGCATCCCCACTCCAAAACCCAACGAGAGTGTTGTATTCGTCTCTCACTTCCTCCGAGGGCTAGGCCTCGCTCTGGATCCCTTTGTTAGGGGGCTCATGTTCTATTATGGGCTGGATTTCCATGACTTGGCCCCGGATTCCCTCCTTCACATCTCGTCGTTCATCATCGTGTGTGAGGCCTTCCTCCGCATTACCCCACACTTCGGCCTGTGGCTCAAGACCTTTAATGTGAAGCCGAAGATGATCGAGGGGCGGCACGCAGAGTGCAAATGTGTCGTAATAAGCAAAAGCGCTGATGCTCCATGGCCAGAGGGTTCCTTCCCAGAGGTGTCCAGTTTGTGGCAGCGGGAGTGGTTTTATATCACAGCTCCCCGGAGTACCAAGTGGGTAGCCTCCCCTGCCTTTCGCTCAGGCCCCCACCACAACTGACGTAATGGATCAACAAGGGGCTCAACTGGGGCCAGTAAATGATGTGCCGATATTGCAGAGTCGCATCCGAGATCTCCTTGAGAGAGATGTCAGCCTGGTCATGGTAATGCAAGTCATGCTAGTTCATCGAGTCCTGCCTTGCAAACGTCGACCCTCTGTATGTGGGAATTCAACCTAGAAGGACCGTGAACTATTCAGCACTTCCTCGGCATGATGCTCGAAGAGATGTACAAATTGTTCTTCGCACCCCAAATAAAGTGTCCGGACACCACCGAGGATGCGAATCTGAGCTGTAATCGCCCAGATACCCACGTAAGTAATCCCATGGACGAACACGCTGTCTTTTTATTCATCATAACATTATTCTGAAAGGTCGCTCTTTGACCAGGACTCGGTAACAAAGGCGAAGATGATCAGGCGTTCGGCCCCCCTTCCCGAAAGCTCGGCCAATCCAGTACTAGCCAGAATGCTCGAGCCGGTGCCTTATCAGGCGCCCTCAGGGGAAGATAAAGGGGGGGAATAAAGAGGCTGAAAGCAGGCCTCACTCATTATTCATCCGAACCAGGGGAATTAGCGCCTCCGCGAAGGAGGATAACCAGGGAGAAGAATCTGAAATTCCCTCTCCCCAAGGAAGGAAGAGGACCACCTCTGAAGACCCGGAAACAAAGGTTTCCAAACGGGGGAAGAAACATTCGCCAGAGGGTCCTGGCTCGGAGGGTACCCTTGCCACACAGTGCCCGCAAGGGGATCAGCCCTCGACTGAGCTGTAAGTAAACAAAAAGTACTTAATAGTGAAAATATCCTAACTTACTTCTGAAGAAAATAACCGAAGCTTATATCTTGTAGTTCGGATTGTAGCCCTTCTCGACAAAGTTCGTCTTCGGGGGATCTTCTTCCGGAGATGATGGAGAGCGAAACACCTCCCCCTGCCACCCCGCCTCATGAGGCGGGCGACCCTGAAGTGTCGTCGCGGAGGGTTTCTGCTTACCCGCCAAGGCCGGAGGGTAATTGTTGAGGATATTACTGCTGGGCGTAAACCGGCCTATCTGGGCCGGGTCAACTTCATCAGTAGTTCCAGAAGTGATAAAGCTCAAGAAGGCAGATGAGGGCCTAAGGCACGTAGCCGGTTGAAGACTTGTAGCTGTAAACCGGAAGTTGTATATAAGCTTGTATTGTAAGTTAGGAATAAGGAGAGACCAACCCGGATACGAATATCGACTGGTGTTGGGACTCTGTGAACCGATGGGTGTCACCCGTGTATATAAGGGGACGACCCAGCGGTGGTTTAAGGACAACAACTCGAGACATAGGCGAAGCTTGTTTGCTCCCAAGTCATCGAAACCCCATCAATTCCATCACAAGTAGACGTAGGCTTTTACCTTCATCGAAGGGGCCGAACTAGTATAAACTCTCTTGCGTCCCTGTGTCCGCTTTAACCCCTTCAAGCTGACCCGTCGCAATGGCTCCACGACTAAGTCCTTTCTCTAAGACATCTGCCGTGACAAAACCACGACAGTTGGCGCCCACTATGGGGCTATCGCACGATGGTTTCCAGTTCTTGGAGGGCCGCTTTGAAGGACTCGAGGGCTACGCTGTAGGCCGGATGACTAAGAGTCGTCGCGGCAAGATCTACATCGACGACGCAGGCTGGGGCCCCGAGGCCGGTTCAATTGAGTACGGGTACCGGGTCCCCTTTGGTGGCATTCACGTTTTCATTGGCAAGATCGGTGAACCGGGCCCTGAGCCGGACATCTGCGCCGACCTCGTCGAGACGGCTCAGCGTGCGCGATCCGCCCGGGTTAAACCGACCATGAAACGTGCCTTCGTGGGAGTCATCCATGGAGGAAGTTATGAGGGTGGATCGGAATCTCGCGGCGATACCGTCGTTTATTTCGATGATGAGTCATCGACCGGAGAAACCGAATCTCTTTATCAGCTACAAGACGGCTGGATTGGGGGCTGTTCCGATGGCGACAATATTTCGGACCCCTCTGATCTGCCCAACCGGGTTGGAATATTCATGGCTGGAACACAAGCAGCACTTCATTCTTCGACAGCTGCGGCAACGATCTCTGGTTCAGCAGCGGCGACGGCTGCCGGGGCAGGAGGCCCTGTGCGCCCGCTGGCTCAGGTTCTATCAGAGCTATTTGATGCATTGGTTGTGCTTATGGCGGAAGTTAATCCGCCGGATCAGGACGTTCACAACTGTTGTAAAGGAACAGATCACCCAGGCCAAGGCGGATCTGGCGGCTGAGGACGCCAAGATGGCCACAGAGCGGGCCGCTTTAGATGCACAAGCCTACAGGCTTATGTTGGACCAGAGCGCGTCGCTTGAAGTCATGAGGAGGAAGCACTGATCCCGTTTACCTCCGGTTTTCGAGGCCAGAGACCTTTTCAACACTCCAAGACCAAGAACCGGCAATCCGCTGGAGGGAAACCGGACAGAAGCCCCTGGGACCGGTGCACCGGTTCAGCCTCGTCAGATGGACCCACCTCGTCAAAACATCGTTATACCTCAGGCTGCTTTAACACCTCCGGGTCACTACTCCAACCCAATGGACAATCTTGTTGCCGCTGCTGCACGGTTGGAGGCCATTCCAATTGAAGGTGACTCGCCGCAGGCAGTAGAGACACGACGGGTCAAGGAACTTCTGAGGACAACTTTGGCCCAACAGGAAGCGTACTCGTACAGCCGTGACCGGATCCACCCGACCCCCCGTCCAAGCCGGAGCTATAGCAGACATATGGATGAACCAGCAGTGTCGAGTAATGAACGACGTGGAGCACCCCGTGACAACAACCCGACGGGCGGTGCTGATAACGCTCAGGGAGTAGTGGACCGGGCCCGCGCGCGCAGGGAGGCCGAGTTAGCCACACAACATCAGGCTCGACAGCTCACACCGGTTCGTCCAACTACCTTGACTGAACCTGGTGTTACTTCTAGTTCTTTGGGGGTGCCTTGCCTTATCCCCGCTTTACGCAACGTGCGCCTGCCCAAGGATTTCAAAGGCCCGCGCAAGGTACCAAATTACACGGCGGATCAACCTCCAGAGACATGGGTGGAGAGCTATGAGATGGCCATGGAAATGCTTGATGTGGATGACGCGGCGTGTGCGAAATACTTCACCACGATGCTTGAAGCAATGGCCCGTACTTGGTTAAAAAGCTTGCCGGCTAATTCTATCAGTTCATGGGCCTAGTTACGAGCCCGGTTTATCAGCAATTTCAAGGATACCTGTAAACAGACTATGTCGATAGTGGACTTAGCTGCATACGTCCAGGAGGAAGGAGAATCAACGACTCATTGGGTGCGCCGGGTTTTACAAGTGTTGCACTCCACCGACCGCATCAATGCTGACACCGCAGTATTAACCTTAGAAGGCAACTGCCGGTTTGGGCCCCTGAAGCTGAAGTTGGGACGGATGAAGCATCATTGCACCGACATGGGGACCCTCATGGCCGCTTTGGTGAAATATGCTGATTCTGATAGTACCAAGGATCCCGAATCTGATGATGACAAGACAGGGAAAGGGAAGAAGAACATCAGCTCCAAAGGTCAGCAGCATCACTGGGTAGGCAATGGTGGTGGAGGCAAGCGTAAAGCGGATGGTAACATGGACTTTGTGGCTAATACCAAGGCACAGGACAATGGCCAGCGACTCAAGGGTAGACCGAAAAATCGTTATGGAGCACCCAACCCTAACCCAAACCGCCTAAACTATCTACTAAGCTAGCCCTGTCCAAGACATGGAGCGAAAGGAGGCAGGTAAGGAGCATCCGGTTCAACGACCGGTCTATTATATCAGCGAGGTACTAATCGAGTCCAAGCAAAGGTATCCGCATTGGCAGAAGATGGTGTATGGAGTTTTTATGGCAAGCCGGAAGCTTAAACAATACTTCCAGGGGCACCCAATTATGGTGGTCAGTTCTGCTCCTTTGGGAGATATCATCCAGAACCGGGAAGCAACTGGCCGGATTGCAAAGTGGGCTATAGAGCTGGGGCCGTACGGTTTGAAGTATGTGCCTCGAACAGCGGGTTAAGTCTCAAGCACTTGTTGATTTCATCAATGATTGGACGGAAATGCAAGCACCTGAAGAAAAGCCGGATCATACGTATTGGACCATCCATTTTGATGGATCCAGGCAATTGGAAGGCTCGGGGGCTGGAGTCATATTAACTTCCCCACGAGGTGATAAGTTTTGTTATGTTCTCCGCTTAATGTTCCCTTGTACTAACAATGCAGCTGAGTATGAAGCCTTGCTCCATGGTCTCCGGATGGCTAAGGAGATGAATCTAAGTCGAGTTAAGTGCTTCGGTGACTCGGACCTTGTGGCTCAGCAGGTGTCTGGCACTTGGGACTCCAAGGACCCACTCATGGAAGCATATCGTCGTGAGGTGGATATTGTTGCAGGTTATTTCAAAGGCAATCAGGTGGACCACGTGGACCGGCGGAAAAATGAAGGGGCGGACGCTTTAAGCCGGCTGGGCTCTCAGCGCAAACCGGTCCCGCCCAATGTTTTTCTGGATGTGCTGCACAACCCGTCGGTCAAGATCCCTGGTGAAGAGGATTTGGCTATTCTTGATCGAGAGGCTCAATTGGTGGCAGCCCTTCATGTTATTCTGGATTGGACGCTTCCTTATCTGGCGTACAAGAACCGGGGCGAGTTGCCAGAGGATGAGATTCTGGCCCGGCAGATAATCCGGCGATCCAAGTCCATGGCTATCATCAAGGGCGAGTTGCATCATTGCAGTGTATCAGGAGCTTTTCAACGCTGCGTGTCTCCTGAAGAAGGCCGTGAAATTTTGCATGAGATCCACGAAGGAGATTGTGGTCACCACGCCGGTTCAAAGTCTCTGGTGGCTAAAGCGTTTCGCCATGGCTTCTATTGGTTAACTGCTCATGCTGATGCAGAGGATCTGGTTAGACGATGTGATGGTTGCCAAAGGTTTTCAAGACGTGCTCATGTACCGGCTCAAGAATTGAGAATGATTCCAATTACTTGGCCGTTTGTGACTTGGGGACTGGATATGGTTGGGCCTTTCAAAAGGTCCAAAGATAAGAAGACCCACCTCCTGGTGGTGGTTGACAAGTTTACAAAGTGGGTGGAGGCAGAACCTGTTAGCAAGTGTGATGCGGCCACGGCGGTTCAGTTCATCAAAAAGGTGATTTTCCGGTTTGGCTTTCCGCACAGTATCATTACAGATAATGGTACCAATTTGTCCAAAGGTGCCATGAAGGAGTTCTGCGAACGGGAGCACATCCGGCTCGACGTTTCATCAATGGCACACCCACAGTCCAATGGTCAAGCAGAAAGAGCTAATCAAGAGATCTTGAGAGGCATCAAGCCCCGGCTCATGGTTCCTTTGTAGAGAACGCCGGGTTGTTGGGTAGAAGAATTACCATCTGTGTTATGGAGCATCAATACAACACCCAACAGATCAACAGGATACACACCATTCTTCATGGTTTATGGAGCGGAGGCGGTTCTTCCCAGTGATATCCGTCATGATTCACCTCGTGTGACGGCTTATATTGAAGCGGACAACGAGACGGCACGGCAAGATGCTCTGGACCGGTTGGATGAAGAGCGTGACATCGCAGCCGCCCGGTCGGCGATTTACCAGCAGGATCTTCGTCGTTATCACAGTTGCCGAGTCAGAACCAGAACCTTTCAGGAAGGAGATTTGGTGCTTCGGCTCATCCAAGATCAGACTGATATGCATAAGCTATCCCCACCTTGGGAGGGGCCTTTCGTGGTTAGCAAGAATCTGCACAACGGGTCATACTATCTGATCGATATTCGAGAGCATAAAGACTCACACACATCAGAGGAGGAGACCAACAGGCCGTGGAACATAGCTCATCTTCGGCCTTACTATACCTGAGCCATTGGCTATACTTATGTACATATTACGACAATGTATATATTATGATTAAATATAATAAACCGGAACCTCAGCTAAAGCGGGGTATCTGTTCTTTACATCATGTGAGGTTACACGGAGTTGCTCTAAAGCGGCCTCCGGTTTACCCCTTGAGTTCACTTTTTAAAAGCATCATGTTATATCACTTGGGGGTTTGGTTGTGTCCGAACCAATACCATACCTCTTGATAGGCGAGAGCCACCAGATCACTTGGGGACTTGGTCATGTCTGAACCAGTCATGCCTCTTGATCGGCCTAAGGCCACAGAATCACTTGGGGGCTTGGTCGAACCCGAACCATGACCATGCCATTTGGTCAGCATAAATGCCACGGTTTCATTTGGGGACCTGGCTGACTAGAACCATAGTTACACCTAACGGGAGCTTGGTCGTGTTTGGCCATGGTAACGCCATTTGATCAGCTCAAATAAACCTTTTTTGCAAACGGTTTTGTCATTGCATTTGCTTCACACTTTTCTTTAAAGGTTTTTTTGCTTTTTATTGCATTTTTTAAACCGACGAAGTTTTTTAACCAATTGACGGAACACATTTCACGTCAATCCGGAGACTATTTGCCCGGTTTGATCCTGGTTGTTAACATCCTCTTATGGAGTAACATGGTGTTTATTATAACCCGGCACAGTTTACCTGGTAAACCAGCGTCATATATATACAGGAGCTGTTATCTCCTCCAACAGTGTGGGTTTGCAAAATTCTGCTTCAAGATTGGCCAAGCCAACTTCATGCTCAACGATGGCAGGTATTATGTATCGCAAAAATTTGGTTATATACTTACGAATTTTTTGGATGTTTTGACTTCATATATGCAGACATCATATTCCGCCGGACGGTACAACCGCGGTGGCACTTGAAGAGTTTTTTATTGCAGAAAGTGCTTTAGAAAGTTCATCACCACAGGAAGAACAAATTATGCACGAAGGCGTATCAACATCAAAAGTAACAGCTAGTCTATTACAAGGCAACACAGTGCCCATAATAATATCATTGTTTTTCGCAAAGGAGAGGCAGTTTCAAAACCGGCTTCCGGTTCAAGCTTGGTCACCAGCCTGGCCTGATGGTTGTGGGTCATCATGCGCCGTTTCAGCCTCCGTTTCTCTACCCAGTGGCTGGAAATCAACAGTTGTCCAGTCGATTCCCATTAATGCTTGAAAAATAGCTTCATCATGGATCAGCAATGACGGGTCAATATCGGGAGCGTATGTGTGCTTACGGATTGGAGGGATAAGATTTTTCGACTCATGAATTGGGGCAGCTATTCGCTTGTTCTGATTATCATATTGAGCTTGATAACGAGACAAGTCTGCTTCTTCAGCCAGTTGACAAGCTAGCGGACGCACCTCCCGGTTTATGGCTCGCTGATCCGCTTCACTAAATTCTGACCCATCTTCTTTCAAGCTGGGATAGCCCTGAGCCGCTTCAATAGGATCAAAATCCGGCACCCAGGCTTTTGCCCGCATTAAGGCATTGATCGCACCGGTTCGAGCAGCAGATTTCTTCAGCTCTTCAACCCGGGCAGGAAGCACCGACAGTTTCATCAGGGTATCTTGAATCAAAGTGGGCGCCGGTTTGTTGTGAGATGCGGTACAGATGATCCGCTGTGCGCCAGTATACAGCTGTTCGACCAACGTGTAGACGGCTTTCAATTTTTTTCCGCACATCTGACCCCAAGTGACCAGTGCGTGTCCCTGAAATATCATAAGGGTTAAACCGGCAGCTTTGTAAGAAGGCCGAGTCAATTCATAAGTCAAACTGGTTTACCAAAGATAGCAGTGGTCATAGTATGCACGTGCCGCTTTATACTGGTCAGTTCATCCGCCACCGGTTTTAGTGCAGCCTCGGCATCCTCTGCTCGTTTGATTAAAGTGGACTTTTCAGTGGCCCAATCCGCCTGCTTCTTCTTGAAGTTCTCCTTAAGCTTCTCCATGGCGCTTAAAGCGCTGGCTAATTCCTCTTTTGCTTTGCAGGTTTCAGCTTGTTGGGTTTTCAGGTTTTCTTGGAGGTCGGCGATTTGGTTTTCTTTCGTCTTCAGCTCAGCCTGCATGCAGACAGTTATATGCTTCAACAAAACGATACAAGGATTGAAGTACCAACCACATAACAAGTTATGCACTTGGCACTTGGGGGCTAATGCATATTCGATCTTCATCTTTCAATTGCTTACAAAGTCCCAAGATCAATACAAGTATTCAACTTGGCACTTGGGGGCTAATGGCTATTTGCTCATATATATTCTGATGCGGCAATTTCAATTACTTAAAGTACCGGTTTAACTACGCTAAGTTGAACCGGCCCTTGGGGGCTACATCAGCAAATTTCAAAGCATCAAGATTTATATTAGTAAGTCCTGGTTTGAAAGAATATTACAAACCGGCCCTTGGGGGCTAGGAGAGTCAGCAAGAATGGAAGCATACAAGCAGGAAGGAGCATATGGAAGTTACCTCATATTTATCTTTCATCATATTAACCAGACCGGCTTCATAGTCGCGATTGGTATACAACCGGTTCAGATAGCCGGAATGGATATCTTGGGCGTTCAGAGCAGCGTAAGTCGCCAAATCAGCGTTCCACTTGCCTTTGCCAAAGGCAGCAAATTCCTCCTTGGTAGAATGTTTGGACAAAGCGACAGGATTTCTTGGCTCAGTATGGCCAGTGCCAGTAATGACAACCTCATCATCCTTGGTATCGCCGGTTTGCACTGGAGCTGTTGGCTTGTCAGTAGGTTTTGCTGGACCGGTGGAGCTTTCAATCCGGATGGAGCCTGTGGGCTGATTGACAGGACCTGAGGCATGAGTAGGTCTCTCTTCAGCAATAAGATCGTCGTCTTGCTGCGGTGGATCGTTGGGTATATCCTCAGGAATAACCGCTTCAAGATCGGGTGTCTTGCCTGGCTCAAGAACGGCATCTTCTTCGGCCGCTTTGTCCAGGCGGGCCTTCTTGCTCGGCCTAGGTTTGGCCCTGAGAAGAATAACAAAATCAAATACAGCATATGTTCTAAGGCGACGTACTGCAAATATCACAATAAGTATAGCTTACCCAAGCACCGTTTTGAGCGGTGGCAGCTGAGTAGCCGATGACTCGCCAGAAGATGAGTGGGAAGTAACCTAGTAATCGGAGTCAGACGGATTAATAGGTTGACAAAAGCAGCCCGCTTTAGGACAAGCACTGACAAGCAAATTAGAGACCTCTGAATGGCGTTTCCGAACCGGACTGTTCGGTAAACCGGCGGAGGTAACTACCTGGCCGCTGTGCCGAGTTGTGCGACGAGCTTCGTGTTGTTGGGTCTTCATAAGAAATTTAGGATCCAAATAAGCAAGAGGATGAGAAAATTTAACTTTCCAGTTTGCCTGATGGATTTTTTGTGAAGGCAAAGGTTCTGAATCGGAAGAGAGAATAATTACCTCTGCAGCATCCGCGTGGCTGGCTTCGGCATCATCCTGACAAATATCATCATCAATAAGACGCATGAAAAATAAACCAAGTGATTCAAGCTCTACCTCAAGGTCCGGATTATCCACATCATCATCAGGGGCCGGATTAGAAGATGCCGTGGTTCTTTTCTTGTGGGTAGTCTTCTTCACAGCTTTAGTCTTTTGCCGAGTTGCTCTTTCCGGTTTGTCTGGTTTTCTGGTTTCTCCTGCGGCAGTTTTTTGCTCCAAAACGGATCATTGCCCTGATTACACAGACACTGATATTAAACAATGACCAGACATATCAATAACAGATTCGGTAAAAAGAAAAATCAAAGTCTTACAGCTGGCGGTTTGTTGGTGGCACAGAAGGGAAGCAGGCCGGTTCTAGCGCAGACGTGTTCCGGTTCATTCAGCATCTTATTCACAGCCTCTGTGATTTCTTCATCGGAGAGCTAGATTTTTGAATGTCGCAGTGGGTCATCAACACTGTCTGTATACTCGCACATCAAACCGGAGCACTGACTAAGGGGCAGTATGCTCCATGATATCCAACAGCGAGCGAGATCAACCCCTGTTAAACCGTTGGCCATAAAGGCTCTGAGCTTTGATAGTTGGGGAGAATATTTGCTTCTCTCCTGGGCAGTCAATCTTTGAGGAAAAGGGTGTGTATTGCTGAGCCGCTCCGAACGAAAGCCAGGCAAGGGATTCTCACCAGCAGGGGAGGTGTCTTTGCAATAGAACCATGTTTGATTCCACTCTTTGGGGTGGCTGTGCAGCTTGGCGTGAGGGTACGTGAACTCTTTCCTTTTCTGAATCGCCACGCCACCCAACTCTGTATTAGAGCCATCAGTAAACTCAGTACGGCGGTTTAGATGGAAAAGGTCTCTGAACAATTCCACTGTGGGCTCCTCTTGAAAGAACACCTCACAGAGCACTTGGAAGTGACACATATTTGTAACAGAGTTGGGGCCACTGTCTTGTGGATGGAGTTGGAAATCGGCTAAAACATCCTAGTAAAATTTAGAACCAGGCGGCTTAAAGCCCCGGGCTAAGTGATCTACGAAAACAACAACCTCTCCTTCTCGAGGTGTGGGAGGGCATTCTTTGCCAGGAGCCCTCCAATGGATGGTATCTTTGCTGCCTAAAGCGCCAATCAGGACTAAATCGTCCAGTTGAGCCTCTGTGATGCGAGAAGGAACCCAATTGCACTCATATACTTTCTTGGCCATGATAGAATCTACAAGGTAGAAGATCCTGGTTCAAAAATGCATTTGATCAAGGTACGCTGGTATGTGCACTCTTAAACCAGAGACAGAACTATCTGAACCGGAGTTTCATGAAGCAACCAACATCTGGCGGTTCAACAAGGGGACTAATGGCATATACCAGTTTGGAAAAAAAATTCTATAAGGTTAAACCGCTTGATCTAAGCATTGAAAAGCTGAGATTGCGGATGGACAAGTACGCAGAAACAGGCTTCACAAGATTTCTTTACAACATTGGATCTGAAGCAAGTTCAGAAAAGAGATAAATACTTAGAGGTTCAAAAGGAGCAGTACCGAATCTATGAGCAAAACGTTCATATAGATCTATGGTTTTGAGATGCATAAGTGAAGGCAAAGGTCAAACAACTATCATTGAACAGAATAAAGATTTGCGAATTCATCTAAAGATCTATCGCATGAGCAAGAAGCAGACGATGAATACTGAAGAACTGTGAAACCCTAAAACAGATCTGCGGGGGAAAGGATAGAAGGTTTACCAGAGCTGCGGAAGACGCGGAAGGTTGCCGCGATGCTCTGGTGCGCCCAGGTTGATGCAGCGGCCAAGGTTGAGGCAGAGGTCGACGGTGGCGGCGGAGCTCTGAAGTCGGGCGATGCGAGGAAGACGAAGCAGAAGGGGAAGAAGGGAAAGAGAAAGAAAACGACCCTTCGGTCCTATTTATAAGGCAAAAAGACATGTGTCAGGCGCGACAATCAAGGGGCCACGAAACGGAGCTGTCTCCTCGATTTCCGCAGATATATTAAACAAAGAAGCATAATGGATATCTTCGTTATGACAGGTGACGTCACTCCGGTTTACAATAATCAGAGAAGATGACATCATGGCGGTTTACCAATTTATGAGAAGACGTTGAAGATGAAGTTTTACTTAAAGGATTGACATGAACCCGTTCAAATCAATCTGGGGCCTAATGTTGAGGATATTACTGCTGGGCGTAAACTGGCCTATCTGGGCCGGGTCAACTTCATCAGTAGTTCCAGAAGTGATAAAGCCCAAGAAGGCAGATGAGGGCCTAAGGCCCGTAGCCGGTTCAAGACTTGTAGCTGTAAACCGGAAGTTGTATATAAGCTTGTATTGTAAGTTAGGAATAAGGAGAGACCAACCCGGATACGAATATCGACCGGTGTTGGGACTCTGTGAACCGACGGGTGTCACCCGTGTATATAAGGGGACGACCCGGCGGTGGTTTAAGGACAACAACTCGAGACATAGGCGAAGCTTGTTTGCTCCCTAGTCATCGAAACCCCATCAATTCCATCACAACTAGACGTAGGCTTTTACCTTCATGGAAGGACCGAACTAGTATAAACTATCTTGCGTCCCTGTGTCCGCTTTAACCCCTTCAAGCTAACCCGTCGCGATGGCTCCACGACTAAGTCCTTTCTCTAGGACATCTGCCATGACAAAACCACGACAGTAATCGTTCGGCCACCCGAAGTCCTCAGTATTCGGCTCCTAAAGAGATTAACAAAAAGAGTCCGGAACCGCCCGGTGTGCGATCGGACGCACTGAAGGATCTCATGGAGCAAGCGGCCATCTCAGAAGCACATCGTACGCTAATGGGTACGGTGATTGAGAGGATTTCATCCGCCGAACGCGGGTTGTATGAAGCTTTTATGAGTCTGCTGAAAGGCTTTGAGGTACGTGAAATAGTGTATGTTTTTGATAGTACCGCACATGTTAGGTGTGCCCTATGCAGATAGTAGCCCCTGAGACTCTGGTTGCCGTCGAGAATGGCGGCAAACAGAGGATCATAGTCCCAGGTAATAATCAGGCCGCCTTTATGTGCAGGTGGCTAAAGGTCCGGTGGCTAGCCGGACTGATGAGTTTGCCGAGCTGAAGCGGCAATTTGATGCGGCGGATGCCGACATCGTGCTTGTCAACCAGCGGCTCGACGAGGCACAGGGTATGTGACTTCTCCGGTGATCAACACATAGTAAGAGGAGCATGATGCTAGTATCGTAATGTGTTGTGACTGCAGATGGAGCTACCGTCGTGGAGACCCTTCGGGCGGAACTTACCCGAGCCAAGGAACAAGCCAGGAATAGTGATGCAGCCGCTCTAAAGGCGGTTGAAGAGCTGAGGGCCGAATAGGTTACACATTGCCAAAGCAAACAAAAAACTGCCAAAATGGCCGTTGAGTTGAAAGATGCCGCCGACCGTTACCAGCTTCTTGAAAAAGAAAGTCGGGCGAAGGCGACGAACCTTGAGAAGGCCATGGTAGCAGCCAAGGAAGCCCGATCCAAAATTAGAGCGGCGAAGGAGTAGCTGCGTCAAGCTAGAGATATCGTGGCTGGGAAGCCCTTTTTATTGCGGACGAAGTTCGGAGAACCGAAGTATGCCCCTCTTGATCAACTATGGAGTTCTGCAGACACATACGTGGATTTGGTGGCAAGTGCTACTGATGCGGCCGAGTACTTCAAGGATCAGAAAGATCGTGAAGTGGAAAAGCTGTTTTGGTCACAGTTCCATGTTCCAGTGCATCCGCTGCTATTGAATGAGTGAATGGCCGAATGGGCCGAGATCCATAGGTTGTCCGGGCTTGCCATGAGGTCTGCTGTGGATCATCTGTGGCCGGAAGGGCCCAGGCCGAATAGTTATTTTAGTTTAGTGCAACAGTTCCTTGGTGCTGTGCCGCACATCGACGCTATGAAGAGGTCGTCGTGCATAAAGGGTGCGCGTATGGCACTTGCCCGTGTCAAGACATACTGGGCAGAGATGGAGGCCACCGCTATTGCAACCCAGAGTCCGGCCGTAGGCCGAGTATCTGTCGAGCACTACTTTGAAGAAGTCCTTGAAGGCGCTCGTTCAATAGAGGCTCAGTGCTCGAAGAATATAATGTTCTAGTGACATCTATTCCCATTGTAAAAACAATGTTTTATTGAATTATGAAGGCTATGTTTATACTTTTGCCTGAAAGTATTATGATGCCTCCTGTGCGGCCATTTATGTATATATGTATGTAACCTGAAAGTTTGCAGTTGTCGGCTTCAGCCCCCACGCATATAATGCGGGGGTGTTCGCAAAAGATGTGTATTCACACTTGATCCAACGTCTTGGTCCATTAAGGAGGTGGTAGCGCAGCGAACGAGGCAATGGGACTATATTGCTTTAACACTTTCACTTAGCCATAGGAGTTTGACGGCGGGACTACTAGATAGCCCCTGGTACCTCCGCGCTCGTCCGAATACGGGGCGCGTACGTACATGACCGGGAAATGGCCCTTCGTTAATGCGGAGGAATCCCAAAGATTCCACTAAGTCATCGAGTAGTTGACCAGTCTCGCGCTTTATCATGATAGTCAGTTTTTGGCTTTCCCTACTGAGGTGCTCATCCGGATGAACCAGGGCACAATCGCAGTAGTTCTCCCAGTGCTACCTTAGCCTATATAGCAGAACGTAAGGTACCAAAACATGGGAGCCAGGAAAACCCAACATTTGACCAAAGACATGATTCGGAGCTGATGCATATAAGGCCAAACTCGCAACACCGAACACTCCCCAAGGTATTCAGTCTTTATAACATATGCCGGGTTGAACAATGCCCTTAGTAATAAACCCCGAATGTCCAGGTACGTGCAATATTCTGACGTGGTGAAATGCCAATAACGTCAACATCCTTCTCAGTTGTAGTGAGTATCCGGAGGATGTGAACAACAAGAGACAGTAAAAAAGGTTTACATAGGGTCTTAATCTAAAAAGAAACCTTTGATCGGGTCCCTGCTGCACGTCTGTGCCTGTGTCTCCGTTGTGCCGTGTCCTGGATGGGTGTAGCACGATTGTTATCTGTAAAAGAGAAGAACTTAGGTGAAAGTTGTCGTGCCAAAAAATTGGTTATTTTCAATAAACCATTAAAATTCAAGATAATTCAAGTTGAGCCGAACTAGCCCTGATTACACGCGGGAAGCCCCTGGTGCCGTCTATGAGGGTTTAACCATCAAACCAATCTCAGGTTTATCTAGCGATGCACCGGACTCGTCTAACCGTGTCCGTGGTCTTGACCACCTGTCATTTATTCTGATTGGTGAGGCCGTCTAGTGCTCGGCTGTTAAAGCCGCCGCACGTTCTTCCGCGCGTAGATAACACTCAATATTTCCACTAACTGTGATGGTGCCACGTGGACCGGGAAGTTTAAGCTTGAGAGAAGCATAATGCGGTACTGCATTAAAACGAGCGAAAGCCGCTCTTCCAAGTAGTGCTTGATAGCCGCTTCGGAATGGAGCGATGTCGAAGGTTAACTTTTCACTTCGAAAGTTGTCGGGAGAACCGAATACAACCTCTAGTAATAGAGAGCCCGTACAGCGGGCCTCTGGGCCTGGTATTACTCCCTTGAAGGTAGTATTACTGTGGCTTATTTTTGTCGGGTCTATCCCAATTTTGCGGACTGTGTCCTGATATATCAGATTTAGACCACTGCCGCCGTCCATAAGGACTCGTGTGAGATGGTATCCGTTTATTATTGGGTCTAACACCAAGGAAGCCAATCCTTCATGCCGGATGCTTGTCGCGTGATCCCTGCGATCAAAAGTGATCGGGCAGGCCAACCAGGGGTTGAACTTAGGGGCGACGGGCTCTACGGCGCGTGTGTTTCGGAGTGCATGTTTGCTTCTCCTCTTTGTCACGTGGATCATGTTTACTGTTTTAACCTCTAGTGGGAATTTTTTCTGTCCCCCAGTGCTTTGCTGGCGAGGCTCGTCCTCGTCTTCATTTGGTGTCTCCCTCCCCTTGTGTTCGGCGTTTAGCTTACCGGCCTGCTTGAAGACCCAGCATTCTCTGTGGGTGTGATTTGCAGGTCTATCAGGGGTGCCATGAATCTGACATAGTTTGTCTAGAATCTTATTTAGGCTGGACGGTCCATCTCTGCTGCCTTTGAAAGGCTTTTTCCACTGACCTGGTCGAGAGCCCCTGAATCCGGCGTTGACCGCCGTATTATCTGGGCTGTCTTCTTTATTTTGACACTTGTTTTCACTGAGTCATGGTTTTCCATTGCCATCCCTGACTTCGGATGTGCTTGGGTCGCTGGTGCTACTGCGGGCTAACCAGCTCTCTTCGCCCGCGCAAAAGCGGGTCATGAGGCTTGTCAGGGTTGCCATTGTTCTCGGTTTTTCTTGGCCGAGGTGTCTGGCGAGCCATTCGTCTCGGATGCTGTGTTTGAAAGCTGCTAAGGCCTCGGCATCCGGGCAGGCGACGATTTGGTTCTTCTTAGTGAGAAACCTATTCCAAAGCTTTCGGGCTGACTCTCCGGGCTGTTGAATTATATGACTTAAGTCGTCTGCATCCGGAGTTCGGACATAGGTCCCTTGAAAATTAGCCCGAAAAGCATCCTCGAGCTCCTCCCAACTTCCAATTGAGTTTTCGAGGAGGCTTTTCAGCCAGTGCCGAGCTGATCCTTTAAGCTTGAGGGGCATGTACTTGATGGCGTGGAGATCGTCTCCGCGAGCCATATGGATATGGAGGATAAAGTCCTCAATCCAGACACCAGGGTCTGTGGTCCCGTCGTACGCCTCTATGTTCACTGGTTTGAATCCTTCTCAGAATTCGTGGTCCAGCACCTCATCGGGAAAACATAGGGGGTGTGCGGCACCCCTGTATTTGGATGTATCATGGCATTCGGACGGTTGTAGTATTCGGTTTTGATTTTGTGTCGGAGCGCGCTTCCTAGATCCATAAATGGATCTGGTCATACCGGATTTTTGGCGCAAGTCCTCACGTAGATTGTGTGTTGACTTATGTGCGGCCTTGTTAGCCGCTCTATCACGGTCACAAGGTGGTTGATCCGGCCGATTGGCCGTTTTATTTTTCGGCTGTGTGGGCTCTAAGGCCTCATCGTCGAATTCAGGTAATAGCTTGCGCTTTGGATAGCTCTTTGTGTGGTAACTTCCACCATACTTTTCTTCGTTGTCGAGCACTTTGTTCCACCTGCTATTGAGCGTATTTTGTGCGGCCTTAAGCCTTTGCTTCTGCTTCTTCAGACTCATCGCTAAGGCAATAAGCCTTCTGCGGAGGTTCTCTTGTTGCAAGTGCGTTTCTGGGATGATGTGTGCATCTTCATCCGGACTGTTTTCTTCCCCCAGGGACGGGTTGATGATGTTTATCCTCGGTGTCGCCATGTTCGGACATCGGATCCGTGCTATGTTCGCCGTTTGCAGTTTCATCGTGCTCTTCCACTAGGTCAATGTGGTCGTCGTTTCCTCTGGAGTCGACTGGAGTGTTATTTTCTCTTGCGCTGTTATCGCTGTTTTTGCTATGGCGGGACTTGGAGCGGCACCGCTGATGTCGGTGCTTGAGTTGCTTCTTGGAGGGGTCATCCTCCACTGTCTCATTGCCATTACCTCCTTTGGGTGTATCCACCATGTATATGTCATGTCATGAAGTGGCTGTCCAGCGCCCTGTGGGCACTGGTTCCTGTTCGTCTCCTGCATCGTCGTCCATACCGTCGATGTCTTCGGAGTCAAAGTCGAGCATGTCGGTTAAATCGTCGACAGTGGCTACTAAGTGGGTGGTGGGTGGGGAGCGAATTTCTTCGTCGTCTGCATCCCGTTCTAGCCGGACATAGTTTGGCCAAGGTTCTCTTGACAAGGAGAGAGATCTTAATGAATTTAGCACATCGACGAAAGGCGAGTGCTGAAAGATATCCGCGGAGGTAAACTCCATGCTCGGTGCCCAATTGGATTCGATGGGCGCGGATGCGGGTGGTTCGGAGCCCGTGGCCGGGGACGAATCCTGTGGTTCGGCAACACGGCTCTCGTAAGGGGTGAATTCAGTATCCGGCTCATCGCCACTGAGAGTGCGACCTTCATGGTGGGGTCTATCCCTCCGTCCTCGGATGGCTCAATTTTCTCCGGATTGAAGTCGGAGTAGTTGTAGGTGTGATCTCCCGAACACTGTTCGACGACAGAGCTAAATCATGCTCATCGTGATCGTGCGGCGCACTTGACATGGGCTCGAATCCGTCGAAGATCAAGTCTCCGCGGATGTCGGCAGTGTAGTTTAGGTTTCCGAACCTGACCTAATGGCCAGGGGCGTAGCTCTCGATCTGCTCCAGATGGCCAAGCGAGTTAGCCCGCAGTGCGAAGCCGCCGAATATGAGGATCTGTCCGGGGAGGAAAACCTCGCCCTGGACCGCATTGTTACCGATGATCGAAGGAGCCATCAAGCCTTACGGTGACGGCACAATGGAACTCTCAATGAAAGCACCAATGTCGGTATCAAAACCGGCGGATCTCGGGTAGGGGGTCTCGAACTGTGCGTCTAAGGCGGATGGTAACTTGAGGCAGGGTACACGATGTTTACCCAGGTTCGGGCCCTCTCGATGGAGGTAATGCCCTACGTCCTCTTTGATTGATCTTGATGATATGAGTATTAGAAGAGTTGATCTACCATGAGATCGTAGAGGCTAAATGCTAGAAACTAGCCTATGGTATGATTGTCTATTGTCCTATGGACTAAACCCTCCGGTTTATATAGGCACCGGAGGGGGCTAGGGTTACACAAAGTCTGTTTCAAGGGAGGAGATCTACATATCCGTATTGCCAAGCTTGCCTTCCACCCCAAGGAAAGTCCCATCCGGACACGGGACGAAGTCTTCAATCTTGTATCTTCATAGTCCAACAGTCCGACCAAAGGATATAGTCCGGCTGTCCGGAGACCCCCTAATCCAGGACTCCCTCAACGGGACTTACAAACTTCAACACAAGTATTTCTCAAATTCACAACTACTCAACTAGCACAACTTTGATATCACTATCTCCATATCTCAAAACAATCATCAAGTATCTAACTTCTTTTAGTATTCAGTGCATATGAAAGTTTTTTTATTATGCCTAAAAGCAAATTGCCATGTTGTTCTAAAGGACTCTCAAAATAATATAAGTGAAGCATGAGAGATCAATTATTTCTATAAAATAAAACCACCACCGTGCTCTTAAAGATATAAGTGAAGCACTAGAGCAAAAACGATATAGCTCAAAAGATATAAGTGAAGCACATAGAGTATTCTAATAAATTCTGATTCATGTGGGTCTCTATCAAAAGGTATGTACAACAAGGATCATTGTGGTAAAATAAAAGTCAAGGACTCAAATCATACAAGACGCTCCAAGCAAAACACATATCATGTGGTGAATAAAAATATAGCTCCAAGTGAAGTTACCGATGAACGAAGACAAAAGAGGGGATGCCGTCCGGGGCATCCCCAAGCTTAGGCTTTTTGGTGTCCTTGGATTTTATCTTGGGGGGCCTTGGGCATCCCCAAGATTAGGCTCTTGCCACTCCTTGTTCCATAATCCATCAAATCCTTACCCAAAACTTGAAAATTGCACAACACAAAACTTAAAAGAAAATCTCGTGAGCTCCGTTAGCGAAAGAAAACAAAACACCATTTCAAGGTACTGTAATGAACTCATTCTTTATTTATATTGGTGTTAAACCTACTGTATTCCAACATCAAAATAAGCAAACAACACACGAAAAACAGAATCTGTCAAAAACAGAACAGTCTGTAGTAATCTGTAACTAACGCAAACTTCTAAAACCCCAAAAATTCTAAAATAAATTGCTGGACGTGAGGAATTTATCTATTAATAATCTTCAAAAATAATTAACTAAATATCACTCTCCAATAAAAAATGGCAACAATTCTCGCGAGCGCTAAGGTTTGTGTTTTTTACAGCAAGATCAAAAAGACTTTCCCCAAGTCTTCCCAACGGTTCTACTTGGCCCAAACACTAATTAAACACAAAAAACAACCAAAAACAGATGCTAGATAAATTATTTATTACTAAACAGGAGCAAAAAGCAAGGAACAAAAATAAAATTGGGTTGCCTCCCAACAAGCACTATCGTTTAACGCCCCTAGCTAGGCATAAACGCGAAGATAGATCTAGGTATTGCCATCTTTGGTAGGCAATCCATAAGTGCCTCTAATAATATATTCATATGGCAATTTAATATTCTTTCTAGGGAAGTGTTCCATGCCTTTCCTTAACAGAAATTGGAATCTAATATTCCCTTCCTTCATATCAATAATTGCACCAATAGTTCTAATGAAAGGTCTACCAAGAATAATAGGACATAAAGGATTGCAGTCTATATCAAGAACAATGAAATCTACAGGCACATAATTCCTATTTGCAACAATAATAAAATCATTAATCTTTACCATAGGTTTCTTAATAGTGGAATCCGCAAGGTGCAAGTTTAAAGAACAATCATCAAATTCACAGAAACCTAGCAAGTCACACAAAGTTTTCAGGATCGTGGAAACACTAGCACCAAAATCACACAAAGCATAGCATTCATGATCTTTAATTTTTATTTTAATTGTATCTTACCACTCATCATAAAGTTTTCTAGGGATATAAACTTCCAACTCAAGTTTTTCTTCATAAGATTGCATCAAAGCATCAACGATATGTTTAGTAAAAGCTTTATTTTGACTATAAGCATGAGGAGAATTTAGCACGAATTGCAACAAGGAAATACAATCTATCAAAGAGCAATTATCATAATTAAATTCCTTGAAATCCAAGATAGTGGGTTCGTTGCTATCTAAAGTTCTGACCTCTCCAATCCAACTTTTATCAATTTTTGCATCAAGATCTAAAAACTCCGAATCATTGGGATGCGTTCTAACTAAAGTTGACTCATCTCCAGCCCCATCATTATCAAGATTCATATTGCAAAAAAAAGATTTAATAGGGGATACATCAATCACTTTTAGATCTTCATCCTTATTATCATGAAAACTAGAAGAACACGATTTTATGAAGCAATCTTTTTAGCACGCATCCTAGCGGTTCTTTGTTTGCACTCATCAATGGAAATTCTCATGGCTTTGAGAGACTCATTGATATCATGCTTAGGTGGAATAGATCTAAGTTTCAAAGAATCAACATCAAGAGAAATTCTTTCCACGTTCCTAATCAACTCATCAATCTTAAGCAATTTTTCTTCAATCAAAGCATTGAAACTCTTTTGCGAACTAATAAATTCTTTAATATTAGATTCAAAATCAGATGGCATCTTATTATAATTTCCATAATAATTGTTGTAGGAATTACCATAATTATTAGAGGAATTACTAGGAAACGGCCTAGAATTAAAATTACCTCTATACGCGTTGTTACCAAAATTGTTCCTACCAACAAAATTCACATCCATACATTCATTATTATTCTCATTCAATGTAGACAAAGGCATATCATTGGGATCAGTAGGAGCACTCTTATTAGCAAACAATTTCATAAGTTAATCCATCTTTCCACTCAAAACATTTATCTCTTCAATTGCATGCACCCTTTTACTAGTAGATCTTTCAGTGTGCCATTGAGAATAATTAACCATAATATTATCTAGGAGTTTAGTAGCTTCTCCTAAAGTGATTTCCATAAAAGTGCCTCCTGCGACCGAATCTAAAAGATTTCTAGAAGAAAAATTCAATCTGGCATAAATTTTTTGTATAACCATCCATAAATTCATACCATGTGTAGGGCAATTACATATCATTAACTTCATCCTCTCCCAAGATTGTGCAACATGCTCATGATCAAGTTGCTTAAAATTCATAATATAGTTTCTAAGAGAGATGATCTTAGAGGGAAGAAAATACTTAGAGATAAAAGCATCTTTGCACTTATTCCATGAATCAATACTATTTTAGGCAAAGACGAAAACCAAGCTTTAGCACGATCTCTAAGCGAAAACGGAGATAGCTTAAGTTTAACAATATCATTATCCACATCTTTCTTCTTTTGCATATCACACAAATCAACAAAGTTGTTTAGATGGGTAGCGGCATCTTCACTAGGAAGGCTAGAAAACAGATCTTTCATGACAAGATTCAGCAAAGCAGTATTAATTTCACAAGATTCAGCATCGGTAAGAGGAGCAATTGGAGTGCTAATAAAATCATTATTGTTGGTATTGGCAAATTCACACAATTTAGTATTATCTTGAGCCATCGTGACAAGCAAGAAATCCAACACACAAGCAAACAAGCAAAGAAAAAGCGAACAGAAAGAGAGGGCGAAAGGAAAAGAGGGCCAATAAAATGGCAAGGGTGAAGGGGGGGGAGAGGAAAACTAGAGGCAAATAGCAAATAATGTAATGCGAAGGATAAGAGTTGTGATGGGTACTTGGTATGTCTTGACTTGGCGTAGATCTCCCCGGCAACGGTGCCAGAAATCCTTCTTGCTACCTCTTGAGCATGAGTTGGTTTTCCCTTGAAGAGGAAAGGGTGATGCAGCAAAGCAGCGTAAGTATTTCCCTCAGTTTTTGAGAACCAAGGTATCGATCCAGTAGGAGACCACGCGCGAGTCACCTCGTACCTACACAAACAAATAAGAACCTTGCAACCAACGCGATAAAGGGGTTGTCAATCCCTTCACGGCCACTTGCAATAGTGAGATCTGATAGAGATGATAATAATAAGATAAATATTTTTGGTATTTTTATATATAGATTGAAAGTAAAGATTGCAAAATAAAATAGATTGGAAACTTGTATGATGGAAAATAGACCCGGGGGCCAAAGGTTTCACTAGTGGCTTCTCTCAAGATAGCATAAATATTACGGTGGGTCAACAAATTACTGTTGAGCAATTGATAGAAAAGCGAATAATTATGAGAATATCTAGGTATGATCATGTATATAGGCATCACGTCCGTGACAAGTAGATCGACTCGTTCCTGCATCTACTACTATTACTCCACACATCGACCGCTATCCAGCATTCATCTAGAGTATTAAGTTTATAAGAACAGAGTAACACCTTAAGCAAGATGACATGATGTAGAGGGATAAACTCATGCAATATGATATAAGCCCCATCTTTTTATCCACGATGGCAACAACACAATACGTGTCGTTTCCCTTTCTATCACTGGGATCGAGCACCGCAAGATTGAGCCCAAAGCAAAGCACTTCTCCCATTGCAAGAAAGATCAATCTAGTAGGCCAAACCAAATTGATAATTCGAAGAGACTTGCAAAGATAACCAATCATACATAAACGAATTTAGATGAGATTCAAATATTGTTCATAGATAAACTTGTCATAAACCCACAATTCACCAGATCTCGACAAACACACCACAAAAGAAGATTACATCGAATAGATCTCCAAGAGAATCGAGGAGAACTTTGTATTGACATCCAAAGAGAGAGAAGAAGCCATCTAGCTACTTGCTATGGACCCGAAGGTCTGAAGTAAACTACTCACACATCATCGGAGGGGTCATGGAGTTGATGTAGAGGCCCTCCATGATCAATGCCCCCTCCGGCGGAGCTCCGGAAAAGGCCCCAAGATGGGATCTCTTGGGTACAAAAGGTTGCGGCGGTGTAAATAGGGTTTCGTGGTGCTCGTGGATGTTTTTGGGGTATGTCAATATATATAGGAGGAAGAAGTAGGTCGTTGGAGCAACGAGGGGCCCACAAGGGTGGAGGGCGCCCCCAGGGGGTAGGCGCGCCCCCTGCCTCATGGCCTCCTCGATTGTTTCTTGACATCCACTCCAAATCCTCTGGATCACGTTTGTTCCAAAAATCACGCTCTCGAAGGTTTCATTCCGTTTGGACTCCGTTTGATATTCCTTTTCTGCGAAACACTGAAATAGGCAAAAAACAACAATTTGGGTTGGGCCTCCGGTTAATTGGTTAGTCCCAAAAATAATATAAAAGTGTAAAATAAAGCCCATTAACATCCAAAACAGATAATATAATAGCATGGAACAATCAAAAATTATAGATACGTTGGAGACATATCATTGGGATCAGTAGGAGCACTCTTATTAGCAAACAATTTCATAAGTTAATCCATCTTTCCACTCAAAACATTTATCTCTTCAATTGCATGCACCCTTTTACTAGTAGATCTTTCAGTTTGCCATTGAGAATAATTAACCATAATATTATCTAGGAGTTTAGTAGCTTCTCCTAAAGTGATTTCCATAAAAGTGCCTCCCGCGACCGAATCTAAAAGATTTCTAGAAGAAAATTCAATCTGGCATAAATTTTTTGTATAATCATCCATAAATTCATACCATGTGTAGGGCAATTACATATCATTAACTTCATCCTCTCCCAAGATTGTGCAACATGCTCATGATCAAGTTGCTTAAAATTCATAATATCGTTTCTAAGAGAGATGATCTTAGCGGGAAGAAAATACTTAGAGATAAAAGCATCTTTGCACTTATTCCATGAATCAATACTATTTAAGGCAAAGACGAAAACCAAGCTTTAGCACGATCTCTAAGCGAAAACGGAGATAGCCTAAGTTTAACAATATCATTATCCACATCTTTCTTCTTTTGCATATCACACAAATCAACAAAGTTGTTTAGATGGGTAGCGGCATCTTCACTAGGAAGGCCAGAAAACGGATCTTTCATGACAAGATTCAGCAAAGCAGTATTAATTTCACAAGATTCAGCATCGGTAAGGGGAGCAATCGGAGTGCTAATAAAATCATTATTGTTGGTATTGGCAAAGTCACACAATTTAGTATTATCTTGAGCTATCGTGACAAGCAAGCAATCCAACACACAAGCAAACAAGCGAAGAAAAAGCGAACGGAAAGAGAGGGCGAAAGGAAAAGAGGGCCAATAAAATGGAAAGGGTGAAGTGGGGGAGAGGAAAACTAGAGGCAAATAGCTAATAATGTAATGTGAAGGGTAAGAGTTGTGATGGGTACTTGGTATGTATTGACTTGGCGTAGATCTCCCCGACAACGGCGCAAGAAATCCTTCTTGCTACCTCTTGACCATGCGTTGGTTTTCCCTTGAAGAGGAAAGGGTGATGCAGCAAAGCAGCGTCAGTATTTCCCTCTGTTTTTGAGAACCAAGGTATCGATCCAGTAGGAGACCACGCGCAAGTCACCTCGTACCTACACAAACAAATAAGAACCTCGCAACCAATGCGATAAAGGGGTTGTCAATCCCTTCACGGCCACTTGCAAGAGTGAGATCTGATAGAGATGATAATAATAAGATAAATATTTTTGGTATTTTTATTATATAGATTGAAAGTAAAGTTTGCAATATAAAATAGATTGGAAACTTGTATGATGGAAAATAGACCGGGGGGCCATAGGTTTCACTACATGCTTCTCTCAAGATAGCGTAAGTATTACGGTGGGTGAACAAATTACTGTCGAGCAATTGATAGAAAAGCAAATAATTATGAGAATATCTAGGTATGATCATGTATATAGGCATCACGTCCGTGACAAGTAGACCGACTCCTGCCTGCATCTACTACTATTACTCCACACATCGACCGCTATCTAGCATGCAGCTAGAGTATTAAGTTCATAAGAACAGAGTAATGCCTTAAGCAAGATGACATGATGTAGAGGGATAAACTCATGCAATATGATATAAACCCCATCTTTTTATCCTCGATGGCAACAATACAATACGTGTCGTTTCCCTTTCTGTCACTGGGATCGAGCACTGCAAGATTGAACCCACAGCTAAGAACTTCTCCCATTGCAAGAAAGATCAATCTAGTAGGCCAAACCAAACTGATAATTCGAAGAGACTTGCAAAGATAACCAATCATACATAAAAGAATTCAGAGGAGAGTCAAATACTGTTCATAGATAAACTTGATCATAAACCCACAATTCATCGGATCTCGACAAACACACCGCAAAAGAAGATTACATCGAATAGATCTCCAAGAGAATCGAGGAGAACTTTGTATTGAGATACAAAGAGAGAGAAGAAGCCATCTAGCTACTAGCCATGGACCCGAAGGTCTGAAGTAAACTACTCACACGTCATCGGAGGGGCCATGGAGTTGATGTAGAGGCCCTTCATGATCAATGTCCCCTCCGGCGGAGCTCCGGAAAAGGCCCCAAGATGGGATCTCTTGGGTACAGAAGGTTGCCGTGGTGGAAATAGGGTTTCGTGGTGCTCCTGGATGTTTTCGGGGTATGTCAATATATATATACGAGGAAGAAGTAGGTCGGTGGAGCAACGAGGGGCCCACGAGGGTGGAGGGCACACCCAGGGGGGTAGGCACGCCCCCTGCCTCGTGGCCTCCTCGATTGTTTCTTGACGTCCACTCCAAGTCCTCTGGATCACGTTTGTTCCAAAAATCACGCACCCGAAGGTTTCATTCCGTTTGGACTCCGTTTGATATTCCTTTTCTGCGAAACACTGAAATAGGCAAAAAAAAAGCAATTTGGGCTGGGCCTCCGGTTAATAGCTTAGTCCCAAGAATAATATAAAAGTGTAAAATAAATCCCATTAACATCCAAAACAGATAATATAATAGCATGGAACACTCAAAAATTATAGATACGTTGGAGACGTATCAATGGTCAGTGAGGAATGGTAAAATCTTCAGATCGACAGCCCATGACATCAATACGTGGAAACATTATCTCAAAGAAGGTCTATCGGCGGTAGAACTCAAGGCTAAACATAGTAAAGCAGAAAGGATCAGATACTGGGTAGCTCAGTACCTCAATCAGAATTAATCTTGTAATTCATTATGTTCCCTAGAGAGGACATTGGTTGAACTTTTGTAGGCGTGGTACTATTGTATTTTTGTACTTTGTTTGATTAATGAAAATACTTTAGAACAATTGTTCTGTGATTCCAGCTCAAAAATAAATAAATACATAGGACTAGGAGCACAACAGAAATGCCAAGGTTGCGCTAAAGGAACATGTACTCCTACTTATCGCATGATCGAGCCTTCCAGGAAGGAAAAATAAAATATTCTACATTTCCATCAAAATGTAGCCTGGCATGAATCTTATCCATGTGCAGCGCTGAACCTGAAGGTGCGGTATCAAAAGGAAGATCAATGTCGCATCACATGCCCCATGCCATTGGACCTGGACTAGCTGGTGCTCGAAAAATGCATATAGAAGCATCTCGACTCCTAGTAAAGATTGGTCCAAGGCAGAGAGGGAGCGCTCCTTTTCCCCTGCAATGCAACCATGCTTGTATCGTCCAACCCTCAGGCGAAGTTAGGGCAAGTCCAACATCACCAGATGGATGACATCAAATTCCACGGACAGTCGTCATCGACTGAGGGAGTCCTGGATTAGGGGGTGTTTGGGTAGCCGGACTATACCTTCAGCCGGACTCCTGGACTATGAAGATACAAGATTGAAGACTTTGTCCCGTGTCCGGATGGGACTTTCCTTGGCGTGGAAGGCAAGCTTGGCGATGCGGATATTCAAGATCTCCTACCATTGTAACTGACTCTATGTAACCCTAACCCTATCCGGTGTCTATATAAACCGGAGGGTTGTAGTCCGTAGGCAATCAACTCCATACACAACAATCATACCATAGGCTAGCTTCTAGGGTTTAGCCTCCTTGATCTCGTGGTAGATCTACTCTTGTACTACCCATATAATCAATATTAATCAAGCAGGAGTAGGGTACTACCTCCATCGAGAGGGCCCGAACCTGGGTAAAACAAAGTGTTCCCTGCCTCCTCTTACCATCCAGCCTAGACGCACAGTTCGGTACCCCCTACCCGAGATCCGCCGGTTTTGACACCGACATTGGTGCTTTCATTGAGGGTTCCTCTGTGTCGTCTCCTTTAGGCCCAATGGCTCCTTTGATCATCAACAACGACACGGTCCAGGGTGAGACTTTTCTCCCGGGACAGATCTTCGTCTTCGGCGGCTTCGCTCTGCGGGCCAATTCGCTCGGCCACCTGGAGCAGATCGAAAGCTACGCCCCTGGCCATCAAGTCAGGTTTGGAAGCCTAAACTACACGGCTGACATCCACGGGGACTTGATCTTCGACGGATTCGAGCCACAGCCAAGCGCGCCGCACTATCTCGATGGGCATGATATAGCTCTGCCACCGAACAACGCCTTGGAGGCCGCACACGCATCGGTTTTGACCATTGATTCGGAGCCTACTGCACCGATCGAGGATCAGCGGTTGGACGCTGCCTTAGGGGCTGCGATCTCAGAGGCGATCGAGCCGAACGCTAGCCCCGCACTCTGCACTACCCGTGACTCCGAGGATCCGGACTCCTCCCCGGACTCCGAACCCCCCGCGCCCCTACCAATCGAATCCGATTGGGTGCCGATAATGGAGTTCACCGCCGCAGACATCTTTCAGCATTCGCCTTTTGGCGACATCCTGAATTCTCTTAAGTCTCTCTCTTTATCAGGAGAGCCCTGGCCGGACTACGGTCAGCGAGGTTGGGATACGGATGATGAAGAAATTCAAAACCCACCCACCACCCACTTTGTAGCCACTGTCGACGATCTAACCGACATGCTTGACTTCAGCTCCAAAGACATCGACGGCATGGACGACGATGTAGGAGACGAACAGGAACCAGCACCTGTAGGGCGCTGGAAGGCCACCTCGTCATATGACATATATAAGGTGGATACTCCAAAAGATGGAGATGGCGATGGAGCAGCGGGGGATGACGCCCCCAAGAAACAGCCAAAGCGCCGGTGTCAGCGGCGCCGCTCTAAATCCCGCCAAAGCAAAAATGGTGATTCCGGCACGGGAGATAATACTACCCCAGATAGCGCCGAAGAACACCCACCTCAGCAAGACTCGGCATAAGAAGATGGAGAAGCCAGCCCTCATGAGAGAGCGGCAGACCAAGAGGTCGAGGATGATAACTATACGCCTCCCTCCGAAGACGAGGCAAGCCTCGATGATGACGAATTCGTCATACCATCAGACCCCGCCGAACAAGAGAGTTTTAAACGTAGGCTTTTAGCCACGGCAAGCAGCCTCAAGAAAAAGCAGCAACAGCTTAGAGCTGCCCAAGATTTGCTAGCTGACAGATGGACTGAAGTCCTTGCGGCCGAAGAGTATGAACTCGAACGCCCCTCCAAGAGTTACCCGAAGCGCAGGCCGCTACCCCGATCAGAGGAGGAAGCACCTACATCACCAGCGCATGACATGGCAGACCGGCCACCTCGCGGCCGCGACAGAGAGACCTCTCGGCCCTCCACCCAAGCCATGCCCCAACGCCGCTCAACTAAGGCACGGGAAAATGCGCCCGACCTGCGAGACATACTGGAGGATAAGGCAAGACAAACAAGATCGATCTATGGATCGCGCAGGCGCCCTACGGCACGCGACAATGATCTTCACTCTGAATACAATAAATCCGGCCGGGCCGAACACAACAGACATAGCTCTTCCGAGTTGCGTCGTGATATAGCCCAGTACAGAGGTGCCGCACACCCGCTATGCTTCACGAATGAAGTAATGGATCATAAAATCCCAGAGGGTTTCAAACCCGTAAACATCGAATCATACGATGGCACAACAGATCCGGCGGTATGGATCGAGGATTATCTCCTTCACATCCACATGGCACGCGGCGATGATCTACACGCCATCAAATACCTCCCGCTCAAACTTAAAGGACCGGCCCGGCATTGGCTTAACAGCTTGCCAGCATACTCAATCAGTTCTTGGGAGGACCTAGAAGCCGCATTCTCCGACAACTTCCAGGGCACTTACGTGCGACCGCCGGATGCCGACAACTTAAGCCACATAATTCAACAGCCAGAAGAATCGGCCAGACAATTCTGGACACGGTTCCTAACAAAGAAAAACCAGATAGTTGACTGTCCGGACGCAGAGGCCCTAGCAGCCTTCAAGCATAACATCCGCGACGAGTGGCTTTCCCGGCACCTGGGACAGGAAAAGCCGAAATCCATGGCAGCCCTCATGACACTCATGACCCGCTTTTGCGCGGGAGAAGACAGCTAGCTAGCTCGCAGTAACAACTTATCAAAGAACCCTGGTAATTCGGATACCAAGGACAAAAGTGGCAGGACACGTCGGAATAAGCAAAAACGCCGCATTAACAGCGACAGCAATGAAGACACGGCAGTCAATGCCGGATTCAAAGGCTATAAATCCGGTCAGCAGAAAAAGCCATTCAAAAAGAATACTCAGGGCCCGTCCAGTTTGGACTAAATACTCGATCGCTTATGCCAGATACATGGCACCCCCGAAAGGCCAGCCAATCACACTAACAGGGATTGTTGGGTGTTCAAGCAGGCAGGCAAGTTAAGGGCCGAAAACAGAGACAAGGGGCTGCACAGCGACGGCGAGGAGCCCAAGCCACCGAACAACAATGGACAGAAGGGCTTTCCCCCATAGGTGCGGACGGTGAACATGATATACGCAACCCACATTCCCAAGCGGGAGTGGAAGCGTGCGCTACAGGATGTATACGCGATAGAGCCAGTCGCCCCAAAGTTCAACCCATGGTCCTCCTGCCCGATCACTTTTGATCGAAGGGACCATCCCACTAGCATCCGTCATGGCGGCTTCGCCGCATTGGTTCTCGACCCAATCATCGACGGATTTCATCTCACAAGAGTCCTCATGGACGGCGGCAGTAGCCTGAACCTGCTTTATCAGGATACAGTGCGGAAAATGGGCATAGATCCCTCAAGGATTAAGCCCACAAGAATGACCTTTAAAGGCGTTATACTAGGTGTAGAAGCCAACTGTACAGGCTCAGTAACACTTGACGTGGTCTTCGGATCCCCGGACAATTTCCGAAGCGAAGAGTTAATCTTCGATATAGTCCCGTTTCGCAGTGGCTATCACGCCCTGCTCGGACGAACCGCATTCGCAAAGTTCAATGCGGTGCCGCACTACGCATATCTCAAGCTCAAGATGCCAGGCCCTCAAGGAGTAATTATAGTCAATGGAAACACCGAACTCTCCCTTCGTACGGAGGAGCATACGGCGGCTCTCGCAGCGGAGGTACAAAGTAGCCTTCTCAGGCAATTCTCCAGTCCGGCCATTAAAAAGCCAGACACTGCCAAGCGCGCCCGGAGTAACCCACAGCAGGACCGCCTGGCACACTCTGAGCAAGCGTAGCAATGTGGCCCCAACCCCAGCTTTCGCGACATAGCGAAACCAGTACCTCGCGTACATAACTACGCCCTTGAAATACCATGGGCACAGGGGAAGGGGCACAATAACGGCACGCCCAAAATATGGCTTAAAACGTACTAGGGGCTGCCGGATTCCTTTTTTTAATTTTTTCTTACTTTCAGGACTCCATACTTCGGACGAGCTGTTCGGCAATTCGACTGCCGCACAAACGATGCAAGATCCAGGGAGGCAGACAAGCCATGCCGCATTATGGAACTCCCAGGTGGTGTCTGTTACGAGCAGTATACCTGTTTTAAATACAATTCCGCGGCTTGCCCCTGGTCAGGACATACTGAATAGTCTAATATCTTTTGCTTACCGCACTATTTGTATCGTTCGGCTTTGATAAATAGCCTTTATATAAACAATGCATAGCTTTTGTCTATTTTTTGCATTACTCTCTTTTATATATGTTCATTAATGACATGTTGCACCCGTAAACTGTGGTACAGCAAGTACGCCAGGGGCTTCAGTACCCTTCAATATGGTGTGAGAAGTCCGTACACTTTCACAAGTGCGGCACCCCGAACTTATAGCACTATATGCATCGGCTCTGAATCATGATTTGAGTCAATAGTTGAGTTTGCCCAGCTCCTATGTTTTGGTGCCTTACGTTCCGCTATATCAGCTAAGGTAGCACTAGGAGAACCACTGCGATTGTGCCCCGGTTGAGCTGGGTTAAGAACCTCAGTGGAGAAAGCTAAAATTGACTGTCATGATGAGGCAAGAGACCGGTTGCTGTTCGAGAGGTTTTTCGAGTCCCTAAAGACTTATGCCACTTCGAGCGAGGAGCCGGATTTTGTTCGGCCAAGGCGTGGATAGCGCCCTGAACTCGGTCTTCCGAACTAGGGGCTTCACTGAAATTTAAAATTATAAAGTTCTATGGCTAAGTGAGAGTGTTCAAGCATTATAGTCTGATTGCCTGGTTCGTTGTGCTGAGCGCCTCCCTCGAAGGACCCAACTATGGGAAAAAGAGCGCTCAGGTTTATCCCGAACACCCCAGCACTAGTGGCATGGGGGCAGAAGCCGACGACTGGCCATCTCTCAATTTTTTGATAAACGGCCACACAGAAAATAATATTTTAAATTCAACAAGCATTGCTTAAAGCGCCTATGAACAAGTTTTCAGCGCACAGGATAAAAACAAGCGAGTTTATTCAAAAATTACATCCTTGGTACATTCATCCGCCACAAGGCGGGCACCTGCAAGAACATCCTTGTAATAGTTCTCGGGCTTGCGATGCTCCTTCCCCAACGGCGGCCCGTCCCTCACAAGCTTCTCACCGTCCAGCTTACCGCAGTGCACCTTCGCACGGGCAAGGGCCCTACGGGCTCCTTCGATGCAGACAGACCGCTTGATGACCTCAAGCCTTGGACAGGCCTCCACCAGCCGCACCAGCCCGAAGTAGCTCCCAGGCAGGGCCTCTCCGGGCCACAGCCGAACTATGAAGCCCTTCATGGCCTGTTCGGCCGCGTTATGGAGCTCGACCAGCTGTTTCAGCTGGTCGCTCAAGGGCATAGGGTGTCCGGCCTCAGCATACTGAGACCAGAACACCTTCTCCGTCGAGCTGCCCTCTTCAGCTCGGTAGAATGCGGCAGCGTCGGATACGCTGCGGGGAAGATCTGCGAATGCCCCTGGAGAACTCCGGATTCGGGTAAGTAACAAGTAGTTTACTTTTATATTTCTGCTTTGCATAAAGAATGCCTTACCCGCTGCTATCTTTTTCACCTCCTCCAACTCTTGGAGGGCCTTTTGGGCTTCGGCCTTGGCAGACTTGGCAGTCTCAAGGGCCGCCGCGAGCTCGGACGCTTGGGTATTTGACTCAAGCTCCAAACTCTCATGTTTTTTCATGAGAGCCTGAAGCTCTTGCTGCACCTCGCCGACCTGAGCCCCAAGTTTCTCTCGCTCGGTGCGCTCCGCGGCCGTTTTCTTTTCGGCCTCGGACAACGCCTGCTTGAGGGTCGCCACCTCAGTCGTGGCCCCTATAATAAGCAGTGCAATCCTGTTATTTTTTGCAATCACGCCTCTCTATAGGCACTTTTTCTGTAAGGTATTTCCTACCTTCTTTTTCCTCGAGCTGCCGCTTGGCAAGGCCGAGCTCTTGCTCGGTCCGCTCGAGTCCCTGTTTCAGGGCACCCACCTCCGCAGTCAGTGCAGCGGTGGCTAGCAGCGAAGCCTGCATACGCATATTGACTCTTTTTGTTAGACTCCAGTGAAATTTACTAGATCCTCTATTCGGCTTTTCTTTCCGAACGCCAAACAGAGCATCAGGGGCTACTGTCTATGCGGTAATATTTTTACATATCTTTTACTTACCTCGAAGCCTGTTAGGAGGCTAGCGCAAGCTTCACTCAATCCGCTCTTGGCGGGCTGAACCTTCTGGATCACCGTACTCATAATAGTACGGTGCTCCTCGTCGATGGAGGCGCCATCAAGCACCTCCAGCAGATTGTCCGGCACCTCCGGTTGGACAGAGGCCGCCGGCTCAGAAGGCTTTCTCCTCTTGGAAGGAGTTCGCCTACTGCAGTCCGGAACTGTTGAAGATTCCGGCGCGGTGTCTGGCACAAAGCCGGACTTGGAGCCCTGGGGGGTCTTGTCCCCTTTACTCCTGGAGTCCGGGAGGTTGCCTTGCGGCTCCTCTAGGACCACCTCCTCCTGCCCCGGATCTTGTCGCGACGCCACTTCGGTGTCGTCCGCAGTGCTGGGGGAGACAACGGGCGGAACAGAGTTCACGTCCGATGAATCCAGGGAGCCGCTCGACGACTCGTTGAGTTCAGGCCGGGGCGGGCTGCATGATTATATTCGACATTAGGGAAAGCTGTGCAACAAAAGGAATATCATGAGTTACTCTGGTATCCGAACACTTACGATTTCGCCGGACGCCTGGCCCTGTCCGGCCACTCCTCTTCGTCCTCGTCGGCGTCAGGGGTGTAGTCCGGCGGAGGGGTTTTCCTCTTCTTGGACCCTTCGGCCCCCCTACTGGGGCGGCCTTCCTCTTCTTTCCTCCCCCCGCTGGAGGGGGAGAGGTTTCTTCTTCCTCGTCCTCGTCTCCATGGGAGGAGTGCGTCTCGGACTTGTCGGATGACGAGTCCGACCCCACCACGTTACGGGCACTCTTTCGAGTCCCCGTGGTCTTCTTCTTCTTGGCCTTCTTTTCCGGCACCACATAAGGCGTCGGAGCGAGCAGCTTCACTAGTAGAGCTGGGGCTGGGTCTTCGGGCAGAGGAGCCGGACAGTTAATCGGTCTGGATATCGCCTGCCAAGCCTGTCAAAGGTAAGGGAGTTTAGATCCCGCATAGAGTTAAACTATGAAAAAAGCTAAACATCCTGTAAAAGGTGAGGATAGCTTACCTCGCTAGCGTGACGCTGCGAGCTGTATCCACGGTCCTCGGAAGCGGATGTGGGAGCCCTGGCACCTTTGATTAGCACCTTCCAGAAGTCTTCATACGTCGTGTCAAAGAGCCTATTAAAGGTTCGGTGCTGTGCCAGGTCGAACTCCCACAGAGTGAAGTCCTGTTGTTGGCACGGGAGGATTCAGCGAACGAGCATGACCTGGACTACATTTACAAGCCTGATTGGCTTGTTTACCAGGGACTGGATGCATGTCTTCAGTCCGGTCACCTCTTCCTCGTTACCCCATGATAGGCCCGTCTCTTTCCAGGACATGATCCGCGTGGGGGGTCCGGATCGGAACTCGGGGGCTGCAATCCATTTCGGATCGCATGGCTCGGTGATGTAAAACCACCCGGCTTGCCACCCCTTTAGGGTCTCTACAAAGGAGCCCTCGAACCACAGGATGTTGGCAATCTTGCCCGCCATGGCTCCTCCGCACTCCGCCTGGCTGCCGCACACCACCTTGGGCTTGACATTGAAGGTCTTGAGCTAGAGGCCGAAATGGGGGCGGATGCGGAGGAAAGCCTCGCACACGAGGATAAACGCCGAGATGTTGAGGATGAAGTTCGGGGCCAGATCGTGGAAATCCAGGCCGTAGTAAAACATGAGCCCCCGGACGAATGGGTGAAGTGGAAAACCTAGTCCGCGGAGGAAGTGGGGAAGGAATACTACCCTCTCGTGGGGCCTTGGGGTGGGGAGGAGCTGCCCCTTCTCGGGAAGCCGGTGCGCGATGTCTTTGGACAAATATCCGGCCTTCCTAAGCTTTTTGACGTTGCCCTCCGTGACGGAGGAGACCTTCCACTTGCCTCCCGCTCCGGACATCGCTGGAGAAGGTCAAGGTGGGAAGTGCGGGCTTGGGCGCTGGAGCTTGGGTGCGCAGGAGATGGATAGGAAGGAGGGAAGAAGGCGTAGGTAAAAAGGGTGGATCCTTATCCCCTTATATGGGCGGGTGCGGTTATACGTCCCCACCTGCCTAATAAAACTCGCTTGCCTCCCAAACGCCGTGGTAAATGGCGCGGTTAGGGTTACCCACGTCCGTATTGATGAGAATCCCATAAAAAGGGCACACGATCTCTGCTTTGACAAGACGTGCCAAGGAAGCCGCCTCGCAAAACATGCTGAGGTGGAAAAGTAAAAACGATTCGAGTGAAGGACTTGGCCGTTATGTGATGACACACTGCAGAATACGTCAGCAGATTTGATTTGTGTCAATATTATTCTCTCTATGGCAATATGTGGAAACTTATTTTGCAGAACCGTACACTACTCTTGGTGTTTACAATCTTCTATGAAGGACTTGGAGGAGGAACCCGCCTTGCAATGCCGAAGACAATTTGTGCGCTGGACTTGTCGTCATTGAAGCCTGGTTCAGGGGCTACTGAGGGAGTCCTGGATTAGGGGGTGTTCGGGTAGCCGGACTATACCTTCAGCCGAACTCCTGGACTATGAAGATACAAGATTGAAGACTTCGTCCCGTGTCCGGATGGGACTTTCCTTGGCGTGGAAGGCAAGCTTGGCGATGCGGATATTCAAGATCTCCTACCATTCTAACCGACTCTATGTAACCCTAACCCTATCCGGTGTCTATATAAACCGGAGGGTTGTAGTCCGTAGGCAATCAACTCCATACACAACAATCATACCATAGGCTAGCTTCTAGGGTTTAGCCTCCTTGATCTCGTGGTAGATCTACTCTTGTACTACCCATATCATCAATATTAATCAAGCAGGAGTAGGGTATTACCTCCATCGAGAGGGCCCGAACCTGGGTAAAACAAAGTGTTCCCTGCCTCCTGTTACCATCCAACCTAGACGCACAGTTCGGGACCCCCTACCCGAGATCCGCCGGTTTTGACACCGACATCGACCATTCAACCGTAGACACCAATTTATATATATAATCAAATATAAATAGCACAATTATTTACATAATTGAATAATAATATTTTAATATAACCATTACTCAAATTCAAATATTATATTTCAAACATAAATTTAAAATTAACTAGTTTAAATTTGAATTCCTTTTCTTTAGACACATGTTCTAATGGTTTTTATCCCCGCGGATGCTCAATCATATCATTGTGAAACTTTGTATGAGTAATCAGCTCATTCTGAAACCATGTATGAGTTGCTCGGTCTCGTATTTGATGATGCATTTGGATAAAATCGTCAAACATTGTCGGATTTTGCTTAGGATGTTGCATAGGATCATCCATATCTTGAAATTCCACAACATGGTGAACTCATCACCTTGGTCCTCTCCAACCATGTTGTGCATGATCACATAAGTTGTCACCAACACCCGCAATGTCTCTAGATCTTTAACTTAGAAGGTTCAGGAGCAATTGCAAATGTCCTCTCCACATCTTTTTGGGCTTTGTCACCCATGAATGATAGATACCATCACAAAAATAGTATCACATGTCATACTCATGGACAATTGATCATATAATTGCACGCAAGATCTTCTCCCATACACAACGTTGAAAATATGGAGATCGCTGCAACACGTGATCCTAGTGTGAGACACGAGCATGCTAGAGAAAAAGTGGAAAATCCGAATGTCTTGTGATGCGACTACTTCAAGGATGACGGTGAGCTCTTTATAATCACCCCGGTATTGCGTTAGATGGTTTCCTCAAATACTTCTATACAAACACCTTCACCACTAAAGTATGAAATCCGACCATGGCTTCGAGCCAAGTGCTTTCAGACATCCAGATGTACTTATCCCATGAATTTACAATCGTGCTATAGGCAATCGTCATCAAGGCAGTTGTTGACCTTTTCTCAAGGTGCTTATGTTCGGCTCCCACGTATGAGAGTTTGTAGCAAGCGGTAATGTTTTCCCTCGGTGGGAAGCTATGGTATCAATCCATGGTGATACAAATGCTTGGAATAGTTGGTTGTCCTATAACACAAATAAAACCCGTCTTGATGCCCCCGAAAACCCATCTTGTGCCCCCGAAAAGTCCTAGTTGAACAAGTCCATTAATAGATAATGAGTGATAAATATGTTTGGTATTTTCGGAAATAGATAAAGCTAAAATAAAACAACTTGTAATTGTTTTTAGTGGAACGTGTAAATGTTGTTGGAAGGTGATTCTTGTGGTGGAACTAGACCAGAGTTCATAGGTTCACAAAGTGTAACTCTTCAATGCATAGAAATGTGAATAGTGACTTTTTCATGTACAAAAGTGCAATATTAAACACTCATGTTCATGCGAGATGTAAACATTATGAGAATATATATAGGGAGTATATCCATAATACTAAAGACCAAAATCCATTGCATCTTTAGCTAAATAGCTCTTCCATAGAACGATGTACTATGCATCATCTGGACATTAAGTGTAAACACGAGTAATTGCATTTAGAACATGACATACTGTTATGATTAGGGGTTTATTCATCCTCTAATAACATTTTACCTTTAGTAGAAAAAATTCTTGCAAGTATTTTTTATTTTCTATCACTATGGTATAGTACTTGCAAGACTTGAACCCATCTAATGTGCACACTAATGGCTACTGATCTAAACTGGCCTAAAGAAGACAAAGAACTGGAAAAGAAATATGCATCTATATATCAAACATGAATCATGAAAAACTCTGAACCTATAGAGTTAATCCATCACATGATCTACATCACCACCACAAACTCATGTAGCTATTGTATTGAACATAAAAAAATGCATCTAGGGGGAAAGATTATAAGATTGGTTACTACCATGAACCCATAGTCCATGAGTGAACTATTCACAACTCATCTTGAAGCATGATGATGTAGCTTGATGAAAATGTATGCATTCAACATCTGGCAGAGGTCCGGATCAGGGATAAAAATGAAGATTGCCTCAGAAACGCGATGTGGCGGCGATAGAAAACTTCTCGATATATTAGAGGTGCTAATGGCAATATAATATAAGTCAGTGGGAGCCAGAGCCAGTCGGGGCGCCCCTAGGGCAGGCACCTAGGCACTGGGGGTCCTTGTCAGTGTTAAAACCGGCCGATCTCGGGTAGGGGGTCCCGAACTATGCGTCTGAGGATCGAAGGAGACAGGAGACAAGGGTGACACAATGTTTACCCAGGTTCGGGCCCTCTTAATGGAGGTAAAACCCTACATCCTTCTTGATTATATTTGATGAGTATAGGGGTTACAAGAGTCGATCTACCTCGCGATCGTAATGGCTAAACCCTAGATGTCTAGCCTATGTGATTTGCAATAGCCTCGACGGACAAAACCCTCCAGTTTATATAGACACTGGAGGGGCCTAGGGTTGTATAGAGTCGGTTTACAAAGAAAGGAAACTACACATTCGGACGGCAAGCTTGCAATCCACGCAAAGGAGAGTCCCATTCGGACACGGGGGAAGGCCTTCTATCTTGTATCTTCACGGCCCATCAGTCTGGCTGATGCTACACAGCCCGGACACCCGAGGACCCCATAATCCAGGACTCCCTCAGTAGCCCCCGAACTTGCCTTCAATGATGATGTAGTCTTTGGCTCATGTCTTCGGCTTTGCAAGGCGGGTTCTTCATTACAATCCGGACTGTCGATAATCCGGCGACAACCTCAACGTCTTTTACAATTCCCCCTGATGGCGCTTCAATTTTTGTGCGCAGGATGAATGCGAACCGTCCATGTCTTTTTTCAAATAAACCCTTCACAACGCTCGGGCGGCGCCTATATAAAGGGATATGGATCCCCCAAGGCCATCTCGCACCACGCAGAAGGAAAAAACAGCCAAGTCTAGCCACAAAACAAAAGCCCTCGTCATGGCCAGCGCCCTAGGATCCTCCTCGCATCCCCACGACCATCAAGAGGGCGATTGGTAGAGTTGCTCCATGCCCCATCTTTAGCTAAGCCGGCTCCAAACACAAGGCTACCTTCCTCTCGCAGATCTAGTTCCTATTCGAGTGGGATTATATTCAATCGGCAACGACGCGATAGCCAAGAATTTCCCCAACCCCAATAAAGAGGAGAGAGTGTGCTTCGTCCCGTTTCTGTTACGGGGCCTGGGATTTCCAACCCATCCCTTCCTCCGGGGGTTATTGGAATTTTACGGCATCCAACTGCACAACCTCCCCCCAGGTTCGATTTTGCACATCTCGGGCTTTGTTGCCCTCTGCGAGTTATTCCTAGTCATAGAGGCCCATCTTGGATTATGGAGGAAAATTTACTGCCTTGTTCCCTGCCACAAAGGAGGTTCTATATTTGAAGCGGGAGGTGCCGAAGTATGGCGCATTGCCGGATCCGGATACCCCGTAGGAACTCCCAAGGAAGCATACCCACAGTGGCCTTCGGAGTGGTTCTATATGGATGATGTTCCGTTGCCGGATACAGTTAGGCGTGGTCTCTCTGAATTTTCCAGTGCTCCTCTGAAGAAGCGCCTCAATTGGCGTCCCCTAAGTCCCAAAGAAGAGGATAGTGCGGAGATACAAAGGTTGGTCAGCAAGGTCAGGCTGCTGGCCCATTCTGAACTCTCAATAGTATGGCAATCGCAATAAAGAGGTGTGTGCATCCTCTTCAATCCAGAGTAACTCATTTATGGTATTACAACGGAGAAGACGACGCATCCCATTACAGATGGCAGGGTCCGGATACCCCAGCCGAATAGGCTTCAATTTTGGCCGATCTATACAAGGGCAAAAAAGAAGACTTCCTCCGGTTAAACTGTTAGGAGCCCTATTCCATGTACACGCCTATCGAATGGGTAAGATTTCGACCCGTCTGTGCTTATTTTACTGCATTACATACACTAATCGAATGTACTTTTGGTTACGACAAACTAGTCATGGAGGAGGATGATCGAGGATGTCCACTGTCCTGCTCCTCAGCCGGAGGATAACGATCGCGACAAAGATCCTGGCTTTTGTGAGGATCCGGATATATATATAGAATTTACCGATGGGGTATTCTATTAGGCGAGCCTTGAAGGTTCGGAAGTGGCCATCATCGCCGACTACCCTCGCCTTTACTGATTCTGCATTGTGAGTATCCAAAGGCCTCTTAAGAAGAGGTCCCCATCTGTACCCTCATCCATTGTACTGATCTGGATCTTTAACAGGATCGGCGCTCCAGGGATCGTGTCTCTTCAAGGGCGGCCCCCACACAGGGTCGTCAATCAAAGCGGAAAGGGGCCGGGAGTACCATGGATACTTCACAGTCTTCCAAGAGGTATGTGTACTTAATGCATGCCTAGGCATGAGTCTAGATTTTAAGAGTCTCCCCCTTTTTATTTTTAGGAGGAGTACGCAACAAATGGTGGGAAAAGGCCCTGTTAGCCAAATGCCCACTAATCCAGTGCCGAACTCGCTGATTAGGACGCAAGCAAATGTCGCGCCTGTTCCGCCTCCTCAAGATGATTCGAATGACGTGTTGCTCACGAATTCCAAAGTGGAAAGCGTGATGAATCATCATCGCTTGAAGGAAGCTATGCGTGCTCCGGCCTTGTCCGAACAAGAATTCACTACAATGAGTTCGACATATGCTTATATCCAAGCCGCTTGAGACGGCCTTGCCGAAGTTATACAACTATTCTTAACGAAAATACAGGTAAAGTTTGACACAATTTTACATGGTCGTATGCCAGTAGCCCCCGAGACTTGAAGCAGTTGGCCCAACTGATTTAAGGGTCGTTATATCATCAGGTACTCATGGAGAATAATAACATAATGTCCAAGGAGCTTGAAGAATATTGGACCAAGCTAACTGTTGTCACCGCCGAACTGTAAGATTTGAAGAATTCGAAAAAGGCAACTGATGGTAAGCACAAAAATGTCCAGAAAATATGATTATGTGCCAACAATAAGTTTTAAATATGCATTGTTTTGTTTTCAGTGGCAGGATCGACAGGGCAGTTGGAGGAGAGGCTAAGGGCTGCTCAGGCGGACAAACAACATGTCAAAGGGCAAGAAGCCGCTGGTCAACGTGTATTAACACGGACCATTGATGAGAAGAACAAATTACATGATGCAAACATCAAGCAAGCCAAAGAACTAAAGGACGTACGAGCTCAACTGTCAGATGCCTTGAAGGAGAACAAAAAACTGAAAGGCAACATATTCAGTATGTCCTTTATCCTAACTTTCATACAGTCCCTTGATGGAAAGTTTTATGAAATTGTTCATGTAGGTTTCCTAACCGGGTGGTGTCGTGGATCTAAGACTGACAGTAGAATGGGGTAGGTATGAGGAAGCAAGATCCTAGCTATGGAGTAGTTGTACACACGAGTTTTACGAGTTCAGGCCCTTCTTGGAAGAAATAACAGCCCTACGTCTTGGTGCCCTGAGGCGGTCGACTAGATTATATGTGTGTGAGTTTACAAAAGATGCGAACCCTTGAGCCTGTGGAGGGGGTGGCTTATATAGAGTGCGCCAGGACCCCAGCCGGCCCACGTTACAAAGGGTTTAAGGTACATTAAAGGGGAGACGTTACTGGTAACGGTAGTAAATAAAGAGACATAATGACCATTAAAGCTATCAGGTGATGTCCGAGCGTTGTAGTTCGGAGTGACCTTAGACCTTCTGGTGGTCGAGTGACTTCAAGTCTTCCGAGTGGAAGTCCTCATGGTCGAGTGGATGATGACTCCTCTTCGAATACTTCTAGTTTTAGGATAACGTCCTAGGGGAGGGTGTCTAGGTCAGGCCTATGACCTACCCTAGGTACATATCTTCATCATTATCCCACGAATGGTTCAGGGTTCGAGTGGAGAAGGAGTAGATAACCTCTCCGACTCAACTTTTGCGCTTTGGAAATGTCTTGTCCAGAGGTCGAATGAACATTCATGATGACTTCAACTGCTTGTTCAGTCGCCTTGATCCATTCTTGGTTTTGTCGAGTGAACTTCCATTGTTAAGCTTCGAGTGTTGATATGGGAAAAATCTTCCGTCTGACGGGTTGTTCTGCTGTCTGCGGATTTCGCGGGATTAGAATTTTGGGAAGTGCGCCAGGCGGAGGAGGCCGCAGTAATCGGGATGGATTAGGCAGGCCGCCTCGATCACTGCGCCACCTTTTTTGCCACGTATCGCGTGCGCGACTGTTGCGGGATTTGATCGGATCGCCTGGGCCCACGAGTCAGCCACTCGAAAATGACCTCATATAAGACGTCGGACGGGGGTTTTTTCGCACAGTGCGTTCCCACTCTTCCCCTTCCTCCGCTGTTTTCTCCACCGCATCTGCCTCTGCTCTCGATGTCGTCGCTCCGTTCGAACTCGATCCACTGCCATAGGGAAGGAGAAGACGGTGGCGCTGGAGCGTGCGAAGAAGGCGACAGCGAAGGCGAAGGGGAAGAAGTCCGGCCGGGGTGGATCTTCTTCGAGGGTCGGCTTGCCGCCGGGCTGGATCCAGGGCGACTGGTTTCGCTCAACAATCCGCCAGGACGACATCGACGACTGGTCGAGGGAGAATTGATCCCCCACGAATCGGCGCGACTCCCGGGGAATGAGACCGAGCCGCAGCCACAGGAGGGTGAGCGCGTCCTCCTCGCTTCTCACGTCGACCGCGGGTTTTCCTTGCCTCCCCACCCTTTCTTTCGAGGTTTCTTGAATTTCTTTGGGGTGCAACTCCACCACTTTACTCCAAACACCATCGTGTACCTTGCTGCTTTTGTGTCTATGTGCGAGAGCTTCCTGGGCTGTAGGCCACACTGGGGGCACTTCAAGCACATATTCACCTGCCGTTCTCAGTCGGTCAATAAGGCCAACCCGAGTGACAAGAGGACGCAAGTGATTCAGATGTGCGGGGGTCTTGGGATTCAGATGAGGAGTAAAAGTACTTTCCCAACCATGATCCTTCCTGAGTCGGTTCGAGGGTGGCAGTCGACCTGGTTCTACTGCAAGGACCAGCCGACTCCAGGTTAGTCGATTGGACTTCCCCCCTTTTCCATGGCCCGAGTGGAGAAGCCCTCTGCTTTGAAAGTGATCCCAGAGGAGAAGGCGCAAGTGAAAATGCTGGTAGAGCGAGTAGTTCAACTTGTCCGTGATGGGGTAACCGGTATGGATCTGTTGGAGGTTTTCCTCAGGCGACGCATCCAACCACTTCAAGCTCGTGACCATCTGATGTGGATGTATTCGGGCATCGACAACACCACTCGGATCCATCCAGAGGAGGTCGATGATGCTACTTTGGAAGGGTGGCTGAAGGGTATCACTAGCAACAAAGACAACCCCAGGGGATCCCGGAGGATTCCTCCACTCAATAACTCATACGAGAGTGACAAGGTATGACTCCACATGGTCGAGTGTTTTATTGATTTATCAAGTTGCTGCCTATTGTCACCCGACTATGTCTTGTCTTGGTTGTTTTATTCTAGGCCCTGACTGAGATGTACTCGATGCCCAATGGGGAGCAGGAGCAGGACCCAAAGGGAGAAGCGAGTGGAGGTGAAAGCGGCGAGTGGCGCTCTGACAACGAGGAGGAGGAGGACAGCGACGACCCGAGGGATGAAGAAGAGGTCGACTCTCCTCCTCATAGGAAGAGGAGATCCAAGCTTTTCCACGATCCAGCAAGCGCCCATGGCAAAGCGACCGCGCAAATTGGGCAGTCGTCGAAGTGCCCTCAGACATCTTCTCTAGCGCCGACTGAAAAGGCGTCGAAGCAACCGAAAGCTACGCCGTCCAAACCGCCAAAAGCCTTGCCAAAGATCAAAGTGGCCATCCCTATTGCTTCCGGGTATTAGTTGGGCTTGATTTTTTGTTTTAGTATGAATCTGGATTTGAGTCGATTCATTTCGTCAGACATAACCGACTGAACTCTAAAATTTGTAGTGCCGCTACCTCTGGGACTTCTACCTGCCAGTATGAAGATGAGGACATGGAAGATGCGGTCACCTCCAACCCGGGTACAATCCTCGTGATCTTGTTCTTGATTGTATGGTCGATTAAATTCTGGTGACTCATCCGGGGTCGACTGATTCCTTTGCAGCCCCTCCCAATGTCATTGAGCTTCCGGATGATGACGAGTACGTGCCGCTGAGGCCCAGGAAGAGCAAGAAAGCAGCAGCTGGCAAGATACCTCAATCGGAACCGGCGACAGAACCAACAGTCCAACAGCCCGAAGATACAAGTAGAGCCTCTGTAACCTTTGTTGTCCCAGTGTCGAGTGAGCACCCCGCACCGTCGACTTTACCAGTGTTTTCCTCAGCCATCCAACCTCATGCCTCGGAGCTCCAAGCTGCTGTGTCTGGACGGTCTATCCCCTTATTCACCACCTATCATGTTCCAGAAAGCCAGTCGGACGCCGCCGCGGAGGCTATCCGTCAGGCTGGCATAATGATGGAGCGGATGAAGATGGTGCACGACAATAGTCAGGCTGCTTACGACGCCAGCGCAGCTCTTTGAGCCAATGTTCAGGTAAGTTGACTTCCGACTAAACTTATCTTATTAGGATATGCTACATGAATATTTTCCTTTGCACAATCTCTTATTGTCTGCTCCGAATCTATACACCCACTGGGTGTTTTGTCGTCTTTATTATTTGCACTCTTTCGCTCGGTCTGGCCAAGTGGAATCCAAACCAGTGGGGGCACACCAAGTGCACCCACTGGGTGTAGTCCCCGAGACCGCAGTCGACTACTGGCAGTCGGCTGGGGTTTGAGCACTTTTCGCCTCTTTTCTTTTATTTTGTGCACTCGGTCTGGGCGGACCAGCCGAGTGGAATCCAAACCAGTGGGGGCACGCCAAGTGCACCCACTGGGTGTAGTCCCCGAGACCGTAGTCGACTGCTGGCAGTCGGCTGGGGTCTGAGCACTCCTTTTTTCGGTATTCGGTCTGGGCGGACCAGCCGAGTGGAATCCAAACTAGTGGGGGCACACTAAGTGCACCCACTGGGTGTAGTCCCCGAGATCGTAGTCAACTGCTGGCAGTCGGTTGGGGTCTGAGTGGTCTTGAAGCTTTATTCACTCGGAAGTAAATAATCTTTGATCTCGTCGATTGATATGTCTTTTACTTACTGCATAAATCTTGTACTCTCATTTCCATGTTCGCCGAATTTGAGGAGAAGGAGAGGCAACTCAACCTTGACCTGGAGCTGGCCCAACAAAACTTGAAGAAGGCTCAAGATGAAGGTGCCGGTATGGAAGGTAACTGCCTATCGACTGCTCATGTCGATCGTCCTTTAAATTATCCCTTCAATCTTTTGTTTGATCTAAATGCTTATTTTGCAGAGAAAATGAGGTTGGCTCTGGAGAAGAAGGACTTGGACCTTGCAGCTGCGCAGAAGGAGGCTCAGGAGAAGACTACCCTTGCTGACACGAAGCTGGCTTCAGTCGGAGCGCTGGAAGAGGAAATAAGCAAGCTGAAGTTGTCTCTCACTGAATCCAACCAAGAGGCAACTCGTCTGAAGAAGGATAAGGTGGCTCTGAACGAGAAGCTGGAAGACATGGCTCGTAAGAGAAATGACTTGGAAGCTTATCTGGGAACCCTCGCCAAGAAGCTCTTTCTTATGCTCGAAGGTATCTCTTTTAATCCGACTGCTTTACTGTTTGCAAGTTAGTCCTGTCCAGTCGACTCATTAACTCCTTGACTGTAGAATTCTGCCAAAACTTTGAAGAGGATACTGGACGGATCGAGACGGGTTTGGACCCTATCCTTTCTCTAGTCGGCGACGAGGCTGCCATGAATGTGCTTCGACTGGAATCCCGCGTCGCCAGTGTTACAAGTTATCTTGCCCGTCTAAAGGTGGCAGTTTCACGCATTGACTCGTCGCTCTGGCCAAGGGAAACGCTTCAGAATGATCTCGAGTCTCTGATGGCTCGACTCAACGACGTCCACGGTCGAGTGCAGGAATGGAAGAAGTCTTCTGCCCGATGCGGTGCTGACGTGGCTCTGTCACTAGTCAGGGTCCACTGGAGAGAGGCTTGGGAAGAGAAGCTGGCGGTGATCAAGGTTGCCAACACAAAAAGGCACGACTTCCAGTCCTTCATGGAGACTTTTATTGCAGCTGCCACTCAGATCACGGACGGGATCGATTTGGACGAGTTCGTCGAGCCTGCCAGTCCTCCTCTTGCCGAGTGAACAAACTTGATACTCAAACTTGCTTTAAATTTGCCTCGGAATGCCGAGTGGTTATTGTAACCATTAAACTCCTTCGGGCCTGACGCCCGAGTACTTTTATCTTCGTCCTGAGACCCTTGAGATTTTATCTGATCTTGGTTTATCTTCTGCATGTGCTTGCATTTACCTTCGAGTGGAACTTACTCTTCACTCGGAATATTCTTTGAGATGTAACTTTGAAGGAAATATCCCAGTCGACCTGCACCTCGTCATCCTTGTGGGTAGGGATGGAGCGCACACTGTACTTGTGGAGTAGCTCCGTGGAGAGGATTGCAGTCGACCTGCACTTCGTCATCCTTGCGGAGAGGGATGGAGCGGACATTGTACTTGTGGCGCAGCTCCATGGAGAGGATTGCAGTCGACCTGCACCTCGTCATCCTTGCGGATAGGGACGCAGCGGACATTGTACTTGTGGCGCAGCTCCGTGGAGAGGATTGCAGTCGACCTGCGCCTCGCCATCCTTGCGGATAGGGATGGAGCGGACATTGTACTTGTGGCGCAGCTCCGAGGAGAGGATTTTTCAACTTAAGAGAGTACTGGACTGCAGCTAAGCCCCCGAGTGTGAGGTTTGCTCGTCACTCGGTAGGATTTTTTAAACTTAGGCGAGCACTGGACTGCAACTAAGCCCCCGAGTGTGAGGTTTGCTCATCACTCGGTAGGATTTTGAAACTTAGGCGAGTACTGGACTGCAGCTAAGCCCCCGAGTGTGAGGTTTGCTCATCACTCGGTAGGATTTTTGAAACTTAGGCGAGTACTGGACTGCAGCTAAGCCCCCGAGTGTGAGGTTTTCTCATCACTCGATAGGATTTTGAAACTTAGGCGAGTACTGGATAGCAGCTAAGCCCCCGAGTGTGAGGTTTGCTCATCACTCGGTAGGATTTTTGAAACTTAGGCGAGTACTGGACTACAGCTAAGCCCCCGAGTGTGAGGTTTGCTCATCGCTCGGTAGGATTTTTTTTTAAACTTAGGCGAAACGGAATCGTAGTTAAGCCCCCGAGCGAGAGGTTTGCTCATCACTCGGTAGGATTTTAAAACTTAGGCGAGTACTGGACTGCAGCTAAGCCCCCGGGTGAGAGGCTTGCTAATCACTCGGTAGGATTTTAAAAACTAAGGCGAGTACTGGACTGCAGCTAAGCCCCCGAGTGAGAGGCTTGCTCATCACTCAGTAGGATTTGTAAAACTTAGGCGAGTACTGGACTGCAGCTAAGCCCCGAGTGAGAGGCTTGCTCATCACTCGGTAGGATTTTTAAAACTTAGGCGAGTACTGGACTGCAACTAAGCCCCCGAGTGAGAGGCTTGCTCATCACTCGGTAGGATTTTTTAAACTTAGGCGAAATGGATTCGCAGCTAAGCCCCCGAGTGAGAGGCTTGTTCATCACTCGGTAGGATTTTTTAAACTTAGGCGAACCGGATTCGTAGGTAAGCCACCCACTGGGGGATTTCAGAAACAAACGTAAACAATCGACAATCTTTTTAGAAGACTGTAAAACTCTTGTCTTTGATAAACAAACTATAACTGTGCTTCTTATTACATCTCATCAGACTTAGTGCTTAAGTATAAAAGGGGCGGAGAAGCTCCGCATTCCAGGCACGTGGCTCGTCTTTCTTGTGCTTGACGTCGTAGAGGTGGTATGCTTCATTGTGGAGCACTCTGGTGACCATGAAGGGGCCTTCCCAAGAGGGAGCAAGCTTGTGTGGTTTCTGCTGATCCACTCGGAGAACTAAGTCTCCCTCTTGAAATGCTCGACCCCTCACGTTTCTGGCATGGAATCAACGCAGGTCTTGCTGATAGATGGTTGATCGGATCAAGGCCATCTCTCTTTCTTCTTCTAGGAGGTCAATTGCATCCTTCCTTGCTTGCTCTGCTTCCTCCTCTGTGAAAAGCTCAACTCGGGGTGCATTGTGGCGCAAGTCACTCGAAAGTACAGGTTCGGCTCCATAAACCAAGAAAAATAGGTTTCTACCAGTCGACCGATTGGGAGTTGTCCTCAATCCCCATAATACTGATGGAAGTTCATCGACCCAGGCTCCTGCTGCATGTTTGAGGTCACGCATCAGTCGGGGTTTCAGTCCTTTGAGAATCAATCCATTTGCTCTTTCAGCTTGCCCATTCAACTGGGGGTGGGCGACTGAGGCATAGTCGACTCGAGTACCTTGTGAAGCACAGAAAGTCTTGAACTCATCAGAATCGAAGTTTGATCCGTTGTCAGTGATGATGCTGTGTGGAACACCATATCTGAATGTTATCTCTCTGATGAAGCTGACAGTAGTACTGGCATCAAGGTTCTTGATAGGCTTGGCTTCAATCCACTTGGTGAACTTGTCGACTGCTACAAGCACATGAGTGAATCCACTCCTGCCAGTCCTCAAAGGTCCAACCATATCCAACCCCCAAATAGCAAAAGGCCATACGAGTGGAATGGTCTTCAGGGCTGACGCAGGCTTGTGAGACATGTTGGAGTAAAACTGGCAACCTTCACATTTGTCGACTATTTCTTGTGCCATCGCATTTGCCCAAGGCCAGTAAAATCCCGCTCGGTATGCTTTGGCCACAATGGTCCGAGAGGACGCATGGTGACCACAGGTCCCCGAGTGGATATCATTGAGGATCACTCGACCTCCTTCAAGTGTTATGCATTTCTGGCAAACTCCAGTCACACTTTCTCTGAACAACTGTCCTCTTATCACAGTAAAGGCCTTAGATCAACGGACGATTTGTCGAGCCTCTTCTTCATCTTCTGGGAGTTCCCTTCTAAGAATGTATGTGATATATGGTACTGTCCAATCGGGGGTGATGACCAAAACTTCCATCATCAAGTCGACCACGGCTAGAATCTTGATTTCAGTCGGATCGGTGGCACTCTTCGGCTGTGGGGGCTCTTCAGTGAATGGATCTTCTTGAACTGAAGGTGTATGAATATGCTCCAGGAACACATTACCGGGAATGTCTTCTCTCTTGGAGCCTATCTTTGCTAGATCATCGGTTGCTTGATTTTTCAGTCAAGGGATGTGATGGAGCTCTAACCCCTCAAACCTCTTTTCTAACTTTCTTACTGCATTGCAATAACCAGTCATGGCTGGGCTTCTGAAGTCCCACTCCTTCATCACCTGATTGACCACTAAATCCGAGTCGCCATAGACCATGAGGCGACGGACGCCGAGTGAAATGGCCATACGCAACCCATACAGAAGTGCCTCGTATTCAGCCTCATTGTTGGAGGAGTCAAAGTGAATATGGAGAGCATAACTGAGTTTGTCACCATGGGGGGAGACCAACACCACTCTAGCACAGGAACCATTCAACATCTTGGACCCATCGAAGAACATGGTCCAATGCTCCGAGTGAATTTGGGCCGAAAGTTGCTGTTCGATCCACTCGGCGAGGAAATCGGCTATTGCTTGGGACTTAATAGCCTTCTTTGCTTCAAACTTGATATCCAGGGGAAGGAGTTCAATCGCCCACTTTGCCACTCAACCAGTTGCATCTCTATTGTTCAAAATCTCCGATAATGGAGCGTCACTGACGACTGTAATAGAATGATTAGAGAAATAGTGTGCAGCCTTCTTTGTGGTCATTTAAATTCCATAAACAAGCTTCTGATAATGGGGATATCTTTGCTTTGATGGAGTCAGAACTTCAGAAATGTAATATACTGGGAGCTGAACTTTATAAGTTTTTCCTTCTTCTTCCAGCTCGACCGTGAGTACTGTACTGACAACTTGTTTAGTGGCTGCAATGTAAAGCAGTAATGGTTCTTTGGTGATTGGTACAGCAAGCACCGGCTGGGTGGAAAGCAGGGCTTTGAGCTCTACAAACGCTGCATCAGCTTCGGGAGTCCACTCGAACTTATCAGACTTCTTCATCAGTCGGTAAAGAGGCAGTGCCTTTTCACCGAGACGAGAAATGAATCGACTCAAGGCGGCCAAACAACCAGTAAGATTCTGGACATCGTGCACACGCACAGGGCGTTTCATCCGAAGAATAGCACCAACTTTCTCTGGGTTAGCGTCGATCCCTTGTTCGGAAACGAGGAAACCGAGTAACTTTCCACCAGGAACTCCGAATGTGCACTTTGATGGATTAAGCTTGATATCATACCTTCTGAGGTTGGCAAAGGTTTCAGCAAGGTCAGCCAGCAGGTCGAAACCTTTTCGTGACTTGACTACAATGTCATCCATGTATGCTTCCACATTCCGACTGTTTTGAGTGAGTAGACACTTCTGGATCATTCTCATGAATGTGGATCCGGCGTTCTTCAGGCCGAATGGCATAATGACATAACAGAAATATCCGAATGGAGTGATGAAAGTCATTTTTATCTCATCGGGACCATACAGTCGGATCTGATGGTACCTAGAATAGGCGTCCAAAAAGGACAAACGCTCACACCCCGCAGTTGAGTCGACGATTTGGTCGATGCGGGGGAGAGGAAAATGATCTTTCGGGTAGGCCCGATTGATACGCTTGAAGTCAATGCACATGCGTAGTGAGTTGTCCTTCTTAGGGACCATGACAACATTGGCGAGCCACTCGGAGTGGTAGATTTCACGGATGAACTCAGCTGCCAGGAGCCGAGCCACCTCCTCGCCGATTGCCTTTCTCTTCTGGACGGCGGACCGTCGGAGATGTTCCTTGACTGGTTTTACTTTCGAGTCGACTCGCAAACGATGCTCAGCCAGTCCCCTGGGTACACCTGGCATGTCAGAAGGTTTCCATGCAAAGATGTCCCAGTTCTCATGGAGGAACTGGATGAGCGCTTCTTCCTATTTGATGTCGAGTGTTGTTGAGATATGGGTCGGAGCGGCATTGGAATCGGTCGGGTGAATATGAATCGGCTTTGTTTCATCGGACGACTGAAATGCAGAATCTGTGGCAGGCTTCTTGGCTCACAGCAAATCACTCGGATCTGCATTCTTCTGATACTCTTGTAGTTCTACTACTGCCATCTGTGCATCGGCAATTTTTGAGCCCTTTTGGAATTACTCTTCCGCCTTCTACCGATTGCCAGTGACGGTGATTACTCCTTTAGGACCAGGCATCTTCAATTTGAGATACACATGACATGGTCGATCCATAAAACGTGCATAAGCGGGCCTACCTAGAATAGCATGGTAAGCACTCTTGAAATCCACTACCTCAAATATCAACTTTTCCTTGCGGTAATTCTTGGAATCACCGAAAACCACATCAAGGGCGATCTGGCCGAGTGACTGAGCCTTCTTGCCAGGTATAACACCGTGGAAACTCATGTTGCTTTCACTAAGCTTGGACATCGGAATGCCCATTCCCTTCAAGGTTTCAGCATAAAGGATATTCAGGCCAATGCCACCATCCATCAGCACTTTAGTCAGTCGAGTGCCTTCGACTATTGGGTCGACCACCAGTGCTTGCCTCCCAGGGGTGGCTATATGCGCCGGGTGGTCCGATTGGTCGAACGTGATGGCAGTCCGGGACCACTTCAAATAACTGGGTGTTGTCGGAGCAACCAAGTTCACCTCCCTGTTAATAACCTTCAATCGACTTTTGCTTTCAACATCAGCAAAAATCATCAGCGTGGAATTGATATTGGGAAAACCACCATCATCTTCTTCTCTATCCTCACCTCTATCCGACTCCTTTTCCTTCTCTTTGGGTTGTTTCTCTCGGAACTGCTGGATCAGGAGACGAGACTGTCGAGTGGTGTGTTTAGGGTAAATGAGATTCCCCTCTTCATCTTTTTTGGTACGAATATGGAAGGGTAAGTCCAACACATCATTCCCATCTTTATTTTTAACCTTCTTGGGAGTCCAGGGCCCTTTGGTTTTTCCCTTGAATTTCCCTTGAGCAACAACTAAAGCTTCACCAGGAGCAGCTGGTTCGGCCTTTCGGTTCTGTTTCCGACTGGAATTCCCTCCTCCGGTTTCTTGGGCGACTGTTTTATGTTTGCCACTCCGGAGTCGGTCTTCCTCTTCACCATTGGCTTATTTGGCGGCAATCTCCATCATCCGAGTCAGAGTCATATCTCCTGTCCGACCGAATTTCAGATTCAACAACCGATACTTGACACCTTCCTTGAAGGCACAAATTGCTTGGTGATCTGACACATTCTCCACTGTATGGTGTAACATGATCCATCTCTGGATATAATCCCTCAAGGTTTCATTCGGTTTCTGAACACAACACTGCAATTCTGTCAACCCTGCCGTCCTTTTGCAAGTGCCTTCAAAGGTTCTAACAAACACTCGAGCAAGTTCCTCCCAACTATATATGCTGCCAGGAGCCAACTGGTTCAACCACGCTCTGGCTGAGCCCTCCAACATCAAGGGGAGGTGCTTCATGGCCACATCATCATTGCCACCACCAATCTGCACAGCTACTCGGTAATCCTCAAGCCAAGTGTCTGGCTTGGACTTGCTGGTGAACTTGCTGACTCTAGTCGCCAACCTGAAGTTGGGAGGAAGCACTGCTGCTCTGATGGCTCTGCTGAAACACTCGGGTCCTGAAACATGCACCATGCTTCCAGTCGGACGATCTCTATCGTGGCCTTCTCTTTGAGCTTTGTTCCTATTAACCAGACCTTGAACGAGGATAGACCTTGCATCAAAGCCTGGCTCTCTGGGGTCGACTGGAATTCTTCGTTCGCCGCTGTGGGGACGCCTGTCATCTTGCCGCCGAGGCACGTATGACCCACTCCTCGGAGGAGGCGTGGGCACTCGACGATGGTCATCATGGCCGAGTCGATGATCATACTGCTCACGTTCATGTACTGATCTTGCTGGTACCCACGTCCCTCATGCCGTGGAGGCGATCTTGGGCTATGAGCAGATTGGATAGTATCCGCCACCACAGACCTACTATGAATCCTATTCCGCGACTGAGATACTATTGTATTCTGCTCCCCCGCTGCCCGGAGTAAAGCCCAAATCTGCATCAAACCTCGGCCAGCTTCTGACTGGGGAGGTTGAATTGACTCTGCTATTTGAGCTACAGCTGTTAGATTCTGGATCGGAGTTCGGTATACCTAAGTTAGAGGCTGAAAAAGTTGTCTCGACTGGACTCAGGAATTCGCTGCCGAGCACGCTCGTCGAGTGCGCGCTGGAGGTTCTCTAGTCGAGTGCGCTCAGCCAAGTTGGCCAGGCGCGCCTCCTCCAAGGCCTGGGCCTCAGGGGTTTCGCCAACGATGGGAGTGTGAAGTGCATCCATATTACGGCGGCGAAGATCTTCCCTCCCCTGCGAAGAGAGGGATTCGGGGCGGTACTCCTCGTGGACATGTGATGGGTCACCGACGCCATCGCCACCATCTTCACAGGTGAAGCCAGGAGGACTACGTGGTCCATTGACCATCAAGACTTCCGCCGCGGGGTCGCTACTGTCGCATTCGGACGCAGTCTCGACGGAGCCAGTCGACAGATCGAACAGGCCGTAGAGAGTTTCATCGGGCTCGATCACCGCGATTTGTGGGGTGGCCGATTGGCGGGCCACCGCGTGCCTCACCCACCGCTGAAGCCGCGACCGACCGGATCGCTAGCACCGGCGAACAACAGAAAGTGAGGTTGCCGTAGGAGCCGACTGATACTGAGTCGACGGTTGCCGAAGAAGGACGCCGCGGACGCATGCGCGGAAGTGCGTTGCCCCGCAGACGGTGTGCGCCTCGACGTCGAGTGGGGCCTCGTGGAGCCAAGCGGAGTCGTCGGCGACGAAAACAAGCGCGCCGAGATGGATCTCGCGTCCTTCAGCCAATCCTCCACCGGAAAACATGATGATGGGAATCGGAAAAATCGCAACTTCTCCAGCAAACTGCTAAGACACCTGCCCCACGGTGGGCTCCAACTGTCGTGGATCTAAGACTGACAGTAGAATGGGGGGGTAGGTATGAGGAGGCAAGATCCTAGCTATGGAGTAGTTGTACACACGAGTTTTACAAGTTCAGGCCCTTCTCGGAAGAAGTAACAGCCCTACGTCTCAGTGCCCTGAGGCGGTTGACTAGATTATATGTGTGTGTGAGTTTACAAAAGATGCGAACCCTTGTGCCTGTGGAGGGGGTGGCTTATATAGAGTGCGCCAGGACCCCAGCTGGCCCACGTTACAAAGGGTTTAAGGTACATTAAAGGGGAGACGTTACTGGTAACACTAGTAAATAAAGAGACATAATGACCATTAAAGCTATGAGGTGATGTCCGACCGTTGTAGTTCGGAGCGACCATAGACGTTCTGGTGGTCGAGTGACAGTCTCCGCGGTCGAGTGACTTCAAGTCTTCCGAGTGGAAGTCCTCATGGTCGAGTGGATGATGACTCCTCTTCGAATACTTCTAGTTTTAGGGTGACGTCCTAGGGGAGGTGTCTAGGTCAGGCCTATGACCCTACCCTAGGTACATATCTTCATCAGGCAGCCCGAGGGAGAAGTGTCCGGATTTCAAGGCGACTTGTTGCAAGCTATCCCAAGTGTACGAGCGAGCTCAAAAAGTCATGAGGAACATGGCTAAGGCCTTGTGGCTGTCCGATTCTCCTCCAGAAATTATGGAGGAGCTCATGCATTTATTCAAGGGATCTCGATGCCACTTTGAACTATGGAAGGCATCAGCATGTCGAGATGGTGCGCAAGAAGCCTGGGCCATGGTGAAAACACGGTATACCGGACTTGATCCGAATCATATGGCCCGGGTCGGACCTCGGGGACCAGACGGACAGGAAATTCCGGTTAGCTTGGTGTACGACCGAGTAAAGATAGCCGCCAAATTTTCCCAACAGGACTGTAAACTAGACAGTCTTATAGATGGTATAGATAAAGAGTAGGCGTTTGATTCCATGTAACAATGCGCTTTATCATCAAACTTATCTCCGGCCGAACGTGAAAAGATTGTCATGGCAGACCTTCTGCTCCAACCTCCGAAACCCAAGGGTTGGAGTGTTTCTGAATATTATACATGTGGTAAACACCAAGTATGTTCAGAAACCAGGCCATCTGGTCATGGTTCTTGAGCAAACAAACTATATTCGGGGAGTTATGTTATATTACCTTTTAACATAAGAAGCATCTTCCAGAGAGAATAGTTCCGTTAAGGGTTCCTCTCCCTGGGTCATCATGCATTATTTATGCATGCCTAAGCTGTGATGCTAAAAAATCACAGGAAGCTTTATATTTTTGGGATTTTTATATTACAACGGAGGCAGTTTGTCATTTGTCCGCCGACCAATTATTCTCTTAAGAACGCTAGCTCTCGGCTTCACCCGTCTGAGGTACATGTCCGAATAACCCGGTTGTAACAATCGCATAGGTGCTCCCTTTATGTCCTAGCCGAAAAAGCGGGAACGTAGGGCATAATCCCAGGAGCTAGGCAACCCAGCTTGGCAAAAACTTAAGTCATAAAGGCGCATATAATGGCGAAGAAAGGACGTATGTGAGTAGACGACACATATATATGGTGAGCTCTATGCTCCAAATAATAATAAGCTTTTATTAAGAGAAGCCCCTAGTTGTGGTGGGGTGTGTACATTTAAGGATGTATACCCTGCAAGTGTGCGGCTTACCTGAACACATGTTAAAAATCATATAAAAACGAGAAAAAGGAAATATTGAAAATGAGGAAAATGAACGAACAAAGGTATATGTCCGGATTTAGGCGTAGAATCTTCGGAGCCGAGCAGCGTTCCATGGGTTCGGCTCTAAGTGATTATCTGATGCATTGCGAAGGCGATAGGCTCCTCCAGTGAGAACTTCATCTATAATGAAGGGACCCTCCCATTTGGGTTTGATCTTGTCCTTTTTCTTCTCTGGTAGGCGTAGAACGAGCTCGCTGACATTATAAGTCTTTGCCTGCACTTCTTTGCTTTAATATCTTCGAGCCTGTTGTTGATAGAATGCGGAACGGGCCTTCGCAACATCGCGCTCCTCCTCCATGCTGTCCAGATCGTACTGCCGATCGAGCTCGGCTTCTCTCTCTTCATACATGCACACTCGAGGTGAATCATGAATAATGTCACAAGGCAAGACAGCCTCTGCGCCGTACACCATAAAGAAGGGTGTGTATCCGATCGTGCGATTGGGCGTGGTCCGCAGCCCCCAGAGTATGGAATCGAGTTCCTCGACCTAGTGCTTATCTGATTCCCGTAAGGAGCGCACTAGTCTGGGTTTGATGTCGCTCATTATCAGGCCGTTAGCCCATTCGACCTGACTGTTTGTTTGAGGGTGATAAACGGAGGCATAATCGAGCTTAATGCCCAGATTAGCACACCAATTTTTCACCTCGTCGGCTGTTCAATTAGAACCGTTGTCAGTAATGATGTTGTGCGGGACGCCATAACGGTGTACAACACCGGATATGAAATTGATCACTGGTCCGACTTCGGCCGTTTTTACCGGTTTGGCCTCTATCCACTTGGTGAATTTATCCACCATAACCAGCAGATACTTTTTCTTATGGCTTCCCCTTTAAGGGGTCCGGCCATGTCTATCCCCCAGACCGCGAAAGGCCAGGTAATGGGGATTGTTATGAGGGCAGTGGGCAGCAAATGGCTTTGATTGGCAAAAAGCTGGGATCCGACACAGCGCTGTACAAGGGTCTGTGCATCTGCTCGGGCTGTGGGCCAGAAGAAGCCTATACAGAAGGCTTTACTTACTATGGCCCGAGCTGCAGCGTGATGGCCACCGAGGCCAGCATGTATTTCGGCCAAGAGGTGACGCCCCTCCTCTTCGGAGATACATCTTTGAAGGACTCCGGTGGTACTTTTCTTGTAGAGCTCTCCCTTGTGGACTTTATAGGCCTTAGAGCGTCGGACTATGCGACGGGCCTCGTTCTGATCATTAGGGAGCTCCTGCCTATTAAGGTAGGCCAAGAAGGGTTCGTTCCATGGAGCAATGACCTCCATGATTACATGAGCAGAGGGTGTTGGCTCGGTGCTCAAGCCCCCGATGATATCCGAATCATGTTCGGCGTCCGGGGGGTATGATCGGCGTTGGACTGTTATTTCCGCTCTCTTCCTGCCATACCACACATGGTTGAAAACCCTTTCCAAAAAGGTGTTAGGCGGGACGGGGTCGCGTTTAGCGCCTAGACGAGCAAGGATGTCCACTTCCTGATTGCTATCTCGAGCCACATGATGAAACTCGAGCCCCTCGAATCGAGCAGATATTCTAAGTATGGCATTGCGGTAGGCCACATTGGCGTCGAATTCTCCATTTATTTGGGATATCGCAAGGTTTGAATCCCCACGCACTTCGAGGCATTGTATGCCCATGGAAACGACCATCCGGAGTCCGTGCAGGAGCGCTTCATATTCTGGTGCATTATTGGAATCCGTATACATGATTTGCAATACATAACAGACTGTGTCCTTCGTAGGGGATATTAGGATGACACCAGCCCCCAGTCCGGCTAACATTTTGGAGTCGTCGAAGTACATCACCCAGTTGGATTATGTGTTGTACTCTTTAGGGAGTTTGGCTTCCATCCATTCGGTGACGAAGTCGGCCAACACCTGAGATTTAATAGCTCGACGTGGCATGTATGTTATTTCGAATGGTAAGAGCTCTATGGCACATTTGGAAATGCGGCCGGCGGCGTCTCGGTTGTTTATGATATCATTGAGTGGTACTTCAGAGGCCACTGTGATCGAGCATTCTTGAAAGTAGTGCCGCAGCTTTCGAGATGCCATGAAGACTGCATATGCTATCTTTTGATAATGCGGGTATCTGGATTTGCATGGTGTAAGGACCTCCGATACGTAGTATACTGGTTTTGTAGTGGGAATTTGTGTCCCTCTTCCTCTCGTTCGACAACGAGCACAGCGCTCACTACTTGGTGAGTTGCTGATATGTACAGAAGCATGGGTTCGCCGACGTTTGGTGCGGCCAGAATTGGGTTGTTCGCTAACAAAGTTTTTATTTCTTCCAACCCGGCGGTCGTCGCGTCCGTCCACTCGAAGTGATCGGTACGACGGAGCAGGTGACAAAGTGGTAGTGCCTTTTCTCCCAGTCTAGAGATAAAGCGGCTCAGGGCTGCCATGCACCCAGCTAGTTTTTGGACCTACTTTAGGTCTGTTGGTGTCACCAATTGCGATAAGGCTCGTATTTTGGCCGGATTTGCTTCGATTCCTCTGTTGGAAACAATAAACCAGAGCAATTTTCCGGTCGGGACGCCGAAAACACATTTTCCGGATTGAGTCGTATGTCATATGTTCGGAGGTTGTCGAATGTGAGGCACAAGTCATCCACCAATGATTCGACATGTTTGGTTTTGATGACTACATCATCTATATATGCCTCAACTGTCTTGCCGATTTGTTTTTCTAGGCATGTTTGGATCATGTGCTGGTAGGTGGCGCCGGCGTTTTTGTGCCCGGAAGGCATAGTGTTAAAGCAAAAAGGCCCATACGGAGTGATGAATGCTGTCGCGGCTTGATCGTATTCCTTCATCTTAATTTGATGGTATCCGGAGTATGCGTCGAGGAAGCACAGTGAGTCATGCCCTACGGTTGCATCAATGATTTGGTTAATGCGGGGTAGTGGGAAGGGGTCCTTAGGGCAAGCCTTGTTTAGGTCTTTGAAATCGACACAGAGGCGCCAGGATTTATCCTTCTTTAGCACCATGACCAGGTTTGCTAGCCAGTCTGAGTATTTGATCTCTCTAATGAATCCGGCTTCAAGTAGTTTGGCTAGCTCTTCCCCCATGGCTTGTCGCTGCTGCATTTGCTTGACTGGTTTAAAGCCCTTAATTGTATTGAGGCTGTGTTCGGCCAGTCTGCGTGGGATTCCTGGCATATCCGAAGGATGCCAGGCAAAGATGTCCCAATTTTCGCGCAAACACGCTCTTAAGGCGGCGTCAATCATTGGATCCAGCTGCGCTCCAATGGCTGCAGTTTTGTTAGGATCCGTTGGGTGCACTTGAAATTTGACTATTTCGTCTGCTGGTTTAAAGGAAGTGGATTTGGGCCTCTTGTCGAGGATTACGTCATCCTTGTCCACTGCAGAGCGCAGAGTAGTCAGTTCCTTGGCCGCGAGGGCCTCGGATAGCGCCTTCAGGGCTAGTGATGCAGTTTTCTTTTCGCCGCGGAGTGCTATATCCGAATCACTGGTAATAGTGATAACTCCGTTGGGCCCTGGCATTTTGAGCTTCATATACCCGCAATGGGGTATAGCTTGAAAGCGGATGAATGCTTCTCGCCCTAACAGTGCATGATATCCACTGTGGAAAGGTGCCACATGGAAGAGCAACTCTTCGGACCAATAATTTTCCGGCGTGCCGAATACGACGTCGAGTTTGATCCTCCCCGAGCTTATTGCTTCTCGACTGGGAATGATGCCTCGGAAAGTGGTGCCGCTTTGCTCAATGCGACTTTTGTCCACCTGCATTTTTTGAGTGTGTCTTCGTAGATGAGGTTTAATCCACTGCCACCGTCCATGAGTACTTTTGTGAGCCGAAATCCCTCTACTATTGGGTTTAAGACCAAAGCGGCTGGTGCTCGGACTGATCTGGCCCTTGGCTCGTTGCTACCTCTTGATCATGCGTTGGTTTTCCCTTGAAGAGGAAAGGGTGATGCATCAAAGCAGCGTAAGTATTTCCCTAAGTTTTTGAGAACCAAGGCATCAATCCAGTAGGAGACCACGCGCGAGTCACCTCGTACCTACATAAACAAATAAGAACCTCGCAACCAACGTGATAAAGGGGTTGTCAATCCCTTCACGGACACTTGCAAGAGTGAGATCTGAAAGATATGATAATAATAAGATAAATTTTTTGGTATTTTTATGATATAGATTGAAAGTAAAGATTGCAAAATAAAATAGATTGGAAACTTGTATGATGGAAAAATAGACCCGGGGGCCATAGGTTTCACTACTGGCTTCCCTCACGATAGCATAAGTATTACGGTGGGTGAACAAATTACTGTCGAGCAATTGATAGAAAAGCGAATAATTATGAGAATTTCTATGCATGATCATGTATATAGGCATCACGTCTGAGACAAGTAGACCGAAACGATTCTGCATGTACTACTATTACTCCACACATCGACCACTATCCGGCATGCATCTAGAGTATTAAGTTCATAAGAACAGAGTAACGCCTTAAGCAAGATGACATGATGTAGAGGGATAAACTCATGAAATATGATATAAACCCCATCTTTTTATCCTTGATGGCAACAATACAATACAATACAATACGTGTCGTTTCCCTTTCTGTCACTGGGATCGAGCACCGCAAGATTGAACCCAAAGCTAAGCACTTCTCCCATTCCAAGAAAGATCAATCTAGTAGGCCAAACCAAACTGATAATTCGAAGAGAATTGCAAAGATAACCTATCATACATAAAAGAATTCAGAGAAGATTCAAATATTGTTCATAGATAAACTTGATCATAAACCCACAATTCATTAGTCTTTGTACCTGAAGGTCTGAAGTAAACTTGATCATAAAAGGATCTCGACAAACACACCACAAAAGAAGATTACATCAAATAGATCTCCAAGAGAATCAAGGAGAACTTTGTATTGAGATCCAAAGAGAGAGAAGAAGCCATCTAGCTACTAGCTATGGACCCGAAGGTCTGAAGTAAACTACTCACACATCATCGGAGGGCCATGGAGTTGATGTAGAGGCCCTCCATGATCAATGCCCCCTTCGGCAGAGCTCCGGAAAAGGCCCCAAGACAGGATCTCTTGGGTACAGAAGGTTGCGGCGGTGGAAATAGGGTTTTGTGGTGCTCCTGGATGTTTTCGGGGTATGTCAATATATATAAGAGGAAGAAGTAGGTCGGTGGAGCAACGAGGGGCCCATGAGGGTGGAGGGCGCGCCCCTGCCTCGGGGCCTCCTCGGTTGTTTCTTGACGTCCACTCCATGTCCTCTGGATCACGTTTGTTCCAAAAACCATGCTCCCGAAGGTTTCATTCCATTTGGACTCCGTTTGATATTCCTTTTCTGCGAAACACTGAAATAGGCAAAAAAAACCAGCAATTTGGGTTGGGCCTCCGGTTAATAGGTTAGTCCCAAAAATAATATAAAAGTGTGAAATAAAGCCCATTAACATCCAAAACAGATAATATAATAGCATGTAACAATCAAAAATTATAGATACGTTGGAGACGTATCAAGCATCCCCAAGCTTAATTCCTGCTCGTCCTCTAGTAGGTAAATGATAAAAACAGAATTTTTGATGTGGAATGCTTTCTAACATATTTCTAATGTAATTTTCTTTATTATGGCATGAATGTTCAGATCTGAAAGATTCAAGATAAAAGTTTAATATTGACATAAAGATAATAATACTTCAAGCATACTAACTAAGCAATCATGTCTTCTCAAAATAACATGGCCAAAGAAACTTCATCCCTACAAAATCATATAGTTTGGTCATGCTCCATTTTCGTCACACAAGAATGCTCTCATCATGCACAACCCTGATGACAAGCTAAGCAATTGTTTCATACTTTAGTAATCTCAAACTTTTTTCAACTTTCACGCAATACATGAGCGTGGGCCATGGATATAGCACTATGGGTGGAATAGAATATAATGAAGGGCGTTATGTGGAGAACACAAAAAGGAGAAAGTCTTACATTGACGCGGCTAATCAATGGGCTAGGGAGATGCCCATTGTCGGTGTCAAAACCGGCAGATCTTGGGTAGGGGGTCCCGAACTGTGCGTCTAATGCGGATGGTAGCAGGAGGCAGGGGACACGATGTTTTACCCAGGTTCGGGCCCTCTTGATGGAGGTAAAACCCTACGTCCTGCTTGATTTATTCTTGATAATATGAGTCGTACAAGAGTTGATCTACCACGAGATCAGAGAGGCTAAACCCTAGAAGCTAGCCTATGGTATGATTGTATGTTGTCCTACGGACTAAAACCCTCCGGTTTATATAGACACTGGCGGAGGCTAGGGTTACACAAGGTCGGTTACAAAGGAAGAGGTATGCACATCCGCATTGTCTAGCTTGCCTTCCACGCCAAGTAGAGTCCCATCCGGACACGGGACGAAGTCTTCAATCTCGTATCTTCATAGTCCAACAGTCCGGCCAAAGGATATAGTCCGGCTATCCGGAGACCCCCCTAATCTAGGACTCCCTTAGTATCCCTAAACCAGGCTTCAATGACGATGAGTCTGGCGTGCAGTGTTGTATTCGGCATTGCAAGGCGAGTTCCTCCTCCGAATACACCACAGAAGAGTTTGAATACAAGGATAGTGTCCGACCTTGCAAAATAAGTTCCACATACCACCGTAGAGAGAATAATATTTCCACAAATCTAATCTGCTGACACGTTTTGGCAGCATGACATCACACCATGGCCCGGTAATTATTCGAACCGTTTTTCTTTAACCAGCCTCGCACATAACGCGAGGCGGTTTCTTGACACGTCTTGTCAAAGCAGAGATCGTGTCCCCTTATTACGGGATTCCCATCAATATGAGCGTGGGTAACCCAACTGCGCCACCAATTACGGTGCTTGGGGGATAAGCGAGTTTTACCAGGCTGGTGGGGGTGCATAGTTTCGTCCGCCCTTATAAAGGGAATTATTTTCTACCCACGCCTTCTTCCTCCTTGCTCATCCATTCTCGCGCACTCGAGCTCCAACGCCAAGTCCACATCCTTCTCATCAACTCTCTCCAAACATGTCCGGAGCGGGAGGCAAGTGGATGTGTCCCTCCGTCACGGTGGGACACATCAAAAAGCTACGTGGAGCCGGATACTTAGCCGAGGATATGCGCACCGGCTGCCAGCCGCGGGGCAGGTCGTCCCTACCCCGGAACCTCATGAAAGGGTGGTTTTCCTCCCCCACATCATCCGCGGACTGGGGTTTCCCCTCCATCCATTCGTCCACAGCCTTATGTTCTATTATGGGCTGGAATTTCATGATCTGGCCCCGAATTTCATTCTCAACATCTCAGCGTTCATCGTCGTGTGCGAGGCTTTCCTCCGCATCCGGCCCCACTTCGGCCTGTGGCTGAAGACCTTCAATATCAAGCTGAAGGTGGTCGGCAGCCAACAAGCGGAATGCGGCAGAGCCATGGTGGGCAAAATGCCCAACGTTATATGGCTCGAGGGCTCCTTCATGGAGACCATAAAGGGGTGGCAATCGGGGTGGTTCTACATCACTGAGCCGCGCGACACCAACTGGGTGGCGGCCCCAGGTTTCGATCCGGAATCCCCACACGGCTCACTTCCTGGAAGGAGAAGGGCCTATCCTGGGGTTCATCGGTGGAGCTGGACGGACTCTAGAAGTGTATCCGGAACATGATAAGCAAGAAACTTAAGCTTGTCAACATAGTCGAGGTCATGCTCTTCCGCCGGATCCTCCCGTGTCAATAACGGGATTTCAACTTATGGGAGTTCGACCCGGCCCAGTACCAGACTCTACATGAGCTCTTCGACACGACGCATAAGGACGTCTGGAGGGTGCTATTCAAGGGCGCCGAGGTCCCTCCTTCTCTTACCGAGGACCGCGGGCTAAGCGCGAAGCGCCCTGCAAATTCGGTAAGTTCTGTACATCTGGTAGGATATTTATTTCCCATAGCTTAACCATGTGCGGGGTCTGACCTCCCATGCCTTTGACAGGACTGGGTGGAGACATCGGAGTAGATTAACTATCCGGCCCCTCTGCTCGAAGACCCTGCGGACGCTCTCCTGACGGAGATGCGGACTCCGGCTCCTTATGTGGTGCCGGAGAAGAGCAAGAAGAAGGCCAAGGGAACCCGAAAGAGTTCCTGGCGCCAGGTGGTATCGGACTCATCATCCGATAACACCGAGACGCACTCCTCCCATGAAAACAAGGAGAAGGAAGATGAAGATTCTCCCCCTCCAGCAGGGGGAGACAAGAAAAGGAAGGCCGCCCCAACCGGGGAGGCCGAAGGTCCAAGAAGGGAAGGACTCTCCTTCCGGACTGCTCTACCACCGCCGCCGACGGCGAAGACGAGTGGCTGCTCAGGGCCAAGCCCCTGGCGAAGTCGTAAGTATTCAGATACCAGAGTAACTCATAGCATACCTTTGTCGCACTGCTTCTCCTAACGTCGAATATGATTATTTAGTCCGCCCCAAGCCCGTATCGACGTATCATCGTCGGACGGTTCCTTGGACTCGTCGGCCATGAATAGTGATACACTTCCAACCGCCTCCTCTCCTTGCCCTACGGACAATGCCGAGGTATTGTCTCAAGGGGCACCGAGCCGGGGGGAGACAGTCCCGGAGGCGCCTCAAGGCGACCTTCCGGACTCCAGGAGCAAAGGGAGCAAGGCTCCCGGGGGCTCCAAGTTCGGCCCTCAGCCGAACACTGCGCCGGAACCTCCAGTGGTTCTGGACTCGGGCAGGCGGCCCCCTTCCAAAAGGGGCAAGCCATCCATGCCGGTGGCCTCTGTCCATCCAGAGGCACCGGATGACCTATTGGGAGCGCTTCGCGGCGCTTCCATCGACGAAGAGCACCACACTATTATGAGTGCGGTGATCAAGAAGGTTTAGTCTGCCAAGAATGGACTGACTGAAGCTTGTGCCAGCCTTCTAACAGGCTTTGAGGTAAGTAGTTAAAATATAGGAAAATATTACCGCATAGACAGTAGCCCCTAATGCTCTGTTTGGTGTTCACAAAGAAAAGCCGAATAGAGGATCAAATAATACCTGTAGGAGTCTAATATAAGTATTTCTGTATGCGTATGCAGGCTTCACTGCTGACCTCTGCCGCACTGACTGCGGAGGTCGCCGCACTGAAGCAGGACCTCGAGCGGTCCGAGAAAGAGCTCGGCCTTTCCAAGAGGTAGCTCGAGGAGAAAAAAGGTAAGTAATACCTTGTCTATATAAAAAATAAAATGTGGTTGCTAAATGACAGGATCATCATGAATGTGCCAGGGGCCACGACCGAAGTGGCGACCCTGAAGCAAGTGTTGTCCAAGGCCGAAAACAAAGCAGCCGAGGAGCGCACCGAGCGGGAAAAACAAGAGGCACGGGTGGGCGAGGTGCAGCAAGAGCTCCAACCTCTCGTGAAGAAGCACGAGGCTTTGGAGCTTGACTCGAAGACGCGAGAGTCCGAGCTTGCCGCGGCGCTCGAGAGCACAAAGCATGCCAAGGCTGAAGCCCAAAAGGCCCTCCAAGAAATTGAGGCGATGAGGAAGATAGCGGCGGGTAAGGCATTCAATATGCAAAGCAAGCATGTGAAAGTAAATTACTTGTTACTTACCCGAGTCCGGAGCTCTCTAGGAGCATTCACAGATTTGCCCCGCAGCGTGTCAGATGCCGCGAAGTATTACCAGGCCGAGGAGGGAAGCTCGACGTAGAAGTTGTTCTGGTCTCAGTATACTGGGACCAAACACCCGATGCATATGAGCGACCAGCTAAAGCAACTGGTCGAGCTGCACAAGGTGGCCGAATAGGCCATGAAGGGCTTTATAGTCCGGATGTGGCCTGGCGACTCCCTTCCCAACAGCTACTTCGGCCTGGTGAGGTGGCTTGTGGATGCCTGCCCACGGCTGGAAGTCATCAAGCGGTCCGTGTGTATCGAAGGTGCCCGCCGGGATTTTGCCCGTGCAAAGGTGCACTGGGCCAAGATGGACGCCAAGAAGCTGGTGAAGGAGGGGCCGCCACAGAGCAAGGAGCATCGCCACCCCGAGATGTATTATGAGGGTGTCCTGAAGGGTGCCCGTCTTGTGGCGGACGAGTGTGCGAAGGATGTAATTTTTGAATGAACTTGCTCATGTGATCCTGTATTATGAAAACTTTTTCATGTGCGCTATGCAACGCTTGTTTGAATTTAAAATATTACCTTCTGTGCGGTTGTTTATCAAATCTGAGAGATGGCCAGTCGTCGGCTTCTGCCCCCATGCCACGAGTGCTGGGGTGTTCGGGATAAACCTGAGCACTCTTTTTCCCATTGTTGGGTCCTTCGAGGGAGGTGCTCAGCACAACGAACAAGGCAACCGAACTATAATGCTTTATCACTCTCACTTAGCCATAGAAGTCTACAATTTTAAATTTTGGTGAAGCCCCTAGTATTCGGAAGGCTGAATTCGGGGCGCTATACACGCCTTAAGCCAGACAAAGCCGACTCCTCGCTCTAAGCGGCATAAGTCTTTAGGGACTCGAGACCTCTCGAACAGCGACCAGCTCTCGCCTTATCATGACAGTCAGTTTTAGCTTTCTCTACTAAGGTGATTAGCCCAGATGAACCGGGGCACAATCGCAGTAGTTTTCCCAGTGCTACCTTAGCCGATATAGCGGAACATAAGGTACCAAAACATGGGAGCCGGGCAAACCCAACTATTGACCCAAGACATGATTCGGAGCTGATGCATATAATGCTATAAGTTCGGGGTGCCGCACTGTCGAAAGTGTTCGGACTTATCACGTCGTATTATGGGGTATGCTTAAGCCCCTGGCGTATTGGCCGTACCAGATTGTACGGGTGCTGAATTTCATGAGTGAACATATATATATATATAAAAGGAAGAATAGAGAATGCGATAATAGTCTAGTGCTATGCATTGTTTATTCAATACACTACAAAAAAAGACACATCTGTGACATTTTGGGCCGAACGAAATTTTTTTCTGTCATACATATGACACTTCTATGACGATAATTGTGACAAAACCCGGTATCATCATAGATGTGGTGGGCTCCTACTTCTATGACAAAAAATCATGACAGAAAATGGGCTTTTCGTCCTGGGCGGGCCGAAGACGCAGCTACATGACATTCTTTGGGCCGTCCATGACGGAAAAAACCATGGAAGAAGCGAGGGGGGGGGAATTTCGGGGAGTTCCCGGTTACGGTGGGAGGTCGGGGCCGAGCGATGCGCGCTTCTCTCGTACATGTACGCGTGTGCGTGCGAGGTGTTGGCTCTAACTGAACCCGAGTGAGGCGTTGGGCTCTAACTGAACCCGAGCGATTGCACTACAGGCTACGCGTTACTGAACCCGAGCGATCGATCGATGGCTGTTAACAGAACCTGATCGAGCGATTCCTTCGCTACTGCTGCTAACTGAAGCCGATCGATGCTGCCTCTGGATGAACAGTGAGCGTTGCAGTTCCCGGTGGGGGTGGATGAACAGGACCCCGTGGTGTTGCCTCTGAATGAACAGGACCCCGATCGATCAAGCCCGTTGGGGCTGGATGAACATGACCCTGTGGAGGGCTGGATGAACAGGACCACCCCGTGGAGGGCAGGATGAACAGTAGACGGTGGAGGGCAGGATGAACAGTAGCCCGTGGAGGGGTGGTTGAACAGGAGCCCGTGGAGAGGGCTGGTTGAACAGTAGCCGGTGGAGTAGCACGCGGTGGAGGCTGGATGAACAGGAGCCCGTGGATGAACAGTCGCAGGTGGAGGCTGGAGGAGGTCGACGGTGGATGAACAGTAGCTCGTGGAGGCTGGAGGGGGTCGACGGTGGAGATGAACAGTATCCCGTGGAGTCCCGTTTTGCGGTACGCCACACCCCTCCCGATGAACAGGACCCCCGTTTCGACCGTAGCGCTCCAACACAAGTCTGTTTCCTCCATTTTGCGGTACGCCACACCCCTCCCGATCAACAGGACCCCCGTTTCGACCGTAGGAGGTCCGTTTCCTCCGTTTTGCGGTACGCCACACCCCTCCCAATGAACAGGACCCCGTTTCGAACGTGGCCGGTCGAACACAAGGCCGTTTCCTCCATTCTGCGGTACGCCAGGCCTCGTTTCCATCGCCTGTTCCGTCCAAGCCCTCCCGATGAACACGACGCATTCCGTTGCCTCCCCATGAACATGACGCATTCCGTTGCCTCCCCATGAACACGACGAAGACGTTATTTCTCCGTTCTGACCCAACCATGTACACGAGCCCTGGCCGTACGTATGCGCGAGTAGGCGTTCGAGACCCCGCCCGTATGTACACATACGTGGTTGTATTTTCTTTCTTGCACCCTGGCCGATGTACATACATGTACATGCTATGTGCGTGCCTCTACTACGACACGTGCGCACCTCTACATCCACCAGTATATATGTACGTACACGTTCGCGACCAGAATGACAATGCTACGTACGCTTCGACCAGGTGGGTCCCGACTGTCAGGCACTTCCTTGCGTGCAAAGATGTAGCTGGTGGGTCCCAGTAGTCAGGGGCAAACATTTTTTTCGCAAAATACGGTGGCCCGTCCGGTGGGTCCCCGCTGTCAGGTGGAGGAATAATTATTTTGCACGTAATAAGGAGGCGCTTCCTTGCTGCAGCCATGGACCCAGTTGTCAGCCTCTCCACGTACAGTCCACGTCCGATGGAAGCCGTTCCTTGACCACGTTGACCACGCCGCGCCGAGAGCACCAGGGCGGTGGACGATGGCGAGGCCTATGAAGGGGACGACGCGGAGCCGGGGAAGACGTGGCAGTGGATGCCCACGCGTAGAGGAGTACAAGGGTTCACTGGTTCGCTGCGGTGTGAGGTTGCCATCGCCGCAGAATAACAAGGGGTGTGGGTGAGTAGAGGGATGGCCTGGCCAGCGGTGGGAGTAGTAGGGGGCGGTGAGGCCTCCGCCGCATCGCAGCCGGCCACGGGAGGCAGGAGCACGAGGCACGACCAGCGCTGGTTTGGGCGGCTGGAGCAAGAAGACCAGAGGTTGAAGAAGCACTACGGCCGTTGGATGGGCATCATACGGTCACTGGAGCTAGAATCGTGCATATTGACTAAGTTGACAAAGCCCTCCGTCCCCGTCAACTTAGTAGGCCCACAAGTCAGCCTCCCACTTAGGTGGGTCCCAGCTAGCAGGGGGTATTCATTTTTTTGTGCGTAATAAGGAGGCACTTCCGGTGGGTCTGACCTGACAGCAGGGGAATGTTTTTTTCACGAAATACGGTGGCCCGTCGGGTGGGTCTCAGCAGTCAGGGGCAAACGTTTTTTTCGCGATATACTGGTGGGCGTCCGGTGGGTCCCTGCTGTCAGGTGGAGGAATAATTATTTTCCGCGTAATAAGGAGGCACTTCCTTGCGGCTGCCGTGGACCCAGCTGTCAGCCTCTCCACGTACAGTATTTTTCCGATGGAATTCGGTCGTTAACCACATTGACCACGCCGCGTCGACAGCACCACGGCGGTGGACGATGGAGAGGCCTAGGAAGGGGACGACGCAGAGCCGGGGAAGACGCGGTAGTGGATGCCCACGCGGAGAGGAGTACGACGGTTCACTGGTTCGTCTGCGCTACCGTCGCCGCAGAATAACAGGGGGTGTGGGTGAGTGGAGTGGAGGGATGGCCTGGCAAGCGATGGGAGTAGTATGGGGGCGGTGAGGCCTCCGCGGCAGCACAGTCGACCACGGGAGGCAGGAGCAGGCGGCATGACCGGCGCTGCTTTGGGAGGCTGGAGCAAGAAGACCAGAGGTTGAAGAAGCACTACGGCCGTTGGATGGACATCGTATGGCCAGTCGAGCTAGAATCGTGCATATTGATTAAGTTGACAAAGCCCTTCGTCCCCGTCAACTTAGTAGGCCCACTATACTGGGTCCCAGCTAGCAGGGGAGTATTCATTTTTTTAGTGCGTAATTAGGAGGCACTTCCTTGCGTGCGAAGATATAGCTGGTGGGTCCGAGCTGTCAGCGGCGGTAATGTTTTTTTCACGAAATACAGAGGCCGTTTCGGTGGGTCCCAGAAGTCAGGTGGATGAAATCATTATTTTGTGCGTAATAAGGAGGCATTTCCTTGCGTGCGACCGTGGACCCAGCTGTCAGCCTCTCCACGTACAGTCCACTTCAGATGCATGTCGGTCATTGACCATGCTGACCACACCACGCCGAGAGCACCAGGGCGGTGGACGACGGCGAGGCCTAGGAAGGGAACGACACGGAGGCAGGGAAGACTCGGCCGTTGTTTTTGTTTCCCACGCGGAGGGGAGTACGAATGTACGAGGGTTTACTGGTTCGTCTGCCGTCGCCGGAGAATAACAGCAGGTGTGGGTGAGTAGAGGGATGGCTAGGCCAGCGATGGGAGTACGGTGGGGCGGTGAGGCCTGCGCGGCAGCACAGTCGGCTGCGGGGAGGAGGGAGCAGGCAGTCCCATCGGCGCTTGTTTGAGCGGCTGGAGCAGGAAGAGCAGAGATTGAAGAAGCACGACGGTCATTGGATGGACATCCAACAGTATACAGGCCATCTGTGGAAAGCCTCAAATCTGTGGAAAACAGCATACAGCCCATCTGCCATTATTTCAAATAATTTACAACCCATTTGCTAATTCTTACAGGTTTTTTTGGAGCCCATATTCTTTATGTTAGCATTACAGCCCATATTGTGGCCACGGTTAAAAAATTATATGAAATTTTGCATATGTCGGTGCGGTCTGAACTGTTTTTAATCCCGAAATTTCGAGTCACATTCAGACTGATTTTAAAAATAAATGTATATCAATATAAAATCCAATAAATTGTCCACGCATAAAAATCAGTGCAATTTAAAATCTCGAAATGAAAAAAAAGATATTTGAAAATAATTGTCGGTTTGATGTGTTTTAAAAATGTACAACCCATTTCTCATTACTCATAGGCCATTTTCTTGGCCAGCCGAATGAAGCTCTCCTCGTCTTGAAAGATTTGCAGCCCAACAGGCCTGATAAAGCGACTTACTTGACAAATCACAAAAGAACTGGGCTAGCCATTTTCAGAAAGAAAGAAACTACTGGGCTAGTCTGTGGTAAACATAAAAGAAAAGGCTGTCCAGACAGGCCAGAGTGTCCCGCACAGCCCAGTTGACACCCTGCTTCCGTCTCAAAAACAAATTAGATAAATGCCACTCCAATTATGGCGATTCATAAAAATGCCACTGCAATTTCCAAACTTTGAAAAATGCCACTGCAATTTTTGCAAACTTTGAAAAATGCCACTGCAGTTTGCAAACTTTGAAAAACGCCACTCCAGACTTCAAAAAATGCCACTAGAAATGGCATGAAATGGCATTTTTCAAAGTTTGCAAAAATTGCAATGGCATTTTTCACGAGACTTCGAAAAAATAAAGGTCGATAACTAATGCGGCACCTCGGGCCAACGCGGCCAGATCGAATTTTGCACGAGAAATTACACACCATGTTTTGTTGACATGTGGTCCCGTTCCAACATATCAGTGAGATGACGGCGAGTAGTAGGAGTATTTCCGAAAGGACGTGTAGGCTGGGGCGCCTCTTCGTGAACCATGGCAAAATCACAACCGTCCACCGACTCTTCGCCTTTCCCTCTCGATTTGGAACTGTTGTCACACGCTCTTCGTCTCCCTCCTCCATTTTCCTTCAGCCCTTCACCCTTTCTTCTGCCATTGTTCGATGGTCTTCTCCATGGAGGGAACAGGCTGGAAACGACCCCGTTATTCTTGCCCCGATCTGAAAGATGACGTGGTAGAGGAACTCATTGATCAGTGCGATGTCATCACCTCGGCTAGCATGGCAGCTTCGTTCAAGCCCATTCTCGACTCAACTAATAACATCATTGCAAGGAACCCAAGAGTCAAGGAGCGGTTTGATCTCCCCTATCTTCTTCGCCGAGACCCTGATGACTGGCGCCGGCACGACGGAGGCCTCGCCCTGTGCAAGTTGATGCCGCTTGATAATGATACGTATGATGTTAAGATGCCATTGCTTGAGGGCAAGGCTTGGGCGGGCGCAAATGGAGATTGGGTTGTTTACATTGGGTCCAACTGCGAGTGGGAGCTTGTGAATGTGTACACTGGTCACCGGTTCCACTTCCAAAAATCTCAGCACAGTGCCAGAGGTTGAGCACACCGGTAATGTACGCACGTTCAAATACGATCATGGTGATTGTCTTCTACGGAAGATAGCAATTTGTCGAGTTCCCAACCACTCTTGGAATTACAACAACTATCAAGTTGTTACTATCTTCGACAAGCTTGTTGCCGTCCTTCGTGGTTTGACTCGATGGATATTGCTCAAAAATCAGTTTCTATACACGGATGAGTACTGTGATGCAATTCAACACGAGGGCCTTGTGTTTGCTGCCACCACTTGTGGCACTGTTTTTCCATGGCATCCTAGTAGTTTCGGTATGTTTGTCTTCCACCGTAATTATAATTTTTTCATCCACATGCATGCGGGTTAGCAAGTTTCCCTTTACTAATTAACCTTCTTCTTGTGTTTCCAAGGTCCTGTGAACATCCCACCACCTATACTTGAAAAATTTTATAACCAAGGGGGAGATGCCGATGGTGATGATCACGAGCAGCGCCCATATACTTTGTGGCGCCTGGCAACTAATTCCGATGGATCACCTCTTCTTGTGTGTATACAACCCACTGATGATGTTACTGCTAAGGAAGCAGGTGTAGTCTCCCATGGTCGCACTCTCCGGACCTATTCCAACACCCGTTGCATGGTATTCGGGATGGATACTAGTGTGCTAGCATCAACTCCTTCTCCCTGGCACAGAATTGATAGTCTTGGAGAAAACCCGCTCTTCCTTGGACAAAACTATCCGATGATGGTGAAAGGCGATCCAACTGTTGTTGACACATTTATGAGAAGCAACTGTGTCTATACCTCGGACATTTGGGTGGTTCCCTACCCTGGTACTGATATAGTAGGCCGCTTCAGCCTGGATGATCAGTCCTGCATTGGTCTCCAGATCGACAACGGATGGCCCGTCCCAGAGAATCACTTGTGGTTCAAAGCAAGCGTTTCTAACGCCGCGGAATGGTTGAGTTGAAGTTCATTTCATGGCTTGTTATTTGTTGTGTGGTGAAAACGTTAGTATTTATAATGTATCCTCGTTGTCGATGTGGGTTGATGACCTGTTGTATATAATAAAATGATATGCATGTGATAAACTTACTAAATTTATGAATGGCTTTTGAGTCGCTTCTCTGAGTGAGTGGTGCGACAAGGCAAAAAAATATTTTCCGAATACATAATTGTACGTGCATTGCAACAGGTTATCGGATGAGGCCAATCAACAATAGTACTACACTATTTGTACTAGCTTCACATGCTTCGCGCGTCGGGCGGGTGTTTTTACTGTAGCCATATGTTAATGTGTTCGTTGTACGTAACCAGCACCTCGAATCCTCGATACTAGTATACTATATACTAGTAGGAGTAAGTAGTAGGAGTAGTAGGGTGGCATGGGCCAGAACAAGCATTCACGTCCAGGAGTACGGCACACGCCACCACCACGACATCCATCTGACACCATATTATTTCTTGGAGTCCGTGCTAGAGCAATCTCTTCAACCTCGTCGTTTCTCTAACTTCAGCCATCGTGTGGCGGGCGAGGTGGGGGTTTGCCGATAGTCGGTTTCCTTAACTGCGGTCCCACTTGTAATGCCAACTCCAACGCACGACCCCAAACGCACCTCCGTTTTGCACGAACTCCAACGATAATTTTGACTAGAAAAGCAAGACCAAAGAAAACAAGAACCACAAGAATACATTTTACTACTCCTGTAAGTTGGATTAGTACCTTCTCGGTGCATTCATTGTTGATCTGCGGAGGCTCGATCTTGCGTCTGTGCTAGCTAAAAATGATAGAACATCTACCAAATTGCGCTCTATCAATATATGGATGTACTCTCCTTCCCAATACAAAAACTTGCATCCATTCTACTCCCTCCGTTGCACAATACATGCCTTCTATTTGTCAAAATATATATGTATCTAGACATGTCTTAGTATATAGGTACATCCATTTTTGGACAAATGGAAGTCAAGTATTTTGGAACGGAGGGAGTACACAATAAAAAATTTAAGTTAGCACAATTAGTCTAATCCGAGAGCAGAACCGAAGATTTGGTCGGGTTCTTCCTCCTTTTGCCAACACATGGGACATCCAGCATCCAGGTCGTGTCATGAAATAAAATAGAGTGGTAGTTGAAGCCACGAGATGTGCATCTTGGGTTAAACTGCAAATAGAATCTTACTACTCTTGAGTAACTCCAAAAGCAGCCACCGAAGATCTTTATTGGATTTGTTTTTCATCACCAGGACGTCGAGGTGAAAGATGTGCAGGTTCAGTGGGTCCTCTTGCATTTTCACTGACATGTGGGGCCGCATGTGAGCAAAGAGACGATGGGCTCCGCGCGTCCACTGGCTGGCTGAGAAGAGAGATAGAGGAGGGCTGAGCACGGACTGCGGGAAATTTGTTCTACGTACCTCGATATAGGTTCGATATAGTGGGTGGCATGGGCCATAACTAGCATTCACGTCTAGAAGTACGGCACACGCCACCCACACGAGTCCGATCCGACACCAATTTTCTTGGAGTCCATGCTACAACCATCTCTTCTCCCTCCTGTTTTCTCAGCCATCGCGCGGTGGGCGGGTGGGGGTTTGCCGATAGTCGGTTTGCTCAACTCCGGTCCCACTTGTAAGTGAAAATGCAAAACCGCATGCATTCCCGCTTGAGCGGCATGCCGGACCAACCGCGTGGGTGTGCGACGCAAACACGGTAGGCTTTTCCTTTAGAACTCGTAACTTGTAAAATTTGGTTCTGCTCCATGGCGCGACCGATAGATAGAAAATAATGATTTTTCCTAGAGTAATGAGAAGTTTGGTTCTGGCGCCGTTCATGCATGGAGTACGTACGAAAATTATGAAGTTGATGCGAAAGGTAAGATAATTACTGTAGTATCATATACTACTACAGGGATTTGACGGAAAGATAAAAATACATACGGATCCATCAACGTTCAACGACATCCTCACGCCCTAGTGCGCCAGGTCACCAACCGACGTGTGAGGAACAACGGCGTTGGCGGCGAGCTCAACGTGCTTCTGAACAGTGTCGTCCAAGGTTGCCCTGCGCTCCAAGAAGGCCAGCGTCCTATCGTCCTCCTCTTGCATGTAGTAGTCCTTGTGGACAATTTGCGCATAGACGTGGGTGATTATGTCGATGGTGTCTTGCTGCGCCAGGCGCTGCGCGGCGAGCGCAACCTCGAGGTGGACATTCTCCGGCGCGACGGCGGGCAGTCGCAGGGCCACCAGTGCGTCGAAGAGGTTGTTACCATAGTGGTCGTTGAGGGTGGTGGGCACCGCAGAGCCTGGGCGCGTCGGCTGGAGGCTTACGTCAAAGTCCTCCGCAAGCTTCTTGATGACGGTGAACTTGTCAAGGAAATCGACGAGGACCTCGTCGAACAAGGAGACGAAGCTGTCGTCCAAGCGGCCCCTCGCCCTGGCGGCCTCAAGCAATACTACCTGGAGACGTTCCTCGGTGCCGGGCCGCATGCCGGCGTCGTGGACCATCTGGCACAGTCGGCTGATGCTCGCGCTCATCGCCTCCATGGGTCTACGTAGCTTCTAGTCAACTGATCTAGCAATTCGAGTGATCACTCAGCCCTTGGTTAGCATGCGTAGGTGCGTAGGATTTCGTACTACTCCTCGGCCCACTACTGCACCTGCCTTTGGCTATATTATAGGTGGGCCAGCCACCCCCTGGGGCCACGTGTCATTCACCCAAAGGCAGTTGCCGTAAGTCAATGAAGTTGCGTCCCCCTCCGTTCCGGTGCAGTATAGTCATCTCACCGGACCTCTAGTTTGGGACAAACGAGAGAAGTTTGATGTTTACTGGTTTATTGGTCCCCTTTGCATTTTGCGCCAAGTTTTGACCTTTGATTTAACTAATAAAATGTTAATGCATGTAAACAAAAATGTTGTGTAAGTCACCTTACGAAAACCAAATAATCCCAAAATACTTAGGCACGGTGCATTAACTCCCTCCTTATTTCTCATTTCGTGACATATCAACTAGTGAGAGATGTGGGTCGTGCATGCTTTCAATGACTTGAGACTACCAAACATGACATGCAGTGTTTAGTTCATTGCATGTAATCCTATTAGTACTCTAGTTAGCAAAAAAATTAAGTTCTCTCGCCGATAGGAATAAAACACCATGTATTTATTTACACAGGGAGTAGTACATTTTTGGTGACATGCATTACTAGATATTGCTAGTCAAATACTAAAATCCAAATGGACGTGGTAGTACTCCTAAATCCAGACGGTGGTGCTACTAGTACTAGTAGTAGTACTACCAATGCAGTAGTAGGAGTACTAGCATTGTACTACCCGTTGGTCAAATTATTACGTGCTGCTCCTCACAGTGAAGTGACAAGACCCTGCGCCGGAGATGACACCTCAGTATAGGCGCTGTGTTCGGCATACCATAGTCAGCCTCACCGTCTACAGTCACTATCATCATGGCTGTAGAGCTAGCCTGCTTACAACTAGCCCTGTTTGACATAATTTCCCGTGCGTAGATGCCCGTGCATTGCACAGAACACCAAGATTGGGGGTGGACGGCTCCGGCAGCGGCCATCGCGCCAGATTTTTCCACGGCCTTCTACTCCTAGATGTGGTGGGGAGGAGATGAGGCTGATTGTGAGAGACAAGAAGTTGTTTGTAAATAGGGAACAAGTGCGGGCATCTTTTTGCAAAAATGGAGAAGCTTGGTTTGTATGCATCAGATCTAGATCCGACGGCTATTGGTGAAAGATGGGAGGCACAACATCATCACCAACTCAGGACCTGTTTGATTCGTAGGATTTTGAAAACGCAGGAATAGGACATGGCAATATTACAAGTTTCAAACTGATATTACAAATGTTAGGAGTAATGATGCACCTACGAAGAGGGAATTAGTAGGAAGTTTACGTAAGAACTTTCGTTACTTTAGGTGGATGCAGCATTTACAAACTAAAATCCACCGCCCTGACAAGTCACTAATGGGCAAATAAGTTTTCGAGTCTCTGGCCACTTGATGTTTCCAAAACAAATTCAGCTTCTGCAGAGACTTTGTCATTTAGGCTTAGACGCTTGCGGTGATCAGCACGCCATTCATTGTTGCGCCAGAGAACGCCAAACCTCATTACCTTGAGCACACTTGCCTCCAGAACAAAGAACCTAACCAATTTAATCTCAGATGTGCTGCCTCGATAGTCGATCATATCAATTTCTGTAAGATGGAGATCAAGGCATTCAATGAGATTGTTATAGTGCAGCACATTTTTCACTTTCGGGTCTTTTTTATCTGCAAATAAGAAAACATATTAGAGCAGCTGGCTGCATAAGATTGATGTGTCATCAAGAGGTACCAATATCATTCGCTCATACGATAGGGTTGGGTGGCTAGTGATATTTTTCACTCTCTCTCTCTTTCTGTTTCCTCTCATTTAACTAGGAGCACGTGAAGAGCTTGGGCATTTGTTGCCTTCCACTATGTGGCTGATGCCATATATCGCAAAAGTATGCCACATAACACGCATCGATGTCAAATCAAAATATTTTGGCACCGCTCTCGCAATGTGAGAGAGTTGGCACCGCTGTGCACACTGACCCACATGTATAAACAAATCAATCAAACCAACTACACCAGCCTCTCACTCTCCCAAACAAGTGTTTTTTTATTGCCTCAGTCCTCTCTCTCTCTCCCACGCAGTGTTTTTTCATTGCGTGAGTTAATTTGGCACCGTAGCAAAGTAGGTGATCCAGATTGGGACACCAGGTGAGCAATGGAGGGGCATCGATGCCAAATGCATCACAAGTGAATTTGGCACATGTTTTGGCCTACATAGCCCACTTTTGTAATACTACCTCGTATTTAGTATAAAATTTTGACCATAGATTTACCTAAGAAAATGGCAATGCATGTCACTAAAAATTACACCATTTGAAATTATGTTCAAATACGAATCCAACGATATAGTTCTTAGTGACATGCATTAACATTTTGTTAGTTAAATCTATGGTCAAATTTTGATACTAGAAAATTGGAAGAGTAAACCAGGACGGAGGTAGTACTTGCTCTTAGGGTAACCATAGAGTTACTGGAGTAGTCTAAGTTACTTTCCACTATGACTAGCCTAGGCTACTATAGTAGTACAGCATAAAAATGACACAGGTGATCACGTGAGAAAAAATACTAAAAACATTTCTTTCGGTGCAGTGCGTAGATGCAGTTTTGAACACTACACTTGTCATCGTAATTTGGGAAAATTACGAAAAAATTGAGCTACATTGTGATTACCGTTTACTTATAGGAAAGAAGTTTCACCTCGATGAGTAGCTTCTCCGTGCACGGAAAGCATGTAAGGAATCCAACAACTTGATCCAGATTGGGGCCGATAGATTTTAGTGCTAAGATCTTCACTGTGCGCATGGACTGGTTCAAGCTTGTGGGAATCATTTTCTGGAAGACGGTCGTAAATACATCAAGAAGAAATTTAAAAATGTGAATGTCAAGAAGACGGAGAAGAAGATGAGTGATGTACCTGAACGATTATGGATCCAATAAAGAGTTTGGAGAATTTGGCAGACGAGTACACCAACGCTGTCAATTTCGGCGCGTCAATGACCCTGATTTTTGTTGGACCTTCTAGATCCGATACAAGCAATCTCTCAAGGAAAGGCACATTCTCAATGACCATAACGTGGAATAGCTGGAGTGATCTCTTCCCAATTGATGTCTTGTTGCAGGGCCAGCAAGACACATAAATCCATCGGAGATTCATCGAGGCGATGTGGAGGCTAATGAACCCGTGGATCTGCTCAAGACGAAGGTACTCGAGCGCAGTACAGCTGCGGAGCACGTGCTCCATAGCCTTCTTTGAAATGACAACATCGAAGAGGTCGAGCTGCTTGAGTTGAGGGAGAAGAAGAGCAGGCGCGGCATTAATCTGGGGAAGATAGCAGGAGCTGAAGCTGGCACGGTGCAGCGTTGGCGTGAGGCGGAGCGCGGACGGCGGCAGAGAGCGACATCGTCCAGCTTCAAAGCTGAGCTCCTCGAGTTGATCTAGGGAGGGGATAAGAACCACTCATCGAACTTGGGTTGGACCTTGCAGTTGGTACTGAACATGCGGATGTCAAGGCGTTTGGCTGGCCCAGGGTGCGATGAAAGGATCTTGGAGACTGCGGCCATGCATTTGCAATCTCCGTCGCAGAGGCAGCAGTCAACGGTGAGGTTGAGGGGGACGCAGCGCTAGAGGGGGCGCCACCGCCGGGAGAGCAGGGCGGTCCGCAAGGCAGATTTGGTGGGGAGGAGGCCAATGATGACGAGCAGAGTGTCGTCGGGGAGGCTGCTGATGAAGTTCAGGCTCGCCGGATGCGGTTTTGGCTCGAGCCGCCTCCGCTTGTTGGCTGCCTCGCCGTCCATCTCAACCGGTGGCGACGCCGGTGTACACGTGTGTTGGTGTGTGTTGTGTGCTGGGTGTGCGCGAGTGCGTCCTTCCGTGCATGCCGCCGCGCAGTGGTGAATTGTGCGTGAGTGCGTCCTTCACGCGCAAGAAGTTTGTCCTCAATGCGCCCTCAATTTACTAGCGTGCGGGGTGCTACCCTGAGTGGTTTCAACTTTGTTTACTTCACAGCGTGTCAGATGGGCCTCTAGTTTACTTATTTTCACCCACTGCCACATGGGCCAGCACACGAAGATACAGAACACGAGCTGACAAGGCAGCATGTGGATTGGTTGATGGGTCAACTAAACAATATACGGAGCTATACGCTGACACAGTGATCGTATAATCCGTCAGTATAGATAGTTCGAGTGAGATGGGAGGCCCGTGAGAGATAGCAGAGAGAGAGAGAAAGAGCTACTCCCTCCGTTCGATAATGTAGTTCCAACATTTTTTTAAGTCAAACTTTTGAAACTTTGACCAAGTTTATAAAGAAATTACTTATATCTACAATACCAAAGATAAATGATAGTATGAAGTAAGTACATGTTGTGATGAATCTAATGATCGTTCCAGATGTAAATGTTTTTCTCCACATATACCTGGTCAAACGTTTTTGAGGTTTGACTTTCCAAAACATCCATATGCTTATGGACGTGACAGAGTCCCTAACAAGAGAGAGAGAGAGAGAGAGTCAGTGAAAAAAAGTGTGTGTGAGTGTGTGAAAGAGACATGGACAACACACGATAAAAGTAGAGAAAAAGCGTGCGTGTCTTATGCAAACATATCACACATGCATCTTCGACAACGAAGGCAAGGTGAGGAGATAGTGTGTGGTTGTTTGGAACCGAGAGAGCAAGACCCCTAGCACGTGGCCAAGAGGGGTCTGACAAACAAGGGAGAGAGGTCGAGAGAGACGTACAGAGAAAATGCAGACATGGGGAGGAGAGAGTGTGTGTTTGTCATAGAGAGATCCCCTGGAGATCGTGATGGGACTACATGGGTGGGAGATCGAGTGACAAGGTGTGTGCACGATAGAAGATGCCCCGAGAGATATCGAGATAGACGTATGGATGGAAGGAGACAATACGTGTGTTCCTGTTGGCTAGTAAGAGATAATCATACTTAGGAGGGGGGAGTGCTTGCGCCTATGATGGATTGAGGGATTATGGTACTTAGGGGGATGCGTGTCACATGGAGAGAGAACAAGGGCGGAGAGTGTTGGATGGGTCTATATGTATAGCGCGAGCGAGACATGTGTATGTGTGAACCAGGGAGATATAAGGCCAGTTTGGCTTGCGTCCTGAGCATCTTTTGCCTGGCCAGGGGTTGTGGCTGGATTTCATGCATGCTTGTTTGGTTGCTACCCTGTGAAAAAGAAAGCCCGCCTGGCCTGGGTTCCCTTGCACTTTAATTAGCCTGTCTGAACTCCAGACATTGCAAGTAGCCTGGCCCAGGCGACCGATTTCGAATGTCTGGTCGTGCCTGGTCGTGTGGCCACGAGTCTAACAGTAACATGGATGGATATTAGCATTAAATAATTGATGCATGGATTGATTGATGGGACGTTGATGCTTTGCCTGGCCCAGGCATGAACCAAACGCTTCAGCACCACACAAGCCTGGCCAGGCAGAAATATTTTACATCTCACGTCCACACCAGGAAGTACCGGCCATCAAGGCATGAGGGTCAGGTCACGAACCAAACTGACCAATAAAGTTTGAGAGAGATTGAGGAGCCCCAATAAGGCTGAGTGGTGCGTCAGATAGCTGAGAGGGGGAAAGAGATATTCCATCCGCTCGATAATGCAGTGCATGTAAATTTTTTAGAAGTCAAACTTTGGAAACTTTGATCAGGTTTACGCAAATGTTATTTATATCTACAATACCAAAGATACATCATACAAAACTACATCTCATGGTGAATCTAATGGTATATGTTTGCCGTACTAGATGTAATTCTTTTTCTCCACGTACATGGTCAAACTTTGTGATGTTTGACTTTTCAATAAATCTATATGCTATGGACCAAGGAGAGTGCCTCAGTCGAGACAGATCAAGTGTGTGTGAAGGAGAATGAGTAAGTGTGCAAAAAGAGTATGTGTATGAAAGAGAAAGTGACAACAAACGATAAATTAGAGAGAGTGTGTGTTTTTTCGTTTCCTATGCGAACATATCACGCGTGCATCTCCGAGATGGAAAAGCGAGGCGAGGAGATACACAAAGATAGCTAGTGTGTGATTGTTTGCAACGGATTGAGAGACACCCCTGTAGCACATGTACAATAGAGGTGTGGCCAATAAGGAACAAAGGTCGAGAGGGACACATGGATGGCATGGACGCATGGGGAGGGAGAGAGGGTGTGTTTGTGATAGAGAGATCTCGTCGAGATCATCAGGGGACTATATGGGTGGGAGATCGAGGGAGTGCATGCGCGATAGAAAGATGCCCCAAGAGAAATCGAGATAGACCATGCACATGTTTGTGATGGAGACTAAGATTAGCTAGTCATATACATATAGGGGGGATTACGTGTGCCTACAATTGAGTGAGAGACCATCATACTTGGCTAGTTGGGCATGAGATTGTGTGTGTGCGCGTGTGAGATGGAGAGATAACGAGGGGGAGAGATAGAGGTTTAGATGGGCCTATCGAGTGCGAGTGAGATATGCATGTGTATGTGTGAACAGGTGGATGGAGAGTTTGAGAGAGGGGGGAAGAGCTCCAAGACGACATAGTGGTGCGTGAGAGAGTTACAGGAAAAGAGCCAAGGAATCTGTGTGCGTACGATGAGTGCACCCAAGATATCTAGCTTGGACTAGCTAGAGTATCATACATAGTGTGCGAGAGAGACCTATAGATGGTGTATATATGCATGCGAACTAGAAAGACCCCCCCACACACACACACACAAAGAGAGAGAGAGAGATGGAGAGAAAGGGAGAGGGACGAACAAGGTTTTTGTGTCGGATGCGTGCGACAGAATTGAAGATTGTCGGCGAGAGAGAGAGAGAGAGAGAGAGAGAAGAGAGAGAGAGAGAGAGAGAGAGAGAGATAGAGAGAGAGAGAGAGAGAGAACAGGAGTCTGGGAGAGGGGGAGGTCGCGTTTTATGCATCAAAGACTGATATAAACCATGTTTCGATATCTTGCATTCAAATATTTAAATTGGAGAACATGTTGTCTGCAATCCACACATGAATGGATATATGTGTATATCAAACAAGTTCATTAATTTGACTTTCAACATGTTCATGGAGTACTATAATACTGTACAACATGCTACTCGATTGAGGTGTTCAATTTTGGATTTAGTTCACTATTTTGACCTACTGAACGAGCTGTTTCATTGAATCGAGATATTTCATTTTGGGTTTGATTCGCGTTTTTGAGTGGGTCAACTATTTGTCATATAGTAAATCGCTAGCAACTAGCATGTAAAAACACATTACTCCCGAGCATCATCTCTCCATCTAAAAAAGAAGTGGCAAGCTAATATTTCAAAATTTGATCCAAATCGACTTGGTAAGGTAGACGTGGATGCTCGTTCTCCCAAAATTTGAACAAACCATTAAACATCCTCTCTGCTCGGTGGAATTCGCCCGAGCAAATAAATGGGAGACGCGAAATTACCGTCCTATGTGGGACACGCATCAATTGGCCCGTTGTACATCGAGGGTAGGTTCGTAACTTCATCCAAGCGCGCCTTCTCCTCGGCCGAAATGACATGTGCCGAATAATTCATAAACCATGGTCGGCAAAACACGCTCTCCTCGCCCGAAATAGCTTGCGCCCACTATTTCAAAACACGCTCTCCTCGCCCGAAATCGCTCGCGCCCACTATAGTTCAAAACGCGCCCTCCTCGCCCGAAATCGCTCCCGCCCAGAGAAGCAAATTTACTCTACTATCCCTGACCCTCAGTACACAGAGCCAAGCCGAGAAGCCTATAGGCAAGGGTAGAACTGTAACTCCCCCTCACATTTCAGACAAATGCATCTGTAAGACTTGGTTCCACTCCCCTCCCAATTTCCCCCGCCCGCCCCCATTCATACCTCATGGGTGCCAAATCACCTTCTCCCCGGGAAGCTCCTTTCTCCCGAGCCGCGAAACCTCAGCCCCACCTCCATGGCGCCCCCCACCGCACCAATTTCACAGTCGCCCTCCTCCCTAATGCCGGAGATGCTGTCCATTTGCCGTCGTGCACTGGGCCGTGTGCCTCTTACTCCGTGCTGCTGGTGCTGCCTCGACGACGGCCGCGTGAACCGTATCGGAGCCGATTCACCCCCGTCGTTGTTCACGGCGCCGGAGCGGCTCCAACATCGAATCCATCCAGAGTCCTGGCGCTGCTTCGGAGTAGCCGTCGACCGTCGCGACATCGCTCTTTCCCTGCCGCCGGTCGCCACCGCAACCGCGCCGGCCTCACCGACTCGGCAGCTAGACCTGCCTACTTCACCATGCCACCAGATAGGTCGCACCGTCATCTCAAATCACTTTATTTAGGCGTCGGTTGTCTGAATTTTTATTCTGGGCCAATCGATTTGCAATGGGAAGAAGCACCCCTCGAGGCGGCGGAGCTCCTAGGCTGCTGGTTGGCTGGTGTCTAACGTAAGGGTGCGGGGCCGCAAGTTCGCCGCGGAAGCAGCGCTTAGATGGCTATCTTTTAGAGTTGCGTGGGTTGAAGGTACTGCCGCCGCCGGATTTGGATGACGGGGAGTCTTTGTGGATTGACCCGGGGGCGGCGCAACCACTGCAGTGCGGTGGGGCGGGGAGCGGGGTTTTGGCCGGGGCCACGAACAGCGGAGGCAGGCTGCTCTGCCGTTGGTCGCCAGCTCTTCGGGGAAGATTTCGAACAGTGTGAGCCAGGAGGCACAAGACGACCAGCCATCCGGCGTACATCGGACAGTACCAAAATAAAATAAAATCATGTGACCCCAATTTAGTCTTTAGTCAACAGACGTGTGACCACTCTCGTACATTGTTGTTGATCTCTTAGTGTATTTCTTCAGATAAAAGAGATATGTCGTTCTTAACATTATGCGTTATCTGCATCTTCAGACACACCGTCTTCCGACTCACCGTAGCTGCTCCAACAAGGGAAGCATACACCAGAAGGGAGCTATAGTCCCCACTCAACAGTTCCCTGCATCGAATGCGCGTGCCCGACATGCACAGCCACAACAACTGCAAGGCCATCGACAAGTCAGCACATGATGCTCACTCCTATGGATGGCAGCCAGATAGGTTGTACCCTCATCTTACTTGTGTGCAACATTTATGGTTTTGTTATTCATCTAAGCATGGAAAATAGATCATCACATTTCACTGTATATTCATGCTAATCTCTTACGGGTCTTGTTCAGGAGTTAACGTTATTCCATAGTTCAGCTAAGATACTTGTTCTTTAGATAACATTGTTCCATAGTTATCATCCATCAGCCAATGCTATCCCACAGGCTGGTGATTATAGTATTGTACCACTTCTAGTATTTCCTATGTTGTTCTTTAATACTTTTGTGTGCCATCTAGTTAATCTCGAGTACGAACGATACATATTTTGTAGCTTTCATTGTGTTCTCCCTTTAGTTTATGAGACTTGTTGCTGCTAGTTAACCCCAGTCCTACTATTTATGTCGTCTCCTACAGGCACTCATTACATAAATCTAACTACTAGTTGTCTTTCATGCATGTCAGATATAATTGCACACACTGATATATCCACAAGAACCTCACGGAGCAATGTAAAGGCCAATAAACTTGATGTCAATGATACCCAATATGATGGAACATGTAAAGGCAGTTCTTCAGAAGACTTGCAGAAAGATGATGAATCCTCTTCACCCCACAAGGTCCTTGCTCTAACTTGGCCTGTGATATGGGTACAACATGCATATAATGTCCTGGAGTGTATCTACTCTATTGCAATGCCATGTGCTTAGCATGCTGATCATGCATGTAAATATGTCATGCCTTCCTGTTTTTCAGTTCCTATTCCATTCATGATAACATGTTTTCAAATTCAAGTACTGTCATTCTACTCTATCGCAATGCCATCTGCTTAATTTGGACATCATGCTTCTGAATATCTTATGCATTGTTATTCATCAGTATGTACTTCATCTGTCTACCATACCATGTTTTTTTTACATTGAAGTGTTGTTCTAGTGCTCTGTTGCAATGCCATCTTATTTTCCCAATCATACACGTGTATGTTGCCTTAGTTATTTCTGTACGTATTCCTCTAGCATACAGTTTTACATTCAACTAGTGTTTTTTTTTGTTGTGTTGTCCTGTCGTATCCCTAGCTCTTACACCATACTCCCTCCGTCCGGATTACATGTTGCCGAAATGGATAAGAAAGGATGTATCTAGAACTGAAATACGCCTAGACCCATCCATTTTTTTCCGTATGGAGGGAATACATGTCAATATGTCATGCCTTTCTATTCTTCAGTACCTATTCCATCTCTCTGCTGCCACATGTTTTATAATTAAAGCACCATTCTTCTATACAAGGCATGCAAGGGGAAGATGACTATGTTAGAATCTGAAGGGTTACAAACAAGGCCTTTGCAAAAGATCCAAACGCCAGGAGATAATAAACCAACTCCAGTTTTTATAGATACTGCTCCAGCACAGAGAAACCCAACTCCTACTGATAATAAGCAGATTCCAGTGGCCAAAGAACTAGTCCGCTCCAGTCCAGCAAAAATATGTCAATTCAATTCTAAGAAGCGTGTGCGTATCCTTGCATCATGAAATTTTATAGCATGCTGATCATATTTTCTACATGTTTCTTACCCATCTCTCTTTTTTAGAAAATAAGCTTAACAGATAGAAGATTTTCTGCAATGGTATTGTTTATGAGGAAAGATTCTTGCAGAAATTCTCTGTGCTCCAATGTAGATGTAAGTACCTGTTGTATATCACTATATTTTTACATCAGCATGTATTTTGTTAATCGGCGTGAATCCAACCTTTATCTGATCTAAATTTAGTTGTAGCAAAATGTATGATTAAAGGCCACAATGTTGATTTTTGCAAGGAAAATTGCCTGGTAGTTTTGCATCCTGAGCTGCATGAGTGTGCTATCTCATATCAGTGGGTTTGAATACTTTGGTTCTGCAGTGGGTTTTTCAGTGTTTTTTTACTGTGTTGTCCTGTCGTATCCCTAGCTCTTACATCATACTCCCTCCGTCCGGATTAAATGTCGCAGAAATGGATAAAACTAGATGTATCTAGAACTGAAATACGCCTAGACCCATCCATTTATTTCCGGATGGAGTGAATACATGTCAATATGTCATGCCTTTCTATTCTTCAGTACCTATTCCATCTCTGTTGTAGCATGTTTTATAACTGAATCACCATTCTTCTATATAAGGCATGCAAGGGGAAGACGGCTATGTTAGAATCTGAAGGGTTACAAACCAAGTCTTTGAAAAAGATCAAAATGCCAGGAGATAATAAACCAACTCCATTTTTCATAGATACTGCTCCAGCACAGAGAAACCCAACTCCCATAGATAATAAGCAGATTCCAGTGGCCAAAGAACTAGTCCGCTCCAGTCCAGCAAAAGAATGTCAACTCCATTCTAAGAAGCGTGTGCGTATCCTTGCATCATGAAATTTTATAGCATTCTGATCATATTTTCTACATGTTTCTTACCCGTCTCTCTTTTAGAAAATAAGGTTAAACGATACAAGACTTCCTCCATTGGGATCGTATTCGAGGAAAATATCTTGCGGGAATTCTCTGTGCTCCAGTGCTGATGTAAGTACCTGTTGTATATCACTATATTTTTACATCAGCATGTATTTTGTTAATCGGCGTGAATCAAACCTTTATCTGATCTAAAATTAGTTGTAGAAAAATGTTAAAGGCGCCAATGTTGATTTTTGTAAGGAAGACTGCCTGGTAGTTTTGCGTACTGAGCTGCATGAATGTGCTATCTCATATCACGCACATTACTGGATTGTAGTGCTTCTCTGGTTGCCCATTCATTTATTGTGTCAATGTTGCTTTCGTATTACCTTACCTGGCTGATGATAGCGGTGCCATATTGTGTTAATTTGGTGTAGGCTAGTTGCCCAAACGTTCGTTGTGTCAATGTTGCTTTCCTATTATCTGACTTGGCCAATGATAGGAATGCTAGTGTGTTAATTTTGTGCAGGCTGCTGAAGATAAGAAGACAAACTCTGAAAACAGCAAGGCAACCCCATTGTTTCTTTCCAGTAAATCTAGGCCAGGTAATATGGCAATAACTCATGATTAATCTGTTTGGTTCCCGTCCTAATTTATGTTATGATGCGGTGGTCAAGAAACTCTCCACTATCAACAATACAAGCCTGCCAAAATCTCCATCTGAATCGGTTCAGTATCCTCTGTCTCGAATGCAACGGAATAAATGTATGTTTGTGAACCAATTAATGGTTGAAGCAATGATGGAAATGGTGGATGAATCAGAGGTGCAGAGTCGTGCGACACAACAACTGATAAATGTTTTCAGAGACAGTGTGGCAAAGTAGCAAGAACTTGCCCACATGCTTACGGGCGTCATCTGTGCTGAGGTTGCAGATTGTGACGTTGTAGATGGTTAGGTTCTGCTCATTTATTTGCACTGGCATCAATCTCTGATTGCCAAGTGGATGTAATTTCCTGTAATATATTCTGGATGTGCAACGTTATTCCCTGTATTCCATACCTTTGCTCGTCGTAATGGGCTCAAATTATCTAATTTGGCCTAAAGACATGAACAAACTTTAGTGGGCCCATTAAGTTAATGGGCCGTTACTAGGCCGAAAGTTAATGGTCGGCCCTCTTACCTCCCGGGTCATTAACAGGCCGACATCGAAGCGGGCAACAGGTGGCCCCAATTTATTTCACGGGCCATTAACAGGACGTTACTAAGTTTGGGCTACATATGGCCCAACTATACTGTAGGCCTTTAGCAGGCCGAAAGAGGCAGCGGGCTTGTATTGGACCATGAAGAGCATGGGCCGCTAAGAGGCCGAAAGTCAGGTTGGTCGTATTGTAAACGGCCCAACTGTGTTGTGGGCCTTTAGCAGGCCGAAAGAGAAACCGGGCTGGTATTGGACCATGAAGGGCATGGGCCGTTAAGAGGCCAAAACTAAGGTCCGACTACAAATGGCCCAACTCATTTATGGTCCGTTAACAGGCCGAAAGCCACACAGGGTCGGGAATTGGCCCAACACTTAAATGGGTCGCTAAAAGGCCAAAACTCAGGTCTGACTACAATTGACCCAACTGATTTATGGGCTGTCAATAGGCTGAAAGTGACACCGGGCCAGAAATTGGCCCAACACTTAAATGGGCCACTAAAAGGCCAAAACTCAGGTCCGACTACAAATGGCCCATCAGATTTATGGGCCGTCAACAGGCTGAAAGACACACCGGGCCGGAAATTAGCCCCACATTTAAATGGGTTGCTAAAAGGCCGAAAGATGTACATCCCGAAAATTGGCCCATCCATTAAATGGGCCGTTAACAGGCCGGAATCTCATCGGGCCAATATTGAGCCCAAATATATAGCAGGCTATTAACGGGCTCGAACTGACGATGGGCTGCAATGGTGTCAAATCTTTAACGGGCCGAATTGGCACATCTCGTATGGGCCGTGGGCTTAAATGGACCTGACACAAGTAGGCCTTATATGGGCCGGCCTGCTAATTTTTACTGGGCCAGCCTTTTTCACCGGAATGGGCCACTGTTGGGTCGTGCCACGTGTCGACCTATCATAGGCGCCTCCTGTCCAATGAGTGGATGACATCTGTCCCAACGATGAGCCGACACGTGTTTCCTCTAGCCAATGATGATTTTACACGTGGAAAATCCCCATTGGTCGGGGCTGTTAACGGGTTATCGGATCCAAAACCCGACCCGATAGCTTAACGGCGTTCCGTTACGGTGGATGCCACGTGTCGGTCACCCTTGACGAAAGCACTTCTGTGACGCGCGATTTATCGTCATGGAAGTGGACACTTCCATGATGATAATTTTGGTAATGTCATGGAACACTTCTATGACAGCACAGGTATGACTATCTTGATTCTGTCATAAATATGTCATGGATGTACATGCATGACAAGAAATGCGACCTACTGTGACAAACACGTATCATCACGGAAGTGTATTTTTTTGTAGTGATAAGGTGCGTCGAAGCAGAATGATACAAGTAGTGCGATAAGCAAAAAGTAGGACTATTTGACATGTCCCCTCCAAGGGCAAGCTGAGGAATGGTATTTAAAGCAGGTATTTCACTCGTTATTAGAAGCCACCTGGGAGTTCCGTGGTGCGACGTAGCTTTCTGCCTCCTTGGTTGTTGCATCGTGTGTCCGGCAATCATACTGCCGGACAGGGTTTCTAGAGATTAAATTCCTGAAAGAGAGAAAAATAACAAAGCGGGAAGCCCCTAGTGCGGTTGAGCCACGTCTTGGGGCTTGCCATAGTCGTGCCCCCGTCCCCGCCTGTGCCCATGGTATTTCAATGCGTAATTATGTACGCGTGGCATGGATTTCGCCGTTTGGCTGGGACTTGGGCGGGGGCCGCATTGCTATGCGAGCTCGGAACGTGCCAGGCGGTCTTGTTGCCGATTACTCTAGGCGCGCTTGAAGGTGTCTGGGTCTTTAATCGCCGAACTGGTGGATTGCCTTAAGAGGCTGCTTTGCGCTTCTGCTACGAGGGCCGCAGTGTGCTCCTCCATGCGGAGAGAGCGCTCTGAGTTTCCATTGACTGTGATGACCCCCCGAGGTCCTGGCATCTTGAGCTTGAGGTATGCATAATGCGGTACCACATTGAATCTCGCAAATGTGGTTCACCCGAGCAGTGCATGATAGCCATTGCGGAACGGGACTATATCGAAGATTAACTCCTCGCTTCGGAAGTTATCCGGGGATCCGAAGACCACTTCCAGTGTGACTGAGCCTGTGCAATGGGCCTCTACACCTGGTATGACGCCTTTGAAGGTCGTTTTTGTGGGTTTGATCCTTGAGGGGTCTATACCCATTTTGCGCACTGTGTCCTGATAAAGCAGGTTCAGGATACTGCTGTCGTCCATAAGGACTCGAGTGAGGTGAAATCCGTCAATGATTGGATCTAGGACCAGTGCGGCGAATCCGCCATGACGGATACTGGTGGGGTGGTCCCTGCGATCGAAGGTGATCGGACAGGAGGACCATGGGTTGAACTTTGGGGCGACTAGCTCCAACGCATATACGTCCCTTAGCGCACGCTTCCGCTCCCTCTTGGGGATGTGGGTTGCGTATATCATGTTCACCGTCCACACTTGTGGGGGGAACCTCTTCTGTCCTCCGGTGTTCGGCGGCCGGGGGTCCTCCTCGTCATCGCTATGCAACCCCTTATCTTTGTTCTCGGTATTTAACTTGCCGGCCTGCTTGAACACCCAACAATCCCTGTTGGTGTGGTTGGCTAGCTTGTCGGGGGTGCCGTGTATTTGACACGAGCGATCGAGTATATGGTCCAAACTGGACGGGCCCGGAGTGCTTCTTTTGAATGGATTTTTCCGTTGACCGGGTTTAGAGCCTTTGAATCTGGCATTGACTGTCGTATCCTCGGTATTGTCGCTGTTGATGCGGTGCTTGTGTTTGTTGCGACGTGACCTGCCATTGCCATCCTTGGTATCCGAAGTACCATGGTTCTTTGATATATTATTTGTTGAGGATATAACCATTAGGGGTAAACCGCCCAGGAGGGGCCGGTTCACCCTCACCTATGCTGAAGCCCAAGGAAACCCAGAAGATGGCGCTTTATGGATAAGGCTTAGAGGCCTAGAGCCCGCAGGCGATTTAGGGCCCGTGGTAGTAAACCGCCATGATTGTATAAACTAATATTATAAGATAGGAAAGAGGAGACCGAGGCGGACACTTGTATGAGCCAGCCTCGGGACTCTGTAGACCGGCCGGGGTCCTCCTGAGTATATAAAGGGGTGACCCGGCGGCGGTTCAAGGGAGAATAACAACTCGAGAGCCAGACAAAGCGGATTCGCTCCCTGGCCTTTGAAACCCTAGCAATACCAATCACAACTAGACGTAGGCTTTTACCTTCATCGAAGGGGCCGAACCAGTATAAACTCCCGTGTCCCCTTGTCCGGTTTAACCCCTTCAAGCTAACCCGTAGCGATGGATCCGCGACCAAGTCCTTTCACGAGGACATCTGTCGTGACAATTCCACGACAGTTGGCGCCCATCGTGGGGCTATCGCATGGTGGTTTTGAGTTCTTGAAGGGCAGCTTCGATGGACTCAAGGGATACGCCGTGGGCCTGATGACGAAGAGTCGCCGTGGAGAGCTCTACATCGACAACGTAGGATGGGGTCCCGAGGCCGATTCAATCGAATATGGGTACCGGGACCCCTTTGGTGGGATTCACGTCTTCATCGGCAAGATCGGCGAACCGGCCCCCGAGCCGGACATCTGCACCGACATCATCGAAATGGCTCAGCGTGCAAGTTCTTCACCGGTTCATCCTGAGGCAAGGCATGTTTTCGTAGGTGTTGTCCATGGATTGGGGTACGAGGAGGGACCGGTTTCCGATGGAGAAACCGTAGTCCAAAGTGGTGACGAGTCTTCTGGAGAAACCGAATCGCTTTACCAGTTGCAGGATGACCGGATTGAGGGAGGATCTGAGGGAAACAGTATTCTGGATTCCCCTGGTCTGCCAAACTGGACCGCCATCTTCATGGCTGGCACACGATCGGCGCCTCATTCATCTACCGCCGCAGCAGTGCTCTCCGGTTCAACGACGGCCACACCAGCAGGGGCAGGAAGCTCGGCGCCGCCTCTGGCCCAAGTCTTGTCTGATTTGTTCGACGCTCTAGCGGCACTAATGTCCGCGGAGGTAGATGCAGCATCCAGGGATCAACATGATGCGGAGATTCTAAAAGTGAAAGATCAGATAGCCTAGGCTAAAGTGGACCTGGCAGCAGAGAACGCCGGGATGGCTACAGAGCGGGCCGAGTTGGAAGCACAGGCTTATCGGATTAGACTGGATCAGAATGCTTCGGAAGAGGTCATGAGAAGAAGGTACCGATCACGTCTCCCATTGGTTTATGAGCCGCAGAATCTTTTCAACACGCCAGATGCAGGAGCTGGTAACCAACCCACACTAAACCGGGCGGGGCGCCGGGAGCAGGAGCGCCGGTTCAGCCGCGCGCAACAGACCTGCCTCGCCAGAACAACGTTGTACCATCAACACCGCCCGGGCATTATTCCAACCCATTGGATAATATTGTGGCCGCCGCTTCGCGTCTGGCGGCCCTCCCAACCGACGGCGAGTCACCAGTTGCAGTGGAAGCGCGTCGGGCCAGGGATCTCCTTCAGACAACACTAAATCAACAGCAAGCGTATTCACACAACCGTGAGAGGATTCATTCCACTCCCCGTCCAAGCCAGAGTTATAGCAGACACGTGGAAGACGAACCGGCCGTGTCTAGTAGCGCACGCCACCGAAATTCTCCACGAGGGAACAACCCGGCCGGGGGAGGTGCTAATGCACATGTTGTGGACCACGGCCGCGCACGACGAGAGGCCGAGTTGACAGCTCGACACGAAGCACGACAACATACTCCGGTTCACCCCACTACCTCCGTGGAGCCAGGGGTGATGTTCAGTTCCCTAGGGGTACCATGTTTAACTCCCGCATTGCGTAATGTGCGATTGCCCAAGGATTTCAAGGGACCTCGTAAGGTACCAAATTACACCGCCGATTTGCAGCCAGAGGCGTGGGTGGAGAGCTATGAGATGGCAATGGAGATGGTAGATGTGGATGAGGTGGTATGTGCTAAATATTTCACCATGATGTTGGAAGGAACATCTCGCACTTGGTTGAAGAGCTTGCCGACCAATTCTATTGGTTCATGGGCCGAATTAAAGCGTCGGTTTATCCAGAACTTCAAGGATACGTGTAAGCAGCCGATGTCAATTGTAGATCTGGCCGCTTGTGTCCAAGAGGAAGGAGAGTCCACCACCCATTGGGTCAAACGGGTCTGGGCGATTTTGCATTCATCAGATCGTATCAATGCAGACACCGCAGTGTTAACGTTAGAGGGCAATTGCCGTGTCAAGCCGTTGAAACAGAAGTTGGGGAGGCTCAAACGTCACTGCAATGACATGTCAACACTCATGGCCGCTTTGGTTAAGTATGCCGATTCAGATAATACCAAGGATCCAGATTCAGAGGAGGACAAACCGGAGAAGGGAAAGAAGAACGGCGGTGCAAAGGGGCAGCACCACAACCAAGGAGGCCATGGGAATAATGGTAAGCGTCAAGCAGATAGTTCAGATTTGGTGGCTAACACAAATATGCAGCGTCGCAAAGGTAAACCGCCCCAGCGCGGTGGAGGGATGAATCTGGAGCGTTTGTTAAACCAACCCTGCCCGAAGCATGGAACCAAGGAAGCCCCTTCCACACATCTTTGGAAGGATTGTCATATAATGAGGGAGTTCAAAAATTCTAATCTATACCGGTATGATCAGGATCCGCCGGGCGGTTCGGGCCCAGGTTTCCATGGGGGCGACGGTTCAAGCTCTGGATTTCAGAACAACCAGGGCCATCAGAACAACCATGGTAATAACCAGCAGAATAACCAAGGGAATCAGCAACAGGCAGGTTACCAGAGTCACCCCAAGCAGTTGAACAGCGGACAGTATCATGTGTTTACTACTAGCCTGTGCAAGCGGGATTAGAAACTTCATAAGAGGGCAGTCAATACTATTGAACCGGCCGTGCCACGTTATCTACGATGGTCGGAGCAGCCCATTGTGTGGAGCAGAGAGGATCACCCGCCCCGGGTTGACAATCCAGGTCAACTAGCCTTAGTGGTAGCACCTCAGGTGGGGGGCTATAAGTTTACCAAGGTTCTGATGGATGGAGGGAGCAGTATCAACATCCTGTACTATGAGACTTTCCGTCGCATGGGGTTGACAGATAAGAATCTTAAACCGTCAAACACTATTTTTCATGGTGTAGTACCAAGTAAATCGGCATACCCTGTTGGAAAGATTGCTTTGGAAGTCGTGTTTGGAGATGAGCATGATTCCAGGTCTGAGACTTTGACCTTTGAGGTGGTGAAAATCCAGAGTCCATATCACGCGCTATTTGGACGGCCGGCTTACGCGAAATTCATGGCGAGACCCTGTTATGTCTATTTATAGCTCAAAATGCCGGGTTATAAGGGGACGATCACAGTACATGGGAGTCGAAAGATTGCTTTGGATTGCGAGGAAGGTGAAGCGGCCTATGCTAAATCGGTTTGTGCTACAGAGGAGCTGAAATTCTATAAGGACAATGTTGATCTGGCGGACATGACCCCTCTGAAGAAACCTACAACTGAGCATGACCCAGCCCTGACGTTCAAACTGGCTAATGAGATTAAACTTGTTGACTTCGTCCCTGGTGATTCATCCAAGCAGTTTAGTATTAGTGCCAATTTGGATCCGAAATAGGAAAGCACGCTCATCGAGTTCATCCATGAGAACCGGGACATCTTTGCATGGAAACCTTCTGACATGCCAGGTGTACCGAGGGAACTCGCTGAGCACACTCTCAATATTGATCCTAAGTTTAAACAGGTCAAGCAGTACCTTCGCCGTTTTAACGAAGAAAGACGCAAGGCCATCGGCGAAGAGGTAGCCCGGCTACTGGCAGCTGGGTTTATTGTCGAAGTGTTTCATCTCGAATGGTTGGCTAATCCGGTGCTTGTTCTTAAGAAAAATAGCACTTGGCGTATGTGTGTGGACTACACTGATTTGAATAAAGCTTGCCCGGCAGATCCTTTCGCTCTCCCACGTATTGATCAGATCATTGATGCAACGGCGGGTTGTGAGCGCCTGAGTTTCCTGGATGCTTATTCAGGTTATCATCAGATTAAAATGGCAGTTAAGGACCAGGAGAAGACAGCCTTCATCACTCCCTTTGGAGCTTTCTGCTATGTTTCTATGCCCTTTGGGCTCAAGAGTGCCCAAGCAACCTACCAGCATTGTGTGCAAAATTGTCTTCACAAGCAGATCGGGCGTAATGTTCATGCCTATGTGGATGATATTGTGGTGAAGTCCAGGAAGCAGGAAACCTTGATAAATGATCTCAAGGAGACGTTCGACAATCTTCGGGTTTACAAAATGATGCTCAACCCGGACAAATGCGTTTTTGGTGTTCCGGCGGGCAAACTCTTGGGTTTTCTTGTGTCCAACAGAGGTATTGAGGCAAATCCGAAAAAAATCAAGGCAATCACATCCTTGGCTAAACTGGCGTGTATCAATGATGTTCAGCGTCTGGCGCGCCGGATTGCAGCCCTCAGCCAGTTTATCAGCCGTTTGGGAGAGAAGGCAATTCCCCTGTATCAGATGTTGAAGAAGACAGATAAATTCGTCTGGAGTGACGTCGCCAATGCGGCATTTGAGGAATTAAAGCGGCAGCTGACTGAACCGCCAGTCCTCACTGCTCCAGTTGATAATGAGCCTCTATTATTGTACGTGGCTGCCAATGCCCGAGAGGTCAGTGTGGCGATTGTGGTTGAGCGTAAGGAGGCTGGAAAAGAATATCCGGTTCAATGACCAGTTTATTATATCAGTGAGGTACTGATCGAATCAAAACAAAGATATCCGCATTGGCAGAAGCTAGTGTATGGAGTTTTTATGGAAAGTAGGAAACTCAAGCAATACTTTCAAGGCCATCCTATCACAGTGGTTAGTTCTGCTCCCTTGGGCGATATAATCCAGAATAGAGAAGCAACTGGCCGGGTTGCGAAGTGGGCGATTGAGCTTGGTCCCCATGGTTTGAAGTATACGCCCCGAACAGCCATCAAATCTCAGGAGCTTGTTGACTTCATCAATGATTGGACCGAGTTACAGGAACCAGAGGACAAACCGGATAATACATACTGGACCATTCACTTTGATGGATCCAGGCAGTTGGAAGGCTCGGGGGCTGGGGTTGTCCTCACTTCCCCTCGAGGAGATCAGATTTGTTATGTTCTCCGCTTAATGTTTCCTTGTACTAACAATGCAGCGGAGTACGAGGCCTTACTCCACGGCCTTCGTGTAGCTAAGGAAATGAACTTAAGCTGGGTTTGATGCTTTGGAGATTCTGATCTGGTGGCTCAGCAAGTTTCTGGTACTTGGGATTCTAAGGACCCGCTCATGGCGGCTTATAGGCGCGAGGTGGATATTATAGCAGGTCACTTTAAGGGTTATCAGGTGGAACACATCGACCGGCGCAAGAATGAGGCAGCAGATGCTCTAAGCCGGCTGGGATCTCAGCGTAAGCCGGTACCACCCAATACCTTTCTAGATATCTTGCATAACCCATCTGTAAAGTTGCCTACAGAGGAGGATTTAGCTGTTCCTGATCCGGAGGCCCAGTTGGTAGCCGTTTTACATGCCACTCCAGATTGGATGGTTCCATATTTTCCGTCTCTGAACCGGGGCGAATTACCAGAAGATGAACTTTTCGCCAGACAGATAGTCTGGCGGTCCAAGTCTATGGTTGTTCACAATGGTGAGTTGCACCGTTCTGGCGTTTCAGGCGTATTCCAACGTTGTGTTTCTCCTGAAGAAGGACAAGAGATTCTACGTGAAATCCATGAAAGGGATTGCGGTCACCATGCCGGTTCAAAGTCCTTGGTTGCTAAAGCTTTCCGACACGGGTTCTACTGGTTGACAGCTCATTCTGATGCGGAAGACTTGGTAAAGCGGTGTGATGCTTGTTAGAAATTTTCATGTCGAGCTCATGTTCCGGCTCAAGAGTTACGCATGATTCCCATCACTTGGCCATTTGCTACTTGGGGGCTTGATATGGTTGGACCCTTTAAGCGCTCCAAGGACAAGAAGACCCACCTGTTGGTGGCGGTTGACAAGTTCACCAAATGGGTTGAAGCGGAGCCCATCAGTAAATGTGATGCAGCCACGGCGGTTCAATTTCTCAAAAAGATTATTTTCCGTTTCGGCTTTCCACATAGCATCATCACAGATAATGGTACGAACCTTTCTAAAGGTGAGATGGAGGAGTTTTGCCAATGAGAGCACATCCGACTTGATGTAGCGTCCGTGGCTCACCCCCAGTCTAATGGTAAAGCTGAGAGGGCGAATCAAGAAATCCTGAAGGGTATCAAGCCTCGGCTTATGGTCCCTTTGAAGCGGACGCCGGGTTGTTGGGTGGAAGAATTACCATCTGTGTTATGGAGTATAAATACCACCCCAAACCGATCTATAGGATATACACCTTTTTTCCTGGTCTATGGGGCTAAGGCTGTCCTCCCAAGTGATATTCGTCACGACTCGCCCCGGGTTGCGAATCATGTTGAAGCGGACAACGAGAAAGCACGCCAAGAGGCACTGGACCTGTTAGATGAGAAACGAGACATGGCTTTGGCTCGGTCGGCGGTTTATCAACAAGACCAGACTGATATGCACAAATTATCCCCACCTTGGGAAGGGCCCTTTATGGTCAGCAAAAATCTGCACAACGGATCATACTACCTCATTGACGTTCGAGAAGACTCATGTAGCTCTGAGGAGGAGACCCGGCGGCTATGGAACATAGCTCTCCTACGGCCTTATTACACTTGAAGCCACAGACTTTTCGTATGTACATATTTCAACAATGTATATATTATGATCAATATAATAAACCGGCATCCTTGCTATCAAGCAGGGTCTCCGCCGTTTTTTCTTTAAATATCTGTTAACTTGGGGGCTTCAGCTAATAAAGTGAAGTACTACCTGTTAGCCCGGCTACCATGCCACCATCTAGCTTGGGAGCTTCACACCCAAGGGGCCAAAGAGAGTTTGATTGCGTAAAGCACGACTCAAACATAGGCACCCATTGAGCACAGCTCACAAAGTTACTTGGGGGCTCTTTGTGTCAAATACCAAAGAGTTTGAAAGGACCCTTGTAGCTGGGTATCGACCCACAGCTTGGAAGCCTGGTGTATTCACCTAAAACCCCGGGTTAACCTGCCTTCATCAAGTAAGCCACTCCTATCCAGGTAATCCTGGCACGACCCGTCGAACATTTGACAGTTACTCTCATTGAGACCCTAAACTTGTCAAAGTTAAAACGATGATTGGTTAGTTGGAGGGCCATCTTAAAAGGCTTCGTCAAAATGGTTTAACTCAGTGGCCTGGCAGCCCATGAAAAGCCTCGATTTGGGCCTGGCAGCCCTTGAAAAGCCTTGACCATGGTTTTTGTTTGCTTCTTGCCAAGTTTTGTTTTTCGTAAGGTTTATGTTAAACCGGTGTTTTTAACCTGGTATGGCTTACGGATCTTCTGTTAAAGCATACAATTAAAGGTAACCCGGCATCCTTCAAAACCGGTCTGGCTTTGACACCTTGTCTCCAGCAATCGGCCGGTGTTCATCACAACCCGGTTCTATATCATATATATACCAACATGGCATGGTGGAAGTTGGGTTTTCACCCTTCTTCAAATCACAATTGGTAAACCAACAACAATGTTTTGTATCACAGGTATGATTTATTATTGCTGCAACCATAGTTGCTTACGAAGTTGTGTTGGGTATTTTGACCCGTCCGGTGGTAAACCGCCTGGACAGATTTTCCTTATGCAGACACAGGGACTGCATAATATTGTAAAAATACATAAGCCAGTACCGAAATTATCATGACGAATCAACGCAAAGTGTATCCCAGTGCACGATGGCAACGGATTAAAGTATTTTCACTAGCCTATTACAAGGCGCTTGAAGGCCCAAAGTATGGTGTTTCCAGCAGAACAAGGTTTATGGAGCATCACTCTGATTGCCGGATCAAGTCTCATTACCATGTTGATGCGAAGTTGATGGGTCATCTGGCGTCAGATCAGCCTCCTCCTCCCCACCTAGCGGCTGGAAGTTTGTGGTGGTCCAGTCAATCCGGGTTAAGGCCTGACAGATAGCTTCTTCACTGATAAGTTCTGACGGATCAATGTCAGGGGCATAAGTGTGCTTACGGATTCCCGGAATAAGATTTTGCGCCTCCGGGATGACAGTGTTAACCCGTTTGTTGTTGGCATCATAATAAGACTAGTGAACAGTCAAGTTAGCATCTTCTGCCAGTTGACTCGCCAGAGGACGCATTTCCCTTGTCACTCTTTTAAGGGCTTCATCATCAAAATCTGCCCCGTTTTCTTGTGTGCTTGGAAAGCCTTTGGCAAGGTCAACCGGATCCAAGTCAGCTATCCACGCTTTGGCTCGGGTAAGTGCCAACAAAGCGCCAGCCCTGGCAGCATATGGCTTTACCTCTTCTATCTGTGCTGGTGCCATGGATAGCCTTGCCAGAGTGTCCTTGATCAGTGTTGGGGCCGGATTGTCATAGGATGCTGCGCAGATAACCCGTTGAGCACCGGTGTATAGTTGTTCAAGCAGAGTATATGCTGCTTTCAGCTTCATCCGTACATCTGAGCCCAGATGAGTAATGCGGCTACCTGCAACGGTTTAAGAATTTCATATTTCAACTGGCACCTTACAAGATGGATATTTCAGATGCCTTGCTAGGAGTACTTACCAAATACTGCGGAGGTCATGGCGTTCACTTGACGCTTCAACCCAGAAAGCTCTTCTGCCACCGGTTTAAGAGCAGATTCGGCGTCTTCAGCCCGTTTCAGCAATGTACCCTTCTCAGTGTCCCAATTGGCACGTTCAGTCTTGAATTCTTCCTTCAGTCGTTCTATGGAAGTTAAAGCGGCTCGAACTTCATCTTTGGCTTTAGAAGATTCTTCTTGATGAGATTTGATACTCTCTTGAAGATCAGCAATCTGCGTCCGTTGATGGTTTATGTCAGCCTGCCACAATCAGATGAGCATATCAATATTTTATCAAAAGTCCCAAGCATACAACTGGTTCTACACTTGGCACTTGGGGGCTAATGCGGATTGCTTCTTTCTTACTGCTTACTCAAAGTCCCGAGGATTCATACAAGTTTCAATCCTGGCACTTGGGGGCTAATGCGGATTGCTTCTTTCTTACTACTTACTCAAAGTCCCGAGGATTCATACAAGTTTCAATCCTGGCACTTGGGGGCTAATGTGTATTTGTTCAAAAAACTTAAAAGTCAACAATGTGCAATTTGGAAATTCAAAAGTCTCGGCTTGTCTTTACAAGCTAAACCGGCCCTTGGGGGCTACAGGATACAAGGCAGTGAAAATACAAAGATAAGGATGAAAATGTTTACCTCATAGCATTCCTTTATCAGATTTACCAAGTCAGCCTCATTATCTCGGCTTGTATAAAGCCGGTTCAAGAATCCGGAATGAAGATCCTGGGCAAAAAGATTAGCATATTTTGACAAGTCAGCTTCCATCTTCCTCTTGCCCATAGAAGTAAACTCATCCTTGGCGGTATGTTTTGCCAAGATAACTGGAGCGCCCGGAGCGGTATAAGCAGTGCCAGTAACAATAACGTCATCATCTTTGGCTGGGCTTGGCGGATTAGCAGTTGACCTCAGTGGATCAGCAACCGGACTTGCACGTATAGCGTGTGGACTTGAGGTGTCCTCATGTGTGGCCGGATCATCTTCCGACGGATCAGCGTTGTTAGTTGGCTCTGGCGGGACAGAATCATCCATGAGATTATCAAGATTTTTATCAGGATTTTCAGGAGCTTTCTCCGGTTCAACTTTGCCGGTAGGGGCACTGGTCTTGGCTTTCTTACTCAGACGAGCTTTAGCACTAATATTAAAACAAGGATTAGCATGATTAACTGAATTATGAAGGAGAAGGGAGGACTACATGCTTACCCAGGGACGGTTTTTAGTGGAGGCAGCTGAGTGGTTGATGAACCGCCAGACGAATTAGAAGATGCCTGATAGTTTGAATCAGATGGATTGAGAGGGCATCGGAAGAAACCTTTCAAAAGATAACGTTTTTTAGGAGAACAAGCAACCTCTGGACGACGTTTTCGGTTTGGTGTATGAGGTAAACCGGAATAAGTGACATGTTTACCACTGTGCCGGGTTGTGCGATGCCCTTCGGTTTGCTGTGTCTTCAAAGAAAGTTTTTGATCCAAATGAGCAACAGGGTGAGAGCATTTCACTTTCCGAACTGCATGGCGAAATCATTGAACCGGCACAAGTTCTGAGTCAGAAAGACAAATTACCTGAACATGATCTGCATGGCTGGCCTCCGCATCATCCTGGGAGTAATCATTATCAGTAAAATATATGAATATAAGTCAAGGGAGTCAAACTTTACCTCTTCAGCCGAGTCACCGACATACTCTGGCGATTCCGAAGACTCAGCGGTTTTCTTTTTGGTAGCTCTCTTGATGACCTTGGTCTTAACACGAGGAGCCTTAGCCGCTTTGTCTTGAGATTTCCTTTTCCAGAAGGAGCTACTGGCCTATGAGATTGCACAAAGGGTTATTATAGCAGTGTCAAAGCGGAGAAGGATCAGGAAAAGTACAAGGTTAAAGTCTTTACCGCTGGCGGTTTGTTGGAGGCATAAAAAGGACGCAGACCAATTTGAGTACATACAGTGAGCGGTTCGTCAAGTATTTTCTTTACACCTTCAGTGACTTCATCGTCAGTCAGTTCTACTTCATTAAACTGTTGTGGATCATTGGTATTGCCGGTATATTCAAACATCAATCCGGGCCGGCGGCTTAAAGGTAGAATGCACCATGAAATCCAACAGCGGACGAGATCAACACTAGTTAAACTGTTGGCAAGGAAAGCCCGGAGTTTGGCGAGTTGAGGTGCATAGGATTGTCAGTCTTTGGCAGACAATCTCTGAGGTAAAGGGTGATTATTGCTGAGTCGGTGCGGACGGTAGCCCGGTAAAGGACTCTCTTCAGCAGGGGCAGTATTCTGACAGTAGAACCAGGTTTGGTTCCAGTCTTTTGGATGGTTGTGAAGTTTGGCGTGAGGAAATTCAACCTCTTTCCTCTTTTGGATCGACACACCACCAAGTTCAGTATTGGGTCCATCAGAAAATTCAGTCCGGCGTTTTAAGTGAAAGAGATCTTGAAAGAGGTCGACAGTTGGTTCTTGCAGGTAAACCTCGCAGAATACTTGGAAATCGCATATGTTGGACACATATTTGGTCCAATATCTTGAGGATGAAGTTGGAACCTGGCAAGAACATCCCGGAAAATGTTTGATCCGGGAGGACTGAAACCTCGAGCTAAATGTTGCATGGACACAATCACTTCTCCATCTTGAGGCTCAGGAGGGCACTCAGGGCTAGGAACTCACCAATGGAGGACATTTTTTGAAGCTAAAGCGCCTGTGGTGACATATTCATTGATTTGCATTTCTGTGATCCGAGATGGAACCCAGTTGCAAGCAGCAAATTGCTTCGTCATCTTACAAAGTCTGTAAAAGGAAAATGGATGGTTTACGATTGGCGGTTCATATGTGTTTGTCAAATGTTAAACCAGCAATTCAAGGTATACGTATGAAGTGAACCAGGAATTGCTGTTGAAAGTCTAGATGGCGGTTTAAGAGAGGGCTAATGACATACGACGGATTATCAATACTAAAGGATAAACCGCCCATTGGAGGCAGAACCCAATCTGAAAATTTGTTAAGTGTTGCGGAAACAAGTTTCATAAGATGGTGATGTAATTTTGGATCTACCGTTGTTCAAAAGACAAATTTTTCTGAGCTTTACAATGGTGTTAAACAGAACAGAGAAGGTTCGGATAAGGATTTATACAGGAACAGTAAGATGTTGTAGTATAGCAGATTAAAGCTACAGATCCAGCCGCAAGGGGAAACTATCAGGCCTAGCTAGATTCAGTACGATGCTAAAGGAAAAGCAGAGGAAGTGCTGATGAACACTGACGAACACCGAAGAAATTTCGAAACCCTAATGCAGATTTAACAAGTAAAGGGAAGGAGTATTTACCAGAGACACGCAGCGGCAGAGTATCTTAAGAGATCTCGTACGAACAGGGTGATGCAACGGCCTTGTTGGTGCAGACTGGAAGATCCACGACGGCGGCGGCGGCGATGCTTGAGGTCTTCAGGTCGCGAGGAGGAAGACGATGTGAATAGGAAAGGGGGGAAATGGAAGGCGCCCCGGTCTTATTTATAAGGGAAGTGGAATAAAATAGCAGGCGTGAAAATCGAGGAGTCGGGAGCGGCAAAAAGGATGTAGTTGTCGCCTCGATCTTCGGGAATTAATTAAAGAGAAAGGAATCTTCATAAATCTTTTTATACAGGGATGATGTCACAATGATTTACTGTGGTGTCATAAGATGACGTCATGGCGGTTCACCAAAGTTCACAGGGAGAAGACAATATGGCGGTTTACGAGAATTGTCAGAAAGTCAAGTAGTTTTTTCCAAAGATTGAAGATTGACATGAACAGGTTCAAATCAATCTGGGGCCTAATGTTGAGGATATAACCATTAAGGGTAAACCGCCCAGGAGGGGCCGGTTCACCCTCACCTATGTTGAAGCCCAAGGAAACCTAGAAGATGGCGCTTTACGGATAAGGCTTAGAGGCCTAGAGCCCGCAGGCGATTTAGGGCCTGTGGTAGTAAACCGCCATGATTGTATAAACTAATATTATAAGATAGGAAAGAGGAGACCGAGGCGGACACTTGTATGAGCCAGCCTCGGGACTCTGTAGACCGGCCGGGGTCCTCCTGAGTATATAAAGGGGTGACCCGGCGGCGGTTCAAGGGAGAACAACAACTCGAGAGCCAGACAAAGCGGATTCGCTCCCTGGCCTTCGAAACCCTAGCAATACCAATCACAACTAGACGTAGGCTTTTACCTTCATCGAAGGGGCCGAACTAGTATAAACTCCCGTGTCCCCTTGTCTGGTTTAACCCCTTCAAGCTAACCCGTAGCGATGGCTCCGCTACTAAGTCCTTTCACAAGGACATCTGCCGTGACAATTCCACGACATTATTGCTGTGAGCCAGCCAGCTGTCTTCTCCCGCGCAAAAGCGGGTCATGAGTGTCGTGAGGGCTGCCATAAATTTTGGCTTTTCCTGGCCAAGGTGCCGGGCGAGCCACTCGTCGCCGATGTTGTGCTTAAAAGCTGCTAGGGCCTCTGCATCCGGACAGTCGACGATTTTATTTTTCTTTGTCAGGAACCGTGTCCAGAATTGCCTGGACGATTCCTCTGGCTGCTGAATTATGTGGCTCAAGTCATCGGCATCTGGTGGTCGCACATAAGTGCCCTGGAAGTTGTCGAGGAATGCGGCTTCCAGATCTTCCCAACAGCCAATGGATTCTGCTGGCAGGCTGTTGAGCCAATGCCGAGCTGGTCCTTTGAGTTCGAGTGGGAAGTATTTGATGGCGTGTAGATCATCACCGCGGGCCATGTGGATGTGCAGGAGGAAGTCCTCGATCCATACCGCAGGATCTGTTGTGCCATCGTATGATTCGATATTTACGGGTTTGAAACCCTCTGGGATTTGGTGATCCATTACTTCGTCTGTGAAGCATAGGGGGTGTTGTAAGTGCATCTAGTGCCACCCCTAGTTGGTTTTGGAGTATTGACGACAAACCTAGTTGAGGGACTAATGTGTTTGTGAGAATTGCAGGATAACACAGGTAGAAGTCCCTCATTGATTCGGTTTTCCTACCAGAGATGACCCCTAAAAATGTATGAAGACATTGAAGTCAAAGGTGGTATATGAAGATATTCACATTGAAGACTATGACAAGAAAAGACACCACATGAAGCCTATGGAGCTCGAAGACTTAGATCTTTCGTAGTTCTCTTTCTTCTGTGTTGAGTCATAGGAACCACCGTACTGTTAAGTGGGGTCCAAGAGAACCAGTCAGAATGACTGAAGTGATGCTTAAACAAAACCTATGTCTTCGAGTGAAGACTTTGAGAGCGAATCTTGTCCAGAGTCGGACAAGTCAGCTTTGCTTGTAGCCCAAGTAAAGTTGCCGTGTGAGTTTGAAATCTGACCGTTGGAACACGTGTCAGTTCCTTAGTGACTCAGGGTCATTTCGGACAAATCAGGTCGGGTTGCCAAGTGGCTATAAATAGCCCACCCCCTACAACCATAAACGGTTGGCTGCTCAGATTCAGAGTACGGCTTTTGTCGTTTGAGAGCAACCCACCTCGAAGCCTTTGAGAGAGAATTCCTTGCGAGGATAAAGCCCTAACCACCCAGAGCCAAAGAGAATTAGGCATCACTTAAGTCTTCTTGTCTGTGTGATCTGAAGACTTATTACACTTGAGGACTGTGCATCCTCCAGCCGGTTACGCGTCGCGTTCTGAGCATCCAAGAGACATTGTGGATTGCCGGTGAACGAAGTTTGTGAAGGTTTGGGAGTCTACCTTGAAGACTTACCAGAGTGATTGGGTGAGGTCTGTGTGACCTTAGCTCAAGGGGAATACGGTGAGGACTGGGTGTCCTGAGCTGCGTGTTCAGGACTGGGTGTCCGGGACTGTGTGTCCTAAGGTTTAAATACCTAGCCGCCCTAACTAGACGTATAGTTGTCACAGCAACTGGAACTGGTCCAACAAATCATTGTCTTCAGCGAGTCACTGGTTTCATCTTCCCTTCCCTTTACTTACTATTACTCCTTGTGAAGTCATTGTATGTTCGCACTATCTTTTGTCTTCACTGAGTGACTGCGTGTTCTGTGTGGCTTCACAATATCTTCCTACCTGATCCTTACTACATTGCTGCTATTAGTCATTGTGCTTTCACTCTATTGAATACTTGACTATGGCTTGCCTAGTGTAGTCTACCTTCCGCTGCAGGGTAATAGGTTTATTTCTATCGTTTGTCTTCATAACTTCCACATTTTGAAGACTTCCATAAAAATCGCCTATTCACCCCCCCTCTAGTCGATATAATGCACTTTCAATTGGTATCAGAGCAAGGTGCTCCCTTGTTCTGTGTGATTCGGTTTAACCACCTGGAGTTTTAGCTATGTCGACTGCAGGGATAATTAAAGTCTCCGCTACGTTCCCGTCTTCGATGGAACTGAATATCCCTACTGGAAGAATAAGATGCGCATGCATCTTGAAGCCATTGACGTCAACCTATGGTATGTCGTCAAGAACGGCGTTCCCAAGGCTGGAGAAGGTGTCACTGTTGCTGATGTCAAGAAGTTCGTTCAACTGGACTCTACTGCCAAGAATATCATCTGTCGTCATCTGACCAAAGGACAGTATGGCCGTGTGAGTGCTTTGGAAACATCTAAGCTGGTCTAGGACTGGCTCTCCAAGGTCAATGAAAGTGTCTCAACCCAGAGAGATCAGAGAATCAGTGTCCTTCGCAACCTCTTCAGCCGCTTCAAGCGAAATGACAATGAGAATGTCCAGCTCACATTTGACCGACTCACTGACATCACAAATGAACTTCAAGCCCTCGGCGCTACTGAGATCACCAAACATGAAGTCGTCAAGACACTACTGAGGTCACTTGATAGTTCGTTTGACACCCTAGCCCTGATGATTCAAGAACGTCCTGATTTCAAGACACTCGATCCGTCCGACATACTTGAGAGGCTCAACACACATGAGTTTCAGCTTTTTGAGAAAAGAGATATCTATGGTCCAAACTATGGGCGAACTCGTGCCTTGAAGGCAAAAGCTGTCTCCTCATCTGAAGAAGAATTTGACAGCAGTTCGGATGATCCTGAAGACATTGGAAGGGAACTTGCTATGCTTGTGAAGAAGTTCCAAAAATTCACCAAGAAGAAAGGTTTTAGAAAGTCTTCCCGATCAAGCTCAAGGAATGATGAAGCTTCTGCTCACGACTACAAGAAGAAAACATGTCACAAGTGCAAGAAACCTGGCCACTTCATCTCTGAGTGTCCACAGTGGGACAATGAGAACAAAAAGAAGAAGAAGAGCAAGGAATATGACTCTGACGACAAGAAGAAGAAGAAATACTCAAAGTCTTCTTCCAAGTCTACCTCAAAGTCTTCATCACACAAGAAGAGCTCATCTGGCAAGGCACGTGCGTTTGTTGGCAAGGAAATGGATTCATACGAGGAGTCCGCTTCTGAGGAGTCTGAGGTGGAGTCTGAGGAGGAGTCCGATTCAGGCGTCGCAAGTCTGGCTACAGCATACGTTGACAAGTCCATCTTCAACACTGAAGACAATGACTTCATCACCGACACCGATGCAAATGACAAGGACTACTCCGCTTCTACCTACTGCTTCATGGCACGCGGTGCCAAGGTAAACACACGCACTACTCACTATCAAACATCTAGTGACGATGACTCTGATTGTGGTTCAAAACCCAGATACAAAACACTTGCTAAAATTGCAACTGAACAACAGAAAGCTATGGAACATATTCAAAAACTGTTAGACAGAAGCGATGATCTGTTAGGTGCTGAAATGACTTGATCTGAATCCTTAATTGAAGACATAAAAAATCTTCACGTTAAGTATGAGGAACTTGAAAGTCGTCATGAAACTCTCTCAACAACTCATGAAAAGCTTTCCTATGATTATCTTCAAAGGAAGCAAGATCTTGAGAAATTGAGAGCGGATCATGAAGATCTTCAAAAGGAAAATGAGTCACTTCACGCCGAACAGATCAGCTCCGCTCAGGAAGGATTTGAACCACCATGTCTTAAATGCATTGAGCGTGATAATGCTACTACTGTTGCTGAATGTTCTACTGCTGCTACTGTTGCAATATCTTCAACTGTTGATGTGGGAACTAACCCCTCTGCTGAGGATTCCACTGCTATTGCTGATGAGAATGCTAGGTTGAAGACATTGCTTGAAACAGGGATGTACAAAAGTCTTAAAGGGCATCAGACACTATGTGATGTCCTCAAAAAGAAGATTTTGAACCGAAACCCGAGGAAAGAGGGTGTTGGGTTCGTAAGGAAAATGAATGCTGATGGCTCTTACTGGAAACCTGAGCAGTACCCCAAAACCACATGGGTTGCTGCAAAGGAATTTTCAGCAGATCCATCCACTCTATCTGGGTTCACTTGTGCTAACCCCATTGTCATTGATGAATCCTTTGATGCAAACTATAAACTGTTTAAGAATCAGAATGGTGAAGTGTTTGCCAGGTACATTGGTACTAACTGCAGGAATGGACCGCCTATGAAGAAGTTCTGGGTTCCGAAAAGGTGTCTGGAGAATCTTCCTGTGAATGTCATCATGACACCTCACGTGAAGAAGACAAACCTCAGACCAAAGGCTTCATACGGTCCAAAGGCTTCATACAGACAGAGGACTTACCTGAGTCGCACTAACGCAAATGTTTTGCAGGGAAACCATACTCAGGCATATGAATATGAGAGCGGTTCATCAAACCGCCATGTTCATAAGACCAAGAACTATTATGCTTATTCTTATGAGTACTATTGTCCGCCTGCAAGACTGTTTGCTAGGGCTCCAAAGCCAAAGTTCTCAGATGCTGCACTTAGACTTATTGCTTCCAAGCCACCCTTGAAGATGTGGGTGGCTAAGAAAGCTTAACTCTCTTTTGCAGGGAAAGGTCTCCAGCAGAAAACCAAAATTGCCTGACGCTATTGCTGGGGACCTTAAACATCTTGTAGGGCGCAAGATCAAATGACCGAATGGTCTTACTATGTACTTCGTTCCTGAATCGCTTGCTACTCTCCCTATTAGTCCTAATCTGGATCTAAGCTTTCATAACCCACTGGTTCGTCAAATGTTTTTTCTTCACAATGCTCTTCGTGAAGCCTATCCCCCTAACTGCACTATAGGGTACGACACCAGCGTATTTAGAATGGATTATTGATAGTGGGTGTACAAATCACATGACTGGCAAAAGAAGCCTTCTTATGGACTCAACCTTATGTCCATCCGACAAGAGCCACATCACATTTGCTGACACTGGTAAAAGTAAGGTATTGGGTCTAGGTAGAGTTGCAATCTCAAGGGATCAACACATGGATAAAGTCATGCTTGTTGAATCCCTTGGCTTCAACTTAATGTCTGTCTCAATGCTTTGCGATTTAAACATGATCGTAATATTTGGAAAATATCGTTGCCTTGTTCTAATGGAATCTGACAAGTCTCTAGTATTTGAAGGGTATCGAAAAGATGATTTGTACGTGGTAGATTTCTCAGCAGGACCACAGCTTGCCGTATGTCTTCTAGCAAAAGCTTCAGAATGCTGGCTCTGGCATCGGAGGCTTGGGCATGCTGGCATGAGGAACCTCCACACCCTGGCAAAGAAGAAGCATGTCATAGGCATCGAGGGCATCAAGTTCAAGAAAGATCACTTATGCGGTGCCTGTGAGGCAGGAAAGATGACGAGGGCCAAACATCCCTCGAAGACAATCATGACCACTACTCGACCCTTCGAACTGCTTCACATGGATCTTTTCGGTCCCACTCATTACTCAACTCTTACTACTACTGCTTGTCTCTATGGCTTTGTCATTGTTGATGATTATTCTAGATATACTTGGGTGCACATAATCCTTTACAAGACTGAAGTGCAGGATGTCTTCAGACGCTTCGCCAATCGAGCAATGAACAACTATGGCGCCAAGATAAAGCATATCAGAAGTGACAATGGCACTGAATTCAAGAACACTGGCCTTGATACATATCTTGATACCTTGGGCATCACACATGAATTCTCAGCCCCGTACACGCCACAGCAGAATGGGGTCGTCGAACGCAAGAACAGAACACTCATTGAGATGGCCAGAACGATGCTAGATGAATACAAGACTCCAAGAAAATTCTGGCCTGAAGCCATTGATACTGCATGCCATACAATCAATCGTGTTTATCTTCACAAGCTTCTGAACAAGACATCTTATGAGCTCCTTACTGGCAAGAAGCCAATTGTCAGTTACTTCAGAGTATTTGGCGCCAGGTGCTGGATCAAGGACCCACATCACACCTCAAAGTTTGCACCAAAAGCACATGAGGGTTTTATGCTTGGATATGGAAAGGATTCGCACTCCTACGGAGTCTTCAATCTCTTTCATTACAAGGTGGTTGAAACAGTGGATGTGCGGTTCGATGAGACCAACGGTTCACAAAGAGAGCAACTGCCAAATGTGCTAGATGAAGTTCCATCCAATGAATCAATCAAGCTAATGGGAACTGGAGAAATTATACCTTCTGAAGCTCATCCTGAAGAAGAACTTATCATCTCAGCACCTGATCAACATGAAGACAATGCTCAGCCTGAAGACATTCCTTCTAACAACGACAATGATCAGCAAGAGCAAAATCTTCGCCCTATACATCCTCGCGTTGCCAATGAAGTGCAGATTGAAAGAATAATTGATAGCATCAATGCACCCGGTCCACTCACTCGTTCAAGGGCAACTCAGATAGCAAATTTCTGTGGGCACTTCGCATTCGTCTCAATAACAGAACCCAAGAAAGTTGAAGAAGCCTTCATGGAACCTGAATGGATTCAAGCTATGCAAGACGAGCTTCAACAGTTTGAGCTGAATAATGTATGGGAACTGTTCAAGCGTCCCGATCCTCGGAAGCACAACATAATAGGCACCAAATGGATATACCGCAACAAGCAAGATGAGCATGGTCAAGTTGTCAGAAACAAAGCTCGTCTCGTTGCTCAAGGATATACTCAAGTGGAAGGCATTGACTTCGATGAAACATTTGCTCCTGTGGCTAGACTTGAAGCCATACACATACTGCTGGCCTATGCAAATCATCACAACATACTTCTTTATCAAATGGATGTGAAGAGCGCCTTCCTCAATGGCAAGATTGAAGAAGAAGTGTATGTTGCACAACCTCCTGGCTTTGAAGATCCAAAACATCCTGACATGGTATACAAGCTCAACAAGGCACTGTATGGCCTCAAACAAGCCCCTCGAGCCTGGTATGACACACTCAAATACTTCCTGAAGAGCAAAGGCTTCATACCTGGTTCTCTCGACCCCACTCTCTTCACGAATACATATGATGGTGAACTGTTTGTGTGCCAAATATATGTGGATGACATTATCTTCGGCTACACCAATCAGAAGTACAGTGAAGAGTTTGGATATATGATGCAAGAGCAATATCAAATGTCTATGATGGGAGAGCTGAAGTTCTTTCTCAGTCTTCAAATACGATAGCAACGCAACGGCATCTTCATATCTCAAGAGAAGTATCTCAAAGATTGCCTGAAGAAGTTCGGTATGCAAGACTGCAAAGGCTTCACGATGCCAATGCCAGCCAAGCATCATCTGGGTCCTGACGACAGTGGTAAAGAGTTCGATCAAAAGGTATACCGCTCCATGATTGGTTCTTTACTTTATCTATGTGCATCTAGGCCAGATATTATGCTTAGTGTTTGCATGTGTGCTCGATTCCAAGCGGCACCAAAGGAGTTGCATCACTTAGCTGTGAAGCGAATTCTTCGATATTTGGCTCACACCCCAACACTAGGATTATGGTATCCAAAGGGCTCAGAGTTTAATCTGGTTGGATTCTCGGATGCTGATTATGCTGGTGACAAAGTTGATCGCATGTCTACATCAGGCACATGTCACTTTCTGGGACGATCACTTGTATGTTGGTCTTCAAAGAAGCAGAACCGTGTATCTCTCTCCACTGCCGAATCTGAATACATTGCTGCTGGATCTTGCTACGCTCAGCTTCTGTGGATGAAGCAAATGCTCAAGGACTATGGCATTCATCTGAAGCAAGTGCCACTCTACTGCGACAACGAAAGCGCCATCAAGATTGCCAACAACCCAGTTCAGCACTCGAAGACAAAGCACATTGAAATTCATCATCACTTTCTCAGAGATCATGTTGTGAAGGAAGATATTGATATCATACACGTCAACACTGAAGAGCAATTGGCAGATATCTTCACAAAGCCCTTGGATGAGAAGAGATTTTGCAAGTTACGGTGTGAGCTAAATATCCTGGAATCCTCAAATGTCCTGTGATCAGCCACACATCCTAACCCTTATGCATATTGATGACTTAGATGTGCAACACACGAAGTAAAGTATATCTTCAATCAATGAAGACATACACTCTAAGTGTGAATACATTAATGTGGAATTTGACTTCGGAGCGCCACGATAATTGTGCGCCGTGTCTGGGTCTAATACTTCCTATACGGTGGGTAACGCCACCACCAAATGTTCTATTTTGAAGTGTTTCACTCATGGCGTTACCTTGCTATGTCTTCACATTTGGTTTGGCTTCAATCTCAACATGTCTTCATGATTATCTTCACTACGTTGATTATATATATATATACTAGTGTTCTGTCCTCTATAGCATTCACTTATAGCTATTGCTTCTTGTTGAATCTTTTGAACTAAGTGAATGTGATCGGACCCTAACCTCTCTATGCTATCTATCTCAAACTCTATCTCTCCAAATCATATGCATTCTATTGAAATTGTCGAATGTCTTCTCTGTGTCCTTGTCAGCAGAAGATACAAAGACAAACCTTAAGTCCACTTTCAATGCTCATTCCTCCACATGAAACCCGGAGAAGTAGGAACGACCACCCGACAATCCAGGCGTGCGTGGGACGTGGAACAAACCCCAAAATTCTGCATGATGGCCACGTGTTCCTTAGATGCGAATCGCCAGGGGCACCTGTGTAATAACGCAGTGCCACCCCTGTACCTATAAATACACACTTCACGGCGGTCATTATCTCTTCTTCCACTCTCGCACGAACCCTAGCGCCACCGCTAGCCCTCGACGACGCCGGCGACGAAGCGCTTCGCTGCCGCAACCTCTCTGACGCCGTCTTCACGCCGACCGCGGACATCATCCTCTCCGCCGTCGTCGTAGTTGTCCTCCGTCGCCAAGTTAGGGCACGGAAGATCGAACTGCTCGGCCTCATCTTCCACTCCGTCTAGTAGTTCTTAGTGTGGTAAATAAAACTTCCTTTTTACGGCACCGTTGATCCTATGGCTTTGTCACTTTCTACCACAAGCAGTTTCTATTCACACAAGTTAGATCTCTCTCATACTGCATCTCATAACATGCCTAGTATATTCACTTATGCTTCACAAAGTAGTTAGATTCCTCACTTGTACTGATCTCTGGATTCGTACAAATCTGGAACCAACTCCTTATCTATGAGTGAATGTCTTCGCACGATGAGGTCAATATCTTCTAAACTGATTTATATTCAAAATCTTCTGAGAATGCATATGACCTCTTCCCCTTCCCTCGCACCTTAATGCTGTCACAGGTACATGTCCATGGGAGAATCCCTTGGTTCTCATAGTCTGCATTCATTTGCAGAATTCTTACAGCATCATATAAATTCTCCCGAAGCAAGTTCCTGTTTGTCCAGCAAGCGAAAATCTTTGAAGCCTTTGAACGTATTGAAGCCTTTCAGTTTAAAGTTCATGGCTTCAGAGAAATCAGCTAGGAAGGGTGGCAGAAAGCATCATGGAGAAATATCTAGAGATCTGCCAGATGATCTCTCAGAACTGTACAAGACAGATCCTGAAGAGGATTACAATCAGCGCAAGACCCGAATCCAATGGATTCGAAGATATTGGGCAGAACAATGGTTCAAATACCGATTTGTAACCCAGGAATATGCTGAGAAAAATGCCATCAAGAGACCGTGGGGAGACATCCTATACAAGAATCTTCAACCCAGGTCCAGAGATGAAGCCATTGAACAAGGCTTCTATCCCTGCATGGTCCGTGGGCCACAGCCTGTTGATGCACACCCATCGTCACTACTATGGTGTCGTGACGACATTCTGTTCAAGCGCAACTTCCAGTTTGCCCAGAACTCAGCGAAGCAAAACAAGAAGACATTGGGACTAGACTTCAACCCTGGTCCCTCAGCTCCAAGGGCTGATGGCACACGAGATGCAGAACCCAATGTCGTCGGTCCTTTCTACAACCTTGAAGGCCTCATCACCCATATCTTGGTTCAAGGGACTGCAGTGAATGAGCCTGCAGCTGACGCTGAATCAGATGAAGCGCCTGCAGCGCCGAAGCCAAAGAAGTTGAAGAAGCCTAAAGCTTCAAAGTCTGCCCCTTCACCAAAAATCTCACGGGCGAAGCCACTGGCAACTACACCTCCTGAAGACAGTGTGTAGTCCGAAGATTTATCACGCATCTCCAAGCCCCAGAAGGTCAAGATGCCTCTGCCACACACCGGCCAAGAGCTAACAGCTGCTGCCATCCTACGCAATGATGCCATTGATCTGTCAAGTGATGAAGATCTTGCAGATGACGCTCTTGAGCAACTCATCAAGAGCAAAGAAGAAGCAAAAATCTTCAATGATCTGCCTCTCTTTGATGTAACAGTCATTCACAACTTCATTGATGAATGGTTTGACACGCCAAACATCAGCTTCGACGATCTCCAACTACCCATTGGCCTCAGTGTCGCCTTCCATGGCGCCATTGCTTCAGAGTTAGCTATCGCCTAGCGCATTGTTGAACTGAAGCAGAAGATTGACTTTGAGAAATCTCAGTTCAAGAAGCATATGGCCAAGCTCAACGTGCAAGACGTGAAGAATTTCAAGATTATGCTGCACGAGCTCAAGGAAGCCTTTCTAAAGAAACGTGCAGAAGCTCAGGGTTCTCGTGAGCGCATGAAGGTCTTGGTTGATAGGTGTGTGCAAGCCTACAATGAGGCTGAGAAGCGCAAGGCCCTTGGGCGTCCTAGCATCGACCCCAGGATGGCTGCCAAGAAGCAGAAGAAGCCCGCTATGGCTGAACTTGAAGCACCACGGCAGGAGGCAGATCACATGACTGGCCCGAAGCCAAAGGCCAGGTCAACCGCTTCAGAACTGAAGAAGACCAGGACTGCTGAGGCTGAAGCAAGGAAGAGAAAACATCCTGAAGCCTCTGCTACTGCCCCCGCCAAGAAGAAAAGAAAGACCAAGAAGGAACGGGCTGCTCCCACAGAGCCCTTGATTGTTGAACCCATTTCCATGGTTCACCTCGACGCCGATCCACAAGAACGTCAACTGACTGTCCATGAGCCTGCTTTCACAGAGGCTCATGAAGCTGAAGACTTTCCAGTAGCTGATCCCATCACTGCTGAAGACATTGGTCATCATGACCATGTTGAAGATGATGCAGCCCTTCCTCAGCTAGAACACCAACAGGTATCATCGCCTGTGCTAACGCACAGTGAACTCATCAGCATTGGTCGTCCACTAACGCCAATTGCACAGGATGCTTCATGGGCGGATCGCCCACAAGAGAATGAAGACCTTGAGGCCCAGCCAACAGCAACTCCACAGGCGTCACCCGCATTGCGCAGGCTTCACAAAGGTCCAAGGCCTCAAGTCTCTGCTAAAGACAATCCGGCTGCATCAGCCGCGGAAGAAGAAGTCCCACAAGTTGCCACTCCCCTGTCCCACCAAGAAGCAGTTCTCGAGGAGAACGTGATTGAAAATCTTGCGGCTGCCACCACCAACACCACTGAAGCTACTGACGCTGTCATGGCTGAAGCTAATGTGGAGCCCTCACCAACAAAAGCACCAGAAGTCAGCGAAGCCACTGATCCCGCCACTTCTGTTCCTGCATCAGCTGCCGGTCCCCAATTCGACTATCATGTTGAGCACAGGCCTCAGGTATAGAAGCCAATACCAAGATTGCCAAGGTTCCCAGGTCCTGCATCAGCACCTGGCTCCTTCAATATCAATGGCTTCAGAGCAAACAACACATTCTTCAATAGCTCCAGGAACCCCTACTCCAGGGAAAGAATATCATCTGATCGGTTCTGGAGTTATCCGCAGCGAAGCTATTACTCATGTGTTCTTTACAACCAAGGTCGCATCTTCCCACACAAGCGCCTTGACATTGAAGCAATAGCTGGTCTGCCCAGTCTGGAAGAAGCTCTGGATTGCTTCAAAGAGGTTGGACTGCTGTCGTTCGTCACTGACCAAGAGCATTGGAATGAAGAGTTGCTGCTCCAATTCTATGCCACACTTCACATCCGCGGGTATAGCAGAGATCCGAAGACTTGGGTCCTGGAGTGGATGACAGGAAACGTTCATCACGAAGCCAAAGCCTTTGACATCATTGAGCTCACTGGTTTGCCCACTCCCGGTGATCTCTACGAGCATGGCTGTCAGCTTCATAGTGAAGCTATTGAGAGCATCTTTCAGAAGACTGAACCTAATATGAGTTAGATGCTCAGTATGATGAAGCCATTGCCCCAAGATGCTGCTTATCCCACGGAGTTCTTCGTTGAAGACCTTGAGTATCTGCCAAGAACCATTTATCACATCATAAGGCGAACTCTCTGGCCAATCAAAGGACATTATCCCCATGCCAAGCTGGAAGGTGCAATGAAGTCTTTGGTCTTCTACATTCTTCATGGAAAATGCTTCAATACACAGGATTTCTTCATTCGCCAACTTGCTGCATCTGTCTCTGATCTGTTTGGTTTGAAGTTCTACGCCCCTAGGGTGATGCGGCTGATCAAACTTCACTCTGCTATCTCATATCAGCCCTCGGCCCGCAACCATCGGATCTTTTTTCCTGATGTGGATATGTCTATTGAAGCCATCTATCCTGAGCCTGCCAAGGAACCTCTCAGTCTTCAGAATGCAGAGCATCAAAGTTTCACTCAGAACATTGAAGGCGTTGAAGCCGTAACTCATGTGTATCCTTTGGCTGGCACTACACGTGCACCGCATCCTGCTCTCACTGAAGCCACTGACAGTACAACTGCTCCACAACCCAAGAAGCGCACTCGTGTTCTCAACGACCGAGAGCTTCTTTTGGCTCTTCATCAGAAACAGGATAGGCATCATGACTGGCTGAAGCGTCAGATGCAAAGCCTCTTGGTGGATGTTAATCGCATTCGTAATCTTGCCACCAAGAATGCTTTTGTTGCCCATGAAACCTCTCGCCGCACATGGAAAGGGCTAACACTGATGTGTTCTGAAGATGATCTTCAAGAGGATGGCTTCACTGAGCGATTCAAGTTTGACTCCACACCTCCTCGAAGGACAGTGCTGCGACGAACTCCATCCCTTGAAGACTCTGAGTTCTCTTCCTCTGCTGCAACTGTGAATGCCAGAGTAATCGAGGATGAAGACGATGCTACTTCACCGCCACCTCCTTCAGCACGCTTCGACTCTGCTCCAAGCTCTTCAGCACCGCCAAACACAACCAACGACCCTGCTGCTTCACCTACTCCTCATGGGAACGAGTAGATGCTCTATGTCTTCAAACCTTTTTGGTCCTTACTGACAAAAGGGGGAGAAGCATATGAGGTTGATAGTCTTCAAGCGGGTCCATATGGGCGGGTGCTTTATATTTTGCTTCATGCTTACAACTCTCATTTTGCTACATTTGGTTCTTTGAGTTGTAACACTTAAACTCGATGGTCGTCTGCTACTTATTTGCCACCTTGTGTGTGACGATAAATTCCGCACTTAGATCATTCTGCAGACGTCCATTTTCCATTATGCATGTCATTATCTTCATATACTTTCACATGCATAGTGGATTGTCATCATAAATTGAAGTGGATCTCCACAAGTACAACCTGCCATGTGCATTTGCATTCCAAAAGCAAATTACTTATATGCACATCTTCAGGGGGAGCCCTTGCAACTTATGAAGACAATTCCTTATCCTTTACAATTTCACAGATTATATTCCCCGTTGAAAACTTCAACTAGTTTGTCATCAATCACCAAAAAGGGGGAGATTTTAAGTGCATCTAGTGCCACCCCTAGTTGGTTTTGGAGTATTGACGACAAACCTAGTTGAGGGACTAATGTGTTTGTGAGAATTGCAGGATAACACAAGTAGAAGTCCCTCATTGATTCGGTTTTCCTACCAGAGATGACCCCTAAAAATGTATGAAGACATTGAAGTCAAAGGTGGTATATGAAGATATTCACATTGAAGACTATGACAAGAAAAGACACCACATGAAGCCTATGGAGCTCGAAGACTTAGATCTTTCGTAGTTCTCTTTCTTCTGTGTTGAGTCATAGGAACCACCGTACTGTTAAGTGGGGTCCAAGAGAACCAGTCAGAATGACTGAAGTGATGCTTAAACAAAACCTATGTCTTCGAGTGAAGACTTTGAGAGCGAATCTTGTCCAGAGTTGGACAAGTCAGCTTTGCTTGTAGCCCAAGTAAAGTTGTCGTGTGAGTTTGAAATCTGACCGTTGGAACACGTGTCAGTTCCTTGTGACTCAGGGTCATTTCGGACAAATCAGGTCGGGTTGCCAAGTGGCTATAAATAGCCCACCCCCTACAACCATAAACGGTTGGCTGCTCAGATTCAGAGTACGGCTTTTGTCGTTTGAGAGCAACCCACCTCGAAGCCTTTGAGAGAGAATTCCTTGCGAGGATAAAGCCCTAACCACCCAGAGCTAAAGAGAATTAGGCATCACTTAAGTCTTCTTGTCTGTGTGATCTGAAGACTTATTACACTTGAGGACTGTGCATCCTCCAGCCGGTTATGCGTCGCGTTCTGAGCATCCAAGAGACATTGTGGATTGCCGGTGAACGAAGTCTGTGAAGGTTTGGGAGTCTACCTTGAAGACTTACCAGAGTGATTGGGCGAGGTCTGTGTGACCTTAGCTCAAGGGGAATACGGTGAGGACTGGGTGTCCTGAGCTGCGTGTTCAGGACTGGGTGTCCGGGACTGTGTGTCCTAAGGTTTAAATACCTAGCCGCCCTAACCAGACGTACAGTTGTCACAGCAACTGGAACTGGTCCAACAAATCATTGTCTTCAGCGAGTCACTGGTTTCATCTTCCCTTCCCTTTACTTACTGTTACTCCTTGTGAAGTCATTGTATGTTCGCACTATCTTTTGTCTTCACTGAGTGACTGCGTGTTCTGTGTGGCTTCACAATATCTTCCTACCTGATCCTTACTACATTGCTGCTATTAGTCATTGTGCTTTCACTCTATTGAATACTTGACTATGGCTTGCCTAGTGTAGTCTACCTTCCGCTGCAGGGTAATAGGTTTATTTCTATCGTTTGTCTTCATAACTTCCACGTTTTGAAGACTTTCATAAAAATCGCCTATTCACCCCCCCCCCCTCTAGTCGATATAACGCACTTTCAGGTGTGCAGCGCCTCCGTACTGGGCTATATCGCGACGCAGCTCAAATGAGTCTTGTCCGCTGTGTTCGGCCCGGCCGGATTTACTTTTACTGTATCCGGCATGACGGTTATCGTCTCGCATAGTGTCGTGCCCTTGTGATCCGTAGATCGATCTTGCATGTTTTGCTTTGTCCTCCAATACGTCTCGCAGGTCTGGCGTATTTCCCCATGCCTTGACATTTTTATTTGAGTGGCGTCGGGGTGCGGGCTGAGCTTTTGGCTGAAATGCCTCTTTGTCATGGCCACGAGGTGGCAGATCAGCCACGTCATACGCTAGAGATGTAGGTTTTAGTGCTTCCTCCTCCAGTCGGGGTAGCAACCTGCGCTTTGGGTAACTCTTGGAGGGGCGTTCGAGTTTATATTCCTCGGCCGCAAGGACTTCAGTCCATCTGTCAGCTAGCAAATCTTGATCAGCATGAAGCTACTGTTGCTTTTTCTTAAGGCTATTTGTCGTGGCTATAAGCCGGCGCTTGAAGCGCTCTTGTTTGACGGGATCCTCAGGCACGATGAATTCGTTGTCATCTAGGCTTGCCTTGTCTTCGGAGGGAGGCATGTAATTATCATCCTCCGCCTCTCCATCCGCTGCTCTCTCGGGAGGGCTGGCTTCTCCATTCTCCTGTTCTAAATCTTGCTGGAGGGGATTATTGTCATCTTCGGCACTGTCCGGAGTGCTATTATTCCTGTGCCGGTATCACCGCTTTTGCCTTGGCGAGACTTAGAGCGGCGCCGCTGACGTCGGCACTTGGGTTGCTTCTTGGAGGGGTCATCCTCCGTTGTCCCGTCGCCATTGCCTTCTTTGGGTGTGTCCACCATATATATGTCATATGACAAGGTGGCTGTCCAGTGCCCTGTGGGCAGTGGTTCTTGTTCGCCTCCTGCATCGTCGTCCATGCCGTCGATGTCTTCGAAGTCGAAGTCGAGCATGTCTGTCAAATGGTCGACAATGGCTACTAAGTGGGTGGTGGGTGGGCGGCGAATTTCTTCATCATCTGCATCCCAATCCTGCCTGACATAGTTCGGCCAGGACTCTCCTGACAATGAGAGAGACCTTAATGAGTTCAGTATGTCGCCGAAGGGCGAGTGCTGAAAGATATCCGCGGAGGTAAACTCCATGATCGGCGCCCAGTCGGATTCGATAGGAACGGGCGCAGGCGGTTCGGAGTCCGTGGACGGGGAAGGATCCGGCAGCTTGGCATCATGGCTCTCGTGAAGGGTAAGGTCGATACTCGGCTCGATCGCCGCTGAGGATACGGCCTCCGTGGCGGGGTCTATCCACCCGTCCATGGATGGCGCGACTGGTTCCGAATTGAGGGTCGGAGCGGTTGCCGGTGCGATCTCCTGAACACTGTCTGATGGTAGAGCTAAATCATGCTCATCGCGACCGTGTGGCGCACTAGGCAGGGGCTCGAATCCGTCGAAGATCAAGTCTCCGCGGATATCGGCCGTGTAGTTTAAGCTTCCAAACCTAACCTGGTGGCCAGGGGCGTAACTCTCGATCTGCTCCAGATGGCCAAGAGAGTTGGTCCGCAGTGCGAAGCCGCCGAGTACAAAGATCTATCCGGGGAGAAAAGTCTCACCCTGGACTGCATCGCTATCGATGATTGAAGGAGCCATCAAGCCTAATGATGACGACACAGAGGAACTCTCAATGAAAGCACAAATGTCGGTGTCAAAACCGGTGGATCTCAGGTAGGGGGTCCCGAACTGTGCGTCTAAGGCGGATGGTAACATGAGGCAGGGAGACGATGTTTTACCCAGGTTCGGGCCCTCTTGATGGAGGTAAAACCCTACGTCCTGCTTGATTTATTCTTGATAATATGAGTAGTACAAGAGTTCATCTACCACGAGATTAGAGAGGCTAAACCCTAGAAGCTAGCCTATGGTATGATTGTATGTTGTCCTACGGACTAAAACCCTCCGATTTATATAGACATCGGAGGAGGCTAGGGTTACACAAGGTCAGTTACAAAGGAGGAGGTATGCATATCCGTATTGCCTAGCTTTCCTTCCACGCCAAGTAGAGTCCCATCCGGACACGGGACGAAGTCTTCAATCTCGTATCTTCATAGTCCAACAGTCCGGCCAAAGGATATAGTCTGGCTGTCCGGAGACCCCCTAATCCAGGACTCCCTCACCCATCAATTGATGTCAATGCAAGGAGTAGTGATTGCCATGCAACGGATGCACTAGAGCTATAAATGTATGAAAGCTCAACAGAAGAAACTAAGTGGGTGTGCATCCAACTTGCTTGCTCACGAAGACCTAGGGCACTTGAGGAGGCCCATTGTTGGAATATACAAGCCAAGTTCTATAATGAAAAATTAACACTAGTATATGAAAATGACAAAACAAGAGACTCTCTATCAAAAAGATCATGGTGATACTTTGAAGCACAAGTGTGGAAAAAGGATAGTAGCATTACCCCTTTTTATTTTTATTTTTTATTTTTTTGGGCCTTCTTTTTTTATTTGGCCTTTCTTTTTTTTGGAAATTCTCTATTAATGATGATCATCACACTTCTATTTATTTACAACTCAATGATTACAACTTGATACTAAAACAAGATATGACTCTATATGAATGCCTCCAGCAGTGTACCGGGATGTGCAATGACTCATGAGTGATATGTATGAAAGAATTATGAACGATGGCTTTGCCACAAATACGATGTCAACTACATGATCATGCAAGGCAATATGACAATGATGATGCGTGTCATAATAAACGGAACGGTGGAAAGTTGCATGACAATATATCTCGGAATGGCTATGGAAATTCCATGATAGGTAGGTATGGTGGCTGTTTTGAGGAAGATATAAGGAGGTTTATGTGTGATAGAGCGTGTCGTATCACGGGGTTTGGATGCACCGGTGAAGTTTGTACCAACTCTCAAGGTGAGAAAGGGCAATGCACGGTACCGAAGAGGCTAGCAATGATGGAAGGGTGAGAGTGCGTATAATCCATGGACTCAACATTAGTCATAAAGAACTCACATACTTATTGCAAAAATCTACAAGTCATCAAAAACCAAGTATTATGCGCATGCTCCTAGGGGGATAGATTGGTAGGAAAAGACCATCGCTCGTCCCCGGCCGCCACTCATAAGGAAGACAATCAAATAACACCTCATGTTTCAAATTTGTTACACAACGTTTACCATACGTGCATGCTACGGGACTTGGAAACTTCAACACAAGTATTTCTCAAATTCACAACTACTCAACTAGCACGACTTTGATATCACTATCTCCATATCTCAAAACAATCATCAAGTATCAAACTTCTCTTAGTATTCAATGCACTTATATGAAAGTTTTTTTATTATGCCTAAAAGCAAATTGCCATGTTGTTATAAAGGACTCTCAAAATAATATAAGTGAAGCATGAGAGATCAATTATTTCTATAAGATTAAACCACCACCATGCTCTAAAAGATATAAGTGAAGCACTAGAGCAAAACCTATATAGCTCAAAAGATATAAGTGAAGCACATAGAGTATTCTAATAAATTCCGATTCATGTGTGTCTCTCTAAAAAGAGGTGTACAGCAAGAATGATTATGTTAAACTAAAAATAAAAGACTTAAATCATACAAGACGCTCCAAGCAAAACACATATCATGTGGGGAATAAAAATATAGCTCCAAGTAAAGTTACCGATGAACGAAGACAAAAGAGGGGATGCCTTCCGGGGAATCCCCAAGCTTAGGCTTTTTGGTGTCCTTGGATTTTACCTTGGGGTGCCTTGGGCATCACCAAGATTAGCCTCTTTCCACTCCTTGTTCCATAATCCATCAAACCTTTACCCAAAACTTGAAAACTTCACAATACAAAACTTAACAGAAAATCTCGTGAGCTCCGTTAGCGAAAGAAAACAAGACATCACTTCAAGGTACTGTAATGAACTCATTATTTATTTATATTGGTGTTAAACCTACTGTATTAAAACTTCTCTATGGTTTATAAACTCCATTACTAGCCATGGATTCATCAAAATAAGCAAACAACACACGAAAAACAGAATCTGTCAAAAACAGAACAGTCTGTAGTAATCTGTAACTAACGCAAACTTCTGGAACCCCAAAAATTCTAAAATAAATTTATGCACGTGAGGAATTTATCTATTAATCATCTTTAAAAAGAATTAACTAAATATCACTCTCCAGTAAAAAATGGCAGCAATTCTCGTGAGCACTAAAGTTTCTGTTTTTTACAGCAAGATCAAAAAGACTTTCCCCAAGTCTTCCCAAAGGTTCTACTTGGCACAAACACTAATTAAAAGCATAAAACCACATATAAACAGAGGATAGATGAATTATTTATTACTAAACAGAATCAAAAAGCAAGAAAATAAAATTGGGTTGCCTCCCAACAAGCGCTTTTCTTTAAAGCCTTATAGCTAGGCATAAGATTTCAACGATGCTCACATGAAAGACAAGAATTGAAGCACAAAGAGAGCATCATAAAACACGTGACAAACACATATAAGTCTAACATACTTCCTATGCATAGGCATCTTATAGGCAAACAAATTATCAAGGCAAGCAAAAACTAGCATATGCAAGGAAGCGGAAAGAAACAATAGCAATCTCAACATAACGAGAGGTAATTTAGTAACATGAAAATTTCTACCACCATATTTTCCTCTCTCATAATAATTACATGTAGGATCATAATACAACAATATATCTATCAAAAAACATATTCTTAACATGATCCATATGTATGCAAAGTTGACACTCTTCCAAAATAGTGGGATTAACATTAACTAAAGTCATGACCTCTCCAAACCCACTTTTATGAAAAACTTCATAAGACTGAACATTCTCCAAATATGTGGGATCTAAAGTTGACACTCTTCCGAACCCACTTTCCATATTATTGCAAACATTATCAATCTCATATTCATCATGGGGCTTAAATAAATTTTCAAGATCAAAAGAAGAATCACCCCAATCATGATCATTGCAACAAGTAGAGGACATAGCAAAACTAGCATCCCCAAGCTTAGGTTTTCCATATTATTAGCACAATTGACATTAAGAGAATTTATAATAGCATCATCGCAATCATGCTTTTCATCGAAGGAACTATCAAATATGGGTGCCATAGCAACGATCTCATGTTTAACATAAGGAACTATAGCAAACTCATCTTCATAAATATTGGCATCATGGCCACAAGAATAGCAAGCATCATGTTCATCAAGGGATATTTCAATCAAATCATCAGAATCATAATTATCTATATATTCATGCATATCATTATTTTCTTCTGAAGCAACGGTCATTCTTTCAATAAATTCTTTGACATAGACATTATGAGCATAGTTTTCATAGCAATATTTAAGTATGTCAAAATTTTCAGATTCGTAGAGAGTAACATCATATTTTTCAATCAAAGAAGCAACTTCATAAGCACCCTTAAAAGCAACAAATTCTTCAATTTGTTCGATATCGTAGTAACTATAAACACCCTTTGCATAAGAAGATAAGATTTCATTGTCATTAAACTCACATAGGTAGGGCAGGTGTTTTTTAGGGTTCTTAGGGCAACAAGTAAGATCACAAATTTCACAAAGATTCCAAGCATAACATAGCAATCTGTTTATTTGATCCCATAAGAGTCTCCCTTTTTCAGACAAACGGTGACGCACAAAATGAGCACGCTCGTCTAAAGATTTCCCATCAACTAGGCTAGTTGGGGTTTCAGCACGAGCGCATAAGGATCAAAGATGATCCAAGTATAACACTTTAAGTGGATCCATAGCAATAGATTTTTAGCAAGCAAAGATGCAAGCAAATAGAAGGCACACGGAAACACAAAGAAAGATACATACGGGAAGAAGGCAAATGGAAAAAGTGCGAATAAAACGGCAAAGGTGAAGTGGGGGAGAGGAAACTGATAGGCAAATGGCAAATAATGTAATGCGAGGGATAAGAGTTTGTGATAGGTACTTGGTATGTCTTGACTTGGCGTAGATCTCCCCGGCAATGGTGCCAGAAATCCTTCTTGCTACCTGTTGAGCATGCGTTAGTTTTCCCTTGAAGAGGAAAGGGTGATGCAGCAAAGCAGCGTAAGTATTTCCCTCAGTTTTTGAGAACCAAGGTATCAATCCAGTAGGAGACCACGTGCGAGTCACCTTGTACCTACACAAACAAATAAGAACCTCGCAACCAATGCGATAAAGGGGTTGTCAATCCCTTCATGGCCACTTGCAAGAGTGAGATCTAATAGAGATGATAATAATAAGATAAATATTTTTGGTATTTTTATGATATAGATTGAAAGTAAAGATTGTAAAATAAAATAGATTGGAAACTTCTATGATGGAAAATACACCCAGGGGGCATAGGTTTCACTACTGGCTTCTCTCAAGATAGCATAAGTATTATGGTGGGTGAACAAATTACTGTCGAGCAATTGATAGAAAAGCGAATAATTATGAGAATATCTAGGTATGATCATGTATATAGGCATCACGTCCGTGACAAGTAGACCGACTCCTGCCTGCATCTACTACTATTACTCCACACATTGACCGCTATCCAGCATGCATCTAGAGTATTAAGTTCACAAGAACAGAGTAACGCCTTAAGAAAGATGACATGATGTAGAGGGACAAACTCATGCAATATGATATAAACCCCATATTTTTATCCTCGATGGCAACAATACAATACGTGTCGTTTCCCTTTCTGTCACTGGGATCGAGCACCGCAAGATTGAACCCAAAGCTAAGCACTTCTCCCATTGCAAGAAAGATCAATCTAGTAGGCCAAACCAAACTGATAATTCGAAGAGACTTGCAAAGATAACCAATCATACATAAAAGAATTCAGAGAAGATTCAAATATTGTTCATAAATAAACTTGATCATAAACCCACAATTCATCGGATCTCGACCAACACACCGCAAAAGAAGATTACATCAAGTAGATCTCCAAGAGAATCGAGGAGAACTTTGTATTGAGATCCAAAGAGAGAGAAGAAGTCACCTAGCTACTAGCTATGGATCCGAAGGTCTGAAGTAAACTACTCACACATCATCGGAGGGGCCATGGAGTTGATGTAGAGGCCCTCCATGATCAATGCCCCCTCCGCCGGAGCTCTGGAAAAGGCCCCAAGATGGGATCTCTTGGGTACATAAGGTTGCGGCGGTGGAAATAGGGTTTCATGGTGCTCCTGGATGTTTTCGGGGTATGTCAATATATATAGGAGGAAGAAGTAGGTCGGTGGATCAACGAGGGGCCCACGAGGGTGGAGGACGCGCCCAGGGGGGTAGGCGCGCCCCTGCCTCGTGGCCTCCTCGATTGTTTCTTGACGTCCACTCCAAGTCCTCTGGATCATGTTTGTTCCAAAAATCACGCTCCCGAAGGTTTCATTGCGTTTGGACTCTGTTTGATAGTCCTTTTCTGCGAAACACTGAAATAGGCAAAAAAAACAACAATTTGGGTTGGACCTCCGGTTAATAGGTTAGTCCCAAAAATAATATAAAAGTGTAAAATAAAGCCCATTAACATTCAAAACAGATAATATAATAGCATGGAGCAATCAAAAATTATAGATACGTTGGAGATGTATCACTCTTCATCGGCCGTGAAGGTCATTGCCATGTCGTTCCAAGGATTTACTGCTGCTACCCGGTTGACTTCGGCAAGGTCGCGCAGCGCCCTCTTTCGCCAGTTGTTGGAACAAAAGGTCTTGAAGACCGTAAAAAGTTGAGATCGGCGTTTTCCGAAGAGTGCCTCTCTTGAGGAATGCTGGTGAGGATGGCCTCACTGCTTGTAGCCATCTGCTGGAGTACCCAACATGCCCGAAGGCTATGTGTTGGTTCAGTATTCGGGGTTGTGTGTATCTGGCAAGGTTTATCGAGCAGGTCATCGAGGACAGTTCTGTGCCCCAGAAAGGGATTTGCTTTTTTGTCCATGGGATGATGATCGGGTACCCCATAGGGGTGCATCCTTTTTGTCCGTCCGGTGGGCTACTTGAAGGCCAGAGGATCCCACCGAGATTTTTGTGCCCTCCAGGTGCTTTCCATTGCACTAAACTTCTGGACGATGTGTGCCAGATCTGAAAAGTGTGGTATGCGGTGGCGGTTGAGGGCGTTAAGGATTCCCTCGTCCATGCAATTGTAGTGAAATATTGAAATCACGTCACCGTCAAGGCAGTCCTTGATCTTGTCTTTAACAAGGAGGAACCTGGCCCAAAAGTGGTGGACTGTTTCCCCAGGTTGCTGCCGCACGTACATTAGGTCGCATACATCTGGAAGACCTGAGTTGTTTGGGGAATATTGTATGTGGTGGGTGGGCGGGCTGAAATCCTAATCCTGACCCATTGTTGCATCCAGAATTTGAAGAATATGTGAAGTCACCGGTCCAGGGTCCGGAGCGTCCTGGCGGTCTTCGGGCTCAACGCCTGGTTCTATGTTAGGAGGACATGAGGTCTCTTCCCGAAGATGGGTATCCGGCTCATGCGACTCGGAAATCCAAACATAGTTTGTTCTCAACTTTCGGGGAGAAGTATCATCGGCCTGTTCTTCCATGACCGCAACCGTATGGGTGATCGGCGGGGACCTGATTTCCCTCTGATCAGGTTTAAGCCCAATCCGATCTTAGTCTGTTGCTACTCCCAGGGCGGCGATGCAAGTAGTTTGTTTAAAGACGAAATATTTGCTGGATCCATCTTTTCAGGGTGTTCGAGGCCGACAAGAAGACGGTGTTTAGCGATCTCGAGGGCTGCCCTTGGCTTAAAGACCATATGGGTGCCCATGGTGAAACCGTCGAGCTGGAGGAGCTGTACCGGAGCTAGGGTTTCTCCTGAGGTGATGTTGTCATTAATGACGAGGCGAGCCATCGATCCCATCTTCGACGGCACAGTGGAACTCTCAATGAAAGAACCAATGTCGGTGTCAAAACCGGGCAATCTCGGGTAGGGGTCCCGAACTGTGCGTCTGAGGATCGAAGGAGACAAGGGCGACACGATGTTTACCCAGGTTCAGGCCCTCTTAATGGAGGTAAAACCCTACATCATGCTTGATTATATTTGATGAGTATAGGGGTTACAAGAGTTGATCTACCTCGAGATCGTGATGGCTAAACCCTAGATGTCTAGCCTATGTGATTTGTGATAGCCTTTATGGACTAAATCCTCTAGTTTATATAGACATCGGAGGGGCCTAGGGTTGTACAGAGTCGGTTTACAAAGAAAGGAAACTACACATCCGGACGTCAAGCTTGCCATCCACGCAAAGGAGAGTCCCATCCGGACATGGGGGACGGCCTTCTATCTTGTATCTTCACGCCCCATCATTACGGCCCATGCTACACAGCCCGGACACCCGAGGACCCCATAATCCAGAACTGCCTCAGTCGTCCCTGGTGTAGGCCCAGGTCCCCATGAGTCGACTTTTTCTAGGTATTTTCCTAAAAATGTAAAAATAAAATAAAATAGGAACTGAGATTGGTCACTGAATTAATACATTAGTCCTAAAAATTCAAAACTATGCTCAAAGTATTTTTTTTTATTGATAGCAAAGTAGCATGAATCATGCGAAAATTACAAATATGTTTGAGACATATCAGTTGTGCAATTAGGAGAACCCTATCGTTCGAATGGCATCTTTATTCATCTCGAAGTAATCATCATAGGACATGGCACCTTGTAGATGTGTTGGAACAAATGTCATTGCATCCAAAATTACCAATGGAAATATGATTCAAATTGTGCATCACAGGCAAAGTAATCGTCGTACAATATCACATGCCTCGTTGCCATCTGTCGATTAAACACTCGATGTCCCTTCGTTGAACCTTTGTAGTTGTGAACATGCTCTTTTGCATGCTCAACATCTTTAAGAATAGCCCATATCATCGTCGTTTCACCCTCATCCAATGAAGACAAACACATGAACTCGTTGTAGAAGTACTCCTTTGTTGACACCAGATTTTGGCATGGTTAAGAACTTATTTAAGATGGCCTCAAATGGAGAAGTGATCTACACCAAAGAGTACCGTATTGTTGATATGAACATCCTTAAAGTTTGGGTCATCACCGTCCGATTTGATCTCGAAGGCCGAAACTATGCTCAAAGTACTAAAATCTTATATTCAGAGTACAGTTTGGCCGATTAAGCCCCAAAACTACCTCAAATGGAAAAAGTTTCAACATGAAAGTTGGGCGCCTCGTCGAAACGGTTGATTTTGATATAAAAACCGTATCAATCCGAATTCGTATGCAAAAGTTAGAACCATCGGTATACAGCCCTATCAAGAGGCAAAAAATGGCGCACCCCACCAGGCACCCTGTCTGATGGGTAGCACGAATAATAGTCTGTTTTGCGCAAGCGATTTGACCCTCAAGATGACCTTGATCAAAAAACATTCAACATGAAAGTTGTTCGTCTCGTCGAAACGGTCAAGATTGATTTTGGGCTCGTTTCCATCCGAAGTTGTTTACTGCCACAAAAAAGACCCATAAGGTGCAGCTAGTTTAATCCGAGCAGTTTTGGAAAGTTCGGACAAAACCAATCCGAATTTGACTAGGGTTTTGGACATGAATCCAAGCTTTTTCCTTGCATGGTAAGTCCAGCCGCCTCTTATATACCTAAGGGGTGACGACTGATTGAACAACACACAATCGATCAATTCATCTACCACTTTTACCTTACTTTTATGTCTCTCCCTTGTTCTTCTTCTTCCTCGTTCTTCGTTCGTTCTTCTTTTTGCAGGGCGGCAAACCTCGAGGCCCTAGGGGTGGTCAGGCCGACCTAGGGCAGCCCATAGCCGCCGCTTGTCCAGACGGGGTCCCTCCCGGGCGCGTGGGGTTTCGGGTCCTCAAAAGCACCCGCCGGATTGCCCGCGTACCGCGCTTCCGGGCGGATCTCCTTCGACGTGAGCTGCGGTGCATCACCCCCGGCATAGAGGGTACATGGTGATGTGTTCGTGTGCGAACATCCTTGTCGGAATCCATCAAGTTTGCTTCAAAGTTAACAACGAAAAACATCAAAAAAGTGTCTATGACATTTGACCTAACACTAACTGTGTCGTGGTGTACGCTATGGATGGCATCGGCATGGCAGAGGGTATGTTGGCGACGGCAAGATCCATCATGAAAGCGCAGTGTAGGCAAAATTGGGCAGGCGCCTAAATGGAGTGGCGGAGGTCCGTCAAGGCCTGGGCAACATCCAGTGTGGTACACAACGGAGACGGACTCTCAGACTGTGGATACAACCGGCAAGTGGATTGATGGTTTGTGGGAAAGGAGGTCTTCAGGTGGGGGTTTTGGATGAGCCGAGGCGGCAGAGTTCGATATAGCGGATGTTCGGACTTCCCCCTACCTTCCATTAGTTTGGTGCTGGTTTGGAGGATTTCACACATGTAGACCTGTCCGGGCAAATTGGAAGACTACCGTTGGATGGCCTAAAATTTCTAGAATCCGAATATTTGGGGGAAATTCCGTGATCCACGTTGGTGATGCCCTTACGGCAAGGACAACGATAGGGGAGACACCATCCGACTAGAGTGACTAAATGCCCGGTCAATTTGAACGAATGTTTAACAAAAGCGGTATTGGACGGTGACCTCATAAGCATGGCCTCCGTCTCCGCTGATGTCCAAGCCGTCGTCGCCAACCTTCAAGTGGCACAGACACGACCAGGTGTTGCGGCAGCCCTGATCGGCCTCTGTTGCACGCTCGCGGCGCAGCCGCTAGGCCTCCTCCACTTGGCACAAAACCTCGGCCCGGCCCCGCCCCCTTTGAGTCGGGCCAAGTGTGTGTGGTCTGCTAGGACCTAGGATGACATCGTGGCGAACCTCGCGGATGATGCCTTATGTTGTGCTTTGTGTCGCTCCGGGCAAGCTGTTTCGAAGGCCGCCGTCATTGTTGAGGGTGAGTCGCCGTCGCCACCATCGAGGTAGTAGGCAAGGCGACATTGACGACCGTCGGGGATGGCATGCGGAGAACCAGTTGCTTCCGTCAGACTTGCCCATCGCGGCAGCCGGTTGTAAAGGTGTGCGGAGGAGAGGAGAGGAAGAACGACGGTGTTGGTAGGGCATTGATCGGCACTAGTTCAATGCGGGCACATCAGCAGGGGTAGTCTTTAGGATCCCTGCGTTGATGTGAATGCCCGCTTGGTCAGCCCTCCAGGTCACTTCTGTCTGACCGGCATCAATCCAGATAGGTGCCTCTCCGGGCACATCCACTTTATAAGAGCATAGTTAATAATATAGCCAAGAGTAGGCTATGTGGAGTTGCCATGTCACTTAGAGCATCTCCAACAGATGCGCGGTTGCGCTATATTTTTTTGCAGCGCTGAAATAGCGTTTTAGTGCGCTGGGCAGGTATTTTGCTTCACGAGAAGCGCAAGAACACGGCGCCCAATCTGGCGGCCCCACCTGCAGCAGCTCAGCTTTTGCAGCACGCGCGAGCGGGCGCACCAAATAAGCAGCGCATGATGCCGTTTTTCTTCGCGCGCTGAACCAACTTTACCGCGCGTGCGATTTTAGCGCGGCTGCTAGAGCACCCGTTTTGGTCCCGGGCGCACAATAAAGCAGTTTTTTAGCGCGCGGCTAAGATAGCGCGCCTGTTGGAGATGCTCTTCTAGCCAACCTAATAGCCCACCCATACAATAGTTAGCCATACTAATATGTCATACAATTAATATATGGCCCATCTCTTTATCTCACAAAGCTTCCTGGGTCTCGTGCTACAGCATGCTGTAAGCTTGTAGCTTGCTTCTCTTCTTCCCCTCTCGTCTCTTCTCCAACCAGACACAAATTTGATGTGGCATCTCTTATTTTTTGAAACGAAAAGGTAGCTTGGTTACTACCTTATATCTTTCAAAGCAGGCAGAGCCTGGGGACCCTAAGGTCGATTACATGAGTTTGTGATAGCACCATGGTGCAAGGCCACAAACAACCTTGGAACAGAAGACAGAAGGTAGGGGGTGAAAGGGCAGGCAAGCGAGTAAGTTACACTAAGAAGGCATGGACATATGCATTAGCCGTCAAGCAGATTAGCCAGAAAAGAATGTCGCTCTTATCTTGCGGAAGTTTAGCACGGAAACGCCACAGGCGAAGTAGATCCGCTGCGTAGAATCTAAGGTAAGGATCAGACCAAACCTTGCTGTTGAAGACCTAGTCGTTTCGGGCATGCCAGAGCGAGACCAAGCAAGCAGCGAAGGCCACATTCTACTTACGCTTGAAACCCAATTGCACAGAGGCATGCATAGCAAAGTTTAGCAAGTTGACTGAGGAAAGTGCCAGGGGCTCCAAGTGCAAGAACTCCCAAAGGGTTTGTGCCGGTCAGCAGCGCGGGATCAGGTGCTCAATAGACTCCACCGCAGGGCATAGATCACAGTGTGCATGCGGGGCAATGGCTGACTAGCCCTTCTTTACCATGTTATTGCTGAAATTTGAGATGGGCTTTAGGCCCATATAGCAATATCTGAAAATCTCTAAGGGCCCATGTGGGTTTATTGGCACTAGGTGTAGTGGGAAGTTTAGTCCCACCCCGCTAGTGGAGAAGGAGTTGGACCTCTTTATAAGGGATTGTCTTCCACATGCTATTGGAGCTTGAGAAGAGAAGAGGCCCTCGCACGCTCCTCCGTCGTTGCCCACCTCGCCACGCCACGCCACGCCACGGGTTGCGGGATTGAGCCGAGCCGAGCTCACACCTACGCGCTTATTTTTGCCAGTCACTACCAGAGAATTTCTGACAGCTGGGCCACGATCTGAGACGTCGAATCATGGGCTGTCACGGACGTGGGTCGAGCCCACGTCTCTCCACGCGGCTGCGCCTATATAAGTGTGCGGTGTCTCCCAACCCTAGACACCACGATCAGATCGCATCTGCTCACGTGCACGCCCATCGTCGTTCTTCTGCTGCTGCTGCCGCCGGTGACTCCATCCCGTTCCCCGCGTGCACGATCGACGGGAGAGCAGGTCTCCGAAACCCCGTCCCTCCGGTTCCTGTATGGGAGAGGGATGAATAGGTTTTTGGGAAGCGACTATGTGACTGCTCGCTGTTCGTCTACTTCCTCTACATCCGCGTTGCCCTCGTCATCACCATGTCCACCGACGCTGAACGTGCCGCCGCCAAGAAGCTCGAGGCCGACAAGAAGGCCACCAAGGACACCGCTGCTGCCGCCACCGCCGCGGCGGCTTCTTCCTGCCCTACTAGAGGGTATAACATGTTTATCGCGCTCCTATTTATTTTCGTATTAGCAGTACTAGCAGTATGTGTAGATTTGCCTACTGTTTGATTAGTACATGCATGTTTAGATCAGAGTCAGTACGTCGTCAATTCAGTCAATGCCATGCTAGTGATTTATTTATGGATTAAACTAGTCGAAAAATTGCCTATTTACTCAACAATCCAAAAACCTATTATGTGTAGGAATTTTTCGGCAAGTGGCTTTGCCGCTGCTCTGAAACCCGGATAAGTTTACCGGTACATATTTTAAGCGTTGGCAGACTAAGACCACTTTATGGCTCACTGCTATGAACGTGTCCTGGGTCACCGGTGTCTCCACGGGAACAATTGCTCCTGAACAAGAGAAGGCATTCAAGGAGGCCACTGTAGTGTTTCTCGGAGCAGTTCTTAGTGTGACCGGAGATAAATTGGTCGACGCATATTTACATGTGCATGTCGCCAAGGACTTGTGGGAGACGCTCGATTCCAAGTTCGGGGTCGCGGATGCCGGGAGCGAGATGTATATTATAGAGCAGTTCCACGATTACAAGATGGTTGAAAACCGTCCTGTACTGGAGCAAGCTCATGAGATAATATGCATTGTTAAGGAGCTTGAGCTTCTTAAGGGCGAGTTACCGGGCAAATTTGTCGCGGGCTGCATAATTGCTAAGCTCCCTAATTCCTGGAGGAACTTTGCCACCACTCTGAAACATCAGAGGCGTGAATTCTTTGTGGAGGATGTCATTGGCCATCTGATTGTTGAGCAGAATTCAAGGGCAAAGGACTCGCACGGAAAAGGGGTCGAAGGAACTTCTATTGCCAACATGGTTAACCAGAGGAACCATAACTCCCACAAGCCCAAGGGAAAGAACGGTGTCCAACACAATACCGACTTTAAGAAGAAGGGTAAGAAGACCTTCAAGAAGAAAAAGAAGGATGAGGGCTGCTTTACTTGTAGTTCAGTTGAACACTAGGCAAACAAGTGCCCTAACAAGTACAAGACGCCAGAACAAGACTCCAAGTCTGTCAACATGATTGTGGGCAACAATGAGAATGGTGCATGTGGGTACGGTAATTTATTTACTGTTTTTCAGTGTTTCAGCCCGCCGATTGGTGGGTGGACACAGGTGCAGGCATTCATGTGTGTGCTGATATTTCATTGTTCGCTTCTTACCAGGTCAAAGGCCACGGGTCCGTATTGATGGGGAATGGCGCGAGTGCTTCTGTTCATGGTGTTGGCATGGTCGATCTGAAGTTTACTTCGGGAAGGATCGTGCAACTGAAGAACGTGCAGCATGTCCCCACCATCAAGAAGAACCTCGTTAGTAGCTCCCTCTATGTAGAGAAGGGTTTAAGTTGGTTTTCGAGTCTAATAAATTAGTTGTTACGAAATATGGACTCTTTGTTGGAAAAGGTTATGAGAGCGGAGGGATGTTCCGCCTTTCCCTCGTAGATTTTTGTAATAAAGTCATGAACCATATTCATTCAAATGTTAATTACTGAATCTGAAGTTTGGCATTCACGTCTTTGTCACATTAGTTTCGGTGTTATGACGCGGCTAGCCAAGTTGGATTTAATCCCGAGTTTCACCTTAGCCAAAGGTTCTAAGTGCCTTTCATGTGTGCAAGCTAAGCAACCTCGCAAGCCTCGCAAGGCCGCGGAGGAGAGACACTTGGCACCATTAGAACTCATACATTCTGATCTTTGTGACATGAATGGTGTGTTGACTAAAGGTGGAAAGAAATACTTCATGACATTGATAGATGATTCCACTAGATATTGCTATGTGTATCTGTTAAATACTAAATATGAGGCTCTACACTACTTTAAAATCTATAAGGCAAAAGTTGAGAATCAACTTGAAAAGAAAATTAAACGAGTCCGGTCAGATCATGGTGGAGAGTACTTCTCGAGTGAGTTTGATTCCTTTTGTGTGGAACATGGCATTATTCATGAGAGGACATCTCCCTATGCACCCCAGTCAAATGGGGTTGCCGAGCGGAAAAATCGTACTCTAACTGATTTGGTTAACGCCATGTTAGATACATCGGGTTTGTCCAAGGCATGGTGGGGGAGGCTATATTAACGACATGTCATGTCCTGAATAAATTTCCGACAAAGGATAATGAGATCACTCCCTATGAGAAATGGACGAAGAGAAGGACAACACTCTCGTACTTGCGTACTTGAGGTTGTTTGGCGAAAGTCAATGTGCCGATCCCCCAAAAGCGTAAGCTTGCACACAAGACTGTGGACTGCATTAATTTGGGCTACGCTAAGAACAACGTTGGCTATAGATTTATAGTAGTGAAATCTGAAGTACCTGACCAGAAGGTCGGTACAATTATGGAGTCTAAGGATGCTACATTCTTTGAGGATATTTTTCCTATGAGAGATATGCAAAGCACTTCTAGACAGGAATCTAAGGAGACTCCTGAGCCTGCCATTCCTATGGATTATTATTAACAAACACATGATGAAAATCCTGAGGAGCATGACGAGGAAACCCTTGGTAGGGGCAAGATACAAAGGACTGCAAAGACCTTTGGTGATGATTTCTTCGTGTACCTCGTGGATGATACTGCCACTTCTATTTCAGAAGCGTATGCCTCTCCAGAAGCTGACTACTAGAAGGATGCGGTCCGTAACGAGATGGATTCCATCATGGCTAACGGGACATGGGAGATCACTGAGCGTCCCTATGGTTGCAAACCATTAGGATGTAAGTGGGTGTTCAAAAAGAAGCTTAGGCCCGATGGTATGATTGAAAAGTACAAGGCTAGGCTTGTGGCCAAGGGATATGACCAGAAAGAAGAGGAAGATTTCTTCGACACTTATTCACCTGTGGCTAGACTAACCACCATTCGAGTATTACTCTCGTTGGTGGCCTCACATGGTCTTCTCGTCCACCAGATGGATGTTAAGACGGCTTTTCTGAATGGAGAGCTAAACAAGGAAATCTACATGCAACAGCCAGATGGCTTTGTGATAGATGGTCAGGAAACAAAGATGTGTAGGCTACTGAAATCTTTATATTGACTGAAGCAAGCACCTAAGCAATGGCATGATAAGTTCAATACAACTCTGACATCTATTGGTTTCGTTGTTAATGAGGCTGACAAATGTGTATACTATCGCCATGGTGGGGGCGAAGGAGTTATAATGTGCTTGTATGTTGATGACATACTGATATTCGGAACCAACCTCAAAGTCATTGAGGAGGTCAAGTCGTTTCTGTCTCAGAACTTTGAGATGAAAGACCTTGGTGTAGCTGATGTTATCTTGAACATCAGGCTACTGAGAGATAATGAGGGTGGGATTACACTTCTGCAATCCCACTATGTTGAGAATGTGTTGAGTCGTTTTGGATATTCGGACTGCACACCATCTCAAACACCATATGATCCTAGCGTGTTGATTCGAAAGTCCAAAGGCACGGCTATAGATCAATTGAGATACTCTCAAATCATTGGTTCACTGATGTACCTAGCGAACGCAACGAGGCCTGACATCGCGTTTGCTGTGAGCAAACTGAGCCAGTTTGTTTCCAAACCGGGTGATGTACATTGGCATGCTGTTGAAAGGGTTATGCGCTATCTGAAAGGTACTATGAACTATGGACTTCACTACACCGGAGACCCGTCGGTACTTGAAGGGTATAGTGATGCGAATTGGATCTCTGATGCTGATGAGATGAAGGCCACAACTGGGTATATGTTTACTCTTGGAGGTGGCGCTGTTTCCTGGAAGTCTTGCAAGCAAACGATCTTAACGAGATTGACAATGGAAGCTGAATTAACCGCATTAGACACATCTGGTGTCGAAGCAGGATGGCTTCGAGACCTTTTGATGGACCTGCCATTGGTTGATAAACCGGTTCCGACTATCCTTATGAACTGTGACAATCAGACTGTCATCACCAAGGTGAAGAGTTCAAAGGACAACATGAAGTCCAACAAACACATAAGAATGAGATTAAAAGCTGTCAGAAAATTAAGAAACTCCGGAGTGATAGCGTTGGACTATGTCCATAAGGCTAAGAATCTGGCAGATCCCTTTATGAAAGGGCTATCACGTGTTGTGATAGATAATGCATCAAGGGAGATGGGTATGAGACCCACATGAGTTGTCATGGTGGTAACCCAACCTATGTGATCGGAGATCCCGTGAAGTAGGACCTGGGAAAACAAGCCGGTGGTGAACTGAGGAGAGTAACTATACTAACCCACTCCATTGGAGATGCAATACTCTTAATACTGTATGGTAGGATGACTATTGTCTTAATGAGTTCCAAAGTTTATGTAAGCAAGACGCTTTCCTATAGAGCGATCTTTGGAGGAACACATCTATGTGAGCCCGACTGCTGGTCACAGTCTATGAGATTGAGGTGATCTCTAGTAAGCTCATGAATAGGCCAGGAGTGTGACTTATATGCTCCATCTGAGGGGTCAGCCTTCGGCAGCCCAGTACTAGTAAGACATGTGGTGAAGCTTCTTTAGGCCAAACTGACAATTTAAGGTATAGTCCATTGTTCAGTTGTGAAGGAGTGTAGCTACTTGCTCTAGCTGAAGCTCAACCTTAACAGGTCTTCATTGAAACACTGGTATATTGAAACAGCAATTGGAACAGAAGACACAATGGGCCCTCAAAATCTGGTGGGGGTTGCTGAAATTTGAGATGGGCTTTAGGCCCATATAGCAATTTCTGAAAATCTTTAAGGGCCCATGTGGGTTTATTGGCACTAGGTGTAGTGGAAAATTTAGTCCCACCCCGCTAGTGGAGAAGGAGTTGGACCTCTTTATAAGGGATTGTCTTCCACATGCTATTGGAGCTTGAGAAGAGAAGAGGCCCTCGCGCGCTCCTCCTCCGTCGCCTACCTCACCACGCCGCGCCGCGGGTTGCGGGATTGACCCGAGCCGAGCTCACACCTACGCGCTTATATTTGCCAGTCACTAACGAAGAGTTTCTGACAGCTGGGCCATGATATGAGACGTCGGATCGTGGGCTGTCACGGACTCGAACATGGGTCGAGCCCACGTCTCTCCACGCGGCTGCGCCTATATAAGTGTGCGGTGTCTCCCAACCCTAGACGCCACGATCATATCGCATCTGCTCACACGCACGCCCACCGTCGTTCTTCTGCTGCTGCTGCCGCCGGTGACTCATCCCGTTCGCCGCGTACACGGTCGACGGGAGAGCAGGTCTGCGAAACCCCGTCCCTCTGGTTCCTGTACGGGAGAGGGACGAATAGGTTTTTGGGAAGCAACTACGCGACTGCTCGCTGTTCGTCTACTTCCTCTACGTCCGCATCGCCCTCGTCATCATCATGTCCACCGACGCTGAACGTGCCGCCGCCGAGAAGCTCAAGGCCGCCAAGGACACCGCTGCTGCCGCCACCGCCGTGGCGGCTTCTGCCTGGCCTACTGGAGGGTATAACATGTTTATCCCGCTCCAGTTTATTTTCGTATTAGCAGTACTAACAGTATGTGTAGATTTGTCTACTGTTTGATTAGTACGTGCATGTTTAGATCAGAGCCAGTACGTCGTCAATTCAGTCAATGCCATGCTAGTGATTTATTTATGGATTAAATTAGTCAAAAAATTGCCTATTTACTCAGCAGTTATCCCTAGTGTTTAGCCTTCCCCAAAAGGCAAGCCAAAGGAAGGTTATGTACTTCAAGGGAATAAGCTTGTCCCAAACCCACTGCTCGTACGGATATTGAACCCCTCGGAAAGTTAGCAGCTTGTAGAAGTACCTCATGCACACACCCTTACCAAAAGTGGTAGCAGGCCGGGCATCCTCAGAATCACTGACGGGGACAACGTTTGTCAGAATCTCATGCAAAGTTTGCAGCTCAGAGCGCGCGGCCCTTGAAAGATTTGGATGGAGTTGGACCTCCCAGCCATTTTGGGAGAACTGCGAAGCAACGGAGCAGCACGGATCCCTCGCAAAGGAGTAGAGGACAGACGGCAAAAACTTCAGACGGCCGAAGTCAAGCCAACAATCATGCCAGAAGGAAACCAGGCCCCAGAGCCAAGCGAGCAGCAGGTAGAGTTGACAACCAGAGGAATGCATTGTTTGAAACCTTTCCAGAAGGCCGTATCAGCACGGTGTGCAGCTAGGGACAGATCCTCTGTGCAATACTGCGTGGCAAACCAGATATAGTAGGGGACGCCTGAGGGTTGTAAAACCTTTGCCACAAATTTGCACAACATCGATTGATTGTAGGCAGCCAAGTCTCGAACATCAAGGCCACCAGAGCTGTGTGGGAGAGTAACATGATCCCAGGCTACAGGGCATTGGCCGTCCTTGATCTTGTTCTTGCCCTGCCAGAGGAAAACGCGCAAGAGACCCTCCAGCTTGCATATGGATTCCTTCTGCCATGGGAAGCAGATCATGAAATAGCTAGGTATGCCAACAAGGACAGAGTTTAGGAGGATGAGGCGGGCCCCATAGAAAGTAATATGGCAAGCCAACCCGACAGGCGCTTGTCCACTTTATGGATGACTGGCAGGAGCATCTCTTATAGGCCGGTTACGCCATTTTATTGTACTTGTTCTAAGCTGCATGAATGCGGTGGGATGGTTCGAAAGCGGAGAGATTCTGGTTTACGTGATCTCAACTTTCATACCATTTCGAACAATTTATATGATCGCCGTTGGATGGCAAAAGATATTTAGAGTGTCATGTTTAGACATTTTAGGGACGGTTTGGTGTTGCGCCTTGAGGCTGTCCTTGGTTGGAGTTGATAAATGGCTCTCCGTCCTCCGGGTCAGAGGCTCCCTGACGCCGGTGCTCCGCCCGACGAATTGACCGGAGTTTCCTTTCCGTCCAGGACCGACCGGCATCACGTGCCGCTCCACCTCCCGCCTCCCGCAATCCGATGCCTGCCTGCACCCTCGCCACAACGGGCCCCACCAAGCCTCGGCCCGCCATTGGCTCCTCCCTGCCCTGCGCCATCCTCCATCCATCCCCTCTGCGTCCCGCGTGAGTGCGAGTGCGAGCGACCGGCACTGCCTGCCCGGCGGCCCCCGCCGCTCAGGGACCACGCTGGCGCGGGGTCGGCCTCCGTACGGCGGCCAAAAAAATATGACGACGGGGACGCACGCGACCGTGTTCCGTCTCTCGCTCGCACCGGAGCCGGAGCTCGGAAGGGATGGGGTGACTGGGGCACACACTCCCAGCGCGCGGCTCATCGGTGCGGGCTTGACTGGGTGAACCAGAACCACCGCCAGTGGCAGTGAGGAGAGTGTCGACGAGGAATCGGCCGTCCACACCGCCGCTACGCCCGAGGGACCGGGAATCGTCGACCAACGCGTGCAGCGTGGGGAGCACGTCATGCCTTCGTGGCATCACTCCACCTATGTTCAGCGAGGAAAACAGTGCAGCTATCATCCGTCTTTCTCAAAGAATTCACAACGCGCGGTGGAGTGATGCTCACGGCGTCACAGTTGGAGCAGGCCAGCCCGTACTGCCTACCCAGCCCATACCCGTTACGCATTGCCCCCGTAGTTCTTCTCCCCTTGCGCTGCGGCACTGCACACATCCAGCCAGCCAGCCAGCCGGCGACCACGGCACCAGTTACCCACAGTGCCAGACACGGCAGCAGTTTTGCAGGCGCCGCGCACAGTTTACAGCTACGAGTAAAATGGACGGAGGCGTCCTCGTCCTCCTCCTCGGGGTTGGGTAATTAAACTAGTGGCGCGGGATTTGAAATGGAACCTGCCCCGTAAACCAATGCCATCGCATTGCAAGTAGCAGCAGTAAACGCGGCCGGAGGAGAGGTTAAACCCGCAGGCTTTAATTACGGCCGGCAAGGCAGAGATAGTTAAAAACGCTTTCACGGCGGGATCGGGCGTGGGCTCCCGCAGGGCCTGTCGGGCCGGGGCATCCTATAAGACGGCGCTAACGAACCCCAGCCAGTCCACTCTCCCAAAAACCTCCCCAAACCCCCAAATCTCCCGTCCCATCCCATCACCGCTTCCCAGCTCAGCTCAGCTGAGCTCAGCCATCTCCGAGTCCGAGGCTCTGCTCTCATTCTCTTCTCTTCTCTTCTCCACTCCCCTCCTTGTTCCTCGCGCCCTCGTTGCTGCGCTCCACGCTCCTCTGTTCCTCTCTCGTCGAGCCAAGATTTTACGGAGTTCGAAAACCGTTAGTATTATCCCGGCGCCTCGCGGCACGCAGAGCACGGCTCGCGGCTTTACTGCTCTGTTACATTTCTGCTCGCCTTTTTAAATAAAAAGAAGGTAAAGAGGAGGAGGAGGAGGAGGCCGTCTTTATTGCCTTCCCCTGCGCCCGCTTCTGCTCGCATCGTCACTCCGTCCTCCTCACTGCTGCCGTTCCTTTGGTCTTTATCCCCCTGCCGATCCGCGCGCGGAGCAGGAGCGAGCGATCCGCCCGCTCAATCGATCGTCAGCTTGCCCGGTTAAGGCTGCAGCTTCCTTTCCTGCTGGGGCCAGGGGGCTCGTTCTGAGCTTTCTACCTCGTCTGTCTTCAAAGGGGTTTTGGGCGAGAGAGACATCGGCATCCTCCTTTCTGTGTGGTTTCCGGTGGTGGCGCGTGCCATGTCGCGGTCGCGCACGGTGCGAATCTACTGGGACGATCCCGACGTGACGGACTCGTCCAGCGAGGAGGAGGACGGCTGCGCCGCTCGGAGGGTGGGAAGGATGGTGCGGGAGCTCCCGCCGGCCCCGGCGCCGCTGGTGCACGCGGCGGCGGCGGCGGCTGCTGCTTCGCCGGAGCAGTGCAGCGCGGGAGACGACGACCTGCCGAGGCGTGTTGGTGGGTGCACCGGTGCGCGGAAGAGGCTGGCCAAGGGCGGCGGCTCCGCTGCGCAGAGCACCAAGTTCCGCGGCGTCAGGCGGCGGCCGTGGGGCAAGTTCGCGGCGGAGATCCGCGACCCGTGGCGCGGCGTGCGCGTCTGGCTCGGCACCTTCGACACCGCCGAGGAGGCCGCGCGCGTGTACGACAACGCGGCCGTTCAGCTCCGCGGCGCCACCGCCACGACCAACTTCTCCACGTCCACCAACTCGGAGGGCGGCCAGGAGGACCTGACGGCGGCCGGGTACGAGTCCGGCGCCGAGTCCTCGCAGGCGGTGTCGTCCCCGACGTCCGTCCTCCGCAAGGTGCCGTCCATGTCGTCCTTGGCGGAGGACAGGGGCGACTCGGAGGCCTGTCAGGGCGACGCCGCCGCCGGCAGCAGCCTCAGCGTTCCGGAGGAGCTGGGCGAGTTCGTGCCGTTCGAGGACGCGCCGGTCTACTCCAGCAGCAGCTTCTGGGACTTCGAGCCGCAGTCCGGGTTCCTCTACGCCGAGCCGTCGTCGGCCGAGGAGGCCTCGTGGGACGTGTCCGCCGGCGGCGAGCCGTGGGCCGCGCCGGTGCAGGAGAACGACTACTTCTTCCAGGATTTGCGCGACCTGTTCCCGCTCAACCAGCTTCCCGCGATTTTCTAGTTGGGAGCGGCGGAGCTTGCTTCCCTATCTTTTTTGGTGTATGTCGAGGGTATTTTGTCGTGTACGTGTGGTGCGTCCCCGTGTATTTGTAACATGTCCGTGTGCGTTGCTGCTGTGTTGGGTCGACAAGAAGAGAAATGTATGATCCGGGTAGAGTTTTCACTGCTGTGCTGGGTACTATACTACGTCAAAGTTTTGTGTAGTACTGTCCACTCCGATACGCTGCAGGGTGTACGTACATGTACGTACGTATAGGTGTTGTTCACTCTCCACTCCACTCCACAGTCCACAGCTAGCATGGTGCATGCGTGCTTTGGCTGGCACGGCTCCGCGGCGTGGTCCAAACGCTCACTGCTCCAAATGGGGAGGCCATGATTTAGTTGCGCGGAAAGCTTGCGGGTTTTGGTGGTCGGTCGGGGCCAAGCTGCGAAATTATCTGCCGGATCAACGGGGCCCGATCACGCTCACTCACACCACCCCGACTTGGGATCGAGGCAGTGCCGTGCCGGAGTTTGCATCGGTACAGTGTCCGCCTGCCGGGCCGGACATGTCCGTGCGATAGATACAGACATGGCCGCTGGCTTCCCTTGTAAGGAGCAGGTGTTTGGGTATTCATGGCGGGCATTTACGCCGGGTGCAGCAGCGGCGCGTTTTCCCTGAGATCGGGCTCGGCTCCGGCCGGCCGGCCGGGCAGGGAGTTATGGCGGCGAGCCCCGTACGCGTGCGCGTGTGAATCTTGTGACCCGACAGTGGCGAGGGCGAGGGAGTGAATGCGAATGGAGCGAGCGGGCGATGGCGCGGCGTGCAGGGGGAGTGAGAGCGGCGTGGTCCTGCAGGCTGGCTCCTGGCTGAGGCGGTCGGGTCGACCACCACCCACGTAGCGCCCCCGAGCAAGAACACGTACCCAGGTGACCACATGGGGAAGGAGACAGCGCAAAAGATAAGGGGGAGCTGAGATCGGCGGCAAGGAGCGACGTGGCGGCGAGGACGAAGATGCGTACTGCTTTTTTTTTTGAGACAAAGATGCGTACTGCTTTTTTTTAGACAAAAAAAAAACTTCTCCTTAATATGCGTACTGCTGAAGTGACGGCTCAGTGCCGTTTCGTTTGGACCCTGTGCACTCGTCTCCACGGCCTGCCCGTCAAACAAACGGTGGGCCGAGCCTGCGGTCCGACGCACTAGCTTGCGCCGGGCTCAAGACTCTTTTTATTTTTATTTTTAGATACATGTTGAACAAGCCTAAAGAAAAAGATACATGTTGAACAAATTTTGTTCATGGCTTGAACATTCTCTTGATACACATTAATATTTTTTAATACACGCTGGACATCTTTTCTAAATACACATTTAACATTCATCAAATGCAAATTGAACATTTTTTATATAAACAGTGATCAATTAAAAATACAAGACGTTAATTATTTAAACACATGTTGAAAATTTTCTAAATACTAGTCAACATTTTTCCATATATATACGGTGAATACTTTCTAAAATATGTAGAACATTTTTAAATACACGATTATCATTTTTCAAATAGAAAATGAACATTTTCGCATAAGATGAGTATTTTATAAAATCACAATGAACATTATTTTAGTGCAGAATAAACTTCCTTTAACTCACGGTTAACATGTTTTTTAAGATACACACTGATAGGTATTTAAATATCATAAACATTTTTTTGAATGGTTTGATTTTTATTACAAATTACACCAATTTTTTTTATTTTCATGTTTTTATGACAAATGTTATGGACACATTTTAAAATGTGGGAACAAAATTTAATGTCTCAAGCACTTTATGAATGATAGTATTATTTTATAAAAAAATTGCATGACTAATAGTTTGACATTTCATGAACATTTTTTAATGCACAGTGAATGTTGCTAGTGGCTTGCGCGCGTGCTCCCGCGGGCGGCAGCCCAAAATGGGTTTTGCTCGTTCGCTGCTAGCTCTTTTTTTTTCTCTCACGCCTCAATTTTATTTTTGTTTTTTTGGCTTAGTTGGTTCGTTTGTTCCTCTGCTGTTGACTTAAAAAAATTCACTGATTAAAAATATTGGAATATCTTAAAAAATGTTTATGAATTTGAGAAAAGTTTTTGTATTAAAAAATCTTGAAATTATAAATTGTTCACGAATACAAAAAATGTTCCTATATTTGAAAATATTTGAGATTTCGGAGAATTTCATCAATTTTAAATATTTAACTAATTGTAAAATGTTCAATAATTTTAAATAAATTTATTTTTTAAAATGTCCATGTTTGAAAAGTTCATGGAATTTGGAGAAGTTTTTGAATATTGAAAAGAGTCCACCGATTTAAAAAAAACATCACAAATTTGAAAGAAAGTTCATGAATTCTAATACAAAAATTGACAAAATTTGAAAGAATATTCACATATTTGAAAAAAGTTCACTGGTTAACTCCAATTTAGCCTTCTTTCTTTAGAACTCTAGGATAGGATTTATTAAACTCAGGAAGTGAATTAAGCTTGACAAGGAAATTTTTGTAATATTTTGTTATCGCAAATTGTTCCAGTTTTCCGGACCGACAAATGTATGAGATGTTGTAACAATATAGAGGAAATAAGCCAGGGCTAAGGTTTTACATGCAATTGTGTACACATACTTGGGATATAAATTAGGTAGATTAAAATGAAACTTGTAAACACTATTATATCTTGTAAACACATTACACCAATAACACCCTGACCGACTGTCGACCCATCAAGGATCTGGTATTCAATTTTGGCCTTATTAGACTCACGGGGTTACCTCGGTTATTAAGTTTAATAAATTAGACCAACACATGAGCGTTTCATGACCGCATATTAGTCTCGACCAGAGACTTGATTCTGGCTAGATTACTCCTGGTACCATCATCGGCTTTTGGTATAGCTTTCCTCTCCTCTCTGCCCTTAACCTCTCCTTGTTTCAATCTTTGATATCTCGGGTATCAGGCGAGCCTTAGGATTGAGATAGAGACGAGGGACAAACTATCATTCTCTTCTTAAAGTAAAACATCAAACCCTTTTACGTACACCGGGATGTGAGTCTACGCCTCGGCTCTTAGCCCAAGGGAACTACTCACACATATTAATTGAATTACAAAAAGGTGTAATCATGTCGGTTTTCGACCGTCAGCCAGTCCGTCATAGAAGCGCAGTCACAAAAAATAAAACGGTTCTAGGTTTGTTATCGAAGTCCAATTTTGATGACGACCTGTCATCTTTGATCGGCCGATTTGTCATCTAATTGCTCATTGCTATCCTCCTTCACCTCATTGCTCTCCGTCTTCAGATTCCTAATTGAGTTTCCTTGGGCCATAATAATGTACTTCAGATCACTCGTGATTAGTTGCTTCTTCTTCAACTCCTTCTCCCTGCCTTCACTATCCTCATACGGTATCTTATGGTTGTTCATTTGATGCACTTGTTTCTCTTATTCATTAGATAACATTTTGACACTATGAATAAGCTTGTTGTACTAAAGCTCCGCCTCCTTAATCTTTTCTGTAAGCTTCAAGACTTCCTCTGCATGATCAAGCCCATCCTGGATTATTTCATCCCTGCATTCTTCATATTTATCCCAGAGCTTGTAAAGTGCCGTCGTCGGTGGTTTAGGTCACTCCTTATCAACCCAGTGAACAAAGCCACCGTTTATGCCTCCCTGCATGACCAAACAATAGCATCAAATTAGAAACTTGACAACAAAAATCTAACAGTTAAGTTAAACACTTGGCAAAACCTACAATTTCACTAACAATTTGAAGGAAATATGCCCTAGAGGCAATAATAAAGTTATTACTTATTTCCTTATTTCATGATAAATGTTTATTATTCGTGCTACCATTGTATTAACCGGAAACATAATACATGTGTGAATACATAGACAAACATAGTGTCACTAGTATGCCTCTACTTGACTAGCTCATTGATCAAAGATGGTTAAGTTTCCTAACCATAGACATGAGTTGTTATTTGATCAATGAGATCACATCATTAGGAGAATGATGTGATTGACTTGACCCATTCCGTTAGCTTAGCACTTGATCGTTTGTTTACTGCTATTGCTTTCTTCATGACTTATACATGTTCTTATGACTATGAGATTATGCAACTCCCAAATACCGAAGGAACACTTTGTGTGCTACCAAACGTCACAATGTAACTGGGTGATTATAAAGGTGCTCTACAAGTGTCTACGATGGTACTTGTTGAGTTGGCATAGATCAAGATTAGGATTTGTCACTCCGATTGTCGGAGAGGTATCTGTGGGCCCTCTCGGTAATACACATCACTATAAGCCTTGCAAGCATGATAACTAATGGGTTAGTTACGGGATGATGTATTACGGAACGAGTAAAGAGACTCGCCGGTAACGAGATTGAACTAGGTATTGGGATACCGACGATCAAATCTCGGGCAAGTAACATACCGATGACAAAGAGAACAACGTATAGTGTTGTGCGGTTTGACCGATAAAGATCTTCGTAGAATATGTAGGAACCAATATGAGCATCCAGGTTCCGCTATTGTTTATTGACCGGAGACGTGTCTCGGTCATGTCTACATTGTTCTCGAACCCGTAGGGTCCGCACGCTTAAAGTTCTGTGACGATCGGTTTTATGAGTTTATATGTTTTGATGTACCGAAGGTAGTTCGGAGTTCCGGATGTGATCACGGACATGACGATGAGTCTCGAAATGGTCGAGACATAAAGATTTATATATTGGAAGCCTATATTTGGATATCGGAAGTGCTCCGGATGAAATCGGGATTTTACCGGAGTACCGGGGGTTACCGGACCCCCCCCCCCCTGGGGGAGGGGGGGTTTAATGGGCCAAGATGGGCCTTAGTGGAGAAGAGGAGGGGCGGCCAGGGCAGGCCGCGCACCCCCTCTCCCTCTAGTCCGAATTGGACAAGGAGGGGGGGCGGCGCCCCCCTTTCTTTCCTCTCTTCCTCCTCCTTCCCCCTTCTCCTACTCCAACTAGGAAAGGAGAGAGTCCTACTCCCGGTGGGAGTAGGACTCCTCCTGGTGCGCCTCCTCCTGGCCGGCCGCCTCTCCCCCCGTTGCTCCTTTATATACAGGGGCAAGGGGGCACCTCTAGACACACAAGTTGATTATAGAGATCTCTCCAGCCGTGTGCGGTGTCCCCCCTCCACCATAATCCACCTTGGTCATACTGTAGCGATGTTTAGGCGAAGCCCTGCCGCGGTACCTTCATAACCATTGTCACCACACCGTCATGCTGCCGAAACTCTTCCCCGAGCTCTACTGGATCGTGAGTTCGCGGGACGTCACCGAGCTGAACGCGGAGGTGCCGTACGTTCGGTACTGAGGATCGGTCGATCGTGAAGACGTACGACTACATCAACTGCGTTGATAACGCTTCCGCTTAACGGTCTACGAGGGTACGTGGACGACACTCTCCCCTCTCGTTGCTATGCATCACCATGAACCTGCGTGTGTGTAGGAATTTTTTTGAAATTACTACATTACCCAACACAATTGATATACACATGCACAAAAAATTAACATATGTTTTAACTATGAATGATATCTTGAATGCAATGAACACACTGTAAGCACCAAGAAATCATGGACATAACGCACAAATTTAACTATGAACTACAATTTATGTGCATAAAAAACTGCACATAATTCATTACTGTCTATGTGCCCATGGACACAGAGCACTTTGTTCAGTTTACAAAAACTATGATTTAACTAACGGTACCTAAATTTCTATCTCTGCAAATAATTAACATCAAAACTAACAACGAGCATTTTCAGCACATAGACAGAGGGCAAAATGTAAGGAAATTTCTTTACAGTTTCAACACATCCATAACCTCCTACCAGTGAAGTTGCCTTCAAAGGTAACCGATTTCTTTGGGTTTTGCTTGTGGTAGCACAAGACAGGGACCTCTTCATACTCCACAATGCCTTCAAAACAGTGGCAGCAAGTCAAATCGCCTGGATTCAGTTCAAATTGAAGGTCCAGATTGAAAATGTCCCAAATCGTAGCCATACCCATAACCCTAATCCTACCCTATGCGACCAAAGATAGAGGGGATTACATTTGAATCGAAGTCCTCCATGGGCTCATCACTGCTCTCGCTGTCTTTCCAAAAAACCATGGCGGCGACGAGTGGGCGGTGGCGGTCACGAGAGCGAGAAGCAGAGCGGCATAAAAGAGTGAGAGTAGAGAGAGAGTGGTTGGATTGTGCATCGATTCGGTCATGGTGATTTAGTCACAGTTGGGCCTAACGGGTGCGTCCAACCGAGCCGTTAACGACCGTGAGCCCCAGTGTTGGATGATATAGTGATGAGCCAAGCTAATTAGCTAACTAAATAGGCATGGATATGATGGGAGTTAGCTAGCATGAGTAGATGCATGCATGGATGGAAACGTCACACTCTATGGCGTCTTGGGTCAAGGGTTGAAACGCCATTGAACGTGGTGTTTCCCATATAGCCAAAACTGCAGGGATGTTGACATGACCAAAAAAAGTCAGATCTGAAAAAAAAACTCCAGACGCGTCATATCATGCTAACCTTTGCGTTTGAGGTTAGAACAGTGATTTCGGCCACACCCGATGTACCATATGAAGGCCATAGTTAGATGCCGAGCTATTGTATGTCTGGGGGGGGGGGCGAACAAGTCTGGCGCCGTCATTGGCACGATGTCTTCCGCTTTTGGCTTGGCTTCGGCATCGGTGGGACTACCCGTTGTTGTCAACCATCATCATGTCTGAGTACCCCAACAAGAAGACCCGTCGCGTATTCATCGCCATTGTATTCGCCATGCAGGACGTCGACATCATATTCGCAGGGCTTGTGTCCATGATCGTCTCAGGCCTTTTCCTCCACTACAACCCTGCACTCTGGAAAGAGAGCCCTCGGGGGACTACATGTGGTGCATCGTGCTGATGCTCGGGGCGGTCCCGACGGTGGCGACCTTCTACTAGCGGATGAAGATGCCGGAGACTGCCAGGTACACAGTCGCCCTCATCAACAAGATGGAAAGGTATATGCATGGATACACTCATAAACAATCCATATATACTATTGAATTTGAATCACTAGACCGACTTGGTTGGTTACACTTACACATTTAAACATGAGTAATTTTAGCATGCTTCCTCTTACCCCATCTTTTCACTAAAGTTGGTAAGAATCACTTGACACATATTGCACACTTTATGGTTCAACCAACTCAAACTACCTTCATGCCTAGACGACACATTCTCGAGGGAGTGGTCGTTCTACATGAAACATTGCATGAAATCCATTCGAAGAAACTTGATGGAGTGGTCTTCAAAGTGGATTTTGATAGGCTTATGATAAAGTGAAGTGGCCATTCTTCCGGCAAGCTTTGCGTATGAAAGGGTTTGATCCGGCTTGGAGAAAGCAGGTCGAATCCTTTGTACAGGAAGGCAGCGCTAGAATCAAGGTTAATGACGATATCGACCATTACTTCCAGATGCAAAAAGGATTGAGAGAGGGAGATCTGATGTCTCCTATCCTTTTTAATGTTGTCGTTGATATTTTAGCCGTTCTTGTTAGCAGAGCAAAAGAGGACAACAAGGTAGGTGGTCTTATCCCACATTTAGTGGATGGTGGGGTATCCATTCTACATTATGCAGATGACACCATTATTTTCATGGAACATGACCTAGCAAAGGCAAGAAACATGAAATTAGTTTTATGCCTTTTTGAACAACTTTTCGGACTGAAGATCAATTTTAATAAGAGTGAGTTGCTCTGTTTTGGACGCGTCAAGTCAAAGAAGAATAGGATAACTATAAACAGTTATCCGGGTGTGAGCTAGGTTCATTACCTTTTACTTACCTGGGGATCCCGATTCATCATCACAAACTCACTAATAAAGAGTGGAAATGCATCGAAGATCGGTTTGAAAAGAATTTGAGTTGCTGGAAGGCAAACTCTTATCTTATGGAGGGAGGTTGGTTCTTATAAATTCGATGCTCACGAGCATGCCGATGTTCCTCCTTTCCTTATTTGAAGTACCGTAGGCATACGGAAAAGATTGGATTTTTATCGATCTCATTTTTTTTTGGCAAATCGACGAAAACAAAACTAAATAGGTTAGCCAAATGGGACATTATCTGTAACCGAAGGATCAAGGTGGCTTGGGTATTGAAAATCTTGAAGTGAAAAATAAGTGCTTACTTAGCAAATGGCTATACCGATTGGCGGCAGAGAGGGACAGAGTATGGATTCAACTGTTGCGTAATAAATATTTACATTCTAAAACGCTGGCTCAAGTCACGACACATCGTCCGACTCGCATTTTTGGAAGGGGCTTATGAGGACAAAGGTTGCCTTGTTTAACAGGAGCAAGTTTATTGTAGGGAATGGACATGCTACTAGGTTTTGGGAGGACACCTGGTTGGGCGAGATTCTACTAGCCTTGCATTACCCTTTCTTATATAACATTGCACAACAGAAAGAGGTTTCTGTTGCTACAGTGTTGGGATCGGTTCCTCTTAACATTCAGTTCAGACGATTGTTAGTGGGTTAAAGATGGGATAGATGGCTGCATATCGTGCGCAGGTTAATGTAGGTTAACCTATCTGATGCAGCAGACTCCTTACTTTAAAAGTTGTCCGTGTTAGAAGTGTTCTCGGTTAAATCTATGTATATAGACTTGATTAACATGGGGCATGTCTTGAGGTAGATCCGCATCTGGAAATTAAGGTGCCATTGAAAATCAAGGTGTTTATGTGGTTTATGCATAAAGGAGTGATTTTAAAAAGATAACTTGACCAAGCGTAGTTGGGAAGGAATTAAAAGATGTTGCTTTCATGATAACGATAAAACAATAGGGCATCTTTTTCTCCAATGCCCACTTGCTAAGTTATTGTGACGAACAATTCATGTTTCTTTTAGCATTGTTCTGCCCGTTGCATTCTCACATTTATTTGGGACTTGGTTAAATGGGATAGAGCCCAAGACCATGGCACATATACGAGTTGGAGTATGTGCTTTACTTTGAGCCATTTAAAATTGTCGGAGCGATGTTGTCTTTAACAGACAAACCATGATCAATTTTTTGCAGGTTATCTTGAGAGCGTCTACTTGGATCCATATGTGGCCGTTACTCAGTCATGTGGACCACAAGGAGTATATGGATATTGGGTGCAATCGATGAGAGATGGTTACATGGGATACTTACAATCGGTTTGAATGGCGGTTCAATAATAAAATAGGTGTTTAGTCATCTTACTCTATTTTCGCTGGTTGTGGCAAATTTATTTTTTGAGATTCATATTATTGTTAGAGACTTCGTGTTGAACATGGATTTTTAATAAAATGATTGTATGCATCAAGAGATGGAGAGCCCGGGGGCATTTTTTTTCGAAAACACATGAAAGGTAAGAAGGTAAGAGTTAATCAAATCAATAGCTCAGATCTATTATGCATTTTTACCTCTCATGTGAAAAGGAAAGGTAAGAGGGAGCACATGCTAAAATTTTCCAACATCCATGTTAATTCCTGGTACTTTGATCCAGTTCCTTGGTTTGTTCATAATGTCCCTGTTCCTGCTGGTGACGGGCATCAAATACAAATACCTCAAGAACCACTAGCGCATCCTCTCCGCAATCCTGGAGGCGCTCACGTTCTTCTTCGTAAACTAGGGGCCCAACAACACCACCTTCGTTCTGCCGGCCGAGCTATTCCCGACGCGTGTGTTGTCTACATACCACGCCATCAGCGCCGCATCGGGCAAGACAGGCACCATCGTCGCGGCCTACCGGCGGGGACGGTAACGCTGCCGGCGAGGGCGCTGGGCGTGTGGACAAGGATGACAAGTTCCCTCCTTGGAGCACCGAACAGCAGCCGCCGCCACCGTCGACGAATGCATGAGAAGACGCAGCGATCGAAAGGGGACAAAATAACCATGCCAAGCATGCATCTATGCATGCACTAGTGTGTGTTTTTATCTTCAGTTTTTCTAAAGCACATCTAGATGTGCCATAATTATTGCACATCTAAGTCCTATGTCATTGATTTTACATCAAGATTCGTGTGGATATTTTCTTTTTTTTTCTTTTCCTCTTTATGCTTGATTCACTCACTTAGATATGCAATAACTAGGGCATATCTAGATGTGCCTTAAACACACCCTTTTATCTTCTGCGGGGATATTTCCGGACAGAGAATAACTGCATTACATCTCTAGAACTAGAAGTAAAGGAATCGGCATCATTTTCCTCACTCGCAAATCTCCAACTGAGAAGCTAGAAAGAAGAAACTACATGGACTACAATCCTGGTTTCCGGAACGAACGATTAAGCTGGATGAACTGATTACACACACGGCGGCGTCGAGTTACAGAAGAGGGGGAGCTCGGTTCAGAGGAGCCTGTAGGCGGAGGCGGCGTCCAGCGGGTGGATGAGGTAGGTGAGGGCGAGCGCCACGAACATGAGCACGTACGCGATCCCTTGGTCCACGCTCGTTCCTGCCAACATTGATCCACAAAACCAAGCAAATCACTAATAAGCATCACACGCACGCACGAGGAGAGGACAAGGAGAGGAAGAAAACACTAACCATCGCTGGCGGTGGGTGCCGGGGCGGGGCCCTGGGCGCTGGCCACGGAGGCGAGCACGACGACGATGGCCATGGCGACAAGGGACGACGCTCTGGGGATTGACGCCATGTCCTCTGGTCTCTCTGGATAACCGAAACGGCCGGGTTTGGAGCTTCTATCTAGAATCTAGATCCCCCTCCCTCTCGCTCTGGAGATCAGGAGAGGAAGGGGAGGCAGGCACAAGAGAAGAGGCTGGCGTTTCTGTTGTGCTCGCATGAATTTCGGCGAGACCCGGATTTATATAGCCTTGATCAGAAATAGGGGGGCTCGTGCATAAATGGGAGTGGCCAGCCTTGCTCCTCGTTGGCTTGGATAGATTCAGGCATAGTAACGTTTTGACCTGTAATCAGTACTATCAGATCCTCTACCCTAAAAAGTGGGACTCACAGATCCTCCCATCTCTACCTGGATTGGATAGACGGTCGCTGTACTTTATATTATTTTCCTTTGATGAAATGAGGCAAAAGTTTTTCCATTTCATTGATCAAGGAGAAGAGGGGTCCAGTTGAAAAAAAAGGGGAAGAGGGTCCAGACAACAGCGACAAAGTAGCGAAAATAAAACCATTACCCGCAAGGTAAAACAACACCGTACCCAAGCCCCCTAGCACCTGTAAATCACCCACAACCTCGCCGCCTCAAGGATTTTGTCAACAATGGTCGTAGTTGGGGTAGATGTGTTCCGGAAGACCCTAGCGTTAAGCTCTTTCCAAACATCCTAGGCTATAAGCATCATGAGGGAGGTCATTGCTTTCCGATTTGAAGATTTTTTGAGGGCAATATTGGTCCACCAATCTTCCAACGCGACCATAGTCGACCGTTCATTAGTCATGATTTCACCAAGCCCAATCTGCACCTTGACTGCGTTTCAAACAAAATCGTGTTGCAACATTGGAAAAGAAGGTGGGGCGATGTTTCTTGAACTTGGTTGCGAAGGGGGCACAAACTATAATTTGCCACCCCCTATGGTGGAGCCTATCAGCCGTCCAAAATCTATTGTGGATGATCAACCAAGCGAAGGACTTACATTTTGGAGTAGCTCGTACCTCCCAAACGGTCTTTAGCAAAGGTGTGATAGTGATCCCCTCGAATTGCATCTTGTAGGCCGAGGACGTCAAGGGGAGGTCATTATCCATAAACTTTCACGTGATCGTATCATCTATTTCATGGTCAAGAATACACCATCCAACATCTCTCAAAGGGTGGTGAACTCCTGGATGTTGTCAATAGTAATGTCATCTGTCATGTCAATTTGGAAAACCTAAAAGTTATCATGTAGAGCCTTTTACACCGTGCTACCCTTCTTTCTAGAAATATCAAATATTCTTTTGCATGATATCCCTTGGCCTCAAACCGTCAAGCCAAGGTAACTCCTAAAATTTTGCCTTCGCGTCATTCCCAGCTAGACTTTATTAGCCGCCGCGAAGAGGTCTTTATCTCTATCATCACATGCCGTAGGGATACCCTAACCGCGCCAAGGCTTGGATGGCTCAGACCAATCAAACCAAAGCCATCGGAGGTGGAGAGCAGTGGCGAACTTGTGTTCAAGTCAAAAACTCCGAGACCTCTCATAATCTTTGGCTCACTCGTTTCCAGTTAACCTTGCATTTTCCTTGGTGACCTTATCGCAACCCGCCCAAATAAACACATGTCTTAGGGCATCGATCCTCTTCGACACCTCAGCCAAAAGGACTGGCAAGGTGATGTGGTAGATGGCAATGACAGAGAGCACCGCCTTGACCAGATGGCTGTATTAGTAGTATCATCAGGCAGAGGAAGACTGTGTATGTGACCGCGAATTTGTTGCCCAGAAATCGAGGGGCGTTGTGGACGGAAAGGTTCAACTACGGGCTCGTGATCCTTCCTTCCTGTCGAGGTGCCATGGCATGGCACACTAGACTGAAACCTGAAAGTCTCGAACTGCAAAAAGGACCCATACGGCTCCCAAGCCAACTGAAAAGATTAGAGTAAAACATGCGAGCTGGGACGAATTTGAGCAAGCAGAGAGACGACAATCAAGAAGAAATGCACAGGGTCCACATCAACGCATCTTATGATGGTAATGATTCGCAGCTCAGAGGATTCATAGAACACCCCTGCAAGGGAGTCACATGACTACATCATACTGTACAAAAGAGATGCACCCCGGCATCAGCAATTCAAATCCTAGCAGAAAACAAAGTTCGACATGAGAGCCGCCATGTCGATGCTTCTTCATCAACGGGTTCAAACCATGGTTCAACGAGGAACTACTCCTAATTAGGATCACTCTAATCCATACTGTTTGGTTTCGGTACCACCTGCATCACAACAAAATATGCCCCTCTTCCATGACAAGTTATGGAGTCTGCATCTTATCCACGTACTTACTGCTTCGTTGTCGTCAACAGAAGTATGGATCTTCTTTCTTCCTGAAAATATCGTACAACTGCCCAGAGCAACTGATTGTTACTTGGATAAGAAAAAGTGGATTTGTCGCATCATGATTCTCTAGTTCCGCAACAGTTCTTCTCATTGGTCCCTGCAGATCACCATCCAAAAGAAATTCCGCCAAGGTACGTGCCCTGAAATGAACAGCAGAAACAAGTATAGTTTCAGATATCGGTGTCATCAAACAGCACTTAAGCATCACATGCATATAGTGTTACTAAGAAAAATGCACTGCATATATCAAGGTGGTATACAGCAATCACCTACTCATGTTATATTAAAAATGGCAGTCAATGGTTTTATAGAAGTGAATGGTTGCACAGACAAATAACACGGAAATTCTACCTGAAATGCCTTATTCTAGTGATGCTTTGCAGCATTTAAAATTGCATTCATAGACATATACCACGATATGTACTTGTTTAACTGGGATGCTTTCACACGTATGGGTGGGATAACAACAATATTGCACGAGTAAATTCAGGGCCATCGACTTGCCAAAGTTCAACCTAAAATCACATACTAAAAGACATTTGTGGGGAAAAAACACTACAAAATTCAAAATTTAAGATTGCAACTTGGCTTCAGAACCTAGTTGCAAAATTTAAAATCAAATCTTAAGATTGCGCTGAGTGATGTGACCAAATTAAAAGCCAATTTATTATTATTATTATTTTGCTCAAGTGACTTCCCTACTGGGTAAGTGATGTTGAACTTAACCTTTAGGCCTCTTTTGGTTCATAGGATAGGATTATCGTAGGAATAGGAATCTTGTAGGAAATGAGATGACATGTATCTCAAATCCTATGAATAGGAATAGGAAACAAGATGTCATTTGGTTGACACCAAAGGAATTTTTCCATTGAGTCTAGGCTCATTTTTATTTTCCTATGAAATGTGGAGGATAGGAACCAATCCTATGTAGGAATAGGAATCCATTCCTATGAACCAAAGGGCTCTAAAGGAAAAAATCATATAAGAATCCTATCCTCTAGAATTCCTATGAAATTCCTCCAAACCAAAGGAGGCCTTAAAGTTTTTACTGAGTTAACATATTTTCAAACCAACCTGCTGAAGCTGAATATATCACATAGAAGACAGAGTACAAAGTTCAAAGATGTAAGATGTTGCCCTCTAATATCTTATGTGCTGATGGGAATTGCACAAAGGCAATACAAGATTGACTACCAAGCATTATTTTTATTTTCATTTTCGAAAGAAACATTGGACAATAGTGGACCTTGTAATATACTACTAGTACAAAGTAAAATAAATATTGGTATCAATATCAGCTTTTATTCTGTGGCCTCTTATTTAATTGATTATGTCTCCTTGATTCTGCAGAAAACAAAACCCATCTCTTTCTTACCAAAAAACAAAACAAAAAACTAATGAAATTCACCATATAGAAGAATGGTTAAATTCCTTCAACAACTATCTACTTTTAGGATATTTATAAACTGTGCATTGAGAAAAAAGTCTAAAAAACGTCTTATATTAATGCACAGAGGGAGTACTAAACAATTTATTGGTCAAGAATACTTGACAAGATGATTACAAAGCATCGATATATATCAACAACTGGTGTGTATTATTACTTAAACTAGCACAGTGCTTGCGAGGAAATGTTTTAAATCATCTTCAATTTTTTTAATTTCATTGAACTTACATTGGCATGCATAACTTATGAAATATGCAAAAACAGCGTATTTAGACCAGATATGTCATTTCTGCTTGTATATGAAAATAAAAGGAAGTTTGGACCAGGACCAAGCGGTTGATTGCTTAAAAGAAAATAAAGATCAGAACCTTACCCGGCTGGTTATTTGTACGTGTTATTAGATCAGTACACAGAATTAATCGAGTTGACTATATCTAGAAGTACAGAAATATATCAAGCTGATTGCTCAGCCATTTGTAATGGGCCGGTTGTGCAGAAGTTGATGTTTATACTGATATTGGATTAGTACAGTGCATCACCATTTGGATCAGTGAAACAATTGGTGGTCCGCATATTAGATGTGGCTGCTCTACCAGTCGTTGGCTGAGCCAATAAATTGTTTGTAGATGATATTGTATCACACAGGATTATTAAGGCTCTGATCGCTATCTAGCAGATTGCCGCTGTATCTCTTGTATATGTTCAGGACCCCGATCGTTGATATAAGATCAGTAAGCACGCATAATTAAACTTGAGCAGTTTTTCACAGAGGAAACAAAATAGGAATAACATCGATTGTAGGGCACGGCTATTGTTAACTACAATGAGTTTGCTATCGCCGCCTTATTGCAGGGGACGTCCAGTGATCCAGACCTAATTCCTTTCTCTTTCTTTCTTGCACGAACTTGTTACAAGCATGCGCTATGCCCATCCTCGGAACAACCATCATACTTAAATTTACGCACAAGCATGCAGATCACAATTAAGTTAGTTTCTGCATGGTTCAAGGTATATCTTGATAACTCTTGTCATTTTATAGCATCCACACGGGTACGTACCTTCAGTATTCATGTATGGTGGTCTTGATTCGGAATTTGTGAATGTGATCAAATATGTATCGGTTCAGGAACCAATTTGCTAGGGGTGTATGTCTGTATGAACCAATTCATTAGCCTCGGATGTTTAAGTGGACTTACAGTGTCTCAAGGGCTCGTCAGAGGTTGTGATCCAAAGAATCGATTAATACCGGAAGAGATAAAATGAATTATTTTTCCGTGTAAGGAAATGGGAATTACAGGTATACACTATCGGATGTGATCTATTTAGGTAAAGTCATGAAGAACCACCAAATGCTATCTATTTAGATACAATAATGACGATCTACCAGGCTAAACCAAACTCAACGTCAGTTCTGATTCTACAATACAATTGATTACCAAATGTTTATGATTTCTACAACTTAACACAATTTGAAATGATTTAAGGTTTATTACTAGCATGGGCTAAACAAAAACAGTGATGATTGATATACACAAGATATGCAACAATATATAATTTTGTTTTGTTTAAACTTTCAGCAAATTCAACTTTTAACGCACCTGGATTCCTCTCTTGCATCCCCCATTGCTAACTTCCTTTGGCGATAAAGAGCACAGAGAGCTTGCATAGCTATCTCCACATGATTGCAAACTGAGCTACACAGATGTCCTTCAGAGTCCCACTCACTGGTAATTGTTGAAGGCAACGAGCCCGCCTCCCTCTTTACCTGGACATACTTGTTGTTGCCATTGCAAGGTTCAAATGGAACTCCAACCCTCGACATCATCCGTTCCTCACTCGGTCTTAATAGAGGTGAACATTTTTCAGCACCAATGACCTTGTTGCCACATTTGTCCGATGATTCAACCATTGGTGTCTTGTTCATTTTTGCATCCCCCTTCAATAGCTGACTGACTCCAGTAGCTGGAACAGCATCAAATGAGCCTTCTTTTTCGCCAGTTCCGGCTTTACAATAGTCACTCTTGGAAGGACCCTTCTGTAGAGGGCTCTTGCTAAGAAGCCCCGGAGAAGGAAGCAGCACTGTCCTGGGCATCTCATCATCAAACTTTTCTGATTTCACAACTACACTCTCCTGCACGGAAGCTGCCACCTTTGAAGCCTCGGGCATACAGGCCATCTTCCCGGTTCTTGTCATCTGCTCCTCCATCTTTACAAACGAAGATTTCTGCTGATCATTCCCCAGAGTACTGACAGAATCGATTTGCCCCTGTCCATCTCCCTTCCCCGATTCCAACTCACCAGGCTCGGCTCGCCGTAGTCGCTTGAAGCGCTGGCTCAGCGGCACTTTGTCATCCCCATCTTCGTCCCCTTCCATTTCCATCTCGCCGGCCACCGCCGTCCTATCCCCTTCCTCCCCGTCACTGCACAGGTCAATAATGTCGTCGTCGTCGTTCCCCTCCCCTTCCTTGGCCTCCTTGACGCGCCCCTCGTCCCGATGCACCGCTTCTGGGGCGGCGTCACCGGGCACGAACGCCATCTCGTCGGTCTCGTCCCACGGCCGGTGGTACGCGCCGGCTAGCGCCTTTTTCTTCTCCTCCTGTGCTTTGAGCTCCCTGAGCGCGGCCTTTAGGTTGGAGTGCACCTCGTCGACCCCCACCAAGCGCGCCCTCGCTGCCTCGAGTTCGGCCTCCGCAGCCGCCAGATTCGCCTCGAGAGTGGCCCTCTCGCGGTCCCGCGCGGCGAGGATGCGCGAAACCGCATCGAAGTCGGCTCTGCGGTGGGTCTTGGTGAGGTGGATCACGAGCTGCGGGCCGGTGAGGAGGGCGAGTTCGTCCTCGGAGGCGGAGGCGGAGACCATCGAGGCCGGCGGCCCGGAGGCGGTGCACCGCTGCGAGCTGCCTCGGGGCATAGGGCCTTCGTGGTGTGGTGGTGGACTGGTGGTGGTGGTGGGCGGAGGAAGGGGCGAATGGGGTTTCTGAGAATCAGGGAGCGACTGCCGGTTACGGTGTACGCATTGGCGGAGCCTCGTGGAGGCCAAACCCCCACTTCCAAAAGTGATTTTTTTTCTTTATTGGTATACTGAGCATCGGGCCAGTCTAAGACTAGCCACAATGAAGAGTAACATACATTAATAATATACACATATCACTAGACTATATTACTATCTTCATAATGGGTAATGATATAGGTGTGGTGTCATGCAAAACTCCATTTATTAGGTTATAGACTCATACTGCATTGAGACATGTGATGTTACAGTAACTAGCTAAGTTACTAGAACCACCTCTCTTTTCATTAACTCATTGCCACATAGACAAATTTGTTAAGTTGGACTTGAAGTTACTGCTGAAATTACTCCTTATTGTGGCCAGTCTAAATGGAATGACGCGATGTCAGTCTCGCACACTCGTCTCTCCTTTTCCAAACTGCGTTTCTTGCCTTTGTGACAATTAAAATTATGGTTCTTCATCCCAAGTCTCACTTTTCCAAACTTGTTCTTCCGTTTGTGCCCGTTCCATCGAGGCTCCGATTTCCAACCACGCCTACGCCACCTGCTGCTGCTAAATCCAGGAATGGCCGCTTTTGTATGCCACCTATGTTGATGCCCTTCGTGCTGCTCCTGTGCTGCGTGCACGGCGTGCCACGAATCAGTGTTTTTGTCTGCGGCTTGCTGCTGCATCTGCACGACTCAATGGGATGGCAGTCAATGAGCTGAACAGTGAAGTGCTACCTAAGGACTAAAGGAGCAAAGAACAATATGTTTCAAATTCAACTCAATAAAGTTGATTAAGAGATGTTTAGACTGGTGGTGTGCAAATTGTAATTGTTGCAATTTAGTCTATTTTAGGACAGTTCAATAACTATTTCAGAAATTCCTAAATAAATCCTAGAGACCCACTTAGCCCATTTGTGCAAGACAAGGGATACTAGTAAAGTTTAGTCCCACACTGCTAGTTTAGTGGGAGTTGAACCTCCTTATAAGGGAGGTTCTTTCCCCACTTGTATGAGCATGAGAACAAGAGGGACATCCACGCGCGCTCCCTCCTCCGCCGCCCGCCTCGCCACGCCTCGTCACGACGCGCCGCGGGTTGCGGGAATGAGCCAAGCCTCGCTTCGTCTCCCTCTGTTGCTTCACCTCCCGTCGCATCCTGTTCTCCTCCGAAACCGCACCTTTTGAGTCATGTACGGGAGAAGGGTGATAATGTTTTTGGGGAGCCTCAGCGTGACTACTGACTTCTTCGTCACAGACGCCCCGAACTCCGATGACTACTTCCCTGACGTTGACAACCTCCTCGACGACATGGCTAGCGAGGACAACCCCAAGACCGGTGCATCTGCTCCCATTCCGTATGTTCTCATACTCTTCCTGTTAGAGGTTCTGTCACAACTTCTTGCTCTAGTGTCAGTTCTAGATGTGTTCGGTTCTAGTTCATATATGCAGATGCTATTTACCTTCTCTTTGCCAAATTACATGACTTGTTTTATCTCTGCTATATTAGTCATGCTCTATCTAATATTTATATTAATAAAATCATTCGGTAAATTTCTCATATTTCCAACAATCCAAAAACCTTATTATAGGCAATTTACCCCGAGTGGTTTTGCTGCTTTCATGAAACCTCCTATGTTTGAAGGTATCCACTATAAGAGCTGGCGCGTGAGAGCAGTCCTATGGTTTCAAACCATGAGTTGCTATGAGGCCACTCTTGGCAAACCTGAAGGAGAGCTTGATGCTCAACAGGCACAAGCTTTTCAGAAAACGGATACTCTGTTTAAGGCTGCTCTCTTGAGTGTTCTTGGTGAGAACATAGTTGATGCTTATGCGTTAATTGATAATGGAAAAGATATGTGGGATGCACTCGAGGCCAAGTTTGGGGTATCGGATGCTGGCACTGAGCTGTACATCATGGAGCAATTCTATGATTACAGGATGACTGAAGAGCGCTCCGTGGTTGAACAAGCTCATGAGATACAGCCATTCGCTAGAGAACTCGAGCACTTCAATTGTATGCTACCGGACAAGTTTGTTGCCGGAGCCTTCATCACTAAGCTTCCTCCTTCGCGGAGGAACTTTGCTACCTTACTGAAGCATAAGAGGAAGGAGTTTTCCGTTCCGGATCTCATTGGTACTCTTGATGTGGAAGAAAAGGCGAGAGCAAAGGACACACGTGCTCGAGGTATTGAGGGAGGATCTAGTGCCAATCTGGTACAGAAGAAGAACTTCCAGCCCCACAAGTTCAAGAACAAGGGCAAGTTTGATGGTAAAGCAAAGTTTGATGGGAAGAACAAGGCTGTGCAACGCACGAACTTCAAGAAGAAGAATGACAAGAAGAAAGGTGTTTTTCATGTGTGTGGGGATCCTGATCATTGGGCTCCTAGTTGCCCTAATCGCTATGACAAGCGTCATCCTGGGAAAGGCGGCAAGACCGCTAATGTTGTCATTGGAGTCACTGACACAAAGGTACTCAGCAAGTCTTACATCAGAACCTAATATACATGCTCATTCTCAAGAAGGTGGTGGGGTTATTGCAGCAAGCCAGCTTTGACTCTTGGCTAAGCTATCCTACGGAACTTCACCAGTAAAATAGTTTTCGCACACGAGTCCACTACTCACCAACACAATACTCCACCGTGGATCCTCCCTCGTCATCCTACGAGAGGGCCATCCTCGGTACTCACACTTATCTTGAGTCTTTTAGTAGTATCCATTAACTTGTCTATGAACTGTATAGGCAACCAAGTAGTCCTTTACCGCGGACGCGGCTATTCGAATAGTTTTATACCCTGCAGGGCTGTACTTCTTCATACACGCTTTCACCACTTACCGCCGTCTACACGACATGTACTCGGCAACCTTCAAGCGGAAGCCCGGCGAGGGTGTCGGCCACGGCCTACCTAAACACTTAAGTCTCTAGTCCAGGTTTATCGCCTATCCAGGTTCCATCCGCAGGGAGTCCGGCCGAGGTTTCCACATACAGCCCCGAACGATGTGAACAGGGTTCCCGAGACACCAAACGGGTGACTCGGTACACCGTGCCACGCTGTATCTACCGCAACATAGCCCACCCCTAGGGTCAGCGCTACGCACGGCCGCCAACACATAACCTACAAATACCAGAAACTATTTGCAACTCCTGGACAGAGTACTAGGGTGATTAAGAAGCCGAGAGGGTCAATTAAGGATCCCAATGCATGGTAGTAGCTGAATCTTAAATCACACATACATATCTCAGTTCTTAGGGACGATCTCAATGAAACAACCCACCATGTACTCCTACATGGCCTCTCATCGATACCTTTACCAAAACATGTTCAACACATCCCTCATATTACCGACATAAGCATTTCACTCTAGCCCATCACCCAGATGAACCAGACCTGACACAACTCTAAGCATAGCAGGCATAGCAAGGTAGGAATCACATACATGGCTCAATCAACTCCTACACATGCTAGTGGGTTTCATCTAGTTACTGTGGCAATGACAGGTCATGCAGAGGATAAGGGTTCAACTACCGTAGCACACAGTAGTTTGAATCGCGTTGTCTTAATGCAGTAAACAAGAGCAGAAGCGAGAACATGGGTTTGTATCGGAATGATCAATGGGTTGCTTGCCTGATGGAGTGGTAGTGGGATACTGCCCTTCAGTTGGATACTCGTGAATATCCTCAGAGGCAGAACCTACCATGAAGAACACATCGGAACACAATCAACACATGACGATATGCAACAATATGATGCATGCTATGACATGGCAATATGAATGTGTCTTGGCCTAATGCAAGCTATAACAGAAAGGAATGTGCTTATTTGAATCAAAGGTTCAATTATTAGCTTATTAAACATGGCTTTAATAGTGCATTTCCTTATTCTGCTTAAACAGCAAGGTAAACTTGTTTTGTCATGCATGCAACCATTACAGATGGATAGATTGAATTTTTCTGATCATTTTTCATATATAAATCTTTGCATTTGGAGCTATGGTTGATTTTCTATGATTTTTAGAAGTTTTGACTAATTTCTGGAATTTCCTGAATAAAAATAAATCCAGAAAATGCATTACTGCATCAGCATTGCGTCATGCTAACCTCAGCAGGTGAAAGGCGCCAGCCCAGGTCAAACCTGACTGGTGGGCCCCTTTTGTCAGCCTCTCAGCTAATTAACAGGATTAGATTAACACTAATTAGCTGTCAGTGGGGCCTGGGCCCACATGTCAGTGACTGGTTTAATTAAAATTAGTTAAAACTAATCCTAGATTAGTTAGCAGACCGGCCCCACCTGTCATAGACTCAGGGGAGGGGTCTACCTGGGCCCACCCAGGAGTCAAACTGGGTCAAATTCGCCGGCGACTCGACGCCGGCGAGGCCCGAGACGGTGGTGCGGCTCGGAAAACGCCCACAGGGCACGGGCGAGGCCGTTCTTGGGCTCGTTGGAGAGCTCTTGCAGTCGCGCATCTAGTGGTGGTGGAGGCCGGGCCTACGGTGGCCGGAGACGACGACGGCGAGCTCCAAGGCGGCGGCTGGAGTTCGGCCATGTGCGGGGTGTGGGCTGCGGCATGCAAACACGAAAACTAAGGCGCTAGCGAGGCACTACGCGATGCGGCAGGCATGTTGCGTAGCACGGGAGGACCAAATGGTCGCCGGAGCGACGCCGGCGACAAGCTCGAGCGGAGACGAGCTTCGGCCATGGTGGAACTATGGCCTAGAGGGTGCAAATGCGTGGGAAAGAAGAGGGGAAAGGCGGCGGAGCTCACAGGGAGGTCGATGAGCAGCTCAGTGGGCTCGGGGGCGACCGGAGCGAGGCGAATCGATGAACGGCGTCCGGCGGGTATCGAGGTTGAAGACGGCCCGATGGCGGCGATGCAGGGCCTCCGGCGAAGCGTGGCTCGGTGGGGAGGGCGAGGGCGTCGCGGCGGAGCTTCTGGACATGTCAGAGAGGCGAGGGGGTGATGGAGGGCGCGACTACGGCGGTGAGACGGCGACAGGTGCGTCGGCCATGGTGCGGGAGAGGGTGAGGGAGACGAGGGGAGAGTGAGGGAGGATGAGAGGGGGATGTGGGGGTCGCGTGGCATCCCTGGACGTCTCCAGGCGTCGGCGGTAGCAGGAGGTGGCCGGCGTGTGGCCGCGGGCGCCGGCCACGCGCTCCGCGTCCTCCTGGCGGGAGGTGGACGACGATTGGCAAGCCAGTCGGCTGGGCCGAGCCAGGTGGCTGGGCCAGCACAGGTAAGGCCCAGGTGGGCTCCCTCTCTCTCTCTTTTTTTGATTTGATTCTGTTTTTTTTCTATTTAACTGCAACTGTTGGGCTTTAATTAAAATACTAAAACGTTTCCAAAAATCCTGAAAATAATTGTGGGCTCTGTTTAGAATATTTCCAACAGCAAACATTTATTTCCAGAATTATTTGAGCATTTAAATGCCCAAATTCAAATACTTATGATTTAATTCAATGACCTTCTGTTGACCTAGAAAATTGTGCACCAATTTTGCTAGAGGTTCTAATCCAAGACAAAGAGGGTGAACTTTTTAGAAGGGCATTTCAGGTTCATTGAAAATAATTTTAGTAAACCCTAATTGTTTCCAGGGGGGTGTTGGGGGTTTCTGCCTTCCCCACTTCAAATTTAAGAGAAATTTAAACATGATGCACACTCTAATGCTTGAACTAGCTAGGGTGTGACAACTCACCCCCACTCAAAAGAATCTCGTCCCGAGATTTAGGATCCTCTGGAAAGAAGGTGGGGTACTCGAGTCGAAGATGATCCTCCCTTTCCCAAGTGGATTCTTTCTCGGAATGGTGTGACCATTGAACCTTGAGAAACTTGATATTATGACGTCGAGTGGTACGCTCGGCTTGATCAAGGATACGAACGGGATATTCCCGATATGAGAGGTTATCTTGTAGATCAAGCGTTTCGTGGTCCACTCCACGGATAGGATCCGCGAAGCAACGCCTGAGTTGTCAAACGTGGAAGACATCGTGAACTCTGGAAAGATGCGGAGGTAGTTCCAATTGGTAGGCAACTTCTCCTCGTTTGGCAAGAATGCGAAAGGGTCCAATGTAACGAGGAGCCAATTTGCCTTTGATACCGAAATGATGGGTACCCTTTAACGGGGTAACCCAAAGGTAAGCCTTCTCGTCGACTTCATAAGTCATAGGCTTATGTTTACGATCATATTGACTCTTTTGACGAGATTGGGCTGTTTTCAATTTCTCACGAATAACGCGAACCTGCTCTTCTGCTTCCTGAATCATATCCGGGCCAAAGAGTTGTCTTTCCCCGGTTTCTGACCAGTTAAGAGGCGTTCGACATTTTCGTCCATAGAGAACTTCGAAAGGAGCCTTGCCTAAGCTGGCTTGATAACTATTGTTATAAGCAAACTCCGCGAATGGAAGGCATTTCTCCCAACTCATTCCGAACGAGATGACAGAAGCTCGGAGCATATCTTCCAGAATTTGATTGACTCGCTCTACCTGACCACTTGATTGAGGATGGAAGGCGGTACTAAAAGAGAGACGAGTTCCCATAGCATTTTGGAAACTTTCCCAAAATCGAGAGGTGAAGAGACTCCCACGGGCTGAGTTAATTTCCAATGGAACACCATGAAGAGACACTATTCGGGAGATGTATAAATCGGCTAGCTGGCTAGCGGTGATACTCTCACGAACAGGTAGGAAATGGGCTACTTTGGAAAGTCGGTCGATCACGACGAAGATGGCATTATTCCCTCTCTTGGTCCTGGGAAACCCAGTGATGAAATCCATACTGATTTTATCCCATTTCCACTCAGGAATAGCCAAAGGTTGAAGGGTGCCAGCAGGACGTTGATGCTCTGCTTTAACACGACGACAAACGTCGCAATTAGCAATGTATTGAGCGATTTCTCTCTTCATCCTAGTCCACCAAAACCTCTGGCGTAGGTCTTGATACATTTTAGTACTACCGGGATGAATGGTGAGAGGGGATTCATGAGCTTCCTTAAGGATCAACTGGCGTAGATGTTGTTTCTTGGGAACCACCAAACGGTTCTCGAAGAAGACAGCACCTCGCTCATCCATGGAGAAACATTTAGCAACTCCGCTAGCGATGTTTTCCTTAATTCGGGATATGCCCTTATCATACCGCTGGGCGGTTATGATTTGATCCATAAGGTTAGGTTTCGCTACCAGGGTGGATAGAAAACCTCGAGGAACAATGTAAAGATTAAGCTTACGAAATTCCTCATGGAGAAGTGGTTGACTTTGTTGTAACATCAGGTTGTTACAATAGGACTTACGGCTTAGCGCATCAGCCATGACATTGGCTTTGCCCGGGGTGTAAGTTATTCCTAAATCGTAATCCGAGATCAACTCAACCCAACGTCTTTGCCTGAGATTCAAATCTGGTTGGGTGAAGATATATTTCAAACTTTGGTGATCGGTGAAGATCTCGCAACGATTACCGAGAAGGTAATGTTGCCAAGTTTTAAGTGCATGGACTACAGCTGCAAGCTCTAGATCATGTGTGGGACAATTTTCCTCATGTGGGTGTAATTGCCGTGAAGCATAGGCAATTACCTGACGATCTTGCATGAGTATGCAACCTAGTCCTTGTCGCGAGGCGTCGCAATAGATAATAAAGTCCTTGGAGAAATCTAGTGGTACCAGTACGGGAGCAGATGTCAGGCGTCTTTTCAGTTCCTGAAAACTGAACTCGCACTGTGGAGTCCACTCGAACTTTTTATCTTTCTTGAGGAGTTCAGTTAGAGGTTTTGCAACCTTGGAGAAATTCTCAACGAAGCGGCGGCAATAGCTCGCTAAGCCAAGGAAGCTCCGAACTTGCTTAACCATCTCAGGTGGAGTCCAATCAAGGACGTCTTGAACTCGCTCGGGATTGACAGCAATACCCTTACCAGAGATTACATGGCCTAGATAGGTCACTTCTGGCAACCAAAATTCACACTTGGAGAATTTGGCATAAAGGCGATGCTCTCGGAGTTTCATCAATACCAGCCTTAGATGTTCGGCATGTTCCTCTTCGTTCTTGGAGTAGATGAGTATGTCATCGAGGTATACTACGACGAATTTATCCAAATACTCCATGAAGACCGAGTTCATTAACCAGGAGAAGGTGGATGGGGCATTGGTTAAACCGAAGGACATAACGGTGTACTCGTATTGGCCATAACGAGTAACAAAGGCCGTTTTGGGAATGTCCCCGTTTTTGATTTTGATTTGATGGTAGCCCAACCTCAAATCCATCTTGGAGAAGACTGAGGATCCAGCGAGCTGATCATACAGATCGTTGATCCTGGGAAGCGGGTATTTGTTCTTGATGGTGACCAAATTGACAGGTCGATAATCCATAACCATTCGATCCGTTCCATCCTTCTTCTTAACGAAGAGGACGGGGCAAGCCCAAGGAGAGGAACTAGGACGGATGAAACCCTTTTTCAAGGACTCATTGAGTTGGTTCTTAAGCTCGGCTAGTTCTAAGGGTGCCATCTTGTAGGGTCTTCTAGAAATTGGAACGGTTCCTGGAACAAGGTCTATCACAAACTCAACATCTCTGTCAGGTGGAACACCTGGCAGTTCTTCTGGAAAGACATCCGGAAAGTCTCGGACTACCGGAACATCCTCAAGGTCTGGAAGGGGGTTGGCATTTAAGGAGTAAAGTTGGCGCTTGGCCACTCGAGTTAAGACATTGACTGTCTTGCCCGATGGGTGAGTAAGTTGAACGGTTCTAGTGGCACAATCGATCTTAGCATAATGAGCTGACATCCAGTCCATACCCAAGATGATGTTTATGTCCGTGGACTTGAGAGCTATTAATGATGCAAGGAAGACAAGTCTATCGACAAGAATTTTGTTCCCATGGCTTACTCTAGAAGTTTGCCATTTGGAATCCGGAGTTTGAATTACCATGGAAGTGGGCATGTCACAGAATGTCGTGTTGTGCAATCGAGCATAGTTCTCGGATATAAATGAATGAGATGCTCCAGTATCGAAAAGAACAGATGCCGATGGCAGTTAACAAGGGGCGTACCAAGGACGACGTTGGGATCCTCATGGGCCTCCTCGGCTGAAACATGTTGACATGGCCACGGCCAGTGGTGACCGGCTTGGCGTAGAATGTCTTTCCCGCGGGCTTACCACGGCCAACAGACTTTCCAGTTTGAATGGGGTTGTTGTTCTGGGGACACTCTCGACTATAGTGACCCGGCTCTCCACACTTAAAGCATGTCACCACAGTGGCCCGTGGAGCAGCATTAGCAGCGGGGCCACCATAGGGCTTGGGTGGTGCAACTTGCTGGTTGGGACGAGGTGCCTCAAAGGATGGCCTCAGGATGAACCTGGGTGGCAGTGCCGTGCTTGGAATCCACACCCGACGCTTCTGGGTTCCAGAGTCGGATGAAGAGCCAAAATCACGGGAGTGCTTGCGTGAAGCGTCATAATCAGTCTGGCCTGTCTCAGCACTGATGGCTTTATTGACCAACTTCTGAAAGGATGTGCACTCGCGCAGACGGAGATCGCGGCGAAGCTCAGGGCTACGTCCCTTGTGGAACCTTGCCTGCTTCTTAGCGTCAGTAGATACCTCTTTAGGGGCATAGCGTGCCAGATTCCCAAATTCACGACTATATGCATCCACAGTCAGTCTTCCTTGGGTGAAGTTGCAGAACTCCTCCCTCTTGCGATCCATGAGACCTTCCGGAATGTGATGCTCATGGAAAGCCTCACTGAAATCAGCCCAAGTAGTAATTTGGCCGACCGGGCGCATAGCTTCAAAGTTTTCCCACCAAAGGCTAGCAGGGCCTTCGAGGTGATAGGCAGCATAAGTAACCTTGTCGGCTTCGGCTACGTTGGCAGAACGTAGCTTGTGAGTGATGCTGCGAAGCCAGTCATCCGTGTCGAGGGGTTCGACGGAATGGTTAAACTTTGGTGGGTACAGCTTGATGAAGTCATTGGTTGACACCAAGTCATTTCGCGGATGGCGTGCAGTGTTTTGTTCAATCCGCTCTAGCAGGCGGTTAGTCTCACGCTTGTTTCTTTCCGCCTCCAGCATCACTTCGGCCAGAGAAGGCGGGTGAGGCGGATTTTCACCCCTAGCTGCACTGGCTTCCCCCTGCTCCGAGGCAGCAGGGTTGCTGCGGGTGTTGACCATCCTAGGAGAAAACAAGACAATGGTTTAGATAAGGATGGCTCAAACTTAGCAAGGAGTGCAAAATGTAATGGATAACACAGAATGCAGAGATGTTCATCCGTATGTCATGGTAATAGAAAACTGCCATATATATACCAACGGTCATACACATCATACATAGTTTAGTACAAGCCCAGGCTATAGTACAACTATGATGAAAGACGTTACATCTCATCGGAGGCATTCCAAGCTCCTATACATTATTTGTCTACACCTCCGGAATTGACTACACGCCAAGTCATATTCCACAAGTCACACAGGACAGTGGAGATACAACTATTACAATACTAGTGATACTACTACTAACTCAGACAGCTCCGTAGTAGTCCTCATAGAAGTCACCTCCATAGCCTGGAAGTTCAACGTGACCATCCGGGAACAGACGGTCCTGAGGAGCCTGTGGACCATAGGGACTAGGATGAGGTCTTGGACCAACAAACAGTGGCCTGCGGGGACCACGGGGTGGGGGTAATGCCTCCCACATCACGCCAATCCACCATGTCTGGCAGAGCAGATCTCACAGGATATAGATCCCTTGTATCCATACATCCAGCTTGCACCGCGGGTGCAAACCAAGTCAATGTGGCCCAATGATCAGCACGGGTATTGAAAAGCTCCAGTCTCAAGGCCCGATTCTCTCGGTCCTTATCTTCGAGCATCTCAGCAGTGGTACGAGTTAATGAGTCCTCCTGAGTGGAGTCGGCATAGATAGCCTGAAGATATCCTTGCGCTCTCGGAAGTGAAGCTGGCATGTAACGGAAGTTGGTGTTCCGAAGCAGGCCAGTCCGGACTCGCATAATGGTCATCATGGAATAGGCAGCATCCTGCACAGCCATCTCAACAGTAACCCCGAGTCCATAGGAATAGTGAAGGGGCTCAATAGATCCAGGATAAGAAGGAAATATCCTAACGGTGCAGAAATATTGGCTTTGATTAAAGTCGCGGAATTGCTCTTCAACGGTGTATTCGGGATACCAACGGTAACTCATCTCGATCATTACCCGGACTAACATAGCAGTATGACCGGGCACGTCGAGGCACCGGGTCAGGCGAACCACTTGGTTTTGAGCACGGTTGGCCATCTGAAAGCACAACCACAATGCAAAGACATCAGAATTTCTAGGGAAAATTGGACAGCATAACAGCTGTAAATGCTCAGAAAAAGATTTGAGACATCCACAACAGTTCGCAATACCACTCAAAAACATCATATCAAGGTTCTGATCCAATTAGCAACATACTAAGAATAGTAGAAACTGAACTGGGACTTGTAACAACAATCCTATAAGCTACTACGGATTAGTAACACGTGAACCTGATAGAAGAAGAGAGCCTAGTCCTTAACCCACGTTGAATGAGAAGAGAATGACTCAGATCAGAGGCATAGGGTAAAGGAGTAAAAGAGCCATACGTTCCCTCCCACAATCAATTCCCCTACATATAACTAAAGCATTTCTAGACTCGACATCGACCAGTTTGGCTCAACGAACCTACAGGCAGTCCGGCTCTGATGCCAACGCTGTCAGAACCCCGATTCCAAGTCACATCGATCTAGCCGGTAACACCTCATATCACTTTGCGGCCTCACGCACGGTATCCCACGGGTGTCGCCTTACCATGGCCCGGGACCGTTTGTGCCTTTTGGCTCACGTATATGATAGTGTCGCTAGCATCCATATGACAGAGAACCCGGGCCGACATGGCTAGTCGTGAACCCAAAGCGGCACAGACCTATGGAGACAGGCATACATGAATCACATCGAGCATGTCGGTCATCAGCGAGTGATTCCGGGCTGTAGCACTGGGCTAACAGGACTCCGGGGGACCCAGGCTATAGCAGGCTGGGCAGGACTCCGGAAATCACCGCGTGACATTTCCCCGAAGGGACAGGCATAGGAACGAAGTGAAACACATGCCGGCCAGTCAAGTGTCCTGAACAGTAGTGCTGGGCTAGCAGGACTCCGGTGAACCGGGCTGTAGCGGACTACTATGGCTCGAGGAACACTAGACTACATTTCCCCATAAGAAAGGCTGCCAAGGATAAACAACTAGATTGTCGGATCCCACTCATACCAAGCATTTCAATCATACACACAATATGCCCGATATGAGTACATACAACATGGCATCACAACAAAACTCTACAACTCAAGTACTTTATTTAAAAGGCTCCAGGGAGCCATACATAACATGTTCATACAGATAGGGGTCACATGACCCGACACTCAAGTCATACAATCATACAAGCACATGCGGAAGCAACCGGTCTGAGTACAGACACTAGAAAGAAAGAAGGCTTCTCGAAGCCTGTCTATCTACATAGGGCCCTCCATGGCCAGGATCACCACCTAGGTGGCTAGTCACTCATCGACGTCAAGGTCTACATAAAACCCATCGGAGGGGGCAGTGTTGTCGTCTGAAAACAGTACTTAAGCAAACATGAGTACAAAGGTACTCAGCAAGTCTTACATCAGAACCTAATATACATGCTCATTCTCAAGAAGGTGGTGGGGTTATTGCAGCAAGCCAGCTTTGACTCTTGGCTAAGCTATCCTACGGAACTTCACCAGTAAAATAGTTTTCGCACACGAGTCCACTACTCACCAACACAATACTCCACCGTGGATCCTCCCTCGTCATCCTACGAGAGGGCCATCCTCGGTACTCACACTTATCTTGAGTCTTTTAGTAGTATCCATTAACTTGTCTATGAACTGTATAGGCAACCAAGTAGTCCTTTACCGCGGACGCGGCTATTCGAATAGTTTTATACCCTGCAGGGCTGTACTTCTTCATACACGCTTTCACCACTTACCGCCGTCTACACGACATGTACTCGGCAACCTTCAAGCGGAAGCCCGGCGAGGGTGTCGGCCACGGCCTACCTAAACACTTAAGTCTCTAGTCCAGGTTTATCGCCTATCCAGGTTCCATCCGCAGGGAGTCCGGCCGAGGTTTCCACATACGGCCCCGAACGATGTGAACAGGGTTCCCGAGACACCAAACGGGTGACTCGGTACACCGTGCCACGCTGTATCTACCGCAACATAGCCCACCCCTAGGGTCAGCGCTACGCACGGCCGCCAACACATAACCTACAAACACCAGAAACTATTTGCAACTCCTGGACAGAGTACTAGGGTGATTAAGAAGCCGAGAGGGTCAATTAAGGATCCCAATGCATGGTAGTAGCTGAATCTTAAATCACACATACATATCTCAGTTCTTAGGGACGATCTCAATGAAACAACCCACCATGTACTCCTACATGGCCTCTCATCGATACCTTTACCAAAACATGTTCAACACATCCCTCATATTACCGACATAAGCATTTCACTCTAGCCCATCACCCAGATGAACCAGACCTGACACAACTCTAAGCATAGCAGGCATAGCAAGGTAGGAATCACATACATGGCTCAATCAACTCCTACACATGCTAGTGGGTTTCATCTAGTTACTGTGGCAATGACAGGTCATGCAGAGGATAAGGGTTCAACTACCGTAGCACACAGTAGTTTGAATCGCGTTGTCTTAATGCAGTAAACAAGAGCAGAAGCGAGAACATGGGTTTGTATCGGAATGATCAATGGGTTGCTTGCCTGATGGAGTGGTAGTGGGATACTGCCCTTCAGTTGGATACTCGTGAATATCCTCAGAGGCAGAACCTACCATGAAGAACACATCGGAACACAATCAACACATGACGATATGCAACAATATGATGCATGCTATGACATGGCAATATGAATGTGTCTTGGCCTAATGCAAGCTATAACAGAAAGGAATGTGCTTATTTGAATCAAAGGTTCAATTATTAGCTTATTAAACATGGCTTTAATAGTGCATTTCCTTATTCTGCTTAAACAGCAAGGTAAACTTGTTTTGTCATGCATGCAACCATTACAGATGGATAGATTGAATTTTTCTGATCATTTTTCATATATAAATCTTTGCATTTGGAGCTATGGTTGATTTTCTATGATTTTTAGAAGTTTTGACTAATTTCTGGAATTTCCTGAATAAAAATAAATCCAGAAAATGCATTACTGCATCAGCATTGCGTCATGCTAACCTCAGCAGGTGAAAGGCGCCAGCCCAGGTCAAACCTGACTGGTGGGCCCCTTTTGTCAGCCTCTCAGCTAATTAACAGGATTAGATTAACACTAATTAGCTGTCAGTGGGGCCTGGGCCCACATGTCAGTGACTGGTTTAATTAAAATTAGTTAAAACTAATCCTAGATTAGTTAGCAGACCGGCCCCACCTGTCATAGACTCAGGGGAGGGGTCTACCTGGGCCCACCCAGGAGTCAAACTGGGTCAAATTCGCCGGCGACTCGACGCCGGCGAGGCCCGAGACGGTGGTGCGGCTCGGAAAACGCCCACAGGGCACGGGCGAGGCCGTTCTTGGGCTCGTTGGAGAGCTCTTGCAGTCGCGCATCTAGTGGTGGTGGAGGCCGGGCCTACGGTGGCCGGAGACGATGACGGCGAGCTCCAAGGCGGCGGCTGGAGTTCGGCCATGTGCGGGGTGTGGGCTGCGGCATGCAAACACGAAAACTAAGGCGCTAGCGAGGCACTACGCGATGCGGCAGGCATGTTGCGTAGCACGGGAGGACCAAATGGTCGCCGGAGCGACGCCGGCGACAAGCTCGAGCGGAGACGAGCTTCGGCCATGGTGGAACTATGGCCTAGAGGGTGCAAATGCGTGGGAAAGAAGAGGGGAAAGGCGGCGGAGCTCACAGGGAGGTCGATGAGCAGCTCAGTGGGCTCGGGGGCGACCGGAGCGAGGCGAATCGATGAACGGCGTCCGGCGGGTATCGAGGTTGAAGACGGCCCGATGGCGGCGATGCAGGGCCTCCGGCGAAGCGTGGCTCGGTGGGGAGGGCGAGGGCGTCGCGGCGGAGCTTCTGGACATGTCAGAGAGGCGAGGGGGTGATGGAGGGCGCGACTACGGCGGTGAGACGGCGACAGGTGCGTCGGCCATGGTGCGGGAGAGGGTGAGGGAGACGAGGGGAGAGTGAGGGAGGATGAGAGGGGGACGTGGGGGTCGCGTGGCATCCCTGGACGTCTCCAGGCGTCGGCGGTAGCAGGAGGTGGCCGGCGTGTGGCCGCGGGCGCCGGCCACGCGCTCCGCGTCCTCCTGGCGGGAGGTGGACGACGATTGGCAAGCCAGTCGGCTGGGCCGAGCCAGGTGGCTGGGCCAGCACAGGTAAGGCCCAGGTGGGCTCCCTCTCTCTCTCTTTTTTTGATTTGATTCTGTTTTTTTTCTATTTAACTGCAACTGTTGGGCTTTAATTAAAATACTAAAACGTTTCCAAAAATCCTGAAAATAATTGTGGGCTCTGTTTAGAATATTTCCAACAGCAAACATTTATTTCCAGAATTATTTGAGCATTTAAATGCCCAAATTCAAATACTTATGATTTAATTCAATGACCTTCTGTTGACCTAGAAAATTGTGCACCAATTTTGCTAGAGGTTCTAATCCAAGACAAAGAGGGTGAACTTTTTAGAAGGGCATTTCAGGTTCATTGAAAATAATTTTAGTAAACCCTAATTGTTTCCAGGGGGGTGTTGGGGGTTTCTGCCTTCCCCACTTCAAATTTAAGAGAAATTTAAACATGATGCACACTCTAATGCTTGAACTAGCTAGGGTGTGACAACTCACCCCCACTCAAAAGAATCTCGTCCCGAGATTTAGGATCCTCTGGAAAGAAGGTGGGGTACTCGAGTCGAAGATGATCCTCCCTTTCCCAAGTGGCTTCTTTCTCGGAATGGTGTGACCATTGAACCTTGAGAAACTTGATATTATGACGTCGAGTGGTACGCTCGGCTTGATCAAGGATACGAACGGGATATTCCCGATATGAGAGGTTATCTTGTAGATCAAGCGTTTCGTGGTCCACTCCACGGATAGGATCCACGAAGCAACGCCTGAGTTGTCAAACGTGGAAGACATCGTGAACTCTGGAAAGATGCGGAGGTAGTTCCAATTGGTAGGCAACTTCTCCTCGTTTGGCAAGAATGCGAAAGGTTCCAATGTAACGAGGAGCCAATTTGCCTTTGATACCGAAATGATGGGTTCCCTTTAACGGGGTAACCCGAAGGTAAGCCTTCTCGTCGACTTCATAAGTCATAGGCTTATGTTTACGATCATATTGACTCTTTTGACGAGATTGGGCTGTTTTCAATTTCTCACGAATAACGCGAACCTGCTCTTCTGCTTCCTGAATCATATCCGGGCCAAAAAGTTGTCTTTCCCCGGTTTCTGACCAGTTAAGAGGCGTTCGACATTTTCGTCCATAGAGAACTTCGAAAGGAGCCTTGCCTAAGCTGGCTTGATAACTATTGTTATAAGCAAACTCCGCGAATGGAAGGCATTTCTCCCAACTCATTCCGAACGAGATGACAGAAGCTCGGAGCATATCTTCCAGAATTTGATTGACTCGCTCTACCTGACCACTTGATTGAGGATGGAAGGCGGTACTAAAAGAGAGACGAGTTCCCATAGCATTTTGGAAACTTTCCCAAAATCGAGAGGTGAAGAGACTCCCACGGTCTGAGTTAATTTCCAATGGAACACCATGAAGAGACACTATTCGGGAGATGTATAAATCGGCTAGCTGGCTAGCGTGATACTCTCACGAACAGGTAGGAAATGGGCTACTTTGGAAAGTTGGTCGATCACGACGAAGATGGCATTATTCCCTCTCTTGGTCCTGGGAAACCCAGTGATGAAATCCATACTGATTTTATCCCATTTCCACTCAGGAATAGCCAAAGGTTGAAGGGTGCCAGCAGGCGAATCGATGAACGGCGTCCAGCGGGTACCGAGGTTGAAGATGGCCCGATGGCGGCGATGCAGGGCCTCCGGCGAAGCGTGGCTCGGTGGGGAGGGCGAGGGCGTCGCAGCGGAGCTTCTGGACATGTCAGAGAGGCGAGGGGGTGATGGAGGGCGCGACTACGGCGGTGAGACGGCGACAGGTGCATCGGCCATGGTGCGGGAGAGGGTGAGGGAGACGAGGGGAGAGTGAGGGAGGATGAGAGGGGGACGTGGGGGTCGCGTGGCATCCCTGGACGTCTCCAGGCGTCGGCGGAAGCAGGAGGTGGCCGGCGTGTGGCCGCGGGCGCCGGCCACGCGCTCCGCGTCCTCCTGGCGGGAGGTGGACGACGATTGGCAAGCCAGTCGGCTGGGCCGAGCCAGGTGGCTGGGCCAGCACAGGTAAGGCCCAGGTGGGCTCCCTCTCTCTCTCTCTCTCTCTCTTTTTTGATTTGATTCTGTTTTTTTCTATTTAACTGCAACTGTTGGGCTTTAATTAAAATACTAAAACGTTTCCAAAAACCCTGAAAATAATTGTGGGCTCTGTTTAGAATATTTCCAACAGCAAACATTTATTTCCAGAATTATTTGAGCATTTAAATGCCCAAATTCAAATACTTATGATTTAATTCAATGACCTTCTGTTGACCTAGAAAATTGTGCACCAATTTTGCCAGAGGTTCTAACCCAAGACAAAGAGGGTGAACTTTTTAGAAGGGCATTTCAGGTTCATTGAAAATATTTTTAGTAAACCCTAGTTGTTTCCAGGGGGGGTGTTGGGGGTTTCTGCCTTCCCCACTTCAAATTTAAGAGAAATTTAAACATGATGCACACTCTAATGCTTGAACTAGCTAGGGTGTGACATATAGTATGATGACCATTTTGTGGACAAGCCTTTGCCGGCCACACGACCAGCTGACGTCGGCTTACTGAGCTTATCCTTGTTTTTCATTACATTCAACGCCCTATTTAAAGGGGTGTCGAAAGGGGAGCTCTAAGACAACCCCGCGCTACTTCTTTCATTGTCCTGCGGAAGGAACGTGAACCATTTAGAAATATTGGGGATTAATTAGAATGCAACCATATGGAGCTAATTACGCGGGGGGTGTATTCCTTACCAGAACAAGCTCAAGTGCCCTGGTCTTTGGATCCGTGGTAAGCTCCTTTGTTACCGGGTCCTCCTTGTACCGAGCCCTGAGAAAGTTCCTGGTCTGCTTGTCACGGTATTTCTCGAAGCGGGGCGGTAGGCCTTGCTCGGCATGCTCCGCATCCTCCTTGTCCCATATAGGCTCTGCCACTCTGTAACCGCCGGGACCGAGTTGGTGGACCCCTAATTTTAACTTCCGCATTTCTTTCCCCCACTGACTTGATTCGGAGGTTGCGCTGCTCTCGCACTTGATCTTGAACTCCTTGTAGTCATCTTCGCTCATCAAAGGATATTTCGCCTTGATCTTCTCATAACTAGCACCTTTTTCAATCATTTCCTTCACCGTGCTTCTCCAAGTAGACAGGGTCGTGCTCATCCTCGTGAGGGCGGCATTGTTCACTTTATTCCCTGAGAGGCGTGTGTTTGCAAAGTCAGCGGGGAACTTGTATCGTTCGTGCAGCTTTGTGAAGAGGAGGCTGCGCAAATTCCCTCGGTCCTTATGCCTTAGGTTCTCGGTGTTGATCGAGACGGTGCTCCGGAGAATGCACCCGAGCTGAACCGAGTACCCCTTGACTACTTCTTTGGGCACCGTCGGATGCCCGTCGGAGTTCACTTCAGTAAATTCCTCCCTGACGGTGCCAAGAACGCTCGGGCGCCGGTTCTTTCGTTGCCTCTCCGGTTGGCTGCCATCTGTGCGTGCGCCGCCATCATCAGTGGTGGCATCCGCGGCGCCATCATCAGTGGTGTCATCCCCGACGCGACTAGGGGTTGTGTAGTCAGGATCGGTGTCTTTCGCGGCGTCCTCATAGCGGTGAGGTTCTTCCTCCAACTCCTGGGACAGCTCCCAGAATTGCTTGCCGCCCGAACCGCCGGCCTCATTGTTGTGGGCCATGTTTCGCTCTAAATAGGAAAAAAGTTTGGTCAAAAAGTTGGTTATTGTCAAGGAACAAGATCATGGTCTCATCATTTAGGGTTTGTCGACACTGAGGCATCCTAAAAGCTAAGCTTTTATCATTTAGGGTTTGTCGATGCCGAGGCACCCTAAAAGCCTAAGCGTACATCATTTAGGTTCTCATTGACACCGAGGCACCCTAAAAGCCAAGGTTTCATCATTTAGGGTTTGTCGACTCTAAGTTGGGCCTAATCACTTGGCTCTATTGCCACCTATGGTTTAATGCAGCAAGAATAAAGGGGCAGTTGATCCTACTTAATTAAGTACTAAGATACCCCGGCCCATGCATTAGTAGCAAGTACCCCATATGTCCGATTTTTAGCAAAGTCATGCTAAAATTCACGGAAAATTTCAGCATGACCTTTGCTGAAAATAGGACATATGGAGTACCCGAATTTGCTGGAACCGAAGTTAATCAACATTCCGGCAAACTCAAGGGCCTCTCGGGGTACCTGCAAAATCATCACGACACGAAGGTCGGAGACAAAACCCAGCAAACTAGCACCACAATGTGCCTCTACTTTCATATGGATGAAAAGGCCACATACCATATGGTCCTCTGCTTTTATATGGACAAAAATCAGCTCAACTTATGTGAGCTTCCATTCCAGATCTAATAGGTCACCCAACAAAAAATCATCAATATTTTAGCAAGTCTGTACAAACACAGAAAGAATAGAAAGTTTGCTGCCTATTCAAACACAGAAACAAAACACTACTTGAAACTTCTGCTACATTTGGACCATGGCAATTTACTTTCATGGAGCATGTGCATTGAGTCCAGAAGCAAAGACTCTACAGTGAAATGAAAAAAACCTTGGAAATATATTTATGATAACTCTGAATGGATCAGAAGGTGCAGATGCACTTGTAAAAAAAGGTATGCATTTGCAGCAGCTTTGTTCTGATGATGACACCATTCTGTTAAGAAGGCAAGATACACATACATACAGGTAGGAGCTGCAACTATCAATTGCAATCTGACCACCATTATAACATGTGCCTCCGTTGACACACACAATCAATGGGCCTCCCAAATTAAACTGGCCACCCAGCCAACTAGCTAATGATACTAGCCCATGATTATGCCCTGTTTTTAGCCATGAATTTCTCTAGAGATGATTCATGACACTGCACCAACGGTCAGAGCACATCTCTCTTTTATTTTTTGTAGCCCAAGGTATCCACCAAATAAGATCCAATTAAAAAGAAAAAATGGAGTTGTCTGCTTCAAAAAAATATGATGTCCCAGTGTTGTAAGATGGACCAACTGTATCAAATACCACCAAAGATTATAGTTGGTAGCGATAATCAGTATCAAGTTATTCAGAGAAAAGAACATTTTGGGGAGTTTTTTTAGCATATTTGTTATGATTCCTGTGGCAACTCTCAGCTTTCATATTCTAATGATACATGGCCATTATCATTGAAGATGTCATGAATCATCTCTAGAGAAATTCAATCACCTAGTACTAACAAAACATCCATACATTACTAATGAATTTTGTTTCCAGGTGACAATTAAAACCTAGTACTGAATTTACTAGTGAACTGATGATGCAGAGAAGCGTAGGAACAAAACCTAGTACTGAATCAGACTAGATAGATCAAATGTGCTCTTGAGATTGAACGAGATCGATCTAGGGTTTGAGCGAGGCGCACCAGGAGACGGCGAAGACGGCGAAGCAGAGGCAGCGGGTGACGCCGGAGACTAGCAGCTGCGCGAGGAGGAGCACGAAGAAGGCGCAGACGCCATAGATGATGGAGGCGTCGGTGTCGTAGAGGCAGTAGGAGCGCTCGTCGTACTCGTCCGGCACCACCTTGCCCTGCGAGACAGAGAAGGGGCCGTGAACCCCGGTGCAGGCGGGGGGCAAGGGGAGGAGGAGGGGTTGGAGGGTCGGAGGGGGCGTAAGGTGCTGCGTCGCTGCTCAGCGCCGACGGTGAGGAGGAAGGCGAAGACGTTGAGGAAGATGAGGAAGCCGCAGAGCGCGAGGGAGGCCGGACGCGAGGTGGCGAACCCAGCCGCGGGCGGAGGGGGGACGGCGAGGGAGGCAACGAAGCCGCGTGGGCTAGCGTTAGTCAGCCGCGGGGGCGCGGGGGCGGCGTGGGTGGAGTCCGGCGGGGGTCGGGGCGGCGGGGTGGGGGCGCGAGGGCGCGGGGGTCGGGGCGGCAAGGGTGGGGGGCGCGGGGGCGGCGGGGGTCGGGGCCGCGGCGTCGTGGGTCGGGGTAGCGCGCGGGTGGATCTAGCGAGGGAGAGAGGGACGAAGGGGATCTGGCGAGGGAGAGGGAGGAATTAGCTAGGTGGGAAGCTTACTAATGGCGCACCCCCCGTCGGTGCGCCATTAGTAATCCTTTTTTATATAGCAATGGCGCACCAGCAGGAGGTGCGCCATTAGTAATCTTTTTTTATATAGCAATGGCGCACCAGCCAGAGGTGCGCCATAAGTAATTATTATTATTATTATTGTTGCATCTAATAATTTTTAAGAAAATGAATATGAATATGAAACAGTAACAATTTTTTTATAAAAACAGTAATAATTTTTTAAAAAATATCATCAAATTTGTTATTTGAAAATATTTATGAATATGAAAAAAATATCATCAAATTTATTATTTGAAAATATCATCAAATTTGTTATTTGAAAATATAATCAAATTTGTTTTTTTGGATTTTTAGTTGCATTCATTTGTGACGGTGGAGCGGGGAGGGTGCGGGGGGTCAGCGGCGGCGGTGGAGCGGGGGAGGGTGCGGGGGGTCGTCGGTGGCGGTGGAGCAGGGGAGGGTGCGGTGGGTCGTCGGCGGCGGTGGAGCGGGGGAGGGTGCGGGGGGTGCTCGGCGGTGGTGGAGCTAGCGGGGGAGGGTGCGGGGGGGGGGGGGGGTCGAGATCGAGATGGAGGAGGATAGCGATCGAGATGGAGGGGGATAGCGATCGAGATGGAGGGGGATCGAGATCGAGTGTCCTCATGAATATTCAATATTTTTTCATATTGAATATGAAAAAATATCATCAAATTTGAAAAAATATTCATGAATTCAAAAAGTGCCCATGAAATTTAAAAATATTCATGAATTCAAAAAGTGTCCATGTAATACAATCGAGAAATGAAGACTACGATTTAAATACAATCGATCTTAGCTAGCTATCTGTTCACAATCTTCTTGCCCTTATTTTTCATAAATGGAGTTCTTCTCTTGAACGAACGTCCTTTAGGTAGGGTGGTCCTGCTTCTTCTTGTGGTGTATGCTGCTACTTCATCGTCGTCGTCATGTTCGATCTTCGGGTCATCGTACTTGTCGAAATCTTGCTCATCTGCTACTCCATCCATTCCGATGATCTTCCTTTTGCCTCTCCTCATGACAACACGACTGGGCTTTGATGGGTCGGTAATGAAGAAGCATTGGTCCACTTGGGAAGCCAGTACCCATGGCTCATTTTTCGCAGTGACGTTTGCGCCCGCGGTCTTGGATTTGGCTTCAGGTATAACCATGGTGGTGAAATACCGGTCTTCTTTTAGGACGCTCTTGGCCCATCTGACGCAGAACATCGGGACCTTCTCTCCAGCGTAGCTCAGCTCCCAGATCTCCTCGATCCTTCCGTAGTATCTGTCCTTGTCGTTACCAGTGTAGGATTCCATCGTTACCCCGGAGTTCTGATAACCATCGCTCTTCATGTCCTTGTCCTCAGTGTAGAATGTGTAGCCGTTGATATCGTACGCCTCATAGGTCATCAGGTTCTGCTCGGCGCCCTGTGACAAGGCGAATATGAGTTGTTCTTCCGTGGAAGAATCCTCATGTAAAGGGTACGACAGAAGCTTCTGCTTGAACCAACGCGTGAAACATGAGTTGTGCTCTTTGATTATATCTCCGTCCGTCCTCTGTTGGCCTCGGTCATTGTACGTCTTCTCAATAAAGGTTTTGTGCTCTACCACCCAAGGATCGACCACGTCTATGTGTTGTAGCGCGACTAGGTTTGCTCTTTCAAAGTCGGCGAGTCGACCCTCGAAGTCGACATGCATTTCGCGGCGACCCTCACGGTGACCCCATCCAGCGAGCCTGCCGAGGTGCCTGTTGACGGGCAGACCAACGGGGTTGTCGATGCCTATATAATTCGTGCAGTAGGAGATGCACTCTTCGGTCAAAAAGCCCCTGGCTATGCTTCCCTCTAGACGTGACATGTTGCAAACATATCCTTTGATGACACCATTCATCCTTTTGAATGGCATCATGCTGTGCAGGAACGTCGGCCCGAGTTGGATGATATCCTCCACGATATGGACCAGCAGATGCACCATAACGTCGAAGAATGCGGGCGGGAAGTACATCTCAAGCTCGCATAGTATCACCACGATCTCTTCCTGTAGCCTTCTGAGTTGCCTCACGCCAACCGACTTCCGAGAGATGACGTCGAAAAAGTTGCATAGGCCAAATAGCGTTTCACAGACGTGCGCGTCCATGATCCCACTGATTGCAACTGGAAGTATCTGCGTCATCAGCACGTGACAGTCGTGAGACTTCATCCCGCTGAACTTCTGCTTCGCTGGGTCTAGGTATCTGCTTATGTTCCCCGCGTAACCGTAAGGAAGTTTTACTCCTATGAGGCAGGTGAAAAACTGCTCGGTCTCCTCCTGACTTAGAGTGAAGCACGCGGGAGGGTAGTCATTTCCAGTCTTCTTGGCCTTTTTGCCTTTGCGATGACTTTCTATGTCCTGCTTCGCCTCATCATCATCCTCATCATCATCATCATTAGCGTGAAGCTCCTACCTGATGCCCATTGATTTCAAGTATGCCCTTGCTTTCGGCCCATCTTTGGTCCTCTCTGGCATGTTGAGCAGGGTACCAAGCAGACTCTCGCACACGTTCTTCGTGATATGCATGACATCAAGGCTGTGAGGCACACGGTGGATCTTCCAGTACGGCAAGTCCCAGAAAACAGACCTCGTTTTCCATACCTTCAGCAACGGCTCTGGCGCCTTTCGCTTCTTTCCTGGCTCTGGCGCCTTTTGCTTCTTTCCCAACAGTGGGCAATCTTTCCAATTTTTCAACAGCTCGTCTATTTCCTCGCCGCTCCTCGTACGCGGGCGTCTTCGGGGTTCGGTTTCACCATCGAACAGATCCTTGCGTTTTCTCCACGGGTCATCGTCGCGAAGCCACCTTCGATGTCCCATGAACACGGTTTCCGAAGACCCGGGATCTCTATCTAGCTAGCGATACGTTGTGTCATCCATGCACCTAACGCATCCAGAAAATCCGCGGACCACCTGCCCTGCGAGATATCCGTAACCGAGATAGTCATGCACCGTCATGAGCAGTGCGGCTCTCATAGGGAAATATTCTTTCTCTGCGGCGTCCCACGTATTGGCTGGCGTTTTCCACAGCGTGTCTAGCTCCTCTTTCAGCAGCCCCAGATACAGATTGATGTCGTTCCCTGGTTGTTTCGACCCTTCAATTAGCATACTCATGTGAATGTACTTCCTCTTCATGCACAACCAGGGGGAGGTTGTACATCCACACAAACACAGGCCAGGTGCTATGTGTGCTTCTCTGGCTGCCAAACGGATTGACTCCATTGGTGCTCGCGCCCAGCACAATGTTCCTTGGATCGTTCCCAAATTCTGGGTCTTCGAAGTTCAACGCTTGCCACTGGCTCGCATCCTTAGGGTGACTCAGCATCTTGTCTTTTTTTATTTATCTCCGGATCATTTCCGTCATCTTCCCGCTTCTTCCCCTCCCTATCCACGTGCCAACGTAGGAGCTTTGCTACCTTAGGGTCCGCGAAATACCGCTGCAGACGAGGAGTGATCGGAAAGTACCATACCACTTTTCGAGGAGCTTTCTTCCTCTTCTTGTATCGAGTGACGCCGCACACTGGACATATGGTAGACTCCGCGTGCTCGTCCCGATAAATGATGCAATTGTTCATGCACACATGGTATTTCACGTGCGGTAAATCTAGAGGACACACGATTTTCTTCGCCTCCTCGAAACTAGTCGGGCATTTGTTCTCCTTGGGAAGACGTTCGTGCCAGAATGACATGTTCTCGTCGAAGCATGCGTCGGTCATTTTGTGTTTTACCTTCATCTCCAGAGCCATGAGCGTTACTTTCAGGCGGGTATCCTCGGGCCTGCATCCTTCATACAATGGAGTAACCGCGTCTATCTCCAGCTGATCCAGCTTGGCTTTCACTCGGGCGGCTGCTCTTGCGTTATCCATCTGCTTGAGAAGCAGCTCTTGAATATGAGGGTCCTGCACCCTGCCTCCATTGTCGTCTGCTCCAGCATCTTCATCTTCATGATCATGCCCTTCGTCTTGATCTTCCTCATCATCATGTCCGTCATCTTCTACATGATGACTGTGTACAGCATCACCTCGTGATCATGTCCTGGAGATTCTTCGTCTTCTCGCCCGCCCGAGCCGCGGTGGTTGTCTTGCTGCCCTTCCTCATTTCTTGCCCAGCCCCCATGGACGACTTCATAGTCATCTTCATCACCTTGCCACCGATAGCCATCCATGAAACCACGCAAGAGCAGGTGGTCCCGCACCTGCCCGGAATCCGGGTCCGCAATAAGGCTCTTCAGCTTGCATCTTCGACACGGACATCTTATCTCCATCTCGTTCTTTTGAAGCATCTCGGCCTTCGCGGAGCTCAAAAACCTATTCACGATGCCTTCGGTCATTGTGCAGACCATGGTCGCCTGCGGGGTAGAGCAAAACGATATTTTAGAACCAATAAAAAATTTGGCATGACTTTCCCTAAAAATAGGACCAAAAAGAATGCATAGTGCCAAAATTCTTGCCGAAACGGAAATGAATCAACATTCCGGCAAAATATTGGCAACTATCGCATTTCAAATACCGGTACCTGCAAACACAAACATATATGCAACACCACAAACATATGCAACACCATAAACATACATAGATCTAGCTAGGCCACAAAAAGTGCATGTGCACGTTGTTGGAGCGAGCTAGGGAGAAAAAAGTAGATGTACAACATAAAGATAGCTTTCCCCTTACTTACCTATCAAAAAAAGGTATTTAACCACTTAATTTTGATGAATCTATGGTGCAAATGAGGTGAGGAGGAGGAGGCAGCCGACACAAGCTTGGAGAAGGAGGTGGAGGGAATGAAGTGGGGAAAGTGAGTGTGTAGGTGTGGCTGTCCAAAATATCTAGCTGGTCCCAGGTTACTAATGGCGCACCACCCACTCATGCGCCATTAGTAACCCTACATACTAATGGCGCACCTGCTGGTGGTGCGCCATTAGTAGTTTTGCAAAAAATAAAAAAATACTAATGGCGCACCGTGGCAGAGTGCGCCATTACTAGTTTAAACTAGTAATGGCGCACTATGCCACGGTGCGCCATTAGTAGTTTTGCAAAAAAAAGAATAAAAAAATACAGTAGTGGCGCACTTGGTGGTTGGTGCGCCATTACTAGTTAGAACTAGTAATGGCGCACTGTGCCTGGATGCGCCATTAGTATGTTTGGAAAAATGAAAAAAAAAGTTTTTGTTACTAGTGGCGCACCACATGCCTGGTGTGCCATTAGTGTCAATTTCATCTATAGCCCTTTTCCTAGTAGTTCCCTATTCACCTCAGTCAAATGGGGTGGCCGAAAGAAAGAACCATACTCTAACAGATTTGGTTAACGCCATGTTAGACACATCGGGTCTCTCCAAGGCATGGTGGGGGAGGCGATATTGACTGCATGTCATGTTCTAAAACGAGTTCCCACAAAGAATAAAGAGATAACTCCATTTGAGGAATGGGAGAAAAAAAGATTAAAACTCTCTTATCTACGAACCTAGGGTTGTTTGGCGAAAGTCAATGTGCCAATTCCAAAGAAGCGCAAGCTTGGACCAAAGACCGTGGATTGTGTTTTCCTGGGGTATGCTTTTCATAGCATTGGTTATAGATTCTTGGTTGTAAAATCTGAGGTACCTGACATGCATGTCGGTACAATCATGGAGTCGAATTATGCGACTTTCTTTGAAGATATCTTTCCAATGAAGGATATGGCTACCTCATCTAATTAGGAGATGCCTAGTTCATCGAATCAGGAACCAGTTACAATTACCGAACCTGCCATTTCGATGGAAAAATTTGAAAATCCCATGGAGGAGAACAATAAAGTTCCTACTAGGAGCAAGAGACAGAGGACTGCAAAGTCCTTTGGTGATGATTTTCTTGTGTATCTCATAGATGATACTCCCAATTCTATTTCACAGGCCTATGCATCTGAACATGCTGACTACTGGAAGGAAGCGGTTCGTAGCGAGATGGACTCCATCTTGGCAAATGAAACTTGGGAGATAACTGGTCGTCCTTATGGGTGCAAACCTATAGGATGCAAATGGGTATTCCAGGAGAAGCTTAGGCCTGATGGTACTATTGAAAAGTACAAGGCTCGGCTCGTGGCTAAGGGTTATACCCAAAAGGAAGGTGAAGACTTCTTTGATACTTACTCACCTGTGGCTCGACTGACCACTATTCGAGTTCTACTTTCACTAGCTGCCTCACATGGTCTTCTCATTCATCAAATGGATGTTAAGACTGCTTTCCTAAATGGAGAGTTGGATGAGGAAATTTATATGGAACAACCAGATGGGTTTGTACTAGATGGTCAGGAAGGAAACGTGTGCAAGTTGCTGAAGTCTTTGTATGGACTCAAGCAAGCACCCAAACAATGGCATGAGAAGTTTGAAAGAACTTTAACAACTGCAGGCTTTGTTGTAAACGAAGCTGACAAATGTGTGTACTATCGCCATGGTGGGGGCGAGGGAGTTATTCTTTGCTTGTATGTTGATGACATACTGATTTTTGGAACAAATCTGAATGTTATTAAGGAGGTCAAGGATTTCCTATCTCGCTGTTTTGAGATGAAGGATTTAGGAGTGGCTGATGTCATTCTGAACATCAAGTTGTGGAGAGACTATGATGGTGGGATTACATTGCTTCAATCTCACTACGTGGAAAAGATCTTGAGTCGCTTTGGCTATAGTGACTGCAAGCCCTCTCCAACACCATATGATGCTAGCATGTTGCTTCGAAAGAACCAAGAATTGCTAGAGATCAATTGAAGTATTCTTAGATTATTGGCTTGCTTATGTACGTAGCCAGTGCTACAAGACCTGACATCTCTTTTGCTGTTAGAAAACTGAGTCGGTTTGTCTCAAAACCAGGAGTTGTACATTGGAAAGCTCTAGAGAGAGTTTTGCGTTATTTGAAAGGCACTGCGAATTATGGAATTCACTACACTGGGCACCCAAAGGTGCTTGAAGGGTATAGTGACTCAAACTGGATCTCAGATGCTGATGAGATAAAGGCCACGAGAGAATATGTATTCACTCATGGAGGTGGCGCTGTTTCTTGGAAGTCTTGCAAGCAGACCATCTTAATGAGGTCAACAATGGAAGAGGAACTCACAACACTAGATACAGCTACGGTCGAAGCAGATTGGCTTCATCGGTTCTTGAATGACTTGCCGGTTGTTGAGAAACCTGTACCGGGTATCCTTATGAACTGCGGCAATCAAACTGTGATCACGAAAGTGAGCAGCTCAAAGGATAACATGAAGTCATCAAGACATGCTTAGAGAAGGTTAAAGTCTGTCAGGAAAATGAGAAACTCTGGAGTTATTGCGTTGGATTATATCCAAACGTCTAAAAATCTGGCAAGTCCTTTTACTAAGGGTCTATCACGTAATGTGATAGATAATGCATCAAGGGAGATTGGTATGAGACCCACAATATGAGTTGTTCACAGTGGTAACCTATTCTTTGTGATCGGAGATCCCGTGAATTAGATGTGGAAGACAAGTTGTTGATCAACTGAGAGGAGAGTATCCTTACTATTAACAATACCACTCCATGAAGATGCAATACTCTCCTAAAACTGCATGGCAGGTTGATGTATATCTTAATGTGTTCTAAGTGGCTCATTTAAGCAGAGATGTTGTCCTGCAGAACATCTTTTGAAGAACACACCTATATGAGTCTGATTGTCAAACGTCGCAATCTATGAGAGTAGGGTTCTCTCTAGTAAACTCATGAAAGGTCTCGGAGTATGACGCATAAGCTCCACCCACGGGGAAGACCCACGGTAGCCACGTATCCGTCAAGGCTTTATGTGAAGCTAGATTCACAGAAAACTTGCAATTCAAGGCCTAGTCCATTGTTCAAGTTTCTTACTAGTGTAGCATAGAGTTCTAGGTGGAAGTTCAACTTAACAGTCTCCACTGCAGTACCGGTATATAAAACAGTATTTTGGAACTAAAGGCAAACTTCTGTGTGCCTCTGGGATCTGGTGGGGGATTGCTGGAATTTAGCCTATTTTGGGACAGCCCAATAACTATTTCAGAAATTCCTAAATAAATCCTAGAGGCCCACTTAGCCCATTTGTGCAAGATAAGGGATACTACTAAAGTTTAGTCCCACACTGCTAGTTTAGTGGGAGTTGGACCTCCTTATAAGGGAGGTTCTTTCCCCACTTGTATGAGCATGAGAACAAGAGGGACATCCACGCGCGCTCCTCCTCCGCCGCCCTCCTCGCCACGCCACGCCTCGTCGCGACGCGCCACGGGTTGCGGGAATGAGCCGAGCCGATGTCTAAATTTTTGCCACGCACAATGGGTATACGAGAGGTCACACGGAAGCTGAAATGTTTTTCTGTAGTGGACACTGAATCCGAATGGCTCGCCTCTTTGGCTGAAGTTTGTTCGCTTCGTCTCCCTCTGTTGCTTCACCTCCCGTCACAGCCTGTTCGCCTCCTTCTCATGTGCCTATATAAGAGAGGTCGCTCCTCTCCAGAGAGACACACCAGAAGATCCTCTTCCTCTTGCCACAAAGTTCCTGAGCACTGCGTTGCTGCTACGATCTTCCCCATCCCGACTTGCGGCGTGCACCACAGGTCGGGACAGTAGGCCTCTGAAACCGCACCTTTTGAGTCTTGTACGGGAGAAGGGTGATAAGGTTTTTGGGGAGCGCTCAACACGACTACTGACTTCTTCATCGTGGATGCCTCGGACTTCGACGACTTCTTCCCCGACGTCGACAACCTCCTCGACGACATGCCTGGCAAGGAAACCGACCCCAAGACCAGTGCATCTGCTCCCGTTCCGTATGTTCTCATACTCTTCCTGTTAGAGGTTCTGTCACAACTTCTTGCTCTAGTGTCAGTTCTAGATGTGTTCGATTCTAGTTCATATATTCAGATGCTATTTACCTTCTCTTTGTCAAATTACATGACTTGTTTTATCTCTGCTATATTAGTCATGCTTTATCTAATATTTCTATTAATAAAATCATTCGGTAAATTGCTCATATTTCCAACAGTAATTGCCTTCTAAACTTGATGCACCATGTTCTGATTGCCATGTTCATGTAAACTTGATTTAGATGTTAACTAAGTCAGTCATGTTTTGATTGTGTCAATGAAAGAGCCTTGATGTGGAACATAACAAAGACATTTGAATTTTAGTTTTAGTAGTTAATAGAAACAGCAGACCATTCGGTCCTCTGTCAAAACAAAAAGAGATGAAGAGACTGTTGATTGTATGTTCATACTTATTTTGCATTTAGCTTTGAATTGGCCCCCCTTGGTTGTTTGTCACGCTCCGCCACTGGGTGTACGAGTACCAAAAATCAAGCCGATCTTGGCCGAAAATATTCAAGTTTTTCATGGAAAACATTTGCCTCCCCGTCCCACTACAACAAATTTGCACCAAATAATCCATATCTCTACCCCTCCTAAAAGGGAGTCTGCGGTCATGATGATAGGTTCGTATCTTATTTGGTTTGGTTTGATTTGGTTTTGTTTCGCACGCAACATTGATGCCCAAAAATCGTCTCAGCTATCTCTTGTTAAATTCCTGCCCTGGCTACATTTGCATGCAATTAATTAGCCAGAATAGTTAATTATGTGTGTTAACTAGCTAGACAATTAATAGGTACTACATTTAATTTGAAAAGTATAATCGAGCGTTGGACAGAAGGATCACATTAATTATGAAGAGTATCACTCTTTGAAAGAAAGATCTCTACCCCTAAAGAGGGAGTCTGCGATCATAATGATAGGTCTGTATGTCGGTTGATTTGGATTGATTTTGCACACAACCACTAATGCTCAAAAATCGTCTCAGTTATCTCTTATCCATTTCCTGTCTTGTCCACGGCTGCATACAATTAATTAGCTAGACCAGTTAATTGTGTGTGTTAATTAGCTAGACAGTTAATAGGTACGTATAATTTGAAAAGTATAATCGAGTGTTGGACAGAAGGATCATATTAATTATGAAGAGTATATTCTTTGAACGGAAGAATCACATTAATTATAGAAAGTATTATTATTAGGACAAGAGGATCATGTTAATTATGAAAATTATTATCAAGTGGTTGACGGATGGCAATTTTACCCATGGGTACGGGTACCCGCGGATACCGTACTCGTATGGGCAGGGTATGGGCACAATTTTATACCACAGGTAGTACCCATATGATACGTCTCCAACATATCTATAATTTTTGATTATTCCATGCTATTATATTATCTGTTTGGATGTTTAATGGTCTTTAATATGCTCTTTTATATTATTTTTGGGACTAACCTATTAACCGGAGGCCGAGTGCCAGTTTCTGCTTTTTTGCCTATTTTAGAGTCTTGCAGAAAAGGAATACCAAACGGAGTCCAAACGGAATGAAACCTTCGTGATGATCTTTCTTGGACCGAAAGCAATCTAGAAGACTTGGAGTCGAAGTCTGGAACTCCACGAGGAAGCCACGAGGCAGGAGGGCACGCCCAGGGGGTAGGCGTGCCCCCCACCCTCGTGGGCCCCTCGTAGCTCCACTGACGTACTTCTTTCGCCTATATATACTCTTATACCCTAGAAACATCAGAGAGAGCCACAAAACCACTTTTCCACTGCCGCAACCTTCTGTACCCGTGAGATCCCATCTTGGGGCATTTTCCAGCGATCTGCCGAAGGGGGAATCGATCACAGAGGGCTTCTACATCAACACCATTGCCTCTCCAATGAAGTGTGAGTAGTTTACCACAGACCTTCGGGTCCATGGTTATTAGCTAGATGGCTTCTTCTCTCTCTTTGAATCTCAATACAAAGTTCTCCTCAATGTTCTTGGAGATCTATTCGATGTAATACTCTTTTGCGGTGTGTTTGCCGAGATCCGATGAATTGTGGATTTATGAACAAGATTATCTACGAATATTATTTGGTTCTTTTCTGAATTCTTATATGCATGATTTGATATCTTTGAAAGTCTCTTCAAATTATCGGTTTAGTTTGGCCTACTAGATTGATCTTTCTTGCAATGGGAGGAGTGCTTAGCTTTGGATTCAATCTTGCTGTGTCCTTTTCTAGTGAGAGTAGGGGCAGCAAGGCACGTATTGTATGGTTGCCATTGAGGATAAAAAAGATGGGGTTTATATTATATTGCTTGAGTTTATCCCTCTACATCATGTCATCTTGCTTAATGCGTTACTATAGAGGCTAGCAATGGTGGAAGGGTGAGAGGCGTTGGGCTCTAACTGAACCCGAGCGAGGCGTTGGGCTCCCACTGAACCCGAGCAAGGCGTTGGGCTCTCACTGAACACGAGCGATTGCACTGCAGGCTACATGTTACACTGAACCCGAGCGATCGATCGATCCCTTGCTGTTAACTGAACCCGAGTAATTCCTTAGCTACTGCTGCTAACTGAAGCCGATCGATGCTGCCTCTGAATGAACATTGAGCGTTGTTGGGGGGTTTGGATGAACTGTTCCCGGTGGGGGTTGAATGAACAGGACCCCGTGGTAGTAGAGGCCGTTGCCGCTGGATGAACAGTACCCCGATCGATTGAGCCAGTGGATGAACAGGACCCCGTGGTAGTAGAGGCTGTTGCCACTGGATGAATAGTACCCCGATCGATCGAGCCGGTGGATGAACAGGACCCCATGGAGGGCTGGTTGAATAGTAGCTGGTGGAGGGCTAGTTGAACAGTAGCCGATGGAGGGCTGGATGAACAGTAGCCCATGGAAGGGTGGTTGAACAGGACCCCCGTGGAGAGGGTTGGTTGAATAGTAGCTGGTGGAGGAGCACACGATGGAGGCTAGTTGAACAGGAGCCCATGGATGAACAGTCGTAGGTGGAGGCTGGAGGAGGTCGACAGTGGATGAACAGTAGCCCGTGGAGGCTGGAGGAGGTCAACGATGGAGATGAACAGTATCCCGTGGAGTCCTGTTTTGCGGTATGCCACACCCCTCCCGATGAACAGGACCCCCGTTTCGACCGTAGCGCTCCAACACAAGTCCGTTTCCTCCGTTTTGCGGTACGCCACACACCTCCTGATCAACAGGACTCCGATTCGACCGTAGGAGGTCCATTTCCTCCGTTTTGCGGTACGCCAGACCCCTCCTGATGAAAAGGATCTCGTTTCCACTGTGGCCGGCTGAATACAAGGTTGTTTCCTCCGTTCTGCGGTACGGCAGGCCTCGTTTCCATCGTCTGTTCTGTCCAAGCCGGTTGGCTCCCGATGAACAACACGTGTTCCGTTGCCTCCTGATGAACACGACGCATTCCGTTGCCTCCCCATGAACACGACGATGACCCAGTTTCTTCGTTCCGACCCAGCCACGACCATGTACACGAGCCCTAGCCGTACGTATGCGCGAGTAGGCGTTCGAGACCCCGCCCGTATGTACGTACGTGGCCATATTTACTTTCTTGCACCCTGACCGCTGTACGTACGTGTACATGCTACGTGCGCGCCTCTACTACCACACGTGCGCGCCTCTACATCGACTAGTATGTACGTACACGTTCGCGACCAGAATGACAACGCTACGTACGCTTCGACCGGGTGGGTCCCGACTATCAGGCACTTCCTTGTGTGCGAAGATGTAGCTGGTGGGTCCCAGCAGTCAGGGGGAGAAAACATTATTTTCAGGGTAAAAAGGATGCAGTTGCATGCATGCATCCATGGGCGTGGTGCGTCCCCACTGTCAGCCTCTCACGTACAGTCATCTTCCGATGACTCTCGGTTGTTGACCACGTTGACCACACCGTGCTGAGCGCACCAAGGATGGTGGACGACGGCGAGGCCCCAGACTGGAATGGCACAGAGATGGGGAAGACACGTCAGTGGAGTCGCAAATGGAGAGGAGTGGGAAACTTGACTGGTTCGGGTGCGCGACAGCACTGCCGCGGTGCCGCCCATGGGAGACAGGAGCAAGAACAGAGGTTGAAGAAGGAGCACGGCTGTTGGATTAACATCCAACGGTCCAGCTGCTAGAATCATTTGTTGATTAAGTTGACAAAGCCCTGTGTACACGTCCGCTTTGTAGGCCCACAAGTCAGCCACCAAATCTGACGGGTCCCAGCTGTCAACGAGACGAATAATTTTTTCGCATAATAAGGAGGCACTTCCTTCCGTGCGAAGATACAACCGATGGGTCCTAGCTGTCAGGAGGAGGAAACATTTTCTTCAGCTTAATAAGGAGGAACTTTCCTTGCGTGCGACCATGGACCTCGTGGGTTCCAGCCATCAGACTCTCCACATACAGTCCTCTCCCGATGACTCTCGTTTGTTGACCACGCCGCACCGAGCGCAGCGAGGCGGTGGACGACGGCGAGGCCCCGGACGGGAACGACCCATAGATAGGAAGACGCGGCAGTGGAGTCGCAGATTGAGATGAGGAGAAGGGTTATAACTGGTTCTGGTGCGGCGTGGGGCTGCAGTCGATGGAGAATAACAGGAGGTGTGGAGGGGTGGAGGGATAGCCTGACCAGCGGTGGGGGAGCGCTTCACAGCGATGCGTGCTAAGCAGAGCCGCTAGCCGCCGGAGGCCGGACTAGGTCCCGACGACGATGGAGGAAGAAGACAAGAGATTGAAGGTGCATACCGGCCGTTGGATATAAATCCAATGGCTGCGGATGTCATAATCATTTGTTGACCAAGTCGACAACGCCCTGCGTAGGCTTCGACCTATTGGCCCACATGTCAGCCTGCAAAAATGTGGCATATATTTAATCCATGTTTTGTCCATTTGCTGGGCTGGGTGAACAAATAATTTCGCGTCAATGCGGCCCATTTATATTTTCTAAGAAATCCCAGCCCATTTGCACTTTCTTGAAATACACGAATTAGTTGGGCTCGTTCTATATATAATGTTAGGTTAGAAGGAGCAATTAATATCAAAAAATAAACCAGAGCGACACATTATATATAATTAACAAATTAGCGAGTTATTGCTCAAAATAAAAATGAGTGCGTTATTATTACAGTGGTCCTTAAAATCTTCGCAAGCTTTTGTACGCAATCACCAGGATTTTCCTTGCCTGTGAGTCAAAAACAACGAGGATTTTCCTTCCCAACTTCTGTTAAACATTTACTTTTATAAGTTAATTACACGTGGGATGTTTTTATAATGTATATATAAGTCTCTAAAATATACGATAATAGTAATAATATAAATATATATAATGTGGTTAGAAGGGAAAATATAAATTGGAGACATCATTATTATTCTTATATATAGATAAACACAACATAGATCTGCGTTTTATTAAGAAAAATACATTGGGCTGCTGATCTTTAAGAAAAAGCCCAGTGGCCGGTATGGACCTCAAAAAATAAGTTGAAACCACTATCTCCGTATGTTGTGGGCTACGCATGTTAAAAAACAAAACTTAGGCCTAGCTGATACTTGTTCGCCCTCTAGAAAAAAATGACACCAGCTAGATCCCCGAGCGAACTGGATTAAAGAGGGGTCGGCGGCGCGACTGAAGAAGCACATCTGGAGCGATTTTTCTTCTTCAGTGGATGGCTCTCAATGGCGTTTTTTACTTGCCTCTGCACCATACAACTTGTATTTTTAGCCTCCCAGTCCGTGGTGGACCAGCACTCGATTTTTCATCAAGCCCCAAAAACTACGCCATACTATGTTTGTTTTGAGGCCGAGAACATTACAGCGGGGGTTGAGCGGGGGAGGGGGGAAGACAGAGCAAAAAGATTAAAAAGAGCTGATGCGCCGTTGCTACCCTAACAAAGCAGGTGCAATTCTTCTCGGGAAGAAGGTGTGCCGTTGACACCCACACGTCACAAATCCCACAGTAGGCATACTAACAAGTTCACACACAAGTACAACAGAAAAGGTAAACATTCGTATCAAACTCAGGTTCATAGGACACGTTCATATTCATAGCCAACATTCACAATAAACAACTCAAAAGATTCATATATACACAAGTTCAGCATGTCTATGCATCCAAATGATTGATAGATCACACGACAATATTGTTGGGGATCGTAGCAGAAATTTAAAATTTTCTACGCATCACCAAGATCAATCTATGGAGTCATCTAGCAATGAGAGGGAGAGGAGTGCATCTACATACCCTAGTAGATCGCGAGCGGAAGCGTTCAAGAGAACGGGGATGATGGAGTCGTACTCGTCGTGATCCAAATCACCGAAGATCCTAGCGCCGAACGGACGTCACCTCCGCGTTCAACACACGTACGGAGCGAGCACGTCTCCCGCGCCTTGATCCAGCAAGGAGGAGGGAGATGTTGATGGAGATCCAGCATCACGACAGTGCGGTGGTGGAAGTAGCGGGATCCCGGCAGGGCTTCGCCAAGCGCAAGCGGGGAGGAAGAGGTGTCACGGGAGGGAGGGAGGCGCCAGGGACTTGGGTGCGGCTGCCCTCCCTCCCCTCCACTATATATAGGGGGCCTGGGGGGGGGGGCGCCGGCCCCTACAGATCCCATCTAATGGGAGGGGGCGGCGGCCTAGGGGTGGCTTGGCCCCCAAGGTAGGTGGAGGCGCCCCTGCCCCCTTAGGGTTTCTAACCCTAGGCGCAAGGGAGGCCCAAGGGGGGCGCACCAGCCCACCAGGGGCTGGTTGCCTTCCCACTTCAGCCCATGAGGCCCTCCGGGATAGGTGGCCCCACCCGGTGGATCCCCGGGACCCTTCCGGTGGTCCCGGTACAATACCGGTGACCCCCAAAACTTCCCCGGTGACCGAAACTGGACTTCCTATATATAAATCTTTACCTCCGGACCATTCCGGAACTCCTTGTGATGTCCGGGATCTAATCCGGGACTCCGAATAACTTTCGGGTTACCGCATACTAATATCTCTACAACCCTAGCGTCACCGAACCTTAAGTGTGTAAACCCTATAGGTTCGGGAACCATGCAGACATGACCGAGACAACTCTCCGGCCAATAACCAACAACGGGATCTGGATACCCATGTTGGTTCCCACATATTCCACGATGATCTCATCGGATGAACCATGATGTCGAGGATTCAATCAATCCCGTATTCAATTCCCTTTGTCAATCGGTACGTTACTTGCCCGAGATTCGATCGTCGGTATCCCAACACCTCGTTCAATCTCGTTACCGGCAAGTCACTTTACTTGTTCTGCAACACATCATCCCGTGACCAACCCTTAGTCACATTGAGCTCATTACGATGATGTCTTACCGAGTGGGCCCAGAGATACCTCTCCGTCATGCGGAGTGACAAATCCCAGTCTCGATTCGTGCCAACCCAACAGACACTTTCGGAGATACCGTTGTGCACCTTTATAGTCACCCAGTTACGTTGTGACGTTTGGCACACCCAAAGTATTCCTACAGTATCCGGGAGTTGCACAATCTCATGGTCTAAGGAAAAGATACTTGACATTAGAAAAGCTCTAGCAAACGAACTACACGATCTTGTGCTATGCTTAAGATTGGGTCTTGTCCATCACATCATTCTCCTAATGATGTGATCCCGTTATCAATGACATCCAATGTCCATGGTCAAGAAACCGTAACCATCTATTGATCAACGAGCTAGTCAACTAGAGGCTCTAGGGACATGTTGTGGTCTATGTATTCACACATGTATTACGATTTCTGGATAACACAATTATAGCATGAACAACAGACAATTATCATGAACAAGGAAATATAATAATAACCATTTTATTATTGCCTCTAGGGCATATTTCCAACAGTCTCCCACTTGCACTAGAGTCAATAATCTAGTTACATTGTGATGAATCGAATACCCATAGAGTTCTAGTGTTGATCATGTTTTGCTCGAGGAAGAGGTTTAGTCAACGGATCTGCGACATTCAGGTCTGCATGCACTTTACAAATATCTATGTCTCCATTTTGAACATTTTCACGAATGGAGTTGAAGCGACGCTTGATATGCCTGGTCTTCTTGTGAAACCTGGGCTCCTTGGCAAGGGCAATAGCTCCAGTGTTGTCACATAAGAGAGTCATCGGGCCTGACGCATTGGGAATAACTCCTAGGTCGGTAATGAACTCCTTCACCCAGATTGCTTCTTGTGCTACCTCCGAGGCTGCCATGTACTCCGCTTCACATATGGATCCCGCCACGACGCTTTGCTTTCAACTGCACCAGCTGACTGCCCCACCATTCAAAATATACACGTATCCGGTTTGTGACTTAGAGTCATCCAGATCTGTGTCGAAGCTAGCATCGACGTAACCCTTTACGACGAGCTCTTCGTCACCTCCATAGACGATAAACATATCCTTAGTCCTTTTAGGTACTTCAGGATATTCTTGAACACTGTCCAGTGTTCCATGCCGAGATTACTTTGGTACCTTCCTACCAAACTTACGGCAAGGTTTACATCAGGTCTGGTACACAGCATGGCATACATGATAGACCCTATGGCCGAGGCATAGGGGACGACACTCATCTTTTCTCTATCTTCTGCTATGGTCGGGCATTGAGCCGTGCTCAATCTCATACCTTGCAATACAGGCAAGAACCCCTTCTTGGACTGATCCATATTGAACTTCTTCAATATCTTGTCAAGGTACATACTTTGTGGAAGACCAATGAGGCATCTCGATCTATCTCTATAGATCTTGATGCCTAATATATAAGCAGCTTCTCCAAGGTCCTTCATTGAAAAACACTTTTTCAAGTAGGCCTTTATGCTTTCCAAGAATTCTATATCATTTCCCATCAATAGTATGTCATCCACATATAATATGAGAAATGCTACAGAGCTCCCACTCACTTTCTTGTAACATAGGCTTCTCCATAAGTCTGCGTAAACCCAAACGCTTTGATCATCTCATCAAATCGAATGTTCCAACTCCGAGATGCTTGCACCAGCCCATAGATTGAGCGTTGGAGCTTGCACACCTTGTCAGCATTCTTAGGATCGATCAAAACCTTCCGGCTGCATCATATACAATTCTTCCTTAAGGAAACCATTAAGGAATGCCATTTTGACGTCCATTTGCCATATCTCATAATCATAGAATGCGGCAATTGCTAACATGATTCGGACGGACTTCAGCTTCGCTACGGGTGAGAAAGTCTCATCGTAGTCAACCCCTTTGTCAGAGTAATGGGCCATGGGTAGGCCAACCCGAGCCCCATAACCTTTCAATACATCGGGGCAGGCTGCGCCCCTCAAGACCACAGGGCGAAGAGCCGCATCCTGGGGAGTCTACGGCAAGGCGGCCGACTGCCCGCTCACGGCCGAGTCCCAGGGGCGACTTCCAGAGAAGCCGGCTTTGGGGAGTCAGCCGGCGACTCCAACAAAACGTGACCTCATCGAAGGGGACGGGGCAGGGGCGTGGCTACAATGAAGCCCACTCCCCGCCCCTTACCAAGGGCAGGCATGGCTACAGCACGCCGTACTTGGGAAGATCTCCCTGCGGCGTGGCACTGTTGCCCGGCCGGCCCTGACATCAGCGCCACTGTACCGGGTCCTGCGCCCATGATGGCTTGTCTGTACGGCCTAGAGGCAGCGGGGCCCACCAGTCAGCGAGACCTCGGGAGACGGCGGGAGAACCGCCAGTCGGACCCGTCGGGAGTCGGCCCGGGGGAGTCGGCCGAGCCCTCCCCCGGGGCCCATGCGCCATTAATCAAGAAGAGATGGGGAGTGGCCACAGTGATCGCCCGCCAGGCGGCGGGGCTGTTGCCACGACCCCATGACCAAGCTTGCGTCATCAGGAGCACGGCTACAGTAATCAGCAGCCGGCAAGACCCGCCCGCGGCGGACGCGGCCTGTTGGCTCCGTACCAGACCAGTCGGCGGGGCCCACCAGTCGGTGGGCCCCATAAGTCGGCGGAGAAGTCGGAGGTCGGAGGCACTGATGGCTGGGCCTGCGCCCAGTCGAATTACCATTGTACCTCTGGGGGGTAGGCCTATATAACCCCCAGGGCACCCATGCAAAGGGTTGGATCCCAGTAGTTCTATACCATACCAGATAGAAGGAGAGAGCTAGCCTTGCCCTCTCCTACCACCAGACACAGCTCAAGGAGCAACCGTGTAAACACTTGACCATAGTGATCATGCAGAGACCCCGCAGAGCAGCAGTAGGGGTATTATCTCCCCGGAGAGCCCCGAAGCTGGGTAAGATTCGCCGGCGTGCATGTCTTCGCCTCATCCCGTTTCTAGGCACCGGCGACGTTCTACTCGCCCCACCATGATAAGCCATCCGTTGGCATATGTCGCACCAAACCCCTGACATTTGGCGCCCACCGTGGGGCATGGTGCACCGCCGTCCGGAGATCTGTTCTGGACGGGAACCCTTTTCCTCCCTGGCGAGCGCAGCCAGCCAGGCACGCCAGACGAAGTTTGCGTTGACGCGCTGCGTGGCGTTGAGATCGCCTGCACAGCCAGCTCCTTGGCCGAACTTGTCGGCGAGGTCCGCCTCTCCGACAAACCTGCGTCCGACGCAGGCGCAGGCGGCCCCGAAAACCTCCTCACGGGCCTCCTCGATCAACTCCACGTTTCCGGCGAGCCTGCCATAGACTTGGAGTCCGTAGGCTCCACCGACCCGATGCTGGTTGACTCCGACACCGCGTCGGTCGACGCGTTCCCCACCAACGTGGTGGTCTAAGACGAACCTCTCCCCCACGCGGAGAGCGACGGAAGCACCGTCACTGAGGCGTTGGTCATCAGTCATGACGAGTTCCCTGGCGGAGGGGCGCCTGACTCACTCGGCGCTGCGCTGCAAGACCTAGCTGCGCCCATTCCGGAAGATGCTGACGCAGAGACGTTAGAAGCGCGCCGCCTTCAGCTTGTTGAAGGCGCGAAGAAGCTGGCCAGCATGAGACGCTTGTCAGAAGCTTACCAGCGGGAGATGGATCGCGCTGTTGGCGGCTCGCCGGCCCCGGCAGGGCCCAGCCGCCTTGGCGCGGTTCAGCAGCGCGGCGTAGCCATTGCCAGCCTGTTTGGGGCTAGCCGCCCCGTGTATGCCACGCCAGCGGAGAACATCCAAGCCGCCCAGGCAGCGGCGGATGAGCTGGACAATTTCGAGGGCGAAGAGCACCGCCTCATGATGGAGCGAGTCCAGCGGCTCCTCGACGCGGCCGCCGTACAGAACAAGGCCGGCTGCCGCACGGAGGCGCCGCAGCGGCCAAATGACGACCCGCACCGAGATCAAGGCGCGACGTCTCAGACGCTAACTGGCGGTGCCTGAGGAAGAAAGGACAAGGAGCCGGCTGTTAGCCACAGTCGGACTCGGATTACCATAGAACGCGACCGAGACGGCTGCCCGAGAGCAGTGGAACGACGGGACGACTGTCCGCCTCCCCCTCCCCGCAAGGAGAGGCGAGTCTCCCTGCCGCCTGTTGACCATCCGACTCTCGGTGACCACCTTGGCCGCCGAGAGGGAGTTGGAGAGAATGACGCCCGCCACCGGATCGACCGACTTCACCGGTCCCTAGCGCTGGAAGAAGAAGACGAGCTGGGTCCGCCTGGCCCCTCATTCGGGACGAGCCCTTTCCCAGAGGGTTCACACTCCCAAGAGACACGCCCAAGTATACCGGCTCCGTGAAGCCGGAAGACTGGCTAGTCGACTACTCCACGGCTGTCAGCATAGCAAACGGCAACAAGCATGTCGCCGTAAAGTACGTTCCGCTCATGCTCCAGGGCATGGCCCGGACATGGCTGAACAGCCTAAAGCCCCACAGCATCAACAGCTGGGTCGACTTCACCGAAGCGTTCGTCCGCAATTTCACCAGCACGTACAAGCGTCCTCCCAAGCCTCGTCAGCTCTCCTTGTGCGTGCAAGGTCCTGACGAGTCGACTCGCGACTACCTCACGCGTTGGGCTGAGCTCCAGAACTCCTGCGAGGGCGTGCACGAGGTGCAGGCCATCGAGTACTTCACAGCCGGGTGCCGAGAAGGCACCCTCCTCAAGCACAAGCTCCTATGCGACGAGCCAGAAACCCTCGACGAGCAACTGATCATAGCGGACAAGTACGCTACGGCCGACTCCTCCATGAAGACGGAAATTCAAATCAGCACGACTGGCAAAGTAGCTCCTCAGGCTCCAAGAACTCCGGCGGCAGACGCCGGCCGGCGACAACAGCAGGGCGACAACAAGCGCAAGGCCCCGCAGTCGGCTTCCAGCAGCCGGCAGGTCACGCCCGTTGAAGCCTAGCAGCCAGAAGAGAAGCCTCCGCCCAAGCGACAGAAAGGGGCAAGCCGAATTGGTTGCCGGCCTTCTCCTACGAGCAGACCTTGGATGGACCTTGCAAGTTCCACAGTGGCGCGAGCCGTCGAATCACACCACTCGGAAGTGCCACTGACTCACCAGGATCGCCAAGGGAGACGGCCTCCTGCCACCCCCGCCTGCTGGGCAGCCGCCTCCGCCTCCACCCCAGCAACCGGCAGTCAGGCCAGTCAGCGCGGTACAAGACGAATACCCTGAAGAGCACGGAGCCTACGTGGTGTTCACTAGTGTGGCTGATGATCGACGCAGCAGGCGGCTGCAGCGACAAGAGGTGAACGCAGTAGCCTCAGAGATGCCAGAGTTCATGCACTGGTCTGAGAGGCCCATCAGCTGGAGCAGGGCTGACCACCCAGAAGTGATGCCGAGTCCGGGCTCCTACGCCTTGGTCCTGGACGCCACCTTTGCCATGGACAAATGGGCCGCACGTTTCTCGCGAGTTCTGATAGATGGGGGCAGCATCATCAATATCCTATACAAGGACACCATGGAGAAGTTAGGAATCAAGCAAAGACAGCTTCAGAACAGCCGGACTGTGTTCCATGGCATTGTTCCTAGGCTTTCCTGCTCACCAATCGGCAAGATCCTGATTGACGTCCTCTTTGGGGACAAAGATCGCTTCCGAAGAGAGTCTGTTTGGTTTGAGGTAGTGGACCTTGAGAGCCCATACCATGCGCTACTTGGCCGGCCCGCCTTGGCCAAATTCATGGCGGTCCCCCACTACGCCTACCTCAAGATGAAGATGCCCAGTTCCAGGGGAATTCTGACTGTGGCCGGCGACTACCGGAAGTCGTCCGCTTGCGCGGCCAAGAGCAGTCGGCTGGCCGAGTCCCTAGTGATTGCAGCCGAGAAGCGACTCCTTGAGCGAGTTGTGGCGATGGCCGGCAAGCAGCCAGAGATATCGCCCGACCCGAAGGAGTCGAAAGCCGAAGGTTCGTTCAAGCCGGCCAAAGAGACAAAGAAGATACCCTTGGATCCGGAGCAACCAGAGAGGTACGCCGTCATAGGTGCAAACCTCGACAGCAAATAGGAAGGCGAGCTCGTCGATTTCCTCTGTGAGAATCGGGACATCTTCGCATGGTCTCCCAAGGACATGCCAGGTGTACCGACGGATTTCGCCGAGCACAAGTTACACGTCCAATCTGATGCAAAGCCGGTCAGGCAGCCCCTGCGCCGCTTATCGGAAGAGAAGAGAAGAGTTGTCGGAGAAGAGATAGCCCGACTCCTAGCAGCCGGCTTCATTATGGAAGTTTTCTTCCTGGAGAAATCCGGTCCTGGTGCTAAAGAAGAACAAGCAATGGCGAATGTGTATTGACTACACGAGCCTCAACAAGGCCTGCCGCAAGGACCCATTTGCTCTACCAAGAATTGACCAGGTGATAGACTCCACAGCTGGATGCGAGTTGTTGAGCTTCTTGGATGCATACTTAGGATATCACCAGATCAAGCTGAATCCGGCTGACAGATTGAAGACCGCCTTCATCACGCCGTTTGGAGCATTCTGCTACCTCACCATGATGTTCGGCTTAAGGAATGCCGGCGCCACCTTTCAGTGTTGCATGCAGAAGTGCCTCCTCAAGCAGCCCGGCAGGAACGCCCACGTTTACGTGGACGACGTGGTGGTGAAGACGGAAAAGTGAGGAACACTGCTGGAAGACCTCAAGGAGACCTTTGAGAACCTGCGCCGGTTCCAGATCAAGCTCAACCCCGAGAAGTGTGTCTTCGGAGTACCAGCCGGCCAGCTGCTAGGTTTCTTGGTCTCTGAACGCGGCATAGAATGCAACCCAGTAAAAATCAAGGCCATCGAGAGAATGGAGGTACCCGGCCGACTACTGGATGTGCAGAAGTTCACCGGCTGCTTGGCATCCATCAGCCGATTCATCAGTCGGCTGGGCGAGAAAGCTCTCCCCTTATACCAACTCATGAAGAAGACCACTTTTTTCGAGTGGAACCATAAGGCGGACGAAGCTTTCCACCAGTTGAAGAAGATGCTGACTACTCCACCCGTCCTGGCGGCTCTTACTCCCAAGGAACCTATGTTCCTGTACATCGCCGCCACCAGCCGAGTAGTCAGCATAGTCATTGTAGTAGAGCGCAAGGAGGAAGGCAAGGCGCTACCTGTCCAGAGACCAGTATATTACCTGAGCGAGGTACTGTCGACCTCCAAGCAGAACTACCCCCACTACCAGAAGATGTGCTATGGCGTGCACTTTGCTGCCAAGAAATTGAAGCCTTACTTTCAAGAGCATCCAATCAGAGTGGTCTGCACGGCTCCACTTGCTGAGATCATCGATAGCCGAGATGCCTCTAGTCGAGTGGCCAAGTGGGCCATAGAGCTGGCTCCTTACACCATCTACTACCAGCCCCGCACCGCTATCAAATCACAAGCACTGGCCGACTTCCTCGTTGACTGGGCCAAGACCCAGTACCTGCCTCTAGCGCCTGACTCCACCCATTGGCGGATGCACTTCGACGGCTCCAAGATGCGCACCGGCTTGGGAGCCGACGTCGTCCTCACCTCTCCCAAAGGCGACAAGCTCAAATATGCACTGCAAATCCATTTTGCCGCCTCCAACAACATGGCCGAGTACGAGGCGCTCATTCATGGGCTCCGGCTTGCCAAAGAACTTGGCATCCGCCGGATCTTGTGTTATGGTGACTCGGACTTAGTGGTCCAGCAGTCATCTAGCGACTGGGACGCGAAAGACGCAAACATGGCGAGCTACCATTTCCTCGTGCAGCAACTCAGCAGGTATTTTGAAGGGTGCGAGTTCCTCCATGTGCCAAGAAACGACAACGACCAAGCAGACGCCTTGGCACAAATCGGCTCTACCCGCCAAGCAATACCATATGGCGTCGCCCTTCAACGCCTCCTCAAGCCGTCTGTCAAGCCTTCACCAGAATCAGACTCCATTTTTGTGCCGGCTCCTCCCGAAGACGGCGGATCCGACTCCAGAGCTCCGGCAGTCGGAACGGGGACTTTGGCGGGCGACTCCAAAGCTGCCACAGTCGAGCTCGGCCCGGGGACTGCGGTGACAGACTCAAAGATTCCAGAACTCGGCCCAAGGACCGCGCCAGTCGGCCTAGGGACTTCATCAGCCCAGCAAGCGGCTGTTGACTCCAGCCTGCCGCCTCCCAGCCCAGCCGCCCTTGTCCAAGTCGCAGTTCTGGTAGTCGAAGAAATAGCAGCACCCTCATGGGCCCAGCCCATCCTCAAATTCCTGGTGAACAAAGAGCTACCAACTGATGAGACCTCAGCTCGGCAAGTACAACGCCGGGCGGCAGCCTATACCATAATCAATAGAGAGCTGGTCAGGCGCAGTGTCACTGGTGTCTACCAGTGCTGCGTAGAGCCAGAGCAAGGCCAAGCGATCCTCAAAGACATCCATCAAGGCGAATGCGGCCACCATGCGGCTTCAAGAGCACTCATCGCCAAAGCTTTTCGGCACGGTTTCCTTTGGCCGACTGCCTTGGAAGAGGCCAAGGAGTTGGTCCAAAAATGCAAAGGGTGCCAGAAGTTCAGCTCCAAGCCGCACCAGCCGGCTTCCGCGCTCAAGACCATCCCCATTGCTTGGCCTTTCACAGTTTGGGGTCTAGACATGGTGGGACCATTCAAGACAGCACGAGGTGGTCTAACTCACCTACTTGTCGCAGTGGACAAGTTCACCAAGTGGGTGGAAGTGAAGCCAATTAAGAAACTGAACGGTCCGACTGCCGTGACCTTCATCACCGATATCACAATTCGGTAGGGCATACCACACAGCATCATCACCGACAACGGCACAAATTTTGCCAAAGGCGCCTTGGCCCGTTTCTGCGCAACACAGGGCATCCGACTGGACCTAGCGTCCGTCGCCCACCCGCAGTCAAATGACCAAGTGGAGCGAGCAAACGGCCTCATCCTGTCCGGCATCAAGCCTCAGTTGATCGAGCCTTTGGAGCGCTTGGCTGGCTGCTGGCTCGACGAGCTGCCAGCTGTCCTCTGGAGACTGCACACGACTCCAAACAAGTCAACCGGCTTCACGCCCTTCTTCCTCGTCTACGGTGCCGAAGCCGTCATCCCAACGAACATAGAGTTCGACTCCCCATGAGTCACCATGTACACCGAGGAGGAAGCAGAAGAAGCACGACAAGACGGCATCAATTTGCTGGAAGAGGGCCGGCTGTTGGCACTCAGCCGGTCCAGCATCTACCAGCAGAGCCTGCGCCGATACCACAACAGGAAGGTCATGCCAAGATCTTTCCAAGAAGGCGACCTTGTGCTCCGGCTGATCCAGCGAACAGCCGGCCAGCACAAGCTGTCGCCGCTTTGGGAAGGCCCTTTCATCATCAGTAAAATACTAGGCAATGATTCCTACTACCTGATCGACGCTCAGAAGCCCCGAGCACGCAAGAGGGACGACTCCGGCAAGGAGACAGAGCGGCCATGGAATGCAAATCTTCTCCGAAGATTTTACAGTTGATGCAGTATGTACCATGCTACCTTTTGTATTAAAGTACCAAGACTTCGGGCCCCCCGAGACGAGCTCGGGGACTGCCCTCTTTTGTCTGTATGATAAAAATTATGCCTACAAGTATGTTACTCTTTGTCATGCCGCTTGGCACCGGGCTCGACAAGTCGGCCCCGGGACTTGCCGCCTTGCACTATGAAATGCTTCCTGCAGCCGGACAAGTAGTGTGTAACACCTAAGCCGTCTTCTGTCAGAAGCCGCAGCTCGCAGAGCGACTGTACGGTGGGCAGAGGTAAGGTAGAATGGGTGCTCGCACGAAAAATGGCTAAGGACTCAAAGCGTAAAACATAGCTCAAGACGGCTTCCAGCCTTTCTCGCAAACCGACTCTCGGACAATCGGATTGTCGTTTTCTATCCAACTTGCTCAAACAATCTTGAAATCGGCTAAGTACTTGCTTTCCCAGAGTAGCCTAGCACTTGATCCAGCAACAGTCCGCAGAGCGGCTGTCCGATTGGCAAGGCAGGCAACTAAGAGAAAGCGACAAAGGAAAACAGCCAAAAGAACAATGAGCAAGAAAAGATATATATATATATATATATATATATATATATATATATATATATATAACATAGGCCCTTGGCCGAATTGTCCAGTAGAGGTTCAAAATACACCCCGCGGGTGGAATTGTGCGAATTAACAAGTTCTTCAAAAGACTACTGAAGCAGATAAAACAAAAGACACAGCGGCAGCTTAGGAGGCGGCAGACGGATTCGGGGGGTCGGAGGAGGCGCCAGCATCAGGCGTCGGGGCGGTCGGCCGGCTAGTCTCGGCTTGATCGCCTCCGGCAGCAGTCGGGTCGGTCGCACGCGGCTCGTTGCTGGAGGCGCGGTGGGCTGAGGCTGGCCGTCTGCTCCATCTTCTGGCGCCTCCGCCTCGCCCTCATCCTCCGCCTCGTCCTCCTCCTCGACGTTGGAGCCAATCACCTCCGCCGAGTCTTCATCGTAGTCTGGGTTCATCCCAAACCACTCCGGCGGTACCTCCTCGCCGTCTTCAGACCGCTCGGGGACGAAGATGCTCATGTCGGTGTACTCGGCGATTGCCGCAGCACGCTTGACAAGGGCGTCTTCCGTAGCTGCCAGCTCCGGCTGGGCCTCCGACCGAAGCGTGGCCAACCGGTCTAGATCCAGCCCCGGGTACCACGCCTTGACGAACTCCAAGGCCCGACATGCTCCAGCTCGGGCCGAAGAGCCCTTCCAGGCCTCGAGGCGACCAGCCGCGACTTCCAACCAGTTGGCCGTCAGGCTGGGGGTGCGCGGAGCCTGCATATCCGGCCAAAGGGCGGAAATCGCCTGGGCACCGACGCGCTGAAGCCGGCGCAGCATCCGGTGAGCCGGCCGGAGGCGAGCCTCGATGCTCAAGATGTGCTCATCAAGAGTTCGGGGGGCATCGGCGGCGATCTCCGCGCCCTCCGTCCTCCGACTTTCACGATCGGCCTCGATGGCTTGGATAGCGGCCTACGACTGCACAGGGAAGAAGTCTGCAAAAGACACGAAGAAACGAAAAAGCAAGTCAAAAACCAGGAGTGGACACGATCTAAGTCGACAGCTCGAAGAAAGAAAATAAAGAGACTCACCATCAACGATGTCTTCAATCTCGTGGAAGCCGGAGGACAGCAGCACCTCCTTGTCAGACCAGGAGGAGCGCTCGCTCGCGAACTCAGCCAAGAGGGCGGTTTCCGTCTCCTCCGCCTCCCTCTGCGACTTCGCAGGCAGCTCCTTCTGCTCTGCCAGCTGAGTGGCCAGCAGATCGCGCTCTGTGGTGAGCCTGCTGCACTCCTCCCCTTTGGCGAGCAGGGTGGAGTTGGCTTCGCTCAGCTGCTGTTGAAGAGCAGTGTTGGCTCCTGAAGGAAAGGAAGAAAGACAACAATCGTCAATAAAGTAGGTCGCGGGGAGATCCGGCCCGACTGCTCAGCAGTCGGCCCGAATCTCGGGGACTACAGCCCGCGGGTGCGCTAGCGCGCCCCCACAGAGAAGAAAAAAGAGGGAAGGACTTACTCCGGCTCTCCGCCAAGTCCGCGGTCCGCTTGCCCAGATCTTCAACATTACGGTTGAAGGCAGTGACGCGGAGGTTGTGGTAATCCTGCAACAAGCATTTCAGACAAAGTTAGTACCCAGAAGTTCATCAATTGGAGTTCCGAGCCGCCTGCTCAGCAGCCGGCCCGAAACTCGGGGACTACACCCAGTGGGTGCGCTGGCGCGCCCCCATAGAGAGGAACAAGAAAAACAAAGGCCCAAAGAAAAAACATAACCGGACGGCTGCCCGCGACGCTAGGAACGCCTTGGTGCAACTCTAGAGGGCGTCGCCCTCAGCACGGAGCTTCGCCTAGACGTCCAGGAGCGCCCGGTTCAGCGGCCCTGTGCCGCCTCCTCGCACCCACCCAACAGGTGCGGCTCTTGTCGCTTCGGCGTCTGGAGCCGCCGAGCTGGCGGTGCCGGCTTCCAGGGGGCGGGGTGCCGAAGCCGCCTTCTCTAGACGACGGCGCGCTGGCGAGCCGACCTGGAGGATTAGCCTCACCACGGCCTCGTCTTCGGTCGGCGGCACCGGAGGGTCCGCTGGCTGCTCGCCTTGCACGCCTTCAGACGGCGGCGGAGGCGGTGGCGGAACGTTCGCCCCCGGAGTAGAGGGCTCGCCGCCTTCCCTCTCCTCGACGAGGTTCTCCCCGCCGGCTTCTCCAGTCTGCCCCGTGAACTCCGGGGGCGGCGGCGCAGAGTTCAGCGGGGTAACAAGCAAGGCCGACTGGCGGCGTGCGGCTTCCTCAGCCTGCTGCTTCACTGCAGCGGCGGCTTCGGCCTCCGCTAGTTTTTTCTTAGCGGAGGCCTACGCCCTGTCGGCCTCCGCCTTCTCCAGGCGGAGGGCTTCTTCTTCATTGCGCTTCTCCTGCGCATTCCGCTCCGTCGCCTCCCGGAGGTCGGTAGCGGGGTCTATCCGCCGAGTGGTGGCGGGCGTCTCTGCTGACCCCATGACGGAGGCGGCAGCGACCCGCTCAAGAGAGAGGGGAGCCCTGAAGAAAGAGGGGCGAGCAGAGACTCAGACAAAACACGAAGAAAGAATAAACTTTGAAGACAGAATACTTACATAGAGACCAACGGCGGCTTCTTCACTTCCTTACGGAAGCGGATGGCCTTCGCGGCTGCCTCGTCCCACCGGGTCGCCGCAGCCGAGCCCTTGGGCTTCTTCGGCCGGCTGCCGAACAAAGTCGGGACAGCCCGGTGCTTCTTCCCGCCGCCTGGAGCGCCCGACGCGGCAGAAGAGCCCACGCCCGGCTGGCTGGCTCCTGGCCGATGGCGAGGGGCGACTCCTCCCTCGGCGTTGTCTTCAGGCCAGTCGGCGAAGGTAGCCGAGGGCCTGAAGTCGCCTGTCGTCCCTCCTCCTCCCTCGGCATCGTCTTCCAGAGCCGCTGCCCCCAGATCGGGGTCGTCGACGTCGCTCTCCGCCCGGTCGGCGACGAACTCACGGGCCGGCCCTGAGGTGCCAGCTGGTGGGTGAAGAAGGGGATTCTAACCAAAGCCGACTGATCAGAACAAAACTCGGCAAGAAGAAGACAATCCAAAGAAAGAAAAGAAAGGCGACTCACCACGGGCGGGGGGTTGGCGCGGGAGTACGGCTCCTTGCCGAATCGCCAGTCCTCTGGGAGCCTGCTGTCCGAGAGTTCACCATAAGGGCCACCTCTTCGTGAGGCATGTCCTTGGTGCACATCCGACTCGGGTTGCGGCCCCCGCTCATCTGGCATATCATGTGAGGGCGGCCTTGGAGTGGGAGAACTCGGCGCGAGACGAAGGCGGCCAGCAGGTCCGGACCAGTCAGACCCTCCGACTGCGTTAGCACTCGGAGTCGCGTGATGGCGCCGGCTCCCGCAGGCGTTAGCGACCTGGCCCGGTATGACCAGGTGGGCAGTCTGCCAGCCGGCGGGCCGGTTTGAAAGCCGACAGATTGACCCAGTCGCCCCTCGTGGCAACGTTCCTGACGTAGAAGTAGGACCTCTGCCACATCTTCACCGACTTCAACAGCGAGATGGAGCGGAAGTGGTTGTCGGCTCCTGTCCTTTGCACGGTGATGAAGGCGCCGCACTGAGCCGGCACGCCCGCGGCCTGGGTGCCGAGCTTGGAGAAGAAGAACTCCCCCCAGAGCTTGAGGGTGGGGAGGACTCCGAGGAAGCCTTCGCACAGAGCCACGAAGGCGGACAATAGCACCACTGTGTTGGGGGTGAGGTGGTGCGGCTGGAGGCCATAGAACTCCATGAACGACCGGAAAAAGCTGCTCGCCGGCAGCCCCTACCCGCGCAGGCAGTGCGAGCGGAAGATGACCCGCTCGCCCTCCTGTGGGGCGGGGGAAATCTCCCCCGCCGGCGCAAGACGCACCTGCACGCGATCTTCGCCGGGAAGCCGACGGGTCCGGCGGAGGAACTCGATATCGTCTTCGTGGACTTTGGAGCCGTCCCAGGTGCCGGAGCGCACTGGGGGAGGCGCAGCAGCGGAGGAAGAACTCATCGCGAGCTGTCACCGCAGCGTTCGCCGGAGCCTGGGCGTGCGGCGGAGCGAAGAAGAGAAGAGGAAGCAGGAGAGCGAGGAGCGGCGAGGAGGAAGAAAGCAAGGGGTAGTGGGAAGGAGGGGCGCGCGTGCCCCCCTCTTCCCCCTACTTATAGCCCCGTGGGCTGCGAAGCTGAGGGGGCGGACGTGGGGATTTACTGCGCCCGCAACCCCACGACCCCCACGATCCACGTAAAGTTACTGCGCGCAGTAACTTCATGGGAATCCCAACCGTCCACCGGGGCCGCAGCGGATCCGCTCGGGCGCCGAGGCGCGGTAGTGGCGGGCCCCGCCTACAAGCCTGTCCCGTCGCGCGCGTGGGCTGGCAGGACGGCCTGGCCACGTGCCCTCGCGCGACAGGCCAAGAACGGGCGGCGGCCTGGAAGCTTAGCTAGCACGCCACTTGAAATCCCGCCACGACGTTCGAACTATTGAGCAAGCCGGAATTGAGTGAGTCCGAGTTGGGCGAGTCCGACTCCTTCTAGTCAGCCCGGCAGAAGTCAATCAAGACCATGTGTTGAGCACCCGGAAAGAGAAACTGCTGAGGCTTCTTGGCCGATCGTCCGCGGCGCCTCACCAGCTTTGGGGACTACTGTCGGAGTAATGGGCCACGGGTCGGCCAACCCGTGCCCCATAACCTTTCAAGACATCGGGGCAGGCTGCGCCCCTCAAGACCACAGGGCGAAGAGCCGCCTCCTGGGAAGTCTACGGCAAGGCAGCCGACTGCCCGCTCACGGCCGAGTCCCAGGGGTGACTTCCAGAGAAGCCGCCTTTGGGGAGTCGGCCGACGACTCCAAGAAACCGTGACCTCATCGAAGGGGATGGGGCAGGGGCGCGGCTACAATGAAGCCCACTCCCCGCCCCTTACCAAGGGCAGGCATGGCTACAGCACGCCGTACTTGGGAAGATCTCCCTGCGGCGTGGCACTGTTGCCCGGCCGGCCCTGACATCAGCACCACTGTACCGGGTCCTGCGCCCACGACAGCTTGTCTGTACGGCCTAGAGGCAGCGGGGCCCACCAGTCAGCGAGACCTCGGGAGACGGCGGGAGAACCGCCAGTCGGACCCGTCGGGAGTCGGCCCGGGGGAGTCGGCCGAGCCCTCCCCCGGGGCCCACGCGCCATTAATCAAGAAGAGATGGGGAGTGGCCATAGTGATCGCCCGCCAGGCGGCGAGGCTGTTTCCACGGCCCCATGACCAAGCTTGCGTCATCAGGAGCACGGCTACAGTAATCAGCAACCGGCAAGACCCGCCTGCGGCGGACGCAGCCTGTCGGCTTCATACCAGACTAGTCGGCGGGGCCCACCAGTCGGCGGGCCCCAGCAGTCGGCGGAGAAGTCGGAGGTCGGAGGCACTGACGGCTGGGCCCGCGCCCAGTCGAGTTACCATTGTACCCCTGGGGGGTAGGCCTATATAAACCCCCAGGGCACCCATGCAAAGGGTTGGATCCCAGTAGTTCTATACCATACCAGATAGAAGGAGAGAGCCAGCCTTGCCCTCTCCTACCACCAGACACAGCTCAAGGAGCAACCGTGTAAACACTTGACCATAGTGATCATGCGGAGACCCCGCAGAGCAGCAGTAGGGGTATTATCTCCCCGGAGAGCCCCGAAGTTGGGTAAGATTCGCCGGCGTGCATGTCTTCGCCTCATCCCGTTTCCAGGCACCGGCGACGTTCTACTCGCCCCCACCATGATAAGCCATCCGTTGGCATATGTCGCACCAAACCCCCAACACCCTTGAACTTGTCGATAACCCTTAGCGACAAGCCGAGCCTTATAGATGGTCACATTACCATCCGCGTCTGTCTTCTTATTAAAGATCCATTTATTTTCTATGGCTCGCTGATCATCGGGCAAGTCAGTCAAAGTCCATACTTCGTTTTCATACATGGATCCTATCTCGGATTTCATGGCTTCCAGCCATTTGTCGGAATCTGGGCCCGCCATCGCTTCTTCATAGTTCGAAGGTTCACCATTGTCTAACAACATGATTTCCAGGACAGGGTTGCCATACCACTCTGGTGCGGAACGTGTCCTTGTGGACCTTCGAAGTTCAGTAGCAACTTGATCTGAAGTTTCATGATCATCATCATTAACTTCCTCCCTAGTCGGTGCAGGCACCTCAGGAACAATTTCTTGAGCTGCGCCACTCTCCGGTAGCAATACTTCATCAAGTTGTACTTTCCTCCCACTTACTTCTTTCGAGAGAAACTCTTTCTCTAGAAAGGATCCATTTTTGGCAACAAAGGTCTTGCCTTCGGATCTAAGATAGAAGGTATACCCAATAGTTTCTTTAGGGTATCCTATGAAGACGCATTTTTCCGATTTGGGTTCGAGCTTTTCAGGTTGAAGTTTCTTGACATAAGCATCGCACCCCCAAACTTTCAGAAACGACAGCTTAGGTTTCTTGCCAAACCACAATTCATATGGTGTCATCTCAACGGATTTCGACGGAGCCCTATTTAAAGTGAATGCGGCAGTCTCTATAGCATAACCCCAAAATGATAGCGGTAGATCGGTAAGAGACATCATAGATCGTATCATATCCAATAGGGTGCAATTACGATGTTCGGACACACAATTACGCTGTGGTGTTCCAGGCGGCGTGAGTTGTGAAACCATTCCACACTTCCTTAAGTGCGTGCCAAATTCGTGACTCAAATATTCTCCCCCACGATCTGATCGTAAAAACTTGATTTTCCTATCACGTTGATTCTCAACCTCACTCTGAAATTCCTTGAACTTTTCAAAGGTCTCAGACTTGTGTTCCATTAAGTAGACATACCCATATCTACTTAAGTCATCAGTGAGGGTGAGGACATAATGATAGCCACCGCGAGCCTCAACGCTCCTTGGACCGCACACATCAGTATGTATGATTTCCAATAAGTTGGTTGCTTGCTCCATTGTTCCGGAGAACGGAGTCTTGGTCATTTTGCCCATGAGTCATGGTTCGCATGTGTCAAATGATTCATAATCAAGAGACTCCAAAAGTCCATCTGTATGGAGTTTCTTCATGCGTTTAACACCAATGTGACCAAGGAGGCAGTGCCACAAGTATGTGGGACTATCATTACCAACCTTACATCTTTTGGCATTCACACTATGAATATGTGTAACATCACGTTCGAGATTAAATAAGAATAAACCATTGACCAACGAGGCATGACCATAAAACATGTCTCTCATATAAATAGAACAACCATTATTCGCAGATTTAAATGAGTAGCCATCTCGCATTAAACGAGATCCAGATACAATGTTCATGCTCAAAGCTGGTACTAAATAACAATTATTGAGGTTTAAAACTAATCCTGTAGGTAAATACGGAGGTAGCATGCCGACGGCGATCACATCGACCTTGGAACCATTCCCGACGCGCATCGTCACCTCGTCCATCGCCAGTCTCCGTTTATTCCTGTTTTGAGTTACAAATATGAGCAACTGCACCGGTATCAAATACCCAGGAGCTACTACGAGCGCTGGTAAGGTACACATCAATAACATGTATATCACATATACCTTTGGTATTGCCGGCCTTCTTTTCCGCTAAGTACTTGGGGCAGTTCCGCTTCCAGTGACCGTTTCCCTTGCAATAAAAGCACTCAGTCTCAGGCTTAGGTCCATTCTTTGACTTCTTCCCGGCAGCTTGCTTACCGGGCGCGGCAACTCCCTTGTCGTCCTTCTTGAAGTTCTTTTTACCCTTGCCTTTCTTGAACTTAGTGGTTTTATTCACCATCAACACTTGATGTTCCTTTTTGATTTCCACCTCCGCTGATTTCAGCATTGAATATACCTCGGGAATGGTCTTTTCCATCCCCTGCATATTGAAGTTCATCACAAAGCTCTTGTAGCTAGGTGGGAGCGACTGAAGGATTCTGTCAACGACAGCATCATCCGGGAGATTAACTCCCAGCTGAGACAAGCGGTTATGCAGCCCAGACATTTTGAGTATGTGCTCGCTGACAGAACTGTTCTCCTCCATCTTACAACTGTAGAACTTGTCGGAGACTTCATATCTCTTAACCCGGGCGTGAGCTTGGAAAACCATTTTTAGCTCTTGGAACATCTCATATGCTCCGTGTTGCTCAAAACGCTTTTGGAGCCCCGGTTCTAAGCTGTAAAGCATGCCGCACTGAACCAGGGAGTAATCATCACTACGCATCTACCAAGCGTTCATAACGTCTTGTTCTGCTGGGAAAACAGGTGCTTCACCTAGCGGTGCATCAAGGACATATGCTTTCCTGGCAGCTATGAGGATAATCCTCAGGTTACGGACCCAGTCCGTGTAGTTGCTGCCATCATCTTTCAACTTGGTTTTCTCTAGGAACGCGTTGAAGTTGAGGGCAACATTAGCATGGGACATTTGATCTACAAGACATATTGCAAAGATTTTTAGACTATGTTCATGATAATTAAGTTCATCTAATCAAATTATTTAATGAACTCCCACTCAGATAGACATCCCTCTAGTCATCTAAGTGATACATGATCCGAGTCAACTAGGCCGTGTCCGATCATCACGTGAGACATACTAGTCATCATCGGTGAACATTTTCATGTTGATCGTATCTTGTTCGACCTTTCGGTCTTCCGTGTTCCGAGGCCATGTCTGTACATGCTAGGCTCGTCAAGTCAACCTAAGTGTATTGCGTGTGTAAATCTGGCTTACACCCGTTGTATGCGAACGTTATAACCTATCACACCCGATCATCACGTGGTGCTTCTAAACAATAGACCTTAGCAATGATGCACAGTTAGGGGGAACACTTTCTTGAAATTATTGCGAGGGATCATCTTATTTATGCTACCGTCGTTCTAAGCAAATAAGATGTAAAACATGATAAACATCACATGCAATCAAATAGTGACATGACATGGCCAATATCATTTTGCTCCTTTTGATCTCCATCTTCGGGGCACCATGATCATCGTCGTCACCGGCATGACACCATGATCTCCATCATCATGATCTCCATCATCGTGTCTTCATGAAGTTGTCTCGTCAACTATTACTTCTACTACTATGGCTAATGGTTAGCGATAAAGTAAAGTAATTACATGACGTTTATGTTGACACGCAGGTCATAAATAAATTAAGACAACTCCTATGGCTCCTGCCGGTTGTCATACTCATCGACATGCAAGTCGTGATTCCTATTACAAGAACACGATCAATCTCATACATCACATATATCATTCATCACATCCTTTTGGCCATATCACATCACACGACATATGCTGCAAAAACAAGTTAGACACCCTCTAATTGTTGTTGCAAGTTTTACGTGGCTGCTATAGGTTTCTAGCAAGAACGTGTCTTACCTACGCCAAAACCACAACGTGATATGCCAATTTCTATTTACCCTTCATAAGGACCCTTTTCATCAAATCCGATCCGACTAAAGTGGGAGAGACAGACACCCACTAGCCACCTTATGCAACTAGTGCATGTCAGTCGGTGGAACCAGTCTCACATAAGCGTACGTGTAAGGTCGGTCCGGGCTACTTCATCCCACGATGCCGCCAAATCAAGATAAGACTAGTAACGGCAAGTGAATTGACAAAATCAACGCCCACAACAACTTGTGTTCTACTCATGCATAGAAACTACGCATAGACCTAGCTCATGATGCCACTGTTGGGGATCGTAGCAGAAATTTAAAATTTTCTACGCATCACCAAGATCAATCTATGGAGTCATCTAGCAACGAGAGGGAGAGGAGTGCATCTACATACCCTTGTAGATCGCGAGCGGAAGCGTTCAAGAAAACGGGGATAATGGAGTCGTACTCGTCGTGATCCAAATCACCGAAGATCCTAGCGCCGAACGGACGGCACCTCCGCGTTCAACACACGTACGGAGCGAGGACGTCTCCCGCACCTTGATCCAGCAAGGAGGAGGGAGAGGTTAATGGAGATCCAGCAGCACGACGGCGTGGTGGTGGAAGTAGCGGGATCCCGGTAGGGCTTCGCCAAGCGCAAGCGGGGAGGAAGAGGTGTCACGGGAGGGAGGGAGGCGCCAGGGACTTGGGTGCGGCTGCTCTCCCTCCCCTCCACTATATATAGGGGGCCTGGGGGGGGGGCGCCGGCCCCTATAGATCCCATCCAATGGGAGGGGGCGGCAGCCTAGGGGTGGCTTGGCCCCCAAGGCAGGTGGCGGCGCCCCCACCCCCTTAGGGTTTCCAATCCTAGGCGCAAGGGAGGCCCAAGGGGGGCGCACCAGCCCACCAGGGGCTGGTTCCCTTCCCACTTCAGCCCATGAGGCCCTCCGAGATAGGTGGCCCCACCCGGTGGACCCCCAGGACCCTTCCGGTGGTCCCGGTACAATACCGGTGACCCCCGAAACTTTCTCGGTGGCCGAAACTGGACTTCCTATATATAAATCTTTACCTCCGGACCATTCCGGAACTCCTCATGACGTCCGGGATCTCATCCGGGACTCCGAACAACTTTCTGGTTACCGCATACTAATATCTCTACAACCCTAGCATCACCGAACCTTAAGTGTGTAGACCCTACGGGTTCGGGAACCATGCAGACATGACCGAGACAACTCTCTGGCCAATAACCAACAGCGGGATCTGGATACCCATGTTGGTTCCCACATATTCCACGATGATCTCATCAGATGAACCACGATGTCGAGGATTCAATCAATCCCGTATTCAATTCCCTTTGTTAATCGGTACGTTACTTGCCCGAGATTCGATCGTCGGTATCCCAACACCTCGTTCAATCTCGTTACCGGCAAGTCACTTTACTTGTTCTGCAACACATCATCCTGTGACCAACCCTTAGTCACATTGAGCTCATTACGATGATGTCTTACCGAGTGGCCCCAGAGATACCTCTCCGTCATGCGGAGTGACAAATCGCAGTCTCGATTCGTGCCAACCCAACAGACACTTTCGGAGATACCCGTAGTGCACCTTTATAGTCACCCAGTTACGTTGTGACGTTTGGCACACCCAAAGTATTCCTACAGTATCCGGGAGTTGCACAATCTCATGGTCTAAGGAAAAGATACTTGACATTAGAAAAGCTCTAGCAGACGAACTACACGATCTTGTGCTATGCTTAAGATTGGGTCTTGTCCATCACATCATTCTCGTAATGATGTGATCCCATTATCAATGACATCCAATGTCCATGGTCAGGAAATAGTAACCATCTATTGATCAACGAGCTAGTCAACTAGAGGCTCACTAGTGTCGGATTTCGGGTTCCGGCGAACCCTTGAGGTTCGAACACTCGGGTGCGCGCGGAGATTTCACCTTCTACCTACCTGCACCCCTCCGCCTCGCTAAGATCTAAGCTGTGCAAAGAACAGCACAAGAGACACAGGGTTTATACTGGTTCGGGCCACCGTTGTGGTGTAATACCCTACTCCAGTGTGTGGTGTGGTGGATTGCCTCTTGGGCTGATGATGATGAGCAATACAAGGAAGAACAGCCTCGCGAGGGTCTGTTCTTGGCTGAGGGGATGAACTGCTAGGAGGAGTTCAGTCACCCTTCTCTCTCTCTCTCTTCTTGATTCTCTCTCTGATTTTCCTCTCGATCTCTCTCTGATCGATCTCGAACCCCCTCTACCCTGGGGGTGGCTAGTCCTATTTATAGGCAAAGGCCCTGGGCCTCTTCCCAAATATTGAGCGGGAAGGGCGCCAACAATTGGCCATTTTGAAGGGGAACATCTAGTACACTTATCCTGACTAAAGTTGGTCCTCGACTGCCAAAGGCTCTGGTGGTGACGCTGTCTTGGGCTCCACAATGACTTCCTCCCTGCCGTTGGAATGGTCTTGGTCTCGTTGCACCGAAACGGGTGCCTTTGCTTGATTCTTTTGCCTGCGCTTGCTCCCTTTGCACCAAAGAGGAAAGGAGGACACTGCGCGAGCTGGCGCCCGCCTGGCACCCTTGGTCACCAGGCTTGCGTCACGGGCACCTCGTGAGGTACCTCGCCTTGATCTCTCCGCCTCCTCGCGAGCTAGCCTGATGAGGCCGTGCCTGAGGAAGCTCTGTGTCGTCCGCCCCGTGAGGCTTGGCCCCTCGCGAGGGTCTTGGGTCTGTGTTGATGAAGATGGGCCGTGCTGGGCCCCCCTTTGAGCCACGCCGCAGGCCGCAGGCAGACAAGTCTGGGGACCCCCGTTCCCAGAACGCCGACAGTAGCCCCCGGGCCCAAGGCACGCCAGGACTTGGCCGTGCAAGGAGGCGAAAGGGCAAGGGCGAAGCGCCGCGGGCCCTAACAGCTTGCAGCCTTAGGCGCCGCGTGGCGGTTGATTGGATGTGGGCGTCTCCACTTCCCCACGGCGCCTCGGCAACTGCACGGATTGGACAAGTCCCTGCATGCAAAGCGGGTCATGATTACCTGCGATCGTGGGGGCCGACGGTTGGCCCTCGCCGGCTATAAGTACGGATCAGCGCGCGGCCTTCCAGTTCATCCCCCTTGCTTCTCCTTGTTCTTCATGGACCCATCGAGGAGGTTCTCGGCCGCAGAGAAGGGGAAGGCTCGCCAGTTTGAGCCTGCCTCTCCCCCGCCCAAGCGCGGCCGAGGGTGCCCTCACGAACATCCTGTGGCCACCACGGCAGCTCCCCGCGGCCGTGGAGACGATTTCCAGCACGGTGACGGGCGAACTACTGCGGCCGGGGGGCGCGCTTCGGTCGCGCGTTCCCCTAGGCCGCGCTTTCACGCTGCAGAGGTGCTGCCGGAGTTCGTTGTGTGGTCGGCGGAGCCGACTAGCACCCGGCTTCAACTTCCTCGGTTCCTCCTCGGCGAGCTCCCGGCCGCCGCCCCGGGCGGCCTCTGGCTTCAGGCAGATGGCTGCTGCAGCCGGGCCTCATGGGCTTCACTGGAGGTCTCCGCAGCCGGGTGCCTGGCCTTGACCCGCGGTTGGCAGACGTTTGCCCGCGCGCGTGGCCTGAGCCGTCGGTGCACCCTGCACTTCAAGTTTGACGGCGATGCCACCCTCTACGTGAGGGTGTTTGTAACACCCTCGATGCGACTATATCTCCCACGTGTCGAGGCACGACTTAGAGGCATAATCGCATTGAAGGCATATGTCGCAAGTTAGGCAATCTTCACAACATCCCATGTAATATAGATAATAAAGGGGAGATAACATAGTTGGCTTACACTCGCCACGTCAATCAAGTACATAAATAACATTACATCAACCAAACACTCATGGCCCGACTACGGCGCCAAAATAAAAGATAACCCAACATGCGACACGGTCCCGATCACTCCAACTGGGCACCACTACTGATCATCAGGAAAGGAAACATAGTATCATTGAGAGTCTTCATCGAACTCCCACTTGAGCTCAAGCGCGTCTCCTGGAGCGGAATCATCAGGCCCTGCATCTGGTGTAATAGTAATCTGTGAGCCACAGGGACTCAGCAATCTCGCACCCTCGCGATCAAGACTATTTAAGCTTATAGGTAAGGCAAGGTAAATATGTGGAGCTGCAGCAAGCGACTAGCATATATGGTGGCTATCCTGTTCGCAAAAGAGAGCGAGAAGAGGAGGCAAAGCGCGAGCGAGAAACTAGATAACAACCTGCGCAAACATTACTCCAACACCGTGTCCACTTCCGGGACTCCGCTAAGAAGAGGCCATCACGGCAACACACTCAGTTGATTCATTTTAATTAAGTTAAGGTTCAAGTTATCTACAACCGGACATTAACAAATTCCCATCTGCCCATAACCGCGGGCACGGCTTTTGAAAGTTCAAATCCCTGCAGGGGAGTCCCAACTTAGCCCATGACAAGCTCTCACGATCAACGAAGGAATAGACCTCCTCCCAAGACGTTCCGATCAGACTCGGTATCTCGATTCTTCAAGACACTTCGACAGGTTAAAACAAGACCAGCAACACCGCCCGAATGTGCCGACAAATCCCGATAGGAGCTGCACATATCTCTTTCTCAAGGCACACTCAGATTGTCCTAGGTACGGGTAGGCCAGCCCAGAGTTGCCGCTGGTGGCCATCGGCAGCTGATAGGTGGACCAACACTCAGAGGAGCACTGGCCCGGGGGGGGGGGGGTTTAAAAATAAGATGACCCTCTGGCTCCGGAAACCGAAGGGAAAAAGAGGCTAGGTGGCAAATGGTAAAACCAAGGTTGGGCATTGCTGGAAAAGCTTTAATCAAGGCGAACTATCAAGGGGTTCCCATTATAACCCAACCGCGTAAGGAACGCAAAATCCGGGAACATAACACTGATATGACGGAAACTAGGGCGGCAAGAGTGGAACAAAACACTAGGTGAGAGGCCGAGCCTTCCACCCTTTACCAAGTATATAGATGCATTAAGATAACATGGCAAAATAATGATATCCCAACAAGTAAGTAAAAGTTCCAACAAGGAACGGCCTCCAATCTTCACCTGCAATTAGCAATGCTATAAGAGGGGCAAAGCAAAGCGGTAACATAGCCAATCAACGGTTTGCTAGGACATGGTGGGTTAGAGGTTTGACATGGCAATTTGGGAGGCTTGAAAGCAAGTGGTAGGCATCATAGCATTGGCATAGCAAAAGAGCGAGCAATCTAGCAAAGCAAAGATAGTAGTGATTTCGAGGGTATGATCATCTTGCCTGCAAAGTTGTCAGAGTTGACTGGATCCTCGAAAGCAAACTCAACGGGCTCCTCATTAGAGAACTCATCTCCCGGCTCTACCCAAACAAGACAAACAAGCAACAAGTAGACAAATCAACCACGTGCAACTCAGACAACATGATGCAAAGATGATATGCTATGCGGGATGCGATGCGGGATGCATATGCAAGATTTGACAAGGAATGCATGAACCTGGCCTCAACTTGGGAATCCAAGTGTGCCACTGGAAAGAAGAGATGAATCGCTTGAAAGCGATATAAAGAACGCCAGAATCGGAGTTACGGTTTGGAAATGGCAAGCAATTCAAGTATGACACCGGTCTGCGATTTACAGCAAGTAGCCATCTAAATGCAACGAGATGAACATGCTACAGCACCCAAACATGGCATAAAAATACATGTTAGGGATGCATTCATGATGCTTAACAAAAGTCTAGCACTGAGCTACGGCCAATTCATCCATTAACAGGTTCAAAAAAGCATGGCAAAAATGCATATGACACAGATTTCAGACTTAGTGAAATTAACACTTGTCTGGAATTTCAGATCAGGTAGCACTCTTCGGAGCAACAAAACTACATGCTACAAGACCTAAACATGGCAAAGTAAAACATGGCATGGAGCTACTCAAAGAGCTTAACAAAAGTCCCTTAGTGACCTTGAGCCAAAAGGGATCAGAAAATACAATTGCAAGCATATGAACATGGAAAAACATAATCAGATCACAGACTTAGTGAAAACTGGAGCATGCTGAAAACAGATATCAAGTAGGCATGTTTACGAGCTCGATGCACTCACTACGGAGCAAGTCATGATAAACTAAACATACACTCATCAAGAATACACAAAATTCAAGCTATACATGGCAAGAACAATAGCATAGCATGCACGGATCAACTACAACATCATCGGCAAAATTGCAAACAAGTTGACAATCTGCCCAGATTCACGAAGTAGCAAAAGTAGAGCTCGATTGACTCAAGCTAGGGTGCTCCATAATTGCAAACAAAGACACAGATGGATAGAGCATTACAAGATTAACAAAACATCCTTACTGATCATCCTCAAAAGAGGCACAGATCACTAGGAAACAACAAGAACATATGGCAATATGAGATAAGCAGCTCAAGGACTTAGTGGAAATGCTAAGTCCCTGAAAACAGAATTACCAAGTGCCTCACTTTGCAAGCTTGTGCTAGTCACCACACACATCACAAAAATACGTGGGTTGCACCTCTGGAAAGATGAAAAAACCCTTAACAAAACATATGTAGAACTCATGGGCATAACATGCACACAATAATCATGGCAAAAATGACAAATGTCTAAATGGAGCAGCAGATCTGACAATAATCTCGAGTAGCCCTCTTCTAACAGCATTTCGGGCATCAAGATGAACTCAAAAGAAAATGATGCAATGGAACGAAATGATGTACTCTCTGAGATGAACATTTTGATATGCTATATGCCAAAAACGGAGTTACGGATGTAAAGTTACGAGGCTATGAACATGAGCAAAAAAATTAGGGACTTAGGGGAAAAAACGGGGTCAACCCTAAAATTTGGATCTGGATCTGGGAACACGGTTCCCGAGGTTCGACGCCGTCCTCGCCGGAGTTCTTGCCGGACTTGTCGGAGAAGAGGGAAAACGATGGCCGGACTTGATGCAGGGTCGGCGCGGAGGCGGCGCCGGTGGAGCGGCGACCGGTCGGCGGGGAGAGGCGGCCGCGGACGACTGGACGGCGTGGTGGCGCGGCGGCCGGCGACGATGGCGAGGCGGCCGCCGAGCGGCGCGGCGGCGAAGGCGGAGCGGGGCGGCGCGGGCACGCGGGTGCGGGTGGCGGCGACTGGGCCCGTGGGGGCCCGCTACGGGCCTCGGCGGGCCGGGCGGCAGGGAGGCGCGGTGATGTGGGGCTCGGCGCCTCAGCGAACCAGGAGGCGCCACATGGCGGCGGCGAGGGTGGCGGACATGTCCGTTCGGTGGAGGGGAAACGTCCGGCGGCGGCGCGAGGGGAAGGTTAGGGTAGGGTTTGATCCGATATTTCGGGAGGGGATGCCTTTTTATAGGTAGAAGGAGCTAGGAGAGTCCAAATGAGGTACGGTTTTCGGCCACGCGATCGTGATCGAACGCTCTAGATGATGGAGAGGGTTTTGGTGGGTTTTGGGCCAAATTGGAGGGGTGTTGTGCTGGAAGACACATGAGGCCTTTTCGGTCCCTCGGTTAACCGTTGGAGTATCAAACGAAGTCCAAATGATACGAAACTTGACAGGCGGTCTACCGGTAGTAAACCAAGGCCGCTTGGAAAGTCTCGGTCCAATCCGGAAATGTTTAATCCCCACACACGAAAGAAAGGTAGAAAGGACTACCGGAGGAGAATGAAGCGCCGGAATGCAAAACGGACAACGGGAAAAAGCTCGAATGCATGAGACGAACACGTATGCAAATGCAATGCACATGTTGACATGATATGAGATGCATGACAACGACAACAACACACGGAGACAAAAACCCGAAACCGAGAAAATAAAATAACTTAACGCCGGAAACGACAAGAGTTGGAGTACAAATTGGGAAAGTTACACCCGGGGTGTTACAACACTCCACCACTACGATAAGATCTCGTGCCGAGATCTAGGACTGAAAGAACGCCGGGTACTCAGAACGGAGGTGATCCTCGCGTTCCCAGGTAGCTTCACGGTCGGAATGGTGTGACCACTTGACTTTGAGGAATTTGATTGACTTATAGCGAGTCTTGCATTCAGTCTCTTCAAGAATAGCAACTGGGTGCTCACGATAAGAGAGATATTCTTGGAGTTCAATGTCTTCGAAGTTGACGGTGCGGTCAGGAGTCTTGAAGCACTTTCGAAGCTGAGAGACATGGAACACGTCATGAACATTTGCAAAGTATGAAGGAAGCTCGAGCTGATAGGCGAGGTCGCCTCTCTTGCTGACAATCTTGAAAGGTCCCACGTATGTCGGGGCAAGCTTCCCTTTGATACTGAAGCGACGAGTACCTTTCATAGGAGAGACGCGGAGGTAAACATGATCTCCGATCTTGAATGCCAAATCGCGGTGCTTACTGTCATAGTAGCTCTTCTGGCGGGATTGGGCTGCTTTGAGGTTATCTCGAATGACTTTGCACATTTCCTCTGCCTCTATGATTAAATCATTACCCAAAAGCTGACGTTCACCGGTTTCAGACCAGTTGAGAGGGGTACGGCACTTCGTGCCATACAGAATTTCAAATGGGGCCTTGCCCGAACTTGCTTGAAAACTGTTGTTGTAGGAGAATTCAGCATAAGGAAGACAATCCTCCCACTTCATGCTGAAAGAGATCACACAAGCCCTGAGCATATCTTCAAGAATCTGGTTGACACGCTCGACTTGACCGCTAGTTTGAGGATGGAAAGCTGTGCTGAAGCGGATGTTGGTGCCCATGGCCTTCTGAAAAGAATCCCAAAACTTGGAGGTAAAGATGCTGCCACGGTCTGAAGAGATCACTTGTGGAATACCGTGCAGAGAGACAATTCGAGAGGTATAGAGTTCCGCCAATTGAGCTGCAGTGATCGACTCTTTGATAGGCAGAAAGTGAGACACTTTGGTGAGTTTGTCGATGACAACGAATATAGCATCATTGCCACGCTTGGACTTTGGAAACCCAGTCACGAAGTCCATCTCAATGTGGTCAAACTTCCATTCTGGAATGGCAAGAGATTGGAGGAGACCAGCTGGCCTTTGGTGTGCTGCCTTCACTCTTCTGCAGACATCACATTCATTAACGAATTGAGCAATCTCGCGCTTCATTCGAGTCCACCCATACGCTTGCTTGAGGTCCTGATACATCTTCGTACTCCCAATGTGGATGGAGAGGAGAGAATTGTGAGCCTCATTCATGATCACTTTACGGAGGTCACCTTTGGGTACAACAATACGATCCTCGAAGAAGAGAGTGTCCTTGTCATCAAGGCGGTAGCACTTGTACTTGGGTTGACTCTTGGCAATCCCAATCTTCACCTTTTTCACCATAGCATCAAGAAGCTGGGCTTAGCGAATCTGGTCTTCCAAGGTAGGAGAGACTTGAAGGTTGGCGAGGAAACCTTGAGGAACAACTTGCAGGTTAAGTTTGCGGAAAGCTTCACAAAGCTCGGGTTGATAAGGCTTGAGAATCAGACTGTTGCAATAAGCCTTTTTGCTCAATGCGTCAGCAATCACATTGGCCTTGCCTGGAGTATACTCGATACTCGGATTATACTCTTGAATCATTTCGACCCATCGAGTTTGCCTGAGGTTGAGATTAGGCTGAGTGAAGATGTACTTGAGACTCTTGTGATCAGTGAAAATGTCCACTTTTCTTCCCAATAAGAGATGTCTCCAAGTCAAAAGAGCATGAGCAACTGCTGCCAACTCGAGATCATGAGTGGGGTAGTTCTTCTCATTGGGCTTCAACTGGTGAGAGGTATAAGCAACAACTTTCTTCTCTTGCATCAACACTGCGCCAAGACCTTGGAGAGAGGCATCACAAAAGACCTCGTACGGCTTGGATTCATCAGGCGGAGTTAGAACTGGAGCAGTGATCAATTTCTCTTTCAAAGTGTTGAAAGCAATGTCACACTCCGGAGACCAAACGTACTTGACGTGCTTCTGGAGAAGATTAGAGAGAGGTTTCGCGATCTTAGAAAAGTTTTCAACGAATCTTCGGCAGTAGCTTGCGAGACCGAGGAAGCTACGGAGTTGCTTCACGTTCTGAGGAGGTTCCCAATTCACAATTGCAGACACCTTCTCAGGATTCACGGCAATGCCCTTGGAAGAGATGATATGACGAAGATAAAGAACCTCATCGAGCCAAAATTTGCACTTGGAGAACTTGGCGTAGAACTGGTGTTCCCTCAACTTATCGAGTACCAAACGCAAGTGCTTGGCATGATCTTCCTTGTTCTTCAAGAAAACCAGTATGTCGTCGAGATAGACCAAAACGAAGTCATTGGTGTAGGCGTTGAAGATGAAGTTCATCATGCGAGAGAAAGTCGGAGGAGCATTGACGAGGCCAAAAGACATGACAGTGTATTCATATGAACCATAGCTTGTCCTGAAGGCCGTCTTGGGAATATCTTGCTCACGGATTCAAATCTGATGATAACCCATACGGAGATCAAGCTTGGAGAATACTTGGGCACCTTTGAGTTGTTCAAACAGCTCATTGATGTTGGGAAGTGGGTATTTGTTCTTGATGGTCTTCTTGTTCAATGGACGGTAATCAACACAAAGTCGGTCCGTTCCATCCTTCTTCTTCACAAAAAGAACACCACAACCCCACGGAGAAGAACTAGGCCGAATGAGACCCATTTCCTCTTGAATATCGAGTTGCTTCTTCAGCTCCTTCAACTCTTCAGGTCCGAGCTTGTAAGGACGTTTGCACACAGGTTCCGTGCTGGGCTCAAGATCAATAACGAATTCAACTGGCCGGTGCGGAGGCATTCCTGGAAGCTCTTCTGGAAAGACGTCTTGATATTCGCAAACGACTGGAATTTGCGAGATGGCATCGAGTTCACCCTTCTCATTGAGAGAAAACAGACGGATGGTATCCTCACGAGCGGCAAAGACAATTACATCCTCAGACGAATGAGTCAATTGAATCTGCCTGGCTGCACAATCAAGCTGAGCCTTGTGCTTAGAAAGCCAATCCATTCCGAGAATAAGATCAATATCCGAGTTGCCAAGAACCATTGGAGAAGCCAGAAACTTGTAGTCACCCAACGTGATAGTAACATCCGGAACGATGGAGTTAGCATGCATGCGCTTACCGGGAGAGACAACTGCTAATGGACTAGGCAAAACTTGCGAAACCAATTCATGCCTAGATGTAAACGGTCTCGAGATAAAACAATGTGATGCACCAGTGTCAAAAAGAACATTAGCTGGAATATCATTAACAGGAAGGTTACCCATGATGACATCTGATGAGTCCTCTGCCCGAGCTGCGTTCATCAAGTTGACCTTGGTGTGCTTGGGGTTATGCTTGACCACAGCTGTACTTGCCGATCTAACAGGAGGAGGAGGAAGACGCCTCTGGTTGAGACACTTGTTGTCATAGTGACCCTTCTGTTGGCACTTGTTGCACGTGACCTTTGAAAGCGGACGGTGATACGGAGCACTCGATCTTGGAGCTTGAGATGAAGTCTTGTTCTGAAAGCCAGGGTTGGGTTGGTGGGAAGAACCACTGCCACCTTTGCTCTTCTGCTGATATGGCTGACGGAACGGAGGAGGAGGAAGCCAATACTTCTGCTGCTTGGCCACTTGAGTAGAGGAAGAAGGAGTAAAATCTCTAACTCGCTTCTTGGAAGCATCACACCTCAATTGAGCAGCCTCTTGCTTCAATGCCATGTTGTAGAACTCATCGTATCTCAAGGGCTCAAAGAGAACAAGAGCTAGCTGAATTTCTTCTCTGAGACCACCCCTGAACTGGTATATCATGCTCTTCTCATCAGGGACGTCCTGCTTGGCAAAGCGGGCGAGCTTCTGGAACAACTTGTTGTAGTCATAGACAGACAAAGAGCCTTGCTTCAGGTTGCGGAATTCCTCACGCTTGCTTCAACCACGCTCTGAGGAATATGATGAGCTCTGAAATCTTGACGGAATTCATCCCAAGTGATAACACGTCCACCTCTGGAATCCTTGTACTCCTGGAACCATTCTGCAGCTTGATCTTTGAGTTGGAAGGAAGCGAACTTGACAAAGTCCTCAGACCTGACGTTACTGCACTCGAAATGCTTGCACAGATCCACAAGCCAATCGTCAGCATCGGTTGCCTCAACACAATTGCTGAAAGTCTTTGGCCCGTTAGCAAGGAACTGGTTGAGTGTAGCAAAGTGATTCTGATTGTTGCCTTGGTTCCCTTGGTTGCCTTGATTACGCTCTTGAAGAATTTGCATGATCAACTGTGTGTTTGCATTGGTTGCGGCCATCACAGCTTGCCATGCCTCCGGAGGAGGTGGAGGTGGTGGCGGAGCAGGATTCGGAGTCGTGCGCGTTGGAGGAGCCATCCTGAAGAGGTTGACATCCATTAGCACATTGATAGACAAATATTGAAGCTGAATCCAACGGAATGAAAATTGCAACATATAGTCTTCACATCCGAACAAAATGAATGAATGCATTCCTCTTGAAATGGTCACATATCCATAAATTGAGAAGCCACTTAGAATTAAGGTAGAGAAATAAATGAACAAGGTACGGATCAAGAATGAATAATCGGTAAGAAATCCCAATCTCAAAGCAAATATCCATGGAAGAAGAACTATAGCTACGAGAATTCGCACCTATGAAACTCCCGAACCTTTCCGGTTATGTAATCAGGTGTTGGGGATACAGGGGAAGCATAATATCTCACCCAAATCTAGCAAATCCTACATCCAGCTGTATCCATCCTTCAACACATAACCGAGAAAAACTTCAGAAACCATCTATCTCAACCTTCGAAAAGCATCCGTTATACAAGTTATGGCGATACTCCCAAACTCCCGCCCCAGTGCTGGGTGGCGTCGAGGTTATCTCACCAATGAACTGCATAAAAGAGATTTTCGATGTCGGCGTACTAAACTCAGGTATTCCAGAACTACAACGATAAAATTATGACGACAACACCTCAGAGCTCAACTCCCCGGGACACTTCCACAAAACCCCTGACAGGAGGCACCAAGACAATGTTCTCATCATAAAACCATCGGAATGATTCCAAGATACCCGCGTGATCCTAAATTTTTTTTAGTGAAATTTGAGAAGAGAAGAGTCAAAACTCTATGTCAAGATGCCTTACCAGAGCGATGAGGAGACTGGGAAGTAAAAAGAATTCCTAAACTCTCCGATATATAATTCCTAAATGACTCAAAACATTTTTCTAGACACAACTCGGCCGCTAAAAACGATCAAGCAATGGGGCTCCTAAGGTCGGGGAAGGCTCTGATTACCAACTAGTAACACCCTCGATGCGACTATATCTCCCACGTGTCGAGGCACGACTTAGAGGCATAATCGCATTGAAGGCATATGTCGCAAGTTAGGCAATCTTCACAACATCCCATGTAATATAGATAATAAAGGGGAGATAACATAGTTGGCTTACACTCGCCACGTCAATCAAGTACATAAATAACATTACATCAACCAAACACTCATGGCCCAACTACGGCGCCAAAATAAAAGATAACCCAACATGCGACACGGTCCCGATCACCCCAACTGGGCACCACTACTGATCATCAGGAAAGGAAACATAGTATCGTTGAGAGTCTTCGTCGAACTCCCACTTGAGCTCAAGCACGTCTCCTAGAGCGGAATCATCAGGCCCTGCATCTGGTGTAATAGTAATCTGTGAGCCACAGGGACTCAGCAATCTCGCACCCTCGCGATCAAGACTATTTAAGCTTATAGGTAAGGCAAGGTAAATATGTGGAGCTGCAGCAAGCGACTAGCATATATGGTGGCTATCCTGTTCGCAAAAGAGAGCGAGAAGAGGAGGCAAAGCGCGAGCGAGAAACTAGAGAACAACCTGCGCAAACATTACTCCAACATCGTGTCCACTTCTGGGACTCCACCGAGAAGAGGCCATCACGGCAACACACTCAGTTGATTCATTTTAATTAAGTTAAGGTTCAAGTTATCTACAACCGGACATTAACAAATTCCCATCTGCCCATAACCGCGGGTACGGCTTTCGAAAGTTCAAATCCCTGTAGGGGATTCCCAACTTATCCCATGACAAGCTCTCACGATCAACGAAGGAATAGACCTCCTCCCAAGACGTTCCGATCAGACTTGGTATCTCGGTTCTTCAAGACACTTCGACAGGTTAAAACAAGACCAGCAACACCGCCCGAATGTGCCGACAAATCCCGATAGGAGCTGCACATATCCCTTTCTCAGGGCACACTCAGATTGTCCTAGGTAAGGGTAGGCCAGCCCAGAGTTTCCCCTGGTGGCCACCGGCAGCTGACAGGTGGACCAACACTCAGAGGAGCACTGGCCAGGGGGGGGGGTTAAAAATAAGATGACCCTCGGGCTCCGGAAACCCAAGGGAAAAAGAGGCTAGGTGGCAAATGGTAAAACCAAGGTTGGGCATTGCTGGAAAAGCTTTAATCAAGGCGAACTATCAAGGGGTTCCCATTATTACCCAACCACGTAAGGAACACAAAATCCGGGAACATAACACCGATATGACGGAAACTAGGGCGGCAAGAGTGGAACAAAACACTAGGAGAGAGGCCGAGCCTTCCACCCTTTACCAAGTATATAGATGCATTAATATAACATGGCAAAATAATGATATCCCAACAATTAAGTAAAAGTTCCAACAAGGAACGGCCTCCAATCTTCACCCGCAACTAGCAACACTATAAGAGGGGCTGAGCAAAGCGGTAACATAGCCAATCAACGGTTTGCTAGGACATGGTGGGTTAGAGGTTTGACATGGAAATTTGGGAGGCTTGAAAGCAAGTGGTAGGCATCGTAGCATTGGCATAGCAAAAGAGCGAGCAATCTAGCAAAGCAAAGATAGTAGTGATTTCGAGGGTATGATCATCTTGCCTGCAAAGTTGTCAGAGTTGACTGGATCCTCGAAAGCAAACTCAATGGGCTCCTCATTAGCGAACTCGTCTCCCGGCTCTACCCAAACAAGACAAACAAGCAACAAGGACACAAATCAACCACGCGCAACTCAAACAACATGATGCAAAGATGATATGCTATGCGGGATGCGATGCGGGATGCATATGCAAGATTTGACAAGGAATGCATGAACCTGGCCTCAACTTGGGAATCCAAGTGTGCCACTGGAAAGAAGAGATGAAATTTCTTGAAAATGATATAAAGAACGCCGGAATCGGAGTTACGGTTTGGAAATGGCAAGCAATTCAAGTATGACACCGGTCTGCGATTTACAGCAAGTAGCCATCTAAATGCAACGAGATGAACATGCTACAGCACCCAAACATGGCATAAAAATACATGTTAGGGATGCATTCATGATGCTTAACAAAAGTCTAGCACTGAGCTACGTCCAATTCATCCATTAACAGGTTCAAACAAGCATGGCAAAAATGCATATGACAAACAGATTTCAGACTTAGTGAAATTAACACTTGTCTGGAATTTCAGATCAGGTAGCACTCTTCGGAGCAACAAAACTACATGCTACAGGACCTGAACATGGCAAAGTAAAACATGGAATTGAGCTACTCAAAGAGCTTAAGAAAAGTTCCTTAGTGACCTTGAGCCAAAAGGGATCAGAAAATACAATTGCAAGCATGTGAACATGGCAAAAATATAATCAGATCACAGACTTTGTGAAAACTGGAGCATGCTGAAAACAGATATCAAGTAGGCATGTTTACGAGCTCGATGCACTCACTACGGAGCAAGTCATGATAAACTAAGCATACACCCATCAAGAATACACAAAATGCAAGCTAGACATGGCAAGAACAATAGCATAGCATGCACGGATCAACTACAACATCATCGGCAAAATTGCAAACAAGTTGACAATCTGCCCAGATTCACGAAGTAGCAAAAGTAGAGCTCGATTGACTCAAGCTAGGGTGCTCCATAATTGCAAACAAAGACACGGATGGATAGAGCGCTACAAGATTAACAAAACATCCTTACTGATCATCCTCAAAAGAGGCACGGATCACTAGGAAATAACAAGAACATATGGCAATATGAGATAAGCAGCTCAAGGACTTAGTGGAAATGCTAAGTCCCTGAAAACAGAATTACCAAGTGCCTCACTTTGCAAGCTTGTGCTAGTCACCATGCACATCACAAAAATACGTGGGTTGCACCTCTGGAAAGATGACAAAACCCTTAACAAAACATATGTAGAACTCATGGGCATAACATGCACACAATAATCATGGCAAAAATGACAAATGTCTAAATGGAGCAGCAGATCTGACAATAATCTCAAGTAGCCCTCTTCTAATAGTATTTCGGGCATCAAGATGAACTCAAAAGAAAATGACGCAATGGAATGAAATGATGTACTCTCTGAGATGAACATTTTGATATGCTATATGCCAAAAACGGAGTTACGGATGTAAAGTTACGAGGCTGTGAACATGAGCAAAAAAATTAGAGACTTAGGGAAAAAACGAGGTCAACCCTAAAACCCCGTCCTTGCCAGAGTTCTTGCCGGACTTGTCGGAGAAGAGGGAAAACGGTGGCCGGACTTGACGCGGGGTCGGCGCGGAGGCAGCGCCGGTGGAGCGGCGACTGGTCGGCAGGGAGAGGCGGCCGTGGACGACGGGACGACGCGGTGGCGCGGCGGCTGGCGACGATGGCGAGGCGGCGGCCGAGCGGCGCGGCGCGGGCACGCGGGTGTGTGTGGCGGCGACTGGGCCCGTGGGGGCCCGCTACGGGCCTCGGCGGGCCGGGCGGCGGGGAGGCGCGGCGATGTGGGGCTTGGCGCCTCAGCGAACCAGGAGGCGCCACGTGGTGGCGGTGAGGGTGGAGGACATGTCCGTCCAGTGGAGGGGAAACGTCCGGCGGCGCGAGGGGAAGGTTAGGGTAGGGTTTGATCCGGAATTTCAGGAGGGGATGCCTTTTTATAGGTAGAAGGAGCTAGGAGAGTCCAAATGAGGTACGGTTTTCGGCCACGCGATCGTGATCGAACGCTCTAGATGATGGAGAGGGTTTTGGTGGGTTTTGGGCCAAATTGGAGGGGTGTTGGTCTGCAACACATACGAGGCCTTTTTGGTCCCTCGGTTAACCGTTGGAGTATCAAACGAAGTCCAAATGATACGAAACTTGACAGGCGGTCTACCGGTAGTAAACCAAGGCCGCTTGGCAAGTCTTGGTCCAATCCGGAAATGTTTAATCCCCACACACGAAAGAAAGGTAGAAAGGACCACCGGAGGAGAACGAAGCGCCGGAATGCAAAACGGACAACGGGAAAAAGCTCAAATGCATGAGACGAACACGTATGCAAATGCAATGCACATGATGACATGATGTGAGATGCATGACAACGAAAACAACACACGGAGACAAAACCCGAAACCGAGAAAATAAAATAACTTAACGCCAGAAACGACAAGAGTTGGAGTACAAATTGGGAAAGTTACATCCGGGGTGTTATAGTGTTTGGGGAAGATTTTCGCCGCGTAGGGTGCTGCCCTGAGGACGACGACCGCGGCCGGGAACCCAGCCCCGGCGATGATGGAGAGGACCGCGCTCGCGTGATTAGCGGTGCTCAGGGTTCCCCAAGCTTCACCGGTTCTTCTTCGGGCGGCGACTCTTCTAGCGGTGTCCGCGGTCAGCCTCCACGCCGTCGTACCTGCTTGGGAGGTGGTAGCATGTCTGCCCGCCGTCACGCCTCGGTGAAGCGCGAGAGGGAGTCTGCCTGAGCCCCGGAGGCAGCTCGAGTCTTCCCTGCAGGCCGGTGTGAGGCGAGCTGCGCCTGATTTGTTCTTCCTTTTCCTTTTTCCTGCGTAAAAAGACAGTAGCGTGGAGCCCCGCGGGGGCGTGTTTGGGTTATTGCTGTTAATCATCGCTTTGCTTCCGTTATCGTGCCTTTCGGCTACGTGCCCGCGCGTGGATAGTTCCCGGCCCCAGCCGTGGGGGGGCGACCGACCCAGGCCCTGTGTTCGTGTCGCGGTGCCCGTGGGGCACAGACTGGAGGGGTGCTCCTGTAACGGACCCAGGTCGCGAAACCTTTGAACGACAAGGACAGGAACACTCGCGAGGGCGCTCGGCTGCCCCCCTCGCGAGGCCTTGCATAAGAGAAATCGAGGCAGGAGAGTGAAAAGTCGAAGAACCAAAAGCCAAAGACGGCAACAGCTTCAACAAAACTTCGAATGAGAATGAACAAGCCAACTGCGGAAAGCAAATGAAAAGCCGCGTCCGGCACCTAATCTAGTCTTCGACGTCTTCTCACCAGCGTGGAGCTAAGTACTGCCACTGGGCGTGGGAGGGAGCCCCAGGGCCTGAGGCCGACGCTCCTGAGACTCCGGGGTGTGTACAGCCCCAACTCATTATTACGTGAGAGTGTCACTTGCGGCGAGCTTCACAGGCGTTGGCCTTCTTCACAGGCTCCGGGCCTTTCTTGGGGGAAGCAGGCTTCACGGGCATTTTCCCTCTTCACAGGCTCCGGGCCCTTTCCAAAACGCGACAGCTTCACATGCATTCGCCTTCTTCACAGGCTCTGGGCCTTTTCCAAAACGCGACAGCTTCACAGGCATTCGCCTTCTTCACAGGCTTTGGGCCTTTTCCAAAACGCGATAGCTTCATAGGCATTCGCCTTCTTCACAGGCTCCGGGCCTTTTCCAAAATGCGACAGCTTCACAGGCATTCGCCTTCTTCACAGGCTCCGGGCCTTTTCCAAAACGCGACAGCTTCACAGGCATTCGCCTTCTTCACAGGCTCTGGGCCTTTTCCAAAACGCGACAGCTTCATAGGCATTCGCCTTCTTCATAGGCTCTGGGCCTTTTTAGGGGTAGAACCTCCGGAGGTGCTGGATGTTCCATGCGTTCTGGACCGGCACCCCCTCCTGAGTCTCCAAGCGCGCGGAGCCAGGCCTGGAAACATGAACAACCTTGAACGGGCCCTCCCACATGGGAGAGAGCTTGTGCAGTCCCTCCCTGGAGAGAACCCACTTGAGCACGAGGTCTCCTACCTCGAGAGTTCTGGGGCGGATGTTGCGGCAGTGATATCGTCGCAGTGCTTGTTGGTACCTCGCCGCTCGCAGCGCGGCTTCTCGGCGACGTTCCTCCCCCAGCACGAGGTCCATCCCCCGCATGGCATCCTGCTACGCCTCGTCGAACGCTAGGACCCGCGCGGAGCGATGTCTGACCTCGTGAGGGAGGACCACTTCGGCTCCGTAGACCAGGAAGAACGGGGTCTCTCCAGTCGGCTTAGTCGCGGTTGTGCGGATGGACCACAACACGGACTGAAGCTCGTCGTACCAACCTCTGCCGCAGGCCTCTAGCTTCTTCTTGAACGTCCTGGTCTTGAGGCCCCTCAGGACCTCTGCGTTGGCTCGCTCGGCCTTGCCGTTGCTTCGGGGGTGCGCCACCGAAGCATAGCATATCTACGTTCCAAGGTTAGCACAATATGTTTTGAAGAGGTTACTGGTGAACTACGAACCGTTGCCTGTGATGATGTGGTTCGGCACCCCGAACCGGCTCACGATGCCCCTGATGAACTTGACCGCGGAACCCGCGGGGATGGTGCGGACGGCCTCTACTTCAGCCCACTTGGTGAACTTGTCCACGGTGACGTGGAGGTAGCGGTAGCCCCCTAGCGCCCGAGGAAACGGGGCCAGGATGTCCAGCCCCCAGACTGCGAATGGCCATGAAAGGGGCATAGTCTACAGGCCTCCTGCCGGCTAATGGAGCTGCTTGGCGTGGAACTGGCAGGCCTCACAAGCTTTCACCAGTTCGATGGCGTCATTGAGTGCGGTGGGCCAATAAAACCCACTATGGAACGCCTTGCCAACGAGGGTCCATGATGATGAATGATGTCCACAGTCTCCGTCGTGTATATCTTCCAGCAGTTCCTTTCCTTGCTCCCTGGAGATGCAGCGCAGGGATACATCATTTGGTCGCTTCCGGTAGAGCTCTCCATCCTTGATGCAGTATGCCGTGGCCTGCCGTGCCACACGCTCCGCTTCCTCCTCCTTCTCCGGCAGGGTCCCTTGTGTTAAGTAACTCCGGAGCTCCGTGATCCAGCACCTCTCCTGAGGTTCCATCGTCAGGAGCAGGCGTGCTCCTGAGGCCGGGCCACAGACTGGGGCTCCTGAGGCAGGTGGCTGGGGGAGCTCCTCCCGAGGCTGAGCCGTGTTTGATAATGATGGCAGGGCTGAGGGCTTGAAGAGCCGCTCCTCGAAGACGCCAGGCTCCTGAGGTAACCGCCTGGACGCCCGTTTGGCGATGTCGCCGACCTCCTGATTGGTGCCACGGGGCACATGCTGTAACTCCAACCCCCAGAACTGCTTCTCCATCCTGCGGACCTCTGCAAGGTAGGCTTCCATGTGCTCATCTTTCGGCTCGTACACCTTGTTGGAGAAATTGACAAGGAGCTGCGAATCGCCCTTGATGGTGAGGCGTTTCACCCCCAGGGCAGCTGCGGCCTTCAAGCCCGCTATTAAACCTTCATACTCCGCTATGTTGTTGGAGACCTTTTCACCTTGCTGGAAACAGAGCTGTACTGCGTAGTAGAGCTTGTCCTGAGTGGGCGTTATAAGCACCGCCCCAGCCCCAGCGCCATGCCTGGAGAATGCCCCATCGAAGTACATGACCCAGCCTTCTGGCGCCTTGCTTCCCGGGGAGAGGGACCGATCCTCGTCGGCCTTGAGGCCTGATGCCTCCGTCCATTCTGCCACAAAATCCGCTAATGCTGCTCCCTTGATGACTCTGGTCGTGCTGAATTCGAGCTGAAACGCTTGCAGTTCTATGTTCCACTCGGTGACCCTTCCAGCTGAGTTAGGGCTCCTGAGAAATCTCTCCAGGGGGTATGACGAGACGACCTTGATGGGGTGACCCTGAAAATAGTGCCGCAGCTTGCGCGAGGCCACCAGTAGCGCGAGGAGGAGTTTCTGAGGCATGGGGTACCGTGCCCTCGCGCCCCACAACACCGTGCTGACGAAGTACACTGGGTGCTCAACGAGGTTGGGTGCGTCAGTGCTGGTGGCGCCCTCCGGAGACCATGGCACCTCCTGAGGCGATGAGGCCTCCTGAGGATGGCCATCTGGGAGAGGGGCCTCTTCCGCCTCCAGTGCACTCCTCTGCGGCGGCTGATCCTCCTCAGCCGCGGTGGCGGTTTCTGTGGGCCTTCCTTGTTCCTATTTTGCCTTGTCCCGGGCTGCTGCTGTGGTTTTGATTCGACGCTCCTCCCTAACCGCCACCAGGGCTGCGCTGGCAGAGTAGGGAGTGGCGGTGAGGTAAAGCACCAGGGGCTCTTGAGGGCGCGGAGCCACCATGATCGGAGGGCTGGTCAGGTATCTCTTGAGATCCTAGAACGCCTTGTCGGCCTCTTCAGTCCATTCAAAGGGCCCCTTTTTCTTCATTAGCTGGAAGAAAGGCAGCGCTCGCTCCCCCAACTTGGAGATGAAGCGCCCTAGCGCGGTCACGCGCCCAGTGAGCTTCTGCATTTCTCTAAGGGTCTTTGGCGGGCTCATGTCCTCGACCGCCTTGACCTTTTCCGGGTTAGCCTCGATGCCTCGGTGGGACACGAGGAAACCCAAGAGCTTGCCCGAGGGGACTCCGAACACACACTTCTCTGGGTTGAGCTGCAAGTTCACTGCGTTGAGGCTCGCGAAGGTTTCCTCCAGGTCTTATATCAGGGTCCTGGCCTCCCAAGACTTCACCACAATGTCATCGATGTAAGCCTCAACATTCTTCCCGAGCTGCGGGCCCAAGGTGATGTGCATCAGCCGCTGAAAGGTCACCCCTGCATTACGCAACCCGAATGGCATGCATGTGTAGCAGTACACCCCACACGAGGTTAGGAAGGCTGTCTTTTCGACGTCTTCTACCGCCATCTTGATCTGGTGATACCCAGAGAAGGCATCCAAGAAGCATAGCAGGTCGCATTCTGCGGTGGAATCGACGATTTGGTCGATGCGGGGGAGCGAGAACGGATCTTGCGGGCATGCCTTGTTGAGGTTGGTGAAGTCGACACACATGCGCTCCTTCCCTCCCTTGTTTGGCACAACGACAGGGTTGGCTAACCAATCCGGGTATCGGACCTCGCGAATGACCCCAGCGGCTTCTAGTTTGCGGGTCTCTTGGACGATGAAGGCCTGTTTTTCTGTGGACTGCCGCCTTGCCTTTTGCTTCACAGGGCGCACGTTGGGGCACACGTTGAGGTGATGCTCGATTACACTCCTAGGGATCCCCGCCAACTGGTCAGGCTCCCATGCGAATACCTTCTTGTTTGCGCGCAGGAACCTGACCATGGCCTCCTCCTGCTCGGGCTCGAGGTTGGCGCCTATGGTGAAAGTGGCATTGGTGGACCCGTCCTCATCGACGGGTATCTGCTTGGTTTCTGCCTTGTCTTGGGTGAACAACTGTTTCTTCTTGGCGGGTGCAGCCCCCTTGGGCTCGGGGGTCTCCGAGTCGGCGGGCTATGTCGACGCCGCCGTCTTGAAGGCGAGCTTGAGCACTCGCAGCGCATCTCCGGTGTCCCCGTGCACGGTGAGGACACCGCTGCTCCCGGGCATCTTCATGAGGTTGTACGCCGGGTGCGTCGCGGCCATGAACTGGGCCAGCACTGGGTAGCCGAGGATGGCGTTGTAGGGGAGGCCGATGGGGGCGATGTCGAAGTCGACCAGCTCCGTGCGGAAGTTGTTGTAGGTGCCGAAGGTTACTGGGAGCCGGATCTGTACCAAGGAGCTGGATGATCCACCCCCAACGCCTGAGAAGGGCCGGCTGGGTTGCAGCCGTTCCAGGGGTATGCAGAGGAGGTTGAAGGCCTCAACTGAGAGCACGCTGAGGCCCGCACCGCCATCGATGAGAGTTCTGGTGACGGCCACCTGGCAGATGGTGGGGGTGCACAGCATGGGGAGCGCACCCGAGAAGGCCGAGTTGGAGGGGTGGTCCTCCAAGCTGAAGGTCAGGCCGGCCTTGGGCGCCGCCTGGTCCAGGGGAGCCCCCTGCCGCGTGGAAGCGACGCTGACCCGGCGGATGAACGGCTTGACGTCGTGACTTGTAGGCGGCGCCTGCGAGCCGCCCAGGAGGGCCACGACGACCGGGGTGCTGGTGCAGCGTGGTGGGCGAGGAAGAGGCTGCAGAGCTCTTCCCAAGAGGCCACGGAGGCTGCCGGCAGGTGGAGCAGCCATGCGCACGGAGCGGCGGTGAAGGCCATGGGAAGCCAGTTGGCCATGACCCTATCATCACCTCCAGCTTTGAGGATGGCCTCCTCGTACGCCACTAAGAAGGCCAGCGGATCAGTCGCGCCGCTGTAGCGCGGCGGCATCGTTGGCTTGAACTTGTCTGGCCACTGTACCCGTTGCCGGGCTGGGGCCAGGGCTAGGAGCCCCTGGCCCCCGCGCTGGCGCCGGCGGCCGGAGCGGGCGACACGCTACTCATCGTGGGGCAGGTCGTGGCGGTGGCGGAAGGGAAAACTCCGGTGCACGGCGCGCCAAATGTCGGATTTCGGGTTCCGACGGACCCTTGAGGTTCGAACACTGGGGTACGCGCGGAGATTTCGCCTTCTACCTACCTGCACCCATCCGCCTCGCTAAGATCTAAGCTGTGGAAAGAACAACACAAGAGACACATGGTTTATACTGGTTCGGGCCACCGTTGTGGTGTAATACCCTACTCCAGTGTGTGGTGTGGTGGATTGCCTCTTGGGCTGATGATGATGAGCAATACAAGGAAGAACAGCCTCGCGAGGGTCTGTTCTTGGCTGAGGGGATGAACTGCTAGGAGGAGTTCAGTCACCCTTCTCTCTCTCTCTCTTCTTGATTCTCTCTCTGATTTTCCCCTCGATCTCTCTCTAATCGATCTCGAACCCCCTCTACCCTGGGGGTGGCTAGTCCTATTTATAGGCGAAGGCCTTGGGCCTCTTCCCAAATATTGAGCGGGAAGGGCGCCAACAATTGGCCATTTTGAAGGGGAACATCTGGTACACTTATCCTGACTAAAGTTGGTCCTCGCCTGCCAAAGGCTCTGGTGGTGACGCTGGCTTGGGCTCCACAATGACTTCCTCCCTGCCGTTGGACTGGTCTTGGTCTCGTTGCACCGAAACGGGTGCCTTTGCTTGATGCTCTCGCCTGCGCTTGCTCCCTTTGCACCGAAGAGGAAAGGAGGACACTACACGAGCTGGCGCCCGCCTGGCACCCTTGGTCGTCATGGCTTGCGTCACGGGCACCTCGTGAGGTACCCCGCCTTGATCTCTCCGCCTCCTCGCGAGCCAGCCTGATGAGGCCGTGCCTGAGGAAGCTCCATGTCGTCCGCCTCGCGAGGCTTGTCCCCTCGCGAGGGTCATGGGTCTGTGTTGATGAAGATGGGCTGTGCTGGGCCCCCCTTTGAGCCACGCCGCAGGCCGCAGGCAGGCAAGTCTGGGGACCCCCGTTCCTAGAACGCCGACAACTAGGGACATGTTGTGGTCTATGTATTCACACATGTATTACGATTTCCGGATAACACAATTATAGCATGAACAATAGACAATTATCATGAACAAGGAAATATAATAATAACCATTTTATTATTGCCTCTAGGGCATATTTCCAACAAATATTCATAGATAATTCACAAAAAGATTCAGATATACACATGTTCAGTATGTTTATGAATCCAAATGATTGAGATCACAGCCAATATCATCCATGGTCGAACTTTAATTACCTAGGGTACAGACTGGTAAATGTTGTTCAGTCGGAGATACTTCTTGCTAAAATTAATGCTTGTACAAGTAAACTTTCGAGTACATAAGAGGCAGCACAAACAATCTAAACTTTGCTTGTAGGTTTATCCTCAAATAGTGGCCTCGTGCCGAGGGAGGTTTGAGCAACTTGGCCACTACTTTCATCCAACTAGTTTACTAGCTCATTTTGGTCATGTAGCTCGCCAAAATTCTACATTGTAGACAAGAAAGAACACGGTTGAGAAAATGAACCACCCAAATTTTTGTGCAGTTCAACTGAAATGGAGCATCCCTAGCGTGCAAACTGATTAAGTGCCAGATGAATATACGCGTCAACCAACTTGTCTGGAATCTTTAGACTCCATGCCATACAGTTCGCTACCATAAGTGCCGATAACCAAAAGGCACAAGTTGGGACCAAAGACTGGACAACATTTTTCTGGGCTATGCGCCAAGCAATATTTTTGGCGTTCACTCTCCTAATACTTGGAGTTTGACAACTGGTTGACCCCGGTTGACACTCGAACGAATATAGGCAGTTCTTCTTGTCAATATCGATGCTTGTATGAGTGAACTTTGGAGTACATAGCAGCAACATAAGTACCTGTCCATCTGATATTTTGTGTAGTTCTACTGAAATCACCCAATGTAATTATTTTCCTGCGAGTTCAGGCTCCAAGTTACTCCTTTATGAAATCGGCAAACAGTAGCACAATACCAAATTACCAATACATATGACAATCACAATAATCAGGATAAAGACCAGTACCAACCTATGTGAGGTAGCATACCAATTACTATTTCCTTTGACTGGAAGCCGAGATAAGCCAAGTGACTGACAGCAAAGGAAGAATGCAAGCCCATATTAGCGACTGACAGGAAAGGAAGGAAGCTGTCGAGGCAATGAAGCACCCAAAGTTTTTGTGCAGTTCCACCAAAATCGAGCGTCCCTGTTGGCACATATATTGAGAGAGTGAGATTACTGTAATAGTGGGACTAGTTGATGAAACATACACTAACAAATAGAAGCACCCTCAATATCTTAATGGGTAAAGTTAGCAACATAGTAGTCTTGCTTAAAGAGAGGTATTTGTTTATTTAATCAGTGCCAATTAGCTCAACACTCAAAGCATTGCCATGTATCATAGGTTGCAAAACTTTAACGTGCAAAGATAATGGAGTTTCTCATGACAGTAGCACAATACAAATAGAGATGACAACAAACTAATATGGATGAAGGCCTTAGGCCGGTACAAACCTGAGGAAAAAAGCTTATTCATGTAGTCTCATAAGAGATGATAAAGCACTCATTGAAATCACTCAATAGTGTATATTTTTGTGCACTTCAAATGTATGGTTGAAATCACTCTTTTTTACCAGTGCTGATATTATATCAAAAGATTATCAAGAACTTCCCACAGAGTTAAAGCACTGGCTGGGATACAGTTCATTGTATTGTCTTGTGTAGTTCCACTAAAATGTATGATTGGCACAACATGATCCCTGTTTGCACAAGTAGGAACAAGGTGAAACCTTCATTAGCTTGGTGAGAAAGGATAGAAAGACATTAGCATATTACTCTAATAGTAGCATCAAATTCATGATGGACAATACGCAAAACATTGCCTCATTAAACCAATGGCAATAAGTTGACATGCAAAACAATAGCACTATTGTGTCATGACACTAATAATATTCCCTCCCCGCTCCACCACATGATTCACCTCCATAGACAAACATACACACGTACATGATTCAGCATAAGGTGCTACTAAAGATTTGTTTAACTCCGACAGGAAAATTAGGCAGCAATAAATTAGTGGTACTTAAGTACTCCTAATTAATTAAGTGACCTTGCAGGAGAGACAGCAGAAGTGGAAGGGCTCCCTGGAGGATCGTCTCACATGTAAGGTAGACATTGCCGGAGCCCTTGAATGGCCTCGACTGAGGCCTCTGGCTTCAGCAAGATCACCTTGGCACTGTTTATTCTTCTTCTTCTTCCTCTTCATACTCTGTTTCTCTTTCTCCTCACCAGTTGGTGAAACCAAGTACATGATTGGCCTTCTATTTCTGAATTGGTTTTGTCAGTGAGGGAGTACAAGTGTACTAGTAAACAATAGCATTATTTTCTCATGGGAGTCACAAAATAGAGATGAACACATGCATTAAATATCATTCTTACCTAAAGGAAGGTTATGGCGCCAATATGGATGATGAGGATTGGAACACATATCTCCCTTTGTGCAGTTCCACCGAAATGAATCAACTGTTCCATTCTAAAATTCCAGTTAAACAACACAAAAGTCACTTCTTTTAAGAAGTGTTTTGTGCAGTGCACCAAAAGGTCACAACAGCAACCTGGTGAAATGGATATCCCTGTTTGCACAAAAAGCTACAATGGAAACAGTCAGAGTCTCAAACAATTACAGGCAATTTTTTGGCTAAACTTGTCATGGCTTATAAAAGTGGCATGGCTTCATTTTACCAGGGGCATTAGATTAAGAACAGCTAAATATTTGGTATAAGGGCATGGGACAGCGGGTGCACCAGCAGTCCAGCACCATGTACCTAACACTACAAAAAAAGACACTTCCGTGATGATACGTGTTTGTCACAGTAGGTCACGTTTTCTGTCATGCATGTACATCCATGACAAATTTATGGCAGAATCAAGATAGTCATACATGTGCTATCGTATAAGTGTTCCATGACATTACCAAAATTATCGTCACGGAAGTGTCCACTTCCATGACGATAAATCGCGCGTCATGGAAGTGCTTTCGTCAAGGGTGACCGACACGTGGCATCCACCGTAACGGAACGCCGTTAAGCTATCGGGTCCAGTTTTGGATCCGGTAACCCGCTAACAGCCCGGACCAATGAGGTTCTTCACGTGTAAAATTCTCATTGGGCGGAGGAAACACGTGTTGGCTCACCATTGGGACAGATGTCATCCATTGATTGGATAGGAGGCGCCTATGATACGTCGACATGTGGCACGACCCAACAGAGGTGTGACGCCCCGAGACCGATGTGCCAGGAGTCTTCCAGTTATTCGCTCTCGTTGCCATGTCATTTGCTTGCGTGTTGCATTTCATCTTGTCATCATGTGCATTGCATCATCTGTTTTCAAACTTGCATTCGTAGGTTCTCCCCGTTCCTTCCGTTGTCCGCTCTGAGTCCAGACACTCTTGCACGCGCCCGCGGCATGTCCGAAATTTTATTTTATAAGTGGCCGGAAAATGTTCTCGGAATGGGCTGAAAGTTGGAGTGCGGTCTTATTATAGTGTAGGTAGGCCGCCTGCCAAGTTTCATCGCATTCAGAGTCCGTTTAACGCCCAACGGATAACTATAGCGGCAGTATAGCCGGTCTTTTCGTCGGACGTTTTCGGTCTCCGGAAACCCTGCCAGGCTGCATCTCTCCCCTCTTCTCTCAGACCAACCCGCTCTCCATAGTCCACCTAGGCCCAGCCTACCCCTCTTTGCGCCGTGTATAGACCTCTCATGCGCGTCCGAAACTTCCCCGGACCCGACCCGGGCAGTCGTCACCGTTGGATCCGGATCATCCCCAAACATCTACCAAACATCACCGTTTTCTCATTTGGACTCCCTAGCCTATTTTTCCTGACCATCCGATTTTGATCGGAGGGACGAGATAGCCCCTAACCTAACACGTGATGTATATATATTCGTCCATTCCTAGTCAAACCCTAATTTCTAGGCAACTTGTCCCTCGCGCCGCCGCCAGCAGCATCTTCCTTGGGATCCCACCCGAGCCTATCCACACGCAGCCGCCCTCTCACCACCAGATCCACCACACCACAACCAACAAACCAGTGCAGCTCCCCACCGTTGATCTGGAGCATCAGATCCAGATCGAACGGCCTCGTCGCCCTAGTTCATCCCACAGAGGCTCTGGATCCAGCAGCCCCGTGCAGCGCCGCAAGGCCCGAGCACCTCATCTCCTCCCGTGCCTCCATCCAGGATGGATCGGGAGCAGCACCTCCCTACGCCAGCTCGCCGGAGCAGAGCTCCTCTCTACCTCGCGCCCCTCCTCTTTTCCTTTCCCCCGTTGCGGTCTCCTCCCTCTCATGTTCTCTCCCTCTCTGTTATTTTTCATAGGAGACCACCACGATGGGAGCCGAGCCCCAAGCTCGCCTTCCAGCAGCAGCAGTCACCGCCGGCCTGCTACCTCGCCTACGTCGCGCCAAGTCCGCCATGGCATCCGCTGCAAGCTCGCCGCCCCTTTGCTTCTGCATCGAGCAGGAGGTCGACGCCCCTGTACTGAACCTGCTACTGCCCTGCATCAGTCCGTCGTCCCGCTCCTGGACCTTCCCTGCGCCCCAAGCTAGTCCCCGTTGACCGCATCGCCCGCCGGAGTCGCCGCCTCGCCAAGCTCCGTCGCCGCCGGTGGTCTTCACGTCGAGGAGCCGGAGTTCTTGCCCCCTGCACCGCATCGCGCCTCTGCCGTCCTCTGTTTCACTGGTGGTCGAGCGAGACGACCGCTCGCGTTGACTGCTCCCCCTCCCTCGTTCAATCCAACCAGCACCAAGGTGGCCCGGCCCAGCTCCAGTGCGTGGAAGGCCCAGCCAGATCCGGCCTGTCCAGCCGCATGCCAGTAGGCCTCTTCCACCAACCGGGCTGAGCCCAATGTTAGCAGCGCTCCAGATTCAGCCCAGCTCTATATTTTTTCTGCCTGAACGTTTTTTCCTATTATCCCGAATTGCGCAGTTTTACAGAAAAGACCCTCATGTTCATGCATTTAATAACTGTTGAACCGTGCATCGGATTAAAACAAACTTAATATGTAAAATGCTTAGAATTTTGTGTAGAATAATAATATGCCATTTTCATCTATGTTTAAAATGTTTAAACTGCTATTTGCATTTTCTTAAATAACATGTTAAAATGAATTCTTTCATAACTAAATAACCGTAGCTCGGTTTTAAATAATCTTTATATGTAAATGGGGTAGAAAAATGCATAGTTTAACATGGTGGCATATCTTTGCATGTTTAACAACTCTAAAATATGGTTTAGGGAAGATCAGTACCAAACCTAAAATATGCACATGAGGAGTTTCCAGACTTGTTGTTTTGTTGTTCCGGCCTCATTTAAACTTGCCTAGATAGGTAGTTTCATTATGCTTCACCTCTTGCCATGCTAACAACATTTAATATTGTTGGGTACATAAACGAGAGAGAACTAAATAAGTCATGTGGTGTTTCGTCAATATGCAACGAAGTTGCATGTTGAGCTCCACTTAATTTGTAGGATTGTTTGTGCACTTTGCCATGCTTCTTTATACCAGACATGCATCATACTTGATTGTGCATCATGCCATGTATATGTGGTGGTTGTTTATTATGTTGTGTGCTTCTTTCCGGTGTTGCTTCTTCGGGTTGGTTCCGATAACGTCGCGTTTGTGAGGAACCGTTCGACTACGTCTGTTTGTCTTCTTCATGGACTCGTTCTTCTTCCTTGCGGGATTTCAGGCAAGATGACCATACCCTCGAAATCACTTCTATCTTTGCTTGCTAGTTTCTCACTCTTTTGCTATGCCTATGTTGCGATACCTACCACTTGCTCATCATGCCTCCCATATTGTTAAGCCAAGCCTCTAACCCACCTTGTCCTAGCAAACCATTGTTTGGCTATGTTACCGCTTTGCTCAGCCCTTCTTATAGCGTTGTTAGTTGCAGGTGAAGATTGGAGTTTGTTCCTTGTTGGAACATGGATATTTTGTTGGGATATCACAATATCTCTTATTTAATTAATGCATCTATATACTTGGTAAAGGGTGGAAGGGTCGGCCTTATGCCTGGTGTTTTGTTCCACTCTTGCCACCCTAGTTTCCATCATATCAGTGTTATGTTCCCGGATTTTGCGTTCCTTACACGGTTGGGTTATAATGGGAACCTATCGGTGTCAAAACCGGCGGATCTCGGGTAGGGGGTCCCGAACTGTGTGTCTAAGGCGGATGGTAACAGGAGGCAGGGAACACGATGTTTTACCCAGGTTCGGGCCCTCTTGATGGAGGTAAAACCCTATGTCCTACTTGATTAATATTGATGATATGGGTAGTACAAGAGTAGATCTACCACGAGATCAGAGAGGCTAAACCCTAGAAGATAGCCTATGGTATGATTGTATGTTGTAGTTGTTGTGTCCTACGGACTAAAACCCTCCAGTTTATATAGACACCGGAGAGGGTTAGGGTTACACAAGGTCGGTTACAAAGGAGGAGATACACATATCTGTATTGCCTAGCTTGCCTTCCACGCCAAGTAGAGTCCCATCCGGACATGAGACGAAGTCCTCAATCTTGTATCTTCATAGTCTAACAGTCCGACCAATGGAGATAGTTCGGCTGTCCGGAGACCCCCTAATCCAGGACTCCCATAGTAGCCCCTGAACCAGGCTTCAATGACGATGAGTCCGGCGCGCAGCATTGTCTTCGGCATTACAAGGCGGGTTCCTCCTCTGAATATACCACGGAAGAATTTGAATATAAGGATAATGTCCGACCCTGCAAAATAAGTTCCACATACCACCATAGAGAGAATAATATTTCCACAAATCCAATTTGCTGACTTGTTTTGGCAACACGACATTATATCACGGCCTGGTGATTATTCGAACCGTTTCCTTTTACTAGCCCCGCACATAACGCGAGGCAGTTTTTTGACACGTCTTGTCGAAGCAGAGATCGTGTCCCCTTATCACGGGATTCTCATCAATACGGGTGTGGGTAACCCGACTGCGCCATCGATTACGGTGCTTGGGGGATAAGCGAGTTTTACCAGGCTAGTGGGGACGCTTAGTTTCGTCCGCCCATATAAAGGAATAAGGATTCACCTTTTCATCCACGCCTTCTTCCTCCTTTGCTCATCCGTTTTCGCACACTCGGGCTCTAGCGCCCAAGTCCGCACTTCGCACCTCAACCTTCCCCAACCATGTCCGGAGTGGGAGGCAGGCGGATGGTCTCCTCCGTCATGAAGGGAGACATCAAGAAGCTGAGGAGAGCCGGATACCTGCCCGACGATGTCACGCACCGGCTCCCAAATGAGGGGCAGCTCATCCCCACCCCTGGGCCCCATGAGAGGGTAGTGTTCCTTACCCATTTCCTCCGTGGACTAGGATTCCCTCTCCACCCATTCGTCCGGGGGCTCATGTTCTACTACGGCCTGGATTTCCACGATCTGGCCCCGAACTTCATCCTCAACATCTCGGTGTTTATCGTTGTGTGCGAGGCCTTCCTCCGCATCAAGCCCCACTTCGGCTTATGGCTGAAGACCTTCAATGTCAAGCCGAAGGTTGTGGGCGGCCGCCAGGCGGAGTGCGGAGGCGCCATGGTGGGCAAGATGCCCAACGTTACATGGCTCGAGGGCTCCTTTGTGGAAACCATAAAGGGGTGGCAGTCGGGGTGGTTCTACATCACCGAGCCGCGTGACCCTGCATGGGCAGCGGCCCCCGAGTTCCGATCTGGCATCCCCACGTGGCTCACCTCCTGGAAAGAGAAGGGCTTGTCCTAGGGTAGTTCGGGAGAGCTGACCGGACTCCAAACATGTATTCAAAACATGGTGAACAAGAAGCTCAAACTCGTCAACGTAGTCTAGGTCATGCTCCACCTCCGGATCCTCCCGTGCCAACAACAGGACTTCAACTTGTGGGAGTTCGACCCGGCGCATCACCGAACTCTGAATAGTCTCTTCGACACAACTCACGAAGATGCCTGGAGGGTGCTGTTCAAAAGCGTCGAGGTCCCCCTCCCATTACTGAGGATCGCGGATTCAGCGTGAAGCGCCAAGCCAGTGCGGTAAGCTGCTTTACCTTTCACATGATACTTATTTTTTATAGATTGACTCCATGTGGGATCTAAACTCCCGTACCTTTGACAGGACTGGCAGGAGACGGCCGGACAGATCGACTGTCCGGCACCTTTGCCCGAAGGCCCAGCAGACGCTCTTCTGGCGAAGATGCTGACTCCGACACCTTATACGGTGCCAGAGAAGACCAAGAAGGCCAAGGGAACCCGAAAGAGTTCTCGACGCCAGGCATCGTTGGACTCACCGTCCGAGGACTCTACGGCGCAATCCTCCCCCGAAGACGAGGAGGCAGAAGAGGATGCTCCCCCTCCAGACAGGGGAGACAAGAAAATGAAGGCCGCCCCAACTGGGGAGGCCGAAGGGTCCAAGAAGGGGAGAACTCTCCTTCTGGACTACTCTACCACCGCCGCCGACGGCGAAGATGAGTGGCTGCCCAGGGCCAAGCCCTTGGGGAAGTCGTAAGTATTCGGATACCAGAGTAAGTCATAGTATTCCTTTGCCGCACTACTTCACCTAACGCCGAAATATGATTATGCAGGCCTCCCCGAGCCCGTATCGATGTATCATCGGACGGCTCCCTGGGCTCGTCGGACATGGATAGCGATCCAGTCCCGACCACCACCTCCCCCTATCCTGCGGATGACGCCGAGGTGCTGTCTCACGAGGCACTGGGTCAAGGGGAGACAGTCCCGGAGGTGCCTCAAGGCGGCCTCCCGCACTCCGGGAGCCGAGGGGACAAGGCCCCTGAGAGCTTCGAGTTCGGCCCTCAGCCGAACACCGCGCCGGAACCTCTAGTGGTTCCGGGCTCGGGCAGGCGGCCTCCTTCTAAGAGGGGCAAGACGCCTGTGCCGGTGACCTCTCTCCATCCAGAGGCGCCGGACAATCTGCTGGAAGCACTTCGTAGCGCTTCCATCGACGAGGAGCACCGTACTATTATGAGTGCGGTGGTCCAGAAGGTCCAGTCTGCCAAGAGCGGATTGATTGAAGCCTGTGCCAGCCTTCTAACAGGCTTTGAGGTAAGTGTTTTAAAATATAGGAAAAATATTACCGCATAGACAGTAGCCCCTGATGCTTTGTTCGGTGTTCACAAAGAAAAGCCGAACAGAGGATCAAATAATTTCGCAGGAGTCTAATATAAGTATGTCAATATGCGTATGCAGGCCTCGCTGCTGGCGTCCGCCGCACTGACTGCGGAGGTCATCGTACTGAAGCAGGACCTTGAGGGGTCCAAGAAAGAGCTCGGCCTTGCCAAGAGGCAGCTCAAGGAGAAGAAGGGTAAGTAATACCCTGTCTATAGATATGTATATATAAAAAAGAAGACGCGATTGCAAAATGACAGGATCATCGTATATTTGCCAGGGGCCACGACCGAGGTGACGAACCTGAAGCAAGCGCTAACCAAGGCCGAAGATAAAGCGGCCAAGGAGCGCACCGAGCGGGAAAAACAAGAGGCTCGTGTGGGCGAGGTGCAGCAAGATCTCCAGGCTCTCGTGACGAAGCACGAGGCGTTGGAGCTTGACTCGAAGACGCGAGAGTCTGAGCTTGCCGCGGCCCTCGAGAGCGCAAAGAGTGCCAAGGCCGAGGCCCAAAAGGCCCTCCAGGAGATTGACACGATGAAGAAAATAGCGGCGGGTAAGGCATTCTATATGCAAAGCAAGCATGTGAAAGTAAATTACCGATTATTTACCCGAATTCGGAGCTCTCCAGGAGCATTCGCAGATTTGCCCCGCAGCGTGTCGGATGCCGCACAATTTTACCAGGCCGAGGAGGGAAGCTCAACCGAGAAGCTGTTCTGGTCTCAGTATACTGAGACCGAACACCCAATGCCTCTAAGCGACCAGCTAAAGCAGCTGGTCGAGCTGCACAAGGCGTCCGAACAGGCCATGAAGGGCCTTATAGTCTGGCTGTGGCCTGGCGACGCCCTTCCGAACAGCTACTTCGGCCTGGTGAGGCGGCTTGCGGATGCCTGCCCACGGCTGGAGGTCGTCAAGCGGTCCGTCTGCATCGAAGGTGCACGCCGGGGTTTCGCCCGTGTGAAGGTGCAGTGGGCCAAGCTAGACGCTGTGAAGCTGATCCAGGAAGGGCCGCCGCAGGGCAAGGAGCATCGCACCCCCGAGATTTATTATGAGGGTGTCCTGAAGGGTGCCCGTCTTGTAGCGGACGAATGTTCAAAGTATGTAATATTTGAGTAAACTTGCTCGTGTGATCTTGTATGATGAAAACTTGTTTCATATGCGCTATGCAACACTTGTGTGAATTTAAAATATTACCTTATGTTTGGTCGTTTATCCAATCTGAGAGATGGCTAGTCCTCGGCTTCTGCCCCCATGCCACGAGTGCTGGGGTGTTCGGGATAAACCTGAGCACTCTTGTTCCCATGTTTGGGTCCTTCGAGGGAGGTGCTCAGCACAACGAACAAGGCAACCGGACTAATAATGCTTTATCACTCTCACTTAGCCATAGAATTCTATAATTTTAAATTTCGGCGAAGCCCCTGGTATTCGGAAGGTCGAATTCGGGGCGCGATACACGCCTTTAAGTCGGACAGGGCCGACCCCTCGCCCTAAGCGGCATAAGTCTTTAGGGACTCGAAAACCTCGCCGAACAGCGACCGGTCTCTCGCCTTATCATGACAGTTAGTTTTAGCTTTCTCTACTGAGGTGCTAAGCCCGGCAGAATCGGGGCACAACCATAGTAGTTCTCCTAGCGCTACCTTAGCCGATAGAGCGGAACATAAGGTACCAAAACATAGGAGCCGGGCAAACCCAACATTTGACCAAAGACATGATTCGGAGCTGATGCATATAATGCTATAAGTTCGGGGTGCCGCACTTGTGAAAGTGTTCGGACTTTTCACACCATATTGTGGGGTACGTAAGCCCCTGGTGTATTGGCCGTACCAAAGTGTACGGTTGCAAGGCGTCGTTAATGAACACACACACACACATATATATATATAACAAGAATGCAATAATAGTCGTGATGTTATGCATTGTTTATTCAAAAAGGTGCGTTAAAGCAGAATGATACAGACAGTGCGATAAGCAAAGAGTGGGACTATGTCCCTTCCAAGGGCAAGCTGAGGAATAGTATTAAATCAAATTTTCGCTCGTTATTGTAATCCACCTAGGAATTCCGTGGTGTGACGTAGCTTTCTGCCTCCTTGGTTGCTGCAGCATTTGTTCGGCAATAGTGCTGCTGGATAGGGTTTCCAGAGATTAAGGTCCTGAAAAAGAGAAAATAACCAAACGGGAAGCCCCTAGTGCGGTTTAAGCCGCGTCTTGGGGCGTGCCGCAGTTGTGCCCACCTCCCCATCTGTGCCCATGGTATTTTTAATGCGTAATTATGTACGCGTGGCACGAGTTTCACCATTTGGCTGGGACTGGGGTGGGGGCCACATTGCTACGCGAGCTCAGATCGCACCAGGCGGTCTATTTGCCGATTGCTCCGAGCGCGCTTGAAGGTGTCCGGGCCTTGAAACGCCGAACTGGTGGATTGCCTTAAGAGGCTGCTTTGTGCTTCTGCTGCGAGGGCCACAGTGTGCTCCTCTGTTCGGAGAGAGCGCTCTGTGTTTCCATTGACTGGAATAACCCCACGAGGTCCTGGCATCTTGAGCTTGAGGTATGCATAATGCGGTACCGCATTGAATCTCGCAAATGCGGTTCGCCTGAGAAGTGCATGATAACCACTGCGGAACGGGACTATATCGAAGATTAACTCTTCGCTTCGGAAGTTATCCGGGGATCCGAAGACCACTTCCAGTGTAATTGAGCCTGTGCAATGGGCCTCTACGCCTGGAATGACGCCTTTGAAGGTCGTTTTTGTGGGTTTGATCCTTGAGGGGTCTATACCCATTTTGCGCGCTGTGTCCTGATAAAGCAGGTTCAGGCTACTGCCTCCATCCATAAGGACTCGAGTGAGGTGAAATCTGTCAATGATTGGGTCCAGAACCAGTGCGGCGAATCCGCCATGACGGATACTAGTGGGATGGTCCCTGCGATCGAAAGTGATCGGATAGGAGGACCATGGGTTGAACTTTGGGGCGACTGGCTCCAACGCATATACGTCCCTGAGTGCACGCTTCCGCTCCCTCTTGGGGATGTGGGTTGCGTATATCATGTTCACCGTCCGCACTTGTGGGGGAAACCTCTTCTGTCCTCCGATGTGTGGCTGCCGGGGCTCATCATCATCATCGCTATGTGGCCCCTTGTCCTTGTTTTCGGCAATTAACTTTCCGGCCTGCTTGAACACCCAACAATCCCTGTTGGTATGATTGGCTGGCTTTTCTGGGATGCCGTGTATTTGACACGAGCGCTCGAGTATACGGTCCAAGCTGGACGGACCCGTCGTACTTTGTTTGAATGGTTTTTTCCGCTGACCGGGTTTAGAGCCTTTGAATCCGGCATTGACTGCCGTATCCTCGTTATTATCGCTGTTAATGCGGCGCTTATGTTTGTTGTGACGTGACCTGCTATTGCCATCCTTGGTATCCGAAGTACCATGGTTCTTTGATATGTTATTACTGCCAGCCAGCCAGCTGTCTTCTCCTGCACAAAAGCGGGTCATGAGTGTCATGAGGGCTGCCATAGATTTTGGCTTTTCCTGACCAAGGTGCCGGGCTAGCCATTCGTCATGGATGTTGTGTTTGAAAGCCGCTAGGGCCTCTGCATCCGGACAGTCGACGATTTGATTTTTCTTTGTTAGGAACTGAGTCCAGAATTGCCTGGCCGATTCTTCTGGCTGCTGAATTATGTGGCTCAAGTCATCGGCATCTGGTGGTCGCACATAAGTGCCCTGAAAGTTGTTAAGGAATGCGGCTTCCAGATCTTCCCAACAGCTGATGGACTCTGCTGGCAAGCTGTTAAGCCAATGCCGCGCTGGTCCCTTGAGCTTTAGTGGGAGGTATTTGATGGCGTGTAAGTCATCACCGCGGGCCATGTGGATGTGGAGGAGGAAATCCTCGATCCATACTGCGGGATCTGTTGTGTCGTCATATGATTCAATATTTACAGGTTTGAAACCTTCTGGGATTTGATGATCCATTACTTCGTCTGTGAAGCATAAGGGGTGTGCGGCGCCTCTGTACTGGGCTATATCGCGAAGCAGCTCGAATGGGTCTTGCCCGCTGTGTTCGGCCCGACCAGATTTACTTTTACTGTATCCGGCGTGACGTTTATCGTCTCGCATAGTGGCGCGCCCTCGTGATCCATAGATCGATCTTGCATGCTTTGCTTTGTCCTACAATATGTCTCGCAGGTCTGGCGTATCTCCCCATGCCTTTTTATTTGAATGGCGTCGGGGTGCAGGCTGAGTTTTTGGCTGGAATGCCTCTCTATCGCGGCCATGAGGTGGCCGATCAGCCGAATCATATGCTTCTTCCTCCAGTCGGGGTAGCAACCTGTACTTTGGGTAACTCTTGGAGGGGCGCTCGAATTTATATTCCTCAGCCGCAAGGACTTCAATCCATCTGTCAGCTAGCAGATCCTGATCATCTTGAAGCTGCTGCTGCTTTTTCTTAACGCTATTTGCCGTGGCTATAAGCCGGTGTTTGAAGCGCTCTTGTTCGACGGGATCCTCTGGCACAACGAATTCGTCGTCGCCGAGGCTTGCCTCGTCTTCGGAGGGGGGCATGTAATTATCATCCTCCTTCTCTCCATCTACCGCTCTCTCAGGAGGGCTGGCTCCTCCATCCTCCTGCTCTGATTCTTGCTGGAGGGGATTGTTGTTGTCTTCAGCACTATCCGGAGTGTTATTATCTCATGTGCCGGTATCACCACTTTTGCTTTGGAGGGACTTAGAGCGGCATCGCTGACGTCGGCGCTTGGGTTGCTTCTTGGAGGGGTCATCCTCCGCTATCTCGTGGCCATTGCCTTCTTTGGGTGTATCCACCATGTATATATCGTATGATGAGGTGGCTGTCCAGTGCCCTGTGGGCAGTGGATCCTCTTCGTTTCCCGCATCGTCATCCATACCGTCGATGTCTTCAGAGTCGAAGTCGAGCATGTTGGTTAAGTCATCGATAGTGGCTACTAAGTGGGTGGTGGGTGTGCCGCGAATTTCTTCGTCGTGCGCATCCCAGTCCTGCCGGACATAGTTCGGCCAGGATCCTCCTGACAAGGAGAGAGACCTTAATGAGTTATGTATGTCACCAAAGGGCGAGTGCTGAAAAATATCCACGGAGGTAAACTCCATGATCAGCGCCCAATCGGATTCGATGGGAACAGGCCCGGGCGGTTCGGAGTCCGTGGCCGGAGATGGATCTGGCAGTTCAACAACACGGCTCTTGTGCAAGGTAAGGTTGATGTTTGGCTCGATCGCCGCTGAGGGTAAGGCCTCCGTGGCGGGGTCCATCGACCCATCCATGGACGGCGCAACTGGCTCCGAATTGAGGGTCGGAGCGGCTTCCTGTGCGATCTCCTGGACACTGTCCGATGGTAGAGCTAAATCATACTCATCGTGACCGCGTGACACACAAGGCAGAGGCTCGAATCCGTCAAAGATCAAGCCTCCACGGATATCGACCGTGTAGTTTACGCTTCCAAACTTGACCTGGTGGCCAGGGGTGTAACTTTCAATCTGCTCCAGATGGCCAAGCGAATTGGCTCGCAGTGCAAAGCCGCTGAAGACGAAGATCTGTCCGAGGAGAAAAGTCTCACCTTGGACTGCATCGCTGATAGTAGGAGCCATCAAGCCTAACGGCGATGACACAGAGGAACTCTCAATGAAAGCACCAATGTCGGTGTCAAAACCGGCGGATCTCGGGTAGGGGGTCCCGAACTGTGTGTCTAAGGCGGATGGTAACAGGAGGCAGGGAACACAATGTTTTACCCAGGTTCGGGCCCTCTTGATGGAGGTAAAACCCTACGTCCTGCTTGATTAATATTGATGATATGGGTAGTACAAGAGTAGATCTACCACGAGATCAGAGAGGCAAAACCCTAGAAGCTAGCCTATGGTATGATTGTATGTTGTAGTTGTTTTATCCTACGGACTAAAACCCTCCGATTTATATAGACACCAAAGAGTGTTAGGGTTACACAAGATCGGTTACAAAGGAGGAGATACACATATCCGTATTGGCTAGCTTGCCTTCCACGCCAAGTAGAGTCCCATCCGGACACGAGACGAAGTCTTCAATCTTGTATCTTCATAGTCTAACAGTCCGGCCAATGGAGATAGTCCGGCTATCCGGAGACCCCCTAATCCAGGACTCCCATAGAACCCCTTGACAATTCACCTTGAATAAAACTCCTCCAGCAAGGCCCAACATTGGTTTTACCATTTGCCACCTAGCCTCTTTTTCCCTTGGGTTAGGCCAGCCCAAGGGTCATCTTTATTTTAACCCCCCCGGGCCAGTGCTTGTCTAAGTGTTGGTCCAAACTGAGCGATGTCCGGAGCTACCAGGGGCAACTCTGGTCTAGCCCACCCGACGTCTGGCTCATCCGGTGTGCCCTGAGAACGAGATATGTGCAGCTCCTATCGGGATTTGTCGGCACATCTGGGTGGCTTTGCTAGTCTTGTTTTACCATTGTGGAGGATGTCTTGTAACCGGGATTCTGAGTCTGGTCGGATTGTCTTGGGAGAAGGAATATCCTTCGTTGACCGTGAGAGCTTGTGATGGGCTAAGTTGGGACACCCCTACAGGGATTTGAACTTTCGAAAGCCGTGCCCGCGGTTATGGGCAGATGGGAATTTGTTAATGTCCGGTTGTAGAAAACCTGAAGTTGATCTTAATTTAAAATACATCAACCGCGTGTGTTACTGTGATGGTCTCTTTGCGGCGGTGTCCGGGAAGTGAACACGGTGTTGGAGTAATGCTTGACGTAGGTTGTTCTAGGATCACTTCTTGATCATAGTGGTTTGATCGTGCTTTTGCCTTCTCTTCTCGCTCTCATTTGCGTATGTTAGCCAACAAATATGCTAGTCGCTTGCTGCAGCTCCACCTCATACCTTTTACCCTACCTATAAGCTTAAATAGTCTTGATCGCGAGGGTGTGAGATTGCTGAGTCCCCGTGACTCACAGATACTTCTAAAACCAGATTGCAGGTGCCGTTGAACCGTGCAGGTGGCGCAACCGAGCTCAAGGAGGAGCTTGATGAAGATCGTGTTCATTATGTTGTTTCGTTTCCAGTTGATCAGTAGTGGAGCCCAGTCGGGACGATCGGGATCTGTGTAGCATTTGGGGTAGTCTTCTTTTATTTTGGTTCCGTAGTTGGACCTTGACTGTATCTGGTTGATGTAATGCTTTATTCATGTAATTGTGTGAAGTGGCGATTGTAAGCCTACTATGTATCTCTTTCCCTTATGTATTACATAGGTTGTGTGAAGATTACCGCACTTGCGACATTGCTTACAATGCGGTTATGCCTCTAAGTCGTGCTTCGACACGTGGGAGATATAGCCGCATCGTGGGCGTTACAAGAGGCCCATTCTGGTGAAAAGGCTGGCCCGTTTGACTTGGTCAAAAGGTAACGGGCCAGCCCGCGGAAAGCCTATTAACGTCCTGTTCGTATGTAGCCCATTTACGACCCGCTAACCCACGGCCCGTTACGGTCTATCCGAATTAAGCCCAGTAGCTTCATCTAGGCCTTCCAATATGATTCCAGCCCGTTGTAACTTCCGTCCCATGTATGGCCCATGATGTCTTTCGGCCCAAACGAGACCATTTGTAACTCTTGGCCCATTAACGGGCCATGGTGAATCTGGCCCGCAATGAACAGTGTACCCCTTTATACCCATTAACGACCCATTATTCCATTGGGCCGTTTCCAACCCGTGTTATCTTTTGGCCTTCTCAGGGCCCATTTATTCTTGGGATCATTTCCAGCATTCGGCTACTTACAGCCCGTCACTGGCCTTTTCTGCCTGTGGGCCAAATTCAGCCCGCGGTTACAATCGGCCCGTTTGCGGCCCGTTACTCCGTTGGGCCGTTTTCATAATGTCATCAAATACGGCCGATTAACGACGACCTATTATTATCGGCCCCTGAACGGACGATTCCAAATCTAGCCCGTTTACAGCCCATAATGCGGTCTGTTATTGGCCCATGTTTGGCCTGTCGATCATACGACACGTAGAAGGCCCATTGATGCTACGACCCATAGAAGGCCCATTCTTTCTATGGCCCTGAGAAGGCCCATTGTTTCTACGTCCCGTAGGAGGCCCATGGTAACTACAGTAAATATGTAGCCCATGGTTATTGTGGCCTAGTTTAAAAAAATAGGTTATTGCGGCCACTAGCAAACCGCAGAAAAAGAACAACACTGACTACAAGCAAACAAATAAACAAGACAACAAGGAAATAAATAAGAAAGCAACTTACACTAGGCTATCACGGCTATTACACATATTACATCCACTGGGCATCAAAGTTCGCCACCAGTGCAAATATAGGGAACAAAGCAGCATATCATATACACTGGTTGTCAAAGTTGGCGACCAGTGCAAATAAACGCCGCAGCAAAACAAGTCCAGAACTGAAACCACTTCAAAAGATCTCAAGAAAAAATATCCTGGGTACCCATAATGCTGGCGAGATGCTTAGCAAGCTTATTAACTTTCTCTTGTTTGGTGCTTAAATCCTCCAACGCTTGCTGTTGCACCAGAAAGTATGCATCTGAATTCTGCAGGGACTTCCTCAGTCCTTCAGCTTCCTGTCGCAGCACATCTGATCGATGTATTTCAACTTCTCAAGAAGACGAACTGATTCAGGTAGCGAGTTCGAAGAGCTTGTGCCAGCAGTAGCGGCCAGTAACTCGAACACCACATCAAGACAGGACTTTTGGGTTCTCTCACTGTCATCAAGGTAGTTTTTATCAGCTTTCTCGGAGACCAACAAGGATGTCTCACTATCTTGAACCTTATCTGCATTACTTCCTTTACCATTGCATAACAGGGTACTATTCTCCAATATTTTTTCTGCATTCTAAAAGAGAAACAAGCAGACACATCACAGGTTTACCATGTTGTATATGAAAATCATTTTGGTAAATCAATTTAGTAGTAAAGTGCACATGATAACATCATGAAACAAACATATATCTATGTACCATGGTCACTTTCTGGTCTATATCATTCTAGTTTTTGTTGCCAAATCAAGATAGAGACACAGTTCAAATACTATTTGTTCAAGACAAAGCAGAATAGACAAAATATAAGTGTGGGAAATTATAGAGCAATAACAACACTGTAATGTGCATGACATGAGAACATAAGTGTTCATTCAATTGAAACTGAAATCAACATAGAGCAAGTTACAACAACAAACCAGTTAAAGAAACGGGTTTAAAACATACCTGTTGCGCCATTGGAGTTTCAATTCCATCCTTCAAATTTGAAAATAGTTGGTCTGAGTAAATACAGTGATGCAAGAGCAAAGGAGTATGAACCATAGCTACAGAACCTGACCTGAGAACAATTCTTCTTCTGCTTTAAGCATTGAGTTGGGATTCGGAGTGGTGGTCCTCGTTGTTGGATTTCGGGTTCCGGCAGACCCTTGAGGTTCGAACACTGGGGTGCGCGCGGAGATTTCGCCTTCTACCTACCTGCGCCCCTCCGCCTCGCTAAGATCTAAGCTATGGAAAGAACAGCACAAGAGACACAGGGTTTATACTGGTTTGGGCCACCGTTGTGGTGTAATACCCTACTCCAGTGTGTGGTGTGGTGGATTGCCTCTTGGGCTGGTGATGATGAGTAATACAAGGAAGAACAGCCTCGCGAGGGTCTGTTCTTGGCTGAGGGGATGAACTGCTAGGAGGAGTTCAGTCACCCTACTCTCTCTCTCTCTTCTCGATCTCAATCCCCCTCTACCCTGGGGGTGGCTAGTCCTATTTATAGGCAAAGGCCCTGGGCCTCTTCCCAAATATTGAGCGGGAAGGGCACCAACAATTGGCCATTTTGAAGGGGAACATCTGGTACACTTATCCTGACTAAAGTTGGTCCTCGCCTGCCAAAGGCTCTGGTGGTGACGCTGGCTTGGACTCCACAATGACTTCCTTCCCGCCGTTGGGCCGGTCTTGGTCTCGTTGCACCGAAACGGGTGCCTTTGCTTGATGCTCTCGCTTGCGCTTGCTCCCTTTGCACCAAAGAGGAAAGGAGGACACTGCGCGAGCTGGTGCCCGCCTGTCACCCTTGGTCGTCATGGCTTGCGTCACGGGCACCTCGTGAGGTACCCCGCCTTGATCTCTCCACCTCCTCGCGAGCCGGCCTGATGAAGCCGTGCCTAAGGAAGCTCCGTGTCGTCCGCCTCGCGAGGCTTGGCCCCTCGCGAGGGTCTTGGGTCTGTGTTGATGAAGATGGGCCGTGCTGGGCCCCCCTTTGAGCCACGCCGCAGGCTGCAGGCAGGCAAGTCTGGGGACCCCCGTTCCCAGAACGCCAACAGTAGCCCCCGGGCCCAAGGCGCGCCTGGACTTGGCCGTGCAGGGAGGCGAAAGGGCAAGGGCGAAGCGCCACGGCCCTAACAGCCTGCGGCCTTGGGCGCCACATGGTGGTTGATTGGGCGTGGGCGGCACTATTCCCCCACGCCCCCTTATTTTGCGCCATGCTAGGCGGACTCGTAGTCGTACACAGCCGCCCCCCTTTCTGTCGCTCGAGCACCCTCTGTCCTTCCTCCGCTCGAACTCCAGCTTCTGTTTTCAACCCAATTTCGAACCTTCCCCCCTTCCCATCGCCATGGCTCCGACGAAGAAGGGAAGAGGGAAGAAACCCATGCCTCCGCCTTGCTCGCCGCCGTTGGCGGCCCCCGCCGAGGGCTTAGGCAAGGTCAGCTCGGCTTTGGCCACTATCTTCAACGAATGCGGGAGGACGACGGCCTGGCCCGCGTCTCACTTCTCCATCGACAGGATAGTCACCGAGGTCCAGTATTTCGCTGACGCCCTGTGGGCGGGTCTGGTTCCCCCCTTTTCTGATTTCTTCAATGCCGTGCTTTCCCACTATCAGATCCACATGATGCATCTGGGTCCTGAATCCATCACCCTTCTTTCGGTCTTCGCCTTTGTTTGCGAGGCAATGATGGGCATCCTTCCTTCGGTTGCCTTGCTGCGCCACTTCTTCTCTCTGTGCCTTGTCGACCCTACCCAATGCTGGGCGTGCGTGAGCTTCGCTGCCGCGTTTGAGACAGCAGCCTCAGGGATTGACTTCAGGCTCCCTCTGCCCGCGGCTGGGTTCCGCGAGCGGTGGCTGTATGTGGATGCAGGGGTGCCCAGCCCCCTGCTATCGAAGCCAACTTCGCCTGCTGTCCCCAATTCGGGTTGGGGCCAGGAGACGCTTGAGAGCCCCCGACTCGTCTTCGTCTGGCAGCGCTTCACGTTATTGAGGTCGCTTGGCGTGACAGCGCCCAAGGTGGTGAAGGAGTTCCTGCTTCGCCGCATTGCTCCTCTCCAACGCCACTCCTACCGGATGTGGGCCTTCAGCGGGCGTGATGATCGTATGAGGCTCCAGGAAGAGGACCTGATGCCTGAAGTGCTGAGGACAGTGCTCTTGATCCTGACTGGGGACCCCAACCCTGGCAGCATCTAGTAGGGAGGGGCCTTGCTGTACCTCTGCCAAAACAGGGGCGATTTTGTGAATCAGATGCCTATCTTTGATGAGTGGGGGCCGCGCCCCGCCGGCCTCCAGGATCTCGCGAGAACCCAGTGACGGTGACTGCCCTTCAAGTCGGCCAAGGCGACTCTTCCTCAAGTGGCGGAGCAGGGAGGCATGAGGCGCCAAAGGCCGAGGGGGCTCCCGGCGGGGTGACAGCGCCGAGCGATGCTCATGAGGGAGCAGCTCTTGGGGCCCGTGCCGCTGAGGCTGAGGGTGGCAAGCAGCTGCCCTCAGTGCCTACGACTGAGGCCCCTAAGGCTCCAGCCGCTTCTCTTGGCGAGGCGATTGGCAGCGCGCATCAGGCAGGCGCCCCTGACGCGGATCGCCATGACGCTCTGTCTTCGTTGCAGGTTGATCCCTGCGCTCAACTCTTGGGCCGCTTCCGCGTGGAGAAGGGAGGCCCTGGGCGACGATTACCCTTGTCGCTTGCTGAAGCGTAGGAAGTACTTCGCCACTCATGAGTAAGCCGTCTCCTTTCCCAGCTCCCGATCCTTCTGTTGCTTTTACTGATCCTTGCTCCACAGGCCCCTTCCAGCCAAGCTCGCGGAGATGGCTGAGGCGCCGTCCCCCTTGGCTTCGCCCCCTCCACCATCCTCAAGCACTCCGAGCAGTAGATCCCTTGTGGTGAGGGCGATCGAAGAGGCGAACCGTCCCGAGGCGCATCGTGGCCCTGCGCACCTCGCGATCCTCCTTCGTGGGCCTTCTCGTGGCATAGCCAGCCTGCCGTGGGCTTCTCGCCTGGTCATGGACTGCGATTGGCTGAGGCGCTCCCTGCGCTCTTCATCTGGGGACGGGCTAGCTCCAGGCCGGGCTTCTGGCGTGGCGTGCCTGGCCGTCGCGAGGGTGCCAGCCCCTAGCCCCCTGCCCGGAGGGGGAGTGCTGATTCGTGGCCCCCGGCGCTTGCTTGGGGCAGATGGTGGTGTGGAAGACGTGCTCGAGCATGCCCGGGAGCGTCGCGCTCTTCGCCAAGGATTCCTTCGAAGGGCGGCTGACGCGGTGAGCCTGCTTGGTGAGGAGCTTGCTGATGAAGACGCGCTCCTTGAGGCCGAGGGCCTGCGCCTGGCTGCAGAGAGGCGCGAGCTGGAGGGCGCCATCGCCCTTGCACGCCGTCAGCGCGACCTTGACGATGCAGAGGCCAAGGCGTTGCTGGTGGCCTCTCGGGAAGCCCTATCTTGGGCCGCTGAGGAGGCCCGGGAAGCTGACCGGCGGCGAGAGGTGGCGGAGGAGCGGGCTCGGGAGCTCCTGGCCTGGTGCCACTCACTGGAGGAGCAAGTGGAGCTGCGCGAGGCAGCCCTCGCGTCGATGAAGGTGGCCTCTGGTGACCCAGCAGAGCTCCAGAAGCGTGAGGAGGAGCTGACACTGGAAGCCACCGAACGTACCCGCGAGTACGAGCGTCTGGAGACGAGGGAGCACTTGGTGACGCAGGTGGAGGATGATGTCGCTACACGGGAAGCCCGTGTCCTGGAGGAGGTCGAACATCGGGTGGCGATGGCGCGCTTGAACCTCGAGCATGAGTTCGAGGAGAAGCTGGGGTTGATCCGGGCCGAGGCTGAAGGTAGGACTGCTGCCTTCAGGGCCAAGCTGGAGGAAGCGACGCGGCGGGCCGATGCTTTTCGGGCCGCCCTCGAGGTAGCGCAAGGGGAGTCAACCACCTCCCAGGCCGAGGTGCTCCTTCTTCGCCAGCGGGTGGAGGAGGCTGAGGTCGTCGTGCGCCAGAATGCGGACGAGATACGTCAGCGGCGGATCCTGGAGCATGAGCACGGCCCATGCTCACCACGCTCCGGGAGAGAGCCAACACAGCCTTGGGCAACATCTGCGAGGCGGCTGTTGGCGAGCCGCACGCAGTCAACTATGCCAACAACCTTCAGTTCTTCACCCACGTGGTGACGCAGTTGGAGGCGCGGTCGGTCAGGGCTGACAGGTTGGTGGAGGAGAGGAGTCGCGCCCTGCTCGGGCGCGGCTTTTCTCGCGTCATCAGCCATCTCCGGAACATGGATCCCCACTTCGATTTCGACGCCGCCATCGCCCCAGTCCCCCAGGCCGCCCGAGACAACCTGGCGCTTGGGTGGAAGACAATGTGGATGCTCTTGTCAGGGCCTTCGCTTCAGACAACGACGGCGTGATCGTGGCTGCCGATGAGGGCGGTGTGGTGAATGGCCCTGCCGCCGCTGGCGGCGACACAGGCAGCGATGGCGAGTCCAGCAACGCCAGCAACGGTTCGGGTGGTGCTCCTGAGGACGCATTGGGGGATTTATCCGACTGATTGTGCATCGTTCCTGCTTCCTTACCATGCATGAATAGAACTCAGGTTTTGGCCTGATGGCTGTGAGAGAATTTTGGAGGGGGGGGCCCTCATGTAAAACTTGTGTTCATCGTATTAGTAGACGTTACATTGCCCATGCGCCCACGCCAAGTGGTTGGCTTAAGCGACGCGCTGGTCGGCTAGTTTACCTTTGTCCCGTGTGGGCCCTGAGGTAGCCTGTGGGTGGCTGTGGTGTCCCGAGTGTTCCCTGATCGAATCCGTAGGATCTGCCGTAAAAAAACCCTCCTGAGAGGACACGACGGTGGCAGTCTGGGCTGCACGCAAGCTAGGCCTGACCCGGCTCGCGAGGGGCTCATGAGGGGAGGCAGCTGAGGCGAAGTGGTAATCAAAACGTGAGAAATTGCTCGAACGAGACTAAGCACCCCCTCCCCGAACACACGCAAATCTCAAATTCGAATCCAACTTAAATCCAGCGGGGGAAAGTGACAACCAAAGGGAAAAGCAATGAAAGCAGACAAAAGGCCGCGTCCGGCACCTAATCTAGTCTTGGACGTCTTCTCACCAGCGTGGAGCTAAATGCTGCCACTGGGCGTGGGAGGGAGCCCCAGGGCCTGAGGCCGGCACCCCTGAGACTCCGGGGCGTGTACAGCCCCACTCATTATTACGTGAGAGTGTCACGGGGAGGCGAGCTTCATAGGCACTGGGCCTTCTTCACAGGTACTGGCCTTGCTTCATATCGCCAGACGAGGGCCCCGCCTTGCGCCACACTCTAGTGCCATCAACGACGACCGGAAACCAGGACGCCGCCGATGGGGTAGAGCGGTCGCCAGCGGTTACCCCGACGACCACGGGTCCTCCGCCAGGGGCAGGCCCTGAGGCACCTCCCCAGCAGAGGGCCGACCTCCTGAGAACACCTTGCTCCGAATGCCGCGGTGGTGATGTTGGATCTCGGCCCCTCTCCTGCAGCCCCCCTGCGCCCTCCTCCTGAGGGGTAGGAGACTGTGGGAGCGAGGCAGCTGCTCGCTGTGGCGACCTGCACCTCCTGCGATCCATGATTAGCGTATGCCTGCTCCTAAGGAATTAGTGGTACCCGATAATCACTGCCTCCAGCGTGGCCGGTGGGACCATCCTGGGGCTCCTGGAAGAGCTTAGCTTCTGGCGCCTCGCCCCCCTGCTTGGGCTGAGGAGTGAGCCTTGTTCGCCCTCGTGAGAGTGCCCTTGGTCCATCATGTGGGGCACGTATTCTTCTGGCGCCATCATCCCGAAGGCCACGCCGTAGTGCTCCGCGTGCCATGCAGCTCTGCTTGACGCGCCCACCGTGGGGTGGTAACGCGGCTGTCCACTAGGGCCGTGGGTCGCGTCGAGTCCTTCTTCTTCGCAGACCGGGAGCGGGGACAGCGCCGCCGCCGGTCCGGTGCCGACAGCTTTGCTGGCGTTGGAGTAGCCTTGGAGCCCGCGGGCGCGCGCGGAGCCCCCGCGCGGGCTGCCCTGGGCTTGAGATGGGAGCTGGGTGCAGAAGGGGTGAGCCCCCGAGGCGGCGAAGCCCAGGAGCTCTGCCACCCGCTCCAGCAGCACGTCGCGGCCACCCTCCAGCAGCCTGCACTACAGCAGCTCTCGGGCCACCGTGAGTGCGGCCCTCGAGTTCGCCTGCTCCCGGCGGGTGTACGGTGTCGTGGTCGCGGCGTGATTGGAGGCCCTTGCTACCGACCGCGCCTGCCGCGGTGTGAGAGCTGTCGAAGCCTATCCGCGTCGCCCGCGGCCCGCAGCGCCCTGCGGACCGCGAGCTGCCTGGGGCATGGGGTCGCCCGTGGCGAGCGGCTCTGTCCTGGCGGGCCACGCCGCCCAAGGATCTGGATTGCCCGCCTGGTCGCTGGACATGGTGATGACGACGTGATGGGACACGAAGCGGTAGAAGGTGGATTCCAGCGCACCCCTACCTGGTGCGCCAAATGTCGGATTTCGGGTTCCAGCAGACCCTTGAGGTTCAAACACTGGGGTGCGCACGGAGATTTCGCCTTCTACCTATCTGCGCCCCTCCGCCTCGCTAAGATCTAAGCTATGGAAAGAACAGCACAAGAGACACATGGTTTATACTAGTTCGGGCCACCGTTGTGGTGTAATACCCTACTCTAGTGTGTGGTGTGGTGGATTGCCTCTTGGGCTGGTGATGATGAGCAATACAAGGAAGAACAGCCTCGTGAGGGTCTGTTCTTGGCTGAGGGGATGAACTGCTAGGAGGAGTTCAGTCACCCTTCTCTCTCTCTCTCTTCTCGATCTCGAACCCCCTCTACCCTGGGGGTGGCTAGTCCTATTTATAGGCAAAGGCCCTGGGCCTCTTCCCAAATATTGAGCGGGAAGGGCACCAACAATTGGCCATTTTGAAGGGGAACATCTGGTACACTTATCCTGACTAAAGTTGGTCCTCGCCTGCCAAAGGCTCTGGTGGTGACGCTGGCTTGGGCTCCACAATGACTTCCTTCCTGTCGTTGGGCCGGTCTTGGTCTCGTTGCACCGAAACGGGTGCCTTTGCTTGATGCTCTCGCCTGCGCTTGCTCCCTTTGCACCAAAGAGGAAAGGAGGACACTGCGCGAGCTGGCGCCCGCCTGGCACCCTTGGTCGTCATGGCTTGCGTCACGGGCACCTCGTGAGGTACCCCGCCTTGATCTCTCGCCTCCTCGCGAGCCGGCCTGATGAAGCCGTGCCTGAGGAAGCTCCGTGTCGTCCGCCCCGCGAGGCTTGGCCCCTCGCGAGGGTCTTGGGTCTGTGTTGATGAGGATGGGCCGTGCTGGGCCCCCCTTTGAGCCACGTTGCAGGCCGCAGGCAGGCAAGTCTGGGGACCCCCGTTCCCAGAATGCCGACACTCGTGCTTTGGGCACTACAGTTCCCTTACTAACTGCTCGTGTTTGGGTGCTTTGTGGTGGAGACGGTGCTGTGTCAACTAGAACTGGGTTACTATCTGCTGGGGTTGGGGTTAGAAGGGGTGTAGCTGGTTCTCTGTCCAAATGGGTTAGGGTACAGTCTGTGAGAGTCTGGGTTATGTGTGGTGGGGCTAATTCTTGGGCAAGTACAACCGTGGTTCTATCTGCATCAACTGGTAGCACTATCTTTTCTAAAGACCGAACTGTTACTCCCTTAGATACTGCCATCACCCTCTCCAATTCAAATGGCTGATAAACAAGAAAATTAATTGAATGTACAGACATTGTATGATAGACATGTGGAATGGATAGTGGGGAATAAAAGAGGGCATGAAATAATTCACATTTATGTTGTCTAACCAAACATGATAGCATGGCACAATTTCACATATATGATGGCTAACTAAACAGGATAGCATGACACAATTTCACATTATGATGGCTAACTAAAAAAGATGGAAAGACATTGTTCAAAATATGATGACTATGTAAACAGGATGACATGATATAACTATATAATGTGTTTATTAAATAGGATGGCATGCCATAATTCACATACATGCCGCCTATGGAAACATGATAGCATGATATAATTCCTTGATAGAATGACATAATTCAAAATATGATGACTGTAAACACTAAACAAGATGAGATGATATAACTATATGATGTTTTTATTAAATGGGTTGCCATGCCATAATTCAGATAGATGCTGCGTATGTAAACATGATGGCATGATATAATTCAAATATATGATTTGTATAGTCAGCAAGTAAGCAGATGGCAATCCATATATGATGTAAAAACTAAGCAATGCAAGACAACATGCATGACATGGGTAATATAACCCTGCCAAGTTTGAGCATAGACCTTAGGGGGAAATAGGACTGGTCATCAGTCTATGAATCCTCCTCTGAGGAGCTCTCTGTATCCAGCAAAATGTCTGCTTCAGCAGGTAGCATTGTCTGCTCGAAATACCTTTTTTCACTCCAGATACTTCCACCACCGCTTCAAATGGCTGATGCGCAGGAAGAGTAGTTGAATATACAAACGTTGTCGACAAACAGAACATGTAATACAAAAAATGATAGCATGATATAATTCACATACATGATGATTGGCGAACATGGCATTGCATAATTCACATATATTATGCCTTTGCAACAAGATAGCATTGCATAATTCACATATATAATGTCTTGCAACAAGATGGCAATGCATAATTCACATATATGGTAATTAGACACTAAACAGGTGGCATTCACACAAAGCATGTCTAAACTAATCAAATGACATAGCAATGCAATACACCATACGCACGATATGAGCAACATAACCCTGCCAAGTTAGAGCATACACCTCGGGGGGAAATAGGACTGGTCATCTGTCTCTGAATCCTCCCCTGAGGAGCTATCCGTAACCAGCGAGATATGTGCTTCGTCAGATAGCATAGTCTGCTCTGAAGACCTTGTTTTCACTCCAGAATTTTCCATCACCGTGTCAAATGGCTGATGCACACGAAGAGTAGTTGAATGTACTAACATTGTTGACAAATGTAATATGTAACAAAAAAAGGATGGCCTAATATAATTCACATATAAGATGACTGGCTAAGCAGGATGGCATTGCAAAATTCACATATATGATGCCTAGCTAAACGATGAATAAACTAAACAGATGGCATTCACACAAAGCATGTCTAAACTAAGCAGTTGACATATTTGATGTATAAAGTAAGCAATGCAAGGCACCATATGCATGATATAACCAACATCAGCATGCCAAGTTAGAGCGAAGACCTCAGGGGGTAAATATGAGTGGTCTTGTCCTTCTGAATCCCCCTCAGAACAGATATCTTCCTCTCCATTAAAATCCAAAAAAGGTGGAGGGGGCTGCCTTTACGCCTACCATGGAGCGATGTCTGCATGAAATTTTATTGCCACGCAAGGCTCGTCTCTTTATCTCTACATGTTCATTTCCATTGTGTACAATAACTGACATGCATAGGAATAAAACATAGTGAGATTATGTAAGGAGTGCATGCATAAATCCAGAGTGATGGTAGCAACCTGTGAATAGACCCAAAACCAATGATAGCAGGCAGATAATGGCTTCAGTTAAAAAATACAGATAATGGCTTCATTACTGTTGTTTCCCACCCAACATGAAACTCATAGTAGACACCAGAGATTAACCAGATAGTAGATATATACTATTGATTGCGGCCCCGATATGTACACCACAACCATTTAAAAACTCAAGTTTGACCATTAGTTTGGAGCTGAGTCTAATCGGTGAACAGGACGATAAAGTAGCATGGAATATTAAGCGATGCATAACGTAAGCAGACACGAAAGAGTGCGACCTCTCTTGCGGACCCATGTAGTCCTCGAGGTCATCTGCTCGGTTGATGATGGTAATGCAGTTGTCGTGGCTGCCGGCGGCGGGGAAAAAGATCTGAGGCGGCGAAAGACAGTCTGGAGGCCGGATCCCTGCTGTGCTGGACCCTTCTATTGTTGGAGCAGCTGAGCGTGGGTGGACGACGGCGCAGCAGGAGCAGGACAAACCACACAAGGTTTTCTTTGACAACTATCCATAAGAGAAGTAATTCTGTAAGGGCTCGTTTGAATTGGAGGATTCTAACAATGCAGGGATAGGAAATACACAGTAATAGGATAGGAATGCACATGCAAAACAGAGAATTTAAAAACACAGGATTTCTGCCAATCTGGGTGTTTGGTTCACAAGAATTGGAAGATCACAAGATGCAAAGAAGCATGACGAGATTAAGTCAAACCACAAGAAAATGTTTGGTTATAATGCTATTATGCTACTATCTCTTAGTCTTGTCCTTCATGAATAGGAATTTGAAAAGGAGGACAAGTGGAAATTAAAATCTGTACGGTTTTTCTTTCAAGGAGAAACTAAAGGAACAAATCCTACAGTTTCCTTTGCTCCATTCCTTTGAACCGAATGCATGAATAGTAGTACCATAGGAAACTTTCCAATTTCTATGTTTTTCCTTCAATTTTCCTTTCAAGCATGGGCGATTCTAGTAGGCAGGCTTGAGCAAGGAAAATCTACACTCAAAAAATGTTTTTGTGCTACTTGCCTACTTCTACTACTTTGGACCCAGGCCACTGCCGTACTAGCTCAACTCCCAGGCCCATCGACAAATGCACATCTCAAACACGCAGAGATAAATAATGATGGCGTTCAAGAGAGTCCATCACGGATAGCTAAGTTGCCTGGTACCTCACTGCTTGTCATATAGTAGGAGAAACTAATCGTATTTCATGTTACCACGTGTGCTCAGTGGACAATATATATAACATGTAGAGTAAAAAAGAGATGCAACAAGTGTACAACCTCTTTGGCGAAGCCATGTCGATCTCAGCGTGATTGGGTTGGCCGGTGAGGATGATCCAACTGACTTGGTTGTCGGAGGAGGGGAAGAATATGTTAGGCGCCTAGAGATGGAGCCCGGGGTACTACTCCGCTGTGATGGAGGGTTTCGTCGTTGGAGCAGCTCCGGTGAGTTGTACGACGCTGAGGCTGAAGTAGGACAAGAGAGACAATGTTAACCTGAGTGGAATTCTAATAGCATCTCCAATAGATGACGTAAAATACATAACCACAAAGTGCTAGATGTAAAATACATCAGTCGCTCATCTCTGAACTTAACTGTCGAAACTGAATTTAACTGTCGAAACTGAACTTAACTGTCGAAACTGAATTTTGCCGTCGAAACTGAATTTTACTGTTGAAATTAGTTTTTACCGTCGAAACTGAACGCACTAGCTAGTAGCAGAAAAGCAATAGCAGCAGCAGCGCGTGCGAGAGCTGGGGCAGCTGGTCATGTAGCAGCATCAGGTGAGGCTACCCTGAGCCACCAGCCACCACCGGCCGAACAGCCGCCCCTCGCCGCCCGCGGCCGGCGGTACACCGCCCCGCCCGCCCCGAAACCACTCCCTACTGCTGGTCCACCGCCGCCCCGGCCATCCCTCTAGGCCCCCTGTGCCGAGCTTTTTCTCCGGCGATCCCCACGCCACCGCCCCACCACCGCCGGCGACCACCACCCCCACCCTGAACCCTAAGATAGATAGTGGGGTACCTCTCCGGCGAGCCCCCCTCCCCGCTATGGCTGGTTCTTCCTTAACTCCGGCGAGCCCCCACCCCTGGAAATCGACTGACCCGAAAGTCGATTCAGTCGACTGAAGTGTAGCTAAATCGGAGCAACATTGCAAGCAAGAGCAAGAGCGAGAGCAGCAGTGCGAGCAAGAGCAAGAGCAATAGCAAGAGCTGACCAAGCAGGGGACCGAGAGCAAGAGAAGAGCAGCATCGCAAGCAAGAGCTAAAGTGCATCAACTCCTACTGATGTGGACGTCGCCGCCGAGGGAGCGACGCCGTGGAGGAAGTGGCCAGCGACGCCACCATGGATGGAGCCGCGCCGTGTCGGCTTGGGACCGAGCGCCGGCAGCACCGTGAGATCAAATCAAGAAGAAAATGTGGCGATTAGTGTACAACCTCTTTGGTGGCGCCGATTAGGCCTCAGCTTCATCCAAGGAAACGATGATGATGATGCTCTTCCGGTGGTGCAGGTGAAGACGGCGGTGTGGGAATGGAGGTGGCGCGAAAGACAAGGGGAATGTCGGGGCAGCTCCTTGGAGATGGAGGACGGGGTGGCTGAACCAGCGGGACGACGAGATCAACGACGGATCCTCATCCGGTACGGTGGATGAGGGACGTCGAGGTGTTGCTGTGGACGACGTCGTCGGGGAAGAGGCTCCGGTTGGGTGGCGGGCGGAGCAGGGTGTGGGGATTCGCGGGTTTTCACGGCCTCGATGTACGAATGGGTGCGCGGATGGGATGGGAGTGGGGAACCATGGCTTAGGGACGCGCTTGTCCGAAATGTGGGGTAAGTTACAAAATTACCCCCACCGATTTGAGCTAGGCGGTTTTTTTGGTTCAGTGGTATCACGGGCATTTCGCGTGTTGGGATTTCACAGGAGGTGGGAGTTTTCGCGCGCGTTGTAATTTTGGAATAGCAAGGCGCGGGTTGATATGGAGGGAGTTGTCGGAGCACAACGAGACAAAGATATATCTTAAATATTTCGGGGTAACAAGGCATGGGTTGAAATTTCCGGACAAGCCCAACGTGTATTGTACCAAATCAATTCGCACTTCCGCCGACGAAAAAACAAAAAGAAATCAATTCGTAGCACACAAGAAAGTCTAGTCCCGTGTACTGTACCAAATCAATACGCACTACAAATGTCATTCAAAACTTTGAATTCATGTTATGTTCAATTAAAATATTTCACTACGTGTATAATGCATGCAACCTGCTACTCAAATGAACATTTTTGTGCATTCCAAACGTATATACTACCGTTTCAATATGAACTAAATTTGAATTCGTTTCTCTATTTGAATAAGATCTACAATGATGATTGTTGTGAAGTCAAGCCATTTGAATTTGTTTCTCTATTTTAATAAGATCTACAATCATCATTATTGTCAAGTTAAACCATCATTTGTGTATTATCTTCACAGCACACCACATGATTACTCTCGAGTTAGATATGAACCATGTGTACTATATGAACTCAAACTCGATTTTTTGAATCCACTTTATGTTGATTTCAAATCATAGTACATTTCAAGCTCTATCTAGATCTTCATAATCAAAACCATGTCTCATATGTATAATGTGTTTATCACATAATGTATGGTGCCCCTCCCCCTACGCCTACACGTATTTAGATGTGAGTTGCACACACCACACATTACCGCAAATTCAAATAAAATGTGAGATTGTTCGATATATAGTATTGTTTAGATTGTTCGATATTTAGTTGTAAGCTGCAAACGCCACACATTATCACAAATTCAAATAAAATGTGAGATTGTTCGATATATAGTATGGTTTAGATTGTTCGACATTTAGTTGTGAGTTACAAACGCCATGCATTATCACATTATGGTATAACATGTGCAAAACCACAGCACGCGTATCACCACTATATTCATGCATGCATATGTTTATAACACTATGATCTCCTATTCAAATATATGAATCCACTTTCATATAAAATTATGATCTTTGTTAGTCTCTTACACCCACACAATCCTCTAACCTTTGTAGCTAGCACTAACTTCCTCTCGTGCATGCACACGCCCTCCTCGCCCTCCCCCTCCCTCAGCATTCTGTCCATCGCGCACATTCATTTTTTCTTTAGCTCGTTCTCCCACAGTCTCCACAACTCCTTTCTGACACAAACTGATCGATAAACCTCTCTAGCGTCTGCCTACAATATACGTACACAAGCACCTGCCATCTCCTCCTTTCTGTGTCCATGCCTCGTGTCTCTCATACGGTCCCACACACGTGTAAACTCTCACCCCTCTTTTCATTGATGTCACAACCACACACTCCTCCCCCATCTAGCTAGTAGCTCGGCCTCTCGCACCACCTCCTAGCTTCATTCTGTCTGTCTATCCGTCTCGTCGGGCCTTATTTGCCTCTAACAAATGGATGTACACCGACCAATCTCCCGCTATACATATAGCTAGCTAGGTCCTTAATTATAACTCATTTTTTCTCACGCGTCGATCGATCTACCTCATTAGTTATGTCTCTCCCTTCCTCCCGCAAATAACAATTGATTTACCGATCTAGTTAGGTTTGCTTAGCAAACACATGGTTCCCCTTCATCGTCCATGCATGCGTCCCGATAGATCTATCATGCACAGGCACACATAGAAACACATCCCCACTCTTATTGATAATATTGCAGTTCTACCCTCAGTTTGTCTAGTAGGCCTCTCCCACCATCTTCGAGAAGCAACTCCATCACCCATCCAGCACTCTACCCCTCTCCCTCCCTCTCTCTCTCTCTGTCCCAACCTATTTCCCGTCCTTCAGTTATGTATGGATGTCGACCCATCTCCCTCAAGACATAGCTGGGTCTTTCCTTCTCAACACATATACGAGTCATTCTACCTCTTTAGTTAGGCCTCTGCCTCTCCCCTCCCCCCACCCCCCTCACACACTGATACATCGAGCGCTCTAGTCATGTCTCTGTGCCACACACAAACTTTCCATGTGCCCTCTGACGTTCTGGTAGGTCAGTCGCCCTATATCTTTGACTTGCACACACACAATTTCGATGGATCTCTTCATCCATCTCGCACCCACCCACTTGATCCTCTCTTTGACTTTATCGATATCTATGACCCTTCCCTCTCTTCTCGTGGATCGCCCCCTCTGGCCCTCTCTATATGATATGGATATGCCTCTATTTCACACACATTGCATGCAAAATTTTGTTTGAGATGTCATCGACACATATTCCCACAAATACATTCATGAAATCACCACACCCCCCCCCCCCAAAAACACTCATGAACGCACACGCCATCTGTCTAGGTTTGTATCTCTCTTACACACACCCATGTAGGTGGGGGACGTGCACGAAGTGAAGAGGTGCACGCACGGCGCACATACTCCCATCTCTTTCCCAACCACACCATTGTGGGTACACGGTGGAGCTCATATCTGTTTGAAAAGGCAGCACACGTGGTAATTTGACACGTGTACTAGTTGTCACTTGATGGAGGATCGTCTACCACGGGTGAACAAACAAATTACGACTTGACACATTAAGTTAAAAAAGAGGCAAACCATGTAGGGCCTAACTTACAAGTAAGGCTCTATACACTGGAGTACTTTTGATGTGGCCCGTCAACTCGCAGAACGAGGAGAAGCTTGCTTAGTATGATGTCTCCCCCGCCCATGAGCGTGGAGGCTCGCAGGATGAGGTGAAGCTTGTTTACTAGTACGCCTTACGCCCGCTTCCTCGCCCACGCGTGCGGTGGCCCACAGGACGAGGAGAAAATTTTACTACTCCCTCCATTTACTCCTCGTCCCTACCTTGGTTAGAGAGATTATCATATTGTTTGGAATATATGTCCTTTAGTTGATTTAGATTTCAATATGAACTACTAGTACATACTCCAAACACGGATGTATATAGACATATTTTAGAGTGTAGATTCACTCATTTTGCTCCGTATGTAGTCCATATTGAAACGAACGTAATAGTACGCACTCCCCCTCGCCCCTCGACCCTCTCCCATGTGGTGGACGTGCAGCAATTCGTTCGGTCTTATATAGCTAGAACGATATATACTGCAGTACCATTATTGATTGACTTCCTGAAGAGGCAAAGAGCCAATCACAAGGTTAATATTTTGGAGATGCCTCCTCCCGCCGCCCTCCTCTAGGTTGAGCTATGTCCCGACATCCCTCGGGTACAACTCCCTTTACAGCCAGCTTGCACCACTGCTCCAGCTGCCCACATCACTCCATGTGGATATTTCTCTACTTCTTTGCCCCGCACATACCTCTACTGGCTTCTACATACTGTATTTGTGATGAGTTTATATCTCATCAACTAGTCCCAGTAATCTTATTCTAATCACGCTTATTCAATTTCTTTGCCACAGGGATGCTCATCTCGATTTTGGTGAAACTGCACAAAATGATCTGATGGTCAAAGGGTTGCAAACTTATTCATTTCTTTGGAAGCTCCAATGTCGCCAGCAAATTAAAGCCTGGTTAGGGTTTACGGTTCAAGGGCTAGGGACAGCATGGATCATTTTTTTCTTTAGCTGTCTCTGTCCCAAAATAAGTGTCAACTTTAGTAGTAGTACAACTTTGTACTAAAGTTTGCATAAAGGTGAGACACTTATTTGGGAACAGAGGGAGTACATATTGGCTATGATCTGTCAATCATTGAGATGCAATATCATGCATGTTAGTCTCCTTTGTATTTGATGAAATGTTGCAACGGGCAACCTTGGGATACATGAAACAGAAGCTGGAAGCTTCATAGCATTGTAGAAATTTATCTTGCTGATAAATTACAGTACGTACTATACTAGTACTATGTAAAGAGTTAGGTGTCGCACGGTGTCCAGAAAATATGGTGATAGTGTGAGGTGGGCCATGTAATCACTGAGCCTGTGTGTTTTCACTACTCTCGCACTCCTCCGCTGAGAATGGAGAAAATTATAATCTAGTAGTACCTCCTTTCGCCGAAAGCATGAGACATCCAGCAGTCCTACCACCTCAGTAATAATGACCAATGAGCCGTCAAATCACATAGACCCAGCAGTAAGTTGGACGATCGAAGCAACCATCACTCTTAAATCCGCTTCTCCCTTAAACGCAGGCGCCAGTGAGAGGCCGCATCCGCTCTGCCCGGGCATGAATGCGTCACCAACTCTTTGGAGCGGCGCTGACCGTTTCAGGTGGGAAGCGCGCGCGGGCGATGGAGGGGCTTTGGGTGGGCCAGGCTGGTCAGGAGCGGGCGTGGCAGCTGTCCCGCCTGTCCTGACCGGACGCCCAGAAACGAGAGGATGCACCGAATCTCGCGGCTAAATCGTACACTACACACCATCTCTTTGTAGGAGTAGGGCGATGTGTCGCTCTCTCTAACACACATATGCTATTAAACACACACACACACGCACGCCGAGGTAAAATGAGTCTATATATCAATTAATGAAGACTTGCATGTTACCATCCATATGTTACTACCTACTATGAAAGTAGTAACATAGACTAGTAACATATGCATGTTACTTGTCCAAGTTACTCACCACTATGACTCCCCCGGAAACCCAATGCATGGAGGACAACTACGCGTTGATGCATACGTGGCCCTGCATAGTAGCTAAAACGACATCTCTTAGTTGTTGTGATTAATTGTTGCGTTTAGAGAAATAAATCAGGGCTTTGATTGGAGGAAGGACCGGTCAAGTTTCTCCTTCTCCTCCAATCTGCTTGCACCTCATTTTGAAAAAAAATCTGCTTGCACATTGGTCCCACTGCACCTTCTAACGTGACTTATTACACCTAGACGGAGGGAGTAGTACGAGATACGGAGGCACACTAACTTAGGTCGAATACAAGTGCCCAAAATTGTGTGCATGTTATAATACAGATTCACTTAAAATAGTACGTGAGCGAACACAAGGATCAATTGGATAGTGTTCATGAGCAGTAGCGAGATGTGTGAGGTAAGATACACCGCTGGCGCTTTTATTTTTTCTTATTAATTTGTTTGTTTCACCCTCTAACTGGTAGGACCCAACGTACTACGTGGAGAAAAGTAAGGTGACTAAGGCTGCATTATTTCTGTACTACCAACACTGCTTTAAATCCCAAAAGACCTTACCACCAAAGCCACATGACACGATTATGATTTAAATCCCAATGACTCCCACGCAAAAAAACACGGCATGCTTGTCACACAAATGCAAGAATGTATTAAAGGTTATTTTCCGCTCGTTAAACATAACATGGGGGTGGTGTAGCTGGTTAGCCTGTTCGATCAAACTTGAGGTCTCGGGTTCGATAACTACACTTGAGCATATTTTTGTTTTTGTTCGACTTCTTTCTTCCACCCAATGATAGGTAGGCCCCGCATGACATAGAGAGAAAGTGATTTGGGGCGGTGCTAGGAGGATTCTTTGACTGGTCAAAATGGATGGATACGGAGCTATACGATCTCGTAGTGACCGTATAATCACCTCATCAATTATACGCCAGCTGCAGCCTCGTCACTAGTTTTCTAGGGTTTGCACTCTTCACACTCTCTATCCAGTATATATATATACACGCTAGTGCCTCAGCGCTTGTAGTTGCTCTCTTCACACACTCCCGCTGAGGGAGTCCTGGATTAGGGGGTCTCCGGACAGCCCGACTATCTCCATTGGCCGTACTGTTAGACTATGAAGATACAAGATTGAAGACTTCGTCTCATGTCCGGATGGGACTCTACTTGGCGTGGAAGGCAGGCTAGGCAATAAGTATAGGGATATCTCCTCCTTTGTAACCGACCTTGTGTAACCCTAACCCTCTTTGGTGTCTATATCGAAGGGTTTTAGTCCGTAGGACAACAATCACAACATACAATCATACCATAGGCTAGCTTCTAGGGTTTAGCCTCTCTGATCTCGTGGTAGATCTACTCTTGTACTACCCATATCATCAATATTAATCAAGCAGGACGTAGGGTTTTACCTCCATCAAGAGGGCCCAAACCTGGGTAAAACTTCATGTCCCCTGCCTCCTGTTACCATCCGGCCTAGACGCACAGTTAGGGACCCCCTACCCGAGATCCGCCGGTTTTGACACCGACATTGGTGCTTTCATTGCGAGTTCCGCTGCGCTGTCGCCACTAGGAAGGATGTCTCATCCCGTCTTTAAAGACGACACCACTGCTGAGGGAGCTTTGGCTATCGGCCAAACTCTCTGGCTAGGTGGTTTTCTTATGACCGCCTGTTCGGCCGCTGCGTCGACGATGATGACTTCTCGGGTCATCGAAAGCAACCTTCACGTCAACTCGGAACTCGCCGAGCAGTTAGATCCAATGGAGCTCTCTTCCTTGAATGAGCTCTTGGATCGCATCGCCACCCTGGGAGTCGCTACAGACTACGATCGGATTGGGCCTAAACCCGATCTGAGAGAGATTAACTCTCCCCATGTCACCCATCGCGTTGCAGTGGTGGAGGAACAATGTGGCAACCCTTCATCTATCTTAAGGACTAGCTATGTCCGGATTCCCGATCCCTCCAAGCCGGATACCCGTGGAGGGGAGGACTCCACTCAAGGCCTGAACCTAGAGTCAGGCAGCGGGCTAGATTTATCGGAAAACTTCCAAGAATCCAAACTTTCAAGTTCGGAAACTCCTTGGCCCCTGAGTCTCAGATCAGTTGAGGATTCGGATTCAATTCCACCCACCCACCCAAACATATGCGATCTATCCCAAATTAGGCAAGAGCCCGAAGAAACAGTACACCATTACTGGGCCAGATTCCTCCTAGTCATGAACAGGATAAAGGACTGCCGCGAGGAAGATGCAATTTCATTCTTCTGCAATAATTGCACGGACAAGGGAATCCTCAATGCCATAAGTTGCCGCGAAATTACACGCTTTGCCGACTTGGTGTCCATAGTATGAAAGTACTGTGCGATGGAAAGCGCCTGGAAAACTGAAATAAAATTTTGGGATAATCCGGCCCTGAATACAAACCCAGTCCGAAATAAAAGGGTGCATTATCACAATACACCTGGGTTAACTACCAAAAAGCAAAAGCCCTCTATAGGGCAAGGAACCGTACTGGAGGGATGGCTCAACGGACCCTGCAAAATTCATAGTACAACGGATGCAATACCAACGCACAACCTTAGAGCATGTTGGATACTCCGGCAGATGGCCAAAAGTGGTGAGGATCTACCCCTCCCAAAAACCACAAATCACCATCCCGTGGACAACAATACGGTGTTAACGGTCTTTGAGACCTTCGCGTCAAATAATAGACGCAAGCGAACACTCCGCAGCATGGCCGAAATCTGCCACATAGCAGAAATAAATCCTTGGAGTGACACGGCCATTACCTTCAATGCCAGTGACGAACCCAAATTCCGAACAGCCCGAGCACCAGCCGCACTGGTCCTCAGTCCAATCGTGGACGGCTTTAGACTCACCAAGGTACTCATGGACGGCGGCAGCGGATTAAACCTCATCTATGAGGAAACTCTTCAAAAGATGGAAATAGACTGGAGCCGCATTGAGTAAAGTAGCACAACCTTTAGAGGAATCATCCCCAGTAGGGAAGCACGCTGTGCTGGGAAAATCACACTAGATGTGGTATTCGGCATGCCGGATAATTACAGGTCAGAAGAAATTACATTCTGAGTGGCCCCGTTCAGCAGCGGATACCACGCTCTACTAGGGTGGGAAGCGTTTACAATCTTCCAAGACATACCCCATTACGGGTACATGAAGCTCAAAATGCCCGGGCCCAACGGAATCATCACTCTTGCTAGTGATCCGGACATAGCACTCCTCGCCGAAAATAAGACAGCCGCACTGGCCCTCGAGGCACTATCCGAAGCCCTAGCGGCCGAGGAACTAACTGCGTTGCGCTCCACGGTGAACAGGGATGATGTGATACTCGATAAAAGATCCAAGTCCACCACCTTTAAACTGGCGGACAAAATAGTCAAATTCCAAGTCCATCCAATGGACCCTACAAAAACAGCTTCCATCGGGGCACAATTAAACCCTGATGCCGACTCCGCACTACGAGAGTTCCTACGCGAGAACTGGGACATTTTTGCCTGGCACCCTTCAGACATGCCAGGAATCCCACACAGGCTGGCTGAGCACAGGCTAAATATCCTGTAGCATCGAAAGTATGTCTAGAGGGGGGGTGATTAGACTACTTGACCAAATAAAAACTTAACCTTTTCCCAATTTTAGTTCTTGGCAGATTTTGGCTATTGTAGGACAAGTCAAGCAATCATCACACAATTCAAGCAAGCATGCAAAGAGTATATTGGCAGCGGAAAGTAAAGCATGCAACTTGCAAGAATGTAAAGGGAAGGGTTTGGAGAATTCAAACGCAATTGGAGACACGGATGTTTTTCCCGTGGTTCGGATAGGTGGTGCTATCCTACATCCACGTTGATGGAGACTTCAACCCACGAAGGGTAACGGTCGCGCGAGTCCACGGAGGGCTCCACCCACGAAGGGTCCACGAAGTAGCAACCTTGTCTATCCCACCATGGCCATCGCCCACGAAGGACTTGCCTCACTAGCGGTAGATCTTCACAAAGTAGGCGATCTCCTTGCCCTTACAAACTCCTTGGTTCAACTCCACAACCTTGTCGGAGGCTCCCAAGTGACACCTAGCCAATCTAGGAGACACCACTCTCCAAGAAGTAACAAATGGTGTGTTGATGATGAACTCCTTGCTCTTGTGCTTCAAATGATAGTCTCCCCAACACTCAACTCTCTCTCATAGGATTTGGATTTTGTGGAAAGAAGATTTGAGTGGAAAGCAACTTGGGGAAGGCTAGAGATCAAGATTCATATGGTAGGAATGGAATATCTTGGTCTCAACACATGAGTAGGTGGTTCTCTCTCAGAACATATGAGTTGGAATTGTGTATGTGTTCTGATGGCTCTCTACACGAATGAAGAGGAGGTGGAGGGGTATATATAGCCTCCACACAAAATCCAACCGTTACACACAGTTTTCCAATCTCGGTGGGACCGAATCAACAAACTCGGTCGGACCGAAAAGGTAAACCTAGTGACCGTTAGAGATTTTCGGTGGGACTGACATGCAACTCGGTAGGACCGATATGGTTAGGGTTTGGGCATAACATAATCTCGGTGAGACCGATTACACAAACTCGGTGAGACCGAGTTTGGTTATAAGCTAACCAGAGAGTTGGTCAGGTAAACTCGGTGGGACCGATTTGCTCTTTCGGTGAGACCGAAAAGTTACAAAAAGGAAACATAGAGTTTACACTGCAATCTCGGTGGGACCGATTCGCTCTTTCGGTGAGACCGAAAAGTTACGAAAGGGAAACAGAGAGTTTGCAATCCCATCTCGATGAGACCGAGATCCCTATCGGTAGAACCGAATTGCTAGGGTTTGGCAGTGGCTTATGACAAGTGAAACTCGGTGGCGCCGGATAGAAAGAATCGGTAGGACCGAGATTGGCTTAGGGTTTAGGTCATATGTGGATATGGGAAAGTAGTTGAGGGTTTTGGAGCATATCACTAAGCACATGAAGCAAGAGGCTCATTAAGCAACACCTCATCCCTCCTTGATAGTATTTGCTTTTCCTAAAGACTCAATGTGATCTTGGATCACTAAAATATAAAATGAAGAGTCTTGAGCTTTTGAGCTTGAGCCAATCCTTTGTCCTTAGCATTTTGAGGGTTCCACTTTCACATCCATGCCATGCCAATCATTGAGCTTTCCTGAAATAGTCATCTTGGAATAGCATTAGCTCAATGAGCTATATGTTGTTATGAATTACCAAAATGTGGCGACCCGACCCGAATGGATCAAGTCTACTGTGCTCGGGTTTCATCCCTGGATCAGTAATGCTGACACCACACAGTACATCGAAGGATTTATAGCAGAGTGGCAATCACGCACTTATTACATCGTTGTCTCAAAGAGAACATATTACAATAAATATGGCTTAAGGCCATCTAAATACGATAACAGTGGAAGACTTGGAAGATAAATGGGTCCATCAACTCCAACGGCATCACTGAGTATAGAACCACGACCTAAAAGCACCTTACTCGTCGTCTGAAAAGTCTGCAACATGAAAGTTGCAGCCCGAAAACGGGTCAGCACATGGAATATGCTGGCAATGTAACACATAGAGAGTAATGGAATGAAACAGCTATACTATATGCATATATGGCTGGTGGAAAGCTCTATGGTTACAGTTTTGCGTAAAGCCAGTTTTTCCCTACTACAAAGGAATAAATTTATTTAACTATCATGGTAGTTGTTAAACATCGAGAATGGTTGACAGCATTCCGATCCCAATTAAGTGAACAATTAAAACCCAACAACATTAATTAGAAGTAACATGATGAGATTCACATGATATTCAAGTACTAGATACTCAAGTTGTCCATAACCGGGGACACGGCTAATCATGATTAGTTTGTACACTCTGCAGAGGTTTGCGCACTTTTCCCCACAAGACTCGATCGCCTCCGTTTGGTTTCTCGCACTACATGGTGTTTGAGAAGACGGATGACCGAGACACAGTCTTTCAAAAGCACTAGCACCTTACATGTGGGTAGACCGGTACACCTACTTTCCCCTACCTCTGCTAGTCTACCCGTAAGAGTTCGCACGACTTAGTCAACTATGCCAGAGCCCATAATGGCTTGTGGCTGCACACGGAAGTTTCTAGCATGAAAGATCTTATGATCCCTTTGAGCCTGGGTGGCGGTCCGAAATAAAAACAGGCAAGTCCTGATAGACATCAGGTGCCTCAATCCACCCAGATGTGTGTTTAAGTTGCCACCTTAGATAAACCATTAAAATTATCAACTCACATATGTCATGGATATCACTCACCCAATCCACGTCTACTAGCATAGCATGGCATAAATAGCAAGCGTAGAAGTAACTCCCAAAGGTTTCATAATAATACAGGTAATAGGTACTACCTCATCTACTTCCCATCCCTCAATTTAATTAGATCCTAATCATGCAATGTGAGAGGATTGATCTAATGCAATAAAACATGGGTTGTAGAAAAGGTATGATCAAAGTGTTACTTGCCTTGCTGATGATCCGCGAGACCTAGGGTTTCAAAGTAACAAGCGGCGCAATCCGGGTGATCTATCGCAGACCAACAACAAGCATACAATAAGTACTCAACTAATGCACAGGTAAAACTCGAACAAGAGAACGAACCAGAAAGTTCAACTTAAGAACTCCGGTTGCAAAGAAAGAACGAACCGAACAAAGCAACGAAAAACAAACGGCGGAAGAAAACAACTCGGTTCTAGCAAGTTGAAACTAGGTCAAATTTTACCGTGGCAAAAACTTGTTTAAGTTCATTAGTCGGAACGGCGGTTTTGAAACGAAACTCCAGGCGCTTGAATCACCTGATTCCGATAAACGAGCGAGAAGAAAGACTAGAACGAAGATCGGATCTGAGATCACGATCGCGGAATAAATCCGACGAAAAGAAAAGAGACGAACGGTTAAACGAACGGGCGTCGTTAACCGGGAAAAATCGGTGATCACGTTCCTTGAGACGAACGGTCTGAAAGAAGAACGAAACCCGATCTAGGGTTTTCGGAAAAGAAAACCGAAACAAAGAACCGGAAAAGAAAAGAAAAGAAACAGAACGGTTTCAAAAATAAAACCGAACCGGGGCGAGGAAAAAGAGAGAGGCGCGGCGCGGGGCTACCTCCGGCGAGGCGGAACTCCGGCGGCGGGGGGGTGCAAAGGCGGCGGCGGCTAGGGCGGCGGCGGCAGCTTGAGGCGGCGGCGGCTATAGGCGGCGGTGGCTGGTGTGGGGAGGAGAGGGGGGGTGGCTAGGTATTTATACTAGGAGGGGGGGTTTCTTGGGGGAGGGGGCAAGCAAAAGGAGAGGGGCCCGGCCTAGAGTCCTACTAGGACTCGGCCTAGGGGGCGGCGCAAGGCAGGCGGCGGGGCTGGCGCGCAGGGCGGCTGGCGGCTGGGCCGGCCGGCTGGCCCTTGGCCCAGGCGGGGCGCTGCTCTTTTTTTTGTTAAATAGTTATGCGCGCAGAAAAACAAAAGAAAACTATCTAAACGAACTCCGAAAAATCTAAAGTAAATTTTCCCCGACTCCTAAAAATGAGTCGAACAAAATGAACTTTTCTCCGGGCCTAAAATGCAAATTTTGAAAACACGCATTTTTCCCTATCCAAATAAAATGCAAATAAACTCCGGTAAAACCAAAATTTGATTTATTCATTAGATCTTCATTTTTCCTAACTTTGGGAAAGTCATATTATTCCCTCTCTCATTTTTTTGATATTGGAAAAATAATTTGAAGATGAAATAAATAAATCAAATGATCCTCCTTTCAAATTTGAGAAAACTCTCAAATATGAAAATAACAAAATCTCCAACTCTCTCCGAGGGTCCTTGAGTTGCGTGAAATTTCTAGGATCGGGCAAAATGCAAGAAAATATGACATGCATGATGATCTAATGTATAACATTCCAAATTGAAAATTTGGGATGTTACAAACCTACCCCCCTTAAGATGAATCTCGCCCTCGAGATTCGGGTTGGCTAGAAAATAGGTGAGGGTGGTCCTTGAGAAAATCTTCTTCTCTCTCCCAGGTGGCTTCATCCTCTGAGTGGTGGTTCCACTGAACTTTGCAAAACTTGATAACCTTGCTGTGAGTAACTCTGCTGGCATAATCGAGAATCTTGACTGGCTTCTCCTCATACGTTAAGTCGTCCTTCAACTGAATCGCTTCGAGTGGCACGGTATCTCTTAGCGGTACCTCCGCCATCTCGGCATGACATTTCTTCAGCTGAGAAACATGGAATACATCATGAACTCCTGACAGCTCCTCTGGTAATTCCAACCTATAAGCGACTTCTCCCATACGTTGCAAGATCCTATACGGTCCAACGAAATGCGGTGCTAACTTTCCCTTAACTCCAAAGCGCTTAACTCCTCGAAGTGGGGATACTCGGAGATAAACTCTGTCTCCGGTTTCGTAGACTGTCTCCTTGCGTTTAGAATCTGCATAGCTCTTCTGCCTGGACTGGGCTACCTTGAGCCTATCGTGAATCAACTTAACTTTCCATTCAGACTCCTTAATTAAATCTGGTCCAAAGAACTGACGGTCTCCAACTTCGTCCCATGACAACGGTGTCCTGCACCTCCTTCCGTATAAAGCTTCAAAAGGTGCCATCTTCAAACTGGTTTGGTAACTGTTGTTATAAGAAAACTCCGCATACGGCAAGTTATCGTCCCAGCTAGATCCATAATCTAGTGCACAAGCTCTCAGCATATCTTCCAGAATCTGATTGACTCTCTCGGTCTGTCCATCTGTCTGCGGATGAAAAGCTGTGCTGAACTCTAGTCTGGTACCCAAAGTCTCATGCAACTGATTCCAAAACTTTGAGGTAAATTTGGGTTCCTCTATCTGATACAATACTCCTCGGAACTCCATGCAAACAAAATGATTCTAGTCATGTATATCTTTGCCAACTTAACACTGGTGTAAGTGGTCTTAACTGGAATGAAATGTGCTACCTTCGTCAAACGATCAACTACTACCCATATCGAATCGTAGCCTGATTTTGTCCTGGGTAGTCCTGTGATAAAATCCATGCCTATCTTATCCCACTTCCATTCAGGTATCGGCAATGGTTGTAACAATCCTGCTGGCTTCTGATGCTCTGCCTTTACTCTCTGACATACGTCACAAACTGCTACATATGCTGCAATATCCTTCTTCATTCCGGTCCACCAGAATGTTTCCTTCAAATCCAAATACATCTTGGTATTCCCTGGGTGAATCGAATACGGTGAATCATGTGCCTCTTGTAAAATCAACTTCCTGATCTCCGGGTCATTGGGCACATAAACACGGTCCTCAAACCATAAGGTATCGTGCTCATCCTCACGAAATCCCTTTGCTTTTCCTTCGCTCAATTTCTCTTTTATAGCAGCAATCTCCTTGTCAGATTTCTGTGCTTCTCTCATCTTATCCATCAATGTTGACTGAATCTCCAATGTTGCTACATAGCCTCTCGGAACTATTTCCAAACATAGCTCACGAAGGTTTTCTGCTAACTCCTTTGGTACTTCTCCCGTCACTAGGGTGTTGACATGGCTCTTACGGCTCAATGCGTCAGCTACCACATTAGCTTTTCCGGGATGGTAATGCAATCTCATGTCATAATCCTTGATGAGCTCCAACCATCTCCTTTGTCTGAGATTCAACTCCTTCTGCGTGAAAATGTACTTCAAACTCTTGTGATCCATGTACACCTCACAATGGTTTCCAATGAGGAAATGTCTCCATGTCTTCAATGCATGCACTACGGCTGCTAACTCCAAATCATGCGTGGCATAATTCAACTCATGAGGCTTCAGTTGCCGTGAAGCATACGAAACAACTCTCCCTTCCTGCATAAGCACTGCTCCAAGTCCTCGACGTGAAGCGTCGCAATACACCTCATAATCCTTGGTCTGATCTGGCAAAATCAATACTGGTGAGGTGACCAAACGTTTCTTCAACTCCTGGAAACTAGCCTCACACTCCTCAGTCCATTTGAACTTAGTATCCTTCTTCAACAACTCCGTCATAGGCTTTGCAATCTTTGAAAAGTTCTCAATGAACCTCCGGTAGTATCCTGCGAGTCCAAGAAAACTCCGGATCTCTCCAACTGTCGTTGGTGCTTCCCATTCGGTTACGGTCTCAACCTTTGTGGGGTTAACTGCTATACCCTCTCCAGATATAACGTGTCCGAGGAATCCAACTTCCTTTAACCAAAACTCGCATTTGCTGAATTTGGCATATAACTGATGTTCCCTTAGTTTCTCCAAAACCAAACGCAAATGTTCCTTATGCTCCTCTTCATTCTTTGAATAAACTAGGATTTCATCAATGAACACTACGAAAAACTTATCCAAAAACTCCATAAACACTTTGTTCATCAGGTTCATAAAATAGGCAGGTGCGTTAGTCAATCCAAATGACATAACGGTATACTCATACAGTCCATATCTTGTGGTGAATGCTGTCTTAGGTATGTCCTGCTCTTGAATCTTCAATTGATGGTACCCTGATCGCAAATCGATCTTGGAAAACACTTTAGCTCCTTGCAACCGATCAAATAGATCGTTGATCATTGGCAGTGGGTACTTGTTCTTGATGGTTACTTCATTCAATCCCTGATAATCTACAACCATCCTTAATGATCCATCCTTCTTTTCCACTAGAAGTACGGGTGATCCCCAAGGCGAAGAACTTGGGCGAATGTAACCTTTATCCAATAACTCCTTAATCTGATTCTTAATTTCTACCAAATCCTTTGCTGGCATCCGGTATGGTCGCTTCGATATTGGGCCTGTACCTGGCAATAACTCAATCAAAAACTCAATGTCTCTATCCGGTGGCATGCCTGGTAATTCCTTAGGAAATACATCAGGAAAATCCTTCACCACTGGTACTTCCTCTTGCACAACTCCTGTTAAGCAGTTCACTTGTGTCCTGTTTGGCACATGCCGGGATACATACTTGATCCTTCTTCCTTCTGGTGTGGTAAGCAAAATTGTCTTACTAGCACAATCGATGTTTCCTCCATACATCGACCGCCAATCCATACCAAGAATCACATCCAGACCTTGGGATTCCAGAATAATTAAATCTGTTGGGAAAACATGCCTTCCTATACTTAATGGTACTTGGAAACATCCTTGTCTGGCCATGTACTCTGCTCTTGGCGAGCTTACTAGCATAGGTGTTTTAAGAATCCTAGTGGGCAGGCTATACTTTTCCACAAATCCCCTTGATATGTATGAATGCGATGCACCAGTATCGAAAAGAATGAGTGCGGTAAATGACTTAACCAAAAACTTACCGATTACTGCATCGGGCTGATCTTCAACCTCCTCCACATTAACGTGGTTCACCTGTCCCCTATTGAAAGGGTTCGGCTTCTTCCCAGAGCTTCCATTGCCATTTCCATTCTGGCCTTCGGGACATTCATTGGCATAATGTCCGGTCTTGGAACACTTGAAACAGGTGACTTGACTCAGGTCTCTCTTGGTTGGGGTCGATGGGGTGGTACGGTTCTGGCCGTTGCTTCCTCCATTCCCATTACCATTTTTGTGGCCATTATGGTTGTGCGAGCTACCTCCTCCATGGGTGTGCTGAAACTAAAATCCCGGTTTAGGGGTAAAACGGGGCTTCTGCTGGGCTCCAGAGTTATACTTCCCCTGTCCATACTTCCTCTTACGGTTCTCAATCTGCTGTTGTTTTCCTTCAATCATGATGGCACGATCTACCAACTCCTGGTAGTTGTTGAAACTTGCTACCATCAATTTCATGCTTAGTTCATCATTTAGTCCTTCCAGAAACTTCTCCTGCTTAGCTGCATCCGTAGCAACGTCATCTGGGGCATAACGTGCTAACTTGCTGAAGTCGTCAACGTACTGGCCAACAGTCCTTCCTCCTTGGCGTAAATTGCGAAACTCACGCTTCTTCATGGCCATAGCTCCTGCGGAAACATGGGCAGTGCGGAAAGCTTGTTGAAACTGATCCCATGTGACAGTGTCAACTGGGTAAGTGGCTGTGAAATTCTCCCACCATGCTGCCGCGGGTCCGTCAAGTTGGTGAGCGGCAAACTTCACTTTCTCACCATCCGTGCATCCTGCAGTGGTCAACTCCCTTCCTATCTTGCGGAGCCAATCGTCTGCTACTATCGGCTCGGTGCTACTGGAAAACACCGGCGGGTTCAGCCTAAGGAAACGGGCTAAGTGGTCAACAGGTGGTGGTGGTGGTGGGTTGTTGTTGTTGTTGTTGTTCTGCTGGTTCTGAACTAACATCTGCATCAATTGATTCTGCTGCTGGATCAACTGAGTGAGCTCCGGTGGGAATCCGTTGTCACGTCTCGGAGGCATCTGAGGGTTTAGAAAAGACGAGAATTAAGAATAGAGTGAGGTCTAAAGGGAAAACACTACCCCAATGCACATGAGCAAATGCACACAAATTCACTTCATTCAATCAAACAAGGGCTTACAAACGGTCTAACTATCGCAAAAGTGCTCGACTATTGTGTTTACATGGGGAAATACTACTACTATCTGGTGGTCATCTAGAAATTTGAACCGGTGGAAGACTCCATGATATCTGCTCCAGCTTCATCTTCAAAGTCGGGTTCACTTGGATCCGAATCGGTGTCGTCAATGATGATGTAGTTGTCCGGACATGCGACGTACTCGTCTTCCTCTTTGGATGCTAACTTCCTCTTGAGTTCTTCAATCTCCTGCTTAAGATCGCCATTGTGTCTTGCTAGAGCTACGATCTCGTCCATGTAGTCCTTGCGTGTAGACTTCAGTTCTCCTTCTAGCTTGATGATCCTTGCCTTCGCATTCTTCAACTCTATCATATCATTGCACATCTGGTTCTCGTGGCGTCGAATGTGCTGGTTTAACTCCTGGATGAAAGATGCAATGGTTCTATCCTTCTTGGTGCTGACTAACTCCCATTGTTCATCTCGGCGTCCGCAAATCTGGTAGATAGTGTCCTTGAGGTCTTCTTGGTAAACTTCTCCAATGCGTCCTATGGTGATATGAGCTGCCATGCTCCTTCCCAGACTCCAGGTTGGTGCATTGAAAACACTATCTATGGGCTTCGTGATTGGCGCGAATGTCCTTCCCGGAACGTGAGCTTGAATCTTCCAGCGCTCCTCTTCAGGCAGAGTGGCGTTGAAGGTCCCGGTGAAGCTTGGTAATCCAATGTTCAGGTACTTGGTGACTTCCTTCAGGTGAAATCCAAAAGGTGTGCCTTCATCCGGTTGAGCGTACTTAATCTTCGCGTTTGTCATCCTAAAAGAGTAGAAAAGATGAGGAGTTAGAAAATGAGAAGAGAATGGTGATCTATGGCTTTAACTTAGTGGTCGTGTCCTACAGTCAGCGTGTCCTCTGATACCATCTCTGTGACGACCCGACCCGAATGGATCAAGTCTACTGTGCTCGGGTGTCATCCCTGGATCAGTAATGCTGACACCACACAGTACATCGAAGGATTTATAGCAGAGTGCCAATCACACACTTATTACATTGTTGTCTCAAAGAGAACATATTACAATAAATATGGCTTAAGGCCATCTAAATACGATAACAGCGGAAGACTTGGAAGATAAATGGGTCCATCAACTCCAACGGCATCACTGAGTATAGAACCACGACCTAAAAGCACCTTACTCGTCGTCTGAAAAGTCTGCAACATGAAAGTTGCAGCCCGAAAACGGGTCAGCACATGGAATATGCTGGCAATGTAACACATAGAGAGTAATGGAATGAAACAGCTATACTATATGCATATATGGCTGGTGGAAAGCTCTATGGTTACAGTTTTGCGTAAAGCCAGTTTTTCCCTACTGCAAAGGAATAAATTTATTTAACTATCATGGTAATTGTTAAACATCGAGAATGGTTGACATTATTCCGATCCCAATTAAGTGAACAATTAAAACCCAACAACATTAATTAGAAGTAACATGATGAGATTCACATGATATTCAAGTACTAGATACTCAAGTTGTCCATAACCGGGGACACAGCTAATCATGATTAGTTTGTACACTCTGCAGAGGTTTGCGCACTTTTCCCCACAAGACTCGATCGCCTCCGTTTGGTTTCTCGCACTACATGGTGTTTGAGAAGACGGATGACCGAGACACAGTCTTTCAGAAGCACTAGCACCTTACATGTGGGTAGACCGGTACACCTACTTTCCCCTACATCTGCTAGTCTACCCGTAAGAGTTCGCACGACTTAGTCAACTATGCCAGAGCCCATAATGGCTTGTGGCTGCACACGGAAGTTTCTAGCATGAAAGATCTTATGATCCCTTTGAGCCTGGGTGGCGGTCCGAAATAAAAACAGGCAAGTCCTGATAGACATCAGGTGCCTCAATCCACCCAGATGTGTGTTTAAGTTGCCACCTTAGATAAACCATTAAAATTATCAACTCACATCTGTCATGGATATCACTCACCCAATCCACGTCTACTAGCATAGCATGGCATAAATAGCAAGCGTAGAAGTAACTCCCAAAGGTTTCATAATAATACAGGTAATAGGTACTACCTCATCTACTTCCCATCCCTCAATTTAATTAGATCCTAATCATGCAATGTGAGAGGATTGATCTAATGCAATAAAACATGGGTTGTAGAAAAGGTATGATCAAAGTGTTACTTGCCTTGCTGATGATCCGCGAGACCTAGGGTTTCAAAGTAACAAGCGGCGCAATCCGGGTGATCTATCGCAGACAAACAACAAGCATACAATAAGTACTCAACTAATGCACAGGTAAAACACGAACAAGAGAACGAACCATAAAGTTCAACTTAAGAACTCCGGTTGCAAAGAAAGAACGAACCGAACAAAGCAACGGAAAACAAATGGCAGAAGAAAACAACTCGGTTCTAGCAAGTTGAAACTAGGTCAAATTTTACCGTGGCAAAAACTTGTTTAAGTTGATTAGTCGGAACGGCGGTTTCGAAACGAAACTCCAGGCGCTTGAATCACCTGATTCCGATAAACGAGCGAGAAGAAAGACTAGAACGAAGATCAGATCTGAGATCACGATCGCGGAATAAATCCGACGAAAAGAAAATAGACGAACGGTTAAACAAACGAGCGTCGTTATCCGGGAAAAATCGGTGATCATGTTCGTTGAGATGAACGGTCTGAAAGAAGAACGAAACCCGATCTAGGGTTTTCGGAAAAGAAAACCGAAACAAAGAACCGGAAAAGAAAAGAAAAGAAACGGAACAGTTTCAAAAATAAAACCGAACCGGGGCGAGGAAAAAGAGAGAGGCGCGGCGCGGGGCTACCTCCGGCGAGGCGGAACTCCGGCGGCGGCGGGGTGCAAAGGCGGCGGCGGCTAGGCGGCGCGGCAGCTAGGGCGGCGGCGGCAGCTTGAGGCGGCGGCGGCTATAGGCGGCGGTGGCTGGTGTGGGGAGGAGAGGGGGGGTGGCCAGGTATTTATACTAGGAGGGGGGGTTTCTTGGGGGAGGGGGCAAGCAAAAGGAGAGGGGCATGGCCTAGAGTCCTACTAGGACTCGGCCTAGGGGGCGGCGCAAGGCAGGCGGCGGGGCTGGCGCTGGCGCGCAGGGCGGCTGGCGGCTGGCGGCTGGGCCGGCCGGCTGGCCCTTGGCCCAGGCGGGGCGCTGCTCTTTTTTTTTGTTACATAGTTACGCGCGCAGAAAAACAAAAGAAAACTATCTAAACAAACTCTGAAAAATCTAAAGTAAATTTTCCCCGACTCCTAAAAATGAGTCGAACAAAATGAACTTTTCTCCGGGCCTAAAATGCAAATTTTGAAAACCCGCATTTTTCCCTATCCAAATAAAATGCAAATAAACTCCGGCAAAACCAAAATTTGATTTATTCATTAGATCTTCATTTTTCCTAACTTTGGGAAAGTCATATTATTCCCTCTCTCATTTTTTTGATATTGGAAAAATAATTTGAAGATGAAATAAATAAATCAAATGATCCTCCTTTCAAATTTGAGAAAACTCTCAAATATGAAAATAACGAAATCTCCAACTCTCTCCGAGGGTCCTTGAGTTGCGTGAAATTTCTAGGATCGGGCAAAATGCAAGAAAATATGACATGCATGATGATCTAATGTATAACATTCCAAATTGAAAATTTGGGATCTTACACAAAACCACCTAGGGATAGCTGCACTTTCAATCTCCCCCTTTTTGGTAATTGATGACAACATATAGATCAAAGCTTCGACAAATGATAATAAGCATGAAATATATCGTCGCTTTGAGAAGTATGTGACAAGTAAGAGCTCCCCCTAAATTTGTGCATATTTAGAATTTGCTTTGGACTGCAAATGCACAAAGAGTTAGAGTCATGGGTTACTCTTCCATGTCACATACATCTTGGTGGAGCGCTTAAAATGATAAGAATGAAATACATGCACTCATCACCAAGAATATTGAATGATCACATAAGATAGATAAGATGATAATATTAAGCAAACATTAAGTGTAGCTTATGATCAAACACATGATCATCAATGTCTCACGAGCAATGACATAGTATCTCACACAAAAGCAAACAAAGTTAGAAAAACCACCAAATAAAACAAGAGAGAATAAAAGCAACACTCTCTCTCGAAGCCTATGATCTATACATTTTCTCCCCCTTTGGCAACAAGTTACCAAAAAGTTCCTAGAAAATGCATAGTGCTAAGTCGACACTCAGGCTTGATCTTCAGGTGGTGGTGGAGTCCGGAGCACTCCAAGGACGAAGCCTTCTGTAGACGTGGTCGGAGTCGAGGCTGAAGTGGACGCTGGAGCTGGTGGAACTGAGGCTGTAGCTGGTGCAGACGTGGTGGCTCTAGGGTCAGCAACTGGCACTGCAGACGACCTCGGACCTCGTGGCACTCTGGCAAAGGCATCAGTTGTAGTCTTGCCTCTCCTCTCCTGCATGTCATCCTGGAGCTGCTCCACTGCAGTCTGAATCTCTGTCACTTTGACATCCAAGTCATAGAACTTTTGTTCCATGATCCTCTCTAAGCTTGCCTGGTTCTGAGTTAGGGTGGCTAGTCCTTGCTCAATCCGCAGGGTGGATGCAATCAAGTAACCAAGCTGCTCTTGTTTGGTTTTCAGGAAATATTCAGATGCCTCCTCTTGAGTAGGCATCTTGGCAGCTTTCTCCTTCCTCGCCTTCTCCTTCTTGGCTTGTGCTTGGGCAGATGATGGCTCATTCTCAGTCATGACCACTTGATTATCTTCAAAGTCTGGACGGATGGGCAGGTGTTCCTTGTCCAATAAGTATATCCCCGTGCCCATCTTAGAGTTGATGAGCTCCTGAATCTATGGGGCATATCCACAGCTCCTCTTCTGGTCTGCTGCTGTCCTCTTGATTGTTTCAATCATAAGGCTCCTGACTTTGAATTTCTGTGGCACGTCAAAGATATGAAGCAAGTTGATCGCGTGGCCCCTGATCATCTTGTGATCTCCAGACTTGGGCAATAGGGTGTGCCTAAGAATCCAGTTGATGGTTGGCAGCCCTGACAGAAGATAGTGTACTGAGCCAAACTTGAAGGTATCAAGTGCTTCATTTGGAATCTCGTTGTACATGTTTGACATTGAGTTGTGGTCCATCTTCTTCTTGGCATAATGTCCAAGTCATCGTCATGCTCTTCTGGGGCATTAATCAGCTGAGCCCATTCAGCAACTGTAGACTGGTACCTCGTACCCTCTGACATCCATACAATCCCGCCATCTGGATAGAAATGGGCTGTGGAGTAGAACTGCATGATGAGTTCCTCGTTCCACTTTGTGAGCTTCTGCCCAACAAAGTCCTCTACTCCACATGCCTTGAAGCTGTCCTGCACTCCAGGGTAGTACTCTTCGTTGTCCTTGATGTGAGACTCGCTATGGCGGCAACGGCAGGGTTGAATTTCCGTTGACGGCGACGGAGACCAGCGATTGGAGGCGGCTGGCGGCGAGGAGACGATCTGGAGAGCAAGTTGGCAGAGCAGGCTATCGCGCGGGCGAAGGGGTTCGGAGAAATTTCCAAATTTTTGCCCGTGACTGTATATAGCCCGACCCTGTCGGTGTGACCGAGTGGAACAACTCGGTGGCACCGAGATGCAAAACTATATACAGTTGTTGCAACTCGGTGTGACCAAATGGTTCAAATCAGTTGCACCGAGATCGAAAACCTAGATCAACTTAATGATCTCGGTAGGATCGAAAGTAGGGTATCGGTCAGACCGAGAATCATAAAGAGGTTTTGGAAGTTTAAGTCTATGACGAATCGGGGACTCCGAGCGCTCCTCACACAGAGTGGTTCGAATCTGACTTGATCAAATTTTGTGATGTAGCATGAATAGAGTTTGAGACGAGAAAAGCATAGATAGCTAGAGGAGGTTCTTAGGCATTCTTATCCATCCACTTGGCAAAAGTAAATAAAACCAAACAATCAAAACAACAAGTGGATGTCCTCGAATGAGTAAAATATGCAACCAGCATGCTCACACAATAAGATGGCAAATGAAATATGTGACAAGGCATGCACAACCAATGCTAGCATCTATCAAGCAATTTGCGATGACAAGGTCATCTATATATGAGTATATTGACTTAGGAGTCAAGTGAGAACACTTGATCATAGGTCATACTCATCGTTTAAGCTCAAGTGGGGTTACCACTTTTACATAAAGCATTGTTGTGTTCACATCTTTAGAGTTGCTTTAGCTCAAGTCTTAGAGTAAAGCTCCCCCTAGATGTGATATCCCCCCTTAGAGGGATGAACTAACCTCGGGTTTTGTCGATGATGACTTCATGTAGATGTTGAAGATGTGGATGCTCAATGTTGATGTAGATCACTTGGAGCTATCCATTTGAGTGAATTGCACTTTCAATACCTACATGGGTTAGTCCCACAAGGAACAAACAAGGATATCCATAGACATAGAGTGATGTACACACAAGATGATGTCCATGAAAACTTTTAGGTTACCTTGTCCCTTGTCTTACCAACAAGAGGGTTTGTGACTCCTTGAACTAGTGCAAGATGTGGAAGTTGATTGCGCTTGTTCTTGCCAAAATGATAAGAGTGAAGTATGTTGGCGGAGTCACCCTCAAGAACTCTCTAGTTCTTCTTCTTTTGGATCCACACCATCTTGATGGGAATCCTTGGAGTTGTAGTCGTACTTGATGAAGTGGAACTTGAAGTAGTCTTGGGAATCCACTTGACTAAGGTCTTAGGAGCTTCTTCAAATGCATCAATTTCCTCTTGAAGCTTGTCCTTGCCTTTTTGCTTGTAGTCTTGTGGTGGAAGATCATCTTGAGCTTGTGTCCCCTTGAAAGAAATATCATACTTCTCTTGTTGAGGAACAAACTTTGTCTTGGGGTATTGATCTTCTTCCCACTCAACTCCATTGGCATTGAACTTTCGTTCAAAACCAACACCTTGATTCTTCCGGTGCATTCCTTGCTTGCGCACAATTTCCTCGAATTGCTTACTCCCGGCAAGGCTTTTGTACACTCCTTTCTCTATAATTCCCTTCAATAAGCTATTTTCTTGCTCAAGTGTAACTTGGCTAAGAGAATCATTAGTGGAATCAAGAGAACTACTAGAAGCAACTATATTGGATTTAGCATGATCATTGTTACTACTAGAGGAAGAATCTTTCTTGTTCTTGTTACTAGACTTGACTTGAGGCATGTAAGTGGATAAGAGTAAACGCTTGGCAATGTAAGAAGAACTTTTCTTGCGGAGATCATCATTGATTGCTTTTAAGAACTCATGCTCTTGCTCAAGATTGAGCTTTTCAAAGCGTAATTTCTCATGAGCTCTTAAAAGTTCTCGATGATCTTCGAAGATAGTTTCATGAGCTAACTTAGCAGTGTTTAGTTCTTTAGTTAGAGCCTCAATCTTCTCCTTATCATTGTCATTCTTTTATCTTGATTAGCATGATTAATTGACGTTTCATCATAGTGTTCATCACTAGAGTTGTCAACAAGCAAATCATCACCTAACAAGTCATCTTCATCACTATTGAAATCAACATACTCGGGGTGTGTTACCTTAGGACCTTTGGCCATGAAGCATCTTCCAATTCCTTCATTTGGTGAGTCAAATATGTCGTAGGAGTTGGTTAACACAAGTGCTAGACCGGCAACACCTTCATCTTGAGTATCTTCGGAGTCGGAGTGATAACTTCTCTCGGAGTGGCTGTCGGAGTCGGAGCCGGATACCCATTCACCAACATGAGCTTGATGTCTTTGTTTTGTGTAGCTCCGTGATGATTTTTCCTTCCTTTCCGAATCCTTGCTTCTCCGTGAGTATCTTCTTTCATAACGATCATCTCTACTCCTTCTCTCTCTTGGTGGTGATTCTTTGCTTCTTCTTTTTGGAGAATCTTCTCTTCTCTTGTAGGGAGCCGTACACTCATTGGAATAGTGTCCGGGTCTTCCACAACTGTAGCAGTTTCGCTCTCGACTAGAAGATCTTTTGTCATTGTAGGACCTTGACTTGAAGCTTCTATCTTTGCTTCTACTCTTGTAGAACTTGTTGAAGTTCTTCACCATTAAGCTCAATTCTTCATTGAAGTTTTTTTTCTCACTTGATGATGTAGGGGCTTCACATGAGGCTTTGTAGGCACCACTTGATTTGTTGTGAAGTTCCTCTTTATCCTTAAGTGACATCTCATGAGCAACAATTCTTCCAATCACCTCCGTTGGCTTGAGATCTTTGTAATTGGGCATCATTTGGATCAATGTGCACACGGTATCATATTTTCCATCCAAGGCTCTTAGAATCTTCTTGATGATGAATCTATCGGTCATCTCTTCACTTCCTAAGCCGGCAATCTCATTTGTGATGAGAGCAAGCCTAGAGTACATTTCAGCGACACCTTCACCATCCTTCATTTTGAACTTGTCAAGTTGACTTTGAAGCACATCCAACTTGGATTCCTTGACGGAGTCGGTACCTTCTTGCATATCAATCAAAGTGTCCCAAATTTCCTTTGCATTCTCAAGACGGCTGATTTTGTTGAATTCTTCGGGGCACAACCCGTTGAAGAGAATATCACAAGCTTGAGCATTGTATTGCAACATCTTCAACTCATCCGCGGTAGCTTCACGGTTTGGTTCTTTCCCATCAAAGAAGTCACCTTGCAAACCAACACACACAATAGCCCAAACGGCGGGGTTATGTCCAAGAATATGCATTTTCATTTTATGATTCCAACTAGCAAAATTAGTACCATCAAAGTAAGGACCTCTACGGTGATAATTTCCCTCGCTAGACGCCATACTCTCCTAGGTTGTGAAACCAAGGCTATGACCCCCAAAAGCTATGGAGATCAAAGCAAATGGAGACCAAAGCTCTGATACCACTTGTAGGATCGAAAGTATGTCTAGAGGGGGGTGATTAGACTACTTGACCAAATAAAAACTTAACCTTTTCCCAATTTTAGTTCTTGGCAGATTTTGGCTATTATAGGACAAGTCAAGCAATCATCACACAATTCAAGCAAGCATGCAAAGAGTATATTGGCATCGGAAAGTAAAGCATGCAACTTGCAAGAATGTGAAGGGAAGGGTTTGGAGAATTCAAACGCAATTGGAGACACGGATGTTTTTCCCGTGGTTCGGATAGGTGGTGCTATCCTACATCCACGTTGATGGAGACTTCAACCCACGAAGGGTAACGGTCGCGCGAGTCCACGGAGGGCTCCACCCACGAAGGGTCCACGAAGTAGCAACCTTGTCTATCCCACCATGGCCATCGCCCACGAAGGACTTGCCTCACTAGCGGTAGATCTTCACGAAGTAGGCGATCTCCTTGCCCTTACAAACTCCTTGGTTCAACTCCACAACCTTGTCGGAGACTCCCAAGTGACACCTAGCCAATCTAGGAGACACCACTCTCCAAGAAGTAACAAATGGTGTGTTGATGATGAACTCCTTGCTCTTGTGCTTCAAATGATAGTCTCCCCAACACTCAACTCTCTCTCATAGGATTTGGATTTTGTGGAAAGAAGATTTGAGTGGAAAGCAACTTGGGGAAGGCTAGAGATCAAGATTCATATGGTAGGAATGGAATATCTTGGTCTCAACACATGAGTAGGTGGTTCTCTCTCAGAACATATGAGATGGAATTGTGTATGTGTTCTGATGGCTCTCTCCATGAATGAAGAGGAGGTGGAGGGGTATATATAGCCTCCACACAAAATCCAACTGTTACACACAGTTTTCCAATCTCGGTGGGACCGAATCAACAAACTCGGTCGGACCGAAAAGGTAAACCTAGTGACCGTTAGAGATTTTCGGTGGGATTGACATGCAAGTCGGTAGGACCGATATGGTTAGGGTTTGGGCATAACGTAATCTTGGTGAGACCGATTACACAAACTCGGTGAGACCGAGTTTGGTAATAAGCTAACCAGAGAGTTGGTCAGGTAAACTCGGTGGGACCGATTTGCTCTTTCGGTGAGACCGAAAAGTTACAAAAAGGAAACATAGAGTTTACACTGCAATCTCGGTGGGACCGATTCGCTCTTTCGGTGAGACCGAAAAGTTACGAAAGGGAAACAGAGAGTTTGCAATCCCATATCGGTGAGACCGAGATCCCTATCGGTAGAACCGAATTGCTAGGGTTTGGCAGTGGCTTATGACAAGTGAAACTCGGTGGCGCCGGATAGAAAGAATCGGTAGGACCGAGTTTGGCTTAGGGTTTAGGTCATATGTGGATATGGGAAAGTAGTTGAGGGTTTTGGAGCATATCACTAAGCACATGAAGCAAGAGGCTCATTAAGCAACACCTCATCCCTCCTTGATAGTATTGGCTTTTCCTAAAGACTCAATGTGATTTTGGATCACTAAAATATAAAATGAAGAGTCTTGAGCTTTTGAGCTTGAGCCAATCCTTTGTCCTTAGCATTTTGAGGGTTCCACTTTCACATCCATGCCATGCCAATCATTGAGCTTTCCTGAAATAGTCATCTTGGAATAGCATTAGCTCAATGAGCTATATGTTGTTATGAATTACCAAAACCACCTAGGGATAGTTGCACTTTCATATCCTAAAAGGATTCAAGCCAGTCAAGCAGGCTCTTCGACGTTTCTCCGAGCCTAAGAGACAAGCCATGGGAGAGGAACTAGCCAAGCTATTGGAGGCCGGATTCATCAGAGACATTAAACATCTGGACTGGCTAGCAAACCTGGTAATGGTACCAAAGAACGACAAATCCTGGCGCTTGTGCGTCGATTTTAAGGACCTTAACAAGGCCTGCCCAAAGGATCCCTTCCCCCTCCCCCGCATCGATCAAATCATCGATGCTACCGTAGGACATGATTCATTGTGTTTCCTTGACGCATACTCTGGCTACCATTAAATTAAAATGGCGGAGCCAGACCAAGCCGCAACGTCATTTATCACACCATACGGCCCATTCTGCTTCAACACAATGCCCTTCGGGCTCAAAAACGCCGGCGCAACATATCAGCGCATGATTCAGACATGTCTGGCAAACCAGATCGGCAAAACAGTGGAGGCATACGTGGATGACGTGGTCGTTAAACCAAGAATGTCAAAACTCTAGCAAACGACTTGGGGCTCACATTCGACAATCACCGAACATATGACATCAAGCTCAATCCGGAAAAATCCATTTTCGGCGTACCAGCCGGAAAGCTCCTGGGATTCATTGTCTCCAGTAGGGGTATTGAAGCTAATCCGGCCAAAATCCGAGCGGTGTCACAGTTGGCTACCCCAATAGACCTCAAACAAATACAAAAATAGACTGGATGCATGGCGGCTCTAAGCCGCTTTATCTCCCGCTTGGGAGAAAAGGAATTACCCCTTTATCGCCTCCTCCGGCGCACCGAACACTTCGAGTGGACAGATGCCGCCTCGGCCGGACTCAACGAAATAAAATCCATATTGGCAACAAACCCAGTCCTGGCTGTGCCAAACATTGGCGAACCAATGCTATTATACATTGCGGCAACTCATCAAGTAGTAAGCGCAGTGCTCGTCGTCGAGCGAGAAGTGGACAGACACAAATCCCCCCTTCAAAAGCCGATTTACTATGTGTCCACTATCCTTACTCCATGCAAATTATGGTACCCGCATTATCAAAAGATAGCGTACGCGGTATTTATGGCATCCCGAAAGCTATGACACTACTTTCAAGAGTGTTCGATAACGGTAGCCTCGGAGGTACCACTTAACGATATTATAAACAACCGCGATGCGACGGGCCGGATTGCCAAATGGGCCATTGAGCTCCTCCCGTTCGACATAACTTACAAGCCACGGCGAGCTATTAAATAGCAAGTTTTGGCTGACTTCGTCGCTGAATGGACGAAAGCCGAACTCCCTAAAGAGTATGACGCATATTCAAACTGGATCATGCACTTCGACGGCTCCAAAATGTTGGCTGGTCTGGGGGCTGGCGTCGTTTTGACGTCCCCAACAGGAGATATCGTTCAATACGTACTACAGATAATGTATACGGACTCCAACAACGCAGCCGAATATGAGGCCCTTCTACATGGTCTCCGGATGGCAGTATCCATGGGCATTCAACGCCTAGAGGTGCGCGGCGATTCGAACCCCGCGATATCCCAAATAAATGGAGACTTTGATGCCAAGGATCCGAAAATGGCAGCTTATCGCAATGCCGTCCTAAAAATGTCAGCTCGGTTCGAAGGGCTCGAATTTCACCATGTGGCTCGGGAAAACAATCAGGCGGCGGATATCCTCGCCCGCATCGGCGCAAAACATGACGTGGTCCCTCCCAACATATTTCTGGAACGGCTCTTCAAGCCATCCGTAGCATGGGAAGGGGACACCGACAACAACAGTCCGGACCCGGCCAAAATACCCGATACCGAACTCTCTGACACAATCGGAGGCTCCGCCACCGAAATAACACATTCAACCCACGAAACAATGGCCATTATTGCCCCGTGGACATAACCATTCCTGGCCTACCTAACTAGACAGGAACTCCCGGAGGACCAAAATGAGGCACGCTGCATAGTGCGGTGATCCAAGGCCTACAGGGTCCATGAGGGAGAATTGTACAAAAAAAGCGCTACCGGAGTCCTTCAAAGGTGCATCTCCGAAGAGGAAGGGCGGAACCTTTTGGCAGAAATTCACGCCGGACTCGGCGGTCATCACGCTGCAGCCCGGGCTCTTGTAAGCAAGGCCTTCCGTACATGATTCTATTGGCCAACGGCCCGAGCAGATGCACAGGACTTGGTCCAACATTGCGCCGGTTGCCAGCTCTTTGCAAATCAAAGCCACATGCCACCCACCGCCCTCCAAAAAATCCCGATTACATGGCCCTTCGCGGTCTGGAGGCTTGACATGGTTGGACCCCTTAAAGGGGGAACCCACAAGAAAAAATACCTATTGGTCATGGTGGATAAATTCACCAAATGGATAGAGGCTAAACCGGTTAAAACAGCCGAATCCGGCCCGATGATAGATTTCATATCTGGGTCGTACACCGTTACGGCGTCCCCCACAGCATCATCACTGATAACGGCACGAACTTCATGGCCGACGAGGTAAAACTCTGGTGCAGCAAAATGGGCATCAAGCTCGATTATGCTTCAGTCTATCACCCACAAACCAACGGTCAAGTCGAATGAGCGAATGGTCTTATAATGAGCGGCATTAAACCCAGATTAGTGCGCTCCTTAACGGAGTCTGACATGCGCTGGGTAGAGGAGCTCGACTCCGTACTCTGGGGGCTGCGGACCATGCCGAATCGTAGTACCGGATATACACCATTTTTTATGGTGTACGGCACAGAGGCAGTCCTGCCCTATGACATAATTCATGACTCACCTCGAGTGTGCATGTACGAAGAAAGAGAAGCCGAGCTCGATAGGCAGGACAGTCTGGACACCTTGGAGGAAGAGCGCGATGTAGCCAAAGCCCGTTCCGCATTTTACCAGCAACAGGCTCGCAGATACCAAAGCAGAGAAGTACGGGCCAAAACTTATAACGTTGGCGAACTAGTTCTACGGCTGCCGGATAAGAAAAAGAACAAGCTCGAGCCCAAATGGGAAGGTCCCTTCATTATCAACCAAGTTCTGACCGGTGGAGCGTACCGACTGCGGGATGCATGGACTAGTCGACTCGAGCCGAACCCATGGAACGCAGCAAGATTTCGAAGATTCTACGCCTAGCACCAGACTTTATGTTAGTCCCCTCCCTTTGTCCATTTTCTGCATATGCATCATCTGTCTTGTTTCCCTTTCTTTCTTTTATTTCTCTAGGCCTTCAAGGGTCACCTTGTGCCTCACTCATACATCACAGATGCGCTAGCCGCACTCTTCATACCTGGGGGCTTCTTTCACAGAAGCTTTAATTATTTCACTGAGCCTCACGCCCAACACATGTGTTATACTTCCGCATGTACCTTTTTCACCATTATATGCATCGATATGACTTAAGTTTTGGCCAAGTTGGGTTGCCTGGCTCTTGTATTTATGCCCTACGTTCCCGTTAATTCGGCTAGGGCATAAGGGGAGCACCTCTGCGATTGTTACCGCCGGGTCAGCCGGACGTGTACCTCAGACTGGGTGAAGCCGAAAGCTAGTGTTCTTAAGGGAATATTTGGTCGGAGAACAAAAGATGACTTTTATTATTCATATCTGCCCCCAGATGATTTTTTCTGCACTTCTTATCATAGTCCGGACATGCACTTTAGGGCATGCTTACCCAGGGAAAGGAACCCTTAACGGAACTATTCTCCCTGGAAGATGTTTCTTACTACCCATGTAATATAACATAACTAGTTGGGCACTTGTCTGATAAAGCACTAATGACCCCTACGCCTGGTCTCCATGCATGCCCCGGTTCTTACATAACCGACAGGGTATTCAGATACACTCCGGACTATCGGGTCCCGAGGTTGAAGCGAAAAGGTCCGCCACGAAAAACGATCTACAATCCCGCTAGAAGGCATTATACATGTCAATTTAAAATTACATAGTCAATTTGACTGGTTGAATTCCTCTTCAATACCATCTAATAGGCTGTCTAGTCTACAGTCCTGTTGGGAATACTTTGCGGCCAATTCTACCTGGCCGTACACTAAGCTCACAAGGATCTCCTTCCCATCAGGGCCCACTGGTCTGACTTGGCCATGTGGTTCGGGTCAGCCTTCGTGTACCGTGTCTTCACCATCACCCAGGCTTCCCTAGCGCCCTGACGGCAGGCCGATATCTTCCAAAATTGGAAGCGCCACCGTGCTCCCTTCAGCTTTTCTGCAAGTTCTCCAAGGCCTTCGGGTATGGAGACGGATGGCCACAAGGCCTGGGCGACGCCTTGCATCACCTGCCGAACTCGTTCGTGCAGCTGTGAGAGCTCGGGAAGAAGATCACCCGTTGAACCGGGCATCTCCTCGGCAGGACGACCTGTTAGCATACCTACAGACATAACTCTGTCAGCCAGCTTCCTCGCCGAACTCTTTTTCAAAGTTCGTTCAAGCACTTACTAAATATGCCGCGTCGAAGACGCCGATTCTCCTTAACAGAGTCCGACAGTTGGGCCCAAACATCTTTTAGTTCCTTGCCCAACTTGGTGTTGGCATCTAGGAGATCATTCTTCTCCTGCCTCACCCTCGTAAGCACGCTCTCACCGGCCTTCAGCTGGCGTATGAGCTGTTGCTTATCCGGATTCACTCCAGCGTCATCTGCAATTTTATCGTTAGATCTGCATATACGCCGCATTCTAATATGATACTTATCATTCGAAGGATATGTTACCAGAGGGGGTCTCTTTGGCCTCCCCTGCTGCGGCCAGTGCGGCCTGAAGTTGGGCTTTGCACTCTTCTAGCTCCTGGGATAGTTGAGTATTCTTTTCTGTAAGAACCTGCATAACAAATGATCCTTAAATCAGTTATCTTAACTGTTTCAAGTCTCAGGGGCTACTGATATATATAATCATCAAATTTTCTCACCCGTATGTCCTTTACATACTGCTCCATGGCTTTGGCTAGACCATTTTGAGCGGCACGGAGGTGCGCGTCTCCCGAATTGAAGGAATCCAATGCCTCTGGGGAGAAACAAGCGTCGCGAAGAACAGTCCGATGATGCCTGTGGTTCATGGCACTTTCCACCTCGGAATGGGTGGCAGAAAGTTTATCCACATCCTCTGTCGGAGGAGCACCCGACGCACGCCTTGTATTCGTTCCCGCCTCCGAATCCGGCCTTGGAGCCTGGCTTGTGGATGTGCGATTGGTAGCCTCTCCGGGTATAGTCCGGCGAGTGCTCTTTTTCCTGAAAAGAAGGCATGGGCATTAATATGCCTTTGAGAATAATGTCTTGCAATAAAGAAGGTGCGCCGTACCGCTACGCCGGTGTCTCAATCCGGACTGCGGATCTTTTCAGCCTGCCTGGCCTCGCGGCCCCTTGTTGGCTAATTGCCACAGGCTCGGCCTTCTGCCTCGAGGACCTCCCCTGCGAATCACGACTGTTATGGGACAATCAAAAAAGTGCAAGGATGGATCCCTTTTTAAAGTGCTGGGACTTCGGTCTCAGTCACCTGTGAGGCTGGAACTAGCCCAGGGTAATCGGCCGTAATGGCCACCAAAGCATTGTCATTACTCGATTGGTAAAATACCCCATGGATCAGCTCCACAGATACGTCCGGATCCTCCTGGGAGGCTGGATCACGGGACCGTACGGGGTCCTCGGGTTGTGGAGGAGGGCTGTTTATCTCCTTTACAGCCTGGCGCAGCTCCTACGATGAAATCGCTAGAATGAATACTTAACTACGGGAATACGAAATGGATGGACGATAAAAAGTCTCCGCTTACCCAGCTCAGAGGGTTGTACATAGAAAAACTGCCCTGCGGGTTGACACGAAGGAATTCCTCCTCTTCTCCCTTGTACAAAGTGGATAAGATCTTTATTAGATCAGCAGGCGATCCCGGCCCTTTGCGGCCGTGGCGGGTGGCGTCATCCTCCCCATTGAAACCCCACATGGGATGGCCTCTATACTGAAGCGGCTGCACCCCCCGCATAATACACGTGGCCATGACCTCGATCATGGTCAGTCCAGATCGAGCTAAAAAACTTATCCAGCTCATCAGGTAAAGAATGTCCCTGTCATCTTCCTCCAGGGGGCTCCGTGGACGCCAGCTCCGGCGCTTCTTCAAAGGGGCGTTGTCGAACTCAGGAAGGCCTATCCGAATAGGATCTGGGAGGGGGACGTCTTCTATATAAAACCATTCTGAAGGCCAGTCTTCGGACGTCTTCTTTGGGGTTCTGGACAGGTATCCGGTCCCGGCGACACGCCACACTTCGGCTCCGCCCACTTGATATATTGACCCCTTCTGAGAACGGGGCACAAGGCAGAACAGCTTCCTCCACAGAGCTAAATGAGCTTCACAGCCCAGAAACAACTCGCAAAGGGCTAAGATTGTGGGAGGCAGGCGTAAGATTGTGCAAATGGAGGCCGTAGAACTCCAGGAGCCCCTGGAGAAACGGATGAATTGGAAATCCGAGCCCTCTTACCAAATAAGGGACAAGGCAAACCCGCTCTCCCTTGGAGGGATTGGGAAGGCTCTCCGCTTGCTCTCCGCCGTTATAGGTGGCAAGCCCGGCTCGAACCGGGACCAGGTACGCTGGGGGGAGAAATCCCTTGGACTGAAGCATCACTAATTTGCTGTGCGGGACGGAACATCTCTCCCAATCTCTAGGCTTGGAGCTGGGGGTGCGAGAGGAGGAGCTGCGTCGACCGGCCATGATGGAATGGATCACTGTCGGGTGCGCTCCGATGAAGGCTCGCCAAGGGAGGATGGTGTGATTTGGATCTGAATCCTCGTCTTTTTAAATAGGCGGCTCACAGCTAGGGGGGGGGGTAAATGTGAAAACACCCTGGCTCTTCACATTCGCTCGATGCATGGAAAGTGGCCATTATTGGGCGTAGAAGCCAAGGAGTACAAACCTTCACAAGAAACCGGACATTATTTTGACAGGTACACAAAATTTGGAGAGGAAGCCGCCTTGCAATGCCGAAGACAATACTGCACGCTGGACTCATCATCATTGAAGCCTGGTTCGGGGGCTACTGAGGGAGTCCTGGATTAGGGGGTCTCCGGATAGCCGGACTGTTAGACTATGAAGATACAAGATTGAAGACTTCGTCTCGTGTCTGGATGGGACTCTACTTGGCGTGGAAGGCAAGCTAGGCAATACGTATATGGATATCTCCTCCTTTGTAACCGACCTTGTGTAACCCTAACCCTCTTTGGTGTCTATATAAACCGAAGGGTTTTAGTCCATAGGACAACAATCACAACATACAATCATACCATAGGCTAGCTTCTAGGGTTTAGCCTCTCTGATCTCGTGGTAGATCTACTCTTGTACTACCCATATCATCAATATTAATCAAGCAGGACGTAGGGTTTTACCTCCATCAAGAGGGCCCGAACCTAGGTAAAACTTCGTGTCCCCTGCCTCCTGTTACCATCCGGCCTAGACGCACAGTTCGGGACCCCCTACCGTAGATCCACCGGTTTTGACACCGACACTAACCCTCTCTAGATCTAAACAAGACTTTGTTGGGCTCTCTCTCTCCCCTCACTGCTGGTTAAAGAGCCGGCAGGATCCGTCCACCGGAAAGGGAAGGAGGCTTAACGCTGTCGCCGTCGGCGAGGAAGGGAATCCACTACTGGCGCAGCTGTTCTCTTTCACCCAGCGACGGCGCGGGAGGGCCTCCAACCCCTTCTTCCTCGCCACTGTACATAGTTTGGGCCGAACGGCCTCCGGTCGCCCACCGAACCTTACCCCAAGAACCTTAAGGTATAGTTTACTTATTCCACATGCCTTGATGTAGCTGCATGTGGGCTTTTTCCGCTTCTGCACTCAAATCTAGGTGTTGGATCAAATAGGAAAGTAGTGGGGAAAGGTGTATAGCATGAATCTAGGACGTGGTTCAAAGAGGAAAGGAAGGGGGGAAAGTACTAGTATAGACTGTCTATCCAACACCTACGTTGGTTGAAAAGGGGAAACAATGACAAATGCAGTGCACACATCTGTAATGAACTGATCTTTTGTTTTGGGGGACAAGGCTATAGAGTTTGAGCGGGACTAGATTTGCTGCGCTCGCATAGGGAAAGGTGTCTAAAGATAACAAAACTGGGACCAACACAAATATGCTCCTTGGTTATTTTTGTTCTTTGTTGCAACAGACTGTGCATCACCCCTTCATACATCATAGATACACATGGTGCTGGTGTGTCCACTATCCCGTGCAACTCTTTAGCTGTTGTAAATCTAAGGCCCTGTTTGGTTAAAAAATCCCTAGTCCCTACCTGCTTGGTTCCAGGGACTAAACATGGACTAGAGGTTATTAAATGACATGCTAAAGGACCATGTTACCCCTAGTAATGAACTAATAGAGACAAGCTGCGATGCAGGGCAGGGGCAACTATTGGAAAAAGTCCCAAAAAGACTCTCCCTCGGTGTCGGTGTCAAAACCGGCGGATCTCGGGTAGGGGGTCCCGAACTATGCGTCTAGGCGGATGGTAACAGGAGGCGGGGGACACAATGTTTACCTAGGTTCGGGCCCTCTTGATGGAGGTAATACCCTACGTCCTGCTTGATTGTTCTTGATAATATGAGTAGTACAAGAGTTGATCTACCATGAGATCGAAGAGGCTAAACCCTAGAAGCTAGCCTATGGTATGATTGTTGTTGTTGGTCCTACGGACTAAACCCTCCGGTTTATATAGACATCGAAGGGGGCTAGGGTTACACAGAGTCGGTTACAAGGAAGGAGATCTACATATCCGTACTACCAAGCTTGCCTTCCACGCCAAGGAGAGTCCCATCCGGACACGGGACGAAGTCTTCAATCTTGTATCTTCATAGTCCAGCAGTCCGACCAAGGGATATAGTCCGGCTGTCCGGATACCCCCTAATCCAGGACTCCCTAAGTAGCCCCTGAACTAGGCTTCAATGACGATGAGTCCGGCGCGCAGATTGTCTTCGGCATTGCAAGGCGGGTTCCTCCTTCGAATACTTCATAGAAGATTTTGAACACGAGGATCGTGTCCGGCTCTGCAAAACAAGTTCCACATACCACCATAGAGAGAATAATATTTCCATAAATCTAATCTGCTTACGTACCCCGTAGTGTGACATCACACCACAACCAGGTCTTTATTCGAATCGTTTTTCATAACCAATCTCAGCGTGTTTCGCGAGGCGGTTTCCTTGGCACGTCTTGTCGAAGCAGAGATCGTGTCCCCTTTATTGCAGGATTCTCATCAATACGGACGTGGGTAACCCAATCGTGCCTATTGGCAGGACTCCTAGATCTTAGGCAAGTCCCAAACGACCACGAGGAGGATGCTTGATATTCACCCTCTTTATAAAGGGGACAATGCTTTTGTTTTTTCCCTCTCGTGCTCAATCAAATCCTTCCCCCGCCTCGAGTTCTAACACCCAAAACTCAGGTCAGGTGCTTTGGACCTTCAACTATGTCCGGATCCAACCTTCAAGGTCGGTGGATGCCTTCCTCTGTCACGGAGGAGGACATCAAGAGGTTGAGAGAGGCCAGATATCTGACCGCCGAAATTTCGCATCGGCTGCTCGCCCGAGGGCAGGTCGTCCCTACTCCCGAACCCAACGAGAGCGTCGTGTTCGTCTCCCACTTCCTCCGAGGACTAGGCCTTGCTCTGGATCCCTTTATTAGGGGTCTTATGTTCTATTATGGGCTAGATTTTCACGATCTGGCCCCGGATTCCCTTCATCACATTTCGTCATTTATTGTCGTATGTGAGGCCTTCCTCTACATTACCCCTCACTTCGGCATGTGGCTCAAGACCTTTGATGTGAAGCCGAAGATGATCGAGGGGCAGCCCGCAATGTGCGGAGGCGCTTTAATAAGAAAAATTGCTGACGCTCCATGGCCTGAGGGTAGCTTCCCAGAGGTGTCCGGATTGTGGCAGCGGGAGTGGTTCTACATCACAGCTCCTCGAAGTGCCAAGTGGGTAGCTGCCCCCACCTTTCGCTTAGGCCCCCCACCACAACTGACGTCATGGATTAGCAGGGGCTTAGCTGGGGTCCAGCCAAGGACGTGCCAATACTGTAAAGCCGTATCCGAGATCTCTTTGAGAGAGATTTCAGTCTGGTTATGGTAGTGCAAGTTATGCTAGTTCGTCGAGTCCAGCCTTGCAAACGCCGGCGCCTTCGCATGTGGGAATTCAACCCGGAAGGACCACGAGCTATTCAACACTTCCTTGGCATGACGCCCGAGGAGATGTACAAATTGTTCTTCGGACCAGAAATAATGTGTCCGGACATCACTGAGGATGCAAGTCTGAGCTGCAATTGCCCGGATACCCAAGTAAGTAGCCCCGCATCCGAACACACTGTCCGTTTGTTTATCGCAACCTCTCCCTAAAAAAGCCGCCCTTTGATCAGGATTGGATAGCGAAGGCAAACTTGATCAGGTGTCCGACCCCCCTCCCCGAGACATCACCAAATCCCGTGCTAACCAGGATGCTGGAGATCGTGCCTTATCAAGCGCCCTCAGGAGAAGATAAAGGGGGGGGACAAGGAGGCTAGCGCCTCCACGAAGGAGGTTAACCGGGGAGGAGGAACTGAAACTTCCTCTCCCCAGGGAAGGAAGAGGAACGCTGATAACCCACAAGTGTAGGGGATCGCAACAGCTTTCGAGGGTAGAGTATTCAACCCAAATTTATTGATTCGACACAAGGGGAGCCAAAGAATATTCTCAAGTATTAGCAGCTGAGTTGTCAATTCAACCACACCTGGAAACTTAGTATCTGCAGCAAAGTGTTTAGTAGCACAGTAATATGATAGTGGTGGTAGCGGCAACAAAAGTAAAGACAGCAAAAGTAATGTTTTTGGTATTTTGTAGTGATTGCAACAGTAGCAGCAGGAAAGGAAATAAGCGTGAACCAGTATATGGAAAACTCATAGGCACCGGATCAGTGATGGATAATTATGCCGGATGCGGTTCATCATGTAACAGTCATAACATAGGGTGACACAGAACTAGCTCCAATTCATCAATGTAATGTAGGCATGTATTCTGTATATAGTCATACGTGCTTATGGAAAAGAACTTGCATGACATATTTTGTCCTACCCTCCCGTGGCAGCGAGGTCCTATTGGAAACTAAGGGATATTAAGGCCTCCTTTTAATAGAGAACCGGAACAAAGCATTAGCACATAGTGAATACATGAACTCCTCAAACTACGGTCATCACCGGTAAGTATCCCGATTATTGTCACTTCGGAGCTAACAGATCATAACACATAATAGGTGACTATAGACTTGCAAGATAGGATCAAGAACTCACATATATTCATGAAAACATAATAGGTTCAGATCTGAAATCATGGCACTCGGGGCCCTAGTGATAAGCATTAGGCATAGCAAAGTCATAGCAACATCAATCTCAGAACATAATGGATACTAGGGATCAAACCCTAACAAAACTAATTTGATTACATGATAAATCTCATCCAATCCATCACCGTCCAGCAAGCCTACGATGGAATTACTCACGCACGACGGTGAGCATCATGAAATTGGTGATGGAGGATGGTTGATGATGACGACGTCGACGAATCCCCCTCTCGGGAGCCCCGAACGGACTCCATATTAGCCCTCCCGAGAGGTTTTAGGGCTTGGCGGCTGCTCCATATCGTAAAACATGATGATTTCTTCTCTCTGATTTTTTTCTCTCCGAAAGCAAATATATAGAGTTGGAGTTGGCGTCGGAGGGCATCCAGGGGGCCCACGAGGCAGGGGCGCGCCCTAGGGGGGGCCGCCCCCACCCTCGTGAGAAGGGTGTGGGCCCCCTGGTCTTCATCTTTGGCGAGGATTTTTTATTGTTTTTTCTAAGATGTTCCGTAGAGTTTCAGGTCATTCCGAGAATATTTGTTTTCTGCACATAAAACAACACCATGGCAATTCTGCTGAAAACAGCGTTAGTCCGGGTTAGTTCCATTCAAATCATACAAGTTAGAGTCCAAAACAAGGGCAAACGTGTTTGGAAAAGTAGATACGACGGAGACGTATCAACTCCCCCAAGCTTAAACCCTTGCTTGTCCTCAAGCAATTTAGTTGACAAACTGAAAGAAAGAAAGAAAAACTTTTACAAACTCTGTTTGCTCTTGTTGTTGTAACTATGTCAAGCCAGCATTCAAGTTTTCAGCATAGATCATAACTAACCACATTTGCAATAATTCTCAGGTCTCATAATTACTCATATCAATAGCATAATCAGCTAGCAAGTCATAATAATAAATCTCGGATGACAACACTTTCTCAAAACAATCATAATATGATATAACAAGATGGTATCTAGCTAGCCCTTTATGAGACCGCAAAACATAAATGCAGAGCACCTTTAAAGATCAAGGACTGACTAGACATTGTAATTCATGGTAAAAGAGATCTAATCATAGTCATACCCAATATAAATTAACAATGATGAATGCAAATGACGACTGTGCTCTCCAGCTAGTGCTTTTTAATAAGAGGGTGATGACTCAACGTAAAAGTAAATGGATAGGCCCTTCGCAGAGGGAAGCAGGGATTTGTAGAGGTGCCAGAGCTGGGTTTTGAAATAGAGATAAATTGTATTTTGAGCGGTATACTTTCATTGTCAACGTAACAACTAAGAGATGGCGATATCTTCCATGATAAACACATTATAGTCGGTTCCCAAACAAAATGGTAAAGTTTATACTCCCCCTCCACCAACAAGCATCAATCCATGGCTTGCTCGAAACAACGAGTGCCTTCAACATACATCAGGTCCCGGGGGAGTTCTGTTTGCAATTAATTTTGATTTAGTTTGCATAAAGCATGGGACTGGGCATCCCGGTGACCAGCCATTTTCTCGTGAGTGAGGAGCGGAGTCCACTCCTCTTGAGAATAACCCGCCTAACACAGAAGATAAGGACATCCTTTGTTGATACATGAGCTATTCGAGCATACAAAACAGAATGTTTATTTGAAGGTTTAGAGTTTGGCACATACAAATTTACTTGGAACGGCAGGTAGATACCGCATATAGGAAGGTATGGTGGACTCATCTGGAATAACTTTGGGGTTTAAGGGATTGGATGCGCAAGCAGTATTCCCGCTTAGTACAAGTGAAGGCTAGCAAAAGACTGGGAAGCGACCAACTAGAGAGCGACAACAGCCATGTACATGCATTAAAATTAATAAACATTGGATGCAAGCATGAGTAGGATATAATCCACCATGAACATAAATATCGTGAAGGCTATGTTGATTTTGTTTCAACTACATGCGTGAACATGTGCCAAGTCAAGTCACTTAAATCATTCAAAAGAGGATACCACCCCATCATACCACATCATAATCATCTCAATAGCATGTTGACATACAAGGTAAATCATTATAACTCATATGTTGGGGGGTTGCGTGCGACATATGCCAAAGGATGGCTTATCATGGTGGGGGCGAGTAGAACGTCGCCGGTGCTTAGAAACGGGATAAGGCGAAGGCATGCACGCCGGCGAATCTTACTTAGCTTCGGGGCTCTCCGGGGAGATAATACCCCTACTGCTGCTCTGCGGGGTCTCCGCATGATCACTATGGCAAAGTGTTTACACGGTTGCTCCTCGAGCTGTTTCCTGGAGGTAGGAGAAGGCAAGGCTAGCTCTCTCCTTCCTATGTGACCTGGTCTAGTGCTAATGGATTCCAACCTTTTGCATGGATGCTCTGGGGGGTTTATATAGGCCTACACCCCAGGGGTACAATGGTAATCCGGCTGGGCATGGGCCCACCCGTCAGCTCTCTGGCTGCCATCTTATCCGCCGACTGGTGGGCCCCACCGACTGGCTTGGTACGGAGCCGATAGGCCGCGTCCGCCAAGGGCGGGTCTTGCCGGCTGTAGATTATTGTAGCCGTGCCTCTAATGACGCAGGCTCGGTCATGAGGTCGTGGCGACAGCTCCGCCGTCTGGCGGGCGATCACTGTGGCCACTACCTGTCGCGTCTGATTAATGGCGCGTGGGGCCCGTGGGAGGGGCCGGCCGACTTCTGGTGGCCGACTCCCATCCGGGCCAACTGGTGGCGCTCTCGCCGTCTTTCGTACACCCGTCGACTGGTGGGACCCATCATCCCTGGGTCGTACCAGCAGGCCGTCGTGGGCACAGGACTCTGCCCTCTGGGGCTGACGTCAGGGCCGACACGGCAATAGTGTCGCGCCGCGCGGAGATCTCTGCGGGTACGGCGTACTGTAGCCACGCCTGCCCTTGGAAAAGGGGTGAGAGTGGACCTTACTATGGCCACTCCCCGTCCCATCCCTCTTTATGAGGGCATGGGGGTTGTTGGCGTCGTGGGCCGACTCCCCAAGGCCGGCTTCTCTAGAAATCGCCAGTCAGGAGTCGGCTTATCCTGAAGTCGTCCCTGGGACTCGGCCGTGAGTGGGCAGTCGGCCGCCTCGTCGCCGACTCTCAGAAGGCGGCTCTTCATCCTGGGGTCTCGAGGGGCGCAGTCTGCCTCAATGTCTTGAAAGGTTCTGGGCCTGGGTTAGCCTACCCGTGGCCCATTACTCTGACAGTAGTCCCCGAAGCTGGTGAGGCTCCGAGGGCGACATGTCGAGGAGCCTCAATAGTTTCTTATCTCTGGCGGTTGGATCTGGGCCTCGCTAGCCATCTTCTGTCAAGCCGACTAGTTGGAGTCGGACTTGCTCAAGGCCGACTTGCCCCTAAAAAAGTTTGAACGTCGCGGCGGAGTTCAGGCGGCGTGCCTGATAAGCTTCTGGGTTCCCGCTTGTGGTGGACCCGTCGTGAGGCGCCACGTGGCTGAGCTAGTCTGCTCACCCACGCGCGCGATGGGACAGGCCTACAGGCGGGCCCCGCCACTATCGTGCCTCGGCATGCGAACGGATCCGATCTGGCCGCGCGGACGGTTGGGGTTCTCACGCGGTTATTGCACGTGGTAACTTCGTGTGGTAAATCATGGGGGTCATGGGGTCCCGGGCGCAGTTAATCCCAAGACCGCCCCCTCGGCTTCTCAGCCCACGAGCCTACAAGTAGGCGGGGGGAGGGGGACGGCGAAGCATGCGCGCCCATTCTCCCCACTCCCTTTCGCTCCTTCTTGCTTCTTCTTCCTCCCGTCGCTGCTGCTCCGAACCACGTCGCGCCCGCAGCGATGAGCTCTTCCTCCGCCGCCGCGCCTCCTGTTGTACGCTCCGGAGTGTGGGATGGCTCTGAGGTTGATGACAACGACATCGAGATCCTCTGCCAGACACGGCGGCTACCCGGCAGGGACTTAGTGCGGGTCCGCCTCGCGCCGGAGGGGGAAATATCGCCGGCGCCGGAGGAGGGCGAGCGGGTCATATTCCGCTCGCACCTTATGCGCGGCCTGGGGCTGCCGGCGAGCGGCTTCTTCCGCTCCTTCTTGGAGTTCCACGGGCTCCAGCCGCACCACCTCACTTCGAACACGATGGTGCTGCTGGCTGCCTTCGCCACCGTGTGCGAAGGCTTTCTCGGTGTTCTCCCCACCATCGAGCTCTGGGGTGAGTTCTTCCAGTCCAAGCTCGGCACACACGTCGCCGGCGTGCCGGCCCAGTGCGGTGCATTTATCGCGATGAGGAGATCAGTGGCCGACAATCCGTTTCCCACCATCGCACTAGTTAAGTCGGTGAAGATGTGGCAACGGTCCTATTTTTATGTGAAGAACGTCGCCCTAGAAGGCGACTGGGTTAACCTGCCGGCTTACGAAGCCGGCGCGCCGGCTGGAAGGCTCCCCAGCTGGTCATACCGAGCCAAGACGTTGTCTCCCGCTGGTGCCGCCGCCGTCGCGCGACTCCGAGTGCTGACGTAGTCGGAGGGCTTGACCGGGGCCGACTTGCTGGCCGCCTTCATGGCGCGCCGAGTCCTCCCACTCCAAGGCCGACCTCACCTGATCTGCCAGATGAGCGGTCATCGGGACCCGAGTCGGATGTGCTCCAAGGACATGCCTCATGCGGAGGTGGCGAACACGGTGAACTACATCGCGAACTGCGGTCTCTCGGTGGACTGGCGGTTCAGCAAGGAGCCGTATTCGCGCGCCAACCCCCCGCCTATTGTAAGTCGTCTTCCTTCTTCTTCTGTTTCTTTTGTTGCTGAGTCCGACTTGTCAAGTCTGACCATTTTTGTTTTGAATCAGAACCCTCTCGTCCCTCCCTCAGCCGGCACCGCGGGGCCGGCTCGTCAGTTTGTCCCCGATCGGACGGAGAGTGACGTCGATGATCCTGACTTGGGGGCGGCGGCCATGGAGGCCGACGTCGAGGGAGGAGGAGGAGAAGCAGGCGGCTCTAGGCCTTCGGCCACTTTCGCCGACTGGCCTGACGACGAGGCCGAGGGAGAAGTCGCCCCGCGTCGCCAGCCAAAGGCCGGCCGGCCAAGCGCGAGTTCCTCCACCGGCTTAGACGCTCAAGGCGGTGCGAAGAAGCGCCGGGCCGGGCCGAGTACACTTGGTGGCCAGTCGAAGAAGTTCAAGGGAGCGGCCGCCGTGACCAAGCGGGAAGAGGCGGCCGTGAAAGCCAACCACTTCCGCAAGGAAGTGAAGAAGCCGCCGCTGGTCTCTGCGTAAGCGCCTCCGTCCCTTATGTTTATTTTATCTTTGTTGATCTTGTCTGAGTTTTTCATATGATTTTCTCGCCTCAGGGCTCCCCTCACTCTTGAGAGGGTTGCTGCCGCCTCCGTTATGGGGTCGGTGGAGACGTCTGCCACCACTCGGTGGATTGACTCCGCCGTCGACCTTCGGTAGGCGACGGAGCGGAACACGCAGGAGAAGCGCGAGGAGGATGAGGCTGCCCGCCGGGAGAAAGCGGAGGCCTCCGCCCTGAAGAAGCTGGAGGCAGCCGAGGCCGCCGTTGCGGCAAAGCGGCCGGCTAAGGAAGTCGCGCCCCGGCGGTCGGCAGTGTTCGTCACCCCTCTGAACTCCGCACCGCCACCCCCGGAGTTCAAGGGGCAGTCAGGGGAAGCCGGCGGCGAGTTCCCGATCGTGGAGAGAGGCGGTGGCAACGCCCCCATGCCGGACGCGGTCGCGCCGCCACAGCCGCCCCCGCCGCCATCTAGGAGCGCACAAGGCAAACAGCCGGCGGATCCGCCCTTGCCGCCGACTGAAGACGAGGCCGTGGCAAGGCTACTCCTTCAAGTCGCCTCGCCAACGCGCCGCCGTCTTGAGAAGGCGACTTCGGCACCACGCCCCTTGGAGACCGGCACCGCCAGCTCAACGATTCCAGATGCCGAAGCGACGAGCGCCAAGCCCATTGGGTGGGTGCGAGGAGGCGGCACGGGCCCGCTGAACCCGGCGCTTCTGGATGTCCAGACGAAGCTGCGAGCTGAGAGCGACGCCATCCAAAACTGCACCAAGGCGCACCTGGCATCGCGGGAAGCCATCCGGGTACGCTTTCTCATTTGTCCCTATTTTCTTGTTCCTCTCTGTGGGGGTGCGCCAGCACACCCACTGGGTGTAGTCCCCGAGTTTTGGGCCGGCTGCTGAGCAGGCGGCCCGGAACTCCAATTGGTAAGTTCCGGGTACTAACCTTTGTTCTAAAATACTTGTTGCAGGACTATCACAACCTCCGTGTCACCGCCTTCAACCGCAACGTTGAAGAGCTGGGCAAGCGGACCGCCGACTTGTCAGGGAGCCGGAGTGAGTCCTTTTTCTTCTTTGCGGGGGCGTGCTGGCGCACCCGCGGGCTGTAGTCCCCGAGATTCAGGCCGACTGCTGAGCAGTCAGGCCAGATCTCCCCGGCGACCTTCTTCGTTGATGACTTAACGCCTTCTTTCTTTTTTCTCTTCAGAGGCCAACGCCACTCTTCAACAGTAGCTGAGCGAAGCCAACTCCGCGTTGCGCACCAAGGGGGAGGAGTGCAGCAAGCTCGCCGCAGAGCGTGATCTGCTGGCCGCACAATTGGCAGAGCAGAAGGAGCTGCTTAAGACGACGCAGAAGGAGGCAGAAGAGGCAGAGGCCGCCCTCCTGGCCGAGTTCGCGATCGAGCGCTCCTCCTGGACTGACAAGGAGGCAATGCTGGCCTCCGGCTTCCACGAGATCGAGGACCTCGTCGACGGTGAGCTTCTTTGCTTTCCTTCTTCGAGTCGCCGACTATAGGTCAGGCCGACTCCTGGTTTTTTGACTTGTTCTTCATTCTTTCTGTCTTGGCAGACTTCTTCCCCGGCCACTCGCAGGCTGCCATTCAAGCTATCGAGGCCGACCGCGAGGAGCGGAGGGTGGATGGCGCGGAGATCGCCGCTGATGCCCCTCGGACCCTTGACGAGCATATTCTGAGCATTGGGGCTCGCCTGCGGCCGGCCCACCAGATGCTGCGTCGGCTTCAACGTGTCGGCGCCCAAGCGATCGCCACCCTGTGGCCAGACGTGCAGGCTCCACGCACCCCCAGTCGGACTGCCGACTGGCTGGAGGTCGCGGCTGGCCGTCTTGAGGCCTGGAAGGGTTCCTCGGCCCGGGCCGGAGCGCGCCGAGCCTTGGAATTGGTCAAGGCGTGGTATCCGGGGCTGGACCTAGACCGGCTGGCCACACTCCGGTCAGAGGCCCAGCCGGAGCTAGCAGCCGCGGAAGACGCCCTTGTCAAGCGTGCGGTGGCGATTGCCGAGTACACCGACACCAGCATCTTTGTCCCCGAGCAGGCTGAAGACGGCGGGGAGGTACCGCCGGAGTGGTTTGGGCTGAACCCCGACTACGGCGAGGACTCGGTAGAGGTGATCGGCTCCAGCATCGAGGAGGAAGACGAGGCGGAGGACGGAAGCGATACGGAGGCACCGGAAGACGGAGTGGACGGCCAGCCTCAGCTCGACCACGCCTCCAGCAACGAGTCGTGCCCGCCCGAGCCGACTGCCGCCGGAGGTGATCAAGCCAAGACCGCCCAGCCGGCCGCCCCAACATCCAACACTGCCGTCTCCTCCGATCCTCCAAACCCGTCTGCCGCCCCCTAGGCTGCCACCTTGTCTTTGTTTTATCTGTTCTAATAGTTTTTGAAGAACTTGTTAATTCACACAATTCCACCCGCGGGGTGTATTTTGAAATTCTGCTCGAAGATTCAGCCAAGGGCCTTTGTTATGTAAATATTCATCCGACTTCTATCTTTTCTTGCTCATTGCTCTTTTGGCTTTTTCCTTTGCCATCTTCCCTCAGTTGCCATCTTTGTCAGTCGGACAGCCGCTCTGCAGACTGTGCGTTTAACTGTAAAATTTTCGGAGGAGATTTGCATTCCATGGCCGCTCTTTCTCTTTTCCGGAGTCGTCCCTCTTGCGTTCTCGGGGCTTCTGAGCATCGATCAGGTAGTAGGAGTCGTTGCCCAGCACTTTGCTGATGATGAAGGGGCCTTCCCAAGGCGCCGACAGCTTGTGCTGGCCGGCTGTTCGCTGGATTAGTCGGAGCACCAGGTTGTCCTCCTGGAAAGATCTCGACCTGACCTTCCTGTTGTAGTATCTGCGCAGGCTCTGCTGGTAGATGCTAGACCGGCTGAGTGCCAACAGCCGGCCCTCTTCCAGCAGGTCGACGTCGTCTTGTCGTGCTTCTTCTGCTTCTTCCTCGGTGTACATGGTGACTCGCGGGGAATCGAACTCTATGTCTGTTGGGATGACGGCTTCAGCACCGTAGACGAGGAAGAAAGGTGTGAAGCCGGTTGACTTGTTTGGAGTCGTGCGCAGACTCCAGAGGACGGCTGGCAACTCGTCGAGCCAGCAGCCAGCCGAGCGCTCCAGAGGCTCGACCAGTCGGGGCTTGATGTCAGACAGGATGAGGCTGTTTGCTCGCTCCACCTGGTCGTTTGACTGTGGATGGGCGACGGACGCTAGGTCCAGTCGGATGCCCTGTGTTGCACAGAAACGGGCCAAGGCGCCTTTGGCAAAATTCGTGCCGTTGACGGTGATGATGTTGTGTGGTATGCCATACCGAATTGTGATGTCAGAGATGAAAGTCACGGCAGTCGGACCATTCAGTTTCTTGATTGGCTTTGCTTCTATCCACTAGGTGAACTTGTCCACCGCGACAAGTATGTGAGTTAAGCCACCTCATGCCATCTTGAATAGTCCCACCATGTCTAGGCCCCAAACTGCGAAAGGCCAGGCAATGGGGATGGTCTTGAGTGCAGAAGCCGGCTGATGCGGCTTGGAGCGGAACTTCTGGCACCCTTTGCATTTTTGCACCAATTCCTTGGCCTCTTCTAAGGCCGTTGGCCAAAAGAAACCGTGTATGAAAGCTTTGGCGACGAGTGCTCTTGAAGCCGCATGGTGGCCGCACTCGCCTTGATGGATGTCTTTGAGAATTGCTTGGCCTTGCTCTGGCTCTACACAGCGCTGGTAGACACCAGTGACGCTGCGCCTGACCAGCTCTCTGTTGACTATGGTGTAGGCTACCGCTCGGTGTTGTACTTGCCGAGCTAAGGTCTCATCAGTCGGCAGCTCTTTGCTCACCAGGAATTTGAGGATGGGCTGGGCCCATGAGGGTGCTGCTATTTCTTCGACTGCCAGAACTGCCACTTGGACGAGGGCGGCTGGGCTGGGAGGCGGCGGGTTGGAGTCAGCAACCGCTTGCTAGATTAATGAAGTCCCCGGGCCGACTAGCGCAGCCCTTGGGCCGAATTCTGGAGTCTTCGGGCCGGCCGCCGCAGTCCCCGAGCCGGGTTCTACAGTCCCTGGGTCGGCCTCGCTGTGGCGGCTTTGGAGCCATCTGCCAAAATCCCCGTACCGTCTGCCGGGGCTCTGGAGTCGGATCCGACTTCTTTGGGAGGAGCCGGCACAAAGATGGAGTCTGATTCTGGTGAAGGCTTGACAGACGGCTTGAGGAGGCGTTGAAGGGCGACGCCGGATGGTATTGCTTGGCGGCTAGAGCCGATTCGTGCCAAGGCGTCTGCTTGGTCGTTGTCGTTTCGTGGCACATGGAGGAACTCGCACCCCTTGAAATATCCACTGAGTTGCTGCACGAGGAAACGGTAACTCGCCATGTTTGCATCTTTGGCGTCCCTGTCGCCAGACGACTGCTGGACCACTAAGTCCGAGTCGCCATAACACAGGATCCGACGAATGCCAAGTTCTTTGGCAAGCCGGAGCCCGTGAATGAGCGCCTCGTACTCGGAGACGTTGTTGGAGGCGGCAAAGTGGATTTGCAGTGCGTATTTGACCTTGTTGCCTTTAGAAGAAGTGAGGACAACGCCGGCTCCCAAGCCGGTGCGCATCTTGGAGCCATCGAAATGCATCCGCCAATGGGTGGAGTCGGGCGCTGGAGGTAGGTACTGGGTCTCGGCCCAGTCGACGAGGAAGTCGGCCAGTGCTTGTGACTTGATGGTGGTGCGGGGCTGGTAGTGGATGGTGTAGGGAGCCAGCTCTATGGCCCATTTGGCCACTCGGCCAGAAGCATCTCAGCTTCTGATGATCTTGGCAAGTGGGGCCGTGCAGACCATAGTGATTGGATGCTCTTGAAAGTAAGGCTTCAATTTCTTGGCGGCAAAGTGCACGCCATAGCACATCTTCTGGTAGTGGGGGTAGTTCTTCTTGGAGGTCGACAGCACTTCGCTCAGGTAATATACCGGTCTCTCGACAGGTAGTGCCTTGCCTTCCTCCTTGCGTTCCACTACAATGACTGTGCTGACTACCCGGCTGGTGGCGGCGATGTACAGGAGCATAGGCTCCTTAGGAGTCGGAGCCGCCAGAACGGGTGGAGTAGTCAGCATCTTCTTCAACTGGAGAAAAGCTTCATCCGCCTTGTGGTTCCACTCGAAAAAAGTGGTCTTCTTCATGAGCTGGTATAAGGGGAGAGCTTTCTCGCCCAGCCAACTAATGAATCGGCTGATGGATGCCAAGCAGCCGGTGAACTTTTGCACATCCAACAGTCGGCTGGGTACCTCCATCCTCTCAATGGCCTTGATCTTTACAGGGTTGCACTCTATGCCGCGTTCAGAGACCAGGAAGCCAAGGAGTTGGCCGGCTAGTACTCCGAAGACGCACTTCTCAGGGTTGAGCTTGATCTGGAATCGGCGCAGGTTCTCAAAGGTCTCCTTGAGGTCTTCCAGCAGTGTTCCACGCTTCTCCATCTTCACCACCACATCGTCCATGTAGACGTGAGCGTTTCTGCCGAGTTGCTTGAGGAGGCACTTCTGCATGCAACGCTGAAAGGTGGCGTCGACATTCCTCAAGCCGAACATCATGGTGAGGTAGCAGAAGGCTCCAAATGGCGTGATGAAGGCGGTCTTCAATCTGTCGGCCGGGTTCAGCTTGATCTGGTGATATCCTGAATATGCATCCAAAAAGCTCAACAGCTCGCATCTGGCTGTGGAGTCTATCACCTGATCAATTCTTGGTAAAGCAAACGGGTCCTTGGGGCAAGCCTTGTTGAGGCTTGTGTAGTCAATACACATTCTCCACTGCTTGTTCTTCCTCAGTACCAGGACCGGGTTGGCTAGTCACTCTGGAAAGAATACTTCCATAATGAAGCCGGCTGCTAGGAGTCGGGCTATCTCTTCTCCGACAACTCTTCTCTTTTCTTCTGATAGGCGGCGCAAGGGCTGCCTGACCGGCTTTGCATCAGATCGGACATGTAACTTGTGCTCGGCGAATTCCGTCGGTACACCTGGCATGTCTTTGGGGGACCATGCGAAGATGTCCCAATTCTCACGGAGGAAATCGACGAGCTCGCCTTCCTATTTGCTGTCGAGGTTTACGCCTACGACAGCGTACATCTCTGGGTGCCCTGGATCCAAGGGTATCTTCTTTGTCTCTTTGGCCAGCCTGAACGAACCCTCAGCCTCCGACTCCTTGGGGTTAGGCGACACCTCTAGCTGCCTGCCGGCCATCGCCACAACCCTGTCAAAGAGCCGCTTCTCGGCCGCGATCACCAGGGACTCGGCCAGCCGACTACTCTCAGTCGCACAAGCAGACGACTTCCGGTAGTCGCCGGCTACGGTCAGAATCCCCTTGGAACTGGGCATCTTCATTTTGAGGTAGGCGTAGTGGGGGACCGCCATGAAATTGGCCAGGGCGGGTCGGCCAAGTAATGCATGGTATGGGCTCTCGAGATCCACCACCTCAAACCAAACTGACTCTCGGCGGAAGTGATCTTTGTCTCCAAAAAGGACGTCCATCAGGATCTTGCCGATTGGTGAGCAGGAAAGACCAGGAACAATGCCATGGAACACGGTCCGGTTGTTCTGAAGCTGTCTTTGCTTGATTCCTAACTTCTCCATGGTGTCCTTGTACAGGATATTGATGTTGCTGCCTCCATCTATCAGAACTCGCAAGAAACGAGTAGCTCGTCTATCTGTGGCAAAGGTGGCATCCAAGACCAAGGCATAAGAGCTCGGACTCGGCATCACCTCTGGGTGATCAGCTCTGCTCCAGCTGATAGGCTTCTCGGATCAGTGCATGAACTCTGGTGTCTCTGATGCTACTGCATTCACCTCTTGTTGTTGCAGCCGCCTGCTGCGTCGATCGTCAGCCACACTGGTAAATATTATGTAGGCTCCGTGCTCTTCGGGGTACTCGTCTTGTACTGCGCCGACTGGCCTGACAGCCGGCTGCTGGGGCGGAGGCAGAGGCTGCTGCCCAGCAGGCCGGGGAGGTAGGAGGCCGTCTCCTTTGGCGATCCTGGTGAGCTAGTGGCACTTCCGGGTGGTGTGATTCAACAGCTTCGCGCCGCTATGGAACTTGCAAGGACCATCTAGAGTCTGCTCATACGAGAAAGCCGATAACCAGTTGGGCTTGCCACCTTTTTGTCGCTTGGGTGGAGGCTGCCCATCTGGCTACTGGTCTTCAACTATCGCCACCTGCCGACTGCTGGAAGCCAGCTGCGGGGCCTTGCGCTTGTGGTTGTTCTGCTGTTGCCACCGACTGGCATCTCCTGCCAGAGTTCTAGGAGCCTGAGGGGCCACTTTGCCAGTCGCGTTAACTTGAATCTCCGCCTTCATGGAGGAGTCGGCCGTGGCATACTTGTCTGCTATGATCAGCAGTTCGTCGAGGGTTTCTGGCTCGTCACAGAGGAGCTTGTGCTTGAGGAGGGTGCCTTCTCTACACCCGGCGGTGAAGTACTCGATAGCCTGCACCTCGTGCACGCCCCCGCAGGAGTTCCGAAGCTCGGCCCAACGCGTGAGGTAGTCGCGAGTCGACTCGTTGGGGCCTTGCATGCACAAGGAAAGCTGACGAGGCTTGGGAGGATGCTTGTACATGCTTGTGAAGTTGCGGACGAATGCATCGGTGAAGTCGACCCAGCTGTTGATGCTGCGGGGCTTCAGGCTGTTCAGCCATGTCCGGGCCGTGCCCTAGAGCATGAGCGGAACATATTTTACGGCGACACGCTTGTTGCCATTCGCTATGTTGACGGCCGTGGAGTAGTCAACCAGCCAGTCCTCCGGCTTCACGGTGCCGGTGTACTTGGGCGTGTCTCTTGGGAGCGTGAACCCTTTGGGAAAGGGCTCGTCTCGAATGCGGGGCCCGAAACAAAGCGGACCCAACTCGTCTTCTTCTTCCAGCGCCAGGGATCAGTGAAGTCGGTCGATCCGGTGGCGGGTGTCGTTTTCTCCGACTCCCTCTCGGCGGCCAAGGCAGTCGCTGAGAGTCGGATGGTTAATAGGCGGCGGGGAGACTCTCCTTTCCTTGGGAGGAGGAGGAGGCGGACAGTCGTCCCGTTGTTCCACTGCTCTCGGGCGGCCGTCTTGGTCGCGCTCTATGGTAATGTGAGTCCGACTGTGGCTGACAGCCGGATCCTTGTCTTTCCTTCCTCGGGGGCCGCTATTCGGCGTCTGAGACGTCGCGCCTTGATCTCGGCGTGGAGGCGGGTCGTCGTTTTGTCGCTGCGGCGCCTCCGTACGACAGCCAGCCTCATTCTACGCGGCAGCCGCGTCGAGGAGCCACTGGACTCGCTCCGTCAGGCGGCGCTCTTCGCCCTCGAAGTTGTCCAGCTCGTCCGCCACCGCCTGGGCGGCACGAATGTTCTCCGCAGGCGTGGCATACACAGGGCGATTTGCCCCGAGCAGGTTGGCGATGGCCACGCCGCGCTGCTGGACCGCGCCAAGGTGGCTGGGCCCAGCTGGGGCTGGCGAGCCACCCACAGCGCGATCCATCTCACGCTGGTAGGCTTCTGACAAGCGTCTCATGCTAGCCAGCTTCTTCGTGCCTTCGACGAGCTAAAGGCGGCGCGCCTCCAACGTCTCTGCGTCAGATTCTTCCGGAATGGGCGCAGTCAGGTCTTGCAGTGCCGCGCCAAGTGGGTCATGCGCTCCTCCGTCGGGAGGCTCGTCATGACCGATGACGAGCACCTCGGTGACGGTGCTTCTGTCGCTCTCCGCGCGAGGGAGAGGCTCGTCATAGACCACCACGTTGGTGGGGAACGCGTCGGGCGACGCGGTGTCAGGGTCGACCAGCATCGGGTCGGTGGAGCCTACAGACTCCAAGTCCATGGCAGGCTCGCCAGCGACGTGGAGTTGGTCGAGGAGGCCCGTGAGGAGGCTCTCAAGGCCACCCGTGCCTGTGTTGGATGCAGGTTCGTCACAGAGGCGAACCTCGCCGACAAGATCGGCTAGGCAGCTGGCTGTGCAGGCGATCTCAGCGCCGTGCAGCGCGTCGGCACAAACTCCGTCTGGCGTGCCGGGCTGGCTGCGCTCGCCAGGGAGGAAAAGGGTTCCCGTCCAGAGCAGGTCTCCGGACGACGGTGCACCAGGCCCCAAGGTGGGCGCCAAATGTCGGGGGTTGGGTGCGACATATGCCAAAGGATGGCTTATCATGGTGGGGGCGAGTAGAACGTCGCCGGTGCCTGGAAACAGGATAAGGCGAAGGCATGCATGCTGGCGAATCTTACCCAGCTTCGGGGCTCTCCGGGGAGATAATACCCCTACTGCTGCTCTGCGGGGTCTCCGCATGATCGCTATGGCAAAGTGTTTACACGGTTGCTCCTCGAGCTATTTCCTGGAGGTAGGAGAAGGCAAGGCTAGCTCTCTCCTTCCTATGTGACCTGGTCTAGTGCTAATGGATTCCAACCTTTTGCATGGATGCCCTGGGAGGTTTATATAGGCCTACCCCCAAGGGTACAATGGTAATCCGGCTAGGCGCAGGCCCAGCCGTCAGTCTCTCTGGCCGCCGTCTTATCCGCGGACTCCTGGGGCCCGCCGACTGGCTTGGTACGGAGCCGACAGGCCACGTCCGCCGCGGGCGGGTCTTGCCAGCTATAGATTACTGTAGCCATGCCTCTAATGACGCGGGCTCGGTCATGAGGTCGTGGCGACAGCTCCGCCGTCTGGCGGGCGATCACTGTGGCCACTACTTGTCGTGTCTGATTAATGGTGTGTGGGGCCCGTGGGAGGGGCTGGCTGACTTCTGGTGGCCGACTCCCATCCGAGCCGACTGGTGGCGCTCTCGCCATCTTTCGTACGCCCGCCGACTGGTGGGACCCATCATCCCTGGGTCGTACCGGCAGGCCGTCGTGGGCACAGGACTCCGCCCTCTGGGGCTGACGTCAGGGCCGGCATGGCAATAGTGTCGCGCCGCGCGGAGATCTCTGCGGGTACGGCGTACTGTATCCACGCCTGCCCTTGGAAAAGGGGTGAGAGTGGACCTTACTATGGCCACTCCCCGTCCCGTCCCTCTTTATGAGGGCATGGGGGTTGTTGGGCCGACTCCCCAAGGCCGGCTTCTCTGGAAGTCGCCAGTCAGGAGTCGGCTTATCCTGAAGTCGTCCCTGGGACTCGGCCGTGAGTGGGCAGTCGGCCGCCTCGCCGCCGACTCTCAGAAGGCGGCTCTTCGTCTTGGGGTCTCGAGGGGCGCAGTCTGCCTCAATGTCTTGAAAGGTTCTGGGCCTGGGTTAGCCTACCCGTGGCCCATTACTCCGACATCATAGCTAATCAAGCATGGCACAAGCAACTATCATCTCTAATTGTCATTGCAAACATGTTTATTCATAATAAGCTGAATCAAGGACGAGGGACTCATCATATTTACAAAAACAAAAGAGGTCGAGTTCATACCAGCTTTTCTCATCTCAATAAGTCCATCATATATCATCATAATTGCCTTTCACTTGCACGAGCGAACGGTGTGAATAATAATCAGAGTGCACGTGCATTGGACTAAGCTGGAATCTGTGAGCATTCAATAAACAGGAGAAGACAAGGCAATATGGGCTCTAGGTTAAATCAACAATAATGCATATAAGAGCCACTTCAACAATTTAATTATGGTCTTCTCCTACTGACCCCCAAATAAAATAAAAGAAATAAAACTATTTACACGGGAAAGCTCCCAACAAGCAAAAGAAGAACGGGAAATATTTTTGGGTTTTCTTTTTAATTATTACTACTACAGCAGAAAAATAAACTACTACTAACTTTTTTTGGTTTTTCTTAAGGTTTAACAAACACACAAGAAGAAAACAGGAAAAACAAAATAAACTAGCATGGATATTACAGTGAAAAAGTATGAGCACCGACATCTAGCAATGAGTGTGTGTGAGCATAAATGTAATGTCGGTGAGAAATACGTACTCCCCCAAGCTTAGGCTTTTGGACTAAGTTGGTTAATGGCCACAGCTGGCCTGGCGGATATCCATAATAATAGTTGTTGGGGTCGTACTGTGATGAGGAGGAATAGTTGGGATCAAATTGTGATGAAGAAGAAGACTCTGACTGCCACTGGCTGACAGTCATCTCTGGATCCCAAGAATAAACAGATTGTCGTGGAGGCTCATGTTGTGGTTCCTGTTCCGGGGCTGGTGCAGGATTCTTGTAAGCTTGGACGGCAGCCCACGTAATGAGGTAGGGTCCTACAAAATTAAACAAAGAAGGAGCAGGCAGGATAATAGTCTCAGGATGATGTTTGTTAAAGAACAATTGATACTTAAGCTCTCCTGCCCTATTCTTAACAATAAAATCACGTGCCACCATACTTTTATGATCTAGATAAACACGGAGCAGCACCTTTTCTTCCTTCTCAGCATGCCTAATAGGTATGTTAGAATGTGCAGCTAGGCGTGTGGCATAGACGCTTCCAAAGATGGGACCCTTAGTACGGTTCATACTTAACCGTCTAGCAATAATACCGCCCGTACTAAAAGTGTTGTCACTGTATAAACCGTGGTGCAAAATAATTATATCAGGGATACTAAGGTTTCCACTGTTTTCGCGTCCAATTAAACAACGACTAGCAAATAATGCAAAGTAACGTAAAACAGGAAAATGTATGCTAGTGATTCGTGCATCGGAAACCTTTCTAGTTTCTCCTACAGTGATAGTATCAATAAACCCAGCCACATCATCATGATGTGGTTCTTCTGTCTTGCCCTCAAAAGGGATTAAACAAATCCGACAGAAATCATAAAGTGACATCTCCTTATGCTCATCATATAAATGAAACTCCATCGTAGGTGGTGAGTTCCTAGAATGAAAATGAAAGTTTTGCACAAAAGTATTTGTGAGTAAGAGATACTGATTGCATTGGTCGTGGAGGAAAGCGGTGAGGCCTGCATTGTGAGCAAATTCATGAAAATCTTCATAGATACCGGCTGCTCTCAAGAAATCTTCAGAAGGCCATTCACACGCCCGAATCTCCGCGGTGCGCGGCAAATTATACTTAGGCTTCTGTGCCTTTTCCTTCGAGCTTTGGCTCGACGAGCCCCTCAAAAATCTCCTCATTATTTTTCTGAAACAATCTGAAATTTTTAGTAACTTCAAACAAAAGTGAACCAACTTAAATAATATTGATAGAAACTATTCTACAAGTGCCTAGAGCCTATATCAAGCATTAGAACTACTTGGAACCATATAAATTTGACATGCAAGCTCAAGAACATGGTCACCTATGCAGCACAAATTTGCAAAGAATAAAGCACTAGAACAAAAACTAATTGGACAAATGGAGGAGTCACATACCAAGGAACAATCTCCCCAAGCAGTTTTGTGAGAGGTGCTTTGAGCAAGGAGATCGAAAATCACAGCAAAAGTGGTTGGAACTCATGCTTGAGTTGGTTTTTCGGGATTGTGTGAGACAGAGGAAGAAGATGGGTGCTGGGATAAGTGGAGGAGGGCCACTGTGGGCCCATGAGGCAGGGGGCGCGCCCTGGGGGGGTGCCCACCACCCTCGGGGCCAGGTGGCAGCTCCTCCCGTGGTAATTTTTGCACAGTAAATCCTCAAATATTCCCGAAAAAATCATATTAAATTGGCATGGCATTCTGAGGACTTTTATTTTTGGGATATTTTTATATTGCACGGGTAAGTCAGGAAACAGACAGAAAAATACTATTTTTACTTTATTTCTACTAATTAACAGAAAGTAAACGTGGGGTACAGAAGGTTGTGCTTCTAGTTTCATCCATCTCATGCTCATCAAAAAGAATCCACTAACAAGGTTGATCTAGTCTTGTTAACAAACTCATTCCGATAATCATGAAATCGGAGAGATTTTGAATAGCACTAAGTTACCTGAACGGGGATATGCACATCCCCAATAATAAGTATATCATATTTCTTCTTGACAGTTGGTAGAGGAAATTCAAAACCTCCAAATATAATCGATGGAATTTTTCCAATAGAGTTGATACTATGAACTTGAGGTTGTTTCCTCGGAAAGTGTACCGTATGCTCATTACCATTAACATGAAAAGTGACATTGCCTTTGTTGCAATCAATAACAGCCCCTGCAGTATTAAGAAAAGGTCTTCCAAGAATAATAGACATACTATCATCCTCAAGAATATCAAGTATAACAAAGTCCATTAAGATAGTAACGTCTGCAACCACAACAGGCACATCCTCACAAATACCGACAGGTATAGCAGTTGATTTATCAGCCATTTGCAAAGATATTTCAGTAGGTGGTAGCTTATTCAAGTCAAGTCTACGATATAAAGAGAGAGGCATAACACTAACACCGGCTCCAAGATCACATAAAGCAGTTTTAATATAATTTCTTTTAACGGAGCAAGGTATAGTTGTAACACCCCGGATGTAATTTACCTTATATGTATCCCAACTCTTGCCGTTTCCGGCCTAAGTTATTTTATTTTCCTCGGGTTCGGGTTTTTGTCTCCGTGTGTTGTTGCCTTTGTCATGCATCTCATATCATGTCAACATGTGCATTGCATTTGCATACGTGTTCGTCTCATGCATCCGAGCATTTTCCCCGTTGTCCGTTTTGCATTCCGGCGCTCCTATCTCCTCCGGTGCCCCTTTCTACCTTTTTTCGTGTGTGGGGGTTAAACGTTTTTGGATTGGACCAATACTTGCCATGCGGCCTTGGTTTACTACCGGTAGACCGCCTGTCAAGTTTCGTGCCATTTGGACTTCGTTTGATACTCCAACGGTTAACCGAGGGACCGAGAAGGCCTCGTTTGTGTTGCATCCCAACACCCTTCCAATTTGGCCCAAAACCCACCAAAAACCCTTCCATCATCTAGAGCGTTCGATCACGATCGCGTGGCCGCAAACCGTGCTCAATTTGGAGACTCCTAGCTCCTCCTACCTCTATATAAAGGCCTCTCCCCGAAAATCTCGGATCCAAAACCACCCCTAACCCTAAAAAATCCTCGCGCCGCCGCCGGACATGTCCGCTGCTGCCTGGACACACCGCCGCCGCCAATCGCCACGCGCCACCTGTCCCGCCTGAAGCCCCACTTCGCCGCGCCGCCGCCCGGCCCGCTCGGCCCGCGGGAGGGCCCCGCTGCCCGCCACTCGCCCGAGGCCGCGCCTCCCTCGCCGCGCCGCCCGCGCCGGCTGCCGCCTCCGCCGCGACGCGCCTTGTTGCTGGCGCCGACCCCGCCAACCCCGCTCGCCGACGACCCGCCTCCGGCGCCGCCCGGCCTCGCCCGCGCCGCCCGAGTCCTCCGCCGGCCACCGCCGCCATCAGCGCCGCCTGCTCGCCCCAGCAAGCTGGTGCCGTCCCGACCTCCCCTCACTCCGGCAAACCTCGGGCGCCACGCTCCGCTACTGTTCCGGCGAGATCCGATTGGGGCTACAGTAAACCCTAGATCTGAGGGTTGACTTTCTCCTAACCCCCGTCTTTTTTTCGCGTTTTTCGACGTACCGTAACTTTGCATCCGTAGCTCCGATTTGCGCGTGTAGCATATCAAAATGTTCGTCTCAACGAGTACATCATTTCACCGCATTGCAGAATTTTCATTTGAGCTCATCTTGATGCCCGAAATGCTGTTGGAAGAGGGCTATGTGATAAACTTGGCAGATCTAATTCATCAAATAGATATTTGTCATTTTTGCCATGATTAATGTGTGCATGATATGCTCCTGAGCTCTACATGTGTTTTGTTATATGCCATGCCATCTTTACAGAGGTGCTTACCATGTATTTTTGTGATATGTGTGGTGACTAGAAGAAGCTTGCAAAGTAGTGCAATCGGTAATGCTGATTTCAGGGACTTAGAATTTCACTAAGTCCTTGAGCTGATTTTGTCATTATGCCATATGTTCATGTTGTTTCCTAGTGATCCGTGCCTCTTTTGAGGATGATCAGTAAGGATGATTTGTTAACATTGTGGTGCTCTATCCATCCATGTCTTTGTTTGCATTTATGGAGCATCCTAGCTTGAGTCAATAGAGCTTTACTTTTGCTATTTCGTGAATCCTGGCAGATTGTTGACTTGTTAGCGATTTTGCCGAGGATGTTGTTATTGATCCGTGCATGCTATGTTGTTTTTCTTGCCATGTCTAGCCTCTATGCCATGTATTATTGATGGGTGTATGCTTAGTTTGTCATTCCATGCTCTGTAGTGAGTGCATCGAGCTCGTAAACATGCCTACTCGTTAACTGTTTTGCATGCTCCAGTTTTTCACTAAGTCTGAGATCTGTTTATGTTTTTGCCATGTTCACATGCTTGCAATTGTATTTTATGATCCCTTTTGGCACAAGGTCACTAAGGTACTTTTGTTAAGTGCTTTGAGTAGCTTCATTTCATCCCTTTCTTTGCCATGTTAAGTTCCTATAGTATGTAGTTTTCATGCTCCAAATTGTGCTACCTAATGTTAAATTCCAGACTTGTGTTAATTTCACTAAGTCTGAAACCTGTTATCATTTGCACTTTTGCCATGCTTGTTTGAACTTGTTAATGGATGAATTAGCTGTAGCTCAGTGTTCATCTTTTGTCAAGCATCATAAATGGGTCCATGCCATGTATTTTGTTGTCATGTTTGAGTGCTGTAGCATATTTATCTTGATGCATTTAGATGGCTACTTGCTGATTATCGCAGACCGGTGCCATATTTGTTTTGCTTGCCATTTCCAAACCGTGCATTCGATTCCGGTGATCTTTATATCGATTTCAACCGAAATCACCTCACCTTTCCAGTGGCACTCTTGGATTTCCAAGTTGAGGCCAGGTTCAATCATTCCTTGTCAAATCTTGCAAATGCATCACATATCGCATCCCGCATAGCATACCATGTTTGCATCATGTTGTTTGAGCATTGCACGTGGTTGATTGTGTTCCGTTTGCTTGTTTGTCTTGTTTGGGTAGAGCCGGGAGACGAGTTCGCAAACAAGGAGCCTGTTGAGTTCTCTTACGAGGATCAAGTCAACTCTGACAACTTTGCAGGCAAGATGATCATACCCTCGAAATCACTTCTATCTTTGCTTGCTAGATGCTCGCTCTTTTGCTATGCCTATGCTACGATGCCTACCACTTGCTTATCATGCCTCCCAAATTGCCATGTCAAACCTCTAACCCACCATGTCCTAGCAAACCGTTGATTGGCTATGTTACCGCTTTGCTCAACCCCTTTTATAGCGTTGCAAGTTGCAGGTGAAGATTGGAGATCGTTCCTTGTTGGAACATTGTTTATATGTTGGGATATCACTATATTATCTTGTTATCTTAATGCACCTATATACTTGGCAAAGGGTGGAAGGCTCGGCCTTTTGCCTAGTGTTTTGTTCCACTCTTGCCGCCCTAGTTTCCGTCAGATCGGTGTTATGTTCCCGGATTTTGCGTTCCTTACGCGGTTGGGTTATAATGGGAACCCCTTGACAGTTCGCCTTGAATAAAACTATTCCAGCAATGCCCAACTTTGGTTTTACTATTCGCCGCCTAGCCTCTTTTTCCCTTGGGTTCCACGGACTCAAGGGTCATCTTTATTTAAACCCCCGGGCCAGTGCTCCTCTGAGTGTTGGTCCAACCTGTCAGCTGCCGGTGGCCACCAGGGGCAACTCTGGGCCGGCCTACCGGAACCTTGGACAATCCGGTGTGCCCTGAGAACAAGATATGTGCAGCTCCTATTGGGATTTGTCGGCACATTCGGGCGGTGTTGCTGGTTTAGTTTTACCATTGTCGAGGATGTCTTGTAACCGGGATTCTGAGCCTGATCGGGTCTTCCCACTGGAAGGAATATTCCTTGTTGACCGTGAGAGATTGTGATGGGCTAAGTTGGGACTCCCCTGCAGGGATTTGAACTTCCGAAAGCCGTTCCCGCGGTTATGGGAAGATGGGAATTTGTTAATGTCCGGTTGTAGATAACATGAAACTTAACTTAATTAAAATGAATCAACCGCGTGTGTAACCGTGATGGTCTCTTCTCGGCGGAGTCCGAGAAGTGAACACAGTGTTGGAGTAATGCTTGATGTAGGTTGTTCTAGGATCACTTCTTGATCATGGTTATTCATCCGTGCTTTGCCTTCTCTTCTCGCTCTCATCTGCGTATGTTAGCCAGCATATATGCTAGTCGCTTGCTGCAGCTCCACATATTACCTTGCCTTACCTATAAGCTTAAATAGTCTTGATCGCGAGGGTGCGAGATTGCTGAGTCCCCGTGACTCATAGATTACTTCCAAACCAGATGCAGGGACCGATGAACCACTCCAGACGATGTGCTTGAGCTCAAGTGGGAGTTCGATGAAGACTCTCGCCGTTACTATGTGTCTTTCCCAGATGATCAGTAGTGGTGCCAAGTTGGGGCGATCAGGGACTTTGTCGCATGTGGGGGTTGATCTTTATTTTGGTACCGTAGTCGGACCATGAGTGTATTGGATGATTGTAATGTTATTCATGTATTTGTGTGACGTGGCGAGTGTAAGCCAACTATGTACCTTTTCCCCTATTATCTATTTAAATGGGTTATTGTGAAGATTACCTTACTTGCGACATTGCTTTCAATGCGGTTATGCCTCTAAGTCATGCTTCGACATGTAGGAGATATAGCCGCATCGAGGGCGTTACAAGTTGGTAATCAGAGCCTTCCCCAACCTTAGGAGCCCCCCTGCTTGATCGAATCGTTGGCGTTGTTGAGTCTAGAAAAAATGTTTTGAGTTATTTAGGAATTATATATCGGAGAGTTTAGGAATTCTTTTTACTCCCTCCCCGGTCCCTTCATCGCTCTGGTAAGGCATCCTGACGTAGAGTTTTGACTCTTCTCTTCTCAAATTTCACTAAAAAAAGTTTTAGGATCACGCAGGTATCTTGGAATCGTTCCGATCGATTTGTGACAAGAACATTGTTCTTGGTGCCTCCTGTCATTTAGGGGTTGTGGCAGTGTCCCGGGGAGTTGAGTTCCGAGGTGTTGTCGTCACAATTTTATCGTTGAGATTCTGGAATACCTGAGTTTTGCCAACATCGAAAATCTCTTTTATGCAGTTGTTGGTGAGATAACCTCGACGCCACCCTGTACTGGGGCGGGAGTTCGGGAGTATTGCCATAACTTGTATAATGGATGCTTTTCGAAGGTTGAGGTAGACGATTTCCGAAGTTTTTCTCGGTTATGTGTTGAAGGATGGATACAACCGGATGTAGGATTTGCTAGATTTGGGTGAGATATTATGCTTCCCCTGTATCCCCAACACCTGATTGCATAACTGGAAAGGTTCGGGAGTTCCATAGGTGGGAATTCTTGTAGCTCTAGTTCTTCTTCCACGGATATTTGGTTTCAGATTGGGTGATCCTTACCGAGTATTCGTTCTTGTTCCATACCTTATTGTTTTTCTTCTACCTCAATTCTAAGTGGCTTCTCAATTTATGGATATGCGACCATTTCAATTGGAATGCATTCGTTCATTTTGTTCGGATGTGAAGACTATATGTTGCAATTTCAACCCGTTTGATTCAGCTTCAATATTTGTCTGTCAATGTGCTAATGGATGTCAACCTCTTCAGGATGGCTCCTCCAACGCGCATGACTCCGAATCCTGATCCGCCACCACCACCTCCACCTCCGGAGGCATGGCAAGCTGTAATGGCCACTACCAATGCAAACACGCAGCTGATCATGCAACTTCTTCAAGAGCACAACCAGGGGAACCAGGGCCAGGGCAACAATCAGAATCACTTTGCTACACTCAACCAGTTCCTTGCTAACCAGCCAAAGACCTTCAGCAATTGTGTTGAGGCAACAGACGCTGATGATTGGCTCGTGGACATATGCAAGCATTTCGAGTGCAGTAACGTCAGGCCTGAGGACTTTGTCAAGTTCGCCTCCTTCCAACTCAAAGACCAAGCTGCAGAATGGTTTCAGCAGTACAAAGATTCCAGAGGAGGCCGTGTGATTACCTGGGATGAATTCCGTCAAGACTTCAAAGCTCATCATATTCCTCAAAGCGTGGTTGAAAGCAAGCGTGAGGAATTCCGCAACCTGAAGCAAGGCTCTATGTCTGTCTACGAGTACAACAAGATGTTTCAGAAGCTCGCCCTTTTGCTAAGCAGGACGTCCCTAACGAGAAGAGCATGATATATCAGTTCAGGGGTGGTCTCAGAGAAGAAATCCAGCTAGCTCTCGTTCTCTTTGAGCCCAAGAGGTACGATGAGTTTTACAACATGGCAATGAAGCAAGACACTGCTCAACAAGTGCGATGCTTCCAAGAAGCGAGTCAGAGATGCAAGTCCTTCTTCCTCAACTCAAGTGGCTAAGCAGCAGAAGTATTGGCTTCCTCCTCCTCTGTTCCATCAGCCTTATCAGCAGAAGAGCAAAGGTGGCAGTGGATCTTCCCACCCACCCAACCCAGGCTTTCAGAACAAGACTTCGTCTCAAGCTCCAAGATCAAGTGCTCCGTATCACCGTCCGCTCTTAGAGGTCACGTGCAATAAGTGCCAACAGAAGGGTCACTATGCCAACAAATGCTTCAATCAGAGGCGTCTCCCTCCTCCTCCTCCTCCTCCCGTGAGATCGGCAAGTACAGCTGTGGTCAAGCATAACCCCAAGCACGCCAAGGTCAACTTGATGAATGCAGCTCAGGCAGAGGACTCGTCAGATGTCATCATGGGTAACCTTCCTGTTAACGATATTCCTGCAAAAGTTCTTTTTGACACTGGTGCATCACATTGTTTCATCTCAAGACCTTTTGCATCTAAGCATGAGTTGGCTTTGCAAGTTTTGCCTAGACCGATAGCAGTTGTCTCTCCCGGTAGGCGCATGAATTCTAATTCCATTGTTCCTGATGTTACTATCACTTTGGGTAACTACAAGTTTCTGTCTTCTCCTACGGTTCTTGGTGACTCGGATATCGATCTTATTCTCGGAATGGATTGGCTTTCTAAGCACAAGGTTCAGCTTGATTGTGCTGCCAGGCAGATTCAATTGACTCATTCGTCTGAGGATGTAATTGTCTTTGCCGCTCGTGGTGATACCATCCGTCTGTTTTCTCTCAATGAGAAGGGTGAACTGGATGCCATCTCTCAAATACCAGTCGTTTGCGAATATCAAGATGTCTTTCCAGAAGAGCTTCCAGGAATGCCTCCGCATTGGCCAGTTGAATTCGTTATCGATCTTGAGCCGGGCACGGAACCTGTTTGCAAACGTCCCTACAAGCTTGGACTTGAAGAGTTGAAGGAGCTGAAGAAGCAACTCGATATTCAAGAGCGAATGGGTCTCATCCGACCTAGTTCTTCTCCGTGGGGTTGTGGAGTTCTTTTTGTGAAGAAGAAGGATGGAACGGACCGACTTTGTGTTGACTACCGTCCATTGAACAAGAAGACTATAAAGAACAAGTACCCACTTCCCAACATCAATGAGCTGTTTGAACAACTCAAAGGTGCTCAAGTATTCTCCAAGCTTGATCTCCGTATGGGCTATCACCAGATCCGAATTCGTGAGCAAGATATTCCCAAGACGGCGTTCAGAACAAGCTATGGTTCATATGAATACACTGTCATGTCTTTTGGCCTCGTCAACGCTCCGCCGACTTTCTCTCGCATGATGAACTTCATCTTCAACGCCTACACAAATGACTTCATCTTGATCTACCTCGATGACATTCTGGTCTTTTCCAAGAACAAGGAAGATCATGCCAAGCACTTGCATTTGGTGCTCGATAAGCTCAGAGAACATCAGTTCTACGCAAAGTTCTCAAAGTGCGAGTTTTGGCTCGATGAGGTTCTCTATCTTGGGCATATCATCTCTGCCAAGGGCATAGGGGTGAATCCTGAGAAGGTGTCTGCAATTGTGAATTGGGAACCACCTCAGAACGTGAAGCAACTCCGTAGCTTCCTTGGTCTCGCAAGCTATTGTCGAACGTTCGTTGAGAACTTTTCAAAGATTGCAAAGCCTCTTTCAAACCTTCTCTAGAAGCACGTCAAGTACGTTTGGTCTCCGGAATGTGACATCGCTTTCAACACCCTGAAAGAGAAATTATTCACTGCTCCAGTTCTGACTCCTCCTGATGAATCCAAACCGTTCGAGGTCTTCTGCGATGCCTCTCTTCAAGGTCTTGGTGCAGTGTTGATGCAAGAGAAGAAAGTTGTGGCTTATACCTCTCGCCAGTTGAAGCACAACGAGAAGAACTACCCCACTCATGACCTCGAGTTGGCGGCAGTTGTGCATGCTCTTTTGACTTGGAGACATCTCTTATTGGGAAGAAAAGTGGACATCTTCACTGACCACAAGAGTCTCAAGTACATCTTCACTCAGCCTAATCTCAACCTCCGGCAGACTCGTTGGGTCGAAATGATTCAAGAGTATAATCCGAGTATCGAATATACTCCAGGCAAGGCCAATGTAATTGCTGACGCATTGAGCAGGAAGGCTTACTGCAACAGTCTGATTCTCAAGCCTTACCAACCCGAGCTTTGTGAAGCTTTCCGCAAACTCAATTTGCAAGTTGTTCCTCAAGGTTTCCTCGCCAACCTTCAAGTCTCTCCTACTTTGGAAGATCAGATTCGCAAGGCTCAACTTCTTGATGATATGGTGAAGAAGGTGAAGATTGGGATTGCCAAGAGTCAATCCAAGTACAAGTGCTATCGCCTTGATGACAAGGACACTCTCTTCTTCGAGGATCGCATTGTTGTGCCTAAAGGTGACCTTCGTAAAGTCATTATGAATGAGGCTCACAATTCACTCCTCTCTATCCACCCTGGGAGTACGAAGATGTACTAGGACCTCAAGCAGGCTTATTGGTGGACTCAATTGAAGCGCGAGATTGCTCAGTTCGTGAATGAATGTGATGTCTGCAGAAGAGTGAAGGCAGAACACCAACGACCAGCTGGTCTCCTCCAACCTCTTGCCATTCCAGAATGGAAGTTTGACCACATTGAGATGGACTTCGTGACTGGGTTTCCAAAGACCAAGCGTGGCAATGATGCTATATTCGTTGTCATCGACAAACTCACTAAAGTGGCTCATTTCCTGCCTATCAAAGAGTCTATCACTGCATCTCAATTGGCGGAGCTTTATACCTCTCGGATTGTCTCTCTGCACGGCATTCCATAGTTGATCTCTTCAGACCGTGGCAGCATCTTTACCTCCAAGTTTTGGGATTCTTTTCAAAAGGCCATGGGCACCAACATCCGTTTCAGCACAGCTTTTCATCCTCAAACTAGCGGCCAAGTCGAGCGTGTCAATCAGATTCTCGAAGATATGCTCAGGGCTTGCGTTATCTCTTTCGGTATGAAGTGGGAAGATTGTCTTCCATATGCCGAGTTCTCCTGCAACAACAGTTTTCAAGCAAGTTCGGGCAAGGCCCCATTTGAAATTCTCTATGGCAGGAAGTGCCGTCCTCCTCTTAACTGGTCAGAGACCGGTGAACGTCAACTTCTTGGAAATGACTTGATCACAGAGGCAGAGGAAATGTGCAAAGTCATTCGTGATAACCTCAAAGCAGCGCAATCGCGCCAGAAGAGCTACTATGATAGTAAGCATCGTGATTTGGCTTTCGAGATCGGAGACCATGTTTACCTCCGCGTCTCTCCAATGAAAGGTACTCGTCGCTTCAGTATCAAAGGGAATCTTGCCCCTAGATACGTGGGTCCTTTCAAGATCGTCAGCAAGAGAGGCGATCTCACCTATCAACTCGAGCTTCGTCCCAACTCTGCAAACGTGCACGACGTGTTCCATGTCTCTCAGCTCCGCAAGTGCTTCAAGACCCCTGACCGCACCGTCAACTTCGAAGACATTGATCTCCAAGAAGACCTCTCTTATCGTGAGCACCCAGTTGCTATTCTTGAAGAGACTGAGCGTAAGACTCGCAATAAGTCAATCAAATTCCTCAAAGTCAAGTGGTCACACCATTCCGACCGTGAAGCTACCTGGGAATGCGAGGATCACCTCCATTCTGAGTACCCGGTGTTTTTCCAGTCCTAGATCTCGGGACGAGATCCTTTCATAGTGGTGGAGTGTTGTAACACCCCAGATGTAATTTACCTTATATGTATCCCAACTCTTGCCATTTCCGGCCTAAGTTATTTTATTTTCCTCGGGTTCGGGTTTTTGTCTCCGTGTGTTGTTGCCTTTGTCATGCATCTCATTTCATGTCAACATGTGCATTGCATTTGCATACGTGTTTGTCTCATGCATCTGAGCATTTTCCCCGTTGTCCGTTTTGCATTCCGGTGCTCCTATCTCCTCCGGTGCCCCTTTCTACCTTTTTTCGTGTGTGGGGGTTAAACATTTTTGGATTGGACCGATACTTGCCAAGCGGCCTTGGTTTACTACCGGTAGATCGCCTGTCAAGTTTCGTGCCATTTGTACTTCGTTTGATACTCCAACGGTTAACCGAGGAACCGAGATGGCCTCGTTTGTGTTGCAGCCCAACACCCTTCCAATTTGGCCCAAACCCACCAAAAACCATTCCATCATCTAGAGCGTTCGATCACGATCGTGTGGCCGCAAACCTTGCTCAATTTGGAGACTCCTAGCTCCTCCTACCTCTATATAAAGGCCTCTCCCCGAAAATCCCGTATCCAAAACCACCCCTAACCATAAAAAATCCTCGCGCCGCCACCGGACATGTCCGCCGCCGCCCGGACACACCGCCGCCGCCAATCGCCACGCACCACCTGTCCCGCCTGAAGCCCCACTTCGTCGCGCCACCGCCTGGCCCGCTCGGCCCGCGGGAGGCCCCCGTGGCCCGCCTCCGCCGCCACTCACCCGAGGCCGCGCCTCCCTCGCCGCGCCGCCCGCGCCGGCTGCCGCCTCCGCCGCGACGCGCCTCGTCGCCGGCGCCGACCCCGCCAACCCCGCTGGCCACGGACCCCGCCAACACCGCTCGCCGACGACCCGCCTCCGGCGCCGCCCGGCCTCGCCTGCGCCGCCCGAGTCCTCCGTCGGCCACCGCCGCCATCAGCGCCGCCTCCTCGCCCCGGCAAGCCGGCGCCGCCCTGACCTCCCCTCACTCCGGTGAACCTCGGATGCCGCGCTCCGCTATTGTTCTGGCAAGATCCGATCGGGGCTACAGTAAACCCTAGATCTGAGGGTTGACTTTCTCTCCTAACTCCGTATTTTTTCGCTTTTTTCGATGTGCCGTAACTCCACATCCGTAGCTCCGATTTGCACATGTAGCATATCAAAATGTTTGTCTCAGCGTGTACATCATTTCACCTCATTGCAGCATTTTCATTTGAGCTCATCTTAATGCCCGAAATGCTGTTGGAAGAGGGCTATGTGATAAACTTGGCAGATCTGTTTCATCAAATAGATATTTGTCATTTTTGCCATGATTAATGTGTGCATGATATGCTCCTGAACTCTACATGTGTTTTGTTATATGCCATGCCATCTTTACAGAGGTGCTTACCATGTATTTTTGTGATATGTGTGGTGACTAGCAGAAGCTTGCAAAGTAGTGCAATCGGTAATGCTGATTTCAGGGACTTAGAATTTCACTAAGTCCTTGAGCTGATTTTGTCATTATGCCATATGTTCATGTTGTTTCCTAGTGATCCGTGCCTCTTTTGAGGATGATCAGTAAGGATGATTTGTTAATATTGTGGTGATCTATCTATCCATGTCTTTGTTTGCATTTATGGAGCACCCTATCTTGAGTCAATAGAGCTCTACTTTTGCTATTTCGTGAATCCTGGCAGATTGTTGACTTGTTAGCGATTTTGCCGAGGATGTTGTTATTGGTCCGTGCATGCTATGTTGTTGTTCTTGCCATGTCTAGCGTCTATGCCATGTATTCTTGATGAGTGTATGCTTAGTTTGTCATGCCATGCTCTGTAGTGAGTGCATCGACCTCGTAAACATGCCTACTCGTTAACTGTTTTGTATGCTCCAGTTTTTCACGAAGTCTGAGATCTGTTTATGTTTTTGCCATGTTCACATGCTTGCAATTGTATTTTATGATCCCTTTTGGCTCAAGGTCACTAAGGGACTTTTGTTAAGTGCTTTGAGTAGCTTCATGTCATCCCTTTCTTTGCCATGTTAAGTTCCTGTAGCATGTAGTTTTCATGCTCCAAAGTGTGCTACCTGATGTTAAATTCCAGACTTGTGTTAATTTCACTAAGTCTGAAACCTGTTATCATTTGCACTTTTGCTATGCTTGTTTGAACCTGTTAATGGATGAATTAGCTGTAGCTCAGTGTTCATCTTTTGTCAAGCATCATGAATGGGTCCATGCCATGTATTTTGTTGTCATGTTTGAGTGCTGTAGCATATTTATCTTGATGCATTTAGATGGCTACTTGCTGATTATCGCAGACCGGTGCCATATTTGTTTTGCTTGCCATTTCCAAACCGTGCATTCGATTCCGGTGATCTTTATATCGATTTCAATCGAAATCACCTCACCTTTCCAGTGTCACTCTTGGATTTCCAAGTTGAGTCCAGGTTCAATCATTCCTTGTCAAATCTTGCATATGCATCACATATCGCATCCCGCATAGCATACCATGTTTGCATCATGTTGTTTGAGCATTGCACGTGGTTGATTGTGTTCCTTTTGCTTGTTTGTCTTGTTTGGGTAGAGCCGGGAGACGAGTTCGCGAACGAGGAGCCCGTTGAGTTCTCTTACGAGGATCAAGTCAACTCTGGCAACTTTGCAGGCAAGATGATCATACCCTCGAAATCACTTCTATCTTTGCTTGCTAGATGCTCGCTCTTTTGCTATGCCTATGCTACGATGCCAACCACTTGCTTATCATGCCTCCCAAATTGCCATGTCAAACCTCTAACCCACCATTTCCTAGCAAACCATTGATTGACTATGTTACCGCTTTGCTTAGCCCCTTTTATAGCGTTGCTAGTTGCAGGTGAAGATTGGAGATCGTTCCTTGTTGGAACATTGTTTATATGTTGGGATATCACTATATTATCTTGTTATCTTAATGCACCTATATACTTGGTAAATGGTGGAAGGCTCGGCCTTTTTCCTAGTGTTTTGTTCCACTCTTGCCGCCCTAGTTTCCGTCAGATCGGTGTTATGTTCCCGGATTTTGTGTTCCTTACGCGGTTGGGTTATAATGGGAACCCCTTGACAGTTCGCCTTGAATAAAACTATTCCAGCAATGCCCAACTTTGGTTTTACCATTCGCCACCTAGCCTCTTTTTCCCTTGGGTTCCGCGGACTCAAGGGTCATCTTTATTTAAACCCCCGGGCCAATGCTCCTCTGAGTGTTGGTCCAACCCATCAGCTGTCGGTGGCCACCAGGGGCAACTCTGGGCTGGCCTACCGGAACCTTGGACAATCCGGTGTGCCCTGAGAACGAGATATGTGCAGCTCCTATCGGGATTTGTCGGCACATTCGGGCGGTGTTGCTGGTTTAGTTTTACCATTGTCGAGGATGTCTTGTAACCGGGATTCCGATCCTGTTCGGGTCTTCCCGCTAGAAGGAATATCCTTCGTTGATCGAGAGAGCTTGTGATGGGCTAAGTTGGGACTCCCCTGCAGGGATTTGGACTTTCGAAAGCCGTGCCCGCGGTTATGGGCAAATGGGAATTTGTTAATGTCCGGTTGTAGATAACATGAAACTTAACTTAATTGAAATGAATCAACCGCATGTGTAACCGTGATGGTCTCTTCTCGGCGGAGTCTGGGAAGTGAACACGGTGTTGGAGTAATGCTTGACGTAGCTTGTTCTAGGATCACTTCTTGATCATAGTTATTCGTCCGTGCTTTGCCTTCTCTTCTCGCTCTCATCTGCGTAGGTTAGCCACCATATATGCTAGTCGCTTGCTGCAGCTCCACATATTACCTTGCCTTACCTATAAGCTTAAATAGTCTTGATCGCGATGGTGCGAGATTGCTGAGTCCCCGTGACTCACAGATTACTTCCAAACCAGATGCAGGGACCGATGATACCGGTCCAGACAATGCGCTTGAGCTCAAGTGGGAGTTCGATGAAGACTCTCGCCGTTACTATGTGTCTTTCCCAGATGATCAGTAGTGGTGCCCAGTTGGGGCGATCGGGGACTTTGTTGCATGTGGGGGTTGATCTTTATTTTGGTACCGTAGTCGGACCATGAGTGTATTGGATGATTGTAATGTTATTCATGTATTTGCATGACGTGGCGAGTGTAAGCCAACTATGTACCTTTTCCCCTATTATCTATTTAAATGGGTTGTTGTGAAGATTACCTTACTTGCGACATTGCTTTCAATGCGGTTATGCCTCTAAGTCGTGCTTCGACACGTAGGAGATATAGCCGCATCGAGGGCGTTACAATAGTAGGTACTCCGGGGTCTCCAAGTTTCTTTGGTATTCCACCCTTAAAAGTATAATTAGCAAGCATGGTGGAAATTTCAGCTTCCGGTATCTTTCTTTTATTAGTAATGATATCCTTCATATATTTAGCATAAGGATTTGTTTTGAGCACATCAGTTAATCTCATACGCAAAAAGATAGGCCTAATCATTTCAGCAAAGCGCTCAAAATCCTCATCATCCTTTTTCTTGGATGGTTTCGGAGGAAAAGGCATGGGTTTCTGAACCAAAGGTTCCCTTTCTTTACCATGTTTCCTAGCAACAAAGTCTCTTTTATCATAACGTTGATTCTTTGATTATGGGTTATCAAGATCAACAGCAGGTTCAATTTCTACATCATTATCATTACTAGTCGAGCATCATCATGAACATCATCATTAATATTTTTACTAGGTTCATGTTCATTACCAGATTGTGTTTCAGCATCAGACATAGAAATATCATTTGGATTATCAGGTGGTTCAGCAATAGGTTCACTAGAAGTTTGCACAGTTCTATCATTTTTCTTCTTCTTCTTTTTAGAAGAACTAGGAACATCAATATTATTTCTTTGAGAATCTTGCTCGATTCTCTTAGGGTGACCTTCAGGATACAAAGGTTCCTGAGTCATTCTACCAGTTCTAGTAGCCACTCTAACAGCATAATCATTTTTCTTACTAATCATTTCATTAAGCACTTCTTTTTGAGCCTTAAGTACTTGTTCTACTTGAGTGGTAACCATAGAAGCATGTTTACTAACAAGTTTAAGTTCACCTTTAATATTTGCCATATAATCACCCAAGTGTCTAATCGTATAAGCATTTTCTTTTAATTGTCTACCAAAATAAGCATTGAAGTCGTCTTGCTTAAACATAAAGTTATCAAACTCATCCAAGCACTGACTAGCAATTTTAGTAGGAGGGACTTCAGCTTTATCATATTTATAGAGAGAATTTACCTTTACTACCTGTGTCTGGATATCGGGATCAGGAGGTTCTTCAGTAAATAAAGAATTAAGATCATATGTTTCTTCAACAGGCGGTGAATTAAGACCATGTATTTCTTCAATAGGAGGTAAATTTTTAACGTCTTCAGCTTTAATACCTTTTTCTTTCATAGATTTCTTTGCCTCTTGCATATCTTCGGGACTGAGAAATAAAACACCTCTCTTCTTCGGAGTTGGTTTAGGAATAGGTTCAGTAATTGGAGTACGAGATGGCTCAGGAGCTGGCTCGGGAGGTGCCCAATTATTTTCATTTGTCAACATATTACTCAATAGAATTTCAGCTTCATCCGGTGTTCTTTCCCTGAAAAGAGAACCAGCACAACTATCCAGGTAATCTCTGGAAACATCAGTTAGTCCATTATAAAAGATATCAAGTATTTCAGGTTTCTTAAGAGGATGATCAGGCAAAGCATTAAGTAACTTGAGAAGCCTCCCCCAAGCTTGTGGGAGACTCTCTTCTTCAATTTGCATGAAGTTGTATATTTCCCTCAAAGCAGCTTGTTTCTTATGAGCAGGGAAATATTTAGCAGAGAAGTAGTAAATCATATCCTGGGGACTACGCACACAACCAGGATCAAGAGAATTAAACCATATCTTAGCATCACCCTTTAATGAGAACGGAAATATTTTGAGTATATAGAAGTAACGCGATCTCTCATCATTAGTAAATAGGGCAGCTATATAATTTAATTTAGTAAGATGTGCCACAAAAGTTTCAGATTCATAGCCATAAAACGGATCAGATTCAACCAAAGTAATTATATCAGGATCAGCAGAGAATTCATAATCCTTATCAGGAACACAAATAGGTGAAGTAGCAAAAGCAGGGTCAGGTTTCATTTTATCTCTAAGTGATTATTTGTTCCATTTAACTAATAACCTCTTAAGCTCATATCTATCTTTGCAAGCTAAAATAGCGGCAGAAGATTCCATATCAAAAAGATAACCCTCAGGAATAACGGGCATATTTTCATCATCACTATCATCATCGTATTCAGATTCAATAATTTCTTTTTCTCTAGTCCTAGCAATTTGTTCATCAAGAAATTCACCAAGGGGCACAGTAGTATCAGGCATAGAAGCAATTTCATCATAAGTATCATGCATAGCAGAAGTGGCATCATCAATAACATGCGACATATCAGAACGAATAGCAGAAGCAGATGTAGGTGTCGCAAACTTACTCATAACAGAAGGTGAATCAAGTGCAGAGCTAGATGGCAGTTCCTTACCTCCCCTCGTAGTTGAGGGATAGATCTTGGTTTTTGGATCTCTCAAGTTCTTCATAGTGCCCAGCAGATATAAATCCCAAGTGACTCAAATAATAGAGCTATGCTCCCCGGCAACGGCGCCAGAAATTAGTCTTGATAACCCACAAGTGTAGTGGATCGCAACAGCTTTCGAGGGTAGAGTATTCAACCCAAATTTATTGATTCGACACAAGGGGAGCCAAAGAATATTCTCAAGTATTAGCAGCTGAGTTTTCAATTCAACCACACCTGGAAACTTAGTATCTGCAACAAAGTGTTTAGTAGCACAGTAATATGATAGTGGTGGTAGCAGCAACAAAAGTAAAGACAGCAAAAGTAATGTTTTTGGTATTTTGTAGTAATTGTAACAGTAGCAGCAGGAAAGTAAATAAGCGTGAACTAGTATATGGAAAACTCGTAGGCACCGGATCAGTGATGAATAATTATGCCGGATGCGGTTCATCATGTAACAGTCATAACATAGGGTGACACAGAACTAGCTCCAATTCATCAATGTAATGTAGGCATGTATTCCATATATAGTCATACGTGCTTATGGAAAAGAACTTGCATGACATCTTTTGTCCTACCCTCCCGTGGCAGCGGGGTCCTATTGGAAACTAAGGGATATTAAGGCCTCCTTTTAATAGAGAACCAAAACAAAGCATTAGCACATAGTGAATACATGAACTCCTCGAACTATGGTCATCACCGGGAGTGGTCCCGATTATTGTCACTGCGGGGTTGCCGGATCATAACACATAGTAGGTGACTATAGACTTGCAAGATAGGATCAAGAACTCACATATATTCATGAAAACATAATAGGTTCAGATCTGAAATCATGGCACTCAGGCCCTAGTGACAAGCATTAAGCATAGCAAAGTCATAGCAACATCAATCTCAGAACATAATGGATACTAGGGATCAAACCCTAACAAAACTAACTCGATTACATGATAAATCTCATCCAACCCATCACTGTCCAGCAAGCCTACGATGGAATTACTCACGCACGGCGGTGAGCATCATGAAATTGGTGATGGAGGATGGTTGATGATGACGACATCGACGAATCCCCCTCTCCGGAGCCCCGAACGTACTCCAAATCAGCCCTCCTGAGAGGTTTTAGGGCTTGGCAGCGGCTCCGTATCATAAAATGCGATGATTCCTTCTCTCTGATTTTTTTCTCTCCGAAAGCAAATATATAGAGTTGGAGTTGGCGTCGGAGGGCATCCAGGGGGCCCACGAGGTAGGGGCGCGCCCTAGGGGCGGGGCGCCCCCACCCTCGTGAGAAGGGTGTGGGCCCCCTGGTCTTCATCTTTGGCGAGGATTTTTTATTGTTTTTTCTAAGATGTTCCGTAGAGTTTCAGGTCATTCCGAGAATATTTGTTTTCTGCACATAAAACAACACCATGGCAATTCTGCTGAAAACAGCGTTAGTCCGGGTTAGTTCCATTCAAATCATACAAGTTAGAGTCCAAAACAAGGGCAAAAGTGTTTGGAAAAGTAGATACGACGGAGACGTACCAAACGCCTCTGAGTACCCGGAGACCACGATCTCCAAACGAGGGAAAAATCTTCGCCGGAAGGTCCTGCCCTGGGGGATACCCCGGCCGCATTATGCCCTCAAGGGGATCAGCCCTCCACCGAGCTGTAAGTAAAAGGTTACTTAATAATGAAAATATCTCGCCTTACTTCTGAGGAAAATAACCGAAGCATTTATCTTGCAGTTCGGATCTTAGCCCTTCTCAGCAGAGCTCATCTTCAGGGGATCTTCTTCCAGAGATGATGGAGAGCGAAACACCTCCCCCTACCATACCGCCTCATGAGGCGGGCGACCCCGAGGTGTCGTTGCGGAGGGTTTCTCCTGATCCGGCAAGGCCAGAAGGTAATCCTATGGCCACCCGAAGTCCTCAGTATCCGGCTCTTGAAGAGGGCAATTGAAAGAATCCGACACCGTCTGGTGTACGACCGGACGTACTGAGGGATCTGCTAGAGCAAGCGGCTATCTCAGAAGAGCACCGCACGTTGATGGGTATGGTGATTGAAAGGATTTAGTCCGCCGAAAGCGGGTTGCATGAAGCCTTTATGAGTCTACTGACGGGTTTTGAGGTACGCGAAATGATGTACATTTTTGACAGTACCGCACATTTTTAGATGTGCCCTGTGTAGATAGTAGCCCCTGAGACTCTGGGTGCTGTCGAAGATGACAGCGCACAAAGGATCATAATCCTAGGAATAATCGTGCCGCCTTAATATGCAGGTGGCAGAGGGTCCGGTGGCCAGACGGACTGATGAGTTTGCCGAGCTAAAGCAGCAGCTTGACGTGGCAGACGCCGACATCGTACTCGTCAACAAGCGGCTTGATGAGGCAGAGGGTATGTGATTCCTCCGGTGACACATGGGAAGAGGAGCATGATGCCAGTATCTATAACATGTGTGTGAATGCAGATGAAGCTGCGGCCGTGGAGAACCTTCAAGAGGAACTTGCCCGAGCCAAAGAATAAGCCAGGAAAAGCGATGCGGCTGCCCTAAAGGCAATCGAGGAGCTGAAAGCCGAACAGGCTGCTCACTGCCAAAGCAAGGAGGAAATAGCCAGGATGGCTGTGGAATTGAAGAACGCCGCTGACCGTTATGAGCTTCTTGAAAAGGAAGATCGAACGAAGAGGACAGACCTGGAGAAGGCCATGATGGCGACCAAAGACACCCGCTCTGCAATGAGAGCGATGAAGGAGGAGCTGTGTCAAGCCGGGGATATCGTGGCTGGGAAGCCCTTTATGCTGCGGATGAAGTTAGGAGATCCTCGGTACGCCCCTTTGGACCGGATGTGGAGTTCTGCGGACGCATATCTGGACTTAGCGGCGAGTGCTGCCGATGCGGCCGAATACTTCCGACATCAAAAAGATCGCGAAGTGGAAAAGCTGTTCTGGTCACAATTTAACGTTCCAGAGCGTCCGCTTCCATTGACTGATCGGTTGGCCGAATGGGCCGAGCTGAATAGATTGTCCAGACTCACCATGAGGTCTGTTGTGGACCATCTGTGGCCGGGAAGGCCAAAGCCGAACAATTATTTTAGTTTGGTGCAGCAGTTCCTTGGTGCGGTGCCGCACATCAACGCAATGAAGAGGTCGGCGCGCGTAGAGGGTGCGCGGATGGCCCTTGCCCGTGTGAAGACATACTGGGCGGAGATGGAGGCCACCGCCATTGCAGCCCAAGATTCGGACGAGAGCCGAGTACCTGCCGAGCACTACTTTCGAGAAGTTCTTGAGGGCGCTCGTTCGATAGAAGCGCAGTGCTCGAAGAATATTATGTTCTAATGACATGTATTCCCATTGAAAAACAATGTTTTATTGAGTTTATCAAGGCTGTTTTTATACTTTTGCCCGAAAGTACTATGATGCCTCCTGTGCGGCCGTTTATGTATATATGTATATAACCTGAAAGATGGCAGTCGTCGGCTTCAGCCCCCACGCATATAATGTGGGGGTGCTCGCAGAAGACGCATGTTCACACTTGATCCAACGTCTTGGTCCATTAAGGAGGTGATAGCGCAGCGAACTAGGCAATCAGACTATAATGCTTTAACACTTTCACTTAGCCAGAGGAGTTTGACAGTGGGGCTACTATATAGCCCCTGGTGGCTCCGCGCTCATCCGAATTCGGGGCGCGTACATGCCTGGCCGGGAAACGGCCCTTCGTTAAGGCGGAGGAATCCTGAAGATTCCGCTAGGTCATCGAGTGGTTGACCAGTCCCACGCTATATCATGACAGGCAGTTTTCGACTTTCTCTACTGAGGTGCTCGTCCGGATGAACCAGGGCACAATCGCAGTAGTTCTCCTGGTGCCACCCTAGCCGATAGAGCGGAACGTAAGGCAGCAAAACGCAGGAGCCGGGCAAACCCAACATTTGACCAAAGACATGATTCGGAGCTGATTCATATAAGGCCAAACTCGCGACGCCGAACACTCCCTAAGGTATTCGGTCTTTATGATGTAAACCGGGCTAAACAGTGCCCTTTGTAATAAGCCCTTGGTGTCCAGTTACGTGCAATATTCTGACGTGGCCACATGCCAATACGTCAGTAGACTTCTCAGTTGTACTGAGAATCCGGGGGATGTGTATGAACAAGAGACAGTAAAAAAGGTTTACGCAGGGTCTTAATCTAAAAAGAATCCTTGGAACGGGCCCCTGCTGCGCTTGTGCGCCTGTGTATCCATTGTGCCGTATCCTGGACGGGTGTAGCACGATGTTCATCTGAAAAAGAGAGGAACTTAGTTGAAAAGTTATCGTGCAAAAGGTAGGTTATACTAAATAAACCATGTATAGTTCCAGGTGAGTAAAGTAGAGCCTAATTTTCACTTGTTCACACGCGTTGAGCCCCTTGTATTGTTTTAGGGGTATAGCCACCAAACCTGTATCAATTATATATAGCTACACCGAACTCGTCTAACCGTGTCTGTGGTCTTAACGACCTGTCAGATGCTCTAGTTGGTGAGGCCGTCTAGTGAGTGCTCAATATTTCCATTTACTGTAATGATGCCACGTGGACCGGGCATCTTAAGCATGAGAGAAGTGTAATGCGGTATTGCGTTAAAGCGAGCGAAAGCTTCGCGTCCGAGTAGTGCTTGATAGCCACTTTGGAACGGAGCGATGTGGAAGGTTAACTTTTCACTGCGGAAGTTATTGGGAAAGCCGAATATAACCTCTAGTAGCAGGGAGCCCGTACAATGGGCTTCTGGGCCTGGCGTTACTCCTTTAAAGGTAGTATTGCTATGGCTGGTTTTTGTTGGGTCTATCCCCATTTTGCGGACTGTGTCATGATATATCAGGTTTAAACTACTGTCACCGTCCATCAGGACTCGTGTGAAGTGGTATCCGTCAATTATCGGGTCTAACACCAAGGCAGCCCATCCTGCATGCCGGATACTTGCCGAGTAATCCCGATGGTCAAAGGTGATCGGTTTGGACGACCAGTGGCAGAACTCCGCGGTGATAGGCCCTGGGCATGTGTCTCTAGGAGTGCCGCTTTGTTTCTTCCCTTCATCACGTGTAACACGTTTACTGTTTTACTTCTGGTGGGAATTTCTTCTGTTCCCGAATGCTTTGCTTGCGAGGCTCGTCCTCGTCTTCACTTGGTGTATCTTACCCCTTGTGTTCGGCGTTGAGTTTGCCGGACTGCTTGAAGACCCAACATTCTCTATGGGTATGATTTGCAGGTTTATCGGGGGTGCTGTGGATCTGACATAGTTTGTCCAGAATCTTGTTCAGGCTGGACAGTTCGTCTCTGTTACCTTTGGAGGGCAGCTTTTGCTGACCTGGCCGAGAGCTTCTGAATCCAGTGTTTACCGACGTGCTCTTCGGGCTGTCTTCTTTATTCTGGAGCTTGTTTTTGCTGCGTCGTGGCTTCCCGTTTCCGTCCCTGACTTCGGATGTACTTTGGTCGCTGGTGCTGCATCGGGCAAACCAGCTGTCCTCGCCCGCGCAAAAGCGGGTCATGAGGCTTGTTAATGCTTCCATTGCTCTCGGCTTTTCTTGGCCGAGGTGTCTGGCAAGCCATTCGTCTCGAACACTGTGCTTGAAAGCTGCTAAGGCTTCGGCATCCGGACGGTCGACTATTTGGTTCTTTTTAGTGAGAAACCTGTTCCAAAGCTTTCGGGCTGACTCTCCGGGTTGTTGATTTATATGACTTAAATCATCTGCATCCGGTGGTCGGACATAGGTCCCTTGAAATTTTTCCCGGAAAGCGTCTTCGAGCTCTTCCCAGCTTCCAATGGAGTTTTCGGGGAGGCTTTTAAGCCAGTGCCAAGCTGGCCCTTTGAGGTTGAGGGGTAAGTACTTGATGGCGTGGAGATCGTCTCCTTGAGCCATGTGGATATGGAGGATGTAGTCCTCAATCCAGACCCCAGGGTCTGTCGTTCCGTCGTATGCCTCTATGTTTACGGGTTTGAATCCCTTTGGAAATTCATGGTCCAGCACCTCATCGGTGAAACATAGGGGGTGTGCAGCACCCCTGTATTTGGGTGTACCGTGGTGTTCGGATTTTTGTGTGTTGCATTGCGTGCTGGAGTGCGCTTGCTTGGCCCGTAGATGGATCTGGTTGCGCCGTCCTTTTGATGCAAGCCCTCACGTGGATCGCGTACTGGCTTGTGTGCGGCATCGTTTGCCGCTCTATGTTTGCCACGAGGTCGTCTATCCGACCGGATGGCTGTTTTGTTTTTTGATTGCGGGGGATCTAAGGCCTCCTCATCGAATTCAGGTAGCAGCTTTCGCTTCGGGTAGCTCTTTGTGTGGCGACTACCGCCGTACTTTGCTACAGTGTTGAGTACTTCACTCCATCTAATTCCGAGTGTGTCTTGTGCAGCCCTGAGCCTTTGCTTCTGCTTTTTCAGACTCCTCGCAGTGGCAACAAGCCTTTGATGGGTATTCTGTTGCTCCGAGTGCCTATCCAGCATGATGTCATCCGGACTGTTATCTTCGTCGGAGTCGGGTTGTTCGGTTTGATTCTCCGTGTTGCCGTGGTCGGACGGTGGTTCAATGCCGTGTTTGTCATTCGCTGGCTCGCCCTGCTCTATCGCTGGGTCTATATGATTGTTGTTTCTGCCGAGGCGGGATTTGGAGCGGCTCTTACGTCGCCGCTTTGACTGCTTCTCGAGGGAATGATCCTTCGCTGTGTCCTTCCGTTCCTCGTCGACGTTTTCTTTGGGTGTGTCCACCATGTATACATCATATGATGAAGTGAGCGTCCAGTGCCCTGTGGGCAGTGGCTCCTGTTCGTCTCCTGCATCGTCGTCCATACCGTCGATGTCTTCGGAGTCGAAGGCGAGCATGTTGGTCAAATCATCGACGGTGGCTACTAAGTGGGTGGTGGGTGGGTGGGCGGTGAATTTCTTCGTCGTCCGCATCCCGATCTGGCCGGCCATAGTTCGGCCAGGACTCTCCTGACAAGGAGAGAGACCTTAATGAGTTCAGTATGTCGCCAAAGGGCGAGTGCTAAAGGATATCCGCGGAGGTGAACTCCATGATCGGCGCCCAGTTGGATTCGATAGGCACGGGCGCAGGCGGTTCGGAGTCCGTGGCCGGGGAAGAATCCGGCAGTTCGGTGTCACGGCTCCCGTGAAGGGTAATGTCGATACTCGGCTCGATCGCCGCTGAGAGTGCGGCCTCTGTGGCGAGGTCTATCCACCCGTCCATGGATGGTGCAATTGGCTCCGAATTGAGGGTCGGAGCGGTTGCCGGTGGAGTCTCCTGAACACTGTCTGATGGTAGAGCTAAATCATGCTCATCGTGACCGTGCGGTGCACTCGGCAGGGGCTCGAATCCGTCGAAGATCAAGTCTCCACGGATGTCGGCCGTGTAGTTTAAGCTTCCAAACGTAACCTGGTGGCTAGGGGCGTAACTCTCGATCTGCTCCAGATGGCCAAGCGAGTTGGCCTGCAGTGCGGAGCCGCCGGATACAAAGATCTGTTCGAGGAGAAAAGTCTCACCCCGGACTGCATCGCTATCGATGATTGAAGGAGCCATCCAGCCTAACGATGACGACACAGAGGAACTCTCAATGAAAGCACCAATGTCGGTGTCAAAACCGGCGGATCTCGGGTAGGGGGTCCCGAAGTGTGCGTCTAGGCGGATGGTAACAGGAGGCGGGGGACACGATGTTTACCCAGGTTCGGGCCCTCTTGATGGAGGTAATACCCTACGTCATGCTTGATTGTTCTTGATAATGTGAGTAGTACAAGAGTTGATCTACCACGAGATCGAAGAGGCTAAACCCTAGAAGCTAGCCTATGGTATGATTGTTGTTGTTGGTTCTACGGACTAAACCCTCTGGTTTATATAGACACCGGAGGGGGCTAGGGTTACACAGAGTCGGTTACAAGGAAGGAGCTCTACATATCCATACAGCCAAGCTCGCCTTCCACGCCAAGGAGATTCCCATCCGGACACGGGAGGAAGTCTTCAATCTTGTATCTTCATAGTCCAACAGTCCGACCAAAGGATATAGTCCGGCTGTCCGGATACCCCCTAATCCAGGACTCCCTCACTCGGCGTCTTCTTTCTTTAGTCCCTAAAAGTCCCTCCTGCTTGGTTTAGATAGGACTGACACGGGCTTTTTTTAGTCCCTACACCGAAATGTCCCTGTAAACAAACACCCTCTAATAATGCCGCCGGAAAATTGATGCAATGCCACAGTTAAAAGCAAATTACATTTTTAACGAATTTTATTGCTAATATAATCTCTCTATTAATATTAATCAATGCCACCGTTTGAGAAATTCTACTGTCTTTCTTTCTTTCCCATTTAGATAAGTTAGATGCTTCTTTTTGTTGGCTTCTGTGTCATCCACTGTTATTGACCACTAGTTGTTTCCTTTGCACCTCTGTGTAAACAGGGTTATCTACTTCACCTCGTTGCTATTGTGACCTTTTGTTGCACCGCACAAAACACTTTTGTTTTAAGAGTGTTTTGTGCAGTTCAACCAAAATGTCACACCGACAACGTTGCTTGATTGCTTGATCTTAGTGGAACTGCACAAGCGGAGATCTTACTTCCTATCCGTGCTGGGAAATTTGGTTCTGATCTTCTTCTTGTGAGTTGTTTGAATTCCACGTCATGAGAGGTCAGTACTAGCCTTCTTTCACATGATTGTGCAGTGTGCTTTCATATGTTGTGCTACTTGTATGCTAATGTTGCTTGATTTTAGGGAACTGCACAAATGGAGACAAGACTTCCAATCTGTATGTGCACCATAATATCCCACTGAGGTAAGATAAGGATATTTCACAACCGTTGGCCTGTATTTTGCCACTTTCATTTGAAAATTAAAGTCATTGTTTAGTGCTATACTTGTGCTCACTAATTGACATGCCAAATCTTACATTGAAGGCGAAGCTTGTCTGTTATTTAACCAAGTGATGAAGGGGAAGAACAAGCGGAAGAAAAACAAAAATCAACTCCCGGTGCTGTAACGAAGCACTGGAACTGTGATGACACAAGTAATGATATAGGCTTGCATCTTAATTTATTTCTATAGATGGAACGAGCAATTGTTTTTCCACTGATTTGATGCCACTCTTAATGTAATATGTAATTATCTCTACTTGTGCAAACAGGGATCTTCTTTGAAGATACCATATATTTTAGTGGGACTACACAAGAAGATGTTGGAAACATTAAACTAATCGAGGAGTATATAGTAAGCATGGCAACCACAGCAGATAACAACAGATGGTTCCAGAGAAGTGATTGATCTGTATGCTCTACACAATAAGCCTCCTGACAAAGGTTGGTGTAAGTGCATCTAGTGCCACCCCTAGTTGGTTTTGGAGTATTGACGACAACCTGGTTGAGGGACTAATGTGTTTGTGAGAATTGCAGGATAACACAGGTAGAAGTCCCTCGTTGATTCGGTTTTCCTATCGGAGATGACCCCTAAAAATGTATGACGACATTGAAGTCAAAGGTGGTATGTGAAGACATTCACATTGAAGACTATGATAAGAGAAGACATCGTGTGAAGACTATGGAGCGCGAAGACTTAGCAGTTTCGTCGTTCTGTGTTTTTCTTTGTTGAGTCATAGGAACCACCATACTGTTAAGTGGGGTCCAAGAGAACCAGTCAGAATGACTGAAGTGATGCTTAACCAAAATCCTATGTCTTCGAGTGAAGACTATGAGAGCAAATCTTGTCCAGAGTTGGATAAGTCACCTTTTCTTGTAGTCCAAGTAAAGTTGTCGTGTGTGTTTGAAATCTGACCGTTGGAACACGTGTCAGTTCCTTAGTGACCAAGGGTCATTTCGGACAAACCAGGTCGGGTTGCCCAGTGGCTATAAATAGCCCACCCCCTACAACCATAAACAGTTGGTTGCTCAGAGTTAGAGTACGGCTTTTGTCGTTTGAGAGCAACCCACCTCGAAGCCTTTGAGAGAGAATTACTTGCGAGGATAAAGCGCTAAACACCCAGAGCCAAAGAGTGTTAGGCATCACTTAAGTCTTCCTGTCTGTGTGATCTAAAGACTTATTACACTTGAGGACTGTGAATCCTCCAGCCGGTTAGGCGTCGCGTTCTGAGCATCCAAGAGTCATTGTGGATCACCGGTGAACGAAGTCTGTGAAGGTTTGGAAGTCTACCTTGAAGACTTACCAGAGTGATTGGGCGAGGACTGGGTGTCCTTAGCTCAAGGGGAATAAGGTGAAGACGAGGTCTTCTGAGTTGAATCTCAGCCTCCCTAACCAGATGTACAGTTGTCACAGCAACTGGAACTGGTCCAACAAATCATTGTTTTCAACGAGTCACTGGTTTCATCCTCCCCTTCCCTTTACTTACTGTTGGTCCTTGTGAAGTCATTGTATGATTGCATTATCTTTTGTCTTCACTGAGTGATTGCTTGTTCTGATTGGCTTCACAATATCTTCCTACCTGATCTTTACTGCCTAGCTGCTATTAGTCATTGTGCTTTCACTTCATCGAATACTCGACTATGGTTTGCCTAGTGTAGTCTACCTTCCGCTGCATGGTAATAGGTTTATTTCTATCGTTTGTCTTTGAAACTTCCATGTTTTGAAGACTTTCATAAAAATCGCCTATTCACCCCCCCCCTCTAGTCGATCACTACCACTTCCAATTGGTATCAGAGCAAGGTACTCCCTTGTTCTGTGTGATTCGGTTTAACCACCTAGAGTTTTAGCTATGTCGACTGCAGGGATAATTAAAGTCTCCGCTGCATGCCCCGTCTTCGATGGAATTGAATATCCCTACTGGAAGAATAAGATGCGCATGCATCTTGAAGCCATTGATGTCGACCTATGGTATGTCGTCAAGAATGGCGTTCCCAAGGCTGGTGAAGGTGTCACCGCTGCTGATGTCAACAAGTTCGTTCAACTGGACTCCACTGCCAAGAACATCATCTTTGGTCATCTGACCAAAGGACAGTATGGCCGCGTGAGTGCTTTGGAAACATCTAAGCTAGTCTGGGACTGGCTCTCCAAGTTCAATGAAGGCGTCTCAACCCAGAGAGATCAGAGAATCAGTGTCCTTCGCAACCTCTTCAACCGCTTCAAGAGAAATGACAATGAGAATGTCCAGCTCACGTTTGATCGACTCACTGACATCACAAATGAGCTTCAAGCTCTCGGCACCACTGAGATCACCAAGCATGAAGTCGTCAAGACACTCCTGAGATCACTTGACAGCTCGTTTGACACCCTAGCCCTGATGATTCAAGAACGTCCTGACTTCAAGACACTCGATCCGTCTGGCATACTTGAGAGGCTCAACACACACGTGTTTCATCTTTCTGAGAAAAGAGACATCTATGGTCCCAACCATGGGCGAACTCGTGCCTTGAAGGCAAAAGTTGTCTCCTCATCTGAAGAAGAATCTGATAGCAGTTCTGATGATCCTGAAGACATTGGAAAGGAGCTTGCTATGCTTGTGAAGAAGTTCCAAAAATTCACCAAGAAGAAAGGCTTCAGAAAGTCTTCACGATCAAGCTCAAGGAATGATGAAGCTTCTGCTCATGACTACAAGAAGAGAACATGCCACAAGTGCAAGAAACCTTGCCACTACATCTTTGAGTGTCCGCAGTGGGACAATGAGAAGAAGAAGAAGAAGAGCAAGGAGTATGACTCTGACGACAAGAAGAAGAAGAAATACTCAAAGTCTTCTTCCAAGTCTTCCTCAAAGTCTTCATCACACAAGAAGAGCTCATCTGGCAAGGCACGTGCGTTTGTTGGCAAGGAAATGGATCCAGAGGAGGAGTCCGCTTCTGAGGAGGCGGAGGTGGAGTCTGAGGAGGAGTCCGATTCTGGCGTTGCGAGTCTGGCTACAGCATACGTTGCCAAGTCCATCTTCAACACTGAAGACAATGACTTCATCACTGACACCGATGCAAATGACAAGGACTACTCCGCTCCTACCTACATTTTCATGGCACGCGGTGCCAAGGTAAACACACACACTACTCACTATCAAACATCTAGTGAAGATGACTCTGATTGTGGTTCCAAACCCAGCTACAAAACACTTGCTAAAATTGCAACTGAACAACAGAAAGCTATGGAACATATTCAAAAACTGTTAGACAAAAGCGATGATCTGTTAGACGTTGAAATGACTCGATCTCAGTCCTTAATTGAAGACATAAAAAATCTTCACGTTAAGTATGAGGAACTTGAAAGTCGTCATGAAACGCTCTCAACAACTCATGAAAAGCTTTCCTATGATTATCTTCAAAGGAAGCAAGATCTTGAGAAATTGAGAGCGGCTCATGAAGATCTTCAAAAGGAAAACGAGTCACTTCGCGCCGAACAGATCAGTTCAGCTCAAGAAGGATTTGAACCACCATGTCTTAAATGCATCGAGCGTGACAACGCTACTTCTGTTGTTGGGTGTTCTACTGCTGCTACTATTGCAATATCTTCAACTGTTGATGTGGTAACTAACCCCTCTGCTGAGGATACCACTGCTATTGCTGATGAGAATGCTAGGTTGAAGACATTGCTTGAAACAGGGATGTAAAAAAGTATCAAAGGGCATCAGACACTATGTGATGTCCTCAAAAGGCAGATCCTGAACCGAAACCCTAGGAAAGAGGGTGTTGGGTTCGAAAGGAAAATGAATGCTGATGGCTCTTACTGGAAACCTGAGCAGTACCCCAAAACCACATGGGTTGCTGCAAAGGAACCTTCAGCGGATCCATCCACCCTATCTGGCTTCACTTGTGCTAACCCATTGTTATTGATGAATCCTTTGATGCAAACTATAAACTGTTTAAGAATCAGAATGGTGAAGTGTTTGCCAGGTATATTGGTAGTAACTGCAGGAATGGGCCGCCTATGACGAAAGTCTGGGTGCCGAAAAGGTGTTTGGAGAATCTTCCTGTGAATGTCGTCATGACACCACAAGTGAATAAGACAAACCCCAGACCACAGGCTTCATATGGTCCAAAGGCTTCATACAGATAGAGGACTCACCTGAGTCGCACTAACGCAAATGTTTTGCAGGGAAACCTTACTCAGGCCTATGAATATGAGCGCGTTTCATCAAACCGCCATGTTCATAAGACCAAAAACTATTCTGCTTATCCTTATGAGTACTATTGTCCACCTGCAAGACTTTTTGCTAGGGCTCCAAAGCCAAAGTTCTCAGATGCTGCACTTAGAATCATTGCTTCGAAGCCACCCTTGAAGATGTGGGTGGCTAAGAAAGCTTAACTCTCTTTTGCAGGGAAAGGTCTCCAGCCGAAAACCAAAATCGTCGAAAGCTATTGCTGGGGACCTTAAACATCTTGTAGGGCGCAAGATCAAATGCCCAAATGGTCTTATTATGTATTATGTACTAATCACATGACTGGCAAGCGAAGCCTTCTTATGGACTCAACCTTCCGTCCATCTGACAAAAGTCACATCACATTTGCTGACACTGGTAAAAGCAAGGTATTGGGTCTAGGTAGAGCTGCAATCTCAAAGGATCAACACATGGATAAAGTCATGCTTGTTGAATCCCTTGGTTTCAACTTAATGCCTGTCTCCATGCTTTGCGATTTAAACATGATTGTAATGTTTGGAAAATATCGTTGCCTTGTTCTAATGGAATCTGACAAGTCTCTAGTGTTTGAAGGGTATCGGAAAGATGATTTGTACGTGGTAGATTTCTCAGCAGGACCACAACTTGTCGTATGTCTTCTAGCAAAAGCTTCTGAATGTTGGCTCTGGCATCGGAGGCTAGGGCATGCTGGCATGAGGAACCTGCACACCCTTGCAAGGAAGAAGCATTTCATAGGCATCGAGGGCGTCAAGTTCAAGAAAGATCACTTATGCAGTGCCTGTGAAGCAGGAAAGATGACGAGGGCCAAGCATCCCTCGAAGACAATCATGACAACGACTCAACCCTTCGAACTGCTCCACACGGACCTTTTCGGTCCCACTCATTACTCAACTCTTACTACTACTGCTTGTCTCTATGGCTTTGTCATTGTTGATGATTATTCAAGATATACCTGGGTGCATATAATCCTCTACAAGACTGAAGTGTAGGATGTCTTCAGACGCTTCGCCAATCGAGCCATGAACAACTATGGCGTCAAGATCAAGCACATCAGAAGTGACAATGGCACTGAATTCAAGAACACTGGTCTAGACACTTATCTTGATACTTTGGGCATTACACATGAATTCTCAGCTCCGTACACACCGCAGCAGAATGGCGTCGTGGAACGCAAGAACAGAACACTCATTGAGATGGCCCGGACAATGCTTGATGAATACAAGACTCCAAGAAAGTTCTGGCCTGAAGCCATTGATACTGCATGCCATATCATCAACCGTGTGTATCTTCACAAACTTCTCAACAAGACATCCTATGAGCTCCTTACTGGCAAGAAGCCAAATGTTAGTTACTTCAGAGTATTTGGTGCCAGGTGCTGGATCAAGGATCCACATCACACTTCAAAATTTGCACCAAAAGCACATGAAGGTTTTATGCTTGGATATGGAAAGGATTCGCACTCCTACAGAGTCTTCAACCTTTTTCACTATAAAGTGGTTGAAACAGTGGATGTGCGGTTCGATGAGACTAACGGCTCACAAAGAGAGCACCTGCCAAACGTACTAGATGAAGTTCCATCCAGTGAATCAATCAAACTTATGGGAACTGGAGAAATCATACCATCTGAATCTCAGCCTGAAGAGGAACTTATCATCTCCGCATCTGATCAAACTGAAGACAATGCTCAACCTGAAGACAATCCTTCTAACGATGACAATGATCAGCAAGAGCAAAATCTTCATCCTGTACATCCTCGTGTTGCAAATGAAGTACATATTGAGAGAATAATTGATAGCATCAATGCACCAGGTCCACTCACTCGTTCGAGGGCAAAACAGCTAGCAAATTTCTGTGGGCACTTCGCATTCTTCTCAATATCTGAACCCAAGAAAGTTGAAGAAGCCTTCATGGAACCTGAATGGATTCTAGCTATGCAAGAAGAGCTTCAACAGTTTGAGCTGAATAATGTATGGGAACTGGTTAAGCGTCCTGATCCTCGCAAGCACAATATAATAGGCACCAAATGGATATATCGCAACAAGCAAGATGAGCATGGTCAATTTGTCAGAAACAAAGCTCGTCCCGTTGCTCAAGGGTACACTCAAGTTGAAGGGATTGACTTCGATGAAACATTTGCTCCTGTGGCTAGACTTGAAGCCATACGCATACTGTTGGCCTATGCAAATCATCATAACATTCTTCTGTATCAAATGGATGTGAAGAGCGCTTTTCTCAATGGAAAGATTGAAGAAGAAGTGTATGTTGCACAACCGCCTGGCTTTGAAGATCCAAAACATCCTGACATGGTGTACAAGCTCAACAAGGCACTGTATGGCCTCAAACAAGCCCCTCGGGCTTGGTATGACACACTCAAAGACTTCCTGAAGAGCAAAGGCTTCAAACCTGGTTCCCTCGACCCCACTCTCTTCACGAAGACATATGATGGTGAACTGTTTGTGTGCCAAATATATGTGGATGACATTATCTTCGGCTGCACCAATCAGAAATACAGTGAAGAGTTTGGATATATGATGCAAGAGCAATATCAGATGTCCATGATGGGTGAGTTGAAGTGCTTCCTTGGTCTTCAAATACGTCAGCAACGCAACGGCATCTTCATATCTCAAGAAAAGTACCTCAAAGATTGCTTGAAGAAATTTGGGATGCAAGACTGCAAAGGCTTCACGACGCCAATGCCAGCCAAACATCATCTGGGTCCCAACGACAATGGTAAAGAGTTCGATCAAAAGGTATACCGCTCCATGATTGGTTCTTTACTTTATCTATGTGCATCTAGGCCAGATATTATGCTTAGTGTACCAAGCAGCACCAAAGGAATCGCATCACTTAGCCGTGAAGCGAATTCTTCGATATTTGCCTTACACCCCAACATTAGGATTATGGTATCCAAAGGGCTCAGAGTTTGATTTGGTTGGATTCTCGGATGCTGATTATGCTGGTGACAAGGTGGATCGCAAGTCTACATCAGGCACATGTCATTTTTTGGGACGATCACTTGTATGTTGGTCTTCAAAGAAGCAGAACTGTGTATCTCTCTCCACTACTGAATCTGAATACATTGCTGCTGGATCTTGCTGCGCTCAGCTTCTATGGATGAAGCAAACACTCAAAGACTATGGCATTCATCTGAAGCAAGTGCCACTCTACTGCGATAACGAAAGCGCCATCAAGATTGCCAACAACCCAGTTCAGCACTCGAAGACAAAGCACATTGGAATTCGTCATCACTTTCTCAGAGATCATGTTGTGAAGGAAGATATTGATATCATACACGTCAACACTGAAGAGCAATTGGCAGATATCTTCACCAAGCCCTTGGATGAGAAGAGGTTTTGCAAGTTACGGTGTGAGCTAAATATCTTGGAATCCTCAAATGTCCTGTGATCAGGCACACATCCTAACACTTATGCATATTGATGACTTAGATGTGCAACACACGAAGTAAAGTATATCTTCAATCAATGAAGACTTACATTCTAAGTGTGAATACATTAATGTGGAATTTGACTTCGGAGCGCCACGATAATTGTGCGTCGTGTCTGGGTCTAATACTTCCTATACGGTGGGTAACGCCACCACCAAATTTTTCTGTTTGAAGTGTTTCACTCATGGCGTTACATTTGGTACGTCTTCACATTTGGTTTGGCTTCAATCTCAACTTGTCTTCATGATTGTCTTCACTATGTTGATTTGATTGTCTTTCTCAAATATATATATATATATACTAGTGTTCTGTCCTCTACAGCATTCACTTATAGCTATGTCTTCTTGTTGAATCTTTTGAACTAAGTGAATGTGATCGGACCCTAACCTCTCTATGCTTTCTATCTCAAACTCTATCTCTCCAAATCATATGCATTCTATTGAAACTGTCGAATATCTTCTCTGCGTCCTTGTCAGCAGAAGATACAGAGACAAACATTAAGTCTGTTTTCAATGCTAAATCCTTTCACCTGAAACCCGGAGAAGTGGGAACGACCACCCAACAATCCATGCGTGTGCGGGAACGTGGAACAACCTCCGATATGTTGCATGATAGCCACGTGCCCTTCAGATGTGAATCGCCCGGGGCACCTGTGTAATAACACTGTGCCGTCCCTGTCCCTATAAATACACGCTTCACCACAGTCATTATCCTTTCTTCCACTCTCGCACAAACCCTAGCGCCACCGCTAGCCCTCGACGACGCCGGCGACGAAGCGCTTAGCTGCCGCGACCTCACCGACGCCGTCTTCATGCCGGCCGTGGACATCATCTTCTCCGCCGTCGCCGTAGGTGTCCTCCGTCGCCAAGTTAGAGCATGGACGATCGAAATGCTCGGCCTCCTCTCCCACTCCGTCCAGCAGTTCCTTGTGTGGTAAATAAAACTTCCTTTTTACGGCCCCTTTGATGCTATAGATTCATTACTTTCTACCACAAGCAGTTTCTGTTCACACAAGTTGGATCTATTTCATACTACATATCATAATATGCCTAGTATGTTCACTTATGCTTCACAAAGGAGTTAGATTCCTCACTTGTACTTATTCGTGGATTCGTACAAATCTGGAACCAACTCTTTATCTATGAGTGAATGTCTTCGCACGATGAGGTCAATGTCTTCTAAACTGATTTATCTTCAAAATCTTCTGAGAATGCATATGACACCTTCCCCTTCCCTCGCACCTTAATGCTGTCACAGGTACATGTCCGTGGGAGAATCCCTTGGTTCTCATAGTCTGCATTCGTTTGCAGAATTCTTACAGCATCACATTAACTCTCCCGAAGCCAGTTCCTGTTTGACCAGAAAGCGGAAGCCTTTGAAGTCTTTCAGTTTAAAGTTCATGGCTACAGAGAGATCAGCAAGGAAGGGTGGCAGACAGCGTCGAGGGGGAACATCAAGAGATCTGCCTGATGACCTCTCGGAGCTGTACAAGACAGATCCAGAAGAGGATTACAATCAGCGCAAGACACGAATCCAATGGATTCGAAGATATTGGGCCGAACAATGGTTTAAATACAAGTTTGTGACCCAGGAGTATGATGAGAAGAATGCCATCAAGAGTCCTTGGGGTGACATTCTCTTCCGAAGCCTTCCACCCAAGACCAAAGCTGAAGCTATTGCTTAGGGTTTCTATCCTTGTATGGTCCATGGACCACAGCCTGAAAATGCCGACCCATCATCACTGCTCTGGTGTCGTGACGATAATCTCTTCAAGCGCAACTTCCAGCATGCAAATGCATCGACAAGGAAAACAAGAAGTCATTGGGACTAGACTTCAACCCTGGTCCTTCTGCTCCCCGGGCTGACGGCACACGCGATGCTGAACCCAATATCATCGGACCTTTCTACAACCTTGATGGCCTTATCACTCACATTTCTGTTCAAGGTGCCAAAGTGGATCATTCTGATGATGATGCCGACACTGATGAAGCCCCAGCTCCTACTACAAAGCCGCAGAAGCCGAAGAAGGCTAAAGCTTCAAAGTCAGCTGCTCCTCCAAAAGCTTCACGTGCGAAGCCACTGGCTACTGCACCTCCTGAAGACAGTGTGCAGTCTGAAGATCTATCACGTATCTCCAAGAAGACTGAGATGATAAAGAGTACTGATCAGGCACTGACTGCTGCTGCTATTCTGCGCAATGACGCCATTGATCTGTCAAGCGATGAAGATCTTGCAGATGACGCTCTTGAGCAACTGATCAAGAGCAAGGAAGAAGCAAAGATCTTCAATGATTTGCCTCTCTTTGATGTGACAATCATCCATAACTTCATTGATGAGTGGTTTGACATGCCCAACCTCAGCTTTGAAGATCTTCAACTTCCAATTGGCCTCAGTGTCACCTTCACTGGCGCCATTGCTTCTGAGCTAACTCTAGCTCAGCGCATCGTTGAACTAAAGCAAAAGATCGACTATGAGAAAGCTCAGTTCAAGAAGCACGTGGCCAAGCTCAGCGTGCAAGATGTGAAAAACTTCAAGATTATGCTGCACGAGCTCAAGGAAGCCTTTCTCAAGAAGCGTGAAGAAGCTAAAGGTTCTCGTGAGCGCATGAAGAGCCAAGCTGACAAGTGTGTGCAAGCCTACAATGAGGCTGAGAAGCGCAAGGCTCTTGGTCGTCCTGGCATCGACCCAAGAATGGCTGCAAAGAAGAAGAAGCCATCAACAGACCAATCTGCACCTTCAAGGTGGGAAGAGCCACACATAGTCTTTCCAAGCAGCATGACTGGCTCGAAGCCAAAGGTCCGGTCAACCGCTTCAGAACTGAAGAAGACGAGGACTGCCGAGGCTGAAGCCAGAAAGAGGAAAAATCCTGATGCTTCTGATGTCGCTCCCTCCAAGAAGAAGCGCAGAACCAAGAAAGATCGGGCTGCTCCCACAGAGCCCCTTGTTGTAGAACCCATCTCTGTTGCTCGCCCTGATTCCTCGCAGCAAGAACGACGGATAGTAGTTCATGAGCCTGCTTCCACAGAGGCTCCTGAAGCTGAAGACATTCCAGCGGTTGACCCCACCGCTGCTGAAGACATTGGTCACCATGAAAATGTTGAAGATGATGAAGTCCTTCCTCAGATCGAGCACCAACTGGTATCATTGCCTGTGCTCACGCACAGCGAACTCATCAGCATTGGCCGTCCTCTGACTCCAACTGCTCAAGGTGCATCATGGGCTGATCACCCACAGAGACAAGACACTCCAAGCTCTCCCCAACCGCAAGCCACACCACCTGTGCAAGACAAAGAAGACGACTTTGAGGCCCAGCCAACTCCATCTCCACAGGCGTCGCCAGCGCTACGCAGGCTTCGCAAAGGACCAAGGCCTCAAGTCCCTCTTTCGAGCATTCCAGAAGGAGAAGTGCACCACCAATCTCTTGCATGTCAAGTGTTTCCAGATGCCACTCCTACCGTGACTGTCTCTGAATCCGAAGCCAAAATGGCTGAAGATGTTCCAGCTGCATCAGCCGATGAAGAAGAAGCCCCAAGAGTTGCTACATCCCCGTCTCACCAAGATGTTGTTGTCGGTGTTCTGGGAACTGGGGTCCCCAGACTTGCCTGCCTACGGCCTGCAGCGTGGCTCAAAGGGGGGCCCAGCACGGCCCATCTTCATCAACACAGACCCAAGACCCTCGCGAGGGGCCAAGCCTCGTGGGGCGGACGACACGAAGCTTCCTCAGGCACGGCCTCATCAGGCTGGCTCGCAAGGAGGCGGAGAGATCAAGGCGGGGTACCTCACGAGGTGCCTGTGACGCAAGCCATGACGACCAAGGGTGCCAGGCGGGCGCCAGCCCATGCAGTGTCCTCCTTTCCTCTTTGGTGCAAAGGGAGCAAGCGCAGGCAAGAGCATCAAGCAAAGGCACCCGTTTCGGTGCAATGAGACCAAGACCAGTCCAACGGCAGGGAGGAAGTCATTGTGGAGCCCAAGCCAGCGTCACCACCGGAGCCTTTGGCAGGCGAGGACCAACTTTAGTCAGGATAAGTGTACCAGATGTTCCCCTTCAAAATGGCCAATTGTTGGCGCCCTTCCCGCTCAATATTTGGGAAGAGGCCCAGGGCCTTTGCCTATAAATAGGACTAGCCACCCCCAGGGTAAAGGGATCGAAATCGGAGAGAGAATCGAGAAGAGAGAGAGAGAAGGGTGACTGAACTCCTCCTAGCAGTTCATCCCCTCAGCCAAGAACAGACCCTCGCGAGGCTGTTCTTCCTTGTATTGCTCATCATCATCAGCCCAAGAGGCAATCCACCACACCACACACTGGAGTAGGGTATTACACCACAACGGTGGCCCGAACCAGTATAAACCTTGTGTCTCTTGTGTTGTTCTTTCCATAGCTTAGATCTTAGCGAGGCGGAGGGGTGCAGGTAGGTAGAAGGCGAAATCTCCGCGCGCACCCCAGTGTTCGAACCACAAGGGTCTGCCGGAACCCGAAATCCGACATTTGGCGCGCCAGGTAGGGGTGCGCCGGAATCCACCTTCTACCGCTTCGTGTCCCGTCGCGTCGTCATCACCATGTCCGGCGACCAGGCGGGCAACCCAGATCCTTGGGCGGCATGGCCCGCCAGCGCAGAGCCGCTCGCCTCGGGAGACCCCATGCCCCAGGCAGCGTCTGCAGGGCGCTGCGGGCCGCGGGCGACGCGGACAGGCTTCGACAGCTCTCACACCGCGGCAGGCGGGTCGGCAGCAAGGGCCTCCAATCACGCCGCGACCACGACACCGTACACCCGCCGGGAGCAGGCGAACTCGAGGGCCGCGCTCACGGTGGCCCGAGAGCTGCTGTAGTGCAGGCTGCTGGAGGGCGGCCGCGACATGCTGCTGGAGCGGGTAGCAGAGCTCCTGGGCTTCGCCGCCTCGGGGGCTCACCCCTTCTGCACCCAGCTCCCATCTCAAGCCCAGGGCGGCCCGCGCGGGGGCTCTGCGCGCGCCCGCGGGCTCCAAGGCTACTCCAACGCCAGCGAAGCTGTCGGCACCGGACCAGCGGTGGCGCTGCCCCCGCTCCCGGTCCGCGAAGAAGAAGGACTCGACGCGACCCACAGCCCCAATGGACAGCCATGCTACCACCCCACGGTGGGTGCATCAAGCAGAGCTGCATGGCATGCGGAGCACTACGGCGTGGCCTTCGGGATGATGGCGCCAGAAGAATACGTGCCCCACATGATGGACCAAGGGCACCCTCACGAGGGCGAACAAGGCTCGCTCCTCAGCCCAAGCTGGGGGGACGAGGCGCCAGAAGCTGAGCTCTTCCAAGAGCCCCGGGACGGTCCCACCGGCCACGTTGGAGGCAGCGATTATCAGGTACCGCTAATTCCTCAGGAGCAGGCATACGCTAATCATGGATCGCAGGAGGTGCAGGTCGCCACAGCGAGCAGCTGCCCCGCTCCCACAGTCTCCTACCCCTCGGGAGGAGGGCGCAGGGGGCTGCAGGAGAGGGGCCGAGATCCGACATCACCACCGCGGCGTTCGGAGCAAGGTGTTCTCAGGAGGTAGGCCCTCTACTGAGGAGGTGCCTCAGGGCCTGCCCCTGGCGGAGGACCCGTGGTCGTCGGGGGAACCGCTGGCGACCGCTCTACCCCATCGGCGACGTCCTGGTTTCTGGTCGTCGTTGATGGCACTAGAGTGTGGCGCAAGGCGGGGCCCTCGTCTGGCGATATGAAGCAAGGCTGGTACCTATGAAGAAGGCCCAGTGCCTGTGAAGCTCGTCACCCCGTGACACTCTCACGTAATAATGAGTGGGGCTGTACACGCCCCGGAGTCTCAGGGGTGCCGGCCTCAGGCCCTGGGGCTCCCTCCCACGCCCAGTGGCAGCACTTAGCTCCGCGCTGGTGAGAAGACATCCAAGACTAGATTAGGTGCCGGACGCGGCCTTTTGTCTGCTTTCATTGCTTTTCCCTTTGGTTGTCACTTTCCCCCACTGGATTTAAGTTGGATTCGAATTTGAGATTTGTGTGTGGTCGGGGAAGGGGTGCTTAGTCTCGTTCGAGCAATTTCTCGCGTTTTGATTACCACTTCGCCTCAGCTGCCTCCCCTCGTGAGCCCCTCGCGAGCAGGGTCAGGCCCAGCTTGCGTGCAGCCCAGACTGCCGCCGCCGCATCCTCTCAGGAGGGTTTTTTACGGCAGATCCTATGGATTCGATCAGGGAACACTCGGGACACCACAACCTCCCACAGGCTACCTCAGGGCCCGCACGAGACAAAGGTAAACTAGCCAACCAGCGCGTCGCTTAAGCCAACCACTTGGCGCGGGCGCATGGGCAATGTAACGTCTACTAATACGATGAACACAAGTTTTACACGAGGGCCCCCCCTCCAAAATGCTCTCACAGCCATCAGGCCAAAACCTGAGTTCTATTCATGCAGGGTAAGGAAGCAGGAACGATGCACAATCAGTCGGATAAATCCCCCAATGCATCCTCAGGAGCACCACCCGAACCGTTGCTGGCGTCGCTGGACTCGCCATCGCTGTCTGCGTCGCCGCCAGCGGCGGCAGGGCCGTTCACCACACCGCCCTCGTTGGCAACCACGATCACGCTGTCATTGTTTGAAGCGAAGGCCCTGACAAGAGCATCCACATTGTCTTCCACCCAGTGCGCCAGGTCGTCTCGGACGGCCTGGGGGACTGGGGCGATGGCGGCGTCAAAATCGAAGTGGGGATCCATGTTCCGGAGATGGCTGAAGACGCGAGAAAAGGCGCGCCCGAGCAGGGAGCGGCTCCTCTCCTCCACCAACCTGTCAGCCCTGACCGACCGCACCTCCAGCTGCGTCACCACGTCGGTGAAGAACTGAAGGTTGCCGGCGTAGTTGACTGCGTGCGGCTCGCCAATAGCCGCCTCGCAGATGTTGCCCAAGGCTGTGTTGGCTCTCTCCCGGAGCATGGTGAGCATGGGGCCGTGATCATGCTCCAGGATCCGCCGCAGACGTATCTCGTACGCATTCTGGTGCGCGACGACCTTAGCCTCCTCCACCCGCTGGCGAAGAAGGAGCACCTCGGCCTGGGAGGTGGTTGACTCCCCTTGCGCTACGTCAAGGGCGGCCCGGAAAGCATCGGCCCGCCGCGTCGCTTCCTCCAGCTTGGCCCTCAAGGCAGCAGTCCTACCTTCAGCCTCGGCCCGGATCAACCCCAGCCTCTCCTCGAACTCATGCTCGAGGTTCAAGCGCGCCATCGGCACTCGACGTCCAACCTCCTCCAGGACACGGGCTTCCCGTGCAGCGACATCATCCTCCGCCTGCGTCACCAAGCGCTCCCTCGTCTCCAGACGCTCGTACTCGCGGGTATGTTCGGCGGCTTCCAGCGTCAGCGCCTCCTCATGCTTCTGGAGCTCTGCTGGGTCGCCAGAAGCCACCTTCATCGACGCGAGGGCTGCCTCGCGCAGCTCTGCCTGCTCCTCAAGTGAGTGGCACCAGGCCAGGAGCTCCCGAGCCCGCTCCTCTGCCGCCTCTCACCGCCGGTCAGCTTCCCGGGCCTCCTCAGCGGCCCAAGATCGGGCCTCCTGAGAGGCCACCAGCGACGCCTTGGCCTCTGCATCGTCAAGATCGCGCTGACGGCGCGCAAGGGCGATGGCACCCTCCAGCTCGCGCCTCTCTGCAGCCAGGCGCAGGCCCTCGGCCTCAAGGCACGCGTCTTCATCAGCAAGCTCCTCACCAAGCAGGCTCACCACGTTAGCCGCCCTTCGAAGGAATCCTTGGCGAAGAGCGCGACGCTCCCGGGCGCGCTAGAGCACGTCTTCCACACCATCATCTGCCCCAAGCAAGCACCGGGGGCCACGAATCAGCACTCCCCCTCCGGGCAGGGGGCTGGGGGCTGGCACTCTCGCGACGGCCGGGCACGCCACGCCAGAAGCCCGGCCTGGAGCCAGCACATCCCCAGATGAAGAGCGCAGGGAGCGCCTCAGCCAATCGCAGTCCATGACCAGGCGAGAAGCCCACGGCAGGCTGGCTATGCCACGAGAAGGCCCGTGAAGGAGGATCGCGAGGTGCGCAAGGCCATGATGCGCCTCGGGATGGTTCGCCTCTCCAATCGCCCTCACCACAAGGGCTCTGCTGCTCGGAGCGCTTGAGGACGGTGGAGGGGGCGAAGCCAAGGGGGACGGCACCTCAGCCGTCTCCGCGAGCTCGGCTGGAAGGGGCCTGTGGAGCAAGGATCAGCAAAAGCAACAGAAGGATCGGGAGCTGGGAAAGGAGAAGGCTTACTCATCAGTGGCGAAGTACTTCCTACGCTTCAGCAAGCGACAAGGGTAATTGTCGCCCAGGGCCTCCCTTCTCTTCCGGAGAGCCTCAAAGTCCACATGGAAGCAGCCCAAGAGTTGAGCGCAGTGATCAACCTGCGACGAAGACGGAGCGTCAAGGCGATCCGCGTCAGGGGCGCCTGCCTGATGCGCGCTGCCAATCGCCTCGCCAAGAGAAGCGGCTGGAGCCTCAGGGGCCTCAGTCGCAGGCGCTGAGGGCAGCTGCTTGCCACCCTCAGCCTCAGCGGCACGGGCCCCAAGAGCTACCCCCTCATGAGCATCGCCCGGCGCTGTCACCCCACCGAGAGCCCCCTCGGCCTCTGGCGCCTCATGCCTCCCTGCTCCGCCACTTGAGGAAGAGTCGCCTTGGCCGACTAGAAGGGCAGTCACCATCACTGGGTTCTCGCGAGGACCCTGGAGGCCGGTGGGGCGCGGACCCCACTCATCAAAGATAGGCATCTGATTCACAAAATCGCCCCTGTTCTGGCAGAGGTACAACAAGGCCCCTCCCTACTGGATGCTGCCAGGGTTGGGGTCCCTAGTCAGGATCAAGAGCGTTGTCCTCAGCACTTCGGGCGTCAGGTCCTCTTCCTGGAGCCTCATACGATCATCACGCCAGCTGAAGGCCCACATCCGGCGGGAGTGGCGTTGGAGAGGAGCAACGCTGCGTAGCAGGAACTCCTTCACCACCTTGGGCACTGTCACGCCAAGCGACCTCAAGAACGTGAAGCAGTGCCATATGAAGACGAGCCGGGGGCTCTCAAGCATCTCCTGGCCCCAGCCCGAATTGGGGACAGCAGGCGAAGTTGGCTCCGATAGCAGGGGGCTGGGCACCCCTACATCTGTCGGATTTCGGGTTCCGGCAGACCCTTGAGGTTCGAACACTGGGGTGCACGTGGAGATTTTGCCTCCTACCTACCTGCACCCCTCCGCCTTGTTAGGATCTAAACTGTCGGAAGAACAACACAAGAGACACAAGGTTTATACTAGTTCGGGCCACCGTTGTGGTGTAATACCCTACTCCAGTGTGTGGTGTGTGGATTGCCTCTTGGGCTGATGATGGCGAACAATACAAGGAAGAAAGGCCTCGCGAAGGCCTGTTCTTGGCTGGGGCGATGCACTGCTGGGAGGAGTTCAGTCACCTTTCTCTTCTCTCTCTGCTTCTAACCAGCCAACCGAACTCCCTCAACCCTCAGCCAATCGACCTCCTCTGCTACGTGGGTGGCTGGTCCTATTTATAGAGGCCCTGGTCCTCTTCCCAAATATCAAGCGGGAAGGGAGCCAACAATGGCGGGCTAATTTGAAGGGGGACAGGAAGTATCAGCTATCCTGACAAAAGTAGTCTTCGCCTGCGCAAAGCTCTGGTGATGACGCTGTCTTGGGCTCCAGGGTGACCTCCATCTCATAGTCCTCCTGGTCTTGGTCTCGTTGCACCGAAATGGAAACCTTTGCCCGATGCCTCGGTACTCCGCGGCTGCGCTTGCCCCCTTTGCACCAAAGAGGGAAGGAGGACGCTGCGCGGGCTGGCACCCGCCTGGCGTCCTGAATCGTCATGGCTTGCGTCACGGGCACCTCGTGAGGTACCCCGCCTTGATCTCTCCGCCCCCTCGTGAGCCAGCCTGATGAGGCCGCGCCTGAGGAGGCTCCACGTCGTCCGCCCCGCGAGGCTTGGCCCCTCGCGAGGGTCTTGGGTTTGTGTTGGTGAAGACGGGCCGTGCTGGGCCCCCCTTTGAGCCACGCCGCAGGCCGCAGGCAGGCAAGTCTGGGGACCCCCGTTCCCAGAACACCGACAGTAGCCCCCGGGTCCAAGGCACGCCCGGGCTTGGCCGTGCAGGGAGGCGGAAGGGCAAGATCGTAGCGCCGCGGGCCCTAACAACCTGCGGGCTTGGGCGCCGCGTGGCGGTTGTCTGGACGTGGGTGCCTTAGCAACCGCGCGAGTTGATAAAGGTGTGGCATCCGCCTAGGCCCTACTTCTTGCTTTCTCCGGTTGCTGCTCGGATCCCCTTTCTCGCGCCCCTCCTTCCTTCCCCCGAAATCTCCAGATCTGCTCTGACCGTGCGACCTAGGAAGCCATGGCGCCTCGCCATCCCCCGGCCGCAGTGTGGTACTCGTCTGCCCTGGACCCGCCGAACGTGTCGGAGGCGGGCCTTGCCCGGTTGCGCCGGATAGCGACGGCGCGAGGCATCGATGGGGTGAAGGTGTTCAAGGCCGGCTTCGCCACTCCTGAGGGTCAGAGGAGCACCTTCTATCCGCTCTTCGTAAGTGCCATTGTTGCTGGCCTGGTGCCTCCCTTCTCCGAGTTCTTCTTCTCTGTCCTCCGCCATTACAAGCTACAGGCTTTGCATCTCCATCCCAACTCCGTCCTTCTCCTGGCAATCTTTGCTTATTATTGCGAGGCCCACGTTGGGGTGCAGCCCTCAGTGGCCTTGCTGCGCCACTACTTCTATCTCCGGACCTCTCGCGGTCCTGCTTCCGCGTGCGCGAGCTTCATCGCTTACGGTGGCGCCATTGCCATCTCAAACTCTAGGAAGAGGATTGAGGGCTTCAGGAGCAAGTGGGTCTTGGTGGATGCTGGGCGCATCCACCCTCGGCTGATCTTGCCCACGGAGCAGCCCACGAGCTCAAGCGACTGGGGTTGAGCGGAGCTTACGGATCCCCGCGCAAAGATGGTGCTGGAGAAGATGGGCGCGGATCTGAGGCCGACCGACATGGCGGCGGTGAAGCTGACCGGCGCGTCGCTGCTGAGGGAGTTCCTGGAGCACCAGCTGGCTCCGCTTCGGCAGTACTCGCTTCCAATGTGGGGGCCCCGTCCGAGCCCCGCGGCCTGGGCCGACGGAGACCTAGCTGCGGTTCTCCAATCTCTGGTCGGGAGCAATGTGGCGAGGTTGGAGGGTGCTCCTACGCCCTTGTTCCTCCGCGACGACTGGGAACGGGTAGTGAAGTCCATGCCCGTCTTCAACGGGGAGGGGCCCGTGCCCCTGGAAGCTCCCGAGGGACCGGTGGACGTGCCCTCCGACGATTCCAGTGAAGAGGAGGAAGGAGGGGAGCGGGGAAAAGGGCCTGACTCTGAGGCGACCGACGGAGAGTCGAGGGCCCCCCTCCCCCAGCGTAGGTCCCGCGTTCTCTGCCTCTCTCCGAGTGATGACGACGAGGATGACGACGAAGACAACGACGAGCAGGACGGCGGGGGCCCGCCCCCGATCCCGAAGAAGGACAAGACTGGGCTGATCCCCGCGGGTCTGCCCCGGCCCCGGGGCGGGCCGCAGACGCACCTTCCGCCTCCAAGCTTCCCGAGGTTGACCCTTCCAGCCGGCTTTCAGGCTTCAAATTTGGCCGGAGGCCGCTTGAGCTCACTGGCGACGACCCGTAAGTGTTCGATTCTTGTCTTTATTTCTTGCTCTACTTCTGCGGCTTGACGTTCGCATCCCTTGGATAGGTTGGCGCCCGCAGCAAAGAAGTCGAAGGGGGCTCCTGAGGTTCCATCTATGGCAGCGCCCCTGAAGGAGGGTGACCGCGACACACAGGCTTCTCCTGCCCGGTCGTCCTCGCGAGGCCTGGCTGAGCCGGCTAGGGCGAGCTCAGCCCCCACGGCCCAAGTGGCTCCCGAGGTGCTCTCACCTGCCGCCGCCACTACAGCTGTCAGGGCGCGGCAGACTCCGCCTCAGGATGCTGCGGCCGCGCTGCCGCCTTCTCCTCCTACTCCACCGGCTGCTGTCTCTCCGACTCCTTCTGCCGTTTTGGATCATGCTGTTGCCGAGCTGGACCAACTGCGGCAGGATCTTCTTGGCGCCGACCCTCGCTTGGTGGCCGGGCGCCTGGAGCTGGCTTCTGGATGGGTTCGCTCCGACGCTTCGATTCGGGCGGCGCTGGTCCAGGCCTCGACGGCATGCGATGAGGAGAAGCACACCGTCCTTGAGGCGAAGGTTGCTCGTGATGCAGCCCTGGGGGAGGTGGTCGACGTTTGTGGTCGCTGCAAGGCGCTGGAGGACGAGCTGCAAGGCCCGCGGGACCAGCTCACGGAAGAGGTCCGCCTTCGCCAAGAGCAGGAAGAAAGCGTGAAGGCTCACGAGGCAGCCGTCGAGGGCCGGGAGGCCAAGCTCAAGAAGCGCCGCGACCGCCTAGGCGCGCTGGAGCAGGAGTTGGGGGCGAGGATGGCCGAGCTGGACGACAAGGCCTGGGTTCTTGCCAAGGACCGCGTGGCCTTCACGGAGTTGGAGGCGAGGGCTCGCACCTCACTGAGGACGCTTTACGACAGCGGCCTGGAGAGCCCGCTGGCTGGCGCCGAGGATGGTCCCGCCAAGCTGCTTCCCTTCCTGGTTCATGCTCTTGAAGATGTCGCCCTTGGCCTTGGCCCCACGGCCGAGGCTGAGGCGCGTGTCCTGTCTTCTGCAGCGCTGACGCGGGTCCTCACCCACATCTACCTTCGCGATCCCGGTGTCGACCTCGACAGCCTGCTGGAGCCAGCAAGCGGCGAGCGTGCCGCCGCTGCTGCCGAGGCCGTGAAGGATCGCGCGGAGGATCTGCTGGGGAAGTTCCGGGCCTTCAGCACCAAGCCGGAGCAAGGCGCTGCCGACCCTGCTGCTCCGTGAGGCGAACCCACTCCGTGCTGCTCCCCCGCCACCAAGTGACTCTGTCGTGACTCCTGTCCTGCTTTGAATTCCTGCACATGTATCATGCCTCAGGGAGGCGTTTAAAACTTGTGTTTGGTATTGGGATAACAGTGTGGACTGTAATATTCACTTTTGAATCCCTTGAAATTTGCGCTTTTCCTTCCTACTTGCTTATGTTCTACGCCGGCAGAGCCCAGCCCCGCGCGTACCTCACCCAGCAATAGTCCCAACCGGAAACCAGGACGGGACCAAGGAGTGAGGGGCTACGTGACAAGTTAGGCTCCTGAGTTGCGATGCTCAGGAGTCCCCCTTGGCGCACGAACAGCAAGTAGGGAGGTGTGATGTGGGTGGATCCACCGTTCGACGTCTGCACAGCCAGGCCGCGCGCGTGCCTCACCCAGCGATGGTCCCGACCGGAAACCAGGACGGGGCCACGGAGTGAGGGGCTACGTGACCAGTTAGGCTCCTGAGTCGCGATGCTCAGGAGTCCCCCTTGACGCCCAAACGGCCTTCATACCTTGGCTCCGCTCGGGGGGAGGCGTGCGACGAACCAGGCCCGGGGGGCCTGGCTGGGCGGCGTGCGTCTAGGCGTGACCCGGGCGCAGCCCCCGTGCCCAGCCCCCTCGCGCGGCACTCCTGAGGGGAGGCGTTACGATGAGGCTAGACACTGAGCTCTGGGCTCCCTGAGGTTGATGCGGCCCGGGGGCCACCCTCAGTTGTTTATCACCAGCGCAGAGCATAGCGCTTCCGCATGTGTACGGGCATAGCCGCTCCTCAGGAGTGTCGTCAGCCAGCACGAAGCATGGTGCTTCCACTGGTACGTGGGAGGGGGCCCCCTCCGGGAGGAGCCCCCGGGGCGTGTACAGCCCCGCCCTGACACGTGGCTGGCACGGTAGGGCCTGGCGAGGTGTATCTGGGCACCCGTGAGCCAGTGCGGGACTCACGGGGCCCTACCTCTAGGCGGGTTGCGCCTGGCACTGGGCCTTATCTTGCGATGTGTCCCTGCAAATTTGGTTAGATGCCTGCACTCTACGTCCTCGGGTCCCGGCCCTCGAGCTGGTCTCAGCCGTCGCTGGTATGCCAGGTCGCGATGTCGTGGTCAAGGCCAGAGGGTGAGGGCTGGAGAGCCAGTAAGAGCCCTAAGTCGCAATGCTTAGGTACCCCCCCTTTAACGTGCAAGTGGTCAGCATGGAGAAGAAGAGGTGCCGTGGGCCGGCATCAAATAATCAAGCATGGTGGTTCTAACGCATAACCGGAAATGAACGCAAATGGGATACATGCCGCTGGGCCTGGCCTGAGCGGCTTGGGGATCATGCAGCCCGAGGGGCGCCCCCAACAAGGCAAGCTAATCGATGCAAAATAAAAGGGATACACGACGCAGGGACGGACCCACGCGGCCTGGGAATAATGCAGCCCTGGGGGCGCTCCCAGCTGGAAATGAAACTTGAAAGATATCACCTGATGACGCTGAAGACGAAGGGGTGTTGGTGTAGCCGGCTTGGTGGGCCGCGGAAGCCGACCCTCATGAGACCCCAGGCCCAGGGGCCTCGGGAGGCTCCGGAGGCGCTGGCGGTCCCTCGCAGACCATCTCCATCTTCGCCAGGGCTGCAGAGCGCCTGGCCTCTTGTGCCTCCGTGATGCCCCTTATGAGGCGCTGGTACGTGTCAGCCGCGCTCGGCAAGCCGTAAGGCATGCGAACATAGCTGTGGGGTGGACCTCCGCAGTGCCCCACTCACGAGGGCCAGAGGTGCTCCAGGGAGGCGACTCGGTTGAGCCCTGGTACGTCAACGCAGACGCGCAGCCCACCATCCTCGCCTGGATGGGGAGCCACTGCTGGTAGGCGGCGGGCGCCTCTCATAACTCTTGACTCCTGTAGCTCCTGAATGGCCTTGCTGACGAACTCCTGCGGGTCTGGATCTCCTTGCCTTGCTCCTTCTTGAGGGAAACGTGCTTCGAAACACGCCTCCATGTGGTGCCCAAGCGCCTCCCTCGTGACCCTAGCTAGGTCGGTGGCCCACCAGGGGAGAGCCCCCGAGCCCTGCCTGAGGAGGGTACTGGGCGCGCTTTCCTATGCGATGGAAGGAGGTTCCCCCTGGGCAGGCACGGGCCCAGAGGGGCCTGCCTCCTGAGGGGCCAGGCCGGACGATGTCTTCTTCTTCTTAGGGGCGGTCTTGGGAGGCCTCCTGCTTCCACGATCCGGGTCTTCTAGTGATGCGGCCTGAAAGGCTCGCTCCAGGGAACACACCGCGTCCTTCTCTTCACAGGGCACCATGATGACTCTGCCGCTTCCTGGCATCTTGAGGACGTTGTAGCCGTGGTGAGTTACGGCCATGAACTTGGCCAGCGCTGGGTACCCAAGGATGGCGTTGTATGGCAGGCGAATGTGAGCGACGTCGAAGTCGATGAGCTCGGTGCGGTAGTTGTCGCGTGCCCCGAAGGTGACAGGGAGGCGGACCTGCCTGATCGGGACCGTGGAGCCGTCGGTGATACCAGAGAAGGGCTTGGTTGGCTGGAGCTGGCTGTAGGGCACTTGGAGGTTGTTGAATGTCTCCACGGACAGGATGTTGAGCCCTGCCCCGCCATCGATGAGGGTCTTGGTGACCACCACGTTGCTGATGATTGGGGAACAAAGCATCGGGAGGACTCCGGCTGTTGCCACACACTTGAGCTGATCTGCTGAGCTGAACGTGATGGTGCACGCCGACCACCTGAGAGGGCGTGTGGCTTCGAGCCTGGGGAGGACTGCGTTCACTTCGTGGGCGAACTGCTTGAAGATGCGCTGAGAGGCTGGGGCTTGAGCTCCGCCCAGGATGTAGGCAATCGCGCGCGGCTCCTGGAAGCCCCCAGCCTCCTCGTCCTGATGGCGATCCTCGTTTCTCCTTGGCTGCGGCGGCAGCGGTGGGAGGCCTGCGTTGCCTTGCGGGCGATCCTCGCGAGGCTGATCCCTCCAGCCTCCCTCGCGAGGCTGATCTTGCCAGCGATCCTTGCGAGGTTGGTCGCGCCACCCCTGGCGCGGGCCACGATCTTCCCAGCGTCCTGCATTCCTTCCTCCTCCTCGACCGTAGCCCCGGTCACCGTGGTCGGGGCGACGGCCGATCCTTCCTTCATGCACGGCTTGGAGTTCTTGGCATTCGTTGGTGTTGTGGGTGTGGAGGTCGTGGTACATGCAGTACCGGCTGCCCTTGGGAGGTTCGGGCTGATCTCTGCCCCGCTTGGTGTCTGGTTCTGCCGCGAGCACTGCAGCCCCCTTGCTCTTCACATCCTTGGCCTTGAGCTTCTTCTCTTCTGGCTCTGCGGTAGGCAGATCGAGGAGGGAGAGACACCCCTCCTCAGCCCTGGCGCACTTGTTTGCCAAGTTGAACAGCTCCAAGGAAGTGCACAGGTCTTCATGCATCGCCAGCTCCTCCTTCATCTTGATGTCGCGCACGCCGTCGGAGAAAGCTGAGATGATGGCCTCCTCAGTCACCTTGGGGATCTTGAGGCATGCGTTGTTGAAGAGCTTGATGTACTTCTGCAGGGTCTCCCTGGGTTGTTGCTTGATGCGGCGCATGTCGCTCACGGCGGGTGGCCGGTCGCGAGTGCCTTGGAAGTTGGCGATGAAGCGGGTGCGCATTTCCTCCCAGGAGGAGATTGTGCCTGGAGCCAGGTTCAGGAGCCAGGTGCGGGCCCCGTCCTTGAGCGCCATGGGAAACCAGTTCGCCATGACCTTCTCGTCTCCGTTGGCAGCTTCAATGCCCAGCTCATAGAGCTGGAGGAACTCCGCAGGGTCGGCCGTGCCGTCGTAGCGAGGAGGCGGGTCTGGCTTAAACTTGTCGGGCCACGCGACGCTGCGTAGTTCGGTGGTGTAGGCGCGGCAGCCTGTTGTTGCCACGGGAGGCCTTGGGTGATGGAGAGCCTGTTCTTGCATGTCCCCACGCACTGGAGCAGGGGGATGGCCACAACATGCTGGAGCAGGGAGCGCCCGGGCAGTTTCTGGCGGGCAAGGGACTTCTTGGCAGCTCTGTTCTTGCCGCGCTGGCACCTGACGGAGTGGGTTCCACCCAGGGGCCACGCGCCTTGGAGCCATGGCGTCTTCTTGAGGAGGAGGCGGCCGGGGTGCCGCCGGAGCCTCTTCGCCCGCGCGGGGCGGGGTGCGGTGCAGCGAAACGGACGGCGCGGAAGAGCCCCCTGCAGCGCGGATGAGCTCGGTGACGCGGTCGAGCCATTCTTCGTAGACGTCGTCGACAGGATGGTAGCGCAGGAGCTCGTTTGCCGTGATGAGCGCAGCTCGAGCCTCCATGGGCGGGCGGAGTGCACGAGACGAAGATCCAGCCGGGGCGAGCGAGGGAGTTGCGGTGCGGCCGTCTTGCCGCACGGAAGGATGCTGAGATGATGCTTGCTGCTCATCCCCCGCCGGGCCGGCGGCGGCGTTGACGGCAGGTGACAGGGAACGGCAAGGACGCCCGTCGACAGGGGCCGTCTGGGCGACGCGGGAAGCGAGGGCGTCAGACATGAGCGCGATGGTCGGAGGAGAACGGGGTGATGGAAGACGAATTCCGGTGCACCCCTACCTGGCGCGCCAAATGTCGGATTTCGGGTTCCGGCAGACCCTTGAGGTTCGAACACTGGGGTGCGCGCGGAGATTTCGCCTCCTACCTACCTGCACCCCTCCGCCTTGCTAGGATCTAAACTATCGGAAGAACAACACAAGAGACACAAGGTTTATACTGGTTCGGGCCACCGTTGTGGTGTAATACCCTACTCCAGTGTGTGGTGTGTGGATTGCCTCTTGGGCTGATGATGGTGAACAATACAAGGAAGAAAGGCCTCGCGAAGGCCTGTTCTTGGCTGGGGCGATGAACTGCTGGGAGGAGTTCAGTCGCCTTTCTCTTCTCTCTCTCTGCTTTAACCAGCCGGCCGAACTCCCTCAACCCTCAGCCAATCGACCTCCTCTGCTACATGGGTGGCTGGTCCTATTTATAGAGGCCCTGGTCCTCTTCCCAAATATCGAGCGGGAAGGGAGCCAACAATGGCGGGCTAATTTGAAGGGGGACAGGAAGTATCAGCTATCCTGACAAAAGTAGTCTTCGCCTGCGCAAAGCTCTGGTGATGACGTCATCTTGGGCTCCACGGTGACCTCTGTCTCGTAGTCCTCCTGGTCTTGGTCTCGTTGCACCGAAATGGCAACCTTTGCCTGATGCCTCGGTACTCCGTGGCTACGCTTGCCCCCTTTGCACCAAAGAGGGAAGGAGGATGCTGCGTGGGCTGGCACCCGCCTGGCGCCCTGAATCGTCATGGCTTGCGTCACGGGCACCTCGTGAGGTACCCCGCCTTGATCTCTCCGCCCCCTCGTGAGCCAGCCTGATGAGGCCGCGCCTGAGGAGGCTCCGCGTCGTCCGCCCCGCGAGGCTTGGCCCCTCGCGAGGGTCTTGGGTTTGTGTTGGTGAAGACAGGCCGTGCTGGGCCCCCCTTTGAGCCACGCCGCAGGCCGCAGGCAGGCAAGTCTGGGGACCCCCATTCCCAGAACGCCGACAACATCCACATACAGCCACCGCTCGCGGAACCCAGCCGCAGGCGGAGGGAGCCTGAAGTCAATCCCTGAGGCCGCTACATCCACATGTGGCCCTATGATCCTGGTTTCCCGAATGAGCAGCGGGCGCTGTATCAGACCATCCGTAGCACCCGCAGGCCCTCTCTGGCATCCTTCGAGTTGTTGCGCTCGTTGTTGTGCCGCCGTCTCGCATTGTCAACATGGTCAACGACATGAGGAATGAGGAGATGACTTTACTTGCAGAGGATGACAGTGGGGACCCACCAGGGCCATAGCCGCACGTACGCAAGTGCCTCCTTATTATACACAACTGTAATATTTTTTGCTTCCTCCTGGTTTCCTGACATCACGGTCCCACACCATTGTCAACCTATGTAGTCAATAAACGAGAGAATTGCACAAGGAGCGGCCGACAGCTGGGACCAAGTAGCTCGAGCAGTATTTGTCTTTTTGAGGTGTGAGCACTGCAGAGTTTTTCTTGAGCGATGTTTTTGTTGTTGTTCATAGGAGAGAAGGGTATTAACTGGGCGGGCTGTGGCCCGTCTAGCCCAGGCCAGATATCCAGGCCAGATATTAATTTTTTTCAAGCTGAAAATGGCTAGCCCAGCTATACTTTTTTTGAGGAATACCCAGGCAAGGTCAACTTGTTATTCTCCGCCCCACTGGGCTGCAAATCTTTCCTAGGAGGGATGCATTAGGCTTAGAAAGAAAATGGGCTTTAAGAAATAATAAATGGGATGTAATTATAAAAACTGGGCAGTAACTATAAAAAATGTACCAAACACGTAATTGCTTTATAAAATGATATTTCTGGATTTTGAAATTTTTAATTTCATTAATTGTTGCGCGTGCAATGTTTCATTGGATTTTTACGTAATACAAATTTATATTGAAATTGTATTTAATCTGACTAGAAATTTCGGGATAAAAATATTTCGGATCGCATCAAAATGTGGGAAATTTTATTGAATTCTGTTTTGAACGGTTGGTTGAAGTTATTAATCGTTGTCCTAGCTAGAAAATGGGTTGTACTTTTAACAAAGTGTCAATGGGCTATAGTAAATTCCATTAGAATTCAAAAATGGGTTGTACATTCTTACAAATTGCAAATGGGCTATAAGTTCTCTGCCACACACTTGTGGGCCTACTAAGTTGACGCGTATGCAAGGCTTTGTCAACTTATAGTCAACACATGGTTCTAGCAGCAGTGTCTGTTGGATGTCCATCCAACAGATGTCGTGATTCTTCTTCAATCTCGGATATTCTAGCTTCAACCGCCCAAAAAATGATTCCTCCCCCTGACATCTGGGGCGCACTGTTTCGGAGGCTGGCGTGTGGGCCTACTAAGTTGACGCGTACCAAGGGCTTTGTCAACTTTCTCAATATGAACGATTCTAGCTGCAGTGACTGTACGATGTCCATCCAACAGCCGTTGTGATTCTTCAACCTCTGGTCTTCCTGCTCCAGCCGCCCAAAGCAGCGCCGGTCGTGCCGCATGCTCCTGCCTCCCATGGCCGGCTGTGCTGCCGCAGAGGCCTCTCCTCCCCCTACCACTCCCACCTCTGGCCAGGCCCTGTGGCAACGACATCCTCACACCGCAGCCGAACCAGTGAACCCTCGTACTCTCCGCGTGGGCATCCACTGCCGCGTCTTCCCCGGCTCCGCGTCGTCCCCTTCCTAGGCCTCGCCGTCATCCACCGCCTTGGTGCTCTTGGCGCGGCGTGGTCAATGTGGTCAACGACCAACTTCCATCAGAAGAGTACTGTACGTGGAGAGGCTGACAGCTGGGTCCACGGCCGCAGCAAGGAAGTGCCTCCTTATTACGCGGAAAATAATTGTTCCTCCACCTGACAGCAGGGATCCACCGGACGGGCCACCGTATTTCGTGAAAAAAAACGTTTCCCCCTAACTGCGGGGACCCACCAGCTACATCTTCGCACGCAAGGAAGTGCGTCCATATTGCGGGCAAAAAAATGATTCACCCCCCTGACTTCTGGGACCCACCAGCTACATCTTCACACACAAGGAAGTGCCTGACAATAGGGACCCACCCGATCGAAGCGTACGTAGCGTTGTCATTCTGGTTGCGAACTTGTACGTACATACTGGTCGATCGGTCTGTCTGCAGGCTGCAGCGATGAACCGTGGCCGTGTAAGCAAGGGCACGTGTGGTAGTAGAGGCGTGCACGTGTGGTAGTAGAGGCGCACACGTAGCATGTACACGTACGTACAGCGGCCAGGGTGCAAGAAAGTAAATACGGCCACATACGTACATACGAGCGGGGTCTCGAACGCCTACTCGCGCATACGTATGACCAGGGCTCGTGTACATGGCTGTGGCTGGGTCAGAACGGACAAACTGCGTCGTTGTCGTGTTCATGGGGAGTCAAAGAAATGCGTCGTGTTCATAGGGAGGCAACGGAACGCGTGCTGTTCATCGGGAGCCAACCGGCTTAGACGGAACAGGAGATGGAAACGAGTCCTGGCGTACCGCAGAACGAAGGAAACGGCCTTGTGTTCGACCGACCACGATGGAAACAAGATCCTGTTCATCGGGAGGGGTCTGGCATACCGCAAAATGAAGGAAACGGACCTCCTACGGTCGGAACGGGGTCCTGTTGATCGGGAGGGGTGTGGCGTATCGCAAAACGGAGGAAACGGACTTGTGTTGGAGCGCTACGGTCGAAACGGGGGTCTTGTTCATCGGGAGGGGTGTGGCGTACCACAAAACGGGACTCCACGGGATACTGTTCATCTCCACCGTCGACCTCCTCCAGCCTCCACGGGCTCCTGTTCATCCACCGTCGACCTCCTCCAGCCTCCACCTGCGAATGTTCATCCACGGGCTCCTGTTCATCCAGCCTCCACCGCGTGCTCCTCCACCGGCTACTGTTCAACCAGCCCTCCCCACGGGGGTCCTGTTCAACCACCCCTCCATGGGCTACTGTTCATCCAGCCCTCCACCGGCTATTGTTCAACCAGCCCTTCACCGGCTATTGTTCAACCAGCCCTCCACGGGGTCATGTTCATCCAGCCCTCCACGAGGTCCCGTTCATCCACCGGCTCGATCGATCGGGGTACTGTTCATCCAGCGACAACGGCCTCTACTACCATGGGTTCCTGTTCATCCAACCCCCACCGGGAATTGTTCATCCAAACCCCCTCAAAAACGCTCACTGATCATCCAGGGAAGGAGGCAGCAGTGTTCGATCGGCTTCAGTTAGCAGCAGTAGCGAAGGAATCACTCGGGTTCAGTTAACAGCAAGGGATCGATCGGTCGCTCGGGTTCAATAACACGTAGCCTGTAGTGTGATCGCCCGGGTTCAGTTAGAGCCCAACGCCTCACTCAGGTTCAGTTAGAGCCCAACGCCTCGCACACACGCACGTACGTATGAGAGAAACGCACATCGCTCGGTCCCCGACCACCCACCGTAACCGGGAACTCCCCGATATTTTCCTCGCCCTCGCTTCTACCATGGTTTTTTCCATCATGGACAGCCCAAAGAATGTCATGCAGCTGCGTCTCCGGCCCGCCCAGGACGAAAAGCCCATTGTCTGTCATGATTTTTTGTCATAGAAGTAGGACCCCACCACATCTATGATGATACCGGGTTTTGTCACAATTATCGTCATAGAAGTGTCATAAGTATGACAGAATTTTTTTTGTTCGGCCCAAAATGTCACGGATGTGTCTTTTTTGTAGTGTAAACAGGGGCATAAAGTGGTGATTCAGAGTTTGTTGCCCCGAGAAACAAACATCCAAGAAACATATCTTGGTTGGTCCCATTTTTGTTCACTCTAGCCACCTACTCCTATATGTGGATAGCAAATCTAGTCTTGGTCATACCACTGTGTACAGCGTTACCCCGATATTTCCCTTTTCGACCAAGATACCGGTTGGATGACCAGTCTGTACTACTTTCACCCCCATTCCTTCCTGTTTGTACCAAGTCCGATGTACATACTAAATTTCGCCACACCCACTTTATTTCTTGTTTGAACCAAGTACAAGATTCGACTCCATGAAGTAGCTTTACCTCTAACAATAGAAAAAAGGTGACGTTGGACCATTCAATCGAGAGGGGCTAAGAGGCAGAAAATGATGCACATGAAGCGACGTAGCGAGCTGGGGAAGTAGAGCTAAGGCGGTTTCGAAGGAAGATATACCTGAAGGTCATCGGGATGTGGATAGGTGGGCGGCGGGAGGCCGGATCCGCCCACACTAGGGCAACGACAAAGGGATCAGAGGACCACCCACGCTGGTGCTCGGCCAGAGATAACGGCGCGGCCAGTAGTGGGTCTCCTCCCTCCCTGTCGATGACGGCCTAAACGCTGCCCCTCCTCCCTTCACCGGCGAAGGGGGATACGCCCAGATCTGTAACCAGCGGTGAGGATAGAAAGACGGTGTTTTTTGAAGGGAGAAAGACAGTGTTACCACCGCTATCTTGTTTAGATCTGGAGAGGATGAGAGTGTGTGAATAGAGCAACCCTAGCAAGCAAGCGCGGAAGCTCTGGCTATATATGTAGTGGGGTAGTTTTCCTTTTTTACTCCATCAAAACAATCGTTTAAAATTGTGTATGTGCCAGGTCGCCGGTTTTTAGTTGTTGATTGTTTTTTGAGATAACTACCCGCTTATTCCAAGTGGTGTTATGATGTGCCAGGTCGCACTTTGTATCGTTCAAGTCTGGTACAAGACCCTCCATTAAATGAACAACCACCCCCTCGTAAAAATTGTGAACAAGCCCACAGCTAAAATTATCGAAAACATGGGCTGACCCAACATGCATTATTATTTATATTTTCTACTCCCTTTGTTCCTAAATATAAGACTTTTTAGACATTTCAACTGGACTACAACATACAGATGTATGTAGACATATTTTAAAGTATGGATTCGTTCATTTTGCTCCATATGTAGTCACTTGTTAGAATACGAAGCAAAATGAGTGAATCTACACTCTAAAATATGTCTACATACATCCGTATGTTGTAGTCCATTTGAAATGTCTAAAAAGACTTATATTTAGGAATGTAGGGAGTAACTAATGCATTGGTAAATGCAAATTATTGAAATATATCGAGTGCAGTGCTTTGATGTGTCGCATCAACTCGTACAAGACCGAGAAGTTTGATTACTACAACGCCCTCTCGCCTTAACCGCACCTGCCTTTGGCTGCATGACAGGTGAGCCACCCACCTGTTGGGCCCACCTGTCATAGACGCAAAGGCAGGAGCAGTAAGTCAATGAAGCTACGCCCCTCCCTCGCCCATGAGCGTGGTGGCTGGCAGGACTAGGAGAATCTTTCGTTCGCTACACGCTCTCCCTCCCGCACGCGGTGGACATGCAACAGTTCAATCGGTGTCAGATGGCCAGAAGCATACTATAGTACTCCTCCATTGCAGTAGTACTCCATCATTGTTCGACTTCCCGAAGAGGCGAATATCCAAGCGTAGCCTGGACGCTCGTGTGGAAGTTTCATGTGTAGAGTAGTCTAGGATAGCGTGTACCATGCATGTAAGCTTAAAATCGTTGGGGTCAGCTCCATGCTTTTTTTGATTAAAATAATCTTCTGGCCCTACCTGTCATCCTGGTGATTCTAGTTTGCATGCTCATCTGGTCAAGACAGGAATATATATTTTAATTGTGGTGGGGTAAATGTTAGAGATTGCAGCAAATGGAGTATTGTATGCTGCGGGTCTTCTAGCCAAGTTTAGAGGCAACCATGAGGGGCCAGTGCTATGATGTGTCGCATCAACTCGTACAACGATGAGAAGCTTGATTCTACTACCACACGCCTTCTCCCTCGCCCATGCGCGCGGTGGCTATGTTGGAAATATGCCCTAGAGGCAATAATAAAAGCATTATTATTATATTTCCTTGTTCATGATAATTGTCTTTATTCATGCTCTAATTGTGTTATCCGGAAATCGTAATACATGTGTGAATAACAGACACCAACATGTCCCTAGTAAGCCTCTAGTTGACTAGCTCGTTGATCAACAGATAGTCATGGTTTCCTGACTATGGACATTGGATGTCATTGATAACGAGATCACATCATTAGGAGAATGATGTAATGGACAAGACCCAATCCTAAACATAGCACAAGATCGTATAGTTCGTTTGCTAGAGTTTTTCCAATGTCAAGTATCTTTTCCTTAGACCATGAGATCGTGTAACTCCCGGATACCGTAGGAGTGCTTTGGGTATACCAAACGTCACAACGTAACTGGGTGACTATAAAGGTAGACTACGGGTATCTCCGAAAGTGTCTGTTGGGTTGACATGGATCAAGACTGGGATTTGTCACTCCGTATGACGGAGAGGTATCACTGGGCCCACTCGGTAATGCATCATCATAATGAGCTCAAAGTGACCAAGTGTCTGGTCACGGGATCATGCATTACGGTACGAGTAAAGTGACTTGCCGGTAACAAGATTGAACGAGGTATTGGGATACCGACGATCGAATCTCGGGCAAGTAACATATCGATTGACAAAGGGAATTGCGTACGGGGTTGATTGAATCCTCGACATCGTGGTTCATCCGATGAGATCATCGTGGAGCATGTGGGAGCCAACATGGGTATCCAGATCCCGCTGTTGGTTATTGACCGGAGAGTCGTCTCGGTCATGTCTGCTTGTCTCCCGAACCCGTAGGGTCTACACACTTAAGGTTCGGTGACGCTAGGGTTGTGAAGATATGTATATGCAGTAACCCGAATGTTGTTCGGAGTCCCGGATGAGATCCCGGACGTCACGAGGAGTTCCGGAATGGTCCGTAGGTAAAGAATTATATATAGGAAGTGCTGTTTCGGCCATCGGGACAAGTTTCGGGGTCACCGGTATTGTACCCGGACCACCGGAAGGGTCCCGGGGGTCCACCGGGTGGGGCCACCTATCCCGGGGGGCCCCATGGGCTGAAGTGGGAGGGAACCCAGCCCATAGTGGGCTGGGGCGCCACCCCCCTAGGGCCCATGCGGCTAGGGTTGAGGGGAAACCCTAAGGGGGGCACCCCCTTGCTTGGGGGGCAAGCCCCCCACCCTAGGCCGCCCCCCCCCCTAGTAGATTCCATCTACTAGGGTCGGCGCCCCCCCTAGCACCCCTATATATAGTGGGGGAGAGGAGGGACTTCATACCCCAGCCCCTGGCGCCTCCCTCTCTCCCCGTTACGTCTCTCCCTCGTAGTATAGGCGAAGCCCTGCTACTGTGACGCCCTGCATCCACCACCACGCCGTCGTGCTGCTGGATCTTCATCAACTTCTCCTTCCTCCTTGCTGGATCAAGTAGGAGGAGACGTCTCCTGTCCCGTACGTGTGTTGAACGCGGAGGTGCCGTCCGTTCGGCGCTTGGTCATCGGTGATTTGGATCACGTCGTGTACGACTACATCATCACCGTTCTTTGAACGCTTCCGCACGCGATCTACAAAGGTATGTAGATGCATCCGATGGCTCGCTGCTAGTTGAACTCCTAGATGGATCTTGGTGAAACGAGTAGGAAAATTTTTGTTTTCTGCAACGTTCCCCAACAGTGGCATCATGAGCTAGGTCTATGCGTAGTTCTTCTTGCGCAAGTAGAACACAATTTGTTGTGGGCGTAGATTTGTCAACTTTCTTGCCGCTACTAGTCTTATCTTGCTTCAGCGGTATTGTGGGATGAAGCGGCCCGGACCAACCTTACATGTACGCTTACATGAGACCGGTTCCACCGACTAACATGCACTAGTTGCATAAGGTGGCTGGCGGGTGTCTGTCTCTCTCACTTTAGTTGGAGCGGATTCGATGAACAGGGTCCTTATGAAGGGTAAATAGAAGTTGACAAATCACGTTGTGGCTTTAACGTAGGTAAGAAGACGTTCTTGCTAGAACCCTAATTCAGCCACGTAAAACTTGCAACAACAATTAGAGGACGTCTAACTTGTTTTTGCAGCAAGTGGTTTGTGATATGATATGGCCAAAGTTGTGATGAATGATGAATGATTTATATGTGATGTATGAGATCTTCATGTTATTGTAATAGGAATCACGACTTGCATGTCGATGAGTATGACAACCGGCAGGAGCCATAGGAGTTGTCTTTATTCTTTTATATGACCTGCGTGTCATTGAGAAACGCCATGTAAATTACTTTACTTTATTGCTAAACGCGTTAGCCATAGTAGTAGAAGTAATAGTTGGCGAGCAACTTCATGGAGACACGATGATGGAGATCATGATGATGGAGATCATGGTGTCAAGCCGGTGACAAGATGATCATGGAGCCCCAAGATGGAGATCAAAGGAGCTATGTGATATTGGCCATATCATGTCACGTTTATTATTTGATTGCATGTGATGTTTATCATGTTTTTGCATCTTGTTTACTTAGAACGACGGTAGTAAATAAGATGATCCCTCATAACAATTTCAAGAAGTGTTCTCCCCTAACTGTGCACCGTTGCTAAAGTTCGTCGTTTCGAAGAACGCCGTGATGATCGGGTGTGATAGATCCTTACGTTCACATACAACGGGTATAAGACAGTTTTACACATGCAAAACACTTAGGGTTAACTTGACGAGCCTAGCATGTACAGACATGGCCTCGGAACACAGAAGACCGAAAGGTCGAGCATGAGTCGTATAGAAGATACGATCAACATGAAGATGTTCACCGACGTTGATTAGTCCGTCTCACGTGATGATCGGACACGGTCTAGTTAACTCGGATCATGTAATACTTAGATGACTAGAGGGATGTCTAATCTAAGTGGGAGTTCATTAATAATTTGATTAGATGAACTTAATTATCATGAACTTAGTCTAAAATCTTTGCAATATGTCTTGTAGATCAAATGGCCAACGTAGTCCTCAACTTCAACGCGTTCCTAGAGAAAACCAAGCTGAAAGACGATGGCAGCAACTATACGGACTGGGTCCGGAACCTGAGGATCATCCTCATAGCTGCCAAGAAAGATTATGTCCTACAAGCACCGCTAGGTGAAGCTCCCGTCCCACAGAACCAAGACATTATGAACGCTTGGCAGACACGTGTTGACGACTACTCCCTCGTTCAGTGCGGCATGCTTTACAGCTTAGAGCCGGGGCTCCAAAAGCGTTTTGAGAGACATGGAGCATATGAGATGTTCGAAGAGCTGAAAATGGTTTTTCAAGCTCATGCCCGGATCGAGAGATATGAAGTCTCCGATAAATTCTTCAGCTGTAAGATGGAGGAAAATAGTTCTGTCAGTGAGCACATACTCACTATGTCTGGGTTACATAACCTCTTGTCTCAGCTGGGAGTTAATCTCCCGGATGATGCGGTCATTGACAGAATCCTCCAGTCGCTTCCACCAAGCTACAAGAGCTTTGTGATGAACTTCAACATGCAGGGGATGCAAAAGACCATTCCTGAGTTGTTCTCAATGCTGAAATCAGCAGAGGTAGAAGTCAAGAAGGAACATCAAGTGTTGATGGTCAATAAAACCACTAAGTTCAAGAAGGGCAAGGGTAAAAAGAACTTCAAGAAGGACGGAAAGGAAGTTGCCGCGCCCGGCAAGCAAGCTGCCGGGAAGAAGTCAAAGAATGGACCCAAGCCTGAGACAGAGTGCTTTTATTGCAAAGGGAAGGGTCACTGGAAGCGGAACTGCCCCAAATACTTAGCGGACAAGAAGGCCGGCAACACCAAAGGTATATTTGATATACATGTAATTGATGTGTACCTTACCAGTACTCGTAGTGACTCCTGGGTATTTGATACCGGTGCCGTTGCTCATATTTGTAACTCACAGCAGGAGCTGCGGAATAAACGGAGACTGGCGAAGGACGAGGTGACGATGCGCGTCGGGAATGGTTCCAAGGTCGATGTGATCGCCGTCGGCACGCTGTCTCTACATTTACCTACGGGATTAGTTTTAAACCTCAATAATTGTTATTTAGTGCCAGCTTTGAGCATGAACATTGTATCGGGATCTCGTTTAATTCGAGATGGCTACTCATTTAAATCTGAGAATAATGGTTGTTCCATTTATATGAGAGATATGTTTTATGGTCATGCTCCTATGGTAAATGGTTTATTCTTAATGAATCTCGAGCGTATTGCTACACATATTCATAGTGTGAGTACCAAAAGATGTAAGGTTGATAATGATAGTCCCACATACTTGTGGCACTGCCGCCTTGGTCACATAGGTGTCAAACGCATGAAGAAGCTCCATGCAGATGGACTTTTAGAGTCTCTTGATTATGAATCATTTGACACGTGCGAACCATGCCTTATGGGTAAAATGACCAAGACTCCGTTCTCAGGAACAATGGAGCGAGCAACCAACTTATTGGAAATCATACATACTGATGTGTGCGGTCCAATGAGTGTTGAGGCTCGCGGTGGCTATCGTTATGTTCTCACCCTCACTGATGACTTGAGTAGATATGGGTATGTCTACTTAATGAAACACAAGTCTGAAACCTTTGAAAAGTTCAAGGAATTTCAGAGTGAGGTTGAGAATCAACGTGACAGGAAGATCAAGTTTCTATGATCAGATCGTGGAGGAGAATACTTGAGTCACGAGTTTGGCACACACTTAAGAAAATGTGGAATAGTTTCACAACTCACGCCGCCTGGAACACCTCAGCGTAATGGTGTGTCCGAACGTCGTAATCGCACTCTATTAGATATGGTGCGATCTATGATGTCTCTTACCGATTTACCGTTATCTTTTTGGGGCTATGCTTTAGAGACTGCCGCATTCACTTTAAATAGGGCTCCGTCGAAATCCGTTGAGACGACACCGTATGAATTATGGTTTGGGAAGAAACCTAAGCTGTCGTTTCTAAAAGTTTGGGGATGCGATGCTTATGTCAAGAAACTTCAACCTGAGAAGCTCGAACCCAAGTCGGAAAAATGCGTCTTCATAGGATACCCTAAAGAAACTATTGGGTATACCTTCTACCTAAGATCCGAAGGCAAGATCTTTGTTGCCAAGAACGGACTCTTTCTGGAGAAAGAGTTTCTCTCGAAAGAATTAAGTAGGAGGAAAGTAGAGCTTGATGAAGTATTACCTCTTGAACCGGCAAATGGCGCAACTCAAGAAGATGTTCCTGAGGTGCCTGCACCGACTAGAGAGGAAGTTAATGATAATGATCAAGATACTTCTGATCAAGCTCCTACTGAAATTCGAAGGTCCACAAGGACACGTTCCGCACCAGAGTGGTACGGCAACCCTGTCTTGGAAATCATGTTGTTAGACAACGGTGAACCTTCGAACTATGAAGAAGCAATGGCGGGCCCGGATTCCGACAAATGGCTAGAAGCCATGAAATCCGAGATAGGATCCATGTATGAAAATGAAGTATGGACTTTGACTGACTTGCCCGTTGAACGGCGAGCCATAGAAAATAAATGGATCTTTAAGAAGAAGACAGACGCGGATGGTAATGTGACCATCTATAAAGCTCGACTTGTCGCTAAGGGTTATCGACAAGTTCAAGGGGTTGACTACGATGAGACTTTCTCACCGGTAGCGAAGCTAAAGTCCGTCCGAATCATGTTAGCAATTGCCGCATTCTACGATTATGAGATATGGCAAATGGACGTCAAAACGGCATTCCTTAATGGTTTCCTTAAGGAAGAATTGTATATGATGCAGCCGGAAGGTTTTGTCGATCCTAAGAATGCTGACAAGGTGTGCAAGCTCCAACGCTCGATTTATGGGCTGGTGCAAGCATCTCGGAGTTGGAACATTCGCTTTGATGAGATGATCAAAGCGTTTGGGTTTACACAGACTTATGGAGAAGCCTGTGTTTACAAGAAAGTGAGTGGGAGCTCTGTAGCATTTCTCATATTATATGTAGATGACATACTATTGATGGGAAATGATATAGAACTCTTGGACAGCATCAAGGCCTACTTGAATAAGAGTTTTTCAATGAAGGACCTTGGAGAAGCTGCTTATATATTAGGCATCAAAATCTATAGAGATAGATCGAGACGCCTCATAGGTCTTTCACAAAGCACATACCTTGATAAGATATTGAAGAAGTTCGATATGGATCAATCTAAGAAGGGGTTCTTGCCTGTGTTACAAGGTATGAAATTGAGCTCAGCTCAATGTCCGACCACGGCAGAAGATATAGAAGAGATGAGCATCATCCCCTATGCATCAGCCATAGGTTCTACTATGTATGCCATGCTGTGTATCAGACCTGATGTAAACCTTGCCATAAGTTTGGTAGGAAGGTACCAAAGTAATCCCGGCAAGGAACACTGGACAGCGGTCAAGAATATCCTGAAGTACCTGAAAAGGACTAAGGAAATGTTTCTCGTTTATGGAGGTGACGAAGAGCTCGTCGTAAAGGGTTACGTCGACTCTAGCTTCGACACAGATCTGGATGACTCTAAGTCACAGACCGGATACATGTATATTTTGAATGGTGGGGCAGTAAGCTGGTGCAGTTGCAAGCAAAGCGTCGTGGCGGGATCTACATGTGAAGCGGAGTACATGGCAGCCTCGGAGGCAGCACATGAAGCAATATGGGTGAAGGAGTTCATCACCGACCTAGGAGTCATACCCAATGCGTCGGGGCCGATCAAGCTCTTCTGTGACAACACTGGAGCTATTGCTCTTGCCAAGGAGCCCAGGTTTCAGAAGAAGACAAGGCACATCAAGCGTCGCTTCAACTCCATTCGTGAAAATGTTCAAGATGGAGACATAGAGATTTGTAAAGTACATACGGACCTGAATGTAGCGGATCCGTTGACTAAACCTCTCCCTAGAGCAAAACATGATCAACACCAGAATTCCATGGGTGTTCGATTCATCACAATGTAACTAGATTATTGACTCTAGTGCAAGTGGGAGACTGTTGGAAATATGCCCTAGAGGCAATAATAAAAGCATTATTATTATATTTCCTTGTTCATGATAATTGTCTTTATTCATGCTATAATTGTGTTATCCGGAAATCGTAATACATGTGTGAATAACAGACACCAACATGTCCCTAGTAAGCCTCTAGTTGACTAGCTCGTTGATCAACAGATAGTCATGGTTTCCTGACTATGGACATTGGATGTCATTTATAACAAGATCACATCATTAGGAGAATGATGTAATGGACAAGACCCAATCCTAAACATAGCACAAGATCGTATAGTTCGTTTGCTAGAGTTTTTCCAATGTCAAGTATCTTTTCCTTAGACCATGAGATCATGTAACTCTCGGATACCGTAGGAGTGCTTTGGGTATACCAAACGTCACAACGTAACTGGGTGACTATAAAGGTAGACTACGGGTATCTCCAAAAGTGTCTATTGGGTTGACATGGATCAAGACTGGGATTTGTCACTCCGTATGACGGAGAGGTATCACTGGGCCCACTCGGTAATGCATCATCATAATGAGCTCAAAGTGACCAAGTGTCTAGTCACGGGATCATGCATTACGGTACGAGTAAAGTGACTTGCCGGTAACAAGATTGAACGAGGTATTGGGATACCGATGATCGAATCTCGGGCAAGTAACATATCGATTGACAAAGGGAATTGCGTACGGGGTTGATTAAATCCTTGACATCGTGGTTCATCCGATGAGATCATCGTGGAGCATGTGGGAGCCAACATGGGTATCCAGATCCCGCTGTTGGTTATTGACCGGAGAGTCGTCTCGGTCATGTCTGCTTGTCTCCCGAACCCGTAGGGTCTACACACTTAAGGTTCGGTGACGCTAGGGTTGTGAAGATATGTATATGCAGTAACCCGAATGTTGTTCGGAGTCCCGGATGAGATCCCGGACGTCACGAGGAGTTCCGGAATGGTCCGGAGGTAAAGAATTATATATAGGAAGTGTTGTTTCGGCCATCGGGACAAGTTTCGGGGTCACCGGTATTGTACCGAGACCACCGGAAGGGTCCCGGGGGTCCACCGGGTGGGTCCACCTATCCCGGGGGGCCCCATGGGCTGAAGTGGGAGGGAACCCAGCCCATAGTGGGCTGGGGCGCCACCCCCCTAGGGCCCATGCGGCTAGGGTTGAGGGGAAACCCTAAGGGGGGCACCCCCTTGCTTGGGGGGCAAGCCCCCCACCCTAGGCCGCCGCCCCCCCTAGTAGATTCCATCTACTAGGGCCAGCGCCCCCCCTAGCACCCCTATATATAGTGGGGGAGAGGAGGGACTTCATACCCCAGCCCCTGGCGCCTCCCTCTCTCCCCGTTACGTCTCTCCCTCGTAGTACAGGCGAAGCCCTGCTACTGTGACGCCCTGCATCCACCACCACGCCGTCGTGCTGCTGGATCTTCATCAACTTCTCCTTCCTCCTTGTTGGATCAAGTAGGAGGAGACGTCTCCCGTCCCGTACGTGTGTTGAACGCGGAGGTGCCATCCGTTCGGCACTTGGTCATCGGTGATTTGGATCACGTCGTGTACGACTACATCATCACCGTTCTTTGAACGCTTCCGCACGCGATCTACAAAGGTATGTAGATGCATCCGATGGCTCGCTGCTAGTTGAACTCCTAGATGGATCTTGGTGAAATGAGTAGGAAAATTTTTGTTTTCTGCAACGTTCCCCAACAGGCTATCCCTCCCGCACGCGATGGACGGACATGCAGCAGTGGATTCGATACTGTAGAAGTAGTAGTAACATCTTTGTTCGTCTTCTTGAAGAGGCGAAGAGCCAAGCGCAAACCGAACGTGGCAATTGCGAACGCTCGCATGGCAGTCTTTGTGTAGGGGTGGGGCGTGGTGCAGAGCCTTGGAGCACGCATATAGCCAGGCTCTTGCATGAGACAAAATTGCTATTCAAGCCCACTATTGTAGTACTAGTACTTGCTAGTATAGCCCTGTAAATCGGAAAGGAGTATTTGCCTTTCTAGAGATTTCAACAAGTGACTAGACTACACTGCGTGCAGTACTGGCTCAAATCTCAAATCTCATCAACTAAGGCATTTTGTGATTGGAGGAATGTATCTCATACCTTTAGCAACAGTGGTAAAGTGTCCTCGAAGTTGGACTGGACGAAGCAACCATCATTTCACTAGAACGCTCGTTGAAGCCCTTTCTTGAAGAAAACCTCATTCCAGGCTACTCAATTCTGCCATTTTTCTTCTATACCGACGAAGGAAAGGTGGGCGAATAAGTGATGTTGCTATATTTTCATTCCAAGAATCTTATTTTTGCGAAGCACCGACCGATTCTCACAGCCTATTCTTTTCCTATTTTCATTGCGATTGTGGTTTCCTTTCGATTGCTTTTTGTTTGTCAGTTCATTGATGGATCCTGGAGCACTAGGCAAAGAGTTTCCGGTGGACAACCCACTGGAGACAGCGATCTCTAGGAAGCGAGCACCGACCAACGAGTTGACCATGTTGGCGGGCCAACCCATGAAAACGAAGAACTCGAAGAAACAAGCACTGGCCAAAGAGTTGACGACGTTGGCAGATGAACTCCTCAAAGAAAGTTGGAAGAACAGCAAGGGCCCCACCGTGCCTACCTAGAAACTCTAATGGCCACCTATGCGAGGCTCAAGGCCGAGTTTGAGGAGATAGTCGCCGTTGAGAAGCAGTATTCCCCTGGCAAGGTGATGGCCCCCATCGAGGACAAGGAGATGCCCCTCGGAGGGATGGGATCCCCTGGTGAGCTGCACAAGGTAAAAAATAATGGCTTACCATAGTTGTGGTTTTTGATTATTTGCAATGTGCTTGCTAATATGTTAGGGTTGTGCAGGTGCCGGTGGACGTCCTTGATGATTCCGATGTCGCGGCCCGTCCTATGGACAACGCCCCAGAGATCGTTTTCGATGTCGCGGTCCATCCTGTTGACATCGCCCCAGAGATCGATTCCGATGTCGCTGTCCATCCTATGGACATCGCCACATATGTCGCAGTCAGTCCTGTGGACATCACCCCAGAGATCGTTTCCCATGTTGTTGCCCGTGCTGTGGTCATTGCCCGAGAGATCGATGACAAGAAATAGTTGGTCGTGCTAATCCTTCAGGGTAGTTTGCATTGCCCTGTGTTTAATTAACAGAACGATGCGTGTTATCAAACCATCTTAGGGCTAGTGCACTGTCTTGTGTGGGCAGTACTTTCTACTTTTGTTTGATAGTGAATCATGCGAACCCTCTCCGAGTTATGGAAACAGATGTATCCTCACCAGCTTTTGATGTAATATATATCATGCTTACATGTAAGTTTGAACTGTTTATCATATCAGCAGGGCTTGTTTGATGATTCTTGGTGTTAGTAGGCTAGCTACTGTGCCAGCTATAGTACTTTCAAAACACTCACTGAAGAGAAACGTTGGGGCTGATGAGCTCGTGGTACGCTTATACTTATCCATCGTCGATTAGCCAATAGCCCAAGCTCCTAAAATTGTAGGCTTAGCGATCGATCAAACAATAATCGACACGGATACATTCAGGCCTCATTTGGTTCATAGGGTAGGAAAATCGTAGCAAAAGTACAGAGACGTACAACACAAAATCATAGCAGTACAGAAACGTACTCCCTCCGTTCCAAAATAGATGACTCAACTTTATACTACTAACTTTGAAACAGAGGGAGTACAAATCCTAGGCGGGCTAGTTTGGCCTAGTGGGTTTCAGTGATATGACATGGTACAATGTCGTCTAGTCTTCGCGTGTGGTAGCAGTATTGCGGGTACAATAAGTTTTCTTGAAGAAGTGGAATTCAACGAAGTCATGATGGTTCCTTCGTCCGACCAACTTACATCGGGAAAGGTTGGGCCCGCGCTACGACCGGGGTGGACCAGGATAATTTTGTGCATGGCAGGTGGACCAGGATGGTCGACGTCCCACATTTCAGCGAATGGAAAGTATTCTTTTCTGATATAGAGGACGAGCAATGAGTATTCATTGTTTATTTTTGATGAAAGCTATTGTCTCCACTGTTACGATGGAGGAGGGTGAAACACGGCAGCCCAATGAACTTGGCATGTGCACCACTCCCTCCTTCCTCATGTAATTCTACCATAGTGTTGACTATAAGGTTGGCTATAAAGGTTACAACTTTTTCCCACTTTCTCTCTATCTATTTCCTCTCAAATGTTTTTTACCTTTCTTTTTTAGACACAATTGTTTTTCTATGCCTCTTTTGTAGAATTAGCTTTTTTATACCTAGGAGCACGTGTAGAGACGGGCTCTTGCAGAACCCACTCCTTGACTTTTTCAATGCCTCTCTCTCTCCACTAAGTGGGCTTATAGGCCAGTATTTTACTGGTACTACTTGCTATGAATGCGGGCAGCTGGCATCTGAGGAGGGAGGGCTTGGAAGCGGTCTGGACTCTCGCATGGCCCACCTCACATTATCACCATATATTTCTTGGAGTCCGTGCGCGGCGCGCGGGCGGGCGATCTCTTCTCCCTCCCCCATCTCTCTCTTCTCAGCCGACGCCCGCCGAGCGATTAGATTTCGGCTATCGACGGTTTATTCAATTGCAGTCCCACATGTCAGTGAAATTGCAAGACAACGCGTGTCCCTTATGGTGAGCGCCGTGCGAGTTGGACTGTCGAGGGTGCGACACGTATGAGTCGTAAGTGTGTCGCCTTTTCTTTTGAACTTGCAAAGCGAAACATTTTCGTGCGATCGATCGATAGAAATCCAGAACAAAATGACAAGGGCGGTGCTTTCCCGCGTGTTAGGCGGGCTAGTTTGATTGATATGACGTTCTATAGTGCCATCCACTTGCTCCATTTTTATGTAAGCAAGAGTTTACACTCTTACGTGGGAGGAGTGCGAAACACGACGGATCTGATTTTGATCGAGGGATAATTGTTCCCTGCCAAATAATGGAGCACTGTTAATCTCCAGTGCTAGCCCACAAATTTACACCGCATCTGTCCGAGGACACTGATGGATGCCATCCAATGCTGCTTGCATACCTTTCGACAACTATATGAACTAAGCTGACAAAATTCGTGTAAACAACGCAAATTTCAAATTAACCGGATGAAATTCATTACATTTCGAAAACTTTTCCTACAAACTGGACGAAATTCATTACATATTTCGCACAAACTGTACTAAAACCTACTATAAACCTAATCTAAACGATCGCCGGCGCCCGACCACCATGTCCGGCCATGAAACAGAGAAAGCCGGCCATTGCCTTTGCCTCCTCCCCATCCGCCTCGATAACCTCCTCCTCCGAAGCACAAGGTTCTGGAGATTTCCGCCTCCACGTCGCCGTCAAGCGGCTAATCGGCCACCGATGTTTATCCCACCAAGCTTGGCGTCGACTGAGTGGAGGAGCGGTGGCCTTCCTGGGACCAGAGCGGCGGCGACCTATCGTGTACTACTCTTCCTCGCTGCCGGCTGCGCCCGTGCACGCGCGCCAACTTCGTGGTAGGTGCGGCAGAGGGCGGCCGGGGGGAGCCGACGATCTCCTTCGTCTGCTCCTGCGATAGTACATCCAAGAGAGCTTTGGAGCGCCAGGAAGCCATGGTTGGAGTGGTGCCGACAGAAGGAAGGGACCGGAGGAGAATGAGTGTGGGTCTTTGGCTATGGATGGGAGCTAGGGCTCCAGTTAATATAGCGGGCGAATGGCAATGAGCTGCGGCAGACGGATGGACGGCTGGCGCTGGAGTAGGTTCGTCGGGTGTGAATGTGGATGCTGCTTCAGTGACTTAACCGCAGGTGCGTTGGGTCACTAACATGTGGGCCCAACGGGCATCTGGCCCACATGTCAAAATGTGAACTCATGGATGATGAGCTTTTGAAGTGTATGCAGCACGTATTGACAACCAGACATCCATGCAACCGGTCTTGTCGCCAGCTAGCCTTCGACGACCACCATTAGACACCACACAACCATGCTTTTTTAGGAATAATGGACGAATCGGAAAGCATGGTGTGATAGACAGATATAGTATGTACCAAAAATAGGAAAGCATGTCATATTCACATGTATCATGTGTAAGCTAAGCAGATGCAGTTTACACTAATTAGGAGCAATATGAGCTAGACACCATATGCAACATGCAACCAGATATCACACTGCCAAGTTAGAGCAATCACCTTGGATGGTGGAGTAGGGGAGCGGAGACTTGGACCTTGTAATGCACTATCAGTACAAGGAGAGTCGGTACAGATGCTCCGTTTACGTTGCTGCAGAGGACCACCATCATCGCCTTCCTTACTCTTTTCCTTCCTCTTTCTTGATTTTGCCTTGTCAAGTCAAACCCACAAGAAAAAGGAATAAAATTTGCTCTACAGAACTCATTGATGCATGATACTGACGAACACTACTTTCATGTAAGGCAGCCGCATGATAGGAGGATGGAATATGTATGAAAAATAGGACAGCGTGACATATTGACATGTATGATGTATAAAGTGTAAACTAAGCACAAGGTGCTTGAACTTGTTAGAATCGATGCAAGATAGAAACCATATGAAAGATGAAACCAATATCACTCTGCCAAATTAAAAGGGTGCCCTAACAAATGTATTTGACCAAATTAGAAGCAATACATGGCAA